>NW_027132905.1:32320000-42320000 GCF_026122565.2 Emydura macquarii macquarii | reverse complement strand
GCCCCACTGTGCTAGGCCCTGTACAAACAGTAAGGGATGGGTCCCTTCCCCAAAAGCTTGCAACATAAATAGACAAGACAAAGGAAAGACTATTGTCCCCATTAAAGAGTTGGGAAACTGAGGCACAGAGAGATTAAGTGGCTTGCCCAAGAGCACACAGGAAGCATGTGGCAGAGCTGGGAACTGTCCCCAGATCTCCTAAATGTGGCTAATTCAGTGCCCTCACCAAAAGACCTGCCTTCCTCGGATTCTTTGCCAGTTTTCAGCTGATGTAACTCTGTGACATTGGTGTACAGTGAGCAGAGAATCAAGCTAGAATTCATCTGATCACTAGGTCAGCGCCCATTTATGCACTGCTGCCTTTCAGCCTGTATGATTAGTCTACACAACTTTAGTATGTTGGTCCCACTTATGCTCCAACCCAGAGATTGTTGCAGAGGATTGAAAGAAGAGGCTGCAGGCATTTCCTTCCCTCTACATTCAGTGCTCCCCATTGCCCCCCAGCACGCATTAATTGCGCTACTGGATGCTCTGTTGATTTTAAAATGCAATTGACAGGGGATAGGCATCAGGGACTTTCCTCTCTCATTTGTCCGGATTGCAAAAATGTAATATACCGCCTTGTTCTCTTCAGCTATCTAATTAGAGACTACTCGTGGGTCTTCCTGGTAGATGTAGCTCTCTGGGGTATCTAATACAGCTGTCAGTTATTATCCACCTAAGTCGGAATGCATGACAAAGGAATCCAAATCCCTCCGTCTTTAGAGCACGCTACAAGCTCCTGGTTAGCCCAGTGGTTTAGTGGAAATGCTTTGCTCTGCTGTGTGGGATTCCGGATTTCTCCTTCCAGCCTGGCAGAAGATTAGGAATGCTGCCGGAGACAGCAACTGGGCAATTTGTGCAACTCTGCTCTGTAGATCCCAGTTAAACTCCTTCACCTTCACACCAATTCCATGCCTGAACCTGCACTTCTAACTCAGCAAAATCATCAGGAAGGGTTATGTGAATAAGGACGGAAAGGTCAGGTCCCTTATGCACAAATCACAGCTCCTTCACCACTCCCAAACAGGCCTGGGAACCACCTTTGATTGGCTAAAGACACTGTGGAATAAAAGAGCCCAGTGACCCTCTGTCTAGGAAAGATCAGGCTTTAGCACCACTGGCACATCTGGGGTCTGCAGCATCCCTCGTGGTACAGAAAAGATTGGACTCGGGTGTAACAAACAAAGTTCATCCTGTATGCCAGCTAGACAGACAGACAGAGATCCTGTGGTTATAACTGGCCTCTCTAGCTCCCAGCTTGAGTTGCTTGGTGTCACCAGACAGGGTCCAAACCTTACACAGAAGGGACTGCTGGCTGCGATACAGGGTCCAACGAGAGGAAAGCTGCCCAAACTCAGGTTGCAGGTCTCACAAGCACCAAGACTATGTGCTGCATCTGAGCCTCTGTCCCGGGACCAAACACAAGTGACTGCTTAGTGGACAGACTCTCAATGGCTCCGAGAGCATCAGTGAGCAGTTTACAGCAGGATCTTAGCATGTCCCGAAAAGAAAAGCTCTCTCTTTTGTCATTTCCTTATTCCAATTCCTTTGAGACATAGATCCGGTTGTTCGGCAGAGCAGGATCAGAGCAGCCCCAAGCCCAATGGCTTTGCAATCTATCCATTCTTCCACGGCAGCTGAATTCTTAACTTCATTCATTTTCTTCTCAGTGACTCCAGGAGACACTGGCAGCTTTGGAACCGTGGCACTGGCCAATTGTTATCCAACCAACCAGAGGCTGATTTCCTAATTAGCGCTCTCCAGAGTCTGAGAATAAAAAAAGATTCTATTAAAAAGGAGAATGGAGTGCAAAAAGGGGCCGGAGTAGGAGGAGGGAGACTGAAACTTTTGGCTCTTCAGAATTGTCCCTTCACACCTCCGTTGCTAGGACCTCACCACGCATGTGCAAGAACAACAGACCTTTTTCCAGTGCTTCCTGAGAGTGAACTCCTCTAGTCTGTGACTCCTAGACCCATTCCCTCGGTGATGCAACTGGCTTGCAGCCATGCAACCGGGCAAAACTCAGAAGCCAAGTGGGGAGGGGCTGCCCAGCCCTTCATTGAACCATCTTCCATTCAGCACCTAGGAACTGGGATTCAGTAGGGGGTGCTCTTCCTTCTGAACCCCCATGAAGAAACAACATCACTATCATGATATTAGGAGACCTATTCTACCAGGGAGAGAAGAGGGCAAACAATTTTTTGGAGCAGATGCAAAATCGAAGTCCTGTCCACTTGTCATTGAAGAATCCATGGATCTTTTTGCAAGCGATGGGATGTCAACACCTTGGCATCTTGCCCAAATGAGAAGTTGGTTAGTTTCCACCGACCTAACTAAATTCACCTCTGCCGTTTAAAATTAACATAGGCTGGTTTTTCACCGTCAGCCATAAACTGTTGCGCACTGTTAAAACACCTGCCACGCTCCATCCCAGTGGTGAGTGAAGCAATTCCGGGGGACAGTTTGTTGAGTGCTTTGAAATCCCATGTCTAATTTAACGTCTCATTCCAATGACTATTTCATTAACCTTGTTCTATTTGCCAGTGATTTGCCAGGTAGAGACCTAAACATATTGTACCTGCCAGAATCCCCATTGGTAACTGGATTCACCCCCTTGACTTTTAAACTACATTACCCCAAGTGTTTTCTATTCCAATTGCCAGCTTCAGTTCAACTTGCTGAAGCCGTCACTCAGCCAGCGTTTTCACTAGGACACCGTTTAAATAGTCTACTTTATTTTGGATACACATTTAATTAGTTCTGGGAGCCAGTCAGAATAACTAGAAAGAGTCATTCACGTAATTTGTCAAACTATGTTATTGTGCCAATAAAATATCTTTAGGCTGGCAATTTTGAATAAAAAAATCCCATAATAAAATTCAATTGTGCAGAGCTTTACATAAGCGAACACAACTGAATCCTCTTAATAGTCTCTCCTCTTTAAATAGACTGTCTTATTACCAATAAATCTCTAACCTCTAGGCACCCACAATGTACCTTTGACATGATAGAAGGGAAGTACTCCCAGTGACATTTCTACACACCTTTGGATGGAACATTAAAAAGGAATGGACATTAGCCCTTTCTTGATTGGTCACCATCTTTTTAATCTATTCATTTAAAAAAAAGTCTATAAAGAGGATATGGTTCAAAGTTATTAAGCCTTGAAATTTACATACCTGATGATTGTCCCATTTGTAACATTTATCTCAAGGAGCCACTGAGAGATATTCATTATAATTACATTAGGTGGTTAAGTATGGGCCCGATCCTGAAGCTTAACTTACACGAGCAGTCTGATTAGAACATCAGTGGAGCTACTCAGAGTAAGGGTTGAAGGTTCGGGTCCCAAAAGTGTAAGTTAACTGATTTTGGAAAATGCGTGTTTTTGGAACACTGAAGGTCTAGGGATTTGAACACAGCTTTCAGATTCCCCGTTCTGTGCTCAGATTAGAGGACTCCCCATCCCCTTGCTCCCCAAGAGGGCTGTATCCAGCTCTGATTTTCAAAAAAAGCCGAGCACCCAGACTGAAATAAATGGAAGGTCCTATCTAACTGCTTGTATGGCCCTCGTCATCCTAGCATCTGAGGATCTCCCAGTCAGGAATGGGTTTTATCCTCACAATGGCTTCTCAAGCTAGGGAAAGTATTATCCCCATTTCTAAAGCAGGGAGCCGAGGCACAAGGTAGATCGACCAACTTCCTCACAGTCACAGAGGGAGACTGTGGATGAGCTGGGAATTGAACGGAGGCTTCCTGGCTCCCAGCCCAGTGTCCCAGCTCATCTTTTCTACTCACATGAGATCTGGTGGATGCGCAAGACTTTTAAAGTTCAGGGGAAATGTGGAAAGGGTATGACAGGAGGCTTGAATTCATTGCTACTGCAACAGCAAGTATCAGCTCTAATATTTGTCGTTTCTCTAGTGCCTCTCATGCAAGCCTGTCTAACAGATGTTATGGGCCGGATTACAATGCCTTTACTTGCTATTGGACATGAGTAAGGGATCAGAAACTGGCTCCAATTTATTAAGCTGAAATACTTCTGCAATGTAGCATTATCCCCTTTTAATAGGTGAGGAAACTAAGGCATGCGTTGGTTCACCAACTTTTCTAAAGACATGTTTAGCACCTACCCTGGTTTTTTTTTTTTTTTTAAACTCAGTCCCTTTTAATGGACTGTAGTTAGGGATCTAAAAAAACCTCGTCACTCAAAAAATATATAATCACCAGATATTTTGGAATTCTGAGCAGCTCCCAGTCTGCTGTTCTAATCATTATACCACACCACGTAAGACAGAAAAAGGTGGCATCTTTCACTTTAAGTGCTATAAAAGGGTAATTGGTAGAGCAGGTTTGACAGCATCCCTATTACACCACCTGTGTAACGGGCGACTTTCTGTCCATGTTCTGTCCTGCTTCCACCATGCTTAACCAGGAGATGTATCCCTGGGAAAGCAGAGCAAAGAAAAGGAGACTGCACACTAGTTATTCTGAGCCTGCAGTTACTTTATTCCTCCAGTTTTCTTTGCACATGCTGTCCTGTGGCAGCACTGTGCCGTTGATTGTAGGGGCATAACTCTCTTCCAGTACCACAGTTCAGTTATTTGTACTGCATTACTTTTTTGCATCCAGTTTGACATTAGATGAAATTCCAAAGTACAGAGCTTGCAACCGTGCAAATCGTATCATCTTTGTGAGAGTCTATTAAAGGGAATCATCAGCTTTAAAAAGCCAACATTCTACACTGGCTATTGTTATATAAGCCACACTTACGATTTCTAGAACTGAAGGATGAGGCAAAAAACCAACTCCACAATTCTCTCAATGATTTCTGTTTTCTTTGTGCAGTTGACGGCACTTTGTATGCAGTCAGTTTTGCTGTTTCTCCTGCAAAGCCAGTTTGTTTACATGGGTCTCGCATACAGAAATAGGCAAGAGAAACATTTTAAAAAGCGGGAAAACGGGGAGTGTGAAAAATCGTAAGTGTTGGCAGGGGAACTTGGGAGCGGTAGTAGGACCCACAACTGCTTTTAACTCGCAGTTTAAAAACGGATTTGATTCCAACTTGAATTGTCCTTTAAAGCGTACAACTTAGAAGGAGCAAGATTCACAAGAGCGGAATTTCAACACAGCACCCAGAGGCCATGCAATGGGCTGCTAAACAATTCCTAGAGTGGCTCAATGTAGTGAGATGCTAAGAACCTGGGATACGTCTCCAGAACATCTAGTGCCTACACCCAGGTTACCGCAGGTGGGCTTGGCTAACCTGGATGCCCATCTCTGGTTTCCGGACCCCAGTAAACTCTGTAGTGAAGACATGCCCCTAGTGCTGTGTCCTCTGCCTGTAACAGAGTACATAGCTCAATCACCTATGTAACCCACTGCAGTGGGGACAAGTTTTTAGAAATACCATAATATAAAGACAGGACCATTTCAACTTAGTGTAAACATAAGGCAAACCCACACGGCAAGTGTAAATGCTACAAAACATGATGACAGCATCTTAACATGGTTAATTAAGCAGCATGCCAGCAATGGGTGGAAGGTTTCCCAGGAGTCATCTATGCCCCAGATACATACGGAGGGAGGCCATGAAGCTGAAAACAGTGACTTCAACAACCCTCACCGTTCAAACCACCAGAGATGCACTGACTCAAGTGCTGTTGCTCTTATGAAAAAGGTTTATTTTGAACAGGAGTAGGAGGAAAGCTGGTCAATTTACATTTAACTAAAGTTTCCAACCCAAACAGAATAGAAATGTAAGTGAATTCACAGCCCTGGAGACCGAAGCCCTCTATGTATTTGCCAACAAACAGCAGTGCAAGCTTCCCCGGCCTGGAAAGGGTTCATCCCATACACCCATTCAATCCATGGTCTCTCTGTTGTCGATGCTAGCAGAGAAGCCCATGGCAATGGTGGCTTTTGTGATATTACCCACTCTCCCCCTCCACTAGGAATTAAACCGACAGCTCATTTCACACAGACCACCAACACAGCTATTACAGGCCTAGATTCAAACCTGGAAGCCTATGCATAAAGGGGTCCATGGGATCTTACCAATTCCCCGGTGTCACCCAGCCCACAAGAACATTCCGCTTGTGTACAGAGTTAAAAAGCCATTTCCTAGTTTACACTCCATTACGCTAAAGAAAGCAAATAGACATGGCATCTAATGATAATATTCAATAAATGGCTGACAGTCCACAATGCCCCAATATTGACTGATAGCGTCCAGCCCTTTGCCATCAGCTTAGCATCCAGATAGAAATCACTGCTGCCACAGCTCACGTCATCCACCGGGCAGAAGGAATAAGAAGACCACTGAGTTTCCAACACAAAAGAAGGGGAGAGAGGTCTCCTTTTGCTTAATTTGAAGCAACATGTTTTATTGGACTGTCAGTGACTGACTCGAAGTTGTCAAAACCAATTGCATCCAGAAGCAATCACTGGAAGCAGCCTTTAGTCGGTCTGTCAGGCTTGGCTACATCAATGATGTCACGAACTTGTTCTCGAGTCCGATACCTCCCAGCCGCAGAGTTCGGCACAACGGCCCCTTCTGTGATTGCAATTTCCATTCACTCGCCTTCTGTTGTTTCTCTCTTTTACTTTATTTGACGAGCAAAAAACAAAAAAAGTTTCCTTCTTAACGAGACGGGAAGGGCTTCTGCGTAAAGAATCTGACACCTTGACATCTCTGTAGTCTTCAAAAAATGAGCGTGTCAGTTTAGCATGTCAAGATTTAACCAGATGAAAAGGAACCTTGCAAAATGCAGAGAGGGAGCCGGGACGCTGTCCAGAACTAGTCTAATATCATCCTCCTTGCTGCTGCTCTGAAATTTTCCAGACTGCACTTGATCTCACTTCTTCAGACTCCTTCCACCCTTCTCTCAGAGTTTCACTGGGGCTTGCTGGGTATAATGGGAACAATAGCACAATGGAATCTCTTCCCCCACTGGCTGGGAGAACCATAGTGTTTGCTGAGTGCTTCATTACATGCTCATTCCTTATGACATCTGTGTCATCATGGTAATTAGGGCAGAGTGAAAGAGCCTTTACTAACTAGGAACCAATTAACTGCAGGGTGTAGGCAACAGGTTCCATGTTACACTTTCCCTTCCCTATGTGTATGCAAGGAGAACAAAAGACAGACAAGATGCAACTACACAAGAGCTGAATTGGGGCAGCTTACAATGCAGCATCTCTGGGGGTGGGTGATGTAGAGAGCATAACTCCAGGATATGCCAAAAGCGTTAGTCCCTCTTTGATCTGTGTGCAGAACTCACGCTGCTAAGGGCTGTAAGGGGAAGTGGGGGTGGGGGGAAGAGATTATGGAAGGATGGCACAGCCCTGAATTAAGTGGTCACATGGTAACGACTCTCTCTGTACCTCAAATCTTCTGGATGGCATGGTACAGGGGATGACTGAATCCTGCCTGGTCAGCTACATTTACAAGCGTGTCCACCACTCGTACACTGTTCTCTCGCCACCCTGTGAGCGGAATCCTTTAAGAAAGTTCATACGATGGCTATTCCGGCAGGATAATTTTGTTTAGCCTCTCTTAGTGTAGGCAGGCACCAAGAGAGAACCTTTGTTATGTGTCTACAAAACCTGTAAAGGGGGAAAGCCTTCCCCTTTTATGGGGGCTTCCCTGAACCATGGTCCTCCATCACAGCCACAACAAGGGGAACCGAGAGCTGAACTTGGGTGCCTCCTGGGCCATTTGGAGTTGAAGATAGGGCCACTTGAGAAAGCAGCATAGTCTAGTGGATAGAGCACTGACTGGGAATCTGGAGACCTTGTTTCTATCCCCAGCTCTACCACGGAGCTCCTGGGAAACCTGAAGCAACACACTTCCTCTTCACTGTGGCTCTGTTTCTCCTCCCACCCTTTGTTTTGCCTGGTTAGAGCATAAGCTCTTCAGGGCAGGTACTGGCAGGTCTACACTATACAGCTTTGTCGGCATAGGAGTGTGAAAAGATACCCACACGTCCCAGCCAACCACAGCCCCCTGTGTCAATGCAGCCATGCCGACAGAAGAGCAAATGGGCGTTCACAGAGCTGTCCTACTATCCTGACAGAATTCCTCCTTCTATTGGCTTATACCGCACCTACACCAGGGACTCTGCCAGCAAAGCTAAATCAGCAAAGACCGGGTAGTGTAGACAAGACCTCACTTTGTTTATGCAGCACCTAGCAAAGCGCATCCCTCTTCTTGGCTGAGGGCTCATATCACTATTGTAACACAACTAAAGACAAGACGAATCAGAAGGATCAGCCACACTGATTTTTCCTCTGCTGTTTTTACTCAGATGTCTAAATGTCACCTCCTCTTTACTGCAAGTCATAAGGGAATGGCCAAACTCAGTACAGCTGCAGGGATCGCCACCAAGGGAACCCGTCAAGTCAACTCCACTTAAAGCTTGGCCACCATTCTCTGCGACACCCAGGAAAATGACACTTCCTCCATCTCCCCGCCCTGCTCCTTGCAGGCCAGAGTCTAATTCTTTTTGCACTTGCTGATTTTCATTATAAAAACTGGAGTCAGCTTGGTCTTGATGATGCAAGCCAGGATCCCGCTTGCAGCACAGGGCGATTCGCACCAGCGTTAGCTTCACTTCACTGGTTTGCTGCTCAGTTGTGAGAGGGTGGGGTAGGGGAGCAATTTCTTTCCCTTGCTAACATAAGCAAAATGAGCTTATTAACTAGATTAAAAAAAAAGCGTATTCAAAAAGGTGCTGGGAGGAGAGAAAAGCAGTGTGTCAAAGAAGTAGGAACTGGAGCAGCCTGGCCAATATTAACCACGAAATACAGTCCCTGCTGGGTCAATTTGAAACACAGAGGAGGCAGGCATTTGATGGATTGATTGATTGCTCTAATTCAGAGTGAAGCTATCTAATAGTATATTAGGAATGGGATCCCCTGATTTATCCCTCAGCTCATTGCTACAAGGAGAAAGAAAGATCCTAAATACCATGAATTGGCCCAAATAAGTCCCCTACATGCCATTGACTGGGGACATGTGTCATTTTTGATCAAGTCTGAGGCAAGGGCTGTGGGTTGGAGGACCCAATATGAAAATATTACAAAATGTACCAACTCATTTTCAAGCATCCCCAGGTCCCTGTTCACGGAGGCGATGTATTGCTGCGGTACCACCATCCATACGCTCCCTATTTCAACACCCACAGCTCTTCATCCCCAGATGCATTCTCTACCATTACAAAACTAACTTCTGCCCCCCTCCCCCTCCCGGCCTCGGAGCCACTATGAGTTTTGCCATCGATCCAGCCCTTAACAAATCACATCTAGGAGCACAGGAGCTTGCTCAAAAGTCCATAGTGGCTGGGTATCCCTCTAGTCTTCCTGATTACAAAGGAAACACATGCCTCCCCTAAATGAGGGGAACTGACCTGGTGAGTCCAGAGATTCCAAGGTACAGAAAATCTTTGTGAATGCACAAGTCACACCATTGCTTGCTGCCACGTTGCAGCTTTTCCTCTAGAAAGGATAAATTTTGCTTACGGCCAAGTACTGTTAACTTTATTGGGAAGACTAAACAGATACATGGCATACGAAGGGTGATGTATGCCTCGGGGCACGGGGTTTGGGCAAACATCTCCTTTCCCTTTAAGTACCACTTTACCTCCCATGAAAGTGGTAAGTGGGGCGGAGGCAACCTGCCCCGCAGCAAGTTTCAGAATAAAATTCATCCCTCCTAATGCAATGCATCCATTTTTCAGTTTTACCTATAAACCGATAATAGCCCATCAGGTATGATGAATCACTGGAAATCAGCCTCTCTCAAAAACCTTTGAGAGAACCATTTGCATGGCCCTGCTTTCTGAATTGGCCCTTTTCCCTTTCCACACTCACACAGCAGCAGTAGATTCAAGCTAAAACCTCAGCAGCTAGGAGTGGCATGATCCCTGCAGATGGCCACCACAGACAAATTGTTCCAGTGACTGCCAAAAGCCAGGAGAGAGAGACACACACAGACAGACAGACAGACAGACGGATGGATGGATGGACACACGTTCTGTCTCATTTAGCAAAGCAAAAAGGAAAGAGAAATCTGGCAAGCTACTGTGAAAATCTTGGCTGATGAATGAGAAAACCAGTGGTAGGATTTTGCTGCCAAAACGCCAAAGGCCCGTCAATGCTGGGTGTGTCTGTACACAGGTAGCACACAAGCGGAGTGGGCTGATGTGCTGCATCCACGTAACAAAGAGCGTGCACTGGTTTATAGATGGGTTATTGAAGCACAGAAAGATTAATGCCTTAAGTACACGGGCTGAAGTTTAAACATGGGAATAGTCCAAATGACGTCAAAGGAACTACTTTAAGGTAAGCACGTGCAGAACAGCTGGTAGGATCTGGGCCTAAAGGACCCACTGTAGGCCATACACAGAGTCTGTGGCAGATCCAAAAATTGGACCTAGACCTCAAGTCCCAATCCAGTCCTTTTAGCACATCCTCCTCCTGTCTCTCACTTTTAAGTGAGACTGAAATTATTTCCCCCATTTTAAGTTCTTTCAGGTTCACTTATGGACTATTAGTAACTAGGATTTTTATGTGACTCCTATTTTGACACTGGTCTTTCCAGTCTAGTTGTGATGTATTTATTCCTTTCAGAATCTATTTTGTGAAAACCCTGAAAAGGTTTTTCTTCTTTTTTTAAAAAAGCCTAATGACTATTGGAGTAAGTGCTACCTTCACAATTCCCCATGGTAGTGAATCCAGCTGCTTTATGCATGCTTGCTAGCAAAGAGATTTCTAATAGCCCACTTCAAAATACATCTGCTTCCATACACCGGAACCTGGAAATGCAGAGGTGGCTGGAAATGGAAAGCTATTGTGTGAGAGGGGAAGTGAACTGTTCTGACCCTTCACAAAGGTTTGGTTCGGGTCTGAGGCAAAGGGTTAGAGAAGAGGCCATTACAATTTGTTCTCCTTCAGGTCTCTCCTTGAGACTCACCTCTGCCATGATGCCAACAAAACACTTGACCGCAGCTAAATTACAAGCATGCTGCGACTGCTGCATGCTCTGCTAATCTGAACCATCTCGCTGTTACCTCGTGCTCCCGCCCTCTGCTTTTGTTATACTTTGACTGTAAGTTCTTTGGGGGCAGGGACCTTCTTTTCATTAGCTTATGCAGTTTCTTCCACAATGGGGTCCCAGGCCCCTGCTCTTGGAGTCCTACTGTAATAGAACTGGTTTGTTTCAATGGCTGCGTGCAAAATCACCAACCAAACCATAGAATATTGTGGCTAGCGGCCAGGTTTGAATTCTGAGGAGCCAGGAGTTCTCAGTGGAGGGCCCTTATCTGTTCATTTTGCCACACAGCAAACCAAGTCTTCTGTGTGGAATCCACGACTCATCTCTGTGCAAGCTCATCCCTAACAACCAACCTGCAGAGTCCACCCAGGTATGATGGTTTCTCAGAAGTCAACTCTAGCTACCATGGAAACGGATGCCTTTCAAACCCAAGCCAAGGGTGCCCAGATACGATGTGGGGTGCCTTCGAAATGCAAACAACAAAAATAGCAGCACACAAAGCCCACAGAAAAACATTAGACTTGAAAACAAAGATCTGGAGTTGTGCTGTAGAGACTCCAAGCGATTTTTGAAAGGAAGATTCCCCACTGCCTGAACAGACTGACAGCTTGTTAATGCTGCTGAAACAGGAACAAGCACAAGACCCGGTTCCCACTGTGTCCATATATTAGTTCATCTTGAATTCATTTTAGAATTAGGATTACTGTGACAGGAAGAGCTTGAACAGATGTTCAGAGCCTTCCCCCTCTTGAAGCAAGAGGAAGTGTAAAGATTATCCTTTATTTGCTTGCTTTGATTAGAAATGCTGATACTGTCACTCTAGAATAGGGTGACCAGATGTCCCGATTTTATAGGGACAATCCCAATATTCCTGGCTTTGTTTTATATAGGTGCCTATTACCCCCACTCCATCCCGATTTTTCACATATGCTATCTGGTCACCCTGCTCCGGAAGCAAGCAAGGAAATGCTTCCTGGGCGAGCGAAAGCAAGGGCCCTGCAGTCTCAGCTTGATATACAGGGAGATTTTTCACTCCTAACTGCCGTTGGCGCCAATGCAGGGATCGTCCAAGGATGATACGATTCCCATGCTGCTGCACAAGGATGGAAGAATCCCTTGGCAGCAAAAAGCCATTTGTTCTTCCCACTATATTCCCACTGCTGCTGCTGAGGAAGCAGTGTGACCTTGCAGGGGACCTGGGAGTCAGAGGTTCTAGTCCCAGCTCAGGAAACTCAACTCCTTTCTGTTCCTCGGTTTTCCTCTCCGTGAAATAGGGGGACTAAGCGTTCCTTAGCTCGTGGGGATGATAGCTCTTCCGACTGCTCTCCATGCCAAGGATCTCAAAGCGCTTTGTGAACACTAACGGGCCAAAATCCAGTAGTCTCTAACAGACCACGCTGCGTACAAATGGAAAGCAGCATTTGGCCCTTCGCATTCATTTGCCAAGCACTTGGAGACCTTTTGCAGGGAGAGTACTAGGGAAGTGCCAAGTATTAACAAAGGGTTCAGTTTTGTTTATGACATCAGTTCCTGTTGCCATGGAAGTGACTGAGGTCACAAAAGGTAGCAATAGGTCGCCTGCGCAGGGTCTAGGAGGAGGAAACGCACACTTTTCCAAGCAAGGCATAAAACCGAGGCACTGACCACTAGGAATCTTAGAGCTCGAGGCCAAATCCCAGTTGGGATAATTATATTCAGCTGGCCTTCATCCCCACCTAGCTCATACGGCATCAAACAGTGTGGCCAGCTCGCAGGGTTTCATCTCGAATTGCACACAAGTTGAAGCTGCAGTTCCTGAAGTGCTGCAATTGGGGGAGAATCTCAGTTTTCCTTTTTAAATGAGTACGTTTCTAGCCACGGCTGCAGAGCAAAGCTTGGAAAATGTGACTGACGTGCCCCTCAAAGATTCAATCCCCCCCTTTTCTTTTTAATTAAAAAGCAAAACAAAAATCAATAAAACCCCTCTTTATTTTTAAACCAGAAGCACGATTTTTTGCATGGGGCTAGCAATACAGGCCTCGCTCCTTCCCGCACTGTTCTGGGGGAGATCAACGCTATTACTTTCCTCTCCAAAGATGGCTGCATTTGAGTGATTGCTGAAGTCAGAGCGGCAGAGCAGCAGCTTTGAAAATCTCAGCCTAAGAGCATCCAAATCCCTGGGGGCAGGTTTGAAAATCTCAGCCAGTTTGTCAAGTGCTTTAGATGTAGATACACTGGGTGCTAGGTAAACATAATATATTATTCGTTAGCACAGATACGGTTACATTAGATGGGCCTCAAATCGGAGTTCAGAAGCGGAGTTCTGGAGCTGGATATGAAATTCTCATCTTTTCTATAGACCAGCTCCTGTCTCTGGTCACTTCTGAATCACAGGGTTCAAAGTCTAGAGCCAAACAGGACATTCAGGCATTTGCATTCTGCCCATCTGAGCTGCAGACTTGTATCTGAACCCTTGTTTCAGTTTCTGTCCATCTCTACTAAGACTTTGATAGTCAGTTAAAGCAAGGAGGAAATTTAATCAAGACCCACATGAGAGTTCAGCTGACATTGTTTCAAATCTATCAACATTTCCTGCCAGTGGAAAAAAGCAGAACACATTAAGATGAATTCATCAAAACAGTTAAATTAAAAATTTCCACCCCTGAAAAATATCCTGCTCTTTAACTCCACTGGGAAGTAAAGATGTGTTTTGTTTCTGAAACTAAAGCACTTTCACACGTCTCGTGATTTAAGGCAAGCATTTCTTTTCTCCTCCACCCACCCACCAGGAGCCTGCTCTCCTTTTTTATGCCACACGAAGAAACGAAGAAAATCTCACGCACGGAGAGTCTGACACATAGTACGTTCATACAGAAAAGAAGATCAACTATAGCCAACCTGCTCTTTCTAGACTCCGTTCCTTAAACGCCATCTGTACTCACACTAAGTTCCATGAAAAGCCCATGTAAGCGACATGCAGCTCCCTTTGCACTATCACACACGTGGAGGGGAAACGCGATGAACATCTGCATTTTGCTGATAACCAGGGAGCTGTGGAATAAAATTCCACATACAGCCATATAGAGGGTATGCTCTATTTATATAAAGCAGATGGCAGTTCCTAGACATGCCACATTGGTATCCAGACTATAGTCTAGGGCTCAAAGATGCCAGTATATCTGGATCGTGTAAGTGACAAAGAGAGCTGGGACCCTAATTTAGAACAACAGAAGGTTCAAAAATCTGCCAGTGCTACATCACATCTCTATATGCTGTTCTGCACCTGGAGGTTCTAACTCTGCAGCCGCTCACAACACAGAGATTTAAAGAGACAACAACAATCATGTGACCGCATAAACTTTGCAGTTATCAGCAGGCACAGAACTCAGGACCTTCTGCTACAGAAAGTGCAGCATTATAGGGGCATGCACTAAGAGAATCTCAGATGTATTGGTAGAATTTATATACTATGTCGGCCTCCAGCCACTAGAGGGTAACATGATTGCCTATCTGATAGGATTTGTATTTGTTCGTATTTGTTCATTCCTTCCAGATTAGAAGGCAATGATGCAGACGCCTGCACATACACACTAGAATCATTCTAAACCTGGCAGAGAATTCAAGCCCTGTCAGAGACACATCAGCCCTTATTCACTAATGTTTGAGTGCCCTGTAATTCATAGATCTGATTTACCACTTATTATGTGTGTTACAGTAGTACCTAGAAGCATTAATCAGGACCCATTGTGCAAGGTGCTGTACAAAATACACACAAAACAAGATGATAGTCCCAACCCCATGGAGTTTACCATCTAAATATAAGCCAAGAAACAACAGATGGATATAGCATATGCAACAATATTGGTCTGCATGATGGGCAGTGGTCTCTGCCGCCAGTAGCCTAACAGGGTTACGGATTTTTTGTAGCATCCTGGCAAAGGAGAATTTGAGGAGGGATCTGACAGTGGATAAATGAGGTAGCTGGACAGAGGTTGATAGGGGGTACCTCCCTAGCGTCACTCCAGATTTATGCCAATATAAACTCCACTTCAGTCGAAGTGTGACAAATCAGGCCCTACAATCTTTGGCTCCAGCTCTTGTATGATTGAGCAAATACGGTCTAAAGCCACAATGCTGCAAAGATGTAAGATCCTTGGGGAAAGGATGGTCTTTCAACATCTTCCTCCCTGGAGATGCATAGAAGAGCATCCTCTACTGTGTGGTTTAATAAAAACCAGCTTCACACACAAATACAGAAGAGTAACAAGAGGAAAAAACCCCAGAACTAAAATCTCACTCCAACTAGGGAGCCCGTTAGCAGACTTCTTTGAAGAATCCCACATGGAGTTGTTTGGAATTTCTCCTCCATCGCTGCTTCCCCTCGTCACTAACAGTCTGCTTCCCTCCTCTCTTGTAAAATATTTGGGTAATTGCTATTGTAATAGCCCACAATAATTCTAGTGGAGGCATGCACAAAAATCATCCATCAAACTATTTCTCTTCATGGTAGGAACTTTTAAACAGAACTGCAACACTGAGACTTTCAGCCTAAGACAACAAGGTCAGCCCTTTTAAGAACCCATGCTCCCGGCTGCAAGAGGAACACCAGCAGTGAAATGGCCTTTTGTACTTTAAAAGCACATTTGTTTTTGCCAGAATGCCTCATGCCAAGTCAGCTCTTATGATTAATGAGGACAAATAGATATTTTTTCCCTTGCAGATATTCCAGTAATCAATTTAGCATCCCAAACCACTAGCTATGATCACATAGCGGATACTTTAGAGCACTCTGGGCAAGGATTGCCATAGGATACTTGTTAGGATGGCAGAAGATCGTTCATTTTGCTGTCACTGGGGAACGTTATAATTTCAGCAAGATAACAACTTACGTTTTCATTATGAAGAACATATTTCCTTAGATTCAAGACCACATCGTGTTCAGCAAAACATCTACAGCTAGTGAAATTAGGCCACGACCTATGGGGGAAACATGGACTGAATAAGATTTAGAGACTTTGTGTGTTGCAAATTGCCAGTTGCCTTTCAGTGCAAGATTAGCTGTGGCCAAATTTTCTAATCTTTGGTAACCATGATGCATAGCAGGGAGGTGATCTACAGATGGAACAATTGTCCTGATAAGCAATGAGTTTTCACAGGCAATTTGAATTAAATAATAAACATCAGTCTTATTTGTAAAAATATTCCCCAGAAGCTCTCATTTATGTAAAGCTGTGGTAGAAACTATATGTTACTGCCCTAGACCCAACATAGACTGCGAAAACCCCTGAGGTTACGCTCTCCTGGATCAATGTATTCTCCTCCCAGACACATGCATTCAACAAATTTATTCCTTCTGCTAAATCCCTCGACGTGTTAGGATGCTCTTAAATGGACTAACAGCAATGTAGAGAAAGAGAAATCAATCATGCAGCTTCTTGCTTACAACAAAGGGAAGTCTAGGAATGATAGTCATCCCTAGATTGGTAAGTCTAAAACATTCCAAACAGTGGAAAAAAAACCAAAACCCTAATGTGTACTAGCAACAGGGAAATAGAAATACATGCAAAACCACATGTGGCAAGCATGTCTCATTATTCCCCACTGGAATATTTTACTTTCAGGATCTCAGTCTAAATAGTGCAGACCAGTACCAACTTTTTCCTTGTTTGTGTGTAGGAAGTTATGCATCCACCTCATGTATGGTTTAGGCAAAGCCTCTGATCACATTTAGCTAAGCATCTAAACTACCTGTACCTTTTGAGGTCGTCTCCCTTCCGCCATCTCTCAGAAGAAAGCAGCCAGTGAAGTCTAGTGGTTAGAGCTGGGATCTGGCTATCAGAACTCCTGAAGTCTATTCCTGGTTCTGCCACGATTCATGTTGGCACTGTTATTGCATTAAAACTGATGAGCAGAGCAAGAATGCTACTTGGTTTCATCTTAAAAAAAAAAATGGAGTCACCATAGGGTTGTCACTCGTCCAGCTTTTACCTGGACAGTCTGGTTTTTGGCTTGTGAGTCCAGGTGTCATACTGTCACCATGAGATTTTTGCAGGAGATCTTGTGATTCTGTAACTGGAAAATTCCTGCCACATAATATTTAGGTGGCGTTTTCCATTTGAGTGTCTAAAAGTACATCATGATCATGAAACTTCAAAACCCCTTGGGATGGTTTCAAAGTCAGTGGCAGGGCCAGGAACAGAACTTCAGAATATCAGCTTCTGTTCCTCTAAGCCACGCAAGAAAGAGGCCAGCTGCACGCTGAGCAGCCGGGGATATTTGCTTATCCTGAACAGTTATTGATGACTCTGGGATCCTAACACTGCTTCTTTTGCAGCTTTTATCAGTTGTGAATGGTGCAAAAACATTCTGTAGCTAGGGTGACCAGATGTCCTGATTTTATAGGGACAGTCCTGACACTTGCAGCTTTTTTCTTACATAGGTACCTATTATTCCCCACTCCCGTCCCGATTTTGTCACAATTGCTATCTGTAGCACGCACTTAGTCAAGGGAATAAAATGGTAACAATATTTACTGCTCTTCCAAAGGATCCTGGAATCAAAAGGCAGCTCTTAGGTTTGCTTCACCTTTAAGTTTTCCAGCTACCGTTGTTCATTCTATGCTCGACTGGGTTCTTTGCTGTGCTTTCTGAAAAACTAAGATGTACACAATAGCTGGCCGAGAGACAGACTCAAAGCGCCAAATTTTAAGCAGGTGGAAGTGATCGTCCATGTGAAATTTGCACATCCAAAATTAGAGAACAGGGCGCAGCAGTCAGCCCACACATGTTCTACCTCGCTAGATTCTGCACTTATGTGCTTAAAGCCAAACACAGGGGCAGTCCATTGACCCCAGTAAAAACCCAATTCAGCACAAGCAGGGTCAGGCCTTAATCATTATTCATACAGCACCTAAAACATGTCAGACACACACTGTACAGGACATAGAGAAGGCAGAGTCCCTGCCCCAAAGACCTTACAAGCCCAGTCGAGACAGCAAGAGAGGGTTACAGTTTATATATGCATCTTGCTGGCCTGGCCAAGGCAGATCTGTGTGCGGGGAGATTCCCCAGGTCAGGCCCATGACCCAGTGAACACAGAGGCAGAGCTGATGAGGACCCTGTTACAGGATGCTCTTTTGGGTGGATCTCAGAGTGCTCACACTGGTCCATGCCCAGAGCTCCTAGGCACTACAGTAACACGGTACAAATAAACACCACCAGTCACTGCGTCACCTGGGCAGGATTCTAAGGCTGCAATTTTCAACCCCTCCTACTGGATTTAGACACCCAATTTCCATGAAATTGCAAAATCGTCATGCATCTAAAATTCCCTAGACCAGTGTGAAAAATAAATCTCAGCCTAGAGTGCGTGCATACAATACGCCTGAACCCTGCCAGTGAGAGGTGGATCAACTCCAGAGCCACCCAAATCAAAATCTGCCCTCTGAACTTTAAAGGTTCGTTTAAGCAGAACATAGGCATGATCTGCCCTGGCTTTGGTTTTGCTAAACCCACCCCTAAGCTGTAAGATCTGGCAAATCTGAAACGAAAATCAGAGATATTAATTGTATCCAAACCAGAACTTACTGCTGGTACCTCACTCCTACCTGACTGTGGGTCATTTGGTGAAATGGGACGCAGCTTTGGAACCATCCCCATCACTGCCTGTGTGAATCCCCATCACTGCCTGTGGCTAGCTTCCTAACTTTAAATTAAAAGAAAAAAGTTATTGAAGTTCAATGATAAAGGTTAGAATGTTGCTGAAAAAAATGCTGCCTCGCCTCGAGACATGGGACAGACATGCTCGTCCTTCCATCCACTCCATTGCTGCAGACCATAAGGAGACTAGAGAGCTAGATTGTCATTCCTCGTCCCTGTCTCTTTTCTTTCGTTTGCGGCTCTCACGTCTCTTTGCAAAGGTGCGCAAGTACCATCCTCATTGTGCAGCTGGACACAATGAAGCACAGGGAGGTTAAGTGACTTGTCCAAGATGACGTAGCAAGTCAGTGGCAGAGTCAGAAACAGGACTTGGGTCTTCCGGTGCCCAGTGCCCTGCTCTAACCACTACACTACACTGCCTTTTATGCAAGCAAAAGGCTGTATTGCAACAGATGCATCTATAGGGGCAAAGCTGGGATTAAAGCTGAAACCTTAACTGAGAATTTCCTGAAACTAACATCTAGATGTCTAAGTGTACTATGGTAAACGGATTTCGAAGGGGACTATATTCTCAACCTTAGCTGGGCATGAGGTTTTCCACAAAGCATCACACCGAGGCCCAGTTTTCAAATGACAGGAAAGTCTAATTTCCACATCTCCCATGGATACGCAAGCAAGCTATTTCTGCCGTTTCCATCTGCAGTGCAGCATCTAAGCAGTGGGTCTTGTGCTTGCTGTACTGACGGCAAAGAATATTCAGTTCAAAGACTGAACAAAAAAGCCCTGCAAGCTAATGGCACCAGGCGTCCCATTCAATTACTCTTCTCTCTGGAGGATACCGTCCAGGCTGCCACAACTGATCCAACAAAATGGTAATGCAGAGGAACCTCCTATTCACTTTGCACCATGGCTTTAAAATACAGTTTTAACTAAAGATCACTCCGTCAGCATGCAAGTTCCTATACACCCGGACCAATAAGGCAGAGAGAGAGAATGGACACAAGATAGCCACAAAGTCGAAGACTGCCAGTGACGTCTTCAAAGGGAGTTAGGGGATTAGGACACTCAATTCCCACTAACAATTAAGGAATTTGGGTGCTTGGTTCCCATTTGGCAGCTTTGAAAATCTCACCCTATAAATTCTACCCACACGGGTGACGGGGACAGGGGGAATCTTTCATGCTTTTCTCAAGGGGTAGGGTGAAATAATATTCAGTGGCCTGCCTGGTGAGCAAACAAACAGCCACACACATCATAAGACATCTTAGCTTGAGACTGAAGTTGGGTCTCAATCCTCTGGGGGGTAGGGTTCAGACAGGTGGTACATGGGATGCTTTTGCCTCTGAGAGATAAAAACAGTCCCTATTAATACTACTGCCATCGGAATGACTGGTTGTCCACCCCTGCTTGTGGCTGAAGGAGGAGTATCTTGTGTCCAGCTGTCTAAGAGCATACGACTGGGCAGTGATGTGTGGAATCCGTGGTAGAACTGGTTGGGAATTTTTCAACACAAAAAATGGTTTAGCCAGAAAACCGCTGATTTGTCAACCCTGAAATGTTTCCCTGAAACACTGGCCTGCCCGTATTCCAGGGTGGAGAGCAGGAAAACGGACAAGAATCATGTCTGTTTCAGCCAGCAGCTGCCATCCAAAGAGCAGATTCTGTTTAGGACACGCCACCTTTCTGTTTCTGAAAGGAAAAGTTGGACGGAATTTCTGGCGCACGCTTGCGCGCACATGCAGAGTCTGGTTTCGGTCCTAATCGGAGTGAAACCAAATTTCATGGGAAAAACTTCTGAACCAGAAATTGCAAGTTTCAGCCCGCTCTAATTCATGGGCCCTAGTAGCCCTTGGTAAGTTCAGATGCCTAAAGGGTGAGCGCAGGCTTGTGTGCTGAAGTGGAACCAAAGTTCTTCAGTTACCAGCAGCAAAATCTTGAATAGGAGATGCCACGCAATGAGCTGCAGGATTCCCATCCCACGAAATGAGTTGAACAACCAAAAGGTTCAAATGGCTCGGGTACGTGTGTAACCCCCACTATAACTCAGACAAGAGTCACCCGCCACTAAAGAATATTGTCCCTCAACTTCATACCGAACTAATTAATTTCCTTCCCAGGGGGATCATGGGAAGAGTCAGAGGTTTCGTGGTCCACCCAGGATAATTATTAGACTATCCTCTGGGTTGGATCAGACAGCATTACCATGGAGATTTGGTTTTAAAGGGACATGGCCAAGTAGTTTAGTCTCAGGAACCTATGTTCTGTGCTAAATGACAAAAACATATGGTGCATGTGAGATTTTAATAGTGAGGTTTCAATGAAAACATTTAAATATTAATAAAACGCCCTGCAGTGCTGGAAACACAAAGCACATGAGCAGCAAGCTGCAGCAACAGAACCTGAAAGCGACACTGACTGTAAACCAAGAGCAACACCCGTCTTATTTTAATGTCCAGTCCGAGCCCTATTCATTGCCTCTTGTCTATAACAGTCTTTCACACGTGTGCGCGTACGGACAAACATTTTCCGAAGTATCGAATACAGAACAAAATCTGCTATTGTCAACAAAAACAGACACGAGAATTTGGATATAAAGCACGTGTGTAAACAAATCGTAAATACGCTGGCAAACAAATAGATACCAGCGTACCAGCAACACAGCAGAATTAGAACATACCATTAAGCTATAGAAATAGGAGTTAAAACACCATAACTAAAATTCATTTTATACACATTTTTATCTCCAGTCTTAAATATTGGATCAAATGCTCTTTCCTGGCCACCATGCAGACAGTCTAGCACATTCTCTGTGCTTAATAAGTCCTACTATAGGATTCTCCCCAGGGTTTATTTGATCAGGTCATGGATAGAACCATAAATATAACTGATTGTATCCCACAACATTCCCCTCATTTCAACTGGTCACATTTAGCCTGGTGATTCTTTGCACCAGAGTGAACTCGGTGCAAATATTTAGGCCATCCCTTCCCCGAATACTGCAAAATCCCCTGTGTTTGTTCATCAGCTTGTCTCATTCAATTACACTTTGGAGCAGAAACTGGCTGCTTTGCCTCCATGTATGCTTTTGTCTCCTCTGAAAATAGGGACCCCCTCAAAATATAAAAAAAGTTGCTCTGAAGAAGCTGTCAGCAATGTGTGCCCCTCCCCCCACACCCTAGTCTGAGCTACGCCATTAGTGATCCAAACTTTTAGTGCTGTTAATTAGACTGGCACATTGTCAGCGATCAGCTAGGAAGTTCAGCTAGAAGCCGGCATAAATAGCAACTTTTTTCTCCGAACGCCCATGCACAAGCTGGACACATGGAGCTTATCTCTGCTCGGTCACTTATGATAAGGAGCGAAAAGCTAGAGGCAGAAAGGGAGAGTCGTGTTGCTGTGCCAAGACGCCTCCTCTCCCATCCTTCTGGCAGACTTCACACCAGATTTCGCCCCTATCTGCAGCACCTGCACAGGTGGCGCGCCTTGAATGCCACAAGCTGTCTGAAGTCTGCATGATGGGAAGGTTGCAGTTTCAGAACAGCTTTGACCTTTCCTGGGTCTAAGTTATACCGTCCTCCTTGATTTTGCGATCCAGCTAGCGGAAATCAAGTGGGTTTGCCATGAATGTCTCCCCGTTACATTTCCTCACGGAAGCACTTGTGTCCTCAGAACCCTTAGTCTGCCACTTACGTTTTTTGCCATGGAAAGGGTACAAATAAAGTGATACAGGCTTTTGCACCTTCTAAGTTTCAAATCAGCTCAGACAACTTTCTGGTGCACTGACAATGCCACAAAGGAAATGACGATTCCTGCTACTCAGCTTCCCTTATCCAGTGAGGCTTGTCCAAACCCACCAGCAGCAGATTCTGAACCGCAGCCCATTGAAACCAACAGCAATTTTTCCATTTGTTACAAAGTGTTTTGGATCAGGCCCCTAACGGTGAAGGGAATCTTACACCAGCCAGTGAATCAGGGGCATGTGAGTGAGCCCTTTGATGATGGAGATGGACCTGCTCACGGGCTTAAAGTTAAACCTGGGCTTAAGTGAAGCCTAAAAGCGCTTGTTAGTAATAGATTCCTACATGCTATGAATTGGTGCTTTGGTAGCAGGGATAGGTGTCCTACAAAGAACTTTTATTTGATTCCCTTACTCTGCCACAGAGATTTGTAACACATATTCCCATTTACTCAAGTGTCTATTGAAGACGCACTGGACCGATTTCTAGTTAAGAAAAAACAGGCAAAAGTTAGAATGAGTAAAAATAAAGTAGCTCAGAGCCCTCCCCAACCCCGTGGAACCATCCATTAAAGATGGCTAACTCAGGATCCTGCACCATACATGCCTGTTATTTAGCAGGCTCTGCTACCAGATTCAGGCTTTGTTGGGGAGGACTTTTTAACTGAAGAATTGCATGGGAGAGATTCATTCAGTGGGAGAAATGTGGAAAGGATGCAGCTGGGGAGGGGACAGAAGAGGAGAGAGGGAGAATAGCAGCTCTGTGGCATTGTTCCCCTTGGCCTTGGGAGCCCCTCTGTGGGGGGGCCAGGAGAACATCCCCATGTCAGAAGGGGACAAGAGGAGACGGAGGAGGCTGCCTGAGGGGAGAGAAGCTCCCAGCGGTATTGTCCGCCCCTGAATCCCACCAAGACTTGGATGCTGACCCCTGATAATGCAGGGCCTGTTCTCTGATCCTGGCTGGCCCTCCACGTCATCAGATTCCCTTGAGGGATGTGGGTGGAACAGGGGTGTTTGAGACTATTGGCCAATGGGAACAGCATGGGAACAATGGTTGGATCCCCCCGGCTTTTCTGCCATCGGAGGAAGGGATGGCCTGGGACGCTGTACTCAAGCACTGGGCTTTCATGAATATAGATCTGAGAAGTGTTTGGATTTTCGGACAGCTGTAGGTTTGGAGGGGCACCCCCCCCCTCAGCCATTCTGGAATGGAGAGAAGGCCCAGCTGCCTCTTAGGTAACGAGGTTGAAATGCCATAGGTTTCAACTTGTGCATGGGGTGGGGAGGGTGGTTTCCAGCACATTATGTAAGTGTTTTCCCCAGATGCTGGGCGAGGCAACCTGGTCCACGATCTTCTGCGTGAAGATGGGAGAGCACGGATCCTCCCTCTGCCCTAGAAGCAATGCAGAGCACCCCTGGAGAGGCGCACAATCATTCCCTCACATTCCCTCCCACACGGCTCTCTCAGAGAAACACAAAAAAAAGTCATTCTTCTGAACTCATACCAGCCCCTCCCTACCCTGCAGGAGCGGAAGAGGACCCGGGTAACGGACCTCGAGATAGAGAGACGATCGCTGGGACAATGGGCCAAGCATCTGTGAGGACAATTCTGGAAACAGCAGGGTGCAGCTCCTGTGTTGAAAAAAGTCCTCCCTGGGGTGGGCTTGTTCTCCGGGATGGATCATCTGAGTTCAGCCAAGTGTTGGAGGGCGTGTAAGGAGATGGGAATGTTCCTTTCCCATACGCCAGGAGAGCACGAGAGGTCAGAACTCTGGGAACCACCATTAAATGAAACAGCACGTCAAATGCTAACCGCGGTTGCCTCCTCAAGGGCGTTTCCAGCTAGGGTGCCTGTCTACATGGTACATGTGAGCACTGGAAAATGCTGGAGGTAGCAATGAGCACGTCCAAAGGTCCCTTATTCCCACCTTTCTCCGATTGCCAAACTCTTTCCATTTTGCGCCTCCCAAAAGAATTCTGTTTGCTTCTGTTTTTTCCTCCATTCCCAAGGTTCCCCACTATGCTCCTGACCTAAAGGTCGTTCAAATCAATGGAAAGATACATTTGCTTCAATGGGCTTTGAATCAGGCCTTAAGTGCTAACTGGTGTGTGGTTGGGGGGGGGGCGGGGGGCACGGCCAGGAGATACAGCTACGTGGGAAGACAGACACACTGTTTTTAGACACAGCTACAGCCAGGTTCTCATTTGCTCTCCATCTCTTCGGGGAAGGTGGTCCCCAAGCTGGGGTCTTGCGGTGAGACAGCTCCCACGAGACTGATTCTTATTGTGCAGGTGCTGCGGTAAGCTGTGACTAGCTAGACAGCTTCGCAGATAATTCAGTACTAGTCCATTAAGTGCTTATAGACTCGATAGGGAGCCCTTTTCTTATTGGGAAAGCAGATTTATTTATATAGCTCCCATGTATTTTATTATGGGCAACCCGCTCCCAAATGGTTATTTTTATTCAGTTTGTCATTAGGCTTCTTTTTAAACTACATTACCTGCCCCATCAGCTAATGTGACAAAGCAGGACTTAGAGCAATCTAAATGCCTGCACTCGGTCTTAAACCCTTCACCCAGCTAAAATCAATTGCCTTAGAACTCTTGGATAAACAAGGAAAAGACTCCTTTTGTCTCGAGAGAAAAACCACCCATTTAAGAGCTTTTTACCAGTTTCCTGCGGAAACGCTCAGATGCAGACAGAGCGCTTAAGCCTGAAAGGAAAGTTACAGCTCAGCACTGTCTCCTCATCAGTATGATGAGAAGGGTAAGAAGAAGAAAAGAAGGGACTTTCTGATCTAGCAAAAAGTCACAGAGCAGATCCACATCCTATCTAGAAAACCAAGCTGGGCCGGGGATCAGGAAGATGCAAAGCCATTTTTGCCTAACAGAGGAGCCCAGCTACAACATACATATACTCAAGAGTGTCTCATTACAGATCACGTCGTAAAATATTTTTCTTGCAAGACTTAGATCTTGGCCCTCAATTACCTGACAGTCTGAATTTTCAGAAGGAATTTGTTATTCTCTGGGGGCTGGACAAAGAAGGGGGTGGTGTTTCCAGTAAGGCTCTTGTTTTAACAGAGTCTAATCGGAACAAAAACATTTTCAATTAATGGTTAAGATTTCAGTGAAAACTCTTTCGAGTTTACGTGTTCCCCACAGTTAAGTTCTGAACACTGAGGGCGAGACTTGCCATTGAAGTCAGTGGGAGCATAGCTAGCCCAGCATAAAGCGCACTGGAAAACACCTAAAGCATTTTGCTGGGACAAGGAGAACCAGCAAATGAAAGTGACTAGAAACAAAACAATGAAGCCATCAGTCCAGCGTCACCATCAAAGCCAAGTGAATGGCAAAAATGTAACAGCATAAGTTAAAGATAGTGAAAGGATTTTCACTAATCAATATTCCTTCTTTGAGGCTTCCCAGCCCAGCCTGTCTACTTAGAATCCATCCCGAAGAAACTAAATTCTTTTGGGGCTCGTATTAGAGGCAGTGCTAGCCCACTGAGAGCCCTAAGCAAGGCTAAACAAAGCCTCCCCCCGTATTTAAAAAGTGAATAGGTAGGGTACACTGACTGTTTTCTCCAAAAGCATGCTGTCATTTTGGGTGCCAAACTCAGGGCATTCAGGGACTGATTTTCGGGTGCACCTAACACCCACAACACAACTCAACTCAAGGTCAGAAGAAGCTGGTGGCACTTGCCACCACTGACAAAAAATCAGGCCCTAGGTGTCGGACGCTGGACACAAACGGAGATATCCAAGGCCTCTTTCGAAAGAATGGGCCTGTGACTTGCCCGAAGGCCATAAAGGGGTTAGAAGCAGAGCCAGAACCTAGATCTGCTTGCTCTCAATAAACCATCCCTCACCCTACTATTTGATTTCTTTTAAAATTGCTGTGTGTTTAAATGGAACAAGTCACAAATTTATAGACAGGTTCATTACACACATCACACAGAAGCGTTTGGTCTTAAAAATGACATCCTTTTTTGACCCGCTCCAACTTCGTGTCTGTTTTATTTCGGGAGGAGGAGAAGCCAACCCACCACCCCCCATCAAAATTTTGCCAACGTTATCAGTTTTCAAATACTTTCCACAAGCTCTGTACCAAACACAAGTAAGAGGTTTTTAGTCTTCTTCAAACTGTCAGAGAAACAGCTGGTATTGCAGCTTTAATATAAACATGGCATTTCAGTGGGTTAGAGAAGATGGGGAAGAAAACCAGGAGAGATGGGTTGTAACTGTTTACTGGGAGCCTTTAAAATATGGTCACAGCAAAACGCCTTGCTGCTCTCTCTCCATTCCTCCGTGGGTATTTCACATTTCTAATGGTTAGCAGAGCCTCATCCAGCCAGGTGGGTGCAAAGCATTTTGAAGCCATGAAACAAAAAAGAATTCCAGCTAGTAAGTTCATTAGTGAAACAGACTAGTGCTCGATTCCCCCATGAACAACTGAACGCAGTAACTGTATTGACTCCTTAAACTATTACTATCGCAAGGTCACACATCTCCACCCTCCAAAGCACATGGCTCCCGCTGAATTTAGTGGGAATCCCGCTGAGGAATGCAGATGCAAAACAGAACACCGGTGTGATGCGGGTCTGCAAACTTGGCTGTCCCTTTTTGTGCCAAAAATCTGGGGATAAGGAGTCAATAAGAGACTGGAGTTCTCACTCAGCACTTGGCACAGATGACAGCAGCTTAGAGAGCTATTATGGGATGTTATTATCATGCACACTTAAGAAAACCCACAAGCACCAGCTGACACAACTTGTCTCACACACCTTCCCTGAGGCCTTTGTGTTCTGTTGCGTCAATACTACTCACACTAAATAGGCCCCACGTACGTGTTTACAAGGAATATGTGGCTGACGCAGGCTATTGACAGAAGCTGTGTTGTTATATGGTGCCTAAATACACAGCTTGGATCTGTTAATTACTTTGCATCAGGATTTGAATACATAAGGGATTTGTGGCCCTTGTGAAGTTTTTCTTATGGAGAAAAACTACAAAGAACAGCAGCTCAAAGGAAGATTTAAAACAGAGTGAAAACCAACAGCAGTCCTGTATGGACTAAAAACATGCCTGCTTTACTCACATAAGTAGTTCCGGTTACATTAGCCAGATCTGGGTACCTGCCTGTCTGTTAGATGTTACCGTACATATTCTAGAAAGGACAATAAACTCTTTGCTTTTTCTTGCCTCTCCTCATCCTTTCACCACCTCAACATTGTTCTTTGAAGAGTTCGTCAGCTTACCGTTTTTGTCTGCACAACCCCTACAAAATAAGTTCTGCTGGGCACTTTTTATGGCTGCATTCATGATAAACTGTTAGCGTGCATAACTCATTGTGATACAGTCGTATTCCACAACCCCTTCTCCCACCAACACTCCCCAGCCCCCCGCCTTCTCAGAGGCTGCTGACGTTTCTGCATTTTAAAACAAAGCAATGGTCTATTCTCAGATCAGTCTGACAGAAACTCATTTCCAAAATTCTGCTCTCTCCATGTGAGCAGAGATGCCGGAGAAGGCAATGGATATTGGTACATTGGGAGATATCAGGGTATCTGAGATGAGCTTTGTCAAGTGGGTCTTAAGGGTTTTAATGGAAAGTTAAACAAGATCCACTCAGGGACAGGCAGATTTGGGTAAAGGTTTTCAGGCTGTACAGGTAAGTGAGATAAAGCAGATCGGGAGCCCCAGGAGTGAATCAGCTCCTAGCCCTGATCTCATAGAGCCATGTACTGGCACTTTATAGAGGCTAACTGGAATGAAGCCCCTCCTCTTTGCCTTAGCTCAGACAGTGCGATTGACTCATTTACTTGGGGGAAATCTGTCTCAGTGCTGAGAGGACATCAGACGGAAACGACTCCAATAAGTCTTGTCACCTTTAAAAGACCGTCCGATTTACAAACCTGACCCAACTGGAGCGCAGAAGGCCATGGAATAAAGACCTCTGCTTGCTTCGCTTCGAAGGCGGGTGATCACACTGGAGCATCATTCTCGTCTCAGGCCACAGCTGCAATTGCAAGTAATCACTGTGCACATTTACTCTGCCCATGGTAAAGCTGAGCAAGGTGGCAATAAAGAAAATAGACTCACTATTTAATGTATGCAAATTAACAACCTGGGCCCTCGGGGAGAAATTCTAATTGCTAATCAGGAATTCCTACAAATCATTACAAGGCATTCAAGACAGCAGCGAGAAGGAGACCAGGGTATGGGACAAGTTACTGGAGGTCTATTACATCTCTAAGGCAAGTGTCAGCTTCAGAAAGGCTTCTGATGGATGCATTTTTTTGTACTGGCAGAAGTACCGTCATTTCCCCATCATGACTGTGAATGAGGATGATATTTTAGAAAAGAAAATATCAGAATTAGGCATGATTTTAAAATGATAGTCACTGAAAGCAAGATTCACATGGAGACAAAAGGAAAGAGAATGAAGCTCATGGGCAAAGATGACTGGGGAAGAAATTGAAGACTACGTAGAGGTATTTTTTGAAGTACAGCAAGAGGCTCCCAATGACTCTAGTGAGACTGGGAAAGAAAAACACCACACAATCAGTTCTAAGTTTCTTTTAGAGCCAGCTAAGGGAGCAATTCAGCACCCATTACAGCTTCTTTAGAAGCCAGAAAGGTGTTTCTTGCTGAGTCATAGGTGGACTATAACTGCTCTGGTTAAACAATTCAAAGCAAGACAGCCAGTTGGACCCAACACCACACCATTCTGGGAGAGATCACACACAATCAGCATCTGAGAAATAGTTATGGAACAAGAACAGTGGGTTCGTTTTCTAGACAAATGGACTTCCCACCCAGCAAGTTTTTATTTCCATGACGTATTGGTATATCAATGCTGATACGGACCATCACCCCAAAGCACTTGACCAGATGCACCATACAATGCTGTGAAATATTCTGTGTGGATATCCCAAGTCCATCTAAAGATCGGATCACAGTGTATTGATTTTTCAAGATGCTGTTTTGAAGAAAACTCGGTAAAACAGCCTGGGCTTAGTTATTGAGTGTTTATATGCAAGAGCATTTCTACAAGACATAGATGAGCCCTTTGGCATGGGTGCAAGCAGACATTCCATTTTAAATTTCCGGGGGATAACATTTCTTATAGGGACCAGCAACATACTCTGCTGTTCATCAGGTTTCCTATAGAAACTCAGGTCTCACCATACAAGTGATCTGGTACTGTGCAACAGCAGATTTATTGAGACATTATGGGGATACATTGCAATATGTACCCTTCTGCCTTCCGTATCTATACATTCAATATTGCTCATAACCCCCCTACCGTTTGGAACTGGTAGTTGTAGGATGCAGTCTGCTACAGTGGGATAACACTCAGAAATTCCAACTCCTGTAGAAAATGTAGGAGGTGGGGGACGGAAATTTAAGTGATCAAGGTAGCTGAATTGAAGCAGGCAGCAAAAGTCAAAGGAAGATACAAACTGGAAGAACGAGAAGAGCATTCTGGCAGCTAATACCATGCAGAACAAGCTGAGAAGTAAATTCATTATATACAGTGATGCTATGTCACCGCATCAGTTTCCAAATGCGACTGCAATAGCACCGCAGTTGCAAAAAAAAACGTACCTGTAGACACTTTCATGCCATTGAAAGATTCCCCAAGAATTAGTTTAAGCCAGTAAGTTGCATGTTAACCCAGCCACATAGAAACACACCACTGCAAAAAAAAATAGAAAAGAAATTCTTGGTCCTCTAACACCTTCCAGAGCTGAGACTCCATGACGCTAGCAATCAGAACGGTAACTGGCAAAGGTTGCCACTTATCGGCTGCATTTAAAAGTAGAATCCCAAAGACAAGCAGGAACAAGCCCATTTTCAAAACCCCCCGTCACATGCCCAAAGGCAAGCAGAGTCCAAGTCAAATCAGCCTGCTGTGTTCATCTCCAATATACCACGGCAATCTTGACAGGTTTTAAAGCTGCATGTAAATGAATTCCTTAATCCAAACTTTAATCCGTTCCCTTGCTATTTATGGTTGATTTTGAAAACTTAGACATGGATCCCCTCCTGGTGAATCTGCTTCGCTCTCCTTCCCCCCTCCCACCCCCGGCAGGCTAGAAGGATGAGAATCTTCCAACAAATCACTCTTTAATAAACCCTATTTAATTCAATTCACTTCACAAACAAACTTGTTCGTTAGAGGTGCAGTAAGCCCACGCATGTGGTGCTGAACCTCTCCTAGGGAGGCTGAATGACTTTAACAGCAGCACAATCCACGTGTGCTTAAATCAAAGCTCGAAGCTGTAGGAAGGCTACCTGCACGCAGGACAGTAGACTATACATACATGGGGGGCAGGGGGGAAGGTTTAATTCTAGGAATAGCAGCTCAGTTGTTTTTCTAGCTTGTCTCACTGCAGATCACTAGCCACAGGAAGCAGGCCAAACCTACCGTATCCCTTTGGCATGTTTTCATAGCGCTAGTTTTTAATAAATAGAACACTCCACCCTCCGAGCAGGGCTGTCCGTGGGATCCAGGTTATTACCCCTAGAAAAATGGCTAAGTATTTAGATTACACTGCAGCTAGACCTTTAAAATAAGACGTGACTTGTCTGATAAACAAGCAGCAGTGAATTTGGCAAAATACATAAAGCTAAACTAGTGGGGTTACAACAGCACAGGCTTTGGGCCTGGGGAATCAGGGATCGGTGCACTATGATTTATCATTTGCAATACGATAGTACCAACAGCCCCCAACCAAAATTAAGGCCTCCCACCATGCAGGCTTTGTGCAAAAAACAACCATAAAAACCAACCAAACAAAACAGTCCTGGCCCCCATAAGCTCAACAACTAAACAGACAAGACAGACAAAGCTGGAGAAGGGAAGTACGACTGCCCTGGTTTTATATACGGCAAACAAGGCTCCAAGCCCAGCAGTGCAGCAAAACACACATCTGTGCATAAAATTAGGTATGTGTCTGTTTAAATGCCATGCTGAACTGGGACCTAAATGAGTTGCCCAAGGTCGCACAGAAAGTCAGTGGCAGAATGAGCATTGACTATAGAGCTCAAGTCCCAGGTCAGTGCCTTAAATATGCATCTATTCTCTTGTACCAGGCATCAGTACTTCAGGCTTCTGTGACTTTTAACCTCGGTTCCCCTCCCTGCCTTCAGGCTGAACCTCCCCGCTGGACCCCCACTGCTGCCTGACCCAGACATTCAGGCCCAAATTGTGCTCTAAGTGAGGCTGTTGCTCCGGATTGACTCTGGTTTGACTGAGGACAGAATGCGGCCCTCAGTTTTTCAGAGCTCTCCAACTCACCAGGGATTGGGACAGCTGCAAACTTTGTGCACGAGGGCCTGGAGCAGACAAAGCTCCCTGTCAGGCTGGAGCACACTCAGGAGAATGGGAGCTGTTGGCTGCTACATGGAACAAGTCAAGGCCCATGTCTGTCCTACCTGTAGCGTGGCCCGTAAAGATTGAGAATCACAGCCGTCGAGACACCATCCTAAATCACAGGACATCTTATTAGCTACCCTTGAGTGTGGTACTAGTTAAAATCCCAGGACCAATTCGAAGGAAGGCTTTGGAAGATTTCCCTGCCTCGGATATTTTATCCCATCTCATGATGCTACTCAGCCACCTGTTTTAGCTACATTTTTGTGGGAGCCACTCATTGAAATACTGGCAGATGTGACTTGAAAACATCTGTTCCCCTTGGTACCCACCACAAACTGCAAATTCAAAAAACGAACTAGACAGCTAAGGAATTGATTCAAAGCCCACTGAAATCAATGGAAAGACTAATAGAGTGTACTGGGCTTTGGATCAGGCCCTATGCTGCTGCTACATACATTCTGCAAACTCTGGGCCCTCCCTATAATGCTAGTTAAGTGAGCAACAATGGAGAAGGGCTATAAAACCTTGCCACAGCCCTGTAACAGGCCAGGCACTTGTCTCCTTGGGCAGCCATGTTTGTTCACATCATGTGGAACAGCTGTCTGAGCATGACCTGAAGACAACTGATGTCTGTAAGCCAAAAGAACCAGTTACATAATAGTCAGAGCAAACAGACACAGACAAGGCCAAAAAGAACTTGGGGAGGGGGGAAGGAAGGAGGAAAAACTTTAAAGGGAACTAATTTGTTGTTCCACCTGTTCAAAACACACATATCACCTGAAACAGATATTTGCACTAGAATGTCTTTCATTAGGCACTTACAAAAAAGAGAGGCTGCCTAATTTGTAGAAGAAATAAGCAATAAATTAAGAACATAAGAATGGCCATAGTGAGTCAGAGCAATAGTCCATCTAGCCCAGTATCCTGTCTTCCGACTGACCAATGCCAGATGCTTTAGAGGGAGGGAACAGAATAGGGCAATTCATCAAGTGAGACATCCCCTGTTGTCCAGGTCCAGCTTCTGGCAATCAGAGGCTTAGGGACACCCAGAGTACGGGGTTGCATCCCTGTCCATCTTGGCTAAAAGCCACTGATGGACCTATCCTCCCTAAACTTAGCTAATTCCCTTTGGAAACCAGTTATACTTTTTGGCCTTCACAATATCCCCTGCAATGAGTTCCACAGGCTGACTGTGTGTTGTGTGAAAAAACTTCCTTATGTTTGTTTAAAACCTGCTGCCTATTAATTTCATTGGGTGGCTCCTGGTTCATGTGTTATGTGAATGGGTAAATAACATTGCCATATTCACTTTCTCCATACCATTCATGATTTTATAGACCTCTCTCTCTCCTCATGTGCAAACTGTTCCATACCCCGAATCATTTTTGTTCCCTTTCTCTGTACCTTTTCCAATTCTAACATACATTTTGAGAGATGGAGCAATCACAACTGCACACGTTATTCAAGGTGTGGGCGTACCATGGATTTATCTAGTGGCATTCTGATACTTTGTCTTATTATCTATCCCTTTCCTAACGGTTCCTGACACGGCTAGCTTTTTTGATTGCCACTGCATGTTGAGCAGATGTTTTCAGAGAACTATCCACAGTGACTCCAAGATCTTTCTTGAGTGGTGACAGCTAATTTAGACCCCATCATTTTATATGTATAGTGGGAGTATGCCAATGCTCATTACTTTGCATTTATCAACATTGAAGTTCATCTGCCATTTTCTTGCCCTGTCACCCAGTTTTGTGAGGTCGCTTTGTAACTCTTTGCATTCAGCTTTCTTACATGATGGAATTACCATTTAAGGCCCCCAAGCCTGAAACTACTTGTGCTTGAGTGGACCGCTGCACCCATCTGGAGTTTAATTGAAGTAAGTAGGGCTCTGCATAGGTGCAACCATCTGTTCTTGGCAAAAAACTGGAAGATTGAGGCCTAAACTTGCAGTTGAGAGAGGTCTTCTATTCCCTTATTCATTTAGTTTATGAAAACACTGTGGACTCTACATATTAAGAAGCGATCCTAACCTGTAATGTTAGGCTACATGCTGGAGAATAAATTTCACGATCATAGTTGCTACTGAGTTTTGTATGATTTTTCTTGAACTCCTCTTCTTTGCAATACTTATTGGTTTGGATATTGCACTACACTTCTAATAAGCCTAGCTCCGCTAAACAAGATTGGCTGGAAGGCTTAAAAATTCACCAGGTTATTTTGTTCTGAAGAGGTCTACAAACTAATGGGCCAGATTCTCAGCTGCTGTAGATCAGTGTCTCTTCACTGATTTATTCACAATAAGGCCATCACTACTTAATCCTCAAGACAGCCATGTAGACAGATAAATATCACTCGTGGGGAAACTGAGGAAGAGACATTAAAGGCTTGATTTTCAGAACTGCTGAGCACCCTGCACCCAGTTGAAGGCCGTGGGATCAGTAGGCACCCAGCTACTTTGGAAACTTGGCCTTTCGGCTCCAAATCAACAAAGCATTTCAGCATGTTCTTAAAATTACCCATGCACCTAACTCCATCCTGTCTAACAAAGCGCTTAAGCACATGCTGAAGTCTCATGAAATCGGGGGTGAGGGGATGGGGAAGAGGAGAGAAGAGAAGAGAACCACAACTAGGATTCTCAAAATGGCCTAAAAGAGTAAAAGCTTCCATCTCGTACTGACTTTCAGTAGGCCACCTAATTTCCTTAGGCCCCACTGAAAATCGCAGCACATGTGCAAAGAATCAAGTACATGCTTAAATGAGTGGCTGAGTCAGGGTGTTAATGACTTGCTCAGTGCCATAGACTGAGTCATTGTCAAAAACGGGATTAGAACTCAGGCATTCTTTACGCCAACGGGTTTACCTTCTCGCTAAAACCTACACTCGCATTTCCAGTATAGAGAGAGCGCGAGATGAGAAGCCCATCAATGTTTTCCCTACTCATTTCCTCAGTGTCATGTAGCAATCATCTGACCTTACTTTCATAGATAGAAGCTAAGCGTGATACTTTATATCCGGGTGCTTTGCAGTCTTTGGATGGCTCTAACTCCATGTACATTCAAGGGACTGAGCACCAGCGAACCAAGCTGCAGAAGGCCAGAAGAACGCTACATTCAACAGAAACTCTACGGCTAGTTTATGAAAGCAGAATGTAGTTCCTCATGTTCAAAGGGGTCAGAACCCCCCTCAGTTAACTCTGTGTGGAAGGATCTCTGGGACCATAACCCAGATCTGCAGAGCCCAGGACAGCTCACATTCCCATGTTGCTGCCATGCAGAGGCCACCCAAAGCCACATTCAAGGAGCGCTGTGGAGATTAGGGGTCGCAGGAAGTACTGTACCGCCCAAAGGTCCAGAGCTGCAGCACGCTGTGGTCTTCTGTTTGGCCCATGCTCACTATTTAATCCTTGAAGGCGTGCCAGGAAGTCATCTGGGCAACCACCCAGGCTTCTGGCTTGCTGCGCCTCCATGCCTCACCTCACTTTCTGATCTCCGGTCTCCTACTCCAGCCTGACTCTGGCCTAGCAATAACTCTGAGCCCTGCTCACTGACTGCCACCTCATGGCTGTCCTTGACTTGTAGTTGTCATACAACTAGCCAAAATATCGATATTCGTTAATGCTTCTTTTGCAGCACAGACAACTGAAGTGACATTTTTGCCCTGGAGTATTTACTAAGAAAGACGCAAAGTTTTTAAACATCTTTTGTTTCTATTTTTTGTTCAGAGAGTTTCTTGTTCTCAGAAGTTTACCAGCCAATGTGAGTGTTTACCACAGCAATGGTATATGCAGAATTCTCTGTGATTAGAATGGGAAATGCCATAAGTTTTCAACTACTGCATGTGGGAAATTTTCTTTTGTTTTTTAAATGGCGCTTACTCCATTCCTAGGGAGGATAGGACCAATTTTAAGCTTTTATCCCCTCATTTTTTAGAAGAATCATGGACTAGAAATGTATCTATAAAGAACCTCCATGCTCAAACGCCTTTTAGCACATAATGAAATTGTTATGGATGTCCACCTACATGCATTTCTCAGACTAGAGGACTTATGTTAGAATCAGGAAAGCAAAGAGACATCCCATATAAAGTCTCCACATGAGAGAATGCAGAGAGAACTTCCTCATGCTGGAAGATCCGCCACCATAAATTGTCTCACTCTGCACATCTCCCCAGTAAACAACCAACAAGATTCCTCCCTTTTAAAGGTGCAGTACACAGAAAGCCACATCTCCTCACTGGTACAGTCTCCTGCATCAGAACGATCATTTAAATGCAGTTCTCTCACACCAAACTGATGGCAACATCTTTCAATGCATAGATACCAAAAGAGATGCAGAAATCAATCCTCTCCTCATGTCCTCCCCAAGAGCATACAATAAATAGAACATCATTTCATGATTCTTCAGGTCTTGAATCTCTCCTGCAGAATGGCAGAATAGATTCTGGTTTATGGTATACTGGAAGAGAGGATTCTGGAACAGCAGGCCCTTGACAGAAAATGCTTGTCCCACAGTACCACCATTAGGGGACAGGAAAACGATCAGCTGTTCCAACCCTACTGACATACTGGTTGGAACAGCTGGGAAATGAACAACAACAGTGCAGACACATTGGAGCACGGGGCACATCCGTCAGTATAAACCTCGGGATTTGGCCCAAGTTATGCATTGGAGATTGAATAGTTCTTCCTCTGTATCTCTGTTGCCAGCAACAATCCTTTCTTGCTGTGTCCTGTGCTAGCTAGGAATGAGACAGATATAGTGAAATCCCAACATATGTTACTGTACATTTATCTTAGGATGATAACGTTACAAGCAGTCCTGTAATTAATTGCTTTATCTTGTGAGTTTATTGCTTTCATAATTCTCAGCTCTAAACCGCACATTGTTGGACAGTGTTCTACCTTGTAATAAATCACTAGGTTTTTTCCCAGAACTTTCTTTTTTTTTTTTTAAAGCACACAAAGGAGCCTAGTTGGAAATCTTATTATCAGAGCACATACATTACAGACACTCTGTGTGACTTTGCTGGGTCCTGAGCTGTAAGGTGTGTGCAGCCGCCATAGTTCCCGTGAACGCAGGCAGGGCCACAGAGAAGGAGGGTGGTTCCATTTGACCACATTAGAGTTTTTTGGGTTTTTTTAGAATTTTTTTTATGAAGGGTGTTTATGCAAATTAGTAATTACAAAAAGAAAATCAGTGAAGTTGCATTAGACCAAGGACGGATGCACGGGCATAACCTCCGAGTCAACACTATTCCTATGGATAAGAGATGACCTATTGTCACTTACAAGGAGAGGCAAAAAAAAAAAAATCAGTTACTGTAAAACCACCAAACCTGGTGACAGTTCTTCAGTAAAGAGACATGTGCTGTGAGGAGCAGCTTTTTAGAGACTCATTTTTGGTGGACACATTGTCTCCTACTGCCTGACTCCGCAGTGTCCTAAGCACCCTCACCTCCCATTGACTTCAAGAGAGAGTAGAAGTTCTCAACAATTCACAGGATCAGGTCCTCCATTAGACTGATGGCTTGCATCTATTAGGAAATATTTGCATTCATATATTATAGAGAACTATAGGTATGAGTGAAGCAGGAAAGTACTGTACAAAGTATAGATAAATCCATGCACCCACCAGTGGGTGCAAAGGTCATCGGGCGTGGGGGATGGGGTAGAAGAGAGAGCATTTATTATGAGCTGGTTATAAGCAGACTCCAAGTGATGTTAAATTGTTCTGTATTGCATCTCTGCAGTACTAAGGTTTACACTACCACAGCTGGCTGAGGCTGTAACATTAAGTACTTTGAGCATAATAGATTAGTGAATTAAGCCAATAACTAGAAAAATCCCTAGAATCTCCTTTGCCATGCTTTCTGACCAGTATGCTGCAGGTTGGCCAAACACTCAGCATAGGTACATGAAATAGACACACCTTTATATTTACTGCACAGCCAGATATGGCTCTGCCCCAGTTCTAACTCCACTTCTGTGCCCTAAATAACCCTGGTCATTCCTGGTTGGAAACAATTCAATGCATACGTTATTTCTGCACAGTTATTTATTACATTATTCCAGGATCCAGGAAAGGCTGTGCCGTAATTACAACAACATGTGCAATAGTGCAGAGTCAGTTCCTGATTGCTGGCTTCTCAAAAAGGCTCCACTTCTGCACGAAAACATTTGCAGCCCTAACACAAGAACTACTTTTCACTCCATATTGGGATTTATAAACTGCTCTGCCAAGCAACAGTCAACTTGCCAAAGTATAGCCCTGCACAGCCATTGGACAGCAACGCCAAGAACAGAAGTCTAGAGGGAGAGAACTCTACAATGAAAACTGAAATGTTACTATCATTTAATCTAAGTACCTCTTACAGAAGAGAACAAATAATTCTGTAGGACATTTTCAGGGATGTTCAGAGGACATTTGACATACAATTCTTGGGATTATTAGTGGAAATTATAGATGTAGATATAGTTAGTGGAAATTGTAGATATAGTTCCCTATTTGCTATAGAAAAAAAATGCACCCTTTAGGATACAAGATTATGAAAACACAAACCCACATTCGCTGTTAATACTTTGTCCTGACAGCCAAAATGCAAATGGGTTCTCTTCTACTTCTCTCTGCTTTTCATCCAAAATTGTGTTTATAAAGGAAGCAATAAAAGTTGAGTAGGACGAGTAGACAAGATTGATTGATCACATATTGGCTTGTGAGGAACACTAGCCCCAAATAGGAGCAGACTCTTGCCTTACTGAGCCAATAGCTTCCTGCTCCAATGCATCTACAACACACCACAGCTTTATTCTTTAGTCATTCAGACTGGATTCTGAAATGCTTCACAAAATAAACCAGTTAGAGGGTGTAGTGGAGTTATCACAGCAAGGGAGAGAGAAACAGAAATACACAGAAAGGAGAAAAACTTGTTTTTATCAGAGATCTGAAATCAGGCGCAGAGGGGTGGGGAGGGAAAGAGAGGGAGGCGGATAAGGCAAAGAAACAGAGAAAGGCGGTTCCTGATGATAGGAGCTACACAGAAGGCCCTTGCACCAGCTCTGCTGAGGAGTGGGATAAAGAGGAGGCTGGAGCTAATGGACTAGGGCCAGGAACAAATTCTGAGGCGAGACTGAATTGGTGTAATTTACACTTCCGGTGCCTTCAAAAATTAGTCACATGATACCTAAGATTTACTGACCTTGGCCAAGATCTTACCTATGAGCAGTCCCATTGAAGGTCAGTGGGACTATGCACATGCATATAGTTACGTGTGTCATCAGTGTTGGCAGCATCAGGGCTTTAGATTGAGCCCCATCCACCAACACGTCGTTTACACCCATGCTATTCATCATATCCGAAATGGGCTCATCAGGTCCAAGTGTAAGGGAGTTTAAGGCTATGTCTAGACTGATGGCGGCAAATTCGCTGCCGTCAGATCAATTTATCTGGATCGATTGAGCAGAAGTGGAGACCCACTTAATCGACTCGGAAATTGACGCTATCAATCCACCTCCGCCAGGTGGAGTAATGCTGCGTCGACGGGAGCACATTTCCCATTGGCGCAGCGGACTGAAGGCACCGCGGTAAGTAGGAGTTAGGAAGTTGACAGGAGATATATCTCCCATCGACTGCCGTCGAATTTGGTGGCAAGTGGAGACATAAGCTAAGGTACATATCACTCTAAATTTGGTTCAGAGAAGGTCTATAGGATAGGATGGAGCAAATCCATATAGTGGTGTTACGAGATAGTCAGTTTTGAACTGGATCCTGAAATAAGATAACTACTTGCTTTAAAAACCACACACACACACCCCCTCCCTCCCCCATGAGGGCACCATAATGACCTCCACAGTCACCAACTGCACAATAAACTTGAATGCAGAGAGACCATCAGTGGTTTATTATGGCAGTTGGAGAAACAAGCCCTGCTACAGAAAGATGACATTTTACAGCAAGAAAGGAGGTGAAGGGGGGAGAAAGGGACCTCACTAGAGGTCAACAGTCCCCTGGAATTGCGGAAATCCCATGGTCATGAAAGGAAAAAGAAGAGTGACTGATGTTGTTAGCACTGTTAAACGTTGCATCAGCTCTTGCATTAGAAATCTGCTTTTATGTTGGTTTGCAACTTGGCTGTAAAAATAAATTGTGAGCTGAAGTTTAGAAAATGTAAGCAGAGCCAGAGTTCAATTAGGCATGTGCCTAGGGGCACTAGCGTTCTAGGGCTGCCTGAACAGTGACGGATTACCACACAGGGTCAACAGGGCCCATGCCCAGGGGCCCCGGTCAATTTTGGGGCCCCGCACAAGCACCAGAATTCCGGTCTCGCCCTCTGCTCCTCCTCTTTTCTCTAAGGGCCACTCCCTGGTCAGGCCAGAAGCCAGAGCCTGGGTGAGCACATTCCCCCCCGCCCAGAGTTGGCCGAGCCAGTTGCCCCAGCCCCACCCCGCACAGAGCTGGCCCAGCCAGTCCCCCCCCCACACACACCACCACACACATATCCTGTGTGGAAAACACCAAGGTCAGCTGTAGGCAGGGGGGGCTCTGAAGATGCTGTGCCTAGGGGCATGCAGGTGTAAATCTGGCCCTGAATGTAAGTCTATGCCATTTAAATTTACACACCGCAGACACATACACGTGCAGCAGTTTATGCTTTAAAAATCCTTATGGTTTGGAGAGATTCCCCCATTAGAAGAATGTTAGATACTCTAGCTCATAGTTTCTCAACCTGTGGTACCCCTGGGGGTACACGAGACACAGGCAGGGGGTACCTGGGGAAAAACAGAGTGAAGGGGAGGCAGGCGGCAGCTGCCAACTTCTGAGGAAGCCTGGTGGCAGCAGTCCACTTCCCAGCTGGGAGGTGGGTGGCAGCCCCTGGCTTTTGGGGAAGGCTGGCGGCACCCCCACTTCCTGCCCTGTCACAGCTCCCAGGTGAGAGCCCGGTGGCAGCCTCCTGCATCTCATGAGCTGGGCTCACAGCTGAACAGTGAAACTGACTATGACAGTCCCAGATTTCACCAGTTACCCTCTTTTCCTGTCTCTCTCTCTCGCCTTCCTTCCCTGTCTCTCTCTCACCCCTTCCTCCTCTCAAATCTATGGCAAAAATTTGGCACGGTGCTTTATATGCCCCAGCATTGGCATGCCGCTCAAAGCCTCCTAGCTTTGGCCAGCATCACCTCTAGCCCAGGTACATACTTGAGTTGCGCACCCCTGGTGTAAAGGTGGTAACCCTGCCCACACTAGATCTGACATCTGTCATATCACAGCCTTATATACTCAGCCCTTCTTCCAACATATGGCTCACATTAGTCTGTAAATATAAAATCCTGTGGAGTGTTGGGGGACTTATTACATTTTTCAGAAGTTAAGGGGTACTTGCTACTTAAAAGGTTGAGAAACACTGCTCCAGTTCACACACTGGGTCTAGCTTTTCTTTTGCAGCTGGTTCCAGTAGCAGAATATAGCGGAAGCCTTGGAACTGCCAATTTTCCATCCCACGTCTGCACATAGGCACTTCAAAAGGTAGCGTACCAGGTTGCGTATGTGAGCAGCCATGGAATTACGTTATATCCTGTGTGCTACATACCCAAGGCGGCAGCAGTTAAAGACCAAGTGTGACCTTTCGCTTTGAATGTGCTAGGCCTATCTGGGTTCATGTCATCACCTTATCATTTCAGCTGGTGAATCCCATTCTAGTGGGAAAAGCAAAATCTTTCCAGTTCCATATTATACGATCATTATTATGACACTCTCTAAGACAATGGTTCCAAACAAACACCCTCATATTTGCCATTTTACCATGCAAGGTTCCACAGGTATCCCCAAGCAGTGATTTCACACTTCACGGGCAGCTCTGACAACTTAACTGCAACCATTCTCCCTCCCAGGCACTTTTACTAAGTATCAATTGTATTGGATATTTGTATTTGAGAATTTTTTACTAGAGACACTAATTTGACAGATCCAAAATCCAACTGTACATTTGCAACTCTCCACTCTTATGCCAACTCCATTTTCAGGAGCAGGCAAGCGGAGTGGACAAAGATGAAAATCAAGTCAGTAAGGGAGTTGAAACAAACAAAAATCCTGCACAGGATTTTCTTGATAATTACTATCCCTCACCTGGACAGAGAGCAGGGATAGCACAACATGACTGACTTTACCTGCAATCCCAACAAACTCAGCATCCAGCTTTTTTTTACTGAGCTTGGATCATGCATCCTAAGAGCTGGGATTTTAAGGCTATCCCCCAGAATTGCAGCACCTTTCATTTAAGGATCCATGTAGAAAAACATCAGATTAAGGGACAGGCAAATTTTATATACACCAAGTTGAACAAACATATTTTTTAAGTTGTACTCAACTGTGCGATTAAAAAAGGAAGTACTTGGGTAGGCCCACACTGGCTGGTCTAACATCTGGACCATTTCTCCCCTGCGGCCCCCCCGCTCCCAATGTGTTTGTTTTTAAATTAATTCTTTATGTACTTTTTTCTAAATAAAATGTTTCCAAATTCTAGGAAATAAATAAATCAATGCATGACTAGCTTAGTAACAAACCAATATAAACAATCCACCACTCAAGAAATACCCTTCAGCAAATAAACACGTCTAGTATGGATGGAGAAACAACTGGATAATTAAAACAATGAGAGTTCTGTAGCACCTTAAAGACTAACAAATTTCTGCGGGCATAAGCTTTCGTGGGCTGCAACCCGCTTCGTCAGATGCATGCTCACGAAAGCGTATGCCTGCAGAAATGTGTTAGTCTTTAAGGTGCTACAGGACGCTTGTTGTTTTTGCTGTATACAGACTAACACGGCTACCCCTCTGGAACTTTTCATCATGGATAATTAAAGACTTCAGTGTTCAAGCTTTCAAGAAACAATAAAGAGGATATCATTTTAAGAGGTATGAATATTACCAACAAACAGTGTCCTCATAGATACCTGACACTGTATTCAGAGGCTTAGCATACTGATGCTATAAGCTCTAGATAATGTTACTTTTCTACAAATGTTTCATCTATCCTCTTTTCACAAGCAATCTAGAAATGTAGAGATGTCTTGCCACTGATGCATGCAGATACAATCCTCCAATACCCAAAAGTGGAATTATGTATCACAGAGGTAGTATTACATTTTAAAAGCCGATTTATGACAAATTGTCAAAGGGCGTTGGACTTTTGTGGGGTTTTTTTGTTTTGTTTTTTTAAATAGGAATGCAAACAAATTCAAGTGTACAAAACCCCATTTGTGAGGGAAAGCTAGCATTTAGGAACGTTGGGCCAGAAGCACGTCCAGCACCATTGGAAATCTGGCCTGAATTGCGGATGCTGAGGACTTTTGAAATTCTGCCCCTCGTCTTCATCTGCATTTGTATCTTGTGCAAACTATCAGTGGTGACTAAACAATCACTTCCATGAGCAAAACGGCTACCTGAGGCATGGGCGCAAAGGTGCTTTTGCACTTGTAAAAGTGCATTTTGCACGTGAAGGAGCAGAAGGCCCTTTGAATATGTCCATTAGCATAAGTCTTGGTCATATCCTTTACAACAGCTTACTGTTGTGTCCGGAAGACTATCCGGACCAGATGTGTCACTTCTTTGGAGAGCTAGGATGCCTGCCCAGGGGAAGGGATGTGAACCTGTCTCCTTTTGGTTCATATTTGGGTGGCTGGATAAGGAACTCCCTTTGCCCCCTTGGACCTGGGTATCAGGGGATGGCGCTGCCCCCGACCCTGGCATTGCAGCTGGGAGATGCCCTGTCTGGGCATGGTCATGGGGGAGGACCCGGCTTCCTATGCCTGGTTCTTGGGAGAGTGTCCACGGGGGGAGGGGGGAAATCTGCCCCCCACCGGGCAGGGGAGGGGGGAAATCTGCCCCCCATGACACACACCTCCAGGGGGCAGGGGACAAGGAGGGGGACTCTGCCCCGGAGCAGGGCAGGGTAGGGCAGGGCAGTTGGCGGAGCGGGGAGGGAAGCTGCCCCAGAGCCGGAGTTGTGTTGACGGGAGCTTCCCCGGCCCGGGCCGCCATGTTAGTAGCTGCCTCCCCCGGTCCCTGCCGCGGCGGCTCCAGCGGCTGCCCGGGCCTAGCGCGAAGCCGCCGCCGCCGCCGCGATGCCAGGATCCGCCCCCGCCCGCGGGGGGTGACGAGGCGCGCGGGACCCCCCCGACGCTAACCTGCCCTGGCTCGGCCCCGCGGGGGGGGAGGGGCGCGCACAGGCTCCGCTGTCAACAGCGCTGCTCCCCTCCCCGGGCACCCTCGGACAGGCGACAGCCCCCCGCCTCGTGTAAACGGGTGCAGCCCCGGCCCGGCCCGGCACTGGGGGGGGGCCATCTTCCCACTCAGCGCCGCTGGGGGGCTGCTAGCCTCGCTCTGCCGGGGCGAGGGGGGGGTTACTCCATTCCCCCCCCCCAACAAACGCTCAGGGCCCCCCCGGAAAGGGAGCGAAAGTTTAAAGCGCCGCCAGCGGCAGGTGCCGGGTTTAAAGACCCTCGCAGCTGACACGCGAGGGGGGGGGGAGGTAAACCGCTCCCCCCCCCAGTTTTAGTGATCCGGGGGGGCTGGGCTCACCCGAAGTCCTGGTCCATGGACTTGAAGAAGAATTTGTAGCTGTGCACGGGCCGGTTGCTGAGGACATGTTTGAAGTCGGTCAGCGTGACGCGCTCCGGGGCCACGGGCAGCTTCACCAGGTAGGGCGTCTCCTCCTCGTCGATGTGGTAGATGATCTTCGTCTCCGCCATGGGAGACGGGCGGCGGGCGGGCGGGCGCGGAGGAGGCGGAATCTCCCGCGGGGGGGGGGGACGGGGACGGGGACGGATCTAGTCCAGCCCTCGGCGCGGCCGGGCGCTGGCGGCGCTTTCACAACCGCCCGGCGCGGCTCGGCACTGGAAGGGAGACGCTCCCCGGCTGGGCTCGGCGGCAGCGGGCGTTTCCCCTTCCCGGCGCCGCTCTCCGGTTGCTGGACGCCAGACGGAGCCGCGCCGCTGGCCCCAGCTCGGGAGACATCCTCGGGCGCAGGGGGCAGGCTACAGCCGGCGGCGAGGAGAGGGCTGCGGGGAGGCGAGGCGGAGGCGGGCCATGGGGTGGTGGGGGGGGGAGGCGGGCCCCCCTCACCGTGCTCGGCCGGAGAGGCTGGGAGCGGCAGGAGAAGCGAGCCCGCTGGCCCCGGCCGGGGCTGGGCAAGGGAGATCGGCCGGAGGCGTCTGCCGCAACCGGCTCCTGCAGCCACCCGCTCGCTGCCGGTGGCTCGGAGTGGGGAGAGCGAGCGAAACCCTCCTCTGCGCCCCGCGCTCTGTGCTGCCGCCTCCCGCCGAGTGAGAGCCAGCCGGTGTCACCGAGAGCCGGCCCCCCTTCCCCGGCTGCCGCGGAACAACACACGCCCACACTGACCCGCCGAGGCTGTCGAGCCCCTTTCAGCGCGAGAGCTGGGGCCGGTCCCCCCCCGCAGCACACCCAGGGCCGGCTCTTCTCTGCCATCAGGGGACGCTCCCGTCCTCCCCTCCGAGCCAGGATTGAAACGCGATCCGCCCATCCTGCTCTCTGAGCTGGGGGGGGGGGGAGGAAAGGGAGAAGATCTGCCGGTCCCCCCACCCCGTCGGGTGCCTTGAAATAAACCCAGGTCCTGGTTTCTGGGCGCATGGAAAGGGACAAAGACAAACATCTTGATAAGAAACCAAAGGAACGGCTGGCCCCCTTTTGAGGCGGGCTGGCTGGACTGTGAATTACAGCACAACTCCATGTATTTCATGGTTTATGGGGGCCATGCTTGGAAACCTGTGATTAGTGAGTTTATAGTAAAATAATCATCTCACTTGTACAGTACCTGTCATTTCCTGACGGTGAGCAATTACCCATACATAGGAATATTGGGCCAGATCTAGCGATCCCTCCCTCCCAGGTGGTCCCTCTTCATGTTAGCAGCCTTTTGATGCCCCTAACATTACTAAGGAGGGTAAGTAAGGGGTGGTGAGCACCTACAGTTCCCACTGAAATAAAAATCCAGCCACTTATATGTATGTACCTAAATATAGATCAGGGAGCATAACATATTAGGCACCCAGGGTTGAAAATTTTGGCCAAATTTTGGTGCCTGGCCCATTCTCAGCCCCACACATACTTCTGTTCTGCAGATTGCTCTGGCTCCTGGCAGGAATAACCTGTGAGCTACGGACACAAGTGACACTGGCATAGCATTGATAGTTGGCGTGGAGGGAAATCAAAGAATGTTGGAATTTAGGCCAAAAAAAAAAAAAAGAGAGAGAGTCTGGGGGTTAAACAGAGCAAGAGCTGGTAACACAGAGATTTTGGTAGCTACAGAAAAAAAATGTGTATTGTGCTTTGTAACTGGAAACAGACAGTTACAGAAAGCAGAGCAGTCATTGGATAAGAAAGGGTTGTACTCTCCCTTTATAGTTCAACAGAGCTGGGTTGCTTTCTTTTTTCTGTCTAATCAACGTGCTCAGGGATCCCCTGCAGTTAGTACAATTTGTCATGGACCAGCAGGCTTCTCCAAAGCCTATGCTAATAAGAAAGCAGAGAGAGACATTTGCCATCTTCAGAAATCTACTTTAATAGTTGCTGATTGGGAACCTATCAAGCGTGGATGCTTCTGGGATGGTTGGCACCTACAAAGCTTTTTACCTGCCATAAAAAATGTAATTCTTTCTCAAAAGTCATGCACGAAAGCTATTCCATCCTGCCGGATCTGAGAGCTGTGCTTTAGAAGAGGATGGAGGTACTCTAGTTTTAGAGAACACATCCTTATTAGGGGTCCATATTCTGCAGCCTCCACATTTGAGTGACACCAGCTTCCTCCTTAGAAATTCCAGAGAAGGGCAACCAGCATGTGAAGATATCCAAAAGGTATGGCTGAGGCGTGGGGAAACTGCTGTTTGTTAAAAATATTTCTGCAGCAAAACCCCAAACTAATTACATTCCTTTTTGTTTGTTTGTTTACCGCCCAAAGAAAGAGGACATTCATTTCTCTGAATATTCAGCTGGTGTCTGCAGAAAGGTAAATCACAGCTCAGTAATTGAATTACCTGTAGCAATGGAATGATTTTTCCATTAGAAAAAAGAATAGGGAGCCAGTTGTGTTAATGCAGCTGTGGTATGCCAAATGGTTGGTTAACATTGTTGCTATTTATTATTTTGAAAGAGGAGGGATACCCACAGGGCCCAAGCATAATTTTTTCAGGCCCAGTACAAATTTGTAACACGGGCCCCCCTCCCACACACATACCGCAATCCCTCATCCCAATCTCATGAGCCATGAACATTTTTTTCCTCACGGTAATGGGGGTTGCAGCCTGGGCCGGGCCCCCCAAGGGCCTCCAGGCCCCAGTAAAGTGTACCCTTTTCCCACCTCACGTGGGGGCCCTGGATACCCAAATGGTAAGCATGAGGGGCAAGATTTTGAAAGGCAACTAGTTAGATTCTCAATTCCCGTTGATTTTTAATGGGAATAGGGCACCTAACTTTCACTTCCTTAGGGAATATTGAAAATCCTGCCCTATATCTTACATTTACATAGCAGCTTTCATCTTGAGGTGCTTTAACCGCTATGAGCCCGATCCTGCGAACACAAGTGAGTGCAGCGATTAGTGCTTGGAGCAGTCCCTTTGCTTACATTTGGTAGTAAGTGTATGCACGATCAGGCCTGGTTTATGCTTCACCATGCACTGAAATGCAGCCATCAGTGGGGTGGATGGGGCAGCCAGATGGAAAACTGGTGCACATCATGCTGTGTAACTGTCATCATGGAGGGAAGCTTTGGGTTTGCTTTTTTTTTTTTTTTTTTACTATAAACATGGAATGTATAAATACCTGGGTGCCCCTGCCAGACTGCGGATGGATCTATGGTGCTTTCTACCCTAATTTCCTATGTTCCCATTTAAAAAGAAGCCATCTCCCCAGAAAGGAACCTAAATGTCCTCTATTGTAACTGACATGTTTTTAGTGTCATTCTAGGGGGGGTTGAGTGAATGTGAGGCTTAGATTCATTTCAGTAACACTTAGTATCATTGCAACCAGGGCTGAGGGGGTGCACAAGGAGAGACAATTGTACCAGGGTCCTCAGTTCAGCCCCTTCCCCCCAGATAAAACATTGGTGTAATTAAAGGGGGGGAGCAGTGAACATGATGTACTAAGGTCCCAAATTTCTCTTGCCGGCCCTGACTGTGAGACGTATCGGGAAACCAAAATGCTAGTACCAGCTATCTGCCATTGCTCCTGGTACAGTGACGTAATTACAAAGTTGCATTCACTGGAATTCTCCAACCCTGACTGTCTGTCTATTGGCATTTACGCCCTGCTTCTCGCCAGTGAGTCCACATCCCTGTACAATCATTTAACAAGCCATGCAAGGTGACTAGCAAGGAAAAGCTGGGGCCTGAATTTTCAAAAAGAGATTAGTGATGCGAGGGTGCCTCAAGTTTTGGGTTGTTCAATTTGGCACACGCCAGGGGCGTCTGGTTTTCAGGAAGGGCTGAGCACCCACTCTCTGAACATCAGTCTTTTTTTAAGGTGTCCCCAGTTTAGCCCCTCGGAATTTAGTCAGCCATTACTGGTCAGTTTGGAAAGGTTAGGCTTATGTTTTCACTGTTTAAATATTGGCCTTTTAATAGCAATAAGACACAGACTCCTGTGGATTTCCATAAGATCATGCATCCAAGTTCTTTCTCAATCTCCCGCATACACTGCGGTTCAGATCACATTTTGGGATGCTTTTGATACAGAAAATATGCCGCAAAAACACCAGTTTTACCAATTTTAGAATCGCTTAGTAGGAATACACAAGAGACCTTACAGCAGGCTTGTGTGATGGCTCTAATCTGAGTTATGCTTTCCAGAGATACCGAGTCCTATGCAGTCTTTTAATAATAATAAAACTCCATGCAAATATTCAAGACTTTGGTCTCTTCAGTGAGTACTTAATGACTTGCTGAATTGCTCAGTCTCAAAGGAGGGGCTAACACAAAGATTGGATCTGCAGATTGGATCCTGCTCTAGCCAATTTGCTTTCACTTTTGACAGCTAAAAATGGAATGAGTTGTATGTTTGTCAGCATAGAGATAAGGAGGTTGGATTTATGACTCGCAGGATTCCTGTGCCCTGCCCATAATGCCTTTCCTTCTTGGCATAACCCAGATGAACATTACAGTTAAGCCACAAACTAATCTAAATTAGCAATGTATCTGATACATAGTGAGGAACGGAGGGTTTGCCATACTAGCAAACCATTAGTGCCACAAGGCTAATATTTTGCTTCTTGCAGAATCCAGTACCTAACACTTCAGAGGCAAGTAAAATTAAGGTATAAGGGTCCTAGCCACTCGATGGGGGAAATAGCCTTCCTGACGAGATGAGGTCCTGAAGCATAAGATTTGATCAGCCCTTTTTTTTTTTTTTTAAAGCATTTGACACTACTCTTCATAGATTCATAAATTCCAAGGCCTGATGAGAACACTGAGATCATCTAATCTGACCTCCCGTATAACACAGGCCAGAGAACGTCCCCCCAACGATGCCTTCATCAACCAATCTTGATTTAAAAATTTGCCGGTGATGGAGAATCCACCACGACGGTTGGTAAATTGTTAATTACCCTCACTGTTAAAACTGTACACCTTATTTCCCATCTGAATTTGTCTAGCTTCAACTTCCAGCCCTTGGATGGTGTTAGACCTTTCTCTGCTAGACTAAAGAGTCCGTTATCAAATATTTGCTCCCCATGTAGGTACTTACAGACTGTGAGCAAGTCACCCCTCAACCTTCTCTTTGTTAAACTTAAGTGGATTGAGCTCTTTGAGTCTTTCACTATCAGGCATGTTTTCTACTCCTTTAATCATTCTTAGGGCTCTACAATTATCAACCCCTTTTTAAAATTTCTGGCTTTTATATTGTATTTGTGATGGCCTCTTGTGGCCTTGAATTCCACAGGCTTACTGTAAGCCATGTGCTTATTTACTAAGCGTTTGCACTAGAGCTGGGGCTGAAAGAAAAGCAAGGATCGGGACACCCTGGAATTTTAATGATGCAGAGATGCAGGCTCATTCCCAGCATGCATGGGCGTTTTTAAAAATCACCACAAGGAAAGGAGAAAAAGCATCTCCCTTCATGCCGTGATAGTTTGGCAGGGGAGTCCAAAAGCAAGATACATGTTTACTTAGACTGTAAACTCTTTGGGGGTAGGAATAGTCTTTTCACTGGGTCTGTGTACAGTACCTAGCATAACGGGGCCCTGATCTGTGATGGGGCCACTAGACACTAGCAAGATACAAATAAATAAAGACATGTTTGAGTACTCTTCACACCGTGCATGGAACGTTTGCCCTTAGCAACCTATCAAGAATCAGGAAATTTAGTTTTGGTCCTGTACCAAGAGAAAGACTCCTAATCTCTTGCCAGCTCAGCCATATCAAGTCTCTGCCCAGCCCTATGGTGTGAGAATCACAAAGGGAAGATGAACAGAACTGCCACTCACATGACACCTCATATAAACACCTGCCAAAAGCTGAGCAAAAACCTCCGCTGGGAGCTTAGATGTTGGTTTTACCTTAGAAAACCATCCTGTTTTCTTCTCTATGGGCCAGCCAATGGGAGTTTTGCCAGTGAGACCAATGAGATCATAAGTGCCCTTGGTCAGATTGCCAGCTAGCGAATGAAGGCTTCCGCTTATCGACAGAACGGGGAATAGCCCATCAGCCAGTCAGTCCATGCCCTCCGCATCCTCCATACCCAACACTCCCGACCAACATTCCTTGTCCATCCTGAAGGTTCAGACTCAGTTCTTTGGCCTTTCTGCCAAGAATGCCAATGAGGGGGCCAGTGAGTGTCACATCTCTGGATGCTTCTCCAGTAGAAACTGAACGGATGCCACCAACTTGCTAACAGTGGCGACACCATCCTGGCTGGATCCAAACTAATGACCTAGAGACCTTTGCCACGCCGTTCGGTCCTGCCAGCAGACTAAATTTTGTTATTCATCCATGTAATCAAATGCTTTTCGCTTATGCATTATTCACACGGGTCGTGACTGGCAGAAGAGAAAAGGAGTGGGAGATTTTGGCCATTTACTTTGGAATGATGTATAAAAGCTTGAGAACGGCCACCTCTGTCCGTGAGCGCATCTATGCACACGAATCACCAAGCAAGCCCTTGCTCTTCTCCATGTGTTTTAAGTTACCCCATCCAAATAGGTTTCATTTTATGGGGCACGGTTAATAGATTTTCTGAGTGCAGTTGGAAGGGGGAAGGTGTAATGATGTACACACACGCTTCTCATCTCAGGGGAAGGAGATGGGTTTACGGCTCACTTTCACTGTTTTAACTCCAGTTCATATAGGCTGTAAATGTTTCCTCTCATCCAAAAATGGGAGATGGCAGATAGCCATGGAAATCCTCCTAAGAGCTTTTTATAAAGGAAAGGCAGGTAGTCTATCGCCCATAAATCTAAAACATAGGGCCTGGATTTGTCTAAAATTAAGAAGCAGTGGGCCAGCTCCTCAGCTGGTATAAAGTGGCACGGTGCCATTGAAATCAATCTATATCATCACCTGACCCTATGTGTTGATTTCCTCTTCTGCCACCTCTGAGTGGTTCATTACAGACGTCAGCTCAGGCAAGGTTCACATGGAAATAAACTCATCTGCCACCAGAGGGTGGCAAAGGCCTTGCCGTTCAGCAGAGCAGCTCCCCAGTCTTTCCGCAAGGCTCCTTGTTACTTTTGGCTGCCGCGGGTTTAGAAAATAAATAACCGAGAGTGACATCTGAGACTGGGCATTTTCAAAGGCATTTCAGGGAATGTAGATACTTACCCTGCGGGGCTTTTCACCTTCCGTGAGGGCTGGAGGAATGAGACAAAATGTACTTAATAATTTTTTTTAAAAGCTTGATACCACAGCCCGGGCAGCACCTGGCATCTGGATTCCTGTGGGACTGTTTAAAAGAAACAAGATGCTGCTAGTGGAAAAAGTTAGTGAACGCTCCTGGGGCAAGTGCATAGTTCCTATGAGCGTCAATAAAAGTCATGGAACTGGGGATGGGATAGAGCCGCCTTCAGCCCAGGGTCTTAGTTTAAATCCAGCCCAGGGCTGTGGTGATTCTGTTCCCACCTGATCGGTGTTGTGGGTCTCAGTTCAGTTATCAACAGCCAGGTGGTTGCAGCACAAAACTCAGCTCTGTAGTCAGCACTAATGGACTCCTGTGCTGGACAAAGAACAAGCAGGCCATGAACTGAACTGCATTCCAGTGTGTCAGTGCATCCCAGCAACAGCAAACCCAAAGTGAAAGCCAGGCGAGCGTGAGGCTTACCTACATCACAAAGGTGTTCCCATCACTGAAATGCAGCCATCTTTGAGGTGGAACGCCGCAGCTGTTTAACAGCTCATAGCAACACTTCAAAACAATTTAGAGGAGGATACGAAGAATCCTAGATTGAACTGAAGCTTTAGGGCATAATTTAAAGTGGCCGAATTTGGCCAGACCCCTACAAAGCCCCATCTCTTGCAAAAGGTGTTATGGGATCTTTATTAACCCGATGATCAAAAGTGATCCAGGCCCCAGTTTTGCATCTTGTCTGGTGTGCTGTAGTGCTGCTGAAAGCCTGGCCATGTTGCTGCTGAATACACCACCACTTAAAATTGCCATTGCCTGCCGGATAACATCTGAGTGATGAAGTCTGAATGGGAAAGGAAGCCGCTGGAGTTCTATAAGCCAGCTGCGTTGGAAACACTGACAGCAGCAGGAAAAACAAAACCCAGCCCATCTCTTTGCTGTTCAGATGCCTGAACCTGCAAGTCATATGCAGAAAAGTCTCCTTTTGAAGTTGATGGAAGTTTTGCTTGTGAAGGGATGTCAGGCCGGAGCGTGGAGGGAGATCATCAAAGCAGCAAGTAGCATCAAGTTCTTTTTGATAAAAGAGCCATTTTTTCTCCTCTTGGTTGTTGTAGATGGGAGCCTCAAACATAAGGCTCATATCAAAACCCTTACCTGCATTGGCCAAGTGGGAAGAAACCTGTGTTTTAGTCAAGGCAATCCCTAGATGACTCCCCTCCACAGGGCATATGGGACTAGAACTCTTGGTCCAAAACCTCAGGCCTTTACCACTTGATCTGCTGGAACCCTTTTATAGGTGGTGATTGTGGTAAGTCACTTGTTATCGCACATGCATTCAGCTAGGCCAGGGCTCTCAAACATTTTCACAGTGAGCACCACATCTCAGCAGTGAGATCAATAGGCGCCTCCCTCCCCCTTTCATGATTGCCTGGTTCACCCATCTTCCCACTCACCACCAGGTATCACCCTTCCGGCAGCTACAGCTCTTGTTTACACAGGAAAGTACCATTAGGGACGTTTTCCTATATTTTACATGGTCTTTAATGCAATTAAAGCCAGCTCTCTGTGGAGCACCAGCGTTTGGGAACATGGGCATGGGACTGTGATTTGTCCATTTAGGAAAGGGTGAATCGCATGGTCTCCTTTTGCTCTTTACTTCACCTCTCCCTCCCATCTGTGTCTCCTCTGCCCCACCCCACCCCGGTAGTTGTTGCCCTTCTCCTCCTTTCCCCCTGTGCAGGTTTATCGATGCTTTGTTCCCTTCTCCCCTGGATGTTTCTCCAGCTGGTGCCTGGCAGCTCCACTCAGACTGGCAAGTTGGTCCCCATAAATCTCTCCGGTGTCCATTCCTCCTCCCAGCCTGGGCCTGAACCAAAGTCACTTGAAGATGCTGGAAATACTCCCCTTGATTCCAATGGCCTGTAGCTGCAAAATTGTCTCTTCTTTGTTCCCAACTGCTTTTACAGAGGGGGCCAGGTCCTTCTTGGCAATGAAGAGCCTGACTGCCTGGAGAAACCAAGGGAAATGAGGAGGAGGAGTCAGTGTTATGTGACCAGCCATCTCTCTGCAGACCACCAATGGGTGGCCCAGGGCATTGTGTGACCCAGGGCTGGCCCTGGCTAGACATTGGGACCGTGTTCTCAAAAGAGTTTGATAATCACACCCACCTCGTTGCCATTTGTACCTGTGCATTCCCCGCATTTGTGCATGGGAAAAATTCTCCCGTTTGGTTGGCGGCTGGTCATTTGCATATGGAGTTGTGCAGTTCACGCATATAAATGTGGGTGTCATGCCTGTACAAACAGGCATGCCTGCAGTCTTTGCAGCTGCACTTTTGGAGGCCCGTTGGAAACTCTGCTTATGGCTCCGCATTTCCTACATAGGCATAAAGGAAGAAATTAAATCCAGCACACACCGTGTCAGCCCAACAAATTGCTGGTGTCTTTGGCTTCCAGCAGTTACAGTTGTCACACTGGCTGGATTGGGGGGAGGAGGGGCGGGGGACATTTATTATATTATTTAACATCAATATGTCAAAATCATAATAATTCATAAGAGATATACTGTGTCAGGTACTGTTAGAAAGGCTATAATGTGCTAAGTAAGATGATAATGTTCATGTGTTGTGTGTGTAATGGAAGTTATGGATATGGTTGCTATATCTGTATTTCAAATTGTGCTGTGTCTGGGCGACACCCGACAGGATGGCTGCAGCACTAGCCTGCTTCATGGCCCATTAAGAAATTCACAGGTACAAGGGGCCCAGGGGGAGAAGCCAGGGATATACCTGATGAGTCACCAGGACTTACTCACGTGACTCTGGACTCCATTTTATTCCTGTAAAATTTCACAAGCAGCATTGCCAAAGCCAAAGGACATTGAAGACAAAATGGATGTTGTGCAGCTGCCTTTTGTCAGTCTTTAGTTTCCAGCCTACCTCTGAATCAACTCATCTATAACTGAACTGAAGCTGTGAAACAAAGGACTGAGACCCATCCAGGTACTGGATGTACACCAGAGGGATTATACAAGCCTGCAAACTCCACAGTTCTACTAGAAACCTGATATATATGGACTTTCAAATCAATTGTATGTATCTGATTGATTTAATCCTTTAACATTTCTCTTATAGTTTGTTTCTTTCTTTTTATAATAAACCTTTAGCTTTAGTTACTAAAGGATTGGCTGGCAGCGTGGTATTTTGGGTAAGATCTAAACTTATATTGATCTGATACTGTGGCTGACCCTTTGGGGTCAGGAGAAACCTTTTTGGTAAAGAGTATAGAGTTTTAAATAACTGGTCTCTTTACTGGACCTAGTGGCTGATTGGAAGCCAGAGACTGAAATGTAGTAAAGGGGGCTGTGTATATTTTGATTTTGGCTTCTTGATAACCAGCGTGGGGAATCAGGAGCACTGTTTGTGGCTGCAGTTTGCTTGAGGCTTTTAGAAAAAAAATAAGGTGTGTGTGGGGGGGAAAGAGGGGTAGTTTTAAATCTAAAAAACATTCTCAAATCTGATTCCTTCCCAGTGGGGGGATGGCACCATTTGCAGGCTGAACTCAGCTGTTTGACGCCATCCTTCGACTTGCTTTCAGCATGGCTAGTGAGGCTTCCCCTTAGACCGTGCAGTGGGGAGCATGCGCTGCAGCTTAAAAACGGGTCCAGCCAGCGCGGATCCACTGTGCGCTTGTGGGCCCTGAATTCATCTCATCCAAAGACACGGAAGGTTTCTGATGCTTGGTGCAATCTGGGGCGCGCCAAAGGCGAAGTGTTTGATCTTCACAGGTATTTTTGTGAGCCCTATCCATCGTCCCCAGCAGGACTGATTGAGCAGCACCAGACAAGGAGGGGGGGATTAACGCCCTCCGAGGCAGGGAAATCACCCCCATCTTCCTTGTAATCTGCTGTCAGAAACGGGAGTGGAAGAAGGCAAGCAGCACCAGACAAGGGGGTGGGATTAACGCCCTCCGAGGCAGGGAAATCACCCCCATCTTCCTTGTAATCTGCTGTCAGAAACGGGAGTGGAAGAAGGCAGCTCATCACTAGCCCCCTCTTTAACCTTGTTTATTGTGGCCAGCTGGGAGGTTGAAGGAGACAGGGCAGGCTGCCCTGCCCCAGGGGAAAGGGTGCCATGGAATGACAAGGACAGTTTTTAAGATGAATTCCATGCAGGCGAGACACTAAGCATGGTCTAGAGCCAGGCTCCTCGAACAGCTCAGTCACTACACCTCTGCCTATTTATACTGCATCACCGCCTGGTTTTCTCCCACTCCAAATGCTTTGATCTCCCTCTACTTTTGCCAGGGACTGGACTGTCCCGCCAATGGGGCAACATAAATGGCTTCCACTCTATCCGGGGAAGAACTCTGTCATTCCAGCTGGAATCTTGGCCAGCGGTTGGTGGCGCCCCACAAGCAGAATGGACTTGGGGAGGTTTGGCCGCTATTTAAGTCCAGCAGGAATTCCAGGTCGGAGGGAATCGACTAAACGTGCACCACGGGGCACGACCTTTAGACACTGAAACTAAAACTCACGACAGCCAGTGGAGGAGGCAGAATCCTGATCTCCTACTAACAGCAAACTCTTTGCCTCTCTATCTGCCAATACTAGAGCTCTGAAGATGCTACTTACAGTAATGACAATGTTGCTGTACAGTCGGCCTACCTAAAACCCCCCACCCCTGCAGTTTCAATGGCTTATGGTATCTTCCTTTCCTACACCATTGTGCATTGTTACTGTGGGCTGCTGTACAGCTGCCTCCGTGCCCCTCAGTGACGGTGTGATCTGTATAGCCCGTAGAAGGCCTGATCCTGCAGCCTTTATACACAACTTCTTAGGGAGTCAGTGCGGGTTTTTGCATACAGACTGCAGGATTTGGGGACTTCTAGACCCAGTCTGATGAGCCTTCCCCCCAAGGGGAACTCTTACCAAAGCCAAGGGGAGTTCCATGCACTGGGAGCATGCAGGACTGGTCCCAGAGTTTGTCAAGCATTTTGGTCCCCTTTGAGGTGGAAGGTGCTACACAGCTGTAAGGAGAAACATGCTGCTGCTGGTCAGTTTCTTAGAGAGCATCGCAAAGAGCAAGAAGTAAAACCAACCACATTTGAAAACCAATTACATTCTTCTTTATTTCTTACATGGAAGGAAAGTTACACAAGGGGCTGATAAATGATGACAATTAAGCAACAACGCTAGCATGGAAATGAATTATATTACAGCAAAGAGTCGAACCAGCTTGATGGGCCAAATTCTCCTCTGTCTGGAGAGGCAGCATGGTTCAGTGGTTAGTGAGCACAGCTGAAAAGCAAGAGATCTGCGTCCGAGTCCCAGTTCCGCTATTGATCTGTTGTGTACCTTTGGACAAGTCAATACAAATCACTGTGTGTCTCAGTTTCCCCACCTGAGATATGAAGACAGTTCTACTCACACACCTTTGTAAGCACTTTGAGATCTTGGGAGGAAGAGCTCCTTGGTATTATTATTATAATTATAGGGTTGCTCGGCTGTAACAGACAAAAAATTTAGCCCCGTATATAATTTAGAGTAATATGTGCAATAGAAAATGCCTCCTAATTTTATTAACAGGTTTTCTGGCTGAGTTACCCATGTCTAGCTTAAAATAATTGGTGAGGGCTGCCTGTTAGAAATAAAAATAAATGTTCCAAATGAACCTTGGAAAAAGCCAAACACTGCCCTGGGCCCCCAGCAGAGGATTCACAGATTTTAAGCACAAAGGGGACTGTTATGATCATCTAGTCCAGTGGTTCTTAACCTATTTATTTTGTGGGCCACATATGCAGCTCACTGATGTTATGTGGGCTGCATCCACACAATATATATATACTACTTGGATGGCCCTGAGGCTGTCACATGGGCCGCAGCTGTGTGCTGATTGGGCAGCAAGCGGCCCATGGGCTACAGGTTGAGAACCACTGATCTAAGCTGACCTCCTGTGTAACGCAAACCAAAGAACCCCACTCACTAATTTCTACATCAAGCCCAGAACTTTTGGCTGAGCTGGAGCAAACATCCCCTTTTGATTTAAAGGTTTCAGGTGATGGAGAATCCACCTCATCTCTTGGTAAATTGTTCCTATGGTTAATTACCCAGCTTACTCCACAAACCGGAAGCTTGGTTTGTCACTGCTAACGCCTTTTGGGTTTACATTAAAAGCGTAAAGACACTTCTCTAAATTGCAATTACTGCTATTTGATATGGGAGCTTTTTAAAATAAAAAACCCTAAATGGAATAGAACAATCAAAGAGCCCAGACAAATTAAAAAAACAACTTCACAGTTTTTCCTGTGCTTGCTATGAGTTTTCTTGCCACATACAGAATCTCTTGTAGCATTTCATTTCTTTGGGAGGGGCAGGGAGACCAGACAAACCAAAAGTATTCTTATTTCCATGCACAAACTGTTGTGGGCCAAATCATTTGCTGATGTAAATTGGTGTAGCCACCAGAACTTACTGATTTACACCAGCTGAGAAACTGGCTCTGCCTTTGCTTCACGTTCCAGTCTCATCTGGGAAGCAGCACTTAGCCTCTACCTATTTGAATTTTAACACACACCCAACCACTCAAATCTTGGAGGAAAGAAACATTTCTTGCTTCATTCCGTGGGAAGACAATCCCCAAGTCATTTAGGTGCATCCTACCTGCTGCACGCAACCCGGGCAAGCCCCACATAAAGACTGGATTACAGCATCACACCTGCCAGGCAGGTTCTCATCTAGAGGGAGCTCTCCTGTAATTAGCAAATTCCCAATTACCAAAAAATATCGATACCAATTCCCAGCAACAAGAGCAACTGTGTACTTTCTGGCAAAAAAAATGTAAGTTGTAGACTAACACAATCCCTGTTGTTTTAGCACCTGTATGAGAATTGCGCAGCTGCTTCGAATTATACCATCTCACAAGCTTCTAGTCAAGTTCAGCTCACTGAGCCTTCAATTAAGATCTCACCAGCTCATGCCAAAGATAATTTTTTGTGCAGACTCTCTAAAAAACAAGAGCTGTTCTTTTTTTATCTTTTCCAAATCACTGATTCCACCTAGGTGCCTTAGTCTTTTATCTGTATTCACTTTCCTACCTGTAGAAGGGACACCCTGCTATTTATGTCCAATTAAGATCATGACAATGTCATCTTCATTAAATTAATCCTAGGATTTCTTTCTTTGTCTTTCTCTCCAGTGCCAAATTACCATGCTTGCTAAAAAAGGAGGAGAAATCATTATAGGTCATATAGCCTCTAGAACTGTTAACAATAACAATCATTCACTTATGAACTTGAGAGGAAAATGGCCAAAAGAACTCAATCAACGTGAATGCAAGTGCAATAAAATACACTGTCTTGCAGCTCTCCTGTCAAAGCGGAGAACATAAATCATACGGAAAGGATCGTGCTTTCACGGCTCCAAAGTCAAAACCACAAGCACCAGATAATATTGATTCCAAGAATTAAAAATAAAGGCACTGTTGCTGCACAAAGCTTTCTGGAAAATTCTTGCTTCCAAAGAGCTGAGTTGATCTGGGACCAGCTGGCATTTAACATAACCCTTTTTAAGGTCACTGATGTAAACTGTTTCCCTGTCTCCAAACAAAAGATTACAGTCCATAAAATCTGAATTACCCTAGCAGGCACTTTTCATTTTCTACCATCAACTTGCTTCAGAATGGGGGAAGCAATTGGCATACAAAAATTAAGGGTTTTTATTAGTTTATTATTATTATTATAGTGAAATGTGTTTCTCGGGACACAAAGGAAATTATAAAGGTGCAAAGCATGACAACAGTCCCCAGAAGGGAAACATGTCTGCTAAAGAGTAAATGCAACATCTGTTTAGTGCAGTCTTTTTTTTTTTTTGCACTGCTCTAGAGACACACATTTAAGGTTCTCAAAGTGCTTTACAAATATTAATGAATTTCTCCTCTGAGAGAGAGGAATTATTATCCCTATATGCTGATGGGAAAACTGAGTGGCAGAGAGGGAAACTGGCTCACCCAAAGTCATCCACTGAGACTGTGACAAAGCCAGGAACAGAAGCTAGCTCTTCGGAGTCGAAGCCAGGGGCTTAATCACAAGACCATCCTTCTCCTCAACTTAAGATATGATATGACCTGAGTCAGAGGGCTATTATCCTCCACATGGGGATAGATTCAATCATCTAATAGTTTTTTTTTTCCATTTCTCAGCTACTGGGATGCTGGAGGGTTTTCATGTATGAGATCAGCCATACTTCTTCAGGCCAAGGTGAAAGACCAAAAATATACAAGAGCAAACATGCAAAGGAGCTAAAGCTAATGAGCTGCTCAACGGTGTCCGAGCTGAAAGCTCTCTGCCCTCTCATCTCTCCTATATACCATCAAATGCAAGAACCTAGCCCTGCCGACTCCAGGAGGGCTGGTTACACTTAGTTATTTAATAGTACTTTGGAGACACTAATCAGGTTGTCCTGCAGTCTTGCCTGGATCTCTTTCCCTCCAGCCTTTGACCCAGTAAATTATACACCTGGCAATGCATGCCTTGTCCGACCTGATTTTCTCGTTGATTAGCAAAAAGCAACACTGCACTGAATCTGCTCAGTACTACACATGACACTTGATAGGCCAGACTTCAATGCTGCCATGTCAGTCTGCTTTGGGAGGGTGCAGGCCTCCAAGGGACCCTCTTTTTAAAATCTTTCCCCACCATCAATACTTGGGAACTCTTTATTTTTTATTATTAAGCTTCAACTGTGTGCCTGGCTCTAGACCAGATATGGTCCCTGCCCCCAAGGAGTTGGTGGTGGAAACCTCACAGTAAAGTCTCTATTGGAACATGATTCCTTCAGGAACCAACACCTCTCTTATCACCAGCGAGGAAAGGAAGGGGTTGCTCTCTTGCGTGCTCCTATACCCTGCTAGCATGACAACCTCAGATCCTCGCATGGCAGGCCAGAGATAAGGGAGGAACATTGTCCCTCCATGTGCAGCAATGTACAATTGGCCAGGGAACTGCACCTTCTTCTGAAGCACCAGGTAGTGCCTGAGGCAGGTTACCAGACAATGGCCTGATCCCATTATTGCAAATCCTTTGTTCCTATCCAGTGTGGTGAGATATCCAGTCTGGCCCTTATTTTGTTTTTTCTTAAAGTGGCCTTGACAGCGAGGGATGTCTAAAAGCTGCAAGGCACAATTTTGCATGGCCAAGTTTTTGTGTAATTCTTCTCAACCAGCCTTGGGCCCAGGCTGAAACTCAAGTTGCACCAAGTGGACAGGAGAAACACAGTTTGCATTGGGTATCTGCATGTGCAGAGATGCAGCCATGAGCAAAATCCCACCCACCCACATCACAGGAACCCGGCTGGAGTCTCCACAGAACCACACACACAAACCTCTTCTGAGTCAGAGATTCATTTGATTGCTAAGGGGGCATAATACCTTTATCATCTTTATCAATGTAGGTTACACACACCCCAGGCTTGACCCCTACCCACCTTCACATTGGAAATCAAAGCAAAGAGCTCTCAAAGCCCAGTGTAATGCCTAGTTCAGAAAACAAGTTAATTTCTCCCACTCCCTCCTTAACTATTTTGCAGCCTGGAAGACAAATGAAGTATTTAAACTCCTCTGGAGTTTATGAGTAAGTGACCCAATTTCTAGCCTGTGCCTATACAAGCTGCGCTAAGCAAATTGAACTCGCAAGTAAAAGTTTCAACCTTTGACTCACAGACATGAAAGCGAGAGAGACATTAAGGTTGATTGCTTGAGATTGTGCCGTCCTGATTGAATAACCACTGCTTCCCCATGCACCTGCGGGGATGTGGGTTGGATTTCAATCAATCATGCCCAGCAAAATGCAAGTCGAGAATGGCTCTCTGCTTTCCAAGGCAGGGGAACTCGTGGAAGCTAGGGCTCTGATCCTGCAAGCTGTGTCCCCTGGGATCAGGGGTCTGCCCTCACGGAGCAGTTTGCGGGAAGCGGGACTAAAGGAGGAGAAGGGAAGTTTCTCAGAAATCACAGGGGCCAGGATAACTGGAAGTTGAGGAATTACCCTACTATATCACATCAAGGTTTTCCCCCCTTAGCTAACGTTGCCCTAGGAGGGTGTATTAAAGTAGCTCTCTCCCAGAGAAAATTATTTTTCAATAAGGAGACTCCCACACACACCAGCGAGAAATCAGAGCATATGTGATACTCTTGGTGAGCCATTTTCCTTTCTACCCTCCGTTAGGCACCAAAGTCCTCTCCATCCTCGCTTCTAAGTCCATGTGAGGGCTTCACAGTATTGTGCCAAGGTTGTCTTGGTACCATCCATGGTCCCTCTGATGGAGCCGAAGAACTAATTTCGGTGTAAATGGGTGCAACTCAACCGCAGTTGTGCTTGCTTACTCCAGGCCCACATTCGAACTGCAATGCAGTCTTGCTGGATTTCACCTCTGGAGGGAGCGGGCCGGTGAGGACTGGCTGCATCACTCCATGAACGTCCATATTTGAAACAACAGGAGCGAGAGGTCATAGAGTTTGGGTGGGGTGAGGGCCGGATCAAAAGACCAATAAAGTCAATGGGCATCTTTCCACTGACCTCATTGAGCTTTGGATCAGGCCCATAGTGAGGGAGAGTTCTTGCAAGGTGTGTGACTATGCAGGGCAGCCCCCTATTCTTGTCATAAGTAAAGTTCTTTCTACTTTTGCCAATAGACTGGTGCCCCCTATTGGCCATACTCACGTACCCCCAGCACAGTGGCAAGAGTGGGTCTAGAGAGATGAGAGCTAGGAAAGCGAGGCAACGTTTCATGTTCCCAGTTCTTTGGTCAGCAGACAGAACTCGGCTCCTTTCCCCTGACCATTAAGCCCATCTAACTTCCGGCTATGGACCTCAGACACCCACTTTCCAGGGAAAACTCAACATGCCTGCCTATAAACAGCAAATCCCACCAAATGGAGGCTGGAGGCCACCTGCCCACCCTCCCACAAGTTCCGCACAAGACCCTCTCTGCAACTCCCTTCCCACAATGCGCTGGGCATCCCACCCTCATCCCGTTCCACTTCGACGTGTCTGAGCCGGCATATGCCAAACACAATTTATACAGGCCCCAGAGCCTCCAACACTCTCCACTCCAGCCCCAAACAGGGCTGAGACGCCTTGCACCTAGGGTGAGCACAGCCTACAGGTTCATGCCACGAAAGATCATGCTGGATTAATTCCCGCTTACAATTAACGTTTCTTTCAGATCACAAATAGCCGAGTTCACGCACTGTTAAAGGGAAAGATCATTGCAGATATCATAGTGAGAGGTGCCTTTGAAACAGGATGGATAGATGGAAGCAAAAGGAAAGGCACAGAGGGAAAGTTGATGCTGGAGCCTGGAGTATTTCCTGACTTCCTTGATGCCTTAGCTTGCATGGATTATCTGTACACGCTCTAATTTCCCCATTTCCAAATGTTTGTCTTTTAACCTGCATTTCTAAATTGCCTGACTTTCAATTTTGATAAAATAGCACCAAGGTTCTCATAATAATGCTTTAAATCAATAGATATTGATTTTTCCACTTCCTCTCTATACTAGCAAAGGATTTTTCTGTTGTTGGCAATTTCATTCTGCTGTTGGCAATCACTGCCAATACAGTGTATTAAAAAAAAAAAATGCTAGCAAGCAAAAAGCATGGCGGTTGGAGAACAGAGAAAGTCAGAGAAACTGGGTAGAGCTGCAGCTGTGGTAAATCCAAGCAGTCTGCTTTGCGCCAGTTCTGCTGTGCATCCTCCTGGGTATCCAGCCCTGGTTTTACTCTTCTTCCCAATCACTCAGGGCTCTGGTGTGAGTATGCTGTCAAGCCTCTGCCAGTGAGGAGATAATGGAAACCGAACTATGGGCAGCATCCACTGCGTGCTTTCCAACGTGCAAAGACTTGACTCAGAAAGAGATTCAGTTTTAAACCTGAAACCCCAGCCCAACGGGCTGTTTATTTGCAAAAAGGCTTCTCGTTCTCAGCCTGCTTCCCCTGCTTCCAAATGTGAAGCCAACACGCACAGAACTGATCCCGTTTCCTTTCCCTCCCCTCCTCAACCTCCCTGCCTAGGAACTAGCACACTGAAAACACCCTTTAGCCTCTTTTGAGCATTCGTTGATATTACCCTGCACCATGCAGCCCTTCTGAATCTGTTCCTCCTTCCCTGGTTCCTTCCAGAGAAAAAAAAATGCTGCCCACTGCAGAGGATGTGGGGGAGATTCCCACACCTGAGCCATTCTTTTTAAGGGACAAATCAGAGAAACTGTCCCAGAAAGAGGTGTCAGTAGAGGAAGTTTTTGAACAAATTGATAAATTAAACAGTAATAAGTCACCAGGACCAGATGGTATCCACCCAAGAATTGTGAAGGAACTCAGATATGAAACTTTAGAACAACTAACTGATAGGTTACCTATCACTTACATCAGCCTCTGTACCACATGACTAGCTGTTAGCCAATGTTACACTGATTTTTAAAACAGGCTCCAGAGGTGATCCTGGCAATTACAGGCCGGTAAACCTAACTTCAGTACCAAGCAAACTGGTTGGAAATTATAGTAAAGAACAGAATTATCAGACACGTAGATGAACATGATATGTTGGGGAAGAGTCAACACGACTTTTGTAAAGGGAAATCATGCCTCACCGATCTATTAGAATTCTTTGAGGGAGTCAACAAGCATGAGGACAAGAGTGAGTCAGTGGATATAGTACTTGGACTTCCATAAAGCCTTTGACAAGGTCCCTCACCAAAGGCTCATAAGAAAAGTAAGTGGTCATGGGATAAGAGGGAAGGTCCTCTCCTGGATCATTAACTGGTTAAAAGACAGGAAACAAAGGGTAGGAATGAATGGCCAGTTTTACAGTGGAGAGAGGTAAGTAGTGTGGTCCCCCAAGAATCTGTATTGGGACCAGTGCTATTCAACACATTCATAAATGATCTGGAAAAAGTGGTAAGCAGTGAGGTGGCAAAGTTTGGAGATGACGCAAAATTACTCAAAATTGTTAAGTCCAAAACAGATTGTGAGGCATTACAAAGGGATCTCACAAAACTGGGTGTCTGGGCAAGAAAATAGCAGATGAAATTCAGTGTTGATAAATGCAAAGTAATGCACATTGGAAAATGTAATCCCAACTATACATACAAAATGAGGAGGTCTAAATTAGCTGTTACCACTCAAGAAAGAGATCTTGGAATCATCATAGATAGTTCTCTGAAAACATCCTCTCAGTGTGCAGCAGCAGTTGAAAAACCTGACAGAATGTTAGGAACCATTAGGAAAGGGTTAGATAATAAGATGGAAAATATCATAATGCCACTATATACATCCATGGTACGCCACATATTGAATACTGCATGCAATTCTAGTCACCGCATCTCAAAAAAGATATATTAGAATTGGCAAAAATACAAAGGGCAACAAAAATGATTAGGGGTATGGAACAGCCAGGAGAGATGACTAAGACTGGGACAGTTCATCTTAGAAAAGAGATGACTAATGGGGGATATGATAGAGGTCTATAAAATCATGACTAGTGTGGAGAGGGTGAATAAGGAACCAATGAAATTGAATAGGCAGCAGATTTATAACAAACACGAGGAAGTACTTTTTCCCACAACACACAGTCAATCTGTGGAATTTATTGCCAGGGGATGTTGTGAAGGCCAAAAGTATAACTGGGTTAAAAAAGAATGAGATAAGTTCATGGAGGATAGGTCCATCAGTGGGGCTATAAGCCAAGGTGGTCAGGGATGCAAACCCAAGCTCTGGGTGGCCAAAGCAGGGACTGAATGACAGGGGATGGATCACTCGATAAATTGCCCTGTTCTGTTCACTCCCTCTGAAGACTCTGGCACTGGCCAGTTGGAAGACAGGACATTGGGCTGACCCAGTATGGCCATTCTTATGTTCATATGATTTTCAAAAGCACGTAAATGACGTAGGAGCACAAGTTCCATTGATTTTCATGGGTCTTCGTATTCCTAAATCACATAGATGCTTTTGAAAGTGCCACCCAGAGAGTTCAAATTTGATCTCAGTCACTCACCTAAGGCCTGGTTCAGTCCCAGCATACTGCCTCTATTTCCTTCAGCGGGAGTCATGCCTGGGGCTGGGTTAGGTCCATAGTGAAAAATTCTCCTCCCCCATCCATCCTGAAGATAAAAGACCTACAGGGTGGAATTAGGTCTCCACCGGGAAAATGCAGGCTATGCAGCAGAGAACCACACTACAGATCCAAAAATTTTGTCTTGCTCATAGTAAGATTTCTGGTTCTGATCTAACTTATGCTGGTTTTTCAGCAGCGTGATGCCAGTGACTTCAAAGGAAGCTGTAGCTGCTCAGGCTCAAGTTGGATTTGGTCTATAGTTAAAAATAATAATTAAAAAAAAATCAGGCCAGGTGGCTGAGAGGAATAAGACCGATTTAAGGTGTCCAGTGCTGCCACTTATCCTCTCCAAAATCACACACAAGTTACTGTGCTTGTATGCCTCAGTTTCCCCCACCTGAAGGAGGATGATAATATTTACTCACCCCCTTGACAGGCATGAGGATGGATTAGCTAACATTTTTACCACATCTTGACTATAAAAAGTGCGAAGTGTCGTGATTGTTCCTCCTGATTTACGCCAGCGTATGGGAGATCAGAATCAGACCCTGTGTTATTTTCTATCAAGCACATTGCATGGATAAGTACCTGACATAATGATGGCTCAGGGTCACGGTGCAGGTTTGGTTTATTTAATGCTGTTAAGTTAAAGCTAAACGTCTGCTGATTCAGCTGATAAAAACCATTGATGCAAAAGAACAAAAAAAAATCAGGGAAAGGGAAGGAAATATAAAAAGGAAAAGAAGCCACCAAATACCATCTTATGATCACACAGACAATCTAAACCTTTCTGTAAGCAGCTGCACATGTCTTGGTGCCCAGTGGGAAGAAACTTAAAATGAAAGCTCTATGGTAACTGGAAGGATGTTGTAATAAGGAATGCATCTCGTCTATTTATTTTGGATTGCAGCTTCTGGTCCAGCCAGCAGCTTCAGAATGTCTTCATTTACAGTATTCCTTCCTGAAATCTGAAAGCAGAGGGGGGTGGAGGTCAGTGTTTGCAGACTGATTTAAAATCACGCAAATCAATCCATTGTGTTATATAGAGATGTACAGCAGGATGCTCACAGCCTACCCATCTTGTAAAATCCTCTTTATGAGACCCAGGTGGGGCTGACGTGTGTTTGTGTTTTGTGATGGAGGAGCCTCGGCTGAAAGGATGGTCTTGTGGTGAAGGCACCTCAGTGCTGCATAGAAGAACTGAGTGAAATTCCTGACTCTGGTTGGCTCTTCCCTCCTCCCATCATGACTCAGATCCCCAAATAGGAATAACATCATTTCCCCACCTTGCAGGTCGAGCTGTGCAAAAAACAGAGGTTTTCACCTCTCTGGCAATTCCGGCAACCGTTGCAGATTGACCCAAAAATGAAATTTTTCTACATTTTTAGTGACTTGAAAAATAATTTTTAAAAAGTCATTTCAAGTCAAACAAAACATTTTGGTTTCAAGCATTTTTTAAAAATAAAATTGTAGGTGATTTCAAAAAGAAAAGTTGTTTCAAATAAAAAAAAATCAAAATGTTTCATTGAAAAAAAGTCAAAACAAAGCATTTTCATTTTTTTCAGAGTTTATCTGTCGATTAGGGTTTGGTTTTGTTTTTCAACCACAGCTAGTCACCGAAATTGACATGAATTTGCAAAATGTTTGGGTGTCACTGAATCTGCATTTTGCACTGAAAAAGAGTTTCAATTGAAAAATTTTGCCCCACTCTACTCACAGGAGAATTCTGAGGATAAATGCATTAAATGAGTGTGAGACACTTGGATGCTTCATTAATGGAGACAAACACCCAGATAGAGAGAAGAGATCTCCGTCTTTCAGTACTCTGGGAAAGAGACTCACAACATCATTTAGACCTAGGAGAGAGTGGGGAGTGTTTGGAGCTTTTCATCCACCTCTTTTTCTGTGAGGTGCTTTCTCCCTTATAATTTCATTTCTATGCTTCATGACAGTCCATGTGAGCTGATTTAAACAGAAGTAGACTCAGGTTCCCTATAGGAACCTCTTTATACAGGGAATATTCCATTGTTCCAAATAACATATAATCATTTTACTAGAGAGGACAAAATGTATCCTTCATTTGCTAGCAACCTCTCCTTCTTCCAGTGATCTGGTATGGTCCTTTGCCAGATGAAACAGATGTGATCCAGATTGGACCAAAGCTATTTAAATGGTTACTATGAAATGCTCTGCAGAATCTAGGCCAGTGTTTCTCAATCTTTTAAGTAGCAAGTACCCCCTAACTTCTGAAAATTTTAATAAGTCTCCCAACACAGAATTTTCCACAGGAGACACAGGAGACACAGGAGGCTGCCACCAGGCTCCCACCTCAGAGCTGGGACCCAGCGGGAAGCAGGGGGCTGCTGCCCGCCTCCCCCAGAAGCTAGCGGCTGCCGCCCACCTCCTAGCTGGAAGCTGGGACCAGGCAGGAAGCAGGGGGCTGCTGCCCGCCTTCCCCAGAAGCTGGGGGCTGCCGCTCGCCTCCCAGCTGAGAGCTGTGACAGGGCGGAAAGCAGGCAGCTGCAACCCGGCTTCCTGGGACTGTGGCGGCTGCTGCCCGCCTCCCAGCTGGGAGCTGTGACTGGGCAGGAAGCGGGGGGCTGCCGCCCGCCTTCCTCAGAAGTTGGCAGATGCCGCCCACCTCCCATTCACTGTTTTTTTCCCCCCAGGTACCCCCTGCCTGTGTCTCACAGGTTGAGAAACTATGATCTAGGCAGTAACAGCACAGCAGCAGTTGCAGCTCCAGGGTAACTTTTGTGATCACTATGAAATTAGCTGCTGAATTCCCCTGATACAGTTGTCAAGCAGAAGTATATGAGGTTTGGGGCCTGACTCCGTTCTCACTCACACCAGTTTTACACCAGTGTAACTTTGTTGATTACAGTGGAGTTACTCCAGATTTACACAGGCACAAGAGGAGATTCAGACTCATGAGGGTTTTGTTTGCTTGCTTTGGATCGAGTGCATGATGTCCATAATTAAATTAGCCCGTGGTGCTTTCTTCCAGAGAGTGGGTCATTCCTAACCTCTCAGGGAGTGCATTTCTGCTAGGGCATCTTTGCCCGAGGAGCAGCCGTCTTCGAGCTGGGGAAAGTACTATTTAGAAGATTGGAATACAGTATTCTGGCTCCGTTACATTATACTGGGATGGGAAGAAAATTCGACTCATCTGCTGCCAAGAGTTTTTAAGGCTCCTAATCACCACTTGTAACTTTTGGCTGCATGATGAGAGAACATGAGCAGAACCAACTCCTCATTCCAGCTGCCACGTGTCAGGCTGTTTGGACGTTCCCCTTTCATCTGTGGCTTGCACTGCTGTAATCTTAGCACCGCGCTCCCCTCCTGTCCCCAGCCCCCACAATAAAGAGCCTCCATCCCAGCATTTAGTGGTGGAGTGGGTTATCGTTACCTTTGTCTAAATCGATGATCTTTGCTGGGAAGCTCTTGGCTTGCTCGGCCTTCTCCTTCAGGATGTTGTTTTTGTAATCTGTGTAAGGAAGGAGCATAATTCAGATGCTGGCCTCCAACAGAATATTAAAAGAAAACACTGCTTTTCGGATGAGAGGGATGTGTGATTGTTCCTGCAGGGCACCTGGGGCCTTTGCAGAGCTACTCAGATACTGGCAGGGAGGAAACAGGTTTCTCCAGCTTAATCACTTCACTGGCACAAATCAAGTCTGAATACTTCAGCTTCTTGCCCTCAATAATGGCCACAGTTTCCTTAGCTCTGCAGTGAGATGCTCTGGGTTAGCTGGATGAAAGGCACCTGGGGGCCTTTTCTGATGTTGTTAGTTAACAAATTTTGCTCATAGGGAAACTCTCAGGGCAGGTCTACACTGCTGGCAAAATTCAGCGGCAGTCGACAGGAGTTAGCTTGTGTAACTCCCATCAACTTCATTACTTTCCTTTAGCGCGCCATCTCCACTGTGCTGCACACACAGGAAATGCGTTCCTGTCGACCCAGCGCTATGCTTTTTGTGGAGGTGGTTTTAGAAGATTGACTTCTGGATCGCTTGAGCGGGTCTTCACTGCTCAATCGATCCGGAAAAATCGATCTGACTGCAGCGAATTTGCCGCCGTCGGTATGTGCATAGCCTCAGAAGACGCATGCACACAGAAGGATTTTGTCAGGGTTGTAGGAAGCCACCTACTGCAGCCTCCCCCTCTCCCCTGCGCAGAATTCTGTCCCAGGTCCCATCCTCTACCCCAGACCTGCCCCCTGGAACTCCTCTAGTCTCTGCTGCTGCATTTTCACACACCTAGTTTTCTGGGGCCCATATTGGGATCTCTGTAGCTCAGGCTCTGACTCTGTATCCTATGGTTTTCCAAGCAGTCCCTCCCTCCAGAGGATATATCATGGGTAGGCCTTTCTTTGGACTGCACAGAACAAAACAGAGAAGGGGCCAAATTCTTCCGTGAGGTACCAGTGAGTCCACTGACATACCTGGAGTTACGCTGGGGATGAGTTTGGCCCCCTATCATCTGTAGGAACGCTCAGCTCAGTACACCAAAGAGGACCAATATGACTTTAACTGCAATCTTCCCCAAACTTGAACAATGAGAAGGCCCCCTGATTAACTATCCAAAAAGGAGCTCAAAGCTCCCATTTCAAGCTCCAGTAAAAAGGAGGAGGATCCATCTCCAGGTACGACACAGGATCCCCCGGCTATGCACACACAGCCATGTGGTCACCCTTATGTAAGCCATCACTAAGCCTTGCTTGCATCCCTTTGTTTCAGCATGTGTCATGTGACCATGAAATCCAACACAGGGATTCTCAATCTTCTATGCTCTTCTAGGACCTAAGAGTCAGCCACTCCCAACTTCTTCTCCTAGGATATTCCTCTGAGTCCTTTTGCCCCAGTTTCCCCTGCACTTCCAAAGAGGCATCCCATCTCTCAGCATATAGTTTGCTCCTGGCATCCATGGAGGACTTGGTTGCAAGGGACGGAGTTAAATTTGCTACAGTGGAAGATGAGAGGCAGGGAATGGAGCTGGCTCGTGATCTTCCTCTTTCCCCAACTCGGTCAACTGCTGTTCATACTCTTTTCTTGGAGGAGAGCAAGGTCAGGTGGTTAGAGCAGGAACCTCAGAGGCTGGATTTTGGGATTCTATTTCTATCTCTTCCAATGACTCACTGTGTAGTGTTGGACAAGTTATTTAGTTGGTCTGTGCCTCAGTTTGCTCATCTGTAACATGGGATTAATGACAAAGCACTTTGAGACTCTTTGATGGTAGACCCTAGAGAAGTGGCATCATGATCATCATCCTTATAATACCCCCTTCATGGAATTTTGTACAAATCTTTCTCCTATTTTAGCATCACATGGCTTCACATCCTCATGAATTTTGCTTTGAGCTGCAGGGTTCAAAGAAGCTCAAAGTGAAAGTAGAGTTGTGCCTGGTTTTCCCAAAACCCATAAATCAGCCCCCAGCTCATCCCAAAACTCAAGCCCCTAGACTCAGCCCAAAATATTTCATAAACTTGGCCCAGGTTTCAGGTTTGTGAGTTGAGATTTCCAAAGCTGCCTATAGGTTGTGGATGGACAACTCCCACAGAAATGAATGAGAAACTGGACAACTAAATCCCTTAGATGGCTTGGAAAATCTGTCGTAATTAGTTTTGACCCATGGGTTGAGAACCGCTGCAAGAAGCATCTGCTGATTCAACACGTACCCAGCCTTATGTCTTCACTTTTGTACTGGGTCAGGTCAGTTGTGTCAACGGTAAATTCTCTGAGTTTCATGTCCTTCCTGACAAAGGGAACAAGAAAAAAACCAACAATTTGCCAGATATTTTCTATGCTTGGCTCCTTTAACTCTCTTCATTTTTGCAGATTGTTCCTCACTTCTCTCATTTCTTTCCCATCACCTCTGCTTCCGACATTCCAGCCTATTCCAGATCTTCAGAGGGGTTAAATTTCAGAGCAGTTTATTGGGGGATTTCAGCTTGGCCACACACGTTAAAGCTAACGGCAGCGCTGTGCTTCAATCATCACCCACTGCTTTGAAGATTTACCCTTTAAAAATGAAGACCAAAATGACTGTTTTTAACAATAACCCAGATGGACAAGCCCTAGGAGATTTAACAAGAAATGGTCATTTTTTCTATAGGTTTTGGGGGGACCATTCTAGAGAATTGAATAGAAAATGCTGTACAGCTGTAGGGAAAACTGCCCAAGGAGCTCATTCTCTATTAAACACTAGAGGGTTTAGAGAGTGTGCTGTAGAATCCTACTAAATTGCTAACAGCCTGATAGGCTACACTGAAGGCAGAATTATCTAGTAGATAGAGCATAGCACTGAGAGTCAGGAGACCTGGGTTCTAATCCTGGCTTAGCCAGGGCATCTCTATGCTGCATTGTAAACCGAGGTTGGTGGGACTTAAGCGAGTGGACCTGGCTTTACCAAGTCCATGCATGAGCGTCCACGCTACATTGTAAACCTGGGTTTACAGTTGCTGGCCTCAGATCTCACAGACACGCTAACACATCCACACTGGACTACACAGGCTTTGTGACTTGGATCTGTGACTTGAGCTGAGTCCACACTACAGAATGACGGGGCTGGGACCTAAGTTACAGAGCTCTCATCCATGTGCCCAGCAGGGTCCTAGGACCTGGGTCCTGAGTGCTTGCTGACATGGGTCAGACTGATTTATGTATGGAGAGAAAGGGGTTCAAAGCTGAGTCAGAGCCTGGGCTTAATGTGCACTGTAGACACATCTCCACTGACCTGCTCTGTGACCTTCAGCAAGTCACTTGGCCTCGTTGTGCCTCTGTTCGCCCCCCACCTTTGTCTGTCTGGTCTATGCAGATTGTAAGATCTGTGGGTCAGGGATGATTTCCTACTATGCGTATGTACAGTACCTAGCACAATGGGGCCCTGATCTCAGTCATGACTTTGAAGCGCTACCATAATACAGATAATAAAATCCTTAATAAATTCTATAAGACTTTTCCCGTAAGGGAAGGGAACACACGACAAAATGATCTCACAAAAGGGAATCCCGCCTCCTACTGAAGTCAGTGGAACGTCACCACCTCTCCTTCTCTCCGTTGCCAATGGAAGAGGCACCCCCCTCTCCTATAGCATGTCAGCCAGAGGTCTCTCCTTTACAGAGAACTCAATGGAGAAGCAAGAGTCACAGAAATGGGACCACAATGCAAAGAAAGTTTAAGGGGGCTTCGGTCCAGGTGGCTCGCCAGGACAATCAAAGTAGTGTTTACACCAGACCTGTGCAATTTGTGCCTTTAACACAAACTCCCGGAGGCCTTCTTAATGAAGCGCTGTTTATTTTAGGCTCCATTCCCAGTGTGTAAGCAGAGGAAATCCAGCTACCGAGCCAGCCCTCCAGCAACCCCTTGCACATTTTGGTAGGTTGCAAGCTGCTCACCAGGGAAGGGGAACGCATCTCACCAAGCACATAACCACAGCAATAACTAGGGAGTGAGCTGCAGGTGAATCAGCGGGGAGGCAGTGAATAAAGCCTGTCCATCCTCATGCTTGTTACATGACTATGCACTTCCCAGCCATCTCCTCGGCTGGTGGCATTACGCCACGTGACAGCACTAAGGATCTGGGCCCATGTTCTTCAAGATGGAACCTTTCCACTTTGTTCAGGGCTTATTTACTACAGATCAGGGGCTCCTACTTACTCTTTGTATTTCTTCACGTTGTACTCGTAGCCTAGATGGGGAAAGAGACACACCGTGAGCGGGGGCAATGACACAGCTCTACCCAACCCATCAGACTCATGGGTGGCACTGAGAGGGCAGCACACGGGAGGCCCTTCACCACCCCATCGTGTTTTCTCCCATCTGCGCCAGGAAGCCATCCCACCCTCCGGTCTCCCAGCTCACAGGCCAGCCATGTTTTGTTCCTAAACCTTCACCTGTTGTTCCACCCCTCCCAGACCAGCAGATGACTAGCAACCAAAAGCTTTGATCTTCTCCATGTCATGTCTCTGTCTTGTATTAAAGACATGGGCGTTTCGTAGGTCACTCCCTGCCCGTGCTGCTGCACTCACTAGTACTTGGTCCATGGTCCATTCTCACGGGTAAGACAGGACAGCCATTTAGGTCTGTGTCTCTCATGGACCCCAGGTACCTGGCCAGAGCCATTAGGTCTGTGACCTTTCCAAATGGCTAGATTCCTTCCCCCTTCCTTGGATGGAACTACGACCTCAGGGGTTCTCTTTTTCTTAGTACGACCTTGGCCTGGATTCTGTTCTCACTGGACACCGAGGTGCACCCAGTGCAACTCCATCAAAGTTCATGGAGTGGCTCTGGATTTCCAGCAGTGTAACAGCAGAGATCAGAATCTGGTTCCCTAATGTTTGGGTCCCTACCCCCACAAAAAGGGGCAATCCAAGGGCACCACTGAGGAGATAGATATTGCCCCCACACACACCTTGTCCATAGTGTACATAGCTACTTCTGTTACAGCCATATCTGTATGCACTGATCTCCTTCGGCAGGGGAGTTTCACCCACTGTCTAGGGTCCACACAAGGCTGGAGGCACCCCTTACACCTCACTTAGTTCATAGGTGGCACATTGGGTTTTACACGCACCGCCTGCGCTGGATGAATTTTATTGATGGAGAACAAACGTTTCCTCTGGAGCACGCTGCTGACGGCAGTAAGAGTTATCACGGCAGCCAGGCCAGTGCTCAGTGGAAAGGGTTTGCAGGAGGGGTGCTTAAGAGGGATTCTTCAGTGAGAGGCATATAAAAGTCACCCTGGCCTGATGCTCCGCTCATTTATCCCAGGGCTACTCCAGTGACTTCATGCCTGATTTACGCTAGAATCAGGCCCTGATGAATTTCACGACCGTCTCACTGAATGGTCTCCTGTCGGGCCCACTCCTGCAAACTCTTTCCACCCTGCCCAGCGCAAGCTTCATTGCCTTCAGCACGGTTCTCAGTAGCAAGCACTGGCAGGGCGGGCTCTTTATCACAGTAATGCTCCTGTAGTCTTTGCCGTCAGTGGGCTCTCCCAGCGGGCGAGGGGCTTACCTCTCCTCTGGTGTCTGCGGGTAACGAGCGCCGCAATGACGAGGAGGACGACGAAGAGGAGCAAGGTTGCCAGGATGTAGCCCAGCTGCTGGAAGAAGTGTACCCGGCTCTCGGGGATGTGGATGTTGATCACGTTATGGCCCCTGCCTGCGTTTGGATCTGGGGTTGGAGGGAGAAAGCAAAATGAAATAACATGACAGCGCCCACTGTCTGGAGCAAAGCAGAACACAGACTGGGGCCCTGTTCAAAGGGAAATCCTTCTTGATCGTGGCTTTGGAACTGAAACGTGCCCCAGCTTAGCCACGGAGAGACGTTATTCTTCACACCCTCTTTTAAATGCTGTTGCGCATGGTGTTGCTGGGCAGAGAACGGTGGCCATTTCCACCCCAGAAATGGCTGCATTTCAGTGAGGAATGAGTGAGCCCCATACAGACAGGCTGTAACGTCCAGTGGGATCCTTTCAGATGGAAGCTGTCCCAACTGAGAGAGGTCAAAGGCAATGCTGGCCCCGCAGCTGAATACTCTCTCGTCACTTTGGACCTGGCTCTGGAGCTGAAATGTCGGTGGCTCGCCTCATCTCCAGGAAGGGACAAACTAAAATCCCAAACCAAACCCACTGCTCCTTTTGTGATAACTGGGCCGACAGATTTAACTGGGCACTCCAGTGGGTGCAAGCTTATGAAGCGTCACAATGACTTATAACCACAAAGGCTGCTGGGAAAGGGGGAAAAGGTATGAATGTGTTTGCATTGTTTTGTCTTCAAGGACGCTGGTTCGGACTAGAACAGCAACAGCAACAACTGCTCCAATCCACCTCAACTAACTTCGTCTCTTTCCCCCGAAAGCACAGTTATCACCATCTTTGTCACCATCTCAGACTGTCAGACCAGGACGGTCCCTTTCTAAAAGCTCCCTTCAGCTACAGGGCAAGGGAACAAGAAATGCTGTTAAAATGAAAGCCTTATTTAATACTGTACATTTCACAGGCTTTAACAGTTCTTCCTTCTTTTCTGGGTGTTTCATGAAAGGTCTAAAAGGATTTTTAGTGATGATTGCCATGTGCTAAGCAGGCTGAGGTCTCTGTATACCAAACCCTGAACCTTGTTTAAACCTGTTTAATGTTGGGCAGTAACAGGGTCATAGAATCGAAGGGTTGCATCAACACCTTTAACTCCTTGTCCCTTTATTCCATCTAAATCAATACCACATTCTCCTCCGAGGTTCTCAGGTATTGTTACTGCTCTATTCAGCTGAGCTTGGAGGCTCACAACTGAGATTGGGCCCCACCGTGCTGAGTACTCTACATACCCATGGTAAGAGATACCCAAGCTGCAGATCCTGCATCTTGCTAGGGGGTCAGACTAGATGGCCCTTGCAGTCCCTTCCAACCCTATGATTCTATGAGAGACAGCCCCTGCCTTTAGAAGTGCATGATCCCGACAATGGAAGGATTATTAACCCCAGTTAACAAGGAGGGAACTGAGTCGTGGACAGATTAGGTGGTTTGAGCAAAGTCAGAGAGAGAATATCTAGCAGAATTGAATCCCACTCTCCTGAGTCTCAGCCAGCTCATTAACCGCTAGTGCATCCTCCCTCTCTGCTGCATAAGGCATTAATAATCATTCTTTAACATGTGCTTATGTTTAATGTTCCCAAGACTTTCCAGGGAAGCAGTCTCAAACATGCTGTTGGTGACTCTGACCGATGGTCACTGCATTGCTTGTCTAGCAAAGAGAACTCCAGGTGCCTCTGCATCTCCCAGCTAGCTTTTCTGGTTGCTTTAGACATGCACTGCACGGCTTCAGCTCCAGACAGCTGAAGGATGAAACAGCCCGGCCCTGCCAAGTGGTATAATTTATGGAGCGGAAGGAATTTGCAGTGCCAAAGAATGAATTTTCTTTTACATAAAATAATAGAAATAAAAAGAACACAGTGCAAAAGCCAGGAAACCATTCCATTTCTGGGCGCAGCAGCTTTTCAATTTTAGTTGCTCGTCTTCCAAGCAGGGAAGGGAAACTGAGAGTTTGTACATGGAATGTTTTTCTAGAACCTGAAAAATTGGGTCAATGGTCTCTCTCCCTCTGCCAAAAAAAGAGAAGGAAATATTTGTTTGCAAGAGTCAGGGGATTAGATAAATCCTGTTGAAGGATAGATAGAAAGTCCGGAGAATCACTGTGCTGTGGGAGATTTCCCTTTGAAATACAGTTCAAGGAGATGCCGTCTCTTGAAGACTGGGAAAGTTCACATAGCACCAGACAAACACCAACAGGGAATTCTAACCTAAGGGGAAACATCCAAAGAGCCATTGTACCTTGCAGTATGTTCAGACAGAATTCCCTAATGGCTAAAGCTGCAAACCAAGAATCCTGTGTTCTATCCCTGGCACTGGTGCACTCGTACTCAAACTTCCTACGCTTTCTGTTCCTCAGTTTCCCTGGTATCCACATAATATTAAACAAAGGTCCAAATTCTATTCACCATTATTCCAGTGTCAATCTGGAGTAATTCCATTACTTTGGATTTACACCAGTCTATGCGAGAGCAGAATTTAGCTCACTGTTTTCTTTGTAAGTGCATTTTGGTGCTTCTGAGAGTGAGAGGCTAACAACAGACAAATAACAGGCACTGAGTGGCAGATTCCCCACAGTCCATGCACAGTATTGCCAAAAAAGAGCTTCCATCTTTCTGCCAACACTCCAGTCCTACGCAAAGACTATGCTATGTCAAACTGGAGGGTGGTTTTGCAGTGTGGACCAAATGACTATCAGGACTAGAAAGAGACCACTGGGTCTGTCTTAGCTGGGCCATGATTGCCCACAATTTGAACCCAGCTCTCCATTTGTGTCAGCCTTGCCTGTGAAGCCAGATCTCCCCAGAGCCTTTTTAGTCATTCCCCGGAAAGTGACGTGACACCTCCGGTGTATCGGTTAAGCACAGCGATGATCGGCTCTAACAGGAATGTCGCTGCTGAGCGAAGCCAGCGAATTCATTATGACTCCAAACAGCTGGTTTTGCTTTTGGGGCCATTTGGGAATGTTATAAACTACTCGGTTCCAGCAGTACAGTAATGCAAACACAGTCAGGGTCCAGAAACTCCACATTCCCTGCAATAAACTAAGGGCTGAGCACCCTGACCCAAAAGCAGCCCTGTCCAGGACCCTAGTTACAGAAGGCCTAATGGGCTAGAGCAAATAGCCCATTAAACCAGTCAGCCAAACTTTAATTAAACACTTGAGTGACCCAGGACCCCTGGCTATAAGGAGATGCTAAATTGTCGATTAAAACGAAGAATTGAGGCAGCTGCTCAAGAACAGGTAAGAATCAGGAAACCCTTTAGTTGTCTCCGGGTTGGATCCTGCTCTGAGACAAGCAGGGAGTGGGACCAGAGATACTTCTCCAGTGCTTCAAGTGCTTGTACTGTAAAAGTGACTCTTGCCAGGCAAGCAAGGATGACACAGGGCAGGCCCAGGTCGAGCACTTTGCTGCTGCTCCGAGCAAGAATGAAATGCTCTGTGGCTAGCGCCTCCCGCTGATTGGAAGGCTGGGCACACCCCGCCCAGAAGAGCATGCCCCCTGGGGACCTGGGCTGATGTGTTAGTTGGTCCAGTCCCCTAATGTTCTGCTGATTGTATTGGGGAAGAAGCTACCAAGATCCTTTTCTGCTCCTTGCAGACTGCCTAGCACAGGGCTGGGTTCAGCCCTTGCTGTGATGTCTTCTTGCCAAGAGGGATTGACAGCTATAATACTGGAACACACAGCAGCGGTCCACCTGGGAAACCTTTCTTATCAACGTGGTGAGAGCAGCAAGACATTCTGGGAAGGGGCAGTAGAGCAGGATGGAGAGTCCTGGAAGCATGACAGTCTTCACTAAGCTTTATGGAAGAAACCCAGTTAGACCTGGTTCTGAACCAGAACACTGGATCTGTCCCCTCCTGAACTTCCGGGGAGCTTGGATCCAGATCCAAACTTCCCAGCATGGGCCATGCTCTTCAACGGGCCGGACAGAACATCCAGCATCCTCCGACTGAGAAGGAGTTCAGCTACAAAGCCAATGGATGTGAAATGCACAACTCAGTCCGGTCCCTGATGTGGGAAAAGGGTCTTTGGTTGCCAGGGGTCAGTGTACAGTCAGGGAGAGGGGTAAGACCCAGAGAATAAGACAAAGAATGTATTTAAACCACTCCATGCCTCCGTTTCCATATCTGTAGAATGGCAAAAATAATTGGCTTGCTCCACAAGAGTGCTGAGTGTTAATTAGTGACTGTCAAGTGCCTGTGATCCACAGTGAAAGCCCCGTTCGCATACATAGAGCTATTGGCTTTGGGACACATTGTTTGGTTTGTTTGTTTAAAACACACGTCTTGGTTGACTGAGCCAAAAACGTAGAGCCCAAGACTACACATCGCCAATGCCAACAGCACCACTGGAAAATCAAGAAGCTCGGCAAGAGCTGTCTGATCTGATGGGCTTGTCCGCCAATCCGATAGTGCATCCCTCTTTTATTACCATTGCTACACATTACACTGGCAGCTGCTGGCTGGCTCTATTAGGGATGAACTGGGTAACCCTTGTCATCAGAGACAGGGTTAAAAGAATATAAAGAACCCACTTGCAGAGCCCTCAACATCAACTTTGCTGCAACAAATCTCCACGTTGTTAAAGGCTGCAGTAGCTGCCATGCAGAGGAAGCAACACAGCAGTTTACTGTTCTTTTGCCTTCCCATGACATCGCTTGCCAGACAGGGTTGTAAACACTGGGGATTTCACTGACTAACAAACAATAGGTTTGAAACCGTTTTGAGCCTCTTGCGGTTTATGTTATTAAGCAATATTAATTATTATTATTAACGTCTAGCTATTATCATCTAGTGCTTTTCATCAGTAGATCTCAAAACACTTTACCAAGGAAATCAGTTACCCGCATTTTACAGAAACTGAGGCACAAGGCATGAAGTGACTTGCCCAAGGTCACTCAGCAGGCCAGCGGCAGAGACAGAAACAGTATCTCTATCTAGTACACAGTATCTCTTCCCCATTCTAGTTATGCACCAAAGTTTAAGCTTGGGTGATGTTGCTTTATGCCAGTGTTTCTCAATTGGTGTTCCGCGGAACCCTGGAGTTCCGCGGGAACACTGTTAGGGTTCCACGAGAAAGGGACATCGCACCGCCGAGAGCAGCTGTTCTCCGCGCCGCCAAAAAAGGGAAGATGTCCTGGGTTTTTCAGCGGAGGGTATCGAGTATGAATGTAATTTCCCCGCGGAGCCTAAAGGGTTCCACGGGGAAATTTAATTGAGAAACGCTGACCTAGTTGTTTGTATATAATTTGCTTATTTCGACATTTTTTTTGGCCCCATATGTAAAAATACTGTTAAGAGTTTGGGGGGTTCCGCAATTATTTATCGAGTTCAAAAGGGTTCCGTGGCCAAATTTAATTGAGAAACACTGCTTTATGCTACGAGCAAGAGCTAAACTTGCAATATTTCTAAATATTACATCCCCATCTGCACCCAAGTCACTGCCCTAAAACTCCCTGAAATAGTTGGCAGTATTCAACAAAAGAGGCTAGCTCTAACATAGTCAGCAATGCAAGAGTTAATGCACTGACATTCCCCCACACGTGCTCACAAATCAGACTATAAATCACTGAATTCAATGGAGTTACACATCAAGGCCTCAGTCCTGCAATCTGATCCAGACAGGTGGACCCTTACATATGAAGTCCACGGGGTTCTGCATGGACAGGAGGGTCCACACATGTGGATCAGGATACAGGACTGGGGACCAGATGTGAATGCAGCCTGTGAATTTCCATATTCAAAACCCTTTCCTTGTTTCTTTCAAACACTGTATAATCCCAGCTAGTTCCCTCGCCCCCACTCTGCTCCGTTTAGGACAATGAGGAAGAATTAACAGGTTTGTTTTATAAAGACCAAGCGATCTCACACGTGTGTGACACTCAAGTGATTCAACGTTCGTAAACTGCTCTGAGACTTTGGGCTGAAATATAGGACAAAGTTGCATGGTAAGGAATTATTACAACATAAACAAACTGCCTGCATTTTCCAAGAGCTGCTGCTTTATTTTAACCCAGGATCTCTGGTTTTTTGTGCAAAAAAATTAAATCAGAAACAACCCCCTGACATTCCTGCCACCAAATTATCAAGGACCAGCGGCTAGATCACCCACTGATATAAATGGATTTAGCTCCATTGAAGCCTACAGAGCTATACCAGTTTGCACCAGCTGACACCCTGGGGGCTGGCAGGAGACTGAGCATAGATCTGTGAACTTGTGCTACAATAAATACACAATAGAGCGAATGACCTGATTCTTCTCTCAGTTACACAGATGTAAGTCCAGTGTCATTTCACTAAAGTCAGTGGATTCGCTCTGGATTTATGCTGGTGCAACCAAGAGCAGAATCCAGCCCATGTTTATATTTTCAGCAGGATGAAGTTTTCTGTTTGGAAATGGTTCCAAATCTTGGCGCTGTGCCCGGAACTGGAGCTGTTCATTGAGAAAGGCCCTGGCTTTGGCTCTGTTATCTACTGACATTTTCCTTTTCTTTCATTTCATTTCTCCTGAAGATATTTACCCGGGTGCACCAGGAGTGGGGGGGGTTCTGTCACGGCCATTCCCACTGCTATGGAAACCGGATCCGCTCCAGCGTGCTGCATGGTGGGGGTGGGTTTGGAACAGGCACCCGAGACATTCCAGCTTCTCTCAAATTCCCATCAATTCAGCAAATTCTTAGCGTGGTGCTTTCCGGACCAGATGAGGACTCACCACCCAGGGGCCCAAGGGGAGCAGAACTTTGCAGATGAACCGGCTTGCTTTACTTCACCCGAGGCCCACTAGGCCCTGATCCAAACCCCGCTGAGGTCAGTGGTCTTTGGATCAGGCCCTAAGTGCCCCCAAGGACCTATTCAGCAAAGACTCGGAACAAAGAAAATCCAGCTTATATGTTCTTCAAATCAAGGAGTGTGGGGGGCGTGATCCTGGGCCTCATCCTTCTCCCACTGCTGTCTCTGGCCGTTTTGCCATTGGTGTCCAAGGGAACAGATTCGTATCCGCCGTGTTTGCTGTGTCCAGTGGGGACCACTTGCATGAGTAAACATTACCCAAGATTTGCAGGATCAGAACCCAGTTGGCCAAAGTGGCAGAAGCCTCCTTCTCGTCTCGTGCTAATACTTTGCATGCACAGCACCGTTCGTCGGAGAAGCTCAAAGCGCTTTATGAATATCAACCAGTGACGGCTCACGACATCGCTCCTAGAAGGAAACTCTCTCCATCCTGTCCAGGCACAAAGCGGTTACCCTGCTACCCAGGTAAGCACGGGCTGCAGGACTAGTGGACCCTACGGGATTTGTCCAAAGTCACAAAGCCAGTCACAGAGACTCTGCCAGAAAGAGAACCCAGGTGTCCTGACTCCCAGTTTCCCTGTTCTGATCCTTAGACTTCATTGTCTCTTAAGTTCCTCCAGCACACTCTGGCCTGCAAGATTGCATTTATAAATCCCGTTGCAGCCACAGCTATCATTCAATTGAAGGAACATACTGGCTTTATTTTATTTTATTTAGCACTGTGCACGCTAATGAAATGTAATGGAGTAAAGAGTAAAAGGTCTGGCAAAAGTTTACCAGGGAGAAATAAAAAAACATTGAACACAGGAAGAGCAGTCGTTTGAATTAGTGCAAAATGAGAGAGGACTCCTTAGTCTGCTTCTTTGATTGGAATAATTCATCCTTTCATTCTTCTGTCAGTGACAAACCCCAGTGTAGGCCCTACACTATCAATGTTATCTTGCACATATACAGCACCATTTCTCCCAAAGTATTTTACAGGCTCACTTAAACTGAAACACACTATGCTGCGATCTCTTTACCCACCACTGAAATGCAGCCACCTCTGGGGTGAAACACAGCAGCTATGGGACATCCCACAGCAACACTCAGCCAACAGTTTTGAAGAGCAGATAAAGAATATGTCGTCAATTGAACACTATGGGGCAATGGAAGGAGGCAGAATGTAACCCTCATCAGAATGCAGTTAGGATACTGAGACTAACTCTCAGTGCTATTTCAAATTGATCAGGACATTACTTAGATATTCCTCTGGAAGGCAGCACCTCCAATGACATGGTGCCGCTTGAGCCGTTTTGGGGAACTGGTGCAGGATTGAATGACCCGTGAGATAGTCCGTCTATGTTAAATTGGTTCTAGTTACTCCCATGGTTGGTCTAACGCCAATTCACTAACTGGCTAGCGCAGGCAACCACACAACAAAGAGAAAAGCTGGATTCCTAGGGGACCCTGCCCGAAATTGGAATGTAGAGCCGCAAAATGGCAGCCAAACGTGGTTCCCCAAGCCAAGGGACGGCAGCAAAAAGGCCACGGGCCGAGATAATCATATTTGTGTGTCCCAGCCTCTCTGTAAACTCAGCCCCACCGGTGATCTCCGCTTGATGGTGCCGGTCTTTTCTGGATGCTGATCTATGTCCCCGGGGGGACACTCAGGCCTCTGTGGCTCAGAAAAGCCTCTTGCTAAAGCAGAGCAGAACTACTTAAAGATTTATGAAGCACGTTTAAATTCGGTATTAAGCAGCCAATAAATATTAAACCATGATGAATATTTTAAACTGTTAATAAAGAACCATAGCCCAGAAGGCTCAAAAATTATTAAACTGGGGCAGGGGGGTTGCCTGTGATGAGCGTGATGGTTGGGGTTTGGACAGGCTGGCAGATGGCAGCTCATCCAGAGAAGAAAATGTGAGATAGACTAAAAAAGGGGGATCCTGGTGCTGATTCTCCACTGCCTGGTGGCATCGACCCCAGTTCCGAGTGGGTGTGAACTGCTCCCACACCAGAAGAGTAAGCTTTGAAATACGCTTTGCACCAGCGTATATAGTGGCACTAGAGACAAGGCAGAGAAGAATCAGCCCTATGGACTGCAGAGGTGCTGAGTGGGCTTTAACTCCCACTGACTTCATTGCGTGCTGGCGGCAGGATCAGGCCCCGACCGAGCGCGGTAGCAGGCGCACCAGAGATTCCCAGGATTTGCTTTAGACTGCTCTCTGCAGAAGCTTGTCCCCTGAAGCAATCAGAGCATCCACCACCCACACAAAGACATCAATCCCCACCCACACAAAGATGTCAACCCCCTTCTTTCCCCCGGAACATAGGGGCAGATTCATTCCTGCACCTCTGCATTGACAGAAGGGAAGTTGAGTCTCACGTACTCATGGCTGCAAGGACATGCGTGGCCCTTGGTTCAGGCTGGGGAAGCTCTCAGAGCAGCTCCAAGTTGTTTCAATGGCCTGTGTGGCGCTTTGCAGCGACACAGAGTCATCAGGGCACAGGAATACCTTGGTCACGTCCCCTCCCTCCTGGCCTGCCCCAGAGCGTCTCCTGAACCCAGGGCTGTTGTGGGGCCAGACAGAGCTAGCAGAGTCCTCTCTATGCCTGCTCCAAACACCTCCAGGGCTGGAGGCATTCCCTGAGGCAGGACTGTAGCTGTTCACCTCCTTCCCAGGAGAGAGGGCCCCCCCACCCTTGGAGGGTCACCTACCTACAGCCGGCCCGCTGTTGTGGTGAGTGAGGTTCACCACCTTCTTCTCTCTCACCGGCTCCGTCACGGAGACCCGGAAGATCCTGCGCTCATGGAGGCCGCAGTAGTGATGGTGGAGGTGGCAGGAGTACGTGCCCTCGTCCGCGCTCTCCAGGGCTGAAATCCGCAGCGAGAAGTCGCCCCGGGCAAAGGCCGTCTCCGTGATGTTCATCTTCTGCCGGATGAAGAGAGGCCCGTAGGATCGGCGCTCGCCTGAGGCGTACAGGTCTATGAGGCGGTCAGCCCGGTCGTGCGGGACCCCCGGGGGCTGCCGGTCCCAGTGGACCACTTGCTGCTCTTCCTCGCTGTGCCGCTCAGTCCAGATCTGGTTCCGGTTCACGCACGGGAGCAGCACGGTGCTGTCCTTCAGGGCAACGATCACGGCCTTCTCGCCATCCCAGTACCTCTTCGCTTCCCTGGCTGCAGAGGGGACACAGAGAGCTGGGTAAATATACACAGTCCCATTTCATCTGTCAGCAACACAGCACACACATCTGTCGTACATTTTCTTGCCCCCTGCAGCTCTGCTGTCTAAAGACACCAGCCTTTCCCATACTAGGAACCACCGAGAATGAAACAATGATGTTCTCCTACCCTGCGCTTCCACCCAGGGATCTCAAAGTGTTTCACAACCTGAGGCACAGGGAGGGGATGTGAACTGCTCAAACTCACGCAGAGAGTCTGTACCAGAGCTAGGAACTGAATGCAGGACTCCTGGGTCCCAGTTTAGTGCCTTAACTGCAAGCCCATCCTTCCTCTCTGGTAGCTAAGAGTCCGTGACTAGCTCGACAAAGAAGGAAGAGCATGCTCTCTCCAGTGACTGAGAACGAAATAAGAACAACAGACTTTAGTTTCCACATGCTGGGTCCCAATTTTCCAAGCATCTCATGTAGTCTCCTTGCAGGAAATGTTTTGCTGCCCACAACACCCTAATTACTGGAGGAGTTAGTTATAGGATCGCTGGCTTGCAGGCTGTTCTTGCTGAGCAATAAAAAACAGAAAAGCAGATCGGGGCTCCCGGGGACGGGCAGGATGTTTTTATTATATGAACAGAAACGTTCAGGGAGCGAGAGCAGAAAGCAGAAGATGCTGCTTCTATCCCATCCCGCCGCCCACTTATCTGAGTTCCCTGTAGGCTTGCTGAACTCTCAGCCCTTCACCTCCTTCTCAGGGAAACCTCAGCTCTTTCCCAGTGCTGACGAGACAGGGGCCTGCAGGCAAGCCAGCCGGCTGCTTAAGCATAGGGTGACCAGATGTAAGTGTGAAAAAATCAGGACGGGGGTGGGGGGAAATAGGCACCCATATAAGAAAAAGCCCCAAATATCGGGACTGTCCCTATAAAATCGGGATATCTGGTCACCCTACTCAGGCCAGACAAGATGGAGGTGATACTGGCGGGCAAAGGGGGACGTCTTCATCTAAATGATGCCATCGGGGCAGTCCCTAGAAGCTGATCTGGACGTAAGGCACGTTCAGTGGAGGAGATTCCTTCCCCTTGGTGGTCTCTAAATGCCAAGTTCACTGACCACGCTGCAAGGCGTTGCCGGGGAGGTTTTTTGAACGGTAGGTTGGGCCAGTAGTAGGCGAGACAGCTGATTGTAGGCATTACATTTAACAGGCTGCTTTTACTGTATGGCACAAGCCCAGAAGCCACAGAGCTGGGTGCATAAAACACATTACCTGGGTCAAAAAACCTAGGGAGCTGTGATACAGCGAGACCCCAGTGGCAAAGAAGATGAAACCGCACCGCCGCATGATGGCTAGAAGCTGCGGTGAGCACTGATGTCTTTTGAGGCATAGCAACATTCACGTGCAGCACCCATGCCCCTCTCCTGCACGGCGCTCTGCCGCGGCATGGAGCCCCACTGATTTCCCTGACCAAAGTTCCTTGCTGGATTGACCTGTGAAACCAACAAGGCTCCATGTGGGCACAGAGCTCCCCCCGCCCAGAGTTCTCTGTCAGACGGAGGCCCCAGGTAGTGGGCCTGGGAAGACGCCCCCCCCGAGCAGAGGGATTGATACACATTGTTCACATCAGCACGTGCGTTTACCTGTCTCAGTCACATCCAGCTGGATTTTCACCGTTTCATACAGATGGCAGTAGTGATGGTGGAGGTTACAGGAGTACGTGCCTTGGTCGCTCTCTGCAACGTCTAGCACAAGAGGAGAAAAAGACCATTTAATAGCAAAGTGATGATTGCTTGTAACTGTTTATCCAGGCATAGATGTACCCGAGGAGCTCTATACAAACGGGGCCGACATCTTCCTGCAGTTACATGCTGATTTGAGGGTTACGCGCACAATTGGGTCAGAGGTCATTAACCATTGTTTGTTTGTTTGAATTATTATTTGCATTACAGTAACACAGGCCCCAGCCAAGACTGTGCGAGGCACTGTACACCCCCATGCTAAGAGCCCCAGGGAGTTTACAATCTGCATAGACAAGATAGACTGAGGGTGGGAGAAAGGCAGGATTATTATCCTCATGTTACAGGTGGGGAATTGAGGCACAGAGTGATTAAGTGACTCAATGCAGGTCATACAGGGAGTCCATGACAGTGCTATGAATTGAACCCAGCCCTCCTGAGTCCTAGTCCAGTGCCTTCCCCATAAGGCATCTTTTCTCTTGACGCACCAGGATTAAGGCTTTCAAAGTGATTGCAAGGTAAGTTTCTCTTAAAATACAGTTACTTTGCTAGCAGTTAAAACCCTGCATTTCCTGGCTCTCAAATGACCTCATCAGGCTGCCCTTCCCATTAGGCAGTGTCAGAACAAGAGCATGGAGCTGGAGCTATCTTGAAGCAACGGAAGGAGAGATCACTTTGGCTCCCGGTACCTTTGATCACCAAAGAGAAGTTGCCGTCTGTGAACGCGTTCTGGGGCATGGATACCCTCCCTTGGTTGTAAGAGCTGTACACCCGCTGCTCCCCAGCAGAGTACATGTCACACAGCCTCTCCGCCTTGTAAGCTCCATCTGGGTGGTTATACAGGTCCCAGTGGACCACGCGCTGGCGGTCGTTCAGGCGGTCCTGGGTCCAGATCATGCGGTAACTCTTGCAAGTCAGAACAGTTTGGGATCCAGCCACGGCGCTAACGTTTGACACCGACACCACCACGCTCTCAGGGTTCAAGGCGTCAGCTGGGACTGTGGGCAAAGAGGGGAGAGAGCAGACTGATGGAGCGTGAAGTGGATGCACGAAAGCAGCAGGTCAATCACGGCAGCATGTTGTAGAATCTATGCAGACCTTCCACCTCAAAGCAAAGTAACCCTCCCACCCCAAAAAACACAGACATCCCTTATGGAAAAAGTCCCATAGAGTTTATTAGAAAGTGCTAACCACTCTGTAGGGGTCTGGAATTTAATAGGATGGTTAAGAAACACCCTACAGACTGGATCTCATTTTCCACTCAGTCATTTCTGTAGCATCCAACTACGTTGCTATAAAACCCTATTGGTTTAATCACTGTTCAGATCTATAGGAATGTTCCACAGGGTGTGTTTTGGGGGTGACTGTTTCAGGAGGGAGGGAGCAGGAAGGTCAATGTGAATTTTAGAAAAGTCGAACCCTGATGCTATATTGTGCATGTAAAGCTCTTCCTAGGTCCATGCATGCGTCTCCTCTGCTCGCCTGGTCTTTCCAGCACTCACTCCCTTCACCCGCTTAAATTCCTTGGCAGTCACCTCCAATGATCAGCACCCTCCTTCACCACAGTGAAATACCAGGCCCAACAGTTTCAAAACTGGGTGCTTAAGGTCAGGCTTATAAATTCATATTTAAGTCCCTAACTAGCCTGATTTTCAGAAGTGCTGAGCATCTGCAGCCCCCATCTAGAATCTAAGATTTGGGAGTGGCTTCTAAGAACTCAGCCCAAAGCATTTTCCCAGCCCTCCAGAGCAAAAAGGCTGAAGCGTTGAGACCAGAAATCCTTCAATGGGAATCCATTTGGGTGCCATTTAAACCAATCAGATAAAAGTCATCCTTTGGTGGGTTGTAAACTCACATAGAAGCATTGATTTCATACAGCAAGAGCACGTTCCAGATATCCACACCTAAATCCGCTCTAGTTTACCTCCTCCTCATAATGCTAACCCAAAGTTGAGAGGTATTTCTCCCTGTGGGCCTGGTTCCATTACTACTGAAATCAACAATAAATTGCCCATTGAACTCAATGTGGTCAGTTCCAATACTTCTAACGATCCTAAAACCACAGCAGATTAAAAGGGTGTCACTTACCTGAATACAAATGGACAACAGACCCTGTCAAAGGAGAAGAGAAAAGAACATTACTGACCAAGGAAATGAGCAAATATTACATATATTCACAGCCAGCAGCCAGCCTCTCTCCTTTATTCTTCTTCTTCTAGCCTTCATCTCTTCTTCAGTGCTGGGGTTATTTAACATTTATATTGTGCTAGTGTTCAAGGCCTCACCACCTGGCTGGGCCCCACTGTGCTAAGCTCTTTACAAACATAAGAAATGTAAGTCCCTGACCCAAAGAACTTCCAGCGGATGAAAAAAACAAGCAAGCTGGAGAAGTGGGGGAAGACACGGGGTCAAAAATATAGTCACGTTTGGTCTTGGCTTTGCAGAGATAACCTGAGGCTCCAGATTGAGCTGAGGGACAGGTGTTTACCATGCTAATTAACTCTATTTTTACCACTTTCAATCCCAGCGATATGATCTCGCCCCCCCTCCCATCTTTTTCATTATCTGGATTCTTGTCAGTTCATTTTACTTGTACCTGGACTAGGTGATAATTAGAAAATGGAGCAAAGTGGCTTGGAAATTTACCACCAGGCAGCTAGTCTGGTATTTGGGGTAACTTTCAGAGGCCAACCACTGCACCCACCAACCCCCTGTTGAAATCAACAGGCCATTCATCTCCGTGGAAGAGAAATGGGGATTTTTTTTCAGCCCTTGAATTCACCTTTAAATGTGCTGGTCTGGCTAGAGGGGGGTTTAGAACCCCAGTTTAACTTCCCCTCAGTTGGTCCTATAGATAGAGCGTCTCACCCATTAAATATCTTAATTCTCTACAGGTGCCACCAGGTTTAAAAAAAAATAAAAAAATCTAAGCCTGTAAACAATGCACCAGTGCGGCCCAGAGCCAACGCAGAGGTGCAGTTTTGCAGCTGAGGGCCTGATGCTTGTGCATGGAAAGCAATTCGGTTCCTCCCAAGATCAGGCTGTAAACGTGTCTGTAACTTACATCTTCTACTGGCTGCAGCATACAGACAGGACCTGAACCTGACCTTAAGGGTACGTCTCCCCTGTAAGTGGGAGGCATGTGGACACTCCCCAGCTCGCTGTGATTGAGCTAGCTGGCTAACCTAGCAGCGTGGCAATGACCATGTAGGAAGCGACACATGCTGGTCCCCCGTTTACAGTCCTGACTGGGACACTCGGTACGTTCTCAGGCAGCCAGCCCTTGCCACGTGGCTATACTGCTATATTCAGTGAGCTAACTCGGGTAAGTCCACACATACTGTCCCGACGGCAGGGGAGACACACCCTTAGTGATGGCTAATGGAGATTCTCCTATAGCTGAAAGGGTTGAGGCTTGCATTTTTGGAACTAAGTGGCCAGGGGTCCTGTTCTCAGGCAATCAGTGGCCTTTCTGATGCCTGTATCAGGCACAACAGTGCTTTCAGCCAGATTGCAGTCGCATACCACTTCTCAGTCATAGCTCTGCACAGAGAAAACTACAGCTTCGCCTCAGAGCTCAGAGCTGTGATTAGGGATGGGAACATACTGACGGGGACTATCCCTGTGCTCTCACACCACAAAGACCGGCTTTAGATGACAGAAATAAGACCTTGTCTACTACAGGCTTTCTTCCTGCCTAAACTTTTCCACCACTGCTACAAACAGGGCAGCTCCACCATCAGCAGCGGTCACGCTGGGAAGGCGAGTGAAGCCGAGTGGCCGATAGCTGCTGGCCTTTCGACCCACGCATCACGCAGACTGGCTCTGTGCAGGGTAATGTGAGACAGCAGTTGAGCAAATTACTCAAACACCTCCCCTAATGTTCTCCTGCAGAGCCAGAGTGCTGGGAACTGAACGGGCGTATGAGCATCAGCTTGGTCTCTCTCCACTCGGTTAAGCCAGGGGTGGACAAACTATAGCCCGTGGGCCGCATACGGCCCGTCCAAGCTTTTCAACAGGCCCTCCAGTTCAACCGGGGGTCTGCGGAAAAGTTGCAGAACAAGCTGGGTGGCATGGTGGGGGCTGCTTCCCCTCCCAGCCCCACGCCTTCCCCCCACCCCTCCCCCACTACATGGGCCCAGCGGTGCTGTAGCCTATAGGACTAGCCTGCTTGCTTGCACATATATACTTTTCCTTATAAATTTAAGTAGTTGGTTTTTTATAATACAGTCACAGATTCATGTTAAAGTATAGCTGTAATGCAAGATATCTACAGGCCACATCCTGTATGAAAAGCTAAGGCCGTTAGCATACATACATTCAGGACCTTTGGCCCAGATAAGTAATGACGAGTTAAAGGATAAGATACATATATGGTTATAATCTTTACTCTAGATAAGTCAGGAGGCATCAAGACAGGGGGGGCTGTCTGAGTTTATGCCCTGAGTAAACTTCACAGATACACCATAAAGCCCACAGAAATAGCCAGAAATAACAAAGGTGAGATAAGCGAACCCTCTGGAACCGTCTGGAAAGGATATGGATAAGTCGTTAATACACACAAACCTACCAGCCTATAGAATAAGTGTGCCCTAATAATTTGGGGGTGAAGGAGCCGGGTTTGGACTTAGAAAGAGGACCCATATTGTTCAGGGTATAAAAGGAGCAACCCACATCAATTGTTGGTTAGTGCTTGGCTCCTTGTGCTTGTGTTGGCGCTTGGGCTTGTGCCTTCTTCTAGGAAGAATCGGCCGAATAGAATATTTGCCAATAGGATAGATATCTTTATCTTGTTGGGATCTTCATGTTCTTCATTGATACTTAGTAGCATCAACTACAAAGTAGTCTTAATCTTAAAGCTCTTAGCTCTCTAGCACCGTCTAGCTCTCCACCTCCCACGCAAGAACTGAGGAGCCTGGAGATCTTCCTACCAGGTCGATGGGGAAGGGTGTGAGTATATTAATCCAAAGCGTACTGCATATTATATCTATCAAGTGTCTTTAAGACAAGACTGTAATTTTAATCATTATCCATTTGATTATTTGTTTGTCTCTCATTCTATGCTAGCTCAATAAAAGTCTGTAAAACTACACATATTCGGCTGTCAGCAGGAGCGTTCCTGTCATGCACCCCGGGAGTCCTTGTAGAACTCTGTGTAGCCTGATTCTGGGACTAAAACCTCATTATCTTCTGATCAGATCCACTGGCGAGCCTATAACCCCATTCAATTACTAAACACCCAAAATCAGGCAAAGCACCTTGACTGGAGCCGCTCCTGGTCCCAAGCAGTGCTGCGCGGCAGCTGCTCCCCCCACACAGCCCTGCCCCTTCCTGCCCACCCCTCTGTATGGCCCGCCATACAATTTCTATACACAGATGTGGCCCTCAGGCCAAAAAGTTTGCCCACCCCTGGATTAGACAGTGGTGCTCTGCAGTGCTTCTGACCGTGCTGCCGTTATAGAATAGAGAATACAGGCTTTCATTCTGGCTGGTGTATAGTCAGCCCAGGTGAGGCCCTCAGAGCTGTTCATTTGGAGGGGGAAAGGCCCCAGGGTCATGCAGGAGGACATCTAGCATCACATCTGACTTCTCCAATCTGGAAGAGAAAAGTTCCACCCCTTCCCCCACAAAGAAAGGGCGACAAGGCATAATTGTACCTCTGCGGCTGCCACATAGACCAGGCTCCCCATGAGGGTCCATTGCGATTCCAGTGGAAAGTAGGATCATCCACAGACAGCAGCAGCAAGGGGGCAATGGGTGGCTCATGGAATTAGCAATGGGATATGGCGCCTTCCCCTCCTAGGTCCTCTGTGTCAACCCTGCTCAGCTCTGTGCTACTTGTGTGAATGGCATTTGGTAAACTCACTCTGGTTCCTTCTTACAGGCACCCAGATTGCTGTCCCAGCTGGCAATCTCAATAGAGACCAAGGGCTAAATGGACTTGGAGATTCGACTCCCTTCTTGTTTCCTCCAGGTCAGAGCAGCGCTGGAATAACGTGGGGCAGGGGGGAGACCGCATTGCCACTCAACCTGTCTCATGGCTAAATAGAGAGCTGTGCTCTCCAAGGCTATGGAGCTAGCAGCTTTCAGGAGAAAAGGCAGCAGCACGGATGCTGGAGTTGATGTAATTAACTGAGTCCTAGTGCTTCATAAAAGGCAAAACGCTGATGATAAAAAAAGCATCCTTCGGACAAGCTCCTGTCACTCAGGTGCATTACCCTCCACGCTCCTTCCACACTTCGCTGCCAGGACGATTCAGAGAAACCTCCTGCTGACATCAAAGGCATACCTGGTAGAGTCTGTCTCCTTCACACGCCTGGCTTCTCCAGGCTAGCATGCCTTTTCAGAGCACTGGCAACCTCTCCAGCCCTTATGACTCAGATCCATGGGGTGAGAACTACTTCCTGAGACGGGCACAAACGTCTTTGTTTCCACCTTAGAATCGCCCAGTCCCTCCTGCTTGTTGTGTAGGATGTGAGGTCCACTGTTGAGAGCATGGCTCAGTACCACAACACAATGACATCATTCATCTCCATAAACCATCCGTTAACCGTTTAAGCACAAATGGGTTACAGCCAAATAATTAGTTGTTTTGTCCTGCGAATGCCCTGGGTACAATGTCACCCTGACAAGGGCTGACATTTTTTTTTCCAGCCCTGGAATTCCCCTTGCAACGGGAAATAAATTAACTCCAGAATGGGGCTACTTCAATCACACCCACAGAGAACATGTGCAGCAAAATAAACCACTCCTATTCTCCTCATCTCACAAAGCATTGGCCATGACGCCATGGGGTGAGAATGGCAATTTTCATTCAAGTGCCCCATTCAAAGATACTCCCAATGGAAGCCTTTTCTTCTACTTTTATATTTGCAGCTCGACAAAGAAAATACACTGGGAAACTGCTGGTGTACTTTTTATCACCTCATATAAAAGGAAGGGACAACACACTCCCAAACTGCGACGTGATTCCTTTGTTTGAGATCCCTGATTTCTGGCTTACGAAGCACTTGTTGGCACAGAACGATAATGCTCAGGCCTTCATTTCTGGAAGCTCAGATTTTGCTTGGGCAACAAGGAACTGATACTTTGCCTTTCTGTAGCACTCTCAGTCTGAGGATCCCAACGTGATTCACGAATATTGAGCAAATAAGCCTCACAACACCTCTGCCATGTAAGCATTAATTTTACTGGTGGAAAAACTGAGGCACAGATGCTAAATAATTAGTTCCCGGGTCCACCTTGATTGTGGATTAGGTAGATCTCCTAATACCCAGTTCCATGCTTTAACCTCTTGACCATGCTCTAATGAATGTGGTGACCCCAAACCACTCACCAGGGGGCACGGGTTCATATCACACAAACCACCATGCAAACTCTGGACAAGCCTCAGGGCCGGAACAGCAGCTGAGAATTAAAATGCATTGGTAGAACTGTCTGGGAGAAGCTGGTCTTACGGTTGTCACTGACTTGCGTCTTCATGAGAGAACCTCGAAATAGCTGGGGGAAAAGGGACAATCAGTAACTGGACAGCCACTGAAATCACTGGAATTAGCTGCACATACTGTGATGGGATAACTGAGCCCTGGGCATATCTTCAGGTGTGATGGGACATCATGTCATCTTGCTGTGTCATGGCCCCATGTTGCCATAGATCAGTGGTATGGGGTGAGGCTAACCGGTCAGGATGCAGTGAGGCTTGCATCACAACACAGGGGAAGTGACGTCATGATGAAGTGCTGCAGTGCGGTGACCTTCATCCCACAGCACGTCTACACATTGGTGCTGCTAACTGGTGGCACGGCCAGTGCTGTCAGAGCTTCACTTTGCCGTGCATCAGCAACGGATTGATTCATGACAGAGCAGTGGGAATGCATTTATTTTTCCCTTTCCCCCTTGCAACTTAATGTAAAAAACATGGAGGCTACATGCATAAATTAGACATCTGACAAAGCCATCCAGCTGAGCCTTCCCAACCGGGAAACCCTCTGTGTGCTCCACTCCACAGCTTGCATTGTCCCTGAGCTAAGAATAGCAGACAACCTCCCCACTCCCCATTTCTGGATTCTGTTATTATGCTGGTTTTACCTACTAGCACGATCAGGACCACACAAGCCCTGACTCTCCCGTCCATCCCCTGGGGCGTATTGCCAGGATGGGCTGCTGGAGTCTCATCAACAGGCCATGTGTGCTCCTCCACCACATTGCAAAATGTGGTTGTTCTGTGAAGCAAGGCTGCAGCGCGTGATCGACTGTAATGTCAGGGCAACAGTTTCCAGGAGAGAAAAACTTTGCATGGCTCCTGCCGGCTTCCCTTTCATTCCTCTGTTAAAGCCTCTGCTAGCAGATCCTTACAAGGGAGGCAGCAGTCTAGGCAACTGCCTGTCAGGACTCCTGGGTTCTCTTCCCAGCTCTGCCATGCATTCATCGTAGGACATGGGCAAGTCACTGCACTTCTCTGTGCCTCAATTTATGCACCTGTAAAGTAGGCGTAATTAGGGTGACCAGAGAGCAAATGTGAAAAATCGGGACGGGGTAGGGGGTAATAGGCACCTATATCAGCCCTGAATATGAGGACTGTCCCTATAAAATTGGGATATCTGGTCACCCTAGGCATAATACCTGTCTGTGCTTTGCCAGGAAAGTACTTGTAGCCCTCGGTTCCATTATTTATCCTGACTGGCTGGGCTACAAACCCAGTGACACAGACTCCCACCTTTCAGTACAGATACTGTCACTTGAGAGAGGCTGCTTTGCTCATGCTGATTAAGGGAGTCACCCACGTTGAGAGGGCAGCGTGAGGAGGTGTGAAGCAAGGAGTGGGAGAAGGAGACAAAGGAGGTAGTGAGTTGAGTTGACTGCAGGGTGAACAGTGGGGTGGTATGACAGCAGGGACATCGGTGGGAGTGGTGCTGTTCTTCATTTTCATCATCGTCATCATGGCAAAATCCTGCTCCCAGTGTTTTGGAAAATGATAGCAACTTCATGCTGGCTCCTTTGGGGCCTGACCTAGTGTCAACAGGACCATTATGGCTTATCCTTGGGCACTGTCGTAGCAATAGCCACATCAATGATCTCCGCTTAGTTCTGGGAATAGCGCTATTTGCCAGCTGACACAGTAGAGGGAGGCGATCCACACCCCTCTTTCAAGTCACCCAGGTGGGGGCATCCGTGAGTAATGCAAGTGCTTGCTTCCTAATGGCTAACCATACTGCATCCCTGACTCTCAAGTCTCCTGCTGGCCCGGGAGTGAAACACCAAGACTGGATCTTGAATGAAGATCCCCAACAGGCAACCACTTGGTTGCTGAGCCAGCCCTTGCACTGGGGCCTTTTTAAAGCCCCTATTTAAAAAAAAAAAAAAAAAAAGCTCCCGGGATCTAATTTCTCAACAGCAGATTTTTGTTCTTCCTTTCAGAGGGATATTGGGACTCCCAAAAGCTCCCCCAGCTATCCGACTCTAACAATTCCAACACCTTCCCACAAGTGGGAACATGCCTGTCAGATCTGAAAGACAAAAATGTGCAGGCTTGGCAGAAAAAAAAAAAACATCCTTCGTCTGCATGAGAAGCCAGGAGAAGCTTCACCAGCATTTGCCAGTTGCCATCTTGGCTGCTGTGCACACAGGATCCCTCACAGACCCGCTTCTCACAGACAACTCAGATATTTGCTTCACTTTGTAAACACCTTTCAGCCTTGTGTATTTTCCGTTGGCGCCTGGCCCACGGCCCGCCAGGCAGAGCCATTCGGAACAGAGCCGGTCTTCCCCCAAGAGACGAACACTCCAGGGTGGAGATCAGAACCTCGTCTCAACACCGATTAAAATAATTGGATTTTCTCCCCTCACCTTCAACTTTATTTTCACGGCAATTTGGTGACATCGTCCTGAAGGTGGAAGGACTTCGGCAGGGCTGCAACCGAGCTGCCGCCTCTGCAGACTGCACCCAAACATTTCTGCCAGACCACCTCTATCCGGACCTGCAGGATTACGCTTCCAGGTCTGAGACCCCACACAGCTCTTCCGCTGATGAGCAGCAACGCAGCCTGCTGTTCCTGTCCCACGTTCTCCGCAAGCACTGCCAAATCACCTGAATCATGATGGCTAACAACCTGGCTGGTTCCAGTCCCCTCCCATTCTGCCACTGCTTCTCAGACATAACAGGTGCCATCCCCTCCTGCTCTGGTCACAGATCCCCGCACAGCTTTCCCACTGCTTCTCAATCTTGATCAGCAACATGCCCTTCCCTTCTACTGCTAAATCACAGCTCTGCCACTGCCCCACAGTCCTCCCCGGCTGTTCCAGTCCTGAACTATGCTTGGAGGCACGGCCAACTGTGGATTGTTGGGTGAAGTGAGGTGGAAAATCAACACAAGGCACCAGACTAAAGACAAACTGAATTCACCTGTGACCTGAGGGAGCTGTGAAAGGCTGGTGCAGGGGAAGCCTAGCCCTTGGCTAATGGGATTAATTTGGGGTTGTGAAGTGAGGGCATTTCCCAGAGGGCATGCAATGTCATCTTTCAGAAATGAGCTGTCCTGTACCACAGGCTGAGCCGGCCTTGCTCACACCTGGCTCTCCTCAGAGAAGAAAGTGTCGAAGGTGACATGGGCAGCCACTTTCAACCCACCAGTCTTTGCACTTCATTACAGCCTCACTGCTGAAGCACCGTCCCTCAGCACCTTGGCTCTGCCACAGTCCCCCACAGAAAACTTTGCAACACAGGCAATGACATGAACACTTTCGCATTTCTACAATAATCCCCCGACCACCCTCCCCGTCCTCCATCTCCCCCGCTCCTCCCTGAGGCCAGGTGAATCCTGTTTTCACCTGGGCCATCCAAACGTTTTTAGTATTTCCCCCTTATCGCTCACGATAACTGGGCTGCCTGCTCCCGTCTCGCCCCGAAAGCCCAAAGCCACCTGAGATCAAACAATGTGGAGCATTTCAAAGCTCTGGGGCGATCCCAGACTATGTTCCTTCCCTTTCTTCTGCAGACCAAGAGGATCAGCAGCAAAACAAATCACAGAACATGGATAACGACACAGAACATCCTCTGATCTACCCTGCCTCAGCAAACATTTCTCCCCCAGAAAAGCCAGGAGCTTTCCCTTTTCCCCATCGAAATCCCCCCCCCCCACCCCAACACACACACACTCCAGAAAACAACTAGTTACAAGAATCTAAACCAAACCACTGAACTTCCAGAATCAGCTCCCCCAAGTAAACGCTAAGCTCTCTGGGTACAAGAAAGACACATAATGATGCTGATCAGCTAGAAGCTTACTTTGCAGAAGCAAAAGTTGCCACAGAAGGAGTTTTGCTACTTGCTCCATTTCTTCAGCCTCTGTGTGTTCCTCTCTCTCTCCTGAAAAACAAGTCGAAGTCTTTTTTTTTTTTAACCCGAAAACACTATGACCTCATCAATGTACAGTCAGGGATCCATGGATAGCAGCTCAAATTCTCGCAGAATTACTCCACCTACAATTTGTAACATCCCACCTCCCCTCTGCAGTCCCCCTCCAACACACACTCCACCTCCTTCCTTTCCTCAGGGCTTGCTGCTCAATTCCTCCAGAAGACAAGCTCTCTCTCTTCCCGCTTTGCAACCTTCTGCTCTGCTCCCTGATTTCGATGCCCAATGCCCAAGTCTTATGTGCTGACATTTGCTGGTCCCGCTCAGCTCTGAACTCCAAAAACCAAGCCCCCTCCCCCACTTCCCTTCTGGGTATGGAACTAATTTTCCTTGTGCTTTTACTGGATCCAGCTGTTCCTCCCTCTCTTTGACACTCATCCAGCTGTCTGCCTGGGACTAGCTTTTACTTATTTATTTATTTTGCCCTTAGTGGTTTTTCTGATGTTTGTCTCTTCACATGGTTTTACTTTAAAAACAAGTCTCAGAAAATGACTTAGGAAACAATGTTGACTTGAGTTCAGGGCAGTGGAGGAAAAACAGCCTAGATTATGACTACCACCCAAAATGTCTCCCGATGGACAGAACTCTCTCAGGCCAACGGTGCCAGCTTCTCTGCTATGTAGAGACAGGAGACATAGCACCAGCCTAGAAACTCTACATTCAAGTTCCATGTACAAGGATGGAACAATGCCACGGGTTGATTGATTTCTAATCAGGGGAAAAACAGACTCCTCGTACAGCTGACCTTGGAGAGCCCAATGTTCCGATCTTCATCTCCTTGGTCTGCTCACAAGTTTTTAGAAACAAGACTAATAGGTGAAATGTTGATGGGGCCACCTGCATCCATTGTTATTTAACGTCTTTTTACAGCAATGAAATCAGATAGTGATGGAAAAGCAGAGTTCTTACTGAACACCTGCTCCTGTGCAAGATTGTTACACTAGGTTGGGTCTGCACATAAAGTGGTACCAATGTCACTAAAAGTGTGAGTTCATATCAGTTCGGTTAAACCGGTGCAACGTTGTTTGTGGACACTCATATCCATTCAAACTTGGCTCACAGCTGTTTAGCTTGCATCAGTAAATGTACACAGGCCCATACTAAACCAATATAATCAATTTGAAACTGACACGAAAGACCACACAGGAAAGCTGCAGTTTAACTAAACAAACAATTTCAGTTAAACCAATGCAGTTTTTAACATGTAGAGAGTCAATGGAGAGGAATAACTGAAAACTATCTGTGGATAATTCCCTCCTCACCTGAAAAGAAAATCTGGCCAGCTAGTATCTGCAGCATCCAAGACCTACCTGGAGAAAGCGGATGAGGCTTCCCCGAGTTCACACAGTTCTTTTTTTTTTTTTTTTTTTAAATCATACATACATATTTTCTAATCGAATTTTAAAATTCCCTGGGAAGTTTTCCATTCTCCAGAAGGGATTGTTATTCTGCAGAATGTCAACCCTTCAGACACAATAAAAGATGCCTCAGAGCCAATGGAGTCAAAGATGCAGCTCGTACAAGAAACAGAAAGCAAGAGTTCCTGATCCTGGACAGGTCTGTTAACTCTCTATGGTGGAAAATAAATTAAAACAGTTGGAAGTAACAGTCAGGCCTAGGTGTGAAATCCGCAAACCCTCCATTGTGAGCTGAGACTCTTGCGTCATCTCGGCTATACATCTCAGCATGTTCTGTGTCTTTTCAGCACACCAAAGGGCGCTCCCGCTGCTACCTGACTGTGCACTGAAGAAAACATGAAAGGGAAGCGAGCGAAAGATTCGTTTCCAAACAAGAAGATGACAAACGCAAGCCAGCAAAAAAACCCAACCCTAGCCCTAAATTTAGTGAGAAAAGTCTTTCTGTTCCATACCAGTCCATTTTTTTGGTTCTTTTTTAGGTAATTTATTTCCAATGGGAAAATGCATCCTGATCCCAAACTGGAGAATAATATACCTTAGGGGGTGACATCTTAAGTCAGGACTCCTGGGCTCTCTTTCTGGTTCTGTATTGATTTGTCATGTGGCCCTACGGCAAGTCATTGATGGCCTAATATTTTAGAGGTGCTTGGCACCCACAACTCCCAGTGAGGTCAGTATCATTGCAACTCAAGTCATATCTCCCTGTGTCTTGGAGCTACTTTGTGACTCTGCTGTGACAAAACTTCCCCTCTTCAGAGGCACTAGAAGCTTAATTGCTTGGAAAGTACTTTGAGATCCTTAGACGGAAGCAGAACGAAAACCTGATTCCACCCTCCCAAACTTTGGGGAAGTTGATCCATGTCCAAGCTTTGCAACTACATCTGTAAAGGGATGAACAACACACCCAGATTAAAATACTTCTGTCACCTCCCATTCTTCAGATCTAATCCAATTTTTGATCTCACTCTAGAACTAAGGCTCTGTGGAAAAGTAATCTGACAATATTTACGTGGATGCCTTGCCTCTAGTCACGTGCCTTTAACATGAGATAGCAAAGCAATCTGAGTCGCCATTCCCCATGCTAAGAAGATCAACGATAGCAGCTATAGAGCTGTGACCGTAAGGGATTTTTTCGGTTCGATGGCAATCCAAAAATTGAGACAAAAATAATTTTGGGTCGAAGTGAAAAAGAAATTTTTCAAAAAATTTGGTGAATCTAAAAGTCAGGAAGAAAGTTCATTCTGAGTCGAATGAAATGTTTTGTTTCGATTTCTGCCACTTTTAAACATATTTTGGTTTTTTAAAAATAAAATTCAAGGACATTTTGAAGTGACGTCATCTTGAACCAAAATATCAAAACATTTTGTTTCGAAAAGGTCATTTCTATCTTTCCAGACTCAATTTCTTTTTTTTTTTTTTACAAAGATTTATTCAACAGAAACAATTCAGTAAAACCAGGACAAATTTGCAAAACATTTTGGTGAGTCCAAATCTGCATTTTTCACCAACAAAATAGTTTTGGCCAAAAAATTCCACCTATCTCTAATCAGCAGCACGGGCTCCCATCGGCCCAGATCTGCCTTTTGGAACATTCAGATTTTCTTCATGTAGCATTTGACTTAGAACACACAGATGTTTGAAGGAAGAGGCTGGAAGAATGCAATTTCAAGAGGTGGGTCTGTGCTGGGATTGGCTTAAATTCAAATTCACAACCTATTTGTCATAATGGTTATTCTTCTGCTTGCATGTTTTCTGATTTGTACTTATCCCCCTCCTTTTACCTGCATATATTGCCAGACTCAAAGTTCCTATGAGTTTCCACTAGAAACTGACACTTTGGATGGCTTGCAATAGAGCATGGAGAGCTTTGCGTACGTCTGGCTCCTGTCTACCTCTGACAGTGCTCAGATAGTAGCACTTTTGCCTCAGTAGCTGAAAGCTGGGGATTCAAGTCATTATTTTGTATTACAGTAATACCTAGAGATCCCAAACAAGATCAGGGCCCCACTGTGCGAGGCGCTGTACAGACACATCAGTCCCTGTGCAGGCAAAAAACGTCTTGCTGTGCCCATTTTAAAGATGGAGAACTGAGCCCCTGAGAGATGCCAATGAAAGTCAGTGGGAGTGAGGCTCCTAAATCACTTCGGGGCTTTAATTATTACCCAAGATCACACAGGGGAGCTAGGAAATAAACCCCAATCTCCTGAGTCCCAGTTTAACACCTTCACCCCAAGGCCAAAAGCTTGCACATGGCTTTGGCTCCATGCCCAATGCTAATGCCAGAGAGGGCTGAACTTAGGAGGAACGTTAAGCTTAACACAGATCTCCTGGCCTCCTCCAAGGGCAATCGCAAAGGAAGTTATAGATCCCCAGGGCACTTCCTCGGATAGCACAGAGGGAGGACTTAAATGTCCCCTCTTGGTAGGAGCTAGTACATGAGTATTGCGTAGGGCATAATACCTGGGTGGCACTTGCTGTCATGGCATGAAGCATGCTGTTTTGTAAAGTGCAGTGGGACAGGAGTATGAAAAGTGCTGAGATGTTATTTTAGGACTCGGGCCCAATTCCCAGCAGGCGGAAGCTGGCGCTGCCCCATTCGAATTTGGCCCCGTGCTTTGGTCTTTAATGATTATGTACTGTAGAGAATTGTTAAACTGCCTTCCAGCATTTAACAGTGGATTACACCCTGCTCTGGGATTCCATGCGCCAATTTCAACATTCTGTTGCAAGCACATCATTCGCGATGGATTTCTGTCGGATTCTTCCGTACGAGGCCAATGGGCATTTCCTACATGGCCCGGCCTCTGCCTGCAAAGGGCAGGGCATGCTAGGGCAGCCCACTCCTATTCCTTGTTCGACTGTGTGAACTCTTGAACGATACTTTGCTGGTAATCCCCGACGATCTGACCAGCAGGGAATGACTGTCTCACTAGACAGAGATTAGGAAGACTGCTCTGCAGTTTAGATTCTCTCAGTAGCGAAGTGCAGGCCCTGCAGGCTCGGCTCCTGTCCCAGTCCTCCTCGTCACCCCTTCCTTTGGCCCCCTTCCTTGACTGTCCGTTTCAGATGCTCCTGGCCTTCCACGCAGTCCTGGCTATGTGTTGAGCTGTGAAGCGCACTGGGCACCAAGAGGCGTCTCTGACCTCTTTGCCAGGTGGCATTCGATACAGCGATCAGTTTCGCAGTTTTATGCAGCCTTCCCGTTTGGTGAGTTGTCACGCGGCATCAGAGGGAACGGAAATCTTTAACAGCTGGCAGCCTTCTCCACTTTGTAGACAGACACACTATTAGTCAGCCATTAGCCTGCCCCTTTCACGTGGATTTCAGACTGTGCTGTTCGATGCACCATAGCTGAATGAGCCTCACTCCTTTTGACCTTGGCAATTACCTGCTGGCCAAGAAGATACTTAGTGGCAAAGCATCATGCGTTGAAACACCTGGATTCCCTCAAACCACAAGTCTGAATCCTACCAGGGCTACCACATCCCATTGTTCTTCCAAGGGAAATAAATATATAACCCTAGAAAGCTAAAAGTGTGTGGATCTGTCCAACGAGCTCTTCAAACCACAGGGTATTGAAGGTCTCCATAGCACGTCTATCAGAGAAAGTGTATGACCCTGGTCAAATTTTCCCCTGTGACAATATCAATCTCTGTCCTGTGTGCTAGATGGCAGCTTTGCCCCACCCCAGAGGTGGCTGCATCTCAGTGGAGCTGTGTTTATCTAGCTGGGTAAGTGCTTTAGGAGGAAAGGTGCGTTATAAATGTGATATATTATTACATAGACCTATACACCAGTACGTATTGTGTGCTCTGCAAAAAAGTGTGAGTTGAGGAGCAGCCAGACTGGATCAGACCCGTGGCCCATCTAGCCCAGTATCCTGCCTTCAGCTGTGACCAGTAACAGGTGCTTCAGAGGAGGTGCAAAAAACGCCCGTGATGATTAGTAAATAATCTGCCCATAAACAATGTTTCTTTCTAACATATACAGATTCAGCTGAGTGGAAACAAGCACAGCAAAGCTCCAAATCAAGTGGGATCTGCCGGTTTGGCTACTACAAGAACCTGTTGGAATTTCACCCTGAATTTGAACTGAACCATTTTGCTGGAATATGTAAGAGTGTGGGTAACTCTGGGGACTATTTTTGTTTTCTCTGGTTGTTTTCCTGCCTCTCTGCTCTTCCCAGGACCAGAAATCCCAGCTTGTGCTGGTCCCGGTCCCAGTCCCTACTAAACCCCGGGAACACTTCGGGGTGAGCCGAAGCAGAGTCAGAGAGGCTTGGACATATTCAGAGGAGCACCCGAGCCAGGCATTTTGAGGTTTGCCTCTTGCTAGCTCCAGCCTGACTCCCACAGAGATGAGTGGATGACACTCTGCAGAGAGGAAGGCCAAAACGTTACGGCTGGCAGGAACATCACAAGGGCTCCACAAGGAGGAAGCACGGTTTAGTGGGTAAAGCGCAGGAGTATATGAGGTGTATATAATGGCTGTACCACTGCTGCACCTTGAAATCATTTCACCTCCCTGGACTTCCATTTTCCCATAGGGGGAATCGACATCCTGACTAAGTCAGTGAGTTTTACAAAGTGCTTTGAGATCCTCAGATGGAAGGGGCTAGAGAGATGCAAAGTTATTAGCCCAGCTTCCAAACCTTCTGCCTGTAGCACTGGCTCCCCCGAGCTGAACGTCTTCTGCAGCCCTTCCGCTGGGATAGATCACCACAACTCCACAGACCATGGTGATCTCCACCAGCTGAGACGCTGGCCCGTCCTCTCTTCCTGAGCAGAGGGGGAGAAGGAGCCTTTCCTGTTGTATCCTGTTGCCGACATCAGTCAGAGGAGCAAGATGAAACGCTTCTGAACCAAAGGCCCTTAGCCCAGCTGCACCACCAGATCGCAGTGCCTGCAAAACGTTTAGCTTAGTGGCAGAAAGCCTGGTGTGACTGTCGCCTGTCTGCATCTAGTCAGCTCAGGACCTGCCCCACCCTCCTCTGTTCTTTACCACCTTCTGCTGATTATTCTGGGCCTTTCAGGCACCCACTGCAGGTCCCTTCTCTCCCCCCTTCCCTTCTGCCCCCTTGGTCTAGCACGGCAGAAGTTGCTGGCTGTGCCTTGCATGACTTCTGGGATTGGCTGTGGTTGCTGCTGTTATGAATCGGCTATTTCCTGACTGAAAGGAGCCAAAATCCAGGCAAAACCACCGAGGTCTGCAAAGGAAAACAGCTAAGCTGGCGAGTGGAGACGCAGCCTCTCTGGGGCTTGGGCTGAGACAAGGGGAGGAGGAGAGGGGGCCAAGGCGTTTGTATAGCACTGCTTCTCAGGCAGGTATGTCTCGTGGGCCCTTGCCATGCTGCATGTCCCTTCCCATCTCCCCTCCAACACCCTAAAGGCCCCACGCTGGGCTAGCCGGCTTTCCCCTCTGAGCAGGGGAGGCCAATCAGTGCCACTTGGGTCGGCCAGCCCGGGGTCATGACCCAGGAAAGCCCTGGAGGCGAGGGAGCTGCCTCAGCTGCCCTCCCTGCCTCTTGTCAGGCTGGGCACGGAGGGGGGAGCTTGGGACCCGAAGCTAGATCCGCCGTGGAAACCGGCTGGGCAGCTTTTCCCAGCCCTCTCCTGCTCCCTCCCTCCTAGCGGTGTCCGGGGTATTGATTCTCAAAACAAGCAGCACCGCTCAGCTGCTCCCAGTGTCCCATTCTAGCTGCCCACTCTGACCACGGGGATGGCCAAAGAAAAGCAGCTTAGCCAGGGAAAAACGCTCTGCTTCATCATTTTGACCAACAGCCACATGCCTCCAGCCACCAGGGCTCCGCACCTGCTGCCCGCAGAGCAGATCAAGGCATGTTGCAGGGCAGAGCCAGTGCTAGGCACAATCAGACCAAGCAATTGCTCAGGGCCCCGAGCAGTTCAAGGCGGTTTCCTATTCTCTTTTTATCATAAGAACTTGCCTGTTTTAGCGGGGAGGGGGGCAAAAATATTCCTGCTTAGGGCCCCCAATGGGCGTGCACTGGCACTGTTACAGAGCAGCACGGCAGGGCTCGTTGAGCACTGGAGGAAGAGTTGGATCTCGTATGGGACCCGGCCCAGTTACAATGTGTGCGAGGGAAGCTGGTGACTCACGGTACGAGGTAATACCCCTTTAAATCAGTCTGTTTAAAACATGCACTGTGGGGCTTTTTTTCGTGCCAAAACAATTATCTAGCCTGTTAACATGACCAAACACGAGGGCCCAACTGAAGATTTAAAAAGACACGGTGCACACCTATTTGCTAGCTGAGAGAACCACCAAACTAAGGAACGAGCAGTTTTCACAGCTGTAAGTCAGAGCATAGTTATAAACAAGGCACGCCAGGAGTAGTTCCCACTGAAGTTTCCCAGTGGACAGGAAGTCACAAAGTAACATAGCAGGAGTCATTCACAAAGGCCATGTCAATGATCCACAATCAAACAACCAATGATCCTTTTAGTTCTTTTCTAATATGGGACTGACTGACATCTCATCACGATCAGCTTTGGGCAATCAAAAGAAAGGAAAAATTGCCACTGTAGAGCAGACCTGGGGATTTCCAGACCCGGAGTGGCAGGCAACAGTGCAGGTTAGAAATGAAGTGCATCAACAGACATCCTGGCAAAACAACGTGGGTGCTGCAGATCAGGAGGGAAAGGCCTCCACAGGTCTGTGCATGGGTTTAGGTCAGGATTAAGGTGCGCTGACGCAATTCTTTGTAGCAGGAATTGCTTTGCACAACTCTTGTTATCCCCCTGTGCTATTGATTGGTCACATTCATGAGGACTTAAATTTCATCCACCTGCATTCCCTTTTCTCAGAGAAATTTGATTGAAAAAAACCCCTCCAGTGCTGTCTATCGTTGATGGATGAGAACTGTGGAATACAACCCCATGTAAGTCATAGGAGCATGTTTCCCAGGAGGTTTCTGAAACATGCTCCTGTGACTTACATAGTTTGCTAAGTTTTTCCCATTAAAATAAATCTTTCAACTGCAATGAATCCCATAAGCAAGACTGAAATCATACAACATGCACGTGGTATTGTGAACAAAGAGGACAAAACTGAAATCTAGCCGCAATGACAGGGTGTTAAATGAGGCCTATCATTATCCCAGTGACCTAACGAACAGCGGCATCTCTCAAGGACTCAGTGTTACAATGTTTCTTCTGTATTCGGATTATGGTGCTAAACCCCCTGATTTGCCCTTTCTGAAGCATTTAATCAAAATGAGAAGTCCAGGGTTACAGGCAGAGGTTTCCCTGCAGAACCTGAATGATCGATCACCAATCTAGGTGCACAAAGTCTCTAGTCTGACACAGCTACTGGCACAAATACCCGAGCCAGAGTATTTACAGGCACAGGGAAATCACAGCAAATCATTAGCAGGGGATTTCATCTATTAATCCCCCTCATGCTCCGATGACAAATCTGTTGCTGGTGAAGAGGAAAGTGAATTCCAAGAGCGTGTCCTGGACAGCTGTAAGAGAGAGAGCCCCGGATGTAGCCACTGGGAGAGCTGAGCATCTTCAAGATCCAGCAAAAGGCAGGATGGTCCCCGTGTTTGCGGTACCAGCCCAGGAGACCTGGGTCCAAGTCCCTGCTCTACCACAGCCTTGGGCAAATCACTTCGAGTAGGATCCACAAAGGTATTTGGGCACCTGAACCACAGATGTAGGTGTCCTAATCACTGGACTAGAATCCCTCTTATTTTCTGTGGCCCAGTGACTACGCCACAGGGGATAAATACCCCATCATTGGGCTGGAGAGGGAATGGCTTTGTAGCCCACCACTTGGGAGTTGGGTGAGCTGGGTCCAGTCGCTCTTTCGTTACTTATCCCCCATGGAACAGCTTCAACAGGAGACACTGAGGGAGCCCCACAGCAGAGGACCCCATAACTGAGAGGCTAGAACATCCTCCTGAGCGGTGGCAGACCCCTGTTCAGATCCTTTCTCCCCTTCGGGCAGAGAGGGGGGCACGGTCTCTGCGTCTCCCATGTCACACGCAAGTGCTCTAAGGTGGGTGCCTCCAGCACAATCGGCTGGTTTGCGTGGAGCGAGGCAGGCACCTAATTCCTCCCCTCAAAAAGCAGCTTCCCCCCCTCCCCCAATCTGTCGGGCTCCCGGCAGTGGGTTCCCATTCGTGGATCTCTACACTGATTTAGGCACCTATCTCCAAGAGAGAGGCAGGCTTAGCACACCCTCCCCCTCACGGGCATCTCCCATTGGCTAGCTTAGCTCCCTGCCCCAAGTGCTGGCGTTGGCCCCTGGCTCTCCCCATTCATTGTACAGGGAGCCTAGGTGGCGGGCATGGCTTTGTGGATCCTCATGTTGTTCCTGTGATTTTCTAGGTGCCTGAAAATTAGGCACCATGATGCAATGCCTAAGTCCCTTTGTGGACCGCCCCGTCCCCCAGTTTCTCTGCCCCTCAGCTCTCCACCAGGAATATGGTGCTTCCTTCCTTCATGAGGGTGTTGTGAGGATAAATATATTAGATTGTGAGGCAAGCAGACACCACGGCGGCGTGGGCCACAGCAGTGCCGGGGAGATCGAGGAAGACAGGATTTAAAGTTTGGTTGAAACTGTGCTTGGAGACCTGAAGTCTGCAGTCTAGGTCCCAAGGGCTGGTGCCAATGAAGGAGGCATTAGCAGACACCGGCATCCCTGAGCATTGTCGTCTTTCACACACACGCTTCTCTTGCGTTGTGCCGGTACATGCTGTTCAGTTGTACCTGTCCAGTGCAATGTCCTCGAATGCCTCTTTTGCCATTCAGCCTCTTGGAGGCTCAGGGCTACTGTAGCTCCAGTCACGTCAACATTATATTAAACACCCTCTTTCACTGGGCAGCCTTCAGACTCACATTCCTGGAATTCATCTCAAAACCATTGCTAGAAGCCAGCTAGACAAACAGAAGAATTGCCTAAGAAACCAAGAGAGATTTTTTTTCCAGACTTTCGTTTGAAGATTATTTCTCCAAGATAAAAATGTATTTTGGGTGACTTTTCGTAACGTTATAAAAATCCTCCCCCAAAGCAGGACTCGGACCAACAGTGAACGAGTGCAGAGGGAATCTGGATGGATGGATTGATTTGTGGGCTTGAAAATCATCCAGTGGGGCAGATCTGCAGCTGGTGTAAATCAGCGTGGCTCTGTTGACTTCACTGGAGCTATGCCAATTTACACCACAAATCATGGTATCGTTTCAAACTTTCCCAGTAGTGATGGACAAGACCTGCTAGATCACTGAATCCTACTGCTAAGGGTCCCAGTAATAATGATAATAAATACCTAGCTCTTATCAAGCGAGTTTATCCACAGACCTCAATGCACTTTACAAAGGAGGGACGTATCCTTATCCCCATTTTACAGATGGGGAAACTGAGGCACGGAGAGGGCCATGATTTGCCCAAGGTCACCCAGCAAAGCAGTGGCAGAGCCAGGAATTGAATCCAGGTCTGCTAAGTCCCAGTCCAGTGCTCAATCATTCTTCTGGACAAGCCTCTAGTCATATTTTTAATTATAATTGGAAGGGAAAGCAGTAAAAGGAACCCAGCATGCTTTCTGGAGTGGGTGTGGAAGTCCTTGGAACGTATTACCCATTGCGGCCACCAATGGAACGGGCATCACAAAATGCATAAGAGGGGATCTCTATGCCACAAGTCCGTGCTCACTTTTGCCAAAGAGGTGCCCAGCCTGGATAGCCACAGTAACAGTGCATAACCTCTGTGTCCCCTCTGCATCTTAGCAAATCTCCTTGTCAGCCAATTCTCACTGGGCAGAATTTGGCCGTGAGGGGAGGGAACTAAAACCACCCACCACAAACCCTTGGCCTTGAAGCCACCTGGGTTTGCAGGCAGAGCATCTGCAGCTGTACAATTCACTAACACTTAGCCTCTTGAGGTATAAAGAAGAGCCAACCAAAACCTACCTTCTGCATCTTGGATCTGAATCAAACCTTTTGCTGGATTCAAAACAGGAATAAGATATAAACAAAAGCTTATTCTCAAGAGATTTTCAGCCCAACTTTGCAAGCTCAAGAGATTTGGAAAGGCCAGAGGAATGGCCAAACCTCTGATCTTTTTTGAAGTTCACCCGTCACTCCTTACCATGCCACACAGCACAAACCAACCTGGGGAAACGTGGGAGAGGGGCTGTTTCCCATTTCCTGTGGGTCTCATTCAAAAAATACATAAGACATTCCTCCAACGGCTCAAAGAGCCAGACAGCACTGAGCAGGTAAAATGAAGACACGGGCGTTTAACTGAAAATGGCAACATGGTCCATCAGCCCATTCTGGGGCTGGGAAAACATGGAAAAGTGACATTGCCGCTAGAAGTGAATGGGAGTTTGCCCCAAATAAAGACTTTAAGATTTGACCCCGTGCACGTACAGGAATCAGTTCTCTCTTCTCTAAAGTGGGCAGCCAACAGGCACATACAGGCAAGGAGAAATCTCAACCCGGGCACCATGAAGTCACCCCCTTCAGCATATCCTTCGCGCTTGTCCGATTCTGCAGATCACAGACAGCGCTCAGAACCAGGAGGAAATGACAACAGAATCAAATCAGCCAGTTTGTTTGTCTTAGGATTGCAAGACAAGGCACAACCCAGGAGTATCACATTCCACTTACTGTTACTCATCTCTGTTTGTTATTGATTTCAAAAGTCATACCAGAAAGACAATCAGGAAAAGAGGAAACCCTGACGTGTATCAGAACAGGCAGAGTCAGGTCCCATCTACATTCCTGGGGGACTCAGTTACAGCACAGCCACCTCCGACATGGTTACAAGGCTGCTAACTGTAATATGTAGCTCTTATAGAGAGCTTCTCCTCAGTAGATCTCAACGCACATCAGTATCGTTATCCTCATTTTACAGATGAGGAAACTGAAGCACAGAGAGACAAACTGACTCACCCAAGGTCACCCTGTAGCTGAGCCAAGGACAGAACCCAGGTTTCCCGAGTCCCAGGCCAGGGGGCTGTCCACTATGCTACACTGCCTCCTTGCTCACACATGCTAGATGGGACCATATCAGCTGCTTGATGTCCCGGGTGTAGCACAGATTGGCAGCCCAGTCAAGACACCAGTCTTGCATCACTGCATCTCTGCATCACAAGGAACCCTCTTCTAATTGTGGCCCCAACCCTATAGCTAGCACCTTGGAGTTGGAGCCCCAAACCCACATGAATCTGATTGAAGAATCGAGGCCTATGACAGCAGACAGCTGTTCTAAGCAGGTCCCCCCAGGTGGGACCCAGATGCAACAGCCAGCACGACCGAGACCTACAGCTCTGTTTGTCTTTATCTGGGGTGATGGAGTTCAACATGCACACATCGACTCCCAAAGACTCCCACCCACTTTGGATCAGGCCTGGAGTCCCCCTCCCTTCTCCGTGGCCCCTCTTTCCATTCACCTGCGAGCTGCGACACACCTAACACCTGTTTAGCTGCTCCTCCTCAGACCACTGAGCTACAGCGTCCCCTTGTTTACCTTGGCAAATAAGCACTGCTAACCGCGTGAGTGAATTTGGTGCTGGCTAAACTGACAGTCCTCTGTCTCTCCGTGGGCAGCAGCAAGCCCAGTCTCCCACAACGCAGACCTCACGGGCCGCAGCCCCGAGCACGCCGTGCTCTCTATTTCCATGAATAACTGAAGCAGGCGGGGCTCCAAGGTACCCAGAGAGCAGATCCCATGCAGCAGAAAGGTGTCATTTTCAGAGTCACTTTTCTGACCATCGGCCTCATGCTTTAAACCACGTTGCCTAGCCCCTCTCCACATGAGAACCAGGCACTGGTGCAACTAGCTTTTGAAGGGACTCCGTTCCCCACACTAATTGCAACCCATTGGCTGTGCCCGCCTATAATAATTAGGCAGCGGCGTTGCAGACCCAGCATCTTATTTTGAGATCGCAAATGAGGGAGAGACAGAAAGAGGGCTGGAAAAATCAATAGCTATGTCCTCAAAAGAGCGCTGGGAAGCTGCCTCCCAAGAGGTTTTATTATTTTCCTGCGGTTTCCAGACCACTTCATTTACAAGAAAAGAAAACAGCATTTGGGCTTAAAGAAGGTTGCTTTCCAGAATGCAATATAATCCCATTGCTAAATTCAGAGATGTAAAGATGGAGCTGGGCCAACTTTTCAGACCTGGCCCAATTTGAAAGGGCAGCTTGCGTTTAATTGTATACACGCTGAGCCCAATTTTCAGAAGTGCTGAACCTTCCCTGTTCCAGCTGAACATTATTGGCAGCGGCTGCTGTTGATCACCTCTGCAATTGGATGCCCTGGGTGTATCTCTGCCTAGAAACTTACATCCCCCCCACTTTTAATGATAACCATTTGCACCTCTATTGTGCCTTCCCTCTAAGGGTCACAAAGCACTACATCACACCAGTGAATTTAGTCTCACAACACCCTTGCCAGGCAGATAAGGACTATTATCCCAATTTTAGAACTAAGGAAACTGAGGCACAAATTGATTAAGTGACTAGCCAGAGGCCATAGAGGGAATCCACATTCCTGGCTCCTAGGCCCAACTCTTCAGCGGTGTTTAGATGCCTAATTGTCATTGCAATCAATGGGAGTTTGGAGCCTAAATACCGTTGAGAAGCTGGGCTATAGCATCTTAGTCAAACCATGGCTTAATAAGTCCTGGATGTTACTGTGCTAGTTAGTAATACACTAGCTCTACTGAAAGTGGAGCTGTACCATGGAACCTCTCCGCATGCTCCCGTGGGCCTGAGGATCTAGTATTCTAATAAGCTTCATTATAATCAGTTTCATTTGTGAAACCAGCCTATATCTCAGGGGGGAATTTTACCCATTCATTATCCATGGAGGCCCATTGAGAGCAGCCAGCCATTAACCAAGAAATTAATAGTTGTCATAAGTCACCGTAGCCCTGAAAAGTGCAGTTCCTGAAACCAGGGCTGAAAACCACAGCACCTCACTCCCAATCTTTGTTTCGCAGGTTGATTGCTCTCCAAGTGGCCCGGGAGGACTCATGAAAGAGAGACAATGCCCTGGAAGATGGGTCTGGCAACATTAACTTCAAGAGCATGCAGGTCCAGGGGTATGGTTTGGATTTAGAGAAATAAACATCTTGCCAATTTACAGAAAATGGGCTTTTTTCAAGCCAGGAGGGGTGGGGGGCCAGAACTGCTGTAGAGAGTGGAGCGGGGGGCATTCCTAGTGCCCAGGTCAGTGCTTTGCGGATGGGTTGCTTGAACAGGGAGCTAGGAAGGAGAGGTACAAAGCAGCAAGTCTGGTTTACTGTGCAGGAGAGCCAGCAAAGCATTCCTCCAAGGCAAACTGAAATAGGAAAATGTTACCTTGGGGATAAAAGAGACATTTACATAGCAACTTCATCCCAAAGAGCTGTGCACAGCAACCACTGTCACGCAGTACTGAAATGCAGCCACTTCTGAGGTGGAGCACAGCAGCTAGTGAACAGCACATAGAAACACTGCACAATAGTTTAAAATAGGAAGTGAAGAAGATTCCCATATCCAAATAAAACTGCAGGGGAATTTAGGCAGGAAGGAATGGGAATTGGGCGAGGACACTGTAACTAGCACCCATATTCTTGCAAAAACATACTAGGAAATCTTTAATACTCCAGAGACCCCCCGACCAGCAGTCAGACTCCATTGATCACAGAGCTGAGATTCTGCCAAAAATGTGGACATGAAAAAAGTGTACACACACTTTTAGGGTGTGGAGGGAGGCCTCTTTGAAAAAACCTGGTCACGTGCATCAAATCTACTGCCCCGCTTATACAGCAGCTTGCAGAACACTTAAAAGGCCAGTAACTTGTGATCGGGTTGAGGGAGAAGTGAGAGTTGTTCACTACATTCAAGCCAAATTAATGAACACATCAGAGCTGACATGGGCTGAGACCCACACTGGACAATGCCCCTTACATTCAGATCAAACAAACTAACTCCTCCTTTCATCACCTGGTTACTTTTTGCTTTAATCGGACAATCCCCCTTTAAATGCCGGGCAAAAATCCCCTCTCAGCTGCATACAGCAGATCCCTGCTCTGCACTGAGAACTTTACCCTGTGCTAAACAAGACCTAGGGTTGCCTGGAGTGGAGTGGATTTGTACTTGTGCTAACTTTAAGGCAGGGATGCTTTCTGTTTTTCCTCTCTTTGTCTATCCCCTTCCAACTGCTCAGCATAACATGGGCTCATAGAAGTGCTGGGCAAGGAGAGAGCTTGCCATTGCCAAGCAGCACCACCAGCCCTTTTGATCTCTTCCAACAGCCCCCAGCTCATGCCGCTCACAGCAGGGAGTCTGCAGAAAAAAGCTCATTAAAAGTTCCTGCTCCAAGCTGGAGGAGGCTGGTCTCTGATCCCAGATACGGCGCTGGACACAACACGGAGAAGTGGCAAACAGCAGGGAAGTCAGCGAAAAGCTGGTCACCCATCAGCAAACCCCAGAACCTTCTCATGGCAGGAGGCAGACAGCCACTTACTACATCTCCTATGGCTCATCAAAGCACATTTCCCCTTCATATGCCCTCTTCCATTTCCCTGCTGTGGGCTGATGAACCCTTATGGCCTGCTGGGGGGAAAGGGGGAGCAGTCCCCCAGTGACTAGCTGTCTGGAGCTAGGGTAGGAAGTCTGTTTTCACCAGGCAGGATTTCCAAATTGCTTGTGAGCAAAGCTAAGCTAAACCAGTAGCAATTGGGGGGGGGATATTCTGGGGGAAAAATGAAAATGAGTAGATCCAACTGGCACAAAGAGGGTAGGAGTTTCTCATTCTCCTCTTGCTTAGTCTGGTTTGACACCAGGACGCAGTGTTGCCTAATGGATAGAGCCCTGGAGCAGGCCACAGGAAACCCAGAGGTCCCCTTCCTGGCTCTGCCACTGGCCTGCTGGCTGACTTTGGGCAAGTCACTTCACCACTCTGTGCCTCAGTTTCCCTCTCAGGTTTACGGATGATAGAGCTGGGTAGTAAGGGCTTCAGTGGTATCTCCCTGGCTATCCTGGTGTAACTGAAATAAAAGTCCAGCCCTATGTATTTGCAGATCTCCTATCCCAGGGAACGCCATGGAGGAACTTGGGGTTTTTACTTTCTCCCCTACTTTCCAGCTGGAGAGTGAAGGGGTAGGACAGAGATCACGCACTCGGTCTCAGCATTTTACCATATCTCTTCCCCCTCTCCTGGTTCTTCTTTCTCTGGTCCCTTTTCTCTTTTTTTGTATTTTGAGCTTACCTGCTCATCAGCTGCTGCCTGCACCACAAGCTAGCTGAGTCTGTGTACAGAAAGAAGCCAAAAGGGAGGACAGGCCTTTTATAGGAGCCGCATCCACAGGTGGGTCTATGCTAATTAGGAGGAGGAGTTTGTGCCCGATAAATAGGCTTTGCAGAACTCAATTTTTTTTTTAAATCATTTTGATGGATACCATCTGTGTTTATTTTTAAGCATTTGTTCTATTTTTAACCATTTACATTTTCACAGCTGTGCAAAATATGGGTGTTAAGCAGTTTTGTTTTATTTGTATCTATTTAAATTTTCACACTTGCAGGAAATTATGGGGGGATCAGACGATAATTACAGAAGCCATTGAGATTCAAAAAGCTGAAGCTTTCTCACTGCTAAAACGCAGATCATCAACATCACATGTCAACACATACCAAGTAAATATCCTGAAGTCAAACTCCAATAAGTTCTCAAGCAGCATTTTTCTGACTTTGCCTATCTGCAAATTTTGATAACAATGGAAATAGTTTCTTGTAGATTTGTGGGTGTCCAGTGACATTTAACAACATTTACCAGTAAAAATGTCATACTTCCAAAGCTATCTCCAAACAGCTCTGGTTCTCAGAACCATTACTCTTAGCCCTCAAAATGAAAGGACCAAAACACTGGGGGCAGCTGAGCCTGAATTTGGGGGGATTTGAAATTTGGGTCTGAATTTTGCAGGTTGCGCTGCGGAGGAGATGGAGAGATGCAGAAGACTGCCCGTAGGCTGGACAGAGCCCTCTGTGTGTTTTAGAGATAGTATTGTCATTTGCCACCCTCTTTATCTCCATATCAAATGTGGACCCGAGCAGGAATCCTCCAACAATTCCTGGTGGGGGAAAGTTTCCTGCTTTTTTGCACCCCCCAATCCTTTCCCAAGGAATGGCTGATATTGTCAGAAAGTAGGAAATTTGGCTCTACCAATCTTAGGACAAGCCCAATGCAGATTGTCTTGCAAGTGGCAGGATGTTGGTAACAACCCAGGTCATCACCCTCCTCGCAAATAAGAAAGGTAAAACTGCTCTGACAGTGGCAGTTCCATGAAGGCTGCACATTAAGCTACCTACATTAAGCAGGTTTGAGCCTGCAATGCAGCAACACCTTCTGGACAGTAATTGGAACAGTACAGATGTCCTGGGAAGCCAAAACCAGGCCGTCTGGTTTGGATAACCTACCACAAAGCTTCTGACCTGAATCCAGCCGGTTCTTTCATAGCTGAACTGGCTCTGCAAAGCCAACAGGAGTGAGAACATTTGGTCAGTAGAGGAAACGGATCTGACTCAAAGACACCCAAGGAGCAGAGCTGCTGAGTAAGACGATGCCATTAACATGCAGTCACTTTGCTGGTCATAACCACACTTCAGGCCTCTTTTACTGATCTTGCTTTTGGCATGCTTCTTCCCCAGTTGATGATTATCCTGCTTCAACTCACCCGCCACTGACTTGGGTCACAGTTCAGCTGTGAGGATTCTGCCAAGTTTTGCAAATCCACTTAAAATAAAAAGTCTTAAATATTTCCAAAATATTTATTTTTTATGACGCTTGCCGCATCCCCAGGGAAGGCTCTATCTCGCAGCCCCCTTGCCCTACTAGCAACGTCACTCCAGGAGTATTTACGGGACTTACCGGGCACTCGATGCTGCATGATGCTGCCGAGTGATTCCTGGCCAGGTTAAGTCCTCCCAAGTCCTGATCATGTGAAAGGGCAAGAGAGGTCAGCCCCACCAGAACTCACTCGGCCCTACAGCTGGTCAAGTTTCCTTCAAGAATTCATGATGAAAAATGGCTTTTTGAACAATGAAAAAAATCCCGCAAATTTGTCGTATCATTTGAAATGTTTGGATTATTCATCAAAATAAAACGAGAGATTTCACTTTGAACTGAAAACAAATTTCTTCCGTTTTTGCCTCCCTCCCCCCGCCAGCTCCTCTCCCAACGAGAGGGAGAAAAGACAGACAGAGAGAGGACTGCTAAAAGCTCCCCCAAAAGCATGACATGTTTGGTTGGTTGGGTTGGTTTGAATAGAATCAAAACAAAGGTCTTTGTTTCAGATCGAATGCACATGACATTTTTCAGTCCATTTAGATAAAAAGTGGAAAATTTCTGCATAAAATTTAAAGAAGAAAAAATGTTTCGATTCTTTTGAATGTTATGTGGAAAATGCATACCATTTTTGACCAGTCCTTCTCAACACATTGTAGGACTGGGCCCTAACTCAGCAGCAGCATTTCAATACACAAAGTCTAGAGCAGGGCATTATGTAGCCCCCAGAAGAACTGGGCACCTGACGCCAGAGTCTTAGCACTCAGCACAGATGCAACCCCTCAGGCTGCACACACAAGGAAATTTGCTTTGCAACATGGTGAAATCTTCCAGCAGCCAATACGACGCTGGGAAGAATGACTTCCCTTGACATTTTCTTTTACAGCTGCATACAGCTGGGTTTATTGGGTGCCCTGCAGCCTGTACCCAGCCCTTCAGACACACTGCTCGCTCCTATGAGATCACAGCTGGAGTCACTGCCAATACACATACTAGCGAGCTGTTTCGGCTCGTACTGTTTGGAGGATGCGCGTTACCCCGACAAAGCTCCATTCTGTGGGCAGCGCCAGCATAAACTGGCAAGTAGATTTCTTCCAGCCCTCTCTGGTGCTTTAGGATTAGCACAGGGTCACCTGCACCTTTCACACACAACTCACACCGACACCAGAGCTTGATCAAGTTTTGAAAGAGCATAGTGCACATTCCCCACCTCCGTAACACCCCAGCTTCACACTGCCGTGCTTGGTGCTGACCGGCTCCAGCAGGCAGACACATACAGCAAGAGGCTGGTTTCCTGGTATTTTGAGGGTGACCTTGTATGTAGTGGTTCCCTGAGGCACTGCAAGACTCCTACAGAAGCAGGGTCTCCCCCTTTGGTCCTGCCACTAGGAGAGGAAGAATCAGAGTTGCTGGTAGGGCTGGCAACAGTTTCAGAACCCAGTGAAGCATGGGCTGAGAGCCGTTTAAAGTCAGGCTGGAGCAGAAATATTACCGTGACGCCTGGTCTCAGCAGATTTTCCGCCCACGGTTTGGATAAGCAGCTCAAATCCGTGTTCCTCTGACTCAAACTCAAATTCCACACCTTTGGAGATTCACCCATCACTACTTGAATGGTAGGAATTACCCTGGCCTTCAAAGTTGCCCAGAAGACAGTCAAGCCAACGCCTTCGCATCCAGCGCATGTAACAAGATCACTTTAATCAGGGGTGGTTTACACACAAAGAGAACACTGCACTGTTGTGATTAACACAGGGTGTTACTATTGCTATCTTTCATACATTTCAATTTGATATTCATTGCCATACCAGACTGATTGCACCTCATCTTGTCTGACCGTGGGAACTAAACAGTCCCAGGCCTGGCTAGTATTTGAACAGAAGACCACTTGGGAAGCTCGAGTGCCGTAGGCAGCCTTTCAATTTGATCCTCATTACCAACAGGCTTTACTCCACACACAGATAGCAACTGGCTTCCCGTTTGATTGGTGATGAAATAGGATTTGAAATTTCAGTGTGGATATCACCTATATAAAAGCATACTTGGAATGGATCCTTCCCAACATTTCAGTATCACAAGCCATGTCTACACCAGCCTTATTCCTGAAAATCTCTCACTGCTACCAATGGAGTGATTGCTAGTGCATACAGACCACTGGGGACTGGGGAGTCATTTTCACCATCGCATGTAGACCTGCTGTGAACAGGAGTAGATGCCCCCATGGTTAAAAAGCCAGTGGTCAGCAAGAAGTTCAGTCTACACTGGCTCTGCCACATCACCACAGACACAACAGGCCTGATCCTCAGCTGCGATAAATCTGTGTCCCTCCAGTGAAGTCAACAGAACTACATCAATCTTGAGCGCATGTTGTTTGAATGCAGGGGCTATTATTTCACAACCAGAAACCACTGGGAATGTCACACAAATCTGGACTCCTGAGATTTTCCAGGCCAGCGCCTAGACCAGAGCAGTTGGATACACTTCAATCAGCAACCTCATTACTACACGGATAACAGCCATAAGCATCTAAATGGGGACACACTCTCAAACCTTCTGAAGTTTGCCCATCACCATTATGAGATGCCAGTTCTGCATCAGATTCAGCCCATCCCAGCTGTTTGTAACACCACAGGACTGTTGTGTCCTGCACTTCAGGGAAGGGAGCAGCCCAGCTGTTTGAGGTGTATACCATGGATTCTCAAACTGGGGCTCGTGACCCCTCGGAGGGTCACAAGGTTATTATGGGGCGGAGGGGGTCACGAGCTGTTATCCCCCACACATGCCAGTAAGGGTAGCAAGGCATGGGGGGGGGGATCATCATTTTGTGGGGGGCCAGGGGGGTTTTCTCAGCCTTAAATATTTTCAAAGGGGTTTCCAGCAAAAAAGTTTGAGAACCCCTGGTTTATACGCTGCTTTGACTGACAGGGGGAACAAAATGCAGGCCCTGTATATCTCATTGGAGAACAACTGTATTCCTACCTGAGATCCAAACCATGGTTTCGGTTCAGAGCTGGTAGCTCTGCATTGATCCAAACAATAAAACTCACAGACTGAATGAGAGAGAAGATTCTGCTCAACAGTCTAGTCTGCTCTGTGTTCGAGCACACATTAATCCAAGCACCAGGGGGGAGAAGGAGGGAAGAAGATGGAGGATTGGTTGTGCATAATTGCTTTCATATTCCAGTTTTCTGAGCTCCTTCCTGACCGATGGCTGAGTGCCCGTTTCAAACATCCATCACACTGTCTTCACTGGATATCTCCAGCCTCTGTAATACTTAGCATGGATTCCTCTGGCAGCCTCCCACTGTTTTTCAACCATTTCCTCTCAGAGCAGGGGAAGAACAGCAAGATGAAGGAAGAATCCTCAGAACCCTCTTGATTTGTCTGAGTAAGATAAAGGTCAAAGCATGCCGTTCCACAGACTTTCAGCTGCTACCATAGCTACACACACATGTATACATACATAAGGTGTGTGCATACACACATGTGTATACAGATGTCTAGAACAGTAGCACTTCACAATAAGGTTTCCAGAATGGAATATTATGTGCTGGTGCTCCCCCTGCAGAAAAATACGGGGAACTTTCTTTCATCTATTTCTCCCCAACAAGAGCAGGGCCAGGTTGACCCCAATGGATGAAGGACTGTATTAGGGTAAAAAAACCAGATCTGTGGTTAAGCGAGCTAGGACAAGTTGATTTTAATCTTGGTGGAGGGTCGATCGATCACTCACTCTCACACACACACACACAATGTCCTTATAGTGTCTGGCACTGACACAGCATAAGAGTATTCAACCACGTTTTAGGACAAGGGGTTTCTGCCTGGGGTTCACAGACTATGTCTAAGATTTCCAAAGGGGTCTGGCACCTCCATTTGAAATTTTTAGGGGTCCACAAATGAAAATGGTTGAACACCACTGCTTTAGGCTACACATGCCAAAAGGTACACAAGATTTAACCATGCGACTCCACCTAGGGGAATAAAATACACTACTAAGAGCAGGGCACAAATGTCTTGTCCCCAGACTTTAATTATAAAGTAATATACTGGGGCTTATTTGTAAACACCATGGCAAATTACACAGTACTTCCATACTCCTGCAGACTAGGCTGCAATTACGTTTAGTGGATGGAAAGACGATGACTGCCTGTGCTGAACTATGATTTAGAGGGCAGATATAATCAGGCTCACACTTTACAGCAGAGATATGGAATTCACTGCAGAGACCTCCAGCCATAACACAGTGACTGCCCTGTAACGAAACAATCCAGCTATCCTAGAAGGTGAAGAAGAATTGCATGAGGTCTGTGCCATGGAACGTCAAGTGTTTCCAAATTTTCTTTCCTAGCCGCTAACTTGGTGTTAAAATAAGCAGGGAAAAGAGCGGGTTGTCATATCAGGAGGTGGCTGTTTTAATACTGTTTGGCTAATCCAAGGATAAACATCCCCTCCCTCCACTCTTGAGCTACCAGGCATGACAGCAGTGAAATGCATTGCGTTCCACAGCCTTCCAGAGTGGCTACGGAGGCACAATGCCACAGTGACGGACATTGCTCTCCTCCCCTAGACAAAGGGCTTTGCGTGTTACATTCTTACATATGGCATGACCAGTAGATTCCAAGTTAGAGTGAAATCAGGACAACCGACAATGTCCTGAATCCAATTCTTAGCACCCCCTCATATAGTAAACTGGGAGAAGAGGGGGAGACGGGTAAGATGACCATGGGTATTTGATGTTCGTGGCCAGTCCCTGTAAGTTCACCTTCAAGTTTCAAAAAGAGGGCATCAATATTCAGCAGACTATTACAGGGAAAGTCAGGCACAGATGAACCTCACATCTGGAGCCATATCCAAATGCTGCCCCCCCACACACACACTTCTCCTTTAGGTTGGAAGCAGGGATGGTACATCAGTGCTTCTGGGATAAAAGCAGGAGTCACAGGATTCCGTCTTCTCGGCCTGGCAAGAGCAGAGAACCTCACAGCAGCACAGCTGGGTTAAATGAGGCACAGGAGGTTCCTAGTCTGGGAAAGATTCTTGTTTGTAATTTTGAAGATGCCCCCCCGATACTACAGCAACCAGCACCCTAGAAACATGCAGTTTGAGTTTTCAGATAAGAGGGCAATAGCAAGAGGCCTAAGATCCAGTCCCAGAAGCAGCAGGAACGGGAGTGACGGAGCTGTGAACACAGCCCCTAGGAATGAACATAAGGGAGGGAACCCAAGGGCCTCACTCCAAATGAGCTAATACTCCAGGCACCTGCTCACAGAAAGGAGGCCAGGCTGAAAGGACCTGACAGCAAGGCCCCTTTGTGCAGTAAAAGACTCAAGACGTTTTAGCAACCCCTGGAAACATGCTGAATATTAACCACACACCTGAATGCTAAAGCCAGCATTATATGCAGGGACCTTTTAAAGCAGAGGGTTAAGCGCTCCCCTTGTTGACTGGAACCCTGAGGGAATAGGCTGAAAAAAGCTCTGTTTGAGCGAGTTAAAAAGACCTGCGGCCGTAGCCCTGTTTAAAGCTTTACGAGGAGGCAGGTGTTGTTTTTAAAGCTCTGATCAAAGTCCCCTGCTAATAGATTTCAATCTGTAGTTTGGAAAACCAACCTTAGCAATGTTCTAGTCTTGCATGTGTCTCAGGGGCTCACGTCAATTTAATACAGCTCTCATGGTGGCAATATGTTCCTGTCAAGACTAATGATTTTTAAACACACACCAATTCTTTAAAATACAAGAAAGAGAAAATTATCCAGCAGGCTCCTAGAACAGCTCCACAAGCATTTTACAGGGCCTTGAATCTACTGCCATCTACTGACAGGAAGAAAAGTAGCAGGTGTCTTTTGATTGCATTGTCAGATGACCTACTGCAGTGGTCAACCTTTCCAGATTACTGTACCCCTTTCAGGAGACTGATTTGTCTTGTGTACTCCAAGTTTCACCTCACTTAAAAACCACTTGTTTGCAAAATCAGACATAAAAATACAAAAGTGTCACAACACATTATTACTGAAAAATTGCTTACTTTCTTATTTTTTCCATAATAAAATAAATTGAATGGAATATAAATATTGTACTTACATTTCAGGGCAATACTTACTGTATAATAGTATACAGAGCAGTATAAACAAGTCATTGCCTGTGCGAAATTTTAGTTTGTTCTGACTTCACTAGTTTTTATGTAGCCTATTGTAAAACTAGGCAAGCATCTAGATGACGTACCCCCTGGAAGACCTCTGTGTACGGTTGAGAACCACTGACCTACAGAAAGATGCAACAGAAATTACCATCCTAGTCAGACCATTGGTCCATCTAATCCAATGGTTGTCAACTTGCGGCCCAATAAGCACACAGCTGCAGCTCATGTGACATCCTCAGGGCCATATAGGTAGCGTTGCATGTGGCCCACGTAACACATTGTAAATAGGTTGAGAACCACTGATATAATCCAGTACCCAGTTTCTGAATGCGGCCAGCTCCCGATACTTCAGAAGAAAGTGGATAGAACTCCATAACTGTTCACTGCGAAGTAACTTGGCCATAAGGGACATTTCTTCCAAATTCCCACGAGCTAGTCTAAATGTTACCTTGTAGCAATGAGTTCCACAGGCTGATGTGGTTTAAAGTATTTACTTTTATCTGCTTTAGTTTTGCTGCCTTTTGGTTTAATCAGGTGTCCCCTTATTCTCTGATTATGAAAGAATGAACAGGAACACCCAATTTATCACCTCTGCACCATTTATTATTTTGTATACCTCTAACATAACCACTCCAAACTCAAAAGCCTCAGTCTTTTCCATCTCTCTTCATAGGACATCTGTCCACACCTCTAATTGTTTTCATCACCTCTCTCCTGTGGGGTATTGTCTTTCACTTCACAGAGGGAAAAACTGAGGCACAAAGAGGGGAAGCGACTTGCTTCAGTGTCCCTCTGCAAATGAAGGCAGGGCCAAAAACAGAAACCAGGACTCTGGATCCCCCACTAAAAATGGTTTAGACAATACAAATAAAGATCTTCAGTTGCTTATTATCCTCTCTTCAGAACTGCTGTTGGATGCCTCTGCTTGAAGAAGCTACACATTGTGGCCTCAGGCGAGTGCAACTGAAGCATATTTTGTAATACTGGTTAATGCAACTTCCACTCCCGCCCCAAATCTGCTATAGAATTAATGCTGTTCACAGGCTGCCTTGAAAAGCAGGCAGCAGGCCTCCCGTAGCAGGATGTATGAAGAGACTGAGACATTAAACTGCATCTTTCAGGCTCAAGGCATCCCAGGTAGCTATAGAATCAACCATACAAATTAGAGAAGAATGAGAATTATTCATTCCCCACATGCAGGACAGTTCCCTACTGTATGTTCACTTGTGCTTTGCCCAATCAGGGATTCCTAGACTCCAACTGGAGACTAGTCCACAACCTGATACGTTTTTTTGCCCAACAGTAATGAGGTTGATAGCAGGAGTGCAAGTACTTCGCTGAGAAATGCACGAGCTCTCATCACTTTACAAAAGATCCCAGCAGGAGAGAAAGGAGTCCGGTCGGTGAGGTTATCAAACGGTCTTTGGATCTCGCTACTAAGACACCCAATTCTAGTTCCCTCTCTATGTGAACATTTATCTCAGGTATTACGGGTATGTTTCGATTGGGGGTGGGGGAGGAGAAGAAAAAGAGAGCAAGCTGCTACCATATCTCGCTTGGGGTACCCCACCTGCTTCACTACACAGTGGGATCTCCACAGGGCCAACTTACCTTTGCAAAGAATTTAGGATTTCAGAGCCCCAGTAGTACAGCTTTCAGACCCGGCCTCCATATGAAGGCCAGTAGGCCACTATTTTTCAACCAGCAGGGTCAGGGAGCTTCTCTTGGAGGAATGTTTCTGTGCTGGCCACATGACCCTGTCTTCTGCACCAGTACCAAGGTGCAGTCCCTCTCATAGTCAGAGGCTATTGATGCAGCAGGGAATGCTTCCCTCTCGCCATCCTGGGACTACTGTATCCCACTTGTGAGACTCTCATTCCATCTCCACCCACGTAACAAAGCCTGTCCCACATGCATATCCCCACTTGGCACTGGATACCATATGCTTGGGTGGTTACACTTCAAGGACTTATTACCAATATACAAAGGCCCAGATCTAGGATGAAGGTAAGTGCAGGACAATTTCTTCCTAATGCCCTGCACTAAGAGAACTGAGAACAGCTGGATTGGCCTTGATCTCTGTCCCTCAGAGCAAACTGGTCTCAGTCAGGCTCTGACTGGAAATCCCAGCACAAGAATATTCCTCAGAACTGGCAAGTCCTGTGGTATGGGTCACTTTACTCAGAACCTTACTTGTTCTATTTCCATCTCCTCTCCATTCAGCTAGATGAAGGGTTGGTGCTGGGAGGCAGAGGGCTGACTTGAGCTAATGAACCCACTAGTTGATTTTTAACTCAGGTCATCTTTAGTTACTATGCCCACATGCTCTTTTTTAGCAATAGGAACTTTATTATTTCAATAGTTGTATTACACTGGACCCATTCCACTGGGTTTGGAATGAACTCCTCCCCAAGATTTTAAAACATCTACCCAACTCTAGTCTCAACATTCACAACAAAGTTAAAAGAACTTTGACTTATTTTAAATACCCTTTAATTACAATGAAATGCCAACACACATTACAGGTGTTCCAATCACTCGGTTCTCACAAATATCTTGGGCAGTTGCCATCCCTCAGAAGGTTTTTTCAACCCAGCTCTCCTCCAGATGCGTTTCAAGTCTCGCTCAAACTTTGCCTGAAAAGAAAAAGGGACAACTGGGAGCTCTTTTGAAAGTGACACATTCAAACCAAGACACCTCACTGCATAAGAAGATCCGAAAGAGAATCTGGGTGTTATCTGCATGAAGGAAGCAGTACATTATCTAGGGTCTAGGCAGCCTGTCCCACATCTCACAATATATTGCAGCTCTTACTGCAGAAAATGCATTTCAAATGCTTAAGAAGGAGCCTTATAACTGCATTTTAGAAATTTTCACCAGGAATTATGAAAACATAGACATATTTAAGGAGTTAAAATGCTAAGAAAACTAGTATCCAAGAGGGATCAAGAAAGGAAATGGGACCTTTAACATTGGCTCGTTAAACTTGAAGAGGTTAATTGTGAGTAACAGGACACAAACACCTGCTAAGGCTGTGTGTGGTGGGAGAAAGAGACTATACCAGGGATGAAACAATTTGAAGCATGGAAGGCAGAGCCAATGAAGTTACACCTGCCTCCACCAGTCTGACTGTGGACCCATGACTTTTTTCTCCCTATTCTAAGTAAAATGCTTCTAGGCAGGAGTGCAGCGTGATATTCTCTCCCTACAGTTGCTGACTCTGACTGCTCTGTGCACGTCAGCTGAGGATGCTGGCAAAATGGGGAGGAAATGGTTATTACACCTACTACCCAGATACATCTTGGGCATGTGTACTACTCACTGGTGCTTATGTCAGGAGATTATTTTTATACACTGCAAAAGTCTTAATCATTCATCTTTTCAGATTATTTGAATGTCAAGATAGATCACCATGCACAGTGATGTATCTATCATGCCATCATTTAAAATTTACCACATCTCTTTACAGCTACAGAAATATTACATAATTGGCACAGGACATCCAGGTCAAAAAACAAGCCAAAAAGTTCAGAGGGTTCTGAAACCAGCATGATGTGCAAAACCACCAGGAATTGCTTCAAGCAACTCAACCAAATTACTGCCGTTTTTCACAGGTCAATTCTAGATGAAGAGCACCACATACGCTGCTACCCATAGCTAAAGAAAGTGCAAGCCAGTTTTTGAAAGTATGCCTCTGTTGACTTGCTGAACTGTTTAACCCAATCTTACCTGACGTTTCTTCCTACGACCATCTAGTATCTTCCTCCGCAAAAACCGTCTTCGTTTTAGCAGCTTTTTGTACTTATGCCGATTCATTTTCCTCCTGCGAATCTTCAATACATTCTTACACTCAACCTTGTTAGCGCTAACTTCTCCTTCCTTTTCTTCCACATCAGCTCCCCCTTCACAGGGGGGACAGTCATACTGTTGGGTGGGTTCATAGCCTATCTTTTTATAAACATTGATGACCTCCACTTTAGGGAGGGAATATCTAACAGTCAGCCAGCTTTCTAAAGGGCTGATGGACATTTTTCTGGGGACCAGCATTTCCTCCAGTTCCGGGTCAAGTGCATGCCAGCGCTGAGGTTGGGGTCCATTATTATTAGAGGGTTGTGTGCTATAATTTACAGATGTAGGACCAGAGCACAGAACAGAAGACACTGATCTTGGCCAAAAATGTCCTGGAAAGAACAAGAGTTTTGTTTAAGTTTTATACTTCTTGAAGAACACATTTTATGATTGTCTAGCTTTAAAACTGCTAAATATTAAAATTATGCCCCAACAGCTACTTTAAAAGTTATTTAGGTTGCAAACAAGCACTCAGAAGTTAGGAAATGCCAAATTTACCCTCACCTGTGCAACTGTAATTCCACCACTTGTACATCCATTCCATTCACTGAATAAGGTAAGGGTCATGTGGAAAAAAAACATTCTGCAATTGTGCAGTTAAAGACAGGACCAATTTAAGGTTGCATTGACAGCCATAAATCTGGCGTTTCTTAACCTAAATTACTTTCTTTTGCAAACTCACCTGCTCAGAAGTTAACAGTTTTTTGTATGCAATTTTCTAATTTGTTTGTTCAAAGAAAAAAGACAAACACAAATTATATTTTGTACAACTATAACAACCCACAAATAGTGCACCCTCAGCAGGGCTTGAACCCTGAATCTTCAGGATTGCAGCAGAGACTTGTACCACTTAAATTTACTTGTTTAACTACAGTAGCTTGCAGCAACAGCGGGTTATCATCTCAGGGAAATTCTGAGCATGTGGATCTGGCTGAGGGGAGCCCAGCCCAGTTCTCTTCCCTCCCTTTCTCAGGAAATGGAAGACTCCTGCATCTCATGATTCCCCTATAGGGAAAGAATGGAATGCTGGGGGCACGTGCATCGGGGGGTGCTATGGAAAGATCCCAGCCTACTTCTGTCTCTCTCCCTCACACAGGAGTTGGAGGAGTTCCTGGTGTTGCACTCAAGAGCGTGGATGGGATGCTGATGACAAGTCAGATCCATGGCATGTGTTTGGGTGGGGAGGCGGAGAACCAGCCTTAAAACTTTTTGTATCATAATGGTATAATTACAATATATATTTACTTACCTTGCTTTTGCTGGCCCATAGTTAAAATACGCACCGGAAATTTCAAATAAATATTTGGACCACTATGTTCAAAAACAGTTTAACATTAAAGAATGCAGAGGTTAAACTGTAATTTATTCATGAGCTGAACTAAGGCAAAATGTGCACTCTATCTTAAGGAAAAGGGTACAAGTCAACCAGCTAAAATTAAGCTAAAGAGATTACTGCTGCATCTAGAGTAGGAAAAGCGTCAGATTTAGAAAGACTCAAAGAACATGAAAAGATCTCAGAAGTCAAACCTCCTGCTCCCAAATACAGTCATTCCTCTTAAGATCACATATAAAGTTACAGCAAAACCTTACAATAGTGTCAGTAAATTCCAGAACCCAAAGAGCCACCCAGACAGCAGGATTAGTGACCTACTGCTCCTTCAGCACAAATGACTCTTTCTCCTGACTTGTGATGCTTGCTGGCAAAGGAAACTCTGGGCGTCTAATTACCTCGGAAAGCCACAAAATTCGGTGTTGCAGCGTGAGCTCTAACACAGACACACTCAGGGCTATTATTTTTTAGTGTCACCGTTGTGTTTACCTGCAAATCGTGAGGCCTTCGTTAAATAAGAAGCTAGCCGGGGCATCAACATATCTGCCACTGCTTTGTTCACTCTGTCAGAACCGATAACAACTGGCGGAATAAAAACATTCACTCCGTTAACCGCACAGAACTGGGAGGAACTCAGCCAGCTCGCCACCCTGACCTCCCACTGCGTCTTCCCCGCCCCGGCCCCCCATCACCCCCATTTTCCCCACCCCCAGCCCAGCCCCTCCATCACCCCCATTCTCCCCGCCCCAGCCCCTCCAGTCACCCCCTTAACCCACAGCCGCTCTCCCGCTCCAGGCCCCCATTACTCCCCATCGTCCCCCTCCGCCACGCTCCTCCATCACCCCCGAGCCGAGCCCGCACTCACCAATACACCAACCATCCCAGCTCCGCCGCCCGCCGCCGCTGCGATTCCCGGAAATTCCGGTGACGCTGCGGGCCCGGCCCGGCCCCGCGCCCCAGCGCCCGCGTTCCGGCCCCAGAGGTTCCGGCCCCGCCTGCCGAGCCGGGTGGCGCCTGGGGAATAGCGACCCGGAGCCCGGCTCACTGCCCCTTCCAGCCGGCGGGCCAGGCTCGAGACCAGGGCGACACACACAGGCCGGGCGTGACAGACAGGACCCAGAAGGAAGCCCCCCACACACCCAGGGTGTGCCCTAGGGAGACACTGGCACATGTTTGCACACGCAGACACACAGAGGTGAGTCCCAGACGTGTGACCACACATGCGCGCACACAGTGAGGTGAGCTCCAGACACACATGAACACACGTGTGCACGCACACGTACGCAGGTGAGCCTCACACAGACACACATGTACATACAGATGGGTGAGCCCTGCACAAACCCATGAACACAGACTGAGCTGCAGACACATTAACACACAGATGAGCATTAGAGAGACACATGAACACACAGGTGAGCCCCAGACACATGCACACACACACCAGATCAAAAAGACACTCATTTACACACAGACACATGAATACACACAGAGGTGAGTCCTGGGCAGACCTATTAACACACACACACAGGAGCCTCAGAGAGACACATGAACACACCAGACCAAAAAGACATTCATTTACACACATACACAAAGTCTAGCACACCCAGAGATATGAACACAACCTACCAGAGAGCCCCAGACACACACATGCCTCCTAGTTACTAATAGTGGCCATCAGAATTGCACACACCCTCACTCCACTCCCATCGATTTACACACACATCATCCTAACCATGGCAAATCCCCAAGGGCCCTGGCCTCCTTGCAAATCAAGCACCAGCTGGCTAGATCTCTGGCAAGGGGCCTAGGACACCCTTCCCACAGTGCTTGAGTTTGCAACCTCACCAGCTTAGGTTGAATCCAACCACCTACAACACTGGTCAATTGTCCTGGGAGCTGAAACAGTCAAGAATGTCTCTGCCCTGGAGGTGAAAATGACCAATGAAATCTTATGCACAACCATCTTTTAAGTGATCTCTTTAAAACTCAACCGTTGAATCAGTGGAAGCAAATGCTCGCCTGGATTTCTGTAATTACCTAGGTCCTAGCCTGAGCAGCGGCAGGATGGCTGGAATCTCTCATTTGCATCGTTAGGGCACATTCCCACATGATGCTTCTGGCATTGGAATTAAAAATGGGTACTACTTATGTTCCTTGCTTAATGTTTCCCTGCACTGTGGAAGGAAAGCAGCTTCTTGGCAGGGATGTTGAATGTCAACAGAGTGTTCTGAGGAAAATATTCCTCTCCAGGGAAACTCCTTTGGGGAATAGGTTTGAAACACCCACTTACATATGCAGCTCTTGCCTGAGATGTTGGCTCCCTGCTCTGCCTACTGACTATATCTACCAACTATATTTGCTGTCATCCCAGAAGATTAGCATGGACTCTGTTTTATTTTACCCAAGTTATCATACCCAAAACTATTGGTCAGGTCTGCTCTCTAGTGTGGCTATATGGCACAATACAGACACTGGAATGGGACATTCTTCTCTTGCTACACCTACCTCCCATGGGTATTTCTGAGCCTGCTGCTGGCCATCTCACTATACAATGATATCCGGGGCAGCATGAAAGCCTAGGGGGAAGAAGAGCATGGCACTTCTGGGGACAAGCCTGATCAGTGGTTCTTCAAGCCCCAAAGGAAAATCATTGAACATTTATACATGTTTTGTTAAAGTGGAAGTGATTAGGAGGGTTCCACAGCTGACTTTCCAATGTTCAGCAAAACAGGCCTCTAAGAAGTGCTGAATTATGGAGAAAATTCCATGCGGGAGGAAGAGGCCCCCCATAAGGGGAAGTGAAGGTATCATATTACACCACCCCACAGCCAGACCTGCCCAGGTGCTGTATCCAGACCAGAGCTAACATACAACCAGTAGGCCACCCAGCAAGAGCTTTGGGCAGTTTCTTGCATGGAATCTCTTCTCCAAGCTGGGCTTGATACTCCAGACTGTCCACATTTAAACTGATACTGAAACGACAGACCAGGAAGTGCTCGCTCTTGTTAATGTCAATACTCAATATTCATGGCCCCAGATGCAACACTGTGGGCTGACATCTTCCTCTGTGCCAACCCTTTGACTAAAATGCCTTTAACCATGGCAGCTTCCTATGATGTCATAATTGCACTATTTTTTTTTTTAAAGTCAGTATTGGCTTTTCCACGGTAAAAAAGATCTACATTTCTAAAGGCAAGAAATACCCATGAGAAGAGGAGGAAAAGGGGGAGGGAAGGGGAAGGAAGAATAAGTGTGCTTTCTTTATGTGGCATGAAAGAGCACTGTTCCCCCCGCCCTGCAATTTCTTTTTGCACCCCTCCTTCAAGCAAATCTGTACAGCAAACACACACATTTCATCAGCCAGTGACTTCTGGTTGGTGCATCACTGCACCATGGCCATGTCTTGACGATAGTGTGACACTTCCCAATTGTGGTGGAGAACAAAGGACATGCTGCTACACCACACAGGTGGCTCTGAGCCATTTTTCTATGTATGAACAGGAGGGACCATTTGTGAAAGAAAAAGCTGTACCTACAAGGACTTTAAAAAACAGCTTCTGGTTGGACCCCGGAAACACTATCCACTGGATACGAAGAGCATTACAGGGACTGGATTAATAGCATAGCACTTTTAACCTACCATTTGATGATAGTTCTGAGCAACCACCACTGAAAGTCAGCACCCTCCCATGATGGTTTGGCAGCCTAGATGAAAAGCAGTGTGGGGCAGTTGCCAAGATTTAAAATTTGTAGCACATAAAGTGATCAAAAGATAGCCGGGGAGGGGGGGGGCGTGTAAGCACAGCAGGTAGAGGACAAAGGATGGAGTTGTAATTTAGGGACAATGCTTGCGCACTTGGAGCAACAGCTGCAGAACCCACCTAAGCGCAAGTCTCTCTGAGATCAGAGAGAGCCCTAGCATGCAGGCAAATGGAGTAGGTCCAGAGGGCTGCAGCATCCACCCCATGTCACAGCAAGGGGGAACTTAAAGTGGGCCAGCTGGATAAGGCAGCAGGTACAGCTATTTTAGCAATAGAAGAGCCACGAATAACCCAGGCCCTCCCTAGCTTCACGCCCTGGTTAGACGTGACACTGAGTGATTTGCAGTAGCATTGGGAGTTTTTTTTTTGGTCTCTGCGGAGCCGAGTTACCTAAAGGCTGTGTCGTCCCCCCTCCTTTTCAGAAGGAGGGGTGGATGTGGTCATGGGCTATAGCAGACAGGGAAGCTCCAGGAAGGACTGGATTAAGGCAACCTAGGGTTGTAGGTACACCATAGCTATGCCAGCTCCCACACAATCACTTAGCCCCCTTTGCCCCTCCCACAACCCACCCACCACTTGGAGGAGCGGTGGAAGTAACAGGCCATGTCCCTATTTGTTTCCTACCAGCTGCACTAGTAGCCCCTGCCTTCATGGGAAGGCCAGGGGGCCCCAGTTCGTATGCCAGTCGCTAGAAGTACATCTGCTTAGGGGAGTGAACAAGGGCTCCTGCACTCGTTCAGGAGTGCTGGATCCTGGCATTAACACGCTAATGCAATGTAGATGGCAGTTCACCCACCCCCCACAATTGGCTCAGTCTCACTTAGGGCTGGTTAGTCATGGATGGTGATGATGGGGAAGAGAGAAGGGGGCTGAAATAAAGTGACTACACTAGCTGTATCTTAAACCAGCTTGCAAGATTGAACTAAGGCAGATTTATAAAGAGCAGCTACTGTCCAGGAAGAGATGGCTCAACTTTGGCCTTCCTCCATGGTGCTGTTAATCACCCCTCAGAGACAGAACTATGCTTCAGCACACCATTAAAATAACTAATGAGGCTGCTTGATGTCAGGGAGCAGTGTTCCAGCAAATATGGTTCTTAAGAAAAGGGCGGGGGGGGGGGGGGGGGAGAGAGCACGCTGTGTTTTGTTTAGAGAGAGTTGGCACAGTAGTATTTCCTGCCCTAAATCTTTGCTTCCACTCTTACCTCAGTCAATGTTGGGAGTTCTCCCCTGTCCCAGCTCTGGGTAAAATTTGGTACCCATGAGTTAGTTGCTTCCCATGTTTTGGGCACTACCAGCTGAACTGAGCCAGCCTCTAACACAGAGACCCTCACGTAGCACTACAGAGAGAAAAGCAATGCCTTTCAGATGGAAATTTGACCCCACTCACCTTGAGCAGAGGGCCAGCCTCCTACGCTCTGTCCAGCAGAGCGCCTCTGATGTAGTTCAGTAAAACAAGTAGTTTTGTTTAAACAAAAAAAGCTTTTATTGAAAACTAATTAGGAGTCTCTGTACAAACCCCACCCCTACATGTACCAGGGGATTGGTCACCTAGCAAAGAAGGAAACAAGTATCCCATGGTTATTGCACAAGACTTCTTCAGAAGTGCAGCATCTAGGGGATTTACTGAATTAAAGCTTCAGTCTTTGCCCCCTTGACCAGAATTACCCTGCTAGACTGATTTACAATACAAGAATTACCAGACTGGTTCAGTCTGCAGGAGCCATCCAGGCATGTCCTTCCACCTCTGAACAGGGACTGTAGAAACAAACATTCATCTGATGTAAACAGGCCCAACTCCACTGAATGCAATTAAGGGATCTCACCTGCATCTCTGGCCCATATATAGAGTTTGCCATGTTACTGCTTGGGTTTTGGAATCCAATAGGAATAATCCCCTGCCCCTTAGCTGCAGTTTTGGTAAACTGAGGTGTTTGCTAAAGGTCCTGTTCCCTTTCCCCATGTCCTGTTTCCTTCTCAGGCTTTGCAGAGGTTATTTGAACATAGCAACAATACCATTATACAGCAGGGCAAAAACCAGCAGCTGCACTTCCAAATATCCATACAGTTTTTATAGCAGATTGACTATTTCAACTAGTATAAAAACAAAAAACAGAGCTAGACAGACATTCATGCCAGAAGTTAAATATCGGTTGGCAATCTCCTCCTGTAGTCCATGGCATGTGTTACCATGGTAGTGTTTCCCCTTTCCAGTCTAGGAAGGAGCCGTTGTCTTTTTCACTGAGATTAGCCAGAACTGAGAGGATACCTGGGATAGCTTCTTGTACCTGCAAGGGAGCCTAGGAGGATCAAGATTAAAGAATTATTAGGAGTATCTTTGGGGAAAAGCAAGCAATAGAATTCTACTTAAAAGGTATGCAAGAGGTCCCTTAAATCTCATTAGCTAGAAAATTGTATTAAGGCAATTGGCTCTTCAGCGCCTTCAACAGTTACAATTAGTGTATTGCAAGAGTGAACTAGAGAACCAGTGTATCTCAACACCTCAAAATACAAGGTTGGTCCTACTTTTAGTTTTTTTAAATTAAAATTGTGTCTTGATGTCACTAACCATGTTTCCTCCCATGTCAGTTTGAATCCAGCCTGGGTGCAGAGAAATACAAATAATTCCATCCGCTTTCAAGTCTGCAGCAAGACACCTGGTGATCATGTTCAGTGCAGTCTAGAAGAGTGAATATGGTACCTATTAAGTATGTCAGTTTCACATATCAGCTTTGAGGTCTGGAAGGAAGGCCAATCCAGTTAACACTTTGTTTCCACCCTCCCCTGCCCATTTCATGAGTCAGGGAGCAGTAGAAAGGTCACATCCAGAAGATGTACTTCACACAGTGTACTTCAGTCTCCTCTCACTTAGAAGATGCTAGTCAAGAGTAACTCCACAAAAAAGTCAATGGCGCTAGATTGGGGCAAGTAAGAGAAGAATCAGGTGCCAATCTTTTGGTCAAGTTCTGATGGATCTAGAAACGTTGGACACTCACATGGAAGAGTGTTGTAAATATTTTTGGTCTAGGCTTCTGAAAGGCTGTATTTATTCACAGACCCCCAACCCACTGGTATCTGATCACCATCTGAGCATTTAAGAGAAATGGTAATCTCTTCCTTCCCTCCCATCTACAGGAGGATGAGAGTTCAATGGAGCTACTTGGTTTGTGCAGTCACAGTTGTACTGAGGTGTCTGAAGAAAGAGTGAAGTTCCATTTAGTTCTAAAGTATCAAGGTCCTAGAACATTAGCAGTTGACAAGAGGTGTGTTGTTGAGTGTGGGTGGAGAAGGGGAGAGGAGGAATGTCTGCCATAGGGGAAATGTATGTCATGTAACCCAAGCAGACAGTATTATATTAAACCCATCCTTGAATAACACAAACTAATACCAGATCAATTACAGTCCCTCGATGTATAGATGTTAAAAACCCTTATATCTTGATTAGTGTCAGCATTAGAGAGAGACTTCCACACCTTGCAATCAGCTTAATATTTACCGTATTGACCACCTTGCTGAGATTAGACAGAAGCCTTACACTATGGCCCATGGGTATATTAGGTCTAGGGAGGTCTCTAAAGGATGCTAGGAGCATTTAGAAATGGAGTCTTTTCAAAAGAGTATTGACAAGGCTCTTAACTGGATTGTATAGTGGCTAGCAATTAAGGACAGCATGTTCCGTATTCCTGATGGAGAACTGAGATATCAAAGGGAGCTTGTGCAGAAGTGAGGAATAGAACAGCTCTTGCTGGTCTTATTTTATACTGATTAGCGAATCTTTACCTAGTAGTCAAGTCACCTCATACAGCAAATAGAAAAGCTAGAAATAGGGGTTCATTCTACCAGTTTAGGATCCCTGTTAGTGCAGAGCATAGCATTGGAGAATACCCACCTTTGCTATTCTATAGGGATAGACTTTGAGGAACATCTCATTTGCCTCGACCAGTTGCATGGAGGCAGCAAGCGATGACATATTGATAATGGCTGCTCGGTGACAACCCATGCTAGTGTTCAATTGGGCTGCCTTCCTCAGAAGGGGTAGAAAGGCCTGTAAGAGAAATATTTAGGTTTAAATAAAATGAAGCCTCTGTCTCAGCCTGACCGAGACCAATTTGGGATTTAAAAAAACTGTTCTATTAAGAGCTGAGTGCATTACAGCCATGACAATTTTATGCTACTGTCTGCCTTGCAGTGAAATCGACAGACTAGTAGATCCTCTACTGAGCTAGTTAATGATTTATGTGAACATTAGAACCACCCTTTCATTCACATGAAGGAAGTGGCTTCTTGATTTAATTCTTTGCTTATTTACAGTTCCAGAGTCTGCTCAGGACCCAGCACTGTGGATCCTTGAAGCGATCCAGAAAGACACACAAAGTACTCTTGTGCCACAAGACAGGGAGCTTTGCTTACCACAGAAAGGCTAGAAACTGGCTCTGAGGAGGTCAATCCTGTACTGTTCATTGCTCAAACCAGAGGGCATGATCAAACTTTGCGTGGCATGTATCACACACATTGGGCTAAGGCTGGGCTTACTTGGCTAACTGATGTCTCTCCAGACTTGTTTGATTAAGAGCTTTGAGACTCAGCATTAGCCAGTGACCATGCAGTTCAACATTAGCTTGCCTCTGCAAGAAACACCAGGCTTGTACAATGCAAAGAGGCACAGCTGGGGCTCATGAAGAGATATATATGGGCAGAACATGAAGTAAAGATCCCTTTTAGTCTCCTCCCCAAAGTAAACCCATGTCCCGGTCTTACCTTAGTGACCATCAACTGAGCAACTGTGTTGGTTTCATAAATGGTGAGCATTGTTTCAGCAGTGACTTCTTCCAGGGAAGCAACCACATTGATACCAGCATTGTTAATGAGGCAGTTCAGACCTTTGTCTCCCAAGATCTCTTCCACTTCCTTGACTACTTTCTGTATGCTGTTTTCACAGACCACATCTGCCACAGGGAGGAAAGGGAACACCAGCAATAAAGTGGATTCTGCATGGCTATACGAGCCCATGTACCCAGTATGGGCTCAGAATGGAAAGCCACTGCACCAGTCTGGCTCAGGTTACGTTTAGGAAATACGCTTGGGTGGAAATTTTAGTCCCACTGCAATAAGCACGGAGAGAACATTTAGGCAAGAGGAACGGACAACGCAGACCATGTTATCCCACGTCCGTCTTCCCTTTAATGAAGGTGGGAAATAAGGGCTTGCTCACCCCAGCCTGATACACATCTGGTCATGGATGGCCAGTCCTGGTGCTTGATCTCTCTCACAATTTTTCTTCATGCTTAGCAGGGGGTGTGTGCACCACAATGTCATGCTTGTCACATTGAGATCAGGGCAGGAGGAGGAAGTGTGATCTCAATCCAGCACCAGGACTGGCTCTGTGTGATTGAATACAAGCTAAAGAAGAGAGAAGGAAGAGAGAGAGTTAGGGTCCTGCCCCCTCCCACAAAGCCGTTCCACATAGAGATGAAATCCAGACAACGTGTAGATCCAAACTCTGAGGTTGTTTGAATGTAGAGTTTTGCTTCAGTCCCTGTCTAGTCAGAGACTGATAATAAGTTGGCAGGCTTTAGTCAGAGGTGGGGAGACAAGAAAGTTCTCTTCAATAGGCAGTAGTCAGATGTTAAAAGTGGTCTAGAAATGAGTGTCAGTTAGATGTATACAGCCTGTAACAGACAAGTAAACTAACCCTGAAAGCCAAGTATTAGCACTGACCATTTCTTGAACACTAGAAGAAACCAGACTTCCATGCAAGAGTTAGAAGTCTGCTCAGTACCAGAGATCTGGAGAATGGATTTAAGTTATTAATAAAGAAAAAGACATGACTTCTCATCTTGCACCCCCATGTCTCAAAAGACACCCAGCCTTGCTATGGTAGCATGTGCTTCTGTTTGTTTCGAGGCCCTTTCACTCACCAAGCTGGAGTAGTTTGATGTTGCTATACTGCTTGCTGAGCTGTTGGAGTTCCTAGAAACAGAAGGAAAATTTGAGTTGTTGTGTCTTGCCTGCCTGTGACTATTGCTCGGTTTTAAGCGGTGCTGAGCACTGCAGTCCAGTTAGCTTCCATGGGAGTGGAGTGCTGGCCATCTCTGAGAAGTCAGCCACTTAGTAAAGCCACTAGCAGTCCCACACCATGAGGGCGCCCTGGTTAGGTTCTCCACTGCAGAGCATGTATGCAGCTAGTCTAACCATCAGATGGAACACCACTGGTGAGTCCATCCTGCAACGTCCTGAGAGCAGGACAACACAACTGTTCGTGCGTGCAGTTGGAGGATAGACATTACACTGCTCCACACTCTCAGAGTCAGCTACTGAGTTACATGCCCAATTATAAAATAAAGAGTACGGTCATTTAAGATTAGGGTACTTCTGTGCTGGCATTAGCCCAGAAGAGCAGCACTAGTTTAAGTGAGGGGCATTTGATATTTGAGAACATCAAAGGGCAATGATTGGGAAGCTTCCTTTATTATGCATCTTCCTCCCACCAGCTTTAATTCCTTCTCTGGATTTAGAAGTGCAAGATTTCAAGTTGACTATTCTTTTCAGTTACATGCACTACAATTGTGTTCTCTCCAAGGCAGTCATGGTGAAATTGAAGATTGATGTTTAACTGTCTAGGGAAACAAGGAGGAATACAATTGCAGTAGTAGCATAGCGGCCACTAGACTGTCAGATTCAGGTTGATAGATCCTGGGAGAAATACTTTTACTTGTAAGCCACAAAGCTGAATGTAAAAGCCCAGCCAAATTAAACAGACAGGATGGGCTCTTCTCAGTCTTATTCCAGAGACTGAATTCCCACAGTGACACAGGCATTCCTGGAAGGTGTGGGCAAAGCCGCATAGGAGGTGGACATCTACAGCAAGTTCACTCATTTAGGAGCCCTTCTGGAACAAGGGTCAGAAGAGCATTTTCCGAGAGTTGCGTGGTTAAGGAAAAAGACTACTTCTGTTCTCAGAGGAATTTAGAGAGTCTATTTTCGTTCTGCCAAGAACTACTAAACACCACAATTTTGATACCAGAGCTTAACATTCTCCACTATCAGCTACAAGTTCATGCTTACAAGACCCAATAGGTCTCCCTTCTCAGGGGAGATGCCGAGTTCCAGTTAAGGCTAGTTCGTTACCTAGCTTGGTTTAACTAGAGGTGGAGGTCAGAGGATGCCTGCCTGCCACATGGTGGGATCTGAATGCTAAGCTCTGCCTACAGGCTGCTCAGTAAGTCCATACAATACAGTGAGCTAAGCCTAGTGCACTCCAGCAATAGGACTTCTGAGAAAGTTCTGAGCCCCAAAAGGCCAGAGATATTTACATCCTAGCATTTATATCACACTGGACCAAGGTAGTAAATTCATAGCATTTTATTCCCTGCTTGAGACATCAGTGGAGAAACCATCTCTCCTGGGCCTTAAAATGGAGACAGAATGACAGGGTCACAGCACCACTTATTCCATTATAGCTGGCATTGAATCCTAGTGACCATGGGGTGGTTCTTCCTGGTACATCATAATTCAAACACAGCAAGAAACAGTGCATTGTGATCACTTGTCCAGCAGCTTTCCAATTCCTTCATCCTATTAAGAGTCCAGGAAACAGAAGCCTAATTCATGGCCTGGTAAGACGTGTCAGTGTATTTATGAATTAAAGCCACAAAGCTTAGAGATACCATTAACAGAGGACCTCTAAAACGAAGCTAAGTACCATGTATGTGCACCTGTAATGAACCCCTTGGTAATGGGCTAAGAGTAAATGTGCAGTGTCTTTAATCTAGGAGTCCAGCATAAGTGTACTATGCCTCTCTTCAGAGAACATCTTTACTCATTCAGGTATTTAAGAGGGCTGCATTGTTGATGGAAGTGTGTTTAAACATACTTGTGCAAACAAGTTACTCGTGCAGTCCCAAGGTAAATGCATTTGGAGGTAATCAGGATACTAGATTGGAACCTAGGAATAACAAAGTTTCTCTGGGTGCATTTTTTTTTTTTTTTTTTTTTTTTAAATACATACACACCCACCCACCCACCCGGATTTACAGGAAATTCTTTAAGCAAAGAATATTTTCACTAGACGGCCATCAGAAAGACTGCAAGTTGCTGTTGGGTGGCCTGTGTTAAACAAGCTGGTACTTGCCATCAGTTTGATTAGTGATTGACTAGTTTGTGATTGACTAGTCTACACTTAAAGCTTACAGGAGCACCGATACAGCTGTGCCACTGTAAGAGCATTCATGTAGCCCCATGATGTCGAAGGAGAGCGCTCTCCTGCCAACATCATACAACCACCTAAACGAGAGGCAGCAGCTACGCTCTCCTGCCAACAGAGCACAGTCCACACAAGCACTTATGCCAGAAAAACTTGGGTCATTCAAGAGTGTTTTTCACACCCCTGAGCGACAACATTTTTGCCGGCATAAGTGCTAGCGTAGACAAGACCCGAGTCACTGGAGGAGAAGTACCCCTGGCTATAAGCTGACAGGTAGTGTACATAGAGGAAGGAACAGAAGATGATCAAGCAAAATATTTAAGTCCTCAAGACAGGCTTTTAAAAGTCATTAACCAGCTTCTTTCCCACCTTTTCAGGTGCATTCTGGAAGCAACTCAGGCATGTCGTCATTGGATTTTTACAAGTTCGGATTAGGGGCCTTTCAGACATTTTCTACATGAACTCACCCTCTATTTTAGGAAAGGACATTAGGGTCGGACCATTCTAGTTGCATTCAGTAGCATTTTACACCCACTTTTCCACTGGTGTGACTACACAAATTGCAGGACAATAGAGAATCAGGCCCTAGGTGGGGTTTTTTTTTGTGTGTGTATGTCTGATTTTTCCCCCATAGACTTACTCCATGGGAATAATAAAGAGCAAATGGCTTTAATTCATAGCCAGGTTTAAGTGAAGTAAGAAAGCCTTTGGAGGGGCAGGCACTAAAATCTTGCTGGTTAAAGCAGGAGCTTCAAGTTCAAAGCTTAACTAAACAAACAGAGCTAACCCCATTGATGGTATTTGAGTGGGAGGTGAGGAAGAGAAGATCATTAATCCTATTGTTTCTCTGCTCACACATGCTTAATAAGAGCTCATAGGCAGCATTAAAAAAAGTTAACAAATCCTTTGCACTGTCGCCAAGCCCCAATTTTATCATGAATTTGCAAAGTTAGGGGTTTCTTAAAGCTCCAGCTGTTGAAGTCACAGGATTGCAGGAGAATCTGACCTTTCATTGAAAAAGGGAGTTTCTAGCGCTCTCAGCTGCAAGGAGAGAGCTCAGAAGTCCAGAGGAATGCACTATAAAGGCCCTGCTTTCTACCTGCAAATTCAGGTTTCAAAGTCTTGTGCTTTTCAGGAGCCCAACTCAGGATTTATGAATGCTTAGGGCTGGCAATATTGTTCTCTTAATTTCTGAAAAGCATAGCTTCTGTTTTCCCTTGCTCTATAGGGTTTCAGAAGTCATCTTTTAGCAACAACCCTCAATGGTGTGAAGGAATATTAATTTCAAGCCATCTTTAGAGGGGATTTATTATTTGTAATGCTCAGATCCATTTTTCTTCAACTAGCAGCCCATGTGCCAGATCCAGCCTGCAAGGACTTATTTCCATTTGGCCCACCACCTGGTGCCAGCTGTTCCTTCCTGTCTCTTGAGAAGCAGCAGCTAATCAACGTGGTCCAAGGTCACACAAGGTAAAGCCAGGAATTGCATCCATGTCTCCCAAGTGCCCTCACCACTAGACCATCCTTCTCAGAAAGATGCAGGAAGGCACACACCAGACAGTCTCCAAAGTCAGCCAAGAGCAGAACTTGACCTTGTAATCAGCAGGTGGAACTTGGGTTGAAGGACTTATTCCAAAACACAAAGGGCAGATCAGAGAGATCCACTGTGAAGTTATTCCCCAGGGCGGTCCCCTCTCCCTTCCTGTGAGTGCAGGCTAGGCAACAAATTGTTACCCCCACTTGGAAGTCAGATACCTCAGAGCTAGGATTAGCAATCACTTGCAACAAATGAAGTCTGGAGAGTTCCTGGAAACACAAGTCAAGTCTATACCCACAACATTGCAATGAATAGGAATGCTGATTGAAGGGGAAGAGGGGAAATTAGTGAATTAGCTGAGCAAGTTTCAAGAATACAGATTTAAGTCTACAAATGACTCCATTTGGGTAGTGATAAACTATCTGATCTCAACATGAAAGGTGGGGACGAGGAGTTTAAAAACCACACACAAACACACACAGGTGGGAACATCAAGGGGGAAGCAAGACTGAAATACAGCAAGGCATTAAAACTCCTCTTCTAGCTGAAGGAAAGCAGCATCGACGAAAGGCAAGGGAATCCGTGAAGCAATGCAACAGAAAAGATCCAGGAGGACAGTGCTAGTAGAGGAGGCTTTCAGGAATCCGGGGGAGCTGGCACAGTCAGGGATTTACCTATCCAGGATTGAGAGTCAGATGAATGAGGGAACAGGGTGGCTTTGAGGGAAGTTTTAGATGTTGCAGCTGTGTAAGTAGACTGCTTTTCCAGATGTGGCTTCCAGCTAACAAAGGAGTTCTGTCCTCAGCGCTGGAATGTACAGGAGCCATATGAATGGTAGTATTCCCTGTTCATTTCATTTTGGATCTCCTACCCTTGAAAGAGGACCAGTTACAAGCTCTAGTCAAGTCAGTAGCGCCCTAATGCATAAACAGGACCTTTTGGCTTACGATGCCGCCCCACCTCAGAGCTCATTATTGTAAGGGGTCACATAGCCATTTGCATCATCAAGAAGTTGACATAGTTGACTCAATCCCCGGTTTGCATGCAGTTACACAACTTTCCATCTCCCACACCTAGAGAGAAGCGAGGTTGAGAGCATCAGATGGCTGCTAACCCATCTCCCCAGAGCCCATTCTCATGACTCCAAGACCTCATCAAGCCAGCAGCAAAGAAGCTTTGGACTTTTTTTTTTTTTTTTTTTTTAATGACACCATGTGATCAGGACCTGAGATTTCCTGGAACCTCCCCTGTCAACAATGGCTGAGAGGGTTAAGGAGTGATCAAAGACAAGGGTGGGGGCGGCTTCTCCAACATGCCCCAGAGCAGGGTCTCTGAACCTTTCCAGACGACTGTACCCCTTTCAAGAGTCCGATTTGTCTTGCATCCCCCAAGTTTCCCCTCACTTAAAAACTACTTGCTTACAAAAATCAGACATAAAAATACAAGTATCAGTCCTAGCACACTAGTACTGAAAAATTGCTTACTCTCTCATTTTTACCATTCAATAGATAAAATAAATCAAGTGGCCTCTACATTGTACTTACATCACAGTGTATAGCACACAGAACTGTATAAACAAGTCATTGTCTGGATGGAATTTTAGTTTGTACTAACTTCGCTAGTGCTTTTCCTGGAGCCTGGTGCAAAACTCCGGCAACATCTAGGAGTTGATGCATCCCTGGAAGCCCTCTGCGAACCTGGGGGAGAACTGCTGCCCTAGAGAGCAGGTGTGCAAACTGCAGATGCAGCCAATTTGCACTCGCAGTTACAAAGGTTTATGATCAAGCCATTAGAGGGGAGAGTCCTACGCTGCTGGTAAGAGGAGGGTGTGTGTGGAGAAGGAAGATTCCTTTTAAAAGCCCGTCTCTAAATGTTGAGCTGTTCCCTACCGTGTAAATCCTGACTACATCCTCCTCCCCTGGGGGTGTTCAGTTCGCTGAAGCGGCTCCCCCCGACTCCGACGCCCCTAGGTAACAGAGCCGCCCAGCAGGCCGGTGGTTCGTGCCGCCAGGGCTCTGCTTTGTGCGGTGCTGAAGAGTCCAGCGTGTTTCAGAACACGCTCACCCCACCGGGCCCCGCAGCGGGGACCGGCCCCACTCACCCCCGCCAGCCCCGGGGGGAACGGAGAGGCCTCGCTGTAAGTCCCACAGCTGCAGCCGGGGCAGAGGTGGGGAAGGCCCCCTGTGCACCTGAACTAACCCCCTCAGGTACAGGCAGGGCAGGGCAGGGTAGCTGGCCCCTCCTGTTTTACCTGCGCCTTCTCCGGGTAGCGGCACGTGGCGAACACCCAGTCCGGAGCCGGGCTGGCCGCCGCCAGCCCCCGCACCAGTCCCAGGCCGATGCCCCGGCTGCAGCCGGTGATGAGCACGGAGCGGCAGCGCGGCTGAGCCATGCTGGGAGCGGAGCGGAGCGGACCCGGAGCACTGACTGCAGCAAACTGCTTCCCGCCGCGCCTGAGATCGCGGCTCTTAACCCAGCCCCCGGGGGGGCGGGACCGGGCCTCGCCCTGTCCCAGCCCTACCAGGGCCTCTCACCTTCTAGCTGCCCGCTCCCAGGGTCCCACCCTCACGCACCAGCCGCTAGTCCCCTGCTCCCTCATCCCATCCTAGGTCTCGTCCCCGAGCTGCCCCATCTCGCTCCCCACACCACCTCCACCCAGCCCAGCCCCGTTCCCCGCCCAGCCCACCTCCTCCTCTCTCCACTCTACTCTCGGTACCTCCACACTAGAAAGGGGGAGTCGATTTACAGCCACTCCAGTAACTGCTGCCTAGCTGCATGTCCACACGGCCCTCCTGGGGTCGGCCGTGCCCGTCCTCACCAGGAGCGCTTCCCCCCCTCCCCCCCCCCGAAGAGAGGGGCAGCTCCCTACCTGGAGCTTGGCTGCCCCTCCCCTCTGCTCCCCGTTTCCTGCCAGGAGTGGGGGAAACCACCCGGGGCTTTCTGGCCCCCACGGAACAGTGTCCAGCTATCCTGGCTTCTGGGCCCCCCCTCACCAGCTGCCTGCCAGCAGCTGGCAGCCTGTCAATTTCAGGGCTCACCCAGCCTGAAATTGATAAGGCCACCCCTCTCTTGTAGGGAGGCAGTGGGGAAAGTGGGGGGCTGCCCAGGCTTCTTGTCCTGGCTCCCAGCTGGGGGAGAGGAAGGGGATCCAAAGCCACCCAGGTTTCTTGCCCTGGCTCCCAGCCCGGAGCGGGGTTCAGCCGCCCAGCTCTCCAGGGGAGCAGGGGGCAGCTGGGCTCTGGCTGTCTAGCTTTCTTGTCAATTTCATGGCTGCTGCTATGATAGCCACAGCTGATGTGAGGGAGGCAGTGTCTAGGTGGACACCGCATCATCTTAAGGACAGGGACACACAGACATAAGGCTTATGCCTCTCATGCAGGTGGAGTTATGATGCCGGTGTAGTAGGGAGAAAGGCTGTAGCATGCACACTGACATAATTAGGTTGCTTTATGTCAGCCTAACTGTGTAGTGTAGAGCAGCCCTGAGGTTCCCTCCCCAGCCTAACCCTTCTCCTGTCCACTTTCAAGCCTTCATCTCATCCCACCTCTGATAGGCCCCTCATACCATTTGCTCCCCATCCTGCTTCCCAAGGCTTCCCTCCCACTCCCTTCCCAGGCCACTATCCCATTCACCCCCTGCTCCCCCATGTTCTCCCCCAGGCAGTGGAGTGAGATGAGGGCTCACAATCATTCTAACCTCGCCCTAGAGAGTGCTCCTCCCACCCCCATCACATTCCGCAGAGCTGCCATTTCTGGCCTTTAGCCCTTTCCAATGGGAGCCCCTGGGCTGAGAGCACTTGGTCAAGTGTAAAATACTCAGGCTGAAATGTAAGGAACATAGCAATTCCTAACACATGTGCTGCAGCTGCAGCTAGTAAAACACATTCTTCACAGTGAAGCCATTTGTTTGGTCTTTGGGGCCACGGTAACCAAAAAGGAGGCCCTTGGGCCATGCAATCAGAAATGAACAGCACAGCAGGGCTTTTTCTTTTTCTCTTTCCCCCCCTCTTGAAAAAACAAATGTGCTCAGGAATTGATTAGATTTTCATAGGGGAAGGAGAATATTTTTTTCTTCCCCACTCTCTCTCTGCTTCTCTTTCAAGATAACTGATCCCACTCTTTGTGATGGGCTGAGGATTCAGGCTGCCAAGGGGAGTAAATAATGAGCCCATTCAGCAGTAGGATTTATATTACTGCAGCAAGTAGACTCGGCCCCCAGCAAGGTTAGGGTCCAGTGGAGTTACCTTCCACCCCACACTCATCCCCCAGGGATGTAAGTCAGTATTATTCTTTTCATTTTACAGATGGGGAAACTGAGGAGCAAAAAGGTTAAATAACTTGCCCACATTCTCAGTTAGGTGGAGCTGAAATAAATCCCAGAAGTTCTGACTTCTACACCCTGTTTTCACTGTTCTTTGTGGGTTTCTTTGTTATTTCTGCTTAAGAGAAACTACTGTGATAGCTCTAAATACTGTCTGGGATCTGGAAATCTTCATCATTGCTGACTAGCCCAGAGAAGAATTGTTATTCATTTATTCACCCCAAGATTTTCTTCCGCCTGTTCTGAGGATGGCTGAGGCTCAGAAGACATTTGGGTCTGATTTCTCATATCCAAGGCACCTAAAACACAAGCAAGGGCTTGAGTAAAAACTAAACTGACTAGTCAGATGGCATCTTGTAAGAGATCTCTGGATCTGCCTCATGTAAAATGGCGTATAGGTATGGTGGCCAGGTTACTCCGCATGTGCTAAGTCTCTGTACACAGCATCAAAACCATTTCAAGCCTCCCATCTTCCTATTACTTGCGTGGAGGTCTTTCAAAATCAGGCAGAGAACATGCAATGTCCAAAATACCCTTCTGATTTACTCAGAGTGAGCAAAAGGAGACAGCTCCTGCCAAAACGTAATACTAGGAATAGTTTCCATATTCATGGAGGCAGCTACTGATACTGTGGGTAGAGTTTCAGGCCCTGCTTCAACAAAGCACTGAAGCATGTGCTAACTTTAAGCAAAAACAAAGGCAAGATTTAGTTAGCGGAAGGTGCTTTCCAACAGGGCAGATTGTGCAGGGAAAAGTACATTTGATTATGTGTATTAAATTGCAATTTTTAGCAGCATCATAACCATAAATGACACTTCACAAACATGCAGTAGAGTGACAACTAGCCCCGAATAGCCCTTTTCATGGCTACGTCTTAAAGCACTTTACAAACGTGGGCAAAGCATTATTGGCCCCGCTGTGCAGATGGGGAAACAGAGGAGAAAGGTGAACTTACTTGCCCAAGGGCATAGAGTGAATCAGTGGCAGAGATGGTAATAGACCTCAGGTCCTTGATTTCCAGTCATGTACCATATTCACTGGACCATACACCTCATAAGACAGGTTCCCTGCCCCCAAAGAGCATACAGTCCTGAACAGAGCTTTATGGGTTTCAAATACTTTCAAGCTAATGTGTAATTAAAGACATGGTGCTAGATTCTCTGTGCGTGTAAATCAGCATAGCTCCACTGATTTCAATGCAGCTGCACCAATTTACACCAGCTGAGAATCTCCATGCAGAATGTCAGCTTCCCCAACCTAACCTGGAGTACATGACTTGGTTCAGATTATTCCCTGCTGAGTGTTGCTAGGCACCCTCATCTACAACAGGTGTTTCTGTTGTCCCCTTTCCAGGTGCTAAAGTAACTAGCAACCTTGTCCAGCTGCCTTCTAAAATGAAAAAATCATTTCTTTAGAGGAGTGTAAGGTCAGGGATTTGGGGGCATATTTCTAGCCCTCAAATTGAAACCAGTGGAGCTATGCCAATGCACAACTTCTGAGCATCTGCCCCCTAATATTTATTAATGCATTTGTAATCCCGCAGAGGAGGCTGCATGTTGGTGGTGGATGAAGTGGAATGCTCCCCATGTGCATATTGGATGAGAGCTGACTCAGTGGAAAGACACCTTTGATTTTAACAGGCTTTGGATCAGGTCTATAGGGCTGCCCCTCACATGTGGATTAACTGGGAGAGGCCACAGGAAGTGTCCTCTCCTCCCAGAGTACTCACCGTAATCTCTGTTTGTATAGATTATTATTCTTTCCGTCCTTTCAGGCTGGATTAACTAACTTCACTCTCAGTTTGTACCGCCATAGGTTTTCTCCCAACCATTAGCCACATAAAACATGTCTCCACTGCAGTCAAAGATCAGCAGCACAGCTGTGGCTGGCCCAGGTCAGCTGACTCAGGTTTGCAAGGCTGGGCTCTGGGCTGTGAGATCGTGCCAGGCAGGGGGACTCAAACCACAGCTCCAGACTGAGCCCAAATGTCTACACTGCTATTTTTAGCCCTGCAGCCAGCTGACCTGGACTCTGAGACCCAGTGCTGTGGGTTTTTATCACAGTGTAGACATACCTGGCGGCACAGAGGGATGGTCAACAATCCTTGGACCTGAGGGCCACCTGCTGGTTATGAGTTCAAGTTCCGCTCTTGGCTGATTTCAGAGAATGTCTGATGGGTGCACTCCTGCATTCTTTGGAGAAGAAGGATGGTCTAGTGGTTAGAACACTGACTGGCGAGACCTAGATTCAATTCCTGCCTCTAACCCCAGACTTCCTGTGTGCCTCAGTTCCCCATCTGTCCAAGGAGGATGACAGGCTGCTCTGCCTCACAAGAGTGTTGTGAGGGAAAAATACATTAAAGAGTGTGAAGTGCTCATGGGAACATGGTCATTGGGCATACCATAGCCAGACTGTAAGTGATCCGCCATAATAGCACCCTCGGGGAGGAACTTTCAAGGATAATGTCCTTTCACCTCTCTTGGTAAGCACATCATTTTCAAGGCTGCCCCCAAATTTTGTCCATTAACAATTCTCTGTGGTTGTGTCGACTCCCCAGTGGCAAGATGACCTTGCAGGCACACTCCTATTTGCCCAAGGCTCACTGGCTGTGGAAATAGTACTGCCTGGGGCCTGAGTGCCCTGACAGTGATGGGTAATAGTTGCTTATCAAAGTTTGGCTCAGGCTTGCAGATAAGAGGTTGATTTCATGCAGGGAGCTTTGGAACGAACACATACTCACCCATGCCTAAATGCAAGCGCTCACGCACGCACACACAAACCAGCAGCCCAGCCAGTTTCAAGAGGTCCCAGACCACGAAAACTATCAAGCGTGTGTCTGATTATTGCTCTGACACACAAGAAAACGAATGGATGGGCTCAGAATGCTTTGTTTAAGGTGGATCCATGGATTAGATTCCACTGCTCCTTAAAAATGGGAGGGAGAGATTCCTCTTCCTGTGCAGATGAGATGTGGATGAAGCAGCAGGAAAGCAACAATCTGTATTGACACTTTTGCCTTTCTCCTTCTTACTAAACAAAGACCCTGAAGGCAATATGTCCCAGTAGCATCTCTCCCTCTAATCTATTTCATCAGTGACCCTCCCTCCCACATTTGCTATGTTGATTTGGGTACAATCCTTCCTGTACATTAACACAAAAGGCATTTTGTGGCTTTGGGGGATTTTCAGTGTCTTCTTTGTGTGTGTACTTTTTTTCAGCCCTTACTGTCAGCACATGAGAGAGCCAGACATAGCTGGAATTCTGCACGACTGTGTTGATTCAGCAACCATGCGTGGCCTGCCAGCCATCCTCTGTGTGTATGTGTGTACTGGTATTTCTGTTCTTGAGGCTGAGATATTCTTTATAAGCATGGCAGAGCTAAAATTAGGAGGGCGACTCTGCTTTGAAAAGGGACTCTGTAACGATGAACAGTGTCTAAACATGGTTGTCAGTAGCTCCAGATCAAATCCATCTCCTGTCTCTAATGAACGCTCAGTCATCACTAGTTTTCTCTGCCTTTTCAGACACCACATTTTAAACATTAACATATATCTTCTCTCATAGAGTGTCTCTTATATCGTTAGCCTGATTCTTGGGGTTCCTGTTGGGCATTAAACTAGTGATGGTCTTTCTCCTCCTTTTGATTATTACCACCATCACAGGCTTTTGTGGTGGCCAAAAGAATATAAAGGGTGAAATCCTGGGTCCATTGAAGTCAATGGGAGTTTCGCCATTTCACCTTTAGTGTTTAATGTTGAAGCAGTTTGTCTGGAAATCGAATGAATTCCATAGCCAGGAGAAGAAATGCAACCTAATTTTTCTGGATTTCTTTAGTGAACAAAGAGTCTACTGGAAATACCTGTGGGAACCTGGCTGGCTGTGAGGATAGCTCGAGCAGGATGCAGCTTTTATATATACTTAGCTCTTCTAGAGCTCTTTCCATCAGTAGCTCTCGGAGCATTTTAAAAGGAAGGGATCACTATCGCTGTTTGGCAGATGGGGAAACTGAGGCACCAAAAGGCGAATCAGTAACTGGCTCTCAGCCCAGTGCCCTAAGCATTGGACCATGTTGCCTTCTGTTATGACTCTGGCAAGCTCCTATCAGCATGCCACTTTCCTGCCTAACGAGAGGTGGTGATGCTATGTCAGAGACGACATAGCTTGGCATGTATAGGAGGAAGAATCCCCAGTCTCCCTGCTGCGACTGGAGATAGCCAAGGTGTCTAGTCAGAGAGCAGCATTCAGATTGGGTGTACGTGGGAAATTCTGTAGTGCTCGCAAGGAGTTGTCCCTACTTGCACCCCCTATGAATCGGGCCAGAACGAGCATGTCCTCGCTTGGCATCTCTCCCGTTCCAGTCCTTGCTGGAGTGCATACCAGCAGCCTGAACCAAACTGTGAGTCCTGGGAACTGGCTTCCCCAACCCAGCCCTCAAAGCAAAGCCCAGAATTCAGGATGCTATTCACCAGAGGCTAGAAAGTTTGATTTGTGTGCATTAAGCTCGGCCTGAGTTAATTAAGAAAACACTGAGGCAGGAAACTGCTTTGCCCAGTAATGTCTCACCCAGATTTAAGGCAATAAAAAGAAGGGCTGCCCAGTAACCCTTGGAAAGAAGTCCTGTGGGTGAACAATGGAGAAAATATCCCCATTTCACTGCAAAGCAACTCTCTTAAAGCAGGGCCGCAGCTTGCTTTCTGATGGCTCTGGGTTCGTCTGAGCCCTTTCCAACTGACTTGTCTCTGGCTCAGAGCTACATTCATGAAGGGTACATTCTTACAATTCTTTGCCACGCCTGCCACACAAGTCAAAGGGTCAGAACATCAGGGTATTTTCAGTGTACACACAACTATAAATAATACTTTGCCTTCCTCAAGTGACTTTCATCGGAGGATCTCAAAGCCTTTTAGAAATATTGACGACGTCAGCCTCACAACTTGCCTGAACTCCCAATCTGTTGCATTAGCTACTAGGACAGCACAGCTTCTCTACGCAGCGCCGTGCGTGGACCACTGAGATGTTGCTTGACAGAGGTTTATACGGATGTTTTCTTTCATTTCCGATAAACTCAAAGCAAAACGCCGTCAAACACCCGCCTCCTTCCTCCACAGCTGAGTTTCACCTCGGCAAAACCGTGAGAAACAACAGCCTGCAAAAAGCCAGGAGTTGGGCCAGCGTCCCTCTCAAAGAGCTCCCAAAATTGACTGAATCTTTCAGCAAGTCTGGCCTGCTTCACACTTCCAGCAAAAATGTGAAATGTGGTGTTTCATGTGATTTCAGGGTCTGGTGCAAACACTTTATTTGCCAAAGGGGCAACTGTCACAACATATTTCCACAGGCTAAGTTCGCTTTCATTGAAATCATTGGCAAAACTCCCATTGGCTTCAGTGGGAACAGCTTTTGGGCTACGTTGGCTAAGTTATGGGACTCTCTGATCTTCATTTATACAGCAGGGCTGAGATCTGCAAGGTTGCCTAAGAGCTTTGGGCACCCAATTACCATTCAGATCAATGAGGATCAGGCATCCAATTCCCTTAGGAGACTTTGAAAACCTCAGCCCATGTTATTTGGATCCATATGCTACGTCACCTATTAGCCGATTATCCTTTAAATCTCCCCTTAAGAATGGTCCTTTCACTGTTACACACTTCCTATTTGAGTACGCTATCTGGGGACATTATTCCCAATGCACTCACCAATAAGAGAAAATAGGTACTATGTTGACTGTCCCTCTCTTTGTTGATCTAGAGCAAACATAGGTGTGAGGACAAGAACTTCTACCTGTACTATTAAAGTCACAGCTGCTGTGTCAGTTTATTAAGAAACATTGGCCAGGTAACCCTGGTTAAATATTTTCCTTTGACGGAGCAGAACTAGCTTGTGTTGACAGAAGCCTATATCTCAGAAAAGAAAGTTTGTGGTGCCGTTTACAGCCAACAGTCTCAGTGACTGGCAATGACATGGTTGGTTTGGTGTTAGCTGGATCTCCCGCTTTGGCCTTGGTTTAAACGTGACTAACAACAAATGTTCATTCCTCGTCTGCAGTACAACCCACAACCACATGAGTTAACGTGGGTTGAGACACAATTACAGACTGCAGCATAGGCAAGCCCTGTTAGCACAGCCCGATAAATGTTATTAAATGACACTTAGCACTTACATAGAGTTTTCTTCTTCAAATCACTAGTATTAATATTAACTATTAAAACCTCTTTCTCTTGGGGATCAGTCCTGGAGTGCCAGCCGGCGTAGCTGTGAGCCAGCAAAGCATTTAGGCATCTGCCTACCTTTAGACACCTGAGTAGTCCCATTGACTTCCACTACAAGTAGAGCTTAATCAACGCTCATTTTAGCCAATGGCAAAACTCCCATTTACTTCAATAGCTCTTACTCCCATGGTTTGTGTTAAGCCCATGTTTAAGTACTTCACAGAATCAGGAACAGACTGCTCAGCATTCTGCAGGACTACGTTTCAATGCCACTTTTCATGGGCGCATCTCAAAGCCCTTTGCTGAAACAAGCGTCATTGTCCCCATTTTATAGATGGGGAAACTGATGCCCTGTCTTGCATCCACTGCACATCACACCACCCGTGGGAAAGGCTGTCATGGCTTTTGTTTTGTGGACAGTAAGAGCTTTAGGGATTAGAAGCAACTCAGGAAAACAATGCCATCCAGCGAGAGCAATTCTCCATAATGATTCAATATCAAACCCAAACCCAACGTTAAGGTTTCATAGGTTCCAAGGCCTGAAGGGACCGTTGCAATCAGCTAGTCTCACCTCTTGCACACAAGCCATAACATTTCCCTGAACTGATTCCTCTTTGAACCAGAGCAGATCTTTGAGCAAAACATCCAGTCTCCATCTAAAATATCAAGCCCACAAAAGTCAGGAAACTGGAAAAAAAAAATTAAGATTGCTCCTGCCATGTTAACAACCGGTCACATTCCACAGACACGGTACTACAGCCAAGTCTACATTTAACAAGAGAAACCAGGAACAGAACATTCCACATCTATGCAATGGGGCTAAGTTAACACTGGGGAAGCCTGAACTCTTCGAAACCCCTGACTTTTCAGTGCTTGGAATTATTTTAACTGCAGACATCATAAAATCGAGGAGGAGCCCACATAGTATTTTTCTGGCTTTTTAAAGCAATGAATATGACAGGGGAGTGGGAGAATAGAAGGGAAGAAAGCAGGGAAAGCTGCAAGTTCCATCAGCTTTGTCAGCTCCTTGCTCTGGCCCTGTCCAGCGTACAGAATGGAGAGGTTCAACGCAGAAGATTCCTTGATTCTGGGACTTTGCAAAAACTCTCATCTCCGTGGGGTTTATAAATCCGACATGTTCTCTGCTCTGGGACTGACCAGCCTTGACATAGACATCTCCCTACACTCCCCGCTCCCCTGTGCTGGCCAAGCAGAAGAGGACAAACCTGGAAAATCAATAGAGTGCTGGTGGAGGCTGTGATGGAGTGTGTCCCCCACGCCAGCCCTGATAGGGTTAACAGGGGCCTGGGAGGCCAGTTAGATTACCTGGCCAGGGTTAATTAAGAGGGAAGCCCGGTTGGGGAAAGGCAGGGCCAGCACTATAAAGTCTGAGGCCCTCCTAGGAGCCGAGTGGAACTGAACTTTCCTGCACACTCTCTCAGAGGTGATGGGGAACCTGGTGTGCGCTTTGCCTGTTGGATCTTGCACATTTAAAGTGATGACCAGGCCCCTGGTGGTCTGCTGTTGATTGGCCCAAACCATGCTCATAGGCTGGGCCCAGGCTTACCTCATTCCAGCCTCCTTTCCATCCCCTTAATGGGATAGGAGGGACTGCAAACCTGCAGTCCTTCCTCAGGCAGAGCTCCCATTGGAGACCAGAGGAGCTGCCCCCACATGAGCAGGAGAAAAGAGCGTCCCCGAAAGATGCCGAGCGAGCTATTGTCAGCATTTCCTATTTTTCAGCGGCACTCGGGACCCTAAAAAGCTCAGCACAGTCTGAAGCAAATGGGATTCCCCAGCTGCTTGGAACATTCCTGAACAGCTAACAACAGCCCGTTCCAAGGGCAAAATACCAGGCTGCAATTTTATAGCCTACAATAACTGTGTTATTATGATAACACAGTTAATGGGTCCAAAGTACCTGAGCCAAATCTCTCCCCTTGTGCCCACAGGAGGACAGGTGTAGCAATGGGGGGCGGGGGAGGAGGGAAGCACACCTGGTTCTATCCCAGCAACATGGGAGGCAGGGGTGTGGGGGGGCCAAACCTGCAAAGGCTGCTCTTTAACCCTTTGCATTCAAGGACTGGAGCGCTTGAGAGATGGGCCCAGGCCACAAAATGTGAATTTCATAAACACGAGGAGTGGGGCTCTGCGGTTTTGGATTGGGCCCAGTCTCGGTTCTTCTGGTGTGCCAAGCCGTGAATCAGTGGCCCTCCCCTGCACCTGCGAAGGCATTTCCTGTCAGAAATGGGCTGCGGATAAAGGAGGAACTGATACCGTACAGTCCTTGTTTGATTATCCTGTTTGGTTTGCGGCTAATATTAAGGGAGGAGCCCTGATGACTCAGCAGAACTAGTACAGCTGCCATCTAGAGTCGGCCGAGACAGGTTCCAGGCCCTCCTCCGTCACCGCAGGTCAGGCCAGGGCAGTAGCAGCGCTGGAATGCCATTGCCCCTTGACACCTCTATCAGGACCCACGTGTAATGAGTGAGGAGGGACTTAGCCACTCCCCTAGTCCACACCACATTCTGGGCAGCACTAACTAAATCCCATTGCTGGCTGTTTCAGCAGCGGGGCCAAAGACAGTGGGCCTTGGAGACTAAACTCCCTTCTCAGCCCAGCGCTGGACTCCTGCAGACAGAACTGAAGCACATCAGAGAAAGTCCACAGGACCACGGCCCCGCTCTCTGCCTGTGCCCGTTTGCCAAAGCCCTTCAGGGAAGGACAGGAACACCCTCGAGCACACAGGTGGATCTCTACCTTGGGAGTGTGACCTGCTGCGTCTGAAGCTTTGGTCCTTCCCCAAGATGTGTCTGCCAAGCTCTCCTGGGCTCCCACATTCTCGTTGTTTCCCTGGGAGACCTGGCCTGGCTTCGGTCAGGGTCCCAGAGGAGAAGGGATGGGCTCAGTGCCAGGAAAAACAAAGAGCAAAGCCCACTGAAAGGTATTTGAATGACACACGTTTCAGGATCCCAACCCCGACAGCAGCCCTGGTGGGGAAGCAGCTTGGAAAAGTGAGCTCAACACCCATCTCAGCTTCTCCTAAACTGCAGCCTTTGCCAAAATGCAGGCGGTGAGCCACGTGGAGGCAATTCACAACTGGCTGAGTCACCTCGCAGCAGCAGCAGCTCTAGGACGTGGATTATTTTAATCCTCCCCCTGATCCATTAGAATCCTGAACCTGTCCTGGTGGGGGACTACCATGTAGGAGCCCAGTCGAGCTGTTGGAGGGTAACTTATTTAGCCCCTGCTGGTGGTCGGCCCCATTTCACAGCCCTTGCAAACACACTTTTCAGTGTTTATAGCCATAACTCCTCACACAGGAGCCGTATGTACAGCTTGCAACGTTTGGCTGGCCGAGGTGACACAGGCTTTCGGTAGAGACATTCCTGACACTCTTTGGTGAGCTAGATGCCAGATCTAGGGGATCCCTGAAACCCTTATGCACCCCTTTGCCAGCTGACACCAAGAGGTCCCTGGGTCACACTTGGCTGGTTGGGTTCAGTCACCCGAGGAATGAAGGCCTCGATCCACAGACCAGGGATGTGAGCTTTCCGGGGCACACACTCACAGGCTGAACAGGCTGTGTCATCATCACCCAGTTTTCCTTTGGAAAGGTTTCAGGTGAAGCTGCTGCTTATGAAACGGGGCAGAGCCAGGTCAGGTCAGTGCTGTCTGAGCTTCTCCACACAATGCGCCTCTGTCCTGGGCACCCCGCCCCTGCTCTTCCAGACGGAGCGCTTTCAAGCAACGGGGGCCAGGTCGTGGCACTTTAGAGGTTAGTTTGCTGGGCAAAACGCAGAGGGGCTAGAGAACGCCCAATTCACTTCAGAGCCAGCTGGGGTAAAAGGCTAGAGCGCATCAGCTCAAAGCTCTTTGTGGCAGAGGTCATCTTTCTGTTCTGTGTTCAAACAACACCTAGCACAATGGGGGCTTGGCCCATGAAGAGGGCTCCTGGGTGCTATTGCAATACAAATAATCACTCATAACAATGTCACTTGGCTCCTCTGGTGCCCCAAAGCACCCCCCCCCTTTTTTTTTTTTTGGAGGATACCTGGGGCAGAGGCAAAACAAATTGCCTAAAGTCCCACAGTGAGAGCTGACAGCAGTCCCGTGTGCATGCTTTTAGCTGCAGCATGCAGCATTGCCTGTTATTCTCTGTAGGTGAATGAATGCAGCCGATGCGTGAGTGGGAATAGGCCTGTATTATGTGTGTGTCTGTGCATGTGTATGCGAAAGTGAGTGTGTCCCACAAAACAACCCAGTCTCCTTTTCAGTCTTAATATTTTGTGCCAAATAATATGAGATGTGTTGTGTATTTTGTGTCTTGCCTAATTGCCTAGGTTGCCATAGCAACAGAGCTTAGCTTGTTGTCATAGCAATAGAGTTAAACTATTAGGGACTAGCTCAGCCAGCCCTGGCTGGTTTCTAGTGTTAGTTCAATAAAGACGCTCCCTGTGTGGCATCTCTCTGTGATCCTGTGCTGATTTCTCTCTCTGAATACAAGCAATAAAAAGGAATTCAACATAACAAAAGTGGCGACAAGGGTGGGATCAACCTGTGCTGCACCAGCAAAAAAGTAAAAGTCAATGTAAGAAAAAACCTTTTTGCTGTTTTGGGGGCTGGGCTGTTTACCCTGACCGTTCAAACAAACTAAAACAGGCTCTGCTTTGTTCTGACCGAAGTGAAGCCGACAAGAAACAACGGAGTACTAGAGAATGGAAATCACCAGCAATTGTGTGTGAACAACCCCATCACACATGAATAAAAGACAAGAGAAAGAAAGGGGGGGGGGGGAAGAGGGGCAGCAATGGCTACATTTACAGGGCCCTGGGACCTTATATGAGACTCTAGAGAATTGGAACTCATATACTGAGCGTTTTCAGCTTTTTGTTATTGCAAATGAAATTACAGATGCAAAAAAGGTGCCCATTTTCTTAAGTGTTGTAGGAGCTAAAACCTATACTTTATTGTGCATTTAGTGCACCCTGATAAGCCAGAGACAAAATCTTACAGTGACAGTGTGAAAATCCTGGAGGCACATTTTTCTCCCAAACTGCTGGTAATTGCAGAGAGATTTAGGTTCCACAAAAGGAATCAAGAAGAAGGTGAAACAACTGTGCAATTTGTAGCAGCTCTGAAGAAGCTTGCTGAGCATTGTGAATTTAATGATGTGTTAAATGACAGCCTACGTGATAGGTTAGTGTGTGGTCTGCACAATGAAGCAATACAGAAGCGCCTACTGACAGAGGCCCAGCTCACCTGGCAGAAGGCCATTGAAATTGCAATCTCTATGGATCTGGCCACAAAGGAAGCCCAGCTGCTCACTGCATCGACCAGAGTGCATAAGGTGTCAAGAACCTATCCACAAGACAGTGGGGAGCCGGGAATGTTATCGCTGTGGAAAGCCGGGTCACCATGCATCGGAATGCTGGTGTAAAGACCTAGTGTGTCGACAATGTGACAAAAAGGGACACATTGAGTGTGCCTGCGAACAAAAGAAAGAAGAGTCAAACAGAACAGGCCAGCTGGAGAAAAAGAAGCCTGCTGTCTGGCGGACCAAAAAGGAAAATCTGCACACTGTAAAGCAAACTAAGGATGATCAAAGTGACATTCAGTCAGAAGAAGAAGTGCCACTCCATGTCTTGTCCATGGCAGTTGGCTCACATGAATACTGGGTAACCCCGCTGTTGGAAGATAAACTTATACACATGGAAATCGACACCGGTGCAGCAGTTTTGCTGGTCTCAAACACTGTGTATAAGGAGAAGCTAAAGCATCTCCTGCTTAAGTCGACAAAAATTGTTCTGAAGACGTACATGGGAGAAGCTGTACCCATGCTGGGCACTACTGATGTGAAGGTGGAGCTCAGTGGACAGACTGCTAAATTGCCACTGTTTGTGGCGGAAGGCAATCACCCAGCCTTAATGGGAAGGTCATGGCTTAGGAAGATCCAGCTGAACTGGGCAGAAGTGCAAAGATGGCTAAAGAAGAAACAGGTCTGAGAGCTGTATTAAAGAGACATGCTGCTGTTTTTGGAGAGGACCTGGGAAGTATGAAGGGAATCTCTGTGAAATTGAACATTAAGCCTGACAGCCAATCAAAATGTCTGAAAGCCAGAACTGTGCCGTATGCCATCAGGCCAATGGTTGAAGCTGACCTGGAATGCCTGGTCAAAAATGGAGTCCTAGTACCAGTTACCCACGGCCAATGGGCAACCCCAATCGTTCCAGTATTGAAGAAAGATGGCTCCATTCAGATTTGTGGGGATTTTAAGGTCACTATTAACCCAGTGTTGTGTGCAGACCAATACCCTCTTCCCTGCATCAATGACCTCTTTGTTGGCTTGGCTGGTGGACAAAAGTTCAGCAAGATTGATCTGAGTCAGGCATATTTACAGATGCACGTGGAAGAGAAGTCCCAAGAGCTGTTGACTATAGTGACACACAAAAGGGTGTACCTATACTGTTGCTTGCCCTTCGGAATAACGTCTGCTCCAGCTTTGTTCTAGAGGGCTATAGACCAAGATCTTGAGTGGCTTGCCAGGAGTCCAGTGGTATCTTGATGACATCCTGATCATTGGCAAGAATGCGGAGGATCACCTTAAGAACTTGGAGACTGCCCTACGAAGACTAGAAGAGTATGGCCTCCGAGTCCGCAAAGACAAATTCTTCCAACCCTCTGTTGAAGATTTGGGACATATCATAGATGCTACTGGCCTTCATAAAGCTCCTGCAAAAGTCAAGGCTATTGTGGAAGCTCCACCTCCACAAAACATAAGCCAACTTTGCTCTTTTTTAGGGCTATTGAACTACTATGGAAAGTTTATTCCACAGGTAGCAAAACTACTAAAACCACTACATGAACTTCTTGGCAAGAACAAGGTCTGGAAGTGGACTGAAGCCTGTGATGTTGCATTTAACAAGGCTAAACGCACATTGCTAAATTCAGAGGTTCTGACGCATTTTGATCTGTCCTTACCTCTACAGTTGGTCTGCGATGCCTCCCTTTATGGAGTGGGAGCGGTTGTGTCACACACTATGCCTTCGGGAAAGGAGAGAGACCCATTGCTTTTGCCTCACGCACCTTAAGCAAAGCAGAAACTAACTATGCCCAAATCAAACGTGAAGTACTGGGAATCATTTTTGGAGTTCAGAAATTTCACCAGTAATCGAAAAGAACACCAGAAGGCCTCCTCAATGGCTGGATCTTTAGCTAGGGCAAACCCACCTTACGTGACAGAATAATCCCCGGGGTTTAGCCGGGAAATGAGGCAGTCTGCCCATATTTCCTAGTTTGGTGATTGTTCTGTTAAATGGGCATTTTCATTAAGGGGGAAGGAATATGTTGTGTATTTTGTGTCTTGCCTAATTGCCTAGGTTGCCGTAGCAACAGAGCTTAGGTGTTGGTAAGAAGGTGACGCCAAAGACCTGTCTTGGTCTTTAAGAAAAAGGAAAAACATGGTGTGGGCTGACAGATCATGCTTCCAAGGTCGTTCCACAACGTGAGCTGATTAAGTGAAAAGGTTCTCAGCACCATGTGGAAGAGAAAGTATGGCCTAGTGATTAGGACACCAGCCTGGAGACACTCGTTAAACTCCCTGTTCCACCACAGCCTTCTGGAGCAACTGTGTTGTTCTGTAAGTGGCACATCATCATGAAGGCTGGGGCTGGGCACCAATAGAACTGATGGCAGATTTCTCTTGCTTGAGTATTTTACATTATCAGTGGCAGATGACCTGTTTGTTGGCTGCTTGTTTCTAGGCTCGCTCTGCCTCCTACTTTGTTATGGCCCAATTTCCTGAAGTGCTGAGCGTCTACAAATCCCACTGCAGGCAATGGGAATCGTTAGTTCCTGGCATGTTTGGACAGTACTTTCAGGATTAAAGGTGAAAACCTGGCCTTGTGAAACTCAATGGAAGTTTAGCCACTGACTTCAATGGGGCCAGGATTTCACCCTCAGGGTGGAATTTTTCAATTCTATTTACAGGATTTGCACTCTCAGTAGCCATTCATTTGGAAAATCCCCCCGAAGAAAATCCCCCCTAACTCCTGGGAAGTGCCAGGTGTAATCCTATAAGGTACCTTGTTAAATAAGGGAGAGATCATAAAGCTGCTAAAATGATGGGCATCTACAATAATCAAAATAATATGTCAGTGAGGTCCAGAGGATAGAACACTGGATGGGGAGTTGAGAGACCTGGATTCTTTTCATGTCACTGACTTGCTGTGTGATTTTTGGGCAAGTCACTTGGTCTGTGTGCGCCTCAATTGCCCCCATCTGTATAATGGGAATGATGATAATTTCCTGGGTTGGTAAAGCACGTTATAATGCCTGGATGAAGGGTGCGATCTCACTATTAAATATTACTCCGAGTGGACCTTTACTTGAAATAACTCAACCTGGTGTCTGCCCATGAAATTAAACCTCCTATTTCCCCTATCAGCAGCAGAAAGTGACATAAACACGGGGGGGAAGCAAATGCCGCTGGGCTCTTTGCCGTGTCTGTATGTGAGAGGCGATGGCGTTAGTATCCCAGGGCACCACAACAATCAAGGCTTGGAAGTACAGCACCATTGTTCCTTATCTTTCAGGACTCCTGTTGGTTTGTACATTGCACAGATCCTGACTTTCCTCTCTCCAGCGCCCTGATGATATCTCAACCGATAGTTTTTAAAGTGCCTCACTAGTTGGTAGCACACCCAGGACTGGGGGTGCTACAAAGGGGACAAGGGGTGCGGTGCGAGGTGAGTGGGGAATCACTTCATTTGTTTTACTATTGAAACAAAACTTGATTTCTCATCCACAAAGAGGGTGGCAGCAGTAATTGGCAAACACACTTAGCACATTAAGTTAGAAACGCTGACACTTTGTTCCTGGTTAAAACCACATTGAACGCTGATAAACTCTCAGGACAGTAGCTGGTCAGCTTGGGTCACCTGAAGTGGGCAGGGGGAGGGGAAAGAGATCAGAGGCATCCTCCATATTTTGTAATGATCTGGGGCATGGTGCATCTGTAAAGAAGGGTTTCTATGAGTCCTGGGGATCTGGTAAATTACTCCTGCGATCAAGTCTAGAACACAGAGCTCTGCCCCATGCAAAGCCCCATTGGTCTCCTCCTTCATGGATCTAATTTTTATTATTTGCATTGCAGTAGTGGCCCCATTGTGCAATGGGCTGCACAAACAATCTCTGACCCCAAGAGCTCACAACATAAATAGACAAGGCAGAAGAGAGAAAGTGATTTACCCAACGTCACAACTAGCTCAGTAGCAGAGCTAAGATTACAACCCAGGCCTTTTAACACCCAGCACAGTGGCCAGTCCATGCTGCCTCAGGCTCTTACACACAAAAAGGACATGCATCCAAAATACCTACTCCAAGACAAAGCACTGTACAAGCATTACAAAGATAGGAAAAATCTCCTGCTGCCCCAGAGAAAAAACACTCTGTTCTCAGGCCCCAGGGACAGGAAAGCCGAGCAGGACAGGGCTAGAGAACGGGGCAGTTAGGAACAACAGAAAAAGCTGGGATGAAGTCTTACAGGACATTCAGAAAATCACAGCCTATCTTGACAACAGAGAGCAGCACGACCAGCCTCACATGGTCAAAAATTAGTCAGCTCCCATTCCCCAGTTATGAGACTGATGTAAAAAAGTTTTTTTCCCCAGGTAAATGTTGGGTTCCTTGCCTCCTGGTTGTTGAGCCTTTGTGCTGCATTCAGGTCAGGTTTTTCTGCACAGCCATGGGGGCTAGACACTTTATTTTGAGATTCTCACATCATTACTTGCCTCCTGGCGATGTGATTCTAAGTAAAACACTAAATATCACAGGAGCTGATGATGCCAGGAAAGTTGCATTGTGGATGGAGCTCTCTTGGCTTATCAGTGGACGTCCCCAGCTCAAACTTATGCTAGTGAAACTGTGGCTATGTTGGGACCCAGCTTCGCTTATTCTGGGAGTGCCCAGTATTTAGAAGTATGTGAACTAAGGAAGGCCTGTATCACATTTCCAAACCCCTAATGTGTGCGCTGAACCTAATACTGACAACAGCTAGCTACAACTGGCTGAAATATCTTACCCTAATCTTCAGATGAGCAGCAAAAGAGTGCATGAGCCCTGAACTGCTTCAAACCTGCCTTACTCTGTTTCCAGTTGTGGTTACACAAGCTGAAAGACATTCAACAAATTGAAGCAATTCAAAATTAGTCTCGGACTCAGAACCAACGCCCTTTGTTCAGGGATAGTTAACTCAACAGCAGCTGTTTCTACAGTAGTCTCCATGCCCATTTAGTCACTCAGCTGGGGCTGTTCAGAAGCATAGAAATTTGGGGGAGGGCTTTTTTGGGAGGCAGGCAAGGAGCTGGGCTGAGACCACAAGAAGTCACTTCTCATGGGCCGCCAAACTTCTACCAGACATCAATGGCTCATGAGCGCTACCGAGGCATTTCAGTTCCATTTGAAAGATCCGGGGAAAGTAATCAGCGTTAGCCAGGTAGAAAGAGACATAAAACCAGGCTTGTCACAGGGTGATAAGAACATGGGGGAAGTAAAGAGAAAGCTGCTAAAAATGACTCAGCCCCATGTTTCCTTTAACATCCTATTCAAATCCTTGGGCTGATCTCCCCTCCTCCCCCGTTGTGTCCAACCATGCGCATTCAGCAGGCACCACTGGAACTGTGCTTAGAAAAGATTAAGTGAACAAATGCTAAAGGATGCCAAGAAAAGAGGAGAAGAAAGGGATCTGCGTATGCTTCATTAGTGCAATTCCTGGCTCACCCGCCGGCGGCAGCGTTTACTCCCCGAGCCAGCTGGGCACTTCCTGTTGTCTGGTTCACATCAAAACGGCCCTGACGTTCATCCACTTTGAAATGTTTTCACACCCTGAGAACTGGCACCTGGCCACTTTCTTTTCCATGTGCCAAGGACTAATTCTTTGCTGTGGCTGTTTGGAGAAGGGAAAGAAAATAGATTTTGCAGGAGTTTCAGGGCAATTGGCATCTCTGCAGATTTTCTGGCAGCTGGTTACAGGCAAAATTAAGGGTCAATTTCAATTTTTTTTTTTTTAAATGGGACTTTCACATCAGAAGTACAGCACAATGACTCTGCCAGAGGATGACCCGTCTGGAGGCAAAGTGTCTCTTTTGACACCATGGTGGGGCCAGGCTTCAATGGACCTGATGAAAGGAGAGCCTCCATCACCACCGCTCCCTCAAATGCCTGCAAGGCCCTGCACGCAGAGTAACCGAACCCAACCCCACTTAGCCTGGGAGATCAGCACCAGGTGGCACAGCGGCAGGCTCATACCAGCTTTCCAATTTGATGTGTGTTTTCTAGGGCACGTGGCATCACTCCTCCACTCTGCCTGCTTCCTTCCCCCAACTCCCAAGGATGGCGCAGCCAGAGGACAGCAACCACCCAGTGCCAAGTGAATACATGCACCTGCAGTCGCAAAAGCACTCTGCCCCCCGAGTTCTGGGCAGGCAGCCTACACAGAGAGGAGCTGGGCCGGGCAGCTTAGCCCTGAGACAGTTTTCCTCTGGAGGGTTATTCAGGGGCTGGGTTTGTGGATTAATGCTGGTTTTAGGGTGGGGAATAGGTCCCGGTAATGTGGGTGGTCTCTTTGCTGCGCCCATGCTGCACACTCAGAGATTTTAACTTTCTGTTCCACGTATTATTCCCCAGCTTCTTCCTAGAGGTCCTTTATTTCTCCTGCCTGAGATGACATATCTGAAAGGCTAAGAGGCTTTCTCTTTGCCCCTTTCCGAAAAAAGGCCCACTTCTGAAATGGCATCTGGTCCACATTCCCCATTTTCAATGACGTGTGTTATAAAGAGCCTGTGTCTTTCTGTTGCAAAGACAAACATGGCAGATTCTCCTGAGTCGTGGCTCTGTAATCCCTTGGAACAGATATTAACTGTATCTGTTGCCCCTGGGGTTTATTAACCATCTCGCAAGAGAAGACGACAAAACCTGACTGCCATCACTGCTAGAGAGGGTAACTAGCAGTTGGAATTATTAATAATATTTCAAGTTACAAATATGGGAAACCACCAGACACTAATTTAACCATATGTACCTTTATTAAGTCCAAAGGCCAAATGGTATTTTATACAATTGCTTTAAACATATCTTACAGCCTAACAACAAGCAGTCACTACATTCCAACAGTAACAAAACATTTTTGAGCATTTGATCAAGACGCTTACAAACGGGCTAACCCCAGGGATGCTCAAACCCATATTGGTCAGCTCCAGCAAGGTCAGGCAAGTATTAGCCACAAACTCTTTCAGAGTTTACTTTTCATACCCTTTAAACCAACAAGTGACGTCACTGCCAATTACTGACTTTAGCTAAAAATCAATTTGAGAAAATTCACTCTTATTTCCAGTCTTAAGCCAGAGAAGATTTACAGCCTCCTATCTCATCCCCTCCCCTTCTTGCTGAGCAGTGGAACACAGGAAGGTTTGTGCTTGTATCTCTTAAAACAATTTCTCTTTGCATTGGTACTGCAGCTCTTTACGTTTTGAACCACACACCCTTCCCCCACTGCAAGTAACAAGATTTATTATTCTCACAGCCTTCTTTTACCTGCTGATTGGGGCCTTTTCCTCATTGGCCACAAACCATAGAGCAGAAGTTATATTCTTTACCAAACTCAAGATAAGTTTAATTCTGTTAATTGCATAAACTAGCCCTACACGAGGTATAACCAATTACTCGACTACAGTCATGGGTCAACAGTAAAAATATTTGAGTCCAAATAGCCAAGCAGAGTCAGTTTATCAGTCAAAGACAAAGCAGCACAACACGAAAAGGAGACACACACCACAGAGCAATCTAATAGTGTGCATCTTGTGTCAAAGGACTGCTTTCAAAATATGCACTGAGGACTACCTGTATTTATAGTGTGGTAATTTACAAGCTGAAGGCTGTCACCCAGGATTCAACCCACCAGTCTGTCTTGTCTTTCCGTCCCTTCCTTATCTTGGTTTTGAATTTCACATTTCAGTTACAAGGGGCCATGCAGGCACCTCCTAATGGTAGCAGGACATACTATTCATTTTTCCTATTTCTGATTTCTATTTGTGCCAAGAGCAGGGCTCAGCTTTGGCATGGGTGAACAACATAATTCAATCCACCTTTATATAATTTAGCATAGTTACCTAATCTTCATGTGTGATATAATGTGCGTAATGTTAATCTCATGAATGTAATACATACTAGTGTGAGGGGCCATAAGCAGAACAAATATATGTGTTAGCTAGCTAGAGACTCAGCTGGTGTCTTCAGGCTACATTTTTAGCTAGTCAGTGAAATGCATATTCTCCCTCGCCATGTGTGCTATGTACAGCTGGACAAGATGTTTGATCACAGTGAAGACAGGTCTGAACCAGCCCCCAGACTCCAATACTGCCTGAGACTTGTCACTATGTCTTCTGACGACTATGGATCCTTATTTGGGATACATAAAGAACCAAAAACCCGGATCCAGTTGCCTCGGATCTTTGCAACAGTTCAGATGCAGAGCTGTGCTTTGCTGTTCAGTTTTAAAAGCTGAAGAACAGCAGCCAGGTTCAGAAGAGAGTTCTGCAAGGTTTCAAGATCTGAGAAGCCAGGCTCAATTTCAAGACAGCATATGCTAGTTTAAGCTCTCAGGTGGAAAGGTTCCATGCCCATTCCCAAGCATCAAGGCCACCTCTATGCTGCCATTTCATTCCTCATGTGGGGTTGTCAAAACATCCGTGTTTGGTTTAGGGAAAAGACAAAGAAGCTGAGTCAAACTGACAGGTGTCCAAGTGATGTGTGTGTTGCCATGTCACCTGCCAGCACAGACATGCCCCTGGAACCTTTCCATGGCTGGACTGATCTTCCTGGAATCACATGAAAACGAAAGGATTTGCAGTTACCTGGAACCATGCAGCTAAAACTTGCCTCGGAAGGGAACATAAAATAAAGTAGGTGCTGGTGTACATTCAGCTCAGGTGGGAAGTCAAGATTGTTCAAGGATTGAAAGGAATTTTAGGGAACTCTAAACCCGCAGTGACCTTCAAGAGATCTCCTTCCAACCCCTCGAGCTAACAAAGCGGAGGCGGACTGTCACTGGAATGCAGACATCCTCTTTGGTTTGCTATTAAACACCGGGGTGGGGCTTTACGGAGCTCATTAAGAACTGTGGACTCTCAGATCTCCACTCCCTTGCCAGCTGGAGGCTTTAAGATGCTAAGTGTGAAAAATACAAATGGGCTGTGTTGAGAGACGGGCGTTACTGTCATTAACCCCAAGGCATGGGTAACCAGATTATTGATCCCATGTTGATGGCTCGTTCACTCTGTGCTCTGCAGGAGGAGACGTGCTGAAGGAAGACCCCCATTCCCACATCACGTTAGCCGGTGACTCTCAGATACACTTTGGAAAAAATGCAGTTGAGTGCTGGGGAGGTGGTGGTTATGCACAGCTATTATCCAGGGTTCTTTCAACCCAGAGCTCTTGGTAATCTTCTCTGCGAGGTGGATTCAGGAAAGAAATCTTTTGGAGACACGGCTGTCTGGCCAACAGAAGGACTGGCATAAATGGTACAAGAGTGCTCTCACTTAAAAGCCAGTCTCAAGCACTTACACACATCCACAATAGGTTAGCAAAACATCCCCAACCCTCAATAATTACCCAAGTTTGGTGTGGCTCTCGAGAAGGATAGCAGCCGCCTTCTGATGGGCCGGTCTTTCAGCTGTCCAAAACTGTCCAAGAAGAGATTCCTGAAGAGCCCAAACGTCTCTCCCCTGATTTATCCTTGTTGGTAGACAATAACATGTCAAGGAAAAAAACGTGTTGGGCCAGCGATTGCGAAAGCTAGACAAGGGGTCGCCTCAGAGTGCTAATTAGCCAGATGTGTTCCTGCAGAATCTGCATATGTGGAGGCTGACAAACATCTCCCAGAAGGCATGCATAGATCAGTTTCTTGCTTTCCTCCTAAAACACAGCTCCCAGCACATTCATCAGAGACTTCATCAGGGGGCTGCAGAGTCAGATAAAGGTTGAGCAAGAGGCTCCCCTCCCTTCCTGGCTTAGTCATGCTAAGGCTGCACAGGCCTGCAGAAAGGCCTTCTGACTTTGGCTGCGGTTAGCGACAAGCATGAGCAATATTACACTCCCAAGTGGCTCCTGACCCTTTTACTGGTCCATCAAAATCTGCCCCTATACACAGCCACTCCTTGAGCTCTCATCAGTCAAACCAGCCGATTGCCCTCGATTTTGGCACATTTTTCTTTTTCAATGCACTTCCTGAGCATGAGCCAGTTAATCCTGGCCACACATCTGGGCAGTGGGGAAGTAAAAATGATTAGCCTCAAATTACAGATAGGGAAAGCCCAACACAGCCTGAGATACAGCGACCTACCAAAGACCACACAGGAAGTCATCCCTGCTGGAATTAGATTTGAGAGATCCTGACTCCCACTCCTGTGCTCAGACCACTCCCCCTTGTGCTGCAGTGAAGTATTGCACCAGATGATGGCTCCAGACAAGGCCATGCATGACTACACCCAGTTAAAGTACAAGTGAGCAAAGCAGCATGGAGCACCTGCAAACTTGAAAACCATCGTGAATGGACAAGAGGCAGAGCTTGTCGAGTCGTCTGCACCAATTAGAGAGGCCAGCCAGTATCACAGGCCCTCCCCCGCTGCCTGATCCATGGGATGTGCAGGAGCTTGGGAAGGGGCTGGCAGACAGCAGCTGCAGGGATTATAGCCATGAAGAGCCGTGGGTCTCATGCTCATTAGAATAACAGGACTCACCTGCCTAGGTCCTGACAAGAACCCAGATACCTTCCTTAATCCCGTGGAGGAAGTGGCTGTGCTTTGCTAACCCCCTTTCCCATAGCTGCGTTGGGTGGACTGTGGATAGGACTGGAGTGCTACTGAGCCACCAAGGTTCTCTCCACGAATCCTCACACCCTCTCCCAGGGGCCAGGTGTGCTCCCCGGCCTGAAGAAGAGCATGGGGAAGGACATCAGGCCCTGTGACTGTTCTAAGCACTAGAATTTTGGTTCCATCAGACCAGACCTTTCCCTTCTGATCTGATAATTCACACAGCTGAGCCAGCTCTGAATTTGCCCCCGTCATTAGTGGGCCAGCCTTTGAGACCGTGCACTGTTGTGTTTATTTGATTCGGTTCAGGCCAGTTCACAGGTTATGGGGTGGAAACAAAGAGCTCAAGAAATCATTTGGGAATCACGCAGGAACAGAAAGCTGCAAGAGCCCCATGAGAAAAAAAACACAAGGGCCAGGAGTTCATTTCAGACTCTGAAATAGCCTCTGCCATTCAGGTAGCACAGGTGGGCAAGCTGCCTTTTCAAAGTGGCTGGCCAGGTGTCTTCAGTAACTGACTGCATGCTCAATGGCCAAAATATAATTCACCCCACAAAAACCCCCACCCCCTGCAGCCACTGGTGCTTTGGGAAATCCTCCCTAGGGCACTTGTGCAAGCAACCCTGGCATCACTCCTGCAACTGGATCAGCACTGACAGACCCTTATGCCCACAGAGAGCCCACTTGAAGACACCCAGGCTTGGTAGCCAGGTCCATTGGCATGGATCCGATTAGAGGGGCTGTCCCTTTGTCTGCTGCTCTGGCAGAGTTGGTGAATGATGGGGGGAGTACTTTTTGAATAGTTCACTCTCCAACTGAGATCAGAGACTGGAAGAAAAACTACCCCTTTTAGACAAATCAGGGCAGCTGGGCTGATTGCTGCTTAAGTCAAAGGAGCTACATGGATTTACAGCAGCTGAGGAGCCAACCTTGGACCTTCGACAGCTTTGTCTGCCTCATACTCTCTGTCCACCTTGCAGTAGCTTCTCTCAGTTCGACGCCGCCACCAAGACTGTGGGGTTCTCTGTGCTGGGCCTTTTTCCTCAGCAAGAACACATTGTTCTCTTCCAGACCAGGCTGTCACTTTAATCCAGGCTATAATCCTTTCATCTTGGGGCTGTATACACGCGTTTTCTCCCAGGCGCTCAGCTGTCTTTTATATAGGGGCTGAGGTTCCAAGAGATCTCTCTCTCTGGCTTCAAACCTGTCGCAAAGCAGCATATTACTGTTTATTCAACACTACATTTGCATAGCAGTTTATAAAACACAGCGGCTGCCTTTCATGCCAAATGACATCACGTACAGCTAGAAAACCCTGCACAAGCTCAGTCCCGCTGACTACTCTGGAGACTTCTTCCCCAACTGCACTCAGCTCACGCTGCAGAGCAGTGCAAAGATTGCAGTCAGCGGGCCTAAGATTTACCTCAGAGTTCGACGGCGAAGGGTGGGGCGTAGAAGTTTCAACTGCAGAGCTTTCTCCGACCATATAATAGTCACAGTTTGCATTTCCCGACCTTTGGAACCCAGCGCAAAGCCCAGCTGGTGGATTGCTTCTGTAAGGCATTGGACAGGAGGCAGCCTCTTGGCCCAGCTCCTCAAAGGTATTTAGGCACCTCACTCCCATTGCTTTCAACAGGAATTAGGCACCTTTGAGGATCCGAGGCCTCATGTTTAAAATGATTAACACACAGATTAACTGATGATTAAAGTGAGGAATGATCACTTCCTTTTAAGACTGGCATCAAAGAGATGCATTGTACTCTGCTAAATGCACTTGGCTGGTCCCATAGCAGCTACACCAGACAGTAAGCATAGAGTTTACGTGTAAACTCCTGGCAGAACAAGATTGCTCCACAGAGGGGTCTCACAAAACTGGGTGACTGGACCATAAGCCGGCAGATGAAATTCAATGTTGATAAATGCAAAGTAATGCATATTGGAAAACAATCCCAACTATAGATACAAAATGATGGGGTCTAAATTAGCTGCTACCACTCGAGAGATCTTGGAATCATCATGGATAGTTCTCTGAAAATATCTGCTCAATAGAGAGTGGCAGTAAAAAAAGCTAACAATGTTAGGACCCATTAGGAAAGGGACAGATAATAAAACAGAAAATATGCCACTAGATAAATCTGATACGCACCTTGGATATCACATGCAGTTCTGATCACCCCATCTCAAAAGACATGCACTAGAATTGGAAAAAGTACAGAGAAGGGCAAAAAAAAGTATTAGGGCTATGCACAGCTTTCATATGAGGAGAGATTAAAAAGATGGACTAGTCAGCTTGGAAAAGAGACCACGGGGGGGGGGGGGGGGGGGGAAATATGGCAGATGTCTAAAAAATCACAAATGGTGTGGAAAAAGTGAATAAGGAAGCGCTCCTTAGATCTTCATATTACACAAGAACCAAGGGTCACCCAATTAAATTAATAGGCAGCAGGTTTAAAAACAAACAAACAAGGAAGTACTTCTTTACACAATGCAGTCAACTCACTGCTATGGGACATTGTGAAGGACAAAAGTATAACTGGATTCAAAACAGAATAAATTCTTGGAGGACAGGTCCATCAATGGTTACTAGCCAAGATGATCAAGGATGCAACCCCATGCTCTGGCTTTCCTTAAACCTCTGAATACCAGAAGCTGGGACTGGATGTCAAGGGATGGATAACTTGATAAATTGCCCTGTTCCGTTCACTCCCTCTGGAGCATCTGGCACCTGCCACTGTCAGTCAATAGGATACTGGGCTAGATGGACCATTGGTCTGACCAAGTAGAGACATTTTTTTCCCCTTACCATCTGTTTGGATTAGAAACACTTTGGACAGGTCAAGATTACTTGGATTTTCTGCCTTCAGCTTGTTACTTTTAGACTCTGTGTATACTAAATCAGTGGCCCTCCATCTTTCTAGATGACTATACCCCTTTCAGGCATCTGATTGTCTTGCGTATCCCCATATTTCACTTCACTTAAAAACTACTTGATTAAAAAAAAAAAAAAATCAGACAAATACAAGAGTCTCATCACAGTTACTGAAAAATTGCTTACTTATTTTTTGGAATATAAATTTTGTACTTACATTTCAGTGTGTATAATATACAGAGCAGTATAACCAAGTCATTGTCAGTAGGAAATTTTAGTTTGTACTGACTTCATTAATGCTTTTTATGGAGCCTGCTGTGAACCTAGGCAAATATCTAAATGAGTTGAGGTACCTGTGGAAGACCTCTGCGTCCTCCCAGGGGTATGTGTACCGCTGGTTGAGAACCACTGTACTAAATAATCTAAATAGCAGTTCAGGTGTGAAATTACTTCAGTTTCTCTCCATGTGCGCAAAATACAGGTGAAGACAGGTGGTTTACTGGTTTTTTAAACAGATTAAACAAGAGACCTACTTGGTTAAAACCAGTTACCACAGCTCCATGCCGGTATCTTTCCCCTTCCTTCGACTCTCAAGTTATATTCCTTGACATTGCACTATACTAACTTAAGCTCTAAAGAGTTTTCCCATATCTCCCCATACAATCAACTGCTTCTACTTGGGATACTTCGAATAGGAGAAACAGGAGCTGAAGATATCCAAGACCAAAGTCCCTCAACGTTGAGCAGGCTCCTACAATCTGTTAAAAAAGTAATGCGATATCATTAGCAAAAAGTGAGTTATTGACAAAAACCATGGTTGTGGATCCATACTGCAGCCACATGCAAAACGCATTAACTGTGGGATCTTGCTATAACCCTTGTCCTTGCTGCCTTCAAACTTCGGTGTCACCCTCCTCCTTGCATCAGGTCCAAAATTAGATTGCCTACTGTTCACGGGATAGGGTCTTAGTCTTTTCATGTTTGTGGGAGATCCCTATAACCACCCCACTTCCCCCCCACAACTTTCTGAAATGGCCTTCACCTGCGGGTTTGTCCACACAGGGAAAATTACTAGCACAGCCAAAGTGGTAAAATTCCCTAGGTGGACACTTGTATCCCCGAAGAAGAGGGCTCTCCTGATATTTATACTGCTTTCAAGGCAACAAATTAAAATCAGAAAACAAGCACTCTTATTTAGGGAGACAAATGTTCACATGGGAGGTTTATTGGTATAACTACACCTGTAAGTTTCTTCACACAGACTTGTCCTTAGAGAAGATTGAAGTTAATTAAAACAAATGCTTAAATTGTTTCTGTTCCTGTATTATCCTTTGGAAGGGCTGTGACTTGCTGAATGGATTACAGCTTATTGGGGAAGAGGGGGTTTTATGTTCCATTCAAGTCAAAAAAGGCCAAAGAGAGTGAAGCGTAAGGACTATCGCTGCCAGAGCTCTCAACTAATGGGAAAGAGTTAGAGAGAAAAATAATCTAATACTTCAATAAATTTATCCACACCATCATTTAGTCTTTTCCCATTCATTTACCTCAGCTGTCAGCAGAATTAATTTCAAGTGGTTTTGCTTTAAAAATAAAGATTTTTTTAAGAAACTCACTAAGATGGCAGAGCAAACTTTAAAAAAAACAAGCAGCATTTAACCCTTTGTGTAATAACACAACACAACACAGCAACATACATTGTCGCACGTGCAGGGACCCGTATGTTGATGATTCTAGGTGCCTCCATTTTTATCCCAATTTGAGACAGTTGGCAGAGGCCTGGTTTTCAGAAGCTGGGTGACTTTCCACAGGGGACAGACCTGCTTCAGGAACTGGCTCCAGCTCTTCTTGGTTGCTCTGCTCCATAGCAGTATGTGGGAATGGGTGGGTGAATGAGGAGGCTGCTAGGAGATTCATTTTAAAATATGAGGCAGAGGATCTCAAGCATTTATAATGCCACTCTCCCCCACCCCCCTCCACTGTAGCATCTAAGGCAACTAAAGCTACCCTGGGCTATATCAGGGTATTTCTACACAGCCCACTGCAGTGAGCATCTAAGCCTGGGTCAACAGACTCAGCCTCACACTATCACATTAAGAAACAGCCATGTAGGCTTCCGAGCCAAGCCATGGCATTGACACAGCTATTTTTAGTACTGTAGTGTGACTGTGAACCTGTCACCCAGCCTTGGAGGCTCGCTGCTGCCGGCTGTGTAGACATACCCTCAGTGGCTTGAAATTCACAGGAACCTGTCAGCCTATTACTTTCTTCAATGGATAGGAAAATACTCACCACTTCAGGCAAAGACCCTCTATCTCACATGCACTGATGAAAATTCTTATGGACTTGCTAAGTTGCATGGCTTTTAACTCTCAAGCAGAGGAAGAGGCCTGTTTTACCATTACTCACATCCCCATAACCATGCGCTACAAAATTAGTCTGAAACGGTATTTACATCTGAGATGGCACACTTCAGTTTGAAAATAAAACTATTATAAACTATTCATTTACCAACATTTAAAGTCAGGTTATTTTTTCCCTTTAAGGCGAGACATGGTGGTACAACTTACAAGAGAGCCTCTAAATTGCAACAGACGAGAACATCAAGGCATTTAAATACAAAATCAAATACTTTAATGAAATTAGGGAGCACAGGAACAGCTCAGATATACCACTAAAACGGATACCACTGGGCTGTGTACTTGGGTTGTTTTTACACCTTCTGTTTTTAAACAAGCAAGCAGATTGACAAACTACCAATTCTTCAGAGTGTCAAAGATCCTGAGTATAGAGTTATTCAAAACACATAAAATGTATATATATGAAACTTCTCTATAAGCTGGTGGCCTGCACACAGCATTGCACGGATAAAAATATACTACTTTCAATACACAGAGCTAAATACTTTCACATTTATCAGAATTCTCTACACAAGTCAGATTGATAGAATTCAAGTTTTGAATTTTCAGTATATAGCTTTCACTTGTATTAAACAAATGCTTATTTACACTGTGGATAAAGTGTAAGGGCTAATAAGGCCATATTTCCATATTGTATTGTTAAACACTGCAAAATATATACACAAGTGTAACCTAATATAGGCATCAATTCTCGAAATATCACCTTACACATTTGTACAACATAATTGAGTCAGTATGAAACAAGTTTTAGCACCAAGCCACTAATGGTTTTCATGAAACGTTTGAGCTTTCTTCTAGTTCCATCAGGAAGAGCTGTTCGGCAGAATGCTCTAACCACTAAGTGAGGAAATTGGTGCTCTCGGTACTCCAAGTCCAGAAATAGACTAACACACCATTGCACTACAGTATGCAAATATACCCATTACTAAAGAGCAGGCGTAGGACCATCCACTACAACAGAGTCTCTTCAGCATTTTTAAGAGACACTCCAGCAGCAGAAGAGCAACTAAGCCATCTACCCGATTAAGTCTTCCACATCATGATGTCTGTTCAGTGTCTTTGTATCTAGATTCATGTTAACAAGAACAGGGTTAGCAAAGAGCAAAGATTACTGATGCTAAGTGGCTTACGACCCAGGCTAACCCTCTGTGGCAAGGGCAAAATGGGAGAAATCAGGCTCCACTTTGAATCCCAAAGGGCAAAGAAGAACCCTTTGTAGCGCTCATCTTCTATGCCTGCTGTGGCCAGGGTGCTCTCGGTCACAGCGATGACCTGTACGCTCATAGGAGCGGGAACGCTCATGTCTCTCTCTGTAGTAGTGACTTTTCTTCTTGTACTTCCCAGAATGATCAGAACGCTCTCGTGACCGGCTTCGGGAACGTGATGAGCTCCTGCTGTGGGACTTCCTTGGCTTGTGTGTCGAATACTTGTAGTCCTTTGACTTTTTGTAACTCCTCATTTTAGAGCCTTTGTAACTAGTACTGTGGTTGAACTGTCTTGGGGGAGAATCACTACGACTCCTGGAGCGGCTGTGGGATTTGGAACCACTTGATGTTGAGTAGCTTTCACTTTTTCTGAGACAGGGAAGAAGGAGAAGAGAAGGCAAACACACAGTGAGTGCCTTAGAATCAATGCCCTTTACTTAGCAACATTAAAAGCACGTAGGACAACTTAAAATAAAAAGTGTAATACAGAAATAACTTGCATTAACCAATATCCCAGAGAAACCAGGTAGAAGAAACCCTATCACATACAATAAACTCAAAAGATAATTATCCCCAGCTGTCAAAGAGAATGGAGATGGCACCAAATTGGACTATAACAGTGGATGCAACTGAAGGGAAAGTGACTTGAATATTCTACACAATCTTTTAGTTATAGTAATCTTAGGTGTTATTTGAAACTCAAGGAAAAAAGGTTTCAGAAGAAACTGATTTAAGTTGACACTGCCCTTTAAAATGTCATCCTTGGATACAATTACTCACTTAAACTACAGTTCAGGCTGAAAGCTGCCCTCAAAATAGATCTTACAAGCAAAAGTCTCATCTCTAAATACAGAGAACTAGTAATCTGATTAGTTGAAGCTGCAAACCTTGGAATATATTTCAATTAACAGATTTTAGTTTTTGTCTATCTGTCTTCCTACAACAGAATATTTCCCCATCTCATACCCACAAAACACAACACTGCGGTGGGAACTCTGATTAAATCAAATGATTTAGCTGTGTGGGATTCTTTGTTAAATGAGTTCTGCAACCTGTAATTGCAGAGCAGTATCATTTAATAGTCTCATAACTCATTAAAATGCAGTGTAAGTAATTTCCTGTGGGACTAAAAGAATAGGTAACATTTGTAATTAGCATTGTATCCTGTTGTTGGATGGGTAAAAAACTGAAATGCTTTGAAATGCTGAACAGGATCTTTCACAACATATTGTAGTACAATCCATAACGTCTTGCTGTAATTATGAAGCTGATTTCTTTCTGAAAGCATTTTAGAAGATGTATGGGGTTTTGGAGGTTCTATGATTATCTCTCATGGATATCTACAGTAAATTGGCTAAGTTTACAGCTATAAGGATTTCTCTAATTTGTAGACCTGCAAACAGCTTCACGCATGAAAATCAAACGGTCTTTCCTAGCCTAAGCATCACCCCCAATAAAAAGTTTTGCAAGCCAACTGGACCTCAGTTCTGCTCGTGCAACCCCAATGCTCAGTGCAGGTGGCACAGGTGTAATGGAGGGAGAATCTGAACCTGTCGCCATTTTGTTGATTTGTGAGTCAGAATAGAATCCACTTCCCTATCCCCCAGCTTTGTGTCCATGGTGAGGACAGTTAAGCTGCAGCACACACTTATTTTTGTCATTTAAGTCAGCAGAAAGAACTATAAACACAAGGAGCAGATCTGCTGAGTAAGAAGGTCCCATTCATATGCAGTAATTCCTCTAACCATAATTTCACTTTAACCCACACTGGCCACCATGTTGCACCTCCGTACACCAACGTCTCATTTCCAGAGCTCAAACATGGTTTAAGTTTACGTAAACTACTGCAGTTGTTGCTTCAGTAGAGTCCGTTGACTACCAAAGCACCACTCTCTGGGATGGTAGTTTGCCATTTGCATAGCAGGTTACAAATGTGACTTAGCTCTTCCGCCCATTTCAGCACATACCTGCGCTTAGGAGATGCTGATCTAGATGGTGATCTTGAATAACTCTGCTCTCGACTTCTGCTTCCACTTCTGCTCTCCTCCCTTCCTTTCTGAATGCTGTGAAGGACACAACCCAACTAAGATTTAGATTGAAAAGCTAGGAGGGAAAAAAAAAAGTCGAGTCTATATCACATGGAGTCTTACCCATTCACTGGACTGCTGGAATTCATTCTTTTTGTTCCATCCATTTTTCTTTTGGCATTCTTCATCGCCTGCACAGGAAGTGGTGAAGGTTTGTTTCCTTTACCTTCTTTTGGAGACTCTGAAAGAAAAATGTTGACGTTTACACTTCATCCCCCCAGTGTGCATCAAAGATATATCAATCTTTAGGGGACAACTAAATTGTAAGGAATGGCAAGCAGTGGTTGAATGGATTATCTGCCATCACTAATGAGGGCACGCGTCAAGTAATTACCATCCTCTACATACACTTTGCAGTACATACAGGTAAGGAGTGAAACCTGAACACCTTCGGGTAAGTCAGAGGTTATTCAAACCTAAAGTAAGTTTCTGAGGCTGTAAACCTAGTACATAAACAAAATTTACCCTACAGCAGACTTTAAATCAGTGACAAAGCCCTTAATTAAAACTGCCTGAACCTGCAATTTATGCAATATGTCACACTACTTTTAATAGCTGGAAAGGCAGATTACTAATACCTTTGTATCTTCAAGACGGCTCTGTTAGGCAAGCCACACTAGCTAACCAGTTTCCAGACACGGTACTCTGGGAAAAAACTTTCCTTAAAAAAACTGACAGTGAATTCTGGAACCACATACAGATGTGTATGATTCACTGGCAACAAGTTCAACAAATATTTAGATCCAACGGGTAATGCTCAAAGGTGTTACAACCCAAATCTGTAAATACACATTGCACAAGTGTGGTTTTTACTTAAGTGGGTGCTAGTTTACTTGATTCATTAAAAAGGTCCAACTCTCCCTTATTCTGTTTCAAGAAAATTAAATGCAATTTAAATGCCTTTTTTTTTTATAAAGGGAATTTTAAGTTAGCCAGAAGTGACTTTATTTTTTAAATATGCATACACACAAATGTTTCAGTTGAATAGAGAACAGTGCACTCTCCCTTCACACAAAGCCATTTGTCCATGTCCCTTCCCAGAGCATGCAGTTGCTCGAGCAGAAACATTTTGAAAACTGAACATGGCTTTCTCCACTAGACAATACTTTTGCATGCTCTCGCATGACAATAAATGGTTTCAGGTCATGTCCCAATGCTGCCTTTTTTCTAGCACACATGCTATTAACATGTGGTTAAGGGAAAGAATAGGAAAAATCTTAGGATTAGTCAGACTACTCCTTTCTATGGAGTGATAACAGCACAAACAGCAGAATTCACATCATCATTTGGAATACAGACAGCTGAACAAGGTCACTGGAGGAACACCTGCAGTCTAATTTGGCCTGACAGACAGGATTCTTACTCAACCAGTCATGAAGATAAGTGGAGTATAGCAAAAGTAACTAATATCCCTAAAATATGGAATAAAAGCAATGCAATAGACCAGCAGTTCTCCTGCCGCCAATTCCGCCGCCGAATTCCCCCACTGCTGCCGAAAGTCCCACACACCCTGCCGCCAAAAACGGTCAGACGGCGGCAGGGTTTCGGCGGCAGGCATTGATCCCTCCACGCAACCCCGCCGCCGCCGAAAGTGTTCTCCCCGCTTATTTACCAAGTTCCACTCGGGCCAGGTACAGTCAGGTCAAGCAGTACTTGACCTGACTGTACCTGACCCGAGTGGTACTCGGGGGAAAAAAAGGTTGAGAACCACTGCAATAGACATATGTGAATTAGGTTAATTGCTACCAACCATTTTTAGGAGCAGGGGAAAACCCCAAAGTGTTCTCCAAACTGGGAGTCCCATCGGGTAGCAGACCTTTAGCTTGTGCTTTTGCCTCTTCAATGGCTAGTTTCTTCTTTTCTACTTTGCTCTCCAAGACAGACAAATCAACCTGCAAATGCACATCAAAGATCAGTTCTCCATACAGAAGTAAATGTTTCAATTGACCATCCCAAGAAGGGATCTGACTCTCAGGGCCTGGATACCGCTCCCACTGAAATGAAAGCTTTGCAACTGGCTTCAATGGGAGCAAGTTGTTTTACCCCACGTTCTGAGAAACACTAATTTATTCTGAATACACACGGTATAAAAACAACAGCGAACCTTTTTCCGAGTATATAGCTGCAGGATTTTTAAACAAATCTCTTGAATTTCCTCCTCTGTTGCTCCAAACAGTAGAAACCAGTGAGGACGATTAGGAAGTGGGATCTACAATTCAGAAATCACACACTCAGTTTTCTACTTCTACATGAAAACCTTAATGTAAATTAAGTGACAAAATATAATAAGCATGTTCACCTCCAATGTTCTAGCTGCAAGATAGATACAGGCACAGGCAATGCTTTCTGGCTGGAATCTTACAAAGACATCTGTTCGCAGACTGTCATTCATGTAATTCCTGAAAGACAAAATGAGGGGAAAATTGCAACCCCCTGCAGAATTCCTCTCTGTTCTATTCTCTTCAATTCTACAGCAACTACTTCTCTAGTAATTCTATCGCTACGCTCGAATGCTATACTCCTGTAAATCTGAAGAGAAGTTAGAAAAATTTCTTCAAGGGGAAGGATATATGGTTGGGAATAAAGTTTCTGACTGGCAGTCAGACAAATCAGTTATGAAAGAGAACCAGTTTTAACTTTCCTTTTCCCTCTAGATCTACTGGCCTGCTCTCATGCAAAAACAAATGTTTTTGTAGAGATAACATATAATCTGTGAAATACTCAGTAATAGAAATCTAGGCTCAATCCCAGACAGCAGAGAAGCATGCAAACTCAAAGTTAGTGTTCAAAATTGCTGATCCTGCTGGAGTTCTTCAGAGAAAAGCAATCCGCTTCAGTGTGTACCCATTTCCACTGGAAAGTTTTTGTAACCTATCCATTTTCCATTAGCGAAACAGCATCCAAGACAGAATCCATTCTTGATGCAAAAAATTAGCCGTAGAAGAAATCCAGGTATTTGGGAACATCAGTGCCAAGGACGGGTCAGTATTCAAATAGATTTCCTCTTCTCTGGCAAATGACAGTATCGTTTCCAAATTGTCCCATTTCAACAAGGTTTCTTAAAATGAATATTCACAGAATGAGACAACTGTAAAATATTGCACATATTCCACAACAGTCAGTACACATTTTAAAAGATTGCGATTTTAAATCCTTAAGGAAATTTGTATTTTTAAAGTACTTGAATCTGAATTTATGTCAATAAACAAATGAAATGCTTAAAAGGTATAACTTTTAAAGAATTATTTCTTTCAAGCAACGTGTCAGGTAGGCAAGAGATAAAACACCACCCAGAACAAAGGCCACTGTATAATTATATACAGCAAAGCTTTCTAAGAGGAGTTTGAAATTGATTGTGTGGGTACCCAATACACAAGGATTCAGTAATTCAAGGACACCCAACCCAAACCAGAGGCCACAGCCCATTTAAATGCACCTTACAGAAAGAGGATGTGCTCATGAATCCTGTAAGAGCAAAGATGCTCACACTCCCATCTGTGTGTTTTAGTCCTCCGCTATATCTAAGTTCTAACACATAGGGAGTGACTGATCATTGGGGAAAACCAGTGACAAGTTAAAGGCTTAGTCTTGACTCTCCTTCACCCTGCCCATGAGGAAAGAACAGCATGATTTAAGTGAACTGATCACCTGGTTTTAACACTGAAGGAGACCAGAGAAAGCCTTTGTGAAATGAAGTGCAGTGAGAGAAGTAGTATTCAGAATGTTTGGAGGATGAATGGTCTTCCTTTTCCAAACTGCTAAATTAAGAGACTATCTTGCTAACTGTGCAACTGGCCTTTCGGCTCGGAGTTTGGGTGCATATGGAATTAAACATTTGACACATTACGTCAACAAAAAGCAGTTCTGTAAAACCACCAAACTTCAAAAATCTGTTATACTGGATTGCCTGCTGTACCTGGAAAATGGTGGGTATGAGCTATGTATATGCATGTACACTGCATCACATGTATATTTTTAAATTTAACAGTTGGGGCATTGCTCTAATAGTTATTTCTTTGCATCCCAAACAAGAAGAAAATTGGTGTCTAACAGTCTTACTTCACATGTGAATTCTGAATGCAATGGGTATTGTGTAATCTGGAAGTGGGGAACATTTTCAGTGTCATTGCTGGACTTAATTCCAAATTGCAGGCCTTCTACTCAAGTATTTTAAGTGTTGGATTAAATAACATACATAGATACGGTAAAAACTGAAGTCTACCGGTTAGTTCACTCCATAAGACTTAAATCCCACATTAAATAGTGGTTTTTTTTTTGTTTTGCATTTTAAAAAGTACAGCATTTTTAACAGTTATAGCATCTTAACATTATCAGGTTTCAAAATTTAAACAATCAAGTTCTAAAATACACAATAAGTCAAAGGCACAACAACAACAACAATCAAAAGTATAAGCACAAGCAGCAGTTGGCCAGTTACTATACTATCGGATTTATACCACCTGTCTAGAGTCAGCCTTCTCTTTGTAGAGCCTGCTTTGGTTTGGCTGAAGACGGCAGTTATCCCTGCACCATAGCGCTTGGGCAGCAGAGGAGAAGTCTTAGTCACTTACCCTCAGAGGCTACCCTTTGATTAAAAGAGTACAGAAAAGAAAAGTCAAAATGGGTTCTCCACCAAACAGATCACAGTACCAGAGAATTCAGTCAGCAGAAATATGACCTTTAGATTCATTATTCCAATTTTTAAATTATGTCATCGTTTCATGAGTTACAAATTTGTTACAATCCAGATCTGGAATGTTAACTTCGATACCCATCCCCAAATCATTCTCTTCACTACAGTGAAGCAATAAGGCAGGCAGAAGACGTTTCATGGCAAATGTAAAAACACTGAGTTATCCAGTCTTAGTAGCTGACATCTTGGATTATCCATGTGGATAAAATGGATTTATGTCGAGGGTTCCTGATGCCCTTGTTGCAATCAACGGATCAAGAGTTGGGAAAGTCTGTCTCCCAGCATCAGCGACGGACAAAAACTGCACATATGATTTACCCAAAGAAACAACCGCTTAATGTTTTCATTTTAGAGGGAGGTCAAAGGGTAGAAGAAAAGGGAAGAAAGAGCAAGGGGGTGAGGGGTTTAAAGCTATCTTACCATTTAAGACAGTGCCTGAAACTTAGAGGCCGCTCAACATTTGGGAAGTAGGTTGGGGCACTCCAGGAAACACTGGAACTGTCTATATTCCATGAACACAGTTGTGGCCTACACCAATGTTGCCCAGAGTGCCTCAAGTGACACATTTCTGCCACTGCCCCTGCTGGTCTCTTATAACAAGAAAGATCAACTTACCATGACGTCTGGACCAGGTGTTGGTTACGTTCACATTCTAATACCTGAAGGTACATAACGATTATCTGGAAGATATGGGTCATTGAGTTATTACCAAGAATCTCTAGAACCAAGTATTTAATTCAGAGGGGTGTCCATGCAGCATCTGCTATTCTTTTCTAGAGTTTGATACTCTCAAGCATCCACAGAGTGCTTGCAAGATGCCAAGTATTTACCCACGTAGTTCCTGCCTCCAGCACAAGGGGGAAAGAACAGGCTCCAAAAGTTTACGTGCACAGCCAAATCAGACCTCCCTCATGCTACTTCTTCTGAGCTCAGTCATCCTATTCATCTAGAAGTCTTGCCTTCAACTCAGTTTTCAAAATAGGTATGTTTTTCCTATAGCACTCAATATTCCTCTTATAGTCGCCACATGGGAGGAAACACTGCCAACTGGAAAAAGTGGCACCAACCAGCACAAAACATCTCTATGGGGAGGGGAAAAAACCTAGCCGTTCCTCTCTTTTGTTTATGCAAAGTCCACATAGGTTTAAAAGGTTCACAGCAGCATGCAAGACAACTGAAAGATTTTTATGACCTACACACGAAAAAGATGCTGGACAAAACAAAATGAGTACAGGAAATTCACAGGGATTGCTGGGTGAAGGAGTACACTCATTCCTGTGATCAGTACCCCAGTAAATATAAGGAGGCTCAAAGAACTAAAGACAGCAGTGGGGCTAGAGAAAACCTGAACAGAGCAAGGTATTGCATTCTGAAAGCATAGGAGCAGAAACTGCTTTCCCCATACAACTTGTTGGCTGCCCAAAGCCCAAGGTAACTACACATTTTTAAATCAGAGGGCACTTACTCTCCAATTTAAAGACCGTTTACAATACAGCCAAATCAGACCTCCCTCATGCTACTTCTTCTGGGGGCAGAGCTCAGCACATCTTGGGGAAGGAGCATTCCCACAACTGATAATTTCACACATCCCCTCAGTAATAACAAGTAGTATAATCAGAGAGCTAGATTCCATTCTACAAAAGGGATATTTGAGAGCCTTAGTCAAAGAGGAGTATTCAACATCCTTCAGAATTTAATACCAAAATTACCTGCTTAATCAACAATAAGTTGTTTTCATGTTATGACAAAGTGAAGAATCCAAGTACAGTTAAGTCTAACCAGTTCTTAACATCTGCATCCTCCTCCAGTCTTCACTGACCAATGAGATACAAGACCAACTAGTAAGACTCTCTTGAATGAGAAACAAGATAGCAAGATCACAGTAAACTAGCTTCACCAGCTTCAGTATTGTGGAACATGAAGTTTTTTATCCAGTTTAATGATCTACCCAGAACACGAAAAGTGTGTGAAACACACATCCACTATTTTATGTGTTAGCTGAACATTGTACAAACCTTATGAGGGTGCTTCACATGAACACAAAACCCCAGCTCCTTTAAAACTCTTCTCTCTGCCTTTATGATTTGGTTCTTCAAATTAACATACTCTTGATCCAGTAGTAGAGGTACAGGTTTTCTGTAAGACATTATTTCAGATTTCACAGAATAAGAGTGAATTGGCAATACTAAAAGACATCCAACAATCTTACTTGGACACACATGCAGGTTATTATATTTTGATGCACACTGGCTCATATTTACAACAGTACAAACACTTATTTCGTTAAGATACCTACATTCACTTTTTTATGTTTTCAATCCCCAAACGAGGTTTTACCCACACATTTCTTGAGTAATGATGCACCCCACCCCCACACAGGCACAGCCACAATTATTGCTAGCTAGTGGTACTAAGTTCAGGCTCTGCTGTTCAGAAGTCCCCAAATTAAAACAACTGACCATGAAGAAAGTGAGTTTTATAATTTCAGATTCTAAACTTACTTTTTCTCCCTTAGATGTCGAAGACGATGGAACACGTTAATTACATCTCTTATGCGCCTTGGTGCTTCTTCAATTTTGGATGCCAGATGAACACAGGCCATTGACACATGCTGAAATATAAGTATTGCAACATACTGATGTTTTGCTCAAATCTGGAACTGATCGCCTCCAAGAGCTTAAGGAGGGATAACAAGAGAAAATGGTGGTAAAAACAAGAAATGTCCAAAATTTGAGATAAGTATGTTATAATGTAGATGTGCAAAACTGTGTTTAACTAAACAATATCTCTATAGCTCAAAGGTTTCCTGTACACATAGTTCGCCAACAGGACATAATTCATGCTCTCAAACATAAGAGAAATCAAATGCATAGTGCATTTTAAAAAAGAATCCTTACCTCCATGGAATGCTTCACAAAAGATTTTGTATAAAAGAAACGTTGGAACAGCACCTGCCCTGTAGCCATTGCCACCTAGAGAAAAAGGAAAAAACAGTAATCAAACATTAACATCCCCATATAGGCTTCTAGAGCAAGATGAATTAGGCTACAACAGATTTGAGTCCCAAAACCATTAGAAATGCCAGACTCAGCACCAAGCAGCTCATAAAGGAACAAAACTGCACGAGGTTTATACTACCATTAAGCATTTGTTTTAGACACCTAGTTTCTTTAGTCTTAAAAACAGATTAGACAAAAGAAAAGCCCCACCCATAGCAAAATATTTTATGGGGACACTAAACAGTAGTTATGAGGGTGGATACTACAGTCCAAACAGCTCCCAGTGCTTCGCCACCTATGCAAATACTCCTATTTAGTTATTCTCGGTTAATGTTAAAACACAACCACCAACTCAACTCAGAGTCATTTTAACAATGAGTCAGCAGTAAATGTCAAATACTATCATCTGCCCCCAAGCTCCCCCATCAGTATTTTTTTTAAAATATGAATATGTGATTGTAAAATCACAGACTCCACTGTTGCTGTATAAAACATACACATATGCAAGAAGGATGGCTAGACAAGTTAAAACAGATAAAAAAATATTACTGGTAGCAGCATTACACACAAACAAAAATCACTTAAAAAAATCGAAGGGCTCACCCTGTCCCCGGGTGTCAGGCTAAACCCTTCAGAAGGAAGTTACATTTGTTCTGACTGACGCTCACCAGGAACTTGGTGACATGTCAGGCAAGGAAGAACTTAAAAAACCTCATTTGAAACACACACTGCAAAATCACGTCCTTTGCCAGCCGCAGGGAAGAAGCAGTGCGAGAGGGGAATCTCCCCTTGGAAATGAGCAAGACTTGGCCGATCGGCCGGGAGGGGAACGGCCTGGAAAACGCAACAGGGCGCTGGAGGGCTGAGCCAAACCAGGCCCTCCGTTTACAGGAAGAGATGGAGGATTACATCATTCACTTCCCGTCTCAGCACTGTCTCCCTCCGAGCCGGTCGGGACAAAGCGTGCGGGGGCGGGCGGGGCCCAGTTACAAGATCGGCTTCCCAATCCCATCACGGGCAGGGCCTCGTTCCTTGCCCGGCCCTGCCCCGTCTTTGATCGCTGCTGTTGCAACCGCCGCCTCCTCGCCCGCCCCGATCGCTGCCGGGTTCGGGTCTCACCGAGTCCCTGCGGTTAAGGGGGGAGGGGCGGGGAGGGGAAATGGATGACGCGACGCAGCGCAGCGGCCGTTTGGCACCGGCAGCCCCCGCAGGGCCAGGAGAACAAAGCCTCCCTTCCCCGCCCAGCCAGCGCGACACTCCCAGGCAACAAAGGCCCAAGCCTTGTCCCAGCGCAACGGGCCCAGAGCGGCCATCAGCCCCCCTCACCGCTTCGGCCCGACTCCCAGCCAGGCCTCGGTCGCCCTCAGACCGGAAAGCCCCTCCCCCCCGAACGCCTTTCACCCGCCATGGCGCTGCCGGCCCGCCCGGAAGGGCCCCGCTCACCTGCGGGAGCCGCAGTAGGATGCCGGCCGCCTGGATGAGCTCGCAGCCGGTGACGCGCAGCTGGATCTCGGTGTCGGGGTCCAGGCCGCTGCCCATAGAGGGGGTGAAGCGCAGCGCGTGGTCGGGCAGGAGGCAGTTCTCCAGCGTGATCAGCACCCCCGAGTACAGCCGGTCCCCGATCAGCACCGCGCCGGGAGTCGGGGCGCTGCTCCCCGACGTGGCCGGCCCCGCCGCCTGAGGCCCGGCCGGCCCCGCCGCTATCACAGCCACCGCGCTACCCGGCCCCGCCGCCATCTTGGGGCGCTGCTTCACCTCACCTTGCTTAATGCCGTCCTTCTCCTCCGGACTGGAGCCGGGCGGCGTCCCGCCCGTTCCCCCTCAGCTCGTCTCCCAATTGGCTGGCCGCAGCGAGGCGCCGCTCCCGGATTGGTCCGCTTGCCCCCTGCGTGACGCTAGTCCTGCGGGCTGATGCAGCGGCGTGACGCAGCGGTTGGGAATTCGAAACAGGGTGGAGCAGGCGGAACTTCCGGCCTGCTTTGAGCGCCTCTCCCCCCCCCCCCGACAAACAAAGCCTGGCTGTAGTGTAGTGCTAGGCCTCGGCCTCCCTACCTCATCACCAGGCCCCAGCCTGAACCACTGCTAGCCCCAGGGCCTCCAGCCTCGCCTCTCACCCCTCCTATCACCTCGCCTGCCGCTCCCCCCATCATGGCGGGTGTTAGAAAACGACTTTACACCCCTGCATGGGGGTATTGGCAGGGCTCTGGAGAGAAATCTGGAGCCCTGCTTCTTCATGTTCACTGAGTTGAGGGGCCTGGTACAATTGTCCTCCTCCCTCCCCCTGGCTTATGTGCTTGCTAAAGGGGAGCCCCTAGGGGCACTCCAGTCACCTTCTCCAGCTTTTCTCTGCCACAAGGGAGGGCAAGCAGCTTCCCCTCCTCCCCTTTTTAAAGTTGGTTTCCTAACTGCTCCCTTGACTCCAGCAGGTGGGACTTTCCATAAAATAAGGTTCACCCCCCAGTCTTGAATTGGCAACACTGTCCCCCTGTAACCCCCCTTGTAGTTTTATCTTGCACTATTATTGCTAAGAGTCCAAGTGGGAATTCTCTTTCCCAGCCTGCATTGAACAGACCCGAGTACAGATTTCGCTAGAAGATAGAGCTGTGTGTAAGTCTCCACATACTACAACTTTAGTTAGGTTTATAAGATGGTTATGTTACCCTGAAGACAAAAGCCTTGGAGAGTCCAGGGTTTTGAAGCTTGTACACAGACCGAGGTCCTAACCCCACTACAGCTTTTAATTGCAAGGCCTAGTCTGCACTTAAAAATTAGATCAACCTAGGTACAATCGCTCAGTGCTGTGAAAAAAATTCATGCCTTGAGCAATGTACTTAGGTCCATCTAACCCCCACTGTTGATACAGCAGGGTCAATGGAAGAATTCCTCCATAGACTTAGTTACCACCTCTTGAAGGGATGGATTAACTACATTGATGGAAGGGTTTTTCCATCAACCTAGGAAGTGTTTATGCTGTAATGGCACAGCTGTGGCCATACCTGTGCTGCTGTAGCAGCAGTAGTGTAGATATGGGTTTAGTCTCTGGTTCCCCTGACTCCCATACAAATGTAGTATAGACTGAACCAATGATCAATTAGCAACTCTGTAGATACCTTTTAGGGAACATCACATTTAAGCTTTCCTTACTAGACTGGCTTGTTTAAATTTTTTAAATTGGAAAGTCTTACTGCTACACCTGAATGTAGTCTAGCTGTGCTGCACTCTTTTACATATTCTCGTTTAAAGCTAAGCTTGATACTCCACATTTTGTGGTAGGAAGCTAGATAGCACAGTACTTAAGAAGGCACGGTTTATATTCCTAACCATTTGAATTTCTGGTGATTTCCTTAGCTTTTTTCTTAAAAAGCTCTCATTCTTAGTCTCATGGACTACTTATTTTAGTAGAACTCTACTAGCTGCAGCACAAGCCTTACTAAGCTTTTAAGATTTTCCTTTTTTCTGCTTTTTGGCAGTTACTTCCATGGTTATCTTATGTGTCACATATTCAAGCCATAGCTGTCCAATATAACCTCATTAATACTAAGTCTGCCACACTGATGTTTTTCTACATGCATCTATATGGGATAGTTGTCCACATTTCAGGATGCGTTTGATAAATACATGTTTGAGTCACAGTACAATAAAGTGACTATTCAGATTCTTTCGTAATAATACATTAAAAAAACCTTTTATTAGAGTGTTACAGAACACAAATGTTTACACACAATGTTTTTACATAGAGTGACTTCTTCTGCAGGGTAGGGTTTATTCCTGTTAAGCTTAGATTGCAATTTTGACCAAAACCATCGCGGGACAGTATGGCAGGGGGAAAAAAACCAAAACAAAAAAACCACCCCAGTCCTCATGAGTTTACAAGCTGGTTGTCTAAATCTCCCTTCTTTCTTGCTAGACTGATTTTAGAGGATCCTGTTTCACAGACATGATCTTTTTTGTACTCTGGGGTGCAAACTTTGCAATACAAGTCCCTGCTTAGAATAGGCAGCTACAATTGTAGGTTATGCCCGTCACTTCAGTAATGGTGTATAATACGTGAAAATATTCCTTCTGGTTCTTTACCATCTCCAAGGGCAGCAAGGATGCCTTCTTGTCCTCTCCTTTGGGCTAACGCAGCTAGGGACTTGAATGTCTTTGGCTCATAAATAGCCAGATCAGCAAGCATTTTCCTGTTCAGTTCAACCTGGCACTAAATGCAAGAAGGATGGTCAATGAAGAGCACAGTAATTATACTTTTAAAAAATTTTCATTGTTAAGTTTTTAAGTGTATTATTATATACATGTTTCATTAAAACTAATATTTATTGGATGTTTTAGGCAAATGAACATCTGATTTTGCTATCTGGGAAAGCTTCAAGATACACATTTCATTTTTGTGCATATCCCAAGGGGAAAGGGTCAAACACTTCAAAACAGCAACTTTATGCTATTGCATATGATCTAGAACAGAGATAGCCATGAGTTTTCTAAAAACAAATTCTAGTAGCTACAGTGAGAAGTCTCTTCCTTTATGGAAGTTTACATAGCAAGTGCCTGATCTTAGACATTCTAGTTTTCAATTTCTAGCAAACAAGATAAATATGTTCCAAATGGATGGAAATTCTTATTGAAATAATGTTTCACACTTCTATAGTGACTTCCATCCAAGGACCTCAGAGCTCCTTCAGTAAAGAATTCTATCCATTAGAGGTGAGGAAATGGATATAAAAAAAATTGACTTGGCCAGGGTCACACAAGTGGTCTGTGAGCTGGCCACAGAACTTGGCTCTCAATTCCTAATCCTGTGCCTTAACCATCCTTACACAGTCCTTCTTCAGATTTTGCAACAACATCCAAATATACTCTCAGCCCATCCATTCAATTTCACCTTTAAATAAAAAGCCAAGTTTGAGTTTTAGGGCACAATCCTTAGAAGTGCTGCACACCTACAATTCATGTTGACTTCCACAGAAGTGGCAGGTGCTGAACTCAGGATCAGGCCTTTATAGAATACATAGAGCAGTGAGTGGATGATCTAAGATTTCAAGAGATTATAGAAACCAGGCCCGCTTCTTTTGGAAAATGAAACTACGGACTTCCTTTGCGTCCCTTGCATCTCAGATTGGTCCATCAGGGAACAGGTATTTCAGATAAAGTCAGCTAGAACTTCCATGCAAAGTACTTTATTCCATTAGTTACCAAGAGTTGCAAGAGAACATTAGAGTAAAGTCTGATTTCATTAGCTGATCAATAAAAGCTACTGGTTAATTTTCCATCCAGGTGTTCTACAGACTTAATTAGGCAGAAACAAAAACTAAAAAGGTGTTTAAAGCACATTGCCATTTTAATTTTTGCTCCAGATTAAAAAAAATTGGGAGAACCAAGCTAAACCTAAGACCAAAATAAAGTTTTCCAGTTTTACAATTCTATTATGAAGTTTTAAAACAAATCCCATTGTATGTTTAAAAAAAAAAAAAAGCACTGCAGTGCTAAGAATCTAGCAGTGAAACTGACTGCATTTATGTTTATTGTCCAAGCTTATTGAAATGCACCAAACAGCCTAATTAGAGAAAAGTAATTTGGAGTTTTTAACTCACTTTTAGTAATTCAAGGTTTTATTTATTTTGTATTTTAAAAAGGCAGCTATTACTCTGAGCACCTGACAGTAGCATAGGTAACAAAGTTATTTACAATAAACAATGTAAACTGACATGGTCCCTCTAAAGAATAAACTTTAAAAGTTCTTCTGATCACATAAATCAACAGTGAAGAGATGTTCTATGGAATTAGCCTTGCATGAGTGTTTGAAAGACCACTGAGACAATTCTGGACAACATATCACCATTTCAGTGCAACTATTCTCCAAGCAACACACATACCTTAAGAAGATTGCCTATGAAAACTGGATACTTCAAACGATGTTCGAGAGAAGCTGCTTCAATCCTTGTAATCCAAAGCTAAAAAAACCCACAAACATTTAAATATAAAAATAAGTTAATATTCTAGTTGATGCTTTCCTCTGGCAAAGAATTTAGACACATGGATGTGCTCAGATTCAGTAAATACATGTCCTGACCAACATTTCTTCAATGCAATGAATTCTGATGCAACATGAGCTACTGCAGAGCCAACACAGGCTAGTGCACTTGCTGTGAACTCACAGAACTATTCTTTCATCAGCAGTTTGTAAAGCATTTTGGGATACCCCAAAAGGGAAAATGGCTATATAAAAATGATTCTGGTCTCTTCCAGTTTTACATCTGATATTTTGGTCTGTTTTTTTACCATTCTCATGAATTTCTTCTTTTCTCTTCTGGCCTTTGTAGACTTGACAAAAGCTCTTCGAACACTTCGTACAGCCAAACTATAGCAGCGGTTCTTCCTTCCACGAAAATGCTAAGGTAAAAACAAGATGTTCCATTTCAGTTATTAACGCTTATAAGGCTGTAAAGCCCTTCAGTAACATGACTATAGAAGGGATCACTTTGCATTTCTATACAGCCTTGCATTAAGAGGATCTCAAAGCACTTTACAAACATCATCTCATTTTACAAATGGGGAAACAAACTCAAAGATTAAGGCCCTGGCTATACTTACCTTAGGAGCTTACAGCAGCACAGCTGTTTAGATACAGCTGTGCCACTGTGAGAGCACTCATGTAGTGGCCTATGCCCATGGGAGAGAGCTCCCACCCCCACATGGATAACTAACCCCACACCCCTTCTGCTCCTTTGAGGGGGGTCGGTCGGTTTGACTGTCTCTAACACACGCGCGCGCACGCACGCACACACCCTTTTGCTCTTTAGAGACAGATCGACACCCCCCCCCCCATCCCACACCCCCTTCTCCTCCTGAGACAGACAGACCGACTGCACCCCCAACACCCACACACACCCCTTCTGCTCCTTAGGGCCATCTTCACTTCTGCCTGGAGCCGGGGCTCCCTCCTGCCCTAAGCTCTCGGGCGCAGCCAGGCCTCCGGAGCTGCCGGGTGCAGGCGCAGGAGAAAGGGCCGGGCCCCGGAGGATGCGCATGGGACAGCCAGTCCCGGCGCCGGGCCCGCTGGCGGGGGCGGGGAGGAGGAGGCCGGGCCCGGAGCTGGCCTGGGCGGGGGAAGGGCGCACTCACTCGCGCATGCTTGAGCACCGCCTGCACCCTCCAGAAGCGGTCGGTCAGGCGGCTCCGCAGCCAGCAGGGCACGCTCAGGAAAACCATCGCCCCTCCGCCGGGCCAGCAGCACGGGCAGCCTGCAAGCGCGAGCTCAGATCAGCTGACGCGCAACAGCGGCGCGAGCAGGCTTAGTTCCGGCGCGCGGCGCAGCCAGTGAGACGCTTGCGCTGCTGCCGGCTGGGTGGGGGAGGAGGCTTATCAGCCTCCTAGATAGAGGGGGAAGGAGAGAGAGAGTACGAAAGAGAGTGTGACGTGACGTGCCTTCCTCTGTCCCTCTCTGCTGCGGGGGATCATCGGGGCAGAGATCCCTTTGCACTCAGTGGGGGAGGGCAGGGGTTCACAGCTGCCCAGATATTTGGGGGCAGGAGCAACAATAGTTGCCCAGGTTCGGAATGGGGAGAAACCCCCATCTGGGCACACGGGATCCCCTTTAGCAAGCCTGGGATTTGTGCTGGCTGCACAGCTGGCCTGTGGGCAAGCTAGAACTGGCAATAGGTAAGGGGCTGGCCGTGTTGCCTGGTCTTGTTGCCCAGCACATCTCATCTTGGTGAGATTTTCAGTTCTGTCATTTTTGCCAAGCTTTAGCAGTGGGAACTGAAGCGTCTCCTGCCCGGTGTCCCTGCATGCTGAGCCTGGATTTATTTTTAGATACAAGAGTTCTGCTGTTTCCCAGAAGGAGGGTAGAGAAAAATAGGTTTAATCACCATGTTAAAACTTTCCTGCGACCTTTGCTTGAGGAAGCTCCAGTTCCCTCCCCCCCCCCCTCCTGCTTTGGAGCAGGAACTTGAAATTAGGCAAGGCCTTTGAGTCAATCTTGTGCTGTTTGCTGTCCCGTGAAAATCTGATTTCAGAGCTGCAACTGAAATCAATGGGAGCTGTGCTTTGAACATATAACTGCAGTATAATGCTAAATATTCTGGAATATCAGGTCTTCGGTGTCTCAAATAGGGCACCCCAAATTAGTGGATACTTTTGACCTTAATCTCTTTGTGCCTTAGTTCTCCATCTGGAAGATAACAATATGCCCTCATCTCACAGGGGTGTTGTGGAAATAAATGAATTAAAGTTTGTGAAGCGCTCAGATGCTGTGGTGATGAGTGCTGTTGTATTAATTTAGAGGGAATAAGTGGATCCAAAGAGTTGAAGGGGTTAACGTGACCCAATCACTGTCCAACATTAAACAGTCTTAAACAAGATTCAGGATCTGATACACGATATCTCATTGCTTAGTACCATGGCATGCAAACCATTCAAAACCTTTAAAACCTTTTATTAAAGATACAGAAAAAGGAAAAACAGTCAAAACATTTGAAATGTACAGTATTAAATAAAGAGATACAGTGGGTGAGGTAGTATTTTTTATTTTTATTTATTTTTTGGCTGAGGTTATTACACTAGAAGAGCCTCTGGGAAGGATGCAGGAGACCTGACAGAGTTTGCACCCAGCTAGTTTACACCTACAGGTTTTACACTGCTAGTAAACTTTCCTCATCTAAACTGGTGGCCCGTGCTTTATCATGCCCATTTTAGGTCCTGCAAACTGCTTTGTGTATGGGACGTCTGTGCCAGTGTAGAACTCCATTGACTTCTGGGGGGTTGTGCCCGGGTGAAGACATCTGCCCATGTGAAACTAGCTGAGGGCAGAGCCCAAGATACACACAGTCTAATGGCTAGGGGATACATCTTAGTCTGTGCTTGTAAATGTAATATGTAAATAAATAATAGGAAAAACTAACAAAGGGCTTTGAGACCATTGGTTAGAAGGTGCTGTAGAAATGCAAGTTATTATTGTAACATGTTTTAATGTCCACAGGGGGGATTTATAGACCGAGAAGGGAGCTGTTCAAATACAGGATAATATGATTCATCAAGTAAAATATTGGCTGGATCGTGTATTATTATTAATCAAATATTGCATTCAGCCAGCTGTAAAGTTGAGTGATGCAAAACATGGAATGGTGAGTGGTGCTATTGCTTGATAAATATTATTCAGCCAACTCTAACCAAGACCTAAGTCTTATTTTCATTTAATTTCTGTTGATGTATTTTTATTTCATGTAATGAATTCTCCTTTAAAATGTACATATTTGATTTTGGCTGTGGACTAGGAAGTGACTGCTTGGGAGCCTTTTGCAGACTGGAGCTATTTTTCCACTTGGAAACAAATTATATCCTGCATTCATTTGGAATTCTGCCCTAGATGGAGACAGCAGGTGCAGCTATTGCTTTGCTGATTCAGTGCTTCCTGTGCTACAAGAGCTGGTCATTTATCATTTGATTCGGTGTTTCTTTTATGAATACAGGTTTATTAAATGTCCAGTGACTGAATATAATAAGACATCAGCATGGGATTATTCTAATATACAAAGGTGTATTGTAGACATAGGAAGATATTGAATAGCACGGATCTGGCCATTGTGCCCTTCTTTAGCATCCAAAGGTAAAACACAAGTGAATTTCAGGCACTTCAAATGGCTGCCACCATGTGATGACAGCCATTTTAAGTGGGGTCTTGCTTCTCGCTGCCTGGCCTATCTTCTATGCATCTCCCTTACCATAGCACTGCTCCTCTGCAACTCCATTACTCCTGCCACTATAGGCGTGTACACAGGGTGTGCTGGGTGTGCCCATGCACACCCTAATGCAGGGCTCGACAAAACCGTAATACGATGCGAAAAGAAAGACCCCAGCATTGTTCTCGGCAGTGAGCAAGACGTCACGAGCTGCTACCAAAAAGAAGGACCCCGGTAGTTTTTTCGGTGGTGGGTAAGACATCACTAGCTGCCGCTGAAACAGATGATGCAGCGAGATTTTTCAGCAGAGAGTAAGGCAGCGAGAGGAAGTCAATTTTAATGCAGTGTGGCCCGAAAATTCCCTGGGTGCACACCCTAATGTAATGTGCTACGCACACCTATGCCTGTCATCCTTTCCAATGCCCCGTGTTCTGCCATGTGCACCACGCCACCCCATCTCCCTAAGGCTTTGGGATCATAGAAGTATCCACTGGCTACATTATCTGGTACCTAATGAATCCCCAAAGATGGTTTAATCACATCCCTAGTAAATCCATATTACAGTAGCACATTGATAAAAACAGAACCTTTTAAAAAGCTAGAGCCTGATTCTCATTTATACTAAGGCCCGGTGACACCACACTAGTGGTATAAAGGGGTCTTCCAATGGGTATAAAGAATATCTATACCCCCTTTAAGGTTCTGTTACACTGCAAGTACAATGTAAGTGAGAATCAGGCCCTTCATCTGTTAATACTGGAATGATGGGGAAGTCTGATCCTTCTTCAGAAGATGGCAGCAGAGGAAACTGAAGGACAGAGATGTTCTCATGTCTCTTTGGTCCATCTGACTGTACTCCAGTTGGGATTTAGTTCAGATCCGAATTGCAGGTTCCCAACTTCTCCTGGGCAGAGGACGGAGTGCCCCTAAGAAGGACCCAGTCTGACGCTAGGTCCTGTGCTGTTTCATTCCAGCGAGTTCTCAGGGACACACTTGCCCCCCGTCCCAGCAACAGCTCCATTAAAAGGAAGTTGTTTTTTTCCAAAACCAGGTGCAATGGGGTTTTGTTTAGCCAGCCGGCTGCATTGATCTCAGCTCCGTGGTCCAGAAGGTAACTGGCTACGTCGCTGTGCCCACTGCAGGTAGCTCTGTGAAGCGGTGTCAGATTCAGACAGTCCCTAACGTTCACAACGGCTCCTCTCTTAACCAGCAGGTGAACGATGGCCAAGTGTCCTGCAGCTGCTGCCTTGTGGAGCGCTGTGCAGCCGTAGTGGTCCGTCAGGTTCACGTCAGCGTTGCTTTTCAGCAACTGTTCCGTAATCTGGGAAAAGAAAACGTGGGTTCAGTTTTGCGGCAGTGTACAAGCGACTGCGCATGTGTTCCCCCTTCTTGGGGAATCGATGCGCAGTGCCTTGGCATATTGGGCCCAATCCTGCAAAAGGGTGAACAGCTGTTGTTCAGGGATCAGCTATTTTCATTTCCAAGTCAATGGGCGTTAAGGGCATTCAGCACTTACCCATAGGAGTGAGTTAGCATCTTGTAGGTCCAAGCCCACACTGTGCAACCTACAGCAATTTCGATGGCCATTTGCAGTCTCAGAGACCCTTGTCCCAGTATAGAGCTCATTGCAGGATCAGGGCCTTAAACTGAGTATTGCTTTTCACTCTTCAATTCTTGGCATGGGACAAGAAACTGGAAACTCCTTCTAAGGACGTCAGTAGGGCCAGGATTTCAGTTTTAGTGAGTAAGTGTATTTAGAAGTAAATGCTGCTTCTTGCCTCTTTTTGAAGGATTCTCAGTGAGGCATAGTATCGTGGATTTATTTTTCTTGGTGAATATAAATTTCATAAGAACGGCCCTACTAGGTCAGACCAATGGTCCATCTAGCCCAGTATCCTGTCTTCCGACAGTAGCCAATGCCAGATGCTTCAAAGGGAATGAACAGAACAGGTCATCATTAAGTGATCCATCCCGTCACCCATTCCCAGCTTCTAGCAAACAGCAATCCCTGTCCATCTGGCTAATAGCCATTGATGGACCTATCCTCCATGAACTTATCTAGTTCTCTTTTGAACCCCGTTATAGTCTTGGCCTTCACAACATCCTCTGGCAAGGAGTTCCACGGATTGTCTGTGTGTTGTGTGAAGAAATACTTCCGTTTGTTCGTTTTAAACCTGCTGACTATTAATTTCATTTGGTGACCCCTAGTTCTTGTGTTATGAGAAGGAGTAAATAACACTTCCTTATTTACTTTCTCCACACCAGTCATGATTTTATAGACCTCTATCCTATACCCCTTAGTCATCTTTTTTCCAAGTTGAAAAGTCCCAATCTTATTAATCTCTCTTCATGTGAAAGCTGTTCCATACTGCTAATAATTTTTGTTCCCTTTTCTGTATCTTTTCCAATTTGATTTATCTTTTTTGAGATGGGGTGACCAGATCTGCATTCAGTATTCAAGATGTAGGCGTACCATGGATTTATAAAGATGCAATACCATGTTTTCTGTTTTATTATCTATCCCTTTCCTAATGATTCCCAACATTGTTAGCTTTTTTGACTGCCATTGCACATTGAGTGGATGTTTCTAGAAAACTATCCACAATGACTCCAAGATCTTTCTTGTGTGGTAACAGCTGACTTAGACCCCATCATTTGATACGTATAGTTGGGATTATGTTTTCCAATGTGCATTACTTTGCATTTGTCAACATTGAATTTCATCTGCTATTTTGTTGCCCAGTCACCCCGTTTTGTGAGATCCCTATGTAACTCTTCACAGTCTGCTTTGAACTTAACTATCTTGAGTAGTTTTGTATCATCTGCAAATTTTGCCATCTCACTGTTTACCATTTTTCCAGCTCATTTATGAATATGTTGAACAGTACTGGTCCCAGTACAGAGCCCTGGGGGACACCACTATTTACCTCTCTCCATTCTGAAAACTGACCATTTATTCCTACCCTTTGTTTCCTGTCTTTTAACCAGTTACTGGTCCAGGAGAGGACCTTCCCTCTTATCCCATGACAGCTTTGCTTAAGAGCCTTTGGTGAGGGACCTTGAAAAAGGCTTTCTGAAAATCTAAATACACTATATCCACTGGATCACCCTTGTCCACATGTTTGTTGACCCCCTCAAAGAATTCTAATAGATTGGTGAGGCGTAATTTACAAAAACCATGTTGACTCTTCCCCAACAAATCGTGTTCATCTATGTGTCTGATAATTCTGTTCTTTACTGTAATTTCAACCTATTTGCCTGGTACTGAAGATAGGGTTACTGGCCTGTAATTGCCAGGATCGCCTCTGGAGCCTTTTTAAAAAATTAGGTGACATAAGCTATCCTCCAGTCGTCTGGTACAAAAGCTGATTTAAATTATTTCATAGGTTTATAGCCCCCAGGGCCAGAGGGGACCATTGTGTTCATCTAGTCTGACCTGTATAACACAGGCCATAGAACTCTGCCATTCTTTTTTTGGTTTACAAGTTTCACTTGCATTTTATCTTTGCATTTGCCTTTTAATTCTTCCATTTCATGCTCATATTTTAAAGCCAGGCATTGAATTTCTCCCCTGTGTTCTGGTAGCTGGGGGCAGGAGGAAGGGGAGGTAAGGAGAGGGGGAATTCCCAGCTGATTTACTGTCCCTGTCTGCTTAGAAAAGGCTACTGTACATTTAATGCACCTGTACAAACTACCAAAGGCATCCAAGCTTTCTAATGACATCACCGGAATATGACATATATTCAGCCCAGATGCTGTTATGAAGTAGGGCCCTTTAAGTCTTTGTGATGTATCTTTTCCCTAAATATGGAGGAAGTCTCTTTAGGGAAATTAAAATTTGTGCTTATGTATCAGAGGTGATATAGTTTAACGTGAGCAACCAGTCAGTGAAGGTAGATGTATCTATTCAGGCATATCTTTCCACCTTGTGAGGAACTTTGGAACCCCAGAGGACAATCAAGAGAAAATGCTGTTTGTGTTGATAACCCAGACTTAACATTCATGGACAAATGGCTGGGTAGGAGTCAGCATTTTTGGTCATCTTGGATCACCCCAAGTGAGCACAGGGCTCAAGAGACCTGTGTTCTATTCCCCACCCTGCCATTGACCTGTGGGGAGACCTTGGGCAGGTCACGTTCCCTCTCTGTGCCTCAGTTTCCGATCTGTAAAATGGGGATAATGAAACAGATCTCTTTGTAGAGTGTTTTGAGATCTCCGGATGCAAAGTGCTATGTAAGAGATCAATATTATTATTCATATTCATACTATTATTGATAGAGGTCAGTGGCCATCTCTCCCACCTTGCTGACCCTAATCAACGGATAATGAAACCTTGCCATGAGCATATAGCAGAATTCAGTGCGTTAAGAAGAACAAACGTTAGGGCCTTACCTCTTGATTGCCATTGTCTGATGCGATGGCAAGGGCTGTTCTCCCCAGCCCATCCTGAACATTGATGTTGGCCCCCTTAGTTAGCAAGAGCCGTAGAGCGTCACTTCTTCCCATCTCTGCCGCGATGTGCAGTGCTGTGAGACCTCCGCTACTGCCCAGGTCTGGGGAGAAACCCTGGCAAATCAGCAAGTCCATGATATGCAGCTGGCTGTTCACAGTCGCCCAGTGCAGTGCTGTCCACCGGTTGTTGTCCCCGGTGGTAGGATCTGTGCCTTGCCGTAGGAGCAACTGCATGATGAGGGTGTGACCGTTGGCTGCTGCACAGTGAAGTGGGGTCAGGCCCCCTTTAGTCACGGCTGATGCTGGGGATCCCCGAGCCAGGAGAAACTCAGCCACTTGGGTATGGCCACTCCAAGCGGCATGGTGCAGCGGGGTATAGCATGATCTGTCCGTGGCGTGGACCGCTGCGCCGCGCTGCACCAGGAACTTCACCAGCATGATGGACCCCTTCAGTGTCGCACTGTGTAAGGGCGTCCATCCATTCTCGTCCCTGGGTGGGTGTGAAAATGAAATCTCGGGTTGTTTATTTCAGCGCGAGACGGGCAGAGAGAGAATGAGTGAGACCGAGCTGCGGTAGAATGGAAGCAGCCGGCTCAAAGGTGCTCACCTGCTCTCTGTCGCTGCCCCCTGCCGCAGTAGCTGTTTCATCAGGTGGATGTTGCCGTTCCAAGCTGCCAGGTGCAGCTCTCCCCCGCCCTGGTGCACAGGGGCAGGTGATGAGTTATTCTCCATGAGCCTAACAACAGACTCAGAGCTGTTCTCCATCGAATCTCCCTCCAGGGTCATCTCCTCACTCAGCTCCATCCACCTCCTCAGGAACTCGGCCTCTGCTCTGATTCCTCGTATTTTTTTTCAACAAGCAACAAATAATCCACTGAATATTAATTCCATTAACTCACATCCCTCCCCTTCCTCCCCCCCGCCATCACCATCACCTGCAGAGGGGACTATGGGCATTAAAACTAGGCTACGGAGCCTCTAATAGTAATCGAAAGCCATTGCTCTCCGCTGGCTTTTGTTGGTCTCTGTGGATACGTCTACACTGCAAAAATACCCATGGCATAGCCTGGATCAACTGACATGGGATTGCTGGACTCGGGATGTGTGGCTAAAAATAACAGTGTAAATGTTCTCACTCAGGCTGGAGTCTGGGCTCTGAGACCCTCCCCCCCGCCAGGTTTCCGGTCCCATCGAGGACATGAACACTGCTATTTTTAGCATGGGCCGAGTCAGTTGACCCAAGCTCTGAGATTCACTGCTCTGGGCCTTTTCCTGCAGTGTAGACGTGCCCTGTGAAAGATGCTTGTTGTTCTCTTTCAGTTTCTTAGCAGTCAGGTTGCCACAGAGGGTTTGTCAACCGTGCAATAAAAGCCACGTGGCACAGCTGCGGCTGGCCTAGGTCAGCTGACTCCACCTCCCGGCTTGGACTGAGTGTCTATAAAATGTTCCCACATGGACTGGAGCCCAGGCCCTGGGAACTGAGCCCAGACATCCACACAGCCATATGTAGCACTGCAGCCCACGCCCCACGAGCCCACGTCAGCTGACCTGAGCTCTGCGACTCAGTGCTGCGGGCTTTGTATTGCAGTGTAGACGTGCCCATAGCAGTCACTAATTTGGTTCCTTTGTGGCAGTCTCAGCAGAGATGCTAAGTGTCACAAGAACAATAGAACAATGTCTTCTCGGTCCAGACCAGCAGTGAGCTGGGTGTGTTAGTGGGGTGGTGACTCTCAGCATCTGTCTCTACTGCAGTCACAGGGGGCTAGTGCAGCTTGAGGGGACACACCCAAGCTAGGTTAACCTAGCTATCTTGGGTCCCAGAGCAGGGAAGCTGCGGCAGCATGCACGTCAGCCTTGGCTGGATAAGCCCATCTGGAACGCTGGCCTCAAGCCCGCGCTGCTCTGGCTTCACTGCTCCTGTACTGGGTTAGCTAGATCAAAGCTAGCTCGGGTACTTGAGTTCTTGGACTCGCTCTGATTGCAGTACAGACCTACCTCTGAAGCTTGTCCTGCTGCTGCCCTAGCTCTGCCTGCTGTGGGTCGAGGGTTTCAGGCCAGTGCGGAGCTGCCAATCCAGCCTCTTACCTGAGCGCTACATGAATTTGAAACCTCCCATGGAGAGGGCCGCTGTGCTGTAGTTTCCACTGCCCCATAAACCTGTACCTACCCATGTAGGGGGCTGAAGGCATAAGGCCATGATGTCATCACTTAGTTTCCCTGTCCGTTAATTAAAAGCAAATGGGAGAGTGCTCAGATGCTGCCCCCTGTGTCACATCTGCATGGCCACGCTCAGGTGTTCGAAACAATGTTTTAAGAGCTCAACCCACCATGAGTCAAAATGAGAAGGTGATCAAACAATGAGCCCCTTGTTCCCCAGCGGGGCCCAGCTCTCTGCCTTCGGAGCTGGGTTTCCTCCAGACCAAGGTTCAAGAGACTCACATGGAGAATTTCTGGAGTTTCACAACACCCACGTCATCAAGACCAAGACATTGCTGAGATATTTTCCATCATTAAAAAAATAAATAAAGCTTGTTTTTGTCCCTGTTAACAAACCACTTGGAAGCCTGAAAGGACAGTAATTTTTCTTACCGATCATTTTCCTTCCACAGTCTCATGCACAGGGTGGCTCCAGAAGGTGAGGCTGTACACACAGCTTGTGATGGTAGGGCTCTTGCTCCCTGCGAGACTTCACTTGCTGGCTTGTTATTGCAGGCTGGCTTCAGGAATACTTTGCAAGCGTTGGTTGTCGCAGGGCTGTTCCTCAGAGCCTTCCCACTGGCATTTATTTAAGAAGACAAATTAGACAAAGTAGTGAAGCAGTTGAGGGAAAAATAAAGCTCCTGCGTATAAGGTATCACACTGACTTTACAGACCAGCACAAGATAAAAAACAATGCAAGTGAAAGATGTCAGTCCTTCTGACCCTCAGAGTGTCCCGTTAATGTCCAGTCAGTCTGAAAGTGAAGTAGGTAGGCACTGAAGAGTGCACTCTCCCCATGGCTTTCTCCGTATAGTAATGGGCCCGGACTGTTTACTCAGTGACTAAATGGATTCTGGCGTAGGACTTGGTTGCTAATGGTTAATAGGATCATGTCTGTTTCCCGGAACACATGCAACTTCTTCCAGCCCTGCTGCCAACATTCTGCTAGACAATAAGAGACACTGGCTCAGCTTCACACAGTTCCACTCCCTCGCCTCCTCCAGGCTTTAGTAGACACTCTCCAGGCAAAGACAGCTACAGATCCAGGCTATCAGCTAGCTGCACGATTCACTGCTCAGCGCTTTAGAAAGTGAATGTGGCTGTTGTTGACTGGAGCGACCTTCACTTGTGCGCCAGGTCTGCCCAGCACAGCTAAACAAAATACATTCCGTGATAGTCTATTGAACTGCAGATCTTCGGACAAGCACCAACATGTTCCCCCTCTCTGAGGCTCCTTCTGTTACAGGATAACCTGCTTTTACTAGGCACTGGCATAGCCTTTGATCTTCCGGACAGGGTCAGGGGGTCAGTGCCTAGCTCCGTGAAGTGCTTTCCTGACACATTAACCCTTGCTTCTATGATGCGTAAGAAGAATGAGAGACTGTCTTGCCTTTTAGGCGCCATTCGTTCTGAAGGACCCCAAAGCCCCAGACAAACCTGCTTACAAACGACGGGCCTGAACTTCCGGTGCACCTGCGTCTCCCACTTGGAATTGTGAGTATCCAGCGCCTCGGCAACTCAGGCCCCGTTTTCATTCCTCACTTTGCCCCACCACTGAAATGAAGTCAGGTCTGGGGTGGAACATGGCGTTTGTTCAGCAGCTCACAGCAATATTACTACAAACGTTTGCCTCGAGGACAGGAAGAAGAATACCGTGTCCGGAGGAGCCTAGGTCAGCAGAGTGTAAGCCGAGAAGTTCTGATAAGCATCCGGTATTTGGGGTGATTGTACGGACACAGCTTTTGAGGTCCACCCCCACTAGAAAGATCTTAGTGTAATAAATCACCTACTAATTCTCCCCAGATGGTAAGTGGCAAGTCAAAGATGGCATTTGTCCTCTGTGTCCCAGCCTTCCTTCCTATTATTTTCAGTAAGGCCCCTTATTCTGGCCTGGTTGTGTACAAGGACCTTCAAGTGGATGTGTGTGTAGTTGAGGCTGCCAGAGCTGTGTAAAGGGACCTTTGTGTCCATGAAAACCCACCACTGTGTTTTCAGTGGCTAGGGGAGTTTGGGAACGGCTAACAAGCCCCGGAATGTCTCATTGGCAGTGAGAGAAGGCTGTGAATAAACAAAAACCCAAGGTAGGAGCCGTCAGAACCCACAAGGTGGTGCTGCAGCTATAAAGACATTTGAGAAATTGTTCCCCCACCCTCAATGCTGTGTGGCTCTGGGGTCGGTGAGAGAAGTTCATGTTTATTGCACCAACTAGAACGTCGGATAGCCCAGGCTTTGACCCAAAGTCTCCTGGCAGGAGAATCTTCCACAGGTAGTACTATTATCAGGACATCTCTCTCATTTACTAAGAGTTTCTTATCAGGGCTGGGGAAAGCTTGAGGAATTGGAGGTGTTGTGAACTCATCCTGTTTTTTGCGGTTTGCAAAGCTATTTTGATTTCTAGATGATTCCTTTGAACCCGTATCATTTTCCAAGCAGAATTCAATTTGAAAAATACAATCTCCTCCCAGCCCCCTATGGGATAAATTCCGCTTTCATTTGCATTGAGCAAAATCTAGAATAACTTCACTGAATGCACTGAAGATGCTCTGGAATTATGCCAGTGTAACTGAGATCGCAGATTGAGCCAATACACTTTCTAGAGCCAGGGAAGCCCGTGCTATGCATTATGAAGAGAAGAGCTTCCAAAAACTAGGCCAGCACATGTGGGTGCCCAATATTAAGGGTGCGGCTGGTAAGCAGCCGTAATTTATGGGATCCAATTTCATTGATTTTCTGAGATATATTGGATTGGGTATTACACTCCGTTCAGTACTGTGATACTTGTAAAAAGGATTATGTCCATTATTAAATACTAATCACAGTTACACTTTGTTCTCATACTGGCAATCTCTTCCTTGCAGCAGAGAATCTGACCCTAAATGCCCTCTTGCATTTTTTAGAAAATCAAACACAACAATCTCATTATTAAGATTATTATTTATCAATTGTACGGCAACAGACCCCAGGGTCCAGTCAGGATCCAGGCTCCCTGGGTAAGGAGCCATACAACACAGAGAAAGACTCTGGGACTTGCCCCAGACTGACTAGCAACAATAGTGAAACTGACCACTCAGTCTTCTGAGTCAGATGTTTCAAACATGCAGGTACTTCTGTGCAGGCTGACATGGGTTTGTGCACATGCACTGGAGTTCATGGCTGTTCCAGTTCATCATGTGCAAAATCTGACCCTAATCACGCACCGCAAATGAAATGAAAAAAGCAAATGCCCAGCATAAATGGTGAAATGTCCAAGAGATTTTTAAAATTCAGTTTTTATTCTTAGTAACATGCAAGGACTGCAATTTTAAAGCAGACGACATTTCTCTTGACAGCATCCTTCTAGCTAACGTAATAACAAAAAGAGCATTAAGAGCGTCAATGTCAGCTGGCTGTTGTGAAATAAACCTTCCTGTCACAATCCATCAAGCAAGAAATGTTCAGCCTCTCAGTTCTTTGCTATGGCAGTCACACAATGCGTGGTTTTATTTATTTATTTATTTATTTATTGGCGGCGGAATTACATATTAATATCATACTACATTGGCCAGGGTAAAAGCCACCTATCAACATTAAAATATCCTAAGAATGCTAGTAAGTTAGATGGAATCCGTCAGTCTTTGAATGTGTTTCCATTAATTTATTCTGGGCCGGTTTATCTACATCAATGATTGCCCTTGTCAGCTAGGAAGCTTAAAACCTTTAGGAAACACAAATACAATTCACCAGGACTTATTTGAAATGCTAACAGGTAGTTAGCTGGGAACATAGTTCAATAATTTGTCAACCTTTGAAACAAAATCCACTTTACTCAGAAGGCTTTGAATGTGGGATGTTTTTTCAAACTGCTTTTTTCAGATATAAAATGTCCCTGCAATGCCAGTTCCATTGGATCCCAAAGGACAGATCTGGAGCTGATGTAAACCAGACTCCTCTGAAGTCACTGGAGCTATGCTGATTTACAGCAGCGGAGGATCTGGCCCACAGTGCCCATCCAGGAACAAAGTAGTTGCTGCAGTTGGATGAAATCTACAAGAAAAAGAAACTCACTTTCTGTCAGGTTTTCCTTACTCCCGACAAGTCACCAAGGTTAGGGACTGCCAGGATAGATAAAATAAAAGCCAGCAGAAAGGTAGAAAAGGGGAAGCCCTAAACTCTGCATTTTTGGGACTGGAAATGTTGTAGAAGCCAAAATAAAAAGTGCCAGGTTGACTGGCATGTTCCTACAGTTTGCGGGATCACAACCCTACCTGACAGCAATTTAAAGGTACTGCCATTTGACCCCATTGTTTGATATGAATGGCAGAAACGGATGAGAAATAAAATAAGAACGTGGCCCAAAACTCAAGCCAAGGGATTATGTTCACTTTCTTTTCTCCCACACATTTGTACTTCCTGATTCCATCTGGGACAAGAGGGATCACAGCCTAGGCTGTCCTAGTATTTCTCAGTATGCCAACCCTAAGCATTTGAAAATCATGAGTCAGGGCCACAATTAACCATGAGTTTGAATTAACAATCTGAGATTTTGCAGTTCTTTTTCTTTGCTGTCTAGTTCTTGAGCCTTAAATTGCACTCGTCATGTTTTCAAGTTTTTTCCTCCATCACAAGAGCTAGAAACTTACTTTTCTTTTTTTAATGAAAGCTGAGATTCTCAGGAAATCACTTGACTCCAGGAGCTGGCACTTGAAGAAAAATATCAAGTATCATGAGATGTGCAATAAAATCATGAGAGTTGGCAATGCTGATTTCTGGCCCAGCTTTTCAGAGCCAAGATATCCTAACAGTTCTGAGAAGCATCCAGGTTTTTGTGTGCTTCTCCAATCCAAACTTCCCAGCGATCTGAAAATCACATCCCAGCGGCCCTGGCCAAGCAGCCTCTGTAGGAATGGGCACATGATCAAGAATAATTGTGCTGGTGGAAACTGAGCCAAAGTCTGGGTTTATGTTTGCATCCCAGCAGCAGGCACGCCTGTTCCACCACATGCTGTGAATTACTGCGGTTGGCCCAGCGCAGGGATACGCATTGCTGAAATTCAGCCAATGTACACTTCCTTCTTCATTCGCTGCAGCTGAGAGCCTTAATGTGCTTATGCCCTATCCTGGCACAATGGGCTCCTTTGTGCTGTCACTGACACCTGTGCAAAGGGAATGCAAGGAGGGCATGAAGTGCTATGGAATCAGACTTCTCTACTTGCACCTAGGGCAGGATTGTCCAGCTGCTTTGCACAGCGGGAAATGAAAACACAAAGGGGCACGGAGTCTCACGTCCTGTAACATGACATTATCTTCCCAGATTGCGTCCATAGGGGCCAGTCCTGCAGTCCTCTCTCATACAAAACTCCCACGGGCTTGAATGAGTGTAAGAACTGAGGAAGGGCTGTAAGACTGAATTCTTGACTATTAGTGATGGCAAAGATCTATTAGGCCATTTACCTTTCAGATGAGACATAAAGCCAAGGTCCTGACTGCTCCTGGTGACTAAGGATCCAGTTGTTTTACCCAAGAGAGTGCCCCTGTACCCTGGCATGCCCCAGTAGGGTCATTATGTTCTGCCTGCTTGAAGTCCTGTGCAGTTTCAGCTGAATCCAGGGGGCTAAATCCACAGTCAGCATACCCCAGTGGCGCCACCCTGATTTACACAGACGGAAGATGTCATCCACTTTTCACTTCCTGCCCTGAGCTGTTGAGTAGTATACCCTGCACTGACAAACAGGTGCTGCGTTGTGCCCTAGAGGTGACTGCATTCCAGCCCGGGGGGGAAGCGATCCCAGTGCATGCTTTGCACGATCAGTTTACAGCAGGGGCCCCGTCTCGGTATAAAGACCCAATAACCATCATCCTGGCTTGTCGTTCTCATCCTGAAACCTCATTCCTCAGGTGGTGCAGCTCAGAGATTTTCACCACCCTTGCTGCTTGGGAGCTTTCCCCTGGCATTCGGTCCTGAACCGCCCTTTGCTCAGTTCTGTCCCATTGTTGCTTTGAGCTTCTTTTGTCCATTCTTCCCAACAGACTGTCACCTTTTGGTGCCTTCGCCTGGGCACTTTGTTCTGAAGCTATTCAGACACGGTGTACCTCTTTGTCGGGTGAAGAGGATGCCAGTCACACAGCGAAAGCTTTTCAAAAAGTGAAAACAGGCACTGAAACCTGGCATTAATCTCATTGCAACGGCCTGCTGCAGCTACCACCCTGATGGATGGATTCCACGCCTCCATGAATATTTATTCCCCATCATTATTCTTTAAATGTATTTATTGCTGGAAGTTAACTGGGATGAACTTGCATCCAATGTCATTGGTATATTTCATCAGGGCTGGAGACTAGGTGAGAAGGTTGGTGTGAAGATAGGCGGCATGAATGGGGATATCATAGTGAAGAACTGTAGAGCCAGGAGAATGAGCAGCTCCAGTGAGGTCAGGGGAGACAAGGAAATCCTCCCAAGTTGCACTGATGAGCTGTAGACAACTTTAGTCCAATTCATCCACAGGAGGCAGGGGGCCGGTGGAATGGAATAGAAGGCACAGACAGGCCCCAGTTCCCCTTTTGCTTACTGTCACTCCATGCACTTGAGTGGACCTGCTCCTGATTTCCCCCAGAGCGAGCAGAGAATCAGGCCCAGTGTTTTGTAAGCTCTGTGCATTGACAACACCCAGCGTGCACAGCCAGAGCATGTGTGATGGGGAGCAACAGGGAAGAGCAGGTTTTGTTCTGTTTTAGACTGAGTAGCCAGGCAACCAGAAACAGTGAAGAAGAGTTCACGGGGAAGCATATTTCCACCCTGTATGTTTGCAAAGCCAGGGGGGCAAAGCCAGGGCCCTGATTAGACCTAGTCTAAGGATGAGCAGAATATCTCCCCCCCCACACACACACCCCATGTTTGGATTTTACAAAGGGGGGGAATGATAAAGCATTGGTAAGGGGAATCGTGGGCATCGCCCCTGGAAGTATTTTGATAACCCCATGAAGTCTGGTTCATTAGAAAGGCAAAACAAAGTGCGAGTTGTTGGCAGCCTGGGGTAGCTTGATTCAAACGGATCCCTGGTGATCTTCTCCCAGAATCAAAGGGAGAGAATGAAGCCAACAACTCCCACTCCTATGCAGCAGCCCGGCATAAATGGTAGCTAATGCCGCCTCAGGAGCTGCTGTGCATCACAGCCCAGCCACGGCTCCTTGGTTGTGGTAGGTGAGGAGATTCCTGTTTGTAGAGCGCTCTGGGTTCAAATCATCCTGTTGAAAATGCTGAGCAGTCTTTCAGCACGTTGCCTCCTCCAGATGCTTCCCCAACGTGATCCGATTAGCCCCAGGGCATCCTGCATGAGGATCAGTGTCCCCATTTCACAGAAGGGGCAGCAGAGGAGTTCAGTCACTTTCCCAGCAAGCTCCATCATGCTTCTTCCCATGCGTGGTAGGAGCTCCCTGTGAATATCCAAGTCACTTGCTGCCTTAAGACACACCCCTGCTGCCATGCCTGCAAAACACGCAACAGCTGGAGAGCTATGTGACCACTGAGTGTCGTGTTGATCAGGATCCACTCATTCTGTCTGTTTGCGTAGCTACCTGTTGTGTCTTGTCTTATGCTTAGATTAGATTGTAAGCTTCTGGGGGCAGGGACTGACTGCTTTTTTGTTGTGAGTTCATACTACACCCAGCCCAGCGGGGCCCTGATGGAGCCCTTAGCCCCTACAACAGTATAAATAATAGTATCTTGCCTGAGGCCCTGCAGATATCAGAGCTGGGGCTAGAGATCGGAAACTTCTGGCTCACAGGCCCATGCTCTGACCTCTAGGATAACTCTGATCTCATTTGTCTTGCCTGTTGCTTCACATTGCTAGGCACGAGACTCTCCGACACGTTTCATTTTCCTCTGCCGACAGCTGGTGATAATGCATGGACCTGGGTTAGAAGCTGATGGCTGTTTTATGGAGCTAAGTTCCTGCTGCACTTGAGCAAAGAGTCCCGATGGGTCTTCAACGGCCCAGACAGGATAAGAAATGAATCGGTGGAATGGGCAGCAGCAGGAGGGGCTGGCTCTCTTTACTGAGCGATGATGAGGGTCGTGCTCTGAGACTGGTCTCTTACTCGGATCCTCAACGGTGCCTCATTGAATTATTCACATACAAGCCTCCAGCTTTTAATCTCGGCATCACATGTTTTCTCTCCCCAAAGGTACTGAACCCAGAACGGATGCCATATGGTGCTGCGTGGCACCATTAACCAGCTCAGTGATGAGTGTGCCGTCTAGACACGTTGTGGGACTTAGGGCACTGGCCCCTTGCAGGAGGGTGAGTTTCATTTGGGAGGTGACTTTGCATTTGCAGCTGGTGTGCTCTTTCCTCTCTCTAATTGTGTTTCGACACTGCCCCCCAGTGGTCGCACACAGGAACTTTAGGACAACGAGTACCCACCTCCCAACATTATCATCTGTTAGCTTGTTCACCTAGTCAGAATTTCTAGTAAAGGTACCTGGTATTCAGCTTAAACCCCAGATATTTGCAAAAGCATTACTAGCAGCTGTCTTGCTTCAACAGCCTTTCTTCTCGTCTTTAAACTCTTCTTTCCTTTCCTAACCTTACTCTCTCTTTCACTTCTTCCCCGTCCTCCTAATAATCTGGTTTCAAGACACGATACGGGATTCCTTCTCTGGCAGTGACTGGTGGAACTATTATTTCCAGTGCACACTGTGCCCGCCCTTATCTCGTGATGAGCTGTAGCTAAATGATCATCATCATCTTATAGCAGGCAGTGGGGTCTAGTGGACAGAGCACAGGGGGGGGGTGATCTGGGAGGAGGGAGGGAGGAAGGGAGGGTGTCTGGTCCTGACTCCGCCATTAACTTGCTCTGAGACCTTACGTGAGTCTCATCCCTATTCTCGGTCTCCTTTTCCCCATCTCCACAATGGGGACAATGCTCGCGGGATGAAAAGTGCTACGTCAAAGCCAAGTATAATTGGAGCAGCTCTCTGTCGCTTTGGTCTACACGCAGCTTTTGCCCCATTTTCGTTATACTGGTTTAGAAGCCAACGTAGTTAAAGCTGTGCAACCCCGATGCGTGGAGGCAGCTATCCGAGGAATAATTTGGTTGGGTGCTGCTGGCCCCCGGCTAGGATTGGGGCTGGGGCTAGTTAGTGGCTCTGGCCTCAGGCTAAGGGTTCATTGCACTGGTCCGGGCATTTGGCTCCCCAATCCTTGATCCTTTCACCAGCTCACTGAGTCCCGGAAGCTCGCCGACTCAGCTTGCCAGTCTCTCATAGTTCCTGTTTGCCCTAGGTTCCCGCCAGAGGGGCTGATCACCCGAGGCTTAAGCAGGAATTTGGGGGCCAACCATTCCCGTGCTGGTGCAGAGACGGGGGGAGCCTTCCCTATCCAGGCGGGACGGGGTCTGCTGTAGTCCGTGCCATCGATTAGGGCATCCCTGAGGATTTCCCTAAACTACACTGTTTCAAAGGCCCGTCTGGGGCTTTGCAGGACACAGAATAGCCGGACCCTGAGACCATCCCAACTGTGCTTCACCCTCTGGTCTGCACCCACACACCGCCTCCACTCTATCCTCAGGCCTCTTTTGCCCAGGGCACCAGCAGAGGTGGTGCAGGCTGTTGGAGGCCTAGCACGGCTGTGGGAGGCCTCTGCATCAGGTATAATCTCGTGGGGAGCCCGCATGCCTGCTCTGTGACTGCCTACTTGTCCTGAAGGGGCCGGAGCGCAGTGCCCGTAAGGCCGAGTTCCTCTGTGCAAGTGAGAGAGGACAGCATTGTATCCCTGGTGTGGTGTGGCTGAGTGAAACCCTCCTGCCTCATCCCCATGACAACTGGGTGACGGCCTATCGGCCCCTACCCCTACACAGGCTGTGCTCTCCCCCAGATGAACGATATATCAGATCATGACATGACAGGCTCGGCTGTATGGAGGACTCTAATTTCTCAGCTGCCATTTGGGCAGCTCTGTAATTTGCTAATGGGATTCCTGAATGCATGGGGTTATGCTTCCAACACGCAGCTTTAAAGGGACATTCTCTTGACCCAAAACTCATATTCAAAATAAACCTGACACATAAATCTGTTACTGATAACAGTGTAGAGTAACCGGGCTGACGCAGGCTTAGGAATCTGATTAATTTTTCACCGCCAGTGATTTAAAAAAAAAAAAATTCTGTTTCACTCCGCTTGGGTGTGGTACCTAGAGTGATCTGTTTTACACTGAACTTACAGTCAGTTTCACTGTCTGGGTCTATTGCACAAGCAGTGTTGGTGTGTGTGACTTCACAACATTGTGGGGATCTATTACAATTAAGAAGGAGGGTGGGGGGAAAGAAAGAAAGAAAAGAAGGGAACAGTTTGATTGTTTAAATGATCAAATCATTTAGGTTTTTTTTTAAACCTTTCATTTCCCCCTAAAACACTCACTCTTTTATATTTTCAAAATCTAAATTTCAGCCCTAAATCTGGCTGAAAGCCTCTATGTAAATACCAACCCACTGTGTCAAAAATAAAATAAAATTAGACTCAGGCATCAAAACCTTTCAGAACAGCATTTATTAGCATCAAACCTTTCACCAGTGGGAGGTGTGAAAAGAATACTAATAGAGAGAGATTTCCAGGTGTTTGTGGATGCTGGCAGATCTGGGGCTATTAGAGAAGCTATAAATAATCCTTAACTTTTCTAGAGCACGTTTTATCTTTTGATGTCAGAGTGGTGTACAAAAGAGGAAAAATACCATTATCCTTGTTTTGCAGGGAGAAACTGAGGCATGGAGAGATGTAGAGCTGGGCAAGGTTTTTTAAAGGTCAAATGGCTTTTTTTGGACAAAATGAAAACTTTTGCAAAAAAGTCTGCCTCTCACAAAATTCTGTGGTTTTTGGATAAAACTTGAAACATTTCATTTTCTCAAATATTTTCTTTGAGAAATCATTCCTTTTCAGTGTCATTTTACAGGAGAGGCAGGTAGGGTTTGGGGAAAGAGACATTTCCTGGTCCTCTCTGGGTCATTTCTAGACCAGCTCCATTCTAGAAAGAAAAGCAGCCCTGGTTTGGAAGTGGAAACAAAGTTGTTCCCAGGACTTTCATATACGTGATGCTGTTCCCTGTGCCAACATCCCAGTTGCACTGGGTTCGTGATGGAAGTGATCCCAGCAATATTTACAAGGCATTTTGCATGTTTGATCGAATTCACAGAACTTGAAAGAGCAAGTCTGACCTGCAATAAAAATCCCACAGCTCTGAGTCTCAGAGCCTGGGTCAACTGACTTGGGTTCCCAGGCCTCGGTCTTCTGGGCTAAGAATAGCAGTGCAGATGTTTGCGTTAGGGCTGGAGCCCCTGGTCTCTGTACAGAGGAGGAAAGTGCTGCTATGCAGCCTCACCGGGACAGACAAGACACAACTGGGTGCCTTTGATAGCAGCCTACTTTCTAACTTGAAGTGGACTTGGTGGCCCAGGATCCAGCTACTTACCAGGGAATAAGGGAAGGAAATGAAAATGGCCAAAAAAAAAAAAAAAAAAGGGGGTGGGGGATAGGGAATGGTCCAAAAATATCTTCCCCAGAAAGGACTTTGGCCAGACCTTCCAAGCCTGCTCCAGCCATTTTGCACTGCTCTCTGATTGGGCAGCCAGGCATTTCCCCGCTCAATGCTGGCTCTGTGCCACCTGCTCCCAGAACCCCAGTGTATTGGGAATGGGGGGCATAGCTGGAATGCCTTGTGTTGCAGATCCTAGCAGTGGAAAGTCCTTGTTATGAGCTTACATATGCTAGAGCAGCCACGAGACTGCTCTAACTTACCCAGGACTTTGAACTGGCCTCTGGATGCTTCCAGGATCAGGCGAGTGAAAAGATGGCTTTTAGCCACTTTTGTTCCCCATCTGTCCGTATCCCCTCCCCTTTCAGGTTCTGTGCTGAGCACGGCTCAGCTGGACCCAAGAATCTGGCCTTTTCCATTGAGTACTGCAGAGAGGCCATTGAATATAATCAGGGACGAAGCTCCCTAGATGGGTCTCTGAACAGATATCTGGACCACAGTGAGCCTCGGGATAAGGGCCCAAAGGAGAAGCGGCTATGTCATGTGGTCCTATATGGAATACTTAGGAGAATCTCCAGGCCATTCCTAAAAGGCAGGGGTCTGTGTCACTAAAGACATCCTCTGAATGGGCACTGCTTGTCCCCCTGGCTGGCAGTCTGAGGACAGACCAAGGAGTAGATGGGCTTGGAGACTGAGCTCCCTTCCCCAGCCCAGGTGTAAGCTGAGGCACGTTGGTGTGCAGGGCAAGGCAAATCATCCATTAACTTATTACTCATTTGCCAATGTCAATTTCTCACGGGGCAGGAGGGTGCCAGGATGTGACTTCTGGCTGACTTTCCAGTCAGTGTTGCTGGCCGTCTCAGCCTGTGCAGGGGAAGGATAATGGAGCAGGTTCATCCTGGGGCTGGTGTGTTCTGATGGCAGATAAAAGAAATGCATTCAGGAGAGAGCAGAATTCTTTTCCTGCCCAGATCAATTCCAGGGAGGAAGCAGACTGCGGGGTGTAAATGGGTTCATGCCCTCCTCACCTGACCATGGCTGTCCTGGAGGGAGAAGAAGCCTAAAGTGCCAGTTTGCACTGAATAAACAGATGCAGGGGAAGAGAGGAGAAAAACACTTTAACTATTTTTGGACTCCCAGGACAATTTAGGGTTTTAATAAGACCCTCATAAAACTTATCTATTGCCATCCCAGCCCAGTTTGGGGGCTGGGGGAAGAACCTTCCAACAATTCATATACTTGGAGTGTGAGTGTTTAATTTCCATAAAGCAATCATTAGAAGGCACTATTTTATGGTGCCCTTAGAGAGGAAAAATAAATGTTTTATGGCAAGTCAAGGGCTCATGCATTATTCATGGCACCAGCGCGATCATAGACAGATTGAAGTTAGATTTAGAGCCCTGATGCCATCCTGGGGGATGTGACAAAGTTGCAGATTGTGGGTAGGCTCATAAGCAACAACTGCCAGCTACACACCCAGCCTGGATCACGCTCGCAGCTCGAACTGGGTATCGGCTCACCCGTGGCCAGCCGGAGATCACAGGTTTTAAACACCTTCACTTACCTGCCCCTCATTCCAGTGCGGCCACCTTGACAGCCCTGCCAGCGGACAGCCAACGGAAGCAGATAGTCTCCGGGCATTGGAAGGGAATGACTGCGACAAATCTCTCCCTGGGCTGTCACTGCGTTCCTACAGGATCTGGGAAGGATCTTGCTAAATGGGTCCGCTCACTGAGCAGTAACGGAGATTGAAAGTCCATCGGTCCTGTCCTCTTTGCACCCTGATCGCGGGAGCAGAAATGGCCATCACGACGTGTCCCAGGCGCAGCGTGGTGCAAGCGTTTCCTTTCACCAGCGTTAGAGCCGTTGCCTTTCGAGTTAACGGGATGTCCCCTTGGTTTTTGTATTATGGGGAAACTAAAGAGACCTGGAAAGCTGGGCTGGGAATCCGACTAGAGCTTCCTGGGCTTGGTCAGGTCAGAACTGCAACACCCACAGCCCTCTTTATGGGACTGCACTGCTTCTGCCTCGGTGCCACTGGGAATCAGTAGGTGCAGAGACAGCTGAAAATCAAAACCAGAGGGATAGTTCTTGGCTCCGCGATCAAACGCATCTGTGCACTGCTGTGGCGGCACAGAGGGGCCATAAAATTGCCCTAATGGCACATCTTGCAGAAGGGAATCTATAGGTGGTATAAAGCAGATCTAGTCAGCTTTATGCCATTCCCTCCTAGGTCCCTCAGATTTGGGATGTCAAGGGCCTGGTCAGGGGACAGTGGCATGACCTGAGCGCTACCATGCTCCAGCCCCTTAAGGCTTCTCTGTGTTGTGCTGGCAGGGTGGATCACCCTCCGGAGATCCGGGAAGCATAAAGAGGAACAGTGACCTTTGCCCCCCACCGCAGGCCCTGCACCAAGCACAGCTCAGCCAGACCCAAGGACTGGGGCCCAGAGAGTCAACCAAACCTTTGAGACCTCAGAGCACCGATTCAATGAGAATTTGGAAAAGAGGTTCAAGAGATCCTTGCTTAGCCTGGGCCTGGGTCTTGTCAGCATGAGAGATTCAGTGGGGTGCTTTTGTTCTCTTTGAATGCTTTCCAGGCATTGCATTTCTCTGCCTTTGGGAGCTCCTGGGCTGCATTGTAAACACAAATAAAGTCACACTTGAACTCATCCATTACAAATTTAATTCCCGTTTCCTTGTGAGATCAATAGCGTAAATTTCCTTCTCCATCAGATAACATCCAGATGCCCCCACTCCTAGAACTTAACTGAATTCAATACAACTAAATGCAGTTCTCTCTCCACACAGTGATCTCATATTTTATATATTAACCAGGCCTCTCATTTACCATGGCCCATTAAATCTCCCAGATTTTAATTACCAATCAATTGTCAAAGTCTTTGGAATGGTCTTTGAAACTGAAGACCCTATTGGGTCGGAGTTTGAAGGTGTGCACAATTAGGATCTGCACATTTGGCACAAAGTGGGCTGAAACCCGACCTCATTTACACTGGGGTAAATTCAGCCCAGCTTGATTGACTTCAGTGGAGTTACTCAGGATTTCCGCCAGTGTGTTTGAGAGCAGAAGGTGGCTCCCTCACGAGCCTGGAGGGTCTGTGCTGCATATTCTGCTCTGCTGACTAAGTGACATTCCCACTCACGACAGGGGACTTGCTTTAGCGAACACCATTGTATGATCCAATGTGCAAGAGAGAGCTGGAGTGAGGCTATCTATCTATCCTCTCATGAGCTCCACCATGGCAGTAGCTGAGTTCCCTTCCCTCCATTTCTACCCTCCTTGGATTTCTCTACTTCCCCTCTTTGACCCTCTCCTTTCGTCCTTTTCTTCCCAACCATGCTGTCATCCCCTTCAGGTTAAAGCTGGGATATGGGGCGAGGGTGCTTAGGAGGGTGAGTGGGTGTGATTTGTCATCCCGCATCTCAGCTGTTCTGAGGGTTGCTTAAGGGAAAACATACAGTAAACCTGCCCATAAAGTAAAGACAGACACAGCCCCATGTGCAGACAACACAGACATATAATATACTGGTTAGTAAAGCTGGACAGCCTGAGACCTGCTCCAAACTCTTTGCCTGAATCCATTTTGCAGTCAGTTTCCAAATTGCCGGCATGACCAGTTTCTTGAATTTTTCTTCAGGCCACCGGGAAGACGAAGCAGTTTTAGGACCAGCGTTGATTGGAGCGGTTACTTTCCCTCCTTGGAAAGTTAAGGCTCTGCAGCAAAGCAAGCTTCAGGGGCTGACCATGAGCAAAGGAATCAGTAGTCTCGGAGTCAGACATTTGGGGTGAAAAGCGAGATGGTAGCTCTGCACGGAATGCTATAAAACTGCTGTGAACCAGACCCGCAAGCAGTGAATATGAATAATTTGGAGAGCCGGCAGATATTAATAGGTAGTGATCCCGAAGAGATGGATTACTGTTCATTAGCCATTGGCTTGATGGTCAGTGGACACAGGTTCAGAGCAGAGATCTTCCTGGGGAAGAGAGGAAGTTCTGTGCGTGTCTGTCCATATATAACCTTAATTTATAAAAAGTGTCTCTCAACTTCAGCCCTTCCAATGCTCTGGACTATAAAATTCTTCATGCTCTTGTATAAGTAAAACTGCCTGCAAAGGAAGCCCATAATCAGGAAGCTCATTAATGAGACAAAGCACAGGGAATCCATTTTTCTATTCTATTCTGTTCTATTCTATTCCCATCACCAAGGTATCTGAACACCTGAGTTATTGAGATGTGTTTTTTAACTGGTTAAGTAATGGTGAGATAAAGTTGCTGTGAATGGGACAGCATCTTAATCAAGACACATTTGAATTCACCACGGCATCCCAGTCAAGTGGCTTCTCCATTATATGGCGGAAAGCAACCATCTTCAGCTTCCCATTCCCTTGTGCTTCCCTAACCCCCTTTGGCCCCGCTCCAGACTTCAGGGAGGCTATCTTTCCATCATAGGCACGAGACCTGTTCACTTCAGCGCTCCGAATCTGAAACTCCCATCTATATTGAATAACCCATTGTGTCTATAGTTACTGCTATCCTATCACCCTGGGGATGTGTAGAGAGATGTATACCAGCAGCGGCAGCAGCGCTCTGGGTTACGTGTAAGTCAACTGTTGAATGCAGCCATGCCTTGGCATCTTTTGGGTGCATGAGTCCCTGTCTTTGGGTTCATTTTATATCTCTCTGTGGCTTTTTGAGCTGCCAGTGCCTGAAAACAAAGAACATCAAACATTTCTTTGGTAGGCTGGTATCAGAGGCCTCAAACAGTGTGTATCCAGGAGGAGTCACAGCGCTAGGATGTGCTGAGAGTGATTGCTGGCTTGCAGGTATATGAATGAGCATCCAATCAGTGGCTGCTGGGTTAGAGACATGAGTGGAGTCTTGATGAGCTGTTTCAGGCTAGCCAATCTGGCAGCATTGCCAAAAGCAGGCGTTTATCATTGAGGTTCAGGGGGCAGATGCAATCCTGTAGTTAACACTCAGGTCTTTTCCCAGCTCCGTCACACGTAGGACCTGGGTCAAGTCACAGATTCGGTACTTGAGGCAGAAAGACTTTAAATAATTTGCCCAAGGTCGCATAGAGACCCTGTTATTCACGAGATCAGATGATGATCATAATGGCTTCTGGCCTTAAAAGCTATGACATATATTAATGTGTCCTCTACTACCAGCTGTAGGGTTCTCAGACACCCTTCAGATGCTGATGAGCCTGAGTGTCAGAGCTGATGCAGAGTTAAAAAAAGCAGGAGGTCATTTAAAAAGCAGAAAATGACTGTTTCTGACAAAGACACGGAGTGCTGGGCTTGGTCTCCAGGCTGCCTATTTATCTAGAGTTGCCACTTTGCTGTGTGGTATTTACGTTGCCAAGCGCTTGAAACAATAAATTAAGGAGTCCAAATAGAAATAAGTGTCTAGTAATTAAAAAAAAACAAAAACAAAAGTAAAGCTTCCTTCATCAGGTTCTAGGAGAGAATGATAATGAAAGGGAATTATAGACGATGGCTGTGATATTTCTGGTGGTGCAGGAAAGGTCACAACAGTAAAATATACGTCTATCTGAGTGCAGTCCTGCCTGAATGATGAGAACATTGATGTAAGGTGAGCCGTGCACTTCTTGCCTTTATAGGTCTTCTAAGGACATCAGATTGAAGCAGACGGTGGGGTTGGAGTTACCCTGGGTTGTGTATCAATGGGACATGCAAGTGTCTGATGGTCATTTCCATACTGAATGACCATCTTAGGGCTTAGAACCTCCAAATTCACCTGTAGCTCGGGAGACCCTACGAGGCCGGAGCAAGATATACCTTAGTCAGGAAGAGAGCAGAAAGAGAGGGCCACAAGCTGTCCCACTTGGGCCATGTACCTACAGCCAGCTTGGAGAGGAAGTGAGCTGCTGAATCTATCCAGAGACATTGCAACTGAATTCCTTTGGGAGGGAAGAGGTATTCTCTGGGTCAGGGCTGATGCCAGTACTAGAAACCTATTTCTTTCTTCTCCGGACCCAAGTCTTCATTTCTGCTATCGATGCCTAGAAGTTTTATATGAGTGGCTCCTACTAGCCTCATTTGGCGTCAGCCCCTGGCATGTACGTGGCTGGATATGCCCCTCCTGCCTCGAAAGCCTCTGGATTTAGTGCTCTGAATATTCCAGCCTTGTGCGGCCCACTGGGGAGTGAGTGCAAGAGATCTGGAGATCCACAGAGGATAGGAGCACGTATGTGGAGTGAGCAGGGTTGTGTCCTGTCATCGCCAGGCCAGAGACTACGGTGCGTGATCAAGGAGGCTCTATTCAAAATAAAACACTGTGGGGCAAGGGGTTTGCTGTAGCTGGGAGAAGACACTTCCTCCTCTTGTCTGAAGGGAGGGAGGCTTGGGAATAATGGAAACTACCGGGAGCAGAACAGAAGCAGCAGGTGGCCCCAGCTGGAGTCTAGAAAGGGACTGGTAAGAGGGCAGCTGCAGGGAGAGCCCTTTTGCTCCAGTTTAAGATGAGGGAGGTGGTTGCAGGGGCAGGGTAGGCAAGGAGGTGGAGGGCAGCGCCTGTCTGATGGAATGCAGATGCTCCGGCCAGGGCACCCAAGGGAAGCTAGTGAGGGACGTGGCATTTTATTCTGTATGAGCTGTGCTCTCCTGGGCGGTCCATGCACAGGGACAAAAGAGCATAAAAGCGTTAGACTGGGGAAAGTGTGTGTGTGCTTGTGCGTGTGCGTTCTACAACTGCTGCATGCCCTTGAGAGAGTTGAACTGTAAACCAGATGCTTCACACCTTTGGGGAAGCGTTCTGGGCGAGAGGTGGGCTCACGTCCGGGAGAGTCTGAAGGGTCAGCGCTGCGCGCAGAAGGGCAAGGCCACCGGACAGCAGATTCCAGAACTGAGTGGGGGGGGGGGTGGTGCCAGAGAGACGGTCTGTGCCCTGAGAGTGTGCCTAGGGACCCTGAGATTGGGATGGTGGCTGGACTTTGTTCAGGCTCCCAAAACTTGAAACTCCCTGGAGATCCACAGCACTGAGGCTTGGATTGCCCTGGCAGCAGTCCTAGTGGGTGGCCAGGCAAAGGGGCTGGGATCTGTGACAGAACGGTGGATTCCATGTCATCCTTGAAAGCCGCTGTTACGCATGTTGTCCGACCTCCCTACCCACCTAAATCACCCCAGAGGGAGATTTTGTAATGAGCTTGCACAAGCATTTGGTGGGAGCTGCTGGAAACAAAGGCTCCTTTTTCGTGGGGCTCCTGGGCTGACAGCTAGTCAATAAATCAACCCAGACGTCTTTTGTCAGCTTTTGTTGTTGTTTTTCCTTCCTCAGCTTGATTCATTAGGGGAAATAAACAAAGCCCTAAGCCAGCTGCCATGGGAGCTGATTACATCACGGTGAGCACACACAGAGGTCAGTGGAACCTTTAAACACTGTTTGGGCGGACCAGCCCAGCAGAAGCACCATATGGATTTGGCACAGCACTGCTCAGACGTTCTGTCTTTTTCAACTGAAGCAAGTTGTGTGATGAGTTGACAGATCTAGGACTGATGCCCTAGAGAGCAGAGCAGGTGCAGTATGAGCAATGGCAGAGCCTCCTTTTCCGGCACCATTTCACACCACTCACACCTGTCAAAGTGCTTCAACTCTCCCCTGGACTGCCCTCACCCCCAGCTAAGGGGCAGAGCCTAATTAATCTCCAGGGCTCATTCACTCCTCTCTGCTGAGATGACCAGCAAGGATGCCAATTAGTGGCAACTGCAGTCATTGATTTTTTAATGCAGACACCTGTTCCACTCTGTGGAACTCATTGCCACAAGCTATTGAGGAGGCCATGAGTTTAGTAGGATGTAGACAGGGTTCAGACACTGATATGACTAACAAGAATAACCTGCTAGAAGAATACAGATTAAAACCCACCCAACCCATACAAGAGTTTTGGAAGGGATTTAGGACCCTAACTCCCATTGATGTCAATACCTTTGAAGATCTGCACCTTAAAGCCTCACGCTTCAGGCAACCTCTAACCCATGGGGCTGAGGAAGAAATTTTGTCTGTGGGCAGGGTATCCCTTAACTGCCAGCGCAGGGTTTCTTATACTTCGCGATGAAGCATCTGAGACTGGTCACCGGACACTGGGCTGGATAAAGCCCTGCTCTGACCCAGACTGGCAGGGCCTCCGAAGGGGACAGCTGATACTGAAAGGAAGGCCAGGGACCACTCTCCAGAGCTCCCAGGCAGAAGTGCTGGGTGAGAGACCCGCCAGGACCTGTGCAGGCAGCAGTGGGATGCTCCAGCGAGGAAGGCTGCAAAGGACTGTAACCCTGGAGGGAGGGCTGGTCACAAAGACAGGCCCCACTGCACAGAGCTGCAATGCCATGGCCCAGCAGAGGTGACTTGTGGGCACAGTTTGAGTCACTAGGCTGTGCGTGTCCAGCCTTTCTTTGATTGAAGCCTGAGCCTTCACTCTGTTTTCCTGTGTGCGTATGGGTCTTTTCCACTAACCAGCTGTCCTTGCCTTGGCAGTAGAGCTGCACGGGTTGTTTCCTAGGGCTGGCTGTGAGATGGGATGTGTTGGAGCCTCTGTTTATGTAAAAACGCTGGTGTTCTTCCATTATGTCCCCTGTGCACACAGTGGGTTTAAGCGGCTGGCTGCGCTGGGACTCAGTGGGAGAATTCTGGCTCAGCACAGTTTCTCCTGGGTTCTAGGAAGGGGGCTGCTGGCTGGCCCAGGTTGGAGCATGATCCGGCCCCTCCAGGGAGGGTCTCAGTAGCAGTAGCTGGGTGTCATGCACAACAGGATTGTGTGCAGCCCACTGGCTCCCCTGCTCCACTGTGCACCTGGACAGGGCTGGGCAAAACCCAGGCCTCTAAGGCTGAGGAATAAAGCCTTGGCGTAAATCCTGCTGGGTGGGAGACCTGTCTGAGCTGCTGGAGCTGCTCTGCCAGCTTGCACTCAGGCTCCTGTAAGCCCGAATATCCTCCCTCCAAGGGCAGAGGTTGCTTAGCTCCAGATGGACTCTCTTCAGCGCTCACTACAGCCAGACAGGCCGGATACATGCTGGTCGTGCAGTTCTTTTCAGCGCTGCTTAATTAACCGGCAAGACTAAAGGGGTTTGGGGAGCTCAGCTGTGGATGTTCATCAGTGCTGTCAGTCAGCTGCCAAGACCGAGAAGGGCTGATTCACTTAAGGCACCCAACTTTCCGGTGTGGAACCTGGGCAGATTCCCGAGTATAATCAGTGTCTGAGCCCCCGCTGGAACATTACCCCGGGTGTGCTGGCACTTAGGCCTGGGGCGCTGTTAGGTCTGTGTTCGTGAGCCAGCCAGGACAGGGACAGGCCTGCTGGGAAGGAGGTCCCTGGTAGAGCTGTGCAATCTGCTGTGGTACCGGTCCCATTGCATGTGGCCGTCACTTTCCAGGCGTTTGCCTTTAAGTTTCAGGTTCAGAAAACCAGGCCAATTGGCCACCTCTTCTACAGTTTGTCCCCTAGAAAGAAAAATTCCCCCTGGAGCCAGTGGTGCGGGAGATGGCCCAGGGCTGCCACCTTCAGCAAAGCAGGCCTGGTCAGGGGTTCAAGTTTTGCCTGGTGTTAAGACCTGCTAGGAAAGTTTTACTTGGCTCTAGGCCTCAGGCAGTGGCTTTGCAAAAGACTCAGAATCATTCTCCCGCTGTGTGCTGCATTACCAGGATTCCTCTGCCTTCCCGTCTCCCCACCGCAGTTCCCCAACTCAACCCTGCCCTGCACCTCTGTTCTCCCCTTCTCCCTCTCAGCCCCTCCTCCGAGCCGGGCGGGTAGTATCGTTTCTGTTAGTATTTCATCTCTCATTTCCTGATGATCGGTTCCCGCTGATCCCATTAGCAGCTTAACCGGATAAAAGCTGAGTTATTAACACATGGAGATTTCCCTGCAGCTGTCACTCTGTGGCTCGACCTGTCCTAAAAACAAAGAGGATGAACTGAGAATTAACCAGTACCCTGAATTAAGGCAATTAGGAGCACTTCACATATAATAGCACGATTGTTCTGAATCATTTCTCTTTCCAAACCTTGAATTACTCCTCCCTGCCAAGAGATGTGAGATTTTTGTTTCAAAATGAATTCCCCGTTAAAGAAATCTACTACCCATCCCGACATGCTATGTGTTACATGGATTTGTACCTCCTGCACTTTGACAAAGACTATGGAAATGCTTTCTCAGGTCAGCCAGGGCATTTGACTCCTATGTTCACTTAGGAGCCCATCCAGCGGTTACCAAGACTTTTCTTGGCTGTTCCAAGGTTCACAGTTTAGATGAAAACAGAAGTGGGTCTTCCAGCTGAGCTGCTGTTTTGAATCCATTAAAAATGTTTGGGCTGGTGCTGGCTGAAACTTTTCAATATTTCAATGTTAAAAATAATAATTGGGGAACCTGGTTGATGACATTTTGGGGACATTTTTCAACCAATGACACAGAGCTGGGTTTAAGTTTTTAAAAAGATTTCAGGGTTGGGGTTTTGTTGTTTTTTTGTTTTTTTTTAAATGTTTCATTTTGAAAAATATGGGAAACCATTTTTTTGAAAATGATGAAATGTTCCCCTAGGGTTTTGACCAGTACTAGTGAGGTCTTGGGTGGATGGCCCGAGGAAAGATGCCTGAGTGACAGACCAGAGACAAATGTCCTCTAATTATGCAGCCAGGTAAGCTTCCCGCGCACTTAGTCTGCCCCATTGGTGTGTCTCGGCTGGGCAGACCCCATCGATGGAAGGTGGAGGGAGTTCAGTCTCTATGGCCCATCCAATCCTTGGCCTCACAGCTGAGTCTCCTAACAAGGGGAGGGACCAGCTAGCACCAACTGTACCAGTTGTTTTTGTGATGTCACCGGACGTGCTGACTCATTCTACAGACACCACCAAACAGCCATCAGATGATAGTGATTCTGGCCACTGCTCTCTGGCCTGGTCTACACAGCTGGCGAAATTTGGCGGCAGTCGACGGGAGTTACACAAACTACACAGAGTAGCTTGTGTAACTCCCATTGGCTCCGTAATTTCCATTTAGTGCGCCATCTCCACTGTGCTGCGCTTTTTGGGGAGGTGGTTTTATTAAATCAACTTCTGGATTGATTGAGTGGGTCTTCACCTCTGCTCAATTGATCTGGGTAAATCGATCTGACGGTGGCTTGCCGTAGTGTAGACATAGGCTTGTCTGGAGATTCAGGGTATCTATCTATCTATCTATCTATCTACCTATGTAATCACCATTCATGCACTCAGATCATGCTCAACATGTCACCTAGGTTTGAACTGAAGATCCAGACCTGAATTGCTCTTGCTTTCCATTTGAATACCCATCAACCGATCAAGGACGTTAGCATCAGATAAAGTCTCTCACGGGGCTATCCATCACCCTCCAGGCAGCAGGCAGTCCTGATGGATGTCTCCTGTTCCATAAACGTGTGCATGGCTGTGTGTATTTCATTCAGAGGGGGCCAGAGCTGTATCTCTGGAAATAAAAAGCACCCTAGCTCTAAAACAGTGAGGAATGCTAGCCAGGAAAGGGTTCCAGAGAACACGGGACTCAGCAGGAAAATGACAAGTTAGTAAAAATGCAAATGTGACATGTTCAGCTGTCAGTAACAGATTGTTCCAGCTAAACTCAATTATTTCTAACTTGCTTCACCTGACTCCTTTTAAGGGGACTCAGAAGCTGGTTAGATCTCACTGAGGTTGCACAAACATTAGAAAATTAAGCCTCATATCATCCCAGTGAGGCATCATGGGCTGCACAGATGAAAAAGACCTTTTGGGGCACCTAGTCCATCCCTGCAAGGCAGTATGGCACTTCTACACTTATTGTACGTGCACAGGCAGGGACATACTTCATGTTCATTTTGCAGACGACTAAACTAAGCTCTCTGGGGCAGGGCCCATCTTTTTGTTTTTTGTTTGGACAGCACCTAGAATTGGTAAGCTCTTTGGGAGATTGTAGTTTTGGCCTGTGTCTGTACAGCGCCTAGCACAGGGCCACTAGGGTGACCAGCTTCCTGGTCCATAACTGGAGCTCATAGGTCCGACTGCAATACAAATAATAAATGATAATAACTAGGGAGGTTTGAATAAGGACACAAAAGCCAGGAAAGGGACCCAAGAGTCCCAGCTCACACTCTTGGGCATCAGTCATGAAGTGCTGTAAGTAAAGAGAGCAGAGTTGCTCTTTTTATTATTATTTTTTTAAAACATTTACAGAGTTTATTGACTCATAAAATCTATCTGCATGTTTTGCAGTACAGTCACTCTAAGCCGTTAAATCAGAGCTGCTCTTTTGATGGAGGCACTGGACTGCAACCGAGATCTGGGTTTAGTTCAATTCCCCAGTAATCCCCCAGTAATTCCCCAGTTCAATTCCCGTAAAATGGAGATAACAAACTTTCCTTTCTCCCACCTCTTGAATCCCTGATCTATTTAGACAGTCAGCTTCAGGGCCAGAGCTGCCTGTCACCATGTGTATCCAACACCTAGCACCTGATCTCAGCTGATGCTCATTCAATACAATAATAATTACTATGTGCAGAATTGTGTGATACCTATGATGTCCCCCTCTGGTGGCTGGGCTGCCCAGTGGTCAATGAGATGGCCACTGCCCCTGAGCTAAGAGAAGAAGGTCTTTTAGCTCAGGTAGTAGGGGCTCATGCTTTTAGACCCATAGGTCCTGAGTATGATCCCTGCAGCTGATGTTTATCTATCTTAGGTACTTGTATGATCTCTGAACTCCTGACAGTCTTCACCATATTTATCCTCACAACGGCCCTGTAAGGCAGGGCAGTGCCGCTATCCCCACTATCCAGAGGGGGAACTGAGGCACAGGGAGGCTAAGTGACTTGACCAAGGATCACACAGGAAGTCAGTGGTGGAGCAGGGAATGGAATCTGGGTCTCCAGTTAATGCTCTAACCAGTGACCAGTCCTTCCTCAAGCTGGGACATTGCCTTGTGATTGCTGTTCAAAGATTCCCCTTTATTTTCACACTCGTTCCTCTCCGGGCTGTGGGGTGCTGTGCAGGCTGATAGTCCACAAAGCGTGGAAGGCTGGCTCAAGCCCCTGCTGGCAATAAGGGTTTTATCTTATTCACCATTAGACTCCGGCTGGAATGAATCCAGACTCAGGCTGGTGTCAGTGCTGAGTGTCGGCTTTGAAACCATCCCTGGATAGGCTGCGTCTGTTTTATCTGGCGAGAACTTGACACCAAAGATAAATAATAACGGGCAAAACAGCTGGATTAGCTTCGGCGTCACCTGCAGGGCTGAGGCGAGGAGAGCCTGGGGAAGAATGAAAGAATCGGGGCTTCTCTGTGGAGAGAGGACTAGCTTGGCCCATTAGCCACAGATATGAGCAAGGGGAGTTGCGTAAACTGCACCACCCCAGGATCAGCTCTAGGTGCTGCAGCCACCTCTTCAAGGTGCAAGGGCTCTTGTGCCCTCCTCTTGCTCTGGGAAGGGAAGTAGTCCACTGCAGCCTTTGAAAGGGTGCAACTAACTTCCCCTTCCTCGCCCCCTGCTTCTTTGGGGTTGGGAGATGGAGCCCTGTAACCTGGATGTGGCTGGTTCTTGTGCCTACGAGGTACATTCCCTTTGATCCTGAATTGCCTTTGCCAAAGTGCGGTCTGATCAGATCCTCTGCGGCTGGTGGAAGCAGGCTGGCAAGAGAACCGCATCTCGAAAACCATCCAGCAGAGAGTCGATGCAGCTGAGAAGTCAGCTCTGTGCCCTTGGTAAATGTTAACACCCTTCCCTCCACATGCACTATTAACTCCACAACAAAGCCACGAATTGTAGACTGCTGCAGAAGACTAGCTCAGCTTTGTCACTTTCCGCGGCACTTATGCGGATCACTGCACAGTAATTAGATATTGACATATCTCCTCCCACACCTCTGCGTGCCTTCGAACTCATTAAAAGCAATTCTATGGTGTAGCTCCCCAAGGAGCTGCCTGGCAGTGGCTTGTGAAAGAAAGAGATATTTTACTGCCGCACAAACAATCTCTCCAACATCTGGGTTTCTAGACAGATAATGGAGACCTGACGAGGTTCCTCTATCATGGCTTTTTCCCAAATGAACTGAAAGGATCCTGGACAACATGGACCAACGACATGATCTGGCATAGCAAGTCCAATGGATTTCCCAGCTACCTACCCTGGCGTGGGGGATTAAGCAAAGGAATCCCTACACAAGTGATTGCTGGGATTGTTCAAAAATAGTTATTTATATTGTCACCATTGAAAGTGAGACGCCTCAAAAAGTTCCCAGCTCAGTGCAGTGACACCTGATTTACATACTAAAGCAGAATATCAGGCTCAGAGTTTTCCAAAGAGGCCCTTCAAGCTTTTTTTTTTTTTTAAGGACTCTGTAGTGATATAATTAAATCTGATCTGCTGTAAACGGTCGCAGTAGGCTGGGTGGGTCTCTTACTCTCCTTGTATGTGTGTGGCACAGCGCCCCTCCCCCAGCCCCGGGCACAGGAAAAGAAGTTACTGTCTACAGCAATAAAACAGTCTCTTAGAAGGTGTCTGAGCGAGCTGCCAGTCCCCTTAGAGCCTCTGTTAGCTGCTGTAGTTTCACAAAGACGCTATTATGGAACTGTAGCACCGTTTCCCTTTGGTGCCACTTACACCAGCCACTGGAAGGTTGGATGTGAAATCTGCTCCCTGCCATGGGATCAGAACATCCCCACACTCCTGAATCCAGCTCCAAATTTCCCATCCAGGGTCCTTCTTTACCAAAAGAGCCAGGAGCTTGGAGCAGCAGAATTCAGCCCAGATCTCTGCAATCTGGAAATGGCTAGTGAAGATGTATTACAGTTGCTCTACAGCCAGGCAGTCACATCCCCATCAGACCCTTGGTCCGGTTTCCAAAATATGGGTCCCTTGGGTCCAGTTTCCAAAATACTCTCACTCAAAATTGATCCAGCAGAAACCATCTCAGATGAACCCTCAGTTCGACAAGAGGGCAAGTGCTGTCCATATGGCACAACTGTAATATGATTTCTGCCCCTGAACTGCTGAAAGAGCCTCCTGAGTGCAGTATATGGTGTACTTAGCAGTTAACAATTGCACTCATAGCAGGATGAGAGGGTCTCTGAATCATTCAGCGTCTTCAGCACCAACAGCTGAAATGAGCAGTGAGAACAAATCATCCTCACTTCAGAATAACTCAGCAACCTTAATGAAAGCTCAGTGGGAGCCAGATGGTGATTTGTATTGCGGTGACACCCAAAGGCCCCAGTCAGAATCGGGGCAGGGTTGTGTTAGGTGCTGTACAAACACATACGAGACCTTTTCCCCGCTGCACAGGGTAGAAGAATGTTACACACATTCGGACCTGTAATTACAAGATTTTACAGGAAGATCTATGGTCTTGGGGGTCAAGGCCCTTGACTAGGAGATGAGGGTTCAATTCTCAGCTCTGTGTGACCATGGGCAAGTCATTTAATCTCTCTGCATCTTTGTTCCCCATCTGTAAAGGGGGATAATGATCCTCCCTTTGTCTGACTTGTCTATTGAGCATGCAAGTGCTTTGGGGAGGGACTGTCTCACTATGTGTATGTACAGCCCCTAGCACAGCAGGGCCCTGATTTTGATCAATACAAATTAATTAAGAATACCTCAAGCCCCATGTCAGTGCTGAGAAAGTAAAGCCTGCACTTTGCATTTGTGTTGCTCAAACACTCTGCTTCTCTCTAGCAGCACTACCTTGGGGATAACATGGCTGTTGCAATCTAGCTGTTGTCTGTGTGTGCAGCAGCTCCCAGGAACTCTCAGCTCAGGGAGCCTGGGTGTGCAGAAACATTTCAGACCAGCTTGGCAGGGTGCTTCTCTCCCTGAACGTGGCTCCTATTCACGCTAATGCAGTCCTCGTCTGGCACTGATTTCAAGCACAGAGTCCTTCGAGGGGAGCTTCCCAGGAGCAAAAGGTGCTTTCCTGAAAGAATCACTCCCAAGGACAAGTCATCAGGACTACAGGTTATATAATGAGGAGCAAGGAAAGTCAACTGTGTGCTTCTGCTGGGAGGCCTGTGCTTGCTCAGAAAACCTCTCATCACATCCTTCACATGTGCTGTGCAGACAAGGATTGATCTGAACAACTCTCACCCAAGTGAACATTGAGGAGACCAAGGATTCTCGGAAGTCAAGACAGAAGGCTACACACTTCTCTGCTCCCACGGCCAAACTATGAGAGGCACAACCCATTTCTGAGCCCACACACGCTACAGCCTGAATTTCCTGTTCTCCCACGTGCAAATCAAACTGCTGTTTCCCATTCCCTCCACTGAGCTTTCCAGAATCCCCATTCCTTCCAAAGGACTCTGCAGCCACTCCTGAGGCTGCCAGCTGGCTGATAAGACTCTAGTCTGCAGAGCACGTCTGGCCAGCACCTTCCAGCAAACTCTGTCTACTCTATTTAACCCTAATATTTCGACTGCACTCATCACCATAGCAGCCGGGCATGCCACAGGGGCTCACAATACCACGGACAAGATGAAGAGAATTGTCAGGGCCAAACACACCCAAGATTAGTCATCAGAATTTTTTTTCCAACAGGAAAAAGGCTTTTATTTTTTTTTGCCAACAGGGAAATTTCCACGCAAAATGTTTGATTTTTATCGAAAAATGTTTGAGTTTATATCACAGGCTGGAAATCACCCCTGGAATTTTGAAATCTTTCCTGGAGGAAAAATAATCTTTTCCTGCCGAACTCTAGTCCGTCTCTTGGAAAGCCCTTTTTTTTTTCCCCCTCCAGTATCCCATGAAATTGTTGATCTCACACAAGGTTTGTATTGTATGCTCATTCTAGGGCAAAGGGGTCTGAAGTTGCACTCCAGGACTGCTGGGTTCCACTCCCTACCATGCTACTGATTAGCCATTCACCTTGGGCAAGACATGCAACCTGTGTTTGCCTCAGTTTCCCCATCTGCTCAATGAGGATGTTTCCTTCCTCCAGAGATGCTGAGACTACATATGTAAAGTGCTTTATATCAGCGTGAGAGAAATAATCTCCAGTTCTTCACATGGGAGTGATCACAAGTCAAGCAAAAGACCTTCATTCATTGCAGTTCTTGTTGCCTTAAAAAAGAGTTATTGTTTGCAGAGCATGTTGAGATCCCTGGATAGGAGGGGCAATGATTATCAGTCTGTTACCGTATTCAAGTCTTTTATCTGCAAAGAAATTGTGGTGGGAGAGTTGAGGACAGAGCAATTTCAATGTCAGAAAAGACCATCCTGACCTGGGAAAGTGGGCAGAGAGTGGTACCCGGGGGCTGGATGCTAAGTGGCTTGGGTGGAGAAACAAGCTGCAGAGGATTGGCTCGCGCAGGCAGCAAATTTGAGGTAGCAGCTTGAGAGTCAACCCTGTGAACAGCGCAGTGTTGCACAGCTCCGGAGCCAGCTCAGAAGGGAAGACACTGCTCCCGTCTAAGTGCCTGGGAAGGCAGACAGCTGTGTGCACCGAAACCACACATGCTGCTCCAGTCAGCTTTTGTCTCGTTGCTTTCAGCACTGCACAGCGGGCAGGGATTCCAACGGGGAGGAAGAAGCAGCTCTCGCTTGTTCTTTTCACCGGGCACATCAATTGGAAGAAAGTTGGGTAGTTGCTTGGTTCTGGGATACTGGCCACAAATAGAGGATTCAAAGTCACGGAAGAGTCTCTGAAAGTGCCTGAGCCTCAGATTCTTAGAAAGCAGGACATGCTGAAAGCTGTAAGAGGATGCTAAAACGAGGCAATCTCAGGAGCCATGCAGCACATCGAGGCTAGGACAGAAACTGCCGGGAACTCCTTGGGACTGTATTCCCATAAGGAAGAGCCACAGAAGACGGAGAGCGCGTGGAAGAGAAAACAAGGAAACATTATGGATTCAAAAGCAAAGCAATAGCCAGTAGCTGGTTCATGACCAAACTTCCAGCCGGCGCAGCTCTGTTCTCAAACTACAACAGAGGCAGTGCTGGAAGAGGCTATACTGCAGGGCACGATCCTGGCCTGGCCAGGCTGCGATGCACCATCCCTAGTGTCCTTGATGTTGCTGTCCGGCTAGTCATTCTCTGCTGGCTTCAGGCTGAGGAAACAAAGCCCCAGAGCTCCACGTTCAGGTTCGTGGCCAACAGCAAAGGCAGGGGGAAAGAGGAATAAGAAGCTTCTTGGAGAATGTCCGACCAGGAGATGGAGGACTTTGAAGCGGACAATCTGTCCGACACGGCCCGGATGATGCCCAGCCTCCCTCCTTATGACATGGATGACCAGCTTCTTCCCAGGGAGCCGCGGAGCGCCTGCTGCTGCTGGGCTTGGACGCTGCTGGTGGTCGCCACGAACTCGCTGGTCCTTCTCGTGAACGTGCTCCTGGTGGTCGCCATCTTTGCCATCGTGCTGCTGCCGACCATCGTGGTGGTGTACTTTGGCTTTCAGTGCCACTCCCGGGTAAGTGAGCACGGCCCCGCATGGGCCTCAGCACCAGACCCAGTACAGGGACCCCGGCTGCCCTGGGATTCTTTCCTGAACCCCTTGGAGGAAAAAAGGGCGGGAACAGAGGCTTTAAAAACCAGGCTGGGATTTCTCAACATTAGCTTAATTTTCAAAAGACGTGTGTGTGGGAGGAGTGAGCGAGTGTGTGTGTCTGAGTTAGTGGGGGTGAGGGACAAACAGACAGATAGACAGACGCACGTCCAGAATGTGCAGTGGGGTATGAGCATCTCTGCACGCCAGTCACTGCAACTGCTTCAAAGTCCCCCAGGAGACCTGACTTTACTTTAGCAACAGTTCTCCTGTAGGGCCTGATCCAAAGCCCATCAAAATGGACGGGAGTCTGGCCTTTGACTTCACTGGACATTGGGTCAGGTCCTTATTCTAACACTTCCCGAGTGCTCCTTGCCTTCCCCTTTCAGCAGAGGCCACTAAGGTGTAATTCACAGGTGGGAGCAATGGTCGTTGGTAAGAAGCTAAGGAACAAAAAAAGATCGAGACCAACTTCCTAGACCAGTGGCTTTCAACCTTTTCAGACGACTGTACCCCTTTCAGGAGGCTGATTTGTCTTGTGTCCCCCAAGTTTCACCTCACTTAAAAACCACTTGCTTACAAAAATCAGACCTAAAAATACACAAGTGTTGCTGCGCACTATTACTGAACAATCGTTTTCTTCCTTGTTTTTGGCATATAATTATAAAATAATTCAAGTGGAATATAAATATTGTCCTTACATTCCAGTGTATAGTATATAGAGCAGTATAAACGAGTCATTGACTGTATGAAATTTTAGTTTGTACTGACTTCGCTAGTGCTTTTTATGTAGCCTGTTGTAAAACTAGGCAAATATCTGGATGAGTTGATGTACCCTCTGGAAGACCTCTGCCTACTCGCAGTGGGACGCATGCCCCTGCTTGAGAACCCCTGCTCCAGAATATCCAGTCCCCACCCAGATAAAATCATGGCTTGAGCCGGCTTGGCTTTAAGTCCATTCCTGGTATAGAAACAGCAGGGTTTTTTTCCACTAATAAAATATTTCCTAGGAGAAAACAAAAGCATTGTACTGTTCGGTTAGGCCACTCTCAGCCTGGCATGGGGGGAAAGGGGCTAGATAAACTCTCTGCATTGGGGCAAGCAAGTAAGTATCCTCTCTCCTGAATGCAGGGAGTTTAGCTCCAACCTCCGGGGCCTGAGATTTCAAGTTCCCTTTACACCAATATTTGAATCTTGACCAAGAAATCCCGTCTTTACCCTTGTCCCACCCCAACTGCAGGAGACTGTTTCCTGGGCAGCAGGCTGACGAGTTGCCCGTACTGATTTGTAAAGAGATCTGACAACAATGCATCCCCACTCAGGCAAAGCTCCCAGAGCAGATAATGGGAGTTGGGTGATGCAGCCGAGGCAGGGGTTGGTCTTCGGGGTTCATGTCGCCATGTGGCTTGCTGTGCATTCGAAGGGATTCTCTGCTCTGCTTGATGCATGCCGGGTGGCTCCCATTCACAGGCTGTGCCGGGGTGCTTTGATAAGGGAACAGAGTGTGCTGAATTCCACATGTCCAATAACCTAAAGATCTCCAAGCCCTGAGAGACACTAGTTCATCCAGGGCACCCACCTTCCAGGGTGGACAGCACACAGCTGTTCCCTTCCTTCCAGAGACGTGGAGACTGCGGCACAGCGAAGTTGCACATGTTGCTTGGGGCTGCACAGTGAGCCAGCAAAGAGCCAAGAGGAGAATCTAGAGTCTGAGTCTCTGTTGCTTGGGTACTCATTGGGGCTAGTGTAAAGGGGTCCTAGATCCTGAAGAATCGTGTTTTACACGCAGTTTGCACTGGCATAAAAGGGTCAGGCCCAGGGTATGCATGATGTTCTTTACTGTTTATTCAGCGATGTGTAATCGTGGTCTCTTTCAATGCTCATTTCTTCTCGTTTACGTGCAGATTTAGTAGAGGGCTTGGGTGCAGACTGGATGATAATGCAGTCAGGTGTGTGTGTTCAGGCACACGGCCACCTGTGAACTCCTTTGTCTGGCCATCTGCAAAATGTCCTCATTGAAAGGGTTAAAGCAGTTCTCTGGGATGCTCGCTCAGACCCAAGGCAACCGATGGTTTGAGCTCAGCAGATAATGCTGTAGCTCAGCTGATGGAGCTTTCCCCTAGTGCCATAGGAGGTTTCAGTGGTTGGGTTCCTGCCAGCCCTGACACTCAGTGCAGGACTAAAGGGGTGCTAGTTGCTGGATGAGATGTTAATGCAGCGGTCCCTTTTGGCCTGAAAAGGGGAAGTGAAAGATCCCATCTCCATGGCATTTGAGGAGGGATTTGCAATAGGCTTGGTGCACTGGGGGAGTTCCCTCCTTGAGGAACACGGGCCTTTCGCTAGACCTGTGTGAAGCTTCCCGTGGGGTCGAGGTCAGATGTGTGTGCAAACTTCAGCCCCTGCTTGGGGAATATTAATGCGACTGGGCTGAGGTTTGTTCACCCAGAAGAGAAGCTGGCAAGTATCCCATTGCCCACATCCGCCCCCTCCTCCCCCCGAACCATAGCGTCCCCTTCCTCTTGACAATCACAAGATCCTTCCCCCCGACAGTGTCCAGGATGATAAGGGCATTCTCTGGGTCTTGGTGGGAAGATCCCCTGGGAAGTCTGAGTTATGTGCCCAGCTCAAACCTTCAAGGGAACCTGCAAGTCTCCAGCCCAGTCTCCTGGCAGGAGCTGACCACTGCATAGCTCCCATGGCCCTCGGGTGCTGGGTGTCTCATGTGGGTGAGCCCCACTAGTGTTCTACCCTCCTCGGACCCTGGCAGGCTGCCAGGTGAGCTTTCGCTGAGCAGGTTACAGCTACCTCTGTTTCATGACGCATCTCACCTCGCTTTGACACATGCTTAGCCTCTACAGCAAACCGATTCTTTTCCACACTGAAGTTCTTTTTCCCCACTCCGCTCCTGTAATATTAGGGGAAAACTCCGACTGACGTACAGAGAACAGGCCATGTTGACGTGCCCGCTGTTAAATATATTGGAGACCAGAACTCCAGATTTGAAATTTGGGGGGAGATCAAATTCCGAGGCAAATCCAGAGGCAGGCTTCAAAGCTTGGGTTGATCTTGTATTTAAGCGTGTGGGCTTTTATAGAGGGAGAAGAAATCGGGTCAGCTTTTGGTCTGTCTCGTATATTTTAGGAGCGGGTCTGGAGGAAAGGCAATACTTGGGCGGGTCTGGAGGAAAGGCAGATTTCTGTATTGCTGATTTCTCTGAGGGCCCAAAGCTGAAGACGTCAGTTAGTTTCTGCTCTCCCCTTGCTTAGGCAAAATTCCCATTGAAGTCATTGGAAATTTTGCTCAAGGAGATTTAGCCCCTTGTTATTCAAGGAGCTTTTGCACCAGTTTTAGCCCAGTGTAACTCCACTGACTTCCCTGAAGTTCCTCATGATTGACACCAATGTGAGATCAGAATCCACTCAGCAGGGTGCCAGTCATATGGGATGTGTGCTTTGCTCCAAAGAGGAAAGACTTAACCCTGTGAATGCTGGCAGGAGTGCTCTAGGATTTATTCTGACACTCCCCAGGATGCTGGGGAGCTGTAGCTCTGTCAGGTGTAATTTTTTATTCCTGTTTTAATTAACAAGCAGCTGTGACACAGATCAAGTAAATACATTGCCGGGGTCGACAGAGAATTCTGCGCAGCTTCAGTTACTCACAGCAGTTTGCATTTTAATGTCACAATATTTCTCGGTAACTCCCCTGCAGCATCAGCACTCCAGAGGCAGCGATAGCAGCCGGCTCCTAGTCCTGGGGCAGCCATCTCCCCCCGGCCTTTAATTTGTTTTTGTTAATTTCATTTTAATTAAGCCCTCTTCCTGCAAGTGTCCTTCTCTGTGACTTACCTCGTGATGATAATAATAATCACATTTGATAAAAGATACGCACATGCCCCGTCCTGCAGATCTGAGCGTGTGGTGAGGGCCAGCTTCCCAGTTGCCGTTTTTTATTTATTCCCATTGAAAAACTCATTTTGTTGCTCTTCGGTATTCTGCCTCTCTGCGTGTTGGCTTCAGGTGGACGCTCTGCTCTGAGTTTTTTGGGGGGATTTATAAAGAATGTTTATGGATTTCTGTGTCTCATTATATTTCCCTGGTTTGCTCATTTGTCTGACGTGGGGACATGATATGAACATCTCCGTCCTTGTGCCATCACACTTCTGTTTTCCTCTCTGGGCGAAAGGAGACAATAGAACATCTTGGCAAACAAAGACTCAGGCCCAAATCTTCAAAGGTATTTAGGAGCCCAACTCCTGTTAAAATCAATGGGACTTAGGCACCCAAGTACAGTTGAAGATCTCAGGCTCAAGCCCTGATCTTGCTTTGAGAAGTGGTTGGGAGCAGTCCTGTGTCCATGCAGTGCTCCCCTGATGTGAAGGGGGCACTGTGTGGGCAGAGGGGTTCACGTATGCAAATCTCAAAGCTGGATCAGGGCCGGGTGTGTACGGCTCACATTTGCAAACGTCACTAGTGATTCTGGGTGTCTCCATTTTTGGGCGCCCATCTTAAAACACCTGAGAAGGAGCTGTCAGTCAGTCAGTGTTCAGCACCCATCCTTTGAGAAGGTTTCCATCCAAATACTGATCCAGTCTGATGACTAAAATAAACCTCAGAAATCAGAGGACAACATCTAATGACGCTGCACACCGAATAGAAGTCAGGCTGGCATCACGCTTTAGTGGAAAGGATTAAAGTCAGACCAGGGGATTAAAAAGTAAGAACACATACCCTACGCTGCTCTGGTTTTTGCCACTAGCCTGAACTACGCAATTCATCAGATGCTTAAAGACAGCAATAAATGTAATAACCATGCATGATACACAAACCAGATGAAACCATTGGTGTGACCAGTGTCCCCGGATAAGTCCACTGCCGAAAACTACAGCCTCCCATGTTTTTTCTCTCTCTGACCCAGATCCAACACAGCCTGGAAATCAGTGGCAAGACTCAGCTGACCTCAGTAAAGCTGGATTAGGGTCTATGTGATTAGATTTGTTGTAGTTCATAAAGAGCCTTATCCAGCAAAGACAAAGACTTTCCAGTGAGTTGATGGGTAGTTGGAGCAGTCTGTGTAAAGTGCTCCCTTTCTCAGGGCCCAGTTCTGCACAGATGTACTATCTAGTAGAGAGCTTAGTGCCACGACTCCTCCATTGAAACCATATGGGACAACTCTCAGGAGTCAACACTGCATCTGGGAATCCTGTGTTTGCAAGCCTGGGCTGTGATTACCAATCAGGAATTGTTAGAAATAAACTGTGTAGGAACCCATTTCTTCTCTCTCTCTCTCTCTGTGTTAGGGATGGATACTGAACTGCTTACTCAGGAAATCGCCCATTGACTCCACTGTGAGTTTCCCCTGCAGGACTGGGTCCTTCAGTATTGTCAATTTCAAGTATGCCCCAGCTGTCATTTGCCTTCCTGCCGAACAGAGCCCTAAGCTAAAAGCACCTGCATCCACCTGTTTTACTCAGCTCAGTGCACTGAAAAATATTGAAAATAACATTTATTTCCCTTCCTTTTAATAACATAAACTGCATCTCCTAAGTGAGCTGCTGCATTCCATTGCATCCCATCTCTGCCCCGTGCCGTAGAGTGCCCAGCATGGGTATAGGGCATGAAAAATGATCCAATCTGTGCAGGTGGGTGACTTTATTGGAGGGCTGAAGGAACAAGAGAGAATTAGAAGCTCTTATTACAAAACAAAAAGACACCCCAGGGACAGATCTTTACCCAGTGTGAATCAGTACAGCTTTATTGACCTCAGTGGAGCTATGCAACATTACCCCAGCCGAGGGCTTGGTCCAAGATTTACCTTCAGAAACATTGAGTGTAGGGGTTCACCTCATCATCTATTATCCTCAGACGCACCTCTAAGAAATGTCTAGTGTGGTCATGAACATCTGCTAGCTAGAGAGGAGAGCCGAATGGAGTTAGTGCTGGTAAAATCCAGGCAATCTCCTCATGGAAATAAATCACTGTCAACAGATTAAACTTCCCTCTTTGTTAAAATATGGCATCGAGTTAAATCCCCGCTGCTCTGTGCCCAAAACGCTTGCTCTCGGTTCTCCTCCCATTTACACCAGTGGCGAGAGGACACAAGGTGATGCGCTTCTCTCTAGGCTCTGGACATTTGCTTTGCACCTTCCTATTACTTTTCCCACAACAAAGGGTTGGGACGCGGGTTTCTAACCATCAGAGGAGTGAAGTTCTGGAATAGCCTTCCAAGGGGAGCAGTGTGGGCAAAAAACCTAGCTGGCTTCAAAACTGAGCTTGATAAATTTATGGAGGGGATGCTATGATGGGACAGCTTAGTTTGGCAATTGACTGATCTTTGACTACTGGTGGTAGATATGCCAATGGCCTGTGACGGGACGTTTTATGGGGTGAGTTCTGAGTTATAACAGAGAATTCTCTCTTGGGTGTCTGGCTGGTGAGTCTTGCCCACATGCTCAGGGTTTAACTGATCGCCATATCTGGGGTCAGGAAGGAATTTTCCCCCAGGGCAGATTGGCAAAGGCTCTGGGAGTTTTCACTTTCCTCTGTAGCATGGGGCACAGCTCACTTGCTGGTGGATTCTCTGTACCTTAAAATCTTTAACCATGATTTGGGGACTTTAATAACTCAGTCACAGGTCAGGGGTCCATTACAGGAGTGGGTGGGTGAGTTTCTATGCAGAAGGTCAGACTAGATGATCATATTGGTCTCTTCTGACCTTAGCGTTTGAGTCTATGAGTGAAGGCATTTTTAGTCCTGATAGAAGCCTGCTGTGAATTTTAAGAGTCTGTTCTGATAATATTTAACAGTGTAAGCCTAAGTAGAATGGCACATGTATAAGAAATTGCAGATCAATCATGTTTATAAGAAAAAAAAAAGATAAAATAACTAAAGGTCTAGAAAAGACTGGTGTGAACTAACACTAAACCTGTACTGTTAGGGGTGGAGAGTTAACATGGAAGTGAGAGGCTAACACATAGGAATAAGAAAAGATAACAAAAAGTTATAAATAACTTTGTGTAACAAAGGGAGGTGGAAGCTGTATTGTCTGATGCTGGAGGCAACTGTTCTAGGATCATCCTGATGAGCTTCCCACTTGCAAGTAATTGATCACTACTTGCTGAGAATTTTGCCTTCAAATAGATTTATTCGTCCCATCTGATGAATAAGCGCATCTTAATCCAAGTACTCTCAATCCATTTCTCTGAACACAAAGGTGCAAGACCCCTGATGCAGGCTGACAGACCAGGGCCTGAAAGCACAGGAACTGAGGGTCTTGTCTTCCTTCGGCACTGAGGAAGCCACTGCTGTTCTTAACGGGAGCATTTGGTCAGTAATGTTCATTTCAAGTTAATAAATGGCCACAGGTTGATGGAGAATCTATTGCTAAAATACTAACCCCTCCCACCCGCAAGAATCAATGCTATTGTTGAGCAAGGCTACTCTCACCACCAGTGGAAACTGATGTGTCAAAGGATCTAAAGCTGTGGTTGTAGATACATCTAACACAGTGGTTCTCAGCCAGTGGTCCGTGGATCCCTGGGGGTCCGCAGACTGTGCCTAAGATTTCCAAAGGGGTACGCACCTCCATTTGAAATTTTTTAGGGGTCCACAATGAAAAAAAGGTTGAGAACCACTGATCTAACAGATCTCAGCCATCACCCTAGGGTCATAGGGTGTTAAACTGCGTCTGGGCTAGGTGCAAAGTCCTGCTGAAGAGGGTTTTAGTGAACAGGATTGGTAGATAATGCCTTTCCCTTGAGTCTAGACAAAGCCGTAGGATTTGGCACATTACAATGCTAAACGTGGGATGTCTTGTTGCCAGCCAGCCAAGCAGCCTTCCCTCTTGAGTGCATGGGACTGGGAGTCAGAACTCCTGCTTCTCTTCTCGGCTCTGACACTGTGTGATCTTGGGCAAGTCACCTAATTCCATCCTGCCTTATTTACTCACTCACCTCACCGGCATATTGTGAAGCTTAGCTAGATCTGTGTAATGCGCTTTGACCTCCTGGATGAGGGGGTTGGGCGTGGAAGTGCTGCGCCGTGGTTGGTACTTAGCAAAGCAAGAAAGGCTGAGGTTGTGGTTTGGGCACCGGGGTGGGACTCAAGAGGTTGGGGGTTTAATTCCCAGCTCTGCTACAGGCTCCCTATGTGGCGCCAGGCAAGTCACTGAATCCATCTGGGCCACAGACCATGCCTGTAAAATGAGGGTGATCGTACTTCCTTTCTCCCCTCCTTGTCTGTTCAGCCAGGGAGCTCCTTGGGGCAGGGACGGTCTCTTACTGTGTGTGTACAGCACCTAGCACAATAGGGCCCTGATCTTGGTTGAAGCTTCTAGGTGCTGTTTTAATAATAATATATACCACATGCCGTCCTTAATGCCCAAAGAGGATCCCCGCTGGGCATGGGCATTGAAGCAGCTGACATCCAGTCTCTGAATACACCATGCCAGGATTTCCTCAAGTCCCAGGGTACACTGCAAGAGGATGCACTTGGCAGCATTCAGTGAGTGCCGTGCAGGCCTCTAGCCAGAGCGGATGTATAGTTTGGGAGACAGCTAGTTTGTCATATGGCGCCTAAGTGCATTCATTTGAAGCTCTTTGAATGCGGAGACGCAACACACAGAGACGGTACTGTTGACTGCGGGCATTTATCCCCTCGCCCGAGGGATGAGCCAGGACCTTCTGATGAAGCCGTAAGGTGTATTGCGCAGCTAACGCAACAGTGCATGAACTGCAAGTGGCAGGCTGGCCCTGTCTCGTGCTTTCCCGGGGATGATTTTGCTCTCAGTAGCTGACATAGGCGCTGTTCCGGGCATTTTAGCTTTGTCACCGTGACAGCCTCAGAACACTATGGCAAAGCAGCGAGCTGCTGTTATCACACCAAGTGTCCGTGGCTCTTGCTAGCTCATAAACAGAGACGGCTTTGTCATGCTAATCACTGTTTAGAAGCAGGCAGGCGCAGATGTCACTGCTAACACGCCTAAAACTAATAACCAGCTCTGGCACAAGACACCCAGATGTGCCATTGTATTTATAGTCCAGCAACACCCCGATCTCCCTACCCCTAGAACACTTCATCCTTTATTGCACCCTGCAATGCCTGAGAACCTCAAGGGATCTACGGTATTCCTGAGTGTGGGAGAGAGGCAAGAGGCAGGATGGGTATAATCGAGCCCCAGGTTTCTTGACCTCTGTAGGGACCACTGTCAGATTCACTAGCCCTCACGCTGCTCCGGTGTATAAAAAATACACCACCAAGGGCCGCGCTGTAGTACCTGTCTCATACTGAACAGTACCTTGCACGGTAAGTCTCCATTCGGAGGACCTGTGGAGCAAGGCATTACTTGCTCTGAGTAAAGCTACCACAATCTAGCCCCAAAGGGCCAAAACCAGCCTTTCACAGCTTCCCCCAAAGCCTCTGCCACTGGAGATGTTAATTATGAATTGATTTCCTACAACTCCCTGCCTGGGCACCCAAGGGTAGCGCTACCTAATAACAAAATGAACAAATCACCCAGACTTTGTCAGAATTAGTCTCTGCAGAACAGTAATTGGGATCGGATGCATCATATTTTCTTTGGTGCAGTGTGCGTTTGCCTTGTAAACAGGGAGGCATCTGACTAGAGACATTGATTTTCTTGCAGCGATATGGGAGTTTATCCTTATTCCCCTTATGTTACTTTCCTTTGGTGGCTTTTTACAGGGACAGAATCTTGTTTGCATAGGTATCAATCCCCATGAGAGGGGGACCAGTGGATTTGGATCAAATAGAAGCTCTGACCTGCCCTGAACCATTGTCTGTTTCTAGACTCAAACCGATGCTGTTCTGGAGGCTCTGAAAAGGTTTTTCCTCTTTCACTTCTGCATGCCCTGGCGCTGCTCAGATCCAGATAAATCTGGAAGAGACTAGCTGCCATGAGAAAAACCGTTCCCTAGCATTTTCAGCCAGGACTCAAAGCAGAAGTGCTGTTAATCTCACCCCCAAGCCTGTTCTTCTGAGGTTTGCAGCCCAGTTTAGCAAATTTAAGAGCTCCTGACTGCTGGGAGCGGGTGCTTTACGGTTAAAGCAGCGTCTGAACTTTATTGATTTCTACTGAAAATGCTCCATAACATCCATCAGACTACTGACATGAGCATTTGCAGCTCCGTTGAAGTTAATCGAGTTTCAGCTACTCACATCAGCACTTGAATGTGTCTCAGAAACTTCCTTAGTAATACCTGTCACAGTCTGTACATGCATCGTCCCCCCCCCCCCTTCCACTCCTCACGCAGTATCTTCGGTGTCCCTGGACATCCCTGGCTCCCCAGGACCCTCTTGAAGTAGATGAATCTCCCCTATTGTGTGACAGTTAGTGTGATGGCTGAGAGGTTCGTAAACTCAGAGTCTAGGGATGGGCAGGACAGGACTTCTTTGGTGACCCAGTTCATCCTGCTGCCAATGCAGGATGGCTCAGAGCTCTCACTGCTCAAGGAACTCAGGATGAAGTCTGAAAAGACTTGCTTCTTCAAAGGCATGGCACATGAAGCATACCAAGTGCCCATGACTTCTCACAGGCAGCGTGGGGCCCAGGCGTGTCTTCCTACACAGAGCAGCCCTGGAAGAGTCTATTGATATGTCAGCTGCAGAAAGGAGATTCTCTGTGGAGATAGTGTGGATGGGGATCTGTCCCTGCCCCCTCAGGAGGTTTCACTGGCAAACGTTCCTTGTTGGCGCTGACATTTTCCTCATGCAGGCAGCTGTGGGTGCTCTCAGACTGCCATGCCAGCTCTGTTTACTGTGAGCAATCCAAATAAGCTGCAAGCTTCCTAGTCAGTTACGGACCCTAATTACTTGTCATGCCTTCCCAAAACCAGTACAGCCTCCCACGCTGCACCTTGACAGCCTGATCCTGACACTAGCATTTTGCTGGGCTAATAAAGGCTAGCTCAGGGATTTGGAGCCGGTCAGGAGAGGTGGCGTGAGAGGTGGATGGATTGAGTTGCAGCATGGTCTGCATGTTTACCGCATCCAGCATGTCCCCTGATGCCTTAGCTGAGATCCTGTGCTTAGCCCACGGCACTGACAGCCCATTAAACTTCCTGTTACAGGGCAAATCACACTGTCGACCTTCAACTTGGTGGCTTCCCCTAGACCTGATCTGCCTCCCACCTGATACTTTGTTCCCTAGTCATTCCCCATGACAGGCTCTGCTCTGCACTCTCAACCCTTCTCGTTTAAAAGTGGAAGCCATTTGGAGAAGACCTTTTTTCATGTTAGCTGCGGTGTGTGGGGAAGATCCATCTCCCAGAGGAGAGTTGAGTGGTTGCCAATCAACACAACAAAGCTGGTCTCATCCTGGAAACAGGACTTGCTCCTTAGGGCAGCCACAGAACGGCTATGGGACCTGGGGCAAGTCACTAAACACCTCTGTGCCTCAGATTCCCCATCAGTAAAATGGGGATAATAAATAATAAGACTCAGTTATGTTACAGGGATGTGGTGGGGCTTCATTCATGCTTGTGAAATGCTTTGGAAGCTGAGGAGTTGTAGGAGTGCAAAGAATTCGTATTTTGAATTGCTGAATAATTATGAGTGGGACAGGTCCTGCTTTCCTTAGTAATTCCTTACTCAGGGAAGATTCCATTGAGAGCCCAAGGGGCCAGCATTTTATGATTGTTATATATTCATAAATACGGACTGTTTTGTCCTAAGTCTGAGAAAAGCTAGACAGACCCAGTGAAACAGCCTCTGTTAAACCTCACTTCAAAACTCACTTCTTGTAGCCATTATGGCAGGAGCTATTTCTGAAAACGGCAAGGCAGATGAAGTCCCTGCTATGTATTGGTCCCTCTCCTGCTAACAGACCAAATGTTGGATGAACAACACTTCTCTGATGTTTTGAGCTTAATTATAAAAAGAGAAGCAGAACAGAATTCGATGTCAAATCCAGCCGGGTAGAAATGCCCAGCCGCTTTCGCTGGCTGCTGCAGAGCATCCTGAAACCAGCGCAATGTAAACGCAAAGGGTCATTTTGTTCTGGGTGGCAATGTGGGAATCGCCACCCCAGATGAGACTCGTGGTCTGTGTGGTCCCATGTCCTGTCTCCAACAACCGCCAGTAACAGCCCAAACCCTTTCACCCGTTCCCCCCGGGCATCAGCCCCTTTTTCCAGGTTTGGGCCAGGATCCTTGATCCACTCCCCACATCCATGCTATGGCTGGACAAACCTGGTGTGGCTGCTCCCCTCCCACCCTGTCTAGAACCCTGCCTCTTCATGGCAGACGGGGAGGGGCCGCCCAGACTCGCAGCCCTCCTCTTTCCTTGTGCAGACTCTGTGCGGCAGCAATTGCCTCTTCCCCCGTCCATGCCGCTTGCATCCCCACTTCCCAGCAGTTCCACGTGACCGAGACAGACTCCTTCCCTCCCTAGCTGTACAGCAGGGAGTGGGGGGGGGGGTGTAGGAGTCTGTCTTCCTGGTCCTAAGTGCCCACAGTTCCCACAGAAGGATCGGGCCATTCGCTATTTACAGAGCATCCCATTTGTCAGTCAGACTCGTGTGTAACCTGCATGTGATCCCGGCCGGGGACCTTCACAATCCACAGGTAGCAGCTGCTCTAGCACCAAGCCAGACAGGCACCACAGTACGGGCACTCCTGGCTTTGTCCATGGTAGCTGTTCTGAGCTGATCTCTCAGCCGGAGGTTAAGGACAAAGAGGGAAGTCTTCGGCCTCTCAAAGTCCTGTTCACTGCAACCATGAACCTGTCAGACCTGGGACTGGTTCCCTCCTTCCTCGTCAGCCGACTCCACGGCTGGGAAAGCTGTCAATTCTGCAGCGGCTGTTGAAAGGCTGAAATTCACCCGATGTTGCACGGGGCCCCTGCAGAACCCGCTGCGTGCAGGGGAATTCCACCCCGGCAGGCTATTCCCATCCAAAGGCGAGTCGTAGATTCCCCCCAGCACTTGGTCACCTCCACCCCGTCAGGGAGAGGCAAAGGTGTGGCCGTTAAGGACAGCAGATGGGCTGCTGGGAAGACATTATAGTCACAGTCTTGTTTGTTTAAATTCCAGTCCCAAGGAGGCAATTTGGATTTTATCTTTAATTCAGCTGATGGCTTCTGTACACAAAGTGTCGGCCTTGTTCCCTGGGACAAACAGCTGCTTGCGCGCCTGCTGCCGAGATGAATAACCAGCAGCCCCATGGAGCCCTGGCAGTCATTTTCTCAGAGGCTCACGATCAATAGTGGTTCAGTAAGCGTCTGCTGTTGTTATTATCACCAGGCAACAGCCACAAGCTGAAACACTCAAGCGTGGCTGTTAATATTGGCTGCCCGGCTGGGCCCGATTTCCTCCGGAAGTCAATGGGAGCAGTGGGTGCTCAGCCCCTCTGCAAATCGAGCCGGGGGAGAAGGGACCAATGGGTCATTCCATCCTGCAGTGTAACTGGCTGGGGCAGAAGCCATATATTGGCTCCACCGAGCCAGAGGTCCTTTGCCGCCCCCATGGCTTGTTCTTTTTGCCATGAGGGAGTGAAAGGGGCTCGCTCTCCCCCAAGAGCAAATCATTCAGATTGCAAGCATGTGGTGTGCATGATACTGAATGAACCTGTCCACTGCACAGGCTGACTCCTGGTGTCTTCCTAAAGGGAAAATGTTAGCCTACAACGGCCCTGATGTTAGGGCTGAAAGGGGGAAATGGGCCACTGGGTTAGAAGAACAATGAGAAATCAGCCTTGGGTTTCTCACAAAGCAGTGCTCTGGCTATGGGTGGGCTGGGAGGCAGAGCTGTGGCGGGCTGCTATTGAGATAAAATGAGAACTGCACTTGTGTGGTGCCTTTCACGCAGGGATCTCGAAGAGCTTACAACACCTGAGCTCGCACGCTTTGCACGCTGGGGTCTCGTCACTGACATCAGTGGAGTCACTCCTGATTTGCACTGGTGTGAGCTCAGAACCAGGCCCAATGTACACTGCAACCCTCTCTGGGGGTGCTAGGTATCTTGCAGCAGTGGAAACCGAGGGCTTGTTTATATGGAAAACCTACTGAGAAATAAGCCAGGATGTGAATTTAAATCACAATAGCTAGTCTGGGCTATGTCCCTGTGTCAACAATCCCTAAGGCTACATCTACACTAGCACTTCTGTCAGTATAACTTATGTTATGTGAAAAAAACACCCCCCTGAGCAACATAAGTTACACCAATAGAAGCACCAATGTGGACAGCGCTAAGTCGGCTGGAGAGACTCTCCCAAGCGGCTACACGGGAGATCTTACAGCGGCACAGCTGCATTGATACAGCTGTGCCACTGTAAGCTCTCTAGTATAGACATGGGCTAAGCCAGGTACAGAGGGATGGAGGACTTAGCCAAGGTCACATCACGAGTCAAGAATAGAACCTAGGAGTCCTCTGTGGAATGGCAACAGGCATAGAAATGGAACAGAATCTGAATTCATCTGCTTTAGATCTTTCAAAGCATATTTGTCCATCAAGATACGGATTCGATTGCTCTCCAGACATGGATACTGTGTGCCTGGTTCTCTGATGGTCTCTGATAACCCAGGTAACGAGTGCAGCAAGGGGTGTGAAATGCTGCCAGATGAGAATCACAGAGTTTTGCACACACTTGACACTGGTGCACATGGAGCTGGGTGACACAGAATCGGGCCATGTGTGCGGGAGATATAATTGATATAGCTCTGCAAATGAAGTCCTTGTTATGTCATGCAATGCACCAGCAGTCTTTAACGTGTTGCTAAATGATCCCAGGTGGTTTTAGCTCTTTGAGTTGCCTTGATAAGAGCCAGGATTGATGGCAGTGACTTTAAAGCAGCTCTTCCCCGCAATTTGTGGTGATTAGGGGATTGTCTCTAAGACTTCATTGGAAGTTTAAAGACCTCTCTGTGAATTTGTTCTGAGTTAACAGAGGATGATGGGCAGATTTCCACTGATGGCTCTCTGGGGGTTGGAGAATACAGCCTCTCAGAATAAACCACAAAGCGACTTTCTGTGGCTTACCGCTCTTGCCTTTAACAGCCAAGAAAGGATATTTACCAAATGCCACAGTCATTTACTGAATTTGCATCTGAACCAGCTAAACGAAACCGACAAGACAAGAGTCACATTCTTAATGTGGCTTCAATCTGTGTTCAGATGTAAGCACCCAAGGGCAGAGTGTATCTGTAGAGATGTCCCAGGAGGAGACGGACATATGTACCAGGTTGAGAGATAGCAGGCCAGGACTGGTGTTAGGGATAAACCATGCAAGTATCTGCTTCAGACTTCCATGCTCTTTGAAGCTCCCAGGCAGCCACTTTGGGGCCCTCTGCCCACATATGGCAATTCCCAAGCTAGTCTGATCTGATCTACCTTATGGTGGTAGGACTACTACAGTCACAGTAGTGCCTGCATCACACAGACTGAAGAGACAGAGAGAGAAAGAAAGGAGGAAGTTCTGAATCTTTGCCCTGTTACAGGGCAGAATGAGGACAGGTGAGGAGGAGGAAAAGTCAGGTGCTGGAGAAGAACGGTCTTGTGAGTTACACATTAATAATTACTGTTTAATGTTGATCCCACTCCGGAAACAGAGGCAAATCCCCAGGGTCTGAAATAATGAGATAGGAGCATCTTCTTCTATTGCTGTCTCAGTTGGAGACAATAAAAGCACAACACGTTGAATTCATTAACATATTTTCTGTTTCGAATTACATGTACATAATACTCTCTCTAGCTCAGAGGCTTCTTTCAGAAATTCATTATTACTGGTTGTTTGGATCTAACTTTGCCTACCTATGTAAAGACTTGAAAGTCACACAGCCAGCTACAACCAAGCATGTTTCCAGCAGCCTTCCTTAAGTTTATACTCAGGCATTATCCTTAGCTGTACAGTCTTTACAGGGGAAGAGCAGAGCTCTTGTCTGACGCTTTTTACTCAGTGCGAGGATCTGTGCTCTCGTTTATTTTCTCCCAAGCAGGTCCACCAGAAAAGATAAAACTATCCTATGTGAGGACATTGCCTGATTAAATGATGGTTGGGGTCCTCTAGAAACTCTTATACTGTCCATAACAGTGTAAACAAAGAGCACTTTTTAACGAGATGAATAGTAATCCAGGGACTGAACAGCAGAGACGGCTGTAATGAAATGCCACTCACCTACTACAGACGGCTGGTTGGGAAAACATGAATAAAATGCGACACTTAAAACAGCATTTTGTGCTGGCTGTTCCCTTGAACAGTTTAGCAGAGAAAAGCATTAAGACAGTCTTTAGATCCGATTTATAAGGATGTGTTTAGCAGATAAATGGATATACAGTTATCTAGTTATATCTGATTGAAACTAACTGTCTCAAAGACCTCAGAGATGAAGACAGAATTGTCTGTCTATTGTGCATCTTGATTGGCACAAGTTAAAGCAGTAACTATATCTGTAGAGCTTAACAAAAACCAGACAAGCCCGAAACAAACCCTGGCTCAGCTTCAAGGGGAAGACAGTGAAGACCGCATCCAACTGCTGGGAAGGTTCAGATTTAGATTTCAAATCCCTCCAGTCCGTTCCTGGATTTTGGTGCTGCCCATTATAGCGCTACGCTGTATGGAGCTCCAGATCTGGAGTTTGGATCCAAACTTCTGGCCAGGGGCCATCTCTTAAAAGAACTGGAATCTTGCACTTCCAGTAAAATTGCTAGATGGATGTGAGCTTAGCGTTCTAGTAACAGCATTTTAGTCCCACAGCTGTTTCTAGAGGGCTGAAGCTCCTTGGGACGTCTCCCTTTACCAGTGGGTAACTATTTGAGGTTTATGCCGGAATCTCAGATGTTTGCCTCTCCCTGCAATGGTGTAAATCTCACAACAAACTGTGCCATACCCTTCCGGCGTGAGAGCCAGAAAGCGAGCTCTTGGAGCCACGGACTATTATAGGAACAAACTTGCCAAGAGAGGAGTAAAAAGAAGCAGGAAACAAACGCATGGGGAGGAAAACAATGGAAGTGGAGACACAGAAGAAAGGCAAGCTCAGCACGTCACTGTGACCCGCACGCCAAGCCCGGAAGAGCAAACAGATGGCAAGCATGCCCATTGCACCAGGACTGAGGCTCAGGAGTGCATGAAAGAGCTGGCATGCTCTCTGCAGCATTGCAACCCATTTCAGAGCATCCTGTTTAAATAGCCCCTCACAAAGCTAGGCCACAATAGCTCCCTATGGTACTTACGCAGTCCCTGTTCCCACTGCACCTCAGAATCTTTACAGTCTTCTCACCGGCCAAGGTAGGGAAGCCTTCATTTTACATATCAGGAACCGAAGCAGAGAGAGAATATACTTGACTTGCCCAGTGCCCCACAGGGAGTCCGTGGCCGAGCAGCGAACTGAGTCCAGATCTCACAAAGCCCAGCCTAGCGCACTAGCCACTGGGCCATCCTTCCGAGGATGAGGGCAGCCATGCTGCGACATCGGTGAAGCATGTTGTCCATTGTGCGACAGTCACCCCTGTGCAGAGGACCAGCCCAAGGCCTCTGCCCCACATAGGGCCCACTCATGGTCCTCAAAGGGATTTTGGACATCTCATTGAGCAGGTTGCAAAAGACTTGCTCTGATGCTTGTCCTTGAAGGTTCTGCATTAGGGAAATTTTCTGTGGTCCTTAACTAGGCAACGCCCTCCATGCTTTAAATAATAAGATCGTAAAGCCTGGTGGCTAAGGGGACTGGACCATTGCTCACGAGACCCGACTCTGCCTCTGAGCTGCTGGGTGACTTTGGGCAAGTCCGTTCCCCTCCCGCCATTTGTCTTGTCTGCTATCAGCTCCCCCCGGCATGGCCTGTATTTCACTGTGGGTATGTACAGAGCCTAGCGCATTGGGGGGCGCCACTCTCTGTTGGGTCCTGTACATGCTACTGTAATGCAAATAATAATAGGAGCTTTGGCTGATTCATGAGCACAGAATTTGGCCCTTTGACCAGGATGATATTGAGAAAGAACAAAAGGCTGGTCTGGAATTTGATGCAGACGCTACAGAAAGTTTTTGGAAGTTTAGGCTTAGTTATTCCTTCCAGCCATTGGAAATACTGAACAGATCAGGTGCTGGAGAGCTGCAGGAGAAAGAAGAAAGATGGGAAGTGGGAAAAGGGCAGTGACGTAGGCTGGTAGGAGACAAGTGCATAATTATTTATTATTATTTATATTGCCGCAGAGTTTAGAAGTACCAGTTATGGACCAGGACACCACTGAGGCATTGTACCAAGTACAGAACAAAGAGAGATCCCTTGTCCTCTAGACGTTACAATCGAAGAATAAGAGACAACAGATGGACACGACACACAGACTTGCGAGTCCAATGAGTCAGGATGATAGCCTCTGGTCTCAACACACCAGCAGCCTAATCATTGTCAAGTTTTTTGTAGGGATCATGGAGAAAGAGAGTCTTAAGAAGGGTTTTGGAGGAAGCTAGTGCGTTAATTTTGTGGATACGGGGCGCTCCAGTCAAGCATGAGAGGTAGTATGGGAGAAAGCATGAAGATGCTTGTTTGAAAATTTAACAAGTGGGCAATGGAGGGCAGGGATCATGGGCCAATCGGAGGCAGGAATCAGCCTCTCACTGGTGAAAGTGAGATGATAAGACCAGTGGGGATAGGCTGTGAAGAGCCTTGAAAGTGAATACAAGCAGCTTATGTCTGATGCGATGGAGAAGGGAGAGGGAAGAAAAGCGAGGAGTGACATGGTCAGAATGTCAGGCTAGGGAAGTTATCTCTCTGAATGGGTCTGAATGGGGCAAGACTGCATTTGTCAAGCCCGGAGAAAAGGATATCGCAGTAATCGAGATGATGAGCGCCTGCACAAGGGTTGCAGCTACGTGGATGGACTAGAAAGGCTGTACCTTAGAGACGTTTTGCAGAAAGAATCTGCCAGGGTTAGGCCTGGTCTATACTGCCGGCGAAATTCGGTGCCAGTCGACGGGAGATACGTAGAGTAGCTTGCGTATCTCCCATCAGCTTCCTAGCTTCTACCTACCGCGGCAGCCGATGGGAAATGCCCTCCCGTCGATGCAGCGTTACTCTTTTTGCAGGGGTGGATTAACATCATCGACTTCCGGATCGATTGAACGGGTCTCCACTGCCGCTCAATCGATCCCGCGGAATAGATCCGGCGGTGCCGACTGTGCCGCCGTCAGTATAGATGTAGCTGAGACATAGCCTAGATGGGAAGACCTAAAGAGAGGCCTGAGCTGAAGACGATGGCCAGGTTCCAGGCAGGTTGGTGGTGGTGATGGAGAAAGGAGATAGCAGGGAGGACGGGGGGGGGAGGGGGAGCTCTGTTAGGAAGAGAGGGCTACAACAGCAGGGGAGGGAACACGAACATCAGAAGCAGAGAGGCTGAGCTAACAGATCCGCAGCCGCTATAAATTGACATAGCTCTAATGAAATCTATAGCCCAGATCCCCTGCTAACGCAGAGCAGCATTGCTCCATTGGCTTCAGTAGAGCTATGCCAATTTGCATCAGCTGGAGAGCTGGCCCATTCCTTTTAAAAGGCTGAAGCTTGTGCATTAATTGATCAGGTTCACTCTCTGAAATGCCATCACAGCCACGGAGCCTGACGTTTAAGTGCCCTGGGGAATTACTGCTGTTGCTGGTCTTTTGCATCTTGACTTTGGCTTTTGATCCAGCCTCATGGTAATTAGTGTAAATAGTTTTGACCCAAAGGCTTTGAAAGAATCATGAAGTGGCTTCAGATGCTCTCAGCCCCTTTCTTTTATAAAGCGCAGCATGAAGCTAACACCAAGGTACTTGCAACTATGAAAGGCTCCCCCGGGGTCTGGAGTGAGTGGGATAGAATTGACAGCACCTGGCATGGGTGAAATTAGGAGAGAGCATTAGAAAGATAGCTTTGCAATCAATGGTTCTTCCATTATCAGAGGTTATAGGCAGAGCACTGCTGGCTTTGTGGGAAAAAAGCCACAGAAAGTTACCAAAAATCAAGGTCCTAAGAAAAATACCCCTGCTTTTCCTGTGCTTTAAATTGCAGGATCAAACAGTGGCAAATTAATCTGCTTTCACCAAAAAAAATCAAAGTTAAAAGCTAGCATGAGAAATAAAGATCAGTGCTTGGAAATTACGAGCAGAAAGGTTGGTTATTGCAGGAAACTAATGAGGGTCAATGTGATGCTCCCACTGAGGGAAATGGCTGGATACATTTCAGAGCAAACTAGATACGCTGGATCATCTGGCAGTGAACTGAGAGGCTGCAGCTAAATTGTCTGGGTCCTGCAGTCCTCACTATTGAGGGGACAGATGTGTGTGCAAGGAATGAATGAACCACACACAGCACTAGCTGGAACCCAGCCATCGGGAAAGGAGAGGGCAAGGACTGGTGGAAAAAACACATTTTTTAAAAAAGAACAAACGTTTTTGCAGAAAAACTTAGCTTCTTTCAACAAAAAAGCACAACATCTCTGTGCTTTAGTTGGTTTTTATTTTCAAAAAGCAGAAAGTTTTCGGGTTCCATGGAAAAACAAGAATTTCACCACCACCAGTTGATAAAAATGCTTATCGTTCTTTGACCAGCTGTGGTTAGGACCATTCTGGCTAATGCAGAATAGGATTTTCTGAGGGTGATACGGATGATGTCCGAATCCCATTGAATTCAGTGGGAGTGGGGTACTTAACCATTTTAGGCACCGTTGCAAAATTCAGCCATAATACTTATCTTACTTCCATAGCACCATCCATCCGATAGACTTGTCTTCTGTTCCTAGCTCTGCTACTAACCTGCATGACCTTGGGCAATTCACTTAACTTCTCTGGCCTTGTCTGCATTAGGAAAAGTGGTGTGTTGTTTAACTCATGGTAACTAACGTGTTAAAACCCTAGTGTAGACAGGGTAAATTGCAATTGTAACACATTAGCTGGTCAGCATGAATCCCCCTAGTACTGGAAAGTGCTGTATAAATGCTGTTGTCTTTGTTATTCAGCCCCTGAACTCTGCAGAAGAGAGCAAACTTATCCACAGGCTGGGATGTGCTTGTGTATTTAAAGTGACCCTAAGGCCGGTGAGACCATGGGCCTAACAGCAGCTCTGTTGAAAACTCTGAGATGGTGGTGCTCTGCGAGGCTGGACTAATCGAAGGCGCTATTGAAAACATGTCTGTGAATGCACCTTAAAGGGGAACAGGGAGAAGTGCCTCTAGATGGACACAGGCAGTCATCAGGGAGTCATGCCCAACTTATTCCGGGCTTGACACACGCTCTGAATCCCAGTCTGTGCACCATGGAGATCCATGCCCCAGGGCACAGAGAACCACCCCCCAAGGGGACCAGGGGAGCCGTAAGGTGAGTGGTTACTTAGGACATCTTTGCTGTGCTGGAGTCAGAGGGGACTATGATTGGAGGGGTGGGGAATTGGACATGATGCTCTAAAGGGCAGTTGTGCGTGCATGGTAGAAGGAAGTTGGGCAGCTACAAACGCCTAAGTGTTGGATAATTTCAAAGGCTGCCGGAAGGAGGGGTAATAGTAATGCCAGAGGAATAGTATGTTTCTCCCTTACACAAAGATCCCACAGATACTTTCTCTCCGACTGGCCGTAGTGTAGCATCATTTCCCCGGCTGGCTTGTTGGCAGCAGAAATTGAACCTGGAACTTAAAGCAGGAGCCGCTACTGCCTGAGCCGCAATGTGCCGCGCTCTCAGCTAGTTCTGGAGCAGGCGCCTCAACCTCTCTCGAGCGCCACGCTCAGAGGGTGTGGCTTACATTCGCTTTGACCACGTGGACACCCAAAACCAAAAGGAACCAAGGCAACGTTCCCACGAGAGAGCCCAGCGTGCATCTCCCCGGCGTGTGCCGCAATGAACCGAACACAGAGGCTGTGTCTACGCTGCAGGCGGGAGACGTGATTCCCAGCCTAGGTAGACACGCTGGCGCTGCTTACGCTAGAGCGTTAAAAACCGCAGCCTGGCCACTGCGGCATGGGCGGCAGCTTGCGCTAGCGACTCGAACTCAGACTCAGGGGTTGGGCCGGCTGGCCGGTGACGAGCTCGAGTTTCCCGGAGACAAACTGTCTCCATTGAGCGTAGCAAGTGTGATGGGAAGTGCATAGGGAGAGCGTCCCTGGGGTCACTGGACACAGGCTATTCATAGTTTTGGTCCATCGGTGTCTACAAAACTGACTCCAAAGCTGCTGCAGGTGCACTGAAAGCTTTCTAACCATGCATGCGATGGCTGGTGCCTCTGCTGTCAATGCATACGCCAGCTGGACTTTTGAGTTGGCAAAGGATTTTCCCAACAGAGTGCTGTGCTTTTGTTATTCATTGCTTTATTTCTTCCAGGAAATATTTTGTGCCTGGGCCCTTTCATGGAATGACATTTAATCACACGCACACAAACACGTACAAAAACCACGAATTGGCAACCAAAATGATTACTGGCGAAACCCAACTGGGAGCTACATGAGCTACGGGGGCCCGTGATGTGGAGCCTGCTTCTCCCTGGGGTCCACGTGGTTGTTTGGTTTCCCCGTTAATTTCTCTGCTCTTCCGAAGATCTTGCTGGTGTTTCACTAATAAAGCGAAAGGTGCCAGCAATTTTATTTACTGGACACCAACGCTCAGAGTCCTCTGGGGACATAATATAGTAGGGGTGGGCAGGCACAACCCAAGAAATCACTTTGTGGTCATAACAACAGCAACCAGCAGTCATGTTTCTTCAACATCCAACCCAATGAACCATAAGCTGCAATATTACATACAGCGTTATGGGGGGAAAGCCGGGATCCGATCGGTCACTCACCATTCAGCTTGGAAGCCTGGGAATTGTTCCCTTCAAAAGAATTCTTGGTTTTAAGGGCTTCAAGCCTTTGGTTGAAAGCTTTTAATGGCTTCAAGCCATTTTATAATAGCAAGTTGAGGAGGGAAGAGACAAAGGGAGCAGCTCAGAGTAGGAGGTGCCTGATGCCTACAAGAGGAACAAGAGTCTGAATGTTAAGAACAAATCGCCATTTAGTTTCACTGCTTATGCCAGAATCTAAGAGGCTGACACATCAGGACACCAAACTGCTTAAGAACATGCTTCTAGCCCCATTGAACTAGACTTGCATTAGGGACGTGGTACTGAATGGCTGCTCTGTCTCACACAGCTGACTGACTAGACTAGTAGACCTGCTGAGTGCTTCTCTGCAGACTTTGAAATGGCCCATTCGGTTGTCAATTATTAAAGCAGAAACATGATTAGCCAAGGGTTGAGTATCCTAGGGGAGTGCTTCATTAAACGTGGGCTGTTGGATCCAGCCTGGGCTAGTCCCAATACAGACACTAGCTGCAGATTCATCTTTGGGTTGGTTGGTTTGTTTGTTTCTGACCCTCTATTCTAGGGTCAAGTAGTTTCAGAAAAGACACAGAAACCCCGGTGATTCTTTGCATGATTTTAGGACAGAAAACCCTCTCAGATGAGCCTGTTTGGAGGTTCTGAAATGCTCCAGTAACTTTTTCTTTTTTCTCTATTCCATTCTGTTCTATCCTAGATAGGCTTTTGTACTGCGCTTATCTCCTAGCATCCAAGGAAGGTTAGGCGCCTAACTCCTCTAGGTCCAAGTGGTTTTTTTCTCCTCATTTTTAATGTTTGTGTTTGCTCCTGCACTTCTGACTCCATCTGCAAAAGGAGCAAGCGTTCCTGAGCAAAGCATTTCCTCCTGGGATCGGTACCACAAACCTCAGGGGCTCCCCCAAGCCTCCCAGCCTAAACCGGCAGCCCCAAGAAGTTCATAGAAGCATCCAAACCCTGTGGTGTTTCTCTGAGCCCAAACTCTGATCTTTTCAATGTTCATCCATCACTGCTGGGCGCGTTGCAACTCACGTAGCTTACTGTGAATTAGTTTCTTGTATGGGGCTGGACTTCAGCCGGTCCATTCCAGGAATGAACCATAGCCTGTGCTTCCGCTGCTCTGCTTCTGTTCCAGGGACACAGTGATTTCTGAAAGATGAGCAGAGCATCCTCCATACCACAGGCCTTAGCAAGCCCATATCCGCTTAAGGATTGACTTTTGCCCTCCAATGCCAACATTACATGTCCTAATTAGGCCAGTGTGTTTTCTTTTCAGGCCCAGGCTTCGGAAAATTGCCCTTCTTGTGTCGGTGGATAACTAAGTGCAGGGGCTTTTCTACTCCGCTGTTTTGATTCTCCTTCACCAAGGCTCGCGCCTGCAATATTCTTTCTCTGCTCGCCTCATTAGCTTTATCCTTCGGACAACATCTGTGGCATCTGCGTGGCATGAGTGCTATCGAAGCAGAAATCCATAGGAGAGCAGCAGAGGCAAGGCAGAGTGTATAGTAACTGCGCAGCAGCACCAGCAGGCTGCGTAGAGGACTAGAGCTGGGTCTGCCCTACAGGAGCTGCCTGTCCTGGACATCAGGTGTCAAATGCTCCAGCCCCCTCGGCCTTCACTGCAAATGGCTCTCCGCGGCTCTGAGCGACGAGGGCGTGCTGAGCGGCAGTCAGGAGAATGGAGGGAGAAGCAGCCCAGTTGCGTGAGTGGCAGCAAAAGCTGCTGCTGTGCAGAGAGGAGCCCCACCTGTGTGTGAAGAGGTGGGAGTAGGGTGACAGGGCTGCTTTATCTGCCAGCTGGGTGAGTCAGGAATTTAGTCAGTGGCTGTCAAGGGCTCTAGACAGGCTAAGTTTGGTGGTGGGCAGCAGCCACGTCCTTTGTGATGCTCCTGGATGAAAGACATGATCGCGTCTCATAGCGTATTGTTATCCTTTGGCCTGAACCGTTAGCCAAATTCTAGGGTCTCTGCAGGATTGTTCCCGTTAGGTGGAGAAATCAGTGATATGAGTCTGCTCTGGTCTGGGTACAAGTGGGTCGATTTACCCAAAACACATACAAAGTCCCGCTTCCCTGAACGCAGCAGACGCAAACCAGAGCAGAAACCCCCAAATCTGCCGCTCCAGCACGCTCTGTGCCCAAGAAGCTCTCTCTTCTTCTCAGGGTCACAATCCCCACTGCTCCTCTGTGCTTTTTGCCTCTAACACACAACCGGCAACTGGCACCCTAACTTCTGTGTCTGCAACCAGGGAAGCGCCTGTAAAGAACACCTGGGCTAGCTCTGGCCTTGCCGTGCAGCTCAGTGCTTTGGGTGAATAGCATCATTGTTTGCAGGTGTTTTTTACTGCATGCAGGCGCTTGATTGTGCCTTCTGCTGTTTTTAAAAGTGCTTGTCACCCCTGTTGGCTTTGTGATTGTCTTTGGATCTAAGACGACTGCTGTTATCACCTTTAGCACAGCAATATATATGGGACTGATTTTGGCACCCGTACTCATGTGGAATAGTGCAAATAACTCTTTGCCTACTCCTCAGGTAACACTACAGAAATCGTTCCGGAGTAAGGCATGAGTGGAGGGATCAGGATCTGGCCTTATATATGCTCCCCACATAGCGGTGGCTGAGACTCAGTTAGGGAGTCCTGAAATCCAGCTCCGTGACCTGGGGCCAGCCAGTCGCTGTGGGGATAGAATAACGTGAGCAGCAGCATGGCACGCACTGCCGCCTGGCCAGAGAGTCACATTGTCGGCTCGTTGTGACGGAAGCCAAAGCTCAGTTCAGAAAAGCCCATGACCCACGTGCTGCCAGAGCTCAGATTAGATGATCATCGTGGTCCCTTCTGACCTTCTTGGTGATGGATCTATGCAGTGGGTAAAAATCAATTACAAAACCAAACCGCCCCCAGCAACCTGGCACCTACCACCCAGCTCCTAGCGTTCCTGCTTGTCACAGCCTCAGTCCTTGCAACTCACAGGTGGTTCTGGCACCTGGCTTTATTGCTACTGCTGCCGCAGTCCCAGGAGAGCCTGGAGAGGGAGTGGTTATCTCAGCACCCCCGGGGATGGTGGGGGCATCACACACGGAAACCCCTGCCTTAGAAAAGGGAGGAAAACGACCTTCAGGATTTCTCTGATGCTGCCTTCAAAGCTTCTGCCATCGCTGGAGTCCCCTCCCGCTCCCCCGCTCAGCTCTGGTTTGATTATATGGAGCAGGTTTCCCCAGGGTCAGGAGAAGCCAGGGGCTCAGGTCGATACCACCAGCTCTCTCCTGGCTCCCACACGTCTTCTTACGGCTTTCAGTGCACGTATGGGAGAACTTCACGAGAGATGAAAGCGCAGGACGTGGACCACTAAGGAGGCAGGCACTGGCCAAGCTTCCCTGTGCCACTGGCAAGGGCCAGGGCGCTGCCGTAATGCCCACTCAGCTACAGCACCACCTTGCTTTCCCATGCTGCCCTTCATATTGCCCTGCCGAGGCCCCTCAGTCCTGCCCTACAGCCCCCCCGCTATTCCAGCCCTGGGCTCCCCACAAACAGCTCTGCTGACACCCCTCAGTCCTGACCTGCAGGCCCCGACTATCCCACTCTTGCCCCTCGTCCCCTGCCTTTCTGCCAGTTAATCTCCATCCTGATGCACCTACTGCTATTTTATTTCCCTTACGTTTCCCCCTTCTCCTGAGCTGGCCCCAAAAAAACCACTGCTCTTCCAACCCAGAGCCCAAACAGCAGGGGTGGGTTCACATCTGGGGCTTCACATCCAACCCCCAGCTCTCCCCACAGACTCTGGGGCAGGAGTTTGGGTTTGAGGTAGCAGTTTGGGCCCAGCTCTGCTTTTATTTTTGTCAAAGCATGGTAGCTCAATCAGGGCAATGCGGTTGAAAGCAGCTGGGCAGCGCCACTGATTATGTCCCTCTTCCCACCCGCATCGGTGCTGCCTTTCAGCTCACGCGCATTGCCCCCTGCATACCCCTCCCGCAAAACCCTTTCCCGAGCTTCCACCTGCAAAACAAAGTGCCCGAGTCTGTGAGAGTGGGCGTGGCCCTGATGCTGAAGGGGTTAAAAACCCTGCCCCAGGAGGCTTGCCCTGCAGTGATCACTGCTGCCTGCAGTCTGCTAATTAGGGCCAATGGCTCATCACACTCCACGTGGGGAAATGTGATTAAGCCCCATTTCCTGCAACAGGGGCTATAAAGCAGAGGGAGGAGCCAACTGGGTCCGGGAAGTTAGGGGCTGGCCTGTGCATAAACATCAGCTGCAACCTGTGAGGGGTGGAGGGTCTCTTGTTGGGTACTGCTGCCCTGATAGACTCTCTCAAGGATCATTGCACAGGGTCAGCCAAGAGGCAAAGCTGAGGGGATGTGGGTGGCTCAGGGCGTTGCTAGTAGGATCCTGAACCTATTGTCTCTAGGTGCCTTGTGTGACTCCAGGGAGTGCAGGCGGTTACTGCCTCAGGTAGCTGGGTCTGGGCATCTTTGCAGCTGAGCAGAATCCACCTCCCTGCTGACTGTCCTGCTCCTGTGCAATCTCAGCAGAGAGGCCGAGCTGTGGCAGCCCTGCCTGTGCCTGCTGGGGAGGGGGCAGAGCAGGACCGTGCTGGGGGACAGCCAGGTTGCTTTGCTGGAGCTGGTGCTGCAGCTGGTGGCTGAATGGTGGATTTGAGCCCAGGGGCTGGCATGTAGCACAATGTCCTGACTGCTCCCTGAGCAAACCCATCTGCCTGGGTCTCTTCCAAATAACGCTCCCCCTCCTCTAGTCACTGCCTGCCTGAAGCAGCATAAGCCCCCTTAAAACTGAGAGTAAGGAACTCCCTGCCCCTCTTCTCTGCTGCTTCTGTCCTCACAGACACGCAGGGCTGTTGCCTGACCGATTGTTGGCGTGTTAATTCTACTGACTGCGTCAGAATCCCCAGTTAACGCTCTGAGGTTCGGTGGGGTCTAGTCCCTGGGTGGGGCCTGGAGACATTAGAATTGCTGCTCATTCAGGAGCCCTGGCGTGCACAGTGGCAACACTGACGCTCAGGAAGAGCCTTTGGGATTTGCAGTGGTTTTAGTCACACAACGGGTCAACACACAAACGTGGCGAGCTGAACAAGGAGGTAGCAAAGATACTGAAGCGGGTTAATGGCCGGGGTCACAACAAAGGTGCATGCAGACCATCCTTGTGGTGACCTAGAAGTGATGAGACAGATGGTGATCCACGAGGGTCCTCTCCTAGCTCTGGCATGCCGAAAGCTCTCACTGGTCTTGGCCGTAGTTAGCGCTGTTATACAGCTCAATGTCCACCACGATGATTCATAAACATCTCCAGCCGCCTCCATCCACATCTAAACGGCCTCACCCTAATAATAGCCTTATCCTAGAGGTTACCACGTATATTACTTAGCTGAAACTCATTAGCATACGTGTCAATTGGTTGCTTCAGCAATCTTATGGTTGAACATCTGCTGATGTTCCTGTCCTAAAACACCCAAGCTGGCATCAAATGGTTTCTTGTGGTGACCTGTCAGCAGTTAGGCCTCCTCGTTTATCACAGCGTTGATGTCTGATGATATCTTGTGACCTGAGGTCACTTGTGACTAACTTACTCATGCTAAGGCTTTTTGGCCTCAGATCCTTCTGCTAAAAGCTAAACAACCAGCCTGTAGGTCTCCCGTATCGCTGCTTCATATCTTCTATCTATAGGCTGCCGGGGACTTGTACATCCCAGGGCTGATGTAGCCTGTGTCTCGAGCACAGCATCACATCATGCAAATGACGAAACGCACCCGGAGACTGTGTGAGTAACACAGTAATGGGGGGCTGTGACCCAGGGGCCCAGCCTGCTTTCAGAATGCTCCCTTTTGCTGGCACGGGGTGGCAGGCAGGGGCACCAATGATACTGCCGAGAGGGTCTGATCAGAGCATTTCAATGTGTTTATAACATTTGGTGAATTTGTTCCTCACCAGGGGCAAATAGCAGCAGCGAGACCTGCGCATGTTACAGGTCCTCTTTACAGACCCGCATATATCCTGGGCATGAACTGCAGTGCCCCCTGCTCTTCCAGTCCTGGCTCCCCCCACTGCTCTGCCAAAGCCCGGCATTTCTGACTTGTGACAACACCCGGAGCTCTCTGGAGCACAGGCTAGCTGTTGTCACTGTGACATGTGCCCAGCTAGTTCAGCATCGTGAGTCTCTATGGGTATGTCTACACGGCAGGCCGTCCATGTGTGCAGACCTCCCTATGGTCCGCATTTAGAGCCCTTCAGTGTGCACCGCAGGGCAAGTAGATGAGCTGGTGAGCTCATGTGGGTAGGTGTGTGGGTTGAGCCCACTTTGCAGCTGGATGGGAGCAAAGGCATGGGAACCGGGGGTCAAGCCTAGACATCCTCCACTGCCATTCCCACAATTCCCTGTACACATCCCTGTGCGCCAACATACAAACATCTCACTTGCCCTCCATGCACTGGAAGCTCCCTTGAAGACTAGGCTGGAAACATCAGGTCTGTTCCCTACACTGTGATCCACAAGGCAGGATTTGAATCCAGGTCAAGATTGAGGCACTAACCTACTCTGCTATTCATCCTACAAACTCAGCGATAGGGAATCAGTTATCTACAGTAAAAAGCATCCAGGAAGCATTGTCCATATATTTTCCTGTTTCTTCTGCACAGGGTTCTGAACTGCTTGGAATTAATACAGAGACATTAAAAGACCTGACCTCTAAGGTGCTATTAGATCTGCAGTCCCTAAGATGAATCAGCTGAAAACATTTTGCAGTAGGAGTCAGTGAATGATCATTTACATATTCGTCACTTACTTTCAAATAGGATAATCAGACTGTACTTGGGCTGGGAAGCTAGTACATTACACCAGCTGAGGTGTGTGGTTTTCTAGGGAGAAGAGTGAAGAGTTCAAAAACACGAGGGAAAAATAGTGGAGGAAGAAGGCAGTCTAATGGGGATACTATTATATCCTTTAGTTCGGAGGGAGAAGCCAGTCAGATCAACTTTGTCCTGAAGCAAGAGTCACCTCCCATTCGCGCCAGTGGTAGTATCGCTCATTTACAGCGTGCCTTCCATCCCTGATGATTGCGATGCTCTTTGAAATGCTGCTGCAGTCCTGGCAGTATTAGCTGAAGTTTTGTTGTGGCTTGGTCCTTCTGCCAGTCTTCCTAGTGGAGGTCACATATGAGTGTGAAGAGCTAAGGAGGCCCAGACTTAGGTGACTGTAGTTCTTGGTGCTGCAGTCTTGCTGAATTTCACAGGTTTAAGCAGGACTCAGCTAGGTCAGTGATTTGCACGAGAGACATTCAAGTAGCATCTCGGTCTGGATCAAATGCTATTGGTGACTTATGGGTGACATTATTCTATCCATGACATGTCATGAAAGACCCCAGGATGCTTTTTTTTTTTGCAAGAAGAGGGCTGTTAGCCCCAGTGTCTCAAATGCCATGGGGTTGGGTGACCTTCTAGAAACCTAGATCGATCGTTTTGAGCAAATTCCAGGGTGGGTGATTACATTCTGCCCATCCCTTGACAGATCCAATTCAATACAATGTCCTCCTTTATGTCCTATCCTAAATGGCTGTGTGAGATTCCTGCACGCTTTTTGAACAGCTTCCACAGTCCAGTCCAGAGGCGGCTCCTATTTCTGCTTGTAAAGCATTTTTTAATCATTTGGCAGGAAAAACACAATGGGAGTGTGCCAAAACCGCCCTCACCCCCACCGTTGGCATTGCTAGTAATATCTGATTTAACATGTATTTTTTATGGAAGAAAATGAAATATCAGCAGGCGCCTGATTTGTGGCAAACCACCTGTCACGGCATATATTTAATCTCCAGACGGCCATCTGAGCCTCTTTTATTGCAAAAAGGATATGACACTTGTCAGATTAAAGGTTTAATTAGACCACTATGTCCGTGTCCCTCCCTTATAATTCTGCAGACCTGCCTATTGCTTAAGTAAACAGATATTTTTTACCATTTGACAGGCTAGCTCATTTTATAGGCCCCCGTGACAGGAGGTTGGTTGGATAGGGGAAGGAATAAGGAGGGATTTCAGTCTAGCCCCACATCACAGTCAGTTCCCATGTAGCAGGAAGACTGCAGTATCACTTGGGGCCTGATCCAAAGTCTCTTGCAGGCAATAGAAAGATTCCTTCTTGATTCAATAGGACATAACCACAGAATCACAGAATTGTAGGGCTGGAAGGGACTTCAAGAAGTCCTTAAGTCCTGCCCCCTGCACCGAGGCAGGGCCAAGTAAACCTAGATCATCCCTGGCAGGTGTTTGTCCCACCTGTTCTTGAAAACCTCCAATGATCAAGAATAAATCGAAGACATCACAGTGTAGGGCTCTCTGTTCAGCTTCAGTCATGGAGGGGGAAGGGGGAACGGAGAGGGCTAAGCAAAGAAATATTTCAACCTGAAAAGCCTGAACTGTGCAGTTTAATTTGATCTCAAGGCTATAAACCGTACAAAAAATGTCAACTGCTTAGTTCTCAACACTAAAGTTTTATTCTTAATAAACATGAGAGGTTGGTTGGTGAAACTGACAAATTTCTGACAATCAATGGGTCATAAAAGATTCCACGTTTTAACCCCACGAAGCAGCCAGGTGAAGTCTGGCTAATAATGATCAGAGACAGGAAGAACCAGAGTTGGCTTTGGTCTCGATTTTGCAAAACCTTATTGGTGGGACTTCGGTTTTCACAAAATCAAAACCAAGATCATTTGGACCATGTGCTGTTTTTTCCAGATTCCCACAGCTCCAGTTTTCCCAGTAATAAGTATAATAATAATAAACAACTTTTCAGGACACAGTACTGCACTTGTCGTGGTGGGAAACAAACACAGTGGGCAGCTCTTTAACTCTGAGCTTAACAAATTCTGCTCCAGATTCTGTTCCTGGTATAAATGGTTACAACTTCCTTGAGAACAGTGCTCTCCACTGACTCTGTTTACACCTGTTGTCTACTCTGTAATGCATTCTCTGACTGATTATTCCAGTCAGAACTTTGGGAGAGCCTGTGCATTGACCCCAGCCTGTGTTAGTCGGGTTGAGAGCTAAAGAGCCCAAAAGAACCACAGGGTCTGTCAGTATCTAGCAGTCCCTATCGCCTTTCCATTCACCATAACCAAATTCTGTCTTTTCTCTAGCTCAAGAGATGCTCTAATGCCTGGTCAGCCCAGGGCTGAATGGGAACTGATGTGAAATGAAGTGCAAAGGCCCTGAAGGAGGCATGCAGTCCCAGAGGGAAGGTGTGAAAACTGCATCCAAGGCAGCAGGCAGAAAACCAGCCGGCTGGTGAAACAGTTCAGAGTGCTTGACCTTTTTAAGAGACAGCTGCATTTGGCTGATGGAGCTTGGGCTGATTTTTAATTTCTTGCTTGGCTGGGTCTCTGCAGCGACCAGTCGTTTTGGAGCTGGGGTGGGAGGGGGACTTCGAGTTTTCATTTGCTTCCATCAAACGGAATCAATTGACCTTGACATCAACCCCATCAGCTATTCTCAGAAAACATCCTTGCTCCCCTACTTGCTTCCAATTAATTCTGCATTAATTATATGAGAGAGTTGCCAATCAGTGGGGCCGAGATTAAAAACATAAAATCAGCCATTCATCAGTGCTCTGTGAAGGAGGGGAGGAAGGAGAATAATTTTGAAATTGCATGTCCTGGAAAATAAACTCTCAGCAAGGAGACTGATTTAGGGAGGTCAGCGCTGCGGAGGCTGAAACAAAAGGGACTGCAGCAAAGAAAGTCGTTCAGACAAAAACTGCAGATTGTAACTGACCTGTCTAAACTTCCTCCAGATTGAAACCGGGAGCTTTGGAAAATGCTTTTGCTGGGTTTGGATTGCCTGGGTGATTGTTTGTTTGTTTCTTCCAAAGTTGTTGTGTTTGGCTCATTTGAGGGGTGTCAGTGGAAGCACCGTTCAGACGGGCTGCAGCACGGAAGAGGAATGGAGGGGTTTCTCCGACTGCAATTCAGCATCCAGTGCCAATGTTACTTAACACTTCGCTTTTTCAAAGGCTTTAAGTGAGTAAGTGCCAAGATACCCCAGTGAGCTAGGGAAGTGAGTGAGCGATGGTGGCAATAGCATTGCAGCAGGGATGAAATGCATCAACCATAGGTTAGCAACAATGCATGCAAAAATCTGCTACAGTGGAGCCCGCCTCCCCCTATAACCACCTGCTGAAATAATGTGAGGGAAAGGAGGCAGCAGAAAAGCTCTCTCTATCTCTCTAGCTATCCCTTCTATACTCATTCTGGTATCTAGCAGCCCCTTCTTACAGATGTATGAGTTACAAAGAAAAGTTCATTGGCTAAATTTGTATGTGCAGTGGATTAATTATGCCTAACTGAAACCATCATATCATGTTTTTTACATACAAATGGCAACCAAAATGGACCCAAAGTGACATTGTTTTAGATTATGAAAAAATGACAAGAATTAGCCATAACAAAGTCTCCATGAGAGAGAGCACAGTGTGTGCGTCCCCTCTATAACAGGGTGCAGCAACTCTGAGAACAAAATGGCCGCACTTTCTGCACATAAGCAGAGCAACATCCCCTTTGGGGCCAAGTGGCTTAGGTTTTATAGAAGCTTCTCTGTGCAGACCTTAAATGTTGGGTCTCCTATGATTTGACAGCATCCCTGTGAAATCATAAACCTAGACCACAAATTGAAGCCAAGTCAGGAGAGATGAGACAACAAGGACTGGAACATTAAGCTCCCCCATTAAACTCAGCAGTGCCTGGACCATTAGCTTGGAAGGTCTGGAGTTCCAGTTGGTAAGCAAAGTGAATTGCTTCCAGATGACAGGCTGCAATGTCTCAAGAAGCAGAGAATATCCCTGTATCCCTTTGTGAGCACGTCAGGTCAGATCAGAAGAGAAAGCCAGGGACTGCCTTTCCGATAGCTGGAGGGATCTTCCAACAGTCTTTTCTCTCTTTGAACAGGTGGAGGAGAGAGCCGAGCACTGGCAGGGCAGTAGCAGCTTGACGAGAGCATTCCTTCTGTCTTTGGGTTAATGCTTTTCATTGCCTTCCCTTTAGTCGTAGGCTGCCCTTTCCGCCACATGGAGCAAATACGGACTGTTTAAAACCTGATGGGTTGTGTTTGCTGTACAGCTGTGGGGATACTGTGAAAGAAAGAGAAACCTGACAAAAGGGAAAAGAGACAAGGGGAAATTGCTATCATCTGTTCCTGCAAAGTGTATGGGTGGCTGCGCTTGGAACTCCTGTTATTTTTATTAATATCATAATGGTGCTTAGAGGCCTTAACGGAGATGGTGGGTCCATTGTGCTAGGCTCTGTACAAATACATGGTGAGAGACCGTCCTTGCCCTAAGGATTTTAGTCTGAGGAGGCGCTGGGTAGGAGACAGGGATATGATGATAGATGAGCAGAAGATTGAAAGCTAGGGAAGTGCTGATGCATGCAGGGAATGTGTGCCAGAGCTGAGAATTGAACTGACGGCGTGGCTGTGGGTCCCACACCACTGCTTTAACCACAACATCGTCTATCCCACCTCCCGTCCTCTTTCTCCGTCATTCGAAGCGAAGATCTAGCTGTATTGTCTTCATTTTTCAATCATTGTCGACCTGCTTGTGCAGCCCGCGTCCCTGTAGCCTTTGTATTCAATTTAAACCCAGCAAATACAAAAGTATATTGTTAGGGGAGATTCAATATAATTAACACTTCCTTCTCCAGTATCTGCACGCAATGCCCTGGCCGTGCAATGATGGCTGATTAACTCAACGCCTGAGGAACGAGGTACTGTGAGTCTCACGGTGCAGCCTGGAGATTGCCAGGCCTGGCTGGGAAGAGAGAGGGAGGCTGGTCTTGGAGTGAAAGCACTGGACAGAGATCCAGGAGGAGTCCAGTCACTGGTTCTGTCATGGTGTCCCTGTGTGACCTTGGGCAGGATCAGCCCAGGTGATCGGCACCTGGATTAGCCTAGCGTGGGGGCGAATAGCTACACTGCCGCAAGCCCTGCCGTGCTACAGTGTCCTCCCTCACGCTGCACACCCCATGAGTGTCGCTAGGACTTCGGGGGGCGTATCCCCTGGGTTTCTGCACTACAGGAAGCTGAGCCCCTCTAGGATTCTTTCCCAGGGAATTGCTGAAGAACCTCTATGCCCTTTTGGACACACGGGGAAATTGTGGGACGGCACTGGAGGACTATCAGCACTGGAGTGGTTTAGCTTGTGTCCGTACTGTAACGTGGGTGGGTTACCAGGCCAAATGCAAGTGGCACCTGAGCTCTAGCCTCGCTGGGCCAGCTAGCTTGGGTTGAAAGCACCACCACGTTCAGGTGAGAGGGCTGTGTGTGTGGATATGGCGGGGGGTGGAGCTAGAGGCAACACCCAGGTAGGAGCCTATCCTATGCAGACACACCCTGCATCTCAGTTCCCGTCTGTGAAGAGAGCGCTCTGTACTTCTGTGAGCTATTTAGCCTGTGAGGTCTTTGGGGCAGGGATTTGTATCCTGTATCTGTGTAGCGCTGAGCACAAGGGAAGCCTGGCCTTGGCTGGTCTCTAGGAGGGACCTTCTGTTGTATCCCACCTGAGTGGGGAGGGGCTTTTTCCCTCTAATACATGCAGGCCAGAGAGCCCTGATCTCCTGGTTCCCAGCCCTGTGCTTTTCCTTCCCTTCTGTTGTGGTTAGGGGCACTCTGCTTGTTTCTGAAATGCTTCCATGGGTCGTGCTGTCCCGAGGGCCCTTGCTGTTGAGTTTTCTGCCCGTGCATCTGGCACAAAGGTTGCTAGCTGTGTTTACAAACAACCCTCTGACATTCCTATTAAAATCCCATTGATCCACAGGCCTGGGCTGCTGGCAGCAGCTGTCTGGCTGAGAACAGACAGATTCTGCTTCAGGCCAGGGCTGGGAGCTACTGAGAGACTGGCAGGATACTGCGAAGAACACCTCAGCCTGTCGCCTGTCTCCTCCCCAAGCCTCTGACCCGCTTTGCCCTTTCTCCCTTCTCCTGCAGGTGCTGCACTCCACTGCCTACTACTGCAAAACCATCCTGGACGACAACAGCTCCTCTGCTCTCATCATCCTCGGCTTCGTCATCATGTCCCCGCTCATCGTGGTGGCCATGGTGGTCTACTGCAGCCTGGCGCGGCGCCTCCGCCTCTTCCAGTGTTTCCAGCCCTACGCCCGGGCCCTGTACAAAGGGGTGAAGTGGCGCTGGTACGAGGAGGGAGGGCTGTGCAGCTGTGCTAAGGAGTGGACCACTCAAGTCAAGGCTTGGGTCTGAGCTCGCTGCACCAGCTCCCCCAGCTCCCCGTGATGCACCCCCCCATTCGCACCCCCAAAGTCACCATCCGGAGTCCGGCTAGGCGTAAGCTGTCAGGCTGCCCTTAGAGCCAGAGGAACGTAGCCGGGTCTGGAACGAATCCCTGTCCTGTAGCTGGATCCGTCAGCAGGTTCTGCCCATTGCGATGGAAGGCACATTTGGACAAAGGCGAGCTGGAAAGAGTGTCAGAGGGCCTGTTACTAACGTGGGGCCTGTCATATCCCTGCTGGTTCAGCAGAGACAGGACTCATGGACATAGAAATGAGGCGGCTGGACACAGACAGACCCTGTGGTTCTCAATGGCTCCCAAATTTGTCTGCCTGGTATCAGAGCACAGGATCCCCCTAAGTCACGGACTAGACTGAGCAGTGATTGAAGGGGGCTGCTGACGGCATTACAGGCACAGGGGGAAATTAACCGTGTGGTTAAAAGTAACACCCTGCAGCTGCGTCCTTTGTCTCAGAGAAGTGACCCCCCTTGTAAAAAACACATTCAGCCACGAGGGGTCAGTTGTGGCCCCTGCTGCCTAGAATCCCATTGTGGCGGCGCGGGTCTTCAAATGCGCCTGTGAGCCTGGGCCCCTATGACACTCGGGAGCCGTCGCCTTGTTGCACGTTGACTCTGTCCGTCCCGCTTTGCAAAGCCGCTTTTGTAGCTGGTTACAATGGTGAATATGTTCCTTTTGTGATTAGTGGGGACCAGGAGACTCGGGGGATTTCTGCCGGGCTATGGGTACCGTCCCCCTAGGGGGCTAGCCTGAACCCGGCCGGCTTTGGTGGTGGTTATTAAAATCTGATGGCCACCCCATGGCTTGCTAGAGTTGGGTATTGTCCAGCATTGTGTTTCCCAAACGGTGAGTCATGGCAAGGTACTAGATGGGTTGTGGGCCTGGTGCGGAGAGGAGGATTTGGGGATGGGAGAGGGGGAAGAGCAAGCTCACCCCCACTCACTCCACAGTAGCTGGGACTGCCTCCCTACTCTGGGCATTGATGGCGGGGCAGCTGGGCCAAACCGGAGCTGTGCTGCAACCTGGCAGAGGGGGTCACAATGCCTGGAGCAAAGAGCTGGGCCCAGCCCTTCAGGCGAGGAGCCGTTGCTGCAGGCCGAGCGCAGGCAGGGTTCGCTTTCTGCCCCACACTGCCCTGGGACCTTTCCTCTGCACCGGGCCGGGATAAGGGTTAGGATGCTGGGGGGAGGGTTGCGCTGCAGTGCTCAGTGCCCCCTCGGTGGGAGGTGAGGGGGAGGAGGCGGCAGCAGCAGTGCAGAAAGACGCTGCCGTCTGGTTTTGGGCCCCTCTCATGAATCTGGGCCTTGTATAGATAGAACGGTGGGTCTGAAAATCAGACCAATGCAGCTGGTGGGTCACTTTGGTAGAAGGTTTGGGAACGTTTGGCAGCCAAAAGCCAGGCGGGCAGCCAGCACGCGCCGAAACCACCTGATGCCCAGTCTCCGCAGGCAGGCCGAGGACTGAATGGGCCATAGAGACGATGCTCCCCACCTCAGACAGGGCTGAGGCATGGTGGCAGGGCCGGGCGAGGCACGCGGGCCTCCGTGGTATCCAGGATGCACCTGTCGACACAGGAGGGGTTTCATTCCCCAGGCCTCTCTGGCTAGCAACTTTCCCCTGCAGTTTGGAGGGGTTTGTACGGTAGAACTAACATGGAGCCTGAACCATTGGCCACCAACGGCAGCTGGCTTTGGACCAAGCCCAAGGAGCCCTTCATCGACTGGCGCACAGCAGTGCTGCTCCATCCCGCAGCATGAAGAGGCAGGCGGGGAGGGAGCATGTCCGCTTGGCTGGGGTGTGGGTCTCTTTCCACAGCCCAGGGCACCGTGGCGTTGAAGCCCAGGGCTAGGAAGGCCTTTCTGAGCTGCAGGACAGTGACCTCTGGAAGCCGCGTATCCCCAGTTGCTGTTGTTGTTCTGTCGAGTGTAACCATTTCAACTGCTAGTGTATAAATAAACCCCACGCTGGGGGCTCGGCCACGGGGGCCGCTCTTCATTCGCTATCTGAGCACCGGCGGTACAGGCTGTTCGTGCGTGATGCCCATTGTAATGTGACCGGGCCAGTGGGGCCCCTCGTTGTACATTAAAGATTAATTTATGTATTTTCCCTGAGGTTTGGTCTCCATTCTTTGAAGCGTGCAAAGCCCTGCAGCCACCCCTAGAAATGACCGGGGAGCAAAGTGACCATGGGAAGCTGAGGAGGTGGGAGCTGAACCGTGAATGCCGTTGGTAATTCCCATGGTGATCTGAGGCTTAGCTTAGCGCCTCAAATTTGTGCGGTCAGCGGATGGGCAGCAACCAGCAACTGCAGGAGCATGGCTAGAGGTCTGGAACAACCCTCAAGTGAGGCGAGATTGAAAAAAGTCTGACTGATTTACCTTAGAGAGGAGACGAATAAGAGGGGACGTGATCAAAGTATTGTCGCTAGAGCTATGTGGAGACTGCAAGGTCTGTCCCGTGAAGCGTTTTGAGCTTTTTAGCTTTCAAAATTCTCTGTGAAAGCAAATTCCCCCCCCCCTCCCCCCTGCGAAAATGTCTGTTCCGGGGCAGCTGAAGTGTTTGCCTTTCAGTTTTGTCTCTTTTGTTTTGTATAGAATACAGCATTTTTACAAATTTGACATGAAAATTGTTGCAAGACGAAAAATCAAAATGGTTCATTCAGAAAATGTCAAAACATTTCCCCCCCCCCTTTTTTTTCCCCCCCAACACAATCCTGGTAAATTTGACCTGATTTTGTGAAGTGGTTTGATTTCAATGGAATTGCATATTTTGATGGAATGCGGATCCGTTGACATTTCTTTGATCATCTTTAATTGTTGCTCCTTGGCCCAAGAGGTTAGCCAAAGGGGTGCCTTGCAGGGTTGCTTCTATTATAGGATGAGAAACTGATGCTCTGAGGCAGGTCTATTCTTGAGGCAATCCTGTTTATTTACCCAAGATGCACACAGAGTCCTGTTTCCCTGAACACAATTGGAACAACCAACAGCCGACAGTTTCCTTGCTTAGAAACCCCAAGTCTGCCGCACCAGTGAGCTCTGTGCCCAAGAAACTGTCTCTCTACTTCCTCTCAGGGTCACGCAACTGCTTCTCTCAGCTTTCTGAAGTTTTCTCTGGCTTTCTGCCTCTAAGGCACACTGGCTGCAGAACCAATATCCTAGCCCCTGTGCTTGCAGTCAGGGAGATCCCCTCAGTCCACACAGCTTAGCTGGTACCTGCCATGTGCCTTGAGCGGTCCCTCCATTGTTTGTAGTGGTCTCTAACACATAAAGGGGTTTAATTGTTCCTCCCATGGAGTCTGAAAGAGCGCTTGGCACAGCCATTGCAATTGTTTTTGGATCAGAGACTCAGTGGATGGCAGCCATTGGCACCTTTCAACATAACAGTACAAATAGCGAATGGGATCAAGGTATGATTTTCCATTCCCTGTCTCATAGCATGAAAACAAGGGGACATTCAATTAAATTGAGAGATGAAAAGGAAACACTTTTTCTTACGGTTGGCCTGTGCAACTCACTGAGGGCAAGAGCTTAGCAGGATTCAAAATGGAATTGGACATTGATGTGAAAAACAAGAATAGCCAGAGTTAGAATAATAAACATTACAGATAAACAGGGGGTTTAGAAGGGCTATAAACTCTCATGCTCCAGGGCATAAACCAGCCTTTAACTATTGGGGGTCAGGAAGAAATTTTCATTGGGATCAGGTCATCCCATAACTGCCTACTGCAGGGTTTCGTGAACACACTCCGAAACAGCTAGTGCTGGCCACTGTCAGAGATGGGACACCGGACCAAGGGTGAATCAGTCTGGCAATTCCTGTGTGAGCCAGTGCTTCTGTGATGCTTCTAGGGTGACCAGACAGCAAGTGTGAAAAATCGGGACCGGGAGTGGGAGGATAATAGGCACCTATATAAGACAAAGCCCCAAATATCAGGACTGTCCCTATAAAATTGGAACATCTGGTCACCCTAGATGCTTCTCCCCATCACCCAGGTGACAGGACCCTCGGCAAGCAAAGGTTAATCTCTGTTCAGCTGCCTCTTGCTTTTGCTCAGGGGAAGGGCTGAAGGAGTGGCTGTTTGGATGGCAGAGAGGGGAGAGTCCCTGGTAAATTTATGTTCCTCACTTAGGGAGAGAAAAGCTGGGGGGAATTTTTTTGCTTTCCTTTTTGCTAGTGTTTCTCTGTTATGAGCATTATTCCGAGACAGAAAGACCTTGCTGGCTGCTTCTGTATTTTTTCCTCTGCTGAGTCATTCCACCAGCCTTTATTGTGATTCCTCCCGCCCCAGCAGCTGCATTAAACCAAATTCCTAGGTAGGTTGCCTGCATAATCCTGAACCCTCTACCCAGCACGGGCTCCGGTATTATAGCTATTATCCCAGCTTCCAATTTACTTGCTTGAGACTCCAAAGAGACACACACACAGCAGAGCTCACTGGCGACTGTACCTAACACAGCAGAGTGAGATCGCTGCTGTCAACTGAGCTGTAAATCCTGCAGTCCTGATGTAATCCTGTAATCCAGGCCTAATGGCATCAACAGAGATGGGTAGGCTCTGGCATTTCTAGAACACCTGATCCAATCAAAACACCCACTGAGTAACTAGGCAATCTAGCCCAGATGGTACCAGACAGAGGGCAGGTCAAGGGGTTAGCATCTGCAGGATTGCTGGCCCTTCGGTTGTTTTGGCTGCATCTAGAACTGGTCCACCGCCTGGAACAGAATTAAATGGCAGAGACGCATGGGAAGAGAGAGAGCTACACTCGGTGCTGCTGGTGCCCAGAGCAACAGCATCTGCCCTGGGGAAGGAAGAGCCAAAAGCAGCACAGAACTTGGTTGGCGGTGAGGCAGGGGGAGGACCTACGCCATGAGAGGGTATCAGGGACTGGCAAAAAGGCTGCGGGGGTGTGGCTTTGAAGAAAGAGGGTGTGGTTTGGACACAGCCAAACTGGGGTACACTCAGAACCGATGGAAGACAGCCTTATAAAGGTAACACGATGACAGGTGGGTCTGTCTCATTCATGGCAGCAGAATGTTGGGCAAGGCCCCATCAGCCATTGCACCATACCAAGGCCGGGCTGGCCAGGTGAGCCCGTGCTGCTGGTCTGACAGAGAAGTGTGTAATGGTGTAAAAGAGACGTCAATCAGTGTCTGTCCAAACCCGTTACAGCAACTGCTGGGTCGCAGCCACTCCACATGCCACACGTCCCCTGAGGCAGACTCTCGGATCTGCAGTTTATGCTCAAAGGGACAATTAAAAGCTTTCATGCTAGGTGGGTGGTGCATGTTTCAGACCGCTCCGGAGGTGAGTTGGGGGTGGAGGCGGAGGGAAGGTGGGACTCCAGCAGCAGGCTGCAGCCGTTGGGATGGGGGGTGGAATAGCTCAGCTGGCAGCCAGCTGCCCTGCTGCTTCTTCCCTCCCTGGGCTGCAGGGACACATTGAGATTTGGGGGGGGGGGCTGTGCCCCTGCTTGCCCCACCTTGCGCAGGCCCCTTTGTTTCATAATGACCAGTGTCAACAATGAAGATTTGCCAGTCCCTTCAATGCTCCAGAGCAGTGGTTCTCAACCTTTCCAGATGACTGTACCCCTTTCAGCAGTTTGATTTGTCTTGCGTACCCCAAGTTTGACCTCAGATAAAAACTACAACTTGCTTACAAAATCAGGCTTGCTTACAAAAAAACTTGCTTACAACTTGCTTACAAAAAAAGTGTCACAACACAGTTCCTGAAAAATTGCTTACTTTCTCCTTTTTGCCATATAATTATAAAATAAATCAATTGGAATATAAATATTATACTTGCATTGAGTGTGGTACTGGAACCTATTTTTCACTTGTGAGCCTTGTCATTCTGAGAGGCAGTGAAGCAACAGCAACAATGAAGTATTTATTCACATTGAGTCTATTCCTGTAACCGGTTGTAAGACTAGGCAAATATTGTATCTAGATGAGTTGATGTACCCCTGGAAGACCTCTGCGTACCCACCGGGATACATGTACCCCTGGTTGAGAACCACTGCTCCAGAGAACAGCGTCACTGTGGGGTGGTGCAGCTTGTACAGCTGTGTGCTTTGGTCCTTGACCAACACTTCCCAAGGGACACCCGGCAGGAGTCTGGAAGGCTCAAAACTGCTTTGAGCATGGATGAGTCGGTGTCTCTAATGTGCACAGCAGCGTAGTCTGCGTGTATCTCCTCCAGGGAGATGATGTTAATAACATACTGGTGATCAATATCAACAAGGCTTATGAGAAATTAGAGGGAAGCCATAAGAATGATTAAAAGATGGGAAAACATGCCTTAGGGTGAAAGAACTCCAGAAGCGCAGTCTGGTTAGTCTATCAGAGAGAAGGTTAAGGGCTGACTTGATCACAGTCTACATGGGGAACAGATCTTTGATAATAAAGGACTCTTCATTCCAGCTGACAACCGTGTAACGGATCCAATAGCTGGAAGCTGAAGCTAGATGAACTCAGACTGGAAATAAGGCACACATTTTTAATAGTGAGAATAATTAAAAATTGGGACAATTTACCAATGGCCGTAGTGGCTTCTCCATTACTGTAAATCTTTAAATCAAGATTGGATGTGTTTCTGAAAGCACCACTCTACTTCAAACAGGAATTAATTTTGGGAATTTCTATGGCCTGAGCTATATGGGAGGTCAGACTAGATAATCACAATAGTTCCTGCTGGCCTTAGAATCTGTGAATCTGGCAAGAGATGCCCTCCTGTCTGAGTCAAACTGTGACAACCCATCAGCATGGTGGCATGGGGCACTGCTGCAGGAGATGCTGTCTGTTGTATGAAATGTAAAATCTACTAAAGTTTCCACAACACTTTCCTCTTAAAGAAGGACTTTAATCCTATCATCCTGGCCACATTCCAATTTGGGTATTTAAGTTCTGCCACCCGAAAGTCCTCCCTCAGTTTCAGTTGGAGATGGTATTTGTCACTTCCTGTCCTAACTGTTGTTTAATGTGTCTGTGTAATGGGAAAGAGCAGTTATGTTCCACTCCAGAAGTGGGTGCATTCCAGTGATGGGTAAAGTGATTCTTCAACACGCTCCAGGACTTGGGTATATAAGAGATGAAGAATCAGGCCTCAAGTTTGTAAAGAATTTTCCAAATGCTTTTCAAGGACATTGGGAAGGATCTTTCAGGGTGAAAGGTGCTGGATTAATAATTCTCGTAACATTCAGCGGCACCAGAGTTTGTGCAGGACCATTAAGCCTGGGGAATGGACACCCTAACTCAAAAAGGAAAACAAACCAAGAGTAGCTGGAGGTAGAATCGCTTTAGGTCTGTTTCCTTTGAGCTAGAGACATTCTGTCCTTTCATAATAACATGTTTGTCCCAAAACGCCCAGGATTAGCTGTTTTTATTATACCCTTAGGCTCTCTGTAGCAACAAGAGGAGAAGATTTCTATCTCTTAACCGCTTGGATGCTAGCAGATTTATTAAGCATGGCTGCAAACCTCAGTAGAGCACACCAATTGCAGAGGTGCTGCTTTTGCATGCATGCATTGTTTATAGGGCATGGGAGGCATTGTTGGGCCTATTTGTTGTTTACACAGCAAAAAATAACACGAGGAAATGACAAGGGCGCAGTTGGGTCCCAAATAACTGTGTTTACTAAAAACACACAAACATGCCAGAGCTAGCTTCATACCTACTGCTGTCCAGGCTGCTTTCTAGAAGCTTCTAAAAGTACAGAACATGGTGATTGCCACTAAGGGGCTCACAAACTATCTTAAGCAGGAGTTTTCAACCTTTTTTTCATTTGTGGACCCCTAAAAATGGTGAATGGCAGTGCCGACCCCTTTGGAAATCTCAGACATAGTCTGCAGACCCCCAGGGGTCCATGGACCACAGGTTGAAATCCACTGATCTGAAGGAATACTACCCTGTGCCACCCTATTGATGAATGGATCTGGAGTGAATTTATGAGAGCTGGGGAAGCCCCCCAGACAGCAATCTCCCTCTCCTTGCCTTTTCTTTTGCTGGATGTTTACAGTGATTTCCAGTGTCATTAGCCTGGGAAGAGCTTAAGTTAAATCTATAGCGAAACATCCTAACTCCTTCCTTCCTCCGTGAAGCATGTGATGGGGTATTTGTACTGTAGGCTCACACAGCTTTTCCTTGCTCCGGTTCCTGATTGACACCCCGCTCTCTGGGGGTGGAATAAAAGGCCAGGAACGCATCAGAATGGCCAGTTGTAAACGTCGCTTTGAAGCTGGTTGTTCCCGATAAATCTCACAGGCGAATATCCAGCAAGGGGTTTGCTAACCCCTTTTGGGCAGACCAGTCCCTGCACCAGTAAGGGACCCAACTTGACCTACATGCTCCTGAAATCTGGGACGTCTGAAAATCCAATTCTGGACCTGAATTTTCCATTTCTGATCTGGTTTTAATTTAAACTCAGGATCCAGCCTGGAAGAAGCATAACTGACTGTTCTGTTTGCTACAGCAAACCTGGCAGATGGGCCCCATCCACTGAGGGTATCCTTCCTGTTATTATACATTCCCAGAGCAACAGGAAGGGGGGTTTTCCTGCATTCATACAAGGATTGCAGCCTTGCTCTTGACTCTACTACACACGTCCGTAGCAACCTGTGTGGAACTTGGAGGGAGGTGCACAGGTTGCAGGAGGGATGAGTTTGGAGGAGGTACCTTGAAACCAGTCTGTGTGCACATGGCCTGAATGCTGGCTGGAGTTGAATCCTCACTGTAAATAGTTCTCTTCATAAAGAGTCAGTTTAGTTGATAGAAACTTGGAGCCATCTCTTGTTGTTACCCAGCACACGGTACATGAAACAACATCAAACACATGCAAGACCTCATGGTTTGTTTCCCTGTGAATTTCCTGCTGCCTGCCATCCTACCAGCCATCTGAAGCTGGTCGTCAACTATTTTCATTGCCTCCCTGCCCATGGTGTCACTCTAGTCTCCCAGTGAAGATCTCCCATCACACGCAGACTGATCACTATCACAGCAGGTACCATTAGGTATAGAGAGGCAGCAAAGAGTTACTAAGAAGAAGAACAAAAGGAAATTGCTTTGCATGAAAGGGAACGTTACATCCTCAGACACGAACATTGTGCATCCTGGTGTACACCCCCAGGGCCAATCAGGGCTTTGGAGAGCATTCGGACATGGGAATGGCAAAGGTGGCTTCACGTACTCCTCTCTGTTTCCAACTCAGACACAAGTCCTGAGCAACTAAGAATCAGACCCACTGATTTCAGCAAGGGAACAGGATCAGCTCCTGGATCCTCAGAGCGCCTGTGTGTTTTCAGACATTGTAGTGACTGGGTTTCTTCCCTAACCCAGTGTGTTCCTTGGCCCCATGCCTGAGACAGATATGTGATCAGTTACTGCAACTAACATAAGCTTATTGAGTCAGGAATATTTTGTAGGAGCTGTTGAGACATTTGCTTGCCTGTCACTTAATCAAATCGGATTTAAAAGACAATACTCTTTAATCTAGTTAGGCTGTAAGTTATCTGGTGTGCCCTTCCTACCATTAGCTATGCAGAAGAAATTAGCAGTCACTTGGCAAATAGCCCCGTTCATAAAAACGACTCTGATTTAATTTTCTGTTTTATTTGATAGAGAATTTTAATATATCAGTGGGGAAATGAATCCATCAGAAACCAGGAGCAATCTCTCTGAAGCATAGCAGGCATGTTTTTAAGGAAAATCAATTGTATTCTGCTTCCTTTCACGGACAAGTTGAGCTGGATTCTCCTGGCACTGGTATAAATTAGGAATGATTCCACTGAATCAATGGAGTTACACTGGGGTAAAATAGGTCTAATGATGGGAGAGCCAGGCCCAGCACTGGATACACCTCACTGGGGACTTGTGAACAATCAGCCATTACTTATATTGTAAGCTCTTTGGGGCAGGGGCCGTCTCTTTGTTTTGTGTTTGTACAGCAGCTAGCGCATTAGGGACCTGTTCCAAAACCGGGGCTCCTAGGTGCTATTGCAATACAAATAAATAAAAATGAATCGCTTCTGATAGTGTTGTTGTCTGGTGGATAGTACAGTGGACTAGGACTCAGGAATCCTGGATTCTATTCCCAGCTCTGCCACTAGTCAGCTGGGTGACCTTGGGCAAGCCTTCCTCACTCAGTGCCTTAGTTTCCCCATCTGTAAAATGGGGACAGTGATACTGACCTCCTTTTTTAAGGCACTTTGAGCTCTACTGATGAAAAGTTCTGTGTAAAAGCCATTTGTTATTATCAATTTGCTCATTTAAGGGCTATTGGCACAGCATGCAGTTTGATTATATATTTTTTTAATTATTACCATTATTCACAAGACCCACAACTAGGGGAAATCCAGAAGCACCTTCCCATTTCAAAGCCATAAAAAGAAGCTCGCTGAAACATAAACGACCTTGGAGTTTTCAGTTTCCTGGTGCAAACACTGTGATGATTAATAATAATGAATTGCTCCACCCCCCACCAAGGTTCTGAGCAGACAATTAAAGTCCAGTAATTGGTCCTTTAAAATGAAGAAAAGAAGTGATTCCCTTTGTAGACAATGCAGTGCAATGCTTAGCACACCTGCACTCCTCCTGGCTTCTGTTTCCAGCTGTGTCACTTTCTTGCTATCTATAGAAGGCGTCATTACTGCAGCACCTCTCCACTCTTTAATGTTTTTATCTTCCCAACTGCCCTGTGAGGTAGGGAAGTGCTATTATATCCCCATTTACTGATGGGGAAACTAAGTCACATCTCTCCTAAGTGGGTTTGAATGTCCTTGGGCAAAACGCTTGGTTGTGCTTCCCCCTCTGTAAATGTGGACAGTGTTATTGGAGGGAAACTGTGCTTCAAAGACATTTGGGGACCTCAGATGAAAGGTATTAGATAGTAAGTGATAACCATTTTTAGCCTTGTGTCTGGGTTATTAATCTCTTAAGAAGCAGTTGCACATAGAGTGAAGAGGAACTGAGTTTTCCTGCATAACAGGTCTGCTCTCTCTGCAGCCACACCAGGTACCGGTGATGAATGGATGGAGCTGTGAACTGCAGACACTGTTGCTCACTGATTGCGAGCGTGGAGGTTGATGGGAGCTGTCCAGTCCCTCCCAGCCACAGGGACAGGACAGACAGCCACGGGACAAGCTGCGCTCACTCTGCCTCCGCCCAGGTGCCAGCAAGAGGATGGCCCACGACCTGTTCCAGCCTTGGTCGGTCTATCTGATGAGGTTGTGAATGAGGGTGTCAGTTGTGCGGGCGGTGACATGGACACCGACCGCGAGGAACAGGGTGGAGGCATGCCCAGCCCATTTCACACAGGGTGTCAAACTCCATCAGACAGCCCTAAGGGGATTCCCCAGATGGCTTCTCTCACGGAAACCAAACACAACAGAGGTGTCTCCCGATTGCTCAGCTGTCTCAGCCAGCACGGTGCATCCCCTTACCAGCAGGGTGGGTATAGAATCATAGAAGATGAGGGTTGGAAAGGGCCTCAGGAGGTCATCGAGTCCAACCTCCCTGCTCAAAGCAGGACCAAGGTATCTTTGCTACCTGCCCAACATCTAGCTGCCACCTCCTGGCTGAGATTGTGCACCCACCCTCTTCCTTCCTCCAATACTTCCCACCCCAGGGAAGCCGAGTCACTGTTCGATGAGCTCCGGTCCCACCAGGCTGCCCTCACACCGCTGGCCGTGGGTGATGGAGTGAGACAAACTGGCAAGATTGTGTCTGCGGCAGCGGGCATGAGAGAACCATGAAAATGTGCAGAAAACCTCTTTGAGTCTCTCTGGGCCTGAGCCAAAGTCCACTGGAGTCTCTCCCTCGATGGAAGGGGGCGCGGGCCCTGTGTAAAGAAACTTTAAACCAGTGGTTGGCACCCAGGGACCGCTCAGGGTCCTTTGACAAAAGCCTTGGGGGAGGGTGGCCGCCCTGGTCTCAGTGGAAAAACATCCACCTCCCAAAGCCACCGCAGCTGGCTGCTTTGCGGCCATCTCTGCAGAAAGTCCAAGGACTGAATAGGCCCAGACATGGCCCGGGTCGCCCAAGACAGAGACCCTCTAGGTGGCAGGTGTGTGAACTGGCTGCCCATGAAAATGAAGCACTATTCCCATAAGCCAGCCCCGCAGCATGGGCAGCTCCTGTGGAAGTGCGCCAGCCGACACGCCCAGGACTGAACGAGGAACCTCCGAAGAGCTACAGCGTGAGCTAAGGAGTCAGGGCTCCCTAGCTGCAGGCTGTAGTAGGCTCACATCTTCTGTGGCATGAGCCACACACACTACAATAGCACAGAGCACAGCTCTGATTGAGCTTACCTCTGCTTCCATGGGAGTTCTACCGCTGCCTTCAATGGGAGCCAACCCTGAGCGCTGTCGGAACTGTCCCCTGACGGCCTGAACTCAACATTCATAGAAGTCAGTGATTCTAGCTAGCTTCAGCAGGCTTTGGACCAGGCCCTAGCAGCTCCGTGTCAGGCAGCATTCCCAGGCTGGCAGGTCCAATGGAGATGGGGATTGGGTGCCTGGCACTCAGCTCAGTCCTGGCTGCCTTCTGTGTGAGCACTGAGGCAGGGCGTTCTCATTTCAGGCGCGATCGTTCACAAGGCACAGCAGTGGCTTCAGGGCAGCATGCTGCCTGGCGGGATGCAAAGGAGAAGAGAGAAATCTAGTCGGGGGGGGGCCCTTTAGCCCCACTTTTGAAAATCCTATGAGGCAGATTGAGCATGGATTTAATTTCTATGCAACATTAAAGCACGTGAGTCATTCGAAGTCACAGCGTTAGAGTGACACTGACGCACCATGGAAGACTTTGAAATACTTCCCCCCCTCTCCCCACTGGCCCAGACATGATTTTGCTCACACAGCTCATACATTTTCTGTATTTTTCCTCTCCTCTTTTTTTACTATATGGGCCAGATCCAAAGTCCATTAAAGTCATTGGAATAGTTCCCAATGGTTTCATTGGGCTTTGGATCAGACCCTTCTTTCAAAAAAACAGGATTCTCACTTCTTCAACAGACACTGTTGATTTAATATTAGCCCCTAAAATTTAGATTTTCTGCAAGGGAAAAGGGGAGGGGATGGAAGCTAATATGAAGAGAATGCTGTTTCCTTGCTTTTTAAAAAAGTCAGCTATCCCTTTTGAAATGTGAATGTTCCTTTGTAGTGCTGGTAACCCAGCAATTGCAGTATTGGGATAAGCCATGATAAACAGAAAGGGATTAGAAACAAAAGGTTAATTGCCCAGACTCAGGTCACTGCCCAGGCCAAACAAATTGCAAAAATGAAATATACATCTCTATATACAAATCACACCAAGTAAATGAGACTTAAACTGACAGTCCCTTTCGTTTCTCTCAGGTGGTGTTAATAATAATAAAGATAAAGATGCTTTGTTTCTCAGTAGGATTTTTGTCCTGCAGCATCCCTTGATTTTATTATTCTTGCAGATTCCATGCTCCCTCTTTAGATTAGTTTTTGTTCACAGACAAATGGAAGTTTATAAAAAGGCTATTTCTAGGTGCTGATGGCTACTGTGGTGAATGAAGAAAACCAAAATAGCTTCTTCTTTTTGAGTCTGCTTTGTTCACTGTATTATTTATCTCTTCTTTTAATTTAAGCAACAAAGCTGAGCACTGCAGACCTTTCTAATAAGGCTTACCCCTTTGCATCTTCAAATGTCTGCACCAACATTAGCTAATATCCCCATAAGGCCCTTGTGAGATAGATCAATATGATTCCCATTTTACAGATGGGAAAACTGAGATGCAGAGAGATTAAATGACAGGCCCAAGCTATACAGTGTCACAGTGTTGGGGCCAAGCTTAAAATTCATTCACTCCTGATACACAACTGCATGCAAACTCCATTAAACCATGCCGAGTTCCTGGCCAACAATGGCGAGGATAGACCAGTTTGTGAGGCGCTAGCCATCCCTGATGGACCGATTAGACCTTGTAGGGTGGGATCTTGTCACAGCTCCACACCTGTTGGAACACTGGTGCCTTGAGGCCATGGCTTGGGTGGCTTGACTAGCACAGCAGCTCAGTCCCACAAAGAACAAGGGGCCTGATTCAAAGCCACTGAAGTCAAAGGGCCTCTTCCCATTGGTGCTACAAAGGTGACTCCAATGAGTACCTGGTGGTAGGTGGTCAGCCGATTATTTGCTCATACTAGCAGTGCTCTGCCAGCAAACAAGGCAGAAGACTGGCTTTGAGCTGTCAGCTCTCCGACGGGTGTATCGTATTCGTGAGCAGGTGATGATGATGAACATATTAGACACGCCTTCCGTGGAAACAGAGCGACCCAGTTCATGACAGGGGTAGTCCAAAGATTATTTTTAGCAGTAAGAAGAGGCTTCTATCAACCCAGTGGGTCCTCTTGATGGTCTCAGACTGGTTAGCCGGGCTAGTGGGTGGTTACCATGGTTACCAGCCATTAGTATTTCGCTCACTGCTCCTTCTATACTATCAAGTGGCAGCGCCACCCCTAAGTGGCTCTGATGCATTTTGTCAGTGCGTAATCGGCTCCTGTGCTCAAGAGGCAGGTTTAATGTAATCAGGGCGGGTGCTCGCCTTTCAGTTCCAAGGGGCCTGCACTGGAGGCTTGGTGACACCGTTGCTATAGCGATGTGGCTTTCCTCATCAACTTGCTTGCAAGACGATTTGCTGGCGTTGGCCCATTTTGATTCAGGTCTCGAGGCAAAGGGCACTCAGCCCAGCTACTGGGAGACACCCTGGAGGCAAGCTGGGGATCATGTGAGCAGGTGGGGCGGTGTGCTTGAGCCATCCTTCTGAATGGGCCGGGCCAGAGAGACCAATCCTGCCAGAGTCTATTGTCATAGTTCAAAATGCTGAGCTAACATTATAAGCTGTAGTGTTTGGGGCCGTTGTTGCAGAACGCGGCAGCACTTTTCCAAGAAGCAGTCATCGCTACAGAATATTATATTGCTTTTCATAAAGGAGAGGTCATTACCCTCCAATGCCATAGTATTTTTATAGAAGAGAGGACATTGCTGTAGTATTTCCCTTGGGCAAAGTTATTACGGCAGTATTTTGATGAAAGGTAACCATTAGTATCGAATACTGTAGTATTTTTCATGGGTTTTTTATTTTTTATGTTTTTTGCCCTCAGCTCTCCTATGAGGGACATTGGACTATTCTGCCTTGAGGATTTCCCCCTCCCTCCTTCTCCCTTCATTCCCCTTCGCTCTAACCTTTTATCCCAGCAGTAGCAGCAGCAGCAGAACAGCGGTGCTGGAGCCAAGGACACTAAATTCATCCAGGGGCAGCATGAAGCAGAAGAGAGGTCATTTTTACCCTCTCTCTGAAATCCTTGTTCTTTGAGAGGCATAGAAATTAGAAGCAGGAAACGTCATTTCAACCATCTTCCTGCAAAAACAGATTCCAGGAGCCCTGACTTCCAGTCTCTTGTTCTAATCACTAGACAGCACCCCACTTACAGAGCAGATGGAAAGAGGAACTCCTGGTGCTTTGGTCCCCAAGTGTCACACCTCGGATGCTAGGTAGATGGCACTAGAGCATTCTTCATGGGGTTGCCACACCAATGTGACTGGATTACTTTCATCTTCTTGGTCAGCAACTAAGGATGGTCAAATGGTTGGGATGCTAATCTGAGATTTAGGGTCAATTCCCTGCTCCTCCACAGACCACCTGTGTGACCCTGGTCAAGTCACTTAGCCGCTCTGTGCCTCCATTTCCCATCTGTAAAATGGTGATGATAGCTCTGTCCTGCCTCACAGGCAGGTTGTGAAGATAAACACATTCAAGATTCTGAGGTGGATTAGATAGGGGGGGGACCATCAATTATAGGGAACCACCGGGTCTACTATAATTAAGGTTTAGACCGGTTTTCTGTTTAAAGCTCAGATTTTCTAAGTGCACTAAAATCTGCATGATTACTCAGCTTGCCTTGAAATTTGGTCTGCCTCATGGGGACATGAGATATGGTTAATTACCCAAATTTGGAGTATTTGACCAACGGGTTCCTGAATTACAGGCCCCAGGAGAAAAAATGCTTTTCTTAAAGTTAACATATTCTACCAATGTATTTTTGCCCGGATTTGGGGATCACACCAGGGGCACAAGGGAGTGCATGACACCCACTGTCCCTTTGGGGGAGCAAAATTCACAGAAAGAGGAACAAATTTGTTGCCCCTCTAAATGCAAGAGGTAGAGGGAAGGCTCAAAGCTAACAAGAATATCATTCTCTCAGAACCTTTCCCCATAAGGTTTGAATAACATTCTCCCTTCCTTGTTATTCTCCTTTTTTGCTCTCACCATTCTCCTTCTGCATCAAAAATATTGCCGAGTCGGATGAGAAGAAAGGGACAGTAAAATCACTCAGAATGAATGGAAAGAGGGTAAAATTTCACGCTGAAAATATTGGTTTGTGTTTTGAGAAATTCTCTGGCATGTCACAAAGAGGTTGGTTTTCGCTGCATTCATTTCAAACTTATTTTTAAAAAACAAAAAAACCCCACCCAAAACTTGGCAGAAATCCTGCCTCTGTTCCAGGCAGTCCTGCAGTCAGGAGATTGCTGGAGATAGAAGATAGCCTCTCATTTAATCATGTCAGCCATCTCCTCTATGCAAGATTTATAGCCAATGATTTTGTGCAATGCAGCATAGCTCCAGATTCTCCCCTCATGGAAAGGCAAGGGATAACAGAAGTAATCGGGGAATAGAAAGTGAGGAAAACATAACTAACCCAGTAGGATTTATACATTGCGGCAGGCATAGGCGTGCGCACAGGGTATGCCCAGGCATACCCTAATGCAGGGCTCGAGAAACCCACCGAAAATAAGGACGCCGGTAGTTTTTTTTTGCAGCATGGAATGACATGGCGCCCACCGTGAGCTGCCGCTGATAATAAGGACGCTGGTAGTTTTTCCGGCAGTGGGTAAGACGTTGGGCGCCAGGTCACCATAGTCAAAAAATAAGGACGCAGGTAAAATTCCCTAGGTAATGTGTGCACACCCTAATGAAGTGTGCACACCCTGATGAAATGTGCTGCGCACGCCTATGGCAGCAGGGAATAAATAGTCCCCAGATCCACACTCCTTTTGTGCATGACCTTGAACTTGACAGCATACTGCAACAGTCGTCTTGTGCCCTTCATAAATGAGCTCTCCCTCCTCTACAGATAGCTATATATATAACTCAGATCTTCACAGAGGGCCGGGGCACTGAACAGATGTTTGGTAGCTAGCATCATGGCCATGTTTACAAAAGAGAGGGAAGAGTATCTGGGTATATAAGGAGAAACAGCACCAAAATGTTTACAAAGCAGAGCAGAGACAATAACTTAGAGAAAAACAACAGCTGGGATGGAAACTTACCGAGTTCCTCAGCAAATAACAATATACTGTGCAAGTGCCAGGGCTACGAAAAACAGTTTCTTCTGTAGACATGTTTTATTATTTCCCCTGGACCTCTTTCAAGTTAAGCGTCAAGTTAGCTTCTGGAGGATGCTCTGCTATACCAGCTCACCCAAGCTAAGCAGTGTCTGCCTGGATCAATAGGCAGATGGAAGGGCCAAATTATTTAAATGTAGGAACCCAACATTAAATATGGCTCTAACATCCATATTTAGGCTCCTAAATAAGGGTTTTATTTTCAAACGATCTCAGCAACCCAAAACTTCCTTTGAACTCCCTGGGGGCCATTGGGTGGCCAGCACTTTTGAAAATCAGGCCATTTATTCTCTTTTTTAAACTCTCGGCCCAGACTTCTGATGGAAACAGTGTGCTACAAGACGTGGTGCTGTTCATGCAGACCCCGAGGGGAGCGGCCTTTCTTTCGAGCTGGGACCAAGCTATTCCTCCGGCTGTGCTGCTCGCAGGTGGTATCTTCGGGGGTAGAGGTAGCACTTGGATCCTGGTCACTTGTGACCAAAGTTTTCATGAAAGTAAGGGTGTTAGTGTCAGAGGGAAGCCTGTCCCTTTAAGGGCCAGAAGGCTTTGGGCTAACCAGCCCTATTCAGTCAGGCCCAGCTGTGCCATAATGAACTGCCTCCCAGCCTGAGGGGTGGGACTCATGGAGTCAGGTGGCTGCATGGGAACACTTAGTCCCATAAAAAGGCTTGAGAGAAGTTATAGGGAGCAGGTAGGGGCCTGTGTGAAGCTCTGAGGTTGGGTCTATAAGAACAAGGGAGGACCCTGGGAATGCCAGGGGAGGAGAGGCGAGGCAGTGGGAAACCTGCTGGGAGGAAGCTTAAGGAGCAAAGAAGGACTCTGTAAGGCCAGGAGCAGGGAACTTCAGCATCGCCTGGGAGGGGCAGAAGAACCCTTTGTTTGGATGTTTTGGGGGTTTTCACTGAACTTTTGTTGCCCCAGAAGGGGCTGAACTTGAAAGGTGACCTGGCTGGAAGGCTGGGCTATGGAAGATGCAGCTGCAGCAGAGCCAGATCAACCAACAATACAGGGTGCTGGAGTAGGAGAATTCCTGCAGTCCTGTCCTGGCTGGCGGAAGGTCTTTGGTGGTGAGTTCCCCTGTTGCAGGTTGTCTTATGCAAATTAATATTTGGGTAAATACGTGTGGTGGGTCCAAGCCAACAAATTCTAGTGATTCCACGCAGGCCTGGGTATCAGGACACTGACCTGGCACGAGCCGCTTAACGTTGATTGCCTTTCGTTTGCCCACGTGTAAAATAGGTGCTGTAGGAATGGTGGTTTAGTAGCATAGCGGGCATGAGCTGCACTGGCAATAGGCGTTTAATGCATCATACCCAGTGCTCCCACCCCTGCGCCCAGCGTCCCCACCCCACTCGCAGCATTAACTCTCTTGGTAAGAGTCTGCCAGTACATCCCAGTCCTTATTTTCTCACACCCTGTGCCCGTTCAGCTGGGGGCTTTTTACCTGCAACAGGCTTCTCCGAAGCTGACCTTGGAAGGAAGGGCTGGTGGTGTCACCCCCTTACAATGAGAACTGGGCTGAGGACACCCACGCTGGGTTTAAATCTTGCATCAAGACTGAGGGCCTGTCTCCGGGAGGCTTTGGACAGGCTCCACCTTTGATCTGCGCAGAACATGCCGCTGATTGAGCGTCATTGTCAGAGTCCACCTGTCCTTACAAAGAAAAACAAAAACCTCGGAGGGGGCGGGGGTGGTAGGAGAGGGCAATGCTATGATTGTTACTGCATGCAGCAGGGGAAAGTTATTAGTCATTACTTAACATACAGGGAAACTACTGTATAAAAGAAAACAGCACTGAACTAACTAATTACATGGATGGTAAGGCAGCCAGCTTTGATACGTGGCTTCAGCAACCTGCCCATTAATTTTAAAAAGCTCCTTTGTCCATCCTAGAGCTTACACCAGTGGCTTGATCACAAATCACCTGGGGGGATCATGGCCCAGCCCCATCTGCTGGATGCTTCTGGTCTCTAAGAGGAAGTGCGCAAGCGGGCTACAAAGATATGGAGACATGTCTGACCGGTGGGACAGCTATAGGGCTCGGCGCTCGGCTAACTGTGCCTCTGTTGATTCCCGTGGCGTCCGAGCTAGGCCAGTGCTGCGCCATTTGGAAGACCCCCACCTTCAGAATTAGGGATTCTCTGAATAAGACACGGAATACTTCTTCCTCCATGATGCTGTCGATGTGACGACGGCGCTTCACTGAAACCTGCGATTCCTTGTTTCTTCACCAATCCGCCGGGAGAGAAGGTTAGGAATGGAACCCAGGCCTGGGAAATCTGCTCATGCCACATCCCACATGAGCTCATCCCACATAGCCTGTAAATAGCCCTGACAGAGAATGGGGCGGGGGTGGAATCAGGGGACAGTTCTCCAGCTCCATGCTGAGACGCCCAGGACAGCAAAACCTATGCTCAGATGCCTTGCTGCTGTTGCAAAAAACCAACCCTCGTCTAAGCATGATTAAAGTCAGCAGCGCTGATTAATCAGATCCATTTGTACAACAACTCCACAAACAAGACCTGAAGAACAGCAGGGTATATTGAAATGAAGATGAGTGTCAACAGCAGCAAAAACATCCACAGGAAAAATAAATGTGAGGAATATGACTTTTCTAGGCGTGGCTACTTTTAGCTCAAGGTTTTCCATTATGCTGAGCTAAGCATTCCACTTCCAATACGCCGAGATGCTCTGTTGTTGATGTAAATGACTTGTCCCTGGATAATTATCAGCTCCAAGGGAGGCTTGTGTCTCCTGATCTATCAGGTGTCCAGTCCCACATGGGGAACGGAGGTTTCCTTGGAATAATGATCTCTCTCTTTTTATTTGTATACAATTTTCAGAGAGCCCCATTTTCTAGATTTTTAAATTGGGTGGAGGAAAAATAAAGCAGTTGAGATAATGCTGTAGGAAGCAAATTATTGTTTGACTTAGTTGCATTGTCCCCAATGCATTTGTTGGGTGTATTATGGTAGCAGCCAATGATCCCATCAGGATCAGGACCTCACTGTGCCAGGAGCTGCACAAACTAGGAAGAGACAGTCCCTGTCCTGAAGAGTTTGCAATCTAAGGCGCTGAAACTGCAAGCTGCTCCATGACTGGATTTTTGCGCTCATGCTAAGTCCCACTGACCTTAATAAGTCCTTGTGGTTGCAGGGTTCACCCATACGTTGTTTGTTGCCAGATCAGGGCCCTGCATGTTGTCTAGCTGCTGGTACGGAGTGAGCATGTAGGTGTATGTTAGCTTGTATTCTATGCCTGAGTGTGTTGGCTTTGCCACGTATCTTCCACCCAGTTAAATCTCCCCCAGTGTCGCTGCTTCTCACACGATATTCTCCTTTTGCCATTCCCTGTGTGGGGCGTGAACACCGGTGAAGGGTGGGTGAGACACAAGGTGAATCCTGGAGTTCAGAGAAGTAGAGAACAAGGAGAAAAAACAAACCACAAAGCAAATCCGGGGCCAAATCCAGTCAGAGTTGGGATTGCCCTTCAAAGATCTGATGCTAAAGAGGCCTGAATCCAGTGCCAGATGTGAACAGCTTTGGGAATGAAAGGTGGGTGGCACATAATCCATACCTTGATTCAGACGTGAATTTACCAAATGGTCAGTCTCCTGATAATGGACCTTATTGGAATCCTGGATCCAAACCACACAGGGAATTTTCCAGACCTAAACTTTCCACCTTGGGCCTATTCTGTATGTGAAATTCCTATGATTGATGAGAGAACAGGCTAAGCCTCTGGTGTGGACTTTAAAAGCTTAATCCACAGCCCACTGACCTCAATGGGTTCTGAATTAGGCTCTTAGTCCTTAAGTGTATTATCCGGCTGTACAAAATATAGCAGCATTTCCTAGCAGTGTCTCACGCATCCTCATCTCCTGCAGGGAATGGCTTGGGACAAGAATATTGAGGATGTCTCACTTTCTTGGGATCCGGATGATAAATTTGGCAGCGTATTGTTTGCATTTCTTATTGCACGGTTAAGCTCCAGAACTCTGAAATCTCTGCACCAACGCAATGAGACGGTGGCAAACCCAGTCCCATAAAGTCCTGGGGACACTGCTCATGTCAAAACAGAAGGATCAAAATAACCATGCTGTCCCTCAATGGTAACTCATCCATCACAGTGTCAAACGGGTCACACTGGGTTAATACACCAGTTTATGCCTCCATCTCTTAGAGTGTCACATTCAAGCCCAGAGCAGGTCAGAGGTGGCGCCATCACCCTGCTTGTCAAGCGTAGTCTATGCTAGAAAAGGTTTGCCAGTATAGCTATCCCAGTGTCTGATACTGGTATCTATACTGGTGAACCCTCCCCCCAACAACTCCCCCTCCTCCCCCCAGTGGAGATGCAAATAAAAGCACTTTTTCTAGTGTAGCCTATCCCGGTTCCCTGAGTGAAATGGAAAAGTACTTTTCTGCCAATTTAATTGCATCTGCACTAGGCTGTTTGTCGGTGTAGAAATGTCTTAGAATAATCACCCCCCAACGGACATTGCTAAACTGACCAAGTTTCTAATGTCGCCATGGACTTAGTCACTGCCTGTGCAGGGAGACATTAATCTCAGGGACGGGACCATTCAGTCCAGAGCTGCCACTGAAAATCATAATACATCAACAAATCTGTTTCTTTCCCTCCAAATATAGAATTTCTCCCTACGCCTGCAGAGGTCCAAGCCCAGTAATTTACAGTCCCCCTCCAGTGACAGGCTCAAGATCCAATATCCTGTGAGACTAGCAGGACTAGTAGTGGGAGCTTCCTCCCCTTCCAATGCCGGTGATAGGAAGCTCTGATTCCTATCCCAAGATCTTGGCGTCTTCGTGCGTAGGCTGTAAATGTCTTTTAGAGGTTTCTCAAGTGTGTTGTAATTTTCCCTTCCTCTCAAGGCTTGTACTGAGTCTGGCGTGCTCTGGTTTTACAGGCTACATCGAGCAGCACTGATCAAACCTTTCCATCACCTTTCTGAATCAGCTGTTCTGTAAACTAGGTGACAGACACAAACGTCCCACTGGTGAAGAAGGGGTGACGGTTCTATCACTACTCGGTCAAGGTGAACCGCAGAACCCATTCCTGGTAGGTTTTCGTGACTCCTGAGCAACCCGGTCATCCTAAACTCCTGCTGGCAAAACCTCGACAGCTCACCTCGCTGCCCTGTGCTGTGCGGACGGTGGAAGCTGCCCTGGAGTACCCAACTCTAATAGCCCGTCCAGGGCTTACGGCAGCCACACCGGACACCCCAGTGCCAGGATTTGGTACTGCAGGGTGACAGCTGATGTGATTTGAAGGGCCGAGGTCACAGGTGTGTATCACCAATGTCTCTGGCATGTGCCATTTTCTTCTGTTTCTTTGGCTCCCTGTGAAGTTTGTACAGACCGCTGAAAAACAGGGCTGGCCCTGACCATCTCCCCTGCTCCAGACCAGCTGCCTGGGGATTCGGCACCACATGCCACACATACCTTGACCCAGCCACCTCCAGGGGCAAGTGGTTCCCCTTTTGGGCCATCTCTTGTTTCTAGTTTGGTTTTGCTTGGCCTTTTATAGTTAAAGACTCACCAAGAGTTGCTGGCCCTGTGGGCCGTGGCTGAAGGCAGGGTTGACCACAGTCTGTGCAGAAAGGTACCATGAGAAATTATGGCAATGCCAGAGCGATGAAGGAGCAGGATTTCACATACGTACCTTGTATCTATGAGTTTGGGCTTTCTCTGAGAGAGGAACAAAGCTGCAGGTCCCCCTGTCTATTTTTACTCACCTTCTAATTAACAACTGAGTGTTCATTGGGTGATTTGCTGCCATGTGCTAGGAACGCTGGGCCAGATTCTTCATTGCCTTGCACGCTGTCATTTACATGTGTGCAAAGTGGGTGCAAACTGCTAGTGAGCCAGTACACTACACCCTGTGCGGCAGTACCTCTTCCTGCGTGCAAGACATGCTGGAGGGCAGGGCTAGATCAGCCCTCCTGCCCCTGAACTCAGCTGTGGTAGCAATTTGAAAACTTCAGCCCAGGACGGTCCTTATGCAACTTTGGGCTTTTAAATAAGCCTTGTCCCCGTTAAATATTTTATGATTCCCATTGGCAGCCGAAGCGGCTCCAGGAAGCTGTTCTCTCCCATATTATCAAACGTTTATCAGAGTGCATGAGGGAGCCAATGCAAATTACTGCCATGGGGAGATGGGGCAGGTGTGGGTTACTCTAGCACCTGGCCCAAAGGATTATGCGTTTCAAGCTAAAGACCAAGGCTCTGTAGTGAGTGGGTCGCCTTGACCCCACCCCCAGGGAAACTATTCCTACTGCGGAATGAATGAATGGTAACTTCAAGTGCTTCCATTATCTGAAAATGCTCTGCATTAGGGGGAAATAGGCTGCAGATGTTATCTGCTGCATAGCTCAGTGCTGCTAGGGGAGACAATGGGGCATGGTGGATTAGAGTCAAGAGGCCTGGCTTTGAAACCTGGGCCAGGCCACACACCTGCTATGAGGCAGGTCGCCCCTCCTGTGCCTCATTTTCCCCTCCCCACTCTTTGTTACCAAGGGATGTGGCGGCTTCTCTGTGTCATTTGGCATCTTTAAATCAGGAGGCTGGGACTACACAGCAGTCACAGGTGTGATGGCAGCGTGTACAGACAGACCCGAGCGCGCTGGGATACAATAACAGGAAAAGCCTTGGCAGCACGGGCCCACCTGGGGCCCCTGGCTGTGTATTCGAGCGGGCAGCTTCACAGCCATCAGTATGTGAGCTAGTAACCCCTGAGGGGTGTGCAAAACAGTCTGATGGGGCTATGCGGGGGCAGGGTATAGCCCGAGGCTGTCAAATTCATTCCACGTGTGGCTGGGATCCCTTTGGAATCTCTTCTCTACAAGCAAACAGCCAGGGCATGGCCTTCAGGCTAAATCGTGGGCTCTGGAGAGTTGGGCTCATTTCCTGGCTCTGCCATGGACTCTGTGTCTCAGCTGAGTCAGCTCCCCGTCTGAAGAGTGGGGGGAAATGATGCTCCCTCTGTGTCTTGTCTGTAGGCCTGTAGACCCTCATGTACCTCCTCCTTCCTCCACTGCAGCACCAGCATGTCTGGGAAGGGCCCATGCTGAAAAGGACTTTACCATCGTGGAACTGGGGCTTGTTCCTTTAAGGGCTGAGCTTCCCAGACACAGAGTCTGGGTGAGGCTCTGCAGAGCTCTTGCTGTTCTGCCTAGACACACACACAGACTAAAGCAGTGTTTTTGCGGTACCTGAGGCACTGAGTGATTGCAGAACGTCACAGTCTGAACACAAGGGTTGCGTCCGCATCCTGCCGAGAAAGGGTTAACTCTGTTGCCCTTGCAGCATCTTCTTGGAGCCGGCTGGGGCCTGCCGCTGTCTCCCAGGCTAACGCTCTGAAGCCCCTTGCTCATTTCACCTGCCACGTGGCTTATGCACTTGGCCAGCTGCTGCTCGACGATAAGGTTGGCCCATAAGCAGGGTTGTGCTCTGTGTTATTCTTTTGTTCCCTCCCATGCAAAGCCAGGGCCAGCCCCCGGCAGTTTGTTGGAAGGATAGTGACTGGTGGGAGGGAGGGACCTGCAGGTGGCAGTGATGAAGATGCCGGGGCAGGGCTCGCAGGGTGGGCGGGGGATGCAACCAGACGTGGCCTCCCCAGGGTGGACCCAGGAGGGGAAATAAACAGAGAGCTGCTGTGGTTGTAGCAGAAAGAGACGTTCTTTGCCCGCTCTGTCTCCTCATTCAAAGGAAACCCAGGGCAGGGGAAAAGCCTGGGTTGGGGGGAGCAGGCTCCGTGGAGCCCGGATGGCTCCAGGGATGGGAACGGGATACAGAGACCTCCATCCCAAGGTCGGCAGGGACTGAAGGTTGCTCCCATCTGTTCAGAGCGCTGAGAAATGAGTCTGATCACGTCCCAGGGGGCCACTATCTCCGTTGCAAAAGACACCGTCAAATTGTCACCTTTACTGGGAGCTCCAGAGAGAGGCCAATGACTGAGTGGGTCTCCAATTGAAGCCCCGTCTCGCTTAGGATCTGCTCACAAGCTGAGCCCCATCTTCCCATAGCTGCTGAGTAGTTTGGCTGAATCATTTTTGGACTCTGTAATCAGCCTATAGGAACCCGGGAACAGCCAGCCTGGATGAGATCCAGGGTCAGTCTAGTCCAGGCTCCCGTCTCTAATAGTGACCAGAACAAGACGCTCCAGTCAGAGGAAGGTCTGAGAACCCTGAGGTATCCAAGGGGGAGTAATCTGCCCCCCGTGTTAGGTCTAATTTTGCCAGTGATTTGGCCATGTTCAGTCTGGTAATTACAATCCTCCCTCAGTTCAGCTGGAGAACTTTTAGGGATCTGTAATTACCAGAGTCTGGATTTGCCCAGGACTCCAGAGGTAACGTCCCATCTTCTGGGCTCTCCAGTGTTAATTCATAGAATCATAGACTGCTAAGGTTAGAAGGGACTTCACGGGTCATCTAGTCTAGCCCCTGCCGCGATGCGGGATTTGTTGTCTCTGACACCTAAATTCCCATCTGAAAGATGGCCTGCCTGGCACCAGGGGCCATGGTGATAGATGGAGAGGGGCGTGCCGGAGCGTAGCTTCTGCCTCAAGAGCTGCTGCCGACTGAATCTTCTCCCTCCACCCCAATCCTTTCAGTAGCACACTGCGTCTTCCTTGGAGGCCTTCCAGCCCAGGGCTGACTAGGCCCAACCCTGCTTAGCTTCTGAGGGCTGATGGGGATCGCAGCAAAGGAAGACAAGGAGTCAGACAGGTCCATTCTGCACCCCCAGAAAGAGCTTTGTCCCCAGCCTTTGGCGGATTCCTTTGTAGCCTGAGTTTCCAGGGGAATCTCTGCCCCCGCAGCCTGTTCACACAAAAGGCATGAAAGCAAATACCAATGTGGGGGAGGAGGAAGAGAGGAAGGCTTTTGCAAGTAGTTATCTCTGCAATCCAGGCACCTCTGCTTGTCCTATGGCCTATGGCAATCGGAGACAGAGCAGTATGACGGTGCTACCGTTTCACACCGTGAACACACAGCTGTCTCCGAGTCCTTCTGAATATAGATGAGGATGTCTTTGCATTGGGGAAGTTGCCCTTGGGAAGCTGAAGGGGACTCCAGTATCTGGAGGCTGGCATGCATCTCATGCCTTTGATAGATGCTGTTAGTGCTTTCCAGGGCATTTTAACTAGCTCATTATCGCTCCCTCTCTAATACGCTCCAAGTTATATGCGGTTGAGATGGTGCTGGCTGGAGTCCGGTGGCAACCAGCTTCCAAAGCAAGAATCCTGGGTAGCAGAGCAAGTTACAGTCACTCCTGAAGAACTCGGTTCAAATCCAGCTTGGGTCATGAAGGGAGTGAGTTAGGTTAGCTGGAGGCCAATCCTGGTCCAACTCCTCCACGGTTGGAGGCTGGCAGAATGCTGCTGAAGTCAGTAGGGCCATGCTGATTTATGCCAGCTGAGGATCTAGCCCCATTTGTTCTCATCACAAAAATTGCTGTGCGCTGTATCACGCTGCAGTCTGTCCGGATCAAGTGAGACACGACCGGAGGAAGAGCTTGGACGAGTAGATTGGTGGAGGGGCTGTGTGGGGGGTAGCAGAAGGTGCTGCAGGCCAGGGCTGAGGGACATGGGCAGAGCCGTGTTGGGAACCTCCCTCCTTTGCTATGATCACTGGCTCCAGCCCCTGCCTCCCAGGTCTTGTGCAATACACAGTCAGCAATGCCCGGCTGCACTCCCAGCAGCACACACACAGCCAGCCAAGCACAGTTCGTTCCACAGCAGGAAGCCCCCAGTGCGTGTAACATTTTTGGGCTGAGAGAGAGCAATGAGCTCAGCAGGCAAGCATCCCGTCAGCGATTTATCACCATTTGCAGCGGGGTCAGGTGCAGGCTCCCAGCTTTGGCTCTGAAGCAGCAGCGCCACGCAGCAAGGGGCTTCCGTGCAAATATCCTTTGCCGTGAGCAATAACAAAGGGGTGCTGGCGACACCGGCGTCGCTGACGTGTTTGTTGCAGGGGGGATCTTGGGAACATCTCGTTGTTTGGATTAAGAACCTTCATGTACTAGGCAAAGGAAGATTTCACGGAGACAGACCACACGGGGGACCACACAATAAGCTGTATCCAGCCCTCCCCTCCAGAACAGAGGAAATTGCAGCATCCAGATTCCTAGCACCCACTGGCACTTCAAGCACACATGGCTTATTTCCAAGGCTAATGCTTTAAGAAGCATCTTGTTAGATGGTGGTGTAGGTTTAGCTTTTGTCTAAACCCCAGGTAATTGGTAGCTGTGAATACAGGCTCAGTCTAAATGATCCGTTCTCTGAGCTCACTGCAAATATAGATTAAACCCACAACAAGACCTCTGGCAGCGTGGTGTTCATTAGAGAGAAAATGAGAAAGCAGCCAAAGCATCCAGCCTCAGTGTCATTACCCACCTTGATTCTTTCGGGGCAGAGGGGATGGGGCTTAGAAAATAGGAAGAACTGTCATGACTGCCCCAGGGCACGGCTAAAGAAAAGCGTGGACAGCAGTGATCTGCAAAGCTGAAGGATAAAGGGAACTCACAAATAAATAAAGAAACAGGCAGAAATTCCAGAAGAGGATTAAAGGCAGGTGGCAAAAAGCAGGCCTGGGAGAGAAAGGGAAGAGAGGAACCAAGACTGGAAAAGGAGACAAGCTCCTAGAAAAAAGCCACCATGAGAGAGGGCAGCAGAAAGAAAAGGGAAGGTGATGCAGAAGCCATGAAAAGCCAGTGGCGTGGGGCGTTACTCTAGCACCGGACAGAACAGAGGTTGAAGCTGAGTAAGCAGCAGGTGTTCCATCGCCAGTCACACGCAGCCCTTCTTAGCCTATTAGTTACATCAGAGGTGACGTACATGCCAGGCATGTAAGCCAGTGGCCTCAAATTGGCTTTGAAGGTTCAGGGACCATTTGGCAAACCTGGACCAAGTATCCCATTTGGACCAAAACCCCAGGTAGGCTGAGTTTTGTAGGGTGAACCCACGCTCCTCGGGGCTGGGTTTACCGCTACCTCGGGTCTCCAGGACACTGTAATGCTGCTGTTTGCATTAAGGAAAAGGGGAAAGATAGCCCATCTTAGATTGCAAGCTCCGTGGGGCAAGGGCCATGTTTTTGGTCTGTGTTTGTACAGCACCTAGCACAGTGGTGCTTTGTGTGAATATGGTGGCCCAAGACTAGGGCTCTGAGGTGCTATTGCCATACAACTAATAATACTGTCTCTGCGTGTCTTCCAGCTACAGATGATGCAGGGTCCCGCTATGCATTTGCATCAGTTTCGTATCACGCTGTCACTCGGTTACTTAAACATCCTGCAACTCAGCTAGCTCAGCGAGTGGTATTTATCCCTAACTGAGACAAAGGCCTTGATAGCAGTTAGCCGGAAACCATTAACCTTCCAGCAAGCCAGGAGTTCCACTTCCAGCCTCTTCAGGGGTCAGAGAATGGGAGCAAAGGCAAGGTGCAGAGCGAAGATCTAGTGGCCTCGAGCTTTGCATAACTGATCTCCTGACATCTTATCTGAGCTTCCCAAAGTCGCACCAGCCTCTTTACTTCTCCCCCTTGACAGTCCTCCTGGGGGCTAAAACAGCTGCAATAAATGACCAAGATTGTAACCAAGAGAGGGGCCAGGCACTGCAGCACCCTGGATTCTGCTAGGTGCTAACCCCAGGCAGTTTGGGAGTTTCACTTTTAAAACAAGCCATTGAAAAGAGTGTTTAGAATCTCAGAACACCCCCAGGTCTCCCCTGCAGCGGAAGAACCCCCTTCATCTACAGCCACAGCTCTCTGGCCTCTCCTAAAGACCCTCGGAACTTCTTTCTCCAGCTGCAGCTGAACTTTTTGCTGCTGTCATAAAGGAGTCAGTTTGGGAGTTTGCAGTTCGTACAGCTGCAAATTAAATCATGGAGCCCAGGGACTGGGGCATGTTTGAAGGGTCGGTCCATTGCCAGTTCAAGGAGACCCTCCACCTGTGTCAGGTCATTGTAGGGTCCGTTCTGATCAATGGAACAGCCTTTCCATGGGGGAGAGGATGGCTACACAGAGAGACTGAGGGCCTACTCCCAGAGGTGCTCCCAGAGTGTCCCCTATCTAACACACGTGGGCTCTATGGCCTCCACCTGGGAAAGGCCCACAGACCTTGTTACCCCCTCCAGCCCTGAACCCATCGAGCTGTGCCACATTCTCTCCATCTGACGCGTTTGTTCCCCAAAGAGACCAGACGTGTCTCGCCCACGGCCTCTCAAAGCCGCTCCTCTTTCCTTTTGGTCAAGGTCTCCTCTGCTGCTCCACCCACAACCGCGACCTGCCGGCCAGGATGCCAGCCGGTCCCAAGGAGAAGAGCCCAACAAGGAACTGCCTCATTGTTTAGCTCTGAGTCTATTTACATTACGATCCAGCGCGCTGCTGCTGTACACAATAGAGACCGAAGGCGAGAGACCCAGAGGCAGGCGGAGAGGGATGAGACAAGGGATGGAGAGAAAGGTCTTGAGACAGAGGCCAAAAGAGATGGAGTAACAGAGAGAAAGACAGATGGACATGTAGGTGTAGTTTGACGTCTATATTTGGGAAGGCAGCGCCAGTCAGGCCATTTGGGCCACGTGCGCGGGAGCAAATTCCACACCGGCCCAAGGCTTGCAGTTTGGAAAGGGGGGGGGAGACTTACCCCTCTTGTCCCCCCCCCCCAAACTATGCCCATAGATGGACAGAGAGAGACTGCCTCACAGAAAAAGAGAGGGTGTCTCTCTAAAAATTCTGAATTTTCCTAAGAACATAGGAAGGGCTGAGTCCAGGCAGGTGGAGTTCAATGACGCTGTAATTACGTAAGTTTCAGCATCGGTTGCAAATCATATTGGGCTCTGCTATGGCTGGAGGAGTGATCTACTGTAACCTCTGCTCCTGTGCCCTGCTGTGCTGGGTCAGGCTATGCTTCCTTCGAAGCACAGATTTAAAAGGCTGCTGCTTCTCTGCTCTGCTCGTCCCTGGGGTTCTATCTTAGAGGCAAACTTTGCAAAACAGCCTTTTTTTCCGACAACTGTTATTTTTCACACACAAAAAGAAAATCAGCCAGATGTGTCATTTGCTGTGTAAACGGTCATGACTTTATTCAAGACTCTATTGAAACCATTGTTGACTTTTTTTCATTTACTGAAGACCCGGTTAGGGCCCAGGCTTCTCTCTCATGTTAATAGCAGGCTGGAGTCGGAGATGAAATAACCTGCTTTAAATAATTGGATGAGAATGAAGTGGCTGGCCTGTTTTTCACATCAGGTAGAGATGTGCTTAGCATTGCTAAAGCGTGCGAGCTTTGTGTGAATATGATCTAATTATTTTTGGACATGGTTCAGAAATTTCCTTCTCTTGATGATGCATGGGATTTTCAGGCAAGAACAATGGAGCTGGATTTTAACCTGCAGCTGCTTTCAAAACACCTGAAAAGGCAACTTCCCGTTCTAGCAGAGGAAAAAGGACAAAAGCCAGCCCAGCAACCTCTCTTATTACTCTGTGCTGCTGCTGCTGTTTCCTCCTCATTGTTTAATCTAGGCTTTCTTCCCCCTGCCTCGATTTGCAGTTAATGGAGCCCTCTCAGCACAAAAATAAGAAATAGAGGTGCTGTAAGAAGGCATTGTGTCATGTGCAGTCATTCAAGTGGTTGCAGATCACTATGATTCTGATTCTGGCAACATTTTGCTTGACCTGATCTGAATTCTGGGGGGGGAATTTTTGGTTTGGGATTTTTAACGTTTTGTTCCATTTCGGGATGGGGAAAAATTCGACATCTCAAATTCTCACCAGATGGGAAAACCGTTTCCCGCCCAGCTCTAGTTAGATATGCTGGTCTCAGCTTGGGACACAATCTCCCTCATCACCTCCCTAAAGCAGAGCAAAATGAGATGAGGCACAAGTGGCATCTTGCCTTCTCCTTTCAGTTTAAATGACCTGGGGCAGGGAGAGTTCCTTGGAATTGTCTCCCTTTATCTGTTTGGAATTAGTTCTGCTTTGGCCGACAAAGGAAGGGGAGTGATCAAATGTAAACTTAGCCGTGTGCCCCTGGGGCAGGTCTCCGGCACAGATTGAACTAGGGACCTTTCTGTTTAAAACCATGAAGCATCTACTACATGAGCGAAGCAAACCCGATCTCTTAGGATATGTCTACACTGCACTTAGGCACCCGCAGCTGGCCCGGGCTAGCTGACTTGGGCTCGTGTGGCTCAGGCTAAGGGCTGTTTAACTGTAGTGTAGACTTATGGGCTCAGGCTGGAGCCCGGGCTCTAGGACCCTGCGATGAACCCTGAGCCAGAACCTCTATGCTGCAGTTAAATAGCCCCTTAACCCGAGCCTGAGTCAGCTGGCGCAGGCCAGACGTGGGTTTTTCTTTGCAGTGCAGACATATCCTTAGAAAAGCCTGTAGCAGGCTCATAAATGTATTTCTCCTAGCCCCCACTAGAGGGGGACAGAGTGCCACACCGTGGGAGACACGAAAACTGAGCGTGGGGGCCGGCTCAGTGGCCCTGTTCTCACTGCTTTGTGTGTTGCTCTGGCAATGCCCAGCAGCTGTGCATCCCCTGAGGGGCGCCACGCCACCCTAGTGCACCAGAGGCACTAGAGCCGGCATCTCCCCGGGTGAATTTAAAATAAATGCAGAGGTGACAAAAGGAGACGGTGGCGCTTGGAGCACCTCCAGGAGCAAAGCGCCGGCTCTGTGTGTGCGAGACCGCTGTGGACTGTCATGATGAAAGGGACTGAATTTTGTGAGGAAGCAGGGAGGTGTAAGGGCAGGACTCTGATCTCGGGACCACCCCCCCACACACACACACACACCCCCGCCATGTAAATCTGGAGTGAATTGGTTACCACACTTCAGATTTATGCCCGTGCAACCAAAGGCAGAGTTGAGCCCAAAGAATTACTTGTCCAGCTGACAGCTAGCATTCTGTTGTTCGTCTCTGAATCGGCGCTGTCAGGCATTAAACGGGAGCTGGAAGAAGGCAAGCAGGGAGGGTATGACTTTCAAAGCAGGGAGGGTGCCGTTGCTGTTGCGCCTGGAGTCACAGGGTGAAAGGCTCCTCGCCTACACCAGTGTGTGTAACGTCAGGCACCACCGAGGCGGGGCGGCCTTGTAGTTAATGCGCGGGAGCGGGCGCCAGGAGATCCAGGTTCAATTTCTGGCCCTGCCCTAGACTCTGGGCGAGTCGCCTAACCACAGTGCCCCTTTCTTCCCAACTGCAAAATGGAAGGGAGGGGAGAGGAGAAGGAGGGCGAAAGAATTCCCTTCTCCGACCCTCTGTCTGTCTTGTCCATTTGGGGCTTGTTCAGCCCTTTAAATATGTGCCTCCCCCCAGGTAGGACGTTAATGGGTCACACATTCAAAGCATGCACTCAAGTTGTTACACTTATAAAATAAACAGCAGGATCTTATTCAGAGGGACAAGGCAATATGCCACATTTATTGTGAATACAAACATTTCAAAAAGCAATTGCCTGCACACTTTTACACACACACACACACGGGTCTACAAAGATGAATTCTAGTTAGCAGCCTCAGTTGCTCGTATTAGTCCACTGGCCAGGTGGTTAAGACACGAGGGAGGGAGCAGGGCTCTGCCGGTGCACACCAATGCTTCTGGAGGATGATTGTAGAACCAAACCCGATGTCCCTTTTTTTTTTTATCTCCTTTTTGTAGGGGTAGCTCTTATGCCACTCGCTGGGTTCTGCTTCGTCATGCTGCATCTGCGTCCTGGTGTGATGATCAATCACCCCTGTTTTGCAAGCCTGACCATTGTTGTTATTTTTCATAGTTCATCTTGTTTTCGTCCTTCGAGGTGGATCCCAGGGGCATCAAGGTGGGCAGTGGGTAAAAATTGTTATCTTCACTCCCTTGAAGAGCCAAGGCTGGCGCCTTTTCCCATCACTCCCTGGTCTCACATACACACATCACGCATTTATCTATTCACACCCTAATCTCTTAACATTTACTTCAAACTTGTAACTGGAAGACACAAGCGTCCTTCAGAAACAATAACATTTCTTTTTATCTAAAACATTCACTACTGTTACACCACATCCCCATTTCACACTGAATCTTTCTGTTTCAGAACCTTTGCTGATGTTACTTTAAGCAGCGATCTTAAAACACGTGTACTTCAACAATAGCAGCAGTTTCACAGAATGATCTTTGGTAACTTTACAAACAGGATAATCAATGACCGGATGTTAGTTTCAAATAAACAGATGGTGGTTTGATACAAACTTATCAATAGTGAACAGATCACCATACATGGCCAAAATGTAAAGCCTCCCAGAGACTGCTGTGGTGGTTTGTCACGTACTAAAAGAATAAGGGTATTTCTCATAGAATCACTATAACAGGATCAAGCTTTGGGCCTACAAAATGTTTTGGTGACTCAGGGCTTTGGGCTGTAAGCTGGTCAAGGCAGGCGCTGTCTCTTGTATTTGTACAGCAGCTGGCACAAAGGGCCTTTGATCTTACACATAAAGACTAACAATAATAAATACTCGAGCTTTAAATCAGATCAAAATTAGACTGATGCTTTGGCCAGCTGCAGTCCCGTGTCCCTTTGTTTTAAACTCCACTTACTCTTCAAGCGACTAGCACTCTGAAAAGCCCCAGCTTTTCCTTTTCAGGATTCAGACCCGGGCACAGCTTTGGTTCTCCTGTTAAATCCTCCTGCTGCACGTGAAACGAGCTTTCAATGAGTCTATGAAATGATGTTTCTGGAGAATGATTGCAGGGAGCTGCATCAAATATGTCTGGCTTGGAATCCAGGGTGAATTCTTTGTCAACGTTCCCGAGAGTCAGCGATGATTGAAGCCTGCTTTGTAACGATGGCAGAGCTGCTATATATTCGGTCCTTTTCAAAGTGAGTATTTGAGGAGGCGCTGCGAGGTGGCAAGGACAGTTTAATTCCATAGCCAAGGTCTTTAAAGTCTAAATCTAGGCTCCAAAACCTGCACGTAGGCACCTCCAGAGGCAGTGTGGTCTAATGAATAGGGTGGGGTGGGCAGGCTAGGACCCAAGATCTGAGTTCTTTTCCCAGCTCTGGCAGTGATTTACCATGTAACCTTGGGCAAGTTACTTCACCTTTGTGTTCCTTTGTCCTCCCTCTCCGCGCTCCTCATCTGCTTAATCTGTGAGCTCTTTGGAGCAGGGAGTTGACTCTCTGGTGTGTGCCTACACTTCAGCCAGTGCAATGGGGCACTGCTTTTGGCGCCTTCAGGGGTTACTGGAATAACAAATAAATGACATGATTTTCAAAAGTTCCTAGCTCACTGAGAACTTGTTGGATGAGCAGCACTTTTGAAAATCAGGTGATGTGTAAAGGTGCTTAGATCTGGGTTTAGATGCCGCACTAAAGCTCCTAATTTTGAAAATCTTGGACATATTTTTAAAAAAACCAATATTATCTTAAAGGCAAAGCTGCCGCCTGTTGTTTTGATCCACTACTTCTTCCCAAGAAACTGGAAAAAACAAGCCTTTAATGGCGGTGTCTATAGTTCCTATTTAAGAAAAAAAAAAGAGAGACTTTCAACAGAGTTCAACACACAGCAGCTCCCAGTGAGAGCACTGGGAAATAGCTGGGCACTTTTAAAAGCATGGACACTCCCTAAAGATCAAGCACTTTTGAAAATCTTACCTGCTCCCAACTGCGGGTACTGAACACTTTAAAAAAAAAAAACTAGTACCAAATGTTTTTGCTCTCCCGCGCTCCCTTTGCTGTCTGACTCCAACGCTCTTTTTAGCACGGTGTTGGCATTGCTGACGACATAAATCCTTTATATAGAATGGCTGTGTTACTTAAAGTGCACTGCAGCTATCTCTGATCAGCACATCACGGCCCTCTCCGCCTCTATGGGAAGACTGTAGTGTCGTGTCATGCTAATGTAAAATGTTTGTGGAAACTTTATGCAGGGATTTATAATGACACAAATGAGCCTTAACTCAGCCCTACGGGTAGCAGAGAAGGAGCAGTGCTTAGTTTTGCGGCCTTTAAGGAGCCTGGCCGACATGTATGAAATGCAGGAGTTGGCAAGTGATGGGTAAGCCCCAGGCAATCCTGAGCGAAGGACCGAACTCTGCTCAGGCGCTGGTGTAAATCTGGGGTAGCCCTATTGAAGTCTGTGCTGTTACTCGTGATTTACAGCTGTATAAATGAGAACAGGTTTTGGCCCTACGGAAGGCAGAGCCTGTAGAAAATGCAAGGAAACCCTAGGCCAGCGGAGGCCAGGGAATGGGATAAATACTCCAGCCTTTGGCTTCTGAAGCCTTTTAGCTTAGAGGAAATTCCAGCTGAAATGTTTAAATTGGTTTCCCCTGGATCCAATCAGCCAGTTTGGGTTTTGGAACAGAGCAGTGTGTGTATTGGCCAGTTGATTCCCTTGACTAGTGGTTCCTGGGGCTAATAATGATCCTCCAGTTGAAACCAGTGCAAACAAGAATAAGCCAACAGAGTCAAAGAGAAACCAAGGATGAAACCCTGGTGCCATGGAAGTCAGTGGCAGAACTTCCCTTGATTCCAGAAAAGTCAGGGTTTCCCCTCAAGAGAGGCCGGCTGAAGGCTTGATATGGAGTCTGCTGTAGTTGTCACTAGGATGCAGTAAGATGCAAACCATCTGGGTTGAAGATCAGCCTGGCTTGCACTGTGGAACGACCCTCCCTATGCAGCAGTATTCCTTCACAAGCAGAGATGGGTAGGACTGGGACTAGGTTCCGTTTTGCAAAATCTGGTCTGTCTGGCTTTGCTGACACACATCTGTACACCAAGACTCTTCCCCAGAAGAACTGAAGGAGCACCTGGTTCCAGCCAAGGTAAAGGCAGCTGGTTAAATACTTCATATATAGCCATTTCTCTTTGTGTAACTTTCATCCTAACGACAGCATGTGATCACTAAGGTGACCTCCTTGAATCTGCCTCACTTGATCTGGGTGTCGGTTGTGTTTTTATGAACACCGAAACAGATACAATGGACAAATCCTGAGAGGTGCCAACCCATCATTGGCCATTGTTCATGTAGGACCTACACAAAAACATTCAGTGGGGGCTGCATTTCATGCCATTTCATGCTAATAAAACAATTAGCCCCTTGCAAAGTACCCTTAAGAGACTGGCTGTTGCATTCAATATTAACATGGCACTTGCTAAGCCTTCCGTGAGCCATCATTTTATATTAACGTGGCAGTGATCTACCCTGTAATAGAATTCCAAAGACATGCAGTGGGCAATTTCTTTTGCTCTTTATTTATGCTGCCAAGTACTTAACTGGAACTTGAATGGCTTTGGGGAAATCTTCCCTGCCCCTCTTTTCAATGTTCTCCTCTTTGCTGGGCTAACTAGACACCAGTGACGGTTGATTCCAGCATTCATTAAAACTAATGAAACAAACAAACAAGAATCTCATCAAGAAGTGCTGGACGCAGTTCCTTAACATGCTTTCACAGCTCAGCAATATGGTAATTTGATTCTATAGCCATCACTCTCTCTCTTGTAGCATCCCCCTTGTCTGTTTAAAGGGACGAGGCGGCTTGCCTAGGTTTATTTACATTGCTCTCCTCATCCCAACTTTTTTACATGCATAAAAACCTGAGCCACAAGCTGTCTACACAAATCAATCCAAGGCAGACACCTCTCTGCCGAAATGCAGCCACTGTTCAGTAACATGGCACAACACCATTGGATCACCTCGTCTAACCTCCCGAGTATCACCCGCCGGTAGTGTTTGCACAAAAACTTGAGTTAGACTAAAGCCTTTCAATCCTCAGGAGACTAAATTGTGAGCCACAGCCACAGGACAGGAGGAGCCAAGGTGTTGCCAATGCCCAGGGCCCCTGCAACTCTGTACAGCACCGAGGCCTAGTTCCATGGGACCTGAATCTCAGTGGGGCCCCTAGACCCTATTGAAATGTTATTACTACTAATAATACTGTCCAGGGTCCCAGGAAAGCTATATCTATTTCAAACAGCAGGGGAAGGGAATTTCCAGTGTCCCAGGATAATCCAGCCATCGATGCTAATATCCAGGAGAAGTACCATGATGATTATTTGCTTACACTGATTTTTGGGGTGGGGGAGGTGGTTTTTTTTGTTTTGATTTGTTTTTTTGCTTAATGGCCGAGACTTTATTATGAGTCAGTTTTAATCACCAAATTCTATTACAGTGTTAACGAGAAATAGCGAATGGGAATCATAATAGAACCCCATTAAACTGTCTACCTGCATTTCATAAACCCTGGCTATTAGCCAGATAGGCAGCGATTGCTGTTTGCCAGAAGCTAGGAATGGGCAACGGGATGGATCACTTGATGATTATCTGTTCTGTTCATTCCCTCTGAAGCGCCTGGCATTGGCCACTGTCGGAAGACAGGATACTGGGCTAGATGGGCCATTGGTCTGATCCAGCATGGCTGTTCTTGTGTTCTTATGTTAATTTGCCCTAGCGCAGCATGTGTGCGTGTTCAGAGATATCAAACCTTCATAGGCCTGGTCTCCATCTAAAACTTAGGTCAGTCTAGTTACATTGCTCAAGGCTGTGAAAAATTTTGCACCCTGCAAGATGCGGTTAGATCAACCTCACCCCCAGGTCGATGGAAGTATTCTAACATCAACCTCACTATCATCTCTTCTACATCGAAGGAAAAACCCCTGCTGCATTTACTAGTGGGTGGCGTGGACAGTATATAAAGCACATCAGATCTCTCAGGCACTGTATTCCTCTAAGGAATTATTTGAAAAATAAATATTATTTATTTGAAAACATTCCATTTCAAAAGCAAAATGATCTGAGCCATTATTCCCAGTCTTCTGTCCTAGTGTTAATGTGAAATAATATATTAAGATTCTTTGCTGGATTTAAAAAAAACCACCCTCTGCTGCTTCTGTATGTGCTTAAATATTGAAAGCCCTACTTCTAAAGTTTTTCTGGGCCACTTTTATTCTGACATCTACAAATTGACTAGTCTGAAAGCTTAGTTTAGAGAAAATGCCATTAGAAAGCATATTTCTGGAGTGATAGGGCCACCTCTGAACTCCATTAGACTGCAGTCACTGTATTTTTATTGGTTTTGCCCATTTGCCATTTAGATGGATGAAGTTTTGCTGGAGGTTTTGTCTGTGAAGTGAAAACTGCCCTTATAAATAAGAGAACATGTCTAGCATCGATGTTTATCCTTCCTTGCTATTACTTTGCTCCAGGGCCTAGAAGCAATGTGCAGTCAGCAGGAATCCACATAATGAAATTCTTGCAGGCCATGGAGTTAACCTCTACTTATTAGAAGGGAAAAAATATATAAATGAAACAACAACTGGGCCAGGCACGTCAGAAAAGCTCATTTTGAAAAAACTCTTCAGTAGCCGACACTGTTAACATCATGCCACAGTAGGAGAAAAGAGGGGGGCAAGAACCCCAACTACAGACCACAATCTCCTCCCACTCCCCATCGGCCAGCCTTGGCCAGGCCAGAGAAGGGGAGCTCTCCTGCCGCCGCTCGCCTTCCGAATGGACGCGGTGGGTTGTTCCCATGCGAGGGGGAAGAACACGGAGCTCAGGAGCTGCGGTTTCACGGGGCGGTGCACCTGCCAGCTGAGTGCAGGGAGGGTTGGTCGTTTCCTTCTCAAGGCCACATGAATTTCACTCCACTGGAAACGATGCAGGAGAGACGAAAATCGAGATGCTGCCTGTAATGACCAACTTGGGAGCTGTGCCCTGCCCTGTGAGAGCCTGACTGAACCCCCATGGGGCCTGCAGCGGGGTGACACAAATCCAGTGGGAATTATGGAGGGCGGGGCCACAGTTGTCCGAGCACATTTGTTCCCCAATTCGTTGGGTGCACGGTTTGCAGGTGCAGACGGTTTCCTAGCAATCCAGGCTCACCGTGATCAGCTGGCATCACGGCAGACTTTTCAGGGGAGGGGGCTGGCAGGTTTCATTCAAAGTGAGGATTTATCAAGGGAAATAATTACTTTAGCTTTCAAGTGTGGGGAACTAGTTTCCAGCGCGATAGATCTGTCTGTCTCTCCCCAAATCCATGCCTGTCTCTGAATGGAAGCTTTAACCACTGAGAGACTTCCCTGCAGGGGCCCTGAGGTTTTGTTGGGGGATTTATCAGTGATATTTTGAGAGATCCCTGCTGTGGTGATGAATGACTCCAGATTAGCTATATTAATTCAGCCCCAGGTAGCTGCTGTTGAACATGTGTTGCAGTGTTCCAGACAAATGAACACAGCCCCAGCTGCCATCTAGCGAGTCAATCTACTCGGAGCATTTGGCCAGGGGAGAGTCTGATGAGCTCGTGCTCCATACTGAGGTGGTTTTCCTCTGTGGGAGGATAGCTCACCAGAGCAGGCTAAGGAGTATCTTTGTATCAGGCCTCAAGAGTTTAGTTTTATGCTTCCAAAGGGGCTTTTCAACACTGAGAAGCGACATTATCCTGGAAGGTCCAGAGGGTCCCTCATTTCCCTCTGGTTTAGATCTCCTCTTCCCCCTTCATCGTCTTAAAAATAAAGGCCCTGAGTCATTACAGCACTGCAGCACCTCTGGAGTGTTTTGGGGACACACTGGCCCATGGAGACCCAGTCATGGGCTCTGACTCCTCAACCAGACGAAGGCGGCTATTAAAAATCATAATGTGCTCAGACACTTCTAGCATTGAGGCTGTGATTCACCAGTCCCTGAGGGCACATTGCGCTGTTATTGCTTCAGCTGCCTGGTGCGTGGCAGGGGAAACCCATGAGGGTGCAGCACATCACGCTCTGAAATGAGTCCAGGAGCAGGTCTTTGTTTAAGAGGCCCCTGTTGGTTATGAAATACACGGAGACCTGCAAACACAGCACCAGTCTTTCATTTGGCAGTGCTAGCCTCCAACGGCAGCTGGGCTCCAGGATTCCTAACACCCCGGACCCCTGTAGCTCCTTCCCAGGAAGGCTGCAGGGCTGGATGTGTGCACACCAGAGCCCCTTAGCCCATCTCTGTTGCTGCCCAACTAAATGTGAAAGAACCTGGGGGCTTTTCAATTAATACAGCCCTGGGCTCCAACCATTTCCCTATCTCATTACAATAATAATACTACCTTGCATTTAGCGAGGGTCTCGGAGCAATGCGCAAACCTCAATGGCCATAAAAAAATAAATAAATCAGCCTGGGAGCACTCCTCTGAAATAGTTTGCCGTAATTGTCCTCCTCTTACTGTTGATGAAATCAAGGCACGGCGTGGTGCCAGGACTTGGCACCGCCGACAATAAAGCCCAGCACTTCTGGCTCCAAGTCCACCGCTCTAACCACTAGGCAGCCCTGCAAGCCGCCAGCCCTGGGGGAGCTATTGCCGAGCGCCAAGTGCCTCTTTGCCAGGCGTAGCCAGAACTGATTTTTTTGGCAGGGCCTGTGGTTGACACGGGTGGGCGCAAGCCTTGTGTCACAAGCAAAACAGAGGCTGATAAAAACCTGGGATGAATTGCTTAAAATCTGATTGGGTGGGCCTGCTGGCGTAGCTACATCACTGGCAGCACAGTTGCTACCCTGCCAATGATCCCTTAGGGACGCCTTAGGCCAAACCCGCAGCTGGGCCAAATCGTTGCTTAACCAAGATCACCCACAAGCAACGTGTAGGCAGGGCTCTCGGTCTCCGTTCTCCGGGTCCTCCAGCTCCTTTCCTGGGCAGCTTCGGACCCCAGTCCGAGGGTTCCTTTGCAATGAGTAACGTCTCCAGGCCACCCCGGCGCGGAGCAGGTCGCAAGGTTCATCATCTCATTTTGCTGCAGTCAGGGTCAGGCAGCTGGGAAAGGAGCGCTTGTGAATTTACTGGACCCGGTAAAGTCCCTCGGGCTGCTGGGAGAAATGTGACAAGCGGAAAGGAGCAAACTGATCATATCTCGTGTTTCTGCAAAGCGCTGAGCAAACCTCAATTCATCATGAACACATCTTTAGTGGAGGACAGAAGCTGAGTTTGAAGCAAAGCGAACCGGGAGCACGTGTGTGTGAGTGGAGGGGAGTTCTCTCACTCTTTGCAACCCACTTTCTCATTTCAGCAGGCGACAGAACCACTAGACAACACAGCTCAGCTGGGAATCTCCGGCACACGGCCAGGGGAAGGAGGTGGGCTGCCGAGGACTTGAAGATGCATTGGTAGACCTGCAGGGGGTGGGAAGGATGCTTGCACTCTTTGTCTTTGCACTATGCTTGGATCTGGTCAGCAGGGCTGGTTCTTCCTCTTGTGCCAAATGCAGATGCAAAGTTAAGGGGGGGAAAAAAATCAAATAAAGGATGCAGCCAACAGTATTTTATTAGCTCCAATTGCTAGGTATTAAAAATGCAAGTCTTTTGATTGGACACTTGGCACTGTTTCTGCTTCCTGATTGGAGAAGGGTGGCTCGTAGAATCAGGTGTCTGGTTATAGTGACAAGCTCTGCATTCTCGGAGAAATTCCCCTCCCCACCTTATGTTCTATTTGTGCCTCGCACAATGGGGTCCTGATCCATGACTGGGACTCCTAGGCGCTATCACAATGTAAAGAAATATTCATATATTTAATAATAATATTCATATATCCCACGTGTCAGCCCTATATTGAGGTTCTAAGAGGCACGAGGGTGAATTTCACCTTGGAAACAAGCACAACAAGGGAACAACAGAAAGCAGAGAGATTTCATTTACAACATGCCCAGTTATTCCTGGAATATATTTTTCAGTGTTCGCCCAACTCTATCCATTACGGGATGTTGGTGAATCCGTGTGAGATCTTGGGCTGGAAGGTGTTATCGAAGTGCAAAGTATAAATATTCTTTCTGTCTCTCTTTTGATCCTGTCTGAACATGACTCCCAGAGTTTCTTAGTCTGTTTTTAACAAGGGAGGAGCAAACATGTTCAGATAAAATAAGAACCAACCTGCAACTTCACCCGAAACTTGATTCCAAATCTGGTTTTGAAATTCAAAAAAGTTTAGTTCATTTTTAACGATTTTTGTGCGTGTGTGTGTGATGATTTTCCATTTTTTTTTACTTTTCTTCCAAACTTCTGAGTTCCAGCCAGAAGCAGAAGTGCTAAACTACATGCAACCGGCATTTTCTGGTTGCATCTGGGTCTCTGTTGCTCAGATACCAAGAAGAGAAAGCTTTTATAATTCAATTAGGTCAGATGGAAACGTGGGAAGGTGGAAGCTGATATGTTGTCAGCAATGTGAACCGCCTAAACTACTGGTGAAATGCCTAACACCTCCATCAGTTTCTGTAATTATGCTGACAGTGCTTTTATCTTGTCTGAACCATCTTCCACGCCTGCTCACAGAGACCCATTGTCAGCAGTGGGTCAGGTTCCTAGCGTCTGGGGGACTAAACGCCGAGTTTGGCTGGTCGACGAGAAAGCGGGAAGTGCAGAAGTTATTCTGAAAATGTCACATGGCCTTTTTTTGTATCCCCAGAAAGAGGGTTCGTATGTCAAATTGGCACCCACCCCCCAAGCTCAGGTGTAGATGGGGATAGTCGGGGGCAGCTGGAAGTGGATCCTGTAGTATCATCATTAAAAGCTGGAGAAACCAAACCAGTAACTGGTGCTGACAATGAAAATGAAACCTCCTTCCCAGCTGACAGATGAGATTTGACTTCATTCACCTGAGCCGTTGTCACGCCACCGTCTCCTCCTGCCAGTTAATCCCGGGAGCCTGCTGAAACTCTGCTAAGGTTCTAGACAAGCCCTGGCAACACTTTATCGCAAATGCAGCTTGTCTCTCTGCCTCCTGTGATCTGCCTAAGCGTTGACCAATCCCAGCCTCTGTCCTGCTTAAACCCCTGTAGCCATGTGATGGTTCCCGGGCAGGAACGGCCTCGGTTTTTAAAATACTCCTAATAATAATCACAACATGGCTCGTTATCTGCCTTGAAGAGCTGGTGTTCTCCTCCGGGCCCCCTCCTCGTGGGGTTTTGGGGGGCCGATGCTGGGACACCAAGCAGAACTGTGATGTGTTTAGCCCGGCACTAGAGAGCATGTCAGACATTCATCCTGGCTACTGGTGCTGAGCCATGCATAGGATGGCACTGGTGGTGCAGTTAAGGCTGCTCCGAATTAGGTTTAAGGAGAGATCCAGCTAGTCCGCCCAGTTCTATATCCAGCCACAAAGCCGAGTGACTCAGTGGAAGCTGCACTGAGGGGCTGACCTGGCTCAGCTTTAAGTCTGGAGCCTCGGACCAGCTGCCGGGGCTCAGATTCTCTATCAGTGGGGCCTTCAGCTGCACAGGGGAGCGAGGCGAGGGGCCTTGCTGTGGGAATCTTTTTGGCTGCTGTTTTACAGTCATGAAGCCTGAAAGTTAGTTAAAGAACAGTGCTGGGAGAGGCCTGAGCATTACTAGACCTGCGTCATCCCTGCCCTGGCTGCTCGTATGCAAATCAGCCCTCCTCTTGGTTCATCTCATCACCATATTCAGGAGGGACCCTAGGACCTGGCTCTGTTGCTCAGGGGGCTAGAGCAGCTGGCTCAGAAACCAGGGGTCACAGGTTTGAATCTCGCTGCAGCCTGTGTAGCTGCCTTTGCCTCAGACTCTCCTTGCTTGTCACTCCTTCCTCAATTGCTACTAGCCCCATGCCATGCTGACCCTGGTACGTATGGCCCCTCCTGCCATTATACTTCCCTTTCTGGTGGCTTCTCAACAGAAGGTCTATCTCACCCCCTATCACTGAGATGCTCTGAGCCGTGCCCCTCTTGATTCCACATTGCTCGGCTTGAGATCAAAGCATCTGGTTGTAGGGTCGGCTTGGCCAACGTGGTCCTGGTGAGGTGTCAGGGAGGGAGAGTTCGGTGCAGCAGCCTGCAGGCAGGCAGGTTGTCTAGCTTGACAGGCAGTTGGCATGTGTCTCAGGACACACCTTTGCACAGTGTCTTGCACACTGGGGTCCTGGGCCATGACTGCTGGGCCCCGAGGAATCATGAGAGGAGCAGAGGGAGTGAGGGATGCTTCCCTGGCAAAGATGGCAGAGGCTGTGGGGGTTCCCGCTGGGAGAAAGCGGGGTTGAACTCTACTTGGAAAGGCTGGGGTGGCTGTCCTGGTACAAGGAAAGCAAAGGACAGACAGAGCATGGGTGTGGGTGAAGGTACAGACAGAGCATGGGTGCGGGTGAAGGTACCGGTGCATGCCACATGGGGCACTGAGGGATGAGATGTCTTGAGTTTTAATGACTGCTTGCACTGGGGTGAGAAATGGACTCTTTATTATGGAGTGTTTTGAATGTTCTGGTAATGAACCATGGTGGTGGACTAGATGATAAGCCTTTCACAGAGCTATTAGGTTACCTGAAAGGGGAAACTGAGGCAAGCATGCCTGTCCTGCTGCGGCCTGCCTCAGGAGGGTGCTCCAGTGGGGCTGCGCTGTGACAGAGCTCTTGTCCACCAGGAAGTGGCTGGAGATCACAAATTCATTCTGCCTGGTCCACCAACGAGCCAGGCCCGTTGGCCATGACTGACCAAGTGTGGAGCACGGAAGCTCATGGAGAAATGCTCTGTGGCTCCCTGCCAGTCTCAGGAGCCAGACCCATGGAGAAATACTGAGCCCATGTGCTGCACCATCTCATCCTGCAGCCGGATGCGTCGTGTGATGCTACGCTCAGCTCAGAGGCATTGTGTCCTGCAGAGTCTTATTTTGTTTTTCTAAATATCTGCACGCCCGCTGAGCCGCTCAGCAAATCTCCGGCTCCTTCAGGGCAGGAAACGTGTGAGCAGATTACAAGTGAAACCTGTCGAGAATGTCCCACCGGCTCTGGCCGGCCTGTCTCCTACACTGAAGGTGCCTTTTTGTGACAGGCAGCTTAGAGGTTTTTTCTTCGTGTTGTCTCAGCACACACACAGTGACCACGGGGAAGGAAACCTGGGGCTTTCGAACCAGAGCTAACCACGTGCTCTGGTGGCACCAGCTATTTAAAGGGGAATTCAAAAGCTGTGAGATCTGGACCACCTGTATCTGTGTTCAGGCTCCGTCCCAGCAGCCAGCCCTAGCTAGGCACTGGAGATGGTCTACGTATCCCTCATTTGTTCCATTCACTGTGTTAGACCCTTATTTCTAGTCCAGCCCATCCGGACACAGTGCATTGACCGCCACTTTTTGGGTCTGTCTGCTCTGCAAGTGAAGGTGTGACCGTAGCACAGCTAGGCATGCCCGTGAGAGCTGTCAGCTGGCTAGCACTGGTAACCAGGGCAGGGTAGATGTGGTGGTAGGGGCTTTAGCATGGGCTAGCAACCAGCGTACAAGTCGGCTGGGGACACTCAGTACGCACATGGGCTGCTAGCCTGTGTTACCCCTTCCCTTGCCTTGTCGGCACCCCGGAGTGACAACCCAGCACACGCTGCTGGGTCTTTAAGTGTAAAGGGCGAGCCAGACTATACAGTGAGAACAAGAGATGGGTGAAACCAGGAAGTGCTTGCTTGAATCTGCCTGGAGAGCCAGGGTGGGCAGTGTGTATCCGCGGCTCCGCAGACAAGCCGGAGGCAGGATGGGCAGGGTCCGCGGGGGTTTTCAGTGGGCCGCCTAAACCTCAGCGTGAGATGAGAAGCCAAACAACAGCAGAGACTGACTCAGGCCACAGGAAATAGGAATGCTGCCTGGTTGTGCCTTCCAACTGTCAGATGTCGCCACTTACATTGTTTCCCAAGCACATGCTGTCTAGCCAAGGAAATCAAATCCTGGCCACCGAACAAATAAGCCGGGGGTAAAAATAGAAAGGGGGAAATACACACGAGCCTGCTTCTGTTGAAAGCCAAAAACCCCCTTTCCCTGCTGGCTCTCCCATCCTCCCACATCCTCTTCCTTCTCCGTCTGGGTGAGCCAATCCCATCAGGGTGAAGGCGATGTCCTTCCTTTATCCACTTACTCGAACTTTGGCTTTTGTTAATTATATAAGGGAGTTTTCACTCACGTAGTGAAGAGCTCTCGTGCATCGGTTGGTGTGTTACGGTGCCCTGGTATTGTATTACATGCATCCGGTATTCTGGGTGGCATTGGATTCCAGTAATGTCTATAGGTCCCAACTGAGATCAGCGCCCCATTGTGCTAGGTACTGTAAACACACCTAGTAAGAGACAGTCCCTGCCCCAAAGAGCTTACAAGTTAAATAAACAAGACAGACAAAGGATGGGAGGGGGAACAGAGGCAGAAAGTGACATGCCCAAGGTCCCACAGCAATAGCAGAGCCAGGACTAGAACATCAGCCTCCTGGTTCCCAGACTGGTGCCCTATCTGCTAGACAAGGCTGTCTCAAGCTGATGGTGAGGACTCAGGATTAATGCTAAGGCCAGGGGAGGGGAGGCGGAGTGTTCCCTTCAGGGTAGCGCATTTTGCAAGATGTACTGGGCCAAATGCCTTCCCGGTCCATTTCCACTGGCATCAGTGGAGTTCCAGTGGGGAAGATTCTAGCCCATTGTATTATCCAGCTGAGAACTCCTCCGCCCTTTCCTTGCTCTGTTACTTTATTTTACACGCTGTGCCAGATGTCTCGCAGCCACTGAACGGTGCGTCTAGAGGCCCCCTCTCTCACTGCCAGCTGCTCCTGTGGCCGTCTAGTTCTCTCCAAAAGCTTATCCTGGGCTGAATTCACTACCATGCAAAAGAGCCTCTGGGCCCAAAGGAAGCCAAATGACATCAGCTTGTGCTCTGGCCTGCTGGCTCGAAACACAGCTCCCCACCAGTCTGCCGTGTTCAGCCGAACGGACCCTCGCTGGGGCGCTCCTTCTGGCTCCCAATGGCCTGGATCCAGCAGGCAGAGTTTGAAGGAGAAAGCGACTGAGTCACATGCCTCCCGAGGAGCAGCACAACGATGATGCCAGGGTGATCAGGGCTATAGAAAAACCACAGGCAGAGAGAGAGGGGGCTGGGAAACAAAAGGCATCTGTCAGGCGGTCCAATGCGCTGCCATGCCTGCATCTGAAACTGGCTACAACCCTCCTCAGCCTGGGCTAGTGTCTAATTCTGACACCAGTCGCCCCTTAAAAAAGCTGTAGCTGATGTCTGAGGCCTTGTTAGTTGGCTTCCCAGTGGAGGATAAGTCAATGACATGTAGTCTGGGGATATTCTAGGAGTAACTTGATTTAGGCACATGTATGCACCAGCCCTGGAACAGAGGTGGTCAAACAGCATGCAAGGCAATCCCTGCTTCTAGGGATTGCAGCCCGACACCAGTGCCCCATTCCCAGACACTTACTTCGCCTGATGCATTGACTCTACTCAGAGCCCAAGGCAAGGAGCCAGATCACCTACTGCGGCTGCTTGCACAGCTCCCCCTCTCCCCAAGCTTCCCCAGCACTAAAACCTTGCTCACCCCCAAACTAACAGTAACCCAGCATGTCTCCCGCAGATCAAAACATGCTTCCACACTGAGAAAAAGAACTTGAACGACTATGTGCCACAGTGCCTCCTGGTGATGCCCGCCATACCGCAAGCAAGGACCAGGTGATGCACAGGTAAGGGGCTCTGCTCTTTGGATGAGATGGGAGCACTTGGTTTTGCTCTGCAACAACGTAGGCCTGGATACAGCCAGCCCTTAGCCTGATGTTATGACCAGAACATTTAGGGGCAGAGGGGAGACACATCCACATGCCCAATATCCCACTCTGAGGGACCAGGCCCAGCACCGCCATACTGACAGTACAGTACAGGTGTGGCTAGCTAAGGCAAGCACATCGTGGTGAACGATAAGCTTCTCAAGACAGGGGTCATATCTTGCTCTAAGCCTTGGAAAGTGTTTTCTATGTGTACAGTGTAGCCTGCCCGAAGGGCTGCAGGGATGGAGGGGAGAGCTCACACGGGGTCCCTGATGGTGCTTTGCATTTCTCTACCTCCTTTCATCCAAGGATCTCACAGCCGATTGCAAACAGCAATTAACCCACCTGGCACTCCATTTTACTGCTGAGTAAGCTGGGAGCACAGAGAGGTTAAGCTGATTTGCCCAACGTCCATTGCGGGAGGCAGTGGCTGAGCTGGGAATTGTTACGGCTGGTTAGAAAAGGATCCATATTTTCCATGAAAAATTCAGAAGAAACAAAAATCTTTTTTTCCCCCCCCACAGACATTTTCTGAGGTTTTTGTTTTCATTTTGGTTTGTTTTAAGGTTTTTTTTGACTGAAATAATTAAAACGGAAAAAGTTGCTCTTGGTTAAGCTGTTCAGGTTTTTGTTGTTGAAAAATTTCAGACAAAAGTAACGTTTCCAACCCCCAAAAGCAATTTTTCTTCCAAAAAAACCCATTTTTGACTAGTTCTGGTGGGACAAGAACCCAGAAGTTCTGCTCTTAGTCCCTGGACAGTGCTTTCCAGAGACCTGGCTGCTGTTTCTCAGGGAGGCCAGATTTAGCTGTGATCACCTGCAGCATAGTATCTTCCATATTGTCACCTGGAACTTTTCATGGGCAGGTGGTTATATGCAGGAAAATGGGACCAAATCTGCAATTCAAATGCATGTTTGGCGGTGTACTCAGGCTTGTTTGTCTGAGATGTGCGTGAAGGGCAGATGGTAGCAAGCGAGCAGGGGAAAAGGCAGATGATAAGCAGAGTGAGAGAGAAAATGGAGACAGGTGGCTGGAACAGACTCAAGTGTTAAATATCCCGTAGGCCCTGTGTAAAGTCAGGTTTGGCAGCAAATGGGCATTTTTTTCTTTCCAGCAATTCTTGTTCATGGAAAACTTCTTACCCACTTCAGTTTGTCTGGTCTTGGATCCCGTCCCACGTTGCAAGTGTTTGTTCCAGAACTTGCATCAGGGCTCAAATGCCCAGACTGTCCAGCCTCTCTCTGGTGCCCTGGAGGCGCAGCAGGTGGCTCTGTTCTTCCTGGTACACTCGTGTAAGAACACCCCCTGCCACGGTTTGGTTTGGGCCTCTGCTGGTTCCTAGGAGCGCAGAGGAATGAGACTGCATTGGAGGCAGCTATTTCAGGCGATTTTTGATGCCTCCCGATGTGGTGCCCCTGTATCGTGCCCCAGCTGTTTGTCTTTTTCAAATAGGGCAACGTTTCAATGGCGAAATCCTGTGTTTTTCCCCTGCATGGCTTCCCCCAACTCCACTAAGCTCTCAGGCTGTTGGGTTGCCCTTATCTCTTCTTTCCATTCAATTCTGAATGTCACAGAGCCGGATACAGCTCTCATTTACCCCACCGGTCACTGGGAACGACTGGCAAAGCCAGTGGTCTGAAACTGGCATAAGAAAAGAATCAGGCCCCAGATTTTCGATTCACTTTGGCTGCTGAATTCTGCTGGGGCCTTGACACTTTCACTCACATTAGAGTGTGTGGAGCGGATTCTGCTCTCACATATACCAATGTAGATCAGGCGTGAATCCAGTGGCCTCAATGGTGACACATTGCATGACTGTGAAACCAGCGACAGCCCCAGGAAGAGTCTACACCATTCTGTACTAGACATCCACACTGTTCTCCACTACGCAACTAAGGAGATTTCCTCGGCTTGCGTTAGCCAGACAAAGAGATCATTCCACACAACCTTTCAGTCAGTGCACTGCCAGGTTAAGAGCCGTTAACGATTAGCACTTGTTGCTGGCTTACGCACCGTGCTGCCTGTGATTTGGGATCTTCCAATTAGACACTTTCTCTTTGTCTTTCCTTAATAGCAGCCAATAAATACACACACTATGACTGGAGCAACATGGGATGGTGAAGTTAATTGTGAAATGAGAGTTGTCCTTAAGAGAATGCGGAAACCGCGTTCAGCCATTGGGCCAAATGCTCGCCTGGTGTAAATTGGTGCAGGTCCCCTGAAGTCAGTTGAAGAACAGCTGAGTTCATTGGAGCTGTTCCCCACATCAACATTTGGCCCTTTCTATCTGTGCCAATCCCCCACTGGTCCTCCTTAGTTTAAAGCTCTATTTAATTTTGTTTGGCAGCCGGAGATGGGGATCAGCATGTGGTATCAATCAGAGACGATGGGATATATAATTGCAGTGCAGTCTCAGAAGCAACTGCAACCTGTAGAGAACGAATCAATGTCATTAACTCGTGCACGTTCAGGGAGGCATCTTCATCCCTTCAGCACTGGACGTCTTCATGAAACAGGTGACCCCAGCATGACCAGATGGTCCAGCACATCCAGTTGTCCTGTGCAAAACTGTAGGACTAGCCTGTAGAGAAAGGGTTACGGAGGCTAGGAATGCGTTTTTCCTACTGTGGTCATGGAAGATATGGGCAGCAGGAAGGGCTCCAAGAATGACATCATGAAGCGTCTTGTGCCAAGGAAATTCATGGCAGCCATTTGGGAGAATAATAAACCTCCAGAAGAGTTTGGGGTCTTGCTGAAGGACCGTATCCAGCAGCCTTGACGGCACGATGATGCATCTGTCGTGAGCAGCAACTGCTCTGGAGTGCAGTCAATAGTGCATGAGAAAAGCGTCTCTTCTCCATGCACAGTGCTCAGGGCTAATTTCTTTTAACAATCTCCCATTCGCCCGCAAGGGGATGTTTCTGGCACGGCACGAATGATCCTATCAACGTCTGTAGAGCTGGGAAATGTCATGCTACAGACTGGAACAGACAATGGATGGAATGAAGGGGAATCATTTACTGTAGTTGGGCAGCCAGCTTTCAACTGAGCACGTCTCCCACTTCACCTTAATGCTACCCCTCGACCCGCTATTGCAGCACTGAGCTTTTCCTGGGCAGAGACTGCAAACAGGGGAGAATCGTAGGTGATGTCTTCGCAATGTGCACAAGCAGCCCCTAAGGAGCAGGTTGAGGGCACTACGTTCATTTCACTTGTGACCTGACCTTTATCTGGACCCGGATATCAAGAAGCAAAAGGCCTCTTTTGCCACCAAATCTAATGCTTCCACGCCATTTGCAAACACTAGTGCATCATGGCTGACCTCCCACCATCATCCAAGCTGGCTGGCTGGAAGCACTCACTTTAATAGACTCTGGGGTTACTGTCGACCTTTGAAATGTTGTGTGCTCAGAAATTCTGAGCTATGTTCTTCCAGCTACCGAGTAATAACTAGTTCTGTTCACAACTGTTGCCATCTTGGCATAAAATCCCAGATGGCGGCACGGTGAAGACGAGGCGCTGACAAACTCCGTTGTCTCCCTTGTTATTTGAGAGATTGGGATGAATTCCAGCCTGCAGCCCATGCAGGGTCGTAGCTGACATCAGCTGAGCTGTGCATGAAATGCATACGGCTACAGAGCTAAGTATCCATCGTTAGTCTTACTCCACCTTTACCCTTACTTGCCATCGGCTGCAGTGAAATAGAGTGGTGGTGTTTTAAATGCCTACTTACCACTGAGTGGCACTTCACAGAGGGCAAGTTATAGGAGGTAGCACCAGCATTTTACCCTTCGTGCCATGGCACTGAAGTAGTTAAGATGCACAAAGTGTCCCTGAGTTGCAACCCTAGAAGGATGACAAGGAAACAAGAAATCAAGGTACTGGGACCAGCCCCCAAAACCCACCAGCAGATAAACCCAGAAGCTAAACCCAGATAAACCCAGAAGCTAAACAACAACTTGTCCGTGTCATAACTGAAAACCTGCTAACAGCAACCTGCTTGCATGTTTCTCTCAGGTAGCTTGTATAGGCTGAGCTGTGGAGACAGGGATGCTACAGGAATACTATAAAACCACACCTAGCTAGTGGGAATAGTCTAACCACAGGGAAAGAACATGGTTCTCAGAAACAAAAAAATCCCCATTGATCAGTGAAACTGTGTTAGGTTTCTAATACTTGCAACAACTATATATCTGGCTATCCATCTGTCATGGTTGTAGACTGCACATGATTGCTAGGATGAGGCAAACCACGTCAGATACCGTCAGGTGAACTGTTTGCCTATAACTTGAACCAAAACCTTTGACAGGCCTAAAGAAGTCGGATTGCCTGACTTCCCCTCCCCAGTCCCATTATTTCTCATGTCTGTGGATGCGTCTGCACAGCTGGATTCCAGCTGAAACTGGAAATAGAGGTGCCAAAATATCACAAAACAGGATGTTTTCCTGGAGCTTCCAGCTTGAAAGGAAACATCAGGAATCCCAAAAGAGCCTGTCCTACTCATGAGTTCAGGGTCTCTGGGAGGCTCAGATGGCTCTCGGAAGCAGCCGTTGGCTTTTGAGGAGGAACCTGGGCTCCAAACACTTAGAAGTTCCCCCATCACCGATTAAAGATGCCAAGGGGGAAAAAGAAATGAGGAAAGGGGGACCCCATTTTCAAGAGAAATCACAGACACCCAAGACTTGTTTGTGGAAAGCAGCTTGGAGCTTTTCCCCAGCTCCTATGCACTGCTAAGCTGAAATGTGCCCCCTACCTCCTGCACTCTGATTTGGCACGAAGGCGCCTCACTGCACATACAGCCTGTGAAAGCTATTTGTGGGAGATAAGGATGTTTATTTCCCAGCCAGGCTAGACTCGTGCGCTGACTGCCAGTAAGCTGGGAGGATGCAGGACTGCACCATGCGATACCACCAGGCTCCGTGTTTACAGCTCCCGGAGTTTGCAGATGACTCAGCTGGGTCACGGAGAGGAATGCAAGATGCCAGGAGGGTTGCGGGTGTGAGGGAAGGTCTGGCAGCCTTGAGGCGACATGGAAACCCAAGGGACAAAGGTCAAAAGTTCCCAAAAAAGAAACTTGAAGGATGAGCAGCTGTAGCTTCAGATGCTGACTCTGGAGGGGACACTGCAAAGACTCTGACTGCTGGGGAGGCGAGGCTGCAGCAGGCAGCTGGGGAAAGCCCTCTGTGGGGTGTGAATCCTAGAAAATGTTGACATGGGGCGCCACAGAAGAGGGCTTATGAAGGGACCGGACGGCAGGGCAGAGGGCAGGTTTGCTTCAGGCAGAGCTGGTGGGATGAGAGTGGGAGAAGGGGGTGACACAGTAAAGAGAGAAGAAGGCAGGCAGGGAGCTCAGGGGGCAAGATGGGGCGGAGGTGGAAATGAGTGGAGGGCGTGGGCGGGCGTGCGATACCAGGAGAGTCCTGGAATTCCATGATCAAATCCACTTTGACAAAGCCCCGAATAGCGGGACTGTCCCTATAAAATCAGGACATCCGGTCACCCTAAGTCTACCCCTGAGAGCATGCTAGCTGGCCTGGGTGACGTGCTTTCTGCATTGCTTTCCAATTAGCTCTCCTTGGGTTGGAGTGTGCACTCCTGTTAGCCAGAGACAAGCCCCGCTGCAGAGACGCTATGGTCTGCTCCCCAGATGGGAGGAGGCGGCGGCGGGAGCCGGCCCGGAGATCGTTCGCAACACATTTACTCTGCCGGCCGGTGGAAACCTGAGCCTGATTCTCCCTTCGCCCAGCCCAGTGTGCACCGGCCGGCGTAGTTCACTGAATTCAACAGAGAGTGGCCACCCGAATAGAGCTGGGGAAGAGAACCAAGCCCAGTGTCTCTTACAGAGCAGCTACTGACTGGGTACTAATATAAATGTGAGGAACCACTTACGACCCCAGCAACGTAGTTAGTGAGGGAAGAGTGAGTTTGCTGTAACACATCCACTCCTCATGCATTGGCTTGAGGTCAGGGGCTGCCTTGCTGGCCACTTCAACAGCTTTGAGTTTCCCCCGGCTCGGTGATCTATGGCTCAGGGAGTGGAGTTGGCCTAACGCGATCCACGAGGGCTGTAAATGTTTGATCGGGCCTGGATAGGCACCATCCATCAGTGGCCGGGAGGTGCTTTGCACGTCTCCCCCGACGCTTGGCCGAGGCTTTCCTGCTGCCGCGGCCAGATGGAACAGATCCATTCTGGAGACGAGCACTGCACGGAAAGGTCGCCAGGGAGTCTCATTGCGGGCTAGCCAATTGTTCTGATTGCCATGGTTGGTTATTGAACGACGTCGCGTGGCGAGCAATGCGGTCGAATCAGCTGGGGGCTCAGCCAGGCCATAACTTGTTTGTTCTTCTGAGACACCAGCAGCTGTTCATCCAAGGGCCTGGACTCCCCCAGATTTCCTAAAGGTCTGTGTTTGTGATACATATTTTTATCTTTCATAAGGCCCCTTGAAGAACTGAGGTGGGCGAAGGTCAGGGGAGCTTCACTGCAAACACCTGCATTTGCCGGAGCTGAGAACATCACCCCAAATACTAGAGGTGTGCACGGAGCTGTACAGACATAAAGAGGCGAGGTCTGTTTTGTGTATTTGCTCTCAGGGAAAGCCGCGGTACCAATTATTTGTGTTATGGCAGCGGCTAGAGGTCATGTGCAGAGTGAGAGATCAGCCTTGCTCCAAAGAACTTAGTCACACTAGACAAGACAAAGTGCATTTTGGACAGGGAAACTGAGGCACAAAGCAATAACATGGCTTGCCCCAGATCTCAAACAAGCCCAGAATGCTATACAGCCATTTTATAGCCCCCCCCCCCCCCAGCCAAAGTCCTGCAAGCCCGAGTCGTAAGACCTGGGCCAGCCGTGGTTGTTCCAGGGGCCTTTGGTCGTCCCCCGGTAAGATATCTATTCTGCCTCAATGCTGGAGCCTTTCCAGGAAGGAATTTTTGCATCCCTATACACATAACCAGCCTTGCGCTGCTGGCCTGGTGCATGGTGGGTGTGAGCCTTGCTAGTGGCATGTGTTCTGAGTGCTGAGCGTCCTGCATTCGCTTGCCACACTGAGCGGTTCGGATGCCACCAGGGAATGCAGCTTGAACGCGGCGAGGCCTTGCTACCACCCGCCACGCTGTTAGCCATTCGCCCCTTTTATCGCATCCTGCCTCACAGATCACACACGCTGGAGGGTTCAAGTAACTCATTTCTGCCAGGGACTTGAAGCAGAAGAGTGCAAACTGTCATTGTTAACTCTGCAGCATCACAGCTGATGGAATCCGGTTATCATTACCCAGAACTACAGAGCAATTAGCGAGGGCAGGCCCCTGTAATTAACAGTCAATGGGTGTTTCACAGCAATTAGCTCCCTCTGTTATTATGGTGAAGATTTTGTCAGGGCACCTCTCTTTGTGCTGTTCAGGGGGTTAGAGAGAAGCCATCAAAACAACACCAGCTAAGCAGCACGGTCTCTTCTCATTGTACGTGCTGGAGTCCTGTCTGATCTGACCCCAGCTCTGGGCCCAGGAGGGGAAGAACACAGCCCGGGGCCTGGCAGCAAAGGTAGGGTCTGATGCCTCCTGCATTAATCAGTCCCATTTGCTGCAGTAGACCCCCAAGTTGTGACCCAAGGCGACTCAGGCCTTCAGCCCCCTCAGTCCAAGGCCCGAGGTGTGTTCTGTGAAAGAGAGAAGTTTGGGGGGTTACGTTAGAGAAGGACCTGAAGCGCCCCCCCCCCCCCCAATCTAGCCGCCACACAACATTACATCGCATTTGGAAGCCAAACCCAGATCCAGCTCTGAATTTCACAGTTGGTCACTCTCTTTATAAGGGGCTCGACCAAACCCCACCACATCCCTCCTTCCCTCCCCAGACGCTGGGTTGTTTGAAATCCAGACATCCAGCCGAGGCTTCTTGATGTGAGCCCATGCTGGTGGGCACTGAACGAGTTAATGCCCTGAGTCCCAGGGCAGCAGGGACGCTCCATCACTCGCATGGTTAATTGCCAATAAACCTTCACCCCAGGCAAAGCCGTCAAGGATACATGGAGCCTGACCCTCTGGAGATGAGACAATAAACTCCGCCCTTCTAATCTTTGCTGCTTGTTGAAAATATCTCTGCCTGGCCTAGATACGGAAATAAAATCATTTCCCCGGGGGCTGGGGGAGGAAGCAGACATCACTTCTACTACATCACCTGTTCAGTGACCTGCTGCATTCCTTGCGTGCTCGGGGCTGGCTCTGCAGATGCAGGGGTCTGAGCGTCTCTCTTTTACACAGGTGTGACTCCATTAGCATCCACTGCGTCGCCCACTGAGCCTCTGTCCGTGACGCTGGTGAGAGCCTGGCAATTGCTTTTGCCATGAACGCAGGGTCGTGTCCTAAGCGAGACAAGAATCACTGCGTCTCTGAGCCACTTCCCAGGCCAAGGTGCTAATGCAAGCGTCAATAGCGTTCCAGAGGGAGCCATCTCTCTGCCCAGATTCCCCATCCGGAAGCACCTTCGGCTGCTCCATCTGTTCCCTTTGCTGCCACGCGATCAATCAAGGAATGTCTCTTTTTATGGCTCTCTCTCCCGGGGCAGGCTGAGCTGCCCTTTTGTTCCCAATCTTTCTTGCAAGGGGCAGCCAGTGGCCTTGAGTTGTGCACTTGCAGCCGGAGCTACTGTCCATGGGGAGCTGCACCTGGGTGGAGATCTCTGGTCTCACGCTCTCGTGCGTGTCCTTGTGCTGAGCTCTGCGTGCAGGGAGGAGACGCAGAACCCATCTGCTCCTTTGGTCGGCTTTCCGCAGGCTGGGGCCCCATTTAACTATTGCGCTAAACCAGGAAGTGTTTTGAAATGCTACAAAACTTGTCCCGAAACTGATTTTCAAACAGCTTGCCTCTGTCACTGCACCAAGGAGCTGCTGGGAATCTCAGGGTGGGAGGGGATGGAGCAATGAGTATTCAACTGTCTTTTTTTTTTACAAGGTTTCATGCAATCCCCTAAATTGCCCACTCCTCCAACCCCCCAATAGGCAATTTTTGCAGCTAAAAAGGACAACTGGATGGGCAGGAGTTAGAACAAAATAACAGCCAACAGACGAGGCTTAAAAATAAACAATTAGAGTTAATGGTGCAGGTTTAAAAAAGGCAACAGGCAAGACAGGAATCTGCTGTTGCCTCATATGTTTGACCGGGCTTCTGTCTGACGATCGTCTTGGCTCCAAACCCCCTGCATATGCTTGCAGACACGCTATAGCACGTGCAGGATCAGGGCAGACAAGCGCTAATAAGCATGTGAGTTTCCCCATGGATTTTGCCATGACAACTCATGTGCCTAAAGCTAAGCCTGCACGTAACTGTTTGCAGGATCGAAGCCACCAGTGATCAGTTCCTAGGGGCAGGGACATGTCGCCCCCTATGTTTGTACGGTGCCCAGGACAATAAGCCCCGATCCGGGCCTTTCGTGCAGTACCTCCCGCTAAAGAACAATTACAGATTCCCTCTCAAGCTGAACCCGGGTCCCCTGCAAAGACTGATGAATCTTCATGACCCATAGCTGGTCTGAGCAGGGAATGATCCGCTCCTGGCGTTCAGTTGCTTCCAGAGTGAGCTCTCGGGCTTGAGCCGACAGGAACTCGTGAGAGTAAGTTCCATTGCCCAGCACCCCCATCCCTTCCTCTCTACCCAGTGCATGGTGCTGCAGAGCCAGGGAGACCGTCAAAGTCTCCACTCTCTCCGTACCACTCCCCACTGATCGGGAACGCGCGGTCGCTCCTGGCGTGAGCTTGCCTGGAATGGCTCCAAGGCTCCAAGGAGCCAGTTCTGCAGCCAGGCTCCTTGCGCACACGTGCTGCTGCCGGCCTGGGATTCTCTGTCAATGCTACAGGCCAGTGCATGGGTATTGATATCAGGCTTACACAGTCTGAATTCAGGCCCGCTGTGAGATGAGGCTGTTGCTCTGGGAGCCTCTTCCATCCCATTCCAGAGGAAGGGCGGGTTAGGGACTGCAGAGAAGGGGTAAACGCTTACCTACTTCATAAGGACGCATGAGAGAGAATGAACAGAGGTGGGGTTGGGATGGGGGGGCGCGTCTCGTCCTGTGAATGTTTACGAGAGCTTGAAATTTTTCCCACCTCAAATCGAATCGAAAGGAAAAGCTGAATCTCTTTGCGACCTGTCCTGACCTCCTGGTGTTTTATCTATTCCTTGTCATTTGAAGTCAATCGAAACATTTCATTTTGATTCTGGCCTCGTTCTTGTCACCTTTTCTACTCTAAGGAGCTGAAATTTCCAAACGAAAAGTCCCTTTGCACGGGAAAACCAGGATTTTGTTTGCTGTTGAGAAATTTGGAAATGAAACAGCTTGATCATTTCAACCCCTTTTTTTTCTTTTCCCCCTGCGCTCTTTTTTGAACTGGGAGATTGGGGCAAACCCGCCCCGGGAAGTGACGTTTCGGTTGTGACAAATCGGCACTTGACAGCAGTCGTAAAACTCCCACCGCCGTCTCTGGGAGCAGGACTTCGGAAAGTCCCAGCCCGTGGGCCCAGTTCATCATTGTGCGGTGGCCGCTTTGTAGCAGTTTGGCCAGAGGGCAGCCAGAGGCCCTGGCACGGATGCCCCTCCAGCAGGATTACAGTCAGCGCCAACTGCAGCAAGGTCCGGGCCCAGAGGGGAGCCCAGGGCAGGCTGCCTGGAATGGAGAGGTCAGATCTGGCGTTTGAGGCGGTATGGCCAGGCCAGACCTATGCTCTGAGCAAGTCTGCAGCCCTGCAGGGCCCCAGCCTTTGCTCCCAGGGAAAGCTGCAGTACTAATTATTTGTGTTATGGCAGCAGCTAGAGGTCCGACGGGGACTGAGGCCCCTGGGTGTTGCACATGTGCAGCGTGAGAGATGACTCTTGCTCCAAAGAACTTAGTCACACTAAACAAGATGAAGGGCTTGTATCGCCATTTTAGACAGGGAAACTGAGGCACAAAGCAATAACATGACTTGTCCCAGATCTCAAATGAGCCCAGAATGCTTAAAGCCATTTTATAGCTCCCCTCCCCCAGCTGAAGCCCTGCAAGCTTGAGTCATCTGACCTGGGCCAGTTGTGGCACCAAAGCAGGGTCACAACTTATGGCAGCCCTCGGGAAGGGGAGGGCATCAGCTCCGGTAGCGCCTGAATGGGGAAGGCAAAACCAGCCTCTCCTCCACCCTTTCACTGGTGCCTGCACAAGGGTGAATCTGCCCCTGTGTATTATGACCTGACTCGTGACCCTCCTTCATTCCCTCCGCCCCGACCCACCGGCAGGAGGAACGGCTGCCTCCCAGGTAGCTGAAGCGTGATGGACGTCGGCCCCTGCCGGTTTTGGGGAAACGTGGAGCTTTGCAGACGCAGTTTGGGCTTGATACAGAAAATAAACAGGCTTCCAGTCGGTGACCTGCTTGCATCCCCCTTCCCAGGCAGGTCCCTGGGCGTTCATCACCCACGCTTTGCTCCCTTTTTGTTTGACCAAACGGACACAAACCCCCTTTCACTTGCTGGGTCTCCGTGGAAGGAGCACACGTGTCAGGGTGCTCTGCAGTCAGTTTTCTCCCCAGCTGCATCACTTGTTTGCGGGGCATTTTTTTTGTTGTTGTTGTTGTTGCTGGTGCTGTCACTCTTTTCATTTCAGGCCAAACATTACGACACCGAGCTGCAGAACAAACGTCCCTTCTTTTCCGAATAGACGGGAATTGTTCGGCTTTTCTTCTTATGCACCAAGCCTCTTTCTCTCTGTCTGAACCAAAGGAATTGCAACTATTTCCCTACCGCAGCGTGGTGTGTGGGGGGGAATGAAGGTGTCAGGAGCTGAGATGACTGCAGCATAGCCCCCAGCGATAACGCTAGCCCCCAATACCTCCCATACAGTCGGTTTTGTAACAGAATTTCCTAGATGTGATCCTGAATTTCTCAACTTCACCTCCTCCTCTCCGTCAACATCCTCCCCAGCCTAATTTCTGCCCATGCTGGGAAGAATAACTCCTGTGCTATTGACTAGCCCCAGGCCCTTAAGGAAATTTGGATCCACCTCCAGATCTGAGTTGTGCAGCTTGTTCTCATCTGTAGAAAGAACGACCCTTTAATAATAACACTTCGGTCTTGCTGTAGCTCTGACTAGTTTAACAGGCACATCCATACAGCCACCATAGGATCGGTATCAAGCCAGCAGATTACAGCACCAGAACGGCACATCCCACTTGGGCAAAAGGAATAACTCCATTAGCTGTTAGCAAAGTGCAGGTTCTTGTTAACTGTGGGGCCAGCCACTAGAGGGCGACACTACCACATCTCAATGCATTGCACAACAGTTAATGCATCCTTTGTCTCCTAAGCAGCATTGATTATGCCCATTTTACAGGTAGAGACATTCGGCAGCTATGTCATGACTTGCCCAGACTGTGCCAGAGATGAAAATGGCCTCCACATCTCCTAACGCCCAATCCTGACCCTCTCTGTCAACAGTCCCACGCTCTTAGCCGGGTAACGCTCTGCGCTAATGCGGGGTGCCTGGATTAACATGACTCACAGAGCTTTGCCCGCTTCGCTGACCTAGCTCTGAAAGCTTGGCCGTCTCCCCAGCTATAGAGTTTCACTCATCGTGCCAGTTGGGCTGAGCTCCCAGCAGCTCCAGGAGCAACACGATCCCAGTGTGGTGAATTTAGCAGCCACAAGCCAGGCTGGGTCGGCACCGCCAAGACCCAGAGCCAAACGCTCTGGGCGGGGAAGGAGGTGGGCTTGGGTCTAGCAACCTGGTCCAAGCCAATCTCTGCTCATGTTCCGCCTGCCCCAGAGTCTGCTGGGACAAAGAAATTCAAGAGCATTGGCTTAGATCCCATGGCAGATGAAAGTCTGTTCGTTCCAAGTCAGGTTCCCAAAGTCCCCTGCTGCATCCGGGGCTTGCTTGAGATTGACGATTGCCCAGCCTGTCCCGGCCCTGCATGCAGAAGAAGGAGACCACAGTGCTCTAAAGGGGCTTCCCTGATTTTTTTCCCAGGACCAACCTCCCCCATAGATTTTGTTTTCCGTCTGCCCTTTCAGCTCAGGGCCCCAGAGAGCGGTAGGCGAGCCCTGCCTTCTTGATGAGCTAAGGGCATGTTTCACTTTAGCTGCAGCCTGTCCGCGACAGCCAGGCTTTGCCACGGCTCCCCCCCAGGTCACACCCAGAAGCTGCGTCTTCAAAGTGCTGTGCTTCCACCCTCCACTGTGCCCCCATCTGGGGCTTTGACGCTCACCCAGACAGAGCCGTGGGTGGCACGCTGCGGCGTCTCCCTGCACGAACATGGCATGGGGCCAGTGCAAGGAGTGGAGGAGTGATGGAGCAGTGAGTCCCTGGGCCGGGGGAGAAGGGCAGCCCTCCCGACCCCAATCGGCCTGGGAAAAAAGATCAGAAACCTCAGAAATGCTTTCACCGGGGCCTCGGCGACCTTGACTGGATACGGAGCCTGGTGCCAACGCGAGGATTCTTCTCCCCTGTTCCCTCCCACTCGCTGCCCGGAGCCGGCGCCTTGCTGGGATTGAAATCGAATGAGTGCTTTGTTCCTGGTCTGCGGTTTTGTGCCCACTCACGCACGGCACCCTGTAGGGCCTCGTGGGGGTGGGGAGGGATGCCCAGCCGGGGCCTGGGCCACATGCATGTGAACAAACCCCCCAACACAGGTGAAATTCGTTCCAAAGCTAAAACCAGGGCCAGGTTTGCCCCCGGCTTTGTGAGGCTGGACTGAGATTGCCGGCAGATGCGGGCTCAGTTCCAAAGGGACCCTGAGACTGACTTTCCAGGGCCCACGGCAAAACCTGGTGGCTTTGGGCGGAGTTGTGTTTCGAGTTTCTGGGACTGTTCGTGGTGCCCCAATATTCCAGGGGAAGGTTGCAGGGCCGAGGGCCCCGGACAGAGCGAGCAGAGAAAAGGTGAGGAGCAAGGGTTGCCGCCAGGCCAGGTTTCCCCAGGATTGTCCCTTTTTTGAGGTAGCTGCCCCGGGAAATCTGTCCTGGGGGGCTCAGTACAGGCTGCCAGCTCACCAGTTCACGGGCCCCAGGTGTTTGTACCTCGGAGGTGGGAGCCGGCGCTGGTTCTCAGCAGCTGTCAGAACCCCTTCCACCGTGGTACATCTGCTTCAAAGCCATATTCCCATCCCCCGAACCAGGCTGCCTTTATGGCTCCACGAGCACCCCTGGGGAGGGTGAAACCCGTCCGTGATCCCGTGCCGGCCAGGAGAGATGGCGAGCGGAGTGTAGGGCACAGCTGTCCCAGCAGTCACTTGCCTTGCTATGGCTGATCCTGCTCCCAGACTCCCGTCAGCCTTTCCCCTTGGGATTCAAGGCCACGGATGGGGAGTCCAGCTCAGCCAATGCGGCCCAGCTGCTGCCTGTTCTCCCCACCTGTCCAGCACAGGACGGGACCGTGCAGCCTGGCCTGGGGGGAACACGCGAGCTGAATGAGCCATTTGTCCTTCCTGTTTCCACTGGACGGATGTTTGATGATTGTTTCCTCTCCCCCCAGGGCCGGGCCGGTCGGGAGCCCAGCTGAGCAGGGCAGGAGTCATACGAGTGTCTAAAAACACAGCACACCTGGCAAGGCAGGCGCCTTTCCCGCCGGCTCCTTTGTGAGCACGACCGTTCCTGTGTTGTGCAGCATCGCCTGCTTCCTAAGCAGAACGAACCGCAACTCAGCCCCTGGCAGTTTAGACACCAGGCCTGGATGGCAACGGAGCAGGGGAAGAACTAAAAGATATTTAGTAGAGCTGAGCTTCCCAAGGAGCCTAAGGGAGTTAGGCACCTATTGCATTTCACCGGCGTGCACATCCCAGCCTAGAACTCACGTTGTGAGAACAATGCAGCAGCTGAGAACAGCCTATTCCAGCTCCAGGGAGCTCCTTTCTGGTTCGCCTGGTAGGAAGAGGTCTTGAGGCACAGCAGGTTCCCCGGCCATGCTGGAGTGGCCGCCCACCGGTGGACATGGTGGGCCAATTCGCCGGCCTTGTCACCGCAGAAGCTGAGGGCCTGCCAGGCTTCACAAGACCTCTCGGGGGCAGGGGATCGGCCCCAGCTCCCAGCTTGGGGACCAAATCCCCGGGGCAGATGAATTGACTTGCTCAAGGTCGCACAGGCGAGAGTGTGGCTGAGCTGGGACTTTAGACCCAAGTCTGCTGGGTCCAAGACCTGCGTCCTAGCCACTGAACCTGCCCCATGGTGGGGCCCAGGCATGGAAATTGGGCCCCCGCCTCAAAACACGTTGCAGAGCGAAGTAATAGCCACGAGTCAAAGGAATGAGAAGCAACAATGTGCAGGCCAGGGAGAGGAGAGGAGAGGGGATGCCTGCTGGACATTGGGACCCCAGCTGGCATGAGACCAAGGGGTCCTGCCAGGCACCTGCAGACTGCGGGAAGTGCGGAGGAGAAGGGTCTTGCAGGGGCTGTGTGAAAGGAGCGGACCCTCACTAGAGACTCTCACATCTTCTCCCCAAGTGGGAATCCTGGTGGTTCAGGCTCAGGCAGGAGGCGGATGCCCTTTCTCTGATGCTGCACCTCATCTTGCTGCTTCGTATTGTCACATGCCAGGCCAGCCTGGTTGCCCTAGATTGTGCAGCCACCTGGTTGGATCCTGCTTGTGGAAAATGCACGGTGCACTCCAAGCCATTTCCCGTGCGAGTGGCTGCCTGCTTTTCCACTGCAGTCACCTGAACTATTTGATCTCTCCCCTCATTTCTCCACCCCCCCATCTTGCTAGAAAACAAAGAGAGGAACAATAAACACAAAGCCCCAGCATGGGAAGAGCACAATCACCCTGTAGTGCTGCCCAGCCCTTTGGACTCTGCGAAGAATAAAGCAAAATAAAAACCACAAAGGAGCAGGGCTGGGATCAAAGAGACGCACTTGGCTCACCCATCCCCAGCCATGTCCTGCGTTTGTCTCCCAGCCTGGATGTTGCGGGTGGGGGCAGATCGCTGCCTGGGGCTGCTTGCTGTTTTTGCAAAAAGCAAAAGATGCTGGAACGCCTCCTGGGCCGGGAGATTCTAACCTGTGCATCTGGCCCCGTCCTAGCCAGGCGCTGTCTGAGCTCTTGGGCAAATATTGAATTTGGCTGAAGGTTCCAAACATCCAGGGGGAGATTTCAAAGGTATCTTTTGTTGACGTGGTTACACTGGATTAAGGCCATTTGAGAGCAGATTAAGAGCGCTCTAGTTCTCCGCACAGCAAACCGCCTCCAACCCTGCCCCGCCCTGGTGTTGTGCTGCTGCCTTCCCCTGGAGGGACGATTGAATCACGGACCCACGGGGTGAGAAAGGACCACAGGGGTCCTGCCGAGCTGCGACACGTTCTGTTGCTTCTAAAAACCCAGGAGCGCTGCTCCACGGTGCGGGGCGCGGTTTGTCATCAACGATTAACTAACTACTGACATATCCAGGAACGCCAAGGCTCTGTCTCCACTTGGAGCTGCAGGTGTAAATTCCTGCTTGAGGAGACAGCCCCGCATTGGCATGATCAGAGCTGGCGTGCTAAAGAACAGAGTGCAACCACAGCAGCACAGGTGAGCTGCCCCGAGACCCTGCCTAGCATCTCGGATAGGGACCGACTCAGGGCAACTAGCTCCTCCCACCGCAGCGACGCTCTGTTCTTAGTACGCTAACTCTGAGCCAACTCCTCAAGCCGGCCTCCATACCTCTACCTTGAGGTGCGGACATACCCTAGGCATGACAAGCTGGCGCTCTCTCCACGGTCCATGCAGGTTTTGGCCTCTTTCATGAGCCTGCCGGCAAAAGGTGCCAATCTGTGCTCATCGCGATGATCCCAACCACCCACAGCCATGGATTGAAGCCATCAGGCTCCTTCGCCAGGGACTTCCAGACAGCCATCCGGCTGGCGATGACATCCCTTCAGTGCAGGCCAACAACGGGCTTTGAACCAACGACTTAGAGCCAAAGGGCCGCATGGTCCAATTCCAGCCCCCTGAGCCGTGCTCCTTCACCCAAAGCCACCTGCCCGTGCCCGTATCCCCGTGCTGGCCGGGTGTAGAAGAAGGAAATGCGGTGGTAAATAGACCTTCCAACATGTACGGAGATTTTCTTTCCAATGTCCCTCCCGCAGGGCCACGCGGCACACAGGCTCTCTGGCTATGGTGCTACCAAATGGGAGTTTTACACACGATTCAAAGGACAATGTGCAGACCCCAGAATGGGCAAAGTCCATGACAGTCCCTGTGTCCAAGAAAAAAAATCTGCTAATTTCTCCCCTTCCAAACCTCATTTCTCCATGGGTCCCTTCTCAGAGACGCCCCGTCCTTTTATCGAGGCTGGTGGCAAACCAAAGCTCAGATGTCAGTGAAATGACCACAGAATCACAGACGTTAGAGAAAGTGCAGCATGGTTGCTTGTGTGGTAGCCTTTGCTTTGTCCAGTCCAGTTTTAAAGGACCAGAGCAAGGGGTGAAATAGACCAGGGAGAGGGGCTGACTGACTGGCCAGGTGGGTGTGTGGTCGGGCTAGTTTCTCAGTAATTCCAGGACTCAGGAAGCTGACATAAGGCTCTTCCACGTCACTGCACCAGGTGTTTTTGCTGCTGGGCTCATGCATTGTTCTCTTTCATGGACATCACGATAGCAAGTGACTCAGGCGTGTCGGGAAATGACATTGCACCAGATAATAAACAGTTGGGGCCCGAATCTGGTACGTGGCAAAGCAGCCCAGAGAGCAGGTCAGAGTGTGAGTGTGCCAAGGTGGCTCGAAGCTCTTGTCTGCGCCGCACCGGTCAGACTGCTGCGGGCACGGGCCATTCCCCGTGTTGCACTTCACCAAAATGGATGCACCAGACCTGAGAATCGGGCCCTTAATCCTCATCCTTAAGCCTCATCCAGGGCTAGATCCTGCTCCCACTGCCCTCAGTGGTGAAACTGCCACTGTAGTCAGCGGTGTAGGCTTGTGCCACCAGAGATCAAAAACTTCAGCCCACAGGTAACAGGCTGGCACTGGTTCCCTGCAACACACCTTCCTCTGAGCAGCTGTTGAGTGGATTCTCCTGACTTATGGAGGCACCTGGCTCGTTATCCCAACTGAATAGGAGCGGGGGCTCTTGCTGAGAGATGATGCAGGGCGTGGACTGGTCAGTCATGAGCAAGGAGTCCTAGGAACAGCTGAGCCTGGAGAGAAAGTTTGAGATTCATTTTATGGGCCAGAGTCTCATTTGTCCTGCACTTTGTGCAGTTTACACCTGTGCAAAGTGAGTGTGGAACATCACCATTCTGAGCCGGCTGATTTTTGATGCACTTTGCATTGTTGTAAATAGCAGCCCAAGACATAGGGCAACTGCGAGCCAGGCCCTATGTTGTTATAGTGTTAATTTCTGTGTTACTGGAACTAAACCCTAGCAAGGGGGAAAGTTTGGATTCTTCCTAGAATGGGGAATGTGTGTGAGAGCCGATTGGGAATGTCACACAACCGCAGCTCTGCACACCCTACTACACACTGTGTGCACAGTCTGCAAATGTAACACAACTGTATAGATGCACGTCTCTCTCTCAGAGCCAAACAATTGCATATCACACACAAACACACTCACTGTCATGCACGCACGCTGCTCTCTCACCCACTAACAATTGTTTGTCTCACACATGCATTCGCACACACACCCAGTGCTTCCTCTCAGCATGTCATGAGGCAACCAACCTTGAACTGAGCGAGACTTCATTGTTCAAAGGGACATTTCAGTTGCTCCGATAACCGTGACTTGCTCAGGAAATCAAATGCTGATGAGGTTTGTCTTAATCTGGCCTTTCCAAATGGTTACATTCTGTTTTTTTCCCAACAGAGCAGAACAGGGTGATAAGGAGAAGCCAAATTTTCCAAAGAAGAGCTCCCAGCTCTCATTTTACACCATGGAAAGCCAGATTCGGATTGCAGTTAATGTCAGAGCAGCTACTGCAGATTTACACTGTTATAACTAACAAATTTAATTTCTGCAGGCATAAGCTTCCGTGGGCTGTAACCCACTTTGTTACAGCCCACGAAAGCTTATGTCTGCAGAAATTAAATTTGTTAGTCTTTAAAGTGCTACAGGACTCTCTTTGTTTTTGCTGTATACAGACTAACACGGCGACCCCTCTGGAACTGTTATAACTGAGACCCGAATCTGGTCCTACATCAGGAGGCTGTAAAACGGAGGAAATGGGGGCCTAGGTGATCATTTCTGGCACTGATGTTACTGAGGCTTGATTTCACGTGGGAAACACTGCATAGCCACCAGCGACCAGATGCTGCTGTCTGTTATACTGCTGTAAAACCGCGAGATACCAGAGTCAGTCTGGATCTCTGCACATGTGACGATCTAAGTGTAACGAAACCAAATTCTGCACGATGAATTGTAATGGCTGAGATGCTGCGCTGGCCTTCCTCTAAGGCTGCAGCGCAATTTTGCTGGGGAGAAAGCGCATTTCAAGATAAACATGTAGTGCACTGTGTTCTTTCAGAGACCTTTTCCCTTCAACAGCCCCAAATAATTGTTCCCTGGGACCGTGTCCAAATCCTGAAACTGGAACGATGCCTCCCCAGAGCTCCTTGCTGAAACCATGGTACCCAACATGCCTGAAAAGGAATGCTGCTGTTCTTGTGTAGGAGGAGTATTGAAGTTAAAACTGGATTAGATTTACTGAGCAAAAGCCAATCTTCAGTGGAGCAAAGGAAATGCATAGTGCGGGCAGGCTTCGCAGATATCTGGGGAAATCTTTTTGTGAGAGGTGTGTGTGAATCTTTTTGTGAGAGGGTCTGCTAATATCTTTGCTATGGGGCAATTGGGAGACTGAGTAAGAGGGTGGACAAAAGAGAGCCGTGCTGCCTGGTCGATTAGATGAGGGGACAGGGAGTCCTGAGTTCTATTCCCACCTGTGCCCCGGATTAGTTGTGTGATCACCTCCCTCTCTGTGCCTCAGTTTCCCATCTGTCAAATGAGTATAGTAACATTGCCCTGTGTCACTGGGGCTGGAATGAGCCTTTAACGAATGCATATAAAATGCTCTAAGGTCCTTTAAGGATCGCCACTCCAGACGTGTGCGGTGTTCTTCTGAAGGGAGCCCGCCTTGGGGGAAGCCGCACATTAACCATTCCTCTGTGTTTCTGGAGCAGGGGTTTGCTTCCATCTCGGTGACACGGCGAGGTGACGACCCGCAGTGCCGCAGTTCTGCCTGGGGCCTGGCTCAGAACCCAGCTTCGGTTGCGAAATGGTTCTCTCCCCCTCCCGTGTCAGTGCTCTCTGCCCAGACACCAGCCTCAGAGCGTGGAATAACTAGGCAGTTTAGCTTGGGGCGAGGTCACAATCTCTTCCGTGTCCAGCAACGGTTTCTCTGCAAGGATTTCCCGCCTTCTTTCCAACGGTCAAAGTCCCAGGTCCTCCGGGAGAAGAGGAACGGCCCCCATCACTTGGAACTGAGGGTGAAAGATGAGGTGTGCAAAGGGGCCCAGCTCTCATTGACTTCAGAAGCAGCTGGCTGCCCGGCTCCCTGAATAATCCCAGCCTAAATGTGCTGGGTGCATTGTGCCAACACGGGCTAGTTCAGCAAGAGCATCACCTTCTACCCAGTTTGGCTCAGGCCTGCTCTGTGCTACGTGAGCAGCGGTGGCAGCTCTTGAGAGGCGGCCATGACCCTTGCCGTATCTGGCCCCGGTGGAGTCAGTGGGAGACATGTGACTCCCCGATGATCTCTGCTCTCCTGTCAATGAAAAAGTAACTGTCTGGCCCGTGCAGCTGCGGAGATAAGCTGGCGAACGTGATCTCTAAAGGCTCAACACCCAGAATTCAAATAAAAAGAACCCCTCCTCCCATTTATTATTATCATCTCTCGTGAGCTTGGAGCCAGTCTCATGATTTGAGGGGGGGCCTGGCTCACGATTTCCGAATGGTGGGGGGTGGCCAGGTGTCCTGCCCATTAATTCAGGGGGTTGAAACGACTTCCTCATTCCAGGAGAGCGGGGCTGACCCACTGCGGTACTGGCCTCGGTTTCCCTGGCATAAACTAATTTGCAGAGAGAACTGCTAGCATCTCCCCTGGGGAGACGGAGGCTTCAGAGCTGCAGTGACAACTCAGATTAACTCAGTGCGCAGAGGAGAGGCAGTCGTGGCCCTAATGGGAAACGATGGCTGTCAGCCAGGTGGGCCTATGCTTGACCCCCCCCTGAGGAGAGGCAGAAAACAGGCACCCTTTGAAGGCGCGATGACTCCTTGGCGCAGTGTTATTCCCACGGGTTAGCCCCTATTGGTGCAAAACGCCCTCCGGTGCCACTCCCTGCGCCTGGTGTATCAAACGTGCCGCTGGAATAAATGGATGCAGCTCCGTTAGCTGCTGTAGATCCTGCCCTATTTCCACCCGCAGATTATTTGGCCCGACAGGATTTTGGTTCTGTTATTTGTATTGCAGCTGCAGCTCGGAGCCGCAGTGATGGCCAGCACCCCGGGGCGCTTGGGGCTGTACAAACACAGATCAAAGGAGGGTCCCTGCCCAGTGCTACATCCCAGCGGCAGTGCAGCGGCAGGGCTCAGGAGAATGCTGTCCCCTACGACTACCCAGAGCAGCTGCAGCAGCACTGCACAGAGCGAATACTCTGATGCCAGCGCAAAAGGCCGGTCAATGCTTCTGCTCTAAGAGATGGTCCCCAAGTGCCATTGGAGGCCGGAGGACTTAGGCTCCTAAGGCACGGAGGGTACATCTACGCAGCGGCTGGGAGCCGAGCTCACCGCCAGCGTCGCCAGATTCATGCCAGCAGGGCCCAGGCTAGCGTCTAAGAACAGCAGTGGGGCCGTCCCGGCGGAGGCTGCAATTCGGGCTCTGAAGCCTAGCGAGAGGCGTTTTCTTCAGACTCTGGCCTCCAGCCTGAGCCGGATCGTCACAGCAACGGCCACACAGCTATAAAAATGGCGTGGGCCCCATGGCGTTCCAGAATGTGCCCTGGATGTGCCCGCCTGGGCCTGGGGCCGAGCGCCCGGGTGCCAGAGGAAATGGAGGGCAGTGTGCAGAAAGCAATGGAGTTACCCCCCGGCCTACGACCAGGCTAAGCACGTGGCGATTCTGCGACTGCTTATCCCCGGCTTTGCAGCATCCGCAGCTATTTCCACCTGCACAGCAATGGCTGTAGGATGCCGCCAAATCGGAATTCCCGGCTCGCTTCCACCAGCCGTGGCATTTGACACGCACTTTGCACCGCTGTACATGGAGACACAAGGGGCAAGGCCAGGGGGCACCTGACCTGCTCTTGTAGAGATGTTGGCAGTGCAACCACGGGGGGTGTTTGCCACTTGTGTGGACATACTGAGCAGATCCCGGAACAGTGAAGCCCACCCAGGGCCCTGGATATTTCCTTGGCCAGTAGCCCACGCTGGACCCCAAGTTGTCACTGCTTTGGTTCCCAAGCTAGCCAGAGGAAAGCTAGCACAGTCATGTCTACACATGCTGCAACCACGCCCCAGGACTGCAGTGCAGATGGACCCTTCGAGATGGACCTGCCCCAGAACACTAGCTCTGAAGTCCCCAGGATGATCAGCTCAGTTTTGGCGACGACCCTGTGTTTATGATGAGACATACCCAAAAGCTTGGCTCAAACTGCTCACGGACATTGCGGTGATCAGTGTCCAGGGCCACGCTGTGTGGCTTGAATCCATCTCCTCTGCGGTATCCGGTTCTATTCAGAATGCATCCGTCTTTCAAGCAGCCCTGCCCTGTAATGCTCCCAAACACTTTATCTGAAACCCACCGGCCAGGCAGAAGGGAGATCCAGGCATCCGTGTGCATTCAAAAAATGTCTCGTCCCCGCTGGAGTTCAGAAGGTCAGGGGCCTGATTAGCGGCGCAGACGCAGGATTACGTTGGCTGACACAGAGCGTCACTGCATTCAGAGATCTGTTTTTCTTTACACATGGCCTTGTCACCCCTTCCCGAAATCATATGTCACGAGCCTTTAACAACAGCCAAGAAAGCATTTTTCGCTGGAGGGGATCATAAATAATCCAAGGCTGCTCCATGCTGGCCCATGCCAAAGGGCCACGCTGGGGAGTCTTTTTAAAGGGATGCAAATGCCTTTTGCAAATGTAAAGGAAAAACAGGGGCTTCCAGTGGCAGTGGGCCAGGCGGCTTGAGCACAATAGAGACATTATAGCTTTAAAACATGGCTCCCCCTCCCCCGCAGCCCACAGTCTCCTGTCCTGATGCATGGTCTGCACTGGACATAGAGGGCTGCGCTAGGCATCCGGGGAGCAGTCTCTGTGCGTTGGTCAGATTTTCCCAGGACTGATCCTATTTTACTGGCTGGTGACTGGGGCTGGCTTGTAGATAGATGTCTTGACACCAGGGGCTTTGCTGAACAGGCGGTAGCTGTCTATGTTGGGATGACTTCACCTCCTGCAGGGGAAGAGTTTGCAAAAGGATGAAATAAGCAGTGTGTGATGCACTGGGGAACGTTAAGCAAAGGACCAGGTGTTCCATTGGACGAGCCAGATTCTCGGCTACTGGAAACGTCCATAGCTCCATAGTTCCTGCTGTGGAACAATGCCAGTTTATACCAGCCGAGGATCTGGCCTCATCTATTTTTCTTTCAGTTTTGATTCTATCCAGCTAATGTAATCAGTGGGATGTCCATAGACTAATGACCAAACAAATGCAATGATGGGGAAAATAGGGCCTGCCCCGTGCGAGGGTATTCAGCATGCGACAACTTCGCCAGCTGCGAACAAGCTGCCAGGTGTGTGCTGTGTGAAACGGGGATGCACTCAGGGATTTGTCGACAAAAGCGGATTTTTGTCGACAAAACTCTCCAGCGTAGACCAGTCCTGACACAAAGCCGGTATTCCTCTCGCTTCCCGCTCTGGGTAAATGGGAGCCAGCTCCAGCCCTTGTTCTGGTTTTGGAATCCGAGAGGTTTGAGAGAACCCAAAGTCACCTCCGGTTCTGTTTGTGTCTCCAGCGAATGGGCTGACTGTACCTGAGCAGAGCTGCAGCTCATGGGAGGATGAATTCTAGGAGGGGGTAGTAACATCCCATGACTTTTTACTCCCCGGTTGATGGGGTTGAGATTACAGAGGCCCAGCACACCGTGGTTGGGGTGAATGCTAAATTACCCCCAAGTCTGGGTCTAGGACTTGTGCATTTCTTCTCCCAAACACTCCCCTGTTTTTTTTCAATGGGATTCCACTTGTGGGCCTGAAGGATGATGCTGAGAGGCTGGGTCCCTTTAGCCAGAGACCTCTGCATGTCCCCTTCCCCTGGAATGCAGTCCTGGGAACTCTGTGCTTCATGGCAGAGGCTGAGGCTGAAGGACGCACTGCGCTAAGGAAGGCAGGCCGGACTTTCAGACAGCTGAGCACAGCTGGCTGCATCTGCTGAGAAGGGCAGCGATAACGTCAGCCCCAAATACACCCCAAAGCTCCCGGACGTGGCAGGATGAAGCTCGTCTATCAGAGTGACACGTTTTCTCGTACTCCTGGCTCAGAGCAGCTGACGGCCAATAAAATAGACTCGGAATTGGCCTGCTGGAGCACCCCAGGCAAAAGGAGGGTGAGAAGCTGGCAGCGCAGCGACGGCACAGAAGCATTGTCAGCAAAATCTCATGCAAGGACTTGGACTTTAGAACCTCCCCTGGGGCCAGACTGCGGCAGTAAATTGGGGGCAGCGCAGAGCTGCGTGACTCCTGGCACGGCGCCTCCTAGAGTTCCCTGGCATCCATTGCATGAGACCGCAGGCCACAAAGGGACCTCAGAACACCGGGGCCGCATAAGGCTGGTGAAGGCCACCCTCTGGGAAAGGACATGCTGGTCAGGACAGAGGGATTGGCTATTTCAGGGCCTTGGGACCTTGCCCTTCCCCCCGCCCAGCAAAGACGGGTTGATGGGAGCTAGGATCAGGGTTCTGTGGGGAACCCCTAAGGAAGCACGTTCCTGGCTTACTGCACCTCTCCTGCCAGCGCTAAAGACCAGCTGAACCCGGAGTGCTTTCTCTGCACACGTGCACCCTAGACTTCTGGGCTTCATGGAGACGGGAGCAGGATCCAAGCCGCTCTCAACGTTGAAAGACCAGCTGCCCAGCCAGCGAGGTGTAGGCAACCCAAACACAGCCTTGCCTCTGCCTGACTCGCTCTGATGGGTCAAATTTGCCAAACCCCAGTGAACTCTGCGGCAGGTCTGGGTAAAGGGAGGCCCTTCTCTGAACTTGACACCCCCAAATCTTCAGATGCAGAGATCAGTGGACCCTGAAGAGAGGCTGCTGAGCTGTATGTCCTGGGAAGAGCGAGGGGCTGGAGTAGAGGCAGATGAGTCACACGCCAACACTCTAATACCTTTTGGAAGCTATTTTTTGCCCTCTGCAATTTGCTGATCTCGTTAGCAGCCCCATGATTTGCTCTAGCCGCAATCAGAGGTTCCTTTCATTGAATTGCCCCTAAGTAGCTTGCTCACATGTTCCGACTCTAGCTGCAAAATTCTAACCTCATTAAAAAAAAAAAATGAAAGCAAGAAACCGCCCTTTTATGTAGGAAAATGGACTGAGCTAGATCTTCTATCCCTGAAATGAAACTTTACAGCTTGAACCGATGTGTACATTTTCCATTCCTCTCTCGGGGATGCTATTTCCATCCTAATGACTTTGGAAAATACGATCGCTCTTTATCCGGGGGTCTGAGTGAGGTTCTTTCTGTAGGAACTGGAAGCGGCAGATTCACAGATAGAAATCTCTTTCTTCTTCCTAGAAAAGCAAAGGCACTTCTGGACGGACACAGCAATAACTGAGCTCAAGCACAATACAGGGCATTACAAAGAGCTAGTTAGCTGGTCAGACTGGCTGAAATACCCACAGCGCTGGAAGAATAGATCAAAACGTGTCTTTAAAATGAGACAGTCCAGTGTACTAGACTCAGGCCAGACCTGACCACTGGGAGAGGTGAGGCTAGATCCTCACCTGAGTACATTGGCAGTGCCCCGTGGACCTCAGTGAACTCTGCTAATTCCACACCAACTGAGGAGCTTCCCGCTGGATTCTAAATCTAGCTCCGCCATTCACGGCCCTTGTCCCTGTGCGCCAGTCCACCCGCCTGCCACGGCCCCTCCTGCTAACCCCGGACCCGCTGCCATTAGCCTTTCCTTGGTTTCCGATTTGATTCCATTAGGAGGAGTTGGCTGGCAGTGGCGGTTCCTGGTGGGGACCAGCAGCTGAAAGGATGCATGGCTGAGATGAGTCAGGGGTCTCGGCCCAGTGGGCAGATGTCCAGATCCCCCATTCTTCTAGGCCAGCTCTGAGTGGGCCACTTAACCCTCGCACTGCTGGAAGGAATCCCTCAGGGTTGACGCTTGCTGGCAAGGCACCATGGGGGAAGATTGCTCAGCACCTGCATGTGTGGTCCCAGTTCCGTGGGGAGGGGCCATCAGAGCAGCCAGCCTCCTCCACGCTCCCTAACTCATTGCGCTCTGAATGCAGACCACGGAGAGGAGAAGGGACATTCTGGCCGAGCTGGGTTCCCTCCCTCCCCCTGCACCACGCCCAGCCTTCGAACCCAGCCTCTCATCACGCTGGACAGGGGCCCTGCTGGAGGGTGCTTGGCACCCAGGAGTTTACCCAGAAAAGTTGGACCAAGGCCCCGCCGCCCAGCTTCTCCAGCCTGCCTCTGGTGCGGGGGGTTGCAGGGACTTTCAGCCACCGGGGCAGTCCTAGCACTCCAGAGCCTGGCGTGGCCTGCGTTGGACAGCTCTAACTTACACTGTGATACCCTGGCTCCCTAGAGACCGTGGAAAACAGAGAACGGCCACTCCAGCTTCCTGCCCCCCCCTTCACTGACCCACTCCTACACTGGGGACTGCGGCAGCTCTATGTTGACAGAGTGACCCCATTTTGCAAGGACTCCGTTTCCTCCCCCTCTGAGGCCCTTAACCCACAAGGGTGGTGAACTGGGCATGAGCAAATGGGAGAATTGGCCCTCGGGTGTTGTTCGCCAGCAACCTTTGGTAGAGCCCTGTCTGAGACCACACGGAGATGCCCATTGCGGGTCCCTTCCCCCCCAGCTGGCAGGCTCCCTTCGCCCAGCATATTCTTCCTCACACCCGGCAAGGGCAGTGAAACTGTAATGCCATTGTCATGCCCCGTGCTTTCAGGCCAGCGTAAGGGAACATTGTTGCGAGGCAGGAGAACAAAGGGGACCCTTGTTTCCGTTCTTTCCCAGCTCATCAGCGTCCCAAGAGCCACAAGTCACTTTGGTTTGCACGATTAACCTGACTGTCGATGCTACGTGACAGCTGGCTCCCCTGGGGCGTCGTCAAGTGGTGAACGCTGGGATCCAGGCTGATTTGAATATCAGGCTATGCAACCACTGGGCACCCCGGGGGGAGAAGGAGCCCGTAACCAATGCATGTCTTTGCTTCTTCAGACCCACGCCACTCAAAGCAAATTACACGTCTGGCATCCCATGTCTAGCTGCGTGACCTTCAATAAAACTCTCTCCCTTCAACTCCAAAGTGGCTGTATGCCATGTGAGCTCCCGTTAGAGGAGGAAATGGAAGAGGAGGCCATATCCTGCCGAGCTGCTGTGCCGCAGGGAGTGGCGTTGGTGAGTCAATAGGAGGCACTGTTCCTGCAGCAGCAGGGCCGCCCAGGATGGCATTCAGTGCCACTTTTTTCAGACAGTCCCTTGGCATTTATTGTTGAAGTCCGGACGTTTGTCCCGTTGTCCTGGCCCTATTCCAGTGAGTGTAATCCCATTCTCCTGGCCTAAATTATCCCAGCCATTTTTTTCACTCTGTGCCCTAAACTTTTGTGGAATGTTGTAGTGTGCTATTGAACTGCTGCCACGCTCCACCCCAGAGTGGCTGCATTCCAGTGCTGGAGGAAGCAATTCCTGTATATAATTTGTAGGGATCCTTCAGGCTGACAGACACTCTGTAAACGTAAGACGTTGTTTGGCTAGGTATACATGCCAATCGTCAGACACCTTTGGTAAACTACAGGGAGCCAAACTTACTATTTTTGTATGTTGTCTTTAATGCCAAATAAAAATACAAGATGATTTGAGCCCTGGGCTGGCAGGAATTGGACAGGCAATTAATTGAGAACTAGAGCCATAGGACCGGCTATTCACCTGGCATAAATCTGTGTAGCTCCTTATACGTCAATGGAACTTTGCCGCTTTCCACCAGCCAGGGACCTAGCCCACTTTAATTAACTAGGTGTGATCTGAAGGAGAGGACTGTGCTGGCAGATCAGCAAGCACGGGGCAGGGGCAGGTCTGGCTAGTGGATGGAAGCTCTCTAAGGAGAACCCAGAAGCTGCAGTATATAGTGCTGGTAGGTCACTGACTGCTGCCTTCCCTCTGAGTCAGGGTCCAATTAACACCCCAGCATGAGCTGTCAGAGTTGTCACCTTTCAGCCCAATGTCCCCAGCATCCGTGGTCATTAAAGACCCATTGGCACTTTTCATCAGAGTCAGGTAGCTAGCTCCATGATCCTGGCTATGTGCCCTCTTGGGTGACTGCCTTGTGCCGAACTAAACTCCCCCTGCAGTTTCACTAGGGGAGACTGACTTCACGTCAGAGAAACAGTGTTGTGTAGTGTGGCTAGGGCAGAGAAGCTGCTGCATTTCCTCTCCAGATGATGGATTTCCGGTGTATAGCTCCCCAAAAGAGCTTCGATATCCTTCGGCTAGAGGGTGCTTATAGCAAAGAACGCCAGTAATAATAGACACTCATGCAAAGAACTTTCCAGTGTATGGTCCCAATGCTGATGTAGGACTTCTCATGTACCCAGGGTTATGCACGTGTGTATGAGTTTGCAGGGTGGGGCCTGATATATGTAGGAGTTGCTTCATGAAGCACTGAAATGCAGCCACCTCTGGGGTGGAGCAGCTTTTAACAGCACTCAATACCACCACATTAAAAAGAGACATTTTTAGATTGCTAGTCCTTCCTGAATGGTCTTATAATTTCAGTGTAAGAGAGTTTAACAGGCTGAGTGAAAACCTGACAGTAATTGGGACATGAATTCAACAGGATTATCACTCTTCTCAGAGCTAAGACTAACCCTCCAGGTCTGGTTTGTTCCATATTCAGAGATCTTCAACCTGATTCTGATCTCATTTAAATCTGGAGTAACTCCACTGACTTCACCAGGGTACTTCAGAGCAGAATATAGCCTTAATTCCTTTGACACTAGTGGAGTTATTCTGGAATCACACCGGTTTTAGTGAGGTCAGAATCTGGGCCCTGCTGCCGGATTTTAAAATAAAACAAAACTGTGTCAAAGCTAATTATTTCCCAATCTGCTTTTTCCTGCTTCCCCAGAGCAGAACTCATGGCCAGACGAGGGTTGAAACCTTTCCTGGCTGGGTGGTGCAGGGACGAGTGGCATTGCCATTGATAATTTTGTCCTAAAAAGGAAATGACTCCAAAATGAGCAACCACGCCATGGGAAGGCTTGCTGGGGGAATGAGAGATGGAAGGAAATGATCCTCTCCTTGACCTTGGCTTGGCCAGATCGAGCCAGGTGGCTGGCTGGGATCCTGAATTGGTGAGTGCTGGGAAGAACATTGCTGGACGTGGAGTGGCCATAGTGGTAAACCCAGAGCCAGTCCCAGCACATACCTGCGCTTGTGGGGACTTCTAAGTCAGCATTCCTGCTCAGCAAACCTCAACAGCCTCCAGCACCTGCTGGCTTGCATGGACCCCCACCCCGGCCACCTGGAACAAACACCTTGGGTACCCGACCCCCTTGACCTCTCCACGAGATAAGCACCCACAATTTCCCCAGCTCCCCTGTAGTGAAAAGCTTCTCCACCCCAAACTGTGCAATAGATGGATGGGCTGATTGTCAGAGGTGCTGAGCCCCAGCAGCTCCCTGTAAGGAGCGGAGGAATATTGTGACGTGAGGGTAGATAAGTGACAAGGATAGGCCTGAGTTAGCATAAGTAATAATAGCTAGGCCTTATGAGCAAAAACAGGCCTCCCGAGCAAAGCTAGGTGCCTCATGACCTGGGCATAAACTCAGGACGAAATGCAGAGGTAGGCTAACCGCAGAAAACTAGGTCAACTGTAGAGAATAGATTAACCACAGAATCAGCGTAAACCAGCTAGAAGCCAGCAGAAGTTGTAAACCAGTAACTGCAGCTTATAGTGGATTGGTCCCTAGCTAAGTGCCAATAGCAGAGAGAATAACAAGTGTTAGGACCCAATCCCCAAGTGGATTGAGACATAACCAATGAGCTTATTGCTAGAAGTTGGGGGAAGGAGTATATTGGGACCCCCAGGTGCCGCCCTGCCTTGGAAGTCTCCGTAGGCCGGTGGAGGTACCAGCAGTGCTACATGGCAGGTCTGTTCCTGGTGCTGTCCACTTACGGGGAAAGATAGGCTTCCCCTCCCTTGTTGTGGTAAGCGCCTGACTTCCTGACTGGTATTGCTGTTGGCTTGAATGAACAGCTTTTGCAGTCAGAGGCTTGTCTGTCTGCCTTTTTCTCACTACTGAGATCTCAAAGCACGAACCCTCCGTTTCGGCGGAGCACACTCCAATTGACTTCACTGGGAGTTACAGGCACCTCCTGTCCTGGGTTATCTCCAGCACAGCTCTGTACCATGGCGATGGAGCCAAAGCACATTGAAGTCAATGGAAAGGCTGATATTGACTTCACTGGGCATTGGATAAGACCCAGAGCTTCTAACCTAGGACTCAGCCTTTGTTCAGGCAAGCAGTCCCATTGATCTTACCATGTTCTCAGATTAAAAATCCCTGCTCACATCGGCCAGGGAAACCAGCTAGCAACAATCACATTTGACCATGCTGCCCCCTCCACAGCAGGGCTCAGATACCACCACGATGGACAGGGCCATAAAAACCACAGATGATAGGAGTGAGAGCAGCTGTTTTAGAGCTTTCCCGTTCCCCAGCTCTGGGACACTGATTATTCCTGCCCATGTGAATCAATCAGGGCATAAGACTGACTCCTTTATAGTGTTACCAGACAGACGACAGAGCATCAGACAAGCACGGATGCAAAACTCTTCCACTCTGCAGTCTGGTAGCAAGCTCACCCTCTCATAGCATTGCAATGGTGTGCGTAGGGTGGGGTCAAACGTGTGCCACTAAGCCCCAAAGTTAAAACCAGCTGCTTGACTCCATGTGTCTCCCCATTAACCCAAATTTGTGGGGGCCCTCCCATCTTTCCATTTGATTGGGGGAGTTGGGATCCAAATGTCTTTCCATCCTGCACAGCTTTTCATTCCTGTTACTTTCCTGAGATTCCTCAAAGGGGAGACACAAAATCAGTTTGAGAGAAATTTTGCTCACAACTTTCAGAAATCCCACAGGCTCAAAAGTTTCCTCTTCTGCTATATTTGTCCTCGCTCATTCCAGTTACTCCCCTTCTACAATGGAAGGACAATCCACTGGTATTTAGCTATCAAGTGTGATTTTCCACTTTTTCTCCATTAGTAACTTTTTGGCTCATGTCTGCTGTAGCAGATGCCATGGGTTTTTCACCTTCTGGGCCAGAGGAATTTTATTTCACTGAGCACTCCCTTCTCTTTGCATCCCGTGCTTTACATTTTGATTGCACTGAAAAATGTGTCATCCCTTTGCAAAAGGACAAAACCATGCAAGAAGCACAGAGCGGTTCTCACTATTATTATTTATTTGTGTTCCAATAGCACAAAGGGGCTGCAGATGAGATCAGGGCCCATTGCGCTCGGTTCTGCATATACACGTAAGAGAAAGTCCCTGCCTCAAAGAGGTTACAGTGTAAATAGACAAGATGGATACAAAGGAAGGGTTGTTATCTCCATTTTACTGGTAGGGAACTGAGGCACGGACAGATGATGTGATGTGTCCAAAGTCACAAAGGAAATCCATGGAAAGGCCAGAAATGTAACCCAGATCTCCTGAGTGGCCGGTGAACCAAAATTCTCCTTCCTTCCAGTAGGACAAAGTAAGGCTGTCTTCATTAGGCATCGCAGTCACCGCTGGGGAGTGATCAAACCCCTGGCTACAGGAGGCAAAGGATAAACTCTTTTATGCCCACCCCAGCAAAGTACTTAAACGCCCGCTGAACTTTAAACAGGTGAGTGCTTGAAGTTCAAAGCGTGCTCAGGTGCATCACTGGATGGAGGCGCAGAGGTAGGTATGCAGCAGGCTGGCACCCGGACCAGACACACTTGGGGAAACAGGACTTGCTGCACGGCCCACCTGGCTGCCACCCCAGAGGTGGCTGCTTTTCCCCTGCACTTGGACAAGCCAGGTTATTGGGTGCCATGGCGATGCACTGTATTCCTTCGTCTAGGGGCGCCTGGCCTTGGGATCCGGGTCAGGTTAGGGGCCAGCCAGACCAGAGTAGCACTAAGACCAGGTGGGATCCTTGTCCTGCCTGCTCCCCAGGGATTGGCCAATTTCTTTTCACCGGTATAGGCTTGCATGGGGGGGGGGGGGGGGGTGCCCGGTTCCCCCTGCCCCCCTTCTTCCCCTGGCCCGGCTCCGGGGAGAGAGTCGCCCACTCTTGGCTTTTCATTATTGCAGAACTGGAAGGGACCAGCTCAGAGCCCCCGCGTGGGAACCCTCCCCCAGCTGCAGCCCCATCCCGCCTGCAAACAAGTCCAAGCGGCGGAGGCAAGTTTAACTTAGCAGCGGCAGAGGCGGCGGGGGGGTGTTACTTGTGCTGCTCCTCCAGCCCGGCCCCTCCCGTCGGGCGGGCTCTGGGACTCGGGAAGGGAGGGAGCGGCTGTCTCCGGGAGCCAGGGTGCGCGGCGCAGAGGAGAGGCTGGGACCCGCGCGGGACCCTTCGCTGTAATATGCCCGCGCTCCAGCCACGCATCTGCCTGCGCAGCTCCCAGCTTTTGGATTTAAGGTAGTTCCCTCGCTTGCCATGTTGGCCCGGACGGCTCTCCAGCTGGCGCTGTGGCTGCAGGTGGCTCTGGGGCAGAGCATACCTAAGAAAGGTGAGCGCTCGCCAATCCTTGGGTTAGCCTTTGGGGGTTTCCTTAGACCTGCGAACATGGGCCTGGCAAAGTCAGGGGGTGACCGGGGTTTGTGCAGCCCTGTTATTATACGGGGGGGGGGACAAACTTCCTGAAAGCGCCACATCAGAGAGAAAACTTGCCTGGTTTATTATCTGTTTAAGCAAATCAAATGCAGCTTGCCCTGGGAACTTGCAGATCTCAGTGGGATCCTAAGGAAGGAGATGTGGGATTCTTCATGAAGCAGTTACCAGGGCCCTGGAATGGAAAAGATCTACTTAAATTAAAAAAAAAAAAAAAAAAAAGTAATTTCAGGTGCTACTGCTGCCCTGGAGTCCCCCTGCTAATTAGTGGGGTTTAACAACTATGTTCCCCCCCACCCCTAAAATGTTTTTTCTCTGTCCATGTGTTGTGTGAAGATCCCTTGCAAACAGGGGAGCTGACAGAGTGAAACTGACAACAGGTAAAATGCTGTCACAAGCACAAAGTAAATTGGAAAATTAAAGGGGGGGGGGATTATTAATCAGTTTCCTCTATAGTAACTTGTCACTTGAGACAGTAATGGATGAAAACCATTCTCAGACAACAGAGTGATGTTTAAGTTGACAGTGTCCGGTTAATTCTTCCTTTGTTTATAGGTAGAAAAAATTCTAGGCATTGAATGTTCTAATAACAGTAGGTGTAGGTGGATTTCACTGGGATAATAGGATAATATCCACACCTGGGGCATAATGCTGTGTGAAAGGAGGTGCGAACTTTCAGTCCGGTTTGGATAACAGATTCTCAGCCTCTCCTGCTGGGGGAGCAGGCCAGGGATTGAAAGAGAGCTGGGGGGAAACCGTTTTCCCGTCCTGGGGAAATGTTTGATGATTCCAAAAAATGTCCAGTCCCAAAATCCGGACAAAAGGTCAAAATCTTGAACACCTTCGCAAACTGACTCCAGAAAAAAACAATCAGTCTGGCTCCATCCAAAACCAACATTTTGATGATTTTGAAATGTTTTGTTTTGATCATGACTCTTCATAGATTTTTTTTAAAATTAGAATTAGTTTATATTTTGAAACAAAAAGGCATTTTGAACCCAAACAACTGATGGTTTTTTTTTTGTTTTTTTTTTAAATGACAAATGTCAATGTGGAAGCTTTTTTGCTTTTTTTTTTTCTTTACCCTAAATGAGCAATTTGTCAGATTTGACCCTTGCCCACACACGTTCCAGCTGTGGCGAATTCGCATCTCGTGACAAAAAATAGTTAGGTCCAAAAATTCCTATCCAGCTCTAGTTAGAAGACTTACGGGGCAGATTTTGTGACCTTCAACTGGAGGAAAGGTCGCAGAATCTGCCCCATAAGTCTTCTAACTAGAGCTGGGCAGGAATTTTTGGACCTAACTATTGAGTGGTTGAGTGGTACTTTGCTATGGACTTCAGCAGCACTCCTTGCAGAGTAAAGCAGTGCTCAGTGTATGCTGGAATCTAGCTCTAGGCAACATAATTTTCCAAGCTATATTCTGATGCCCGGGCAGGCATTGATGCATCATTGCACCTGGTGCTGTGCCAGGATTTTCTGATTCCTAGGCAGAAATTATTATTCTTGTTCATGTAAACGGCCCTAGTACTGTAGTACATGGCACTAGTCTTGCCTGACCTAAGAGAAAGACGTTGCCTGGAAGAGGAAATTAAAGAGCGAGCGTTACCTTTGCAAAAAGAACGTGGCTGACACAAGAAGCCAAGTTTTACAAGCTGCAATCTTGGTTTCTTTGCTTTGACTTCCCAGTGAAATGCAACTGCTGGCTGGCTCTGTCTGAGACTCTTCCAACTCAGACTGCTTTGCTCTTCGGTGTTGTATACCTCCCAGCCTGGGCTCAGCACAGGTTCCTCTAAATTTTTCCTTAAAGTGCTCTGGAGAAAACCATCTGGATAGACCATCATTCGTGGCTTATTTTGGTTTGATTACAGTGTGTGGTGGGCTGGACTGGCAGGCCCAGAAGACTAAGTGGAAGGCAGAAAGTGAGTCTGTGTGTCCCGGGCTCTTCCTGGTGCTCAAACTTAATGCACACGTGTGTGGCTTCATTTTTAATTGCCGCAAACAATGCAGGGACATTACTGGGTGGCCAGTGGCATTGCCTCGGTGCATTAATTCAATCACTATCGTTATTGGAGAGCTGCAGCTAAAATAGTGGAGTAGCCTTTCAGGGCCAGATTCTGATCTCCGTTCCCTCCTATGCCAATCCAGAGTTTCTTACTTTGGGTTTACATGGGTGTAACTGAGATCAGCATTAGCTGGTTATTCTAGATTTACACCAGTGGAAATCAACACCCAGCCTATAGAAAGGAGAACAGTTCATCATTGCCCCGTACTGCATGCCACCATTTACCCCCATGCAAAACCCTTGTGCAGTGGTTGATTCGCACCCGCACAATGTACGGCAGAGAGCACCACTGAGTCGTGCTGTTGGGGGTTTACAGATCGCTGTCTTTCTCCCGGCAGTTGTGCTGCATTGAAAGTGCAGCTCTGTCGGTGAGTGGCAAGCAGGAAACAGCAGCCAAAGCGAGGCTGAACCTGGGATTTAGGAGCAATTTGAACAAAAACTCCTGGAGGAGAAGAGTGCTTGGCTGGGGTGAAAGCCATGAAGTTCAGAGCTTTGATGCTGCTTTGATGCCCTGCTTGCTTCGCCCTCTCTGTCTTGGTGGGAGCATGTGAGCTTATTCCTGAGATGCAGGGAAGTGAGGCTTCTTCATTGGAAAGTGAGCTGGCCATCTTATGCAGCTAGCTCTGGGGGAGTGTGAGGGCAGTATTGGGGTGCTTATTGGGTGAAATTCATCCCCCAAAGTCGGAGTGCTGGGCACTCGAGTCACATTTTCAAGCTCTCCTCCGCTACCTTGAGGGCTAGAAACTGACTTTTATTATTATCATTATTTATTATTGGAGACTGAGATTCTCTCCTAATCTCAGGACTCCAAGAGCTGGGGCTTTATGCAAAGCACCAAGTATCACAGGACAATCAGGAGATGTGGCAACAAATGAACTGGGCTGAAGAGCTATTTCTCAGTCAGTGGCCTGTATTTGGTGCACACTGACCGTCCATGGCTTACCCTGCAGAACAGGACTGGTCTTTTGTTTGTGTGAGTGTCCCTCATTTGCAGAGACCTGTGCTTTGCCCCCTAAATACTCTCCATTTCCCAAGCAGTGTGGTCTCTCTCGTTTGTAGTACAGACTCTCCTCTCTCTAACCCGCAGGGCACTCCAGAGTAACACCCCCGCTTGGGATGATAGTAAAGGTCCCCTCCTGGGAGATTTTGATGCCTTTGCCCAGGGCGAGTTCTTTTCCCTCCCATCTGTTCTGACTGGGGTTGCACTGAGTACGGAGCCTGCTTTCTTCAGCAACCAAACTCCAGCTCTGTTTCTGATGATGCTGGGTTCCCCCCCGCTCCACCCTAAAGCAAAAGTGAGGGCGGGGCATCAGGGCAGGAGGTTAAAGCTTAATTAAGAGATGAGACTTGCCGATGTCACTTGGCTTCTGAGTCCACTATGTTCTTCCTACCGGTTCTGAGTGCCGTGTAAATCAAGCGGCACAGGGTACAGTGGGGTGACAGCTGAAAGGGAGCAGAGGTTTTGGCCAGCATCACCCTTAGATCTCTCAGTGCGGCAGGAGGAAAGCTTTGGCTGGCTACTTTCGCCCAGATAAAGCCAAGGGTGAAACTAGGCAACTCCATGGTCCCTTGACAGCTTTGTGATCTCCCTGTGGTTCGCTTCTAATCACATAGCCAATACCTCGCTAGGCTGGCATGCACATTGCAATAACAAAAAGCCATCGACCAGCCCTGCCTAGTGGGAGAGAAGGGCTGCCCACCTCTGTCTTTTGTTTCCAAAGACCTGGATTCCAGCACAGCCAAAGACCACCCGGGATACGAGTTTCCCACAGTCAGTCCCCAGGTTAGGAGATTTTCTGGCTTAGAATAAGGGGCATGAGGTGCATCGGCAGAGCTGCTGAAGGTGCTCTGCGGCGGTAGAACGGATGGAGCTGCAGAACTCTGAGCCCGATAGGATCTGCTGCGCCAGCGCTGGAGCTAGTCCCAGGAAGCACATTTTAATGAAGTCGCTTTACAGAAGTTGCCAAGAAAACAGAGATGGGTTTTAAAAACCAAGCCCAACCCAGGTGGGGGGGTAGCCTGTGGATGTTTGTCAGTGGGCTGGGAAGGGCTAATGAGGCTGAGGCAGGTTCTTTGTCTTAAACATCCCACTGGAGGTGAGAAATCTCAGTTTTCCATTTCGCCGGACCACCATGATTAATGACATTTCAGGACTGCTTGGAACAGTGGCTGAGTGCAAAGCACAAGGGGATTAAGCAGCAGTTTGAATCCCAAGGTGGTGGATGAAGGGGAGGGAAGAATTGTAACGTACAAGGAAATTAAAAAAGAAAATGCAAAGGGAAGGGCCTTAAAGCATTCTTCTAGCGTGTTGTACTCCTGTTCCCTGCTTTATGTGATACATCTCTAGTCTAATGACAGCTGTGACCAGAAAGAGAGGGGGGGGGCAATTTATTTATATTTTATTGGGGTTAAGTGTTGGGGAAGCCGACCCTGATGTAGCTTTTTTGTTTGTTTGTTTGTTTGTTTGTTTGAATATAGGAGCAAACGTGTGTGTCTCTGTCCTACAGGCCCAGGGGAGGGAACCAGTCCGTCTCTAGTATCCATAAATGGCTGCAAAATGTATGCCTGCCTGCACAGGTTTTCCAAACAATAAAATCTAAGCACCTTTCCAGTTCTGTCTCCAAAATATGGTACTTCCTGGGGTGCCAGTTAATCAACATGCCCATTTCTAGCAAGGCATCTATCACCTTTCACCTTTCAGGATAGGTCTTTCAGTGAGTGGTGGCATCATCTGAGGCTTGGCAGGATGCTGGCTCGTATCCCTCCTTTGATAGCTTCCTCTTGGCAGTGGTTGCTCTGTGGGTTGTTGTTTTTTTGGGGTTTTTTTGGTCTGTGTCATTCCCGACTGCGAAGTCACTCACTGACTATGGCAGGCAGGGCAGGGCTTTTACTGGAGCCTTCTCCCTCGTGGTGCATTTGTTGCTGTCCCCAGGGAGTTCAAGAGCACGTGATCTTGTTCACCACTTACGGGCGGACTCCTTTGTCCACCTCCAGTCTCAAGCCATCCAGATCCTGCCAGGGCCGAGAGAACTTGCAGCTGCTTGTTTCGACGTTCAGAAAACAAGTGACACCCCTGGGCCGGATGAGGGTGGGAAAAGAGACCGGGAAACAGATGACTTCATGCCAGGAGATTGGCCACTGTAGTGCCAAGTACTCTGGCCCTGGCCTGCCAGCCAAGTGGCTGGCCCTGCCATCTGACTCAGTCATACAGCAGCACGGGTGACCCAGAAAGGGGAAGCACAGAGCGGTGGCAGCGTGATCTGCGTGTCTTGCTCCAGGAATCCAAATCCATCAACCGGCCGACGTGGGTTCCTCTGACTGAATGGACTGAAGTTAGGGGCCGGGATGTTTCTATCCCCCTGAAGGGCGCCGGTTTGAATCCGGCTTGGGCTAGTATTGGCTGAAAGTCTCCTCTAAGGTGTCCCCTTCTCCAGAATCACCGTTGGGTGCAGCCTTGCTGGCAGACTAAGGAGAGAGGCCAAGGACTGAATGGGTCCTGGAGAATAGGTTTTCCCCTCAGTGCTGAGGTCAGGATTGACGCTGGTGCTGCTGCTGCCCATGCTGTGCCAGTTTTGTGAATAAACAGCCGACCCTCTGAGTGGTTTGTGTGTCCAATTCCTGTTATGGGCACTCCTGTTGCTGTCAGGCTGTGTGGTCCGGTAAGCTGAAAGCTAGACACTTGGACCTTTGAGACCTGGCTTCTATCCCTTGACCTGATGCGTGATCTCAGGAAAGTCTCTGCCTTAGTTTCCCTCTCTGTAAAATGGAGACACTACTACCCCATCTGCAGAGCACTCTGAGAGCTCAGGATGGGAAATGGTGTATCCGAGCTAGGCATTGTAATGAATTGTTGCCCTGCCGCAGGTCTGCTCCCAACTCTTGCTGTTAAATGCCAGAGAAAGTAACTCTGCGGTTTTGTTGGTTCTGTAACCGGGTCTGTAATGCTGCGGTGCTGGGGGGCAGGTTTCTGCATGGTGCTGGGTCACGCTGAGGCGGCTGTAATGAATCTAAGCTCCGTTAATGCATCTTCTAGGCATCTACCACGTAGTCGTCACCCTCTGACTTCGATGCGCTCCTTTTCGGGTGGAGTCACAACAAGGAGGATTCGCGTGATGTCTGCCGCCGGTTCACGGCGCGTTGGAATGGCTATGTCCTCCTCTCAGCCCGCACACACTGCACAAGACGGGTTCGTTAACTAGTCAGCCGCTGGGCCTTCTGGAACCGAAGGACAGCACGGGGGGGATGCTTCCCAGGGAGGCCGTGCAGACAGCAGGGGGAAGGGCCACCAGGGCATCAGCTGTCTAGATCGCAGAGCTAACAAACACAATCACACCCATGCTTCCTGCCATCTCTCTCTCACACACACACACACACGTGCACTGCGCCAGGCCCCACGCTCTCACACCCAGGCGCATTCTTGACCTGCACTGTGCCCCTGCTACACTGTGCCCCTGCTACACACCCCTGAAACACACACACTCCTAGACACCCTCTGCCACCGCACGCTCGCTCTCTGACACGCCAACACATGCACACACACCGGACACATTCAGACACAATGGCTGGGGCTAGCGTGGGGCAGGATTTCTGCCTCTCCATGAATTAGTGGGACCTGAGGATGATCCCTTGTTCTCTTTGGCCAGACAAGGGGTACAGGACATTCCCTGGAAAGGTGAAGGCATTTGGGTGACTACGTAGCAAGTGTGAAAAATCGGGACAGGGGGTGGGAGGTAATAGGCACCTATATAAGAAAAGGCCCTGAATATCGGGACTATCCGTATGAAATCAGGACAACCGGTCACCCTACATGCACCCCCCCCCCCCTCGCTTCCTACTTTTCCATTCCTGGCCCCATATCCCTCACTCCTGTCCCCCAGGACCCACATTCCAGTCCTGGACCCACACACACTGCTCTGTCAAAGCCTTTCAACCCCACCCTGCAGCATGGCCTGGTGTTCTAGTCCTGGCTTGCCCACGCAGCTCTGACAATGCCCCCTCCTCTTCCAGGGCAGTTCTTCCAATGCTCCTCCTCCGGGCCGTGCAGAACCCCCGCAATCCCAGTGACTGCTCTCCTTGGCGGGCTGACTGCCAGTCGTCTTGAACAGTACCCCAAGTCAGTGTTGCCAGCTGTTGTGATCTTATGCCTCTCAGCTTGCATTTGTGGAAGGGGAGAAGTAGGTTTCCAGCCCTCACGGTTAGAGAGAAAAGCTGGAAAATGTGAACCCTTCACTCCCTCGGCTCAGAACTCAGAAAGACAATAAAAAGACCTGAAAACTTCCTACCTTAATAAAACATCTTCTCTCTAAGCCAGTCTTCTGGCTTTTGGAAGCCTAGCTATGCTGTTTGAACGCTTGTGCTGACAATGCTGCTAGGGAATGGACTACGGCCCCATTTCTCTTCTGACCTGCAGCTGAGGGTCCCGGTGTTCGGAAAAGAAAGGCTAGCGCACTGTAATGCGGGGTGTTTCCACACTGGCAACCTAAAGCATTTTCAGTGCATCTTCCACCTGTTTGGCATTTTCTGTCCCCTAAGGATTCGTGCCGCACATACAGCATTTTTTGTAATAAAAGGTATAAAGAATGTATGAATTTCTGAGCCCAGTCCCGCAGCCATGAACAAATGAGCCAGACAGAAATGCTGCTATCACAGCAGATTTTCCATCATCTTTTCTGTCCTCCTCCGCTTCCCCTGCGTACTCCGATTAACTAAGCTGCAAATGGCAATAACGTGCCTTTCTTCTCGGAGGCTCTCACAGTGCGATGTGGGTTGTTTTCACACGGCTCACCCCCCACCCCCCCGCGAGCATTGAAATGTAGACACCTTTTGGGTGCGGAATGCAGCAAGACCACACAGCAGTTTTTAGAAGAAGCGAATAATTGGCGTAGCTGCAAGTTTCAGGGGAATTTAGGTTTGCTGGGTTGAACTATGCTGGAGCTTCGCCTAGCCATCATGTCTAAAACGTTAGGCTCAAGCACGGACGATGGAAGATTTAGCTAGTCAAGGATTGTGCATAGTTCTGAGAGACTCCTGCATGATCCTTGCTCTTTTGGGATTTCAATTGGACATCTACAGATTCAAGCCCTCCACCTTCTGGAGAATGAACTGAGGCCCAGGGAGGCCTGCCTCCATCTCTGCCCCCAGGAGCAGACTTTGCTGTTTACACCTGTGCTAGTCAGATAGCTCTGATGCCCACTGGGGATGGATTCTGGCAGCAACATTGGAACCAAGCCAAGAGCTCCCTGCCAGCTCCGAGATCCTGCTGCTCCTCCTGGGAATCTAGAAGTAGCAGCGTCTCCTACCACATTACTTTACGGTCTATATTGTGTTCCAAACCGGGCTTGTTTTAATTCCGGCCAAACTCAGCGCCAGGAAATTGAAGAAACATCCTCTTGTTTGCCCCCTTCCCTTGACAGTGACTCCGCCTGTTTTTTACCAGCTGTTTGCTTCTGGTGCTGGAACTTGCTCTGCATTAGGCTAAGACAGTAGGTCTGGCTGGCATGGATGTTTCACAGCCTCTAGGGTCTGAACAATGCGCCGGTCAGGCCGGCTGGGAATGTTGAAAGCGCAGTAACAGCTAGAACACTTCCAGCCTCTGGCAGCTTGTGAGAACATGCCAGAAAATGCGTTGCACAACAGAGACGAGTGACTGAGCAAATAGATTGTATAGCTCTCAGGGAGAGATCAGGAGAGCGCGTCTGTAAAGTGCTTTGAGATCCCCGGGTGGAAGGTGCTGTGCAAGTGGAAGGTGTTCCTTATTACCTGCTGAGGAACCACAGTGACTACCTTCCCCACTGGAACAGCTGCAGAAGTGCCCCTAACTGGCATAGGCAGATCACTCCCACAAACACCATGTGCTTCGTGTGGGACACACGGATGTGGCCCTCCTTTTCTCGCTGTCCCCCTGTGCATGGGTGAAGGTTGACATTCCCACCTCGCTCCTCTGAGAGGTCAGCAGCTGTTTCAGCCAGCCAGTGGCTGTATGGAGCGGATCTCTTGGAAGATGAATGTTGAGCAAGGGGCAGTGTGGTCCAGTGGGTAGGGCTCCGGCCTGGGAGCTTAGCGCTCTATTCCTGGCTCTGCCAGTGATCTAGGGTGTGACTTTTACAAGGTCTCTGTGCTCCTTTCTTCTCCCGCCCTGTGTCTGTTTCTACAACACTGTGAGCTTTCTGACACCAGGACAGTCTCTCCCTACGTGTCTGTGCAGTGCCTCGCCCAGTGGGGCTTCTAGGTGCCGGTGTGAGAACGATAACGCTCATTTTCTCCTGCCCTCCCCCCTCCTTTGTGTTTCATTGCCAAACGTGACTTTAAAAGGAACTTGGCCAGGAACTTCTGAGTGCAGAAAACCCGCATCTGCAGCGCGAGCGCTTGCCTGGCTTGTCAGCCCCTGGAGTTGCACTGTGCCTCCTGGATCTGGCCATTGTGGGCTGATTGTTGGCCTGGATGCTGTGCAGCACATGCCCGTAGAAGGACTGAGCTTGCAGAGGCCAGATCTGACTGCAGGGCCGCGCGGGCCTTTGCCAAGAGCGGGAGGGCAGGAGGTGCTCTGCAGCGCTGAGATTCGTCGGCTGTGTTTGGGTGGCCCAGGATCCTGTTTATGGCAGCTGCCTGCTTGATTTAACTCTTCTGTGGAAGGTGTGGGTCACCGGAGCAGTGCTACAGTGCAGCTCGGCACACACTCTGACGCTCCACCTTCTTTCACCGCGCCGGTCGAAGCTTGCCTTACAGCATGCACGTCACACGGGGGGCCTTCTGATTTGTCCCTGGCATAAGCGAGAGAGCATCTCCTGCTCCCCTCCCATTTGTGATCCTGCAAACCGCCTTGAGCCCCATCCTTCAGCACACAGGGGCTCCAAGCCACCAAAGCTGTGTGAGTGATTGCAACCCAAGCATGCGCAGGCTGTCAGGCCGTGTGCCCTAACCCGCTGACGTCCGTCTTACGATTTCAGTGGGCTTTGGATTAGATCCTCCGTTCACTCCCGTTTCTGGGTTAAGTGATTCCAAATATCGCCAGGAGAAAGGTCTTTAGAGAGCCAAATTCTCTCCTTAAGTTGTCATTCCATGGAGCCCTGGACCGTATTAAAAGGTACAAGCCTTTATCTGCGTCTGTGTGTGTCTCTGCTTTGCATTTCTCGTCCGAGGGTCTCAAATTGCTCTGCAGAAATAAAGCTCTAGTCCACAGCCAGCTGACGAGGCAGAGCAGTACAACGAAGACCACTGTGCAGGCAGGGAAAGGGGGGGTGCAGAGAGGCGATGTGACTTGCCCGGGCAGGCACTGTGAGTCAATGGCAGTGCCTAGAATAGACACCACGACTCTTTATACCAAGTCATAACATGTGTAAACAAAGGGGCCAGTCCTGAGGTTCTTACTGCAGCAAATTCCCATTGAACTGCCTGCATGTGGACCTCGGAATTTGGCCAAAGATAAGCACATTAACTGCTACCAGACTGCTGTGGGTTGGATTGGGTCCCACCATCTCAATAACCTCCTCCCCCTCTCTCTGTCTCTGCCAGGTCTCCAGCCCTTCGTTCCAGAATCAGAAGGGGACCTCCTCTTCCTGCTGGACAGCTCTGGCAGTGTCTCCTACTACGAGTTCTCCAGGGTGAAGGAGTTCATTCGGGACCTCCTGCGACCCTTCACCTTTGGCCCCAGCGACGTCCAGACCAGCATCATCCACATCAGCACTCTGCCCACCATGGAGTTCCCCTTCGACCGGTACCTGTCCACGGGGGCGGTGCAGCAGGCTGTCCGGGACACGCAGCAGCTGATGGGGGACACCAACACTGGCAAAGCCCTCTCCTACGCCAAGGAGAAGTTCTTCACAGAAGAAGCTGGCGCCCGGGCAGATGTGCCCAAGGTGCTGGTGTGGGTGACAGATGGCTTCTCTACAGATGACATCTCCCAGCCCATGCAGCTGCTGAAGGACATGGGGGTCACGGTCTTCATTGTCAGTACTGGGCGGGGGAACTATCTGGGGCTTTCGGCAGCTGCCAGCCAGCCTCCTGAGAAGCACCTGCACTTTGTGGATGTGGATGACCTGCCCATCATCACCAAGGAGCTGAGGGATGCCATCATAGGTACCATGCGCGGGCGAGCCTGGGCAGAGCTGTTCCAGTGGGCAATGCCCCTTCTGGGTGGTGGTTGGTGAATGCCAGAAAGTCCCTAGGTTTGGGGAAGTACCCAAGAGTTCTGAGACTTCTCTGAATCTTCTGTGGAGGTCTCTGGCCTGCAAAGCCAGGGCTGGAGGTTCCCAGTGTTTCCTCCATGCCCACCACGAGAACCGCTCCTCCAGTCCCACAAAGAGTGCGGAGGGCCTACACCCATCTGACTGAAATGCAGCAGGTGGCCAGACTTTGCAGAGCTTCTGAGAACACTCAGTTCTAGGGACCGGGGACCGTTGGGGTCAACTCCTATTTTACCTTCACTAGCTGGTCCTGTTGCGATCCAGCCCACCTGGGGTACCTCAGACGTGTGTGGTGAGGGGTGATGGAGCGCAGCACCCCGGGTGGGCTCAGCGGCAGCAGGGAGTGAATCAGGAGCCTCCAGATCTTAAAACAGGAGCCTCTACTGCCTGAGGTAGCAGATCCAGCTCTGCTATTCGAGGCTATAGCTGGCTCCAACCTCTCCATGAGGCCCAGCCCTCACTAGCGGGGGCCAGAGCGCTGTGACAATGGCCAGATACTCAAAGGTATTTAGGCACCTAACCGCTCAGTGAGGGGCTGAGTGGGATTTTCTAGCATGCCTAAACTGGCTAGGCACCAAACTGATGGGAGTTAGGGGCTTAACCGGCTTAGGAAATCCCACCCTAAATACCTTTGAGAATCTTGCCCAGTGCTCAGTGCTGCTTCATGTGTGAAGACAACAAGGCCCCTGCTGTGAGGAGCTGGCAGTGTAAGGATCTCCTAGAGTGACACGCTGCATCGCTGCTGTGCAAGGTATATGGGATTTCTCGTCCTTTGCCAGCAGAGATTGGGACCGCAGTGTGGGTTGGTGGGGAGACCTCCTATTGACCAAGAACAGCTGCCCCAGCAGTGGTGTTGACCTTGCTTTGTCCGGAAGTGATCCCAGGCCTTGATGCGGTTGGGGGAAGAGTGGGGACAAATTCTTGTGCCCCTTCGGGGAAGGGGCCCCAAGGTCTTGCAGCTGTAACACCAGCCTTACGTGCTACAAAGGGAACAAGCCAGGATTCGTTCCCTTCCGTAGACTGGTGGCAATTATCTGTGTTTGCATCGCAACGACTTGCGCAGCGGCGGAGATAGTCAGACAGCAAGTTGTCTGGATTCCTTTGAAACCCACAAGACTTGGAAATGAGTCATTGTGGATGCAGGTCATTGGCTTCCCTGCAATTCAAGCCAGGCATGAAAACGTACCAAAGCCAAGAACGTTCCTTCTGTCTCCACAGATTAATGGTTACCCAGGGAACTCGCAGCAGAGCAGGAGGTTTAGCAGCAGAAAATAAAGATTAGGATTTTCCAGCATTAGGTGCTCAAATCCCTTTGAAACCTAGGGGGAGATGGGTGCCTAATTCTCTTAGGCACACTAGTAAATTTCAGGAAAAAAGATTACCTGGTTGCCCAGTAATCTGGATGTAACAATTTGCTCTTTAATATGTAAACACCCCATCCAGGTTTCAATAGTGACAGGCACTGTGGGACACATCTAGGTGGTGATGTGGGCTCTTGAGTGGCAGGTGTTAGTGGGAGCTAGGATTTTTTAAGTTGTATCCTCTAGGCCACTTCCTCTAGGACACTCGGTAAGTCACTTAACTTCCCTGACTCAGTTTCTCCCTCTGTAAGACGGGACTAACTTTGACCGGCCTTAGAAGATTGCTTGGTTGATGTCCGTCAAGCAGCTGGAAGCCACGAAGAACCAAGTGACTCTGTAGACCTCAACACTATGGCTGTAAATTACCTTGGCCTCACTTGCTTTCTGAACGGACTGAAAGTTTTCAACCAACATTTCCCAATTGTTCAGTGGCTCCAAGCTGTCCCATAAACACGGGTGCATGACCCTGAGACCCCTGCGGCATGCGCAGAATAAAACCAGCGCTGATAGAAACGTTGGCAGCGTCGGATCACCTCCTGCGTACCATGTAGAAAAGAGCAAACCTAGCCTGGCAGTGTGTATACATGGAGGCTGGCAGTCACGAAGGATCAAAGTCCTGCCTTTAGGCCACCTGGCATGCTGCTGGTGTTCTCTAAATAATAATTATTAAACGTGGTTGCTAGCAGGATTCCAGCTATGGAAATTGTGACCAGGAGTTTTGCATTTCCAGTGCTGTGTTGTAACGAGCTATAGGACTTAGTCAAGGGGTCTGATCTATAGCACAATTTGGCTTGTACAGTCCTCAGAAGAAAATCCTGGCCAGGCTTGTCAGAGTTAGCGTGCTGGCAGCGAGCCTGTTTGCTGCAAGCATGACTGTGGCTGCGGGATTGGAGCGAGTGTAAGATCCAAAGGTGGGTTAGACTTTCACAGCTGGACTTTGCAAAGCATCCAGGAGAGAGACCCGGGCAGCCAAAAGCCACACGCGCGGTGCTGGAGACAGACTTTCCAAAACACAGGGGAACACCTGGTGCTTGTCTGCATGTCGTTACCTACGACTCACATCCTCCACACAGCTCTCCAAGGACTGTTGCTCTGGGTGTTGCCTGCAGTTGCAAAGCTGGGGCCTTGTCTAAGCCTCCTAGTATTCTAGGATCTAGGATTTCTTTGGAAAGCTGAGCAAGGTACTTTGGCCCTGCAACGTTTTTCCATTTGCTTTCTGGAGATTGCTTCTCCATTGGAAAGGATGTTTAAATTCCCTGCCCGGCTCCTGCGGAGTGGAGAGGTATGAAGTATCCAATTAACCCTTTCCACAGTCACGTATCGACACAGCAATTTCGTCATTAAAGTAAAACACTATTTACACTATTTACAAAACCAAGCACAAAAAATTGATAAAAGAGAAAAGAAAACCAACTGCACCTGCCAAGTTGCTGTGTGGGAAGCAGGGGCCTCCACCACCCCTCCAGTTGGGGAATAAGGGAGCACGTACCGTGTCGTCACAGCAGTGGCCGGAATGTGCAAGGTGCTGTAGAAACCCCTGTTTGTAAATGGGCCACTTCAGCTCAAGCAGCAGCCCAGAAGTGGGGCAGTGTCATCGCCAACTCCAAGCACACGCACAGTGTGAGTCAGGCCCCTCCAAGATCTGGCGTGAAGATCATGAGATGTCTCAACCATAATAAATGCTGTGTTCTTTTTTTTTTTTTCTTTGCCTTCTGGCTTTTAAGCCTCTCCGAGTTGCAAGCTTTACTCTGCACCCGTGACTTTTTCTAGATTTTTTTTCTTTTTTAAAGGACATCTGAGATTCTTCCTTATGCCCATGACTCCAGGAGCTGGGGCTTTAAGGGAAAAAATACCAAATGGCTCAATAAAATTGTGAGCGCTGGCAAGTGCGGGCCTGCTGAAGACCCCTTTGCCTCCCTTTCCCCAGAGCCACAGGTTCTGTGTTGTGCTGCCACGATGTGCCTATGCCATGGGAGAGAAGGAAGGCCAGCTGGCATGCGGGGCAGGGAGACCATTCCAAGTGAGTGGGCAGCATGGGAAAAGGCCTGGAGCTGGCATTATTATGGTCATTATCCTGTCCACATCTCTTGCAACAAGACAGTGAGTTAAAAGGCCTTTTGTAGATGTACAAATAAGCTTTGTAATGAAACGGTCCCATCTCCTCCCTCCAGCCCTGCCCAGGAAGGGGTTGGGTTTCATCCCCACTCATTGCGCCATGGACCTGGCTGCCGTTCAGCAGTGGCCTCAGGTGCGAACGTGAGCATGGGAGCAACCCAGAAAGGGAGTAAATTATAGGGGCCACGTCTCTTCTACAAGATTCATTAGCCTTTATCTAATCGTGGCTCCCTTAAGAAACATCTCCTTTGCTTTTAAAGACTTGCTCAGAGATCTAAGCAGGCAACTAATAAACCAAAGCTGTTTGCTCTTTGGGATTCATGCCAGAGTTTTAGATCCAAGCCAACATGAAAGGCACTACTTAGAGTGAGTGAGTGAGAGAAGGGGAATAGGCTCATATTTTGGGCACAGGGGAGCACCCACCTCTTGGTTTCTAATCCTGCCTCTGCTGTGGCCTCCCTCTGTGACCAAGTGACATCAGCTCCCTGCCTCAGTTTCCCCCTCGTGTACAGTAAGTATGATAATATCAGCTGCCCTGCGGTGAGGGGTGCTGGGAAAGTTAGTGAATGTAAATGGCTCGACAGACTGTCAGCCGGGTTCTGATCTGGCTTGCTGTGGTGTCAGTCAGGAATAGCCCTCTTGAAGTCAGTGGAGCTGTGACAGTGTGAAACTCTTTTAAGCGAGAGGAGACTCAGGCTGTGCTAGGAGACTGACCCGGACAACTCTTGTCTCCTCCGTAGTTACTTGATTCCACCCCCACCTGCCTGGCCACACGTGCAGTGTTGGAGGCAGACCAGCAGGCTGTTGGGCATCCCCTCTAAACTTTTGCTGTTGCATTAAATCCACACAGACAATCACTTGCATTCCCTTTCCTCTTTGAATTGATAGACCTAAATCTGTCACCCCGTAGGCACCGTGCCACCCTTCTCCGGCCAACAGACAGCTCGTGTGTAGGATGCTCTCCATGCTGCCCTTCCTCAGTGAAGATCTAGAAGGCTGAAGTTGACTAGCCTGCTGATCCCGCTCCTTTCGCCAGCCCTAACCATCAGGATCCGCCACAACGGGCGCCAGGGAAATACCTGGATTAGACTGACAGATACAGGGAAAACAAATCAGATCTTGGGGAAATGGCTGAGTAATGCAATGCACGCGCTGAGCCTGCTTCTTAGAGACAGTGGGGGTTAAAATATGCTGGACCAGATGGGCCAGAGCTCTCATCTGTTATGGCAATGCCTCGTTCTACAGTGTAACCTTCCTGACCTCCCGCGGGTAACTAGAGACTCCACTGCAGTGCAAATGACAAGAGCGGCCCAGGATTAAGCTGCTAGTGTCCTCTTAAAGTGGTGCATACTTCTCACCTAGTATCAAGTTAGCCAGGGGAGGGAATCTGGCTTTCTTCTCCGGGGGCCGGACCTGTGATGCAATGAAAGAATTCCGTTGGGGGCCGGGTGGGTTTACGTTAGCGAGGGGTGTCTCCTTGCTCACGGCTGCTGACTGTGCTCTGGAGAAACTGACGTCTCGCTTTGGCACATTGCCCACTGCAGGATCCTACATGCACAGAAGCAGTGGAAACTGCAGTCAGTGAGCGCACAGGCCCAGGTAACGCATCTCTGAGCTCTGGCAGCCCCTGGAGAAGGCTCCGTGTGCGGGGACAGGGTACAGCGTGGAGTCCAGGAACATAATTTCCCAGTCCGATAAGGAATATCGTCCACCGTGCTTAGCAGATGTGAGGACCTGCCCTGGAGGGATAGAATTCAGTCTGGTCTAACCCGCTTGTGTTTGTTAAAATGGCCATTCTGTCTGAAATCAAACTTTGGAAGCCTAATCCTATTAACAGTGGGTGATAAGTGGGACTAGAGCTCATGGGCTCTGTTCCTGACTCTGTGAGCCGGGGCGAGGCTTTCACAGCCAGGAGTCAGTGGGGGCGGGGGTGGGACGCCTGATAACCAGCGCATTCCCCTCTCGGCCTCAGTTTCCCTCTTCGTTGAAATGGGGACAATGGCGCTGCCTCTCAGGTGGCTTGTGAGGCTTCCATCAGCACTCGTGGAGCGTCCTTCCCGCCCCCGGCGTGAGCTAAGGGGAGCGTCCCGAGGGAAGTGGTTGTGGCCAGGTGCGAGCCCCTTGCCATGGCGTTGGGCGAGGAACACAGCCAGTTTCCCTGGGAACATCCCACCACGGTGTCTCGGGCAGGGCCGGGGTGGCCAGAGCAGACTGGGTGAGTGCCGGCTCATGGCATTAGCAGGACAGTGTCTCCATCCCAACAGGGGGAAGGTGGGAGAGTTGAGCATAGGGGGGAGACATGAACGATGCAGAGCAGCCTGGGGCACTGTGGCAGGCCGGGGTGGAGGCTGCCCTGTCCTGTCCGAGCTGCCGCTGTCCTGTGCAGCTTCAGTTTGCCCAGTCTGAAGGGCACCAGAGCAATGTGTGCTGTTGGCCGAGGGTTCTTTGGAGCTGAGGGGCCAGTCTTGCCATCCCAGGCATGATTTAGTGGGCATCAGGGGTAGAACCGCCAGCCCTCACGCCCAGACGCGCGCACAGCTGTGCAGTTCTGAGCCATGTGCCAGCCTTTTGGATGGGATTTCCGCTGCCGTCTGGTGGACGTAGGAGAGACACGTGCTGGCTTTAAAGCACAACCCGATACTCTGTGGATGATAACGGACAAAAGGGGGTGGTATTTAGACTCAGAAGTGACTAAAATGATCCACTAGTGTCCCCCCCACCCATATCCCAATACCCAGACCTCCTTGCTCCTGTTTACACTAGCTTCCTGGCTTTGAGGCAAAGGCTCATGGCATTTTTGTGCTCCGGAATCTTAAAATAAGGGACCGATTCATGGCAGCCCAGCTCCGCTCAGGTGACCTGTTGCTATGAGCTGCTAAGCTGCTGCCCTGATCCACCCCAGAAGTGGCTGCATTGCAATGAGGTGTGGTCTGAGCCATGTAGCGTTTTTTTCTAATGTGTTTAGAGTCCCTCGCATGAGAGGCAAAATCCAGCCATCTAGGGCAGGGGTGTCAAACTCGCTGATGGTGACGAGCCAAATTCACATAACATGCCCTTCACGGGAGCCATGCAACACCCGCCGTCGAAAAATTCGGGCTATCTTCCATTTTCGGCGGCGCAGCATGGGCCCTTTTTGGCGGCGGGATTTCGCAGGGGACCCTGTTGCCGCTTTTAGGGATTTCTGTGGAGGATGGTATTGCCGCTTTAAGACTCTCTTAAAGTGGGCCCTCCGCCAACAAATCTCTTAGAGGGACAATGCCATACGCAGAGAAACTTTCGGCGGCAGCACGACTCACTGAAACACTGGCCGAACGCGGGCCAGATCAAAAAGGTTCGCGGGCCAAATGTGGCCTGCGGGCCGTATGTTTGACACCCCTGATCTAGGGGATGCAAAATGATCACTTGCATTTTCTGTGCCTAAGGAGGCTACTGCTGCTGTTGTGATGGAGGCGGGTGTTTTCACTGGCCCCGGGGAGCCAGTGGGACTTCTCTGCTCGCAACTGGATCCGCCACTGACTTCTTATTGCTGTTTCTCCCCCAGATGTTATCCGAGCAAAGCGGCTTCGCGCTGTGGACATCACCTCCATCAGCTTCCGTCTGACGTGGCCCAGGCTCCTCTCCGGTGACACCGGTTATTACACGGTGGAATATGCCCCTACGGACGACCCTAGGAGGAAGCTGGCGAAGCAAGTGTCCGGGGATCACACCAGCCTTTTCCTGAGCAATCTCTCACCAGAAACCACCTACGAGGTGGTGCTCATTCCGGAGTCCAACGTGCACTACATCCCGCCACAGACCACCAGAGTCACCACGCTGGAAGGTAGGACTAGCACCTATGTGACGGTAGCACCAGTCAAGGATCAGGGCTTCATCCTGCGGGGTGCCATGCAGACACACAACGAGGATGGTCTGTGGCCCAGCTGAGGTGTCTAGACTCCGTGTGGAGGAAGATGAGTCTGGGTTTGAGAGAGCTTTTCTAAGACCCTGGAGCTCGCTCCCCCATAAGCTGTAGTGCAGGCCACCATCGGAGACAGGATATTGGGCTAGACGGACTGTTGGGCCGACTCAGTATGGCAGCTCTTATGAATCTATAGAAAACATAGGCAGAATTTAATTGGAAACTGGAAGTTTTGGCTCTCCGCTGGCTTAACCGGTGCCGATCGGTGGATCCCATCGGGGTAAAGGGAAGCAAAGCAGAAGCAGGTGTAAAGAGCTCCATGACCTGCACACCCTGTGTGCACCTTCTCGCTGGCGCAGTGTGACGACCCATGTGTAACCGGGGTGGGTCGTCATCAGCTGGGAAGGAACCTGGGACCACTCGGTCTAAAGCCCGAAGCCGCTTCTGCCTGAGCTGAAAGACCCAGGTGTCTTAGCCGAGGCGGTGGCAGGCTTCCCATCCTCTGTAGGTGACCACTAAAGGGTGACATGGAGCAGACGACCAGTAGAGGGTGACATCAACTGGATTGCGCACATAGGGAAGCCGTGAGCAGATGCTGGACCCTTTTGAGGCAGAAGGGCTGGCTGTGCAGAAAGCAAGTAGCCATGGGGAGCCTTTTTATTTAGAGCAGGATTGAGCTATGTTGACGTGTCTGATGGAGGAACAACCCCCAGTGGGTCGATTTTGCTTCCGCCTCCATGACGGCAAATCGGCTTACGCTGCTCTGGAGGGAGAAAGCTCTGCTGCCGTGAATCACGCAGACGCTTGTCTTCCTTTCCCTCTTCCCCGCAGAGGAAATCAGCCCAGCTCGGGTTCTCATCTCAGAGTCCAAGCCGCACAGCTTCCGCGTCAGCTGGTCTCCCACGCCGGACAGCGTGGTGAGCTATCAGGTCCTATATGGGCCGCTGCCTGGCAATTCGGCGAAGCTGCTGGAAGTGGATGGGGGACACAACAACACCATAGTGGAGAACCTGGCACCCAACACCACCTACTTGGTGACAGTGGCGGCTCTCTATAAATCGGGGATGGAGAAAGCCCTGTCAGCCAAAGCTTGCACTCAGGAAGGTGAGTGAGAGGTGCCCTCTGCTGACAGGACACCGCCATTCCAGCTGTGGCCACATCTTTGGCCAGACCAGGCACTGAGGGGGAATCCCTTCTCCCTCTCTCTTGTGTCTCCTGCCCCTGACATTTGCAAGCAAAGCCAATATCCTAGTATAAGGTAGCGCCAGGCCTCAGTGAAAGAACGGGCCAGCCAACCCACCTACAGCAGTGGTTCTCAAACTTTTTAAATGGAGCCCCCCCCGTGGACTTTTGTCTAACAATCACGCTTCCCCTGAATCGCGCCCCCCCCCTTCCCCTTCTGAAAAGGGGCGGGGGGCCTTTCAGAAGAAAAACACGCGAGAAGCATGCCGGACAGCGGCAGGAGGCTGCTGCAGGAGGGTGGCGGCAACGGCTGCTTCCGTCTCCGTGGAGCTGGACCAGCTCTGTCCCCTGCTCCGTGCCCCCCATGATCCATCTTTCACGCCCCCCCTCTATGAGAACCACTGACCTAGAGGGGACCCAGGGTGCAATGCAGCTTTCAGAGAACAGAAAGTGAGTATCGTCGAAATGTGGCAGAGCGACAAAGCATAGGCCTGATGAAGATTTGACAGTAGGTGCGCAACGTGTCTCCAACACAGCCTCCCATGGAGTCTGTCCTCCTGAGCCACCGGGAGCATCACAAGCAGAGCCGGCTTGTGGATGCCGGACTCCCCCGGGGAAGAAAGGTCGGCGCTGTTGTCCTCTCCTTCCCTGGAGGCCTGTGTCTTGGCACCTCTGAGGGATGGAGGGTGCTGGGATGAAGAGGTGGGCATAAGCTCTCCTTGGGCATCTGGCCAAAACTCCCCCACCAGTGTGGTTGGGGAAGCTCAGGAATGGGGGTGTCGCGTGTTGGGGGGGCTCCCACAAAGTGAAGTCCCTGGAACTTAGCTCGTCACAGCAGGCTTTGGTTTAGTCCGAATGACTCAAGTGTGAGCAACGGCAGAGATTGGAAGGGAGCTGGGGGCGCAGTGTGTGTGTGTGTGTGTGTGTGTGTGTGTGTGGGGGGGGGGGGGGGGGGGGGGGGGGGAGAGACAGACATCACAGTGCAGTTGACATGGCCAGGTGTCTGTGTCACCTAAACCACTTTTTGTCAGCTTCAGCAGAACTATCCCCTCCAGCCTGGAGCGGCCCTTCCAGGGCAGGGGGGAGCCAAACAGAGGGAGTCCTGTTATGGCCCAAGCTGTCCCTGTTCTGTGGCTAAACAGGGGCCTGCAGAGCTCTTAACCCTGCCCTCTTCCCAGCCCCAGAGTCACTAATGGAGGGAAATGGGGCCCTGAAGGAGGGATGACCCCAAAGGAAGGGCCCCAGTAACTTGCTCTTCTCCCCATCCCCCGGCTAGAGAGCTCCAAGGTGAGACACCTGCGCTTCGAGGACATGGGCCCCAACACCCTGAAGGCCTCCTGGGACTCTGCTGACGGGCCAGTCCTCGGTTACCGGGTGAGGTGCCGGCGGCAGACGGGCCCCTCGTCGCTCCTCAGTGTCTCGCCGCAGATCCACAGCGTGCTCCTGACCGACCTGGCCTCGGGCACCGCCAACCAAGTGTGCGTGAAGCCCGTGTACAAGAACTGGCCGGGGAAGAGGCTCTGCCGCCTGGTGCACATGCAGCACGGTGAGTCGGGGACGGGAGCTCCCCCTGGAGAGGCCGATGTACCAGCGCCTTCGTGCTGGGCGATGGGATGCAGGGGTGCCAGAATCCCTTTGGCCCAGTAGCCACGGGTGTCGCTACAAGCTGAACCCCATAGGGCAGAGCAATCCCAAAGGCCAGTGCCCACCCCCACGCGCAGTGGCACAGGCTGCTCTTACACCACAGCGTATATTGTACAGCCAGGGGCATGGGGCAGGACAGAAGTGACCTGATTGTCAGAGATGTTCAGTCCCTGCTGCCCCCATTGACTTCAGTGAGAGCTGTGGATGCTCAGCACCTGTGGAAATCAGACCCTCCGTCCCAAGGGGCTGGGTTGGTAGGATTCGGGCTCGTGATGTTCAGTAGAGGGACCTGGAGGATTTCTCCCTTTTAAATCCCGTGTTTTAAACTGATCCCGTCTGAGAAGCACTGCTGTCTGGTTTAACGAGGAGCCTTGTTACCCCGCCTGGGTTCTTGGCACGCTAAGACAGGGGCTGAGAGCGGCCGAAGTAACGTGTCGTGCTGGGTGTCGCGCTTGAGGCCACGGCAGGCTAGCCTGGGTCTCACAAGTCCCGTGCCCAGCCCTGTCGGCAAACTGGGGTCCTTTGAGGCGCCTCAAGTCAGTCACGTAAAAATGGAGGTGCCCCGATGAGAGGCCGCTGGTGCTTTGACATTGAAATCCTCTCTCCATTCTTCGAGGGCCTGATCTGGAGCCCACTGACGTCAGTGGGATCTTTCCACCCACTTCAGTGAGCGTTGGCTCAGGCTCCAGCTGCCATTACAAGGCCCTTGTGCTCAGGGGCCGGGATGCTGAGAGATCCCCCCGCATCCCAGGTTGCTGATGAGTTGCCCAAGGCTGTGATGCATTTAGCTGGTCACACGTTTTTAGTAAGAGCACTTGCCCTTGTCTGCATGGCCCTGTTGTTTGGACTAGGGGTTTGTGAATCACAGCTTTGCAGGACCTGGAAATGTACCAACTGCAAAAGGCGCCCTGCAGGCACTTGGAGTTAGCAGGAGAAGAGCGGGGCACCTGGGTGGAGGAACTGCTGTGTGAAAACCCTTTCTGTGGTTTCCAGTGCTGCTTTGACATCGCCCCTCTGCTTGTCATCCTCCATCTTGAAGGAGGAGAAGCCCGTGGCCTGAGAGATTAGCTCAGGGAGGGGCATCCCATGCATGGGGGACAGGACAGGAGAAAGCGCCGGGGGCTGTTTGTGGGAGAAGCAGGTGGGTGCGGTGGTGTTGCTGGCGCCGTGGGTGATGGTGGCGATTGGAATTTGACGCGGGCAGGCCACAGCAGGATTCAAAGAGGAGGTGATACCATCAAAGTGATGGGAAAGGAAGAGGATCCAAGCATGAATGAACCGGGGGGAGTGGGCATCCAGGAGGAGGTTGCAGTAGCCGAGAGAGGGGGAGGGGAGTTTCCCTGTGTGGACAGAGAGGAAAGGTCAGCGTTTGGACATGGCCTGGCTAGGCAAGGCCCAGGAGAGGGTGGAGTCATAGATGCCCCCTGGATAAAGGCCTGAGCAGCGGGTGGAGCTGTGTCTTGGGGAGCGAGATCTCTCAGACTTCCCCAGGAGGTTCGGATGGGCAAAGCTGACCATTTGTTCTTTGTCTCCTTTCCAGTGACAGCAGCACAAGGATATAAGCCCAGACGGACAGCTTGAGAGACATTGGACTGAGCTGTTCCTATCCAGGGCGAGGGGAAAGGATCGGACAAGAATGAATGGGGGGACTTCACAGATCAGCTCTCCTGCATTAGCCCTTGAGGTGTGTGGTTCCCCCTACCTGTTGTCAAGCCCACAGGCTCCTGAAACTGTAAAGTGCGACCCCAGCTTATAAAATGACTTGGCAGACTGGAGTAGCGGACTGGGTGATGGATTCCAGCCATGCAGTGGTGCAGGTTAAAAATTGTGCTAGCCTCCTCATTACCCTTTCTTATGTTACTATGCCTGAAAAAGAGTGCTGGAAAGACAAAGTAGGAAATCGGAACCGTTGTTTGCTTCCTGTGTTTTATTTATTTTCTGTCTTGTTTTGGTTTTTGCAGAGTATAAATACGTTCCAGGTGCCAGAGATTAATGCGCCGGCTTTGCACTGATCACAAGTGGTTGGGAATCAAATTTATCCCTGGTGTATAACTCCACTGAAGCTGTTGGAGTTGGACCAGGGGGGAGTTGTGCCCTTAGAGTTAAGTGGGCTTGGGAGGCAGAGCTATGTCTTGTACCGGGAATAGGGTAAGAACACAAAGAATAGATTCAGCCAATGAACAGCAGCTTCCATCCAAACACCCCAGTGTTCAACACGCATCACAACAGGGCTAACATCGTCCATCCCTGAAATGCAGCCCCCTCTAATGTGGAAGGACAAAACCCTTGAAGGAACTTAGACTATGCAGGGATAATCCAGCTCAAAATATTATTTGGGGAGAGGAGGGAAGAGGAAATGCGAGAACCTGTCTGGAGTTTGGCCAGGACACAGTGGTTAACTCCCTGACTCTTTTATAAAGTGCCCCGGGATATTTAATAATCACGAACAGTCAAGACCTTGGTTTTTGTCTCCCTCAAATGACTGGTAGTCTTCGCTTGATAAACTCCCAGGAATGGAGCAGCGGGGTTGTTCCAGGTGAAGGTTGATGTGCATTGGCAGAACTGTGGGAAGGAAGCTTGTACAGGGCTTGCCTCAATAATCTTTGCCTCATCAACACTGCTTCAATCTCTTTTTTTCATGGATGCTAAATTCCCTCCAACCACCAAGTCTGCTCAGAAATGAAGGGATTTCAGGAAATCCTGCTCTTTTCCCCCCACCACAGGTACCAGATTATAATCTTATCTGCCTTCCATTGGGATCAGAAGCAGTGTGTCATGGGCAGTTTGACAGTGGCCCTTTTCCTCTCTCTCACACACACCACAAGCTACTACCATAGCTGGTGTTAGTTTGGCCCAGCAGGTGGAAGACCCAGGACCGCTTGGATCAGGGAGATTAATTGACTGTTGTACCCCTAGACATGCTGCAGTGGTAGGTCAATACAGAGGAAGCTCGTCCTGCCACTACCTGATCTCAGTCTCTAGAGCAGTCATTCAGGAACCTTTCCCCACCACTAAAAGCATCAAAAACTGTTTCAAATAGCTGCCTGTTCCCAGGCTGCTGCCCTGCCTCAAAGCCTGCCCTGCATTTAAAAAGGATATCACTGTGGGAGGAACCAAGCCTAGCTGTTCTCTCTGCCTCCTGCTGCCTTTTCAGGATGGGATGGTGGGTGTGGAAAATGAGGCTGATGATCATTTTAGTACCGAGTGAAAATGCCGTTTTAGACGCATAGTTCCACACAGCAGGGCGTAGGGTCCTAAGGAGATGTACATTCTTCTTTGCGCCCAAGGACGCAGCACCAATGTGCATGTATTCCCCTAGAAATGTTAGGTGTTCGTTGCTTATTTATCCTGCACGTGAAGCATTTTAATAGCTACCCTGTACATTTGGGAAGCCATGTGCTAGATCCTGCAAGCCGTCTGGGGGCCTGATTTTGCACCATTGGAGTCAATGGGACTTTGCCATTGACTTGTGTTGAACTCCAATTGGGTGGCTTACCCAGGGCGTAGACCTTGGGCTGGCCCTTTGCACAGAGCTGACTGTCACCCATTGATCCCAGCGGGAGAGCTTACAGGACCCGTGTTCTCTTTTGGGAGGCCTGTGAGTAACTCTGACTAACATTAACAGACCTTACACTTGCAGCAAGAGGAAGATACAGCCTCCTGAATCTTTCATGCAATAAGCTGTAAAAACATCTTATTCGTTCTTGCTGTAAGATGATCGTTTTAATTTTGCACAATTCCCCTGCGTAACTTACTGTGCATTAACATTGCCTTCCCTCTATTGTAATGTGTCCTTTGGAAGACAGTAAATTAAATGTACAACACAAGATCTGTTGAGTTGGAACGATTCTTTCCTTCTGGATTAGGTGGCAAATAAGTTAAAGGTGAGAGAGGTGTGTGGAAAACCTGTTATTTCTTTTAATTATAAGCGACTCAATATAATTGTTCGCCTACACCTTCATGGTAGGTAGATGTTGCAAGAACGTATGAAGGAAACGCTCAAAATCTACAGTACTAGGGAGACCCTCTTTCTCGACATTGATTGAGGTATGTATTTAACTGAATAAAAAGTGATGTTAAAATACGTCTGTCAGATACGCAGTGTAAACAAACTAAGGTTACTGTAGAATTCTCAGCTGCTCAACTGGTGGAAGGCCCACACGCAAAATAACATCAATGGAGTTACACTGATTTACACCAGCTGATGATCTGGCTCCTTAACTTTACAACTGTATGATTTGTGTGTGTGTGTGTGTGATATTCCCAAGCTGACTGTTTCATTAATAGGCTTTTTGGCATGGTACACACATACCACAAGGATGGGCGTGTCAGAAATACCTAGATAAGATTTACAACAATGTTGACTATTTCTGTCAATGTCAAAAGGGCGGGTGATAAGGAAGGCAACTTACTAGTATTTTTTTCCTGTGTCCTGTGTAAATATCTTTTGATATATTTTAACTTCTGTGATGTACCCTGTATACAGTTCATGTGTAGATTTAAAAGAGAAAAGAGGCAATGATTTAAAAGAGAAAAGAGAAGGGGAATGATCCAGTGTTCCATTGATTGGAATGACACCTCAGGTTTAAACAGAAATGAAAATGGCTTTAAAAGGTGCAGGAAAGTAAATGTCATTTAGGCCGTAAAAAATAGGCTTGAGCATATAGGTTTGTGACTGCAGTGCCCATGAACCTAAAAATTCAGCCACATTGGGTGGAATTCAGTAGTTGAAACTCACAATGCTTGAACTAAATCCTTATCTTTTAGATAGAGCAAACTTATGAGGAGGTTAGAACAGAGCTTCTGCTATGAGCAGGCTATTCTATAATTGTCCACTTTGGGTCCTTCCACCTTTCTCTGAAGCACCTGGTGCTGGCCAGTTGCAGACTGAAGTAGCTGGGACAACTGGTGGGATCTGGTGCAGGGCCTCCTATGTTCTTGTGCAAGGCAGGCTTCCCCAGCCTACCTCTGTTGAGGTCTCATGGGTCTTTGGAGTGATTGCCTGCCAATCAAGTGCTGCTCCATTAGGAAATGGAATGAAACCTTCCAGTTTAGTTAACTTGTTACCTACCCAAGGATATGCCCTTAGCAGTTTTCTACAGGAAAAGTCAGTGTATTTGGCCCCAGCTCCAGAGTTTAGCTTTTGTGTTTTTTGTTTTCTTAACTCATACCAAACACTGCTGGTCCTGGATGAATTCTGCAGCTTCTCCCTGCAACATCCCAGTCTCAAGCCTACGTCAAAGTGAATCTGTGCTCTGGCTTACATGCTTGAGCGATTGTCTCCAAGCAGCAGGGAGGTCCTGTTTCCTCAGAGCTACTGGCACCAGAGGGCTACTGAAGCAGGTATTCAGCTGGCATAAATCAGTGAAGTCAATAGAGAGATGCTGGAGCTACGCTGCTTTCCCCCATTTACTGGAAGGAGGGGTGGGGGAAGGGTCTGCGGGAGGAAGCACTTGTCATTGGTCAGAAGAAAATGGTTCTGTGGGGTATGAAAGCTGGGTCAGTTCCTACAGGCCAAGGGGAAGCCTCCAGCCTGCCAGGAAAATGCTCTTACAGTCATGCCTGGGATGAAAGGCTCCCAAGAGCAATGGTGTTTGTTCAAGGCTTACCTTTTTCCCTCTGTGCTCTCTCCTGTACCACTGTGAGTCTCTACCATAAGCAGCTGCTGCAGCTATTGCTTCTGCATGCTCTGTGCTACAGCCAAACGGGAATGGATGGCTTCCTTCCAGCACTCTCCCATGAAGGATGTTCTTAACTCCCAGCCTTTAAAATCTTCAGAGGAACCAGACCGGCAGGTACCAAATGTTTGCAGGTGCCCTGAAAATGAGCGCACTGCCCAACTTACTGGCCTCTGCCTTTGTCACTCCCAAATTGCATGGCTGTGGGGAGCACTGCCTTCAAATGGACACTACAGCTCTGGGGAGGATATGGGCTCAATTCAATGCAAATGCAGCATCTGCATGGGAAAACTAGGAGGGAAAATCTGTAATGGCTCATCTCCTAAAGCCTGAGGAGGAGACTTAGGTTCAGCAGAACATATGAGAAAAGAATCTTCTTTAATTCAATGCACGTTATAACAGCATCTTCTCTAGTAGTAACTATGACACCCGTTTGACCCTGCATGTAAATTATAATCCACAACCACTTGCCTAAAAAAGGCGCCTTTCCGTCCCCCTTCTGATGTCACAACTTTTATACACAAAAGCAGAAAGGACACAGCTTGATTTTTTTTTTTTTCCAAGTACTGAGTTCAGTTTCCAGTGCTGGTAGGAAGAAAATTCTGGCTTTGAGTTCCAAGCTGAGCAAGTCGGATTTGGAACATCAGTGCCGATGATGGCTTAGTATTGGTCACTGCTGACCATAACCGCATGTTAGGTGGTTTAGTGCAATCCATAAATGTTATGACGCTTTGGAAGAGAGAACAGTGTATGGATGTTGGATGGGATTGCAAAGATGTCAAAAGGACATGAGCACCCATATCTTATGGAAATTCAATGGGAGTGGAGGATCTACGTCCCCTATGCTCTTTTAAAAATCCCAGTGATTTTCACTTGGGCTGTTCTCTGCCTCACTTCATTCATCTTTCAAGAACAAGCAAAGTCCAGACCCTTGGAATGTTGGTTATTCATGAGGTAGAATCTGCAATATTTTATTAATCATCCAGGTTTCTCATTTATACAGACTTTCTATAAAACAGTCATCCCAAGAGAAAACAAGGATCACTTGAAAGGGATGACCAGGCTTACAAGCTAGTGAGATGAAAGAGAACCACTTCTGAACAACAATGTAAAGAGCCACATTTTCAAACATAGATACCTAAAGTTAAGCTCCTAAGTCCCTCGTTAGGCATCTAAATTGGCCAATGTGTACTATGGAAAATACGCTAACAATGATCATTTTCTCCTGCTACCAAAACACATGGGTGAAATCCTGGGTTCACTGAAATCAGTGCGAGTTTTGCCATTCACTTCAGTGGGGCCAAGATTTCACCCATCTTTAAGTCCAAAAATCTTATATGTACAGTGTGAATCCCTATAGCTTCAATTCTAAGTGACAAATCCATTGCCCAACCAAGCAACAATAATAACTAGGCCCCTATATAGTCCTCTTAATCCACAGATCTCAAAGCACTTTACAAAAGAGGATAAGTAGCATTATCCCCATTTTACAAATAAGGAGGTACTGAAAAGCCAAATGACGTATCCATACTCTCAGAGCCAGTCTGTGGCAGACCTGGGAAAAGAAACAAATTCTCTCAATGCCCAGTTCTATGTTCTAGCCACTGCACTATGCTGCCTCCCGTGTAAGGGTGTTCACTTTCTATGTACTGGGTCTGAGAGGCTATGGGGGTCAGGAAGCATACCCTGGTGTTTAGGTTTTGTGGGGGTTTTATAGTGGGGGTTGAAGGGGAAAGATTAAAAAAACTAATACAATTGTTTGGAGTTTCATTTAAATTAAAGTTTTATTTTTTAAACTCTAACCGCCCAATGATATTTGCAACCCAAGCACAGCAGCACTGTGCTAGTGCATCGGAAGTAGAAAGTGATACTGACAGGGGTAGCTTCATGCCCCACAGAAATGCAAAAACTAAACCAGGATAAACAGTGAAAAGAAAATTTAATTTTTAAAGTCTCAATTTATCTAAGGGTAATATTGGAAAAAAGGATGTAATTTGTAGCCTAATATGGCATCTTTCTGTATTGTACACTGCAGAACAATGCAGCTGTAAATGTACTGGAATGGGTTTTAACACAGTAATAATAGCCTCAATAGTTCTGTCACTGTCCCACAGTGTGTGACTGGCAGGTTAAAACACTAGCTTCCCCAGAAGAAGTAAACAATAATAGCAATTATTGATATCTCCAGTAGAGGGTAATGCCAATTTGTTGGAGCAAAATGAGCTAGGGAGAATGATCTCATTTTTTATTTTCTTCTTTATTCAGGTCCTTCTGGGTTTGCGAAATTAGTTCCTGTTCCCACTCCCCTCTGGAATAGTTCAGAATATTTTGCTTTCAATGTAGCAAATAGATGATCTGTGTTGGATAGCTGAAGTGCTCCAAATCAAGGCCTACTAAACCCCCCCCTCCTCCCGCCCGTGATTGCTACCAAAGATCACTGGTAATAAAGTTTTATTAAAACAATCACTATAGTCTAAGGTCTCTGACAAAAAATTAAAAATCTTATTTAGAAAGTTGTTGTTAAAATAGAAATAATTATATTGTTTAGGGAACAGAGATGGATTGTCCCTGGGCTGTTTGCTCATAAATTGTGGAAATAATGGACACTGCAGACTAAAATCTTCAAAACAAACCAACCCACGAGCCTCTCATGGTTTTGGTTTCCAGAACTGTTTGCATTGCACCTTGAGATCAGGCAGCACAGAAATGCTAAGTAGCTGCAGGAAACAGTGTGCCTTTTGTTTACAGCTGAATGTGGACAGCTTGCTTTTTTAGAATATTTTACTTGGCAACGGTTAACTAGAGAATGGATTAAAGAAAAAATGAAGGAAACTGCAAAAAAGAGCAGGAAGTCCCCCTAAAACTGCACTTTGATGGAAGCAAATGTTAAAAGAAAGGACACCATATGTGGAAAGGCTGAACAAATGCCATTATGGTATTTATCAACAAATCAGAGCCAAGCAATGCTTTGTCCGAGCTTTTCATCAGCTCAGGCTGCAGGAACTGACAAATGAGGCTTTAGGTGTGTTTCTGATATCCACATTATAGATCAACCTTTCCACAGATTTGGTCCCTTAACTTTTCCTTTGCCTCAATCTTTTCCCTTCCAATTCAGTAAAAGGCTCTTCCATACTGCAAGTAAGTTGATGAGGGATCATTCCTCATAAAGTAAAACTCACTCCTGTGCAGAGGGCCAGCACGTAGATTTCCTGCTGGCCCTTAGCACAGAGGTGAATAAGAGCATGAGTGATTTAGTTTGCTATTATTTACGATAACAAGCCAACTTCAGAATCAGCACTGAAGGCCATGAAGATACACTGATGTGAAACTGGCCCATTGGCTACTGGGTCTAAAGAATTCCCATCTCTGCACCATATTGTTTCCTCTTCATTAAGCACAGCACATGGGCCTCCCAGAATTAACAGGCTGGAGGCTCTGATTGCATCTCCTACCAGCAGAGATTAGTTAGAGCTCTTCTCAGGCATCTTTGTCATTATTAGAGAGAGTGCAGGTGGGCAGGTTTCGAATGCTGTTGGAATTCCTTGGACATTGATGCCAGTTCCTGTCTATAGTTATATACAGACTGAAAGTCCTGGCTGTTCCTCAGCAACTCGTTATTCTTGTGGGCTTCATAATGAAACTGGGAGTTTTTCATCTCATACCTAGAAAGCAGAAGCAGTAGTACTGGACAATCTCCAAGAAGGGAATAAAAAAAGCCACAGGGGGCAGGCACCACATCAATAGTTCTTTCCCAATCATCCCTTGTCATCTGGACTCTTTCTTCTATCCCCAAATCTTCCAGGCTCTGATCTCAACTGGGCCAGGGTGGAATTTATGAAAAAGTAGCATTACCTTTGTATTTGTGATTCTCTGCCTAACACACAAACCTATCTTATACCTGGGCCCAAAAAAGACCTAACCTCGACCCCAAATATCTGTGTTCTGAGAATCTTGCCTCTCTAGTGCCCTACCTTTCTCTCTTAGATGCCCTATGATTCCCTGGTGGAATGACTCCATGGTGGGACCCGTTGTATCATCTCAGCTGATGATGAGACAGAGCTGTACATGTCACTGGATTAAAGGAAGTTTATTAAATCCACAGGCAGCGTTCCTCCTGGGAGGCAGGACACAAGTCACTAACTGACATGCAGGACCAAGTGACCCTCACTCTGGGAAATTCTTTGAGAGGCTCAAATAATAAAATACCTCCCACTATCTATCCAGGTACTTATAAGACCATCAAGGCTGAGGTCCTGGAATATACCTCCCATGACTTTAAAAATGACAATACAATGTCTCCTGCTTTACTGACCCCAAGACTGGACCTTTACCATTTAGCAAACAGATTTCCTCCTCCCATGAGCACCCATGCGCATTTTCTCTGGCGCATAGGAGGAGACGGGTACTTCCTTGACTGTGTCATCAGTGCTTCAGATTCATAAGTTTATTAATTAGCTTGTGCTCCCTCTGCTGGTTGAAGAGCTGCTCTTACAGCAGCAGAGCACAAAACATTGTGAGTTACATTTTCAGATCCCAGCGCCAATCTGCACCCACAAAATGTGTGTGCATGCACATGTCCATTTTGGCTCACAACACTGGGCCCTGCAGAGGCCAAGGTTTGAAAGCTTAATCCTGAGGAGATTGGCTTGATTTTAGGGATATGACAGAACGAAGAATTTTTGAAGCACTATAGTGAATTGAGAAGTTTTTTCCGCACCAGAATATATATGTAATAGCACCCAAAGAGCTTTAAGTTGACCGAGGTCCAACCACCCTTTCTCCCTTGTTGAAACACAGCATGCAGCCTGGCTACTTCAGCTGCCCATAAGGTTGAGGATTTGCACTTACCACTTCAGTTTGGGACCCCGAGTTCGCTCCAATTCTTGCTGCCTCTTTAGTTCTAATAACCATTCCTCCTCCACACGCAGGCGCTCCAGCCTGAGACGAGCCAGCTCCTTCTGATATGGGGACATTTCTATCAGGGACCTCCCAACGGCACCTTCTGCAAGAGTCTGCAAAAACCTGATCAACCAGCAAGAACAAGCTCTTGCATTTCTAGAACATCTCTGAACTGGGGAATTCAAAACATTTTACAAACTGTGGCCTAAAGTGACTAGTGAGTTTAGTTGTTACAAATTTTGGGTGCTGAAACTGAGCCACCTCATTTTCAGAGGACAGGTGCTCAGGGTTTTCTGAAAATTGGCCCCTTCAGACAGCTGGGCACCCAAACTCACTAAACCATTCCCCCTCCAACCCCAACATGAATAAGTGTGATTTTTCCAGATAGTAGGGTAGGGGACATCTGGCTGTTTACAGTGATCGGGAGTTTGGGGTAAAGGGGGTATTGGAAGACTGACATCCCTACTGGGACAGAGTTAAAGGTGTGTAGTGTTGTATGCTGTTTCTTCTAGCAGGGAGGTATGTCCCTTGAGTGAAGGAGTAAAAAATGTCATGTTAGCCTTAACTTTTCATATCCATGGTTTTGTGTAAGTCTGTTATGCATGAGAGCAAGTTTAACTCACATACACCATAGGGTTGTTGTGCACTAATACAGCTCTAAAGCACAAGACATCATGAGAATGATTGCCTTATAATGTAAGTGATCCTTCACTAACCACTCCTTTTAAAACAACAATTAGCACCTCCAAAGACATTGGTGACAGTATCAGAGAGGTGATCTTACATTAAAAGCTAAAGTAAAATCCTGACTTCAGGATGGTTGGCTTGTTTGTTGTTGTTTTTAAACTATGCACTCCTAGGCCTGATCCAAAACCCATTTTAAGTCAACTGGAAAGGCTCCCAGTGACTTTGGATAAAGCCCTAAGGTACAAATTAAAAACCGAATTATGATGTAGCCTGGGAATATGATGTACTTTCTTTGTGTGTTACACTATTTGTACAAATCAATGTGGAATGTGGTGCAAAATTACATTTGATAGTTAATCTAGTCAGATGTTCTGGACTCACACTGACAGGAAGAACTCATGGAAAGCTTGAATTTCCCCACAAGCTGCTTCTTACCGTTCATTAATCTCCTGAGCTGTTGGTGAGGATATAGCAGTGGAAGGCAGACTGTAGGGGCTCCAAGAATAGCTCAGTGTTCCCCTTGCATTCGTCCTGGCTGGAGTACAGGACCTGGCTGCCAGGGCTCCTGGTTTGTATGTTCTGGATCGTGATTGTCTGGTTGAAGCTGTTTTCTTTCTGCTGTACCTGCACCTGCCAAAGTGCGGTGGAGGCTGGGCGCAGGCATTTGCCTTAGCAGAATTTGGTCTCCAGATGGGTCTAGGTGACTGTGAGCGAGATCTTAGCCACCGAGTTCTTTTGGGAGCCGGAGAGAATGAACGGGATCGGTTGGTCCCAGAACGATCAAGAGAGAGGGACCTGCCTCTGTCTAAGGGAGAAGTGACCCTTTCAGGAGAGCGATCCCGCACTGGGATTTTAGGCGGTAATAATGACCTGACTCCAATAACATGAGGAGCACCAAACTTCATTGGAAAAGATTCTGTATGTGCAAGATCCAGTGATGGCAGATAGTTCCTACTTGCAATCTCACTCCCCAGGAGTCCTGGCACACGGTTGACAGGTGATGTGGAGAACGTCGAAAGGCCTAAGCTTGTTAGTGTTGGATACTCTCCCAGAGGTTTGATTAGATGTCTTGGGTTCAGAAACCACTCTGACTCTGCAGGTTGCTTTGGTGAATCTCCAATGTCTGCCTCCGCACAGGTCCCATTATGAACTCTTGGCCATTTAGAATTAAAGGTACTCGAGCTGACTGTAGTGCCAGAATCCAGGGAATAATCTTGATCGAGGTCAAAACTCAGACTCGAAGCCAAGCTGTCCACCTCAACTTTAAGTTTCCGCAAACTTTCTTCTAAATCATCAATGCTGGGATTCTTCTCGATATATGGAGATAAGCTCGCTTCTATGTGGTAAGAAAATGCGTGTATTTAGGAAATGCTATTAATTATACTTGTTGACTGCTCTACATGATCAGTAGCTATTGTTAGGACAGTGCAGAAATAACAATGATAATGCTCTGTACCTACATAAGTACTTCTGCCATCACAGTACTTTACAAACTAAGCTCCACAGCACCACTGGGATAAAAGAATTAATCTATATGTTATATGTCCTGTGGCACACAGCTCTACCCTTAAGAGGTGGATGTAATACAATGTGTTATAAATAAGGCACTCAGGGATAAGTACTGGACATAGGAGAACTGACCATAGAAAATATCTGGATGAGAAGTAGTCGTTTTGAGGATAACTATTGATGGTTTGGGATTATTCCCATTTTAAACAACAATCTCTGTCATAATAATAGTAGCAGAGCATATGGCCCAATAATTTCACATTTCTTATGGATTTTCATTCCAAAGGATCTCAAAGCACTTCATATGCTATGGGATGAATCCTGAACATGTTAACTACTGTACTGACTAGTGTTTACTATTGTGAGTGGTGCTGTGATCTCCATGGGAGTACTTATGGTAGCAAGCACAGTAGTAAGCATTTGCAGGATCAGGCCTTATATACATACAGTGTTGATTAAAGATTGCCAAGGTTGAGTCTGCCTTTATTGGATTTGAACCCATATTTCCAGAGAATCTAGGTTTGTCAGACCACTATCCACAACCCTCTTTCCTGTTTAAAAAAAAACAACAATCCCCCGCCAAACCTATTATTCTCCTAGATAAAAAAAAAAAATACAGACATTGAGTTAACACTTAAACTCAATTTTTAAAACCTTTGATAAAATACATTTGCTTTCATTTTGGATTAGAGATCTATATTTTGTATATGTTTATGATAAATGCACAAAAATATGACCGATGCCCTTTGAACATCAGTTTTCTATAGCTTAAATAAAGTGGTCCTTATCCTGATGTCATTCACACTAGTTGGCTCCATTGGCTTCAATGCACTTATTCCTGATTTACACTAACTTGACATCTGAATAGGGCCCAGAGTCTTTTTCAGCTGATAAGATGATACTATATAAAAGAGAGCATCCACTGTCAAAACACTGACTTTATCGTGATAATTTATATCATATCCTACCAATTTCTTCTTTAAATAATGAAGTCCTTTCCCAGTTGCTGTGCAGCATCTGGCTCTTTTCTCGTCCTTTGAGGCTCAGATGGTGAGTAGTATTGGTTTTCTGGGTGCTGCTAAGGAATTTGTTTGGCTTCTCTCTTTAAAGAAAAAAGACAAAACATTTTAGTGTTGTGTTTTTATTAAATGGAATAGGTTTTGTGTGTGTTTGTGTTAGTCTTGAAACAGGTGGAAAGTGAGCACTGTATATAAATATGCAAAATAATCTATATTCAGAGGTGAACTATGACCAACACAGGCTCTGGGGTTGGCAGCCTCCAGTGGTATCTCAGCTCAGAAGTAGGTGGTTATTGTGGAAACCAAGAGACAGAAACAGACCTGAATTGCTTCCTCTCACTTATACCAATGCAAATTACTTAGGAACTTCATTTAAGTCAGTGGAGTTGGAATGGTGAAAAGCTGGTTATTTGAGGGTAGATTCCAGAGCAATGTGAACCTAGCATGCTCCTTTTCTTTCATTGTCTTAGTTTCTATGTTCTGTAAATATTTTTACTCATTCCAAAGTTGATCTATGCCATTCAGTTATCATTTATGCTGCTTTATCTAGGATATCTTTGTAAAAGTGTTGTTAAAATGCACATAAACAGGAATAGCACCTCTAGTGAAACAGGCTAAAATAAATATTCTGAAGACTTTCAAGCCTCAAGCTTACAGATATGAGTTGATCAGCAGATGGTTTGCTAGGGATTTTTTCATTCCTCTGAAATATTCCCTTTGGCCACTGGTTTTTAACTGTCTTTTCCAGTGCTGCAGGAACTGGGACACTGAAGTAAACACACCATTGGTCCATCTGGCAATGGCAGGAGGCTGGATTCCAGACACTAGAAGGAACCCTGATAATTATTAATATATATTTCTCTTTATCTTATTCTTTGTTGTCATAAAGGAACAGAAATTCTGCAGAACCATTTATTTCTTTTTACAAGAGGTTGACTATTTCACAGTAAATTAATTTTATATTCCCCACTTTCTGTTGCTGGAAACAATCACACATAAATTGCAAATCAATTTTCATTAATACCGCAGGAGTGTGAATATGATCAAATTAATTTACGGCAAATCCTCCCATTTCTACAATATAAGGTGTGTAAGGGTCAGAGCAGAAGCTGGGAAAACCAGATTCCTAGATTCAAGGCCTGGCGTTGCCACTGAACTGCTCTGTGATCTTGGCCAAGTCACCTTTCCTCTCTGCGCTAGTTTCATCACCTGTATCTAGGAACTACTTACCTACTTCCCTGTGATGCGCGTGCAAGGCTTAATTCATTCACGTGTGCAGAGCACTGTGAGCACCTCGCTTGGAAGGAGCTAGAGGAGGGCAAAATCTTACAATAAAGTAGGAGAGCCCCAGGGCTCACACCAGGCACATTTCAATTTGAGGTTCACATCCTCCCCCCGTAGGGGTCATTCCCTTGGGGCTGATACCCCCTCACCTCCCGTGATCGCTCCCCTGGGGATTCCTACCCCCCACCCCCTGCAGGGGTCACTCCCCTGGGGTCCCTCCCCTCATTCCCCCACGGGGGGACATTCCCTTGGGGGGTCCTACCCCGTAGAGGGTCACTCCCTTGGGCCTCCTACCCCACGGGGGGTCACTACCCTGGGGTCCCTCCCCCACGGGGTGGGTCACTCGCACGGAGTTCACAGCCCTGCCCTCATCTGTTTGACTCCTCCCCCGCTCCCGTACCTGATCCGGGCCCCGCGGCCCCGCACCCCCAGCGCTTGCTCCGCCATGGCCGGAACCGGCAGCTTGCTTCCCCTCCTTAGCGACGCCCCCAACACTCTCGTTGCTAGGCGGAAGCACCGCCCTGTTCCTTTCCGCTTGTCCCTTCCCACATCCCGTCCTGACCTCAAAGTCCCGCCCCCTCAGCGGTCTCGCTAACCAATTGAATTACTCTTCCGAGCCGGCTCCTGGCGTAGTACTCCAGAATCGAGCCAATCGGAAGGAGGGGAATGGACCACGTGATCAAGGACACATGTCGCCGAGGCACGTGTTGACGTCATCCCCAACGCAACCAATCAGATCTCCCGAGGACTTTCACGAGTTGGTGACGCCCTTCTGTTCTCCTCCAATGGGCGCAGCGAGGGCGGGGCTGCGCCTGCGCGGTGGGACCGACGGTCGCTCCGCGTGTGTGCCTGCACAGGCTGTCTCCTGCCGGCGGCGTGGTGTGGGGTGGGCACCATGTCGTGGCTGTTCGGGCTGAACCGTGGGTCTCCCCCCATGGCGGGGGACGGAGGCCCGGGCGGGGCAGGCCTGGCCCTGCCGCCCCCTCCCTCCGCCGGGGGCTCCGCAGGGGGGGATGGCGCCCAGCCCAAGGACAAATGGAGCAACTTCGACCCCACCGGGCTGGAGCGAGCGGCCCAGGCGGCCCGGGAGCTGGAGGCCTCCCGTGAGTGGAGGGCGGGGGGCCCCTGAGTCTGCTTGGGACTGGGGAAGCGGGGTGAGAGGCTGGGAGACCCTGGGGCTGGGGGGGCTGAGTGGCCAGGCCGGTGGTAGAGTGGGTGGACGGACGCTGATGACTGGCCCTGTGGGTGCTGCACGGCAGGTACGCGGCGGGGCGATCCCTGCCTGGGGGTGGTGCTGGGCCCCTTGCCGCTGCCATGAGTTTAGTGCTGGTGAAAGGTGCCGCGTGGAGCCGGTTGAATGTAATCGCCTTTCCCCAAAGGCCGGGCCGTCTCTAGTCCTGCACTACAATCTAGCCCGCTGGCACTGGGGAGGGGGAGGTGTCATGACACACGTCACTACCTGGCTGTGCGACAGCCTTGTCCTGGGGGACACGGCCTAAAATTGCAACTCTGGAGACTGAGTCTGGTCCCACAACAGGGACTGCCCGGGAAGCAGCCCTGGGAGTTGTTTGGTTAATGTGCCTCGTCCTTGCTTTGAAGAGACCCCTTCTGTGAAGTGAAAGGAGTTTTGTCTCGGTGACCCTATCAATTCTTTGTGCATCAGCAGAGATTGGTGGCAGTAATGATTTGTTCAGTTGATGGGAACTAAAAGCTGGGCTGAGCCCCCCCCAGTTGAATTTATACAGGCTAACCAGCTGCCATTCGCTACTAATGACCTTGCGTGACTCCTGACAAGCATCACATTCAGATCTATGACCTAGAAGTGACAAACGCTATATCCTGTGCCCAGTCCCCCTATTTCCATTCATGCATTTGGTTCAGCACCTCATTATGGTAAAGCGTAAATTAACAACTTATAAAGGATACACATTTGAGCCCTGAAACATTCCTTTTTTGAGGAATAAAATAGCCAGGAAATGTTTCTGATCTTCCTTACTGTAAGAGTTGGGGGCATGTGAGGATTGTGAAGGTTCCTGGCCAGAGGTGAGGGGGCTCAACAAATTTTCACAACATAACACACACAACACCTTTTTTAAAGCCTTCAACACTAGTTTCTTTAAATGAAAGGAAAATAGTTGGCAGCAGCTTTCAGGCAGCTCTTGCACATGGTTGCATCAAGCAATCCATTGCTCAGTGCCTTTTTGACTTGTGGTCATCATGTGACTAATGTGTTTAAAAGGCTTAGACTGTAATAGTTTTATGGATAGCAGACTTCAGTCTTTAGAGCTGTAAGTGATATTTTTCACCAGTACCAAATTTGCTAGAAAAATAGGATCTAATACTAGAGAAACAAGTTGTTGAACAACATTATTAATTTCAGGCCATGCAAAAGAGGCTCTTAGTCTTGCTCAGCTGCAGGAACAGACTTTACAACTGGAGCAGCAGTCCAAAATTAAGGTATGTTAAACCTCAGGATTAATTTCATACTTATGGCTTCTCTGCTGACTTCATTGGATGGATTTGGCCCTCACTGTCCAATGATCTGCCTAGAATATTTTGAACTTCTCTGTGCAAGAAGAAATCACTTTTAGCACACTGCCTTTCCCTGCAGTTTTATCACTTTAAAAAAAAAGTCTGTAAATGCAGACTTGCAGTTGAACTAATTTCTACTCTTTTACAGGGTTTATCAGTGCTAAAGAACTTGGGGTATTTTGTGGGTTGGTATTAGAATTGTATCCTCCAGAATACTATTTTAGCTACAATGGCAAAGGATTTTTATTCAGGGCTAGATTTCCAATTAGGCACGTGCCTAGGGGCGCCTAAGCAGTAGTGGATTACTGCACTGGCCAATGGGGCCCTGACCAGTTTGGGGGCTTGACATGAGCACCAGAACTCTGCGCCCCCCCCCCCCCCCCCCCGGCCTCTGCTATTCCTCTTCCCCTGAGGCCTTGCCCCGTGACCAGGCCAGAAGCTGGAGGCCAGGTGTGAGCATATTATCCCCCACCTGGCTGAACCAGTTGCCCCAGCCTCTCTCCATCTCCCCTCACCCCCCATAGCTGGCCTGGCCAGGACAAAGCAACCCCCCCCCCGGGTCGCTCCTCCCCCACCATGTGTGGAAAACATGAAGGTCATCTGTAAGGAGGGAGTGGGAGGGCACTGAAGATGCTGTGCCTAGGGGTGTGTAAGGTGTAAATCCAGACTTATTTGTGTACGTGGCTCTTTGCAAAACACAGAACCAGATATGATCCCTGCTCTGAAGCACTTCATTTACCCCACCGAGTTAGACAGAAACCTACTAGAGATTATTTTGAAGGTCATTATTGTCATTTGTAGCCCTCTGGAGGCTTTTGTATTGAGTTGATCTATGCTGACCTTTCTTTCATAGGAATATGAGGCCGCCATTGAACAGCTGAAGAATGAACAAATCCGTGTACAAGCAGATGAGAGAAGAAAGACGCTAAGTGAAGAAACCAAACAGCATCAAGCGGTAAGGAAACTTGGGGAAGCCAGCAGACATGATGGCTGACTGGAATGGGAAACGCACCATGATAGGCTTATTTCAATTGCACCAGTTATTCTCCACTGGGGGTTGCTCTTCCTAAGGGGAGGGCATCCCCAGTTGAGCCTGCCTCATTCTCCAGCTCTGGCATTCCGTTCACGCTGATTTGCAGAGCCACTTCTAGTAGACCCTCAGACATCCTGGAGAATCCTGTAAATTGGATCAATTCCTGGGGCTCTGCCTTTGAATCTTCTTTGAAGTGCTGCAGAGAATTGGTGCATTCTGGGGTGCATCCTTGCTGGTATAAATCATTGTAGTGAAAGATTTGAAAACTACTGGCTTAAATAGCATGTGTGTTGGCTTGACGAAGTACTTCATAAACTATTTGGAATGCAACCTCAGTTTGCCTCTAAATTTCCCTGTTTCTCTTAAGTCTTTTGGTAGCTAATCCTTTGGGAAGGAATCTCAGGAAATTATCATCTTAAAAAGAAAAATCAGTTTATCAAATTCTGGGTTATTAGTTGGCTTTTGAAAAGGGTTGCTGTGCTTTTAGATGGGGTGTACCGGTGGGTTCTAACAGCTCTTGGGACAGCGATGCTAAAGTTGGGGAAATGCAGTTCAGCTTTCATTCTGATTAACAGACTGATTTTTAAGGTACAGCATCCTTGCTATTTGCTGAAAATGTGGTTTACCCCAGGAGAATGCGGAAATTCCCAGATGCTGTGAAGCATTTATCACTGACCCTGTTTTCTCATGCATCAAATCTTAAAACCCCCTCTCCCCTACACTTTCAGCATAGCAGAGGGTTTTTTTGGCATTGGTCTAGTACTGATTGCCTCACATCTTGACAGTGTTATCTTTCAGGTGCTGATCTTTTTTGCTCCACTTACTCCAAGCCTTGTTGCTGATTAGAGCAGGGTTTTTCTTGTATACTCCATGTTCATGCATTTCCTCTTTTCTTTTTGAAGAGAGCCCAATATCAGGACAGGCTGGCAAGACAACGTTACGAAGATCAGTTGCAACAGCAGGTAAAATATCCCATCTTCTAAAACTGCAGAGAACCTATCCAATCTGTGTTAACTTCACTAGGAGCAATGATGCTAATTTATGCTCCACCTCATGACCCAGTGACTAATGCTATGCACCACTATGATGGGACAGCTTAGATTTTTTTGCACAGCTTCAGGGTTTCTGTATTTGCAGCCTAGCAGGGCTGAGTATGTTGCAGAAGCAACTGACTGCAAATAGGACAAAGGAGCAAGAAATAACTGGGAGAACATGAGATCCTGAATTTGAGTCTTAGAGGGTTTTTGGATGAAGAACATACTTAATTCTTAAGTGTTGTTTTTTTGAGAGCATTTGTAATGTTTAGGTCTGCATGTATATTTATTGGGTTGACTGAAGATCTTAAAACAGTTATTTCATGTGAAAACTACAGTTTTCCATCTTCCTGTTTTGTCTTTTCTCCCAACCTAACTCATTCTCTGATGTGATCTCTTTTCTTCAGCAATTAATGAATGAAGAGAACTTGAGGAAGCAGGAGGCATCTGTGCAGAAGCAGGAAGCAATGAGGCGTGGTAATGTCAAATTTCAGTTTCCCCTTTTGGTTGTGGATTAAGCAGATATGCAGAGCAGTCTCTGAACAGTATATGGAGTGCTGGTCTATAGTGGCTTCTCCAGGGGCACACAAGGCAGTATCTGCAAGCAGCAGCTAAATCACAGCTAGTTTTAGGATTGATCTATGCGAATGTTTAGTGCATGACAAACTGAGATGTGAATTTACCTTCGCCAGCCTGTTGCTAACTAATTGTCCTTTTGGACCTTGCTCACACACACTAATAGTTCCCTAGTGCCCTTTGATCAACTCCTCTTTCAGAGCGGAGTAGATCAAAGTGCAGTATGGAACTGTTAGGGCACATCAGCAGTGTCCACCCAGACAGTTAGTCTATTTGCAAACCAGGAAGTGCTGCTAAAGGCCCCTCCCCTAGCCTAAGGGGGGGAGACACTAAGCCTGGCACGCAACTGAGTGCTTGGGACAACTAATGAAAAAACAGGAAGGGATGTGAGGGTGCAGGGTAGATTTACAGCCCAGCTTGCTGTGAACTATGTATTCCTGTAGACAAGCCCTTAGAGTTGATGGTGCCTGCAGCTCATCTCTGGGAAAGGCTCAACTTCTATAGAACCTTTGTTAAAATGAAACCACTCAACTATGGCATCTAGTGGCTGAATACTGCAATACACCAACCTTTCTTTGTCCAGTAATACTATGGTAATGCAGCACTCCTGCATTTCCTGCCCTCAGGATTTAATCAGGAACAATTGGGATCAATAAGATGTATGGTTAGGACTTCACTAGAAAATTAACACTTGAAATCCAGTGCTGATTTTAAATGTCTTAGACATAAGCTATCTTGGGGTTGTTAGCCTGTCCTGTTTGTGACCTGGCTTTTTCTGTAGGCCTGTCGAAATTAGAGTTGGAAAAGATCTGTAAAGTCATCCAGATCCCTGTGCTGCAGTCCAGCGCAGTACTGTCCCCTCGAATGCATCCTCTAGCGTTTGTCTCTAATTTTACGTATCTCAAATGATGTATATCCCTGTTGGGAGATTGTTCCATAGTCAGGCTTGGCAGGATTTGATCTAAATTGATAACGGTAAATGTTGATTTCAGCTTACATGCTGAAATCAATGAAAAAATATCAGTTGGTGACAGTTGTGGGGTGTGCAGCCTCCCCCCTCCCGCATGCAGGGATTGGATGTCATTGGCCCTGCAGCAGCTCTGAGAGAACTTCTGCAGAACCGCTGGCACAGGCTGCTCCCTCACTCCCTGACGACAGAGGGCTCCCAGCTGGGGACAGAGCCATTCACCATCCAGGTGCCCTCTCTCACATCCACAGCTTGTCATCCTCACAGTCTGGCCAGGATCTCTGCTCCACCCTGCCAGGACCGCCGCCTTCCCTGCACCTTGCGCCTGGATGTCTTGGGCTCCTCTACCGTGCATGGAGACCCCTGTAGCCTTGCTGTCAGTGCTGCCCTAAAATACCTCAACCCTACCCCCTCCTCCTTCAGTTCCTTATTTCTGTAAAAAAAAAAAAATAATAATAATAAAAAATTGAAAAAAAATTATTAAAAATAAAAATATAGATTAAACTTTAAAATTAGAAAAAAATAAAAATGGAGTTCTGCCAGCCCTATCCACAGTTTAGTAGATTTCACTCTTCGGGTTGTTTTTCTTTATACTGCGCACACACTGACCCTTTCACTTTCATCCCATTACTCCTAGTTACATATCCTAGATGTGTACATCCTTAGATTTGCGGAATGTTACTCTGTCCCCCTTGACGTTGTTTAGCCAACCTATACCAGTCTAGATTCAGTTTTCTTGTTTTATTCTCTGATGTCACACTCGCCCTAATTATATTCGTTGCTCTTCTCTGAACAAATTTATTCCCAGTGTTCTGTTGGTAGCATGTTCCCAGAACTGACTGATGATTATTGGTGCAGTCTGGCCTGAATCTTACAAAGATGACCATCTACTTGTTCTAAGAGGGAAGATTCCTGGGCTTGGCTTTCATGCTGTTGCATTGATTTGCTTCCTTTTGTGTGGGAGGCCAATCACTACCAAAATCTGTGATTGGGTCATGAGCATCTGACATGAAGTACAGCTGATAGTATTTATCCCTCTCCCCAAAACTGAGTTTTGAGGTAAAGCCTAGAGTAAAATCCCACCCCTTTGTTTCTTTTAAAGCCACTTTGGAGCAGGAGATGGAGCTGCGGCACAAGAATGAGATGTTGCGTATCGAAGCGGAGGTGCGAGCCCGTGCGAAGGCTGAGCGTGAAAACGCAGACCTCATTCGGGAGCAGATCCGCCTGAAAGCTGCTGAGCATCGCCAGACGGTGTTAGATTCCCTCAAGTACGTACAAACCATCTGAGGGGAGTTGGTCACCTTGCTACTATCTCAAACTACCCCATCAAACGGGGGCTGTATAGAAAGCCTTTTTGGTTTGTTCCCACAAGCTTAAAGGAAAAGAGTTATTGCTGGTGTTCCCTCATACACTACTCTGGGGCAGGGAATTTAAAACAGCTGTTTCCCCATCTCTAGGTGTGATTAGAGTGAATAATGGAAAGGAAAATTACTGTCCAGTGGTTAGAGCCATGTATTGGGTACCTGGACACTTGCATTCTAGTCCGACAGACTGCGTGTCCTTAACCTGGTCATTTTGGGTGAAATCCTGGCTCTGTTGAAATCTTTGGCAACATGTCTGTTGTCTCCAGTGAAACAAGGTTTCACCCTTAATCTCTGAGATTCCGTTTCCCCACCTGCAAAACAAAGATAAAATTTACCTACTTCACAAGGGGGTTGTGAGCTTTAATTCATTGATTTTTATAAAGTCCTTTCAGATCCTTGGCTGGAAAGTGTCTAGAATGCAAAAAACTATGAAATTTTATTACCATTCAACACTGTTTATTTTTTACACATACTAGCTTTGGTCCAGAAACTCTTCTGGATTTAATCCCAGACAATTATAAATATATTTGCCCTGCCTGTGCATGTTTGGATTCCCAGGGAGCTCTATTTTGACTGGTTCTCAAGGAAGTCATCAGGAAAACTGGAGTATTCTTGTAAATTGCTTGTAATTCTGTCCTTAGAACTTAAAAAATCTTTCCCCCTTTCCTGCCATAGGATCCAGTGTCTCCGCTTACATTGTTGCTCTTTTCCTGCAGGACAGCGGGTACCTTGTTTGGAGAAGGATTTCGTGCCTTTGTAACAGACTGGGATAAAGTTACAGCCACGGTAAGCTGGGGACATATCTTTTGGAAGATAGACAACAATGTTATTTGCAAACCTGCATTTTATTTTTTCTCCTTGTCCTTGGTATTGTTAAAAATTCTGGGTTAGAGGCTAAGCTGACAATCCAAGCTAGAGACACAGTCAACTTAAAACCATACTTCTGTCTACAAGCCTGCCTTCAATTAATGTGTAAGGTTGCTATTACAAGAATAGACAAAAATGAAATCTTTTCCCATTTACTTTGCACATTTTACAGCACTTTGTGTATAGTCAGTTTCACTGTTTCTCCTGTATTCAGTTTCCCCTGTTGGTTTTTGTGGGTCTTTCATCCAGCAACAGCAGAGAGGAGAAATGATTTTAAAAATGAGAACATTGTGTTTAAGCCAAGACCTTGACAGAGGGTCACAAGACCAGAAGAGCATCTGATATTACTAAACTCACTTTCTGAAATTGACTAGATTTTTGTTAGCTTTTTCCTCAGTAGTAGAAAACACTGACAGTTCCATCTTTCAGTAAAAACTCAATCCTTGTTTTATTCTCTTATGATGGAAGCACAGGTATCTCTACTTATTTTGCTCCTTTTATTTTGTTTGCAGAACATTGCAATTCATTTAATATTGTTGATTTAAGAACTCCAGGCCATTCTTGCTGTGCTGTTCTCCTAAATGGAAAAGAAAAGAATCTGTGTTGGTGTCTTGTTGGTAGCACTGTAATAAAATTGGAAGTGACTTTTTAGGGTGTGATGGAAAGAGTATCATCAATTTATTAAGGTGTACCTGCAAAGAGGAAGGAACAAATTGATCTTATGCCCTTTTTACTCTAGGATGGACAACAAAGGTCCAAAAGGAGTTTTTGGAGTGAAGGGAGTTTCTGCTTGTTTTTTATGTTCAAAATATAAGCCGGGTCTAGTGTGGAAAACTAAGATGATAGAGGGAAATAATGCCTGGTTCTGGCTGTCAGTGACTTGAACAGCAGGGCTTCCCTTTCAACCAGATCTGTGTTCGGAATCATTCTGATTCAACTTAAATGTTTTTTTCCTTCATTTTCTTTCCATTAACTGAAGTTCATACAGCACTGAAGTTCATACAACATATTTATATCAATTGATCACTAGAGGTGTAGTGGGTTTTATCATTTGACCTGGTGGTGAGAGTCATGTGAAGCCTGGGTAACTAAGCAGTTTATTAGGAAGGGTTTCTTTTCTGTTCATTGTACAGTACAAATACAAATTATGCTGTTAAACACCTGCTAATGGTTAATCTTTCTCTTTTCCTGCTTATCTTGGCTCCATTATTTTTGCTATCAATCTCTCCTTACGAAAGAATACATACTAATTTTGCACTGCCTTCCAGGTTTTTCCTGCCAGCTTCTCACCTCTCCCTGTTAATTTTATAAAATCAGGTGTAGAGTGAAACTGAATAGGGGCCTAATTCAAAAACTTATTGGAGTCTTTGGTTCAGGACCCACAGACCCAGTTGGGTAATGTGTCTAATGCTCACTGGAGAATACTATGGGAAACCTTGGCTTTTACAGTTGACAGGTTTTTTTGGCTTTCCCCCAATGTATTTTTGGTTCTGAAAAACACTCTTGCTGGATGTACAGCTTGATTTGATAGAAAACCCATGTGAATTATCACACAGTACGTGCACTGTGCAGGCACCAAAAGAAATCTGCAGAAACTTGTCTCCCTTAGACACCAGTGAGTGTAGCGTTTCCACCCGTCTGTGTTTCTTGCACCTTCTGTGTGCATTTGGTATCTAGCAATCCAGGCTCTTAGCAGCAAGACCTTGAGGATAGAATGTAGATGGTGAAGTGTGCAACCAGGTTTTGATAGCTTTCTGAACAGATTTAGATAATCACCGTTTTGTTGCTGCAGCAACTTGGTTGGGTCTGAACATGTTGCTTTCATCTGCAACAGTTCACTGGGGCAGAAGAAAGTTCTGATGTCAGGCTGCAAGTACCTGCTTTGATTTGCAAAAGGAGAATCAGAAGAAACTTAAGTTTTCCTCCCTACAAATTAACTGAAGAGGCAGTTTTTTATTTTCCCAGTATAGTCTGCTGGCAGCGCAGTATTGCACTTGTAACATCAGGCTGTACAATAGCTAGGGCTAGTTATATATTTGTAACACTAGGTGGCATTACTGGCAATGGTAGAGAACCTGTAAATGCAGTGATGTTTATTCGGAAATAGCTTTATTCCAGCGGTGCTGTTGTCAGAACAATAATGAAGTGTCACCGTTTCCATTATAGTGCAATCTAATTGCAGTGGTTTTATTACATTTTTCTGTAAATCTCTACCGAGGATTTAACAGTTTCAGATGTTTGTTCTTTAACTCAAATGATTCTTTAATTTTAAAAATAAAAGGAGAACTTGAGGCTTTTGTTGATCTGCCATTCAGAGTCATGCTGTTGTGCCTAGATATTGCTGTGTGTGTGTGTGTGTGTGTGTGTGTGTGTGTGTGTGTGTGTGTGTGTGTGTGTGTGTGTGTGTGTGTGTGTGTGTGTGTGTGTGTGTGTGTGTGTGTGTGTGTGTGTGTGAGATAATAACTTCACTAAATGAACTTGCAGTTTCTACAATTTCAAGAAAAAGCTGCTAGGGTCTGGTCCAAAGTCCCTTGAAATTGATGGAAAGACTCCTATTTACTTCATTTGGGGTTTGGATCAGTCCTGAAGTATTTAGCGAATTCCTCTTCCAAGTCTGTTGATATTAGCATTAAAAACCCTTTCAGACTAACAGTCTTGTAAGATGTCCTTTACTATGGTCACAATTACTTTATTAAAGCAGAAACAATTTTAGAAGCTGACTTAATCGTCAGCTATTCATTCTGTTAACTCTTCGCATGTAACCCAGCTTGCACTGTAAGACGAGTGGTCAGTGTCTCTCTGGGTTTCCTGCACTAGCGCCGTGTCACGGTTGGGGTTACAGCACTATCTCAGGGGATTGGTTAAATCCAAAAAAATTGTTTTTACTGAAATCTTTAAAAATTGTGGGAACAGTTTAAAAAGCACAATAACAAAACCTTTTACTCTTAGAATTTTGACTCTAATTTACTCAAACACTCCTTTAAACCTGGTTTGTGTATTTTAATGCATTGTGAACTTTGTGAAAAGCTCACATTGAACACTTTCAGCTTTTGCCTCACCTAACATAGAGTCTAATGCATCTTACTTTGTATTAGCTAAGATTTGGAAGATACCAGCACTTAGAGTCTGTAAATGAGGTCCAGCTACTGAGGCCCTATTAGGCCGGGCTGAAAACTTGCTATTGTGTACTTACCTTCCTGTGTTTTTTCCCATTTTCACTGGAGGTTTTCAAAATATGATACCCATTTATAATAAATGTTTATGCGTTGGGCACAGGTACAATTTTATATTAACTCACCAGTTAGATAGGACTGCTGTCCATCAAAAATTCTTCCTCACCTAGCCTATCAGGCCTCAACTCTCATCTACGTCACCCCTTGTTAATTCATACCCTCCTCGGAGGGTTAGGGCAAACAAAAGGTCTGTCTGCACTGCAAATGAAGGCGTGATCATAGTACGGCTAGGTGTTAGCAGTGTAGATGGGGCGGTAAGGCAACCAGCGTACAAGGCAGCGGGGATTGTGTACATATATGGGTTGCTGAACTTTGGCTACCCCATCTAAACTGCTATTGTTACCAGTGCTAGCTAAACAACCACTAGCCTGGATATGCTTACCCATGCTGTGGTAACATCTTCACTTGCAGTGTAGACCTACCCTTCTTTTGTATGGCGAGCGTGGAACAGTGAAAGCAATGGTGTGACAAACGCTGCATCCTAAGGTCTCTAATCGACTCCAGAGCAGAGAGGGTAGCCATGTTAATGGCTGCAGCGCCTCCAAGATGAGCATAGATTGGGCAGCCAGCCGTGATGTCTGACAGTTGGCACCAAGCCACAGTCACAGTTCAGTGATTCCCTCACTTTCTATCTATGGAATAAGTATGTGCATCTTCCAAGTCGGGGGCGGATACGATTTAGAACTGTCCATATGCGTGATGGGGAGGAGAAGCCGGGCACTTGCACAATTGGTTCGTCAATTAGATTTTTGTTTGGTACGTCAGCAGCTTCCTGTGCTTCAAATCATCTTCTGCAAATGTCCTTCTGTCCTGCCAGGAGGGCTGTGGTGTGAGACCAGAAGGGTTTTCTTGGTTTGAGTTTTAGAGGGAGGTGTTTTAGGTCATGGTGGAGCAGTAGTATGGTATTTGCCATGGTCTTTACGTACTCCCTAACTGGCAGACATATCCTAAAGGTCATCGAACTCTGCCTCTGTAGTGCTGAGTTCCAGAGTCAAGAGCTCTTCATTCCTTCCCTTGTTCCAAAGTGCAGGTTTGCAAACTACCCGGCAGCCAGATGGAGTGAGTCAAGTCACTGACCTAGTTCCATAATGAACTGAAAAGACATTAGTAACCCATTTTTCTGCCTTGCTTCTTGCTAGCTGAGGAGGAGCGAGGCTGCTCGATGAAGATACTGCCTCCTTTCTAGTTTCTTTCTTGGGGGGTAGGCTGTGCCCTCTAGGGACTCTCAGCGTCTCTGGGAATAACAGGAGATGCAGCATAAAAGCTGATTTAAATGTGCTATTTTAAGCTACAGGTTTTTAAGGCTGCTGCGAGACAGACTTCATTCTCCCTTACAGCGCTGATGTCCTGCCTCCCTTACACTGCTTATTCCCCCTGCATGCTGTCACGAGCTTGCGTCTGCCCTCATTCTTTCAGCTGAAGATCACTGGCTGGGACTGTTTTGTACCACTCTTAAACTGTCCAGAGAGGTCACTGTAGAGCAGTTGTTCTCAAACTTTTTAAATTGAGCCTCCCCTGTCCTGTGGACTTGTCTAACAATCACGCCCTTCTGAAAGGGGAGCATTCAGGGGAAGAGGGGACATGATTGTTAGGGGGGCACTTCCCACACTGTAGGCCCTAACAGTCGGGTTCCCCCGAACCTCCCCTTTTGGAAAAAACAGGGTCTACAGCGCGGGAAGTGGGGAGTGCAGCATCAGCAGCGTGGGGAGCAGCGAGCACTGGCAGAAGCGCAAGGGCGGCAGCAGCACGAGGAGCGTGCCTGGCAGTGGCAGGGGGCTGCTGCTGCTGCAGGAGGTAGGTGGCAGCTGCTTCCATCTCCGGGGAACGTGGAGCTGGACCAGCTCCGTCCCCTGCTCCGTGCCCCCCCTCAGGGGTACACCCCCCTCTTTGAAAACCACTGCTGTAGATGGCCATTCCATACCCCATGGGGATATGCTCAGTCCCTAACAGCTTGGAAGTGAGTCAAGACTTAACCATATTTGAAAATGTTCTTGTTTCTGTTCCAATAATGGAGACTGTAAGCTTCCCATCTTACTGCTGTGTACTGGTCTTGCTGTCTCTCTTGTAAATGCGGTGTCAGGGCTGGGTCAGCAGGTCCTGCTTTTTGTTTTATACAGTTATGGAGAACAATGCTCAACCATTTTACTATCTCCCTGGAAGTCCTCGCAGCAGCATAGGATAGCTTTAGGACAAAGCCATTGGGAGGGCGATGCGTACAGGGGACACTTTCTGTTTATGTGGGAACTGGTGGAGGTGTCTGGAAGACCATCAGGACTCAAGCCCCAGGACTCTTCTGTTCAATGCCCATATATGGTCCTATCTATGTTTATTGCTGCTCAGGATTTTGTTCTTGCTGCAGTTTTTCTTGCAACAAAATCTGTGGAGTCACCTGTTGAGGAAGTTCCTAGTTAAAATTTATTGTGACCTCTTGAGTGGATCTTTACAGAAACTTCTTTGAGGCCATATTTTCCTGTCCATCAACTTAGGTTTGGACAGAGCCACTGTCAAGTGCTTGAAGTCCCATTGCATTTGCTGAAATAAAAGCTGCACAATCCCATTTACGCAGTATGAATGCAGGGCAGCCTATTCCTTTTGCCGTGAAGTTTTCCTCTTAGTATGTAATGAACAGAGAACACGTCCCTATTTGTATTTTTGAGAAGACATTTTTAATAGCCCAGCTTGTTAAAATGGATCCCTTGCTTGAAAGCCATTGCCACCATCTGTTCCACCCTCCAGTTTTATACACAGAGGATCCTGCGTGGGCTGGTACAAAGGACACATTGCACGATCACCCCAGTGAAAGCGAGACATGCTTTGAGTGAATCCCTTTGTAGAATGCAGGCTGCATCTGGAGCCTTCAGATCATTTTTTAACTTGCTGGTTGGTGCTTTCAGCTCCACAAATTCCTGATCCAGATATCTCTACTTTATTGCAATCTTTGTGCAAACATAACAAGCTCTTGTGTTATTTTTATTTCCTCTCAAGCACTCACACCTGTATTTTCTGCCACTTGGATTTGGAGAGTTGGGGTGAATTGGGGAAGAGAATTAGCTTACTTTCTGTCTCAGGATTTCCCTGACCTAGCTTTGTTTTGAATCCTCCTGGCTACCTGCCCCCTCCTTATGTGCAGTCCCAATGGTTCTATTCAGCTGGATGATGCAGGCTATTGTCCGAGGGTTCTCTGTTCTGGAATTCATTTTCCTTGCAGGTCCAAGAGAGCAAGACTTGTTTTTTGATTGTCACTTACTCAGGCATTTGTGAAGCATTTGGATACCATGGTGATAGACACATTATAAGAACTTGAATAGAATTGGAGGGATGTGTTCAGTGAGTGAGAGAGTGACTAATGGTTTGAGATTTTTGTGTGTTTGTTTTTTAATTTTATCTGTCCATCCCAAAGCTGTGGCTGTGCATATCTTATATTGCAGCTGTGTAACAGTGAAATTTGAATCTGGTATCTCTCTGGAAGTTCTTATTTTAAATTTGGAGCCTGAAATAGAAACTTAACCCAGTTCTACAATACATTAACTGCCATGTATCAGAGTAGGAGATCTGTGCATGAGGTCACATGATATGGTCAAGATATTGGTTATAGGTAGAATCTCTTTACAAAGGGGTTGCTGGAAAAGGCAAAGGGTTTCTCATCTTTCTTTGTGGATTCCTTCCAGTTTCCCTTCCAACACATCTGTAAATTGAGATAAATTGAATGCTGAGATCTCCCTGCTATTTTATGAAGGAGGTTATTTTGAGTCATCCGGGCCTGTTACCGCACACTTAAAATGAGCAAAATTAAGTGGTGTCCATATTCTATTTGCCCGTGAACCTTTGATTTGACCGTGTCTTTCAGTTTGAGAGAAGTAGTCTGTTTTCTGGTTCTAAAAGCAATTGCTGCATCCTGCTTTTTTTCCTCTCCAGTGGGAGCTGCTTTGGTTTGAATCGCCAGCGTCTAGCTGTAAGTTAAACATTAAGCTAATTACTCTCTAAACTAACTGTGCTGTTGGGTACTGGGGCACAGAGCTTGTTAAGTCTTTCTGGTGTTTCGCAGAACTGTCCTTCTCCCGCCTATTCTCCAAACATCTTTTTTTTCTAAACTCAAGGCAGTAACCTTTTAAGAACATAAGAATGGCCATGCTGGGTCAGACCCATGGTCCATCTAGCCCAGTATCCTGTCTTCCAACAGTGGCTAGTGCCAGGTGCTTCAGAGGGAATGAACATAACAGAGCAATTTATTGAGTGATCCATCCCCCTGTCATCCAGTCCCAGCTTCTGGCAGTCAGAGGTTTAGAGACACTCAAGAGCATAGGGTTGCGTCCCTGGCCATCTTGGCTAATAGCTGTTAATGGACCTTTCCTCCATGAACTTATCTAATTCTTTTTTTGAACCCAGTTATACTTTTGGCCTTCACAGCATCCCTTGGCAATGAGTTCCATGGCTGACTGTGCATTGCGTGAAATATTTCCTTGTGTTTGTTTTAAACCAGCTGCCTGTTAATTTCATTGGGTACCCCTGGTTTGTGTGTTATGTGAAAGGGTAAATAACACTTCCTTATTCACTTTCTCCACACCATTCATGATTTTATAGATGTCTGTCATGTCCCCCCTTAGTCATTTCTTTTCTAAGCTAAACAGTCCTAGTCTTTGTAATCTCTCCTCATACAGAAGCTGTTCCATACCCCTAATCATTTTTATTACCCTTCTCTGTACTTTTTCCAGTTCTAATATCTTTTTTAGGATGGGGCAACCAGAATTGCATGCATTACTCCAGGTGTTGGCATTATGTAACTAAGTTAATACTTCTACAGTTTCGTATCTGAGTTCCTTCAGAATTTTTGGGCGAATACCATCTGGTGCTTGTGGCTTATTATTGTTCATTTTATCCCAATTGCTCCTCTATTGACACCTCAATCTGGGACATTTCCTCATCTCTCTCATCTAAAAAGAATGGATCAGGTGTGGGAATCTCCCTCACATCCTCTGCAGCGAAGACCGATGCACATAATTCATTTAGCTTTTCTGCAACGGCTTTGTTTTCCTTGAGCACTTTATCAGCACCTCGATCGTCCAGTGGCCCCACTCATTGTTTACAGGCTTCCTATTTCTGATGTACTTAAAAAAAAAAAAAAAATGCTGTTAGTTTGTGTGCCTTTTGTTCTAAAGTGAGCTGATCCTAAAATACACAATGTAATTGTGATTAATCTTCTGTGTTCATTTTACCTTCCACCCCCAAAGTACTTCACAGATTATATGCATAGGCAGGTGGCAACCCCTAGTTCACAGTGTACTATGTAACTATGACAGGGGAGGGGTATTCTGGCAAAGCACACTGAGCCAAACCGTAGCTCTTGCAAAAGGGCCATGGAACCATTACAATCTAGCCACGTGTGCGTGCATGCTCTCTCTCTCTCCCTCCCTCCCCTCATTGGCACTCAGTATATGTACCTCAACAAGATGAAGGGTAGTCAACCCTTCAGAAATCTGAACCGTCACGGTCTCTTTTAACCAGGAGTACAGTGCAGTGGTGTAAAAGAAAAAAGACAGATCCAAGATGCAACATAACAGTGTCGTCTAGTGCATAGATTGGGAAACTGTGAGACTTGGTTTCTATTTCTGACTCTGCCACTGACTGCATGTTGACACCTATTTCCATGAAATAGGGACAGTATCCATCTTTGCAGAGGGCTTTGCAGTTTGAAAGGTGATGGGAATGCCAAGCAGTAATAATCTGGCGGAGACTTCTTAGTTCATCTTCAAAATTAACTCTTAATAAGTTGGTGACCTTTAGATGCCTTGGAATGATTCCTGTTCAAGGCTCAGCATTGGCAGCGCAAAACGTCGCCGTGTGAAATGTGGCAGAATTGTCATTTGTTGTAATTAACAGTGAATCTGATTTTCAGTGGAGAAGAACTTGCACATGTCATGGCAGATGGAACTTGGGGGCAGAGCAGCTGTTGGGGCTGACATGACAAGGGAATAGCGAACAACATGGTCTAAATAAAAGGTTTTTAGGAGTCACCAAGTGCTCTCTGTCTCTGAGAACCAGAATAAAGGAGAAAGCCCAGACACGTTTAAGATTTGTTTGAAGTCTTGTTGTCCTAATCCTTCCCACTTTGAAGCATTCTTCGTGGTGACTTACCAGAATGCCCTTCGTGTTGTCTGAAAGGCAGCTTGCCTTGCTCTGACAGTCAGCTCGTGCAAAGAACCTGCCAGCAGGATTGCTTCGTTTAGTACAAGCTAACCTCAGGACTGTTGATTTGGGCACCAGCTGTAACCAAAGGGGAAGTCTCAGGTCTTCCTGCTTCACTTGCTTATTGCTGGGGAGATTTTGTGCCCTGTGTTTTCTGAGAACTATGGTTTTTAACATGGGGAGCATAATTTCCAAGGTGGTTTCAGTTTTGAAGCTAGTCTTGGGTTTGAGTGGCTGCCTTCTCTCTGCTGTGCTTGATCTGGTCTGCTCATCCCCTACCTCTGGCCAGTTTATAGTCTCTGCGGATCCCTATCTGCAGCTGGAGGCTCAGCCTTTGTTGTCACCGTATCAGTTACCTGCTCATCTTCCACTCCCTAGCTCAACACTTCTTGTTAACATGCAGCTCACAACCAATCTCTGTTGCAGTTCCCTGCACTGAGATACGATTCCCAGGGCCACCTGTATCTTCAGACCCACCTACTCATGACTAATTGTAACACTTCCATGTTCTGATGCTGTGCACTTTGAAACAGTTGTGTCCATGATGCATTATGATGACACATTCTCTAATGCTGTGCACTGCTTCAGCTGATCACGTTTGCTGATTTCATGCCCTTTTCAGAGAAGGGAGGGTGGATATATTTGAACTGTTACCATGCAAAAATCCCCTCCTCCCCCCTATTTTGATGCTTGCTTCTGCCAAGCCTGCTCTTTTGAATCAGAGCTTAGTATTAAATATGGGCATAGTCAGCAGAAGCTTCTGCTCCACGTGCATGATCATGAACACTTTATTCCATGCCACCACCACCCCCTCGATACACCCTACACACACATCCTCTGCAGTCTGGGTGCTGTCATGGCCACGTTCTAGTAAGGGTCTGTGTAGGTTCAGTGTAGAACTACATTCTATTCAATCTCAATCTCAGCCTTTCTTATTTCAACCAAACAAACACTGAAGTCAACCTGTGGGTCACCCAGCAAGAATAGGCAGCTAATCTGAATCAGGCCTTACGTAAACTGGGCCTGTGATGCTGAAATGAATACGATGCAGAGAACACAATTGAAAACTACAATTTCAATTATATAACTGGGCTGTTAGAGGAGACCTCCTGATGGACCACTCCACAGCTGTGACCTTTCTTCTGCTGATTTTGAAATGGTATCCTGGCAGATTCCTGTTGGGTTGAGCTGCAAGATCCCTGAGCTTTCCAGTATAGAGAGAGCACACCCAATATTTACAGACGGTTACCCAAGGTAGCATAGTTAGTTTTGGGTATGTCTCTTGTCTAGAACTGAGAGAGAGGCTCTTTGATCTAAGAGCGTTGCAAAGGGAACGTGTAGCCTTGAGATGCTGGTTAAACAGAGCTCAGACACTGTACTGGGACCTGAACCAAAATTTGTCTGGATGGAATGCCTCTGCTGAAGCACATTCAGACCAACCATCCAATTTCCCTGTACCTCTAAGCAACAAGAGAGACAGTGCTAACAGGTCTAATGTTCATTTTAGATGCTGTTTCCCAGAAATCTTAGATGCCAAAGATAAGTGAAGTATAACAGGGCTCCCTATATTATTCATTTACAGTCTTTGATACGAAGAAGTGACCAGTCAGCTAGGAATAATGCTTAGAGCTTCTCTTTTGAAATAAGAGCAGTATTAGAATTGTAAGTAAACAACCCTGTAATCCCAAAAGTTCCCAATGTCCAATAATCACAGTGGAAATTGTCTTGATTATCTGAAACTCCCATCCCAGATAATTCAGTTCCTTCTCCCCACACACATTCAGGTGGTGCTTTTTGGGTTTTCAGCTCTCTTCCTCTAAGTATTAAACCTTCCTAAAAATACTGTGCTAATACCACTTCAGTGAGCATGGTATTACTGTAGTGTATGTATAACAGATTATGTTTATACGGGTCTATTAGACTGAACAGCTCCAAGGGTTAGCATAATCTCAGTTTACTGATATACAGTACTGCACGGTAATGTTGATGTAGGTCCATGGTACTGAACAATAACGCCAGTAGATGAGTGTGTCTTGCAGTTTAGTATTGGGAGCTCTACTATGTTGAGTGTGATAGGACTAGAGGGCTGCATAGCTGGTGCAAATCTAAAGGGCTGTCACTGAATGAATCGATGTAGTTAGGTAACCGTGAGGCTTCAGTTTTGGGCTTAAAAAGTTCTCTGATCATTGGGTCAATACAAGAACAACAGGGCAAGATCAGATTTCTCCTCTCCCTATCCACAGTGGCACTCGCTTCCTCTATCTCAGCCGCCTCCAAATCCTATGGTTCTCTTCAAAGGGATGCTGCTTGTCATGCACACAAGACACCTGCTTGTTTTACCATTTCTCTGAGTACCTACGTCCCTTTGTTTTTAGAACATCTCTTTATTGGCCTGTCTGTTCAGATACCATTAATAATCTGATTAGGAACAGTGATACCCAAAGGGCTCTGAGCCACCATTGGTTGGTAACCCTCAAGGTGCCTTTTACTGACATGGCATTTACAGTCCAGTTAGTGTAAAAGTTCTAGCTGGCATGAGCGAGGGGCTTTAGCCCCAACCAGATTTATATGTACTCTAGAGATGAGGAGTCTGGTAGTGCTGGCAAGGAAGTTTTAAACAGAACAGTCGTAAGAAGTACATGCAGTTAATATGTAACTTTCTATTTCCTTGTCTTTTTCCCTTGCACCTCTTTTTCCTGAGTTGATGGTATCTCCCATCATATTTTATGTGCTATCTCTGCCCTCATTTTGACAGGTGATGAATTTCTTGTGTATGTTCATCTGAAACATCTGCCCTTAGACCTCTGTAGCAAGCAGAATTCAGACATTTGTCTTAGCATCTTCATCCCAACAAGTAGTTTCTTGAGGGGAGAGCCACCTATACAGCACAAGGTTAAATGTTTGTACCGAGGAGGCTTACAAAATAACTCACCCCATGGTATAGTAATGCTGCCATATTCTAGAGTGCTGGAAGCCAAAGCTTGTCCTTAAGGGAAGAACTCATTTACCAGGTTTGTTTTGAAGAGGTTCAGCCCTGAAATTATAGGAATGCAGGAGAATTACTGATCTTGTGCTTATATGATGTTGGTTATTTCTGCCTTCCTGAAATTCCCGTGTAGTTTTGGTTGGATACACTATTCACCTCTTATGCTCTTGTTTCATGTCACTATGTGCTGATATACACCTGCCAAGTTCCACCTCGAGGTGGCTGCATTTCAATGGTGGGTGAAGTGATTTGTGTAATTGGGTCAAGAGTTTCAGAAATGGCTTGGATTTTGGGTGCCCAATTTGAGTCACTTCAAAGGGCCAGATTTTCAGACTGTGAGTGCTCAGTGTTTCCTGAAAGTCAGGTCCTTTAAGGTGGCTCATACAGGATGCTCAAAACCGTAATTTGTTAAAATGGCCAAGGATTCCGCTGGCTGGAAGAAGGTTATGCCCTTATGCTCCAGGAACACCATGGGGCCTCCCCTTTGTGCCACATTGACGCCTGTGGCATTTGGAATTTGGTGTTTTTCCTATTCAAAGCATTTTGCTGCACAGTGACTAGCAGGGATTTTCTCTGCACTCAATTCATGTAGTAGTTATTGGTTTTAAGAGTTCAGCTAGACACTGGAAAGGCTGTTGAAGGAAATCTGTTTACAGGCTGCTTGTCAAAGCAGGTGCTGATGGTGTTTAAACGGCCTATGGGTAGCTCACCTTATTGAGTGCAGCTTTCTTCTGGGCAGCTTTCCTGGTGGGCCAGTTGAATCCTAATTAAAGCTGGCTTCATTTAGAGCAAATAAAGCCAAGTTGGTTGGAAGAGAACTTGGTTGGCAGAGATGGGGAGGATGAATCAGGCACCATTTCTCCAACCTGTTTGCCTGCTCATGCCAAAGGAGGTTGAGGTTAAACATAAGATGCCAGACCCTTCAGTGTTCTGTCACTAAGAGCTGTGTGCCTTTGGCACAGTAGTTTGCTGATTGTTGTAAAGCCTGGGGTTAAAGATTTTTATAGCAAACTCAGAAGAATCCATAAATTAGCTGTTGGTTCCAGCAGCTTGAATGCAGAAGCAGAGAACCTCTGCAGCTAAGGATAAAGGAGATTCCTCCTCCCCATCCCCCCCTTCTTCCATTCCCTTCTTTCAAAGGGAGGAAGGATTTTTGTGACCATCCCAAAAGTAATTTTACAGGGCCCATGCGGGAGAGGTGCACGACCTAACCCGGCAACCATAGTCTGCAGCTGTACCTTGACTGAGTTCAGCATGCAATGATTCAGAACTGGGGCTGTGGTAAAGTGACATTAAATTTGGCAGGTTCATGTTTACCTGCTTTCCGTGTGATTTCAATCCCTATCTGCTTGCTTCACTGACAACTCTCCTGGCAACTGCTATGGGTAATCCTGTTCACACGAGGGAACAGCATGATGTCTGATGGCCCATGCATAGCTGTGGGGCTGCTAAGTGGCAGAGAAGATTGGGAGCACGTGAGCTTTTCCCCTCGCTTCTTTTTCTTAATTTGAAAATTGGGAGCCTCTCCCACATCTCCAATATGCCTTTTGGAAAGTTCAGTCTGAGCTTGTGGGGACTGTCCTCTTAGACCATATAGCTCTCCAATTGCCACCAAAGCAGTGCCAGTCAAAGACCAACAGCAGAGTATGGTGTGTGGATGTGACATGGCCTTCATGGGATACTTGCAGAGTATGTTTATCTTACAGTATTTTAGCTAAAGTGCTGAAAAAAATAAAGCATCTTCCATTCCTGAGAGATCTGTTAGGAATAACACAAATCAAGGATTTTTTTTCCAGGTGACTAAGCTGCCCTCCTGCCACTAGCAAATATTCACTCATCTTTAATCTTTTTTGCGTTTCCTTTAACCAGATTTTCTGCCATTGGTCCCTTTCCCTGTGAAAGAGCAAAGCTTTGCAGCTGGCCTCAACTGCCCCTTTGGTCAAGGAAAGTTACTGCTGGTGTGAACCTCAGTCATTCTTGGATTGACTCTGATTTCACAGCTATGCTCAGAGTTTCTCATATATGGAAATCAGTCTAAAGTATTTAAAGGGATATGCTCAGATTTTTTAAAATCCTCTTGTGTTACAAGTAGTGTTCTAAATTATTGAAGCTGGGTGCTGTAACATTTTCAGAAGTGTGTTAGGTGCTTCATGGAACAAATGAAGGGCACATTCACCGGCCTGAAGAGTTTACAGTCCAGTGCATTCTTAGGTTGGACAGTGAAGAGAGGTGGGTCTGCTTCATTTCCGTTTATAGTGGGTTTCTAACACTGCTGCTGCATGTGCATATTCTAAGAGAATATCAGAGCCACTTTTATGGAAACAGTTCTGTTGATCTTGAGGTTTTGTAGATGTTTATTTTTCAATTAAACCTACATGTGGGGCCAGATTTTACATGGATTATTAATTTGTGCCTTTCTGATGGTCAAGGATACCTTGTCCATTAACTCAAAGGAGGGGCCAGAAAGATACATTACTGCTGAAAAGTCTCTTCTTAATACATAGCAATCACATATTGGTATTTATTCAAGGTATGCTTTACTTTCTCTACACTAGCATGTAAATATGAATCTGATCACCACTGCCATTCATAGAATACACAAAGACAAACAATTAGCAACTAATGCAGCTTGAGAATGCATTTAATTTTCAGTTTCATTCTTCAGAACTTTGAATAACCTAGTAGGAAACAAAATAGACTAATTTGCATCTTCCTCTGTTATAACACTGTTCCATTTACACTGTGAGATGATAAAGATCTGTGCTTTATTACCTTTCCACCAGGAAGTAGGTGGACAAGCCATCCATACAGCCTAAATCTTTTGTGCCTTGAGTGTGACCTGCCAATAAGAGAGTGCTTCAGACTCCAGCATGTCATTCTTCTAGCTTTGTCTTGCAAAGGAAGTTGATCAGAATCCTTCGTCTTCTCCAGGTTGCAGGTCTGTCCCTGCTGGCAGTGGGGATTTACACTGCCAAGAATGCTACTGGAGTTGCTGGGCGATACATAGAAGCTCGTCTGGGCAAGCCCTCCCTGGTGAGAGAGACCTCGCGCATTACTGTGCTGGAGGCACTCAAGCATCCCATCAAGGTAAATACCTTCTTTCCTTTGGCTCTCTGTTAGCTGGGACACAGCTTGTGCTAGTCCTGCTCTAGGGATCAGGCAGTGTGATGTCGGTAACCCCCCACTGAGGAGTGCTCATATTTTACAATATGTTTTTATCAATTGCCACCTAAACTGGCAGTTTCCAGTCCATACTGTGGAGAGTGACAGGTCTGGACTGCTTGGACATATTGATATTTCCCTGCCCATTATTTTTATCATTTATGAGCTGAGCTGGCACCTTTTGCCCTGCTGAGAAGTTCTGTGACTGGATTCTAAAAGCAGGTGACTGAATTTATAACTCCTCTTGGATTTCTCCTTCTCAGGTTGGCAAGCGTCTTACCAGCAAGGCTCAAGATGCTCTTGAAGGAGTTGTTCTCAGCGTGAGTACCTGCTTTCGCTAATGCAAACCTCTCAGGGTCGTAAGTGACTTTCTTGGTGTCTGAATATCAAAGGTTTTCTTCTTGCTTTCATTTTAAATGTGTTACAGTTCAGTAATCTTGGAAATGTAGCACTCTTGTGGCAACCGGAAAGTAAATAAGCTTCCATGTTCAGCATGGAACATATTAAACACCCTGCTAACCTTTGATCCCTCAGTACAGAGCAGTTGGAAGTCTTAGTTCAGCACTTCTTTCAATGTGATTTTTCTCCTTAGTCAGCATGTTATTGTGGCACTATATTCTGTCAGCTCTACATCTCATCTCTAATCTGTGAACTGTTACTGCTCTGATATCAACAGTTAGGTCAGAGAACACATGCCTTTGACTTTAAACACCTTCTGAATGGCTATCAATCCATTCATCAGGACTGATTTTGCATATTTGTTTCTGAATTTCATTCCTTAATATCAGGTGAATTAAAGGGCTTTTTTTAGGGACTTGCACAAAAAAAGTTTCTGTAGGAATATCTGCTCTGTATTTCTGAGAATATAAGAATATATGTAAGAAATGCGTTCACCCCCATTTACTTGGAAGATTTATTACAACCAGTAGATTTGCTTCTAATTTGTTACATATCTTCCCCCTCTCGTCCCTTCTTGTAGGTAGTTCATGGAAAATAAGCTCCTAGAGCATCTATGGTAGGGTGGATTCCAAAATGTTCGTATCCATTATGGCTCCAAAAAATTATCCTTTTTAGCTAAAGCTTTGCTCATTTGCTGTGGCTTGAGTTTGAAGTCATTATAACTTGAAATACAATAAATCCTGAATCAGAAGGAGAAATTACTCAAGTCCAAGCCAATAAGCTGCAGGAATTCAGGCTAAAAACTCATCAGACCTGAGTCTCCAACCCTGCTCTCTGCAGACAGCACTGATAGCCATCTGCCTATATTAATGCATGAAGCGTAGACAGCTCTGGGTATCTAATATATTGGGAGTTTCCTAAACTTAACTCCCCTTCTCTTGCAGCCCAAGTTGGAGGAGCGTGTAAGAGACATCGCCATAGCAACAAGAAATACTAAAAAGAACAAAAGTTTATACAGGAATATCCTTATGTACGGCCCTCCTGGTACTGGGAAGACGCTCTTTGCCAAGGTAAGACCATGCCAAGATTCTGACAGCCCAGCTGTTGTGGTTTTCAAGGAGTATCCTGCAATATAACAACCATACTTCTCTGGGCTGCAAACAACTGCTGTGGCATTGCCGAGCCTGGATGTGTTTGTGTATGTGTGGTGGAGATCTGAGGGTGCTGAGGGAGGAAGAAGGGGCATCCATATAATAGCGCTTTGCTCTGTGCTCCAGGTTAGACTGTCCAGTGACTTGGATTCTAGTGTTCAGCCTAGAGAGAGAAATTGTTCCCTCTGGATTGGCTGATGGCATGAAACAGCTTGTGTGTGCCACTTGGCAAACGTCACTTGTGAAATGCCAACGCCAGCTCTGGTATCTCATTTCCGCCTCTGTTAAACTCATATTTGACTTATAAACAGGGGCTATCCTGTTGCTTATTAACTCGTGGAGGAGGGAGCAGGAGGGCTGGATAAGTAGGAATTGTTCTATGTTCCCTGTCAGTGTTCTTCTGTCTGAGTTAGTCTGGATCTGACTCTGACAAACAGCACACAACGCTCACGCAACAGTTCTGAGAGGCAGAAAGGCCTCGTTTAACTTTAGATAATGGATTTGACTTTTTCTCTCGGAGCTCTAGAGAAAAGTTCCTCCCAATTCTGATAGCTGTTAGCGTATATCCTGCTGCAAGAGGGTTTAGATACCTTCCAAACTCTCTTTTTGTAATGTGTTGTTCTAATTCAGGGTATTTTTATCCATCTAAACATCCAGTCCTTCCTGAATCCTGCTATGCTCTTGGCCTCAGTGATCTCTTGTGGCAGTGAGTTCCATGGGCCAGTCATGGTGTGGAAAAATCATTCCTTTTCAGTCTTGAATTTGCCACCTTTCTGTTTCATTGTGTTTTTGCATGAAGAGCATCCAAGTCATCAAAAGCATTGTATGGGTCATGGAGACTGAAGTAGCATCTTGTCTCTCGAGGCCAGCCCTCAGGTCTGGAGTTGACACACTGATGGAAAGATGGTAGGGCTCACGCCGTCTCCACCCTTGCTGGATGGGTGTTTTATAAATAAAAGCTTTCAAGGATTCCTGAGGTGTTACCTTTCACAAGCATTCAATTTAGTCACAAGGAGAGAAGGCATTATCATAGCTGGAGCCGTGCTTTCCTTAGCTTGTTGCACCACCAGGCAGTCCATCATACCTGTTTGGATTGTCCGTCTCTCTTGAATAACAGTGATGGTGGTACACGAGTATGTTGTATGGCCACTGAATCCACAGCCAGCTGCCAGCCAGAATTTCCCAGCACCTTGATGCAGAAACCCAGTGCACTTAGACTCATTCTTTGGTCTTTGGCAGTGGTGCTGAGCTCAGCTAATGTTCAGGTCTTGCACAGGAGTGCTACAACTGAAATACAGGTGAATAACTGCTGAGTTGGGAGTGGGGGTTATAAACCTTCCCAAACTGCCAGTGCCATAGGAAACTAGCTACTGCAAGCTACTGTTAGAATGCATCTGCTTATCTGGACATCATTGATGCAAAATCTAGATACAGATCAGCTGACTGGACTTCTGAGAAGGAACTAGTAGACCAAATATGACTCTAGCGTAAAAGGGCGTAGGCCTACAGACATCATTATTTAACAATTTGATTTGAGGAAAGCATCCATTTCTTGTGATCTGCTTTAAGGAAATATGTCCTGCTCGTGTAGGTCTCTTGCCATCTCACGCTCCTATTATCCCTTGAATGGGAGGTGGGCAGAGAAGTCTGCATGCCACCTGGATGTTCACATCCCCATTACACCCTCCTGCATATTTTTGTTGAGCAAGTGTGTAGGACAGTGTGCACTCTCATCCAGCGCTTGCCCTCTGGGAGGCACCATCCAGGGGAACTCAATGACCCTTTTGTGCTTTCCAGTACTTAAAAAACTGATGGACAAATAAGGAAAGTCAGAGGTCTCTACAAACGACTGATCAGGGCTGTTCCTTCGGTTGTAGAAATGTACTCTGCAAACCAGGTCTGGTGTCAGTGTGTGATCATGCCTCTGGAAGTCGTTGAAAATACTGAAATATGCACGTTTTTCCCTGTTCGCATACAATTCTTAAAGTATTAAATGAGTCTTCTAGTTTGTGTCCTGTAACTTTGGTCACTTTATTCTCCCCAACAATAGTGCAAGGCACTGGTCAGTTAAGATGGCTGCTCTTTCCAACATGAAAAGAGCGAGGTAATTAGCACTGGACACAGAAGTCAGCTCTCCGCAGAACAGATACGGCCACAGCAGTAGCAGTGAAAGTTTGCCCACACTGCCTTATTGATCTCCTTCAGGCTTGCCCTCTGGGGCCACAGGATTTCCATTCCCATAGCTCATCTGATCATTGACCAGTTGTGGTGGCATGGGAGGCTTTGGAGATGTGACTCCATTGGGAAAGAGCTTGAAAACCACAAACTCGTATCCCAGCATCAACGTTCAGATAGGCTTTGTTAATGGCAAACAAAGCAGCTACGTGGACTCGCTCTTCAGCAAGGAATAAAAGATGGCAGCATGGAGCAATGTGACAGGGTTCTGCCTCCTGCAGCGTAGGGCCCCACAGATCAGCAGTGTGTTAAGTGGCTGTGCTGGGTGGCAGGATGTGAACACCGTGGATATGGCGCTCAGAGCTCCCAGCACTATCCGCTTGATTCAGAACATTTTAACATAAGCAGCAGGAGCTGGGTGATTTTAATGGACAAAGAAAAGCTTTTTTTCCCTGCCATCTGCTGCCCAGCAATTAATTGATCAGGTTCAGCTAAGCATGTTTCACTGGAGATGGGAAGGTGTTAATGGCGTAAGTAGCTGGGGCTGTCATTTCCCTGGCTTGTTCATTTTGACCTTCCAATGACTTCCTTTGAGCTGACTCAGCAGAATGGAGTGGCAAGGAAGTGCGCAGGCTCTTTGAGTTCTTTTGTTAATCCAGCCTGCAGGCTGTGGCAGGGCTGGATCAAGCTGCTCTGTGCCACCACCTCCTGATATGGGGCGTGGGGAAAGAAGAGGCTCTCTCCTAGTCTACTCATTTCCTACATTCACCTGAGCGCAGAGGTCTGTGTGGAACAGACGGTAGCTCATTCTTACGCCTCCCTCTAGATGCATATTGTGACAAAGTTCCTGTGTGTTGGGACAGATTGAACCATCAACCAAGCCCTTTGTTATTATCAGGCATGGGCGGTTGCAGGCTAATTCCCCATTGGCATCCTACAGTCAGGTAGAGGGGATGTTTAAATTATGAGTTAATGTCATTGTCTTTAAATCATGATTTGAGGACTTCAGTAACTCAGTAATAGTGGTCAGTGACACTTTTTTGTATTTTTATGTCTGATATTTTAAGCAGGTAGTTTTTAAGTGAGGTGAAACGTGGAGGTATGCAAGACAAATCAGACTCCTGAAAGGGTACAGTAGTCTGGAAAGGTTGAGGGCCACTGAACTAGGTGATCATGATGGCCCCTTCTGGCCTTAAAATCTATAGTTCCAAAGCTGGGGGAACAGAGGGAGATTCTGCTGGTGCTATAATTCCAGCCTGGGTCCCTCTCAGTGATTTGAGAACGTGGTTTAATACTACTTGTACTTTCATTTTTCATCTGCAAAGTAATTCACAAGCGTTCATACTCAACTTCTTCCAGGTGAGGGGGGGTATATTCCTGGGATTTTACAACTGGATAAATGGGGTGGAGAGGCTCTGATGTGTCCCAAGCCTCAGAAGATGTCAGTAATTTACTACCACCTTGCCACTCCTCGCTCTGTGATCTCTAATAGTGAATAAGAATATTTTAATCACCACTCACCCTCTTTTCTCTTCCCTCTTTGTTTTCCAGAAATTAGCCATGCATTCAGGCATGGATTATGCCATCATGACAGGTGGTGATGTCGCCCCCATGGGGCGGGAAGGAGTTACTGCCATGCACAAGGTCTTTGACTGGGCACACATGAGTAGGAGAGGGTAAGTAGAAGTTCCTCTGGTGTCTGAGCTTTGCGTAGATCCTTTACCTTGCGTGGGGGAGACGGTGGAATGGGAGCATGGACTGACTAGGCGTTTGTGAATCATAGGGTATGTCTGTACTGCAGTCCCCAGGTGTGATTGTGACTTGAATGGACATACCCAAGCAAGCTTTAATCTAGCTAGCTTGGGTCCCAGGCCAGTAAAGCTACAGCAGCATGAGTTTCAGGGAGGACTGTACAAGGCTGCCTGGGATCCTGGGTAATTACTCATGTGCTGGGGCTGCGCTGCTCCGGGACCTGCGCTGTCTTGATTAAAACTAGCTCATGCACGTCTACTTGAGCTGCAGTCACCCCCCCCGTGATTGCTGTATAGATACACCCAGAGATGCTGCTGGGTAGAAACTATAATGGAACTGGTGTTACATTACATTATCCATCCCTATCATATCCTTAAATAGGGACCTGCAATGAGGTGCCGCTTTCTTCTGCTGCTCAGTGATGTATAAAGGGCTGAAAAAGTTCTCCCCTCCCAATCCCCCCACTCATAAAAAACAATGTTCTGCTTGCTCTTTGCCTGAGACTTCTCGGGGATGTCAGCGCTTACCTTTCCTGTTCCTCTCTGGAGGCCTTCATAGAGGAACAGAGAACTGGAATGGGAGCTCTCTCAGCTCCCAGTCGAAGAGGTGGGAGTGGTGAATCCCTGAGAGCTTTTCTGATAATGGTGTCAGTGGTTGGAATTAAATAAATGTTAACAAAAATTGAGACATGACCAGGTTTTAAAGAGTCTGTCTAACCCCTTCCCTTCCTCTTGCTCAGATTCCAGGCTGTTGTGGTGTCGTGTCATGATTCCCCTGCTTGTCTAATTAGTTCTCCAGTGAGCCTCCAGCAAAAACAGGGAATTCTGTTCTTGATATTTGTAACAAGCAGGGGGGTGAAAAACCATTTAAACAGGTTGAAATTCCTCAAGAAGCAAAGCATAAACACACACTCTGCCTTTCCAAGACACCTTTAAAACAAACACCCTGGAGTGGTTCCTTCATTCAAACTAAATCCCCACTCTTGAGTCTTGAGAGAGTACCTAGCTAGGCTGTTGGGTGGTGTGAATTGCTTCCTGCAGCTCAAAGGAAGGAATGAAGTTGGTTGTAGAGCTGGTATCACACTCCCGTGTGTTCCCTCGTCCACTCCCAGGCATATTAAAATCCAACAGAGGGCCAGGAGCAGTCTCATTTTGCTCCTGTGCTTTTTTGCAGGATGTAAGCCTTGCATGGAGAGGTCTAACTGATGATTTACCTGCGCTTTGATTGGTTCAGACAGACATTCTCTTGCAGTGTCCATATTGATACTCTGCTGCGTTCATCACCAGAATGTTTTAATTTTTCTTCTAAAAGTTTATATTTAAAGCTTGCAAAATAAACTTTCTTTGGAAGAGTTTACAGCCTACATCTTGAGACGCTGGAAGGCAGAAAGCATAGAATTTTTCTAAAAATGGAGTGGCCTAGATGTTAAGGTATTCTACTGCATACAGTGTGCTGGAAAACTGGCCAGCTGTGAGAGAGTGCTGTAGGCATCCCAGGCTGCTTTCCATAGGTTTGGATCATTTTCCTACCCTAGACAGGGTGTCTTCAGTTGGCAGATACTATTCTGGAAAGGGGTGGAAGGGGTGGGGGACCGATTTCAGGGAAAGGGGCAGGGGAAAAGGAGAGATGAGGTTTCCTCTTCTCAAACAGACTCCCTGGCAGAACACCACATTTCACAGCACCAGTTGGTCTGGAATTTGAACTTACACACTTCATGTATCTCCAGCCTGCATCCCGGAAATAGTAAATGGCAAAAATTAGGGATATGCCTCAGTGCCTGTTTTAGGAGCAGGGGACACAAGCTTTTAAACAGCTTCCCCCAGGACAGGTTGTGTCTCAGTGTTGTAGTTAAGCTGTTGCCTGCTGAGTTGCTGATATTTGGGGGCAGGGGAGAAGCAACGCTTGAGAAATTGTTTTGTTGGGAAAGAGCAGCTGAGAATATTTCCAGGCACGCTAGAGCTGAGTAAAATACTTTTTTTTTAAAAAAGGTACTTGGATCACTTGGAAGCAGCATCTATTGTGTTAGAAAGGAACGTAATACATTGGCTTCTTCTCTTTACCCTGTGTCCTGAGGGGAGCAGAAGCTTTGGGTTACCAAGGCTTTTATTTTTCTGAATTATTCATTATTTTTACCTGGAGAAACAAATGAATAAATAATAAAACTATTATTTCAAGAGTGTGTTTCAAAAAAAATTATACTAATAGAGAGGATGGGGAAAACGCCACCAGTTAGTAATGGAAATTTTTATTCCATGGCTATCATCCAAATGTCAGATCCATGAAATAACAGCAGCTGTAGCCATGGGATTTGTATATGGAATATACTGTCACCAGAGCCTGTTGTGTGCTTGGATTTCTGCCTATTGCCCTCAGCTGTGCATATATTAAATGTGTACAGATGCTAAAAGAGCACCTACCCATACATGGTAGGAGCCCATGATAGAACTTAATTACTTGAACATAACTTGAGTGCAGCAGTACAGTTTAGGATTATCCATTCCCAGTAAACTATGAAACTGAAGGGCTCAGACCACCTACCAGCTGTTCCCCGCACCCTGCTGTTTTCAGCCATCTGGAGAAAAAAGATGAGCTTTGCAGTGTGCCCTGAAAGTTCTCATATTCAGGCTATTTCTGAGCAGTGGGGGACAAATTCCAAAGCCCTGGGACACAGCCATTAGCCCCTCCCAGTATACACCAGTAGAGCCTCAGCTTAGACACCTTTATTGATCAGGTATAGGGAGAGAAGAGTCCTAAGCCAGTTTGGGTGCTCTAGGTCATTTGCCTTCTTCCCTTGCTGTACCTGTCTCCCTGTGTCTCTACATGTTTTGTTTTTTCCCTTCACAGCCTCTTGCTGTTTGTGGATGAAGCAGATGCGTTCCTACGAAAGAGGGCTACAGTAAGTGTTCTCCGTGCAGCCCCCCTCTGTGTGTGGTGCAGGCTGGTCACTCAGCCAGCAGCCTTCTCCGTTAATCTGACTAGTTAGCCTTGACAGGCAAGAGATGCCCTACTGCTTACATAATTAAGTAACCTGTAGAGGAGAAATTGCCCTCTTGCAGCTGTGTGGGGCAAACGCCACTCAAGATTGACTTGGGAATTTGGTCTTTCCTCCAACAAGAGTGGTAGGGAGTGGGTAGTGTGAATTGTGTGTTAGAGGGCTTGCAGGTGCCTGGGGGATAGAAGAGAAAATGAGGAATTAAAATAACAGAAGACAGAGGAAATGTGGTCCCACATTTCACTGCTGTGCACCTGCAGATGTGTTTTGCCCTGGCAAATGGCTGGCTTGGACTCATGCTTTCCACAGCACTAAGGAAGTTGCAGCAGAAAAAGCCACAAATTCCTTTTTGCCTGTTTCAGACCAAATCCCTGTGCTGTGCATTGAAGGTGAATCTCATCTTGCTCCTAGGCGCAGCACTCAGAATCCACGTCAGTTTAAAGAGTTCTCATGTCCAGCCCTGGAGAACTCCTATTAATATGCATGCAAGTTTCAAGTACCGAGATAGAAGGCGAAAGCTTCCCTAAGAGACATTATTCAACCAGAGGCTGCATATGCCATTGGATAGTGCACTGTACTGGGAGTCAGGAGATCTGAGTTCTATTCCTGACTCTGCCACTGGGTTGCTGGGTGACCTTGGGCAAGTCACTTCACCTCTCTGTTTGTTTCCCTTCCCACTCTTTGTCTTGAATGTGTAGATTGTAAGCTCTTCAGGGCAGGCCCTCTCATTGTGTGTGTACAGTGCTGATTTCTGGCAGGGCCGCTAGGCACTATCGTAATACCAGAGAAATCACCATTAATAATTGCAAAGGTCGCAGCCCATTCTTGACCCTCAGGAGCCTGATCATCCTCTGAAATGTTTATTTGCAGGAGAAAATCAGTGAAGACCTAAGAGCAACATTGAATGCGTTTCTGCACAGGACAGGACAACACAGCAACAAGTAAGAACCCAGTCTCTGCAGTGCAATAACTTGCATTCGATTAAAGCGGACAGAAGTCTCTAAAGCATTTCTTGCCTGCTGACGGTGTACAAGTTCAGAGGATCATTGGAAGTTAAGTCTTTGATCTCTTCCATCAAGGGATCCAAAAATTTGTACTGAGCAAACTGAGGGACTTGCTGCCTCTCAAAAATAATATTAAAAATTCCGCTTTGCTTGCTTCTCTCTTTCTTGGAGCCAGGAAAATAAGCTCAGAAGTGCAGTGCATGGGTGGAGACTCCAGTTTGTCAAGCTTAGGGGCTCTTTGAGTGTCCCAGGAAGTGTTTGAAAGAAGCTTGTACCAACCTCACTCTTTAATATATAGTGCAAGAGACTGAGCAGTCCTTCAGCATGCAGATACTGCCCATGGCTCTATTCTAGCACTTGAGGTGCATTGTGCAGCCTTCACTGAATGGTAGGGGCAGTATATGGGTCTGTAGATCACGTTGGAGGCAGGATAAGCGCAGACTTTCCCTTTCTTGGGCAGTTAGCATTTCTGCTAAACCCGTGCAGTCTGGATTCATGGACTTCAGTGTCACTAAAGAAGGCGGTAAGCGTGCCATGGCGTTGAGTGGTATTGGGTGTGTTTGAACCCCTGTAAGAGGACTTCCTGGTGCTTATTTGACCTTCAGCTCTTTCACTGTTCTAAGTGCCCTTTGACCATGTGCACTAGGAGTGAGCCGTCTCTCTGGTGTGCCTGCTCTCACTGCTGAGCAAGCAGTCAAGTGCATTCAGTATATTAGTATCTTAGAAGACCCAGAGCTGTTCTCTCTGAGCCTGTCACATACATCCACAAACACAGATTATTGTTGGATGTTCTTGTCAAATGTGTGTGTACGTAAGTTAGATTGGCTGCTATTCATCTTGTGCCCAGTTTCTGTACAGTCAGCATTTCCTGCCCCAAGAACTGCTTAGCCTAATGGGAATCCTTTCCCTGTGATCATAATGGTCACATAAAGGTGGCCTTTTCCTCCCTTAAAGACATTTTTACTTGGTTCTTTGCCAGCTCTGCCTGATAATTAAATTTCTCCTTTTATAAAGGAGCCAAGTCAAAAATAGCCATCTCCTTTTCAAGTGCACAGAGGTCAATGCCTGGTGATTAAAAGGTAATGAAGAACAGATAATGAAGTGCATGTTGTTATGGTAACCTTGTGTGATTGGTTCAGGACAGTAGCTGGGGGTTTTTTCCTCAAAGCCTCCCATGGGACTCTTATTAGTACTGATGGGAGCTGTAACCTGCAAAGTTTATTGTTGATGTACATTGTTCACACTTAAACTTTTCAGTTGCCTTAAAAGGGTAGGAGTGCGGCCCACCGCATAGGTCACTGGAGTACAAGACATGAAAGCTGGATTCTGTTCCTGGGGTCTCTGTGGAGATCTAGACAATTCCTGTGCGTTGGTTCCCCAACTGTCTTGCTTTCCTTTTCTGAAGCACTTTGAAAAGCTCTGTAAACGCAGTGAATTAAGCACAATTAGTCATAAGAATTAACCAGTGCTACCTCAGTATTTCCCAGGGTATGGCAGTAAAATGAATGCTGCACATACTGAGAGGATAATGTTATTTTAAGGCAAAACTGCAAAGATTTAAAGGGTGATAACTCTATTGAAGTCCTTAATAAACCATCAAGTAACTTACAGGACTGTCTTTTGCCATATGCCCTGCCAACGCAGTTGAGACCAGCTAGGCAGCTGTGCCCAGAAGAAGCCCCAGCCTTCTTAATACAGTGTGTTGCAACTCAAGACTTAAAGTAGTTATTTCTCATCTTTCCTCCCAAGAAGTAGAGAGCTTTGCAAACCTTAGGGCTCCCAATTCTGAGGGTAAACTGAAGCCACTGCAATCCAGTGACAGGCTGGGAAGGGTGCATGCCAGTCCCTTGCTGTAGTGCCCTTTTTGAAGTGCCTTGGGCAGAGCTCTGCAACAGCTTGTTCCAGTGCTTGCTCGTCCCGTGCTCCAGTCCAAATGATCAGCTCTTAATTTTGATGAGTACTTAATTCACCCACAGCTCCTGCAGTGAGCCATTCTAGGAAAACTAACCTCTCCCGTGGATTTTGTGCACTGCTTAATTTTAAGAGATTCTCACTGCAGCTTTTTTAGATGGTCAGTCCTTCCTGCTAGCGATATATGGGAATTTTGTAAGGTAACTCTAATAGCCCATGTAAATATACCAGCATCAGTGGGACCCCAAGGAATTCTGTTACTTAGCAGTAACTGCCTTCAGTGAGTGCTAGGTTTTATATAGCTGATCTTAGCTTCCCCAAAGGACATGCCAGGGAATCTAAGTGTTTGGTTCCTATTACTAACATCTCCAAGAGACTTCCTCAGCTCCTTTCTCTCGAGCTGTCTCACATAATCCTCCCCCTCGCCACGGAAAGACTTGTCTAGGAGGGCATGGCTGTGCTTCCACAGTGGCTCAGGAGAAAGATCTCTTCAGCAGAAGAAATATGTTTGTGCTAATGCGACTTTCAGGCCAGAGAAATTATCTTTGCAAATGAATGCAAGGAACGGGGGCCCCAGTAGGTCTGATTTTAAACAAATGGCAAGAGGGTCGATATTCCAACAGCAGCTGTTAAAAGCCAATTTCAAATTATAATGCACCATTAAGCCAGTAGCATCAATTAATGCATTAAAGCGAAATCGGCATGGAGAAAGAGCATCATTACAAATGAAGAAGCAGGTGCTCTGTTTCCAAAATGCAAATTGGGAAGCCACCAGAAAGGAAGTGAGAGGGCAACTCTGGGTAGCTGGAGCAAGAGGAGGTCAGGTGTGCCTCCCTATGCCTGTCCATTCTTGGACCCCTTTTTCCCTTAGTGGCCCTTGCTGACGTGCTTGAAAGGCTGGGCTCTCACAGCATGTTCACACTGAAGGAAACACACCTAGTGTTACCCAGCTTTAAATCAAAAGCAATTTCCCTGCCACTTGCAGTCTCCCTGCTGTTAAATGTTTCCAGGTTCGAAGAGGAATTAGTGCGCCTGCAAACTGCTGGATTATGAGCCCTAGAGACCCAAGTCGTCCTGTCATAAAACAGGTGCAGCCACAGCTGCGCAAGCATCCCTACGTGGCATCCCTAGTGTCTCTCCCCTGCTGCAAGGGGTCACTCCTAGAGGCCAAACTGGCTCTGTTCAGTCCTGGGTGTTTCCACTAAGTGCCAGCAAGGGATCTAGTTGTGTGGCTGGCTTTTTGTGAGATGGACACGTGTGCACCGGGAATAGGACGGAGGCTGCCCCACCTCCAGCTTGTTTCATTTAAGCCACCAGACTGCTGCTAGGGGTAACAATTTTCATCCAGCTCTCTGGGGTGGGTTTGAGCAAGTGATCTGTCCCTGTGCCAGCACCTGGGCCACTCTTTTGTTTTGGCTAGCATGGGAGATACCAGTGGTGCTGTGTGTGGTTTCACGCTCCAGCCAGCTGCTTCTGCACAGATGTTACAAGCCTCTTTCCAGCCCACGTCTATCACCATAGAAGCGATTTCAATGCCACTTTCTGCATGGCAAATAGATCTTCACTGGAGGATCGGATAGTGGGAGAAGATGGGTTTTGGGGAGCTGAGGAGGGAAAGATATTGATGTCATGTGTCACATGCGCTTGGTTGAACTGTTCTAACTCATGTATGGTGTCATGCTGCAATAGGATCTGTTCAAGTTTTGCCACTATTACAAAGCCGTAGGAAGTATTTTAGGACCAAGCAGCATGTGGGGGCTGTGTGGTGTGCAGATCTCTGGACCACAGCAGTCGTGAGTCGTCATTGCATCTGCATCCATGGGTGTCTTTCTCACTGATCTCACCTCCTCTCTCCCCACCACCTACACCAGGTTTATGCTTGTTTTAGCGAGTAACCAGCCAGAGCAGTTTGACTGGGCCATCAACGACCGAATAGACGAAATGGTGAATTTTGACCTACCACAGCTAGAAGAGCGGGAGCGGCTGGTGAGGATGTATTTTGATAAGCACGTCTTGAAGCCTGCGACAGAGGGGAAACAGTAAGTATCCCATCCTCACAGCAGTGGGCTCATTGAGGTTTTTGTCCTTGGTTCACAGAAAAGTTTATCCTCACTGGAGACCAAAGCCCTCTTTCCAGCCAACTGTGCCTATTGGTCTGATGCTGGATTTCTGTGAGCTTCATTAGTGCTTGTGCTGTGTGTTGACCATCAGGCTTCCTTCTCCATCATTCGAGAATGTCCCCTGCTCTTCAGCAGAATTGGGGGAAGGGTAATATGCCCTCGTGACTGGGCCCTGGGTGGACAAAACTTGACAGTGGTTAGGCTGCTACTGTGCAGGGACCACTGGGGATCATGCTGACTAATACTGTCTTGCCATTTCTTTGTACTCCATCTGTCTGTATCCATCTGTTGTCTCTTGCCTTCTTAGATTGTAAGGTCCTTGGGACAGGGACCATCATTTTGTTCTGTTTGTACAGCACCTAGCACAATGGGGGTCCATGACTGGGACGTATAGGTGCTTTGGTAATAATGGATGCATAGCTATGTATTAGGCTCCCCAAGTCTCTCTCTTGTTGGGTTCATTGTAAGGCAGTATCTCTGGCTTTTAGTGACAACCTGTGCAATGCATGTTGAAATGAGGCTGAGAATATGCAGCCTCTTCAAGTTTTGGGGCATATCCCAGTCTGTCAGAGTTCTCCTCCCTATTTTCCTCCCACAATAAGCATCTCTTGATAGTGACTACAATCAGGAGATAACTAGAGAAGGGAGATGGGGCAAAAGTGAAGGAAGAAGGAATATTTTCTAAACACAGACTTATTTCAAGTGTGCTATCTGCTATGTTAAGAGATTGGGCCCAGTCCTCATTTGCTAACCAAATATTTATACTTCATTAAACTGTGGATTTTGTGTGTTTGTCCCCTTGTCTGAGTTGCAGGGGGAATAGTGAGCTCCAGCCTCTAATTTGAAATATCCATATTGCAGTTGCAAGCCTGGCTCCTAGAAAAAATAACTTGCATCCAGAACATTCCTCGTTAAGTGTCTGATGCAGTTACACAATGCCTCATTCCTAGCAGCTTATCTGAGACTCTCCCCACTCACCCATCTTCCCCCCCTCCTGAGCTAGGAGTCGCCATGCTACAGACTGTGTTAAACTGGGGCCCAGAGAAAGGCACTCTCACAGGATGCCAGTGGCAGAGTTTTGGGGGGATAGAACTCAGGTCTCTTGATTCTCAGTCTTCTGGTCACGCTACTTCGAGGCTGTGCACTTTGTATTCATCTGTCTTGTCCTTCAGGCCCCCAGCCCATAAATGAGCTAGAGAGATGCACAGCGCAGCCTCCTTTTTTTTTCTCATTGCTTATGAAACTCTGGAACATTTGGCGAAGGCCTCATGAAGAGAAGTGGAAATTTTGCCAGCAAGAGGGTGGACACTAATTAATGAGAGAAGAGCTGATGACCAACTGTGATAATCAAGAGTTCACTAGGGGGCCAGTTTGATCCTTTGTTTCCTAATTTCCAAAATAGAGCTGCTGCTGAGAGATAAAATTGCTCGAATATTGATTGTTGACCAGTGCAGCAGCCACCTCTCCATTATTTTCAGCCAGTTCCTCACACCTTTGCCGGAACTCCACTGACTGAATTCAAGATGCCAGTGGCCTAATTACCATTCTCGGCAGGAATCTAAATCAGGCCAGGAGTTGCATGTTGCTTTTGGAAGCCCAAGGCAGAGTGCTGTGGCTAGCATTTGTCCATGTGCTAGTCCTGATACATTCATGTACAGAAGTCTGAAGCTCCTTTTTGGACACGCAAGCACCCCCATGCTTGCATTCAAGTGCACTAGCCTGCACTAGCTTGTTACTTACTCTGTTTCCATTGACTTAAATGGATGCAAGAGCACTGTTCAAAATCCCACCTTTTTTTTTTTTTTCTCATGATGTTACTGCCTGGAAACTAACCCTTGTGCTTCTGACCTCTAGGCGTCTAAAGCTGGCCCAGTTTGACTATGGGAAAAAGTGTTCTGAGATTGCCAAATTGACAGAGGGCATGTCTGGCCGAGAGATCTCCCAGCTCGCCGTGGCGTGGCAGGTAAGCTAGAAGTTGATAACTGGTGTTCTTGGGTGGTTTTTCTTTTTTAAGGAAGAGCTAAACCAAGTTCTGTGCTCAAGCGGTTAGCTGATGGCAACTTTAAACTTGGGCTAGTGAAATCTCAAATCCTGCCTTTCACAGAGAATGTCACAAACAACACTCAGATAGCGTGTCTGAAATGCAGCTGGCTCTGGGGTGGATGGCATCAGTCAGCCAGCACACTGCGCAGCAGTAGCAGAGGGGACACTCACAATAAGCCATTCACACCTCTATAGGAAGTCAGCTTTTGCATTTCCCTGTGACATTTTAATCCCTCTTTCTGTGCTTTGAGTGTCCTGAGTTGGTTTATCAATAGCTGACTTGGAGAAAACTGACTCAGTAATGAGGGCTACCAGAGCATGGTGGTAAATGGTCAGTGAGCTGACAGGAGCTGTGCCCAGTCTTGTTCACACTTCGATGAGAGGCAAGGCAAGGAGCAAAATGGGGAGATCTACAGAGCAGAGACAGGTCCTGAAGATGCAGGTCTGCTGAGATATTGGCCTGAATAGAGATGGGTGAAGAGGTTTGTCAGGAATGATAAAACGGGCCCAATCATTAATGGGCTGGATTCAGATCTGGTGGAAGCAGCTGCAGAGACTTCATTGGAATTACACTGCTTATGCCAGGTCTGAATTTTGCCCTGTATCTTAGATGGTCACCTGCCAGGCACACCGGTCAGGAAACAGGTCCCCCAGGCAGAGCAGGCAGCGTCTGAAAACGATCAGCCTAATGTTTGGTAGCTGTTCGGAAAGCAAAGCAAATGCTGTGGCATGCAGGCAGCTAGAGCCCAAATACGAGGTTGTTGTGATGCTCTACGAAGAACTGGTGGTTATCGAGGATCTGCAGTGTCAGCACAAGAAGTACGTTGAACAGCGTGGGAAGACAGGTGATGGGGAGACAGCGTTAGTCTTAGCTAGTGCATTTCTAAGTCCTGGTTGAAAATCTGAAAATGTCTGGTTCGTAAGTAACTATCAGGCAAGTGGTGGTGGCGGCAGCTTGTTCTGACGTTCTCGCCTCAGAGCAGGAAGGCCCAGCGTAGTGGAGGTGGTAGGGGTTGTGCCTGGATTTATACAGTGTAAAAGTAGCTTTGCTGCTGGTGTTCTGTTGCTCACAAAGACCGTGAAGTGCTTGATTCGACAAAACCAGGCTTTGAAGTGCTTTGGGGATTGTGGCTTCTCCCTCAGAACCCAGTTGTGCTTCCTGGCATCCAACAGAGCACTCCTTTCCTGATCAGCTCCACTTAGGGGAGTTGGGATCCCTCCAAAGCACTTACAGAAAGATAGCACCTTCTGAAGCGGTCTCGTATAATGTGGCTATGCTCTGTCACACGGCAGGCTACAGCCAAGGATTAGCTAGCGTTTGTCTCTACTTCAGTCAAACAGGAAAATCAGGACTCTGACGTTGCATCCTGCAGGATGTATAGGAGTGCTTGGTCTTGTGGCGAGGCACTGCAGATGCATTTTTAATCAGTGCTCCCTATGGATGTGGGCTGGAATTCAAGTCTTGATCAGTGTTTCTGGAAGGGGGGGTACTTGAGACCCACGTACAATTCCATCTGTAAGTGCTAGATTTTTGGTACTCCGGTGAGATCTCTTTGCATTATGGTGGCTTCTTCATTTAGTCTGGAATAAAATGCCTCATTTTACCTTCTTCATAGCACTTTTCAGCCTGGAACCAGAGCTGTTCCTGAGACACACTTGGAATATAGACACACACAGAGCACGCTTGCCAGCCACATTACCTTCTCCCCTTTCCCTCCATCTGAGCTATGACATGGGTTACAGTTGTGGCTCATGAAAAGAACAATCCCACAGCGGCTTGACTTCAGCTTGATTCCCTCTTCTCACTTTGCATTCATGAAAGGAGGCCTTGCAGAATTGCTTTTTTCATTAAAACTTAATTCTTCAGCAGCCACAGTGGCATAGGCCAGATTGATGCAGAGAGCCTGTTGCACATAAGTGCTCTGAATTCAGCTCCCCTGACCTTCTGTTGGGTTGGGTCAGAGCAGAAAATCTGTGGCTTATTTCCAGCAGGTGCCCCAAAGCAGAGTGCAAAATTCACACCTGTTGGTTTCTGCATAAATAAATGTTACTGAGCTGCTAGAATAGAGATTGGGACTGGGTATTTTCCTTGGTAGTGTTGGTCTGTTGCTGACAGTCAGTATTACTTTGGCTGTTGCTGATAAGAAGCCTGTGATGCCTCGGGATTGGTTAGATACCCTGAAGTATAGAAGATGGAACACACTCCTAGCTATATTCTGCACAGTAACTAAGATGTAAATCCATCATGACTTCAGTACAGCTACTCAGGATTTACAGTTTTATGGCAGAGAGCAAAGTTTGGCCTTTCAAATTTGTACCTGGCACATTGACTATTAAAGTTACTAAAGATGAGTTATACAACTTCTCTGAAAGTTACAGCAGAGCCTGCTAATACCACATAAACAGGTGTTCACATAGATTGTAAGGTTACAGGTACATTTAATGTGTCTGTAAAGCAAATGCGCGCTTATGGCCTGGTGGAAATTAATCATATGCATCAGAAACAATTCCATTTACATAGCTTCTATGGTCTATCTTTTTTTTTTTCTGTTGCTAAAGACATCCTTATGTGACAACAGAATCTTCGCTCATAAGTATATCTTCTTATGCTGAAGTCATAATCTTCTGGTATTGCACGGTATGCAAGTTGGGAAGTTAACAAAAGCGATTATGACTTTGGGTTGAGAATAAGCATTAGGGAAGATAAACCAGTTACACCCACACTCCTGTCCTCCCTGCATATATTTAAAGCACAAGGAAAGGAAATATAATAAATATTTAAGCAGAATTGTTTCCAAATAGACTATTTGTCGGTTTCGCAAGAACTGCATGAAATTTAATTTCTAAAGGTATTTTAAGTTAAGGGGAAATTTTGGTACAAAATTACTCTTAAAAGATGTTCAAGCAGGCTATAAATCATTTTATTAATCTATGTGTCTCAGGACACAGATGAAAATGAAAGCCCTAAGCTGAGCTATTACAAAATGGCCTTATTTCTTTTAGTGCTGGAATACAAGTAAAAATTAGTTTTTATTTTCTATTAGGATATTTGTATTCCCTGCCATGTACAAAGTATCTAGAGGTGTGTTGATTGAATTGTATATTGGGATAAGCTCACAATAGCCTGATCTGTCTTCTTGTTGGTTTAAAATGAACCCAGAAGATCTGATGTTTGCTGACAGTTCTTCTTGAATAAAATGCGGTGGACCTAAAACCCATTTTAATTGTATGGCAAGAGGAAATGCTCTAATTTTAAATTAGAGAAATTAGTCAAAAGGCACCCTTTCCAATAAAGGTGGGTAGTGTGAGCCTGCGCTCACTATAAAAATGTGGGGGCCCTAATACAGGAGTAACTCCTAAGGAGAGAAGGGGTTTGTTTGTTTTTTACACTTTCCAGGCCAAATTTATAGCTTTCAGGTGTGTCACTGCTTAGCTAATTTGCATACAGTTAGTATTTGCAGCCACAAACTAGGTAATAGGCAAGTATTGTGCTCATTGTACAGACGGAGGAACTGAGGCACAAAGACAGTGACTTGCCCAGGTCTTCTAACTCCCAGACCCTTCCTCTCTAACTGCGTGCACAGTGCAGTCCTGTTGGTGAAACTGCTCTGAAAGAGGGTTGGGATTTGTGGTGAAGCAGCCAGAGCACTGAACTTGGACTTGAGTCCTGGGTTCTAGTCCCCATTCTGTTGCTAGGTGACCTGTGGCAAGTCACTTCCCTTCTCTGTCTGTTTTGCCATCTGTGAAGTGGAGATGATGATACTGACCTCCATTGTAAATTCCTCTGAGATCTACTAATGAAAAAAGCTGCATAAACTCTCGGTATTTATTATTGAACTTGAGGAATCAGGTGTGAAACCTAATCTTGGGAGTCAGGAAATAAATCGCTTTTCTCACTTAACCCTTCGTTCCATCCTTCACACAGTCTGTGTCCTGCAGTCCTACTGGGTTTTCCTGCATCTCTGTAGTTTGGAGGTAGAGATCAAACCTTTGCTCGGCCTAATGGGCTTTTGACCACCTCCTGGGAAATCTTCCCAGAATCCTCTGCCTCCACAAGCTGATAGTGTATCAGGAGCTTATTCTTTCCAATATATTAACTGCATCTCAGAACACATTCTAACCCCAAAATAGCTTACATTCACAGATAAGGCAGTCTGCCTGCAAAAGCTCATGTTCCGGAATTACTTTTCTAACAGCAGGATTTAGTGGAGGGCTCAGGCAGGGTTGCCCAGCTCAAGCGAGATTCCACTACACAAATGATATTGTGGTGGCGGTGATGGAAATTCAGAGGAGCGAACTGTCCGCAAGCGGGACAGTTCCACAGAGCATTGTGTCAGGAACAAAGGTTTTAATATGTATGCCCAGGGGTTTGGGAGCGTACGAGAGAACACACAAAATATCTCATGGACAACATCACTTGGGGCATTCTCCTTTCCAGTGGCAGTGTTTTGCATTTTCACATTTTGATCGGCTACAGACCTCAGCTGTGCTGCCCAGTCCCCGTTATGGGTGACTGTGCGCACAGAGGTGAGCCCGCTCGCACTATGTTCAGTAGAATCCAAAACCTGTCACCTCCTGCTGCTCGGGGGGCTAGCAAAGCTGCAAGTTGGGGATGTCGTTGCACTTGAAAGGGACAATACCCATCTCCCTCTAAACATGCGAGTCAATTAGCATCGACTCCCTCCGTCGCAAATGACCAAACATGACTTTGTACAGAAATGGCTGCATGCTTGGTTCTGCTGAGTGAATAAAGATTTGCAGTAAACTGGCAATTTACTTAATAAGAGCCTGCTGATTGACCTGATGCTGCCATTCTAATGGAAGCTATTTTGTCTCCCCAGCACCTGGATGTGGGCACATGGCTGACTGGTACAAACTATTAGCTCTAGCTTCACTGCTCCTATGTCATTGTCCATTCTCTTTGGGAGTTCCCAAAGCTGGCTGATTGGCTCACTTTAGGAGCTGCAAGCCAGTGGTGTAACTAAGTTAATTTGTCAGTAATTGGCTGCTGCTATGATTTCACATCACTGTACACTTTTTCCCTTTAAATGTGATAAAGCTTGGCTCCTAATTAATCCATGCAGATGTAGCTAATCTGAATGGTGTTAGCCCTGTGTGTCTCATCGCTGTCCCTATATCACCTTCACAATCGCCTGGGTCCTACAGCTGTTGATTTCTGCATATTCCCAAGCCCTGAGTCTTGTTCTGCAGCAATCAGAGCAGTTACATTCTCTGTTCTTTCTGTTGGAAGTGCTACTTCTTCAGTTCCCTAGTTTAATCTTTTAAAATGTCAGATGAAGCATCTTCTTTCTCTTTAGCAGAGCTCCTTGCAATTCCACCATGGGAAGTTTCCAGAAGACGTGTTACCCATGATATTGTTGTATGGACCTAATACTGTGTGTTACGGTTGCTCCCAGGAAACATCTGGTAGTTCAACTACGAAGTCAGATTTGGAATTAATTTTCCTTTCAGCAGTGTGTTCCTTAGAAATTAGCTGGAATGTGTAACTCTGTGTGTTACGGCTTAGTGCTAATGAGCTCAGTGGTGATTATGGGGAGCCTGATTTTTCAGAAGTGCACATAATTACACGTTTAGTGTGGCACTCTCACTTCCTCCAGTTGTACATATAAATTGCATATTCACATGCACAGCTGCTGTCCATTTTCATGCCCAAATACCCAATTTGTGGTGGCAAATGCAGTAATTGTAACTGGCAGTTGTGCACCCAGCATGTATATACATGGGACAGTTGGGCAGGTCAGTGAAAGCTTATGGCTGATTCTATGTCCTGAACAAAAACAAGTCAGTAGGATTTTTGCCTTTACTTTTTGACGACATGCCTTAGCTGTAATTTCACAAGATGTTAGAAAAAGAATTTCATGCTATACCTGCAACAGATTCTTTCCAGAATAAGGAATTGGAACAGTGAGAAATTCACTGGTTTAAAATGCATTGGTTTGACCCATGTAAACTTAAAAATGTGTCTTAACACGTTCCATCAAGAGTCTGTGTGACTGACTGCAAAATATTGTACATCCCAGTGGGACTTATTTCAAGGCCAGAGTTCTTGGCTTTTGTGGCATGTATAAAGTACAACAAAAGGAGGTGGTTTCTTTGGTTCAGTTTAAGCCATGGGATGTGTGGGTTTTCCTTATAAAACTCAGGCATTGTGAACAGACCAAATGAAATAAAAAAACTCCTTTTGGTGGTAAATTGTTCTGCCATCAGAAACCATTGGTTAAAAATTCAGATATATCCCACTTGGGTACAGTAAGTTTTCTAACATATACACAACTCTTCTAGATATCCCTGTCTTGCACTAGAAAGTGCAGCTTTGAGTTTAAGAAGGGTAACTTCTGAACTTTCCCTTTCCCATAAAGAGGGAGGTAAGGTTCCAGAATGATGTTGCAACTCAGTGAATGGTTTTAAAAACCAGAGGAGTATTGTAAAACCAGATTAAATCTAGTTTGTCAGTTGTCTTGCTCAGCAAAATAGGTCTATTTGAGAGACAGGGGCAGTGGAATTACATGGTTTATTCTTCCAAAGGGTTTGATTCTTATCTCGCTGGTTGGCAGTTTTGGATAAGGGTCCAGATCATGTACTTCATGACAAACTAGGCCCAAGTTTTGTAGTGAGGATCCTGGATTTTGTAGCACTCTGCAAAAGGCTGAACCTGTGTCAGCTATGTTTGAATGAAGTATTGAGATTTTGAAGGCCTTAAGTATGAAGATAAATAATACTGCCTGTGCAGTATCCTGGTTCTGTTGTGATAGTAAATCAATTTATTTTTTGCTGTCCCTGCACTTGCGGTTTTTGATCTTCCTGGAGACTTTTGTACTGACAGTGCAGAACTGCTTTGGAAACATTTGGGGTAGAAGCAGAGAGGAAGCTAGAAGTGGTTTGGCAATTGAGTAGAGGATGGGCTGGGACTTTTGGCACCTAAAAAGGCATAGGAATTGATCTAAGTTTGTGGGACCAGCACATCAGCTGGATATTTCTGCAAAGGTAATGTCATCATTAGGCTTCAGAAGTAAAGCCATATTGAGATGAACAGGGCAATTCACACCACCCTGAGCTATTGTTTCAGGATGTCTAGAGAGTTATGCACTGGTTTTTAGGGCTGGCTTCTCCAGCCATCAGGGCTTGAAATGCTTTTTTTTTTTTTAAATAAAGCTGAGATCGTGAAGCCCAGTTGCAGCAAGAGGTTGCAGAACTACTAACTGTGGTATGTAACCTATCATTTAATCAGCTTCTGTACCAGGTGACTGGGGAATAGCTAATGTGACACCAGTTTTTTTAAAAAGGCTCCAGAGGCGATCCTGGCAATTAAAGCCTAACTTCAGTACCAAGTAAATTGGTTGAAACGATAGTAAAGACAGAATTATCAGACACAGAGATAGACACAATTTGTTGGGGAAGAGTCCAGATGGTTTTTGTAAAGGAAAAATCATGCCTCGCCAATCTACTTGAATTCTTTGAGGGGGTCAACACGCATATGGACGAGGGTGATCCAGTGGATATAATGTACTTAGATTTTCAGAAAGCCTTTGACAAGGTCCCTCACCAAAGGCAGCTGTCGTGGGATAAGAGGGAAGGTCTTCTCTTGGATCAGGAACTGGTTAAAGGATAAGAAACAAAGGGTAAGAATAAATGGTCAATTTTCAGAATGGAGAGAGGTAAATAGTGGTGTCCTCAAAGGGTCTGTACTGGGACCAGTACTGTTCAACATATTCATAAATGATCTGGAAAAAGGGGTACACAGTGAGGTGGCAAAATTTGCAGATGATGCAAAACTACTCGATATAGTTAAGTCCAAAGCAGACTGTGAAGAGTTACAAAAGGATCTCTTAAAACCGGGTGACTGAGCAATAAAATGGCAGATGAAATTCAATGTTGATAAATACACAATTATGCACATTGGAAAACATAATCCCAATTTTTTATATATGATGGGGTCTAAGTTATCTGTTACCACTCAAGAAAAATCTTGGAGTCATTATGGATAGTTCTCTGGAAACATCCACTCACTTGGCAGCGGCAGTCAAAAAAAGCTAATGTTGGGAATCTTTACGAAAGGGATAGATAATAAGACAGAAAATATCATATTGCCTCTATATAAATCCATGGTATGCCCACATCTTGAATACTGCATGCAGATCTGGTCACCCCATCTCAAAAAAATGTATCAGAATTGGAAAAGGTACAGAAAAGAGCAACAAAAATGATTGGGAGTATGGAAAAGCAGCTATATGAAGAGAGACTAGTAAGACTGGGACTTTTCAGCTTGGAAAAGAGATGACTAAGGGAGGGTAGGATAGAGGTCTATAAAATCATGACTGGTGTGGAGAAAGTAAATAAGGAAGTGTTGTTTACTCCTCCTCATAACACAAGAACTAGGGGTCACCAAGTGAAATTAATAGGCAGCAGGTTAAAACAAACAAAAGGAAATATTTCTTCACACAATGCACAGTCAACCTGTGGAACTTCTTTACAGAGGATGTTGTGAAGGCCAAGACTATACCGGGGTTCAAAAAAGAACTAGATCAGTTCATGGAGGATAGGTCCATCAATGGCTATTAGCCAGAAGGGCAGGGATTGCTGTTTGCCAGAAGCTGGGAATGGGCGACGGGATGGATCACTTGATGATTACCTGTTCTGTTCATTCCCTCTTATGCACCTGGCATTGGCCACTGTCGGAAGACAGGATACTAGGCTAGATGGACCATTGGTCTGACCCAGTATGACTGTTTTTATGATTCAGCAGCCAGTTCCAGGGTCCTAACACTGCAGAGTATATAGAGCCCAGGTTATGGACCAGTTGGTGGAGAGACTGAAAATGATTTGTAGAGAGATCAGTTAGCCAGAGAATGGTAATGCTTGCTTGCTTTATTGCATATTGCCTCACATCATCTTCAACCAGCCACGTAGGGGAAGGCATAATTGAGATCACCATCACTTTCCTACACACATCACCATAACTGCACTGTATTGGTGATTGGTTTCAACTCAGATCAGACATAGTGCTAAATAATAAATCATATGTGGAAGCTGGGTGCTGGGATTATTTCATTAGCTGCCAAGCAGCTTTCTTCATACCTAGTAACTTCTAAATCACTGAAGAATTTCTTCCTTCTCCCCTAAAAAGTGGGTGATCAATACTATAGTTGGTCATTCAATTAAAAAATTGTGTGGTGTGCTCTTAGGAGCTCTTTAAGAAGCCTGATGTGGTGCCTAAGCTAGGTTTTCTTTACGAGTGGAAAGGCTGAAATATAGTAGCAGCAATTACATCCTTCTCCTTTCCCCCTTGGCAGTAAATCAGCTCCTCTAGTAGAATTTCACACTCTTTTCTTCACTGTCAGCTAAGTGAATTAAAGGTCATTGTTTTAGGTCAGCTGCCTGTGCTCAACTTTAAAAGTACTTGCACAACAGCTTTGGAAGCATCTCGTGAACCGAAGAGCTTTGCCGTGCAATGTACTTGCCTGCCCTTAACGTAATGAAGAAGTGAATGGTATTTTATTCACCTAGCAAACACTTGCTTACTCTGGGAGTTAAATTTTATAAAGCTGCTGTAACTGGGATATTAGGACTTTTATAAGCCAGCTAAGTGTTTAGTGAAAGGGGAAAGGGCTTGTACTGGAACTGGGGTTATGGTTTCCATAATAGTTTGTACTAGAGGAAGAGATGGCAAGTCCATTTGGCTAGTCTGCTTATAAATCCAAAAAAACCTTGGTTCTTTCTATGAACAGCCAGCAGCATCTCCCGCTGGAAGCATTGTTTGTGCAGATAGAGGAGGAAGGAGCCAGAGCACTGTTCATAAGTGAAACCGTACCAGGAAGCAGCTAGTCTAATCATAGTGGAGGACTGTCATGTTTCAGAAATCCTTGCACCAAATTGACATCATTCAGCACAAGTGTCCGTTTTTGCTCAGGAGGCATAATAGTGCAATGTCTGGAGCATTGCATCTGGTTGGAATTGTCCGGTGACGCTCCCACAGCCTCATGTTACACTGAGTCAAGACAAGGACTTCAGCCTCCTCCTGAACACTCAAAATCACCCCTCTGCTAAGAATCATAGAAGATGAGGGTTGGAAGGAACCTCAGGAGGTCATCCAGTTCCATCCCCTGCTCAGAGCAGGACCAACCCCAGCTAAATCATCCCAGCCAGGGTTCTGTCAAGCTGGGCCTTAAAAACCTCTAAGGATGGAGATTCCACCACCTCTCTAGGTAACCAGTTCCAGTGCTTCACCACCCTCCTAGTGAAAAAGCTTTTCCTACTATCCAACCTAGACCTCCCGCACTGCAACTTGAGACCATTGCTGCTTCTTCTGTCATCTGCCATCATTCAGAACAGCCTAACTCCATCCTCCGTGGAACCCCCTTCAGATAGTTGAAGGCCACTATCAAATCTCCCTCACTCTCCTCCTCTGCAGACTAAACAAGCCTAGTTCCCTCAGCCTCTCCTCATAATTCATGTGCTCCAGCCCCCTAATAATTTTCGTTGCCCTCCACTGATCTCACCAATTTATCCCCACCCTTCCTGTAGTGGGGGGCCCAAAACTGGACACAATACTCCAGATGTGGCTTACCAGTGCCGAATAGAGGGGAATAATCACTTCCCTCGATCTGCTGGCAATGCTCCTACTAATGCAGCCCAATATGCCGTTAGCCTTCTTGGTGATAAGGGCACACTGTTGACTCATATCCATCTGCTTGTCCACTGTAACCCACAGATCCTTTTCTGCAGAGCTGCTGCCTAGACAGTTGGTCCCCGGTCTGTAGCAGTGCATGTTATTCTTCCATCCTAATGCAGGACTCTGCACTTGTCCTTGTTGATCCTCATCAGATTTATTTTATCCCAATCCTCTAATTTGTCTAGTTCACTCTGAATTCTATTCCTACCCTCCAGGGCACCTACCACTCCCTACAGCTTAATGTCATCTGCAAACTTGCTGAGGGTGCAATCACTCCATCCTCCAGACCATTAATGAAGATGTTGAACAAAGACCCAAAGCTAAAGAAAGGAAACCTCTTTACTTTCACACGTCTCTGTATGCATGAGGAAAAATAAATACAATCACTGTACTGGTTGTAATTGTCCAGAGCTGTATTGTATTTATTGTATTTACCCTGTCATGCTAGGTAGATGACTTCATTTTTCCCTGCTCCAGTGTAATTGATGAGAGCACTTTTACTCTCACCAATTTAACTTTTTTTAAAAAGAAAGCTAGTAATGTCAACTTCACAACCATTTGTACAGCATCTAGCACATTGGTGACCTGATCCTTAGGGCTCATAAGCGCAATGGTAATACAAATTCCTCACAATGCTCCAAATCCTATAAGTCAGTTGCAGCCTACTAAAGTCAACTTTCTCTACACTGTTGCAACAAATTGATTTTAGAATCTACCTTTTAGCAACTGCACAGACACTTACAAGCTCATGTGCAATTCACTCCTGCTGAGATCCACTTGTTCCTGTTGCCTTTCAACCTGTGGATAGCATTTCTACCTTCTGATCCACTTGAATTGCTGTACACATTATTTGGGCTCAAAGGCAACTGTTCTTGAGTGCTGTTGACAGTCTCCTTACTTCCATTTTTGTCTGTATGTTGGGAGTCAGTAAATCAGTTTGCTGGGTAAATTTTTCGTTCCTGTTGTGTGCCCGCTCTCACGCGGTTGCAGAGTTCAGTGAAAGCTGAGACCTTGACTATTATGACAATGCTTTTCTAATAAAGAAGGAGTGAGTGCAAAACTAGAGATGGTTGCCTTATTATTTGAAGGGCCAGAAACCAATCCAGCAATCTTAAATGGTTTGGATTATGGCTGCTGCTTTCCTGATCAGGAGGTTTATTATGGTCAGTCCATTAGTCTCATCTGTAGTTGGGATTTTGCAACTGGTGGACAGCAGCCAATGAGTTTTTAGTTATATTACAGTGGTGCCTAGCTGAAATTGGAGTCCCCATTGTGCTGGGTGCTGTACATAGACAGTTCCTGAGGAATTTACAATCTACATAGACAAAAGATAGGAGGAGACGGTCCCAGCCTGGCAGTGGCAGAGCTGGGAATAGATCCCATGTTTTCCGGGTCCCAGATCAGTGCCATATCTGCTAGACCACATTCCCTCTGCCTGAAAGCCAGGTAAGATCATCTAGTAAATGGTAAGTTTCCTTTTTTCCACTTTGTTTTCCTGGTGCAGCTACACTGGCTGCTGCCACTGATTGTGAAATCCCAAGTACAGACTTAGAACACTTGTCTTGAGCTGTCTTGGAGAGAGCCATAATGTTATGGAGAGACAAAGTCAACCTGTCATGGTGTAGGGTTTCTTCATTTATTTGATTTAAAAAAAAAAAATCTTAAAACCAGATGAAGGGGCTTGGTAGCAGGCATTTCCTGTAATGAATGGTTTCAGTTAATGGCCCTCAGCTTTTCATCAAGCCATCAACTCTCCCAGTCTTCATTAATCCCCAGGAATGACCTCCACCTCCATCATTTATTCCTTAAGTGATCTTGAACTAGCGTACCAAGGGAAGGAAGGTACAGTACCTTGATTTCTTTAGTGCCATTACCCTAATTGCTTTTTTAAAATGTACGTCACAAAATAGCTCTAATAAACAAAACAAGCAGTTATGCAAAATGACAGCAGTTAGGGCGCAAGAGGTTGAATTCATATCTGCAGATTTCACAGTGTCCAAGGCATCTGGAAAATCTGAGGATGGAGAGATTCTAGGGGAGGAGAAATAAGCAGGATGTAAACTATTTGGGTAAAAATGTTTCATGGCATATAGAGAAATTTGGTCAAAACAGTTCTATGGATAAGAGGTTGCATGACCTTTCTGGTGAAGATGGTGATCACGGCATGGATTGGGTCACTAGTTCAGTTGTATCCCAATACACATCGCGAAATCTCTGCCCAGTTGACCAGACATACGTTTCTCTTGAGAAGAGAGATCTGGGTGTGGTGCATTGGCAGAGCTGTATAGAGGACTGGGATTCTTGGCACTGCACTTTGGTTTTGTGCTAGATTCAAAGCTGGTATTATTGAGTATCCATTTCAGGAGCTTAAAACTCACTTTTTTGTGTGCTGGTGAGAGTGGAGGGTGAGGTTGTGTGTAAAAAATGGTTTTCATGAAGCAGTTTATCGTAGCAGAGAGTTGTGCCTTACAAATGCCTGTGTTTATTTCTGGCTCTGCCATTGATTTACCTTGGCAAGTTGTTCTTTCCCACAAGTGAAGGATTTAGCTTTGTGTATTGGCACACAATAATAAACCAAGTTTCAGTCATGCAGATAAAATTACCTAACCCCCGAACCACTGCGCCTAGGTAAGATGTCAGCCACAACTCTCTCTTGCCTGCTGGGTGTGGCCAAGTAGTCTGTTCCTTGATTCCCTTTCCCTTGTGGTTCAACCTGCAGTAGTAGAAATGAAATAACCTTAATCCTGACCGTATAGGGAGCTCTCTAGCACTGGGTGACATCGTTGCCACTCATTTTATCTGCCCTTTTCCCATATTGAAGCCCGTAATACTCCTGCCTAGTAGCTCATGCTAATCCCCTCGTCGCTGAATACTTTGTTACAAAATGTGCTCCATAGGCAAGGTTAAGGCAGAGATGCAGACCCTACTGTACTTAAAAAAGCAAACAACAAAAACCAAAAGTGACAAATGTGGGTATGATCAGAAAACAACCCCCCAGGAACAGCCTCTTTTTGAACACCAAACAAGCTGTTATTTTAGTCATCTGTTGTTAGCTTTATTCCTGAAGCTTATGGAACATAATTTTAATTTAACAGTCTGAGGTATTCGGTAGTGCACTAGCGTAATACCTAGAATGCAGCAAGCTTTATGCATCCACAGGATCCTGAAGTCCGGGATGCAGAATCTTTGGACATGGTGATGTACAAAGCAGGTGATGGCTCAATTTGCCACCCCCACGTCTCACCATCCCTCACACACACATACACCCTCGCCCCTCCTCCCCCCCCCCCCCCCCAAAAAAATGTTGAGTTCACAGTGCTAACAATTAGGGAAAACTTGTTTTGGTTTTTTCCCTTGATTTGTAAATGAAGCAAATGTGATGGGGAATTGATGCCCAGGTATCATCTTTACAGCCCTGGTTTTCTAATCATGGTTATGCCTTAAAGCTGGTGAACAGCAGATGCAGTAAGCCAAAGTGCTCTTTAAAAGTCCTCGAAGCAGCCGTCAAGCAATTGTGTCTTGAGGTACTTAAGCTTCTAGGTCTTCTCTAGATGGGCTCATCACGACAGCTCCCAAAATCTAATATGCCTAAGACTTTATTAAGTTAAAAAAGAGTGAAATTGACCTATTCCGGGGAAGAGTCTAACACAAAGCCCCCGGGGAAAACTGCCAGTTATGAATGCCAGAGCACAATGCTCAATGGGCGCCTTTCATCTGTCTTTTGTTTTGGGCTTTTTTGCATTATGCCCTCGATGTGACTCCAAGCTAATCCCCAAAGAGTAGGCTTAATTGCAACATGCCTGTCATTTAATTTGTCTCCGATTCATGTATCTATTTTCTTAATTAGCTTTTTCTCCAACAGTCGTTTGCAGTGTGGCTGTCTGTAATCATTAAACCTCCTTACATGTGTCTCAAACTGAACAAAGCCAGGGATAGTGTCTGTCAGGAGCACCGAATGCTGCAGGAGGGAAATGGCAGGCTGGAGCCACACAAAAATGTTGCTGCATTCCAGGAGATCTGTCCTCTGACTGCCCAAAGCAGGCCAGGGCCGTGTTGCATTGGATTTCTATTCTAATTTCCACCCAGTTAAACCTGATCAAATCACCCATGAAACACCAGGCAGCACTAGGCCTGGTGCTGTCAGCCGTCTGGTTTTTTTTCCCCTCTCAAATCAGCAGCAGCCCTGGGAGAAATGCAGGCAGAGAACACATCTATTAAAAAGCTGTCAAAAAGACCTATGACTTTGGGTGAAACGGATGTTCACAAGCGAAGGGTTTGAGCTGCTGGGTTACAGCTGGAGGGTGCTATGCAGGGTTTGTGCTACTGCGGCATAAATCACACCAGCCTGTGCTCTTCCTCCATACGTGTGCACTCCCTCATCCCTACATGCCCTCTTGTGCCGGTGCACCTCCATCGTGAATTGCAAAGTCCGTTGTCCCAGTGCCCCAGCTCTGCCAGTACACCATTGGTCCTGGAACCCAGCAGTTCTGCTGATGCACCTCGGTCTCAGCCTGCAACCCCCTGCTATTGCTGTGTCCTGATCCATCATTCGGGCTGTTAGGCCCTACAGTCACCATCATCTAGTCTTGGGGCTCCCAGTCATACCAAACTCTGGTGGTTCTATGATATTGATGAGCATCCAGCCGGGGATGCAGATAAGAAACTATCAAACTTTGTTTGCTCCTGTCCTAATAAAGAGGTGAACGAAGGTTTGCAGAAGTGAAAGACTCTTTCACAGACCCACTATGTCACTTAGCCTCCAGTAATTCACATTAATATGTATTCATGTGCTGTGTGAACAGCATTGCCGCTGACCCTAACATCCTGCCTAAATAAGGATCAGGATAGTTGTTACAGCGAATACTGTTTTAATCCCATTGTAAACTGGATTTAAAATTGATCTAATGTAACATTCGGGTCACAGTCAGTTAGTTTTAGTTTGGCTGTTTGCCAAGACTTTTCTGGTTTCACCCATAAAAATTAAGGTGCAGAAAGTCAGTGTTTCTAGTCTCTAGCACCAGAGCTGTATCTCTGTCCAATGAGCAGCTAACAGTCTGCATGATAGAAATCCATTTTAGGTGTGAGGGCTCTCCTTTTTTTTTAAAAAGATTATGTCTGACTTCCTCTTTGTCCTGGTAGCTTTCCATTCTCCATAGCTGACCCTTACGCATACGGCAGAAGATTAAATTTACTTCCACTGTTGATCTTCTTTTCTTCCAAGATGTTTCCAGTACTAGCCAAGCTCCTGACTTGCATCTTGAATTGAAACTTATTGATATGTTGCTGCTCTTACTGCTCTGGAATACCAGCAGAAGAAAGGAGTTTTCATTGTTACAGCCACCATCTGCTAACTTAGGGAAGATTCCCAGAACTTCACTGTAAGAGAACCCCAGGAATCATGGTTCTCTGTCCCAATGGTAGAATTGCCCCACAGTTAGAAATAGGGGACTTGTAGTCCGTATTCCTGCATTCTTTTCCCTTCTCTGACACAGACTTGTGAGACCTTACCCTGTCTGTGCCTCATCTGTAGAATACCTGCTTCTCAGGGGTGTCATGAGAATTAATGTTTCTAAAGTGCTTTGAGCTGAAGGGTGTTTGAGGTGAGATTGTTACAGGACAGACTGTCCTATGATGCGCCATCTCTGGTAAACACAACCTGGGGCGTACAGATCAGAGCTTGTCAGCTGAGTGTGAAAATCTCTCTCCTTGAAGAGGGGAGATTTGGAAGAATCGTGGAGGTTTATGCTGTGTTCCCTAACCAAGCTCCAAAAATATTTAATTTTGCCTTAGAATTGTTCCGTGTCTGGGTCAAAAGAGCTCAAGCTTGCAAAGTTGCATTTGAGAAAATGAGTTAAAATATGTCCGCACGGAAGACCGAAGTATGAATATAAATGAAGCGCGGGGCTGATTTTAGAGTGTAAGCTACTCCCAGAAGGGACAGCCGCTTCCCCATTTGCTTTCTTGATAGCTAGGGCCCTGGGCTTTCTATTTATAGAAAGTCATTGAGAAAATCAGCAGAGCGTGAACTGCACAGCATTGCTGAAGCTTTCACAATTGAATTTATGGGCTATGCAGTGGCAGAGCAGGAAAGAAGCAAATGCCGTCTGTCTGTTCACCGTAGGTGCATACACGCATTCCAAGGAAGCACTTTACCCCATTTTAAAATGCCAGATCTTCCCGACTACAGGCTTGCCCCACAGGAAAACAGGCAGATTTGGGGGCACAGCCTAGGCTGGCTAGCTGCATCCTCAGCAGGAATACACAGCAGTGAAGAAAGGGGCTGCAGAAGGGATGTTCAAACCGGACCAGGAGCCTTTTCACCACAGCAGGTGTGGGGGAAGAAGGGGCTGCCCAACTACCGTCACCTTATAATGAACATCCTGCAGGCAGGCTGGTCGTTAAGCGATGCCAGGGCTCCTTTGCCTACGTGCTGCAGGATGGGACGCTGCAACGTCGCTACGCCGCAAGAAACCTCCCTGTCTGGTTTAAATGCTTGAACGTGGACAAGTGTGTGGCACCCCTGGCACGTTGTCCTTTCAAAACCTTTTGCAGCCCTGAAGCGCTTCCCAGCCAAGGGCGTGGAGACTGTCTGCAAACTTTAAGATACACAAACACCCCTGTGAGGTGGGAATTTACCCCTGTTCCAAGGTGCAGATCTGTGACGCAGTGAGGTTGGGCAGGCTTATCCCACGGTGCATCAGCAGGGGGGCCAGGAATCTTCCTTCCAGAATAAATGACACCTGACCCAAGAGGTGACCCAGGAGTGAGCTGCACTGCTGTGCCAAGGGCCTCATCAGGCCCTTACGCTCAGCACCCAGCCTCCTGTAAACAATGGACCCTCTTGCCTGCCGTTACCGTGTGCTGATCTCTCTAGGAGGTTTTAAAGTAGTTACGGCTCGGGAGAAAGCTTGGGCTTGAGAGCTGGGATGCAAAGCAGCACCTGACAAGGGCTCAAACAGCTACTCAGGAGGAGGAAGGTCGGCAGGGAGGGAGGGTCCTGACCTCACTAAATCAGCTTCCCTGCCCAGGTCTGTGCCCTTGGCTCCATGAGGGGAAGCCTGTGATGAGCTGCCCATTGCAGCTAGAAAGCAACACATTCTACTCGCGGACCACCCTCTTTGCGCTGGGGAGGTTTGCCGTCTCCTGTGGATCTTGGCTTCCCCCAGGCATTAACTGCAGCAGCCGAGCAAAGCTGTCGTGCAGATTTCCCCGCTCCAGCCTACTCTACGTGCCCACCTTTGCAAAGGTGATGGCGATAAATTAACTTGTCTGCCACAAAATCTTTGCCTAGGGCAAGTGGGGGAGCAGAAATTTGCAAGATTAAACTCCAGGGGTGGAGGCATGAGGGGATGATTCACTCTTTGGGATTCAGACACAGCCGTCTGCATGTCCGGTGGAGCGCTGTGCTATGGCCAAAGAAGCCTTCCTCCCCTTGCTAGCTGGCCAGCTGTCTGAGGAAGAAGAGGGTCAGGGTGGATGGGAGGAGGGGCAAGGACCGAGTTGGGAACCTTGTGCTTCATGATTAGGAGAGAACTATTTCCGATTCCTCCCCCCTATTGGCCACCCCTTTACTCCACTGATACAGTGCTGCGCAGCATCTCCCTCCTGGATCTGGTTTCGGTCTGCCTGTATAACGACCTGCGGGAGCTAGGAGCCATTGCATTGCATAGGCTTCTGCATCTTCAATGCTGCAAACCTTGTTGCCTGGCAGCCTCTGCGTTAATGATGCATGGAGCCGGGTGCTTGTGCACGAGATGTGTTCTAAACGCCAGACGTGGTCTCTGCCTTTCGCTTCTACTCTAATTCAGCCGGACAAACGGGACAAAACTAGAGGTGATCCCAACTTGATAGCTGCTGGCGTATCGCTTTGTTGCTGATGGCTCTGCAGATGCCATCTTCCCTCTCCCCAATTCTCAAGGACTGGTAGGAAAAATTTGATTTACTTGGAACTTGGCCTCGAGGGGAGAGTCTCCCTCCTGACCACTGCAACTAGCAGACCCTGACTGGGATTCCTAGTAGAGATGACGAGAATTAAATGGACATGGGGCTTCACCACCTTTTTGGTCAGCATTTGAAGCACATTGATCAGGGGTGGGGGGATTGCTTTGCCTTGCCACACCTGATCTGTGGACAAACAAGTTTTCAGACTGCAGGGTGATCCGTCTAGCACCTTTCATTAGCGATAGACGAAGAGTAGCTCTTGCCTTGTGATAATTTAAACCTCTCAGTTCTGAGGCATAAGCTGTCTGGAGATCTCGGTTTTGCACTGGGGTGGGGAGATCGATGTGAATTCATAATCCGGCTTAAATTTTGTGCTAATCTTTTGTCTCAGGTTTTTTGTATCTAGCATTTTGTAAGAGGCTGTGTGTGTTTAGTTGGCTTCCGCCCCGTCCCGCCAAAAGAGGGACTCTCTCATTTGTTTTTCCCCCCTTGCAATGATTCCCAGTGGAAACACATTTCAAGTGAAGAGTGGCATTTGCAGGTAAACCAGTGTGTGTCTTTTTCTGCTGCTTTATGATGTGGATAGAAGCCCTAGAAGAGTTTTTTCTTTTACCACCAAAAAGCTACGGGCGTGTTGCTTTTACTATTTGCTGACATTAGAAGTTCAGGGCTTTGTCTGACCTCAGTTTTTCCGGAAGATCCTGCGGATAACTGGAGAATTACTAGGGTTACAATAGCATCAGTATGAAGCAAGTGAAACCTCAGCAATTAAAAAAAGGGAGGCTGCTCCAACGCTGGAGGCAAAGCGGGGGAAGGTCTGTATGTTAACTCCCATTTAATTCAAACGCCTGTCACAAAGGAAGGAAGATCTCTGTGAAAATGACTCCAGCCCTTCACATGAGGGCTGAGAGCTCTCAGGGCAGCTCCTTCACCCTCCAGGGGAGACCAGACTTGCTGCCTGATCGTTCTTAGGGGAAAAAACGGAAATTGTGCATGATGGAGACTTGCCCTAATTTCTGCCCCAACGGCAGCTACCTCAGAGCAAGCATCTAGTACAGACAGACAAAACTGCCTTTAGCCCCAGTGAATCTTACCCTCGTTTCGAGCATCCGTGCCCATAGCAACTTTGCCTGTTTGCACTGGGGCAGTTGCACTGGTGGCTAGCAGGATAGACAAGGCTCAGTGCCTGGTGCTTGGGAACCATGGTGATGAGTGTGGTATGAATGTCGGGCGGGAGGAGGCCAGCCCCAGCTTTCTTCAATGCCATCAAGGGCCTTCCATTCCTAACCAGCTGCTCTTCTCTTCCCCTCTGCAGGCTGCAGCCTATGCATCCGAGGACGGCGTCCTCACCGAGGCCATGATTGATGCCCGCGTGGCCGACGCCGTGCAGCAGCACAAGCAGAAAATGGAGTGGCTGAAAGCGGAGGGCACAGAACTGAGCCAGGAGGGTGGCAAGAGCCGACGGCTGCCTCTCCCCGTGGGCACGGCCGTATGAGAAGCTGCCTGTGGGCTCAGACTGGTGTGCGGGGGGAGGAGAGGGGGTTGCCGGAAGGGCTGTGAGCAGGCCATGTTGATGGAATCATGTTATGGAGACGGGCGCCCAGTGGTGCCAGCCGTGCGGAGCCGGGCACTGCCCAGGCCTGCCCTCTCGCTTTTATACTTTTAGGGAACATCAGAAATTAACGTGTCTTTTAAATCAGGCTGAAGCCACCACATTAAAGGAGCCCCCTTGCCGCAAAGCCATTGCCTCGCTGATCGTGTTTCAGAGTACCAAGTCAGCCCCCCCTGCAGCTGTGTGACGTTGGACCCCTCGTGAAAACCAGTAGCCAGGCCGTGGGGCACCGCTGGGAATAGCCGGGCCCTCCGGCTGAGACACACCTTGTATGCTGGGCCGAGGAGTGTTACCCAGCAGTGCTGATCCCTCAGCATGGGCCAGGGGAACCCCTGTTCTCATTCACTCACAGCCCTTCCCGTCCCCTGGTGCAAATGTACCTCCGGCCTCCCATCCTCTCCCTGTCCCCGTCTCTGGGGTGTGGGTGAAGCCGGGACGGGCCAGAGCAGACACCCGTAGGTTGTTGGTCCATGTCTCTGAGAGAAGAGCTAGCTCCTGCTAGCACTGCTGTTTTGCTGCCTGCCCCTAGGGGTGGCAGGGTGCTAGACAGGCCTGTGCAGGGGTGCTGGTGTTTGCAGGTAAAACAAATCCCTCATTGACTGAGTCTCACTTCCCAGGAGGGGAGTCACAGCGCTGCCTCCTTTGCACAAGCACAAGTAACAGAGGAAATCACTGGTGCCGGTGGCTTCCCTCCTCCTGTTCTACATGGGCACCTTTCCAAGGCTCTCACCAGCTGGCCAGCCTGGTTGCTTGACCACCGCGCCCCTCCCACCCCCCACGGGGCCGCTGCATGTCTCGGAGCATTGCTGGCCTTTGGTTTCCAAGATGCGCAGCAGCACAGCTGGCGGGCTAGGACCCATGGCACAGCAGCTACATCTTTGGGAAGACTCCCCACTGCTTGTCCCTTCTGCACACCAGCTGCTGCTTTGACAGCTCTTGCGTGGCTCACCTGGAAGCCCCAGCGCAGGGCTTGCCCCCTGCGCTCCGGAGAACAGCAGAACATTGCCGGGGGGAGAGAGACAGTGTGGTGACCCTGTGCTAAAGCTTAGTGCCTCTCGCAGGGAGGAAGGACTTCCTGTGCCAAGGGAATGCCTGGAGCACACGTTCCCAGAGCTCAGGCTCCCATGAGAGTCTGGGTTTGCTGCATCCAGCCGGCCTCTTGCTGCCCTGTTTGGTTAGGAAGCAGATAAGGATTTGATGTGCATTTTGCTTCCAGCTAATTCTGCCTCCGAGGAGATCCAGATTCGTAAACGCGTTGGGGGTGTCCAGCAGACAGGTGGCCACGGCATAAAAAGCAGCAGCCCCCCTGGCAAAGGATTGACCTGGCTCTAGAGAGATCTCCTCCTACCCTATGGCAGGGCCCTCCGGGGCTGGCTCGCTCTCCGCGTGGGGGTTAAGCTGGCCTGGCCGCTATCCGTGCTGCTTGGATGTCGGTCTCCAGGGCCGGCTGTCAGGCACCTGTCATGGTGCTTTTCAGTGGGCAGCTCAGATGCCGTTCTGTGCCATGGCATGGGGAGGAGGGAACAATGGGAGATGCCAGGGAGCCACTCCTGGCCTGCCGGGGGGCTACGTGACAAGCACGCCTGTGCCAGAAACCCGGAGCCCAGCCTCCCTGGATTGCTGCCATTTAAGATGTTGGTGAGCATGCAGCGGGCAGCTCAGAAGCAGCCTCCGATTTTGAGCTGAACTGGGTTTGAACTCCAGGTTCCCTGAGCAGCTTTGCTTTCTGAGGTCCCCTCCGTGCCCGTGCCACACAGATGTGTTTGCCTGACCTAACCCTGTGCCCTTGAGTCCCACCCGACCCCCCGACAGGCACTGACAGCGCTCTCGGCTGTGCCTTTCTCTGGGAGCCGGTTTGCTGCTTTGAGAAATGCGTGCTGACAAGGGCTGGGGGCGGCAGGGACTGTGCAGGACTGACCTGGTGACTTGAAACAAGCCGTTCCGCTGGGCACCACAAAGGCAGCAGCACTCCTGCCTGCACAGCCTGCCCCTGGTGCCATCCTCCACTCGCTACAGCGACTGGACTCTCCCCCCCACTCTCCCTGAATACGAGGTGGGGAAAGCAGGGCCGGAGAGAATCTGGAGGCCTGAGAAAAAAACCAGCTTCAGAAACTGCTGCTTGTCTGAGGCCGGTGTCTAGCTGCAGGGTCCCACAAAGGAGCGCATGGCTCATCTTGCTAAGGGCAGGGCAGTTAGCCAGCTGGCTCTCCCCGTTCGTGTCGCTAAGCACTGACATGGCTTTCGGCGGCTTCTGCAGGCTGCTTCCCTGGATCTCCCACGGGCAGCTGCCCAGTGAGTCCTCTGGGATGCAAACTGCCCATGGCAGGGCTGCTGTCCAACTCCCAGCACAATGGGCTAGTGGGGTAGGTGCTGCTCCGTCCTTGGAGCTGGTGGGAAGGGAGGGACACAGCGTTCACGCAGCTCTGAGCAGGTGACGGCGGTGGGGAGGGCATGTGGGCGCCCATCCTGCAGCTGCTGGCTTTTCTCATGGCACGAGGAGAGTGCTGGCCAGAGGTTTCAGGCTGAGAAGGAAGTGGACGAGCGCTGTCTGTCCATCCAGCCCAATCGCTGCCTTTGGAAGGGAAGTGGCCCTTCAGCTGGCATGAGGTGAAGAGGGGGAGTCGATGCCTTGCATTATAGCACTGGGTCCTCCCCTGCATCTCGGGCAGGGTCCCAGCAATTCGGTCTCGGTGTCAGAGACCGGTGGACATGTGGCTTTGTCAGCTTCAGGTGTCTGGGGAAGCTGAAGATCTCTGCCTTGGCCAGCTCCAGCCTTGAGACCGGTGTGATTACCCACAAAGAGGGGGCAGCCTCTGTTGCCTCTTCATGTGGCCAATTGTATTCCTGCAGCTGAGGGTCCCCCAGGCTGGTCTCCAGGTGAAGTGCAGGGCCCAGCTCATGGTGCCATGAGGGCAGAGCAAACACCAGGGGGGAGAGCTGAGCTGCCCGTCGAAGAGATGATGCCTGAGCTCAGAAAGGGGGTCGCTGCTTGTGGCACCACCTTAGTTGACATAGCTGCCCTGTGTGTGTCTGGGGCTTAGGAGCCGCAGCACGGCGCGTCAGGCTGGGTGCTCGGTGACCTGAGTTCTGTTCCAGGCTGTGCAGCTGACTTGCTTAGTGATTGCGGGCCAGTTCCTTGGGCCCTGCTGTCCTGGGCACTGAACATGGGCAGTTCCCGTTGGGTTTACTTGGCTTCTCTGCAAATCAGACTGTTAAGTGTCTCTGGTTTCCCTGTCTGTGACGTGGGGGGACATGCTTTGAGATCTACTGAGGGAAAAGCACTCAGTATTACCTGTCTCCTTCAGTGCCCCACCGAGTCTTTCCTCCTGTTAGCTCTGGCAGTGCTGGACCCCGCTCTGCCTGGTGCGTCATCGCAATCGTCTTCACCTTTGAAACTTTACAATGGGTGATGCTGTAAAACACTGCTTGGTGTTACAGCACTGGCAGCTGGGGGGAGGAGGGAAATCATCCTTTGTAAACTGGGCCCACTTTGTTTGGAATCACTGGAAATGAGCATGGGCCTTCATTCTTACTGCCCCTCAACCCTGACCATAACTGCCCAGCAAAAGGAATCTGTTGTTGTATTAGGAGAGCATCAGACAACTAGTCTCTTCCCACCCTAATTAGTCTTTTTCCCAAATCACATTTTTCTTCTATAAGCTGTAAGAAAGAAGAGCAAGACAATAGCTGGGTATTTCACTGGTTTGTTCCTGGTATGAGCTGCGTGGAGCCCACAGTTACTAGAAAGAGAGAAATGATATATTTCCTACCTTGCTCTTCATCCGTTAATGCCTTTCCTTTCTTGTCTTCCACTGGCATCAGTAAATAGAGAGAAAACACCACTTAAACTATGTAAAACAGCACAGCAGCTGCTGTGTCCATGCTTCCTACCACACCTCCCGCTGGCCCCCCTCCCTTCCTCGTTAAAAATCAAAGCTCTGGAGACGCAGTTACATTCCCCCGTTGCTGGTCATCTTTGCAGGGATGAGGATGAAGCCCATGTAAAAGCGGCGTGGTGGGGAAGGGAGGGTGGGTGGAATTCTCAGCACAGCTGATTGCCCATGCTGATGCTTTGCACTGATTTCTTTTTTCTTTGCTGCCACATCCGTGGATTTAGAAACTGCCTTTAAAATGATGGCTATTAATTGGAGGTGCCCTTAGCTTTCTCCTGGGATTGAATTGCACAGAATTTCCACGTAAAGGAGGAGGGTTTCATGCCTTGGAGAGCAACCTGTTGCTCTTGAATCACTACAAGGTCATAAGCAACAGTATCTATTGGTGCAATCACTGACTGTATGTGCTCACACATGGTGTGACAGTGAGCTGATGGCTTTTCTGCATGTCTTCCAGTGAGTTAAGTACAATGGCCAATTCTGGGACTGTGACTGTCCTGACTCGGTGTCTAACTTTTAGGTCTTGTGATCATTTATTTTTTAATTGCCCAAATAATTTAACTGGACATTGAACTGCCAAGAAAAGGGGAAAGAAAAAACCCTTTTATCAAGTTATAACCTTTGGTTTTTATTTTAATAAAACAATGTGAAATCTGATTCAGTTGTTGGTGTATCTCTGCCTTCTGCAAGACACTGTGCCTGGCTTTGTGTGTGTGGACGTTGAGGGCAGGTTGTGTTGAGGCTTTTCAAGGTAAACCGAAGAGAGAATGATGGTAGCCCGCTGTTTCCTTTTATTGTGTGTGGGGGGGGGGGCATGGATTATTAGACTTTGCCCTTCCCTAATGAAGTGATTTTTCACCTTGGTCTGAAATCCCTTTGTAAACAGTAAAGTCAGGTGATTTCTGTTGTGCAGTGAACCCTGAAGGGAACCCAGGAGTCTTGATAGGTGATGTTTTCACTACACAGAAGACGTGTGATTTGCATGGAGCCAGCTATCGACTTAACGGAGACATGCCACAGGTGGTTTTCACCTCCATGTAGCTATTTGAGGTCAACCTGGGATTGACCTTGACTAGCTATGTGAGGTGAAAACTGCAGAGCTGCACTAGGATTTTACAGCCAAACAGATAGCGATGTTGATGTAAAAACATAACTTCTGCAGGGAAGGTCACTTGCTGAAACCATTGGGAAGCACTGCCACTCCCAAGCTGGGCAAAGAACCCAGCAGTCCTGACCCTGTTTGCCTCTTTTAACCATGCTTTTGTGCTCTAGGTGTTACGATTATTGCTTACGCGAAAGAACTATCTGGGGCTTGTGCCCTGCACATCTCTTAACCTCCTGCAAAATTCCGACCTCCAGAACCTCACCTGAGAAATCCCGGGATGCCCCAATTGGCTTTGTTGTAGCTGTGCACATCTGTGCTTTTCACGCCTTGTTAACCAGCTGCTCCTGACTGTGCCTTGTGCTTCTGAAATCTCTGGAGCGGCCCACCTAGTTCTCACGTCCACCTCCCTCCCGCCCAGCCCTAGTTCTGTGGCAGAAAGATCAAATACAGCATCAAAGTCTGAAGTAGCTGGTGGCTCAGTGACTTTTCAGCCTCACCCAGATGAAGAGAAATCCTGACTTTAAAGGAAGTTGTTTGCAGTGTTGTTGTGGCCATGTTGGTCCCAGGATATGAGAGAGACAAGATGGGTGAGGTAGTATCTGTTATTGGACCAACTTCTGTTGGTGAGAGAGAGACATTTTCTCAGCTCTTCCTCGGGTCTGGAAAAGGTACTCGGAACGTCACAGCTAAATACAAGGTGGAACAGATAGTTCAGCACAAGGCGTTAAGACATGTTGCCCATTCAAGACACAGTGGGCAATTAACGCCCCTGACGTGACAGGACAAAGAAGGGTTAACGGATTACAGATTGTTGTAGTGAGATTTTGCCCAGTGTCTCCGTTGAGTCCATAACTGTTCGAGTCTAGCAAAGTCATGAATGTCAGCTTCCTGGCTCATCTTTCATAGGTGATGTGCATGGTTCCATGGAGGATGAGGACTGAGAGGTCAGCTATGGCAGACTAGTTTTGTGAACAGTGTTCACCCGCCAATGACGGGGTTTTGTGTTTTATCATTTTCCTGTGTGAGTTCATTCGAGAGCGCAGTGATTGTCTGGTTACAGCCACATCTTTCTTGGATACACTGGATGAGGTACACCACATATAGGCGTGTGTAGGACCCCTGAATCTTCAGAGGTGTCGTGGCAGGTATTGATCATCATGGCGGTGGAGATACGTCTGCAGGTTTTGCATCTGTGCAGGGTCTGGTGCCACTTTGAGCTAGCCTAGTCTGTGAGACGTTTGCTTCTGATGATGCACTTGGTGACGTTTGGGGGTTGTGGGCTGTAATTGCTTGATGCCCCATAGGGGTTCCAGTGTGGGGTGGCAGGTGACAACAAGGGGTGTATGGTCATTGGGTTTTTTCCATAGTGAAGCAGGTTCTTTCTGGGTTGCCCATTCCATGATGCGATCTACTTCTCGGGTGGAGTGTCCTTGTTTGGTGAAGGCAATTTTCAGTGTGTGGATATCCTAGACTTTCTCCTCGGAGCACATGCTGTGATATCTGAGTGCCTGGCTGTAGGTAGCAGAATTATTGGTGTGTTTGGGGTGGTTACTGGATCTGTGAAGGCAGGTGTGGTGAGCCCTGCGTTTCTTGTATACAGTTGGCTGTACGCTTCCATTGTTTAAGCTGATTAGTGTGTCCCGGAAGATGATGCAGCTGTGGGATTGTTCTAGAGAGAGCTGCATGGATGGGGAGTGGTTGTTGAAGTTGTAGTGGAAACACATGTAATGTATTGGCATTTAGGTTGTTCTGCTGTCTCAGCCCAGCACATCTCGGGAATTGCCCCGCTTCTCAGGGTTAATGCAAAGATGAAGGGTTGGTTTTTTCCCTGGCTAGTGCAGTTGATGCAGCATGAGACTCTTAATCTCAGTGTCATGGGTTTGAGCGCCATGTTGGGGGCGTTACTCTTCTTTACCCTTCCTCTCCCAGCGCGTCACATCAGATTTCACCAGCAGGCAAAAAGCTGAAACTGGCCCCCTCCAGGGAGACAGATTAACACCTGAACGTGTTCCTACTGGCCATTTAAACCCTGCCTTTAGAAGACACTCCTCCTCATTTTAACCATGCGCTTGGCTCCCTGCCTCCAGGAGATGTGATTTCACACCCCACTGCCTGCCGACTAGCCGTGCCAGCAGCCCAGAATGCAAATGGAAAAAGGGGATGCCGGCCTGCTTTCAGCCTCTGAGCTCATCAAAGCTTTAAACGCAGAGTCTTTGACAACTTCCCCAGCCTTAAACTGCCTTGTAATTAAGTTTCGTTAGCTGTCAATTCAGTGAATAAATGATGTCCCCCTGGGGAGGTGGCACCCGCCGGGCAATTTGTAATGCTCTGGGCAGGGATGGGATGGCATTTCCAGGCTAAGGTTATCTCCCATCCATGAAATAGCATGAGTTATGAGCTAATGGTGCTTTGTTAGAACGCTATTTTCTATCAGAGAGCGAATCTGGGGCCAGATGGATCAGTGGGTGATCAATCACTCCCAGCCTTTGCCGCTGCCATCTGAGCCTTCGTCCATGCGTAATAGCATCAGAGCTGCAAGACAGATTTATAATTTGGTGATCTATCTATTCCCTTCCGCCAGCCGTTCTAGCGTTTTGCTTTTGAATATAATTCACGGGGCTAAAAGATTCATCACTCAGGCTGGAGAAGCGTGAGCTGCGTGTCCTGTTTCTAACCAAATCATAAGCTTTTCAGGGAAAGAGACGCATCCACGAGGTATAAATTTGAGCTGCTCAGGAAATTTGATACCCCCCGGCCCCTGAAACAATTTCAGTGAAAACCAAAACAAAAATTGTTTGCATCTACATTTTTTGTAGAAATCTTTTTCAGGTTTTTGACAATTATTGGGGGTTTTTTTCAGTAACTGAAAAATTTCAGGTTTGGGGGTTTTCAATGAAAACCCCAAACTTTTTGACGAAAGGGGACTTCCAGTTTGTTGAAAAAATTCATGTGCCACCAAAAAATATTTTGTTGGAAAATTTTTGCCCACCTCGAGTATAAATTGGAGCGGCCCAGTTGCAACCGAGAGGGTGTGGTACGTCCAAAGAAGGACGAGTTGAGCTGAGAGATTTTTCTTGCCTTTTAAGGAAGAATTGTCTCTACAACTGTCATTAAAATGAACAACTCAGCAGGGATTGCATGGGCTGAAGTGACTGAATCATCCACTTCACTGTCTAGCGCCGGCAATGAGGTTGGATGTTAGGAAACACTTCCTGAGTGCAAAGGGAGTCAAGCACTGGAACAAATCACTGGGGAGGTTGTGGAATCTCCATCGTTTTATTTTTAAAAAAGTTTTGTAAGGTTAAGGTTTTTAAGAACCGGCTGGACAAACACCTGTCACGGATGGTCTAGATGATACTTAGTCCTGCCTCAGTACCGGGGACTGGAGCAGCTGACGTGTCCTGCCGGTCCTACATTTCTCTTCTAATGCTGAGACCTGAAGCAATAGCTGCTTGGCCTGCTATTGCCTGTGCTGTCCATGTTCTGGAGCTAAGTAGCAGCCTTCTGTCTCCAGGGTCTGAGCAGCTGGGTTGGGTTTGCATTTCCCCAGAGTTGTGGCTGTTGGGGAGCGGGGGCTTGAGCCGCAGAGGCCTCTGGGGGGTGCTGCGGGGTTGGGGGACAGTGAGAACCCATCTGTGTTCATTCGATGTTAATAAATCCTCCCCGGCAGAGTGATTTCCCTGGGGGATCACAGCTAGGGGACTAGCACAGGGTGTCAATCCTGGGTGGATGTTTTGAGAAGCTATTTGCAGTTGAATGTGGCCTAACTTCCCCGTGGAAGGGAGCAGCGAAGCACGCGGCTGGGACCTGCTATTGCCCACCTGGCATTGGCTTGGCAGGCCAAAGACCGTGTTTCTTCCAGGCCCTTGAGATGGGGCAACAGTGCAGCGTGCAACAAGTATCCGGTGTGGTGCCTTCCCCTGCAGCACCTGGACTGCATTTGCCGCTGGACGGTAGGTAACGGCTGCTCGTGCATTAGACGTTCCTAATGGTGCTGGCTTGGCGGTCTCATGGTAAACCATGTCCGAGGGCGTGTTTATTGATTGGGCAGCTCTCTGCACGCGGCTTGCCTTGATTTCATTAGGCATGCAGGTCTGCTGCTTGTTAGCTGGCCACAGGGTTTCCCCTGTAGAGATTCCTCCGTTCTTGGGACACGCATCTGTAAAGCATCAACCTGCCTTGGTCTCGACACCCATGTTGCTGTGCCAAGGTATTAGAAACCAGCCCAGTTGTACAGCCCCTAGCACAATGGGGCCTGCGGCTCCTAGGCGCTAGCCCCATGCAGACAACTAATCATTCGCTTCCTGCGCCTTAACGGCAGCGGAACATGGCGTGAGGGGAAATGGCCTGTCTGTGACAGTGGGGCTGGCCCAGGGGCTGGTGAAAGGTGCAAGAAACCCTGCAGAAGGCTGTCCTGGAATAACCTGCCTCTAGGGAAAGATTTCGCCCGGCCCCAGCTGTGGGAGGTCGGCTCATGCTGTAGGGTTTATAAACCTTCCAAGGCTCTAATCTTAATCCTTATGTATGGTGACTGGATCGTCTTGATGGCCATATAAATGTCCAATCCTGCTAAGCTCTGAACCTCAGTGATAGTTGGTGGCTTGGCCCGGATCCCTACGAAAACGTGCCTCTCTGATACTCGCCAGGAGAGTCACATGGGGAGAGTGGCTCGGTCCGTGGCAGCTCACTAACAAGGGAGTCCCAGAGGTTTTGCTGGCAGCAGAGGTACGAGGGCCCCGGACATGGTGCAGAGAGAGCGAAATGTCCCCACGCTCCAGAGCGGCGGAGCAGCCCAGGTTACACACTAATTCCTTGCAGGACGTGCATTTTGCTCGTTCAGCTCCCTCGGTGGTAGATTCCCTTTGGCCGTTGCATTCCTCCGGCGTTTGGAGGCCTGCAGCAGCCCTGCTGCAGAATCCCAGCGCCGCTGGGGGCGGCTGGGCGTAACGAAGCCCTTAGCCCTGACGTGTCTGTCTTTGTTTTTAATGCACCCCAAAAGGTGCAACCCCCGTTCCTGCCCTCCCCCCAGGCTGCACATGCCCAGTGTAATGCTGCAAAGGGACGTGGGCTTCTAGGCTTGCCAAACCCACGGGTGGATTGGCAGGAGGAAAGTCCCAGCTTCATGGGATGCCGCTGCTTGCTCTGCGCATTGACCAGCGCTCAGTGGTAGCTGTCTGTGGTGGCAGGGACGCCCAGCACCTTAAAGCGAGGACATAGAGAGGGGGCTTCTTTGGTAAACAGCACATGCAATTCAATGTCCTTGGGGGGGCGGGGTGAGGAGGGGCAGGAACTAAAGGACATGGAGGGAAACTCCAGGCTTCGAACACTATGTGCCAGTCGTAACAGCCCCATTCTGTGCAAGCTTTGGTAGTTGTAGAGGCTGCGCCATGCCCTGGGTAGAAAAACAGGAGCCTCGTCTGTGCCCCTTACCTGCTGGCGGCGTCCCCTAGTGCAGAGACGTAGTTACAGCTCGACTAAGTTCTTACCTGAGACAAGCCGAGAAAAGCCACTGGAGAAAATGAGCGTGCCTAAAACACGAACCCCGGGCAGGCCGGCTAATGGCCCATGTAAACAGAGAATTAGCTTGCATGTAACCAACTCCAGTCTGCCATTCTGCTGTGCGCGTCTTGTTGTTTGGGGTTTCGCTTAAAGTCCCAGCTCCTAGGGTTCTGTGCACATGAGAATCTCAGCTTTCATGTGAACTTTTTTTCAAGGCATTTTCTCTTTGTAGGAAAAAGGACATGAACCCGAAAGGCTCGGAAACAAGCAGGCAAATAAGAATCTCATGGTTTTTAAGCCAATTTCATTTTGGGGAAGGGGGGAGGGCCCGACTGATGATTTTTGCACCCTGGGGGTTGGCGGGCTGTGCGTGCATATGGCCATCTGTGCACGTAACCACGGGGCATTGCAGGGCCAAAGGGAAGTGCGCTCATTTTTGCAGCTGCGCTGAAAATCTGGCCTGCCACGTCCGAGCAAGGTCCATGCAGCAAGGTGCTTTCCAGCTCTCTGCACTCAGGATAGATCCAGTGCCGGGATGGAGAGCTGCTTCGGTGCTATCGCGTGAAGACAGCGCCAGGTGTCTGTCAAATAACAGCACGGTTTTGCTGTATGATCCCTTTGCAGCCACGTTTATAAAGAACAAGGGGCCTGATTCAAACCTTCCATTGCAGCTGATGCAGAAACTTCAGTGGGCTTTGAATCAGGCCTCAGCTGAGCCGGGCAGCTGTAAGTGGGGCAATGATACCACAAGATCCCAAAGAGCGAAAAAAAAGTCTTTATTGAATTGTTCCATTTCCCTTTGCAGCATCATGGTCCTTTGAGATCCTGCCGCTGGTTACGCATCACGCGTGCGTGAAGCATTTCCAACTAACCCGTTCCTCATTCAATCTGCACCCGGCTGTGACGGTGGCTTTGGTTTATTCCCGTCCCCTAGTGACTTCACCATGCTCCACCATGGATGGCAGATTAAAACAGAGACTAGGACTGGAGTCCCCTCCCCTCCCCGACAAGGAAGGCTGAAGCAGGCAGGCGTCTACTCTGACCAGCTAGTTTATAGCAGGGGGCCAATGGCAGCTTGCCGGGAACCTAACGGCTTAGAGCAAAAGGGAGCACTGGCTGCAGGGACCTGTCTCCTCCCCCCAAGCTGCACCCGCGTCGTAGCGCTGGGCTGCGTTCTGTCGCCCCTTGGTTATGGCACTAGCTACCAGCACAGAGCGATTGCTGTGGCTGGGGAGGGGAGGTGTCAACGACTGCGATTGCTGTGGTTGGTGCAGGGACATCGCCTGCCTTCACTTGTCTCCCTCGCCCCCTCCGGCCCCAGCACTCCCCAGAATTAAGACTGCAAGACTGTCACCAGAAGCCTTGTCTCGTAATGAGATGATGACGGGTTCTGACGAAGCAATGGGCACATGGGGGTGGAGGTGGGGGTTTACAGGCTGCAATCAGGGCTGGCCTTTGAGATCTGCAAAGGGTGACGATGCCCGCTTAGCTCAGACTTGGCCCTTCCAGCCCTTGTTCCTCTTTCAGCGTGCCTCTGCTCTGTGGAGAGCTAGCCGGGAAAATCTTTCCATGTTCTTGGCTTCTTCCTAACCTCAGCCATGACCTTTGGGGAAAGTCCCAGCTGCTATTAGTCAATTTCAGTGTCAACCACCCCTTTTCATCCCCCGCCCGTGTGTGGCTTTTTCTCCCCGTGTTTCTGCTGTACCTGGAAGCTCTGAATGTCTTTCCAGCATGGGTTGATTTCCCCCCCCCCCCCCCCCACGCTTTGATTTCACATTTGCTCTCAGCCAAGCCTGAGGAGTCTGTGCCCCAGAGCTGCCTGACTAAGGGTGTATAATAAATCATGCACCAAGATCTCCTCACCCGGGCCAAAGACCCGAAAGAATCGCTGTGTGAGACCTTCGCTTTGTTTGGTGCCAGCAGGGGAGGGATATCGGGGAGGCAGTGGGGTGCATTCATAGACAGATCAGTGGCCATTCCAGCAGGGGGTTCCACAGAGCTCTCACCCTGCTCGTCAATCCTGACCGGCCCCATTCCAGTACAAGGCCGCCCCTAGAAGCTGCTGGCAGTTGAGCCAGATGGTGTCTCCTGCATTTTATCGGGTGATTCCCAGCCCCCTGTGCTGTTGGCACCAATGTGGTGGAGAGGGGTGCCCTATGCATTGGGGAGATGGTTTCGCTGTATGCCCCTTGCGTGATAAATACAGACTGGCCAGAGACTCAACAGAGCTCCAGTTTTTCCTTCCAGCTCCTGTTAGGACTAGCAAGTGATCGCCATGTGGCTGGACTATCTGACTGCAACGGATAATGCACGATAGACGTGGAAAGATTTGTCCCTCTGGGGAGAGGGCTTGGAATGGGTGTTAGCAGTGAAGCCAGAGACATTGGAGTCAAGGGTCCGAAGCTTGCCTTCATGTGCCTGATGCTAATCACTACAGGTTAGCCGAGGCTGGTCATTTTGTTCCCCAGGGGGTTCTTTACGCTTACTAGAACACAGCACAGTTTTTATGCACTTATTTGTTTTTAATGGAATGCTCTTGATGTTTTTCATAGCTTCACAGCTATTTTACAGTGATCATCTAGACTGACCTCCTGCGTATCCCAGGCCAGGGACCCTTGCCTAGTGATTCCTGCATCAGGCCCATGACTTCTCATTGAGCTAGGTTAATTAAAGACATTACGTGACGGAGAAGTCACCGTGTCCTTGGTAAGCTGCTGCAATGGTTAATTACTCTCGCTGTTTAAAAATAAATAAATAAAATCTGCACCTTGTGTCTAGCCTGAATGTATTTAGCTTCGGTTTCCAGCCATTGGATCTTGTTCTGCCGTTTATTGCTAGATTAAAGCGCCACCTTTTTTCAGAAATCATCTCCCCATGTACAGCCGGAGATCAAAGCACTCCTTGGCCTTCTCTTGGGTAAACTAAATAGACTGAGCTGCTTCACTCTCTCATTGTAAGACGTGTTCTCCAGACCTCAAATCATTCGTGCAGTTCTTTGCTGAACCCTTTCCAGTTTGTCAAAATGTTTTAGCGCTTGATTATTTTCCAGGCGAAACTCCCAGCTGACACTCAACACTGGCCAGGAGGAAATCCCTGTGCTAGTCCAGAAGCATCTTGTGAGCTGCCCTGGCCAGGATGTTTCATCTCGTCATCCTGCTGGGCTGGAGGAGAACCTTAGCTGCACTCCAAGTCGTTCCGAGCAAAGCCAGGTACAAGAGAAAATCTCCAAGGGAGAAGGAGAGTCATACCTAGCCCTTCTCGGGGCCAAAGTATTTCATAAGCATTGGCTAATGAATCCAAATGAGGGGAAATAGGTGAGGGCCTGGTTCTGCTCACAAACACAGGTAAATCAAGCATAATTCCAATGAATTTACACTGGGGTAAGTGCGAGGCGAATCAGACCCATTTTCATCATCCCCATTTGACAGATGGAGAAACTGAGGCAGGGAGGCTGGGCTTTTCAATGCCAGTCACACTCCAAACTTCCTTTGAAAATCTTAGCCCCAGCAGCTCCATCAAGAAGTGCACATTGGAAGCGGACTAGACCTTAGAACATCTGAATTTTTAGTCCCGTGCGTCAACCCCTGGACCACAAGGAGAGCTGGTCTGCAGGGTGCTCTCCGGAGCCCTATAACAATGGTGAATTCCACAAGTGTTTGTTTCAGAGGCAAGGGAGAGGCCGCTGCTTATTCTAACTGACCAGGATCGCTGGGATGTGGTTAAGCGATCAGATCTGAGCGTGTGAAATGGAGTGATTTTACGGAAACCATAGAATTATAGAAGATCAGGGTTGGAAAATTTCAGGTCATCTAGTCCAACCCCAGCTAACTCATCCCAGCCAGGACTTTGTCAAGCTGGGCCTTAAAAAGCCTCTAAGGATGGAGATTGCACCACTTCTCTAAGTAACCCATTCCAGTGCTTCACCATCCTCCAAGTGAAAAGATTTTCCTAATATCCGAACTAGACCTCCCCCACTGCAACTTGAGACCATCATCAATCCCCAGCCAACAAGGAGGACTCCATTGCTTTGCATGTGTGGTAATAGATGTACATATTTATAGACACACGGTCAGGGCGTGAGCATTATCAGGGTATTTCACTAGCACATTGAATGATGGAAGAGGTTTGTTACCTACCCCTCAACAGATAATGCTGGAAAAAGACATAGCAAAGGCATTTGCCAACCCAAATTCTGCCATGCAAGCATCTCCGTTGGAGTTTTGTACTGATGCCCACCACTGTGATACCTCAGGTCCCCCTAATCAATATCACAGCCACCCCATGTGGCCAGAGGTGATATTGACTAGACCAGTGGTTCTCAATCTTTCCAGATGACTGTACCCCTTTCAGGAGTCTGATTTGTCTTGCGTACCCCCAAGTTTCACCTCACTTAAAAATGACTTGCTTCCGACCTCAGACATAAAAATACAAAAGTGTCACAGCACATTATTAGTGAAAAATGGCTCACTTTCTCAGTTTTACCATCTAATTATAAACTACGTGGATTGAAATGCAAGCACAATATTTATATTCCATGTGATACCTGCTGTATAATAGTATATAGAGTAGGATAGTCCTTGTCTCTGTGAAATTGTAGTTTGTAACTGCCGTTGCTAGTGCTTTTTAAGTAGCATGTTAGTCCTGCTTTGAGCAGGGGGTTGGACTAGATGACCTCCTGAGGTCCCTTCCAACTCTATGATTCTATGTTGTAAAACCAGGCAAATATCTAGAGGAGTTGCCATACCCCCTGGAAGACCTCTGCGTCCCCCTAGGGTTACACGTACCCCTGGTTGAGATCCGCTGGACTAGACGCACCCTCCCTGTGTTTGGAATAACCGGCTTCCTTTTAAAAAGAATCCCTCTCTGCAAAAGTTGGGAAAGAACCACGCAAATGCAAAACGTGCAAAAAAAATCTATTTTACTGACAAACAGCGAAGGACTAGCTTGGTTTCAGGTGGCTAAATCGATCACCTATTTTACAAACATTATCGAAAGGGGAGGTTTGGCTGAAATACATTCACTCATTGACTCCCCCGCTCCCACCCTCCCCCCAAAAAATCACAGTGTGCTTTTTTTTTTTTTTTTCCCCCTCTCTAGCTTGCTACAGCTTTCAGTGGGAGCTGCTCAGCTCCCTCCCTTTCACGTGCTACAGAAACAGCACAGCTCTGAGCCCAACTTTCAGGAGAATACGAAATGCAGATGACATTCATTTATGCAAGCGCACTAAAAAGAAAATTAGCCATTATTGCTTTTTTCAGATCGCAAGAGATTATTCCAGGATTAAATCCATAAAAGTAATCTCTCTGCCTCTCTTTCTCTCGTATGCTGAGCCTGCTTCCTGTTTGATGTGTGCAAAATTCTTTCTGAATGTATAAAACAGGTAGAGAGGGACTAAAAATTGTGGGACGTATTCCTTCCAGTTTTGCTACGGTATCCCCATAGTGGAGCATTATTACAGCTGCCTTTCCAAGTGACAGGCTTGATCCTGTAAGAGACTCTTCTGCCTTAGTCATTGTGAATTAAGGGCACCCAGCACCTCCCAGGATTGAGTCTTTTGGGGTGACATTAAGCACCCGTGGTGCCTTTATCATTTCTTAGCATAAATCACAGTGCTCTGCTTGAAGAGAGAAACAAAACTAGTGACCACATTTAAAAATAAATATGGCTATAGAATAGAGGGAAAAATCAAGTGTGACACAAATGGGCATGCATATGCACGCACACCCCAACCCAGGCAGAGATTAACACATGCTGTTACGCACTGACAGAAACAGAAACACAACTGGAATCTTATCAGGAACGCTCAGCCAAAACGCAGTGAACTGACAACTCAGAGTCACAGCGTCTATTCAAATTCCAACTGCCCCGCTCTTTTTGCACTCCCCCCTTCTGCCCTAGATACTGAAACACAAAAACGCCACAACACACATGCTTGCTTTGCAGCCCCAGCATTCTTTCAAGAGCGCGTCTACATCTCAGGCCACGCGCTGGCTCACTGAATCCGAGCGGTGGGACCTATAGCATCAAGACACAAAGTGCCTATGGCCAGTTGACGTTCAGTGAGACTTAAGCGTCATGTATGGCTAAAAGGTCTATTAGCCTAGCGAGGTCAGTAAAAGCCGGAGTAGAAGCAGTTATGCTGGCACCGTACGGTGTATCCCTACAACCACTTTAATAACTGCATCCGCACTAGGGATGGTTGCTGGTTTAACATTAGCAGCAAACCCTGCCTCGTGCAGGTAAAACGTCCTAGGCGCCCAAGTGTCTGTCAGTTTTGAAAATGAGAATTGGGCTTCTAAATCTCTTACGCACTTTTGAAAACGTTCCCCTCTAACGTGTTCCTTTGGCACAAGGCTGGGCTGGACTTTCTGTTGAAACATGGGCTGAGCGAGTACTGCTTACTCCACACAAGGAATCTACTACCTGTGACAAACGTCCCGCACGTTCTGCAAGGCTGGGTAACTGATTGTAGTCACGAGTCTTCCTGACTCAGCTGGGGTGGTCCTCTGTGCCCGGCTCGTAAAACGTCGCATGACCTTGCAGGTTGGCCATAGGAAGCAAAGCACCATGGCAACAAACCATCCGTTTGATGGCCTTGAGTTTGAAATGCCCGTGCCATTCATTGTATCCTCCCCCAATTGTTGTTCTACGCTTGGCCTAGGTTCATTGCAATTGTCTTGGACACCGGCACCCTTGGCCCCCGTGTTTTGAGCGTGTGAGATGCCTTGTTGGCGTGTTACACACGTCGGTTTTGACACGACTGTGACTTGATCGGTCCCAGGTCTAAGTCCCTACAGCTGTGTGTACGTGGCAGGAATTGGCCCCGGCGTGATGGCATCAACACAGTTCGTGCAGTGCAGCAGCCTTGTGTCGACATGCTGCACTGGGGTAAAGCCAGGTTTGCAGCTGTTTGCGAACTTAGCAGCTGACGCTGTCCTGGCATAAGCCCCACTTTGCGTTATTGCAACGCGTCTCCACTAGGAGCCGCAGCTGTGAATTTCCTTCATGTATGCAGGCCCCGATGTTTCCTGTTTCAAGGGCGCTCGGATAACGATTTCCTGAGGCCTAATTTCCCACTGTCCTGCATCCGGTGTAATATATACCCTAGGGCAGGGGTGTTAGATGCTGCAGAGGGCAGTGCTTTGCATGCTCCCCGAGGCCCACGGCAGTTGAGTCTGGGGACCTGCCTGTTTAAACTTAGTGGGAATAAATCAATCCTTGCATGGTCTTAGCTCATGGGGTGGGGCAAGGGAAATAAAACCCTCTCCAACAGGACCAGAAGCCTCGAAGCTTCTTCGCTGCTGGGGAGGGGCGTTAGGCAAACTTGCCCCACCATTGCAAACACCACTTTGGGTTTTTTTTGGCTGGTGTTAGTTATGATGGGCGGCCACTGGCATTTTAAACACCGGGTCAATGAGAGTTGCCGTAAGCAGGGTTAGATGAGAGCATGCCCATTTGCACTGGGGGGGGGGTGCCTACACCGCAACAACAACAACAAAAAACAGTGTGCTTAACTCAGGTTAAAAATAGCAGTGATCGGGCAATGTGGTTAACTCTGGTTTGCCAAGTCGCATGTAACTCACGGGGCTCACCCCAGTTAAAGCCGAGTGGCAGTGTCTTCACTGCTAGTTTAACCTGTTAGACCACGCAGTTCTTTGCCATGTGGCCCTAGTCTCAGCCTCCCACTGGGGGCTAGCATGAATTAACAGGAGTGTTTTGTGTGAACGATGTGGCTGGTCCACTCGCCTCAGGACTAGTGAGGCCGCAGCTGGAGTATTGCCTCTAGTGGTGGGCGCCACGCTTGGGGAAAGACGTGGACAAATTGGCGAGAATGCAGAGGACAACGACAAAAATGACACAAGGTTTAGAAAACCTGACCTCGGAGGAAAGGGTTAAAAAAAAACTGGGCATGTTTAGCCTGGAGAAAAGAGCGAGGGGGTAGCTGATAATGGTCGTCAAGTACATAAGGGCTGTCGTAAGGAGGACATTGATCATTTGATCTCATGCCCACTGAAGGTAGGACAAGAAGTAATGGGCTCAATCTGCAGCAAGGGAAGATCCGTCTCTATAAGGGCAATGGAGCTCTGCAGTAGGTTAGCAAGGGAAGTTGTGGAAGTCCCATCATCGTAGTTTTTAAAAAGCAGGTTAGCTAAACGTGTGGCCAGGATGTTCTAGGTTTAGTTGAGTCTCCTGGGGGTGGGAGACTGGACTAGAAGCTGCTCTAGGGACCTTCCAGCCTTACGTCTCTATGCGTCTATGCAGTATCTCCATCATGTCCCTAGTGTACACCAGGTTTTAAAGCAGCTGCTCCAGAATGCTCCCATCCTGAAAGCCTCCCTGCCACACACACCCGCTCCCCCATCAGCTAATGCCAGAGGCAGTGTTGGCTTAGTGGGACTCAAGATCCTGGTTCCATCCCCAGCTCTGCCCCTGAGTTGCTGGGGCGTTTAGGGCAAGTCACCTCCCTTTGCCCCTGTTTTGCCACCATTTGTCCACTTGGGCGGTGAGCTCTTTGGGGCAATGACCATCACATACTGAGGCCCTGATCTCAGCTGGGCCTGATACGGCCCAGATCACACCCTTCCCACCCCTTAGTCCCAAGGGCCAGCACTACAGGAACAATGGTGATGCAAATGAGATAGACAGAGCCATTAAAGCAACTAAATGAGCTGGCCTGTAACAGGATATTTTAGGCTCTGGGCTCCTTAAATAACATTGGTATGAACCCACTATTGCCTTTTACCATTTGTTCCCCTGGAAAAGACATTACCATGGGCTAGAGAACTATGATATTTTAGCCAGACGGAAACGTCTTGCTATGAACAACTTCCAGCTGGGTGCATAAGCTCCCAAAGAACATTGCTCAGAGGCCTCAGTTTCACCTGTGAATCCCTCGTTTGGTTCCTTGGCATTTCTTTCCCCCTATTGTGATGCCTTGGGCATAGAACTAAGGTGTCAAAATTCACCCTCATGTTATAATACTTAACTTTCGTAGTGCTTTTCAGTAGTAGATCTCAGCACTTTGTAAAGGAGGTCGGTATCATTATCCCCATTTCACAGATGGGGAAAGTGAGGCCCAGGGTGGTGAAGTGATTTGCCCAAAGTCACCAAGCAAGACTATGGCAGAGCTGAAAACAAAACCCGCTCTCCTGAGTTCGCTGTCCAATAAGCAACATCATCTCCCTGGCACAGCTCCAGTGACCTCCACAGCATTAAACCCACTGCCTGTCACTTCATCTTAACCTATCCTCCAAACTCAGCAGACACCAAACATGATGTCAGTAATGGTGATTGTCGTCAGACGGGGAACTAAACAAAGGGAGCTGACGGGCTTGTCAGAAACAACGTTCTGTCTTTTCAAGGGTGTCTCCCCTCTTAAGAAAGAATCTAGAGAAACAAAGAACAGAAAGAGCGAGGGACAGCATTACATCTAAATAACAGGACCTGCAGGGATTTCATGGAGGAGCTGGGGCTTATTTAGTAGAGCTGGGAACAGGATGCTTGACTTTTAAAGAGGGGCTGCTGGTAGGCTTTGGGGGATGTGAGCAGGCCTGTCTCCTTTGCTACAGCTCTTAGGTACCAGCATGCATCAGGTCATCATTGGAAGTGGCAGAATCCCAGGACCTGCGGTTCTGAAATTTCAGGGGAAAATGTTTAGTTCCGATCCCTGCTCTTGAGATGAAATGCAGAGAGACAGTTTTAAGCTCGATCAGTTCTAAAAATAGCCCCTCCTCAGGCTGCAGAAAATTCCCCTTCTGCTGACACTTTATCCAAAGTAGCTGATTCACAAGCCCCTGGCCCCCTGAAGCTGACATCAGGGGCTATACATTAAGCTTGCTACCCAGGCGTCCCCCCTTTTCCGAGAACATGCCTGCTCTTCACCCATCCTCAGCCTCGTTTCGCAGCCGTTCCTTATTACCTAGGCCCCTTCTCGCTAACTGAACCCATGTGGTTTTTAGCCTGGATCAGAGACAAGAGCACACTGAACAAGCCAATATTATTACGCTTCAGACAATTAAACAGGGGGAAAAAACACCTCACCACATCCAGGCAAAAGCAAAACAGACACATGCACAGGGAAAGGGGACACTGGGACATCAGACGTCACAAACTGCTGACGTGTAAGCAACAGTAGTGGGCTCAACGGGAGACCAGAACGCTATACAGCACACTCGGAGGTTTGCCCTCAAGGCGTAGGCCCACCAGGGAAGACCGGCTCCAGTGATGGGGTGGGATGCGAGTCTGTGCCACCAGCAAGTGCTCTTGGGTTGGAATTGCCACGCCCTGTTAACGTTGATTGGGTTGAGAGTGCCGGCTCGCTCTCCAAAAACCCCAGCACTCTTTTACCTAACGCTTCCCTGTAGCTGCCTGGGCTCATTTCCTAGGAGGAAAAACACCGGCAATGGCATGCCTTTGGGAGTGAAAACTGCCCCTGCCACAAACCATGTGCTATAACCCCTGAGGCATTAGTGGCAGAGAGGCTGGGTGCTGCCTCTCCGCAGGAATGCATGTCGCCGTTCGGTTCCTAGCTCTAAACAATCAATAATTACCCAGCTATAGCCCACGTTTTCCCCTCATGGTAGCGGGCCATATTCTGACCTCGGGTACACTTGGGGTAAAGCTGGAGAAGAAAATCACACCCAATAAAGCCTTAGGGGGTTAACAGATATAAGAAAGGCCCTGTATTGGGTGGCTTCACCCCGGTGCAAAGGATCCACCCAGCTACCTCTGGGCATTAAAGGGGGGGCACTGACCTTTTTGCATAGAGGTGCCGACAGCCCATCCTCTTGTTGCTGAAGACGCCTGCTGCAAAGTGCATTAAAGTCAACAAATATTGCCACTGCCTGCAGTGGCCGAGGGGTGGGGTCAGACCTTGTGCTATGACGATGTGCTCTTTTCCACGGCCTGTGGCTTTGAGCCTCATTCCCCAGGGCTGCCATTGCTCGGGGGGTGGGGAGGAACTTGCACATGACTCGAGTTGGAGCAGCCATGAGCCATCTCTGGGCGCTTTTCATTTGTAAGTTTCCTAGCGCGTGTGACATCAATGTACAGTGCGGGGCTGCGGCGCCAGCCTGGTGTAAATTGGCATTGCGCCCTTGAAGGCAAGGGGCCGGACCCTCAGTCAATCAGTAGAGCGCACTAACGTCAATGCCATTTTACACCATCTTTAGCCCAGAAGGCCACATTCCTCAGACTCCTTTCCCCAGCCAGGCTGCGCTACCTTTTGCGATGCTTGCAACCAGGCCCCTCTTTCAAATGTCTCCAAGTGGCTGTGGCTGTAGCACACACACACCCCCTCTCCCCGCAGCAAACCTTGCATGACAAATGGTCAAGCAGACGGACACAAGCACAGATGTGGCCAAAGAGTTGCAAGCAGGTGGGCGGTGTGACTAACAGGCAAGCTGTGCTATGGCAGCCCAAAGCCAGAAAACCGAGTTCTTCGTTTTGTTTTTCTGATTAAAACTAAGACAAAGGGTCAGGGCTGGTTTGGGGTTTTTTGGTTGCTTTTTTCCCCCACAGGGACATTGCAGTGAAAACCTAGGCGGGTTTGCACAGAATCAAAGTAGTCACAGAAGGGACAGTCATTTTTCCTGGTACTCGGCAACATGGTTTCTTTTTTCCCTGCCCTTTAAAGTCAAGCCTCCTAAAGAATAGGAACTCAGCAGAAATGAGTGACATACAGGACTCGCCCTTCATGTCTTGGTGCCAGAGCCTCACCCCTTGCTCACACTGACTTAGAGGCTTGCTCTGCAAATCGTCCCATTGGAACCCAAGGGACCATTCATGCACTAGAGGAGCAAAGGCCTTGCTGTGTGGGCCCGGCTGCTCGTCTGCAATAGCGGACAAAGGCTGCGGTTCCCCCATGTTCCCGGCAGGAAATATAAAGGTGCACGTGGGCTATTGCAACGTCATCGTGGCTCAGGCAGCACTGACAGGACGTTAAGAGCCCTTCCTGGATGTGAATGCGTTTTTATTACCCTTAATTGCTACATTGAAACCTGCACTTAAGACTAGAGCTGGGCCTGTGTCCGATCAGTGTCTAAGTTCCCACCTTCTGGCGCAGGTTCTGGATGAACCGCTTACAGAAATAGGAAACACTAATGGGGGGTTTAAATCGGGGATTTCGCTTTAGTTCTATTCGCCTCTGCTAATAACCCCCTTCTTTAAAGGACGGCCTTGAAGTATGACCAAACTGGCCATGCAACTGTGCTTGACCTTCAAAGAATTAATGCAAAGAGCGAGGCAGCTCCAGGGGCTACTCCCACCTCTGCCACTGACTCACTTGTGTGACCTTGGGCAAGTCACGTCACCGCTCTGTGCCTCAGTTTCCCCTTCTGTCTCATGGGGTGATATTTCACTTCCTCCCAGGGGTATGGTGAATGACTTAACATTAACAGAGGAAGTGTTGGGCCTGATTTTCCCCTTGCTTACACCGGTCTACGTCAGGTGTAACACCACTTAACTCGGTGAGTTTTATTCTTCTCTCTCTTCCCATTGATGTCATTGGCTCAATTCTCCTCTCATGCTGGTGGAAATATGGAGTAACAGCAGCAAAGGCAATGGCATGACACCAACATACAACTGGTGTGAGATGGAGCAGGGCCCAGCCCTCCCTTTGCTGCTAAAATCTCATTCCTCGGTGAGTGATTTTTTTTGCAGCTTCCTAAGGGACATTTGCTTAAGGCAGGTTTCACTGTAGACTAACCGGAAGAACAAATCAGCTGTATATTTCTAAACATCATCTACCTCAAAAACAAGTAAATAAAAGCCAAAGGAAAAAGGCCACTGCACCTTGGAAACGCGCCAGCATGAGTCCCCATCCAAACCTGCGGCGGGATGAATCATCCTAACAAAGGAACCATCACGGAGCAAAACAAGAGGAAAGACGTGCTAGTTCTCGCCTGAGAATCGTTACGTCTTCTGAGAGTGGTCACCTAATATCCCTAGGAGAACGGATGCCAAAAAAGGTACACTGGATGTGCAGGAGAACTTCAAACAGTGGGGATGGGGATTTGGAAGTATAATGCAAATCTCTTTTCCTTTTTTACATATATACAGAAGTCCGACAAGAAAATGATGAACACAGTGCAATGTCTTGGCTGCCTTGCAGCCAGAACTGGCTTAGTTGTGCATTCGCAGTGTGCCTCAGAATCACACCATAGAGAGAAATAAAATTGTGTCCGCCACGGGCTTCCATACAGGAGTGAACGCAAAGCCGGTCCCGTAAAAGCAAAGCAAAGTTGTAAAACCTCGCTGCAGTCTCTGGAGGGGGAGGTGTTCCTCAGAGGTGTCGGGGGCTGGGATGCCCGTTATGGTACAGCTTCTGTTTGATGTGCACCATGTTCCCGGTGGCTTCCTCGTACTGCCTGTGGTGACGTTTCCTGAACTCCTTCAAGTTACAAAATTTCGGAATCCAAGACCAAGAATTGTCTGGAAGGTGAAAGAAAAGAGGCGATTAGTGTCTGACCAGGGTGTAACCGCTCGGTCAGTGTGTGTCACGTCCCCCCCCCCCCCCACGCGCCTGAGCCACACAACATGAGCCTGTGACAGCCTCCGTTAGCAGGCTTTCACTCAGACGGTAGCTGCTGCTGCTTCTAGTTTTATGGGGTCCCTAGGACAGTCCCCCGTGTGTTAGCCAAGATGTTCTGAGGAGCCAGAGGCTGTCACAGCAGAAAGGAGGGGAGCAAATTTAGGGGTGAGAGAAGTGAGGTCCTGAGTTCGAGTTCCGGCTAAGCACCTGACCCATTGTGTGGCCATGGAGCAAGTCACTCCCTCTTTCCCTGTGCCTCAGTTTCTCCATCTGAAAACTGAGGCTAATATTAGTGAGAAGGGGGAGCAAATCCATGTTGTGTAGTAACACTGGGACAGTTTATACTTTTCAAAGCAGTAGTTTCAGGCAGTTTGCAAACTCAGGAAGACAATTTACCCTGAGGGCATGCTTGCTTCACAATTGTAACACTAGAATTTGTTGCATTTTTTTTAAAGAAAATTGAAAGCCAGGAGCAGAATTCTGCAGCAAGAGACAGATTCAACAGCTAGTGAATGGCAGAATTAACAGGGCCCTGCTAACAGGCAGTGTTGTCGCTATTTACTATCACCAAAAGGAGCTTCAGCCTGGGAAAGGATGAATGAAATGAGATAACTTTAGTAATTCAGCCCTTGCTAAATAACTGCATATGAGCATGGGGCACGCTAGCACCATTCATCACAGTACTTCACACTCACAGGGCTAAGGGCTCTTCAAATACTTCCCCAACAGCCAGTAAGTCCCTTCAAAATATCCCTAGGAGGAAGGCCAGGATTACTAGGCTCATTTAGCTGATGTGCAAACAGAGGCACAAGGAGTTAAGTGACTTGGTCCAGCTCACACACTAAGGGGCAGGGAAAGCTGGAAATAGAACCCAGGAGTCCAGAGTCTCGCTCCACTACTTCGCCTGCCAGATCCCCTTCGAGGAGTTGGAATGCCGTGGGACAGGAAGGAACCGGATGGATCATCACAGCGAGTCCTGGGCTATCACAGGCAAAATGTGCTATAAACCCACGACCTCTGAGCTGCCCTCCTGGCTCTGGAAATGTAACGTGCCGCCCAGCGCGCTGATGTACGCAGTGTTCATCAAACAAGCCGCGAGTTCTCTGAGCACAGCGCTCGCGGGCCAGGAGCTCCGGTGTGACAACGGGGCCGCCTCACTCGCCCCGACTGTGAACTCAACTGGCCAGAGGAAGGGACGGTTCATCCAGCGTCACAATAACCGGTAACAACCTCGCACCCCCTGGCGTGAAGTGGTTTCCATCATATGCAAGGTTTACAGTTCGGTTCAGTAGCTGTCAGCACCCCCACCATACAAGTTGTCCCAGCCCCCGCTGAGCAGTGGGGTGTTGGGAATTAGGCCTAACTGGTGAACGAAATAATGAGGGGCTGGGCTACTCCACCCATCGCTCCCTTTTGGGGGGACATCTGTAGCAGCAGCAGTCTTCCAAAAACTGCTGCAGCGAGCTTTGCCATCAGGGCTGCCACGCCAGGATCTACCACAACACGTTTGGGTCTTCATTGTCCTGATCCCGAGAGCTGTTCTAACCACACAAGCCAGAGAAGGACCCAGATGACAACACCACCTCCACCTGCTCTGGCTAAACCCCAACCATCACTGAGCTTGTGAAACGTGGTCACCCATTTCCGCCAATATGTGGTCTTTTCTTTCCCTACCTTATCTCTTCACTTCCCAGTCCCTCTCCCTTCACCTTCTGCCCAATAAGAGTCCGGCTTAGCCAGCCAAGGCTGCATATTTTGCACGACTGCCATAAGCCTGTGACTAAAAAGGCAGCCTAATGCAAAGCCCTCAACAGCCTGAGGCTGGCACAAGTTTGCCAGGTCTCAGGGCGGCTGATGGGACCATGTGCTGCACCTGTAATTCTCCAGGAGCAAAGTTGCATGTCAAGAGCAGCGACGGAAGCTGAATTTTCTAACTTTGCTGTTCTTTTCTTTCCCCTCGTGTGTTTTTGTGTCGTCTAGGACGTCGGATTGGTCTTTTAACAAAAACAGCTGCTGCCCATCTCCACTAACTACGGCTCTTTCCCCTAAAAAGGGCAGTTCTGACCAGCTTTGAAGCCAGCGGGTCTTTTCCTGCTAAAAAACACTCTCTGGAGAAAGGGAATGGGGCATGTTGATAAAATGAAGCCTAACTTTAATGCTTTACATTTCAAATGCTTTACCTATTTTCCCTTCTTATTCCATATCTTTAATAAAAGGTGACAAGGATTTTAAGTGGTATGTTTGCCATGGTACTGAGCAGGCTGAGGTCTCTGTATACCAAACACTGAACCTTGTTTAAAACATTTGATATTGGATGGTGACAGGGTCACGTTAACACCTTTGACTCTTAGCGCCCAGATATTGCAACCAGATTAATGCAACAGCTCTAAACTCAGCAGGAGCGCCGCCTCTCTCCCTCTTTGGGAAGATCATTTAGTTGCTTTGTGCCTCAGTTTCCCCTCTGTAAAATACGACTCGTGATAATAATTACTCTTTTAGCTCTTGAGACACTCATGAGTGGACTAATTAGTTGGCAAAAGGCTGTGAGGCTGGAAAGCACCATACAACAGCAGCTGGAGATTGTTAAAGCCTCTGCCGCCTCCTTGCAGCAACAAGAGGGGGTGTTAATTTCATTTCTAGTCCCGCTCAGCGATAGACACTTTATTTCACTTTTACTTCGGTTTTATTGGGTCATTTTTCTGTAACACCCAGAGTGTCAGTGACAGAACCCAAGTCCAACAATGGCTAATAATTCTCGCCAACGGAGCTGCTTAATTATTCCAAGTGGAGGCAGTCCCCATGCTGGGCTCCCAATAAAGGTGCCAGCTATGAAATGCAGCCCGCCTTTCTCTGAAGAACCAACTTTGCCTGTAACCTCTCAGGAGAGCAATGCAATCATGGGAGGCAAAATGAACAGAGGAAAATTGCCCCCCCTCCGCACTCCATTCTACTGAGCTGAGCTCCCAGACAGAAAAAGGCAGCTAGGACTAAAAACACTGTCCACCCACCATGGGGATCCTTAGTTGTTGCTGAGTCTCATGATATTTGGTGCTTTCCTTAAAGCCCCAGCTGCTGGAGTCAGGTGAAAATCTCAGCTCTCGTTCTTTTTGTTTGAAAGGGGAAGTTTTTCGCTTCTGTGGTTGCAGAGAAGAGCTTGAAAAATGTGACCCCCTAAAGGCTCAGAAGCCGGAAGGAAAATGAATTCCCCCTCTCCCCCCTCCCCCCCCGGTGGTTATTTTTTAAAAGACTCATAATTTTGGGGGGCCTAACTTTTGATTTTCTGTCGCGTGCCTGGGAGCGGCGAAGCAGTTCCAAGGTAGGATAAACGCAGACCCCGCCTTTCCTGGGGGAGCCCTTGACAAATGCCTGCACTGCCTGTCAGAGGTGCTCGGCGCAGGGGGTGACATACTCGGGACAGCCCTGCCAAGTTCCCGATGAGGGCTCTGGGCCAGCCAAAGGACAAGCTGCCCCCAGAGGGGCCAAGTCAGCCTTGCCCCCTTTGCACCATCTACGCTAGCACAGAGTGCAGGGCAGAGGTTCTTTGCGAGTCCCACTGGAGGCACAGGACCTCTGGGTGCGGGGCCATTCCCGTGTGGGCTGAAGAAGGCAGAGTGGCTGGAGCCTGGACAGGCCAGAGAGTGTGAGCATAACACACAGCAGCCCAGGGGGCCACAGAGGCAGGGCTGCAGCTGTCCCAGGAGCCGCACCAGCCCCTGCAGCTGCTGCACAGGGGAGCTGCATGCAGCCTCCTGTGCCGTGCTGGATCTGGCTCAGAGACTCCATCCTGGGTTTTATTCTAAGCCGTTCTGGGGCTCTGAGTCCAGTCGAGCTGCACCAGTGCAAACCGCCAGGGGAGACTGTAGTGTCCACCCTGCTTGAAGTCAGGATCCACTGCAGTGGGACAAGTCACAACTTTGCCCGACTCCACTAGGGCTCTGCCATGTGAACCCCAGTGGGGGGCAAGGCTTCAGTGACAGCCGCCTGGCCGGACTACGGGAGGCTCCGAGGAGCCACGCTGCTCAGTGGGACACCCAAGGCGAAAGGGGTGTTGTTCTTGGAGAAGAGTATCCTGCCATTTGTCCAGGGGGCACAATCCACTGAGTCCAAGCTCAGACCAGGGCTCCTGCCTCCTTCCCCAAGCCTGTGCCATGGGAGCTGTCGTTCTGCTCCCAGGATCTTAGCGGACTCCTCTTTGAGGGGGACCATGGTATTGCTGCTGCCGTTTTTTGGCTCAGGTCTTGTCCCCCAGCACTTTCCAGCATGGCTGACGTCACTCAGCTGGAGTTCAGGCCGCTGTGCTCCTGCAGCTCCCCCAGCACCGCCCCAGAAACAAGCAGGCACATTCCCAGGGCAACACCCCTGCCCGCAAACAGCGCACTCCCAAAAACACGCACGCTCACTGGGGGAGACACAGCCACACAAACGTGTGTGTATGCTCACACACACGCCCTCACACCAAACCACAGACGCCCACGCCCAGCAGCGCAGAACACACCTGTGTTGCACATACACAAGTCCACGCCAGCACCTGCACACACAGAGCTAAGCATGCGTGCGTGCAAAAATGCTGATTCACCAGGCACCCTGGGGAGGGGCACTCAAGCTCCCCCCCAGGGAATGCTCTTTGCATTCAAGAGCAGCCCTCCCTACCAACATTATAGCTACACTCTTTGCACCCCTATGCAAGTGACAAACTGCTGCTTCTCCCTACATAGCTCTTACCCAGGGTTGCTCAAAGCACTGGACACCAAGGGTGAGCTCCCTTGCCATATCCCAGCTCCATGTCACAGTCTTATGTGACAGGCTGTTCGAGGGAGTTATTTATTTTTCCCAGCTGGGTCCTATTTTCTCCAGAACAATTACAGCTCCTGGGAGGCCTAGAGGAGTAGACAGTGCAATTTACTGCCCTAATGAATCAGCGGCTACTTAACCCGCTCTAACACTGATAGGGCACATGTACACAGAAAAGCAAAAAGAAAAGAAGGAATGAAAGAAAAGCTAGCTAGAGCGAAGCGGTAGATGGGCCCTTTTCCCCTTTAAATTACTCAAAATTGTCCACGCAGACCCTTTTTACAGGGGTTTTGTTAAAGATTCCACTCAGTTATTTATACTGCAACCAGACACATAACTAAAGAAATCAGCTCTCAAAGACTGATGCTCCAGCCATCTCTCTCTCCTCCCATTCAAGTGCTAACCTATCCAGCCCTGCTTAGCTGAAGAGATCCCCCCAGATGATGGCCTCAGGTGGGATGGCTGGAGGCAAGGCCCCATCATTAGCTATACCTTAGATCTTGCAAGACCCCTCTCTTCTGCTTCAGAATAGACAGTACAAGAGTCAAGAGACATTGCAGTTCAGAAAGTGCTTGAGCAGGTTGCTGGGGATTTGGAAGCTCTAATGAGAAATTAATAGCATTTTGATGGAAGATTTGAGAGAGAGGCAGTCAGGTCCCTAATTAGAATTTTTTATAGGTTTGCACATAGAGCTTTCTTTTTAAAAAAATAATAATTTAATAGACATTATCAACCGGCACTTAGAAAGTGTAATTTACAAAGACATTGATTAGACGATACGATTTCAAGTCGCCCTGCATTATTTTTAATCAGTTTTCGCCATTTCTTTTTCCAGTCACAATGCCAGGAAAAGACTGTGCTGGGAAACCATGGGACTAAAGAATCGGTATCTTGCACCTTCCCTCTCCGATCTGGGGTTGGCCGCTGCCAGAGACAGATGCTGGACTAGCTGGCCCACAGGTTTGATGCAGTGTGATGACTCCTTTGTTTCCTATACCTCGTGCACTCAGCTAAATGTGGTGTCCAGCCCACCCTCTCCCTCCTGACTGCTGCCGTTGCCTGGTGGAGGGCCCCAGCAAGCAAAGCACAGGTGACCACATCTGGAACAGCAATGTTGATCAAGCCTCAAGACAGCTTCCTATGAGATGACAGGGTGTGTATGTGCACATGTGAGAATTTCATCAGATCACCACGAGCCTGCATGTACATTGAATTTCTCCCTTCCACCAACATCAGCTTCCCACCAGAAGTTGATGCCTTGCTGTAAATATATACATGTTAATGTATATAACACAAGTTCCATGCAAATTTAATCTTTCCATCGAATTCCCAGGATGCCCCAGGTTTACACAGACAAGACGGTGGAGGTTGTATTTTTTACTGGACCAACTTCTGCTGGGGAGAGAGACAAGAGCTCTGTGTAAGCTCAAAAGCTTGTCTCTCTCCCCAACAGAAGTTGGCCCAATAAAAGATATCACCTCACCCACCTTGAATCGCTAATATCCTGGGACCCACACGGCTATAACAACATTGCACCCAACAAATTTAGACATGCAAACAATATGACTTTCCACATACGTTTCATTCTCCAGCAACCCCCCCCCCGCCCCTTTGCTCTGCCATGTGGTCACAAGGAAATGTCACTTTCCAGCAAATCCCCTCACAGTGCCCTGTATTTTCATGTAAATATTTACAGGTTCATTTCACTTTCTATGCAGAGAGCATTAGAATTCAGCCAAACAAGCCTGTGACAAATTAGCCAAAACTACAAACCCTCTGGAAAGAAACCAGGTCAACAATTCAAACTTCCTTTGATGAGCCGCAGGAATCGGGCAGAGTTGAGGAGTACAAGAGCTCGTAAGGAGGCACTTACCGTACCGTCGGCTGGTTCTCCAGGCTCGCACAGCATAATGGAGCACTCCATCCATCCACACCAGAAACCAGCTAATACAAAAGCCCAGCAAAAGTCCCAGCATCAGATCAATCTCCTGCTTGGTTACATTGTCAGTCACAAAGTAATTCTCCGAGGAATCCACCACCGATTGGTCCCCATCGTATGGAATGACGTAATGTACATGATGCCTGTTGCAGGGGGGACATAAAAGGGAGAAGCATCAACAAGGGATAGTAGAAAACATGGTCCATTCATCAGCCCCTGCAGTCCAGGGGGCAGGTCAAGCACTTTTTGGTCAATGTTCTACCAATGCTCGTTGGAAAGTTGTGTTTTCACGACTTTTATTTTTAATGTCAGCGGAGGCAGGTTTTTAAAGAGGGAGGGTCAGTAGCATGCGCACAGGGAGTCAGGAACTCATGTTCCAGTTCTGACACCGACAATCTCCTGGACAAGTCACTCCCCCACCCTCCCTCCGTGCCTCAGTTTCCCTAACTCTCTCATTAGGTTGGCGTGAGATTGAGTAGTCAGTTTTGGAAGATGGAAATCCTTATAATAGGCCAAATGTGCAACCAATGCAACTTTATTCATGTCAGTGGATATGCACCCTCCTATGTCATTTTGATCCTGTATACACTAACATTAGCATAGTTTATTCATGTAGCACTGGCGATACAGACACTGTGCAGACCCCACACTGATGGGCGCTGTAAAACATCCTATGAGATGCCAATGATTTTATTGCAAATCTCATAATATTGGTGTTTTCCTTAGCGCCCCAGGGCTGAGTCAAAAGACTATGGGAGAAGCACAGCTGTCATGTATTTTTTTAAAAGGACACCACTAGACACCGTGGCTGCAGGGAAAAACTTGAAAACATGACCTGAGTATGTCCTAGAGGCTCAGACACCTGCAGGCAAAGAAAAAGAACCTAGACTTTATTGGGTGGTTGTTGGGGTTTTTTAAAGTCTCATGATTTTTAAGCCAATTTCATGATTTTGTTTCGAGTCTGAATTGTGATTTTTTTTTAAACACTTTGGCCCTGTCTACACACACGCACCTACCAGTACAGTTTAAGCACTACAATGCCCCTTTCACGGGCACAGTTATGACAGTGCCTATAGCAGTTCTTGCAGCCCTGGGTAGCTCAAAAGCTGGTCTCGCTCATCAGTGTAAGTCTGTCCCTCACCCACCTTGTCTCTCTTCCCCTGCTGGACACTCAAGAGGCTGCTGTGTTTGGGTCCCACCACGCTGGCCCAATGTGCTGTTAAGCACCCCGGGGGCTGGGTGGGACTCCTGCACTCTCTCTTTTATTGGCCTCTCTGGCCCGCTTCCTGGGCAAAGCCCCTTCTCAGAAGTCGGACCTCTCAGTTCAGCTGCCCTAGGCCCCCAGGCCCAGTGCTGATCCCCAGGCCCCACGAGCAGGCCATTTCCCCAGGTTTATCAGGGGCACATGAGGGTTGACGCACACAAGACACAGGCTTTGCAGAGGTTGCCAGCACAATTCCTCCTTTTGTTAGCTAGCACCAGAAATATCGGCCGCCAGATCCACCCCAGCCCTGCCGGATCATCCTCGCCAGGCCACCAGGCGCTCTACCTGCCCGCAGGCGGCACCCCTTCCCGTCCCCTCCTGCCCCACCCAGGCCAGGGCACTTCGGGGGTTCCCCTCTGCAGGGGTAATGAGGGGGCTTCCCCGTTCCTTGCTCAAGGCCGAGAGGCGGGCGGTGGGATCCCCCTGGCACCGCAGCCTGGCAGCGGCAGAGGGGCGCTAGTGCGGGGGCTTTGGGAAAGACCCGGCGGGTTAATGCCGGGCGACGGGTTAATGCCGGGCGGCAGGCCGGGCTGGGCTGGGGGAAGGCAGGCGAGATGGGGGCACGGGGACGGGCCCGGGCAGCGCCGGCATCCCCGGCCCGGTGCAGCCCCACCCCGCGCACGGGCCCCGGCGTCTCGTGATAGTGCCGCGGTGGCCAGGCCCCGCCGAGGGGAGCTGCTGTGGGGCGGGCCGGGGCTGGCAGCCGGGGCGCCCGGGCAGAGCCGCGCTTGGTCACCGGCCCCCCCGGCCCGCCAGGCCGTCTGGCAGAGAGGAAGGGGCCGCGTCACACTCGCCCGCCCTCAGCGCCCGTCACCCCGGCCTCGAGCCGCCATTCCCGGGGAGAGCCGCCGCCGGAGGCCGGGGAAGAATCGCGCCTAAAGATGGACACAAAAGAGCTGAAACCAGCCCGCGGCGCCGCGGTCGCGGAGCTGGGGGGGCCGCGGCCCCCAAGGAAGGGCTACCGGGGCCAGCCTGTGCCCCTCGGAGCCCCGGGGAGCAGCGCCCGGCCCGGCCCCTTCGCGCTCCGACCCGCCTGCGGGGAGCTGAGCGGCCAGGGCTGCCCCCGCCTTTCAGGGACTCCCTGGCGCTGACAGCCGGGCCGGGGGGGCGGGCAGGCAGCCCGGCTCCGGCTAGCAGCGGCTCTCAAGGTGACCGTGTCCTCCGAGCAACAGAGCCGGCTCCCCCCTTTGCTTTTCATCCGGGCCCAGCCAACGCCGGGCGAGAACCAGCCTCCTCGGCACAAGGGCAACCCCAAAGGCTGGGGGGGGGTGCCTCCCTCAGGAAGGAGGCTCCTTTATGGGCAGAGGTAAGACTAGGGGCAGTTTGGCCCTGGGGGGTCTCTGCCAAGGGAACAGGCTGGATCAGCACCTGGAGCACTGACACTTGCAACATGCACAGCTCAGCTTTATTTCCCCCCCCCCCCCCCAAGAAAAACTCGGGGGGGTTCTGTGCCTATTTCCTTGCATTTTCACCACCGGCATGCAGACGGGGATAAGGTCATCCGGCTCTATGGGCACTTGCATCTTTAAACTTCAAGGGAAGCAGCATTCCCCTATATACAGGGAGCCCCACTAAAAATGCAGCTACCTCTGGGGCGGAGATTGCCTTCCTCTAACCAAAGACATCGAGGACACAGCCTAGTCTTAGGACAGAGCCACCTAGCCACCTGAGCGTTCAGGCCCCATTCACAACAATCCACAGGGCTATTGCTCCTGGTGGAGACCGGCATTCAGGGCTTCAAGGGACACGTGCATATGCAGCTGGGGCGAGGCCACATGTCCCTGGCTTAGAAAGAAGTTCGCAGGTGAGAACGTGCTGACTCAGCATTTCCTGTGCCCCCTGAGAGCCCCCTAGCCTATGTCAGTGCCAGCATGCTCCCACTGCGGGGTTAGTCAGGGAAGGCACATGGCAGCCTCGGTCACGTCCCCTCCAGTGTGGGAGAGGCGAGATGCCCAGTGCGCCCTGCATGCCCTGAGACTCGCTCCACATCACAAGACTTGAGCACCAAGAAATCTCTTGCAGCACTGAGCGCCTTCCGCTCCAGATTTCGGCCACTTCCGAGAGCCTAAACTCAGACGAGCCTCCACTGTCCCTATTCACAGGAAAGCCCCAAAGATCAGGCTAAACCATAGATTATAATGGCCCAGTTATTTTTCTCTTGGAAGAGTCATCTGCCAGGCTCCTAAGTACCTCATAGATTACATACAGCCACCAGCCCCCCCCCCCCATCACTTCATGCATTACTGAAATGCAGCCACCTCTGGGTTGGAACGGAGCAATTGTTAACAGCACTCAGCAACACCACACAACAATTATTATTTGTAATGCAATAGCACCAAGGGTCCTAATCAGAATCAGGAATCCACTGTGCTAAGTGTGTATCCAATGAAAAGTGCAGATTTAAGGAGGCAAAATGCACCATGGACTTGAAATTGAGAGGGGTCAGCAGGGTTAACACCCCGACTTCTAAAAACTCAGCGGTGGCGGGGACCTCAGTTGTCCGTCTTCTTTGAAAGATGAGCCATCCGGCATCAGAGCATCAAGTCATGCTGCGGGGCTGATTCACTCCACCTTGACTCCTCAGCCTGTGGCATTCGAATGGTGATTGCTAACACGCAAGCAGTTTTTTTAACACCGGTGGTTTAGCAGTGGAATAGTGTGCCTGGGAGATAACATTGATTACTGCCGCACACCTGGCCGTGGGTCTCTACAGTGCGTATTCTTGCCAGGAAAGGCTCTAGAGATACCATCACCTTTCCTTTGTCCGGCACAAAAGGTGAATTCTCGCAGCTAATTCACAGGTTGTGGGTTTTTTTATTGCCAATTGGATCGAATCCTGGAGGGGGAAAAAAAAACCTGCCGAAGTTTCCATTTCAGCCTCGGTTGTCAGGGCTGGTGCCGGCATTACACACGAGCCATTGATATATGAGCACAGAGAGCTACGACTAGAACACACAGGTCCAGGGGCCCTGCTGACCTAAAGGGAGGTTTAAAATGAAACGTGGACGAGACAGCTCCCGGGGCTGGGGGGAGATGGAGAACGTCCCCTGGAGAGCTGAATCTGGCCCAGTGACCACATACTGGTACCATGTGATGATGCGAAATGAATGTGGGTGAGTCACCTCTGCACCGGCAGAGGGCATAGTGGCTTCTCCCGCCCCTATGCTGGGGCTAATCCAGCCCCCGGCACAAACAGGAACAGCAGTGAGGGCAGCCCTGGGTTAGCTGGGAGGTAGGACTGCCCTGCCCATGCCCTGAATGCCTGGGGCTCTGTGGTGGGACGGGACCTGGAGCCTGAGCTGGCTGGGGACCCCTTATGCTGGAAGCATTCCCCAGGGGCGCTTTACAATGGCTTCACCAGTGTAAACTGGTCAGAGCGTGACACTGCAGCTCCGCGGCACTCGAGCACTGCGGGGAGCAGGCTGGGCTGAGTGGGTCTTGGAGACTGAAGTAGGTGAGGGGGCAGAGGGAGATGCCCTGTAGGGCAGGGCCAAGATCCCTTGCCCAAGCCGTGTGGGGGAGCTGGCACTGACCACAGCTGGAAACCAGGGCTGCTGGGAAACCAGTGCTAAAGACCCAGCAACGGAGAGAGGAAGAAGAGGTGGGCTGGCAAGGGGGACGCAGCTCTGATGGCTCATGCGGGGAGCGCCCAGCGTGTCCCAGCCCCTTGGTGCTCTGGGGAACGGTTCAGGTTTGCAAACTCCTGCTCTCAACATGCGCCTGGCTCTGCTGCTGGGGGCACCGCCCGGAGGGGAGGGGAGGAAAAGCTCCCACCAGCTGATCCGATGGCACTGCAAACCTGCAGCCAGTGGTTGTCCCCAAAACGCCCTTGGGGACAGATTAACGCCCCCTCTGGGCCCTTTCTGGCAGACGGGCAAGGAGTCAGCCAGCACAGCCCCTAAGGGAACAGGGTAGCAGAGAAGGGGCTTGGGAGCCAGGCTGCCTGGGTTTGGCCACTGATTTGCAGCATGGCCTAATTTCTCAACAGTGGCTTCTGAAGTCACCCAGTTCTCAGAAGCTGCAGGTGCCCAGCCCCCTGTGGGCTGCCCCAAGGTTTCACAGACCTGCCTCACCAGGGACTTGGGAAGGGTTTGAGATGGCCAGGCCCACGCTAGGCTTACTGCAAGTCACCCGGGCTTTGGAGCAGCTCAGCACCACGCGGCGTGGGTTGGCTTGGGAAGGGTGTCGCGGTCGGTGCTTTTGGAGCAGGGAGTCCCCGCTGGGACTCTCCCAGCACTCACCCAGGGGGCTGAGCTCGGCTGGCCTCTTCCTCGGCTTCTGGCTACTAGAAGGCAAAGGTTTGGGGCTGCGAGGCAGGCTCCTGGCCTTCCCCACGCTGCCAAATACGTTTTTAAGCCAGAGCTCGCCGTCTTGTGCTCTGGGCTGGCGGCGGTGAGGGTTTTAGCTGCCCCCCCAGAATACTGCACCAGAGGAAGAGATCATGCTGGCCGTGGCTGCCCTGGGGCCTGGAAGCTGGTGTTGATAGCCTCGGACCCATGGCTGGCAGCTGGCCATCTCTGAGAGCACTGGCTGTGTTGCTTTCTCCATGTGCCCTGTACCTCTCACACAGGCATCACTGACCCAGCAGCAGCAAAAGCCAGGGGACTGTGTCCCTTAGCTGCTGGCCCAGTGGCGTGTACAGCCCTCGTTTCCAGGCCGTTTGCTGCAGTCATACAGCTCAAGGCTCAAACCCCCGGGGGCTGAAAGCGACCCAACTTTTAGGGGGGGTTTAAATCTCAGGATTTTTAAGCCAATCTCACGATCATTGGGACTCAACTCTGGGTTGGCAGGACGATCCTGGCAGGGCCAGGAGAAGGGAGATGGGCAGGGCAGAGAGAGGCGAAGGAAGGCAAGCGGGGGGTGGTTGGTTACACAGCCCCTCCAGTCTCAGCCTCTTCTCTCTCCCCCCCCATGTGACACAGTTGGGGAGAGACCCCTCCCCCTACCTGCCCCAGACTCCCTTCCCCAACCCAAAGCACCTGGTCTCTCTTATTTGCAAGGTGCTGTCAGCGGGCTCACTGGTGTACCCAGCACACACACAGGCCCGTGGCCCAGCGGGGACACCCAGCCAGTACTCCAGCTGGAAGAGCACTGGGCGATACCCAGGATGGGGGCTCCTGGGTGAATCCTGGAGGAGGAAGGAGAGGGCAGCCTGGCACAGCAGTGTCCCGGGGGTCCCAGGAGCATGGAGCTGCTGGGAGGGAAGAATGGGCGTCCAGGCACAAAGGGGCAGAGTGAAGCGAGTGCAGGGCACGAGCGGTAAGGACAGGGGCAAGGAGCTGGCATTGGACACGGGCACCAGGAGACGGCGCTTGGTGAATCACATACATAAGGGGCCAAATTAAGAGAGGGGTGTAACTGGTGGTGCTGGAGGGCATAAGGTCCAGGTCCAGGGGGCAGGACCGTAGCAGAACCAACAGGAGGTAGGAAGGCTGAAGATGCAAGAGAGTCAGGTCCCCCTCCCCCCTGTTCTCCTACTGCTCGATGCCTCCCTTGGCACGGGCACCTCCTGGGCACCTCCTGACACCAGCATCTGCACTACAGAGGTGCGCGTGCGAGAGAGCGCACACGCCTGGCATGTGATGCCCACGCCACTTCCCACAGCTCAGGGAACGCTCCAGGCGCAGAGCACCCCGTTCACATGGAGCACACGCAGCCTGGGAGCCCCACTCCCCTCGCGCTGCTCCCGGTTCACACCAGCGGGAGGAAAGGCGAGCAGAGGCTGTTGAGTGGCTCACCCGTCCAGGGGGGCTCCAGGTGGCTGGGAGGGCGGCCTAATCTACACATTACAGAGGCTGGCTCACAAGGAGAAGGCTAGTGGTTCTCTCGGGGTCAGACAGGCCTCCATGTCTCCTCCTGCTTTCCCATGGCTGCCGGGCAGTTTCTCTTCAATAAGGGGCTGTCTAGAGAAGGGTGATTTGTTCTGGATGAGTCGATATCTAAGCTTTCTAGGCCAGAAACTCTTTTTTCCCCCATGCTCTCCCTCACTGACAAAGCAAACAGGTTTTTAAAAAGACACCATCAGATCCTGTCCAAATCTCTTTTAAAATGTGAACTGAAAAAGCTTTGGAAAATAAATCAAGGTCCAGTTCCTGGTCATTAAAGATCCATTAGCAATTTTCACCACAGATCCAGACCAAATTCCAGTTTGGCTAATTACATCCCGCCTCCATCCATTGGCCCCGCCCTTTCAGCTGGATGCAGCATTCTTCTCCATGAGCTTTCCTAAAAAAAACTCTTGTGTAGCTTGCTGTGATCCCTTAAAGAGCTGCCACATCCCACCCAGAGGTGGCTGCACTCCAGTGGTAGGTGAAAGAGCCCCGCCATGTAGAGCTATAGACTGCTTCGCGGCTGGAACGTGCAACAGAAAGGAAAGGACAGATTATTGTCAGCAGGGGGTGATTCTGAAATGGGATAAAAGGCAGATTTTCCAACACTCTCATTAGGCACCTAAATTGGCCAAAGAGACGCTGCCGGGTGCTCAGCACTTCTGAAACACTAAAAGATGCAAACCAGCCCCTCACCTTTGTGGTTGATCCTGTCTCAAGACTCCAGCATCGTCACTGAGTTTCAAAGCACGCTGGGATTCCCCAGGGAATGATGGCGGATGATAAATGAGGACACGGAGGCTAGAGTGAAGCCCTGACTGTCAGACTAGCTCCACCAAAGTGGCGGGTGCTTTTTCTTCAAAGCAGCGCGAGATGCTGGAGTGCAGACAAGCTCAAAGGGTCCTTCCAGTGACCTTGTCTGACCTTGGTGTGTCCCTCCCACACCAGCCGGCTTGGCTGGCTGCTGCAGTCGGCGTGCAGCTAGGGGAGAACTTCAGCGAAATAATATCGATCTGTTCATTGGAATGCCACGAAACTGGTCGTGTCTTTTCATTCTTCTCCCCGGCAGGGACGGCAGCACGGCCTGACGCTCCGGCTCGTCTCCAGTCCCTCGTCCTTTCAGGGCAATCGCATCACGCCTCCTGGCTCCGTGCCGCAGGGGCTGCGATGTTGTTGTGGCAGCCCGTCCCCTCGCCCAAACTGGGCTGTCTGACTCCGGCGCTGGAGAGCTCGCCCTGCAGATCTGCATCACTAGCCGCCCAGGCCTGCCAATCTGCTGAGAAACAGTTGCCACCGGGCCCACCGGGCGCAGCAGAAACCCTGCTGAGGACGTGTGTTCAGCTGGTGGCCCGGGACAGGAGTCCCCACTAGCAGTCTCCGCTCTGACTGACTGTGCAACCTTGGGCCAGTCGCTCACTTTCCTCCCGCCCCCCCCTGTGTGCAATGGGGCTAGTGGGCCCGGCACACCTCGGCCTCGCTCCACGGGCAGTGATTCGCAGCAGCTCATTGCGGGCTGCCCAGCAGAACAGCAGCATTTCCTACTCACGGGGCCCAGGGGTAAATGGCTTCACAAGGCCTCAGGGGACAGAGGCTCAGCAGCCCGGTGCGATTGAGTGCCCCACCAAAGAAGCCAGTTGCTGGCTGGGACGGTGTGGAGGCCAGGAGTCTTGGCACTCAAGGGAATGCTGCTCTCTGAGTCCGGATCCCGCGTTCTCCTTTACGTTATATGCCCACGCGTCAGCTTCGTAGGGACGGAGCCCTGGGCAGGAATACTCGGGGGGGGGGGACGCTCACCACCCTGCAGAAGAACCATCTGCAAAAAGCTCAGCTCACATGTAGGCACCTAAGTGAGTGTGTGGATTGCAGGAGAGCTCCGTGCTCGCGCCAAGACGGCACAGACCAAGGATGGCAGAGCTGCCCAGAAGGGCAGAGGGTGGTTTGCCCTCCACAGCCCATTCCTCCCCCGACCGCTGGGCACCCCGTGTTACACACATGGAGGGGGTGTGTGCTGCAGGTCCTTGTCCACTAGGAAACAGACAGAGGGGCCAGGTGCGTGTCACAGAACAGCCAGGCGGGACCAGCCTTTGCTGCTACCCAGCGAGGCCAGATTCAACCCAGCGGCCGACAAGCCACAGGCTTCATAGGCCCCCAGCAAGCCCCTGAGCCACAATGCAAGCTACCTAGCCTGCCGGCAGGCACATGCCACCAGCCCCCGGGGTGTCTGCTTCATCCCGCGCTGCAATTCTCATAGCAACCGGCCACCTTATTAACCAGGCCTGATTGGAAGACCCTGCTCCATCTCTCTGCCTCCCTGGGACTCTGTGAACCCAGGGTGGGGCGCTGTGTCCCCCTCGACTAGTGGCAGGGTCAGGCAGCGACTGACAATCCCGTGACACCCTTAGCTCTCGGGGCTGGCGCGTTTTGCTCAGGCCATGGAGGGTCTCATCTTTAGATCCCGAGGGGCCGGGTTTGATGCCACATCTTCCAACACACTCCGGGGGGGTCACATGACACACCATGCAGCTATTATTGCTTCAGCGGGGGGGAAGCCGCACCAGTGTAAATGGTAAACTCTCTACACAAGGGGCTGGCACAGCTACCCAGAGACTGGCCAGCGCTGGGACAAACGGCCCGTGTAAGCCAGGCCCTGCTGCCACATGGCCCGTGGTGATGCTCTCAGAGGGAGCCCCGGTGCCTTGCCTGCACAGGTCTCAGCAGCATCCTCCTTTCTCAGCTGCGCTGCTCTGGGCCCCATCACCGCCGCCCCACCCGCCTCTGCCAACCCCCAACATCCGCAGCGGATGCCAAGGTCTCTCTCCTATTAGTGTCACGATGGCTCCCTGATCTCTGCCCCGGTAGCCGCCACAGACCCAGCACAGCCTCCGTGGCGCACAGCTGGCGCTGAGATGCTTCCGGCCTCCGGCTCTGAGAGGTTACACAACAACTTACTGAAGGCCAGGCAGCAAGCCAGCAACAGCTTGGGGGACAGAGCACGGGAACGTTGGCTCCCACTGTCTTGCCCTGCTCATTAGACCACACTTTCCTTCCAGAGCCAGAAGCGGAACCTAGCTCCTCGCACTAACCACTAGACAACACTCTCCTCCCCAGCACAAGTGGACTGAAAAGCAACTGATTTGCTTTGGCTAGGCCTGGGACCTGGGGAGCTCTGCCTAAGTTTAGCTCTGCCAGAGGGGAGTTGAATAGCAAGGGCTTGTCTACATGGGAACACTCAGACAAACTAATCCATATTAATTAAAGGCGTGACTGTAAAGTGGATTCATTAACCACATTAAATCCAGGTGTAGAATTAAAGTGGCCTTCATTTCAAAGTGAATTAAGATAAACCAAATTAAGGCCACGTTAATTCTGAGTGAGAGCCAACATGCAGGGATTTAATGCAAGTTAGCTACCGCACTTGAAAAGATCATTCAGATGAATTTTCCTGAAGGTCCGTGTGGACAAGCCCTAAGTGTCCTACCCGACGACTGATCAGCAACCACAGGGTACGGCTGGGAGCAAAGCAACCCCAGCATTGACAACCTTGTGCCCTTTGCAGTGACAAAGAAGCTGCCCTGAGGCCCCCAGAACTGCAGCTAGCGATCTGGGGCTTCCTGCCAGGATGAGGGATGTCTGGCCAGTGCTCCAGGGCCACCGGAAAGCGTGCTTTTCCTCCATGAAGTGACTGTGGACAAACGGCACCTGCTCTTCCAGAGCCACTCTTGACCACATCAGGTGTGTTCCCAGCCAGCCCCACGGATCCGAATGACAGACAGAAGCCATTACTCCTCTGCTGCCAGTCCAGCACTGGGAGAGGGCGCGGGGGGCCTATCCCGGCTCGTGCAGAGCCAGCAGGACTGGATTACGCCCGGGCCACCCGCTTTCTGCCAGCACTGCACTGAACACCGCAGGGCAGCCTGGGTGTCCCCGCGGGCCAGCTGAACCGTCCTGACTAATGGCGGTGCCGGAGGAAAGAGCCCGGCGTGGTGCCCAGCGCCTCGCCCGGCTGCCGTTCAGGAGAAGCCCTAATGTGCCCCGCTAAGCTGAGCCCCTCCGCTCTGGAGTCAGACAGGCAACAGCTAGCGAGCCCCGCAGACTGGGTGCTGGTGCTGCCCAGAGCGGGAGGTCGGAGCCCGGCCAGCGTGCTACCCTTACAGCAGTTGGGCCCGGAGGGCTGCAGATCTCCAGCCTCGGGTGCAGAGCTCGAGACGCATGGGGATAAGGAGTGAAAGCTCCTGCTCTCAGGCACAGCACCCACCCCTGCTCCTTGGGGGCCAGGCAGGATGGCAGGACCCCTCTCCAGGTGGCTGTTCCCTCCCTGCATTGGGACCGCGGCTTTGGTCCCACTTCAACCCAGCCTGGGGCAGCAGGATGTGCAGCTTCTCTCCAAAGCCCCAGGTGGCTGGCCAGGACTCCACCCAAACACACCTTACCACCGTCTCCTCCCGTGAAGCCTGGGATTCACGAGGGATCTGCGCTGGGGCCTAGAGTCAACCCCCCCTTCTCTCTGGTCCAAGCGGGTGCAGACCGGTGCCTATCCGATCCGCGTGTGCAGCAGAGATGCTCCGTGCAGACGTCGGTGACAAGCCAAGGTCACGAGGATCCCAGCCGTCATGGTGTGCAGCTAACCAGACGCCTCTGAAGGGCTGCAGGGAAAACCGCAGCCTTTCCCCTTCCCCACGGCTCCTCCGCTACGGGGGGAAAAAGGGGGAGCAACAAGCTGGATGCGCGCAAACGACAGCAACGTAATCCCGGTCTCTGCCTGTTCCCAGCAATGCCCATCCCACTCAGAATTCTGTGCCAGAGTGGCGGTCCCGCTTGACAGCCAGCTGGATTTGTGCTTGTTACCCGAATATCCTGGAGAAACCCCTTAGAAACCCAACACTGCAGCCACGGCCCAAAGCCCCGCCATCTGCCCCGTGTAAAGTGCCATGCTACGATGCGATGCTGCAGGCACCAGGGAGCCAGCCAGGGGAGATTTTTAATGCCCCTCTGTAGTTGGCACTGGTGTGACCGCAGCTGGAATACTGTGTCCAGTTCTGGCCCCCACAATTCAAGAAGGACATTGATAAACTGGTGAGGGTTCAGGGAAGAACCATGAGAATGATTAAAGGATTAGACAACATGCCATCCAAGTGAGAGACTGCAGGATTAGCTTATCAAAGAGAAGGTGCAGGAGTGACTTGGGCCCAGTCTGTAAGCAGCCACAAAGGGAACGGAAATTTGATAATACAGGGCTCGCTTTTCAGTCTAGGAGGCACAGGTCTAACACGATCCAATGGCTGGAAGCTGAAGATGGACAGATGCAGACTGGAAAGAAGGTACAAATGTTTAACAGAGGGGCAAGAACCGCTGGAAGAGCTACCCAGGCTTGCGCGGGATTCTCCATCACAGGCTGTTTTTTAAATCAAGAGGGGATTTTGTCTAACAAATCTGCTCTCATTCAAAGAGGAGTTAATTCAGGGAAGCCCTGCGTGACGTGCTGGGCTGGAGGGCAGGCGAGATGGTCGCAATGGTCCCTTCTGGCCGTATCAGCTAGGAATCGATTCCTGCTTCCCTCCTCTGCGTGTGAACACCCAAACCGAACGGCCCCTTTCCAGACCTCCGCTACACAAGGGGCTCAAACTGCATTTGCCACCACTCCACAGGGGCCTGGCCCCAAGCGCTGCTTTGCTGAAAGAACGACCATGGCCCATCCTTTGCCAGCCTGGTCACAGCCTGCTTTGCCCATCTGCTGTAGCCCATCTGGTGGAGACTGTACCAGAGATGCCCCCCAACAGTTTGCAAGCAAGGTTATTATAACCATGCAAGATGGCTAGGCCCTCACACCATCTCCCCCCCAAACCAGGCCGCGAGCCCTGGGGAGTACCCTGCGTTAGCAGCTCCCTACAGTGGGATTATCACACCCCAGGCAAAGGCCAAAGGCCTTTCCTTCAGCATCCTTCTGCCTGCCACACCTGCCATCCCGCTGCCACACAACTCTGGGGGGCTTCTGTTCCCAGGGCCAACATGCCACATGAGCTGCTCTGGGGCATCCTCTAGTGGTGGCTGCATGGCACTGCTTAACCACTGCTTCCAAAACAAAAACCCATAGGAAATTCCCTGACTTTGGCGGGAAGGTAAAGGCAAATGGAGGGTAACCCCTGAGCCGGGCACTCGATGAACTTGGCTAGTGCCATGCTCCAATTCCCTGACGTGCCCAGCAAGGCCTGATATTCCCTGGAACTGTCACGGCCACTGGTATCGTACAGCACAATAGCCCTACACGGCACCATAGGCCAGCATTGAGGCCCGGGGAGGTGCAGAGACCTGGGCCGTCAGGGGAGCGGCCGAGCAAAGATTGACTGAAGCGGGGTTTGCAGGAAGGGGTAGGTGGAGGAGGCGGCTCTGCACGCGGGGAGCGAGTGGCTGCTCTGGCCATGCATGGCTGCATGCAAACGCCATGGTGGGCGAAGGAAGGGGAGGGCCGGGGGCTGCCCACACGCCACGCACAGGCTCTCATGGGAGTTCTGCCGGTGGAAGGTTTAATTTAACAGGTCCAGCCCAAACCGGGCCGTGTGAAGGGAGGAGAAGGACTGTCAAGGGTGAGGGGTCGGGGGAGGATGGGACGAGCAGAGATGGGGAGGATGAAGAGGGCCTGGGTGCATGCACAGTCAGGACCAAAATATGATGCAAAGGATTAATCTGGGGCATTCCCTGACCCTGGGTTCAGAGCCCCTTTAGTCCCACTTCTGATGCAGCTGGGGGTGGAGGAGGGAGACAGAGTTTACAGAGGACTTCTCAAACCTCACAGATTCCAACCAACAGCCAACACGCGGGGAGAGGCCCCCTCCCCAGGGCCCTGGCAGTCAAGGCAGGACGTGCTGCCCAGTTCTGCACCTCTGCACGATTGACATTAACGAGCCGGGCGCTGCCAGGGGGTGCCCACTGCAACGGCTCACACATAGCTACCCCAGGGACAGCCACCAACCAGGAGCTTCCACCTACTCGGGAGGCTTGAGACCAGAGTAGAGAGAGATTAAGGACTGCAAATACAGCCGCACGCAGCTTCTGCATAGGGAGTTGTGAAGACAGCGTCCAGGCCGGCTAACGGCTGAAAGCACAGCCGCATTTCCAACACACACAACTTCCTGCCTAGGGAGGCTGGAAGAAAAGCGAGCAGACAGACAGAGCAGGGGCACTATAACTGCAGGCTCGCCTGTCTCGCACACCCGCCCCCAGCTCACAAGGGGCGAGGTCTAAGAGGAGAACACAGCTTGGCAAAAGGCTGCACACAAGTGTCTTTTTGTGCCTTCTGCAAAGCACCCTCTGGTGCTATCACATATGAATGGTGCTTGGCTTAGCCCCAGACAAGGTACCACACTGACCATGCTGCTTCCTGCACACACGCTGCATCACCCACGTCCCCCAGTCCTGACCTGGCCTGGTCTCCCCTAGGCACCTTGGGCTCCATGGCCCATTCAGTCCTTGGCTTCGTGCTAAGGAACCCCTCACCCAATCACTGTAGCGTTGGGGTGCACTGCGGAGGGCACCAGCAGAGTTTATGCTGGGGTGATGGGTTTTGAAGGGAGGGACCTTCCTCTCTAGGCACTGGACTGGCCACAAATTGGCCATCAGAGGATGACCATTGTCAGTCCCTACCAACCCGAGCTAAGTAACCTTGAGGCGAAAGGCTCCATAGCCCCCGCATCCTCTTGTCTCCCTAGCTTCAGGAAGGTGGCAGCAGGGGCTGTTGATGGGGCAGGGGAATCGGTGCTGGAGAGCAGAAGCCGTGCCGCATGGTTTAGGCAGGGGCTGCTGGCACCGCTGGATGTCACAATCTCATCTTCGCACGCAGACGAGACCCCTCTGCGCTCAGAGCTTCAGGGATAGGCTCATAATTGTAGAATCATCTGCTCAGTTTTCTCCTGGGATTGGAGGTGCCAGGGGAGGGAACCACACACGGACACACTCAGGCTCAACGATTATTCATCCTTGTCAAGCCGCCTCCCCACCGAGGAGAGGACGCTCCTGATTCTCTCCTATTTGACACGCGACCAGTAAAGATCCTTGTTATTTGCGGGAAAGGAGCCCCCTTCACGTTTCTGGGGTGGGGCCAGGCCAGGCCACCTCCAGCCTGGGCTCTGAGAGCAGAATGTACTTCACATGCAAGGCCAGTCCTGCAGAAAAGGCGCTCTCTCTCTCTTGCTCACTCCCTATCACCGTGAAAATAATACAACCAGACTCACAGAATGGAAGAGGGAAAAAACAATCCTGGATTCATTAGCTGGTGAGACTATAGCTTTATAGACTGAACTGGGGAGATGGTGACAAAAAACCTCACAACTGATCTCAGCACATTTCCCCGACAGCATGTGTCTCTGATTGACTCAGATTTCATCCTTCTCTCCTCTCCTTTTCATTTCTTAGCCATTCACTCATTTTCCTGGGAGTACATCTGGAGCCACAGGAATTTTCTTTGAAAAGGATTCTATTTGTTTCACACTAGAGCATTTACCTGGTATCCTGTGATTAATAATTAGCATCACTTACATGGCATAGCTTGGGCCAGATTCTCAGCTGGTGTAGATCAGCCTAGTTCCATTGACTTCAATGGACCTTCTCTGCTTTATCCCCATTGAGGACCTGGCCACCTGTTCACAGCACTTCATCAGCTGATGAATCTGACAAGGCAGGTTTAATGTGCCCCCATTTTACAGACGGGGAAACTAAAGCACTGAGCAGTCAAGCAATTTGCCAAAGCCACATGGTGAGTCAGTGGCAGAGCTTGGAGCTGAAGGATTCCAGCCCTGTACTCTGTCTCCTCAATCACATTGGCTCCTGTAGCTTGCCCTTTAAAAGCCTCTCCTACATCTAGATATCAGAGTGTAAATACAAATGACTCCATCAATTACACACAGCCAGAACCCAATACCCAACAGGATTGTTGTGTTCTTAGTGCTCTTCGTGTCGACAATAGCTATTACTTCTTCATATGGAAGGAAATTGGTGATATTCCCCAGAATTTGGCTCCCTTTTCTCCTACAGCCAGGATTGTGCTAGGAGGTTTGGAAGATGCTTTTGGTTCTTTCTAAGAAATTAGGCAACGTCTCTCTTTGGGAAGGGCGGCCGTAGATGGATGTGTGTGTGTTTGTTTACATTTTGTCTCTGGTGACAGGCACAATTACAGGGGAGAGGGGCACCCCCACCAGGTTTGAGCCGCTGGGACACTCTGGAAATAATAAGATATTACATCGTTCCTTCATCCCTGAGGAGCCCAACGTCCTTCAGAAGCTACATTTCATTTCTCCCCCCAGCTGCGGTGGGCAGGGAGATATTGGCGCCAAAGCGACTGGGCGCACTCCTGCCCTTGTGAAAACTGCCAAGGGAACTTTAATGTCACCCTGAACAATCATCTGCCCAGCGCAGAAAGCTACGTGGCAATCCATGTATAGGCTGTGTCAACCCACCCTTGGTTGCACCTGAGGGTCCAGGCAATCGAGGTGTTTTGAACCCAATTACTAGGCCACGGAGTCATTCCCTTTCAGGACAGCCCTCAAATATGGCAGCCCCGGGTCCACGCACTAGTCACGAGAAGCCCTTGAGGTCTTGCATGGAAGCGTTTTCAGTCTGGGCGCGGAGCGCATTCAGTCCTGCCCCGGCCCCCTCCAGCAACCTGTCTGGCTGTGAAGGGTGCTCTCTGCCTTGGTGAGGGTGGCTCAGCTGGGCTAGAACTGAAGCGAGACCATTAGAAGGGAGCAACCCTGGTCCTCTGGGTAGAATAATGCCATGAAAGGAGAGGGCGGAAGGCCAGAGGAGCTTCCCGGGGTTGAACCCCTCCCCGTCCCGTTCAAGGGTTAAGCTCTTCCCTGAGGACACTGAAGGTGTGTGATGCCTTGAGAATGGGTTGCAGCCGCATTACAGCACCAGCCCAAAGAGCTAAGTTGAAGGACACCTTAAAATCAGTCCGTGTGCCAGTGGAGAGCTGCCTTGACGTGACCTTTGGTTGGCATCAAATCATACCCACATGGGCAGGAAATCATTAGCCCAAGCCAGCAGGTAACAATGCCAAAGTGGATCATACAGAAGTTTGGAAAAATCATAGAAAATGGTCTCACTGCAGATATTCATTTCTAAAGATCTAGCCATACAAAGCTCCATGTATACAGAATAGCCATCCATCCGCGAGCTACACAAAGCCTACCTATACAGCGGCTATGTACAATTTAAGAAACGTTACTTTAGTTAGGGGGGTGGCGGGGGAAATTAACCTCATTGTTACACAATCATAAATAGTGGATTTATTTGTCCGGTTGTAATCTTATACCCAAAAAAGGCTACTTACAAAAAAGTCCACTGTATTCTTGATTTGTTAACCAACACACAACAGCCCAAAGCAACAACTTGGCTACACCCCAGAAAGCACCAAAATAACCTTGTGAAACAGACACGTCACAAAGAATTAAAAGCAAATCAAAGACTAAAAAAACGCCAACAGCAAACACCACAAAGTGACCCTGTCCTCAAGAGGATCGTCCCCTCCTCAGCAGAAAGTCTCCCAAGCAGGAAAAGGTAATTTGTTTGAAACCACAACAAGACAAACAGCAGCCCCCTGTGTCACACACACAAATAAATACCAGGGTCTCTGGTGACAAGGAAACAATAATGACAAGTGTTGAGGCAAAAGTTACTCTCTGTTCCTGGGCCTGACACACACAAAAGAAAAATGGGATGCTAGGCTCAGCGCAAATTCTAGTTCCAAAAAAGTCATCCTGCTCATGCAGAAGGTTGCTGTGGATATACATACAAGACACATTCAGAATGCAAAATGCTAAAACCTAGGAGTGGAGGGATTTATTGCATGCTGTTTGCTGGACGCTCCGTGTGGATGGGGTTGCGCCTTCTGAGCTCCTTAAACCCGTCCTGTGTCTTCCCAGTGAAATGAGTGGGGGGTGGCGGGGATGGTAAGAAATATCATGCGGGTGTCTTACCTTCCACAGTTGCAGTGGCAAACTCGATCTTCTCCTCTTAAATGCGGTAAGATGTAATTGTGAAACCGGTCCAACAGCGCATTCATGTCCATCAAGCAAGCTATTGCCTGTAAGAGCCCATAACCAAGGCATCTGGTCAACTCTAGATGATGGAATAAAACATTGACTCTAGTTTGATTGCTAAAGACTGGAGCAGTCATAACAAAATTAAATGCTGCTTTTTAATTTTTTTTAATGGGACACACACACACGCACACACACACACACACACACACACACATCAAATAAACTAGACACATTCTAATGTGATGGGAGGAAGGAAATAAAGTGATAAGCAAAATCTCTTACCATAACGATAGAGGCACCCAGAATCATGAAAATCATGGTGTTTGCATTCATGGACAGCAACTGGAAATTGACAAATGGTTTGTCTATTTCCCCCCTCCTCCAACCCTCCCCCCCCCTAAAAAAAAAAACCCTGATAAAAAGCAGCTGCCTGGTTATTCCCAGAGGTCAGGTTTGGTCACACACACCCCCTCCTCTCTCCGAGCTGCAATCCTGGTGGGGGGGGGGGGGGGGAGCGCTTGACCCCCCAACACACGCCCCTACTTTCCCCTGGCGCCGGGAATGCCTCGGGCTCCCTCTCTGTGTCTTCTTCCAGGACAAATGTGACAGGTAACCCCCCCCGCACACACACACACACACACACACACTGCTCAGCCGAGGGAGGTGCGCCACGCTTCCCACACCCCGCACACACCAAACACAGCCCTTCCTGCAGCGACTGGCAATGGGTCCAGCCCCCCTCCTCCCGCCCCCCCGCCAAAAAAACAAAAATAGGGAACGGGGGGAGGGGAAAGGGGGAAGCAATGCAAGTGGCTCGGTCAGTCAAGATCTGGAAGGCTGGGGTCTGAAAAAACACAAACCGCCCCCCACCCTCGCGCCCCCCCACCACCGCCACCCCCCCAAAAATATCCCCCGACCATTGGTGCAAAGCTCCCGGGGCGGCCGCAGAGAGAGGAGGAGAGCGAGAGAAATCAGCAGCGCCTGTGGCGGGGGGGGGCGGCGTTTGCCCCCCCCCCCCCCCCCCCCCCCCCCCCGATCGCTTGCTAAGGAGCGGGATCTGCCCCGCCAGACGGGCCCCCCGGCCCCATCGCTCCCCGTCTCCCCCAGCGAACGCGAACGTGAGCGGGGCTGGCTGGGCTCGGCTCGCCCCCCCCGCTCTCGGGTGACACTGCAGCTCGCCCGGAATTGCTATGCCGCACCACGCCGCCCGGGAACGGGGGGCGGGGGGGACAGGAGGGAGGGATGCTTCAATACCTGCTGCCACTCTACGGGCGGGCACACGCAGCCCCCCCCCGCCGGCCCCCCACCAGGCAGCAAGGCTCGATCCTTCCCCTCCCCTGCTTGCCCGGTGGGGGGGGGGAGGACCCGGGGGGCATGTCTGTCTTTGCAAGCCGTCCCCCCTCCCCCCCCGGTTCTGAGCCTGATTGCACGGAGGGAGGGAGGGGGGGGCGCATCTCTGCTTGCACACGCACACACACCAGCCCAGCACACCCAAGGCATTTACCTACTTGAGGAGCAGGCTGGGATCCGGGCACAAGGCTCATGGCTCGGGGGCGGGGGGAAGGGAGGGAGATCTCCACCGCTGCCCGCTCAGCCCCCCCCCCCCCGGCCCCATTTTTTGATCACAGCGCCAGGAGCGGTGCCGGGGGGAAGGGGGGGGCGATCACTGGAGCCAAGTGTGCGTCGCCCTCGGGGACCCTCCCTGTCCCTGCCAGGCTGATTTCCCGGGCTCAGCAATCAGGGATCCGAGCCCCCCCCGCCCCAACACGCGGCAGGACCGAGGGTGCCAGAGGCACGTGCTTTATGGGGGGCTCCAGGCTGCACACACAGCTGTTTGCTAGCCCCGGTGGCAGAGGGCGGGGGGGGGGCTCTCTGTTAGGGGATCCCAGTGACATTGGCCCCATGCCCATACCTGACTTTAGAAGCTGCGTTACAAGGGGGGGGGGATTCAGCAGCAGCAGGGCCACATGGGGGCGTGGGAGGCGAACCTCTGACCTCCACCTGCTCTCCTCTGAGGCCTAGGCTGCTTGTCCCCATTAGGCGTTGTTGGGTGGCGGTTCCCTGTCTTACTATCGCCCTCTGCTGGCAGCTTTCCATCGCAGAGGTGACAGCCTCATTTTGCGGAGGGGAGAGGGGGGGATTTCCGTCAGTCCCTGCTCCAGCCGCTTTTCAAAGCAAGGAATGTAGCAGCCCTGATCGTTGCTCTCCACTGGGCCCCAGCATGCTTTTCTTCCTGGTCTCCGAAGTTATTGTACTCGTGGCTAGGGGTCTCCAACGGCACCGAGAAGGGGGCTGTGTTAACAAACAAGGAATTGGGATTCAAAGGTGGGGGGGGGCATAGAATCATAGCAATGTGGGGCTGGAAGGGACCTTGAAAAGTCAAATCCAGCCCCCTGCACTGAGACAGGACCAAGTAAACTAGAGCATCCCTGACAAGTGTTTGTCCAACCTGTTCTTATGAGCCTCTGAAGATGGGGATTCCACAACTTCCCTTGCAAGCCTATTCCAGAGCTTAACTACCCTTAGCCTTAGAGAGCTTCTCCTAATGTCTAATCTAAATCTCCCTTGCTGCACATTAAGCCCATTACCTCCTGTGGTGCACTTAGAGTACATTATTAGCAGTAAAGGATTATCAAAACATAGGGACAGATTCTGATCTGTCTTACCATGGTGCAACTCTGGAGTCAATCACACAACTACAGGACAGGTGTGAGTGAGAGGAAGATTAGCTCCCAAAGGTGCCATTCTTCTCCTGGAGGGAAAACATTGCAGTTGTATCATTTCATCTAGTTTTTAAAAAAAAATCTGATTTGTAAATAAATAATAATAAAACCCAAAGCAGAAACACCACTCCAAACTCAACCATGGGGCAAATCCATTGACCTCTTTGGATCAGTCCGAGCTCATCACTTACTCTCAGGAAAAATAAGTGACCAGCCAGTATAGATATTTCCTTACAAAAATGCCATTCCTGGATGCATTTAAAAGTGTGTGTGTGCTGGGGGGGAGGGGGAATCCTGTGAAAGCACACAGCTCAGTGGTTGTTAGACCATGTTAACACATAGTGCTTTCATCTTGAAAGTCTTGTCCTTTCTGAAGACCAGTTTCACCTTGGTGGGACCTAGGTGCAATTATTTTTTGAAACTTCTTAGAAAGATCAAAACAGATTGCGGGGGTTATAGTTTGTTTTTGTTCATAGGCCCATAACGGCATTGAATCAGCCTTCCTTATATAATGACTTCTGTTATATAATCTCCATTCCTTAAGGCGCACTCATTAACCTACTACCGGGTATGGAAAAGACCAAAATACTGTCACATAATTACCATTACTAAATTGTGTCCTCAAATTAGAACACAAATTGCAGTGCAGCTTAAAGAAAGAACAAGAAAAGTGCACACATAATAGATCTGATAGTCTAGCCCCACTGTGCAGGGTGCACAAAAGACAGATGGAGAAGGGGGCTCCGGACTGTTTCGGTTCAGCCCTTCCCAAAGGAGCAGTGTGACCAGCTGTAGGGCTCTTTCCTTGCCTTAACCAGCCTAGGCTTCGTTTCATGTTGCGTTGAGCTGTGAAACGATTTCCATGGACCGTATGCAAACTTCTGTGAGGGAAATGCAGAGGTAGTGTGCTCTGCTATTCATAGAACAGAGGGCGTGCATTTGTAAAGTACCAATCAATCTAAACCAAAGCAGAGAACAGTTGGCTCCACAATGAGTCCCAAGGAATTTAATGGGCTTGGAATTTTTGGCTGGCCTGCAGCCACTCCAGCGTGGCTGAGATCCTGTCCAACTCACAAACTAGATAGGGGTCGGTTCTCAGGTGCTGGTGATTTAATACGTGGAGCTCTTCCCTCTTGAGCCACTCCTGAACCGGTTCCCTACTGTGCCATTATGGGGCATTGTGGTCTCAGAGCTGCAATCTCTAAGCAGAGGTGCTGATCATGCATGCTCAGAAAAGATGCCAAGGATATTTCTCATGAGAGTAGAGTTGTGAACTGCAGTGTCCTCCTGAACACATGCTGTTGTGGTTAATTTTGGTCTACATCTGCTGCACTTTCAGTTGGAGTGAGCATTCTTCACCTCCCATGTTAAAGAGTGGGGCAATGTTGCTGCTAAACAGCTGACATTAAGTACTGCCATTCTGATACAAATAATGTTCCTCTCATCTATCATTTTGACCAATAGGGTGAAGCCACCCCCCGTCATCATCTGCACCTTGCCACTCATATGCATGGATGGGTGAGAACTCCTTCTGTCCCCCCACTGGCCATTCCTAAAGCTTGGGATTTGGGAGCTCACAAAGCTACAAATGCTATTAGCCACCATAAAATTAGCCTGCCCTTTACTTGACTGTGATCTCCTACGGCATTGAAGGATCAGAAATTCCTACTCCTGTATCACTTTGTTTAGTGGCAGGGAACAAACGGGGGCAGGTGTCATTCTGCCAGGAATCTCATATGTTCCCTTTACTCCACAATAGACTCTAACAGGACTTCTTCTCTATCCATCATGCTCCACTATAACTTTTATTTATTTTAATTAATTAATTAATCTACAGTCCTCCCCCTTGCCTGCTCATTTTGAAGGCCAGTGTGGCCCCAGGCTGATGTCATACACCAGCTTTGAAGGTGATGGCTGGATCCACTGCTGCCCTAGGCTCTTATGAAGGTCGATTTGGAAGCATCATAATGTGCAGGTTGCACTGGGATCAGTTTTTCTGATAAGTAACTTGATTGTGAACAAGGGCCCCAGCCCATCAGCAGCTTCACAGCCTGCCCCATGCAGCTATGCCTCATTGCACTGAGCTTTTTCTTAATAAAACCTCCCACTCACCAAACTGCTACCAGTGTTAGCATGAGCGGAGATCAGCCAAACCCAGTTTGTGTGCAGTAGGTTCCCCCCCCACCAATAGTGTGACCAGTATGAATGCTGGAGCAGACAAGGAGCTGGGATTTTAGCGGCTGGGCTCAGAGCAGGGCTACATGAAACGACTGTTAGCACGCCCACCATAGCTGGCGCTAGCAGAGCTGATGACAGGGGAGCAGCAATGATGGGAGATTTTCAGATCAAGCTGACTAGAGACCAGGGTATGGTATCTGTCTAACCCTACAGATGCAGACTGACAGTCACCTTTCTTTTAATGTAACATTTCATCTAGATTGTTTTGCTAGCTGACCAGATCAACTACAGCAGGGGTGTCAAACTCGCTGATGGTGATGGGCCAAATTCTCATAAATTGCACTTCACTACCCTCCGCCAAAAAATTCGGGCCATCTTCCCCTTTTCGGCGGCAGGATTTCACGGGGGGCGGTGTTGCCAGACTGAGTGCATTGCTGCTTTAAGGGATTTCTCTGCGTCCGGCATTGACGCTTTAAGACATTTCATGGACTCTTATGGCGCCAATGCCGTAGGCAGAAAAATCTCTTTAAGTGCCAATGCCCTCACGTTGGACGGCAGCACGTTTCAAAAAAATTGGCCGGATGCAGGCCAAATCAAAAAGGTTCGCAGGCCGGATGCGGCCCGTGGGCTGGATGTTTGACACCCCTGAACTACAGCTTTCGTAGCCAGGGGCTAGTCAGCTCGGGTAGCCTTTCTTCTCCCCCACCACACAAGCTAAGGTCACCAATTAAATTTGTCCAGTGGCATCTGCCTCATGCAGATAGGAATCAGACCATTTGTCTGAATGGGATAGTTGCCACTGAATGGTTTAAAAGCTGATCCAGGAATAGGGGGTGGGACTGTCTCAGCAGCACGCTTGTTAAGGAGCTCAGTTAGTCTGTAGGGATTCTAGACACAGAATTTGCCCCACTTGTCTCCAGCAACATTATAATCCTAGGGAACCTGCTCTCTGCTCCACCGTACACAGGTCTGTCGCACCCTTTGCACTTAGTTGATGCATTGCATCTCTTATAGCAGCAATGGAAGTCCCTGGATGGAGAACGTAAGGACTAAGCCATTAGCAGCATAGATCCAAGAAAATACATTTGTCTCTCATTGCTGAGACGTGTTTCCAGAAGCCCATTTGAGAGATATTATCCTCTGACAAAAAAGAGCTTTCATCAAGCTTTATGCCGTTTATGCACAAGTTCAGATAAATGAACAGAAAAAACTAAGACTCTGAATCAGAGCTGACTTGTGTAACGAGAGAGATGTTAAACTAACCTGGAAACCCACAAGAGTCCACATCTCCGATGGGCATTGGAAGCAAATCCCCAAACCAATTAAGGGTGCGATCTGCTACAGCCTCAGCCTGGGGAGATAGGTCACCTACCCAAGAATGACTGCGTTTCTCACTGTACAAGAAATAACAACCTTCTAGCAGCAAGGGGAAGCAAGGCCTTGTAAACACACATTGATATAAAGGATTCCTAAATCGATTTAGCCTTTCATGGGAAGTCAACATAGTGAAAACAATATTGACAAAACGTAGTCACTACATTTAGAAAGACGACCTCATTAGGAATCTGTCACTCCAGGCCACCTGGGCTGGGCTGATACAGACTGGAGAGAATAGCCAGGATCAGCAGTGACTTGTCCACCACCCATTCTGACGAACTGAAGACCAAGCAACTGTATCCGAGATCCCAGGAGGAGTGTTAGCTTTTAATTATTTTTCCTAGTAATCAGGATGCTTCCCTTCTAGACACACATACATACACACAGCATATTCCTAATATAATCAAAAAGGAGACCTCTGAAGTCACCTGTATATGTAGATACATTTTACATGGCCACATACTCACTTAAAATGGAAGCTAACAAAACTCATGTTCACTGGCCAAGTTGAAGAATATCCTCAGATGCTTAGTTAGGTTTTTTTTAAAGTGACAAATAGTTCTGTTTATGAAGAGTGAAGACGGAAGTGGGATACAGCTCCATGCACTAAGCCAGCTTCTTCTTGCCAAGAGTGAAAACACCCAGAGCTGCTGATGCTATCTGAGGCGGGGGTCAGAGGGCAATAATTCTACTTTACATTTTTGTTGTCTCAAAATCGTTCTGGATGACTCATAGATGGAACGCCTTTCTTAAAGAGACCATCTCCAAGCACTTCAGCCCCCCCAGCATCATCTTAACTGTCTGTCATTGACTGCACATATTCCCATAGCAACCAGCTATGATGTCACAAACAGATGAATGAGCAGGAGTAGATGAAGTTGAATGAAATCCTGTCTTTAAGTAAATAGGCTCAAGGAACAAAAAGAAGACAAGGATGAGAAGACAAATAAAAAAAAATGTAGTTACTATGCAAGCAATACTGCTTATAAGTGCCATGGTTTTAACTCACCTCCAGTCATAGGAATGTATTCACACTGGTATTTTTCAAGGAGATGGTTTCTGTTTATAACAGTTTTTACATTTTGGGGGGAAATGGTGGGTATTTTAGTGATGTAGGGTTTTCTATTATCAGAGTATAATTTAGTGGTTAATTAGGACATTCCTGGAAAGCAGGTCAGCCTACAGGGTCATGGCTTTTCACGGACAGTAACTCAAATTATGACTCAGACTTTGAGGGGGCAAAGTGAGGCAGAATTTCTATGGTGCCCTTGACGGGGCAGAAAGCCATACTTAAGAGCTACAAGAGCTGCTGGCTGCAAAGCAACATGGTCAGACACTTGCCTTGTGTTGTTCAAAAGGTAGCGCAGATGCATCATTGAAGTGTCTGTGTATTTGTTAATATTAGGAAAGTGGTAGATACTTGCCATTCCATAAGGCTTTTCATGTGTAGCTCTCAAAGTGCTTTCCAGAGGAGGAGGAAAAACACCACCATTTTACAGATCGGAAACACACACAAAGACCCCAATTCAGGGAAGCATTTAAGTCCTTGATTAACTTTAAGCAGGTGTTGAAATCACATCGAAGTCAATGGAGCTTTAAGCACATGCTTAAGTGCTTTTGTGAAATGGGAGGGGAGGTAAGTGCTTTATCCAAGGCTACATAGCAAGTCAATGGGAGAGCCAGAAATAAAACATAGGAATCCGGATTCCAACTCCAGTGTCATTTTAAAATAAGCAAGCACCTTTCAGTTCCTCTCTACATACATCGTAAAGAAGTAAAAAGGACACAACCTAGTCCTCTCTGAATCCTTTGTAGGTTACCTTTAGAGAGACATTATCAACAAAGGATTTTCTCATCTTTTACCAGTAGCACTTCACTTTTTTCATTCTTTATCGTCTAATAAATTACTTTACTTTTCACCGTTTATGCTTTTTACCTTTACCATTTCATTCAGTTTGAACAATAAAATTACGTTTTGTTTTTCCTTATAAACAGTGACTAAACAATTTCTTGCTTTCAGGAAGTAACACAACCTTGTTTGAGACCATAACACTGGAGGGAATGTTTAGGTCCAAAAAACACTCATCAATTTCTTTTTATCAGTAAATTATTTCTATTTCTGGGTTTTAGTTTCCCATTCTTTATATGGAACACATCTGTTTACTTGTGGCCCCCGTCATTATAGTATCTTAAGGCCTCAAAGTCATTACTTTACCACCACATAACACACCTGGCTTTATACAGGACATACAGAGAAATGAGGCAGAGATAAATTAAAGCCCTGATTCCTGCAATGAGATGAGCATAGGCAAAGCCCTGCACACAAGCCTTACTGACTTCAGTGCAACTCACTGCAGGATCAGGGACTTTGAGACTTGCCCAAGGTCATATATGAAGTCCTTGGCAGAACCAGGACTAGCTGAGTCCCAGTTCAGCGCTGTACTGTTTTAACCCACTTTTCAATGGTGTTTTAGATACTTTTAGTTTCATCACAAGGAACAAACATGAAGCTACCAAGCTACTGTTCTGAAAACAAAGAGGTAGGAAGGAAATGGAGATTTTCATTTTTATTGGATGCTTCCAATGTCATATCTAACAACACACAGATACTCATTTTCCATTCACATCTTCATATTCCAGCCAGCCAGTCAGTCAGTCACATTAAAATAAGAAAAAAATGCACAACTGAAATAAAATAAATTTGTAAGCTGGAAAAATACAATATAAACTGTATCATATTCAAGAAACAGTCTCTTTATAATTAAAAACCCCACTTGTAACAATTAAAGTAGGATTTAAAAAAATCTTGATTTTTATTTTTAAATAGGTGGCCTTTATGTATATTTTTTTTCTCATTTCCATATGTACAATTCAGCAGATATCTCTGCCTGCCTATGGCAGAACACCTGAAACATAAAAACAAACACTGAAAAGGAAAATTATTAACAAAAAAAGGTTCGAAGTTCATCTTCCAGGGGAGTACAGTATGGTCAGAACTTTACATACATGCTTCTTTCATCTGTATTAAGGCCTAAGAGACGGATGTGCTTTAATAAAAGCAGACAGTGTGAAGAAAAGTCCTTCCGCTTTTTTCTTCAAATTCCTGTAACAGCTCATCTATTTCATTTTCCATGTCTTCTGTGTGTTGTATCTAAGCGGAGGAAGAACACATCAGTAATTGACATCAAATGATGCTGATGGAGTTTGCAGCAAGGCAGCTCCTCTGTGTTTAGGTTATTTCTAAATCTGAATTTGGGGTGGACCAAATTAAACAACACTGAGGACTTCATCGGCAGTTTGCCAGTAATCCCAAGGATGCACCAGATACGCAGGTACACATGTATTCTTTAACATACAAAATAACATACAACTATAATATTTACATATAATTTGTACAACTTTTGATTAATAAAGATGTGGCTTGGTTGTTGAGTTCAAGCACTAGCAACAAAAACAAATCTCCAAAGGAATTCAGGCAGACAGACTCTGGTACACTGGGCCACATTCACACTGGAAGCAGAACCATTTTCCAAACACAGTGGCCCCATTTACATTAGCAAGACCATTGTGCCAGATAGCAGGTTACAACACTGTTGTCCCCCGACCTAATTACAATTTAGTTCCATTTTGCAATGTAGATGGCACCTTAATCCTATTTCAAAACACATCCAAGACTTTAACCTGATTACAAAACACAGTCAAGGTCTCATCTACATTGTAATTCTCATCCCTTGGCACCTATATTAGTAGTGGAGGCTTCTAACATTGTTTCCTTAACCACTGTGGCCAGTAATTCTCTTTTGTCTGAGGATAAGACATATGACAAAGAGACTATATATGACCTAAAGAAGCTCAATCTACAGCCCTTCTAGCTCCCCCTCAACATACTGGTGATGTTTCTCTCCAGATCAGCCCAGGGAACAATAGCATAAACATCAAACCATTAAACTTAGAGTACTTTCTTGCAGCACTACATATGACCATGCTCCTGGATCATGCAATATAAGGAAACCTCTCCTCCACCCCACCCAACATTGTGTGTGAAAGAATCAAAATAGCTGCAAGTTCCACATGGGGTGCAAGCAACCGCTTGAGACTTGAGAGCTTTAGACACTGCTTTGCCATCTCATCAAGCCTACAGAAGGTTTGGGAGACTGGAGGAGTATGTGTGGCATCAAGAGAATAGACCAGACTGCCTGTGGAATACCAGTCTGCCATGACAGTGGAACATTTAGGCTTATTAGCTTGTGGAAGAAGTTTCCCTTTGCCCTCGTGAACATGGTGATAGATTTCTCTAGAATTAATGCATCTCCAGCAAGTGCAGATACACTTGTTGCTTAAATAAGGTGGTAGGGCTAAGAATATTGGAGGTGAAAAGTAGAAGGTACCAGCTGATTATGTCTTTTCCCCTCCACCACACACACAAATGAGGGATTTGTTCTGTGCAACACTCAGAAAAGAGGCACTCCTCATTCTTGTAACGCCTCACAACCTAATATCTCAACATAATTCATGTATATTAAAAGCTTGCTTTGCAGTGGACAAAAAGCACTTCTAAGTACATATGGTTTCTATGCATGTAATGAAGGATTAGCGCATCTGGGGTTCAATGTTTAGGAAGTGCTGATGTGTTCAGGCTGTGCAATATTGCATTGAAACAGCAGCAGCTAAAAGCATTGTGTATTCATTCAAGCACAAGGCCCAAGGCTAAATTATGTATTTGCTTTGACTTTTTTCCCCTAGAAAAACTTGAATTCAATGATGATTCATCCATCTAGGAACATCTGCTCTGAAGAGAATCCTAGGGAAGGGTGCTGGAAACATCAGTCTGTCAATCTGGATTGTGCTCTCGGTAAAGATTCACACAGGGTAATCACCTACCACAGAGCATCTTTTTTAAGTAATTTAAAACACAAAAAACCCTTGTAATCAACTAAGTCCAAGGTGCCCACAGGACATGAGAACTGTATACTTACACACTGGCATAGTTCACAAATAAGGAATGCTCCCAGAGTTGCCTCCTCATGATTATCCTGAATGTCCACGTTAATCACATGTACAGGCTGGCATGTCTCCTGTTCTCTGGAATTTAAATCTAGTGGGGAACAACACACAAACAGCAACATTTTAGAAAACCATCAAGCGTTAAATGGACATGCAGGATAATATTTGTAAGGCCTTTACGGAGAGAGAGGGGTATTAACAAAACAGGTGTGGTTCTCAGCTCTCCCTGAACCTTGGTTTAAGAGGTCAGGCTGTTGCATGTTTTTCTAGTTTGTTGTGCAGTGCCTCAGGTATTTGGTGAAGCAAAAGAAGATGGGATAATAAGTAAAATAATTGATTATTATAATTATATATAAAACATATATATTATTATTATTCTAATCCTTGCAGAAGGATCATGAGAGTTCACCTGCCCAGGCATAAAAGTTACTTGCTCAGCCTTTACTTCAATGATCATAAAGACCTAGGCCATGATTTTCCAAAGTGACTAGTGATTTGGGGTGCCCAACTTGAGACACCTTAAAGAGGTCTGATTCTCAGACAGTGCACATATCCTCTGCTAATCAGGTCCCTTTAAAATGTCTCAAAAGCAGAGGCTCAAATTCACTAGTCACTTTGGAAAATCCTGGCCTTACTATGTTTCACCCACTGATCAAAGAAGTTGACTCTTCCCAGGTAAGTAATTTTGCAAGGCTGTGGAATATCTATTGCTGCAGTGCCTCACTACTGCATACGCTTCCAGTAGCGTGGCCTGCGTTAACAATGAGAGGCTCTCCTTCCCGCCCACCTACTGCAACCTCAGCTTGGCAAAGCCAGCCAAAGGCTCCAATTTTAAATTTAATCGTTCGTTCACAGCAGGAGCTGTGCAGCAGCATTCAAACCGCCTTTCATTTGCCAATTATGAAGAGCCTCGTCACACCAGGAAAGAAGCGCACAATGTGGAAAGGGTGTGAGCAGTTGGCCCGCCATCTCCGACCTTCAAAGAGAAAATGCTCTCCTAAAATACTAGAGCAAGGGCTGTTCTCTGTCAGCAGCATGTGCTGAATTTAGTGGCAATTCAGTCAGCTCTCAGGGTGCTTACTCTCATAAAAGCCATCAAAGTGGTTCCAAGCCCGCTCCCTTAAAGCGCCCGGGGTTCCTCAATAGTACAAAACGACAGAAACCTGAAGTAAATATACAGGGCTTCATATAGCTGGCAATGTGCTGATGAGAGACTAAGAAACCAGGCAAAAACTTTTATTTAAATGTGTAAGAAACTGGATTTGATTGGCTGCTTTATGAATTTAAGGTAACTCCTCACCATCATGGGATACTGCATGTCCAGTGGTTACCCGGGAGGCAGGGTTCTGTTCCTGGTAACCAACACTGACTGTATAACCCCAAGCAAATAATTTAAGCCTCATGGTGCTCAATGTCCCCCCCTTTGTAACATGGACAATTCCCCTCCCCATATGATCATCAGATGAAAAGCACCATGTAAGTGCAAAGCACTGTTACATCTGCACTGTATATTCATACATCCCACATACTCTCCATGCTAATTTTAACACCATTTCTTGCAGCCAAACACTCTGAATATTAAGGGAAAGTGTTTATAGTGATTTTTAAACACAGGAATTTTGTCTCCTATGTAGTAATGAAAAGATCCTCTCATGAAACCAGAGTGTGTTCTTCATATTTGAAGACAGCAATGCTGCCCAAAGATAAATACAGAACAACAGTTCCAGTAGAAGCTCCTCTGGTAACTTTGCTACTGCTCCAGTCCTGCCTCAGCCTTCAGCATGAGGATGTGCATGTTCATGGCTCCTCAAGATTCTCTAACAGCCCCTCTGGCACACTCAGCTGGGCTCTGTCAACAATGTCACAGCTGTTCTGACACAACATTAAGAGAAGCAGGTAAAAAGTCTGGTCCCCAATGTTTAAGAAAGGTGAATTCAAACTGGAACAGGTGCAGAGAAGGGCTACTAGGATGATCTGAGGAATGGAAAACCTGCCTTATGAGAGGAGACTGAAAGAGCTTGGCTTGTTTAGCCTAACCAAAAGAAGGTCGAGGGGAGATATGATTGCTCTCTAGAAACACATCTGAGGAATAAATACTAGGGAGGGAGAGGAGTTATTTAAGTTAATTGCCAATGTTGACACAAGAACCAATAGATATAAACTGGCCATTAACAAGTTTAGGAAGACGTCCCCATCAGGGGAGTGAAGTTCTGGAACAACCTTCCCAGGGGAGCAGTGGGGGCAAAAAACCTAAATAGCTTCACAACTGAGCTTGGTAAGTTTATGGAGGAAATGGTACGTTGAGACTGCCTAAAATGGCATGTGGCTGATCAGCGACTTCTAGTAGCCAAATATCCCCAATGGCCAGTGAAGGGACACTAGATGGGGAGGGTTCTGAATTACTACAGAGAATTCTTTCCCAGGTGTCTGGCTGTTGCGTCTTGCCAAAATGCTCAGGATCCAACAGATTGCCATATTTGAAGTCAGGAAGGAATTTTCCACCATGTCAAATTGGCAGAGACCATGGGGGTTTTTCGCCTTCCTCTGAAGCTTGGGACATGGTTCACTTGCAGGTTCAAACTAGAGTAAATGGTGGATTCTCTAACCCGAAGTCTTTAAATCGTGATTTGAGGACTTCGGTAACTCAGCCAGAGACTATGAGTCTATTCCAGGAGGGGGTGAGAGGTTCTGTGGCCTGCGATGTGCAGGGGGTCAGACTAGATGATCACAATGGTCCTTTCTGACCTTCAAGTCTATGAGTTTTCCCACTGCCAGGATGTGTGGGGAAAAGGGGGAGGAGGTCGACATCCCATGGTACAGTGCACTGTGAGAAGGACACCCACTGTCCTCTGCCCCGGCAGTCTTCAGCTAAATCAGTAGTCTGGGGAAAAATCTAGGCAGCTCCCCTAGAACATACAGACGCAGATAGCCATGTATTGTGGAGATGTGGACAGGCCAGAATGGCTGGTAAGACATTGCTGTGAGGACACATTGCACCTGTGTTAGCCATAGTTATGCCAGAGCCTGGTTACTCTTAACATGGTCCTAACTCTAGTAAAGAAGGGGCAACTGACACACCTAGACTTTGGTAGTGATTCATTGCAAATGGCAACTTCTGCTTTTAGGGAAGTAGGCAGGAGGATTGTCTTTCATAGCCTGCCTGAAAGGAGACACCTTCTCCACAGAGGCAGGATGCACCATATTCAGCCTGCTGGGTTTCAGTCCCCAGAAGCATTTTGAATCCTAGTCTGTAAATGTACTTGATTTTCCAGGATAGCTTCTCCACTGACCCCCTACCTGCTTTGATGGCACCTGCACAGAAGAGCTATTAACATCTTTTTCAGATATGCAGTTGGCATTCTCCCAGCCAGCCATCACTTTTGTGACAGATCTGACCCCAGAACAGGGAGTGCTAGTCTTTTCCCAGATGTGTCTTCCAGCAGATGCCAGTTGGGTTCGATTCAGAGATTTTCAATTTGAGAGGGACTAAAAGAGTAACTGAAGTAAACTTAGTTTAAGCCTTTCAAGGTCCTTACCTTCTATTACTTGATCATAGACTCTCTCTTCACACGTTAGAATCAAATCAAACACATCTTTGCAGTTCTGAAATCTTTCTGGCCGTGGCTTGATTCTCTTATTTCGGTCCAACATGTGTAAAATTCCATTCTGTGTATATCTGAAGTTTCTTGAGTTAAGTAACTTGGAAAGTAAAATTTTTGTATTTTCAGTAAAGTAAATGCTTCCATTATCATTTATTTGCTCGTTTGCTTAGACACAATTAGGACAAAAAAGCAAAAAAAGGAAAAGCTAAAAATGGTCTCCTGTTTGAAAATATAAAGGTCAGTGAACTTAACTGAACTCTACAGCAATCTACAAAAACCAGGTAACAACCCATCAGGAAAATTCATACAGTCTCTGGAATACTCAGCCGCTGTCACAGAAATTTACCATTACTATCAGTACAGGGCAAAGATGACCCATTGGAAATGATGAGCTCCTTAAGAAACTTCTGTCTTTTATGGAGTGACTTTTGTAGCCATAACACTTGAACACTTAATTACATGTATCTGTTTTATATACATAGAAATGTGTGTCTTCTGTTTGCATACAATACTTCCCCCAGTAAGGGCCTCTATGTTGCAAGCCAGTCATATAGTGCTCCTAATGCTAATTGCAAAAGTGTGTGGGACCTACTCAGAACTGGATTTGCATAACTGAGCTTCTTAAGATAAATTAAGACGTCCAAAGGAGAAAAGTGCCTTGAAAAATAGGTCACCAGGCCTGGGTGTGCCTGGAGGAAGAAACTGATTTATGCTTATTGGAACTTAAAACAGGCTCCATATGAAAGGAGTGCATTTGATCTGCCGTTTAGTATGTATTTCAGTGGTCTGACTAATCTCAGGGCCAGGATTGACACACTGCATTCCATATTGCTGTCAACACCGTCATTATCTTCCCAGGCTTTGGCAATATGCAGTTTCGGTAAGGTATGCCAGACACGGGGCCATTTCAACCTGTGGCTCATCTGGGCTTTTTGTCAATCACAGCAGAATTAGACCTCTAGGATTTAATCACAAATTTTTTTTAAACCATTCAACAAATTATAGCCAGGCTTTGTAGGAGACCTTGGCAAAAGACCACTTGTTTATTTCCATACACTTTTTTTTATTATTATTATTATTATTTAAATAAAGATATCGGTATTTTCTGAAGGCAATGGACCAAATGTAAAGTCCTTAGGCACAACCCCCTCCAAATGCAAAGTTTCAGGAGTGGATTAGGAAAACCAAAAATGTGTGACTAGACAAAAACCTGTTAGGCAATGCACATCTCTTCTCACCTGAGAAGAAACAGCGAAACTTACAAACAAGTCTTTGGAAAATGCAAGTTAAAGTGGTAATAACAAGGGCAAAGATGCACCATTTTTAAAATGTGTGAGTTTTGTGTAAGGAAATTCCCTCTTTAGTAGGCAGGCCCTTTCTGACCTTGAATTTTGCCAACGATGAATTGAGCTATCCATTCTTACATTCTTTAGAGATTCGTACTCCTCCCAGATCCCATCTAACTTGTTTTCTAAAGAACACTGCCCTATTTTCTAACCCTTTGAAATAATTTAGGACTTAAATCCCTGTACCTTTCATTCTGGTTATCCCCGGAGTTCTAAAATTCTCCTCTGCTGCCTGGGTAACCAGTTCTATGCAGACCTCCCCAAATCCATTCTCCTTCAACAGCATTCAAGTCACTTCCTTTAACCTACAGCTGATGTTCACCTATGCTCCCCTGAACTTTGTATTCTCTTTGATGTTTAATAAAACAGGAAGTTTTGAATTACGTTAAAAATTAACCCCAGCTCCTCTGTCTACTCACCGCGTTCTGCTGTATATAGAATGGCTATTCTATTTTTATTATTCTGGTCTTTCACCATCAGCTTACATTCTCTGCAGGGTATTGCACAGCCCCCGTTTCTAACAAAGGCAACATTGTTCTGAATTTCTTTTGCTCTTCAAAAGAAAGATTGGTGCCGCTCATTCTGTATCATCAGCCAATTGTCATCTCATTGCTTGTTTCTTTTTTCCAAGACATCAGTGAAAATCACTTCCCCAAGACTTGCGCTATCCCTCTCTCCAAAAACACTTCCACATGGAATTATGATTGGTCTGCAATAGCCAATTAGTCATCCACTCAAATAGTTTTGTGGGCACTTACCAGGTCCATAGTTTCACCAGTTCACTCTTGGTTACATGCTTGAAAAGATGCATTGGATTTACTAGCCATGTTCTTCCTTTTGGGAGCCCATGTTGATCATCCTTCTGTTTAAAAGGACTGTAGTTCCCTGGACCTGCCTAACACATATGCTCCACTTGTGCTTTCCAATCCATCAATACACCCCCACTTCACCCCCCTGCCAATTCCTGCTTCCTTCAGAATCTTGGGTTGGACCCCATCTGGTCCTGGATTTTTCTATCTACATACTCTCTTAATCACATGTTCTGGCACAATATCAATGTCTCTCGTATTTTTCCTTCCTAGATAAAATATGTCTCTGGCATCTGTCCTCTAGCTTTCTTTGCTGAACACTAAGGCAGAGAATTAAATTTACTAAAAAGCCCACACAATAAAGTTTTTACCTCTTCTGCCAATTTATTGCAACTTTCTCCAAAGGGCCATCTGCCTGCACACAGAATAAGAGGCCAGAAACAAGTATTTTAAGATTTATACCATTTTCATATATGCTCTCATTATAGACATTGGCATCTGAAAAACAACCATACCACACTTTCAACAAGTGGAGGTGGTAATGGTGTGTGTTTGTGTTATGTACTCATGATCCAGTTTACTTTCCCTCATTACAAGCTGATGTGAACTTCACGAAGCCTTGATGGTGCGACATTTCTGTCACTCCCTCCACTATGCTTGCCCAGATATCGAGTCATTTGAGTCAGAACTTCCTCTTCTGCCCCGTGTCCCATCCTCACCATCTCCTACCCTGTGCATTCCAGACACAATTTTTGGCATAGCCACCTCTCCAGATGGTATCCACTAACTTTTCTTCTGACTTTTGAACAGCAATGCCTGCTCTCAGCTACAGCAGCAATCTCCCCACTAAAAGCATATGCATTCCTCCAGAATGTTTTCAACCAAGACAAGCCACTGCTTGTCAATTATACTGTGCCCATTTTACATCCTTGATCCCACAGCCTTTTATCATGGGCCCAATTCTGACCTCAGACCAGAGTAACTCCACTGAAGTCAATGGAATCCCACAAGGGTGAAACTGAAGCGTGATTAGAATTAGGCTCAACTGTGTTTGACTCCAGGCAGAAAATGTTGCCTGCATGCACACCTAATTTCTCCCATACCCTTAGAACTATACACTAATTTTTAGTCAATAGGCCACAAGCTATTTACATGAACAGTCTCCCAATTTTACTAAAGATGTATTGTGTTAATTTCTTGATATAGAGAAACTCTTTAGGTCTTTGTAAAATTTAAAGAACTCTTAACTCCTCAGCTTTCCACACAAAGCCAAAGAGATCACAATGAATAGTAAAAAAAACCTCAACTTTAAACTAATTTTGTTTTTAAAGAGATAATCTCATAGGTTATACTCTGCCCTCCCACCCCGTGGATTGTCCCAAACAAGAGTAAACCCACCCACCTTTTGCCCCTCTAATCAGTTCATTCATAAACCTCTCAATTCATAGGATTCAAACACAGATATATACAATATCTCTATACTATCAGTATTAGTTGGCAGATATGTATATGCAAGTCCTCAGCAAAGTGAGTGCCTTACTTCAATCCTTCTAGTTAGTAATATGGCTCAAACCCTCACAAACCAGTCAGCACAGCTGGCAGTGCCTGCACTGACCAGACAACACTGAGCTCAGACTATTCCCACCTCAGTCTAGCTCAATGCCAAAGCAAGGGGAAATACCTGCCTGAACTGGTTTAGGTTATATCAACATGTCAGGCTGACACCTCCTTTTCCTTACCCTTCTCAAACACAGCTTCTTGTCTAGCACACTTTCATCCTTTCATGCTTTCATCCACACTCAAGAATCTATTCTTACGCGCAGCACAGTGGAAGGCTTAGAGTCTGATGTCGATATGTATTGTATTGTAAGAGAAAACATTTTGGTATATTGCTCTATAGTACTTGCACAGGAATTAACTTACATATTTAAGATGGCAACAGGGATTCTTTGTAGCCAACTGAAGAGTGCAGCAATGTCCTGCCATTATATAAGGTTTAATCAGCTGCTAAAATGTCAAAATAGTCTTGGCTTTCAAATCATGGATTTCAAATCATGATTATGGAAACTGGATAAAACTATCACTTTCTCTCCACTCAAACATGAACACACACCCAAAATAACTTCTACAGAACTGAAAATCTATACTGGATTTGTTTAGTATGAGCCAGTGTCAGTGGTGGATCTATATTGCTGGGTTCTCTCATCCTGTTGCTGCTGCATTGTCTTTCTTCCTACTCAATGGTCCCAGTTTTCCTCTCACTTAAATGAGTGTAAATCTGGAGTAATTCCATTGCAGTTAGTAGAATTGTGCGAATGTTAAACCGGTGTAAGGAGAACAAGGCCCCCCCTAGACCATGCTGCAGAATCAGAGCTTTTTATACATTATCATTTGGAATTTTCATGCACAAACATTTCTTTAAAAACGTTATCTAAATATTAAATTCATGTTTGCTTCCTATTTCAAATCCTCTAAAGAGGACACAGTTTCAAAAAAACCAAAAGGTGAAGATAAGCCTCTTTAAGGGCATTTTATAGCATTCACCCTGCTTTTCAATTTTTCTAAATCAGTTATCACACATTCTTAATTCAACTAAACACATTTAAATAAAATTTTGGCTACGGCTCCCCAAACATACTACGCTCTAATTAGATTTGATCAGATTCTTTTAGGAAATAATTCATATTTTTATATCAGAAATTTAATCAGAGCTCTTAAGCAGTCACCTGTGTAGTGATAAATTTACACCTCTGCGTCAGAACTGTTGGTTTGTGTCACCAAGACCATGCTCCTATGCATGTAAAAAGCTGAAAGAACAAGAGTACTTCAGTACTGCATCTGAAGAAGAGAGCTGAAGTCTCTTGAAAGCTTATGTCTGCAAATATTAAATTTGTTAGTCTTTAAAGTGCTACAGAACCCTCGTTGCTTTTGCTGTATACAGACTAACACGGCTACCCCTCTGGAACTATAAATGAGCAGATATTTTAGATCAATACTCAGCTTCAGTATTTTTCAGAAATACAGGAACTGCCATATTGGATCATATCAAAGGTCCATCTAATCCAGTGTTTTGTCTCCCATGTAAACCAAACATTAACCAAGATGCAGGGTTCAATGGCCCAATATGATTGAAATTCTTCATATCTGGATTGGTTTTCACAGTAAGTGATATAAATGCTGGACTTTAAGAAAGGAAACTCTTGAAGTTTAAGGACTAGGGGATGAATACTGTTCCTTATTCACACAGGTATGTCCTAATGAAGTCTTGGAACTGATCAATAGGACTATTCACTTAAATAAAGACTGTAGGATCAGACACCAAAAAAAGAGAGTAGCCACTGACATTTGGTGCCACATGCCCTTCTAGTAAGTCTGCTCCTTCACTACCACAAGACTTCTTATGTACAGTACACAATTTCAGCTGAGGAAGAGATTTTTACAAGCAAATAGCTATCAGGCACCTAACTTCCATTCACACCCTTGAAAAATCTCTCACAAACTGTAATACAGTGAGAAGTTGTTAGTGAAGTAGTTTGAGTCTAAAGAAAAGCTTCAGTAAGAACCCTCTTAGCATCCATTAGTTTTGGACCTGACTTTCACATCTTACTTTCCTGTTTGAGCTTGCAATTTTTTGGGCGTGAATAATTATGTGGGCACTACTAAAGTCATTTAAATGCTTAGTTACCAGATTCCTCCCAAATACCAGGTAGACAGGTAGACATATAAGTGACTTCAGTTGCACGCACAAAATGGTGTCTGCAATTATTTATGCCCATGGGAAAGGGAAGCCAACCCCTTTAAAAAATCTGGCCCTTTTTAGGAACACTGCAGTCAAAAATAAAATACAACCAATCTTATCAGCAGAGAAGATTTTCCTCTTAAGGGACAGAATGACCTAACGTTAATAGATCTACTTTGGACTGTTTATACTGTATGTAAATGTCCCATGTTTGAGAAAGGCTATAGTAAAGTACAACATTAAAAGCAAGGTGTTGCAATTTGCTAATCCACAGCAAGAACCATTTAACTTATTTTCATGTCAACTTTCACCACTTTGTATGTCTTGCATCTAACAGGACTATCTTAAAAGATACAGAAAAGGCAGGGATAGGTGATAAACAACTTACTTATTACCTCCTGAAACATCTTGGCTAGGTGAAATTATATCCCTAACAGGGAAATAATGCCAGTTTCCGGTAAGTCATATTACTTACATGAAAGAGGCAGGTGGGGAAATTAATAGCTGTATTTCTGCTACTCATTCTGAAAAATCATCATTAAAAATGTAAAGAAGTTTGCTTTACCTAAGTTTAAGTAACATTTCTCTCTTACTACTTTGTGCTTCTAACAAGTTAGAGGTGTCTCCTTTTTCATATTCCCAACTCCCCCATTTAAAATTTTCCAGAAGCCTAAAGATTCAGTTCTATGATTTGCAACTATTTCAAAAGTTGTACTAAACATGCCAACATATTTAAACAGAGTGAATCGTGTAATAAAAATATAGTAACCATGGTTCAATGTTGGTTTTTTTAAACATAGGGTTTGAATGTGCTAGGGAGCCTGGGCTCTAGCACATGTTTATACCACAATAAAGTTATTCACCAGCTTTGGGAGCTGCAGTTATTCTAAATTCTATTTTAGAAGTTAAATTTTAAGAAAAAAGTTAGAGCACGACCTTTAGTATAATTGACTAGATTCTCTCCCCAAAGATTACAAAGGAATCTAGCAAGAGTAATATTCTGTTCTCCATGTAAACGGCATGAGCTGAGATGTAAAACACTGTGTTAGTGCAAACTTCTCTGAGGGTACCCTTCTGTACGGTTCCTGTATAGTTGACCATTGACAGTTCTGGAACAAGGAAACACAGATTTTAAGGAAATGTACATTAATAGCAGAGGACAGAAGTCGCTATGAGCCTCACACTCAGACACTGGAAGCAGTGGCATTCACTCAAGCTCCACTAGTGAGATTTGGAGCACAGAAAGCAGTTTGCCTGAACAGAGCCCATTCTTTTAGTGTTAGGATTAGGGAAAAGTCTTGCACTTGATGGTGGCAGATTTCTTTTAAGCACTTTTTATGGGGGGGGGAGGGGTGAGGGGGTGCAAAGTTTGCTGAAATAAGACAAATTGTTGAGACGTTTCAAATACTGCAGAATAGATGTGTTCTGCACATGCCAAAGTGCAAGATTACAAAACAAATTCCTCACTTCACCAGGGAGAATCAGAAGTAATTAACTCTATTAACTTCAAGGGGAGTTACTCCAAATTTACATCAGGGAAACAGAAATCAGAATCTGCCCGTCTGTTGGTTTGAAGCGTGAAAGGGTTTGATCGCAGAAATCAGCCAAACAGTTTTTGAAAGATCTAACCCAAAACTAGCAACCAATGCTATTATTTTTCCTCATGCATTAACCTAGTACTATATTGTGAAGGAACGAGCACCCCAAAAAGGGAGATTGTATTAAAAACTCCTGCAATACCACACAAAATATACACACACATTGTGTATTAAATAGTATAGCAGACTAATAAACTACCCTTTAAAACACTGGAACATTTGTCCAGCCTCCCCCCGCCAACTGTCCTACAATGCAACATCACAGGGAATCTCTGATCAGGAAAAGAATGGAAGAAGAAGAGCAGGAATATTGCGAATCAGTATTTAAGTACATTAGCAAATGTGTTTACAAAACTAGCCTAGCACATGCTTTTATCAGTCCTAACAGTTACAGTAATGAATACTAAACTTTGCTATATATTTATTAAATCCAGCATGAAGACAATCCTAATTAGTGAAACCAACTCTATATAATCTTAGCTTCATCCCTCCCTCTTCATTGCATGGTATTACACTAACATCCTGTTAGTTTAAAAAAAAAGTTACAGGGGAATTAGATGACTCAGTCATGAAATAGGGAGCGCTACAACATTAGATTGCCAGAAGTTATCGTGTGATGGCCAGCAGACAAACAATAGGAACTTCCAGTCAAGTTTCCAACATGGAGATGACTGTAAAACAAAACAAAACAAAAACACAAACCCCCCCCCACACACACACACCCCATCAGCTCTTGCCATTGGACCCTTTGTGAACAGTCTTCAAGATACCAAGAACTGAAACTGAACTCACCCACCCTCTGCGTATCAGGTCCCTTTAAAGTGTCTCAAGTTGGGCACCTAGAATAACCAGTATCTTTTTAAAATGTAGGCCCTTAAGGCACAAAGAAAATATTTCACCTACAAAAGGATCAGCTCTTGGCCTGAACAATGGCATAGCTCTCACAGGGGTAACTTTACTGGGTCACTCCTTAGGTTGTAAACACTTTGCGGGAAGGACTGTCTTTTTTGTTCTGTTGGTACAACATCTAGCACAGTGGGGGTCCTGGCCCATGACTAGAGCTTTTAGGTACAACCACAATATAAATAAGAAAAAAATAATGCCAACTAAGGGGAAACTGAGGACAATGAAATAGGAGGAACAAGAAATAAAACGGGGCTTGTACAGTTATGCCGGGGGAGGGGAGTTAGTGATCTCTTCCTCCTTCCCTCACTTAACAAATGTACAGCCTGTTACACTTAGTTTTCCATAATTCATATACTATTCATTCTTTGTCCAACTGGATTTAATATAATCTGTTTCCCTACAGAGATTTCAATAGCATCTGAGCCACAGAGCTCTAGTTAATTAGAGTTGGCACAGACACAACAATGCAGACAGATCATCTTCCTAGGCCAGCTATGCTTTAAAATAAACAGCTGTAGTATTTGATGCATTTAAATTTCAAACATAGCTAGAAAATTATGTGTTTACTGCACCCAGCATGAAGAAGCAGGCAAGGACAATACATGCCAGCCCTCCACTCTGCCAGCCCTTTCCATCATATGAAACCATTGTCAGAGTTGGTCAGGATATTCTATTTTAATTTCTTGCCCTTGACTACTGTGTAGCGCCTCTGGTACCATCATAATGCTCAGAGGGGGCTGCATTTCAGCAGTGGGTGAGGTTTTCGTGTATATGGTTTAATTCTGGAAAGCCTCTTCAGGCCCACAAAAGGCACTCTACTGGCACAAATACAACTACTGGCATCTCTTAATGTCCTGTACACATTATAAAGTTAAATGAGCTTCAATCCACCCAAGTATTTGAGATGTTCCATTTCATACACCTACCAGATGAGCCTTTAAAAATGACATTCACGAGTGATTTAGGATGAAAGTTTGTGGCTATATAAAATTAACTACACAGCTACCTAAAATATACTGGGGGTTATTTATTTAAAATATTTGGTAAATTGTATCCAGCTTTTAAATTTGCATTTACCGCAGAAGTGGACACACTCTTTTGGAGAAAATGTGTTTTCATAGCTATCCCTGGCATCGAGGGCTTTTAAATCTTCAAATAAAAAATTGGACATGCAATTGACTCGTGCTCTGTACTCAGTACTTAATGTAATGGTACAGATATCCGAATTTTTCCTCGTAGAAAACAAGTGTTCTGTTTTGCTACGCAGACAAGCCAATTATATCTGTTTGGAATGGTATCTGCAGGCCTAATTTTTCCATGGTATCATCTTATCTTTCCATTATAGGTGTGCCTGTATCCCTGTGCTGCTGATTGGAGAACTTTGGTAGCAGTTCTTCCCCACCCGCACTTGTGCTGCTCACTGCCTGCCACAAGCCCAGCCAGCCTGCACAGGCATTCCCTTCTCAGTTCCTTCTCTACTGCAGAATCAACTACTAGAACTCCAAAGTAGAGGGGAGAAGGGAGGGTCATAGAGCATACACAGGAACACACATCTCAAAGAACCATTGTTACTGCACAAGGTGAGTAACTTCCTCCTCCTCTTCAAGTAGCATCCCTATGGATGCTCCACTATAAGTGACTCCCAAGCAGTACCCATCACTGGAGGCCAGGACTTCAGAGTCGAATCTGATACAGATGATAGTACTGCGACACCGAATTTGGTGTCCGCAGCCGAATCCCCAGGATGGCGTAGTGTTCTGCAAAGGTATGTGCAAATTTCTGATATAGGTATACCCTTGAAGAAGGTGACTGATGAGGAGACTGACCTCGTAGAATGAGTGTGTACTGAAGATAGGGGAGCAACCGTATGCCACTAGTAAAGGTGCTTAAGACAGCTGAAGACCCACTTAGGGAGTCTCGGAGATGAGATTGCTGTGCCTTTTGACCTATCTGCAAGGGATAGGAAAAGCCACAGTGATTTTCTGAAAGCCCTTGTCCTGTCCAAATAGAAGGCCAAGACTCTTCTCACATGGAGAGTATAGAGGATGGCTTCCCTATTATCCTCAGGAGGTTTGGGATAAAAGACTGAAAGCTAAATAAGCTGATTCATATGAAATGCAGAAATCACCTTGGGAATGAACTTTGGATGTGATTTAAGTGTGACCTTGTCCAGGAAGAACGCAGAAAAGGGGGATGCGTCATCAAAGCTGCTATCTCCCTATCCTTCTGGCAGAGGTGATGACAATGAGGAACGCTATCTTCATGGAAAGGTGAGTTAATGAACAAGCAGCCATGGTTTCAAATGGCAGTCTAATCAGTCCTTTTAACACTAGGTTGAGATCCCATTGAGGAGTGGGGAGCCTGGGTTGTGTGGAGGGGTTTGCGATGCCCTAAAGAAACCTCTTCGTAGCTGGGTAGGAGAAGATTGTGTATCCTTCTACCAGCTGGTGGAAGGTTGCAATTGCTGCCAGATGAACCTTCAGCAAACTCAGAGTCCCGACATCTTTAAAGCCAATAGGTAGCCTAAGACAATTGGTTGGCTTAGACTGAGAAGGCAATCATCCAGGTAAGGAGAAAACACGCTGCCTGGAGGGCATAAGTGGGCCGCCATTACCGAAAGGACCTAAGAGAATACGCTGAGGGCTGATGAGAGGCAGAAAGGGAGTACCCTGTACTGGTAGTGGTCCTGGCACAGTGAGAATCTGAGGTAACGCCCGTGACTCAGTATGATCAAAATGTGGAAGTATGCATCTTGAAGGTCGAGGGCAGAGAACCAATCACCTTCCTCTAATGATGGAATGATTGTTGATAGGGTGATCATCTTGAATTTCTTGATGTATTTGTTGAGTGTTGAGGTCCAATATGGGTCTCCAACCTCCCTTTTTCTTTGGTATCAGGAAGTAGCAAAAGTAGAAGCATTTGCCTCGGAGATGTACGAACACAGGTTCTATAGCTCCTATACTAAAGAGATGATTTACCTCTTGATGTAGATGACTCTTGTGAGAAAGGTCCCTGAAGAGGGACGGGGAAAAAGTGGATGGCATATCCATTCTGGATAGTCTCCAGTACCCACTTATCGAACGTTATCTGTTCCCAAGTGCTGTGGAATAAGGTAAGGTGGTCTCCGAAAGGATGGGCAAGGTCTTCCAGCATGAGGTTGCAAGGAGAGTGTTCGACCAGCGCCTTGACCCCTCCGTCAAAACTGACACTTCAAGGTGATGGGCTGAGATGCAGTCGGGTTGGGGTCCCAATTGCTTTCACCTAGGGAACCTTGGTTTCTTCCTCTGTGGCCCGTGAGATCTTTGTGATGAGTACTGATATCTGTATTGTAATGACTAGGGCTTAAATGGTGGCTGAGGGTTGCATTTTCTCTTGTAGGCTGGCTTGTATATCCCTTGGGATCCAAGAGTCGTCCATGAATCCTTCCATGTATGAAGAGACGTGTCAGTCTTCTTGGCGAATAACTTCATGAATTCAAAATGAAGGTCCTCCACTGTGGTTTGGATCTCTTTATTGATGCCAGATGAATGCAGCCACAAAGCCTGTCTCACAACAATGGCCATGGAAATCAAACATTGCTGCTGTGTCAGCCATGTCTAATGCAGACTGAAGAGATGTTTTAGCTACCAGCTGGCCTTCATTAATTATGGCCTTGAATTGGTCTTTATGGAACTCCAATCAATAAAGTTGTATTTTGCTATCAAGGCCTGCTAATTTGCTATTGGAACTGGAGGGTGGCTGATGAATATGCCTTCCTGCCAAACAGGTCCAGATGTTTCCTGTTTCGGTCATATGGGGTGGATTTAGATTGGTGCTGGCAGCCCGTGGAATTAACCACATCCACAATTATGGAATTGGGAGATGGGTGGGAAAATAGAAATTCTGTGTCCTTTACTAGCACATAATACTTTTTGTCCACCCACTTTCATGTTGGCAGGATAGATGCAGGAGTCTGTCATGTGACTTTGGTAGGGTCCAGGAGTGCCTCATTAACCGGGAGGGCCACTCTGGCAGAGGTGGAAGAGTGTAAAATGTCCACCAATTTGTGGTGAGCTCAGACACTTACTGCAACTGTGTTTGCAGGACTTCTGCCACCTTCTGAGCTAGGTCCTAGATTTAAAATCATCAGCCATGAATGGTGGAGAAGCATCAGCGCCTCATCTGATGAGGACAATGAGACATAAGCTTGAGGAGTGTTCCTCATCTGCCTCCACCCCAACTTCTTCCCCCAGCTGCTCAGGAGCTCCAAAAGCCTTTGAAACCACAACTGAAGGAGGGTGCCTCCTTGCCTGTTGGTATGCCATGCTAGGGGCCTGGGAGGCTTGCTGCCTCTAAGCCTGTCAAGGGCCCCAGTACGACCATTGAAGGTAGGGCGTTGGTGGCTGGTACCACAGTTGGCCAAACCATGGAAGCTGAAGGTCAGGTGGACGACATGTCTGGTGCCCATAGTGAGATTGGATTCCATATGGAGAGTAAGAAGAGCAGTGGGAACCCAAGCCCTCTTGCTCATTTTCCAACTCCAATGATGAGAAATGCAATGTGTGGCAAGGAGATGTCGGCAAGTCCAATGATTTGGGATAACTCAATGCTGGGGCCCCTGGTACTCAGTAGGGATAAGTCTGGTGCATTGGACACCGAGAGATCTGTCATGCCCCAGAAATCCAGTGGCACAGATAGCGACAGTACCAGTGGTGAACGTTGGTACCGAGGCTTGCACCAATGGAGTCAGAGATGTGGATCTGGCCATAGTCTGTTGGTGCCATGCATACCGGGATCAGTGCCACTGTCAATATCCATGCCGAAGTAGCCTTGCCTGAGGTGGATCTTCTATGCCTGTTACGCCCCTGCAATACTCATACTTCTTTGCCCATGCCCATCAGCTCTTTGGGCAGACCGACTTGCTCTGGTGGCTCGGTACTTTGCGTACCCTGGATACCAGCATTAGGAAACGTCAATGCTATCGGTATGGATGATGCTGGAGATAGTTTCTGGCTCAATTGGGGCTCATTGTGGGGACTCACAAACCTTTTCTTAGCGGCCTTAAGTGAGTGGCTTGTCTCTCTGGGATCATCCGCCTTCGAAGTAGAAGGTTGCGCTGAGAGTTCTCACTGTGACTCCAGGTGTTGAAGGGCTTACTCCACGAGCAGGAGTTTGAGCCTTAACTCTGTTTCCCCTTACCTGGGTTTTAGTTTCTGGCACCAACCAGACCTTTGTGGATTGTTCGTTTCTCCCAGACAGCGAACACACTACGAGTGCCCATCAGTCACTTGTATAGATTCCTTGCAACTGAGGCACTTTTTGAGGCCTGGAGAGCCAGGCATACCTGTGTCCAGGAAGGGGCCCCTCCCCACACCAGGGTTGATAGGAGGCAAATCCTCTCTTCTTTTGAGGGGGGAGAGGAGGGGAAGGCATGGCCAACAAAAAACAAATAAGGTAACAGAAAAAAAGCTTCATGGGAAGTTAAACTTAACAAAACTAAAGGGAGTTAACGAACCATGAATGGATACCTTTGAGCTGCATCTCTAGCCGGGGCGGTTGAGAAGGAACTGAGGAGGGAATGCCCGTGCATGCTGGCTGGCCTTGTGGCAGGCAGGGAGCAGTAAATGCATGGGCAGGATAGACGGCTACCAAAGTTCTCCCATCAGCAGTGCAGGGGCGCACACACCTACAGCGGAGCACCTATAGGGACACTACTCGAAGAGGATCAAGTTTACTAATCCTTAATACCACTTTATTTTATATTCCTCTCCACTTGGGCAATGAAAGTAAGACTTGTCACTTTACTTTTCTGGCTCATGTGCCAGCAATGCTACAGAGTTTGGGTTGCAATCAATGCAGGGGAATGTTTCAAACTAAACAAAATACAGCGTTCTCACCAAATTATGGGAATCCTTTAACTGATCTTAAGTTATGTAATTTTTTTTTTTTAAACAAAAAAATCTAAATCTGAGACCTCAACTAACTAGACAGTGACTCTTGAAGTATGTTTATCTGTTCATAACCCTGAAATGATCTAAGTGGGAAGAATACCTTTCAACTCAAATAACCTTTGGTTCTCTTGCTCCCAAACATCACACAATACATAACTATTATATTTTTCTGGTGCCTCACAAGGGTTTACTGAACTACATAAAAGGAATTGTCTCGCCCTGCACTGAACTACAGCCCCTCTTGGGTAAAAGGTAGGAGTGGTTCTGTAGTGCGCAGCAGCACCACACAAGTTTGTGACAGGAAGTGAAGAGTTAGGTTAGGTATTAGGAAAAAGCTTTCTAACTTCACGGCTAGGTAAGTTCTGAAATAAGCTTCTAAGGGAGATTGTGGAATCCCCATCACTGGAGGTTTTAAAGAACATGTTGGACGAACACCTATCAGGGATCTTCTAGGTTTACTTGATCCTGCCTCAGCACAGGGTTACTGGACTAGATGACTTCTTGAAGGCTCTTCCTGCCCTATATTTCTATAATGCCACCATATCTAGTTTGAAACTGTAGGGGGAAAACTTAGGTAGGCAGAATGCAATGTCTGAAATGTGAATTTAGCATGGACATCAGAGGTGAAACACTCATCTTTGTGATAAGGGCCATTTGGCTATTTAATGTCATAAAAGATCAGCACCTCCCTTTTAAATCACATCTGACATACAACACAGAGCCTGATGTCATCCTGGGGAGCTGATCCCCTGTGGGCTCAGCAGAAAGAGAGGTGCTACCCATTGAACCAGCAGAACACGGAATTTCCTCGGAGCTCTCATCTAAGCACTAGCCAGGCTCAGCTTCACTTAATTTGGATAGCTGAGGAAGCCATAGCAGCAGGTGGAATGGCAACCAAACACGTTTTCAAAGAACATGTTTTCATGGGGGAAACTCAAGAGCACTGAAGAGCAAACTAAACCAGCATACTCACTATACTATCCTGACTGGACTCCTATTTTATTCTATTGCATTGCAGGAATAATTCAGTAGAAAAATGCACAGCTTTTCATTAAGCATATCCACTTCTATCTAGCTTGCCCAGAGTCATCCTTACTTCAGGGAATGGGTGTGTGATTGAGATGCCCCTTGTGATTAAAGATTAAAGCAAATGGAATTTAATGTCTAGTTGCTTAGTGCTCATGACAAGTGCAGGCTTGACATCCCTGGAGAATGAAATCGTGCATTTATCCACAGAATGGGCAGCAGCAAGGCTAGATTCCCAATATAGCTCAACCTTGCCCTGGAGGGGCAGCCTCTGGCTTAGTTCGTTTTTCACAGCCCATTCAGTCCTTGTCCTGTCTGCTGAGAAGGGGGCCAGTTATGATGGTAGTGGTTTGTGATGCAATGCCTTGGTCACCCATCTCTTTTCACACAGGGCTTCACACAATCCCCAGCCAGTAACAACTTCGGTTCATTGGTGACTTGAGCAAGATTCAAATTGGCAACCTAAAGGTGAAAGGCTCGAATTATTATTAGTCCTCTCCAAAAAGGTCAGTAACCCGCCTCAAAGAGCCATGTCTTGTCCCTCTCTTCCCTGTCCTTTGAGATCTACTGATGAAAAGTGCTACATAAAAGAGCTAAGTGTTACTGTCATACTGGTACAAAGTGCAGCTTTGCCATTATAGCTGCCCCCCAACTAGCAGCACTTTGCAAACACAGTACACTGGAATTCCTCTAATGGTACAGCTCTCCTCCTGTAGACAGGGCCTGCATACCAAGCTGTGTAAAGGCTTCCCCACTTTATACTACACACCCATACTAGGAACAAAAGATTAGTCCATGCTGGACTACGCTTTAGCCTTCTTCCCTATTAACAGAGAGCAGCTGTGCACAATGTTGATTGCTCCTACTTGAGCAAGCCTCTCAATTGCTTTCGCATTTAGCATTTTAACCTAAATGGATTCTTTTAAAATTAGTGCGAGGAACAGTGTGGATTTGAGAGAATGACCACAATAAAGTAAAATCCAACCCTCAGATCTCCTACTCATGTCTGTGCTACCCAAGGAGGTGAAACTAGGAGTAATGGGATGAAACTGAGCAAGGTAAAATAGAGGTTGAGTAGCAGAGAAACACTTCCTATCAGTGAGCTCTATTAGACTGTGAAATAGTCTCCTAAGAGAAGTGGCAGAAGCACCACTGCTTGAGTCATCTATAAAAACAGACAAGGACAAAACCGCCTCTTCCAGGGAACAATCCGGCATTGGGTTAGATGAGCTGCATGTGTCATTAAAAAGGTATTTCCCACTGGAGAGCATGACTTATGAGTTTCCTTACTATGCACAAACTGACCTGTGAACAACTTAGCACATGGGTCATTACAAAGAGGGCAATTGCCCTCACCCCTTCTTCATGACTCGATTTTGCATTTCCACTGCAAAGCTTAAAGAAGTGGAAATAAAAGTTTGTGTTGCTCAGCTGCAGTGCTTGCTGGCCTGCAGCACTGCTAGTGCTCTGTAGAGAAAGTGGTTTTCTAGCCACACTTGTCCAGTTGTAATGGTGCTCATGTGTCCCAAAAGGTTTTTACTCCCAACAATCACAGCAGGAGCGGCACCAAAGAGTATCGCATTAAAGGTAGGTTGGCTTTCAGAAACACCCTTATTTTGCCCAGCTATCCTGGGAAAAATCCCACCCCCAAATCCCATGGCTGCTTGTTTTTTTTGGCATGCCTACCAGTATTTCGCTGGGCCTCAAGGCTTTCCTCACTGCTTGCTTGTCAGTGTTCAGTACCCTAGAGTCCATCTGTGGGAAAAGATATTTCCAGTAATGGAAGTGGAAGGGAGGGCTCATTGAGCACGTAGCTTGTCACCACTCTGCAGTTTCCTTGCTAATAGAGAGTGGCACAAAGGGAGTTGGGAATGAACACCGAGAGGATGAAGCAGCTGAGATGAGAGAGAGCCCATCAGAAAGGTTCAGATAAGTGCTCCTCGGAACATTATCTTTTGGATGTTTCACCATCAGAGGAAAGAGACAGGGTGATGGGACATAAGTAGAAGATACCAAGGATAGATTTTCTTGTAGGATAGGGAAGCCTGGAGGGATAAGGAAGGATGTGTCTGGATAGATGACTGTCAATGTTAAAGCCTTGAGTAAAGATAAGCAGGATTTTAGGGTGGGCTAATTATCCTCCCCACCCACCCTCTCAGACATTGACAGCAGTGACATTTTCTTTTAACTCTCTAGTTACCAGAGAGTGTGATTCTGTGCCCTATCACAATCCCTCACGCTGGTTTCAGCTGTCCAAGACTACTCTCCACTTTAGAATTTACTTCTGGAGCCCTTTCAATGAGGTAGGACAATCACACTCATCCAACTTTGATTATCTGAATAAATGCAGGGGAGTAACCTAGTATGGGTTAGAAAATGCCATACCAGAAGCAAGGGCTAATTTCCTCCACATCCCCAATCTAATTTTTTAAACACCATTTGTCATGAACATGGCACCTGTAAGAGTCTGCACAGGCCTGCATCATTCTAGCAGCAGATTTCAGCTGATACTTTCCTCCACAAAAGGAAACTGCTTCCTTCCATGGAAACTGCTCACACCTACTCATCACTACTCAGCTGAACTGAGATACCCATTTCTGCCTTTTCCATATTCCCCTACTTCCCCCACCCCAGCTCAGGTTTCAAAGGTTGATTTGGGCATATATACAGGGAATCTCATTTAGATTTTCAGAACAGTATTAGGTTCTAGGACCGAACCTATCACTAACACAACCATATCTGAATATTCCTGTTAGCTGGGTTCTAGCAATTTCCTGTCCGGCATGAAGAGGGATTCAGTTTTGAGAGGCTTGTTATACACCACTACCTATCTGCCTACAGTAGTTTAACACGATTCTCAGACCAAACCCCTGTTTCACATCAGTTCTCACTGCTAGCATGGGTCTACTCCGCTGTGAACATGCTTGTAACATTGCTGGAGAATGCCAAATCTTCCACTGGGCAGCAGCAATGCATGATACTCGAATCTCTCTCTCTGCCACAGGACCCCGGGGCAACAGCTGAGAAACTGCATCTTGAAAATATGGATCCTTCCTTATCTCTGCCTGTTTTTGCCCAAAAAGGCAGCCAATTTATTTCTAAGCTGTCTTGCTTCAGTCCACATCTAACTAAACAGTCCTAAGATTTTTTCTTCCACACTCTGCAAGAGCAAGTTGGCATCAGCAATCAGATATATCCAATTCAGAAAGGAGAGGTTTAGCAATAGTTTTACTTCAACCACCTTGTGTTGGACAGTCTAAAGCATCCATTCTGCAGTGCTGCAATGCAGCTGCATTGTCCCCCATGCCCAAGGAAAGGTTTGCATCTAAAGTATTAGCATGTAAGTACCGAGTATTTGAGTACTGCTGCTCCATATGGTATTCAACATATCTTATTCCTAATCAGAAGATTAAAGGCATTTTCCCCCACTTGTTCATAATTTGCCATGGCCTTAGCAGTTTAGATGATAGTTTGCAGGCATTTGCATAATGCTATTTATATCACTACCAACCATTTGCTGCCTGCCCTTTTTCTCAGAAATTCACTGTAGAAAATCATTTCTGAAAAAGTGCTGCTTTTTAAAGATATTTCTCAGAGCTGATTAAGCACTTCTATCTGAGATATGAAGCTCTTCCAGACACTTCTTGCACACATGCTGGTAGCAAACATTAATAGACAGATCATCAAGCAGAATGCTTCAAAGCCAGGGATGATTTCATACATACTTTTGTTTGGGGATTTTGTTTTATTTTTGGAGGGCTTTTTGTTTTTGAAAATACCGTTGAGCCAACTTGTTTTCTATTGGGATAGCACTGCACATGCATTTGCTACTGGTAATGCATTACATATCCTCCCACTCCCATAAGGGCCTTCCTCCTCTCACTGCCAGCTGTAGCATGCAGCAAGATGACCCATTGCTATAAAAGTCTGATACTGTGCACTCCTGAATAAAGGAAACTGTGCCAGAACATTCATGTTTAAGCACACAGCAAGCACTCCACTCCCCCTATATTTTTTTGCAGTAAAAATCATCTTTCCAATCTAACAAACTCAACCTGCTCCAGACATGTGCCAAACCACACACTTTTGGGCTACCAGAGCACAAGGAGCAGGACAGACACGATCTGCCTGACTCAGAAGAGCTGATTTTTCCTGCTCCTAACCTCTTCCTGATTCCTCTCTTGGAAAGATGTAGGTTATAGATAAAATTTGGAAAAGTCCTAGGTGACTTAGAAGCCTAAATCTTATTCAAGTCAATATAAAACTTAGGCTCTTAAGTGTCTAAGCCACTTTTGAAAATGAAACAGGCATCTCAGGCACTTCTGAAATATTTTACTCTGTGGGAATCAGAGATCCATCACGTCTGCCTGCACAGAGCCTCACAAAACAAGCTACACAGAAGTTTATTCTCAGTTTAGGGAAACACGTAATTTATACCTAGCCCACTCTCAGATGCAAGTTTATAGCTAGAGGAATTTTGTTCAGTTCACTCAATTTCAGTATCCTGCATCTCTGATAGTATTGTACTTTACTCCACATGCATTTGTGATTTGAATCACTGATCAAAAAGATTAGACATCAAGCATTCACTTGCTCTTCAGCAACAGGCTTAGTTTTCTCGAGCTCAACATTTCATCTCTCTGGTGGCAAGAATAGCAGTATTAATTGCTGAAACTATAAAGGCTCAGATTATCAGAGATGTAAATCAAATTTACTTATACACGGACTCTTCCAACACAATCTTCTATGATTTAAATTGTTAGGTACTAGCAGTAAGTTACTAGATGCTTTCGGAAGACTAAAAGCTGTGATCCCACAAGGCACAATTAGATAACATATCTGGAGCTGCTTAGCTCGGGAAGTCTAGTGAGGAAGCCTGTTGGTAGCACAGGGAGACTAGCTCTGACTGAAGGGAAATTAATCTGCTCTACAGCTAAAGCCCTTCATGTTACCAAGTGGCAGACATCACATAAGCATTACACAAAGAAAAATAACCCATGCTTACTGAAAATGGATTGCAGACAACCCTTCAAGACAGAATGCTTAGATATGTGTTTAAGATCCAAGATGGTCACAAAAGCTGATCGAGTAAAACAGGAAGTGGCTTTGCTTACAATTATGGAGAAACATTAAGGAGAACTGAAGTGTTCTGCGCTGCCTTTTCAACAGGTCTGTTACAAAGGGACCCATTCTAATTGTAATGGATTTTCAAAGGAAAAAAGTCAGGCCTACTGAATGTACTGTCTTTAGTGCGACTAGTGACACTACAGTTGCTGCAGTACTATGATAGAAAGAATATCAAAGGAAAGATCAGTGTAAGCTTCCCTCACGTTGTCCCCAAAAGTTTTCCCAATGCTGACTTGAAAAAGCCACCTTTAGCGGAAAAAGTAGTATATACACTTCTCTCCCCTGTTCAGTCCTTGCTGAAACTGGCAATTTTTTGCTGTGGACTGAAACTAAAAACTCTCATCATTTAGGGGACATTACCAATCTGGACTGGATTTGAACCAGAACCAGACGGTTGACAAGCTCCATTAATAGTTCCCACTGAAAGTTAACAAAGATGCTGGTTGAAATCTCTTTCAATATCAGAAAAGACCACAGAATCAAATTTGGGGACAACTGCCCCATGGACTTGCAAAAAGTCAAAAGTTTGCAACAGTTTTGAAAACTGGAGACCAAAAAGCTAGATTTTTAGAGGTCTTCACTGCTAGTGTTAAATTGTACTGAAGTATGCTAGACTTGCAATCAGGGAAGAACATACCCACTATTGGTCAAAGAGTCATCGACCCACTTTTAATGGTCTCTGCACGCTTAACTGTTCATCACAGTCGAACGCTATTTACCCAAACAAGAACACAGTTGTTATAGGTGCCCTATCGTATTACCACTAAGGCTGCTTAAATAAACTGCCTGTGTGGTAACATAAGTAGCAGAGCAAACACATTTCAATGGGAGATTTCAATCCGCTGATGTGGCAGAGCATCCCATTTGAGCAGCGCAGTGCACATGACATGCAAGCAGGTGTGTGTGTATGGGAAAGTCATGCTCTGTAAATGTAATTATAAAGTGGAAATTACATGCGGTTTAGGAATGCATTTAGGACATGTACACACACACCCATTAAATGGCATGGTGATTTCTCTACTTCTGACCAGTATTGTTTTGCCTAGGTAGTGTTCCAGTTCACCCAGGTGCTATGCTTAAAAGTTCTCTTCCTTCTTTTGATGCCATGTACTGCCTCTTGGCATTTTCAAGGCCCAAGCTTTCCTAAGGGGAACCATTTCTTTTGAAGGGACTGATTTGCTGCCCCAGCTACTCCATTCTGTGATAAGAGTGAGTCTTCAAATGGACTGGTTTCAATAGCTATTAATCAAAATAACCAGCATTTACAAACATGCTATATGTAAGGCTCAAATACTGTGGTTATGAATGCAGTCAGAATACTTAGATACAACAACGAAATTGTTTTAAAAATCCATATGCAGTACTGCCCTGGCTGAGACAGGCTTCTGTTACTAGCACAGAAACCAAACACCCACAGAACTGACCCGCTGAAGAAGGAACTTCAACAGGACAAAGCTCAAGTTATTTCAACAAACATGATGGAAAAGCAGAAGGTATCTAAAAACTAAGCAGTGGCCAGGCAAAGTGGCAATGACTGAAGTCTCAAACTCACATATAGCTAAAGTGGTACAAGCACTCTAGTGTAGACATAAAATTATATCAGTTTAGAGACACCTTATACAAGTATAGCTACTCCCATTTCGGAAGGGGAAGAAGCTATACTGGTGTAAAGGCATCTTTACACCACTTCAACTGAATCCACACTGGAGGCTGTACTGATTTAATTATTTTGGGTAGGAGTGAAATAGTTAAAAATCGGTACAAGAGTTGTGTGTAGACCAAACCTAATGTTCTTTTCATAGGCCTTGCAAGATAAAAATGGAAATAAATGGTGTGACGTAGTGATGTTATTGGTTATAAAATTGTATCTATTATCCTACTGCCCCATTTAGAAGTCGTCGTCAGCCAGTTTAGTCAGAACCTTTCATTCAAGCCATTTTTTAAGGAAAGATAATGGTAGGAAAAAGTGATAATCTTAGCATTCTGGAGATAAATAAATATTGAGGCAAACCCCAGAGGAAGCATCTATGGGAGATAAATGTCAAAATACTGTCACAGAACCAATGCTTCATTGCAATTACTTTCCATTACACTGACTGATGAAGGTGTCACCCTCTCATTCCTAACCATGAGTGGAGAAACTGGGAGGTTCCGGCCCTATCTGCATTAGAAAAGGTTTGCCAGTATAATTGTGCTGGCCTACCCTCCTAGTGGAGATGCTGCTTATATCAGCAAAACAGTGAGGCTAGAATAGCTTATACTAATTTCTCAAAAGAACTGTTTTGCTGGTATAACTGCATCTACACTGGGGCTTTTGCTGACATAGTTATGTTGGTTAGATGTGTGATTTTTTCCACACTCCTAACTGACATAACTACACCTACAAAACCATTAAGTGTAGACCAGGCCTCAGAAGCAGCTGACGGAAGCTGTTGTAAAGAGCATAAAGGTGAAATGTGGAAGAGCAGGCCAGAAACAGGAAAAAGAGGCAGTGGGCGCTCATTTCTGAGAAGTGAGACTCAAGCTGGCCAGGAGGAGCTGCAGTCACTGTGCAGCTTACCTGGGGGAGAGGCTAACAAGCCGTCCAGCTTTACAAGAGTAAGTGCTGCATTGCTCCAGGGACCCTTTGTTTACATAGGGCTCAGTGCTAACAGAACATATAGGGTTGTTTGTTATTTTGCCTGATGCAATAAAGTAACAGGTGTTCAATTACTCATCTGCTTCACGCCGTTTGGCTTAGAAAAGAGCTATTTGCTTCAGCCAGAGCAAAACATCCATAAAAGTTTTCAAAAGTACATTAACATAATAAATATTTGACACTGGAATCCTTTAGAATGAAATTTAGGAGTGTTTTACAAACTACAGAGTACCACTGAAATGCAGCCAGATCTGGGCTGGAAGGGAGTCTACCAACTGCATAGCATGTTGTCTCAATAGCAGTAGCAAGGGGAGAGAGAAAAGGTGGACATTTTGGCTAAGTTTATCAGGCCAAACTCCTCGTCTTGCCATAGGATCTTAAGTGTCTGTCCAAAGTAGATGGGACCTTAGGATAAGGTCTATTTTAAGATATGCTATTTTTATGGTCTATCTTCTGGTCTGCTTAAAAAAAAAGTGTCTGTTCATCCATCAAAGCTGCCTGACTGACATGCATCTCATTTGATATCACTGAAATTCAACCAACCAAGGGACTCAGATTTGTTTCACACAATTTTTAAAGACTTCTTCATTATCAGTTTTACATATGAATGAGCCTCAGGGCTCTGGATCCTTTAAAAGAAACATTTAGGGTATACGCATGAGCTGCTGAGACTCACGAAATTGGCAAGAGAGGAAACATATTCCGATAAATTTTTGAAAGAACAGGTTGATGGTATTTTTAAGTCTGAGGAAGAGACCTACTCCCTGAAGGGAGCCTGCAGTGAATGCTGCCCCCCTGAAATGGAAGTACAAATCTACTAGTCTTTCCATTTTACCAGGAATGCCACAAAGGCAAGATGGGGTCTTTGTAGAAAACAGTAACATCTAGTAGTGAACGTTGCGTTTGAGAATTGATTTAGGTTTTGGATCAATGAATCTTACAGTCCCTTCTCTAGTAGGCGCTCATTGCTGCAAAAGATTGGAAACTGTTGTTAGACTTTTAGAGACTGTTCAAATTCCAATTTTAAATATTAATTTCCCCTCTTGACTCAGTTCCTCAGACATCTCTGAGTCTTCTAGTGAAGAATAAATGGCAAAGGGTGAAATCTTGGCCCCAGTGAATTCAAAGGGAGTTTTGCCGTTGCCTTCCATGGAGCCAGAATTTCAACTCAAAGCTTGAAAACCCTTTCAGTGTCAAGTATCAAAACAACTGTGCAGCACAAGCTCCACTCAGCAGAGAGTCTCCCAGCAAGGGAGCAGGACAAAAGGAATGTAATAAAGTAGGCCAGCACCAGGTGGATCCCGGAATGTTTTATCAACCAGGTACAGGAAACTGCTTCACCCACCACTGAATGGCAGCCACTTTAGGTGGAAGATGACAGTTACTTATTAGCATTAAGAAAAGTGAAGAGTATCTATAGCCAATTGAAACTATAGGGGGGATTTAGAGAGGCAGAATATCGTTCCCCAGGATTGAATTTGGTCAGGATACTCTTATGGAAAGTGTAGAAAGGAAGCACTTTGAACCCTTAGACATTCAACACTTTCTAGCGGCTTTGACAAGGAGGCTAATAGGCTCTGTGATGACACAAAGGTTTTTTGAGCAAGTGAGCCTCACTGTCCCTGCCCACTTCCGTCAGTCTGTCCCCACCTTTCTAGTTGCAAGGAGGTGGTCTCTCTCAGGCCATGAAACATCACAGATAAGGTTTGTCTGTTCTCCACATTGCTGACATTATGTCTCAACAGGGAGAGCAGAACTGAAAGCTCAAGATCAACTGGGAACATTAAAAGGTCAGGAGTGAAGAGGGGGAAAGAAATTGAAGAACAATTTACTCAGAAAACAAGTCCCAAGAGTTAGGTTTCATTCAGGAAATGGCACCTCAAGCAGCACAGCACCTTTTAAAACCTTTTTGGGACAGTGTTTCAGCACTGACTCAGAAGAAAGATTATCCTTACCGCAATGCCAACACCACTCTCTTCAGCACCTTGCATTTTCCTTGGAAGTTTCCCATCCCATTACTAACCTAGTTCTACTTTGCTTTGCTAGTGAGATCTAATGACAACCAAAGCTGGTATGACTATTTTTCACAGTAAGTTTTATGTCCATTTAATTCTGCTCTTAACTAAGTTATCTGCCCCACTATGCCCATTCACCCTCAGATCATGATGCTTTCCCCAAGATACCCTGGAAAAGCAGCAGATGTATATTCCTCTTTGAGCTCTATAAAATGTAAGAGGAGAAAAAAAAGTTTAAAACACAGAAGTAACTTCAATAGACTTGACTTTATCTATTCAAGGTGAAAGCACCCCAACTGCTGCAACTTTTAAATGAAAATACAATTTAATATTTTACATATTAATTTTAAAGACTTCAGCTATTTTTGCTTCTAAGAAAATGTGAATTTTCTGCAGAGCAATTTGAAATCATACAAAAGAATAACTGCAAATAACCAAGAAAATAAAATTCTCAGTGAACTAGACTGTACAGATTTGTGAAGAAGTACTCTGTTCTCAAACTAAGCTCAATCTCAATTATTGTAAATTGCAGGCAATCTTTATGCCAGCAGTATACAAGCAGTATTAAATAGATTCAGACAGACTATTTTTAAGTAACATTAAGGGTGTTACTGACAAGTGGAAGAAAATTTAAAAGGCTAACATTCTTAACACATGCTGTCAGGCTTCCCTCATACCCCTATCACAGCAGGAGTGCAAGATGCTGTAGCAGGCTTAACTTTGAATTGCTCGGCGCTCTACTCATTGCATTATCCCTTATTTCAATAACTTGTTATTGTCTGAAGTTCTATTTTAGCCCAATTCCACATTCGTAACACTCAGCGGGAGCCTCTGGGTGCAGAAGAAATGCAGGAGCTGCCCTTTAAGCTGTGCTTTCCTTCCCACAATAACATTACAAGATTTTTAAAAGCATTCAAGTCCAATCAGGTCTGAGGCTTTGAGATACATTTATACCTAATGCCTCCCTGGAGTTGTTGCTATTTATTGGTTAAATATAGTTTGCCTTTATATCCATACATTTCTAAGTGCATGTTATGTAACCATTAGATAAGGAAGATGAAGATTTTTGATTTATTACAAAACTCTCCTTACATTTGTGACGTGAGCTTGACAAATCAGTTGAGTGGCTACAGTTTATCAAGCCCATCCAACGGCTACATATGCACACTGGGATCCACCAGAACTTTCCACGCTGTCCTTCACGGCAGGTGGTATCTCTTTTCTATGCTTGTATGGCACCCAGCACAACAGGACTCCAAGATGGTACCATAATCAATATTTATTAACATTGCCCTGCAAGACCAGTGATCTTAACTCAGTTGTAAAGCTAGCATGTTCAACAGAAGTGTTAACATTATGAATCTAAGCTCTGTTGACCCACAGGACATGAAGGGTTCACCACCCGAGATATCTTTACCAGATTAAAGAGATTTCATAATAAGGCCTGTTGAATCTCCTGACTGTAGATGAAGTACCAGATTCAGTGGCCAATATTATTTTGATTTTTTTTTTTTAAAGTAAATGCAAGGCTTCCTGCTTAGCAGAGCTCCTCACTGCTCCACCAAACTTCCAAATCTCTCAGAAGACTGTTCTCTTTTTAATTTTATCCTATTGACTTCATTGTACTGTTATTTTTAATATTGTACTGTTATTTTCTTCTTTACAATTTAATTTCAAGCATGTCAGGTGAGGCAAGTCCCTCCCCTCACCTCCAACACTAAAATAAAGCTCTCTCTAAAAGCACCTGTCATAACCCATAGGCCGTGTTAACAGACTTACATATCTCTATAGCACTTCTCATTCAAATACATCACAAAGCATCACACAGACTTTTAGTAAGTGATTGGAAAGACGATATATGTCACCTACCACTGAATGACCGCTGACCCTGGGGTTTTGCAAGGTTGCTCTTTAACAGCACACTGCAACACTACTCAATTGTTCCAGGCAAGTGAAAAGCCCTGTGAGGTCTTCCTCACCTTTTTCTTTCTGAGGATTGTTCCTTAGGAGGGGTCATCCCTTGGACCACTCCGAACATTTTAATTTCTTATCAATCCCACCCGCACAGTGGTTTTTGGTAGCTTTGTAGACCACCAAAAAAGGATCTACCACAATCGCTTTGATATCTAACTGAAGCTCAGGGGAGAATTTACATAGGCAAAGTTCCCCAAACTGGAATTGGAGCAGAATACCTGGCTAAGACCTGCTGTCTTTGGAGAAAAACCTATGGGACCTTTACTGAACATACAAGCCGTCAGGACCTGGCACTTTCAAAGCCCACATATGTTCTTCAATACATGACTGTCACGTGTCACTTAGGAAGAGATGTGCAGCGAGACAGAAGGTCCAATGTTATTTTGCACAGCGATTCAGTAGAGGATTCTGATTGTGCACTCAACAGGGTGGTAACGCAGCCTCACTAGATCAAGTCTTGAATGCACGTATTAAAAATTCATGTTTGCTAGCAGAGCCAATGTCCCCTGTGATGCAGATTTCTGTGGCACAGCAATATTGAATTCTGCAGAACACTAGAATTTCTGTGTCAATTAATTAAAACACTATTTTTGAATTAAGAAAAAAGTTACCCTTAGCACAAGGAATGGTGTACTGTTTTAAAATTAAGATCTGTTGATTTTAATAAAAAGGTTTTGGTTTTTGTTTGATTTTGTTTTGGCACAGCTTCCAAATACCCAGTTTTCAATAACAAGCAGAATTCCATAGTGACAATGCATAACCACACTGTATAAGCTGTCCAGAGAAAACAAGGAAATTTGGGTAGCTACAGCTTGGACTTTTGGAACCTGGGACAAGGAGAGAGGCAGTGGGGGGAAATTTTCAAAGGAACAAAGGGCAATTCGGCACTCTACTCCAAGGTTGCCAATTCTTGCAATTTTATCATGAGTCTCACAATATTTGGCATTTCTCTTAAAGTTCTAGGAGCCATGTTATTACATGAGAATCCCAGATTTCACTTACAAAAATGTTTCTAGCCTTCATGGTTTCAGAGAAAAGCTTGAAAACATGACCCCAGTGACTAAAACAGCAGAAAGCAAATAAAAAGAACCCTAAGATTTATTATTTTTAAAAATCTCATGATTTGGGAGGCCTGACTTGTTATTTTTCTATGCCTGGGACTAGTAATACAACAACTCCCACTAGATTTTCAACTGGAGCTGGGTGACTAACTCTTGCTGGTGCCTTTGAAAATCTCTCCCTTCAGGCTTTTAGCACTAGAGGACTGCATCTCCTCTTACCCTTCCCCACTCCCTTTACTGATAGGGCCAAAAAGATCCAAAATCAAGATGGATGAAGGGGAGAAGGATGGACTTCAACTGCTAGTTCCCAGCCTCAACAATCATTGACAGCAAACCACTACCACAGTGTATTCCTCCCCCAATATCTACCAGTGAATCCAGCAATAGGGAGAAAGTGCATTAAACTGGAAATTTCAGCTAAAATGATCAGCAGCAAAATTTGTTGACATTTAAATTGGCAATTGGTTTCACAGTTAACACCTCACTGAAGTGAATGGAGCAGACTTAACCAACACAATGGCAAAAACATCACAAGCTGCTGAAACTATGCCTTTATCAGGACTCTCACCAGTGCAATTGAAAGGATAGAAGCACTAATGGGATGTTTCCTAAAACTTCAGTGTGGACCCTTGCCTTCGACTGCACAGGAAGATGTGAATTTTGAAAACCTGGAACCTGATTACCACAAATAGGTAGCATTGGATTTAGATGTCTCAAAATCTTGGTCTAACACACAGAACTGGCCTCAGTTCTCTGATTCCAATCTGACCAGCTGAAGGTGGTGTGGACTGGCACTAGAAGTAGCAAGGTCAAGCCTACTGAGAGGGTGGCTGACAATTTTGGGTACTGGGAAAGAAGAAAGCACATGGGAGGGAGTTTAGGAAAGGGTGGAGGGAGAGAAATGATCAGGACTCAAAAGCCTTTTTCCTTTAGAAAAGATATTTCCATGAATGAGTGAATGAACTGCACTTCTAAATCAGCAGTTCTCTATTTCACCACGAAGAGACTATTAGCTGTTTAAAAGGGACAAATTTCAACCCAAATACTGCCTTAAGTAGAAATGTCATTTGACAGAAATTATCCTTTTAGATTAAAAAAGAGCACACTACATTGCAGGCACCACCTCCACGCTACCTCCAAAAACCAAAACAAAACACCACACCAAACCCTAATACTTTTCCAGGAATAAAGTAAATTCAAGAGCAAGCCTGCATACTAATTATTCCAAAGCTGCACACAATTATTCACTGATATCAATGATGCTCTTACAGGGAAGGAAAAACAGCAGTATTAAAGTACAGTACTCCTGAAAGCAAAAAATATTGCCAAGTGGGGTAAGAGGAATTTCCCCTCCTGCTTGCTAATCAGATTTCATTGTTTCCGCAGTCTCCGTAAATTGGCAGCTTCTCCTTAATAGCCAGATAGATTGTTGTCAACAGGTTTCCCCCAACCCCATAATAGTTTACTCAAAAACTATTTTTAGTCACCCCAAATTTTTCTTTTAGCTAAGGAATACCTTTCATGAATCCACAGAAAGAGCTTGCGGAAGAGGGCTTATGAAGAAGTAGACACCTAATCATAGATTAGGGTTGTAAGGGACCTCAACAGGTCATATAGTCCAACCCCCTGCTCAAAGTAGGACCAAGCCCAACTAAACCACCCAGCCAGGGCTTTATCAAGCTGGGTCTTAAAAACCTTGAAGGATGGAGATTCCATCATCTCCCTAGGTAACCCATTCCAGTGCTTCACCACCCTCCTAATGAAAATGTTTTTCCTAATATCCAACGTAGACCTCCCCCACTGCAACTTGAGATCATTGTTCCTAGTTCTGTCATTTACCACCATTGAGAACAGCCTAGCTCCATCCTCCCTGGAACCCCCTTTCAGGTAGTTTAAGGCTGCTATCATATTCCCCCTCATTCTTCTCTTTTGCAGACTAAACAAGCCTAGTTCCCTCAGCCTCTCTCATCATAAGTCATGTGCTTCAGCCCCCTAATCATTTTTGTTAACCTCTGCTGGGCTCTCTCCAACTTGCCCACATCCTTTCTGTAGTAAGGGGCACAAAATTGGACACAGTACTCCAAATGCAGCCTCACCAGTGCTGAATAGAGGGGAATAATCACTTCCCTCAATCTGCTGGCAATGCGCCTACTAATGAAGCCCAATATGCTGTTAGCCTTCTCGACAATAAGGGCACACTGTTGACTCATATCCAGCTTCTTGTCCACTGTAACCCCCAGTTACAGTGCTTGATGAGGAGAATGAGCGTGTGGCAGATGGGCCTCATCCTACCCATCCCCAACCACTGGGGCAGCTCCTGCCTCCAGCTGCCCCAAATTCAAATTTATCCTTTCACCACAGATGCCCAATGTGACAGAGCAAATATCAGATGCTATTTTAGTTTGCTCAAATTGTTCATAAAAAATAATCATGTTTATTGGACAATCAAAAACACTCGGAAAATTCATGTAAAGTAAAAGTTGGAAAAAACAGTAAAAAAATCAATAGTTTCAATTTTAAGTTTCAACTCTCTTTGAATTTACTTTCACTAAGATTGAAACTTGATTTGAACTGTACTGACCCATTTATTTTTTTGGTGGCTTGAACCCGAACTGAACTAACACACTGAATGCAACTGAACTGAACCAAAATAAATACTGATTCGACTCTGAGGTAAAGGCAAAAAAAAAAAAAAGTTAACAGACCAAGCAGGCCTAGATTCTATGGATCAGAGCTCAATTCCACTCTCCTAGATTTTCCCTATATTCTCTTCTCCAGAAAAGAATCTGCATGTTTCAAACTCACTTATACACTTGGCTTCAAGCATCCTTCTTGGTTATTATGACTAGGGAAGTTACGCCCAACATTAAATAGGACTTCTGGCAGTCTCTATATAATTCCTCTTTCCTGTCTGTCCTGGGTGTTGAAGAACCCAGAGGTGGAGTGCAGTTTACAGCCAGGAAGCAGGGAAGCCAGACAGACAGGTTGGTCAGTGAGGCAACAGTGCGACAGCCCAAGCTCAAGGAGTGGAGTCAGGGTGCTTAGAGATCATTAAAAAAAACCATCTTGGGAAATAATCAACAAATGTTTTCACCTACGACCGATGTTCTGTGCGTGCGTGGGAGGGGGGGGAAGGGGAGAAGAAAAAAGAAGGGGAGAGCAGGAATGGAAACGAAGGCATTTCATGATAACAGAACAAATATTGCCGCAACATTTAGGAGTTACTGCTGCAGAATTTGGTCCCAGTATGTTTTGGAACACACAGGGCTGTGGACAGAGACTAACGTGATGAGCCAGTTGGTGTCTGGCTTTTTGGTGTCCTTGACTAGTTACTATACTAGTCTGTTTTTCTGCAGCATGACTGTCTCTTTAAAAGGCATTGTTTAGCTACCCATTATGTACTTAGGAATCTCCAGCTTTGTTCACACAGTTATAAAAAGGGACAAAAATAATCATGCCAACCTATCCCAAAGATGGTTGCATCTCATATGCAACATGGATGAAGGAGACCTGTATGTAAGCATGTTCCCAACCCACAACCCCAAGAAATTACCCCAGCCATCCGTGATATTGCTGGAGGGGAGAGAAAGGAATGAGCCTCTCACAAAAAATATTAACCCATTATCTCCACTGAGATCTGCTCTTCTCTAGCAACATCAGTGGGTCTTGAATGCCACTCTGCGCTGGAGATGGCAGTTAGTCTCCTCAAGGATCTCCGGAATGACCCCATTCAGGATCTCCTGCTGATTGTCAGCCAACTAGAGATGAGTCAGCTACTTCCCACTTCACTGGAACATCAGAGGTGCTTCAAATGCAGCTCCTTATGCTGCCAAATCAATACTCTCAACTGTGGTCTGCTTTGGGGATGTGCCATGGTTACAATCATCAGTGAGCTGCAACAGGTATAACTGCCCAGTGAAAACTCCCACAGTAGACCAATGCAGCTACCAAGATGGTTAAAATCAGGGGAAATGCCCAAAGGAGCCAAGGCCTAAGTCAGCTCAATATTTTTAATGACAAAAACAGCCCTACATGGAGCATTTTGCCAGTGTTTTGCCAAGACAAAAATCAAAAGCTATTTTCAAAAGTTTGGTTTTAGCAAATCATAGTTTTGTTTTCTCTGCCTGTAATACCCTTTTAAAGGTTTGGGGGAAAGAGGTTCACAATAATGATGCTCATCTTTTCTAACTGGCAAACCTTTTTATTTTGTGTGTTTAACGCAGCTGAAATTAATTTGATAATAAATTTACATTCCAAGTTTTATGTAGATGGATCCCAAAGCAATTTACAAATTAATATTCATCCACCACCTCAAAGGAAGAAAACAACTGCTTAACACCACATAGCAACAGGAGGAGTTTAGGAAAGGAAGAGGTATGACATCCACTAGAAACTTCAGGGAGAATTTAGGTAGGCAGAATGTAATTAGTAAAGTTGGATTTTGGTCATGCTAGTGACATTAACACTTCTCTTGGGGAGGTTAGAGGGGGAGAACCATGAGTTCTTCAGGACTACAAGTTGTCAGGACCTTTTTCTACTTTTAATCAAAAACTTTTTCAAACTTAACACCATACGAGGCTGTGTTTTAACTAAAATGCTTTTTCATGGTTTAGATCCCAAAGCTTAATGAAATAGGAGACTTAAATTACAAATAAACCAACAGATAATTTTAACATGTATTTGCAGTTTTTATATTTGTATGTGAATTTCTGCTAAGAATTTGGGATCTCATTTGTTTGGTTTTAAATAAAATGTGTCTGTTCAATTTTTAGTACCGACTCGGAGGAAAGAATGCCTCCTATCCATCACCAACGTTTGCCGCATCACTTGGGTTTTCTTTGGAAGGCTCCCAACTATGAGCTTGATCCTTCTATTGAAGCAAATGGGAAAACTCCCTCTAAATTCATCAGGAGCAGGCCTCAAGGTCTCCAGAAGCATGACCCTATCTTGAGAGATTTGACAAAAAGGCAATACGGCCACAACCGGCATGCTCAATAACTAAAGATCTGTTTCTAGTTAACTGCTGGTAGCAGGAGCGGATTCAAAACTGGGTCCACAAGTAGGCTTCCCTACCCCACACAGACTGTTTCTCAGTAGTAAAAGGGTGAATATAAAAGTTTGAAGCTATATTTTAGTAATAGACTGGGCTATAGAACTGTCTTTGGCACACAGATACTGGCAGCAATATTTCTGCCTCCTTTCATGTACTTTTTTTTTTTTTTTTTTTTTTAACTGGTGAAAGTATTTTTCAAATTAAAGTTTGGACATAAAACTACTATTTTCTAATCATATTTGTACTACTTATCTGCCTTCATATGCTGACCTTTAACAGGGTCTAGGGCATAATTTTCAAAAGCATCTAAAGTCCTGTTTCCAAAGGTGACTTGGAGACTCATGAACCTAAGTCACTTTTGAAAACAGGACTTATGAAACTAAGTATCTTCAACACTCTTGAAAATGTTGCTACTGGTCTCCCATTAATTCTCAGGGAATTTAAATGCATGTCTCTCCTACACAGCAACAGCAGTCCTGATTACTTAGCCTGACAACTATAATGTTTTTCATTTTTTCTCTGTCTTTGTCTATTCCATTTTCATTTTAAAATACTTTAACCTCCTACTACTACATGAATATATATGCCTGCGAAGTTTAGCTTCATTACTTCTGCATACCCCGCCCCTTCTGAGCTGACAGCATGCTTTTTTAACTAGTTACTTTTGGAAAAGCATTTTCCAGTCTTCTAACTACAACACAGACAGTATCTAAATTTGTAAATATGTCCTCATTTAATATGGAAGACTAAATATGGAAAGGTTTATAACCTACAGCCACAACACTTGAGAGTTTGCACTATATATGCCACTAAGAGATTAGTGCAACCCAGATGCTTTCTTGTAGAAGTGTGGATTCTCTTGTTCGTCTTCTTCCCTCCTCCCCACAACTGATAGAGAAAAGATAGTTTTCACACACCTTGCCATTCTAAGCCGCTTTTTACCTCAGCTGATTGATGTCCACACCATCGTAGAATCTCAGGCCCGATTGGGATGGCTGCTTTCCGAAGCAGTTAGCAATTCGATGACTGGCTAGCAGATGATGTGCTGGAGCAGTTTAGCCAAAACCTCTTACTGAATATCAAGTGTCCACAGTGCACCTAGTCTCCCCACCGGCCTACAGAACTCGAGAACGAAGTCACACCTAAACACAGGAGCACATAGTGCTGCACAGCCTATATTCCCATACTGAGGTAATGAGATACATGAACTGGCACTTGTCACTAAGAATTGCTGTTTCAGACAACGTGGAAAGGGCTGAAGGTGGCAGCTCTCCCCACTAAACTGAAGAAAGCAGGATTTGGGGAGCATAAGGACAAGCCAAGGAATTTGGAGACCCACTTTCTCCCACCTCCCCTTTGAGACACCAAGAGAAAAGCAGTTCCCTTCCACCCTAAGACAGGGCACCTCCCGCACCCCATTCCCCAAAAGTAATTTGTTGCCCTAATTGAGTCCCACAGTGCCCTGGTCCCAAAGACAGCTGCTCCTTGGCTCACAAGCAGAGAGCAAGAGGGGTCTCTGGTTTTCACTAATGTAGGAAAGAACTTACCCACTCACTCAGAGTCTGGAGATTGAGATGCCTTTTGTACTGAAAAAGTATATCTGTTTCAAAGAACTTGAATTTGCAACATTTGAGGACATAAAATATACAGACATAACTGCTTCCCCACCCCATACTGGGCTTTTTCTTGAACAGGAAGATCAAAATAGAAAGGAGTGCTCAATGTCACACTGCATAAATATCTGTGGCTCAGAGCATAGTCGTTCTGCCTCTAATGTGGAGCAGAGCCTAAAAGGCAACTCCAGAGAAGATACCGGATAGGGGATCAGATGTGTTTTTCATTTTGTTGCATCTTAAAACAGTGCTACGTTCTCAATACAACAGAAGACAAAGTGGTAGTCACTGAAAATTCTAAGTGCTTGTGCAAATGAAGACTGAACAATTCAAACAGTCCTCCATTTGAAAAAAAAATGTTTGCGTTGAGATGTGCAGCATCTCAATTAGAGGATGGATTGGCTGGGAAACATCCCTTTTCTTCACCAAGATGTGTTTATACAAAATTAAATTATGTAGATTCAATAAGGCTCTAAATTTCAAATTTAAAAGATACTGCCACTCAGCCTTTTAATCAGAAATTGGTTCCCTAACATCCTTGTATAATATAGATATCAGTTATGGGGAAAACCATGTGGAAGGAAATTTCCAACATAGTATCAAATCTAATCGTAGTGTACAGCTTTATGGAACTGCTTGTCTTAGCTGAGTATATTCAGAAAACTCAACGCAAAAGAAACCACCACTGCTGGGGTCTTATGGAGCTCAAATTTAATGTTTTCTAGTCAGCAAATACACAACTAAAAACCTGCTGACTCACATCAAGCCACAGTGAAACCTGTGCTAAGGACCTCCTCCATGTCTTACACAATCATTTTAAGTCTACTCAAGTCTTGCAGTACACGATTTTGTTGAACCAATCATTGAAGGCCCATCTCTTCTACTGGGCTCCGGATTTTGTGGATTCCTTGGGTGGCCACTTAAAATAGGTTTCACTGTATTCCCCATTTTCTAGTCCTTATCTAATGCCCGTTTCCCTGTTCTCAGCCTTTTTAGAAAAATACTGAAAAATTTCAGCCATATAAAAATAATCTGTTTAGTTATATTGTAGTGAAACTTCAAAAGATATTAAAATAAATATTTAACTATAACATTTTAGCTGCCATTTCTAGATAGCTATATAAGAAAGACATCAAATCTAACACCAGCAAGATTTTACCAATTTGATCCAGCATTATTTTTATGCAGTTCCCCAGAAATTAATAATCTAGGTCATGCAATATAAAAGGATGGGACAGACTGCCGTATTATACCTTTTTATCCAAAAACTCTTGCTTCAGAGGCATCACATTTTGTAACAAAGGCCTCATAATCTACCATTAGTGATTAATAAGCAAAACCTACATAAAAAATTTAGTTTTCCCTTTCACACAAAATTTTAATATTAAAAATCAGATCCTGTGTAAAGAGAACAAGACCCCAAACAAGTGCCCTCATCTTGCAAACTAAAGATGTTTGGGTTTTTTTGTTTTTTTTAAAACCTAAAATATAGATATCCTAAAATACTGTGTGTCCATGACTGATGTGAAGAAAGGTAGTGTGCATGACCCTTGTCACCTCTGGTCTCTGGGAGTAAACATCACGTTTAATTGGGCCTTCTGTGCCATTCTTGGAAATATACTTAAGGAATGTTTTTGATGTATAGCCAAAATCAGAAATTAACAATTAGCTTCTTGATGAGAAGAGAAAAACTACTTTATGCACTATGTTCTCTTTCCCTAAACCACTAGTTTACTCTAAGCCTTACCTGTTTTCTTGACTGAGCTAAATAGGATTTTAATTCTTTTGGTGGCAGTTCTTGGCATGCCCATTACCAGGAATGGGCTCTACACTGGGAAAACATGGCCCACAGTGCAGTGAAGTTAATGGATGAAGGTGTAAAATATTCATAGTTCTGTTCAAGAACTAAGTATGTTAATTTACTATACAAGAGGATTTTAAATGCACATTATAACTCAATAGCAAGTTACAAAGGGAGTGTTAAAGAGATCCTAACATAATGTGAGACACCTGCCTAGATCCTTAAAACAAAGATTTTGCCACAGTTAAGCAGCTGTGTATTCCTTATGCAAAATAATGAATTACACCTTTCAAAGATGAACCATATTAGGTTTTTTAAAAAGGTCATTCCACAGGGATACAGTTCTTTGTCTTTCCTAAGCAGATCATTGTACATCTGATCATATGTTGTTTTGAAATCATAAACATTCGGCTTGTCTGGTGCTGGTCCTGGCAGTTTCACATGAGTCCCTGTTCCAAAGGACCGAACACTGAATCCTCGTTTGCTGAAAGACACAAAAAGGGGTTATATTTAGATTAGACAGACTTAAAAGTTACATGTCTAGATGTAGAATAGCAATGCACTGGACTTGAAAAAATAACATGCTTAGAGACTGAACTCTGAATCCAACCTTCTAAGCACATTTAAGATAAAAAATTTATATATTTGCAATTTAAGGTTAAGTCTTGGTGCACGATACATATCCTACACTTCGTTTAAGTAATTTTAGTTATGTTGCAAAAAAGTGGCAGCCAGAAAGTGTGAAGTTGCAGGCAGTATGTCCTTGTCTGATATAATCACAACAAAACATACACTTTTCAAACTCTCAGTCTTTTCCATCATTTTCTACCAGAGCTGAAAGTACATGGTTTTTGTTTAACTCTGTTCCTCCAATATCCTCATGCCAAGAGTTGTCTGTTCAACCACCAAGCGAAAAGCTTTCAGGAAGAACTCAAAAAACTCTTACATAACCAAAGGCTATAGTTCCTGCTGTCCCTCAAATTTGGCATCTGTACAGGTGCAATCCTAATATGCAGCATAACCACAATGAGACTGAAAAGAGAAGGTGGAGACTTTATTGATGAGCACAGAAACCATGAAAGAAAGTGAGACATGGTTAATAAAACAAACCTTTATTTTCAAACATTCAGCACCCACCCACAAACAAAACCCAAAACTTAGAACAATCTACCCATTTGCATCTCCCAACTGAGATAAAAATTAAAGCTTTGAGATTTAAAAAATTTATCTTGGTCTTCCTGATATTAGTGGTTGTGAAATACAAGTGTTAGCAGAGGGATTCAAAACTGGGGTAAGCTGTACTGGTACAAATCATGCTTGGGTGCAAATCATGACTACACTAAGTGTTTGCACTTTGCCTCTGCACAGGTATCTAAAACCCAGCAAGTGCAGACAAGGCCTTAGTCAGTCTTTTAACCTTGTATCACCAATACAGCTGACAAATGTGTAGTTCCAAACTATCAGAATGAACACTCCGTTTTTGCCAATCCAAAATCAGTTTCTATGGAACAGGCAATATTCAAAAGTAATGACAGTACTCATGTAGACTTCAGCTATACATTTGAAACACTGATGCTATCTAAGCCACCACAATGGACCTTTTTTTTATAGTACATCCACTATGGGTAGGAAAGTGAAATTTGTCTCCATTTCCCACCCTTTAATAAAGGTTAGGGTTTAATGGGGAGAAATAACTTGGCTATGGAGTCCCGACATCTTATAACACAGGTCTTCAAGTGGAACCTGTAAAAAGCTGTACGGCCCTTTCACAAAGCCTATTTAATAACTACAAAATATCTCGGCATCTTTATAACGTCCTCTCTCAGACTACCCATGACTAACACATGAGATTCAGTGTGCTACTTTTGACAGCTAAGCAACGAGTCTCCCCTTCAGCTTGAGTTATTGATTTTGGCAATGAAGCCAGATCTCCATTTCAAACTCCAGCAGGAAAATAAAGCAGATAGCAGCTCCTGATTTTGGCACCAGTCCTTGGTTTGATGTTCTCACATTCCACCATGGCGAGTGAGTTGCAGCGTATTGTATGACAGATATGTACTTGATAGCATATCAAGACCACTACCAAGCACAGATAAAACATATTGCTTTGGGATCAGTCCCAAAAGGAAGAGATTTCTCATACATTTTTCTTCAAAATTTTAAGTATCAGCCTAAAATTTTACTAAAAATTATTAGTGCACCTACAGGTCTTATTTTCACCACATTGTATCTTTGAAAACGTACTCTTGTACCTATGCATACACATCCCTTCCCTCCTCTAGCACACAACTGAGGTGATGGTGAGGGAGGTTTGAGCTGCACTGTCTATACATTGTGGAAGCCAAGTTCTATGGGAACGGGCAACATGGAAAGCATAATTTTGGGGGGGAGGGAAGGGGAAAAAAAAAAAAAAAAAATCACATTAGTCACTGATTTTACATTCTGTGAGCCTTAGCTGAGTTTCACAGGGGTGGGAGGATGGGAGTAAAGAGATTTCATAAAAATGAATCAATTAATATTGCTGCTGAATTTAAGGGCCCTTGTCACAGAATTTGGTTCCAATGTGATACAGGATACACAGGGCCTTGATTACTGGATTATCTATATAAAACTATAATAAATCAAACTACCAGCTCCCCCCCCCCCCCCCCGGGGGAAAAAAAAAAAAAAAAACCCCAGAAAGTAAAAATAGTTTTCAGGGTTTTTTTAAACTAATACCAAGATCCAATGAATTTCAATTTTTCCAAGTACTTTCCCCTACCAAAAAGCTGTAACTGCAGCATCACTGTTTCTATACTCTTTTAGGGATATTCAGGAAGATTATAAAAAAAATAAATAAATAAATTTTTTTCCTGAGAGCAAGAACTATTAAGCTATGGAATACGCTGCCAAAAAAAAAAAAAAGTGCTGAAAGCACCCCTTCTTGGGAATTTTAAACTACTCAATGGAATATCAGAAAATGTATGGTCGGTAACAATCCTGAATTGTCAGGGTGATAGGCAAGATGAGCTTGAAGGTCTCTCTCATTTATAACTTTAGATTCAATCTTTTTAGCTGCTGTCCTGACTCTCCTTTGGGCCCACAAACCACCCAAAGGACTTTCCTATGCTTATTGTTACCAGGAAATTTAAAAAAAAAAAGAAATATCAGTATACAGTATAAGTATATAATTAACCAAATCACAGTTTTAGTACTAACTAACTGATGCTAACAACTCACATGCTAAGCAAGAAAGCAAATGTGTACACACTGTGTATTGACAGACAATCACTATGGGGTAGAAGACAGGGGGTTGGGGGAGAGAGAGCAAAAAAGCTACCCAATATTTTAGCTGCAAAGAAAAGCACTTTTATTTTTGTCAGTTTTATTCCATTCCACCAACCTCCTCACCAACAACATAGTCTTTTGTCTAACCAGGAAAAAATGTGCTAAAAGAGACAGAGATTTGCAGAATATGGGTTCTGACATAAGTGACAGTTCCTCTTGTGCTTGTTCTCACTTGTTTTAAGTAAAAGTCCCTCTACAGCAGCTTTCAGGACACCTACTTATTGAAATTGCCAAGTGCATCTCTTATCTAACAAAGCAAGTGATTAAATAAGATCTTACTCATTCTTATAGACTCACTGCTTCTTGCCTCAAATCACAGATCTTCTGAGAGAATTTCATTTTAAAAGCTTCCATTTTAAAAACTTTTCCAATTAAAAGTGGTAAGCATACAATGCTTAACAACCCCAAAGACTAGTCTTCCTGAAATGTCTGAATTTACTGTTTTAAACACACACACACACACACGCAGTTTCCAAGAGATGACTATGCAATTTCAGCAAAATCAATTGTGCAATGATTAGCACTGCTTTTAGTTACTTTCCTCCTTTCATTTAAATCAGAGCATACTGAATTGCACAAGTATAACACACAGAACATTTACCTGTTACAGAACAGAAATATGTCTGAAAGCATGAGAAAGGAGCAGTATCAGAAATGATAGTACTCAATATTTCAAAGAGAACACTAATTTATTTTACATAAAGGCTGAGAATTATATAAGCCTTTCTTCTACCAAATATTTTAAAAGATGTATTAAATTCAAACAACGCACATTTGATGTAAGTACAAACTTCAGAATCAGTGAAGGCAAAGTTTTTTGGACAGATTGAAAATTAGTTTGTCCACAAATTTTGCCTAAGTCTGAAGGATATTTTATTTGCTTGTAGCCAAAAGTCATAATAAACCAGGTATGTCTTCCATCCATTCCTATCAGCAGCTATTAGTTTAATAATTACAGCAGAACTGAGTTTGAGGGCCAGACAGAAACAATGAACTGCATGGTGCCGACTTTTAGATGTCTTTTCACTAGGTCAATAAGGAAAGGGGAGGGAGAGGGGGAGCGCGCGCGCGCACACGCGCACACACACACACACACACACACACACACACACACACTTGTGGGGTGAAGATTATGAGAAGCAGGATCACAATCTGTGGCTTCACATATGCTAGGATACAACAGCAGCCACTTTACCTTCTACTCCCAACATGGCTTCCCAACCACAATGCTATACCACCAAACTCAAACCTACTATACTTCTTATATTTATGTTTATTTTGTTGACTATTTGATTAATATATTAAGTGTCATCAAAACTCTAAGCCCCACCAAGCTGCCCAGCATCCATCTGAAAACAAAGCATTGTAATAATGATAAGTTTTGTTGGGTACCTAGAGGAACTTGTCCATTGGCCTGTCAGAGAACAAAGGGTGTGAGGAATCTGAACAAACTCGTCTGTCAGTGTTGTCTAAGAGGTAAAAAAATCTGGCTTTCTAAATCTGATGTGATTTCTGGAAAGGCATTTCAAGAGTCTGGCTTGCTGTCTTGCTTTTTAAGGACACAGACTTGAAACTTCACCAAATTATCAAAACACAAAAGAGACCAAAGTTATCAAGCCCTGAGATCCAAAGCAGAAGACATCAACATGTATGCTGAGCGCCTGGCCTTCAGCATCTCAATTCCTTGCTTTCCAAGTATCAAATTGCAAGAAACTACAAATAAACTACAGGTGTTTAATTCTGAGTGTCAATGCACATCCTGTTCCCAGGGACTCAGTGCTCTGTCTCTGTAGCTCCAAAACCTTTTTGGCAGAAATTGCGAAGGACCAAGCTTTGTACTAAACTCTGATGTGCTACCACACCACAAAGGTAGTCTTCCTTCTATTTATGCATTTGTCCTACCCTGTTCTCTAATCCATTTTTCCCCTCTTCTCACCCTCCTATGTTTTTTCACTCACCAATAATTCTGAATATGCTACTGTTTCTGTAAACAGTGGAGACAGGAGCTGTGAGATGAAACTGATGTGATCCTGGTTAATTACATACTGCTCATTTGAGGGCAGCTGGGATGGATGGAAGTGGAATAGATGTAGGACTCCCCACAGTGAAGAGAGGAAAATTCATTTTTTAAATATTCATTTCTCTTCCCTTCCACAATCCTTGTCATTTGAGCAGAGGCTAATATCACTGCTACTCATGCTCAGGCCATTTCCCAAACTTACTACAGTTTCATTGTACTGCCCCTACTGGGCAAAAGGTACAGTAAGAGAAGCATGACAGAGGGAAATTTTGACGATAAAATTCAAACTGTTCTGTTTTTGTAAAGTTTGTTGCATCCAAACTGACAAACACCAGATCTGTTTTGCAGTTGAAATATGTCATTATGTATCTGTGGAACCCCAAAAGGCAGTGTTTATTACAGAAATCTTCTTAAGAGGTGCTAACACTCATTTCCCATAATTCTTAAATGAAAATTCATATTTTATACTGCTGTCTAGTATTCAAATATGTTTTCTTACTTCAAAACAATTCAGAAGCAGTTATACAAGAAATATGAACACAAACTGCAGCTATAACAACCAGTAAGATGTTTTAAAGTCCATCAAAAGAGGTTGTCACTTCTGAGAATCACTTCAGTAAAAGAAAAAAACCTATTTAAAAATCTGATATGGAAATAAGACTCACTAATAAATTCTGTACACTACGACAGTATCTAGAATGACTATGAATTGTGTGAATTAGCCAGTTTGTCCCTGTGAAAATGTACAGGTTTGTCAAATGGAGGTCTCTAATCCCTTGCTTTCCTCCACCCATCTGCTGCTGCCCTACATCCATCACGTCTTCAAGTAGTGGGATTTTGCCATACGACTTTGCCATAAGATAATGGCATAAGAGAATATTTTGGCACCTTACCCGTTTCTTCTTCCTCATCCACCCTCCCTCCCAGTGCAGGATGGTGGAATTGTGATTAAAAGAAAATGACTTGACTCTCTTTTTTCCTTGTTCTTTTCCGTTTGCATACCACATTACCACTGTCTGAAATGAGTCAGATTTGGTGCAGAGACACTGGTCACAGCCTTTACCACCACATTTACAACAGCCACCTTGCTCAAAAGGGAAGAGCTGCACTTGAAGAAGTGGACATCTGATCTCAAATAATTCATAACAGAAGCCTTTCACTGGCAACGCTTCCCACTCCAAGATTTGAGATTTTGATGCATTTTGACTTATTTTTTAGGCCTTTATTCACTACACAGTCAGAGAGCAAAACTCTGAAACAGAAGTCTTTATTTGGTGGTAGGAGTTGCCAGAGGACATCTCTGTGTGTCAGTTACACAACACGGTTGTGCTAGTATGACATAATTGGAAAATATTTCAGCACATTTCTGGTAACCATATGAAAATGATTTCTAATGCCAATTGATTTATTCAGCACAGCTTTCTTCTACTAAGCAATTAAACAAGTTTCGATTAATGAGTGAATCATCACGTATCTGTTATTAAACAGATTATTGTATTACTGAAGATTGGTGCTAGCTAACATTTACAGTAAAGGACACTTTATACAGTTTTGCACTATCAAGGTAAAAGTAAAATTTATAAAATATATGGGAAATATTAGAATAACTCCAAACAGCAAGACTATACTAGCACACCTCAAATCACTGTTGATGATTACTGCAAATGCCTAATGCTAACCCAACACATTAAGCGATCCATTGATGGATGTAAGATTTATGTAAATAATTTCCATTGATGCTAGTTGAAGTTATGAGCCTAAATAGGAGACTGTACCCACACATAGTTTAGCAAAAACTATACGAGTATAGGCCCTGATTCAGCATGTACATGCCCAACTTTAAGCACAAAGATAGTCTCAGTGAAATCAGGGGGGGGACTACACATATGCTTAAAGTTAGGCACAAAGTTAAGTGCCTTGCTGAATTGGGGCCATTGGCATTTTCCACCAGAAGGATCTCAAAGCACTTTAAAAACATAGAACTCGCTGCTTCTAGGAACACAACAGTTCTTTGACACCTGAGAGCAGTACTGATGAATAATTAACACTTGAAAAAGGACACAGCAATCTTTACAGTTTTAGGTGTTAGTGAAATCTAAAGCAGAAGAAACAGAACTTTGGTCCAAACAGGTAAGTGAATATTTTGGAACCTTACATGGCTTGTCTGAAAAAAGGGAATCATCTTTAACCTTAAACTCAAAATACTGCTGAGAGTCTTGAATATAAAGGGGTGTAAAATAACTGCTTTATTGCAGTTGAATGGCAACAACATTTAGGGAAAAATTAAAAATTCAGTTCCTGGACAAGTTTCTCACACACTATTATAATGAATAAAAGGAGAATAATGAACAGCATCCCTTTTAATAATTTTTTTTCAGTTTACTCTGAAGTTGAATCCCATTCAGCCTGCATGCTCTTTACCCTTAAAAACTGCATTTGCTATCCAAAAAAAAAAAAAAAAAAAAAAAAAAAGATTTCTAAAAGTGTATTGCTGAATGATTTCTGACTCTGAAGTCTTCAGAAAGTTGGCAACTTGCTCAATTTCAATGTTTGGCTTTTTGAATGATATGTTTGTCAAATAAGTCAAATTCTATTAACATAAAAATTCATTAAATCATTCTAGCATTTGCTCATTCTTACTGGTTTCAAGCTAAACTCAATTTAAAAATTTTTTTTTTTTTGGACACTAAAAGAGGAATTATTTGACAGAAAGGTAAGCATACTCGTCTTTCAGTTCAGCTGCTGATTGACACTACCCAATTGATATAGAAACTCTGACTGAAGCGTGTTTATAGTAAACTGTACTTGGTTGAACTTCTGTTTCTCTTATGTGGTTACACCGCCAATATTGCATGATTTGTGGTTTAACACTAAATTTCTGTTATACGCTTTCAATTCTCATTCTGTTGACTCATTAATAATGTACCTCATGCCTCCCCGAATTCTCCACACACACACACACCTTCCTAAAAATGAACGTATATGGAGTAATGTACGGTAGCTGTAATGCACAAATCCTCACTCAAAAGATACAAATTATGAATAAACCAAAAGTCAGCTACAAATACAGAAATCCTAATTTCAAGAGACTGAGGTGTTACTATATTAGTCTGAAAATACAACAGGTTAACAATGTAAACACATTGGGCATAGAACACTACACTGAAACAGTTCCAAATTGTATTTCCTTTTATGAGGACATTTTCAATGTGGTACTGTATATATAATAAAGTATATAGATTCATTTATATCAATTTGGAAATTCCTATTTGAAAAGATTTGCTGATAAAATCCTTGTATCTGCATTATTTCAAGTGACAAAAGAATTTGAATGAGATAAATCGTGCACACTCAAGGAAAAGAGCAACTGGGATAATACTGCAAGACTCTAAATATTGTCTTGTAAATTTAGCCCAATTCCTTTAATCCTGTTTCCAGCATAATTCCCTACAAGGGTAATTTACAATTTGGGGCAATGTACTGTGCAAATTGTAGCCAGTCTGTTGGGTATTGGTATCTGTTCATTGTCTTGTGTTATTTCAAGGTAGATTTTATTTCCCTAGTTCTCAATGGAAGATGGACTTTCCCAGCTTTTGGAACCTGCCAGTGATTCTCCTAATTTGACTACAAGGGGCATTCCCTTCCACATGGGCTGAGCACACTATGCTGTGGGGTCTAGAAACAGACATCAGGTTCAGTAAATGAGTTAGATCTCTTGCACTTAAGGCTTACAAACTAATAAAACTTAAAGAACATTTAGACTGTGATGCAAACTGACAAAAGTAAGGAAATAACTGCAGTTGCTATAGCACCTATTTTATGCCTATACACTGGAGGCTTCAGGCTCACTTTGATCCCTGTAATTTAGTCTTCCCTTCATCAGCTTATCACACCTTCATCATTCATTCCTGCATTCGGTATATAGATACACACACACCATGCCATGTTGAGATGATCCAATTTACAGTGCTGTCTATTTATAAGGTGGGTACAATCACGAATTGACAGTTCTCTGCCCTGAAGAATGTAGCCATAGAACATAACTTTGATCATTTACATTAATTTATATTCTTTTTTCACAATACCATTATAATGTGTCTTCATAAAAGGGAATATAAATCTGAAATATTTTTCAGTGTAGAGTTCTATAATTTGCTTTTTACACACACACACACACACACACACACACACACACACACACACACTCTATTAATCTACTGCAGTTTCACATACTGATACACATTATAGCGTAACAACACTATCACCAAATCCAGGGACTTTGATTTTTATTTATTTATTTATTTATTTGAAAAAAATTAAGTAAATGATTCAGAAGTATGATGCTGTGTACGCCACTAACCTATGTGACCATGGAATTTTATGACTTACTTTCATCCTCTCTTCCCCATTCTCCTACTGTTTGTTAGACTCAATTGTTGCATCTTGTCTTGGATTGACCCAACGTGCTTGCAGGAAAGGTCGTTTTACAAATTTGTACAATACTCAATATAAGTGATTCCTGATCCCAACTGGGGCCCTTGAGAACTGCCACTATACAAATAATAATTACATGATAAATTAATCAGATTATGAATGGATCAGATTCTTAAACTACAGAAAACCCATTCTTGTTAAGATTCTTCACCGACAAGTTGTAAGTCAAAAGTTATTCTTCCCCCTCCTCAAAATGGCCACTGCTCTTGCACAACTTTAAACCAGTTAAGGAGTGGCAAACTGACTCAAAGACCTTGACTTTGTCAGTGTATTGTAGACCCTTTTGTATTTAATTTACCTGATCCAAAAGAAAAAGGATAACATTCTACTATATTGTGCTTACATACACACATGCAAAGGCACTATCATTCACTGTGCAAATTCCCATAGCTAACTACCCTCTATAATTTTATGTAGTATTACTCAAATTTAAAATACAATGCAAGAGGACAAAATGTGTCATGTTGCAGCTGTATCTTAAGTGAAAACTATAAAAGTAATTACAACACAGGATAAGTAAAGTATAGCTGGTTACAGAAGAACATCTGGTTTGGCAACTTTTAAGACACCATGAAAGTGATAATTATTTGGCCAATATTGTTTTGGGGTTTTTTGTGTTTGGTTTTATATTTCAACATGCTACGTATATGCAGTAGTTTCACAGGTCTTGTGTTTGACTTTTGTATCATAGTGTTATGGTTTGGTATGGAAGAATTTAAAAGTAGCTGTAGTAAGTAGTGGATAAGGGACTATGTTGGGACATCGGGAAATCCATCAAAAAAACAGAAAGACGCTAGTGTTTGATCTTAGAGGACATCTGCAGCCATACAGAACAAAGAATGCAGAAAATATAGAGAGCTGACTCTCTGTAATGCATAATTGATAGCACAAAACTATAAAGAATGTCAGTTTGAGAAATAGTCTTAGCTAAGTTTCCAAACTAAACCATATATCCCACCACACATGGAATCCACTATGCTTCAATTTAAAAGGGTCAAGAGTTTATAGATTTCTCAAAAAAAAAAAACCCCAAAAAAACAAAAAAACCACCAAAATGCATCTTCAAATTTTAACTCCCTTTAAAAAAAAAGAAAGGAGAAAAAAAAAGGAAGGTGGAAGCAGATCTTTAAAATAAAATTGTCAATTTTGAATCATTCCCAAAAACTTAAGTTTCCATAGGCAATAGCATTGGTGGGGGGGGAGAAGTAGTGTACAATGTACCAGAAAAATGATTTTATTTGGAACTGGCATTTCTGAGTCCAAAAGAGACAAATATTGAGATTTTAGTCAAGGACAAGTTTTCAATTTTATAACCCAACCTGTCTGAAACACCTGATGATTTCATTTATTAAAAAAAAAAAAGATAAAGCATGATATGACCCAATTACTATAAACATACTGAAAAAGACCTCACTTAAAACCATGTATTAAAACTAACCAAACATACATTTTAAATTCAATAATGCTTCATACTTAAGTACACACCCAATAAGTCAAATATATTTCATCTAGATGCGTGCTGTGTAGAGGAATACATTTAATTTCATGTTTTATAGAAATGCAGAAATATTAAACTATTTTGTTTGGAGGTTTCTGAAGGAACATTATTGTTATAATAGAACTAACATTGAGCTAAGGTTTTATTAAATATATTGATCAGGCAGATCAGAAATATCAAACTGAGTACATTTTTAAGATTATTGCAGTAGTGAAATGTTTCCTCCATAAATTAAGAACTAGAATAAATAACATTGCCAAAGAAGTGAAAAAGACTTAACAAAAAAAACCTAATTTTTAAACAAAATTTATTCTTCATTTAAAAGACTATTGGTAAAGCCTATAAGAGTGAATACTGAAACTTGAGATAAAGGTAAATACTAAGAAAAGCACCTTAATAGGGTTTTTAACTGTATTGTGTTTCTGTTTCTCATTACAAATATTTTAAAATAAACTACAAACAGAATAAAGTTTTAGAACCACTCAGAGCACCACGTAACAGAAAGCTGTTGAAAGTATTTTTAGATTTGTCATGTAAACCTGTGCCAGTCGTTTCAAAGGGACAGTGTCCTGTATTATAAAACCTAATTTTGTCTTAGAAACTTTATAAAATGTAATATAAATGCCTCTCTGCTATTTTAAAATTACAGTAACAGTTTTGTTCAATTTAAACATTCCCCTACATTGTTTGATGCAATATTTAGATGCAGTATGCTTTGGAAAAACATGTAATGTACTGTCCGGCACAATCCCACATTACCAAGATGGACTGGATGATCAAGTAGGTATTGTCCATATCTGATTTAGCAGTCTATAAACCAGAAATTGAAGTTTACTAGAAAATGGATATTTTCCATTGTCCACATTAGTAATACGTAAAAAGCAAAACTGCATAAACAAACATAAGAGTGGCCATACTGGATTAGACCAATGGTCCATCTAGCCCAGTATCCTGTCTTCCAACAGCGGCCGGCATCAGATGCTTCAGAGGGAATGAACAGAAGAGGGCAATTATCGAGTGGTCCATCCCCTGTCGTCCAGTCCCAGCTTCTGGCGGTTGGAAGTTTAGGGATACCCAGAGCATGGTGTTGCGCCCCTGACCATCTTGGCTAATAGCTGTTAATGGACCTTTCCTCCATGAACTTATCTAATTCTTTTTTGAACCCACTTATACTTTGGGCCTTCATGACATCCCACAACAATGAGTTCCAAAGGTTAACTGTGTGCTGTGTGAAGAAGTAACCTGCTGCCTATTAATTTCACTGGGTGACCCTGGTGAGTGTGTTATCTGAAGGAGTAAATAACACTTCCCTATTCACCTTCACCACACCATACATGATTTTAATCGACTTCTATCATACCCGCCTTAGTTGACTCTTTTCTAAAAGAGCTCTCATCAAATGGAAGCTGTCCATACCCCTAATAATTTTTGGTGCCCTTTTCTGTAGGTTTTTCCAACTCTGATTTGTCTTTTTGACATGGGGCAACCAGAACTGCACACAGTAATCAAGGTGGATTTATTTAATGGTATTGATTTTTTTTGTCTTATCTATCCCTTTCCTAATGGTTCCTAACATTTTGTTAGATTTTTTTTTTTTGGACTGCTGTTACACACTGAGCTGGAGTAGTGAGAGAACTATCCACGATGACTCCAAGGTCTCTTTCTTGAGTGGTAACAGCTAATTTAGACACAATCCTTTGTGTGTCTAGTTGGGATTATGTTTTCCAATGTGCATTATTTTGCACTTATCAACACTGTATTTCGTCTGCCATTTTGGAAATGGAAAAAGTAAATTAGTTTTATAACTTACTGCAGTTTTAATGGTCTGAGGCATCATCACACAAGAAAAAACATTTTCATCAAGACAGTTGCCCTTTCATGCTGATTTTAAGAGGCTAACTATTAACTTGTATTTTTTAAAACCTAAGCTTTGTGCTAACAAGCTAAAAGCTTATTTGCAAGATCTAAGACCAATAAAAATGTTTTCGTGATTTTTTTTTTTTAAATCGGAACAGAACTTGCAGCATTGGGAACCTGAAAGTGAAAGTGACTTCATCCGTTTCCCTTGTAGGAGCTGAGAGAAATACAAAGAGTAAAACAGCACAATGTGAAAAGTATATTGCATTTTTAAAATTCCTTCATTTTAAATAACTGTTAGTGTTTAGTAACGGAAAAAGCAGTGACTGTTTACAACATTATGTTTACGGTATTATTGTCTCAGGAAGTTTCACAATGAGTTTGAATGTTAACATCGTATAGTGCCTTGGCCCAAGATGGCTGCCACCACTGATAGTGATATTTTATTGTTCACAAGCCATCTGTACTTTAAAAACCTTTTAAATGTATTCCATGGTTTATTCATAAATTTTCCTTTCACTTGATTTTAAACAAAGACCTAGGTCCCGTTCTTGTGCTAGATGAGGAAGATTCAACAACACACTTTCTGGCTAAACACTTTTTTCTCCTTCCTTTTGCTCTCTGTTTTTTCCACTCTTAACTAAGTGAAGAGTTGAAAATACTTCCAGACTAAATATGCAAGCGACCATATTCTTGACGGGAAAATTAGACATTCAGAGCTGAGTGGGCTATCCAGTTTTCCTCTAACAAGCCAGAGGGAAGGGGCTCAAGTCTCTGAACCCCTGCGGTGTACTTGGAGAAGGTGGATGATGCCGGGGCAGTTTGGTTTTAGCTTGCCCAACACCTAGAAGCTCTGGGTCTGCAAGGATCAGCTGCGGGGGAGGACGCGGGGGGAGGGGGGGGGGAGGTGATGAGGAAGGGTACACTGGCCGTTTTAGCTCTGGGATCAGCCCTAAAGCACAGGCCGACCTTAGAGGCACTATGGGGAGAACACCTGGTTATTTGGGACCGAGGAGCCGCCCGGGATAGGGCCTAGACTCGTGCCCAAGGAGGTTAAGGGCGGTCCTCGGGCACACACACAGCCTGGGACTCCAGCGAGGCTAGCGGCGGCGTGTCCCGATCTCCGGCGGGGAGTTGACTCGAACCCCCCAAATTTCAATACCGGGCCGGGACCGGCCAGAGACCAGCAATCTGGGCCACAATCTCACGGGGGGCCGGGTCAACCCTCGCCACTCCGGCCCCAGCGGGGCCAGTCCCAGGCCGCACGGGCCAAAGGAAGCGGGCGGGCGGCAGGGGAGCCCAGAGGCCAGGCCTGGGTGCGCAGAGCTGGGGGGAGGGAGGCTCGGTCGCCTGAGACTATCACGAGCTTTCCCCTCGCTCGCGGCGGGCGCTCATGGGAGAACGGGCTGGGCCCGGTGCGTGGGCGGGCAGATGGGGACCCGCGCCCGGGCAGGCCCCGGTGCAGAGTTGGCGGCGGTAAGCGAGGACTGGGGGGGTGCACCCAGTCCCGGGGGGAGGGGGAAGGGTCACGACGGGCAGGGCAGGCCCGGTCGGGGGTGGGGTGACAGGCGGGCCCCGGTTACCTAAGGATGTTGTGCGCCTCCATGCTGCGGTTCTGGTTGCTGGAGCAGACCACGGCCACCCGGAGCGGCGAGGAGGGCATGGCGGGGCGGGGAAGAGGCCCAGCTCCCCTCGGCTAGCGTGGCTCCCGGCTCCGGCCGTCCGGCTCCACCGACCGCAACTCACGTAAAATGGCGGCCAGGGCCCAACGACGGGCGGCGTCGAGAGAGACGTGTCACCAGAGGGGCAGCGCCGACCTGCTTCCCCCGAACCATAGAGACCGCAGACGAGCGGAGCTCTTAACGTGCCATCGAGAGGCGAGCCGAATGAGAGAGCGCCACCCCTCGGAAGGTCCGCCAGTCACAGAGCCGACGAAAGACGTGGGAGTTACACCATAGAGAAGGGCCGCCAGTCACACAGAGGGGAATGACAAGAGTGAGAGCGCCGCCCTAGTGGAGAAGGAGCGCCTGCCAGCATTCCGTCACCTGCCAGGGGGAGGAGTCAGAGAACGTACTCCAGAGCAAAGTGACTCTCGAGCAGAGGTTCGAATCCCATCTAGTCTCAGTCATAAAAGCCCACTCTGGAGCTGATGTGAAATGAGTTTGCTGGATCTTAGCCTAGTCCCTAAAGGGTAGGTGATATCATGAGGAAAAACCACTGGCATTAAGTGACAGTCTCAGCAGGAATTCTCTTTACAAAGTAGGGGCATGATTCTCCATTGCCCGGATCTTGACAGTAATTTACATCTACCATCCTAACATGGAGGCATTTGACACACACTTTGCATGGACACAAATGATTGCACAAAGTGCAAAGCCAGTGTGCAGGGAGGAGGAAGGAGACGGTGTGGGTATAATTCCTGCTTGGCAATTGTTGTGATCAGTTTATCCCCTGGAGCATCCGCATTTTAGGCTATAACTAACTAATCGCATTGATTCCAAGATGATGAGCCACCTTATAAATACAACAGACAGACAGGGTGGGTGATGTAATATCTTCTAATGGACAACTTCTGTTCGTGAAAGAGACAAGTTTCTGAGCTACCCTGGCCTCTTCTTCAGGGCCTGTAGCTATGTGTAACTCGAAAACTTGTCTCCTCACCCACAGAAGCTGATCAAATAAAATATATTGCCTCACCCACCTTGTCTCTCTAATATCCTGGGACCAACAGAGCTACAACAACATTGCAAAAATCACTTAACACATTTTTTCATATTTATTCAATCACCATCACACAAGTGGGTCATTCCTCCTCCCCCAATTAACGCTTTAATACAATTCTCAATGGTATCTGACACAGGTAAAATCCTGCCATGATATCAGTTCTCTTAAAAACATTTTCTGTGCACCACAGACGGTCCATATTCTTTGTAGTCCCAAACAGTAACCCACATTGGAACGAAGGATGCCAGGTAGGTAATGATGGAAGCTCCGATCCACACAGAGCACTTCCTGTCTGCCGATGCTACAATCCTCACAGGAACTCCTTTAGGGGCTTGTTGTTCTATCTCTTTAAACAGCCTCTCATCTAGTCCCTGGAAGAGGGATGATCCACCAGACAAGACCACATTGCCATAAAGATGCTGGCAAATATCCCCATCACACTTTGTAACACTGTTGGAAATCATGGTATGAAGCCCTGGGGCATCAATGCCAATGCTGCTTGGCGTGAAAAGAATTTCTGGTGCTCTGCAGAGGGGAAGACCAATTTTGATGGCATTTCCATCAGGCAGTTTATAACCTTTCAGGACCTCCTCTGAGTTCCTCTTAATTTCTTGGCTGGGATCTAGAGCCACATAGCAGAACTTCTCCTTGATGTCGTTCACCATATTTCTCTTGGCGCTGCTCATGATAGAATGGCCCCTTGCCGAAAGGAGCCTCATGAGGTATTCAGTGATATCCCTGCCTGCAACATCCAGCCTGGAAACAGCATGAGATAAGCAGTGTCCCTCGTAGATGGGCACTGTATGGGTAACTCCATCTCCACTGTCCATTACCATTCCAGTGGTACGAGCCGATGCATACAATGCTAGTGGAGCCTGGACAGATAGATACAGACCTGGTACCTTAAAATGCTCAAACATCAGCTCAGTTATTTTTTCTCGATTGTGAAGAGGATTCAGAGGGGGCTCACTCATTAGCACTGGCCTCTCGCTGGAGTCTATTCCAAGCTCACTTTCATAGATGTGTCTCCAGAGCACCTCCATGTCATCCCAAGCTGCAACTATGCCACGGTCAATAGGGTATTTTAAAGATAAGACCTCCCATTTGGACAGAGCTTCTTCTCCAACATAGTATTCCTCCTGGCCATCTCTAGGCACAGCTGCTTCCACTTTAGGATGACCAATCACTGAGGTAATGATCGATCTTGGTGCAGTCTTTCCTGCAATACCAGCTTTACACGACCCGGATCCATTGTCAAAAATCACAGCTGCGGTTTGTAAGATTTTTGGATCAAACATTACAGCAGGAAAAAAAGAATGAAGCTGCTGAGGTTGGCACTGAGGCTTGGTTTTTTTTTTTTTTTAAAGTTAGTGAAGTTAAGAACGTTCAAGGATAAATATTCTAGATTCCTGATGTCATAAAACAATAACAACACTGCATTGCAATAGTGCTTTCCATTCAAGCATCCTGAAGCTCTTTATAAAAAGTAGGAGAACATTATCCCCATTTTACAGATGGAAAACCAAGGCACGGAGGGGTTAACTAACTTCCCTGAGGTCACAAAGGATGCTAGAGACAGATCTAAGGGTAGAGCCCATGGTTCCGATCCTCTACTCTGACCCCTAGATCATCTGCCCTTCCAGAATCAGGAACAGAACCCTGCTTAGACATATTCTCTAGCTCAGCCACAGATTATGGGCACTACACAGGAAGTACTGTGTCAAATTCTCTGACCTGCGATATACAGGAGTCAACTAGATGATCATTAATGGTCTCTTCTGACCATCTATGAAACAAGAGTCATGATGTTCAGGCTCCTGCTCTGACTATATTGTCTCCCCGCCAATCCAAAAAGATAATAAGCATGAATTTGAAAACTTTGCCAGTCTGTTCATGGCGGAGCCTATATCGGACACGGTTGCAGCTATCTTTGTTTGCCTCTTAGGGATCCCTATCCAAGTAAAGATGCCAGGGGCAACACAGGTACATCTACAATAAATCAAAGCTAGGGCAGCAAAATCATTGTAGCATCAGACTGAATGTAAGTCCTGCTGGGTTTATCCCTCTCCTATATCAGACCTTTGTTCTGCAAAGAGATCTGCATGGATTTAGGGTGCCACCTGCACAGAGCTCTGGGGCGTCTAATTTAACTAAATCCAAAACAACATCTAGTCTGATAATTGTCAGCTTTGTAGGTAAGCAGTTCTTTGTAAGAACATAAGCCTGGCCATAGTGGGCCAGACAATCATCCAGCTATTCCAGTATCCAGTCTAACAGTGGCCAGCCCCAGATGCTTCAGAAGGAATGAACAGAACAGGGCAATTTTGTGTGATCCACCCCGTCATCCAGTCCCAGCTTCTGGCGGTTGGAGGTTTAGGGACACCCAGAGCAGGGGGTTGCATCCTTGACCCCGACACTCTTGGCTAATAGCCTTTGATAGACCGATGCTCCATGAGTTTCATTTCATTCTTTTTTAAATCCAGTTATACTTTTGGCCTTCACAACATCCCCTGGCAACGAGTTCCATGGGCTGGCTGTGGGAAGATGTACTTTCTTTTGTTTGTTTTAAACCTGCTGCGTATTATGGAGCAGTTCAGCTGTATTCATCTTGTGGACCAGAGCTAGTACTCCACTTCGGACTTCTTTCCAGTCGTGGGTTCCAGGACTAGCTGCCTCAAGAAGCAGTCATTTAAGGTGTCTAGAAATTTAATCTCTGCATCCTTCCTAAGGCGACATGTTCCCCGTCAAAAGGGGGAGCGTTGAAATCCCCCACTATTATTTTTGCATTTCTTGCCTTTGTAGCCTCTCGAATCACAATTGCCGTCACCATCCTGGTCAGGTGGTTGGTGGTATATTCCTACTGCTATACTCCTAGTCAAGCATAGAATTTCTATCCTTAGAGAATCTATGATATTGTTTGGTTCATTTAAGATTTTTACTTTATTTGACTCTGTGCTTTCTTTCATATATACAGCAAATCTCTCACCAGCACTACCTACTCTGTAGTTCCTATTTATTTTGTACCCTGCTATTTCCACATCCTCATTCCACCAAATTTCAGTTATGCCTGTTATATCAATATCCTCATTTAATGTGAACCACTCTAGCTCACCCATCTTAGTAGTTAGACTGCTAGCATTTGTATATAAGCACTTCTACATTTTGTCTATATTCAGAAGCTTGCTTTCATGTGTTGTATTTAAATGGGACTCTTTTACATTTGATCATTCTTCACTAGCTCCCACCTGTACTTTACCAACTTCTTTTCTATCCTCTTTACTATGCAATAGAGTCCTCCTTTAATAAATTCATCTCTAAGGGATACCTGCACCCCAACCACGTGATCCTCCACACCTGTTGGTTTAGCCCAATCCCATAGTTTAAAACAATCCTTTACAAGCTTTTCAATTTTACACGCCAGCAGTCTGGTTCCAGTTTGGTTCAGGTAGAGCCCATCCTTCCTGCATAGGCTCCTCCTTTCCCCCAAAATTCCCCAATATCCAATAAACCTACAACCCTCCTCCATCTTTACGCCCCCACAAAGTCCACGATTCTGAGTCTAGACAATTACTGCAATCCCTAAGATTAGTCGTCCTGTCATAGATCTGCCTTATTTGCGCAAACATTTGTTGATTTGGCTTTTAATTAGCACATGCACAACAAGAAGAGGAAGAACAAAGCCATTTCAAGCTCCATTAGAAACACAAGTGGGGGATAATCTGTATATAAGTCTTTGCCAAAAGGAAAAGAGACAACATTAGTCAAAGATTTTGGGGTAGATTTTCATAAATGGGAGTTAAGTATCTAAGTGCCATTTGAGCCTTGAAAAATCGACTTTTTCACTTTTAATTTTCTATACAAGTATTAAAAAAAACAAAAGAACACCAACTTCTTTTAAAGTGCTGGAGTGAATGCTTTCAAATTGAAAGGGACTCTCTTTCAGGCAGCTGTTGATCTTTATAAGACTAACAAACCTAGTATGAAAATAAATGTTTAATGCCTCATTGTTCAGTGAAGAGCTTTTATTTAAAACTTCCTCTACAGCCCACAACATTATGGTGAGTGTGAGAATCAGGAAGTGAAACTGATGAGAACAACTCCTGCTTGTTTACCAAAAAAAAAAAAAAAGTCTTCTTTTGGCTTTATGAATCTTGCTTCTGGTTGATTCTTTAAATCCAAAAAGGTCACCTAAATTGTCAGCAATGTATTGAAAGGGCTAAAGGCAAGCAGAAGGCTTTTGATGTCCCTGGGTTGCAATTCATGGAACAGGTTTAATCATTTATTGTCTCCCATCCAGTTGCTCTTAATCATTTCCTAAATAGAATGAGTGCTTTGCAACAGCACTTTGGGGGCACTTGTAATATCTTTCAGAGCTCTCCACTAATTCGCTGAGGCCTGGTACAGCACCTCTGCTCACATCCCTTATATGACTCTTTACCACATCATTTTGCCCCAAAATTATAAACACACAGACTTCTAAGTAATGCAGCATTTACAGTAGGTTGTAGCATTCAATTATAAATGTATTTGCAGTGTTGTTGTAGACATGTTGGTCCCAGGATAGGAGAGACACAGGGTGGGGGAGGTAATATCTTTTATTGGACCAGCTTGTGGTGGTGAAAGAGACAAGCTTTCAGGCTACACAGAGCTGTGCTTCAGGTCTGGGAAAGATACTTAGATTCAGTATGCCACAGCTAATTGCAAGGTGGAACAGACTGTTAAGCATAAGGAGTTAACTCATGTTCCAAGAAACCATTCAAGATGAAGTGGACAACTGACACCTCTACAGTCATAGGACAAGGAAGATTAGTGGATTCCAGATTGTTGTAAAGAGACATAAAACCAATGTCTATATTAAGTCCATGATTTTTAGTTTCTAGCAAAATTATGAAAGTTGATTTAGGAGCTTAAATTGGGGGTGCTGGGGAACAGTTTGCTGAATACACCAAGGCTACAGCAGCAGCTATGGGCCCGGGGTGTGATTCTCCCTTGCAAAATGATGTGTCCTTATGTGTGAGAAAGAGAGATTTTTAGTCTCCAAATCTTGAAACGCTCGGTCCCCAGCGTAGTGGAAAAAATAAGCAGCTCTGCCTCAGCTGTCTAAAGACCTCAGTAGTGCCAAGAAGGGGTGTTTTCATCTTGATGGGCGTTGTCTTTTTTTTTTTAATTTCCTCTTCATCAGCATCCTTAAGGCTCTGGAGTCAGACAACTCTTTTTCAGCATTCTCTCAAGTCAGCAGCTTGGGTGACGCTGATGAGGTTTTGGAAAGAGAGAGAAGCTGATCCCCATTCTGATTGGAAAGAGCTCTTCCAAAGAAACCCACGTGCATTTCTTCTGCATTTGCCCACCCACGCTAGGAAGAACTCATGCCCTCGGCCAGCAGCCATAGCATCACTGCCATTTAAAGCTCACAGGCAGGATTGTACAGGCAGATCCCCTCCGACTCGGATACATCTGGACTGAGCTCACAGCGGCTGGGAGTGTGAACATTCTTGTAGTTCTTCATCGATATGGCAGGTTCCATGCACCTCAGCATGCGGAGCAGTGTGGCAGCTGGGAAGGGGAAGGCAACACCAGAACATCTAGGACTATGGGGGAGAGGAGTGGGGCGCACTGGCCATTCTTGCCCCGGCTAGCGATGCACTGGTGGCCACAGGTGCCACTGCAGGACTAAACTAGGCTGCTGCTGTTCCACAGCATTGGGGGGGGGAGGAGGAGGAGGGATTCCTTCTCCTCTCCACCACAACCCCTACAGCCATCCCCCACATGCAGCCTCATTGCTCTCTTTGTGATTTGTAAAAGGACAGCTCAGCGCAACAGAACCAAAACCTCCACTCACAGGTCTGCATCCCAGCACCCAGTGAAGGCGGAGCGGGGAGGCCATGGGAGACTCCCACAGCTGGTCCAGCCCCTAATAGTATGATTAACCCCCTGTTAACCTTGTTATGACTGCCTTTATTGTGCATCTGGAAGCACAGTCTAGTGGTCAGAGCAGGGCACGAGGCGCCAGGATTCCTTGGTTAATTTCTAGCTCTGCCACAGACTCACCATGGGACCTTGTGCAAGTCCCTTTCTCTCTCTGGGGATGGCCACATGTGTATGAACATGAACTGGGCCCGAGCCATAAAGTTAACATCCCAAAGTTCAGGGTGTTTAGAGTTGGAGTTTTTGCTCAGCCCCATCTCTTTATTTACATCATCTATTAACATGTAGATGGCCATAGCAGACTTGTATGGCACCTTTAAAGCCACAGTAAATCTAGAAATCCCTGCAGAAGCTTGTGTCTGAAGCTCAGTCCATTTGTCTGGATGTGAGATGTTGCCGGCTGATCGACAAGGGTTTTGGAAAGCTGGGATGAAAGCTGCTTTGGAATGCATGTGCCATCTCCAGCCAAGTTACATCAAAGGGAAAATTTTGATGGATGGCAGTGTAAACATCTTCAAGGCAGGCTGGGTACAAACAGGTTTCCCTTTATCCCTCACTTTTCTTATTTATCTGATCAGCTCTGTAGATCTGCTGGAGCCGGAATCCTTAGGAAGTGTAGCTATCAGTGTAATTCTGGCCATTACGGGGTTCCCAGCTCACCTTTAATGCACACTTTGGCATTGTCTAATGTACACATTACACTGCGGGGGAGCAATCCCCCCGTCCAGAGCTCCAGAATGGTGCTAGTCAAAGGATGACGCTGCTATTGTCTCATTGAGTGCACATAGGTACCGTGGCTGGTTCTTGCCGTGTTATGATGCCCCATCATCAGTTTTCCATGGAACTGAAGGGCTGTTACAGCTCTCTCTCTCCTCACCACTTCCCTGAGCAGATGTTCTTCCACAGCTCACTAAAGGGCTTGGCCTTTTTATATTCCAGGCATGCAATCCCAGACACTAAATGGGAGCGTCTCAGACAGCAAAACTCAGCGTGCAATGGACGGCACACCCAAACCGCACCCAGAACAAGTCTGCAAGGAGGAATCAGGGCCAGCATTATGAGGGCATGTGATAGGATTTACAGATTCAGGCCTCTATCCTTTCTCATGGGAGTAACCCTTTCTCTGGCAGTGCCCCCCCAGACTTCCTGCACCAGAGCTGCAACATGAGGAAGCATTACTCACATTAAATGGCAGCTGTCAGGCAGACACCACAGAAAGTCCTAGCAGTTCCATAGCTATCTACCCACTCTTGGGGGCGGTGTAAGGGGGGGTTGCAGGACTGGGTCCTTTCTTCTATAGTGTCTTGTCTCCAAGGATTTGGACTTTACTTATACTATTAAAACCACCTGACCCCCTGTGTGAGGTAGAAAAAGTCCAACCCTCTCCACTGTACATTGGAGCAAACTGAAGTTAAGCGACTCACTCACAGGGAGCCCATGGCAGGGGAAAAACCCAAGAGTTTCAATTCCCAGCCCCCGATCAAACTCCTAGACAAGATGACGTCCAGGAGAAATGTGCACAGAAAACCTCTGGGTACAGGATATTTAGCACAGCTGTTAGTGAGACCAATCACTTAGCTGAGGTTTCCCCCACAGCATGGGTCTCTCTTTCAAGCAGGTTCCAGAGGTGTGGGGGAGAGTTTTGCCATTTTGGATCCATCCCACCCACTCTCTCCAGCTCCAGCTCCCTTTTCTAAACATGATTCGTAAGCCAAAACCTCCCCAGCCAGGCCCATTGTTATTCCGAATTCGTTTGATTTGATTTCCGTTTCAGAAATACCGAACAAAGACAGACGGGCAATTCACGCGGGAGCCTGGCACTGAACTAGACACCCGCCCTGCTTCTTGGCAGCTTGCCATTTGGGTCTCTTTCTGGGCTGCTGTCTTCACTCTAGCCTTCATGCCATGGAGGCCGAAAGTGTCCACTGGGCTCAGTGCGGCTGGCATTGCAAGCAGACGACCCGCGTTTCCTTTGTCCCACAACTCCTACTCGTCCTCACATGCACCGTGCTAGGCAGTTCCTCCCTCACATTCAGAGACTTAGCTGGCCTGATTCCCAGTTGTGCTATGGTCCCTTTGTGTCCTTCTGACAGCAACACAGGGCCTGAGAGTGGGCAGAGGTGGCCCCCACTGAATACCCCCTGTGCAGAGGGGGGGGGGGGACGGAGACGGACGACGGACGGACTCCTCCAGCTGGCATAAAACTGACCTAAGGACTCTGAACTGGTCTTGCTCCCAACCCCTGGCCCAGGGGTGAATCAGGGACGTGGGAATGCACTTCACTACAGTGGAGGTTTCCAAATCCAGCAAGGAGATTTAGACACATCTTCCATTAAAATGAAAGGGAGATGCACTTAAATCCCTGTGGCAGTTGAAAATCTCAGCATACAGCTAGCTATTCCCTGTTTCCCAGGGCCCACAGGGGACAATAGAAAGGAGGGTCTAAGTCAGAGCAGCCCTGAGGCTGCTCTAATACACAATGGGAGCTGGCAGGCCCCTGGATTGCCCCAGGTACATGCAGCCCAAAGCAGCCTTCAAACTATTTGATCCCCTCCACCATCTTTACCCTGCACCCTGGAGTAACTGAGAATCAGGCCCGTCATGTCTCCCCTACCTTATCTGTGGCCCAGCCAAGCAAAACGTATTAACCTCTCCCCAACTTGGTCCCCAGCTCCTCACTCATCATCGTCTGAAACCTACCTCCGCCCTGTCAATATCATCCTGACTCCAAGGTGCCCAGACCCAATGCAAGTAAATCCTACCAGCCAACAGGAGGCTCGTGGGCCTGCCTCTCTCCACGGCCAGCTGCAAGTCAGACAAGAACTTGATTTAAATCCCTGTGTTCTGTTGGCTTGGGGTGGGAGAGCAGGCAGCTTGAAATTCACATATAAATGGGAGGAAAGCAACATATTGCGATTCCTCCACCAACTGCCTGTGCTGGGGGGAAGCGACTCTCTTGGTGAGCTCTACCTTCCTGAGATGATTAAGAAGCAAAGGAGGGCTAGGATGCACTCAACTACTTCCCCAAGAAAAGCAAGATAGTCATGACCCCAGGGTTAGTACCAATGCTGCTCTAGCTGATTTCTCAGCAAAGAAGCAGGAGGCGAAAAGTACATCACCTGTTGGACTTTTTAAATGGTAAATCCTGTGCAGAATCCAAGACCCCTGTATCAAGCAGACTCCTACACTTGTTAGCTACCGTGTGATCCCTTACCTCTTTTCACACAATCTCAGTTGTTCCCCCTTTTAGAACATGCCCCCTTTCTCTTAAGCTGTTCTTCACCTCCATTGCTCATATAACATCCTGGGGCCGCCAGGCGCACATGAGTCTGCCAAATCAGCAGGTGCAAGCTCTCCATTAATCATAGCACTTTTCAGCCACCATTGCCTTAAAAAAAACCCAAACCTAAAATCAACAGTCCAGGCAGTCCCGACAGTTGTGTTATGGTTTCGGTGGAGGGCACTGGGGCCTAGGGTTGCAAAGTACCAGGAGGGACATGGTGAACAAAGAGTATTAATAGACACAAGTAGCTGCAGTTAAGGGAAGAAATGAAATCAGCTGGTTGTAATCTTGATCAATGTCTGTAATTAGACTGCAGTGGCACACACAGACTCCGCCATCTGGAGAGAACACAAATGCTAACCTAATGAGGGGTTTTCATCAAAAATTAAAAAGGAACCAACTCCAGAGTTGTTTGGGAGAATTTCTGCCTTACCAAATGTGTACATGTGTATCACGAAGAGAAAACAAACGGCAAGCTCTTGAGAAGCTCTCAGGGAGTTGCTAATTCCTTTCATAACCTCCTCAAAGCATCCAAAAGCTACTTGAGCTTAATCAAGCACCTCTCTTGACCGCAGCTGTTTTCTTAGCATTTCACACAGAAGGCAGGAGGATGTGTGTCAATTGGGGCTGGATGTCTCTGGAAAGCTGAGTAGGGGCAATGCCACGGAAGCGCTAACTACATCAGCAACCCATCTGCAGCTAGACCAGCTTCGCCAGCAGCACTACCAAAGGATGCCCTGCTGCAATCATATCTCACGAGTTTGGGCTGGGCTGGGCAGGTCAGCCCTGGGAGGGACGGGAGAGAGACCCCCTGCACCCCAATCATATCTCACGAGTTTGGGCTGGGCTGGGCAGGTCAGCCCTGGGAGGGACGGGAGAGAGACCCCCTGCACCCAGAGTGCTGCAGGAAGTGTGGTTGGCGATGATTCAATGATGATTCACCCCGAGTCCACACTGAAATCGTTCTCCCCACCCCCATAAGGGTGGGGCTCTGTGCTGCTGGCGGGGTGTTGTTCAGAGCAGACAGACACCCAGGATCCTGACCTTTTACTGTCACCACACCCGGTGACGCTTATCAAGATTCCACACATGTTGTTTGCCTACATTGCCCACGCCGCTGTTTATGCCGAGTCTGAGTCCATGCTCACAGAAGCCTCCGTGGGCTTTGGGTCAGAGCCTTGAGGAGGACTTCACTCTCCAGGCCTGTCAAGCCAGGTGTGCTATAATGCACGTTAATCATTCAGAAACAGAAAAATGCCTCCCCCCCCCCCCCATCTGCATCCTTTCACCCAGCCTCGTTTTCTTTCAAAACAAAGCTCTCTCTGCAGCAGTTTGTTCACCCAAGGCCAGAGTTACAAAGGTACGTAGGTGACTAAGTTCCTTTGTGAACGTGGCTCCATTCCTCCTCAGCAAGGGTCTTTATTCAGCTCCTGCCATCCAGCCTTCAACCGAATCGTTGATGCAGCAAAACACAGCCCTGCCTCGGGCTGTTCAGGATTTCTATTCCCTGAGTTTGTTGACACACATTTATGCACCAGACAGCCTCTCCCTGCATATCCATCCAGAGATGGGCCCAAACTGCAAGCTGAGCTCCAGATCCACACTTCGCTCCAGCCAGAGGCTGTCCAGGTTTGGGGGTTGCTGTGGAGAGAAGAGGCAGATGTGAAGTTTGAATCTGAACTTTGTCAAAGTCTGGGGTGGGGAATCCAATCGCTTCCCAGAGTTTGGGTTAGCCCATCATATAGACATAGGGACCAATGGCTTGGACTCCTCCAAAAGATGGGTGGGTCTGGATCCCAGTTTTTGGGTCCGATCCATTTCTAGACCCTCCCGGAAGGATCTGGAAAAAACGCACCGTCTCCTTGCTCGTGCACTCAAATAAAAGGCTGTTGCGGGAACCAAATCAATGCATTCTGCCAGCATCCAAGTCATGCGATGAAGTGGATGGCACGATTCTCACACAGAGTGTCTGGGATTTAATAACTATGGTGAATGGATTATATAGCTCCCTTAAAACGGCGATCCAAAGAACAACAAGCCCTTTCTCTTTTGGAACAACGATCCCTAAGGAAATAAAGATTGGACTGTACCAGGAGTTGACTCTCAGTCTGTGGGAAAACCCCAATGGGAAAAGGTTAGAAGCTGCTATATGCGGATGACGTAGCAATAAAGGCGTCCTCAAAAGAGGACCTAGAGGAAACAGTAAACCAGTGTTATGACCATTGGGTAATGGTATGCAAATAAGCCTCGGACTATGTGCAATAAACTGGCAAGTCTTTCTCAGGGCAGAGAAATGGTTTACACTAGGGGCTCATCTACATGGGGACACTCAGGAAAATTAATCCAGATTAACTAAAGGTGTGATTGTAAAGGTTAGGGTTTGTCTACACATGAATATTAATCTGGAATAAAGTAGGATTTTAATTTAAAGTGGATTAACTCCATGTGTGGATGCACCTATTCCAGAATAAGAATGTCCACACATGCAATTAATCAGGAACAACTCTTGTTTATTTTTACTCCATTAATCTCTCCATCCAAAATCCCTGTGGCTATTCTACTGACCCAGAAAAACCACAGCCAAGAGAATTTGCATTGTAAAATCTCTGGGGCAGAGTATATGTTTTGCTCTAGGTTTGTAATGCACCATGTAAATGTACGGTGCTGCTAATGTATGCTTAATAAAGCAATCATAAATAATAATAGTCACTAGCTTCTCAAGCAAGTCCCTGTATTTGGTCCCAAATATGCCTCATTCAAACACTATGTTCACAAGTCTCTTTCCATCTGCCTGTCAGTGCAGACTAGGTCATCCACTAGCTTGTCTTATAAAACAATCATCCAGCGTTCAGACGTTTCTGATCAACACCCTCCGACAGGCAGTTTTAGACGTTGTTGCTTAAGGTTCTTTTTTAACAGTAGATGGCAGCCAAGTGTCACAGTGGATGCAGGCAGATGGGTACAAAGAGATGAGGCTGACTGGCTACATTTGGATCCTGATCTGAATTCCCCCCAAATTACAAGCAGCTTGGGTGTGGGATCCTGGATCAGCCCCATCTCTGTGTTTGAGGCCAGGTGATTCCCTTGCTTGGATCCCTTTACATTTAAAACAATAGCAGATGCCTCCCTCTTTCTCACTGGTGCCTGGCATACTGTTCCAGGTTCCAGCTGCAGGCATTTAACAAGGGAAAACTCCCTCGCCTCTGCAGTGAAAGAGGTTTCAACAACAATGAGCAAAACTACCAGGATCGTCTGGGTCCCCACTGAAATGCACTGGGCCCAATGGGCGTCTGCATGGAGCTAGAGAACAAATTATCACAGCCCTCCTCACTGGGGAGAACCAGTCAGAGCTTGTCCTCAATCCCTTTCTATCTTGGCCCTTCATCACCTCTCTCCCTTCTCTTAGCTTTGCTTCTGCTGCTCATTGCTGTCTCGCCTTGGGCCACAACACCACAACTAGCTGTGTTGCCCTTCCTGGAACAGCGGAGTGGCCAAGGATTGAATGGACCATGGGGACTTAAATGCCCCTCTCAATCCTAGAGGCGGCCCCTCCAGGGCAGGATCACAACACACTGGCAGATCAGCATGCGAGAAGACTGCCCTGCCACTCTCCATGTTGTCCCAGGGGACAGACAGTGGCCTTTGATCTCCAGGGTTGGCAATCCAGAGATCAAATCCACACACAGGAGTCATAAAGGGGAGTGGCTGTGATTTGAATTCAGACAGACCTGGAGTAAAAACACTGGTTCTTTATGAAAGTGTGACCTGGAGGCGATCACCCCATGCTCCAGGCCCACCCTGGGCCACACGCCAGGGGCCGGGTGCTGAGCTGATGAGTTGTTAAATATTTTCCACTCGAGTGGTGTGCTGATGAAAGGTGACGAATAGCTGCCCAGCTCCCTAGATGATTAGTGTAATTGGAGGGAAGGAAATGGCGGTGCCAGAGGAGATTATACCAAGCAGGTTCCTGCTTCCCAGCTCCCTATGTAATTATAATACAGAGGGTGAGCGAATGCTCATCACTCAAGAGCTCCCACTGATGCTTTTTGTGCTGAAGCTCGCTGCAAAGTTACTGTGCTTCATCCCAGCCAGGAGAAATGTCTGGACACCATTTCCGGCCCCACTTATCCCATCCCCTCCTTCTCTGGCCTCCCAATGACCAGAATGAATTTTGCATGCAAGAGGCCATGATGAATCAGCTGCTAAGAGCTCTGGGAAGAGCTGTGTAGCAAAATCAATTTGCCAATAAAATAGGTGCAAATTAAAGAATGGATCCAGTGGGGTGCTGAGCACTTCCTGCTTGGGGGGGGGAGGAGGAAGAGGGTGCTAAGCACCTTTCACTCCCACTGAGTTCAAAGGGGCTTTAAGGCACTCATTCTTTGCAGGACTGGGCCCTCCATCACTTTTGGAGGGTTTTATAAATATATTAAAATGGGGACTCAGCGCCTTTGTACCTTGTAGCCAGCTTGAGAAGAGGTGGCTGGGGCTGGTAATTAACAACTCTGATTGACTGTCCGAGGGCATCAGCTCCCCAGTTTGTGCGTGGAGTAGCTGCTCTCTTGCTGCTCCATGCAGAGCACAGATAGAACGTCATGCTGGAACCTCCTTGAGCTATCAGAGCGTCTCTCTCACAGAGACGGTCTCTGTGATATCCTGGCCACAGCCCCTCCTGAGACCCATCCAGGACTTCAAAACAAATGAAGGACGGCTCATCCCAAAGAATCTATCCAAGGCTCTGCACTCAGCTCGGTGCAGGGTGAGACAAGATTTGCGGCACTGTAACCCGTGTTGTGTGAATACTCATGCAGTGTAGATGCAATCCAGATCCCTGGTTAGTTCTGTACCCTGCCCTCCTGTCTCAGTGCTTTGATTTAAATAACGTTTGATTTAAGGGTTTATTCTGGTAACTTTTACATTTGTTATTTTGCGTATTTTGCCTGTAAATTAACAGTCTGTTATTCGCTAAATCTCTATCCATGGAACAAATAATCAAAGTGGCAGTGCCTACTGCAATCTAGTTTCTTTGAGGAAAGGTCTGCATTCTTCCTGCAGATAAGTCTCCCACTGATGCTACTGATTTGTAAATAGACCCAATAGTTGAAATCAATGGGGAATTCTGCTTACATTGATGGTACAATATGGCCATACCAAGAACTGCAGAGTTAAGCCACAGGCAGTTGGGGGCCCACTTGAACCCCAGAAATGGCATTGGGTTTAGTGTTTTAGTAATTAATTATTATATGGGTTTGTTTTCTTGTGCCCTTAATCCACATATAGCAAATCCATAGGCTCCATAAAACAAACCACCAGCTTCTCAGCAAAGATTTAATAGCAGGGGCTCTGTGGTGAGGGCATAGGTTACTAACGTTTCATTATTTCTTCACAAAATACACACCACCAGCTAGCAGATCCCTGGGTGAGCCCTAAAATAGACTGATAGACTACTGCATTAAGAAGCATCATCGGTCATTAAAAACTGAAACCATTGTCCCAATAAACACAGAGAGCAATGCATTAACCTCCCTTTCTGTGGCCTTTGTTGCTAACTCATCAGGCTGAGGGATCTGCAGTGGAGCTCCCGGTCATTAGTATGAATTAGCAGGGTCCTACTGCGGTTGTACCAGTGTTTGGTGGGGAAACATAGTCCGGTTTATGTATGCTGACCTAGGGCTGTCTTCTGTTCTCCCTTCGCCCCCTACTGCAAAGAGAAAAGGGCAAAGGCAGTGCCAGAAGAGGAGTCTAAGGTTTGATCCTTGAGGGACTCCAATCCACTTGTATAGATTCTCAAATGGAGATCAGAACATACATCGGAGAAGGTCTATATCACTTGGGGACGCGTAGGCTGGCTTTCCCAGCATATAGAAGAAGCAGGAATCCAGTGGGGTAAATCCAGGAGGAGCCTGTGCCCAGTTACACGCACACCCTTTGTTTTGCTTTAGTCCCAATCCAAGGGGAATAAAGACAATCAGGTCAGCTCAAGACAGAAGAACCTCCTATCCTCCTCCCCAAAGAAACCCAGCAGCAACCATGACAAAAAGGGCTTGTTCATCCCCCTCCCAATCGCAGAAGGGATGGGGAGGCTTAAGAGCTGCTACCAGCTTACACAACTCCTAGACCTATCAGCCTATGCCTGATGCAGAACCATTCCAGCTGCTCTAGAACGATGGAGCTGTGGGTCCTTGGGCAGATTTAACTTTATTCGTATTTTACATGACAGAGGCAGAAGATGCGTTGTCACGTCAGCAGCAGCCCGGCTGGTATCAAACTCCCATGTCCCTGTGCAGCGATGGCCTTCCACACGCTCCACCCTTCGTGTGCTGTCATTTTTACTGCTCGACCCCTGAGGCAGGAGTCGTGGCTAGAAACATGGGCTTCCATGAACCATAGGTTCCTTGAGCAAAGAGCTTCTCTGGCAGAGGTGTCCCAGGAGACAAGGCATGCAGTGTGCCTTCACCTTTCCCCAACCGGGCTAGAAAGCCATTGGGGGGACGCTGGTGATTAATAATGCACATCAGCTGTGTGGGGGAAGGATGGGAAAGTCACCTGAGCAGAACAGATACAAAGATCAGTGTCATGCTGTGTGGAGTGGCTCACGACCATGAGTGCCGTCCGCAGGGCAGCTGGGCAAAAATCCAGGCAGACACCTCACACTGAGGGTATGGTCTATAATTAGATTTCACCAACCCAGTACCATGTGTGAACTCCTGGATCACTGTAACTGTCTTACCCTGGAGATACAGACAGTCCCCTTGGGCATTCCAGTCTCTCTCATGCCCCAGGCAAGCTGGACTTAGTGACAGCTGATTGCTATACACCAAAAATCACAAAAGGTTCACGTTACTCCCAGTCCCTTGCCCCACGTCAATTTATGCGTTAGATCTCACATCAAAGACAACGCCTGTAGCCAGCCCTGCTTCCACGGGAGCAGGGTCAGGCCCTACATGAGACTCCAAACAACATGGAGTTTATCTGGGCCCAGGGCTCCAGAGAGGAGGAGTCAGGTTCACGGAAATCCACCACAAAGCCATTCCACTGGCTGACACCTACGATCCCACTGAGAGCAAAAGAGAAAACAGCGGAAGAGATTTTTCGCCTGCCCTTTCGAAAGAAATCAAACTGTCCAGGGATAGGGACAAGGCAGCACACCTAGTTCAAATGAGCTCTTTGCAAGAGCTTACTGAAGATTGACTTTACAGTCCAACCTCTTTGCCCATCTACCTCCCCTACCCTTCCTGAGCTAGCTGGTCACTTGTATCGGTTGGTTCCAAACCGGAACGTAGCTCTCCATCTCCTGTGGGGTCAGGGAGGACACAACCAGATGCTATGTTGCCCTACCAGCTCCCATGCTCGCTGATCCCAAGTCACTTCCAACCAGGGAAGGAAGCCAGCCTGGCCTGCTCCGAAACAGGCTTCTGCTTTGATTAAGGGGGAACTGATTCATGTTATTGCTGCTCTTATGAAATTGCAGCTCTTTAACAATTGCAATAAACAGAGGCCCGGGTTATGTACCCTGGTCTGGGCTGCCCTAGTGCAGCAGCACAATAAATTAGCGGGCAAGTTGTTATTAAACGGAGAACTGCTCTAGATTGCATTAGGAATCTCTCCAGCTATCTATATTTTGTTTACGGGGTCTCTCCCCTGTGTACTCACAGTGCACTCAGAAAGCCAGTTATTGTTAATTAAATACCATTTGATTATTAAAAAAAGCGGGAACGATTATGAATTAAAACCCCGTGTCAGTGATAAACCTAACTGGCTGCTAATTAACTCAAAGCGACAGAACCCATAAATGTCTCATTACATCCTTGTTTGTATATCACACTGTTATGAGCCTTTAATCAACTGGAAAAAAAGAAGCCAAAGATGCCTCTTGGCATGCCTAAAAAAAAAAAAAAAAATCAGAAGTGTGTTGGGAAAAGGGTATCCGGAGACTTTACTAGATGGGGAGAACTCAATTACAAGGGACCCAAACATACTGAAAGGAGCGAGGCCCCACTCACTGAGAACTCCTTACATCAAGACACTGAGACTGGGTAACTGCAGCTCAGACACTCTGGAAAAAGGCCCTTTTACACCAGAATGACCGTGTCCACCTAGGGTTATACCAGTAGAACTAGATCGGTCCGACTCCGTGGTTCTCAAACAGTTTACCACTGTGGGCCGTACATGCGGCTGTGTGTGTGTGTGTGTGTGTGTGTTACGTGGGCCACCTCCACACAATGTACACACCACCCTGCTCAGTCAGGCACATGTCCCTCGCCGCCTGTTCCCAGACCATCGGGGGTAGGGGTGATCCCACCCACCGAGCCCTGGGGGACCCTAGCTGGGAAGCCACCCACGGGACAAATTCCCACCCCGCACCAGCTCTCCCACCAGAGACGGGACTTACAGGGCAGCTGTGCTGGCTGTGAGCTCCAGCTCTGGACATGGCCAGCAGGGGACAGGCAGGCGGGCACTGTCTGCTGCAGGAAGACCAGGGCGCGCTGCAGCCTGGAGCCTGCTCATCACCCCCAGAGGCAACACGTAGCTGTGGCTAGTGGGGGAGCACACTGCCCTCCCACCTCCAGACGCCTCTGGCATGAATGCCCAGAAACAAGGAGACAGCGCTCCTCCTGGCAGCGGTGCTTTGTCATCCCCTTCTCTTGCCCCTGCCCCATCCCCTCTCCTCTCCGGTCTCTCCCCATCCCACTCCCCCACCCTCTCCACACTGTCCCCTCCCCCCTTTTGGGGCCAGGGTCATCTTTCTGTCCTGGGTGAGGCCTGTGCAGCACCTAGCACAAAGGGGGAGGAGGGAGGGGGCGACAGACCCTGGTCCAAGCTCCTGGGTGCTATGATAGTACAACTAGTAATGAAAAAAATGAAACCAGAGCCTAGGTGCAAACGGACAGCCTCTGCCATACCCTACCTACTGCACACATGCACGCACACCCCCATTTAGTGTACAAACTTACCCCTGCCCACTTCTAGCTTTTGCCTTTTTGCTGGTAATTAACAAACAGACCTCAACCTCACCTTCTCAAGGTTTCCTCCAGGGAAACTCATCTGGTTTCAGCCCATAGTTCTCAGAGAGAGCCTCTCCCATTCCTTATATCCCTTGGCTGGAGCTAATCAGACCCACCTGATCTAGTGAGTCAGCAATAAAACTTCTGCAACTCAGCACCTGTCACTCTAGGTGTCAAACACAGCTTGCATCTCCATCCAGGAAAAGCAGAGGAAATGATTGCAGCAGTGAGCATCTGCCTCTGTGTTCCCATGTCTCTTTCTCTGGCTGTATTGGCAGCAAGCTGGTTCCTTATTTACAATGCTGCGAAGAAGCCGCGCTGTGATAACATTACTATTCTTGCACAACATGTGCCCAGAGCAACTAAAAATACCCCGTTAGCATGGGCGCTGCTCCCCTTCTTGTAAGCAATCAAGAGATTTGGTTCTTTCCTCGCAGCCTGGGTCCATAAACTCATGCCACATGTGCTTTGAAACCTCAGAGGGAAATGCACAAAATAACCCCCTTCAACCTTCCATCGTGACAAACGTTGCCATCCTTGCTAATGATCCCAAAGAGAAGAGATGGTCAAAAGAGATCACAGCAAAGCTCCCATTTGCCACCCAGGGAACTATCCATGCTGAATGTCAGACGACGTGTGGGAATTGGGGATGCACCGGCCCAATCTCTGATGAAGAAGGATATGTACAAGAGGGGAGGGGAACTTGAATGGAAGTTTTGCTTGAGTAATGACTCAATATTGCCAACTCCCAGAGCTCAAAACTTGAGATTCAGGTCCCCAAAAGCATGAGGTTTTAAAAAAATATGTTTTAGGTTCTTTGTAATTATCTTCTACTTTCTAAGCCATTAGGATGCACTTGGGTCACGTTTTCAAGCTTCCTTCTGGCCACATCTACTCTGCAGCCAGGGGTGTGATTTGCAGCTTTGCAGACCTAGCTGTGTTAGCTGTATTCCAGCCGGCTCAGGAAAAGCAGAAGTGAGGATGCAGCAGCATGGTCTGTACAAGCATGTACGTTCCCAGGGGCGTCAAGTGGGCTTGTGCAGCCTGTACTGCATCTTGCACCGCCATATCTTCACTGCTATTTTTAAGTGAAGTAGCTAGTTTAAAACTAGCAAGAACAGCTACACAAGCAGCAAATCACACTTCTGGCTGCAGCTGAGACGTAGCTGCTGCAACCATGAAAACTAGATTTTTTTTTTTAAAGGAAAGCTGAGAGTCTCACATAATCAGATGACTTTGGAAGAAACCCCAAATATCAGGAGACCTACAATAAAATCGTGAGAACCAGCAGCACTGACGACTATTCATGCCAGTTCTTAACAATCTCCCAGCAGAGCAGAGTGACTAGTCGGGTATTCAGTGACAATAAATCCACCCCTTTTCTCTGCTCATGATCGTTCCGTGAGCAGACTATAAACCCCTCCAATGTGGATGAAATTCAGCCCCATGCAGAGGAACAGCACAAGTCCTCAGCAACCCTTAAAGCTTTTTTATTGGTACACAAACCTTGTGCTGGGCCCCTGCTCCGGGGGGAATTTCACCGTATTTGGATCCGTCCATTGAGCCTAAGTCTAAGGACCCATCCCAGACAGGTTGCTGCAATTATTTAATACTCCAGAGTTGAATGTCAAGCTGGGACACTTCACTGTGATTGGTCACATTACGTCACGTGCTATTATTTCCTTCCCGACTCGAGAGGTAACTCTCACGCAGGACAAATGCTTGCATATGGGAATTGAGAGTCCACCTGGCACAAGTGTTCTGTGCCTGTGAGCTTTCAACTGACTTCCTCCAGACAGTCATAGGAGCAACAGAAATGATCCCCAAGGGGCCATGAACGCAGCCACAGCAAATCTACTTTCAAATTGAAGCTCATGCCAGTGGGAAATGATGTATGGTACTCACTCATCTCTGCTTCCCAAAGCCAATCTCTCTCTTCTCTGCATCTTCCTCGCTGAGCTACAAACTCCTACCACGTGAGAGCAGACACGGCTTCTGCAGCACATCATTTTCCATAAGCTCCAGTGTGATCTGGCCTGCAATCAACCTGCTTATTAAATAAAAAGGATAACTGAGGGAGACTTTCATAAAACGATCAAAGCCCATTCTTAGCTCAAGGTCATTTTTATTGATTTTTGGGGGTTTTTTTTTCCTCCCTTGGAAAAGAAAATGAAAGTTATTTTCAGCCTCTCCAATATGCCAGAGCAATTCTAGAGCTGCTAAAAAGGAATGCAATGGCAGCATTTTTATGAGATGTAATTACCCAGGGCTGCTTTTAGGGGGATTAAAGCCCTTATTAAAAGGGAGACCTGAAACGGCTGAGATTACACCTGTACGGGATTTAAATAGCAGTGCACAGACTTCGTGTGACTTTGGAGATGTCAGACACACATCAATTCTGAAGTGAGGCTGCACTGGGCTGTCACTCAAAAGGGCTCTTTGTATCATCTGAAAGAAAAATCCCGAGTGCTCCATCGTGCAGCAAAGGACAGTTCACCATTAAAGAGTTCTGAGCTGTCTCTGTCAAAGCCCTCAGCAATGCCCCCGAAGTGTTAATTAAAGTCCAACTGTACTTGGGTAAATGTCAAAAAAGTCACCAGGGGAAATAAATGGCAGGTTCGGTTAAAGCAACTAAAATCCCTTGAAAAAAAAAATATCCCCACTTATTCCAAAAAGTTTTTTTCACTTACAAAAAAAAAAACCCCCACTCCAGACTTGGCTGCTTCTTCGCACAGTACATAGGTAACCTATGTAACTCACTGCTGTAGGGAGTCAGGGTCAACTCTTGTGGCTGAGTTATACAGATGGGGTGGGAAAGGTGGCGAACAGTTACATACATCACCACGTGTGCCAAAGCGAAGTGGAGTCAAAGCACAGGGATTACTGCAACAAGGCTCAGGAAGAAAGTTTGACCTCTGTCTGCAGCACCGAACAGTGACTAAGTGAATTTTCCCCTGAAACTTCAGGTACTGACTACTGAGGGGAGGCAGGATGCTGGGGGATGAACCCATCGGATAAATCCTACCCCCATTTTACCTTCCTGCATAACTAACACATGAAAGGGAACAAACTTATCCATACGCCCCAGGGATTAAACACTTGGGCCATTGCCCCCATCCCACCTCCTCCATTGTACCTTGCTCCTGGTCTGCAGCCCCCTCTGCTAGGCCAGTCCTGGCCCCCTTCCACACTGCAAAAAAGTGCCCCTTTTCTTAGCTCCACTGTCAGCCCTCAGCCATGCTCCCCGGTAGCAGACTGGCAAAATAAAATGGGCACTTCACTGCGCTGATCCTGGGCATGCAAGCTGAGCACGTCCACCCAGCAAGGCAGCTGCTACCACCCTACGCCCTGCTTCATCCAACCCAACAGAGGCCCACTGCAGAGGGACAGCTCCCAGCACTCAGACAGTACAGTGCGGACGGCCATGTAAGCACCTGGCTAGATTTGGTGGCGTTTGGCTCACCCGGGCTAAAACTGACTTCTCGTTTGGCTCTGCCTGGGCTTCTGTATTCACCTATTTTTGGGACGGGCCTGAACCGTGCCCTGGATTAAAGACCCTGAAGTCCGGACAAGTTCCTGTCCGGATCCAGGCCTGGCAGTCTGGCTGAGCGGTGGTGATTGTGCCCTCTTCATGGGGCAGCCTGCAATTCACCATTTGTCCTCAGTTCTCCTGGCCAGGCCCGCCCACTCTCACTCCTCTTTAAGCAGCAGCCTCCAAGCCAGCGAGTGCATAGCGCATCCGCCAGCATCTCTGAACTAACTCAGTTGCCAAGACTACGCAGCTCAGCAAATAGTCCCCCACAGGCACCGCCTGCACCAATTAGAGGAGGCCACAGACCAGCCATTAGCCGCTCAGCCGATCAAAATGAAACACAGAACCCAATTTGCTTCCCAGAACTTGTCTGCCAACCTCCCAGGGCTCAAGGCAGGAAACAGCCTACCAAGGTGGGGGCCCATGGCCTCAGGGCTGCCTGAGCAGCAGGTTGGTGGCATGACCCTGGACTCTGTAGCATGAGCTATGAAGTATCTGCTCCATGACCTGGGCTTTCCTGGTAAACAAAGGGCTGTGGGTTCAAAAACATTTCCATCCCCCAGTCACATTATTGAGCCCCAGCCCTGTGCTTAAGACAGAAAGAGCAGAGCACATTTTATCTCAGGTGCTTATCTGACACCCAGCACCTCACAATCTTTACTGTATTCAATCCTCAAACACCCCAGTGAGGCAGGGCTGTGCGAGCATCCCCATGTTTACAGATGGGGAACTCAGGCACAGAGAGCTAAGTGACTTGCCCAAGGTCACACAGGAAGTCTGTGGCAGAGCAGGGAAGTGACTGTGAGTCTCCTGCGAGCCAAGCTAGTGGGACCATTATTCCTCTCCTTTGCTGGTCAAAGCCACTTGCAGCTGCCCTTGCAGCTTGAGGAATTGAGTTTGTGCCACCTCTGTGGTGCAGCAGGGCTGTTTTAAGAGATGCTGAGGTGACACGGGAGTTTGAGCCTTCACGCTCTTCATGCTAATGAAATCAGAAGCTTCCTCACAGAGAGTATTGCCAAGGGAGGCAACTCAAGGACAGAAATAAAGTATCTGCTTACTTCATTCCTGGAACAGAGCAGCTGGCAAGATTGTCTCTTGTTTATTTTTACTCAACACAGACTGTGACAAACCTAATTCTCTACCCCCCCAGGACACAATCCTGCTCCACACGCAGCCACCTAATCACAAGCACACACCTCTGACTCACTCACACACACACACGCGCACACACCCCAGCTAGAGAACACACGCGCACACACACACCTGGCCCACAAACACCCTCTCCTAGATACACACGCCCTTAACCCACACACCCACTCCTCTGTAACACCCCCTCAGATACTTACCCCCGCCCATACTTCCCTAGACTTTTATGTTATATTATAAGTGTCAAAACAATGAAGGCGAAATGAACTGTTTCAATAATTTGCCATCCAAAATGTTGACCAAAATTAATATGTTGTCGCAGAACATTTCAATTGTCAAATCAAGATTTTCCAAATGAAAACTGTCCCATTGGAATCTGTCCGTCCAGCCCTAGAGACCACCTACAAATCGCAGCGGCAACCTACCCCAAGATCGCATCAGCTATGTTTGCTAGTGCTTCTCCCTGCAATCCAGGCTCCATTGACACCAGTACTAACTCAGGAGAAGAAATCTGTGGCAGGCAGGGAATGCTATTAGGGCAATGGATGCAAAACTCAGCATGGCCACCGGAAGTGCGCTAGACGTTAAAGCAGTGGTCACTGAGAGTGGGCCTGAAGAGGAACAGTTTCCAGACCAGCTGGGACCTTATTAGTGCATGCCAGAATTCCACGCAATAGCTTCAGCCCCCAAAATCCTGAACAGCAAACAAAAAAAAGTAAGAACCAGGTGATTTCCTCTACCACAGTCATGACTGGTGCCCCTCCCGGGTTCTGAAGGATATCAGCTTAAGGCTGGTGCAGGAGACTGGAGTCCACAAAGCATCTGAGAAGTGAGTTAAACCGAACACACATTTCACTGCAATTCCCCTCTCTCCTTTTTAAATGCAGACACCCTACTTGTGGAGAAAGCTACAGAGGGGATTGTAGGCACATGTTCTCTGTGTTTCCTCTGCACTGATCACCTCCAGGAGCCAACATCTACCATAAAGGACATGACCCCTTACACCCTTTGGCTGCAGGAAGGAGGGCAGAAGGTGATATCCCTTGACAGGGCAGAGGCAGCCACGGTCAAAGCCCAGGAATTTTCAAACCATCAAAATCAAGGAGGAGAGACCTTTGCTCTTATTAAGAGGTGATCTTCACCAGCACTCAGGTCAGGAGAAGAAACAACGAGAGACGGGGACTGAAGAAATGACTTGCTACAGGGCGTGCATTATCCTGAAATGACTGCTCCTGTGGCGCACACGGTAAGAGCAAGGTCAAAGGCCAGATGTCTTCAGCTGTCAAAGGACGCGCCCGTGCACACCACAGATGGCCCTTGCGGAGCAGAGAGAGGCAGAAAGAAAGTGAACATGGACTGTGAATGTGCGGGGCCTGCTCCTGTGAATCCACACTGTACAGATAGGATCGGCTGGGTGTAACTCAATCAATCCCCTGCCATCGCAGGAGCCTTGGGGAACCCCAGTCCTCCTGCTCTCTGCCTGCAGCACACATTAGTCAGGTCTCCTGCTGACTGTAATGCAGTGGGATAATTCTGGCTGTCGTCTTGACATGGAGGGTGGCATTTAGTGGCCTGTGATATACAGGAAATCAGACTAGCTTATCTGGGGGTCCCTTCTGGTCTAAACTGTATGAACATTACACCAGCCCTCCCCATTTCTCCTAGATTCTGCTTGATGAAGAGCTTCAGCTCCTTCTCCCCGGTGGAGCCGAGATCTGCCTGGTACGCGTCTCCTCTGACTGGTACCTCCAAGTCCAGACCTAATACCTTCCAGATCAGCCATATCCCTATCCATGGAGATGGCCCTTCATCTCTTCTGAGGTGTCTCTGGTGCTCTGCAGCTTCTTGCTTTTCAGGCTTGGTTGTCTTCCTCCTACCCCTCAGGACTCTGTCCCTGCCATCATCTCAGTGAGGAAGCACTGATCTGGGTGTCTGCTAATCCCTTACACCCCTTTTACCCCTTGCCCCCAGCTCTCAGGTGGCTGTCTGGGTCACTCTCCTAAATTAGGGTTCCCTGCCCAGCAGGGAGGGAGGGGTGTTGTAATTTCCTCTCTCCAGTGACCTGAATGGGTTGCCATGGAACAAATAAGTGCACTGGTTCCCAACCTTTTTGGGTCAAGGACCACAAATATCATTTTTACAACCCTGAAGGGCCGCCAGTCTATCAACTCATAACAAATGAAGTGTTCTACGCACCATTAAGGACCACTAATCACTATTAGTTAAAGGAAACATTTTGATGCTGCTCTGCTCATTTTTACATTCACTACTTTACACCTACAAATTACCTCCCAGTATGTCACACACTCGCAGACAAAGCACTAGTGTGGATGAGTGACTGTCACTACACACTGAAGCACATGGCCTGGCAGCTTACATCATGGTGGTGGCCTGCCTCCTTGCTGATCTCCCATCCCCCTGGCTGCAGCAGGGAAAACGCATGCATCCTGTAGCCCCGTGCGCTCCACTTGGGTCCCTAGGCAGTGGCTCCCTTCTGCAGCCAGGGGGATGGGAGATCAGTGCTCCCCTCCCTCTGGCTCCAGCAGGGACCCCAGCACCTAGAGACCCAGGCAGAGCACTTTGCCAAGCTCTTTGCTAGAGCCGGGGGAAGGGAGTGCTGATCTCCCATCCCCTTTGCTGCAGGTTCCTTGCTGCACCCATCTTGTAGCCCCACGGCAACACGCTACACCTGGATCCCTAGGCAACAGCTGCCTTCTGCAGCCAGTGGGAGGGGAGTGGCGGGCCCTGTGGGCCACTTTTGGCCCCCAGGCCACAGGTCGGGAACCACTGAATTAGTGCATCTCTGTCTCCCATACATCGTCACAAACTCCAGCGCCATCACTGGCCCTCGCGGTCCAATTCAGCTCTGCAAAGAAGCCAAGGACTCCCTGGGCCAAAAAGATTGAACCTCTGCTCTCGCTCGAGGGGTGTCTCTCATGGTATGGGCAGCGTGGTCAGCGGACAGGGCACTGGATTAGATTTCAGGAGATTTGGATTTTGGCCGGGATTGTATTCCCAGCTCTGCCACTGACCGGCTGCGTGACCTTGGGCAAGTCACTCCTCCCCTCAGAGCCTAGGGCTGATTAGCCTCACTACAGCCATGCAACTTCTGACTCCTCACCATCCTGAAGGCGACAGAGACTGGCCTGGAGGGCTTGGGTCATAACAAGGACTTAACAAAGGCAGAATTGGGCACGGCGACATAAGGGGAATAGAGCCGGGGAGGTGTAGCTCCCCATCTTGCCACAAAGGGGTGTTAACAAAGGCCCCCATATTACAGGGCCTCTAGGAGCTACTGTACTACAAATAAATAACATCCACAGGCCAGGGGAACTTGCCTGTGCTCCGTGGGCAGAGGACATTCATCTCCATGGCTCAGTCCAGCACTTGGCAACAGCCTAAAATTCACCTCAGAAAAGAACGAAGAACATTAACAGTTCAGCTTTCTTTGGCCGGCTCTCTGATCGGATTTAGTTTCCTCTCCCTGACACCCGACTGCTTCCTAATTTTATCTGATCTATGAAACCTCTTTAGCCAGCCGGTCCGTGCCCCTCTTCCTGGAATGGCTGTTTTACCGTCATCTCCTCTCCCACTTCCATCTTATCTCAAAGCTCTTTCGTCTGAGTTTCGTCTGCTTTGTTGCAGTGCTGTTGGCGCGGAGAAATGAAGCACAGAGCTCTCTCCCTTTCATGTTTCATCCTTAAAGAGAGACAACTCACCAGAAGGTTTATGGCACTAAACTCATATGTTGGCTTCTTTAGGCAAAGACGGTTTTAAAGGAAACTTTAGGAGAGCTCCTTTCGCAGCTGCACTTGACCTTCGCCTGCTTTCTTCCTTTTCAAGAGATAGATAGACCCATAGCCACTTTTCAGCCTTAATTGCTCCCGTAGCGCCCTAGAGGGAACGTGAGCATTGCCAGTGAGGCAAGAAGCAGGGTGGTCCAGTGGCCAGAGGACTGGATGTTGGGAGACCCGCCCAGCTACGTCACTGATTCACTGTCTGACTTGGGCAAGTCAATATTTTCCTGCCTTAAGTTCCCTCATCTGTAAAACGGGGATAATGACAGTTACCCAGCTTCATACGACACCTGGGAAATGATGAGTAGAAACCCTCTCATTGAGCCCCAAATACAAACCTCTCACGCTGCTGGCAGCTGTTATCGGCGTTGCATATTCGTTTAAAATGTTCAGATACCAGAATAAACCCCAGCGATTGCAGATCTCATCTGCAAAGGAGTCTTGGGGAGGGGAGGGGGAAGCACTGCAGGACAGTCTTGATCCTATGTTCTATTAGGCCCACAGCTGCTTACAAAGACGGAGCCTATTCAGAAGAAAGTAACTTTCTAATTTCCCACACCTATGATCAATGACGACAACACAAAATGTGTCGAGCAAATGGTGCTGCAGTAAGTGGTTTCCAGGCGGGTGGCTACGTCATGTTGAGTTTGCCGTTAGGAACGCTCAGTGCCTTTGCAACATTGGAAGCCAGTTGCTATTTGTGTGGTTCCATGTGCCAGCTTCTCCTCTAAGCATTGGGGCTGTCACGGCACATTGCTCCAAGGGTCTAGGGAGCAGGAAAATGATCACTTCAAATAAAGGTGTCGGGAATCTGGGAACACGACCCTGCTTTGTGTGCGCGCGTGAATTTGATGTTCATGAAACTGAGGGGCTGATAGCACTAGCAGTGATCACTGATGATCCAGAATTGTAGGGTGCGGCAGTGGGGTGGGGGAAAATGTCCACTGTGCGCTAGAGACTAAAAATCAGACAATCACGTTTATTTACTTGTAATGAAGTCAGGAAGTGAACCTGTGTTACAGGATGTGAAGAGCTAGAGGCGTTAACACCCAGATCCTCAAAAGGTTTTTAGGTATCCAACTCCCACTGAAATCAATGGGAGATAGACACCTAAATACCTTGGAGAGTATGAGCCGAACCCGCCTGAAACAAATCTCTTTTACAGACAATACCACTCCACTTCTACAGCCAGAACTTACATACACTGCTGCCAAGACACACAATAGAGCCAGCTGACATGATCTACTAGGAAGTCAAGCTAATCCATGCAATAGCATGTTATCAGTATTTTGCTACACCACATCAGCCGGACTCCAGGGCAGGCGATAGTAAGTGTATTAGCAGATTTAATCTTGTTGTCTGTGGAAACCAGCCTTTGTTCAGACACATTCACTTCCCTTTCAGGCTCTCTACATATTGAATGCGTTTTAAAGCACAAGCAGTCTGCGGGCCTCTTTGTTGAGAAACTCAGAGGGCTCTGCCGCTCCAGCAGGGGAAACCAAACTTTGCCCAACTGGTGGCCATGGGTAAAATCCAGTGAAGTAAATGGCAAAATTCCCATTGATTTCAAAGGTGCCAGGATTTCACCCCATCTCTTTAATATTCAAGAGACTACAGATCATGGCATGCAGAGCTCTAGCTTGATAGGAAAAGAATCAGAGAGAGCAACATAGGGCAGGAATGAGCATGTCTCTGTTTAAAGATGAAGGCAGTTGGTGAGGACTGCATTGAAGGGCGCTACGAGCTATATTTGGGCTGTACTTTGGCTAACTCTGCTCCATGCAAAAGTGATGCAGTTAATCCTTTAATCTGGGTTCTGGTCTCCGAAAACATATTTGTTTTCCTATGCTTTAAAAAGCAACAAAAAGTCCCATGGTGCAGGGAATAGAGAAAAAAAGATGAATTTCAGTTAGTAATCAACATCTTGAAGTCGATTCCACCCCCCATCTGTTATATCACCAAAAACACATTAAGATATTTTACACATTGCAAAATCAATCTGTGGAACTCACTGTCACATGATATTATTGAGGGCAAGAGTTTAGCAGCATACAAAAAAGGACTGGGCTTTTTATGGGCAATGAGAACGTCCTCAGTTACATTAAATGCTATAAAAAGGTTATAAGGACTAAAAACTCCCATACTTCAGGGTATAAACCAACCCCTAAATGACAAGGGTCAGGAAGGAAATTTCCTCTGTTGGTAGATTCTAGAATATTCCATCCTTTGAAGTATCTGGCACCGGCCCCAGTCAGAGAAACAGGATATCAGACTAGATGGATCCTTGGTTCAGTAAGCCATGGCAATTTTAGGTCTGAAAATCTGTTATAAACTCTTACTAGTGGAACAGTGGCAGTTTTATCCTGGCATCCAGTGATTTTTTTTTACAGTATTTTGATTTTTTGTCCAGCTGAACAGACACAGGAAGGTGTCATGTCACCATGGCATAAATTATCTTCAAGCGGAGAAGTCCCTTGAGTTTTATCCATTACTGAACAGGCTTTGTATACATTACCTGACGCGCACTTGTACCTTCTCATGTGATGGTCCTCACCAGACTGCACTGCTCCTCATGGGCAGGGAGGTGTTACACATAATGTCAAGTTTGCCATTGCTCGGTAACAGAGAAGATGCAGAGAAACTTGCAGCCTGATTTGCTAGTAGAGGAGCCTGATCTGTCCAGCTTTTCATTCTCTGGTCTGCAGCATTGCAGTCAAAGAGGAATTATTCCAGAGCAGCGAAACGGCATTGGGTTATTTTGTGAAGGATGCCAGGAGGGGCACTATGGCAGCTCCACCTCTGTCAGCAGAGAGAAAGGAGTGTCTGCTGGTTGGAGCATCAGCTGAGGACTTAGGGACCTAGGTTCAATTCTCTGCACTGCCACAGCCTTCCCAGGTGACCTCAGGCAAGTTGCTTAGGCTGAGATTTTTAGTGGGGTTTAGGCACCTAACATCTATTGATTTCAATGGGAGGTAGGCATTTAAATCCCTTTTAAAAGCCTGGCTGGGCCTCAGTTTCCAGTCTGTGAAATGGGCATGATAGCACTCCCTATCTCCCAGGGGTGTTGTGTGGATACATACATTAAAGATTGTGAGGCACTCGGGTCCTCTGGCCGCAGAAGTACCTACAATAGAAGGTTCAAACCTCTCCATGTGGATCAAGTCCTAACTGACTGCTGTTACTTATCTGCGAAAGCATCTCAGGCCAGATTCCACATGGATATACACTCCATGCAACACCATTGGTTTCAGGGTGCCCGGCGGTGGAGAATCTGAGCCCTGTGTGCATGTGAACTGGAGGAAGAATATTGTCTCTGCATTAAATGTACCCATTGTCACAGGGCAGAACAGAAAGTGTTCTCAGCATGCTCAGATTTGAACACAAAATCATTGTCTCTGGGTAATCAAGGTTTAATCCAAACCCACACCAATTTATTATAACCATCACCATGAGGCCCCGACCCAGATCTGGACCCGATCATGCTAGGTGCTTTATAACACACACACACCCATTGTAAATACCGGTCCCTGCCCTGGAGAGCCGATACTGTAATTAGACACAGAAGACAAAAGAAATATCGTCATCCCCATTTCACAAGTGGGGAACTGGATCATTGAGGGATTAAGAGACATGCCTAAGGTAGGAGTCTGTGGCAGAACCAGAAAGTGAACCGAAGTGCGACAAGGCCTCCAGCAGGGGCCAGGAAGGGTCTGGTACACCCAGTCACACCAGGTCTCTTGAGACCGAGTTCAGTGCCTTAACCACACGATCATCCTTCCTTGATCTCACAGCCACTAGCTGCCTTTCCTTCCATTCTGTTTTACATCCAGGAAACAAAAACAAATTGATAAGTAAAAGCCCTTACGGGACTCTCTCTCTTTCCCCGGAGCTCCCTGCCCTGGGGCCTGGTCAACAAAACCCTCTTCTCTCTATTCTAGGGCTGAATGAGTTAAAGAGGTCTCTCTTTCTTCTTTCCAGGCAAGAGAAGCTTAAAAAAAAAACCTCACCACCCTGAAAACAGTACAACAGCAGCAGCAGGCAGGAAGGACCAGGTCACCAGGACAGCGCTTAGTGGGCTGATTATGGAGGACAAGGATGGGCAAGTACTCGCAGAATGGCAGCTGTGCCAATAACCAGGGGAATATCAGTACAGCGGCAGGAGCCAGGATGGGGCCGTAGCAAGAAGCCAGCATCGCCTGTTGATTTACCTTGAATTGAGGAAGGAAAACTGACCCGGGCGTGTTATTCTCCACCCTTTCCCTCCAACACTATGAATCCTATGAAGACTGGCTCAGTTTCTCTAGAGGGTGGCCCTGAAAGAGCTAGTGCCAGGGCAAGTAACGCTTGGGGGAAGGACAGAAGATGCAGCCGCTCACATTTTAAAACTGCACTGTTGGCCTGCAACAGGCCATAGCAAACATCATTACTATAATTGCAAGACTTTTACCCAGGAACATGACAAGGTAGCGGTTATCCACCATTCCCTCCCTCAACCCCCCAACTGCCCCCTCTTCTTTCTACACCGTTTTGGTGAAAAACAGCCTAGTGTCTGCAACCCTGCAAGGTTATTACTCCAGGTATCCATGGAAGCAAAGCACCAGCCTTCCCTTGCACCTCACAGGGAAGCAAAGCACAGGGAACTTTCCCTTTCATGTAGCACAAATACCGAATGTAGTTTTAAAAAACAAACAAACCAAACCCACCCCCATAGCCTGAAGCTGAGGCCATTTCTGCCTGGGAGCTGAGATGATTCAAAGGCAAGGTCAGTCAGGAGAGTTGAGTCTGCTCACCTTTCTGCTAACATGGCTTGTTTTCCCATTTAGCACAAGGGCACAGGGAAAACAGGTAAGCCTTAAATCCAAACAGCCCTCAGACAGTAGCATTTGGATTTTTAACACCTCAGTTGCTAAGGTAGAGAACACAGCAGAAGCTAGTTCCATTGCCCCCCAATAGCAAGTATACAACGGTCAGCTCCGTGGCTGGTACAAATCAGCATGGCACCATTGACGTACATGGAACGATGCAGAGATACACCAGCTGAGCAGAATCTAACCCCAGCGCTTTACAGCAGTCTGCAGTGGAACAGGACCAATCCTATCCCCGCAACCTAAGAGGTGTGTTTTGGATACATGCTTAATTTAATTGCCCCATTTTATACAACCAGAATTTAATGTAGTTTGTCTGGGTCCAATTATATCAGGGCACAAATATGTAACTTCCCCATTATTGCTGCATAGGAATTTTCTTATTCACGCTGTTGAAAAATAAAAATGACCAATTGCAAATAGGTTATTGAACATATGGTCTCTTTGTTTTGCTTAGTGTCATATAAAAAAGGAAGGAGAATTCTCTCATTTTTTTTCTGCTCCAATGTTGCAATGTATTGTGAAGATTTAATCTGCTGAAAGCCCATGAGAAGCCACACCATATTGTTTTACACACCCCATCCATAATGCATAGCAATGCTGATGAAATAACCCTTCTGAGAGCTGCAGCAATTCCCCCAACAGGATTAATCCTTTGTAGTACATCTTGTTGCTCTTGTTCCTTAACCCCAGCCCAACATGCTGCAGAAATGCAATCCACAAAAGCAGATGACATTACTAGAGGGTCTCTCTTTAATATGGTATACTGGGGAAGGTGTTGTAGCGAGTGGATTTGCTCTACCAGCATCTAGCAATGCAGCTGATTTGAAAGAGGGACACGTAAAGCTAGAAATGAACTTTGTGGCTGTTTCCGCTAGTGTAACTGAGGTCAGGAGCTGATCGTGTGAGTACATGGATAAAAGCAATTTGGGTTTGCAGCGGAAGCTTGGGTCAGGAGCTGAGAACGGCTCATTAAAAGGTTGATCGTTTTGGCTCAGTGGGACTACTCAAAGGCTCCGAGGTCAGCACTATCAGATCTGATTGAAGGACTGCTGCATCTCTCCCCCACCCCTTTCTTCTTTTACCTTTATAGATAGCAAGCTCTTTGGGGCAAGGACTTTGTTTCTCTCCCTCAGTTTTTAGAAAGCATTTATGGGTTTGGGGCACTACCACATTCTAAATAAATCACAACGGATCACTTCACCCACTGCAGAAATTCAGCCACCGTTGGGGTGGAAATTGGGCACTAGATGAACTGCCTGACACAGTTGTTTTGACAATGTTATTAGTAAGGAAAGTAATTCAGTAGGGGTTGCAGTGTGTTTAGAATCATTCTCTCATGGATTTAACTCTGCTTCTAAAATGCTGTAGATACTGTGATTTCCTTTTTACAAAGAAGCTCAAGGAGCAGATATTTGAAATCATGTAACGTTTATCCCAAACTAGGGTTCATCCATGGTTGATGATGAGAAATGAAAACAATTCATTTTAATGCTCTTATTTTAAATGGTGCATACATTGAATAGATCATTGAATATCAAACTGAATAAGATCTAAATGGATTGGCCCAGAACTTCAACTGATGTCAATCAGGATAGCTCCCCAGGCCTCAATGGGACTATGCCAATTTACATCAGCTGAGGATCTAGCCCATTATTTCAAAAATGAAAGTTGTTAGAGCAGATTCTATTTATTAAAAGCAGATTAGAAATCCAGTAGTCTGGATTCTAGTCCAGGCTCTGCCATAATTGTTCTGTGTGACCTCAGACGAGTCACTTAATAATCTTTTTGTGCCTCAGTTTCCTCAGCTTTAAAATGGAAATAAAAATACTTACAATTCCCTACAAAACACTTTGCGATCCTCCCAGGAAGCGCCACCATTATTCTATTATATTGGCCATCCTGGTGAAAAATCAAACCAAAAAAGTGGGTGTGAACATTTAAACCACTGCTGAAAATTCCAGCACGTCTGAGAACTCATTTACTGTGCAGCTGAACCATCAGTGTTACTTTTTCCCCGCAAAGAAATATTTTTTACAACTAATTTGCTAAGAAATGCAGAAATCAACAGCAGCATTCTAGGGCCTGATCCAAAGCCCATTGAAGTCAATGGCTGGCTTTCTATTGATCTCACTGGGTTTTGCTTCAGGTTCATAGACATGTGGGACACTGAACAAGAACAAAGAAAAGGAAAAGGTGTGTATGGAAAATGTGTTTGCTAGGAAAAAAATCTTTGTGCCAGCGTGTTATATTAGCACTGTTTTACATAATCTAGGTGTTCCAAAACTCCATGTGTTTCCACTTGTATAACAAATGATGTTGCAATAATTTCACAGCAATCAATATAACTAGGACAAGCCTTGGGTGGGTTTATCCACTATATGAATCAGAAAGGACTTCTAACTCACCTGATCTAAAAAAAGGTATCAGTCAGAATCTAACGTTTTTATTATGCTCTTTTAATTCATTAAGGTCAACTCTAAGGTGATACAAGGCTCATTAGTTATACATTTAACTTTCAAGTCTGGCAATTCATGGCAAGATGAAGGACAAGAACAGAAATTGATAGAAATGTACAATATTAGTTCCACTCTACTAATCCTGCCTAGAATTGGCATAGGGTAGATGCATGTGAAGACTTCAAAGGAAACTGGGCCAAATTCACTGTGAGTTTAAATCCACTGAACTCAATGGATTTGCACAAAGGATGATTTGAGGCTATTAGGTACAAGTTGTCTTAATATTCTTAACCTAATTTCAGATTATTTCACACATTCTCTCTCTCGGGAGACGGGGGAGAATAAATGAAATTCTCTGTCAGGGCTCATACTCAGATTGCAATTATATTTTAAATACGGTCAGGTGGTTTTAAACCAAGGTTCACAGGCAAGAAACTCATGGAGGGAAGAAGCGTAATTTACAACAAGCTTCTTGTGAGAAGGAAAACATGAAGAAATAATAAAAGAGAAGTTTTTTGTCTGACAAAATACAAAATAATTTGACCACTCTCAAATTATTTCTGTCCTAAGGGAAATAAATTTGCTTGCTAGATTAAAAACATACAGTACGGAAAAAGGAGAAATGTAGTTCATAGTATGGCGGTGCTCATCTGATTAGTACAAATATTATATTTTAACAAAGGATCCTAGAGGGTTTCTACATATGCCATCTACTTACAAGTTTTATGTCTTCCATACTACCTAAGAAATGCCCGCTGGGCATTTACTGATTATAAACATATATGTTTATTCAGACAAATATTTTAGTTTCATATGTGATCTATCAATAATATCCTGTTACATAAACCCTATTCCCCCTCCCCTTCATTGTTTTTTAATGTGATATAATGTTAGATTTTTGTTACTCCAGTCAACTATATGGAGACAATACTCAACAAAAACTAACACAGGAGCTATAGGAAGGTAATTTACTCTATTTTATATATATATTAAAATTCAAGTAATGTTCAGCTAGCCTAAGTTTATTTTCCTATTAAAGAAACAACACACTGTGGGAGGTACCTGTGTTCCTACAATGTTTACAAGAAGAACAGAAAAGCCAATGTAAATGGGTCAAACTTTCAACACTAAGGCACAATATAATGAATATAAGAGTTTAGCTAAAATCTTAGTTTATTATAGCATTGAGTGAATGGATTACAGCTAGTGTCCCTATATTAAAAATACTCAGCTACGTGAGAGAATTCAGAGTGTTATCTTGGTGCAGCTAAGGTGTATGGCATTCCTAAAAGAAGGGGTAACAAAGACTAGTGATCGTAGTTATCACTAGTAGTTACTTTTCACAACATTATAATTAAAGGTCAATTCATCTTTCCACTATGAAGCCCAGTTTTCAGACCCTATTAAATTGGCCTTTTTAAACTGCAGCAGGCAGAAACCTGTGATACATTGGCTAGATCCATTTTTTGTCCTAAACTCCTGTTGATTTTGATAGGGGCAGGATGGGCCCCCGAGTTGCTAAGCAGTTTAGCAAAGAGCTTGATCCAAAACTCACTGCTCCCAATGGGAGTCTTTCCACTAAGTTGAGAGAGCTTTGCACCAGCTCCAGAGTTGCTTAAGCTGTACTGATCTAATTCTCTGTGACTGAGTTTCAGGATAGCACTCCAAATCAGGAAAGCAATTAAGCACATCTAAATCAATGGGATTTAAGCACATGCTTCAAGTTAAGCATGTGTTTAAGTGCTTTTTTTGAGCTGAGGCTTTGTAGTTTACTTTTTGAAACTGCAATTCTGCTGGCACTTCATGCAGATTCCTGATTTTTATTTTTAACTCACTGAGCTATTTTAAGTTGGAAAACCTGGTATGGCACATGCAGAATAGTTGCTTTAAAAAAAAATTGTACTTAAAAATAGAAAAAGAAATCCAAACCTTTAAATGATACACTTGGCAAATATGCTATTAAAATTGTTTGTAAAATATATTTATATAGAAAAACTAGAAAGATCTTGGTATTTTAACAGCTGGTCTGCAAATAAAACGAAGGAAAATGACTTCAGAAAAAAGATTGTACCTAAAAAAATGTGTTGAAAAATAAGCTTATATTTCTGAAATCTTTAACTCAGTGCTAGTTAATACACCTGACTTTGATCCCATTACTAACTTACTCTATTTTACTGTGAATTTTCCTATGTAACACTACTGCAAAAGAGTGCAATAGTCTATGTTATGGCAATAGTGTGAGGAGTTGGGGCTTTCTTTGTCCCATCTCTTTTATCCTCTTATGGAAAGATTATTTTAAAAAAATCACAGTAAAATGCGCACAGGTCAACAGGGTCTTGAAGGCTGCTTATCTTTCAGGGTTCCACAACACTCACTTTTCGATTAGTAATGTCTGCACGCCCACTCCCAATGTCAGTTACAAACTTCACAAACATTTCACAGTATAAGTTCTTTAGCGCAGAACACACACGTTCAGACACGTGTGGCTATTTCTCCCAGGCTTCTTCCTAAACTCTGTTTTCCCTGGCTTAGTCAAGACTGATCTATTGAAAGTCTTCTATGGAAAATAGTACCACATACAACTCTGAAGACCTTTGAGTCATTCAATGGTATTTAAATCCATCAGGCTGCTGCAGATCTGCTCTGGGTGGTGACACTGGTTTCCTCTGGATTTGAGTTTTCCTTGTCTCCACTAACAGGAATAAAAAGGTTACAGGCTCTGGTAACCCACAGATGATGCTTCAAGTCTACTCCCTAGGGGACCATGATCAACATGCATTTTGGAGTCAGCTAGGTAGAGAAGTGTCCGTCCTTCCCCTTGATGAAGAGGAATCCAACATGCTCCAGCTGAGTGGCAGGTTCCATCCCCCTGGTTGGAGAGGGAGTTGCAGGCCCTGGCTCGAAGGAGATGATTCCATCCTCGAGGGCAGAAGAGGGAGCTCCAGGCCAGGCTCTAGGGCCCGTTCATACCCCTGGCTGCAGAGGGATGGGAGCTCCAAGCCCAGGCTCTAGAGCCGGTTCCATACCCCGGCTACAGCGGGAGCTCTAGGTCCCAGCTCTAGGGCCAGTTCCGTGCCCCTCGCTGCAGAGGGAGCTCCAGGCCCCGGCTCTAGGGCAGGCTCCAGGTCCAGGTTGCCCGGCACGTTCGGGGTTGGAGCGATCTTGACTCCACCCCGCTCCTTCCCTTCCTTCCTCCCCTACGTGGCGCTCTTGGCCGGGGCGGCTCGGCCGAAGGCCGGCGGCATGAGGTTCTCGGTGACGTAAGCCACCAGGAGGCAGATGACGACCAGCATGACGCAGATGGCGCCCCCCACGGCCGTCATGGCGATGACGATGTCCTGCATGCTGGCCGGCTCCACGCTGAACTCCACGCACTCGGCGCGAGGCTGGGCGGGGAGGCGGGGGCCCGGGCCGGGGGGCGCGGCGGCGGCGGGGCGGGGCCGGTAGACGGGCTGCAGGCACAGGCGGTAGCGCACGCTGTCGTGCGCGTCCGGCAGCAGGTAGTCCCGGCAGCTGGCGCCCAGCTGGACGCTGTCGCAGGGGAAGCGGGTGTAGGTGCCGTCCCAGGAGCAGTTGAGGGCGAAGCCCCGCAGCTCCCCCGCCGGCCGGCCGCCGGGCGCCCCCCACTGCAGCAGGACGCTGCCGTTGCGCAGCACGTTGGCCACCAGGCCGCCGGGCGGCGAGGAGCGATGCCGCTTGCAGCGCGGCGGCGGGCACTGGAAGTCACGGGCCGGGCTCCTGAAGCAGAGGCGGCCGCTGCCGGCCTGGCCCTCGCTGAGCACCTTGTAGGGGCACCACGAGCTGTCGCTGTCCGGCGGCGGCGGGGCCCCCCCCCGGCTCCGTCTGGGCAGGGCCGGGAGAGGGTCCCAGGCAGCGGCCTCGGTCCCGCCCGACTCCCGGGAGCCCCTCAGCCGACCCGAGACGTGCCCGGGGCGCCGCTGGCAGAGGCAGAGCAGGGCGAGCCAGGGCAGCAGCGGGCTGAGCATGCTGGCCGGGCAGCGGGGCCGGCTGGCCGGGCGGGGAGAGCGCCGCAGCCCGGCGCCCTAGCGGGGTCCCGCTCCCTTCCGCCGGCTCCGCGGGGACCGGGCACCCCGGCCGGCTGGTAGCGTCATGCGCCGAGCCCAGAAGGGAGCCTCCGCCTCCTCGCGCGCCCGGCTTCCCCCGGCACCGGCGGCGAAGTTTGCACCGGCAGCCGCCCCCCCCCTGCCCAGTGCAGGAGACTGGAGCAGCCGCTGCCTCCTTCCTCTGCTTTGCGCAGCGGCCGCCGCCGCCTTTCGGCCCCGCCAACTTCCAGCGAACGGGCTGCGAGTGTGACTGTGTGCGCCCCTCTCCGCCCCCCTCCCCGCCGCCGCTTCCCCCGGCTGCCAATGGAGACACGGCTCCGGCGTTAACTCTCGCTGGGCTGCGGAGGACAAGACAAACCCGCCTGGCCGGAGCCGGACCCGACTCGGAAGGGAGATCGCGTTGTTAAACTGGAGCTCGGGCAAAGAATAGCACTAAATACTGTCAGTGGGAAATAACATCCCCCAGCACCACCAACCCCAAAAGCACCTGATCCCCTTCACCCCTCCAGCTCAGAGGAAAGCCTCCCATTCACTTCAGCCAAGCACTATTTGGAGGAGGGTTGCCAGTTTTGGTTGGACCTATTCCTGGAGGTTTCAGCACAGGACATTAATTAATTAAAGATTAATCTTTAATTCCTGGAGACTCCAGGACGCTCTTGGAGGGTTGGCAGCCCTCATTTGGATCACATCAACACCTCTTGTATTTTATAGAGCGGGACAAAGTCCAGGGCCTCTACCCACAAGTTCCATCTACGTTTGACTTTTACATTTATCCGTGCACGGGCTCAGCTCTGCCAGGGGTAGCACTGATAGGAAGTTTGGGCCAGTTTCCTTCCTGTAAAATCAAATCAAGGCTGCCCATCTAGAGACAAAGTGTTTTAGTCATATTACCTGGCCTGATGGAGGGTAACAGGGTAAAAGTCTCTGGCCTTGGTTAAGAGGTTAGACTAGATCAGTCTTTCTCAACCTTTTTAAGATCAGGGACTGGCTTCCTATACTGTGTCAGGGAGATCTCGGACCGGTGCCGGTCCATGGACCAGTTGTTGAGAAACTCTGGACTATGACCTAATGGTCCCATCAGCTGTCCTTTAAAATCTAGAGCTGTGAATGAAGTGGGGAGTAATGGAATTCCTTTCCCTTTCGAACAAAGTATTACTACTGATTTGTTTTTCATGCTTATCCCTGCCCTTGTGTCTTTGCTGCATGTTGTACAAGGCAGGCCCAATCCAGCTGACACTTCCTGCCATGTAGCCCAGAGTAATCCCATTGATTGACAGCAGGGTACTGGCTAGAGGGCCCTTTGGCCCTGTCTACGCTAGGGAAAATTGTAGAAAGTTTCCCAGCACTGCTCATGCTCATGCAGCTCCACTCACTGAGGTTAGCAACATTGGAGCCCTGGTGGAGACAGGTTGCAGGGCTGCCACAGGTGTTTCTAACACCTCATCAGGTAACCCCTGCTTGGAACAGATTGATATTGACCCTGTGTTAAAACAAATGCTGATGGTGGGACTGGGTTAGAGTCACCCAAGATCACACGGTAAGGGGATAGTAGGAATAGAACCCAGGTACCCTGCTCCTCTGGACCAGGCTACCTCAAGGTGAGTGAGTGGTATATTGTTCAGGGAAGTGTTTTTGTCTGGATTTTCTTATAAAATAAACTTAGGTTTGTTGCCTTTCTAATTGCTGGCAAGGGACCCCCTATGCCTCACCCTGCCTTGCCTCTTCCCTCAAGGCCCCTATTGCTCACTTGATGGTCTCAAGGAGCCTGCCTGCAGGTAGGAGTGGCCCTGGCTGAGCAGGGGCTGGCCTGGGTTAAGGAGCGTCGTGACCTGACGCCTGACAACCCTATGGCACCTGGACACAGAAGCCAGAAACCAGACAGTGTGGGTAAAACCCAGATGGGTGGCAGCCCTAAATAAATGTTATGCTTTCAGGTTTAGAATTTCTATCTTATTAAACATGGCCCTGGGGGAGCAGGTAGGGTGCATTGGCCTTTCCCTCAGAGGAACTGCGGGTGAGACTTGAGCATGACATACTGAGTCAGACAGGCTGGGAGAAAGGCAGAATGACACAGAGGCAGGAAGTGGCGTGGGTCAGGTAAATTTTATCATAGAAATTAGAGAAGGACTTACAGTACCGAGCCCAGTGTCTTGCTAGCTCCGGGTACATCGACATTGCGATAGACCCCGGCATGGCTACGGCTGGCTCAGGTCAGCTGCTTGGGACTGTGGGACTTGGGCTGGGGGAGCTATAAAATGGCAGTGTTGATATTTGGGGCCTGGGCATGTCTCCACTGTAATAAAAGATAGGTGGCACCGAGCCTGGGAGCCCAGGTCAGCTGACTCTGGCTTGCAAGGCTCAGGCTACGGGGCTAAAAAGAGGAGTGTAGATGCTCACGTAGGAGCCTGGGTGCTCCTCCCCTCTGCTGGGGTCTCAGCTCAGAGCCCAGGCTGCAGTCCCAACATGAATGTCTACACTAGCCCGGCAACCTGAGTCAGCTGACCTGGGCTGTGAGACTTCATGCAGTGGGTTTTTTATCAGTGTACACATAGCCCCAGAGAGACCTGTAACCAAACACCACTTCCGGTCGCCAGAAGGACCCCTAATCCACCCACTCAACCTTTTGGTGTCAGCTATTTCCTGCAATGCTGAGGGAAAGTGGAGAAGATCATTGGGGGGGGACATAATACCAGGCAGATTTGCTCGACAGCATAATGCTTTCAGAACGCTCTTGAAAGATTTATGCTGGGCGTATGTTCCTGCTGCTCTTGCCCTTGTCAAAATGTGGAAGCAGGAGATTCCTAAAAAACAAAAGGATGATCAAAATACACATTTAACTTCAACTCTTTGAGGACCCTTTGAACAGGTAAAGTGGTGAAAGCTGCTATAAATCTTGCCTAATAACTCCCAGCCTCCACCCAATGCAGGATTTTTCTCTAATTATTTTATAAATGAATTTATGAAGTGTCTTAAGAGGTTTTAAGCAACAGAGAAGCCACAAGTTACTACTTTCTGCTCCTTTCCTTCCTACACCAAAGTCAAGGGAGACTATAAATATTGCTGAAGGACCAGCTGCTTCACTTTCTTATTGTTTAATACCATGAAATACTTCCTGGGCCAACACTGACCTGATCACTGCAAACCTTGCAAGGAAGAGTTTCCAAATTACGGCTTGTAAAAAAAACTGTGATCAAAAGCTTGATTAGGGAACATTAACCAAAAGTTAAATGTTTTCTTTAGTGACAACATTAACTCATTTAGCTCATGTCACCTATGATAGTGACCATACTCTGAATTTTAATGTATGGTATAAGATGCATATTATTAAATATATAGTGCCAAGAACATTTTAAGTTTCTTCCCCCCATTCTACACCATTAGTGAATAATTATAGGGTCCATATATAGAGATTTATATTATCTCTTTGTCTATTATATCTGCTTCTTCTGATGCCAAGAATTAGGTTTTAAAAATAGCTACAATTTGATGTCTCAGATAACGCTCATGCTGCCCCTGCTGGCATGCATAGGTATGGTCAGTATCAGTTAAACCATCAGTAATGCTACACACGCCCACAAGAGGAAACATAAAGGTGAAATATTGGCTTCTGATTAATTACAAACGCAGAAAGGAGGGGAAAATCAATGTTTGTCAAATGCCGAGGGGGGGAGGGGAATCAATATTTGTCAAATGCAGGGAAAAATCAGTACAGGCTTAAGCTGATGAGACCAGAATGCAAACAGGAGAGCACAAAATGAGAATTAAAAGCCATTATAAGGAAGTGGTCACAAGTCTCCATTTGAATGAGAAGAAAAGGGAATTGTAGTTGTGGTGGTTTCAGAATGACTGATGTGTGTGGTTGGCCATTTGTTCTCACAACAGAATGTGCAAGGCAAAATCAACAAATACGAAAATGGAAATAACTGTATAATGGAAAATGCAAGCAATGTGTGCCCTCTTGCCAACTATTATTTAAATAGGAGTGAGAAATCTGGCTAGATGAGTTCTTATGCTTTTTCATGAGGAACATATATTGGCTTGTGAAAGTTTGATGTATAATAAAAGTTGAAGCACTGAAGTTTGATTGAATTTGTTTTATTGCCTCAGAAAATGGCTAGGCCTGAATTCAAGTAGTTACTTGAATGTGTTCAAAGCATAATTAACTCCTGTCTGAGATTTATTCAAATTTAGCCTTGTTTTAGACGTGTTGAGCATATATATGATCAAATGGTCTACTGCTGAGCCAGCTTCTCTGAATGACTTACCTTTTTAATTGTTGTTTGCCGTATTGCAGCCGTGTTGGTCTTAGGATACCAGAGAGATGGTGGGTGAGCTAATATTTTATTGGACCAACTTCTGTTGGTGAAATGTACCAGCTTTCAAGCTACACAGAGCTCTTCTTCAGGACTGGGGAAGGAAATCAGAGTTGTAAGCTAAATACAGGGTTGGACAGATTGTTCAGCAGACAGTGTTCACACATGCCTTAGGAGACCACTTCATTTTAAGCGAGCACTGAACTGTTACATAGGGGTCCTCCTCTCTTACAGATCAGAAGCCTGTTGAGGAAAATTTGCTGGCATTAAGGACCCCCTAGCATGTTTTGTAAAAGATGGGGGTCTCTGGAGGGAGCTCATTCCACCTACTGTCCTTGCTGCACAGACTTCAGGGAGGCAGAATGCACTTCCTTCTAAAAACAGATTCCACTCTAAGGCTGGCTTCGGTTTCGTGGCCAGGGATGTGATCCTTTACCAGCCGCACAGGCAGCTTGTCAAGCATAACTAATGAAGAGTTGCAAAGTTTGCCACAGTTATGCCCTTCTAGTCCCCGTGGTTTAGACATGGCCCTCGCTTGGGCCTTATTTTATGTCTGTTTTAAAACCTGTGGGGAGGGAAAACAAATCAAACCAGAGAACCTGTTAATTCACTGCAGTAGAATGGAGCACCCTAGAACAGTGTGTCCCAACCTTTTTGATACCATGGATTGGCTTGCTGCCTTCTTAAACCGTGTCAGAGAGATCTCAGGGTCAGGCGCCAGTCCACAAACCGGTCATTGAGAAATCCTGCCTTTCCTCAGAGTGGGGGTCTGGATTTGCTAAGGATTTTTATTAATCACTCTATAGACAATATTGTAATATTGCTTCCTTTGAGTCTAATTCAACTACTCTACCTCACACCGAATAGTACTTTGAAAGCACTTGGGCTGCTCACAGAGTAACATGCTACTCTGGGTGAGTAAGGGTTTCCAAAGGAAGCCCTTTGGTTGTAGGGTTGTTAAGAGATGTTAGTCATCGCGGGACGGGTCTTTGGAGACCTCTGAATACAGAATCGGATCATTGTGAATTTGGAAAGAGTACTGTGGAATGGTCTCCAGTTATTTACAATTTCTTTATACCTACCCATGGTAGCACAATCGTTTCCCCTCTATTAAATTCCAAAGCAGTCTATTCATTCTTACTCTGCCAGTCAGCTTAGAAACTCAGAGCATCTTAAGTATATGGGGCTCTTCCATCTGGGACAAATTTACTACCAGAAAAATTATACTGACCTTTAATTATGCAACAGCTCTGGCTGAGCATTCAATTGCACATGTCTCTGTGAGTTACAAGTCCTCTTCAAGGGGACAGCACATTGTGCTGTTGTGATAAATTGGGCCTACAAATGTTCCCTCTTTGAGCCCAGCTGTGAAGAGTGAATGAAAGCTCACAAAGTGTCACAATAACCTGTAACAACAAATGTTGATGGCAAAAGGTAGAGACAGACTGAATGAGTGCAAAACAAAACAAAAAAAAAGGCAGCCTCCTGCTATAACTCAAGGACAATGTTAAGATCATGCCTGTAACCAAGAAAAGCAGTGATCCAAAACTGGTGTGTCAGAAATTAGGTGGACAAAATAATGAGAGGATGGGGCATTCCACCCCTCACTCCCTTTTGGCATCCTCAAAAGAAAAGATTTTGGGGGGGGAGAGTTAGGAGAGAAGAGGACACGGATGCTGGCAGATTGAAAGATGGGAGAACAGGAAGGAGGGAGCTTCACAATCATGGCTGCTTCCTGAACTGTGTCCTTAGACCCAGGCTTCCACTGTGACCCCACTGGGCCTGCACTGACCTGTCCCTGAGAGATGTCTTGACCAGAGAGAGGAACCCAGATGACTTTGCCACCTAAACTGGCTTTGACTAAATCCCAAATGCCCCCCAAGACGTGAAATTTTGTCTTCCCTTCCCCCCCCCCCCTTTTTTTTTTCCTATGTCTCTCTTTTTGCCTTCTGGCGAGTAAGAGTCTGACTGTATATTTTGCATCACAACAGTGAGCCTGTGACCAGAAAGAGGCAGTGCCTGCCCTAAACACCCCAGCAGCAGTAGAAATGTGCAGAGTGGCTAATAAGACCATGTGCAGTGCCTGTGTTTTTCCAGCAATGAAATTGCAAGCGAAAGTCAATGCCAGAGACAGAAGCTGCACTTACTCTGACCTCATGCTAACCCTGAAAATGTGCTTGTTTACAAAAATCCAAGCTCCCTCTTGATCAAATTTGGGAAGGGCCTGAAGGGAAAGAAAAGGTTTTTCTTCAGTTCCTGAGACATATGTATAATCAGCCAAAAGGAGACATTACAGCAGGAAACATTATCCTGTCCTACTTCCAGCAATGTGCATCTATTTGCATCTGTTGTCCTGATACTATTGCATTTGCTTGATGTGGCTAAAAGAAATCTGTCACCTGCACATATGCAGGAGTGCAACACCAGAACCCATCACTTGGCACTCTGGTCAGGATGCACAATAATCCTTGAAGTGTCTTGATAAACACCTGCCTGAAAGAACCGGTCCAGTACCCTCTCCTGAGTTCTCTCCACCCCAAAGGGACCTGGTCAGTGCTTAATTTATAATGAAAGAGATGCTGGGGCTCAAGCAATTTTTTTACTTTCATATCGGATGCAGCAAGTCCAGAGGTGCAGGGGCTATGAACTGCCAACCCTAAACTAAGCCCTGGCCCTGCCCACAAGACGTCATGGGCTAACTGTAACTCTTGGCTCCACTACTGGTTGGAGACCAGGAGCTGCATTTGGTGGGCTCTAGTTTGTGTCCCAGATCATCCTCACCAAGAGGTCCCCCTTAAGTTCAAAATGCGGGTACTCAGAGTCCTGAACTGGTCATCCAGTATCCCATTTGCCAATCAGCTATATACTGGACTGAACCCTAGATCCTCCCTGACTTTGGATCAAAGGGCTAAGCCCAACACAGGAGGTGGGCTAGGTTGGGTTGTCAGGAATGGTTTTGAACCAAAGCTTTGACTCAACATTTATTCCCTTAACAACACAGTCATTTCACTCTACTTTTGTCCTTGTCCCTAATCGGCAGCAAACATTTTGGCCATGCTGCTCTCATGCCAGGGTGCCTGCGCAAATACTTTGCTCCATCATCTGCTTATATGCAGCCTTCCAACTAGAATATAAGAAGGTTAGAAATACCTCATAATAGCATTGGTGCTCTTGCACACAGATCTATCCCCACCATTTTCCATTTCTTCTGTTCAGGGCAGAGGACATGGAGTACATTGCACCTCTTATTCCAGCCCACATTTTTGAGCGCATTCACATAGGTATTAGAATGGGGGACAGTTTGCTATAAGACAGACAATTAGGAACCAGGTCACCCAACAAAACTGGCACAGTGCTGTGTGGATATTACACCCCCGACATGGGTGGGTAGGCAGTCCACCGAAAGCATGGGACGTGCTTAGGTCTCAGCAGAGGCCAGCATACAATGGCTAGATAGTAAATGCATTCTCTTACCAGGGAGCCTTGCGTTTAGGGTTGAGTTGTCATCATCCCGCCAAGTCATAATTTCAAAGATAATTCATCACTGATCTGCAAGAGAAGCGAATTAGCCTCCTAATTTAGATAACTCCTGCTGACTCTCTCTGAATCAGCACACTGTTTCATCACTACTAGGAGTTTATTTCCAGCACTTAGCCCGCCTTCAGTATAGCCTGTATGTACTTACACCATCTGGGAGTCACAGGTGAATGAGAACATGAAAAGGGATGGCAGCAAACAAAGTTCAGTACTCATCCCACGCTGCCGGCTTGGGGACGCAGAGATGAAGGTGTCACGGGAGACCCTCCGTGTCACTGCTGATCTTAGTTTGGTCTGTGGAACAATGAAATCTTTGTGGCCCAGCTGAGAATCAGGGATGTTTTTGACTGGGATGCGTCTGGGAAGATTCAAAATAGATTAATCAGAGGAGAATGGTAAGAGCTATTTATAGCAGGCAGTAGAGACAGAAGTGTGTTGCATCATACAGCAAGGTTTGGAGGAGGATAATGCAGAGTGTAGGCACAGTATTAGCTGTTGTATTTAAAACATTCCGAATGACACCTGTTCCTTTGTAGTTTTGCATTGAACTCCCTAATGGATCACGGTGTGGCTTCCATAGGGAGAACACAGCATAGGCAGCAACAATGCCTGACTAACGTGCCTCAACCCTGGAGTAAAACGTTGTCTTACAAGAGGCAAGGAATTTGCCATTCTGTCTCTGGCCTCTTTGCTGAGGTTGGCAACCAAGGTACCAGTTAGTGCCTGTTGCAGTGTGGACAAATGTCCACTAGGCCCCAGCTAAAACCCTTCGTATGGCATTTGTCTCTCCAAAATACTTATATAGATTTTCCAAGCTCTGAACACTCAACCCCCCAATATACTTAAAATAGCAGGACATACCAATGAGTTGCTTGAGTTGTACAAAGCAGAGAGATTTGGGAGCAATGCTCATTAATTGGGGTTTTATGGAATCGCTCTAATTAGGCGCAAATCTGGAGAAAAAAAAAAAGAGGCCAAATTAAAGCTTCACTTACGTGTGCAATTGAACAGCTCCTGGGTGTAGGTCTCTCACCCAAGGCTGGAAAAGGGGACGTATCCCAGTTGCTAGGGGTGTGACCGCCCACTTGCCTTGATTTCCTGACTCAAGAGAGTTATTGTAATGTGGGAAGGGGAGGGGAGCAGCTCTGTGATGTGCGGAGATATTCACGCAGCATCAGCAAACACACTAACCAGCCACCCTTGCCATTCACACGGAGAGGTCTTCCGGCCTGCAGTGAGGTTTTTGCCAAGAACAGCTTGGGGGATGTTGGGGGCGCATGTCTTCCTGTGCACTTCAGGCTGTTTGTCATTTGACTAAAAGGAATAGCAACTATTTTGACAGACAAAAAAAAATAATCAAGGAAGCGAATTTCTTAAAGCTATTGTTAAACTCAAATTCTGCTCTCACGCCTAAAGAACTGCACTGAAATAGGTGGGCGCACACAAGCTTAACTGAAGAGAAGTTAGCTCCCACCCAGGGTATAGAACTGGGCGGGATGGGGTATGATGGCCGCCATCTTGACTGACATGCTGGGGGCTGAACTGAGCACCCCCAGAGCTAAAAGCCTGAGCTGCTGCAGCCTGCGCTAGAGTCAGGGCTTCTTCGCATGTGGGCGTAACAACTCCCATCCTCTGTGGTCAGCACAGGGGGGCTCTGTCACAGGCACGCCTCAGTGGGGTGCGTGTACACTTGTGCTTTCGGAACCGGAGGAGCAAAGCGCTATCGCCGCCATCTCCAGGACGTTGTGAAGGGCAAGGACAGAACCGGGCAGGCGCCACAGATTGTTGCTCAAAAAAATAAATAATAAATCCAAGCTCAACGTCGGGCTCTCAGCGAGCAACTGCCTGGTAACAAATTCCAAAGCAGGTGCCTGGGGAGCGATTGGTCCTTAGCTCCCTGGGGACACTCTCCAGCTTGGCCTCCATCTGCTCCTTCACACCTCATTCTGAAACCCGCCTTCCTGTAATATTGCTGAGGGCCGGTAGCAATGTTAATTGAATACCTAAGTAGGGATGGTACAAGAGAGAGGGAAAGATGATTGTGCAATCACCAGAGAGGTTAGCGTGGTTTGCCATCTTCAAACTGCTGGCTATTTCCGCCTCCCCTCGACAGCCCCTTCCAACAAGGCGCAAGAGCATACAAACCAGCCAAAAATACAGACGGGGGTTTGCTGCAAAAGTACGTCCTACCCAGACCCCAAGCCAGCCACAGATGACTGTCTCTGCTCAGTAAGACTCACCGGTGTTCCTTCATCACAGCTGCTGCCTCTCACAAGCAGTTTGTAAACTGACACAGCAGATTTAGCCACGGATCCATAGGAAGAACCCAGCTACCAGTAATGTTTGGCAGCTGTTAAGTGGTAATATGGTTGCAGCCTCCACCCTTTGCAAGAGATTTATCAATGATACGTTCAAGACAGATGCTCATTCTGGTCTGGAGCCAGATGAGTGAATTCATCCTGGATGTCTATTTTAGTATAAACCCTCCCCCACGCCTCATCACCCACCCATAATCCCCCTGAGGGTCAGTCTCCCATCAAGCTGCCAGAAGTGACCCAGAAATGTACCAGGTTGAGATACGTTCCCATTGCTCCAATTTTTTAAAAGAAAAGGGCTATTTCAGTTTGCACTCTCACTGCAGTGGGTTCTGGCTGGTCAGTAGCTGATGGACCCCAAGTGTTTAAATGACCAAGATGCTCATTTTTTTCTAGCAACACCCTGCACATGCAGCAATTGGGAACAGAGCGGGGCTTTGATGGGCCCAATCCTGCAAGATGCCATGAGACTGGACCCACAGTGACTTTGTCTGCCTACAGCTGTACTCATTACCTCATCTGGGAGTGAGAACGCTTACTAGCTTCCAAGCACAGCCAGCAGCGAGCCCCTATTTAAACCAATAAAACCCATTTCCAGTGTTTGGCTCACACCCTTCATTACGCGTGCGAAAAACCCCAGCGCATTAACTTCAAGCCATTAGAACCACAAGAATAAAATTAATATTGGCCCAATGAAAAGGACCATCTCTGGAGGCTGGGTCTGACTCAAGCTGCAGATGGTCCATTCTAGCACAAAGGGGGACCTGATCCATGAGTGGGCGCTACTGCAATGCAAATAACAACTGATAACAAGAGTGGGCAGGGTAAGGTACTTGTTTTTAGTGTTAAATCCTGCAGGAAAACATTTGATTCTGTAGGGAAAGGGGGAGACGCTGGGGGGGAAGGGTAAGAAGTTTGAATCATTTTCAGGTGCGGTTTGCAGCAGGTGGCATAATCCCAGATAGCAAACAGACGATGTTTTAAAGAAGCATCATGAACCAAATGATTTATAAAGAGAGATTCCTTTGTATTAGAGATCAGTCAAGTGAGCCCAGGGCAACAGCCTGGACCAGCGCAACCAGTGGCATCTCATAGTTCTGCAAACATCTGCTTCTCCCGTACCACAAGCAGTAAAAAATGAAAAACAAAAACAAAACACTTCATCTGAAACGGGGAAGCAGGGATATCAATAAGCACCCCCAAGAGACGCAGCAGGACATGGCCATGCCGGGGGTCAAAGAGCACTTCTGCTTTCTAGACCAGCGGGCAGCGCAGCCGAGGTTGCACAGGGCACACAAACACAATGTGCATTTGGAAGCGGCCTGCTTGAGGGCTGGCCGTGCATTCCTCTGGTGCTGCCTGTCTCGCCGCCTCTGGAAGTTAATGCTGGATCCGTTTCTCTAGAGGAGATGGCTGCAAATCCAGCCCTCTGCTCCCGTAACATTCCATTCTCCTCCCAGGCGCTCTGGGCCGCTGGCATTCTCAGTAGTAATCGTCCTTCTTGCCATCAGCTCCTGGGATGCCCCCACGGTCCTTGTGCTCCTCCACCAGCTCCAGGTCATCGTGATCGTCCACCTCCCCTCCATGATCCTCCTGTTTGCAGAGAGAAGGGAGAGACGGGGAAATCAACGCGGAACAGAGAGGAATTGCTCAATACACACAATCAAGCGGTTGCCAAAATTCATGGTTTCTCCACAAATGAACACGGGTTGGGATCCAGGCGATCTGGGTTTGATTCCTAACCCTACCAGTCTTCCCCAGTGACCTTGGGCAAGTCACATACAGTCTCTGCACCTCAGTTCTCCACCTGTTAAATGAGGATGATAATCCTTCCTCCCTCTCACTCTTTGTCTTGCCTCGTGTTCAGATGTAAGCTCTCTGGGGCAAGGACTATCCCTTAAGCTTTAGGTCAGTTTAACGACATTGGTCAGGGGTGTGAAAAATCCACCCCCGTGACCGGCGTCGTTATGCCAACCTAAGTTCCAGAGTAGACAGCGCTACCGCATCTCGGGGAGGTGGATTTCCTACACTGACTAGCAAACCCCTTCCATCGGCATAGGTAGTGTCCACAGCGAAGCGCTATAGCAGTGCAACTGTGCCACTGTAGCGTTTTAAGTGGAGACAAGCTCTTACTGTGTGTATGTACAGCGCCTAGCACACAGGGGTCCTGGTCTCAGGGTATGTCTATGTGATCAAATGCTTTGGACTCTGGGGAATGCCAAGGGTGTTAATTGGCCACTTATCCGTAATTCGTAGACAATTAACACCCCTCATCCTCACAATTGTATGCACCCTGCAGGTGCAAACTGGCTGCCTAAAAGTACTCCTCTTTTTCAAAGGACTACTTAGTATTTCAGTTCCCACCAGCACAGTATAACAGATCAGATACTTTGGATTCAGGGGACAGGTGTGAATTGGCTGTTATAGATAGTTCATGGGCCAGTTAACATCCCAGGCATTCCCTGGGGTCCGATGCCTGTAGTTGGCATGTTTAAGTGCTACTGCAGTGCAAAGACACACCCCTCCAGTGGAGTAGGAATTTGTTCCCTTTGAAGGGTGCAATACACTCTAAACGTTTCATAACACACACCCCCACCACAGGGTCCTCTCTCTGTGCTAGGCACAAGTATGTGAATTTGCTGGTCGGTCTCCTTTCGATGCCACACTCTGGCCTGGTTGGTTCATGTCCGTGCCCTCGCTGGCTACACACCCTGAACCACTACAGCTTGCAAGCAAAGGAGGAGAGGGGTGGTGGATTTGACTAAGAGGCAACTGGCTCGTGCTGTACGCCTCAGAGAGCTGGAGTCAGGATTCAGCACAAGCAAACCGGACATTCCCAGGGCCTCACATTGCTCCCGATCTGAGCAACCTTCGGGCTGGCCCCCTCTCCACAGGTGGAACCTTTCCTGGCACCTTAGGGCCCTGATGTGCACCTCTATTAGAGCTATAGGCCTGTTAGAGCATCACTCTCTCACCTGCTGCTCTCCTAGCCTGCAGGCTACTCCTTGGTGGTGCTCACACGGAGCCAGGCAACTGCTTGTTACGCTGGTGGTCCTGCACGGACCGGAACCGAACAGGCATGGGAGAGACAGGCACAGCCTGGGTCCCGGCTGAGTAAGACACTGCATCTGATACTGAGGTAGCAGTTAAAAGCTTTTTGCTGAACTCTGAGGCTCCTTGCTTCTTTGACAGCACCATGGGCAGCACCCCTCCGCCTCCACCCCACACACACAGGGACAAGCAAGATGGGTTTCCTTCCCCTGGAAGGCTTCTGATCTGCTTTGGGACATGGGGGAGGCCGCTCCAAGGTGGATTTTTATTGCCAATGGCACTGGCCAGCAGCTTGGTCTTGCTTTGCCTGTTTTCTCTCTCCTGGTTGGTTTCTAGAAGACCAGCTGCTGTCGTCTGTACCCTACCCCGTTCAGTTTCACTGGATCGGCCCGGCCTAGGGCTTTGCTCTCTCACCCAGGTTCCAACAAGCAAATCTAGCTGTTAAAATAGCAGAAAAGTCAAGACGTGCCTCCAGGCCTCTCTCAAATCTAAGAGCCCTGCCCGCACAGGCCAGGCGGCCTGGGGCCCGCTCGAATCAGGTACAAAGCTCAGCTCAGTCTTAAGGGCTGACTCCTACCCTCAGGCCAACATCTTAACAGACAGTGTCTTGGGGACTCTGCCCCCCACCATTGCCTCCCATCCACCATCACATAACATCCCTATGGCAATTACAGCGCTTACATGGAAAAGTAACGTTCAGATGTATTTTAGCACACTGTAATGCAATTCAGTGGCTGGAATCAAAGAGGAGGAGCCACTGCCTGCGTCCTGAGACCAGGCAGCTCCCCAATGACCCCCAGCCAGTGCTCCATGGACCGGATGGTTTGGGAAGTGATGCTTTAGAGTGAACACCAGGGCTCCATCCCCAGCAAACATGGAGCTGGCGCTCTCTGCAGAACTGCCATGGTACTGCAGGAACACTGCAGTGCCGAATACAGAGACTGCGACAGCTACAACTAACTACACCGGGAGTACGTCCCTGAGGACGGCGACTGAATAGCCTGATTTTTTTTAGAGGCAGGAGCGGAGTCCTTGTAGGAATCCACATGACCCCACTGGAGAGGCAGGTTATGTCACACCACGCAGACCCATAGGAAAAGCTTTCTAAGCCGTGCAGTCAATTACAAAGAGCAAGGGATGGGGGGAGGAGAAATTAGGTCACTAACACGTGGCGTCCGGGCATGCCCCTTCCTTTGCCAGCAACCATGCTTCCCGCAGGGAGAAACAGCACAGCTCATGTCCTACATTTTGCAGGGCTGCTGCCTTCCTCCCCTGAAACTTCAGGCTGAGCCCACAGCTTTAAAAAGATGTTACCACCAACCCATCAACAAACGAATGCCATGCACGTGATCTCTGACATACACAGAAACGGCTTAATGCCCCCATAGGAGACAGCGTCCTCGCAGGTAACCAGGTCATTTGAAACGAGGAAATAGCCCACCCACTGCAGCTGGCAAGAGGGGCCTAGTGTTCAGGGTGCTGGACTAGGAGTCAGCAGACCTGGGTTCTATTCCTGGCTCTGCCACTGGCCTGCTGAGTGACCTGTCGCCGCTCCGTGTCTCAGCTGCCCCATCTGTAAAATGGGAATAACGACCCCTCATTTGTAGAGTGCTTTGAGATCTATGGATGAAAAGAGCTTGGCATTACTGTTATTATTCACTCTTACGGGACGTGAGGGAACATTTGATGGGCTCAATGGCAATGGCGGGATAAAGGCTCCCCTCCAAGCCAGTCACAGGGCCAGGCTCCCTGAGCGATGGGGTAAGGGCTGACCTTGCGGTACACACGGTGCTAGGAACGAGGAGTCTCAAGCTTTTACAGGTTGTGCTGCGGGGATCTAGCGGTCAGCTGCAGGCCCCAAAGAGCTGTTTATTCAGCGGGTGCTTCAGGCCATCCCTGGGAGAGCTCTTAAGTAAAAACAATAGTAAGTGGACACCATCAGCCAAAGGGCAGCGATGAAAGTGAGGCAGGAAACGGGGAGCAGGACGTGGCATCAGTCCAGATAGTTAATTGAAAGGTCCCCTATGCAGAGCCAGGGAGAGAAGGGGACGCCTCATTGGTTCAGCTGACGTTAAGGGGAACAGCATTGCCAAGCCCCAACCTTCAAAAACCAAGACGCGGGGCTGCCAAAATCATGAGGCTGGCTTAAAAATCATGAGATTTAAAATAATAATAAGAAGTGTGGGGTCTTTTTCTTTGCCTTTTGAGCATTTCGGGTTCCCATTTTTCAGCTTCTCTCCTCTCACCATGGTTATTAACTCCATGACAGAGGATGCACTGCAGAGCTGGGGTCAGTGCTCCACCATGCTCCACCGTCCGACTGGCAGATTCTGGGGGACTGACCCAGTATCCATGGAAGTCAAGGGAGTCGTTTCCCTGATTTCCGTGTGACTGTGCTCAGACTAAGCTACGGCCTGACCTGCGGAACGGCCCAGCACCCGCAGCTCCCACTGAGGTTAATCGGAGTCATAGGCAACCAGTGCCTCTGAAAATCTGGCCTCTTTCTGCCACTACAGAAGGTCATTCATTTCCATAAACATGGGCCAGGAAATCTCAGAAGCAGTGCCTGTTAGGACACGTCCAGTTTCCATAGAAGGCTGGTTCTCAGGCGCAGCATGGGGCAGGGGAGGAGAGGGAGGCATTATCTAGAAGCTATGTTCATTAAGCCCCATGCAAGTCATCATCCTCATCCACTGCACATTTGCACCTCAGAATTAGAGATTCTTCTTTTCATGGCTCTGAAGTGGAAATTACGTTTAAGTGTTACAATCAGATGACAATAAAAATTCAAGAAGGCACCACAGGTGGCACTAAAGGGCATCTCCCGGTCTCTTTGCAATCAAAGCCCTCAGGGAGGCCGTGTCCCAGGCAAAATTAGCTTGCCAGCTGCTGTGAATTAGATACTGAATTCGTTTGGGGGAAGGAAACTTAGATTTTGGTAAAACAGCTCTCCATCCACATACACACACGACTCCCAGTTTGAATGGAAAATCATTCCCTCAGTCTTGTCTCTTTTTAAGTTAAATGGAAATGGTGCAATTGAAAGCCCTGCCAGCATGACTGCAACAATAAGGTTATTCTAGTATCTAGTGCGTTATGCCAGGCAGTGACTCAATATGGCTACAAGGAGAAATGAAGCTGACATGTCTGCATTCACTGCCTAAGCTAAGGGCAGTCCAAATAAACAACAATAAAATAAAGCGCTCTATAGCGTTGACAATTTCGGACAATGCCCCAGCTCCTGGAGTCCTGTGAACAGGTGTGAACCTCAGCTTTAACTAAAAAAAACCAAAACAGTTTCTAGCCCTCCTGGCTGCAGAGAAAAGTTTGAAAATGTGACCCTCCTAAAAGCTCCAAAAGCAGAAGACAAATATTATTATTTACTATATGTGTTACCATAACAAGAACCACCAAAAACTGTTGTTTTAAAAAGTTTCTAGCATAAAAGTCATCTCTCATTATTCTATTCCTGGCTCTACCACTGGGCTATAGTAGGCAACCCTGGACAAGTCAATTCCCCTCCCAGTGCCTCAGTTTCCCCATCTGTAAAATGAAGATAATGATACTGACCACCTTTGTAAAGTGCTTTGCGTTCTATAAAAGCCAGGTTGTGGTGGTGGTATTTCCTGAGGCCTGACTCATGATTTTTTTTGAATGGTTTGGATTGGCAACATGGAAGCTAACAGCACAAGTGGATGAATGTCAATGTGATTCTTCAAATTCCTCAGTCTGAATATCCCAATGTGTCAATAGAAAGACAGGGGAGGAAGTGAGTTGAATGAAATGAGTAAAAACAAACAACCCCGAAATTACAGAGACATGCACAAGAGAGATGATGTAGCCCAGTGATAGAAATGATATAAACTAATCAGAGACCAGCCAGTGTTTAAATTGGGAGGAGAGAGGAAGAGGGGCAGCAAAAGGTTGCAGACCTGGCCAAAAAAAACAACCCAAAAACCAATTTGAAGTCAGTTAGGTTGCTGATGGGTGAACTTTAATCTTTGTCTTCTCTTGCTTCTCCCAGACTATGACAGGCACCGCCACTATTTTTAGACCAGGTTAAGTCCTGAAAACACGCCATAAAACCCTTGGCTTAAATTATCCAGCAGTAAGTAATGACAGACTGCCTAACTTCAGACACCTTAGAGAGTCCTGATTTACACAGGGCGGGTGCTCAGCACAGCTTGAAAATCAGGGTGGCCCCTCTTTTCAAGTTGGGTACCCACGACCACAAGTCACGTCAGAAAATGCAGGCCCTTATTTCACAGATAAGGAAGAGAGACTGCACCGGTTGTTCAGTGGATACCTTAGAAACCTGCCGCTTTGTTTTGTTCACACAAGTTAACAATGTGCTTACGCCCCCCTTGACTTGTGGATGTGCTTGTGTGCTTTGCTGAATTAGGGCCTCCATGATCCAAGGCATGAAATCCAATCACCCACGTAGCTCAGCTTGCATAGCAACAAGCCGTTTTAACCAGTGATCACACATTTATATCAACAATGTAAAAGCTTCCCCCTCGATGTCAGCATCCCTAGAAGAAGCCTGGAGAATGGGACTGGATGAGGAAGAGTTAACATGAAGTAGCTGAAGATAGGTAATTTCTCTGCTTTGAAAGCAGGCAGAAGCCCAAAGGGGACAGTTTCTGTTGGAGGCACTTATCTTTTGTCTATTATTAATAACCCAGAATAAATGGAGACGCTCTTTCTGGCGTGCCACGGCAAAATGCAAAAGGCAGAGATGCAGCTAGAAGGAGAGTGTCCCCCCCTGCTCCCAAAGTAGACCATTTAAAACAAAATAGGGGTCTCAGCCATGCTCAGTGATGCACTAGGGGCTGGGATTCAGCTTGTTCTGGAGGTCAAACAATCAGGGAAAGAGGGGAGCTGACCATGGCAGAGCTCTAGTTTCTGATTAACAATCTCCCCTCACCCCCATTGGGCTCCCTGAGGGCGGGTGCTGAACCTGAGGGCAGAGCTCTTAGCAGAGTGGGGGCCTTGGTCTTATCAGGATGAGAAAGCCAGGCTGCTTTGGGAAGTGTGGGGGGGCCGCCTTGTATAGCCTCAGTGCTTTGGAACGACGTGTGTCTATCATCACTGACTGGGGCGGGGATGAGGCTTAGAACAATTAAAAGCCTTATTTGTCCTATTTATTACTGCACAGGTGCTGAGCACCAGCTACTCTAACTGGTGAGAAGGAGAGCTCAGGGGGTGCTGAGCAGCTGGGAAAAGAAGGCCCCGTGTGCGCAACATGCTAATACCTGAGGGCCCCCCATGGGAACAGGGGCCCGCTCTGCTAGGTGCTGCACAACCACATAGGATGATAAGGCCACCTAGCTCCTACACAGCGCTTTTCATCAGCAGACCTCAAAGCACTTTACAAACGAGGTCAGTATCGTTATGCTCACTTTATACATGGAGAAACTGAGGCGCAGAGAGGGGAGGTGACTTGCCCAAGGTCACCTGGCAGGCCAGTGGCAGGGCCAGCAAAAGAACCCAGGTTTTCTGATTCTCAGTCCAGTGCTCTGGCCAGTAGGTTGCGAAATGGCCCCCGTTCCTGCCCTGAAGAGCTTACAAGGCAGCCTATTCCTAGGGGTGTAGAGGATTTCCCCTAATAGCTGCTGTCAGCATCCCAGTGCACAGATCTGCCCAGCAGCTGCACCAGGCTCAGCTCCTGGTCTCAAAATACACCCACAACCACACTATAGAACAGGAAAGGAAGAGGAACCTCGGTCTCGTACAATTTCTTGCTCCTGATCTTCTTGGTAGTCATCCAATGGCTCTTCTCTGGCCTTGTCTGGCCCAGCGGCACCCTGGAAACACAGAAGGGTAGCATTGGTAGGTCAGTCTGCTTTAAACACTCCCCCAACCCCAATCCTCACAGCATGGCAAAGCAGCTTTGGAGAACCAGACTTTCATGCATTACAGCCCCAGGTCTGAAGGATGCTGAATTGAGACCCTGGAAGATCAGAGGTGACCCCATATTTGTTGGGTGCCTACTCCCAATCAATGCCTCTGTCCCCTTTATTCTCCAGGCAGCCAGGGGAGTGGACGGAAACAGCCAAGTCACTTCCCGGCTGCCTCATGCCTTCGTGTCTGCCTGATAGGAGGCTGTGCTGGGGAGCGCCCTCACGGTAGGGATCAGCAGGGTGTCAGAGCTCTGCATGAAGCCCTGGGTATGCAGCGGCCACTCTGGGTCAAGCAGTCCCTACAGACAGTGGGGAAGCATCTGTTACGGAGAGCGAACAAGCCAGTTGGCAGAGCTGGGCAGCAATCATGCGCTTACATCCCTAGCGCCACGGCAGTACCAGACTCCAAAGCCTTCTGGATTCCAGGGGGCTGTGGGGAGAACAGTGTCAAGAGCTCCCTCCCCGAACCGCAGCTGCCCAAGTCACATTAGCAAGGCACAGCCAAGCGCAGACCTTCCAGCCGGGAGCCGACAACGAAGCAAAACGGTCCTTCCCCCAGCAGAGACCATTCGTTTTGTTGGCTGCCCGTTGAAGTGAGAGATGGCAGCTGTTTGGGAGGCAGCCGGAGACAGCAAATAGCCATTCATTCAGCCATCCTAGTGCACAGAGACAGCGCGCCCAGGGGAGCCCCGGGGCCAAGCCGCTCGCACCGAGGAGGTCTCCGAAGAGAAGAGAGGAGCGCAAGGGGGAGCAGAGATTGACTGCTCTCTCCACTCATGTACAGGGCCACAGCCGCAGCTGGGATCAATCAGTGCAGCTTCTCTGGCTCCAGCTAAGCTCTGGTGATTGGCACCAGCTGAGGAGCTGGCCTGTGGCTGCTGTCTGTTTGCAGGCTGGCAGCGAGGAAGCCAAGGGCTGCTGCAGGGCACCATGGCCGTGACTGTTACAACAGGGTATGGGCATAAGGTCCATGTCTCTTGGGAATGATCCAACGCCTTTAACCCCCTCTCAGCAGTGATGGCCAAGGGCTCTCAGCTCGCTTGGGAATTGTCATATTCCCTGGAGTCTCAGGTTCAAAACCTGGCTGGCTCTGTTCGGCGGTTTGTCATTCGGAGAGGCTGGAAGGCAGCATGGACCAACGGGCTGGGCACAGCTGGAGCTTAGGACATGCAAGTCCTATGCCCAGCTCATCACTGCGTCAGAGATTAGCACTCGTGGCACTGGCTAAAGAAAGCACCAGGGCTGGTAACGGGCAAGGGCGGTCTGCACGGCCTGGCTCAACCCACGGCACCTGCCCAGCTGCAGAGTTGGAGACGAACAGAGCGGGATCTGACCGGGATTTTCTTGGAGCCTCTTGCTGGTGAGCATGAAATATTAATGCTTTCCATAATTTATACCTCATGGAGAGACGGAGCCAGGGACTCAGACAAGCTGATGCAGCTTCTGATTTACAGAGGCTTTTGTCAAAGCAGCGGCTGAGCAGCACGGCCGCTTTCACCCGACAGGCTGAGCCACGAGCAGGCCATCTGCTCCTGCCCAGAGCTGCTCTGATGCATGCCACCCTCCGCATCCCACAAATGGCAACCAAACCGGCCACCCTTTCAAATACCCTCCCCATGGGGCCTGCCAAAGAGTTAATCACAGCCTACCAGAGCCATGCCCAAGTCAGAAAAGCAAGCCAGCAGAACGGAGGGCAGGCATTGAACTAAGGTCTGTATTGTTCAAAGAGTGGAAAGGAGCAGAATGAGCAGGGAGAGAGAAAGGGAAACAAACAAGGTAGGAAGGGGAGGTGGGGGGAAACCCCACAGGAGGAGTGTTTTGTCTTCTGGTTAGTTCTGTCCTCTCTAAGGGCTGTTGACGTCATCCTTCCTTGTCAGCCATCTGATTGTCCATGCCCTGTCTATTCCTAGTGTTTAGACAGCTCTGGCTGCTGCAGTATCTTGATGCTACAGCATAGATTGTGACAAACCCATGACGACAGCCCTTTGGAACGTAACTGTGACAGCAGGGATAGAACTTCCTCAAAAGGCCCCTCCCACTCGGGCTACAGAAGAATCCCTGTTTCTCATGAGCAATATAGCACTTATGACACACAGTTGCACTGTTCCGATTCCATCCAGTAGAAGGCAGTTTTACCAGTAACCGATCAAGCTGATTTAAGGAGTTTCAATTTTCCTTGCAAAGGAGTGCTAAGTTTGCATAAGTTCTCATTGCCAGAGCTCTCAGGCCTTTCCCCACAAGGTACCTATGCTCTGTGCATACAGTGTAAGCAGATTGGCCGAGGCAAAGACAAATATTTAAGGTACAAACTCTTTTTGCACGAAGGGGCTGGAGTGTTTTATTCAGCAGATGAAATGCTGCCGTGGTGGGATCTTTGCTTCAAATGTCTATTCCGTTGCTTTGGAGTGTTTTTAGACTTGCTACCAATCATTGTTTTAGAGCCTGACAGATAAAATGCTGCTTTTAAAAACAAGTGACACAGAGAATACTTAGCAACTTGTCAAAACAAGCTAATATTTCCCTGCCACAGAGTCTCACTCCAGACAGCAAGAAGCGCTTTACAAAACAAATGGCTCCCTCTGAAAGTGATCGTCTCCTTGGAGGAGGCAAGATTCTCCCTCACCCAGCATAATTGCCACCAGACCATCACAGCCACGGCTACATCCCAGAAACATAGGAATCGCCAGGCTAGGTCAGGCAAGGTCCATCTAGTTTAGTGTCCGGTCGGACAGTGGCTAGAACCAGCTGCTTCAGAGGAAGGTGCCAGAATCCCAAATAGGCAGATGGAGGATAATCTGCCCCTCACATTACATCTCATCCTGGATTCTCATCGCTCAAGGTTGGCTTAAAGCCCCAAAGCAATATCTCCATAATTTTGGTTGTCCTTATGACAAGCCAGGATCTTCCAGCTATCAATTTCCCATCCCTCTGAGAGACTCGTTCAGTTCGTGGCCTTAACTTTCTGTGGCAAAGAGCGCCACAGTTTAATCACATGGTCTGCGAAAAAGGATCTCCTTTGATCGGTTTTGCGTTGGACGTCTCCTTGCTCTTGTGTTGTGAGACCGAGAGGAGAGAAGTTTCTGAGTCACCTTCTCTAGGCCACGCATCAGCTCAGAAGCAGGCGTAACGAGGGCCACTGCGCCCTTAAGGCTGTGTAAGCTGTGGCCTCGGGCTCTCTAACGCTATAGAGATGCCATGCGATATGCCAGGATTCCCCGTTTTCAGTCCTCCTGCAGTTACACCTATCGCCAGGAGTGGCAAGTGGACAGAGTAGGAACAACACAGTCCACCTGGCACCCAGATGTCTGCCCCCTTCTCTTTACCCCCTTCCCAGCTCCCAAACTGGCACTGGAATGGGCTGAAGAGGAAGTAGGACATGTTGCTTAATAGCTGGGCAGAGAAGAGGTGCTGTGAGGTGCTGCCATGCCAGCTGCGGATCAAGCAGAGGGAGAATGGAGGGCAGCTTGCCAGTGGCTCCTGGAAGCCAAAAGAAAATTGGTCATGACCCAGCTGGGACTCCAGAGCCATAAGCTGCCCAGAATCAGGAGCAAGAGATGCTGGAGGAAGGGTTCTCTCACTGCCAGCCCATCACAACATGCCTGTGAGTGGCTTCCAACCATACAGCATAGGGCTTTGGGGGTGAACATTTTCTTGGGGGGGGAAGAGGGGCGTGCATTCTCTCCCTCCTCCCATTTGTAGGACCAAGAACCCTCTTCCTCACCCCCAACACACACCCCCTGAAGACATGGTTTCCCCATCACGAGTTACCTTCAGTGGCTTCTCCTTTGTCTCTTCTTTCACTAGCACGCCGGGTTCCTTGTCTTTGTCTGATCGCACCACCTTCTCTTCAAAGTCCGGCCTCTCCAGCTCAGCCTCCTCAAACTCATCTTCCCCTTGGTTATTGGGGTCCTGAGCAGGGTCTGCAGCATCATCAGGCATCTGGGCAAGAGAAGCCTCGTGTGAGCATCGAGCAGGTCACACTCGTGGTGGCCAGAACGAGCTGGCTTTCTCCAGCAATTGAGCCCAGGCCAATGAGTGGGAGAAGCTACAGCTGGGGATACCAGCATCCAGGAAGGAGGGTTCCCCACCTCGCTGCAGCAGTCCTCTGAGGTTTCCTTTGCTCACTAGTATTCTGCCCCCCTCACCCACGCTCCACCCCGCTGAAATCCCATGGCACTGAGTGTGTCCATCCTGAGTGGGGGGGTCTCTCTATTGGTCCAGCTACGTTGGTAAACGAAGAAACACCCAGCAGAAGTTAAGTCTTAATGAAGTTCTTAGGAAGTCATTGCCTGGAGTTTTTAGGAACCGAAGGAAGGAAACAACCTCACGTCAGAAAGTTGGTTTGCCCAGCTGCAACAAAACCGCTCCATTGACAATAGGCATGATGACCCTAAATCAACCCCCGGAAAGGAGGAAGCTGCATTCTCTGTTTATCAGCCCGACCTCAGAAGAAAAAGCTGCCTTAAGCCAAAACAAATCTGCATTCTGACACGACACTCTATAAGTTGTTATGCTTGCAATGCTTTCAGATTAAAAGCTCCGTTTTTCTTGGCACAGATGTTCTCAGGAGGCACATCAAACCCTGGGCTCCAGCAGAGAGGGACAGCTCTGGGCTGTGGGAGATGCAAGACTTCTGCCTTGTAGCAGATCAGGTAGAAACATGCCCTGTCACTAAAATAAAAGAACAGACCAGCGAGGAAACGCTGTCATCTCCTGTGCTTAATATTTGCCGTCATTTTGTCCTGACATTCTCCTCTGTAGGTCACCTGGGAAGAGTTGGTTTCCCCTAGTGAAGCTGGATCCATGTTGACTCCTATCTGGGGGTGAATTACCAGCGGGCATCCTCATAGAAAACGTCTCGATGTCCTCCTTTCTAGGGAGGGCAGAGAAAGGTGAAAGCCTGTGCAGGAATCAAGGTCATGGATAAAGCTGTGATATCCCCAAGGACCTGCAGGCACCATGATGGGCAGAAGAAAGCCAAACAAGCTGGAGGTCCAAGGCCCAGCCAGAGCCATGGAGGCCAGGGAGGGATGCTATAGAAATGTGTAGGGAAAGATCACTTCTCTCTGAAGTTACCTCCTCTTTCTCTACTTTACTTCTCTACTTGAGCCTCCCTAAGCCAAGAGAAGGCAGCTAAATGGAGCTGCAGCTTTCCGGATGGACATTGATTACCAAACTAACAACACTTGGCACTTACATAGCACTTCTCACCTTCAAAGCATTTACAAACCATCAGCTAATTAGCTAAGCTAGCCCATACTGTCCTCATAAACACTAGTCAGTGCATTGCTTCCCCCATCGCTTGTCTGATAAAATCATATGCCAATGTATTTTCCTCCTGCTATCTGACCAGTTTTACAGATAGTTGAAACAACCTCCTTCCACAGTGGTTCTCTGTCTCTTTCCATACCACAACCGCCCTTTCTATAACTAGAATCAACTCCTCAGGATCCTTCCCGCATCCAAGAAGCTGAGATCAAACTGGGACCTATTTAGCCATATAAGAAGAGTAGGGTGCTTAGGACCCCCTGAAACACCAGGTTTGTGACCCCCAAGGTGAGAGGTTCTGCAACTGATTATATACCACGTCATCAAACAGTAAATAAATTTCCCCTCTGCCATCCACACACACACATGCTCTATTTGACCAGCTGTGTTCCTCCTAACACCCATCAGAGAGAGGTAATGATGTGTTTTTAAGATGGGAAAAATTGAGGCATAGATGTGACCTGTCTAAGTACTTCCTTGTTAGCACTTGAATGGATGCTATGAAAAACCCCTACTATTCTTCATTCAGACAAAACCTTCTTGGGAGGAGGGGTGAGAAAGACCCTGGGAATTACATGCTACATACAATCCATGAAAAGTTTCTGCTTTAAACAGAAGACATTGGCTTCCCATCAGACCCAAGCAATGACACCGTGGAGACGTCTCTTACCATCGGCTCCTGGAGAACCGTCTCTTTTCGAGCATGCATGTTCTCTTCTCTTTCAATCATCCCAGCATCTGTAAGAAAAATGAAATGAGTAAATCCATCTGGCCAAAAGCTTCAATCAAGGGAGTAGCAAAACCCACAGGGCACTGATAATGTGACTGTTTGGCGCCATGGAAAGTTCTCTCTCGCCTAGAGAAAGCGAGCGAACTGATCACTCATGCCTATCTGGGAAAGAAACTGATTTGGGGTGTGAGGAAGCATCACTGGAACTGGAGAGCGGTGTGATTAACATGCCATAAAACAGATACAGAGTGGAAGCTGAGCCAGTCGTGTCTCTCTGAATCTGCAGCCAGCCTGACACAATAGCGTGGATGGGTGTGAACTGCTTCTTGTTCATGGTAACAGGTTAATCCTGGTGCCTAATGATGGTACTTTAAAGGGTCAACACTGACTGTTTCATTGCTCACTTCAGTAAGCATCAAGCTAACATGCTTATTTGCCACTGCTGGATGCAAGGTCAGCTGTCGAGTAGCTGGTTGCTGTCAAGGGCTACGGAGAAATGAGCAATTCAGTTCCCCGCCTCCGTGATCTGAAGCCACCTTTGCCCCAGCCTAGCAGCAGATGCACTTTCGCTGCCTCCTCAGTGCCAAAATCCAAAGCCACCTCCCACATCTCTGTGGGATCCAGAAACCCCCACTACACAGAGCCTTCTACACAGCTGCCGAAACCTCCCCTGGCAACGTCTAGGGTGCAGGTGTGGGCTGGAGACACAAAAACCTCTGACTCTATTGACAACTGACAATATGGGGAAAAGCGGAACAGACATTTAATATCAAACCCAAACGCACCCTCCCGGGGACACTGCACAGCCCAGCCTGGAATCGCGGCGGGGGGAGATGGATGCACCGTTTCAGGGCCCAAGCGGCAAGCTTTAAGTCTCGGGTGCTGAGCAGGACAGCGGGCCTTCACTCATCTTTCCCCCCCGTGTCAAGTTTGCAAGAAAAACAAAACAACATATCAGCTTCTGGGGAGGGCAAGGGATTTGTAAGGCTGCCTTTTTTGGAGGCTTAATTATCCCTGATGTGCCAATTACATCCATCTGCTTCCTGTTCGGTGGCAAGATAGCTGGAGTCAGACCGCAGGCGACTGGCTTACTCAGGTACCGGATGCTCAGTCACTAATCTGTATTTTCAGGAAACATTCTCTCTCCCTCCCCCGGGCTGCTGCAGAGGCTGGGTGGTATCCATGGAAACAACCCAGTTGTGCAGCCAGTCACAGCACCGCTCCCGGCCCGACGGTGCCACGGCGGGTTACAGGTCGGTGCCAGGTCCCCCTTCGTCGGCGGGTGGCGGTTGAAAATGAAAGGCTGGCGCCCCGCATGGGATGGTAGCAGGAGAGGAGAGGGGAGCCCCCTAGTGCAGCAGTGCGGGGGGAGCAAGGTTGTTCCTTAGGTCGATTTCTCCCATTGTACATTTTGGAGGGAGCTGGACCCTGCCCATGCCTTTGTTTTGACCAGAGGGAGGCTCGAACCCCACCCAGTCGGGATCTGGGGCCGAGCTGCAGGGTCCGGTTGTGCTGGCTCCAATGGTCACGCTGACCGATGCAGTGGCAAGCCCAGCAGGGCCCTCTTTGCAGGCTGAGATGGGTGATGCAAAGCAGCCTGCAGCGTCAGGCTGCCCCTCTTTGGCCTGGGGTGTGATCTACAAGGCAAGTGTCCCGCCAGAGACAGATCCAGCAGCAATCGGTAGTGCTCTGAGGGAACGCTTCACCACCCCGACTGGCAGGGGCTGGGAGAACCGAGGAGGCAGTGTCCGGGTCCCCTGAGGGTTTGGGTGCACAAAGAAAAAGAGGGGCAGCCCGTCGGGGTCAGCAATGACCTCTCGGCCAGTTAGAAGCAGAGTTTATGGGCTGTGGAGACCGTCCCAAGGAGAATAATGGTGACGGGGGGTGGAAAGCAGGGCGCGCGGGACGGAACGCCAGGGTGCTAAGAGAATACGGAGCTGCATTTCCAGGATGGCCCCTCCATTCAGAAATGCTCCTCCGATTAAGCAGCTTCATTCTCTGTAGTCTCTAATCCCGTGGCGCGGAGATAGCTCTCCCTCCGGGCTCGTAGTCCAAGTCTGGCTGCATTAGACCCGGGGCCTTTCAGGCCTGGGTGTGGTTCTAATCGCAAAAACAAGCGACAGAAAAGAAGTATTCCTGCCCAACACGCTTCTCGGGACTCCTGGAGCGGAGGGGGAGGTTGCGGGGAAAGAGAGCTGAGAACTAGTCGGCAATTTTGAGAGAGCATCATTTTTATCCTTCTCCTAACAATCCTTGACAAGAGCGGCCTTAGCGAAGGCCAGGGGCGGGGGAAATGCAGGTGCTTGGGGCCGCGTTTCTGTGGTGTCATCATCATTAGCCAAGTTTTCCCTCTTGAAACATTAAATAAGAAAAGAAGAACCCAAGAGGCAAGAGGGCCCCCAATTAGATAGTTTCATGGCCTGGGCGGTAAAGTTGCTCCCTAAGGCATTAATCCCAATTAAGACATGGAGGTCAAGTCCTGCTGGTCCCCACATTCCCCCTGCCTCCCTGTGAGCCTATTTCCTTCAAAGAGAAATTTGCTTTGATGTAAGGCAATTAGTTTGATTCTTCTGTGGGGGACTTGTTGAAAGCAGGTCATTTAAAGATGAAATACCAGCTGGTGGCCTCTATGGAAAAGGACAAGGCATCTGGGCTTTGAAACAAAAACATGGCTCCTCCTTTCTCTCATATATCCCGCTCCCCTCTTTGTCCCAATTGACTGGACCTGATCAGCATACTATCTGACTGTCCTATATTTGGGGGGGTTCTTCTGGACTGGAAGGGCACTGACCCAATGATCTAGGCCTTTCCTCCCTATTTCTGTTATGGCATTATTATTATCTAAGGCTCTGTTAAAGTCATACCCACCTGCATCTCCACCCCTCAGCACCGCTATTCCAATCCCAGCCTTCCCCTGAGCACAGAACGGCATCTGTGCCAACATCCACCACCAAGACATTATGCTGAGACCACCAGACACATTTTTGCTTGTGATCTTAGCCAGGATTTGAACACAGGTCCCCACACGCTGAGGATAGAACCCAGGCATCCTGACTACCAAACGTCCTGCCCTATCGACCAGCCAAGCTGTCTAAGGTCTCAAGGAATATTGCATTCAGAATCACAATGCAGTGACACTTAGATATACGTCACTGACCAAAAGCAACAGAGGCTTTGTTAGCTCGGCTCACTCTAGTAACCCCATGTGGTTGCATTGGTCAAATCTGCATTCTTACTGTAATTAACACTGTTAGCCCTTTAGACCTGAACAGTTAACCAATATTTGAGGTCTTGCGGATTGTTTCAGTTGGGGCAGAAATTGATGATGGAGTTGGATATTTCTTCGATGCAATCCTGTTTATTTACAAAGAATGTGCATAAAGTCCTGTTTCCCTGAACACATTAGGAATCAAAAAGCAGGAAGACAGTTTCTCTGTTTACAGTTCCAAGTCCTTTTCCAGACAGCACTCTGCCCAAAAGCTCTCACTTTGGTTTAGTTTTGTTTTAAGGTCACACTACAAGTGTTCCTTTGGCTGTCCCTGTGGATTCCTTCTTGCCTTCACTGAGGTGTTTCTGCTGTTTCTCTCCTGCACACAGATGCACTGCTACCCTCATATTTAAATCCCTCATCCCTGCATTTGTTATCAGCTCACAGGAAACTCCTTGGACAGCATGGCCCACCCACTGAAAGCAGTCTAGTCCTTGGGCAGTTGTCTTCTATAGTTTCAGCTCTCCCTAAACAAAGGTGCATTTCACTGTTCCCTCAATTCCCCTCTTTGGATGATTGAAACTATCCAGTGTATAGCAATGGGCTGGTGTGATTGTCCCACCCTCAGCTTAACAATATTTATAAATTGTGCCTAAGAAGTGAAGCAGAGATAAAGGCTCTTCCCTCGCAAACCTCAGCTGGTGAATTATTCATGAATCTGTTTCCTGGCCTGATGATGAACTTTCACACCCGAGTCAAATGCTTCTCTCGCCTCCCCTTTTTAATGGCTTCCCTTGAAAATACATTATTAGATGGCTGAGCCAGTCTGGGGAGTCTGAATGCAGTTTGATAAGCAGAGGGGACAATTCTAACATGGGCCAAATGGCTCGAGGGCTGGTCTCCTCCAGATGCCGATTTGCAGCTTTCCAAGATAGCTGCAGTTGCTGCAGTTGTCTGACTGATTAATGCAATTAGCTGGCCTTTGAAATGGCTTGGTCTTCATCCCCGTGGGAAATTCATCACCACGATTAAAATTGGAGCCCCCCCTTCCAAAAAAAAATTTAAAAAAATAAAAAAGACAGATAGATAAGAAATCTCATGGGAGATTGACCTCAAGTCTTGCAAGAAACAGTGACAGGGGATTCTCTTATGAGAGGGGGATCCCTCTTATACAGAAAGGAAACAAACCGCCTGAGCCTGTGTGAATTCCCAGCACATCGCTTTAGTATGTATGATGCACGTGGCCTGAAGGAGGAAGATAGTGGACAAGGCAAGGTTGGATGAAAGTGCCACCCTATCCCTGATAAAGTGATGCATGGGATTCCTTGGATGACAGAGGAGAATAAGGGCAACAGACTCTCCTCCGTATTACTACAGGAGGTGGGTCCTTTCTTTTTCAATCTCTAGGAAAACAAACTCCTTAGTCATTCACAAGGGGACTGCAGATGTTAAGATGCTTCCTATCAGAAGCAGCAGCAGGGAGGATGTGCGGGGTTTCCCAGAGCCAGTCTCCATTTCTGCACATTGCAAGGCAGGAAGGAGAAGAGTTATTAGAACTCGTAGCAGTTGTACCTCATTGGCAATGAAACATGCCTTGGTTGGACCTATGCTACGTGCCTATCGGTGCTAACCTAAGCAGGGCCAGGCCACATCTGTATTTGAATGGGAGTCCTCCCAGGAGCACCTGCATATTGCCTGAATTAATGCTGGAGACACGGGAGGCTGCAAGCATTCTCCTGCAGCGCTGAGAATCCAAACAGGATTGAACTAGGGCATGAGACAGAAGAAACGAAAGTGACTAGAAAGTACGGCAAAAATAACCAAGACATTTGGATTTTTTAAAATACTGGATTTCTCTTGACAACAATTTCAAATTAAAATTTCTCTTCAAGTTTTTGAAAGACGTCCTTTATTTAAAAAACACCCGGTTGGTAAGCAATGGGTCATTACTGTACTTCATTGCATTATGGAAACCATACCCATCTCGAGTTCCTCATCATCCGTCCCTTCTTTGTCTCCTTCCTGATTGGCTATCTGATGCTTTGCCCCTCTGTGCTGATTGGCCAGCAATAGATTGCCATTCTGCATCTGCTGCCCAGGTCTGGTGTCAAAGTGAAAGCGTTGTGGGTAACTGTGCACTTGTTCCTCGTCCATTCGTGCGTTCACTTTGTTAACAATGTCCTGCCAGCTGCAGCAAATAAAGAAACAAAACAGAGCAAGCCACACAGCAGTAAGCTCAAGAGATTTCAAGATGGCATTTCATAATCTAAATGCAAACGGGAAAACAAAACAAGAAACCCACCTCCAATACATGCAAAATTCCTGCCTCATTTTACATCTCAGGCAAAGTAGCAGATTGCATTATCCCTGCAAGCTACATAAGTGCAAGCTTTATAAATGTAATGCATTAGAACTGCTTTAATCTCTTATTCATGCACTGTGACAAATGATCTATATAGCAGTGGCAATATTTTCACTAACTCCAAATTGATATATTTGCATGCTTCCCGCATATTGGAAGGCATAAATTTGCCTTTTTGGAAGAATACCAAACCAATAGCCCTCTTCATGTCCCAACCTTTATTTAAAACAATAATGCTGCTTGTACTACAGTCTTCTAGAATAATTGGTCCAAACCCTGAAGAGTCATTATTGAGAACTGCAGGGTTTTGGTCTACGAGTATAGAAAGCCTTTTTAAGAAAAACAATGATATAAGGAACTCGTTGCAGTGTAGCAGTGCAGATACCTTTTTTCTGGTCTCTTTTAATAAAATCTCTCTCTCATAAGTTGTTTGTAGTGATTGTGACAGACGCTGTGATGAAAGTCTCCTCTTTGGGGGAGACGGGGTCTGTCTCTTTTAGAGCCTGACATCTGTGATCTTTCTGTGACCCTGCTTCTGAGCTCTGTGGAACTACAGGCAGCTCCTTCTGGCCATCCATGAGCTAGGTTGGGAGTTCCATCCTTTTCTGCGAATGCCTGCTTCAAGCATGTTCCTTTTGCTACCTTTACCTGGATCCACTATCTGTCTGCTTCCCTCTTGGCACAACAAGGCATTAACAATAGTTGGCGACGGGACAAATGCTGAGTGCCACACCCTTCTTCTCAATGCTTCCATCTATGCATGGCGTCGGTACCATCACGGAGCTCAAAAACCCATCTCTACATGGCCAGTCAGAGGCTCCACTCTCTGTCCATAAGTGTGCATTACCGATGCAGAGAGATGGGTTGGGGGGCCGTACAGGGGTGCATAAGGTAGGACACCTACGCAGACATTCTCAGGCAATGTCAGAGGGGAGCGTCTTTTATGTAGGGTACAAAGACGGCCCAGTCTTCTCCAACAAAGGGACTGTTCTCCACCCAACTTGTTGCCGGAGGGCAAGATTCAATCACCCAAGCACCCAGACTCGCACTTTGGAAGATATCTAACACACCAGCAGCCAAATCCAGACCTGGAGATTCCCTCAAGTGGCACCTGCCTGCACCTAGGCCTGAACAAGGCCCCCGTTTCTGAGGAATGCTTTCACTTTTTTTTGGAGCGAACCTTGAAAGTTCTGAATCCGCGTAAGGCCCCTAAAAGTCCAGTCTGCTTCTCTGAACAATTTTGGCCCTCTGAAATAGCAGGGAAGGCTCTCCAGAACAGCTACAAATGCTTGCAACATTTCACCACTTCCATCGCCCGTCCCAAAGGCACAGAGACTTTCAGGAGTGAAAAATGATGGGTGCTGCCAGAACTTTTAAACCTCGAAAAATGGCTTCAGTTCAAGTTCAGATTCCTGCTTTATATAGCCAGAGATCCCTAATTCAGATGCATACGCCAGCTGAGATTTCCAAATCTACCTAAGAGATTTGGACACCCAGTTGCCATTAAAATTAATGAGACTGCTGTGCATCCAACTCCCTTAGTGTAACTGTTTACATTGCAGGCTTGTCATGGGTCCTGACTCATGCACATGCGAATGCACTAGCTGAACCTGCCTCCAAGAGTCCACATTGCTATGCCCTATACTCTGTATATCTGTGTCCACACTACTCCAGCTACTCATGTCCAGTGCAAGGATTTCTGGGGGCATATCCCAGAGTTCTTGGCGCTTAGCCCAGTGAAGCCACTCTAGGATTTGGTTCCTGGCATATCGTAGAACTTGTCTGTCCTCCCCGGAGGCTCGTATTGAAATGGTTTCAGCTCACCAACCCCAGCTCTGTACGCGCCTCACTTCTGCCTGTTCCAGCCAGGCTCAGCTGCTGCTACACTTCAAGCCAGCCACTGCACAAGCTTTTAGAAAGGAAATCACAGCCGGGATTTCATCTTGGATCAGCTCACCACAAAAACAATCAAAATGTAAATCAACCATCAAGAGCCTCTCTGGAATCTGCTGATCTCATCCACCCCTGCACCAGTTCCTCACGCTGGACAAATGTCATCTTTGCCTCTGTTAGGCTTAGTGTTATTTTTGGCATCTCCAAGAGAATGTCAGTTTGACCGTCCCCCTCCCCCACAATTATCCAGGTTACATGACTGTCCCTAGCTGCTCTGACGATGTCTTGATCTTAGATCCATTCAGGGAGAATGTCCTTTCAGTGCCATGCTGTGGCCTCCATAGGAATCATGTGCCAAATAGCTCAACACTTGGACGTCCTGATTCATTTATTGGTGACAAACTCCCCTCTGTGTTATATGTGACCCAGGATGGAATATTGGGTCATCTTGAGGCCAGAGGCTGCCCTCAGTTACACCCCCAAGTTCAATGACTTTAATGGCTCCACATCAGCATAACAAGAGACCCTCATCCATCTATTTTATGTTTTATTAAACCCAGTTTGCTTCTTAAACCTGTTGGTTATTATTACGATTTCTGTTTCAGTGGCACATAGACGACCAGACTGAGATCAGGGCCCCATTGTGCTTGTTGCTGTACAGATACATAATAAAAGACAGCGCCTGCTCTGAGGAGCTGGCAAACTAAGTGAACAAGATAGGAAGGGGGGAGGAAATGAACTGTTCCTATCCCCATCAGAACTCAATGAACAATTCAGAAGCTGTCTCTCCTACAGCTTTTCTAAATCTACACAGATCTAACAGGAGCAAAACCTTGTTTGTTTCAATAAAGTCAGTAGATGTAACTTGGAGATGTGTAGAGAGCAGATGGGCTGAGAAAGATGCCAGTTTTAGATTCACTTTTCAGATTATAGCCAAACTTTGAAGAATGGTAGTATCAGAAAGTGTTTTCACATGCAGACTGCTCATTCTGCTGACTGGTCAGCAGAGACCTTCCCTTCGATTGTCAGCTCTTTGGGGCCGGGACAGTATTTTTGTTCTGTGTTTGTACAGTGCCTAGCACAGTGGGTCCTGGTCTATGACTGGGGCTCCTAAGTGTGTCTGCAGTACAAACAAGTAGTATCCATTTCATGATACAAGTGTAACAGTCACACCCTACCTCCGAATCCTCCTTTATTTGCAAATTATCCGGAGAGCATTCATCTCGTCTCCCCTACACCACAGAACGAGGGCTGAGTGATGCAGGTTGTTATGTATAAAGAAGCCCTTTGCATTTGTCTAATAAAAACTAAAGCTCCCAAGAGGCTGGGAAATTTCATACTAAGACCTCATCTAGAAACAGAAGTTGCACTTGTTTTAAATCTCTTGAGTTAAACCAGTGCAAGCTACTGTGTGGACACAATTAAATAGGTTTACATCGACCAAATTAAGATAAAGTCAAGATAAGCCAATTGCAAAACAATCAAAGTGCATCTACTCTGGAGAATTCACCAGAGTTTTACTCAAGAGAGGGAAGGAAATCCGCAAATGAGAAAAGGACAGAGCATCCAGTGCTTGGACCTTCACCTCAAACCCGGGTGCAAAACTGGAAGATGACAGCATCTTAAACGAGGCCGGTTGCCTGCCACTTCTAGATTATCCTATAACCTTGAAGATGACAACCCTTCAGATCTTGTTCTGATCCTTCCGACAGAACATGCCAGGTTACTGATTAATTAGTGGAAAACATGAGCAAGCCTCAGCTTTAATACACAGCTTAACGCTTCTTAATTAGAGGAGCTGATGGGATCCCTTAACCGCCCTGCTGCTGAAGAGGTATAGCCTCCACTATGCTGCACTTCTTCCGCTTGCTAAACAACACAGGATTTTTATTTTTAAATTCCCCACCGCAGAGAGGTCGGGTACTTTTTGGCAGAAGTCAGCTCAGAATTCTGCACTACCATTTCTTCCAGCTAAGACTCAATCCACACCGCGCCCTCCTCAACAGGAGCTCCCCAGTGTCTCCCCGCTGCACGACACCTCTAGGACTGGTAGCCAGAGCCCACCCAACTGGCTAAATGCAGCCCATGAAGAGGTCAGCCCTCTCACGTGGAAATGGAACTCACCAGGCCATGCATCCCAGCATGCAGTGCTGCATCTTGACACGAGTGGCCTGCTGCTTGACGCCAGATGGAACCTCGCATGGGTAGTGTTCAAAGCACGAAGGAGCAGAGCATGCTGGGACCTGGAGTCTCCATTTGCGCCTCTTCGTACGGAAGATGATACGGACCACCCCCAGCAAGGGGAAGTGTTCAACGGGCCAGTCTTGATGACCTCCTTTAGTGTTCTTCCCCCCTGAACCCTGAGAGTAGGGGAGAGCCCTGCAGTACAAACCTTTGCACCTGCGCCTGCTTGTTCCCTGCCGAGGGATGGTTGCCCGGAGCCCGCTCCTTCTCCAGCGTAGATGGGTGTTTCAGATTGGGCGCTTGGTCTCTGGGAGCTTGGTTTTCCTCACTGGTTTTCCCCTGAATGCTCACTGCCACCTTGTGATCCTGCAGAGAGGACAAAGATCCAGAGGATCTGTAGAATCTACCCGGCCTCACGGACCCTCACTGCCCCTCATCACATTTGGAAGGTTCCTGGTTTTGGCTCACATTTTTCATCAGGGAACATTAGGACAGGAATTGCTCTGCCGGAGAGATGCATTCCCTACCAGCCATGCTACCCTATTGTGAGCAACGGAACGCCAGAGTTCAGAAAAATACATTTCTGTTGGGTGGGCTATGTGAAATGTGCTTGCCCTGTCCTCAACAGGCCTGTGTCCATGGGACAAAAGGGCAATCCTATGGTCACACCTTAAAATAAGGGTACATTAATTACTGTGTAACTACTGTGCAATTAGTGTTGTTATACTGTGGTTTTCCTTGTAATTAACACTTAATCACCTTCACAACATCTCTGTGAGACAGGCCAGTGCTATTATTAACCCCATTTTACAGATGAGGAACGGAGGCATCAAGCGACTTGTCCAAGGTCACACAGGGAATCTATGGCAGAGTAGGGAGCTGAACCCATTCTTCTGAGTCCCAGGCCAGCACTTTAGTCACGGGACCATCCTCCTGAGTACATACAGGATGTCCTTATTCACAGCCTGAGGCCAAGACTGTTTCTGGACCAGGCCAGCGTGAAAATCCACAGCCACATGTGGTTTGGAAGATAAATATAGCTTGGGGCTCCCCAGCCAGGGGCTGCATGAATTAGCTCTGCAGTGATGTACAGAGAAATATGTGCTGGCTGATCAGGAACCAGCACGGCAAACATCTGTGGTTTTTCCCCACCTGCGTGTTAGAATTTACTCCTGCCACCTCCAGTTTTCCCACATACACCAATTCCCAGCTTCACTTCTAGTGTCCCTAAACCTGGCTACGGCAGTATTTCTACTCTACCTGCCCATCACTGTGGTACCCTGAGATGTGGGTTCCTAGATCTGCTGCAGACTTGCTGTGTGGCACCAGACAAGTCACTAACTGGGGGGGGGAGTCATTTGGGGTGCTTAGGACCTCTGGAAAGAGGGTCCTTAATCTCTCTGCAACAGCTGTAAAATGGGGGCAGATAAATTCCTTCTGGCCACGAAGTGCAGGTGCTACGGTGAAGAGTGCAACAGAAAAGACTATAAATAACTAGGATAAATATGGATGAGCAGCTACCTCTGGAGACAGATGAATGAAAAGGAGAAGTAGAGGACTTAGCTGATCACCCACTTATTCTCTGTCCATTGGCTGACAGTGGAGTCTGACTCCACAGCAGAGGAATCAGCCCGTTGCTGATACCCTGGGACTTTACGGGCCTGATCCAAAACCCATTGGAGCAAATGGACAGGCTCCTACTGGTCTTTGGATGAGACCGTAGGTCCATCTCTGGGCTGTAGCTAGAAGGTAAAGAGGGATAGAAGAGATGAGGTTAGATGAAGACACGCAAGGTGAACTATTCGCAGAGCAAGCGCCCTCCATGGAGCAGAAATCCTTGCTGCCATGGCACTGCAGCTCCAGCCCTCCTCTGAACTGCTGCCCTGCCGTTTGCAAAGGGAGTGAATCCGAGCCCAGAGAGAACTGGGGAAACGCGCAGCAGAGCCAGCCCAGCCGTGTCATTAACTCCTGCTTGGCTACGCCACAGGCCAGCAGTCAGCGCTCTCCCCCTGGAGGAGAACGTCCGGGGAAGAGGAAACAAACGCTTCCCAAAGGATCGTTCCCTGAAGACCGAGTCAGAGAGGGATTCACCCTTTCCTTTAGCTCAGAGGGAAGAAATCGCCAAAGGCAAATCAAACCTGGAAACAAAAAGCAGGACGGGGGGCTAGTTTCCACACAGACTAGTTTCACTTCCAAATTTAAAAAAGAGGATCCTTCACGGAGGCTGCTGGATGCAGACTGACCCTGTGGTTCTCTCTGACTCCCTGTGCTGAGCCTGTGCTGTCTAGTGTCACAGGCTCCCCCTAAGTCCCGGCTTGGATTACACAGCTGACTGCGCTCTACTTACCGAGTTCCCATTCTGCACACTGTTCACTGTCCGTGTGAATCGGATCACGGGGCCGTCCCGGGGCCCTTGTGGCCAGGCAGGCTGGGCTGCTGGAGGGGGGTTGGCATCCTGGAGGGGGGCTGGATGGGTGAACAGCCCGTCAGCCTGGGATCTGGGGCCATCATTATTATGCGAGGTCTGGCCTTGGGGCAGAGTCCCCTCTCCCTGGATCTGTGGTCTCAGGAGGCTCCCACCAGGGGGCTTGTCCTGATCCAAAGGGCTCAAGGGCATTTTGGCCCCCTTGGCTGCAAACACCTGGAAGAAGGAGAGAAGAAAGAATTTAGCCAGGCCGTGTTAATTACGGAAGGTGGGAAAGGGGGAGAAGGAACCCCAGGTGATCACCCACCCCACCTTGCGGCATTCCTCTCCCCAGGACACTTCACACGCCCAGGTTCAAACCCAGCAAGGCCCAATGGCAGGGCACTGTACCTACTGCCTAGAAAACTATAAAACATTGCTGCCGGGCACCAGGGGTTGTTCTTTCAGTACCTGGAGCTGTGGTTTCCCCTTTGCGGGTCCCACTTCCTTGAAACTCGGCATCTTCTGCAGAGCTTCCTTGAGCTGCCTGAACTCCTCCATCTGGGTCTGGGGCAACGAGAAGGGCAAATAAAATCTCAGGTGACAAAGGGTTACTGTTTCCCCACTGGGAGAAGCCATCACTACAGAGTCCTGCTTCCCGTCTGCTGCTCTTTAGGCTGGGGCTGGACGCTCCACTCAGCGTCAGGGGGCTGCAGTAGCACCTGGCATTAGTGTGCAAGAAGCTGGGGGAGAGAATTCACACCTATTGTCCAATACCACCCCCTCAATGACTGCAGCAAGCTCCCAGGAAAAGCTAATCTCTGCCACGGTCATTCCCCCGTCTGTCCCCTCATCTGAGGCTCAGTTTTTCCCTACCCCAGCAAACCAAACGCTGTCCAGCTTTTATCATCCATTTTTTATATTGGAAATGCCAACCCATGAAACCAGCGTTAGAAACAGTGCTAGTCACAGCCTGCGCTGCAGAATTGATTCCTTCTGGCCTTATCCCGCTGGTTTTCTGGTCCCTTTCATTCTGGGTCTTGGCAGGTTAGGATCAATCTCTCTCCCCTGCCCCCGCCCCCTCATACCCACACACGTTCAGGTTAACATGCTTTTCCATGGAGCTTTTTCTCACTGGATGTATTCATCTCAGAGGGGTTGACACACTAATTGGCTTAATTCTACTTGACAATTCAATGTACTTCACCATACGAATTAAAATTGATTCCCCTGGACTCCAAGGCAAAACATAACAACACTTTTTTCTTGGCTGCAGCTTATCAGCTCATTTCCTCCCTCCCCACCCTGGAAAGCAAAAGAGCTTGACACTCGGTGCTGTGTTATTTATAGGGAAGGCGGGGAAGAGGGGGGAATTCTGGTCATCTGATTGCCAACCTGGGGTGGATGGTAAGTTTTCCAAGCAGAGAGGAAACAAATTCCTTGAGCAGAGGTTATTGATTTCAAGTCTCTCCTTTGCAATCATGTTTTGTTTTGACCTGAGTGGTGCAAGTGTGTTTTTAAGGTGGCTTTTTTTTTTTTTTTTTTTTAAGAACAGACAATACAGCATGGGAAAGGAGCTGGGAATGGCTTGTGGGACAAAGAGTATCAGCCCCACTGTTAGGAGAAGATTGGCTAAACTATAACAAACCAGAGAGATTTCATTCAAGCAAACCCAGAACACAGTGGGGAGGTTTTAAATACAGTATGACCTACAGGAAGCTATCTGGAGTCTAGCACAGACGACTGCGTCTATGGACTCCTGGGTTCTGTTCCATCTCAGCCACTGATTCACTCTGCAAGGCCTTGGGCAAGTCACTTCATCCCTCTGTGCCTCATTTCACGCATCTGTACAATCAGAACACAGCTCAATGCTCCTGTTAGTTCACTAAGGCATGCCAAGCACTTTGCAGTCCTTGGACAACAAGCATGCTACGTAAATTCCCTGTTTGTAAATGTTCGCCTGCAGCAGGGAGGCAAGATTGGTGCAAATAAGCCCTGCGGTAATAGAAAGAATTGCTGGCTGATGCAGGGAATCTGGTTGGGTACCTGATTGTTTAGCTAGCAAGAGTGAAACCCTGGCCCCAATGAAGTCAACGGCAACCTAAATTCAACCCCCTTACGCATACACACATTACGATATTCTTTAATTTCATGAGAACAAAAACTTGTTTCCCCAGGACACAGCCCAAAGGGGTGAAATAAGATTTCACAGGCAGCCTTAGTTCTGGCATTTCTGAGTACTTGACTTTGCACCCTTAACAGTCTTTTAACATAGGTTTTACAAATGTCAGCGTGTGTGTGTGTATACACATGCACAAAGTATGCTTGATTTTCTGACCGCCTTGCGATAACATGCCCAGCACAGAATCCATGAAAGAGCATCTAAGAGGTGCTTAGCTAAAGAATAATTCACCCTTGATCCTGCCTTCTCTGCCAAGGTGCAAATGCTCTCAGCACTTAGTGAGCCAGACAAGAATATTTTAGCCACAGGGTGACTGGTAACGGGACATGCAGCCTCTCACCTGTAGTTCCTTGGGTTTTGACCCAGGCTGCTTGTGATAAGCTGTCACCCTCCAAGAGCTGTTCAATGGCCTATACTAGCTGGCTAGGTCTCAATCTGCTTCGCAAAGGACAGGTGCCCACGTCACCACATTTGAGGCTATTTCTGATCGTTTGGGTAAAGAGGCCAAGTCGACGAACGAGTACAAAGGCTGAGTCGCATTTCAATCCGCAGCAGGCAGGCTGTGGGGTAGGGTGGGGACACATGCCTGGAGAAGCTTTCATCACCTGCTGGTTAAGGGTGCTGGCCTCTTTGAATCCCAGGAGGGAGGTCACAGGCCCACCCGAAACTGAAGGCTCGCCCCCACACCCGAGGGAGGGGCACCAGAACCAGGACACAACTGATTTCTCAAGACAACAACAACAACAGGCGCAGGAGTGAGGATCAAAGGGGCAAAACCAGGGTGCCAGGTGGCGCCACCACGCCGAGAACTCCGGCCACTGCCCACTGCCCACCGGAGGAATGAGGGGATGCTGCCCAGAGGAATGGTGCACAGCTTCGTGAAATAATGAGGGACAGAAGTAGGCCCAGTGGAGGGTGCTGGATTGAGTGAAGTCCTTGATTTACGCTCACATGGGGCACATGATGGCCCGTGCTCGTGCAAGCTGTCCCACCAACATGCCATGAGGGGGAGGAGAAGGGAATGCTGCCACCAGTCTCTGAATACGTTGGTGGGTGTGTGACATGGACATCTGTCCGCTGGGAAACTTACTGAGACACGCCCTCAACCCGCCAGTTAAAAGTCACACGGGCCAGCAAGCTGCTGTCACGGAGCGACTGCTTCCAGTTCCCCAGGGAACTGGACTTGCGCCAACGACCGGCGCTGGACTCAGGGAAGTAACCTGAAAGCGATGAACTCTTCGTGACGTCAGCACTCCCTGCCGCCATCCAGAGCAGGCCAGGAGACAAGAACAATCTTGCAAATAAGGGAAAAAATCCCCTCCCCTCCAGCCCCAAGCACATGTGGCACCTGGCTCAAGAGAAGGATGGCTGTCAGCTCCCCGCTTCTGAGCTTAGCCCATAGCCCAGGAGAGTGTCTGACAGCAGGCTGTTAATTAGCCACAGAATACGCCAATCCAGCCAGTGATAGGACTTCAGAAAATGCATTTACAAAGCTGCTGGAGCATCTGGCTCATTGCAAGGGCCTCAGAAAGTCAGCGATCTCCCCCTTGGTCTCTCCTCTCCCTTGGTCATCTGCAAAGCGTTGTTCAGATTTGCACAGTGCCTCACTGGAAAAGCAGTGCCTCCCCGTAAGCAGGGCCCCCCCAGTCTTGGAGCAGTGGGTCTCCTGCAACGTGCTGGGATTTAGGGGCTGTGTTGAGGCTAGAGCGCAACTGCAAGTGCTTCTCCAGGGAAACTGCATGTGTTACATCCTCCTTGCTCTTCAGCCAACGGGGCTTCCATCTCTGCCCCTCTGGCCTCAAAAATTAAACCCCCGCTCGACAGCTTTTACTGCTAAACAATGACACCTTGTTTGTGTCGCCTCCCCCTCTGCAAAACCATCACCGCAAGCAGCAGCAAGAAAGCCATTTTCTACCATTTCCGAGGGTCTGTTTATATTCCCAGGCGAGTCCCCCTCTCCGCCAGGCAGGACAGCACGGCACTGCTCTTTCTTGCTGCAATTAATTTTATAGCCGTTGGCAGAAGATGACTGAACCCTGCTCAGAATGGAAATGTTTCTGAGATCTGGGTTGAATGACGTCAGTGATTAGTGCGGGAGGAATTCTGCCCACAGAGAGGTTAGGTAATGCTTGCTTCTGTCTCAGCCATGCAGCAGGGATCATTGCGACTCGACTGGCCGGGCCAGGCCCAGCGCTCGGATAGGTTTATTGGTCCTGAGAGCGTTTGTCCTGCTTCGCCAGCCAAAGCATGTTTGTAGCCATCTACCCAGAAGAGTTCAGCAGCCAGCTGTATTTATTGTTTGCATTACGATATGGTATCAGTTGCAATTATGGCCTCATAATTATGGCATTATGAGGTCACTATGGACTTCAGTCAGGGATCGGGACCCCCTATCGCGATATGCACCACACACACCCCTAATGAAAACACAAATCCCTGAAGAGCTTCTGGCATCAAGTGCCAGTATTAAGAGTGGAGACTTCAGACCATTTGAGAGCGGGGACTCAGAGGAAACTGCATTTCCTAAATGCCTAAAGAGAGGTGGGAATTCAAGTGTGTGGGAGGAAGCAAGCCGCTAATCGAAATGGCATGATCTCAAGGTCAGTCTTCTCACAACCTGCTAGCGCCTTCTAAGAGTGCAGACCAGTTGTCCCTAACACTACGGGATCCAAAAGGTATCAGCCTTCAAACTACACCAGGACCTTACTGGTCTCTTCGTCTTGCATAGCGATGGGCTGCAGCCCCAAAGCTCAGATCCAGATTTCTTGCTAACCTAGATCCAGATTTTTCTATTCATCCCTCGACAGGCAAACGTTCCTGAATCTCTTCCTTCCCAAAAGCCAAGGGTCAACTTGGCTCCGCAGGTTTGATTTCCATGCTAGCAGCGTGAAAGTCTGGACTTGACATAACAAGTCCCAGACCAGCATAATCTTTGATCTCTGTGATGATTTGGTGTTGAGGAGGGAGAGGGGGGTTATAGTCAGTTTGAGATAAGCAGAATTAAAAGATGTCAGGGAAAAACTCCCAAACACCAAACCTGATGGAGCCCCTGCAAAGCTCTTTCCTTTCCAAAATATTCAGAAATTAAAAACCAAACAAACAAAAGGGGTGATCAAGGACTCCAGGCTCCATCATACAGAGAGCTGAGTGATACAGGTAAGTAGATCTTTAGGTGACTTGCCAGATGCTTTTGGATGGTTTGAATTAAAACCCCACAGGCGGCTTCCCTTGCCTAATCGGTGAATTGCACAACTGAGACTTTTGTCCTAGTGCAGAGGAACAAAAAGAATCAGTGAACGCACAGCTGGTGCAGCGTGCTGACAGGGCGGCCATGGAGGCTGACGGCTTCCGTTAGCGAGCACAGTGGATGCAGCATGGACAATACAACAGCAACCTTCCCCAACACCTCCCACCGAACTGCCTCCACCCTCACCGTTGGGCCAAGATTGCCAAGAAGGGCCCCAACGAGAGTCAGCTGCAGTCTGGGTCACGTAGCGTAGCTGCTTCGTCACTGCACACAGAGCGTCAGAAGGTAACTGCTGACTTACAGCTGGAAGGCTGCGTGTCTCATTGCCACAGAGCCAAGCTGCGGGTGGGAAGAGGGAGGGCAGGGCTGATCTTGGAAGCAGGGCTAGATACTCTCCTTCCTCTCCTCAGGAGAGGGGGGGAAAAAATTCAGCTGGCAAGAGGCTTTGCCATTTAATGAGCCACCAAGGCAGTGAGGGAGCAGCAGTTGTCTTTGAAAGGACGGGCATGCTGTTAAAAGCCTCGGAGCCGGAGGACGTGCTGCAGCCATCCGAGCTGAACCAGAAAGGAGAGCCTAGGAAATGGCATGGAAGATGGCTCTGGGGCCCTTCAGGAATCATCCACCGAGCAAAGCTTAAATGAACACTGAATATAAGAAGTGCCCCGTTGGTGGCTGATTTCCATCCATGTGCAGCAAGTTCTTAAGTGCTGAGAGCAAAGAAGGTGGCTTTCTTTCTGCTGTTTAATAAGAAACTACCTCCGGAAGATGCCAGGGAGTCCTCACCCAGTTTTCAGATGGCCTCCGGGTCTTGGCATGAAATCCAAAAACTGTCCTCACCATTTGGGTCTTCCCCTGGGCTTGGGCCAGCTGCTGGCTTGGGGAATTCTGCGCGCAATGCAGCGTGCACAGCTGACTCCACAGAACCACAGATAGAGACCTACCTGAGAGACTCAGCCCGGCCCGGCCCAGCCCAGCCGGCGCAGGGCTCTTGCCTACATTATTCCCTAGTGCTCTGTCTAAGACAATTCTAAAGCACACTCCAGTGACGACACTCCCTCCGCTTCAGTTCAGAATGGATTCCCCAGGGACCAGTTTTCATTCTTGGGATGCTCAGCTCACATTTCCCTTTCTTCAGCTTCATCCAGCTCTTCCTATTTACACCCCCTTCGACCTCTCCTAAACAAATCCCCTCCCTCCTTAGCGTTTGCACACTTCCAATGAGATCACCGCTCAGCCCTCCACAGCACCTTCTCAAAGCACGTCGCAAACACAGTGGTTTAGAAAACCACTATTGCTGGTCAAGAGTCCAAGGCACAAACCAATAACAGTGGAAAGCCAAGGGAAAGTTTAATGTCATGAGAGTCCAGCTAGCCCAGGTTCCTTCTCTCATCTCAGCTGGAAACAAAGCCCAGTCTCTGATTTAAGGTCTATTTCCGCTGTGTCACTAGACCAAACTGGCTTTACACGCACAAGGCCTCCTGCCATCAGTCCCTCTGCAGCTGGGAAGCCTTACCACGTCGGTTTATTCACTCCAGCCAGGTTATAAACACCATTCACCTGACTTCAGGATAAGGCTGTTGCTGGGAGCCCAGCGAGGACACAGCATCTCTTACCTGAGCGTCAAGGAGCTGAGAGTGGACATCCTGGTGGGCCTGCCGGAGAAGCTTGCTCTCCTCTTGGAGTTTGAAGACGGTATCTGCAAGAGAAGAATGAGAACACGGGTGAACACCACGGTTTGGTTAAACACGGCTTCTCACTCACGTTCGTGCACCCCGATGGAAACGCCGGGGCTTGCAAAGTACGAGGAAGATCAGGTGGCACCAGCCAGGCACCCCCGTAGCATCCTGTCAGATACAAGCCACCTGCCCTCCCCTCCTGTCAACCTAAGTAACTTCCTCCTTTAGAGAGGGACCTAAATACCATATAGCGGCGGGCGCGATCTGCGGTCCCCACTATTTTTATGCCCTTTGCTAGGTCAGAATAAGAGGGTTTTCCCTCACTTGCAGCTCCTGCTGTTTATTGGCAGGCAGGGAACAAGGCCAGAGTCCCTACTCTGGAAGGAAGGGACACGGGGTACAGAGGACTGTCAACCCTCAAGTACGCACAGCAACTGCAGAGCACATCAGACTAGGGGCCAATCCAGTACAGCATCCTGTCTCCGATCATGCAGGCAACCAGTTACTTCAAAGGATGGTGCAAGAAAGCCTGGAAAAGTTCTAGGTTGGTTTGTCCATGGGGGAAGTTCCTTCCTAGCCTATTCAGTGGTTGGCTAATGCCCTGAATCATCAGGTTTGTATTCCTTGCAAACTCTTTGTATCCTCATCAATGCATGAAAGACTACGCAGCAATTCCGATACTTTTCATTGCACTGAATACAAAAAATGACTCTACCCCCCACAAGTGAAGAGACAGACTGTCAAAAGATGCCAGCCTTATTTTGCAATCTGCCTGAGCCTGTATTAAAACACCCTAGAACCTGAAACCTTCTGCGCTGGTGTGTATTTTAGCCTGCAAATAGCTCTTAGGAAGTGGTATTTTCACTCACAATACAGCCACTTAACTGTAGGCTGACTTGGCATGTTAGATTTCTGTTTGAGATTATGACTGACTGATTGGCATCCTTCCATCTGTGAGAGAGGGTGGAAATTGCAGCCAAGACGTAGATGGTTTGCAATGTTTTCTGTGACTACATAGTCCAATCCAAGACTTGCATCATCTTTGGCAGTTATTGCAAATGTGTGTGTCTTGGGCGGGAGCTGCTCGCTTCCTACAAGCTCTTTTCTCTTCAAGCTGTGGGAGCCAGCTCCTGTCATGGACATTGATGCCCTGACGGAGATGATGGTGCCACTTGTTACGACCACTTGCCAAGAATTCCCATCGGTCAGGATCAATTCCAAGTTCCTTCATATCTCACTTGCCTGTGCCTTTATAGCAAAGCTTGGGACATACTGTTGTTCTTCCTCCCTCTGGTAGCTCCCCATATAGCATGTCCTTAGGTATGTGTCCATCTTCCAACCTGCTCAGATGGCCCAATCAATGCAGTTGTCTTTGCTTGAGCAGTGCTGTCACACTTGGTACATTTGCTCTTTGAAGAACCTCTGCGTTGGTGACTTCACCTTGCCATTTGATGTTAAGTATATGGTGTAAGCAGCCTAAGAGGAAACTGTTTTAACTTTTACTCTTGATGAGCATAAATTCTCCATGTTTCCCCACCAGGCATGAGTGTGCTGAGGACGCCAGCTTGGTACACTGGCATTTTGGTCTTGATGGTAAGCTTTGAGTTGTTCCCTGCTCTTTTAGTCAGTCTACTAAAGATTATGGCAACCTTTCCAATGCGAACATTTAGTTCTCCTTCCAGTGAGAGGTTGGTAGTCACTGTAGAACCTAAGTAGCTGAACTTTTGGACTACTTCTAGCTGGTTTGCATTTAAGATGGTTAAAGGCTCTTGTAGAACCTCCTGTCCTAATACAACCATTTTCTTAATGATGATGGTGAGAGCAAATGCTTGACAAGCACTTGAAAGGTGGTCCGTGAGTTCTTGTAATAGATCTTCATTGTGGGCTAGAAGGGCAGCATCATCAGTGAATAGAAGTTCTCTGATAGCACCTTTTTTAGTTTAGTCTTTGCTTTAAGTCGTGAGAGATTGAAGAGTTTCCTATCTGATCTTGTGTGGAGATATACTCCATCTTTCACATCCTTAAATGCACAGTTTAGGAGCACTGAGAAGAAGGTTGCAAAGACTGTAAGGGCAAGAACACATTCTTGCTTCACTCTGCTTTTCATCACAAAGCTGTCCGAAGTAGAGCCATCAAACTGGACATTTGCTCTCATGTTGTTATGAATGTATATGACTTAACAAGGTTGATGCACATGCTATCTTTTCTAATATGGCAAATAGATCTGCTCTGCTGACTATGTCAAATGCTTTGATTAGGTCCACAAAGGCAACATACAATAGTTAGTTTTGCTCTCTGCACTTTTCTTGAAGTTGACGCAGAGAAAATATCATGTGTATAGTTGATCTTCCAGGCCTGAATCTACACTGTGATTCAGGGTAGACAAGATTCACCAGCCGTTGTAGGCGCACTAAGATGATTTTTGCAAAAAGCTTTTCCTGCTATACTTAGTCACGAGATACCGCTATAGTTCTTACAGTCACCTTGTTTGTCTTTGTTTTTATACAGAGTGATGATATTTGCGTCATGCATCTCTTGTGGTACCTCACCCTCTTTCCAGCATTTAAGTAACAACTGAGAGAGATACGGTAGGAGGCTTTCTTTCCCACATTTAAAAATTTCGGTAATCTTCACTTCACTAATGATCAAAGAGTGCTCGGTGACACAATCAGCATTGTGAAACGTGAGAGTGTTCTGCTCTGAGGGTAGGTGTTGCCTTCTGCCGATGACAAGGTCTAACTGGTGCCAATGGCCTGATTGTGGATGTCACCATGGCACTTTGTGGCGATCTTTTCCTGCTAAATCTGAATTGCTAATACACATTTGGTTTGGGGCCCAGAATTCAAAAAGTTGTTGGCTGTTCTCATTCATCTTGCCAATGCCAAAATGTCCTAGGCAACCTGGCCATGAATTGTTATCTGCACCAACTCTTGCACTGAAGTCACCGAAGAGGAAAAGTTGCTCAGTTGATGGTATTCTTTTGATGACTTGATACAAAAAGTTGTAAAATGTATCCTCCCCTGGGCTAGATTTGAGTGTTGGTGCATAAGCACTAATGATGTTCACAAGGCTGATAATTGTCTGAAATTTAAGTGAGATAATGCACTCTGACTTCCCAATGGGTGTTTCTAGGAGCTTTACTCACTTATTTCTCACAGCAAAACTGACACCATGCAGACAATTTTCTTCGCTGCATTTACCCTGCCAAAAGAAGGTATAATTGGCCTCTTGGACAGAATCAGCATCTGCAAGTCATTTCCTGTAGTGCTGCAATGTCAACATTGAGTTTGTACAGTTCACGGTCTATCAAAGCTGACTTCCGTATGCCTCTTGTGTATTGTAGATCGTCATTGTCTGTCAATCCTGGGCACATGGTCCTAACACTCCAGCTTCCAAGCCGGAAAATTCTTAGTTTCTTATTTTTTCCATCTGCCACCTTCCATGTTGTGCCCATGCCGCCGGCAAGGATGGAGTGTCCTCCCTATGTAATATGGCTGCAATAACCCGGGCAATTAATATGGAGGTGCTGCTTGGCTCATGTGCCAGCGTCTCCCTCTTGGCTTCACTGGTTTAGACCAAGGACAGAGGTCGATACATTTGGAACCAGCTATGCTGCAGGAATTGCCAGTGCAGAAGAGACCTTCCATCTTCCTGTCTTCGGGGCTCCACTGGCTATCAGCTATGGCTGACAGGTCCAATCTCTCCTGTGTGGATGCCATTGGCAAATACACTCAGTGAATCTGCTCATCTGCCTTTTGCTGGCATTTCCTCCATCAGGGGTTCCACTACCCTCCTCAGACGCTCATCCGCCCGAAGCCACTGGCACTTCCCAAGGGCTCTGTGTTAATTAACCGCTGCCCAGCACTCCACATTGACCAATGCAGGTTGTACCACTTATGGTCAGAGCAGTAGCAGGCCCTCAATTCTAACCTGACCTGAGATTATAGGTATGACAAATTACAGTAGTGTCTCTATCCACTGCGCATGTCACACGCGATGGAGGAGGGTCCCAGAGCCCGGGCTTCAGCCTAAGCCCAAACATCAATCCTGCCATTTTTCTAGTCCTGCAACCCGAGCACAAGTCAGCTGACAAGGGCCAGCCCCGGGTGGTTTATTGCAGTGTAGACATGCCCAACGGGACTAGGATTTCATCTCTTGTCTTTTGGTTAGGGCATTTCTCTAGTGCAAGTTCAAGCCTGGTCAAACCTGCAGACAGCACGGATACTTGAGGAGTAGCTTTGCAAAGCAGGAGAGAGCTAAACCATGTGGATTAGAGCAGGGGCTGCCAGGGGGAGACCTGGTATTACTAAAGGTAAAATCCTAGAACAAAGGAGAGGAAACAAACAGCAGGGAACAGAAAATGGGGGTATGCATGGGGAGTCAGGGAGAGAGGGAAAGAACCAAGCAGACCCCAGCTCAGTCAGTAGTATTTGCAAGCCTCTGAAGACTTTTATTAATCAATATGCACTGTGGTCACCCCTACCACCCACAGATCACCAAGTGCTTTACAGAAGTGGACATTATCTGCATTATATCAACTGGGAGATAGAAGCACAAAGCAGTAAAGCGACCGGTCACATAAAAGGAGCGCCAGAGTTGAGAACACAACCAGCTTCCTTGCCAGCAGTCCCGTTTCAACCTCCTTCAAGAGCACTTCCAGCCCAAGAGTGGTACAGAGGCATGTCTTACACCGCAGCTCTTCAGTAGATGCTCTACACACACATGCATGCATGCACACACACACACACACCCCACCCCGTGGAATGTAAAGTAAAGAAAATGAGATGGTAGATGTGCTATTAGCCACCAGTCTTTGCCTATCTCATCAAACTGCTATGCGCTTTCACAGACTGTGGTTTCAAACCCTCCACCCCCACACAATAAAGGAAAAATTTACCAGCCAGTTTAGAGCTAATAATACAGGAATGATACCATACTGACTGAACGAGCAGCCAGTAAGATGCGCATTGAATATCAATATCTCAGGTTGAAGTCAGACTCCTTGAGTAGATTTTTTCCCACTCCTAAGTGTTTTTTCTAATCTTTATTCCCCCTTTGCTTTGACAGAGTTCATTTTCCTTGCTGTGTTTTTCACCATGTGTTTCAAGGAGAGAGGTGGAATCAAATATTTGGTAATCTATTTAGCTTGCGTGTAAGGTTTCTTTTTCCATCCTAGCAGCATTACTCAAATATTAGAATAAGATGAAAAAAAAAAGTCAGCAGCTTTGACATTCTCAGACCCAATCCCGGGGCTAGAAATGAACCTCAAAAACCTCACAACCTCATTAAAAACTGAACTAAGAAATGCTCTGCAGGAATTAAAGGTATCAGCATTCCCTACAGCAATTTTATCATTAAAAGTATTTTATATACACATCCCGCTAATTAAAAAAGGAAAGTTTAATTTACTCTAAAATTCAGGTTTTGGAATTTACAAGACCTAATAATCTGAGCAACAGAAACTGTTTCACAAAATAGTAGTTTACAGAGAAGTGAGAAGATTCCATTTAAATGTCCTCCTGCAATATGGGACACCCAAATGCTGCAGTGCTATATGAGTGCAGTAGGAAATGACTTTGGCTAATCTAGTCTCATTTTCCTTGCTGAATAAAATGAAAGGGAGAGGCTGGGTAGAGCACTGGTCTGGGATTTAGGAGACCCTAATTCTATTCCCAGCTCAGTCACCAACCTGCTGTGCAACCTTGGGCAAGTCACTTCCTAGCTCTGTGCCTCAGTTTCTCCTCCCATTCCTTGTCTATATAGATTGTAAGCTCTTCCGGGCAAGGAGTGGGCACAGTGGGGCCCTGATCTTGACCGGGGACATCTAGGCACAGATGGAATAGAAGAAAAAGCCAGCATAAGCTAGTTATATTTTCAAAATCATTGCAGCTTTCATTATCTAAACTGCTTCCAGAGAGTTAGGCCAAAAATGTTTAAAATATTAAAAGAGTGGAACATGGATTTTCTGAACTCCAGTTTAACAAGAGGTCAAATTATATCCCCTGGGACTGTGGGAAACATAACTCCATTCCTCTGGGACTCCACCCCTGTACTGCTTAGGGAGCTCCACTGACTGAGCTCTCGCTCCAAGAATCACGTAAAATCCACAAATGGACGCAACTGGTTAGCCAAACGCCTGGTTTAACAAAGGTTTGGGATGTCACCAGGGACTGGGGTTTACTTGTGCACAGTCTTTCTCCTGACAGTGGCTCAAATGCTAGTTCAAGGGTGGTGCAGCCATTTCAACGCCCTGGACTGGATGCTGGATTTGGGGCACCTCCCTGGGCAGAGCCGGAAATTTCACTCCAGATTCTAGAATCAGATTTTGTTGTTGTTGTTGTTGAGGATTTCAGACTTAGGCATGAATGGGGTGAGGAAGTAACAAAAGAGAAGAGTTCCCCTCTCACTGGAGCACCAGTGATGTATTAAAGCAGGGGCGCCCCCAGAAACATTTCAAACTGCACACATGCCTCTCCCCCTCCTGACTCAGGGAGGAGCCTGGTGGCGGCTTTGCCATGCTTAGCACTCAGGCTCAGACCCACTGGACTGTGCCACGGTAAATAGTCAGTCTCTGTCCTCCCCACCTCGGGGAGGGGCTGCTAGCTGCACTGACCATAGGGTAGGTAGGGGCAGGGGGGCGAGAATTCAGATGCTGATACACACAGATGGTGCTCACAGGAAGTAGGACACAGGTGCACTTTGGACAGGCCCTGAGAATCCCAGCCAGACCACACCCAGGGTGTTTCTAGCCTTCCCCTCCAGCAGAAGCTGGTGCCACACAGGCAACACGTTAGGTAGCACAACTGCACTTTAATGCCTCTGATTTTGGATTCAGACAACCCTTAGGATCCTCCAGAGCAAGCCATTCCCCTGCAGTGTGTCAGTGTCTCATCAGACAGCTTCCTAAGGATTGTGGCTTATAGAACGTGGGCCCAGATACCACGAGAAGGGGCCTGGTATGTGTGGAATTTCAGTACTGCCCTATCCGTTCCGTTCCAGGCTGCGTGGAGACTCCACTGTCACGGGGCCGTGTGCCTTTCATGCAATGTGAGCTGAACTTAAACCTTCAGCACTTAGCGTGGGGCCACCGCTGGGCATAATCCTACTCAGAAAGGACCTTCGCTGGACTTCCCTGCAATTCACTTCTGGCTTAGCTAGTGCTCATGAGTTTGGCTGAAAGATTTCACCCAGCATAAATGTTTTTTTCCCAGGGAAAGATGTAGATTTGGTGACACCGAAACGTTTTGCGATTTTGTGTCGGTTTCGCCGAAAGGTTCACGTAAAACAAAACAACCCCTCCCCAATTAGGACAAAGTCTAAACTCCTTTTCTCAAGGAAACTAGCCTGTTCTATGTTCAGGATCCTTCTAGCATTTGCAGAAGGGAACTGGCAGGGAGTTCACAGGAGGAAAGGTGCCAAATCCCAAACTCAGGCCCTCAGCAGCACCCTCGCCTCACAGCACCCTTCTAGCCCAGCTCCACGCCACACTCACCCTGCAAGCCCGTGACTTCACTCTCTTTCTCCCGCTGCAGCTGCGAGTATTTCTGGCTGTGGGTCTCCAGCGTCTTGCGATGCTCCAGTTTCAAGCTGTTGTGCTGCAGCTGCAGGTCGAGCAGTTGTTTCTTGACGTCTTCGTGCTGGTTCTGAACGGGAGAAAAGAAGCAACATTCAGGGTTGGTGCAAAGAACCACCGCCGGGGCTGTTTGATCCCCTCTGCCTGGGACGTTTCCGAAGCTCTGGTGGCACACGTTGTTTGCAGTTGCACCTCCATAGCACATATCCAGCACAGGACCCTCTCTGCAGCCCATTTCAGCTTCACTCCTCCATCTCCAAAGCCTCCCAGGCAACCGGAAATAGAGTGAAAGCCAAAAGTCCATTCAGCCCTTGTATTTTTCCTGGTACTCTCCCTTGTTCGACACTTGATATAATCGTTTACAGAGTAATAGCCCCATGCTTCGCAGTAACCAAGTAAGCCAAGGTTCCCCGAGTACCGCATCTTTAAACAGGGCCGAGTCCCCCTCCCTGCTGCCATTTTGTGTCCAGATGTTGCCTGCCACGCACACACTGAGCTCTTGCATGGAGAATTTACTTTTGTTCTTTCTTTCGGGGTTGCCTCCTGAAAGCCTGTTAGCTGCTCTTTCACCCCCCCATACCAAACTGTGAGAGGGGATCTTCACAGGAACCCCTCTCCACTGGCACAGATGGCTTGGAGTTGGAGGGAGCCCCAAATCTGCTGCATCAGCATGACCCGGGATGACATGTACAGCCAACAAGCCACATATCTGCTCTACTCCAGACAAAGGCTCAGGGTCCTGGAACAAGGAGACCCTAATGAGACTCATGGGCTGGGTTCTGAGTGGGTGGGGTTTCAAAACCACAGGGTGAAATAATTTGAGAACAGACTCTCTGTCTCCCTGCCCTCCCCACACTAGAGAACAAAACACGCTGAGACATCCTTGGCTCAAACCCAGTGAACCAGAATTCACTTCCTTTTGGGTTCCCATAGTAACCTGTGGAGTTCTTCCACACTTAATTTGCCAGCACCAATTACACATGCAGATCAACTGGCTCCCAGGTGAACTCCTGGCCCTTCAATACAAGAACGCTGCAGGGCTACGGCAGCAATTCCAATTTGTTTCCCTTAAATAATTATTTTTAAAATGCCATTAGTGCTAGGAGTCATCCTCACAGCTTCATAAAACAATGGGACATATTTCTATGGGGCCTTCAGACCTGTGGAAAGTCCATAGCACAACCCTGTCCCCACTGAATAATCATACTCAGAGCAATAAGGTAAAGAGAGAGAAGCCCCTGTGGTCCTCAGATACATATAGTGTGGAGGAAAAGGCTACAGGTTATCAACATCTCTGAGAAATCAGACCCTCAAGAACTTTTTGACCTGAAACACTTGGTGAAGTCGCAGAGACTAATACATAGGAATGAACTTTTTGAAGAAATCACAAGAGATTCCCAGAATAATAAATCAGTTAATGAAAACAGTATCCACATGCACCAGAGTTGTCCAGTAGAGGCTCCAGTTGAGATCAGAACCCTGGTATGTCAGCGCTGTACAGAAGAGAAGAAAGGAAGGATTATGAGCCCTATTTTACAGCTAGCAAAACAACAAGAGTCCTGTGGCAGCTTAAAGACTAACAAATTTATTTGCGCACAAGCTTTAGTGGGCAGAAACCCATTCGTCAGTTCTGCCCACGAAAACTTATGCCCAAATAAATTTCTTAGTCTTTAAGGTGGCACAGGACTCTCGTTGTTTTGCTAAAAACAGACTCACATGGCTACCCCGCTGGAACTCATTTTACAGATAGTCGCTCGTTGCTCAGTTCCCTGACTGACTTGCCCAGGTTACCCAGGGAGTCTGTAGCACAATCAGGAATTGAACCCACATCTCCAGAGTCTCTGGGTACGTCTACACTGCAAAAGAGCTGCGTCCTTAATGCCGGTGAGTGATCTTGAGTTAAAATAGCAACTTGGTGTTTAAGCAGGGTTAGCTGCTCATCTTGAACCCCAGGCTGCACTATAGGCTTTATTCCGAGCTGCTAAAGGAGGTGCTGTGTCTTCACTGCTATTTTAACCCAAGTTAGCTAACCTGAGTTAAGAACACACCTTATCTGCAGTGTAGACATAACCACTGTTCAGCTCCTTCACCACAAGAGCATCTGCAATTTTAGAATAAGCTACTAAGAATTGTAATGGTTTATGAATACAATGCTTCCTAGGGGTCCACAGTCATTTAAACTTACACGCTCTGGGGGATTTGTCAGCTACAATTCAACCTCGGGAAAAAGATTCTACTGAGAGCAAACTTCATAGCTTAAAAATGTTTATAAGTCAAAAGTGGAAAAAAATCAAGAACAAGCAGGGAAAGCAAGGCAGCAAGGTTAAATAACTTGCCTGAGACCTCAGTCAATGTTGGGGAGAGAAGCCATGTGTCTTGGCTGCCATTTTACCCTCTACAGTACACTGAGTATTCACACACTGCAGTGCACCAAACCAGAAGTCTGTGATACACGGCACATGATTCAGATATAAAAGCGGATTAGCTATAGGAGGACTTCTTAAGTCACAGAAGCACCCTGGAAGTGAGTCCCTCCACAGCTCCAACAGGGTTGCAGTGTCCAGGGCGTCTGGGGCAGTGCAAAAGCAACTGTGAGTGTGGCATGCTCCAATCTGTAGAAAAGGCATCGAGCAATAAACTCAGCAAGGGAGACAGAAGCCAGTGGCAAGTGTGGAGCCAGAGACAGAGGGTCTTAATCAGAAGGTCTGACTGCTGCTTTCGGCTTCAGGCTCACTGAATTCCCAAAGACAAAAATACAGGAACAAGTTTAAATCTGGAGAATGAGCCAATACTAGAAGCACAACCACCACCTTGCTGGCTGTGAGCAGGGATTGAGCCATGGGCATCTACAATTTGAGCTAAAGTCCAGCCGCTGAGAACCAGAACAGACTCCTCTCTGTTGTGGAATGGGCACACGCCAGGAGAGACATGACATACGCTGAATACTGCACTGCACCAAGAAGGCAGAAATGGATGTACTGCAATCAAGTTCACATTTCACATTAGCGACGATTAATTAGCACGTTTAGCTGCAATCCTTCTCTAATACCTTTCACAGTGGACTTGAAAAAAAATTATATATGTTCCTTTTCAATGTGATTTCAGCCAAATATAATTGTAGATTTCTTTTTTTTTTTTTTACATTAAAATAATTGATTGACGTAATATAAAACAAAATTTTACAATTAATTTTTATTAAATTTAATTTAAAAAGGAATTCACGAAGAGATGCATCTTGGATTCAATCACACTGATATTTCATTAGCCTTGGATCAATTTTTCTTATTTATTTATTTTAAACATGGTAGGTTGCTGGGCAAGCTTTTTGCTCAGTTTTTGGGTTGCAGACCAAAGACTGATTTTAAAGATCTGACCTGTGGGAATGATGGTCCAGTGGTTAGAGCACTAGCTGGAAGCCAGGGTTCAATTCCCAGCTCTGCCACAGACTTCCTGTGTGACCTGGGGCAAGTCACTTAATCTTTCTGTGCCTCAGTTTCCCACCTGTAAAAAAAAAATGGGGCTGATCTTTCCCTACCTCAGACAGGTGTTATGAAGTGCTCGGATACTATGGTAATGAAAGCTATAAAGTATTTAAGATAGTATCATGCATCTATCATAAAACTTCATTCAGTATTCCCTATATCAGTGTTTCTCAATTTCATTCCCACCCCGGAACCTTTGCGCGCCCCTGCTATACCCAAGGAACCCTTGCACCCCCATGGCATGCCCTCCGCCGAAAAGTCAAGAAAATCTTGCTCTTTTCGGCAGCACGGCGTAGCCTTGATTCAGCGGCGCAGCCCCATCAGCTGTTCGGCGGTGTGCGAGCAGCTGTTCGGCGGCGCCGATTTTTGTTAATTTCAGCGGCACGGTTCCGCTTCTTCGCGGAACCCTTCAACTCGTTCAAGGGTTCCACGGAACACCATTTGAGAAACACTGCCCTATATCAATCCCTGCAATTTGCAACTGAGCAAAAGCATATCTTTTTAGACAGACATCTAGTCTTGGAGAGGTTGAGAATCACTGATCTATGCCATGTGCAATGCAGCACAACACCCTCACATTCACTTCCCTGCTCATAGGGTGTACAATGCCTGAAACCTCTCTGCCAGCTGCAATTTTAATTCAGGACAGCATCTGGGGACATGCAGTACAAAATAAAAAGTTCTCTCATGGCTTCCAAAGCAGCTCTGCAAATGCAAGTTTAGAAAAATGAAGAGGTAAATAATATATGCCCTGTACCACAAGCCATGGGAAAATGCTGTTCATTGCAAGTTCCCGGCATATAGCAATTTTAGGAGGTCCTGGTCTATAAATCTCTTTCATTCAATTGCAGTTCTTTGCCTTGGCAGACAGTAAATGGTGGTCAAGAAGAGAACACACTGAATCATGGAAGGCCTGGGTTTTAACCACACAAACAACAGCACGGACACAAACACACACGAGATGCTCCAAATCTCAGCTGAGTCAACGAGCCTTTCCATTCACTTCAACAGCCCTTTGCTGCCTCTTCAAGCCAAGCTGTCATGAAGCCACGTTTGTGGATGCCACCATATACTTCAGAACCTCCAAGACAAGTTCTTGTAGAGTTCGAAAAGAAGCCAGCTTCACTTTATACAAGCACAAATCAAAGAGAAGCAGTCATGCACTGATTTACCTTCAGTATCTTGTGCTGTGAGCTGAGGGCCCCATATCTGTTCATAGAATCTTGCTGTAACAAAGATCACAAAAGCTTTAGAATACAGAAGATAGTGAGGCAGACAAAAACCACACACAAACATCAGGGGGGCTACATAATCGCACCGTTAAAAGTACATCCAAGTTTGTGCACACCATGTTTGGTCTCTTGGATCAGATCAAGCCTTGTATCCATTTAACCTGAGAAGGATCACTTCTCAGTGAGTGCTGCTAGAATGGATTAGTTTAAAAATAACCGAACTACTAGTTTAGTCTGGGCGGGAAACTGTTCTGTCCTCCTGTCCCATGAGAATTTTTTTATTTTTTTTTTTAAATGTCAAACAAAGTCCCATCACAAATTGGGACCAAAAGTCAAAAGCTTGAAAATTCTGTTAACCAAAAATCCTTTGGTTTGGGTTAATCAAAATGTTTCTTTTTGATCATTTTGAAACATTTCATTAGGATTTTGACTAACTTTTTTAGTGTAAAATTTACTAAAATTTCTAAATTAAAAGTTTTGAGACCAAAAAACACCCCCCAAAACTGTCTGGTTGGACAGTGTTGAAATGAGATGCTTCAACAACCTTGCAACCTTTTTTTTAGCCAGAAGTTTTTCAAACTTTTTCAAACCTGCCCCTGTTTCACACAAAATATTGGTTTAAAAGAATCAGCATTTTGGGGGGCAAAAAGTTTCATCAAAATATCCCCAGCCTCTCTACACTAGTTAGTTAATTATAGTCACAAAGCACTTTCTTCCACCTCAGCATATATATAGATCTATGCTTTATACCCAGTATAAGATAAGGAGGAATATTTTCCAGTTTAAAGAAAATGAAGAGTCATATTTTGCTCTCAGTTACACTGGTGTAAAACTGAAGTAATTGATTTCCATGGAGTTACATCAGTGTAAGTGAAATCAGAATCTGGCCCCAAGAGCATGCACTAAAATGCAGACAGGGACAATTCTCTCTGGCCTGTGATTCTCACCCTAGTACAAAGTGCAAAATGCTCCAACACTAGAGGAGCTTTGTAAAGGACAGAACTGGGATGATTGCTCTTATTAATGTGGCTTAGGGGAGAGACATACAACCCAAACCCTAAGCCTTCGCCTATGTGTGAAAGTTGCACCAATTTAACTTAAACCGATCTTTGCACTGGTTTTACTGCAGCAGTTTAAACCCATGGATACGGGCACAGCTACCAGATTCAGCTAAATCAATATAAGCCACATGCAAACAGATAGAATCGTTCCCAGAGAAGCGTCTGACCTGCTTTAAACCAAATATATTTTAATCAAACCAGTGCAGTCAGTGTGCCGATGGGGCCCGTCACCCATTTAGGCTTTCGCCTACTTGTAGCTCCAGCACTTTGCTCCGCAGGTGGCAGCAGAAGGCAGCATGGTCTCTCCAACATGTACAGTTCAGTGGCACCATCTGACTCTCATTTACCTGAAAGGATTTCTTGCCAATTACCCAAATCCCTATCTGTTCCCCTCAAGCATGTGCTCCTCTTCCATGCACTTCTATTTCCTCCCTGGACCCTTCCACTGGTCACTGCTCCTAGCACCCCAAAGCTCTCTGCCTCCTCTTTAGCTTCTTGGCAACGGGTCCAGAAGGCGGGGGCCAAATTCTGTTTTTTCCTGTGAAAATTCAGAGCTTGCAGGGCGCAGGTGATGAACAAGATGCAGAATTGTTGCCCCTTCACAAGTGTCTCTGCTCAGATCTGCACTTGGGGAGCTTTAGGTAGCATGGCACAGATCACAGGCAGCACCATGGAATTGCAAACTAAACATAGTGCATAGTTATTTCCATCTTCTAACTCACAACTCAAGTTATATATTCAATAGGGCATAAAATATTACCACCCAATGAGTTCCAGGGACACACCATTGCCATGAAGCTGCGTAGCCATCAGTATATTTAGCAAGTATATCTGCTAGACTAATTGAGTAACTGCATGATATTTAGCAGTCACAGTGGAACTGATTAAATGTTCCACCTACTCTGCTGCCCAGTTTCCAGCAGTGACCAGTTTCAGATGCTTCAGGAAAGGAGTAAGAAGTCCTATAAACTAAAGTAAATGGGTTAACCTAGTGATGCATTTCTTCCTGACACCAGCCCTGAAGCATGAGGACCAAGAGCCCTTGTTGTTTTATCCCAGTTAGTGTAACTGTAGATGCTTTTCACATTAACGGGAGTGTCTCCCCAGTACACGCTATTAACTTCTGCATCGTTTAACCATAAGGTTCCCCTTTTTTTTCTGTGCAGCTGTATTCATGGCACTTGGCAAACGGCAGTGAGGACATAAATGGGATGGGGGAGGTGCTCTGGCATCTGCATGTCCAGCTATCAGGGGTTTTAACACAACAAAAAGTAGGTATGGGGCTGAAAACCCTGGGATGGGACCAATCTTACATTATTTCAGCTGCATAAATGGCGACAAAAGGAAGCCTGTGAAAATCAAATGCAACCGCTGAGCTCTGGGCACCAACAGACTCTAGCAATAAAGTTCTGCCTGAATTCAGCAGCACTGGTGCTTTCGTTGCTGTTGGTCGCACAGCACCACACGTGCACTGAACAGCAGCCCACAGTTATTCAATGCTTTCTGTTTTGCAAAGGGCCAAGGGCTGCTGAATATGAGGACAAAGGAGTCCCATCTCCACTGAAAGATGCCCTCATCCCACCCCCATGGGGAAAAAGGTTCCCCCCCGCAGTAGGCAGAACGGGGTTGGCAGTAAAACCTATCAACTCTGCTGCCACAGCTGGAATAAGGAGCAGAGCCCCACTGACTGCACGAACCACGCGAGATGCAGGGTTTGGAACGATGGCCGATTCGCTCTGGCTCCCCGCACTGGGTAGCTGGGAATTTAACATGCAGATTGTTAGTGACAAACATCCGTCTCCCATTGGGGCTGCAAGGCGAGGGGTTGCTGCTACTCATGATCTCCTCCCGACTCAGCTCTGCTGCTGGGCTTCCACTCACAGAGCAGGAGAAAGCATTTACCTCAGTCCCAGTGACAGACAACGTCATTAGCTTCCCTGCAATAGAATCCCTCTCCCTTCCGGGCTGTCCCTATGCTTCAGTTCTCAGGGGCGTAGAATTCTGTCCAATACAAAGACAACTGGCCTTTTCTTTGCCAATAGGCAGCTGAACTGGACTCCATGGTGCCATGGAGACTAGAAGGCCAGTCACCCAATTTGCCACTTACAGCTCTGGACAAACAACATGGACTTGGTCTAGCAACATAACCAGAGAGAGACAGTTCTTTTTTCCTGTCCAAATGAGCTGAAATAGACCCCTTCCTCATCATAAGGCTTGTCTACACAAACAATTCGTTCACGGCAAGCTGGAGTGTGAATCCACCTTGCACTAATCTGCCTCAGGCTCACTGTTCACGTGGACCCTGCTGATGCACATTAGCAGTTTGGGCTTGTCTACACGGGGACATCCAGGAAGATTAATCTGAATTAACTAGACCTGTGAATTTGAAGTGAATTAGTTAAACCACAATAAATCCCTGTGTGGATGTTGTTATTCAGAATTAAAGTGGCCTTAATTTAGTTTAGTTTAATTCACTTTGGAAATTAATTCAGATATTCAGAATTCATGTGGCCTCAATTCAGTTTAACAGTGTTCACACAGGGGTTAATGTGGTTTAACTAATCCACTTAAAATTCACACCTTTAGTTAATTTGGATTATTTTTTCTGGATGTCCCCACGTAGACCAACCCGAACTGTTAATGCGAGTCAACAGGGTCCCACATGGACACTTAGTCCAGAGTAAGCTAGTGCTGGGATTGGAAAAAAGGCAAATATAGTGCCAATCTTCAAGAAAGGGAAGAAAGAGGATTCAGGAACTACAGACCGGTCAGCCTCACCTCAATCCATGGAAAAATCATGGAGCAGGTCCTCAAGGAATCCATTTTAAGGCACTTAGAAGACAGGAAGGTGAACAGGAACAGTCAACATGGATTCACCAAGGGCAAGTCATGCCTGACCAACCTGATTGCCTTCTGTGAAGAGGCGACTGGCTCTGTGGATGTGGGGAAAGCGGTGGACGTGATATACCTTGACTTTAGCAAAACTTTTGATACAGTTTCCCACAGTATTCTTATCAGCAAGCTAAAGAAGTATGGGTTGGATGAATGCACTATAAAGTGGAGAGAGAGCTGGTTAGATCATCGGGCTCAACAGGTAGTGATCAATGGCTCCATGTCTAGCTGGAGTGCCCCAGGGGTCGGTCCTGGGGCTGGTTTTGTTCAATATCTTCATTAATGATCTGGAGGATGGGGTAGATTGCACCCTCAGATAAGTTTGCAGATGACACTAAGTTAGGGGGAGTGGTAGATACCCTGGAAGGTGGGGAAAGGATACAGAAGGACCTAAACAAACTGGAGGATTGGCCAAAAGAAATCTGATGAGGTTCAACAAGGACAAGTGCAAAGTCCTGCACTTAGGACGGAAGAATTCCACACACAGCTACAGACTGGGGACCGACAGGCTAGGCAGCAGTTCTGCAGAAAAGGACTGGGGGGTTACAGTGGGTAAGCTGGATATGAGTCAGCAGTGTGCCCTGGTTGCCAAGACGGCTAATAGTATATTGGGCTGCATTAGTAGGAGCATTGCCAGTAGATCGAGAAAAGTGATTATTCCCCTCTATTCGGCATTGGTGAGGCCGCATTTGGAGTATTGTGTCCAGTTTTGGGCCCCCACTACAAAAAGGATGTGGACAAGTTGGAGAGAGTCCAGCAAAGGGCAACAAAAATGATTAGGGGGCTGGAGCACAAAACTTATGAGGAGAGAATGAGAGAACTAGGCTTGTTTAGTCTGCAAAAGAGAAGAATGAGGGGGGATTTGATAGCAGCCTTTAACTACCTGAAAGGGGGTTCCAGGGAGGATGGAGCTAGGCTTTTCTCAGTGGTGGCAGATGACAGAACAAGGAGCAACAGTCTCAAGTTGCAGTAGGGGAGGTCTAGGTTGGACATTAGGAAAACGTTTTTCACTAGGAGGGTGGTGAAGCACTGGAACGGGTTACCTAGAGAGGTGGTGGAATCTCCATCCTTAGAGGTTTTTAAGCTGCGGCTTGACAAAGCCCTGGCTGGGATGATTTAGCTGAGATTAGTTCTGCTTTGAGCAGGGGGTTGGACTAGATGACCTCCTTAGGTCCCTTCCAACTCTAATATTCTATGATTCTGTGGGTGGATTCACACCCCAGCTTGCCAGGAACTAAACGTTCATGTAGACAAGCCCTTAGGCCATGAATGATGATGTGACCCAGGATTCATCCTGATGAGATACCTCCTGGCCCAAAATTCTGATGCCATCATCATTTCCAATGTGTCTTTTTCACTTCCCTCTAGGTAGCTGCACATTGGTGTGCAGTTGTGGAAATACTGAAGGGATACTCACACACTCTCACACACACAGTATACCTACCTTTTCTTTATTGAGCGCCTCTTGAGCTTCTAATTTATACACTAAAAAATCTAGAAAGGAAGAAAGAAGAGACTATTTAATTGGATGGAATTTACAAGGATCTGTTTTATATTTTCAGAAGGAGAAAATAAGCTCCTAACCAGGCAAAAGTCTGTGACCCAGCAGGATGGAATGCAGAAGCTTTAAGAGACTTAAACAACAATAAGATTCTGTCTGTTCTGTACAATCAAAGATCCTGTGTTGCTTTCCATTACACCTGTCTGCCCTGGCCAACATTTCCCTTCTTCCTCCTACAGTGCAGTGTTCTAGATGTCTGCCACTCTGCACCCTAGAGATGGCTACATTTCAGCAGTGCAAAGATTGTTGCAATTCTTTGGGATCCTTTGAGATGAAAGATGCTAGCAAGGAACATATTTTAAAGCTACATAGTGGCTTCTCTCCCAGCAGGGCAGGGGGCTTGAAGGAGAATATCAGCGGCACAGCTGCAGCACACACAGGTGGAGGAGTCAGTCCATTTTACAGCAAACGAAAGATCTTCACACAAGTTTCCCCAAGGGCCGGCTGGTGAGCGTTAGCCGCAGTGAACCAAAGTCGGCCCCCAAGAGTCCAAACAGAACCGCGGGACACCTCGTCCTCCCTCAGACACGGTTGACACAGGAAGGTTAGATTATCAATTCTTCAGGGCAGGGAATGTCATTGTACTGCACGTCCACATAGCACCTGACACAACGGGGCCCTGATCGGTGCCCTTAGGTTCTACCACCATACAAATCATAACACTGCAATTCAATCGGAAGCAACATAACCCATGGCAAGAAACAAAAACGAGAAGATAACCGTGTCTAGGATTAATGAAAACACGAGTGTAGTTGCACTAGCACCCCAAAGGCCTTTGAAAAGATGGCCTGTCCTTTTCTTTGGCTTTATTGCTTATGCCAAGCGAGGGACCCAATTGCTGGCTCTGCCTCCTCAAACTCCCATGCACTCTCGCCTGCCGTCAGCACCCACTCTGCTCTGTTACTGCACCTCACGGGGACCCTGCAGCGCCCGGCGGCTAGTCCAGGCTTGCATCCCCTTGCCAACTTCGAGCAACGTCCATCAATCCTGATCTGCAGCATCCCCCATTAGTTCAGTCTCGGGGCCACGCATACGGCTCCGCTAAAGTGCCCTCAGTGTTGTCCTGTGGCATCCCCCAATAGTCTGGTCCTTGGGCCTCTAACTGGGCTGCCTGGCTGATACTTTGATGTCAATAAGTGTCCAACAAAACCAGATGCTCACATTGTCCTTTGCGACCCACCTGGAGAAGACAGAGGGAAACAGCTCTGCATTCAACCCTCTCCACACCAGCCCATGGGGAAACACGGGCTCGTGAAGGTATATCATTTATCTGCTATACCTGAGCCCTCTGCTGAGAATGGGAGGCTAGGTGAACTCCCCATCTCATCGTAGAACTAACTAGATCCGACTGCGGTATTGGAGATCTGCCACTGGAACTGGGAAAGGGATTCAATCATTTGGTGTCTGTCTGCGTGTTCCTCCCTCGGAATCAAAAACAAACAAGAAGGGCCTGTCCATGAAGAACATGGCATCATTGCTCACAGGCAGCTCCCAAATTCCCACCATAAGCATCCCCCCTGCATTCTCCAAAGGGCTGTCACAGCTGGAAGAGACACGACGCTCCTAAACAACCGGGCTCTGCCATAGGGCCAGCTCTCGTTCCTGAAAGTGCCACGTCAGGGGAGCAGTAATTGACACAGAATAGTTAGACGCCATAACACATTGGTGGGCTTGCAGAGACCAGTACAGGGCCAGAAGCTCCAGGTTTTGTCTGGCTCTAAAACCAGAGATCTCCCCAGCCCTTGCCCAGCTTAGTCACCAGGGCTGCAGTGAGATTAAAAAATGAGCTCTAGGTAGCAACAGACAAAGAGGTGATACCTTTGGGAGCACCAGTGTGCCCCAGATTTCTCCCTCCTGCCGAAAGAGCAGCTGGAGCAGCTCCACCAAAAATCCTCTATGCTCTCTCTCCCAAGAAGGTTGTGTAAATTACTACTGCAGAGTGGCCCAGGGACTAAGGCCCTGAACTGGGAGTCAGGAGACCTGGGTTCTATTTCCTACCCCTGAGCTGCTGTGTGATCTTGGACAAGGCATTTCCTGATGTGGTGCCTCGGTTTCCCTTCACCGGCCTTTGTCTATTTAGGTGGTAAGTGCTTTGTGTAGAGTACAAAGGGGCCCTGAGGTTAGGTAAGATGCTACAGTCCGTGGTGAAGTTTCAGAGAGCTATTACCTAACCTATGCCCCCAACTCGCTTAGAAGCTTCAGAGAAACAGACCCAACCCTAACTGCTGTGTCCCAGGGAGCCAGGCCCATGCCACTCTGCAGGGGTGTGTTGGAGGCAGAACTTTTCATTTTACCCCCCAAAATGCTGAGCAAACTCTAGCCTAATATTTTGCAAACTTGCCCCCTTTCTCCTTAGGACAGGGCAGCACATCGGCTCAGTGCATAAGCTCTTTGAGGAAGGGACCGTCTTTTTGATCTTTGTCCATACAGCACCTAGCACAAGAACAGGACTCCCAGGTGCCACCACAGTTCAAACAATTAGACACAGCGAAAGGGAATCAAAATCCCTTTGGAAGGGATGGGTCAAGGGGGTGAATTCATTGGCCTTTCAGATCCTGGCTTAGGTCCTAAATGAAAAGTTAGTTCGGTGGAGTAATCATGACAACTTCCTTGTGCTCACGTCATAAAACCACTCCATGGTTTGCTATATATGGCTTCCCAAGAGGAGACTACACAAGTAATTGCAGAGTGTATAACTGGTCCGGACAAAGAGGCGTGTGTGGTGAAAGTTAGCTGAAGACAGCACTACTCATCCTTTGCTTTATAAGCATCAAAAACTATATTTGCTTGAAATAAATAGTCTACAGGATCCAATCATGGAGAAAAGTCTCTCAGCATTCTTAGAGCCGAAATTCACGCAGCCCTGAGCCATTCAGAGTCCATGCACACTCTGCAGCAATCCATTTGGCAGTTGCTTCATCTCCTACAGCAACACCGATGAACTATTAAAGGAATCTAAACATCAGAAGACAGACAGTCAACAGTTTAGTCAACGGTTTATCCATAGATTCATCACCAATACGGATGCTGCACGTCAACGTTTCAAAAAAAATGCAGGCAGTTAGGAATAAGACCAAATGGGATAGATGTATTTCTCCACATATCAGCTTTGAGGATACAAACAATGCTGTTAAATTGCCAGCAACATCTGGGGCTAAAGAGATCTACTATCCAGCATGGAGTGTTACTAGGAGATACAGGTTCTAGCCCTTTTGCCTCTTATTTCGTATTCAATGTCATGGTCTTAAGAATATACATGCTCATCTCTGGACTTCAAGCTAAAGAGAGGTTTTACAATTCATTCCCCATGTGAGTAATGAAGAGTTTGCAAATAATGCTATCATTATTAATACACACTTATGGAGCTGCATATCTTCAGAGCACCTTACAAACACTGGAACTGTAATAGCTGTGCTGATTTTTGTGAAACGGAACCCGCTATTTCACCTTGCAATAAAGTTTGCTTATTTACAAAGAAAAAGCCTGGTCTGGTGCTGGGTTTCGTTAAGGGGTCTTGGGCACTCAGATTGGGTGTCAAGGCAAGATCCTAAATAGACAGGTTGATTAGACAGGGACTAAATACAGGAGGAGCAGCCATTAACTGCAGAGTTCCAATCCCTGATCTCACACCACCTCCTTCCTCTGTGGCCTTGGGAGAGTCACTATCCATTTTGCCTCAGTTTCCCCATGTGCCAAAGCAGGGATAATTCCCACCTACCGCTTCATAAGGGCTTTGGGAGGATTCGTTAACCTTTGTACAGTGCTAGGAAGGTGGAAATCACTGTAGGTGCTGTGCTTTATTCCCTAGAGAGACTATTTGAGTTGCTGCTGGACTCTGCTATGCCTGGGTAAGAGACTCACCTTCTTTAGTCTTCTTGTGCTCACCTCGCTCTTTCTGCAGGGATCGTTCTAGCCGCGATCTGTGCTCGTACACAACTGGGGATGCGAAGAGAAAGGGAAAGCATGAATTAAACCGCCCACACAATTCTGTGTTCCCCTGCATTCTCTCCCCACAGTCAGGGACGCTGTCAGGCTGCACGTGTGTGCAGGGGGCACACATCCTAAGTTCACCCCGCAGTGGGATAGAGCATCATGCAGAGAGGCTCCTGGGGGAGCAGACTTGAGCCAGCAAGTCTAACTTCCCCCACTTCCATGTCACGACTAGGCTACAACAGGCCCTGGCTTTCGGGGCAATTAGCCTACGGTGGCTACAAGGTGTGGCAACAAGGCCCCCCGCCAAGCGCAACAACTGTCCTGAGATGCACAGCCAACCTCGGCTCGCGGGTAAATTGCATTTCAGCTCAAACCAGGCTCAATGCTCCATTTCGGGCTGAGACGCCAATATCACAGGGGGAAATTACTAATCCAGTAGGAGGCCCAGGCTGGCTATGCGGCAGCAACCCGGTAGGGTTGAGCAGCCCGTAGCTAATCAGGTCCGTACAGATTGCTGAGCCAGATCCACAGCTGGGGCCTATTCTTATTTATGGGACTGCAGGCAAAGAAGGAGAAAAGATTTATGGAGCCTCTGCTCACAGAAGCCGCTACAGGAGCTTTTCAAGAGCACGGAAAGGGAGAAAAGGAGGGCACAGAACTGGAAGATGCCTCTTGCTAGCTAACTCCTGGGGCATGAGACTGGACTCCGCTTGGGTCTTTGCCCCCTGCTTATTTCTATTGTACTTCATGGCAGGGGAGGGACGGAACAGAAATTCATCCTGAAGCCTGAAAGAGACAATCCCTACCACACGGACTCTCTCTCTCCCCCTCTCTCACAACCACACACACACACACACACACACACACACACACACACCCCACTCTCAACACTCCAAGATTAGCACCATCCAAAGGTTTGGGAGGCAGGCAGAGGGAGCTGTCATTGCACTAACAACTGTGACTACGGAAGTTTGTCAGGCTTTGCCCTCAGGGAGCCCTGCCAGTCCAGGATTTCAGATCGCCGGACGGAGGTGGGTAAATATTGCTATCCCCGTCTTACAGAGGGGAAGATGGAGGCACAAAGAGCAGAAGCAACTGGCGCAAGGCCACAGGGCCAGTCAGTGGAAGAATCAGAGAAGAGAAGGACGCTGGTTTCCTTCCCTAACCACCAGGGAGGGCTACGCTGCCACGTTCGGGATGGTGTGAGGGACTGTGGAGGATAAAGCTTAAAAGGAAGGCGACAGACAGACAGGGAAAGAAAGAGGCTCTCAGGAGCCATTCTGACATACTATGCAAACAAGGGAGCCTGGCCTCAACAAAGTACAGCCACAGAGAGAGAATTCTGCCCGGGGCCCCTGCGTGTCGGGGAAAAGCCAGGGAGCCAGAAAACCCTCCCCAAGAAGATTGAGCTTGGAAGCAGCTCGCACAGGGGGTTTACAGTCTCTTTTGGAAAAAAGCCCAGAGCGCGTGGCAAACTAGAGTCAGCCAGCTGGACTAGTCCCCATTTCATGAAAAGGGTTGAGATTTTGGGATTTGTTCCGTTTCCCATCGGAACACAAGAGGAGATCGTTGAAATCTGTCATTAAAAAAGAAGGGGGGGAGGGCAAAACCGACCCACCCCACAGTGGCCAATAGCCTAGTGGTTACAGCACTCACCTGGGATGTGGGAGACCCATGTGTTGCTGTGAATCGGGAAGAGCAGAGATTTAAATCTAACCGCTGGGCTTCTGGCTCTCCTGTGTGCCCCTCTCTCCCCCCCCCAATCCCCCGAAATTCCATCCTGGACTTGAGAAAGTTTTGTCAAACTGACACATTTCCACGGAACCTTTCGGTTTTGATAAATTGTCATTTTCCAAACACAAACGTTTTCCAAACACAAAAGGCTCCCGACCAGTGCTATGGAAGACATCATCCACACACACACACACACACACACACACACACACACACACACACACACACAGTTCATCCCACACTGCCACTCCTTTGCTACACGGAGAACAGGGGACTTGAAAATAGCTCTCACTGGGGAGGCCAGAGTGGAACAAATCCAAAGCTACTTTAGGAACCACACCTAGAGTCTGAGGAGTCAGATCCCTAGCCAGTGTAGATCAGTGTCTCTCCACTGAAGTCAACAGAGCTACACTGATTTACACCAGCTGAAGATCTGGCCCTGAAAAAAATCAAATTGGTGTGGCTTTGATGCATATGCATCATAAAAACCATTATACATGCCCCACTGGTGACGAACGGCAACTAAAATGATGAGGGGGCTGGAGCACATGACTTATGAGGAAAGGCTGAGGGAACTAGGCTTGTTTAGTCTGCAGAAGAGAAGATCCAGGGGGGATTTGATAGCGGCCTTCAACCACCTGAAGGGGTGTTCCAGAGAGGATGGAGCTAGCTGTTTTCAGTGGTGGCAGATGGCACAACTAGGAGCAATGGTCTCAAGTTGCAGTGGGGGAGGTCTAAGTTGGACATTAGGAAAAACATTTTCACTGTGTGGGTGGTGAAGCACTGGAATGGGTTACCTACGGAGGTGGTGGAATCTCCATCCTTAGGAGTTTTTAAGGCCCGGCTTGACAAAGCCCTTGCTGGGTGGTTTAGTTGGGGTTGGTCCTGCTTTGAGTAGGGAGTGGGACTAGATGTCCTCCTGAGGTCCCTTCCAACCCTCATCTTCTATGATTCTATGATTCACTGCTCACCTCTTCCCATGACGAGAATTAGGAGTCGCTCTTAAATGCTGAGACGCTAACAGCAGCTTTTAAGGGCGTTTAAAAAGGGATTCCAGGATTATATTTAAAGGAGCTACACAACCCTTCTATGCCTCTAATGGGACTCACGATGAAGTCCCATTTTGTAATAAGTTACCAAGGCTGCTCTTCAGTAACCCAGAAATACTCCAGTTCGCCTCTTACTGACACGTCTTCCACCCCATCAACCCGAATCATCCCCAGGCGCTTTTCAAGCAAAGTGGACGCTGATCACATCACCCAGCATTGAAATGCAGCCAACTCTGCAGCAAACCACATAACTCTCCACAAACACACAGAGCATGGCAATCTGGTGCAGCATCAAGCATGGTCAGGGTCAGAAAAAGGGACTGTAAAAAATAAATAGCATTCACTTATTTGATTCACTCAAGTCAGTTTCACTTATCCATTCACTGCTACTTCAAGCCAATTTCAGCTGCTTTTCTGAAAGTGTTAAAGGGAAGAAGGAAGGAAGGACCCAACAGTAACAGGCAGGACTCTGGGCCCGCACTATTGCCAGCTCTGTCACAGTCTAGCTGTCTGACACTGAGACAGTTTCTCTAACCCGGCTTGGTCTCATTTTGCCCATCTGTAAAGCATTTCCCTGCCTCATTGGCTCAACGTCTGCAGAAGCCAAGAGAGAGTCTCTTTATACCTGGCCGATGCTGTGCAGACACATTTGGAGCGTCTCTTGTTCAGCTGATAAGAGAGAAACGCCATGGGCGAATTTTAACGTATGAGAGAACAAACACGTGAGAACCTTGTCGCGCCACGGAGGCGCGTTCTCCCACAGCTCACTACTGCACTGATTCAACTTGTCCTCACTCAGACCTGGACCTAAGACACTTTAGAAGCCACAGCAACAGATTGGGGCGGCGCATACGTATGTGTTTTAAATCCACACCGTATGCACATTTTATTCTTAGGGCTCTCGAGAGGCTTTGGATCAGACAGGATTGTCCATGTAGTTGAGGAAGAAAGAAAAACCAGAAAGCGATTTTTTAAAGGAGGTGAGGCCAGGGCACATGCAGGCAGTTACCTGAGAAGCTCAACTGTATTTCTCTGCAAGAGGCTGCCAGCAAAAACCACAAGACTGCTGTTTATGAATCTCACACCCTGTATCACCGAATGGAAACGGAGCACATTCAAGCCTTTCACCCCTTAAGGTAGCATAAAAAGTGACGGAACTTTTAAAAAAACCCACCACAGCTTGACAGGTTCTTTTAAGCTACTCCAACGCGAGAAGTAAACATCCCCTGAACTAGACTTAAGCTCTGTTACAGCACGTTGTGCTGGCTCCAAGACCCAGGCATTCCTGGCTGTTCCACCCTAACTAGCAACTTGAATTTTCTTTATCTTCCAAGAATTTGCACAGTGTGTGTGCAAGATAAAGGGATGTCTGCATTACCCACTCACTTGGGGCTATGAGCGCCTTTTTTCAAAAGACCAGTGAACAAAATATCTTTGGTGCTTTCATAATACCAGGGAGAGGCCAGTAGCTTTTGCACTTAGGGTAATGAACTTTATCAGGCATTTTGAGACGAAGTCCTTTATAACAGATCCTGGACCAGATAAAGCTGCATTGGACAGTGCTCGTTTGTGATCACAAGCCCAGACCTAAAGTTTATTGGTTCCCAAAGGCACTGGGAAAAATCCAGCCAGTGCAGCCTTGAAGTCATGAGACACTGGACCCTTGTAAAATCACGTCATTGTCACAACCATTTTGCTTCTCCTCCACTCTGCACATTTCTGGCCTGATCAGATATTTCAGCCACTGAATCTTAACATTTGTCGTACAGTGGCACAAAGCGGTCCCACCTGATATCAGGGCCACTTCCAGTTTCACCTGCATGCAGTCATCTTCACTTCCTGTCCTAGACAGTCCGCTGTTAAAATCCTCCTAGAACGAACAGAATAAAGACCTTATCCTCAGTTAAGGCTCCCAGATAGCCAGACACACCATTAGCGGCTAGAGCAGAAAGAGCCCCACAGGCTTTTTAGGACGGAGAGAAGATTTCTCTCCATTTAGCCCTTTCGGTTTTAGGAGACGCTTGAGGCGTCCCATTGGCCCCAATGAGGTTTCAGAGTCAGAGCTTCCCCTCGGGCAAGCCAGCGGGCTGGCGTCAGTAAATAAAAGAAGAGAGACTGAGTAAACCAGAGGGAGCTGCCCTCAGTACAAGCAGGCACCCCCGTGCCAGCGAGTTGGCCAGGAGGCGGCTGGCAGCTCTGTCTGGGTATCCTGGAGAGGATTCCCGCTCTCAGGGGATGGCAAAATGCACGCTAGCCTGCGGCCGCACGGGATGGCATGAGAGCAGTGGTTCCCAACCTCTTTGGCTCGTGGGCCACAGATATCATTGTTACAACCCTGAAGGGCCACCAGTCTCCACCAGCAGGCCCCACTCCCTCCCACTGCAGCCAGATGGAAGGAGTTGAGGGAGGAGGCTGCCTCCCTCCTCACTGATCTCCCGTCCCCCTGGCTGCAGCAGGGAAACTGCACATGTCCTGTAGCCCCATGCGCTCCACCTGGGTCCCTAGGCAGCGGCTCCCTTGTAGCCAGGGGGACAGGAGATCAGTGCTCCCCTCCCTCTGGCTCCAGCAGGGAGCCCCGCACCTAGGGAGCCAGGCGGAGCGCTTTGCCATGCTCCCTGCTACGTCCAGAAAGAAGGGAGCACTGATCTCCCATCCCCTTGGCTTCAGCAAGGAGCCTGCACCGGTCTTGTAGCCCTGCGGCAACACGCTCCGCCTGGATCCTTCAGCAGAAGCTCCCTTCTGCAGCCAGCGGGAGGGGAGCTGCGGGCCACTTTGAAAGTCCCTGCGGGCCATTTTTGGCCCCCAGGCCACGGGTTGGGAACCAGTGGGTTAGAGAATTAGCTCCTCTGTTTGACAGACCCTCCAGTAGAGCCAACGCTCTGCAGGACACCATGTACTGAGTTCACAAGTCCCATGCCGTTTGTCAGCCAGTCAACGGTTCAGATTCCCAGAGACCCGGAAGCACCCTTTGTGCACAAGCATGGTAACCAGGAGTCCTGCGCAATCCTCATCACGGTCGCCGCTGGGTCCCTCAGAAGCAAAATGTCCTGAAATTGTGACCACACAGGACTGAGTCCGAATAGGACAGGCGCATCCAGCCACAAGCGAACGGGAGCCATGGTTCTCTTCACACACAAGCACGGCAAGGAAGCTGGTGAAAGTGGACGTAGGCGAGTGGGAATACGAGGCGCTGCTCTAGAGCAGGGAAGCAGGAGCAGCTTTTGCTTGGTATTTCATACCCTGTTCTTTAAAGGGCCAGGTGCCCAGCGCCACACCTGGATTGGGAAAAGTTAAATAAAGAGAGGCGGGCATTTGTGAATGCTCTCAATGGACTGACTTACGTGAATAACTAGAGCGTCTTTGCAGGCGGGGCTTTTATCTGGAGGAGCAAGGGTACGAGTTCCTGATCTAGCCGCGCCAGGCTCCGGTTGGAAAGGGGGCTCAGTGGACACATGTGAACGGTAGCACTTGCGAATTACACGTGTGGTTAATTTTAGAGTGAGAGCTGAGGGCCAGAAGGGATGACTAGATCATCTAGTAGTCTGACCTCCTGTCTAACACAGGCCACGACCACCACCCGGCACCTGCACACTTCACCCACCAACCACAATTTGTTGGAGGGAAGAGGATTGTTTTGCCTTTTCACTAGTGGAAGAATGACATGACTGACTGTGAGTAACCTCCAGCATCTTCACAGAATCTAATTTCCATACTTAGGACCTGATCCTTTAAGTTTTATTCGGGGGGGGGGGGGGGGGGGGGGGGGGGGGAGAGGCGGAGGAGAGAGAGAGAGAGAGAGAGAGAGAGAGGACGGGGGGGGGGGAAGGAGAATGGGACTCTAGTGGGAGTTTTCCCTGAGTAAGAACTAGGAGGTTGTGTAATATGGACATGGAATCCCATCTAGCAGGTTATGCAAGTGTTCCAGGGTCCTTCAAACAGCTGTTTGGAGACCACAAATGTTCATTTCATAAACAAAAATTAAGGACTGCAGTTGTGTCTGTGCCGACTGGGCAGGTGGTTTCTACATCTTACCAGTCTCATCTCCATCCTCGTCTCCCCAGCCCAGAAAGAAACGCGTGACTAAACGGCTCAACTAGTGGGACAGAGCCTCCCCCCCAAAGTCACAGCAACCAGTTTGGGCCAGGGGAGTTGTGACCAAATTACTTGGGGCGGGTTTTGTTCACAAACAGCCTGGAGTTGCCAGTTCTGGATGGGGTCAGCCACACGTTATCTCCTGTGGGCAACCGCTGAGGAAGCGTCTTGGCGTACACTCGCTCCATATCGCTGGGCCGCGGGAACCTGCTGAAGGGCTAAGGGGTTTCTTTGTAAAAGGAAGGCGGAAAAGGGAGCATTACCATAATCCTGGCTGGATGAGACGCGAGAGCAGGAGTAGCCCAGTCGCGATGCAGAGAGGATCAGTCGTCTCCTTCCCACTGTTCAATGCCCTGGGAAATGGACAGGACAGAACAGCACCTGGTGGCTTGTGACCATCTGAGCCAAAGCCATGGGTTTCTCGAAGGAAAACCAGTCCAAACAGAGAGCAGCAGCTGCAGTGTTCAGGTGGTCCAAGTCATCAGTTTAACCCACTAAAGGGAATGTTGATCTCCACCTGCTATTTAGCTGGAAAGAGTACCAGTTCCTAAGACCCTCTATCTAGTGAGTGATTTCACATCCGCAACAAAGTCTTTAAAGGATGGCAGATCCTTCCCCCAACCCGCCTTGTATCAGTGAATAAGATCAAAGGTGCCTGTCAGTTACGTTTGATGGAACATTAAGGGCAGGTGGAAACCAAAAGCAGCAGCCTTAAAAACCATCGAGAATGAACTCTGTTAACAGAAATGGCAAGTTCGTAACATCTAAGGCATGTCAGAGGCGGGTTTCTCAGAAGCACCCAGCCCTGGCCTAATTCTGCTCCTGTGGGAGTTAATGGGAGTTTTAGGGTTGGACTGCAATGGGAGGAGCAAAGTCAGGGCAACGCTGAATGTTTCTGACAACCTTTGAGGTATGGCCAAGAGAGAGAAACTAGTGGAGACTCAAAGGTGTGACAGTAACTCCCTGGCCTGAGACACGCTCAGAACTAGAGCTAGCTCCAACAGACAACGCTGTTTTCATCACCGTCTAACCATTTCTTAAAAAGTGTTCATTTTGACAAAAATTCCTGCGGAAAGACATGCTCCTAGAAAGGAAGGTGAAGCCGCATGACTCAAGAGGAGGAGATTGGGCACACTAGCATGGCTGACACAGAAGGAACAGGGGAGAGGGCCGTATTCCCTTTCCAGCAGGTAAGTAATCATGCTACTCAGCCAGTCTGTTATGGACCCACTGGGTCCCAAGTTATCCAAAAGGGATTGCCCTAAAAGTCGAGGCTCAAGAGTGCTGACTTGAGCGTTGCATTGCTTAAGCGTCCATTGACCTGCGCCAACACCTATTGCTGCTCCAATCCTCTATCCCCTCACACCGAAGAGGGCCTGTCATTCCAGGTTGCTTTGAGCACAAACAAAGAAACCACGTTTATTTGAACTTTCAACTCAAGAATGGATTTAAACTCAGGAGTCCGGAGGCAACAAGGCAATTCACAGATACCCCATTCGTCTGGACGTCCGGTGCTTACGTCAGGGCTATGAGAATTTGCAACCCTACCAGATCTCTCAGGCTAAGCAAGGCCAGGCCTGGCCAGAAATTGTACTGGGAGGCCGCTAAGGAAATCCTGGGTGTTGGTGACTTGGTAGGACAAACTCTACGTGAGCACTAAACCAGCATGAGGAGAGCACCATGCTACTGGAGGTAAAATTTCAGAAGAGATGGAAAACCAATGTTCTGATCATGTGTGAGCAGGAGAGACTTTTCACGACAGGTGGGGGTCAGCTTTTGGGGTCTGAGTGATTCTAATCTGACCGTCTACCTTCTAAAAAAAAGAAATAAAAGCCAGCCACCCTCTGCAGTTTTAATTGAGACTATTCTCAATTGATCATGCAGCTACTTCATTCAACACCATACATGGCTTCAGTTAAGTGGCACGTGAAAGATCCTTACATGCATTATTATTTCTACAGAGATCCCAGTTTGTAAGATGCTTTGGAGCATTCAAAGTGCGATGAGTTTGTATACGTGTGTATAATAAGCTCATCACTGTTGCATTAAAAGTGCCCAGAGGCTGGATATAAACTAATTCTCTCTTTAGGTTCTTGTATCATGCCCAGTGCCGTAGCATCAACAAACAAGCTGCTTGTTCTGGAATTTTGCAAAGAAGATCCTCCTCTGGCATGATAGAGGCATGCTTTGGTGTCTGAGCTGGGAAGGCTGGGAGTTTGTTTTCCTTTGGCCAGCCAAATTACATACTTCCTCTCTGTAGCAAGTCTGAAACACTTCCAGGCTGACTGCAGTACGAGACTCAAGCCGGCCAGTGCCTCCCAGGTCAGCTGCTCTGAAATTGTGTCAGCAGCAGGCAGGAGACAGCCAGAAAAATGCTTCCACCCACCATTCACTCCCCAAACCATTAATTGGTCTTAAAGCAAACACAAGCCATTGAAGATAAATGGGCCAGCCCACTCGCTTGCCCATCACATGCACAAAAGAACATCTATGCTGTGCACAGAGGTAACCCTGAGGGAAAGCGAAGGATTGCTTTGTGTGTCAGCCACATGACAGATAAAGTGCCAAAGAAACCTCCTGATGGATGATGATTTTAATCCAGTTTGAAATCTGAAAGCTAGCCAAGAGCTCTCCCTGGTTCGTTTCTACCCTCTGCTTCCAGAAAGACTTGGCCAGGCTGGGGGCATAGTGCTGGGCTGGGATTGGGTGACAGAGGGGATAAAACAGCTGCTTCCAAAGCAACTCCTTTCACAACTGGGACCTTTTGCACCATCTCAAGCAAAAGAACACCACACACACACACATCAGAAGCTGGACCACCCCTCACTGAAACCTTGCAAGGCATTGAATGGACTGCAGCCAAAATCCCCAGATGTCTATAATCACTCCTGAAAGGCTGTGACATCATCTGCTAGATCACACGGCAGCAGGCAAAAACAGTTACTGTCCCCCTGTCTCCTCCAAAAGCCTCCCATAAACAAGTCACCTTCCTGCCAAGATCCCATGGATGCAGGACAGGTGGCAGCCGGGCCTCAGGACTAGAGAAAATGCTGGGAATGCTTTGACTGTGTCTAAAACGTTATTGTGCAGCCACCCAGTTGCACTAAACTTCAAACTACAGTTACATACATGCCTGTGTATGTTATTTTATACACCCCCAGGAACCGTATACACACACACACACACACACACACACGCTTGGCTCAATTATACAGACATGAGCGTAACCTACCATTTTAAAGCCCTGATCTCAAGATTGGATACCTCCCTAAAAGATGTGCTTTAGCACAACCAGGAGTTATGGACTCAATGCTGAAAGTACCCAGTGAAACTCTCTGATCTTCGTTAGACCTATTAACTATCTATTAACCTGGCCCTTTTGTAGCATCTCCAATATAATGCATGAAGCCTCCCAACACCCCCACAACACCCAAGGGGGAGGCACGTCAAGTCTCAGGTATGTTGAAAGTACAGCTGCAGTGCTGAAACTGGGCCCCCATAGCACCATAGCATAGACGCTCCCTGTCTCGATGGAAGGGGTTTTTCCATCGATGCAGGTAATCCTCCTCTCTGAGAGGCAGCAGCTGGAGTCCCGCCATCTACCTAGCCACATCTACGCAGGGGGTTTAGGGCAACCTCACTACAGTGCTCAAGGCGCAACATTTTTCATAGCTTTGAGCAACGTAACTAGGTTGAGTTTAGGTGTATATCAGAGAAGGGACATGAATCTGCCATAGATCACACAGTGAGTCAGTGACAAAGTCCAGTCTAGAACCCAGATCTCCTGATAACCATCGGGCCTCACCTCCTCTCCATCTAAGCCAACAAAGTCAAGAGCAGCTTATTTCAAAAAAGAGAGTTACCAGTTTCCCTGCTTTAAGCACCTACTCAGCCCTGAGCAAACCTGAGAGCAGGTACCTGAGAGAGCAGAAAACGGAGCGAGAGAGTACAGCCCCCCATCTCACTGCAGCAACGACCAACAGAGGATGGGGGGGGGGGGGGGGGGGGGGGGGGGGGCGACACACGACACACGACCCTCCAGCAGCAGCACCGGGCTGCTTCTCTTGTGCTCTGCATTTCTGCAACACTTCATCTGCAGATCCCAAAAGCGCTTTGTGAAGGCAGGTTAGTATCATAAGAATGGTCCATCTAGCCCAGTATCCTGTCTTCCAACAGTGGCCAATACCAGGTGCTTCAGAGGCAATCTATTGAGTGATCCATCCCCCGTTGTCCAGTCCCAGCATCTGGCAGTCAGAGGCTTGGGGACACCCAGAGCATGGGGCTGCATCCTGACCACCTTGGCTAATAGCCATTGATGGCTCTTTCCTCCATTAATTTATCTAGTTCTTTTTTGAACCCAGTTATACTTTTGGCCTTCACAGCATCCCATGGCAACAAAGAGTGAAGTCTAAAGAGGTAACAGGACTGGTCCTGTGTCAGGCAGTGAGAACTCGGGTATAAAACCCAACTCCCTAAAGAGAAAGGGCCACCTTGGAAAGCCAAGCCTTCTGCCCAGGCAGTAAGCAGAGCACACCCAGCCATGCAAGTTTCCACAGAATCCTCGTTTGGGGTATTTCTGGGAGGACCAACAATGGGTGCAACTGACCAGAGAGGGCCTTCCAATTCCTCGAAGCAGGGAAGCCTTTTGGGAGAAGGTGATCGAAACAGCAGGGGAGGCCAAGGTTACTGAGGCCCAACCCTTTGCCAGAGTTCCTAAAACTATCCCAGGTCCTGAAGTTTATTCAGCAGCTTCGCTGAGCCTCCATTCAGAGCCTGTGTTCCCAAAGCTGCACTGCGTTCGCATTGTTCATGCTGGGCCACCACAATGGGAGCCGTCCCCACCCTGCCTGCAAGGTCTTGTCTGCTAAGCGGTTGAGTGAAGCATGAGAGACAGGGAGCAGGAGATACGAAGTCCAGCAGCAACAGAGCAAAGGGAATGCAAGATAATGCTCACGGCACAAAGAAGGTGTTTGGCCGGTGGGTAAGATACTGGGTGAGGGCTCAGACCTGAGTTCAATTCCCCGCTCTGCCACAGATTCCTTGTGTGACCTTGGCCACATCACTTACTCTCTGTGCCTATAATGGGGATAATAATACTCCCTTTGTCCATCCTGTCTATTTAGACCAAGGGTTGGCAACCGGTGGCACGCACGATGATTTTGAGTGGCACTCACTACTCCCCCCTTCTGGCCCCGCCCCCTCCTACGTGGGCTCAGCGACACCCTGGCCGGAGCCATGCCACTCTAAACCCAAAGCAGCACCACGCAGTGGCCACTCCCCTTTTCCAGCCCCGCCCCTCTCCCACGTGGGCCCAGCAGCATCCTGGCCGGAGCTGTGCCGCTCCCAGCCCTAAGCAGAACCCTGTGGCAGCTGCTCCCTGCTCCTGGCCCCACCCCTCTCCCCCGTGATGTCACGCAGGCCCAGTGCTGAGAGTGGGAGGGGACCAGGAGGAGGGAGCAGCCGCTGTGCGGTGCTGCTTGCGGCCGGGTGAAGCTCCTGGCCAGGGCGCTGGGCCCACGGCACGTGGGAGAGGGGTGGGGGTGGGAAAGGGGGAAGACGTGGCACGCCTCGTCCGAAAGGTTGCCGACCCCTGATTTAGACTGTAAGCTCTTCAGGGCAGGGACCATCTCTTACTCTGTGCATTACAACACTCAGCATAGGGGGGGACCTGGTCTTGGTTGGGGCTTCCAGACCCTAATAAAAATAAAGCCATGGTCCTTTCTGTCAGGGGCACTGTCAGGCCAATCGTGGCGTAGAATTTACAAGCCAAGCACCGCAGCATCATGCTAGAGCCCGATGGCCAGAGAGAGCCTGTGTCAGAGCCCCACCACCTGGAGTGGGCTGTTCTTTTCATACCGATAATGAAAGAAAGGCAAGAGAGCAATGAGACAGCAAAATAAAAGAGTTCAAACACTGATGTTCTGCTCGTATAACTAGAGCAGTACCTATGCAATAATACACAGAACAGGCCTGCCATTCAGAAGCCCTGACCATTGACCGTTCCAGATGACGTCGAGCACTGAAGGTATTGAGTTCCTCTGGAAGTCAGGGACAATAAGTCAAAATTTCTGACACACCTAAGTAATTTAGGAAACTAAATCCCCTTTCAATGAGACTTAGGTTCCTACACGCCCATGTCACTTTGGCAAGTGAGATTTAGGTTTTAGTTCATGTTTTGGGGGGGAAAAATATTATTATTATTGGAGCACACTATTGCCGACTCCTACAATTCTATCATGAACCTCGCAAAATTTAGTCTTGAGAAAAGATGACTGCGGGGGGACCTGGTAACAGTCTTCAAATATGTTACGGGCTGTTATGAAGAGGATGGGGATCGATTTTTCTTCAAGCCCACTGAAAGCAGGACAAGTAGCAATGGCCTCACTCTGCTGCAAGGAAGATTTAGAAAGTTTTTCCTAATATCTAAGCTAACTCTCAGGGTAGTTAAGCTCTGCAGTAGGCTTCCAAGGGAGGTTGTGGAATCCCCATCTCTGGAGGTTTTTAAGGACAGGTTGGACAAACACCTGTCAGGGATGATCTAGGTTTACTTGGTCCTGGCTTAGTGCAGGGGAGCTGGACTTGATGACTTCTTGAAGTCCCTTCCAGCCTGACATTTCTCTGATTCTGTATTTTTTTGTTTGTTTGTTCGTTTTAAAGCCCCAGCTCTTGGAACCAGATGATTAGGTGCGAATCTCTCATGGTTACAGAGACACGCTTGAAACCTGTGTGAGACCTAAAGGCTCAGAAACCTAAAGACAAAAATGATGTAAAACTTGTCACGATTTTTAAGCCAATCCTGCAATTTCTGGGTCCGCCTCATGTCGTTTGAACACTTGGGGCTGTTAAAGTTCACGGCCAGAGCTGCTTGATCGTCAGTTTGGTTCTTGAAACACTGCATTTGAGGGGGTAGGGAGAGAAGAAAGAGTGAGCCGTTCAGTTTTCAACAGGCTCTTAGTAACTCAGGCCAGGAACGGCTGTTGCACTTTCCACCCTGGAAGCAGCTCTTTCCAGCCTGAGGACCTGAAATCATCCTTCAACGCAGGGCCCCCAGCTGTTGGAGTGGCTCAGCCAGTCGGGACGCAGGCACATCACTTGCAAGTCTTCAGTGACAATTGTATTTTTAGAAGCACTTATCCAGCCATTGCTTGGCCAGAGGTTTTCCCTGCCCTGCTCTCTATAAGTCAAGATCGGCACATAGGCAGACACTAAGGAGCCTCAGTCAATACTGCACTGACCTTCTCTGAGAGTTTCTCACTTGCCACAAGAAGCTCCCAGTCTAAATTAAGACAGGATGTGGCCAGGGATGGTAACACCTCTTTGGCGGTGTGGGAGGTTGGACATGGGGTTACAGCAGTGAGTAGGTGTGGCTGCTTGGGCTAGCAGCGGAGATGCCATGAAGACTGCAAACGATGGTTCCTCTGGTTTTTAGGACCCCTTTGATTCACAGTTTCACACCGAAGTTCACTGCATTTGCTTGAGCAGCTGTACGCTAGGAGGAACTTTCTCCTTTTGATTCTTTCCACGGGGGTATTCAGTCAGCAGGGCTAGTTTCCAAGAACACAGATTGTTCCGAGACCTAAGCAAAGGATTGTCAAGATGCATTGACCCGAGAGATCAATATTGGACACAGTCATTACAAACCCCTGCCAGATGGGCTTGTTTATATGTGAGGCTTCTGGTTTTCAGGGTTAGTCAGTTCATCTTTTGCAGATTATTTTTATGAGTTTTATATAGATGTCCAAAAAAATCAGGTGGTTTGAGGCTCTCTCTTTGTATCCTGATGTATATTATATACATTGCTCATTACGGTAGTATATATGGTAATGAGTAATCTCTCATCATGTTCCCTCGTGTGCTTTAACATACTAGTGTTTCAAACAGTACGACATTAAAGTGCACTAGCTTACCTTTAGTGCGCACCAGCAGGGTCTACATGGACCAATTAATGAGCTGCATGTGAGTGCGCTTTAGAAATCACACCCTCAGAGTCCAGATTACTGCTCCATGTACACAAGCCCTTAGATATAAGTAACCATTTCTGGTGTTTATTGGATAAACAAAATTTTTTTTTTAAATCCAGGGTGTTTAATCAGTTAAAACTAAAATCTGAAGCCCCATTTGCATGTCACTCCAAAACCACCGCCTAACAGTGGGAACAGCTGCCAAGCCAAACTCAGACAAGACCAAAGGCCCCTGACTGATCTAACAACCTTGACCAAACAACACGGTGCTGTCCGGAACCGCAGCAGAACGAAGTGCATGGTGCACCACGCAAGGGAAGTTTCATGTCAAAAGACACTTGCATGTGTTCTGCTATACACAAGTGTTCACCCAGCCATGTCTTTTGTGCAGCACAGGTCTGCTCTGACAACCCCATAAGGTGTCAGGTGCTACTCTCTCCATGTTGCAAATGGGGAAACTGAGGCATGGAGCAGCTATGTGTAGTGACAAACTTGAACTGAAATCCAAATCCAAAAATCCTAATCCACACTTCACAAGTTCAGGCCATCTCTAGCTAAGTGACATGTTCCAGTTCACACAGAAACTGTGGCAGAGCCAGAGAGACCTCAAATCTCCTGACTCCCAGTACCATGTACTTTAACAGCTAGGTAAGCCTTCCTTGCATCCAGCGAGGAGGAGGAGAAGAAAACTTTGCCTTCCATACCACCTTTCATGCAAGGCTATTGGAACCTTGTTAATAAGGTTAACCTTTGCACCAAGTGGGAAGTAAGTACTGTACAGAAGAGCAGTGTCACACAGCATTCTAAAGCAGGAAGTGAAGAACTCTGTAGCCAGTTGAAATTACAGGAGAGTATTTAAGGATGTCAGAGTGTAATTAGCAGAGCTAGAGTTTGTCCAGAATTCCAGGGTTAAAGCAGCACCACATGCCACCAAGCAAACTAAAATGCAAAGCCCTGAACTGCAGGAAGGAATGAAGTTTAAAACAAATAAATAAAAGCTAATTTTCCTGGTCATTTCCTGCCATTATACACACATTCCCTTGAGTCTGAGGATTTGCTGGAACCGCTCAGAAAATACTAATGCGCATGAACTGTGTAGGTAGGCACAGGTCTGAGCTCCTTTGAATCTGTTGTTAATCTTGGTGGATCTTTTCCTGTGACAAGTAGTTTCCTGTCCTCAGCTACCTGGTGATACAAATCGCTTTGTCCTTCATAAAAATCTACAATTTAAGACTTAAAACGTTATGCGACGACCTGGCTAATGTCATATCCGACTGACCTTGATGGGAAGGAATTAGGAATTCATCTGGGTGTCCTATGCCCTATAGCACAAACAGGTCATGGAGATTCTATTTTAATGTTTGGGGTAAGAAGCCAATGGCTTTGGAGCAGGAGTAGCAGGGCTCTGTCACAGCTTTGGCGGAGAAGTTCCACGGGCAGCATAGCGACATCTGTGAATTTCTAAAACAGCCCTGGATTTCATATAAACATCAGACATGGCTCCTTCTTTGCTAGGATGAGTGAGCAAGTTTGCTGCAATTGCGACTACAGGATATCGAACGTAGATCTCATAACTGCAAGCTACCAAGAGTTTTGCAGCACAGGAAGTCCCACGGAAACTTTAATGCTGTACTTTGCCCTGTATTTCTTCCCCCACCAATACTAACTACCAAGTAGCTTCTCTCTCTGCCGCTTTTTCCTCTACAGAGATCAGTGGAGTGCTGCCAGATTGCTTCAGTCACGTCACAACTCACTGCCCGTCACACTGGCACCATCTCTGGCGTAGCAAACCTCCATTTCCCAAAACGTCAGACTGTAGCCGCTTTGAAGAAATCCCACGTGGGGGAGGAGGCAGCAGATTACAACCAGAATGAGAGCCAGAATTATCATGCAGCGTCTTCTAATCATGAGTGGTGGCAAAGGAAACAAAACGCATGACAGATGCCCAGTGGCTGGGGGTAGGAGTATTAGACTTGTTGTCACCCACGTATGACAGTGGCTCTTTAAGAGATGGAGAATTCTTCCGGCCCAGAAGTCTGTTTAATGTGTGATTGTATGTGCCAGGCCACAGGGCAGAGGTCAGGGAGAACCAGATGGGGCATTAAGTGCATCCTCTCCTTCCATCTGCACCAATGCTCTGATAGCACCATTTGCTAGTAAAATAACTGAAATCAGATTACACCAGTCTTAGTCTCCACAGTCATAGGCAAAAAGCATCTAAACACACCCTCCTTCCCTGACCCTGTGAGGAGAGACGAGGCAAAAGGGAGGCATTTTAAAGCCACTTGCCACAAAACTTCAGGGCCCTGCATTAGTTTGGGGAGGGAAAACCTGGACCCTCATCGGGCATGAGATCACGGCCTCACACGGAACTGCCATGGATTGCCCAACCGCATCCCTGAAAAGAAATCTGAGCCCAGCCAGGGACCAGAAGGCCTCGCAATTTCTCTCTCAGGCCCCACAGGCTCCTGCCCTGGCTTGGTGGCATTGAACAGAACAACCTCACAGCATGGTAGGGAGGATTAACCAGCCCTTGGGGTATTAGCCATGCGTTGGGCCACATGACTTTGGAAAAGAGGCACTCGCACTCTTAGGAAGCCTCCCTCTCTTCCCTTCATCTTCCTGAGACAAGCAGCGGAGTTCAGAGCCTGACCATTTTATTCCAAAGTGATTTCAGCAGCTGCTGGGCTCGTGTTTGACAGCAGAGCAGGGGACGGTACATTTCCCTGGGCCAGCGACAGAGGACATAACATGGGATACAAGTCACTGTCTCTGGGACAGCCCTGGAATGAGAACAGCCTCACTTCCCCCCTCACTTTCCTTTCCCCTTGCAATAATTTGTGGCCTGTCATTCCACTTGAAAACTTTATTTACAAGAGAGCAAGATCCAGAAGCGCCAGCCACTTGCTGCGCTGGCTATGAAGGGACCAGGAAGTACCCGAGAGATGAGAAGAGCTGTGCAAAGTGCTGGGTAAACATTGCCTGATTCAGCCTCATAACAGCCCAGTGAAATACTCTCCCTGTTTTACAGAGACAGGGGAAACCGAGGCACAGAGTGGGTAAAGCGACATGCTCAAAGTCTTAGAGCAAGACAGCTGTAGAGCACCCAGGAGTCCTGCGCCCATTCCCTGGCTTTAAGCACCAAACCAGCACTGCTGGTGGAAGTATGGGAAGACAGCATGAGATATACAGCAAGATGTGCAGCTCCCAACGTACCCGAAGGGACCCAGGAGCAGTGCTGACAGCTTTGCAGATGACAGCCTGTTGCCAGCAAAATTTGAATCAAACTTTCATCTTCTTAAAATAACTGGACAAATGTTCTCACAAGAAGAAGGGTTTCCATGGCAATGCCTGGATTTGCTAGTGGGAGGTAGCGAAAGTGAGCAAGCAAAGCCAGCACCAGGCTACTTGCTAATTGGATGTGTGGACAAACAAACTTTCTCTGGGTGGAATAACATCATGAGCTTGACTTCAGTACTTCCTCTGCCTTGCTCCCAGAACCATCAGGCCCAGTGATTGGTGGTCGGAGCTCATTCTTTAAGCATCCAACCCCATCCCCAGGGTGAGCCTCAACACGTCACAGGACCTGAGAAAAGTGGTCTGGATATTTGCACTGCTGATCTTCCTCTCTCCACCCCGCTGCTTCTGATCAGAAGTCCAGGTGGGAGGCCTCTGGGGTGGGGCTGTGCCAGAGGCACTGTCACTGCCTTAATGCCACAAGTGATTAGCCGACCAAACAGAAATGAACTGTAAGGACTGAGCATATAAACAGCACTTCCAGGGGGTGTAGCAAAGTGTAAATCTGTGAGGCAGGTGAAGAGTTACTCTACCCATTTTACAGACGGGGACACAGAGTCCACACTGCAAGAAGAGCAATTGCTGTATTGCATGCAGAGCTCTGCACAGCACATGTGTGCAAACTAGCACCCGCGGGCGTTCAATGGAGCACGCACAGGCTTCGGAAGATTTGACCCAGTAAAGAAAATGCCTTGTGCAAAGAGTTACGCTGAAGCAATGACAGGGATGGAACCAGTAGACTTTCCTAGCAATGCAGGCTACTGTCCTGGAGATATAATTTTATATCTGACGGAGATCATAATTGTTCTTAGCCTGAGGAACCATCTTGGCTTTACATGCCAGAATCTAGTCTATTATTTGAGAAGAAATATGTTTAAGTGATTCTCTTGTCCTTGAGACACCAAAATCGGAGGCATGTAGGCATATGAAATATGTTCTGTGGGCATTCCATAACTGAGTCCATCCTATAGCTGCAGAGCTCTGGGCTCCAGAGGACTGGACTCCAAGGAATAAATCCCTCTACTTAAAGCTAACAAAGATACAGACAGGCTCAGGATCTCAGGAGAAGTGCTGGTGTTAATACTGGGCGCTCTAGTAGTTTTAGCAAACACGCAAAAAGTCTAGAATGTGCAGTCTAGAAAAAGAAGAGAGTTCAACACAAGAACACCACCTGTCTTCCATTCTGCCTCTCTGGGAAATCCCTCCAGTAGATAAAATTAAATACTCCCAAATTTGGAGATTTTTTTGAAGTAAAAAAGGAGGGGAAAAAAAATGATAAAGAAGTTTGCTGCTGGGGCATCTCTCCAGAAACTCTTGCCAGTCTAAGTGGGTGGTCCTGCTGGAAAAATTACACAGGCACACAGCTCCACAAAAGCTATTTCCCTTTGGATTTCAGGGATGAGTCCTCCATAGTCAATTTCCCTCTTAGCATGCCTCATTGCTGTGGCATTATATTAGCATCCATCAACAACAAAATAGACAGGCAAGAACATTACAGGAACCGCAGATCAATTTTCTCACTAAATTGAGGGGGTTTTCTTGCTCAAAACAGCAGTGCTGGATGCTATGCTAACAACTTTAGAGAAAAACCAGCCCTCCTACAATTCAGTATCCAGGCACCTACCCTTCCTCATCCAGAGGAGTTAAATATTATGGGCCTGATTCTGCCTAGCGAAGTAAGAGTATTTTGTAAATTATATCAATTAAAAGTTACATAAAGCTTGTGCTGATGATCCAGAGAAACTCCAGGGACATAAATCAGGGCACGTCAGATGTAACTGAACTCAACAATCACGCACAGATGCCCCTTAGTGCTATTTGCAGAGAGAAATTCAGATCCATGGTTATTCTATTTCCAGACAGGGACGTTAAAAAAAAAGACAGGGGCAATGTATTTTTAAGACTTCTTAAACCAGCAGCGGAGCCTGTTTACTAAAAGCAGCTAACACTTGTCCCCAGGGCTGTTGAAGAGTCATACAACAGACCCCATTAAGGGGGGGGAGGGAGGATTTCCAAGAGGAGCAAACACACACACACAGAGGTTCACTCACCTTGTAGCTGGGCAGACAGAGCTTCCTGCTGCTGTTTGTATTTCACAGCCAGGGTTTCGGCGTTCTTCGCCTTCTGCTGCAGGTGATTGTACATGAAAACTCCGGAGCCGAAACACGCCAGGGCCACAAGACAGAAGCCGGTTTGCAAGAGGCCCTTTTGCCTTCTCGAGCACATCCCAGTCCCCATGGTGAAACTGGAGCAGACTGGTGCCGAGCGATGCCGCTTCCCCGCCTTCGCTAAAGCACCTGGCCAAATCTGAAACACGCTCCCCGCAAGCTACACATCCCTTAAAGTTCTTCCTCCTTCCCCCAATTCTTGCTGAGTGAAACTATTTCTCTCCTTCCTTTCCAGCCCTTACAACGGTGGGGAAAGGGTCCGATCGCCTTTTATTCCTCGTAGCCCATAGGAGAAGGTGGGGAGAGAGGGGGAAAAAAAAACCCCAACACAACACAACAGAACTATCCAGGGAGGAGCAGCCCAGAGGCAGAGGCGGCGGGAAGGAAGTCACGTTCTTCGGCAGGCAGCTGTTTCAGGCAGAGAGGCAGGCGCCCTTGCAACTTTGGCGAGGCAGATCCCGCCGCTCCGTGGGAGGGGAGATGGCTGGCGGCTGCCTTCGGGACCCGCTGCGCGCTTCTGAAGCAGCAAAGGGGAAGCGGCGGAGCAGGAAGAGGAGGGAAACTTTTGCTTCCCGGGCGCTGCCAAAAATCAATCCCTCCATCCATCCGAAGGCTGCCCTCGCCTGCCTCCCCACCCCAAACCGGAATCAGGCCAGGCCATGCCGGCTCCTGCCTAGTTGCCTCCCCCCCCCGGTGCCGCCTCTCAAAAACTTGCAACAATTTCAAAGAGGAAGAAGCGACCGACGGCCCCCAGAGGGGGAAAGTGACATGGAAACTGACCAATGCAGCCCGGCGGCTGCTGCAGAGCGCCCGCCCTCTCGGGAGAGGCTGGGAGAGCCAGGCGGGGCCGGGAGGGATTCGGATTCGGGAGGGGTGTGTGTGAATGATTTGGGGAGGGACGCGGCACTGGGGAGGAGCTGAGCGGGGAAGCAAAGGGACGGGTGGCTGTGCCAGGATCCGGGGCTGAAGGAGGAGGAGGGGCCGAGCCGTGGCGAGGGAGGGGCCGGGGTTTTTTGGACCAGGGAGGGAGGGGATGTAGCATCCTGGGGGTGGGGTGGGGTGGGGGGGGGTGGGGGAGGGGAGGGGAGGGGAGGGGGGGCTGTTCTGGGGAGGGAGAGGCTGGATCATGTACTAAGGCAGGGCACTGCTGGGAAGGGGGCAGGCAGGGCTGCAGCAATGGGGAGAATGTGGGGTGGGCAGGGGAGAAGGGTGCACATATCCAAACCAGCCCAGCTGATAAGAGAGACCCCCGCAGGGCCCAGGGCTATGGGTTGGAAGGAGCACTGGGGATAATGCATCTGCGCTGCTGGAGAGGGTCTGGGGATGGAAACAGGATTGGGGATGGGGCACAGAGGGGGGTGGAAGTGGCGCTGGGGAGGAGCCAGAGAGGCGCTGTCTGTGACAGGGGACGGGCTAGACCTCTTGCACCTCTCCCCACGCCCCAGAGAGTGTGAGACCCAAGCTGGCCTGGCTGCAGGTCAATAGGGCGAAGGACAGGTGCCAGAGGCATTAATGTGAGAGGAAGCGGGGGCCAGCCGGCGTGATCAATCAGTCACTGTTGTTAGGAGGACAGGAGGCATGTTTATATCTGGGCTGGTTTTTTCCAAGCTCCAGCAGCCCCAGAAGATGGAGGGCTTGACGGGAAACAAAGGCGGTGGCGCAGTGCCTGGGGATGGTGTGTGGCTGCAGCTCCGGCGAACGGACCAGAGAATGCTCAGCATCCCATTGCTATTGTAAAGGAAGCCCGGGAGACAGACTGCTGTCTCCCAGTCGCTCGGCCACCTCTGCCTGTTGGGAAACTGGCTGAGAGCTAAACATTCATCAGGTTACATTTGGTCCCCAACTGATGTGTCTGTGATTTTTTTTTTTTTAAATACAACTTTCTCTGACCTAGGAAGGTTTTAAAAAAATCCAGCAGAAACAGTTTGCTGGCGTGCAACCCACCTTGCCACATGTAGCAGGGTTGGGCCAATGCATGAGAGCCAGAGGCTGCAGCAGACAAGAAACAACAACAACAAACGGAATTGTTTGTTTTCTTTGTCCCAGCTAAGATAGGTAAAGGAAAATGGGGGGGGAGGGTGTGTTAGCGTGTTTTGCCTGAACAAGAACTTCAACATTGGGTTTCTCGCTCACAAAGTAACACCAACCAACAGGAGTTTTATCAGGTTTTCTGTTTGCTTCCTGTGACTTGCAATCAGTCCAGTGTTTGTCACGGGGGCAATTCTAACTGCACAAGGCACAGGGCCATGGAGAAACAGGCATGGAGGGAGGACTGCATCTGTGTACAAATATACTTGTGTGCTCCTCTTCTCTTTCATGATGGTTTCCTGTGCCTCCTTTCCCCTCCCCACTTTAAACAAAGCCTATTCAGAGCATGCAAAACCATGCTCTGAAGTGTTCCTAGCATCTGATTGCCAGAAGCTGGGAATGGGAGACAGGATGGATCACTTGATGATGACCTGTTCTGTTCATTCTCTCTGAAGCACCTGGCATTGGCCACTGTCTGAAGACAGGATACTTGGTTGGATGGACCATTGGTCTGACCCAGTATGACCGTCCTTATGTTCTTATTTTGTTTTTAATTAAAAAACTCCACAACTCTGAAGAATCCTTTTCCCTTCAATCAAACATCTTCAAAAACTTGTGGCTACTTTTTTTTTTTTTTTTAACCTTATTCTTTCTTTTCCTGTCACCCACTCTTGAACTTCTGGTTCTGACCCAAGTTAAGAAGGTGCCAAAATACCACTAGTGAGTCTTTTGTGGTCTTTGTAGCCTCAACAGCAAATAATTCACCTATTGCAGGAACATCCAGATGACTTGCAAAGAAGCAAGCATTAGTGAGGTTTCCATCCCAAGTTTGTAGACCTAAGAAGTTTGGGAAGTTTAGATTGCTCCAGCTGTCCAGCTCTTTCATTCAGAAAGCCACTTCACAAAAGAAATATTCTTCCACCAACCCATCTGTCACCAGTTCCCTGCCATGTGATGTCACTGTGGGTCATTCTGCAGACCACCAGGAAAGCATCTCTGAACCACAGTTGAAGCAGCCCTTCTCTAGACGATCATCCAACCTTCTAAGTGTTTATCTGACCCAAATCTCAGTGCTTTGGTGGTTTGTCAATTACATACTCGTGACTGATGTAGAGATGGATCAGATGGAGCTTGCAGAAAGAAATCATGCCTTATTCTACTGTGCCTAGATTAACTCCAATAATGGTATGTCAGAAACATCTTGAAAGACTCAACACCAACCCGAGCGTCCAGGGGGGAATTCCTTGCCTCAGTGACCTTAATGGCACAACGCCCGTCAACTTCAGTGGGGTCAGTATTGCACCTTATATGCGTTCATCGTGTAATGAGTGAAGGTGTAGCATTAGGATCATATGTCAAAGTTGCTGGCCACCTTCACTATGAGGCCTTGGAACGTTCGTATGAATTAAATGACATTCAAATCAGACCTACTTGGGTGTTTGACCTTCTTTTCTGGCTTTTAAAAAAATCTCTTTTTCGATGTATTGCTAATTTAATTTTAGCAACCCACAAGTCCATGAAAGGCACTGGGGCCCTGTGGGGAGCCTAAAGCCTGGGCAACAGCCCTCTCGAAGCTGAGCTGCACTCTGCATTGAGCAGATCCTTTTAAAGGTGCTGCAGGCAAGTCTTGCCTTTTCAAAGAAGCTGTGTCCTTTCAGTCAGTATTCTGCTGCTTCCGTGTGCATGCACAGCCTGCTGCGCCTGGACAGTCAGTTCAGCTTAGATCTAAGCCATCAGTGTTTCCAGGATGGCTGCGGGCTCTGATCTGATCCTTTATGTTCAGCTGCAAATCACATTTTGAAATGAAAGGTTCTTCAGTGAACTTATCTCTGCCTTTTACGGACAATCATATTGTTGCAATGTGGCCAATGTATTCAAACCTAACATACGGCCACCATAAGAACATCAGAAAGGTCATACTGGCTCAGACCCATGGTCCATCTAGCCCAGTATCTTGTCTTCCCACAGTGGCCAATGCCAGATACCTCAAAAGGAATGACCAGAACAGGGCAATTATCAAGTCATCCATCCAGTCCCAGCATCTGGCAGTTAGGGACACCCAGAGCATGGGGTTGGGACCCTGACCATCTCGGCTAATAGCCTTTGAAGGATCTATCCTCTGTGAACTTATCTCATTCTTTTTTTAATCCAGTTATACTTTTGGCCTTCACAACATCCCCTAGCAGTGAGTTCCACAGGTTGTGCAATGTGTGAAGAAGTACTTCCTTTTGTTTCTTTTAAACCTGCTGCATTTTAATTTCAGCACGTGACCCCTGGTTCTTGTGTTATGTGAAGGGGTAAATAACACTTCCCTATTCACATTCTCTATACCATTTGTGATTTTATAGACCTCTATCATATCCCCCCTTAGTTGTCTTTTTTCTAAGCTTAATAGTCCCAGTCTTTTTAACCTCTCCTCATATGGAAGCTGTTCCATACCCATCTCCATAGATATATTAGAATTGGAAAAAGTACAGAGAAGAGCAACAAAAATGAGGGTAGGGGTGGTAGTCTTCTCCGTACTCGCATAAGAATATTATCCTTAGCTCTCAGTAACATTCCATATGGAACAAATGAATGGGCTGCACCTAGCAGAGGCCCTTTTGTTCTTACTGCTCCATTCATTATTTTTTACACATGAACAATCTAGACCTTGAGGTAGGTGTCTTTCCAAGCCGTTGTACAATAGCGGGGATTGTTTTTAGTCTCCATCCTGAGAATGGGGTGGGAGAGGGAAGGAACAAGCAGACTGGGCTTGAAGCTCTCAGTTTGCTTCTACACAGCACATTCCTCCTCTTTGCTGCCATCATTAATTCCTTCCTCATGTGCTTGCACCAGCCTGGGAAATGCTGGTGATTTCTGAGGCTAGGGTGCACAGGATTCATGAATAGCTTCAAAGCCTCAATTAGAGGGTGACCATGATCCAGGTGAGATGGATATAGTTTGCTGGGATGTAACACTTCGCTCTTTTACAGCCATCCAGGAACTCAAAGAGTGTTATAGACTGCCACAAGGGAAAGGGGTCACAACAGCAAGCATTGCTGAAAGTCCAAATGCAGCGTGTAGCCCTGGCTGGGCCATACCTGCCCGACAGATACCACAGGGGGCTTGTCTCTTTCTTATACTTTGTCAACTCTTGTATAACTTGTCTTCGTGGGAAAGTGTAGGAGGAGAAAGATTGGCAGAATGGCAAAATAGGGACAGTAGTTCAGTGGCAGTGCAGAGAATATCTACATTTGACAGTATTCTGCGCTAGTGATTGAAACCGAACTGGGCAGGAAATGGTTTTCTTCTCCATGAAAATTTTCAAGATATCAAAAAGTTGTCCAACCACAAATTGAGCTGAAAAGTCGAAATCTTGAATACTTTCACAAACCAAAAATGCAGAAAAAGAATTCAGTTCAGGTCAATTGAAACGTTTCATTTTGAAATGTTTTGTTTCAATTTTGACCCTTTAATTTATTATTATTATTATAATTAACTTAAATTTCAAAACAAAAAGTCATTTCAAATGGGGAAAAAACAGAATTTTTCATTGAGCGAGTGTTGAAACAAAACAATGACAATTTCAAAACTTTTTTTTAGTATTCAAAATTTTTATTGAGTTAAAAATGCTTCGTAACCAATCCCCGCAAAAAGTTTAATTTTCAACAAATCGGCATCTTCTGCTAAAAAAACATTTAGCCAAAAAATTCCCAACCAGCACACACTGAGAATGCTGCAGATATTGTAGCATTTTGCACAAGGACCCTTTTTTCTAGTATCTCTTGGGCACATTTGATAAGTTAATGGCTCACTGGGCATGGATCCCAAAATCTTTCTCATAGATCAGTCAATTAATGGGCTCTGCTCATGCGTGATTTAGTTAAAGAATTTCACAACAGTTGCTCTTAGCTGCATTTAATGCTCTTCTGATGTCAGCTGATAATCTTCGGAAGGGATCCTCCAGCAATACATCTATCAATGCATACACAGAGTTTTGGTAACAAAAGAGTATTCATCTTGCCATGTGTACTCCAGAATTCGCCTGCCCCAGTGCATGATGGCTTCTTAGAGAGACTCCAACTCCTTTCTCACACAAATGAAAATGCTTTCAACTCATAGACTCCAAGGCCAGAAGGGACCATTATGACCATCTAGTCTGAACTCCCACACATCGCAGGCCACAGAACCTCTCCCATCCACTCCTGTAATAGGCCCACAACCTCTGGCTGAGTTATTGAAGTCCTGCAATGTCGATTGAAAGACTTCAAGTTACACAGACTCCAACACTTACTCTAGTTCAAACCAGGAAATGCCCCATACCCCATGCTGCAAAGGAAGGTGAAAAACCCCAGGGTCTCTATCAATCTGAGCTGGGGGGGAAATTCCTTCCCAACCCTCAAATATGGCCATCAGTTAGACTCATGTGGGCAAGACCCACAAGCCAGAGAGCTGGGAAAGAATTCTCTGCAGTGACTCAGAGTCCTTCCCTTCTGGTGTCCCATCATTAGTTATATGATTCCCAGGGTGCATTTATAACTAAAGTAAACGGAGGCTCTTGGGCCCACCAAGTTTAAAGGACAACTAGGAAGCGGAGCTGTTCCCTCATTCCTGTAATGAGACGTGACAGCTTATAATTAGGTTCTGTTAGAAGGAGCCTCAGGGGAATCTATAAGATGAAGCCATTTTTCAAAATATATCATTGAAATTGTTGTTTTGGTGGGGAGGGCGATGCTCTGGTGACTGCCTTGGTTTCACTTCATGAGCCCACATGGGCATCTTGAGTCATCCTGCAGTTACCTTGTGTGGGATCTATATGAATCCCAGTCCCACAGGACTCTGCCATATCTTAGGGACAATTCTGCAGACCAGAGTGCGGCAGGGAGATGGTGCTGTGTGGCCATAATACTAAACATAACTGCCTCCATTTGGGCAGCAACTCCAGATCTTCACCCTAGCCTGAGCCTTTACTGCTTGAGCTAATGGACTACCCTAGGGAAAGAGCAGCTGAGGGAGACTCTTATATTCTTATGCATATCAGCCACTTGAGAGAGACAAAGATACTAGGGGGGCTGATTTTCAGCCTCCACCAGCCTGAACAACACTAAGCACTTTCCTTCCTCAGATCACTTTCCAAACACAAATTAACCCTCACAAAACCCACCTCAATGAGCAGGATGAGGATTAGTCCCATTTTACATATGGGAAAACAGGCGCAGAAGCACTATGTAACTTCCAAGGCCACACTGGAAGTCAGTCTGAGAGCCAAGTTAGACTCCAGACATTCCTGGTTCCCAGTCCTCACTCAGACCACATCTCTCTGAGGCACAGGGAGGCAAAGTGGCCTGTGTAAAAAAGAAATAAAAATTAGAGATGCTGGAAGCTAATGTGGAACTGCTGTCAGGAGTTTGGGGTCACATTTGAGTCCCCTGATTCAAGTCCACCTCTATTGTTTTGGTTCTGTGTTGGCTCCAAAATGGGAAGGGATCTAGTCTCTGACTCCAGGTAGAGTGTGGCTAACCTTGCCAAATTTCCACCATAATTCAAGATGGCAGAAACTCCCAGAAAAATTCCTGCAATCCCCCTCTCAGAGGAGAAACAACAGCCAGACCCAAAGTCTATGCCCTCTGAATCACAGTTTTCAATCAGGCTCAGCTATTCCTATTCTGAGGCATGGCATTGTGTTGCCTACTGTCACAACTTTATCCCATGATGTTTGGTGTTTGGATATTTTATCGTGATAGCTGGCATTTTTTCTTAAAGCCCCAGCTCCTGGAGTCAACTGGTTACATGAGAATCTGAGTTTTCATTTAAAAAAAATTAGTAAGGTTTTAGCCATCATGTTTGCAGAGAAAAGCTTGAAAACGTGAACAGATTTCACCTTAAAGCTCAGAAACCAGAATACAAAGAAAGAGAACCCCAGATGTATAATTTTTTTTAAAAATAACATGGGTTGGGCTTTTTTAACCCCCAACTCACGATCTTTGATTTTTTTTGGGTTGTCAATACTGCACAATGACTGCACCTGGCCATGCATGACAAGAAGCTATTATAGGTGAGTCTGATGCTTCTGTAGAAGTCAGGTAGCTTTTTAATTAAAAGAAATGAGGATAGATTTTGAAGTGACACGCTGCAAACAGAAAGGGGCAGAGAGTGTATTCTCCTTAGAAAACAGATCATGGTGCAATTAGAGCTCTGTAACTCCCTTGCCTGCTTCTCTACAATGCCTGCAATGCAGGAGAAGTAATTTAAAAGGAAGTTACTTCTCCCAGACAGTCTTAACTGCTTTACTGAGGTGTAAACAGCATGCATTTTTATTAGCGCCAGGGAACATTCCAACTCTCAGCAGTAATTAAAAAAATTAGCAGGAAAACAATGGAAACCTCAGGCTAAGCTTTTGTTTTTTTCTCAAGTGCTGCAAAACTTAAGGGCATTACTTTCCTCTCACCAACTCGCTAATGCATCTTTTGCTCCTGGGCAGAGCTTTGTAAATAAAGTATTTTTCAGTTCACTGACAATTCTGACCAAAAAGAAAATCATTTCATGTCAAACTGAAGGTGAAATTCTTTGAATTTTTCAGCAATCAAAAAGAAATCAAACATTTAGTTTTGAGTTGATCGAAACACGTTGATTTTTTAAAGTGTTTTTTAATGTTTCTGAATAAAATGTAAGCAAATTTTGAATCAGAAAATCAAAATGATTTGTCTTTTGGGGGATTTTTTTGTTTTGGTTTTTAATGTTATTTGTTTTTATTTCCACAAACAATTAAGTGAAAACAAAATATAACCTCCCATTTATCTTCCCATTTATACATCCAAAGATCATATTATTAGCTCCTTTGGCCGCAATGTTGCACTTGGAGTACACATCCAGCTGATTATCTGCCATGACCCCCAAAATCTATTCAAAATCACTGCTTCCCAGGATAGTCCTCCATCCTGTAAATATGGCCTACATTCTTTGTTTCAAAATGTTTGACTTTATATTTGGCCATATTAAAATGCTTAGTTTGCTTGCACCCAGCTGACCCTGTAATAGTCACCTGTCCTCTTCATTATTTACTACTCCCCCCAGTATGTGTATCATCTGCAATCTTTATCAGTGATGATTTTATGTTTTCTTCCAGGTTATTGATAAAAATGTTAAAGAGGGTAGGGCAAAGAACTGATCCTTGCAGGAGTCCACTAGAAACGCATCCACTAAGTGATGATTTCCCATTTACGGTTACATTTTGAGACCTATCAGTTAGCCAGTTTTAAAATCTATCTAATGTGTGCCTTGTTGATTTTTGTATTGGTCTAGTTTCTTAATTAAAAAGTCAGGCAGTATCAAGTCAAATGCCTTACATAAGTCTAAGTCGATTACATCAACCCTATTCACTTTATCAACCAAAACTGCAATCACGTCAAAAAGATATCAAGTTAGTTTGACAATATTATTTTCCATAAAGGCATGTTGATTGGCATTAATTATATTACCTTCGTTTCATTCTTTATTAATCAAGTCCCATATCAGCTGTTCCATTATTTTGTCTGGTATCTAGGTCATCTGACAGGCCTATAATTAAGTGGGTCATCCCGTTTACCCTATTAAAATATTGGCACAATGTTCGTTTTCTTCCAGTGCTCTGCAGCTTCCTTAGAGTTCCAAGATATATTGAAAATCAACATTAGTGGTCTAGAAAGCTTCTGAGGTAACCTCTTTGGGTCTGGGGTTTCCTTTTGGGCCCTCTAAATCCTATCTATAGATAAGAAGAGCTTCTTTCTTCCCTTCCCTTTTCTTGTATGAAACAGAGTAACCATCTTCTGAAGCCCACAAGGATATATGTACCCCTGGCATTGCAATGGCAAGGATTCAGGTACACAAACTACGGGACTGCTGGACTCTTATAAGAACCCAACCATGCTCCTCTATGGAATTTGTTCGCTGGTTTCAACTGGTGCTTCGTATAAGGCAGAAACAAAGCAGGAGGGTGTCACTGCAGAAGCAGACTGAAAATAGATCTCTGTGTGGGGTAATGCTAGAGGGCAACGGTAGAGGCACAGGTATACATTTCCATAGCTAATAACCACTTTCTGGCACAGAACATAACTGATGGAAATTAATCTACCTGTAACTGTATTTTATTGTATCAGAGACACAAAGTGTAACTCATTTCTCAAATCTGAATATTAAAAAACCCTGCTTGGAGCCAAGAAGTTATCCACTTCCTGGCATACTTCAGCAGTGGAGACAAGTTTCCACTTGACAATAAGAGTCTCATGTGGAACCCAGACAAGATAAAAGCTGGAGCTTCAAAAACTAGGACAAAACCCCCTCTTGCGGAACAGACTGCTGGATCCTACCACAGTCATTGTCTAAATCATTACAGCTTAAAATAGTTGCTCCCAATAAGTAAGCCAGGTTGCATGGGGGAATCTCAGATCCAGCCAAGAAAAACACCACTCTCTAGAAGTTGATCAGGGATAAAAGGAGCGAAAGGAGCAATGGGCCTGAGGTCACAGGCTGGATCTGAGTTCAGATCCAAACTTTCCCAGTATTCAAGCTGTGTTCGGATCTGGGATTTTGCTTCAGCCCATTATAGAGAGGGGGCCAGCTGGGACGCACAAATCTGGATTTAGATATTTCAAAAGATGAATCCAATTTTGGGTCCATCCACAGAAAGAAAGTGACATCTTCGGGAGCAAGCATGTCCCTCTCCTGAATGATGGCAGTCAGAACTCTGAAATAAAGTTCAGCACCTCTGGGGAAGAACAGGACAAGAGTATATGGAACATCCCAGTGGTGTCTGCTTGTTTGTATCAAATTATTTTTAAAAGATGGAACAACCCCTGATATAATAGAATGTTCCAGGAGGAGGAGCTCACTAAAGTAGTTGCCTGACCAACCAAGACCCTTGACCTTCAGGCATTCTTCGACAGGTAGGACAGCTTGAGAACATAGAGGAAGTCTTGATGCTGATTGGCTCATATGGAGATTTACATCCAGCTTGTAAAGATCGATCCGTCCTAGGGACCAACCTGCATCCAGCTGCTGGTCCAATGGCCAACAGAGAACAGGGAACACAGCGGAGATCACACACATATTCCAGCTGTGCGGGGGGTTGTGGAACATCATGCAGCCTACAGGAGAGGATATAGGGTGGGTTTGTCACAGAGGGCAATGTTTTCCCATGTACCCTGTGCACAAGGTACATGGCACTATGCACCACTTACACTCTATTTAAGCTGTATGTTGACAGCTTCAGTGAGACGTAAGTGGTGCTGGCCCTCCACGCAGAAGACATTTTCACCAGTGGGAGCAACAAACATGGGCTGCTCATGGCAGATGGGGAGGGAGCTTCCCAAATACTTTCCAAAGAGGAGTAAGCAGCGTCGCCCCCCATTTATACAGACAGGGAGATCGGGGCACAGAGAACCTGTAACTTGCCCAAGATTTCTGTGGGGCGAATTAAGAATACAATCCAGGTCTTCTGACTTCTGGCCCTCTGCTTGGTTCACAGCTGGTTTTAGGTCAGCCGCAGCCCTTAGACTGTTATATGTGCAGGCACGCAGTCCTGAGTCACTGCCTTGAGAGGCAAAGAGCTCTTTGGCAAGCACACTGCATCAGAGCAGGGAGCAGGAGCCAAAGGAATGGAAGATCTGAGGATGCCAAGGGTCCACGGGGAGTCAGGGAGTCATAGAAACTTCACAGTTCGTAGAAATCGAGGCTAGCAAATGATGGATTTATTCATTCCACGCTGAACACTTTGTGCTGAAGTTTTGTTTTGTCTTTTATTTCTGGCTCCCGAGGCTTTTTTGGTTTCCAAATCCATCCTGTCAACATTCCTGAGAAGCGCAGAGCAGAGCCCTGATTTAATTCACATTCACGGACCATTGTGAATGCTGAGAGGTTCGACAGCCCAATGGCTATTGGAAAGTCAAGTGCCTGGCTCTCTGCGGTTGGATGCTTTCCCTGGCCCAGGTGTATGTAACAGAAGGGAGATAACACACAGCCCTTGCTATCCCAACAAATGGAGCTGGATTCACAGGCTCCCTCCTCCCTGGGCCTCTGCAGCTGCATCAAGTCATAATTGGTTTGGGTTTCCTCCACCCTGTGTTATATATCAGCCTGTCCCATACCCAGCCAGGCAGAGCCAAGGAAACACAATCGCTGAGGTGAATTTGATTTTCAATTATGCCATTAACCGCACCTTCTCTCCCTGCAGCAGCAGCTCTGGGCAAAGATTTTAAGGCCGGCACCAATCCAAAAAACCCACAGGAACTTGAGATGGAGTTAAGTTGATGAACGAGGCCATAAGCAAAGTCCTGCTTAACCACAAGGAACCTTCACAACCGGGGGGGAGAAGAGGGGATTTCTACTGCTGATTTCATTGAGCAGCAGGAGAACGTGGCAGGTGTTTGCAACCCACGCAGTGCAGTGACAGATCTGAGCTGTCTACAAGCTCAGGGTGGGACGGGTTTGAATCCAGGGTTTTGGTTTGGTTCCCTTTCCAATGTGCTCCATTATCGATGGAACGCAGTAGTCCCCACGGGGTTTTAGCTAGTGTTTGTCTTTTTCATCTCAGGTGCCCACTTGGTTTTATTACATCTTAGTTCAGGCCATTCACGAGCAGGCATTTGCTGATCTCAGCGCAGGTCCTCACTGCAATTTGTTTGCATCCACAAATCCCAGTACAGCTGAGTCCCCGAGTGGCAACCTGGGCTGTGCTGCAGACCACGTGTGCAGCACCGGGGCACGTGGTGCATTGCCACAGATATTTGTGGGACCGGGCCTGGAACAGAAGAGTATGCTGCAGCTCCGGGCTAAACGTGCTGGTGGCGCTGCGTAGGCAGCACACACCAAACTTAGCTTTTCTTGGTGTCATTCCAAGGGCAGGCAATCCAAACAAGACAGGATACTAAGCAAGAAGAAACACCAGCGTATTGCCTTGCAGCACAAACAGCTCTGAGGAATAAACACACGCACCCCTCCTCTGAACCCAATTTAAAATCTATTTCCCGTGGGCCGCACTGAGTGACTCCATGGGTACAGATGTTTTACTAGCTGAATGCAACATACCCTTTCCCGCTGCACTCTGACAGTCCAGCCAGAGTTGCTAGACAAACACAGGAGAGGGTTAGTAATTATTATTTGTTTGTTTGTATTACAGAAGTTCTTAGGGCGCTCAGTCAAGATTGGGGCCCTCATGCTAATGCTACACACACATAAAGAGAGAGAGTCTGTGACCTGGGTACAAGACAGACAAATGGAGGGAGGGGAAACAGAGAAATGGAGAGGGGAAGTGACTCACCAAGGTCACTCAAAGTCAGAGCCAGGCACAGACCCCAGACTCCTAGGCCAGTGTTCTCCACTAGACCGTGCTGTCTCCATTGTTAGCAGAGTTGTGTGAAATCTTCAGCTCTCGTACTGAAATCTAGTGGTTCTGAGTCCACGCTTCCTCTGCGAACATTCATTCCTTTGTATTGGCCAAGCTTCCACTGAAGCTGGACACATCGATGTTTTGCACTGCCTAGATGTCCATGAAAATTTGAGGCAGCTTTTCACAATGCACTCTGAGTTTTGAGCTGGACAGATCCCTTGTTAGCTAATTTGGCGGGCGTCAGCCAATGAAGTCCAGTTAGAACTTCGTAAACCAACACGCCCAGGAGTGACCAAAGAACTCCAACTACCCTCCCCACTTTTGTTGGGGTTCCATATAACTGTGGCCAGCTAGATGGTTCAGTCATTTATGGTGGGGTTTTCAACATGGCCTAAGTCCCATTGATTTTCCACCGGACTAATGCTCTGCAGTCACTTAGGTGCATTTGAAAATTATACCCCATGTCTTCTTTCTACTGTCCAGGAAATTTTTAATGGGAACCTTTTCAAAATATATCTGTCAAGGTAGTGCCTTCTGTGCTCTTTGAGATCTACAATGTTTTGCTAAGCAAGGGCAGAAGGATAGCATTAGCCACTCAAATATGCCTTGAAAGGGCCCATGGCTAGTTGATAGCCCTCAGCGGCCTCTGTCTAGGTATATGTGCCCAGGGGCTGGAAGAAGCTGAATGGATACATTTAATGTCAGTTGTTCCTTTAGGTTGCTGAATTCTTACCAGGAGATGAAGCCACAGAAATGTAAATCAGCCTCTGTTCTATATTACACTGTCAGAAATTCTCACTCTCGCCAACCATCACGTTGACACTAAGCTAATTACACAGAGCTCTTTAAACATGAAAAATCGTTACTGGCCCAGAGCTCCAAGCTCCACTCTTCTGACCCACAGATGAGCCTCGAAAGGAAAAGTCAAAGAGCGGCTTTAAAAGGTGATTGTTTATTTGTCTTTCACTTCTGCAAAAATATGAAAGGCCAAATTGTCAGGCAAAACACACACAGGCACCTGTTAGAACTGCAAACCCGGCCTTTGCACACGCAATGGCAACTAGGCAAGCAGGCATGCCACTCGTGCATGCTACTGCATGTTTTAGCCAGCACTGCTTGAAAAATCTGACTTTAGGAGCTATTACAGTCACGTGAAGTCTGGTGTATACACAAACGCAAACAACAAACCGCAGGGAAAGTGACTCTCCTACCCAGTTTATGTGAATTAGACACTGGAAAAAACCTATTTGGAATAATCTAGCCCAATGTCCTATTCCCTTCACTTCCTGCCTAGCTGTTCACTGTAGGCCTTTTTCTCTCTTTTACAGCTGCTTTTAGGTATCAGAAGCAATCGGACTTTGTCAAGTGCTTTGGGGAAATATCCCATAATCAGACAGAACCATTTTCCTGATACTCAGACCAAGTTTTCCTTCTTCATCCAGTTTCATCTACTTATAACCCTTTATTGTCCCTGTCCCAGACAATTCCCTCTCCCTCCTTGGTGTTTATACTTGTCAGATACCAATAGACACTCCGCATGCCCCTGCCTGCAGCTAATCTATGCGGTACCTACTTAGTGCCTGGCATCTACTTTCATAAATCAAGCCCTCAAGCCCTCTTGATGTTTCACCCCACAACAGGCTTCTTGTCCGGTGGGTAGTGGACAGTGCCCAAGAGGGGGTGAATAGCCTAGGCAGAACCAGCTCAACACATAAGCAACTTCTGCCCGTTCACACACTGCCGCAATGCAGAGCAGCAGGGGCACTCGAAGTGGAGCCTCCTGGCCTCATAGAAAGAAGGTGGCCGGCAGGGGTATCTCCATGAGGCCCCATCCGCTTTGGAACTCCCTCCTTGCACTGGTCCAGTAAATGGAGCTGTGTGAGTTTGGGAGGCTACCGTGGGAGATCATAGGTGAAATCCTGGCCCCACCGAAGTCAGTAACTGTTATGCCAGGCACCGCTGCTCACAGCTGCCTGCAGGTTCTGGATACCAGGTGAGGAATAAAAACACGCCTACACCAGGTAGGTACACTTATCTTTAATCACAGCTTACGCTCCAAACAGCCACGGCAGACTTTAGGGCGCGCTGCGGAGCGGACTGCAGGGGGATTTTGCCTTGCAATCCAAGTGGATTCATGGCCGAGTCTCCTTGCGCAGTTTGCATTTCAAGCTTTTCTACAGCATTCTCTAGGGAACAGCCAGCATTGGCTAATTTACAGCACCTGACCTTGCTTCCTCACTTTCCCCCTCTTTTGGCACCACAGACAAATTCACACAGCCTGTTTACCAAGCTGAGCAGTGCCTCTTATCAAACCAGTTCTGACCAGGCCCGTCAAGCCCCTATCTCTGTCCAACGCGTCACAAATATCTTCCGCGGCCTACAATAACAAAACTCCCCTTGACTTCAGTGGGGCCAGGATTTCACTTCCTATGTTCTCAGCTGTTGGGCTGTAATATATGGGTGTGACTGGGCAAAGGGCTGGTGATGCTGGTCTAGCCTGGTTTCAGACGTGCATCTAGAGCAAAGGGCAGGGGCTGCTTCCCACGGAGCACATGCGTACATCAAACCAGTTAGAGAAAAGAGGTTTGGGGCCAAATGCGGTGTAAGCAGGTACACCAGAGCTGCGTACACCAGAGCAGAATTGGACCCCAGGCGTTCATATTAAACTACCTGTTTGGTGCTGCCAGGTCACACTGGCCTCTCCAGCATGGGAGAAAGGTGGGATCCCCAGCGTATCAAGAGCCAGAGAGGCCAGAGTCATGCCTGGTGTAACCCCAATTGATTTCACTGCAGTCACAGCAGGCATAAATTTGGTCCAGAACATTTCAAAGGTTATAGCAGTGCAGCAGGATGCTGCATTTCACAGGCATTAACATTCTGATCCAGTACAGATTCATGCCATAATACAGCATCTAGAATCCTAAGATAAGCAGCAGCAAGGCTGCGTACTGCACACCCTGCTAGCTAATTACACCTGGGCGGACAGCGTTACCTTGCAGAATTTCATGTGCAAGACTCATTTAGGTTGATAAAATATGTCAAAGGAAAAGGCTGGGAAGCCATTTCTTGCAAGGCCTCAGAAATATAACCCCTGCTGCTAGAAATGTTTCACATATATTTAAATACAGATTTGTTCCTTATCTCTTCCGTTTTCCAAATTCCAGGGACAGGAGAACAGATCAAATCACTCAGACATTCTTCACTGAGAACACTTTCTTGTTAGACAACCATAAGTCCCTTCCAAGTCGATTAAAGAGACACCCTGGTCACAAATTGCAGCTACCTATTGCTCTGCAGTTGCATTTCTAAGAGCCGAAAAGGTGAATCTGCACATACCTCAATGCAGACTAGAGCATCTTAGGAACTTCTCTAACATCTACCATCTGACATGCAGTCTGTAAGGGATTTACACCAGCTGGGAACAGCTGACGTTCAGCATGTGTTGGCCATACCCTCTACCTGACCTCTGTGCCAGGGCTGGGTTAGGGTAGGGGGTGATGGTAGCAGAGGTGCTGAGTATGCTGGCTCTGAACCAAATCAGACCACTTATTTTGGTGCCGAAATATGGAGACAGGTGCTTTAGTTTCAGGCTAGAAGGCATTCACCTTAACCACCCTGTGCCTCGGTTTTTTTATCTGTAAAATAGGGGTGATAACTTTTCCCACCTTTCTAAAGTGCTTTGCAGTCCTGATATTCTATGCTTAACGTACATGCAACACGTTCCTTGTTATTTATTATTAGGATTATGCTAAGTCCATGGAGCACCTCTTTGAAAACAGTAGGGGTTACAAATAGTGAATCGTTTGTTATTATTCCTTTGGTTTTCACTGTCACAGCATAAATATTTGGTGAACACTCTGACATTTGCAAAGATCCAGCATAAATCGATAAAGAATCATAAAGTGGGTGGTATAAACTAGTATTCTAGTACTAGTGTGTTTGTGTACATACACATCCAGTATATACGCCCTCTATTCTAATTCTGCTGCCAGAATGTCATTCAGTACTTTGACACAGTGGTCTCTATCCTTGTGTTTTATGTTATATGAAATGTCCAGCAATTAGCCTTTCTTGCCTTCATCTTATGCTTTCTCTGTCATACCTTATCTCTGCTTGTATTACACGTTTGCATGTCTAGCTTCTAGTTCAAACTAATTCATTTGCAATTGGGGCAGAAATGCTTGATGTTTATTTACTTTTTTTTTTAAATCCCTGTGTCAATTTTCCATCTTTAATGGGTCTTGAGCAGTTTCTGCCAAGCACAGCCGATGTTTTATACACGGCAGTAGACAGAACAAATATGTTGATGAGTTCCAATGAGGAAGTGTGGTTTCACATCATCTAATTCTTCCAGGCTATTTCATCTGGAAGGACACATTCAGACCAAGTATATCATTTAGACACATTTTAGGGCTGCACAGGACAGGAATATGACAGGGGCACGCAAAACAAATTGCAAATGTCATTGATTTGGTGACTTTCTCCGAAAGCTATGCAAATATTTCTGTATGCAGCTAATTAATTATGGGCAGGGGGTTATTTGCCTGACTGCTTTTGAAAAAAACATAATCCTTTCTATTCCTGAACACCTATAGCACCATCCATATTATATTATGGATTGGCCTGGTATACTGCCAGTTGTTAAGGTTGACCAACACTTCCCAATATAAAACCCTGATTTCAATTGCTTATACCTTTGCCAGATTTTAACCATTTGGGCTGTGTTCCATGCCAAGTGTCTCCTTCAGGCTAAAGTTTTTTTGAAAACTTCACCCAAATAGTTCAGCCATTTCCAAAAATGAGGCCAGGGGAAAATATTTTTGTTTGCTCGTGTTTAAAAATTCTGGTGCCCTTTTCTTTAAAAAGTTCAAGAGCCTCTTTGCTTTGGAGCAGGGACTTGACATTTGGCAGACATGTATTTTTTGCCATACTTGTGAAATCTGCCCACATTTGGCCAAGTTATAAGCCTTTGAAAAATCATGCCCAGAGCAGTTCCATCCTGTGCACTGAATGAGGGAGGGGGAAAAATAATATGTGATCATGTAATTAGAGATTGTAACAAAATGCACATACACATGAGAGCTGAATTAAGATCGCACGGAGGACCTTAGCTCTGGCATTTCCTAACTTTTGAGTGCTTGACATTACAACCTCAGTAATGTTCATTCAATGTACTATTTCTGGGTGTGATATTTGTTTAGATTGATAAAAAAATGTGCCGATTAAACAAACCAACCCCAAATCTCTATCAGCATATCCACTGAACGGCCACAACACTGACACTTCTCAGAGGAGTGCAATCGGTGCGGGGAACTCTAAGGGAGCACAGCGCACACATGAATGAAATCTCAGCAAACGGACAACGTTACTGCAAGACTAATTCACCTCCAGGAAAGTCAGTGGAATTCCAGTTTAACATCAGTGCAACTCCATTGTTTTCTGGGAACTTCCACTGGCATAAAGTCGGAGTAACACAATGGTAGAGCAGAGTCCTCCTCCCACATCCACAGAGGAAAGGACACCCCAAAACCAAGCCAAGAGGTAAAACTCACCCTGTGAAGGGCCAGCACAAGGCCATTTAACTCCTCCTCAAGTCCTAAGATAGCCTCCGTGACCAAAATTCCAGTGACAGCTGTGTTCCACTGGAACAAGGCTACTGTCAACCAACAGGCAGGAGACTGAACCTTCATAGGAGCTAGACCAGGAACACAGGCTGGAAGAAGTGAGAACAATCACTAGCCTCAGAGCTACCCGTGAAAGCCACCTCCCATGCTCATTCCCACAGTCATTCCCTACAGAACACCCAACGCCGGGCAGGTGAAGAAAGCATGGTCATCTGTGAATCTCTGGGGGACAGATACCATGGTGATGGTCACCTCGTAGCTGGCTGGATGGGTGGAGCCGATCCTCTGCAGAGAAGAATTTTATTATTTATTACTTTTATTGAAGATGTATCTGAGAGCACTAGGCACAGACCAGGACCCCATGGTGTTAGGTGCTGTACAAACAGAATACAGAGATGGTCCCTGCCCCCAGACCCTTGTAATCATTGCACCCTACACAAATGGATAGCCCTGCTCAATTTGCTCATGATAGAAACTGTTCTCCGAAGTAGTACTAATCCTCCAAGTAAGGGAGGCAGGACTTGGTCCTTTTTGAGCAGAAGATGAATGATGGCTGCTAATCCCACGAGTGTATTAAAAGTGATCTGCAAGGAAGGGAAGAATGGCTTGCTGGGTAGTCCATGCTCTTTTCCCAGAGTCCCAGGGGAATAGAAACAAACCCATTGACCCCACCTTGTTGTGCCTGTTGTGATGCTAGAGATGCATTGCCACTCCCCTAGAGTTCCCCGGCACCACTCCACTGCCAAGTCTCACTGTTGTTGTGGATATTGCTGCAGATGCCTTTAAAACATTCTGGAAAGGAACATCATCAGGCTCCTCCATCCAGAGGCCTTAAATATGCAGCAACACTGGTAAAATATTAAAGCAATAAGTCACAGCTTTTACAGCCAGATAAATCGACTCACAGGTACTTTGCCGCCAGAGAAATAGAACAGATCATTACTTCTGCCACTGGGCTTCTCTTCATATTGTCTGGTACACTTACCCAGCCACCGTGTTGCCTCGCCCTTTCCTTTTAAAATAGCAGATCTAGTGGGTGAAATGAGTTTGGCAGATCTCAGTCACTTCCCAATTGGCAGCTGCCCACATCACAAACTCTACCTATGTGGCCCACCCCATGGGAAATCTGAGCACCTTGTTCACATGAAGGAATCTAGCCTTGCATCTGTCCCCGGAAACATTAATGTTATCTCCCATTTTACTTGGGAGGGGAGGGTGCAGAGCGATGAAGGGGAAATTTTTCAGAGTTCAGAGCATTGGGTGCAGAGTCTTGTAGACAAATCTGCCAGCTGCTATCATAACGTGAGCTGCTGGGTGCTGAGCTCTTGTGAAAAGCTTCCCCCAGTTCTGGGTTGCTGAATTTGGCCCTATGCACATTGACTAAGATCCCACAGGGGATCTGTGGCAGAGCTGGGAATTGAATGCCAATCTGCTGAGTCCCAGTCCTGTGCATTAACTATATCAGCATCCTCCTCTGTCACTATGACGACTGGCGACCTAATGGAACTACCAGTAGTGAGGGGATAAGGACTGAAAAAGCCACCGAGATTAAACTGGTCTCTCACTCGTTGAAATGGTCCCGCCAGGTCAGAATCACAGTATCATAGGACTGGAAGGGACCTCAATAGGTCATCTAGTCCAGTCTCCTGCACTCAAGGCAGGATTCAAGAAAGATGCTCAGGGGTGTGGAGAACCTGGCTTTGATACTATCGATGCTGCTCTAAATACACGGAAAACAAGAACAGCTGTTAGCGCAGGAAGCAAGAAAATGGCACCTTCCTGAAGAAGTGGAATAGCCCCTAAAGCAGGAAAAGCTGGCCAGGGACAGAAAATGAGCACAGGGCTGAAAGAACAACCAATCTTCTGGACCTTTGGAGGCAGCGCGGAGCAATCTGCAGCAGTTGGGAAAGTCTGGCTCAGGAGCATGGTGCTCAAAGAAGGGATGCTGGAGTGGGGCAGTGTATTGGCTCCTCATTCACCTCCATGGCAGCAGTAGAAAGGAGTGTCTGAGCCCCAGCCTCCTGACACCTTCCTCCCCCCCCCCCCTCCCCACCCGCGCAGATGCTTAGAAGGAAAAGGAATGGGAGGAGCCCAGGACAAGAAAAGGCTGCTGCTCTCCTGCGCTGTGAGCAATCTCCAAAGGATGAGTCCCTCAACAAGTGCTATGTTGTGTTTTCTGCACAGGGAGACACAGCAGTACAGCTGGCAGGCAGGCGTTTCTGTCCATTTGCTAGCCAGACGCTACAGTATTGGTGGGATTATCCACAGCTGTTCCAGTGAAAGAAAGAAGGCCACCTGGTATTGTGTCCTCTCCCAGGGCTGTCTTACCCTCCCAGAGGGACTTGAGATGGACAGATCAACTACCTGCAACGGTGCCTTGGAGGGAGGCCATCGTTGCACACTAAGCAGGGCTGAAACCAGCCGTGTAAACTACTCTGAGTGCAAACTGGATAGCAGGCTCCCGACACTTTGTTCTGTATCCCAGGGCGACGTCCATAGAGCGACCTACCCAGCAAAACACTTGTATTTTGCTACTAAGTCTTTCATCCCAAAGGGTGCATTTTTCAGCCTTTTCCTACCCAGAGAGCAGCCCTGACGTGCAGGGTCACGTGAAGGCATCGACACCATACACCTGTGCTTTGGGTGCCAGCTGCTGGAGATGTTAATGTGTCAGAAGCTCAGCGTTTGTTCCAAAGAAAAATTAAGATTCTAGCTCTCACGGTCGTGGGGAGGGAACTCTAAAGATAGGAATTGACTGATTTATGCAGTGCTGCCTGCCTGAGTCTTCAGAGAGCCTGAAACGATAGCTCGGAGAGCGGTGAACTGCCCTGTTCACATCAGTGATATGTTGATGCCAAAATTCAGAGCTCTGGGGAGACCTGTTAACATCTCCCCAGAAGAGGATTCTGTAGGTTTATCCTGATTAGGAAAAAGAGGTTGACGTTAACCCCGACCTGACCAAGGATATTCCCCTGGGGGAGATGCATAGGAACACCTTTCACCTCGCTTTAGCGGTCAACGTCAAGCCTAGGCTCCCTCAGCAGTTTATTTTAACTTTTAATTAACAGCCCCCCAAAGTAGGGCTCTAGCAATCTCAGTGCCCCAGTGCTGGGGCTGGACAAATAGGCACTTAGCAAAATGACATCCTGGGTGCATCCTCTCCTCCCATCTCCCGTCCTTTTCAGCTCCTCAACTCCCCAGTCACCCTTCACCTGCCAGCAGGGAAGTTTGGCAGGTTTCAAAGTGGAAGTGGAACGTGCAGGTGGTGGCTGGTGGGGAAGGAAAGAAGGAAGCAATGGGGGATTTGGGCCACAGCCTGCCCGGCCGCTGCATCTCTAGCTGGTGAAGACCACTGATCAAGGTGCTAAACAACCGGAGTCTCCACTGGAGTCGCTGGGAGGTGAGGGCCCCCAGCATGGTCTGCGTTGGATTCTGCATTGCCTGGCTTCTGGTGTTATTCATACCTGTGCAAAGTGAGTGTAAACCGCTCCTGTCCTGACTGGACAACAGACTTGCCATGTGAGATTGGAAAGTGGCTTCTCGTCCATGTGCCGCTGTCTCGCCACCTTCCCGCTGTCTGTTTAAGATGCAGTCATCCCTGGGAAAGGCACCGCATGCACAGCTCCCAACAGAATGGGACCGTGAGCTCTGCTGAGGTGTCTGGGTGCTATAATAATTTGATACCCTCTTTGCACTGGTATAAGTGCGGACATGCACGGGACAGGGGAACAGAATCGGGTCCTCTGTGGCTTGCAGGATGGGGCCTCGCAGAACCTCAGCCCCCAGCAATACAGAACAAAAAATAATCTCGCAAGGATATTCAAGTATCCCAAGCACTCCGTTACCCCGTGTTTCTAAGATCCAGTTGTTGCAAACAATGGCAGACGTTACTTCTTCATGGTTTCACTGAACAGAATTCCTCGGGTTTAGCTCCGAGCTGACCCCTACATCTCAGCTTCCGGGTACGTAACTGCAGCCCATTTCCATTCAGAAAGGGAGCCAGCTAATATGCGCTTGTCATTCTCACCCACAGACATGATTTCTAGCATTATCAATTATTTAGGGCTCAGTCAACTCCAGCCTTTTGCAACACCATATATTTGGCTGTGCTGATCACAGGGCTGGCTGCTCACAAATAAAAAGTGGCTGCTAATATTGGCCTGATTAATTAGCTGTTTGAGACACACAGGACAGTGAGGCACTAGTTTAGTTGTTACCTGTGCAAACATAATCATTGCTTTTAACAAATGTATCTCTGTGTAACAGCAGCTCTTCTCTCCAGCCAGCGCAGAATGAAACAAGGCAACCCTAAACTGGAGGAGAAAAATAAATATAGGCTAGTTTGTATGTGTGAGAAACAGCTAGCTAACAAAGACCATCAATTATTAAAAGTCTGTCACGTTTCCTCCATACGCAGGGACATGAACGAAGGTGACAAGTGGCTGGATTCATGCTTTGGGGATTTAAATGGCACCAAGACAGCTTGGATGAAAGAGTTGGGTAATCCAGCTCTTACAAAGCTGGTGGCTGGTGGATCAGATCTATGCCAATGGACCTGTTGCCCTAAGCCAGTCCTCTAGTGGTGACACATGAAAGGTGACACATGGAGGCAGTGTGGCCTACTGAAAAAAGCTTTTTGACCCAGATTCAGGAGACCTGGGTTCTATTCCGTGGCCTGCTGGGTGATCTTGGGCAAGTCACTTCACCACTCTGTACCTCAGTTTCCCCATCTGTAAAATGGGGATAAAGATACCGACCTTCTTTGTAAAATGCTTTGAGATCTGCTGATGAAAAGTGCTAGATAAAACTAGGTATCATTATTATTCAGAGCTAAAGGGAAGAAGTGTGTCGAGCTGAGTGCCTGTTCCATGTGTGTCCTTGTCCCTTTGCCAGCAGAGGATGACAAAATTCCCACTGCCTTCAGGGAGGGCCAGCTCAGGATCATTTGTGTGACAAGAGAGAGACAGAGAAAGCTCTGAATAACCAACCACATTAGTTCAGCATAAACCACTGTGCCCATCACCTTCTTAACCAACTTAACCTAGGGGCAACCATTCACTTTTGTCAACATGCCAACGCACAAGAGAGAGAGAATCACAAACCCTAGCTGGCTCTGCTTGAATTCAGGAGATGCCCGTCAGGAGCTGAGGGCGCGCCCGAGAGGAACAGAAATGTTTCCTGACATCTTTGTCGAAAGCACTGATTTGAATGTTCCCGCCGGGTGTCAGCTCTCTCCAGTGGCCCATGACCACATCAAAGCCAGGACAATCCAAGTCACATCCCACACTGCTCCTCTCAGGAGGCAGGTGCAGAAGCCACAGCTCAGAAGCAGGGATTGAAAGGGTGGCTTTAAACCCCCTTTGTGCCTCCCAGATGCTGCTGTCCCCAAAATGGACTCCAGAAAACCGCCCCCCCAAAGTTGCCCTAACATGTGGCAGCCTCCCCTTGGCTGTCTATGAGTTGCGCTCCAGCCCAGAATATCCAGAGAGCAAATCACTAGGTCTAGTGGGAGTGGGGGCAGCATAGGGCCATGTGTGCTGGTTCTATGCTATGGGAATTCTCCCCAGGGCTGTTGAAATGCCTTTACCGCCCCTATATGCCAGTGAAGCAGCATTCAGGGGCCAGAATCCTACTCAAAACGGTCACTGCCTGTTTTGGAAAATGAAAAGCTCGTTCTGCTTCAAGGGCTTTGCCGCCAAAAAGAGGGAGCCAGTGAAATGAATAAAAAGGCGTCACTGGTGCAGTGCTGAGCCCTGCCGCTGGGATGGAGCAGAGGTCACAAGACAGGCAAGCCCCAGATCCCAGTGCCAGGGTTTTGGAAGAACTGGTGTATAACACAGCAAGCCACTCACAAGCAGCCCTGGAGAGATGTTTGGTTTTGTCTGAGCGGCACAGCTGGCCTTAGAGCTGGCAGCAGGTTCTCTCGGAGCAGCTTGGGCCATCTAAAGGCACAAAGTGATTTCAGAGGTCTCAGAGGAGCAGGCGCTGTTTGCCTGTCAACAAGCACACACACAAGCCCCGTTGTCTCTATGTTCCCCCTGCAGAGGCGCGCAGAGAGGCCGAGCCAAGCAGATCTCATCGGGACCAAGAAAAACAAGGGGAAACACAGCCCTGACATAGCATCTACCCCACATTAAAAATCCACCTGCAGGGAAGCAGGCTGCGCCGTGGTTCCTCATGTGCCCTTCTGAGGGGAGCAGACGTTTCCCCGAGAGATCCTGGCTGGGTGGGGAAAAGCAGGCTCCCACCACAGCGCCACCCTCAGTTCTGCTCCCCGCGTCCTCTGAGCACCTCGGATACCCAGAGACAGGTGGGAATCGATGCACCGACGTCTCACAGGCCCCTGCTCGGCAGGAACAGGCCAACGCTTCCCAGCAGGATTGTTGCCAGCCTCTCAGGCTCTGCAAACCCCCGGCACTGACTGTAGGACCGGGCCCACACCTGTGATATGTCCACGATTTAGTCACAAAACCTCCAGAATCGGACCTGTGCCGGTGACTTCGTCCATGGTTCAACAACAAGGCTTTGTCTCAGTTTGATGCCAGAGCTGAGAGCCACTGGGTAGCAGGGTGACAGCAGCATATGGTAACACAACCCAGTTTGCATCAGGCCCAGCAGGATGATCCCATGATCCTTTGCAAGCAAGGGGATCGTGCTGACTTTTGGGGAAAGCGAAGAGGGAGGGTAAGTCCTGGTATAATTCATGGCTGATGCTTGCGTAAGCCGTGTGATTACCAAGAGCTACCGTCCATGAAGCCAGCTAACATGGCCTTACCGCTTTGCTAACACAAACGAAGCCATTAGCGAGAGAAGTGTTCGCATGGCTGCAGTAAAGCTGTGCTAAGTAGCAGGGCTTTGGTAAGGTCAAGTGTAACTCACGGAGGGGGCAACCCCACACCCACATCAGCCTTTGCACTAGCCAAGCTGTCATTCAACTGTCTGCCTTCAGAAATAAGTGGAGCCTGAGCCGTTTTACTCAGAGCGGCGCTGAATCGCAAGGAGTGGATTTGGTGATTGGCAGTCGGAGCTCAGGCCATTAGCAGAATGAGCTGGAATGCTTGAAAATTCCCCCTGACGGACACAATGATGCGAGGGGCAAAGATGCAGAGGATGCTGGAGGGCTAGAGAGTCAGCAAAAACATCAATGAAGCTACGAGTATGTCTTCATACATGAACAAACAGGTGTGCTCTTCACTAAAATGACCTAACTCAGCTTAAACTAGAAGTGAAGACATGGCAACTTGGCTTTGAACTCCAGGGGAGCATAGGGTTGCATTCAAGCTACTAATCCAGGTAAGGACACTCCTTCTTTTGACATATCCTGGCCTAACAGACTGTGCTAGACCCCAATATCCTAGAAGAACTAGAATATCCAATATTCTACAAGAACTGCTCAGGTTTCAGCCTCTCACTTCTTGCCGTGTCATAAGCCTACTAGTTCTCCAGTCCTCCGTGGAGTCCTCCAGCAAGAAGTGCAGAAATGAGACCTAATATTCCTAATGTAAGAACGATTAGGAAAAATCCTTTCAGCCAATCTCTCTCTATCAAAGAGAAGCCAAAAAGGGGCATAAGCCCAGTTTCTTTTTCTTGTGCAGATCATCTTTAAGGCTGGACAGATGGTAATAGTGTGGTCCAGTCAGCTGTCCTCTCCATTGCTGCAGGGCAAAAGCATTATGACATCACACTGACATTGCAGAATAAACATGATCTTCCCTAAACCTTCCTCAGCCTGTCATCCCACCACGCCACATTGAGATGAAGGGGAGAACAAAAGGCCTGGAATCAGGGATCTATACCGCGGTCTGGTCTTCAAAGGGGGGGCTTGCCGTCAGGATAAATGTGCATAAAGCAGGCTGCTGAAATGCCTCAGAAGCAAATCCCTCTTGCAAAGACAAGGCTGTGAGCACTGGGGGTCAGAGCAGTGCCCTAGTGAGACAAGACTCCACTTCCCATGCCAACATTCATGAGTCAGCAGCATGAGCTAGCCTTTAAAACAGGGCAACGGGAGCCAAAATGCTTGGGTTCCAGCCCTGGTTTTGCCCTCTGTTGTTCCAGATGTACTGCATTGCTGCCCCTCTCTGTGCCTCCGCACCTATCCAGGGGTAAAGGAGGTGCAATACCCAGGTCTGCTTCAGGGGAGGGATTGCGGGATTATAACTTCTCCAAGATCACCAGCGGAGAGGTGCAAAGCATATTAGACGGGCACCTCGGATACCCAGAGACAGGTGGGAATTGATGCATCGACGTCTCACAGGCCCCTGCTCGGCAGGAACAGGCCAACGCTTCCCAGCAGGATTGTCGCCAGCCTCTTGGCTTTTGATAGCCTCCTCCCGGTGCTACAGAAACACAACGCAATTCTTTGCAGGTCTGCTCGGTCTCATTCTAGCACGGCAGGAGGGCCAATCTGGATTCACAGGCCTTTAAAGGCCCCACTGTCGCCATTCTGGGAATCAGTGGGTTGTATAAATGCTTGTTTAGTTGCTAAGCATCTGATGAGCAGCTGAAATGAGCGGAAAACTAGCAGAGTCAGCAAAAGCTCTAATGAACACAAACAAGCGAGCAGACCAGGGAAGGGAGGAACTGGACGGAAGGATGGTGAATATTGAACCAGGGGCGCCTTTGCTTTTCTTTGGAGGCTCCAGCGCCCTATCACGCAGGTGAGTGGATCCGAGGTAGCCAATAATGATCTGTCACTAAGGCCCATTATCTAAGTCACTTAGGCCCGTTATCTATGTGGAATCTACATTCCTGGGATTTGAGGAAAAAATTGGACATCATTGGTACCTGGAGCGTACCAATGCTGCCATGCAAAGAATTCCAGTGACCGCCGCTTCACGGGGCTAGGGAGGCACTTTCAGCCAGGACATATGGGCAGAGACTTGTAAGGTTTGTCTACAGAGTCGCTGGGAGTGAGTCTCCAGGCCTGGGCAGACAGACCCACACTAGATGGATTCACCATGCTAGCGCATTAAACATAGCCGCGTGGATGTTGTGGCTTGGTGGGCAGCTCTGGCTCTGGAGCTCACCTGCACACACCCAGGGCCTGAGCTTGGGTGGCTAGCCCGAAGGCTCCTGTCTGGGGGGTCGGGTGATCCTCAGTAGTCACAGGTGATAAGCCGGAAGGGACCAAGATGTGGCCATCTTGTCTGACCTCCTGCACAGCACAGCCTGGAGAAATTCACCCAGGGCTGGGGGCGGTCGGGGGTTTCTCATGTGAGGAAGAGATGCAGGAGCAGGTCCTGGATGCATTGAGGCCAGGATTGTGAATGGAGACGGAAGCGGGGGCGACACATAAAACTCAGGCTGAGCTAGCTGTGTTGCTAAGGGGTGTGTGAATTTTTTCACACCCCTGAGAGACGTTAAGCCAGTCTATGCCCTGGTGAAGACAGTGCTAGTTCACAGGAAGAATTTTTCCATCAACCTAGCTACCGCCTCATGAGGGGGCAGACTTACCACAGCGATGAGAGAAACGCCCCCCGTCACTAGAGGAAGTGTCTACACTACATGGGCTACAGTCGCTACGCTGCTGTAGTGTAGACACATCCTAAGGGAGCCAGTTGGCCGGATCACCTTGGGAGTTGAACATCGGACTCCCATGGGCTGCTTGAGAACCCCAGCCCTGGTCCCCATGTGCTAATCTGACCATCCAGTGACTTCTTCAAGGGGCCACATGGGGCCCTGTCTCCTGCTCAGCTGTTCTCTCACTTCCGTGTCTGTGTAAGCTGTGACGCATGCTGGCAGGCACAGAAAGGGGTGGGGAAAGGAGATGTGGGTAGGAAACACCTTTGGCAGCACCTTACAGCAGCTAATGCTCAGCATGGCAAGCCTGATTTGGGTTGTAACTTGTCCTGTGGTCTGTTCATCTCGGAGCTACCACTCCATGCCCCCAGCCTGACTCCTCCACACGCCAGCTTGTACATAGCAGCGACTCATTGGCCCCCTCCTTCCTTGCTGGCTCAGGCACAGATGGACGTGATGGCGTCCCCCAGCTCCCGACAGCAAGTTCTACTGAGCCAGCAACAGGATTGAGAGCAGGGCCCGACTTCGCTCTTTGGGGAGGTGATGTCTTTGGAGGCTGCCAGACAGAGACTTTACTGGGACGCTGAGCCTGTTAACAAATGGGTGGGAACTCATCCCAGAGGGGCAGGTGATGGCTCCAGCCTCAGATTTGACTGGCCGTGTCTGCCCACTCAGAGACACGTAAGTTAGCCACCACCCACTGTATTTTCTCCAGCCCTTCCATTTCAGCATCTCAAATCACTTTGTAACCGTTAATGAACCAGGCCTCGCAGCCCTTTGTGTAAAATAGGCGATGCTCAGGACATAATGCTCCATTGCCCTGCTTCTTACACAGTCCCTTACACCAGTGCCGAGTGCATGTAAACTGTTACCATTCCAAGTGTGTCACGCTCACTTTGTACCGATGTCAGGTGCCGGGTCAGGGAGACTCGGCCCAACAACCTGATTTACCCAGAGTGCGCCCTCTGACTGCTACAGGACACCAGACGAAATTAAAAGTGAAGGAATGAGCTTGACTGAACCACAATCCAGGCAGAAGCACAGCTCTGCATCTGCACCCCGGTGGTCGAGCCATCACCCGGTGGCACACGCCTATTGGATTCCTTCACCCGATCAATGTCTGTCTCTGCTCCAGCATCTTCTGCACATAGATTTGTTGGCGAGCATTTAAATTCCTTCTCCATTTCTCCTCCTGAGAATTCAAATTGACCTAATGCCTCTGTGAAGATCCAAGCTGTCTCTAGTGTCTGTTATCACCCTCGCTGGGCTGCAAAAACAAAACAGCGAAGCACCATCAGCTAAGTGAGTCTGTGTACACTGTGTGTGAACAGAAGTGAAATATGGCTTGTGAACTTAAATAGAAGTGATTCATAAACAGTCTCTGGAACACCTGTTCCTGTGGAAGAAACCAGATGTTCTCATCCTGTGCCTGGGAGAGGATGGTGCTTCATTTTAGTCTGGGAGAAGGTAAACCTCTCACTGTGGGACTTCTAGACAGATTTAACTACATGCATTTGTTACCCCTATAGTCCCTAGCTGTGGATACAGGCAGAAACCTAGAAGGAGAAACGCACTTAAAATCATACAGGGTATACATATGCCATGTATGTTATATCCGGTATTTACGCACAGTGTAACTAGCCTCCGTAGAGCTTACATTGGGGATGCATTTAGCTCTCTGTATAAATGAGAAGGAAGATATATTTCCCACACAGCAAAGAGATGCTCCTTAAATCCCACATAATCTCTCCCAGAGAGGGGCTGGTTGGCAGATGGGCTTGGTGGGAGGGTATCAGAGCCTTTCACATCTAGGTCACGGTCCTGGATCTGCTCTAGGACAGTCCTGGCCAAAAGCTGTTGCCTTGCCGTGGTTTTTCAGTGGCCCAGGCGTGATGAGTTTGGCCATGTGTGTCTCAGGCTATTTCCCAGAAATAGTATCCACATCAAAAAAACCTCAATGCAGCCGGTCCCTTGCCAGGAGTCTCAGGTAACGTGGGTGGAAGGTGAAGCCCGTGTCTTGATCCCAGAGGCGGAGAGCAGATTGCAGGCACAGTGACGGGGTAATCTCAGCCTGGCCACTGCCCAAGGTCCCTCTGTTCTGGGGAACGAGAGAGGAGGTGGGTTTCCCTGGGCTGGCACGGGCACTGCTGATGTGTGCACTTGACTACAACGGGCCTGCCTCATGCTGCTTTCACTGGGCTTTTGGGGCACGCCAGAGCAATGACATTGGATGCACTATCCCAGGGCAACGTGGTGCTGGTGACTCTGTATGGTGCTCTGGTCCTTCTCTGCCTGCTGGGCAACAGCCTGGTTCTCCTAGCGGTCCTGGCCAAGACTGCGAAGCATGGCGCCACAGCTGCCTCGGACCGTCTCCTGGCCAACCTCTCCGTCATCAACCTCCTTCTCACAGCGCTGCAGAACACTCTGATCTTCACAGCTGACCTGGGGCTGAAGTGCTCCTTGTCGGCCGCTTGCTGCAGGGTCTTCATGCTCACCTGGGTGCTCTTGAGAGCTATGAGCACCTGGGCCACTTCCTGCCTCAGCATCTCCCATTGCCATACCACAAGCACCATCCCCTAGGGGCTAGGGAAGCCAGAGGGATCAGGGGTGCAGCCATAGCTGTATCTGCCCTCTGGATGGTGAATGTGTTGGACTCTCTTCCTGCCTTGGTGTACTCCAGCCACCCAGCTGGGAATAGCTCTTTTCCCTCTATGCTAGTGACAATACGACCAGGTCTTTGCTGGGTTGCATATGGGCTTTCCCTTCCCAGCAGAGCGGGTTGGCCTATGCCACAGCTTCCTTAGACATCCACGAAACCCTGTCCCTAGTCCTGATGCTGGGCGCCAACGTTTGCACCTTGCACAGACTGAGGGGACACGTGAAAGCCATGGGGGCTGAGAACGGGGTGGCCAGGTTTGCCTCAGAGCGGAGAGCTGCTGAGGTCATACTGGCCTTGGTGGTTCTGTTTGTGGCCTGCTGGGGGACCAACATGCTGGCAGCCAGCTACCACAGCTTCACCAGCCCACCTGCTGCACCCCTCCTGCTTAAGGTTGCTAATTTCTGCACCTCGCTGTCTTTGGGGGTGAGCCCCCTGGTAATCGTGGCAGGGCACCGCCAGCTGCGCAGGCAGCTCCGGAGAATGATCTGTGTGCGCTAAGAGGGTTCTGGGCATGGATGCAACAGGGACACAGGGAGCTGGGCACCCCTCCCAGGAGCAACTGTAACTGCTGGATTCAGAACCATAAAAGCTCCCTCTTCTTTACCCGTGCAAACTTCTTATAAAGGCCAGCAGCCTGCTTGCCTGAGTGAGGATTTCAGGATTTGGCCCAGTCTTTGTAAGACACATAGATTAGGAATAATTACTATTAGAGCAATGTTAGCTGCTGAGCTGGGTGGTCTTGGGGTGAAGGCCCTGGACTGGGGCTCAGGAGTTCTGGATTCAATTCCTGGCTCTCATACAGACTCCTTGCATGACTGTGCCACCATACTCAGTTTGTAAAATGGGGATAATCATACTCCTTTGTCTTGTCTACATAGACCGTAAGCTCTTTGGAGCAACAACTGTCTCTTATTACATTATGTGTGCAGCACCTAGCACAATGGGGCCCTGATCTCAGTTGGTGTCTAGAGGGTGCTGCCATAGAAAACCTAGATGGTGGTGGCAGTGTGTTTATTTCAGTGGAATTCAGCATTTGTTTTACACAAATTCTGACTCATTTCCACGCTATATGTTTTATTTATCTGTTTAAAAAAATAAAGCTGTGTAACTGTCCAACATGTGAGTCCAAATTGTCATCCTGGTCACAACATTTAGTCCAAAGAAGAGTCCCTTGCTTAACAAAGGAAAAGCATTTTTGCTGCAAAACTGCCTTACTCAGCTTCTGCTGTCTCTGTGTATCCTTTAACGGCCCAGCTGCAAATCTGGGCACAGTTCAACAGAAAAGTTGGCCAGGTTGGGGGAAGGAGGAGGATTTCAAAATAGCAACAACTGGTTCTTTCCAGGGTTTGTTTAAAAATTAGAATGGTGAGAAAGGGCTGGGAGGCTGTTTGAGCAGGACCCTTCCTGACATTGCTGACCTTGGTGGCGGCAGCTGAGTTACTACAGACCATTTAACAACAGAGTTTCCTGCCAAACCACAATCTCTGACTTACTTTAAATGAACAACTGCCATAGCTGAGTGCATCCAGCCTTGTGCAAAGTGAGTGTTGTGTGTGTGTGTGAACCATCTGGGCAGCGGTTCACATACGTGAATCAGATAATCAGCCCCAGTGTGTCTCCCTGTTTGTAGGGCACTGAACCTACTAACATTGAAGTTAGCAGCAAAATTCCCACTGACCTCCATGGGACCAGCAGACCCCCCCACCCCTCATTCTGTCTCCAACACACCCGCAAGCCGCTGGCTCACCTAACTCACTGCATTTCAATGGGGCCTGGACATGGCTTGAAAATCCCAGCCTGATCCAAAGCTTGATGGAATCAATGGGAGTCTTTCCCTGGCTCTCACTGGGTTTTGGATGAGGCCCCAGGACAATTGGCCTTCCTTCCCACCACACACTTAGGGGGAAAAGGAAACAGATTTTGTCAAGTGAATTTTATTTAAAAAAAAAAAACCGGCAGGGGAAGCTGGAGGAATGCTGACTTGGCTTTTTGTGGAGAGCTCATCAGCGCCATAGGAAACTCGTGGCCTGGAACACATAATGCTTAATGTCCCGTTTAGTAGTTTTCAGTTCTAATTATACAGAGAAAACTGTATCCACATTTTTTTCCCATTCCCTTCGGCAGAGGCAAAGGAAAATGGATCAGTGAAGCGACGGAGGCTGGACTCGAAAGAGCCCTTTTGCCTGGGTTACCCCATCCAATCCACCCCCCTCTGCCAACGCAGAAGCATTTGCCTCAGTCAGTGAGTCTTAAATGTCCCAAGCAATGCAAGTTCTGCCATGTCCTGCAGGAGACTAGATTGCATGGCAAGGGTATTCACCCTGCGTTTTTATCTGGATCAATTTCATCCCATTCCTTTCTGTTACCAGCCCTTTCCTGAGCAAGAAATCAGGAGAGGAGTGGGGGGGGAAGGACAGGAAGGCACATCTGGCTTCCACAAGATCCCGAGGGCCCTGGTATTTGTGTTTCCTTTGACTAGAGGGATCTATTTACAGGACTGAGAGAATACAAGGCCTGGTCTCCTTGATGTATTTCCACCGTCCTGCTGAGTGTGTGTTACGAGTCGTCCTCTGCAGCTGACTTACAGAGGACGTGATTTAATACAGCCCCATGCTACAGAGCCTGGCTCTTTAATGCAACAAGTCAAGACTTTAGCTGGTGTGGTCCCCTGGTCAATCCCTGAGCTATTGGCCAAGATGGCAGCCATGACTATTACCACAAGGAGAAAAGCTCTCTCAGGATCCTGCTCCCGTGCATTTAAAATAAAACCTGCAAAAACACAGGAACACAATGGAACTCAGCCCGAGAGACAAACCCTCGAACCCACGCATCCTCTTGCTAGCAGGAAGACATCCCACTGCTAGTATAGCATCCTCTTTTAGCAGCGTGGCCATAATGTGGAGCTCATTTGAAATTATTCTTGCCCAATCTGCTGCCGAACAGTTTTTCAGCCCACTGAAGGGGAAGAAAAAGCAGCCTGGAAATGGATTCTTCTTAGACGACCAGTGATGTGAATGGCTAAAATCTCTGATACAACTTTAACAAAACACGCCTTTAAAGCACTGGACATTTGCCTGTTATCCCTAGAAAAGTACATTTTCATGCAACCAGATGAGGCTTTGAAGAGGTGGGGTGGGGGGGATAATCAGGTACACTGCTGATAGCTAGGTACCCTGTGACCTTTGGGATCAAGCCTCTTCAGGTATTTCACCAGGCCAGCAGCTTTTCACATGATCCGTGCCACCCTCCCACCAAAAAGGCTGGTGCCCTTTGGTCCAAATTCAATGCCTGAGATACCCGTGGGGATAGACCACAGCTGGGTTATAGAGACTGACACAGACTAGCGCAACCAATGGGACGCTTCTGGATGAGTCTGCAGGCAAAATAAGAAGCCTGGGACCATCCTGATGCATCCAGGAGAGCAATGCTCAGAGCTAGACGGAGGAAAGTTTGCCTTTTCATTCTAGTTCTGTGCTTTGACTAGGGTGGATTGTGTTATCACATCTCCAGAGGATCCGGAAATATCAGTCCCCCCCCCCCCCCCCCAACAGAAGGCTGGATGACCTTTCTACTCATACCCACCTGTCTTGAACTAAGCTCGTCTTTCTATTAGTTGAACCATAGCAGTCTAAAGTCTGGAGAAGAGAGAGAAAAAACCCGCAGACCAATGAGTTTGGCACAGACCGTGCTGTATCCTCTCAATGCATACTCATCCTTGCTCTTAATAAAATGGGTTGGATGCACTACACAATAATAAATAAATAATGATAATAATCTTTGCCTTTCTCTGGCGCCTTTCAGCTCAGGATCTCAAAGCACACCACAAACATCAACAAGTTAAGCCTTCCAAGGTGGGTCACTCTTATTAGCCCCATTTTATTGAGGAGAAAAGTAGGACACAGTGAGGCAAATCGATTTAACCAGCATCACTTAAGAAACATACACAAGGGGAACACAGCCCAGAATACAGGGGAGAAGAAGGGGATAGTCCACTACTCGACTACATCTGGGGCACTCATTCATTTTAAGGCAAAGCAAGCCTCAGACGCACATGACAGCAAATAGAATAGGGGTGCAACTCAGCCAGGGTAAATACAAATGGGGGTAAAATGGTCCAGATTCCCTGCTGATGTAATTCAAGAGACGTCACTGGATTTACACCAGGAAGGAACTTGTCCCTAGCATCCGGTGGCAGAAATCCCTCTGGATGTCACTCAGTTGCAGTCAAGGAAGTTCCAGCAGGATGGATGGCTCAGCAGCCATCACAGTTTGCTGCCAGGTTGCTGATTACACTGTCTCCAGCTAAGTCAATCAGCAAATGCTTCCCCACCAGCTCCTATCATGGGCCCAAATATATCAGCAGGTTGGCAAAGAAATAGCAGCTGCTGTGTATTGACACTTGAAAATATATAAGTAAAAGAACAGATAGAAATTTCTAATTAGCACTCAAATTATTTTATGAGCCAGATACTCAGCCAGGATAGAGCAGCACAGCTCTATTGAGTTTAATTAAACTATGCCGATTTATAGCAGCTGGGGATATAGCTTGTAGTTTTTTAGAGTAGCACCAGACTCATTGGGTCTGCTTCTTAGGATTTGCGCACACATTTTCTTCGCTTTTGAGCCCCATGGGTACTCTTCCATTATCTCATCCCCAATGAAGCAGAAACCTCGGTGAAATCCACTCCCACCTGCTGAGTTTCACCGGGTTTTGTGCCAAAAATCATGCAAACCTGTCACCTTCCTCTGTGCCAAAGGAAAAACCGGAAATCAGAGAAACAGTGCGGACTAGTGAACGGAGCACTGGACTAGTAGGGCTCAGGGGTTTATTCCTGGATCTGCCACTGGGTGGAATTGGGCAAGTCACATTAGTTTTGACTACGGAACAAACTATTTTCTGTCGTGTTCTCCTGTAACTTAAAAGTGGGCCCACTTAGAAATACTGTACAGTTTTTAATCCAGGCAGACTGGTGATCCAATGCACCCACTCACCCTTTCTGCCAAACTAACCAAGCCGAAGGTTATAGCCAGGTCACTGACTAGGAAAGCAGCAATCTCAATTCTGTTCACAACACTTATACATCTTTGAAATGGTTGAAACATACAAAGCTGCCATTTGCGAGCTTAGCTGTTTGCAAGGGAGAGGATTCCTAGGAACCAGGTTTTCAAATATAATCTCCCATGTTAAACACGCAAAATGTGCATTTGTGGGCACAGCTGGGTCATTGCACATGCAAACATGCAGCTGGGTATAAAATCACAAGCCCACATACTGTGGCAATCTCTCACTGGCTTCCCCAAGCCCAGATCTTGAAGATTTCTGAAAGGGCAATGGGCCACATCTTCAAACAAAGCCTCCAAATTTGTGCTTCCAGTTTTCTGCCCACAAATATTTCCACATGCTGACTGGAGAGTTGGACATCTAGCCACTTGGCTTAGTGCACACAATTACCGGTTGCATGGGCAAACATGCAGGACATAAAAACTACAGCTATGAATGCTGAGGCTGGGTTGCAGCCTGTTTTAAAAAGTTGTCTTACATTGCTAAATTCTGTTTACAGTTACTCCCATTTGGCTTCATTGACTCTGAAGTCAGTGCCCTTCCATGCACAAATAGCAGGCATGCCTATGGAACAGACGGCAGAAATTGGCCTCTAATTGTCTATGAGCATTATTTCTGTGTAATGGTGACATCCAGTGGCCAAGGTGGGTGATTGCCACCAAAGATAATGGAGAATCAGAACCTGACCCAATATTTCCTCCGCCCCAAGGTTTTGAATAACTGCCCTGTTCTTCACACAAATAGGGCTCTCATTGTCTCTGTGAGCAACAGAAATCAGATCAGAAGAGCAAATTTGAGTTGAACTGATCACTTCTCTCTCAGGTACTGATATGGCCCCTGTTATCACAGAATCCAATCTTTTAAAGTGTTTACTCTCACCACACCCCCTGTGAGGTAGGGAAGTGTTATTATCCCCATTTTATAGGAGGGGAACTGAGGCATAAAGACTATATGACTTGCCCAAGGTCCCACAGGAACCTCGGTGGCAGAGCAAAGGTTTGACTATGAATCCCAGGCTAGCATGCTTAGCAACTAGATTGCCCATCTCTTCGTTAGCTCTGAGTGCATCTGAATCTGAATACTTCTTGCACGATCATCATTGCTCTGAGCTTGAACAAGGCTCTGCCATCTCTGTTCATCCTGGGCCGTTCTTTGCCTGTCCTCTGTGTCGTTAAGTCCCATACTTTTTCCCCCCTCTCTGAAAATTGTTTGGAGGGATTCTTTGATTGGCCCCATTTGCATGTTCCTCCAGCTGTCCAAGATCAAACACTCTTGTTTAATTCTTAACACACGTCCCTGATATTTCCATCTTCTTTTCTGGATAACTTTGGAGAGAAAGGGGTTGTTGAATTCGCTGATGAATCTCCGCATTTCTTATAAATTCATTCCACGTAATACCTACCGTTGTCCTGAAGCCTTTGTTTTGGAAGGAACTGAGAGGCATGGCAGATATCTTTCCCTTCTCTCTTACTGCTAGCCAGCCCTACATTTTCAAAAAGGTTTTACAAATTTTTACCAATGACTCCTTCTACCATCCCGATACATAGCCTATAAATAGTATTTTACAGAAGGGGAAATTCCATCACAGAAAGGCTAAGGCCAACATTTTCCAGTACGGGTCGCTGATTCTGACTGGCCCAAATTTTGGGTGCCCCCAATCCGAAATACCACAGAGCCCTGATTTTCAGACATTTGCAACTCCCGCTGAAGTCAAGGGGAGCTGTGTGCGCTCAGTACCTTTACAGTACGTACAGCGCCTAGCACAATATACCCTGCTCCCCTAGTGGAGCAGTAGGTGCTACTGCAGTACAGATGATGATAATACATCTAACACTTGAGCCTAAGGTGTCTGAAGCTGGGCACACAAAATCGAGACACCCAAAAATCAGTGGCCACTTTTGCACATTTTGGCTTTCCTCAGGGGCACGCTGCAAACTGGAGTTGAACCAAGTATTGAGTTCTCCTTTGGTTGAAGCGGCGCACCCATAACAGCCTGAGTGCTCTGGGATTCTTTACCTACGCTACGCTCGTACATACTAGACAGTGATACTCTTGGGTGCTGCTATCTCCGCTTGGCTAGGAGACTCCATTCCACGCTGGTGGATGATGACCAGCTTCAGTTATACACACCTTCTTCACTTCCCATCTGGGCTACAGCAATGCAATATACCTGGCCAGGAAGTCTTCATCACTGGGAAACTCCAGCTAGTGCAGAACGCCGCAGCACGTCTCCTCAACCACACAGGCTCTGGTGAGCACATCAGACCCGACCTGCGCTATCTGCACCAGCCTCCCACAGAATAGAGAATCAAGTTCAAGGTCTCGGTCCTTATTGTTAAGGAGCTCACTGCCCTGGGCCGGGAGTATCTAACAGAGCCTAAAATACTGGGATGAAGGTCGACAGCTCCACTCCGCAGGCACAATGGAACTTTCTATCATAAGGGCAAAGCTCGTCTGGGAAGACACAGCTTGCTCAGGAGCCGGTCTGAGATGGTGGAATAAATTCCCGCAGGAACTTGGGGCCATCACAAACCGCACCATTTTCTTCTCCAAGTGCCAGACACAATTGTCCAACCTCCTTTGCTAACACGAGCATAGAGCAGCGGGGACATTTAAAAAAAACAAACCCACCACCACAAAAACACTCCCTGCATGCACAATTCTCTCGCTGGGGAGAAAGAGAGAATGAACTACACGTGACAGATGTCAGTCACATCTCTTCAGGGTACTGTGGTGAGGAGGGCAGGATCATTTTCTCAAAGCTGCTTGACACAACTAAACCTGAACTCTCAATAAGAATAATCGTATCACAACTTCTGAGGGGGCAGGAGAATATGGGTTCCACCTGTAGTTGATTTCTTCATTGGTAGAGAAAATGAGTTGTTGGAGACACAGGATCCTTGATCCTAATCTAATTTATTTACAACATGGACCCTTTAAAAAGCAATATCAGAAGGCAAAAGCAAGACTTACTCTAGGGAGCTGAGTATGAAAACAGGAGTGTAGAGTGAGTTTTCTGAGAAGCATTGGTGATCATGAAACCTAGTCCTACAGATAGATATTCATCGAAAGAGAACATCAGAGATGCTAATTCATATCAAAATGTGAATATTTACTGACAAATTGGTTTTTGCTGCAGTCACCCACCCCTAGGTACTTTTAGACTATACTACAGCAACAACAGTTCCACCCTTGAGAGCACCTTTCGGTCAAAGATTCCAACGAGATTCACACATTAATCGGAGCTGGTTGGAAAATGCCAGTTGGTGTTGTAGTAGACTTAGGGGGATTTTTTTTTTTTATTCCTCTTAAAATTTTTTGATTTTTCAATGAAAGTGAAACTGAAATAATTTTTTGTTTGTTTAAAAACAAAAACAAAAAACCTCAAACTAGGGGTATTTGGTTGAAAAAACCCAGAAATTTTCAAATTAAATGAAAATTTTCAGTGGGATTTGGGTGCGCTCAGCACCTCGTTAATTTTTTATTCAGATGCCTAAATATGGAGTTAGATTTAAGAACTAACTTTATGTATCCAGATCTGAAAACTCTGGCCATATTATCCTCAGTTTAAGAGGCGGAAACAGGCACAGTGCGGTTATGTTGCTTGCCCAAGGTTACACAGAAGGTCAGTATGAGAGCTGGAAATAGAAACCAGGATCCCTAGTTCCAATTACATCATCTAATCAGAAGCCCCCTTCACACTAGCAAAGTACCTATAATAATACTTCTGTGGGTGCTGGTCCGGTAGCCCTTGAGGCCAATGGATGTTGAGCGGGCTCTAAGCAGACTTGTGCCTTTAGAGCTCATGAAAGACCTGCTACAACTACCTAGCAAAGTTAACCTCCTTTACCTTGGGTGCAGGAGACCTGTGTTCTTGGAGCATATGGCCCAGCATTCTAGTTCCCTTCTTCTCACATGCCTGGGTGTGATTTACCTAGCAACTGTGTCTCTTGTTGACAGCACATGGATTCACTGCATGGGGAACAGGTTTGTTACACCGGCAGTGGGGCAAATTCTTATTAACCCTAAGGCCAAGGCTTGTTCTTATTGCACGCTTTACACTCTTTGCTTGGGCCTGCGTTTCAACTCCCATAGCCTACCGCCGGAACGGAGTTTCTCAGAAGCACATAATATGCATTCCTATCTTACCTTCATTTCTCACACAGAGGATGTGTTGTGCTATTGGCAGGGTTTCACCTTGATGAGGCTTCATTTTTTTGCCATCCGTAAGGCTAATATGCCATATAGTCCTAGTCACTCACCAACATGTCACTAAAATGCCAGGCGCCGTTGGAAGCAGAAAGCCTAGGAACATCACTGGCATCAGCCCACCACATTTTCAACTGCAAAAACATAACAGAGGGCTCAGAGAAAGAGAGAGGAGCTTGATTAAGGATGATGAGTAGAGGAGGGGCAGCAGCATGTTACAAGGTACACCCATCTCCCTATCCTTCATCAGCATGCATGGAGCCTAATTCTAATCACCCTGACACCCTATCGACCCAAATGCAGTTACTCCTGATTTATGCTGGTAATAGATTCAGGCCTCTTGTGTCTAGTAAATACAGCATAGAATATGGAAGCCAGTCTACTGCCCCGCTTCAGAGGTAAGAGGCTCCAGACAGGACCTAAGATGCACCCTCACCCCTATTTCCAGGACTTTTGGACACCTCATTTTAAAAGAGCATGGTCTCTGAATTAATTCCTTGATTGCAGATGCAGCATCTAGGTTTATCAGACAGACACAGACTGCTTTTTAGATGAAGCACAAAACCATAAATCTGTCAGTCAAGAAAAACATACAATAAAATGCATTGACCAGGCCCAGCCTTTCAAGAGAAATATTACATTTTGCTAGTGCATCAGTGATCCACACCCCATCACAAAGGGTAACTGGACAAGGCTTTATGTGGCAGCAGTATTCTCTCCATAGCTCTGCAGGGCGGCAGCACCACCACCACCACCACATGTTTCAGTTTAACATTCCAGTGAACAGATTACCAAGAGAGCACCCATACATGTATAACAGAGACTATTGTCATTTTAAAAAAAACAAACCCCTACATAGACCACATGAAATGCATTAATTCAACTTCACAGGAGTCAGTACTGCTTTAAGTGATCGGTGCACAACATGCCACACAGTAACAGGAGGACAGAGAACAAAGATCACTGAAGCAATCTCATACGAAAAGTGCCAGTAAAATTCACAGAGGGGCAAATGAAAGCATAGTTTGACCCTTTGCACTTATGGGTAACCCAGGCTAATACATCATGACTTTGACTGTCTCTAGCAGCTGGACCATGGAAGCAATTTATGATTCATGAGTCTGCTACTACCTTCAAGCTACAGGAGCTGGCTATTTAGCTCAAGTAGTAACAGCTGGTGCTTTTAGATCTAACAGCCCTGGATCCAACCCCCCCCCCCCCCCCCCCCAGATTACCCAAGCAGCAGCATTAATAAATTGAACCCTAATGCTGCAAAGAGTTCTGGGTAGCTCTGTGGGCCTTTAGAATTGACACGGCAGTAGGCTGCACTTAATTCTATTGTCCCCACCAAAATACAGCTTAAACAAGCTACCCTCAACTGATGGAACAACAAAACTGCTGCTCTCCTGACTGTCATTCTAATCTCTTAACAATGAACCCAGAGACAGAGCCTGTGTTCTTTTCATGCTGCAAACTCCTGCGGCTTTCGGTGAGTATTTGATGGTGCCAGGAAAGCAGGAAGTGACCCCAAACACGAGTCCCCAATTAAACAGTCAAGTAACTCAGAAATAGCCCCAACTACATGAACTCAACCACAGACACAGAGATGAAAGCAAACAACTGAGCCTTAGAGCTGTGATGCTGTGTAAGGCCTCCCAGAAAGGGAGGGAATGTGCAAAATCGCTGTGTTGGGGGGGCTGCAAAAGCCCTTGGTGAGGAAGAAGACGATGCAATGGAAAACTAAGCAAAAGCTGCCTAAGAGTGAATGCAGAAGAGGTGCATCTCTGAGCCTTCCCCTGGCAGGGCTGGACCTGCCCCCGATCGAAACTTGGCAGCTCGGGCCCAGCAAGGAGAAACCCAACCCCCACCTTCCTTTACCCCCAAAGTTCAGGGCACTTTACTGCAGGCGGCTGCAGCCAGCCTGGCACGAGCATTTACTGCACCCGCCTGCATCTTCCCGGTGAAGAGCCGTGAGGTGGCGCCTACCGCCCACTTTGCGTCCTTGGCACCCAAACAAGCAGCAGCTGGAGCTGCAGGACTGGAAGCGAAGCGCTGGGTCGCCCCGCCCCGCCGCGCCCCGCTCTCCCAGCACGGGTGGAAAGGGCAGAAGGCCGCGTGGGGTCTGCACTCCTAGCCTGCCGGCAGGCCCCGTGCGAGGGACGGGGGAGAGGCGAGGACTACGATTCCCACGATCCTTTGTGCCCGGCCGGGCTGCCTGTTAGTAGAAACTGAAAGCCCGGCCAAGGAGACGCCGCGAGCGAGCGGGGCTGAGCGGCAGCAGCAGAGGAGGCAGAGGCGCTTCCTCTCGGCAGAAACTTTGTAGCAAGTTTGGCCAGGTCAGCGGGGGGCTGGGAGCGCTCCCCCGGGGACGGGGGGCCGGGGGCAGGGGCGGCAAAGGAGGGAGCTTGGCAACTCGTTCATGCCAGTGTCTGGATCCAGGTTCCTTCCTCCATCAGGGCACAGCTGTGTTCTGCCTCTCTGGGGCGGCTGTGTGTTGGGGCGGCGGGGGGGAGAGACCGACCGACCGACTGACTGTTTCCACCGACGGTGCCATTGCCTCACGCTTGCTGGAGAGCCCTTTGGAAACAGACGGGGGAGGGGGTTGGGTCAAGGTGCAGGGGGGAGGAATAATTGTGCGACTGGCTTTTCTGACTCCTCCATCCTGCCTGCAGGAGGGGGCCGGGGTGGGGAGAGTTTCTGGCTGTTAAAAGAGGAGTGTGTGGGGCCAGGCTCCATCTTCTGCTTTCCCTGACCTCCCGGGCTGCTGCTTCTGCCCCACCAGACCCTGGCTCCTGGCTGCGTCCTGTGCCAAGGCTGTGCTGGTGTCTGTAGAACTCCTGCCGCCGCCAGCGGTGTATCTTTGGGGTACGATCAGGTACGTGGTGTTCGTTCTGAGCTGTGGGCTTGGGAGAAATAGCACTGGTGGGCCTTTCCGCCTGTGCTGAGCTTACCAAAGCTTGCTAGGCCGGTGAGTGCCTGATAAGAGCCAATGAAGAAACTTTGCCGCTCCTCTCCCTCTCACTTCTAGATCGAGCCAGTCACGCTATGATAACCAATGTGGCAGACCTGAAAGCGGATCCCAGGAGTTAGAAAGGCTTGGTACTGCTCATCGTTGACTGATGGGCAGGGATGGATGGTGGGATAGAGGTGCCACGGGGTGTGTAGAGGGTGGTTACAGTACATGGAGCACGGGAACACTTCAACAGTGGTGGGACAGGTTCAGCTCTCGCCTTGATGTAGACCCAGAGCGACCCCATTGGAACGAAACCGCTGCCCCACTTGGTGCCAGAGCAGAAGCAGGCCCAGCAAAATGCTGGGTATCTTGCTGCTGCTCCGTGTTGTGAGAAATGGCGGCGTCCCATTGGTCCTCTTGTGGCATTCACAATGTTTCCGTGGCTGATGATCAGGTCACCCCTTGGATTTGTTTCCGATCAGCCCTGACATTTCAGTGACTTGAGGGGGAATGAATTGGCCTGTACAGTACGTTAATCTACTGCTCTAAGTCCTCCTGATTGCAAGACACGCAGTTTGTGTAAGAAATTAATGACTGGCTGGAAGCTAGGTGGGGATGTGTATCTGAGCTTCTTCTGAGGCCTTCTGCTCAGTCCGTAGACCAGCCCAAGATGATTCTCTCTTAAAGCCTGAGCCAGAAGAGGGAAAAATATATCCAGCTTTTTAGTTAAGTGTCATGATCCCTAAATGATTGACTGGGTGTTGCACCCAGTCCAATCTCCCTTCCTTTCAGTCCCAGTTCCATAGGGTGAAGGACAGAGGGTCTGAATGCAGCCACAGCAAGGTGTGTAGATTTCACTCCCTTTCCATGGGGTGGAATGGCTACATGGTAGGTCTTGCCTACTTGATGCATGCCCATCTGTGGCGTTTGCTCCTCTAGGCCATTTCCCAAGTGTCTAAGGCTGCTGGAGTCAGTTGTTTGCTTTTTGTTTCTCATCTCTCTGGCTTTATTCTTGGTGGGTGGCTTTCAGTCCTCCCCATAGGAGGTGAAGGTATGTACTTTGCTGTTAATTAAACGTATATTACAGATGGGCAAGTGCTCTGAAAAGCTGTCAGAGCTTCCAAATAGATTCCTCACTCAGTAAAGCACCTGCTCTGTACTGGAAATGGTTCACAAATGACACATGCTGCTTTCTGCAACTGGCACACTTACAAGCTGCCCAAAACTGGGAGGGGGTAGAGGAATATACCCTGTTGGTGGTAGGGAGAGGCCCAAATTCAGACCTGGTGTGAGCATCTGCAACTCCATCAAAGGCACAGCACCAGATCTGCATTTGGCCTAAAAACAGTAGTCCGCTTGCACTTACGCTGCTCTGAATGTCACTGGGTGCCTGACCCAGTGAAGCGGTAGAAGCATCTTCCTGTCCCTGGAGACACTCTAGTCCAGACAAAGTCAAAATACAGTGTGGCATGCAGGACCTGCCCAGCAAGGGACAGACTAGCTGATGCAATAGGTGCTTCCCATCTTGAATGTATGTGATTTTAAGAGCCAAGTTCAGACTTGACACAAGCAGATTCAATTCCAGTGACTTTAGTAGAGTTGAACCCAAGCTGGATTTGATCCCGTTACTCAACACTCCCCCTTCTGGCTAGGAGCTATCACTAGATCTCACTAGATCCTTTGTGTCTCTCCATCACTGGTGAAGGGATTTGTTTGGCTCAAACTGGGCACCTTTGTTAGTTATCTATTACCAGCTTTTTGGTCTTCTAACATGTACTACTCTGATGAAAGACAATGAAGACAGGATGGGGGGACAGGGGTTAATAACCCCCCACCCCCAAATGCCAAGCAACAAATTACTGTGGTAGCTAAATCACTTGTCTGTGGCTTCAGGTTGTTGGTGGGTGAATGAGGGGTCAGGAGCGGATTCCCAGATTCCTGAGATTTGCTTTACAGTAAATATTCTGTGGTGGTATGATTGGCGTGCTTCGCGTGTTGACTGGAGTCAGAAAGGCCATGTTTGAATAACCTAGCAGAATCGCTGCCCCCTTGTTCCAGTCTGCATTGCTCATGGCTCTGTGTTTCTGAGTCCGTTACTTTGAATCGGGAGGTGGAGGAGTCGTGTCCCTTCACGGCCAAAGCTCTTTTTCTTGAAGCAGCATGGCCCTGTGGATAGGGCATGGGAGTCAGGTGACCTGATTCTATTCCAGGCTGTGCCATGGACCTGCTGAGTTACCCACCTTGGGTGAGTCATGTCACTGCTCTTTGTCATCCTACTGTTTCTTGCCTGTTTCAATCGTAGCAGGGACTGTTTTATATATCAGGGGCCTGTCAGTGCTGCTGCAATACACATAAGTAATAACTTTCCTGCTTTGTCATTTGATACCATCACTGTTGTTTCTCAGGGTAATGGTTTTATTTCAATTTTGATGCAGAACCCCCGATCCCTTTCCGAATCTAGACTCCTTCCCAGTGTGTCGTCCTCAGAATCGTGGTCTGCGGAATACCTGTGTAGAGCTGTTTACATGAATGTGTGTTTGATTTGGGGCGGTCAGTGTTGCCTATGTGTTTTCACGTGATGTTTTTGGAGGAGGGTGGGGGAAATATTTGATTTAAATCGTGCTTTGGAGAATTTTTCATAACTGGGTGGGTTTCTATTGCTCATTTGCATCAGCTGCACAGGGAACATTGAATCCTTTGCACCTCCAATTTTGGCACCCACTTCTTGCTGCTGCTACCACATGGAGAGCTCGCAGAATAAAAATCATAGAACCATAGGGTTAAGAGGAGACCACAAGGGTCATCTAGTCCAAGCCCCTGCCATGTCCTACTGTCCTTGTTCAGCCTGCAATCACCTTTTATGCTCCGTTTGTGGCGCTTGGTAGCATGGTGGCCCCTCCCTCCCCGATCCTCATTCACTACTAATTCCCCAGGAGCTGTTCTGTTTGCTGGATGCTCTTTGCTGACACTCTGCATATGGTAGAGGAAGCACTGGTGAGGTCACATCTCTCTCTGAGCTTCAGCGGATGCCCCAGAAGTCGCAGAGCCTGAGGGAGTGGCATGTGTACAGTCACAGTGACTGCAGCCGGCTCCTTTCACTCTGTTTGGAGAGAGGGGGAGATTCACGGGGGTCTGACCCATCTTGATCAGTGAGCCTGGAAGTAACCGACCTCCATGGGCTGTTCTGAGATGGCAGCGCTCTCTTATTACTGAATGGTGCCAGTTTCCTACCATTGATGACCTCCATTCCAGTCACATGTAGGAGGCAGCCACGCTTGCCTATGGAATGGTTGATGTGGCTTGCTGGAGTGGTCATTGAAAGGCATTCTGCAGCTTGATAAGTCAGCAACGACTGGGTCATCATGTTGCCCTTGCCTGCCTGCTCCTATTTCATCTGGTTTGTTTTGCTCCTCTTCTCAGATCTATGAATATGCCCCAGACCTTGTAGGCTTTTCTTTGAGCCCTTGTTTTCAGAGAAGCAGGGGCTGCTGGAATGGAATGCAAAGTTCTGCCAGTGGACAGCTTGCAACTTTGTTCTTTTTTTCTTGCACTCTGATTTGTAGCTCCCCAGGGGGTGCTTATTGGGGGGCCAGACTGTTGTCATAACACACTTAAGGAGGCGGGGGAGAAGAGCATGCTGTGTGATTCATCTCAGTCCTTTTGCAAGCTCTGATTGAATGACCTGGAAGACTTGCTTGATTCCAGTTTTATTTCTCTCCTCCCTCCCTCTATCAGTTCAGATGTGATCAGACAGAATCTCCTTATCTGCTCCTGTTGATTCCCCTCTACCTTAGTAAAGCGCCAATTACCATACTCCTCTAAAGAGGTCAGAATAATGGAGTTTGCTATTCTCAACGAAGAACATCTTTCCACAGGCCTCTGTTTTGCTAGATTCAGGCGGGTTGCGCTGTTCCTTCAGGATTCAAGGGAGGAACCCTTCTTGATCAACAGCAGCCTCTCCAAGATGGAAAACCTCATTATCCCTGCTTCTGCTACACAGGCTTATCCAGCACCAGCAGGGCTTGAACAAGTGGGCTGGTTTGCCAGGTGGGCAGGCTTTACAACATGCCAGTTAGATAGCATGGCCTTGTTTCCAGAGGTGCGGAGCACCCACACTTCCCACTGACATCATTATGGCTATTGGGTGCTCAACACCCTTGGAGAAACAGGTCTCTCTATCCTGTTGATCTTGCCTGGGTGCTCAAGAGCATGCTTGCCTAGTCTCTGCTAGGCTTTCTCTTCTTTTGGGCTTCTGATGTCTCTCCTGGTGTGGCTGTTACTAAATACTGTAAAAAAACAAAAACCCCTCCCTCTGTCTTGTTGCTGTCCTAGGCTCTTAGTGGAACTACAGCACCCAGGCAATGGGGGGTGGGGGGATCTCATCAAGCAGAGAGTCTCGGTGCATCTGATGAGTGATCACTCTCAAGTGTGGGGAGAGTAAGATCTTGGCCACAAGGGACTTGGATGAGTCTTAACACTTGGTTAGCCATAAACACTGTGGATACAGTCCTGGCCCCTTAGAATTCTTCTTGCCCTGTGGAGTAAATGCCATTTGAATAACCATCAATTCCTTTTAAAAGGGGGGAGAGGGAGGAAAGACAGACAGCTGTCACTTTTTCTCTGGATCAGAGGGGATTTTGAGGCTCCAGCCCCCCACTCAATGAGAGCTGTAGGTGCTCAACACCGCTCAGGATCAGGGCCTGACTCCTTATCCTTCAGAGAGCTACTCATAGGATTTAGGTCCTGCAGAGTCTTGAAAGTGGCAGCAAAGAGAGAAGGTTTGGAAGGGTTAAATACACGGGAATGCCAGTAGGGTGGCAAAATCAAACTTCTGGGTTAAGCCGCTGTCTGGACCCCTTTTAGGTGTCTGTCCTACTCTAACCTAGCATCAGTGGGGCTTCCCGTGTGCCCTGTGAATGCTGAAATGCGGTTTGGACAACTGGTTACATCTTCTCCTTCCCCCAGGGAACTGTCTTTGTCAGTGGTAGCTGTGCATGAATATGGAGAGATGGATTAGAGGTTATGGCAGGCATGGTCTGTGGCCAGGGCATTGGATAGGGAATCAGGAGATTTGGGAACCATTCCTAGTTCTGCCACCAGTTCACTGTGAATCTTGGGCAAGTTGTTCACCTCTCTGTCCCCCTGTGTGCAGAGTGTTCTCCCGCTCTTCCTAAAGTGCTTAGCTCAAGGGAGGAAGGATGGGAAGTAGTATTCTAAAGCAGGTTTCCAGCTAGTAAATCAGCTGACGTTAACAAACCTGATCCCTAAAACCTATTTTAAATGTCAAAAGAGAAAGCAACTACACAATTCCTTCTCTTCTTGAGCAGCTAGTGCCTCTCTGGCCCCAGGCATCAGGACAGATTAGACTTAAATGGCTTGATCTGTTCTCCCAACAGAGAAAGGGCAAGGCCTGTGCTGAAAATCGACAGGGGTTCAGTGCTGACCTTCTGCTTGAAGGGGAATCTGAAACTTGGCAGGGCAGGCAATAAGATTCATCTGAGATCTTACTCCTGCCTTGATCTGTGCCACAGAGCCTGTGGTATCAGCTTCTTGTTTTGTCATCCGGAAGAAGTGCCGCTCGCCTAGGTGCAGCTATTACTGTCCATTATTCCTACTGTGGTTCTGTTGGGGCATGTCTTCTGTGCAGAATTAAGGCAGGGGATCTGCACCCAGCTTTGAGCAGCCACACCGAAAAGCCAGGCTCAGGTTACTGTGTGCTACTAATACTGCACTTCTGTGTTGCTGGGACCTCTGGGGGCACGTCCCACAATTCTTTGTGCTGCAGGAAACTGAGGCGCTCTGATTCCCAGTGAATTGTGGGAGAACTTGGCTGTCCTTGGCACATGGCGGGAACTGCGGAAGGAATTGGAGGACTATCAGCCTTTGAGTGATTTATTTATTTATTAGCCTGCATCCTCACTGCAAAGTGGGCTGGTTGCCAGCCCAAGTGAGCAGCACTTGGGCTTTAGCCTATAATTCCCCCCTCCCATGCCCCCCCCGCCCCCCTCCCCGCCGCCGCCAGCTAGCCTGTGGCAAAAACACCACTGGTCAGGGGGGTTTTTGTGTAGATGGGAGCTGGGTTAGGGCAACACCCTGGTCAGAGCCTGAGTTAACTGTGCAGTGAAAACACACCCTTAGATGTTGGAATCCACTGCTCATCTCTGTATGCTCCAGTGTCTTCCAGGTCATATTCATGGCTTCTTTCCTAACCTGGAATATTTTGTGTTTACTTTTTCAGCATGCTATATAGATGTGAAAAGACCTGCTATCCAATGCTGTGGGTACCCTACTGGATAATTAAAAGTACAATGAAACTAAGCTATCCAACAGCCTGCTGTCAGCACAACCCAGCCCCTACAGAGTACCTGCGTGCCAAATGTCTGCAGAACATTAGGGGTCTGATTCTCTGTTCTGCTATGCCTTGTGTAGCCGTTCACACCGATAAAGAGCAGGTGCTTGACTATTGTTCAGAGCCCGTGGCGGTCTGCACCCATTTTGTATTATGGTAAATTGCTATGCTAAGAGCAGAGTGATGAAGAATCAGGTCAGGGGTCTCTTAGTGCTTACATCTACTCCCTTCCACTCTACCTGGCAAACTGTCAGGTGTTGTCTTTATGCTGTGGGGGTCTGGAATGGGAGAAATTGAACGTCATCCCAGCACGAGACCACTGTATACCACATGAAAAATCATCCTAATCCTTTCAGGTCGTGCCAGACAATGACTTGCCTTTAAAGCAACCACTCCTGGAGATTTGTTTTTTCTGGCACTGAAATCTGATCAAGATCTGGCTCTGAAATACCATATGGACAAAGAGCTGGGTTTGATCAGCTTCATTGACTGAGCCTTTCAAGGTTCTAGGCTGCAATCTGCAAATTATCAGATGTCATTACAGCAAATTGCTGGAACAGACAGTATGGTTTCCTTGTGCTTGAAGGGGAGACGGTGCACCAAGGGCTGGAAGGAAATTCAGCATGCTTGTGAGTAATTGTCTTGGGGGAGAGGGGTAATGTAATAAAGGATAGGTCCATGAAATGCCCAGCCTGGACTTCTGCTTCTAATCCTCCTTAATTCTTCAGAGGGCAGTTGAATACTGGCCCCTCACCAATTTGCAGCCAGAAAGTTCATGCATCCAGCAGAAGCCAGTAGGATTAATTGCTCTACAGCATAGTTTCTCAACCTAGGGGTACGTGAGACACAGGCAGGGGGTACCTGGGGAAAAACAGAGTGAAGAGGAGGCGGGTGGCAGCTGCCCACTTCCCATTCAGTCCCAGCTCCCAGATGGGAGGTGTGTGGCAGCCCCCGGCTTCTGGGAAAGCCAAGCTCCAGCCATCTGCTTCCCGCCTGGTCACAGCTCCCAGCTGGGAGGCAGGTGACAGTTGCTAGCTTCTGGGGGGAGATGGGCAGCAGCAGCCTCCCACTTCCCGCTGGGTCCCAGGTGAGAGCCCACTGGCAGCCTCCTGCATCTCATAAGCTGGGTTCACAGTTGGGTGGCAGCCACCCGTTCCCTGGCTGCAAGCCGAGGGACAGCCTCAAGTGCCCCGGCTTGAAGACAGGCAGCAGCCGCCTGCCTACATCCCTGGGTCCCAGCCAGTGCAGAAGCCTCCTCTGCCCCAGCTCAGATTGGGTGGCAGCCCCCTCCCTGGCTCAAAACCAGTGCCCAGAAAACTTGTCAATTTCACTGCTCTAGCTTTGGCCAACATCACCTCTAGCCCAGGTTCATACTTGAGTTGCGCACCCCTGGTGTAAAGGTGGTAACCCTGCCCACACTAGATCTGACATCTGTCATATCACGGCCTTATATAGTCAGCCCTTGTTCCAACATATGTCTCACATTAGTCTGTAAATATAAAATCCCGTGGAAAATTGAGTGTTGGGGGACTTATTAAACTGTTCAGAAGTTAGGAGGTACTTGCTACTTAAAAGGTTGAGAAACACTGCTCTACAGGATTAGGCTGTTGGTGTCTTGTAAACCTCAATTTCAAGCAGACCTTGACTGGGGCTGTGTTCGCCTCTATTCGGGGCAGGGAAAGGCGTGTTTATAATGGGAAACCAGAGCTGCTTATTTTTGGTTGACCGGGGTAAAAGAGGAGTTTTTGACAGGTCTGGGATATGTGTAACAGGAGGGTAGCATGAACATTGGCTGGGATAAATAGAGGTTTGTCATGACTAACTATTATGCAACTTTTTTTTAATCAGTTGTTCAGTATTGAGCAGACTTGCTAAAAGTACTCTTTGCTCCAGATAGGCAATGTAGTGCACAGTGGAGTAGTGCTCCACTTAATGTTTTGGCAGCATTTCCATGATAAAGGTCTGTTTTCAGAGGCTGTAGAACTTGTTCATCAGACTGGTCTGGACTGAGCCAGAAGTTAAGCAATGGTAGCACAGGTATGGACACATGGCTTTGCTGCTGTCAGTCCATAAACTAGGTAGATTAAAGTTAGCTCATCTACACGTGTTGCAATCACACATCCTGACTGCAGTGTAGACGTACCCTTTTGTCTGATTAGATTGAAAGCTGTTCGGGGCAAGGACTCTCTCTTACTATGTGTTTGTACAGCACCTGGCACAACGGGCTCTGAACTCGGTTGGAGCATCTGGGCACTACATAACACACGTAAATACCGGCTTTTAAAAATTCAGTTCGTGTCTTAATTTTGCCAACTTCTCCCACTTTTGGGACTTGCTCAGAGAGTATTTGCTGGTTCGGGGGAAACTTTGAAGCAGGGGTCACGTTTCTGAGAGAGGCTTGCATGATAAGGTTACTGCATAGTAGTAAATCTGATACCACTGGGATAATCCGGAGCACTGTCTTTATCAAGGTAAAGGGAAGGATGTTAAGAGATTGTCGTCGTTGCTGCTCTTCTTCCATACATTGGAAGGGTCAGGCAAGGTCTTGCCTGCATATAGCAGTTCCAGACTAGAATAAAGCCAGCGTAAGATGGATGTAAAATTCAATTTAGACAAAAAGGATCAATGGGATGGCATTTGTCAAGGACAAGCATTGATCACAACAGTGAGCTGCATTCACCATGTGCTGTCTTTATGCATAGCGCTTGCTGAGTTATTTTTTTAGTGGTTTCTCATTGAATGTGCGGCTATTTCAAGATGGCATGTTGCTGCTTTATACAAAACATTCTGTGTAATGAAATGGTGAGACACTAATCCTTGGGCAAAGGCATATTAATACATACCATCTTTGTTGTTCATAGTTAAATATGGTCTGTCTAAGAGCAAATGAGGTATAGGGCATATGAACAAGCCAAAGTGCTTACAAGTGACATGGAAAAGGTTTGTCCTTGTTCCTTTTTTTTTTTTTTTGAAAAGGGTGGCAGCTGTAGTGTTTAAAAGTTTGCTGCTGGGTATAGTCTGTCATCGGAGACTTGGCTTTCTTCCAAGCTGACTCTGATGTTTAACCTACAGAAACATCATCCCCTCTCTCTCTTTCATTTGTTCTGTGCCAGAATTGAGCTTTTGCAATTTTCTGGTGAATGCCAATTTGCAAAATTTAGGCCACACAAATTCTAACAGTATAGGGAAAATTATCCCTGTCATTGATGTGGTACAAAGCATAAATGAATTGTCTGCTTCAGACCAGAGGTAGGTGGTGTGGGGGTTGATGGCTTGGCAATGAGATATGAAACCTTTCACTTCTTGGTTAACTGTGTTTGTGACTATCTGACTTCCTCTGCAGGCCCATTGTGCGAGCATTTTGCATGGTAACCTGCTTGGATTTTTATTTAGCTATTAAAGCACCTACTTTGGGCACAAGGCATTTTTGACAATTTAAAAATACAATTCATCCGAAGATCAGCAGCAGTTCTCATCCCGTGTTGAAACAAAATATAGCCTGTCACAAAAGAATATCGTGTCCCTGCCTTTCACCCACCCCGAGTCTCATTCTGCCCTGCACATCCCCCTGAACAAATGCACAGGGCTTGTGGTATGTCCTGATGCTCTGTAGATTTGATCTAGCCCAAACCAAGGCTGTGGCGAAATTGTATTCAGTAGAGAGTCATATCAACACCTGGGTTTAGTTTAGCAAAGTGCAGCGCCTGTGGATTTGATTCATGGGAAAGGTTAGGATTCTTGCTGCTGAATCCCAAATACAGTCAAGACGTAACACCAGCTTTTGCCCATAATGGCTCTTGTTCAGATGCTGGTTCATATTTTTCATGAGTGCCTCTTGTCCCTAGGGTAAAAGAGACAGTGAGCCGCAAGGCTGTGCCAGGGCTGCCTTTGGATACAAGCAAGAGGAGTCCCTGCAAAATCGGTGGTTGTGTGGCTGATCGTAATCAAGAGGATTTTTAGATTATGCCGAGTATAATTTGCAAATTATTGCGTGGCAAACGATTGACCTGTTAATTAGACTCCCTCCTCCCACCCACAGTAAACACATCCTAATCGCAATGAATGGTTCTGTTCTGTGTAGGTCTAATGATTATTTTTTGGCACCATAGATGTGCAAAGGGGTTTTACAACAGGCCACACTAAGCCCTGAACACTGGTATGAAGCAGATAACAGCAGCCTGAAAGCATTTGCTCCCAATAGATATGACAGAAGAGCTATGCTGGAGAAGGAGAGGGACAGAGGTTGGCTTTGGGTCAAAGCAAGTGGGGGCACAAGATCAGGAGTGGGGAGATGATAAAAGGTCCAGTCCTGGACCCATGTACTGACCCGCCTTTCAGTAGGAATAGGTATGAAACCCAGAAAGAACAGAAGTTTGGATGGAAAGCAGGAAGCCTGGGGGAGTGTGGAAGAGATGAAAGCCAAGCCAAGGAATGGTGTAAAGTTTTGGAGGGAATGAGAAGACCAGACGGTATGCCCAAAATGAGGAACCAGTGCAGGGATACAAGAAGTGGATAAAAGCCAGGTGTACCGTCGGGCAATGGAAAAAACACCAAAAGGAGCCAACCGAAAGCATCTCTCCATCGAATACTACTTGGAAAGGGAAAAGCCTGTGGGACTTAACAACACAGAGGACGCGCAAAGAGCAGCTCATGATAGACAGGCAGAGTGGCATCTTATTCATGCCCATAGTAATGTTTGACGGCATGGGAAAGATTCAGATGCAGAAGTTTCTATCCCTCAGGTTTATGGGGAAGGGCTTGAAAATGTGACTTGAATGCCTCCTAAAGGGTCCAAAAAGAGCCCAACGTGTATTATTTTTCAAAAGTGTCAATTCTGGAGGCACGTAACTGGTTACTTTAATGCTGCAGGGCTGGCAATGCTGTGTTTTGTTCACTGGGCTATAGGCTGGAGTCGAATTGGTGACCTAAAGGTGCTAGACCCACCCTAGTTTAAAGAAAAGTCTGATCCCAGTTTGGACAAGCTTGAAGAAATAGGCAGCCCTGAAGCTCCCGTGACCCACTGGTATAAAAATGGAGAGCCATGCTTGTCAAGTCCCATGACAAGGCTTAGTTCCATAGTGCAGGGTTGTGCAGGCCCCACTTGTCAGAGGAGGGATAAGCCTTGCCAACTCCTCAATGCACAAAGTGGGATAACTAGAAAGTAGCGTGCTGAAGGGTCAGGGTAGGCTCTTAACAGCACGACATCCGGAGGCCACCCACATAGCTGCAGAGAAAGCTCTTAAAGAAATCAGATTGACCAATGGAGGACAGCTGTCCATCCGAAGGATCTCCGGCTTCTGCTTGCATCCAGAGCAATAGAACCAGGAACAGTGGTAGACAAATGGGTGTCACTTCACCGTAGTGATTATATTATCAGTTTAATGGCCTGATTTTTTTTTTTTTAAAAGTTACTTAGCCCCCCCAAAACAAACTTAGAAGGTAGCATTTAAAAGGGTGGTTTTGTTTTGAGTTTTTTTGGCTAAAGTTAAATATATTTAAAGGCGAATGGGATCAATCAGAGGCTTATTGGTGAGAGAGTGGCAGAGAAACCCAAGGAACAGATCCTAAATGCCTGAAATGCCTATATTTACATCCGTTACAGTGACTGGGATTTGGAAATCAATATTGTGTTCTTGTTCCCGTGCAGAATCCGACTGAAGTCAATGGGACACCACCAGCCTGAGCCCTAGCCCTTTTGTCCTCCCCTTCTCGAATTCACATGCTATAGTTTTTAGTGGTTTGGCTTGCTACTCTACTGCAGTTCCCGAAGGATGAGCAGCTAGATTTGGACATCACTGGTGTGAATCAAGATAACTCCGATGCCTCCAGTGGGGTTAAGTTCCTCTGAATTTGCGCTGACCTATATGAGGTCAGAATTGTGTCCCAGATCTGGAAATCCGAGCAGCCAGCTACTGTGTTCTTGGCTTTCAGTGCTGCATGTTTGTGTACTGAAAACTAGTAAACACTTGTGAATTTGTCTGAGCTGCTGCAACAGCAGGAAAGGACAAAGCGAGTGGTATTTGTCTAATTGGCCTGTAGTCATTTTATGTCAGCTGAACAGCATCTCTCTGACCACAGGGCTTGAGTGGTGGTGATGTGAGAGTGTTGCATGAACAGAGATGAGCTGACGACCCACATGAAGCGCAAATCCTCTTTCCTTATCTGCTACCAAAATGCCCAGCTCGAGAACGCACCTCTCTGTTCTGCCTGTTAAGCACTTATCTCTGATCCAAAGGGATCATTGTCCATTTCAGTGATCCCTTTGGATAGCTGCATTCAGTTCATGAGATTACAGCTGCTTGCAAATATTTATTTTTATAGGGCCATTATTCACACTTAATTCTCAAAATCCTTGCAAAGCTGTCTGCTCCTCATCAATGAGGAGCAATCACAGCTGCATTGGCTTGAATTCTGACTGCCACTCCTTTTACCTTCCTACTGTGTAACTGGGAGGGAGCATGGTCTATGATACAGGACTGATGCTGGTAAGATTGAGATTTACATCCTAACTCTGCCACTGATTTGCTTTGTGAGCTCAGCAATTGTGTAACTGCTGCGTGCCTGTTTCCCTGTTTATGTAGTGGGGGTGAGTCTCTCACTGTATTTGTACAGGAGCTAGCAAAATGGGGCTGCAGTTCCAGTGGCGGCTTCAAGACACTTCTGTAAAAAAGTTGAAGAATAATTTTTACTCACTTTGCAGCGATGCTGAGGATGTTAACCTTTAATTTTCTTTCTCACATACACATGCCTTAAGATCCTCCGATAGAACAACACAATGCTATTGAGAGAATATCATTAGTAACTCCCAGCTAAAGCAATGCTGAGGCTTTAAACATTTTGGACCAAAAGGTGTTTGTTTGTTGTGTTTATTGAGCAAAACTCAGCCTTGTCATTTCCTAAAGATGCATCTCGCTGCAGGTGGGAGCACGCATCCCAATGTGAGTAGGCAGATGTGCTTGTGTTCTGAAAATAGCTACGTAGCTGAGGGTAGCATGGTTGGCGGCTTGGGCTAGCCATTGGAGTATGTATTCAGGGTGTCCAAGCAGGCTAGTCTCCTGAGTACAAGCCTGCTTGAACAGCCAGGGTGCTAGCTGAAGGAGAGCTAGTGCATTTCTGTTTCATGTCTTCCAGCTGCAGAGTGGACACTCCTTATGAGCAAATGTTGATGATGGTTTGTCTTAATTGTGCTGGTGCTTAGAAGAAAATATAAAGTCCTGTGGGGGGACTCAGAAGAGGTCCTAACCCCTCCCGTCAGAGGCACTTCATATTTGTGTAAAGTCTAGTGCCTTTGACTCAAAACGACCTTGTGGGGCAGGTCTGTATTACCTTTATATTACAGATGGGGAAACTGAGGCACAAGGGTGAAGTGACAAAGTGCGACTGTCACACTGCCTCTGTAGTAGAGCCAGGAATAGAACTGAATCCTGGCTTCATTCTCTTGTCCTATCCATGACAGGGCGCTTTCTCCTTTCAGTAGGAGTGTGGTTGCTAAGTCATTCCCAACACTGAGTATAGAGAAGAAGGATGCTCTTGTGCTTATGGCACTGGACTGGGACTCCAGGAGATCTGAGTTTTTCGTTCCTAGCTCTGTCACAGACTCCCTGTGTGACTTGGGCAAACTGCTTAATCTCAAAAACGAGAGTTCTCTGGCTTAATCTCAGTGCCTCAGTTCCCCATCTGTAACGTGGAGATAACAGTACATCCTCTATCTTTTTAAATGGTGAGCTCTTCTGGGCTGGAACTCCCTTAACAGCTGTTTACACAGTGCCTAGCACAAAGGGTGTCCAGGAGTTGAAGCCTCTAGGCATTACTGTATTACAAGTATTACGTTTCTTCCCATAAATGTTTTCATCCTCTTGTAGTCTTGATATTTTAATTCCACTGGTAGGACTTTTATAGATTATGGGTGAAATCCTTAGATGGTGTCCAAATTCTCACTGACTTCAGTGGGGCCAGGATTTCAACCTGTGGTGGAAGTCCGTGGGCCCAAAATCCTGCTCATTTTATTCCCATTTCAGTCTTAGGCTCTGCAATGGTCTGATAGAAAATTCCTTTTTAAAAAAAAACAAAAAACAAAAAAAAAACCAAGCAAACTTCTGACCAAAAACTGGCGCTAGGAAGATATGTGCTAAACTTCCCTGATCTCTCTCTGCTTCTTGCTGCATCCTATTCCCCAGCCTTGGTTTCCACATCATCTCTTTAGATTGTAAACTCTTCATAGACTATAAGGTCAGAAGGGACCATTATGATCATCTAGTCTGACCTCCTGCACAATGCAGGCCACAGAACTTCACCCACCCACTCCTATAATAGATCCTTAACCTATGACTGAGGTTATTGAAGTCCTCAGATAATAATTTAAAGACTTGGAGGTACAGACTCTCCACCAGCAAGTGATCTGTGCCCCATGCTGCAGAGGAAGGCAAAACCCCCCCAGGGCCTATGCCAATCTGCCCTGGGGGGAAATTCCTTCCCGATCCCAAATGTGGCGATCAGTTAAACCCTGAACACGTGGGCAAGACTCACCAGCCAGACACCCAAGAAAGAATTCTCTGTAGTACCTCAGAACCCCCCATCTAACATCCCTTCACAGGCTACTGGGCATATTTACCACTAGTAGTCTAAGATCAGTCAGTTTCCAAACGAGGCTGTCTCATCATACCATCCCTTCCGTAAACTTATCAAGCTCAGTCTTCGTGGCAGGGATCTTATTTTGTGTTCCTAGGAGAATATGTGGCACTTGGTGTTCTTCACTCATAGATTTAGAAGCTCTTCCTAAAGGTGGGAGAGGATCATTAACCCCATTCTGCAGAGAAACTGAGGCACAGGAGAGTTAAGTGGCTTGTTCTAGAGGCCTGGCAAGCCAGTGGGAGTAGAACACAAGGCTCTTGAGCCCTGTCTGCCATTATGCACCAGCGAAGTTTCTCGCACACCGTTGGGTGATGTCAATAATACCCATGTAAGCGTGGCCAGCAGGCTTTGGTCCCTAGTCTAATGCTTTGCACTTGGCAGTCTTGAATGCTGCACCCAGTACAGATAGTGGTAAATGGATGGCATGTGCCTCCAGGCTGGGCTAGGAAGAGCTGTCACTTTAAGTGCAAGTCACAGCTCTCGGGGGCTGTGCCAAATGACAGCCAGGGAAGAGGGGGGCTTTGTGCTGTATTTAAGCCTTGCTGAGGGTGAATGAAGAGCAGGGATTTCTCTGTGATCACCGCTCGGGTTTTGCTTCCTTCTGCACCCAACCTCCAGGCTGAGCAGCTCAGCCAGCGGATTCGTGACAGGAGAAACCCCAAAAGAGTTTGCTGCTCTGGCCATGGGGAGCCTGGACCGGGGTTAAGTCTCCTGCATTCCTGTCTGTGAGCGCAGGGACGTTTAGGGAAGCTGGCCGCCTGCTTTCATTTAACGAAGTGGGTCAGTTTCTCTCTTTTCTTGGAAACTGGGAAGGGGCTTTTTTATGCTGATGTATCGGGGACGGGGGTGCTGCTGGTTCCCAGTTCGGCACCATGTGCCCAGAACAATCCCATTCTGAGAACTGAAACGAAACCACAGCGGCTGCTTCTCTCTGTGGGAGCCTCTTTGCTCTCCTCCCCCCCCCCACACCCTTCAGCTTCTTGACTCTGCCGGTACAGAGAGGAGGCAGACTGCAGACTTCCAGTGCACTAAAATAGCAGCAAAGAGAAGAACCTGTGATCCTCAATGCTTCGTTCACCCTCTCCATGTTGAGTTGAATCTTTCTGGGAATTCAAACCCTTTTTCCTTTCCCCACCAAGCCTGGGCTCTCCAGATACTCTGTTTCTCCTGTAGCAGCTCTTGATCTATTTTAATAGCTGCCTTTTTGGATGTGCCAGCGGTAGCCTTTGGAGGGGGTGGGAATATATGTTGTTGGAGGGGGAGTGGAAGGATGAAGCATGAATCTTAACCCCCAGCTGCCTGTTCAAACGCATGTTGCTGGGTGGCAAGGAAGCCTTTGGATGTTCCAGGCAGACCTTTGGCTGCTCTGCTCCAGAGAAACTGTCTAAACCTCAGCACGGCTGCGAAGATGCACCTGCTTTGCTGCTAACAGGTAACGGTTTTTCCAAAACTGAGTTGCTTTCGGTGCTCTCTGTGCCGAGACAAGCTCTCTGTTTGGATAGCTTAGGAGAGTCTGATTCTGCCACCCCTGTCCTCACCGCAGTGGTGGTGTTCGTAAGAAATGCACCTCAGAGTATCAGGTGCACGTCTTTGGCAACAGCTGGGGCACACGTTTAAATAGAGGAGATGGTCTTGCTTCTTTGCAGGATTACTTATTGAATGCTTGCCTCAGTTTTGCATTGACCCCTAGAGACCTTAATGCAGATTTTCCCTCTTGGATTCAGGTGGGTTTTATTTTGAAATCTATATAACTTTAGAATAGGGAAGCGTTGGCACTTGAAATTTGTGACTCAGATAATATTAAACAAGATAGTGGGCCTCATTCTGACTTGCACCAGCATAGTTCCATTGACAACTTAGTCTGTGGGAGAATTGCCCCGTCCATTACATGCAGTAAGTTTAAAAGACCAGGCAGTTGTAAGGATTTCTCAGCCTGTGTATCTTTCCACCCCCTTCTTTCTCTCTTACACATGCACCCCCCCCCATCCATCCACATGCACACAATGAAAATGAGCAGCAGGCACTCTGACCTGCTGGATGAATGTTAGACACTGCAGGTCTCCATAGTGATGAATCCTGCATAGTTACAGGATGGTTCATTGACAAATTACAGAAATAAAAGCCTTTCTGGGGGCTGGAGAGAACAAAAGGGACAGAAAAGCAGGCTGACTTTGAGAGAGTGGAATTTTTTCCCCCAGAAGTCTTGTGTATTAAAGATACAAGATCACAACTGGAAATATAGGTGGTTGTGTTTTTTTTTTTTTTTTCCCCCTCTCTACAATTTAGCAACAATCAGAAAAACCCAAGTGCTTGGCCTAGTACGTTCTAGAAACCACAATTTCATTTCAGATAACCGGGGGGGGGGGGGGAGTAAGGATTCATAGGAGACTGCGTGGTCCAGGGGAACATATTTGGTCTCCGTAATGCAAACATTGCTTTGCTTGGGGCGGAGGGGGAAGAAGGCTGTCTGCATTTGTGACACAACGAAGGCCTTCAAGTGGGCATCTTTAAGGCAGATATTGCGCTGCTCTTGGGGTGCATTTAGTCTGAGGAGACAACCTCCTCTGGAAAATACAGCATCGTTTTTAAAAAAGCTATTCGTGGTGGTGCTAAAACGGCCCCATTTGGTCCTTTCTGGTTCCTCCTCCTGTCCCCCTCCACAGTGCAGAAGTTGGGCACCAGCAAGTCCGTTGGTTTCGCCTGTTGAGTACAGCTTGCTGTACTGTGCCACAGGAGCATCTGCACCACATGGACTAGATGGTAGAAGCTGCTGCAGGGGTGAGCAAACAGCAATGGAGGTGCAGTGTTCCAGGCTGATGTTCTAAGGATTGTTTGATGGAAGAGCTATGCAGAGGGGGTGGGCAGTGTTGCTCTATTCCTTTAGCCAAAATATTTTTCCCTAGCTTTCTAAAACAGGATTGAAAGGTCAGACCTAGCTCCTTCTCCTCTGCATCACAGGAGACTGAAGCTCAGTGGAGTATAATCTGAATGCTCTTGATTTGCATGAAACCTGTTAGGATCAGGATTCATGGATGCTCTCCTGTCTCTCAGGTTATTTTAAACCCCATGCTTGTGGCAACGGAAGGTGACATTTTCCCCTCAATCATCCTGGCATCCCTGCTCCTTGTTCCCCAGAACTATGTGACTAAACATCTTGGGATGGGTGACGTTCTTTGTTTTAATGAGCAGTTCTTTAGGAGTAAAAGTCAGAATCCCTTCTGCTGCTTGCTTGTCAGACTGTGTATGTTGCAACTGCTGTAGACATCTGGGTTGCAAACAAAGAAGGTTTTGATCCTCGTCTTACTCCTACTGTGTTGCAACACGTACAGCTCTCTCGCTGCAGATTGCTTGATGCCTGCTTGCATGTGTGTGGAAGGTGCATGGCAAAAAGGCAACCTTCTGGGTCAGTAATCAAGGGACTGCCTGTGAAGGTCACTGCCACGCAGATAACTTCATTGGCATCTCGAGGGTACAACGAAATACGAAGCAGCCTGGAAAATGACTCACTACAGATTGTCAGAGCAGAGTCATAGAGAGGGTTGGGTTGGTCCCTTTTGCCTCTTCTTATGAGCCTTATTCACAGCGGCTGGACAGACCTGCAAGGCCAGGCTTGGTACCTGGTGGGGACAGTAAAGTGTGGGGTATCTGTTGACTTTGGAGTCGTATCTGTTACATCCGCTGTTTGGATTCCTTGGGTTTTTGCAGCTTGTTAAAAGTACTTGTTCCAGGTCCCGTCGGTATCAACGCAGACCTCTGGTAGCTCTGCTGTTCGATGGTCAGTGCTGACTCATAAACCAAGGTTTGGTCTAAAACCAGTGATGCGGTGGTGTCACTTTTCCCCAGAATGCCCCAGTGCAGGTGAGGATGTCCTAATGGCAACCGTGCATAAGGTCTGTTGCGAAACTGTAGTGCGAGGAGGAATGCTGTGAGGAGAAGCAGTTGATGGCTGCATGGAGAAAGAGATGCTCCAGCTGCACTCAGGGTGCAGAGTGACATAACCCAGGCCCTGCAGGACAGAGGCTGGCACTCTGCTATTGGCCCACCTTGCTGTGCCCATTTTGCAACAGGTATGGTTGGGTCAATCCATCTGTGACTTGAGTAGCCCCTCTCTAGCCGGCTCTGCTGTGACTAGGCAGCAAGGCATCGCAGTGACTTTCCTTGAGTAGGTTTGAGATGCAACCTGTTGGTTACTTTAAAAAGCAGTAATTCCCTTTAAATACCAAACAGGCTGGAGCCCTATCTACACAGCTCGCTCCTGTCCTGGGGGCATGGGATAGCATTCAGCTCCTTGGAGTTGGGGACACAATTCCATGGGACACATACTGCTCTAATTCCAGGCCTCTCCCGCCCTTTGTAAGTCAGATTCCTTTCCCTCTTGTACACCATGCCTCAACCCACTCCAGTGTGAGAGCAAGACTTTCCCCAGGGGAAGCTGGGTGGGCAACTCCATGTTAGCTGCAGTGGCATAGCTACGGGTGGGCCACCCACTTTGAAAGCAGGCCCACGCAATCAGATTTTAAGCAATTTGTCCCACGTTTTTATCAGCCTCTGTAAAGGCAGCTCTTTTGCTTTTGACACAAGACTTGTGCCCACTCCTGTCAACCACAGGTCCTGCCAAAAAATCAGTTCTGGCTACGCCTCTGCATTAAGGTCCCCTATCTTGTTCTTCTCCCCTGGGTTTCCCCATCAGAGTAGCTGATAGTGGGTCCCTAGTGAATTAGTTTTGCCCTTGGCTCAAAATAATACAAGAGGAGCCCATTTATGGAACTGTGATCAGGAATAAGAGGCGATCAGGCGATTCCAGACCCTGATTGTGTTTTGGAAGCAAATGTTGCAAAACCTTCCACTTAAAAAAAGCCTTTCCACCAGGAGACTGGCATAGACTGACACACTTAGCACAGATTCCCCCGTTCTATTCCTAAATACAAATTAATTGACTTTTTCTCTCTAATCTAAATTTAAAAAAAAAACTAACCCCCCAATCTGAAGCACAGTTTTGACTCTGCGAGGTTCCCAAGATGCTGTCAAGCCCAACAGGGACACCTGTTGCTATTTATTTATTTATTTATTTATTTATTTGGGTGTGGAAAGTGTTCCGATGCTAAGGGGATGGGCGGCAGGAGAAAATCCTAAGAAACTGAGACCAACAGAGGGTATTAATACTGCCACTGTAAAGCCATGTCACAAAAAGGGAATCCTTTCTAAGACCTTTGTAAGGAAGGAAGTACTCAATACCCCCATTTTATGGAGGGGCAAATTGAGGCAGAGGGATTGGGTGAGTTGGCTGGGTTCATGCAGTGAATCAGAGGGAGTCCTGTGTTTTCAGGCCACGCTTCTCTATTCTGGTCATTTGAAATACTGTTGTTGTTTTTTGTGTTCCCCACTGAAAAAGACTTAAAAATAAATAAATCAGACCTTCCTTGGAATGTCTACCTACGTTATACATGGGCTGATTTAAGTCCATTGGGTGCCATAATAAAAGCATGAGTGCTGCATTATAAATTGTTGGATGGAAATGTGATTGCATATGCTCATTTCCCCTTCCTCCCTCACCTGCGAAAGAGAGAGAACTGGAAAACAGCATCATAGGAGGCAAGGTTATGAGAAGTTTTGTTGTAACCCTGCAAAGACTGAACTGAAATCTCACCATATTTATTTGCCAAACCGGTTGTACTATATTCCTCAATGGATTTTGAAGAGGGTACGTGATCAGAGGAGGAGTTTATTTTTAGGTCTTACTAATTCTGCTGTGTCATCGTTGGATGGTATTTTTAAACACCACAGTGCTGCCCACGTGATACCAAGCCACTCTTACGCCACTCTGTGAGCAGTAGGCATCACACTTGCCTTTCAGTTTTCCCCTGGAAGAGAGGTGCCCAGTGGCCTGGCTGAAACTGGCCCCGTGTCCTGCATTTGCAACGGGATGTTGTGTTCTTTGTTATTTGTGCATATTTGCACCTTCCTGTCTTGTACTGCTTGTTTGTAGAATGTCACAGGGGCTGAGTGCAGTGGTGGTGTAGCTGTGTTTGGTGCCAGGATATTAGAGGACAAGGTAGGTGCGTTGATCTCTTTTTATTGGACCAACTTCTGTTGGTGAGAGACAAGCTCTTGAGTTACACAGAGCTCTTCTTCAGGGGCTGAGGACCGTTACAGTGGGATCGGGGGAGCCAGTGGATGCACTAGCATGACAGGATGCTGGGATAGATTTTTCAAAGACGTAAATAGCAATTAAATCTTAACTCCCATTGAAAGTCTCTGGGGGAACCTAATTGCCACTTGTGCCTTTGGCAACCTACCCCAGTGCCTATGTAAGGACATCTGTATACCCAGGTTGGGACAGGCTTGTAATCTTTTTTTATTATTTATTCAAAAGTCATGAATGGGCTGTGTCTACACCGGCAGCTGTATTTTCTCCTGTCAGTAGTGGGAGCAGACACACAGACCATCCGCTGGGCACACCCTAGACAACAGGGTTTTTGGAACAGGTGTAGCCGCTCCACATTGGTACTCCTGCTGTTGCTAATGTCTGTAGAGCTGCGCCAGAGGGAGATGCACTATTTTTTATACTAAGGGGAGGATATTGCCTGCCAGTGAATCGGCTCTTCTTTTCCAAGCATGTTCGAAATTCTGCATCTCCCGGCATCAGCCCCAAGCTAACTTCCCTGCATAAGCGAAACTTGGGCAGCTCCAGGTGACTCGGCTCAGGAATGTGGGGTTCATCCCAATAGACACTCTCCAATATAGCAATACCTGGCTTGCTTTGTTACTAATATCACCCAGCCATAAATGATTCACCTCCCCTTTTTCCCCCCCACTGGTGAGTAGAGCCTTTTAAAAACATACACGGGGGCTTATAAGCGGCTTTGTTAAGCAGCTGGTTGAAGCACAAAAGCCAAGGTGGCTGCATTGTTTTCCCAGCCCTGTCTTCCAATTTAATTGAGTGCAAAAAAAAAAAAAGGTTGCCATCACCTGCCTTTGGTGGCAGTTCCAAATATCCTCTGGTTTGACATCAAGAGGAGATAATGGGAGTTATGCACCTAATTTCCTGTCTACCCCTCTGAAATCTTACCTCCGAGCTGTGCATACAAGGGAAGCCTTCAGGGTTTTTATGCAGCTGTAACTGTGCATTGGAAATGTTCTGGCTAGCTTGCATGTCCTGCCCATCTGTTCTAAAGCATGGGGGTGGGGCCGCTGCATTGAATAAAAAACAGTCTATTCAGTTTGCCAGGCTGACTTCATAGCCGAGGTCTGTCAGAATGGAAGCAACATGAAAAAATCTAGGCCTGCTTTATTATTTTATTATACATAATATTTTTTTTTGGTCAGGGTGGATCTGGAATTGCCTCTGTCTCTGTGCAGAAAAGAGGCTCTCAATTTGCTTGCTAAAGGCAGCTGTCACTTTAAATGCACCAGCTGGGCTGTAATTAAGATTTAATCTAAATAAAAGAAGAGCTTTGCAATATTTTTTCCAGCCGCATTCCCTCTAATGATACAGCACATGCAGGAACCAATGACAATGCTGATGGGGTTGTCTTGTTTAAAGGCCTGTTTATTAAAATTACTTTTTCCCTGCTTATATGGCTCTGTAGCAGGTTTACCAGTCATTTTTTTTCTGAAATAGGATTTCAAAACATTTGAGTGGTTCTGCACATGGAGACATCTGTTTCCTTAATTTTGCCTGTATTAAAAAGGATTTTTCATGGCCTCTTTTCCCACCCCATCCATTGACCAATAATACAAAGGGCATTCTGGAGCGTGGGGCTAAGTGCACTGTACGTGGGGTGGCTGCCATAGTGCCATCATTTCCTTTTCTTTTGGGTTTGCACTCACACTGGGTTAATAAGATGTGCACTTGTCATACTCTTCTGGGGAGGAACAGGGAGAGGAAAAATAAACCACCTCTAAATTGCCTCTCTGGGGATAAGCATGGGAGTGGGTCATGGCTAATATGGCATGAAAGTTCCATGGCCTGCAGTCTGTAATGTAATACATCCTCTTCTGCATGCGTTTGTGCTGTGATGGATTGTATGGGACTCTGGCTGCAAAGATTGTCCTCACAAAGAACACAGTTTTAGTGTGGAGATGCTCCATTCTCTGTGGGCTCACTCCAATAAATCAAGGCCTTTCTTTCTTGTTCCAGGGGGGTCGCCGTGTTAGTCTGTATACAGCAAAAACAACGAAAGACCTGTAGCACCTTAAAGACTAACAAATTTCTGCGGGCATAAGCTTTCGTGGGCTGCAACCCACTTCATCAGATGCATGCCCACAAAAGCTTATGCCCGCAGACTTTTGTTAGTCTTTAAGGTGGTACAGGACTCCCGTCTTTTCTCTCGTGTGTACCTACTTTGGGCATTGCAGGAGTTTGTCGGAGGGTCTCGAGTGCAGGAAGGGGGATGGGAACATGGCTAGGTGATAGTATCCAAAGTGGATGGGTCGGGGAGAGACGTGAATGGGGGAAGGAGACTAACAGGGTGACAGAGGAGGGGGCTATATGTGCACAGTACAAACAAAAACCCCACGACCGTGAGTCTCGGACCCTGAGACGGCTGACTCAGACTTGTGGGGCCCGGACTCCAGGGCTGGAAATAGCAATGTTGACATTCAAGCATGGGCTGGAGCCTGGGCTCTGAGCCCGTCCCCTCTTGCTGGGGTTCAGGGCCTTGGCTCCAGTCTGGGCCTGAACTCTACACTCGTATTTTTAGTCCTGCAGCGCAAGCCCCAGGAGCCAAAGTAGCTGACCTGGGCTCTGAGGCTCGCGGCTGTGAGTCACTTTTTTTTTTTTTTTTTGGAGTGTAGACAAACCCCTTTGAAAGGTGATGGACAGTTAGTTCCATGTGAACTGATATGTCCCCTTCCCTGCTGCTACAGATCTCCCTCCTGCAATGAGCTCCTCATAAGTGCCAACACGGTGCTCGTACAGGGATCCAGGCTGTAACTTCCAGGAACTATTTCGAGGAAGTTCTATGGCCTGTGCTGTTCAGGACGTCCGGTTTGAGGACTACAGCTGTCCCTGCTGGCCTTGGAACCTATTTGCTGAGAAGAGAGAGAATTTTCCACAGGACTTGCCAGGCGGCTGTGACGCCTATGTTGTCTAAGGGGGGGGGAGGGTAGAGGGCAAATCAGGCATAGAAACAAACAAAGTGGAATGGAATAGCTCAAATGAGAACCCGATGGGAATGCTGTTGTCTATCTGAAACCAGGAAGCGATGCTGCAGCCGCTTGAACTGCTTGTTTGTATGTTTCCAGGTTCATGTTTTCAAACCTCAGGTCTGTTATGATTGTGCTAGATGTTAACTGAATTAGCTCTGCGTGTTTAAACAGAGCAACTACTGAATCATTCAACATGGTTTTGAAATGGTCCGGCTTGGGGCAGCGTGCAGACAATTTGTGTAACTTGATGGAAAAAACAGAAGGCCCTGTTTTGGTTTGCAAAGGATTTGACCTAGGGAAAAGAGTTGGGGGGGAGGAGGGAAAGAACTCATAATGTGGCAGACAGAAGCCTAAAGCGGCTGTCGATAGTACAGAGAGCCTGAGGGGTTCGTTCGGCTGCTACTGTGTGTTTGGTAACATGGGGAATTGCATTGGTGATTAGCAAGCAGGGCAACAGTGTAGATTTTTGGCATATTTGGGGAGCCCTGCCACCCCCAGACCAAAGACAACTGAAAAGCCACAGATTCAGCACCAAAATTCCCTTTTGTGTGGTCTCCATCTCCTCTCTTACAGCGGTGGAGTTGGGAGGCTGCTGCTAGTGGTAGATCGTGCAACTCATTTGTCCATGCTCTGAAGGGAAAGCGACTATTCCCTTCCCACAAGTCCATCTCCCACCAGCCAAGCAGCTGACAATAGGGATTTTTCCAAACCTCCTCCAGTTCCGATTTCATTTTAAAGGCTAGCAATAGAGGTGTGGATTAAGCTGTGGGTTAGATTAGGTAGATAGACATTTAAACTCTGTGTCAAATGGAACTGTAAGCATTCTCTGCCATCTGCAAATTTCTGAGCCACAAGATGGATGGATGCTAGAAATGTATCTAACTACTAGGGTCTGGTCCTGGCTGACCTGCCCCAGACTTCTAGCCGGATCATGCTTTTGGGATCTTAGTAAACTATATCAGAGGGAATGAATCCAGAATGGCTCTTAGGAGGAGGGAATGGCCTAGATGACCTGGAAGGGCTCCCCATGAAATCACTGCTCTCCCTCCCTTCTTCTAGTCATGCATGGCTCTAGTGTAGAGTCACCCTCCATTCAGGTACTGAAACCTTGCATTAAGATTGGGGGTAATTACTGCTGAGTTATGAAGGTCTGTGGGTTTAATTGGCTTCAGCCGGTGGAGAAAGGGTGTGGGATGTTTCTGGGCCAGAGAAAGTCTTGGAGGAGAATCCTAGAAACTGCCGATTTGGGGGAAGATGCTTAGGACGGTTCCTATTTTTCAGTTATCGGTACGTCTCAAGCTCCAGGGAAGGGTAAATTCGGACACTAATGCCAAGGTAGCTGATGGGTTAGGGACTCTGACTGTTCACAGTGATCGCATAAGATGCTCCATATATATTTTACTTCTTAAACCAAATCCTCTCCCTTCAGAATGTCCAAAACCGGCTTGATTTCAGAGTTGATTAAGTGATGATTGTTAGTATTGCCAAGTTGGAGAGTCCGGAGTTCCTTAGCAGAGTTCCTTCACAAGGGCTAGGCAGAGAAATCAAAGCTTGTGCAGGATACGCCTGTGTGTACTTTGTTTAAAATAAATAAATAAATAATGGAATCATTGAAACTGGTCTCTGAAAAGGGGAGTTTTGCAAAAATTAAAACTTAATCTCAAGTGATCTTTTTATATACACGCACGTGCGCACACGCCCTCCGCCCTAGCTCCCCTGTCCCCATCGCGTGCACACATTCTTACATCCTACTAAACATGAGGAAGCAAGAACTAAGGCATCTACCTGTCTGTTTCTCCCCAATCAAAACAAATATGAGACTAAGGCTCAGCAGCTCCCAGGGGAAATTTGTTTGCATTGCCCTCTTGGCCCCCTAGGTTACAAAGCGAGAGTGGGGCTGGGATCCAGAGGTGGCTGTTTATCTGAGATGGGGGGAGGGGAACGAAATGAGTGCTGTGTGTGTGTTTTGGGATTGTTAGTGCTTTGGGATACAAAATGGCTGCAAAGAACCTGCTCTTTGAACTGTGCTAGCACAATATTTAGCGAAGGGGAGAAAACACTTCCTCCTCCCAAAGGTTGAATTCTAAATTGGAATTAAGATCTGGCCTGGCCAACGGGTCCCCTCTCATAAATAACAAATAGCTTGTCATTTTGGTGTGCTCCTGCTTCATGAGTTAGCTGAGTTCATGCTTCCTACCCAATTATGGAATAATCTTGAGTGGCTGAACAGAACCAACAGACAGTACAGAGCAAAGAAATGTTTAAAAATATCCAGCCGTAAATCATTGTATGGTAAGGAGTGCGAGCTAGTGGCTACGTCTGAGGTTAACACTCTGCTCTGCAACTGATTCAATGTGTGTCATTATGGGCCAGTCATTTATCTCCTCTGGTTCTCCATCTGTAATATGGGAAGGGGATGACAATATTGAGCTGGCTCCCCCACAGATTAATTCATTAATGTCTGTAAAGCACATTGAGATCCTTGCTTTGGAAGTGCTACTGAGCAGCAAAGCACTCATAAACCCCATCTCTGTGCAAGTGTGTGAAACCAGCGGGTAGCTGGAGTGTACGTGAATGAATGCTCATGTTGCCGCATTCACCCTTTAATAGCCCTGCGAGCTAGCAGGTCTGAATATTTCCTTACCAGACTTTTATTTACAAAATGCTGGAAATGATGTTGGCCTCTCTCCAATGTCAGGACAGAGTTATATAAACAGGTAGGCTGGTAATCTCCACCGGGGGAGGGCTAGACGGAGTGCAGGTGCTCAGGGGTGGGTCTGTATTGCTGGGTCATGGTGGTTCCTGCTTCTCTGAGCATATCCTTTAGGTTCAGCTTAACAGCTTCAACATTGATTTGTTTTTGTCTCTATCACCTGAACCTCCTTCCTCAGACATTTGTGAAAGAAATGATCAGGAAAATTTTTGGTCTAGTGCCAAAAACAGTATGCAGAGAAGCTGTCTTGAATCTTGAAATGCAGGTTAGACCCTCTGGTTGTCTGGCTTAGTGTATGACCCTGTTTATTCCAGCCCCATCTCTTTATTTCTACCACATAGGACAAAAATAAACCTGAATGCTGAGGGGTGGCGATCAGTGGCAGAATGTGTTGCCTTCCAAGTCTGTTGCTGCACTTTTGCAATCAGGGTTGGGGCGTCATTCCACAAGATGAAATCAGACGCTCAGCACCTTGCAGTATTGGTCACCTAGATCGGCGGTTCTCAAACTTCTTTGCACTGTGACCCCCTTCTGACAACAAATATTACTACACAACCCTGGGAAGGGGGATCGAAGCCCAAGCCCTGGTGCTCGGGGTTGAAGCCCTCAGGCTTTGGCTTCACCTCCCTCCCCCCCAGGCTCCAGCAAGTCTAACACCAGCCCTGGTGATCCCATTAAAACGGGGTCGAAACCCATTTTGTGGTCGCGACCCGCAGTTTGAGAACCGCTGACCTAGATGAAATGCTGTCACGGGCAGATAGATCCAGGCCCAGCTGTGACACACTTGGCTCACCTCCCAAGGTGGAGAAAATGAATTAAAGGCAGGTCGCAGGGCTTTGGCTCCTGGGGTGGAGATAAGACAGAAGCCAGACAGTGGGAGGTCTGCAGGTAGGAAGCCCTGGAAGTCGGTGCTTAGTGGAGAGAGACTCAAAGGAGCTCTGGAGAGGCTATGGCAGGAAAGCAGAGCCCAGAGGGTGGATGGAAGGATGTCTGAAGAGAAGACAGGAAGAAGGTGTGTCCAGCTTGAGAGTGTCTTGTGTGTAGTTTGGACTTGGCCCTCTGGCTAAGCTTATAAAAGAAAAGTCCCCCCTATCCGGGGGATCTAAGCCACTGCAGAAATCCAACTAGGCAGGACGGTTTAGAGTTCCAGCCTGAGTGAGGGAAAGCAGAGGCAACTGCCGGCTCATTGCCAGGCCAGGTAGGCGCCGCTGTAATACATGAACCCTGTACCTCTTAGATTTGAATCTGTCCCCTCCCCAAGGTATTAATATCCTTTCAGCAGCAAAAAATCCCCCCCCCCCCCTTCTCTCTCTCACCATTCTAATCTTGAGTTCTTGTGACTTACATTGGGGAAAAAACCTGCACTTGCTAAGTTTTAGATATTCTGCAAACAAGTATCAGCGATATTTGTAACTAAATAATATGCTTATGTAGCACCTTTCCTACCCATGAATCCCCAAATGCTTTGTGACTTTGCTAACTTAAAAACCACAGGGGAAACTCGAAAAGAAGCAAAAATATAGTTAGTCAATTTGGCCGGCACAGCTGGGCTATCCATGCTTGCTGCAAGCAGTCAGTGTGGGCTTAACTACTCCTCTGACATGTAATTTCCAGCAGCCTCCCTGGTGCTGTTATTCATTAATGATAACGAGGAAAAGTGCCACCTATGTACAGAATTTAACCATCAGTCCTTTCTGATGCTTGGAGGAAATTGGTTTGTCATGCCGAAAGAAAATCGTGCTCTGTTGTCCTGAAACTCTCCTAATGTGGAGGAGTATAATGGTCCTGGGCCTTAGTTAATATCAAGCAAGGTTCCATGTCTTTGTATTATGTTCAGGCTTATCGTAAGAGCAAATGGGCCCCCTTCCTTTTAAAGAGGATTCTGTGATGTAAGAGGAAACCAAAGTTGTCTTGAGCTACTGAGTGTTGGAATATCTAAGTGTTGGCTGACTTTGTCCATAGTGTAATTGTAAATCATGTCTATTCAGACATCCAGCCTCTAGAATTTAACCATAGGGTATTGAAACCCTCTCAGTATCTTGTTTGTGTTTTGGGACAGGAGAACAAAAGTAAGAGCTTAAAAATTGATGAAATGGCAGTCACAGGGCATGAGTGGCATTTTACAATAGAGGTGGCTTAATGCATCTTATAAATATTTTGAATTTCCTAAGCAATTCCCTTATGTGCAGCTGGCGAGGGCGGGTTGCTTAGTTCCATTTCCCTTGGTTTCCACCTCTTCAGTTCTTGGAAACTTGAACCATAAAGTACAATTCAGCTCTAAGCCAGGTTTGCTGAAGTTCTCATTTTTCTGAAACTGACCCCAGGTTTTGGGTTTGTAGTAAAACCTGGAACTGGGGAGGTTTTATCTGTTTTCAGGTTTCAGTATAAAATTTTCAGAGCTCAATTCTTTGTCTGGAACCAAGAGAAATTACCATTATTTCATTGTCTGGCACTTTCTATTCAAGACCTCAAAGCACTTTACAGGCATGAATGAGTATAGCTGCCCAACAGCCCCTGTGAAGTAGATAGTTATCCCCATATAACGGATGGTGAAACTTAGGCATAGGGTGGCTCTATGACTCATCCAACGTCACACAGTGAATAGCTGGCAAAGCTAGGAACACAATCTCTGAGTGTGAGAGGGAGGATGGCCCAGTGGCTAGGGCACTAGCCTGGGTCTTAGGAGATCCAAGTTCAATTTCTGCCCTGCCACAGACTTCCTGTGTGACCTTGATAAAGTCACTTAACCTCTTTGTGCCTCGGTTCCCCATCTGTGAAATGAGGATAGTAGCACAGCCTCACCTCATAGGCATGCTGTGTGGGCACTGTAATGCAGCACTGATGAGGGATGTATTAAACGCTGCTCTTCAGTCGCAAGACCATTCTTCCCACTGCAGCTGCACTCTGTGTTTGTTTCCTTTAAATTGTGGACTGTCGTGGAAAAACAGAGAATTTCTTCTGTGGTCTGGCACTTGACATTATTTAGCTCTTACTCTACAAAGGACCTGTTATTTTTGGTTCTTGCGGGGATGTCACTGGAACGCGCTGTCTGCTACCTGTAGCAAATACTTTACGGTCACTTCATCGGCTTGTGCTTCACTGAATCCATGGTGACATTCCCTGGGTTGGCGACGTGATGGCAGGAAGCTCTCCAGTGGCTGGTGCCGTTGTAGCAGAGCTCTGCTGAGTTCAGTCCTTCTGAAAGGCGTGCTGGCCGCTTGCGATGGAACGGATCTCCGTAAAGCAAGTCGGGTAGCCCTCTGGGCTGTGGCCTGACCACTTTTAAGCAGGTACGTGCCTGGTTTTTCACCATGCATGCATGTGACTGCATATGCGGCCATCCTGTAACTAGTGGCTGTGCACATCATGGCTGGATGCTGCTCTCTACGTGTGGCGTGCCCAGCTCTCACCAGCCAGCAGCTGAAACCAAGTGGGACGGGCTTGTCACATGAGGCTGAGGTTCATCGGCAAGGAAGAGTGAAAGAAGTGGCAGGATGGGCGAGGCAGGGGCTCCAAGGAGGGAATAATGGGGGGCTCCCTCGAGTTCTGAACTTCTGGGGAAGGTTAGGTGTAGGGGATCATGAGAGAGAAATAGGAGAGTCAAGCAGAGGGGCAGGGCAAATCTTTGACTCCATCCCTTTGATAGTACTCTGCAGCCCCTGAAGAGAGTACACGTTTTGCAAGGAGCGGGTGGCTTTGCCTTCCTTGGTGGGGTCTGCCTGTCTGTGTTCCCAGCTTCTCCCCGTTGACCAGCTTTTCATCATTGTCTCCATCTTTGTTGTTGAATTATGACCTGTGTTGCAATGGAGGTGACCGGCAGTATAATTTCACTAGTCAGTGTTGTGTTATGTCCTGCTATAAGAGGCTGGTATGGAGAGAACGTTTTGTATATGATCCCAAATGTTCACTCATCTGGAGAAGTCCTGTTGACTTAAGTTGTTTGGATACCAATTCGAACAGTGTCAAGCACAATGGGGCCTTGACCCATGACGGAGGGCACCTGGGCACTCCCCTATGGTGTTTTACAAATGAATAAAAATCAGGAGAACTACATGCAGAGCAAAATGTGTGTGCAAATGGCAAAGTATCACCGTTCACAAATGTTAACTAGCAGAAGTTTCAAGGAACAAGATGGCTAAATGGCTGAATGTCTGTGTGATATGCCGTATGGTAACATGTTAATCACACAGTCCTCTTTAGTATCAGAAATAATACGCAGAATCTATTTTAATCCATATTTTTCATTCACATAAATTGTAATGCAAAAATGTATCCTGTCTTTGCAGCAGTTTTTATTCTGGCCTTCTCGTTTTGCAGTGTATCTCTAACCGCTTGCCTCTAAAAAGTGGCTTAGTTTCAAGTGAAAATTAAATGTAATTTACGAACATTTAGGACCAAATGGGAGCTGTTTCAGTGGCATCTGAAAGCAGAATTTAGCAGTCCTGAGTACTTTATTCAGAAATACAAGATCTTTAGGAGGAGACAAAGAATAAAATTTTCAAACAGCACCTCAATGACTTAACTCCTAAGGCTCCCAAGTCCCGTTTTCAAAAGTGACTAAGTTTCATTGACTTTCTATGGGACTTAGTCTCCTAAGTCATTGAGGTCCTTTTTGAAAACTTTATCCTACATTTTAAATGAAAGTATTTCTTCAAATCACAGAGATAGGAGCTGGGTGGGTGTGTGTGTGTGGTTTGTTTGTTTTTTCTTCCTGACTTTTCTGATGAAAGACGGTTCATTAATCATTTAACCAAGAGGGACAAACATAATCCCTTTTTAAGGCCAGGCTTTTTACTCTTGTTTCAGAAGAAAGGTTATTGCTTAATCAAGCTACTGAAGTGACTAAAGTTTGAAGTAACTGAATGGGACAGGGATGTAATTGCAAACTAAATCCCTCATTGTCCTATAGCTGAAAACCAAAATAGCCATGTTAGCGTGAATAAGCTTCTGTTAAAATCTTTCTCTCTGGGTGAATATTATTTTTCTCATTTTCATCCATCTCTAGCACAGACAAATGAACACAGCGAGTGTCTTAAAGAAAACGAGAGGCTTCATGGATCCTGTATGTGCAAAAGATTGGTGAATAATATATTAAAATAGTAGTTGGGCATGAATGAGCGCTAGGATACTGAATGGCTGGAGGAGACCAGGAATAGGAAGAACCTAGATTGTTCTAGGGATTTGGGGGTAGGATATAGATTCCTCCACCTCTAGATCATCAGTTCAAATCTAGCCAGCATCCGTAGCAGCAGGAGGTTACCACCATCTGATGGCTGTTCAACCTGTGTGAAACAGGTTTAGTTAATCTCAGTTCTGTTCCCAATGGACAGGCGTCTTTGCAAAAACAACCATAGCTGTTGAAACTAATTGGTGACCTTGGTGGCAGCCTGAAAATAACTTTGCTCCAGACAGCATGACCTCCCTCCCCTATAACTTACTGCATGTTGTTAAAATAAATTGTGACCTCAGCGTTTTTTTCTGCTATGGCAAGCAACCAGCTCTCTGTAACATACTTTCCCTCCATGCTGCCCTGACTTGCTGATGGCTCATCCATCAAAGACGAAGCTTACTTTTTTAAACCTTGCTGCCTGTGACTTTTTTTTAAATGGCTAATGCTTTGTGTTGTCTTTTTCCCCCACCATGTTGTAAAACAAACTATTTTTAGGTATCTGGGTCTAATCTTAGACCTGTTAACCAAAAGAGTGACTCTGATTTAGTGCATGACAATGGTACGATTTGTGTGTATGTTCCCTCTTTAAACTGTTACCAGTAGAGGGGATGATTCTGTGCCTGGTTTCTAATTTGATCACGACTCTCTGATCATGTTGAGATTGGAGCTCTGTGAATTGGACTGTTTAACACGTGCAGTGGCTATTCTGACACATCTCCCCTTTATTAGATTATAAATCTGCCCTGCGCTCTTTGTTTTGGGATTGATTTTCTGCATAAGTAGTAGGAATAAAAGCCACCACGAATCCTTGCAATAGGTTCTAGTCTTCCTTTTCAATATGTTTTGCAATGTTTTGACAGAAACTTTTGATACAGTCTCCTGTGGTGCTTCTGTAGTCTACAGAATTGCAGTTCACTTTCTGGTCTTCTGAAGATGTCTTATATGTAAATGGCTGAATTCTCTAACAGTGGAGGTTAGACTTTGAAAGGCGATTATTAGTTTGTAACCATAGTGAAGATAAATAGTTTGAACACCTTTTGGTGGTATTTGAAACCGCTGTAATATTGAAATGAACTGGTTAATGTGTGGGCACTGCTGCCCTCTAGTGCTGAAATCAGGATTGCTAAACTATATGTCATAGGCCCTATACTGCTAGCAATTTAAGGAGGCTGGGTGGTCCTACTGGCGGCCCACAGGTTGGATCCAGCCATGGGACAATTCCATTCAACCCCTGAACACATCCGCTCCCCTTCTCCCCCCAGCACACCTGCTGTACAAAATGGCATCCTCCATGCGGCATGACCTTGCACATACAGTGTATGTGTGAGGTCACACCAGTGGGAGGACACCATTTTTGTACTGCATGGATTTCTCTAGATGCACTGCAGAGGTTCCCCATGGCTAGCTTCCGACCTACAGCACTGAAAATGTTGGCCCATGGCAGGGGCCAGTGCTTTTTGGAGGAAGATGATCTGTGCTCTGTTCATGATGAAAAGCAGGAAGTTCCAAGTGGGCATGGTATGCAGCATACTTATAACCATAAAATCTTAGCTGGCTGCAAATTGGATACAATACCAACCAGATCTGGGATATCTGCACAATAAAGGGAGATGAAAATGATCCTCCAGCTCCTGTAATGAAATACTAGTGGATGTGTAGATGCTACACCAGATCATGATGTCTGGAACGGAGGAGACAACCGTGACCATCGGACCCTGGCATGGTTCATAACCCTGTAGTCACCAGAGCTGTAAGACATGCTTCCAAAGGGGAAACGCCTCTGAATTTCTGCATTTTATTATACACTCGAAACTGGGCTCATTGCTGCTATTGCAGGCCCAGATTCCAGGAGAGGTGGGGACGGAGACTAAAATTTGTTGTTAGCTGGAGTGAAATCCCGGCCCGTTGAAGTCAATGGGAGTTTTTTGCCATTAGCGTCAATGGAGCTGGGATTTCACACCCTGTCTGCAAGGGAGCGAATTTTATTTGAAGTTCCAGGATGTTTTTCTGTAGCAGAAAACCCTTGCTACCCAAAATAGCTCTCAACAATTTTGGTGCGGGCAGGAGAGAGGAAGTGGGAGTTGGATTTGACCAACAATGACCTGTTGGGTTTGTTACTTGTTCAGAAAATGCAGAATCTAGAGAAACATGCAGATAACATTAACTCAGTGTCCCCTTGTAGGCCTAGTTTAATTAACCAAAATTATTTACACACACACACACTCCTTGCTCTGAAGGTCATTTTTGTGACTTGCTGTACAACATGTCTTAATTGTGCTTTCTTACTAGGTGTGTTGGACACACTTGTCCCTCCATTGCTTTGAGGTCCCCTGCCGGTGAGTGCTGTGAGGGGCAATGGACTTGGACCCATATGCAAGCATGCAGGTTGGGATGCGGGTAGTCCGCGGAATCGACTGGAAATGGGGCAACCAGGACAACGGTGAAGGGAACGTTGGGACCGTGGTTGAGATTGGCCGGCAGGGCAGCCCAACAACACCGGATAGGACTGTGGTGGTCCAGTGGGATCAAGGGACCAGAACCAATTATCGGACTGGATTTCAAGGAGCCTATGATCTTCTTCTCTATGATAATGCACAAATAGGTAAGGCCAGGGAAGTATTAGCCTGACATTGACAAGAGGTGCAGCCGTGTAATGCAGTGCAACCTTGTCTTTTAACGTACACCATGTCTGGCTCAAATGATAGCCATTCTCTACATCCCAATATCTCTCAGCTGCTTGGGAGACTCAGTGTGGGCGTAAATTGGGAGCCAAGAATTCCTGTATTCGAAGCCCTGCTCTGTGACACTGGGAGAGGGGGAATAGTTAAACCTTGGGGTCTATTGATCCATTTTGCAAATACTACTTTGAATGTATTTTGTTAATGTTAGCACTTCCTATTTTCTGAGTGCTGAGCAGGGTACTGGTATCACACCAGCATGTCATGGAAGATTACGTGATCTTGTCAGAGAGAGCATGTGAATTAGACTGCCATGGTAGCAGTCGTCCTGTGCCCAACAAGGCAACTGGTTCGGCTTCAAACATTCTCTCCCCTGCTCTTGACTCATTCTCTTTTTTGCTCCTTTAAATATTGTCACGCTTAAAATGACAGAACAATACTACCAGAGATTTCACCTAAATAACATTTGGTTTTGTGGTTTTTTAAATGGGGGGCGGGGGAAATTAAATCTCATCTACGTAAAAAGCAGAGATTGGTCTGAAGCCAACCCACAACCAAACAGCCCCTGGACTTTGGGAAAGTTCTGACCCTACAGCAGATGTAGTCTCTTGACCCAATGGGTGCCCTGTCTAGTGTAAATTCATGGAGAAAGGTGGCCTAAAACACACAGGCCAGCATCGTCATTTTACGCCTCCTTGCCCCACTGAGTGGGATGCTGATCACCCCCTGCCTTAGCAACCTTAGTCCTGGCCCTGTGTGGAGGGGAGTAGGAGACAGTCTGCCCTGCACTCACCCAGCAGCAGTGGCTCGTGTCCCGTTGGGCTGGACCCGGTTCCCTGCTCTGGGTGTTGCGACCTGGCACATAGGCTCTCTACCGCTGTGGCTCTATCAGTGGAATATAAAAATATCCCCCGTCTTTGCACCCTTGTTTTTGCTTTCTGAGGGTGCTGTTGAAGCCATGCTAAAGCTGCCCTCTGCCTAACTCAGACTCAAACTTCACCGTTTAGAACCAACTCTACAGAAAAGTAGATTAATTCCCATCACCTTCCTGTTTGACTCCCACAGCTTGAAAATTGCACTAGGACTGGCAAAATGCCTACAGAACTTACTGCTAGCCCCAAGGTACCACGACGAGGCTTGAAAGTCTGATACCTTGTAAGTTTCAAGGGCTAGACATGGATGCTTGATGCCCTGGCATTCAAATGGTATCAGCCCAAAATTGCATTGATTATTCTGATTTGCAGTTGAATTTTGATATGACTTTTAGCACCTACTGTCTTGAAAACCCCTGAAGCCAGAAATCAATGCTTTATGCTATTGGGGAAGCAGAGACTCAAGGCTGCTTTCAGAGGCCATATAAAATATTTGGGTCAAATTCTGCCTCCAGTGTAAATCTAGAACGTATTAATCAAAGTTGGAGTTGCTTTGGGCTTGCAGCAGGAGAGCTGAGGGGAGAAGTTGATTTTCCCCCCTCTCCCTCCCTCCCTCCCTCCCTGAATCTCAAATTCAAGCAGTTAGAAAGATGCTGAAAATATGGAGGAAACTATTGCAAAGGACCGTGGAAACAAAATTTTCAAATATGGGTGCCCGAGGCACCAATAGAAAAGTGTTCTGATTTTCAAAGTTGCTATGAAACACCTAATCCCATGGGAGCTACCAATGTCCTTTGAGAATCAAGCCTCTTCTGTTTAGGAGACTCACTCTAAGCAGCCAGAGCTGAACATTTTGGCATAGTTTTACAAATGTATTTGGGTTATGTAAACTCTTTCAAGCAATATTCTTGGGCCAGTGATCAGAAAGATGTTTGGGAGGGATTCGTGTGTGACTGCTTTGTGTCCCTGATTTAAATTTAATGAAATCTGAGATGAGATTGGTGTGGGGAGATGGAGTCTTCCAGTTTTAATGTATGGCACCTGGTTTTTGCGTGTCTCTGATAGCAGAATAAAGGGAAATACATTTTGATACAGCAATTGGTATATTTAATAAAGATTTTCATTGGCGAGCAGAAAAAACTGCTTAGAAGAAAATCAAAAGCTGCTCCCATGTAACATCATTTTAATGAAGCATTTGAGTTCGCTTGCTTTATTCTTCTATCGCAAGAGCATGAAAAAGACTCTGAAAGCAGCCATTACCCACTAATCCAGAATAAATGAGATGCGCTCACATACAGATGCTCACTCAGCTTCCCCAGCCCCTTTTCTTGTTGAGGCTTTGTATCTTAAACCATTATTAAAACTTCATTTTCAAAGTTCTTATCCCCATTAATGCAGAACAAGCTCCCCGGTACTGTGCGCTCTGCTTTTTTTTTTTTTGGTTCCATTTCAAATTCTGCGTGACAGATGTGTTCAACATCAGAAGGGCTAGCAAGCAAACCCTGTTCAATATTAAATCTTCCCAAGCAAATCTCATTCACTGTAGTGGTGCTCGGTGTGTGATGTGAGCACTGCAGTTCCCAATGGCTGCGTGAAGGATAATGTATTCTCTCGGGGAGCTCTCTGATATGAGAAGGGTTCTGCTTCATTCCCCAGGCTGAGCCTATAGCCTAATCCTCTCCTGCACTGGCTGGCGAGGCATAGCCAGGTTGGGTCAGGCAAGCCCCTGCAGAGGAAGTGATGTTTTGTTTGTTCTTGAGAGCAGCTCTAAGCATAAGCTGGATAGGCAGCCACCGAGGGCACTACGGCTAGGGCTTGCAAAAGAGAGAGATCCTCAAGCCTCATTGAGTTTCAGTGGCATTGGAGTGCTTAACTCCCTTGAGTGCAGCTGGAAATCCCAGTCTGGCTTTCAAGGGTGGGGAGCACCATGCTGCAAGAGCTTTCTACTTCCCAAGCCACCCCCTGGAACATAGGCTGGAAGAAAAAGCCAGCGGTCCAGGAATCTGTCTTGAATGCTAGCGGAGAGAGGGTGAAAGACTGAGAAGGAGGCAGGGAGAAAGGAGAAAGACGGAGGAGACTTGGGAAAGGGAAGAGATGGATAGCTGCTCTGTGCCTCCGATGAAAGGGCAGAGGGAACCAAAAGATTCTTTGCCTAGGGTACCAGTATGCCTGCTCTGGCCTAGCTACTGATAGTCAATTGTCTGAGGAAAACAAGACATCATCCCCTTGGGTTTCCTATAAATAGAGCCAGAAGAGGATGCTTTTTATCAGAATTTAAGTAACCACATTTCTGCTCTCATGCTCCCCTCCTCCTCTTAATGCATTTAGTTTAAAACTATCCAGATTATTCTTTGTGTGGCGTGTGTGTAGGAAGGTGAAATGGGAAGCTCCCTTAATAATCTCAGATTCTCTTGCACCTGTGAACCTACTGAAAGTGGTTCACAACAGTACAGCGCTGAGTACCCTCTAAACCAGTGGTTCTTAACCTTTCCAAACTACTGTACCCCTGAAGCCTGAGTCCCACCCCCACGGGGCGGAGGCATGTAACTTAGTTTCATGGCGCCCCTGTGGCTCCAGGCAATTGCCTTTCTTGCCACCCCCAATACCAGCTCTGCACTTGCGACCCCTCTAAACCCCCAGGTTGAGAAACACTGCTCTAAAGTAACGCCAGCTGAGCTTTGTCCAACGCATTCAGCTCTGAAACGGCTTCTCTGAGGTGTGTGTGTGTGTGTTTGGGCTTTTTTAGGTGTGCGCCACCCCAACATCATCTGCGATTGTTGCAAGAAGCACGGGATCAGAGGCATGCGGTGGAAGTGCAAGGTGTGCTTCGATTACGACTTGTGCACGCAGTGTTACATGAACAACAAGCATGACACCTCGCACGCCTTTGAGCGCTACGAGACCGCACACTCGCGACCGTAAGTCATCGACTGCTTGCCAGATGATGAAAGTTTAACACTGTTGAGTTGTGGGGCGCTTGGCAGGAGAGTGTGAGGCTTGCGCCTGTACTCTTGTCAGTAGAGGGGCTGAAAACCCCTGTTTTTTTTTTTTTTTTTTTTTTTTTTTTTTAAAATAGCTGGAATTTATTGAAACCTTTTCTGGATTCTGTTGTTTTTTGTTTGTTTTTTTAAAGTCAGGGAAACATGTTTGGTCTTTCAGCCAAAAATTTGATTTGTTTTGGCCTAAGAAGTCAAACTTGAAATAGGTAAAATTTCAACCAGCTCCGCAGTTGGGTTCTGGCACTGTACCGTCGTCTGACAGCTGAGAGTCCATGGCAAGCCTGATGGGACTGTTGCCTGCAGGAGTCCCCGAATCACTCACTCTCTGTACTGGCTGCTTAACAGCAAAGGGACCCTGGATTATGCTGTGCGCAGGAGCCGTTGTATTAGCGTATCCAGAGACGGCTGTTGTTTGTGTCTATGGAGAAATGCTCACAATTATGTTATCAAGCATCCAGAGGCATACCAGGCTGTTCTCATTGATGTCCCCAATGGCTGTTGCTATGACCTGTAGCAGGTGCAAAATGCTAGGGCCAACTGGTGGATATATGCTGTCATGGGGAACAGACTTCGCCCTCTGTCACAGACTCTCTATGCCACCTTGGAAGTGTTACTTAACCTCTCTGCACCCCCATTACCCATCTATGAAAAGGGGATTTTAATACTGTCCTATTGCTGTACAGGGGTTGTTTTGAGTCTTTAATGTTTGGAGAGTCTTGGATGATTTGCCCAGAGATGTATGGGTACCCAGCCAGGGCCAGATTAGGAAGAACAACTCCGGAATCCTGGCTTTCTGTCTCTTGTCCCCTCTGTCTCTAACACCCCTTCTTTCTAACCATTAGATCTCATTGCCTATGCAGTTCCTCTTCACTTACTATCTACAATATGGCATACAGTGTTTATAAAAACTGTTCCTTTAGGAGTTTTGGAATAGGAGGAAAAGCAATTGTTCCCAACAATCCTGCCCCACCTCGGTATTTCTCCAAACTTTAACCTCTCCTTCCTGCTGTCTTGCTTGTTCATGAACCATCCAGCACTTGGGATAGGTCTGCTAAGCATGGAGTTTCAGGCATAACTCTGAGTGTACATGGATCCTTCCAGTTTGACCCAGACATTATCTGGTAGGTCCGTCTACACCAGGGCTAAATTGGTTTAAGCAGTTACTCTCCTGAGCTGGTAGCCTTCTACACAGACTTTGCAGTGGTGTAAATGGTTAAACAAGGTGCAGGGAAATGGAAAATCTGGTCTCTGGTGTATGAATCGTTTGTTTAGTGAGGGAAAGAATTGGGGAAGTAACATCAAAGGAATGCAAAGGGGCCAGATCCTGGGTGCACTACAGAGATGAAGGGTGCAGGAGATTTCCTTCTCTAGGCACTATGCTAATACGCTAGGGATGGGTTATGATGATTTCTTATTTGTATCAGTGCAATCTAAAGTATTACCATGTGGCCTTGATTTACACTCGCATCTGAGTTCCTCTCAGCCTTGAACATATTTATCCTCACAACAGCCCTGGGGGGCAAGGCAGGCTTGGGCTGGTATCTCCCTCATACAGATGGGGAACTGAGAGATGAAATGACTTAACTGTGGCATCAGGGAAAGCCTGAGATGGAGTAGGGACTTGAACCCAAGTCTCCCACATGGTAAGCTAGCCCAACCATCCTTCGTCTCTGACTGCAGAGCTGTGATGAGCACAAGACCTGAGGCTGGCTGCCCGTAGCATAGCGGATAGGTGCTAGCAGTCTGACCTGCAGTTGAACTCCATAATCCTTTTTGGCTTTAGGAATGCGTATTTCCCCTGGCGAGTCAGTTGCCCTCACCCCCATTAAAACCACATTTACATAATCTTTCTCCTTCATGTCTGTGCAAACATTTGCATTGGGCATGTTTTAAAGATTAACATCTCCTGGTATTTTGCACAGTAGAGACATAGATAACTTACTATACCCCCTGCCTTTGCGTGAGAGTGACTCCCACTAAAGTCCAAGGAAGATCTGCATGCGAGATTGAATCAGCATGGTCAATATTTGGAGCTTTAGCAAAACGATGCACGTCATTTGGTATTCTTTCTCTCAAAGAAAACTGTCTCTGAGCCTGAGGCATGTGTTAGCTGTTAAGATTAGAACGGGGTTGCATTAATATAACAATCCAACCAGATAACGTTGCGAAATGAGCTTTAGGATTCCTGAAATGCGCTCTGTCAACGTTCTAATAATTAGCCTCTTGTAGTGCTTTGTAGACGTAATCATTCATCCCACTCAGCGGCGCGTTTTAGAGCTTAGCCGTTAAGTTACGTTGTCCCCAATCCAAAAACAATTACTGTAAGTGGCTGGGACACGCCTCAGTTTCAGCATTCCACTTCCCATGGACTTGCAATGATTGCATAGGACACTGCTGTATATACCATGCTTTCCTTGCAATGCCCGCTGTGCCGTCCTTTCTGACCCTGATCAGGAAGAGCCAAGAATAACCCCTTTAATTATCCAGGCAGCTGCTGGGCAGCTTTCTCCCTGTCTGTGATGTATACAGAACTCGTGGCCTTTTCTGAGGGTGCTACATAGGGAAGGAGACAGAGGGATCAATTTGTCCTCTTATGGGCTCTGTGCAATGTGCACTCCAGAGCTGCTGGTGGAATTGGGCAGCGGTGCACATGCTGTCAATATGAAGCAAGCTGCTGAGAGCTGGGCCACTAGGATCTGTTCCTGCCTGGATTTACCGGGGTCATTTTTTGCAGTATAGTGCATGGAGAATTACCTGAGCCAACTCTAACTATCACATTGGACTGGGCACATGGGTCCTTTCTTTGCACCGTACTGAGACCATCTTCCTCCCCAGGAAGTCTCAGAACTTTCTCATGCTTGAGATGAGAGAGTCTTTTTTGTTTGTTTTTTAAACTTTTCCCTGCAATTGTCATTCATACAACTTTTTTCAGAATAGCTTTGCAACAGGGTATGGAGCTAGTGTAATTCCCTGGTTTCACATAAGTCCTATTGTGGAGTGAGAGTGGCCCATTGTATTTTAATTCTGCCGGCAGCTTCCTCTAACTCATGAGCACTTAAGAATACCATGGGATGTTTGCTGGTGAATGCAGTCCCTAGCATTAATTTTTTTTTCTCCCAACTTGCCTGTCCATCTCGTGGCACTTGACTGGAAACACTCCTTGCCAGCCAACGCATCTAGCTGGGGCATTCCAGGCAGGCAGCCGGGGAACACCCCATATAAATGCATGTTTCTTGTATTCTTGCTAAATTCATAACTCTTGCTGTCCTCACACCACATGTTAACCAAAATCCTGGTGCGTTCCTTTGGTCAGCTAGAAGCATGCCAGGGGGTGGGCGTCTTCTCAGTTCTTCACCAAGTTGGCTTAGCTGTCTTTAAAATCCAGCAGTTCATGTGGAAATTAAGGGTTAAATGCTGAGTGGGTGAATGTGGTGGTGGGAAGGTGGGAGATAGAAGGGCCAGAACAAACAGGCCTAGTGGATTGTGGGGTAGCCTTAGTGGACTATCCAGACATGAACCTGGCAACATAAGCTTCAGCTGCATGCTCAGTGCAAAGGGAGCCAGCATGGTCAAATGCTAAAACAGAACGCTAGCTCATACCTGTACCCTGGAGAGAGCTACCCAGCCCAGATCCTGCTGGAAGGTGCATGATAGAGGGTGTTGTGTGTGTGTGGACACAAATCTATGTCAGACCCCGGGTATGCAGTGCAATGCAGACACACCAAGAGCGATTCCTTCCTGTTTATCTTAACCCACATTGGAAGTGCATTAAGCTGAACAAGAACAAGTCACTCTTACTCCAGAATAGGAGTATCCATGGACAGCTCCCTTTGCAGACAGCCCAGGGACCTGGGGTGGGGGTGTTTTGTTTTTCATCGTTCACCAAGAACGCGTCCGTTGTTTCGCTTTTTAAAACTTGGCACCACCCTCTCACAACAGCATGCTGTGCTATGGCAAGGGCAGCAATTCCAGTCTCTAGCTTCCAGAGGGGACTTCAGTAACCGAAGTGACAGAGGGGAGAAAAGCCTTTGAAACATTATTCAATAAACTTCTTTGTACCTGGACTTTGAAAAAGATTCTGGCTTGGATCCTAGGCTGCAGCTCTGAGTCTCTATTTTATTTTCTTTCTGTTCCGGTCGCTCCCAAAAACCCAGCCTGGATGGAGACCTCCCGCCCACCCTCGTGCTAGGTGCTGTACAAACACGTACGACAGCCCAGTCCCTCCCTCAAAGAGCCTGCAGTCTAAGGCACCAATCCTACAATAAACACGTGGGTGGGCCCCACTGCGGGATCTGGACCGAAGGTGATGTGACTTGACAGATGAGTGCGGGTCAGGGCATAATCAGATTAATGGCAAGTTTGTGCAGCCCTTATTGGCTCAATGTGGGTGAAGTTCACCCTGGGCATGGGGCCTGTGCACCTCTTGAGTTCCACGGACAGCTGGGCTTAGAGGGCTTTTGTTGAAGGAAAAGTCCCCATTGGCCCCATTATCATGAACCTGTTGCCTCTGAAGATGCAGGGGAGCAAATCCAATCATCACCCCCAGGCAGACCTTGAGGGTCTGTGGCACCTGCTGTACATTTTGCATTTTTAGAGTGAATGAGTTTTGGTCAGCCCAGTAGGAGAGGCCCCGTATTTCAGTTCATTTCCTTTCCACTGTGGATTTGGGGTGGAGAGCATGGCACTGATTGAATGACAGATTTTACCCACAGTAGGAGGTGTGGGCATGGCTGTGATCTGTGCCTCACTTTATGTTTAAACCCACAGTAATCCCAAATAAATTGAGCATGCGTTAGTGTGAGCAATGTCCCTCCGGGTGTGGAATGGATGACAAAAAGGGACCCAGCCCGAACCTGCAGGCGATGTGAGAGAGCTTTCTTGAGTCTAAATGGGGGGGAAGGAAGCACAATGACTGTAACTAGGTTGCACACGTCATTTTTCATGCTGTTTGCTACATTTGGTATCTCTGTGTGGGTCAGAGAGAAATTATAGATCCAAAAAATATAGGGTGGGAGCTTCCAGTTGCGGAAGGCTGCAATTTTAAAAATGAATCAGAAATACATATTGTGACTCCTCAAACCACTGGGCTCAAAAGGGAGGCAGGGTGCTTTTGGTTTGTTGCTTTATTTATTTTGATTGAGTTACCATACAGGATACTGTAATATAACTGCTATGGCCACATTTTTTGCAACAACCTTCACATAGGGAATTGCCCAACTATATGAAACAACTTTTCAAAGAAATGCTTTGCAATTTGGGAGCAGGAGAGACTGGGTACAGCTTTGTTTTGATGCAAGGGGAATTCCATGACTTATGTCTTAACTCCCATAGTTTGTTCCAAGTTAAGAATGGAATAAAAGCCCTGATCTTAAAAAAAATAAATAAATAAAAAAATTAAAAAGTGGAACAAATTAACCAAAAAGAGACACCCCCTTCCCCCCCCCCAATGGATGCTGCCTGTTTTAATTTTTAAGTGCCTCTGATATTTGGACTGCAAAGGCCCTTGCCCTAGGTGAGGGGGCAGCCTTTCCCAAGAACAAACTTGGCCTACTTATGAGTCACTAAGCTGTGAACCATGCTGGTGGGACAGCTGCAAAGAGAATGCTGCGTGTATCATTCATTTTAATCTTTTTTCCTTTGTAAAGTAGAAGAGGGAACCCTTGGCGACTCTCCAGAGACCTGTAAAGCTTGCATATTAGAAAGAGATTGTAACTGCTTTATGGTGGGTGGGTGTGTAGGTGGTAGGGTTTGTTTTTTTTGCAATAGGCTACGACAGACTGAATTGGTCTCTCTCTAAAGATTAAAAGACTCTGATCTCCTTTCTCCTGGTGGATTTGGGGATCTTTTGATTATTTAGGATTAGGAAACGAACAGCCCCTAGCATGGCAGCACTTTGTTTTCAAGCCTTGGGCAGCAGCCTACTGCACTGAGCCCACTTGAACACTTAGAATAAGGAAGCTGCAGCGCGGAGAACCGCCAGAGTTTGCAGAATCACACTGAACCGAGATCATGGAGCCATTTCCAGAAACGGCTAGCTCTGTTTCAGCATCTCCACCGCTTTCTCCTCTTCCCCAGGATTAGTGGTCCTCTGGGATGGATTTGAATGTTGGCATTTTGTATGACAACAGAATGCAATCCCCTCTATGGAACTGCATATGCTTTCAAGGGGAGAAGATTAATTTGACACGGGACATCCCTCTTCCTAGGGACCAGTAGTCAGCTTTCCGGGTCTCTTCCCACCCTGACTCTGTTAGCTCTATGTGCTAGGACACCACCATGTGTCCTGCGTGCTGATGAGCTATTCTGCCCCGGGACGTTGCCATCGTTATGGCTTGTCTATGACTTTGCAGATGAATAGTGCTCCATAAACAGTGGAGTGCGCTCATGCAATGAATGGCCATCAGCTTTCCCTCCCTCACTGGACTCCAAGTGTATCACTTCCGTGGCTAAACTGAGACGAGACAGGCACATGAGTGTGTGTGATGGCTCAGTGATCCCAGGATTTAAAAAGGCCCTAAGCACTGGTGAGCACACACAGGGTCCCAACTCAGCTTTGGAAATAGCCCCTAAATACATATTCACCTGAAGGTCCTTTAAAGTCCCCAGTGGACCTTAGTTTAACCCACTGGCACCAGGCAATTCTGATTTTTACCATTGTAACCTGGCTCTCGTGGTGGCTTGATATTATATGTGCTGCCTGGGACTGGTCACTAGCTGCTCTCGGAAGGTGCAACAGGTCATTTTAAAAATGAAGCTAGAGTTTGCTAGCTCCTGTGCCTCCAGCCAGGCTCTTGGAGTTCAGCATTTCAGCGCAGGACGTGTCAGTGTGCTTTGCCCATGCAGCATCCCTCAGAAAGCTTGTGGAATGGCTAGACCAAGGCCTTCTCCATCAGGGACTTGGCACTGATGTAAAAAGTGATTTGCACGAGTGGGACTTCTTACCCCAGTTGAGCAGTCTCTTGCTGAGGGGTTGCACTAGGGCAGCTCCATTGGTGTAGCTAGAGCGGTGTCAGATTCCCAGTCTAGGACAGTACAGGGAGTTCGGCTGGTGCTTTTAACAACAAGATGGGAGGAATTCTGCTTCCAGCCCTCCCCAAGCTTCTACCTGTCCCCTCTATCACAACTAGTTGTTTAAAGTATTTTGAGAACGGGAGCTCTTGCCTAACATGTTCTGTGTTGGCTTCCGGTCAGCATCTGTCTATCTTGTTGATTGCATTCTGCATGGTTTCTCTGGGCTCATACCACCTCTCTGTTAATTTCACTCCAATTTCTCCTATCTCGAGCCACAAAGCATGGTCACCCCTCATCTTTTTGACCTAGATAGCTAAAATAGTACCTGTTTCTTAGTGAAGGGCCTGACACCTTTGTACAGGAGCAACAGGAGATGGTTTGGGACTCTTTAAAGCTGCATCCAGATCCAGATTTCAAAGCTCCCACCTGATACAACGAAGTACACAAAACCCCCTATTCTGAACCTCCCTGACGTGGGTCTGCAGGTTTGTAATTGTTACCTGAACTTTGTGGCATGGGCACAGCACTGAATTCTGCTCTTCTTAATTAATGAACCTAGATTTTATTTCTGACCTTGAATTTTAGATTCTAGAGACCAGCAATAAATGGGTCTTGTCAATACACAGTTTTTGTACCACTGCAATGCATTAATTTAGGAACACACACAGTAAAAGCAGTGAAAATCCACTGTGGACCCAGTTATTGGTATAAAAGTGCTTGTACTGGTATAACTTTATTCCTGTGCATTTACTTCATCCTGGTCTATACGCAAAACATATACCAACATAGCTATGCCAGGTAAAGGGTGTGTGTGCGTGCGTGCGTGCACCTACAGTAGGAGGGTTAGCCAGTATAGCTATGCCAATAACACTTTTCTAGTGTCTGCAAGGTCTTCTGTTGTATTTTAGCAGTACAAAAACTGAGTGTGGCCCAGTGCTAATTCATGCTTAATAGGGATATGAAAAACCCTAGGAAAACCAATTGCACGTAAAAAGAACACCATGCCCAGGACACAAGGAAATCTTGAGCTTAACTCAAGCAATTCTCATTTTAATTTTGTTTTTAAAATTTGGGAGGGGGTGATAGGCTTTTAATGTCTCCCCCCTTCCCAAACATTTCAAAATGGCTTGGGTGTTAGCTCAGTTATTTGACTCCTCCTCCCCTCTCCCCCCTGTTTTATAGGAAGCTCCAATCATGTTATCGTGTCCTTGCCTATGAAATGCTGGCACAATCTGGCTTTCAGAGCATCTCCTTTATATACGCTGTAAATAGGATTAGTTGTTTCTAGCAGATATTTTAGAGCCACCTTCCAGCTGTCTCCCTTCCCCCACCTTGTCAGCGCTACTTTCTCACTGCTTCTGGCACTCTCCTTTCTGCCACACCTCCAGGAAAGAATTTCCCATGCAAAAGAAAACTACCTAGAAAAGCTGATTAGGGCAAATGGAGACAAGACTCTATATAAAAATAGCAAAGGGCTGTGGGTGTCAACCTTATGCTCAACTTTGCTGTCAAGTCTGTGTGTCCTGTGAGTCGCAATCTTGATCCTAAAAACCGAAGCCAAATCCATGAGCACATAAAGATATTCTATTGATCTGTCGTCAGACTTCAGTTTCTAATCATGAAGCTTCCTCAAGGAAGGGAAGGGTGGTCTATTAACCTGGGCTATTAGCCAAGGTGGTCAGGGTTCAACCCCATGTCGCTAATGCCTTGTCTACACTAGCAAGTTTTGTCGACAAACGTCAGCTTTTGTCGACAAAACAGCCCTGTTTTGTGAACAAAACAAACCACCTAGACAAGAGGCATAGATCCTCGGTCGCCAACGTTCTGTCACAAAAGTAGCAGTGTAGACACTGCTGTATGTTTATGTTGTGTTAAATGGTCTCCGGAAATGTCCCACAATGCCAATCCTGATCACTCTGGATATCCATTTACACTCTGCTGCTCTGCAGCCACCCACCCCTCCCTCTTTACAATTGTGGGAAGTTTTGAAATTTTTGTTCCACTTCCTGCTTGTTCGGCGTGGAGAGCTTGCATCTCATCTTCCCAGGTGACCACTGTGGCTCCACGCAGCAAACGCTCTCCCGCTTGGAGCACACCAGAGCTGCTAGACCTGATCACTATTTGGGGGGAGTCTGCCGTGCAGTCCCAGCTTCGCTCTAGCCAAAGGAACTTTGATACCTACGGCCAGATTTCTTGTGCCATGGCGGATGAGGGCTATAAGCAGGACACCCTGCAGTGCCGAGCTAAAATCAAGGAGCTGCGGCAGAGCTACCAGGAGGCCAGGGAGCCAACCGCCGCTCTGGTCCGGAGCCAATGAGCTGCCGATTCTACAAAGAAGCTAAGGGAAGTTTGCCCCTGGGTGGACTGCTGAGGCAGATTACCTTGCATCTGAACGTGAGCAGCCAGATGCTGAGCCCTTCTAAGGCCCCATAGCTTCACATAAATTGTGGAGCACACAGCAGGCGGCCATAACCACAGGAATGTTGTCCTCATTTAAGTCCAGCCTGCCATAAGGGCATCTCCAGTTAGCCTTTAACCTTCCAAAAGCACATTCAGCAGTCATTTAGCACAACAGTTATTGAAGTGCTCCTTGCTGCTATCCAGGTTGCCTGTGTAAGGCTTCATGAGCCATGGCATCAATGTAAGCTGGGTCTCCGCAGGATCACGAAGGGCATCTCAACATCCCCTATTGGAACCTTTCGTTGGGGGAAAAAGGTCCTTGCTTGTAGCTTCCAGTACAGCCTTGTGTTCCTGAAGATACAAGCATCATGCACCTTTCCCAACCAACCTGCGTTGATATTAGTGAAACGTCCCTGGTGATCCACAAGCACCTGCAGTACCATAGAGAAGTACCCCTTCCCACTGATGTACTTAGTCGTGAGATGTTCTGGAGCCAAAATCGGGATATGCATGCCATCTATTGCCCCGCCACAGTTAGGGAATCCCATCGCTGTGAATCTGTTCACTGTTTCATGCGCATTGCCCCGAGTCACAGTCCATCGCAGCAGAATGTAATTAATGGCCCTGCACGCTTGTGATAACACAGCTCCAATGGTGGACTTGCGACTCCAAACTGACTAGTGACTGACTGGTTGGTAGCAGTCTGGAGTTGCCAGCTTCCACACAGCGATCGCCACGTGCTTCTCCACCGCGAGGGCCGCTCTCATTCTGGTGTCCTTGCATCACAGGGCAGGGGCCAGCTCCGCCCAGAGTTCCATGAAGGTGGCTTTACGCATTTGAAAGTTCTGTAGCCACTGCTCGTCATCCCGGACCTGCAGAATGGTGCGATCCCACCACTCAGTGCTTGTCTCACGCGCCCAGGAGTGGGGTTTCACCATGTGCAGATGCTCCGGGAATGACAACAGTAATGCGGTGCTGTTTGTCTGCATGTCACTCAGCAGGTCAGACTCCTCAAATTTCTGTTCCGATTCGGAGCTCATGATATCCTGCGCGACTAGCCGCAATGTGTTCGGAACGCTGAAAGCAACAGTGGAGAGTAGTGCGGGATCTAGCTTTTCAGATTCAGAGGGCGGGCGCACAGGAAACGGCAGGGAGCCATTGAAAAAAGGGTGCGAGTCACTACAGGCAACACAATGAATGACTGCACAGAAACGCATTGCACCATGGGACATTGAGCCAGCAGCCAAGGTGCTCTGCACTCCTCTCCCGCATCCTAGAATTCCTTGTGACAGAAGCTGACGAGTTGCATGGTGAGATAGCTGCCCCCAATGCACTGCTCTCACTCCGATAATGAAATGCCAAGTGTTGGATGCTCTTTTGAGATAAAATGAGTGCTGTGTGGATGGGCGCGAGCGCTATAATTATAGTGCTTTTTTTATCACCGGTATAACTACCATCAACACAACTTTCTAGAGTAGATGTGGCCTAAGCCTCTGATTGTCAGATGCTGGGACTGAACAGCAGGGGATGGATCAATTGATGATTGCCCTGTTCTGTACGTTCCCTTTGAAGCATTTGGCCACTGTCGGAAGATAGGATACTGGGCTAGATGGGCCATCAATCTGACCCAGTATGGCTGTTCTTATGTTCTGTACGATTGTCAGTGGGATTATACAAGTAGTTATGCATCTGTGTATGCGGGAACATGGCTTTATTTTCTATATTCTGGGGAGGGAGTTCTGTTTTGTTTGATCAAAGATTTTTTTGTGGGAGATTTTCCTATAGCAGCTTGGTAAAATTCAAGCAAGATACCTGACTAGTACTAACCTTAAAACAACGAAACAGCACTGATGATCTAGGTTATGAATCTAACAGCTGCCCTCTCTCTCTCTGACACAGACCCAGTTTGGGGCCTCATTCTGCAAACACACACACAACTTTGCTTCCCTTGTCTTCAAAGATAGCTTAATGTCCATGAACTAAGGGGGTAATAGACAAGAAACTCCCTCTCCTAACTGCTCTTCAATCTCTCCCTTGAACTTTAGCGATCCACATATTGCAAGAATGTGTGCAGGGAGCTCTGTATTTCTGCAGATATGCTTCTGTTAAAAAATCCACTCAAGTACGTTCCTCCTGGATTTGACTGAGAGAACTCTGGGGATTTTGCTGAATTCAAAATTAACTGGAGGTAGTCTTGCCTCCAGGCTGTCAATACAACGTAACCAGCAGCTCTTTCTGTTCACAGTCATTAATGGCTTATCTGGGGGTTAAAATGCAGGCTAGCTGGAGGTTTTTAGCTCTCATCTGGTTTCTCAGTAAGAAAATTGGTGGTATTGTGAGATGATACCAACTCCTTTATCTTTCATAAACAGTGTGGAATTGATGAAAGTCAACATGGCCGTGACGTTCCCTTATGTGCTTGATATGTTTCCTGTCTGAAGATAGTAGATAAAACTTTTTTTAAGGTTTGTAAATAGAAGTTATTCCCAACATCCAGGGATATGGAGAGCATCTAGATTTCTTTCAAAGAATAATTAATAGAAATTCGCATCTGGGGGAAGTCCTAGTTTACCGTATTTCTGCTTAGATTATATATCTTTTTTCTTTCATCCACTGGTCGTTATTTAATTATCGTTGCTCCTCTCCCTAATAGTAGCAGATTTCTGGGGCCTTGCAGGTCAGCTTCCCAGTGGAGGACAGATCAATGACATGGAGTCGGAGGATCTTCAAATGTAACTGGTTTTATTTACACACACGCATCAGATCTGAAACACAGATCTGAAATAAACAGCATGCAGTCAATCCCTTCTTTCAGGAATGTAAGCCTCACACTAGTGCCCAGGTCCCAGAGGGTGTCTCGGCCTCAAGCATTGACTGTCATAGGAAACTCAAGGCAGAAAACGAACTCTCCTGCTGCTTGCACAGCTCCTTCTACAAATCACTTTGTGTAACACAACTAACAATCCAACACATCTGCCTAAGACTGAGCACCTGGTCACATGCCAAGAAATACACTTGGAAGACTGTGTGAATGGGCCAGCTGGTGACACCTGCATAACGTTATTTATTTGTATTACAGTAGATTAGAGCCCCTCGCTGAGGTAAGAGCTCCATAATGCTGAGCACTGTCCATAAATAGCGAACAGTCCTTGCCCAAAGAGCCTAAATAAATAAGTTGGGCAAAGGACAGACAGTTGCACATGGGGAAGCAAGGCAAAGAGAGGTGAAACAACTTTCTCAAAGTCACACAGTAAGGCTGTGGCTGAGCCGGGAACTGAACCCCGGTCTCCTGAGTCAGTCTAGTAGCTTTACCTTAAACTCACCCTTCCTCCCAGTGGCAAAGTACTTCTTGACTTTGCAACATGAATGAATTCCCCTGTGGGTTACAGCTGGAAAGGAAGTGGCACTCCCCCATGACTTTCTCAAATAATCCGCTCTAGAATAATCCTAAAATTTGCATCAAAAGGACGATGCTATCTTATAATGGAAAATACCAACATTCTGTATCTGCCAGCATTTCAGTCACCAGTACAAACTAGCACAGACAGCCCAAGTACATGAAGTGGGGTTTTATGAAGACTATCTTCTAGTCTTCATTGGCCTACAATTTACATACTTTTAGAAACAAATGTTATAGCTTGGATTGGAGAATGATAGAGGAAAGATAAGGGCAGAGCATTTGAGAATGGTTTCAAATAATCTAGCATCAGAAGTGATGTAATATATTGTATCTATTGAGCTAGTCTCCTTTTTTAACTGGGGACGAATTTGAGGCTGCAGTTTTAGTCTGTAGTTAACTGCAGGTATAGTTCTCACCATGTAGCCATCTAGATACCCGATTGGGTCCCCAAACCAGGTCTTTGGACATCTGAATAATGGAATTTGCTCACACAATTTATTGCTTGCACGTAAGAGGACAACTCCAGGCTGTTTTCATGATCAGGCCCATGGTCTGTGAGTGGTTACAGTGTAGGCCAGCTGTAAGACAGAAGCAGAGTGACAGCTTTTACATCTAATTACTTGCTATTCAGTAAGAGGGAGGCATACTTATTTGCCATAGCAACTTCTGTACCACATTACACTATAGCAGCTTTGAGCTGATGGGCTGAAAACTACAGCAAGGAGCATTTCAGGCAAACTTCAGAGTCTGTGCATGTATTTCCCAGTTTCACATCCTGATTTTTTTTCCCCTTTCCCCTCTTTACATCTTTGTTGTCAACCTTTTCATTTTTGTCATGAGGAACATATAGCTTTCACCCAGCTCTCTACTGATTTTCTGTAAGAGATCGTGCAAACAATGGAGAATGCAGCCCTAAATTGCAGAACAAATACATATTTTAAAAACATGATCAAAGAAAGAAAAAAGTAGGGCAGAGTTAACTCTGGTATGAGCGAGCCTGTCTCACCGGAGTTGTATCTACTTACACCAGAGCTCAACTTGGATCCAGATGTTTTAAAAATGCATTCCGTCCCTGTTTCACAAATAGCATTTCCAATTTATAAAAGGGAAAGGTTTTTGTAATCCATTTTACCTTTCACTATGAATTTTTTGTTTACATTGGTCAGAGACTGCTCCTATTGAACTCAATGGGAAAACTCCCATTGACTTAAGGTGGTGCAGAATTAGGCCTTTTTTTGCTTTCCCCTCAGCTTGGACATTAAAATAGACTGGATAGCGACACTGTGGTCTTGGCTACAGTAAGATATCTGATCTGTAATTGCCTACTGGTGCAGTTTTATGTGCAATAGGAAGCTACAGTGTAGACAGGGTTTGGATTTTTTTACATCAGGCAGCATAGAGATGAAAATACCTGGGCCCTCTCAAGTCCTCTCTTTGCTACAGCTCCCAGCGGAGTTGCTAGTAGTAGAGTGACACCTGTTGGGAATTACTGGTCCAAAAAATCCATATATAGCTAACACTTTTCTGATTCTGCTGCATTAACACAACACAACTATATCTGCATTGCAATAACAACAAAAATACATTAAAATTACTGCCAGAATTTATTTTTTGCTTTTATAAAAATAATAAAATGAAACCAACCTGGATTTGGGGCCTAAAGTGTCAAACAGTGCTGCCCATTCAAGAACTATGTAGATTGCAAAGCAGTAGGATATATCCGAACAAAATACCTCTATTTTTCAGTTGTCGCCATCTCTTGGTTTTATATTTGGCTGACAAATTTTTGTTGGCTAGGAAAGAAAGGATTAAATGTGATGCAGGAGTGAAAGGAGGAGTGCATGGGACCAATATAGGGTGACCAGACCTCCCGATTTTATAGGGACAGTCCTGATATTTGGGGCTTTTTCTTATATAGGCGCCCTATTGCCCCCACCCCCACTTACTAGCTGGTCACCCCCTAGACCAATAGGAAGGCATGTGGGCTATTGTTTGCAGTGTGATATTTTTTTTCTAACTTTTTCCAACTAATTCTAATCACATCTTTCAATTGTTGAAATACTTGGTTCTTTCAAGCCTACACCATCAGATTAATTGGGGTTTGGGTTTTGTTGTTGTTCCCTATTATGTCTGTCCAAAACTTTCTTAAACTCTATTCTTTTCCTTAAAATTCTTTTTCATTTGTGTAATTTGATCTATCTCTGTCTTTTTGGAGCTATGTGAGCAAACTGCCAGTAAGAACGGCTCAAAGAATTCCTTAGCCTATGTTTTGAGCTAATGATAATATTAAAGGATGAGTGACAAATATGTCACATGGCATTCTCCCAGGGCCTTTATCATTCCCAGCATAATCATCTACCATTTAAAAAAAGGCTTTTTATGAACATCATTGGGAGGCCTATAGAATACTCAAATGCACTTCCAATGTTTGAGTGAGTGAGTGATTTGATTTTTTTTGAGACCCAATGGAAGGTGTGTTTTCTGGCTTAGAAAACCAATTCAGATAAAATAACCCTCTGAGCAGTTGCCTGTTTCCAGAACTAAACTTAGAGTGCACCATTTTTCAAGTTTTGAAGTGTTCTGATATATCTCCTCTTTCCTCCCTGCCTGTCTGACTTACTGCATGTCAGGCTGTCAATATCCTGATACTGACATCACACTGAGATCAGAAATGGGCACTCAGTAATGTCCCTGAACCTTCTAGAAATTGAACTTAATTTTCATTCAGAGGCAAGTGTGGTTTTGGGGGTTTGTTCCATGACATTGGTTGAATGTAAAATGATTTTTCCACCAACAGTCAATAACTGTTTCCTGTCTGAGAGAGACATTTAATTTGAGGGAAACTAAAAGGCATAAATTACGCTCTTAAAGTTGTTTGCCAACTGCTACAATATTTTGCAAGAGGTAATCTTTACCTAGCCAGGGCAATCCAAAGACACATTTCCTTGAGTTTGCATATATGAACATGTTTATGATGTGATTAAAACCCCTGAACTCTGGCTAAATTCAGATCTAAATCCACCCTTTTTGTGGTGCAACTTCTGCTATTTAAAAAAATAAATAAAAAAAAAAAATATTGTTTCTAAACCAAATATACACCTTTTCTAGGCTGTTGGCATGCCCCAAGTCGTCTCCTTTCACTTAGCTAATCTTAACAGAAGTCTTGTAAAGTTTTGGTGAAGCATTTTCCAAGCTATTGACAGCTGAGCCCTCTCTTCAGAAAAGTGAAATCCGTCACTCCCCTGGAACCTCTCAAACCTGCCGCATACGTTAAATGCCCTCACATCTTCGCGCATACATCCCACCCTGATGCTGCCAGTCCATTGCATTTCCCATATGCACTGTTTGGAAAAGGCTGGTATTGATCTTCATAATCTGACTTTTTCTCTCCTTTCTTGCTTGCCTTCAATGAGCTGTGACATAGTTGACGATGTTGACATTTTAAAGTATCCTAACTGTGTAACCTCAGCCTACTCTGTGTGTCACATGTCTGATCCACAGAGGATGTGAGTCTGTTACAGCCCAATCTAGCGTCTGGCTCTTTAACTAAAGCTATACAGACCCATGCTTTTAGCTGTGGAGATCCCAGGTTCCATCTCTCTGGGTAGCCAACGTATCAGCTGTCTCACCTGCCTTTTGGATTTAGTGCTCAGTGAAATTAATAGGGCAAGTCTCACCTCTGAGATATTGTTTCAGAGGATCTGCAAAATGACGCAGATGCATCTGGATTGGTTATGCATGCTTCATGTTTTAGGGGGTTTCTTAATAACCAGAATAGCTAGTCTTACTTGATTTAAAAACACACACAGAGCCACCACCTTCTCCTCCTCACTGCCCCCTCCCCCAAGTATTTTAGGAAATGCTGTTTCAGGCTCAGATCCTTTCAGTGGAAAAACTGCAGTCATTTCCCACATGCTGAATGAGGCTTCTCAGGCACTGAGAAGAAGGAAAGTGCTAAATATCCTGATTATTAGGATGCTCCCTTGAATTCCTCCCCCATTCAGAGCTCAGAATTGGGATGAATCCAGCTGTCGCAAGGGTCTTCCTTTTAATTTATTCTTTTTAAAAAAAAAAAAAAAAAAAAAAAAGGCAAAGCAGGATGTTGATGAAGCTGCTCAGATGGCCCAATATGATTTATCGCAGACTTCCCAGGCCCAAACTGCTAGCCCAGGACTGTCACAGATGTATCCAGTTCATGGCAGGAAGCCACAGAGATGGCATGTGTCACGCCCATTCTTCCCCTCTGCCCTCCCTTCTGTCCATGATAAATTGAGGCTGTGGGTCAGAAAACAAACTTAAACACAAGGAAATCCATTCAGCAAACACAGTGGGAAGGAGGGTGAGACTAACAAGAGTGAGGGACGTAGTGTGGCCTAATGAACGGAGCATCCACCTGTGGCACGAGACTGGGTTTCTATTCCAAGTTCTGCCGCTGGCCTGGTGGATGACCTTGAGCAAATCACTTCCCCCTTCCATGTGTCAGTTTCCCTGTCTGTAAAAGTGGTGGTGGTGATACAGACCCCTTTGTACAGTGATGAAAAGTGGTAGGCAAGGGGTAAGTGTTATTACAAGATATAGGGTGTGTGTGTGTGTGTGTGTGAGTGTGAGTGAGTGTGTGTGTAAAATGGACAGAAATCCTGGAGTGCTGATGGTGTATGGCTATTGTGGTGCTGTTGCATGCTGTAAAATTGATTGTATTGATTAATCTCTTCCAAGTCTCCCTCTGGCTGAAACATGGCAGCTCTGAATGAAATGTGTTTATCAAAATCCTGGTGATTTGCTATGAGTCAACCATAGGAAAAGCTATCTGGTCTCTTGCTGCATGATTAAATGATTGAGGTTAATGGCTGTTCTGCATCCCTCATTTTGAAAAAGAGAAATGGAAGGCCATCTAGGTCTCTGTACCCTTAAACAAGACTGTGTGTGGTGTACATGGTTGTGTGAATAATATTACAGTAGAACCCCCGAGTTACAAACACCTCAGGAATGGAGAGTGTTCTTAACTCTGAACAAAACGTTATGGTTGTTCTTTCAAAAGTTTACAACTGAACATTGACTTAATAAAGCTTCGAAACTTTATTGTGCAGTAAAAAAATGTTGCTTTTAACCATCTTAATTTAAATGTAATAAGGTAAGGAAACTGTTTCTTTATCGAATCTTTTTTAAACTTTCCCTTTTTTAGTAATTTAACACAGCACTGTACTGTATTAGTGTTTTTTGTCTCTGCTGCTGCCTGATTGGGTCCATCTGGTTCCAAATGTGGCATGTGGTTGACCAGTTAGTTTGTAACTCTGAGGCTGTACATAAAGATATAGTAGAAAATCTGAAGAAGTCTGATGCCCAGTGTGATGTAGTCCTTTATGCTTTATTTCTGTCTGCTGAATACATTCTATGTTGTATGGAGAGTCCTATCAATATATGCCTGAGAGTTATCTTTTTCAAGGAGGTGTTGTCTGGTATACTTCTAGTATAAATTGGATGTTCCAGGAGACGAAAGATCAATACCTGTACCTGGAGCTAGGTCCTCTGCAACCTTCTTTCATTCAGCTATATCGTATCTTAATTTCGAGCACCAAACCCCTGCCCTATTCCCATCCCATTCGTCTTGCGTTTATACCATTGGAACTAGGCTGAACCTGTGGGGTTTTTATATGGCTGTCTCAGTCACTGGCATGGGAGAAATCCTCAGCCTCATTTTCTCTTGTGACCTAACTTTATCTTTTGAAATTATGATCTGTCTCGAGAGAGAGGAAAAAATAAAATGTAATTTGGGTTTTAATACATTTGTAACTGAATTTGGAGTCTGCAATTCTCATCTCCTGAATTGTTTCCTCTTTTTCTAAAATAAGCCAAGAGATTTCTTCCTGCTTCCTGCTTTAATGTGACAGTCACTTTCAAAAGCCCTCAATTATAGAAAGGAGGAGCCTAAGCAAAAGGTAATGGAAATTAAAAACCAAAATTTCCCTTTCTGAAAGTCTGACTTGCTAAGACTTGGATCAGAAGCGCCCAGGAGGTTCAGAGCTTTCAGCCCCAATAACTGCTGTCAGTGCAAATGCTCTGATAGAACTTAGTAATGTTGTATGTTGTGACACTGCCTGGAAAATCTGTCTCATAGATTCTGCACTAAGACAGCATTCAAGGCACTGGAGAAGCTGTTAGCAGGTGTGTGAATTTCACTTTCCTAGGAATAGCAGCATGAAAATAAGCTAGGGAAAATTGAGGCTAAATATCAGGAACAGGCTCTTGGCAGAGAAATTCCCTTAACAGATTTCACTTTCAAGGGAAATGGCTAAAGTACTAGAAAGTCATGTAGGGTGCAGTCTTTCATTGGCTTGCATGAGGCTGGACTAAATGACTCGGCACTATAATGTGATTGTTTCCCATGTGAGCAGCAATTAAGTATAAAAGCTGCTTCTGCTCAGAGCTGACACATGGCCCTCTGTGGAAGGGGGAAGGGCCAGGCTCCTCCTGCAATCTAATTTTAGGCCTTTGAATACAATCTTCAGATACTTTCTTGTGTCTGTTTCATGTTCATGGTCCCATCTGTTGAGCGGCAGTGCCTGGTCCCACCGTACTGTGGCAGCCTCTTTCTCAGCATTCCCTTGTCTTTCCTATTCTGTATAAAAAATCTGTATTCCTTTTAATGGGTTTGTGTGTCAGTCAGGCTGTTGTTTTGATTCTAATGCGCAGGCAGTTTCTGAGTTGAAGCTAATCCCATTTTGGCCCAGACCAATACTGCTCTTCAGGAATACGTTTATTTTCATTTGTGATGCTCAAAATATTCTAGAGCATCCTTGATGAGACGGAGCAGCATCTTTGATCTCATATTTGCACATGTGCACTCAGGCACCACCACTCAGGTTGGGTTTTCTTCCATCTGTGACTGCAGTTCCCAGAAACATTGTTGTCAGGTTATACCAATCTATTGGAACAGACTTCAAATCCATGTGACCTTTTTTTGGGTGACATTCTCTCAGCAGTGCTCAGATTCTAATGCACAGCCATTTCCATCACTAATTCTGTCTACAACCACTGATGATTCAGAACTATTGAGCACTAGCAAGAGTCATGCAAAAGGCTATATTTAATAACTAAAATGTGAGGCCTGGGTGTCTTAGATTGGTAACTGGATATAGATCCTTTTGTCTCTAGGTTGCTGGTTCAGTAGTGAAGGGTGTCTGGGTGGCCTATGTGAAATGAATTGCTCCCAGTTCAGTTCCTAATGAACTAAAGTCCACATCACAGAGCCCATCGCCATATACATCGCTAATTGCTCTCCTGTTGGTAGCCTGAGCAGAGAGAACCAGGTCAGTGCCAAACCTTTCATTAACTGCAGCGGGATCAGGATTTCACCTTCTGTGTTTAGTGTTTGTATTGGGATATGGCCATTGAAAAGGCAACAAAATAATCCCCAGACCCAATGTTGGAAGAAATCCTAGCAAAGACTTCTTGAGTAAACATGCCATGATTTACCTTCTCCAGCTCCCCAGAAGAGAGTGCATGCTCCTAACCACACATTTCTTACCTCATTCATTGGGCTTCCTCCATTTCTTTTAAAAATACAGTCCCTTGTAATGTAAATCTAAATACAACCAACGAAACAACATTTGTGTAGACCAGTTTTTTGCTGTCTTTGGTGATGCCAGTTGCATTTACATGTGTACGTTTTAAACTCATCCCTGCCAGTAAAATTCCCCTTTGACTTATTAAAAAAGCATTGTCATCCCCAAGCAGAGGAGCAAAGGAGTGGGAACGATAGAAGAGTGGAGTTTATAAATTCTTTAGGATAGACTAGTGCATGCAGGTGAGATTGGCAGGTCCAAAGTTTAATGCACACTTTAAAAATGTTCTCTAGGTTTTTACTTAGTGCCCATTTTGATGCATCATTGGCACATCAGCTTGTATATTTTGTGGTTGCAATTTAGGTACCTGAGTTAGGGAACTTGCCCCACAGTGGCTTCCTAGCCATGGCTCTTGTGCTTCATGAACATTTTGTAACCTCTAAAACCGAAGCATCCATGAGCCCTTGTCTGGGTATGGGAAGGAGGCAACACTATGCTGCATCCCAGTTGGGAAGTGGCAGACTGATTAGCTGAAGTTCTTGGTAGGATTGTTCCTAAAATAGGTTTATGTGAGTCCTGATCCCTTGCTTACTAGTGTCATCCAACTAAGCCTTGTATGTGACTAGAGAGCATCTGTCTGTTCCTCTGCCACCTGTTGGAATTTCCTTTATCCTTCTGCTGGGAATGGCCCAATTAATGCTTTCCTGTGAGGGTGAAGTTAATCCAGAACTTGTTGTGTAATTATGCACTGAGATTCAGATCGCTCGGAATTTCCCCTGCAGGATTCTTGTTCTTCGGGGTCTTTTTTTTTTCTCTGTACTTATTTTGTTTGTCAGAAGCAAATTTTATCGCCTTTTAGATTACAAAGTCTCTTTAGGGGAAGGATGGTCTTGTAGTTAACATATTGTAGTGACTTGAGATCTAGGTTCAGTTCCCAGCTCTGCAGCAAAGACAGCATTGTCTAGTGGGATGCTACTAGGAGTTCAGGTTCTTGATTCTGTCCCGTTCTGCTGTGTGACTTTGGCCGTGACACTTCCCTTCTCTGGGCGTCTGGTGTTTTTTTGTTTTTGTTTTTTAAGTTTGCAAGCTCTTTGTGATAGGGCTGTCTCTCACTAGGTGTATGTACAATGCTGGAGCCATGGACCCTCAGTTGAGGTCTCTGGTCGCTACTGTAATATAACAGCACCTGTCTGAGCCTGGGTGAGTCGTAATCGTCTTGTGCCTCAGTTCCCCCATCTGTAAAGTATGAACAATGTTACTTCCCTATCTTTCAGGGGTGTTCAGGGTAAATCCATTAACATCAGTGTGGCACACAGATGGGGAGAGCCATGTAAATACCTCGATAGATTAGCTTAGTATAAACATCCTCCGCACTCTGTGTCCCAGCATATTGGTTGTAAAAGAATAGCTTCATTTATGTACAGTGATATGCTCCTAAATGCTGTCCAGGGGGGCCCTCATAGAAATCTAATACCACTGGAATTTCTAGGGCAGAAATGGGCTCACGCTGCAAATGGCTGTCTTAATTAAAATTGTTATGAAAGGCAATACTGAAGTGATTAAATTTATCCCCAGGGTATTTTTGCACCGCTCTCTCATAACCTTGGTTTCTATCTGGTATTTGGAGCAAAACACCTCGAATTAGATCGCAAACCAAGATGTACTAGCTCAGGACATCAGGCCCTTGCATCATTCATCTGTATGGCTGGGCAGCAGCCTGCTCTGAAGGCCACACAGTTCCAGGCAAGGTCATCAATTGTGTGAGGCCGGGAGAAGGGGTGTTCAGAGTGGGTGACCTCCACAAGTTTAAACAGAACTGGATCTTCATCCTCTTCCCCAAAAGGGAAGTGTGTCAGTATTATTTGTATTACGGTACCACCTAGACACCCTCCCTGAGATTAGGCTCCTATTGTGCTAGGCCCTGTACAGGTATACAGTAAGAAATAGGCCCTGCCCCATAGAGCTCACAGTCTACCTAGAGGGTGGGAAAAAAAGAAAGGCCCTTTTGAAAGATGAGAAACTAGGGCACAGAGGATGAAATGACTTGCCTTAAGTCATCCAGGAAGTCTGTGGCAGATCTGGGAATTGAGTCCCAGTCCAGTGCCTTCATGCCAAAATCCTCCTCCTCCTCTCCCTCTCTGTGCTGTGTGGGTAAGGAGATAAGCAACAGTGCAAAATATTGATCCCAGGATGGAAGGGGGAAACCAGAACTTTGGGGCCAAGATTCAGGGTCTGACTGTTTCCAACGTGCTGAATACCTGGACATCAGAGAGTGTTGAGGGTGCTCAGCACCTTACTGGACCGACCCATCTGTGGGGGATGGGCACTGGAGGAAACTGAGACAAATCAAATTTTAATGTCTGTATTTTAAATATTGATTTGGAAGAGTGACCCGTTCCTCCAAAGGCAGGAGATGAATCGGGTTTCCATCAGCTTCATATGTTACTTTGTGAAGCTTGTGCCTCCAAGTGGCCTTGTCTTCACTGCTAGAAATGTGCAGTTTTTTACCTCAGGAGAGCTAAATTACGTAAGCTATCCTGAGGTTACAAAGCCTCTGAAAGCAAGACATACTAGTTTAGCATGAGGTAAACAGCCCTAAGCCCCCTCCACGGAATGACCTCGGTGAGTTTACCTCAGACTAAAACTAAAGTGCCTCGTTTTCAGTTATTTTTACCTCATGATAGGTCAGGCATGTTAGTTACCCTGAGGTAAAAAATGCACCTTTTTTGGCAGTGAAGACAAGGCCAGTGTTTCCTGTATGGGAATTAGCTGTGTCCTATTGGCACAGCTCTCATCTTGCCTCGTTTGGGCTTCAAACAACCCATTTGAGTCCTAAAGGAGTAAGTGAAAAAGCAAAAAGCTCTTCTCCTGAGAGACAGGATCACTGTCCTTCCCATGTTCTCTGAGGTTGAAGTGGTTTGTTCTGCCCATAAATCATCACTAAGACTCGTGGGCAATATGCTGGGCTTTTTTCGTTAGTGTCAGTTGCAGAGAGGGGCAAATGACTCTGTCCTACAGGGCTTTATAAAGAAAGGGGGGCAGAGGGTGAAACTGAACCATACATTGCATCTTTGGCTAGGGCATAATGTCTTCAATGGCCGTGTTGGCAAGCTCTGGGCTATCCTGATGTGTTAATGTTCTCACAGAATTTTGCGGTTCCCTTTTCCTTAGCACACCTTGGTGACTGACCTGAAGGTCGAAGTTTAAGCAGGAAATGACACTCAATTTAAATTTGTTCATTTCTGCAGAGAAGCATCAGTTGTGTAATTCGTTACGTGCAGTGTCACTTCAGTCAGTAATCTTCTTATTTATTCTTGAATAGGTCACTCGAAATCTAACATTTGGTGCTTTTCCATTTGCTCATGCAGGGAGTATTTGTTATAAAGTTAGCATTCTGCTATCTTTGTTCTTCATGTATAAATATTAACGTCCTTTCTTTTCACATTGTTTTCGATCACTTTGAATGGGAACATATGAATGTACACGTTACCAGATGGCTTCACATCTACAGTCCAGCTAGACCAGTGTCCTGTCTCTGACAGTGACCTACATCAGAAGCTTCAGCAGAAGGTGCAAGAAAATCTTGTAGTGGACAGATATAAAATAATTTGCGTGTCCCCCGTCGTCGTGGTCTTTCTTCCCCTCTTCCTCCCTCCCCCCCCCCCCCCAGGAAATTCTCTTTTTACTCTTTAATAATGAGATTGTCTTAAACCCTGAAGCATAGGGTTTTATATCTCTTCCAAAATTCTGTGAATCTTGTTATCAATATAAGTGTCAAAACCTTCTCTGAATGCAGATAAGTTCTTGGTCTTAATGACATTCTATGGCAAGGAGTTCCACAGTCTCTCATATATTGTGTGAAAAAGTATTTTCTTTCACATCAGTTTTGAACTTACCACCTTTTTAATTTTGTTGAATATCCTCTTGTGTTTATTATAGAGACCGAAGTTCCTGGTCTGCCTTGTCTAAACCATGCATTACTTTATATCCCTTTATCATGTGCCCTCTTATCTCCTTTCTAAAGTAAACAGTCTCACTCTTTTTTCATGAGAGGTTTTGCAGGTCCTTAATAATTCTCGTTTTCCTTCTCAGAACCCTTTCTAATTCTGCGATATCCTTTTTGAGAAGGGATGACCAGAACTGTGCGCACTATTTTAGATGAGGCTGCACTATTGTTTTATATAATGGCATTATATATAGATTATGGGCACAATTTTCAAAGCTTGGGTTTCCCAATAATGTTTAACTCCTAAATCCAGATTTAGGCAGCTAAATAAAAGTGGCCTCATTTTCAAAGGCATCGAGCAAATCTATCTTCCATTGATTTCAATGAGCTACAGGTGTTCAGGTTTGAAAATCAGGCCACTTTTATTTAGGTGCCTAAATCTGGATTTAGGAGCTTAAGGTTGGGAAACCTGGCTTTGAAAATATTGCCCCGTAATCTTTTGTAAACTGAACTTTGACCTTCAGTTTAATTTTTTTTTTAAATAGTGAATGGAAGGAAAAGATTTGAATAATAATTCACTAGATGCAGTTTGCCACGTTAGAACTGCAAAGAAGTTATGAGAGCCATGAAAATCTTAATTTAGGATCTTGGATTGCCCTGCTAGTGTTGATTGTCATGCTTCAAAAGTTATAAAGCCAGCTGGCCTCAGTTGTCATAGCTCTCTATCAGTGGAGCTATGACATCTTAAACCAGCTGAGGATCTGGCCTATCTACTGGAGAACCACTTTGTATTTCTCTTCATTTTCTCTGGCCTATTTTAGTTCTTGCTCAAATGACGACAAAAAAATTAAAATAAATGGTTTTCAAGTTATTTATTATAAGTGGATTAGAAACTGAGTTGAGTTTTTGTATGCCTGTGATGCATCAAGCTTGTGATGCTGCTCTGAAAGAGACTTCTTTCCAAACTGATTCAATTTACAAGCTTCGGAGCTATTATTCTTGTCTAGATCTGAGCCATAGGGTTTGTAGGATGCAAGGATTAAGAGACAACATTTTGCTGAACAAAAAGACCATCAGTTTCGCTCCCCCCTCCCAGCTTTAGATCCTGCATCACAAAATTGAAGGGAAAAAAAATCTGTTCTATTGATATCTGAATTTGGTCAAGTAAATAATGTCCTTGTGACTGATTATTTAGCTAGAGAAATTGAGAGCAGTTCATTGGGGGAGAGAAGGGTTAAATATTTGTTTCAAGATTGAAGCAGCTGAGATGATTAGTCATATGTACAGCAAAACCCACATTGTGGATCCTACCTCCCCATAGTCCACCAGGCTGTCTTAAATGACTCTCTATTGCTCCCAGTACAATTTTTACCTTTGATTTAAAGAACCTCCTCCTACCAGGAAGGGTGAGTTTGGATTTTTTTTTTGTTTTTAGTTTTTTGATGGACCCTTGAATTGTTGATTAAGAGAAGTAACTCTAGATTGCATAAATAGAGCAGGGAGAGAAATTTAAAAAAACCATGGAGACAGACAGCATAGTACATCTTTCATTCCATATGATTGTTCTCCATTTGCTCATTGTGTCTCCAAATGGTTTGAGTGGATTGTCTCTGCTGTCTCCTTGCAAATTGCACTTTGGAGTCAAATGAACCTTTAATTGCCAGCACTTAGGTCAGCACAGTGATAGTTAAGGCTTGACTGTGTTTGCTGTGAATTTAAAAATAGACTCGAGCAAGTAAAATGTGACTTGGGGGGATTTGTATTTATAAATAAGACTAACTGAAGCCAGTCTGCAGCCTTAAAAACCAAACCTGCTGAGTTTGTCAGCTCTGTTTTTCTTCTTTGTTGCTTAACAGCCTACAAATCCCATTGGAAATGACAGTAGCATATCCAATACTTAGCAGATGCAAAATGCTTGTTGTAAGGTGACCAAACTTAAAGGGAAATTGTAGTGAGAACTCCATGCATGGAATGAATTAACTTGCTGTTTGAACACAAAGGTCATCTTGCCTGGATCTTGCTTTCAACAAGGAAGGACAATTTACTGTTCATTCCTGTATTACAGTAACATCTAGAATCTGAATTCAAACTCTATTGTGCTAAGTGCTGTACAGACTGAGACAGTCCTTGCGCTGAAGAGTTTATAGTCTAAATAGACAAGACACAGGGTGGGAGAAGGAAACATCATCATCATCCCAATTTTACAAATGGAGAGAGAGAGAGACAGAGGGGTGAAGTGACTTGCCCAAGTCACACAGGGAGGGGTCCATGGCAGAATCCAGGTCCAGTTGCGGCCGAGTGTCTGAACCATAACGCACTCTGTCCTCCCTTATTCTTTTTTTTAAAGTGAGAGAGGTTGTGTAATAAGGAAACACAACTTTTTATCAAATGCTCTGGCTGTAAGATGATTTGATGAGTCAGTAGAAAAGCATTCAGCATAATACAGTAGAACAACAACACAGTGCTACAATGCATTTCAGGTATGTAGTACACAGATAAACTCTAATTTTGAGGGAAAATATTAGGTGTATCTTTTAAGGTCTGGGTATAATATGATGCAATGAAATGATCACTGCTTGGTGTTTCTAATTAGCCGAGCTATGCAACACTGCTTCCTGATTATGCTCTGACGTATGCAGGTGATAGCTGTCTGGTCTGCCGTGTCTTTGATGGCGTAAAAAGTGTTTGCATTTTCCCTCCATCAGATTGCCATCTGGATAATGAAAAGCTCCCACTTAGCAGGATGTGTGCAAATATCTCCTCCTTTTTATAAACTCATTAGGATGCTCAGCAAGTGATAGAACATCCATTAAAGGGCTAAGGAAGGCATAAGATTTAGGATTTTGGTGTGTTGGTAAACACAAATTCCATGTTCCAGCATAAGGAGTTTATCTTCCTGAGTCCCAGCCTTCTGTCTCTAGGTATTACAGGAGGAATAAATAAAACATTCAGAGTTCAATGCAGTTTCACTATTGTTTTTCCAACCTTAGAGCTGCATTCTGGCACTGTTAATAGTCTGACAGGAGGAGGTAGGGAATCCATTACTGCAGATATGGATTGCAATACTTTTATAATACGTTTGTCGTCCCCAGTCTGAGTTGAACAGACAGATTCTTAAGAACTTGGGCTGCTGAGAATTTTTGTGGAATAGAAGACTTCTGTAGGGGAGCAAAGACGTAAGTGGCAAGCTCTGAAAGGGCACAGAAGCTGCCTCAATGGGAATTGGAAGCTGTTTTAACAGGACATCAGACCCCATATTTATCATCATGTAGGTATCGCCTTTAAATGTGACCTTTCTGTGTTTGACATGCTGGATTGATTGGAGAGCTGTGTTTCACCATTAACTTCTTAGTGTAATGAACAATTGAGTTGCATTCTCATTCGTAGGTACTTTCTAGATTTGTGCTCTATATAGAAGTCTCTGGGAGCAGGGGGTGACTATGGGGCTGCTCAGTAGCTCTGTGCCTTTGTACGGTTGAGCGGTGGTGTCAGGTTTGCAGGAGGAGCAATTACTTCCTCCTTGCCTCCCCCCTTCTCGTTGATCTCCCCCTCCCTTCTCTTTCATAGATCTGTGTTGAAGGCGTCTGTTCAGCGTCTGAGCACTGTAGTTGCTGATTTCTGGTGTTCTGCTTCTGACACATGAAAAAAATGGCGTATATAGTACCGTTACTAATATCCCCTCACAATATGGTGTAAGACCATTTAATAATGCTTCGAACATTAGATCTTTCACAGCATTGTGTGAACAGTTAGATCAACGAGATTACTTAGTTAGGGGCAGATTCTGCCCATCTTTGTTACCAGGAATAGCACTGTATTCTATAGGCAATTTGTTGGAGTTCTCCTAGCATAAGGTATTACTAGACATGAATTAAAAGTATCCAAGTCTGACCCTTAAGAAAGTGGTTCCCCTGATGTGATCCGTGGTTTGCAAATGTCTGGGAAGTTTATTGGGGTGTTTTTTTGCAATCACTTTTTACCAAAACTTTCTTTAAAAAAAAAAAAAAAAAAAAAGGCTGTTTTCCCTGCACAGTGACATCATGAAGACTGAGTGTATTGCAAAAGCCCTGGTCCCTGGGTGTGCGTGAAACTGCATGTAACTTTAGATCAACATGAATTCCTCTTTCTTAGTCATCAGAGAGACTTTAAAGTGCAGAGCTATGTGAAATAGACCTACTGCTGCCAGCCTTCCTGTCCTTCCCTTCCCCTCAATGTCTGCCCTCCACAACCCTTCCTTCCTTGTCTTACTCCTCTTCTATTAACTCACCCCCTCTCCTTGCTGTGAGTTCTTTTGGCCCTGATCCTGCAGTCTGATCCACCTGGGCAGATCTATGCACCAGCACAGAATGTCACTGAAAACGCTGTCTGCCTATCATTCATACTTCTGTTGCCCCCATTACCACAGTATGCACCTCACAATCTTCATGTATTTATCCTCACAACATTCCTGTTATCCCCATTTTACAGATGGGAAACAGACATGGAGAGGCTAAGTGACGTGTCCAAGGTTGCACAGAAAGTCTGTGGCAGAGCAGGGACTCAAACCCAGGTATCCTGATTCCTGAGCTAGTGCCCTAACTACCGGACCATCCTTCTGCAGTAATTTGAGCATTGCACAAGTGTAAAGGTCTTCCCATGGAAATTAGTTTGCAGGATCAAGGCTTTTGCTTGTATGTTGTATCCTTTTCCCCTAGCCCTTTGACCATTTTGTACAGTACCCAGAGCATTGGGGCCCTGCTCTTAACTGAGTCCTACCCCAATGCCAATAATAATCAATGGTCTATCTTCTCTGGCTTTTATCTTTCAGAGTCACAGTGAGTCCACGACAGAACTTGCCTCGTATCACGTTAAAAGGCACTTTCCAGGGGGCCAAAGTTGTCCGTGGCCCAGACTGGGAGTGGGGTAATCAGGATGGTAAGGATTGTGGTTTCACTTTTCCCCCCATCCCACAGACAACCCCTCCTTTTATAAAATCTTCTGTAAAAACAATTTATTGTTACCAAGCTGCTAACGGCAAACGCACACCCCAGCAGGGAATACAATGGAGCTATTCAGATGCTCCTGCTTTTTAAAAAAAATGTATTAATAGCCCTAATTTAGTATGTGTTTGCTTGTCCTTATTTAGTTATTTCTATGGCACCTCTATTCTATCTGAGTGACACTCAGGCATTCATTCTCTTTCTTTGGCCATAGAGGGGGCAGGACAAGAGGCAGTGGGTTCAAACTATAACATAGCAGATTTACATTAAATGTCAGGGAAAATCTTCCTGACTGTAAGAACTGTGGGACAATGGAACAGACTGCCCAGGGAGGTTGTGGAAGCTCCTTCACTGGAGGTTGTCAAAAGGAGACTGGATAGTCACCTATCTTGGATGGTTTAGACGCAACAGATTCTGTGTCTTGGCAGGGGGTTAGACTAGAAGACCCTGGCGGTCCCTTCTAACCCTATGATTCTATGACTCTATAAATTTATACTCCTAACTCCCTGTGAGGTAGGGAGATATTACTGTCCCCGTTTTACAGCAGAGGGAAGCTGTGATACCCTTGTGCATTTATTTCAAGCTACAAATTTACTCAACACTTCACAGAATGTAAAGACATGCTCTCTGCCCCAAAAAGCTTACAGTCTCAATGGAAGTTACCATTTGTCCCTGATAATCTTCAGCTTCTCCGTTAATTCCTTTCTCTTCTTTATGGTGCTACAGTCCTTCTCCATGGCAATGGAGACCTCTGCTAACAATGGTCAATAGTGAATGGTCTCTGCCTTCTATACAGTTTGTAACTGCAGCATTGAAAATAGGGGAGGAGGGGGAGAGAACATTTCTACCTATCCCAAAGCCCGGCACGTATTGGAGTATTTACAGCTTGTTTTTCTCTGCATGAATCAGTTGTAAAATATTCTGGTTGATTGTAACTTTTTTGGGGGGGTATGGGGGAGCAGATCTGGGCCAGATCTTGAATGGAGTTGCACACATTTATACCAGCTGAGCTGCTGCTTTTTGTTTCCTAACACCACAACTACTACATATTTTGCTGTTCAAGGCAGGTTAAAAGTGTAAATAAAGGTAATAAATCTTGTAAACACTCTAGGAGGACACTGGTGAGCCGGGTTAATTAATCTCACAGCCCAGTGTGTCTTATTAGGACATTAGCAGCTAAAGTGTGAAATTTTCTAATGTTATGATCTCACTTTTAATTTTGCTTTGTGGTTCCCCTCCCTCTGCCCCTCACTGTATGAAACCCTCTAAGGAAATTAGCATTGACTGCCACAGAACTTTGAGTAACCAAATGCTCCTCTTATGCACGGCTGAGCTCCTTGGAATTGATCTGGGCTCTGGCAGCTATGTCGGTTGTTGATTGTATTTCTTTCTACCTCAGTCTGAGCCTAAATGCCCCTGAAATGAAATCTAGACCACTGCTGCCTTCCTGCTTTATAGTGAAGGATCTGCAGACAGATGGCAGGAGGGAACCAGGGCTGGTGATTTTTTTGTTTTTGTTTTATCTAGATCCCTGCTGACATTAAGAAATGCTGAATGCTATTTGTCACTTGCTGCCACATTCACATTGGCAGTTGCTCAGGGGCCAAGCACACCTGTGGTTCTGTATTCATGAACAACAAACAATACCATTGGGCAGTCCCCACCCCACCCCAGCACATGGGCACCACCACGACTCCCCATTCCTTGCTACAACCGCTACACCACACTGCTTCTTGATGTTTCCTGTAAGCAGAGCCAGCATTTGTCCTGCCAGAAATACTCCCCTAATCCGGGAGTTCAGAAGTTCATAAGCGTCAGTATCTACACCGATAGGGAAGAAGACACTGAAACGCTTGCCATTGTTTGCTTGCCTCACCAATGACAGAAGAGAGCTAGAGAACTGGGTAGGAATTGAAAGAATGGTCATGTTTCTACCTGGCCACAGTGTGGTGCCCTCACACCCCCCATTGCCTGTCTGGATAGTATTTCTAGGGGACAGGGAAAGTGGCTTTTTAAAGGATCCTCTTGTAGATGTGGCTTTTGCCTATCCATGCTTGCAAGCTGAAGGGTTGACCAGCATTCATAGAGCCTTATGTAATGATTCTGTCTGAGTCAGGTGAGAGCAAGGTCTGTAACAGCTCCGTTTCCCTAGTTAAAAATAACTGCACTCACATGGTGTCCTTGGCAGCATGAAATGAGATTGCAAAGCTCAAGATGGAAAAACATAAGGTGGTAGGATAATTGCAAATTCTCCTGATTTCCTTTTTCCCTCCTCCTTCCCTCCCCTCACATCCCCACACCCCCCAAACGGGATAGATGACTGGGGAACTCTGTTGTACCCAACCAGCATGCTGTCCGGTGAGCAAGGTGTACATGCTTGCACTGGTTTTGTGGAGTCAATTTGTGGGTTTTCAGAAAGGACCGTAAAGAAATCTCCCTGCCACAGTCTCTCCCTCCTTTCCATTCCCAGATGGTGGCTTTGTGCCCACTGCTCTGCGGTATTTTTTGGTGAACTGACAAGCGTGTTCATTTGCTTTGGCCCCACTTTCTTTTCTCTTATTTATTTATTTAATATTAAAATGCCACAGAAAACTTACTCTTTTTTAAAAAAAATGAAGCTAAAAACCAAAGCCCTGGTCATTTGGAATCATTTAACAATGTCCCATGGTGCCCTTTGCCTAATTTAGAGGTCTTGACCCCCATGTCCAGGCTAAATTCTGGCCTAGCTAATTACATTTTACTGACATAAATTCCTGTACAGATTTAGAACTAAACATACAACCCACTCTTAAGATGAGCTGTCATGCAAAAGCCATCTCAGCCACATCACTTCATAGAAATTTTAAAAGCGACAACCCAGTACTAACTTCCAGTCCATTCTTGGTGGGCTAGACAAAAGAGATTCTTGTGATTTGCTTCCATGCCATGGTGATGGATGATTTAGATGGTGTTTCATCTTCCCTTCCTGTCCTAAACTACTGAGTAGGGAGAGATGTGGTCTGAATATGGGACTGGGAGCCAGAAATGTCTAATTATTGCTGTGAAATTGACTCTCTTTGTAGCCATAAGCAGATCACAGAAGCACTTTGCCTCTTTCCTTATCCATAAAATAGAGATAATATTAGCTATTGTCCTTCACAGGGAATCAGTTAATTAACATCTCTAGAGGACCATAGGAACGCCAACCATTATTAGTCAGTGTTGCTCTGGTGTTACACAGCTGAGTTCTTCCCCACCCCATCAACACACAATGATCACCTCAGAGGCGGGCAAATGACTGTGTATAAAGGCTCTGTGGGAGTGTAAGTTAGTTAGTTCTTATTTCTCTTTTAAATCAGGTGGTGAAGGTAAAACAGGAAGAGTGGTGGATATTCGTGGCTGGGATGTGGAGACTGGCCGCAGCGTGGCCAGCGTCACGTGGTCCGATGGCACCACAAATGTTTACCGAGTTGGGCACAAGGGGAAGGTGGACCTGAAATGCATTGTGGAAGCACCTGGAGGCTTTTACTACAAAGAGCATCTCCCAAGACTAGGTACGTGGCATGTTGATTTTAGAATACGGGACTGTCGTAACACACAGTCATTGGCCTGAGCATCTCTCACTAAAGCCCATCCTGATGTGGTGGAGAAGATTGAACAGCTGGATGCATAAAGTTTCCATGCAATGCATGCTATTTAAACAATAACAGGAGTAAAAAAACGGGGGTTAGTCAGGTAGCCTGATCCTCCAGAAGTAGTAGGCATCCTTCAGTCTTGATAGACTATGGGTATGTGTTCCTTAGAGGTAAAAAATTTGCTCAGTTGGTTTTATCCTCCAGTGGTATGAGAGTATTTGATGTCCAAACCCAACGTCCACAGGCAAGTCCCATTGGTAGGAAAGGTATGTAGAAACCAATTCGTTGTTGGCTTGAACGTGGGGAGTGTCCATTACCTTGGCAGAGAGTTTAGCCCAATGGATGCATTGCTAACCCAAGGCTTCTCATCCTAATATAATGAGGCAGCCAGTGCTTCTGTGTTTGGAGCGTCTCAGCTGCAGAGGCCTGCTGGACTGGCATTCGGGGGGACTGTGACTTGAGGGAGGTTTTGAGAATTCAGCACCCAAATACCTGCCCTAACTGGAAAGATAAGAACGTAGCCATGGCAACAGATGATACATAGACTGATGTCTAGTTCAACACTATCTCTGCATCCAAGGCTCTCCGGGAGTGAATGATGGAATCAACAGAGCATCAGTTCTGAAGCCTCAAGGTTTTCCTTCAAGGCCCACTGAGGTATATTTAATCCAGGTGTTCAGGGCCCAGTCCTGCTCCCCTTGAAGTGATGGAAGGATTGCCACGGCTTTGCTGGGGGTAAAATCAGGCCCACACAGGCTGGGCAGATCAGGTTAGGCAGGGAATACATCTGGGCAGAGAACACTAGTAAGACCTTTCATAAAGCAAGATCTGCACTTGCCTGTGGAGTTTGCTTGTCTTCAACAACGAGCAGGTATCTGCCAAGGAATAGGTGTGGGGGAGATATGGGAGTTTGGTGTCACCAGGGGGGCATCTTTCAAATAGATTCCTTTCCATTAGGGACCAGAATGCCTTTGCGAGAGCTACCCACTTCTTGACTTGTAGGATGATCCCAGTAGGGTCAAATCCTGCTTACCTTGTTCGCACAAGTAATCCCATAGGCTGCTGTCCCATTGTGTGCCTGTCAATGACCGCCTGAGGAAAGTGAGCAGGAGTTTTGGCCTTAATGCCCCACTATCCCCCCACTGGGGGGATCATTCATTGGGATGTGAGAAAGGAGCAACAAATAAAGATGCTTTACTCTGGGGGTGGGGTGGGTGTCGTTCTTCTGTTCAGGAAAGCCTGCCGAACTGCAGAGGAAAGAGAGCACAGAGAGACACCCCTTCCAGCATGGGGACAAAGTGAAATGCCTGCTGGACATTGACATCTTACGAGAGATGCAAGAGGGCCATGGTGGCTGGAACCCTAAAATGGCCGAGGTACGTACAATAGGTGTTTGTCTCCACTCACTGCTGCCTTTAGAGAAATTATTGGTCATTTTGGCTAAGAAATTACCTGAAACTGCGTGTGTGTATAACGTATTGCCTTCTGTTCTAAATATATATTATAGCACACACATAGTCTTTAGTGCCAGAACACTGGAGTCAGATAATTATTTTTAGGTGCATATTAATCTGTATTGTAAGGTCTTGGCCATACCTAGTCCTGCAGATTATAAGAGCTTGATCTAAAGCCCTGCAAGTCCATGCAAAAACGCCTGTTGATTTGCAGTGAGTGTTGGTCAGGTCTTTGAGGCTTGGCCTCCCATCCCTTCTCAGCAGTGCTGCAACGTGCATTAGTGCTAAAGGCAGTTACGCAAAGTCCCCCACGTGAAGCAGTATCCCTATATGTGGTTGAGACTTCCCTGTCCATATGTTCCTCCTGGAGCTGAGCTGGTTCTTTTAATCTTGGTTCTGAAGCAGCAGCCAGTCTACTGTCATCTGTTGTGTTGTAAAGAAGTTCAGACAATAGGTCCAAAGCTGTAGAGGGATGCAAATGTAAATAAGGCCCGTGAGTGGAACAATTAGAATAATTCAAGAGACTTTTCTCCATAGTGGAAGGAACAAGAAAGCTGCAAAAAATAGCAAATGCTATGGGAAATGTCATTGCCGGGGGAATGGGCAATCATTTAAAAAAAAAAATGGTTTTAGATGCCTGATCTTGCAAACCCTTAACTCTCATTAGTAAATCCTTTCTCACCAGGGTAGTCTCAAAGTCACTGTGACTAAATGTGCAAAAACTATTAACTTGAATTGTGGATTTAGAGGCTTGGATCACTGACCAAAATTTTCCAGCCTGCATGCTTAAGCTAGCCACCTTAAATGAGCTGTCATGTTCTTCAAAGGCGCTGAGTGCCTGTATTTTCCATTGACTTCAGTGGGCTGGTCAGCACTTCTGAAAAAGTTCTATCAGATTCATAACTAGGGACCAACTTGGCTACAACACTACAGACGTTAAAGCCAATGACAGTCTTTTTGTTGAGTTCCGTGAAGGTTGGATAGAGCCATTAAGGTCTGAATGTGGGACTGGGTGCCCAGTGTAAGGTGCTCTGATTTACAAGTCACAGAGCTGAAAGATCATTCAGCTATAAGCTTTAATATTCAACTTTAAGGCCCTGACACAAATGATGAATGCTAAATTAATTGTCATTTAGTAACGGAGAGATCCATCTTTTCCCTGCCCCCACAAATCCATTCACTTGGGATTTAATATATAGCTGAGGTTCCCAAAAATAGGCAGTCATCTTTCAGTAGATTTACCATCCAACCACAAAGAAGATAATGCAGGTCTCTGAGCAGTAAATTTGCTGTGGGGCCATAACACATTTTGGTGACCGCTGCTGCATAAATTAAGTTCACTTGGAGTCCTGACTGCTAGAACCCTCTATCCATACACCTGTTACAAAACAGAATAAAAAGAGCTCTTTAGGGGAGGGGCGAGAATCAGCATGAAACCGGTTGCAAGCATACACATTCGCAGTCTGTCTAATGTCTGCTCAGTCTGAGTCAGTAACATGCATTAAATGCAAGCCTCAGGAGAGCAGATGCAATTCCATTCAAGGTTTTGAGTCTGAAACAGTATTTTTGTCTGGGTTGTTTGTTTTTTTTTAATGTATGTAAATAAAAGTCGCAACCTTGAAATCAGAAGACATCTGGGTGAACAATTTTTTCTAACGAGCACCATCAGATGCTAACCCAGACCCTGGCACTGCCTCAGCCAGTGCTGTGCAACTCGACAAGAGCTGTTGTTTAGCGAACAGTATCTTAGTTTGTTCAGCACTGGGGCACTGCGGTTCTGATCCATGACTAGGGGCTTCTAGGTGCTTTGGTAACACAAATAATTATTAATAATAATAGTTAGTCTAGACAGAGAGTGGCGGATCCTTGGCTGGTGTAAATGATCTTCACTCCGTCACTGGAGCCCTGAGACATTGATGCCAGCTGAGGTTCTGCCCCAGAAAGGGTAGGCTGGGCTGTGTTAGCCACATAGCAACACTTGCTTCACTTCTCTGAATTTGCCTGTGTTGGATGTCTTTTGTCACTTGTCCCGCTGTCCCCCTGCATACGTTGAACTGGCAGATTATAAATCCGGTTTGCTTTAGTCCGTTTGCATAACTACCTCAGAGCAATCAGCTGTCTGATTAATGCTTTAAGCCACAGGCTCTGCAGTGCTGTATTTTATGGTGATACGTAGAGATGGAAAAGATCTTCTTGGTAGTGCCAGGTATGAACTCCCCTGTTCTGCCCCTCTCTCTCCCAGTACATCCGCTCTCAGATATTGAACCGCCACGCTTCGTAGTGCTTGCTGCTTACCCTTGCTGGCTGTGAGGATGGTGGTGGTCTCTGCCCTCTCTACCTGAAGTGCTTTCATGTCTTCCATCAATAAGTAAACGCTACTTTTCCATTTAAAGGAACTTCATAAAGGAACTTTTCTTTCTTTGATGGAGAAGCAAATGACTGCATCTCCTTGCAGATGCATTGGAATCACTGTTAGCTTGAGAATTGGGATGGAGGCATTGGCTAATTTTAGGCAGTTTTCCATTCCCTGGAGAGCCTGCTTGCCCCACCCTAAAGCAATGGAATTTATTCCTTTCTCTTTTTTTATATTTAAAGTTCATTGGCCAGACAGGGACTGTGCACCGAATTACTGACAGAGGGGACGTGAGAGTTCAATTCAACAGCGAAACCCGCTGGACTTTCCACCCAGGAGCTCTGACTAAGGTGGGTGCTGATGTGTGAAACTGGGCATCATAGCAGTTGTGTGGGGAATGACAATGACTGGTCCCCTAGGATGTGACATAATGCGTCTTGGACAAGTGCCAAAGAAAATGTCGCAAGACTAGAGAGAGTGGGGACAGGCTTAATTACTTTCCAGCCATCAAAGCTAAAAATAAATGTTGCAGACCATGGGACTGGGACTGTGCAGTGGGCTAAATCCTTGATTTCTAACTCTAGGAGCTCTTGAGAGCATGTGCTGAGAAGAGGTTGAAGTTCAAAAGGAGGGGAAACTGGTAATCAGAAGGGTGTGATTTTTAATGCCTATCACTTATAGAAGGATGCTAATACGAATGGGGGAGGCATAGGCAGGTTAGGGGTGGTTTCCCCTCGTTTGCAGTGTGGCCCTTTGAGCCACCTGCACAGATTTCTCCAACAAAAAGGTTGTCGGTAAAAGGCAAAAATAATGTGGGGTTTGTATTTACCTAAATAATTTGGGCTGCGTCAGTAATTAAGCTGAAAATTTTTTGACAGACAAAATCTCATAACAACTAGGGCCTGCTTCTGCTCCTGCAGGAGCTAATGACCAAACTTCTTCTGACTTCTCTGGTGCAAGACCAGGCCTTTAACGGGTTAAAAGTTGGTGTGCTGCGTGGAAATTAAATGCTCTCCCTGTCTCATCTGGCAGACACCTTCTCTTTGCTCCTTCAGATTTGTCCTTAAAGCTGACCTGCAAAAACTGGGTGGGGAATTGGGTTTGAGCATGGTGGGATGTCTTTTGTTTTAAAAGGCCTAGAAGAGTTTTTGCCTGGTTTTATTGCTGCTTGTGTCTGCATTAGAATTTCAAGCCTTGTTTGCCCTTGGATGACTCCTTGGCAACTGGCCAATTAGTGAAATGATATGAAAGAGTGCAAGCTGAGCCATTGGGAAGGTAAGGGAATCTTTAGTTAGAATACTTAAAGTCCTGAGTGGGGTGAGGGGGTGCAATTGTTGGTTTGTGGTTAGTTAATATTTAACTCCAATGCCCAGTTAACGTTTTAAAGAGAGGATGTCTTTCCTCCTGGCCCTTTCAGTTAAGACATATTCACAAAAATAAACCATACTCTAGGAAAACCAACAGCATCAGGGAAGACCAGATATGACATGCCTGATACTTGTTAGTAGAGTACCAGAAGCTGCTGATTAGCGTCTATGGTTTGGGGGCCAGTAGATATTCTTTATCGACATATGTAAAGTGTAGATGTACCGGACTATCTGTGTTTGTTCCTTATTTCTGATAATGAGATCTGGGGCCCCAATTCAGGAAGGCAGTTAATCACATGCTGAAGTGCTTTCTTGAATTGAGATTTGACTGAGCAGTGCAAAAAATTCCCTGCAGATGTTAGGTTATTAAAACTGACTTGCGTCCGCTGCACTGATGCCTCTTTTGGGGTCGCTTTCTCTGAGCCTCTTTGTGCCTGAGATTTACAGGCATAGATTGATGCCAGAAGTGAGTTTCAAAGTCACACATGTGAGTATTCGCGCTAACCAGATTTTATAGTTGTCTGTGTGCTTGTGCTGGTACTGCTTCTGCGCTCTTCCAGTCAGGGAACAGGAGCATCACCATATGGTTTATCCAACGAGTTGCGACTAATCAATGATTCTGATATCTAGTACGAAATGTTTGCATGTTCCCTGGTTCCTGTGGAAAGTATCTCTGTGTTGCCCTTCCTGGGCCATACCATGGCCTATGCTGCTGGCATGGCATGCTGGCCTCGTCCACAATTTTGCCTGTGCGTCGTGTCACAGCAGCTTTACTCACGGGAAAAAGGCATTAGAATAAATTCCTCCAGACCAAGAATTTTCAACCTCAGGGGTCAGGCACCTTTAAAATTGCATCTCCGTTTTTGGGGGTGCTGCCTGGGGCAGTTACTTAACTCTGTGTTTGCCCCAAGTAGCACTCGGCTTGCCGGAAATCCAAGGGCCATTTGCGGGCCTGAATGCAGGGAGGTGGCTTTCAGCGGACAAGTCCCAGTAATCACCGTTCTGGAAGCTATTGGAGTTTTTCTCTTTAATTAAAATGAACCTCCCGCCCCTGCCAGACGCACAGAGCCCAGGCGAAGCTGATGATCCTAACCCTCCAGGGGAGGACCTGTATGAACAGGTCCGCCACAATGGGGCTCCTCCTTTCTTGCACCGATCTGAATGACCCAAAGGCATTTTAACCTCTCTCTCATCTTTGACCGTTCTTTCTAGTCATCTTCAGCTGCTTCTCTCTTCCCCACACCTTTGCTGTGTCCTTGTGTCCTGTCTGTGCTGCTGATCTTTAGCTCTTCCTGGCTTCCAACAATAATACTTAGCCCTTATGCAGCACCTGTCATCCTCAATCACCTGACAAGCTGTGACTAACCTTTTCTTTCTTTTTGCTCTATTGGCTTCTCATGTTTCCTTGCCGCATTCTTCGGTCACTTCTGGCTTCCCTCCCCCATCTCTGCCTGAACAGATACAAGTCTTTTTTGTCCAACCACTCTAGTCTTGGGGTCCTGTTTATAAAGTTGAGCGTGCCAGCTTTCCCTGAAGTGAACTGTGTCTTGGAATGTGGATGTGGGGCACACGGCTCGCTTCCCACAGCAGGAGCGTCTGGCAAAGGAAGGAAGTGGATAATTTCCGACTTCCCATTTCTGGTGGAAATAGCAAACAAATTTAACGTCAGTAATGGAGTTAACTGTTGTTGAACCATGAGTGCTGCATCTGGTATAGAAAGGGGAAAGACCTGTGGCATTCCCCGTGCAATCCCAGCTGATAGTCATACACACACACAAAAGTGGCTGCAAAAGAAAATTGTGCTGCCCTCAAACCATTTGCTCTGCTTAAACCTGCATATGGCTTTTTTTTTAAATAACATGACTGATGTTTTTACAAAGTTTAGTACGTTTTGGAATTGTTTATGGGGTGGGTTTTTTTTTTTTTTTGCTTTCTTTTTTTTAATGCCTTGGTTTTTGTTTGTTTCATCCCCTAAAAGCATATGACTTTCTTTTTCTTTTTAGCTCAACACCTTTTGGGTTGATGATGTTGTCCGTGTGATAGATGATATGGAAACAGTGAAGCGATTCCAAGCTGGTCATGGGGAGTGGACAGATGAAATGGCACCTGTGAGTGCGCTCCAGTTCCAAGACAGTCCAGTAACTTGCAATTTCTAATCCATTTAAAAAAAAAAAAAAGTTAGCAGCTGAATTTGCCAGTTTTCTTGCTTTTCAGCGCCCTCTATTGGGGTCAGTGTAAGGAGGCACATGGGTGTGCTAATGGCTTTCAGAAAGATTGTTGCTTGATGTGTCTGCTCATCAGTCACGTGGCCCCATAGCATTATTCAGAAGATAAGGGTGAGTGGGGGGCACCCGCCGAAGGAGATGGCTATGTGAGTTTAAAATGAAATTCTGCTCAAAAGACACATTTTAAGCAAACATAGGTGATGCCTCCCTCTGTTTCTTCCCTAATTCTCAAGGGTGAGGGATGAACCATTGCAAATGGAAAACTCTTCTCTGACCAGACTAATGGGGCTACAGGGCAGAATATAGCGTGCTCCATAAACAGAAAATGCACAGTGGAAACCACCAGCTTTGTCTGCCTCTTAGGGTTTTGTAAACCATGCTTTGTTGTTTCACTGGCTTCCTCTCCAGACTTTTGTATTGCATCTTGGAGACCTTCTTCCCCTTGTATGTGAACAGGGAGGAATTTTCTATACAACCCAATAAGAAGCTGTTGAGAGCACTTAAGTATCCTTGAAGTGGGAGTTGTCATTTGTAGTTTCTCACCAAATGCTTCTCTTCACATGCTAGGAAGGAATGCTGCCTGGGAATCCACCTTTAGAAGCATTACCTTGGTTTTGAAAAGCAGGAAATACGTTGCTTTCGTTTTTTAAAAAAAATCCTCTTCCCTTTACAGACACTCGGGCACATCGGCAAAGTGATCAAGGTGTTTGGGGATGGAGACTTGAGAGTGTCTGTCGGAGGGCAGTCCTGGACCTTTAACCCAGCTTGTCTCACGGCCTACCAGAGAGACGAGGATGCAAACCTCATGACAACGGAAAACACCAAGGAATCCAAAAGTGAGAGAGCAGGAAGGGAGATGGGATCCAGTTCTGGCCAGGGTTGAGAAATAACCGTTGTAGCTCCCTAGTGTAACAATAGTATTTTTCTTCAGAACACGTTGAACGTTAACTGACCAGTCAATCACTACCTCTCCCCTCTCCAAGCAGAGTACCAAAAATCCATTTTAACCAAATCAGGAGAGCAATCATGCCCTCAAGGTTAAGTGACAGGACTAGGATTTAGGACTCCTGAGTTCCTTTCCTGGCTCTGCCGTAAGCTCAAGTTTCAACAGTGGGTAAATGGCGCAACCTCGTGCCTCAGTTTTCCAGTCCATAGCATGGGTATAGTGATGCTTCCCTGCTTTGCAGGGGATGGGAAGGTTTAATTTGTTAATGTTTGTAATGTGCCATCAGAGCCTTCCATGCAAGGTGCCGGGGGTGGGAGGGGAGGAAGGGGTACAGAGGATTACTTTCCTCAGCCTGTGCTGGCAATGAAACTGGAGTTTGGCTTTGTTTTTTTTGTTTTTCGAATCTGTTAAAAAAAATTCTGTAGCCTGGCCTTATGTTTGAGGGAGCAAGAGGGTTGGGTGGGAAAGGGGAAGGTTTATTGGCTTGTTTTGCTGTAGAGACTGCCTGTAAGTCACTTACCCAAACAAAGTTAGCATTAAAAAGGACCTTTGAGAAACTGCTGGAGAACAAAGATTTTGCTCCATTAAGAATGTGGTTTAAATCCTGTTGGATTTTGGGGGAAGTTCAGGTCTGGATCCCAACTCCAACTCAGCCCTTTCCCTGATGGAAAATAACGAACGTAACCTCCATTAGACACCAGGGAAGAGAGAAGTGCAATGAGAGGGAAATCCTGATCACAGGGTTTCGGGTTTGGTTTCCATTCTCCTTCACGATATGAGCCTTTTATTGTCTTCCAACTCCCTCCTTCCCTACAGCTGGGAATTCACATTCATGTTGTTGCTTGTACATGTGTAATGACCCACAGGATGGGTCTTCTGCAGGCCTTGAACCTGGGATCTCTGGACTTGGAAGTATTGGCTTCTGTTGTTTCAGCTAAAGGACTGTGCCTGTTAGCTGGAGGCAGTAAAGTAACTGATTCATAAAGCTCTTTATATGGATCAGTCACTAGAGAGGGACTAAGGCCCGTACTGAGTCAATGTGGTTACACACACAGGTGCTCATGGCCACTGTGTAACCTGGGGCTTTTTCTCATCCCCACACAGGCACTCTGATCTCCATCCTAGAGAAGCTGCTGTCCCAGAAGACCGAGTCGGATCATCCAGGGCGCCTGGTCATTGAGGCGGCGCATGGCAATGCTGCTAAAGTCCAGGACCTGGTTCAGAAATACCCAGACAAGGCAAGTCTTGGAAAAAACCCTCCAAGGTCGATGCATCTTTTGTTGTCAGTGTGTAAAGCAGATGGGGGCAGCTGAAAGCTACTGCAAGGAATTAAGAGCTGGTGACTTTGTTTTGTTTTTTTTTGTTTTTGTTTTTGTTTTTTGCTTTAACTGATCATTAAGACTGAAGATTAAATTTGCATATTTCTGTAGCCTCCAACTAATGGCTTTAAATCTGTGCTGGGGTTAAGTCCTTAGAACAGTTTTGCAGAGCTGGCTGTCTCCCCCCTCCTGCACCCCTCTCCCCCTGGCTCAGTAAAACCCACAGCTCAGTAAAAACTCCACTTCATAGCAGCTGAGTCCCAAAGCTTCCCTGGGAGCCAAGGGCTTGGGATCCATAGAGCCTGACTCTGCATCAAGAGATCCTCTGCTCCCCTTGCACAGCTGTGACTCCAGCTTGCAGAATTTCCCTGTGCCATTGCAGCTGGAGAGGAAGTGTTGTCCCGTGGTTAGAGCAGGGGACTAGGAATCAAGAGCTGGGTTGCTGTGCGATCTTAGTCATCTTTCTGTGCCTAAATTTCCTCCCCTGCCAAATGGGGGATCCTTCACAGCAGGGTTGGGAGGCTGAATTTGCTGATGTGTGTAAGTTGCTTTTGAGATCCTCCTCCAGCGGAAGGCACTGAGGCAGTGGCATTCTCCCAGGAACGTATTAGGATATAATCGCCATGTCATAGCAGGGCACTTTTGCCTGGGTTAGGTGTGGGCAGCAGATCCCACTGATGTAGCCTGGGAAGTCTCCCTTATGCACAGAAGTACATGCAGACTTGATCCTAACAGACTCACCAGCTTGCATATTACCCACTCCTTTCCTCTCTCCAACCTTGAGAACTCACTTAGGCCACCTGGCTGCCCACTTTCTAAGGGTAACCAGTGTGTATTTCAGTGATGGGCCTGCTTTGCTTACTGTTAACCCATACTATGTACCTGTTTGCATTCTGTCAGGGCCCACAGTGTACTAGGCACATGTGAAAATGTGGCCCTCGTCCCAGTGCATTGATGATAAAAAAAAAGAGATTGTATAGGGATGCCTTGCATAGACTTTGGGGGCTGGGTGGTCTTTATAGCCACCTATTCAGACACTGGCAGGTTGCCCAAGATCCTTAAAAGCCTTAAGGTCTGCCTTAAAAGCTGCAGGTCTGTGAGTGAGTAAATGCATCTGTCCTCCAATGATTGTGCAAACCAGAACTGGGAGTAGAGAGCTGGAGGAGGGGGAAGGCTGTGCTGAGCCCCAGTGCTGTATATGAACTATCTATATGCGCTTGGATTGGGGTGGAGGTATCGTGTGAGGGGTGTTTCTGAACAATGCACACCATTCTGTTACACCAAGCTGTCAAGGTCTCCTCTACCCCATTCCTGCCCCTGCGCACAGCGCAGAGGTCCCAGCTTCCTTAGCGAAGGGGGGAGCGGCACAAGCGAGAGAAGTAGAGCACAGAATGCCTTCGCGTGGCGTCCTTGGAAGCAGCTGGGAAAGGAACATAAATCCTTTTCAGGCCATGACCCTGTGGCAAGCGGGAGCAGATGGATGGGACATTAGCAAAGACCAGGATCCAACTTGAAAGGACTATAATGAAGCTGGGATCCAAGGTCTGACTTAATGGATTGCTGCCAGATAATTGTTCCAGTTCGTTACATGCAAAGTTAGTAGATGCGGGGAGGGAGGGTCTGTAACAGGCTAAAAGAAATAGCTAGGCACCAATGACTGGGTCTAATCTGAAATGGAAAAGGACCAGTGTTAGGATAAAGTGAGGAATAGTCCCGCTGTATCCTGACCTCTGAGAGGAATTTGTTCTTTTTACTAGACAGTTATAAATAGCGAGAGGCAGGTGGATTCAAGGGCTCGCTCAGTGGGGTGAGACGAATTGCCTGCCAAGAGACTCCAAATAGGGCAGATACCAATGTTACGCCCCTTATGTAAGGGGGACACATTGGCCTTTAGTGCATCGTTACTAGCAACACCATCCTGTTTGAGCCCAAGAAGAAAACCCTGCACAAACTGCTGCTTTGAGCCATTGCATGGGATCAGCTGTAGAAAAACTCAGTGTTACCTGCCAAGTTATGAACGCTTTGCCAGATCCCTCATTTCTTCCCCTTTAACTGTTCGTGGATTTCATTAGTGTCCCTGCCTGCCTGTCTTGGCCTTGTACAGGATCTTTGTTCTTCAACTCCTTTATCCTTAAATCTCACAGCAGCAGGTCAGCGCTATGATTAGTCCCCCAAGCTGCCCAGTAAGTAAGTCTTAAGTGACTGAGAATATTTCGCTCTTATATAGGGCTCGCTTCCTTGAAAGCCCAGTGTGAACATTAACTGATCTCCTCACACACCCCTGCCAGGGAGGGAGGTATTGTTAGCTACTGTAGCTATTGGCAGAGAAGTTAAGAATCACCCCTGGTCACAGTGGGAGTTGGCATGAGATCTGGATTAGACACCCAGGAGTTCCTGACTTGGCATCCAGGTCTGTGCTCACACCACTCCCTCTTTGGCAGGAAGTGCTGGTTTTTTTTCCGTTGGGGTCCGGACTGAGTTAAGATGCTGGTTAGGGCAGGAATTGCCTTTTATTTTAGGCTTATACAGAGCCCCGCACCAGGGCTGTGCAGTGCCCTGTGCAGGGAGGGGAGGGGGGCATAGATTTGCTGCATACAGTAAACTTCAGTGTGCCACACACCTCCTAAACTCTAGAACAGTCTCTCTCAATGGGTAGGGGGGTGCAAATCAGACTGTTGAGGGGGCTCAGCGAGACTTCTGACTCATAGATTTCCAAGGCCAGGAGGGATCATTGAGATCATCTAGTCTGACCTCCAATGTGACACAGGCCATAGAACTTGCCAAAATAATTCCTGGAGCAGATCTTTTAGAAAAACATTCCATAAGAACGTAAGAACAGCCATACTGGGTCAGACCAATGGTACATGCAGCCCAGTATCCGTCTTCTGACAGTGGCCAGTGCCAGATGCTTCAGAGGGAATGAATAGAACAAATGACCCATCCCCTCTTGCCCATTCCCAGCTTCTGGCAAACAGATGCTAGGGACACTTCAGAGCATGGTTTTGCATCCCTGCTCATCCTGGCTAATAGCTATTGATGGACCTATCCTCCATGAACTTATCTACTTCTTTTTTGAACCCCGTTATAGTCTTGGCCTTCACAACATCCTCTGGCAAGGAATTCTGCAGGTTTGACTCTGCATTGTGTGAAGAAATACTTCCTTTTGTTCATTTTAAACCTTCTGACTATTAATTTAATTTGATGAGCCCTAGTTTTTGTGTTTTCCTTATTTACTTTCTCCACACCAGTCATTATTTTATAGACCTCTATCCTATCCTCCTTAGTCATCTTTTTTCCCAAGCTGAAAAGTCCCAGTCTTATTAATCTCTCCTTATATGGAAGCTTTTCCATACCCCTAATTGTTTTAGTTGCCCTTTTCTATACCTTTTCCAATTCCAATACATCTTTTTTGAGATGGGGTGACCAGATCTGCAGGCAGTATTCAAGATGTAGGTGTACCATGATGCAATACTATATTTTCTGTTTTATTATCTACCCCTTTCCTAATGATTCCCAACATTGTTAGCTTTTTTGACTGCTGCTGCACATTGAGTGGATGTTTCCAGAGAACTATCCACAATGACTCCAAGATCTTTCTTGTGTGGTAACAGCTAACTTAGACCCCATCATTTTATATGTATAGTTGGGATTATGTTTTCCAATGTGCATTACTTTGCATTTGTCAACATTGAATTTCATCTGCCATTTTGTTGCCCAGTCACCCAAGTTTAAGAGATCCTTTTGTAACTCTTCACAGTCTGCTTTGGACTTACTATATCGAGTAGTTTTGTATCATCTGCAAATTTTGCCACCTTACTGTTTACCCCCTTTTCCAGCTCATTTATGAATATGTTGAACAGTACTGGTCCCAGTACAGAGCCCTGGGGTACACCACTATTAACCTCTCTCCATGCTGAAAACTGACCTTTTATTCCTACCCTTTGTTTCCAATCTTGATTTAAAAACTGTCAGTGGTAAAGAACCTACACGACCCTTGGGAAATTGTTCCAATGGTTAATTACCCTCGCTATCAAAAATGTATGTCTTATTTCCAGTCTGAATTTGTCTAGCTTCAACTTCTAGCCCTTGGATCATGATAGACCTTTCTCTGTTAGACTGAAGAGCCCATTATTAAATATTTGTTACCCATGTAGATACCTACAGACTAAATGGATTGAGCTCTTTGAGTCTATCACTATAAGGAATGTTTTCTAATCCTTTAATCATTCTTGTAGCTCTTCTCCAAATCCTCTTCAATTTTTCAATATCCTTCTTGAATTGTGGGCCCCAGAACTGGTTACTGTATTCCAGAAGCAATTGCACCAGTGCCAACTACAGAGGTGAAATAACCTCTCTGCTCCTATGTGGGATTACCTCATTTATGCATCCCAGGTTCACATTTGCTCTTTTGGCCACAGCATCATGCATGCTAGGAGCTTATGTTCAGCTACTTATCCACCACGACCCCCCCCTAAATCTTTTTCAAAGTCCCTGCTTCCCAGGGTAGAGTCCCCCATCCTGTAAGTATGGCCTACGTTCTTTGTTCGTTGAGGCATTCGTTTATATTTAGCCATATTAAAATGTGTATTGTTTGCTTGCTACCAGCTGACCAAGCATTCCAGATCACTCTGTAGCAGTGACCTGTTGTCTTCATTATTTACCACACCCCCAATTTTTGGTTCATCTGCAAACTTTTAGTGATAATTTTGGGGTTTTTTCCAGGTCATTGATAAAAATGATAAATAGTGTAGGGCAAAAAACTGATCCTTGTGGGACCCCACTTTAAACATACCCACTTGATGACAATTTTCTGTTTACAATTACATTTTGGGACCTATGAGCTAGCCAATTTTTAATTAATTTAATGTGCCCCATGTTAATTTTAAAGTGTTCTAATTTTCTAATCAAAATGTCATGTAGTACCAATTTGAATGCCTTACAGAAGTCCAAATATTACATCAACACTATTACCTTTATCAGCCAAACTTGTAATCTCATCAAAAAAAGATTCCAACTTAGTTTTACAGGATCAGTTTTCCATAAACCCATGTTGATTTAATTCATATTAACTGAGTTGTGCACCGAGAATCAGTGTCAAGTTGACAGGCCTATAATTATCCAGGTCATCCCATTTACCCTTTTTAAAAATTGGCACAACGTTCACTTTCTTCCAATCTTCTAGAACTTCCCCAGTGCTCCAAAACGTATTGAAAATCTACATTTATGGTCCAGCAAGCTCCTCAGCCAGCTCTTTTAAAACTCTTGGATGCAAGTTATCTGAACCTGCTGATTTAAAAATATCTAACTTTAGTAGCTTCTGTTTAACATTCTCCAGAAATACTAATGGAATAGAAAGAGTGTTATCACCATACGATTAGACTATATTATCTGTTCCCCTCCCTCCCTCCGCCCCGCCCCCCCGGGATATAGAACACTATATTTATTGAACACTTCCATCTTTTGTGTATTATTGATAATTCTATCATTTCCATTTAGTAATGGACCAATACCATTGTTAGGATGCTTTTTTCCTAATATATTTTTAAAATACTTTATTGTCCTCTCCTTGTGTTCCTTTGCTTCCCTTATCAATTTTCTGCAATTCCTAACTTCTGGTTTGTATTCATTACTAACAACTTCCCCTTTCTTCCATTTGTTTCTATGTTGTTATATGTGATAGTTCAGCAGTTATAGTAGAAGTGCTGGGGCCAAGCATGTACATTTGAGCGTGCCTTCTTAGGCAGCTGCCTAAGTTGCCTATAGCTAAAGCTGCCCTTGCCTGCTTAAAAGTGCTCGGGCTATGGGCCAGGTGCCTCCCCGCATGCTCTCAGCTCCGTGCCTATGCCCAGTATAATGGACAGAGCAGGGACAGTGCCTGAGCGCACATTGAGACCTTTCCTAAACAGTTGTGTGCCTGGGTCCTTCCATTACTGCAGGTAGATATAAAGAATCAGGGCAGAACCGCGCTACAAGTTGCTGCCCACCTAGGCCAGGTGGAAGTTGTGAAGATCTTACTCCAGGCTAATGCCAGCATCGACCTGAGGGATGAAGAGGGGGACGCAGCGCTGCATTATGCTGCTTTTGGGTAGGAACTGTTTTTTTCTCTCTAAGTACAAGTGTGACTTCACTGAAGCTCTGTGCTAAGGGCCAGATGCTCAGCTGGTGCAAATCAGCATAGCTGGATTTGAAACCGCACCCCAGAGAGGGGAAAGGCCCCCAACCATGGGGGCTGCACTGATACACTAGCTAAGGAGGTTGCCCTCAAACTCCAGTGATTGGTTTTCATGAAGCCCTGATCTCCACGGGAAGGTGAATTTTCCATAGTACAAACATCTTGGGAGAAAAGGGGGGTTAACATGATTTGGGTATGTGAAAGGAAGAAGGAGACTGAATTTGAGTCCCTTTTTTAAATGGGTGTGTACAGTCTAGAGATAGAGGAGGCTGAATTCTGCCTTCTATTTCCCTGGTGTCAATCCAGAGGAACTCCATCAAAGTCAACAGGGGTTACTCCAGATTTACACTGAGCTAACAGAGAGCAAAGTCTGGTGCTCCAGTTAGAAGGATTTTTTCATGTGAAAAGAAAAGGGGATGCAGGAACCAAGATACTTATGATGTTGCATTTCTTAATAGTTGTAAACGGGGAGAGAATCTACGTCCTTAGCTCATGGCGTCAAATCTTTATTTTTATAACCCAGAAATCAAGCTGAGGTAGCCCGTGTGCTTGTGAGTCAAGGAGCCAACACAGACCTGTTGAACAATGCAAAGTGCACAGCCTTATATGTTGCAGTCAACAAAGGATTCACCGAGATCGTGCGGATCCTTTGTGAGCACAACTGTGATGTCAGCCTCCCAGTAAGTTATTTTCACACCTCATATCATTGAAGATATTTTTGCTGCCTAACTGGGTTTTTTTTGGGGGGGGGAGCTGATCCTGAAAGCTTGTCAGCCTGCTCAGAGCATTGTGCAGGCAAGTTGCTGCGTGGGCTTCTCCTGGAACTCGCAGCCACCCTGATGTTCCAGTCCTGGGTCCCTCCCTCCCTCCCCATACCTCAGATACACACACTCCCCACAGCTCTGCCAGTGCCCCTTAATCCAGTCCAGTAGCACCTTCTGCTATTCCAGTACTTGCCTTCCAGCAAGGGGTGACCCATTAACTGTGTGATATTTGAACACTCCAACTATGCCTCTTCCTGTTTCTGATAGCAGGGCTGGTGAGATTTTATTTTTCAATCTGGTATAAAGCAACTTGGGAGAGCAGCAGTGAAGTCACTGGGCCTGTCCTTTTTCTAGGGCCACCGGACTGGTCTCTAACTAGCCTTTAGAGACTGATGAGGTGGGGTTTTTTGTGGGGGGGTGTAAAATTAGTGCTGGATTGGCAGCCCTACAGACTGAAGGCTTCCGTCTGTTCCCAGCTCAGCCATGGTCTAGGCTCTGGCGACATAAGAATGTCCATCTGCCCTGTCAATGTGCCTCCATCTTGACTCGCGAGGACTCCTCCTTGGCGTGAAAGGAGAGACCGCTCTCCAGCAGGTCCATTGAGACCATGGCTTTCCTGCTGAGGCTGTCAAGGGCGCCAGTCTCAAGGTTGGCCAATGGCCGGGGTGGCTCTTTCTGTAACACAGATGCCTGTCTCCTGGAAGCTGGCCTGAGGCCCAGCAAATTCATTTCACGCAGGCCACTGAATGGCCATCGGCTGGTGATGACTCCTATTTGTTTGGCCAGGGCTGGATTCAAACCAGAGGCCCTGTGTCCTTGTCTCAGCCAGTCCCTCAGGGATGGTTGGTTTGAGGGGAGAGTCTCCGAAGTCACCTGTGCTTTGCTGTGGCTCCCTGTAGGATTCGTTTAATGACACCCCCCTGCACTATGCCATCACCGCCGACTTGAAAAGCATCATCGAGATCCTCACCGATGTACCAAACATAGATTTCACGGTCCAAAATCGCCAGGGCTTCAACCTGCTTCACCATGCTGCTCTGAAGGGCAACAAGCTGTAAGTAAAGGGGCGTGCTTAGCGTGTCGCTCTATTGAGCACGCTGTGGTGCGCGTGGCTGGGAAGTCCACAGGGGACGGGTGGCCCCCGGAGACGGGCTGAGAAGATGCTGTGTAATCCTGACAGGGAGTGGCGCATGGGTCTGAGATGTGAATTCCCTGCTCTGCTGGTGATGAATTGGACACGGTGGCTGTGGTTGGTGAAAGGGACGTGTAAAGAGCTTGCTGGTTTCCCAAGGCAGAGGGAGTGAGGCTGAGGATGTGGAAATGTACAGAGCAGAAATGCCCCTCCCAACAGAACTCTGCTCCTGGCTACCTCTGCTTGCGACACCCCTCCCCCAGACCACCTCTGCCAATTCCCAGAGGAAATCCCCTCTCCTTGGGTATGAACTAGGTGCTTCTCCATAACCAGTTGATCATATCTAATGCTGTCCACTATAGCTCTTGGGGTCAGTTTCTCCATGTAGACAAGCCGTTAAGTTTGAGGCAAATGTGTTTCCAGCTGGGTTCAAGAACGCCTTGCCAATCCTGATGGTGACCTACTGCCCCTTCCCTCTCCAGCCCATCCAGAAATCTGCAGCTGAAAATCATCCTTCACTCCCGTTACCCCAGCCTGATTGCCCACTGCCTCCAGCTTCCTCGACTCATCCTGTGGCTCTCCCTTTGTCTGTGGTCCTGCTGCCCTCAACCTGGCCTGCATCTCTCATAGAATCATAGAAGATGAGGGTTGGAAGGGGCTTCAGGAGGTCATCGAGTCCCACCCCCTGCTCAGAGCAACTAAACCATCCCAGCCAGGGCTTCAAGCCACACCTTAAAAGGGCATCTCTGCCTTTGTTTCTTCCTAATATCTCTTCAACTTTGCCCGAGTCTCTCTCTCTCTCTCCCCCCCTTTCACTGAGGTTCCTAGAGCTGGTCAGAAAATAGTGTTGGGGGTTTCCCCCATGGACAATTTTTACAAATGTGAAGAAATTTTTCAGCGGAATTTTTTTTTTATTATTTTTTCACTTTTTCAAAAAAATGTAGCCTTGTTTGTTTGTTTGTTTGTTTTTTGGCTGAAGATTTCCATGTTTTGGGTTTTCTGAGGAACATCTAAAATGTTGGTGGGAAACAAACGCTTCCTGGGAAAATTCCTGTTTTGTCAAAAACTCTGTTTTCCATTTGGAGTGGGAGGGAGATTTGCTTCCTTTGCCCCTCTCCTCACATTGTGCCTTCACTTGGAGCAGCTGCCTTCCTTCCCGACTCAGTCTCAGACACTCCCTCTCCCCCAGTCTTCCTATCATTGATCTTCTGCCACTGTCTGCTCCCATCCTGGGCCTGTTCCTTTCAGCTGTTAAGGGTGGGGCATTGCAAACAATGATTGAAAAGACTGGGTCAAATCCTCCCTGTGTACCTAACTCAGTCAAACTGCTCTGGGGATGAATCTGGCTCATTACTTTCATTGACACTCTGAGTTTATCCCACTTTATTAAAGGAAAACCGAGGGCTTTGTTTCACTTTCCTAATCTGCAAGACGCATGGAGCTCTCTGGATCACTGTCACCAGCTCATGATACTGCCCATTATAACATTCAGAACATTTCTCACAGCTCAGCAGAGGAGCCAGGCCTGTCTCTTGTCCTGCTGACAAGTAACTCTCTGATCTCTCCTTTAATCTCTTTCACCTCCCAGAGCCATCAAGAAGATTCTGGCAAGAGCCCGGCAGTTGGTTGACGCTAAAAAGGAAGATGGCTTCACCGCCCTGCATCTTGCTGCCCTCAATAACCACATGGAAGTAGCAGAAATTTTAATCAAAGAGGTAAATAACTTTCATAAGGAGGGGCGAGTTTGTTTCAGGTCATCACCGGTTCTCTGGGTGTGAAAGGAAGGGAGCATGTCCAGGGCTTAGAGCAGAGGGACTGGAAATCACTAGTGTGATGGCTCCAGGTTCTGGCTAGGAGTGAGGTGTTGTAGCTTGGGACAAGGGGTCTAGGAGCCTTGAATCCACAGTGCTATTCCTGCCCCTTGGGGCCGTATTCTCTAGTGGTTAATATAGGGGACTGGACGTCAGGAAGTAATTGGAGTTTTGCCATTGACTTTGGTGGGGCCAAGATTTCAACCTATTTCTAGCTTTCAAGATTTCATCTATTTCTAGGTTTGGAGAAAGTGGTGGCTAGAGTTCAGGACTCCTGGGCTTTGTTTCAGACTCTGATGTTGCATGTTGTGCTTGTGCCTCTGTTTCCCCACCTCTACAATGGTGGGAACCTGTGCCTCACAGGGATGCAGTGGCCTTATGGATCAACACTTGTTACCAGAGAGATCCCTAAGGGGGCACTGTGTAATGCAAGGTATTAGGATAACTTTATTGTTTCTGGTGTAATCCCCAATGCTAACCCAGCTTCAGTTTAAAGTGCACTCTAATTGCCCAGCAACACGGTTGTCTGCAGACTCAGTGCTGGCAAAATGACTGTTGGGCCTTGGAACAGGGAACCCTTTCAGGAGAGGCTAGTCGCGTGTTTGCTGCATCCTGTTTCCTGGCATTAGAGAAGTTTTTCTATTACTCCTTCAGCAGTCTGAGTGCTCAAGGGAAGCCGAAGTAGAAGACACAACAAGGAACTAGTCTTCCTTTGTAAAGTTCAGGAACTGGTCTGTGACTGTCTGGACTTGTTCCAGGCCTTCAGTTTGCAGATGTCAAGTAATTTACTAGCTGTCACCTGCAAATCCTTACCAGCCGGGAGGAAAGTTAGCTTTGGATGGTCCCATGCACTTGTTCGCTTGCAATAACCACTGCATCACCTGACTGTTGAGGCTACTGGACCTTGGGGCCAGGGTGGAGTGTAGGAGCAGTTTGCTGCCCCCTTTAGGGTCCCCCCCCCCACTGCACTCACATGGGGGTGGAATTGATAATCCAGGTCTTCTCCCTGTGATATGCAGCTTGTGTTCAACAGGGGCTTTCCTGTGACTCTGCAGTTATTTCTCAGCTTCGTGTTTTTCTCTTCTCTAAGGGTCGCTGTGATGTAAACCTCAGGAACAACCGGAACCAGACTCCCCTGCACCTGGCAGTCACCCAGGGGCACATGGATTTAGTGCAGCTGCTGGTACGTGAAGGCAGTGATGTCAACGCCGAGGATGAGGATGGAGACACGGCCATGCACATTGTCTTGGAACGGCAGCAGTTGATGTCAATCATGGTGGAGGAACAGGAAGGGGGGGACAGATCATCCCTCTTTTCCAAGGTGAGGGAGAGAAAGGGATGTCCTTGGACTGGGTTGCTCCAGGGGTGTGCCGTACGGCGGCGGAATATCCATGGATGGTCTGTTAGGGTGGGGGACAGTCTCCAAAGGGAAATCATTTAAGTGGAGTCATTTAAAACTAGCATGTACTAAGCCCTCGGAAATGTGCTTGTAGGGAATGACCCTGCCTTGCTCAAGGGGATGTGACCTACGAGAGCTGGATGTGACCTACGAGGCCTTTTCCTATCTCTAAGTCCTACGATTCAGTGATGGGTATGGGGAGACTTGGCTCTCAGATGTGAACACCCCTTCCCTAACTCCCCTCCCTCCCCAGTGCCCCAAGTTGCTGCATCAGTACCACTCCCTCCATTTTAGAGATGGGGGCAAAGAAAGGGGCCGGGGCTTGGTCACAAATCCAACCAGTAGCAGAGCCAGGAGTCCTGGCCTTAGTCCAGAGGTTGCGCTGCAGTGACTCCCCTTCCCTGTTGGATGGTACCAAGAACATCTGGACACTACACCAGCCATGTGTGAACGTAGGTGGGTAGGCACTGTGTGCGTGTGACAGGGACTGCATCATGTCCAAGGAAGGGGTAGTTTTCATGCCTGTCACCTTAGCTCTGCCCAGGGGCATGAGAATATCAGTCGTGGTTGAACTCTATAAAGGGTAAAATCCTGACCCTGTTGAAGTCAGTCAGGCAAAACTCTCATCACTGTCAGTGGAGCCAGAATCCTTCCCCCGCCTCCCACCTAGTCACAGATTTCCCAGTGATCTTGAGCAGAGGAGTGTCGCTGTTTCACATCTTCCCCCGTCTCCGCTTCTCCTCCGTGAGGAGGAGCCTGAGGCTGAAGTAACTGCCTCCCAGCATGCCACCTCCTGCTATGGGTCTTGTCAGCACATGCGCTAAAGGCCTGGAGGCTTCCCCTTGACAGTTCCCTCCTGCACAACAAACACCTGCTAGAAGGGAATGTTGCAGGCCCCACCAACCCAACCTGCGAAGCCACGTAAGCAGCAGCAAAGCTGCTTTTCAGCATGCTGGTTCGCTCTCTGGGCCAAACCTGTCCCTGGTGTAACATGGCTGACTTCATTGCAGTTACTCCAGGGCTGAATTTCACACTCAATCTGTACTCCGAAAAACTCGTTCCTTAGGCCTAGAATTGAGGGCCTGTCAGCCCTTGGAAGCTTAGCCCAGCTCTCCTGCAAAGGCTTTCTAAATAAAATTAGCCCTTCTGACTGTTCCATCACCTATTTAAGTACCTCTACACTCGTGTGCCAATTTACAACGTAAGTGGCGTGTGCAAATACCAGTTGTACGCAATCTGGGTGAGGTGAGAATTGTTCCAGGGCAAAGGCAATTTAACACATTAAAAAATCTGACATCACGCTTAAATGTAATTTAAAACGATTAGAAAACCAACACAGCGCAGCTCTACACACTGCGCACCAAACACCCTTACCTGGATCTGCTCCGAAAAGTCCACCTCCCTGCACCTCTTTCCATCCGTTTGTTATTGTGCTGTATCCCACGGCACCAGCCTGCATTGCAAGAGCAGATGACTCCAGTTGGCGGTGCCGGCTGCCCAAATACATCCCCCTTTCAGGGCAGGGGCTGACTGCCAGTTCTGTAATCAGTGCCTTTTGTCAGCGTTGCCACCATTTGCTAGACGCGCACGGTCTGTCAGTCATTTCTCACTCTTTACTCTACCAATCTGGGAACTTAAGCGAAGGTGGCTGCGGCAGGGGGTGGGGTTTTAGGAACTCACTGAGCTCTTTTTACAGGGACTGATTAGCTTTTGGGGTTGTCATGCTATGGACCCTAGCAGCTAATACGGCAGGCAGAGGTTTTCAAAGCTGCTTTAAGGGCTTTGGATGCCCAGTTCCCATTCCTATTAATAGGATTGTGTCGTCAGATTCCTGCAGGTGCTTTGCCAGTCTCAGCCTAAATGTACAACTCCCTCACTTGAATCGTGTAGGGCCTGGTGTAAAACCCTTTAAATTAAAGAGAGTTTTTCCATTGACTTCCATGAGCTCTGGTTTAGGCCTATAACACTCCTTTTTAAAGCCAGCTATTGCTCCTCACCCCAATATGCAGCCTTGTCTAGTCTCAGAAGAGGTACAAACCTCCCAGTGGGGCCAAGCTTCCCAGTTATTAATGTGCCCCGCTCTAGCGTGGAGGGGGAACCACCGCCCAGGCATGGGGGACAATTCAGTCTCTGTGACCCATTCAGTCCTGGCCTTTGTGCTGTGACTGGCAAGTAGGGCGCAAATAGCGGGGGTGGTTTCGTTGGTGTGGACACCTTTCTGCTGGGACCTGGCCTGAGACCACTGCATTCATTTCAAGCAGGCCAGCGGATGGCATTACCAGCTGGAGGCAAAGGTGTGCGGAGATTCAGATAGCCCAGTCCGTGCTGCAGCAGCCACACGACCTAATGAGCCAACCAGGGGATATCCCCATTGTACACAGCGTTGCATCCAATAATCTAAGAAGGCTGGGACCTTCCCTGCCCCCTCCCTGCAAATAGCTGCCACTTGGGACTTCTTCCACTAACTATTCATCCCTTAAGCTTTAGCGTAGTCTCCTGAACGTGCCTGGCAATGGAAATGGGTTTGCACTGCCTCTATGCAATGTGGCTCCACCGCCTGTGTCTGCTCACAGGAGGCCAGGATTTTAATCTCAGCAGGCTCGCAGCTGAGAGCATGGCCATCAGAGCAGCGGGTGGGAGGGGGACATCTGGCTTGCTTGCACTGGGACTCGCTGTGTCCGGACCTCCTACTCTGAACAGTGATATTCCCCATTCTCAGCCCAAGCACAAAAAGAAACGGTGACAAGAGCAAGGGTCGAGTGGAAGAGGTGGGGCAGGGGATGGGATACAGCACAGTCTCCCTCTCTTATCAGGCTGCTCCGATAGGCGTCCACTGCCAAACCTCGGTGAATCCCCGGAGCTGAATTACATCTACGTATTTTAAGCCTCTCAGTCTAGCAGATCAGGCTTGTATCCTCAGCCTCATCTTTAGCGAACCTTCGAGCTCAACTAACGGGTAGATAACCTGCCAGGTTAATGTGGTGTCACTCAGACACGCTCTGGATTTAGCACTTTAACTTCAGTGCAGCGTAGAAAGGCCAAGCAAAGTCGGGCTGTGTCAGCAGAGTTTAAAATGTGGGTGGGTGGGTGTGAAATTGGCAGTTTGTTTTATTTTTTTTTAAAACCAATCAGCGTCTAAACAAGCCTAACAAATGGAGCCTTCTCACACTCGCTTTTATGCCCATTTTGTAGATGGGGAAAGTGAGGCCCAGTGAGGGAAGGGGCTTTCCCAAGATCAAAAGGTAAACTGGTGGCAGAGCCAGGAAAACAACCCGAGTCTCCGTTCTGTGCCTTAACCACAACACTGTCATCCCTATTTTTACTCTCCTCTTGACATGGATGGATTTGACCATGTTGCTTCCTCCCCTTAACCTCACATCTTGTTAGAGCAGTGCAGATCTAAGGTGCCTTGCTGTGCGTCTGTTTTTATAAGCTATTGCCAAACTAATGATCCATCTGCTGTGGTTTTCTCCCTGTAATGCACACACTCTCTCCCCCTCCTCTTTTACTGTGATGGACATTGCAAATACCAACAGTTTAGACCTTGCTCTTCAGCCTGACACTAAATGGGTCACTGTTTTTATGCCTGAAAAAATTGCATGTGTAAGTTATTGGCAGGGTAACTGTGAGAGAATGGAAGGCTTTGTGGTTAACCCACTGGACTGGAACTCAGGAGATCAGGATTCAGTTCCCAGACTCCTTGTGTGAACTCAGTTGAGTCACATAATCTCTCTGTGCCTCAGTTCCCCACCCATAACCTGAGGATGATAATCCTTCCTTTCTCGCACCTTTTGTCTGCCTTTTCTATTTAGATCACTCTCTGGAGCAGGGACTGTCTCTTGCTACAAGAATATGCAGCACCTGGCACAATGGGGCCCGATCTTGGCTGATACCTCTAAGCGCTACTGTAGTAAAAATAAGTATGTGACTTAGATGTCTAAGTAACTGTGTTCACAAATAAGGGATGCAAAATGGAACTTGCAGATCTTTCACTTACATTGCAAGCATGAGAACTGAGGCTGGCTTCTAGGGTCTGACCCATAACCAGGTTTCTGAGTGGCTTACAGAGACTTTCTCCCCCTCTCTTAGCTACAGGCTTCAGGTTTCCTTGGAAACGTAGAGCTGAATGTCGGAGCTGCGATTGCATGTTACCTAGCACAGGAAGGCGCAGATATTAATTACGCCAACCATAGGGGAAAGTCTCCCCTGGACCTCATTGCAGATGGAAGGATAGTCCAGATCATTAAGAACTTCTCCCAGAAATTCAGGTAGGCTACAGAGTGTGACCACTTCCTACCCCCAGCCCTGTAGCCGTGCCAGATGCTCTTAGCCTGTTCTTCTGGGTGTGGAACACCTTCAGCTGCCATTGACTTCAGTGGGAACTGATGGGTGATCATCTGATGAATGCCTTGCAGAATCAGTGTCTTCTGAGAGAACTGGCTGGTGGTTTCTTTCATGACCCATCCACTTTTGACATCTCCCTGTTGTCAGTCTGAGGCGTGGTCTATGCTTAAAAGTTTCGCTGGTATAACTATGTCATGTCCCTAACCCATATAGCTATGCTGCCAACAGCCCTGGCTATAGAAGCATTTATGCTGGCAAAAAAGTCCCTTTGTTGGTGTGGTTCTGTTTCATTTGGGGAACTGGCATAAGCAAGACCAGCAAAAGAACTCTTTTGCCATGTATACAAAGTCTAAGCCCCTCCTCTTCGGTGTGGAGCGGGCTACTGGCAATGTGTTTCTGGTTTCTTGTTGGGTTCCAGGATGTCTTCTGCAGCTCACAGAGGCGTATGATGTAGCAGACTAGGGATACTTGGATAAACATAGCAGCCTGACTGTCTGAATGAAGAGTTGATTGCATGTTAGCAGGCCAGCCTCTTACTGCATGATGGGAGTCATTTGGCCCTGTAATAGGGCCTATAAACTGCTTATGTGGGCTCTGCTCAGAGGTGAATTTCACCCTATTGGTCCTTGAACATCTAATCCCTGGAGATGACCTTCATATTGCAGTGCAGTTCTGGGTTTGGTTTTGCTCTTAATCTATTCATTGCAGGATTCAAACAAAGTAGAGAAGGAGATGAACCCCAAATGTCATGTAAAGGTTGGGTTCTGGAAGCTCCTATAGCTGGACAATGTCCATCTTTAAATTGATAAGTGAAACAGATGAGCAATTCTATTTGATATGCTCATAGGGAGAACAGCATCAAAAATGGCTTGGCCTTTGGGTCCCGTTTTGCAAAGCCTCATTGTTTTGGGTTTTGGAGCTTCAGACCTGAAACCAGAAGTGGTGGGCATCAGAATTCTCTCTTATCTGCACCCCCAACAGCTGCAGGAGGAGCAAGGGGTGGGTAAACGTTCTGGGTTTGGGGATCACCTTAGAAGAATCTGTGAAGTTCCTGGGTTTTCTGATTTAGTGTTATCCACTTTCTTTCTTCGGCTTGATTAACTTGGCTCAAATGGAGGACAGAGGAGGCATGTTTGTGGGCAATAAAAACCTTGTCAGAGGTTAGGGAGCATTTCACCTCATGAAAATTCTTTAATTTTGGTGTATTCAAAAGGTGGGGTGGGAAGCCCTCTTCAGAGGGGATGAGTTAGCAGTATCCCAAGACAAGGATAGACTCCGTTAGCAACATGATCGTTCCTCCCCTTGCTCCTTCCATTCAAACACTGCTGATATACACGATACTAGAAAAGAGCATCTATGCCATTATAGTCTCTGCTAGAATGGTAGCTGGCTATTGGAAAAGCACAGAAAGAATCAGACATCAAGGAGTTAAGAGAACCATTCTGCTCTGGGAGAGATTTGCAGACATCCTCTGCTTGGGGACGTGAATAGGATTTAGCTTGGCAGTGGATCATCATGTGACAGATGCCATCTTAGACCTGTCAAGTTTAAATAATGCCATGTGAAAAAGATGGATGGTGTTTACCAGTTCAGTAAATCCTCTGATTTACACAAGTTCTTTATACGCAGGCAGCTGCTCCAGAATGATGGAGGGGCGGATCTAATTAAGGGCAGGCTTCATCCCTATCGAAACCAGCTTGCCTTTGTTTTCTCTGCCCACACAGAGCTGAGGTGGCCGTACTGGTGATTCTTGCCTCAGGATCTCCCTCAAAGTTCAAGGGCATCTTGATCTGGGATCCACAAAATGGAGATGAGACTCCAGGCAGGAATCTAAAGCTTTAGGGGGGTCTGAGCAGTTTGGAGGCGGAGTTGAATCCAAACTTCCCGAAAGGTACTGGGAACGCCAGGGTTCACGAAGTTGAGATCAGGGTCCAGCTCAGAACTCAGACTCTCTGGGCTCAGGGCTCAGATGTAGGCATTGAGTTCAGGCCCATCCCGGGCGCTTATGAAGGCAGTGCAATCCAAGGGCTGCCTTTTCTAAACATCCCAGCCTGCTGACTTTGCACGGGATTGGCCAGGGCTCACTGTCCTCATCCAGAAGAACTGTTACGCCCGGCACAGATACCTTCCTCTCACTTCCCCTCACTCTGATACATTTGGGCTAGATCCTCAGCTGGCGTAAACAGAGGGAGCTCTGTCAAAGTCAAGGGCGCTTCACAGACTTACGCCGGCCGTAGATCTGGCCCGTTGCCTGGCTCTGCACCCGTCCCTAACTGGCCTGGTGTGATAAGGGCAGTGGGAGAGCTGCCTTCTGCATGCAGGGTGCCGTTGCAATCCGTGTGGACGCTAATTCGCTGTGATGGTTGCAGGGAAGAACAGGTTTCTTCAGACAGCTCCACAGTGACCTGCAGCCTGCGCAGAGTTCACACCACCCCCAACACCATGACCAACCTCAGCGTGGCCAGCGTGGCAGCCCCTTCCGAGTGCCTGGTCTGTTCTGAGCTGGCACTGCTCATTCACTTCATCCCGTGTCAGCACAGCATCGTGTGTGAAGGTAAGTTGCCTCTGGTTTTTTTTTGGTGCTCGCCCTACCTCCTCATGTCCCTGGTCTGGGGAGCATCATGGACAAGACTGCTGGGTGCTCACCAGAGCAACCCCAGTGCTATTCCTGAAATGGCCCTTCAGATGGGACGCCCTCGGGTCTGGTCGTGGAATCTCCCACTGTCCTGCTGGATTGGGACCCCAGGCAGCTACCCTGTGTGGTCTAGAAGGAAGGGCGGACGTTCCAGCTCCAACCAGCGATGCTTTCTCCAACGAAACCCCTTCAAAGGGATTCCCCTCTCCCTGCCCCTCTGGTTTCCATCTTCTGTTTCCCTTTGAATTATATTAACAGTCTAATCAAGTCCCTTATCTCACCACTGTCCCTCCATATGGCTGCAGTTTGGTTAGGAAGAAGTGCAAGAGCCCCCGCCGTTCCGGTCAGAATACAGGATTGTTTCACAGCTGCTATGCAGCGATGGGCATTGTGGTAATGCTGCTGTTCAGGCATTAGGACTGTGGCATGTGACGCTCTAGGGAAGGGGCAGATGAAGCGACAGGACCAGCACATAGCTCAGGAAGAAGTCAGTCTTCTCTGCTTCATGCAGACAGTCTCTTACAGTCCAGGCGATTCTCCGATTGTTTAAAAATGGGATGCGCTTGTGTGTTCTTTTCGCTTTTGGGCTTGTTCAAGCACCGCTGGGTTTAGCTGAAATCTCTCTCCTTCTCCCACTCTTGGTAGAATGCTCCAGGAGGATGAAGAAGTGCATCAAATGTCAAGTGACAATAACCAAAAAACTCAAGCAAGGTATGTTTGCTCTCGTAGTTCACGGCTTTGAATAGAAAAGGTCCCTCTGAATGTTTGCTTAGGCTACATCACGATAGCTGGCGGCTTGATCTCAGTGCGGTTAGCACAAGGAGTGCGTTCCAGTGCTCGTCACAGCGATCACCACACAGCTAGCCTCGGCGGACAGGCCGCAGGTGGACTGTCTTTAGAGGCAGCTGCTACAAGCCAGCCCAGGGGCCACTTTGGCAGAGCAGCGTGTGTTTGCCTTGCCACTGCCTGTGCCGTGCTTGTTCTGTGAATTGACAGCAGATGTCTGTCTCCGGGTCTGTCCTTCCAGCCCCTTGCACCAGCAGTGACTTCACAGTGGAAACTTGTGATCAACGAAAGCTTGCAACATGCAGGAGCCTGGTTTTGCCCTTGTACTTTGACGGCATTTTAACCTAAGTCAACTTGGGGGAGCCAAGTGAGCAGGGTTGGGGTTAGCCAGCTGTCCCAGGGCAGTTGGGTTTGATTGCTTTTGGTGGAGTTCCTCTCCTGCCTTAGCCTGGATCGCTGCAGTTTTATACAGGGAGTGCCTTCCATCCTCATCACTCAATCTCCCGCACAGGGAATACTGTAATGCTGGTTCCATGCCATGGAGCCAGCAGGCTCCTACTAGCCACAGAGTTCACCCCCTCACCTGCTGCAGTGCTGGTCAGTGGGAGTGAGTGTTTCTCCATCCCTGTGGCAGAGGCTGTTGAGGGCAAACACACTGCTGCTGTGATTGCCCCAATGGGCCAGGTGCCAACAGGCTGCCTAGATGGAAGTATAAAGGAGCCAAGCCCCTGTCACGTGGTATACATGTACACAGCTGGCCAGGGCAGAAATCCTCCCTAGGAATGCCCTGTTATTGCTGCACTCTTCAGGCGTATAGAATACAGGAAAATGTAACGATTCTGCCCCCGGGTTGGAATCCCTGCCGGAAGATTCCAGTCCATTGCAGCAGAGAGGATTATGGAAGCTGTCAGGCTTTTGAGCATAGTGCCAGGACATGTCAGCTGGCTTCCGGGCCATGCCATCATCATTTATCCCAAACTTCATCCCAAAATTCCTTACAAACTTCATTGACATTCACCCACCACTGCAATGCAGCCATCTCTGGGGTGAAACCGGGCATCTGTTTAAAAGCACACAGCAGCTGTTGTTCAGGAACAGAATGTGAATTGTGTTGTTTTCAGGGGGAATTTATTTACCCCATCTGGAATGTGACCAGTACATGGAGCTCTTTCATCTCATTTGAATTAGAACGAAGTGTCTGCAAGTTCTCCTCTCTGTTGAACTTTGCACTTAAAGAGGGTTCAGTTACCCTCTTTAGTTCTATGGCTTGTGCTGTGCAGGAGATCATAATGCTTTCTATCAGCTTTGACTGCTCTGTATCTATAACCTGAAAAGCTAGAGCAGAGAGCTGGAACAGTACTGCAGACAGGAATTTAAAGTCAATGTAGCAATGGCAAACAGCGCCAGAACAAGTCGCAAGCCAGTTACTGAGGAGCATCGCCCCCAGCTCTTTGCTACCACTGCACTTTTCTTCACTTCCATGCAGTGGCAGCTTCTTCTGGAATGATGGGGGAGGATGCGCATCCCAGAGAATATGATTTATACGTCCCTCAAGGCTGCTGCCGTTTACCAGCTCAGCAACAAACCAGAGGAGAGAGAAGCACGGCCACCTTTTAACAAAACACTTATCTCTTACTTCTTGGATTGGGTTCAATAAAAACAGTCTAGACAGAGCTAATTAGCATTCTGCGGGATAGGGAGTGAATTTGGAGGGACTTGCAGAGGAAATAGGCAGAGTACCCAGCCACTAACATGCTTCCTGTTCCCGCAGACAGCACAGAGGTGGAATGCAGCCCCGGTGCTGAGTCCACGGACCAGCGGAAGCTCATGGAGGAGCTGCAGAGCCGCTACCGCCAGATGGAGGAGCGCATCACCTGCCCCATCTGTATCGACAACCAAATCAAACTGGTTTTTCAGTGCGGACATGGTTCCTGCCACGAGTGCAGCACAGCCCTGACAGTCTGCCCCATCTGCAGGCAGACAATCCGGGACAGGATTCAGATCTTCGTCTGAGGACAGGCGCTCTCCCCTCCCTTTCATCCCCCTCTTATGTTCCTCCCTCCTCCCCCTTTGTGTCTGTTGAGTTGAGAATCGCGATGAAAGTGTGTTTGTCCAACTGTGAAGCCATCATGAAAGGGGGAAAGTGAATCGCAAGCATAACTCATGGGGGGGGGTGGGGGGAATGCTCCCTCCATAACAGCAAGCTGCCCAGCCTGGGGGGGAAACAGCCCTCCGGCCCTGTGCTCTGTTCCCAGCATGGAAGGCACAGGGCGGAATACTGACAGGACGGCACTGTGCTTCTTGCTGAAGACAGACGGGGCTAGGAGACCAGCGATGGGGCAGAGTGTTTTCATGTGCAGACATTTCAAAGAACATCCCACTCTTGCCTAGTTCCTGCAGTGTCCGATTCGCAGCCTTACTCTGCTCTGGAAGGAAACGCTGTGGCACAGTCCTCGTTCACCAGCAGGCTGGGGCAAAGCAATACTTTCGCACCTTACGCAAGGAGGTATCCAGTGGGGTCAAGCACTGCCCTTGGCTCTCCTGAAGGGTTGTCACTTGTGGTGGACTCTAGTTACACCACATGCTTTCGACCCAAGCTTTTTGGGTTTGACAAGGTATTTGGATTTGGGCATGGGAGGACGAGTCTGAAGCTGATGTGTTCCCAGAGAGAGACGGAGTGTGTGCCTTAGAGATAAGTAGTGAACATTTATTGGAGAAAATATTGTTGCAGCACGTATTTTTGACCTCTAAGTGACACTCTTCAGCCATCGATCTACCTTTTTTTTCCTCTCTGCAGCCATATGTCGAGAGACTCTTGAGCTTTTTACCCATGCCGCCAAAAGCAGGTGTCAAATATACCAACTGAAATGTAAAAAAAAATAAAATTAAAATACGATTAATAAGGTGGAGGAGGGAAGATTCATTTTTTCTCTTTCTGTTTGTTTGGCAGCAAAATGAATTAAAAGAGAACATTTATATTCCATTGAACATTGATACGAATGTGCGAACAATAGTGTAAATCCTGGAGTCAACTTGGTTCCAACTGGATGGTGTTTTCCAACCAATTGATTTGGGAAGAAGTATTGTCCAATGAACTCTCACCCTTAACTGGGGCTGTGTTCTAATGGTGGCGCCCTGAGGAGCTCATCTGTGTGTGTATGTAGCTTTGTTCTACACAGTTACGCTGCAAACCAGTATCATCTTTTGTTACACCTAGAAAACAATGTTTAAAATCAACCAAAACACCAGGTTTCTTTCGTAAATTTGTTCATCAGAAAAGAGATGGCAAAGGATTTAAATTAGTTTTGAATCCTTGTACGTGTGTTGTGGTTACAGAAATATGTATTGCCTAGTAGTGACTCCCTAGTGTCCAGGAAATTCTTACATCATGGTCCCCACTTGCTACGGATGATCTCTCAGAAGGCATTCTCAGTTGAGTTGATTACAATTTTGGTGACCTTTCCTAGGCAAAGGTACAATCTTGGATCACATTTAACCCCCAAAGGTAGATTATTTGTAAAAATAAGATTTGACAAAACTAAGACATAGGTTTCAAGGATTGTAATTAATTCCCAAGAAAACAATTTTTAAAATAAACTCCCACCCCCCCGAATTGGTTCTTTATGCCTCAAATAATCCCATTCAGTGCAGCGGAGCTGTGCTTCTGAAGTAAATCGCTGCTCACGGTGAAAGTGGCAGAATATGGCCAAATGGGACTCCAGTATAAAGAAGAGAGACACTGGTGAGCCTTGTTTTTATTGTCCAGGCTTGGATGAGTGCAGCGAGCAAACAATCAGCATGTAACAGCATAAAGTACATTTCCGGCTGGATTTTCAGAAGGGCTTGCTGTGAGCTTAGCTCTGTTCCCATTGAGCTCAATGGGAGTTCTGCTGTGGAGTTCAGTGGGAACAGTTGGTCTAGTGCTAAGAAAATTTGAAAACTCCACCCTGGACTTTCAAATTCTTTAATAATCTACGGTCTGATTAAGATGGCCAAAGAAACGTCTTTCTTTAAATAAAAAAATGTGATTTCTTTGAACCTGACACTGTCCCTTTCAGGGCCTGATCCAAAGCCAAAGAACGCCAAGAGAAATCTTTCCATTAATTTCAATGGACTTTGAATCAGGCCCTAAATCAGAATGCTGGTCCCAAATCTGTCTGAAGAGCGAAGGGAAAAAATCACATTGAATGCTAGGCATCTCCTTTGTAATCAGAATAAGCTTTACAATCCCCGAAGTACAATACTCTCTGTGTCTTTCCAATCCAAGTATTGTGACAGATGCACTTACTACTTTCTGCTGTAAATCCATTATTTTACAGACTCTATTTAAGTCCGGTATTGTACTAAACGTTAAAAGGGACATTTTCAGAAGTCTGCCTCTGCTGCAACAACAACAAATGCATTTTATAAAAGAAAAACAAACCAATGCACTGTCCTGTATGTCAAACGTATGTTTGTGCTGTTTTGGGGACAGCATATCATGCAACTTCTGTCATTCTTATCTCGAACACTTCAACACTGGACTACAGTGAGGGGTGCTGGAGCAGTTTTGTAGTGGGGGTGCTGAGAGCCATTGAGCCCAACTGTAAACCCTGCTGTATATGATGGAAACCGCTTCAAGACAGGGTGCGGCAGCACCTCTAGTTCCAGCACCTATGACTACAGAAAGTCAGTGTGCACAGAAAAGGATACAGCAGATGTTTGACTTGTTGGGTTTTTTTAAAGAAGTTCTTTGTGCTCTAGATGAAGGTATTTTGGATCACGTCTAAGCCTGTGAAAATGGGGACCTGTTTGCAGTGAGGATACTGTCTTCAACCTTCAAGGTGCACAGCTGCTGCAGAAAATGTCTTTCCGCTTTGCAGCAAATAAAAAGATTTTCTTTTTCCTCTTTTCGTTTTTTATTTGTTTTCCTTCAATTTTAATTGATTCTCAGTGAAAATTTCCTTCCACGCTCTTCAGATCTTGTGCATAGATCTGAAACCCTGCATGTTGCCAGACTGGAGGGGGAATTTGGTATGGCCCCTGCTTTGAAACTATGGATGTCTTTTTATAGGAGAGTTCCGGATATCAATAAAATTAATTTCCTTGTTCCTGCCATTGGTTCAGTCTTAAATAAGAAACCTGAGCTGAGATTTTACCCCTTTCCAGTCTACTTACTACTTTTGGTAGGCTTCTATTGAAAGTTTGAACCAGACAGCATTTAGTACAACTTTCACTCATTGCCCCCTCTTGGCAGATCTTCTCAGTGGCTTAAGGAAATGAATTAAACCAACCTTTCCTGCCAGTCAGAAAAAATAATGAATGTATTCATATTTTGCCAGAAACCAAGATTGTCATTCCATTAGGAAGAAAGACTGATTATCAAAGGCCAGGGTTTGATTTGGAAAAGGCAGATTCCCTAGGCGATGTTTCTTGGTGCAGGAAGGATTCTGATTCAGATGGACAAGAGGGTTTGGGCCTAGGAAGCTAAGCACAGGATTGGAACTGAGAAATCCCTGAGATGTATATTCCTAACTCTGATGCTGATTCCTTCCAGACCCTTGGGCAAATCCCTTAACCTCTTTGCCTCCATTTCCCCATCTCTAAATGCATGATGGGGGTTGTGAGAATTGATTAAGGCTTATAAAGCACTTCAGAAGATTTGAAGTGCTACATAAAAGGTAAGCATTGTCTATTTCTGACTCTAACTCAGAGAGCCTCTATCCTCCTCCTGTGTCACCAACATCATTACATTGTCTCATTAATATCAGATCCCCAGATGCTCACATGCATGGGGTTGGTAGAAGAAACCTTTCGCATTCACCTGCACTGGCAAGCAGGGGGTTAATTCAGGCTGCGAGTGAAATGGAGGTTTGCTTTTTGGAATTGCTGTCCTGGTTTTTCTTATCAGCTCAGAGTCTGAGCTGTCGACCCCCCAGAATCAATTTCCTGAGCACAGGACTCCTTTTGAATGCCATCGTGCATTTCTGCTGAGCTCACTGCCTTAGCCTGGAGGTTGCACTGGTGAGATGGTCGACGAGCACGTGCAGAGGTGTATGGAAGGTGCACTTAGGCAGACATCACCCAGCATAAAAGAGCAGCAAATGGTCCCAGCCTGCTGAAGTGGAGACGACCCCTTTGACCTCTGCATCAGCTGGTGGCATCCGTGGCCAGCTCTGTGTCTGAGGAGCAGGGCAGCTGTCGAGTCCCTGCCCTGCTGTAATGTAAGTTATCCCGAAGAGAAGCAGGGACAAGAGATGCTCTACCTGTGAGGCTCCTTCACAAAAGGGAGAAGTAGTGACCATTGGAGCTGGAGGACTGAGGCACTTCTCGGAGAAAGGAGGCTAAGAGATGAACCAGGTAAGAGTCATGATCTCTCTGCCCCTTGCAGGGAGGCCCTGTGGGTTTCTGAGGCCCCAGGTGGCTCGAGGACAGGGGGTATCCAGCACTGATTTGCCTCCCCTTTTGACTCGGGGGAGACTTGGCTGTGAGTTGATTTTATTTGGTCTTGTCACTGGGTGGGTTAGGCTGGCTGGCCTCCATCATGCGGAGGTGGTGTGGGCCCAGAGTACCTGCCGGGTTGGAGTCGTTTGGGCTGCCTGCAAGACTATTTCCTTTCTAGGGGTCCAAGCCAGCCTGTGAGAGAGACGGTGGAAACCTTCCTGCTGTCCAGTGGGGGCTGGATCAGGCGCTACCGTATGCAAAGAGAACCCCTCCTGCTAGGCCGAGAGGAGACACGATTGATGCCCCCATTGGGATCTGTGTTCAGTTTAGCTAGAGATCACCAAGGTGCCGGTCTGAGGATGAACCCCAGGTTGGGGTCAGGTCATGGTGGGATCAGTGGTGCTAAATCAATCACATGAAGCATCAGACCACTTGAGCCACGTCTGAAGAAGATGCTGAAACCAGACAGGCCTTTCCAATTTGAATACAGGGTGCTGGGTGGGAGGCAGGGAATTGGCATTCAAACCTCCTACCCCACCCACATCCAGTTCAGATGGGGCTTGATTTGACGAGCCAATTTAGGCCCAAAGCTGCATCTTCCACTTGGCTGCTGGTCATACAAGTGGCAACAGGCTGAGAAGAGCCAGTTAAATGGCCTCAGCCAGCAGGACAGCATTCCTTTAAACACAAAATACACACCGGCTTTTTATTCAGTCAAAGGCTCCAGATTCTGGCGAACTCTTGGCTAGATGCTGTTTATTACCGTCTATCTGCCTCAAGGCAAGACCTGCAGGCACTCTGATGAATGGATTAAAGAGTTCCCAGCTTTCTCTGCAGTTGACTCTATCTTCCCTTGAAATGCTGTTTTGTGCCTTCCAGCAGTGGCAGCAAAGATTACATCCCCTGCTGGGATCTTTACGATATAAGGCTTAAAATACGAGACAGCAGCTGAGACAGATTAATGCTATAGCCTAGTAAGCTTTACATAATCCCCTTTAACCAAAATTTCAGGTCATGTTTCCAGTCTCTAGTCCAGAAAACAAATGTTTTTGTTGCATTACAGTGGCCCTGCTGATTCCAATTTATCCCCAACATTTAGAGTTTGTGAAAGCAAGCTCTTATCAAAGCAAAACCCGGTAAAAATGCTCCCATGAATGTTGTGTCTTTATTGGAATTTAAATTATGTTGTAGAAGCCTTTGATCCTGCAGTAGTTACGCAGTGTAATCAACGGGTCTCCTCACATGTGTAAAGTTAAGAATAAGCTTAACTACTTGTATGGCCTTGTTCATAGTAGTATCGGTGCATCTCATGATGTTTAATAATTTTGTCCTCAATGGGGAAATGCTCATACCCCCTTTTTAAAGACTGGAAACTAAGGCACAGAGAGTTTGGGGCAGAATATGGAACTGAACCAAGAACTCCCAAGTGCCATCTTTTCTCTTAACCATTTGCAGGTTCGTGGCCTTAATGAATACGCATTCCCCTGCGGTAATTGCCACCCAAATATGACGGCTCTGAAATCCTGGGCATGAAAATGATTATAAACCAGAGTGAAGCTGACTTCTTTTTTTATTTTCATTTGCCCAAGCTGAGAGAAATGCCCACTATAAACTAACAGCGTAAAGAAGGGGAAATAATGGAATTTTAAAAATGGACCATTTTAATGATCTAAGGGGTCTTTCTCTGCCACAGGTAAAGGAGCATGTTGGCTTACAAAATCCAGGCCAAGCTTGTCAGATGTAACTAGTGATTTTTGGATACTTCAGTTGCTGGGCGCTAAGCCTGAGACCTCTTAAAAGGGACCTGATTTTTCAGACCGTGCAGAACACTCTGCCTTTTGAGAACTGGGCCTTCGTAAGGTGTCCCAAGTTGGACACCCAAGGATCTCTAGTCACTTGAAAATTTCAGGTGCAGTTTATAAGTTGATGTTGGTTTTGCCTGTTGATTTCTTCCAACTACTCGCTGAAGGAAGCACCGCCTCCCTCCGTTGTCAGTTTGACTTAGTGGGAGGAAGAAATGCTCGGTTTTCACTTTGTTTTTAGGAATCTTTGCTAGGGCTCTGATGAGGCATACTCCCCATGCTGGCCCTGGCAGTGACACAGCTGAATTAGGCCAGGTGGGCCCAATCAGCCATTTCAGCTGCAAAGCAGGAGATGTAGGCTGTGTGGGAGGCACTAATTAGAAGGTAGCTCATCTGTGAGGGGACAGGCTGTGCTTCTGTAAAGCCAGGAGTGACAAGGAGGAAGCCTGCAGTCTCTGACCCTGAGATAAGGGAGAGGAACCCATGAGGAAGGGTTTACCTCATAAGCCTGAGAGAGAAGGGTCTGAGTAGGAAGGCTGGGGGGAAAAGAAGCTGATGGGAGGCAGGCCAGTGAAGAAAGCTGTAGGGGTCATGAAAGCCCAGACCGTAACTGTTTGCAATGAGGCCCAGGACTGGAATCCTGCGAAGAGGGTGGGCCTGGGTTTCCTGGTGGCATTGCTTGGGGCAGTGAATGGGGCGGCGGCCTCTGTCGCTGCTGATGTGGTCAGGGGCAGTGGACATGAGGCCTGCCTGACACTGCTGGTGCACAGAGACTTTAAAAGTCCCCTGTCATTCCCCTCCAGCCTGAAGGGGGAATCTGTGTGACCTGGCTGGAGGGCCCGGTCACAAAGCAGCCCTGCTGCGACTCAGTGAGTGGGAGGAGAGCCACAACGGTGGAAGAGGAGAAAGAGGATGCTGAACCAGGTGGAACTAATCCTCAGAATTGGCAGAAGGAGGCGCCACTGAGCAGCGAGTTGAGAACCCCGTGGCAGGGCTTTTTAAACCACAGAAGAGTCCTTAAAACAGCCCCTGCTGTTGATCTAGCCTCCCCAGTTCTTGCTCTAAGAGGAAGTGCCTCAAGAAGCGCTTCATAAGGAAAGTGGCTGAGTTAGGGTTTTTTGTGCGTGCTTTCTCCTGTTTTTCCTGGCAAATCCTATTCTCATCCAGCTGGGAGCCTGGTATTTGAATTGGCAACTGATTTTGTTAGCTGCTTTTGTGCATCTGGACTTGCACAGAAAGTCATTTTTGCAAACTTGCCTCTATGCTGGACAGCCAAGGGGGGACACACTCATTCTGATTCCTTCTGCCTCTTCTTGGGCCTTCTCCTTCTCGACGCGGGGGATCTGCCCTGGAGACAGTGTTGCTGCCCCCAAGCAAAGCCCTAGTGCAGACAAGCAAGTTAATCTGCACTGGTGGAGTTTACTCTGGCATGAATGCAGGGCAACCTGAAACAATGCAAATAGCAACTGATGTTACCTTACCCAGTCTCCAGGAGAGATTTACTCTAGCGCAGCTCAGTGCTGACCACTGAAATTGGGAGAAAAAACCCAGTGGGGACAAGGCTTCTCCTCATCCTCTGAAATTGTTTAAAATTGTCCTTTTTACAGCAAGGAATGTACCTAGATCTTCCTCTGTCCCCCCTCTATCTTCTTTCTACTCTTTGGATTAAAATGAATTGCCCCAGTGTTATCCTATCAAGATGAATAATGAGGTTTGCAGTCTGCTGAGAAAAAGAGCACATTCATAGACCTACAAGGAGATCCTTGGTTTCCTTTTCCAGCTGTGAAGGGCATTTAATGGCAGTGGAGGTGCTCTGCAATGGTCATGGCATTGTTAAAGGGACTGTGAGAAATTCCGGTTTTATAGAATGGAAAAACCTGCAGCATGGTCAAGAGATTCCTCCTCTGGAAACACCATTAAAACCTGCAGGAGCACATGTAAAATAGAGTTGGCTTCCTTACCCTGACGCTGGGAATACCTGCTCCTTGGGACTTGTCAAGAACAGACTAAGAGAACTCAAGCCAACGTGACTACAATGACATCGGTGCGATTCCCCACCACTGACCCCCTGCCACAGTATAAAGCAGGACTGAGGCTTGCACTGCTAATTCACCAGGGTAGATAGTGCCAGAGCAAACCCTGTTTTACACCAGCACAGCTACACTGAGGGTTTGCACTGGGTTAGCTACAATGGCACAAACTTCCCACAAAGACTCGGGAAAAGCCAACACAAAGATGCCTATTAAAGGCATCAGGAGTGTCAGGCGTAATGACCTATATCAGTGTGGATATAAATTCACGTTGTCCTGAGGAACTGGGTCCTGATTCTAGGCATCGAGGGTCTCCGTGTGGTTCTGAGCTGGCATGCAAATGTCAGTAAACGGGGGGCAAATCGAGAGCCCAGCAGCTCCCTTTAAGGCCTGTGTTGTGGGTTGTCTCTCTTACCCTGCATGGCTGGGTTTTGGGGACGCCATTATATCCCACAGTAATTTCTCTTCTTTAATCCTGCAAGGGATCTGGCTGCCTGACATGCTGCTCCTCTCAGACCTGGTCTGCACTACAAAGCTAGGTCGATGTCAGTCATCTTGTATCAACCTATTTGTGCATGTATCTACACTCAACTTTGTCTCCTGCCAACATAAGCAGATGCAGTGACATCGCCTCCCTGAACAACACTGAGCTATGGCCAACATACTTGGTTGACACAGTGCGAGTGTAGACCCTGCGTGACCTACGTCAACCCTAGCAGTCCTCCAGCAACTATCCTCCAATGCCAGACAGTGACTGCTCTAGTCACAGTTGTGAACTCCATTGCCCGGGGGTTATGGAGACCAGAAGCCATCCCATCTGTCCTCTCCCCCCTCCCCCCCCACCCCTTTAAAGCTTCTGTGTATTTTTTAAATGCTTTTTCTTGATTGCCCATTTTGGCCAGCACACCTAGCAGCTCTCCTGTCTTAATCAGGATTAATCGGGTGAAGCTACAGCAAACTAAGGCCCCTTCTGAATGAGAGTGCCTATATGTGGCTTCATGTGCTTTACCTTCCCACCATTTGGTAATTTCATCTCAACTTTCCTGAATGTCCTCTTGTAGGCCAGCCCTCCCACTGCCACTCTGCAGACTGCAGTTGCTGCTCCCGAAATGCCTTGAGTGAAGGCACTTTGGCTGGAGTGCTCCCCCCTTGTAAGCAAAGGGGACTGCTGGCAGGGTGTCTTCTCTAAAGAGCCCTCTGCTTTGGTATCTGCACTCCTCCTTTGTTCTGCCAGCACCTGACTGTGTAAACCCTCTGGGGGTACTGCAGAGCTCATTCAGGAAAGGAGGTGCAGGGAGCTCTCTCCAGTTAAGGTATTTCTAGGCATGCCTGTTTCAGGCAGCATCTCAGAACTGATGGGCAGAGGCTAGAGTGGGATTGTTGTTTATGGAACTAGTGCTGTGTCCTCCCACAGGCAGCCTGCTGCATCCATTGAGCATGTCTATACTATACGGCTTTAATCCTTTGCATGAAGGACTTTGTTTTAGAAGCAGCTCAGAACTTAGAAGATGCATTTAACTAATCAAACCTGAACCAGGAATAAATACAAATATATAGGCTCAGTTATTCCATGTAGCCCAGACAGAAGTGACACTCAAGACTGGTCTACAATGGGGACTGACTTTGGCATAGCTATGTCTCTTGGGGGTGTGAAAAATCCGTATACTGACCTGACTCTGGATGCAGACAGTGCTTGGTTGAAGGAAGATTTCTTGGCTACCACCTCCCAGGGAAGTGGATTATCTACGCCGATAGAACCCCTCTGAGCACTGTACTGAATGTCTACATGGATGCACTACAGCGGCGCAGCTGCACCGATTGAAGTGTAGACATACACTGAGCGCCTGAGCTGAAGCCATTTAGCTACTTGAAGAATTAACAGGGGTGACACTAACCAGGCATGAGCTTGGCCAACGCCCTGCTCAATATGGTACATTTGTGAATTCACCTCTCCTTCACTGCAGTGTGATCGCCACAAACACTCTTGTTTATCTTTTGTTCCTGTTTGTCCCCTGTTGCTGTAGCCATGTTCATCCCAGGATATTAGAAAGACAAGGTCGGTGAAGTAATATCTTTTATTGGACCAACTTCTGTTGGTGAGAGAGACAAGTTTTCGAGCTTACTCAGAGCTCTTCTTCCGGTCACCTTACCCACCTTATATTTGTTCATGTCTTTTAACCAGCAGACCCAATCCATTCTGTACAAGAGTCCTGGTGGTAATGGAAGTGATTGAACATCATTTGCCCATCTGCCCTCATGCACATGATCTCCTCCCTTCCCCTGGCTTCCTGTAGAGGAAAAATCACTGGATGGAATCTCTCTAAATGAGAACAGCCACTGATGCCTTTTGGATTCAGCTGTCTCCTGGGCTAACAGCTGGATTACAAATGTCTGTAAGAGCTCCTCAAACAGCATCATTATTTCCAGTTGAGTATAAAGCCTGCTTTACTTCTCGACCTTTCTCCCCGCCCCACTCATCAGAACATGCTGATATCGTGACAGGCACATGTTCTTCAAGCTCAGCTCTGCCTTTGGCTTTTAATACGTGAATTCAGTGCTGGCGAAAGAAGCAGCCCTGGAAACTGGAGGCCTCTGGAGGGCCAGGGCCAAAGCTCATTGAAGTTGGTTAAAGTGAGTCTTTCCACTGACGTTGTTGTGCTTTGGATCTGGCCCTTCACCCGCCACAGAGATATGGGAGTCCTGATCTCCAAGCAATTTGCACCTTAAAAATAAGCTCCATATAACACCAGTGTGAAGCAGATACGTTTCACTTCACAGCTGGGGAAAGTGAAGGATGGAAAGATTTGCAAGCCGGTCTATTGCTGTAACCCCTGGATTCCATGTCCCCTGATATAACAATGAGGACCCTTGTCCAGTAATAACTGAAATTAAGAAATACCAAACTCATGTCAGGCCATGAGCCAGCCATCAGAGGGCAAATGACTCTTTGTGATTCCACCCATGCTTGTCACCATCCTCCTTAAATGGGGCATTTATTAAAGAAAATGGCCTCAACACACAAATTGGTCTGCCACAGAGCTTGAGTTCCAGTTTTGTGTCTCTTGTTTACCAGAGACGACACCCTGTCTAGAAGCCTATGTGGCACACAGACACTGAGTGGCTGAATAATATACAAGTAAACATACACAGATATTGCACATTGGCCAGATTTGACCCTATCCAGTGACCAGGAGTTGAAAGTCACTATGTAGCCTATTATGCATCCCCCTCAGCCAGATGGCTTAGCTGTTCATTGCTTTTATGCTGTGAACGAAAGGATGATATTGTGGAGTAGCTCTTTTCAGGGCAGCTGCTTCATTGTGTTTTTTCTTCTCCATCTGAATTTCCAACTTCAGTGCTGATTAGCAATGTTTGTTCTTCTGTCTTTTCAGAATCTTCCACTATCTGGGAAAGAATGTTTATTTTTATTCTGGTACAAATTGTCCTACATTACCTCTCCCCTTTCCAACTCCAAAAAGAAACAACCCAAGAAAATCCTAGGAATTTGTTGCTGACTGGGATTTTCATGCCTGTTGTCTGTTTATAGTTTACTTTCCCATTGAGAACTTTGGGCTTTCAATGGCATTACCTCTGAGATTCCATGGCGGTTCTAGAGGTGTTGGGAATTTTCCTCTATCCCCTTCCTCCCCTCCATTCATGCTGCTCTATCCCAAATGTGGCAGTGTGTCATTGGGCCAGCGTTTCCAAAGTGCTCAACAGCCAACCATTCCCCTTGGAAATCTGGCCCATTCTCCCCATTTTACAGATAAGCAAAGCTGAGGTCCAGTGTGGCCAAGTGACTTGCCCAAAATCATCCAAAGCCAGAGCTCAGAACAGAACCCCGGTCTCCTTTATTGCCAGTTCTGTGCTTGCTGGACCACGCAGCTTCCCTCCATGTGAATGTAACTTTGGATTGGTACATGTATAGAATTACAGATAAAGTATTAATGTAGCATGCCAAAATACAGCAGCAATACTATATCCTAGTGGGTGAGTCAGACGAGCAGTTTTCTGCCCCTTTTTCAACACTTGGTTCCCTCATGCTCTGGTGAATGTTGCTGCCTCCTCTCAATCCCATAGTGCTGGTCACACCATGCCTATGACCAACTGCTGAGCTTCTGACATGGATCAAGGCCTCATCCCTTTGGTGAAGTAGGGCCAGGCCACAGTGGATGCTTCTGAGCTGCCATTCCAAATCAACCCTTAAGCAAAATATTCCACCTCCTTTGCCAGCTGGAGGAAGACCTTGTTTTCAGCTCATTTTCTAAACAGCAGACCTCTCTCTCTTTTTTTTTTTTTCCTTTTCTAGGAATAAGCTGAAGCTGATGAGGAATAACGTGATGTTCACAGAGATGGAGCTCTGGGGTGTCAGATATTCTTTCTCTCTCCTACTGGACTGTGATGTTCCCTAGTGCTACAGCAGATTAATAACACGGTGTAGCCAGTTTACAAGACAGAAGCTCTTTCTGCCATTCCCATCGGAGGCAGTGAAGTAGCCATGCAGGAATGCCTCCGTGGCTACCCAAATGTAAAGGTGGCTTTTGATCTGCAGACTAAGAGCTTCACTGAGAGCCACTAACTCTTTTCAGCTGGGCCACCAAGCAGCCAATGCAAGGAAAATACCATTCAGCTGCTAACATCCTGGGCTGGATTTGGACCGGTGTACTGGAGGTGAAAGGCCACTGCTGATCCCCTGAGCCATCCAAGGTGACTTGAATTGAGGACAAGAACTGACCTATCCTTTCACCTCCAAGGTGGGCCTTCCACTACAGAGTTGAAGACCAGAAATGGGGTGAGGTGGAGGAAGCTTGCCCTGCTACTGCACAGGCTGTAATTGTGCTATAGGTAAATAAAAGGAGTTCCAGGCTCTTGTTCTGTCCCATGGCACTGTTCAATTTAGGGTGTAATTCACTCCTGTGCAGAGGGCCGCTAGCTCTTATAGGCCCCCATCATGATCAGGTTCCCATTGTGTTAGGTGCTGTACATACATGAGACTGTTCCTTAGCCCTCTGTTGAGGACTGAGATGGGACTGGTGTGGTGCATAACCCTTGTTCTAGCCTGTTGTACAGGGGTGAATTCAACCCTTAAAAGGCAGATCTGTTTGGAAATTGTCCAGAAGGAGGCCATGTTATGACGACGTAACAGCTCTAAGTACAGGGGAGGAGGGAAATACAAACAATAATCCACATGAACGCAAGTGTTTATTTTATGAGCTAAAAGCTGGACGTGGGAATGTGGCCATATACTGTGCATTAGATATGGAACAATGCAATGCTCCAAGACAAATATACCAGCAGCTGGGGATGAAAAAAATAGAGCAAATATAGAAACCTTACTCCTTTAACAAAGAAAACACAGGCAAGTGACCCAATTCTTGACGTTTTGGGGTCTCTGTGACAATTTTAGTTCTTCTGAAGAGGTCAGTCTCTTGGTCAAAGTCACTTGGAAGCAGCTTTCCCCATGTTATGTTAACCACACAAAGGGTCTTAGGAAATGCATCCCCGATTGTTTGCTGGGAAGAACCAGCCCCCTGAAATGAGATCCACTTCCCAGTCAGCGCTGCTAAGTGCAGGGAGGAGAGCACTGCATAGTTAACAGATGCACTTAAGTTGATTCTCTCTCCCTCCTCATCCCATATGGCTTCCCTTAACTGTGATGTGTTTCCACTCATTATAACTGTGTGCTGAGATGCAAGCCAGTGTTGTTAGGAATATTTTCTGTCCAAATATAGCTGGACTGACGATTCTGGCATGTAATCCAAGCCAAGCACCCAGACTGGAGAATTTAATATCTATGTTGGACAGAATGGTAGATTAATAACAGCAGCGCTCTGCGCTTGTGTAACCCCTTTCATCTCAGGATTTCAAAGAAACCTGACAACACTAGGGAAGTATTATCATCTCTACTCTGCAAGTGGGGATGCAGAGTCAGAGAGGCTGAGTATCTTGTCCGAGGGGTCACGGTGAGCCATTGGAAGAGCCAGGAATAAAACTTAGGAGTCTTGAAGTCTGCACTGCCTCCCAGGAAGGAATCTCGAGAGCTCGGCAGCAGGACATGAGAGCAAAGAGCAAGTGGCAGGCTATGGGAAAGGTCTGATTCCATTGAGGGCTGCATGTAAGAAGCCACTGAGGCAGAGCAAGTACTGTGTGGGGAACCCCTTCGCATTGTTTTGTAAAGGGCTTTGGGAACAAAGGTGTGAGGTTCCAATGGATCTGTGCCCTGTGTAGTCTTAACTATCCCGGGAGTATTTACAGAAGAGCAGTACTGCTCTAGATGAATTGTAAGCAGAGCTTTAGCGAATGGGCTAACTGCTTGGAAAGGCTGCATCTTTCAGGAGTCCACTAAAGGACCCAGACATGATGGTGAGTTTCTCAGGGGTAGTAAACGCTCACAGAGGTAAGAGTATGCATCCCTTACTGCTGTGGGAGCATCCAAATAAAACCTGTGAATAGACCAGCATAAGAACTTTCCTCAGTTGACCCTTCAGGCCCTGCGCTCACTGCCATAGTAACTGAGATTTGTCTTGGCCTGGCTGTTAAGCTGATTTCTGAGCAAGTATTTGGCTTGAATAGAAAAAGAAAGTTCTAAAGCATCCTGCAGCCAGCAGCTGGTCAGAGCTGTATGCAGGGAGCAAACTGCTGCAGCACCTCCCCCACGAGTGAGCAAGGAAAGACGCCTGCTTTCCAAGAACCACTTTCTGGTTTTAAGATGTTGGTCACCCACTTCCCACCCAGGAGAACCATAACCTTCCCTGTCCACTTCAGGCAGAAGCATGACATTAAACAGCTTTGAGGTCATGAATCATCTCAGCAGCCACAAGTTCCCAGTGACCCAGCTGGGGTCTGACGGGGCGGGGCTAAAAAGTAACAAGATTTCTGCTTGTATGTCAGAGGATCTCTGTCAACTCAGGTCCAGGGCCTTTGCTGTGCTAAACTTCAATAGCCTCTTGAATAACCAATGCACTGAAGCCAGCAGTCTCCACAGTGATCCTTTATCAGTCGATCCATAGCTCATTCAGAAGAGAAGTGGATCCAGAATCAGAGCCCTCCACCCAAACTTCGCTACTCTTTGGAATGTGAACCCAATCCACAGTTTGCAGCTAACCCTATAATTCTCTAGAGTGAGCCAAAGCAAGCCTCCAGCGCCTCCAAACTTGACAGGTGTTTGGACTCTGGATCCAGCTTGTGTAGACTTGTGCCTATGTGGTCTTTTCCTTGGAGGGATGGCGCAGTGGTTAGGGGACTTGGAAGACCTGGGTTCAAGTCCCTGCTCTGCCACAGACTGCCTGTGTGACCTGTGGCAAAGCAGAGATTAGTCTCTGTGCCTCAGTGTTCTGTCAGTAAAATGGGGATACTAGCACTGCCCTAGCACTGGGGTGTTCTGAGGATGAATACGATGGAGAACGAGAGACGCTCAATACTCTGGTAGTGGGGGACACAGAAGTACCTAGACAGATGAACATTGAGTTGAGACACTTCATGCACTATTGGTGCTTCTTGGCATGACAAAGGGCCGACACACTGGGCCGTGTTGCTATCACACGTATGCTAGTGAAAATGTGTTTGCTAGTGGTATTTTCAATTTGCGTCAGTGCATCTCTGCGCTACAGCTGGGAGGTGCTGTTCCCAGCCCAGGTAGACATACCTGCACTAGCTATAGTGCTAAACATAGCAGCATGGCTGTGACCACACAGGTGGTGGCTTGGGCTAGCCGCCCATCCTAGGTATGTATCCAGGCAGACACACTGCTATGGTTAGCGTTGCTTGCTGGAGCAGAGCTAGTGCAGGGACAACGACCCGAGCTGGGAATTGCACCTCCCAGCTGCTATGTAGAAATACCCTCTTTGGACAAGAACCACTAGTCAGTGCCCAGAGTCCAAGGGCCAGTCCAAGTTTGCAGTTCAAGCTTTTCCTTGCCTTCAAGGCTTTGTCCCTGGCTATGTCTCTGCTCTCACTTCCTGCTATTCTCCTTCCCCCTGCAAATTCTAACCACCCCTTCCGACTCTATTCTTTGTACTGTCTCCTATGCTGCTCCCTGTGCTGGCTACTCCCTTCCTATGTGCAACGCAATCCGACCCCACCTCCCCCCCACTTGTTCCCTGTTCCAGTCCCTTTGTGAAACATGCTGCTGCTTCAAGGGTCCCTTGTATAATAATGAGAGGAAAATGTAAAATTTCACACAACTGTTTTTGTCACTTTTGTTCCAGGACATTTCAAAACTCCAGAAACTTCATTTTTCACTAAATTCCCAGGAAATGGTCAATTCCACACTGGAAGCATGTGAAATTCCAGCCTGTAATAGCTGCAGGTGTGAACTGAGAGGGATTTTTTGGTCTCAAATGAGATCATTTTTAAAGACACGCACATCAAAAGTGAAAAATCTTCCATTTTCTGAGGGTTTCAAATGTCACTTAGGATTTTGTTTTACCCTAGCTGGCAGTGAGTGCTTATCCTCTTGGGAAAGCAGGAGAATTGCACAAAGCCCTGAGTCTCATATACTTGGCTGTAACCAGATAGCAAAGTTCACAGCCACTTCTGATCAAACACCTCATCCTGAAAGGCTGCCCTGGCCAAAAAGGCCAAAAATTCACAGGCACAAGATGAGAAAATTTCTGACTCAGACTTTCAATAGAAACCAATGATTTTGATCCCCAGCTGTAAGTGCTTTAAAGGGACCTGATTGTTCAACCACCCTCCCTCTTAAAACAAGGCCCTTTGAGGTCCCCAATTTGAGGCTCAAAATAAATTAAGATAACCAAAACTACTACTCACTTCTGGAAAGATTGATCTCTGTCTCTCAATCCCAGATCACTGAGCACTTAGAACATAAGAATGGCCATACTGGGTTAGGCCAATAGTCCATCTAGCCCAGTATCCTGTCTTCTGACAGTGGTCAATACCAGGTGCTTCAGAAGGAAGGAATAGAATAGATAATCAAGTGATCCATCCCGTCGGCCATTCCCAGCCTCTGGCAAACAGCAATCCCTGCCCATCTGGCTAATAGCCATTGATGGACCTATACTCCATGAACTTATCTAGTTCTTTTTTTGAACCCCATTATAGATTTGGCCTTCACAACAGCCTGATCCTCTGACAAGGAGTTCCACAGGTTGACTGTGCGTAGTGTGAAGAAATACTTCCTTTTGTTAATTTTAAACCTGCTGCCTATTAATTTCATTTGGTGACCCCCTAGTTCTTGTGTTATGAGAAGGTGTAAATAACACTTCCTTATTTACTTTCTCCACATACCAGTCATGATTTTATAGACCTCTATCCTACCCTCCCTTACTCATCTCTTTTTCAAGCTGAAAAGTCCCAGTCTTATTAATTTCACCTCATACGGAAGCTTTTCCATAACCCTCATCATTTTAGTTGCCCTTTTCTGCCCTTTTAGCACTTAAACTCCCAAACAAAATCACAACAGGACTTTGGGATTCACTTGCCAAGTTCCAGTAAGGAATTATTTGGTGTTTAACATCATCTGAGCTTTGCAAATGCTGACCAAAATCTCTGAAACAAAGAGGCTCTTGCTCCCTTCAGCCCCCAGTTGCATTTTTCATTCTGCTCCTATCAATGGCCTCTGGCAAATGACAGCTCTTCTAGCATTAAGCATCCCTCATGAAACATTCCAAGCGCATGAAGCTGGCTTCTGGATTCCTTTTTCTTCCCCTCCCCCTTTTTATTACATAAAGCTGACAACTGCAGATCTGTCCCATGCTGACAGTTAGCCAGTTAAATGAAGGAGTTCATGTTCATCCCAGCTTGCTTCACTTTGCTGTTCTTCCTCCAACCCTAACTTTCAGCTCAAGTAACACGATACTATTTGGCAGAGGCTACTAGAATCCCTGGCACATTGAAAAGAGGCTGAATGTAAAGTCTACATTTAAAAAAAAAAAATTTTTTTTGTGGAACCACTGGTGGTGGTTAGACTGCAGGGCTCCTCGCAAATGCTCCAGATGCAACTGTGAGCAGGAGGGTTACAAATATAGTCCAAAAATTGTATACCTTATTTCTCCTCCCTCTCTCTCTTTTTTTTTTTTTTTTTTTTTAAATTAAAGGCAGACGTGGATCAAATGGAAGGACTTTCTGCAGACAGCACCAAGGGCTTTCTGTCATCTGACGAGGAGAAGCGTGGTAGATATAAATCCATTGTGGGATTTTTATGCTTTTTCCCTCTGGTGGTTTTGTTGGCTACTCTGAAGAATCCAGTTGGAGCTGCAGTTCAGAAATCTCAGGTAGGGTTGGGATCAAACCCTCAAATGCTAGGAATGGGATACAGAATAAAGAGAGTGTGTGTCTGTCTGAGAGAGAGACACCCTTGTAAACTCATGGGGTGACCTAGGTCAGCTAGAAACTCCTTTATGGCTGGCTTGTCAACTCCAGTATCTGCTTTTATCTAGTGAGTCCCTTTTTGGAAAAGGAGCTGAAAGGGAAATGAAGAACTCAGACTAGCTTCAGATGCTGATTCCAGACTTCAGGAGAGATGTCAAATGCTTTCTTTGCTACAGCTAACCCATGAATCAGCTAAAAGGCTTGGCGTTTCTGTCTCGCAACCCTGCATGTGGAAAAACTTCTCAATTTGGGACGAGAGCAAGTTCCCTTGAGAACCTCAGCTCTCACAGCCCAGCATGATGTGGCTTATGCATATCCCTGCTTTGTAGCAGCTGGATCAGTAGAGCTCTCTTTACTGGGAACTCCACGGACAGGGCTATTGTGAGATCAGAAGGTCCCTGAAGTAGGAGTTTGTGCTGGACCCACAGAATCCATTAGCTGCTGTTGTGGTAGATGATTTTTATTCTAGGGGCACCCATTAGCGAGATCTTGCAAAGCAAACGGGGGATTCAGGGGGAATTAAGGCAAAGATGAGGGGCTCCCAGGAGCTGATTTAATGTTGCTGTTTGTCACATCATGAAAAGTCTCTCTCTCAACTCTTGCTTCCTCTCCTGTTTGTATTTATTATCAGCTGGCAGCGGTTGTGCCCTGCTGCACATGCTCAGTGCTTTGCTTCTATGAAATTGGTTCTAAGCGGTCTAGCTGCACTAGCGCTTCACTAATGGAAAAGGGAATCTGTGAATAGGACAGAGATAAATAGGAAAAAACTAAATTCTGTGAAACTCGATGAAATAAATTAGTGTAGACAAATATGGGCAAGTAGACTATGCAATAATTGTAGAAGGTGGGCAGTATGAAATAGGTGTATTGGCCAACACACCTTTAGGATATTTTTGTGTTTCTTGGATTCTATTATAATGAGTAAAGCTGGTCCCAAACCAAACACCTGGATCTGAACACCCTCAAAATGGGCCCCATCTTTACAACAGTCCAAGCTGAACCCTGGTCAGAACCTCCAAGGACTGGGAGCAGGGCAGGGGTGGAGTCCTTACACAGCTCTACACCAACCGAGGAGGCTCCCTGTGCAAGGCATTCCCAGGGAGTTGTTTCCACCCGTTTGTATGGCCTCCTTACACTGCCAGAGTGGCATAAAAGGGCTGTAGCGTAAGTGAGAATTGGCACCAGTGGGATTGCTCCTGCCTCAAGAAAAGCAGCTAAGGCAAAACACAGGCACAAAGGACTTGCTTAATTCATTGCCATCTGGGAACTGCTTAGAAATCCTTGGATCAAAGGTGCTGTAGAAGAGCAAAGTACCTGATTAATTATTATCCCAGTCCTGTGCCCAACACCGACCGATCCCTGATACTTCAAAAGCCAGCCACTCCTTCACCCGGCTAACTGGGCAGCACTGCACTTAAGGATGGAAAACTTCCCTTTCTTGCCTCTATGCAGAATCTGGCAATGGAGAGCTAGGAATTGCTGGAGGAGAAACAGCATAGGGAGATGGGGAAGGGTCAGTTTCCTAACATCACTCCAGTCCCAATGGCTGCGCCTGAAACCAAAGGCAGGAACATTAAGAAATAGTGACCTCTTTACCAAATGTCCAAACTTAACAAAGGATTACTGGGAAAGAGACCTCGGGGATTCTTTGAGAGGGAAGTGTGGGGTTAGAAAACTCCCCAGCACCATGGTGGGTCATCTGCAAAAGGTTTATAGAGGGGTTGGCACAAATGACTCTATGGTGGAGGGCTCACCCGGGCTACTGTCCTTTCGTCTCTTGGATGAGGCCTTACATTGAAGTCCTTACATTTAAAGAATTCAGTGGTTTTCAGTAGCTCCCCAGAGAACAGGAATCCTTGTCAGACCCACAGCTGAGCTGGCGTGAGGCCTGTCTCCCCAGTGAAGACAAGTGGTGCTTCCAAGTTAGGATTCAACCTAAGGTTGGGACAAGGGAGAGAAGCCAGATAACCTATAGCTGGTGGACCCTGGCTGGTGGACACTGAAGCAACTCTGGTTCCTAGCTAGGATGGAGTCTCTTTGCCTTTTGACAAGCAATGTTAGCAAATGGGGAGGCAGTGCTATCTAGTCATTAGAGTAGGGACTGGTAGTCAGCACGCCTGGGTTCTATCTTGCCACCACCATAAACTTGCTGTGTAACCTTGGGTCTATTATTTCACTTCTCTGGGCCCTGGCACCTTCCTGTGAAGATGATTCTTGCCTTCTACACACAGGCACTGTAAGGATGAAGCCCCATTTGAGAATTAGTAGTAGTGCTAATATATTTTATTTTTGTTGTTTTGATACCCTTGCAGCAAAGACATGCAGTAAATACACAGTCCTGAGCATAGGAGGCAGAGCTGGGAGAAAGTAGCTTTCTGGGACCTATGTCACACCCCATCCTTTCCCCTCTGCCGCCAAAACTAAAAGGCTTTTTGTTTTTTAATGAGCCAGGCCTCGTGCCTAATCCACTCAGGTGGGGGACAGCAGCAAACTCAAGGGATGGCTTTGAGGGAGTCTCAGGTCCACAATCCAACTTCATACAGAGCTCCAGCGCAAACCGTTGCCTGCTTGACTCACTCACCCACCCAATGTTTCATCTCGCATGGGGATGATGGTAGAGAAAGTTGGCAAAATGAAATGAAGCGAGAACACCCAGGTTTTTGATTCTCCACTCCAGCGGACCCACATTTGGATGGAGAAGGGCAATCACAGAACCCTCGTTCTGGGCTAGAGGCAAGTCTGTGACTTACACCACTGGTGTAAGGTCTCCTAGAATGCAGAGCAGAGAACTCTGCTCCCTTTCCTGAGTGTTCCCTGTCTCAAGAACTTACACCAGGGACTGGGGGTAGTTGGTGAAGCCACCTTTCCCAGTGGAGTTTCCTCGTTAAGGGGAAATTCTCTACTGACTTTCTACTTTACAGTGGCCTTAGCAGACTAGAGAATCCAGCCAAGAGATGTCAGAGACACAAACAGCCTATGAGCTCCCATCTAGCTCATCTCCCACCCACAAGTAGGTACCAATGTACACAAGTTCCCCTAAAAGGGTAGGTTTAGGCATGCTGCTGGAGCCGCTCCATCTCCTCTGACCTCCTGTTTGTCTTTTAAGGAAGACACCTTATCGCCTGGCCTTCAGGGACTGAGTGCATTAGCTCTCCAAGGCCCATTTCTCCCACACCGACCCCATACGCGGAGAAAACGATACACGCTCACACCGGGGCAGCTGAAATGGGACCACTTCAATCTGACCTACAGGTACGAATGCGCGTTAATTCTGCATGTGCTGGGTCTGCAATGTTTGCTTTATCTCTTTGTCACTCATGTTTCCTCCTATGGATCCTTGCACTAACCAAACTGCTTGTGAGTGGTGGACAGCTTGGCACAATTTAGTCATCGAGACTCATTAGAGGAGGTTCTATTCACACAAATACTGCTAGGTCTCCCATGGGTTGTATGGAACATGCTTATGGCAGGATTTACTATATAAGGAGCTAATGCATGGGATGCCATTCATGGTATGATGCTTACTAAAGCCTGCAGAAACCTACAAGTTTCCACTGGATACAGTACTGACTGGAATGCATTCAGGGTTGACAAACCTGTAATTCCCTTGGACCACGGGGTTTCAACCCTCCAAGATAAATAAATTTGGTCCCAGTTCACTCTGGGCGGGCTCAGCACTGGCTGAAATGCTCTCAGTGAAATTGATTGTAAAATTTGCATTGACTTCAGTTGGAGCAGAGTTAGTCCAGCACAAGTGCCTCTGAAAACCCTTTATGCTTGTGGCAGAGGTGGAACTTTATCTTTCACGTTAGACCCTAAAAACCAAGGTCTCGTAGGATGGTAGAATTACATGGCACTTCTCATAAGAATGGAGGTTCACCTCCATATTGATAGCCAGATTTCCCACTCACAAACATGACTGTCCAGAATGCTGCATGCCAGCTGGCCGCACTGCTCCACTGTAGCGGTGGCTGTATTTTTGTGGCACTTTGTAGCTGTAAAGTGAGTGAAGATCTGTTCTGGAGGGGAGGGAGCAATATAAATGTACCATGATGATATTTTTCTTTATGAAATAAGCCAGTCTTCCTCTTCCAGTAGCTCAAAGACCAAGTATCTGTTGAACCAAAAGATAAGGGATCTAATTCACCACTGGCATAAACTGGTGCATGTCCTTGGACTTGGTGACATTGCACCAGGTTGTAGTGGAGAAAATGGCTCTGCACAAAAGGCACAATATGTCATATAAACTCCAACAGGAGAGCACACCCCAAACATGAATCAAAACAATGCTCTCTGAAATAACACAATCCTAAAGCTGTAGGCCAGCTTCTCTGCTTCTGTGAGCTGGCATAGCTCCAAAGTCAGGCTAGATCCTCAGCTGGTTTAATTCTGCATTTCTTGTTACTTTCCGGCTTTGTTGCAGTAACTGTAATTAGGAAGTGTTCGGCCCTTAAGCAAAATACCCTCTGAAGTCACCAATGGATGTATAGCTTCTGGCCTGCCAATGCTATGCACATCAATGAGGCAGGCCAAGCATGCTGGACGATGGCATCAATGTTCTGACAGATGCTTTGCCTCTTTGGGATGCAGAGGAGCAGTATACAGACATGCTGGCTGGCTGGCTGGGGCCTGTTGAATGTTTCTGAGGCACATTAGCAGGAGTTCAGACACAGTAAGCGTAGCGCAAGCATGCCCAGGGAATCCCTCCAGTGGCAGCCAAGGACTGGCAGGTGTGACCCTGCTATTCTGGTGAACCTCAGGCAGCAGGCCAAGGATCTGGATGTGGTTTGTACCTCAGACTTGGCGGGAGTCCTTAGGACTTGTTGAAGAAAGACCCCTTGTTAACATCCTTGCTGAGAGTGGGGGGGTGCCCTTCTGGGAACTCTTGAGGTGGTTAAATGTTTATTCAATGCAATATGTGGTGACAACCACCCCTTTATAACACAGCAAGCCTGTCTGAAGTGATCTTCCAAGGCAGCAGCTGCTTAGCAGAGGAAGGTCTAATGTTGTTCCCAGAGACCTGAAAGTGGCCTCTGACAGCAGGAAATGCTGGTCTCAGCCTTCACGCTGCACTGGGGGGGTGGGATTTGGGGCAAAGGAGGGTCTTTCTCCAGCTCCAGCTGGGAGGCTGATCCAGACTGAACTGAAATGGATGGGAAAGTCTCTAACAAACAAGAAAGGAAGGAGAATGCAGTTATATTTGCATTTGATCTACTGGAGGCAGTAGGGGTAGGGCTCTAGCTGCCTGTGGCTGGGGGCTTCCCACAAGCCTCTTTCACCCCCTCCACCCCCAACAAATAACCAGTGATGCTGCTCCCTTCAGCCACTAAGCAGAGCTATGACAAATCAGAGCCTGCTGTAGCATGGGCAAGAATTGAGTCATTAACTTGGTGCCCACCGAGTGTCGTAGTACCTCCTCTTTGCACCAGTTAAGGAGGGTTAACAACAAACTGGCTAATCAAACCTTCAGCTTCACTTGGGGTGTGCTGGGAGGGAGACCTACAGAGCACTTACAAAGCAACCAAACTACATGAGAAGATACTCAGGCCCTGTCCACAGTGGAGACTTGCCCTAGAACCAGCTACTGGTGCAGCTGCCTGGGTGCAAACCACGACAGTAGTCAGGGTAAACTGCTATAAGCCACTCTGAGCAGGGACAAGCTCCCATGGTGTAAAGAGTGGTTTTAACAGTCTGCACCATTGGTTTGCACTAGTGCAGCTATACCGGGGGCTGTTGGCTGGAACTGGAGTAAGTCCCCCAACATAGACAAAGCCTTAGTCTATCTCCTAGACAATACAATTTTGTGGGAGGGTAATTACTTTCAGTATCAAACAGCACATTTTATGTGTTTCCCGGGTGTTCTATCACCTATTATAATGAGTATCTTGCATGTATACTATATCATATATGGCTGGTATATACAGGAATCACTTCCTCAGCTACTGCAGTGCAGCTGCTTCTGGGGTGGAATATGATAGTCCTTTTAACAGCATGCAGCAACATCACACATGAGATTGGGGAGGAACTGCAGAATGCTGTACCCAGCTGAATCAGTGCAAGCAGTTGGGAAAGCAGATTTTAGGGAAGGACGGAATTACCTATACTGAAATATGGCCAAGTCACCAGTCATTTATATGTACGTGGGGGAGCCAACCAACTTCTACCAATCACCGTAACTAAATTATCAGCTGTTTTGCAAATAGGGCCTGCTCTGAACCCATAAGGTCAATGGAAAGGCTCTCTCTGATTGCAGTGGGTTTTGGACTAGATCCATAATCTAGTTTAGCAAAACTCTTAAGATGGGAACCTTTCCGGGTGAGCAGCAATAGCCCCTTCAGTGGATGTAGTGGGACAGCCTGGGATCTGTCTTAAGTCAGTCTGTGTCTCTGTAGAATCCTTTCCTTCCCGAGAAACCTCATTAATAAGAGCGACACGCGGAAGGGGTTGGCGGCTGCTTTCCGAATGTGGAGCGACGTTTCACCATTCAGCTTCAAGGAGGTGCCATCCCGCTCGGACAGTGACTTGAAAATAGGTAGGTCTGCAAGGACCGCGGGGTCCTGCGTTAAAGGAAGAGTGGGCTCTGGCACCAGGGTATGTTCTGTCTCCAAAAGGGGGCGTGTGTTCCTTGGAGCATCTGGTTGCAGAACTTTTTTGGCACGATCCAGGGGTCATGCAGCTGGAATGCTCCTCCCCACAGCGCGGGCTGGGCCACACCCACTGTGGCTGGTACTGGTGCTGCAACCTCAGACCTGTGCTGCACCTGCCTTCCCTCTGGGAGGAATCTACTTCAGTGTATTTGGCAAGGGAAGGGGTATAGTATTTAGCACTTCCCTAGCACTTGCTATACAGAGAGCTCAGAGAGCAAAGAATGAGACCACACAATGCCCCTCTGAAGCAGGATTATCCCATTTGACAGATGGGGAAACTGAGGTGCAAAGTGAAGTGAAGTGACTTGCCCAAAGTCACATAGTGAGTCTGTGGCAGAGCCTGAAATAGAACACAGTTCTCCTGGATCCCAGTCCAGTGCACTAACTGGAATCCAAGATGCCTCCTGGTATTTTATTTAATATAAAGAAGTCCTAGCAGCACTCCACGTGCCCCGGGAGGAAGAACACTTTAGTAGTATTCTTCCTACTTCTCTTCTTCAGGCAGAGCACTGTCTACCCTTGACCTACCTGTACATACTACACTCATCCCCATGGTATCTGAGCTGCTCTTACAGGTACAAGCACACTAACTGAAGAGGAATTCAATACAGCTTCTCCTCCAGGCTAGCACCATTGCCTAGTGGATAGAACACTGGACTGGGATTCAAGAGACCTGGGCTTTATTCCCAGCTCTTTCATTGGCCTGCTGGTGCCCTGGGGCAAGTCACTTCACCTCTCTGTGCCTCAGCTTTGCCATCTGTAAAATGGGGATAATAATGCCTCCTTTGTAAAGTGCCTTGAGATCTCCAGATGAAAAGTGCTCTACAAGAGCTAGATGATATTATTATTCTCTCTCCCCGCCCTGCTACCTCTCCATGTACTTCAGACCATTCTTTAAATCCTATTAGTTATTCCTTAACTTTGGTTCCTTTCTTACCATCCACTGTACAATCCTATGCAGGACCAGGCCTCACCTTCAAGTTCGAGGACTCAGCTGCACACTGGGGTGTTGTTTCAGCTCCCACTTCCTCATTTATCTCCACCGATCTTGCTGAGCCATTTCCTTTTCTCCCCTCTGAGCTATGTGGATTCACTGGGTGCCTTTCTGAAGCTCTCAGCCCTGGGCAACCACAATGCAATTTTTAATCCTGGGTCATCTGGTTAGTTTCACATTCTAGATGTAAATTCCTCTCAGGATTTATGGCCTACGGGAGACATAACTCCTTCCTGTGCAGACTGCAGCGTCTTCAGGATTTTCAGCGAAGTTTCCATTGTTTCACAACATGTTGCTCATGCTGCTATTGCGTGACACCACCTGAAAGCAGATGATCCATTTCCCCAGGGGTCTTGCCTAACAGAAAGCAAAACACTGCCACGTATGATCTCCAGAGCCCCATCCAGTAGGCACCTCTTAAGGACTGCATGACATGTAACTACAGTGCAGGCCTGGGAGCCAGGTTCTGCACCCTGGTCAGGAGCAAGTCACTTAACCTCTTCATGTCTCTGTTTAATCCAGATTTAAAATGGGGATAACACTTATCTGCCTCCCAGAGGTGTTTGTAAAGAGCTTTGAGATTCTTGGATGGATGTTCATTACAGGCAAAGTGGTTATAACTTTCTAAGTAGTAGCAGCTCAGCAAAGGAGTTCAAATTATGGCCTGGGCACTGCTATAAAGACTTGGGTCTCAGCCTAACGATCATTGTATCACTAGAGAGGATGGTGATAATACCTAGCTCTTCTATTACATATTTGATCTGTAGATCTGAAAGCACTTTACAAAGTTCCTCAGTTTACAGAGGGCGAAACAGAGGCACAGCGAGGCAAGTTGATGTTCCGGCCAGCGCCGGGAGCAGAACCTGGATTTCCTGAGTCTCAGGCCAATGCCCAAAATACTAGGTCGCCATTATAGCAGAGTCTCTCCTAGCTGTCAGTAATAGCAGAATCAATAGTCCTCTAGAAAGTAGACAGCCATTGCAGACATGGGAGGGCTCACTCCAGGGGAAAAATGGAGAGTCTGACATTGCCTCAGTCACTAAGCTAACTCCCCTGTGTGTTTCCATGTGGAAGACCTGGATTAAGCAGATGCTACAGGCTTGTGGGCTGTACTGATGATGGGCATAGCCCTACAAGAGTGAAAGGCATTTGCAGTAGCAAAGACAGACCAAAATAATCCAAGCTGTATTAGATGACTGAGTCAAAGTTCACATCTCGCCTTAGAGGGGTGCAGAAAGCAGTGTTGAGCAGAATGGGTAGAGATCTAGTGCATTGGGATTGGGATAGGGAAAGTGGTTTCATGTGACAGGAGGTGGGCATGTTGGGCTGTGCTTGCTGGTGTGCACACAATGCCTAGGCTTAGTGTTAGATTGATCAGGTCACTGCCTCTTCTTTAATGCCCTGATTTAAAAAGTCACTGTTTCCATGTATTGTTGAAACAGGAACTCCTAGCTCCTCTCTGAAGGGCAGCTTAACTTGTGTCTTTTGGAGACCACCTAAATCCGATGTCGCCCCAAACACTTCAGAGCTGGACCTGGTTTGTGTTATTCAATCTGCTTTGCTAACTATCTCTTCATGTTTGTTTTTTCCTTCTATGCATCTGTAGGATGGAAAACTTACATGTTTTAGAGTATGCCCCTGAGACGCTCTCCTGTTTACGTCATATGTGCATGGACAGAACATACTGACTAGTCTCACTTTATGTACACTCTTTCACAGGCTTCTATTCCATAAACCACACTGATTGCCTGGAGTCACTCATCCATCATTGTTTTGATGGGACGACAGGGGAGCTTGCCCATGCTTTCTTCCCCACAAATGGGGAAATCCACTTTGATGACCATGAATATTGGATATTGGGAAACACTCGATTCAGCTGGAAAAAGGGTTAGTAACTTGTCTTGGAGAGGGTTTAGTTCTCCCAAGAGATTTATTGCATTTTCCCCAATGATGTTGCTTGCTCTTCTTAAAAGGTTCACAAGATAGATTCCAATAGAGTATGTTGCTGTTAAAGATGGACCCATATTGCAAAGTTTGGTTCCAGACTGAAGGGGGATGTCGAACCCATCTCTAGTTGTTATGGAGACACAGTACCAGTGTGATAGTTAAGTATGCAGGAGCCATTCTTTTCTAGATAGATACTACTTTTGCTGGACCAACTTGGTACATGCTACCTACTTATAATGTTTCACCCTCATCAGTTCAAGCCTTTAGAAATGTTTCCAACCATGATCCATTTTCCTCATTGTGTGTGGAAGGAGGTGATGAACCTGCTGCTAGTAGACTGCTTTAATATCCACTGTCCCTGCAGAAGGACAACCAATGAGGGGTAAGGAGAGGCTTTACTGACTTCATGAGGCTGTGACAGAATGGAATTTATAACTTTCTGATTATCAGGGGTTTATTGATGTAGGGGCCAATATCTACCCATCCTCCTCACACAAAGACTCCAGCAACTTCAATAGGACTCTTGGTGTAAGGTGAGCAAGATCTGGCCTTAGGTCTTTATGTAGGTGAAGATTTTCTCACTGTTTAACCAATACTGGGAGAGATGACAGAAAAGTGTAGTGTGATTTTGTGTTTCCAAGGCTGTTGGTATTGCTGTCATGTGACTGAATTCCAGCCATGTAATATTCCGGTTTTGGTGGCAGGCCCAGCCCTTTAGGTAATTCAGTGGGTTCCAACCACATTACAAATAATTGGGACTGGCTTCAGCCCAGCAACTGTGCTCTCTCTGGGGAGGACCATGGTATGTTACGTTGATTTCTTGGCATGGTTGTTTACATTTTGTTATCCTCTGTAATCAGCTTTCCTGCATACGTGGTGATTTTCAAGCTTGTGGTCACCTAAAGATGTCTTGGTTACTTTTTTTTTTTTTTTTTTTTTAAAGCAATGTTTAAAGTAACATTAGATTACAAGCAGATGGTCCCTGGCTAATCAGCAACCCCATTTCATTTTAAAGGGCAAATGTTGTATTTCTTTGAAGTTCGGTTATTTGCTTTTTTTTAAACCAAAAAAAGTAGGAAGGGAGAATCTTTTTAAAATGGTCTTTTCTCTCTGTGTGCGCATGTTACATATTGGTGCATATGTATCTAGGCCAAGATTTTTTTAAGTGAGTAGTGTTTGGGTTTCCAACTTGCAACATCTTAAAGGGACTTGACTTTTCAGAGAGCAATGCTCTATTATTCCTGAAAATCAGGTCCCATTACAGTGTCTCGAATTAGGCACTCACAATCTCTAGGAGGTTTTTAAAATATTGACATTATTTACACTAACACATACTATTTTCAATTCACAAAAAAAACCATAACAGCCTACACGTAAGTGAAAGATTGTCAACTCCAATGATGGAGAGGAATTACTTATGGCTTGTTGATATGGGGACATTCGGGGAAGTTAGGATATGTCTCCACTACAGAGACTACACTGGCGTAGCTCCAGAATGTGTACACAGCCTACACTGACAGAAGGGATTTTCCTGTCAGTATAGGAACACCACTTCCCTAAACAAAAAACTGAACTTTTATGTCAATATAGCTATAAGGGATATGCAAAATTCACAGCCCTGACTTACACTGCTATGCAGATTTAGCTGCATCTGCACCAGGGGTAATGTTGATGGAAGAATGCTTTTGTCGACATAGTTACCGCTGCTCAGGAAGGCAGTGTTCCTACACTAATGGAATAACCCCTTCCATCAGTGTAAACTGTGTCTACACTATGGGGTTATGCCAGCAGAGCTATGGTGGATAGTTTCCATAGTGTAGACATGCTCACTGTCAGCTATGTGGATGAAAGCCCTATTCCATTATCATAGCTGTATCTACACTGGGGGTTACATCAATCAGTGGTGTGGCTTTTTCACGCCCCTGATCAATGTAGCTATGCTGATAGAATTCTTCAGTGTGAACCAGTTTGTTTGCAGTGCATGAAACCAGGGTAAGAGCCCCTGGTGCAAATATCCACTGCAGCTGCACCAGAGATGGAATTGGGGCAAATCCCCAGGGTAGATATAACAATTCCTAACCCTCAGACCAAAGTGTGAAATTGCTTCCTGACTGAGCTGAACCCAAGGTTATGCTTTAAGATTAGCAAATCGAACCATGCCGTGTAACTTCTGCTGCTGCTCTTTTCCTCTCCCAGGTGTTTGGCTTACAGACCTCGTACATGTAGCAGCTCATGAAATTGGACATGCCCTAGGACTCATGCACTCCCTGAACTCCAATGCCCTGATGCACATAAATGCCACTTTAACTGGGAAAAAGACCATCTCCCAGGATGAAATCTGGGGGATTCACCGACTCTATGGTAAGATGAGAGGAAAGGGTTTGTTGCTTGTTGCTGTTAGCGTAAAGAACATCAGACTAAAGGCCTGATTCTGACAAGCACTGATTGCCCTACAGCTATCATGGCTTCAATGAGAATTGCTGGGTGCTCTGCACCCGGCAAGACTGGGCTCTCATTTCACAAAGGAAGAGGTTTTGGTTGGCACGTTCTGTACTTCGCCAGTCAGCCTTGGAGCTGCAGCCAGCAAGTTCACTCCTATGTTACATGACTTCTCATGCTACACCAACAGGTCGGTGGGAGTCTAGGCAAGGCAGAATAAGGTGAGCATCCTGAAATTGAAAGGCCTGAAAACTAAAGTATTCAGAATGCACAGAACAAGCAGAGCTGAAGCCCTGGCAATGCATGGTTCCTTACTCTGCTCCAGCAGTGTGCCCAAGCCTAGATTTGTGACCATTTCTGGGGTCAGTCTATATGGCCATTCACATGGTGGCTCCTTAACTTGCTTTGCCCCTTTAGTCTCAATTCCAGTTTCAACTGGGAGAGATTATCTGCCAGGTCAGGTTAGCAACTGCCTCCATTAGTAAAGTAGCAAACACTACCTTTTAACATAACACCCATAAATCTTGCTCTTCAGCACCTCCGACTTATGGATCAGGAGACATGGCTGGCACTGGCACTGGCATTTGCATGTCTGCTAAATTCAAAGCTGCTTCGGGAAGAGACTGGCACATGCAGGGATGAAGACAGAAAATGAAAGATTGTCAATCACTCCCAGAAGTCGTGGACTAAGGCATATTTACAGAGCGAGAAGGCAACATGACCAAAGCACGACCTTCTCACAAACCAAATTGAAATGCAGGAGCGCTAGCTTCACTTGTTCACCAGTATTTTGTTCAAGAGTATGCTTACCAAGACAATGCTCAGAATGGCACTGCACAGCAGTCAATGCCAGACTGGAACGTTGTATGCCAACCGACACTAAGGGATATAGAAATAAGGGGTCAGAGAGCCTCAGCTGGTGTCACAACTCTATTGAAGTCAATGGGGTCAGACCTTCAGCTAGTGCAAATTGTCACAGCTCCACTGACTGTCCAGCCTAGTGCAGTCACTGCGTGTCTGTTGTTAATGGAGAAGCAGGCACTTTCCTGTATTTACATTATGTTCTTATTTTAGGTTGATTCCTAACCCTGGCCCAAACCCTGCAGGTTAGAATAACAAATCAGGCTGAGGCAATGTGATCCAATGTCATTTTGCTGCACATCACTTTTTCTTTCACATACAGAACTGGCACTTGTCCCTTTAATGCTTTGTGTCCTTTCATTTCAGGCTGCACAGACAGACTATTCGCATGTCCATCGTGGGCTCGCAAAGGTTTCTGTGAGACTCGCAGGAAGCTGATGAAAAAGCACTGTCCATCCAGCTGTGACTTCTGCTATGGTATCAGCTCCTTTTTCAGGGTTAGGAGTCAGAAGAGTTGTCCGAGGGGCAATGTTAAATAGAATGAGCTATTTGAATAAGTGTTAGTGACAAATGACAAGATCCTATTCCAGACCAAAGAATTCAGCAATCAGTGATGCCCTCAAAACCCATGCTTTGATAGTGAAGCAGTACAATGATACTTTGCATATTGCATTTCAGCTATGATCAAGTACCAGACACAGGACATGTTTTCTAGAGCCTGGAAGTGTTCTGTCCTGGTCAGTGTTCCTCCTCTCTGTTCAAATTTCCCTAAGGCCTTTAGAGTTTCTGAACACACAAGAATTGTTCCATTTGCCTGGGACTGCTTTCCTATAAGATCCCCTTGAGGGCCAAATTCAGAGATGAGGTATGTGTGGTGTAACTTACACACTAATGGGGCAAGAAGAGGGAAAGTTGTGAACTAAAGCAAGATGTGTGTTGGTCTGTCTTTCACCCATGTGGCTGTCCACTCACCGAGTATCTTTCTGTGCTCTTTCTGGATTACTGATGTCTAATTTCCACTACCTGCATCAGCTCTGCACTTGACCCTCTATACCTAACCCATAACTTTGGAAATCTGGAACCTGGCAGTTGCTTTGTTACACAAATTCCTGTTTATTCCCCCATCTTATCTGAGACGAGGAGAGAGGAAAAAATGTCATTAACTGCACCCTTATACCCTGACTCTGAAGGATTCAAGCCAAGGGGATAGCACAGGAACTTTAGTTAGTGCTGAATTGTGGATTAGGTGTCATTAGGTCAATTGTGCCTATTAGCAGGTACCATAAAGCAGTTACAATGTAGTGTGAACATATTTGTTAGCCTAGATTAAAGGAAAAAGGGCACTTGAGTTGTGTAGCTCGCAAGTGTTTAGACTGGGGCCGGGTTGTTAAATCTAATAACAAATATGTCTTAGCTGTCACTGAACTGCTGTTCTATCATAGTTTACGTAAAACTGTTTCCCTGCAGAGATTCTCATGTGAATCCAGGAACTAGGATTTTAACCCTCCTCTTCCCCTCTGACTCCCAAAATATGAGCAACTCTTACAAGGAGTGGCAAGGCTGTAATGATGACATAGGCGGCCTACTTTCCATCTTGTGCCATTTAAATGCACAGAGAAGATGTTTGTGTATGGAAATGATTGTCTTTCCAATACTTGCTCACTTAGGTGGAAGCTTTACAGAAATATTATACATTAAAGAAAATCTAAAAGGCAGTGTTGTTCCTCAGAAATGCTTTTGAAGGGGATAAACTGACTTAGCTATTTTTTTTCTCCTTCTGGTGGACAGAATTCCCTTTTCCAACAGCAGCTCCGACTCCTCCCCCACCCAGGACAAAAACCAAGATCGTTCCTGAAGGCAGGAATGTCACCTTCCGCTGTGGACAAAAGATTATTCATAAAAAAGGCAAAGTTTAGTAAGTGTTCTTCCCCCATTCCAATCATTTGGGACGCTGCATTTTACAGACAAAACAATAGTGCGTAACTTCACTGCTGATACTGGACATCCAGAAATAATGGTCTGGATTTTTTTTTCTTTAAGGGAGAAGAGATTTCACTGGAGTAAAGTGTTCAGGACATTTTTCCTTATAGAAGTGATACTACAGAGTAGCAGTTTACTCAGAGACCCATGGCCTTAATCCATGGACTCTATAGCCACTAAAATGTCAATATGTTGTTTGTAGTGTGCAGAACAAAAGCACAATCCCTCCCACAAAGCACTTATAATTTAAGTACAAGACACAAGAAAACAGACAAGCAGAGGGGAGAGCACAAGGAAACAATATAGATGTATACGATGCAGAGTTTAACTCAGCAGAGGACGTTACAGCGCCCAATCTGCTGCTTGGGCAGCTGGAGAGGATGAGGGTTGGGTTTTTTGGTGGGGTTGATTATTTTTTGTTGTTACTATGTATGGGATGCTTTACTGCTGATTTATGAGAATGCAAAAGTTAATGTTGCACATGGGTATTTTTGGTTTTAAATTTTTTAAAGAACCCAGAGTCTGACACTAGAGCTAAAAAAAAGATAGATAAGCCATGATAAAAGAGACCCAATCTACTTCACTTATACAGTAGGAAGAATAACTCCCATCCCTAGGGAAATGTGAAAGTTATTCTTCTGGCCTGTGTTATACCAGAGGTCAGACTAATGATCTGGCCTTAAATTGATGAATATATAAATTAGTACTTCTTTCAACCTACTGTGGCAAGGAACATCTAAAATGACTATAACTGAAAGATTAGAGGGGAAAAAATCTTTAGTTTGTGTGCACAGGACAGGGTTTTGTATAGTTCATTTTTACTGCTTCCCCTGTTTGTCTGGGTCTTTAACATGATAGCTAGAGGGTCAGAGAATTGTTTTTTAAAATAACATAACTAAAATCACAAATATTGGCAGTAGGACTCAAATGGGAGGAGAATCTGCATCTACTTATTACTCATTTTTAAAATTGACTAGGGCTAAAATTTTCAAATGTGTTTAAAAATGCAGATAGATACCTAGTACTATTTTCATAAATGCTTAAGCAGTTTAGATGCCTAAATCCCACTGACTTCAGTTGGAATTGGGTGCCTAACTTGTTTGGGTGCTTTTGAAAATCTGGCCTTAAGTGCCTATCCCTGGAAACTTAGTCTCAAATCCACTGCTGTCTAACCCTGTAGGCGCCTGTCAGTTGCACCTAAATACCTGTGGGTCTAACTGACTTACGAAACTAGGACGTAGGGGCCTACGTGATTTAGGGCTGGTCTACACTACAGAGTTTTGTCAACAAAAGTCAGCTTTTATCGACAAAACAGCAGAGGTGCACACACTGAAATGCTCCTCCCAACTAGTGTAACGGCCCTGCTATGCCGCCCTAGGCCCTATACCTCTCGTTAAGGTGGCTTTATGATGTCGGTATAGTTAGGGCAACACAGTGTCAGTGTAGACCCTGTGTTCCTTACATCAGTGGTTGGCTGTGTCCAGCTGCCCCCCTCCCCCACCCAAGAGCTGAGTGGCTGGACCCATCAGGGGGGCAGCCCACAGTGCCCCTCTTAGGTTAGTGGAAGTGCTTCTGGTGAAGATGCACACCACTGACACAAGGAGGGTCGTGTGAACATCATCCAGTGCAGTAATTAGTGGGGTGGCTGTAAATCAACCTAACATTGGTCAACTTATCTTTGTAGTGTAGACAGGACCGTAGACCCAGAGCTTCAGAAGGTATTCCACTGCCTAATTCCTAGTGATTTCAGTGGGCGTTAGGTATGTCTGAAACTGCCACTAAGTCCCTAGGAGGTAGAAGCTTTTGAAAAGTTGACCCTACATGTCAAGTTGACAGTGCCTCTTAAATATAATATGGTCTTGTCTGTGCTATGATACAAACCCAATGCAAAGTTTTGCTTGTACGGACAGGCCCATTAAATGCACTTTGACCTATGTGATATGTTTAATTTTCACTATTTTTCTTATGACAGCTGGTATAAAGACAAGGAACTTCTGGAATACTCGTATCCAGGTTACTTCACCTTAAATGATGACCACATGAGCATTATTGCCAATGCAATTAACGAAGGGACCTATACCTGCATCGTGAAGAAAAAGGAAAGAATTCTGACTACCTATTCCTGGAGGATTAGGCTTAGGCACTAACAAAGGCCCTGAATGAGGACTTCAGTTTCTGCTAGGTATGATCCCCTCGTCTTCAGCGTTTTATGTTTAGCTGTCAGCAGAACAATCCCATTTGTAAATCAGCTGCTACCATTGGTTGGGCAAGAAAGTAGGACACTGGGACTTGATCACTGGAAAAATTCTCCTCCAAGAGTTTAGTATTAAACCATTTATCAAGCATATGATGCTCCAAAAGAGAATTAAAAGGGGGGGAAAAATCTTGGGTAGAATGTCTTGGAGCCAAGATGATCCAGATCATTGTGGATCATTTAAGAACCAGTTAACCCTTCACTTGTATTAATGGAGTCTGGATTTAGATTAAAAATGGATCACCCGTGTGAAGTTTCAATAGCTTTGGATATATAAACGAAAGGACTTGTTCATGTTCCATGGTTTGTCTTGCTGTCAAGTGTCATTTTTTGTATTTAAATAACTTTCTAATGTGTATAACATCAGAGGGGTTTGAAAGAAGAGACTCATCCCTGGCTACATTCTTCATGTATGCTGTGTTATGCAAGCACTGAAGATGGGGGGGAAATGGGAGCTTATCTCTAAAATGAGCTTTTTCCTGGGGGAAGTTTCCCTGATTCCAAATGTCATGTAACTAAGACAGCCAAGGTATGCATTTTTCCTGCTGTAAAATTTTATGTTTTACATTCATCACAGTGTGCTATTTACCTCCATCTGCAGCTTCCAAACCTTCATCAGATAACTTGTCATCTAAGAATGTCACCAATGAATCACTGGCATTCCTCTGTATAAATAAAAGCATTTCCATCATCATTTTGTTTTTTGGATCCAGTAAACATCTGCTGGGTAATGGAACAACCCCCTCACCAAGAAAACCACATCAGACAGCAAGAGGTACTGCTATTTCTAGACAAAAACTATTACTTTGTTTTAATTCATACATCACTGTGGTAGTTGAGCTGAAGTCACTTACATATTAATCACCCACCGTATGTTCTATATATGAATACTTCTATATTTACAATAATGGCTCAACTAAAAGATAGAGGACAGATCCTCAGCCAGTGTAAATTGACATAGCTCTATTTGACTGCGGTGGAGCTAAGCTGCTTTACACCAGTCAAAGGTGTGGCTCAAAGTGGGCCCTGTCCTGATTATCTTAGTTCCTATATCTTGGTACAATTTCCTATGCTACTGCACTGCCATTGTACAGCTGGCTTAGAATGGAGTGTGTTCCCTGCTTGCACACTACCTTCTTTCCATTCTATTAGCTCATGTAGTCCACTACCCCTGCCAATGACTTTTTGGTCCCTGCAATAACTTTATCCAGTGCAGTTTTAAATGACTCAAGCACTAGGCTTTCCACCACTTCCCTTGGGTCTTCTTACCTGTAAGATGCTTTTTCTGTGATGTGAAGCCTATTTTCCTTTGCTCAGCTTCATCCCTTTACTTCTACTTACCCCATTCCTGTTATTCCTCTTCCTCAGGGTTTGCATCCTTCAGCAAATTGCAAAGGGAGTCTCCCACACCCAACGAAGAAGCTTTAGTCTCTCCTCTCTAGTCAGTCCCACTATCATTTTTGTTCTCTGAGTTCTAATTTGTCAATGATCAGGTAAGGGCCATCAATAACATTATGGAGGTGCTGATTGCACCTCCATCTTTAAGATGAGTTGAGAGTTACACTTGAAGCAGGACTATACTTCCCTTGTCTCACCCTGAACTCCATTTTAACTGTTTTTATCTAGGGATAGATACATAGGTGGCTCCTACTATACCATTTCTGAGGCCGAGTCTATACTGACAGTGGCAAATTCGCTACCGCCAGATCTATCTTTCTGGATAGAGTGAGCGGTCAGGGTAGAGCCACTCAATTGATCAGGAAGTCGACGCTGGTAAACCACCCCCTCAAGTTAGCGTAGTACTGCGTCGACAGAAACGCAGTTCCCTTCGGCACAGCACAGTAGACAGTGCGCAGAAAGGAAGTACAGCCGTCGACATGAGTTACGCAAGCTACTCTGTGTAGTTTGCATAACTCCCGCCGAATCTCCAGGTAAGTGTAGACCAGCCCTGACTGCTCGGCCCAGAAGCTCACATTTGCTTTCTCTATTGCCATACTTCATTGCCAGCTCCTATCCTGGTTGTTGTCTGCCATCATCCTTAGCATGAGGGTTGTTGGGACATTGCTGCTTTCCTGGAAGTTTCCTATTGGCTATACATTTCCGAGACTCACTGAATCTGGCCAAATGGAACTTTAATCTCATTTTGTTATTTCCTGCCTGTATTTTTAAATAGCTCCCTGCCCTTCGTATTTATTACCCTGTCCTTATTGATGTTCACATTCACCTAGTAGGCAGTTTTACCCCTTTTTTCTAGCTAACAAATAAACCCATACATTATAGCCAGGGATTGGTGTTAGGTATTTTCTTGCCATAAACTCTATTTAAAGAGCAAAGGGACCAATTTAAGTAAAAGAATGAAGGAAGCAAGTGCCCTATAAAACGAAGAAACTGAGAAATACAATATTCTATTAGCCAGGCTTTGAATTAATAATCTACTGAAGTTCACCAGTTAAACATGGCACAAGCACTTCAGTGAACAATAGGACAGTTGTGTATGTTGGACAAGAGACGTGTGCACTAAACAGATAGATACATGTATGCCACCCTAAACCCTGATGGGGAATGAGTGACATTTTGCAGTTGAATTTAAACTCTTTCCAAAGTGACGTACTAAACTGTGAAAAAGCTGCTTGTATTCCAGAAAAAGTGTTTCCACATAGGGGTATATACTGGTATAATGATCTCAATTTAAATTTGCACCTTAGCTTATACCGGTATAACTCTACTGTACAAGCAAACTCTAGGAGATGGGAATATCTTTTTTCTAATTCCAGATCTTCCACCTGTGATGTGTCATTGCCTCATTATACCCAGGTATAATATTTCCCCCAGCTGCTGAGAGACTCAGTAACTGGCTCAGCCATCTGAGTTGAATAGGGGATGTTAAAAAACTTAGTAGGAGTCAAAGTGTGTTCTAACCTCATACTTAACAGTCTAAGGTGACTGGAAGAAGTATCGTGATTTATTAAAAGGTTTTGTTTGTTTACTCCCACTAAATTGCTGCTGTAACTAGGGTTCTTTCCACAATTTAACCACCCTATGTGAGGTTAGATCAATAAAATAGACAGCTTAAAGCTGCAAGAAACTCAAATTACAGACCCAGCTTTGTGACTTCAGTGCTACAACTAAAATGTTCTCAGGTTACTTACAGTAGTGTGGGTTTAAAGTGAACTTCCACCCATCCAGTCAGACAGATGAAGGAAAAGAATAGGTGCTGCTTTTTAAGGTGTCAGTATCTGTTTATAGCTAAATCTCACTTTTGGGGAATTCAGAGTTCCTGTCTTGTCTCATGTTCGAGTTAGTAATTCCTGATAGCAGAAGCTCTGTCTAGGAACTACAGTTTTCTACTCATCACTGTGAATAGCTTGAAAGCCATATCTCCACCAGGAGGACACCTGTCTGGCCATTTCCAGCTAAACACGCTGGGTGCTCCCTTAACCCACTGGAAGAACAAACATTTGTGCTGATGTCTAGTGCATAACAATGCATAAAATGGCAGTGTGACCTTTCATATATCTACTCACGCAGCTGTTCCATTTGAACCAAGTTTTCCTTTTCATGTTTATTAAGTTCTAGTAACCTAGTGAAGTGACTTTAGACTGCCAGCTGTTGTATATGTCTATGGTAGCTTACGTTTTATTTAATCTGAATTTCCTAGGGGGAGGGGGAGAAGCACATGGGTAGGGGCATAATCAGGAAGGGTGGCCTAGGACTCAGATCTAGCTTCAGGTACCAACTCTGCTGCAGGCTTCCTGTGATATGTGGGCCACATGGATCTCTCTAAACCCCAGCTCCCCTCTGTAATGGATGGATAACACTTCCCTTACCCCAGAGGCCTGTGAGGGTAAATTAATTAGTGTAGGTGGGCTGCTCTGTACTGTGTTACAGAAAGCTTACCAGTAAAAAGACTCACCCATCCATGACAACACTCTTGGGAATAGCACTGAGATCTGCTAACAGACCGCTGGCTCCCCGTAGCACGCCACATGGGTGCAGGTGTTCTAAGCTGCTCGATCCAAAGGAGTAACACTGGGTTTTGTTGTGGAGGAGTGAATATTTGGTTTATAGGCTCTCTGTAGAGCTAAATTCTTCTGTCCCACATAGCCAGGCTGGCTGGTGGAGGAAATGCAGCTTGAGCCCCAAAGGAGAAGACCTACACAGCAGCCAACCATGCAGCCCTGCCATGCTACCTGAATGCCAACCATGCACTGGGGTAGGCACAGTGCTCCAATATCTAAACCACCAGCATTAATCAACCACAACCATTTTCCTTAGGGCAGAACAGGACTATGACGACAAACCTACCAGTCTGCTAGTCATTGATAGAATCTTCCAGGAAAGGCAGGATAAACAAAACATGCCTTTCTAAACACAAGCAAGCAAAAAACGTTTAGCGATGTTTCAGGCCTTCTTCAAAGAGCAAACAAGGGCCAACCCCATTTTCTCCACTTTGCACACTCTGGGGAAATCAGATTTTAAAAACCTTGTATTCCCACTTCTATCACCCGATTTTTATAATGAAAACACTTCCCCACAATGCAACTATATTTGCATGATAATAAATGCAGTTAAATTTCACCTCTGCCATCGTGACATTTAATTACTCTATCCTCAAAGCAAACTTAGTTTACAATATTGCAAAATGTGCAGGTATTACAAAAGTCCTGCTATTTCCTCTCATGCTCAGAGTTAGAATCTGCATCTTGGCCTGTGTTGAAAGCTTATGGAAACAAAATACTAAACTGAATTCAGATGCTTGGAAAGACTGGTTTCAAACCAATTAACCATTATAGTGCTATTCCTGAACCAATTGTCTTCAAAGTATTTTCTCACCATATAAGTTTTACAGTATTAAGTAAGATGAAAAAAAAACAAACAACTTACCCATCCATTGTAATGGCCCAGCTTTAATGTGGAAAACATTTGTCCAGTCACACCCAAAATGTATATGTAGGGCCTATATACAGATATATATATAAAAAAAAAAAAAAGAAAGAAAATATCAGTCACTCCTGGGAAAACATGATTAGCATTTCACTATTATTTTAATCCATTTTTTTCTTCTTCCAAATTTAGGACTTGATTTTATCATTAAATGGATTTAGCAACTTTCTGAGGGTACAGGAATATAAAATGATAAAATTCATCTCTTTTGTATGGACAAGTCAAAGAAGGATCATACACAGTAAGCACTTCATATGGAAACACAGACATTTGAATTAAAAGATTAAGTGTTTTCATTGCTTGTTACATTAAGCCGAGGCAGACCAATAGGAATGCTGCTCCACAGAAGCAAGTAGCAATATTCCCCTCCACTGGAACATGTGGAATTACACACTTTTCAAAACCAGACCAAATTCCCCATCTTAATCCAGCTTAAGTTTGTTTTACTAAAAATATCTTTGACTTGCATAAATAATCCTCTCTTGCTGGGAATGACTTTTCCATGTGCAATGTCCATTGGTGGCTACAAACCAGTGTTGCCAAGGGAATAATAAAGTTATGATGCACAAAGTTTACAATGGAGTTTGACACACAAAATATAAAGTCACATTTTAAATCCTTTTTCAGCTATTGTGCAGGTCACTGCAAAATGTTCTCCTGTGCTGCAGTCAGAGATGTAACACAGTCTGCTTTTCCATGCATTAACTGCCACATACACTCAATACAGGGGGATCGTGCCAAAATCCAGCACATTTCAGAAGCAGACAGTAACAAGACTAAAAATCTTCATTTCCCTCCCCCATCCACTGCAAGTTAGAAATTTGACCTAAGAGAAAATATTTTATACAATTTAACACTTCCATTTTCCTCCAAGAATATTTTACTCTACAATTTATGACAATCTGAATATATAAAAATCCTGTGTCTAAGGCTCTGATCCAGCAAAGCACTTACTATGTTTAACTTTAAGCACATGAATAGTTGCAGTGAAGTCAATAGGATTACTCATATATTTCAAATTAATCACTTTACTGGATTGGAGCCTAATTCTAATTGCATGAATGCCCAGCTTTTTACAGTATTCCTGTCTGACATCACCCCACCCCAAAAAGGACAGTTCAGTTATAAATTAAAAACTCGAAAGAGTACAATATTCCAGGACAATTCCTATGGAAGGCTAGCCTGTGTAGGCCTGGGGAGGTGGCATTGTAAATTCAATACATCTACCTTTTCTTTTTGGGGAGACATTAACAAAGCTACCTATAGAAAATAATAAAGATTTAAGTCCTCATATTAAATATTTTTGATTTATAAAACAATATTGCAGTTCTTGTTCTGCACCACAGCCATTGTGAATATATACATACAGTAGGTCAAACAGTGAAGTGGTCAATCCATCAAAAAACACTTGGGGCCATCAGTGCACTCAAAAAGGTCATCAATAAGTATTAAGCACAGCATAACAAGGCTCTCTCCCCAAAGCACAGATTAGGGGAGACACCTCAGAAATGCATTTAGGGTTTCTTGCTCAAACAAGCAACTGAATTCACAGCCAGTAATCTTTACAAAGGAGTTTTTTTTCTACCTGTGCTGACAATATGCTTCAATTTGTATAAGCACAAATGGGGATGATGAAGAGAGAAAAATCTCTCAAAGTTTCCTCTCTAGAAGATTTAGTGCCACCACCATCCAAGTCTGGTGCAGGTGAAGAAAATGAAATCCTTCACACTGTTAAACAATTAAAAATGGATTTTAATTCTACAAATTTACAAGCAAAAAAATTAAAAAGGTTTAAAAAAAAAAAACAAAAAAAAACCCCAGTTCTGAGATTCAAGTTTTCCTTTTTGAATTTTTGTAATGATCCTTGGTTTTTTGGATTAATTAATTCCAGTCCCCTGAATGGAATGCAGCAGTTATATTCCACACCAAGCAAGAGCCTTCTGAAATCAGTGATGACATCTGGCTATTTCTGTGAAAAACAAGTCTTCCTGATACGAAGAACAAAACTGGAGCACTCTGAAATCCATTTATCAACAGCATGGTTGAAGTCAAAGTTCTCTCTTTTTCCCCCCTTATATTAAATTTAAAACTTGAGGCTGAAGCCAGGTCCTGCTGCAGATGCTCCTTGATTTGTGGTAGTCAGGTGAAAACCGGTATCTTTCAGATCATCATCACCCTGTGAAAACAAATGTGTTTATAAGTAAGAAGTGTACATGTCACTGTTCTAACACTAAAATAAAAGCAAAGAGATCAAAATATTCTTAAAATACAGGAAATACCATTTAAATTTAATGGCCTCACCAATGAACACTAAGTGGAGTTTTATTCATTTTATTTAATCAATACTCCAGGCTATATTTCCAAAAGGACATCATCATGATTTCCTATTTCGGATGCTTGTTTTTGAGTGCCTTTACCTCTGAGCATGCAAAAACTACTGTGACTGCACTATCTGCATTGGTAAATCAACACATTAGCCAAGTGATCAGAGTTTGCGCACACCCGCCATTTGAGATTTTACACCCTCAAAATCATGGATATGGAAACTTATGTCAGTCTGTTCAAAGGTGATCAGATACACAGCGTGAGCACAACAGATAAATTGTACCATCTAACATATGCTGGAACCAGGAAGGGAGAGAAGATGGCTCTGAATGAAGAGTCTGAAGAGTACAATGGATTATATTTTGCAGTGGATCCAAATGGCTATGGCTTCTCAAGTCATGCTTAGCAAACAGGAACACAGGAAGCCCAGAAAACGGAAAGGGTATAAGCCTCACCTATCTCTAGTTTTTATGGACGATGTTTCCCCCCCAAATATTGGAGGAAGCAGAGCAGCTTCCATCTCTGAATATTGGTGCCTGCAATCTACCAGGCATGGGACTTTTCAGTCTTCATGCATCATCAAACTGCCACCACACTTGCTGCATTCACTTTTTAAGGGCAATGAACTTGCTAGTAAGTCTAAGGATTCCCAACCCAACAAGGCTGGTACAGTCCCATCTATCAGTTTTCCCAACAATAGCACTAGGAGACACAAGCTGGGACAGTAGGAGATTCTATGTTGGATTACCTCAAAAATTGGTTCTTTATCAATTTCTGAAACTTACCAATTGACTATACCCAAGTCCTCCCTCTGGAGGTCGTGGACTTGTGCCACGCTTAACTCTTTGTTGTTCACTTTTTGCGGGCCACGTTGGAAACATGGATGGGTCAATAGGAAGGGGAGTCTCTCGGAAATACTCATGCTTCAAACCATCTTCAGCAGTGATTCTTCTGCCCGGATAGTATGTCAAGAACCTGAAAAATATACAAAGGGATGAAGTGGAATGGGGTAAAAAAGGCAGCAAAAGGAGAAAAAATTAGCTCAAAGGGGAAAAGAATATGCAGACATTCATTTTAAAATATTCCCATTTTGTGACAAAGGTTTATTTTAAAAAGTAAATGAAGACTGGCTCTTAAAATCAGCTGGATAAATTCAATTATTTTTCAGGGGTACCAACACCATCTACACTCAACATCACTAAAGCCAAAAATAATCCTTTTTGAAGATATGTTTGTTGAGTTGTAAGGCATGAGACACGTCAGGAAAAGCATCTGGATGAATGAGTAGTCAGATATATCTTAGAAAGGATCTAAAGTAGTTCTATTAACACAATTTTATATGCTGCTTCACTCTTTAGAAAGGATGACTCTTATGCAACTCTGTAATGTAACTGGACCAGTCAATTTGTGGTCAACTATTTCAATCACTTAACAGTACAAAAGGTTTGACGCTATTGTGCCATATACCAAGCTCAGCAGAATATGGCTTTGATCCTGCAAACAACTGGAGAGAGAGAGATTAGTCTCTCTGACTTCAATAATATGTGTAAAGTTAAGCTTGTGCAAGACCAGGGCCTACATACATGCATCCTGCACCAACGATCTCCTCTAAGATATAACCCCATCTTTACCAAAGTAATAAATTAAACACTGTACTGACAACCATCTTTACTAGGCCAGATTATGGCTGGTCCCTTGACAGATTACTTAATGGGATTCAAAGTAATATCGTTACGCTCAGTCCAAAGAGGGAAAAATAAGCAACAATTGATAATCCTTTAAAAAAAAAAATGAGGGCTGGAAATCCTCTTTTACAAAGGATGGATACAGATTTTTCATAGGATCTGGAATCTAAAACTGTCCTTTCCAGGTACATACACATGGCATGAAATCTAGGAGAACCTTCTGGAGGGAAAAAACCTCAAACCATTGCCAGCATCCTTAAAAAAAAAAAAAAAAAAAGAGAGAGAGAGAGAGAGAGAGAGAAAAAAAAAGAGGGCAAGCTGGGGAGAGAAGATCTGGGGTCTACAGGTGGAACTAATTATGAAGATGACCAGAGCAGCTGATGTAACAGAATTGACACAACACAGATCACTTGTTTTTTCCCCTCGCTTTCCACTTTCCTAACATGAATTCTAAGATCTGTTTCCTTTCCCATTTTTCCCCCACCAGTGTAAACTGTAAACATTATGACTTCACTGTTTACATCAATAGCCATCAGTAAGCTGCAAGATGGAAGATTCACAGGACAGGATAATTAAATGCAATATGAATGATCTAACTACTGGGAAAACAAACATATTTTAGGACTCCACTGTGCTGACAAGAGCTGAGGACTGGAGTAATAAGAGGATTCAGGTTCACTGGGTACAGCTATGTGGGGGCAAAGAATAGGATTTAGGAGGTGTGATAATTCAAGACTTGAGATGCATCAGTCTGAGAAATTAAATTAATCAAAAAAGAAAACCATGCCTGTAAATATTTTCCATAACTATAGGACTGTAAATAAATGGGTTCTTCCACTGTTCCAATGGAAATTTACACTCACTTGTTCATGAGATCAAAACCCGGATCAGACAAGAGTGCCCCAAACCTCTTGCGTAAGTTGTTATAGGGATACTCTGTGAATGTCATCTTCTTTACAGCTGGCAGCTCATTGTACCCAGGCCAGATTTTCTCACTGGGTGTACCCAAGTCCTACAAATGAAAATATCTCAGAAGAACATACACGCCACTTTGCACCTTTCTTGTTCATTCATCATATATGATTTGATAAGTATGAGCAGAACACAAAATAAAACCACAATCTAACACCACATTGACCATAGGTATTTGCTGAATAACAGGAACAAAAAGGTTCTGTTATCCCCTTTATTAAGACTGTATCTATATCACAGCTGGGATGGGATGGTTATTTGCTTAATATATCCTTCTAGTGCAGTGCTGGGTTATAACAATCATCAGTTACTCCAAGACTATTAAAAATATTACCTTAAAAACTTTGTTAATCTGGTCAATTTCTGATTTTCCTGGAAATAGCGGTTTCTGAGTTAATAGTTCTCCAAATATACAACCTACTGACCACATGTCTATTGCAGTGGAATATTCCTGAAAATAGATAAAATGTACAAGTTACAGGAGGAATTATTTTACAAGATACATAGTTTGCTAGCCACCTTAATGATGATTTGACTACTTAGGTCACAGTACACTATAATTATTTCATTTAGCTGGCATGTGAACCGCACATATTCTCAAGTAAAGGTTACTATGGATGATGAAATAGGTAATTACTTATTATACACACACACACACACCCACCCCGTACTGAAATGGGAAACTCACCAAAATGTCTCCTCTTTTTCCTTATCCCTCGAAGAGAATGATTCCCATCACACACTAGCAGAGGTAGTCCTAGCCACTGCCCCGTCATACATTAGCACAGTGTTCTGCATTTGGCCCCTCTGCCCCAAGAATAATCTCAGTTTACGGGGCAAAAATCTGATCACCACGGTAGAGCTCTCTTCCTAAACAAAAGTAGCCTTTTCACTTGTAATAGCCTGATATGTTGCACAGCTCCTGATTAATAAGATAGGATGAAAGTCTTGCGACAGGAGCATAAGTTCTCTCTGACTCTTACACCATCTGCTTTTGTGATTCTTGCAGTAGTTTTTTTCCCAACCCACATTCTACCAACCAGACCTCCAGCTAGAGTTTCATAGAGGCCTCTTCCAAGACTGCAGCATGGATCAGTTAAACAGCAGGTGGACATTATGATTGAAGTGATGCCAATGCTTGGCTCTGCTCTTTAAAGCAGAGCATCAGGCTTCTACATGTTGCACAGAAAGGGAGTAAGATGCCCTCCCCCCCAACCTTCAAAAATCAAGCAAGCCCGTTCCCTATCTCTAACAGTAAAACCCTGGTAGTTCTCTCCTATTAACGTTCCAAAGAAGAATAGTTTCATCCCATCCACCTCCCTTCAGAGGCATGAAACCAAGTAAAATTCTCTCCCCTGAATTAGCAAGTACTGTATGGTTTCAGCTCCAGATTTTTCCACCTTTAAATCTAATATAAAAAAAATCATCCACGCATACTTTGTATGTCAATTACAAAATAAATAAGAGGACAAAATCAAGCAGCAATAAAGAATAATTGTACTCTTAGTTCACAGATGGAAAGGAAGAAACATACCTTGGCACCAAGTAACAACTCTGGTGCTCTGTACCATAGTGTCACAACTACAGGTGTGTAAGGTTTCAGAGGTGACCCATACTCTCGGGCCAGTCCAAAATCTCCAACCTGAATGAGAATGGATTAGCATTAGCACTATCCACTAAAAATTGGACATTAGAAGCTGGTATCATCTACAATGCCAGCATGCACTGTGCACTCATTTCCCCCAACCCTTAAAAATAGTTAAGTTTGTATGGAATAAGCAGAATAAACCACTGATTTAAGTTGGCCTTGAAAAACTCTGCTTGCTCACTCACCCAAGGAGAGAAATTTATTTTGATTGGTAAAGCAAATATAATTCCCTCCCCATTATTGATCATCATGGCAAAGGCCTAACAGATTTTCTCCCTAGGCTGGTAAATTTTCATGGCAGGGAAAAAATAAATAAATAATCAGTAATATTAGATGGTGCTAACTGCAATCACATAAGAAATGGCAAAAATTCAGATAGTGTGAAAAAGTGGTTTTTTCCAGGAAAGAAAACAGCAAAGGCTGCACACTACATTAACACCCCAAGGTTTCTGAATAATAGTAACTTTAGAATTTTGCCTCTGGACATCAGAATGGTCAAACTGAGAAAGACTGTTATATCCTGATCCTATTCATTGCATACCCTCCTGGTATTTTTTAAAATAAATTAAAAACGTATAATCAGTCCCCAAGCACTAAAACTCACCTTTTAGTGTTGTTTCTTCAACAGAAAGAATAACATTACTACAATTTAGCACTTATACAAGGACTTTTTTATAAACTTATTAAATCTCACAATATCTCAGATGGAGAAATTGAGGCACAGAGACTAAACAACTTATTTAAGGTCACATATATGGTCTATGACAGCTGGGAAAAGAACACTGATCTGACTCCTAGTTATGTTACTATAAACACTAGACAGTACTTCCTTTGGCCACTAGCCCATGTTTATTTATTAATCATATCCTAGCATAAATCCTACAATCATGACAGGGCAGTCTCTGTATCTAATGGAAAATTTTACTCTGTTTTGTATCAGTAGATATTTCTTGCATGCTACAGCTGATATCTCTGGAAGAATGGAATGCAACACACTTTCCAGATATTAACTGCTATCATGCAATGAAGTTCTGAAGTATAAGGCCTTTAAAAAAAAAAAAGTTATAATTCAGTGGATCCTTACTTTTAAAATGCCTGCATGACTGAGCAGCAGGTTGGAGGTCTTCAAATCCCGATGAAGTATCCAGTTGTCATGAAGGTGCTTGACTCCACGCAATAATTGAATCATCAAAGTTTTCACTTCACCTGGAAGGATGAAAGAAAGAACCTTGCGTGTTCAATTGAAAGATGAAGTCTGCTAGTACCATGTTTATTGTAATTATTAAAAAAAGAACCAACATGGCTTACAAGGCTAAGGAAAAAAAGCAGAAGCCTTTTATCAATATGGCCCAAATCCTGATCCCACTGAAGTCAATTAAAAACTCACAATGATTTAAAAGGTACCAAGATTTGGCACAGCGTTTTAGCACAAGATAGTGAATGAAATGTGTTCAATTCAGTGTTTTCAGCATAACCCATGCAGAACAGGCATTTCTCACAATGCCTAGGTCACTGTCTAACACTAACATGTGCCTAAGTTAGCAGGGACAATGGAATTGCTTTTCAAGAATACAGAGTAATTCTTCCAGGGCCATCTGAAGACGCTCACACTGCACCACATTCATATGGGAAAAAAAGGGTGCAGCTCTGGGCACAATTATTTAAATCACAAAATATTTCATTTTTCAGGGACTAATTTTGTTGCATAAAGTCAAGAGAATTAAGTCACTGGAATACCGCGGTTGCCAGCTTTCCCATGACACCTAATTTTTTAAATGAAAATAAATAACTAGATCAAGTAAACCTGCAATCCTAATGACTCAATCAAGGAAACATCCACATCAATTTGTATTTACACTTCATCATCATGCATTATCATATATGTTGCAGTAGCACCCAAAGGCCCTGACCATCATCAAGGCCCCATCATGCTAAGGGCTGCATATATACACAAACATAGGATAGGATTTTCAAAGAAGCCTAAGGTAGCTGGCTACCCACAGGCTCTTTGCAAATCCAAACCATAGATTCTTAGGAGATGCTCGTATATTATAGTGATGGTCACTGATCTAAGATTCTAAATAGAGAGGCTAGACAGACAGGTAGAAAGATGAAACAGTCCCTGTTCCAAAGAGTTCAGAAAGAGTTCCATCTTCATGATATATTGTGTCACAAGCTAAGCCAAAAAGGAGCCAGAATAACTCGGGGACATGTTATATTGATGTTCTTGTAATTCACATGGTTTTAATGTAGAAAGTTAAAGGAGGCTAGGAAATACAGTACCTGGTAAAAATGGCTGTTTCATGGTTTCCATCAGACTCTTGAGGTCATGTTCTACATAATTCATTACAATATAGATTTTATCCATATTACTGCCCACAACAATTTCCTAAGAACAAATAGCATATTATCAAGATATGAGGGGTTAAGGATGGCTTTCAGGAATGTATTAGCAGGGGAAAAAAAGGAGCATAACATTTATAAAATTCACAGGAAAGATATGTCATTTAAGTGTTCAGGACAAGTTCATTTTTTCTAGGCTTTAAGCAGATTTTATAGACAAAAATTAGCTATTTGATATTATACAAGGTACACAATTGCATACTGAAAAATAAACTCTAATGAGCAAATACTGTATTTAAATTAAACCATTAAAGGGCATTGTAACAGTCAAAGAGTAACACTTCAAGAACAAAATTAATGCTGATATAAAAGTATTGGTAATCTTACTCTAACAGTGACGATGTTTGGGTGTTGTGCTTTCAGAATGGTGTTTATTTCTCTTAGAGAGGTAATGGGGAAGCCTTCTTTTTCCTTTTCCATTTTCAGTCGCTTCAGAGCCACAATTTCATCTACAAGGAAAATAATAATATCTTAAATCAGAACTCAAATTAAATACCCAATCAAATACATGTTAAGAGAGCACTTCTTACAGCACAGTAAATATGTTGACTATCTTTTTCAATGGAAGTCATTACCTAGGCATTATGTTAGCTTTTGTGTTGAAAACTGGACTACACTGAGTTCATGAATACTTGTGAGTTTGTGGATAAGAATAAAAATCCAAAGCAATTTTTTCTCATATTGTTTTTTCTAGGATTGCTGATTATAGGTTTTATTATAATTCAATAAAAAACAAATGGAAAGAGAACAAACAAAACTACTACTGTACTATATGATTTGCCTCTCATATAAACATTGACTTAACTTCTCAACAATTGTTGGAAGGTGGCTTGGTGGAAGGAAAAAATGCATCTTGGGTTAAATTCACCCCTTTGAAGGCCAGCACCACTAAAGGCTCAAAATATTAGTACGAATTATGTGCACTGTGGTAGCACTTACAGGTTCGAATCGGGGTCAGGACCCCTTTGTGCTAGGTACTGTAAAAACACATACCAAAAAGGCAGTCCCTATCCAAAGAGCTTACAATGTAAAATACAGGATTTAAGTGATGAACAGGCCTTATACTAGCCCCTGCACACAGGTGAGTTTTTCCCCTTATGAATGAATTCTATGTGGCAAGAATACAAGGTCTCCAGTTAAAATGTGAATCATTAGATACTAAAGTATCTCTATGTATTATATGTCAATTACAGCAACCAAAGATATCCTTAGCATATTGTGGCATTGACTTGCATAGACTAGAAATGAGTGAGCACTTAGTCTATTGCACCTCTGTTGCTATAAGCCATTTCAGAGAGTAATGTGAGCCTCAGAGGAAGGCCATATGCCATGTAAGCTAGAGGAAGAAATGGCCACAGCAGCTATATAATGCAAGAGATGAATTTAAAGAAAATAATACTCTCCATTTGTATACTTCATTTCCAAGGAGGATCTTAAAACACTTTAAAAACCTCCAAATTCTCACACTATCCTTGTAAGGATGGAATTACCCCAAACTTATAGATGGAGGAACCGAAAGTTTAAGTTATGGCAAGTTGGTGGTAGAGGTGGGAATAACTAAGTGCTGAATCCAAATTTTCTGATATAAATGCCAGAACAAAACTTCCTCTTAACACACAGCCCTTGTTTTGCTCAACACCTCAAAAGTTTACAAGATGACAGGTTCTTTTTGCCATTTGTCAGATATATATGAACATGTATATAAACTTGAAATTTATAAAGCTGCATATGAGTCTTCTGGTGAAAACAGCCAGCTTGCAGGGAAGTAATTTATTATTTGTGACAGCAGCAGTAGTGGGAAATCACAACAGAGATGAAAAAATAGTTTGCATCTTGCTGTGTCTGCTGCTTTACACACAATGAGAAGTGATGCAGTACAAACAACATATATGTTATTAAAATGTTAAAGTAGATCCTTCTTCCAGCTGATAAATCACTTTTTAAAAAAGGAGGATGCAAATTATCTGACATTTGGCTTTTGCACTACTGGTATCAAATGTGATCACTTTTCAGCAAGTCAGCTACCACCAGAAGCAAGTTCAAAAACCCGGATTTATTACATTTTCCAAACACACACCACAGTTTATACCTCATGAGAAGAGTTTCTCAGCATGTGAGTTTTTTAACTACTTCAAACAAGAATTAAAGAGGGACTGCAAAGCAAACAATAAAACCGAGCTAAGCACATATTTCTCCAAAGAATGCCCAACACACACACACAAACCACTTCTTTTATAAAACCATCTAGATTGTTTTCCATACCTACAATGACACCTATTGGTGTGTCTACATCTAATCAATTGGAGGATCACTCTGCTATGCTCAACTAAATCTAGTAGCTCAAAAGCAGGAAATCTCTACCTAGAGGGCTAAAAATCAAACTCTTGTTAACTATTTTTACATGACCACATCCAATAGACACTGAATATCTCTAAAAGAATCTCTTATTTCAAATGTACACCACACTGAGGGGAAGGAGTTACGCATTAAAGTATTTTTATTTATTACCACTCTTTTTCAACAGATTTTTCTTTTCTTATTAATGGGGGATTTAGAAAATGGTTTTGCCTCACACCATAGCTTTTCTACACTGGTTAACAATCAAATCAGAGAACAGAGTAGATTGAAGCACTTACTTATCCAACTATTCTCCACTTCATTAGATCACAAAATTTGATACAAAGGAGGTATAGGTTGGTCTTGTGATTAAAGCTCAAGACAGAGAGCCAAGAAATCTGGGTTATATTTCCAGCTCTACTACAGACTTCCTGTTATGTTCCTTACAGAGTTATTGTAAAGCTTAATTCATTCACACTTCTAAAACACTATGAGGTTCTGAGACAGAAGACTGTACAGAAATGCAAAGTGTTATTACATTAAATTTGCACACGTTTATACTTAACTTCAAATTTACCTACCACAGAAGACTCAATAACTATTTTCCTATATTGAATGACACCCTCCTCAGAGTTTAGGACTTAGTGAAGATCCCATGCCAAGCTCTCAGAACATCTAACAAGCCAACACAAGTTCTTACATGACATCCAACTTTGGACTCCCTCTGTTTAAGGCTGTGTACTGCATCACCCACTGGTGGTACATGCACTGTTGTTACATTTCATTCATATTGTTGCCATCGTCTTAATGTTTAAATTGTCCACTGTACTAATACTGGCATGTAATGTCATGTTTATTATAATGCAGAAGATAAATATGGTTTTGACGAAAAAAGCTCTCCAGAAGAATTTTAACAGTCACAATACCAAACAGGGAGAGCACAATGTGATTATGTTGCATGCAAGAGAATATGGAAAATAATTAGTAACTTCAACTTCAGGGAGCTGGTAGGTCCCATGGGAAGCAAGTCTAAGACAAAAAACAGTTCAAGAGAGTTGGCAGTTTTTCAAAGAGACATTATTAAGGGCACAAGAGCAAAGTATCCCAGCGCATAGGAAAGATAGGAAGTATGGCAAGAGACCACCTAGCTTAATCAGGAGATCTTCAATGATCTGAAACTCAAGAAGAGTCCTACAAAAAGTAGAAACTAGGTCAAATTACAAAGGATGAACATAAACAAATACGTCTTTGGGGACGAAATTAGAAAGGCCATAGGCACATTATTAGATTAAATGAGCTAGCAACATAAAGGGTAACAAGAAAACATTCTACAAATACATTAGAAGCAAGAGGAAAACCAAGGACAGGTTAGGCCCATTAACTCAATGAGGGAGGGAAAAACAATAACAGAAAATCTGGAAATGGCAGAAGTATTAAATTACGTTTTGTTTCAGTTTTCACCAAAATGGTCAGTAGCGATTAAATCTAACAGACTGCCAGTGAAAATCAGGTAGGATCAGAGGTTAATATAGGGAAAGAACAATTACTTAGACAAGTTTGATATCTTCAAATCACAAGGGCCTGATGAAATACATTCTAGAATACTCAAGGAGCTGACTAAGGAGATATCTGAGCCATTAAGATTATCTTCGAAAAAAAATGGACAGGAGAGATTCCAGAGGACTGGAAAAGGGCAAATATAGTCCCATTATATAAAAAGGAGACTAAAGCCAACCCAGGGAATTACAGACCAGTCAGCTTGACGGCATTATCCAGAAAGGCCTGGTCTACACTAGAGAGTTTTGTTGACAAAAGTCACCTTTTGTCGACAAAACAATCCTCATGTAGACACTGCAATGATCCTTTTGTCAACAAAACTGCCCTGTTGTGTCAACAAAATAAAACCACTTCGACGAGAGACATAGAGCTTTTAGCGACAATGTTTTAGTGACAAAGCAGCAGTGTAGACGCTGCTGTATGTTTTTGTCGTGGTAAACAACCTCCATAAATGTCCCACAATGCCAATCCTGACCATTCTGGCCATCCGTTTGCACTCCACTGTTCTGCAGCCACCTCGCCCTGGAAATTCATGGGAAGTTTTGAAATTGTTATTCCACTTCCTGCTCAGTCAGCATGGAAAGCTTGAATCTCATCTTCCCAGCTGACCATGGTGGCTCCACACAGCAAACACTCTCCCGCTTGGAGCATACCAGAACTGCTGGACCTGACCATCATTTGGGGGCAGTCTGCTGTGCAGTCCCAGTCCTACTCTAGCCGAAGAAACTTTTATACCTATAGCAAGATTTCTTGCGCAATGGTGGAGAAAGGCTATGAGTGGGACACGCTGCAGTGCTGAGCTAAAATCAAGGAGCTGTGGCAGAGCTACCACAAAGCCAGGGAGGCAAACTGTTGCTCTAGTGTGGAGCCAACGCGCTGCTGCTTCTACAAAGAGCTGGAATCCATCCTCAGCGGTGACCCCACATCCACCCCCAAGATGCCCAGAGACACCTCCGCGGTCCCAGGGCCACCGGATACTGGACTGAACCCTGATGAAGAGATAATCGACGAGGACGTGGAGCTGGAAGATGACCCAGAGCTGGGGAACAGTTTGGTTGATGAGGTTGGGAGTCAGTCTCGACTTCAGAAGGCTACAGCCAGCCCCAGCTTTTCAGCTCAGGATGCAGGAGAGGGGAGCGCTGGTAAGTGTTTGGAAGCTGATGCTGCTTGTATACTGGAGGCATGGGGATCATTAGCTTGGCTAAAACATATAGGTAGTTGAAGGGATAGAAATGTGCAGGAGCAGCTGTGTTTGCATGTGCTTTCCCGTTCCCTTGTGCATCTAGGCAGTACAGCTGAGAAGCACGTTAATGTATGCTGAGATTTCACGGGTATCCTCTGGCGTGACCTCCGGGGAAATTTTCTTGAAGGTACTCCCCGATTCTCTGCCTCTGATTCCTGGGCAAGGCAGCTGTGTTTCTGCTCCCGTTGTAGATCACTTTCCCATGCCAACTGGCAATCACTTGAGCAGGGACGAAAGCAGCGCACAGTCATGCAGCATAGGGACCCAGTCTGAAGCTGCTTGCATGGAGGAACTGCATCCTAGCTGACTCTAAGGAGTGAGGTATCTGCTTTTATGGCCCCTTCCTGTGGAGAATGGTGGCACAATTTGAAATTTGTTTTCCCTATGTTCCTGCATTTATGCCCCAAGAGAGCACCCACCCAGACCTAATTAGATGATCTCCTTCCCCCCACACAACTCACCATTCTCAGGCTAATTAAGGAGCTGTACTCTGTGCAGAGAGACAGTGAGAATGAGGTGTGTTTCATAGTGATTCATGTGTACTGTTAGGGCACTCACAATGATTTTGTTCATTGTTTCTTGTTCTTACACAGATGTGACCTTCGCAGCCAAGGCCCCTATGCCGGCAGACCGCTTACAACAGATAAGGAAGCGACCCCGGAGAAGTAAGGAGGAAATGTTCTAGAAACTCCTCCTGTCCTCTGAGGCATCCAAAAGAGAAAAGGGTACGGAAACAATCAATGTCAGAATCTCAGAAGATGGACAGATAGGAAGGGAAGGAAAACCAGGAGAGAATTTTAGCTGGTCATGAGCGTATGATCAAGGCCATGGAGGATCAGACAGAGCTTCTAAAGACAATAGTGTCATTGCAGACACAGTTCATGCAAGCTCGGCCCCACCTTCAGCTGCAACAGAACTTTTCCCTGCACTCCACCAACTCTCCCTACACATTCCTACCAAAGTCACGAGTCATATTGCTACCCGCTTCATTCCACTCCCACGGACAGCTATGAGAACAACAGCTGGACTTACATGCAGCTGTCATAGCTGGCACTGCCACCCACTACTTTCTCCCCTCTAGGATTTGTTTGTGTTGCCTGATATTTTGTGTTTAATAATAAAAGTAAGTTCTCAAAACAAGCAGCACTCTATTTATGTGTTGAACATGATAGATGCACCTATCATCGACACCCATGTACAGCTGTATAGCAGTTATAGAATGTCACAGCTGTTTCAGAAAACACCTGATGGGTTCTCATTATCAAAATGGGCCCTCACTGCCTCCCTTATGTGCATGGCCCCCCTGTACCTCTGTAATACCCCTGGCATCTGGCTGCTCATATTCAGATGCAAGGCGATCCGTCTCTGCGGTCTACCCAGGGGCAAATTTCTTGCCCTTAGCTTCACATAAATTGTGGAGCACACAGCAGGTGGTATAACCACAGGAATATTGTCCTAATTTAGGTCCAGCCTGCCATAAAGGCATCTCCAGCATGCCTTTAACCTGCCAAATGCACATTCAACAGTCATTCGGTACCTGCTCAGCCTGTTATTGAAGCGCTCCTTGCGGCTGTCCAGGATGCCTGTGTAAGGCTTCATGAGCATTAGTGGGTAGGCTGGGTCTCCCAGGATCACTATGGGCATCTCAACATCCCCTATTGTAATCTTCTCGTCTGGAAAAAAAATCCCTCCTTGTAGCTTCCAGTACAGGTGAGAATTCCTGAAGATACGAGCATCATGTACCTTCCCTGACCAACCCGCATTGATATCAGCAAAACACCCACAGTGATCCACAAGCGCCTGCAGTACCATAGAGAAGTACCCCTTTCTATTGATGTACTCCGTCGCAAGATAGTCGGGAGCCAAAATCGGGATGTGGACCATCTATTGACCTGCCACAGTTAGGGAATCCCATTGCTGTGAATCCATCCACTATTTCACGCACATTGCCCTGAGTCACAGTCCTTCACAGCAGAATGCAATTAATGGCCCTGCACACTTGTGATAACACAGCTCCAATGGTGGACTTGCCGATTCCAAACTGATTAGTGACTGACTGGTAGCAGTCCGGAGTTGCCAGCTTCCACACAGTGATTGCCAAATGCTTCTCCATCGAGAGGGCTGCTCTCATTCTGGTGTCTCATTCAGGGCACGGGCTAGGTCCACACAAAGTTCCATGAAGGTGGCTTTGTGCATTCGAACATCTGGTAGCCCCTGCTCGTCATCCCAGACCTGCAGAACGATGCGATCCCACCACTCAGCGCTTGTCTCACATGCCCAGAAGTGGCGGTTCACCGTATGCAGATGCTCCCTGAATGACAACAGGAATCCAATGCTGTTTGTCTGCATGTCACTCAGCAGGTCAGGCTCCTCAGATTCCTGTTCCGATTTGAAGCTCATGATGTACTGCGTGACCAGCCGTGATGTGTTCAGAATGCTGAAAGCAACAGTGGAGAGTAGTGTGGGATCCAGCTTTTCAGATAGAGATGGTGGGTGCCCAGTAAACAGTGGGGAGCTGTTGAAAAAATGGCATGAGTCGCTGCCAGGAATGTAATGAATGACGGCACAGAAATGCATTGCACCATGGGACATTGAGTCAGCACCTATGCTGCTCCATGCTCCTCTCCCCCATCCCATAATTCCTAGCAGCAGAAGCTGCAGAGTTGTAGGATGGGATAGCTGCCTACAATGCACTGCTCTCATTGTCGAAATTACAGCACCAAGTGTGGATGCGTTTTTGCGACAAACTGAGTGATGTGTGGACGGGCATGAGTGCTGTAATTATAGTGCTTTTTATCACTGAAAAAAACTACTGTCGACACAACTTTCTAGTGTAGACAAGGCCAAAAATAATGGAGCAAATAATTAAGCAATCAATTTGCAAACAACTAGAAGACAATAAGATGATAAGTAACAGTCAAGATTTGTCAAGAACAAATCGTGTCAAACCAACCTGATAGTTTTCTTTGACAGAGTAACAAGCTCTTATGGATGGGGGAGGAAGCAGTAGATGTGATATATCTTGACTTTAGTAAGGCTTTTGATACTGTCTCACATGACTCTCCCTTCATAAACAAACTAGGGAAATCCAACCTAGATGGAGCTACTATAAGGTGGGTGCATAACTGGCTGGAAAACTGTTCCCAGAGAGTAGTTATCAGTGGCCCACAGTCAAGCTGGAAGGACATATCGAGTGGAGTCCTGCAGGGATCAGCTCTGGCTCTATTCAGTATCCTCATCAATGATTTAGATAATGGCATACAGAGTATGCTTATAAAGTTCATGGACGATACCAAGCTGGGAGGAGTTGCAAGTGTTTTGAAGGGTAGGATTACAATTCAAAATGATCTGGACAAACCAGAGAAATGGTCTGAAGTAAATAAAATGAAATTCAATATGGACAAATGCAAAGTACTCCACTTAGGAAGGATCAATCAGTTGCACACACATAAAATGGGAAATAACTGCCTAGGAAGGAATACTGCGGAAAGGGATCTGGGGTTATAGTGGATCACAAGCTAAATATGAGTCAACTGTGTCACATGGTTGCAAAAACAGCAAATGTCATTCTGGGATGTATTAATAGGAGTGTTGTAAACAAGACACAAAAAGTAATTCTTCCACTCGACTCTGTGCTGATTAGGCCACAAGTGGAGTATTGTGTCCTGTTTTAGGCACCACATTTCAGGAAAGATGTGGACAAATTGGAAAAAGTCCAGAGAAAAGCAGCAAAAATGATAAAAGGTCTAGAAAACATGACCTATGAGGGAAGATTGAAAAAACTGGTTTGTTTAGTCTGGAGAAGAAAAGACTGAGAGGGGACATGATAACAGTTTTCAGGTACATAAAAGATTGTTACAAGGAGGAGGGAGAAAAATTGTTCTCTTTAATCTCTGAGGATAGGACAAGAAGCAATGGGCTTAAATTGAAGCAAGGACATGAGGAAAAACTTCCTGTCAGGGTAGTTAAGCATTGGAATAAACTGCTTAGGGAGGTTGCGGAATCTCCATCACTGGAAATTTTTAAGAGCAGGTTAGACAAACACCTGTCAGGGATGGTCTAGATAATACTTGGTCCTGCCATAAGAGCAGTGGACTGGACTAGATGACCTTGCAAGGTTCCTTTCAGTCCTACTATTCTATGATTCAAGCAAAGGCGTTTGTTTTCCAAACTGCAGATCCCCAAAACATACAATTTCCCTGTAGTCACCAAGAGTTGTAGCCCTAAGATGGGTCACTTAAACATATTTTTTTAAATATTACATAACACTTAGCCCTTAATGCTTAATAAGTGTTGCGAAAATATTAAGAGTCCACTTAATGAAACCAACATTTTTACCACTGTTTTAAACAGGCACACTTATACCAACCAGTTTTTTTGTCTTTTGCCCTGTACACCACACCGTATGTTCCCTCTTCAATCCTGTTCAAACACTGAAATTCCTCCACACTACGACATCCCTGAGAAAACAAGACAGATTAACAGAAAATTAGTCTCTAGGGTTTACTTTTTAAGACATATAAAACACAGCAAGGTAGACTTTATAACAGTTTCAGTTATCCCAGAAGAACATAAAATAAAGCTATGCCCAAGAAAACTATATTTTGTTCCAAAGCATTTTTACTTAATATTTTATAGGAACAAAAGCAATATTTATAAAAAGATTAAAATACTCCACCTCAATAGCTCCTAAGCCTAATTCATTTCTACAGATGCTGAAGAAATGAGGATTTCAGTCTCAGCAGCAGAGGAACGAATTTAGCACTTTAGATTGAGCTCTCTCAGGTAAGCCAATGAGCTGCATTTGCATTCCCTATGCATATGTTTATCTTAGCCATTGACAGCAAAAAGAGATAGGATCACACAAGTCTCAACTGTTTAAATCGGTATTTATCAATGACTGGTCCAGCACCAGTCCCTGAGAGCTCCCCGACACAGTTTAGGAAGACAGCAAGCCAATCCCTGGTATCAAAAATGTTGAGAAACACTGGTCTAGATGCATCCTCATGTTAAGTAAAAGTGCATACTATACATATTAAATATACAAATTACTTCTCATTTTACTTTTGTGTAAACAAAAATAAAACATGCATAGTTATATCTAGATAAAATGCTTAGCTACACACATATGCGTATAGCAGTATTTTGCTTATATATCAGTTCATATGATGCTGCATTAACACACATAAAATTGCCATATGGGTCTGATCAGGAGGTCTATTTAGTGAACTATTCTATGTCTGGCAGTGGCTAGTAAAAGTTGCTTCAAAGAAAGGTACATACACAAAAAAAAATATCCATGTAAAGAACTGTTCATAGGGGATGTTTTTTCCTAAATCTCAATCAATTGGAGGTTTTGCTTATGCCCTGAAGCATTAGTTGATTTTCCTTACACATTTTTATTCTATCTAATTGTACCTGTGTATGTTCTCATTATCCATATAAATATCCAGTTGTTTTTTTAACCCTACTAAACCGTTGTCTTGATGCATAGCTTGTGGGAATGAGTTCCACAAACTAATTATGTGTTGTGTAAAAATATTTCCTTTCATCCGTTTTAAATGTATTGCCTTTCAGTTTCACTGAACACTCTTACTGTATTATGTGAAAGAAGCAGGAGTGATCTATTTATTTTATAAGCTCACTGGGGCAAGGACTGTCTTTTTTTTTCTTGTGTTCGTACAGAGCTGAGCACGCTGGGATTCAGGTCCATGACTAGGGTTCCTATATGGTACAATAACACAAATAATTGTTGCTCACTTTCTCAATTTGCTTATTCATTATTCACCAATTTCATCTTCTCAATTTGCTTATTCATCTCCAGTAATCTTTTCACTCTCTCCTCACAGGGACATCTTTCCATTCCAATAAACATTTATGTCACTTGTGAACTCTGCCTATACCTGGAGTATCTATTTTCAGATGGGGTGACCAGAATATCAAAATATCCCAATGTATTATATCCTTATTAAAAACTCAACAAAGTTTCAACTTGTTTTCACACCACACACAACTTTTAAAAATATTATAAGTGAATATTTGATTGATGGAATACATGCCTGGGCTCACTTGACACAACATGCTTTGGTTGACCCCAGCATGGTTTATGCATATAATGAAACTGACATTGAGCACATGCATTGGATAATATGACATGCATTGGATAATACTGTTTTATATCCAACATGCTCTTGAGTACATATATCATCTTTATGTCACTATCCATGGAAATCCCATCGTCTAAGGCTATGTCTTCACCGACGGCGGCAAATTCGCTGCCGTCAGATTGACTTATCTGGATTGACTGAGCGGTCAGTGAAGACCCGCTCAGTCGATCCAGAAATCAATGTATTAAAACCACCTTCTCAAGTGGCATAGCGCTGCATCGACGGGAACACAGTTCTTATCGGTGCAGGACAGTGAAGACGGCACGCAGAACCGAAGCACAGAAGTCGATGGGAGTTACGCAAGATTTTTGCGTAGTTTGCGTAATTCCGGTCGACTGCTGCCGAATCTCCAAGGTAAGTGTAGACAAGCCCCAAGACATTCTGGAGCACTTGTGAAATGATTCTCTACCTGCAGTGCAGGAAGGTACTTGGGTAGCTCTTGTTTCAACTCAATGGGTGATGAAGCTGGTGAATCAGGAACATAATCTCCTTCTGTCATTGCATTAGAATGTGGGGTCCCCTCCCCCACTTCCTCGTCTTCCTCTTCACTTCCTGCGGAATCTCGGTCAAACCTTGACTCTGTAACTTCAAAATTTAGAATCAATCGTGGAAACAGGCAACCATTTGGGATATTTGAATAAGTTTTAAACAAACTAATGAGGGAATATAATTTTGATCCATAAAACTGAGGTACTAAAGAGGATGGTACGCAATTTCTGAGGGTCACATTAAGAGATGACAAGGAAGGTATTTAAAGAAGCATGATGATTTTTTTTTTTTTTTTTAATTTTTGGAGAGTATTTTGTGAGCTTTGGTTATAGTTCCTTGAATACATTTTCAGGGTTAAATATTGCATGATATAAAACTAAACCAGTATATGAACAGAATGCAAAAGAAGACTGATTCAACGTTAAGAACATAAGAATGTCCATACTGGGTCAGACCAATGATCCATCTAGCCCAATATCCTGTCTTCTAGGACAGGATCTGCTTGTGCCAGGTCTGCTAGTGCCAGGTGCTTCAGAGGGAATGAACAGAATACGTAATCATCAAGTGATCCATCCCGTCACCCATTCCCAGCTTTTGGCAAACGGAGGCTTGAGACACTTAAATCTGATATATAATATCACTGCAATTCTGAGTACCAAGAGGATGGGCCCAAATCAAAAGCACAGCTAGAACATTAGGAAAGTTCAGGTCCAGATCCAAACTCCTCTGCTGACTCTTAACAATAGGCCAAAATAAAGACCTTGGATCAGAACTCTCACCAAGACTTTGGGGAAGTTTTGATCCAGGGCGTGTCTATTCTTGAGCATAGACGACCCTCAGTGCCAAATGGTGTGATGGATTATAATGCTCATTAAAATCCACTATCAAATTGATTTTAAAAAGCCAGTCATTTCATTCATAAAAATACCGTTTAATGCAAGATTTCAAGCTAGACCTGCAAAAGTGATATCCACCCACCATCCAACAGTATTTCTTATCTAAGCCTACTTTTCATAATCAGGTCCTGGTAGGCTGGAACATCTTGAAACCCTTTCATGTTCTAGACACTGAATTAAAATCCATAGTTCATGAAACAGAAAAGAAAGGAAAAAACTGCTACTGCTAAAGCCAATGTTTGCATCGTACCAACTGGGATGTGATTTCCATTCTCCCTCTCTTCTTCTTCTTCACTCATTTCTTCTTCACTCACCTCTTCTAAAAAACAGAATGAAGTCCAACAGAACAAGCTTAATACGGTTCTGATTTCATGTGCACACATGCTTAATACAGTGAACTAGCAAAATGTGAGTGTTATAGAGTAATGCTTTTCCAGCAGTTTTCTGGGTCCTGCTCACTATGATCTGTTAGTAACCCAGTACTTCTATTTCACTTGGGAGGCAGAGTTTTTCTGACTGACACACAGCTAAACTACATTAGTGAGCTTCAAAAGAGGGAAAAACAAACATTGTGATTGATAACTTATATATGCCCTCATACAGAAAGGCTAATATATTACTTGTCCTCAGAACTTATATTTTGTAATTATTATCTTTAGGTTTTTCTCTACCTGTGACCAAGAAGAAAGGGAAGTGGGCAAGATAAAGCTGTAAGCACAAAAGTGCTTTGGGTGAGCATTTCTGTGGTCATGTTTTACCACTTACCAGCTGACTGTTCAGATACTTCCTCAGAATTGCTTCCTGTCTCCTCTTCCTCTTCTTCTTCCTCCTCCTCTTCCTCTTCCTCCTCCTCTTCTTCTGATTCTCCACTGCTAGATTCCTCCTCCTCTTCCTCTGAACCAGATCCAGATTCTGTCAGGGGATAAGCAGAGAACAGGCAAGTAACTATGTGAACTCTCAAATGAAGAATCTTCAAATAAATATGATTATTTCCTAGGGTAAATTCTGTGAATTTAATTATGTGTAATTACCACCTGATGAAGACTCTGCAGAGCTAGTTTTTCTCTCACTGTCACTGATGTCTTGCAGATCCGAAAGCAGATCTCTTTCTTCTGTTTTCTCCTCTTTTACTGAGAATCAAAAAAAAAAACCAGACCAGTTTTTAAGTACTCCCTCTACCTTATCAAGTGCTGAACACACAAGAACCCTAGATTATTTTCTTAATTCACCCCTTGGACTGCTGCCAAATACTTCAGTCACATCCAGCGGAATGCACTTGCTGGTCTACTGAATGTACTCTGTATAGCTTCACATACTGTTGATTTCAATGGTTTGTAACTTTAAGAACTGCAGTGTAGCAGGATCAATAGCGGAACAGTTGAACTGTATTTCAGACCTTTTTTTTTTTTTTTTTTTTTTTTAAGTGAGTTACTCATAACCCCCACTAAAATTAATTATGGGAAATGCACAGTTGGGTAATGAATTCTGTAAATAAAGCCACAGTAGAGCACAATCTCACAAATACAAACAAAAGTCAACACCACTTCTGACTATTCACAGTAACATGTATAGTTACTACAATAATTATTCAGGTTTACAAAAAATAAAAGCACAACTGAACTTTAACCAGAGATGTGGTTATTCAATTCCTGAATATTTTCTGTTAATAATCAGAGCCTCTAAGAATGTGGAAACCCAAAGGGCTAATTTTATGGCTTGGGAGCCAAAGTGAGCTTTCCAAGCCAGAATATTACCTGAAGTGTTTTCTTTCTTGTACAAGATGAGAATCATAGTAATATTTAAACTATATTGCAGTTTCTGTAAAGGTTGAATTAAGTTGAATAAGCTTAATTCAATGGCTACCTCCTTTCTCCTCCAAAAGTATTCAAAGGAATAATGCAAATGATGCCTTTTTAGTTTGGGAGGGAATTAAGATACAAAGTCAGAAAAGAGACAGAGGTCACTCAACAAGGTCCAGAGACTGTAAGGTGTTCAACTATAGGCAACATTGTTATATAGCATAAGTAAAGTTGAAGTATATTTCATAGCATAGGCAACATTTTTAACCCTCAAGGTTATGAGCTATCACTGCAGAACTGTATTTATTTTGCTTGCTGGGGGACATAAAATAGGCAAAAAATGCTCAAACATTGACACAAACATTGCATGGTTTTGGTACTGGTTATAGTGTCCACCAGCATAGGTTGCAATGCCCTTCAGTGCCTGCTACAACTATGAGGAGAGGGCCATTCTGGTGAATAACATGAATGCATATCATAGAATATTAGAGTTGGAAGGGACCTCAGGAGGTCATCTAGTCCAACCCCCTGCTCAAAGCAGGACTAACCTCAGCTACATCATCCCAACCAGGGCTTTGTCAAGCCTCAGCTTAAAAACCTCTAAGGATGGAGATTCCACCACCTCCCTAGGTAACCCATTCCAGTGCTTCACCACCCTCCTAGTAAAAAACTTTTTCCTAATGTCCAACCTAGACCTCCCGCCCTGCAACTTGAGACCGTTGCTCCTTGTTCTGTCATCTGCCACCACCGAGAACAGCCTAGCCCCATCCTCCCTGGAACCCCCTTTCAGGTAGTTAAAGGCTGCTATCAAATCCCCCCTCATTCTTCTCTTTTGCAGACTAAACAAGCCTAGTTCCCTCAGCCTCTCCTCATAAGTCCTGTGCTCCAGCTCCCTAATCATTTTGGTTGCCCTCCGCTGGACTCTCTCTAACTTGTCCACATCCTTTTTGTAGTGGGGGGCCCAAAACTGGACACAATATTCTAAATGCGGCCTCACCAATGCCGAATAGAGGGGAATAATCACTTCCCGTGACCTGCTGGCAATGCCCCTCCTAATGCAGCCCAATATGCCATTAGCCTTCTTGACAACCAGGGCACACTGCTGACTCATATCCAGCTTTTTATCCACCGTTACCCCCAGGTCCTTTTCTGCTGAGCTGCTGCCCAGCTCGTCGGTCCCCAGTCTATAGCTGTGCATGGGATTCTTCCTTCCTAAGTGGAGGACTCTGCACTTGTCCTTGTTGAACCTCATTAGGTTTCTTTTGGCCCAATCCTCCAGTTTGTTTAGGTCACTCTGAATCCTATCCCTACCCTCCAGGGTATCTACCACTCCCCCCAGCTTAGTGTTGTCCGCAAACTTGCTGAGGGTACAATCTACCCCATCCTCCAGATCATTAATAAAGATGTTGAACAAAACCGGCCCCAGGACCGACCCCTGGGGAACTCCGCTTGTGACCGGTTGCCAGCTAGACATGGAGCCATTGATCACTACTCGTTGAGCCCTATGCTCTAGCCCGTTCTCTATCCATTTTATAGTCCATTCATCCAACCCATACTTCTTTAACTTGCTGATAAGAATACTGTGTGAGACAGTATCAAAAGCTTTGCTAAAGTCAAGGTATATCACATCCACCGCCTTCCCTACATCCACAGAGCCAGTCACCTCATCATAGAAAGCAATCAGGTTGGTCAGGCATGACTTTCCCTTAGTGAATCTGTGTTGACTGTTCCTGATCACCTTCCTCTCCTCCAAGTGCCTTAAAATGGATTCCTTAAGGACCTGCTCCATGATTTTTCCAGGGATTGAGGTGAGGCTGACCGGTCTGTAGTTCCCCGGATCCTCTTTCCTCCCTTTTTTGAAGATGGGCACTATATTTGCTTTTTTCCAGTTCTCAGGGACCTCCCCCTGTTCCCACGAGCTTTCAAAGATAATAGCCAATGGCTCTGAAATCACCTCAGCACCCTCGGGTGCATTGCATCCGGCCCCATGGACTTGTGAATGTCCAATCCTTCTAAATAGTCTTGGACCCGTTCCTTCAGCACTGCGGGATGTTCGCCTCCTTCCCATTCTGTGCCACCCACTGCAGCAGTCTGAGAGCTGACCTTGTCTGTGAAGACAGAGGCAAAAAAGGCATTGAGTACCTCAGCTTTCTCCACATCCTCCGTCACTAGGTCGCCTCCCTCATTCTCTAAGGGGCCCACACTTTCTCTAATCGTCCTCTTGTTGGCCACATGCCTGTAGAAACCCTTCTTGTTCCCCTTCACGTCCCTTGCTAGCTGCAACTCCAATTGTGCTTTGGCCTTCCTGATTTCATTCCTGCACGTTCGAGCAGTGTTTATATAATCCTCCCTAGTCATCTGACCAAGCTTCCACTTCTTGTAAGCTTCTTTTTTGTGTTTAAGTTCGCCAAGGACATCTTTGTTAAGCCAAGCTGGACGCCTACCATATTTGCTATTCTTTCTGCACATCGGGATGGTTTGCTCTTGTGCCGTCAATAAGGTCTCTTTAAAATACAGCCAGCTCTCTTGGGTTCCTTTCCCCCTCATATTAGCCTCCCAGGGAATCCTGCCCATCAGTTCCCTGAGGGAGTCAAAGTCCGCTTTTCTGAAGTCCATGATGCGTATGCTGCTGCTCTCCTTTCTTCCTTTCATCAGGATCCTGAACTTGACCATCTCATGGTCACTGCTGCCTAGGTTGCCACCCACTTGTACTTCCCCTACCAAATCTTCCCTGTTTGTGAGCAGCAGGTCAAGAAAAGCACGGCCCCTAGTTGGTTGCTCCAGCACTTGCACCAGGAAATTGTCTGCAACACTCTCCAAAAACTTCCTGGATTGTTTGTGCTCTGCTGTATTGCTCTTCCAGCAGATGTCAGGGTGATTGAAGTCTCCCATGAGAATCAGGCCCTGTGAACTGGAAACTTTCCCTAGTTGAGTAAAGAAAGCCTCATCTACCTCATCCTCTTGGTCTGGTGGTCTGTAACAGACACCCAACAGGACATCACTCTTATTGTTCTTGCTTCTAAGCTTAACCCAGAGACACTCAACTGACTTATCTCCAGTTTCATACTGGAGCTCAGAGCAGTCATAGTGCTCTCTTACATACAGTGCAACTCTTCGCCCCTGCCTGTCCTTCCTGAACAGTTTATACCCATCCATGACAGCGCTCCAATCATGAGAGTTATTCCACCAAGTCTCAGTTATTCCAATCATGTCGTAGTTTCTTGACTGTGCCAGGACTTCCAGTTCTTCCTGCTTGTTTTCTAGGCTTCTTGCATTTGTGTACAGGCACTTGAGATAAGTAGCCGAGTGGCCTACTTTCACAGTATGAATCGGGAGGCCTCCCCTGCTGCACCCTCCGACTTCTGCTTCCTTGTGGTGTCCCTCTTCCCCACTAACCTTCGGGCTTAGGTCCCCGTCCCCCGTCGAAACTAGTTTAAAGCCCTCCTCACTAGGTTAGCCAGCCTGTCTGCGAAGATACTCTTCCCTGTCTTCGTTAGATGAATCCTGTCACTTCCTAGTAATCCTTCTTCCTGGAACAGCATTCCATGATCGAAGAATCCAAAGCCCTCCCTTCGACACCACCTGCGTAACCACGCATTTACTTCCCCAATGCGACTGTCCCTACCTGGGCCTTTTCCCTGAACAGGGAGGATGGACAAGAACACCACTTGCGCTTCAAACTCCTTAATCTCTTTTCCCAGAGCCACATAGTCCGCAGTGATCTGCTCAAGATCATTCTTGGCAGTGTCATTGGTGCCCACATGGAGGAGCAGGAAGGGGTAGCGGTCTGAGGACTTGATAAGTTTTGGCAGTCTCTCCGTCACATCCCTAATCCTAGCTCCAGGCAAGCAGCACACTTCTCTAGTTTCCCGGTCCGGACGGCAGATGGATGACTCCGTCCCCCTTAGGAGGGAGTCCCCGACCACCATCACCCTTCTCTTCCTCTTTGGAATGGTCGTGGAACCCCCATCCCTAGGAGAATGCATCTCTTGCCTTCTGATCAAACGGGTCTCCTGATGATCCATTCCCTCCGAAGGGTCCTCCAAATCATTCTCCGCCGTAGTACTTGTGCAGAGAGGATGAAAACGATTCCTTACTTCTATCTGCATGGTGGGCACATGGGTTCTCTTTCTTCAGGAGGTCACATGCTGTCAATTTTCTTCCCCGTTCTTCATTTTCGCCTGCCCGGCCTTCTCTGAATCTTCCTTACGCTCTGCCTGTGCCTGATGGAGAAAGACATTGTTTTCTGTAATGCACCGCAGGGTTGACATTTGGGTCTCTAGTCCTTTAACCTTCTCTTCCAATAAGGAAACCAGCCTGCACTTGGTACAGATGAAGTCATTTCTATCCTGTGGGAGGAAGACAAACATAGCACACCCAGTGCAGGTGACAACAACGGATCGCACCATCTCCATATCTCTGCTCTGAGAGCCTCCTCAGATGCTCAATTTCCTGCTCAGCAACGTCTGTAAGGCAAAAACCTGCAGTGGGCTCTCTCCGCAGGCGAGCTCCCAGGCAAACTCCCTCCTTCTCCTTCTGTTAGCCAACCCTCTGTTCGCCGCTCAGCTGGTTCGCAGCTGGCTGCCTTTTATAAGGCTGGGGCAGTTGCCCCGCCCCTGCACTTACCCCTCAAAGCCCCGCCCCCGCAATTAACCCCACCTGGATCCAATCAATCACTCAAACAGACAAACCCCCAACTGCCAAAATGGTGCCTGTACTGCACCAGTCACAAGCACCCACCCACAGTCAGCTGTACTTGCACCAGTCACACACCTGGTCTGCCCTTATCCATTTTGAACAAGGGCCTTCTCTGCTTCCTGGTCATCTCTATCAGCATGTCCTCCAATGTAAGGAATGCCTAAAGAGGTGCAGATGCAATTACTAACCTGCATTCCCCCAATTTTTTCTCCAAAACCCACACCACCATTTAAGTAATGGCACATACCACCAAACCCTACTGTCCAAACCAGAATAGTCCCCCATTCCTCAAAACATCCTAGAAATAAAACACAGTTCATTGTAACAAGGTCCTTAGGCACAGGGGAAGTAAGGTGGAAAACAAGTTACCATCATGAGCCCCTTTCCCATGACTAGGAAGAAACTATGAGGATGGCATTTCAAAATAAAAGGGAAAATATTTTATCATTGCTGTCACAGACACTGAATTAGGAACCACACTTGCATGTCAATTTTACCAGCCACCCCGCAGTTTCTGCACCTGAAGTGCCGGGCTTCTCAAGGATAGAAATATTATTAACATCTGACTGCCTGGTTATCTGAGGGGGAAGACATGCAGGGTAAAAGAGGCAGAGTTCAGTGTTCCAGAGCCTCCTGGGAGAGATACCAGAAGAGGAGTTCAAGCAGCTGCCTGAGGATGAACTATTCTTGGAGCAGCTTCAACTCAGTGTAACACCATTTCTGGACTCAGGTAACAAGCGTTATCTAGTGGGAAATACATTCTGCAAACCTGGGATGACCAGCAGTAGCTGAATAATTTTAGGATGACAAAGAGATATGCACTTTTCTAGAGATATGCACAGAGCCCAGCCCAAAACTGCATCACACCAACGTGAGAGCTCCCTTAAGTGTTCAGTATCATGGGACCATCGCCACTTGGATGCTTGCCACCGCTACTTGCCAATAGTTGAGTGCAACAGCTGACTTCCAAAGCAAAAGCCACCTGGCAACAAGATCTCAAATACATCTCCATCTGCCTCTACATATTAGCTGTTGTCAGCCTGGTGGTATGGAGCAGAGTTCTGTTCATGCTGGTTGACAGCAATATGAAAATAAGGCTGACTCACAAAAACAAACAGATGAATCATGGGATAGCAGGACTGAAATCATGGGAATTTGTGAGTTTAACTCCACATCCCAGAATTTCAGTTGCTGCCAGATGGCTTCTGTTATGTCACCCACAATGCACTGTGAGAAAAGTCCCAGAATGCAGAGAGCTCAGCAAAGCAAAGCACCATGGAACACCTAACACATGCTGCACGTTTACTATGAAGAAAAGTCCCTGCCATGTGGACATCATAATTTGGACTGAAACAGTAAACAGCTGGATGCGTGGACTCAATTACAATGAAATATCTATTAAACAACAGTCAGTGCAGCTAAGCTCAGTAGAAGATACACGCCCCAATTAGACAAGAGCATAATAAATGGTTAGTGAGCATTTCTCAAGACATTTTATTCCTGAGTTTAACACAATATTATATGGGGTCCCTGCAAACATCAGCAAATCTTCCAGATAATAGTTAATTTGCCATTCCTCATCCATACTTTGGTACTATTTCACCATTTGTCTCTCAAACTGGGTGATACTCTCTCGAAAGTATCATGAAATTCTTTTTAGCAGCCAAAAGCAACCCCTCCCCACCAACTTTTGACTGTCATGTAATGGCATATTACCAAGTGCAAACACTACCTGGCTTCCTGCCATCGCCTTGCTCAAGCTTCTCTCTTTGCTGTCGTAATGGGCTGCGACTCCAGGTTCTTATTTTTACTTTGTCTCCGTAATCTTCCCTTGCTATTCTGTGATGTGCAGAAACTAGTGAAACAACAAAAACAAAAAGACATTACATTTTCCTGCTACTAATTACAAAGCCTCTCCTCTCTCATGGCAAGCAGTTTCAGACACCATTTTTATTTCTTTTTTAGAAAGAAAAAACCCTAACTGCACCTACAAAAAAGATAGACTGTGGTGACCTCTAATGATCTGGATGGGAATGTGTTATGTCATTCTAAAATGAAATGCAGCAGTAAAAAAAACCTTATATTTGGGCGGTATATACTGAGCTGAGGCATCATAACTTAGGGTAAGGAGATGAGAATCCCTCTTTCTATCAGTCTATGAGACCACATCTGCAATACTGCATTCATTTCAGGGCACTCATTACCAGAACAAAGTAGACAAACTTGGGGAGGTGCAGTAAAGAATGAAAAAGTTAAGGGGCAGGAGGGATTGATTGATTCATGAGGAAATATCAAACACTAATTAAGGTGAAAATGGCTAAGCAATAACTAAATTGGAAGACAGGATTAACTGTCAGTGACTACGTGAATGGCATAAATATCGAGACGAAAAAGGAATTATTAGCATGATGAAAGGGGGTACAAGAAGGAGTAACAGCGATGAAATTAAGAAAAGGTTTAGGCAAAATACTAGAAAAGATTTCAGAAACAGTGAGACCTACAGGACTACGGAATAGTCTTCCAAAGAGCATAGTGGAAGATGTAGCGCGTTTTTCCTTTCATTGCCTTTTTACAACATTCATACACCAATATTTGCAGAACTGTACTAATTTTTTTTTTACTTTTGGTAAAAAGGTTTATACATCAATTTCCACATTCTTATGATCTATTTTTCCATTCATCTGGCCAAACTTCCTTCCATAACTGCATTCTGCCTGTATTCATTTTCCCTGCAGTTTAAAGTGACTATGAATATCTTCTTCACTTCATGTCTTGAACTGCACTGAGCTGTTCAAAAGCTGCCACATTTCACCGCAGGGCTATATTTCCTAAGTGGATGAAGTGATCCCAGTGCATTGTTTGTTAAATTTGTAAAGAACCTAGGGGCACTTTGGGATGGAAGGTGCTATATAAATTTAGTATATTATTTCATACAGAAGCCTCGTAAGAAATGTAAAAAGTACTGGTCATCAACTGCTATTGGCACTATATTGCTGTCCCTAGAGAGATGGCTTTAGGCAGATCAATCTTTGACCACCATAGGTGGAATCTATATAGGTATTTTAATGCCACAGTTACCATGCTGTCTAGGCAATTTCTTACTTCTAGTTACTAGAGCACTTTATATTATTGAAACAAATATTTTGCAAAATTAATTTATTAGTTATTTGGGTGTTTGCTTTCTGTATTTCATTCAAGGTAAACATTTAAGCTAGACTACTCTGTATATAGTACATTTCATTTTCTAGTTATCATGAAGTTTAGGGGAATGTTTAAAGGAAAATATTTTATTTTTTCAAAATCTCAAAAACATTTCTATTAATTCAAATACTGAAAACCAAATATGATTTGAAGACTCTCTAGTATCACAGTGATGGGCACACAGTATAAAAACCTAAAGAAAGAGAAACTACTTGACAATGCCCTTAAGCATATCTGAAGCATGTAGATGTCAAAGCAGGTAAATGTAATTATCCCCATTTTCCAGATGGAGAAACTGAGATACAGAGATGAAGTGACTTTCCCAAGATCAGCTATCAGGCTAGTAACAAAGCCAGGAACAGAATCTAGGTTTCCCCAAGTTCCAGTCTAGTGCTCTGTCCACTATACCACAATGCCTCTCATCATACAGCTACCACACGATTTGGCATACAGGGCAGTCTTTGCCTAAGGATGGTCCAGGACTGAAATAGCAAGGATGCTGCAGGTGAGGACTGAGATGCAGTGGTTAAGATGTAAGCGACGCTTGCAAGCTTTTACAATGCAAATCTGGAAGCTTACTCTATAGGGTTAACAATGCTGCCATAGCCCATGTTTGTATGTGTGCACTAAGCTAACCATTCTCTCTCACACTGGCAGCAGAAAGTTCCGTACCCTGTTCTTTCATTTCCTCAAATTCTTAAACATTTTGTCTTTTGGTAGATCGAGACTCTTAAAAGGCTACAGCCCCACTCAGCTTACTACAAAGTGCAAATGAGAGACTAATAGTGTGAGAACTGATTACAAAACAAGAGTCATAATATGGTAATGATGGAATACAAGACCATTAAAACACACATGGGGAGTGTCCTCATTTTCTCTGGTACCTTGATCTAGGCACAAATCAAAAACATTTGCTCCCCCGTTTTAACCAATTGTCACCTAAATGTATTATGCAAAGGATGTCAAATATTCTGCAAACTGGAAACCTTTCAGGTCCAGTCAGAACACAGTACGAGGACATCAATGACTAGTAAAAAATTTATCTGGAAGGTAAATAAAAAACAGGTAAGCAAAAGATATAGTGTTTACTGAAAACTGACTTATGGCCTAATTCAATACCAGTAAGTCTGAGTTCCACAATACAGAACAAGCTACACAAGCCCAAAGACCTTGGATTCTATATGCCTATGTGCGATTTTATCGTCTTGTTCATGACTAATAAAGCAGCCAGACAATCCCTCTCTCTCTCTTTTTTTTTTTTTTTAAATAAGAAAACCCTGGCAGTGGCCTATATAACAGATGCTTGTTTTATCTAAATTCCACCATTGTTCCCTTACATAAATCCCCTTATACTGTTTACAGTGAGCTAGTTACCTTCTCTTCTGGCCTCCCGTTCCTTGCGCCTTTCTTCAGCTCGCCTTTCCCGTTCTTTTAGTTCCCTTTGCTCTTTTTGTTGCTCTCGCATTTTCCTCTCCCGTTCTCGTTTTCGCTCAAGCTGCTCTAGACGATCCCTAGAAACATGCATTTGCCTATTTTATATTATAAAATCAATAGCCCAAGCAGTCCTTTACAGAGACAAACATTAGTCCTTTAGAACAGATTTGTTCTAGTCTGCCTTTCTTTTGCAGTCTATGGGAATTTAAATAAAAAATAAATAGGCTTAAAAAGCTGAATTTTTAATGAGCCTTGGAAGCCCACTGTATTCTACAAAACTGACGTGTTCACCAATTACTTATTAGGGCACAAGAGCAGCAAGCAGAGTCTTTAGTGTTAGAAAGACATACTGTAATGAAACCACTTCAAAAGATGCTTATATGCAGCTAAGATCCCAGCCTCTTATTACACAACACGTTCGTGGGGTAATGGCACAGTCATCAAACTGCACTAAATTTTGATCTAACTGAATTTCTTTGGGTGTTTCTGAGGAAAGTTTTGACTTTCTTACCTTTCCCTCCTGGAATGCTCCCTAGCCATTTCCCTCCTCTTCTGCCTTTCCCATTCACGTCGAGCCTTATCCTGCTCTTCTCGATGTCTTTTCCTACGTTCATGCTCACGTTCCTTCTCTTTTACCCTGGCATGCTTCCCTAATAATAAAGATAAAAATAAATGCTAGATTGTTATATTCAAGATGTTTCTATTCTTTAAAAACAAAAGAACAAACAAGAGTAGAGAAAGAACTATTTCTACAGGATATGTTGTTCTGGTCTTAGTATGTACTAGCAAAATCCTGACCTAGAATTGTGTTGTTAATAAAATTAAATAATAAAAACTCGCATTTATCATACTTAATGTTAAAAATAGAAATTTTACCAATAACAGAAAAACAAGGATTATTATTTTGTATTACTTTATAACAACTGCACAATAGTTGTTGTATAGATAGGTATACAGACAGAGGGCTCAATCCTGCACCACTGGATTCAGTGGAAGTTTTAACATGGAATTCAAGGAAAGCGGGATCAGACTAAAAGTCCCTGTCACAAAGTGGTCTCCCTCCTCTAGGGTGAGTGCGGAACCAAACACATCCACACAAACCCCTTAACTGGATTAAATGTAACAGAAGAAATGAAGGAGTCTGACATATAAAATTACTGAGAAAAATTCCTAAGAATTTCACATCTCTTTTTCAAAAATGTTTACTTTATTTCGTCCACTGCACCTCCTTCGTCTCATCCACCTGTTACGTCTTCTCTAACTCTTTGGGGAAGCAACTGACATTTACTAAGGCTGTACAGCACCTAGCACAATGTGCCCCAATCTTCCTGACCTCAAAGCTAGCACAATATAAATGTTAAATAATAACAGCTACAATACCTCCTTCTGCTGAATGACTACGATGTCTACGTTTCTCTTTCCTCTTCTCATCTTTCCTGTGATGTGCTTTTTCCTTCCGTGACATTTGCTGCGGTGGTTTGATAGCCAAAGAATCATCCTCCTCTCCTCTAAAATCCAATTTATACAAATAAGCAAGGAAAGTAATATGCAATTTATAATAAGTATGAATTATTCCTCCTTTTCCTCCCTTTGTGAGAAGGAATAAGTATTTATCTAACAATACTTTGCACTTCCATAGCACCTTTCATCTGAGGAGTTTGGAACATGTTACTAAAATTAAGAAGCCCTCACAACCCCTTGATGACGTAGGTAGATATTATTAAATTGCTTTTAATAGACAGGCAAACGGAGATATAAGAATATCAGTGACTCAAGGTAAGTATCAAATACAACCCAGCAGACCTGCTTCCTTTACCATAACATACACACAGAATATTTAGATTTTATTGCTTCTAAGGCAGTGTAAGCATCCAAAAGCATTATCTTCCTTTATTCTTACCTATCTTCCATAGAATCTTCTCTCCTGTAAGGTGAATTCCTGATTGTTATCTCCATACGGTGATCTCTCAGCTCCCCCTCTTCAAGGGAATCCCGCTTTGAATCCCGATCATCAGACTATAGTGGAAAGGGGAAGGAAGTGTAAAAACAAATTGCAGTTAATTACTCTTGAAGTGAGCTGTATTTTTTTAACTGATGTTTAACCCCACTGCTGGCATTAAAGCCAAATGATCTATAGAACATGCCAACAAAAATCAGTGGTTTATGAAATGTAGAGACTTTAATTATAGCTATCACTTTGTCACAAATGTAGCTAATATGTTGTAATATCTGAAACAATATTTCGGTCTACTTAAGTAAAACTAATCTGCAAAAACTCAAAAAAAGACTAATTTAGGTAGTTTTTTAAAGACAAAACCTTTTCAATAAAAAATACAAACAAGTGATAACGACAATTATAAAACACTTTTTATTAGAATAAGCAAATGTTATTAGGGAAAAAAAATTTTGACAAAATGAACCCAACATTTTTTCTTTCGCAATCAGGAACAGTTTTAAAAACAGGAGCACTATGAAATTTTAATTCTGTTTTTTTTTTTAAAGGCCAAAATAGTCTAATTATACTGCAACTAAAGCTTCCAATTAACCAGGTTGATTTCTCAGACAGACTTTTCAATAGCTATGAAGCAAAGTACAAAAATCTAATGTGTTACCAATCAGGTTTTAACAAAGAACAACATTTTGGTAAGCTTTGACACTTAGAGATAGTGCTCACCTGTTAAAAATGGAAGTACAAAAGAACTTCATTGATAGTGATAGAGGAAGCCTTGTTCTAATGGAAAAATGAGGGGAAAAAATTAAACCTCCTCACTTTAATTAGAACTATTTGTTTACAAAGAGACAGCTTACATTTTTTATGCGTTTTATTTCTGCCTTCTCTTCTTGCTCCTTCCTTCGTTTTTTTTCCTGAAGAATTTCATCTAAAGTTTTCACTTTCCAAGAATCCTTTTCATCACCCATTTGAGTCAGAACAAACTGAAACAGAATACCATATTAATGGAGGTAGAGATATATGAAATATAATATACTCAATGCTATCGATTACATCACTGTTTTAAGTAGGTAAATTTTAAATGAATTGTTGATATACAAATAAACATTTAAAAATTGTGATGATGTGATGTGCCAAGTTTCACAGCATCTTATGTAAAGTGAAGTCAGTTAACTTTTGACTTAAGCTAAACCAAAATAATCCTGGTTTAAACTGAGACGAGTATTCACACAGTCTTTTGCATCAGTTTAACTAAATTGGCTTAAAAACCAATTTAAGTTAAATCAGTGCAACTTCTGCCATAGAGCCTCATATCTTGCCAGTCATGATGATCCAAAGACACCTAAATGGGCTCGTATTATGACTTATTACTTTAGCTCTGTGAAGATGTGGGAAAAAGTAATTTTCTGGAGTTGCACAGTTATTTATGAAGGCTTTGAGACCCATCTGTCCTCGAGCTGCTGTTACTGTTTGTAGTTCATATCCCACATCTTTATTTGCACAAAACTCTGCTTTTTTTCAAGATAAATGTGTTGGTAGTAAATAAGGCTAGATTGACAGCCCTAGAAACTGAAGTCTTCTATTTATCCAACATCACAGACATAGCAAAGCCATTCAATGACATGCCTTGGGTCTGATCTGGAAAAAAATCCTTTAATTCAAAGGATAATTCTGTTTTCAGTCCCATTAAATGCTTGGCCTCTCTGCTAAGACTGTCAACAAAGGTGCCAGTGCCAGCAGTGGGTATATCTTTACCAATTGCTGGATTAAGACCCACTAATCAATTTCATTTAGGTAACTGAATGGCCATCAAATAGTAGCAATAAATCTTGGTCCTTTTTCAACCTGTTTTTATTCCTGCTTTGTACTAGTCTCATTTGCTGCATATATTAAACCTTAGTTACTAAGGGAACAAGACCCTGTCTGTACTACAACTTTTAAAATGTACTAAGGTAATTAACTCATTTTAAAAGCAGTTAATAAGGACAGCACTTACAGTACAAACTTCAAAATTTTTTACAAACAATGATCAAACCCTCTTAGGCAGCTGGTCCCATAGCTAAACATGGCTTATTTTAAAAATGATTCAATCACAGTGTAGGCATGCTTTAACATAGTTTCAAATGTGTATTTCAGTTTTCAGAGGCACACACCTGCAGAGGCTAGTTTCATACATCAAGTCCCACTAGTAGAAGTGGTTAAAATATTCACAAAAATCCAGAAGTGCTCAAAATGAGCCTTTTGGGAATTTGTTGCAAAGTTGTGCATGTTTTTGCATCCATGTTTCCGTCACCATAAAATATGCACAAATTTCCCCCCAGCCACCCCCCACCTGAGAGGGATGTGTGAAAATGGGCCAGATGAAGCTAGAAAATGTCACAAAATATTTTCTGTCTCTTCAAACAGCCCTTGTATAATATACAGTCCTGGTATAATATAGCCCTGTTGGGCTCTGATATCCAACCCAGAATTAATCTGAATGGGTCACAGAGGAAAGTTGATGAAGACATCCTGGTTTAGCATATTGTTTATTAAACTGTACTATATTCAAATACTTTCAAAATGTGGGTCATCTTTGGAGTAAAGCAAAAAGGGCTTCCAAGAAAAAGAAAGAAGAGGGGTCTCTGTAAGTGGGCTGGGCAGAAATGGCTTATACTGTATTTAATGACCTTGTGGAGGTGGTAAAGAACAAGGACAATCCTGTCTTCCTTTGTAAAAAGATAGCGGAAACAACATTACAAATACTTCACACTTTGATTCTCTTGTGGGCTGAGCTGTTTCAGGTCTTGAATACACAGGCATGTTTTACTAGTTATAACACCCCCCACTTTCTCTTTTGATATAAGAGTGTCTGTTTTGGTTTAGTCAGTCACCTGGGAAGGAATTTAAACTATATCAAAGAAGCTGGAATAAGAGGAGGTTACCAAAGAAGCTGGAATAAGAGGAGATTACAGCTATATACTATAGCTATTTAAATCTACACCTTTGGTTATACAAGTACCAAAACACTTTCCCATATAAATAAGGCTTCAGGTGCTTGGCCTTCCATTTATGCTTTCCTCCTGCCATTTGTTGCATCTTTCCAGACTAGAATGTTATTATACTAAGTATTACATGTAGCATACTAAATACACACACACACACAAAGTAACAGTAAGTATGCAATGCAAGCCCTATTGCTATCTGAATCTTCCTAGCCTCACTTTTCCAGTGGCAGGATACCCCCAAGTGTGTCTTATTAAGTTTTGTTGGATCCTAGACTCCCTGCCAACCAGAACTAAAACCCACAAATCATTCAAAACTATATTTCAGACACCCTCTCTTGGAGGCTTCTGGGAGACTTCACAAGCAATTTCCTAATAGACAGGGACATGGTAAGATGAATTCTGCGTGCAACACCAGGAAACACCACCCCACTCCCGTGGAGATTTACCCCACAGCACTGCACTCTCCGCTTCCTATCACCTCATGCTCCCAATAGCCTCATTCGCTGCTTCAACCCCGCCCCCATCAGCAGCATCCCCCCATTTGTCCCCGGCCTCCTCTACCTCACCACCCCCATCCAGCCACCCCCCCAGGACCCCAATCTCCTCTACCTCGCCTCCCCCCTCAAACCTCCCCCCTCACCGGCCCCGAGGTTCCCCACCTCACGCCACCCCTCAGAGCCTCCAACAGGAAGCCCCACAGCTTCAGCCCCCGAGTCGCACCTAGTCCCCTCAGGCCCCCCAACCTCGCACCAGCCCTTGGGCCCTCGGTACCCCAGAGCTAGCCCCACTACCACAATAGGCCCAAAAGGGAGCAGCAAGTAACTCACCGCCAGCACCGCCCGCCGCCGGAGACTAAGAGAGGCAGCGCAGCGCCAACCACCAGCGCGGGACAAACGCGTCACTTCCGCTCCCCGGCGCATCTGATGATGACGTAGTAGCGTGGTGCGGTTCGCCCCGCCGTCAGTCTGGCCGCCTGGGGCGTGTTCCCGCGGCGCCGGCCAACTTGGGGGCGCGCGCCCGGTGGCGCGTGGGCTGAAGCCGGAAGCCCCTGGGCGGGTGCGCGGGCCCAGCGATGCCCCGCACGTGGAGACCTGAGGGCCCGCCCCGCCCCGCATAGGCGGGCTCGGGTGACTTCCCATCCCCGGCAGTAGCGGAGCCGCGCCGGCGCAGATCCGCTTCCGCCCTCTCCACAGGGACGGATGTGGACTGGAGAGCGAGGCCCCTGCTGCAGGCTCCCGGCCGAGGACAGGTCCTCCCGAGGCGAGAAACGGGATGGGGTTTAGCTCCCCGCCTAGGAAACGTGACTGCGGGCTGTTGTGTGCCCCAGGCAGCCTGCCGTCCGTTGCAAGCCGACGGGGGCACAGACAGTTGTTTATCTAGAGCATTTTCAGCTGAGCACTAGGGCACTGTTTATTCTCACCCCGCTGAGGAAGGACAGGCGCGCTAGCCCTTTTTTGCAACTGGGGAAACTGAGGCACAGAACCTTGCCTTAGGCCACGTCGAGCGGGCCCTGGGTTGCCAAGTCGCACACCGTTAGAAAGTAGCGTGGCCAATCAAAGTACAGTGCACGAGCTCCCTGCTATTTTAGAATGGTTAAGCTGTCACGGTGCCCCCTCCACCCTCCCATGACGCTTGTCAGCTACCTCCCTGTGCACGAAAACAATCCTGTTCTGTATTCCATCTTTCTACTTTTCAGTTTATTAAATTCTTGCTGGTTAATTTTGCACAATAAGCATAAAACACTGACTATGAATTATACTTGTAGGCTAGCTGTTTTGAATATTAGAAGTAGAATTTAAGGGTAAAGCCCCTAAAACCTACATTGTGCTTACTTGTCAGTAAACTATTAAAATTGATTATATAAAAATGTATTTTTATTTAGCAACTTAAGCTCAAATTTTTCCTTATGACTTTGTAATAAGCAAGAAGGTACTTACCACCTAAAATCCAGCTCACATACCTTACCTGTTTATTCTGGCTGTTTGGAACTTTGCAGGAAATGTGTTGGGGGGAACATCCCACCACAACTAGAAGTCTCATAGGAAGTGTCAGAGGCCAGGCCCGGGTAGTGATACGCTCCTTATAATAAGGGTCAGGGTTTTGACATTGGACTGCTTCTACATGGTTCAGTTTTTTTTGCATATATTGTCTGTAAACAGGATGACTTCAGGTTTTAAGGCATTCATGCCACTATTTTTCAACATTGAAGATTTTTATTTTAAGACCAGAAGGGATCATTATGAGTTCTGGCATGAAATACAAGTCATACAATTTAAATGAGAATTTCTTTTGTCAAGCTGTAATTTCTGTTGCGCTAAGCTAACTTCTGTTGAGCTAGCCCATCACCGTTAGAAAGACATTAAATTAACAAAATCAAGCCCCCCCCCAGTAAAACATAAATTTCATAGATCAAGGACTTAATACACAACGCTACACAAGGAGCTTGTGCATTGAAAGAAAAAGCATTACAAATTCTGATGCAATGGTGCCTAGAGCTTGAAAATAGGCACTCTCGGTAGACAAGAACAAACAACAGATGAAGCAAGCCATATATAGTTATAGCAGATTAAGAAATTAGATGACAAAAAAGCCATAAAAGTGGAATTCAGTTTAATTATACAATTATAACAAAAATTAGTATGGGCAGAGGGGACATTGACAGTTTTGTGCAAGCACTTTCATCTATTAATCTCAAAGCATTTAGACATTAAACCTCACCCCATGAGATAGATATATATTAAATCTTATTTTGCAAATGGGCAAAATTGCTAGGGCAGTTAAGCAACTTGCCAAGGTCACAAGGCAGTTCAATAGCAGAAATGAGACTGCGATTCAGATGGCCTAGTTCCCAGTCCCAGACACCAATCCTTAAGACCACACTCCACTCTTAGAGCCAGCATTTAGAACCTAAGGGTACATCTACACAGGGACAAAAGACCTGCAGCATCACGACAGCTGGCCCAGCTGACTTAAGTTGGCAGGGCTTGGGCTGTGGTGCTAAAAATTGCGGTATAGACATTCAAGCTCCAGCCTGAACTCGGACCCCAGCCTGAACCTGAACATCTGCACAATAATTTTTCAGCACCAGAGTCGGAGCCCTGTGACCAAGAGACAGCTGACCCGGACCAGCCATGGGTTTTTTTTAATTCCTTTGTATACATACCCTAAAAGTCCTTACTTGTTAGCTGCTCTATTCACCAGAAAAAGCTGTGTCCCATCTTCCCCAGAGAGAGATTTACGTTGTCTAATAGAAAAGCCTGGGTTTGTTTCCTCATCGTCCCCAGTACGCCTGGGGCCTCGGTATTTCAGCCGTTATCAAGGTACAGTCACTGATCACTGAAGAAAGTTTTCATATTTATTTAAATAATCACATTCACAGACAAACTTATATGATGGATTTTTTGTTTTCATTTTTCTCCCTAATTTATTAGGATCTTTAGAATAAATGATGAATAAAAACAGGATGACATTATTAATTTTATTCTTTTCAAGAATAAGTGAAAAAACAGGTATGTTCAATGGTATCTGTTTGCAGGAACAATCATGATTGGTTATCCACAGGATCAGACATTTATTAAAAACAGAACTAACAGTTATATTTACTTGATTATGCATGAGGGAAATTACTTTTTAGAAAGCACTCGAACATCCTACCTTACATAAATACTGAAATTGGGACTATACAAAATATCTACAAAACATTATGTACAGTGTATTTCAGTCCCACATTCGTAGTTTGCTATCAAATACGTAAAGGTTTGGCCCTGACATAGATGAAGCAATTAGAGCTACTGTGTTTTCCAGTTTCTCAGAAACTACGATATTTGCCATTTAAACGATTGCTGAATGATGAGCCAACACTCTTGCCCACTTTATAAATTCCCCTCTTCTCTGACACACTTAAATGTTCATTTAGAACTGTCTGTCTGCATTGAAACAGCAATTCACTGATCCTTTCTCCTGATCAATTACTAGTTAGCAAAAACTTGGTTCTAGGGGTGCTGAACCATAGCAGCTTTTTTAGGCTTCCAGCAAGCTTTGCCTTACTGCAGTTCAGGAGCTGAAACTCTCTCAAAGTGGACACTGATGGCCATTCTGGTGTCCTGCTCCTCCTTTACTTCTCAGTCCCTCATTGATAAGACAGATAAAATGTGATTCGATTCTGTCTTTAAAAAAACAGTTAATCAGAAGAGGAGCTGCCCAGCTGGTGTAGTTTGAGTCATATTTTCTTAGACAGGGTCACTAATTTGACTAGCAGAAAGTGGTTCCAGAAGCTTCATTAATATAGTAAAATGCTGTTTAAGCAGGCATGAGGTGTTCAGCTTTCTAGAAGAGGCTTACAAAGCTTCATGAGTTATTTGCACAAGAGTCAGCCACAATTGCTGTGTGCCAGAAGCAGAGAAATGGGCAACGGAATGGATCATATGATGATTACCTGGTCTGTTCATTACCTCTGAAGCAACTTGCATTGGTCAATGTCGGAAAACAGAACACTGGGCTAGATGGACCATTGGTCTGACCCAATATGGCCATTCTTATGTTCTGAATTGCAAGGTAGAATTTTTTTTTAGGTGAATTAGATGCCAGGTCTGTGGCTTTTGCAGCCCTTTTGCCTCTATGCCCATCTTAGCTGAATAAGACACTAAAATCAGACCTTATGTAATGTTATACATGAAGTGTATGAAAAAAATAGGTGTTCATATATGATTGTAAATTCCATAAGGCCCAATGCTGGTTCATGCCTCAAAACTGCAGTGATACTAGCTTACCAAAGGCAAATCTGTTTTTTTAGCCCCTACCCAGACAGTGGCTATAAATTCTAATATCCATTCAAAAGGAGACAGAAGCTACCTATGTGATGAGTTAAAAAACAGAACCAAGGATGGTGTTGAGAGGGAAAAGCACAGTGTTTGATTACACTGAAGAGAATCCTTAACACACAGACCAGGCTTCCACCACTTCCAAAAGAAAACCACAATCCTGTACTATGCTGCAAGAGTTATCCCACTGTGTGACTCCATTACAATCATCATCCTGGTTTTAAGTTTATGTTGAAAAACAAGACTAAACATCCACCCTAGTTCTGAGACATCATGTTGGACTGTGCAAAAGCTGGGCTTGGAAGCACTTTCATTCCTTAAGACAAACAAAAAGGTGATTATAGAGATCTGCAGTGGTTGGAAAGAGAACAAGAGCCAAGAAAATGTCTGAGTTATTTTCAAGATACCTATTCCTTGCTATTGGCTTAAGGGGAAACTGCCAGCACCTCCGCACATGAAAAGAAAAATAACCCACAGGAAAGGAGAGAAACTATGAGTAAAAAAATATATATATCAGCTTTGATTCATAACTCAATAAGGAATTATTCCTTAAGGCTGCTAAAGTAATTCATCTGTGCTAGAGTACAGGCAGCAGAGCCACTGCAGTATAACGGATTCTTCACAGCAACTCATTCGTTCGACAAATGCTACTCTTCCAATTTTTATAGGGAAGTTAGAGAAGGATCAAATTACAGGGTACCTACAATACTGGGATCACTTAGTCATAAGGGAGGGAAGGACTCAACATGAAATGGTCACAACCCAATTACAATTAACTCCCAACATTTTTATATCCGTGGGGAGATTAATATGTATAATAATCATTGTCTGACAGCAGCTTTATTAACCACATCTTCAGATGGTAGATTTGTAGTTTTGGGGATAGGATCATCATAGTTAATGTACATAACAGAACAATCTGTTTCCCTATATTTGCAAGTCAGCTGGTCCCTTCCATCAAGCACAGTATACCACTAAGATTGGGGAGAGAGGGATTTTTAAAATAAATACCTGCCCTAGACTGCTGTGATTTATGTTTACTCTGTGGTTATCTAGTTTTCAGTATCACTGTCCTTGCCAAATTAGCTAGCTATTTACAAAATGGTTTCGTTGAAAGCCCTATGACACCCCAGAAATGCAAGGCTATATATTTGTTCTGATGCAGCAGAGTCATGTATACAAAATAAAGATAAGTCCTTTGGTTTTCAAAAGAACATATTATACTCTTTGGCAACAGGAAATCTGTCATGTTTTCCAAAGAGAAAACATTAGATAACTCTGTTTTTGGAGTTTAATGGACTCAAAGGCCTGACTGTTGAGCAACGTAACAATCCAAATCTAAACAACCTTCGCATGCAGTTCAAGTATTTTCTCTTTAACAAAAGGCATATGCAACTAGAAAGAAACTGGCAGTGAAAATAATGTATTGGGTAACTTACATCAGGACATGCTTTAAAAAAACAAAAAACGTATAATTAAGCCACTTATATAACATCTTTAAATGGCAGTTTAAGGAGGATGTGTACTTTCTATAAAACAAATATGCCAGACAGTTAAAATACTGATTCTGTGCACAATTATTGACCACAAATTCTACCTTTACGTAAGCCAAGAAGTGACACTGCTCTTTGAAAATCTCAGTGAAGGTGAGACTGTGAATTCTTGGCAGAACTCAAAATCGACTATTGGAAGGCAGAACTTAAAAATGAGCTAGATCTCACATAGTTCACAGCTTTCCACATTACCTATGGCTTTGCATCTAGATAACATTCATTAGAAATTTGGCTGACTCACAGTTTATTTGGCTAGATGTTGAGCTGTCACAAGGCAAATGGGGCTAGAAATCTGTTTATCCTTTGTGTGGATGAGAAAAATAGTGCCAGGCTAGAAACATGCACCAACTGGCTATGCGCAGAACGTGGCCAATAAATTCTACTGACTATGCTCAACTTATTTTTGGGCTATGTGATGGGATCTTTCAGGTAGACAAACTCTTCTGAAGCTAGCATTGTTGTCGAACAGAATTCTAAGCTTAATTTTTTATTTTGCCTAAAGGGATCTAGACATGCAGCAGATTCACCCAAAAAAGGAAGCCAGGTCTAAAGAGACAACTACAATTGCAAGTTATATCTAACAGCTAAAAGGAAAGTCTTATACTTCAGCAAGTCCAGCCCAGATTAACTACTGGATTTTTAAAGTTTAAACAATTAATATTTTTGTTTGAGTGTGGACCCAATATCCCTGACTTTACAGCACAAATAACATCAGATGGGCAGTCATAAAGCTAGTGCAAGCATTAGCGTGTAGGCAGTAAAGAAGTATTAACACTTTGAACATAATACTTTAGCTTTGTTTTTGTTCCCAATTTTTCACAACCCAAAGACTTCATGATCCCCAGATTGCATTTTATATTTGTATTGTTACTTATAGCTTAATGGTTTGGTTTACTGGAGAAAAGCGCTTATTTTTTGCACTTGGAGAGGCAATTTCTCTTATAGTAAAAACCCCATGAGAGTGACCAAATCCATCATTTGTAGAGTACATATTAGACATTATTTTAATTTTACTTTAAAAAGTCTTAGTTTTTAAAGACAGTACCTACATAGTCTAAATCTTTAGTAGCATTCTTTTTTTTCCACATAGTTTTAGAGAGAAATCTAACTACCACAGAGCAAGTTGCTGTATTTTTGTATGGTAAAAGTTAGGACATTCCTATGGCATGATACAATGTGCTTCAGGACACTGATTTAGGTTTACTAACATTAGGTAAAACCAGGACTACACCTGTTACTGTAGGAAATTTCTAAATCTTGATTGATGACTGTGGCTGCTGTATGGAGAGAGAGGCCTATGCTGTAATCCTGACAACAATGGCTCAGCAGATATTTCAGATAGGAAGAACTTTTATGAAGTGATTGTATACCTGCCATTGGGTATAGCATGATGCTTAATCTAGTAAAAAGTATCACCACTAATGTTTATGTAAAAAGATAAATAAAGGATTGGCAGGCTAAAAACTAGCAGTTTTGAAGTCAAATCTGGCTTAGGTTGCACGTAACACTAGGAATTTAAAAATCTGTGATTAGACATCTTGCACGCAAGTGTAGCAAAAAATAAAAGTTTTTTAAAATTCTTCAGTGTACATACCCCATTGTATGGGTCATATCTAGGAAAGTGATAGGAAACAGTGTATGCTTAAACAATAACTGAGAAAAATAACTTTCAGGGTCATTACCGCACATGGCACTTAGGGACCCACTCTTACAACTATTAATTATGGCAGTAGTCCATTGAAGTTAATGGGACTATTCACAGTGTGTAAAGTTAAGCATATGGTTTGATTTTGCAGGATCAAGAGCTAAGGTGAGTCACTTCCTAACAGGCTATTTCACAATTGATCCTTGCTTGATCCATGCTTATGCTGTCAACCTGTGATCTGTCAGGTAAGAAGTAATTATTAAATATTATTAAAAATTCTATTTTAATTCTGTTGTATTATTTTTCCTCCAGAAATCTCCTTTAAAGTTTTTATACCTATTGTTGCACTCCATGCATGTTTTTTCATGTAAATATTTACTTTCTTCTTACAGAAGAAAGGTTTAACATTTTTAAAAGGTAAAATAATAAAAATGAAGCTGCAGCTTTCTACCTTCATTCTTTCAAAGCACTGATTTTTTTTAATACTATATCATGCAAAATTTAAAAACTTAAAAGCAACATAAGCCAGAATATTCTTAGCTTAAGGTTAAAATTCTACCTTTCAACTCTATCTACTCTAGCTCCTTATCACAGTAACAGGATATACTAAAATACTTGAGCACAAAGAGGCAGAGTTATAATCCTGAGTTTCAAGACGTCCATTTTTTCACTGCACACCTATTTTTTTTTTTTAATTTAAACTCTTTCCCCTCTTGTCTCAAAAATATTTTATGGTAAATTACAATACAGAGAAAAATTTTATATTTCTAAAATTAAGACAGTACTTACTATGGAAACGCTGATGAAGCCTCATTTATTTCTGAAAATTTCTAGTGGTTTTTGCCTGATAGCAACTATACTTATTAGTGTTGACTCTCAGTTTATAGGTATGTGTGTGTGTGTGTGTGTGTTTCAGTTTTGCAGACACATGAATGTGGTAGGTATCCAGGCAAGCTGCAATGCTCCAGTTGTTATAGAGTTTCAAAGAAAAGCACAAATTCTCTTTGCTGGCTTTATACTCAAGAGTAGCTGCCCATTTTCATAGTTTGCACCAACAGTTGGGTAAATGAAAATGACTGATTTTATCTTTCAGAGTGCTTTCTTCCAGATCCTGACTACACACACAGGCAGTCTATGATGTTTAAAAAAAGTGGCAACTAGACATTTTTTTCTATGCATTAGTTTCATCCTACTGCAAGAATCAGAAAACAGGGATGGCTCATGTTATCACATTACTTTTGTTGGGGCTGGGGTACAAGTGATTTTTCCATGTGACACTGAAGTTTTATCTCCAATATAGTTTTGTGGTTTCTTTGCAGTCAAGAAAGAAATATGAAGCCAATGTTTACCAATGATTACTCTTGGTCTTCTGTTCTATATGTCAGTTTCTAGTAAATCAGGGCTTATAGGATACTATTTTTCTTTTCTCTCTGCAACAAAGTCCATCCTTTCACCTATTGTGAACTCAAAGAAACCAAGCATTGTCAATTGCTGGGGTAGTGTCCATTTAAGACAGAGTTCCTCTGAGTCATGTCAGGTTGAGGTGGAAGAATTAAGAGCCGTATCAATCATATGGCTTTAAATCCTTGGATATCAGGGGCTCAATATCTTCAGTTGTGCTTTGTGAGGATGCCACTGCCAGGCTTTGTATCGTTTCTTGCTGATGTTGCTTTGCCTTGTTATATAGCAAAACACCAATTGTTACTAGAACTGTCCCAATGGCGGAGAGGCTTGTGATTTTGTTGCCAAACACAATAATACTTAGCCAGATTGACAACGCATGCTTCACAGTACTAGCAACACTGAAACAACAAAACACAAATATTAAGAATTGAAACACTTTGACATTCACCATACACAATACACATTCAACATGCTCCATCACACTCAGATCTTTTGGTGCTTTACCTTGCAGAAAGTGAGATTCCACTTTTCCTACTTAGACTAATAAAAAATGCCTATAGAATTCTTTAAGTATCAGCAATAACATTTGTGTAGTATCCCTATGATGAGAGCTAGTGGGAATAATTAAAGTTGTCAAGTAAGAGACATGCTTTGTTTTTTAAAGCATACAATAGAATGTCACTAATTCTCCTTGGCTAATGCACTCACCTACTCATTCCCACCAGAAAGCTGGCAGTGTCAGTAAATATTTTAAAATTAAAATCACATACCTAAAACTCCATTCAGCAATTTGTAAGCATATCCCTAAGGGGTTGCTTATTTATGTGAAATGATACTAAGAATTGTGCATACCTGTCCTATAAGCATAATGCCAAGGATCAAATCCTGTTTTCCTTACACACAAGAGCAATAGTCCCTTTGCAACCAATGGGACTACTCATACAAGGAAAGTACAAAGATTTGGCCCTATGTTTGCTTTTAAGATTTGGAAAACATCCTCATTAATTTGGAGTACATGTACATTTATTTTATTTATTCCAGTGTATAGCAGCATTTTCAATCAGTTCCCAATTTGAGATGGTCTAAGTAAGGAAAGAACAGTACTTTTGACATGAAATCTATAGTTTTACCTGAAAGTTACAGGAGAAATCTTTCCCATCAAGGCATATGCTGTAACACTCTGCAAATGGAACAAGACTCCATCTATTAGGAGCAGTACAATGACATCTTGGTTGTAATTGAAACGCCTTCCACTTTTCCCAATCACCGGAACATCCTAAAGCCAAAGAAAGGAATAGGATTTTAAGAGTGTAGCTGTGTCCTGTTTTCTTTTACAAGAAAACCTAGACTAGATAACTTAATTTTGCCCCTGGACCTAAAGGAGGCACTCATTTATACTGGAAATAAAGACAGGACTACTGAATCTAATTTTCAGAAGTAGGAGTTGGAATATTTATATTCTTTATGTTTTATCTTCTCTGCAGCAGAGAGCAAGAATAGCCTAAGCCTTATCTAGCTGAATGTTTCATTATTTCTCACATATCCTGTGTGATATTTCCTCCTTTGAACATGTTACGCTACAACAAAAAGCTTTTCTATTAACCCTCTACCAACCCTGAGGTGTAGCCTCACCCAAAGTGATTTGACAGATTTAATTTTGTAACTGCTGATGTAATTTGATTGTAATAGATAACTTGGCCCATTCACAATGAACTGAGTCCCTAACCTACCCTAAATAGAGCACACTGACCCTGAGTTAGTTTCCAAACTCATCCCCTCTCTGTATCTACCCTGAATTCATGCTGAGGTCTTAACCAGCTACTGTAATATGACTAATTAAGGGTTTTAACATCAAAATCTCAGATGACTTAGCAGAAGAGCTCTCTATTCTGTTAAAGAACCTAGAGTCTACCAATCTGTTGTAGTCATCTATCACAGGAATTTACAATAATCATAATTAGAAGCATACACTCTCTGTGTTGCTCTCTTCCTCCCTTGTATATGCTGTTTTTATTAACATTAAAAACTAAGGTTCTCCCTCACCATCACCTTTTTAAAATACTTTGTATTTTTCCCCCTCCCCAAACACCAATGAAATGGTGATCAGACAAGAAGATTTTAAAGAGCACGAAGAACTCTGCATCGTCTGAATTAAAATACTAATATGTCCAAGTACTGCATGGGGATATTTTTGAAGCCATCTTTAATCTAGCTAGCATGGTTACAATAACTGCTTTTATGACAGATATTGTAACTGTATGCAGTACCTTTGATGGAACATACCATATTAAGTTTACATATCACTGTGGGCCAGGGATTAGATGTATGACTGTGATCTACTGCATGGGGGAGGATTATCACAGCTCTTCCAGGACCCAAAACCACTGGGGGGAAATTTAGATTTAAGATATAAACACCTCCAGAGAGGTCCCACCCCTTGGGACGCTCATGTAGACTGGTTCAAACTGGATTTTCCAGAGACCAACAGACGAAAGGGTTTTGGCATAAAAGGACTGCAGTTAAACTGAGGCCTGGTCTACATTGGCGACTTAGGTCGACTTAATTACACCCACGTCTACACTGGCACCATTGTTAATTCCAATTAGGGTGTCTCTAAAATCGACTTAATAAGACCACCTCTGCAAGTGGCGTAGTGCCTAATTCAAATTTGTTAAATCGATTTAGTGTCACTGTAGACACAACATCACTTACATTGAATTAACTGACCTCCGGAATGTATTCCACAATGCCTCGTTTTGACTGCTCTGGACAGTCTCACTGTGCTGCTCAGTGGTCATGCTAGCAGGAAAAGTCCCCTCCCTCAAGCCCCAGGAAGATTTGAATTTTCATTTCCTGTGCTGTCAGCGTGGAGCAAGTTTTGTCACTGTTCTCCACATGGCTACTGCAAAGCCCAAATGGGCTCCAGCATGGAGTCGACCAGAGGTCTTAGATCTCATCGGGCTGTGGGGCGAGGAGTCTGTTCTGGCTCAGCTCAGAGCCAGCAAAAGGAATCTGGACATTTATGGGAAGATATCCCAGGGCATGCTGGAGAAGGGACACAAGAGGAATGCTCAGCAGTGCCACGTGAAGATCAAGGAGCTGTGCCAGTCCTATCAGAAAGCCAGGGAAGCTAACAGCCGTTCTGGCTCCTCGCCCAAAAAATGCCGGTTTTATGATGAGGTGCATGCAATTCTCAGTGGCGATCCTACCACGGTGCCTCCCTGCAGCATCGATACCTCCGCTAGGTCACAGTCCCTGATCAATGATGAAGACTCCATGGTCAAGGAGAAAGCTGTGGAGAGCAGGGTGCAGGAGAGCGGGGTGTCCATTCTCCCAGAAAGTCAGGACTTATTCCTGACCCCCGAGCAGTCCATCAGCACACAGAACAGCACAAATGATCCCGGGGAAGGCACATCTGGTGAGTTTTTTTTCTTCTTAGCATTTCTGTCCTTTTACATTGGGGGGGGGGCATGAAGGGAATCTCAGGCGTTTGATGACTGTACTGGGGGGTTACCCAGGGATCCGGTTTTTTATGTGATGAGAAATGCTACGTTTATCATCAGTTGATATCTCACAGAAACTTTCATGTATGTAATCGGTTATCCTTTACAAAACTTTTCAGGGGAGGGTTTCCTTGTTCCTCCCTCCATGGTAGGATACTTCGCTGCAATCAAGGTAGCCTGCATCATGGCGGAACACTGCTGGTACCCCGCTGCATCCAGCAAATCTGTGTTTTAAGCATAGCCTCCCCCCCACCCCCCCATGCTATCCACTGTTCCTCTCTGTAAGGGTTTAAAATACAAGCAGAGCTTGCCCCCCCTCCCCACCACACCATGTTGTCCTCAGATCCTCTCTGTAATGGCACAGCAAGCAGACCGTTCTGGGATGTCAGGAATGGAATGAGTCTCTGTGTTTGCCCTGTGCACTGCATGGAGATTGTCTATATTGTAGCAGGGGATCATTTTCTACATTGTAACACAGGAATAATTTGCTACATTTTTTCAGGGGATCATTATCTAAATTGTTACATTTGTATCATTTTCTTCACTATGCTAATTGTGGTTACCTTGTTATTTTTCTTTCCTTCTATAGACACCTCAGCACTGGACTGACCCTTAGAAATGCTGCCGAAAGACTGTCTCAGATTAGAAAGGGGGGGGGGGAGCAGAGCTGACATGTTTGGCGAGCTCATGAACGCCTCAGCTGCCGAGACAGAGCAAAGAGCGTGGAGGCTGACCTTGTCCCAGAATATGGACATGGACAGGGAGAGTTGCCAAGAAATGATGGAGCATGATCGCAGCACCACGCAGTAAATGCTGCGAATCATGCGGGACCAGGCAGACATGCTCCGGCAGCTTGTGGAGCTTCAGGAGGAGCAGAGGCAGGACAGAGTCCCGCTGCAGCCCCTCCATAATGCTCCTCAATCGAGGGCTTTGCCGCCCTTCACCTCCCCCACTGCAAAGAGGTCTCGGAGGAGAATGGCCAGGTTGCAGTACGTGCTCGCCTCCACTGGAGTCCCCCTTGAGACAGTGAATGAACACTCCCCCGCCCTTCCCCCATTACTTAAATGTTAAGAAATTAAGTTTGGCATCATTTCAATATGTTTCTTTATTAAATCATATCTTGTTCAGGAGGGATTTGGAGGGCACAGATATCGATGGGAGGGGGGTTTCCCACCAAAGGCAAACAACATACAGGAACAGAAATCAGTCCTGCATCTCACTGCAGAACCTGGTTTTCAAAGCTTCCCTAATGCAAAGCGCTCCGCGGTTAGCTCTCAACGTAGCGCTGGCATCTGGCTCCTCATAATTGGTGACCAGTCTTTCTGCCTCCACAGCCCTACCCTTGGGGAACCTCTCACCCTTCGCTTCACTCGCATTCTGAAGAACAAAGCAAGTAGATATCACAGAAGGGAGGTTCTTCTCATTCAAGTCCAGCCTAGTGAGGAGACTCTTCCATCTACCCTTTAAACGCCCAAAGGCACATCCTACAACCATTTCTGCAACTGCTTAACCTGTTATCAAAACACTCCTTGTTACTGTCAAGGTGACCGGTATACAGCTTCATTAGCCAAGGGAGCAAGGGGTAAGCAGGATCCCCCAGGATCACTATTGGCATTTCCACACCCCCGATGTGAATTTTTTGGTCAGGGAAGAAAGTGCCCACCTGCATCTTAGAGAACACAGCCCCGAGTTACGAAATACACGAGCATCATGCACTTTCCCAGACCACCCCACATAGATGTCTGTGAAACAACCTCTGTGATCCATAAGCCCCTGCAGGACCATGGAAAAGTACCCCTTGCAGTTTATGTACTCGGTCGCTAGATGTGCAGGCGCTAGATGTGCAGGCGCTAAGATGGGGACCACAGTTTGGGAACCCCATCGTGGCAAACCCCTCCACTATGTCCTGCACATTTCCCAAAGTCACTAGCCTTCGTAGCAGGAGTCTATTTATGGCACTGCACACTTGAGTCACGGCTATGCCCACTGTAGATTTACCGACTCCGAATTGATTCCCAACCGAGCGGTAACAGTCGGGGGTTGCCAGCTTCCATGGAGTGATGGCAACTCTCTTCTCCACCATCATAGCTTGTCTCAAGTGAGTATTCATGCGCTTTACGGATGGAGCCAGCTCCGAGCACAGTTCGAGGAAAGTTGCCTTTCACATACGAAAGTTTTGCAGCCACTGATCATCATCCCACAGCTGCATAACAATATAGTCCCACCAGTCTGTGCTTGTTTCCCAGGACCAGAACTGGCGCTCCACAGACTGCATATGACTTGTTACAGCCTGCAGCAATCGGGAATTGTTCTGCTAAATGTCTTGTAGCAGGGCAGCCTTGGTGGCATTGGTGTTGTCTGTGCTTCGGCTTCTTGCTCTATTTCTAAAATAATCGATGATAAGTCACGATGTATTTGTCACGCTCACAATTATAGTGCAGAGTTGAGCTGGCTCCAGGTCTCTGCAGCAATGGCAATCACGGGGAGTAAAAAAAATCGCACAAAAATACTTTTCCTGTTTGTTGGGGGGAGGGAGAAGAAGGAAGGAATAAAGCAGCGTTGCATCCTGAGACGATGACACTCGTCAAAACAGCCACGGTGGCTAGTTGCACCATGGGATAGCTACCCACATTGCACTGCTTTGCAATTCAAATTCAGGCTGATCAGTGTAAATGCAAGAGACCAGCACAAACAGTATAGTGTGTACACGCTGCTGCGATTTCTAAAAATCGGCTGCTGAAAGTCAAATGAAAGGAAGTCGACTTCCCACGGCAGGGTAGACATAGGCTGACTCAGGGCCTTCTTTCTGATCCAGCAAACAGAAGGACATTCTGTCCAAGAGGGGGGCCCCAAACTTTTATGGAAGAGTTGGAAGGACATTGTCCTATTAGGGCCCCATAACACTGATGCATCGTCTCCAGTAAGCTTTCAGCATAGCTACAGGAACTTTTATTGTTTTGCATATGTTTTCTCTGTAATGCTTTTGCCTTAAGGGTAAATGTGCTTTCTTAAAAGGAGCTGTGTATAAACTTGTAAGTGCTGGCAATACACAATTTGTAACTCTCAGGGAGAAGGCAAAGCACAGGGAGTGGCTTTTAAGCAGACTGGCTTGCTGGGGACTTTACAATGTGCAGCCTTAAAACCCCAGTCAGGAGGGAGAGAAGCGCTGGTTTCCATTCCAAGAGAGGTGATGGCTGAGGAGCCAGACACCTTAAGTGAGTGTCCCCAAGGGACTACAGGGGGGGAAACAGAGGTGCAGTTTCCCTGAAACGATGACTGCATTTATCTCCTCTGTTTTCATACATCTGGAATTGGAGAGGTCTACCATCTTTGCCACAGCATATCCTAATTTCACGTACTGTTAATTAAGTCAGCTTTTTTCTGCTGCATTTGGTTAGTGTTGTTTAATGGATGGAACACAGAAATGGGAGGTAGGAACCACACAGTTCTAACTCGCCTCTAACAGATTTTATCTACTATGTCTCAACTTCTTCTTCTATAATTAAGATTACAAGTGCCACGTGAAGACAAAGTGTTATTATCCAAGAAACCTGCAAACATTAGGATTTAATTTTTAAATCTTCAAATGCCTGCCCCTTTGGGTACCATCTCATCCACCTTGTCCCTTTGGAGGTATTTATTCAGACTAAATTACTTGCTCCCTAAAAATCTTGAAGCAAGCTTCTACTTTTTGGTTTATTCATCATGTCATGTCTACATGAAACTGCTGCTTAAACATACTTTCTGGATCTCTTGCTTAAACGCCACAAGTAAACAGAGGATTAAGTGCATGCCAGCATGATTTTAAGGAACAGGAAAAGTAAACAGAAAGTTAGCCATTTGCACAAATCAAACAGCAAAATTCATCTTTGTCAGAAAATGAAAATTCTTACCATGAAAAATATCCACGCTGGAATGAGCATAACAACTGCAGCAGCACTTGTGTAGAACTGAAGCTCTGGAGCACTATAAAGGGAAATCAAATAATACAAAATAAATGCTTTTAAAAGCTTTTCCTTGACTGTAACAGAAAGAAAGCTTCATTACATTTAAACAGAAATCTATGCACTGCCACTTTACATGGCCAAATAACCTTTTAAAATCAGCTAAAAGCCTTGTAGAAGACAAATTAAAAGTTTCTTATAAAGTTAACAAAGTTTGCTTTCCACATTGGCTGAGGTGTTCCTGAATTTAATAGGCAAGCTGTTTTTAAAAAACATATTCAGTTTTAAAAGATTTAGGTTTGTGGAATTGCTTGTGAACAACACAATGTGGTATTATTTAGCATTTTATATCATTTGTTTTTAAAGGCATTGTTATTGTGGATAGGCAGAATTTGCTGCAATAGCTGACTACTGATTCATACGTTCTATAGGTAAAATGTGGAATGGAAATTAAGGGCTTGTTTCTGCAAGCCTAACAATTTCAGTGGGAGTTCTATGCTGATGGAGGGCTTGCAGGTTGGGCCCTAAGGAGTTATTTTGTTATTATTCCTGAAGGAATTTCTAGTTGATCATGATTCCCACTTTCCCACTAATGCCTACAGGTATTTTGGATACAAGAGTTTTTCCTCCCTCTCCTGACACACAATCATTTAAAGTATATAGGATATACCTGTTATCAGCAAACTACAGAAAGAAGACAGAAAATTTTGTCCTGGTCCTACATGACTATAAACTAGTGGTTCCCTGATATTTCCTGGAACATTTCTGTAAGTTGTATATTTGAAATATTGTAGATACTTACGAAAACCTGTATTTGTCCCCACTGAGCAGCTTTTTGGAAAAAACATTTTGCAAACTGGGGAAATAAAATCAAAACATGTATCTATAGACACCATTTATAGTGAACAGATGAAACAGTGAACTTAATAGTAATTTTCATAAGACAGACAATGTGGTTTTCTATAAAATACTGGCTGACAATCTCGTACAACTTTAGGTTTACACTGTTTTCTTCTGACTACTTTATGCATTTGAACAGAATGATGCATTCAGAAAGAAGGCATTCACTAGAGCAGTGTAACTTCTTTTGCCATATATATCTTCAAAATGAATATCCTAATACATATTATAGAATGTTTTGATATCCTGTTTTAAATTTAAATAGTTCGCTTTAATTTCCAATTTTATAAATTGCATGCTATTCACTACCAAGTAATGAACTTTTTTTTTTTTTTTTTTTTAAATGAAAGTAAGATCAGAGAATTACAGAAGGCACTATAACACAATTACTGTATTGAACAAAATCTTCCCAGAATTATGACGCTACCACAATTCAGCAATGATGGGAGAATATTAAAATAAAATATGGTCTAATAATGGGAAAACTTTTTTCTTCTAACCAGCCAAGTCTCTGATTCATATATTACTGTCTTTGGAATATGTACAAAACATCAATTTACTCTACACCTTCCATAAAATATTGACATATTGCATGCAAAAATGCTAATTTACATTTTTACATTACCTCATTAACTTTTAACATTCAGAAGCAGTGTAATGTTCCTTTGCAGTTAACATTTTAATTGTAAACAGTTTAGACTTTACATTTTCAAATTCTTCATAGAGAATTGAACTACAATACTCTTTTTATTTTTACTGTTCAGCTATGCTCAAGGAACAGTGATAAAAATTAATACAAGTAGAGCATATCCAGCCTGTGATGATGTAGCACACTAACATGGGCATTTAGAACAAATGGGTGCATAGTTATTCAATCTTCAGACTAACCAACAACACTGCAATTTACCAAAAGCAGAAGCACCACACCTGATGTGCAGATACATAATTTTAAAAATAAAAAAGATGCACACAGCCCTCTCATGCCTGCACTTGCATCTGCCTTAAGATATGGACAGAAGTGATTTGAAATAGAGGGTAGATTATCACCGTCTTGCACCTTGTGTATTTATTTATACTTATGCTAAGTGAATATAAATGAACACGTGTGGAAAATCAGGCCTACAATCATCTTGTCTGCCTATTTTGTTATACACAGGGATATTTGGATCCCAATTAGATCTAAAAGGAAAAACTTTTAAAGGTATTGACGGGGCTGGACATAAATGCCTAATCCGAATATTCTCCAACACAGTGGCAAGAACAAGTATTCCCTGTAAACAAATCTGGGCCACAGCATTATTATTTCATAAATAAAAATTCTCAGTAATCTGTCTAGTACACTGATTATTTCTTTAATAATGCATTTAATGCAGACACACAACTGAAGAATTATGTAGATAATCTTTTGATTGTCTTCAACATATTTAAGAATCAGAAAGCTCTCAGCATGTTAATTTATGTTTTTTGTCTTGCAATCAGATATGAAAAGGCTTCCTTTATAGAGAGAAGAATGTTCTAAAAGTGCATCAAAAACTGTCATGGCTTTCTGATTACTTTGAGTTTAACTGTAGTCAATAATGATTCACCATGCTTGAAGTTTTCAGTTTTCATGTGTTATTCAATTTTGAATTCATTGTTAACCTAGCCTATTAAAATAGTATCCCAATAACCTAATTTAGAGCTCCGGAGGGGTAGCCGTGTTAGTCTGTATACAGCAAAAAACAACAAGAGTCCTGTAGCACTTTAAAGACTAACAAATTTAATTTCTGCAGGCATCAGCTTTCGTGGGCTGCAACCCACTTTGTCAGATATAAGAAATAGAAATCACAGATAGGAGGTATATGTATACATCCAAGGGTAAGGAACAACAATGGGGAAGGTAGGTATAAGCAAAGTCCATTCAGTTAGAGTAGTTGAGGCCTATTCACAACCATTGATTAGGAGTTGAGAATGTGTGAACAGTGACAATTACTTCTTGTAATGAGATAACCATTCCAAGTCCCTATTCAGGCCCAGTTTGATTGTGTCAAGTTTGCAGATGAGTTCCAGCTCTGCAGTTTCTCTTTGAAGTCTGTTTTTGAAGTTTTTTTGTAGAAGTAGGGCAACTTTCAAGTCAGCCACAGAGTGTCCTGGGAGATTGAAGTGCTCTCCGATTGGTTTATGGATGTTACCATTTTTATATCTGATTTGTGTCCATTTATCCTTTTGTGAAGTGATAGTCCGGTTTGGCCAATGTACATGGCAGAGGGGCACTGCTGGCACATGATGGCATATATTACATTAGTAGATGTGCAGGTGAATGAACTCCTTATGGTGTGGCTAGGACCTGTGATGATGTCACTAGAGTCGATGTGTGGGCAGAGCTGGCAATGGGGTTTGTTGCAGGGATAAGTTCCTGGGTTAGTGTTATTGTTGTATGGTGTACGGTTGCTGGTGAGTATTTGCTTCAGGATGGGGGGGCTGTCTGTAAGCAAGAACCAGATTGTCACTACGCAAAAGAATAAATGGACACAAATCAGACATAAAAAATGGTAACATCCATAAACCAATCGGAGAACACTTCAATCTCCCAGGACACTCTGTAGCTGACTTGAAAGTTGCCATACTTCTACAAAAAAACTTCAAAAACAGACTTCAAAGAGAAACTGCAGAGCTGGAACTCATCTGCAAACTTGACACAATCAAACTGGGTCTGAATAGGGACTTGGAATGGTTATCTCATTACAAGAAGTAATTGTCACTGTTCATACATTCTCACCTTCTAATCAATGGTTGTGAATGGGCCTTTTCTACTCTAAGTGAATGGACTTTGTCAACACTTACCCTCCCCATTGTTGTTTCTTACCCTTGGATGTATATATATACCTCCTATCTGTGATTTCTATTTCATGCATCGCACAAAGTGGGTTGCAGCCCACGAAAGCTGATGCCTGCAGAAATTAAATTTGTTAGTCTTTAAATTGCTCCCGGACTCTCGTTGTTTTTGCTAATTTAGAATGCTTCAATTATCTTATTAGCAACATAAAAAAATACATATCTGCTCAAACTTAACTTTGGAGTTGCTAGTGCTCTTCCATAATATATTAATTGCAACATACTTATACTTTAGTGATTTTATGCATTTGGCAATTCTTCCATAACATGTTCATATACTTTATACAAAAACATAAGCAACTCATTATGTTTGCCATTTGAATTCACCAGCAACAAGAACCTGCAGTTGATTTGCTTTGTCCCACCCTCCACCTGGTAGTTAAAAGAAAAAGCTACCACAGGCTACAATCCAGGACACCACTAGCCATAAATGACAAAATGGTTGTATACTGGTACCCCCAGTAAATAGCCTTTGTCAAGAGTCATGAATAGAGATAATTCAACTGTACATGATTTTATAGCATAGGAGAGTTGTTCTATTCTTTATCCACTGTGTGCTGACAGGTATGGCATTCTCACCTCTAAGAGCAGTACATTTTCTATTAAGAAATAATTATCTGAATATCAAGAATTAAAATAGAGCATGGGAAACATCAGCTTAACTGTACAGCCTGGGACAAGATATGGCATAGTTTACAAATAAACTAACAATTCCTTCTCTTCCCCACATGCAACCTTCATCAGGCCTCACCAGTCCATGATGTTAGTAGACAAAGCTGCTGAGAAACCCAGAATGTTGAAACTGATTTCAGTTGCTGTACATAGAGCTAATCCTCCCATGACAGGAATGAGAGACAGATTCACCAACAATCCTGTAAGGGAAAAAATAAAAGATTTAAAAACAGGCGTTAAACCAGAGCTGTGTGAGTAATGGATTTTTCTGTTTACTAGCAGTTCCAAATAAAAAAAAAAAAAAAAATTTTTGCATCAACACAAAACCAAATTTTTTTGGAATTTCAGCAAAACAAAAAAGTTGAAAAATAATTTGTTTCAGATTGAACAAAACATTTTGTTCTATGCAAAACTCTGTTTCTATTTTGAATGTTTAATGTTTTTGCATCTTTTAAAATAAAATTGAAGGTAATTTCAAAATGAAAAGAAGTTTAAACTCAAAAACTTAGAACGTTTCATTTAAAAAATGTCAAATTTTATCAAATATTATCATAGCTGTGTTCAGCCCAAGATATTAGCAAGACAAGGGGGGTGAGGTAATATCTTTTAGTGGACCATCTTCTGTTGGTGAGAGACACAAGCTTTCGAGCTTACTCAAAGCTCTGCTTCAGGTCTGGTTTTTCCTGAAGAAGAGTTCTGCATAAGCTCGAAAGCTTGTCTGTCTCACCAACAGAAGATGGTCCAATAAAAGATATTACTATGACACACTGTACCTCAAAATAACACCCTGTACCCCCATATACACCACTCTTATATGGTTATGATATATTTTATACAAAATATTCTTTGTGAGGTATCACTGGAAAAGTTATAATTTGTTGAACATTACTGTCCTGTTGAAATGTATGTATCATCATTGCATATGAAGTTATGAGATTTTGCTATATATGTTTGCTACTGAAACGTGTTGTGAGTCTGGGAAAAGCCCACAGACCAGCTCCTTAGAAATAACAAAGGAACTGTGGACACAAACTTTACGTCAAGCCTCACAAACACAAAAGATGTAAGCAAGAATTTGCAATTCATATAGGGAATGAATGCAAGGCAAGTAGACAGTGGGGCTGCCTAACCCCATGACACAGAAAGGATTTTTTTTCCAGCACCTGGAGGAGAGTACAAAATAAGGGACAGTGACATCGTCAGGCAACTTCTCCTCCCTCACCTATACTGAAGACAAACATTTGAACTGGGGGAGTGGTCCCAACTGGAAGAGCTTTCCAGTTAGGACAGACTATTGTAGGCTTTTGGATAAGAAAAACCTAATCGCTTCAAATTTGACGTAGCTTGATAAAGTTTAGAAATTAGACTGCAATTTTCTTTTCTTTTTTCTTTTTGTAACCAATTCTGATCTTCTATGCTTATACCACTTATTACTTAAAAGCTATTTTTCTGTAGTTAACTTATTTAATGTTTTATCTAAGACTGTTTTTGACTGAAGTTTGGAGAATCTACTCAGATTACAAAGGCTGGTGCACATTCATACCCTTTGATAGAAGGACGAACTAATTAATGAGCTTACTCTATTCAAGAGGATTTTGAGCAGTGTAAGACAAACATTTCTGGGGTACAAGGCTGGGACTAGAGATGTGTGGGTGTCACCCGGTAGGTAATTCAAGAGTGGTTGGGCATACTCTGGAATATGTCTGGGAGTGACTTGCATGCTATAGGCTGGGGTGAGTGGTCAGAGTCCAACAATCCAGATTGTACAAATTACCTCACTTACCTTGTGTCTCTAAAATTAATAATTGTGACTTTGAGAATATTTTTTCTGAAGACAAACAATTCAGCTAACCAGAAAGGAATTCGTGAAGTGTTTCAGTGTTGCTGAATCTGTATTTTTCACTGAAAAAAGTTCTGGCCAAAAAATTTAATCCATCTCTACTTTAGACTACTAAACTTCCTAAACTACATGCATCAGATAATATATATTTAGAAAAAGTTAATGAGTTCCTTCTTAACTTATTTAGTAACAATTTCTCTCATTTCAAAGTTTCAGTCAAAGGAGATTTCAGACAAGCTGTTGACCTGTACTTAAAGATATTATAGGTGTACTGACTGACCAGCACATCTGCCCTGCAGAGGAAAATTAAAATTGACCTTCTCCAGCCTTGGTTTTCTTGTTAATGTCACCAAATGGCAGAACAAATTGATATTTTCCCACCAGCTCTGGAACTGTGCTAATCCTCCTTTCTCTGGCTTAATTCAGTCCTCTCCCCCTCTGACTTCACATCAGGAAAAATGCACATTGCTGACGATGGGAAGGTCCCCCAAAGTGAAGAGTAGGATTCAACTGCAATTCAGTGGTGATTATGAAAAAGCATGTAAGAGGTCAGTTTTATTTTTTAACTTCAGGCTGGACACAGTGAAGATACTGAAGGTTTTTAAAATGCTTGTCAGATCAGCAGCTTTCCACAAGGGAAGAACATATACATAAACTTTGTTTTTTTAAAAAGTATTTAAAAAAATTCTAACATCATTTTCGTGTCAGAAAGACAATTTTCCAACCAACACTGTCCTTCAACAAATTACTTTTAAAAAGTTCCTTGCCTGATCAATTAACAGTCTAGATTCTGTTCAATAAGGACAAGTTTTCCCACTGCATTAATCACTAAACAACTCTGATGGAATCTCTTTATCAATTGTCTAATAGCCCACATTACATTCCAACAAACTACTTACCAGTGTATTCCCCTAAAATCATCCGGGACATAATGACAGTAAAAATAGGTGCAGAGCTTTTAACTGTTTCAGCAAATGAAACAGCCACATTTTTCAAGCTTACTAGACCTAAAACCACTGTCGCAAACCTGAAAGAGACACACACAAAGTCAAGCATATTTTAGTTTTAGATGTTTAACAAACATAATTCTGTTACTGTGCCACAATTTTTAAACATATACATTTGTGGTATAGTAACTAAATTATGCATACTACATTTAGCTTCCTATTTCATCAGAATTAAAGGTAACTTCCCTTCAGTTTCCTTTTAAATCATAAAACACAACAGTGCTGAAAAACTCTGTTCAATATAATGGCTCCCAGTTTTGTAAAAAACCAGTTCAGACTTGCAGTGAAGATGAGCCCAAATCACGTTTTAATAGTCTCTCATCAGACATGATTTACAGTCTTGCTCTGTCCAAGGCTATAGCAAATACTTTCTTTTAAAGGTGTAAGTTTAAAAACAACATGTAATTTTATAAATATTTTAAATCACTTCTGATACAAATTGCTGGGAATGGATAATAGAAGGACACAGCAACCCCACAATATATACTAATATGCAAAACAACTGGTAGTCTTGAATGAGAACAAAATATTAGTTTTAAAGAGAAGAGAGACAACACATCACTAAAAGAAAACTTTAAGGAGAGAGAGAGATATGTTTTGAGATGGGATTAAAACCAATGGAGTGCAAAGAAAGTTTTAAAGACTTGCTGTCAGAAGAAAAGAGGTGTTTAGAAACAGCAACTGAAGGAGGATCATTGTGAGATTTTTGAGAATATGAATGGTTTGTATGAACAATGCTCCCTGCCCTTGCCAAGAAGGAAGGAATAAGAGACATGAAAGTGGGTCTCCCGATAGGCACTACACACTATTACCACTTTTACTGCCCCCCTTGGAAACATTCAACCATTTACCTCATTAGTCCAACAAACAGCATTGTCATGATGAAATTGGGTGGGTAAGAGATGCGTGTTTTGTGCTGGTACAAACAGCATGGAACAAACATTTTTATACAGCCAATGAAGGTGGTTGAAAGCATCTGAACAGCACCTAAGGAAAGATGAGAAACCAAGTCAGGATTAACTGTGTGCATACAAAAATTAGTTCAGTTACCATACCCCTTTACTCCTTAAAAACCAGGTATATTAACAACTAATATACATGGTCATATGAAGATCAAAACTTTGCAATTCAGTGAGACCTTAGACACATGTAAGTCTCTAGAGATGATAAAAATAGAAACAATTTATTTAAAATTAGACTTTGAATAAAAAAAAGCCACTTTTCCACCCAATAGACTACAAATTTTCAATATATACAAAAATTATATAGCACTTATCTTTAAAGTGCTTTACAAACATTACCTTACAATTAATCTTCATAGAAGCCCTATGAAATAGATTTTATCCCATCTTACAGAGTGGGAAATCGAGGCACAGAGCATTAGCAGATTCACTAAAAGCCAGAGGGAGTCCATGTCAAGGCCAAAATTACAACTCAAGTGTTCCTAGCTCCCATTCTTGTAATTAGACCACTTGACCATGGTGCTCTCACTCCAAACAAACCACTCATCAGTCTATGACACAGAATCTGACACTCAAATATTTCATTGGAACTGAGGCTTATAATGAAAGTCATCATTACCTAGCATGCTGGGTTCTCCTTCCAGCAGTGAAAGAATGTATTTGTTAAGAAAAAGGGTACAAAAGCTAAAGAAAAACCACAAAGTGAGGTAGGTGAGAGCATGAGAATTACAGATGCCCAAGTCCGACTCAATGACTGTAGTCTCGGTGATAGTTATTTTCAGTACATTTTCCTCTGGTACACTGTCACTCCTGGCAATTACAAATTTCTCACTCCGGTTAGCAAAGAGGGGGCCCAACTGAAATATCGATTTCCCCTTTGACTTCTCCTCAAGGACAGGAGGATCAAGGTCCTCCAGAATTTGAGTTTTTGCTACAGATGACATGTTGATGTCAAGAGACTACTGTTTGGTGTTAATATAAAGCAACATTGGCTTAGTACAGAACTGCACAGTGAAGAGACAAAAATAATGTCATGTAATTAATTTTTTGGCTCAAATGGTCCATAAAAGTTTATTTGGTCCTCCAGACAACATCTTGTTTAGAAATAAACTTCAGATGCTTCCTTCCAGTGGTCAATTGCATTTTCTGCCTGAAGATTTAAAAAAAAAAAAAGGAAAGAGTTCATAGCTGTCTGAGTACAATTTCATTTTCTGAATATTTCACATCACAGAAATGCCATGTTTCCTCTGCAGCTTTTGAAGAGGATAAAGATTTGTATTTGTTGCATTTTTTTAAAATTGATTTTTCCCTGCAAACATGATCAGAATACCAAGTCCTAGAAGAAAAATTTGTCTGAACATAGCTTTCGAAGTGGCAAAATGGACCCCAAAGATCTGTTTTCCCTCTCCATCGAAATATATTAAATGAATACCTTCACTTTCAATTACAGAGTCTATTCTTATTACACATGCTGTTCTACATTCTGCTTATTCATCAATTCATAGATTCCAAGATCAGAAAGGACCACTGTGATCATCTAGTCAGACCTCCTGTAGAACACAGGCCATAGAGGTTCCCCAAAATAATTCCTAGAGCAGCTGTTTTAGAAAAACACGCAATCTTGATAACCAACTGGTGGAAAAATCTCTGTATAAGAGTCATTCAATTCTTTACAACTCAGTTATAGGCAACAGTGTGTGTACCATCGGTACTATTCTCTTACAAGTTACACAAAATCTGGTGAACCACAGAAGAATTTAGTGAGTAAAAAAACAGGGAACAATACTCTAGTGAGTAAAAAAACAGGGAACAATACTCTATGCCAGTGTTTCCCAAACTTTTTGGCTTGCTGTGAGAATTATATATATATATATGTAGTAAATGAAACAATGAATTCACACTACTGTAGCTCTTTTGGGTAATGTTGATCACTAATTTGGCTCAAGAATCACTGAGGTCTGAGCATCACTGATTTAGAATATCATTGGCTCTGAAGACACTCACTAAATGGGCAAGTTTATCAACTGACTGAAGAGTTAAAAATACCACTATCTGGTGGCAGGTTAACCATGGACATCTTGGCAACAATGTCTGAGGTCGTTATACAACAGTGCATCTGAACAATGACAGCACAGCAAACACTACACAGCATGTACAAAACACACAGGAGTTAGCAAGAGCTAATGGACCTGCACTGGCTTTATGGAAAAATATTTATTCAGTAAATTGGCAAAATATAAATTTGTTTTCTTCACTGTTTTTAAACCAGACTTGACATGGGCATTACAAAATCTTTGATAAATGAGACTGAAAAGTTAATAAAAAGTTTCATTGTATAACAGCTTCTGTATTCCCACTGAACTTCAACTATTTTGTGTTGAAAGTTTCTACTCCTCAGATATTAGTTGTATTCTATGGCAAACTAGCAAAATGGATCTCCTGCTCCTGACCCCATGCCATTTTCCTCTAGCAGTAGAAGAATCACCATTGTTATGAAGAGATGTACTAGGGTACTAGCTCTTCCTATCCTGACTTCAATACATCATATACTCATGTTGATCTGAAAATGCTTCTATGGTGGTTAATTCCACCTATCAGCTAAATATATTCAGTATTCTTTTTTTAAAGGACAAATTGCTTAAGAATGCAGTACAAATTTTCAGCAAACTCCTTTCTTCTCTAAACCTGATACCTGAAAGCACAGTAAATTAGTAATACTGAAAGCTCCCTTGGCCTTTGATCCAATTAGTGGCCTTGATTACCCCACACATACCCTCAAATGTTCATGTGGAACAAGGCCATGAAATTGTAGGACCTCATGATTTCAGGATGACTAATTTCTGCAGCTGTTAAGGGACCCGGAACGGCAAACATTTAACGTTTCCCTGAGGAAAACAGAACATTTTCTTCTGTTGTATAATGATAGATTTAGGCTTGGTACAGATCTATCTATCTCAGGTACTTATAAATTACTCCACTACCACAATATCCAAGCACCTAAGAATCTGATAAGTTGGCCTGCCCAGAGCAAATGAATGGTAGAAATCCCACAGAAAAATGCGTCTAGTTCTAAAGCTCACTAGCAGGAATACAGTTCTTATCAGCTACATTCATTATCTGCTAATTACAAATTGATTAAGAATAGCCTCAATTTTCCAAAGTTTCATGGGGACAGCTAAAATCGTCGGGAAAAATAAGATAGTCATAAAAATCAGGGAAAGCGGTTTGACTGATCAGCAAGCTTTGAAATATCTGCAATCCTGGTTCCTCCTGTCTCAACTACAGTGAGGAGGCAGTCAGTCAACCAGCTTCCCAAAGCACCCTTCAGCATAATGAAAGACACAGTGATCCAGGACCGGGGGAACCTACAACAGTGTCTCTGAGGAGAAGCTCATGAAATGCTAGAGGTGGGAATGGGAGGTAAGCTGCTTTAACTGATAACTGGTTCTCAGTAAATCTGTGTTTTATTGTACCTGTCCATGAGCTTTGAGAAGCATGTCAACCTCTATATCCTTCCTTATAGAACTCCCTTGATTAAATTTACATTGTACACTGCTGAATTGGTACAGAATAGGAGCTTATATTTCTAGAGTCACTTATATCAACGAACCATAATGTAATGAAAATTTAGTTCCAATACTAGTCGCATTGACTTAAAAATAATTAATTCCATTGAACATAATTACAAATGTGGAAGTGTTCATAGAATTGGACCCTAAATATATTTACAACATGATAACCAGGAAAACATGTACGGGAAACAACATTAATGCCAAGGTGAACAAGCCAAAATAGACTATAGTAGCTGCTAGCCAAGAAAGATATTAAATGTCATAAAATATTTATCTTTAACAGTCATAGCCATTTAATTTACAGCAGAGTTGGACTGAGTCTTCTGTCTTAACATCAGTACTCTGTTTATTGAACTGTTAATGAAGATAGGGAATCCAAGATGAGTTTTGCCACATAACTCTGCCCTCCCTTCAAGAACATGGTTTTCAAGAAAAGAAAAAAGAAAAAAAAGGTACAAGAACACAACGTCTTCCTAGGGCAATATGCTCATCTCTGATCAGGGAAGAATTCACTTGTTGAATTCCTACTATTGCATAATAGAGCTATTTTCATACTAATGGAATATTTTTAAATATAAGTCCATGGAATAAAAGAGAATGATGCAGAGTGGGGGAAAACAATGTGCCAGTTACTCACTATAAAGCAATTATACTGTAGAAATACTCAGTTATTTCTGCACAAGCGTTACATTTGCAGGGTATTAAAAATACACTAAAAATTCCTCACTCTCTGGCCTGGAAAGTGGGCTTCAACTGTCTTCAGAGCAATCCACTACCTGGAGATTTAGGACAATACTGGCAAACTTCAGGAAGGACCCTCCATCTCTGGAAAACTTGATGGGATATTACAATGTTGTTCTGATTCCTGTTCCAGTACAAGAATTAAGACTTCACAGTCTAAAACTATTCAAGAAATAAAACTACAAACTGTAAAAATAAAAATTATCTACAATGAAATGTAACACCACACAATAAGCAAGGACAGGAAGTGAAGAAACTGAAACTGCGGTGGAAAATTTGGTTCGTGGAACGTAATTACACGAGTTGGAATTTAGCCAAGTCACTGGGGTTCTTTAGTGACAAATGGTCAAGAAATATCAAGATGACAGCAGTTTTAGCAGCACTGTGTCCCCCGTTTCCAGTCTAGGGTTTTTGTTCAGTAATGAAACAAAGAGAAGACTGCTACCTACTGAATCAGATTTACTATTCTCTATAGCCCCTGGGACACCTTGGGAATATTGCATCAGACCAATGACTTGGCCATACCCTTCTGAAATATGAAAGGATCACAAAACATAAGTTGGCTTGGCTTTGCCCCTTGGTCACAGATGGAGTGTGGCTCCCTCGCCTCTGTAGAATCCTGCTGAAATATTCATAATTTGCATAGACATTAGAAAGCAGCCACGCTTTTTTTTTTTCATTTGGATAGAAACATTGTGCCTGGTTTCCTACTCAGACAAAATACCCTGAATATTTAAAATGAAAGTGCCAATACAACCTTCAGATAGTGCCACTAGTGCTATAGCAATGAGGGCAATGAAATATCATGAGGTTCCCAACCCCAGCATCATTTTTATATAATTTTTAACAGCATAACATTTAGTAAAAGTTAACGCTCTAGCAATGGAAAGATTTTAAGAGAAAACAAACATCTCTCCCTCCCCCCCAAATTACTGACCTGCCACCTTAAATCAACTGGAAAGTCTTAAATTGGCTGAAAGAGTTACCCATCTGGGATTAATTCGGTTGTCCTCCCCTGATACCAACAGTCGCAATGTTTACAGATAGATGAAAACGTGGCAGCGGTTGGGAGACTGTGCTGGATTACACACAGAAATTGAATCTTCTGTCTCACAACAAGAAGCAGCATGCAGTGTACTTTATGGTGCTGCCCTAGTCCTCCCCCAACACTAAAAGTGAATAAAAATATGGCATGCTACATTAAAAATGAGAAAATTAATATACAATAAAAGCTTTAAGTGACTGGACTGTAAAAGAAGGAACTCGATAACAATCCAGACATTGCTATCTCTTCATTAGGCATGAAAACACCACATTTGAGAGGTTATTTGAAGGATATCCTGCATTCATAGACTTATAGGGTATATTATACTGCAGAAAAACACTCATGGCAATGAGTCTCAGATGCCAGGTCAACTGATTTGGACTCATGGATATCGCTCTATGGGTCTGAAAATAGCAGTGTAGATGTTCCCACTGGGACTTGAGTTTGGGCTCTGAGACCTTCCCGCCCTTCGCTGGGTTCCAGAGCCTGGGCACACACCCAAGCCTGAAGGTCTACACTTCTCTTTTTAGCCCCATAGCATAAGCCCCACAAGCCTGAGTCAGTCCTTTTTCATTTCAAAACACCAGAGAAAGATGGTTGCAAACTATTTAACACAGTGAATAAGGCTAATCTACTGGGAAAGACAAATCCCAGTCCCCTTCTCCAGCCAAGCATAGCTCCCTCCAGACAACAGCTCTGTATGCACACCTCTCATTTCACTCTAGTATCCATATGGGTCACTTAAACATTGACTAGAGTGACAAACATGCACAAAATATAATTCCAAACATTTAAAAACATGTTAATTGCATTTCATTATACAGAGATCACAACACAAGATACTTATGGACAAGTATTTAAGATGTGGCTGCAAAGCAGTGACTGCATAACAGTCGCTTTGGAGAAGTGTCAGCATTTGAGCACTAAGAGCATTATTTAAGTTGTTTGATTCTTCATTGTACCCAATAGGTGAAGCATCTAAAACAAACATAACATGAATCAGTGAGAGAATATTCAGCCCTAACTACCACCCCTCTCCCACCTAATGTCACCAGACAGGTTTTATGTTAAAACAGCATTTGGAACCAGTGTGAGACATAAGCTTCTCTGCAATCACAACAGCTTTGCCAATGCATCTTAATCCCAATGCTACCATTCCATGACACCATTCTACTGACACTCTGGGCTTGTCTACACTTGAAATGCAACAGTGGCACAGCTGCGCCAACATAGTACTTCAGTGTAGACACTATCAATGCCGGCTGGAGGGGTTCTCCCTTTGGCGTAGGAAATCCACCTCCCTGAGAGATGGTACTTAAGTTGACAGAAACATTCTTCCAAAGGCCTAAACATTGTGTACATCAAGGATTAGGTTGGTTTAACTATGCAGCTCAGGAATGTAGATTTTTCACACCCCTGAGCCATGTAGCTGGGTCAACCTAACTTTTTAGTGTAGACCAGGCCTAAAATCTGCTCGTGCACCTCAATCTTGGAGAACCCTTACTATTCCAGTTCCAGGGAACACCATATAGCTCAGCAAATGCATCTGAGTCAATCCTGACCTGTAATCCATTGCAAGGCCTCTCTGGAGAAAAATTAACCACAATAAATCATACAGCAGCTTTGCAAAGTAGGCATGTATCTCCTGAGCACTAGACTGAACTGATCAAACAAATAAATACATTGTAGTTTTAAAAAAAGTAATATTTTCACTCATGACCTACTCCAGGCTTTGAACCTTCATCTCCAGAAATGAGAAGATGGTGTATTAATCCAGTGTTTCTCAACCTTTTAAGTAGCAAGTACCCCCTAACTTCTGAACATTTTAATAAGTATTCCAACACTCCATTTTCTACAGGATTTTATATTTACAGACTAATGTGAGCCATATGTTGGAAGAAGGGCTGAGTATATAAGGCTGTGATATGACAGATGTCAGATCTAGTGTGGGTAGGATTACCACTTTTACACCATGAGTGTGCAACTCAAGTATATACCTGGGCTAGAGGTGATGCTGGCCAAAGCGAGGAGGCTTTGAGCAGCATGCCAATGCTGGGGAATATAAAGCGCCGTGCCAAATTTTATGCCATAGATTTGAGAGGAGGAAGAGGTGAGAGAGACAGGGAAGGAAGGCGAGAGAGAGAGGAAAAGAGGGTAACTGGTGAAATCTGGGGCTGTCATAGTTGTCAATTTCACTGCTCACTTAGAGCGGTGAAATTGACAAGTTTTCTGGGCACTGGACTTTGAGCCAGGGAGAGGGACTGCCACCTGGGCAAGTTGCAGGCAGCTGCGGCCTGGATGCCAGCCCAGGAGGTGGGCGACTGCCACCCAATCCAAGCTAGGGCAGAGGAGGCTTCCATGCCAGCTGGGACCCAGGGATGTGGGCAGGTGGCTGCTGCCCGTCTTCAAGCCGGGACGCTGGAGGCTGTCCCTCAGCTTGGAACCGGGGCGTGCGTGGCTGCCACCCAGCCGTGAGGCCAGCTTGCGAGACGCAGGAGGCTGCCACCAGGCTCCCACCTCAGAGCTGGGACCCAGTGGGAAGTGGGGGGCTGCTGCCTGCCTCCCCCAGAAGCTAGCAGCTGCCGTCTGCTTCCCAGCTTTCCCAGAAGTCGACAGCTGCCACCCACCTTCCCTTCACTCTGTTTTTCCCCAGGTACCCCCTGCCTATGTCTTGCATACCCCCAGGGATACGCACACCACAGATTGAGAAACTATGTATTAATCCAATGCATCAAACAGCCTCCAAAGCGGAAACATTAAGGATTCTAAGGCATATAAATAAGAGCTGTATTTCTGACACCATATCTGGAAGAGTCGACCCTGAACAAAAGTGTCAGGTAATGCAGTACACACATACCATGACACGTTCCTCACATCTGCATTTTCTGGACTGCAACAAGCTCATCCATACAGGCAGAACCTGTATGCACATGCACTCATGTGGAGCCCTGGGTTTAAATATTTACCTTAAAATGATACCACATCCTAGTAGCTGAAGTCCTGATAGCACCATGTAAGGAACTATGCAGGAGGGAAAAAGGGAATATGCAACAGACCGCCTAGGAATGTGCATTTATTTTCAAAACCCTTTTTTGTTGCTAGATCACCACTGGTTATGCTATGAAATAAGCCTTCCTTGTTTCAACATCTGCAAAATATCAGCCATAAAAGTGTTTTTAGTTATTTTACTTCAGAGGTCAGGAGATTCAACTCACTCAAAATTACTGTCTCAAGGAGAGAGGCAATACAGTGGCAGCAGCTCATAGTCAAAAAAGCCCAAGTCAGCGCCTACATCCACATATCCCAACTCATTTTACAAAGCAATGCAGGTGACATTATCCCCATTTTACTGGAAGGGAAACGGAGTCACAGACTCGCCTAAAGTCACACTCAGTTTGCAACAGAGCCAGGATTAGAGCCAAATCCCTGACTCCCGGTCCAGGGAACCCCCAGATCATGTATGTCAATGTGATACTGCACTTGCCCTCCTACCCCCCAGCACAGATCTCTTCCCCGCCCCCACAAATAAACCGCCTGCCTCTCCTCCAGCAGAGACTCCCCCCGAATAAACGGCCTACCCCTTCCGCAGCAAAGACTCCCAATAAACCGCCTGCCCCTCCCCCAACAGACTCCCCAATAAACCGCCTGCCCCTCCCCCAACAGACTCCCCAATAAACCGCCTGCCCCTCCCCCAACAGACTCCCCCAATAAACCGCCTGCCCCTCCCCCTGCAGAGACACCCCCCAATGAACCGCCTGCCCCTCCCCCTGCAGAGACACCCCCCAATGAACCGCCCGCCCGGCCTGCCTCTCTCGCCGGATCTCAGCCCGGACCATCCCCGCCGCTGCCGCCACCTGCCGCAGTCCCGGCCCGAACCATCCCGCCGCTCGGGGCTGCTGAGGGGAGGAGGCACAACACGAGTCGGCTCGGCTCCTCCAGCCCAGGCCCACCAAAGCTCTTAGCTCTGGCCCCGCCCGCTGCCGGCAGGGCCAACAGGCCTCCGCCGCGGAGACTAGTTGGGAGCAGGGCAGGCCAGTAACGTACGCCCCACCCCGCTCCCCGGGAAGGCCGAGCTGCCTCCTCCCCCCAGCAGGGGCCCTGAGCTCCGCACACCCCCAGGAGGGGTAACATCACCCCCATCGCTGCGGGGCCTAAGCCCTTCATACTCCCCCCCGGTAACTCCCCAATCAGGTGTAGGGGCTGAGCCCCACATACCCCACAGGAAGATTAAACCCCATCCTGAAGGTGGGGCTGAGCCATGCATACACTGATAGAAGGGTAACCCCCCCCAAATCCTTGGAGGGACCTGAGTACCCTTTGCTCCCCTCCCGCATCTGGAGAGAGGCCCTGGGAGAGGGTGCAGTAACACCTTCCCCAAAGACATGGTCCCCTTACCACCCCGCCTCCCCCCAGTCTCCCCAAAGAGAAGCAAGGAGCAATTTTCTGATAGAGAGCAGAATGCTTTCCAAGAGACAGTCCCCATCCCAGGGATGGGGAACCCTAGGTGGTGTGTGGTAGGTTGAGGGGAGACAGAGCTCCTAATGGGAGAAGCAAAGAAACACTAGGAACGTATCCTGTTTAGGGGTGCTGAGGTTGCCACCATTTAGACATGTTGCCCTTCAAGAGGGGGCACTGTCCCCAGGGCTGTTTTAAGACCTTTGTAGGCCCTAGGCACACTTGCCTTCATGGGTCCCCTGACCGAAATAACCAATTTGATTTTAAGCTATTAATAAATAGTTTTTTTAATTAAAAATTATATATACAATTTTTTTCGTAGGCCCTAGGTACTGTGCCTATTGGATAATACGGCCCTGACTGCCCCCAAAGACACATTGGAGCTGCTTGGACTCTGGAGGTTCAGGATGGTACCATCGAAAGCCTTGGATGGGCAACTATGCAACTGTGTGAAATCAGGAAAAGACCTCACATAACCCACCAACACCACTAGCCCCCCTTGGTGGCAGGCTCAGCAGGGAGGCCATGCAGTAATGGGTTTTGGGGCCAAAATCCCTTCACATTACTGGAAAGATTTCAGGAACAAGTCCTACATTTCTGAAATAAACAGCATTGAATGAATAAACACACATTAAAATGTCATGGATTAAATTAAGGAAGCCCTGGAGTTATTTGTCTCAGTCCAAAACCCTGCACACTGTGGGCTAAATCTGCCCAGTTACACTGGAGAAAATCCAGAATAACACCACAGAAGTCAATTAATCTGGCCCAGTCTCCTTATTATGATAGATACAGGTTTGTACACTGTGTAACACTGCCCTCTGGTGTTATATATGTGTTTCAAACCTCCCCCTGTTTGCAATAGTTGTGCTATTAGTCTTAGAACAAATGGAACTGTTTCTTGGGATGGGTGTAGTTTTTCAGAGGATCAGTTTAAGGCAAGGAAATGTAGTTTTTAGGTAAAGCATGTGGGCAAATTTTGAGTTTGTCAAGTGTAACAAAGTCCTTTTTGAAAGAAAGAAGTTAAGCTTAAAGTTATTCATATCAATGCAGAACCTATTTATCAAATGAACCTGAACAGCATTTTCTGTCTGTAGCACTGTTTGACACAGCTTTTCCCCTCCTGAGCCGAGTCTAAAAAATTGACTAATTTAGGATCTCAATTATGTGGAACTTGAAGTTATGTGAACCAGAACTAATAATCATGTTTAAACATACAAAGTTTTTAAACTCACCCCACCACTGCCAAAAAGGGGGCTCAACTTTCATAAACCCACTGAGTCCAAAATTAAGAGAGAAAATTATGCATCAAAAATAAGGTTTGAAGACTCTACACATCAGCCTTTATTATCTGAACTTTATATATCAGCAATTCCCAATTATTTGCTGCAGGATCATATTATCCAACATATATTAATCACACTGAAAATTCCCTCATTTTCTAAAACCTGTCTTATCTGAAATTATTCATTGTCCTCCTTTACCTTTGGATAACTGAGCTGAAATTCTGGTCCCTCTGCAGAAGTCAAGAGCAAAACACTTCCATTTACTTCAAGGGGGCCAGGATTTCACTCCATATTCTGTACAGTTGGGAGGCTGCTGTGCATCCTTAATAATAATAAATATGCAAAGACTTGGTTTTTACTGGCAATCCTGTACCTATATCTAGAGTATCTTCTATCACAACTGCAGTCAGGAAAGATTGTTATACTTTACATGTCTGAGTGGGAAAATAATCTACTCAACTTTTCCTCAGTGCTGATCAACATGTACAGAAGTGAAAACTAGAGATTATTTTTATTTCAATTTATATTTTGCATATTTTAAAATGTTAGTATAGACAATTTTAATTGCATGGTTCAGAAAATAATTGGGCATGGCACAGCAATTGAAAAACATAATCATGCTTCTTATAATTTAAGTATATGTACACTGGTGATTCCAGGGGAAACAGACAAATGCTCAGCATATAATTTTACAACAAACATTCAACAAAATGGGAAAAAATAGGAATTTCTAAGAGTTAAAATTGGGGATGCTATTAGAACCCGGCTAGAGGGAGTAACCAAAACTCACTTCGTTCATTGGTCAGATTTTGGTTGAAATTATTTGACAAAATAGGTTTATTAATTACAGAATAAAAAAAGATAAGATCTAGGTGTATTGATTTAAATCACCAATTGTAATCATTATTTAAATCAGGAAGCAGGAAATCTTGATTTAAGTGATCAGTTTTAACCTTGTTTTGCATTTGTACTTCTAGTTATTTTCCTAAAGAAAGGATAATTCTCATTGGTTGGTAACCATTAAACATGTTCATGTGCAATTAAATATAGCCTTTACACTAAATTTGCTACTTCTTTTTGCTAATCAGGATACACAATATCTACATACATTTATTTAAGCAATTACAGTATATAGAACATAAGCAGCATTTAAAAATGCCAAGTAATAAATATGAGACTTGTGATAAAAATAGCAAGATCTGGCAACCTGCACCATGCAGAAGAAGCTCAAGGACCACATTCTGGATTCCAGCCTTGCTGGGGAAAAGATCAAAAATGCCTGAGAAGGGGATATCATTGGTACCTGGGTAAAGGACACTGGCTTCCCTGCTCTGCAAAAAGATGACACAATTGATCTAAAAGGCCTTTTCCCTCCATCTTCTATGAATTCATCCCTGTATTCTGCAGCAAAAACAAGCGGTGCCAGAGAAGACAGGGTTTGAAAACTGCTTGGTCTGGCACATCACCAGGCAGAACTGTCACCAGCGCCTTTCTGGCCTATGGAATTACATAATTTAATAAACAGAACCAAGCCCTGTACTAACCCAGCTGCCTGCAAGGACAGAGTTTAGTGCCACATATTCAACTTGCCCTTGCATCACCAAGCCTAGGCCAAAGGGTGCTTCTGCCTCCAGCAGAGTCAGGCACTGACTCCAGTTTTAATGTCCCAACAGGCACAAGATCACATCCTCGTGGGGAGGGAAGATGGCTGCCTTTATGTGACCCCCTCATATACAGGTCACAATATATGGGGGACAGGTTCAGCCTCCAAGGCCCCGCTCCAGCTGGGGGTGGGAGGGGGGATGGGAAGAAGGGTTAAAAAAAAAAGAAAGAAAAAAAGCCTCACTATGGGAGGAAGTGACGTAATCTCGGTTGCCTGCCTGACCCCCACCCGGAAGTACGCGACAGACCCGAATGTCACCGAGCTCAGCAGTAACCGAGTCCAGCCATGTAGCCACCGTTACCGGCGCGAGGGGGGCGGTGCGTCGGCGCGGCTATGGAGCCGATAGACAACAGGTAGGTGCAGGGCGGAGCCTGACCCTAGCGGGGACCCGTCACCGAGATGCGCCTTCAGGGGAGGGGCGTCGGACGGTACCAAGTGCTGCCTGGGAGAGGTGTTGCCTGGTGGGGGAGGAGGTGTTTCAGCTTCCCCCTTTTACCTGTCACTGGTTGGTACAGTCCAGCCAGGAGCGCAAGAAGGCTTCCCTCCCTCTGACCCCCACCTAGTCCTCACTTCGGTCATGCAGTGACAGGGCAGCCGCCTGGCCCACACATCTGGGGGGGTGGGGAGAGGTGGAACAGCGTGCTACTGCCCCACTCCGGGGAGGGGGGTGACATGACGTCATCGTCTCAGTGTGGCGTCTCCATCCACTCCCTGCACGGCCCTATGACGTAATTCCCAGCTAATACACAGCCCCATGATGTCATGCATCATTGCGCTGACCTGCGCTGACGTGGCTTCGCTGCACGGCAACGTCTCAAACTTGCTGCCCGGTGACATAGTTGCATCAACACACAGCCCCGCAACATCCCAATGGCCTTGTGTCCATGCAGTGCTCTGTCACATCAACACACTAGCCAGCCTCACGTGCAGCCTTTCCTGTGACGGATCGCTACCTCCCCAACCAGACCAGACCAGACCAGAATGCACCATAGGATGTTGCATCAAGAAGGTGCCTTGATGCAGCAGCACAAATGTGCCATGACCTCACATGTCGCACAAAGATGTCATGCTGTGATACATTCCTCCACTGGCACCCCCCCCTGCTAAAACTGGGCAGTGCTGGAATAATTAAGAGAGATGGCAATTGAGCATCTGCAGCCACATCTCTTAAACTGGTACAGCATGGCAATCTCATGAGGAGGTTATAAATCCATGTTTATGAAATGCTGTGATATGGGTGTACTCTTATTTTTCCTTCCTGCAGAATGTTATTAATAATACATATCTTAGTTCTGCTCTTTTTTATTATTATTAAAGGGATCCTCTTTTTCCTCCATCTAATGAGACTGCAGACCTTCCACTGCCAAATTTAACACCAAGGCATCAAGAACTTATTCCCACTCCCTGTGGCCCTGTAAGTACTTCAACTATGTAATCTTGATTTAGAATAGAAGTTACTTTGATAATTTTACAGCAGGAAAGGGTCCATAACCCCTCAAGGAAAATCTCTTTCAAACCATCTATAATATGTAACACTTTGGCTCTCCAAGAGGTCAAATGGGCTGGCCACTGAGCAGCATGTTTACCTATTTTAAAGATTGACATGCGGAAATAAATCATTGTTGGAGGAAGGGGCAGAGTGAAATACAGGTCTAAAATGATTAATTACATACACTTAGGTTAAAATTACATTTAAAAAAACCTATACATTTCCTTTCATATGTTACGAAAACAGCTTAGATTATTAAAAAGGAAGGAATTTTTAACGCTCTTTGTAATAAAAATAACTAGTCACTCCCTCTTTAGTTTCTAGTTAATTTCAGAGTTGTGTACTTGTACAACAGTGGATTGCAAGCACAGCAAGGGAATGTGTGTTTAAGACTTCTTTATACTGGATTTTAAAAGAAGAAAATGAGGGGGGAAATTAGAAAATGAACCAGATTTGATCTGGAATTGCTCACTTAAAAAAAACAAAAAACAAAACAAAAACAAACCAGTAAATGATAGGGAGTGTTGAAAACAATGTCTACATTATCAGTTGATTCTTTACTAGCACAAATGCTAAGTACCAGAAATGCCAAAGCCCACTGGTTTGAATAGCTTGAACTGTATTAATTGTGCCTGCATAGCATTTGTTATAAAAATCCAGAATACAATGGACTACACAAATGGTTACTTTATATGTGGTCTCATTGGAAATTTTTAACTAATCACTTGTGTTAATAACTGACAGAGTATTTATGCTATGAGGTTTTTGCTGTGGCTGTGATCTCTAAAGTGAAATCCATTATTAAATATAAACTGACTATAAAGCAAATTCCATTATTTATCTCCAGTGGGTATGTCTAGACGGAGATAAAAGCCCTGTGGATTGCCCAGGTTTGCTGACTCAGGCCACATGGCTAAAAATTGTTATGTAGATGTTCAAGTTCGGGCTGGAGCCCAAGCTCTCAGACCTTCCACCCTTGCAGCATCCCAGATCCCCATTCCAAACATCTACACAGCAGTTTTTCACCCAAGCCCCACGAGCCCAAATTAGCTGACCTAGGCCAGCTGCAGGTTTTTTATCCCCGTGTAGACATACCCAGTGTGGCCAGTGTATTGCCACTGTACTTATGTACATGCCTAACTTTAAGTATGTGCTGAAATCTCATTGATGTCAGTGGGACTTGCACATGCTTAAGTGTTTTTCTGAATAGTGGTGATCTTAACTGTGTGCTTATATGCTTTCCTGAATTGGGGGTCTGTGTGAATAAAACCTAATATTTGAATTAGGAAATGTTACTGGTTTATACAGTAGATATTGTACACAAGGAAGGTGTAATAAGTACTACAACCCTATCATAAGCAATAAACTAACATGTTACTTACTGTAATCAGTAGGGGGAAGTTACGAAATGAAGCTGTGTGGCAACAATCATGTTATGCTAAACCTTTCCTCTAGATGACTCTTCTGCTCTATATGCCTGTTAATAAAGTCTTTTCCTGTTGCCAATGGCACAGAAAAATAAACATTGTATCAATATGGTATAGTTTCTCAGCAATTCAGCTGGCTCTGAGGTTTTGGCTGTTCTGGGAAAAAGGGAAAATGTAACTCATGCAAATCCTCTGGACACTGCTGAGGAATCTGAAGGGATTCAGTTAATTTTCTAACAAAAGTTCTATAGCTAGAAACACTTTTTTGTGTGTGTGGATGGGGAGGACATCCCTCTATGTTTTAGTGAGTGTATTTATCTGGGTCAAAACCCTTGATTTCAGAGGGTTGAGGATTATAGCATTCTGGCCTTTTATTCAGGGCTACTAAGAGCAGAATTTGGCCCCTCTTGATAAACTAGAAGTTTAATGATCAGTTCTAAGGCTGGGAACTACTACACGACAACCTGGCCATCTCTGGTCCTCCTTAGTTTTGGAGTAATTTCTTTCATTGGATAGAGTTTCCTTTCACTTTTGTAAGTAATGCCCTGTAGTTGGAAAAGTATAATTTAACTAATTTAGTGTAATGCATTTTTTAGGAGTGTTAATGTTCTGATTTTAAACAGACCTGTCTGAGTATAAATATTTTCTCATTCCAGATAAAACCTTGGTCAGAGTTGTCCTCTCCTGTCAAGATCTACTTCTGTGTAACTATCCTCTCTCTACTGAGTGTAATAGGATTAACCATAGAGACCCTTGTTCAACAGACTGATGAAGATTTCACTGTTTCTCTTATACAGTTAATTGGAGTTGGTAAGAATTTACCAGTTTTTGCACTTTAAAATATATGCACTGATTCATCACCAAATTAGTAAATAAAGGACAGTTCAGATTTAGGGTTTTATTCTATTTGATATATACATTGCACCTCAATACCTGCAGGAGCAACATTACATTCGTTCAGTAGTGCACATGCTAGATTTTTGCGGCAGTTGTATTTTGGCATTATTTTAGAAGGAAGATTGATAATAGATAGAGTATCATGTAGAAAGCGATTCTCTGAACAGCATAAAATAAATACTCTGGTTTTAGAATGTTTTAGCTTAGGGCTGTTTTGTTGCTTCTGTTTTTATTTGGTTTTAGTGTAGTGGTTTCCTATTGGGCAACTATACCAATGATTTTAGTTTTGGACGACTATCATTCTACTAGACTGGAAAAGCATGTGAGGGAACACTGTCACATGTTTGTGGGGCTACATAGCATTGGGAGGGTTTTGTTCCCCTGTACCCAATGGTCATTAGCCATTTGTTCTTGTGATACATTACAAATAATCATAACAGGGCATCGCCACTGGGCTAACACTTTAGGGTTGGGTTTCTGCAGTGGAATGCGGTCATAGTGCAATGCTTTTGTCTTCACTAGTCACACTTGATTACAAACCTTTGTTACCAGGAGCACTCAGTCTCTTAAGGACTTTATCAGCATTTGCTTGGGGGTGGGGAGGATGCAGCCATTTTTGAACTGTTCCTTGTCACTTAGCAGCTGTTATGGAGTACTAAGCCCTACTACAGTTGAAACTGGTCATGGTTGGAGATCCGGGGCGGGAGGGGGAGGCATGGATGTTTAATCACAGGATAATGGCAAGTGCTGTTGTTGCCTGCATTGTTACTGGAAGTGTGTTTTTGTTTTCTGTTTCTCAACTAAACCACAAAGACATTTATCTTCCCATTTTCTTTGTGGTAGCATTCTGCTACACTGAAAACTCATAGTGCTTTGTGTAAGCACATAACACTCACTGCACTTTCCCCATCCCTCCCATGTAGCCTTGGAACTGTGGATATTTCTGAACATGGGGGTGAGGATAAGATAGAAGTGTTTGCTGTATGATGGTACCAGAGCCAGACAGTCACACTGTTCCATTTCACGGACTGTGAGTCATGGGCAAGGGTCAGGAAGAAAAGGGGTCAGTGCATTGTGGAAATGGAGGTAGAGGACTATTGAAACTTGGGACCTGGGGCACACCCCTTCCCCCTGGCTACACTACAAACTGGCATGGGTACAGGGCCATGCCACAGCCTGAGGCATGTATTTACCCATACCCTGCAGGTATGCTATCTTATTTGTCCACTACTTGCCTTCAGACACTTGCTTCTGGGATTTAGGTGTGGCCAATAGGGGGATTATTTATGGCACAATCATGCACATGGAGATGTGTACAGTTGCTAGTGTAGATGTACCCTAACATTTCAACCCAACATAGAAGTTGCTATCAGACTGTGGTCAGATCCATTTGCCTTCAGCAATAGTCTATCCAGTAATGCTTCAGAGTTATCCCATAATGCCTTTAGCCAGTTGAGCAATGCTGTAGACATGTGTCTGTAGGGTTAATTCCGTGCCAGCCATAGAGATATAGCTTTCTCATTAATTACTTCCACTAGGAAGCTTAAGTTATTTCACTTAGTATTTTTTTATTTTGTAGAAGGGAGTTGATAGGGTAATATTTTCCAGGTGGCGTATGAGGCAAGTCAGAAAATGGATGTCATTTGTTGTGTGTTAGACATTGTGTCATCTACGCCTGGTATCAAGAATATATGCCCCTTGTGTGTTCTGAGTCCCAGTGGCGTACCAAAGAAGGAGGAAGGGGGAGCCAGGCCCCTGGGCACCAGCCTTTGAGGAGGCACCGAGCCAGCCCTTCACCACGCACAGGAGGCTCTGAGGGGTGCCCCATAGCACCTCTCCCTGCGTGTCGTGAAGGGCCAACCCGGCCTCCCTCCCCAGGTCAGGGTGTGTGGCCACCCCCTCTAAGCCAGCGCCAAGCTGCGGAGCGGGAGAGGCAGGCGCCGCATACCAGGTAAGTGCAGGGAGGTGTGGCGGAGCCAAGCCTGCATGTGCGCCTCCAAGTCCCTCCCATCCCCCCACAGGTACAGACCCCCCCTTCTCTGGAGCAGCTGGGGGGGCGCCGGGACCCCTCCTGCCCTGTGTAGTGGGTTGGGCGGTGTGTGAGGCCGGGGGTGGCACAAATATAGGTTTGGAGGAGCCTTGGTATGCCACTGCTCACTCCCGGTGGTCACTGACCCATCTTTCTCCTTCTCAGTGTTCTGCATGTACTATGTGACCAGAGGGATCCTGCAGGAGAATCGCCAAGAGCTCATTGTCTTCGTTCTCTCCATCTTGCTGGTGATGTTTCGATCCATTGTAAACTTCATAGTTCTCTCTGCTGAACAAAAGCCAAACCTGCTGGTCAGTATCTCAGTTTCATTCTCTTTGCTTTTCTCTAAATACTGACTTTGTAGATCTTAGGGAAGTAAAGCAGCCTGCAAGTGTGTTAAGACTGCTGTCATAGGGAAAGTCAGGCATCTTAGTCCATCAAGATTACAATATTCCTACAGGACATCAGGAAGTTTGATTATCTGAGATGAGGAATTCCTTTCTGTTGTCCAGGTACTTTTGTGGTTCTCCTCACGGGAGTATCTGAGTGCAGCACAAATCTCAATGGATTTTACCTCACAATCCTCCCTCTGAAGTACACAACTACTATTTTCACATTACAGAGGGCGCACTAGCACAGAGCAGGTTAAGTGAGTTGCCCAACACAGGAAGTCTGAGCTAGGAATTGAACCCAGGTCTCCTGAGTCTTCTTGCCATGGCCTAGTGACTAACTCAAATCTTCCTACTGTTTTTTCCATGGGAAAAGTAGTATGATCTTGCTGTGCTGGAAAGTTGCAGTATCTACTGGAAAACAAATGGTGGGTGCGGGCTGTAGCTTTGTTTACACAGCAAGTTACTGTGTTGTAAGCCAGGATATGAATCTATAGCAAACGCACCATCCAGGACAGTCACTCCACTGTAGTAGTGTGCACACCAGATGTTGGTGTGCAGCAAACTGGTGCGCTGTAGATTCACACCCTGGTTTGCAGCGTAGTATCTTGACGTAATCAAGCCCTAATGTACCTTGTCTGTGTTTATTAGAAGCAAATGGGGTACAGGATTTTGAGTTAAGCTGCAGCCCTCACAAACCCATCACACCCAGACTCTGCTTCTAGATAGTCCTTCCCCCTTTTCTTGCACGCTATTTCCCAGGGTGGGAAAGAGGTTCCTACCTCCAGAGTCACACTGAATTATTAACTCCAGCAGGGAGGAACACTGCAGAAAATAAGCTAACATGATTCAAGCTGCTTAGGATTGGCCTGCTCAATTTACATATCAATGACTCATTTGATCACGTTACTTATTGACAATGAACAGGGTTTTGGGGCTCTCCAAGGGAAAGATATCAAGGAAATACTGATTAATTTAATGTACAAACCCTAGCCATCTTCCTATACGGTAAACAAAAGCCAGGAAGGAGATGAAAACAAAGCTATGCTTATTGATCCTAGCCAAAAAAGTTTCAGACTCACAGAGAAACAAGCACAGTATTAAAATTAAAACTGTGTTTCCCATAGAAACAGATAGGGAAAATTTTCTCCATCTCAGGCAATCAGACGTCTTACCTTTTCATGAGGACCTGGCAACTCTCATGAAGTAAGCTCAAAACCAGCCACTGCCAAAGAAATGTTGGCCCTCACAACTATTTCTTTGATATGTAAAATAAAAATCAAGTGTAGGCTTCTATATTAACATTGCAATGACACTGTTTAAATACCCAAGTTAGGGAATGCAAAGGTTAAGGTATAACTCTCCCATTATAAGGGTAGCGTATGCTAAGTTGCACCTTCAACATCGTAATTAGTAATCCATTACATCAAAAGTATTACAAATTTATGAGGGCATAATCAATGCCAGTTTATATTCTAGCAGTACATACTGTGTGATCTTACTTGCTTTAACTGCTATGTCAGAACCTCTGCATTTGCATACAGCCTGATTTCCTTGTTCCTGGTCCCTGTGATTTCCAGCAATAACAAATCCATATTAAATGTTGTCCACATTTTCTCCCTTCTGTTGAAGGTTGACCTGACTGTAGTGTGGCCAGTCCAGGTGTGCCATTGTAACTCTCTTGCTTTTCTTTCCCATCAGGCCCGCTTTATTCTGATCCTCTTGGTTGGATCCTTTGATGTGATCTGTGCCATCATCCTCATTCAGAGTCAAAGCATGATGGCTTTCCGAGTGGGTGGAGCTCTGGAAAGCCTCCAGTTGCAGTATTTTATGCTGAACCTCTGTTTTTCCATGTTGACCTTTGATCTTCAGGCGCAGGTACTAATACACTCTACGCTGCTTCCCTCTCCCATTAATAGTGACCATAACTTAGCATTGGACTAGTGCAGCATTTCGCAAATTGGGGGGCCTAACCCAAAAAGGAGTTGCAAGGCTATTGTAAAGTGGTCGCAGTATTGCCATCCTTACTTCTGCGCTGCCATCAGAGCTGGGCAGCCAGAGAGTGGCAGCTGCTGGCTTGGCATCCAGCACTGAAGGCAGCACCTCCTCTCCAGCAGCAGCACAGAAGTAAGGGTGGCATGGTAGGGGTGGGGGGCATCACTTTTTGGGAGCAGGAAGTCATCACAGCCTGAAGTAGTTTCAAAGGGGGGCCCAGCAAAAAAAGAGTTTGAGAATCTCTGGACTAATGTATGTAAGAAGCAACTGCAATCCTGTGCAATCATCTCTATAGCTCTCTACCCATCTCTAAAATGTTCCTAATAATGATGACCTCCCGAAGTGCCCTTCATAGGAAAAAAAGGCTAAAACCTATAAAAATAAATCTAGATAATATTTTCTCATTGTCCTGCCAGACAAAACAAGAACAGAATCTTATTGTTAGGAAGTCAGTTTGCCCAGAAGTCCAGTGACTTCCAGAAGCATTGAAACTCCACTGTTTTGGTTTCCTAACATAGGAAAGTCCTTATAACTGAATATCTTTACAGAATCGAGCTTCTTGCTTCTGTAGCCACGTAACTGCTACTTACAGTTGGAAACAGGATCCTGAGGTGTGGGTGAATCACATTCTGATACAGAACAACTTGACCTAGCAGAGCAATTAGGTCGAGACACCAACCTGAAACTACAGATATGTAAAGTGAACCACAGCGCTCTGTTTGGAGAGAGATTGTACTTCAATACCTATGCTACTTTATTACTTATACTTTCACCTGGGAACACACATTGCTGCCCTCCCTGTTCCTTTGCTGCACCGATACAGTGTGTAGGGTATAGTATATGCCCTTGTCTCCTGTTTGGTGTTGTCTGTGTTTTCCTGTGGGAGAAATCTTGCCTTTTAAACTCCGCCCATCTGTCGCTGCTGAGAGTTTGTGCCATCTCTTTGGACACTGCTCATTTGTCGCTGTACCCAATTTAAAAACAGCCATTTCACTCAACTTCTGCCTCTTCTCTCTCAGCTCTGCCTTTGTGTTCTGCTGCTGACGAGTCTGCACGAAATCACCCTCCTACACAGCATCATCCTAGCAGTTGGTGTCTTCTGGGCATGCCTCAAAGTGACCGTTGGCATCATCTCAGTGAGTGTGAACCTCAGAATGACTCTATGAATTTTATAATGGGATGTGAACTCCTTGGAGAATGGGTTCTCAACCTGGCCAGACAGGAAAGAGACACGGGTCTGGGGGGTCTCAGCATTGAGGCAGAAGAGAAGCATTAGAGGGCCCTGTTTTCATGTAAATGACTATATTATGATTGAAAATAAGGGCTTGTGAATTTAAAATTTTGGATTTGATCTTACTCAGGCAAGACTTCCACTGAAATCTTGGGAGCCCAAGTAAAGAGTGCAAGATCAGGAGTAAAGTAGATTCACCTCCTTTTCTCTGATGCCACATAGAACGCGTGAGGTGTGATTTAGATGCGTTGAGTGTTTTCAGTTTGCTTCAATGCTCATGGAAATTCTTAACAGCTGAAGGATGGTTTTATACTTCATATTACATATAGGCTCCTGGATGCCAGCAGTTGGTCTGTTTGCATGTCTAGCTACACAGAGCTAGCTAGAAGCACGTAACACTTAAAATACTACTTCCTTCTAGGTAATATGTCACATGAAATCAACCCTGACCTGTAGCCTGGAATCTAGTTGCAACAGTTGTAGCCTCCTCCTCCTATTGCTGGGAAAGCATAATACGGGCCACTTTTAAGTGTTGAGACCAGGAAGTCAGCCCTAGCTGCTCCCCACATGCCTTTGTAAAGAATTCGATCTCTGGCCCCCATTAAATCCCTGTAGACAGACAGCAAGGGAAGTGGGGGAGGCATCAGGATAGCGTGACTGGAAGTGCACAGCCACCAGTTTGTTTTTCCACCACCAAGTGCCAACCAATCATCAGAAACCACCTGGCCTCAGCAGCTGGCCTGCATAAATTTCCTGGGTCTCTCTGAGTTACCTGGAGAGTGAGAGCATTAGGGGAGTCACTCTCTTAGACATGCATTAGATGGAAAGCTCTGTCTTCACACACACAATCTCTCTCACGCCCTACACAGAGGCAGTGCAAAGGTGGGTATCTGTACATTAGTAGCAGCAAATGCTCTGGTGGACCATCTGTCTTCTTACTCTGCTCAGAGCCCTGTCTACACTACAGCTACCACTGGTGACCTGCACTGCAGGGGTAACTGCTGAACTCCAGCCCCATTGTTTCCCAGAGCAGACACAGCCTTGCACTGCTCAAGAATAAGAGATCTGGGATGCCTGGTATATTTAAAGCAATAAAAAGGCAGCATCTCAGGGCAACATCTTGCCAGCCTGTGGTACTCTGCTGCAGGGGTCACAGACAGGGCAGCTAGATTTTAGAAGGGCTAGAATGTTTCCCACTCAGATCCTTGTAGTTCTGCATTCCAATGTCAGGATAATTCCTTCTCTGGCTTTGGGTCATAGGTTCATTGCACCAGGGTCAGGAAAGGGAATCCTTCCCCATCCCAAAATGGACAAGCTTCACACAGTCAGCTCGTTGCAGGGTACATAGAGCTTTTTCACCTCCCTTTGTAACAGTGGGTCTCAACTTCCTTTCCTTGGAGCCCTCAGTCTGCACTGTCACATATAAGCATCTGCTCTCAGCTTGTTGTGGAGGCAGAAACGTGGAGGCACATGAATCTACAACAGGTATAAAAGCTTTAACAACAATAACCTAGCAGTGCCCCACACATCATGGTCCTCTCTAGAACCTAGGGGACTCTGATTCCACTCCAGCCCTTCCAACTCTCTTCCCTTCCCCCCCCCCTGCGCTGACAGTTGTCACATCTCACCAGGTGTTGGCCTTTATCTTGCTCTTATTTTATCATCTCTTCTCTTTATCTCCCTTTTCTTCTCCTGATGTTTCTTTCTAAGGTAGTTCCCTGGTTTAAGCTGCTGTCCACCCCCATCTCTTTCCCTTCGCTCCCGTCATTTTCTGTTTCCTCTGTTCTCCTGTTTCCAGTTCTGTCCTTACTGTTGTGCTTCCTAGTCTCGCCCATCATCTTTCTACAGCCTCCTTCATGGCTACCACCATAGACAGCACAAGGAGACAGCAGAGGGGAGAGAACACAGGGCCTGCCCGAGGGGCCAGAGTGAATCAGGCGTATTCCACAGGAAGGATCTGGCACCCCCAACTTTAGAATCCCTGCTGTAGAGTTTCAGGTAGCGAGCACGGCTGAAGGCAGGGTATTAGGCTTGATGGACCAATGGTCTGGTCTGTCCAAATGTGGTAAATCCTGCAGGGACAGTTGTTCCAGGCAGGTGTGTGGTCCTCTGTGACTCAGCACTTTCTCCTCTCCTTGATCAGACCTGCTCTTCTGGTTGAAGAGGGCCAGAGGCCAGCCCTAGGAAGAGGGGCTAACGCTAGTGTGATGTGCATTGCACCCTTCCTCTTTCCCTAACTCTGGGGCTAAGCAAAGAGAGAAATCACTTTGTCCCAGTTACACTTGATCACTTTCTCAGCTTCCTGATTTTAGCCTTTAGTGATTTTATTCCCGCGTCCCCGCCCCCCAGGAGAATAAGATTGAAAACTGCAGGGCGTGGACATTCTGCAAGCTAAGTAAACATAAATGTTGGAGCAACTCAGAGTGCATGTCTGGGAGCCAGCTAGAAAGAGAGGAGAGAATGATTTTGAGGCATGTTAGGCAAACAGCAGTTTCAAAGGAATTGGCTTCTAGTGAAAAGCTGGTGGCTTTTCCATTCAAACTAGCTGTCAGCCTCACAGGGAGCTGTACAGAACTGAGTGAATTGAAGTTCAGGGCTGTGAAGGGCGACAAGATTGCCTCAAACTAGACAGTAGTCAGTGGTGTCTAAGCTTCCCCATATAGCCAGGCAACCATGGTTCCATAGTGACCTGCACCATCACCGATCATGCCAGTCCCAGTTTCCTCAGAGACGAACCATTGGTGTGTGGTGAGGAAGGCGAAGGGAGACTAGAGGGCAGCAACTGTAGCTTGACCCCAGCGCTGCAGCAGTGAAAGACCAATACATTGCATGTTATCAGCCCCTCTAACTCTGGGCAAAGGGGTGGGCCTGGCTTTGTACATAAACCTTAACTAATCTGGACGATTTGATGTTGGGCGGAGGTGAGGGGACAATTAAGGCATCTGCTGATTCCTGCCAAGGTGCAGACCTGAGTGAGGGGCAAGAGGGGACTCCCAGAGCTCAGTCAGACCACAGCTCGGGGCCAACCATATGCAACCTCATGCCTTGTCAAAGTCTCCAGCATCCAGTTTTAAAGCTGCTTGTATGCAATTTTATTTTACAGATTTTGAAAGAGTTAAAACCTCTGGTCTGGATTTTTCTGAGTCAGAACGTACCAGAAGTGGCTAATCTCATCTACCTGCTCTACATGGTAACTCAAGTATTTTTTGATGTAAAATAAAGGCCGGGGACAATTTTTATACATCGCTGGGTTCTTGCAACCAAGCTCTACCCCCAGGCCTGCACCATCCAACTACTGTTAGAGCCAGCAGGAGTTGTGCATGTACCGCAGCTCCCATTGAAATGATTGAGAGCTGCAGGCATGCCAGACCCTTCAGGATCAGGCCCATTAATGTTTATCAGCTAGCCAGAGGAAAAACACCCAGTGTTAAGTTTGCTCTTGAGCTGCTTGGATACAGGGGGAGGCACTGGCAGCATCTCCCATGGGCAAAGGGTCAGGAACCGTTAGGGAAAGGCGGCAGATATGCCCTAGCACAAGGTATGCAGCTCTTGATAACACCCCCTTTCTCCTCCCTCCCTCCCTCCCCCCCAAGAGGTCTCAGAGCATACAAGCAGCTCCTAGACCAGCTGCAGGCTCTCAGGGTCAGTGTGTGCTGGAGATTTCCTTAGGCAGCACAACCACCACCCTTTCTTCCAGACACAGCTAAGACAGCATAGACACAGCAAACTGCAATGCTCTGCATCTCACGTGTTTCTAAGGCGCTTATCACTCTGCTATCCCAGCCCGTCCGCACTATTTGTGCCAGGAGGGAGGAGGTAGAGGATGAGCATAGGGAAATGCAAAGCGGATTACTGCACGAGGGAAGGGCCTGAATGCCAAGAGGAGTTAGCATTTTTCATACCAGTCTGGGCTTTTCCATGTATGGCCAGAGGGCACACTGCTCAACAAGCACCTTTTCTCAGTGGTTGAGCATGTTGCCTCCGCAGCCTTGGCAGCCTGAGACGAGAGAGACGAAAATCTAGCCAAGTCCCCCTGTGGCTCTACTGAGTGCTCCCACCCGGCCACTGAGCTCTCTGCCCACGTTCTTGCAGCCATCAGTGAACCCCAGTATTTATCTCAGGCTTCTGGCAGTCACAGGGTCAGCAGAATAATTCATCCTTTTCCAGGAGTGGAAAAGCATCACGCCCGTATGCTGTACCTGGTCACAGGACTGTCCCCCATGGTCTCTTCTTACCATGGTATCACTGGGGTCTGCATTTAAATTACAGCCCACCAAGAACAGAGCCAGCTAGGAGGCAGGTTCCTCTGGTCAAAAGAATCCACCCTCCTTCAGGAGGGAATTGACAGACCCTGAGCCCCAGGGAACTCGAGCGGAGCCCCTGGCCGAGTATGTAAATCATTTTATTTCTGAATGTATTATTCATTAAACAGCAATAGTTGCTTTAGAAACCCTGGGATCAGATGGCTCCATGCAAAATTCAGCACATCTTCCTGAGAGCTGGGCGCAGGAGACTTCCCAGGAAGGGCAGGTTTGAGATTCTGAATAGGACTTTAATTTCTGTAGCAAAGTCGTTTCCAGAGAATCAGAAGTGGTGGATTTTATTCCATGTCAGTTCCCCTATCTGGCGGCTTCACTCCTGATACATGAGTGATACAAAAACTTGGAGAAAGTCAAATCCACTTTGCACTTCTGCACTGGCATGCTCAACCTGCAACAATCCTCTCTTAGCAAGAGAGCCCACCAGGTGTTAACACAGGTATTAACGTACAACCTGTGTCTCCATCTAGAAAAGTTACTCAGCGTTTCTCACAAGGAACAAAAGTTTCCTCAAAATAATTCTGCCCTTCTCTACGACTTTCCATCTGAGGACCCCAAAGTGCTTTACAATCATCAATGAATTAAGCCTCTCTTTGACCCTACAAAATTCCTACTAGCAATCACTTCACCACTGAATGCAACCACCTCAGGGCTGCTATATAGCAGCAACCCCCTGATAACAGTTTAGGGACAGGAAGTGAAGAATGCAGTAATCAACTGAAACTACCAGGGAATTTTAATAGGCACAATTGAATCACCTGAATGGGAATTTGGTCAGAACCTCGCTTGTACATCTCAGCTGGGCAACCCCTAACACCATGGTGGGGTACTGATTCATTTCTGACTCCAAGGGAATAGTGCACCAGCATTTCTAACACCACTCTCTGTAATCTTCAATTGTTGTAGAGGTATCTCCTAGTATTAACATACCAAAGTCCTACGCAGCATGAGAGCTGGGTAGCTTACACCCCCCAAGTGGGTCTGCTACATGAAATTTAAAAATGTCATTTTTAACTAAAAATAACCATTCTGCCCTCACTTTGTGTTCTAGGCCCATTCAAACATGGCAGTGACAGAGTTTCACTTAAAATCATAAATCCTCATGGCAGGCAAAGCAGCGGGGGTGGAGGGGAGGGAGGAGAGAGAAAGCTTGTTATAACTTCTTTGATTTTTGTTTATGTGATTTAACTACACCCACATGCTGCTTTTACGTGCCTAACAAAGGAGCTACAGATAAAGCTTGCCCAAGGAAAGTGTGGCAGAGGGTGCAGCAGTGGACTTCATGTATCTTGCACTATTTAGACAGTCATTATTGAGTCTGCAAAATAAGAGTTAGATTAGTTAATGAGATAAGGAACATTTCTGCTTGAAAAATTCATAGCACAACCCAGGCCAAGAATGACGTGTTGAGACACGATAGTAAAATTGAATAAAACTGAGAAACTGGGTTGTGTAGGAGCCCAGAGGTTTTAGGGTTTTGAGGGATTCAATGTGCGATGAAAGCAGTTTCTTAACAGTGCTAGGTAGGTTAATGCTGGAAAGGCAGCAGGGGCTACTACACATGGAAGTGTTTCATAGACAATGGTTGGATGACCCTATTGGAGGTTTAAGTAGAAGCAGCGGGAAAATAAGCTAGATATGGGAAGTGATTCCTGAAATAGTCTGCTTATATAAATAGATGCTAATGGAAACCTGCAAGACTAGAGAAAGATCTGTCAGGCTACTAGAGATCAAGGGAAGGGGAATTGTGACGAGAGTGCCCTTCACATTCATGTCAACATCAGTGCAGTGAAAGGCATGTAAAAACAGCTTTGTCCCCAAACCCACAATAGAGAGAGGTAAGGGGAAGAGAGAGTCCTGCTTGTCTTGTGCCTGCTCTGGCTAATCTTCCATTTCGGGAGAGTGTTGTTTTCACATAGCTTTAACAACGCTATGAGTCTCTGGCCTGGTGCAGTTTAGATGGCATTCTATATGAGATCAGTGTGTGGCTTTGTGTGATGGGATCAGGCTGGAAAAGGGAGGAAGGTGTTGGTATTAAAGGATACCTGGAGGGGAAGGAACAGAAGTCCAAGCTGGAATGTGTAGGGGCCTGAATAAGATGGGTGCAGCAGAAATCGAAGAAAGGGAAGTGTTTGTTTGTCCTTCATTTTTTAATGTAATGCTGGTAAAGGTGCAATCGTGTTAGCCCAGGAGACAGAAGCTCTGCTTATTTACAGAACAGGTACAGCACAGGAAGAAATACGACAAATTTCCTACCAACATTCCTCCACCGTGCTCTATAGGGATCACTGCTGTAACTAAAAGCAGAGTCTCCCTAGCCCATTAACTCTAGTCATTCTTCTAAGACTACTAACAGGCTTCTGCTTGGGGGTATTTTTTTTGTGATCTACTGGGGCTGGACTAGGAGATCATTGTGTAGCCAACACAAAACCAAGAGAAGAAACCCAAGCACCTGTCATAAAAGCACCTCCCCTCCTTGGAATCCACACTGCTGCTTCTCCACTTACCTGTTTTGGCAAACTGATGACTCATTACATCCTATGGCAGGTTTCTGTCAATACAAGTGCTGATTGTCTGTCTCCATTTTTCCTCAGGTGATAAGAGACTGGGGCAAGGGAAATTCCTACACTCTAGAAGCGGCCGTCATCATTGGCTCTTGCATCTCCGTGGCAATAAAATCTGTTTTGTTCTGGGCACTGCTCCATGTCTATCGCAGCTTTGGGCAGGGGCTGAGAGAGAGAAGTGAGTAGTTAGAGAATTAAACTGGCCAGTGCAAGACTGCAGGCTGTAGCATTTCAGCCACAATCAAGCAGGGAATTGGTCAGGCAGGAAAGGAAGTTTGGAGTGAGAGTTTTATGAAAATAGACAGACTCTTAACTATAGCAGATGCTGCTGCAGCCTCTGAATTTACTGACCTGGCCAAAGGCTCCTCAGCTCCTGCAGGGCAGTGACACAGACCCTCTCCATAAGGGTAACATCATTCAGTTGTCCCTTAACCTAAGCTGCAGTGGACACCCACCCAGAGAGCAGCTTTATGTGAGACTTTTTTCATGCATCTAGACTACTTAAACAGGTGCTTTTTATCTTCATAGTGCTTTACAAACCAGCTGAGCTCACAGCACCTCAAGAGGGGCAGCTTAAGGGCTGGAAAAACAGAGGCACAGAATAAAGGGACTTACTGGAGCAATTGACACTTGGGATTTGAACTCAAAAATGTCCATTGGCCCACTGTTGTGCTTAATCCCTCAGCTCCTCTCTGTCATACAAAGGATGTAAATACTAAAAAGTGGCTCTGACTATGACCTTTTTCTTCCTTTCTTCTCCAGTGTTTTCTTCCTATGGAAGGATTGACTCCTGAGGGACAGGAACCCCGTTGGGTCCCATTTAGTGCTCTTACAGAGCGAAACCACAGCGGGAAGGAGCCAATCCCTCACCCCGCCTACAAAGCATGAGATGATGGGATCCATTTCACTGGGGATTTATTCAGAAAACTCAGCCCAACACAGGGAATTTGAGTTCCTCGCTTCTTTGGTCCTCCCATTTCCCAGTTTGCTGTCTACACATTCCGTAGTTTGCTTTATGCTTTCTCAGGTCCGTTTGTCCAAGCAGTTGTGGCTGCATGGCTGATCACTCTTCCAGAGCCCTCTCTGCTTTCCAGACGAACGCCAACCCTGCCATTCCACAGCTGGTCCTGCTGACAGGATGGTACATCTCGCCTTTTATTTCACATTGCTGCACCAACCACCACTTTGTGACCAAAGGCCATTAAGACGTGCATGTGAGTGGAGAGTGTTACTGCTGTAAATGTTGGTTTTATTCATTTAGCACCACAGAGGAGGTTAATTGCACAGAGTTTAAAAGCAGAGCAGCAAATGCTGTCTTACAGCTCTCACGCAGACCACAGAGACATGGGTTTTCTGACTGAGCAGTAAGGCAGTGGATTGGCCTGCCATAGTTTCCCCATGTGGTGTGCAGCGTTGTCCCTTGTAGCACCATGGTGCATACTCTCTGTTGCACTATTACAATTAGAAATGGTTTTTAAAAAACAAACTAAAACCAAGATGTTTCTATGATTGTTACACATCCCCAGGCTTCTGATATTGCTGTGCAATTGCTTGGATAATAGCATGGATAGATCTTTTACTCCTCCAACTTGTTAAACTGGAATTTTTTTTTTTAATCCAACTAAACATTAGTTTGCAGAACAATTGCAGATTAACTGAATCCAACTGTGTGAGTGTCTAATTAGCGTGCCATTTCATACCTGATTGATGGTTGCAGGCTTGGTCTACACTGCCGGTGAAATTCAGCAGCAGTTGATGGGAGATACGCAGGCTACACAAGCTACTCTACGTATCTCCCCTCAACTTCCTATCTTCTTCGTAGCACGGCGTCCCCACTGCTCTGTGTCTATGGGAAATGCCTTCCTGTTGATGCCACATTAATCTTTGTGCAGGGGTGGATTAACGGCATCGACTTCCAGATTGATTGAGCAGGTCTCCACTGCCGCTCAATCAATCCTGCAAAATTGATCTGGCAGTGCCGACAGTGCTGCCATCAATATAGGCATACCCACATTAAGCCTTTAATAATATAATAAGAAGTTTGATATTTTATTAATTGGAAGTTTTTGTTACTGGCTTTGTATTTTTCAATAAAGTGTAAACAGTTTGAATGTGGAGAGTTGTTTTTTTTACTAAGGTTGTCAGCGTGGTGACTTGCCGAGGAAGCTCTCATATGGAGTATGGATTAGAGTTACAACTGCAGTTTTCATGTTGCGGTTATAGATTTAGTTGGGGGGGATGATATTAGAGATCCTGAATTAAGTGTTCAGAGTAAGTAGCTAGTATAATACATTGCATTTTTATATGTAGTTTCTTACATCAGAGGATCTCAAAGCATTTGAAAAATTAAGTCTCTCTGCACTCCTGTTAGGTGAAACTACATCCACTTTGCAGATGAAGAAATGGAAGCACAGATAAGTCAAATGCTTTGTCCAAGGTCACACAGCACATAAGTGGCAGCACCAGGAGCAAACAAGGGAGTTCTCTCTCTCTCCTCTCCACCCTCAGCCATTGGATAAATACTCTGGCTTCACTTCACTAAGACAAACTGTTTTATTTTTATGAATTGTTGCAGAAACGCAGGAAACCAATTAGATTAGCTCAATAAGTTTTTGAAATAAGCAAACTTGCTCTGGCTCTCTCCTCAGCAGACAATGTATGGTTGATTAGCAATACTTCTACTGCACAGCTGGGCTCTGCCAAAATGTTATTTCAGTTAAAAAAATGGACACCTTGCTAATATATCCTTGTTATTTACTTCTCTCTCTCCTAGCAAAGTGGTAACAGAAATGGTTTTATAACTAGACATAACACAGCTGTAACTACACACAAACATTAATCTCCTAGAAAGCAACATGTTCTTATGCCTCAGAGAATTAACCTTCACCTTTTAAGAAAAAATGGTTCTTATCCCCAACCAATGTCTTGTTGAGCTCCTCTGGCAGTCTCTCTGTTCCATTTCACATTTAACTCATTTTAAAAAAACCTGAATATAAAAGTAACAAGCTACCTATTGAGTTCATTTTAAAAGCACATTAACATCCCCATGAATGTTTATTCTTTAGTTACAAGCTCAGCAAAACAGTCAACATTAATATCCAAGCATAAGATCTTTTGTTAAAGCTAAGTAGGTTAGTGAAATTAGTGCACGTGCAAGTGAGGGACAAGTAGGGTTGGTTGAAGCAGGCATAACATGGGCACAAAGTTTCCCTACAGAGGATTCAAAGATCACAACCATGAGAATTCTAAGTGAACAGAATACAAGGAACGATACAGTTGCTTTATTTTTTTGTATGATTTGCCCCTGGCTCTTTTCTCAGAATTCTGTTTCTAACCACAGGTTTCTAGAGCAATTGCTCAATATGCAGATTTTCTCACCACTGCCCCTTCAAAATTCTTGGTAGTTTCTATTTCCATTTCCCTGGTTTTAGGCTCTAATTTTTCTTTGGAGAAAGGACCCAAGGGGACAAAGCCCAACAGTCCTTGCTCAGGCAGATCTATTGAGGTCAGTGTGAGCTTTGCACAAGCTTTAGGTCCAAGGTCATTTTTTTTTTTAAATATATAAACACTACTGCTTTTCTCCTTACTGCCTACTAGCCACCTTGGAGATGTTTGAAACTGCAATGGATTTTTATAGCCGCTGTCAGCTGACACTGGACACTTTAGGAAAAAAGAAAAGAAAAAAAAAATCTAAGAATTTGATTTAGAAAACATGCCACAGAGAAGCCTATGAAGTTGACAAATAAGGAAGAAAAGAAAGTTTTGGCTTTCCAACTTTGCAAGTGCTCTGATATAACAATAAGGCATGAATTGTTATTGTGAATATAAATGCTTGTGAAAGAATCTACACCAGTCGTGTTTATTATGAGATAATCCAACTCACAAGATAGTTCCCTAGTGTTGTTTCTTCAAACCAAATTCTCCTCAAACCCTTTCAATCCTATTAACATTGGGGCTGCACGCAAGCAGAATTTGGCCCCATTTATTTAAATGAACTCGAAGACATCATGGGAGGGTTCAGGCCCTGATCAGTGGACCAAATTATTTCCTCAGATACAGGAAGCCAAATGGCCTGTTTTATTGCTACTTTAAAAACATGTCAAAAATGCTAGCTGTCTGAAGAGTCCAGCCATTCCTGTAAAGCAGCTTTTTATGAATGTAAATGGCCTCCTTGTGTGCCAAAGCACCTGCTTTTTCCTCCTCAACCTGCAAGAAAAATTACAGGACGTATTTATTTTTTGATTGGGTAAATCTAGTTTTTACCACCACCTAAAGCCTAGTCATTTAAAACTGGATATGTTATTTGGAATACCCAGTTGGACAGGAGAAATGTGGGCCACAAGCTCTCTATAAACAATCATGGGAGTCATTCTGTCAAAGGCAAAGACGAGTTCAGTCAAATGAGACCCTTGCTAGGACAATGCTATACCCCCGCAGTAGAGGCAAGAGAAGGAATCATAGTCATGTGAAAGACTGGGTGTGGTTTTAGTTACAAAGAGCAATGTTTCTTAACTGGTGAGACATGACTCTCTGCAAGGAGAAAGTGAAACCCCTCCTACCACATATTATCAAGCATGTCAGCTCTAATGTGGATGCAACACTCAAAATCAGCTGTATTAACCAGGTGCAGCCAACAATGAATTTCCTTCACTGCTTGTCAGCCCCTTCATGTGGCCTAAGAATGTGCACCAGCTGTTGCTTTCTTGGACATGTTACAGGATAGACTAGTCAAGAAACCCTGTAAAGATGCCTTAGATTCCCAGGCTAATTAAAAAGCCCTTTAGTATTTTATCACTGGGTACAGGTCAGGATGAGCTGTATGGCATCATAGCAGAATGTTCATTCCTAAACTTCTTTGGGGCCAAAAGGATTGTGTTGTAGTATTCTTCCCAGTGTCTCAGAGGTTATCCTTAATTTCACCTGTTCTTTATCCCCTTCTCTTGTAATTTTTCTATTCCTGAAACCTTAAGAAATTCAGTGTAGTTATGTGAACACTTGTTTTAGCTTACATAGCAAATGCCAGAAGTTTGTTTTGTACCTTTCCTTAAAGATTCAAAGTCTTTTCTCAGGAGTGCAGACATGCTCAGTTCCACTTCCATATAACAGTAACAATATAGAAGCTAGTGTTCAAGTGATACGTACCCTAAAACACACTGTACTTTTGCGAAATTACTGCATATCTGTTTCAATGTTCTAGAGACAAGTCAAAATGCTGATGCACAAAGCCAACTTTTTTTAAAAGTTTATTGAAAGGTTTGAAAAACATTGGATATTTCAGCAATATTTAACAAGTTTCCAAAGCGTTAACATGAAACATTAGGATTTATTTTTAAAAGTTCAGTATTCACTAGCTTATATTGTTTTACATCAGTTTTAGTACTTCAATAACTTACATTCAAAAAGATCTCCAACTAATTGGAGGTAACCAACTAATTTTTCCTTTCAAAGGAATACAGTTGTAAGTCTCCACTTAGGCCCTGCCTACAAGTGAAAGGGTTTGCTGGTGCAGTGATACTAGCAACCCCCATCCTAGTGGAGATGCAGCTTTTATCAGTAAAAGAGGTTTCTTGCTGGTACAGCTTAAACCAGTTCCACAAACAGAGTAAGTTATATGGGCAAAAGGAGGTTTTTGCCAGCATAGCTATATCAGTAAGGGGTTGCAGAAGAATCACAGCTCTGATTGACATAGCTATGCTGGCAAAAACATTTTAGTATCAACCAGGTCTTAGTAACCTGCTTATGTTGGCCAATTAGGAGACCAGGGTCTTTGGCTGGGGGGGGTGTTCTTATAGTTATAAAAATTCTTAAAGTATTAAAATACAAACTCACTGTTTGAGATCTTTTGTTGAAGAAAAGCTGCTAAGAAAACAAGATTAAGTAACTTTTCCAAAGTGAAAACTGAAGCATAAGTCCATCAGGTGGATTCCGTGTAGTCATGACTGTAGTTCTCTGTATTCAGCTGTGTAGCAATCCAAAGATTTTGTCATCAAGGTTCCTTTCACAGGAAAAATATGAAGAAACTTCACTCAGAGCCAAATAACGCAACTGCCTGGGTATGTTAGATTAATTTCAATAAGAAACATAAGTCAAATTTAGAGAGAGTAGTTACATAGGGTTTATTTAGAGATACATTTTATGAAATGTACACTGAAAATGAATGATATTTACTATTAGAAAAAAGCACAAATAAAAAAGGTGCTGAAAATGCTAGGTTTTAGCTTTTTTTTTTAAAAAAAAACAAAAAACAACCAACTTCTGTTCTATATAAGGCTCATTTTCATGCATTTTGCCTTACCACCTTCTCAAATGGGTTATTTTTTCCACTGATTTTCATTCATTTTAGTATATTTATATACTAAAGTTAAAATTAAATGCTTTACTCTGTTTCTTTTCTCAATTATTGCATTTTTAAATCGGGAAATGTATCTTTTCCAAAACAAAATGTTTCTGTAACTCAGAAAGTAAACAGCTATTCAACAATTGAATACTCTTTCGGTTAGAAAACCCGTAAGCAACTTTAAACAGTGATATAACAATTATACCGTAAATTCAAGTGAAAAACAAAGATCTAAAGCTGTCTGAACATACTCAAGGATGTCACAAATTTTGCTGGTTCAGACTGAATTAAACCAATATTCTAGTTTACAAAACATTTACAAACTGAACATTAATTTATATTAACACAATTTCAGTGTGATTTACACCATTACCAGAGTTTAAATCTGCTTTATGCAGTGCTCTCACCTTGATTTGACAAAATTAAAAAAACCAGGGCAACATACAAAAAAAGACATTAGCCCATCAATCAGAGGACTGTAGGTTAGGCAGAGCATGGGAATTCATTCATCTCCCTTTGTTACCCCTGACTGCACAAACATTAACAAGAGCAAGACAACCATGGAAGTTCAACAGAGCTTCTTTGAAACACCACACTTAATCGGTAGGAAACAGATTCCTCTGCAATAATATGCTGTAGACTTCAAGATTAGCAGAGAAGGTCCATCCCTTTTAATGGTCTGTGCAGAGAAAATGAAGATGCTAGGATTTGAACAATATGGTCATGAGAGATTGCACCACAAAGAACATAAATGTAAACATTATAACCGAGTTTGATTTTTAGTAAAAGTGTTTTCAGTACAAACCCTTTCTTCAAACTACTTATTTTCATAAAAGCATGTACAATAAAATATGTACATAAACAGGTTAGAAACATTTGAAAGACTTTAAAAAAGTACATACAAGACTTAAAATATCTTGAAGTGTGCTGAAGGCACCATCGCTACTATCCTGGGAATGTGTCCTCTTTCTGATCAGCCTATCAATGCAGTATCCCTTTTCTCCTTACTCAAGAGCTCAATCCTGCAAGGAGCTACTGAGCACACTTAACTTCAATGGGCATTAAGAGCATTCAGATCCTAAGTTAGAATATTCATACTTGTGAGACTAGGTAACATAATTAGTGGTTAGTGGCTCAAAAGAATAACAATACAGCCAGTCTAGAAGATATAGCAGTTCAAGTCCAGATTCCTCTAGTTGGGTCAGCAATGAGCACCTGATGAAAATCTGTAGTTTACAACCTCAACTGCTGCTGCTTAGTTCAGAGGGTTAAAAAGAGGAAAGAAAAACCCCAACCCATTTCTAAGGGTCACAAACATGCTGAAAAAACAGAACACTGCTCAGGCATAATTAGGTCATCAACAAAAAAGCATGCCACTTTACCAACTTGGTCCATGCAAACAGTTGTCAGTGTTGCCAATGGGGACCCTAAGAGTTGGAGGACAGTGGGGGCTAAATGATGTTAGTTCAAATGGGCAGAAAAAAAAAAAGAGGGGTTTCAATACTTACAACTTACTAACAAAAATACAGATAGTTTTGTATCCGTAGAGTATCTGTATAGTGGTTCTTTCCCCCTAATTCTACCTTTTTATGGAAAAGCAAAATATTTAAGTGTTCACCTGACAGGAAGACATTCTGACTACTCTACATTCATTTATGTTAACAAAGAGCATTTTAAAAAGAAAAATTCCTCTGAGTTTTAAGATCTTAACCACAGAATTACAAATCTACCAAATTAACTAGAATATTTCAATGCCATTTTTCTATTATGTATCTGGGTACAACTTACCATGCTACTCTACAAATTACTTGTTACAATCGTGTTTTAAGTGGTTTGTAGATTTGTGTGTTAATATTGATTAAAAATATCAACCCATTATAAGTTTTAAAAAACTGGCTAACAAAAATCAGATTTTAAATTCTTCCACTCCAATTCTCAGCAGACAGGAAGCAACATGATAATTTCTGGTCATCAGCAGAGCAGACTGATGAGGTACATCACTATTTAAAAATATATGTATTGGTCTATTCCCAGTAGGATTAAAAGACGTTTTTATACAAGGGATACTGCCATTTTAAATTCCCATGAGTCTCATTAGGTGTCGACATTCAAAATTCTTCTTCTTCAACAGCAAAGTGATTTTGCTTCTTCCGAACATTCCAGTGTAAACACTCAGCCAGGCTTTCAAACCAGTCACTCACAGGATCTCGAAAACAGATCGAAGGAAGGGGATAGCAAGAGGTAGTGATGCTAATACTGCAATACAGAAATACCCTCAGTTAGTAAAGGAGGAGAATAAATAGCAATAAGACTGTGTTTGGTGTTTACAGAATCAATTAGCCCTGGAAACCCAGATTTGGACACTGGCTAAAACACTAAGCATTCAATCTTTGGAGAGGGGTCAGTTTCCAAAGTCTGGGGGTGGCCAAAAATGAGGCACAGTGCCTCAATAATACAGTGAACAGAGTGCTTTACAAATATTGAGAGGTACTGTAGTTCAAAGCTCTTAGAAACAGACGGTCCTAGGTCAACCTGCCTTGCCCACGACCCTCTCATCCTTGGGGCTTCGCATCCCCTTGCTGGGGGCTACCAACTCAAAATGTAACATCTTAAAATATTAAACTGTCACCAAGAGCCTCAAATTCCAAAAATAAAGGCAGCAAATGCTATGGAGTCTAACTTTTCTGCTAAAGGACCAGTCACCAAATCTAAGATGGGGATCTCTGATGTCTTCCTGTCCGTTTTTCCATTCAAGTGGTCAGGGCACTACAGAAGACTCCAAGTACAATATTTTGGTAATTTTCCAGTTCTCTGTCTGCCCACAAATACCTGCTCTTTATGGTGTTTTGTCAGCCTCGCCAATGGCACAGCACACAAACATGGTTTTATCCTGAGAGGTATGGTGCACATGAAACCCACATTGATTTCACTGTGCTCAGCTGCTCTCATGATCAGGACCACAAGTTGAAATCCAAAGTATTCTTTAAGGACATGCATTAAGTAATGTTTGTACGATATTTTCCTGACACTTCATTTGCTTTTTAAATGTGATTTTAAAAAAAAATTTCAAGTGAGAAAATGTCTGAAATGATATAGCATTTTTAGTTCACCGTCCAACTTAAGGGCCATAATGGCTTATAAAACAACCCAATCATTTCCATACTACCTCTAACCCATGTTTGAAAGTGGGGCCACAGATACTTGTGTCAATATTATGAAGGAAGGTGATAATAGTCAAAGAAAAATCCTCACCTGTCCCCATGGCAGACTTCCTGTCTCTTCCTCCCATCAAATGAAACCCATGCTGTGTTCCTGGCATCAGGGGACAGCATGATCTGAGGAAAGGTAAAGTGGAAGACTTCAGAATGAAAAAAATACAAGAGCTTTTGTAGCTAAAGGGCAGAGAGGAAGCACTCCGCTGAATATACTTTGTTACTACTTTTGTACTGAAATTTAGCTTCCTCTGCTGCCATTTTTTACTAAAATGTTTGGCATATTAGGGATACAAGTTAATATTTTATGCGTCATATATTTCATGTGCAGTTTATACATCCCCTCGTTATATGTACACTGGAGTCTTTTCCTAATGATGGCAATAAGCTCATTTAGTAAAGGCATTCTAGTTACAAAAGACCTGAGCTTTATATAAAAGTCAATACATGACCCAATTCAATGAGATTATGAAATTCTCTGCAGAGCGGAGTCTAATCCGCATTCTGCAATAATAGGTTTGAACTTTTACGCAGGGTGAATCTAAAGCTTGCAAATTTAAGACAGTTTTTCTTTTAAGTGATTGACAAACTATCATAAGAACACCTACTGTGTAGAGAACATAGATGCCAAGAATAAGCCACAAATCCATGAAGTAAACTTATCCTTTCTTTAAACTCCACCTTGCATGCTCACTCCTTGCCACATTATCTGCCCCACCCTCCGCTAAAAAACAGCCCAAGACTTCCATAGTATAGATTACTATATAACTGAAACAGTTATATAATAAATACAAAACACCTGACATTCATTTTTTGCACTCAAAAATGATTTTGTTAAAACAAAATCCACTCTGTAGTAAAACTTTGCATGCCAAATTTTTCTGCAGAACTATATTATTTAACCACAGCAGTAATAGACAGAGAGGGTTTATAAAAGATGAGCTCATACCACTTTCACTACACACTTGTGAAAGGTGTGATTCTACTGTTTTTAGACACCAGGGGTCTGATCCTTCACTGGTCATCTATGGTCATCTACCCTTATGCCAATGAATACAAAATGCTACTACTAATCAGAATGATAGTGTATTTACACCCATTTTGCACTGGTACAGATAACTATATAAGGTGCAAGACAGTGGAGACTCATGGTCTAGAAGTTTATTCTTCTAACCAAGTATATATTGCTTCAAGATTACTTGACAAAATTCTGTAGTCTTCAGCCATGGTGGATAATAATAAACACATTGTACCCCCTTTGGTTTTTTCGGTTTTAATAGTTATCTCCACAAGTTTCTATCTTTAAAGAAAGAAAGAACACAATTTAACCTTGAGCTCAACTCCTGCAGGAACAACAATGGGTCTGAAGGACAGTGAGTGAGGGCAGATTGGGGTGATCATTATTGCAGGGACATTTGGATGAATCATAGATGCTCCGGCTGCAGCTGCATAAGCTGTGCTACCAGTTGGTGTGGAGACGATGACTCCTGTGAAGGGAACAAAAGTTTTATACCTGTGGATGCATGGCTCAATGCTGTTGTTAAAAGGAGACTCAGAAATTGGACTGTTGCACTTCCTTCACTTGAAAATACTTTTAAAAAAAAATGAAAAGAATAAAGCTATTTCTGACCCATCACTAGATGGATTTCTGCCTCACTCACTATAGGTGTAGTAGAGGCTGGAATTTTTAGATAAACGCTTTAAAAGATTGTTTATAAAAAGTTACATAGATGAATAGAGAAGTCTAAGCAACAAACTCACACTTCATATGACAGGTGTTGTTTTAAACACATGACTGGGATCCAGAAACATCTTTCCAATCCTTGCACTGACAAAGACTACCTCTACATCCTTGAGCAAGTCATGTGAAATTACTATGCTTAGTTTGTACATTTGTATAATGCTGATAATATTTACTTAATCCTTCTATCTTTCTAAGGTAATGTTTTTGAAGAGCTCTAAAGGTGAAGTGCTAATATTAAATAAGTAGTGACTTGATTAAAAGATCTTAAGATTTCAGCAAACTCCAGACATCCAAACATGATCTTCCCCAACTTCTTATTTTTCTTGTCTTTTGTCCCTAATTCTCTTACACAAACAAGTTGCGACTTGGCACCATGCGTCCACATGGGATACAATCTGTAAGCCTCTTTTCTGCTTTCAGTGCTGCTCTATGGACTGCAACAATTGTCTAAATGAAACTCACCACTCCTCTGCACACCTAATTTTCAACAACTCAGAAGCAGAAGGCAAGGCCTTGATTTCTACCTCATAAAACAATGCACCTTTTTTTAAAAAAAAAAGTAGGAGCAACCTAAATAAGAGCTGAGATTACTTCTTACTGTTAAGACCGATATAGGCTATAAGCTTTTTGATTATGAAATGGACTTACCATCGCCTTGCACTGTAGTTATGAGATGTCCATCTAGAAAAACATCCACATTGGAAAGGTAGGAGGAAGGACCACGATCCACTACAACTTCATTTAGTACCTGACATGATGTCCATTACCACTAGTTAGTTAGTTATTTCCCTGGCAGCATAATATTAGACAAGTGACTAGTTAATGTCTCCCAGATCTTTGAAAGGTTAACCTCCCACCACCCCCCAATTTAGCTTAGTCTTATAGTCACATACTCTTGCTTTAGTGATCACCAGTTGTAATGATTATCTAAAATTACTTTCCAAAAGCCAGTTCCCATTGCTGTTGATGGAGTTTCCCTTTGCTTATATCAATTGGTGGGACATTCAGACATTCAATATTACTGTAAGTAATTTCTTTGTTTTCAAAAAGGTAAAGAAACCTCTGATGCAGATACAGAATACTACAGAAATTAAGCACTTAATGAGGTTGCAGCAAATGATACTTCTGCACACTCCACCCTCCTTTCACTATCTTTAGTAACCATTCTGGAAGTTATGTGGAAGCAGATATTGTAGGAGTCATAATACTGGGTTAATATAATTGGGTGCAGATATAGTAAACGAAAGAGAACTGGTGATGAACTAAAGTGAAGTCAATTATTTTAGTTCTTTTGCTTATTTCCCATTTTATGCTATTCAGACTCTGACCTGATATTGCATGATTTGCTTGCCTACTTCTATCTCTAGACTTGTAGTCATCACTCCATTTTCTTCAATACCATTTTGTATCAATGTCTTCTTTTCTCTGTACTCCTTTACTACTTTCACTTTCAGCCTGCTCCGAAGAACAAGTGCTGCATTGCCTATTAAAAAAAAAAGTGAAGGACAAAAAAAACAAAATGCAACACTAGAGTGGCAACTACTACATTATCAGGAACTGCACTGTTTTCACAGCAAGCTGGTAGCATTCACTGTGAAATGTTGTCCCCCACTTTTCAGTTGCTTATAATGTTTTCAAGTTTCTTTTGCAAGGAAAGTTTCCATGTTTTGTCTTAACTCAAAATTGAATGGGGGGAGGGGTAGGAATGAGCAAAACCTGAGTCAAATATGAGTAATGCAAGTATAAAAACCCACTTCCCCCATATATTCTAATGAGAAATCTGAGATTTTACATGTACATAACCCAAAACAGCTGAAGCTAGAAACTTTGTATTTAGCTTGTTTATTATCCTTAGTGAGACTTAAGTAAGACAAACATGAAGGCAATCAATTCATTTTTAAAAGTTATGAACTCTTAAAGGCAAAACTTTAGCAACATGGCAATTCTGATAATATTTTTGGATAGCTTAATTTTGGGATGCAAGCTGAACAACTTTATTTCCAAGTGACCTGTAAAACCAGTTTTTTTCCTTTTCTTTCAAACATAATTTAAATACTGAGAACTACTGTAAAGGCACCATTCAGGCTGAGAAATCAAGCACTTGAGACAAAATTCAAAAGTTAAGATTTCTCATTCAGTGCTAACTCAGTCACATAGCACATGATTTTCTATTCCAATTTTCCATATTCAGTGTAAACTGTAATGGTTTAAACAACGAGAGTCCTGTAGCACTTTAAAGACTAACAAATTTAATTTCTGCAGGCATAAGCTTTCGTGGGCTGTAACCCACTTCATCAGATGTCATGTAATGGTTTACTGTCTATTAACACATCAACAGGATATCTTCAATTCACAATATGAACAAGATTCAAGAAGAAATTTTAAGTTTTGAATTTTTCTGACTTTCAAATGCTTGATTTCTTACCGTTTTAACATGACACAGCATACCAAAAAAAAAAAAAAAAAAAAAAAAAAAAAAAGTCAGAAGTGGATGGGTCATCTAGAGTGTATCCCTGCCATTATATCTAGATTTTTGCATTTTATACATATACTCAGAAGTTGTGCAGAACATTAATTTTATATTCTTTCTTGGCATACCATAATAAAGCAAGAAGGTATTTCTGGAGCATTCCAACTATAAAACCAGTGAGGAAAACAGTAGTGAAAGTTGTTAAAATATCAATTCATATATTTTTGATAGTTCAACTGAGTCCCTCTTTAAAAAAAATTCCTAACAATACAAATAAAGGATAACTCTCTAAAAAGCAGCAAAGACAATAGAAGATCTGATTTGCATTACAAAAAATTCTTACCTTCTATAACTTGAGTAACTTGGGACTGAAAGTTCTCAAAGTTAAATGGGGTAAGAAATCCAAGAGATCCCAGATGGAAAGCCATAACTGGAGGTACGCTACCCTATTAATAGAAAGAAGAATTGAGAAACTGTTAAATGTTGAACAAATCGAACATTTATGTTACTTCCCTTCTTTTTAATGTGTAAGGGGTACCATATTACAGCCCAATCTTTCTGCAAATATCTTAATTATGGGTTTTACTTTAGTTGCGCATAATAGTAAAAAACAGATATAATTCACCTAAGTAGCTCTCATGCTTTTTGGATAAGAAGGGGAGACTTATCAGGAGCAGAATAAAACAAACACAACATGGCAGAAAACTTCAAGACTGTCTCTAACATAGGGGACTTGATTAGGAAAAGGACCTCTAAAAACTATTTCCTATAGGACTCACCTGGAAAAGTGAAGAAGCATAAAGCAAGGTACCATCTCCTCCCAGACATATGATAAAGTCTATCTGATTGGAGATATCATCATAATCTAGAGGATAACATTGAAAATAAATGTTTAATTTACATAATATATCAAAGGTTTCAATTTACTGATGAAAATTTGGTGCAGCACACTGATGCTAATTTACAAGTGTAAATAATTGACAGCAGGCTATCAAAACAACAACTGAATGGGTTTATCAAGAACAGATTTCCCATCAGACAATCCGATTCATTTGAATAAATCACTAAGGAAACAGGACGAAAAGGTAGTAAACCTAGATTTTAAGAAATCATTACTGTACCTTCTCTGAAAGTGCAAAATTTCTTCTTCACCGGTCCAAAATTATCATCATTAACTATGGCTGGGTCTTCTAGCACTTTTTTTTCTACATAAACGATCATGTTGTTCTCCTAAAAGAAGCATAATTATTTACTAAAAAAATCTGCTAATGAAAGAACATATGTCTGACCCTCAGCAATATTCTATTAGTTTAAAACATATGATGTAAAATATTACAAGACTGATTTCCTACTTCTGTATGTATTGTTATAACCCAGAAGAATGTAAGCGTAATACTTATTGTCATGTGAGGGTCACATAATGGTTGAATTAAACTAAACTAAACTTTGGAATTTTCATTACATGCCTGTGATATGGTTACATTGCTATACTTGCTAATATTTTGCTCAAGACATAATGAAATGAGTATTTTATCCTATTCATCTATGTTAGAGAAGAAGATTCCTTTAAGGTAAATTAAGCAGAGCTCTTATAGCAAGAGAGTCACATGTTTTAAGTTTAGCAATTTATTATTTCTGTTGTTCTCTGTATGTACTGTCTTATTTATTCATATAATTCTATACACTCCATCTGTAATAAAGCTAATACATACAAGTTAAATATGAGATGGTTCTACTTTTACTATGAAAAAGTCCAAACATTCACAATTTGAATTACCTCAGTAAGATATACACAGAGTTCTTTAAAAGGCTGTAGCAGACTGGCATCACGAATCTTTTTGATAACAAGGACACTCTTTGGAGGTTTGTTCCATGTCAACCGTTGGCTTGCTGGGTCCTGAATATGCCTGTGGAGGGGAATCAAAGGTATAACTATTATACATGGGAAAGTGGATTGTGATTTCATGACCATCAAGTTAACATCCTCCTTTAGTCCAAATATGCTGGACTACAAGAGAAGTGAATAATCATTCCAAATCTTAACACAATAATTAAATTTAATGTAAAGAGACCAGACTGGCTACAACGCAAGGCTATACTAGCCAGCTTTCAGCAAATATCTTATTGCACTTCTCATTGAGAACATTCTGTTCAATCTTTGTTAAGAAAATGTTCTAAGTTTTAACCATGAGAGGTCTGGAAAGATGCAACTAAACAATTATACAGTGATTTATAATTATAGCGGTTTTCTTGGAGCCAAACAGCACTGCTTTATATTGTATAGCGTTCTGACTAGATAGACCATTTTTCTGTCCCAATATAGCAATTATTTCCACTGAATTGACAGACTCAACTTATATTAAGGTGCCTACTCTGCAGGTGCAAACATGCTAGAGAAGTTTGAGTCAGCCCGAGTCAGCTGGCACAGGCCAGCCACAGGTGTCTAGTTGCTGTGTAGATGTACCCTAACAGACTTCCAGTGATTGTGCTCCCCTGACCCTTGCATTAGGGGCCATTCCATTTGGACTATCAGAGTGGTGAAGCATCCAATTAGAAATCTGAGAAAGTAGTAACATGAAAAAGTAGCTGAGAAAGTACTAACATGAAAGAGTGTTATGCTTTTCATCCAACACTATAAATTAAACATTCTGCATGGGCCTATGTCAACCTAAGAAATAATGCAGTTTTCTCTCAAATAATTATTTTAAAGGTATGTTTCCCATAGTATTTTGATACAATTCCCATAGTATTTTGATATTCCTATATCAATCCTTCAGTTTTTCTTCAGACTTGAATATAGCTACCAAATTCACCCAAAACAACAGTAGAGTAAAAAGAGGGGAAACATTTTAATCAATCAATGAGACTCTCAATCTGAAATCATTAAAACCAAAACATGTCAAGAATTGTAAAGGGAAGTTTTAAATATTTTAGCTCTAGTCTGGGAAGTTCCCTTAGTAAACATTTTATATTTCCTCTTCGGTGATATTGCAATAGTGCTATTTAGTTAAGCTAATTAGTTATGCCTTCTGAACAGTTGCCCAACTAATTCTATTCCTACACAAAAACTTCATTAAGGTGAAGTTAAGGTTACTGCAAGATATGAGTTCATATTTTCCTTTCAGAGTTTTATTGTCCAATTCACTTTTCAGTTTGTCAAACTCACTTCTAATTTTACAAAAACAACTTAAGCCTCAGATCTAATCTATCAATTAGACTAATATAACTTGGTGGATTTTGGGGGGCAAAAAAATCTGTAATGGAATCTTAGTTGCAACCCTAAATACAAGGCAACAACTGTTGCTCCATAATACATTTAGCTGATTTAGGGAACACATCTACATTCTGCTCTGTTTCTTTAGGATGAACATCTAAAGCTAATAAGTAAATCATTTCATACTTGTGCTTAACAGTTAATAAGCATCTCATCTTTTTCCATATATTATACAGGTAATCCAAGCAGACAAGTGGATTAATGCAAATGCTGAATAAGCCAAATTTGCAAACAGATTTGGAATAGCCATCTTTTGGTAGATAGAGGGTTAAAACAAAGCACAGTAGTTTTACTGTCACTGACATCTCCAACATACATAGCGTAAAAATTTCATGAAGGGATCCTGAATTGTAAGATAAAAGCTGAAAAGATCACCTTCTATACCCAGTACTGCTTATAAGTATATTATATTGTATGTACATATATGTAGCATTAACTAGACTGTAGTAAAATACCAAAACACCAACTACAGAGTTACTGACAAACAATATTGTATTTTTTACTTATATGTAACCACAGAATGTAAAGGGGAGAACAGGGATCTGAACTCATCTACCCCATACCATTTACAAGGCCTTCAGTTTCCTCCATCCTTTTCTCCACTATTTTTAATCCTATTAGATGTTTTAGTTTTGAAGACAATGTATTGTGTTTCAAAGGTCAACACAACTAAGATCACTGCTTACTTTGAAATCTCCTCCAATTTTACTATCCAACCATTAACTGAACTGCTATTAAAAAAAAATCCTTATTTCTAAGATCAATGTATGAAGGAGCAAGCAACTGAACAATACAGAAAACAGTCACAAGCAGCACATTTGAAATTGCTGCAAAAACAATTGCAAAGGGAAAAGGGATTCAAATTTTACAAGCCATCTTCAACATTAATGACCACTAAAGAAGTAGTATTGTTTCTCCTCTACAACAGTTTTCAGAAAGTAAATTAGTATAGTCTCATATCTGTAACAAAGAGACAGGATAAAGACATTTCAACGTAATCAATGTTTTTCTGCTAGCTGTAGGAATAGTAGATTATTCAAGCAAATAAGACAAAGTCCATATTAGTTCTAATGAATTCTCACATTACTAAATGCCATGGTAAATGATACAAACAGCTTATTATTTCACTGTACTCACCATTTCAATGTAGTTCTATTAAACGACGGGTCATTCATAACATGCTTAAAGATTTTCATGGCTTTCTTCAAAAGTCATGCAAGTGCAATAAATAGAACTCCAGAAAAGGCCTTGACTTAATCATTTTTAACAGAACTGCTACCTTAAACAAATCATTTTTGTCTGAATTAGATATCCAGTTGAACATTTCAAATGGTCCTGATAAAATGTTTTTGCTGCTTCACAGAAAAATTCAATACAAAAGTGTTACCAAAAATAATTTAGACACATCTTAATATCTTTCATTTGCAAAAACTCCTTTCAAAAAAGTTTAACTGAGATTAAAAGCTACCAAAAATGAAATATTTATACCAATGGTTTTTCATTAAAATTAATGCCATTCAGTCATTTCAATAATAGCTTTTCCACAAACAAGCTCTTCAATTCTGTCAGACACTAGTACTGTAAAAGACTCAGATTTTGTGCTTTTATACAAACTGCTGCCTTCCCATTCTAATCTAGGATTTTCTGTTATATTCTTCTTGCCGAAAGTATTTTAAACTACAATTTTCAATAATCAAGAAAAAAAACAACCTCATTTTAAAAATACAATTCTTGAAAGCTGAAACTATCATTTACAGTTTAGATTCTAAACAGCCTTTCACTCTGATGACCCAAGAATGTCCTTATCTACCCAGCAATTCTGAACACTGCATGAGCTGTTTTTTCTTGGCAATTAAAGTGCTCTTAGTACTGCCTACAGTCTCTGTACTGGACTAATCTTGACATGCTATCATTATATTGTACAGCACTGGGTCAGCCCATGGGGAGGAGTCTATTTCTCATAATCAGGTGATGAAATACATGATGAAAGCAAAATCTTCAAACAAATTAGTCATTTTAACCACAAACTCATGCTGACAGAGGTTATAAGGAAGTTCAAGTCCTGCCTGCATATCACCATTTCCTCCACACCTTCACCAGAAAAATCACCAACAGATTTTGAGGAAAAATTACTACTTTAGTGCACATTTAAAAATCCAGATCACTTCATTTTGTACATTTTTTAAATTAAAAATTAAGAGCAATAGTACACCCACCAGCTTATTTTAAGAGACGTTCATCAGGATGGTTAGTCCCAAATTTTTATTTATCTTCTCTCTCTCAGCTCACTCCTGTTTACCAAATTAGGAATGAATTCAGTGTCTGCTCGAGGGAGACAGGCAATATTTTTATGCCATCTAACTGAGATGTCCACTGGCCAACTGACACCAATTGCAGAATTGAATTAATGCCTTGTTTCTGCACTAATTTTACCAGCAGAGCATGAGGTAAGCAAAATTGGCTGGTTGACCTAAGTTTTGCCCACAGCAGGTGTCATAGGTAAAGCACTTCAATTTAAGAACATGCACCTACAGTGTTCTAAGTCTAGAAATATCAGCTTGAAACTAAGATCTACAGGGGAAAGGGAAGTGTTCACCACACTATGATACCAATTAGCAAGTTCTGCACCTTACAAAGTCTATGCAAATCTTTGTCCCCATCCCTCCCCCAACACTTTAAATAGAGAAAAATGCCAGTTTATAGGTAGATAAAAACAAGAATGCCAACAGTAAAGAATAAAATAAAGGATGGGAAAGAAATTTGATAAGAACACCAACAGCCTCAATTTTCAAACATCTACTTCTACTCTTTAAATTCACATGATACTGTGATTCTTTACAGAAAACAATTCACTCCATTATAACTTTAAACTTCAAATCAATGGAGAAGAGTTCCACCACTATCAGATTGTATTGTATGATTTAAAAAATCCCTTCTAATAAAGATCAATCTCCATCAGTGATAAGAAACTCTTTTCCATGTAATTCACATCAGAATTACAGATTATGTGCAATTTCCAGAATATAACTAATATGCTTACTGCTTACATTCCCTGAATTATTCTAAGTTAAATGGCTCATGCCCTCTGCAAATTGGAAATAAACTTATTTGAAAATTCACAAAGTAGTTTAGGAGATAAAATATGGGCCATAAATATACCCTAGATATAATTAAGGAAAAGCTGTTACAAGTTGTTCAGTTATAATTCTGCTAGGAAACGAACAACCAAAGAATCCTGACCAATGTATCTTTAGATAAACTGAATTACAAGATCAAACTATTTTGGAAATCCATTAATTATTTAATTAAGGTATTACATATTTTGGTTAGATCAAGCATCAAATGCTTAGGTGTGAAATTCAGAATAATTCTGTCAAGCCACTTTTATATCCTCCAATCATGGAAATTTACAGGTTAACAACATGAAAGATCTGGAATATGATTCAGTCTTCATGCCTCACAGAAAATAAATTGGTTTTGAGATATAACAATGAATAGTCCAGAATTTCTGTCTAAACTTGTGGTGTTCTCTTAAAATATATGTTATGACTACTGGTTGCTCAGTCAATAGAACAAGAGTTGCTTCATGAAGAATACCAACAATGTTCTCAAACACTTATCTGTAATTCAAATTAGCATTGTATCAGGGTTTAAAAAATTAATTCACCAGTAGCAGGTGGGAAGTAATATGATGGCAGAAATAACCTGACAAATAATACATAAGGGATTCCTGAGTCTACAGCCATTCAGCTATAGTGTCTCTGCTGGTGCTCATTGCTTTGCCAAGCAAGCATCAGAGTGGAATTAACACTACAGTGGTCAGTTTTCACTGGGGCAATTCAGAATCCTGTCTGCAAAACAAGTCATGTCAACTTCATGCTGCTACATGGGAAAGCTATAAACATGGCATTGGAATTATTCATGGGTGAGGACTCCTCAGAATGCAAAGCTGGGAGAAAGTAAAAGATAGCCACAACCTTTTTTCCCTCCTGCTCACAGCCAGGCATCTTTAGTGAGGAAGAGAGAAAACAGAAAGCCATTTCTCTCCCTTCCAGCATGTAGAGGGGTGTGTAAATTCTAGTTTATAAGATTGTTTCTCTCCCTAGGACACATTGCTGCAATGGTGATCAGTGGAGATGCTCAAGATCCCTTCGTATACAGGAGAAGGTGCAGGTGACAAGTCATTCTTGACTCTGGAATTCCAGAAGCTCTGGACAGAGCTTTTTGACTCTGGAATTCACCCCCGTCCTTGGTGCAATATAACCCAAATTTTATTGACCTTTAGGGCATGCTGCACAGCCCATATATGTGAGCAAGAAAGTATGGATTTTTATTTGGGGGTGGGTGGGTGGGAGGATTAAGATTTGTAGAAGCAGAGATGGAAAAATTTAAGTTTTGTAGACTTTTCTGTTGCATGGAGAGAAAAATATCATTTGCTGCTATAGATTGTCTTTGACAAACAACTAAAAAAGAAGTCCAGCAAAGAAACAACTACAGAATAGATTGTTTAAATCCAAATAAATAAGGGTCCACAAGACTGCAATGTTAAAAATCTAAGGAAACCTAAAAATTCTTAAACCTGTGCACGAAGGTTTTAAAAATCATCATAAATATAGTGCCAACAGCAATGTTTTTTAAAACTTGTTTCTGACAAAATCTGAATTTGAGATGAACCCTTAATTGACAGTCTCCCTTTGACTGAAGGGAATTTAGATTCTCCAAAATATTCTGGATTAGCCATAGACATGTGATTCAAATCCTTTAAGAGCAAAAAAAATGCATGTTTAAAAAAGGTCCTCATGCACCATATGGACAATTTGACCAGTTTCAGCTGGTGTGTATATTTTCATATAAAAATCTATTAATAAAGTGTAAAGTCATCTAATTCAGGAAGGGAAGTTATAAAACTCTCAAAATAGAAACAGTGTGCATTCACTTCCTTTATAATGGAAAAGGAGGCACTACCATGTTTGGATTGAAGGAGTAAGATCTTGAGTCCACATCTTAAGAATACATTGCCTAACCCAGTGTAGCATCAACTTCTCCTTCGACATCTAGTACTCAGAGAAGGAAGCAATTAGCTTCTCCAGATACCAGACCTGCAACCTCCAATACAAAGCCAGTTTTCACTAGAGTAGAGTAGTATCCGAGTCTAGTAATACATGACCCCATTAATGGCAGTGCAACATGCTGCAGTGGATCAAACCTATGACAATTCATAAAAAGATAGCCACAAAAAAAAAAACAAAAAAAAAACCCCACCGATAGCTACAAAAGCAACACTTCCATCATAAACTTGTGAAGACAAGGGGTTTGTAGAGTAAACTTTGAGGTAACTTGACTACAGCAATGCAAACAAAACCACTATAGAATATTCACTAGAGAAACACACACTTAAACAAAACTGCACAATCTTGGACATGAAAGGACATTGTCAATGTGAAACCTAGTTCATTTTTTTAGAAAAGAGTTAAAAGCCTTTTCAGGCATTACAGCTGCCCCAGGCATACACTAGGACTTCCAATTTTGCTAACAATGTTGAAACTGAACCACTGGCAGCAATAGTAGAAAGATTCCCTAATATAAACTCGACTTTAAGGAAAGATATGGAGTATCTGAGAGACCAGAGGCTGTCTCTCAGATACTGGCTATAAGCAGGGCAGAGAGAAGAAAAGAATGCACCTTTCTAGAAATGGAACATTATTTGTTGGCTGTAGTTACTACAAATTATACCTAACTAAGCTTACTTTGGATGAATTTCAGAGTAGATACATTGCACATACCATTTCAGTTGTTTCAGGATGATTTCCCCTCTCTAGTCTTAAATCAGCTGGGAAGAAAGTGGTGTATTCCTGAAGCACTTTGTTAAGGCAATCGCTAAAGAAATGCAACCCAGATAACTGGCTGCACAGGGTAAAATACAGTAAATTTTTATTTAAAAAACCACAGACCAAGATATTCTCCTAAATGTAGGACAATAATACTGTGCACTTGAAAAAGAGGTACTTACATTATAGTTTTAGGGTTCTGCAGCATACATGCCTTTGGTCCAAATGTCGTCACTGGACATGGTCCATGCAAGGAGCGTGTTCTCCTGAAAAATTAAAGACATGTAAGGGAAAGCTGAATATAATTCATTCTTACATTATCCAAGTCATTTGCTTCTTTGAAGAATTTAACGGTAAAAAAGAAAAGTGGGGGGAGTTACACTTCTAAAGTCTCCATTTGCTGCTGAACAGCAAGTCAAAGTGATTCTACACAAATAACTTCACACTCAAAGTTAAAATACAGTTGCTGGTATCTATAGGGCTGCATATGAGCACCACATGTTGACTTCTGTGATTATTTCAGTTTAAGCATTAGTAGAAGCTCATGTATTCTGTGTATTGATTTGAGTATTTCTACATGCTATGTAGAAAAACTACTACACTTACTGACTGAATCCTATCATCAAACAGAGACTTACTTGACTTGTTCCTGCTTCACCTCCATTCTCCACACAGGAACCTCCACAAACTCAACAATGCCAGAGTGACAATGAAGTTTCCCCTACACAGTTTTGTCAGTGCATGTCAACCCCGACCTGCAACATTACTGTTATTTTAGTCTTAGTTCTCTCCCGAGCAAAGGCTACTAGATGTGCTGTTTTGTAATGGGACAAAAGTCCACCAGAGATAGTAAGTGAAGATCAAACTCACTTGACTGTGATATAACCAAAAAAATGAAAGACTAAAATCAACAATATAAACTTTAAATTCTTCTTGACAACGTGAAAAGTAAAAGCATATATTGTTTTAAAAAACTAAACTCCCATATCAGAAATAAAAATACATAAACTTTAAAAGTTAGCTTTTAGTTTTTTTTCCAAATTACTGTACTGTAAAGAATCTGACAGGTTTTTCCAACCACACAACTTGTAACCCTAAACCATTACTTAAGCAACAACCAACAAGAAGAATCTGAAGAACTTTAGAGTGCTCAACTGTTGGATCAACTAGATGATTAAAGCTTTTCAGGCAGACCAGCAAACTTCCTGAAGTTACGGCACAACACAGACACTACATCAAACATGAGACTCATGGCAAATTTTTGAAGAAGGCTTTACTAAAAGCCAAGCAAAACGGCACATATATTCCAGCTGCAATACAGCTCAGCAAAACAATTACTGTGTTCTGTCTTTATTATTAAGTTCAATAGTTTCATGGCCTTCACTAAACATTTTGCAATAGAACAAGTGTGCTTAGTTAAATATTTAAATACTAAGAAGGAAAGCTACCAGGGTTTCTTCATATTGTATTTTAGGACATATGCAATTTAAATGATAAAGTATTTTAGCACAAATTAAGTGTTCTCCAAACAATGAATATACAAAACAGCTATTCAGAACTTCAAAGCCAAAGACCAAGACCTATTTTTTCATATCCTTTTATGTCACAGAGCCATCAGACTTCTAGTTGATAAAATATAAAACTGCATTTCTACAGCATTTTTAGAGGATTACAAAGTGCTTTACAGACATAAGCAAAGCCTAACATTGGATACATACCAATTTAGAGATGAACCTGAGACACAGAGAGGTTAAATAACTTGCCACAGTGTCACAGAAAGTTAATGACATAGCTGGGAAGACAATTCAGTAATCTTGGTTGCCAGTAGGAGCAAAATGAGTAGCCAACCCATTTAGAAATAGAGGAGGGACTTGCCCAAAAGATAATAAATGTGGAAGTGAAGATGAGAAGCATGAGAATTTCAACTCAAGTCTTACCTAGGTAGTGTCATATGTAGATGAAGTTTCAGAAATAACAACAGGCCAATTTGGAGGCCTGGGAGAATGCGTACACACCTGCAGTGAGTTTGAGAGCCTGGATCAACAGACTCAAGCCTGTGCTTCAGTGATAAAAACAGCCACAAATGTTCCTGCTCTGGCTCTGAAACACACCAGGTTTCAGAGCCCAAGCAGGGAAGTCTACATGGCTGTTTTTATCTCCGCAGCATGAGCTCGAGTCTGTAGAACCTGGGCTTTGAGACTTGCTATCATGGGGGGTTATTTTGGCAGTGAAGACATACCTTAAGAAGCACAAAGAACAGCATCTGCAGCATTAAGCCAAATACAGAGACTCCTAATTGTATAGATGAGTACAATTTTTAAATCCTTAATGAAAGGTGAAACATGGAGTTTTTGCTTAGGTATATTATAGTTTCCAGTGTTTAACTGAAAGTAGGTGAAGTCAGTTACACCAAATAATAAATAAACTGATTAACAATAGTGTCAGTTATACCAATTAATAAATTAATCATTCCACTGTGTAAAGAAACAGAGGACATAAGCTAACCTGCCAAAACGTTTAGTTAACTATTGTCAAGGAAAGAACCCAGATTGTTAAGGACTAGTAAAAAATAAACTTTAAAAAAAACCCTCACTTCTAAAAGGCTAGGAAAATAATTTAGAAAATCTTTTTGGCTTGTTTAGTGATGTTTTACCTCTGGTACAGACCAGAAACCCCACCTTTCACATGGATCAAAGCATTCATGAGGTATCTACTGTTAAATCACACAATAAAGACTGTTGCAGAGGGGCTTGATTGTCAGACCATCAGAAATGCCTCCAGGGCCAGAAAACTTCTATAAGCACTGGTGCTGGCTCAGAAATTGGAAAAAAAAAGATTCCTAAGTTTTCAGCAAATAGATGTAATGCTGAAGAATCCAGCTTTCTAGGCATTTTTATGCAGGTGACTAGTCCCTTGGTCCTTACTGTGAAGTAGATTAGAAGCAGCATAAAGCTGAGACAGGCAGGGTGCTGAGGCTGAGTTATGGAAAAAGACTTTTTCTTTGCAACTTTAAATTTGAGTAATTATTTGCCAACCACTACATTCATTCATATATCTAAGAGGTGTATTTATCTCTTCGGCTTTGAAGAGTTGAGGCAGTAACTTGCAAAACACTGCAGACTAAGATACTCAACATACCCAAAAAAATGAAGAATTGGGGCAAGCATTTCCAGTGTAATTACAAAAGTTCTAATTTTTGTTTTGTACATCAAAGAGAAGGGTTAGATTAACTATTCCTGCATTACACCTCCAACTGAAATGTGAGTTCAGAATTTCAATTCAGCTTCAAAAGAGGGGCATGGTCTAGTGGTCTGAACACAGAACTAATACGAGTTTTAACACAAGTTTATCTTGGGGAAGTCAACCTTTCTGCCCCAGCTTCCCCCCACCCTCTCACAATCTCTAAAATGTGGATAAAGCTTACCTACCTCCAATATCCATATCTGTTGGAACAATTAGCTAATGATTGTAAAGCACTATTTAAGTAATACCATAGGCATTATAGTCATCCCCACTGAAAAGTGACAACAGGGAAGTATGCCTCTCCTATGCCTGCTCAATTCATGTAATGTGCTGACTCATTCCCAGCCCCAGAGAGTTTACAATCTGCCAAAAAACAAAATTAGATAAGTGGTGGAGGAAAGGGATACAACATACAAGCAAGTGATGGGGTGATATCCTATTAGTTCCACATTTTAAAAAGTTTAAACAACATTTGTATAATAAAAACATGTATAACAATTCCTCCCTTTCCAGCAGGCCGACAAAAATTGACATTTAATGGATATCAGAGACACAAGATGGGTAAGGTAATCTCACTTATTGTATCCAACTTCTGTTGGTGAGAGACAAGCTCTTGAGCTTACACATAGCTTTTCTTCGTGTCATTTAATTGGATGTGTCAGTACAATATATTAGGCTCAGCTGTGCTTGAAATTTATACTATCTGATGAGGAAACATTAACAGATAATTTTACAGTTATCCTCATTTATTCTATTAGCAGCAAGCAGAAAAACACACACACAAGGACTTCAATGACACTATTTCTCAATAGCCTACTGAAAACGAACAAGAATTATAAGTATGTGTAGAGGAACAAAGGCAGCACTGAAAGTCTCCACAGATTTTGGAATGATCATGTTTTAAATTAGGATGATAAACTATTCTCAGACCTATGTCTCCTCTGACAGCTTCCATTCCAACCATATTTTTCCCTAATCGTTCTGTCCCTTTTAACCTCTTTTCAACTGCACATATTATCAAACTATAAAGAGTGGCATGAAAGAAACTCCTTGCTGCTCCTCCTATAAAGGGCAACCTCTAAATACCTCTATTCCCACATAGCATTTAAGAAATTAAAGTTATACACAACTTCACATGTTTGCAGTATTACAACATTGTGTATTGTATGGATTTGTACTTTTAAGGACCTCTTCTGGCATTCACTGAGAGTAGAAGCAGTCAGAAGCTCAGAGGATCAGCTCTTCAACGCTGATGAAGAAATCCATATTTTACCCAAATTACCGATTGCACAGCACAAGGGTGTGTGCAGGAATTTAAATCTGACCCCTTTTGGAGGGGCATGTTCTGTACACCTCACCCATACTGGGAGGAACTCTCCCACCCCACCCCACCAACAGTAGCTCACTCTTTCCTCCACTTCCTTCCGCCCCCCTGCCACAGCCAGAGCTCACATCCCACCCCCCCGCAGGAGTTCTATGCCCCTGCTTGCCCCCCTTTGTGCACGCTCCCAGTACAGCACCATGTACCTCTAAGGCACTATATAATCAATAGTACTAGGATGTTATCAGGATTGAATATATGTGCCATTTAATCAAAGGATAAGATTATTTTATTGAATGAATAGAAATAAGAAGGTATTACTACCATATTTTATTCTACTTATATGCTTTAGAAATGTATTGCACTGTGGAGAGAGAGGCTGCTAAGTCGATACATAGAAAGAAGTACTCAATTGCAAATACTGCATAGAAAACCTAAAAATTTTAATTTGATGTTTTACAAGTTCCTTTGAACTGGTGGTAAAAGTATCACAAAACCAGCCAAAAAATGACTTAAGGAAGTTTTAATGCAGGATCTTTTAAGTAGTAAACCTCATTCAAACCACAAATGGATATCCCTGACTGCAAAGATAGATTGTAGTTTCAGAGCAACTTCTATCCATCAGATAGCAAGCTAATCAAAAGAAAATGGAAACAAAATTAAGAAGTGTGCATCCAATGGAAAGAAACAAGTTTTCCTAAATACAAAAAAAAAAAAAAAAGTGACCTGGAAATATTCACACCTAGAAAGAAGAGAGCAGAATTCAGGCTAACAGGCCTTTTACTTATGTAGACTACTATTTGATGTTTAAATCCTAAGAACACAATAAAATTTCTGCACTTAAAAGATGTCAATTATATGATATTTTTACATAAATATTTTGTTTTCTTATATGGCACTGAGTAGTGCAGAGACAATAATAGGAACCTTCAAGCATTAAAAGGTTTCCACTGATCTTGCAAGAACATCCTCCAAAAAATGTTAAGTACATTAACTTTGTTTCCCTAAAGGAACTCCACAACAACTGCACTTGTTTGAAAACATTTATTCAGCTCACATCCTGTTTTGAGATCCTCCTCTCATTGATTTGGGATTCCCCCTCCCCAACCTCATTTTCCCCATCCTTGTAGTCCAGGGCTTGATAAATTTGTTTTGGAGCTAGGAGCCAGTCCAAAAATTAAGGAGCCAGACAACGTGGGCTCAGCAGTGGGGCGCCCTGGCTGGAGTATGGCAGCCGCAGCGCTCCCCCCCTCCCAGCCATGCCACATGGGCGCATTGGCGCCCTGGCCGAAGCGTGGCAGCTGCTCCCCCCAAAAAAAAATACTAGGCGCCAGACTTAAATTTCTAGGCGCCATAGCAACCTAGCACACGGGGTTTGTCGAGCCCTGTTGTAGTCTCACCTACAAATGCTCCAAATTGCAGCCAGACTACTACTAGCAACATAATTTGGTTGGGCGAGACAATCCTGTCTGGTAAGCAGCTCCATTAGAATTTTGTCCATGCCTCTCAGGCATTTGGAGGGTCACAGTTCAGTAGTGTGAGGTGCTCACTCCCTCTCCCCAGGGCAGAGCATACTGCCTCCATAGTATGATCTTTACGTCCCACTGTTGGTCTGAGGAGCGCCACACCAGAAGTTGAATCAGGTTCCCCATGTAACAGAAGAGCAGTACTGGGTTAACAATCTGGCTCGAGGAAGAGAATAGGCATTTCTTGGTTCAGTGATTATGATCCATGAATAAAGAGTTACCTTTGTGCCACTATACAACTGAACCGCACCCAACCAGGTTCTTCATACCATGTATGTTAACTCTAAGTGGAGGTGTGCGAAACATCTGGTACCAAGTCCAGCTCTGTTCCTACAATTTAAGGAAGCCTGAACCTTCCTTTTGGATTATATTACTATCAAGCTATTAATTAAATGTGTCTCAATTTGTTCCATACTTTATCTTTTGTGAGGTGCGTAGAACTTTGGAAGTTAGGTTGAAATGGCAGACATTTCTGTTACTATTCAAAATCCAAATCTATTCTGAGATACTGGAAGTTGGATCCTGTGTGTGATGGCTGACTTAAAACTGACAGGTACAATTCGTTCTACACAATTGTCTAATCTGTATAACACTACAGACTTCTAGTAAATAAAGCTATGTGTATCTTTGTAAAATTGTGTCCATAAAGAACTTGCCAGAGCTAGAAAGGTTTTCAAGTTTTCAAGGCTTTCAAGTAATTTATTTTCTCAGTTATGGTCAAGCTATTTCAGTATATGATCAACACTGCAGCTATGCATTGCATCCATAACTCCTATGCTTTGTAAGAAAAAAAAATGTGTAAAGATATTACTAGGTGCAAAATATTCTCTGGAAGCCAGCATATGATACACCGATGATGTGTTTTTCCCTTGGTAAAATACTTCTAATCTCAGGAGCTATTTAAGGGCTACTTTAAATACAGACTATGTAAATACAGACAAGCAAAGCAAACACATAACCTGGGTATATTTTCACTTTTCCCCTACTTCTACAAAAGCAGGAAACTTCCTGCTCATTCAGAAATACAGGGGGGGAGAGAGAAACAGCCTTTAATCTCCACATTCATGGTTCAAATCCACCCAAACTCAGTAATCACCATTACCTTGGATGGCTATTCGGTGCTCTATATGAAATAAGCTAATAATTTAGTCAAGAGGTTCTCGAGTATTTCCAAAGTGAGGGCCTATTACAAGAGACTGTCTCATCGACCACCTCTATCCAATTCATGATCACACAGACCACTTCCACTACAATTCACTATCATGTGCCATCCCTGTATCAACCACAACAATTGTTTACATGGAAGAACAACATTTGAAAAGTACAGCATTTTTAGCGGTCTTAAACGCAATGTAGCAGGTAAAAACAAGGACAAGCCAGCATCACATGACCAGCCAGCTGTCTGTGCACCTCACAGACTACAGTATATGAACCTTACTGAGCATTCTTAGGGGATGCCAAGGACTGAACAGGCTAGGGAGCCATATCAGCAAGGCAAACATATTGTCACTGTTCTACTTATTCTGTAGTTATTTAGGCTAGAGCATTGCCTTTTATCACTGCTAAACAACGTTCTATCCAAATTGCATTTTATGTATTTCTTACCCTCATGTTCTATATGCATCACTGTAGATTTGTGACAGCAGGTTCTCTTATGCTAAGTTTGTCCACTCCTGAACACTTAACTCTGTTTATGACAATCTAAAGCAACTGAAGATCATGAAATCAAATGAATGTGAAACAAGAGCACACACAGACTCTTACAGAAATCCTGTCAAACAAGATATCCCTAGAAATAAAGCATCAATATAAAGCACAAAGCATAACATAAGCAGAACTGTTCTAAATGAACATTTCTTCAAATCTTACTGTAAGATGTCATTAGCTCGGTTTTAATGCCAATGAAAGCTATCAGCAAAGGAAAAGCCTATACTACCATATTTGCATTACCTAATATGGTACTAATGTTATAGCAGTTGTTCAAAAGAACCATCAGCTTAGAAGATTCAAGTCTAATTTATTTCATACCTGAATTCTTTGGTGCTTCCGAGGGCTGGTGAAGCAGACAAACTGCGAGACTTAGCCCGACCCCGGATAGGGTTAGCACAGCGCCACTCCTCATCATCATGACATGTTGAACAATGATAAGCAGATTCAGAGCTCACATCATCTTTACTGATGCAAAGTTTTCCTTGTTCCATCTCCATACTGGAAATAAAGGAACTTCTGCTGGAGGAAATATGGCTTCCTTTGGGAAAAGAAAAAGTAAAGTAAAATCTTATTTCAAATTTTGGAGAGTAATAAACCACAAATTAAATGGACACCATCTAAGTTCATAGACCTAGAACTGAAAGAGATTCCCACTCTCTGGGCAATTTCTGTGCTCTGTCAAATCACAAGAAAGAAACTGGCAGAAGCAGGGAGGGACAGAGTGAAGTGCATGTGTGTTAACGATGTCAGTTACCTAGGTTGTTTAGGGTAACTTTCAGCTGCAATTTTAAGACCATTACAATCTAGTTTAAAGAGTTGATAACAGCTTTCCATTATAAAAGGAAAGCCAAAAGTCATTCTTAGAAGTCTGCAATTACATTACATTACAATACAATAGTATTACATTACAATAAATCTGCAATTACATTCATACACCTGGATTCATCCCCATTAGGTAAGTGGGACAGAAGGGCATGCTTAAATTACACTGTACAATACACTTGGTCTTAAGAGCATTTTTAGTAACTGTGACCCCAGACAAGAGGGTGAAAGGCATTAAGTTATGCAGTCCAATACTTTTTCCTATCAAAGCAGCTTTATTAACTTAATGTCTCTGACCACAATATCGAAGCTGTAAAGCAAATGAACAATTACTAAGAAATTCAGTTAAGCAGTTTCAGGACAGTGAACTACAGTGGAAGAAATGGACCTGCTAAAGTAAAAAAAATTAAACATTTTGAGAGAATATGTAATAGTTTACTCAAACTATAACAAAACTGTGGTTAGTTTGTGATCTCTGCTCTTCTTGTTGCTCCCATCACTTCCAGCACTGTATTTCCAGGCACAGCTCGCTTCTGAGACTAGGCAACTGGCAGAATGCCAGGAACAGCATTGTAGTGGACATGAAAAAGACTTTCTTTAAGTGGATTTCTTCCTTAAAATCCTGTTTAGAGAAGATGGGGCCCTACCAGGTACCAAAATCTCAACTCTGAGCATATAGTTTTACAGTGGGTCGATTTCTAGCCTTTTTTTTTTTTTTTAAAAAGGCATGAATGTCATGAAGACAAAACAGGCATTGATGCCAACTCTATAAATACAAGTATGAAAGAATTCTGCATTGCCAGAGAAATAAATGGATAAAATGATCTACAGTTCTTTCACATCTTCAAAATCTATCTGTTAAAAGAACTTCCTTCTGAAAGTCTGTTACAATATCAATATATATTTTTAATCAGGTAAGATAAAGAGTTATGTATGTGCAGCTTCTCCATACAAAACAGTCTATACTTCCCCTTATAGAACCTAAGATCACAATGGAACAAGCCAACTCTTATTTTAAGTCCTTAAAATGTTTACTTTCCCCACAAACGTTAAGAATCGTCATTTGTGCAGGTTCTTATTCATATTTGAATATAGCTGATGAAGAATCTTTGTACATATATAGATATAAACAGCAAACAAATTTCAGTTTGCAAAGGGAAACTAAGGAAAAACAGTGACTAAAATATTTAATCTTGGATAAATATTTTATACTTACTCTTTAATGAGCTCAACAGAAAATGCAAAGTTATCTTGCCATAATATTTGCAGGATTGCACTTTTATAACTGCACTTCCTTTTAAACAGATTTCCTAATACATACTGTGAAGAATGGGATAGTATGGCATAACAATTAGGAAAGACTGGTAAACAGAAAGATGTTAATAACAGTAATTTGCAGTGTTTTAGCTGTGCTGGTCCTAGGATATTAAAGCAACAAGTTGGGTGAGGTAATATCTTTCTCTCACCAACACAAGGTGGTCCAATAAGACAAGCTTTAGAGCTTACTCGGAGCTCTTCTTTGAGTCAGAGAAAGGGTACTCAGAGCATATTTTCACCCAATCTGTCTTTTTAATAATAGTAATGATACTTTATCATCTTATAGCAACTTTCCAATGGTTTCAAAGTACCTTTCAAATATTAAGCCTCAGAGCACCCTATTTTAAGATACAGAAACTGCCTCTAGCATGGGATACTGTTTCAGAAGTATCACTGGTTCATTACTGACTCAGATGGAAATGCCACCACTTCCTTCATTCCAGACATGAATTACATCCCCATTCCAAAAGGACATGAGTACAAAAATAGATACAATTAGTGGCATGCATTAGTTACAATTTATAATGTACTTCACTTTTCAAGATATAAGGCTTTAGAAGCTTAGAGTCACCTATGAACTTGAGCTTGGAAATATTTATTTCAATTTACTTTTGACTCTCCTAATACCTAGGAATTTCAGAAGAGGGGCCTGATTTTCACACAAACTAAGAGCATAATGGCATACTAATGGGTGTGCCAATTACTTGATTTGTACACACAATTACTGTGATCATGCGTGTGTGTGTGTGTGTGTGTGTGTGTATGTACTAAAGCTTGCCTCATATGTACATTACTGTAGAAATTACTTTCTGACATGAAAAATTATGCATCTAAGCTCTTGTTTATATTAACTTTGTACCTGTTTTATACAATTTCTCAAAAGGAATACTAGCTGCTTCTGAATTAGTCATACAAAACAATTCATTTAAAAATTATCTAAGTTTAAGGAAACAAGCCACTTTAATATCATGTATTAAATGGCTCAAATAAAATATGAAAGGGGTATTTCAGCACATTAATATTTTAAATGTGATGTGCTGAAAATCCCCTTATTCTGTTTATTTGGGTTCATTCATCACTTTTTAAAGTTCACTGGTGTTCTTATTATTCAAAGATTCATTTATTTGTCACAGGTATTGGTGACACCAAACATCAGATTTGATATAATCCTGGAGTGTATACTGAATTACATAAAATAGCCTTCCCAGAGCAAATGCCAGTAAGTTTCCATTTTAAGTTTTGCCTTATGACTTGCATATAAAGTGTAAACAAGATTATATTTCAGCCCAGATGCTCACCAAGAAGGCACTACAGAAAGTTAGAAAAACAGAATTCTATTTCTGTCTATACCTAGTGGTGCTTTTGAAGTGCATGTAATCCCAGTACATTTCATCTATGAATCAACTTAACATTTTAAGACAATGCAATACCTCAACTCTTTAAGAGTCATCCATTAATATAAATGAGATATAAGTTATGAGACCCTTACTATTTCCATAAGATTCTCCATCCTCTACTTCTACCTCCTTGGTCTTTAAGGAATTATTGGTCTGAGTGTCCATAAGTCTCTGAAGTGGATTCCTGTGTTCTTCTAAGATAATATCAGCCGAACCTGGAGTACCTATAGCAAGTCAAGTTAGTGCCAAGTGGCCAACATGTTTCATTTCTTATGTGTAGCAAAAGCCAAATACTGCTGACAACTCGTCACCAACTAAAATGACAATCACCCAAGACATGTCTATTTTTAAATTAGTTAATGTAAAATTGTTTTTATGATTATTATTCAGCACTCCTAGTGATTTTGCCAGGGCACTTTATAAATAAATGTATTATTAATTACTGATTATTTAATTTGGCAGCTTCAATGGTGTGAATATCATTAGAAAGATCAATTCATTCTAACACAAGTATTCAATTACATTAAATTCACCTAAAAAACCCAGGCAATGACATGTCAGGTATTCACAGCTATTTCATTGTATCAAAGGGGAAAAAATACTTCTGAACTTTTAAACTCAAAATTATTTATTCTTTGTATTATCATAGTGCTTAGTAGCCCCAGTCCTGGGTCTGAACCTATTGTGCTAAGTGCTGTGCAAATAGAACCAAAAACAGATTGTAAACTCTTTGGTGTAGGGACTAAATAGAAAGACAAGAGATCGATATAGATAGGGGCTAACAAGGAAACAATGAGACAGTATTGGTCAGCATGATAAGCAGTTTCTCAGCACAACAGCAACTTAACCGCTCAAGTTTTTTGTACGCTCATGGCAAAGTTCTCCTTTGAGGAGATTTTGAAGGAGGATAATGAGTTAGTTTTGCAGATGTTTAATGCGGTGCTCTTCCCCAAACATAAGGAGCAGCATGGGAAAAAGCACAAAGGTGCTCGTTAGAAAATTTAACAAGTGGGCAATGGAGGCTGACATCCAAGGCCAATCATATGAGAGGATTGACATCAGAGATGATAGGTAAGGTGGAGAAAGACCACTACGGGCTATTTGTGTTAGTGTATTGATCCCTTCCAAGTGTGTTTACAACACCTAATATGGTATATAAGGGTGTTTATCTCATTAATACTTTTGGAAGGAGATCTAAATGAAATTAGATCAAGGACTGTAAAACAGCCTTCATACATATATCTTACATACGTTATTACATAACCAGAAATTATATTGGACATTCAGATCACACCATTTGACCTGTTACAGATCTATTATCGTTTTTACTGACATACTGTAATTCTGATAAGGATAAGAGGACAGTTACACTCAAACTGTACAAGTCACTATTATCTTAGCATCCTTTTCTATTAATTTGCATTATGCCTGTTCTCTGTCATTTATTCAGTAGCTCAAGGAGTCCTCTTCACCGAGAAGCCAGTCAAATGGAAGATTTCCCTGTATAGCTGTTTCCACCCAAAGATTCCCCTGCAGTCCCACCAACAATGGAGAAGCATGGACAAGTGTTTGGTTTTTTTTTTTTTGTTTTAGTTACAGATTTCCCTCCCACCCTCATGTGGATGGAGTTAAGAAGTGCTGCACAATACAATCACTAATCGCACTTGCAACTCAGAGACTTCTTTCCAGTGGATGGTTATGCAACTTCTAATGCTTCTACTTCCAGGGAAAAATAGAAAGTATCACTATCAAGATGAAACACCCAAGATGAAACTTTTCTGCATCAACACCTTCACCCCAAGATGATCTGTACAACACTTTGAGCCACATTCTAGCTGTACTGTTTCTCTTCCCCTTTAACACAGAACAAAGATAAAAAGAAACTGCAAGGCCAAGGCCAAAACTCAAAATTCCAGCAACTTCCCCAAAAGTTTAACCACCAAGATGGTATGGTTGAATAAAAAAAGAAGCCACATTAAAAAGTAGCTGAGGGCTTCTTCATATGACAAGATGCAATCACAGGATCGAAGAGGTTATTCTGAGTGTTGAGTAGTCTCTTTTTCAGTACCCAGATTATGAAAGCACATCTGTCTTTTTCCATCCCCTCAGTGCAGATTTAAGAATTATTATTTTTGGTTCACAGGAACTTTGAGAAAGGTATTTTCTGTCTGTGCCAAAGGAAGAAAAATCAATGAAGAAATCAATAGCAAACTCCATTTCTTAGGCACCACTTGAGACCAATGGCTTTGCTAAGGAAACCTGCACGGAAACTAGTTACGCCACAAGGTACCTTCTATGCACAACATATATGCACGAACTACATGCCAGCTGGTCACCTGTTTAAGAACCTGCAGCAATGAAGACACGTTTGATACACAGGGCATGCTTCAGACAAGCACATCGTACGTACATCCATAGTGCTTCAGGAACCATCAAAAAGACCCAAATAACATTGTTAGACTTGGATTGATTAATTTTTTATTGGTAAATGTTGGTAAACATCAGTTTCACCATATGCTGACAAAAATATTGACTTTTTAATTGTAAATATTGTAACTAAAGTTTACAAATAAGCAGTATAATTCTTTCTTCGCCTGAGAAGTGAGAGCTTGATTTAAGGCTATCTGACTTGTATATTTTGAAATGTTAATTTGTGTTTTAACAGTTATAAAGCTTTACTTTTATAGATCTCAATGTCTATTATAATTAAATTAGTACTGTCTGTACCCCCTCCCCCGCTTTTGTCTGGCCACCCTATAACTTCCCACCACTGTGAAATGTAAATCAATAAAAACGAAAAGAGATCTTAAAACAAAACACCAAAACGCATCGAAATAATTTTTTTTAAAGAGTAAAATTAATTTCTGCCACGCCTCATCAGCGAGGCCAGTTGTGTTTGTCAAGCATCCTCCTGCACAACAACACACCACATCACACCACACCACCAGCCATCCTGCAGGCACAACAAAACCTGCTGCCGCACCATGCTCAGCTTCCCCAGGGCCAGGACAGGACAGGACAGGACCTTTTATCTTGAGCGTGAGGGGGAGCCATGGACAGCCCCTGCCGGGGGCAACACAGAGCACACCCCCACAGGAACGTTACACACCAAGCCTGCCTCATAACACCCCACCGAAGTAGATCAACTGCTGGCCGGTAGGCGGCACCCCAGCGCTGGCATCCTGCCTTTGCTATCCCCCAAGAGCAATCCCTGGGCCCGCCAAGCCCCTCCTTCCCACCCGCATGCCACCAGGACCCCCCCTCAGCCCCACTCCATTCGCCCCCCACCAACCCTCCGCGCGCCGCGCGCCTCGCGCCGCCGTCCGCCACTCACTGCGCTGCGAGCCGCTCCCCGCGCCGGGCGGAGCTTCCCCAGCCCTGCCTCAGAGGCCCACGCGCCGGCACCACCGGTGGGGTTGACGGCGACTTCTCCTGTCCAGTGAGTGCGGCCAACAGCCCAGGCGCGGCGCCTCCATCATCCTCCCTCCGCCTCCTCACAAGGCTCGACAGCCGTCATCAAAACCGCAGGCACAGCCTCCGCCCGCCGGCCAAGGCCGCGGAAGGGAGGCGGGAGGGGAAAGAAAAAAGAACCCACCACCCTGCGCATGCGCCGGCGGTGCGACACGGCTTCCCGGCCACGTGAAGAAGCAGTGGTAAGAAGTGCGGATTTGCGTAGTACGCGAGGCTGGGCCCGAAGTCTGAGGGTGGGCGGTGGGGGGGCTGAGTGGAGAATCACGCTATTGCGCCTGCGCCGCGCCACGCCACCAAGCCGGGGCAAAGGCGATGAGCCTCCATGCGCAGGCGCGGGCTGGCTGAGCGTGAGCCGCGCCGCGTCACGTGCTGATTTCTCTTAGACCGTCTGGGGTTCATCTTGGGGCGCCTCAGCGACTGTGCTCGGGGCTGGGGCGTTCTGCTGCGAGGAAGCGGAGGCTCTGGGGGCCGCCCGCGTGGGGGGGGGGAGAGTGATGTCGCAAGGTCTTTGCTATTGCTCCATTACAAGCCCTAGGGAGCGAGGCTCCTGCTCCTTGGGTTCAGTGTGCATTGCACTTTTTTGCACCATTGGGACCCCCTCACCTCCACCTAATTCCAGGCAGTCACGTACTAGTCTAGAAGAAGTCGTGGGTCATAAAAAAACCGCACATGAGATTAGCTTTAAAAGCATGAGATTTTTAAAAAAAATATTAGGTTCATTTGTCTCCTGGTTTTTGAGTTTAGGTCACGTTTGCAAGCATAAGAGCTAGAAACTCCTCCCCCCCCCCTTTTTTTTTTTTTTTTGTTTTAAACAAAAGCTGAGGTTCCCATTTAATCACAAGACTGTGAGAGCTGGGGCTGTGGGGAAAAACAGCAGACTTGTGGTAAAAGTGCAAGAGTTGACAACATTGTAAAAATGCTGAAAAATTATTTTTTGTATTGCCAAAACCTTACTCTGCTAATCGCTGTGCAAACAAACATAGAAGGGAAAGACAGTCCCTGCCCAAGAGTATAACTGAAGTTTAAAATGAGGAATAGTGCATTAATTTATCAGCATCCTCCCTCCCCCAAAATAATCTAAAAGTTCTGCAAATCTCCATTCAATGGATTCCGTCTCCCCACCCAACTTCTTATGTTTCACTACAATGCTACTAGGTCACCTTTTTAGAAGTCAGACTAATAGTTGGAGCACCTTCCTAGCAACTTTTATCTGATGCTTGCAAAGTGCTTTATAAATTCTGGTTATACCTCACAAAATCACTCTGAGGTGGGAAAAATAGTATCTCCAGAAATGGAGGCAATGAAAGGCATTGTGCAACCTTCAGCAATTACTTCAAATCAATGGCAGAGCTGGAAATAGAGTCTGTGATTCCTGATTCCCCATCCTGAAGTCACCACTCGACCGGGAAAAAAATTCATACTGATCTTTACATGAAATGATTGTGTATAGCATCTGTAGCCCCAAAATGAATGTTATCACAGTGTGATCCCATGCAATGCATGGACAGTGCCTGACACAGTTACATTTCAAAGCAGTTATTCCAATTGCTATTTTGATTCTCTGTGATCATCTAAAATCCCTGAAACTTGAAACTATGGAATTCAACATGCTGCAGTCAGGCTACACTTGCTCCACCATCCAGTTCCAGTCCACCCTTGTAGTTTTTCAAATCTTTCCATGGACCTTCTGTTCTCTGCCTCTCATATCTGTCTACTCCATCCCCATCCACTCTAAGCCTCCTTTCTGTCCCCATGTGTATGTCTTCAGACAGTTGAAAGAAATTTGCTCTTTTATATCTGCTGCCCCATATGTTGACAGGGATTCTCTCTTTTCTATGTTTGTATAGAGCCCAACACAATGAGGCCTCAATCTCTATTGGAATCTTTGGGTGCTACCATCATATAAATGTATAAATATTTAAAAATAATCTGCAATTTGCTCCCTCTGTTTGCCCTTGTGTACCCTATGGCAGCAAGTGCACCAGTGGAAACTGGGTGTAGACAAGGAGTGATTACATCCTCAGAGTAGACTGTAAGATCCTCAGGGAAAAAATTAAGAGTTTTTCTAGTTGCGCACAGTCCCTAGCTGTAAACAAAACAAAACAAAAACCTAATAATCCTTTTGCACTCATCTTTAAGGAATGGGGGGATTAGGGAGGGGCTATACTCCTGCCTACAGAGAACTGGTGGATTGTAGATACCACACTGTTATTGGGAGAATTTATATTATCATGATTTCCTGTCCATGAAGGAAATTATAGGCCAGATGCTTTCATGTTTAATTCAGGAACCATAGCATGTGAAACCACATGCACCTCCATGTGTACACCACATGTAATCTAAGGATTTGCTGGACATGCCTTGCATGGGACTTCAGATGGATTAAAACTCCTTTTAAACAACTTCTTTTGTTTAAGTGACTAACTAGGACCCAACCGCAGACTGTGATGAATATCATACTCTTCAATATTTTATTCCACCTCCCCAGCTGATGGGCACCTGTGGCTTCTTGACAATGTTTGTTTGTAGGACAGCAGGAAAGCCAAGCTCAACCAAGGTCCTCTGTAATTTGTCCCAGTCTGTATATGGTGTGTTGTAATTTTATCAGCAACATCTGTAAAATATATTGCTTCAATATTTAAATAAGCTAAATACAAACCCAGATTCTAATCAGTGTGAGAAGTGCAAGTATAACATACGGGCTGTGTGAGGGGCAGGGAGAAGTGAAGTCAATGATGAGATCATGAATAAATATCTTCACATGCTTTACATTGTAATTCAATGTGCAACTATCAGATCACCTCCCATTGCTAATAGGGATGTTTTAGGGCAGTGGTCCCCAAACTTTTTGGGTTGCACCCTGCTTACCTAGTTGCATCCCTCCCCCTGGAAGCTGCAGTTGGGGGCCGGGGCCAGAGCCGTGATTGGGAGCCCCGATTGGGGCTGGGAACAGGAGTCCGAGATGTATCTGGGAGACAGGGTGCAACCAAGAGCTGGGGCCAGCCAGGGGCCGGGGCCAGCCAGGAGTAGGGCCGCAAACAGGATAGGGCCATGACTGGAAGTAGGACTGGAACTTCGGCTGCGGGTGGGGCTGGAGTGGAGATGGGGGCAGAGCGGGGCTGGGTGGCACTTCTGTCCCCCAGAATGTTTCTCCGCCCCCTCCAGGTGAGTGCATTTCATAGTTTGGAGACCTCTGTTTTAGGGAGACCATGCACTTACCAAATTCCAGGAGATATTCAGCAATTACTTAGCACAGATGTTTCTATAAGTCTGAAAGACAAGTGGGAGAGGAAATCCAGCATTTAATTATTCTTAAAGGTACACCTGTGTGGCATAATAATATAACAGCAGGTCCTAGGCTGAAATTTCAAGCCTGGTGGGCTGATGACGATGTAGGCCTATTATTTTGTTCTTGTGATTTGTGAGGGTAAGAGGGAAGGGGTTACACAATCTTTGCTTCTTTCTGTATCTAGCAGTTTTTTCTGAAAGGGTAAAACTTGAGTCCTCCATTTTGCAATCAAATATGTCACTAAAATGTGTCAGTCATAGAACATGTGAAAACAACTGTGGTAGTCAGACAGAGTAATGATGTATATCTGGGTATATAATACACTCAGTTCCAAGGTTCATTTGGGCATTTGGCTGTTCTTTATTGTCATTCCTCTCCCCATCCCTCCAAGCAACTATTGGAAAGGAAAAGATGAGGTGGTGGAGTTGGGGAAGTATTAACTTTAAATAAAAGTGCTAACTGGTGTCCTAAGGCAAAAATGTCTAACAAAAACCACTGGCGCTCTTCATGGTAGTCTAAAGCAGAGGATTGAAGGATTGGATGAACCATGGTGACTGAACTCCTCTACATTTCAGGTATGAAGCACCCTAGCAGGGCAGCAGGGGGGTGTCTTGTCTTGCTGCTGCTCATATTCTACCTGTTTTTCAAATCTGTCATGGTACTTATAGACCCCTCATAAACCTAGTCTCTGAGCGCTTCCCAATCACTAATGGATTTTACCTTCAGAATGCTCCTGTGAGGCAGGGAAATGTTATCCTCATTGTACAAATGGGGGCCTGAAACACCAGGTAGGTTAAGTGACTTACCCAAGGCCCCACAAGAAGTGTGGCAGAGAGAGGAATAGACAAAGCCTTATAACACACACCAGATCAGCAATAGAGCTGGGAATTTAACTTAGGTCTCTAGAGTCACAGCTCAGTGCTATAATGCCCAGACCACACTGCTTCAGTCTCCACTGCTGTCAAACACCAGCCCAAAATTCAGTAATTAAAAAAAAAAAAAAAAGTATTACAAAGTTTAATGTTCTAGAAGGTTTAAATGGAGTATGTGTTTTAACTGCAGTTAGGATGATTTTACTCTCATCATCTGGTTCTTATTAGTTACCACATTAGTGAATATTCTTTAATACAGAGGACAAAATAGCAGCTCTGAACATTCATATTGACCCTTTCTTTGACAATTGGCTCAAAATTCTCCCTGCTTTAAAATCTGTCCCCAGCCACTCAGAACATGTATCTCATCTTCTTATGTAAAAAGCTCTCAACCACAAATAAAAGTCCTCATGCCCAAAAAGCGTTTTCTTATCTATTGGTGATTTATGGCCAAATCCTGAGAGAAGCTAAGAAACTGCAGCTCCCGCTGAAGTCATCACAAACTGCCTCTCACTTCAATGGAAGCAGGATCAGGTCCCCAGTTCTGTAAAACAATGTATGGTGAGTATATCAAGGTCAAATCCCAAGGGATTTAGTTAACTCCTGCACAGTTGTCTCAGGAGATACCCTGTTTTCTAGTGATCAGATACTACTTTATACTGCATGATGTAATTATTATCTGTTAATCTAGTATCAAGCATATGGCTCATTCAGATCTGGCTAACGATATCAGACCAGATCAATTTTGCTAGGGCAATGTTCACCATCTGAGGATCTGGCCCATTATTTGCTACATTCAAGATTGTTTTTCTAAGTAATGTAGGGAGATGAGAGAAAGTGGCTGCAGTTGATGGGTGGGGCGGGTTGGTTGGGTTGTTTTGAGATATCACATGTTCTCAAATCAAAAGTCCTGTGGGTTTTTCAAAGAATTGGAGAGTTACAACATGGAAGTTAGTGCCAGGAAATGAAATGACAGTTCACATTGAAAATGAGGAAGTAGAGAGCTAAGAGGTGGGGAAATGCCCGGAGATTGAGTAGAAAGAGAGTCTGCTGCCACCATCACATCAGAGGATGAGTAATGCTTGAAATTTTATTCATCCCACTATCACAACCACTGATTTTATTAACTTTTGGGTATATGAGAACACAGTGTACAATTGTTGGATGCCAGTGGTATTTTAGAAAACAAATTGGTATTAAGATGCTTAAATGGTGCACAGATTTAAAGTGACGATGGAACTTGAGGTTAGAAAGGAATTTCTCCCCAGGCCAAGGAGCTGCAAGGTTCTTTTACATTCCCCCCTCTTCTCTTCTGGAGCACTGATAAGGATTGGCTTTTAGGATGAGATGGGAATATCCCACATAATTTCCTGCAGCTTCAGTGGCAGGGTAGGAGGCTAGGATTGTTAGATAGGGAAACTAAGGCACAGAGAAGAGGTGGGACCTGCTCAACATCATACAGAGAATCAAAAATAGAATTAATCTCTGCCAACTCCTTTTCCCCTACTCTTAGTACTAAATGATATTCCCTCTCTAGCACGAAGCTATCTCTCTTACAAGGAAGTAGCAAAACAATTATAGACCAGCACAGAGATCCAGTGTTTGTGTAACAATCATCTACTCCCAGATCTCCAGTACACAAACCAGACAGAAGACATTTCTGTTGTGCTGAGATTCTAATGATAAACTTTTCAGCCTTTGCACAGGTTAAAGGAACAATGCTCCTTTAGAATTTTGCCTTCCACAACTATTTGCAATCTGAATAAATATTGGTTATTAAGAATAAAGATATCAAAGAGAGCAGATTTTTGAGCCTGTTGGTGGCATCCCTTGCCTGCGTGGCACTGCCAGACGTCTTGCAAAGGCCATGAACTCTGGACTTGATGAACACTTATCCTTATTAATTGATGGAGATTAGATGAGATTGCTAATCAGCTGTGTCTCTCCTATTTATAACAAACCTATTGGTACGGCAGCCATGCTGCAAGCTGCCCAGATTCAGCAGTGACCTTGGAAGTCCTACTTCCTGGGCTAATGGAAGGAACGCAGCATGCCATGCCCTGTGACATCCCCTTATTCCTACACAGAAAACAGGAACAGGCTAACTGCAAGATAGTTACATCCCTTTTGAGCACCTGCTTGCTGACAAGGAGCACAGAGCAGTTAAGTTTGCACAGAATCTGAGATTAGGCTGCACATAGTAAGGTGCCATGAATGTGGCCATTTGTCAGAGAGGGATGAGAAAATGAAAGGTTTGAGGGTCTCAGAATTCAGAGTCCCTTGTGCCTCATTCAGGAAAAGCGAGTAGAAGGAAAACCCTTGGTACTAGTACCCAGAGATAAACATAAACACATACTGTTCTCACTGCTTAGGTTCTTGGGTTTGCAAAATATAAAGTGCATGGTATTAGGTTTAATGGAATACTATTGTCAGATTCAACCTCAGCCAATCATACCAAACAATAGCAGGATGTTTCTGCTAGAATGCTCAGCAGTGAAATCATTAACTTCTGAATTGTCACTATGCGTCAGTTAACAACTTGCTGTTGAGATGAAGGAGTTCATGTCTCCCTTACAGCCGTTTAAGGTTTATCTACCTGCCGTTTCAGGGTTTCTATGTAACCATGAGGAATAGGAACTTAATATTTTTCAAAATGGAAGCTTAAATCCTGCAGAACCTGATAGCAAGTGGACATATGACCTGTGATGCTGTTTAACCACAAAACATGGAGTGTTGATGGAGTGATGGGAATTATACAGTACTATTGCTTTAACTTTTCAGAGTGCTGGGCATGTGCACATAGTAACTACATCCTCATAAAACTCTCAGGAGGTAGGTAAATAAATATCATTATCCCTATTTTAAAGATAGGGAAACAGAGAGGTAAATGGACTTGCAATGTACTCACAAGTCAGTGACAGAGCTGGGATTAGAAATCAGAAGGTCCTGGTTTCTAGCTCCATGCTCAATCCACTTGACAATGCTAGCTCTCTCTGATAACATAATGATAAGCTTGAGAGCCGTTGGCAACTGGTGTACAGGAAGCTCAGTTAGTGGTGAGTGGAGAGACTTAGCAGGAGAAAGGTGAAATGTCACAAAGGGGGGGAGAAGGAACCCACAGCAAAATCTTTACTAGAAAACCCAGCAATGTGTGGATGAAAGAAGCAAAATCTCAGTATTGTGGAGAACAAACAACTGGCTATAGCAGGTGCACTGAGAATTTGTGTTCAGGGTACCTCACTTCAGTTAGTAAGACTATGCAGGTAAATTTCGTAAGAGTTTCAGAGGAATTTTTAGCAATGTTAAGAAGGGATTTATTCGGAGGGAAATGTTCTTAAGGGAGTTTAAGCAGAGATTTGATGGCTGGGCAAAAGGAAGGTAAAGCTGCGATTTGAAAGGTCAGCTTAACATTGATAATCGCACCTAACCACAGAGAATGCCATTTAGAAGTAAGAACTGCAGGAAACTTAGCTGTGGAAAGCACAAACACCTTATCTGAGCTGCTATGTCTGGGCTCAGCAAGGAGAGGAAGGGTCACCAAGTTCTCTTGGTCTGAAATAAGATGAGGTTGCCAAAGGCCAGCTACAAGCTCATCTAATGGAAACTAAAATCCTAGACCCAGCATAATCTGGATTCAGGCCAGGTTATGGGACAGAAACCATTTTAGTGGCACTGATGGATAGACATCCATTCTCATTCACCTGCGCCTCTCTACAGCATTCAGCACTGTTGACCATGAGATACAACTATAGTGCCTAATAGAAGTGGCAGGAGGCCAGGGTAATGCACTAAAACAGTGTAAATCCTTCCAGGTCGGATGGACGGACAGGTGCTTGTGTGCGCACACACACCAAATAGTGAGGGGAAACTGCTTCTCCTTCACTAGACCCCTCATTTGTGGACTCCCAAAAGGATTAATTCTCTTTCCAGTCCTATTCAATATCTGCACAGAGCCACTAGGTGAACTGGTGTGACAATGTGAACTCAAGTGCCAAGAATATTTAGATAACTAACAGCTTTACCTAGCCTTCACCCTGTACAGCCACACAATCACCACCAAACAGCCCAGTGCCTGAATGAGATCAATTTATGAATGAAGAACAGGTATCTGAAACTGAACCTAAGCAAGATAAAGATGATGCTGGAGGACAGATGAGAACATTTTGAAGAGTTTGCAGCCATAAGAACTACCATACTGGGTCAGACCAATGGTTCATCTAGCCCAGTATCCTGTCTTCAGACAGTGGCCAGTGCCAGGTGCTTTAGAACAAGTAATCATCAAGTGATCCATCCCGTCAGCCATTCCCAGCCATGATGCAGTCTTCTTTGATTAAAGGTCCATGCCCACAACTGGCCATTTCAGTTCATAGTTTGTGTGCGCATGGATTCCTTACTGATACTAAGTTTTCACACAGTAACATGCATGAATAACATTTTCTGTTTGGTTTTGTTGTTAATAAGAAGCCAAATGATCAGACTCAATAGGTATTTTTTAATAAAAAAAATTAGTCAAAGATTAACACAGCACAATACAACTGAGCTGGAGAGTGGAGAAGTGTCTGTAGCTCCAATCACTCATAATTCCTAAAATCGTTCATCCTCGTGTGTGTTCAAGACAAAGAAAAATTCCTTTCCCATAACTGAACTACATGAGGAGTTCATTTTTGATATTGTACCTTATCTAATCAATTGGCTAAAGATAGCTGAAACTAAGTCCTTATTATAGAAAACATCTGTACCAACAAGTAATTCCTAATAAACTAAAAACATCTCTCAAATGGGTCATTATTTCAAAGATCACCAAATACACTTTGTAATAAAAAGTCTCTCTTTTCTTGGACACCTTGACATTTTCTCCACAGGTCAATAGGAGCAAGATAAAAAGTATACACATTTCATTATTTGGTCACACACCAAAATTCAACCTAAGTACAAAGTCCCTACAATCATAGGTACAAATCACTTTCGTTCATGCACAAAGGAGCATGGGGTTTTATGTTCAAAGAATCATGCGGATTCTGGTTTATTTGCTAACAATACCATTGCTAATTGGTTTGTGATTAGCACACTGGACAGGAACTCAGGAGTCCTGGAGTCAGTTCCTGGCTCTGCCACAGACTCCTTGTGTGGCCCTGGGCAAGTCACTCTCTCTTAATGCCTGTTTCCCACCTATAAAATGTAGATAATTAGTACTTTATTTTCTCCCATCTTTGCCTGTCTTTAGGGCAGGGACTATCTCTGGCTTTGTGTCTCTAGAGTGCCTAGCACAATGGGGCTCTGATCTTGGTAGAGGCCTTTAATTGGTACTGTAGTACAAATAAATAATAATCTAAAACATGCTTTCCTATGACAGTATATGCCCAGACCCACAAAGGAGATGGATTATCTTCCCCCACCCTCACCCCCCAAGTCTAGGGTATGTTTCCCTTTGAGTCAGTTGTCCTAATTCTTTCTATGAATGTAGCTTGTCTCTGATTTGGGGAATCAGAGAGCTTTTCCTCAGGGCAAACTTTCCCTGAGCCAACTAAAGGACTAGCTGAAAGTGTTTGATAGGCAAGTTGCTGAATCAAGGGCATCCAGACTGGGGACCGACGGGCTAGGCAGCAGTTCTGCAGAAAAGGACCTGGGGGTTACAGTGGATAAGAAGCTGGATATGAGTCAGCAGTGTGCCCTGGTTGCCAAGAAGCATATTGGGCTGCATTAGTAGAAGCATTGCCAGCAGATCGAGGGAAGTGATTATTCCCCTTTATTCGGCACTGGTGAGGCCACATTTGGAGTATTGTGTCCAGTTTTGGACACCCCACTATAGAAAGGATGTGGACAAATTGGAGAGAGTCCAGCAGAGGGCAACAAAATGATTAGGGGGCTGTAGCACAAGACATATGAGGAGAGACTGAGGGGGAACTAGGCTTGTTTAGTCTGCAAAAGAGAAGAATGAGGGGGGATTTGATAGCAGCCTTTAACTACCTGAAAGGGGGTTCCAGGGAGGATGGAGCTAGGCTGTTCTCAATGGTAGTAGATGTCAGAACAAGGAGCAATGGTCTCAAGTTGCAATGGGGGAGGTCTAGGTTGGATATTAGGAAAAGGCTTTTCACTAGGAGGGTGGTGAAGCACTGGAATGGGTTACCTAGAGAGGTGGTAGAATATCCATCTTTAGAGATTTTTAAGCTGCCGCTTGACAAAGCCCTGGGTGGGATGATTTAGCTGAGGTTAGTCCTGCTTTGAGCAGGGGGTTGGACTAGATGACCTCATGAGGTCCCTTCCAACTCTAATATTCTATGATTCTATGATTGTAAGCCAAGTCATTGATTAAATATGGTCCTGGGGAAATCATTCCAACTCCCATTGGTTTCCCTCAAAGTGTGAGGCACCAGTCTATACTGAGAGCTTGATTATGGCCAGCCATTCACATTGCTGAAGTCAAGACTCTGTCTTCACTTTCAGTGTCAACCTTATCATATTGAATGTGTGTTAATATTTGAATCATAGATCATCACGCAAGACACTGTGGTTGAGAGCGTGGGAATCTTAGCAAATTAAAAAAAAAAAAAAAAAAAAACAACAGTTCTTGACAAATAGTCCAGTTCAAAATTTTAAATCACACAAGATTAAAGCAAAAAAATAGGTAAAGGGTTTGATATATTTTTGCATCATCTTATCATTCCAGACTGTCTCCACATAGAAAACCTTGACATTTTGCAAGTGTTCAGTCTATTATCCAATTAATAATTACATTTAGCACATAAGAATTGCTACCATAAAGCAGGCCAATGGTGGCTTGAGCCCAATATCTTGTCTCCAACAATGGCCTGCACTAAATTCTTTCAGAGGAAGGTGAAAGCCTTGTTTTGGCAAAAGCTATCAGAGTTTTATATAAGGACCTCCAAATTTGTCCCTAAGAAATCTAAACATCTTTAATCATCTCAAAAGATATGGCTTGCTCCCCTGACCTGGGCTGGATTCAGACATATCCCTTTCACCACTTTATAGAGGAAATAGGGTTCTAAAGTTAAAATGTTCCAACCTCCAAATTCAGCTGCTTTTCAGCCCTTGATAACCAGCATGGGTTAGTTTGTTTGGGTCCTTTCAGTGCCAGAAACCACCCAAGTCAGACAGATGGTACGATAATAGTCATTGCATTGAAATGGAGAAAGTTGCGCCATGAGCTTTCACAACCAAGTGGGGTTTGAGAAAAATATTGTTCTTTGGTAACAACGCAAAAACAGAAGTAACCGAAACACTCCTTCTACTTTGGAATCCAGATAACTTTCTAGTCATGCCATTGGTCAGCAAAACACATCGTCCGCTACCCAGAAGCCATTGGTTGCTATGGTCTCATCTTACACTGTAAGGGGTACAGGCTGACTTAAGTGAACGAGGAATTAAACATGCAAATCTTGTTCTTGTCAGTAGTGAGGTTAACCAAGAAGGGATAGAATTACTGTTTCTTTTGATTGCAGTAGCACCCAAAGGCCCCACCGTGTCAAGTGCTGCATATATGTGATACAGTAAGGCACTTACAGTCTAAGCCAGTGGATTTTAACCTGGGGACCATAGACTATGTTTAAGATTTCTAAAGAGGTCCACATCTCCATTTGAAATTTTCAGGGGTCCACAAATGAAAAAAGATTGAAAACCACTGGTCTAAGTGAATAAGAGACAACGTGTATGAAAGAGGGGCCAAACATGTATGAAATAAGACAGGATAAGAGTGAAGTGACTGAGGTTGGAATAAGGAGTAGGAACCGGAGCACAACAACTGCCTTGCTATTGTAGAGTGAGGAAGAGAAGGAAGGAGACTATAGGAAATGGGAGGAGGGTGAAGCAAGAGCTAATAGGGTTGTAGGGTTTTGTTTAAATATAACACTTTCCCTTTCAGCCCATTTTGCTTTTGTAGTTTTTTCTCTTCTTTTGCTCAATCTCAACATGTAGCTGAACATTTCAGCACAACAGCTCGAGGCACTAACTTCACCAAATGGTTCTTCCTGTTATGGGAATACCTGTATCTTGGACTCATGCACTTCAAAGACTTTGGAGGCTCTGGTTTTCAGCCTACAATACTGTCATCACCTCAAAGACAAAAACACCCTGCAGCAACCATGAACAATATCTGTATCACAGGTGAGAAGAGCATGAGTTGGCACAGCCATAAGTGGAAAATAATTTCAGATGAGTGATCAAGTACTCTTATGCTGTGAGTAACTTCACAGTCCACTGAGGATCATCACTGCACGTGTTAAGAATTCCCATGTTGTTACAGCTGATGCAGGGCTTTGGTGGAACACACTCCAGTACAATGGGAGAGGAATCCAATAATGAGTGTTGGCGAACAGCTGAGAGAGCTTCCTGCTCCCAAACTTTGCTTACAGAACACATCTGTAAATAAGCCTGATGGTGGCCCTCATCTTTTGGAGGCTAACAAGTTCTCAGAGATGGCTTTTCTCCATTAGTCTGTATATTGGATGGGCAAAAATATTACTACTGATAGCTACAATATGTAAAACCTGCAAATTGAGCGATGAAATGCAGCATTCAGACTGGATAGATTAAAAACCCAAACCCTGGGTCTACATGAAAGGTGTTAGTGGGGGGTGTCATATTGTCAGGAGGAGCTCAAGAGTGAGTGCCAACCTCAGGGCAGACTGTCAAAAAGCAGGGCAGAAAACCCACACTGATTTTAATTATATTTCACCAACCCAGTAACAAGTCTGAACTCCTAAAGCCCTATAACTATCTTACCATAGAGTCACAGATGGTCCCCTTGAGAATTCCAGTGTAACTTGCCACTCAGGGAAGCTGAACTATATAATTCAAGTTACAACCAGTTCCAAGCCATTCTCTCTTGTGATCGCTCCAGGTTAGTTTTGGGGAGAATGGTTGCGTGGGGGAAGCTGTCACTTCATGGCTCCTGCTGCACCTGCTCTGGGAAAGGAAATGTGCTCAATCTCCAGGCCTGTCATGCCAGCACTCAATTCATTAAAAACTTTACACAAAATTATAAGATAAATCTTTCCATTGCTCTCTCTCTTAATATAAAGTTGGACTCAGACCTGAGCCCTTTGAAATCAGCAGTATGGCAATTCCTAAGTCAGTGAGAGTTTTGTAAATTCAGTGGCAGTAAGATCTGATCCATTGCTTAGTGAGATAGCATGGTCTAGCTGATAGGGCGCTGGAGTGGGAATTGGGAGACCTTGTGTTATTCCTGGCTTTGCCACTGATCTGTTGGGTGACCTTGGGCATGTCACCGCCTGTCTGTACCTAAATGATAATTTATCCACCTAGTTAAAGTGTTACTGTTTAAAAGTGCTATTGTCAGATATTTGCATACATCTTATGACAAATTGCATTTCACTCAACGGGCTAGAGAGTGAATCCAAGTTCAGAGGCAGTGTGGTAGGTTAGGACGTGTTCTAGAACTGTACAAGTCCATACCACCCCCACCACACACACCCTTTAAAGGAGTTCCCATTCTATGCAGCCCTAGCTGTGCTTGGGGAAGTGGTCTTTTTGTTTTTGTTTTTAACTCATCACTGACCATGAAGCTTGCCCCATGGTGGTTTACTGTTTGCAGCATATGAAACTATCTGACTTAACAGGAAATGCACAGTCAGAGGGTAAGGAACTGGGCAATGAGGAGTAGGCTGCTTTTAAACCCAGATTGGGGGCAGCATGGAGAAAAATTCAATGTTGTTAACCTGCTGAGGCTAGTTTTACACTTCTGTGATAATGATTCACTAGCACTGATATTCATAGGATAATCCAGTGAGTGGGGCTTTGACATGGCTTTGACATGAAAGGTAACTGACAATACATCTGTTGTGTAAAAGTGACTAATACTTTGATTTCTCTTGAGAGCAGACCCAGCTCTATGGCACTGGTCTAGAGGGTGAATTTGGGCATGTCCCTTCTCTCTGTGCTTTAGTTCTTCATCTGTAAAAATGGGGGATAATGATACTGATGTCCTTTAGAAAATGCTTTGAGATCTACAGATGAAAGGTGCTATAGAAGAGCTAGATATTAATGTCATTAATGTCTTGGAAATCCATCAGTGCTTCTGATCAGGAGTTATGAACATCCAAAGTGGAATCCACAACCCACCTTTCGTTACTCCATCTCAGGTTTCAAACAGCATACTGGGAAGTTTTAATCAGTTGTGTGTGGTTTTGGGACCAAAGCAAATCCTGGATCCACACTTTGGGAAATTCAGATCCCGATCCACACTTCATGCTAGCTCTAATATCTGCCATGGGATGAATCAAAAATCTAGTCAGTCTCCAGTATTCAAAGAACCTTGTTGCTTATGCCAGGCTGTCATTTTATGACCAGCAAAGTTGCTGGCTTATTCTTAATGAGCATCTATACTTTAAGGTGGAGATGTAAAATGAGTTTTTTGTTTTATACTGTGTACTCTATGGGAGGAATTCACAGTGTTACTTTGAAAATTGGAGCATACAGGAAAAGTAGTGAAATAATTAGTGTGTGTTTCAAAGTCAGAACTAGCTAGTGGCAGCTGCAAGCCTCAACTGAAAATGGAGTTAATTCTGAACAATAGCCATTACACTCCATCCTTCTATATTCAGCACTACCACGTCAGTTAGATAACCATCAAAAACACAGATTAAAAGAGGTCCCATTCTCTATTAACCATGTATTCATTTAAATTAGAATTCTCCACACCTCAACATTATTAACATTCTTCTGATGTATTTCTTTTTCTAAGCTGTGAGCCGCAGATGCTCAGATCACAGATGTATTTGAAAACCTCATCCTTCAATACCTTTCTTCAGAATTTAGGAAGCAATAGCGAAGCAAAAGAAAAAAGCCCTTCACCTTGCACAAAAGGAAATGTCCCCTCCTGACTGAGCTCCCGGAATAACGAGAGCAGCTGCGCCCAGCCGTTTAATAATCCTTCTATTTGAGGCAGGTGTCTTAGTGAGTTTCAGATAAAAGGATTAGACATTTGGAGGGATAAGCCCACACCTGCACTTTCAATAGGTTGGATAAAATTACTAGGGTGATTGGTCCTGCTGCTTCATGGTAGAAGCTCATCTCCAGCTGGGGGTCAGGAAGGAACATGCTCCCCCATGGTGAGCTGTAGGACAATTTTTGGATATTAAATGGGTTTTACACCTTCCTCTGAAATATCCAAATCTGACCACTGCTGAAGACAAGATATCAAAGTAAACGGAGCATTGGTCAGTTCTTGGGTGGTAGCTAGCTGCACCTCTGTCTCCTTTTTGGTTTCTCTCAGAGCATCTCATCAGGTGTCAGGCCTCCTACCTTTACCTCTCCTACCGTGGAATTCCACACTTCTCTCATTCTTAGGCTTGGTCTACCCTTGAAACGTTATGTAACATAGCTACGTTGGTCAAAGGCCTGGAAACATAACCCCCATGTAGAGGCAAGTTTCTGAATAAAAGAGTGCTTCCATCAACATCAACAATGCCTCTTTTGACATTCACACCTTCTCATCAGCTGTTGTGAATGGGACTCATCCACCCTGATTGAATTACCTTGTTAACACTTGCCCTCCTCACTGTGATGTAACTCACCCATCCTTGCATGTGTATATTTACCTATCTAACTGAAGTGGGTTTCTGCCCACAAAAGCTTATGCCCAAATAAATTGGTCAGTCTTTAAGGTGCCACAGAACTCTCCTTGCTTTCCATCAACATAGCTAACCTTGTTCAAAGAGGTAGCATTCCTGCACCGACTGAAAAACCCCTTCTTTCAGCATAGGTTGCATCTATGGTACAGGACTGTGCTGACATAATGACAGTGACAGAGCTATAAAGGTATAGTCTCCGCAGCGTAGTTATACGCTTAAACTGGCCCCGAGCTGTAGTACTGAGTAAAGCCTATCCATGACTGGTGAGTCAGCATTCTATCTGTCAGCTACCATGCTAGCATATACACACATTCAGCTCTTGACAAAGCAAGCATAACTCTAGCTGCAGTCAATGGAGTTGGGCCTGCTTTCATTAAGGCGGTGTGTGTGTGCACGAGAGAGAAATGAAGTAACCAAAATGTGCAGACCTGCACAGTAGCCCCCAAGCAATTCTCATTCTTTACTTGTGTTGGGAGTTTTCCTGGAACCCTCAATGTTAGGAGTAGAGGAGCCTGCAGCCCAATATCAGTTCTTGTCAAAGGCTTCAACACTTGACCGTGGGTCTTTTAGGATAAGGGAATCAGATGGGTGGGATAGCTCTGTCCCAGCCTGTAGAAACAGAGGCTTTTAGGAATTGTGTTGATGAACCTTAGTCACCACAAGCCAAGCCGACATCTGAGCAAGCGGAGGAATTCTAGCAGGGGGGAAGGAGGGGTGGGAATCAGACCTTTGGATGCGAAGAAAAATCATTGCGTTGTGCAAACTTCCCAATCAGTGCAACAGAGGAAAAATGCTATTGAGCCACTGCCCCCTAGCGCCTGTGAAAAGGACATATACTTTCTTTGATTTAGTGCTAGAGGACATGTTTGCTAGGAAAATACTATAAACAAAATTAAAACTAATATTAAAATATACTTAGTTGCAGGTCGTTACTGTTTTTGTTTTTTTTTAAAGTAACAATTAGAAAGCAGGAGCATTCTGGGGATTCATCATAACCACTTTGAGATCTTCCTATGGAAGGCACTCTAGGAAGGCAAAGTACTTTTTAAATATTAAGTCCACCAGCTCGCCATGACATAGCTTAGTATTTTTATCACCATGTTATAGATGAAGCAGTTTAGTGGAGCAGAGCAAGCCTTCCCCATTAGATCATCCTTCCTCCCCTTTAATGAACATGATTAAGAGTATTTATTTTACCATTAGGGATCAACTATAAGGGCCTGCACTGGCATGGGTATGTCTACACTGCAACATGAGGCTAGGGTTTGAACTTGGGCTCCAGGCTAAACCCTCTTCTGTCTACACACAAATCATACTAACCCAGGGCTGGGATCCAAGGTCTGTGGACCCCAGTGGGGAGGTGGAGTTGAGCAAGGTTCAAATTCTATTGCTTTGCAGTGTAGAGGGAATTCCACTGGACTTGTTCTCTGGGACTCTGCCAAAAGTATCCCACAGACCAACTTCCTTTGTCCTCGGGACAGTCCAGTTTTGTGGTCTTCCAGTTTTCCCACACTTCACCACAAAGGGCTAGAACAGCCACGTTTTGAGAGGGCGCTGGGAAGTCTGGGATATGGGTGGTTGAACTTGGGCCCACATAAGGCAGTGTATATGCTGGAGCCCCAGGTTGGTGCAAAGCTCAACAATTCCTAACCTAGGGTTACAAATGAGTGGTGATACTGAAGCTGTAGGTTAACAAACCCAGACTAACTTGAGTTCTACTAACCCTGGGCTTACACTACAGTGTAGACATACCTGCTATGAGTGCCCAGCACAGTGGGGTCCTGGGCCATAGTTGGGGTCCTAAGTATTATAGTAATAGAAATCAAAGAACCGCAACAACTTTATAGAAATGCGCACCTGAATAATGATGTAAAGAAGCACTTTGTTCATGCGCATGATCAGAAATAGTTACAAAAAAAGGTTTTTTTCCATGAACAAACTCCAATCAACCCAGTCTACAACAGCATGGGCCTAATTTTCAGTGGCCCCACATCTTGCACAGCCATTTACATCACCAGAAAAGGAGAGTGTAACGGGTGTACAATGTGCCATTCTGCTTGGGCAGCATGAAGTACCTGTGGTGCACTGGTGTGACTGAATGAGCAAGGGTCAGGGATCCAGCAGTTTAGACACAGTTTAAACAGTAGCACTTTGTATCACCATTTCTGTGGGCTGTAAATGAATGTCATCCATAACATGGTATTTCCTAATTAAAGAAAGTGGAGATCTACTGCTGTATATGCCAAAGCACTATTAATTCTAGGCAGTTCTTCAGAGCATGCAGCGGGGTCCTTTTCTTGATGTAAAGCATGAACTGCTATACACTGAGAAGTTAACTGATGTTTTCACAAGCATTCTGGGCAAAAGAGTCAGAGCTTTTACAGTATCACATACATAAGCACAGGATACAAGAGTGTGTCTTGGTAATATGCTAAATTAAGCCAGCCATTCACTATTAATAACTTCAGTTTTTATTTGCCAAATGTGCTATCTGTTTAACAATACTGTAACATTTGCAGAGATACCTCTACATAGCTATCTACTTCAGGATTTTATACTGCTGCCCATCACCATGGTATCTGACCACCTTCCATGTAAAAATCATTAGCAATAGTGAAATCACTAGTGAGCTTCATGGAATCGCTGGCATGTCTACCTTTTCAGGGTCAAAACTCTGCCTGGAGTAAGGGTTTTAATTTTTACTGTAAAATGACATATTAGAACTTAATCATAAAAACCTGTGATGTATTGCAACTAAAGATGATGTGCAGCCCTTCCGAGGGAGGTGACAGGGACTTTCACACTAGGAAAAGCTTTAAAACATATAAAGTTTAAATATAAATCCATTGACCTTTGTCTATTTGTTTTTTTAATTGTCATCCAACAGATTTATGTTTAGAGAATTCTGACTCAGAAACTCCTCCTTTCTCTTAAAGCATTAATGTTTTAAATTTGATTTTGGTGCAAGAGGATGGCCTATTTGATGACTGGGATCAGTGGGCAGAGTCTAGCAAAGCAACAAACCTGTCCCACAGGTGAGGGAGCAGTCACAGAACTCAGACAGCAACTAAGTACAGAAGACCAAAACAAAAAACAAAAAAAACCAGGGACCGGGGTATAGGTTTAGCAGAAAGGAACACAGAGGGGACACTGAGTAGAGAAACCCAGATGATGCCCTTTGCTCTGCAAAGGAGCCAAGAGTCAGTGGCTTTCATGCAGAGGACCTTTGCCCAAATTCTGGAATAGAAAAAAATCCCCCACATAGTCAGAGAGACCCTCCTGTCCAGCTTCCTCTTCCTGGACTGACAGCCCTGGTCTTGCGGTGAATGTGACACCACTGTCATTTTTATAGCAACAAACTCACAGGGCATGTCTTTACTGCAGGACCTGGTAGGAAAAGAATAGGTTCAAGGATCAATCCCAGTAATAGCAAGTGCAGAGAAACACTGCCATCATAAACTACTTGATTTGGATTGATTTTTTCCATGCACTGCCCCGGTGCCCATAACATAATAGTCTATGGGCATATAAAATATAGCCTTTCCACATAATGTGACAATTAAGGTAATGTGGTTTTTAAACTTACTCATATCAGAAACATCTGTAAATAAGGCAGTATGTCCAGTGGTTAGAGCAGGGACTAGGAGTCAGGATGCCAGGGTTTTAGTCCCAGATTTATCCTGGGTTCACTATATGATTTTGAGCAAGATACTTAACATTGCAAAGAGTTACAGATTAGTGTCTCACAAGCTTTCATTTTACATCACATTAACGGCAGGGGGCAGTAGAAGCTGCTGTTTGTTGCTTTCCATCTAAATTAGTTAAACATGAGATTTAAATCAGTTCTGGACTGTTTCTATTTACAGCTGATATTTTTTCCTCTGGATATCATCCTTGCCTTTCTGCAATATGATTACAAGATCATATTAGAGGAGCGGAGCATCATTACAGGATAATAGTCTTCTGCTTTCGCCTTAGCACTTGTGCGGGAGGAAGTGTTGAAGCAAAGCTCAGAGTGAGATCTTCAAAACGAGGCCATTAGGTCTGATGCACAAAGACTTCATTTAACCAATAGCATGTAATTCACAGATTAAAACAGGAGAGGATCTGCCCAGATGGTCAAATCCTCCCTAGCCTCCCACAGATACAAAAGAGCTAGTGGGGTATGGTTTGCCTGCTCAGCCTGGGCAAGATATTTTGTAGTGGGCTTTGGTAAGGCAAATGCATGTATTATGAACTTGGGTCCTGATCCCACAAGTTTCTTTACCTAGGCTGACCACTTTGCCCTTGCATGGGGCTCTGCCTTTGCGGAGCAGTTTGCAGAATCAGCACCTATAATTATCCAAATCCCAGCTATCCAAAATTCTATTTTCCCCCAAATTTCAGACATAAATTATCTGAAGGGCTCAGGGGATGTATGAAAATGTGAGAGATGGTGTTTTTGCACATACATGTATAAATATTTTATATATATATTTATAGAATTAGAGCTACCCCACACTTAGTAAACCAAACAAAAAACTGCAAGGCAATATATATTCACATTGCCTTATTATTAATTATATATATTAGGAGGATGCTGGATGCTACACATACAAAGTCGGTCCCTGTCCCGAGGACCTGACAGTCAATAAGTGATACCCTAAGCATTTCTAATGCTCCCAGTCACCTCAGTGTCTCATTCCCCAGTTCTACTAAGATTTCCTTCCTTTCACATAAGATTCAAATTAAAACTAAACTATAATTCATAGAACCAATGAACAAAGTCCAAAGCACCTATGGAGGACCTAGCAACAGAAAAGTATATTAAAAACTCACCCAAATTATAATGGTATCAAGGTAAGAGGTCCAACCCAAAACCTTGTTACATGTCTGGGGAAAATGATGTTTTCAATAACACAGCACAACCTTCAACTCTAACAGCAAGGAGGCATGTGTCTGGCCACTCATGCATGTAGAACCCGTAAATAATACATGGTGCTACTGTAGGCTAGTTTTTGACACACCTGCTTTCTGACAGACTTGTAAACCTTTCTGGTGCAGTGGGCAGCAGTGCAAGGTAACTTCTCTCTGGCAGTGGGGGTCAGAATTAAAGCCAGTCTCTGGCTATTTCCTCCAGTTCTAGTTTAGCATGAGCCTCCTGAAAGCTTTTGGCTTTATGACATGGAAAAGAGAGGAAAAGGAAAGATCCGCCTAACTTTCAATTGGGATGCAGCTGCCAAGTTACATAACTTTTCAGAGAGCCCAGACACGATTATTTTATAGTCTGGTCTTCCTCCATAAAAATGAATTTCCATACTGCAAAGCATTAAAGTGACTCAAACAATACCAAGAAAAACAGGACTATGATTGAACTAGGATGAACAGACTCATAAATCCCCATTAATCTAATTGTGGAGGACATCCTGTAGAAAACCAAGCGAAGCAGAACTCAGAAGGATTCTCTTTCCCCACTAGGAGAAACTGTAAAATTAGGAATATTTGTATTTTCCCTGGCTTACATCCAAACAAGCTACAATTGACATTTCCAGAATGTCACACTAAACCCACCCTGATTCAGTTGACATTGCCCTTTGCCACATACTGGATTGATGCTGGGTGGCACAAGGTGACTGGAACTGCCAAGTTTCACCAGCCTGAGCAAGCGGATGTGCAATGGGAAGAGCAGACTTGAAGGGGAAGGATGGTCTGGCAGCTAAATGCAGAACCATAAGTCAGAAGGGCTGGCTTGTGTTCCTGATTTAGCCATCATGGGAGCGGGGGCAAAGTTACAAACCTCTCTGATGCTCAGTCTCTGCATCTCTAAAATGGCAATAATACGTACCTCACAGCAGTGAGGAGAGGCCCTATTCGTTGCCTGTTGTGGTTTGAGACGTTAGGATGGAAGAGAATATGGAAAGGTAAAGTATTAATCTTTACATGAAAGCAGCAGGGAGATTAAAGCAAAATATACCTTTGGGGACGGCAGGGGGTTTTCTCTTCATGATTTCTTTGAAAAAGGAAACAGGGAAAATGGTTTGGATTTAAAAGCTTCCATGCAGTGTTTGCAACTGGAACTGTTCTGTGCTAGTGCAACAGAGCCAGGAAGTGAAACTACCTGCTTAACATCTTTGGCCATTCTGAATGCAGTAAAAAGCATAAACAAAGCAATGAAGTTATATTTTTAATTAAGTAATAATCTAAAGTATTCAGAGCAGAGATAGTGACCGTTAGGATTTTAAAATATATGTATAGTAATAACGCATTTAATGTTCAAAGCACATTTCATCTCGATGCACTCTGTAAATATTAACTAATGATGGGGTCAGAGTTGTAGAGATGCTGAGCACTCAGTGTCATTTGAAGTGAAGGGGAGATGCAGCTGCTTGATGCCTCTGGGAGATCAGGCCCAGAATTGTTAACTTGATTTTTAACAAATGGAAAGATGTTGAGAAACCACTAGGAACCAATTATATGCAGCCGTCACTGCAAATTCCAGCTAAGTCAAAATGGGTGGAGTTCTTTTATTTCAACCTCAGTCCATTCACTTACAAAGTACACGTAACCTTTAGTTCCAATATAGCTGTTTCTTAGAGTCTTTTTTTAAATTGTTGGCATTTCCGCTCCTTTCTTTCCCAGATGCCAGTGCCTAACCCTGTCACTTGATTGTAGCAAGTCACAGAATGAGGGAGTTGAGTCTGAATCAAAGAAACCTCCAGCTGTTGATCCAAGCAGTCCCAGGAGGCCAGATCCACCACTGTAACCAGATCAGCTTCCACAGCCCATCCGCTCCTGAATCCCAGGGCCTCATTTTGTATTGCATTGCTCCATGGGCCACCCCTTCTGTCACACTATCTGGAATGGCTCACAGCCATGAGGCTGCCTCCAGGCAGACAGTCAAAAACAGGGCAACACCACAAACTGGTGGCATGTTCTTTAGTTAGATTTCACCAAGCCAGTAAGAAATATGAACTCCTGGATCACTCACTATAACAGTCTTATTATGGAGCCACGGACAGTCCCCTTAGACTTTCCTCTATCTTGCCATTCAGACAAACTGGGCTTAGTGATAAATGGTCACTTACACCAAAAATCACACCACATTCAGGTTGCATCCAGTCCCCAGAGACCAGTCACTTACCACCAGATCAATTGATATCTAGATCTTACAAAGACAATGCCTGTAGCCAAACTATCTAAAAGTTTAACTAAGAAAAATAAATTAGTTATTTACAGGTTAAAGCAAGCAAACATATACACACAAATGAGTTAGTTACCATCTAAATCCTAAGAGTGACAGTTATAGTGATCTATCTATTCAAAGTGGATTTCAGGGCAGCCCCAGGGGGCAGCTGCTAAAGATCTCTGGCTTCAGTTTCGGGCCTCTGGCCCTTCAGAGTTCAAACAGTCAAAAAGATGGAAAGATTTCCTGTGGCTTTGTTTTATTTCTTTCATTCAGTTTCCAAGCATTTCCCAGGTGCGACAGGGCCATTAACCAATCCTTTGTATTGCAATGATCCTTCATGGTCCATTTGATTTTGATAGTCCTTCTGGATGGGCAGGGGAGGAGGGGATAATTCCTGTGCCCGAATTAATAAATTCAGAGCAAACATTTTCAAAAAGTTATAAAGCAAACTTACATATTTCCTTATAGGCATGGAATACTGACATTACAAGCAAGATTAATGCATACAATAACTTACAAGTATTTCATACTAAATACATTCTTAAACAACTAATACCTATTTTGAGCAAAACTAACATACAGGTGACCTGGTCTTGTCTCCAGCCATGAGGTTGTCAGTTCTTAGCTAATGCTTGCAGCCTGGGCAAGAGCTGGCATCTAGCCTTCATTTTGCTTTCTGACACTAAACAGGAGTGAGATCTGCAGAGGCCTTTGGGAGCTAGGCTAAAGGGTTAGCACACATCTGAAATGTGCAGTGGACCAAGGGTGGAGTGGTTCAACTAAGTGATGTGGTCATCCTTGGAAGTATTCCCAGCTCCCTCTTTAGTGCAAACTGATGTCCCTCTCTCCAGACATGGAACTGTCGCTCCTTGGATGCTTATTGTTCATTCAAGAGCACTGAACATCCTGGGGGCGAAGGAGATTGCAGTTGTTTAAATAGCAGTGAAAGCTGCTCTGTGACGCAGAGGTCAGGGGAGTGGGAGATGGGAGCATCAGGGCTTTTGTATGAACCCAAACTTGAAACCCAATGGCTTCTCTCTCTGCTGTTCTTACTTTAATTGTTTCCAGAAGCACAGAATCATGAAGTGGTGGTTGAGGTGGAAAGTTTGTGTGCACTAAAAAAACACCACTACCAGGCTAGATTCTTCACCCTCTCAAGGCTATGAGGAAACACCCTTTAGCATCAAATGAATACAGGATCACTCCTTAGTTTGGCTTTCTGTTATTATTAACACAGTGTAATATGCACATTTCTTCACAGGCTTTTCTGAAGGACGGGAAAATGTGCTGGGGAATGACTGAAGTGCTAGGATAGGAATGCCACTGGGTGAGGGTGTTGTTTTTTTTTTTTTTTTTAAGTTCCAGGTTTGTCCTGTTCTGTGATTTGATTGAAAGTGTACACAGTTTACAAACCTGCAGTATATCTTGCACCCAGGTCAGTGCAGACTGAATGTAGTTTAAATAACAGAAATGCAGAATTGAAAGGGACCATGATATATCATCTAGTCCAATCCTCTGCACTGAGGCAGGACTAATTATTATCTAGATTATCTCTGGAAGGTGTCTGTCTAAACTGTTTTTACAAACTTCCAATTATAGGGACTCCACACCCTCCCTTGGAAGCCTTAGAAGAGCTTAGCTACTCCTACAGTTGTGAAGTTTTTCCTAATATCTAACCTAAATCTCTCTTGCTGCAATATAAGACCAATACCTCATGTCCTGTCCTCAGCAGCTAAGGAGAACAATTTATCACCCTCCTCTTTGCAACCACCTTTTACGTACTTGAAGACTTGAGTGCGTCTCTTCTCCTCCTACTCCCCCCCTCCCCCTTCTCTTCCGTTGCTTCTCGCACATCTGGATATTTTTCATGCCTTTGTGTTGGGTCTGTGCACACCCTTGTAGGTGGAGAGGGACATGTAATCCTAAAAGAATTGCCTTATGGAGGTGAAATACCCAATCCAGTCATGAGATTACTCAGTTGGTTTGAATAGGTCATCACAATCAAGAGTGCTTATCTTTGAAAACCATAGGAAACATATTCTCAACTGTTGACTCATGCTAATCTGGAAATGAGATCTTTTTGAGTGTGCATGAATTGTCTCAGTGAATTTTGTATTGATCTAGGTAACACAAACTTGTAGGTGTTTGTAGTGTAAGCTGGGTAATGATCACAATGAGTGTGCACTTGGAGTCTAAGATAGGCATAACTCATCAATAAAATATGAACATGCTCACCTGTTTCTGTGTAATTCATTCAGAAAGTACAATTCACACTAGATGCAGGGCAGGTTTCCTGATATATAGAATCTGTACATTGTGCAGTTGGCTGTAATATAATTGTGCTAAAAAACACATGCAATTTCTGATATCTGATTTAAATGTGATCAGTACCAGTAAAATAAAATAGATGCTCTACTGTAGTTCAGGGCAAGGCAGAGTGCTGCATTTCAATAGAGCTCAGGGTATCTGAGTACAAAGAGGACCCTAGCCAGAAGTGTCAACTCTTCTAGATTCCTGATGTATTAAGCACCCTGGAGACAGCAATATTAATAATCAGACTTAAGAGGCAAAGAAAGCATCAGCAGCTCTTAACTTTGTGATGGGTGAATGGTAACAGTTTGATTTTAAATCCAGAAATTCAGGCAATTTTTTAATCATACTCACAGATGATGTATCTCCAAAACTGGGCTGGGTTAATATTGTGAGTAGTAGACTCTTTCAGAACCCAGAAGGAGAGAAGATGGTTAAGCACAATATTTCAGACCTTAAAAAAGAGCTTTGGGCACAAAAGGTTGAGGGCGAAGGCATATCTTATAATATGAAGTGCAGAGTAAACAGTGGATGTACTCACTTTTTTGTGATGTCTATTGAAACTCTTGTAACACATCCCTTACCATGGTTTTCTGAGTATCTGACAGGTGCTAATGTAGATGTAGCACAGGTTTGGAGCTCTAGTAACCTAAAAGGGCAGGCGTAGTCTAATATACACTTTAAATAATCTACAGAGGGAACAAGAAAAGGTTTCTAGGACAAGTGGAAAACTGGCACCAGAGCAAGAGAGACCATAGTGTAAACTTGGTTACACTTGAAACCTGGTTTTCAGTTTGCTTTATGAGGGAGAAAGGAAATGCATGTAGAGCAGAGAAGAATGGAACTATATCTAATACAATTTACTAACATTTTTTTCCCATCAAAAAGTGTTTTTCTGAAAATTCTCTTGGAAATTAGCCTTGTTTGACATTTTCCAGTTTTGATGAAAATTGGATAAAAAGGGGATTTTTCAATTTTCAAAAACTGAAAAATTCTATTTTTTTTTTTGTCATAGAATCCCCAAAACCCATTAAAAATTTCAAACAAACAATGAAAAAAAAATTGAGATTGAAATTTTTTTCTTCCATAAAAATCTATGGTATTTTCAATTTGCTATAGTAATAAATGAGAAAAAAATACATTCTGTGTTCCTCATGAAAATACACCCAAGTCTTGCAGGGGCTGCCATCCATCATGGGTTTCCAATGAACCAGTCACCCTAGCTTTGTTCTTATGGTTTATGCCACCAGATGGAGTTGCACCCTTGTGTACAGAGGGTAAAAAGAACTTCGTAAGCGTTACCATCTTACATCACCGAGGGAGTCATCTAATGAACTGGATAGTTCATCTGCTTCAGATATTTTATTTTCTCCCTTGTGTATTGTGCTATTTAAAAATTGTTACATCAAACAAACTTTTCTTTCTCTACTTCCAGCTCACCAGGTGACCACCTTTCAGGGTCAATTATGTCAAGCAGCATTAATCTAAAGCAAATGGCTTATGAATAATTAAGGAAAAGGAGCCTCCCTTTGTTCTAAATTATAGCAAAATTCACTTGGTGTAAGCCTGCAGTATTTGAATGCACACACTGGCTCAGGGTTTACATTTCAGAGGGAGATTTTTACCAGACTCTTTTATAAGGGGAAGAGTGGTTTTATGTCAAAGACTTTTAGAAAATGTGAATAGGAGGGAGGGCTATTCTCCACCCACTCCTGTGCAGATGGAATATTGTGTAATGGTACGTGTGTGTAAGTACATACAAGCTATACCTACATATTTTTCAGGGAATTTCAGTGCTGCTGAGTGAGACTGACATCTGAAGACAGCAGCCTAGTTTGAGGCGGTTTGGAGTGACTAGTGATTTTGGGTACCTAAACTAAGATATGTTACAAGGGACCTGATTTTCAAGAGGACAGGTGCCCAGCATTTTCAGAAAAATCAGTTTTAATTTGGGGCCCCAGAGCCACTTTTGAAAATCATGGCCTTGGTTTGACTAGAGAACAGGTACAACAGTGGTAAGCAGCGGCTCAAGCTTCTCCAATTCTGCTAAAGTGATACTCAATTCTGACTGACAGAACAACCTCCCGATAAGAAGGAAGTTCAGTCTCCATGTCAGTTTGCTCCTTGACACCTTTGCCAAGGGCTGCCAACAAGGTGGTGAATTACGATCAATTGCAGAAATGTGTTTTCTGATGGGGACAGCTGACTTCTGGCAACTGGGTTGTGACCAAACTCATTTCCCTATAGCAGACACAAACCGAGCGTGGTCACAACTGATCCTAATGATAGATATCTGGAAATGAAAGGCTCCATATCCCATTACCACTCCAGTCTTCCAACCTTTAGTCCTATCAGATTATGACCACTCTCACCTGGCAACAGTCCTTATTGGGCTGTTAACCAGCCCCAAATTTTAAAGAAACAAAATAAAAATCGACATGCCCATCATGGAGGTCATTCTAACTTTGCAGCTGTCCAGTTTGAAGTGGTTTCTAATGGAGCCTGAGCACTCTCATTTGTCCTGGGGCACATGAAAATGGTACTCTTCCTGCTTGATTACTAAAATTCTATTTTACTTTTTTTTGGAGACTTAATAACAGCGGTGGTGTAATGGTTATATAAGCGAGTAAGCTCCTAAATTAAACTCCATATTCCCCAAACGAGAAGCGGGTAAATTCACTTTAAGTTTATCCTTGACTACACTAGCAGCTATAAGGGTAACTTAATATTATGCTGCAGGCAGGTTTCCTTTAAGAAAGGATCCAATGCCTGGCACAGCTTTTGCTAAGCAGGGAAACTGAGTATCCCTTTTGGGAGTGTGGAGGGGAAGCAGGCAGTCAAAGATAGGGCAGAATTTGATGGCCTTGTATCAGAATGCCAGGAATCTGCCAATCACATGCAGTGCGGTAAAGCAACATGCTACCCCACCTCCTACCAGGCATCAGGGAAATTGTGGATTGTCTGAACATCTGTTCCTGAGGAGCTGGCCTACCTTCATCAGTAAAGCCTAACAATACCTAGGCATATCAGAATAAATTACACAATAGAATTATGAAGGCTTTGGGTTTGTTTTAATTCAAGTGAATAACTCTGAGCAAGTGTGTATGTTGATTTACTGCTAAAATAGCGTTAACTAGAGAGATCAATAATTTTAGGATGCTCTGTGGTCCTTTTAGAGATAGAGGAATGCATGAAGGTACTAGAGTTTGCAACCTTTGGAACCTTGTAAAAATCTCCAGGCTCACTAGAGCGGAATAAAATTAACTAAACTAGCAGATAACAGTAAAAACATTCCATTTATCTTCAGGTGAATAGGTAGTGCTCCAACATTTCAGCTACAAACTGCCTTTATCAGCTACCCTCTGGTTGACTAAGAACAGAGATGGACACTAAAAGCTGGAGACTTTCAAACACTATATTCTATACAGGCACTATTGTTTTGTTAGAGAACTGTTTACATTTCTTGTTGAAGAGCAGTAAAGAACAGTGATTTGGGGCATTTGTACCTTCTTCCTGTAACCTGAGGCTCATTACAAACTGATCAATTTTACGCAGCCCCTTAGGCTGGACTAATGTTTAGAACTGAAATATGATTTGTTTCATTATTTGAAATGGGGGGGGGGGGGGGGGGGGGGGGGAAGGAACAATCAAAGTGGTGTAAGATGGAAGTTATCAGTCACTTGGAGGGATCTGTCCACTTATCTGTTTTTTCCTTCCTGTCTCCTCCCAGTCCCACACCAAGCCCCACACCAGAAAAATGCAGAAAACTATGGATGTTACCTACCTTAAGAACAGCATTGCGTCCTTCTGTAAACCTTACCATACATGTGTATTTCAAAGTTACTCAAAATTCAGTCAGGGTTTTGCATTTTAGTGATTATTCTCTGTTCTTCACTATGCAAGCTCCTGGAGGCAGGGGCCATACTGTTTCAATCTTGTACAGCACAGAGCACAGTCTCAGCGCTTTATGTCCGTTTAACATTTGATATTTAGTGAATCTAGACTGTGGTTTAACTATGCACATAACTTAGGAAGCCACATTCTGCTCCACTGCTTAGATTTCAGAGTGACGTTAGGACAGCTGAGCCACTTGGCAAAGGAATTTCTCAATGATTTCTCTCAATTTAGGAGATGTTGCTTTCTTGCAGAGTTCAATTCTTTAAAAAGCCATTTGCACAGCATGTGGAGAAGAGAATCTGAGAAGCATCATCTAGGCAAACAAAGACATTGACTTTTCCTATGGTATCATGTTCCCTATGCCCTTATTGCAGGTAGCTCGTTTGTTCAACCCTACTTTTGCAGACCAGTTTGAGCTGGTTATGAAGTAAAAGCCCTATTTTTAGGAAAGGGTTTGTTTAGGACCCATAGAAAACAGCTGCAGAGTCATGACTGCATTGTGATCTCAGCATAGGATAAAGAAAGAGGAAGGGGTGTTACAGATGCAACATCTATTTAAATCCAGATCCAAACTTAGTCCAACTTTGAGGGTGTTCAAATATGAGGCGGCTGGCCCATTACAGAGACAAGGGCAAAGCTTTAGAAGAGCTAAGTATTAGTTTCAAGCTGTACATCATTCTCTGCCACCTCCCCAACACAGGTTATAGTATTCAGAACAAATGTATTACTAAATAAGAGGGAAATGTCCATGCTATGCAATATGAATCTTATTTAAACATCCATTTATTTCAATGGGAAGTTTGCAAGGGAAGATTGCCTGTTGTTTTAACATCTTAGAGAGATCTCAAAATATATTAAAAGATTTCCAGTAAAACATACTAACCTCTCGACACTGGGAATCAGTGCGTTTTGGCAGATATCCCATTGCCTACAAAGGGGTTCCCAGCAGCTGTTAGAAGCAAGAAGTCAACATATGGGTAAGAGCATGGTAAGGTGCATTTGGGCACATAGTGAGGAAGAATGATTGAACTGGTTCCATTAAAGACTAGACAAACTCACAACTGAAACATCTGCTGCATTAAGAAAATATATCAAGGGAATAGAAAATAGCAGCAGTATAACTTGGAACAAGAAGAGAATTTTGAATTAAATTTATAGCATTTCAGTCACAAGTTCATTTTAAAGTGTTCTAGATGTTTTATGTTTGTTTTAATCATAAGGAAGTACTTCTTCATACAACTCACAGTCAATCTGTGGACTTGTTACCAGAATATATTGTGAAGGACAAAAGTATAATTGGGTTAAAAAAAAAGAATGGGAGAAGCTCATGGGGGATAGGTCCATCAATGACTACTAGCCAAGTTGGTCAGGACCATAACCCCATGCTCTGGGTGTCCCCAAAACTTCTGATTGCCAGAAGCTGGGACTGGACAACAAGAATGGATCATGTGATAATTGCCCTGTTCTGTTCATTCTCTCTGAAGCATCTGGTATTTGCCACTGTCAGACAGACTACTGGGCTAGATGGACCATTGATCTGACCCAGTATGGCCATTCTTATGTAATGCTCACGGGCTAGAAGCTCATAGTTAAGGCTGCAAATTAATCATTACAGAACCATCTTTTCTAAACTTGCATCTTTTGGAAAAAACATACTTTGGGCTGAAATGTTTACCATTTGGTTTCACCCCAAGCAATTTTTTGGCTGAGGGGGAGCAGATAAAAGATGAGGAAAATTGAGTCAGCTGTTTCTGAATCAAAAGATCAGAAACCTTTTCCATTTAAAAAAATAACTAGGACTGACTTTTTGTGCACTGATAATTCAAAACTAATTGCATTTTAAAACAATATTTTTGAAAAACTAACAACGTCATCTATTGGGATGTAAAACAACAAGAGTTCTATGACACCTTAAAGACTAAAAAATGTATTTGGGCATAAGCTTTCGTGGGCAGAAACCCACTTCATCAAGATGTATTGGGATGTAGATTTTTTTTTTACAAATTTGGGAAGGGAAAAAACTTTCCATAGCTTTGTTAGGTAGAAAATGTATTTTACATATGGAGACTCAGCCTTTTTATTTTTCCTACTGAGCATTATATTGACACCTACTTACCCATCTCAATGCCAAATAGCAGAAATTCAACAGTGTAACTAATAAGCCACAGTAAGCTGATAGAGCACTCCACTGAAGTTGAGGAAAGGTAAACACTAAGCAATTTTAAAAATGTATTAAATTAAACTCTTGCTTAACTGTTTCCAACCTCAGCAGTTGTATATTTAGATAAATGTAGCATCTTCCACCCAAGAATGCTTTGGCCATGAATACCAAGTGATTCATGTGCTACAGTGACCTTCACTGGAAGTTTGTGCATAGACAGCTCAAAGCATTTTTTGATTAATCTCTTGACTGGTTCTCACAATCAAATAGATAAATGTCTGTCTTAAATATTTAACAATGGAGAAAAATATGTCTGCAGCTGCTGAGTTCCAGATACTTACTATGTCCTTAGTAAACCCTATGTTAGTACATATTCAGCATTCCACATAGCTGCTAGACACTGATGGTACTTTACAAACACTGATGTTTCTGTTAGCATCACATGGCTGAAAGATTGTGGAATGGTTTAAGTTAGCTCTGCACATTGATCACTCTACAACACTCAAGCAGAATCTGTTAGTGTATATGCTAGTTATTCAGACATGCAATTTTTCAGGCATTTTGCACAACGGATTATACCTGGTTTGCCAATTAGTACTGTGTGCAATAGAGTGGAAAATCCAAACCACTTTAAAATGCTCAATTTAATCCAAAAGATGCATCAGAAGCTGCCACAGCACAGACTGCCATTTTTATGCTATTTGTTTGAATTCACACTAAAGATCTGTTAGTTTAGGAAATTTTATTCTTTATGCAGAGCAATAAACCGGAGAACAAATCAATCAGACCAAACTCATGTCAAACTGCTTTATTACATCTTAAATAACAGTACATTTTAATATAGTATCTATCTTGCATCCAGCTTTCTTGAAGTACACTGACTTTAAAATTAAATACAAAAGGTGAAGAAGAGGGATACAGGGTGCGGAGAAAGCTCTACAGAGTGGTTTCATGAAAGAGAGAGGGAATTCATCTTTTTTTTAATGCCAAATCCAGGCCTAACGCACAATTACAGCACATTTTTGTACAGAATGTTGCAGAAAAACAGAATGGAGAAAGCTACTACTGCTGCTAGGGAGGAGCATTTTTGGATACAGTGAAGATAGGAGGATTTAAGAGAACAATTTGCTGTCCAAACGCTGCTGCTTTTAACATTTTATTTGAAAAGAAAGCTAGAAAACCTGTTCATTACAAAAATGATTCTAATCAGATGCAAAGAATTCATTCTACAAGAGGAACTGGCTGCAAAGAATTAATATAAAGATGATGATCTGGGTTCCCACACACCCCACCCGCACCCCAGAATCTTTGACAGCAATCGTTTGAACAGGCTGTTTCTTTCTTTCTTTTTTTTTTAAATGACTTCTCACGCTACTCCAAAATGTGCATAGCTTTGTACTTGAAGTCTTCATAGATTTATGCACAGAGTAGCAACAATAAATGAATACAGCGGCAATGGTTACAGTTTTTAAACAGGTTATTTCTTTTAAGAAAAAAACATCTAAGGACTTAGTCCGGTATGCACTTTTTAGCATTTCTACAGCATGCGATTCTAAGAGTAAACCCACCCAATATGGCAAACAATCAAAAAAAATTTTTTTTGTTTAACTTAGAAAGTTTAAGATCATTATTTTCAAAACATTGATTTGTACATCATTTCATACACAAAGAATTGCCTTAATACCCAAGCGCAGGACAGGTCTCTTTTGAAAACAGAGATTCCTGGTTGTTGAGACTATGGGGTAGTGTTAGGATATATAAACTGCCCTTCCAAGTGGACAAAGAAAAACTTGATTTAAAAAAACAAATAAAATCAGTGGGTGTGGGGGTGGGTGGGTGGGAATTGAGGATTTGCGTTTGTTATCCATAAAAGGTGAAAGGTTCTTTAAACAAGCATTCAATACCATGTACAGCATGTGCTTGGTTACCTTACTTCTTAACATTATTCTATAGATGCCATGTTTTGTGCAACAATTGTTTGTGACACTAGACAAATAAAAAAAGTAGGGGCTAAATTTACAGCATTAACAACCCCAGATGCACTGGGCACTCCCTTGTTTTGCTCAATTATTGACAGTAAAGAAATATATTTAAAAAGGAAATGTGAAAAAAAAATTAAATCCTTCTAAAAATGTGACTAACATTTGAAACCGTGTGAGATAAAACAAAGTTCTCAACTTTAACTTGAAAACTACAGTGAAGTTAAGTTTGTTTCACAATTATGCTCAAGTTTACTTTCTGGTCATGCTTTTATGATAGTGTTTCTTTTTTAAATTCTCAAGACAGAAAATGGTCCCAAAAGGAATGCACAATTTCATTTTGTTTACAACTACAGAAATTCTTCTTTGAAAGGTAATTGTGCTCTTCATTTCAGCAATAGGAGACGGTAAAGATCTTGCCCTTTGAAGTTTTGAGAACGGGGATTCCAAGTTAGTCTGATTGAATTGGATATGCTATCATTTTAGTTTTCAACCGTTGGAAATGTCTTCCAGTCACGGTGGAGTCTGTTGCTTGTCTGACACACAAAAAGTTTTAGTAAGACTTATGTTCTGAAATGGTTGAACTGACTTCTGTATCTGGTGTAACTATTTATTCTCCCACACCCTCTACTATATCTTCCCACTTACATCCATTATTTTTTTTTCCACCATTTTCAAAAGTTTTAATAATATCTATCAGCCCAGATGTGAAAGCCGTTCACCCACCTGTACCATGACAACAGTGGAAAAAAGATTGATACCTATCCACACAAAAAAATTGCTTCCCCTAGGCATGTAGAATTTTACAAGGCTGAATTAAACTGTAAGAAGTTAACCTTATTTCTAGTGTTTTAAATTAGTTACTTAAAAGCCGTTGCAATGTACATTTGAAATTAGAAAAAAATGAGATTTCAACAAGGTAATTAAGGATGTTCTTCTCCATTCCCCACAAATACCTACAGACTTCAGTTCCAGATCTTGAGGAAGCTATCCCATGATCCTGTTGCTACTGCCATGCCATCATCAGTCACACCTAAGCAACTGACACGGTTATCGTGCCCAGCAAGGACACCTAGAAATAAAACAAAATACACATGAATGTTAAAAAGTTTTGATGAATATATGCTTCATTTCAAGGAATGCAATGATAAGAGCTTATGTGTTTGTACTGGATACCCTGGCAATCAGAAGAATGGAACATTAACTTGGTTTAATATTTACAGAAGTCTGATTTTGATAGGTTTTTATTTATTTTTTCCTCAAACTTTTGGCACTATTCACTTGGAAATGACTGAAATAGTCAATGAAGGACTCCCAAATACAGAATGACAACGTGAAGTGTGTTAGCCACAAGATTTTCACTTGCTAGGAATAATCTTCAATCACACTTCAGTTACAAGGTCATCACCAGCCTATCAAAATACTGCGGACAGCACACCCCATCCAGTTTTGAATTCTATATTAGCATGTTGCTGCTTAATTCAGTTACTTTCCCTCCTACAGTGTTATACGCCAATCAATCTTTTAAAAAACCCTAGACTATAAAAAACGCAGAGTTAAGCTGCAGAATCTTAAACACACTTAATCTTGCTTGAGTCCTAGCCCTCCTTGGAGGCTTACAAACACATGTATTACGAAAAGGTAATCAAAGGCTGGCCACTTACATGCACTGGATTTGCCAGTATGGAAGATGCTTCCATTCAACCAACACATCATTTTGAAAAACTGAATTGAGAGGGATTGAAAGAGAGACTTACACTTAAATAGTAAGGAAGCTGGTATGACTTTTTATATGAGCATTGAAAGGAAAGAATGTAAAAAGCACCCATGTTCAAGTCTTGCTCAACCCATTACATTATCAAAATCCTGGCCTGGAGAAGTTTCAGTGATGAAAGGACTTAGTTAACCTCTCTCTTTGCATCAGTAACATTGTTCACATGACTCGGTACATTCATGCTGTGAAGAATATTTTCCCATCTAGTTCAGTTGTGACACGTTTAAAAGAACTTAGTGTTAGTACGCATGTTTTAGAATTTAAGTTTCTAAATACTGACTTGGTCACCTAAAGCAAAGTTACTGCTTGCTGAATCAGAATTTGCTTAATTTACTGTACAGAATATGTAATAATATGTTGGGTAATACTGCTGATCTCCACATCCTGTTAAAACTGTAGCAGTGTCAGAGTCTCCCATTTGAATCAGTGGGTTTCTTAATGCAACAAATTCTGTATTTCTGGAGCAGCAGCCACATAATACATGTATAAGTGGTTGATCGCATCTTTGAAAATTCATAGTGCCATGTAGGAAGCCTGCTCTGCTGTCATAGGTGATTAAATGGCTCAGAATTATTCTAGGGCACATGGGAGTAGTACTGTGGATACCATCATGATTATTAGTGTGTCCAGAAGAAAGATGTCTTGCAACTGGGGAAAGTGAAAGGAAAAAGATCCAGTATGGTGCATAAGCTCTGGATATGAGAAGTAACACCACTACCAGAAGTTAGGGAACCGACAGACTCAAACACTAGAATTGTGTAGAACTCTGAGATTAAAGTGGTCCCCAAGCAAAGTACCCCAGGAAGCAAAGTACTTGAGCAGTTAATTTGTGAAGGATGAGTCAATGCATGTTAGGATTCTAATAACCAATTATTAACATATGTGACTGCACACATCTGCAGACTGTCATCCCTTCCTCCTTATTGAGTATTACTGCTCCCTGGAACTCTAACCATCCTTGGTCATCCCTTTTTCCATTCAACACCCCTCTACTACGAGGTTTATGCAGGGAGCACAGAGGATTTCTGGGAAAGTGGGAGCCAGATCAGCTGTGGTGATGTATCTATTTTTCACCCCTTCCCTTCCACTTTCCCTGCAGGAGGAACATGCAGAAATCACTGCCTCTACAATCCAAAAAACAACCACAGCAAACCGCAGAATGCGGGACTCCCAAGGTAAATACTACCCTAATTAAACAGATGTGTAATGGGGCAAGGTAACTTATTCTATAGGGACTCTGAAAAGTAGTTTTTCCTACTTAAAAGTCAACCCAAAGTACAACCTAGTGCATTGGTGACAAGTCACACTGCATTAGTATAGTATAAAATCAAAGCAGGAAACGGAACAAGTATTAGTCATTTCAATAGGCCAGCAAGCTCAACACTTCCTCCTAGTCAGCTTCAAAGAGGAGAGTTGTCACCAGGGACCAAATATAGTTTTCCCCAACAGAAAAATCATAAAATGTAATAATATGCCACTAAAGAGTTCCCTAATCTGCTTGGATCACCCACCTAATAATTTATCACAAGGATTATAGTGTTGGTCCTAATACTACCACGGAGTTACAAAATTTATGAACTGAAGTCCTGCAGGTAATCCAAAAGCAACAAGTGGCACCTTATATTCATCCACTCAATGGACTCTCAGGTGGAACAGTGAATTACTTTATTTCTATAGCACTTGATTCAAAGCCAGTAGTAGGGAAGATAACACATTTATGAAAGAAAAATTCCCTGCCTATCAATATATTCTGCCGCAGACAACCAATTTGTTTTCATTTGCATGTCCATTTCTGGCTGAAGTATCAAGATTACAGGCTTCAACTGTAAACAACCACCATGATGGGAAAATCTTGAAAGAGGTGCATTTTGACGATATAACGATGTTATATTTTATTTGAAAAATACGTTCCTGGTACAATTAAATCATAAGCAGCACTGAAAAATGAAGTAACCTGCTCTACTCATCAGATGAACTCTGAGCTACCACTGTGCCAATTTCTGCACAGCACTGATAGAAGGTATCAGATTTACTGGAAGAGGGTGGGGAAGAAACAAGCCATGGGAGCATTGCTGTTAGGCTACAGTGAAGGTACTAACGTCACACAGAAAGTCTCTGTTGCTGTGGTCTTCTCTATTCTGAGCACAACCTCCCCCTCAGCAGTGATCCGGTTTGTACCAAGTAATTTTTGTTTATTACTTTTGTCCAGCCTCTAAAACAGAAACTTAGTTTTTTAGCCTTGTGCTGGTTCCAAGGATTAGAAATATTTTCTCTTAATCTATTTTAGTTTCTCTTCTTTACGTTCTATAATCATCAGCAGAAACTTTGTGGTCATTTATGATAACTTGTACTTTCCCTGTTCTAACATCACTAGTTTATATTTTAGGAACTGTTCGTATCTATACTAGCTGGGTTGGTAAATTCAATACTCATTTCTTCCCATTAATTATATCCCTAAATAAAGTGACATAACCTTTTTTTCCTTTTCTTTTTTTGTTATGCCTTTTATAAATACTGCCACAAACACACGTTATCCAGGCATGCCTTATAGATAAGGACACAATTTGGTCAAAGAGGTCACAGATTCTGTGACTTTCTGGGATTTCAGTGACTTCTTGGGCAGGGCTGGAGCAGCTGGTTGGCCAGCCAACTGGCTGGAGTAGCAGGGCTGGAGCGGCTGTAAGCCCCGGCAGCTCTGTTTTCCCTCCTCCCCCAGGGTATTTTTAATAACCGCCAGGGACAGGTTGCAGCTTCTGTGATTTTTTGTTTATTGTCTGCCACCTGTCCCTGATGGTTACTAAAAATACCTGTGACAGAATCTTAACCTTATAGATAAAGTATCATGTTAGTGAGATAGGTACCATCACTCTTACTAAGATAAGGAGACAATAGTATAAGAACCCATCACCACCGACAGTTTCTTCTTCCAAAGCATGCAAAGTCACATTTCATAATAAATACACAAATAAAGCAGCTTTAGAAAATGTGAAACATGAAGTAACTAAAGGGTGAATGTTTAATAAATATTATTCAAAACTCTTCTACTGTGTGAAGAATTTTGAGGTAATAAATCAATGGCTACAAATCTCTGCTTGACAGTTACACACTACCTAAAAATCAGTGCAGGTTCTCAGAGGAATACTAAACAGCTTCAAGCACTGCAGCGCAGCATAGCCACCAACTCTTAACCTGAATCATTTCAGTGAAATAGTGACAATTATCTTCATGTAAATATTAAGCAATTGTAGAACCTCCATATGTGAAGTGATTAATAGTAGGTGTTTCATAAAGTGTCAAATACTTTTAAACCGTCCAAGTGTAAAATAAGCTCTTTGAAGGTAAAAATATATTTAATTTCCACAGATTTAATTCTTTTACTGGGTTCTGTTTGCAGAGGGCAATCTTTCTGTCCTCAGAAACCCCATATTCTTCATTAACATTTACAAATCTACCAGCATGTTGACAACATGGGTAAAATACCTTCACCTGGGATGATCTCACAGCAGACCACATTATTGAGTTTTAAAGGTGAATTACAGTAGGCTAACACCACTGTGCTAATGTTCGATTAAAGGACTGTCAACAGGTCACCCCTTTAGGTATACCTAATAGTATTTAAAACCCAACGCACAAACTGTTTACCTGCTCTATCAGCTTTCAGTGTGTCCCAGACATTACAATTAAAATCATCATAACCAGCTAGGAGGAGACGTCCGCTTTTGGAGAATGCTACAGAGGTGATGCCGCAGATGATGTTGTCATGTGAATAAACCATAAGCTCCTGGTCAGCACGAAGATCAAAGAGCCTGCATGTGGCATCATCTGAGCCTGTGGCAAATGCATTGCCATTTGGGAAGAACTTTAAAACAAAACAAAGAAATTATAGTGTCATAGATACTGTGTATTTTGTAGCTTTTGAGAAAAGGGCTTTTTCTATTTGGCCAACTACTATGAAATCTTAGTGCAAAACATGCTAGATCATTTTCATTTGGTACTTCGGAATACTCTGATACACAGGCCAATCATCTTATGTTGGGAGCTAAAGATCTATTCCCAGCTTGGACTGACTCCCTTTGTGTTCTTTGTCAAGTTCTTTCGCCTGCCTCTTGCCTCAGTTTCCCTATCTGTAAAATGGAGATAAAAGTGCCTTATTATCTCCACCATAGAGGCATTGGCATGACTAGTTAATGTTTTTAAAGACTTCTGAAAATGAAATAATACTATTACTATAAAAATTTTGTAATGTACTATTTAAGCACCTAACAAATAGCCATTTATGGCAATAAACTTTACATTAAATTTATTGTATTGTGTAGTTTTGTCAACGGTGGAAAACACTTCGTTTAGGAAAATCTATGCTGTAATACTCTAGGATGCACTATATGCTAAGTTCTAACAGATGACTGCAGAGTAGACATCATGAACTTAAATCCCATCCCCCAAGTTCCAGAGATCATACGCACACAGATGGCATTGATGTCCGATTCGTGACCAGTGAATGTTTGCCGACACATTCCTTCTCTAACATCCCACAGTTTGGCAGAGGCATCGCAGGCACCAGAAACAAAACACCTGGCATCAGGAGCAAGGGACAGACTCATGACATCCCCAGTGTGCCCAGTAAATGTGGTCGTCTGCTGGCCTGTTTCAATATCCCAAAGGGCGCTTGACAGAAGGGGGAGGAGGAGAAGAACAAAAATTAGAGCCATCAAATAAAATTGATTTAAAAAAAAAAATAAGTCTTGCAGGACATTGCTAGAAGGTTAGACCATGTCAGACAGGGCTGGTTTGTCACTTGTTTTTTCTGGTTTAATTTTGTATTAAAAAGAAAAAGGGAAATATTAAACCCAAAACAAATGGCAAGAAGATGCTCTCCTTTGAGCCATTTTGATACATCATATACAAGTTCTTAGTCTTTGCCTTAAAAAGGCACCAGTGCTTTCAGATGGAGCCACATATTATTCCTGGTTACAGAAGATCAGCTGGGCTAAGAGCAATATAAAGCGAGCAAAGTGACTAATGTTCATCATTGTTGATACATGGAGTTCTGCAACATGGCAGTGTTCTGTGTAGAGCTGTTTTAGAGTAGCACCCACTACTGCTGCTATAGTTAAGATTGAGTCAGTGTTTCCATTATTTTTAAAAAGCAGCTTTTTGAAGGTGTATAATTCAGCCAGAATAATTCACTGTTGCATCATGGCTGTCAGTGCCCCCACTTTTCCATTGACAGCAAGATCATCACAGTGACAATCACAGGGTATAAAAAGAGGATGAAATACTGACTGCATCATCCACAAAAGCAGCAGACTTTCCAGAGATGTTTAGAAGAAAGCATTTAATTTGTCTGTTCTGCTTCTCAGAGGGTTAGCACAATGTAGAATTCTGCTTTGGCTCAGAGCCAGTGCAGAAACCAGTTTTGCGTTTTAGGGCTCCCCAGCTATGTAAACCGTATGTTCAGTGATTAATTCTGTATCAGCCTTCAGTCATCAGTTCCAACTATTATATGAAATTTTACTCAGTGTTCCAGCCCAACTCTACTTACAGCTACAAAACATCATGCCCCACATATAAGTCTCCTCTCTAGTTCCCCATTCTAGGAAACTGCAGGCTTAGAGGAAGGAGATACTGGCTTCCTCCTTCCATAAATGAAGGGAACCATCAGCACAAAAAGCAGAAGTTTTTTCTTAACACAACCAGTTTTCATTATGAACCATGTGTGTTTCAGAGATGCATATGCAGAAACAAGAACAAGACAAAAAGGAATCCTCTGCCAATGGCTAGGCCATAAGAGAAAGCCAGAACATTGCGTACTCAACACCCTACCCAGACTTTGTAAAAATTATTATATGCAACAGTCAGAACCTGCTAAAGCTACATAATCCTGCACAAAGAGCATCACTTTTGCAATTCTTGGTGTATTTAAAAAGTATTCCATTCAATTTTGAAAAATCATGTTACCTTTAAAGAAATTCATGTACAGTCAACATCCGTCTTAAGAAGCCACTCAAAAAGGCCATTTAATAGGTGGGTCCTTAAGAAACTGTAGTGAAGGTCTTAGGAAGACTTCAAAATAATTGCCTTAATGACTGCTGCCTAGTGCACGTACTACTATTTTCCTTTTAAGAAGATATATTTATTCAACATGGGAATTTGTTGGTAAAATGGATATTTATTGGTTAAGCAGGTGTTTAAACAAGCCACACTAAAAGCAGCATAAAAATGTTGTTAAAGTCCAGAAACGCAGCAAACTTTGGGGGAACCTAACGTTACCGTTCCAGTTCTGATGGATTAAAATTAAATCCATCTTAAGTAACAATTCAGTATAAGAACAGAACACAGGCTGAACCTGCTGAAAATCTTGAGTCTTGTTAAGCCTTATTCTATAGAACTATAACCTAAAGGGGCTGTTTCTTTTGTTGGTAATTGCAGAAGAGCTCAAACCACGTAAGGGTCTAGCCCACAAAAACAAGATTTCTTTGCTAGTGGGACTAGAGCATAACATCCTAGAAGCAAATGCACTATAGACAACTCCTAAAGGAGAACGCACCTTGAGTGTTTTAGCTGATCTCTGAAAATGGACTTTGGAGTATATAAATTATAACAGAAAATTAGATTTATATTAAGCCAATGGATCACAAAATTGAAAAATGTTCTAAACCTGATATTTTTAGTTTTGGAATGAATGTTTTGTTAAATGTTCAGCTATGTTCCTTTGAAATTCACTTCTGCTAACTTTTTAAGACGACTTTCTGAAAGTTATTCAGAAGGTTATAGGTTTAAACAAAAAATTTTACCAATATGACTCAATATTTAATATTTTTTCCCTATAATGGTACTACAGAACTTAAAGGAAAAAAGTCTCATTAGTTCTTTCAACCTATCCTTCAGCTGACAACCAAAATCTACGGTTTCATATTCCATCTTCTCACTAATAAAAATTAATATAATGGAGTTCAGAATTTGAAACAACCAACCAGTAACAGAGTGCAAAAAAGGAAGTGCAGAATGTTGGGGCTTTTTTTTAAATGGCTCTGGCATAAAAGTAACTAAACTCCTGTAAAAGTTTGTATTAGGCTAAACCACATGCACTAACTGTGACTCTTTACTGTCTGTATACATCAAGTTCACTTCCTAATAATTTGATAAATGGATTTTTAGAAAGTGCACAAGACTCAACTAAACAGACATTACTGCTCTGGGGGAGCTATTTCCTCTTATCAGACACTGATCCATAACTAGCAGTTGTTACAGGAGACTTGTTTGAAGCTATAGCTCCACAGTGTGTCAAAATTCATATTCCCCAAACTTTAATTCTTTCCTCAGTGAGCCATAATTGCTTTGAATGAGCTCTTGCAGACCATGTGCAATAGTTTTACATCTTAAAAATATTTGTATTAGATGTGTTAATAAAAATCATCAACGATGAAAGTTAGTTAGCACATGCATCTGTCAGCCAATGGTCTGACAAATTCAAAGAAGAATTTAAAGTCTGGCTCTTGACACATCTAATGCTTTTTATTTAAAAAGGGGGTATTCAAAAGCATAGTCTGTAGAGCCTTACAGCAGTATTTCCATTTGTGTGTTATTTATCCTAAATTGCAAGCCATTAGAGGTTTTTAGGCATGCTGTCCAATGAGAATTCTAGAACAAAGACGGCTCACACAGAATTCATACAACAGGAGTGCACACTATTGCTATTACACAAGTGTTATGACAAGTTCCCCTATAATATATATATCTGTATTTTTAAATACACAGCCATTAGTACAAATGTTACAGTTCTACTGCTTACCAAGTAGTGTCTCCAGAGCTGGTAACAATTTGATTATCATCCAGGAAACGGCAGCATGACAAGTAACCTGCAAAAAGTAACATTGGCTGAACAAAGTTGCAAATTCCAGTCTACTTTTCCTATTGAGTTGGTCATGTAGTGAAGCCACCTTTCATGCATGTACTGGGCATGTCTACATTGCAGTCAGAGGTGTAACTGCAGCACATGTAGACATACCTAATATAGCTTTGATCCAGCTAGCAGTAGCAGCATGGGCTAGCCGCCCAAGACCAAAATCTAGGCCCCAGGTGGGTTTGTACAACCTATGCTGCCACAGCTTCACTGCTATTGTTATTAGAGCTAGCTAGGGTATGTCTACACATGCTGCAGACACACCTCTGATTGTAGTGTAGATATTCAGAGAGGAAACCACCAAGAATAGTCAGAAATTTCACAATAAGTACAGATCAGAGTAGTTGGTTAAGGACCACTTTAATTTATAGACTGCTATCAGATTCAATCAGATATTTGCTGATCTTATCCAAACAAAGAGTAAAACTCAAGGCTAGAAAACACAAAAAGTCCATTGGTTGTTCAAGAAAAAAAGGAAAGATCTAAATGAGCAGATGATAGACAGTCTTTCACATAAGACTAGGTTTGAAAGTTCTATTAGCGCTTATCTGGGACAAGAGGGGCTGGGAGCATCACTAGGATTCACTGTCCAAGCAGAAGAGAGTGTGAGAAGAGATGTATCTTGTTTCATAAGTACTAAGGCAACATGAAGAGAGTAAACTGGTGGCCTTATACACAAGGGCAGCAAGCCCTCATGGCATTACTTGGATCAAGCTAACTCTCCTCTACAGGGAAGTACATTGGATGAGGCAACATAAAAAACACCATTTTATTTGGGTATTTCTGTACTGCAGTTTTCTGATCACCCAAAAGCGACCACATGACAAACAGTAGTGCAATAACTTGGCTTCAAGTTGGCTGTCCCAGCTGCCTCCATTGCAAAATTTTTATTCTTATATAGTTCATCTACAGACATATGATATTTTTAGATCTAAATTACAGCACAATGTAACTCCTCATAAAATATCACGCAACTGCCTTAACAGGTTGAAAACTTGATGGGGCTATTCCAATTACTGCCAGTCCCAGCAGAAAGCATGAGAGCCCTCGCTGAGGGATGTGGGGTGGCTCCTCCTCCCCAGGCATTATCCATTCATTGGCCAGCTGGAGGAAGGAAGTGATTCTTCCCTTCCTCTCTCTTTTCATTAATTTAAAGCTTAGGTCAGACCATGTGGAGCCTCTTTTTGCTTTATTTCAATCCATTGGGGCTATATTAGCATAGGCCTGATGGATTTTTTCACCTTCCTCTCAGCATCCTTCATGCATGGTCAGGTTGAACAGGAAGAGGATTTAGTAATTCATGGCCATACTTGGTAGGAAGGTTAGTTGGTTGCATCTTGCAGCCAGTTTCCAGTGAATTTGGAAGGCTAAAAGGAACGGTTCCCAGAAGCGAAAGATCTGTAATTTTGCTGATGGGCCTTCTGCTTATAGGATAGGGGTGATCTGTGGCCATTGTGGACTAAGGTTCCCCCTTTTAGTCCCCTAAAAGGATGTTGGTCAGATTCAGAAAAGCAAGCTGAAACCCTAGGGGTAGGCTGAGGATAGTTTACCTCAGATTCTGGGTTATAAGAACATATGAACAGCCATCCTGGGTCAGACCAATGGTCTATGTAGCCCAGTATCCTGTCTTCCAATCGTGGCCAATGGCAAGAGCTTCAGAGGGAATGAACAGATCAGGTAATCATCAAGTGATCCATCCTGTCGCCCATTCTCAGCTTCTGGCAAACAGCAATCCCTGCCCCTCCTGGCTAATAGCCATTGATGGACCTATCTTCCATGAACTCCATTTTCTTTTTGAACCCCATTATAGTCTTGGCCTTCACAACATCCTCTGGCAAGGAGTTCCACAGGTTGACTGTGTGTGGTGGGAAGAAATACTTCCTTTTGTTAGTTTTAAACCTGTTGCACATTAATTTCATTTAGTAACTCCTAGTTCTTGTGTTATGAGAAAGAGTAAATAACACTTCCTTATTTACTTGCACCACACCAATCATGATTTTATAGACCTCTATCATATCTCTGCTTAGTCATCTCTTTTCCAAGCTGAAAAGTCTGTCTTCTCTCTCTCCCCTCATGTGGAAGCTTTTCCATACCCCTAATAATTTTGGTTGCCCTTTTCTGTACCTCTTCCAATTCCAATATATCTTTTTTGAGATGGGGTGACCAAATCTGCACGCAGTATTCAAGATGTGGGCGTACCATGGATTTATAAAGAGGCAATATGATATTTTCTGTCTTCTTATCTATCACTTTCCTAATGATTCCTAACATTCTATTAGCTTTTTTGGCTGTCGCTGCACGAGTGGATGTTTTCAGAGAACTATCCACAATTACACCAAGATCTCTTTCTTCAGTGGTAACAACCAGTTTAGACCCCATCATTTTATAGGTATAGTTTGGATTGTATTTTCCAATGTGTATTACTTTTATTTTATCAACACTGTATTTCATTTGCCATTTTTACAGCTTTATTGCAGCATCCGTTTAACCCTGCACTAGAAGAGCATTTCATTTACACTGACCCTCTAAGATTTCACACTAACAAATGAAACCAATCACCTCTTTTGATGTACACTTTCCAGGCATCTTGTGTTACAATAAAATACAGTCTTTCACCCACTGTGGAGACCCCATTCACCCTGACATGAGCCCACATACTGCATTTTAGTGATCATACTAATTTACAGGATGCTTCTCTAAAGGAGGTCACTTAACAGCTAAGATATATTACAGAGATATTCTTAGCTTTTTATTGCTCAAATCTTTTTTTAGAGTTTTGACAAGCACATAGACTGCATCATGATCCCCAACAAAAATGTATAAAACAGCTAGTTCAATTTTTCTTTATAATAAGTACTTAAGGAAAAGTATTTTTTATGGATCATGGTTTGCTTAGTTATCACAACTACTAAGTATCTATTTTAGTGGTCAGTCAACATCTCTCTACTTCAGACAGAAGTACACAACTCCAGTGAACCAGATAGCTAATCTATGCTTTGACAGAAACACAAGAGATGAAAGGAAGTGAAGTGCCATCTAAAATATGGTTTAACACATTTTTGTTATTATTTTCATTAAACAAAAGCTTGGAAAGCTTTGCCTGATTACAACCATTTATGAATCACCTTGGTTTCCTTCAATGAATAGTTTTCAGAGAGTTCCTTTTACTCTGTATAAGTAGAGCTTGATCAGGCAGAAAAACAGCAAGACACACAGCCCGCCTGATGTTTACTCTTAAGAGCTGTTAAAGGTTTTTCCGGAGCCATGCTGGCAGCCTCTGGAGTAAGAGGCCTCTGTTTTGCTGCATCTTGGGATTTTGTTCTTTACAGAAACAAAGGCAGCATAAAGATGAGACACAGTTTCTGGGTTGCAACCTTGACAGATATGACTTATTACAAGCTGATTCCGTCCTTCAGATTGCTGGGTGTATTATTACTGAAGCTGGAAGTGAACAAAGGCCTGCTGATATAACACTGAGCAGGTCACATGCTATGGTTATAAGCATCTAACTACTGAAGTGACTGGCACTATATAATATCTAAGAGATAATCAGTCCTGTTATGCACAGTTGGGCTTTCCAGAATCAGCACAGGCACTCTTTGAACCAAAGTTCCAGCCCAATGCAAGAGACAACGGACTCAGACCTCAACAAGGCAGGATATCAAGCCAATTTACATCCTATTTCTGAGCAGCTTCTTGTTCCCATTAAACTTTCAGCTTCCTTTCCTTTTTCCTTAACTGCACATTCCTTCAGCAGGTAGAAGTCACTCTAATGAATAATCATTCCAACTTCTGCTGTGATATGGGATGTTACTGCTGCAATGCTCTTGGGCTGTAGAAGGGGGAAGAGAAAAATCCTGAGCTCATCTCCAAAGCTTTCCACTCTCTGCTTTTAGCTGCCTTACTGAATCTTATTTCAAGGAAACTAGACCCATTATGTGGTTACCTTTATTCTCACAATCCTAGCTCCTTATCCCTAATTATGAGACTCACTTACTTTGGTGAAAAAGCTTGGGACAAATTCTGTGCTGCACCTCTGAAGAGACAGAACCCAGGAGGGCCAAATATAGCCCTGTAGTCTCCAGGATTTTGGCATGGCCCTGATGTAGATTAGAGAAGCCTCAGAATAGCTGTAGTACAGAGAACTCAGACCACTTTCACTTCCTTCTGTCCCCTCCTATCTCCAGCACAAGGGAGCAGTGTAGGACAATCTACACTAACAATTCCCCCGCATCCAGTGAAACTAGCTCTGTGCCCTCCTTTTGAAGGGTAAGCCACTGAAAAGGAATCATTGTGGATCCTAGAATTGGGCACTTCAGGTCCTGGTTGCTAGTAATAGAAATGTGGGGGAGTTTTTTTGCTTTGTTTTGGGTTTTGTTTTTTTTTTTAAAAAGGCTTTCAGATATTTCTACGGCCAGCCAAACATCCTTATGGATTTCCAAGAGTAATAAGATACGAGTCACTCTAGAGTTTAAATCTAAATTCAGTTCAGAAGTTCTTAGATAGCAGTATCCTGAACAGCTAATTATGTCTGGGGGTCTCCAAAGGTATTATGCCGTATCAATGATAATTGGCTGAAGATGTGGGGAAAGAAGGGCTGAGGATAGGTAAGCATCTCGAAGAAAATGAAGACCTTGAAAAACAGGCCACGGTTTAAACCAAAACTCAAAGAATCTATTACTTCTGCCTTCCAGAACTGAGACGGCAATTTAGAAACCAAGAATGGAAATAGTGGGTTTGATTTTCAGGAGGTGCTCAGCACCCACAGCTCCAGGTGAAAGCAACAAGCTGAAATTGCAGCACCTCTGAAAAATCAGACCTCAAATCTTTGAGACCTTATGAAAATCAAGATGAAATTGTCTTGTTCACAGAAATAAAAATTGGTACCAGCAGACAGTCTGAGATATATGATTGCACTCCATGATAAAACAAACGGATGGCCAATTAGGTTTCTCTCTCTGAATTTTTAAATGTAGTGTCCTTTCAATATGAGGGAAGAGCTTGGATACAAAAAAACCAAAACAAATCTCTAAGCAGATATGCTATACAGTAGTAGTTTTACTTTCCATCAAGAAAAAAAGAGTTGCAAAATGAAATTCCCATTTATAATCACCAAACTTCCCTTCCACAACCTCCAAAGACTAGATATTTTGACCCAACTGCATTAAGCTTCACTAGGATATGGTTTTACAATAAGAGCCCTCTTATTAAGAGCACCAACAATGAGGTAAATAAAGAATTATTTAAGACCGCGCACAAATGTAATAAGTTAGGACTCATGTATTTAAGAAAAAAATTTGTCCAATTTTCTGCTACAAAGTTCATTACATATAACGAGTTCAATTATTTTCAATTTGTGTAATGCTGCACTTGCCAACATTTTTTCTGTAAGGGACTGTTGTCTTTTTAGGGAAGTGAGCAATAAAGATTTATGAAGCTGTTAGATTGGTGAAGCTGTTATATTCATTATTTAGATATTTAAAGTATTGCAAAAGTTGTAACAAACATAGTGCTTGTGAGCAATATAGAATTAAGGGCCAAAAGGAACAATTCCTGAAGAAAGATTAAAAACTAAAGATGTATAGATTGGCAAGGTGATGACTATGATTTTGGCATGGGGAAGAGGAGAAGAAAATGTTACCTATTTGAAAACTGAACACACAAGGCAGGGGAAAAATTTATTTAACTAGGTGCAAAAGGGCATGCACAAAAGCAATAGAATTATAAGATGACACTTAACCTTCAGGTTTAATATTAAAGAAAAATTTCCTTACAGAGACTAGACTATGGAATAGACTTTCAAGGGAAGTAATTGAAGCCTCATTGCTTGGTGCATTTAAAATAAGACTGGACTTTATGCTGTAGGAAACCAGTCCTCTGACACTGCAGGATTGAACAGATGACCTAATGGATCTTTTCTATATCTAATGTTCACGATTCATCATGTGTTTCGCTCACAATTAGTTTACCCTTTAGAACTGAGGCTCACCTGTGTGACCAGCCAGCTCACGGCTGACACGTACATTTCCTTCACGAGTTTTCAGGTTGTAAATAGAACAGATGTTATCAAGACCACCACAGGCCACATAGTTTCCAGAGGGGGCATATGCACAGGTCATCACCCAAGATGAACGCAAGGGAATGGCATGGACCTGGAATATAAAGATAAATTACGTATTCTGTTTAAGTCGATTGATCATGAGGAGATTCTTATTTACATCTTCTCTTACACTAATCTCTCTTCAGATCTTATTTTAAAGGTAGCAGGAGGAAGAATACAGACTATAGATTCTGTGGTAATGGGTGGGATATAAAAGTCCAAATAGAAGAGGAATGCCCTGCACTAAAAACACAGCCAACTAATTGCAAGACATGCATCTTCTACCATGAAGCTAATAAAATACCTCAAAATAGTTGTTCAAATCTCCTCAGGATAGGATATAACACATTTATGATCACATTCCTTCTTATTACTAATACTGTGCGCAGCATAATTGCAACAAATACTGCTTAGCCACCATGTAAGACTAGAACATTTTTAGACAACCAGTTTTCAGCTGTAGATAAGCTGTTTTCAGGTGTAATCTACACAACTATTAATAAAAAACTTTCTAGGTTAAGAACATGCCCTCAAATTTTCTGGATTGGAAAGTCTTTCTTTCACTGACTGGATCTTGTTTCAGGGGAACAATGTACTTGTAACCAGAGCACTTGATAAAGAATTCTATTTATGACTCTACCAAAGACTTCCTGTGTGCCCTTAATCAAATAGCAATGTCTCTGAGATCCAGTTTTCCCAATTCTAAAATAGGGATACAAGTCCCTGCCTGCAAGGTATGTTGAAGATTAATTAATGTTTGCAAAAGTTTTGAAATCCTAATATGGATGTCACTGTAGAAGAACAAAGTATTTTATTTCCTATTTCTGCATCATCTTTTTCAATTAAAAAAGCACTTCTGGTTTTTTAACTGCCATTTACCTGCTGAAGATTTTTTATTTTCAGTTCTCTACAACCAGTTTTGTAATTATTCATTTACAAGCATTGCTTTTTCACTCATCATGGAATTTATTATAGAGCTCACAACAGCAATCCTTGGAAACTGTCCACAGCCATATGACCATAAACCTTCTGTAACCCTTTTCCACATCATGTTACTGCAGTCAGAAAGACACCAATCTCTTACCTGTATTCTGCTAATTCTCTGCTTTATTACAGAGCCCAAACTAATATGGCTGTGCTGTGTAGCACATTTCTGGGAAACCTTTGCTAATTAACTTCTACTCCCTTGGATGACAGCTGCTCCTGCAGCAGCAAAGCAAAAATACACTCAAACAACTATATATTTTTAGTTTTTCTGAGACATTTTTTATATATATACACACACACACAGGTCTCTAACCACATTGTTTGAGATTGTAACGATTTTAGAGGTCAAGTTTTTTAAAACTAAGTTTTGCTGTATCCCTTTCAGAGCTAAAGTAGGTAAATAATATTCCCTTCCCTTGTATTTTCAGTCAAATTTTAATTAACCAGCAGTCAATTACTCTCACCTTGTTTGTGGTGTAGCTATCCCAAATGATAAGTTTGCCATCCTGGGAGGCACTAACTAGAAGCCTGGAGAGAAAATGTAAGATAAACAGACAATTACTGCAGGAAAATAAGAAGAGAACAATTTCAGATGGAATGCTATCAAAACTACTAAGATGTTTACATGAAAGGTTTAAAAGATACTATATGAAGTACAATGCAACACCAATATTCTCTTAAATAACATGCCTCAGAAACAAAAGTAGATGCCCTTCATATTACGTGTTAAATATTACTGCTCTTTGAACAGCAGTGCAACCCTCCAAGCCATTTCCAGAGCTTTAACTTCAGAGAAACTATATTAGCAGTTAACAGCAAAGCAACCCAATAGTTGTTGCAATGTTATGTGGTTAAAGCACAGGAGATCTAGGTTCTATGACTATCACTGACTTTTGCAATAGTCACCTACCGCTCTAAGCTTTCCTTTCCCCACATTCGTAAAATAGGGATGCTATCTTTTACAAAAAAAAATTAAAGACAGCAAGATGTTCACTCTCTCCTGATTGTCAAAGATTCTGAGGGTGTGGGTTGAGAAAACACACACAGAGTTATTAGTAAAAGCCTATTTTAGCTTGCTTCCCAATCCAGAAATAATCTGGTAAACTATTAAAAATACATGTGTTATTCTCAGAAGTTGATCTTGTTTCCACATACTTTGCATTGTCTTTTGCAGACCTTCCTTACTGAAAGAGCTGGGGAAAAGGATCTGAGAATTCTTCCTTCCTTCTCCCCGAATGATCCACCGATGCACAAATCAGGAAGTAGCAAAAATAATCCCTAAACAGCACTGATGTCTCTTGATTCATGTATTTGAAACCTTAGAAATCACAGTGATAGGCATACTAAAAATAAGCAGAGCCAGCTAGTTATTTGGACCATTAATAGAATGCTATCTTCTCAATTTCTATTTTAACACATGGCAAAAAAGTTTGTTTCAGGCTGAAAACCAATACAGACCTAAAAATAAATAAAATCCAGTATTGAGTAGAGTTAAAACCCAGGCCAACAGAAAATTTAGTTTATAGAGAAATACTCTTGAGTTGAAGGGTAGAGTGCAGGGAAGGAAGGGGTTGCTTTCTTTTCTTTGTTTCATGTGTGAGTGAGAGAGAGAGAACCTCATTCCTCTCTCACTGGAGACTGTCTGAAATACACCATTTTGCAACAGTGGTATTCTTGGTCTAGTTTAAAATGTGAGCTTTTGTTTCTAGGCTTTATATATATAAATATATATAAATAAATAGGTTCTCTTACTCCAGGAACAAAAAGATCCAGGTTGCAGGAACAATGAGACAAAAAGGGCTGAGCATGCCTTTTTCTACATTAGGGAAGCAGATGTAAAATGGAGTTCAGCTGTGTAATGTTTCATGCTCTGTGAACTGACCTACACACTTTCTTTCCAACATATTACTTAGACTAAGAATTTGGCTATTCACCTTAGAAGTTTCAATAGTATAGTGCTAAAGCACCACATCATTTCAATTTCCATCTTAAGATCTGTATGTGCAAACCTAATTCAAGCAATACCACAGTAAAAAGTCCAAGTCTCAAACACAAATACTATGCAGTACCACCTTTCACTAGTGTAACAGAACACTGGTCATTTTCTAACTTTTAAAGCTGCTATCATCCTAAGAGGCCTTTGTGAAAAGTGTCAGGTTTAATTGTTTATTTTAACACATATTTGTGATAAGGGTCCACATCTCAAGCCAAGTCCCTCCTTTTAAAGATACATTCATTAAAAAATAAAGCAACTGGCTACAACAAATCACCTACCCAAATACACCACTCTAGCTTTATATTAGATCTTCTATTCAGAAATCTGACAGCTTTACTTTTCAGATTCTGGTATCAATACAAGAGCTACTTTAACAGTACAATTACAAACTTTAGGGTAGGGACTTCTTTCATATTGTGTGTACAGTGCCTTATCCTTGATTTGGGCTAAGTGTTACTATAATACTTGTCAGGGTCTAACTGATCACCATATTGGCGTTGGGAAGGAAGTTTCCCCAAGTCAGATTGGCACAGACCCTGCGGGTTTTTCACCTTTCTCTGCAGCATTAGGTGTGGGTCACTTGCAGGTTTAAACTAGTGTAAATGGCAGACTCCCTGTAAACTTGAAGTGTTCAGTAATTCAGTGAACAGTTATGGGTCTAGGACAGGAGTGGGTAGGCAAGGTTCTGTGGTTGCAATGTGCAGGAGATCAGGCTAGATCATGATGGTCTCTTCTGAACTTAATGAGTCTATGAGAAAGAACTGTGGCTGCCTTAGGCTACTCTACTGTGCACAGGTTACACTGGTGCCACTTGAGTCTGACTTTTGTACCTTTAATTCAAGTTCATGAAAACAACCCCAGTTGGCTCCTCTCAGATTGAGTTTGTTGATAAGTGCTACACGTATTTTCAGTAGATAACAGTATTACCTAATTTATCTAGCGAATAAAACACGATGTCACACTTTTGAGCCTTCTACTTTCTCAGGGCAGGAATTGTGGCTTCAATATTTGTACAGTACTGAACACTGTTGGAACTTAGTGGGACATTTAAATGAAATTTTAATTGACTAAATTAAAAAACTTGGTTTCCAATAGATTCCATTTCAACTAGCATGCCCCAAAATTTGTTAAAAATCTTCAAACTAAAACTAACAGAAAAAGGAGAGCCTTTTCCCTAACCTATTAGTTTCAGTAATCTCAGATGTTATTTAAATATATTTATGGTAATACAAATAATTTTCAGACGAAAATATGATTTTCAACTTAGTTATGTCCCTTCAAATGATAGTCTAATCAGCAAAACATTCCTACTGCATAGTAATCTTCTGAATCTCTCCTTTACTGTTAGGGATATGGGCACCTCTTGAGAAAAGGATAAAGATATTTCAGTCCTTGGGGGTGGGGGAATGCATCATGTATAAGTTGTCTCTAGTGAAAACAGTTTTACCTGGAACTTATGTTTTAAGTATCATGAGTAGTGGTTTTTGGTCCTATATGACTTTCTAAATATGCTAACAGTCAGGGTTATTTCTTGAAAATTACATAAACAGTGAGAAAATGCAGTGGGATGGAGACTGTTTGAAGTCAACTACTCCTTTTAGAAATCTGAATGAATTTAGTGTTCATAAAATGCAGAACTAAAATGTAATGGGTAAACTAACAGTGAGGGTAAGTGCTAAGCTGTCTTCCCCAACATAGCTCTGCCAACTACCATCAAGGATGGTACATTGTAAAGATGAGCAAATGAGGCTATTGTAGTCAGGCTGTGTTAAGGTTATGTACATCTTAAGGAGTTCTGATGATATTATGCCAAATTTGCATGAGATTACTTCAATCCAGAGATATATGTAGTCTTGTTCACAGATTCCTTATGTTGTTGTGTATTGTATTTGAAAGGAAAATATACTTTTTAAAAAAATAATTGTGTTTTTATAAAAAGTTACAAAAATATTTACCTGGCCTCCTTCACTTTTTGAAAGAGTGTTAGATAGAAATAAGACAAAAAATAAAGGTCTATGATCTTGAATGTGACACCAGAACTAATTTGGTGATTCCTCCGGCTGACTTTGTTCAATCCTATTGCTAAAAATGCTGAAGTTTTTAGCATGATTTCCTTACTCTTTAAAGTTCTCATTTCAAACTCAGCTTGCCACATGCATAAAATTTAGTCATCCGACACCATAGGCAATGTGATATTGGCCTGTTGATCTAGCTTGCACAGAGCTTAATGGTTTTTCTTTTAAAATAAGTATTTGCCATATAAAATACAACTTTCAACATTGGAAACTACATACTTGTGACAAATTAAAACAATAATCCTATGAAATAAAGTATGAGATTTGACAAAACAAACATGAAACTTTAAATGAAACTGTTATACTTAGTTTATTTGTTGCTCTTCCAACCCTGAGCAATTCAGAAACTGAAAGTAAAAACAAGTACCACTCCTTTAAAAATATTTTCCTCTACCCTCCTCCGCCCCATTTGTTAATATACTAAGCACTTTGCTTTATTCTTGCCTTTGATACATAAACAAACCTAGGATTTAAGTTACTATTTATCAAACTTGTGTGAAAAATCTCTGTATTTAAGACTGAGTTAACAAGATCACCTTCATTAGATTAATAAGGCTTCCTTCAGTAATTTCTGTTGATTAGAAATGTACTTGTTAGGACCAGACTAATTCACATATTAACAAGATTAAAAAAGAAGCTAATTCATCTATTCCTATGATGAGAGATTACCATGTCTACTCATTTCAAGATGGACAATTCACTGTTGTGTGTGCTTTAAGATTCTTATTAAAAAAAAACTGTTCTGATATCAGAGAAGGACTAATATCTTTGAAATAATGTCTGTTTTTAAATGCTTCCTCTAAATCACTGACATAAATTCTACTCTATCTTTAGATTTCCACAGAACTCCTTTGACACCAGCACTGTATTCTTCAGGCAAGAAGGGATTGATACTTTGGAACTGAATTTAGATTATGATGCCAAAAAATAGGGAGGTTAAAAAGAAAAAAAAAAAGTGACATTTAATGTTGCTAAATTCTCTTGGTATTAGAATAGAAGCAAAGGCTATGGAAACTTCAAATGAAGTAACCACCTCCACCTGCATCCAAGATCCCCTCCCTCCTCTTCAAAGAGGACTCTGGTATTTCTAAAATTCTACTTCTAGCAGAAAGAATTTCAGATGGATTATAGGCATGACCTGAAATGCTGTGATTGAATTTCTAATCATCCTATATGAAAAACCAAATTAAACTTTCCACACGCTCTTAATGAAACCCAAAGATTATCCTTCTGTGCCAGTGACACTCACCTGGAATCAGTCCCCCAGTGCATTGCATAAATTTTAGCCAAGTGCCCCCTCAGTGTTCTTCTAGTACGCATCTGAATTCGACCCACTGGATCAATGTTGGCTGTGATCTAAATAGACAAGTTATAATAGATCTTAGATTCTGCATTTATCTTACTCTGAGAATATTCAGATATTCCATTAATGCAGACATACGTAGAGTAATCCATTGCAGAAAAGCAAAAGGATTCAATGCACACATTAACATGTTCACTGATTTAGACAAACTGACTAAGAAATATCTTAGTCCTATGCAATATTTGCTATTCTTCCCCAGGCCCAACTCTTTATCTGAGCATTGTAGGCAAAGCCCTAGCTAAATGTAATTGCACATCCCTCCTCTGGAAGAACAGGAATGTTATCCAGGCCCAGTGAGAAACAACTACATGCATTAGAAACTCTCTTATGTTCAGTTCCCATCTTCTGAAGCCTTTAGGTTTAGGACTACTACAGTCTTGTGGAAAAACATCCTCTCCCTCCCCACAATAGAGATGCATTCAATAGAATATAACTTTCTGTTTTTATAGGTGATGGGAAGTATTTGAGGCTTTAACTGAGCCTAACATTTTGAAGATAAACGAACTCTGAATTTAGATTCAACACAAACTGCCTTTTGAACATAAAGTTTTCAAATTATAATATTAATATTTAATCTCACTTTCTAAAGATAAAAGTATATTCTGGAATGAGTAAGCGAACAGCAAAGTGAGGAAGAAGTCAATACACTATCATTACATTTAATATAAATAGTTTCTCTGGCCTGAAGCAAAGCAATGGCTAAAAAAATAGCACACCGCACATTTCCAGTAATTTACTGAATAAATGAACATACATTATCGTGAATCCAAAAAAGTTTTTAACTTCATTTTACAGATAAGGTCTGCATACTTGTCCTGTCTCCACCTAACACAATTATTTAACAAAAGCATTTGAGTAAAGAACTCTGCTTTATTTTGAAAACTGTCAAGACAGATTAGCGTTCAAACTAACAGATCAGGCCAGATTTAGAATGCCCTTCACTAGTATAAATACAATAGCTTTTTACAGACTTTTGCACATGGAAAATGTTTCAGATATAATACATGTTAAACTTAGCCCAGTTATTTTACAGTTATGGGCAACTTTCTCTGTCACATATAAAAATTTCCCAAGTAATTTAATGCTCAAAGGATGGCTCTTGCTCACTGCCTGTCTCTTGCCTAATGCTGAAGTGGTAGTACTGAATTTGTAGCATTACTCACTTCCGTGGCAACAAACTGACGTCACAGACACAGGGTTATTATTCTAGGTTCAAGCAAAAAGGATTAAACTGAATGGTGAAAGGTAAAATCTGATAAAACACACATCTAGAATAGCTGCTGGCAAAGGCTTCTGTGTAAACAGCCTTCCAGGTTGCTCCAATGTGAGTGGTCCTTCAAATTTTAGTTCCATCTGTTTAATGCTCATCTAAAAATTGGGGAAAGGAACTCAGTGACCTACCAAGGGAAGTACTACTTGATCCTATTATTGTTAGTAGTTGGCCAAGCACAAGCAGTAGGACCTATGCATCATCAAAAGTCACACCATGCGAAGAGGCAAAGAAAGCTAATGTTGCCAAAAAAAAAGACTTGAAAGTATTAAGATATTGTTTATAGTTTATACACACAACTTTGTGTATTTATATTTTTCTTATATAGATTCTTGCAATTAAAATGTGAGCATCTTAAATGAGTGCTTACCTGGGCCAGAGTGGCATCTGCACATGCTTTTCTGGCATCCTGTAACAAGGGAAAAATAGAGACAGCTTAATATGTGTTGAATCATTGCTGACCATTCTGCAAAGTTACTCAGCAGCAAAACAACTAGATTTGGGAAAAATCTTTCAGTTATCACTCAAAGGAGAGAAACTGGAAGAGGAACCTACCAAGCCAGACTTTGCTGCCAATGCGTGTCTAGTATTTTCTCTGATACCTTTATTTATTGAGAAGATAATTCTAGTGTTTAGTGGGCAAGAGTAGGAAGGAATCCTTAACAGCAAGTTTCAAAATGTGATTTCTTTTCATATCACTGATTTCTGATGTAGTGGGTTATCCCTCAATACTTATTGCTGACACTCTGTACATCTTATAATGGATGGTCAAGTTCCAGAATGTTAAGTACAAGGGGGAAGTTGGACTCCACAGGTGCCTTAAATAGGAGCAATACACAGTATATAATTTCCATCTCTGTGTAAGGAACCTAAAACAATTGTTACATAGAGCTAGAAAACACTTCAGAATAAAAAACTATAACCTAAAATAGCCTGAGAGTACATTGCTCTTCACTTGGCCAATGAATACTTTAGTCAATGCTTTAGTGTTTAATGCTACAGACATCAGGTTTTTTTCCTCAAACAGATACTAAAAAAAATGCAGGAAGTCTCTTTATTGGCGCCAAACTTTTATTCTGTTTAAAGAAATTTAAAATTAATGAAGACAGGAAGACATGACATTAGTTTCTTAAGCTCGTTATGTACACAAAAAAGACTGGATAATTTGTGAGTTGTCCTACAATAGTCATTTATATGGATGGAGTCAGCTCAAAAAGAGACTCAGCTATTTTATTCATCTTGTGAAAATTTATGATTGCTTAGGCTCGTCATTGAAAATGCTTCCAAGCACATACTAGTAAGAAATGATGGTGTTGCCATTTTTATCAGTGATCTGGAAGAGGAAGTAAACAGCACATTAATGAAATATGCAGGTTATACAAAACTGGAATAAGTTTCATTCACCAGCCAGGGAACAGACAGCGCCAAAGGACTTAGATTGGAAGCAAAGGCTGCCCATGCAAATTTGGAGTACCTTCTCAGAAGCATTAGTCACAGAGTCCTTTTCCTATAGGACTCTAGTTCAATCACACCTAGACTACAACGTTCAATTCTGGGCACCACATTATTAGAAATATTGAGAAATTGGTAGGGAGTTCAAGCAAAATTGATCAGGGATTGATTTTATTGACCAGAGATTGATTTATTAGCTACATGTAGTTTGGCTAAGAAGGGAAGGGAACATAATATTCTACAGTTATCTGAAAGGTGTAAATACCCTGGATGGAGATAAGTGTAGCATGGCACAAGGAGTTACAACTAAGTAATGGGATTAAGAAAAAGAAATGTAGGCTAAATATGAATTGCTTGTCAGCAAGAGCTATTGGACTGTGGAATAGCCTCCCAAGGGAAGAGTTGGAAGCCCTACTGCTTGAGACTTAAAAACTAGAACGGACAAAGCAAGGGAAAATGTTCCTTAGGGAACAATCCTGAATCAGCCCCAAGGAAATTAAACAAAATACATCTTTTCCACCTTTACATTTCTGTAACTGTATCCATGCAATTTGGCAATAATTTGAGAAGGTTCTTTACTCTGCTTGAGCTTTCTTCAAAAGTGCATGCACACACACAAGGACATGTTTAAATTATCTCATAACAGGATTTAATCTTAAACACGTAACCATGGTTCTGCTCTTAGTCACTTGATGACAACATTAAACAAAAACTACAGGAACTAAGCGAACTCTGTCATACTAATAAATCTGTGTCTGTTTATATTTGTGCTGCCATGAAGTCTATACTATAATCACAGGATACTTGCACATTTTCAGGATACAATACAATATATTCCACTTTTTCTAAATAAAAGGGAACTTTTACCAAACTATGGCACAAGATTTCTTTTAACATTCTGATTCATTTTCTACTCTCAAATTCTGTTTATGAAAAGAAAAAGTTCTATTGATCACACCCTCCAAGGAATGGTTACTTATTCTACGGCAATACTGGGGTTCGTCTATACGTTGTCAGCGTAGAACCTATTGTAGATGCATATGTGCCTTGTGTGCAAGATCAGATTTTTTATTTTTTAAACAGGCATGTCCCAAGAACATAAATGGCGGAGCAGCTGTGACCCTCGCTCAGTTCCCCCTCAGCTTGAAGCCCATGGTAGATGAGGACTCTTCAAAGTGGGGATGAAGGGTGGGTCATGGAATTCATACTGACTACAACATATCAAAGAACCAGTTACTGTAGGGTAACCATTCTTTCTTTGAGTATCCGTCAGCATGGATCCAACTGTTAACTGGCAAGCAGCATCCCCTCAGGATGGTGGGATTGAGAAGTCTTAGCTGCATCAGTTGAATAGTGATTGAAATATTCCTCTCCTAAACATGGCAACTGATCTAGCAGCTGAATCTAAGGCATAGTGGTTGGCAAAGGTCAGAGGTTTACTCAACATTGCTACCTTACAGATTTTCAGTATTAGCACATATAAACAGTTAGGGCATGTTGCTTGTGTTCTGGTGGAGTGAACCTTGAAGTTTGGTGGGATATACACACTGTCCTCCATTCTGGTATTCTTGGTGAGGAAATGGCCTGACCTTTAGAATGCTTGGCTATGGCTAGAGATTGACAGGCTAATTCAGACTGTTGCCCCATCCATGGGACAAAGCAAAGTCCTGGACACATTTAGTGGGTGCAAATTCTCTTTTTCCATTGCTAAACGTGGCTTCAGGAAGATGACCGTAAGGTTGACTGGTTTAGATGAAATTCTGAGATCACCTTAGCAGTGAACTTTAGGTGAGGTCTTGGCACCATCTTGTACGTGTAGAATATCATATAGAGGGTTTGGCCACAAGTGCCTGAAGCTTCTGGCTGAAGCAACATCCACTAGGAAAACAGTCTTCAATGTTGATGGTATAACGAGCATTCTGAGAGAGGTTCAAATAGACTCAGTGAGCCTCTGGAGGATTATATTGAAGTCTCAGCCAGGAGTAAATTCTTGGACTGGCGTATAAATGATTTTCTCAAAGAGTTATTTCAGGTGGGTGCAGAAGTGCCCAAAACCCCCTGGGGGTGGTTGATCCCTCTTCTCCGCTTGCTTAGGGAAGATAGGAATCATAAAAGTGTAGAACTGGAAGGGACCTCAAGAGGTCTTCTAATCCAGTCCCCTGCACTCAAGGCAGGACTAATTATTATCTAGACCATCCTGATAGGTTTTTGTCTAATCTGATCGTAAAAATCTCCAATGATGGAGATTCCACAACCTCCCTAGGCAATTTATTCCAGTGCTTAACTACTTTGACAGTTAGGAGGTTTTTCTTAATGTCCAACCTAAACCACCCATGCTGCAATTTAATCCCATTGCTTCTTGTCCTATCCTCACAGGTTAAAGAGAACAATTTTTCTCCCTCCTCCTTGTAACAACCTTTTATGTACTTGAAAATTGTCATGTCCCCTCTCAGTCTTCTCTTCTCCAGATTAAACAAACCCAGTTTTTTCAATCTTCCCTCAAGTCATGTTTTTATACCTTTAATCATTTTTTTTGCTCTTCTCTGGACTTTCTATTTGTCTACATCTTTCCTGAAATATGGCACCCAGAACTGGACACAATACTCCAGTTGAGACCTAGTCAGCAGAGTCAAGCGGAATAATTACTTCTTGTGTCTTGTTTTACAACACTCCCGCTAATACATCCCAGAATAATGTTTGCTTTTTTTACAACAATGTGACACTGTTGACTCATATTTAGCTTGTGATCCATTGTGACCCCCAGATTCTTTTCTGCAGTACACCTTCATTTCCCATTTTGTATGTGTGCAACTGATTGTTTCTTCCTAAGTGTAGTACTTTGCATTTGTCCTTATTGAATTTCATCCTATTTACTTCAGACCAGTTCTCCAGATCATTTTGAATTTTACTCCTATTCTCCAAAGAACTTGCAACTTCTTCCAGCCTGGTATTGTCCGCAAACTTTATAAGTATACTCTCTATGCCATTATCTAAAGCATTGATGAAGATATTGAACCAGACCCAGAACTGAACCTTGTGGGACCCCACTCGATATGCTCTTCCAGCTTTACTGTGAACCACTGATAACTACTCTCTGGGAACAGATTTCCAACCAGTTATGCACCCACCTTATAGTAGCTCCATCTAGGTTGTATTTCCCTAATTTGACGACGGAGGTCATGTGAGACAGTATCAAAACCTTACTGAAGCCAAGATATACTATGTCTACTACTGCACCCCATCCACAAGGCTTGTTACCCTGTCAAAGAAAGCTATTAGGTTGGTTTAAAGAGTGGCTGGAGTTTGCCATAGTCTTTTGGCCAATTCCAGGTCTTCATGAGTTGTGAGGGTGATCCTGGCTGGTGCTGTCATGCTTACAATATCAAAAAGCTTATGAGATTGTTCTTGTATGAACAGTCTCAATGTCCAAGGTCTCTGCAATTTGAAACATGGCTTTCTGCATGGGGACTGGTGTCACTCCCCTGAAGAGGATCCTTTGGGTGAATGCCGGTGTCATTTTTGCCTCCCTGTCATTTCCTGCTCCAGTGTACTCACATCCAGTTCCAGTGTAGCCTAGCCATCGATGTCATTAGGCTCCTCTTCCTAGATGTGCAGAAGGGTGATCTGCTCCTCAACACATGAGAGTAGGTGCCCAGTACAGCCTGTATGACTATAGTTGCATCCCACATGGTTACTGGCCTGATTGAGACTAGCCAGCCCAGTGCTACTCATATGCTATTTCAGACAGCGCTCTGAAGGGGAGCTCCCAATATGCACTTTCAGGTCCCTTTCATTCTATGGAAGAGGGATCTCTGCTCAAACACCTGCATGACAGAACAAGTCAGCAACGGCAAGAAGAAGAATACCTTTTCTTCAAAAAGGCAGCACCAAGGGGTGCTCTGGAGCAGGTTCCAGTGTTGGTCACATCTTTGATACCAGGAATGTCTTCAGAGGCATTATGGATTCCTCCAAGGCATTTCTCATGTCCTTGCTCAGTGCCATCACAGTTACCAGTACCAGGTCTCTCACTCTACCTGACTGTTTGGGGAATTTGTCCTTAGATGAGTCATGTTTCATGTCCCTCTCTGAAATTCCCCTTGATCTTGGAGATATGTGTAAGCTTGGTATTGTTACATGAGTTGGTGTCCAATTTATGAGCAGGCAGAGGTGTCTGCTTTAATGCCTGAGGTGTCAGCATCGAGGCCATCAGTACAGATGTTGATTCATCAGCCCTGGGGCACTCAGTGCCACAGTCTTGCATGCAGCAGACTTCATTGATGTTGAGGTGGTCAGCAGTGAAGCTGCTGACAGTAACTGTTGGAGTCCTATTCACTCACCTTCCTTCCACTGCTCAATCTCAGAACGTGATGTGTATTTAAGGGAGCGCTGGCCAACAGTTGTTTATTGGTCTGGTTCTGGTCATAACTGTCACCTCTGGGTCTGAAGTGACCTGTATGAACTGCTCTAGCACAAGTAGCTTGAATTGAGGTGCTGGAGGAAAAGGACTTACATACAGAGCACCTATCCAAGATATGCCTCTCCTCTTGCAGAAGAGAGGTTTGAGGTGTCCTTCCTTGATGGGATCAATCTGTCACAGGATGGGCAGGTTTTAAACTATGAGGGTTTGATTCCACCATGGGATGTAGGGAAAGCTGATGTGAAGCATCTTGCCCTGCTGTACAGCAGGTTATGGTGGGGTTGTTGTTCCTTAAAAAAAAAAGTCCATCTTTCAGTTGCTTGTAAAAAGAACTGGTTTAGGATCTCTGAAGAGTAGTGGGTCAGACACCCACTGGCTTCCATCTTGTTGCCACTGGCAGTAAGAGGGAAGCGAGACAGGATTGCAGCAGCTCCATCCTTTCTGCCCTTGTACAAGAGCATGAGGTGGCCAAGAGCGTATATGCAAAGCTGCCAATGCTATTCAAAAAATCCAATCTTGTATGCATGAGTACCTACTCAGATTCACACTGACATGTATTTGAAGGACTGTTGCATATGTAATGCATTATGCTTAGAGACTTCTATTCCCTTGAACAGTGATGCTTTGATTTATTGATCTAAATTTGTTTGGTTAAAACTACTGTACATGAAGCACACAAATCCTTTCAAAAATTATGTTAACAGTATAATTTAACAATATACAGTTTGTATAGTTTACAGTGATGCATTATCACCCTTTTAACAAGAAGGTTCCACACAACTGTCCCACAATGTTGTGATCATTCACTAGCACAATTCGAAAAATAGCTGTGTGTGATTTAGGATGGGGCAGAGATTGGAATTTCTTCTCATTTACAAAAGTGATTTTTTAAAAATAATGAAGAAGGGAGGCAATGCCATCTGGCAGACACATTTCCATTGAATGTACTTGCTGGAGAAGTTTGCACATTGTTCTTGAAAAATATACTGCACTGTACCATCTGAAATAGTGGGGGGTGGGAAGAATCTCGACATGAGGGAGACATGCATTCTAACCCAAGGACTTTTCTAAAAAATTCATCCCGGTTGAAATCTGGTGCATTAAAGGGCAGCACATTTACTCCTTAGAAATACTTTTGAGCCCTGGGAATGTGCTGACTCTGGTGGGATAATTCAGCAAGTTAAAGTGAGTGAATTCTTAATTGAAGAAAAAGTAGGGGTATCTTCATTGACTCTTTTTCCAGCAGTTTTAACAAGGTAACCCTTCAAACCTCCTGCAGTAATGACATATCATTTAAACCCTTATTAAAATGTGCTACATCTAAGAAAATTGTAATCCTGGTCTTATTTTGGTGGTTTTAAACAAACTACAGAATTACATTGGTGAGGTCCAACCATGTTGTTTACTATACAGTACTGACAGCATCTAGTTTCAGTATACATTGATATTTATTGATGTGACCTCTTGAAATTAAGGTCAGGAATTACAATTACACATTCTCTCCCTCTCAACTCCAGGACACTAGCCTTTCGTTGCTCCCTCGTTTTAAATTAAAAAGAGGTGTGAAGCTGAAAGAAAGGGTCTTACAATGTGAAAGAAAAAAAGTGACCACATCAGCTCACTTAAAACAGGTGTTTGGCAGTGAAGTCAAGTTATGCTTGTCTCTCTATATTTCCACATGAATGTAAGTTTTCTGATTTGCTATCCCAAACAGCACAGACAAAAACTGGTATATAACTCGCCAATCCAAAAACATTTCAAATTACATTAAAATCACTTGAAGTTTGGGATTTAGTTTTACTGTTCTCATGTTAATTTTTAACTATATAAGTGATTATTATATTAAAAAGTCATTTTTCCTCCCACACTTTTAAAAGAAGTTACTTAGTTTACAAACAAATCACAGGGCCATGCAATAGCAGTAAGTTGCACATAGCCATAGCAGTGTAATGAACTCAGTTACATAGGCTTTTAAGTAGAAGTAGAATAGGATCCCTGTCCCAAGCAGCTTACAATCTAACAAGGGCAATCTAGACTGAAGGGGGTGGAGGGTCAGGATAGAATGCAACAAAAAGCAAGTGACAGGAAAACTTCAGCATATGTTCTGTTAGCATTACTATTCTACGCACACTGTGAACAGTAAGAAGACTAGGATATAAATCTCCACGAAATCCTTCCATGGGAGGTTTCTGAGAGGTTGTAGACATAACACACTGGGTCAGAAAAAAGCGATCAAAGTGCAAGGGGTTGCAGGAGGTTCAAGTGGAAGGAGGATGTAGTGCAAACTACAAGCTGTGCAGCTTGGGTGAAATAAATGGGGTGGTCAAAAGGAAACAGTTTCTTTCCAGACTACCTCTCTGGTCTTATCATTAGTGTCAAGTAATCTACGTTTACTTGAATAAAGGTAGAGTGGGGATCCAGACATTTTCATTATTTTTGTTGACTTGGGTCTGAATCCTAGGTGTCTCATTACAGCTGTTATTTTGGGGCCTACAAATATTGGGGGCTGTCAAGATTTTTAAGGCACATCTCTCCATAATAACAGCTGTTGACAAGTGCAACCTGCAGGAGGCAGAAATGAGGTTCCCCCCCCCCAACACACACCTATTAAGTCTTGCCAGTGTAAGTACTATAACTTGGCTATTGTGCCTCACTTTACTTCTGAGTTCTTAAGTCAGAATGTAATTTTAAGCAATAAGCTAATGCCCACTGTTCTTTCAGTGTGTGATCTGCATCATTTAAATAGATTAATCTCAATAGCTATCCATCACTGTTGAATGCTCCATATAGAAAGGGTAAGAGGAGCTCAACGTACGAAGATAAGTCTAAATATCAGTTTTGCCCAATGTCTCTTTTCCCTTTTTATTTGGGTTTTTCAACACAAACAAAGTTACTTAATGTAATAAAATTATTTGCAGATCATCTTTACAAATGGCAAACTCTAAATAAAATGCTGCTGGTACTTCAAATTAAAGGGATGTTCATAACAATATTTTTTTAAAATTCCATTTGGATTACAACAACTACTTTGAAATATTAAAAACATCTCAAAGAATACAAAATCTAGTTTATTTTAAGCTATTTATATTTTGGGCCTCTCATCTTACACAAACTGAAATTAAACTAATCAGTTTCACTCATTTAGAAAGTCAGTTTCTTTCTGCTTCTTTTATGCTAGTATCGTTTCCAAAGAATTAAAGAAATTGAGAATAAGTTTGTTCATGTTAAGTATCTCATTATCCTTCTGAAAAGAAACCTAAAAATTAAGCCTAAAATAAAAGCGTCCATTTGACAATAATCCTTTCTTGGAAATATTAAAACACTTTTATTTCACTCAGCATATACATGGTGAGTAGTTGTGCCAGCAAGTCAGAAAGAACCTGAGTATATTTGCCATGATCTATAACTTAATACCGATGAATCAAGATGACCTAGTTTTACTTCTTATGTAAACATTTGAGCATAAGCAGGAAATAAAATCTAGAAGGTAAATAAAATACGATGTACTTCATTCAGCCAATCCTCTTTTTAAATCTTTCTTTCCTTCCAAGGAGGGTTGTGAGGAAGTTTATTCATGCAAAATCATCCTGGGGAGTGATGAATTATAATTTGTTTAGTACTAAACTCTACCAGTCCAAAATATTAAACCAAGTTATTATCTATTCAAAAGTGTTTTACAAAACAGTCTGAAGGCTTCATAAAAATATCTGATACTCAAACCTGATGCACTAGAAATTGGGAAGGCTTAAAGTTTCAAGAGAAATATATACTGGCCATAAGGGCTGGTGTAAGATACAGAAATGCTTTAAAATATAATCTCTACAATCTAATATTATTCCGTGTGACTCAATCATAAAACTTACTGGAAATTGGAATGCATAAAAACAAGGAGTTACCTGCAGTTATGTTTACAAGATATCCAATACATTAACTTCTGAAATATATTGTTAGGCTGAAACTTTCACAAGTAAATTTTATCCATCTCCCATCCTGTTCCTAAACAGACAGCTGGCATAAATATCATTTGTGTTAATAAGATCTAAATTGATTTAATACCTACTCTGATTTGGTTTTTCAGTTGCTCAGCCTCCTGGCGTAACTGGTCGAGTTCACTCATCTTCCTGTGCTAAAGGTGTGCTTCACTGCCACCTCCAAGACGATCAGAAATCTGAAATACAGACACAATGAGGATTTAAAAAAAAAAAATATATAAGGTTTGATAAATTAGTGGAGCAGAATGTCCTTTCCACATAGCTAGAACTCAACCCAGAATTTTATAATAATTCTGCTTCAGCTGGTCCAAAGCCACATTTCTCAAATCTGTTCAGAAGAAGGTACAATCCTTCATATCTACTGTTCAGTTCTTTATGCCCTGACTAGTAAAATGTGTGTAGGATTGTTTCCTCTCCTTTCCCTCAGGTCCTACTGCATTTTTCTTACAGTAAAATATCTTCTTGATTGCACTTTGCACAAGCTGTCAGACTTCATGAGTGAAATGCTCATTTTTTACAACACTAATAGTCATAAGCCCCTTTTCCCTTAGGGTGAAATTTTGTGTAAGTCATCAGTGGAAGATTTGTTTTTGTCAAAGAAAAATAAAGATGTATCTTTATTTATAGACTGGAGTAAAATTGAGAAGATACTCCAGACAGCAATACGATGAAGAGTTTCCTGAAATTCATTAATTGTGAGGAATACTGTCTGGATAGCTGAGTAAATGGGGATTGTTCAGGTCCCTATGAGGCAGAAGAAACAAAAAGGACAGTAGATTGGGTGAGAAGCCCTGGAGATTATTCTGAAATATCAGTCGGGGAACCTCATTTAGTTTTCGCTTGCTAGGTATTCAAGTCATACCAGAATAGATATTTGTAAGTGTTATGCGCAATTTCTACTGTGAATACATTTTCTATTTATCCTGCAATGTAACTGAAAAGCAAATATGAACTTACAGAAATTAGATGAAATATTGAAATGTTTCATTTTATACAATTACATTTGTTCTCCCACTTGTCATACAGCCCCACTGTAATGCTTCATGTAGCACATAAAAGGGGTGTGGCTATCCACTGCAGAGGACTAAAACAAACAGGTTCAACTTAATATAAATAGCTAGGTAACACTTTTTCCTCTGTTGGTGACATGCATTCGAGATAATGTTTCATACAAAAAATTCACCAAAATCTGTGGATACGATTATTTATACTTGCTTTAAGAGTTTAACTAAATTAGAAATTGTAGTAATGTTCAGAAAACACAAAACCCTCCTCTCCAAGGGAAACCATATTCTGTCAAGTGTTTTAGAACAACAATGAATGGTTTCCTTCTAGGATAATAACCTAAGAACTCATTCACACTTTCTATAACAGTGTTAAATGGTTTCATTCTGTCTACAATATCAATTACACAGTTTAATGAGTTGGAGAATCTGCTGCTGACAGCCATTTTCTGCAAATAGCTGATTTTTCCCAGTGTAGATAGTTTCTGAGTTATTGGCTAGCATATATGCCTCTAGCTAATGCATCCTATTAGGAAATTCTTTATAATCTAGGACAAAACACCACCCCCGAAACACTATGAGTTTCCCCACAAAGACATCTTTGTTCCAAGATGTTACTCAACTCATTTAAATATCTTCTGCTAAGTTTACTATCATCATTTTCCTTTAGGGTTCTAGCCTAAAAATTCTTAGCTACCCCTAAACTTAACATTATAGTACTAGGCACTAATGTAAATTGCAGAGGTACAGAAATATACATTTGGGGGGGTGGAGAGAAGGTACATCGCTTTGTCAGAATTTTAGAGCTAACATAAGAGTGGAGCATTAGCTCAATTTTACAGGCAGATTAAATCAATAAGTTAACCTTCTTTAAATACTTCAGTAGCATAAACATCTAAACCAATTTATCAACATGCCACTATTGATGGACTAAATTCTTAAATTAGAGCACTTGTTAAAATACTTATAATAAGAACTGTGTTTAGTTTATATATTGCTCACAGCAAATCTTTCCACTTAGCAAGGCTGTTAAATTTGAGGTAATAAACTGCTGTCATATTTGTTTTTCCCTTGAAGTGCTATCTATAGCATGCATGAAAATCTGAAGAACAGAACTAGTATTTATTTTTCAAAAAGTATTTGGATAACTAGAATTGATCCTTTACCAGTACAGAACATGAATTCTATGCTAGCAGTTTTAGATATTATTCTACTGCGATTCAATCCTCCTTTTTTTTCTTTTCTTTTTTTAAACTCATAGATAGCCATTCCCAGGAGAAAAGATAAGGATAATTGCAAAGTCCCCTACTAATCACAGTGATAAGAAAGAAGGTATAGTGAAGGGAACTCAACAAGCAAAGAGATTCAAATCCACCAGGAAAGAAGTGGAAAATAGCTGACATAAAAGTTATGTGCTCCTGCTCTCTAAATAGGTCATCCTATAAACTTTCCTACACCTTTCTATCATTGGGAAAAGTAGCAAAACTTCTGACACTATTACTTACAAATATACTGCCCTCCTCAGCAGCCCAAAATATACTTACAATAGGAACTTTAGTCAGCTCCTATGAAAATACCTCCAGTCTTATTGTTCCAGAGCTCAGATGCTATGTTCGTGTAGAACCAGGACTCTTTCTCCTTTCAAGTTCCAGGGTCATAGTTAAGCCCTTATAAGAGTGTTGGTTTAGCTTAGTCTCCCAGTCAAATCCAGTTAAGACAAAACCTGCTGAGAGCCTTACGCTATCCACTATCTTTCTGACCCATATTCACCACTTTTTGTTTGGAATAGTCTTCCATTTCAGAATATTCTCCTCTCTGGGTTCAGTACTATGGACTCATCTGCTCAAGCCACACACCAGCAGTCTTGAGAATGGAGCAGTCACTGCTCATCTCATCTCTGCAGCTCAGCTCTCTCTGCTTGGAGTTGTTTGTACAGCAATTTTGACAATGAAAATCACTTCAGAGCAATACAAGCACTAAACAGTGTTGTTCTTTAGCATACAGTGCACCAAATTTGTCATATTTCAGCTTCATCAGAGATCAGTTAGTCTTTAATTACAACAATATTAAGTTACTGTCTAGCCCTATTTTAACTGGTCAAGAATACAGAAATATCGGAAATCATGCAGAAATAATAGTCACTTGTATTACACCTTTCAGACAACTTCAAAGCACATCTATGAAGTAGTGGAGTCCTCATTTCAGAGGTTAAGTGATCTGCTCAAGGTCACAGTAGCTTAGTGACAGAAACGAGAACGAAACCCAAGTTTTCTAGGTTCCAGTTTCTTACTTCAGTCACTAGGCCCTGCTGATTCCATCTGCAGCTTTATCTTTAAAAAGTCTGGTATGGTCTAGTATAGCAGCAGACAAAGGACTAGCTATAAATCGGTCCTGCTACAGCACTTGATGTAACATGATGCCAATCTTCTACTCATGCCAGAAATTATAAAATAAGCAATGGAATTCTAAACCTGCTTATTGAAACAGCTTTTTTTCTTTTAAAAATGTCCTCTGTATTAAAGAGGAGTGTGAAAGAGCCACAGCAAAGACAAAAACTGATCCTAAGAACAGAGTAATGTTGAGAAAGTTCACTTTACAGTGACTGAGCATGGTAATATTCTGGATCATTTGCATACACTCAGCAGTTTTAAAAGATACACCAGATGAGTTTACTTCATGCTTGTACCTTATTGCTTAATGTGATGCACAATGAAGAATACTACTGCAGATGTGTAAACCAGCTGAGGTGGGACATTACTATGAAGTGCCTTATAGCCATTAAATACATAAACGTAATAGTATGAAATGAATAAAACCCAAAATGTTAGTTTAGTGCACAAGATATTAAGATACTCCAAAAATATGTATATGCATTTATTTCCACAAAGAAGAGCCTTCATTAAACAAGGTAAAGATTGCTTAAAGAGAAAACCCACCCAATTTAAGTGACCAGATAACAAGTGTGAAAAATTGGGATACCGGGTGTAGGGGTAATGGGCATCTACATAAGAAAAAGCACTAAATATTGTGACTGTCCCTATAAAATCGGAATATCTGGTCATCCTACATCCAATGCAATCCTTTTAAAGAAGTGTCCAATGATGAAACCTCCTTTAACATACCTCAACTCCCACATTCACCACTTTCACTGACAGATGCCACAGATAGCTATACTACACAACACCACACCACACTCCTCATGGATTCATGCTATACTGTGAAACCTTGATTGCAACCTTATACTGTCTAATAAGAAAACACATCATACATTAACTACCAGCGTAAGGGTGTTTAAAGACGTTAATCTTGTTGAATATGAGTTAACATTTTCTGTGATCATGAGGAATGTGGTATGTACATTGTTTTACTATGTCTGATAGAGATGAGACTTCTTTACAGGAGAGGGAATCTGACACTAAAAGTGGTGAATGATGGAAAGTAGGGGGTTAAGAGTTGTTAAAGGATACCTAAACTTCACATTTCCTGACTTTTGGGGATTGAGGTGGGTGGCTGATCACCATCCATAACCTTAACTATTTTAAAAAGTATTCTCTTTGTGGGAATCTTGATTGACGTTGTTATGTAGAGGTGCTGGGGAAAAGAGGAAACAGACCCTTTTGCTATACAATATGATGTACACATGTAAATAGTAACATAAAAAATACAAACATACAGAAGGTCAACTCTCTGATACACAACATAGTTAAATAGATAAGACTTGGTTCCACTCTGCTAAAGAGCTGGGTTCCATTTCTAGCTCTTCTGTTCTATATTAAACAAATGATCTTCTCTTTATACTGAAAACACTAGTAAGTCCACTCCACCTTGCTTCTCTGCCTGATCCTCCTCCTGAACTCCAAAGGTATATCCTATGTATGTATGTATCCTATGAAAGAGCACAGCAACCTTCCAAACCTCCTCTGACTTTTTCAAGGTTCACAGGTACTGAGTCAGGGTCTCTACAGGAGCCCCTGCTTCAGGGTCACATCTCTTTTCAGTACACTTTTCACTGTGCAATTCAGATAGGTGCTTCCGTAGAATGAAACCTTACTTATCTCTAAGCTCAAAAGTGCCTTACCTATGCACTTTGTGAGCTTAGTGAAAACCTCAGCATGTTTCCTCAATATAGGATCCAGAGTCCTAATGAATACTTCATCTTTCACCCAAAGATCTCAAAGTGCTTTACAACCATTAAGTAACCTCTATACACTCATACAAGGTATTGCCCCCATTTTACAAATAATCAGAGGCAAGAAGTTTGAGCAACTTGCCAATGATATTTAGCGAGTGAGTTGTATAGCAAAGATAGTACCAGAAAGTCCTGATTTTTACTTACATGCCTCTAGACATACTGCTTCAATTAAGCAAACACTATACGTGATTTCATGGCATGCCACAGCTAAAAGTATAAAAAATGTGGATGCTTGCCTGCTTTACATCACATAAAATATATTGTATTAACAAGATTACACTATAACAGTGAGTTAAACACGCCTTCATTCAGAGTTAAAAATCAGCCAGCATACATTACAAACAACTCTAAATCCAAAACTGGATTTCTAGCACAATACCACCAGAAACTGTTTAAGCCAGATTTCCCATTTCCTTTGCAGGCCCTTTTTTTTTGTTTAATTATTAACAGGAAGTTTAACTTCTGCCAGCATGACTGAGAACTCCCTGGCTAACATTCAGGAAACAAAAAGCCTAACCCAGCCATGGGCATTAGAACACAGAGGTTCTTAGAAACAGATGGTTTAAAATTTACGGGTGAGCCAGCCAGCCAGCCAACTTTTCTGTTCCTTTCATATCAAGTCTCACAAATTTTATGCTAATATCAAACCTGAGAAGGGGAAATATATATACCTTTTGCGTTAATTTGAATCAAACACCACAAAATATTTTTGTGGCTCTATACAGAAATGAGTCAGCAGAGCTTTTTGAAGCTCCAAAAATAAATTTATCTTTTCTTTAAAGGCAACGAACCCAAAAATATAAGTTTATTAAACTGAAAGGAGCATTGTGCGGAAATTAGTTATCCTTGCTCCCCACGTATGGACCAATACAATACAAACTGCCATACAAAAAAGCTTGAAAAAGCATTGAACTGAACTGCCTATCTGTAGGACTTCCCTGTCAAGCTGACAGCTTCTACATAGCAGAGAAAACATTATTTTACTTCAGTTTCTGTGGTTTTGAAAAATTTTGCTCCTGAATAAATACTGTACTCATAAACAAGGCCATAAACATACATTTTGTTTTCCAAATTATCACCTTGGGGGATAAACAAAACAAACAGATACCCATCAATCTCACACTTACCTCCCTTTCTCTTGAATGTGCTATCCTCAAAGGCAGGTTTCTCCAGAACAACAGACACCACTTCATCATCACACCTTCACTGAACTCACTCAAAATCTCCTTCCATAAGCTGAACTGCTTAACTGAGTCTTTCTGCTGTGAGGCTAAATCCCCCTAATCTTGTTGACAAAAATATATCTTGTAGTTAATTCTCTTTTTGTAAGAGACATTAAAATGCACACTTGACAAGTTAGTTTATTATTCCTTGCAACTTCAAATGACCCAAGTCCCTCATTTAATCTGTTCAGTTACTTTTCCCACACTCAGAATTTAGATAACACACTATACTGGTAACTTATTAATGTATCATATGGGGGCTTTTACCTCTTATCACAAGAAATTATATTTCAATACTCTTGCTGCACCTCAAAGTTACATTTTTTTAAATACTAAGAGGAAAAAAAATGTGCAAAGAAGATATTTCAGTATTGGAGACTTGTAAAGAATCACCACTGGTCCTATGGTGTAAGGGAGTCTTGTTATTTCTCCTACACAGGAAGGGAAGTTACCTTTGTGTGTTTTTTGCAGAATAAGCAACAGACAAGTTATTTATACAGCTGTAGTAACAGTGTTTGAACATTAAAATACCCAACTACCTGCTGTAATTTATAGCAGTTTAAAACTTTATAAACACCAACACAAAACAAAATAGCTATTGTGAATGGGGAAATAAGCTCAATAAAGAGTGTCCCATTACAATGTTTCTGCCCTACAGATAAAGCTCACTCTTTGTAATTAACAGTGACACAAAGTAAGGAAAGGAGGGATGTAGTGTTTAAATCCAATCGTATTAACACTACAATTTTAATTTAATTTACCAGATAAGTCTAAATCATTTAAAATGCACTATACCTAGCTCAGTCTAATACCAAGATTGATATTTACCTTAAGTTTTGAGTTGTGAAAAAGTCTAGCAGCTATATTTTAAAATACGACATCATGCTTTAATCTACTTGACCTACAATAGCCTCTTCAGAGGCTTAGTGTTGGGTTATTCTCTAAAAAAAAGGGAAAGAAATTAGTAATGTGGCAGCTTACTGCACTTCACCCCATTTCAATTTTTATTTATTTTACAAAAAAGATTAAGATACACATTTTTTTTTAAAACAACCGGCCTTGTGAACTCAACCCAGGCTTTGAGAGTCAAACTGGGTTCTTTCCCTTTCTATACATCACAACCAGTAAAAAAAAAAAAAAAAAGTAGTGCAAGGCAAATGATTCCCAATTTCAAAACTTCAGTGGAAATACACAAAGTACTAATGGTATCATTTTGCTTGCAGTTATCCTTATTACTAGTGACGGTGCATGAGAAGTAACATAATCCAGCTTGACTGTATATTGATAGTGCTAACCACGTCAATGTACAAGGTTAATAATTAATGCCTGCCATATGACTGCCAAACGTAAAACTGGATATAACAATTTTAAGAGGTGAACTAAGACAAAGTGCTCACAAGACTAATCTTGTTTCCTGAGAAAAGCTGTTCTTAGGGGCTACTGAACATAAAACATTGCTCAAAGTCACTCCTTTGTCAAGCTCTAGGTGGCTGTTGTGCTTTTTGAAACAAGAAGTCACACTCAGAGACCTGCATTATACCTATTAGACAGAGATTAGCAGAAGCCATTCTAATCTATCATATTTCTATAACTCCCATTAGTAACATCAATAGTATCTTGTACCTTTTCATATGGTAGAATCTGCATTCAACAAAGTTACACAAGTGCCACTGTTTAAACTGAATTCTGAGATTTCTTTAGAAGTTGCCTTAACATTGATATTTCTTGCAACATTCTCAGTTCATCAAAAATTTGCCTGCTCTTAAAAGGACACCAACATTCTAGATCACATCTCCAGCTGAACAATTGTGTCACTACTGTTCTAAGTTACCCCTAAGATTACTATCAGAGTAAAGATAAATATTGTTTCATTTTATTTTGTGTATGCAATAGTACTTTTGGAAAATCAGATCAATTCCACTTTTGTTGATCATGCATGCCTTTTCTCAGTCCCCGCAAGAGGGCATTTACCAGTACTAACAACAATACAGCTGATACGGAACAGAAAGCAAGCTATAGCTATATATAGAGAGAAAGGGTATAGAACAACAGGAGTCAGCTTGCGCATGTGTGTTGGTGAAGCTTCAAGATCCCCAGAGACATACAAAACAAAGAGGAGGGCCATAATATTTTAGGCTTTTAATAGTTTCAGGACATATTAAGGTCTATTCTTCTAAACATTCAATTTTCTGACAATCAGTCATTACAAAATCAACTTGAGAACATTCATTTAAGGAGTTCTGAGCCAAAATTAAAGAAAAGTCTTATTTCACAGGGCCTCTTGAGATTGGACTATAGCTACAAGTACACTGATGATGCTTTAGAGCAGATTCATCCACACCTGAGATGAACACAATCCAGTCACTTCATCTACAGTAGGATGTGCATGTATGTGTGAGAAAGACTAGTCACAGGGACTCAGGTAGTTCTCGCAACTATTCTCCAGTTTCACTTTTTTAAAAGTAAAAGTGTGAAGTCTAGCTGTTGGGGTTGCAGAGAAAACCTTCACAAGATGGAGAAAAGCCAATGCAGCAATCTCTGCGTGAGCTTGCAGAAAGCCTCAAGGAACAATTTGAGGTGTCAACCCGCCCATTATTTTAGTGGGTGCTAACTGAGATGCCCATAACAGTTAAAGCATTTCACGGCTTATAAAAGTTTGTAAGAAAGGAGAGGAAGAATCATATGGAGATCTACATCAGTGTTTCACAAAATGGGGAAGGAGATACTAGGTATTAGCCAGAGTTAGGAAGAGGAAGAAGGGCAGGAAGATGTATGCATTAAGATGGGTAACAAGCCTTTAACACCACATGATGGTATTATGGGGAGGGGTTGGTAAAAATCTTTGACAGCTTTCAAAGTCTGGGAAACACTCACCTAGAGGGATATGTCCTCCACATGTCTATGAAAAGACCTGAGGAGTCCCCCTGCTTGACAAGGGCTTCACCCTCAAAGCCCTGATATGACACCATCCTTTAGTCAAAGATTAGGTAGGACTTGCCTTAACAGTCAGTCAAGTATGTGAAACTGAAGGATAGGCCAATGTTAAAAACATAAGCTTTTCTCTCCCATGCAGAAGAACTAGGAGCCTACCCCCTCTGACGCCATCTCCCTTTCAGCAAGGGAAGAGACTGGGATTGAATCTGGTCTCTCTTATGACCATGCAGAGTACTATCTGGCCACAGCTTCAATTTCTGTCATCTACAGCACTTCTGAAGCAATTTTTAAGATTATAAATTATTTAAAATTACATTTTATCAATCAAATATAATCTTAACTTCACACAGAGGAGATATCTGATGTGTTCCCATCTGCGCTCCAGTGACATCAGGCTTTGCCAGCTCATTTGTCAGTTTCACACCAACATCTCTATGGCTTATATGTGCATGGAATGCCCTCCTTGAACTGCTCTGCAAGTCCATCAGCCTCTTCTGCAAATCTTTCAAAATTCACCTCTGCCATGATGCCTAAAAACCCCCAAATCAATTAATGATAGTTTGAGGGACAGATAGATTAGTTGGCAATTACAAGTGTATATATAAGCAATGTATTTGATTGCATCCCTCTACAGCCACCCTTCCAATATCACTTGTTCTAGATTCGGTGCTTCTATTTTAGTAATTTACTAAATGAAAAAGCAGCTTCTCATCTTAAGCAGAAATTATTACAAGAACTAGGCACAACCTATAAAAAGATATTGAACACTCATTACATCTTCAGCGCTCCATATAAAATTAATACAACACCCAGGTGAGGTAAGCAGTGGTTATCCCTATTTTACAGATAAAATAGCTAGAGCTGAGAGCTTAAGAGACTTGTCCAGGCCACAAAGAGAGACACTATCAGATGCAGGATAACAAAGCAGGAGGATTCTGGCTTTCGGTCAAAATTCTCAAACCATGCTGCATTGCTTCAAATTATTTGAAAGGCAAAAGAAAAACTAGCGCTTGATTTTCAGTGGTGCTGATTCCCGTACAACCTCCAATGAAGTCTAAAAAATCAAGCCCTTAATTTGTAAAATCCTTATATAATAAATTTAATCTTGTTTTCTCTGTTAGTTTGGTACAAACTACAGTACACAGCATTTAAACAAAAAACTATAAAATATTAGCCTACGATTTTATAATCAAGATCACAAGTGGGGAAACGAAGAACTGCATGACTGATGATGTACATCATGACCATAACTGTTACACTCCAGTAGAAGAAAAAACAAGTTGCAGATGTGATGAATTCCAAGTGTACCAAATCAATATCTCCAAGCAGAGGTTACAATTTAAAAAAGTTTATGGTAAAGCAATATTAGTGAAATTATCGAGAGCCCACCAAAACAGGGTATTCTACAACTTCTTTTGGGTCAAACATGTAAATCCAAAACAATACGCTGTGTCATTTATTTGGGCTTTCAAAAGGCCTTTGACAAAGTCTCTGGCAGGAAGCTACCAAGGAAGCTGAGTAGTCATGGGTGATAGGTAAAGTTATTTCATGGATTAGATACTGCCTAAGAGAACTAAAAACAGTTGCAATAGATAATCAGATCAAAATGGCAAGTGTTATTATTGGTGTGTCCACAGGAACTGCACTAGGATCAATGATCTAGAAAAATGGATTAACAATGACATGACCAAATTTTCAGACGACAAGGTTAGTCTGGACTAGAGCTGGTCAAAAAGTTTTCTGACTGAATATTTTTCTGTTGGAAAATGAAAAGTATAAGAGAGAGAAACCCTCAGTTAGGTTATAAACCAACCACTATATGACAGAAGTTAAGAAAAAACTCCCTTAAGGGCCAGCTGTCCCACAAGTGTCCAGGAGATTCTTGTACCTTAATTTAAATATCCAGAGTAGATGGACCAATGTTCTGACTGACAATCTATTCAGCGCATTCGAATTTATTGTGTATCTGACATCTTCTTATCACTTACGAGTGTACTACCAACAATTATTTATTTTTAATAAAATATTAAGTAATATAAATTATTCTTAGAGTTTATCAGCATCATTTGTGGATTTTCCCTCAAACTGTTTGTTAAAAGGGGGCGACCTGCAACATCAACAAAAAACATGTAATTAAAGCCGTGCCACTCATCACCACACTCATTTGCCTCTATGTTGTGTCCCTATTCCCAACCCTCCGTTTAGGTCTTCTAGATTGTAAGATCTTGAAGGCAGGAACTATCACTATCTGTGTTTGTACAGACCTCAGCACTGTCCCAACTGGACCCTTTGGCCACTACCATAATGTAAGTGATCACTAATAAAGCTTGAGGGATTGTGCCAGTGTGTGTTCATTTGGGAAAATCTCAGCCTAAAAGGAACCTTTTGTGATACAGTCTTGATAAATAATTCCTTCCTTATGAGAATAAATATTCTCATCTTAATATGTACTACAATCTCCTTTCCCCACTGAGATGAAAAACAGTTGCATTTATGCTCTCTCTCTGCTTTGCCTACTCATTCTTGAAAGCAGGCAGACATTACATTTATTATTTAGTAGGATTCCTGTCCATTTTAAACTCCTTCCTGTTCAAAAGATGAGACCAGTTACAGTAGAATGATGGCCATATAGACATGCATAGAATAAAATACAGGTGCTGATATTTGAAACCTACTAACTTCAGTGTGTCCTTTTACATACAATGAAATTTATTTTAATAGCTTAAGTTTCTTCCAAGTGCCATGCAATATAAAGCAACTAAATTTTTCAACTTACATTTTCTCTCACTACAGTAGAAAGCAGATAGCTGCTGTCAAACATGTAAATTCTGGAAAGAAACGAAATCAGAATGAGTCTAATTATCAAAGCTACCAAAAACAAGTAGTAATTTCAATTTCCCAAAGAACATAGCAGACATTCTAAATACCGATGTCAAAGAGCCCACCCCAGTTTTTGCTATGTCTTTCTTAATAAGAATTGTGATTTAGAATAGGGACAGGGATAAGAATGTTAACACAATGGGTCAAAAGAACTTGAGAGAAATTCATCAGTCTAAGAACAAAACTTCCCAAATGAGCTTTTTCATTGTCAGAGATCAGCCAATTCTAATTATATAATTTAGATTTAAAAAAAAGCCTTGTCACACTTACATAAGAATAAAAATAATTTTCACAAATATGTAAGCACCCACAAAAATCTGCATTTTAAAAATGTTAAAACATTCTGTTTTCAACATTACACATTATGTACATAGTGTGTTCAATTCCAAAGCACTGCTAATAGCAACAATTAAAGTAGTAAGAAAAGCTTGGAGGAAGAAGCAAGACCTCAAAGTCACCTGAAGTAGCACTGAGGAAAAGAAAAGGATTTACAATTACAAAGTGTAATTTCCATTTCCTCCCAGTATGCCCAGTTTAGAGGGCATTAACTGTTGCTCATACAAATAAGTTTTGAGATTTCTTTTAAGATGACTATATGCCTATCAGCAGCATATGAGACTAACTGGTGACCCACCTCCAGATGGATGGTATTCATATCCACTGTTAGAGCTGTTTATGTATCTAAAACATCACTGTTCTTCACTACATAGGGAGGCATCAGGCAAGGGTGTCAATGCTGATAAAGTAGATCTTTAAGCCTGCTGCATTAGGACAATAGGAGATTATACTAAGTATAAAGCAGGAAGGCAAACTGAAGTGCAGTAACCAGAGATTTAAAAGCTAGTTTTGTAACAATCTTGATTTTGAGATGTTTATACACAATTTTTAAATGTTTTTCTGCCTGTATAGTAGATTATTAGCCAGAGAATTCACTTTTGTGACCAACACTGAAGTTAAGCTTCTTAGGATATGAGTCAGCCTCATCCAAACTCTCTTAAAGATGAAGAGTTTAGGAGTGACTATGAAACCATTCATAACAAAAGTAGTTTCACCTCTTTTTCCTAGAATTGCCATCTCCCACACACAAACCAATGGCGGTCTACCATCAAAAGCAGGGTACAAATATATTTCCATGAAGGTTTCTCTGTCCGACATTCAATTATTTCACATTTTAGAAATCAGCTGGTTTATCATCTCATCTTCCTAAAAGCGGAACAGATGAAATCTTACTGATTTCATCGGTAGTTTGTTTCTGGCATTAAATTAGGTGAGAACATTTAAAAGTAAAAAACCCTAACTGAAATGGAACTATAATGATGCACATCAGAATATGCAATATTCATTTTCAAATTAAAAACAAACACTCCATCAGTTTTCCTGTAGCTACACCTCTCTACTACAGGACAGAAGCCACAGATTGTTCATACATTCTGGATAAAAATTAAGTTATTTGCCAGGTCCACATTAACTATAAGAAAAACTCAGAAGAGTTATACAAACCTATTTTGCAGAAAGTTTCATTTAATTTTTGGAGCAGATACTCTATAAGTACCCTGTGATGGCTGCAGGAAGGAACCTTAGCACTGGAAAATTTATTTTCAGTTCAACCCTGCAGTTAGTACTCACTTAAGAGCAAACCAGACAAACCATGAAGAGAAAGAAAGATTTGCAGTGCCACAAGCTTCCATTTTTAGATAAAATATAGTCTTGTAAAAGCAACATTAAAAATTACAGGTCAACTCATTTTCATCACACCCACAGCATGGCTCAGTGAGGGAGTTCTTGTAATTCAACTACCAGAGGCCCTCTCTGAAACAGCATTTATACTCCTGGTAAACTGAGAGCTTACAGGTCTCAATATCACAGTCAAAGGAATGGGTTTTTAAAAAACAGAAGAAAAAGTAGTAAAACCACAGAAGGAGAATATATGTTAAGCAAAGTTGGGCAGTTATATCATTGCACCAAGACAGCTGGATGATAGCCAACAGTGTAAGAGCATGGTGGAAGTAATGTCCCAAAATACCCCCGTCTTCCACCTCCAGGAAAGGAGATGGAAAAGCTGGGGCTAAAAACAAATACACTACTTCTGGGAGGGTGCAAAAATACAAAAATAGCAGTTTAAGAGATAAAATCTCTCTACTGAAAACTGAGAGAATTGTGTTCTACTGCATATCAAACTAGTCTTATTTCTCAGTTTTTCAAGAATATAGAGTAGTTACTCTGGTAACAGCATGGTAACAGTTGACCAGATTGTCACTAGAAATTCATGAATATTCAAGTATCCATTAAATATCAGTCTTGGTCTTTTCCTTAGGAGAGATTTTTTGCCCATCACTTTTCCTTGGGAAAAAGTATTTTGAAGAAAGCTTTTGGATTTCATCATTTTCCACATTACCCCCAAATCTTAACATGCTCAAATGAAAAAAAAATTAATAGAAACAACTTGCTTTACATTTTTATAGAAACAGCTTTAAAAGATTGACTCCAATGATAAATTTAATACTTCTAAGCCATCAGCTGTATGAACAGGTGCTTCTCTACTTATGCTTACACCCTCCTCCCTCAGCAGTATAACATATTCAAACACTGGAGTTCAGACAAACATGCAGCATGTTTGGCTCTTTCAAACCTCCACCACTTCCTAAGATTGTTTTATATTTACACTGACCAGTTCCCAAAGAATGATATTTGACTTTTATTAGGATTAAGTTATTCTGATTTAGGCCTTTAGATAGGGACTGCACCAATTAACTTCCTAGGCCTCTAAAAGGTTAAATTGGCCCCTTTAAGGTAGAGTTTTTTTAAAAGCAAGAATAGAGAACCTCCACCAAATGCAACCTACTTGGGCTGCAAATGAACCCAATGCTTATGGCAACTCTTTAGTTTAATATGTCATTTATGGTGAACATAAAAACAAATATAATGGCTGACCTCCGAAGGTAAGTTATCTCAAGAATTTAAGCACAGAATTTTTTATTTCTTTATCTGACTAGCTTTAAGGATTTTTATTCATTCAAGCTAACAAAAGATTGATCTGAAGTTTTTAATATTGCAACTGAGCCCAGAATGATTTTAAAAATTGTCCTCTTGTATTCAAATAGAAGTTATTTCACTGCCGACTCATGATTTAAAACAGAAAGTAGATTTTCTAAGTATCTACTGATAGTCGTCAATGCCTGAATAGTGTCAGCAAGACACGAACAACTCCACTCTTCTTCATTTGCTAGCAGTAATAAATATTACATCTGGACAAAATATTTTCGAGTAGAACCAAAAATGGCTGTATTACAGAATTCTCCAGTAGCAGTGAGAAATTCACCTTCATTTGATGGACAAGTTGTTGTGAGTTTATCTAAATACGTGTTCTATTATGAGGATACTGCTGCAGGAGAATAAAGTTAATATCTCAACAACATGAACTTATAGAACTGATCCATTCAGAGACTTCAGCAAATTCGTATCTACCTGAGTTCTGACTTGTCTACAAATTCTCTCATCTCAGGAGCATACTGCTACAATCCTAACTTGTAACAGGATATTTTAACTGCAAATGGTAGAAGAGTTTGATAACTATATGTAAGCACTACAAACTCACAGATTATTATTATTTATTTCCCCTTTTACCTAGCCTCCAGGTACACCCACAAAGCTGTAGTCTAATTAGAAAGGCTGCTCTGTAACTATTTTATCTTTGGCTCACTACCCACCCACCTTTCTGTAACTGTCATTTATGATCTTATGTAAACACTGTCTTCAGGAAATGTATTAAAACCCATAATTTTTAAAATAAAATGACCATTCTAATGTAAACATATATTAGTGTGTCTAAAAAGTAAGTTTATCTCATTATGCAATAGAGTACTGCAGTTGATTCATTCAGCCACAATATCACATGGTTCTACAAACAGGAACTTCAATAGTAGATAAGCCCTGGGTGTGGTCTCACTCAAGACAAGTTTTCTTGTCAAAGTAAAAATACATAAAGCTAATCTATTTTAATTCAATATTTACTACATAGACCTGTTTACTTCTCAGCTTCTTTTCAAAATACAAAGTCATAAAATTTAGAAGACAAAATGTTCATGCTGCCCCATGTGCCTGAACAGTTTCCTACTTACTGTACACCAAGCTCCTCCAAAAGCTTGACACCTCCCCTTCTGTGGACTTTGTGCTAACACCTGCATTTGGATTGCATTGTAACATACCATAGCCTGGTAGGTGCATGACCATATACAATCAGTGAGCATGCCAAACAGACAGATCATATACAGATGGCGCACACAAAATCTGTGGAAGTGAAACCTCTATAATGCAAATGCCTACTTCAAATCAAAACTCAAATGGAGAGTTCTGAAGGAGTGGCACATCTTCAGTAGCTTTATACCTGTTCCACAAAATACTTAGCTGTAACTGTATGAACAAGAACTCTCCAAATGAAGATGTACATACATTCCACTATCTTCTTTTAGCTCAAATTAATAAAAACGAATCAGGAGCTACAAGCAGTTACTTCTAGTATGAATGATGATTAAATGGACTAATACCTTGAATAAAGTTTTTACTTTCATCTCATACATATCTCGTAAACCTTGCTTTAACGTAAACAAAAGTGAAGTTTTATGCAGCAATTATGTAGGGGTACCACATTAAAAAGCAAAATTTAGAAAAGATAAATTAAGAAACAGAGTGTAGAGTTAAAGGGCATGCCAGTTGGTCACTATTGTAATCTTATTATAAACTTATCACTACACATATTTTAAGTTTTCATTATACTAAATGGAAGTGTGTTAACTTTTCTGCTAGTACAAGAAAAGTGTAAATCTCACTTTTGCCTGAAATAATGCACTGCCAGTTGAAGCATCTTGCAAAGTAGCAAAGGCTGAACAAACTGAGCTACCATCTGATACCTTCAGTTGCCCCTCTTCCCTTCACAGAGAAAATAATTTAGATGGATGAAATTCATGCCAGAGCTTCCCCTTTTTTCAGGAGAAAAAATAGCCTTTGGTGTCAAGAACATCATACTATGCAGCATTTTCACCACATCAATCTGTCTGTCAGCTACTACGAACTCCACAGAAATTACTATAAATACCTTTAATTTTTATTTATTCATGCAGCATCATTAAAGGAGTAAGCCTTTCCATTATACGGTTTGGAGCAACTTTTAGGAGTTGTATTACTATGAAGCTTCATGCCAATTGCCACAGGACAGTTAGCCTAATATAATTAGTTATCACATAACTAATATTAATAAAACAATATGAAATCTTCAACCTCAGTTACTAGTAGCTTTCAACACCTGAATTTACATTCAGGAAGTAGCATTTAGCTTCTGGAATATTTTAAATTCCCCAACAGGATTACTTGTGGTGATAAAACTGGTCTGCCAGTTCTCAGCCCAAAAATAGTATTAAAAAACAAAATGTGATCATTTAAATACATATTCGAAATCTGGAGGTGGGTAAAAAAATAACACAGTTAATAAGAATTGCTTGAAAGCCAGAAAGTTATGGACAGCTTGAACTGGCAGATCTTGCCCAGTAAATCTGTGTACATTTTTTTTTTTTTTTTTAATATAAAGAAAAAAGGGTACTGCTGTTGAAAAACTAATGAACAGGACTTTAGAGTTTTCTCATAGAAAATATCAAAGATAGCAAATAAAAAAGTGCCACAGTTGAATTATCATAGACCATGTTCAGCAGTGAAATTTACATAATGACAGTAAACTAATCACACTAAGGCCTTGTCAAAACAGGAAAGGTGCACCAGTTTGGCTTAAGTTGGTCTCTAAACAGATTTAAACCAGTGCAAACCTCTAGAATCTATGGGTATGTCTACACAAAATTTTGGAGTGAACTTTCCGGCTCAGGTCAACAGGCTCATAATAGTACTCTAAAATAGCTGTGTAGACAGGGCTTTGAAGTTGCACTCAGAGTATGCCTACACTGCAGACTGAAGTCTATTTATTTTAATTCGACTTTCCCCCACCAAACTTTAGAAGTCGCAGGAGCATGATCACACCACGCTCCTTGGGCGGGGCTCTTGCGTCCCCATTTGCCACATTTGGGTCGATATTCAAAGCAGTGCACAGATTGATGGGATCGCACCGTTATGGAGGTGTGGGATGATGAGCAGTGGCTGCGGAACTTTTGTATGCGAAAAGCCACTTTCTTTTAATTTTGCACAGAGCTCTTCCCAGCCCTGAAGCGTGTGAATACTCGTTTGAGACCAGCTCTGACAGTGGAGAAGCGAATGGCCATCACTCTGTGGAAGCTGGCAACCCTAGACTGCTCCCGGTCATTTGGGAATCAATTCAGAGTCAGTAAATCCACCATTGGAGCTGCTGTGATGCAAGTGTGCAGGGCCATCAACAGGTTTCTGCTAAGAAGGGTAGTGACTTTAGGAAACATGTAGGACATACTGGATGGGTTTGCTGCAATGGGGTTCCCAAACTGTGTAGGGCAATAGATGGCACGCATATCCCTATCCTAGCACCCGATCAGCTTGCCACAGAGTACATAAACCGGAAGGGATGCTTCTCAATGGTGTTGTAGGCCCTTGTGGATCACGGGACGTTTCACCAACATTACTGTGGGATGGTCTCGGAAGGTGCATGACACACGCATCTTTAGGAACTTGGGTCTGTTTAATAAGATGCAGGCGGGCACTTTCTTCCCTAACCAAAAAATAAACATTGGGGATGTGGAAATGCCAATAGTGATCCTGTGGCATCTTGCCTACCCCTTGCTCCCTTGGCTAATAAAGCCCTACATGAGAAGGAGTGTTTCAACAACAGCCTCAGCAAGTGCGGAATGGTGGTGGAATTTGCATTTGGACGTTTAAAAGCCAGATGAAGATGTCTGCTTACTAGGCTTGACATCAATGAAAAGAACATCTCATCAGTTATATCTGCGTGCTGTGTGCTCCATAATTTGTGTGAAATGAAGGGGGAAAAGTTCCCGCAGGGTTAGGCCGTGGAGGCTGATTGGCTGGCTACAAATTTTGAGCAGCCAGATTCCAGCACTACGCTTAGAGCCAATCGCGGAGCACTTCAGCAAGCATTGAAAAACTGGTTTTGCAATGAACTGCAGTAATGTATATCTGTGCTGTGCCTTTATTTCCCATCCCCTCCCTTGCTCCAGCAGTCCCCTACCTTTCTCTCCTCACCCAAGCTATGAATGAATAAAGACAGATGTTTTTTAATACTACAAAGTTTTATTTGTGATCCATCTTAATGGGGGGAAAAGGAGGATAACTTAACATTGTAAAGTGTCACTATGCAAGCAACTGTGGTTGCATGCAGTTCTTAAAGGGGCCATCGTGTCCTTCTGCTCACCTCCACCGGTGTGGAATGCAGCACATACTGCACCTTGCTCAGTCTCCTTCTAGACCGCTTGGGGTGGGGGCTGATAAAGCGGTAGGTGGTGGAGCATTTTGGAGGGGCTGCAGAGGGTATCTGTCCTGCTGCCGCTTTTCCTGGAGCTCTACCAGATGCCTCAGCATGTCGGACTGAACCCTCATAATACGCAACATCTGTGGCATATCACGCTCCTGCGCAGATCTTCTGTGTTCCAGGTCCATATCTAGTTTTTCAGACAAGGACATCCTCCAGGCTCTGAGCTCTATGTCAGCAGCTGCGGAGGCATTCATTAGTTCGCTGAATCTGTCATCCCACATTTTTTCCCCCCACTTTCTAATCTGGGGAAGTCTTTCAGCTGGAGTTTGGCAAGGGGGGGAGGGGATGCCGAAGGCTGAGGTGTCTACTGTAAGATAAGCAAGGCATAAAGTTGCCATTGTTAGCTGACCCAAAGTAGTAAAGGAAATGTTACAATGTAAAAAGTGCTCCCCTTCATGTTCACAAGGCTAAGCCAGACCTGCATTCCATTCTGTACATCTTGGAAGGGTTGGACTAGTGTTACAGACATGGTAAGCAAGGGGCCCTTGAGTCTGTTAGAGAGAGGCTTCATTAGCATTAAAATCCACAATCCACACTTGAACAGGGAGAGGGATCACTGGGCTCCCCTGTAAGATGCCAAAGGCCGGTTTGGGAGGAGGTGGGCAGAACAGATTAGAGGACCCTGCAGGAGAATTGTAGTGGCAGAAAACATAGGGCAACCAGTGTCCCGACCCATAAAGCCCAATGCAACAATATTAAAACTAGGAATAGTCTTGGGGAGGCACACAAGGACCCCATCCACAGCAGAGGAATAAAATGGAGTAACTGTATTGGTCAGGTATTTTAAACTTGCGCCATCTTCCCTAGATGACCATGTGTGATATCAGTCTCCTGAGGGTAACGCAAGCGGAAAGGGAAGATTTGCTGCAAGCATCAGGGTACAGGCCTGGCCCTTATGCTGCTGTGCTGTGTTCCGCGATGATGCCTGCTCATTTAATAGCAGAGTGGCAGGGAAAAGTATCCTACCATAGCAGAAGAAATAAGGCTGCCCTCCCCAGAAACCTTCTGCAAAGGTTAACAGATACATGAAAATTTCCACAGAGGATTCTCGGAGCATACCTCTGCACATAAATAGTCTGTTCCAAGAGTAATGCTCCGCTGAAGTTTGCCACCACACAGTAAGTCCCTCCCCTCAAAAACACAAACTCCTTTTAAGAAGCTGGACTGGGGACATAACTGGAAAAACAAAACAAAAAAAAGATTTGCCCCACACACACTCTCCAGATGTGCCTTCCCCTGCATTTTGGTCAGTCCCGCAGTCTTCTATGTGGCTGGACTGCTCTGGAGTAATGAACAGGTCCTGGCTCTCAGGGAGAATGGATACCCAGCTCTTCTGCACCCTGCTCTCTTCATCCCCCTCGTCCAGAGTCCTCCTCGTTCGTCCTGGACTGGGATTCTTCAGAGATATCAATGCTGCATAGTGGCACAGTGGCGGGGTCGCCACCGAGAATTGCATGCAGCTCCTCATAAAAACGGCATATTTTGGGTGAGGAGCCAGAACGGCTGTTAGCTTCCCTAGTTTTCTGATAAGCCTGCCTCAGCTCTTTGATCTTAATGTGGCCCTGTTGTGCCCTTTCTCCAAAATGCCGCGAGATATCATCTTGTATATATCTAAATTTCTTTTGCTGGCTCGGAGCTAAGCCAGAACAGACTCTTAACCCCACAGACTGATGAGATCCAAGACCTCTGGTCAACTCCAGGCTGGAGGGCGTTTGGGCCATGCAGTCGCCATGAGCAGTTCAGCTACAAAGCTCTCTCCATGCTGTCTAAATCGGAAATGGAAATCCAAAATTTCCTGGGGCTTGAGCGGAGGAGCTATTTCTGTTTACGTGGCCACGTTATAGCAGAGTGTGAATGTCCAAAGCAGTCACAACGGGGCATTATGGGATACCTCCCAGAGGCCAATGGCATTGATTTACATTGTGCTCTGCCTACATTGATGCAAATTCAACCCATGGAATTCGAATTCAGCGCTACACCACTTACAGAAGTGGTTTTATTAGGTCAACTTTTACAGTGCTTTAAATCGACAGAACTTACATGCCAGTGGAGATGCATACTTAAGGGGGTTGATGTAGGCAGCGTTACGTCGACCTCCATTGCTAGTGTAGACCAGGCCTCAGAGGCTACAGTTCGGGTTCTGAGGCCTAGGAATGCAGGTGGGTTTCACAGTCCAAGCTCCAGACTGATCCCCAACTTCAAAGCACTGCCTATACAGCTATTTTGGCTAGCATGAGTGTGTCGACCAGAGCTGGGAGGCTCACTCCAAAATGCTGTATAGACATTTATTTTAGTTTTAAAAAGGCTTATTTCAGTTTTGCTTAAACATCTTCTCAATCAACATACACTAAACCAAAATAAGCCTTGTTTAAACCAAACTAAGTGTCCAAACAGCCTTTTGCACTAGAGTTACTACACTGACTTTTTTTAAGTCAAACCTTCACAGTTACTTGGCTGTAACTTTCTCATGTGCAAAAGGCATTCACAGTTGCAGATGATTTTGGTAGAAAGACTCCAATCCCGCCCCAGCAACCACACATTTCAACCTATTACTAGGTAGAAAAATATCATTGTTGCTGTTAAGGTTAAATGTTCATTTTCAACTGAAAGTTAGCTGCTAATGTGCCTGTTCTACTTCATTTCACGGCATATAAACTCAGAATTTGAAAGGGATATGTCCTACATCTTCCATGGAAACTGTGCATAGAGACTGTGAAGGCTTTATTGCACATGCTCATGTTTAGTTACCTAAGTACAGTGCACTTCCCTCTCTTCATCATCCATTTGCCACTTCCTTCTTGGAAACCTTTTATTCAATTCACAGCATATCACTGAAGATATTATGGTAGAATAATATATGAAAGTTAAATACTTTGGAAACCAAGGTTGCAAAGCAGCACTGCTCCTACTAGAAAAGCAAAGCTGCACATCTACTTCTATGGTCACTGTAAATCAGCAGATCCCAAATTCTACCACGTTGTGTACCACCAACATAAAATGTCACCACCTATAATACCACCACCTGTAGGGGTGGGAAGCACAAAGCAGTAGCAGCACAAAACAACTAGAGTGCACTGGCTAATTAAATTCCGTTTACAGAGCAGTAGAAAAGTAATTGGAGTATGAACCCAAGTTTTGCCTTCCTCCATCCCAATGTTCCCTAGCACATAGAAAGCCTTATTAACCCTCTATATCCTGCTCTCTGTCGATTAGACTGATGCAATAGGGCATCTTTGGAAAATTAGGACTAGTGAGCATTCCCCCCATAATGGAACCTCTGTCAGAGGATAGTGCATAAAATCTCATCCTGCAGAGGCACTCATGAAGAGCTGCCCTCTTCCAAAACAGCCACCACATTCCATTGTTACCAGCAACAGTGACAGCAAGCTGCCCTCAAAGACAAGGCCAATGGCTCCCTGTGCTACCAGAACACTTGGGATTAACTCTTATTGCATTTCCTCACTAATTTTAATCATCACCTAAATGTTGCATCAATACTATTTTTAAAATATGGACTGTGTAAGGTTACTTTCTTAATCCCTTCCCAACATTTGTTATTGTATTTCATAACTGTGCATACATTGCCAATCTTAGAAATACATAGTTTTTGTCTCCACAAACCTGGACCTTAAAAGCCAATGACTAACTTTAATCTATTGGCTACTGTAATGTTAAAATTCTTACTCAAAAAGCATGACTACTGCTATCTTAGATATAAATCTCAGGAGATTTGCTCACCAACATCATACACCTCTCCACTAGGCAAAATTACCATAATATTTTTCTAATATTTTATTAGTATTTCTTTTTATTAAATATTTTTAAAAATCTTTAAAAAAAAGTTAAAGTTCCTTGCTCACACTATACAATTATCACCCACCTTTTTCATAAGCTGGGGGAAGCCCGCATGAAACAGACAAAGAAAATGTTTGTGATTACTAATGGAAACTGGAAAGGAATCAGATGGAAGAAAAGCCACACCCTAAAGCTGCACACAATTACATAATGCATTCAAGTTCACTTTTTAAGTCTTTGTTGCTTTGTATATATTCATTTTAACATAACCAGAGACTAATGCATCTTACTGTGTCTTGTTTTTTTTTTAGATTTCTAAGATTACTTGAGATCAATATAAAAAGGTTTACTTTTCAAATAGAAAAAATGTGAGAAGTCTTAAGAGCGGAACACAGCTGTAAAATAGCATATTTTGGATCTATTCTACTTAAGCTCTAACATATAGCAGCACTAGCTGTACATATGGAATGTAAAGGCTGTTATTTTGTTAAGCAAGTTATACGATCTGAAGAGAAACCAGAGCATACTACACTATCATTTTAGACAAATAAAAGGGTTTAAAAGTATTTCAGAGCTGGAATTTCTTTATGCAGTTACCAAAACAAGAAATGCCCAACTGTTTAAAGCAAAACCACACTAGAAATTAAAGGCTTCATATGGAAGTTCTATGGAAAATACTCAGCGTTCTACACTAACGTATCTAGCTGACACACTGCAATCTCAAAACACACATGAGGAATGAATTAGGTTTCTGAAGATATCAATTCTTCTTTAGGAGAAACCTAGCTTCGTAGCTTTTCCTGGATCTATTTCTCCAGCTTACTAATGTTGAGAAAACCATCCTCAGAGAGTTCTCTTTGGATGACTAGATAAGATACATATTTTGCAATTGGTGAAGGAACAGGCTTCTGCCTGAAATTTCTTTTAGGAACACTTCCCTCAACCCAGTCACCCACCTATTTAACTAGTTATCTCATCAGATAGAGACTTGAAAGCCCTCTGTCTGAAAAGTCTCCACTACAGACCTTACATCTATTTCATATTGTCCCCAAATCTACCAGACTTTCAAAATGTGCAGAAAAAAAAGAAACTATGATGTTTGGCAGCTAGAATTGCAAGGGCCTCCTTAAATGTCTGTCATCTGTTGCAATGTCTACCAAACAACTTCCTACTGGCTAGACAGCTGGTCAGCAGCAGGGTAGATAAAAGTCAATTATTTAAACTGGATTTATATTTTGTTATTTAAATTATAAGAAGCTTTAAAAAAAAGCTGTTGAAAATGACATCTGAATTTAATGTGAAATATGTTCAGGCCTAAATTTATAATAATATCTCAAACCATTTAAATAAAAGATAAATATGTTGAATTCTTGAGTTTCTATATAAAGCTTTGAGTTAAAGGCTGCCTTTTTATATAAAAAAGAATCAAGGGAAAGAATTTTTTAGGTCAAGCTTTATAAATATGGCACAATAAGTCATTATTGTATTAAGGGCTTGTTTTGTTCATTAAAAATAAATGTTACATGTTGGGTGTTTAATTACATTTCAGTTACCAACTTAATGCAGCTTGACACAAATCATAAGCAAAAAGTTAGTTATCTAGTAAGTAAGCAATATATCATTCACCATTTTCTAATGTACTAACAAAGCACAATTAATTCGATTTTAATTATATCCACGTCTACACTGGCACCACTGTTAATTCGAATTAAGGTGCCTGTAAAATTGACTTAATAAGACCACCTCTGCAAGTGGCGTAGTGCCTAATTTGAATTTGTTAAATCGATTTAGCATCAGTGTAGACGCAACGGGACTTAACTCGAATTAATTGACCTCCAGAATGTATCCCACAATGCCCCATTTTGACTGCTCTGGACAGTCGTGCTGTGCTGCTCTCTGGTCACGCTAGCAGGAAAAGTCCTCTTCCCTCAAGCCCCAGGAAGATTTGAATTTTCATTTCCTGTGCTTGTTGCCAGCGTGGAGAGCACTTTGCCACTGTTCTCCACATGGCTTCTGCAAAGCCCAAACACGCTCCAGCATGGAGTTGATCAGAGGTCTTAGACCTCATCGGGCTGTGGGGCGAGAAGTCCGTTCTGGCTCAGCTCAGAGCCAGCAAAGGAATCTGGACATTTATGGGAAGATATCCCAGGGCATGCTGGAGAAGGGACACCCGAGGGATGCTCAGCAGTGACGAGTGAAGATCAAGGAGCTGCACCAGTCCGACCAGAAAGCCAGGGAAGCTAACAGCCGCTCTGGCTTCTCTCCCAAAACATTCAGGTTCTATGAGGAGCTGCATGCAATTCTAGGTGGCGATCCCACCACGGTGCCTCTCCGCAGCATTGATCCCTCCGCTACTTCACAGTCCATGATCAATGAAGGGGACTCCGGGGACGAGGAGGAGGAAGCTGTGGAGAGCAGGGTGCAGGAGAGCGGGGAGTTCGTTCTCCCAGAAAGCCAGGACTTGTTCCTGACCCCCGAGAAGTCCACCAGCAAACAGGACAGCACAAATGATCCCGGGGAAGGCACATCTGGTGAGTATTCTAACTTATTAGCATTTCTGTCCTTGTACATTGGGTGGGGAGGACAGGGACACGTTTCATTGACTGTACTGGGTGGTTAACCAGGGACCAGTTTTTTTATGTGATGAGAAATGCTACATTTATCATCAGTTGATATCACATGGAAAATGTATTGTATGTAATCTGTTATCCCTCAAAAAACTTTTCAGGGGAGGGCTGCCTTGTTCCTCCCTCCACGGTAGGATTCTTCTCTTCAATCAAGATAGCCAGCATCATGGCTTCATGTGTTTTAAGCATAGTCTCCCTCACCACCATGCCGTCTGCAGTTCCTTTTTGTAAGGGTTTGAAATACAAGCAGAGATTCCACCCCACCACCACGCCCTTCTGCAGTTCCTCTCTCTGAGGGTTTGAAATACAAGCAGAGAGAGGAAGTCATTTGTTACATTGCATCATGAGATCAGCATCTACATTGTTACATTTGTATCACGTTCTTCACTATGCTAACTGTGGCTACCTTGTTATTTTTCTTTCATTCTGTAGACACCTCAGCAGTGGACGGACCCTTAAAAAGTGCTGCAGACAGACAATCTCAGATTAGAAAAAAAGGGGGGGGGAAGCAGAGATGACATGTTTGCGGAGCTCATGAATGTCTCAGCAGCCACAGAAATAGAGCAAAGAGCGAGGTGGCTGACCTTGTCCCAGAACATGGGACAAATGGAGGACCATGATCGCAGCACCACGCAGGAGATGCTGCGACTCCTGTGGGATCAGGCAGACATGCTCCGGCGTCTTGAGGACCTTCATGAGGAGTGGCGGCAGGACAGAGTCCCACTGCAGCCCCTCCATAATGCTCCTCAACCGAGGGCCATGCCTCCCTCCCCCGTCCCCAAAAGGTCTCGGAGGAGATTGGCCAGGATGCAGTACGTGCTCTCCTCCACCCTGGTGGAGGCAAGCAGAAAGCTGCAGCGGCCACGCTGACTGCTGGCCAGCAAGCTACCACCCTACCCCTGCGGACAGTGAATGAACCCTCCCCCCGTCTTCCCCCATGACTTCAATATTAAAAAAATAAAGTTTTGCATCATTTCAAAACATTTCTTTATTAAATCATACCTTGTTCAGGAGGGATTTGTCAGGCACAGATATTGAAGGGGGATCATCAAAGGCAAACAACATACAGGAACAGAAATCAGTCCTGCATCTCATTGCAGAACCTGGTTTTCAAAGCTTCCCTAATGCAAAGCGCTCCACGGTTTTGCTCTCAGCCTTGTGCTGGCATCTGGCTGCTCATAATTGGCGGCCAGTCTTTCTGCCTCCACAGCCCAATCCTGGGGGAACCTTTCCCCCTTCGCTTCACACACATTCTGAAGAACACAGCAAGCAGATATCACAGAAGGGAGGTTCTTCTCACTCATGTCCAGCCTAGTGAGGAGACTCCTCCATCTACCCTTTAAACGCCCAAAGGCACATTCTACAACCATTCTGCAACTGCTTAACCTCTTATTAAAACACTCCTTGTCACTGTCAAGGTGACCGGTGTACAGCTTCATTAGCCAAGGGAGCAAGGGGTAAGTAGGATCCCCCAGGATCCCCAGGGGCATTTCCACACCCCCGATCTGAATTTTTTGGTCAGGGAAGAAAGTGCCCGCCTGCATCTTAGAGAACACAGCCCCGAGTTACGAAATACACAAGCGTCATGCACCTTCCCAGACCACCCCACATAGATGTCTGTGAAACAATCCCTGTGATCCATAAGCCCCTGCAGGACCATGGAAAAGTACCCCTTGCCATTTATGTACTCAGTTGCTAGGTGTGCTGGCGCTAAGATGGGGATGTGCATCCCATCAATGCCCGCCTCCCCCCCGCAGTTTGGGAACCCCATCGTGGCAAACCCCTCCACTATGTCCTGCACGTTTCCCAAAGTCACTAGCCTTCATAGCAAAAGTCTATTTATGGCACTGCACACTTGATTCACGGTTATGCCCACTGTAGATTTACCGATTCTGAATTGATTCCCAACCAAGCGGTAACAGTCGAGGGTTGCCAGCTTCCATGGAGTGATGGCAACTCTCTTCTCCACCATCAGAGCTTGTCTCAAGCGAGTGTTCACACACTTCAGGGACAGTGCCAGCTCTGAGGACAGTTTGAGGAAAGTTGCCTTTTGCATACGAAAGTTTTGCAGCCACTGATCATCATCCCACAGCTACATAACAATGCAGTCCCACCAGTCTGTGCTTGTTTCCCTACACCAGAACCTGCGCTCCACAGACTACAGATGACTTGTTACAGCCTGCAGCAATCGGGAATTGTTCTGCTCGATGTCTTGTAGCAGGGCAGCCTCGGTGGCCTAGGTGTAGTATCTGCTTTGCCTTCTTGCTCTATTTCTAAAGTACTCCATGATAAGCCGCGATGTATTTGTCACGCTCACAATTATAGTGCAGAGTTGAGCTGGCTCCATGTCTCTGCAGCAATGGCGATCGCAGGGAGTAAAAAAACAGCACAAAAATCCTTTTCCTGTTTGTTTGGATGGGGGAAAGGGTGGGGGAAGCAGCGTTGCATCCTGGGATGAAGACACTCATCCCAACAGCCACTGTGGCTAATTGCACTGTGGGATAGCTATCCACATTGCACTGCTTTCTAATTCAAATTAAGGCTGGCCAGTGTGAACACAAGAGACCAGTGTAAACAGCGTAGTGTGTACACTCTGCTGCGATTTCTAAAAATCGGCTGCTGAAAGTCGAATTAAACAAAGTCCAATTCCCACGACAGTGTAGACATAGCCCTAGTGTAAAGGCTCTATTTAGTTATAAATCAATGTGTTTTAATTGTTATATCAACCAATCAGAATGCACCTTTCATTAGAAAACAACTGAAATACAAATGGAGAAGTTGATTACAATACATTATTTAAATCGAGGTTTTTTACTTGGTGATTTAAATCATGATTTAAAATCACTGAATTAAATCAGCTTGATTTAAAATAATCCACCTTGGTGAGCAGTGACCACTGTTCTTCGTGCTGACCACTATTGTCTCCTTGTTACCTTGTGCTCCACTTATCTATTTGTTGCATCCACCTGTCATCTTATACATGAGTTATAGACTCTTCAGGGCAGATACTGTGTCTATGTTACGAGTCTGTACAATGCTTAGCGCGGTGGGGCAATAATCTATGACTGGGGAAGTTAGATGCTAATGTAATATGAACAACAGCTAGCACATGCCACAATTTCTTTCTTGCTATTGAAAATGGACCAATGCTGTGCTGTTGTCCTGAAGAGAAAGGTACCTTTAGGGTCATACCTCCTGACCAGCCACCAGTAGCTCAACCTCCAAGAAACTTGCATCTTTAAGGAGACAGAAAGTTAATACTTCATCCAAGACTAAGGTAAGTCTAGTACCCTTAAATGGGTTATTTGTTCAGAGGTTTAGACAATAGCAGAACTTGGGCATCAGGACTGAGTCCAAGTTAAAGCATCATCATCATCATCATCAAGTAAAGTAGTTCAAAGGCCACATATGGCTCCTAAAATATACCCCAAAATGTTGTGACAACTGATATTTTGGCACGGAAAACCTATTTGACATTTCAAAACTGCAGCTGGAATCAGAGATTTGACTACCTTGAGTGTGATGTTGATATTCTGTGGTTGTCACTGTAGGTTGCAGTGACACTTGAGAAGATTAGATGGTTCAGTGTACAGAAAATAAGCTATTTTACCTGAAGGTTATTGGTTTAAAACACTGCCGGTGAGCAGTCTCCCAGCAGTCTCCCAGCTCCAAAAAAAAACGTAGGTCTGCACTACTCACAGTCAGTCACATCAAAAACACTTAAAACAACAAAAAACAAAAAAACCCTTTGCCTTAGGATCATAGGAGAAAGTTATGCTAAAAATGCAACACAATAGTATATAGCTGAAGTGACAAGTTAGGAGAGTAAAGAAATCTAACCACAAGAATAAATCTAACCTCCTTACATGAAATGTAGAAGCCACATTTCCAGGTAAAAAACACTTTAGTTATACCCTCAGATTGAACCAGTCTGAACCAACTGCACTTGTAGCAGTCTGTCCAGACAACACAACACGACAGTTCATTTAGTAATTTCTTGTCAAGACTGGAAGAGCCACTTTTGGCCATGGTAATTCTGGCCCAATTTTCAATAGATGCAAAGAAAATTGCTCAATTTCACATTTTTTTCTATTACCATCATAAAAGACCTTTAGCTTCAAGAATGCTTGAAGCACATTTAAAAGAGAACAAGATGTGGTAAGAGCCACTACGAAGTTGGGATAAGAAGAAAAAATATACACTGTAGACTGAAAACTGTAAGACCCTGCAATGAAGGCGAGAGGAGGTAAATTTGTAAAGGAGACACCATTTCCATATCATGAAACAATGGTTGACTCAAGTGTACTATACAGTATCTGCATGAACATGAAGTTTTTCAATACATGGTTGTTTGACAACTATGCAAAGTGAAGATTTAAAAACAATTTAATTTTTTAGAGAATTTCAAGTATGGAGACAATGTATGTTCAGAATTTGTCTGTCATCTCTTATTACTAGATCAGCTGAATCAATGGGGTAATAGTTTTGGAGAGTTTAGAAAGGAAATTCCAACAGCAGCATATTTTCTTCTAAAAACAAAAAAATACGCATTAAAATCAAAGGAATGGAAGCAATCTGTGTTGCTGACCCAAGCAATTTACAACTAATCCCAGCTGTGACCAAGCAAGCAATGACATAATCATAACCTAGCAAACACCTACAGTAAAAATTTAACATTTCCCTCCCTAACCACTGTTTTCAAAGATAAACATATTTATAGCAAAAAGTTGTTTCAACACACAAACATGTACTTCTCCCATTTTGAAATACATTGTATGTTTAGAGTTCACACACACCTTTGCTAGGCTAGAGAAATACTAAACCCTTTTCAAGCTACTTATGCCCCATTAGACAATACAGTGAATTAGTTTTACACAATAAGGTTATGCTGCTGTTATAGTGTTCACTGCAAGGTTTCATCTCCTTCCTTACTTGATTGCCTCTAATGCTGAGCATATTAAATTCTTTTGGATGCATCAATGTTAAATCGGTGAAACAGCAACAGATAGAAGAATAAAGGCTATGGGTGAATCTATTTCATGAACGAAAGAGTGCTGTTGGTTTTTACTGAGGAGGCCATAAAAAGAGATCTTCCCATTTAAGAGAAAATATTGTATTTGATGCACTTTGTTCCTTTAGTGAGGTAAGGCTAGTTTAACCAATACTAGAATTTATGCACCAAGTCAAAATATACTACCAAAAAAAAAAAAAAAACACCCCTACTGCTTATTCAGAGTTCTATATTACTTAAAAGCAATGAAATATGATCTCACTAAAGCTATATTCTACATTGAAAAGAATGTCAGCAGAAGTTAGATGTGTTGCAATCAACCTACACAGTTCTTGTGAGGAAGAACAGATTGAGAGAAGCCCTCGTCCTTTGTCTAATACTGACCCCACCATTTAATTGAGTTAAACTAACACCAACGGGAATAGATCATCCAGTCTTCACTGATTATTTCAACAGTGGCTCAACTAAAACATTCACCCAGACAGAATGGTTCTATTGATGCATTTTCTGAAGCCACAATAAAGGAGTACCCTCCTAAAAGCTGCATCAGCAGATGGCTGCAAGCGTACCTAACTCTGTGTTTTTGAATGTATTCAAACAAGATGAGGTTCCAGCCCAGATCACTTCTGTTGGACATCATGCTCTCTCTCTCTCTGTCCACACAGCTACTGCTAGCATAGAGTACGCTTTAATGCCTTCAGGTAGTTACATTTTCAGGAGTCTGGTGGCAAATGCAGCATTTCTTCTCAATAGCTCAGTCCTTATGCCAATACGTTCTACAGACGTTCCAGTATCCATAAATGCTACTTATTGAGAAGGACAAAGAAAATAAACTCATGGAGGCTCAAGTGTCTCAGAGAAGATGAAATAAGTCATCTGGCTTGGGATGCAAGTTGGTGTGGCTTTAACATATCTGCTGTTTTTAAATTTGAGAATCTGAGTGATGTGCAAACTGATTTAACAAACCTACATAGACAACTATTCTAAAGCTGGATTCTGCCATCTGCATTCTGATTAAACTAAACTCATATCCCAAGACATTTACTCCTTTAGAAAACTCATTTCAAAGAACGCTTTTCTGTTCCATGTTCAGGGACAGTCTGGTCAAAGTCTGAGATCCTGACTCTTCTATAGGTCCTTCCATTCAATCAATCTAGTCCGGTTACAATACCTATTTCAATTCCTTTGACTGACTGTTGCAATTTTAATCCTTTCTGTAATAATGGAGCTGCTGCCAAAGCAGAGAAAAATCCATTCCTTGGAGAGCTGAAGGCCCCAGTAACTGTCTACTGAAGGAGGTAAAGACCAATTAATAGTGAGGGCAAAAATAATTGCAAGAGTATGTGGAGTTTTTCCTTTTCTGCCTTTTCTAGAGAGCAAAAGTCTTGAAACTGCTGAGAGAGAGAAATCCCACAGTTCTGTTCAAATAGGTTGAATCCTGCCACTCAAGAGAGACAGACAAGACTAGTTTGTTCTTCATTTCTGGAGAGCAAAAGGGAAACCCAGAACCATGAATGATCTCAGTCAGAATTGGTGTGCAACATGATATTCCTGGCAGTAGCTGCAGAGATATTGCCCTCCAATCAGATTCTCACTGAATAAGGATGCAAAAGTTAAGACTAGCTCCTCAAATATGGCAGCTTCCCATGATGTAGAATGAGAACTTTTTGGTAGATGTGTGGATCCTGAGCACTAAGGACTGGCCACTTTTTAACTGCCTCTGAAGCTTCACAGATAAGAGCACCAATTCATCGAAAGAGCTGGTTTCCAGGAAGTTATTTCACTCTTTGATGTGCTGATAATTTATGGAATGGGTATGAAAAAAAAATTGTTTTGCCTTTTAAATTTGAGTTGATTTTGCAGTAGTGAAAGTGAGGAAGTGGGTGGAACCAATCTTATTGGTGGACAAAGCATTGTGTTTGCTTGCTCTCACACAGCTCAGTCAGCACAGTTTATTCCTGACCTGCAATATTCATATTGTTCAAGCAAAGGGCTTCTACTAAGCGGCAGTTGACCATTATGCTGACTTTCACGAATAAGGCTTACTCAAAATAAAGTATGGATATTTTAATTCTGCAAAGATTCCTAGACATATTTAAATGGCAAGATACAGTATGCAACAATCCCACTTGATTTTTAAATATTAAACACCTCCAAAGTTCTCTCTTCATATATTAGCTTCCCCAAGTAATTAGGCTAATAGTGTTTAATGAATCACGAAAGAATGAAATCACTCACCTGCCGAACCTCATTCACAGTTACAAACACCATTTTTATAAAAGTAATAATGGTTTACACAATGCCAACTTAACTATAAGAAAAATCAGAGTGATCAATTTTATTTTTCTCTTTGCTACAGGTTAAGTGGCCTTTTAGAATAAGTGTTCATCACCAGACCTGTGTATATCAGATAATGAAGGAGGGTATACTCAAGTCATCTACTACATCAATCTTGAAAGATGGGTAATTTGCAATTTTCTTTCATTAAGAAAAAAGGATTTTCATGCCCTTGCTTACCAAATTCTGGAAATTTTATAACCTCTCATGTTTCATAATCTTCTCTGAACTGATAAGCAATTCACTAAGTGTGGTCAAGTAGCAAAGACATTACTTATTTTAACCCTTCACGGTAATATACTCCAAATAAAGCTGAACCTATATGGATATTTAACAACATCATAAGACAAACTAGCAAGAGGCAGCAAATTAAAGATGTGCCATACCATACCTTTATCCAGCTGTTCATCATAAACACAGCATATATAGCAACATACTGATCATAAGTGAAGCCTTCAATACGGAGATACAACACAACTGAACACAACAGCTATATCAGACTATGAGAGTTGATTCATTCTAGAGCAGCCACTCCACAGTTCAGCTCCCTCCAGAACCCCAAACTTGTAAGTGCTCATGAAGGGGGACTCCTAGCCACTTGGTCATATCAGTTGTGCTCCCCTCCTACAAAATTCAGCCCCAAATCTCACTTTTGGTCCTTTACTAACTCCTTTGTTGTACAACGTATGGGGACCTAAGTATCTGAATACATTTCTTAGTACTTAAAGTTCAGAATTATTCGGTGGACACAAGATAAAAAAATTTCCATCTGTTACTACTATTCATTCCAAATTTTTAGAACTGAACAGGAAAGTCAAACAATAAGAACCAAACACCCAGTTTCCTTCTTTGGACACATGTTATTTTTAGTTGTATCTGCTTTTTCCATGCACACACATCCACTGCTACCATCACCCCATGTAGACTGAACCAAGTTCCCTGAAGCTCAACTCATTTAAAGCTCCATTCCTTAAAAACCAGAGGAAGTACTGGGTTACATGCTTTGAGAAACAAAGAACTTGCACTCTGAAGACTCCTTGTGGAAAAAACAAAAAATCTACTTGGTTAATTTTTCACATTCCTGTGTCCCTTTCCCAAATTGTGAGTCACCTCTTTCCTACTATGTGACTCAAAATCTCCAGCCCAAATACAGGCTAAAGAAGTTTTGAAAGAAAGTGGTGCAGTTCCACCACAAAGAGATGGCTGGATTCTGGGGGATCATGCCACTGGGCATGGAGGGTGTAGAATAGGCCAAAGGAGGTGCAGGAAGGGACATGGCCAATAGATTCACAACAACGGAGTTCCATTGACTACACCCTCAAACAAGAGCAGAGGGGTGAGGGTGGGTTAAAACACTTAGGCCTGGTCTACACTACAGAATTAGGTAGACGCAAGGCAGGTTACGTCGACCTAACTATGATAGTGTCTACACTTAATTTCACTCCCGCCGAGAAACTGCCCCACTCAATAACTCCACCTCTACGAACAGTCTAGAGCAGCGGTTCTCAACCTTTCCCTCTCCCTCTCCCCCCCCCCCCCCCGAGTACCACTCGGGAAAAAAAAGGGGGGGGGGGGGACTTGTGGCGGCGATGGCCGGGTTTTGCCGAGGCGGTGGAGGGGGACTTTCGGTGGTGGCGCGTTACATGTGGGGAACAATGCCCTCCGCCGAAACCCGTCCGCCGTTTGCCCCTTTTCGGCGGCAGGGTTTCGCAGGGGTTGGTGGGAGGGCACTTCCGGCGGCGGATTTGGCGGCGCAGTACGGCTCACGTACCACTCAGCCTTCTCCGAAGTACCACCGGTGGTACGTGTATCACCGGTTGAGAACCGCTGGTCTAGAGTCAAGGTTGATGTAGTTACGTCAACACAGTGTAGACACTGCGTTGCTTACATCGACTGTTACTGGCTTTCAGAAGCCATCCCACAATGCCCCACACTGATTGTACAAGTGATACAAGAGCTCCTGGTGAGGATGCACACCGCTGACACAAGGAACAAAGTGTAGACATGCACAAGCAATGTAATTATTGTGGCAACTGTATGCTGATGTAAGTTAGGTTGACTTAATTTTGTAATGTAGACATGGCCTTAGAAATGTTACTGAAACCTCAAGTCTGCAGCAGAAACTGTGGATTGGCTCTTCTACTACTTTATGATCACAAGGAACTGTCCTTCCAACTACCTGAGAAAAATCCATTTGAGCTTTGAGCACAATAATACACTTGTCCCTTAACAAAAAAGCTTTTCCTCCACTGCTTGATCTTGATAAAATCATAAATCGTGGGGTTGATGACTTTACCACTGCAACGGAAGTGACATCAGTATGAGTATTAGGACCATTATGATGAGATTAAATTGGAGAAGAGTGGCTGAGTTGGAACGATACCTTGTTTAAAAACAGATATTGATAGTTAAAAATAGGAACATTAAAGACATGAAAATTAATTTATATTTAAATCTAGATCATGAAGACTCACCCAACATGCACGTGCATCCATACAAAAAAAGAGAGCAAAATTTAGTTTATTTCTTTTAAAAGATCACCACGGTCTATTCTGTACGCTCTACTAAATACTTAGTACATTCTCAAAATAGAAAATTAAAGATTAAGCTTTTATGATTTACTTTAAATACTTTAATTTGCTTTATACACTATATCTAAACTAGCATGGTAATCCTTTTCACTTTACAAATACATGTAATCAGGAAATTGATTGAGCCAAGCTAACAAGGATCATTTATTGCTCCTGTTCTCACCACATCACTTAAGGTAGAAAAGCTTAAGACGAGTTCTGTGTAAACTTGAAAGCTTGTCTCTCTCACCAACAGAAACTGGTCCAATAAAAGATAATACCAAACCCACCTTGTCTCTCTAAGGGCATGTCTACACATATAGCGCTGCAGTGTCTCTGATGAAGATGTTCTATGATGACGGGAGAGAGCTCTCTCATTAGCATAATAAAACCACCTATGTGAGCGGCAGAGCTACGTAAGCTCTCCCACTGACACAGCATTGTCCACATCGGGTGTAACTTAAGTCACTCAGGGGGGTGGTTTATTCACACCCCTGCGCGACAAATTCTGCCATCATAAGTTGTTGTGTAGACATAGCCCAAGGTATACCAAGGCAGACAATTAAATTTTCTTAACTTCTACAATGCTACATTTAGCAGTGCAAATTACTCCACACATTAACATTCCAACAATCCAAAAACATGAGATGGTCAACCTAAGCAAAATGTTCTTCAACTCTTTTCTTCAGTAGTGTGAAGCTAAACAATTATGGTTAAAAGACATCTAGGCATATTTTCCATGTGCAGAATTAGTGATAAAATGTTCGGGTCACAGGCCCTTATCCAGCAGAGCATTTAAGCATGTGAATAGTGTCACTGATAGCAGCAGAATTATTCACTTAAATGTCTTACTGGATTGGGACCATAGTGCTTTAAAGGAATACAAGTTGTATTAAAATTAGAATGTTTACTTATAATATTTATCTATGGTGGAATATACTTTACAATACAGATAAAGACAAATTCCCTGCTCCAAAGACCTTGCAATATAAAGGCCTGATCCTGCACAAAGCACTTCAGCCATGTAGATTCTTACCACCACATGGAATCAGATTGACTTCAACAGAACTATGCAAGAGGATCCCGTTGCAGTACTGCAGCCCCAAGACAAACCAAAAAAACCCTCCAACTCAGGGAAGGATTCAACAAGGATACAAGGACTGCCTTCCATCCAGCACACCTGCTCAGTCCTGGCTATACACTATTATGGTAGCTATAGTTTGTTCAACTGACCTGAACATCTCTACCCTTGCTCTTCCACCCATCCTAATTGCATATAGAAATATGGAAAGAGATTTCAACCCCTACAGGTATCTTTTGTGCAAAGTCTTGAATAACAAGCTTACTCTTATTTTGAAAAATACTAGCGTATTTGAGAATTTCAATGATTGAAATGTAAAAATTCAGAAGCCCAAACAATTAAGCTAGTATGCCAGTCCTGAATAGAAAGAGCAGGACAAAGAATTAAACCATTCCAATTGATATCTACTCATTTACTACTTATAAGTCCTTTGAAGATATAAATATTCACTCTGGTCACAAAGCTAGCAGAGATTTTAGATGCATCCACTAAATAACAATCCTCAAGAGGCATTTAAATCTGACATCATTTTTCCAATTTTATAACAAACCTAGCCCGTTCTAAGCAGCATAACTCTGTTCTGTAACTTTTCAAATGCCATAGTCCACATTCAGCATAAATGCACAAAAAGTTCTCATTTCATGAGTCTCTATGATGCCAGTCCACACACCCTGATTGATTGTAGTCTCCTAGTTGTCTTGCACAACCAATAAAACGTTACATCAGGGATCAGAAAAGTGGCAATGGAAATGGAGCTTTTTTACCCGGAGGCTATTATTTCAAATCCAGCTCAAGATGGTAGTCATCAAAAGTGATTGCCATCTTAAAGCTGTTCAGTGACCCCTACGTGAAATGTACTGGTCTCAATACAAATCCTGGTGGATAGGTGTCCACAGCCCAAAATTATAATTGCCATCCTTGTCAGCAGTCTCAGCAGAGGTACCAAGAACTGAACAGGAGGCTAAGAACGGGGAAAGTAGTGGAGACTTCCAAAACATGAGGCTTTGAGTCATGGGAGGTGTTTGGGAACACAGAATGCTTCTTCTCTCAGCAACCAGTGGTTTAGGGGAGTGTGACTGAGGAAAGGAAAGATGGTCTAACAACGGAGCGATATGGTAAGTTTGGTTAAAGGACTAGGACTCAAGAGATCTGTGTTCATCTCACAATTCTTCCATAGATTTTTGCTCTGCATTTGTACAATGGGGTTCCAAATTCTATTGCAGCCTCTAAATACAATTTGTAATAAAAAAACCCAAAACTATTTGTAAATACAGCAAATAGAAAATTGGTTGAAAATATATTCTAATTACTTACAGTACACGACAGCTAGCAGATATTCCTTTAAACTGAAAGGGGGCATGGTTTCAAGGCCCAACCTGGGGACATGCCATTGCATGTATTTTTCACTTTAGCTAGTAGAGTTAGTATTCCGGGATCAAGGAAATTTTTCAAGACCTAGCTTAGTATAGGAGTTTATTTATTTATTTATTTTTAAACAAAGATCAAGAGGTTGCAACTGAATAGGAACATTAAAGGATTACACTGTATCATATACAGGCCAGCCTCTCATATCTGGCGATTCGCCAGGTTGCATTACCACAAAACTTCCAATGTTGTTTGAAACATCTTCCCATTGTCAAGGAATTTACACAGCTTATAAAAACCACATCATTTTCTCAGGATATTCTATTAGATGACAGAAAGTGGAGGAAGATTTGAGGAAAATGCTACAAAATTGCATCTAAAAAACTTGTGATTAAATCTTATGTATCCAGCACTAAGAAGCAATATCAGGTTGGAGAACACTGAAGTAGTCACACCTACAAACTACTATATCTGGGTCTAAAGGTCTTATATTTAGGTTCTGTTAAAAAAATGTGTTGTTGGGTTCCCTCCCACTCCCAACAAATATGTTTGTAATAACAGAAGTGTTTGTATTAAGGAATAAAGCATTTCCCTGAAGTGCTGGAAATCCAAGTACAAAGCTTTTCTGAGAAGTAAAATGTAAATTGACTACGAAAGGAAAGTGAAATTGCCTAGTCTAGCTTCACTGTCCAAACTGAGTGAAAGATAAATTGGATTTTTAAACATTTGAGTACACTTTATTTTTCACCATTTATACTATGACGACAACATAGGTCATAAACTTTTAAACTAACAGAATTTAAGTTGACAGCGTCCTCTTTCAACAAAAAAAGACTTCACTTTCTAACAATTTTATGCAGGCTTCTAACTAATTCAAATTTTTTCTATTAAGGGCTAATAACTTGTCTAATAAAACCTGCTGTAGTTGCAGTGATTGTAATTTTATTGGGACTTTATGGACAATCCTCCTATAACAGTAGTGAGAAGCATTCAAAATCTAAATGAGCTGCTGTGTAACAAAATTGGAAGCTTATTTATGGACATTATCTGGATATTTCTTAATCGAAAAAGTTGATCGACATGTTTGAAGTGATTTAATTTTTCTGCTCAGTTGCTAATCTCTGAAAGTGTCCTAACTATGCTATTAACATTTTGTATTATTTGTTAATCAGCAACTGTGGGCTTGGTACTGTACAAAATATGGAATTTACAAGCTAAGCACACTTATGTTCTGCATACTGTACTGGACCTTTCTACATTAAAATCCTGATCAGGGCCATAAATGCACAGATATTCTGCAAAACTGGCAAGTTTCAAGGTCTGAAACTTTGTGAACCCAAGACAACTGAGTATAAATTCAACTCATTCCAACTATTCACAATTTGTTGCCAGCTCTGACAAGTAACATGATCTCAAACTTCAAAATATAGTGATTCTTAAATACAGTCTTGTCTTTCCATATCATAACCATACACAATTACAACTACTTCAAATTAGTATAAAGCAGTATTCCAATTAGCAGTTCATGATATATTGGTTCTTAAAATCATATATGCAATTCAGAGGAAGTAGAAAGATAATGCCATATTTTAAAAGTATGGGATTCATTTATTGGGCCACTGGAGCTCCTCTCGAAAGTGTAAAGAGGAACTGCTTATGATGTCAGCAGCAGCATTAAACTAAAAGCTTTTCTGAGTGTGTGATAGACAAGGGAACTCCCACAGAAAAAATAAATAAATATGAACCCTAAGGGTTTTTTCAGCCATTGGGAATGTTTACAGTGAGAGTGTGGACCAACCTACAAGAATTCTCCAGTTATCCAAGCTATACTTTTGAGCCTACAGAATTCAGTGTAAGATCCATGCAACAACAAAACACCCGGTCTTTCAATGTCTGCATACAAACAGTATGAAGTTTTCAAACGTAGATAAAAGCTGAAATAACTGCAGTTTCTGCCCTGTGTCAAACTGACTTTCATTGACTATCAACACATGTTCCTAGGTCAGCAATATTTTGACTCTAGTGCATGGCTCCAGCTTATGACATTTATGAAAATAACTACATCAATTTAAAAATTAGAACACTGAATTTATGGATCATCCAGCTATAAGTCCAAGAAATATTTCTTATCAGGTTTTAAGTAGCAAAGGGAACGAAGAGTCATACTAATAAACTAGTTATCAAGCACAGAAGAGGTACATACTGATTGCCAGGCAGTGTGTCTGCTAATACTCATGAAAATTCAGGACTTCGTAACCGGCCGCATAATTAAATTGCTATAAACATCAAGCGAGCTGTTGGTGATGTTTCTGTACAGAGAACACCTCTGCTTAACAGACAGTGGTATCTATCCACTAAGTCAACGGTTCTAAAACTGTAAGTTGAGACCCCATTTTAACGGGGTCACCAGGGCTGGTGTTAGACTGGCTGGGGCCCAGGGCTGAAGCCAAAGCCCAAGAGCTTCAGCCCTGGGCAGCGGGGCTCGGGTTACAGCCTACCCTCCCCCAAGGGCTGAAGCCTCCGGCTTTGGTTTGAGCCCCCTGGGGTGGTGGGGCTTGGGCTCAGGCTTTGGTCCCTCCTCCCTGGGTCACGTTGTAATTTTTGTTGTCTAAAGGAGGTCACGGTGCAATGAAGTTTGAGAACTGCTGCACAAAGATCTTCAGCACATCTAACATTCATTACCTTATGAAGAGTGTGACACAAGACTATCACCACTGCAACATATAAAAAACAAACAAACAAAAAAAAGAACCAGAGTCGGCTACCCCTCTGGAACTGCAACATATGCTTACCCTTTCTAATAGCTGGATTAAAGTACAGAAACTTTTACTTCTTTGCTGGCATATTATAGTCTGATTTGGAGTCAGAGTTATTTCAGCAGGATATAACCACAACAGGAATCCTTGCTTCTTTTGTCTGCCTTATTTTGTCAGACCTATGGAAAGTAACAAGCCCCGTTTTTTGTTAGAGTTCTTTGACAAGAGCATCTTCTAGCACATACATCTAATGAGAATTTCTACAATTTAAAATGAGCTATGAGAATTAGATTTTTTGTTTTAGATTTTTATAGTATACAAATCCCTATTTTGTTAAGTTCTATTATTTTATTTATTAAGTATGACCAGAGCCAGAAGATTCATTTACATTATACTGTCATAAACCTCAGTATGACAAACTTGATGCTTATGTTGAGGCATTTTAAATACAGCAAAAGTCTACTGTAAATACAGCACTGCAATACTTTGCACCAAACATGCCATATATAGACCCTCATGGTCTGAGCTAGTGAACTGTCAGCCCAACAATTTAAAAAGGTATACAGAGGACAAGGAAGAGAATTCATCTTGAGCCTGTCAACATAGCTCAATCTACAGTGATCAAAACAGAATTTATAGCATATGTCTACAAAAGAAAGCTTGCAAAAAAAAAAAAAAAAACCATAGGATTTCGCAACACATACATAAAGAAATACTGAAACAAGAAGCATGATATAGCCATAGTCCAAGTTCAAATCTTCAAATTGATTAATGTTCTTGTATGCCCTTACATTTTCCATTTTTAAACCCCTAAAAACAACATATCTAAACATTAACTCCTGCAGAAAACCATGTAGTTCAAAACCATGAAATAACCTATATTAAAACAGCTATATATTTTCCCCTGGTAAAAAATGTCTGGGATAAATATTCGGTGGTGCCAAGGCATCCAAATGACAAATATAAATTGTCCGAAAAATGTGCCAATCATCACTACTGGTCATATAAATTCAGTCTGTAAAGCAGCTACCTTGGAATTTGGAAGTGCACAAACTATACATTCGTCTGTCAGAAAGATCTGTTAATAATCTGTATGAGATTCCCACAAATCACAAAAAACCCACCTACATTAAATACCTGTGTAAAGTTCCATACACTTCCAGATCAGATTCTACATCACCTCTATTTACAGACAAAGTGATTTCAATGACATTCTCAGTTGTTGCAACTATATCCTGAAAACAACATGAACTAGTACCCCAGACGTGAAAGTTTCATGAATTTGCTTATAAACAAATTAGCAAACAGAACATGAGCGATAGAGGTGTTTGAAACATAAAAACGCAGAAACTTTAGAACCAGCTAACAAAACAAAAAGGCTTACATACTTTACATAATAGATGAGACGTATAGAAGGATTTGACTTTGTATAAAGAAGGATTCATTTTTTTCCTAGAGGGAAAGATAACTGCTACCAGCTTTTACAATTAAGATTATTTAGAATATGAATAAAGTGGTTTACAGCAGCAATAATGAAAGGGTACACCACAATCCTGCCTGTTAAGAAGAAATAGGTGAAACGTTCATGTTAGTGATGCTCATCCTTGGTGATTGTTTACCTCTATGATAAAACCTTATGGCAGCCATGCAAAATTCAATTCACTCAACTCCCCTGGAGCGAGTAATTTTTTATTACTGAATGAGGGTGAACAAGCAGCTTTAGTGCCTGACCTGCTAGAATGTTCACAATTAGTTTGTGAGGCTACTTTAAGGAGGTTTTGGAACTGCATATTTTGCTATTACAAATGTTTTTTTTCTTTGAAAGTGATATAGAGAATGACAATATATTTTGATTATGATCCTTCATATCTGTATTCAGCTTTATGAATTATTACAGGCCCTGATTATTCAGCACCAGCTGAGGTGGAGTGGGCCCTGTGTGCGTTATGTCTGATGCATGCCTACCAAAACAACTGTTGTATGCCCAACTCACCAAAGTAGGAAGGAAATGGAGATGCCAAAAGAAACGCTTTAAAGACAAACATCAAGAGATGTGGCATTGACATCACACACTGGGAGACAGTTGCCCAAGACAGGACAAACTGGCAAAGACTTGTCAGATAAGGAACTACCACTTTTGAGGAAAATCGCCTCACCTTGATCTCAGAAATACTCCAGAAAAGAAAGGACAGACAATTGCCATGTAGCAATCGAAGCTCAACTCTGCCTTCCAACACCATCTGCAATGTCTGCCAATGAGTCTGAGGGTCAAAGATCAGACTTCGCAGTCACCAAAGCACCTACATAAAACAAAACCTGTGAAAGAGATCATTCTCGACCATCGCTGATGATTCAGCTTTATGGCATCTGCCTTTGTAATAAAAGCAAACAACTAAATATTCTGATTATGGACAATCCAGATTTTATAATTGGGAATGCTGGTGGATGGCACTGTTGATTTCAAAAGAAAAGCAAAGTACATTTTACTCAGAAGAGTGTGGTAGCACTAGATACTCAACCATAAATACAATTGACAACATCTGGAGCCCAAATCAGAATTACTTTCAGCAATGACAGGACATACATAAAATGCTGTTCAGCTATCCAGAATTCAAGTAATCCTTAAGATTTGTCAAACATGCTTCGTTTTCTCAGAATCACTAGAAACTGTAGAGAGTTTGCAGGCTAAAAATTTAAATACAACATCAGGTATGTCTTACAAGGCTAAGTTTTAATACTAAAAATATACCTAGAGTAGTGCAGGGGTGTTACCCCAAGATTAAGATTTAAACAATCAGACAGTGTTTCTTCTTTTATTATGCTTTTTCCCTACTGCTTATCATCAGCAACTGGTTTTTCCTTTTTTAAATTATAAATATTCTCTGTGAAAACTTCAAACTGAATTGTAATCCTGTCTTTGTCACTTTTGCTACGTTATAAGGCTAGCTATTCCTCTGTCTCCTTTCTGGTCTCTCTGAGTAAAAAACCCTCTCAGGTCTTAGGGCTTGCATCATTATATTTCCTGGGGTGGAATTCCACCTATCTCCTACTCTTGGGGTCGCTCTACACAAACATTTAGTTCACAGCAAGATGGGGTGTAAATCCACCCCGTACTAGCACATCAAGCACTAACTGAAAGTATGCATTAGCAGGGTCCACCCGAACAGTTTGTTAATGCACTCTGATCTAGTCCCATGTCAAAGAGGACTAGATCAAAGTGCATTATCCAACTATTAACAGGCATCAGTCAGCAGGGTCCACATGGACAGTTATTCCACAGCAGGCTAGTGCGGAGTAGATTCACACCCCTAGTTGCCACAGACTAACTGTTCACATAGATATGACTAGAGTCTTGTGCGGATACAAAAATGTGGATCCGCATCTGAGATAATCAATTTCTGTCCATTCCGCAACCCGGACTCCCTATTTTATATCTATCTGCATCCACACCATACCCACATCCCCCAGGCCGCCAATCAGCTATTTGACAACCAGCCCCACCCACCACCACTACATCTGATCAGCTGTTGCACTGCCAGCCACCAAACAGCTGATCAGCCGCCAAGCCCCGGGGGGGCCCCAGCAAACAGATGATTGGCAGCAGGCCCCACCCCTGGATCTTGAAGGTGGGGAAACAGCCTCAAAGACTATGAAGACAGCTACTTCCCCATCTTTGAAATCCACGTCCAATCCACGATCTGCAAAAAATGGTCCATGGATATCAGCGGATTTTTGCAGGTCTCTAAATATGACCTTAGGCCCTGGGCTACAATAACCTGTGTAACAGTGCTTACTTAGCAGGTCTAAGTCCACATACCTGCAGTTCTTCCCTTCAGGAATTTGCAACCAGTGGCAAAACAACAAAACACCCTCTTTAAAGAAACTATTGTTTCTTTTGCAGTAGGAACAGAGAATTTAGACCAAAAAAAATAGAAAAACGTGCATCTCTACCTTATGCTCTGATAGTAACCTAAGCAGGTCTAATTTCTTTAAACTTCCATGACAGGTTTGTGTCTCAGCCTGCCTCCCCTGCACAGCTATCCCTCTCCTCTTCTCTGGAGAGAGCATTGGCTTTTAAACCTGTCCTCATTCTTTTGCAGGCCTCCTCCTCTCCTAGCATTGTCTCTTAACAACTCTGAAGTGTTTGCTGAGAACAGACTTACAATTGGCCATTTTTTTACCTTCCCATTTGTTTTTTCCCCCGACACTCCCATATTAAGCTAACCTAATATATTCAAACAGTAAACACCCAATAACCAGAACATACAATATTCATGGATTACAGAGCAGCTCCAAATCAGTCACAGATTTTAAGAACCAAAACAGAGAGGGTTCAAACTAGCATCTGAAATTACTGGGACTGACCTGAGAATGATTATTTTGGAGTCTCACCACCAATCATGTTTATGCTTCTATGAAGTTACAGAAATTTTATTATGATTTACATATAAAAATGATAATGGTGACACCTAATTACAGTATGGCTGGGAAAAAATGAGTAGATGATACGCATAGCAAATAGACATTGTGTCTTAGTTGTTCCCAGATTGTAAAATGTAGGCTATGTGGTTATTCTTTAGCTAGAGATCTAAGACTTAAGGCACAGGAAAGGGGGAGGGGGGGAAATCAACCCGTGCCCTTTAAGTTTAACACTCTAAACTTCCGGCTGGAGTCTTCAACCTAAATACAAGTAATTCTTTCTTAAAATTCAAATACTTTCACATCAACCTAACCCAATTTCAATACTGCAGTGGAACAATTGCCATATCAGCACCAGAGTCAAATTACATATACAAATATTAAAAAATTTGAATACACCATGTTATCTGAAGTCCACAGTGCAAAGTTGTATTTTTTAAAGGGGTAATAGAAATTTGTTCTTTATACACCAACAAGTTTTCAAATGGTCCTCTCCGAATGCATGTTTTTCTTCAAGACAAACCTTTCCTCTGTGTCTACTTTAAGACCACAATAAATAAGGTCTTGATTTTTACAGTACTGTAATAAAAATATAATACTTTACTTTTAAACATTTATGCATATTTTTAATACTACTTTTCTGCTTGCATTGGGAAGCCTTCTATGGTAATTCTCATTACCACTAGATGCAAAAGTAATCAAGGATACAGTTAACACTTAGCTCAATGCTTTTAAAAAGCTTTTAATGTTCTGTTAAACTACCAATTGGCTCAAGTATGTACAGAGTGTGGGTATATTTTTGGTTACTGCAAAAAAACCCAAACAACTAGATTTCAGCTGAGAATGCTTAAAAACTTGAACACATATGCCACACACTCTTTGGAGATATAGTAAATTGTGATCCAACATTAAACTATCCATTTATAATTTTTTAAAAGTACATTTGCAATTTTTGTTCCAAGAAAAAAAATCCAGATTTTCAATTGGATAAACTATATCTTAGTGTGCACTCAAGGTTATGGTTAGAAAACACCCTCTCTCTCCACCCTATGGTGACCATCAAAGTAACAGACGCTAGCCAGCAAAAGCAAGTCACTTTCAGAGTTGTCAATGTTTTCCCTATCACAACCATTAATACATTACTACAAGAAATACTGATGGTAGTCAGTGTAGGTATTAGGGGGAAAAAAAGAGTCCTAAGATGATTTGTCTAACAGTAATTCAACCATACGACTACATGATTTCTAATTTCCATTTGTTAGTATCAAACTAGTTGCTAAATAGGAGTCTCAAAACAATACAGTATGCCATATGGCTAAAACTGGATATTAAAATTGAGAATATCAATTACCAATCCACTAATGCGGAGAGCCAAAATCCATGGACAGTAAGAATTTAATCCAATTCAAAGACTGCAACATGAGCCAAGCCCTACCTACAAGAGGCAAAACCTATGGTCATTTTAGCTAAAAGCAACCAATTACCCATTTTAGTCACCAGAATAAACTCAATTAGTAAATGCAACACCTCCTTAAACACTTCTATACTCTTAGCCTAGGAGTTGCAGGGAACCAACCTAACAAAGAAAGACAATTTATCTTGCTTTGTTAAGAATATATTTCTGGATCATAGCTTTATGAAGGGATCTAAATTAAGATCCTTCTTAAAGGAATTAAGAAAAAAGCATAAACTTTAGTAAAGTTACATATACAGTTTATATTCCTACACTCTGATTTTATAATTACTGTTATCTCTAACTTTATACTGTGGTTGAGAAATCAAAATTCAAAACATAACTGCTAAGGAAGATCAGTTAGTTTCCTACATGACCTAACTTAGACCTTCAGAACACCAGGAAGTTGTTACATATAACCACCAGCAACATCTTGTTTGGTTTGGGGGAAGGGTGTCCTACACACAAAAGATTATATGTATTTGTTGTTAATTAATATATTCCAAAGCAATCATATTTACATGCTGTGTATGCAACAACCAGAAGCCAAACTACTCTTCAAATTCCACGGTAATTACTAATTTCCAAGGATATTAATACCCTAATAAGGAAATAGTTTTAGTTGTTTCAGTTTTTAAATTTAAGATTACTTTATTAAATGTTCACAGTTGGATGAGATTATAACTGCTGCCATATTATAAATTTTATATGCATTCAAATGGTGGGAAACATTGGCTTTCTTTTGTTAAGAAATTTTGAATTCTCATTAGGTTTAACATTCCATCTTCAAATACATCCCTCAAAGTGAGGAGATGGCCTCAAAGCTGTTCCAGCTGGATTTACAGTGGATTTCAATCACTAGGCACCAACAAAGGTTTCATGACAGGGTGCTTCCTACACAATGACCTGGTGGCTACAAGGACTAAGCAGAGATAAATGGCAAGTGATTGTAGTCACCCAATATAGGACCCTACTTTATTTTTCCAGTTCTTATTCTTAAAGTGAAAAATCTGAAATACTAAGTACTAGTGAAGCTAGTTTCAAATTCCATGACATAAAAAGATATTGAAATTGAAACTTAACACTGGCCAGTTCTTAAACAAGTTTCCTTTAAATGATTTATTGGACTAATTATATAGATGTTTTATTATTTATGGATTATATAGATTTCTTCAATATTTATCTTCATTCTGGAAAATGGGAACACTGTGCATTTCTGATACAAAATACAAAAATGGAAATTAAAACTTTAATCACGAATAAGGTTTGTGTAGCTAGCCCAATACAAAAGTAAGCTATAAAACAGATTGGTTATTTAGAGTATAACCAATGGCAAATGATGGATTATACAAAAATAAATCCATAGAGCAGTACTAAAACTCCTGATCCATTATCAAGGGTTTAGAGGTCATCTGAATACAAAAGACATATTCTAAAGCAGCCGAATATTTTTAGAGTAGTGTAACATGTATTTTAAACTTGCTAACAGTCATCTGAAAAAGCTTTGGAGTAAGTCTGTTTTGTTAAGTACAACCTAAAGAGTTTATTTTATTGAGGGTGTTTAGGTTAGAAATAAAGTTAACACTCGCATAAATAACAAACAACATGATAAACTACCAATAGGACATTTGCACCTTTCAGGAGGATATAAGGTCACTTTTTTTAAAAGTTAATTTAATTTTAAAATATGACACACACCATATAAAACACAGAAAAAGGTCTTGATATCCAAATAACCTTTTTCTTCCATCTCTCTATAATGGAAAAAATAATGGCCTAAGTATGACAACAATTTCAGGTCAAATGCAGTTTTAGAAGCCTCCACAAATTATCTGAACATTCTCAAGCAGAAGGGAGCTTTCTTCTTTCGATCACAAAAAATGACTACTTGGGGTCTGATTATTACTAGACTGCTAAAACATAATTATACAAAGCTATTCACACAGGATTTTATATATACATTCTGTTTTATGGAAAAATATTTTTTAAAGTTTATTTGTGGCTAAAACAGAAAACAAAGAAAAATGTTTCTAAATGCCATTATAACAGGCATCAGATGGTAGAACAAAATCATGTTACTGCTTTATCCTGTCACAGCCTATGTGAAAATTTCAATAAACTATTTACTCCTCCCACCTAGTCTATCCTCCCATCTATTTGGGGGAAAACCTACACAAATTAAAATAGGAAGAAAAACCTCAACGTTTGTTTTACTATTCCCCCAATCTCTCTCCCACCACAAAAAAATAGGAGAAAGCAAACAAAAAACAAAAGAGACATCTAAAATACAAGTAAGGAATAAGATCTAGTTTGGCAAAGCTATGATGAGGAGGAGTTGAAAATGAGAAAGCTGCCTTGCTGCAAACGCCATCTTGTTGCAGTTATTGGGCCCAGGCACATAAGGATCCATTCATTCAGAGCAAAAAGAAAATCAAACACACACCCTCAGTAAGCTGCAGCCACCAAAACAACTGCACTATCACCCCACTCCCCAAAAATAAACTCTATCTAAAGAGACTGATGCATAACACTTAGGGATGGTTTAGATTTCAGTGCAATATCTTATTTTTTCACATATAAATCAACAGCACTTTGTCTTGATTCATATCCTTGTGCTCAGCAAACAAGCTCCAAAATATGGAATAAGTCTCCCATGACTAGGTGCAGAAATGATCAAACTGCAAAATGTTGTGTGTCTTATTTAATTTTCAGTTTAAATCCTTTCTCCTCGAGTTCAATCAGTTGTCTTTAAGAACAATTTAGCTGGATTTTTTAAAGCTTCCTTTTATTATAAGATGTTCTTTCCTCTTTGTTTCTAGTGTGTAGACAATACTTAATAATGTGGCAGTTAACATCCTGGAAAGGATGCCTCATTTAAAATGAGTCCCAAGTAGTGGCTTTGCCAGAGAAAACTGAAAAAAACTACATCTGTTAAAATTTCAGCTGATCTTCACAAATGATAAATTGACATCTTGGAACAACCTCTATGTCATCCTGACTTTCTTTTAGACAAGATTCTTTTTTTTAAAAGTCTCGCCTATTCCCTAGTCTCATATTCATTACTTAAAATATACACAAGACTTTCCATCCTTTTTCATTTTTATATGCAGTTTCAGAATTGAAATTCAAAAGGCTATACTTTGAAAACACCGTTAATGGGTAAAAATAATGTACTCAAAACCTTTTCATAACTAAGCTGTGAACATGGGGGGGGGGGCTTGTTTGTTTTTAATATTTTTAACATTTCTTCCATGGAGAAACTCCCTTATTCTGCTGTAGCAAACATCCTCCATGATCTTCGATATTACACTTACAGGCATTCAAAAATATGCAGTACCATAACAGATGGAAGAACAACAAATATGCAAGCTAGATAGATCCCTTTCTTACGGTTTTTAACAAAACTACAGAACGTACCCCCCCTTCCTCCCACAGCACAAAACAGTGAACCCCTCCTCCAAGCCCCAGATGTTCCCTTTTCTGGGTTGGGGGCTACGTGGTGGAGCAGTCTTACCCTGTTTGTCTCCTCTTAAGCAATTATCCACCATTACAGCACAGAGACACACCACAGCATTTTCTTGAGACTCTCCCCCAACACTCCCTCTATAGGGCTCGGTTTCTTTGCCAACTCACCTTTATATCTTAACACACACACACACACACACACAAACAGCACAGTGCCTAATGGAGCTCACTCCAGCCTACTTGCAATTAAAAATGGAACCCTGCAAAACCCGGGTTCTCCTCCCTGCTGGTCTTAAAAAAACCTTCAAAAGAAAGACTCTCACTCCCACTCCTACCCCCCACCTCTTCTTCCTCCAGCAGTTACACAGAGACTTGCAAGGGGAAGCTGAATGCGAGGAGGGAGGGAGGTTATTTTCAATCTCTCTGTGCTAGGCGCTGGACAAACTAGGGGCAAGGGAGGTCGAGAGAGTATGAAGGGGGGCTGTTGGTGAAGGGGCAGGAAGGGGGCTGATGGGGGGAGGGGGAAAAGGGAGTGAGAAGGGCGGGGAGACAGGAGGGGGGGGGGTCAACGGAAACCTGGGGAGTGGGGCAGCCAGAGTCTGCAGGGGGAGAAAGTCCCCAGGCCCTTACCTGCTTCTCCGGCCGCTGCTCATCAACGGGGCCGCTGTGTCCGCGGCCCCTGCCCACTCCCGCTGAGTCCCAGCCGGGCTGGGGGAGCCGCCCGCGCTGCGTCTGGCCGGTCCCGGGGAGGCGGCGGCTCGAGGGAAGGGGGGAGGGGGGCAGCTGGTTCTCGACTCCTCCTCGCGCGCTTGGATGGTCCCCCGCTCAGCTCCCTGCAGCCATCGGGAACCGGAGCCTGCCTCTGCCTGGGCGCGGTAACCGCCCCGCCCGTGCGGCCCGGCCGGGAAACCCCGGCTGCCGGGCCGGCCCCTGGCCCCGCCTCGCGCCCAGCGCGGCTGACGGGAGGTGAGAAAGACGAGGAGAGGGGAGACTTGGGGGAAGGGCACTGGGGTGGGCAGTAGGAAGGGCACTGGAGACGGGGGGGGGGGGGTCTGAGAAGGTATGAGGGGAGGGCTGTGGGGCAATAGGGGAGGCTTGGAGGAAGGGCACTGGGGTGGGGGAGGGGTCTGAGAAGCTATGAGGGGAGGGCTGTGGGGCAATAGGGGAGGCTTGGGGGAAGGGCACTGGAGGCAGGGGTTGGGGATGACGGGAGGGCTGTGGGGCAATAGGGGAGGAGGGCAGAACACTGAAAAGCAATGGGGAGGAGGGGAGGGAAGTGAGGTGAAGCGAAGCAGCAATGGTGAGGGGCAGGTGGGGAGAGGAAGTGGGGGGTGAAAGGAAGGGTGAGTGAATTGGGGTTAGGGAAACAAGGGCCACAAAGGGACTAAACTGGGCCTGGGGGGCTCTAAGAGTTGAGGAGAAAGCCTTATTTGTGGTATAAAGCTCCTTGGAGCTGTAGGTGCTGGAGTTTTACATTAGCCATCCGCACTGCCACAGCACAGAATTCATATCCGCCATGCAGAGCCAACCCATCTCACCCCAAAGCTCTTTAATTAGCCTCTATACAACATTGGAGGCAGAAGTGAAAGGGAGATAAAGGAGGGAATTAGGAGAATGGGGATCAGGCCAAGTGAAGTTTTTCTAGTTACACCATTTACTTCTTGCATTTCTCTCTTCTGGACCATGAAATGCAGAGTGGTCAGGTCACTGTCTGGTTCCCAGTCTCCCTACTGCAGTGTTTCATTTGTTTACTTGGTCCTGCCTGAGCACAGGGGTCTGGATTTAACTTCTGGAGGTCTCTGCAGCTCTGTGATGCTACACGGAAGTGTTTAAATCCAGGTGTAGCATTCTCAATGTCAGGACAACCTTTCAGGCAGTTTAGGTTTTGTAAAGGATGACCAATTTAAAAACAAAAACACTAAATTTTGAGCCTAGCCAAAGTAAAGGTGCCATTGCAAAGAAAAAAATTCCTTTTATTACAAAGTTAACATACTTACCATGAGCATAAATTATCCATCCAAAATAAAGGGGTTTGAACAAAGAAAACGACAACAGTCAGAGGCCTAAGTGAGATTTTTTTTTAAAGACGTAAGAAACCTATTCACTTTCATGGTCTTGAAGAGAAAACTACTAGGCAAGAAGGTTAGAAGTAGTTCCCTTTTATTTTACCATCTTTCCCTAGGAGATTCAGAAACCAAGCAGTGACATAATCCAGTATAATCAAACACAGATGTCCCTATAGGGCTTTATTTGTATTGCAGCAGTGCCCATAGCCCTAACAGATTGAAGCTCAATTGTACAGATATATAGTAAGAGATACTCCCTTAATGAGTTTAATCTAAATAAGCAAAAGAAAGGATAGGGGAACAAAAGTTTTATTCTTATTTTACAGATGGGGATTAAGGTACAGAGAGATTAAGTGATCTCCTGCATCCCAGTTTAGTGCCCTATCAATAAGGCCTGCTTTCCTAATGGCACAGAAGTAAGTATACAGTTACACCAGTCTTTTCCCATTAGCAGTCCCAAATACATTTTTCTGTATTTTCTTACATTAAGTCACATGTGAGGATTTCTGTTCGTGCCTAACTAGTTACAAGGAAGCCCATAAGGGCCAAACAAAATCTTTAAAATATGCCAAGTAAAACATATAGAAAAAAGTGGCTTAAAATCCTACCTGTAAATGTACTAATAAAGACTAAAAAAGAAATATGACTATTGCTTAATAAACCAAAGAAAAGAAGTTGCTCCTCGTAGCTTCCAAACTTTCCTGTATAGGGAAGCAATTGCCTCCTCCAGGATTTAAATTGCAAGGTATGTGAAGAGGTGCATGCTAGGAAATGTGCTTATAAAAAAAAGGAGCGACAATTCCACCCCAGAACTGTGTAGTTATGGTAGTTACTAAGAGTAAGGATAGTTTTGATTATTATGATTCCAGAGAATGAGTTACCTGACACGTGTTAGTCTAATGTGAAATAACTTAGATATCTATGTTTTTGTTTATTTTTGTTTGTATAATAACTATTCAAATGTTTTTTGAAAGATCATACATACTGTGTTTGAAGTTAAGGACTCCACCCTCAAACTTACCAGTAACAAACCAGGAAACTGACTTAGGTGTCTAGAGCAGAGGACTGAGCTCATGAGTCTTGGGTTACATTCCCAATTCTATTATTGTTCTGTTGTGTAACCTCAGGCAATTTGCTTATGCCCCATTTCTACAAACATTTATGTGTGTTTACTTCCATGAACAGGTATAGTCCCACTGAAGTCAATGGAACTACTCATGTGTAAATTTGGGCATGTGCATAGATGTACACAAGACTGGGGCCTTGATCTCTCTTATGTTTCATTTCTCCCATCTGTAAACTAGTGATGAGACTTAACTACTTCAGAGACTTATTGTCTGGTTTACTGAGTGTTCGTAAAGTGTTTAAAGTGTAATTATAAACACAACTGCTGCAATGTTCTAGTCAAAACAGCCTCTTTTGTATAGACATATAGATGGGTAATTTTTAAACACTAGCTGAGATTAAAATGTCATTTTGAGACCCTAAAATTTGTGTTTAATGAAGGGGAGACCACCCAGTATTAAAAATACAAAAATGATATGGCACATAGAAGCTAAAAATCTGTACTGATAAGCAAAGTTCAGGCCTGAGAGCTCTTGTGGAATTTCATCAACTTTAATTGCCAAAACAGATTGGCCCATTTCCAGTCTGACTGTATCCAGAAGTGTCTTGGCAAATTTAAAGTCCAAAAAAGTATTTTGTCTTTAAACAAGGCTCTGAACTCACTGGGAAATAGAAAACCACCTTTTAGGCCTGGTCTACACTACAGACTTTTGTCAACCAAAGTTGGTTTTTTGCACTAAAACAGTGGTGGTGTACACACTGCAATTCCCACCCCCCCACCGACCCAACTCCCTTGATTCTGAAACAAAATAAAACCACCTCAACGAGAGACATAGAGCTTTTTGCACCACACTTTTAGTGACAAAGCATCAGTGTAGACACTGCGCTTGGATATGTTGCAGTAAATGACCTCCAGAAAGTGTCCCACAATGCCCATCCTGACCACTCTGGCCATCAGTTTGAACTCCATTGCCCTGCAGCCATCTGCCCTTCCCCCTTTAAGTCCCAGGAATTTTTTAAATTCCACTTCCTGCTTGGTTGGTGTGGAGAGCTCCCATCTCATCTTCCCAGCTGACCATGACAGCTCCACTCACCAGATGCTCTCCTGCTTGTACCACACTGGAGCTTTTAGATCTGATCAGCATTTGGGGAGAGGAGGCTGTGCAGTCCCAGCTCTGTTCCAGCCAAAGGATATGCCCTTGAGGGGAAATTCCTCCTCACCTGCCAAGTACCTGCAGCTAATAAGAAAATGACCATGGAGAAGCAAACAGGAGATGTTCCAAGAACTCCTTCAGTCCTCTGGGGCAGAATAAAAAGAAAAAAGGGCATGGAGACACACTGTGTCTGAAAATCAGAAAATTGATAGGCAGGAGAGGAGAGAAAACCAGGAGCGCGTGATAGCAGGTCACAAGCACATGATAAAAGCCATGGAGAAGCAAATGGAGCAACTAAAGTCACTAATAATGCTGCAGGCTAAATTCATGCATGCTCACCCTCTTCTTCCAGCCAATACAGAAGTGCTTTCCATGCCCTCCCTAAACTCCACGCACACATTCCTACCAAACTCCCGGCCTGTCTCAGTACCCCATTCACTCCACCCCTTCAGACAGCTTCCAGAACAACAGCTGGGCTTACACCTAGCCGTCATAGCTCACACTGTCCTCACTGCTTTCTCCCCTTCCCAGCCCAGCTTTTTGTGTGTATTGTGAATAACTGTTATTTAATAAAGGCATACTCTGTCGAGAATAAGCAATCTTTATTTCTCTCTTGCACACAGTGGTTGCAGCTCACATTTATACACAGTGCAAGCTGGATAGCCGTCATAGCATGGCACAGCACTGTTTACAAAGGCACCTTATTGTTGCTCATTGTCAAAATGACTCCTTCAGGCCTCCTTGATATGAATGATCCCCTGTTGTGCCCCTGAAATAACCCTGACATCTGGTTGTTCATAGTCAGCCACAAGGTGATCCACCTGTGCGCTCTACCCAGGGGAAACTTTTCACCCTTAGCTTCATAAATATTATGGAGCACACAGCAGGCGGCTATAACTATGGGAATATTTTCCTCATTTAGGTGTAACCTGCTATAAAGGCATCACCAGCAAGCTTTTAATCTTCCAAACCACATTCAGTGGTCATTCTGCACCTACTCAACCTGTTATTGAAGCACTCCTTGCTGCTATACAGGTTGCCCATATAAGGCTTCTTGAGCCATTGCAGTAAGGGATAGGCTGGGTCTTCCAGGATCACTATGGGCATTTCAACATCCCCCATTAGAATCTTTTGGTCTGGAAAGAAAGTCTCTGCTTGCAGCTTTCTATACAGGCCACTGTTCCTGTGCTTCATGCACCTTCTTTGACCAACCTGCACTGGTGTCAGTGAAATGCCCACAGCACCTGCAGTACCATAGAAAAGTACCCCTTTCTATTGATGTACTCCATCGCAAGATGGGTCGGGGCCAAAATTGGGATATGCGTGCCATCTATTGTCCAGCCACAGTTAGGGAATCCCATTGCAAAGCCATCTACTGTTTCACACACATTTCCAAGACTCACAGTCCTTCATAGCAAAATGCAATTAATGGCCCTGCACACCTGTGATAACACAGGTCCAACAGTGGACTTCCTGACTCCCAGTTGATTAGCGACTGACCAGTAGCAGTCTGGAGTTGCCAGCTTCCACATGGCGATCATCACATGCTTCTCCACTGAGAGGGCAATTCTAATTTTGGTGTCCTTGCACCACAGGGCAGGAGCAAGCTCTGCACAGAGTTCCATGAAAGTGGCTTTGCACATTCGAAAGTTCTGGAGCCACTGTCATCTCAGACCTGAATAATGATGCGATCCCACCACTCAGCGCTTGTTCCACGCACTCAAAAGCGGCAGTGCACCATGTGCCGATGCTCCATAAATGAAAACAGTAACCCGGTGTTATTCATTTTCATGGCACACAGCAGGTCAGTCTTTTCAGATTCCTGTTCCAACTGGGAGCTCATGATATGCTGCATGACTAGCCACAATGTGTTCAGAACACTAACAACATCAGTGGAGAGCAGTGCAGGATCCATCCTTTCAGATAGAGATGGTGGGCACTCAGGAAACTGGGGCCATTGAAAAATGTTGCAAAACGTAGTTGGAAACTCATGGAATGACGGAATGGAAATTACTGCATCATGGGATGTTGAACCTTCACCCATGATCCACTGTGATCCTCTCTGCCTTTCCACAGCTCCTAGCAGCACAAGGTGGCGAGTTGCACAGTGGGATAGTTGCCCACAGTGCACTGCTTTCACTGTCAATGCTAGAGCACCAACTGTGGACTCGTTTTGGCTACACAATGAGTGCTGCATGGACAGGCACAAGTATTGTAATTACAGCACTTTTTGATCATCGCTATAGCTTGCATTGACAACACTTTCTAGTGTAGACAAGGCCTTAGTCTTATGAGATGGTATCTTTCCCTGAGGTTGGGTCCCATCTCATTCCCTGTATTACTAGACTTAAATATATATGGTATGAATCTTTGGTTATAACCATACAATAACAAACCAGTGAACATTTCTTCCCCATAATTTTAAGCACCTATGACACTAGATCACACACATTACTACTGCTTTGCTCTGCTTTACATGTCTGTTCCATTCATATATGCTACTCATAAAGGGAAAAGTACAGGAATCATGAGCTTTTAGAAGAGATGCCTTCAGAATTATAGACTACTCCTCAACCAGGAATCCATTTCATTTTTACCTTTCTCCATATTATCTGAGAACTAAGAACTAAATTCTTCCTATTTTAGTTCTGGGCTATGCAACCTACTTCAGTATATGTGGAGTTTAGTAAGGGGCTTGAACAGGCAGAATCTAGTTCTACGTGTCTAATTACAACAAGTTCTTCCTTCCCAAGTGCATACTCCCAATTCAGCTTTGGAGCAGTTCCTGTTAGAAATGTTCCTAGTCCAGTTGCTTAATTATGACTCACCTTCCAACAAAAATTTGAATAACACAAAGTCATGCTATTAGCCTAAAAAGAAAGAATGGAGGACTTTTTTTTTTTTTTTAAGATGACTAACTGGACAAGTCATATCTATGGTTCAGCAGGTCTCTCTTCATCACAAAATTACATATTTTAAACTTGCTGAGAGTTGGAAGTGTTATTTACCTGAAGGTTATTTTATATTTCAATTTTCCAGGGCCCTAGAATTAATACATTGGGACTCAATATTAAGGCAAAGAATTTGCAACTTTTTAGAACACATAATGTTAATCTACTTATACTTAAATTCCATATGTTCTGTTTCCAGCAGAACTGGGGCTTGTGCAAAATTTGAGAAAACCGCTCTTCCTTGATTGTCCTAAAATATGGTCAAGAACATATCTGGGATCATTCTTATTCAGTAGGTTATGATGTCTAAGCTTAACCTACTTCATATTTACAGAAATAGTATACATTGATTGTTTACTTATTGCAGGACTGGGGCCTAATTTATTATATCAAATATCTTGCATATTATAATGAACTTAATTCCATTTATCATTGCAAACAAATCAATAAAGTAACATTTAAAAACCCATTACAAACTTTAATCTGGATACCCAGTGCTTAATATTGCAGATGTTATGGATAGCAATTGCTATACAATGTAATAGTAAAATGGAATCATTTTATTTATACATATGTTTAGAACTTCAGAATTTTATTCCTAGGGCTTGACTGTGACAAGTGCTGATGCCTGCAGCTCTCATTGACCTTAAAAGAAGCCATTAGGAGCATGCAGTTAGACACCATTTGGGCTCCAAAACTGGGCATGTGAACCAGTGATAACTGAAGTCAGTTGACTTCCATTGGATCCATTGATTTCAGTGGGCATTGTCTAAGGTCTTGAGGGAGAAGTATTCTTACCTCAGATGACAGGTGGCTTAAAATATAATTATATAGACAGAAAAATTAGGTGTAAAAGCACCTTGAAAATCATCAAATAGGGCTGTGAAAAAGAGAGTAATATTTATATAGCAAATTGTCAGCTAAAATTCAACCAACTTAGTTTGGGGAATACACTTATTTCCCTATACCAATTATCTTCTCTTTTCCATTGCCACACATTTCATTAAAAAGAGACATTGTATAAATTAAATATTTCTCACTTCTGACACTCTTTAAGGGAATAATCTGAAAGAGTGTGATTTAAGAGAGTTGGTGTGATTCTGGAATATTAGATGGTCTCTTCATTTATTATTTTGGTTGTTTTTAGAAACCTTAGTCCACTAAAATTATTCAGTTAGAAGTCACCAAATAGAAGCCTTAGAAATACGTACTTTTCTACTGCTGGTGCTTTATTGTTGTACATTCAATGGAGCCATAGAACTTTTTCTTTTTCTTTGTCCTGTCTTAGAGAATAGTATTTATATCTGTCTGGTGAAAGTCATCTGCTTTTTCCAGAGTCTGGGAGCAACTGAATTCATAAGATTCATACATTTTACTTGGATACAATTTGTAAAGTTGAAATAATTCAGCTAAAATAACAATATTATTTGTATGCAAAAATTAATTACTTTCTAAGAACAGGGAAAACTGCTGACAAAATACTTTACAATAAAACATTAATATATTATATTTCTAAACAATAGGTAATAATTTCACTTGCAAATAATCTCGTTTGTGAACTGAGTTATACTTTGGGGACTAAATTAGGTCTTTGCTTTTCTTGTTTAACAAAGAACATTCTCTCTTGGGATAGATCATCTATCCCTCCTACCTTCTCTCTTGCTTAAAATGACTTTCTCTGACTCCCACATACTTGGAAAAGGAGAATGTTTTCATTTTAATGGTTACATAGAAAAGACCTAATACAGATGTCTTTGAAAACACTACAATATGCATTAGATAAGTAGATACTGCTAAGGATTTTTCATTGAACATTGTTGATGTACTTGGACTTGTACAGTACTTAGAGAAAAACAGAGTCCATGCCAACATGGTCTCAGAGGGGCTATTATGTTTTGGTTTAGGGAAAAGTTACCTTTGTTACTCTTTTAAGTTAATAACAACATTTTATATAACACTTATGGCAATCTAAAATAATTTGATTTTTTTTCCTCTCTAAAATGTATATGTTAAACATGACTGAACTGGAAAGTATTTTATATATAATTTAAGGATGGCAGGAAGAATGGAAATTTGTCAAAGGGACTAGAAAAAGAACTTGAATGGACTGTTAACAGCTAATCAAGTATCACCAGCTGATAAGTAGTAGAAGTAGTAAATATTTCTGTTATGGCAATGTTCAAAGGCCCCAGTTAAGGCAGGGTCCTCATGGTGCTGGGGGATGTACAAATACAGATAAGAGACAGTCCTTGCTTTCGTTTGCAGTCAGGGACTGTAAAGATTTTGGTAATGAGAGAGGATTCTGGAACTGAGAGATTTTAGAAATAGACCGAGATTGAATGAGTTCTCAAGGGGAAATATCAGTAAAAAGGCTTGGCGAAAATTACATATTATCCAACAGTCCTGCTTCTTGTGCGTATTCAGAATCTTATCTGCTTCCCTTACTGTTAAAAATAAGTTTTTATTACTTTTTAACCAATTAACATTACAAAGCTGCCAGAGCAGTGGGAGAGCAAGTTGGATTCTATACTAGCTCATGCAACACCTTGAGAATTGTTAACCAAATTCCTATAGCAAAATCTTTATTAGTAGTGATAATGTATGAGCCAGAAATAACCCAGCTTTACTTTCAGACCCAGGTTGAGTTTGTAGGGCTGCAGCATAAACTTCCATAGCAAATCATGCTGGAAATTCTGCTGGTTTGGAGGGGATCCCTGCCCAACCCCATCTGCCTCAAAATCTGCTAGTGACCCAGTCAAGCGTATGATAGCATATGCACTTCTCTCTCCCCTTTATGCACACCTATCTGTTCAACTCTTTTACATCAGAAATTTAAGAGTGAATTGTTGTAACCCTCTCATTGCCCACAGACTTTAAGGTCAGACACTGCAGATGAACTCTTTAATAAAGGTTCTGGCTGCTGAAAGTGCACTCCAATTCCTGCAGTCCTATTATTCAATGTTTGGATTATTTAATATGTATGACCTCCATTCCTATTGCTGTTTATATTTTCAATAATTTTATTTAATCAATGTATTTATGTATATTTACATTTGCACCTAATACATTGTCTAAAACATGTTAAAAAACAACCCATAAAACAAAAATGTTAATCTTATACTTCAATCAAAACACAGTCAGGCTTAGACTTAGTCTGATCTCTACCAACCAGCAGTTTCATAGCCAATGTCTTTTGTTTGAGATACTATACACAACAATTCTGGGAAAAGGTCAACGCCAAGGAAATTATTGGCACAGGTTTACAGACCTATTCAGATTTTGTTAATAGCCTTAGTAGATGTAGATTGGTTATTTCTAATGATTTTTCAATGTCTTAAACACTAAGGTCAACTTTCAAAATAATAGAGTATCTAAACAAACTGTTAGTTCCACATCCTGGCATGTAATTTTCTGCAATTCCTGTATATAGGGATTGTTTTATTACCAGAGAGTATACTTGGTATCTATATAAAGGTTTAACCGGTTTATACATATCTATGTCTATATATATAAGTTAGGTGGAAGTACAGATAATTTATAATAAACTAAGGACAGAATTTGCCTGAAAGACATTTCAGTAAAAACTTAGCAAAACGGTTATTCAAAACCAGATGTTTTGAGTAAACTTCTACATACTTAGATTTAATGCATATATCTCTACTCTTGTGAAAATTTTTATTTTCATCTCCTATAGTGATAATACTTATTAATCCACTAGGGCAAAAAAGTTTTACTCAGCGTAGCATATTTTGTCGTACAGTCCGTGATCTCCTTTCCTAATGTTATATTTTTTAAAATGTATTTATTATACATGAGAAATTCAGAACTATATTCCACCACCAATACAGGCGGTAAATACCTCAGGTCAGATCCTAAGCTTGTGTAAATTGATGTAGTTCCATTTAAATCATGCAACTATGCCAGTTTACAGCAGCTAAAGATTTAGGACCCTCCCTCGAGTGATTTCTGTAGGAGTTCCCAAAGCCAGCAGCCTCCTCCGTAATCTTGCTATCTGCAGGCATTGCAGGGGGCCACTGTCTACCAGACTTTTCTGATGGTCTGTGCTGAAACAGAGCAAGGCTTGTAACATTTCCTGTCTATTGTGTTTATGTCTGTGCCCAGGGACTTGTAGTGTGAAGGGAGGTGTGCAATTCAGTGGGCTTGTAAGGGGGCTCATGGAAACATTAGCCTTGATTTTGATATGCTTTGAAGTTTCATCCCATTTGGTCCAACAAGGAAAAAACAAACAAAAAAGAAACACACCAAAAAACCCCACTCTGCCAGAATCATTAACTTGCCTTTCCTCAAAAGTACATGAAACTTTGAGTTTTGCATCATTTTAACTCAGAATCATACATTTTCCCCAGCTCTACTCAAAAGGATCACAAATCTTTTGCCTACACTGGAACTTTGTAGACCTGCTGCTCTTTGCCAACTCTTATTAACAATGCAGTGAAAATCATGGCTGTTGGTTTCCGAGGAGGAGCCCAGGTAGCAAATTGTCTAGATCACATTAATTTTTTAGATTTTTGTTTTTCTTTTAATTCATACTGAATCCAAATACACAGCACAGGAGGAGGAAAAGGTGGGGAGTAACTAGTTCAATCTCCTTAGTTACATTTTTAAATTCCATGATTTCTTTCAGCTTGCCTATTGCTATGGAACAAAAAAGTTATTTTAAATATTTTCTGAGACTGGAAAACAGAAAATTAGCAACAGTATTCTGGTCAGGAGGGAGTCTTCAGGAAGGATGTTTGGGAGAATTGAAGCGGTGGGGAGAAGCTAGTTAAGAGGGTTATAGCATGATCTAGTAGTAAGAGCAGGGAATCAGGATTCTTGGGTTCTGTTCCTAGCTTTGCCCTGACATGCAGCAGGGCTTTGAATGAGTCACTTACCCTCTCTGTATTTGAATGTACTCATCTGTTAAATGGATACATCTGTGAAATGGATCCTAGCACCAAATGTGTAGCTACAGCATCAGTGTGCATGTAGCTGTACGGAGTCTGGGGCATGCGCAGCTCAGCAATGTGAACTCTTGGAGTCAGGCTTGGCTAGCACAGGCCCATATGCATGCTAGCCAGGATCTGGGTACATGCTGCAGCTAGATATATTTTTAAGAATATTTACTTAATTCACAGGGGTGTTGAGCGGCTCCTCATAAACCATTCTGAGATTCTTTGAAGAAAGGCACTATGTAAGCATGCAAAGTAGTATAAACAAATGGGGAAAGGTGCCTTTCTCTCAAATGGTGTGAAAGCAGTGTAAAGAGATGCACAGTTCTTGTTGACAGTAGCCTAAAGACTGCTGCATGAAGAAAGCAGTGGGTATGGCTTGGAGATCCATTCCCCAGCCACAAGATAACATGGAGAACAAAGGCAGTTGAAGGACGGTAGCCCTCCTATAGGCCTCATCCTACTACCTTAATGGGCAAATGAGTTACCAATAAGTACACGTGACATACTTCTGTAGATATGCCTCTCCCCTTATACATCTTATTCTGGTTTGAGATTAAATAAATTACACAGGGACAGTGCATATTGCTGTACCTACATATGCTCTAGTTGCCCTCATACATACAGTTGCCCTTCACGGCAGACCTAGACCAAGCAGCTTTTATTTCAAGGGGCAACCCTCATCCATTCCACCTAATGCCCTGTGCCCCACATTAAATCAATGTAGTCAGCATCCCAGATTTCAGCAATATACCACCCTGCTCTGAAATAGCACCTTTCATAAGTAAGGTTTGTGTTGTTACCTCCATTTTACAGATGGGAAAATGGAGTCACAGAGACACGAAGGGACTTGGGCAAAGTCACCCACCGAGCCAGTGACAGCTGGGAACAGGGCCCAGATCTTAGGAATCCCAGTCTAGTGCCTTGTCCACAAGGTCACATAATTTTGTAAAGAACCCCATACTGTGATACAAATGTATGATTCTGCAGTGTATATTATTTTGTACCATAAAATAACAGCGGGTGCCTCTTAAACGCAAGCTTTGGTCTGTATTTTTCACACATTTGTCTATTTTTCCCCTTGAAACATAGGGGATTGCCCAAGCTGGTCCTGCTCACTTGTGCTTTGTCCTTCCTCTTTTTCACCCTTCTTCATTTTCCATTTGTTCAAACTATGCTGGAAAGTCCCAGTGGAACAATCTTTTTGTGCTTTTCTCTGCAATCAGAATTGTGTCAAAACCCCTCTTCCCCGTGCTATGATTATGGATTGGGGTCTTGCTCTGTTTTTCCTCCATATTCATATTGCATCCTTAGCCACTCATTTAAGTTTCATTTTGCCCTATACTTTTAAAATCAATTGGTCAGATCTTTGCTTCTAAAACAGCTCCTGTGCCATCACAGCTGTGCAAACGGTCTGTAAAGCTGCCCTGGCTGGTTAAATGGGTATTTTCTCAGCATAGGGGAAACTACGTGTGGCATAAAGCCCATATGTCTGGCTCTATACTCCCTCCTCTGCCCCTCCCTATTCCCACTATAGGGAGCATGACCAGAGTGCTGCTGTGCTCTGGTGAGCCTCAGGCAGAGTACTGATTCCTTGGGGACTGTTAGCTGGTGCAAGTTAAAGCAGCCCATTGGTTGATCTAACTGGTGTTGAGCAGCCCCAGGAACTGGCAGCCCCAGGAACTGGGAGAGCGCAAAATTGATGTGTAGAAACCTTTTCCTGTAATCTCAAGTCATGCATTGTGGTTAGGTCAGCTAAATCTGGGGTGGACCCTGTAACTATACCCTATCCTCAGCATATGTGGGGAAACTGAAGGAGTGGGTGTGAGGGTAGCCACAAAGGAGAAAGTTGTCTCTCCTTCCCTCCCTCCCACCCTGTAAATGTAATAATGATGCGGCATACAGCAAAGTGAATCCCAAGCGGTAAGTGGCGCTATCATAATGATCAGACCCTGCGCTATATATTTCTGTTTTCTGCTAACTAAGTGACCTTTATAATACCATTTCAGTGGCATGAATTCAAACTCATGGAGCAGCTGATGAGTGGAAGTTAATACGAAATATTTTTTCCCTTTTAAGGGACTTTTCCTCAGTGGGATCATTGCCCTCATCGAACAACTAACAGATAAACAACGGGTACCTTGGAGATGCAGAGAGTTTAGGATCCATGTTGAGAATTCAGCCTAGCTACTGAAATTTCCATGATGTCAAATGCATCCGCCCTGCAGTAAAGTGTGCCCATGGGAAATACCTCCAAATACAAAGGAGAATCCGCTTATCAAGTTGCATGTCCATTTCCTACAGAGCATTCTTTACTCCTTGACAGAATGCAGTTTCAGGAAATGGCCACGGTCATCATAGGGAAGCTGTTACAAAACATGTTGGAATTATTGATGAGAGTGCCGTCTCTAGACCATGTCTTATTTTATTGCTGTAATTGCAATGTAGCTTCAGTGCAGCTGCAGATTCCAAGATCTAGACAACAATACAACCAGGTTTATAAAGCAAAAATATTTCCTGTGGTGTTAAGATAAGGAGGATCCAGTGCACAAACTGAGGGGTTTATTCCAGTGTCCATGGAAAATTCATTAATAATCAAACAGGTCTACAGAGCCAACGTTTGTGGTACAAGAAAGGGCTATGGGAGACTCAGCAAATAAATGCCCATTCATTTGATTGTAATAGGCAGTAAAGTTAATGGATTCGCTAAGGGATGAATCCTTTTCCCAAGAGCCAGTTTTGGTGCAAGGAAACTTCACTAGGGCTGCAGTTAGGGTGGTGGTGAAAGGGATTCTGCGGAACCTTTGGCCTCTTGCATCCCATTCCATGGGTGGCCACAGATAATGGATTGTCTGGTTCTGGTAATCGAAAACAACTCAACAATAAAAAGGAAAGACTCCTGCCTAAAAGGCAGCTCCAGAAGAAGTTGCCACAAATGCTACATAAGGTGTGTAGATGTTCATGAAAGCCTTTGCTAGTGCTCCACCTGGCAAACTATTGTTTAAATAGCCCTGGGAGCCCTAAGGGCTGAGGGTACAACGTGAGAATGAACAAAGACCTGATTAAATGAGAAGGAGTGCAAAGAGCTGTTGCAAGAGGAGCTGTGGGAATCATTAGACATCAGGTCCCATGGTATATGGGCTTAGTTACTTTTGTTACCCGTTGAAAACATTTTGAACAGAAGAGCAGTGCAGACTGGGAAGGGTAGAGACAATTAGTTCAAAGAGTGCATTAAATCAAGGTCAGTTAATCCTTGGAATTTGAGCCCAGCAGATTAGGAGAGCCCAAATGCAGTGATTCTGAAAGTGATCCACACACTGGATTTCCTCACTCGACTGAGCAGGAGGAGCTAGGATGGGAAATTCATGGAGATCTTGGGAGGAACAAAAGTGAAGTCTGTCAAGGGGGCAAGGCAGAGAAAAGAAGATAAAGGAGTGAGGAGCTCCAGTGTTTGGGTCCAGGCCCCATTCTATCTTGCTCTTCGTTGTTACTTGCTGTTTAGAGATTGCTTAGGGACAAGTGCAGTGAAATGACTGCTCTGTGTATCCCAGTGAACTCAGACTCTCTGTGAATACAGGGGTGAGTCCTCCAAATGGCTAAAGGGGGAGAACTTTCCCCGTGCATCCAGGATCTGATTACAATGCCTGTCCTAACTTTCAAACCACTTGTCAGCAAGGATTCCAGTTCAGCAATGCCTTCTCTGGAAAGCACCTGTTAGAAAAAAATGGCAGTTAAAAGCCATGTTTCCATGCAACAAAACAAAACATACACAAAGTAAAACTTCTCCTAAGCCACAACCCAAGGGAACAGCCAGAAACAGTTTCCTTTTTAGCAGAGCTGGCTCTTTAACTAAAGGTCGAATGAGATGGCATTGGGAGCCTGGGGGAGACTTTAAAGTGATTGTTTACTCGGGAAGGGGACTTCAATGCAGGTTCCCCAGTATCCAAATAAAGTGAAGCCCTTTTTAAAATGCACATGGTAAACTTGGTCCATGCTTACCTGTCCTCCCCGTCCCTGCAGACCTCTCCCCCCTCTATCTCCCTTTTCATTTCATCTTTCTCCCTCTTTAGACAATGACATTAAAGTGCAGCGATTTGGACACCCGACTCCCCTTGAAATGAATGGAAATTGTGGATGAACTATTTACTCCATTGAAGCCTAAGGGAATGTTGCCATGGGCTTCAATAGAGCCAGGATTTCACCCTGGATGTTCAAATCCTCTAGGTGGCTATGAAAATCCCCTCCCATATGACCTGTGGTTGAAATGGCAAACAACATTATGAAAAGGAGGCTGGAGCACATGCTCAGCTTTATGGACAAGACCTACCACAAAGTGAGTGATTTCAACTATTCAGGGTTGGAATGATTTAAATCAAAGGAACCTCTTGGTAGTAATCAGGAGCCCATTTGCTATTAGTATTTTTGAGGGGATTTTTAGATGTATTCTTATACATATTTTTTTAGATTATTTTTTACAAGTTATAACAGGTAAGAAATAAGCAAAAATATATGAACTGTTAGGAGTGTGAAATCCTGGGATGAAAGTTACAATGGGATTCTTTAAAATGCCACTGAATGGGCAGTGGCTTCCCTTTTCTAGCCCACTCCTGCACCTACTTGATCAATAGCAAAACTCCCATCAATTACAATGGGAGTAGGGTTGGGTTCATATTTTTCTCAGCAGAAACATATGCTCTTTCACAGAATTTCCCTAATATCTCACCATAGTCATGCTGCCTGGCTGTTATATCTGAATAGTATCATCACCCTCCTAACTGAAGATCTATCTAGCTTCAGACTTCTCCTCATCCATGCCTCTGCTGTCTCTCTATTATCTTTTTGATTTTCTCCCAGGAGTCTCAGCACAGGGTTTGCTATTTTAGAGGGTAATCTTGTTTGAAGATAATCCCATTTACAGGTTATCCTTCCTGCAAAATAATCTTGTTAATATTTTCTCCCACAGAGCAAACAAGGAATGGATAGTGACAGCTGGAAGAAGGTTGGTTGTGGATTTAAGGCACAGAAAAGGGTATTTCTATACTGCAAATAAAAACCCAGGGCAGGCCCATGCCTGCTGACTCCAGCTCCCTGGGCTCGCAGGTTGTAGAGCTGTTTCATTGCAGTGTAGGCTTCTGATCTTGGGCTGCAGCCTGAGCTCTGGGACCCCTCCCACCTCACAGTGTCCTATAGCATCCCAAAATGTCTACATTTCAAGGAAATAATCCCTTAGCCCAAGCCCCATGAGCTCGAGTCAGCTGGCACAGGCCAGCCATGGGTATCTAATTGCAGTGTAGATATACCCCGAGTCTCGAGTCCTCCGTTCTAGTCCCAGACTTTGCGTGGCCTTGAGGAAATCACTTAATCTATCGCCTCTGATGTAAACAGGCCTAATAATACTCCTCTGCCATATAGAAGTGTTGAGGGACTTAATCCAGTCATGTTTGTGAAGTGTATTGAGATCCTTGGATTGAAGGAACTGTAGATATGGAAACCATTATTTTTATTATTATTGAATTACTCTTCTCAGCTCTAGACTTGGGAACTGAGATTCAATGCCAGGGGAGTGGGGTGAGAGAAGCTTACGCTGCCTCAGATCCTGCTCTATGAAGAAATAGAGGACATTGCTCTCCAGTCTAATCAATTTGGTTTCAAAATTCACTGTGGAATGTAAAAGAAAATAATGTTTAATAGCAGCCAGGCATAAATATCAATGCAAATGTCTAACAGTTTAATTTAGCAGAAAAGTCTAGTTAGTTACTTGGGAGAATTTTTTCTAATTGTAGGCAAATCAAGCAATAATACAGCAAAGAAAGAAGCACGTATCATTCTTGATATAGTGCCATTAATGAGCATTATATAGACAATGTGGGTGGGGTATTTCTTCTATTGGTCCAGTATCTGTTGGAGGAAGAGACAAGGTTTCGAGTTTACATAGAGCCCTTCAGACCTGAAGAAAGCTTGTATCTCTCACCAACACAAGTTGGTCCAATAAAAGATATTATCTCACTCGGCGTGTCTCTCTACAATCCTGGGACCAAAACAGCTACAACACTGCATACATAAATGTGCATGGCATTTAGCAGACAAATATAAACAACATGGCTCCTACTCCAAAGGGTTTACAGTACTGTATAATGACCTGATCCTGCTAATGGGACTACTCCCAGTAGTAAGAGTTTGCAGAATCATCTCGTAAGGCCTTGATCCTACAATGAGCTCTGCACAGCCACCGGGCTCCTGCCGCATGGAGCTCCTTGTAGGATTGGAGCCTATGTCTGAAAGTTCTTGTCACAATTATGTGCAGCATGACACCAGTTCCATATTCCACAAGGGCCATTGGTGAGATATTGACAGTTAACATTACTGTGTGATTTGTTTAAAAAGCCTGTTTTTATGCTATCTTGAAAACGTAGAAAAAAATTAAAAATAACTGCTAAGGATATATAAAAACTTAGAAGGGCTGTAAAATCCACATTTAACATTCAGAACAGTATCCAGGTGTGTCTGAAATTTTTGTATTTTCACAGTTCTAAAGTCTGATGATTTCTGACAAATTGTGTGTGTGTGTGTGTGTGTGTGTGTATTTAGAGCTGCTTTGAAAATGTGGGTTTTTCAACCCTTGCGCCCCATGGAAACTTTCGAGTTTTAATAAAAAAAACCAGATAACCCCAAACTGACAAGCTTTTGGCTAAAACACACATTTTTGATTTTGGGGTTTTCAATTTTTCAGTGAAAAGTTAAAATTTTCCACAGAAAGAAGCCACTTTACACATTTTTGTTTAGCCAAAAATCCAATTTTCCCTTAAAAACTGTTTTGACTGAAAATTTTTGACCAGTCCTAAAATCTTAAACCCACCCAACTCTCAAACCAGGAATTTCTAAACAGGACAAATGATCCATTAACAAAAGAGATACTCAGATGGACATTAACCACCCCCCATCTCAATAACAATAACTGATCTTCACAGACAAACACAAACTAAAAAGGAAACCCACTGTCAAGCTGTGTGATTAGTTATTTGTCCAGAAGCCTTTAACATCAAATTAGCCGAACAGATTTATTTCAGATTTTCTAATAAATTCCCTTCTAAACTTGATTGTTGTAATGTGGGTTTCACACTAGGATTAAGGACATTTTTACCTCACAATTCTAACTGTGAAAAACACAGAATTTATATTATACTGTAAGGGACATACCAACACATCCCTTAGCTACTAAAGCCCAACAACAGAGCTATAATATTGCCTCTGTGTGTTTAGGCTGAGTTATGCTGATATATTACTGATGCATATCATGCTAATCCAGCAGAACAAAGACCATTGTATTTTCTGTAACTTCTACCACACTGGTACCAGTAGGGATTTGCATTGGTAATATAACAGCAACAAAGCAACCCAGAGAATTGTTAAATGTGCCCTTTTTTTTTTGAGACTAAGGACCCAATCCTGCAAATAACTAAAACTCCTGCTGACTTCAAGGAGAATCTAGGGCTCAGAACCTTCCAGAAAGGACTCAGCACCATGGAGGAGAGAGACCTAAGGATGTTGTTTGTTTCCCCTTTTAAAAAATACTAGCTTATAAATACACTGACAGTCCCAAATATCTGAGTTTACTATAGTATTACCGCAGTATTTTGTTGTTTGCTTGTTTTGAGGGTTGATTGTGTATGTTATTTACTTTGGATTCAACAATTCCATATTTTTTTTTATGTAATGGAATTAAATGGATATGCATTCTCACCTCTTCCTTTTGTTTTCTTAATCCTGTGGATTTTGGGGTACCATTATAATGTAACAAAAATAAACCACTTTCATTAGTTAAAAGGACAGGTAGGAGTAAAATCTTATTTAAAAATAATTCTTATCTGCTTTACTAACAACATCTTAGCCTATTAGAATTTTAAAGAGTGAATGTACTTTTCACCATTTAAAATAATTGCTTACTTTTTTGCACTTCACTCACTTTGGATGATTAAAATAGACTGGCCAGTTTCATTTTCTTGATCTCATGTAATAGTATGCTGGGGTTTAATTCCCTACAAGAAACAGTTTTCATAGAAAGAAAGAAAGAAAGAAAGAAAGAAAGAAATGAAACAAATGAAATTTTTCCAGTCATTTTTGTAAAACCTCCCCCCACTTCTAAAAATTAATGTTGGGGCCTCAACTAAGAGCACTATGCTGCTTTTACTAATATGCATCAGTCAGCAGATGTGCATCTAAGTACAGCATAGCTCTGTGACATTTGGTATTGACTGTGTTGCTATTTATTATTTATTAATCTCTGTCAGCGTGAGCATTTGCAGTGTTGTTGTGGTTCATTTATTCTTTTTCTCATATGCATGCATGCATGAGTGGGTGGTTTGGTATGGGTTTTAAACACATGCTGCCTCTGAAAGGCATTGAACCCTGATGCAAGCAGTAGCATGTGGGCCTTGGGGGGGAACTCCCCTTTTTCTAAATGTGAAAATTCATAATAAAGCTTTCAGGTCTTGAGGTCCTGCCCATCTTATGCTTTGTGCCATACCAGTGACAATTTTCTTCAGAAATGGTTGTCAAGCATTATTCTAGGACAGTGCTTCTGTGTGGACAGGGTTGTCTTTCTGAGAACCACACTTGGCTCAAACTTTGCTAGAGACTTAGTCCATTTCAACACTATAGACCTCTGCTGCCATAGCTCTGTCGATTAGGGGTGTGAAGAGGTGTGATCCCTGAGCAATGGAGCTATGCTGCCAGAAGTCCCTAGTGTAGATGCAGCTAAACCAGCAAAACTAGTGGTAGTTTCACTATCTTGGCACAGAGCACAGCTTTGTGTCCCATTTAGGGGCATTTTGCTGGTGTAATATACAAGTATCCATATACCAGTTAAGTGCTCCAAGTGAAGACATGGCCTGAGTGTTAGAGCTGAGTGTAGCATAAAAGCCTAGAGCAGTAGGTTTTAAATGGTGCCAAAACCTGGTTAAAATTCAGAGGGTGAAATCCTGTCCTTACTGAAAATGGGAATTTTGCCATTGATTTCAGTGGGGCCAGAACTTTACCCATTGGGTGAGGATATAAATCATGTTGAAGCCATGTTAGGATGTAACCCCAGACAGATTGGGCCTAAATGTATTCTGTGCTGTTCTGCATTTAGAGAGATGGTGAGGGAAATCTGCTGGAGAGGAAGTTGAACTTCCTGTACTGGAGCCTCCTCTGAATTCAAGACAATGCAGCAAAGGCCTCAGATATGAATCACTGGAGTAACAGGCACACAGGCCTTGATTGCCTGCCAGAAAAGCCCTTCTGAATCTGTAACTGCGGTTGGGGAGTTGTGTATTTGTAAATTCATGTCTAACCTGACTCATTTTTGGACTCAACTGCCTCTTTCCCCACTCCTGCAAATGAGAAGAAACTCCCCCTTCCTAGTTCCATTTCTATGAATGTTGCCTCTGATTTCTAAAGAGGCTAATTTGGGCATCTGGGTTATAATGGGCACATGTATAAATGACTCCACAGTCTGAACTATGAGAAGCAGAAACTAAATAGTCTACTTTCAGGATCAGGGCCTAAGTAGGCAAGTGACATACAGTATAAGGGTGTGAGGAGAAGGATGTGTCAAATGTACATGATTGTTATATACCTGGATTCATTTGTAAATTGATTTTTCATAATTATACATAGATGAAGTAAGTGCCAAACTAGCCCCATCTGTCTTTCAAGCCCTCATGAAGTGGCTGATTTCTTGTCATGGCTCTTTAAAGATGAAGTACTTAATAATATAGTAGTTCCTAACAGATCAGTGCAAGAAGGGTCATCCATATATAAGAAATCAAAGAGATATTTGTGTGAGAAGCTCAAAGGAAGGAATAAGTATGGTTTTTATCTGTGTGGTATGCTAACACACACTGCCTGCTTAGTTATACTATCATTGAGTCACACCTATAATTCACACTACAAAGTAAGGGCCTAAGGTCTGTTTTTTGATTGACTCTTGTGGGAACAGAATCAAGACCTGAAGAAATATAGTTTTCTCCATGGTGTAAAGTCACAGAAATTCAAAATGGGGAAACCTATCCCATTTCCAGTCCAGTACAGCATTGATCCCTATATGTTTTTGTTCCTCCAAGCAATTTCTTGGACCCATCAAAAACCTGAGGGATATTTATATAGCACCTTCCACCTAGAAACATCAAAGTGCTTTGTAGCTCATATGCATTTGTTTTTCTATTTTCAAATGTTTCGTACATTTCTGAATGATGAAACAGAACAAGTGGAAGTGTCTCACTGTCCTCTCTCACCTCCCCACCCTTTGTTTCCTCTAGCAATCCTCTCACCAGAGGGACACGAATTAGCAACACACTGAGCTAGCCCCTGAAATCACAAGGCTGTGTTGAACTCTCACTGTATGATATGATGCAATGTCAGCCTAAGCGGTGCAATAAAAATATTGCATAGGTAGCACCGACAAAGAACACAATTGAGCAGCTCTGTTTGTGAAGGTAAACACGGTGATTAATTATCCTGTTCATGTCACATTTCCCATGGACCACTTTCTGCAGCTGTTTATTACACCATCATGTTCAACAGAAATACCACAGTTAAACCAGACCTGTGAATTATCGTATATAATGTATAAGAGCATTATATCACTCTAGTTGCTAAATAGATGGCAATGGAACATTAACTGAAAAGTTCCTCAACAATGCATTTTAGCTTGTGGGGAGAGGGGCAGGAAGGAAGGGGAATAAAGCACTAAGGACTCATTCAATCAAACCAAAGGTATTCTAAGTTATTCATTTTTGCATTACAGTAACATCTAGAGGCCACAGCGGAGATCAGGACCCATAATTCTAGGCTCCATACGGATACATAGTGAGAGACTGCCTCTGCTCCAAATCATCTACAGGCTAAATAGACAAGACAGACAAAGGGTGAGAGAAATTAAATATTATTATCCCCACTTTACATTTGGAGAACAGAGGCACAGAGAGGGGAAGTGACTTGTCACAAGGTTATACAAATAGCTTGTGGAGGAGCTCAGAATTTCTGAGTACCAGTATAGGGTCTTCACTGCAAGACCATCCTTCTTGTCGATAGTAATATCTTCTCCTGGGGTATTTTGTCTTCTGGCTCTATTTTTTGGAGAGTAAGCTCACCAGTCTTAATTACCACCTGTACAGTGCCAAAGACAACACATAATAAATAACAGTGTGTGACACTGTCTGTAGTTATGTACTGAAAAAAGTCTCTTATAGGGAAGGAAGTGTAGACTGGTGGTTAGAGCATGGGAATAGGAGTCAGGAGTTCAGAGCCATTTTCCCAGCTTTGTCACTGATTTGCTTGTGACACAAGGTAAATCACTTAATTCCTTTGTGACTCTGTCTCCCATTTGTACAATTAGGATAAACACCTGATTCATGAGGTGTAGGGGGTTTGTTATGAATTAGTGTTCATAAAGTGTTTAGAAATACTTGGATGGCACTGTGGAAATGCAAAGTATTAAAATAGTGAATAGGCAAGCAATGGTAGAGAAGAAGCTGGGCTTGGAATCTGAAGTGAAAATTTCCCTTATTTCTTAGGGATCAAAACCCATATGTGTGGAGAGAGCCAGCAAAATGTTTGTGCATCACTGCAGTGCAAAATGTTGATGGCTTAAGTAACACTTAGTGGTGCACAGGCGTTGGCCCCCTGCACATTTCACCCTAATGATGAATTTGTGCTGAGGAAATAGGTTTTTTTGCATCAAGAGAAATGAGAATAAAGAATCTTTGGCCCTCGGAGTTTCAGCTTATATCCTGCTATAAAGAACTTTACTTGATATCACTAGTAGCACATGTGGGGTGAAAACAGCATGAAAAGTCAGGCTTGCCTTTTTACAAATTAACAAAATTGTAAAAATGATCACAGTGAATGAATTTAGCTTCTCTCTCCTCCTCCATCTACAGGTACAATTTTCCATGTACTTTACAATGAAAAATAACAGAAAAGATATTTCCTTTTTTCCTTCCCATGACCCATCTCCGTTGAATTTCAAGATCTCAGGGCACCATAACCAGGTCCAGACAGCCTTGTGGAGATTAGATAGTTCCCAAGGGCTGCTTGTTGTTTGATGTGTGTATGTGAGTCAGCAGAAAATTCCTAGTCTGACTGGTAAAGCCTTTCTGGGTTTGGAGTCTCTTCCTTCTGTCACTCTCATGAGAGAATGAGCACCAGTGTCTGCTGGCATTTTATGGCTGAGATCTATATCCAGGAGTAGGAATGCATGTTTAGTAGTGGTTTCTGCTAATAACATCAACAGTAAACAGAGAATCTATGCAAGCTGAAAGCACTATTATGCTGCAAGGCTGCTGAAATGGGCACTGGGCAGCTTAATTGAAGTGAGTGCCAACATGGTCTGGTCCTGATACTGGACTGAACTATTGTATGTTTCAGGATGCTTTGAAAACTCTCCTTTAAAACAAGCTTCATAGATTGTTAGTACTTATAATAGAAGAAAACCAGACACATATATGGCCAGTCACTGAGGACAGGCCCAGTTGGGCCAGCCTCATATCAACAATGAAGGACCCCAGAAAGAAAACTGTGAGCAACACTAATAGTAGAATAGATGAAGCTATGTGAAACAAAGAGAAGACTCTAATAATGCCCTTCCAGGATCTGGAATGATGCATCATTGCTGCTATACAAAGAGTGGAAAAGAAGTTGAGACTAGATTCTCTAAGATATCTAAGGTGTGGAGCTGTAGACCCAGATCAAGGATACCAACATTCAACAACCACTGGCAGCTGCTTCTTCAACATGGGAACATTTGATGATAACTCAAACCCTCTGTTCAGAAATACAACTTGCCATCTCTCCATTGCAGATGTTAGACTTGCACTTGCTCTCAGATGGTGCCAATACATGTGAAAAGAGAAAGTGGGTAGAGAACAAGGCAAGCAGCTGGGTACAACATTATCAGACAGAGGAGATTTCCCAGGTTGGACCGTGTGTGTGTGTGTATATATATATAGTGAACATAGAGATGCTTACTAAGTTCTAAGCAACAAATGGTCCTAGAAAAGGGAGATGAGCAAGAGGAGAGGCAGGTACCCTATGCCTTCTATGGGCCAAGAAAGACTGAGACTAAACTGAGTTGGTGACGAATTTGGATTGGCGGCTTCATCAGAGCAGGGAAAGTACTTATTTAATCCATCCATATTACAGTCAGGGGCGTTACTTAAGATTTATTTACACTAGTGTAAAGGAGATCAGAATATGGCTTAGTGTCTACACCACTCCTACAATTTCTTTCTTCCAGAACTCTTTGTAGTCTGTTGGCCAAGTCTGCCTGGCCAGTCTGAGGCCTGGTCTACAGCAAAAATTTAGGTCAGTCTAACTATATTCCACTTGTAGTACCTCTGAGAGATGTAGTTAATCCGACCTAATCCCCATCATAGACATCATTAAATTGACAGAAGAATTCTTCCATCTACCTAGCTGCTGCCTCGTGAGGGGGTTAATTCACTACACCAATGGAAAAACCCTATCTGTTGCTTTAGCAAGTGTCTACACTACAGCAGCATTGCAGCAGCTGTGCCACTGTAATCTTTATAGTGTGGACATACCCTTCTTCATATCACCCACTGATTTCAGATGGGACAACTCACGTGAGTGAATCAAGCAGGATTTGGCCATATGCATGTTATGTAATAACACTGCTCTACTGCAGCCAGCTCTGGGGTGGCACATGGCAGCTTTGTATGCTAGTGGAACAACGCAGGCTTATCTTTGTCTTTATTTTGGGAAGTGAAAACATTACTTCTCTATTTGAATCTTGTCAAGTCTGTCTGGCCCTTTAAGGGGAGTCAGGCTTATCTTCACCTGTGATGCAGCAACTGTCCCCCAGCTGATCCTGAATGGGTGGCTTAATTGCAGTTGTTGGACACAGCTGAGTAAGGGTCAGGAAGGCCTACAGAGAGAGAGAGAGAGCAAGCAAGCAAGCAAGCAAGCAAGAGCGAGCGCGCGCGCGCTTGTGTGCTCAGCTGGGAAGGAGGGGACATGAGAGAGGAGGTCGGGTGTTTTTATTATTGGGGAAGGGGTTGATGGGAGTCAGGTGGAAGGAGAACTGGGGAAAGCCCAGGAGAAGAGTTACCTCCTGTGGTGGGCACTGAAATAGAAGTAAAACAGCAAGGGAGGTGGCCCTGAGTGTTGGTGTTCAGTTGGGGAATGGAATACAGGAAATGTAAGAGGGATCAAAGCTCAAGCTAGGATGGGTGGAGGCTGTTTTCATTGGCTTCAGTTTGTTTGTGGTTTTCTGTCGGGGTTCTGTTGTGGAACCTGCTACAGGGAGAAGAGTGGGACTGCAGAGGAGCCTAGGGTGAGTGAAGATACTGTGTTGATAATTAGAGTTTGGGGGGGGGAGTACTGGTTGTATGGAAAATTGATATCCTAGCCAGAGTGAGACTTTAAAGTGGGCTGGCTGAAGGGCTAAGTCATGAGAAGACACTGACCCCTGTAGGGTTGGCAGTGGCTGGTGGCAAGGGCATCAGATGAGGAGATCTTGCTATATCAAGCAAAGCCTCAGGGGCAATATTGTCCAGTGAGTCACTCTACAACAATCTATATAGAAAATTTTAAAGGTATGCAAGAGAAAATGAAGGTTCCTTCACTATGCAACCTTCTCTCTCATACAAAACTCTCTGACTTCCTTGAATGTCCCTTCTAGATTCCCAGTGTTTGGAGAAACCTACCTGTTTGCCAGACTGCTTCTGTCCATTACAGGACCAAGTGGCTATGGATACAGCAAAAAGCTGGGAGTTGAGGGCCCTGGGTTCAAGCCCTACCCTTGACTGGTCTGGGCCTTTATGTAGGTCACTGCACATCTCTGAGTTGGCGTAGCCCTCTCTAAAGTAGGGATGACAATATTTACCTGTCTCACTGTCAGTCTGAGTGTGAGGGAGTAGTCACAATTTCATGTAGATATTTTTTTCTGGTGTTTCTCTCGCTCTCTCTGAGCTTCAATTTATCTGTAACTGTTTCTCTTTCTACTCCCCTTTTCACTTTCTTTCTGATGCTGAATGGGAATCCAACAACATTAGAGTTTGCACCAAAAACTTTTTGAGACTGTTCAAAATGTGGCAAACCAAGCCTGCTCCTCCCTAATTACCACATGGAGCAACCCTGACTAACCAAACCTCAGTTGTGCTCCTCCCCTCCCCCCATGTTCAAGGGGTCACATTCCTGACTTCCATCACATACTCTGAAAATCCCTATGATTATCCAGAGCATTCAGTGTCCTTGCCCCATGCCATTTGGATAACTGAGTATAAGCTGTGCTGTAAGGAGACATCTGCTGCTCTCTAGTTTGACCTGATGGAGCGGTCTCTCTCCAAGGCAGGATGTTTACCTCACAGAACAGACTGGGGGGCTCTTGGTCTGCTGCTTTTCACTTTCATGAATGCAGATTTCTTTGTGGTGAAAGCGTTGCTACAGTGGGGCAGGGGCAAGGGGAAAAATGCAGCTTCCTGGAGGTCCTCTGGCCGGGCAGAAATTTCACAATATCCTTCAAAATGCTTCATTAAATACATCACTTCTCAGGGTAGCAAGTGAATGGCTGTAGTTCAGCTTTCACGCTTAGGCACACTGATGCCATCTTGTGGAAGAACAGTGGGATAGCCGGGATTGTGTATTTACAAGGAGGGATTGTTTTCACGTTGTGCCTGGCTTATTTATTTTTAGGGCCTTTCTGGCTGGCTAGTAGCACTAATGCTACTACCTAGTGCCTATAAAAGGAGCTGATGTGATCTTCATAGCTACACAGATGTCTTCTACCTGTTTCTCAGAGTTCTCAACATCCCCCTGGGTTTAACTACTTACCCCTTGGTCTTGTGCTGTGTGGCAACTGTCTTTCCAACTTGGGGGGGACACGTTCTGGAGGAGCTGTTGCAGAAAAAACAGCTGCCCTTCCTATCCCAAGGGCCTGAAAGAGCTGCAGAGCTCCCAGCCACAACTATACTGGATTCCCATGTGGCAGGGCGGAATGCTAGTCACAGAGGCTGCTGAGCCAGTCCAGTAGATTATATATGGTGGAGCAAAGGCTGAGAGCCTTCAGAAACAGAGAGAGGAACCAATGTGCTCAGATCCCACTAGATACACAAGTTGAGTGAGGAGTGGTGTTTGGATCCAGATCTGCATTAGCCTAGAGTCCAGTGTTCAGATTTTAGGCTGAGTCTCAGGAGATTTGAGCCCCAAAACCTCAGCAACCTCACATGATCAGCTGCTGTCACAAGATATGAGCCAAATTGCCACTGCTTCTGGGCCTGCCTTTGAACTTCTCTCCCCTCAGCTTCTTTCCTCTTTCTGTAGTTAGTCATGTTGTATGATAAAGGGATTAGACACCTGGATTATGGGGGCTATTACTCACCCTCACAAGCTGCTTACGTTTGTCTGGGTCTCTCCAATCCCTGTATAACTAGTGGTACTAGCCAGATGTTCTGATGCAAGCTTTATTGGTGCTTTGGTTGTCCTTTTCCCCCCATTTCTTTCAATTCTGCTCTCTGATTCAAAATAATATAACAACTCAATCTCATGACTTTTCTCCTTGCCTTCCCTAATCGAATCCTGTCCTCTATGCACCTTCTAAAAATGGTTTTTAGTAACCAATTTGCTTAGAAGCTAAACTTTACAAAAGCCCTGCAGGGATTTTTCCAAGCAGAAAAAGTGGGCATGGCATTTGGTGCATCCCAGAGCTGCATTTTATTCAGAACATTCCTTCCCCACCATGTTACCATAGACTACAGCTGTGTAAATGCTGCAAACTTCATATTGCAGAAAGGGCTTGTGTCCTGACTCTTGCATTTAGGCTGCTGTTGCAAACCTTTAGAAGAGAGAGAAACTCAAACGTCAAATCCCAAATGGGGACACCCTCTGAGTTTGAAGGAAAGGAATTAGAAATCTAGAGTTTACATTTATGCCTGCAATATGTAGATGAGAATAGGTGAGATTAAAACTCGAGAGGAACATGGGACAAATCTAAGAACAGAACAAGTAATATTTCAGATGTCCTCTGTATTCAGTGTATAATGTACCATTTAAAAGTATGTTACTATTTCCATACACACTAGGAACCAGGTACTTTCCGTCTAGAATTCTAGATTAAGGGACAAAGAAAGTACAAATATAAAGTCTTAAAAGGGAAGGAAAGATGAATGCATCTCTTCCTCTAAAATTTCCCCTGCCTTCCTGCGGGGTGACAGACTTTGTACACTAGGGACAGATCCTCAGCAGCTCTAAGTTGTCATAGCTCCATGGTTACAGTTGCAAGAAACAGAATGAGAGTATCACAACGGTCTAAGGTGTTCTTAGACACACTTTATATTAAGGATCCATACAGTGTTTATAAAAGGTTAATAAATGATTAAGCATCTATAACAATTGATAGATATTTTAATAAATTCCTTATTACTATAATCTTTAGGTAAGGTACTTATGGCACACAGCACCATAATATTTCAGCACCTCACAATCTTTAAGGTATTTATCCTTATAACATCTTTGTGAGGTAGGGAAGTATTATTATCCTTATTTTACTGCTGGGGACCGGCGGCACAGCGGCTAAGTGACTTGCCCAAGGTCACAAAGGAAGCCTGTGGCAGAGCAAGGAAATAAAGTTGAGTTTCCTAGGTCCCAGGGTAGCACCTTAACCACTGGATCATATGTAATCAGCATTCTACTGATGCATTGATAACCACCTATAATGCATTACTACTCATGCCTGTTACAGACATATAACATCTATTAATCATTAATAAACCTCTGAGTGGAACTGTCATATGCAGTATGGTGGAAGGGAGTTCAATACCTGTGGGCACCTGCTGACATAGCCCAAACTCCCTATATGTGCAAGTTTTGTCTTAGGCAGTGTCCGTGATGAATGCAGGTTTTGTAATAGGTCATAAAATAGGGACACAGAAACAGTCCCTGAGACTCTTCAGCCTTTTGATGGCCTTGAAGATCAGGACCCTGTACTGAATCCACTGTAGTACAGGGAGCCTCCAATTTCTCACAAAGCAACTACAGAACACTGCTCAAGCTGACTCACTTATCTGACTGGTAGCATTTCATACTCACTTTACAAACCTGTAAATGACAACACAAAGTGCAAGACACTGGTCAGTCAGGCCTGATGTGTTCTCATCAGCCTCCCTATATATAAGGACTCACATGACCCCCATTAATAATGTAATATCTGAGCACCTCACAGTCTTTACTGTATTTATCCTCACAACCCCCCTTACCTCCACTGCACAGATGAGGAACTGAGGTACAGAGAGACTAAGTAACTTGCTCAAGGTGACACAGGACGTCTGGGAATTGAGCTGTGGTATCCCAGGTTAATGTCCTAACCACCGGACAATCCTTCCTCTCTTGTGGCGAGGAAGTGGCCTGTGCCTACCAGCAGACTGCCTGCCATCTGAGTATATATTGGGTGATGTGTCCATCTATTATCAGCCTATTACTCCTGGTTTAATTTATAAGCTATTGGTGAGCTCAATGTATTTGAAAAACAAGACAAAACAAAAACACACACCCTGAGGGGGGAAAAAAGGAAGTGCAGCAATGCTGAACCACAGTATTGTTGGCTTTGAAACAGGAAGCTTTCCCACCCTTCCTGTAAGTACCTGAAACACGTTAAATAACAAGCATTTGGGTTCTAAAAAAGATGAGATATCTCACAAAAGACCTCTTCTTTTCCCTGTCCTTTAATAACCCATCTTTTCTCAGAAAGTCAAACTGCAGTTGTCATGTGCTTTTGCATTTTACTTCTTGGTATTTGTATTACCATTTTCTGTTGAAATTTAATTGAATTTTTTTAATGCAACACAGTAAGAGCTCAGTAAGGAGTAAGGGAGAATCTGAAACAGAAACCTTTCCCCAGTGGTGTGTTGGTGCACCACAGAACAGCCTTTTTGTGCACTGGATTTGATTTTAAGATGTAGTATTCCATAAAGCATTTATTGCCTTCTCCGTTTTTATAAAGCATAATTCCCCGAAGATGCCTTCTGTTTCCATAATCCACTCTCAATCTGATTCAACAGCTTTACTCACAGTTTGAAGCTTAGTTGTGGGCAAACTAAGGAGCCTGAGACATTTACCAAAAAAAATTAGCAAAAGGCTCAGTGAGCAAGGATGTTTCCAGCAGACAGGATAATTAGAAGCAGAACCAAGGGAGACCTGAGAACAAGAATTTAGAAAATGAATGTATGCCAGCTATTTTTATTTATATTTAATTTAAGCAAGCATATTTTGTGTGTCCCCCACCCACCAGTGTTGTCAACTCTGATTTTATCTCCAATTTCATATTTGTGTCTGGCTTAAAGCCCAAACTCCTGGAGTCCTGTGGTCATTTGAGAATCTCGGAGGGGGAGGGGTAAGTGAAGTGAAGACTCTTAGGTGTTTAACCTTGAAGATTGCTGAGAAAAGCTTGAAAACATGACTTCATAAAACCCCTGCACTCATTTTAAAAATGTTCATGACTTAAGCCAATCACATGAAATGCTTGGGGTTGGCAATACTGTAGGTGCACAGAGCTGTTGGATTAAAACAATTCTCTTGGCATGAATTACTGCAGAGGAAGACTGGATTTAGTAACATTGGGTGTGTCTACACAGCAAAGAAAAACCAGTGCTGGCCGGTGCCAGCTGGCTCAGGCTCCTAGGGCTCGGGCTGTGGGGCTGTTTCATTGCTGTGTAGATGTGTGGGCTCGGCTCTGAGCCCAAGCTCTGGGACCCTCCCATCTCACAGGGTCATAGAGCCTGGACCCCAGCCAGAGCCTGGAAGTCTGCACAGTAGTGAATCAGCCCGGCAGTCCAAGCCAGCTGGCATAGCCACGGGTGTCTAGTTGCTGTGTAGACACACCCATTGAAGGTTCCATTGGCGACTTCCCAGGAGCTGGAGAGTTGCACCTGAATTGTGCTATAACTCTGCTCAGTTGAGTCTAGCTGGCAGCATTTTGACAGCTCATGTTATACCCTATGCAGCTCCATGGAGTCCTCATTCTGTGCTTTTTTTTGTGTGGTGGCTGGGAGAGATGCAGCTGGAGCTTACATTAAGTCCACTGGCAATGCAGAGCAACAACTTGGGGATGTCACAGCAGGCTTAGACTCTAAGGCAGGAGCCAGCCATGGCGGGTTAAATTCTGGAGTTTCATTCTTTCTGAAGATTGATTCAAACCGCTCCTCTGCTCCTCTTTGAAGCAATGGGGGCTGGAACCGAAGATCAAATTGTTTTCTCTTAATTATAGTTATTTGCCTTTTGGAGCAGTAAAAAGCTTCTGCTTTCCCATTTTCTGAAAAAGCACAGCCTGATTCTCCCCTCAGTGTAGTATTGTGCAAATGTTTGGAGTTACTCCAGATTTAGGGCCTGATCTAAAGCCCACTAAAATCAATGGGAATCTTCCCACTGACTTTGGATGAGGCACTTACACTGCTGTAAAAGGCCCCTTGGACCAAGACAACTAACTAATTTCACATAGTCTTCCAAACAGTGCTGGATTCAAACCAGTGGCAGAGGTGAAAGGCTCCATATCCCATTACCAAAATTCCCTAAGCCTGCCAGTCCCAGAAGCACAGTGACATTTAATATAATCTCAACATTAAACCCACCCCCAACTCAGAGCCTTTGTGTAAAGCAGACACTGCAAATCTTCCCAGAGCCTGGCTCATATTTGGATTGTTCCTTCATCTGAACATTTACTTTCCCCATTTAGAAAACCTCCCTCAGACATTGATAACTTATTTGCTTGATTCAGTGGCATCTCCCCTTCTAAAGCACTTGCCATTTGCTCTGTGTGAATCCCCACTTTGTCCTCATTGTGGCCACCTACCCGGTCAGCTGGAGCTATCTTTGTGTGTAACATTTCAGGCAACTGCATAACCATTGAATAACTATTCCATTAAAGGGGGGGAAATGAATAAACTCCACACAGATTAACACATGCTCCTGTTCTGAAGCCCATCTGTGTGCAATGCTGAATCTCATTATCTGTAACACTCCTCCAAGGAGCAGCATCAGCAGATTTCAGTTTGAACAGCAGGCGTAAACTTATAGTGGCGTTTCATATCAAATAGCGCCAATCCCCTTGATAATATTCTTAAATAAACTCGTTCTTGAACCACTCCCTTTATTTGGCATTCATTTGGAAGGCTCCTTCTCCTGGGACTGGTATCCACCTGTCATTTCAATAGCCATTTGGGCAGCATTGGCAGATTCTGAAAGGAACAGGTGCTGAGATGTGGGGCCTGTCACTTGTTTCTCTTTGCAGAGGCTAATGACCAGGAGAATATTTTCATAAGAAGATTTACAGCAGCTAAAGCTACCTTGGGTCTAGCAGACTAGCGGTATTATAATCCTGAAGGCAGTACTGAGCAGACAGCTTTGCCTACACTGTAGAATGAGATTTCTTGTCCTTCGGTTGGATTTGCAACTGAGTATTTCCTGGGGGTGGAGAGTACATCTTAAAAGGGGTGAATGATGTGTGAGATCTGGCCCTTGACTTGTTATACCAGCCATCTATTCTTTTTCACAAGCCCCTTCATATTTGCAAAGTGGCCAAACAACAAGATCCCTTTATGGCCCATCTTGGATAATACACAACACCTTGCATCTGAGAATTTCAAAGCATTTTACAAATATTAATTTATTAAGCCCCATAACCCTTCCTTAGGGGGGAAGGTCAGTATCATAATCCCCAATTGTGGAAACTGAGGCATTGAGCTGAAGCTCACACACTAAGTTACATGTCAAAGATAAGACTAGAATCAAAGAGTCTTGCCTCCCAGTCCTCTGCTTTAGTCAGGATTGAACCTACGTTGGGAGTGTAGGTAAAAAGAACATAATTATCTGAATTATAATTTGGCTAAGACCCCAAGAACTGTATCCCTAGGCAGTATGGATCTGATCCAGCTCCCAATGACTCTAGGCCCTACAAGCACAGATGGCATCAGTATAATGTGGAGTTTTAGGAATCTGAATTGCTATGATCTTTTAGTTTTGTTCTTGTTTCTTTAAAGGACTAGTTTTTCCTTTTGCTTTTATCCTCTTTTCCCCTCTCCCTGCATGTGCTTTTCATACCTCTCTATTGTTCATGGATGGTTCATGGACCAGTTAATAAAGCTGACTTAAGCAGGTACAGAGGGGGTAATAATGAGTCATTTGAGTCATTATGGCTGAGCACTAGCTCTGCTCTAGGTGGGGTTGAGTCTCTCTCTATATAAAGGAAGACGATTCAAAGGGCTCTAAAATTCACTAGCTGACTCAGACTATCTTGCAATTTGTTGTGCCTCATGGGGGTGATGGTTAGTTTATATGGTCCAAATTTGGGGTCACTTGAGCAAGGGGTACGTGAAATACAGCTCCCTTAAAAGAGAACTTTACAAAATCAACTCATTCTAAACTTTTTTTATGCATATCTTGGACGCAAGTCCTGACTCTAAGTACCCCCCGAATGATCTCAGTTGCTTGGCAGTTTGCTCAGATAGTGCACAGCACCAACTGCCCTTTTGGGGAAGAAATCCTGGAAAAGTTACTAACCTCAGCATTTGGACCTATAAGTCAGGATGGGATAAACTGCCAAGCCAAAGAGACTGAAATGCACAGGTGCAGCAAGTCTAAGACTTTGTTGAAGCAAGAGGTTTTGCAGACAGCGTGTTGTCACAGTACCTGAACAGCTCAAGGTGACATGCAGTGCTCATTGAACCTGAGCTGTGCCCCTGGCAGCGTTCAGAGAAAGTGTGCCCTGAGTGCCTACACACCAGTATGTCCTCTTTTTGCAAAGTTAACTCAGGTAATTGGCATCTGGGTTAGCCTAACCTGGGTGTGAGCAGCCACACTTCAAAGCTCTAACGAGTTACTGTGTTCTCACTGGTACTGCACTCCTCGTGTGTCAGTAGGATGTCCGGGAGCACATCCCAGGATTTTTTGTGCTTAAGTAAATTGAGCTGCTTTATGAGTCTTTCCCAGTGAATTGTGGGAGAAATTGTCTGTCCTTGTGGACGCATGAGGAGAACTGTGGGAAGGCATTGGACTACTATTAGCATTACAGTGAGTTAATCTGTGTCCTCACTGCAAAGCAGGTGGGTTACCAGCCCAAGTGAAAGCAGCACTTGGGCTTTAGCTTATAGCTTGGGCTGAAAGCAGCACAAAAACTTCGCTGGGCGAGTTTAACATGTAGACTAGGGTTGGGAGGCTTAGGGGCAATTCCTGATTCAACTCCGCAGACCCGCAAACACTGAGCCTACTCCTGGCAAGACACCCCAGACTTGCTAAAAGTTGCTTCTCATTCACCCTTGCTCTGAGGATTCTACCTGAGATGCTGCCTTAGTAAGCCCTGGAGATCACATCATGGATGCCGCCAGCCTGCTGACAATCCCCCTGGTGAGAAGATACTGAATTTATCAGGCCATTTTTCCCCCACCTAATTTATAGTCTACACTACAGCCGTATAGCCAATGAGGAAGTGTTATATAGTAGCTAAAGCAGAAAAATGGGAGTTAGGACTCCAGGATTCAATTCTTGCCTTTGCCACTGTCTTGCTGTGTAAACCACAAAACAAAACAAAAAGAGAGCTCCTGCCCCCAAAAGCTCACACTCCACACACATTTCTAAGAGGGATGTGGGATAAATGGGCATTGTTCCGAGGCTCAGATGAGTTTGCTGTGCTTCTTAGAAGCTCTTCACAGCTGTGTCAGGGAGGTAGGTAAAATTATTGTTCCCATTTTACAGGTGGGGAAACAGAGACAGAACAGGCAAATAACTTGCTTTCAGTTGGAAGCAACAGTCTCATAACTGTCAGGAGTTCCCACTCCCACTCCTGTGCTCTTTCTCAATCATTAGGTTAGCCCTGGGTTCTGCCACTGCTGAACACACAGGTCTTACAACCTCTAAGTAGGTTTTGTTCATGTCAATGCCCTGTGATTTCTCTGCTGTCAGCACGTAACAAGTCCCTTAATCTGTGTGCTCATAAAGTAGAGCAGTTATGGCACATTTGTCCAATTACTATATAATCAGTTCTGGCAATTACAATACGCTCAGTTCTGGCTCATCGGAGCTGCTATTCACTCCCCCATGATGAAGCGAACTGCCCCAGTCTCTCTCATTTATAATGACAGCGTGATTTGTGTAGCTTTAACAGAATGGGATGGGGGGTTACTCCAGGCTGTGGTTATACAGCTGCAAGAGAAGCAGACAGCAGTAATCAGGGGGGGGGAAAAAAAAACCATTTTTCCCTTCTAAAAAAGATGCATTTTTCCCTCCCATCTCACACATAGGAGAAATCCAAAACTATAATATAGAGCTGAGTGCATTCCAACACAACTGCTACAAATATCCACTCAACTAAATCACTGAATTTGCTTAGTCTGTGTCAGGGCCCATTGGCTTCCTAGGACTCTTTTAGGGAACAGGTTTATAGGCAGCCTATAAATATTGATGGAAAGTGAACTGTGAATTTGCAAATGCAAAGGATTCATACTGGAAGTGTGATCCTAAGAGCCATGTTCAGCCAACCAATGCTCAGAAACACCACAATATGACCAGTGCGTTCACTAAAAACTAGCCAAATCACATTGAATTTTAGATGCTTGTGCACAAGCTAGAGACCAAGAATAATTCCAAAATTATTCTGGTAAAGAATTTCCATAACCAATAAATAAGAGAAACTTGTCATCTGATTGCAGATAACTTGGGAAAAGCTAAATATTTGCTGCAAATTATACATTCAGCTTGAGATATGAGTGTAAGCTAGATCCTCAGCTTAACTATGATGCTTTATGTTGACTTCAGTGGTACTGTGCTGAGTGAGGATCTGACCCAGTATTAGGGTAACCTTTTTTCCCCAAAGCTCTTTCTGAATTATATAATTACACTCTCATTTCATCCACTGCTAAATGCAGCCACCTCTTGGCTGGAAGCAAGGCAGATAATTGGTGCAAAGCCAAATGCACAACAGGTTGCGGAAGATGTGTGGAAGTGGAAATATTGTTCCAATCAACACAACCAGGTCAAATCCTGCTTTTATGAAAAGTACCAAGGGATTTTTAAGGCTGAGCAAACAGGACTTTGTCTTTAAACATCTGTTCTGAAAATGCCCCACAGGGTAAACCATATGTAACTCAATCCCCTACCTTGGGAAGATAATTATATGTGTTGTTATGTATTTTGGTAGCCTCTAGAACCTCAGTCATGAGCCCCAATGTTCTAGGCACTGTACAAACACATAAAGAGGCAGTCTAAGTATTTCAAATATGCTGCTTAATCCACAGAGTCAGCTCCTCCTAGATAGTAATGCATATCTTACTGATGGGGAGGAGAATGTATTTTGCATAGTGAATAAATAATATTTGGGGGCAGTGCAGCAGGCAAAGATAGGGCAGGGGATGTTATCTCACTGCCTCGCACTGCATTCAGTTCCTACTGATGCTTCACTTCTGATGTTGCAGGTTTATCACTTAATATTCTCCAAAGATTATACTGCAGTGATCATAAACACCATTATAAATGTACCACTTTGATATTAACGAGCTTTACTATAAGGGGACATGAACTTGAATTTTATGACAGACCCTGGGTATAATTTGCACTGGGCTATAAAGCCCATGAATTATTGAGACAGTTTACTTCCCTGCCTGCATTTCCTTCCTGAATGAGCATGTGTTATTATGCTGCAAGCTGCTGACAGTGACGTAGGTGCAGACCTGTTCCAGCAGCATCTCTTCCCACCGCTGGCTCCAGCATAAGGCTGGCAGATCACAGCTGTAAATAACTGGCAAAGTCAATCAGATTGGACAAGTGAGAGGAAAATTGTATGCTGGAGGAAAAAAAAAAAAAACAAAGGTTATCAGAACTCTGAAGAGCACCCTTCCCTAGAGCTGGGAGGTCTCTCTAGTAAACACAGGGTGGTGTTTTACCGTCAATCTGAGACACCACATGGGGGTGAGGTGTGTGCACACCCACTGATGATTTATAGAGAACTTAGTGATTATGAAAGAGGCTGACTGCAAGCCCAGAAGTTTAACATCCTGTCGCCAAGTTCTGGACAAAGCTAATCTGGAGGATCACATCTGTCACTTATTTTTTTATTAGTTATTTACATTACATTAGCACCAAGAGGCCCTGACTGAGACCAGAGCCCCATTGTGGTAGGTATGGTACAAACACAGAATGAGGGATTCCACTGCCTCCAGGAGCTCACTCATTAAACAGAAGAGACAGACAGGATGGGAGAAAAAACAAAGGCACAGAGATAGAGGAAGTAACTTGTTCAAGATCAGCCAACAGGTCAGTGGCAGAACCAGGAATACAAGCCAGAGGGTCTGAGTCTCAGGGGAGTGCCCTATCCACTGGCCACACTACATCTTCTCTTTTTCCCTGCCCCCATCCTTCTGCACACACATTGTGTGCTGTCAGAGTGTAAACAATTCAGGGAACAGACTGCATCTTCATGGAGGTTTGCACACCATTAACACCCCAGGTCCTGAGCCTGACTGAGACATCTGAACAAACACATAGCAGCAGCACAAGCATATGCAGCAGCAGACAAACTACCTCACCTCACCTGACTCGGAGAGCACCCTTTTAGGACTGGCTGTATTAGGAAGTAAAACCAGTTCCCACACCAGTGCTGCAGGGAATTAACCAGTTCCAGACCCTTCCATAAAACGTGATTGAGACCAGGTCTCTATGGCCCTGCCAAAAATGTCCCACTATTGCTAACATCAGTACAGCTCCTGCATAGCCCTAGTACAGAGGGGCCACTGGCACTTTAAATACCACATCAATTAGACCTAGCTCAAGCAGTTAGGACAACATGGTGGTTAAGGGTCTGGCAACTGCCAGCAACCTGTCTGCACTAGAGATTCCAATACTGCTAGCCCCAACTAGTGCTAGCAACAATGGGAAAGGTTCACAGACTTTCCTAGCATAGAAAAGGCTAGTCTCACTTCCTGTAATGGTGATCTAAATAGTTTTGTCCTGTCTACACTAGTACATAAATAGTTTTTAACATCAGTTGAGAGTTAACAGGATGGGTCAGCAATAGCTGTTTTTTGTCAGTCCTCTCAGCAATGGCTGATTTTTTTGTAGCCATGGACCATTAGAGGTGAGAGGGGAGTTCTGTATGGCATATTTCATCCTTGGCTTTTCTGCAGAAATGAGTGCTTTGGGCCCATCTCTAACACATCCTAAACATGAAGCGAGCCAGCTAGCCTGCTCTACCTTATTTCTCAGGGTTCATTTTGCTCTGGCCAAATACAAATAAACCAGACTTATGGCCATTTAAAAAAGAAAAACCTACCAAGTCTGAAAGCAACCCTGGCTTTTTTTCATTGAAACAATAAAGTCCTTCCCTTGTATCGGAGAAAAGCAAGGTCTAAGAGCCATAAAGCAATGTTCTGTTGGTTGAACTATTTTTATTTCTGGTCATAAGATTAAGAAAACATTATGTTTAAAACGTCCCTTTAATGTTACTGCTTTCCCAACCTCATGTCCTCAGGCTCTGCCATTTATTTTGCTTTCTTTTTTCCTGTTTGAATTCACAGCACAAAGAAACCCATCATCCCAAGAAGTTTGTTCTTTCAGCTGATGCACTCGCTATGCTTTCTCTTGAAATCCATTTGGATTTTCATTGGCTAGAGAGCCTCCTATGTGCAAACAGACACTGACAATACTGCATTGTATTTAATCACCCAGACTCCTTGAATTGTGTCTGTAGATCTTTCAATTGGCTCATTCCTCCTATCCCCAAAGAGAAAAGGGAACATCAATTTTTTTCTTGTCTCTTTTTTTCTTCAGTGGTGTGACTCTTCCTTCCCTCCCCACCCAAAGGCACTAGCTTTTTAATCCATCTAATCTTCATTCATCAAATGAGTGGAGTTTCTAATCCCCTCCTCATGAAGGAAGAGCTTCTGGGCAGTGCACAATTTTTGCTGGGAATTATTTAACACATGACTAAAAGCATGTGGGTACAGGTTCAAAAGGAAAAAGTGCTATGTACACACAGTGTAGTGCATGTGTTCAAGTTAAAGGGGTGCTGCCAAAGGATTTAGGGTTCAGATTTAAGCTACCTAAAATCTATAAATATGGTGGAGATGTCACCTAACCAACGAGCCAAAAAAAAATAAAATCCAAAGCTTTGTCTCCAATCAATTCTAAGAAAGCTGCAAATATTGATACCCTGCACTTCTCTACATCTTTGCATTGAAGGGTTTCAAAGGCTGTGTTTACACTAGAGAATTTTAGGAAAAATATTCAAATGGGGCTCTGTGAGCTTACACTGGTTTAGTGAGAACCCTAGCATAGACAAGGCTGCAGGAGCTTCTAATTACTTAAATTTTCTGTTCCCCTTGCTGACAGCCATTGTCAGCAACAGGTATCTTTGGAGTCAAGATAAGTCTTCAGGACCTGTGACTTCTGATCTTCACCAGGACTAGACCACATTTCCTTAACATGGCGGTAACATATTTTGGTTTTGTCCACATACTCAAGATCAACGCATGTTATAACATGGCAAGGCCACTGCCATTTTTAAGCACTGTGCTGTACAGTTGTATGATCCCCACATTCAGTGAGAATTGGATTTCTTTCCTTCATCAGGAAAATTAATAAAACTTTGCATTTCTACAGCACCTTTCAGTGGAAGATCTCTAAGCATTTTACAAACATTAGGTAAACTTCCCATGAATTGAGCTTTCATCACTATAAAAGAGGTTAATAAATTCTTCCCATTTTTTCAGATGGGGAACTGACCAAGAGTTGTTCAGGTCAAAGTTTTCAAAAGTGGCCACTGATTTTGTGTGCCCAGCTGGGGTCATTAGAGGTCTGATTTTCAGAGGTGGTGAGCATCTGCCCCCCACACCTGCAGTTCAATTCAATAAAGTCTAGCTGATCAGGTTCTCCATGTCTTGAGTTGGACACCCCGAAATGGAGACACGTCAAATAAGTAGCCACTTAGGAAAATGTTTGGCCCAAGTGACTTGTCTGCAGTTAGAGAGGCTGTATTATCAGCCTGGTACAGATTATTGATGTTACACTTGCTGTCTTCACTTATTAGAATAACACTACCCCAGGAAGGTGGAGAATGTAGAGAGAAAACCACTCTTAAAAATGGATCTTGGCTGTGAGCTGACAGTCTCATGTACTAAGCAGATGTAATTAGAAATAAGATTCTTCCAAAAATAGGGTTCTCTGTCTTAAGCTCTTGAAGCCATAAAAGGTTTCCAAGAATCTATTGTCCCCTGAGGATAGATGTCTTAACCCTCTTCTACGATCTAAAAGGGGGAGATCACTTTACATTTGGGGCCAGACACTGTTACTGGTAGGTTACTGACATCCTGTCTGAGCAACCTTCCTGAACACTGCAAACATGGTGAGTGCACTGTCTTTCCTTGCTATCCCAAACTGTAATGATTGGAGCATTTTTTCTGTGTACCTGTGATATTGATTAAACACCTTTCAAACAGCCTGTGCAGGACTTTATGTGAAAACCTTTTGCAATATAGACCTTCGAAAGACAAATGATCTCAAAGCAATGTTGAGCAGCTCTAACAGACAGACAGTGGACTCCTATTTTGTTAATTGCCTCATCTAAAATAATTTAGACATGCTTGAATGACTACCTCATTAGAGAATTACTGAATTTTTTAATATGTCCATTTAAATTCACTTCTCTTGAAATTTTTTTAAAAGTGTTTAATAATTAAAGCATTTTCTAGGAAAAACGTGCAGGATTAATTCTTTATGAGTGGAGATGTGGTGAACCTGGAGCTTTCTGAAAGGTTATTTAACACCAACTCAGCATGTACTGTATGTTTCACAAAAGGAAAGGATGCTGTTTTAGACATTCAGAATTTAGATGACTGTAGTGCTAATAAATAATTACTGGCTTTTATGCTGAGTCTTGTCCAAAGATCTCAAAATATTTTAAAAACTGTCTATAAAAACAGTAGAGACACAGAGAACACTTCGTTCATTGCTGAAATGCAGCCTCCTCTTGGGAATATTGTGGCTGTTTAACAGTACACAGCAATATTACATGGTATTTCAATAGAAAGTGGGAAATGTCCTGTGTAGAACTGAAAACACAGGAGGAAAGCACTAAGGATCATTCATACTCAGCTGCGAGAAGTGAAACCATAAATGTCAAATGGATTGTTCCTTTGTCTTAAAGGTCTCCTCTTGCTTCCATTGACCTCAATGCACAGAATCAAATCCTAAATCAAAATTGGCCGTTTAAGTTCCAAACACTCCCTTCAGCAAATAAACAGGGAACTAGCCATCATGGGGAAACCAGTAACTAAAGTACATGAACAATCATAACCTCATCAAATTAAGCTCACTAGAGTAAACTCAAACAAAAACATGCCCAGGTTGGGTGGCTTCACAAATGTATCAGTTTCTTTGTTGGGTTCCCACTGCTTGCCTTTGCCTCTGTGAAAGATTTCAGGGACTGCAGAGTCAAATACCCATACCCAAATATACCAATACTGATGGTTAGATGTAGTTAGCATCAGGACACAAGGCAAGAACCAGAAGATCAATGCAACTTTAGGGTTTCTGCCTCATTAGAGAAAGAGGAGGGGGAGCTGGAGACAGAGTCACCATTGCATGTTCCCAGCTTTGGCCAATTAATGCCACAATTAATGTTTACAATTAGGAGGTCTCTTCTTATTTTGGTTTAACTTTAGTTTTCCATGTAGCTGAGTTATGCATGCCTGAAAATATCCATTTGTAATGGAAGAACTGACACCTCCTCTCTGGGAGGGAGCATGGAAGCTGGCAACTAAAAGATATCCATTTGGGGCCCAAGTTCATAAACATTAATAGCCTACACCAATTTAGAAATCCCATATTTTTCCTGACTTGCCCAGTTCAGTAGAAGGTGAATCAGGTGGCTGGTTGGGAGTTGTTATTACACTGCTTGCTGCCATTAAGGACATGCTGGGCATTTGGGGAATTAAGAGAGGCAGCATCAACTAATGATTAGATCACAGGATTGGATTGGATCAAAGGATTCAAGACACCTGGATGCTAATCTTATCTTGGACACTGACTTGCTCTGTGACCTTGGTCACTTTACCTTACTGTGTTTTAACCATCTACAGTGGGGATTGTGAAGATAAATTGGTGGGTGTAAAGTGCATTTATCTCCTCGGGTGGAGATGCTAGACAAATGCAAAGTGTTTTCACAGTGGGGTGAGAGCTCCTTATTTGCTGCAGGAATTTAGGTGGACTTCATGAATCCCCCAGTCACGATCTTATTCCGTGGTGAGACAAAATGTTTCCAAAACTACTGAGGTGAGGAAAGCCTTTTAAATGAAGATTTAAACAGTGAACAACTTCCTGTGTCCTGGCATCTGAAGATGAGAAATTGATGAGCAGCACCAAGCTTGCCGGGGCTCTATGGTAAAATATGAAAACTGCTTAATGTAACTTTCCATAGGAATTGAAATTCAGGAAATGTTGAGAACCTAATCCTGCCTTTGCTAGTCACACCCAGAGCTCTTACTGACATCTGGTGCAGCATGCTGACCTGAGAATCTCTGCTAGGGTAGGATAGGGTTGAAAATCTGGAGGAAGCATAAGGATAAGTAAGAATGCACAGAAAAAAAATCAGATTCTTTGCACATTATTTATAATAATCATTATAACTTTAGCCCCACTCTAGCCCTCTTATCTTGAAGGATCACAAAACGTTCTACTGACTATTAACCTGCATATTACATAGGACCACTCACTTTTTACCAGAATGTCAGAACACAGCAGCAACATTAGGGAGAAGACTGATTTTGGCAATGCCAGTGGTTCTAGATGGATTGGAATTCACATTTGAGAAGGAGGAGAGTAGAGGGCAGAAATAAGAAAAGATGCTGTCGCCTCAGCAGCTAAAAGAAGCAATTTTTAGAGGGGGAGAGGAGGCCCTTTAGACTAGAGAATAAAATACTTTAGCTTCCCTCATGCTAGGAATGCAGGAGCCACACAATTAGTCTGTGCCTTTTCTCCATGCCATTGGAACCACACTTCCTTTGTTCACTTCCTGCATTGTCATCAGCTCTTTCCCCAGGATGTGTTTTGGTAATGAGGATGCAGGAAGGTCTGACTTGCCTTTGACCCTGGACTGCGGGAGCAATGCTATAAACTGAAGCTCTGTGGTGAAATGCACGGCAGATTGCTACCCAGGGCAGTTGCTTTTAGGTTGGCTTTGCAGAGCTGCCCAGGAGTGAGGCTGACTGAACAGAGATGAGCTCAGGTAATAATATTTGGATCCAGATCCAGATCTGGATTTTGAACAGCTCTTTGGGATCTGAGGTTTGGATCTGGGGCCTTGTGTGGTTATGGTAGTTTTTCGGGGTTTCCATACCTCTGCTAGGGATTGTCAGTCCCCAAGCAGACTCTAGGGATGACTCACAAGCAGGAAGAGATGTAAAAGTGAAAGCATTCTGGGGTAGAGAAGTCAAGCTGGAATTGTTATGACTCTCTCAACCCCATTAAACAGGCACCAGCCTCACTCTAGTCAGAGGGTCTTTGGCAGTTGCAAAACTGGGCCTTAGCACAGCCATTTCCTCTTGGCAAATCTCTCATTGTTCACAAACCCATTCTCCTTGATGTAACAATGCAAGTCACTGAAAAGTGCAGCACCGCCCCCTAGTGTCACCCACTGGATTTGTTGTCTGCCCAGTCCTGTCATGCTGTGCAGCACTATAAATGCGGCTAGGAGTTTCACCCCAGTAGTTTTGATAAGTTACATCTCTTACCCGGTTGATGTTTGCAGTAGGAAACAAGAGCCACAACCATTCAATGATCAGTATAAGCATTTACCGCTCTGGACAGGCATGAACATGTCCCAAACCAACAGAATGTAAAGCAATAGTTTATTATTCAGGCTTTGTCTAGGTTAGGTTGTAAAGATGTGTTGTTAGAACAGGTCAGCTATCATGGGCAAAATTTTCAAAAATGTCTACGTGATTTAGTTTCCTACATCTCATTTTCAAAAGGAAGTTCAAAACTTAGGAGCCTAAGTGCTACTAGAAAGTCAATGGAACTTAAGCGAAGTGCCACAGTCTCTTTTGAAAATGAAACGGGCTATAGTCGAATTTTCTCCATAGCCCCTCTCTGTAACTGAGAGCTGGCTGACTTAGAGCTGGCTGAAAATAGTCCAATTTTTATGGAAGTTTTTGACACAAATTTTTCCTCTTTTCAACAACTCTATAGTCTTTATCTTTTATTACAAAAGTTCTCACAGAAAAAAATAATTCACAAATTTTTCTTTTGTTTTTCCACAAGCTATAAGGTTGACAAATGAAGTAATAAGAGATCATTCAAACTACTCACATACGCTGCTAGTTTCTCAATCAACTGTAACTACTCAGGGGAAAAGATCTGGGTGTTACTATGGGCTGCTCAGCTGAGAACAGCTGCTCAGTGGCAGTTAAAAAAGCAAACATAATGTGACAATGCTTAAAGAATGGGATGGAAGATACTGAAAATATCTTCCATCCCAAATATCATGCCACTATATAAATCGATGGTATGTCCTCACTTGGGATACCATGTTCAGCTCTGTTCACATTATCTCTCGAAAGAGAAGTCCTTTGCTTCTCCTTTCAGAGATGGGTGATAAAAATGAGAGGCCTGGAGAGACTTCCCTCTGAACCGAGATTTGAGCTATAGCAAGACTGTCTTTAATTATGAGTAAGCAACAGGATGTTGTAGCTCTGAGGCCAGCTACTTTAGAGAGACAAGACAACATTCACTCAACTTCTCTGTTATACAGAACTCAGAAAAATAACTTCCCAAGCTGCGCTGCGATAGCAGAGTGGAAAGCGGGGATTTGCCCCTCGGTACCAGACTGATGGAAAGGCTTAGTGGATAATAACATATCTACCCTATCCCTGGCCTGGGATCACCCAGGGATTGGGGGAACCAACAACTGTCTGTACCTTGGGGGAGTAGAAGAGATTCAGCCTAGAGGTATCTGACATTTTTTGGAATCACTTAAGGTCAGATTCATTCTGTTAGGAATGTTCCTGCCCATTCTCTGTCCTGATACAGAGTGCTGGGCAGGGGTGGGGGAGGATGGGAAAGAGAGAAGGAGAAGACTCAGTAAGTGAATCCTTCCCTGCTACCTCCCCACTCAACTATGAGCCAGTTAAATATAGACCCAACACTTCTCTGGGGAGCCAGATGCACAAACTGATCAAATGCCATGAGTCTGTAGCAGAGAATCTAGTCTCTACTCTGTTGGCTGGCAAGGAGATCTTCATTTTTAAATCATTAGCATTTGTCTCAAATGTCAGAGAACAGGCTTTTAAAAGCCATTTGAGATCTTTCTCCCATCATGCTCCTTTGAAGAATCTGGGGCTACCGTTTAAAAAACAAATACCTGAATATTTGTAGACAACAGCTACCTCCTACAGCTACCACGCTGGTCTCAGCAGAAAAGACCATCAATCAGATTCTTATTAACTAAGGACCAGATAACGTTAACCTCATCCTAACATTTCCCACTCCCTGTTCTAATCACTAACAGCACTTGGCACTCAGACCCCCACTCCTCACTTAGGTCTTGATTCAGGAGTGGACTAGCATGGAATTTTTGGGATATTGGGATACTGAAAAGCAAGCTGTCCTGTTTGGTAAATGGTCTCTGATGGCCCGTATTTTTGCCTGGTCTGAGGGACCAGTGACCATTTCACAAGTTTCAGCTTTCAACTGAAGTACAGAATGATGTATTTTTCCTATCATTGATGGTTCATGAGATGGTTGGATTATTCTCTTCCACATACCGTGTTCTGTGCTTGTAGCTTAGCCCCTTGCCTGCTGACCCTGGTAGAGTTTCCTCCTGCACATTGCTGAGCACACCTAGCTAGAAAATTAATGCATTGATTGGAAGCTGGCATGGACCTTTTGGTTTATTCCTTTCTGTACAGACTGAGACACTGACACCAGAACAGATAACAGAGTACAAAGGCGTCTTCGAGATGTTTGATGAGGAGGGCAATGGATTAGTGAAAACAGAAGATCTGGAGAAGCTCATGAGCCTGTTGGGAATCAACCCAACCAAGAGAGAGCTAGTGACAATGGCAAAGGAGGTGGACAAAGACAGTAAGAACCTCTCCTGGTCCTCTCTTTTACTATATTTCCCTCCCTGAAACCAGTGTGTTGAACTTTCCAGGTTCTGTGGTTCATAAGAGGGAATCCACAAGACAGGATTCTCAATGACTAGCATATTAATGTAGCCCAGTGCTTTGTTGTTCTTTTAGATAAGGGCACCTTGAACTGTGATGGTTTCCTGGTTTTGATGGGCATTTATCATGAAAAGTCTAAAAACCAGGACGAAGAGCTGAGGGCAGCATTCAAGGTCTTTGATAAGGAACACAAAGGCTACATTGATTGGAATACACTCAAGTAAGTAGCAGATTCCTGAAGGTATGAAATATGGGCCTGATGCTGAACATACCCAACTCTTTGACTCACAAGTCAGTAACAAGCCGCGCCTTTAAAGTAGGAAGAGGAATGCTAAAGGTTTGGGAAGGCAGAATGGGTGCTGAGACCCCAGCTGAGTCAGTGTCCTAGTTTGCCCCTGGACTCCAGATGAACAAATGACTGGTTTAGACCCTAAACATTGAGTATATCTTGATGTTGTTTTACTGTCCAGTTGAGAGGTTCCAGACAGGGTTTTTTCCCTAACTGTTCAGTGTTTTCAGAAGATCAGTGCCCACATGTCTGAATTACAGTGACATCCATATCTGTGAAAGTTACATTCCAAAGAACACATGAACAACTGAAACAACAATCAGAACTGAAGCTGGGTGAATAATGAAAAAAGAATTCTCATGAATCTTCATTCAAATTTTTACATTAATATGTTTAGTCTATGTATGCATGTTTTTCTGTTATCTTTTAGAGACTTTGCTAGCAAATGAGTTTACTGATAAGAATGTTGGCAGAAACAGTGAACTTAAATAAAATGTGGGAGACTATTTTCTGAAATTGTGAAATCACATTGGAAACCTGAGCTACCATGCATGAAACAAAGATGCCATGTGACCGATCAAATCATTCAACACAGCTCAGTTTGAATAGTGAATGAACAAACTAGCAACCAAGAATCATTCACAGAAATTATTCAGTTAATCACTGAAAATAACTAACACATTGGAGAAAAATGTTTAAGCCATTAGTAGACAATCCAGGAAAAGAAATTTGTCAAATAAATCATTTGCTCAGATATAATACAAATCAGCGGACTATGTCTGGAATATGTCTTCAGCAGGCATAAAATCAGCTACGCCGATTACACCAGCTGAGCATCTTGCCCTTTGTATTATCAACAACAAACAAACTAAGAATTAGCCAACACCGTAACAACAAAAGAAAAAGGAAGCAATAAAAGAAAAAGAGGATAAAAAAGAAAAGGAAAAAAACCCTAAAAGATTACTTTGTAAAAGTAGCAAATGTTTCTACTCTTAACTTTGAAATTAACCTATATTTCCATATGCACATGAAAAAGATGTCCATTAGACTGGATAAGATTAATGCATATAGCTAACTCAAGGTCATAGGCAATATTCCTCTGGTTAACCAGCATTAATCCAACTCCTGTTTATAAATGTGTAAAAGAGGAGGCACGTAGCTTGGAAATTTTTCTGTTTATCATTTAGACACGAGGTTCCAGACTGTCTAATATGCTCAGAACTTGGTCTTGATGAGGAAAGAAAACAAACATTCTTTAATTAAAAAGCCTGGGATTTGCCTCTAAGTTTCAAGCTACCAATGCTGGCAGAATCAGAGGAGCTACACAGTTTGTACTACAGCAAGTTCCAGGGCGGCTAGTGCAGGCTTCAGGCTCCTGCAGGGTCCTAAAACGAACTTTCATTGGAAAGGCAAGATTGTTCTGACTATTTGTTCTACCCTTTCATGGATATAGAACTAGGACAATCAATGATTTCGCCAACAAGGCCAGAAAGTGCGCAGCACCCAGCTATTTCCCATTTTGACACTTATGGTCAGATTTTCAAAAGATCTCAGCATGTTGGATGCATTTTTTGTGCTGGGTTCTTTTGAAAATCTAGCCCCAAGAGGGTGCTGAACACTTAGAAATCTGGCCTTGAACTCCTTGGAAAATCAGGCTTCAAGTCCCAGCCTGTGCTGTTCAGGTCTAATGATTTCTGTTTTCTCAACTCACATAATGTTTCAGCAAAAGAGAAAAACTTAAATGTTACCTTGACATTATTTCAATTCAAGAGTGAGCAGTGTTGGTGCCCTTATTCCCCTCATCTTTTTGCCAAGGACAGGATAACTGCTTTGAAGACTTTTCATGAAAGTGAGCTTCTCTGGCTGCTTTTGCTTTATTGATCTGTGGATCATTGATGTGCTCTGATGATGGAAATTGCCTCCCTGACTTTGAGTTACGCACGAAGCACATGGAAGGCAGTATTGCCTGTATGCATTACAACTCAGCAAGAAGAATATAGCCAGGTGGGATAGGGGCAATAATATCCAGCACTCTTTTGTGTCCTTACACACACAAGATACTAGCAATCTTTACAAAGCTCCGACAGCCCCAGGGACACTTGGATAAGTGTGTGTTTTCTTACATCTGCTAAAGGTTTGTATGGAAGTATCATGCCTTGGTGAATTAGGTTTCCTTTCTTTCATCTTGAAAGCTGGTGTTAGCTGTACTATGCCCATGTCTACATATACACACAGGACTAATCACATATCTGAGAGTTTGATTGGCCAAACCAGGCTTTATTTAGGATCAGGATTCTCAGTCTCATGGGCTAATACCATGGGTGAGATTTCAAGGTCTATTTTTCTCCACTAAGTGGGATCACAGCATCTCAAGTTTCTGTTTGTGTTGGGGTTGGAAATATACAATGCACTAGAATAGATACCGTAAGGAACAAGTATGGCTTAATAGGGCTTTACCATCTCTCACTGGTGTAATATTATCTGGTTCACTTGAATGTTGATTGTCATAATTCCATGCACGTTTTCCATTAGAATATGAACAGAGTACACCATAGCTATGGGCTAGTGGTTAAAGTAGGGGACTAGAAATCAGGACTTCTGGATGTCATTACTTTTTTTACCAGTGATATGGTGTGACTGAGATTTTCAGAGGTTCTGATCACTTGCAGCTCCCATTTACTATAAATGGAGTTGTAGGTGCTCACTTCTTCTAAAAATTGTCATGTGTGACCTTGGCCAAGTCATATTTCCAAGCCATGCCTCAATTTCCCCACCTGTAAAATGGATCTAATTATACCTACCTTTGAAGGTTGACAGGAAGATGTTCATGTTTGTAAAGTGCTTTGAAATTCACATATGAAGGGCCAAGTATTGCCAGATTTGGTGTGTATTTTTAGGTATGTGCTGATGAATGCTGGAGAGCCACTAAATGAACAGGAGGCTGAACTGATGATGAAAGAAGCTGATAAGGATGGAGATGGAACCATTGATTATGAAGGTATAGTATCCACACACACATTTCTTTGGCAAATGAAAGATGCACTGGAAAGATTACTCCCAACAGCCTGTGGTCAGCAGTCTTGGATCCTTCTTGCCTTCCTTAGAAGCCTTGCCCACAGAGGTCAACCAATTATGACTTGGTGGGTGTATTCCACAATCAGCGTCATGCAATTGTGAGAGGAATGTGTGGTCTAGGTCACAGGGTTGGGGACTTCTGAGTTCTAATGCTGGCTTTGACACTGACTCCACTGTGCCTTTGGGAAATTCACTTAACCCCTTTGTACCTGAATCTCCCAGTGACTTTGTGTGGCCCTTCCTCCCCCATCGCCACCCAAATGAGGATAAGATTTTTCTATCTCTTAGGAGGGTTTGTGAAAATTAATTAGAAAATGTTTGTGAAGTGGATTTAACATGATGGCAAAGATTTTCAAAAGTGACAAGTGATTATGGTTGCTTCAGTTTTGGGTACCCAACTTGAGACACATTTAAGAAGCTTGATTTTCAGAGGCCGGGTGCTCAGCATTGTCTGAAAATTAGGCTCTTTTAAGGTGTTTCAAAGTAGACTTCCAAAATCACTAGTCACTCTTAAAAACTTTGGCCTGTGCATGTGGTGCAAATTCTAAATAGATGTGAATGCAGGGCTGACAATCTAATACCTTTCACCAGCCCTACATTAACTTTAAAGTAGTCATTAAGGAAACCAAACTCTCCAGTGAAGTAGAAGTTCTTCCTGTAACAAGAAAAATGAGAACTGAAGTGCATGAATATTCATTTGTCAGCAACGTCATTTATATAGCAGAATTCAAAAGGATTTTTCTGCTTTTCCAAAATAATCTATTATCTATGTGACATTTATAGTCGTGTGAAACCATTTTTTATTTCTGTGCCTTCAATCTTCAAACTCCAGAGAAATCTGCTGCCCTTCCCAATGCAATCTGAAGGCATTGGAAAAATATCTGTTCATGGTTTGGATTGACATTAAAAGACTGGTCAATTAAGTGGCTGAGTTTAATGAAACCATATTGCATTTCATCTGACCTTTCAACAGAAGGTAATCAAAGCATATAGCAGAAAGAGATCACAATGCCAACCCAATATTGGTACATTAGTCAGACTTCTTGGAACGGGCATGGATTGTTTACAGAGATTTTGGATGTCTCATTACCACTGTTTTTTGACTAATATAGTATTGCTTTCAGAAGATGAACAGAAATTTGTTTTCATTAATGAATATGCCCTAATAATACTGAGTCGTTATACTGTGTAGCTCTTTAGAAACACAGGGATAGCTGCACCATCTCAGACATGTGGTTCATCTTGTCCATCTCTGTTAGTGGCTGGCATCAGCTGCTTCAGAGGGAGGTGCAAGAAATCCCATAGTTTAACAACCTGCCTCTCAAAGGAGTGTCTTCCTAAACCTCTCATTAGTTAGAGGCTGGCTTAAGCTTTCAAGCATAAAGGATTTACATCCTTTTGGATGTTTTACAAATATCAATTATTTCCAACATCATATTACCTCCACTTTACAGATACCTTCACAGAGGTGTGCCCAAGACCAGAAAGTGAGCCAGGATGAGAACTTGGGGGTGTCTGGCTTTTAGCCCTGTGCTTAGATCATTGGACTATATGCCTCTCCTTAATATTACCACCTGCACCCTGCCCTAACAACCACCCTCCTGCTCCTCCTACTCTGAGGTCTTCTTGCTGGATTTGTGGTATGTTCACTACCACCTCAAGCAGGCCATTGTGGAGCAGAAGGAGGTGGGGAAGAAGGCCCTCCAACTACATAACTGTCTCTACAAAAAGAAAAGGGAGTAGAAGGGCTCAAGGTGCCGTGTTTGGATCCAGATCAGAACTTCCCTAAGGTTTGGGGAAGTCTGATGGAGGAGCCCAACTCAAACTGCTTTTATGTCAGCATGTTCTGTTTCCACCACCATTTGCCACAATGTGAAATTCCCTCTTTTACCAGAGATGTATGTTGCCAGTGCCAGGGGGAGCACTTTGTCTTGGAAAATGGGAGGCAAAGCAGAGGTAAGGGGCTTATCTCTAACCATAGCTGTCAGTTTAATTAGCTCCTCATAGTTCATCACAGTTCAGCAAAACTTGTCTTGACATCCTGACAGCACCAGCTTGGCATGAGCCATTTCGTCACTGAAGAGCCCAATGGGTAAAAACGAAGCCATCAGAGCTGCATTGCCGCTGGTTTATTTTTGATTGCTGTGGCATTTCATTTGAGGTGCCATCTAACTAAGGTTCTCGCAATTTCACACTAACAATTCTCTTTAGGTGAGAGCTGAGCAGGCAAATTCCCACTGTAAGAAGGATGTGAAATCCTTGTGAGATGTGGAAAAGATATTTTTCATGCCATTCTTCAACTGGAAGGGAAAATATTATAATACCAGAGGCCCCTCTCCCACTACACTTAGCCAATAAAGGCTGATAAAAATTTACCCAAAGCAATTTCAAGACTCCCATAAACTTCAATGGTCTTTGAATGAGACCTTCATCTTTGCTATGGACTAGTGATTGTGTCATGACATTAAGAAACCCACTACATCTGCAAAAATCCCAGTAGGGCCCATTCTCTGCTATCATCACTTTAGTGACTTCAGCGGAGCTGCATTAGAGAATTTGCCCTGTGGTCTGAGCATTGAGCTGGGAGACAGGAATGCATGTAATGTGAGGAAAGAGGGGATCCCTTTCAACTTCTGGAGCAAATTCCAACCTTTGAACATTCAGATTTCAATGAACAAAGCACTATTCAGCCAGCAAGAATCCAACTAGCGTCCCTGTGCTTGAGGCCCACCCTGCTAAGTGAGCACTATAGAAGTATTCTGGAGTTCTTCTTGCCCTATTAATCTGTGATGAACCCACTCTGTGGCTTGTGCCACCGGCACAATTTGAGGCTAATAAAATCCTGCCTTGTCTGTGGTTCTCTTCCTCTCAGAGTTTGTGGCCATGATGACTGGAGAATCCTTTAAGCTTGTTCAATAGAGCACGGCAGAAGAACTGTATCCTTTGTTACAAAGATCCTTCCTAGACACCCTCGACTGCAAGAGCTGCAATTCCTCTCAAGATACTGTGATCAGAGATGTCTCCAAACACCACTCATACATTACCCACATCTGAATAACTTTACCTGGCATTCACAGGAGGAAGCTACAGATGAGAGCAGAGCTGAGAGACTCCTCTCACGGCAGGTGTGGAAGCTCTTGCAGGACAGATTCATTTATTCAAGCAAGCTGTTTTGGGCCATGGAAACCATACAAGAGCCATAATTTATGTTTATTAATAAACTTTATAAAGAAAGTCTTTCCAATATGGCTTTAGAGTCCTATGAAAGGAACATAGTGTACTTGGGAAAGGAATGCATGTGCTTTGCCAGAGTGCTTACTTCTCTATAAATCATTCCTGGGACTGAGAATTGCTCCCAGGGCCACACCTGCTTTTATGCATCTCAAAAAGGGTTCACACCTTGGTTATAAATGCCTAAACTTCACTTCTGCATGGTGGACTAAATAAAGCCACGTGAGGGAGTGCCTGAGAACATGAGTCACATTGCACTGAGTTTCAAGCTCACAATAATTGGAAGAAACCTGTGAAATGATGCAGTCAGGGCTGGGAAGCAGATGGATGAGCCTGTAATGCTGCAAGGGGAAGGGCACTGGACTTGGGAAAGCAGAGGGAATGTGAACAGACCCTTTGGGTACAAACATGAAGGACTTTCCCTTTGATTCTTAATATCTGTATTTACTAGCTTGGCCTTTCCTATTAACCCTCTAGGGCTCTCCCTTCACTCACATCTTAAACCTTTATACACATTCACCTCAAGTAAAATAAGCAAATATTTTTACAAACCTACCTTTATGTTGGCTTCCAACAAGCACAGTTCACCAGAGGGCAATTCTTTTCATAAGCTACCCTGGGGAAATCCCCCAGCTTCCTGGAAGTACCTCCATCTTCCCTAGGCCAACTACAGGATAATTGAGAGCAGTTTTAATATTTCTTCCCATCATGTCCACAAACACTCAGCGGCACTAACTTTCCAACACTTGTTTGCTAAAAAAGCCCCCTATGCAATGCAGGCTACTGGCTCTTATGGGAATAATTTTACTTGCCTACTTCACAGGGGTATTGGAAGGGTTCCTGATGGGGTATTATGATTCAGATGGTGCCAGGTTGTACCATCAACAAGCACAAGTTGCATGGGAGTGGGGGGAAGTGCCTGGCTAGTCCTCTATACCTTGGCAATGGGCAATAGATTAAAGCCACAAGGGGAGCTCTCACCTCACCAGCCAAGGAGGATGGGAGATCTGGGGGGAAGGGAGGGGGAACTGCACTCTCATTTACTTGATCACCTGGGAATAGGGACTAGACTGTGAAATGAATTGAGGAGTGACCTATAGGCATCAGTGGCATACTGAGAAGGGTAGGGGGCCACCGGTCGGGCCCTCCTCAGAGGAAAGTGCCCATTCTTTTAAGGGATCTTCCAATTGACCAAAATTTTAAGATCCCCAGGAGCCAAAGTGAGTAACAAGAATGTGGTAGAAGTTGGAGACGCCCCCTCTCTCATTATGGTAAAATCTGGTTTTACCTAGGACAATTTCATGATAACCAGAATTACAATTAGCACATTGCAGTTTATTGTGTAATGTCCTGGGCACATCCCCTCACATCCATGCCCCTCACCAGGACTCTGGGACAGGCAAAAGAGACACACCACAGAGAATAAATGCATCAGGTTTTACACTAATCCCAGTGCAGAATTTTGGGAGTTTTAGCCTCTGCTGTCTGAATACAGAGTGCAAACAGAACCAGTAACTGTACTGAGAGAGTTGAAAATTTTCATTTGAAAAATTGGGTGGAAAATGGCCACTTTTCCCAACAAATGTGCTGAAAATTTCCATCTCTTTTGAAATTTTCCAATTGGTTCATGAAAAAACAAAACCTGAAAATTCCAAAATTTGTGGGGAAGGGGATAATTGTCAAACCACCTCTGCTCAGAAATGAATCTCAGTGCTTTGAATTAAGGAGCTTCCTCTTAACCTCCATCATATTACATTGAATCACTCTGTATAATACAAATACTCTGCAAGCCAATACAGTATTATTGCAAAGTGCAGTGTTTAGGACCAGTATCTTAGCACTGTTTAAGAGGGGAATGTACGTAAGAGAAACAATCAGCAGGACGCTTTTTAGATAGGGCGGCTCTAGGCTGAGAAAGAGGAGGGATTAACTTGTGCAGCATTTCAGAACTCATGTAGCTTTCTGCAAAACAACATTACCATGTACAGTAACTATACTGGCCTGTTAGAGTGAGCATGAGCACTGAATTCTGTGTCACGTTCCGGTACAGAATATGCTAGCTGCCTGCCACTGCACTGGCAGGGGTGATGTGGCACTCGTACTGTCAAAATAGTTGGTAACCACTAGAGAGCACCAGTTTCCTAATCAGAGCACAGCTATGATATTTAGGTTGCTAACTTAGCACCTCTACTGGGAGCCTCCTGTCCATCATCGGCAGAATGGACCTGCTGCCGAGCTTGAGGGTATAGACCTTCGAGATTGCTTGTGCAAAACCTCTCACCAGAGAATGGCAAGCTTGGAGAAGAAAAGACTGGGTTTTGAGCCATACTTGCTGAACCTAGTTATTTTAATAATAATACCTTGCGATTATCATTTTTCATCAGTAGAGCTCAAAGCACTTTACAAAGGAGGTCAGTTTCATTATCTCCATTTTACAGTTGGGGAAACTGAGACACGGGGCGAGGGCAGCCCAGATCCTCAAAGGTATTTTAGGCACCTAACTCACATCAAAATCATATTGGAGTTAGGTGCCTAAATAACTTTGTTGGACCTTGATTTTCTTTCTCCCACTACCCTTTCAAACTGGTCTCAGATGGCTCCTCACTACTCTACTAGGGCAGGGGAAGACTTTCTTGAGCCTTCTACAACTGAGGCAAAATAAAATTTTCCCACAGAAAATAGTTAATAAAAAATAAAAAATAATATTAAAGGCGAAAGGTTGGTGCAGAATTCCCTGGCTTGAGTAGGTTTGTGTTAAAGCTCCACGTCCAACCCTAGCTGAGCCTCTTTGTTTCTTCTGGTACAAATCAGATGAGTCATTAGTTGAAGTCAGCAGGGAGTTTAAAAACAAAATTTCACCAGTGAGAATAGGGCTAGGAAGAGGGAGAAAAGAAAACAGCCCCAGGGCCCAGCCAAACACCTTTGGTGCCTCTCTCAGAAGAGAGGACAGCCATCGGAAAAAACAAGTTCATACATCACTCTTCCCCCCACACCTGTTTTACCTGCACTCCTTCATGTGAGAATGCAGATGAATGAATGAACGTCCCAGGAGTGAAATACCAGCAGGACTGGTCTCTGTTGTAGAACCTGAAACTAGATCCAAAGAAGCTTTTCCTAGAGAACAAGAATGGAAATGGGAAAGCCACAAGACCCACCCCACCTGCCCTGGTGCCTTGTCATCTCCCAGCTCAATGGTATTAGAAGCAGCTAAAATGATTTTGCAACACTTTAAACTGTCCATTATAGCCCAGCCTGACAAAGACCATTCCCTTCTAATGCAAGGCTGAAGTCACAAGTCTGCAAGCTGGCAATGGCTAAAGGAAAAAAACAGGAAACGTGGAAGAATACCTGCATTCCAAAGTGAAGAATTTTTAACTAATGAAGCCAGGGCTGCTTCCCTTTCTGCCATGCATCCAAGTAGTGACAAACAGGTTTCTAGAGTGAGTGTAATCATCGATTAGTCCCCACAGACCGGTGGTTCATTCATATAGGAACCAGGAATGTTTTCCCCTCTAGGTTTATTTCCTGGCACTGTAGCTTTCCTCACAAAGAGGATATTTTTCTGCAATAAACTCTAATTTGCTAACTATGTCACAATAAACTACTTACTTTTGAGACTGATGTGGCTTCTCCTCCCTTTTAACATTGTCCTGTGCACTGTTCTGATAGTTGAATCATTACCAATCAGGAGGGCTTCAGTTCTCAAACTAGTTACTAGATGGGCTGGAAATGCTTTCTGCTGGGTAAGTAAGCAGAAGCAGTACCCCTATTCAATGAGGATTTTTACCCAATACAGTTGTTGCTGCTGTGGCTTTTCCTGCCTTCATCTTTTTGCTCCTGCTGAGTACCCATTACCCTTTTTTCTAAAAGATTTTGTGCACTCAGTTTCCTCCCAACAGTTGCAGTAAAGAGGAGACAGAATATCACACTGCCACTGAAAAAAGCATCCCAACAATCAGAACTTATTCAAGCTCAAAGGACTAGAATTTCTTGGACTTTCAGTTTTAAGGGAAAGAAGGTTTATACTGTTTCCATGCACACATGCACAAATAGTTTGCAAGCCTCACAGTCCCAAGGAAATAATGTGGAGTTGAGCTACATGATATGAAAGATTCCTCCAATGCGCATTTCTATTATTCTATGCTGCACACATCTTTCCCTGAAGAGATTCCTATTGGATATTTTTCTTTGTAACCCTTAACTTAGGTTACTTAGATCTCACAATGGCAGATGGTTTGTTTTAAAAAGTTAGTTTTATTTATAGTTTAAAAAAAGTGAAATATAAAATAAAAACCCCATAAAAAGGTCAAGCACCACAGCTTTAACTTTTACTAAAATCCATACTGGCTTTTTGTGCTGAGAGGGGATGCAATGTTTACAAGAACGTTTAATTTTTCAAACCCATTGGGTTCAATCAACAAAAAGCATGACTACTTTAAATATTTTAATAATAATACCAAAGCATGTATAAAAGTTTCTCCTTGAGGCTAATTCACACTGTAACTGGCAAAACCAAGAGCAAAACTAGCAAGCATCAACCCACCCCCCAACCCATCTTGAAAATGATATTGTTTTTAAAAATGATTGGGTCTCCCATCATTGGCACAAATGTCCTTTCCCTTGTCTCTCTCCCCACTGCTGTGGAAACAACATTGAACATTTCAATTCATGAACGATAGTCGAGTCCTTGTGTGCCATTTTCCTTCAGTTCAAAGAACATTCGCCGTTACGTAGCAACGAGTTCAGTGCTTCAGCAATTTGCTGGACAGTTAACCTTCTCAAAAGAAGAGACAAGCTATAGAAGCTCTTGAATTTGCATTTGCTCAAGACTCCATTTCTACCTCAAGTTTGGGGAAACATCTTCTGTTCAGGAACAATGCACTGTGTGTTGTTCTGGCAATCTAAAGAAGCTGTCGCTATAGCAGTACCATCTCTCTGCCCTTTTCATTGCCATATCAGTACAAGGGATTATTTTTCACTAGTGGGACACAAATTAGCATCCATGTATCACCCGTACAGGGTATTTTTGATCGCTGTTATCCTATTTCATTTAATACCCTTGAAGCATCAATAGAAGATTACTGCAATCGCAGGAAATATTCCTCCCACATGACAGATCATTGCTAGGGACATCAGATTAGGCATCTTCTCCTGGCTACTTGCATATAAAACCAAACTTTAAATATCTTTAGTATTTCTCAAAGTCCTTGTAGTGCTCTGTGTCCCTCACCCTTAAATGGGCTAGAGCTGAGGTTGGCCTTGTGCTGCAACTTGTGGTTCTTCTGAACTTGGCTGTGTCCCTGGTTCACTGGCTACAGAACCAGATGAAGCTTGATGCTGATTTGGCTCTTCTGGTGCCTCTGGCTCAGGAATGTCATTGAGCTTCTGGCCCACCAGCACAGTCTCGATGTAGGGCTTAGCCATTTTGATGGCCTCATCATATGATGGCGGCAACTCCATGGCATAGAGGCTGTAGGCTGGGGGAGACATGGTGCTCCTATCCATATCCCCAAATGGAAGAGGAAGTGGGGTGCTCTGGGGGTACTGCAAAGAGCTGTATGCTGCAAAGAAAAGGTACAACGGAGCTTGAACAAGTGAATAAAATACATCTTTTTTTCCAGTAAGTTAGTTGCATTGTGGCATCAGGGCATATATGGAATCCACCCAGCCTCACCAGGAACGCAATCAGGAGAAAATGCTTTTGTTTAGACCCATCTAGTTATTGCAATGAGGCATCTGACATAATGGGTGTGTGCTGTTTCTCTGACCCCAGGAGACTTATTAGCTGGGCTTCTACCATTCTGCTTTTGTGCTAAACTCCTGTAAAAAGCAGTTTGGCTGGGGCAGACAGATGGGAGGTAGAACAAGACCACAGGGCGAGAATGGACTGTGTGAGGACATGCATGAGGCCGGCCCACCAGGGATTTACTTGAACCTAAACCCCAGTTGCCTTCTGCCACTTGGCTCCCTGTGTAGCCTTAGGCAAGTCACTGTTCCTGTCTCTGCCTCCATTTCCCCATCTATAACATGAGGACCTCCATACTATTTGCCTGAGCTTTCACCCTGGAGAGGTACTCCAGCTTCACCTTGACCTCTCAGGGGCGCATACCCATGGCCTCTCAAGATGGAAGGACACCAAATGAAGCTTTAACGATGTGAAGTGCCAGGAATATGGCACACCCGAGTGCTAGCATGTCCAGGGTTAAAGCTGGAAGCATCCCTAAATAATTAGCCCCTGTAGAACACTCACAGGTAACAGTGCTGTGGGCAGTGCTATCGCTGTCAATGGCAATGACTGTCATATCGTAGGGGTGTCTAGGGAACGTTTGAACTGGGGGTCTCTTCTTCCGGCAGCAGAACTTCACGCAGCTCGCCGTGATGCCACATAGCAGGAGCATGAACACTGTCAGCAGAATCAGCCTAGGAGATGGAGGGAGAGATTGCCCATTTCTTTATTATTGATGCTTTTCATCTTCTGTGAATGGAAGAGATTTAACTCCTAATGAGGCTCTTTGCAAGGCCTAGCTGACCTACATAGGAATCTGTTCTTATTGGTGCTGGCTCCATGTGTGTGTAAATGCCACACTCCCAGCACGAGAAAACTCAGTCAACAAAACAGTCAGCTTAATGTCCTCAAGCTTTGGGTGTTATTAAACCTTCCTGACTCAGGGATATTGTTAGGCTAAACAACTTACAAGTCAGACTTTCAGCTAGTGTAAGTGAGCATGGCTCCACTGACATTAACTGAATTCAGTGAGTCGGTTTACGTGCTTAAGGTTAAGCCTGTAAGTCTTTGCAGGACCAGGGCCTGCATTTATAAAGCAGCGCAGAAGTTTTATAGTGCAGTGTGTATCTTTGTGGTGCAATCTCTTTTACCTGATGTATAACCTCAATAATACACACTGCCTAAATCAGTATTCTACAGAGTAAATGAGGGCAATGCATGAGTTTAGGCTTCGAAGGTGCTCCCTTTTCCCAGCATTCCCATCTGGACTTCTACACAATGCCAGATCTAGACCTATGAACCACTTAAGTCCTCAAAATAGTGCATAAATGAGATTGAATGGGGCACAGGCATTTAATGGGGCATTGGCTTTCTACACAGAGGTCAATTCCACCCAATATACCTAAAAATCTAGATTTGGTGTTTCTGGCTCCTCTCAAATTTAAATTCTGGAGTTTTTTCCACTCTTAAAAGTGTTCTTGAATGAGCTAAGTGTACTCATGAGCTAGTTAAGCAATAAGGCATGCCAAAATTGGATTAGGTAGCAAGAAACACCTATGAGTATGGTAAAGGTCAAAGATTAAGTATTATCATGGTACTTTGGAGGGAATTGCTCCACAACAGCTGTCGCACCAGACTTACGTTATGATTATACAATAGCATCCTTTCCTCCTCCACAAATACAAGTATAGGTCAGAAAAAGAGACCTCAACAGTATTCTATTTCCCTCCTCTCCCCCAACCAATTTACAGGTAATACTACCAGGTCAAAACCATGCCTCCAAAATACAATAATTCCTGACAATGTAAAAGTAACCAAAATTATACTGCAGGGGATGTTTAAATCCAAACTGTTTTCCTTTAGTTTTAGTGAGAGAACATTTTTGTTAGTATTAGGGTCACATACATATCTCTCTTCACCCACAAAATCTGGAATTTGGGACCTAAATTGAATGACAGTTGCGCAGAAGTCCATACCACAGGCTTTAGTACTCAGCTGGAATGCAACACCTTCCTTGATCCAGGGATATGAACCACAGTTTACTGCACTCCCGGAACAACCCTTATGAAATTATTGCTGTTTGAGAAAAGCCACATTCCAAGACAGGTTTCTTTCTTGATCAGAACCGAAGTTAGATTTTTCAAAACTAATCTCTGATCAGCAACGATAAATTCCTAGAGTTTCAGGCCATTTAAAGTTACTTTAAAAAATAAAATGTAGAAAATTCAGAACACAGCTATGACAGAACAGGAAGTAACAGATACTCAGTGCTGGCTTTTGTATTTTATAGTATAAAACCTTGCTGGAACTTCATAATGAAACGTTCCACCAGAGCGAGGGGAATATGACCTCATCACCAACCAATCAGATCTTCCTAGCATTCCATGAGCTATGAGGGTAAGTCTTCATGTTTCCCCATTCTGGGAGGGACCTCTGACTGAGGGAAGTGAGGATGATTATGCTGCTATATTAGTGTAGCAGATCTGAACAGCAAACTATGATGCATTAGTGTCACTGCTTGTAAATGCTGTCAGCCAGATGACAGCAGCCTTCAAGTCTGTCTTAAAATGTCAACTAATTTCTGATACAGTTCTGTATATCAACATCCATCCTCCTACTGAGAGGTTTTGGAATATTTGTAGGAGACTAAATCACTCCAAACCTAAGCTGTAGTTAATGCTGGCCAACTTGCACTGTAGTCCCTCATTAAATTTTACAGCATACATCCTGACGTACACTCTGGAGCTACAAGTCAAGATGCACATAGCGTGCAATATAATGGAGCAACTGATCTGTCTATTACAATAGTGTTTGTCTATTTGTTTTCTCCCCTTTTTAAGTTGTAAAAGCAGCCAATAAAAAAAGGTTACCCATCAATCAATGACAAGTTCAGTAAGCCATGAAAGAAAGAACATCATAACCCAACCATCTTCTCTTCCATGAAAGGGAGAGAGCACAGGGATAATGCAATGCCAAGAACTGACAAGTCTACTACACTCTGCACCGCTTATTGCTCTCAAAGCAAAGATTCTGCAATCTTGTCAGTTTAGAAAGGGTGTACGATGGCTTTAGATTCTAGCTGTAACATGTCAGAGTTGTGGGAATGGAATACTTATCTAGGAACGTGTCCCATGCCACACTGAATTGATTACTTTTTGATCTAGCTAGTCTGGCTTGAATTCCACTGGCACCTCTCATTTAGCCACAGGCAGACTTGGCTAAGTCCTCCTCTTTGATCGAGGATCAGAGAAGTATGTCTCTATTCACCCAGTCCCACTATTGTTTGCAATATCTCCCAAACCTCTTGTATATTAAATAAAATAAATCTGAACTTACCAGACATACCACAGGTTAGTCCAGTTAGAATTATTCTGAGCACACCTGGAAATGAAGGTGGATAACTAATCTCAGACTGTACATTCACACATTAAATTTAGTGACAAAGCAAGTCACTTTCACACTTACTGCAGAGTAGAAGAGAGAAGGCAATCAACGGTTTAAGAAAATGAAGCTAAAAATTAACTCTGGCCTTGGTTTCATAAGATAACTGTAAACAAATTTTTTTACAAGCACCTCTATTAAAGACAACTCAAACGCTGCAATGAAAATGGTAAAACAAACTGTTTATTCATTCAAAGACCAAAGTGGTATTTCCTAGTTTCTTCGGAAAACACCTATTTAGGCTAAGGAAATTAGGCAATGAAAGTCAATGCAAGTTGGGCACCCAACTCCCTTAGATAAATCTGAAAATTCCAGTCTAAGGCAGCTTTTTCATCCTAAATTATTTTTATAGTACTTTTGCCATGGCTTCAATACAAACCAGAGTGTAGTAATGAGAGCTGCCCATAACGCAAAAAAGATCACATCAGTTCTGCTATAGCCAAATTGCCAGGGAAGCAGAAAAAGAGTACTACTACATCTAGCAAGTTGTATGCATTTAGCATGTAGAAAACCAATTCACGCATGGAGTCAATGGGCTGTATTCACTCCTTGGTGCTATTTTAGCATAATGGATATCATAAAAATATGAAGATTTAAGAGAGTTAGCTGATTTTCTACAAGTGAAAATGTTGAAGGCTGCATTCATTTTTACTACAAAAAAGGGTTCAGTCCAGTCGCTGGGTGAGAGGAAAACGGCATTTTGACGAACAGAGTCAAATTTGAATGAGAGGATCTTTCACCCCAACCTCCTGAGTAGAAAAGAAAAAGAAAAAGCTGAACTGGCTTTATCAAATTCGTGGGTTGTTCTCCCGGGCAGAGGCTTTCCAGAGAGAAAAGTGAAACAGCAAAAGTCGAAACAGCCACTTATTTACAACTCAGTGAAGAGTTCCACCGCGCCACATCATGATTTAACAGCTTTAGAACTAGACATTTGCCACAGCGAGAGAGCTTTTACTTACTGGTCCGGGCTATCGCAGTTACTCTGGGAAGAGCAGAGCGGTGCCTGGGGAAGGAAGGAAGCAGCATCAGACACAAACCCCGAGCATGCATGGAAGCAGATAGCTAAAGGCAGAGAGCGCGATTCTCAGATGCCCTTGCTTGGTTATCTGCCTACCGGTTTATATAAATGTATGTGCCCGCAACAGCCTCCCAGCGCGTTTGCAAGTTTAAAAACCCATCCCGTTGGAAATAACCGTGCAACCAACGTCAAATATCCCCGCCGGGCTCAAAGCCCTCGGAGGGGTCCAGCCAGGAACTTTATGGCTTGAGCTCATCTCCAGAGAAGGGGGTTCAATCAACAAAGAACAGCGCTCACGCTGAAAGAAATGGCAGCCGCAGCCGAGGGAGAAAGGGCACTAGGGGCAACACATGCAATGGACGTGCAGAACTCAGTACGGGGGGGGAGGCCCACAGCTTTTTAAAGCAACAGGAAAGTTTCTGGAGGCTACTGCTGCTTTCCTGCGAGACCCTTTTCTCCCGCGAGGCGAGCCCGCAGAAAACAGCTGGAGCGAGCGCGCACGTGCCTCTGCCTGCGAACAAAGAGCTCCCCGCACCGACCCACCTGCAGCAGCAGCAGCAAGCTCCAGCCCGCGCCAAGCCGATGCACTTTGCCAGCCATGCTCCGAAGCAGCCGGCGGACGATTCGGAACGGGTTCCCTCCGTCCCGCTATGCCGGTAAGTAACTCTCTGCCTCCAACAGCCCTGCAGAGCTCAGGGCTTGCAAAGCCAGACCCGAGCCCTCCTGGGATTGCACCGAGCTCTGCAGCACAACACTCCCTAAGGAGCAGACAGTCAGCTAGCTATGGGCTTGGCGCTTCTCTGGCGGCGGGGCAATATTTATCACCCTCTCTACGGCGACTGCGGCTCGCATTCCTGCGAAGCCCCGCCCGTCAGAGAGGGAGGCCGGCCCCTCCTTTTGCTCGCCTCCTGGTTCATTGCAGCAGGAGGGGGCTGGCACGGATTGAGGCGGAGCCGAGGCAGGGGTTCGGGGCAGAGCGGGTATTCTGCACGTACCAGGCAGCCCGAGGAGCGATTCGCATGGCTCTGACTCGAGAGGAGCCCGTACCCCACTCTCTGGAAAAGGCACCCCCGACCAGTGGAGTTCACAAAGGGACAGCGCGTTGGGCAGAGCGAGAACTCTCCTAGTGAGGGGGTTTGTTCGGAGCTGGCAGGTTAGAGAGCAGCAGCCTCCCTCACGCCCCCAGCTCTCTACTCACCCGCTTTAAACACCTAATAGCATCCCTGCCAAGGAATACGTGTACCTACCCATTCACCTCTCCTGAGCCAAACGTGGGCTTCTCTCCCCACGGCATCACATCCCGCCTTACAAAACGGGTTCAGTCTCTGGAAGAAGGGAGAAGCAGCGGGGGCTAAGTGAAAAGTAATAACTGCCAGGTGCAGTCAGACCCTGTAGCATTCGGCTGCTGACGCATGCATGTCACCTGTCTCGATTCCAGTGGCTTGTTTTATTGGAGCACTGTAGGAATGGACTCCCCTCTTAACGGCAGTCTTCTGTCCCACTGACCTTTAAAGTCCCCACAGATCCCAGTTTTGCTGAGCAGTTGAAGACCCAGCTATAATACACAACTGATTTTTCTGGTCTCCTGGATAGTCACTACAAGCAGGCTCCCCTGTGTGTTATGATGCACCATCTACGTTTGCTCGGCAACTTGGAGAACTTCATATGTCTTTCCCCTCTAGGAATTTCACAGATAAATCACTGGAGTGGGAAACAGGGTATGGGAAGTGCACAATGACTGAGGTCATGCACAAATGTCACTTTCAGGGAATTCACTGTAGTTCTGGAACAGGATTGTATTGCTAATTATGCCCAATATACAGTGCTTTCTTTACACTGAGTGTATTTAAATACATTAGACTACTCCGTGCTTATGTTTTGTCACTGGGAAATTGAGGCAGGATAAAGGGGAGAGTAATTAGAGAAATGTGAAAAATTCATAGTGAAAAACCTGAAGAATGGATGTCTTTGCTTTTTTGTTTCAAATATTAAAAAATGGTCCACTTTTGGGGGAAAAAAGTATGTGACGATCCATTTTTAATTTCAAAATAGGAGTGAAAAGGAGCCTGTTATTCACTGAGAATCGCCTTGTTTTGAAGAATAAAAAACAATGTGACGTTGCAGAAATGTCACGTAGGTTAAATTTCTGGACCACAAATGGCCCCCAAAACAAAAGTGCAGATAGCTCTGTGATTGAAATGTCACAGAAAAACAAGTTATCACTTTCATACGGTTCTAGTGATCACATCTGTATGTAAATAAAGGAGACATTTCTTCCTCCAGTCCCTGCTGTGGTTCTCTTCTCTGCAGCCTGGACACCGATTGATTTCAGTCAGATTGCTGCTCTCAGTAAAAGTAAAGTTAAAAATGTGCATAAGTCTTTGCAGGATTGGTTCTTTACCATGAACATAAAAGTTCTACTGAGAACAGAACAAGAACAATATGCAGAAAGAAATCTACAATGCAGATAAAAGATCCACACAGAATCAGGGAGGATTATTTTGCCCTTAAAGTATAAGGTGATATGAAGTTCAGTCAACTTTAAAGAACAGCATCCTTGCTGCAACAAGATTCAGATATGCAACTAAAGAGACAATTCTAGGCAGTAGGAGAGATAATCGGAATCATGTGATAATGATGGTATATGACTGGGAAAACAAGGAAAAGGAAAAGATTATTAGGGCTGAAGAGCAGAGGAGTTTTAGTTAATTCAGGTGAATGGTGCAGTGGAAAAACAAACACTAGTGATGAGCTCTTCCTGGGAAAGGTGTGCTGAAGATATGGTTGAAGGAGAGATGGAACTGATAAAATTTATGACTCTGGAATAAAATTAAGATCTGTCTGGAGGAGACAGCACTTTAAGACATGCATAGAATTTCCTGAAGAGGCTGCTCAGAAGCATGTATCTGAGGGCCAGTCTACACCAGAAGCACTACATCGGCCCTGCTGTAGTGCATCTGGTGAAGACACTCTATGCTGATGGGAGAGAGGTAGTGTGTACAAGCCCTGAGTAATTGCAATGGATGCACTACAGCAAACGAGGTCCTTCCTGGCACTTTAACATAACACAAGGGTAATATGTTTGGCCTCAGGCTTGATGGAAGTTTCTTTGTTTGGAAGTCTGAGTGGATTTCAAAATCGTTATGGCATTCATAGGGAGAATAGTTTGGAGGTGCCAAGGGCTTAGGCTCCACCTTTAGAATGGAAGCATTTGTTAGAGTTATTCTGTAAACCTCATGAACCAAAAGTGCTTTGGGAATCACTGCTGGGGTGTGTCATTAAGTGAGGCATTTTCCTACAGGGTCATCCAAGTCATGGGATTGTTGCTCATGAGGGAAGTGCTGCATTCACTAAATGTTGGGTAACCTCTCAAAAGCCACTGGATAGGCAGAATATCTCTAAATGACATATATATGAAATTAGGACTTGCTCTGCATGTCCTCACACTTCCCCTCTATCACTAAAAATAACAAACTAGATGTTGCTGTCCAAGAATGGAAGAGTCAAACATGATCTAAGTTTCTATTAAAATTAGAGCTGGGCCTGAGACAGGAAGTTCTGGTTCAGACTTTCCCAAAAGTACCAGGAGGCTTGGATATGGTGACTCAGTTTGGATCTGTCTTACAAAGGTGAGTCTGAGCTTTTGAAGTTGAGATCCAGATCTGGATCAAGATCCAAACTTCTCCAATGGTTGTGGAGGGAAGAAATTTAGGGTCCAAAGAGATTTGGACACAGTGATCCAAGTTAGGTCAATATCTAACAAATAAGGGAGAAGTCTTTTGCATATTCTACCTCTTCACCCATCCACATTCCAACCCTACCCTTACTCACATGAGTAGTTCCACTGATCTTTATAAATGTTGGACCTGATGCTGGTCTTACTTACACTGGAGTAAATCAGGAGTAGCTGTTAAAGTCAATGGACTTACACTGCTATAAGACCAGATGAAAGTCAAACCCAGTTACTTAATTTTGTCTGCTCACATGAGTAAAGGCTACAAGATCAGACAGATGATAGTGATTTAAATGGAGATACTTGATGCAGCAAAATGTAAAAGCTGTGGCAAGAGAGAACACATCCACACTTGTTACAGGTAGATTCCAATCTCCAATTTCATCATGTACAGGGAGACCTGTTCTGTTTAGAGTATTGTGAATTGTTGGACTGATGTGAAGTACCTAGAATTTAAAAGATTCCCAAGAACATTGCTGTGTATACAATAATGTGTTTCCTGTTCAAGAAGCTGTTTGCCACAAATGTGATGTTTAACCGTGAGCTTTAACCTTCTGTTGAGTGTGACATGAATGATTCCCTGGGGACAATAGGGCTATATCTGGAGTTATTTAGGGCATTTAGCAGAAAGAATTGGGGTGGAAGCAGAGCTCTGATAATTGAATTTAAAGATAATATATTTTCTTCACATCCACTCCCAAGCTCTCTCTCTCTCTCGGCTAGACAAACAGCCCCACCTACATTAGTAGCACAGGGCTTTATCTTGCAAGGTGCACAGTGCCTTCGGCCTCCATGGAAGCCAATGGGAGTAGAAGGTGCTTGGTACCTTCGGGAATGGAAGATGCTCAGTACCAGACAGGATCAGATGCATAGCGAACCAAGCCCATAACTAAACCCACCTTTTGTGATTACTTAAGTCCTAACTCATCAGGACATGTTTCCTTCGCATTAATTATTGTTCATCTGAGTCAGATCTCTCTGAAACATCTGATGACAGGTACCTGTGGCAAGCCCATGAGTCAACAATACACTCGACTGATAAACAATGGTGCCTTTTATAGCACCTTTTATCCGAGGATCTCAAAGTACTTGGTAAACATGAAGCTTCACAGTGTGTCCTGAAAAGAAGGTAAGAGTTATTCTACTCATTTTACGAGATGGGTAAAACTGAGGCACAAAAGTAAAGTGATTTGTCCAAGATTACAGAGCCAAGAAGAGAACCCAGGAGTTCTCTGCTCAAATCACCAGACTATTCAGGGGCTGAGAAGGGATTAGTTACTAATTTTCTCACTATGTCACCTCGCCATAGCTTTTCCCCCCGGCCCCTGGGTCTTCTGACTTTTGCATGTTATTATTATTTGTGCTTCAGTTGTGCCAGAGGCTCACGTAAGAACTGGGCTCTTATGACACTAGCCACTGTACAAACACAGCGTTAACCAGTCCTGGCCTGGAAGAACTGACATTCACAAATACATTACATGTTTTGTACCCTTCCTAAAACAATCTAAACAAAGAAACTCAAATTAATTGCAAAATCCTTCTCCCCACTAAATCCCATTAAAAAAGCTGCTGATGGAACACTGGGAACTTTGGAAAAACATTCCATTTGGAAGTATATTATGTTTGTTATAATTGGGATTTATTGCCCCTTTTTCCATTAATTGCTGTAAATCAGCAGTAATTTCACTGAAATCAGGGAAGATATTGTAGGGAAGGTGAGATCAGCGTCAAGTCCAAATTCTGTTTGCTCGTGAACTCACTTACTCTGGTTGCCTCAGTGAACGTTGTCGATGAACACCATCATCACCAGGATCGTCACATTTGCAGAAACCATTACAATGCCACAGACTAGGGCAAAGAATGAGAGTCTGTGGCAGAAATGGAGAAAAGCACATTCCCTGTTTGCATGCCAATGTCCTGAGTTACAAAGATCAAGGAAAGGGAAATATGTGAGAACATTTGGGAAATAACACAGTGCCAGACCCAGTTGGGGCTGGTGTAAGCAGGTGCCTCCTCATTAACTTGCACCTGCTCACACCAAGTCTGAACTCGTCCGGCAAACTTTACCATGAGCTGTCATTTGCTTATTAAGGGCAAGATTGTACCCTGCCCTTTCACATCTGTATAGGGACGTAGGAGAGAGAAAGGACTCACCCTCCCTCTCTTGCATGGGCCAACGTATGGCTACCTGTGTTGCGGCTCTAGATCTGCAACTGGAAAGAAATGGGCAGGGAATAGGCAGAGCTATGGCACTGCTCTGCTCTGTGCTGGCCTACACTGCTGACAGGCTATGCAGAGGGCAATAGGCTACACCTGAGTAAAAAGTACCACAGATTATTCTCCACACCATACCAGGGAACCTCACCTAGAACAATGCAAAGCTGAGTCCTTCTGCTGGTCCATTGTCCTCCCTCTCAAAGCGTCTCCTGGAGCAGCTTGCCTATATGCCATCCTCTAATAAGGATGCTTGCAAATAGCATATTTAAGGGTGGGAGCCAGGAATCCTGAGTTCTAGTCCTGATTCTAATGGGCTGAGTCACCTGGTGTGAGTCACTTCTCATCTTTGTGCCACTGTAAAATGGGGGAAATGAACCAAATCTTGGCAGGTGCTGAGCATCTGAAATTCCAGAGTGAAAAGTATTAACACATAAAATAAAAATAATTAATCATATTGGTACAAACTAACAAAAGCATAATATGTAGTGTCAACTCCTCAGCTAGTGTAGATCCATTGAAGTTAATAGAGCTGGACTGATTTTACAGCAGCTAACCTGACTCTAAAAGTTTAAAATGCCCCCTTTTCACAGTAGAATAAGCTAAGGGCAGAAAGATCAACCTTTACATTGATTTTCTTTGCTGTTTGTTTCATAAACCCTGATGGTAAATTAACTTTAGTATGTACCAGCTTGAAGTCTTTACACCACACTCCTGCAGTGAAGAATCAAGGCACTCTCTTTTGCATTTGCTTTCCAGTTTCCAGCAATGGTTGCTTGTGTTGGGCTCTGTACAGTCAGAGTGCACCATAAATAAAAGTCTGGACATACAGTGCAAGAGGCAGGGAGGGATATGGCGTGAACGTAGCGTGGGGAGCACATCATCCTTGAGTTATAATCTCATCTTTATCAGTAGGGGTTTGTCTACATGGGGACACTCAGAAAAATTAATCTGAATTAACTAAAGTGTGAATTTAAAGTGGATTAGTTAAACCTTTGTAAATTGTGTGGGCACCCTCATTCAGAATTTAAGTGGCTAATTCATCTTATCTGTGAATTAAACTAAACCGAATTAAGACCACTTTAATCCTGAATGAAAGTATCCATACAGGAGTTAATGCAGTTTAACTAATCCACTTTAAATTCACAGTTTAATTCATTCAGATTAATTTTTGTGTGTGTCTCCATATAGATATGCCCTCATTCCCTCTGGCTATGTCTACACTTAAAATGCTACAGTGGCACAGCTGCCCCACTGTAGCACTTCAGTGTATACATTCACTCTAGCAGTGGGAGAATCTCTCCTGTTGCTGTAGTTAATCCACCACCCTGCGAGGCAGTAGCTAAATTGACGGGAAGGAAGAATTTTCCTGCTGATCTACTGCTGTCTGTGCTGGGGGTTAGGGTGGCATAGCTACATCTCTCAGGGATGTGGATTTTTCACACCTGTGAGATACACAGCTATGCTGATGTAAATTTCAGTGTAGACCAGCCCTCTGTGCCTTTGGACAAATGGTTTATCCTCTCTATGCCTCTACTTCCTCCATCTGTATTTTACTGCGGGGCTGTGAGAATTAATTATAGTGTTTATAAGGCAGTATATCAGTGCTAAATCGTGGCAGTATTATTGCTATCTGGACCTGGTGTTGTATGACCGTAAGAAGAGAATGTTTTTAAGTAGTCTCAGATCAAGTATATTCACACTGAATGCAGTAGTAAGAGGAGTTTACTGAGTTCTGCATTATTTTGAGACCATATTAATGTTTGCAGAGATTAGAAATGGGCCTACCACAAACACCTAGGTCTGGACACCCTGGCATTCAGACCTGGATTTGGATCTAATTCAGAATTTTGCAGTTCCAGATCGTTTCTAGGTTTTACCTCTCTCAGGTCTTTTCTGCTCCTGCTGAAGTCAATGGCAAAATGGATTTCAATATGTGGCTCAGGATTGGTCTCTGTTGATTCTACCTGGAACATACAGTGCTTCTCATGGAGCCCAATCTCCTTCTCCATTTAGAATTCTACTAAATTCTCACAATTCAATCTTTAGAGTGGTTATTCTGTGGACAGCTGCTGCCACAATTATGGAACATTCCTATAAGATTGAACAGAGATTGCTAATCTTTCTATAGATTTTTTTTTTTTAACCAGCCTACAGGCTTGGATAGCTGGGAGAGATGGTGTAAATCTTATGTCGGGTCATCCTCTGTCCACAGCAGATCCCCAATGTGAACAGCTTCTGGTGTGTTAGAACAACATTGGTAAGGAAACTCAGCAAGCTGGATCCATAACTGGGGGATAAGGATTAGTTCTAAGGGCAGTGTTGGTTGGGCTAGGGCACTATGATTTAAAAATCATGTAGAAAGGATTTCATTCTCTGTTACATTCTAGAAGTTTTCAGAATAATTTTTATAGAACTTTAAGTAATTATTAGAGAATCCTACAGGTTTTATTCCTGTTAAATTCTATAGGAATTTTCCATGAGGACCAGGATAAACACCTTAAGGCACGGAGGAGGAGTTGGGAAACTTATCTGTTGTAATGTCCCATTCTCTAACCTCTCATGCTAAAAGTTCACAATGACTTTGGTCCACCCCTTGTCTAGCAGTTCCCATTTCAATCAGCAGACAGTCATATGTCCAGAAATTCATGAATGTGACATCACTGGAAGCACATCAAGTACCTGTGCACCCTCAGGCACTCAAGTAGTTAACTATATGTCACCACGTGGAGTTAGAATAATGGGCAGTGTTCAGAGGGGGCCTTTCAAAAGGCTGATCTCTCTGGGAACAAATTGTTGTGCAATTTCAGGGTGTAAAGCAAACCACTTGGCTGATAAGGCAGCAGTCATTGTGCCTGTTTTTCTAATGCTTTTAAAAGCCTTCTGGCTTGAACATTTACATATTTACCCTTTAAGAGACATTACCTTACCTTTGTTCACATCTTGTATTCTTTCCTGCAGGACACACTAGAAGAATACAAGCCCCTACAGAGGAAATGGAAATGGAGTATCACCTTAGATTAAATGAAATCTTCTTGTCTTATGCTGAGTGTACTGAGGAGGCATAGGGGGTCAGGGATTGAAGGATTGAAGAGAGAAGAGATCTTCTGCCTCTCATACAAGCAGCAAGGCAGGATTCTTAGCAAGTACAAAGAAGAACACAAGACCCAAGGCCTAGCTTCCACACCAAGCATCCAAAAGGAACTAGTGATGTACCCTACAGCTTGGACTAGTCAAAGGAGCATATGCTGCTTTTCAAAAGAAAGGTAACTGTGCCCAGTTGTTTGTCACCCAGCTCACTCTGTGATGTTCTGCTTTGTGCTGATCTAGTGGCTCAGGTCTCAGTTGGGATTCCCCAGAGTCTACTCCGCACTTCTTCCATAACCTTAAGGTGTGGTTCTTCTTAGCTCAGGTCTACACTACACACTTACTGCTGTATAACTACACTACTCAGGGGTGTGAAAAATACACACCTCTGAGTGACATAGTTACACCGACCCTACCCACCCAGATAGACAGTACTATGTCGGGGGAAGAGCTTCTCCCCCCAACATAACATTTGCCTCTCACGGAGGTGAAGTTATTAAGCCAACGGGAGAGCTGTCTCCTGTCAGTTTAGAGTATCTTCACCAGAAGTGTTACAGCAGCGCAGTTGCATTGGTGCAGTTGCACCAATATAAACTTATAGAGTAGACCTGTCCTTAGCACTGACTCTGTAAAAATGGCAACTTGAGGTTCATGTTTGGCATCTCCTGGCAAGTTCAATATAAAACTGCTAGCTTTGCAAACTGGGATCTCAGAGTCCAGCTGGGTTCTTTTCATACATCTTCACCAGTGGGCTTCTGCAGTTCATATTCTTGGCATATGTGCAAATTCACTGACATCATACCATTTCCTCAGTCATAGCTATGCCACTTGATTGTCTTCAAATTATGCCTTCAGTGGATACTTTGCAATTGCCTTCTATGAATTTGCACTGGAGTAATTGGTTGTAATTTAGTAAGCTATTCCACTGATGACTCATGAAGAGTAGTAAAGTCCAGATCTCTCTCACTGCTGTGTTGGCTCTGCAGAAATGACAGGAGGAAAAAGTAGTTTAAAATGATTTTTGTCACTAAACTCAGCAGATCTGTCTCTGAATTCCTGCAGGGAGCAGGTCAGTTAAGTAGGAAGATGCCTTTTTTTACAAAATCACTCTCTAGGACCGCTCTTTAAGGGTAGCATGTTCAAATAAAGAAAGTACAACTATTAATAGCCCAATAAAGACAACTACTAGGGTAAATACTCAGGAGATCTGCATATTATTAACTGCAGACATGCATTATCAAACATCTTAACAGGGATGCTATCAACATAAAGGTAATAAAAAGATTCCTTACCTATGTTACTAAAACACCTTACATTTATATTAAAACTACAACAGTTTTAAGAATCTAATTTATTGTTCACTCTTTATGTTGCTTGTTTGAGATCCAATGCTGTCAGCAGGATGTTGCTTTAGGCACATGAGAAGTCCCAACAACTAAGCATGAGTGTCAATGTCAGCAGGATTTGGGCCTTGATTTTTGCTCTTAATCATCCTGGACAAAGAAACCAAACTGGTCAAGTTCACTGTTGTTTCTACTCACTTTCTGATTGTTATGTACTAGCAAGAGAGACAAGGTAGGGGAGGTATCTCTTATTGGACCAACTTCTGTTGGTGAAAGAGACAAGCTTTTGAGCTACACAGAGCTCCTCTTCGAATATGGGAAAGGTGCTCCAAGGGTCACAGGTAAAAGCAAGATGGAACAGATTGTTTAGCATAAGTAGTTAGCGCATATTCTAAGGGACCATTCAAGGTGAAGTGGCCTGTTAACACCTCAGAAATCATAGGATGGAAAAAGGGGGGTTAGTGGGTTACACATTGTTGTAATAAACCATAAATCTAATGTCTTTATTAAGACTGATTGTTAGTGTTTAGCAAAGTTATTAATTTACGCTCCCAGGCTTGTCTTTCGAAGGTGATATGCATGTTTCCTTTGAGGATGAGGACTGAGAGGTCAACTATGGAGTGACTGTTTTGTGAACAGTGTTCACCCAGAGGTGGTGTGGTGTTTTTGTCTTTATCGTTTTTCTGTGTGAGCTCAATCAAGAGCGTAGTGATTGTCTGGTTTCACCCACATAGTTCTTTTTGGGGAATTTGACGTACTGGATGAGGGACACCACATATTGTGATAGGCATGTATAGGACTCATGGATCTTGAAGGGTGTATTGTGGCGGGTGTTGATCATTGTAGCAGTGGAGATATGTCTGCAGGTTTTGCATCTGTTGTTATGGCAGGGTCTGGTGCCGTTTTGAGTTGGTGGGTCTGTGGGGAGCTTGCTTCTGATGATGAGCTTGGCAACGTTGGGGAGTTGTTTGAAGGCCAGAAGAGGGGGTTTGGGAAAGGTTTCTTTCAGGATGTGGTTCCCATCATAGGTCTCTACACAGGTCGATTGCACCCTGAAAGAGTTTAATACTAAATAATGCTAAAACGGTGCTGCAAATGTACAAGAGGGAACTGATTCTTTTCCTTCTGAAACCTTCAAAATCATATAATGTGCTTTCTGCGCACCTATTTGACAGGCAGCATTGCATGCAAGCAATTTTCTATCAAATAACAATAATAAAAGATCTCAGGGTGGTATTTTGCAGGAAAGGGTAACTATATATTCACCTCTCAGGTTTCACTTGATTAGGTGGAAATCCAGATTAGATCCAGACCAAGAAACACACTTTGCAACACAGCGTAAAGTTTATGGTAAATCTATTATTTTTGTATGCCAGTCAGTTACCGCTGGATTTTATTCGGTACATGAGCCACTCCTATTCTATTTTTGGCTGAGTGCTGATTCACTTGAAGGCTGGGAATGTTGCACAAAACACTCCAAAAATAAATAAAAAAAAAAAAAAAAAAAAACTAAAGAAGGAAATATTTCAGACTGTCTTCAGGGCCCAATCCTCCTCCCCCAGGAAGCCAAACAGCGGTTAATTATCGACTTCCAGAGGCATAGGATCCTGTGCTTGTTGCATTAAGTTGATATCTGAATGATCTTTATTCTTTAAGTACCATTCAGAAATTCCATGGTATCTCTTTTGTTGCAAGTAACTTCACTGACCATTAGTGCACCAGAACAAAGTAGCTGTACTCTGTGATTCTCAAACCCTTGAACACCTCATCTTGCAGTCTTTGATGCACATGTTTAACCTTCAAACATGTGAGTTGTCTCACTGAAGTCAATGGCTTATGTTAATTAGAGCCCCTGTGATTGCTCACATATGCTTGTAAAGTCCGGGCTGAAGGATGCATCCTGATGTTGCACACTTGGGACCTGGTTTTGCACCCTTTATGCCATTTGTTCACATTTGCAAATCATGATTTGGTGCCGACAATCAGTCGATGCTGGCTGATTACACCTGCTCTTTCAAATCAGCTTCATCTTCTGGTTCTCATGTGCTAGCATAAAGCTGCTGTTTGGGTTTCCAGTACCCTAAGGCTGATTGGCCTGATCTAAAGCCTACTGATGTCAGCAAGAGTCTTTCTCATGGATTCTAATGAGCCTCACGAGCCCCTTTGTTTCGCTGAAAATTAAAAATATATATAATCATTTCCATGTCTGTGTTTTTAATTCCCTTCTTCTTTTCACCTTTTAAAAATGTAAGCTAAATCTTGGACCTTAAATTACTATCCCCTCAACATTAACTTATTAAGGTATTAATTATAATATGAAATCTGATTGGAACCACATAATGATTTGCATCTGGCCATTAGTAGTTAGCCCTGCAGTTGACATTCAATTGGACAATGCCGCAGACAGGATTCAAAGCTCTTTAATGTAGACTGAGCAGGGGCTGGACTGGGCGTCCGAATGCCTGGGTTCTATTCTTGTCTTTGTCTCTGGTTTGCTGTAGCTTGGAGAAGTCACTTAAAAGGAGCTGATTAGGTGAGATGCTGAGCACCCACAGGTATCATTTACTTCTGTTGGAGTTAAGGGTGCTCAGATGCTATAAAAATCAGGCCCTCAGCATCCCTGTCTCAAAATGGTGTTGTCGATGTGCAGATGAATTAATTCATGTTTGTCAAACATGTTCCTAGGAGAACAGGTTCTGGGGACCTACACAGTGTTATTACTCCTTCTGAGACAATAGAATATTGTTGCATAAACTTTTTGGATTGGTGCTGGCACTAATTATAATAGCAAAACAAACGTTTTGGATTATTGAAGTGTTAAACCACAGGCTCTGGGGAAAAGAAGAATGATGTCTTTTTAAAACCCAGGGACTAAATTGATCCCTGGTGTAATGCCACCAATGTCAAATTGCCAAACTCCCATTGATTTCACTGGGGCCAGGATTTCACCCCAGTATTTTCTATTGCATAGTATTGTCTCCCAAAGGCATATGGTCAATGTCTGGTGGCTTTTGAAACTCTAGACTATTCATCATCAGCAATCTTTTGATTCAAGGATGATCTCTACCACGGATTAACATATGGATAGGAGGAAAACAAAAAAAGAAGAAGTGGACCCACTAAGCATTGAGGATGGGCAGGAGGTTAAGGATAATCTAGGCATGGCCAAATATCTAAACAAATACTTTGCCTCTGTTTTTAATTAGGCTAATGATGATCTTGGGGATAGTGGTAGGGTGGCTAATGGGAATGAGGATATGGAGGTAGAAATTACCCACATCTGAGGTAGAAGCCAAACTCAAACACCTTAATGGGACTAAATCGGGGGGGCCGGATAATCTCCATCCAAGAATATTAAAGGAACTAACACATGAAATTGCAAGCCTATTAGCAAGGATTTTTAATGAATCTGTAAACTCAGGGGCTGTACCAGCTGGAAAACTGCTAACATAGTTCCTATTTTTAAGAAAGGGGGAAAAAGTAATCTAGGTAACTACAGGCCTGTTAGTTTGACCTCAGTAGTATGCAAGGTCTTGGAAAAGGTTTTGGAAGAGAAAGAAGTGAAGGACATTGAGGTTAACCGTAATTGGGATAAAACACAACATGGCTTTACAAACGGTAGATCATGCCAGACCAACCTGATTCTTTTTTGGGAAGATAACAGATTTTTTAGACAAAGGCTATGCAGTGGATCTAATTTACCTAGATTTCAGTAATGCGATTGATATGGTTCCACATGAGGAATTATTAGTTACATTGGAAAAGATGGGGATTAATATGGAAATTGGGAGGTGGATGAGGAACTGGTTAAAAGGGAGACTACAATGAGACTGAAAGACGAACTGTCAGCTGGGGAGAGGTTGCTAGTGGAGTTCCTCAGGGATCGGTCTTGGGACCAATCTTATTTAACCTTTTTATTACTGATCTTGGCACAAAAAGTGGGAATGTGCTAATGAAGTTTGCGGACGACACGAAGTTGGGAGGTATTGCCAATACAGAGAAGGATCGGGATGTCATACAGGAATATCTGGATGACCTTGTAAACTTGAGAAATAGGATGAAATTGAATAGTGGAAAGTGCAAGGTCATGCACTTAGGGACTACTAACAAGAATTTCTGCTATAAGCTGAGGATGCATCAGTTGGAAGTGATAGAGGAGGAGAAGGACCTTGGCATATTGGTTGATCACAGGATGCTTATGAGCTGCCAATGTGATGTGGCCGTGAAAAAAGCTAATGCGGTCTTTGGATGCATCACATGAGGTATTTCCAGTAGAGATAGGGAGGTGTTAGTACCATTATACAAGGCGCTGATAAGACCTCATGTGGAATACTGTGTGCAGTTCTGGTCTCCCATGTTTAAGAAAGATTAATTCAAACTGGAACAGGTGCAGAGAAGGGCTACTAGGATGATCCGAGGAATGGAAAACCTGCCTTATGAGAGGAGACTCAAAGAGCTTGGCTTGTTTAGCCTAAACAAAAGAAGATTGAGGAGAGATATGATTGCTCTCTATAAATACATCAGAGGGATAACTACCAGGGAGGGAGAGGAATTATTTAAGTTCAGCACCAATGTGGACACAAGAACAAATGGATATAAATTGGCCATCAGGAAGTTTAGACTTGAAATTAAACGCAGGTTTCCAACCATCAGAGAAGTGAAGTTCTGGAATAGCCTTCCAAGGGGAGCAGTGGGGACAAAAAACCTAGATGGCTTCAAAACTGAGCTTGATACATTTATGGAGGGGATGGTATGATGGGACAGCCTAGTTTGGCAATTTTCTGATCTTTGTCTACTGGTGGTAGATATGCCAATGGCCTGTGAAGCAATGTTAGATGGGGTGGGTTTTGCGTTATTACAGAGAATTATTTCTTGGGTGTCTGGCTGGTGAGTCTTGCCCACATGCTCCGGGTTTAACTGATCACCATATGTGGGGTCAGGAACGAATTTTCCCCCAGGGCAGACTGGCAAAGGGTCTGGAAGGTTTTCGCCTTCCTCTATAGTATGGGGCACACAGGTCACTTACTGGTGGATTCTCTGTACCTTAAAGTCTTTAAATCATGATCTGAAGACTTCAATAACTCAGTCATAGGTTAGGGGTCTATTACAGGAGTGGGTGGGTGAGGTTCTGTGGCCTGAATTGTGCAGGAGGTCTGATTAGATGATCATATTGGTCCCTTCTGACCTTAGAGTCTATGAGTCTATGGGTCTGAGATGACTCAGGAGTCTAATTCTAGAACCACAGATCTGCCCGCAATAGGCACAGACATTTCCTATGGGTCAGATGCCTGCTGGTAGAAAGTTCTTTCTTTTTTCCTTCCTTCTTTCTCTCTCTTTTCAGCACTGAGGGCAAGACACTTCTCCTCGAAGCAGGCCACTGCCTGATGGAGGATATGGTACCATTGAGGTCGATTGGTGGCTTGCTCTTCCCATTTTATGATGTCCACACCAGTTTTCTTAATATATGCTTTCAGTGTATTTTTGTAGTATTTCTGTTTACTGCCACAAGATCTCTGACCATAGGTGAGCTTAGGGTAGAGACCTTGTTTTGGGAGGTGAAAATCTGGTATCAAAAACATACCTGTCAGGAGCAAAAATTTGCCTTCAGAATGGACCAGATTGCAGAAAAAAAAAACAAATTAAAAAAAAAATCCCAGGATTTAAATTTTTTTTTTTAAATCTCCTCGGTAATAGAGCAAACCAAGTCCCTCCCTCTCCTCCTTGCAACCCCGGGTATTGAGGTTTATCACGGGCTCCTTGTTACAACATTGCCAGAACATCACTGATCCTATGGCAAGCTCCCCTCTAGGACAATCCTAGGAAGTTAGAGAGGACATTTCCTGCTTTCTGACCTAATGTATCAGATAGAAACCCTGTGAACTTATTTTTGGAGCATCTTCAGAAATGGCAGGTATCATACTTATTCCATGGATGTCAGCGTTTCCAGAAAATTATTATTATTTGTATTACAGGAGTGGCTTGGAATTCCAACCAGGGAGTGGGGCCCCAATGTGCTATGTGCTATACAAATATATACCAAAACACAACCCTTGCCCCAAAAAGGTCTATATGACAAGCAGGACATGACAGGAGGACAACCGACTAACAGGGTGGGAGGATGAAGTCACAGAACTCACAGAACTGAGCACTAAAGCAGAAGTTAGAGCTCATCAGTTACTAGAAGATCTTCCAAATTTTTTTCATATCCAAAGTTATTCTGAGTCTGTCAGGCCTTTCCCATCAGTTCCTTTCCCACTCCTCCCCCATAATTCCTATGCTGCCTTTTTAAGCGGATGTTCTACTGAAATCAGGTATGTCTGGTAATACAAGAGGTACATGCCTGTGAGATATATATATCCCTCATATGTTTGGCAGTAATCAACATATTAAAGTAGGTCAACTCATAGAAATCTCATTATGGAACAAGGTAAATGCTTGGTCCTCTGCAGTATCTGGAAAGGCTAAGGATGAACAACTCCTTTGCTTGTGGCTTTAAATCATCCAAAGTAAGATAGATCCTGGTGGTCTCCTGGCAGCTGTTTATAATTGTTTTATCCAGTGGGACTAAGGGTTGGAGGGCAACCAAGAAAGTGAGGAAGGTCTGGGGTGGCTCATTTCTTCTATCTCATTTAATAACAAAGAGGCTTTTGTATTGCAAGGGGAGGAAATTGGATGACTGTTGTGTGTTATAAATACGCCTTAAATGTTTTGTTTGTAGAGGTATTTTAGCTGTGTTGGTCACAGGATATGAGAGAGACAAGGTGGGTGAGGTAATATCTTTTTTTGGACCAGCTTCTGTAAGTGAAAGAGACAAGCTTTCAAACTACACAGAGCTCAGACCTGAAAAAGAGCTCTATGTAGCTCAAAAGCTTGTCTGTTTCATGAACAGAAGTTGCTCCAATAAAAGATGTTACTTCACCCACCTTGTCTCTCTTGAATGTTTAGTGTAAGGAGAAAAGAGTGAAACTGAACTAATGAGCTCACGTGGCCATTGGAAGGGAAAAGAAAGTTCCGCCTGCTACCAATGTTCTCACGAGCCTGGTGTGTGTTACACTGTGAATGGCAGTGACAGAGGTGATTCCAGAATAATATGCAGATCAGGAGTATAAAAGTCTCTAAGAAGGGACTTGGAAGGAATTTAATGCTTGTGAAAAGTGCTGGACGCTGATGTGTTCTGTTTAACCACAGTACAAACGGTGACAGGACAAGATTCCTTCGCACTACCCAGCCCACACACTACACCTCTCTCCCAAAGCAATCATCTTGCTGGGCAAGAGAGGAGTCCAGTGTTGGGGGCCTATTGAATTGCGGGATTCTCTGCTGAGGCTGGCAGTGTGATGTGAACAATAGGAAATGGAGTGAGACTCACAAAATATATTTCATGTGGCACACTGACCAGTAGTTATCACACGGTAGCCACTTTGGGTCATTATTGCCTTATGGTTGGCTGTCAACTAGTATTTAGAGATGAAAGGTCTATATGTATGGCCAACTTCTCACTCGCAAGCCATCTCTCTCTCCCAGGAAGATCGCTCCCCTTTTTATAGCTAATATAACAGTGTCTTTCTTCTTCACTGGCCTTTTAAGATGAGATAATCTGTTCTTCATGTCTTTCCAGCACACTAATGCTAAAACTTTTCTCTTTCAGGGTGCTAATTAATTTATTACTATAAAAGATTAGCAACAAATAGCAAGAAGATGCATGATGCTAAACATAATTAAATGTATCTCAGCAAAGCCAAAAAGCTGTCACAAGGATGATGTGTTCCTCTCTATACTTTCAGTGGGTTCAGGGTGTACTGCAACTGGACATTTAGTAAAATTCTTGTTTCTCTGTCTCTGGCATACCAAGTTGTACGCCCCAATGGGTCACAAGCAGAAGGGGCATGAAGCAAGGAGGAAATTCTCCATCACTTGGCATTTTAAAATTGCCACTGGATGTCTTTCTGAAAGACAACCCACAAGTGCCTGTGCTGGATGCCAGGATTGCTGGGTGACATTCTCTGGCCTGTGCTATGCATGCAGGAGGTCTGCCTTGATGATCAGAATAGTCCCTTCTGGCCTTAAAATTTATGGGCCAGCTTCTCATTAACAATCTGGCCTCTTTAAGCCACTCAGATGGCACAAAGGGGCCAGAATCTGTCCATAAACAACCAGTGGAAAATTTCCCTTGTAGAGGGGAAAGCTCCTCTGGAAAAATTGGTGGACTACTTACTTTGCCAGCCACTCCCTTGCCTCCTGGCTTAGGCAGCATGTTAAGGAAGGGAAGAGGTATGCCAGGGTCAAGCACGTGGTGCGGTATAGTGTCGCGTAGCAGAGCTCTGCCAGTGCTCCACTGGTTTAAGTTAGACTAGCCTAGAAAGTGCTCTAACTCACTCCAGAGTCAGGCTGCCACAGAATCATAGACACAGAGCTCAGACACCAGGGAGAACGGAGCCCTATGAATCTCTGAAAACACCATACAGACCAGAGTCTGGTTTCAGGTACCAGTGTTCATATGGAGTAACTCCACTGACTTCACCAGAGTTATCATGGCACAATTTAGATCAGGCTCAGACCCCACATCTCTTTTACTTATAGGTCCAGTGCATGTATTGGTTCAAGATGGGCATGAGTTGACATAACACCATGGATTAAAGCCATTCACAAAGCACATTCCAATGTGCTGGGCAAAAACACCTCCCTCCTCCTCCCCCCCCAAAATCCAGCTGAAATGAACAATGTAAACTAGAAGTAACACAGAGGAGGGAACTGTTTTCAGACAAGAAGATTGAAGATTCCTAGTAGAAATATCACAGCAAATCCTGAAGTCGCTGATTAAGGTCTGATCTTACAAATGTTTACGCAACTGAGTGACTTTATTCCTGTAAGTGATCCCATTACATTAATGTTTGCGGGATCAGGCCCTTACTCATTTTTCTTGTTCATCATTGGCCAACACTCACTGTATACCATAAAGCATAGGACTTAGGGGACCAATCCAAAGCCTGCTTGAAGTCACTGGGCAAGTTTCCACAGACTTCCAGTGGGCCTCAGATAAGGCCCTAGTTGTGTCTGTGAATTAAAATAGCACCTGCAGTCTCACCAGCTACAGTTGATTGAAAAGGTACAGGCGCCATGCTTCAAAATGCATAATGCTGTTTAAGAACCTGTAAGAGCTGTATAATGGGTCCAGTGGAAGGTGCAAGGGTGTGAGAGCCAGGACTCCTGAGTTCTAACCCCAACTTCATAACTGAGTTGCTGTGTGATCTTAGGCAAGTTGCTTCACCTTTCGGTACAAGCAAAAACGAGAGTCCTGTAGCACCTTAAAGACTAACAAATTTCTGTGGGCATAAGCTTTTGTGGGCATGCATCTGACGAAGTGGGTTGCAGCCCATGAAAGCTTATGCCCACAGAAATTTGTTAGTATTTAAGGTGCTACAGAGCTCTCGTTGTTTTTGCTGTATACAGACTAACATGACTACCCTTCTAGAACTTTTCTCTGTACAAGGGTTTCCCATCTCTAAGAAAAAAACCCCATGGGAATAATGATCTAAAGGCTTGTCTATACATGGAAGTTGTTCTGTATTAAGGCCAGGTGTGAATTCAAAGTGGAGTAGCTATTTCTTGACTTTCGTAAAGCATGTTGTTATCTGTGGATGGCAACTGGTATAACACATGTTAATTATTGCAATGATTATCATCCAGCGTCTGGCAAGGATGGGGTTTAAAGTCCCTCCCCTGAATATAAGAGCTGCAACAGGTGTTGGTACTCTCTGCTGAGGCAATAGTCAGGTAGCTGGAGTCAGCTGAAATCACCAGCCTCATGGGGTAGAGCAGCTGGGCTCCTAGAAAGATCTAAATGCTTGTTACTGCACTAGGAGCTACTTGAACTATTCAGTGCTTTTAGTAGTGGGATTTGGGGTGGAACTGCTCTCCCACTACAAAGGACAATTCCAAGGTGCATCTACCAATAAGAGTGTAAACAATAGCAGTTTGTCTGTTTTTATAACCACTAGGATACCTGATTGTGAAATGTATATTCTGGACTAAAATAAGACCCTGATCATGCAGATTCCTACATGTGGGTTGATCCTTGCCTTCATGATGAGCCCTGTGGAAGTTAGTGGGGATTCTGTGCAAGTGTTGGGGGTTACGGGAGGGGCACTAGAGGTAGGGGCATGGTGGAGCTGAGCTGAGCTCTGGTAATCCTTTGCTGCTCTTTAGAATTACCTTGGCTCTGGGGTTTGGAGGATTTGGTCCCAAATATTTTTCTTGTCTGGCATGTGCACTGTGGAGTTTCACTTTTGCCATTGGCTGGTCATGACTACTAAATTCAGGTCCTAGTCCTCAAAAGATTTCATTGGGGGATCTACCTGGATGGTTCCTTCTGTAAGATCAGGCCTCTATTTATTGTACGGTTGTGGGGGGGCAGTACCATTGACTCTGATAGGATATAATTTGCATTTATTTATTTATTTATTTATTTTCAGAAAAAAACAGCGATGCATTTCTTTTTTGGGAGAAAGAGAATGCACATGAAGGATGACTTGCACTTTCTTGGGAGGGTGATGTCACCTGTGCAAACAGGTAAGTGGTGATGGTAGAAACCATGGAAGTTAACTCCAGCACCTGTGTTGTAATTCTATGTGCACTTCCCTATTGTTTTTTCTCCTGTTAACTATTTATTAAATCTATGCACTGAGCATCATTCAATAAGGAACTGAGGCCAGTTCCAACACTAAGATGTTGGTATTTGTGCAGTTTCTATGTGCCCATCTCTTATGTATGGAAGGCATTTGCACAGCTGTCTAATGTTCCTTAGGGTCACTTGAAAAATCCTTATTGTTTTTTGTCTTGTTTCCCCTCAGTCATCAATCATTCTCTCCCTGCTACTCCCAACACGTAGCACAGAGCACATCAGGAATGAAAATAGAATGGGCAGGACCAAGAAAAACATTTGCTTTTGAGAAATGCGTCACTTAAATTCACAAGACAAAAGGAATTTGCATGGAGCCAGGGTGAAAAGCTGGGCTGTCAATAACATACTAAAGATTGCTTCTCTGAGGGCTACAGATATCTGAGAGTGGGTGTCAATTAAACAGTAAAGCAGTGTCATTGTAGCTTAGGGGGGATGTAGAAGGTAGCAAAAGAAGGGTGTGATGGAAAATAACTAACAATAAAATTCCTATCTGCTTGGGATCCCCCAAACCTGTTCTGCTACTTGAGATTCTTGACATTGTGCCTAATCCTCAATGTGCCATTTCAAAAGGTAAACTTAGAAACAGGCCAACCAAAGCAGTTGTTTGATCTTTGCAGTGTTCATTGCCAGACAAATTTGACTCCCTTAGCACTGTATTCCCAGCGTTCCCATGCTCTCCAGGTGGTCTTGGAAGGAGGCATTGAAAAGGTAGAAGGTAAAGATACACCAGTGCAAATCAAGAGTAACTTCACTGAATGAATGGAGTTACACCTGTGCAAAATGAGAATTGAGCTAAACCTCTTTCTGGGGAATGGATCCGTGGATCTGAGTCTCCATTGTCCTGCCCTTTGTATACTCACTTACAGCAGTGTAAAGTGAGTGCAAAGTGTTACCATTCTGATGTAGTAGTGTTTTACAGCTACTTTGCAGTAGTGTAAATCTCTATATAAGGTGCGGGCCAAAAGAAAATCAAGCCATGGAACTTCAGTTCTACTAAATGGTGATTCCTCAGGTAACTTTTAGACTAAGCCTAAAAATATTTCTATTTGCAGAAAAGTATATTAGGACGATTAACTGTTTGCTGCTAGTAGGTGTTCTGTGGTTCCTTTGTAAACAAAGCTATCATCTGTCTAATTTTGCCATGCAATGGAAGTGGGAAATTGGATGAGATTATTAAAACCAGTTTCATGCTTCAGAGTGCAGAAATGTTGGTTGGTTGGCCTTTGAGCTGTTGCTATTAACCCTTTTATTGCACTAGGGCTAGAGTCCATCCAGGACAGAGCTTCATAGTGCCAGGCACTGTGCAAACATAATTATTACAGTCTAGCAAAATGATCCTTGAAACTTTCAGTCCATAGACAAAAATATTCATTTATATTACTGTAGCACCTAGGAGTCCTACACATGGATCATGACCCCATTGTGCAAGGTGCTGTACAAACACAGAAGAAAAAGACGGTTCCTGCCCCACGGAGTCAGTGGTGTACTGTGGGTCTCTGGTGCCCAGGGGCCAAGCCTGCATTTGTGCACCTCGCCCCTGCATAGAGCAGGAGGGGTCTCAGTGCCGTCCCCCAGCTGCCTCGGGGCAAGGAGGTCTGTATCTGTGGGGGATGAGGCCTGGGGGTGGGGCACAAATGTAGGCTTGGCTCCAATGCCTCCCACACTTACCTGCCATGTGGTGCCTGCCTCTCCCACTCCAGCCCCATAGCTTGGCGCCAGCTCAGACATGGGGAGCCAGGCTGGCCTTTCACAATGCGCCGGGGGTGTGTGTGCGGGAGCAGCCACCCTTCAGCCTCCTGCCCCCCCCCAACCCATCATGAAGGGCTGGCCCAGCCCCCCCTGCAGGCCAGCACCCAGGGGCCTGGCCCCCCACCCTGTCCCCCCTTCAGTACACCACTGTAGAGAGTTTACAATTGAGCATAAGCCAGTAGATGGATACAGATGAGGAAACAAGAAGACTGTATTGGTCAGCATGATAGGCAGTGCTCCAGGCATACCAGCAGCCTAATCCTTGCTACATTTTGATAGGCATCACAGCAAAGGAGAGTTTTAAGGAGGAGGATGAGTTAGCTTTGCCGAATGTACTTGACAGCACTTTAGCATGTCATGAAATAATAATGAAAACACTGTCTTTACTCATTTAAAAAAAAAATCACTGGTTATGTGCTTTAGACTTATGACAAGGCTTTTGGCCACTGAATGTGCTATTGCTTTGTGACTAAGAAGGATGTCAGGATACCTGTAACCTCTGTCTGTAACCTCCTCCACCAAACCAACTGATTTTTGTTCTTTGTTTTCATGGATAAACTCTACTTCATCATAAATTAGCCCCACTAGGCAGAGTGTTACAGTGACTGATGAGGTTTTTGGGAGAGTGAAGATGGTGGCTGGCCTGTGGTTTTGTGTCTTAGAACATCCGTTAGTGGTATTGCTCTCGGTGTGGTAGGTTTCATGTGCAAGAATTTCTACCTACCTTCTTTTGGAGATGAGGTGGGAGCTTGGCATTGGATTCATCTGTCCTTTCCCCAAGACCAAGGCCCCGCTTTGCGGTGTCTTTCTTCTAAGATCAGCAGGAATTCCCTTAAATGCCCTTCCATATGGTTCCCATGAATTCAAGGGCTGAGATTCAGATTTTTTTTTTCTTCCCAAAAACGTGCTAAGCACCTGGGACTTCATCTGAGCTGTAGGTGGGTTCTCAGCAATTTTGAAAATAAAACCTTGATTATTTAGTTTCTGCTGTGTTCCCAGTTTACCCATGACTAGGGGGGCTGCTTTGAAACCTCAGATCCAAACATCTCCTGACCTTCGGGGAAGCTTGAATCAGGCCCAGAATTCTATGCCATTGGCCTACCCCCACTTTTACCTGTTTTCATTTAATTTTTCCTTCCTTCAGGTTCCTCAATCAGCCATTGACTCTGAACACTAGCATTGCAGACTGCACGTGACTGCAACTCAGAAGCAGTCTGTCTTAAAATAATCCTCTTGATAACCCCAAATTACATCCAAGAAAAATTAGATCCAAAATGAACCAACTGTGTCTCTCCAAGTTTAAATTTGTGCTCTGAGCTATCTGTTCAACTCCTGCCAGTGATTGGCATATGGGTCATTGCACAAAAACAGAACTGCTGTTATGCTGGGACACACTTGAAGCACTGTCCTTTAAACTTTACAGTGTTGAAAGGCATTGTTTAAAGTGAGTGAAGAATCCATTCAACTGGACAAGCATGTGACAAAATTCTAATAAATAAAAGTTGACTGAGGTGTGCAGTATACATTTACTTTCCACAGTTCAGTCTCTTTTTATATTATTTTCTTTTAATCATAATCTTATGGCCTTAACTGTTCATCTTATCATTTATTCTGAGTCTATAATAAACCTTCTATAGTGGCTGAGTATGGCAATGGTTCAGATCCATCCTTGGTGTACATTGGCAAAGACCATTGACTTTGGATGAACTATGACATTATGCAAGTTGAGGGTTTGGTCCAATATGTTTATTCCCTGCAGGTAAGTGACCTCTGCTGTGGATCTGTAGTTTTAATGGCTCTTCATTGTGGCTACCTAATATCCAAAATAGATTTCACCCTGTCCCCCGCCTCTCCCTTCCTCCCCCAAAAATGTCTGAGCAGGATCTGGGTGTTTCAGAGGCCCGGTAATAGGTTAAAAACTTCTGCTGTATGAGTCACTGTCTTGAATCCACTGATGTTCAGATGTGTTTGTTACAGAAGCAATGCAATACTCTGGGTAGTCCTTGGCCCTACAGTTTTTGAGCCATTCATGACTGGGTAGTGGGGATAGAGCAGCCAGGGTAACTTGGCTAATTGTATAGTTGGTGTGAGTTGTGTGCAGCCCTTAGCAGCAACAACAGATGCTGGGATTGAAGCTGCATGTGTCCAGGAATGGCAAAGCCAGCACATCTCCCTACAGCAGAATATCCAGGAGGCTGGCTCTGTGCTGACCCTCCATGCAGCCCCTGCAGTGAGGGTATGGCTGAGGGAGGGAGGAGGCATGGCCAAAGCACTCTGCCCTCTAGTTGCACTGGGCTTCTGGGTGGTTCCATAGGGTTCATAACAACATAAATTTGAAACCCTTTGGACTGCACTAACTTATGCTGGGAAATGCTCTGGTAGCTGGCTGGCTTCCAGAATCTGTTGTTAGCAGGAAGCAGTATGGCACAGTAGTTAGGGCACTAGTCTAGGACTTGGGAGACCTAGGTTCAAGTCTCTGCTCCTCCATAGAGTTCCTGTGTGGGCTTGGAAAAGCCACTTAGTCTCTGAAAATGGGAATTAAGGAGCAGTTTCCCTCTACCTTACAGGGATGTTCTGAGGCTAGATTCATCAAAGACTGGGAGGTAACAGGGACCATGTGAGTGTGATAGAAGAATGTGAGACAAGTGATGCCACACTTCCTGAACAGCAGCTGAGCTCAGAATGTGGCCCTTAATGGCTAGAGAAGTAGTGGTGTGAGCACAGGAAGCTGGGATCTCCTGTGTGATAATCCTTGCTCTGAAACTGCCCCTCGGCATAATCTCTATAAGTGCTAAGTAGTAGTAACACCTTGCAGGGTTTGTCCTGGGTCTTATATGCATTTTGGAGTCAGTGATATATAATCAGTGTGAAGTGTTTATAGAGCTCATCCATCCCATGCACTGTATTCTATGAGTGGGATTTTCTAAAGGCTTGTGTATATGGAGAATTAGCACATGGTGTGAAAGCATTCTAGGCTGCCATGCACTAACTGGTCCCATGGACCCTGCTATCACACTACAAGTTTTGAACAGCCGAAGATCCAAGTGTACTACAGAACTTCTAGTGCGTGGTAGTAGCATCCACAGGACCTGTTAGCACATGGCGGGCTGGTGCACAGTAGATTTACATCCCATGCTGTGAACTAACTCTCCATATGGACAAGCACTAAGTGATTTAGGATTTTCAATGGGAAAAATCCTCCTGAGTCACAAAGGTACTCATGAAAATCGCATCCTACAGCAACAAGCTGGACTGCATGTTCAATGGTGGGAGTGGGGGAAAATGTCAGCTGCAATGTTTCATTTTTACAAAATCTGGAAACTCCCAGAAAGTGCCTACATCACTGTATTTGGTTGTGTTTATTTTAGATGCGTTTGTTCTAGTTTCTGGCCTGTTTAGATATACCTCATTAATACTGTTTTCTCTGTGTGGATCTTCCTGTAAGTCATTAAACTTTACATCCCACATTGTCTAGTTAGTGTGGGGCAAAGTCTTGTTTAGTTTGGTATTAATTCTTTAGCAGAACCTACCAATACATCATCCAGTACAGACGGTTAGGTGATGCTTGCAATTTATTACACCTTATCAACAAACTCACATTCAAAGTCTTAACTTCAATTAATGATATGTATTTACTGGAAGTCAAAATGTCATAACCTTTGATGTAGCCACTATGACCACTGCTGACCAAATTGGTTGTATCTTGGTAGCCCCACCAGAGAATGTGGTAGCTCAAATGAATCTGAGAGAACAGTATCTTGTCACAGTGTACATTTCTTGAACCATCATTGGTGGTTTTTTAGACTTTCATTATAAGATTCTATAGCTTAATAGCTTAATAATATTCTGCATTGCTATAGATCCTTACATCTGAGGATCTTGAAGTGTTTTCCAAACACTGAGTCTCACAATACCCCAGGTAGGTAGGTATTTTCCATGTGTTACAGGTGGGGGAAGAGACGCAAGAAGGGATGAAGTAATTTACCCAAGGCCACACAGCAAGTCAATGGTAGAGCCAGAAATAGAACCCAGGAGTCCTGTCTCCTAACCCCATCCAAACCACTAGCATTGGACTGGATTTCCCCCACTGTGCAACAAATTAAGTGTCTGATTCTTGTTTTCCACCCTCCCCCAAATGTACTATCAAATTGTGTATTCCAGGAACAGTAATGGTATGAATGTTCTGTAAGGCTTTTTCATAACTATAGCTGACTGGTAGGAGGGCATTTGTGATAAATCACATAGGCATGTGTCCGATGAAGGTGCCAAATGTGCCATAAAAGATTTTGCTCCTCACAGCTCATTAAATATTGGGCTGTCTCCTACCAGTGAGTTTGACTTAAGGGGTATCCATAGTCACAGGAGGTCATCACAACAAATAAGGCAGCAATCTGGCATGACAGTTCTCTTCTCCTGAACTAAGAATGTAAATATTCAGTACCTATCATCTCCTGTGAAGCTCAGATCACCAGTCAGAACAGGTGAAGGTCAAGCAGAAACTTGGTACCTTTTATTTTCCTCTGTGAAAAGAGACCACATCAAATTTCCTGCTTTTGATGTCAAAGTGTCTCTGACTGCAAATATTTCTCTGTAATATTTTCATAAACTCAGCTGGGAAATCAAATTGGCGACATCTAGAAAGATTAAAATGGCAGAGACGTTAATGCGCTTGCCCTTTAAATGGATAGATTTAATCTTTTTCATAAGCCAAAGAACAAGGAGTCACCCAATTATGTTTCCTCTTATCTATGTTAAAATACACTGCTTGTCTAGTCAATTCCTAAGAGCCTGAGCTCAGGATGGACTTTCGTGTAAGGGATATATCAATGCATGGTTGTCTCATATTGGGAAATGATGCCATCCTCTGCAGCATCTGGTACTGTCAGAGACAGGATTTGAGGCTAGATGAATCATAGGTTTGATGCAGTATGGCCGTTTGAAAGTTCCTAATGTAACTTTTTTTAATGTGGTTGAACGAACTTGACCCACTAATACACATGGCATTTCCAAGTCACATGGTCAAGTGCTGACACATGGATGGCTTTAGTTACTGACAAAGTGTCAAGAACACAGAGAGAGCCTCAGGCCTTTCTTTTATTTATATCTTGGCTGTAACCTGAGCTAACGCTGGGAAAGTTAATCTCTTATTTTCAATGCTGTCTGTGGCTTTGGAGACTGAATAACTTTTCCATATGCCAAGCTCTCAAATTAATAATCACTGTCCTAACAATTAGCTCTGTGGCTTAAAGTTTAAACAGGGTCCAGGGAGCATTTCAAGCATTTGGATGCAATAATCAGTCTCCTGTAGTAGATGAAATATACACAGGACTAGGAGGCAGGGGACTTGAATTCTAGTCCCACTCTGTTCCAGGTTTTCTGAAAGGCCTGGCCCAAATCGCGCACAGCCTGTTCCCATGAGGTGCTGACTCCTTACCAAGTCCCACTGAAGTCAGCGGGAGTTCAGGGTGCATGGCAGCTGGGCAGGGTGAGGTCTTCAACCTCTGTGTTCTGCCATCTGTAAAGCCGAGAGGGCTGCTTATCTCTCTAGCACGGAGCGTGGTGAGGATTTATTAATTGTTTGTCAAGCTCTGTGACCATGGGAGACGCTGCATGGCTGTGTCTTCACTAGACTCTTTGTTCTTAAAATTCCCGACTTTGTCTACCTCCAGTGAGGCTCCCCCATTGCTAGCAGTGGTGGGAATGTCATCATAGACAGGTGTTCTCAATCCCATGTTCTCTAACCCTTCTTGGAGCAAGTCTAAGGTTAACGACACAATGGATAAAACACTGAGGAGCCAGTGCCTCGTGTGTGCTAGAGGCATCAGTAGGTAGGTGGTGGCACCAGTTCTGGTACCAGCTCTCTAGCAGCTTTCAATTACTGGCAATCCAAAGCAGAGTGAGTGCATGTGTGTGTGATACCTATATATATGGTGCATGGTGTAACTTTCCTTGCAAAGTGAATGGCACCAATAAGTGTAGGGGCTAACCATACTGATAGTTGCTGCTGGAGTTTTACTGTATTGGGAGAGGACTTTGGAAGGATCAGTTTCCAACAGTACTTCTTACTAAGCAAAGTTTAAACCCCTGTGGGGACACCACTCCCCCTGAAACTCCCAGTCTTTCTTTCCACTTTTGGAGACATTCTGCAAACTGCCTCCTCTGACATCTCTAAAGGCCATGCTTTGATGGAGTTTGTGCTATTGAAACAATGCTTCATTCAATTCTAATGAGCATGCTGTTGAACCTGCTGTCACACAAAAATGCAGCCACATCATGAAATATAGGCATGATCCCCACAGCAGCCCTTCGCTACCTGGATTTGAACAATGTCCCTCTCAGACAAGGGATGCCTGTGAATCGCAACCAGATTGTACCAGACTCATTCTGCTTAGCCTACAAATCTTTCACATGACAGACTTCACTTCCCCTTCTCCTCTGTTACCATTCAAATATTTCTTGTCACAAAGATGATTTATCTGTGGTGCTGCTACATTGAGTGCAGGCAGGTCTGCTTCCCCACACCAGCTCCCAGTGAGATCACCACCAAGTTGAGCCAACTAGGTCAAGCAATACAGTATATTTCAAATGTATAGTGCTACACTCCCCCCCCCCCTTTTTTTTTCCCCTTGCATTTAAACAAGGTTTTTTTCCTTCAGATCCTGCCTCCCCATCTTGCCATGTGGAAGCTTCCCTAACTATAGCTTGTGAATTGTTAATGGAGTACACAATCCAGTTTTGATTATCAGATATCCCTGTTCACTGCAACAAGGTCATGGTTTCATGACATCTCTTAATTCCATTTGGAATTCCCCTGATTAATGAACTTATCTTCCTGCCTGCCAAACGTTCACTTAACTGATCTTGTGCTGTATAATTTATTTTTGTCAGAAACATACTTCCTCTAACTTTCCTCCTTCTGGAGAAAATGTGGTCTGTATCTGCTTCCGTTCTTACTGTTCTTTAGTTGCAGATGATGCTTTTTGGCAGCATCTGTTTAACAAACTTCCTGTCACTATGGGACTATAGTTCTGATATTCCCTTTTGGAATCTTTTGCTAGTTGATCAAGTTGCTCCTTATGTCTGGCATTCTCCATATGAGAGTACTTCTTTTGGTTTCGTTTAGTTGGCTTTGTCCGCATTATATGTTGCAGCCATCTTGATGACTGTTTCTGTTTCAGTAAGGAGTACTCTACAGAGCCTCTTAGTATCAGCAGGCTAATAGACTAGATTATGTCTCTGACCTTTTAATCTCTGAACTCCTCTGATGACAAAGCTCACAGCACTTCTGAACTCATGATGTCCCAAAGAGGTTGTGGTGCCCATGTCCAGTATTCAAAGGCTTGATGGTCCTGGCGCCCTGGGAAGTCTGCTTCCTTAGCAATGGAGTTGATGAAAATGCCCATCTCTGGATGTCATAGCAAATCTCATTTGCTCTTCCATAGGGCAACAATTGGTTTCCTGAGTTCCAGTCCTGAGTTTCTGCTTGTCAGGTTGTCATGGGAAACCTTACTGGAGTTGAGCTAGAAAAATTTATTGAAAGCAAACAAACTGCCACTTGTTAAGATCTCTGATCACAAAAGTCTGATTTTTTTAAGCAGTTCTCACTAACCTCAGTAATTATTACTCTTGCTGTGGAGCTCTGCTGCATTCCATTTGGTTGAGTGCTACTTGACGGGAATAAGAGCTGTGGGATCTGGCAACTGGCTTGTAATCGACTTCATGTGAATAAAACTTCAATTTCAGTCTAATTTAAATGTCCACAATACATACACTTGTGTGCATGCCTGTGCATGCGCTCTACAGTATATAAGCTCCAGAGAAACAGAGCAAGACCATACTTTGGAAGCTAGCAAATCCATGGAACTTCTAGTGAATAAGTTGTTTTAGCCTTTATTTTGGTGCTCCTGGACAATGATCATTACTTAAGTTTTCTTTTCTTGGACACACAAACTAGTTGAATTCCATTGTGTAGGTGGGAGAGCCTCAGTGACTCCTGTCGATGACCAAGCAACCCATTGCAGATGACTAAATATCAAACCTTGCAAGTTAGCAATTGTCATTAACAGGGTTTGTTAACTTCAAGATTGCAGCATCCCAGAATAAATGTAGCTTATTTGTAACAACTTATGACCCTGCTACTGCAATGAGAGTGATGAGCTTTTATCATCTGGAGTCTTGATATGATAAATACAAGTAGCTGGGACAGAACTACTCCGAGAGATGAAGTCTAAATTTTGACACAAGGCTTCTCTCATGACTTACCCTGCTGGTCATGCATAGACACTCTAATGTCTAGCCAGTCTCTTTTTTGTAAACATGAGGTCCCTAGAAACAAGCTGTTCCTCTCTTTGTTGTTCCAGCATGTATAGTAAATAAGCCACTGTGAACACCCATGCCACACTGGCATTACTGGAACAGCTCTCCAAGCTGCACTCTCTCTCAATGAGGGCAGCCATTACTGCGAACGCTTCATTCAAAGGGATTCAGACAGAAACACTGAACGAAAGACTTCGCAGCTATTAATTTGGCTCTCCCAAACAGGACTGAATGACATTGTTTGGCAGCCCTGGATACGGAAATCTGGAGCCACTGAATTACAAGCAGCATCCCTCCAGTCTGGCCTGATGCAGAGTTTACCATGGACTACTTAAGGTTGCTTAAGGCCTTAATTCAGCAAAGCACTTTGGCACCTGCTTCAGTCCCACTGAAGTCAGTAAAATTTAATCACCCACGCAAATGCTTTGCTGAATTGAGGCCTAAATGAAGTAGCCTCTGATGCAGTAACTAAGGTTGAGCCAATGTGTTGTGTTGGAGATTTTAGTCCCTTGCACTTTGGCAGCTGCAGCACAGGAAATCTGTATAGTGGCCTTAGGGTAATGCAACCCAGCATTCTTCCCCCTCCCCTTCTCCCCCCATGTTTCCCTTTTGTTTCACATCTCTTCTAATTTCCCAACTATTGTATCCCTTTTACATGCATCCCTCAATTTAAATCTAATTGCCTTGTAAGATCAATGGCAAATCCTCCCTCAGGACATTGACACTCTTGTGTGCAGTTCATTATATATTATACTATTAGGAGTGTGTGAAGGCAAAGACTAGAGGTAATGCCTATCTTTTTGCTAAGTCCCTTGAACAAGTCACTTCTTTGTATATCTGTTTTTCCCCTTCTGTAAAATTGATTTATCAATATTTAGACACCAGTGGTAAGTGCAGAAGAAAGTCCGAGCTATATAAATACTTTCCGGTCTCAGAGGTGGTTCTCCAAGCACTTATACAGATATTCACTGAACCTGTGAGTGCTAAATATTCCACTCTAGATTTTCATCCCTTGTCTGATTCCATAGCAGTGAGAACCGAAACATATCTGTCACCCTTAACTTACCATAGTGGGTTCAGCAATGCTCCTGCGGGCATAGCAGTAATTGTCTCTCTTTGTTCAGCGTTAGTCCTGACCCAGGGATTCTTTGCAGACTCATCTGCACATTGTGGGAGAACCCAGTTCTCCACAGAAGAGCTTCACAGATCCTTTCTCCGTATTGAAACAATAATTAACATTTCCCATTGAAGGATTTCCAAGTGCTTTACACACAATAAACAATCCTTGTGGGGATAGGTAAATTTCAGTACTGCGCTTATACAGATTGTATCACACAGGGATTGTGACTTCCAGAGATTACATGGTAAGTCAGTAAAAAAGCCTGGGAATAGAACTTGCACCCCTGACCTGCTGCCTATGCTCTCACCACAAGAATTGCATGTTCCATGCTAGCTAGAGGATGCTGAACTGCTTGTGGTGTTATAACAAAACTCTTTTCATCCACCTGTGCCAATGCCAGCCTTTCCCTCTGAGTAAGCTTGGACAAAGAAAGTGAGGAATCCACAATACTAAATCATCCATTAAAAGGAAAAAAGGGCATAGGAATGGTCATGCTGGGTCAGACCAATGGTCCATCTAGCCCAGTATCCTGACTTCTGACAGTGGCCAATGCCAGGTGCTTCAGAGGGAATGAACAGAACAGGTAATTATCATCAGCCCTGATTGCCATTAAATGCGATGGGATGGGATGGGAGCCATGACCGCCAAACAGCACAGTTGCTGTTGCCCTGGAGTTGATGTAATGACTGTGGACACCTCAATTAATGTATCAGAGCTGTTTGTGGCTGGTTTTTACCCCTTTGCCTTTGAAGGCTAGTATCACCACACTGTGACTTATAAATGCTGCTGTAAGCCCAGAAAAGGATTTTTGTTTAAAATAAAAAAATCAATGACCTGACTATTGTAGATGAAGAACATATGATCATTGTTTCCAAATGCCTGAGACATGAGACGTGCAAGCTTTTTATCCAAGGCTATGCCTCTTACTTGTCATATAAGTGACAATTGCAGTTGCTTTTCCTCAGGAGGGAGCACAAATGATGTGCTGTCTTCTTCCTTAATGCAGCATGCTGACTGGCCTTTGAGGGCTGTTGTATTAAATTTAGATGGAATAAAGGGGCCCAACTAGTCAAAGGTGTTAATGTGATCCTGCAACTGTCCAACATTAACCAGTTCAATATTTGGGGTTTGGTACACAGAGACCTCAACCACGGCAAACACATTACTAAAAAAGTTTATACGATTTTTAATAAAGACACAGAAAAGAAGGGAGAACAGTAAAAGCATTTGAAATGTACAGTATTAAATAAGGCTTTTATTTAAACATGCCTTGTTCCCTTTCCCTTTTGGGGGAGGGAGGGGAAGAGCTTTTATAAAGAAGCCCCCTTGTCTGACTGTCTCTTAGATGGTAATAACTGTCCTTTTTGGGGGAAAGAAAAGAAATTACTTGAGATGGACTGGAGATATTTCTTTTTCTTTCTTTGTTAAAGTTCCATCTTGTTGTCTAGAAGACAAAACAAGACAAACACACACACAAGGGGAAAGAAAAGAACAACAGATATAGAAAATGCAACTTTTGACTCTGATGTTGACTCTCACTTGGAACCTCACTTCATAGCGCCCAATCCACGAATCAAATGCATCTGCCCTGTGATGGATATGGCGAGGTCATCTCAAACTGTAGTGCAGTGCTGTTGTATTGGGGCAGAACAGGCATAACGCTGACAGGGTTTATTTCAAGTACTTTTCACAATTGTACCTTATTCAAGCATTATGACTCACTTGCCCCCTTCATTGCTACAAGGTAACTTCTCTGCCATGATGACACTTAGGCTATGTCTACACTGCCATGGGAATTCGACTTTCGACTTTCAGCACCCGATTTTTAGAAATTGCAGCAGAGTGTACATACTATGCTGTTTGCGCTGGTCTCTTGTGTTCACACTGGCCAGCCTTAATTCGAATTAGAAAGCAGTGCAATGTGGGTAGCTATCAACAGTGCATCTAGCCACGGTGGCTGTTAGGATGAGTGTCATCGTCCTAGGATGCAATGCTGCTTCCCCCACTCTTCCCTCCTCCCCTCCCCCCACCAAAAAACAGGAAAAGGATTTTTGCGCCCTTTTTTTTAATCCCAGCGATCGCCATTGCTGCAGAGACATGGAGCCAGCTCAACTCTGCACTATAATTGCGAGCGTGACAAATACATCATGGCTTATCATGGAGTACTTTAGAAATAGAGCAAGAAGGCAAAGCAGATACTACACCTAGGCCACTGAAGCTGCCCTGCTACAAGACATCGAGCAGAACAATTCCCCCCCAATGCTAAGAAGAAAAAAAACTTACCAGATGTGCCTTCCCCGGGATCATTTGTGCTGTCCTGTGTGCTGGTGGACGGCTCAGGGGTCAGGAATAAGTCCTGACTTTTGGGTAGAACGGACTCCCCGCTCTCCTGCACCCTGTTCTCCACAGCTTCCTCCTCCTCGTCCACAGAGTCCCCCTCATTGATCATGGACTGTGAACTAGCAGAGAGGTATCGATGCTGCGGGGAGGCACCGTGGTGGGATCGCCACTGAGAATTTCATGCAGCTCCTCATAGAACCTGCATGTTTTGGGAGAGGAGCCAGAGTGGCTGTTTAGCTTCTCTGGCTTTCTGATAGGACTGGCGCAGCTCCTTGTTCTTCACTCGGCACTGGTGAGTGTCCCTCTGGTGTCCCTTCTCCAGCATGCCCTGGGATATCTTCCCATAAATGTCCAGGTTCCTTTTGCTGGCTCTGAGCTGAGCCAGAACAGACTCCTCAGCCCGATGAGGTCTAAGACCTCTGGTCGACTCCATGCTGGAGCGCGTTTGGGCTTTGCAGTAGCCATGCTGAGAACAGTGACAAAGCTCTCTCCATGCTGGCGGCAAGCACAGGAAATTAAAATTCAAATCTTCCTGGGGCTTGAGGGGAGGGGACTTTTCCTGCTGGCATGAACACTGAGCAGCACAGTGTGACTGTCCAGAGCGGTCAAAATGGGGCATTGTGGGATACATTACGGAGGTCAATTAATTCGAGTTAAGTCCCGTTGCGTCTACACTGAAGCTAAATTGATTTAACAAATTCGAATTAGGTGCTACGCCACTTGCAGAGGTGGTCTTATTAAGTCGATTTTACAGGCACCTTAATTCGAATTAACAGTGACGCCAGTGTAGACGCAGGTGTAATTAAATCAAATTCAGGGAGTTTAAGTTGACCTAAGTTGCCAGTGTAGACCAGGCCTTAGTTAAGGAGACTGTCTTGATCTAAGCATCATGTCCAGACTCATAAACTTTAAGGTTCGAAGGGACCAATATGATCATCTAGTCTGATCTCCTGCACAATGCAGGCCACCGAACCTCACCAACCCACTCCTGTAATAGACCCCTAACTATGACTGAGTTATTGAAGTCCTCAAATCATGGTTTAAAGACTTCAAGGTACAGAGAGTCCACCAGCAAGTGACCCGTGCCCTGTGCTATAGAGAAAAGTGAAAAACCCACAGGGCCTCTACCAATCTGCTCTGGGGGAAAATTCGTTCCTGACCCCAAATATGGCGATCAGTTAAACCCTGAGCATGTGGGCAAGATTCACCAGCCAGACACCCAAGAAAGAACTCCCTGTAGTAAATCAGAACACACCCCATCTAACGTCCCATCACAGGCCATTGGGCATATTTACGGCTCGTAGTCAAAGATCAGTCAATTGCCAAACTAGGCTGGACTACTGAGTTTCCTGGGAGCCAAAGGTTCCAGTGTTGCCAGTGCCAACTCAGAGACGGATCTGATGTACTCCATGCAGTTCGATAGAAACTGGAACAGTAGAAGAAGACCTTCAAATCTAGCAATGGCCTGAACCCAAAAACCGGGATCCACATGAGAATCTGCTGCTTGATCCTCCTATGGGCCAGATCAGAACATCTTGAAAGTTGGGGAAAGCTGGATTTGGATTTTAAATGCCAGGTTCCACATTGCCTGGTGTAAAGTATGAAGTTCAGAATCAGGGATTTGTTTCTGGCCCATCTTCACTAGAAGTGGAAGACCAGAGTCCTTTGTGTGGGATTTAAAGAACCCTGCAGCATCCTCTGCAAAGGGAAGGGAGAAGACACATGGCTGACAAGCAGCATACTCAGCACTAATTGGTTGTTTCTCTGTCCTAGATTTGGCTTCAGCTCTGTGGTTGGATGTATATAGTGTGTTTGGCACTTCATGATCTTTCAGGATGATGAAAATATTGTTTATACAACCACAGGGGTTTTTTATAGGCTTTGCTGAGCTTATTGCTAAATAAGTCCTATCCAGTCACATTCCTTCCAACGCCCAAATGCCAGTACTGGCTGACTTCCAGAACTGGCCTCCATTCCTGAAAGTTTATGTAAGAGGGAAAGCAATGCTCTAAATGAAATTTTTCAGCAATAGGCCCTTGGGTTTTATTGGTATAACTTAGCATTTGTTTTAACAATCAAATGTTCCTTAGAGTGGCTTGAAACAAGCGGTTTGTGTGTGAACATTGAAAAGACTAATAAAATACCCATTAATGTAATAACTCTTTCTCTTCCATGTCTCCTTTTTGGGGTGAGATTCGTCAGTCCTTACTCATTCAAAATTCCCATTGACTTAACCCCTATTTCCCATAAAAATTGGGGAGATGGTGTCTTATCAGGTTACCACGTCCACCCTCTCTTCTCTGCCAAGGCATTTGGATACTGTGATAAGACATACTTGATAGGCTTGGATGTGTAATGGGGTGTAGTCTCTAGATTAATGCTTATGGGGCTGGTTGAATTAGTTGTGACAACAGATAAAACCTTTGCTGATCCCTCAATATAAGTCTCTTCAGGGGTTTGAAAGCACTCAGAGGAATAGCTTGTCTCATCATTTTCTTCTCTTCTAATGTGTTGAAATGTCTTGTTTAAACTCCTGGAGGCTGACTAAAATTCAGAGCCTTTTGCTATGTCTGAAGTTTTTTGACTTGGCTCATTTCAATATTTTGTCCCCGCTCTGAGGCAGACCTAGGCTGAGGTGCTGCATGTATTAGTGTCATTCTGATAGTTGCATAAATTCAGTCCTGTGTAACACAGAGCTCTGTGTTCAAAGGCATGTTCACATGTATTGTTTTCCTACAGTCATTCTGCAAAAGGGGCAATTCTTGCTCTGCCATGGGCCAAATTGCAGTTCTGCTCACCGTTTTTCATGTCGGTAGGGGGATTCTGCCTGCCTGATTTGGGCGAGCAAACTGGAATAGTTTTGTATTGTTAATTAGAGTGTGACAGGTATAGCAATGTCCTGCACTATCTTTGGGAGATCTTACTGTATTAAGTTTATACATCATTTTTGGCCAGGGGTTGTATGTAATTCAGGGGGGGAGGGTGACCACAGCCCTGCAGTGGAGGATGATTAGGCAAATTCACTCCAGTTGTAACATCTCTGGAGAGGTACCATCCTCTGGAGAGGCTCACATATTCTGATTCAAACTGGATTCTCCAGAGACTAGCAAAGAAAGGACTTATTAATAGTCTAAGTTTAAACTGACTCAGGGCCTTCTTTGTGAGTCAGCAAACAGAAAGAACCTTCCATACAAAGGGAGGCCCAATCCTTCGGAAAGGGTTGGAAGGACCGACACCTGCCAGACCCCGAGGTTGGAGTTGGGATGACCTCTGCTGAGCTTGTTAGTATGCATGTAGGTTCTTGTATTGTTTTAATATGTTTTCTCTGTAATGCTATCACCGTAAGAATATGTGTGCTTGCTTAGGGAGTAACTGATAACTGTGAGCAATCATGCTGTTGATAACCTCTGGAGAGAGATCAAAGCACAGACACTGGCTATGGTAGGCAATGCGACTTGCTGGGGATAACACAATGTGGGCATGGAACTGTGCAGTCTGGGCAAGAGGAAGCAAGGTGGGTCTCCCCTAAAGAGAGGTGATGGCTGGGAACCCAGAAGCCTAAAAGTGGATGCCGTGGTTGGACCACAGAGGGTCAATACAGGTGCAGTTGCCCTGAGCTGTGACAGACAGTAGAGAGGTGCCTAGGGACTCCAAAGGCGATTGCGTGAAGAACTGTGCAAACACATAGTAAGAGAGCCCCTGCCCTGAAGACCTTCCAGACTAAATAGACAAGACCGATAAACTGTGAGAGAGAAGAACTATGACCTCATTTTACAGGTGGGGAATGAAATCACAGAGAGATTACCCAGATTGCCTCAGGTCACATCGGGCAGCTGTGTCAGAGGCAGAAAGTGAATCCCCATATCCTCAGTCCTAGTCCCGTGTCTTAACCACCAGACTGTCCTTCCTCTCTGTGAGATCATCCTCCTGTACGTACTAAATTGCAGGCATAACTCTAAAGACTGGGTTGAAGCCTAGTTGGAAATTTAGGAGGGAGCTTTTGCAAAGCACCTAAGTGATTTAGGAGCACAAGTCGCAATGACAGTCCCTGAACTTGTGCTCCAAAGTGATGTTTTTGAAAGTCTGCCCCCTTAGCTGAAAAGTTGAATTCATTTCCCCACGTGTCTTGTCTATTTTAGATTTGGTATTGGTGTCTCTATATTGTTTTAACCATTAATCTTTGCAAAGGAGATTGTTTGTTTCCTGGCACTCTGGAAAGGAAATTCCCTGCGTGATATGTATTGGAGGCATCACTCTTCTTTTTTCAGCTTTTGTTGCTCTGTGGATTTTTTTTTTCTATCTGGAAGGAAAAAGGGGGAAGTCTTTTCCGAGCAGATTATGCAGGAAACATTCAAAGGTCACTCCAGCTGTTCTTGTAGCAGCTTGCTGTCAGAACTTGGCAAGGCCAAGCTGATGTCTAATCCTCTACACTTCCCAGTCTCTCTCTCTCTCCATTCACAAACACAATGTGTAGTAACCTGTCTGTGGGAGGAGATGAATGGGTGCTGCAAATTACCTTGTAAATGTTGCTGCCTGTGACTCATCTGCCATACTGCGATGCACGGATTCCAAGCCCTTCAGAGTGAGCACAAATCCTCTTTAGGTGAAACGGAAGGAAATGCTGATGCTAAAAGTGGCTTTCTCAGTCTCAACTTCCTATTTAGGGGACTAGGCTAGTAGAGCAGTGAAGGAGTGCTCAGGATGGAAAGGAGGAAACCTTATTGGTCCTATGATGCTTGAGATAGGAAAGAAGGGAGTTCTTGTAATGCTGGAGGGTAGGGCATGGAGGGGAGCGAGGAGAAGGGGAAAGTAGGGAAGCTCTGATAACACAGAGCAGAATAGAATTGGGGACCAGCGCATGGAGAGAAGGGTGAAGGGAGATAGGAAAGAAAGGGAGCTCCGATAATGTAGAGCACAGGAAGGGAAATAGAAGTGAGTTCTGCCAAACAGGTCTGATCTCTCTGATCCATTCTCCTGACTTTATATATTGTCTTTGCACCATTTTAGTTGACATTTGAGCAAAGGTCTGGCTCATATGAATCCAGGGGAAACGCCCATCCCTGACTCCCATTGCCCGCAAACATTTATTTTCCTCTGCACCAAACTTCTGTTGCCTTGGAAGTGGGGTTTTTTTTTTTTTCTGCATGGGGAATTATATTGTCATAAATCTTGTATGCTGCCTGCTGTTTCACCTATTATGATCGTGAGGCCAAACTGTGGTGAGGTCACCCAGGAACAGAAACTGATCACAATCTCCAGGGACATTTTACCTGGTTAAACACACAGAAACTTCATTTAAAAATAAACCAAAAATCTCCTCCTCTGGTCTCCCATAAAGGGGAGATCCACTGGCAGAAAGCTGCCATTCTGAGCTTCAGCTTGCTCCTGAATCTTCTGAGGTTGCATAGGAGACAGTGGGAAAAATATCAGGGCAAAGGAACCAGAATAATGTAAGAAATTCCTCTTAAGCAGGAGTGATGTCTTGGTTTGAGGATCTTAGAGGGAAATCAGAGCCATCTGACCTGCAGCCTCAGGGCTAGTCCAGCCTCTATTGAAATCAGTGGGGCATTTTCCAGTGACTTCAAAAGGAGTTGGGTAAGCAGGTAGGTAAAGCTGTCCCTTCGGACTTCAAGGAGATGTCCACCAAAATTGTGTTGTGTGTGTGTGTGTATTTTCAGTATGATGGATTTAGGAAAATTCCCAGATACTTGAAGCCTTGGTCATAAAGAGTAGTTAACCAACAGCTTATCCATAGGATAAAGTTTGGCATAGATCTTTCATGGAATAATTACAAATATTGAACTTTGGTTAAAAATGAAGATTTGTTTGTGAATGGAAAGAAGGATTGCCTTTTTTGAGTGGATGGCTAGCTGTGAATGGTAGAGCTGCTAGGAAATGCTTGTTCCTGTGAAAAAATGGAAACAGTTTTTAAAAAAATTCTTCAACAAAAATAAACATTTTGGGGCCAAAACTTTTCGCCATTTGGTTGCAAAAGTTTTTTCAAAAATCCTGTCTCCTCACCAAAAAAGTGTTGTTTAAAAACAGACATTTTCCGGAGCAATTTCTATTTTCATGAAAAAGCTGTTTTCATGAAAAATATTGAATGACAAGTTTTGAGCAGCTCTAGCGAGCGACCAGCCTGGTGTGCTCTCTGAGGTTTGCCATTCAGGCAGGGTTATGCCAGCTGTCCACTGATGGGTATGGTATGACCTGTCCTTATCTTTGCTTTTCCTTTGGACGTGTGGAGAAATAAGCCAGAAGTAGACTCTCTCAATGCCTTTTAAATATTTGGAAACTCAGGGAATACTGGACTCAAATCCTGAAGCTAAACCCAAGCCTACAGTTACAATTCTGGTTCTGGGTCTCATCCAAAACTGGATGGGGCCTTTTTTTCAGGTTTTAGTTCACTTGTCATTGAAATCATGAGAGATTTTACTGTAGAGATGGCAGAGATTTCACAAGAACAGCTGGTCTCAAGCCTTCTTCCACTCAGGACAGCGGAAAACTTGTCAGAATTGTCTGAGACACCCCAGTGAACCTCAAGCTCAGCCTAATCTGGATCAATATTCAAGCTAACCTTCCTGGGCCCAAGACAAGTTAAATCCGATGTTTAGCTCTTCTTTTTACCACTGCACAGATGTCAGTGGTAACCAGGCATTTGGAAAAGAAAGTATCTTTTGAAGGGTCTGTGGGCAAACACATTGTAGGGGAAAGAAGATCACAGGTGGCAAGGAAATGTAAGTGGCTTGGGTTTAGGAAAAACTTAACTGGCTGGGTTTCAGGTTTGGAAAACCAGAGTTGGTTCAGATCCAGAGCTGCTATCCCCTAAACCCTAAATTTTGGGGAGAGGAGGAGGAGGGAGGATGTTTAAGCTTGTCTCCTGCCAAAATCCTCTTCTGGTGCCCTCAGTAAATCTGCAGCTGCAGATCAGAGAGTATGGTGGTCCCGAACTAAAAAGTCAGCATTGACTAGTTCCACCAGTTTCCTACTCCTAGTGTGGTGCGGAGGAGGAAACAGTGATAATTTGGACCATTGACTGCATCAGTCAATCTAGTATAAGGTATATTTGTGTCAATCCAAGCAAGACTTATAATGTGACTGAGATCAACCAAGCACATGCAGTGTATGCCCTTTAGCTCATAACAGTTTACTCTGTAGCCTGGTTTATTCAAATATTAACAGATCTTGAGGGAGTAACTGAGAAAGCAAGTTGGGGTCCGATATGGACGATGCTTTTCTACATGAAGAAATCCTGGCTTTTTGATATGCCTCAGTAGCAGCTCCATCTACCTCCTTGTTCTTGCGCATGTCCTAGGTGTAGATGTTTTAGCCTTTTTAAGAAATTGTTCCTGCTTGTTCTGACTTGCAGTAATTTGACTGACATGAAGGTAGTCTAAATGCTGTTCTCTGCTAAGTGAGGGATATTAGCCCAGGTGCTGACTTGATGGACAATTTCACAGTCCTGCCATACAAATGACTAGGGGCTTGTCTATCATTTCAGTGAAACATTACCTATGCTGATGGGGGAGGGGTGCTCCCATCGATGTAGGTAATCCTCCCCCCTGAGAAGCACTAGCTAGGCTGACGGAAATTCTTCTGTCTACCTAGCACTGCTAACGCCGGGGTTTAGGTTGGCTTAAGTACGCCACGCAGGGATGTAGATTTTTCACAGCCCTGAGCAAACGTAGCTGGGTTGATCTAGCTTTTTAGTATAGACCCGGCCTAGACCAGAGGTCCTTTTTTATTTATTTAATGAAATGCAGAAGGTGGCGGAAGCTCTGTTGTGGAAACAATCCAGGGTCAAGTGGGCCACAGAGAGGGGAATGTATCCAGCATACCTGAGATTATGTGAAGAGAATACAGAACATGCAGCATGTCACTGCAGTGCATCACCTCAGCAATGCAGGCTACGGTGAGCGCGTCAGACGTGTCCTCTTCCCTCTGCACTGGCTCTCCATTAAAATATCAAGGCAAGTTCAAGGTCTTGGTCCTTACTAAAGATCCTCAATGGCTTGGGCCCAGCAGGTCTAAAAGAGCCTAAGGTTTCAGAATGAAGACTGTTGTTGACAGCTCTGCTCCTCAGGCATAGTGGTGCTTTCTACCATAAGGTAGAGCTTTCTAGGGGGCCAGCCTGAAACTCTCGAGTGAACTCCCCAGGAGCTACGGACCATCAGACCCCACTACCTTCCAAATGCTCAGTGTACTTCTCCGTGCTGCCTTCTGTAATACAGAGCAGTGTGGGCATTAAAAATAAATAAATCCTTCCCAAAACAAAACACACTCCACTGCACACACAACTCTCCCCCTGAAGAGAACATGACAGAAAGAATGAATCCCATGTGACAGGTGTTAGTCACATCATATAATGCACTACCAAAGGCATTCAGTTACTTTGGTGATGAGGATACTACATGAACCTATATAGAACAAATAATTTCTGCTTTTATAACACCTTTCAACTGGGGAGCTGAAAGCATTTTGCAAACACTAATTAAAGTTCTCAACACCCTTGTGAGATAAGTAGGTGGTGGTGATGATGGTACTTGGCATGTTATAGTGCTGGAAGGGTGCAGTTTTCAAAAGCAATCCAGATTGGCCTGACATTGCTCCCATTGAAGTTAATGGTAAAGCTCCCATTCATGTCAATGGGTGCAGAGTTCGGCCTATGCTGAAGGCTTCTGAAAATCCAGCCATGTGTTTGTAGCTTTTAGGGCTAGAAGGGATCCTTCTGACCATGTAACTTGACCTCCTGTATAACACAAGCTGTAGAACTTTACTGAGTCCAATACCAGATCAGCTAAGTTTGAATATAGATGTCACTTCAGTTTTACAGAAGGGGAAACTGAGGAAGAAGTTGACTAGCTCAAGTTCATAGTGACTGACCTGGAAATAGAGTCCACATGTTCTGACTCCTATTTCCTTAATCTAACTGTTCTGTACATACCTTAACTATTCTGAATGTAAACCTTGGAATCTTAAATACTTGATTATTTGTAGGGCAAAGCAGATACTGTCTGTTTTTTATTAACTGCTTTTATTGCCACAAGATGCAGAACTGACGCAATGACAAAGTACAAATTCCCTGTGATCTGAATTTATGTCCACTAAGAATGGGAGTTAGGACTCCTTGTGAGCAATGGGATAAAATTAATGTAGGAGATTAGAAAACATATTCACATCCACTTAGACTAGAAATGATTAATAAAGTTAGGTAAAAGAGTTATCTGCAAATCAGTGGAACTGTTTGTGTCTAGATGACCTGATAATCATTAGTGCAGTTACATAACTCGTTAGTGTGGATGTCTTCCCCCTCCCCCCATCTCCTGTATCTGCAAAGAAAAGAATGATTTTAATAATCTTCATGTATTTAATAATTTTTCTAAATGAAATAATACATTTAAAAGGTATTCATCACAATATCCTCCAGCAACAGGAAGATTCAATAAAGTACATAGCGCGCACAGCTATGTAGTGCACTGTTCAAAGGAATTTGCTGTTAAGCAGAAAAAAGAAACTCTCCACCAGAAGAAACTACCCTCCAGAAGCTGTAAATTAGCATAGCTCCATTGACTTCAGTGGAGCTGTGCTAATTTACACCAGATGGAAATCTGGCCCTTTGTGTCTTGCCATCAGAAAAATTACAAGTTAAAATGGTACCTATTTATGCACTCTCATCTGATTATCAGCATCTTAGAATTAGATCTGTCATCTTAGACACAAACAAGTTTCTGTCCCCACCATTGGTCTGAAATACTTTGACTTTGGTGACCAACTGTGCACACTGCAAAAGACACCTGCTTTGATAGGATTTTGGGGAAGGCTTAAGGTATCCTTCCTATGGTGACAAAAGGGCAGAAAGCAGTATTTGCAGGTGGGTGGCTGGCTGAGTCCCTGTTGCATTCATCATTTTAATTCTGTTGGGATTTAGTTATATCATTAATGGCGGTGGTAGGGTATCTAGATAGAGCCTTGACTTTTTAGTTATTTTTAGACATTTAAATAAAAATAAAACTATGCATCATCAACTCCACTATAACTTTTTCTGCTGTCAGAAGAACTAGTGGTGGTGATGTAAGAAGGAGAATTAGCATGATTTGTAATTTTGAAATCCCAGATTGATTTGTCCCCACCTAACAATACACCAAATTCTTTCTTTTGATATGTAACACTGAGCAAATTTGATTGGGAAATCACTGAAGCAGGGAATAAAATACTGGAAGTTAATCAACAGTGTCTCTTTATAAAGTCACGTCTCTTGTCACTTCCACTAAAGTCATGAGAACAACTCTTTGTAGGAAAAACTTGAGATATAACAAGGCCAGAGGCAAAAAACTCCAAATCCCTGAAAAGGGAAAGTTTCATGGCAAGTTTCAGCTGGAGGCTCACACTCAGGCTGGCCTTTCTGGCTCACACTATGTGAATGACTTGCAAGCCACTCATTCCTGAATTATGGTTGGATGTTTCTTGGCCAATATGCCAATGCCACCAAATGCCTGCAAATTATGAACCCAGCTGGGTGATGTGAGCAGCACCAGGAAATAAAAATGTCTCTTCTCAGTCATGTATTATACCAAACAGGTCTCTCGACTGGTGCCTCTAACAAGGATGGGAGGGTGCCAATAAGTGCTGTTTGTGATGTAGATACCTACCTTGGGCAGAGACCAGCAAAGTTCATCTCACATGTATTTCCCCCATCTTCCTGTTGGAAAATTTTTTTAATTGGAGCAGAGAATTTGGGAACGAAAGACGTATAACTGACAGGGAGAGGGCAGAGAGGATATTCTAATGTTCAGATAGGTTCTTATCCCCGGTTCTGCTAGGTGCTGCCCTTGTTTACCAGCCTTGGCTATATGCTGTGGGAAAACCTAATACACTGAGAGTGAGTAATTGCTCAGTGTGGCAAAGTCTGTCTAAACCTACACTGAGTGAGTCATTCTTGAACTATGATGTTGTTTTCACTTGTGCTCAATAAAATGAACACGGGATGTCATGTCACCCAGTAAAAATCAGGTGAAATCATTACACACGTCTTTGCTACCTTCCAGATGAAATGGAACAGAAATCTGAGATAATGACTTTTGTTTAATGCCCTCATCCAGTTCAAAATTCTGCAGGGGCCAGATTCTCAGCTGGCATAAATCAGCGTTCATGTCAGTGGAACGTTACATCAGCAGAGATTCTGGCCTCTGGTATGTGTTTGCCTCCGACCCATAAACTACAAAATTAGCCAGCCTGAGTTGTTGGTGTGTACTACTGGACACCCCACTTAGTGTAGGAGATGGAATTAGAAGGGTGGGGAAGAACTATGCCTGAGAAAGGGGGTGTTTGAACAGTTGGCAGGCACTATCATTTAAGCATAAAACTATTGTTTTACAGGCAAAGTTCTGGCCATAGCGCCACTCTACAAACATTTAATTCTAGGTTTCCATGTATGCAGGATATTCATGAGAGTGAATGGCAAGAAGACAAACAGAGCCAGCCTTCACCTCCAGGCAAACCATATGTTTTTCTCGCTCTTTACCTGCCCTGCTGAAGCTGTGTGTGTACATTCGCTACTTAACTCTGCATGATGCAGCTATAAAAAAGCAACCTAATTAGTTGCACATGGGGATATGCAAGTTAATTGTCTTGTTCTGTAATTCATATCCTGCATTCTTGGAGTGTTGCTTGCAATGGGAGGATTGGTAGGAGTTACCATTTCTGAAGCTCCCAGCATCAGAGTAGCACAGTAACAGCTGTTTAGGAATACAGCAGGTGGCTGGTAGAATGTGTGTCCTGGAAGGCTTCCTTGGGGTGAAAGACAAGTTGAGTCAAATCCTGCTGTCAGGTGGTATTGGCCTATATTCAGAGCAACAGAACAGAATCTGGCCTCTTCTGTTTTGTTATAAATGTGCACCTCCTGAGTTAGTTACAGTGAGTCATTTTCCCCCAAAAAACGAGTTCTGTGACCAGAACTATGGTCTGCACATTGCAGTGCATTGAACAGTGCATATCTTTTATTCCATTTCACTATACATCCAGGCACACGGATAGCATGGTGATGAGTGCTGGATAAAAGATGTTTCATTGTGCCAGTATTCACAAGGACTATTTAGAAAACAAGTGATCTGTTTATATACTATAGAACTGCATTTCATGTCCAAAGGATCACATTATGCTTTCCACAGCAATGATAATTAGAATGGCCTAATGGATAATAATCTAATATAAATAAAACCGATCCATAACCCATATATACAGTGACAGAGATACCTAAAGAAGTAGGAGGCAAGGGAGGGGGAAAAATCTTCAAATTAAGCTTTGGGGAGAGCCAAAGTGTTTGAAGACCTGGGGTGAAATCCTGGCACCAATAAAATCAAAAACAAATCTCCCATTGCCTTTACCAGTGTAACTAACGCCCCTGATCTCAGTGAAGCTGCTTCTGCTTTACTCCAGTGTGAGTCAGTCCCTGAGGGTCTCCTCTCAGAGTGTATTTGTTATTTAACTCCTAGTATATCCCCAGAAACAGACAGCCCAAAGGCTCGATTTCTGAGCTTTTCTCATTTATATTTTAGCTGCACTATTTGACTGCTCAGTGAGGCCTCCTGGGATGGGCTGACAGATCTGCAGACAGAAGTATGGATCCTACAGCTGATTTTCAAATCACAGGAACCACCCTTAAAACACAGACACCAATCCTGTTCCTGGTGAAGTCAATGGGTGCTTCTCCACTGAGTTCAGGGGATCAGCTCCAAAGAGGCAAGTAGGACTTTGCCCTCAAGGTGTATATGACTCATTTACAATGCAGTGCCATGAAGCCTGGCTGTTAGGATGTACCCTTTCAATCTCCTTCTTCCACATACCACTCAAAGATCTCAGTTACAGCAGCAGGGGAGGCAGGAGTGGGTGGTGAACAAGAGATGTTGCAGGCCAAATTCATCCTTGGTGACAAACCCCATTGACTTCACTGGAGTTACAGCAGGGATTGGTCCCATGTTTTTAAACAGAGTGGGGCAATCCTGCAGCAGGGGGTGCTGTTACTGTAGGGATTGCTAAGAGGGGTACTGAATCTCTGGGCTGTGATCAAGGCAGGCTCCCATCTAGGCACATGGCTAGTATGTTCCGTTTCCCTTACCCTTTGTCTTGTCTGTTAGGATCATAAGCTCTGTGGGGCCAGGGCTGTCTACTGCTGTCTGTACAATGTCTAGCACAATGGGGCCTAGGCACTGCTGTAATAAATGGGCATTATTAATAATCAAACCTTTTCCCAAATATTTTATTGCCTGTGGAAAGCTCTGATTCTGTCCCTCCCTTCTCAGTGTATCCTGGCCCACACCTGACCCCATTTCCCTTTCGACTCCTTGGGGTGTTGTGCAGGTGCCACATTCCTTTTTGTTCCTTTTCCTGGCTTGCCATCTCTCTCCTAATGGCTGCTGTTCTCTGGAGCCCCTGGGGGATTAGATAGGTGGACGGGGTGAGAAGGAAGTCTAGTGGCGGATGAGGAAGGAATTAACTATTTCGAAGTTGGGGAGCGCAGCAAAATTTCTCCTTGTTCTGAAGGGTTAATAAGTCACTCTCTGGTGGCTGGGCCTGCATTGCCCTGAGAGGAAATAGCCCTGAAGGAATGAAAGGAGGAAGTTGTTTTTTTACCATTGCCCATGTCTGTGAATTCTTTGCAGTACTTTCTTTCCCCTCATAAATTTCCATCAGATAAGACCGTCTCCTGTCCCTCCATGGAAAAATATTCCTGTCAGGAGTAGCCTGATGAGGTGTTTTTCCTTCCCTGTGCTGACATTTGAGCAACTTTGCCCTGCTACAGACAAAGGAATGAAACATCCTCTGCCTCCATGCACTCAGGCTTGGTGCCTTCAGCTTGACCTTTTCCTCCTGAGCTGTACAGACTAACGCCCTGATTCAGCAGAGCACATCTGTGAGTCCATCCCTTTTTGGTCAAGTATGTAAGTGTTTTGCTGAATGGGGTGAGCTTAAAGTTAAGCGTGAACTTAAATGCTGTGTTGAAATTAGGCCCAATGGGCTTGCTTAAAGGAGGATGGCAAGAATGATGCATTGTCATTTTGTAATGGCAATGAAGCCTTAGTAGTAGACAGCATCCTAGTGAAGGCTCTGGTGCTATTGAATCTATACGCTGCTAGGTGAGACCAAGCATGATTTTAGTGCAGCTGAAGAGGGACTCCCATGACCCCCCTCCCCATCACCCATACACACCAAACTTTGAAGTCAGTGGTGTAAACACGATCTGATTTTCTGGGCCGGAGTCTGATCAGTCTTTAAAAGTCTGATGAAGACCGGACATGTCCAGCATTAGGGTGAGTTGTGAGTTTTAAGTTTTATTAAAGAAAAAACATTACAAGAAAATTGAATTTCAGCTCCCTTTGCCAGGGGTTCTGATACTGAGCAGTGTTTCCTTCTCCTAATCCAGGTCATCTCTCTTGTTGATTTAATATTCCTGCTAGAAACTAACAATAAGCAGTAAAATGGCAGCTTTCAATGCAGTGAGGAGCCATGCTCTTTTCTCAGTTACATTGGTGTATGCTCTGAGTAACCCCACTGAAAGCAATGAGCTTGATGCTGATGTCACAAATCAGTCATTGTTTCCAATGGTTACTCCAGGTTTACGCCCATGTAACCAAGTTTAGAATTGGGGGACAGTCATTGCTGTAAACAAACAGCAAATCTGCAGCTCTCTCTTTGAGATCAAGTAGCACCGTTTACAGTCACAGAATTAGAAGGGAGCTAAGCGCATGTTCACTTGTTTCTTTTTAAATTGAACTTTGTAGTTATTTGGAGGGTTACCTAGTGTGCAAAATGGGTGAAGCCAATTCCCTGGGTTACTGTGCCTGGAAGTGACTCACTGAATCATTTGTTGCAGGAAGAGTCAGGGTTTGAAAGTAGCCTCAGCCTGAGGCAGGGAGAAAGGGCCCATTCTCAGAATCCGGCACGCCTTTCTGACACCCATGTCAGTGACTGCATTGGTCACCCATTGACCACCCTAATGATATTAAAATACAATTCAAACTGCTGCTGTCCTTGATTTGCTGTTCAGGCCTCTGGGAGCAATAAACCAATCAAGGGGAGGGAAAAGACTTAATACACAAACATACCCCCAAACTTCCAGTGCTGGTGGCTTTATAACCTGCCTTCATCCTACAGAGTGCGTGTGTGCCGGCACGCATGTAGGAAAGAGGGCTGGTGGCCAGCAATGCTCTCTCTATTTCTAACAAACAGCATTCCAAGGAAGAAAAGGCACTCAGGCTTTTCCCATCACTTTATTTAACTGAAGACCAAGTCAAACACACACTCCCCAGACTCCTGCTGTTTGTGGGCATGAGCAATGGTATGCAGAAAGAAACAGCTGTGAAGAAATAACAGCTGATTTAATGTGTCGGGCCCCAACCCTACTTGCCTGATGATAGACCAAAGTATAAATCTTATGACCGAGGTGGGTCCAGGCCCCAAGTTCTAACCTCTGTTATCGTTAATAATTTATGTACGGATATGAAAAAGCAATCCTGAAAACATCTGGAGTATGTGTGCCTTGCACCTTTGACTCCTGAGATTTTCTCTGCCTTCAAGAATTACAACCAGGGGGTCTTAGACAAACAGAGTTGTTCATTCTGGCAGGCAGAAGGACACTAACACGTGCCTAGAATGGCAAGGTGTAGTACATCTATCTCCAAACAGGGCACTCTACCCCCATGCCAGTGAGTAAACAGGTATTTTGTCTACTGGCTAACTAAATACATGTACCCATTAGTTAGAACCCATTAGAACTCTAGCTCTATTTATGCCAGGAGCAGAACTTCTCTTTCCAGGGCATCATTCAGCTTCCAGTGATATATATATATATATATACAAACGATGATAACACTTCACAGTGCTCCTCAAACATGCACTAACTTTTGCAACATGCCTGGCTGGCAGGTTAGTCAGGATCATCCCTATTTTATAGATGGGGGAAACTGAGGCACAGCAATGTTAAGTAACTTGCTCAAGGCCACACTGCGAGTTGGAACTTGTCTATAATGGAGGAGGGTTTTACACCAGTGCACCAGTTATACTGATGTGCAAACTGGGAAAAGGTACACTGGCGCAAGTCACTTTTTACACTGGTGTAGCCCATCTATACTAGGGATTTGCACCAACATAGCTACATCAGTGTAAAAATCTCCAATGTGGACAAGTTTTAGTGGCAGGAGTTACTGGCCTTCAGACCATGCTGTGTCTCTCTTTCTAATATGCCTTTCTCTCTGGTGAATCTACACAGCACCCTGGAACCTTCTTCTTCCCACACTCCAAGAACTCTGCTTGCAAGACGCATTCATTATTTCACCATCATCAAATTGTGACCTTTATTTAGACTTGAATGAATTAAAGTAAACAAAATAGGATGATATCATCTGTAAGGACATTTTAGTCTGTCTTCTGTTCTTTTCATTTAAGATTTTATTCAGAGCTTAAAAATGACAAACTTAAAAACACTGAGTTTCCAAGGATGACCAGAGTCTGGTCAGGAATGGGCAGGAATCTTACCACATAATGCAAATGATATGCTCATAAAGGCCCGGCCAGACCAGACTATTTTCCTGTCTAGAAATCAGTAATCAGAAGTAGATGCATCCCATAATGGAAATCAGGCAACTAGCCTGGTGTATTTGCATTTTCCCTTTTCCCTTCCCCTGCATTCAGAGGTGGTGTGTGCACAAATTTAACAAGCCAGCCTGGCTTATTTAAGCAAGAATTCTTGAATAATGCACAAGAAAAACAGATGTGTAGCAGCTGGCTGGCTGGCTGGCTGTCGCCTTGGCACTGAACAAATCCTAATAGCCTGCTGCGTATGTAACATTCCTTTTGTATGGAATGAACCTCCTGCAAGCAGATTACACTGAGCACATACGTAACTCCAAGCTAGCGGTTATCTGGGGGAAACTCTGCTGAGAAGCCACTGTATGGCTCAACATTTTTCTGTATTTAGCAAGAAATACTGTCAGAATCTCACCACAACAAACAGCCTGTTATAGTGATAACCCCTCATTCCATAGGCCAGTCCTCTTGGGCTTTTTCCATTGTGATCTTGAGATAACCGAGTTAATGACTCTATATAAACACCCCCTCTAGCCTTTCTGTCAGATAGATCCTGGGTTGTTTAAAGTACCACATGACAGTGCATACGTCAGAAATTCCTTTTTCACATGTATATTGACTTCAAAAAATTTCCAGGTGATTGACTTGGTTTTGTAACTTATTTGTCCAGATGAAAATTGTCTTCCCCATAGTCTTGCTCCTTTGTCCTGTACTATAAACGGGTACCCAGAAGTCACCTACTGCAGGACAGACCCAACAAAGAAAATAACGGAACACCACTGGCCATCACCTACAGCCCCCAACTAAAGTCTCTCCAACACATCATTAAGGCTCTACAGCCTATTCTAGCAGATGATCCCTCGCTTGCTCAAGCCATGAGAGGCAGACCTATCCTTGCTTACAGACAGTCCTCCAACCTGAAGCAAATACTCACCCACAACTGTACACCATACAACAAGAACACTAACGCAGGAACCTATCCCTGCAACAAACCCCGTTGCCAGCTCTGCCGACACATTGACTCTAGTGACACCATCACAGGTCCTAGCCACACCATAAGGAACTCATTTCACTTGCACATCTACTAATGTAATATATGCCATCATGTGACAGCAGTGCCCCTCTGCCATGTACATTGGCCAAACGGGACTGTCACTACGCAAAAGAATAAATGGACACAAATCAGACATAAAAAATGGTAACATCCATAAACCAGTCGGAGAGCACTTCAGTCTCCCAGGACACTCTGTAGCTGACTTGAAAGTTGCCATACTTCTACAAAAAAAACTTCAAAAACAGACTTCAGCAAGAAACTGCAGAGCTGGAACTCATATGCAAACTTGACACAATCAAACTGGGTCTGAATAGGGACTTGGAATGGTTCTCTCATTACAAGAAGTAATTTCACTGTTCACATATTCTCACCTTCTAATCAAGGGTTGTGAATAGGCGTCATCTACTTTGCTAACACCTACCCTCCCCATTGTTGTTCCTTACCCTTGGATGTGTATATATACACCCCCTAACTGATTTCTATGTTTTGCATCTGACAAAGTGGGTTGCAGCCCACTAAAGTTTATGCCTGCAGAAATTAAATGTATTAGTCTTTTAAAGTGCTACAGGACTCTCGTTGTTTTTGCTGTAAATATCAGGGGTTTTATTCTGACATAGCAAGAAATGGTGACTATAAATGTTAACAGTCTCAGCCCATTATGTTAATTTCATACCTGTGGCTGCACTGTTTATCTCTAGATTTTTATTGTTTTGAATCTCTGTGAGACTAGAATGAAGGTTTTCCCCCCTCCCAAACCCACCCCCCCAGTTAAAAACTTTATCACAACAAATGGAAAAGAACAGAGCTGGTTGAAACCCATAATTTCTGTTCTATGGAAAATTCCAATGTTTTTGTTCATCCTGAACTGGGAAAAAAAGTTAAAATTTCCTGAAATTTGGAAATTTCATTTTGGAAATATCAAAATGACCTTATTGAAGCACTTCATTTTTATAAGATCAAAGCACTTCATTTAGACTTTTATATAAAATAGTCAAAATTACTTCTACCTCAATTTTCAATTAAATCGATATGTTTCTGTTAGACGTTTCAATTTTGTCAAAACAGCATTTTCTGAAGGAAAACTGCTCTGTCAGAAAACTTGACAAGTGTTTTTTTTTTTTTGGTTCAAATATTGACTTACACTCTGTATACTTTGCACTTGACAGTAAAATTGGTTATACTCAATTCGGGGAAATTATTTTTCTTTTTTACATCAATAATGAAGTCGGTTGAAAATTTTCCCTCTTAACCATTTTTTAAATACAGAAAATTTGGCTTTTCAATTAAATGAAAACTTGAATGGAAAGTGTCTGCTTTTCTCAGAAATTGTGGTGGTGTTGGAAAACTAAAAAAATTCAACTAAAATTTTTTCAGGTTTTGGTAAAAAATGTTGCAGTTGCCAACATTTTTTGGTTTTGGGTTTTTGGGTTTGTTTGTTTGTTTTTTGACAAAAAGTTGAACAAAGAAAAATGTTTTGATGAAAATTTTCCACAGGGGGGAAAGACCCATTTCCCAACCAACAATAAATATTAATGAAAGATCTCTCTGAAATGCCCATTTTCTTCCTTTCTTTCTGCTCTCCCATGCTAGAAAGTGACTTTTTTTTCTTCTCTACTCTCCAGCCTCTGTAGTAAGTCTAATATTTTGTCCTACCTCCCTTTGCTGATTTTATATTTCCTTCTCTCTGGCTCATCTCTGGAGTGCATTTCATCTTTTACTTTGTTTCAATTGTGAGTTTGTAGTATTATGATTCCTGCAATTCAATATTCAGTATTTCCCTTTGCTCCTGTAATTACCTTAGAATGCCGCTGTTTATCTGCTTTTGGCGCTCCCAGTCCTTGAACATGCCATGTTCTTTCTGTTTATTGCTCTTACTTATTCTGTGTCTCAGCCTATTCCAAGCATGTGGCCTCCACCACCTTTTCACATATTTGCAGCCTTCCTAAATATTCTTGCAATCATTTCCCTTAGTGGACTGGATACTTTCCCAATTGGAGTCAAAGTTCAAGGTATTTTGGGTTCTTCCAGAAGGAAGATTCCTAAATTGGGTGCGTTGCCTTCTGGTATGTAGCCTTGTGTGTGTATTTAATATTTTATATGGTTATAAGAGGTCAGAGTACCCTTTTTTCTTATCAGCCATCACTTCTCACTTCCAAGGATTAAATCCAAAAGAACCTCTCCTCAAATAATACAGGAGTTTATTGCCTAGGAAATCAGCTTGTCTTCTTTCTAGCAGCTTGTGCCCACCCTTGCTTTTTGCAAACACCTCATTTAGTAAGTAAGCATGCGATCACATTTGTGGCTGCTTTTCTTTTAATGCATCATTTTTAATCTACTCTTTAACGGCTGCAAGGATTATAAAAAAAAATTGTATAAATATGCATCTATGTTGTCCTTTACCTCAATCCAAACTGCTTCTGTTGTGTGGGTGAAAACATTTAATATCGCTCTCTCTCTCTCTCTCTCTCTCTCTCTCTCTCTAGAGAGTCAGTACCCTCTTCTTAGAACAGCCAGCCCCCTCCCTGCAAACGGCTCCTTGCCATTTTGGTATGCTAAATCCTCAGTCATTTGGTCTGTTGTTAAGAGTATAGACATAGATGAACGCAATCCACATTAAATTCTTGTAACTCTGGTTCATCATTGTTATATAGGCTGCTGGGGCCAGATGGAGGCTAGTTTAACATTTTTCTTTGTTCCTTTGCCACTGCTTCCTGCATTCTGAGCAGTTGATATTTGCAAACCTCTTCTTGTTTCCACCTCTGTGTTCTAAATCAGCAGCGAAGTTATGTTAACTATGTTAAGCCAAGACATGTTAACAGCCAGACCCTTTGCTTTATTGAAGGTGAGCAGCAGCTGTTCCTCTTTATTGTTTTATCTCACCCTATTTTGATATTAGAAGGGAGAATGCTAGCATCTGGAAGCAAATTAGAAAAATAAACTGATTGTAAAATAAATGCTTTGGGATTTGGAGTTGGGGCTAGGGGGGCACTGTAATTTTAACAGTGCTTAGTTGAAACTGCAGGAGCATGATGGGAGGGGGATAATTTCCATTTTGTATGGTTTCAGAGAAACTGCCTCTGTACTGGGATATCGTACTACAAGCATTTATGGGCTACACTCTCCGTTGGTGTAAATCAGTTGATCATTCATAGATTAAAAGCCAGAAAGGACCATTGTGATCATCTAGTCTGACCTCCTGTGTAACACAGACTGTAGCACTTCCTCAAAATAATTCCTAGAGCAGATCTTTTAGAAAAACATCCAATTTTGATTTAAAAACTATCAGTGATGGTGAATGCACGTGACCCTTGGTAAATTGTTCCAGTGATTAATTACCCTCTCTGTCAAAAATGTATGCCCTATTTCCTTAATGGAGCTCTGCTTGCAATACTGAAGATCTGGCCCTACATCATCAGAACAAACACATTAGCGCATCACTACACTGTAATGTGGCACTGCTGCTAACTGATAGGGTTAATTCTTATAAGGCAATCATGGGCTTGAATACATCACCTAAAAAATCTTAAATAGCTTGGATAGCTGCCCATCTTTTAATAATACTTCCCTCATCTATGTTCTGCTCATGAATTGATCATTTCTGCTAGCAAGTGGTAAGAAACCAGGAAATGCAGTTTTACATCCCATTTTGCTGCAAGTCCAGATAAGGCCCCTGCCTCTGCTCTACAGTATCTTTGATCACTTGTCTGTTCCAACAAGTGTTTCAGCCCCAATTCTCTTATCAGTCCTCTCAGTAAATACCTTCGACCTTTGCCCATGACTATTTCTTTCTCAGTCCATTTCAGATGGGAAGAGCTAGTCACTCAGAGGGCCAAATTCTGTGGTGGTGTAAATGGGTGCCAGTCCATTGGCTTCAGTAAAGTTTCACTGATGTAACCCAGCAGAGAATCTGGCAGCGTGTCTCTAACCAACACTTCTTTCCACTCATCTTACTCCTGCATATTTTATGGCCTGCTGAATTAACTATTTGTATGCTTGGGGAAAGACCCATCTCACAATGTCCAAATCTCTGGCTCACAACTCACCTCTTATTGCTTGTCTGATTCTTTGTGTTTGCTATAGTTTGATGAGCTAATGTTAGTTCTGAGATTTAATTTTACAAAATATTGTAGCCTGTGACATGCTGGATGGAGGACACTGGTTAAAATTCTACTGCAGAATTCTAAAATTCTACTGAAAGGAAGGTTGGGGCAGATTCCTTACCTCTGATGGAGTCACCTTTACCTAATCAATCCCTTCTGCTAGAGAGAGCTTATCCCTAAGGCTCATAAAAATTCTTCTGAAGAGGAAATATTTGCCTTCGGAATAAGAACATAGCAAGTGTCCTATTGAATCAGACCCAGGGTCAGTCTCCTTCAGTGTACTCTTTTGAAACTGGTCAGCCTCAAATGCTTGAGGCATGTGGAAATATAGCATCTGCATTAAAGCACTCTCTGAGCACAACCAGAGAAGAGGCAAGACCCAGGTGCTGAACAGAGTTGAAAACCCTAAGTGACAATATACCATTTTGCATTAAGGAGCTAATCTAGTGCCTACTGACATCAATAGAGGTTTTTTTCCATTGATGTCAACTAGCGTTAGATCAGACCATTAAATGTCATGTCCTCTTTCCTGGGGAAGATACCATTAGTTCATCTGCCCTGCCTCCAGCCAAATCCCCATTTCAAACAACACAAGCCAAATACACTGAGTTGTAGTGATAGTATAGTATCTTTCAGGAGCCAGCCATTTCGTGGTACATGTACTTGAACAGAAGTCTGTTCACAGGGAGGCTAGAACAAGTTTTATACGGGGGTGCAGATGATGGAAATCATGTATTTGATGGTTGCTGTTACTACTTCAAGCCAGGGGGTGCAGCAGCACCCCTCATTCCAATACACTGTCTGTTCATCAGCTGGGTGGGTGCTGCCTCTTTCTTTGGTTGTGCTCAGAGAGCATTTTAATACTGGCTAGTGTATTTCCCCAGATCTTCCCTTGTTTGCAGTCACATGCACGTCTCTGGCCCATGGGGATGTCACAGGCTAAAGGAGAGCATATTTTGTGAGCCCCATGTTAGCAGCCTGTGCTGCTGACAATAGCTGTGCGGCAGGAGAGAATCCTTGAATCTTGCATTTGTTTCCTTGCACAGGGATCATATATGCTCCTAGGAAATGGGTGGATCTTAAGTTTGCTTCCCCAACTTCTGCTGAGTTTTAAGAAGTTGAAACAGGCACATTGTTATCCATCTGTCCTGATGCGCTTGTTTGCATGTCAGTAACCAGAATCCATCACAAAGCTATTTCACAGCAGTACTAGCATCTGGGAGGCTGGAAGTTTGACTTGTGGATGCCTGGAGTTCTTGTTTTATATGATTGATAATCAGAAACGTAAAAGGCATTTACCATTTCTGCTTAGTACCGTCATTTCTTGCTCTTCAGGAAATGCAATAATTTATAAACGATATGGCCATAAGCCAGTCTCAGTATTGGCTAATACTAGCTCTACATTACAGCCAGGACAGATGGTTGACAGGGCAAGAAGTATTTTAGTGAGTACTTGATTGTTCAAGTAATTGTGAGGGGTCACCGTTTGTTCCTTTTTGCTTAGGGAATAAAAAGCCCAAGGGCCAGGCTTTGTCCCTAATTGATCGTTGTAAAACTCTAGACACTAAAACACCTTTGGGGTGGACAGACCACAAAACCTAGCAATTATAACAAATCCTGGATTTATGGCTCTTCTTGCACACATCACAGCGACACGCCAGTTCTACTCAAGCCACAGGCAGTGTTTCCATTGTTCCTTGAGGCAAATAAGGACCAGCTCAGCTAGTTTTTTGTGCTGCCTTCATAGTCCACAGAGCTGGAGAAGATGCATCTCTCATGTAGTCCATCCATCTAGAAGATGTACTGGACGTTAAATTGACTTTCCCAGTTTTAATATTTGGGGCTCAGGCAGAAAGCAGGATTTCATTGCCTCTCACAGGAGAAACATTGATCTGAACAGAAGGGTAGTTGTAGAGCTGATTGAAAATTTTCCAGTGGAACTGTTTTCTGTTGGGGAAATGCTGTGTCACTGAAATCCAACGTGCTCCTGTGGGAACATTTTATTTCAATGAAATTTTGCTTTGGAAGAAAAAATTGAAATTTAAGATTTAATTTTTACATTTCAAAATTAGTTTTCATTTCAAAATTTTATTTCCTATATAATAAATTATATTATAAACATAAGGTCAAGATGTGAACCAAGTGTTTCCGTTTCATCAAAATGGAACATATGGATTAACCTGAAATGAATTTTCTTTTTAAAAAAAATTAATTTTGTGTGAAAGTTTGAAATTTTTTGGTTTTGTTCTGATTTGGAACAAAACCAGATTTTTGATCTGGAATCATGGAATTTCCTGTGAAATGGAAATTCCAGTTCCTGCACAGCTGGAGGCTTAAGCTATTGCTCTTTAAGCCATTTAACTCTGCATCTCCCCAACGGCCTGCAATATAAACACTGGGAGGACTGCTTTATTAGTGCCCAGTTGTGCAAGGTGCTATGGAACCTCAGCTGCTGGTGAGGTCTCTAGCTGGGTCAGACCCTCCTGTCTGATGCACTAACCATTTCTCTACACTCGATCATTCATTCTCCCTTGAAGGTACTCTCAGTATCCTCCTTCACCCCTGCCATGTCAAAGCCATACAATAGGGCCTGATTCTGACTTCACTTATGCTGATGTAACTTGATGTCAAGGGGTTACTCCAGAGTTACGCCAGCATAAGTGAGGTCAGAATCAGGCCCTCGTTGATGTAATCAAGATGCACTGTAATGCATGTGATTTGCATGACACTATGTCCTTGTGTGTAACCTATATAGATTGTAACATAAGAGTTATTTGCCATTTGCATAAATAGATGGTAAATCAGCTGTGCAGAGTGCTGTGTGTAATTAATTTTTTATAGCACTGTACTATTGCATGTCCTGTGGTGAGCCATTATCACTCTGAAGTGCTCTGCCTATATAATCTCCTTGCATCAGTAGAGAGATTGGAATGTTTTGCTGGTTGAGTGAGCTCACTGACTGATAGTGATAGTCCACTGGAGTCGTGAAATCAACAAGAAAGCTGGGCAGCTATAGCCCAGCTGCCCCCCGCTCCCCTGCAGAGCTGGGCATCTGGACCCCGCTCTCAGCTGGGAGCTGGGGAGAGAAGCTTGGGTGGCTGAACCCTGCTCCCAGCAGGGGGCAAGAAGCTCCAGGTGGCTTCCCCCCCACTTCCAGCTCCCCACACTGCCCCTCTTACATCGGTGAAAGTGCTCCTGGTGAGGACGTGCACCACTGACCCAGGAAGGCCAGTGTGGGCATCAGCCACCGCAGTAACTGATGTGGTGGCTGTAAATGACCTAACATAGGTCGACTTATCTTTGTAGTGTAGACATAGCCTTACTTAAATGCAAATCCTGTGGCGTAGCTTTTAAATTCTTTGGGGCAGCGACTGTCTCTTTATTCCATGTGTGTACAGCAACTAGCAAAGTGGTGCCTTGATCCCCAGTCAGAGCCTCTAGGCACTGCAAATACAAATAACATGGAACATTTTTCCTTTTATGGGGAACTCTGCAGCAGAATCGTGAAATCAAATATACTTTATAAGGAGATATTGTGTCCCTCACTTCTGGCCTGTTCCCTGTGTGTGCTCAGTTCTCACTGACTGGAGTGGAGGGCATGCAGCCACTGACATGACTGGACCATTAGCTTGGAAAGAGAGAGGCTCGTTCTCTCATGTTAACAGTCTGCATTCTAGTCAGTCAATATGTTCATGTGTCAACAGGTCTGTGTATGTTTGGAGTGTACAGGGAACATTTGTGTTTTGGGTTTTTAAGATCTGCTGTGTTCTCTCTCGTTGTGTTTCCACAACACTATCAGTGTCTTTACTGTGCAGTAGGTCTTGAAATCTTGAAATGGTAGGTTCATCTCTGTGAAAACTCTGCAAATCCAGTTTAAGCTTCAGAGAGAGTCTCTTGATAGAATTAAAATACAGGCTAATTTTAAATGCTTTTAAATGTTTTTTTTAAATGCCACTTCTCGTTTTGCTCACCCCCTGATCCTCTGTCGTGTTGGCAAAATTATTTTGGGGATTAAATCCAAGATTAGGCAAATAATCATCTACCAAAATCAAAGCATAAACACTGTGGGAATTTGGATTGGGAGGTGGTGTGAATCAGAGGTAAGACTGAAGCTGGGTAGAGACTTTTATCTCTCTCTGTACACAAAATAGTTGAGAGATGTGTCCAAATATACTTAGAAATACTGGGTCAGATTCTCAGCTGGTATAAATCACCCCCGTTCCACTAAAGTCAATGAAACTACACCAGCAAAAGATCAGGATCAAAATTCTATCCTATACAGGCTTATACCATGCTCATTATCATAGTATCTGAGCATCTTCCATTAGTATGTTAAGCAACCTGACTAACATCTGTCATGTGCTTGCTCTCTCATCCTCTCCCCACGGGGGAAAAGTGTATGCAATGGAGTGTTTTGTTGGGATTTTTAAAAATATATACATAATTCCTGTATGTTAGAGTAGACAGGTCAAAGAAATGCACCTGTCATTTAGCGTGGAAAGTGGTGAGATTTGTGACGGTCCTTAGATCCTGTGGGAGTTCATGCGTCTATCTGGCACTGGCCCCTGAGAAATATGCTGTAGATAAGAGCTAATTGTTTTGATGTTCTTATCACAAGCTAGATGCAGTGGGGGTTCTCCAAACATGAACTGTTCCCTACTATTATTTTAAAGATTAGAAATTACTTTTTTTTTTTTTTTTTTAAAGACTTCAGGATCCTGCCCACCCCACAAGTTACCTGAAGTGTTCATTAACCTCTTTAGAAAATATTCTTATTATTGAATCTCTCTGCGCCAGCTGTGATTTGCACCAACTTGTAAAGAAATCCCAAATCGGGAAACAAGCAAGCCATGATGGGACGCCGTTTTTTCTAACTCTTGTTTTTCTATCTTAACAACATGAATGAATAATGGACAATATCAGCACTACATGACTGCTAAATGGTAGAATCCAAGTCATGTAGCCAATATGGCCCTGTTGTCCTCCAAAACAGCACAGCAGAATATTGTTTAGATGCAACACATGCATGTTTTATGATTATCACGTGTAAATATGAGGCCCTACTTAACCTCTAGTTTCTGAACATAATAATAAACAATATCCTTGCACCTCCTTTCTAAATGAGGCCTGAAGATATTGTCAGGTGCCTACCTCCACCTTCTGAAGTTCTATAACTAGCAAACCACAGCCTAAACGTTTATGCCATGGTTTATGTCTTGCGTAATCTGGGCTATTCACACACTCCATCTGATGCTCACTAGAGATTAGTGGACAAGGATAGGCCATGGGGGAGAAGGAGGTGATCCATCTAAATACATTGATGGTGTTTATTACAGACAGGGATGGTGCTCGTCCTTTCAGAAACCTCCTGGGCTGCAGGTTGAGTTCCATTTCGTAACACTGAGTTCTTGACTAAGAAAGGAAAATAAGACTCCCTCACTGCAGAATGGGAAGATCTTAAAGGGCCAAGACTGTAGTTAGACTTTTAGTCATGGCTCCTCTTCCTTTATCTGTTCTGGGTATATCTCATTTATGCTCATCTGTGCTGCTGAACATACTAGGTATAGCACTTCCTGTCCCTCTGAGTCCACTGGAAAGTTAATGGATGGTCTGTAGTACAGCAGGTACTGTGGAGAACCAGCAGCAAAATGGTTAATGTGAAATAAACTTGGGCAACTGACAAAAAGCCCGGGAGAATGGGCAGTGGATACTACCCCACCCTGCTGTCTGGGTGGTTCACCTGTGAAGAGAGATTCTGTGCCTCCTAGCTTCCTGCTGCTCTCTTTGGTTCTCTGTCAACCTTGACTTTCTCTGCAGTGGCTACTGCTGCCCCATAAGCCCCATTAAACCTTCTACATGCAGATCAGCCTAGCTCTTTGGTAACAAGAAGAAATCAACACTTTGTAAATCAAAATCCTAAGCAAAAAGAATGTATAAATATTGATTTACTTGAAAGAGCGGCTCTAGGATGGGAGTCCAAGCAAAGAAGTCAGTAGCATGGGGCAGTGATCTCTCTCTTTCTGAATGTATAGAACAGCAAGAAGTTTAAACTGTACCATGGGAAATTACTTCCACTGGGTTGGGAGAGAGGGAAAGATTTCTATGGAAGGTTCAATTCTAGTCTTAGACAAGAAAAAGGCTTGTGAGTTTATTGCTTGTTTTGTATATTTATTAAAACTGTTACCAAAAAAATATGATCAGCTGGAAAAATATGTTTACAAACTTACAGAGGCTCAGAGGAGAAAAGACCCTGATGCTGAGGGGGACTGAGGCCCAGATTTGTAAAGGTACACTCAGTGTTGCAATGCCTAAGTCTCATTTTCAAAAGGGATTTAGCTACTAGGAGGCAAAATTGCAACAACAATGGATGGGAATTAGCTCCTAAGTGCCTAAATTCCTTTTGAAAATGAGTTTGGGCTAGTAACTTAGTTAGGCACTGCAACGCCTTCTGCTGCAACACCCAAATACCTCTAAAAATCTGGGTCTGAGCTGACCCTGGAGTTTAGTGCAGTTGTAGATGCATAGTATCTCTCCGGATTTGGCCCATAATTAGGATAATGTACTATCAGTCATCTTTTCTGTGTTCACCAAGTCTCATTCTACACTCTACAAAGCAGTTCTTTGCAAAACTTCAGCTGGAAAGCCTTCATTCTTAGAGTTCACAGAGTTTTGTGGGAAATATCTTTAGTAAAAAGCAGAACTGTTTTTGCGGAGATCACATTTTTGCACGTACAAGATAAAAGGATCTCTGGTTTCTTCTACCAGCTCTTACATTCCGACTGAGATCTAATCATGAGTTGGGTACAGCGTGAGAAATCCTCAGTGATTCTTCATAAGGTTTAACTTGGATTCTTCATGCAGTGGGAGTTCATGTGGACACAACTCTGGCTGTGAAGAGGACTTTGTAAGATTCTTTAATGTCTCCTTTTAAGGTCAGCACAGCTGCCACTGTCAAAGGGTGATCCGGCTACAAACAAAGAATATATAAGTATGAGCTGTCCTCTTCCTCTGGCACCTAGAGCCAAAAGCCTGGTCAAGTTTTGTAAATTATGCTTTTAGTATCTTGAAGTCACCAGATGTTCCAGTTATGGCTATAGAGAATCTCTTTTTTAATAACTGTGCTAACCCTGGTGTCACCTAATGAAACAGGGAATAACTGGGTGTTCCTTCCCTAATGTGATGCACAGCATTATCAGGTTACAGCCATGACAATGAGCTAGTTGTGGCTGTGGCATAGTGTGCTGCATTGTGGGTCTGGGAAGGAAATGGAGATCCTTTATCCATGAGTTGTGTAACAGTCAGCTCTGGTCACCAGGAAACCCTGAGTCAATCTCAGTGGCTCATCCCATGACCTCTAGTGCCTTCTGCACAGAATGACCACAGCCTTCTAATTTTGGAAGATGCCAGTCATCACACACAGCAATCTCTGTGGAGAGAGGGAGGCTGAGAGAAGGAATAAGAAACATGTGAGGCATGGGGGGGGGTGGAATCTCAGCCTGTAGGGACAGTGTCTGGAACATATACCAAGACCCTGTATTACAGGAGGTAGAAGTAACTAAGGCAAACCCTCGTACTTATGGTGGGTCACAAAACTAACTCAAATAGTGAGCACTGCAAGAAGTAACTGACTTTGTTTGCACTAATGGAGATTTAGGTTGGATATTACGAAAAAAGTTCTAATTCTAAGGATAATTAGGCAGTAGAACAGGTTATCTACAGAGGCTGTGGAGCCCCCATCATTGGAGGATTTTAAGAACAAGTTGGACAAACACCTGTCAGGCACGGCCTAGCACCTAGTTATCCTTGGTTCTGCCTTAGTATGGGGGGGATGGACAAGATGACCACTTGAGGTCCAATGATTCCATGAAAGAAATGGGAATCTAAGGCTAACACAGACTGGGTATTGCAGCATCATGCATTTAAATTTGTCTGTACTTTCATATGATCAAGGCAGCAGAAAACCTTTCCTGTGTTGAAATCTAGTGTGAGGGGACTTATTAAATGACCCCCCCCACTAAACAATCTGACCAAAGCAGTGACTGTAATTTAATATTAATAAACTTTTGGCTGAAAGATGCTATATGAGTGCACAGATCTTAATGCCTCATATAAGGTATGCGTGATTATGCCTTTCATTTTCATCCCAGAGATGGATGAACTGAGGCTCCCAAGGTTACACAGCCAGGTCCTGGCTTCTATTCTCTAACGTCTAAACTACACCTTCTGTCCTATTTTCATACACATCAGCCACTAAATTCAGTGGTTCTATTGCTAGAACTTCTGTCCAAAGTAAGCTGCACTGATGATGACTCAAAGATTTGCTTCTGAGTTGATCCTGAAAGCAAGTGAGCATATGCTCTATTCCCTTAGTCTGTAATAATTTCAACAAATAATATGCTCTGGAAATGGGAACGTACATCAAAGTCAGCAGGTGGCATCCAAGAAACACTGATGCATTTTATTTGACCACGATCAACTGTTCCTTTTACGGGCTCGATGGTAAATCCCTTCTGCTGCAGGAGTGGTAGACTATCCAAACTGAACTCTACATTCTGCAGCAACGACAAGCACAGTTAGTGAAGTAGAACACACACTGTTAGTTACAGCCAGCTCAGCTTCTGGATATGAAAGATCTTTGCTTACAGGTTACATCACTCTAACCAACTGTGCCTCCTATCTGCTGAACCTCTTGTGCTTTTGCTCTTGGGACATGAAAACAAGCAGTGAATTTAATGTGCTTGGTTGTCATGAAACAACATTGGTTAAAATGAGAGTGTCTAGGGATTTTTCATGAAAATAAACTAACTCATTCTCCTGAAAGTCACATTTCTGGGACCATAGTCTGTTTCATCATCAAACAAACAAACCCCTCTAAGGCTTGAAACTGTTTTCAGCTAACAAGTTGTACATTAAAACTCATGTAAATGGCTAGTGCAAACATCCGATGACTCAGGTAGCCAGATGTCCTCTTAGTGATTCTAATTCCAATGAGAACAGCACATTTGCTTTTAGAAATTCCTGTCTGCCACCTATCTGTAAGGATCCCCTCCCTTCTTTCTCCACCCTATCCCACCACTGAGTGTAATCCTAGCATCCTTGATGTAAGTAAAATGATTAAAAGTGTCTCTGCATGTATGTAACGACCATTATCACTGTTGTTCTCTCCGGATGGGACGATGTCTGTATTTGTAAGTGAATAGATAAAGAATTTAAAACGTACTATGAAATCAATAAGAAAGGGTATATAATTGACCACTGTAACATCATGAAGTTGAAGCTGATTTATCAGACTTCCCGGTATCGTGAATAAATCTCTCCAGTATTGTCTATGCTTCCTGATTCTTGGAGAAATTATCCTTCATGCTTTACACCCCCAATAGCTGCAGCTCAGTGAGAGTTATAACATGGCATAAGACTTAATGGAGATTCTAAAACTCATTTAACTTGGGGTCTCTGGATTCTCAGTGGGAGCAGTTGGAAGCCATTTGAGAGCACTGACACCATTTCTGAGCTGAGTTGCACATAAACGTGCATTTTTCATTTTGTTTACCTTCTTTGATGCAAATTGAACTGTCCGTATAGCTCCTATTTTCAGCTCCCTCATTGCCGGAGTCCCAGAGATCTCTGCCTGGATGTACTCCAGATTCAGGAGGATGGACTTTGCTGGCTCTTCCAGCTCTAAACGGACATGGATCAAGTTAACTTGGGAACAGCCACTGCATTTTTGGTCCTGAGTCAGGCATAAGCAACTTATTAATCAGTGGGTCTAAGGTGGTGTAAATTACACCACAAGGCTCCAGCAAAGATGGGAATAGTAGGAAAGTCCACCAACAAGAGTGTATGAATCGATCCTACCACACTTTGACTTACACATCAATGGGCTGGAAGGAAAAGTGAGTTTAAAGAAGGGCGAGGTCTGGTTAATTTGCATCATTTTACATGTAACTTGCTTTTTCTGTTTATCCTTCTGTTCTGGCCTTTTTTTTTTTTTTTTTTTTTGTACTTTAATAGTTTATTATGACAAGAGCAATTTACACAATTGACAATACATCATACAGTAATAGCGATTTTATATAAACAAATGTAGTCTTCATCACTAGAGCGTGATGGGCCAAATCCTGAAGCACTTACTCCTACTGAATTTTTTTTTTCCCCAAATAAAAACTAAATGAGGTCTGCATAGAATTTGGCTCTCTTTTAATCTTAGCTGGCCTCTTGACATGTAAATTACACTCACTTTTATTCCTTTGTATCTTATTAACTGGGTGTAGTTTACATATCACCTCTGAATTTAAACCCCTATCTTACATTCAACCTGTATTAGTTTAGTTTCTGTATTTTTAGTTTAGTTTCTGTATTTATTTGCTACTTATAATAGGTCTTTGTCTCTGAATTTGGGACTCATGTAATTAGAGTAATGCTGAATGTGCATATGCAAGAATTTTAGAAGCATTTAAAGTAAACCTTCACTTGCCATTTCCAGAAATGCAGATAAAATACATTTCTGTGCAGTATTGTTAGTTTATCCTTTTCACGTACTAAACTGAAAAACTGCGTAATCCACATCAGATAAAGCTTGCCATTCATGTGGATGAGAGATTCTACTGTATGAGTTTTAGAGCAAATTCTTCTCCTGATAACAAGTTTTTCTACCATTTTTATATTGAGAGTTAAACCCCGACCATAACCTTCTGCCCTTCTTTTGCATTTGACTCTGGCACCCACATGCCGGAGGTGCTACCTCCTGTTTTCTTGTTTTAATACAAATGGAGACGGACAAATCTATGTTGATAGCACTCGCCTACATTAGAACAAAAATACATCAGGCAGGTTGTTACCTCCTTTTGCTGCTTCTTCAGACAGGGGTGATGTTATAGCCAAGGACTCTACTGGCACATCCAAAGGATCCCCTCCTTCCACAAACATCATATGGTTTCTTGCAGCACCCTTCAGCCAGATCACCTGAGCTATTTCCTATTTAGGACAAAAATGTTGCAGATGTAGGTTACAGCCCAGGCCTTGATGTACTAACAATCTCAACACAACTGCACCAGCTATCTAGAAATGATTGTATAATCTGCTTCAATGGTTAGGAGGCACACTGGCAACTAAGCAGCCTCTCCTTTATGTATGCAATTATAACCCATGATGCAAGAGACCCTTGTTGTCCTCATGCTGTAATCAGCTGTTGACTGGGTGGAGGACATGTATGTTACTCAGCGTTTCATTCTGCATCAGAGTGTCTCTGTGAGAATGGGGCAAACCGTTCATCCTAGACCCCCCAAGACAGGCCACACTTACCTGGTATCAAACATGACCTGTCTGAGATTTGTGAACCTGGGCCACGGTTTAGGCACTCAGCAGTGATTTCCTGGTTTTGGGTGTGGAAACCATGCACAGCTCATCTGGTTTTGGCTGAGTTTTCTGACTTTTTTGAAACTCTGGGAATGCAAACATCTGAAATGTTTGCTTTCTCTTTACCTGCAGTACTTCTGGTAGCCACTAGGTGGCATACCTTGCTAACTGTTGGCTTGCCTTTCCTGGGCGTGTGTAATATCACCTGTGATGTTGTCCATCTGTGCACCCTGATTCTGGCTGTTGTCTATGCTCCAGTGTCTGAGCCACAGATGGACCACTCATTCCCCATGCAGAGTGACAGCAGAGCAGCTTCACAGTAGCCAGAGCAGCCTCTGTTTAGGAAAGGCAGTTGGGGCACGGGTTCTGCAGGAATAGATCCATTGTTGCAGTCCCTTCATCAGATCCTCTGTGCACTGGGAACCTATGTGGAGTTGTGCTCAGTGATGCACAACGGTATGTGCTGGCTCCCCACAATTTGCCCAGCTGCGAAGTGGGTTTATATGGGGAGAAGAGGGATCTGATTCAAAGTCACTGTCACTGTGAATTAATAAGGGAATCCAATTATTTTCACTGTTGTGTAAAATTAATCTGATTGAAACTCCTGATAGAGTCCCAATGCCTATGCCAATAAATTCAGTGTGAATCGCATGGCAGTCTTGGATTTAACAATTCAGCTACCCTAAGGTTGCCTTACCTTGCCAAAGAGCACAACCTTGAGGCAGTCAGAATAATATAAACTTTCATGGTCAGGACTGAAGGTAACAGTGAATTCCTGACTCTTCCCAGGCTCAGTTACACCCTCTACTGGAAATACACTGAACACACTTAAACCACTGTAGTTCTGTGAACCTGGAAGAACAAAACAACAGAAGTATGAGGATGAGAAAAAGAGAGCTCTGTTCTACCTCTCTTTATATTTCAGTCTTACTTCCTTTTTGTCCCAGTGAGTAAAATCTCTGGTGCATGTTTATGCAGCAAAGTTGGAAATCTGGGTATTAGAAAGCCCAGCTGGAACCACTTGTGAGGTTTTTCAAAATACCAATTTCTCTGGAGGAATCAGAGAAGCCCTATTAAACGGTTCTTTCATTCTAGTATTAATTATACATAGATTGATCTTGCTTCTTGATAGGTAATATGCTGAGTGGGTTTAACCAGATCCCAGCACTAGAGCCTTCTGACTTGGGAAAGTTCTTCTAGCCTATATATACTTGTACCAACCAGGAACTAACAGTGAACACATTTGCTGTTAGTGAGGCAAATACTGTCCTTAGTTACAGTCTAGTGATCCCCACTGCTATATGGCTTCAATAGAGTTGTATGGATCTAACAGAGGGCAAAATTTGGCTCTTATTATGTACTTTATTAGTGAGATGAAAAACTATTTACCAACAAAATCTGTCTTTCCTGGGGGAGAGGTGATGAAGAAGGGAAGTCTCTGCCGTTCTTTGTCCCTTGTTTGCGAGAGTGACTCTAGTTTGATGGAGTATCTCAGGGGCAGAGTGGAAGTGTTCTGTATCTAGAGGGAGTCATTGATACAACAACATTTTAATTGGGAAACTGATTTTAACCCTGTGGGATGTGTATTTTGCAAATTAGCTGAAGATATTTTTATTGCATTACTGGATTATTGCATGCCCAGATGCCGTACATGGTGCATATGGGTTATTACTATCGACGGACAGCACAGGGCCTTTCCCCTCTTCGGACCCATTAGCAGGAAACGCCCATCAAAGCTTTGTGGCACCTGAACAGCGAAAGATTCTGTAGATGGACTATTTGTTTCTAGCCTTTGGCCTGTTCACCAGATTTGGGATTAACGGTGTGGAAATCTTCAGCAGACGAATGACTCAATTAAACTGTTCTCCAGACTACCTGGGCAGTCCCTAGTATGGCACATCCCCTTCCCACTTCTGCAGCACACAGATGCAGGAGGCAGCCCCAATCAGGGTGGCTGCAATGGGGAGCACCTGGGAGGGAGGGTCAAGTAACTCCACTGATGATGCTAGAAGCACCATTTCTGGACTCACCCTTGTGTATACTGGACAGAACTAGGGGGAAGAGCATTCAAGGGATGTTTTTTTTAATGTGCAGTAAGACCCTCACCTCTCCCCAGTGCCTCTATAGGCACAATTCCCACAAGTAGTGCAGTGTTAGCTCAGCACCTCTGCCATGTAGAAGTACCTTTAGCACTCAGCTTCTAAAGAATTCACTGAACTACCAGACTGTCCTGAGTGCTTATCACAACAAGCTTAAAAGCTAAAATATTTAATGAAGCAACTTACTGCTCATTGTAACAACCTGTCTGTCTGGAGACTCTCTTACATGCTTTTGACCAGCTAGGAATGGTACTGACCCCCCCACTAATCAAGCCTTTCAACTCAAAACAAGGGAGTTTGCCATAAGGTCAGGATTTACCTTGAACGTGGAAGTGACCTTCTCTTTGGCTATAACGTATCCCATATTGAGCACTTCTCCTTCCACAGAACAAGCAATTGATGGAGCCAGTCCATGGCCAATAATGCTGAGGGTCAGGGTGGCTTTTATGCTCCGGATATCCAGAGTTTCAAAGAACTGCAAAGAAGGATGTTCATACTGGTCTGTAACAGACACTTGCTTTAGAATTTCAGAGCACAATACAAAGCCAGGGCTAAATGGCAGCTGGGTGCTGTGCTGTGGAGATGAAACGGGAATAGCTCTTCACAATCATGCCACATGTCCTTTGTGGAAAGGCTGGTTCCAGTGCCCAGGGGCCATTGGATCACTTGTCTGTAGCATACTCCGTGATCTTGGCATTCTACATGTCCTGGAGTTAGGGGTGGGGCTGGTTCACTCTGGGGTTGGATTTGCAGTATGTGTGTGTCTGGGTTTGAGGGCACTTATACAGCAAGCCAGAATCTGGCCCTACTTTCTCATTCTGATTCTGAGGGTGCTTATATTTCCTTGTCTCAGACATCTAGAGAGACAAGGGGCTGGATGTTCAAAAGGAGTTAGGCTTTTAGCTTCCTTTGAAATCAGTGGACATTAGGAGCCTAAACAGAAGTTTGGATCTTAACTTGTTTTGAGCATCCAGCCCTGGATCTATAATTCTCCCTCCCAGGGAGAACAATCTCACTGTGACCAATTTACTAAAGAACATAGCTTTTCTGACCACCCATTACTGGAACAATGTTAAGTTGCTGTCCGTGTTCTGTTAAGGGTCAGACTCCTCTAGGGCCATACACATTCCCTGCACAGACACTGGGGATCCCACTGTATATGTTTTTAGACTGCATTGTTGTGCACTGTGCTGTGCATCAGCCGTCTACTTCCTTCACCCCAGAAGTGGCTGCATTTCAGAGAAGCTGTCTGTATAGTTTGCAAAGCACTGTGGATGGGCTGTCTGTAGTTTGCAAAGCATTCTGAGATCCTCTGCTAGGAAAGACACTATAGAAATGAATACAGGTCCCCATGGAAAAAATGCTAAAATCAGGTCTTAACTCTCAAGTGTGACTCAGAACTCCTTCAGCATGAAAATTCTTGATTTCATTATTTGTGCACCAGTATTGACTCCATTTTTAAAGTATATTTTTGGGCAAGTCTCATTGTATTATTACATGCTTCTGTTAGCTTATTATTATTCGTGTGTATCTCAGTGTGTAAAATATCTTCATATACATAACATATATAAATTGTCTACTCACCAATTTACTCTCATTTGGACAAAAAGAAATGAAGAGAAACTGGTTTTCCCCTGGATCAAGATTGCCAACTGGACTGACCAATAGGAAGGGCCCATTGGGGTTCAGGATGGAGAATCCTAGCTGAAATATTGCAACTCAAGGAAATGCAAGTTTATAGGTGACAAACTGAGGGTACAAGAGCAGGATGTAAATACAATTCAAACCAACCTGTTCTCTATTAGCTTTTTTAAGGTTAGTGAGCTAGACCAAAGAAAATAAAAATCAACCCAATTCTTTGCCCAAAACTCAAATGTCTTAAATAGGTTTTTTCAGTTACAAAAACTTGCAATAACTTCCATGAAGTTCTGTGCCTAGATTTTGCTTGGGATGGGAAGCAGACAAATTAAACCAGCATATGAGAGGGGCTGTTCTCTGATTTTTCTGGCCCTGTTTAGACTTTGCAATACTGGAATTCTAGAGAACAGCCTTTTCTAACTGAAGATTTCCAGAAGTTGGGAAAAGTGTTGAGCAAAGACTTGGCTTTTGGCTCTCTTTGCTTTGTGTGTGTTATGTTGGTGCTGGCTGCGTTGCTAATAACTTTTGCTCTTTTAGAAAGGGCTGAAGCAAGAGAATGAAGAGCCTCTCAATTCTGATTTTTAAATAGATTTGCCAACAGAAAAGTGCGTAGTGAGAATTTTACAAAATCATTTAGATTGGAATGGCTCTTCCAAAGTTCATCTGTTCCAGCAATGCAGAATAGATTTTTACAATCTATCTAGCTCTGAAAGATGGTACCAAGTCTGAACTACATTGTCTCCACTACAGGTGCTTTTAGAATCCTAATGTTGAGCAATTCATGTAGAAACAGGACCAAAGTCAACAGTGACTGAATAGCTGGTTCTGGGGAGTGAAGATTCCATTCAAGGATACTGCTAGCTGCTCCTGAGAGATGTTTTGTATTGTAATTCGTTTGATTATTCTGTGGCCTAAAATGTATAAAAACAACACTTTCAGAAATGTCATTGTAATAAACCAGTAAAAGAGCCCACTAAACTGGACACTCCCATTTCTAACTCCAATGCTGCCAACTGGCCATCTTTAGTTATAGCATCACAAAATTCATTCCACTCCAGTCTGAGACAAATGGTCATAAAACAAAACCACCAATGTTAACTCCAAGGCCAGGCTAGCAAAAATTCTGAAGTTAGCGACAGGCTGATCCTTTCTTTCAAGATGGAAAGTAACAAATGTGACACTGCTAGTCTCTCCCAGCCTTTCAAGAGAGAAGGTCAGATACCTTTCAGGTTAAAAGCACTTACAAGGTATGAGACTTTTCACTCTTTACTTACTGTGTTTTTACCTAGCTGTGATTTCCTGAATATGATATTTGTAAATCAACATTTTACAGGCAGCCTGATTGTGATGAAGGCTCCATGTATTAAAAGGCTGGCATGCAGAGGCTAGAACTGTCAATGAGCACCCTGAATTCTTCGAACACTACTTGGCTAGGAAATTCCATCCAGGAGGGAAATATGCATCTTCACAACTTATTTTACTAGTGGATTTGTTTTTAACAGAGATTGTTACAAAAGACTATAAAACCTCAAGGAAGAATTGTTCAGAGTAACTTCTGAGTAATGTTCCACTGCCTCAGACCTCCATGCATGAGTGTATATATGAGAGCTACATTTCACTCCCACCTCTCCCTCTGCTAAACAGAGAATGAGCATAAACACAGGTGGTCTCCATTAGGGCTCCTAATTCCATCTCTAGGCATCAAATGGGCTCTTAAGCACCATAAGTGGTTATCTTGGCTCCTAATCACCCATTTGGTGCCTACATGTGGCCTAATTTAGACACCTACGTTTGAAAATTGATCCTACAGTGAATAAGAAAATCATAATAAAACTAACTTAAAAAGAATTAAAGCCAGGCAGAAAAACCTCCAAAGCTGAATTCTAACTTCATACCTACTGCGACCTCCCCAAAGTTGATGATGTTTTTTCCATTATCTGACGTGACCACAACAGATGGTGCTACAGCAGGACAGTGCAACTCTAGGTACAAGGTGTTATAAGGACTGGGGAGATAGGAAAAAAATGTTTGCTGTTAGATCATAAAATCTGGCATCTGAAACCTGCTCTTACTCTATACAGTAGGGGAAAAGAGCATTACGTCACTTAGAAAAAGAGTGTATAATTCTTGGCTGCTGCTTTTCTTTCATTTGCATAGGCAGAAGAGGTGGACTGAACCTGGCAAATAAACTTTACATAGTAAATATTTTCTAAGGTGCTTTGACATTTTAGCAGGCTTGATTTTGACCTCAGTTATGCTGGTGAAAATACTGAGTTATTCAACTGATTTATGAGGCAGTTAAGATCAGAATCTGGCCTTTTCTCCCCAAAAGTGATTGAATACTTTTTCAACATGTGACCCTACTTTCTTCTGACCTTTCTGGTTCACCATAAATTGCATTCATCTGGTTTCATGCTGCTCCTTTATACAATACCTGTAGTTTAGATTTTCAGATCCTCTTTTTTCATCGATATCTCCACTTGCAACAAAGCAAGGTATGATGTATCTCTCAAACTTTCCTGTGAAATTCCTAATCAGGGAATACTGAGCTGCAATATATTCTTCAGAGCTAGAGAGTCCAAGAATATGGTCTTAATGAGAAGACAGCAAAAATCAAGTAGTAACATAGCACTTTAGTATTAATGCTAGCAAGCAAAATATTACATTGTAGACCTGACCTACTAAGCATTTGCATTTCCTATTTATTGATCATTAATTGTTTAAAAGTGGACTTTGCAGTAAATCTATGTGCTCATTTGTTACACAGTAATGGATATTTTCAACAGAGGGTGGTTTTGAATAAGTAGTTTGCTTTTCTGCTCAGAACTAAGAACAAAAATTATGAACTCAGATACTTAATGTCACACACTAGAGAAGACCAAAATTTTTTAGTGTGATTCTCCCATGCTGGATTTTCTAGTGAAAATCCATTTTGCAAACATTTTCACTGCATCTTTTTATATTCCAATAATAATACTAAATTACATATTTCTGAGTATGTCTGGCAATGTCTCAGAATTCTCAAATATGCATTTCATTTGGAGTGAATTGTGTAGTTACAGTATTCTTAAACAATTTATGATTAAAAACATAAGTTTATTATATGCTGTTAATGGATTGCACTAAATGTCTAATTCTTGTCAAAAACAATCAGGCCCTAATTCAGCAAAGCACTTAAGCATGCGCCTACCTTTAACATATGAGTAGTCTCGTTGACTTCAGTGGGACTACTCAAGTACTTGGGGCTATTTATATACTTAAAACTAAGCACATATTTAAATTCTTTGTTGGATCAGGGGCCTCAAGCACTAGAATTTCTTATTAGATGGTATAAATCTAAAAACAGGGTTACTTACCAGTAACTGTTGTTCTTCAAGATGTGTTGCTCATATCCATTCCAATATAGGTGTGAGCGCACCCTGTGCATGGATTCCTGGAACTTTTTTCCCTTAGTTAGCTCCATAGGGTCGGCTCAGGCACCCCCTGGAGTACCGCACTCATGCTGCGGTACACAGGGCGCTGCCGACCCTGCGGCCCCTCAGTCCCTTCTTTCTGCCGACTCCGACAGTGGGGATGGAGGGTGGGTGTGGAATGGATATGAGCAACACATCTCGAAGAACAACAGTTACTGGTAAGTAACCCTGTTTTCTCTCTTCGAGTGATTGCTCATATCTATTCCAATATAGGTGATTAAATAGCCATACCTTGGAGGTGGATAGGAGTCAATGGTGAGCTGCTCTCATCAGCATGGCTCTGCCGAATCCCGCGTCCTCTCTCGCCTACTGCATGTTGGCATAGTGAGACGTGGAGGTGTGGACCGACGACCAGGTCGCTGCTCTGCAGATGTCCTGCAGGGGCACTCCTCCCAGGAAGGCTGCAGATGAGGCCTGGGCTCTGGTTGCGTGCACTATCACAGCTCCTGGAAGCGGCACCTTTGCCCGGGCGTAGCAGGTTTTAATACAGGCGGTGATCCAGGTGGAGATGCGCTGGGTGGAGACAGGTAAGCCCTTCATCCGGTCCGCCACTGCCACGAACAGCTGCGTTGATTTCCGGAACAGCCTGGTGCGCTCGATGTAGAAGGCCAAGGCTCATATATGTCCAGTGAGTGCCATCTCTGCTCCTTCTCCGAACCATGTGGTTTGGGAAAGAACACGGGGAGGAAGATATCCTGGTTATAATGGAACTGGGACACCACCTTAGGCAGGAAGGCTTGGTGGGGCCTCAGTCAGACCTTACCTTTATAAAAGACCATGTAGGGGGGTTCCGAGGTTAAAGCTCTAAGCTCGGAGACCTTCCTAGCCGATGTAATGGCCACCAGGAAGGCTACCTTCCAAGAGAGGACGAGCAGCGGGCATGTAGCCATGGGATCAAAGGGGGGTCCTGTCAACATGGCGAGGACCAGGTTTAGATCCCAGGGAGGCACCGGGTCACGGACCTGGGGATACAGCCTCTCCACCCCCTTGATGAACCTAACTGACATGGAGTGGGAGAACAGGGAACGCCCTTCCATCGGCTGGTGAAAAGCCGAGATAGCTGCCAGGTGCACTTTCAGGGAAGCCAGTGCTTAACCCTGGAGCTTCAGGTGGAGCAGGTACTCCAAAATCGCCTGTATGGGCGAGCCGGACGGTGGGATATCCCGGGACTCTGCCCAACAGGTAAAACGCTTCCATTTGGACCGGTACACAACCTGAGTGGAAGGTTTTCTGCTGCCCAGCAGAATCTGTCGGACCTGCGCCGAGCAGTCTGTGGCTGACGGAGGGAAAGAGAGTCTCCATGCCGTCAGGTGGAGGGAGTCTAGGTCCGGGTGCAGCAGGCGACCCTGGTCCTGTGAGAGCAGGTCGTAGCGCCTCGGGAGCGGAATCGGCGTGTCGATGGACAGGTCGAGCAGCATGCTGTACCAGTGCTGCTGCGGCCAAGCTGTTGCAATCAATATCATGTCTGCTCTGTTCCTCTTTATTTTCAAGAGGACCTTGGGCAGGAGCGGAATGAGGGGAAACGCATGCAGGAGGGTCCCCGTCCAGTCTAGAAGGAACGCGTCGGAGAGGGAGCCCGGCTCATGACCTCAGAGTGAGCAGAACCTCGGGCACTTCCTGTTCCAGGATGATGCGAACAGGTCCAGTTGGGGAACCCCCCACTTCTAGAAGATTGAAGTCACCACCTCTGGGTGCAGTGACCAGTCGTGGCGGGGTAAGAACGACCTGCTGAGGTGGTCTGCATCGTCCTTCCTGACCCCTGGGAGGTGAGAGGCAGATATGTGAAAATCGTGCCTCACAGCAAAGTCCCAAAGACGAGTGGCCTCCTGGCAAAGAGCCGAGGAGCGAGATCCCCCCCTGCCTGTTTATATAAAACATGGCTGCCGTGTTGTCTGTAAGGACCTGAACCATCCTGCCCCTCAGGAAATTGAGGAAGACCTTGCAGGCCAAGCGAACTGCCCTGAGATCTCTGACATTTATATGGAGAGCCCTCTTGTCTGGTGACCATAGTTCCTGGGTGCTCAGGTCCTTGCTGATGTGGGCCCTCCAACCCTCGTCGGAGGCGTCCGTTATCAGAGTCACTGAGGGAGCCAAGTCTCTGAAGGGAACGCCCCTCAGAATCTCCCCGGGGTCCCTCCACCAGTTCAGGGAGGACAGTACCTGGGCGGGAACTGTGACCACCTTGTTCAGCCAGTGTCTGGCCAGTACATAGACTGAGGCCAGCCACCCTTGGAGAGGCCTGAGCTTGAGACGAGCCAGCCTCACCACATAAGTACATGCCGCCATGTGTCCCAACAGCTGAAGGCAGTGCCTGGCTGTCGTCATGGGGGACCTGTGCAAATCGTCGATTATGATGGTCATGGTCTCGAACCGAGTCTGAGGGAGGAAGGCTCTGGCCTGGATGGCATCCAAGGTGGCTCCTATGAACTCTATGCGCTGCACCGGGGTGAGAGTAGATTTCTGCTCGTTGATGAGCAGCCCCAGTCTGGTGAATGTGGTGCAGGTAAGAGCCAGGCTGTTCCTCACATGGGCCCTGGACTTGCCCCGGATCAGCCAGTCATCCAGATATGGGAATATCTGAACCCCTCTGCGGTGCAGATGGGCCGCTACCACTGCCATACATTTTGTAAACACCCTTGGCGTGGACGAAAGGCCAAAGGGTAGGGGCTGAAAACTGGTAGTGGCATCCAGCTACCATAAACCTTAAGAACTTTCTGTGACCTGGAAGGATAGTGATAAGAAAGTACGCATCCTTCAGGTCGAGGGCAGCATACCAGTCCCCTGGATCTAGGGCAGGAATGAAACCTGGTGCACCTGACAAACTTGTTCAGACGGTGGAGGTACAGAATTGGCCTCAGGCCCCCCTTGGCCTTGGGGATTAGGAAGTACCGTGAGTAGAATCCCCTTCCCCGTTCCTGTGGAGGAACCTTCTCTACCGCACCGAGTGTGAGGAGGGAGTTGACCTCCTGTATGAGGAGTTGGTCGTGAGAGGGGTCCCTGAAGAGGGACTGGGTAGGGGGAGAGTTGGGGGGGAAGGCCGTAAGTTGTAAGGCATAGCCCTTGAGGACTATGCCAAGGACCCATTGGTCCGTGGTAATGGCTTCCCATTCGGTGTGGTATGGCTGAAGCCTATGGGTAAATAACTTGGAGAGATCCAGTGGGAAAGGAGGAGTGCCACCCTCGTGCACCCCGTCAAAATCTTTTATTGGCCGCATTGCCCTTGTTTGGACCTTGCTGGGACCCCACAGAGGACCCTTGTCGGTCGTGGCAGCTGGGCGCCTGGTACTGATCCCAACCCTTCCTGGGTTGAGCGGGTCTGGGCGGCAGCCTAGGTGGAGGCTACGGTTGCCTCTGGGTCTGAGGGCGGGCCTGGCGCCTCGAGGTCTGCGGGGTGTATAGCCCTAAGGATCTCAAGGTGGCTCGTGAGTCCTTTAGGGTGTGGAGTTTCTCATCCATCCTCTCGGAGACGAGGCCGGTGTAATCAAAAAGGAGGTCCTGAATTGTCTGATGGACCTCCTGGGACAAGCCTGAAGCTTGGAGCCAGGAGCAATGGCGCATGACGATGGCCGAAGCGATCGCCCTGCTGGCAGTATCCGCTGCATCACTGGCTGATTGAAATGCCGCCTTAGCTAGCGCCACACCTTCCTGTGACACAGTGGCGAAGTCCGCGGCCTGGTCCGGGGGCAACCCCGAGCAGAACCTCTGCAGCGAGGACCACAGGTTCAAATTGTATCTCCCTAGGAGGGCCTGATGGTTCGTGACCCTCAGCTGCAGGGCCACAGTAGAGTACATTTTGCGGCCGAATAGGTCCAGCTTCTTGCTGTCCTTATCCTTAGGGGTGTTGCCCTGGCCACCCTGGCGGTCCCGCTGGTTCACTGCATCTACTACGAGTGATCCTGGGGTGGAGTGTGTATAAAGGAATTCAAACCCTTCCTTGGGTACATAGTACTTCCGCTCAGCGCCCTTGGAGGTGGGGGCCAATGAGAAAGGGGTTTGCCAGAGGGTCTTGGCTATTTTCATCACCCTCTCGTGAACAGGTAAGGTGACTCGTGAGGGCCTGCTGACTCAGAAACCCTGAAGAGGGGGTCCTCCTCCTACAACATTTCTTTAATCTCTAAATTGAGATTGCCCGCCACTCTCCTCAGAAGCTCCTGGTGGGCCTGGAAGTCAAAGAGGGGGGTCTTATGGTCCCCGGCCGCCGCATCATCTGGAGATGAGGAGGAGGAGGACTGTGGAAGGGGCCCTGTGGAGGGGCCTTCCTCCGGGTCTGACCCCCTCCTCCGAGGGGTGGCCCTCCTGTGGGCAGGTTGGTGGTGGGGGTACTGGCTGGGCCACCGAGGAATGGACTGAGGTTGTCCCTTGACCATCTGGGTACCCCACAACCCCCAATATGGCCATTGCCAGGGGCCTTGGGGCCACGTCGGTGCAGGCGTAGAAGCCTGCTGGGTCACATCAATACGGTGCCCCTTGGAACCTGAGCCACTTGACCTGCACTTGTGGGTCCAGGAAAGTGAGCGGCTCCGGGACAACGACGATCTCCGGTGCCGACGTCTGCGGTGCCGACAGGGGGAGGAGCTGCTGGAGGAGCTGTAGGTGGAACGCCTCCCCTGTCTGGATGATTTACGGTGACACTTCCCAGGTCTGGAATGGGAGTGGTGACGCCTATGTCGTCGCGATGTTGATTGGGAGCGCAACCGACCACGTGGTGCTGAGGCAGGCGGTGGTGACGGAGTTGGGGATCGGTGCCGAACTGGGCTCCGTACCGGAGTACCGGAGCCCAAGCCATGGTCCCCGCTCGAGGCGGAACTGTAACATCGTCGCCTTGGGCGCTTGTCTCTCAACTGCCCTCGGTGCCACGGTGTCGAGGAGATCGACGACTCAGAGTCGGAGCTAGGAGGGGAGCCCGCACTCTTGACCGTCTGGGGGGAGACCTCGACTCCCGTCTCCTCCACCCACCGGGGCAACCCAGTGCGGGTTTACCCCGAGATGCCGGTCCCGGAACCTTCAGCCGAGGGGGGGACGGAGGCGTGGGCAGGCCCATGAGGGCGCATGCTGCAGCGAACACCTCCAGCTTTGACGGCCCCTGCAGGGGCGCTCCCCCGCCCCCAGGAGTTGGGGGCGGCTCCCTGCAGGGAGATGCTGGTGCCGGAGTACTCTCCACAGCCTGTGGCTGGGGCATCTCCTGCTGTACTCCCTGTTGTCCCGGTAGCAGGGGGGAGTCCATGTGTGCGGCCTCCGTCCGCTTCTTCTTTTTCGGTACCGACCACGCCGGTGCCAGTGGAGCACTCCGCACCGAGGAGACGCTCGGTGCCGCTGGAGAATGCAACGGCTCAGGGTCCGGGCGAAGTGCAGACTCCATTAGGATTGCCTTCAGCCTTGCGTCCCTCTCCTTTTGGGTCCGGGGCTTGAAGGACCTACAGATCCTACATTTTTCCTTCCTATGTTGCTCCCCGAGGCATCGGAGGCAATGGTCGTAAGGGTCGCTCACGGGGAAGGATTTTGCACACGCGGTGCAGGCTTTAAAGCCGGTGGAGCCAGTCATGGCTCAGCTCTAGCCCCTAAGGGCACTATCTCTTACTTAACTTTACTACTACTATTACTATGATAACAACTAACAACAACTTGAATAACAAAGAACATGCTATAGACTAAGGGATGCTACTTGTGATATGCAAGAGGCAGACGTTCCAGTAACCGTCACAGGCGGAAAGAAGGAACTGAGGGGCCGCAGGGTCGGCGGTGCCCTATGTATCGCGGCATGAGCGCGGTAATCCAGGGGGCGCCTGAGCCAACCCTACGGAGCTAGCTAAGGGAAAAAAGTTCTGGGAATCTGTGCACAGGGCGCGCACACACCTATATTGGAATGGATATGAGCAATCACTCGAAGAGTGCTAAATAAACTGCTAAGTAACACATGAAATATATGTTAATTCTCTATCAGCTGACATGCATACTGCAAAATGAGTACCTGGAAGCTTTAAATTAAAACATTATTTTCCCCAATGGATGAATTTCACCCCATCCTTGTGGTGGCCCTCTAAACTATATCCCTTTAACTACTAAATTAAGGCATCAGTGGGTCTTGGACCTTGTGCTGCCTGGAGTGAATTTTACTCAACATGAATGCAACTAACTTATTTGGAAGAGCTGCATCATTAGCTGTCAGTTTCTGCCATTAAAACATTTGTCAGCCTCCTACCTGAAAAACAGGCCAATTGCCCTTTAAATTGGTATCGCTGTTGGTTCATCTGAGTTATAGTACAGCAACATTTAATGCTACATAGTACATTCTTTCAAGTCTGCAGCTTCTCTATTTGATTTCTAATGAGGGATTCTCTGCCTTGCAGAAGAGGTTATGACTGTGTAGATTAGAAGCATTGCTAATTTTGGAAATAACCTTTGTAATAAAGAAAAAGGCTAGTTCTCCCCTAAAATTAGATTCCGTTCTCTCACACAGGGATTAATACGTTAATGAAACCAACATGACAAATGGTATAGGTTCACTGCACAGTAGAAGATACTGACTTACTTGGTTTTTATTTCTTCTGGTTTTGGTGGCTCAAAGCCACTGCTAGCAGTTGCATATTTGCTGCTTCTGACCCTTGAGGGCTGTCTAAAAGTGGCATAGCTTGGTTTCCTTCCATCTTTCTTCCCTGTCATAGTTTCATCTCTTCTCCTCTATTAAAAAAAATGTTATATATATAATATAAAATACACTATAATGTACACATGATACATTAAGGCTGAGATTTTTCAAAGCTGCCTAAGCAATTTGGACCTCCAATTCCTTTTTAAAATCCTGGAGGTGGCTACAGATTATTACAGATTATTTTGTGTAGAGGCTTCAGTCACGGATCATAGCTCCACTGTCTGAAATGTTCATGCAAACATAAAGCAAAAAGACAGGCCCTGCCCCAGAGAGCTCACAATCTAAGTATAAAAAGAGGTAACAGATGGATGTAACCAAAACCACAAGATAACAGAGATACAATTATGATTAGGGCACTAACAAGTGGATACAGCACACAAGCAGCCAGCTGGCGGTGTTCAAATAAAATAATACAAATAAAGTGAAACTAGACAATTCAAATTTAGAACTGCTTCACTCAATCTCAAAGGGCAAATTCTCAGCAGGAGTAAATAGCTCTATTGATTTCAATGGAATTTATTCATTTACACCAACTGGGATTCTGAACCCATTTTCAGAAGTCCCTTTTAGGCACTTAGGAGCTCCTAAAATACTTTTGAAAATGGGAGTTAGGTTCATAAGTCATTCAGGAGTTTTTGGAAATGTTACCCTTTATTTATTTATTTATTTATTTATTCAGTCTGCTGATTATGTTAACTGCCACTTTGTATTGATAACCTGTTGTATGTGATACTGGGCTTCTTTTACTGTATTTTTAATCATAAATAATTTTATGCTAAAAAAAGTGGTATTGTAGAAATGAGTTTGACTTTCACTTCAGAGCTGGCAGGCTAACAGAATGCACTGATTTTTAACTGTTCTTACTTGCATTTCTGATTCATGAATCTTCTTCAACATCATCCTTTGTGCATCTGCCCTGCACAGCATCTGAACTGCTTCTTCTCTGATTAGCTGCTCTGACAACACTGGTCTGAAGGACACTTGTATCAAGCATTTCTGGAGTAGAGCGAACATACACAATCAATGACATTGGGCTGCAAATTAATACTGGTGGCTAAGGGCAGAACTTGGCCCTTGCTTATGTGTAATTCCCACCAAAATCAACAGAAGTTGCGAGCGTGTATTTGAGAGCATATTTTGACTCAGGATACCTTGGCCCCTTTTTGTAAGGAAACCCGCTGAATTAAAGAAAAAGGCTAACAGTAGCTGGGTTTAATAAGTCCACAAAGCTACATTTTTAGATTACCAGCAAATTTTCTACATTTAAGTGCCCTTCAGCTAATTAAATCATGCTATAACACTGCAAATTTGTCCATGAGTAAAGTTACTCACATGCATACTACTTTGCAGGATTGAGCTCTAGATTTCTATTAAAAATATTCTTTCAAAAACTCAATGTACAAAAATGTATTAGCTATAGGAATGGTGCAGTATATTTTGGGGCTTCAGTTAGAAAGTACTGAATTTGTAAGGACAGAGATGATTAAGTTTTTATCTTTTGTATTCAAATACTTGACCTCATACTCGAAGTGAATTTACCTTCCCTGGCAAAACTGTCCCAACAGAAGGCATGATTGTCACTGGAGAATCTTCTGGCACGAGGAATTCAAAGGAAGTGGGTCCAACAGGGGCAATTTCCCCTTTGCCGATCCTTGGGACAGCATGAGTAAAACGGTTGAGGCTCACATGTGAATTTATCACATACAATGTTGCTGTAGATACATCATTTAAAGCTGTTGCAGCAAACTGAACTAAGGAATGAGACAACTCAAGAGGTGGGTGGACTCCAACTGCTTTGCATGACAACTTGAATTGTCTAAAAATAAACACACCATAAATTGTCTCAGCACAAACAGAGCATCTTAAACAGCCCAGAAACCTAGGGATCTGATTCTGCAGTTCTTATTCAAGCAGGATTCCTACTGACTGCAATGGAAATTTTGCCTAAGGAAGCAGGATGAAGCAACTATGTTGTCTGTTTTAAAATGTGCAACTCCCTAGAGAGGCTCTACCCAAATTATCTCTCTGAACTTCTGAATAGATATGCAGTGAAATCCAATCTGAAAGTTTGTGCCTTGCATCTTCGCTATTATAGCAGCATCACCTGGCACAGATGATGAGCATCTTTAGAAGAAATCTATATGTGGCCAATGTAAAGCTTCAGTTATTCCACCAAGAAAAGGGGCAGGGGGGAAGCTGCAGGTAAAGAAAGTAAGAGTAAATTTATAGCTGGGGAAATAAATTGATGGACTTAGGTGGGGCAGGAGGAGAGCCGGTAAAAAGGCAACAAATTAACTCAGTAAAGACTTGAACCTGGCAGGCAGGCATTGAGCACTTCTTGTATGATGCAAAGCTCCTGCCTCTGCTAATGTACCAGACAGCCTAGACTCTCCAAAATGTATAGGGACTTAATTATCAGACTCTAATCTTGACTCTAGAATTCCACCATTGATTCAGAGTAACACTTCTACCTTTACTCATTTGTGTTTCCAGATTCTTAAAGTACCTATTAATTTCTGACTTGCAGGTCAGTTCAAAGCTGTATTCCTTTGCCTTGTTGGCTTTAAAGATTACGTCCAGGTTCAGGCTTTCCTGGGGGAGAAGTGTTCCAAATCCATCACTCGGTTGAACTTCTACAAACTTCAAAATGGCAAAAAGAAATCTAGTGTGTTACAATGTAACAAAAGGTCAAGGCAACAGAAACACTGATAAACTTTTGCCCAAGACTCTCATTTGAGGCATGCTGTTCTAGTCATCCACAGACACTAAGTCTGTGCGGACTTCTAGTTCCAGAATAACTTGGAAGGTTGCAATTTAAATTTGCCTTTCCTACTGCAATTGATTTTTTTAAATTTTGTGACCATACAATAAAATTCGGTCACCTCAGATTTCAATGGACTTTGACGTTTGAGAAAGGACTTCCTTTCAGGCTTTCTGATGACTAATTGGCCCTGGTAACCATCGTATTCTTATGTAGGTATCCTTCTCATGCAAGATTGAATGAGCTGTGAGAGAGATATCAACTACCTTCCCTACCTCACCAGGGAGTTGTGAAGATAAATGCATTAATGCTTGTGAGGTGCTCAATTAGATGTGGCCCATGATAGTAACTAGAGAGAGATGTGCTTTGTTATGGGTTTGTGTGAGCTGACTGAATGACCCAAGTTGGTGGAAATAAGAGACTGAAAGCAAAGTGTCTCTAGCACCCAAGACGTACAGCTCTCACAACACTACTTCCTGGAGTGTGCTGGGTTTGATTAAGGAATGAAGATTTCACTAGACTGCTATGACAATAGCTACTTGTTTAAAAGTCATTTGAGTGGCCTGTACTCTTTGTCCATGTGTGTGAGAGATTGCATGCCAATTTTTTCTGCATGAATCCTTTTTAAAAAGAATAAGCAGTGCTTTATGAATCAGGGATATTCAATGCTTCTGTGATAAATGACGGTGTAAGCTTCAGCCCCAGCTGTAATAGCTGAGAAATGAAGCTCTGGTGTAGCTGCAACTGATCCTGGCAACTGATGTCAGCAGCCTCTTTGGTTTTTATTCTCTAAAAAGGCTGGAGAGGGCATTGCCACCCCAAGTTGCCAAGTTCTCCCTTGCATTTAATGGGACTTCAGCCAACCTCCTGTGCCCTGGAGGCGTCCTACAGTAGGCACCTTAATTTGACTTGATGCTGGAGTTAGTTCATTTCTGCAAAGGCCCCAAAAGTCTTAGCCCTCAGGACTCTGTGGTCTCCAGTGTTTGCTTTACTTTAAGTGACCGTTTAGAATTCAAGTTCTCACTCTTATGTTTGACACGTTTGTTGCTAGTAAGGGATTGATTTGTTGCATGCCTGCGATGTACATTAGTTTGATCAGCAGCTGTGTCTGTCAAGTCAGCCTTCAACAGTCTTAGAGTTCAATATTTGAAGTGGATTTCTGTTCTGAAGAGTGACCCTATGGAAATGGCACTGTGGGGGTCCTGTGTCTTTGGGGGATCCCTTCTTGGATTTGTGCAGTTTGAAAGTTTTTAAAAGGTGTAGGACTTGCTTTAATTGCCAGCATCATAAACTCACTTGGGGTCTGTGTGTCAAGCGGGGTGCTCTTTTGCTCAAACATAACTATCACTTTGTCCTGCAGAATTTTTAATACCAAATTATACCCTCAGTGAGACCAGCCCTTTAGTATTCATCCAGATTGCAGAGAATAACTGGGAACTGAAGGATAATTTGAGTTGTGCAGGTAAAACTGAGACCTGTGTTTGTCCTGCAGAATTTGTAATGATGGTCGTAATGCATGAACCAGAAAGAACCCAGTCAGGCTATCAGAGCCCAGATGGTTTGCAGGGTTGGAAGACAGAAAAACACGGTCACTTGTAAATTAAGCAGATTTGATCTGGAGTCACTGAGACATAACCAGGAACCCCACCTGTGTCAAAAGTATACCATAATCAAGATAATCATGTCTACTGCTTCCCCTCTATCCACTAGGCCAGTAACCTGTCAAAGATCTATGATAGTCACAAGCTTCATTTGTACTCAAAGTTCCAACATGATTGCACTAGAATTCAATATATTAAATCTATTTCAATAGAGAAAGTGGGAAAAAAACCCAGCCATGTACCTCAGGGAGTCCAACAAATCCAAACTCTTGTGGCAGGATGGATTTGTTTGTTAGAGTGATGGTTGTCTGAACAGCTTCACAGATAGTGCAGTAACCAAAATTCACTTCAGCTGGACTGATTTCCAAATCAGAGGTAGTTACAATTGCATGGACAGTAAATTCAATTGGCTTAGTCTGAAACAAGATCAAAAGTAGTAGGTAAGAACTAAGGAATATGATTTAAGTGAAAAGATTTCCAAAAAGACACTGTGAATTAAGATATTCTACTCTCTTCCTCAACAGCAATTAATTTAAATGAGATTCCTGTCTGAACTTCAGTTTATCATGTTTGTTAACAACAAGCAATTAAAACGTGCCTATTTTATAACCAAAACTGCAAAAAGAATCACTAGGTATTTCAGATTCCATAGGCGGGAATGAAGTTACACCAACATCAGTACAAAATATGAATCCTAAGATACACGTACACTTGATATACACTGTTTTATATTTTCAGAAAACAATTGTGTGTATGGTACCTAAGAGCTGTATGGAACATAGGAAAATCACAGTGAATAGGTGAGCACCTTCATTAGGAATAAAAAGTCTAGGATTTGTATTTTGAAGACGCTTGATAGAACATTACACAACTCACATTTTGAGCATCTTTTAATTAATTTAATAACAGATTTCCACTAATACATAAAGGTTCAAACTGAGAGAGTGCAACTTCACTGAAATCAGTAGAATTGCACCTGCTGACATCAGGTGTGAATTTGGCCCAAACAGTATTTATTGGTCAGTACTAAAGCTATGCTTTGGATCACTGAAGACTAGATTCTGCCACCCTCACTCATGTGGAGGAGTAGTTGACTCTTCGTGTATCCCTACTGAGTTGATTTTCAATTAGATTAATCAGTGAGAGTAAGGCTGAGTACTGCATCAGTTGTCTTACTGATTTGATTTCAAAGGCATAGCTCACTGAGTAAAGTACCACTCACTGTCTGTACATTTCAGAATCTGGCCCTGAAGCAGCACAGGATTATTTTGATTTCCACACTGTTTGCAATTTTAGGCTGCTTGGACTGTGGCGATCCTGTTAAAATTTAAATCTTCTACTATTTGCAACATACAATAGCACTAACCTTATCAGCAACTGTTATTGTCATTGGGACTTCCAGAACCCTGGTTTCTTTATCAAAATATCTTCCTGCATCTTCTGGGAGAGAGTGCCTGAAATAGAAAAATGCATTTACTTTTTTAAAGGACAACCAAACTGTTCTCTAGCTAAGGAGGAATAACTGGGTCTGCAGTGCCTATATTCTTGAAGCAAGTCTCAGTCTAAAACAATTGTTTTTAGTTAGATCCAAAAAGTATATTCATCAATGCTCTAATCCAGCAAAGCATTTGAATTCAAATGGACCGCTCAGGTACTTAAAGTTAATCAGGTGTTTAAGTGCTTCACTGGATTTAGGGCTTAAATTAGTCTTTGTATGAATGCTGGGGAAGAGGGTGGAGGGAGTTCCCAACCCAAATATATGATAACCTAGGGAATTTCCCTCTGCCCAAGAGACAGAAAATGGGGTTGTCAGAGGTAGTGCAGACTTGTCATAGATTTCATGTAGGAAGACCATTCCCTCTGATAACCCTCACTTTGCAGGTAGGTGCTGTCAAAGCTATACATCAGCTTTTGTGAGGATAATTAGCAATGTGGTGTTCGTATTAATAGACTTGACATACTAAGGCCCAGTTTTCCAAAGACAAGCTATTTTGAAAATCCCAGCTTAAGTGCCTCTGGGTATTATTAGTCAATGGGACTTGTTCTCCTAAAGAACTTAGGTGCTTTTGAAAATGCCATCTCCATGCTCAGTAGGAGGTAGAATGCCTAATTACCAAAAGCCACTTTGAAACTCCCAGCATTAAGTTCATACTTAGGCATTTGAGAGGCCTGATTTTCAAAAATAATGAACACCCAACAGCTTCCAATTAATTCAATAGTGTTCTTATAAAAAATGGTTATTGTTAAACATTTAAACTGTTGAAAAGGCCATAACACGGTTAATGTCTCTTTGAAACATGGGACATAACACAACTGAAAAGGTTTAGTGCTTCAGTAATCTTTCTCCATGGTTACTATGTTGTCTGCATTTAGCTAGGAAACGTAGGGAAAATTAGAACAAGTATAATGACGACAAATCTTTCAATCAGACATGGGCCATAGCCACCAAGTTCTCCAAACCTTCAGGGTGCCTGGATGTAGGAATAAATGCTCTGCTGGAATGGGAGCAATTTATTCCAACAAATGAACAGTGTAAATTTTACTAGTCCAAGCTATTTCCTACTGTGTTTTATTTCTTTGTTAAATGTCATGCTGGAATTAAAGCTGGACATGAAAAGGGCCTAGTCTGATATGTGCATGAAATTCCATTAATGGTAATGGAAGACTTAGACTCATAAGTGTGTTTTGCCTGTATTACTAAAGAAGCTGATTACGCAGCAGGGTTGTATTAACAGACATTTGAGTAAAATATTACCAATATGGCCCTTTTATTTTTTAACTAGCAAAACATTTACGGCTATATATAGAAATTAAAACTTGCTTTGTAATCCATATCTAAGCTTCCTGCACTCTGGTTGCAATCATGAGTACATAAGCAACCCAACCTAGGCAATCTGTTCCTGTTGACATTGATGTTAATTAATTACCAGCCCCTCTGAGTCAGTATCAATGGGATCACCAAACAACGGAAAGACATAAATAAAGACAGACTGCAGAAGTGGAATAAACATGAAGACCAACAGCATTTGTCTGATTGCATACCAGATTTGTCATTAACAGGGAATGTGTGGGCTTCTGTTGAAGAAATTTCTTGCTAACGTAAAGCCCAATTTCAGAGCTTTCAAGCCAAGTCTTACAAAAGCACTATTATTTTTAGATCTATGTGCCTATTTATAATACATAGACCCCTACAGCATTGGAGTGAATAGTTTCCCATTTTTAAGTCTCCACAGTGATACTATTTCTGTTACCAGCTTTCTAGATAGGTTCCCTCCACAAACACCACTGATTGCAGAACAGTGAGGCAAAAAGACATTTTTCACAAAGAAATGTTTAGGCCACTGTTAACCATTATTGCAATTGCATATCTACTCTTTCAAAGATAGTGTTGTTCATATATCTTTCTTCTTTAGTCTGTGCCCCTTTCCCTCATTGATTCCTATCCTTGCCAATACAGGATTGCTCTAATTTTCTGTCCAGTCTATTCTTAAAAATCCCAAGCAATGAGCTTTCACCACTATCCTGGAGAGACTAGTGCACAGTCTAGCAGAACTTGTGGTCAGGAAGGATTTCTTGATATTCTGCCTAAATTTTCTTAGTTTCGCCACGATATTCCTAGTTAAACATCCACGTACGGTAGCACATTAAATAATTTCTCTCCTTGTCCCCTCCCACCAATAATCACTTCTTAAAGAAACAAATAACTTCAGCTCTTATTTTTTACTGTTTACTAAATGCTTACCTTTAAGAACACTGTGATTGGACAGTAAATATGGTTTCTTAGAACCAGAGGCAACCAAATTAGCAAGAATGAAGAAATCCCAATAAAAATAGAAAGTTAATCCAATGCCAAGGATATTATTCCACAATTTTTGTGAAACCTTGCCATTTTAAATATGTTTATGGAGGCTGTCAGGAAAGTGGACCATCCCACTCTCAAAAAATGACATGCATTGTTATGTATACTTAAAGACTAGTTAATGAGTAAATGAGATTGCTTATCATAAATAGAATTGTTGTGTAGTGTTATTTTCCTTTAGTTTATATGGGCATTTACTTTTTCAATTCTGTAATGGTTAAGTATATATCTTGGCATTGAGAGTTGAAGAATTTAAATGTTTTTGCAAAAAAAAATTTTCCATAGATACACATTCCTGGATCACTTTCTCTTGCATTCCAAAATTTTCTAATGGAATAGTTAGTGTCTATGCCCCATAATGTTCAGTAAAGGAAATCACTTCAAACTGTTGAAGAGGCAATGAGATCTGTTCATAGTGGAGTTTGGTATGCTTTATATTATTTACCTTCTTATTAATATGGAGGGACTTTAAAATACATGCGCTGTTTCCTAACATTTCTGCAATACCTAGTTCTATTTTACTTTTTATGCAAGATGGTCTGCAAGCTATCACCAGGCCAAATCACACAGGTATGTCTATGCTGCAAAAAATAAAACAAATATGGCAGCAAGTCTCAGAGCTCCGGTCTACTGACTTGAGTTTGTGATACAGCATTAAAAATAGTAGTGTAGACATTCCTGCTTGTGCTGAGGATGTCTACAGTGCAAAAAAAAACCCCCAAACAAACAAAAAACCCTACATTAGCAAGCCTCAGAGTCTGGGTCTACAGCCTGGGCCTTGCAGGGCTCATGCTATGGTGCTAAAACCAGCAGTGTATATGTTCCTGTTTCCAAGATCTGAGCCCCACTCCCATTGCCAGATATCGGAGACCAAGTATCACACCCAGCAGGAATGTCTATATTGCTATTTTTAATGCTGTAGCGCAAACCTGAGTCTATAGACCGGCTGCTATGATGTTCTTGTTTTTGCAGTGTAGACATTAGAGTGCCAGTGTCTATGGAATCTGTTCCACCTTCCAAGATACCAAGAAGCAGAATATTTGGGGAATTCTGGCAGTTGGTAAATGAGAAATCATGCTTTTAAATGGGCTGAAATCATGACTTTGTCACAAGCAGGAGTGTAGTTACAGTACATGTCCTGTGACTACGTATTGGGATATGCACTGAGGATTGAGAGCTCCCCAAACCCTCCCAGCCCTTCTGTCTCCATACTTATCATTGCTGCGCTACACATTTAAAGCTTAATTTTTAAAAAATTGGCTGTTCCTTCTTTTGAGGAGACTGAGTTTGTAGTGCTGAACCAATAAGGCATTTGCATAAATGTGTCACTAGCTCAGCATTATACATCAAGCTTGCACCAAAAAAATACCCCACCTCCCATGCTGCATCTGCATCTTTCAAACTGATCTATATGGTGAAGCAGCCTGGTGCTTATTTCATGAGTCAGAACTACCTTAATCTCATCAAATCTCCTCTTTTGAAGCTTTCCCGTTTTTCAAATACAGATTAACATTTTTAATCCAAGCTGTGCTTCTATCCACTCAGCAAATGTAATAGTGTTTCACAGCATCTGACATTTAGGAACTGGAAACTGTCATAATGGTGGTAACTGCTATTATAATGGGATAGAATTGGCTATGTAGGAAGAATTGTGACACATATTTTCTTTGAAAATTATGCTATTAAATGCTTTGGCTGCTGACGTTAGATTTTCATTTTAGAAGCTGAGGGTCTAATTTTTTGAGAGTCTGAGTACACGTGGGTGAAAATCTGACCCTACTGAAATCAATGGGACAGAATTTTTACCTCAGAACTCCAGATAAAGTCAATGGGAAATCCAAGTGCTAGCACCAATGGAAATCAGAACTAATGATCTGATTCTACTCTCACTATCACTGGTATAAATCTGGAGTAATTTCACTGATGCCATTGGTTTTGCAACAGAATCAAAGGGGCATGACTGTAGAATCAGAACCTAACCATTCAATTTACACTTGAAAGAACAAGAAATGACTCACTAAATTCTGTTTTAAAAGTGATTATAGCCTTAGAACATGGTCGGTAAAAGACCATGTAATCTAAATAGTCAAATTGATCTCTTGGTTTATGTAGCTGTTCTCTTCTGTTTATATTCATAGCCCAGTTGTGAAATGGTAGCAGAAAAGCTTGCTGGGATAAGATTTTTGACATGTTTGAGACTAGAAGGCGGTGTTTTTTTTATCTAGAAAAGAATCCCAAAATGAGAGATTAAAACATTTATAATCTCTCAGGGGAAAGGTATACGAAAGAGTGGGTATGCAACAGCAGTTTCAGCTATTCTGCATGTGCTCTGTAGCCAGTCACTTGTTCAGGGCTGAATTAATAAATCATCTGTGAACTAGAAGGCACACCCACCAGACATTGAAATACCTTTTCAACCATGTGATACTGATGTGTATCTCTGTGTTGGGAAAGAGTGGCTTCCCCCCCAGCAACAGAAGTAACCTACTAGAATTGCAACTGTTACAATTTTCACACTGCTGCTGTCACCACAGGGAACATATTACCACATAGGAATGTGATCCAAGTCAATTTCCTTCTTGAGCTTTGACATCTCAGAAGAACAGAGGAGGAGGAGGAGAGAGAAGGGGGGAGGAGGCGGAAGGAGTGCTTGAGAGGGCCAAGTTCAATACACCCATGCAATCACACTGAAATCAATAGTGTGAAGTCTAGCCACTGCAGTCTGGGTGTAAGAGAGGGCAGAATTTGGCCTGCTCTGACTTTTCGCAGACAGGCTCTCTAAATTAATAACTTAAATATTAACTACAGAGGTGATTAATTCCATTCATTCACCTGGGCAGGAACTTCAGCTGCACACTGAAGGATGACTGGGCTTGAATGTAACCTGTTTTCGGAAGAAGCTCCATGTGGTTACTCAGTTCTTTGCATACTTCAAACTTCAAGCGTAGAGCGGCTTTTGCTCTGCAAACAGTTCAGAAAGACCTGAGTGGGTTTGTGCTGCCAACTCAATAGTTACATTTTAGTCAGTGCTTTAGCTATCTTTTCCCATTCCAGCTTAGTTTTGTATGTTGCACTTGGAGTTATTCCAAGTTTTCTTTACAAGTGAAGGAGAGTACACTGGGCACATGGAATTGTTAAAGCAAAATCACACAGTTGTGTTCTCTGTCAAGCTACAGTACTTCCAAATCTGGGTTTCTGTATTTGAGTTCACCCTGATTCAAAGCCAAAATGTTGCAAAATAAAAGTAGTTTATTGTGTACCTATCACACATTTTTCCTTCCTGAGTCAACAACTCCAGAGACACCTGGACTCTGTTCTAGGTGGAAACCATTCAAAGGTGAAGGGACAGCCTTGCTACAATGCTGGCCCTGTGCCATGTTAGGCAAAAGTAATACAGGACAGGTGGGACCAGACAAATGTAAACAAGTATTAACTCCATTATTAACTCACAAGCCAAAGCCCAGCAATCCCCTGAGCCTGAATGCCTGCAGCACTGCAATAGATCATGTCCTATGATCGGGGAATAAGAGAGGAGTGAATCTGGAAGTGGTTGGTGCATAGGAATGAAAGCATCAAAATTAGCCACTTGCTAATCATTTGCTTTGTTAGCATAACCTAAAAAGCCGTTACAGCACTCTAACTAGCACTTTAGAGTATTTTTCCTATCTCTCCATATTTATAAACTATACTAGAGAGGGGGACATTTGCATCATGAACTGTAGCAATAAAGACAATCTCTTCTTTATGGCTTCTGTGGTGACCTATTTTTATGTAAATTTGTGGTTTCCTTGTAATCCCTGGTTCCTACCCCTGGCTCAGAAGGGATTCTGAAGGGTTGGAGGGGAAGTTGCTGCAGAGATGGTAGGTAGTACATTACCCCACCAGCCAAGTGTTTATCAGTCTGCACTTGTGAGTGGCACACGGGAGACTAAGAAAATGTTGTTAGCAAATTGCATCCATGCTACACCGATGTGAAATCCACAGAACTCTTGAGATCCCTGCTTTGGAATTTCCTGCGTATGTACAGAATTCACAAGTCAGTTTGTGAGTGTTTTACATTGTCATTTTCCTTTCCTTTAGCTGGTTTATGAGCTGTCAGTCCAGATGGTCTGTTCTCAGTCAGCAACTGCGGTCTGGGTATTGAGAGCCTGCTTTACTTTCTGACCCATTTTAGGATAGGAGAGCTACAAACTATCTTTTTCATTACATCACTGCAGTCTATGAACTGCCAAAGAAATCTTATTTCAAAGTCTAGTTCCATACATAAATCTAGCCATTCTGGACCATTGCATCTATGGGTTTGGTCAGACACATCAGCACCATATGTTTCGTGTTGGTGATCTTTAGTAAGAGTACTGCAAATGTTATATGAATAGAAAGAAAACCAAATAGTAACTGTAGGCCAAGCTGTGGCGTATCAAATCCTGAGCTGTAACCAAAGAAATGCTGGGGATTCCTTAGTTACACTGTAGGAACTAGGCAGCAATGTGGTGCAGCAACAGAATTCTTTCCTGTCCTGCTGCAGTTAGGAATATGTGTGGTTAGTGGTGGAGAGCTCTCTGAGGGATTGGCTAATTCAGATGCTGCCCCCAAAATCCAAATACACATCATCTCCTCCAAAATTTGAGGTGGGGGGGGGGGTGAATATGTCGCTTAGCTATTCAACGCTTGGCAGAGAGATTTGTAAAATTCCATGATTTTAAAGCAAAATACTCAGCAAGTCACTTGATGCTAACAGGGCCGGAATGAGGGGCAGTAGACCCAGGCAATGGCCTAGAGTGCTACGCTTGAGGGGGCACTGGGCTCAGGCTGCTGTTTTTGTTAGTGACAAAAGGGAAAATAGAAGGTTTGAAGTAACATGTTTCAGGTATTCTGTATGTGGATTCATTTTTCACTAATCTAGACTGTTCTGAATAATAAATACAGGTTTACAGATCTTAGTGTGCAAATTTATCATCTTATATGACAGGGATAGATCATGCATGCAAATAGTGCATCAAAGTAATGAAATGGGCTACAACTACAATAAAAAATAAGGTATTCAAAAGTTTAACAATGGGGAGGGCACTGAAGATGCTCCTAGCCTGGGGTGCCATTTGGTCTAAGGCCGGCCCTGGGTGCTAATATGCTAGGTATATTCATTCTGATTCTGAAAATAAGACTTTAGGCTGCTAAGTGAGATATCAGCTCTGCTGCATTAGCTATTCGAAGTTCTAGCATATTTAGAGGACCAATATTTGAATCCTTAAAGGATGCTGTCAGGCTTTTCTATAGCTTATTTTTGTAAAATTCCTCATTGTTTGCAATTTATTCCCTACTAGTTCATCCTTTACTGTTACACAAACGTATTTAGCCCCTCTGTTTCACAGGAAACACAAGCAAAAAGGACTGTGGCGGCTTCTCCATGAGCACTAATGACATGATCAATTACAATATACCAGAAAAGTGCTAGGAACAGGGTTTGGATTTCCTTTAGTAGTTGACCTGTTGTGCAGCTGCAGAAAGAAATACGTTCTAGGGTCATGTGTATAAAGTGCTTATATTAAAAAAAAAAAATGCTGAATGATTATTAAATATAATAAAATATTTAAATATGACATTGTAATGAAAGGAGCTATCTTACATCACTTCCCAAACTACCTGTTTGAAAATACATGTACCTATCAAAGCACCTTCCTGTTCCCAGGACTTTACTGATGCTGTAATTGATCTCATCCGTAACACTGATTACAAACAACTGTAGTCCTTTCTGCTTGTTTCTCATGAATTTGCTGGATCAGTTGTTTGAGGTGCACTGTATAGCAACGGACACCAGTGTAAATCTTTCCTCCAACACAAAGTGCACAGAATCTTTAATGGCTATGAAGGGCGCAAGGGTCCTGGCTTCATCTGAAAGATCTCCACATAGTAAACCAAATGGACTGAATGTGTCTGCTTCAGCATACTGAAAGGCTGAGCCAACACTACCAGTGTCTAAATATACAGTTTACTAGAGTTTCAGCCCTAATGCTTAAACAACACAGGTATTATCTCTAGCAATATAATAAGAATTGGGAGGCTAAGTAAAGCACCTGACCCTCCAAGATGCTGAGGACAGGCTCCACTGTACTGAGGGCCCTAAACTCAGTGTGAGTTGGAAAGCTCAGCATCTTGCAGGACTGTTACTCTTGGTTAGTCAGATTTTGGCCTAAGCTACTTAACAGCTTCCTAAAACAGGAATACCTCAAAACCTGGGATTTGCATTGGGAGAGTTAATCACTTTTAACTGACAAAAGTTATACTGCCTCTGCATTTATAATCTTGTCCCTGAGAGTGGGTTATTTTAGACCAAGTAAATCTCTTACATAACTTGGGTTTGTCATGTTTGTGAGCTGAATTTCTGAGATAACCGCTCTACTATTTCTTTCCAACTGTGAAGAATTTTTGCAGCATCTAATTCTGGTAAGAAGTTTAGAATATGTGTCTTCTAAGAGTAATAGTCAAAACAAAACAAAACCAATCCTATTAGCATGCATTTAAATAGAATCTAAAATATGGGGTTTGTTAAAATAGGAACACTCGGCATCTATCAGCCAATAACTGCATTAGACTGAAAAAACCAGCACATGGACATCAATTAACAGAGTAGCTCACATAGCCTTGTCTAAAGGTAAGAGTCATTGCACAGATCTCTTGGAAACTAAATCTACAGCACTGCTTTACACTACAATATGTTCTGACTTCATGGGAGAGTGCACAGATATTACAGTGATGGTATAAGAACTATATAAGAACCTGGACAAAAATCCAGGATCCTCTGAATTAAGAATTTGGTCTCTATGTATTTTTATGGTACCTAGCACCACAGAATCTGAGCATCTCCCAATCATTAATGAATGTACAACACCTGTCTGAGTTCAGGAAAGTTTTATTATCTTCATTTTACAGATGGGGAACTGAAGCAAAAAAAGACTGAAGTGACTTGCCCAATACCATGCAGGAAGTCTGTGGCAGAACTGTGAATAGAGCTCAGGTCTCCCAAGGTCCAGGCTACTGCCTTAGCCACAAGATCCCGTGCTGGTCATATAAAGTATCTAGGAGATAAAGGGTATGTCTACACCGCAAAAAAAAAACAAAAACCTGTGGCAGTGAGTCTCAGAGCTTGAATCAACTGACTGAGGTTCGGGCTATGGGCTAAAAATAGCAGGGTAGACAGTTTGGCCTGGGCTCTGAAAGCCAGCGAGAAAGCTCCAGCCTGAGCAAGAACCTCTACACTGCTATTTTTAGTCCTGCAGCCCGAGCCCCATAAGCCTGAGTTGATTGAACTGTGCGCCGAGACTAGCTGCTACAGATTTCTTTTCTTTTCTTTTTTTTCTTTTTTTTTCCAGTGTAGATGTGCCCAAAATATCCCTAGAATGCTCCACAATAGCTCTGAACATCAATGACCCCATGAATCATGCCCAGTGTACTGGGAGCTTTGAACTCATACAGTCTGAGAATATTTTTTTTTCTCCTTTAACCTTTGCTACATACCCTGAAGCCAGAAAAAAATAGTCACTCAAGTAAAGTTAGTGATAAAATAAACCTAACAAGCTAATAAGAAGGAAGTATTTGCAACCATGTTCTGCTGCAACAGAATCTTAAAGGAAGGCTGCTGCTGGTTCTACTCCACACCCTTCAGCAGCATGATTCTCAGGGGATGACTTCAATAGCAGATGTTGTATAGAAGAGTCAGAAGTGGGAGGAAAAAAACAACAAAAAGGCACCTATGAACTTTCCTACAAAAAGAATGGAGGCCATTTCTTCCAAAGCCAGCAATATCCGAATTGAAATAAGACCTACACATAACACTGTATTAAAAATACCTCCACTAATTAAATATCTAGCTAATAATATAGAGTGAGACCTTCATAAGCTAGGAGCGGAGTGGAAGGAAAATACAACTGACCTTTTTAGAAACAAACAGGCTAATATCAGGCTTGATTAAACTACACAGAGTTACTATAGTATCTGTTTAAAGGTCTGCTTGACCTCCATGTGGCTGCCCTGTTGATCTTATAAGGTAGAACTTATCTGAGGCGGGCTTCTAGTTCTGACATTGATTTTAACTGCAGGGGACAGCCATCGGAAGAATAACAATGAGAAATACAAGATGCTTCATAGGCTATCCCAGACTGACTAAATGCACGTGTGTATAATGAAATAATAAGTTTAACATTTTTCCCTCCCCTAAAATGTATTGTGTGAACTTAGTGATGGTGAAAGATGCTGGGTTGTCTGCCCTAGAGACTGAAGTCTTCTATCCAGGTACAGCACATTCAGCAGCAGTGGAAACTTTCCCCACTGACCAACCAATGTGCTTCAACCCTGAAATGAAGCTCTTTAAATGATGGGGTAGTTCAATCTTCTAGCCTGCCCAGTCCTTGGCTTCTCTGCCAACACAGTCAGCACAGGAACCAATTAATGGTATTTGTTGTTGTGCTTAGGTGCCTACCTGAATGGGGATGATTGAAAACCCAACAGATCGTACTGGAGAAAGATTTTCAGTCTACTCAAGGTAGGACCAAGAAGATTTTTGAAGGCCTAATTAGGTGTAATGACGTTTTATTAAAAGAAAAATTATTAAAGTACTAGTGGTCACTATATTACTGTACTCCCACTTCTGGCTCTTCTATATAACATCTGCCATTGAAGTCTGTTAGTTTGATGCTTTGATATTTTTCCTTCTCAGACAAGTCTTTCCTTATGATCTCCTGATTTAGTTATACTAATAAGCTAATCATGAATGTATTATGGGGTAGCTTACCTGCTTTGAATGATGATACAATCCTGATAAAGCCGTTCATACATACAGATCTTTAGATCGATGTTTGGATTGGGCACCCAAACAGGCACGTCAACAGAGACTCCAATGACACAGAAGTGTAGCTATATATTTTTGAATATACAAATCAATAACGGTTATTATTTTCCATAGGTTATTGAAAATTTCATATAAATCAGGATAAAAGAAAAGTAGGGTTTGTGCTGATAAACAGCAGAATCATATCTCCTATTAATAACAGAGGCCTTTTAATTAAGCACAATGAAGAAAATATCGTTTATAAATTAAAACTTTGCAGCTTTTACTTACCAGTATAAAAGAACACAAACTATAGTAGTTTGTCCCAACATTATAAAAGGCATACATGAGTGTCATACTGGTGTAGTAGTACAATAAATATTTTACCTTTAAAATATCTGTATTTTAAGTGAATTTAGCACGACAAGTTTAATAACCTGGAGACTGTAGTCTCTGTGGGATAAACAGTTATAGCATGGTCAGCATGGTGCATGCTGCTTTTCCCCACTCCACCTCCCAATGACCCTCCTCACATGACTCAGCCCAGCCCTAGGAGAAATACTCTCACCTTCCTAAGAAATGTATTCACAAAGTCAGGAGGGCCTGGACTACTCCTCTACAGCTCCTTTTGTGGAGCAGCAACTCTGTGGATTTTGGGGACCGCCAGGTTTGGGGCAGACAGTCTCCTTCTAAGCATGGTTTTCTGGCAAGCTATTAAAATCAACATCCAGGCAGTGTTTGGCTTGAAATAAAAGTGTAGAATTAAAATACGCTGTAGTGGTAATTAGAGTTGTGTGATAATTGGGACAGGTAACATCAGTTCCATGGGTTGTTTCACTCTCCTTTCTTAGGCTGACTATATTTTTCTCTAATCCCTCCCACAGCTTGAACCCCACCTCCCAAGCCCTTGTAGTTCTTGTTACACATAGAAGAATGTCAGACTTGCTTTTCTTCAGTGTGATGGACCAGACCCTGGCACTTAGAAACACTCACTGGTTTGCAGTTAGGGTTGTCAAATGTAATCTCAAACTCTGCACGTACATCCCCAGGGACGGATGGGGTAAAAATAATCTGAAGTTTGATTGAGCTGAAGGGTCCAATTTCACCTTCTGTAACCTAAATAGGAAGCAAAAAAAAAAAAAAGTGTTAACTATCTTTCATTAAAAACATTTCATTAATTCTATTCTAGATACGATCTTATACTGTGCTCATCACTGTAATATCTGAGCCTGTACTTATACTGTATTACTAGACTTTTCGATCAATGTAACATGTTTATATATACATACAGTTACATCGCTGTCCCATTTTCAGATTGAACGCACTATGCTGGACACAACAGAAAAGCAAGTGTATCAAAGAGCTTGAGCCTTCAAGAAACTGAGCACCTCATCTGAGTCAACGAGTTCCTTCAGTTTGCAGAGGGTGCTCAGCATCTTGTAGAAAATGCACTCAGTCCTGGACTCTAAATGTGATATCTAGGTTATGTGTTTTGTCATCTCTTCTGAGGTAGGCGATAGAACACCCATTGTCTGGGCTGGCATATAATTGATACATTACGAAATGCTTTTTTGTGAACTTGTGCTACCACTCAACAACCTTCCTTCTCCCATTAAATTCAACAACACCAGGCTTAACAGCCTCTCCTACTCCCCTCCACCAGGAGAGCACCAGAAGCCCAACAGAAGCTTGCAGGGATGGGTTTTGTAAAGCCCAGGACATATGGGGGTCCCGCTCCAAAGCAGCCAATACCAGCTACTGCTGAGCATGCAGGGGTAAGTCAGGGCCTTCCAGCTTCTCTCCCAGTGAATTCAGAAGCAGCTGCCCAGAGCCCCTTGGCATGTATTTCTCCCATCCCACATAAGATGCATCAGCTGTTGACAGGAGCCTTGGTAGCTTCCTGCCATCATATTCACTCTAATCTGAAACCTCGTCTCTGGCCAGATCTAGATAAAGAGAGTGAGTGTGGGTGAATTTTTGTTTTGTTTTTTAGTTTTGTTTTTTCAATCTTTCTAGATTGTAAGCTCTTTAGGGCAGGCTCTGTGTCTTGCTATGTCTGTACAGGGCCTAGAGCAGCAGTTCCCAAACTCTACCACATTGCGTACCACCAACATAAAACGCCACCACCTGTAATACCACCATCTGTAGGGGCGGGGCGAAGGGGCTGCTTGGGGGCAGGGCTGGAGCTGGAGCGGCTCCTGGCCAGCCACTGTATCTGGCGGGGAAGGGAGCAGAATGTCCAGACCACCGCACTGCTTGGGGGGTGGGGCCAGCGCTGGAGCAGCTCCTGGCCAGCCCCCCACCAGCAGGTGGACGCATACCATTGGGACGTGACCTGTGTATGACCGGTGGTACGTGTACCAATTTGGGACCCACTGGCCTAGAGCATTTTGAGTGCTACTACAATATAATGAATAATAATAATAAAAGCAACAAACCATGGCCTGATTTCAGTGAAAGCATGAGAGGCCACATCCCATGCACTTTTGCAATAATGGTGAATCTGTAAAAGGGGATGAAATTCAATGAAAATTCCCCAGTCTTGCTGCAATACACTTTGGTTTAATTTTACATAAAATATTGTACATTTTTAAAAGGCACCGAGAAGCTGATCCCAAGACTGAAATGTTGCAAAGTGTAATATATGTGTAGACTCTCTTTCCTGACAACTAGCTATTGTACATTTTAGACAGAAAAAGGCAAAGTAAAATAGGTCAACTGCAGAGTGCAAATACATATAAAATGCCTAAAATAAAACCACACTAACTGTGGTATGATATGATGAAACATTATGGGTTTATCAGTGCTCATACTGAAGCTTATGCAAGGAGTTAGCCCATGGTCAGTTTGTCTTGCTCAAAAATTAGACTAACTGGATGCCTGTACATATCTCAGTAAATACATTACCTTGCCCAATGTAATTTCGACTGGTTCTTCTTCAGGCATCAGTTCTGGGGTGCTTTCGGCATTTTCTGCTTCTAGATCTGCCTCGGTGATTGATGCATCTTGACTAAATTGTTCTAAAAGACAAACAGGATGTTGGGCCTAGGTAACTAACTCTGTGTTAAAAACATAAGAGCCCATGTCCATTGAGTTCTGGGGAATAATGCAAGGCACATATCTTCTCTCAGATTTTTGAGGAGCGGGTTTATGGACATGTAGAGAGTGATTTCTCTTTGTTCATATGAATGATCATGAGGGAAGAAGTTAATTTAAGATACAATTTAATTGTTAAAGATATATGTAAATGTTCAGAATGCAACGAGACTGTGGTCATTCTTAACTCATCTCCTATGAGAGTGAGTTCATAGTTTACGGTTTGCTCTAGTCGTGTGAAAGCTCTGTCTTCCCCACTTTCGAGCCTCCCTCTACTGGGTGAGTTTCATTGTTCCACTGGAATGTAGCTGTGACAGGAGGCCAGGGTCGTCCCAGAGGGAGTTGGGTCCAATCTCATGAAAGGCCTTAAATGACGGAGAGCTTGAATTCAAATCTGTATCCAATGGGGAGCCAATAGAGAGTACAGAGAGCAGAATATCGGAGTGATGTTTTCAGGAAGACCCATGTTGCAAGCAGGATTTGTTGCTGCATTTTGTACCATTAGTTGATTCTTAATCAGCAGAGATATAATAATGAATACTTTAAATTAATTATAGCACCTACCGTCCTGAAGGACTCCAAAGTGCTTCCAACTATATTCATATTGCACCAAAGAAAAGAAGCTACTTTTGGAGTGGAGGGCAGTAACTGGCTGGTAACTGCATATATCACAGTAATTGGGGGAACAGGGGTAATTTTGGCCAACTCAGCAAATCCATGCTCAGTATGTCATGGGATCTTTAATATGCATGGAGAACAAAGATCTTAATTTTCAAGATCTCATCTGAAAGACAGCATACAGATATTGTATGTTGTTGAGAGATCACCATAATTATAAGAAAACAATCTGAAGAATTGTTACTGAATCTTTTAGGTTCAAAACACAAAATCAATTTTTGATTAAAAAAGAGAAATCTTAATATGATTTTAACAGTGTCTTTTGATCAGAAAGGTAAAATGATCAGAATGACTGGGAATACTTAGCTTCTTTAATATCTGTATTAATGGATGAAAGTCTTTTCCCCCCACAATCTTATAAAGCACAAAATAAAGATTAAAAGATGAGAGGAAAAATGTCTGGGGAAGTTCATCTTTGTCACATTGTTCCTAAAATTATAGGTTGTAAAAATAAACTTGTCATGTGGTTCTCTTCTGAAAGGTGGGTGTTCAGCTGATGAGACAAGAACAATGATAACAATTTTGTAGTCTTTGTAGGAAAATCCAGTTGGATTTTGTGTTTCTATCTGAGGTTAATAGTTGATGAGGAGTGAGGTTGTTGTGGACATTTTCCACTGCTTTTGGTATATGAAGTGGTGCCAATGCATTATTTTTAGTCATTTTTGTGTGGTGCCCAGATGCCTTTGATTTGGGGCAGCATACAAACAAAAACATTATTTCTACTGGAATGGCCATTGTTTCATTTACTGAGAGAGTTTGCTAATCATCTTAGATCCAGTTTCCTACTTGAACGAATGAAACTCTTAGAAAGGAGAATTACAAAGGGTCAGTTTTCTAAAACCACAGTCTCACCTATGTGGCTGCTGCCCAGGCTGATTTCAGTCTTCTGGCTCTCACGCAGACCTACATGTTGGATAACTTCTTCAGTATGGACAGGAGAAACTTGTTCCTTGTTTTCATACATGGATGATTCCACAGGACTGCTGCTGGCTTTCTCCTCAGAGGTGATGCCATTCAAAGCTGGACTAACCTAATTAAATGGTTTATAGAAAAGATTTTAAACCATTAAGATGTATCAAAATGACTTAATTGCACCTAGCTCCAATTCCATTTGCCACTTTTAAAAAGAAAGTAGACTTCTTATCTAACTATATTGTGTGTGGAGACAATGCACTGTGCTTTCCATACAAAATGCATGCTTTTATACTAAATCTTTATTGGAGATAGCGTGCAACTATTGCTGCTCAGAAATGGAACTGATATAGAGGGCACAATTCACTAGAACACTGAATGACTATGTTCAGAAAAGTGACTCAGGAGAATTGACATTGTGTATTGTTTCTCAAAGACTTCATAACAAGTTTCCTAAAATGCTTTTCTTATCTGTTACCACTCAAGAAAGAGAGCTTAGAATCAATGTGGATAGTTCTCTGAAAACATCCACTCAATGTACAGCAACAATCAAAAAAGCTTACAGAATGTTGGGAATCATTAGGAAAGGGATAGATAATAAGACAAAATATCATATTGTCTCTATATAAATCCATGGTATTCCCACATCTTGAATACTGCATGCAGATCTGGTCGCCCCATCTCAAAAAAGATATATTGGCATTGGAAAAGGCACAGAAAAGGGCAAAAAAAATGACTACGGATATGGAACAGCTTCCATATGAGGAGAGATTAATAAGACTGGGACATTTCAGCTTAAAAAAGAAAAGACTAAAGGGGGGATATAATAGAGGTCTATAAAATCATGACTGGTGTGGAGAAAGTAAATAAGTATAATACTCCTTCTCGTAACACAAGAACTAGGGGTCACCAAATGAAATTAATAGGCAACAGGTTTAAAACAGATCAAAGGAAGTATTTCCTCATACAACGCACAGTCAATCTGTGGAACTCTTTGCCAGAGAATAGTGTGAAGGCCAAGACTATAACAGTGTTCAAAAAAAGAACTAGATGAGTTCATCAACTAATTATCTCAGATTTAATTTTTTTTTAAGTAAACATCTAGTCTTTGCGGTTGCAGAGGAAAGCATGAAAATATGATCTGTGCACACCCTAAATGCTTAGAAACCCAAAATGTATTATTTTTTAAATTTTTATGATTTTTAAACTAATTCATTATATTTTGAGGGGCCCAGACTCTAATTTTGAATGCTTGGGGTTGGCATGTTGCATAATTGTTTTTCAAATATAACAAATTCTACTGTTTGGAGTGTCTAAATCAGTCTGATGAAATGCACTTGGACCCACCATCCTTTCAAGGGAAGATTTTGTTGTTGTCCGTGTGCCATTGTCACCCGCTGATGTCTGCAGTTTGAATCTCGTTCCCAAAGCTCCACGGTTTGTCAGGATGATGGTCCGTGAAATTGTCTCTCCCACCACATGAGTGCCAAAGTCAATGAGCTCTTTATCTAGTGCCAGCTGTAAAGAGAAAAACCATAATTACTGATGTCCTAGATAGTAAGTAATGTCAATTAAATGAACATCTACCATTTTGAGCATAAGACTTTAAAGTCTTTATTACCACTTCAAAGACAATGTCAAATAGTGACACAAATTATGGGCACTCTTCCATCTTTTGTGCAGAAGCCAAGCCATCTGAACAACAAAGTCTTATTAAAGTGAGCAACTTTCCTTTCGCTTCATTAAATATTGGAAACAGTTGACCACATAATACTGTTAGTTACATCAGTGCATAAATCTGTGGTAACGCCAGTGAAATCAAGGGAGTTAGTCTGTATTTATACACTGGTTTGCAGTGCAGAATTTGGCCACATTGTTCCTCTTGTATCATGATTAGGTGGATTTATCTTGATGGTAACATGCTGGAAAAGAACAGAGTCCAATGTGTTGTATTGACTGGAGATCAATTTGTGACACATTCTAACTTGTTAGGTCTATAACAGCTTTAACCCCATAATGACACATTAGTAGAGATGGAATTTTCATTGACCCAGTAATTAAGTGAAAAAGTTTCGAGCATCAAGAGAATGAGTCTTTCTTTTGTAAAGCTTGTTACTCTGCAATCTGCTAGCGGACCATAGGGGGCTGAATTCCCACAGACTTTTAAGCATACAGAACAATGTTTCTTCATATAATACACACTTCTATTTATAAAATTTGCAGGTGTCTGTAGTTCAGAATTTTCCCCTCTCCCCATCTCTCCTTAAAGCTTTCACAGACCCTTTCCCATAGAAAATGTTATTTCTTTTGAAAGGGATGGAAAACAAATCCATTTTATGAGAGGCAACCTTAAATGAAGCACAGACATCGGCAAGCTGCTTTGGTTGAAAAGGAATGTAGTTACGTGAAACAGAGAACGTACATTACTGTAATGGTCTGGAAAACCATTGAATCCAGAATAGCAGAGAACTGGCCATCTGCTCTTTCAAATCCATATACACTACTCAGAGGTTTTATGATCACTTAAAGATTTTCTTATGGGTTTGCTGTGCTGCTAAATTTCACATTTAGTAGCAAATAGATATTAGAGCAGCTGATTTATTAGGCAATTTATTTACTGGCAATTTGCTGCCAAGTCGGAGTGAATTTCTGAATCAGGTACTGTGGTGATATTTAATACCCCAGTATTCATGGCTATTGAAAATTAGCAAAAAGTTGCTCATTTCAAGGGTTGACTTTTTTAATGTTGGTTTGTAGGGAATGGGAGGAATGATTAAAACAAGCAGCTTTTGCTTGAAAAAAAAAATGATGGATTTAGTTCATTTGAAAAAAATCAAGGTTTCTCCAAGCAGATAGTCTGTTCCACAGCATTATGCATAAATTGCTCAACATAGTGGTTTCGATCACCCTGCTAATGAGTTATTCCTTTTGACAATCTGTCAAAGTCCTAGTTTGCTGGCTCTTAGAGTTGGTGCAACACTCATCTTTATTGATTTTAGGCCCCAATCCAGTAAATCACTTAAGTGTATGCTCCACTTTGACTTCAGTAGGATTACTTGATTCTTAATGTGACTCCTCATGTGTTTGAAGTTAAGCACATGCTTAAGTGGTTTTATAGATTGGGGACTTCCTGAATAATACACTGCATTTCCTTTCACTGTTTTTATTTTCTTATTTTTCCTCTTCTATGTATTTGATTATTTTAACAACAATGCTAAAAACTCCAAAACAGAGCAAAACAAAACTTTTTGACTGAATTTTTTTTCAGCAAAAAATGCAGATTTGACAACACAGAAACATTTTGCAAATTCATACTGCTTTTGCCTAATTATTAGTCAAGAAAGTCAAGTCAAGAAAGAAAGTCAAGAAAAAAAATCTTAAAAAAAAAAATCTCCCAAAAACAAATCATTTCATTTTGATAGCTTCAGAATGAAATGTTTAAACTTTTTGGTTTGAAATAACTTTTCATTTTGAAATTTCCTTTAATTTTATTTTTAAAATTAAACTTTAAAAAATGTTCAGTGAAAATGAAACATTTTGTTCAACTCTTTGATTCATGGAAAATTTTGAGAAATTTCATTGTGGGTTTAACCTGACACAATTAAAATATTTTATTTCATTTAATATTTATTTTTCAGAATTGCCAATGAACTGAAAAATCCATACTTTGTTGAGTTCTATTCCAGGGTAGCTTTCCTGTGTCTAAATCCTTTTTACATCTATTTGTGCTGCTAAAAAGGCTACAAGTAATGCTCCAAATTTTGCATTTGCTGGCCTGATTCCTTAGTGACTGCCTATACTGGAAAGGTCATCCTGAACACACATTTCCATCCAGTATCTAGATTGGTTTAGTGTCATTCTGTAGGCACACATCATTATACCTATTTCCTTTGGTCTGTGATGCAATCTTGTGATGATATATCTTTGCTTATCTGATAAGGAAGTTTTAAAAGAGCCGTTGCTCTTCCAGAGTACATTCTTTAAAGTAGCCTGTGAGAAATCAAATGCCCCCACTTAAGAAAAACTAGTGCCTCCGGTGAAAATACTGTGTATTACGTCTTAAACATAATACACACATGTTCCTCATCTAAAACTGGGTTTAAAAATTCTCTGAAGGCTGATATCTTGCATAAGGAGATATGTTTTTTTATGAATGGATGGAGAGATCGAAAGATGCTATAAAACTTTGTCTATATGGAAAGCTAAACTTATGAACAAATTATCTGAGACATGGGGAGGATTTTCAAAGAAACTCAAGAAAGTAAGGTACCCAATTTCTATTTGTGACTTTGAACATCTTTCCCTGCTCTCCTGTCATATTGTGCCACAATTTTTTAAACATAACTGGTTTCCAATGGAAGTTAATGGTATGGATCATGGTTAGGTGTATATGTTAAAGTGATTTTATAGAGGTCTCAGTGAAACCCTCAGCAGTTGATTGTAATGTGTAAAATAGCATGTCTTCTCATACAATAATTTATTTTCCCCTTCAATAAAATATGAAATACATTGTAATGTTATGCTCAAAATAAAACTAGAGGGAAAAGTAACAAGTGCTGGCTACATCTACCACTCATCTACCCTTTTTGCATGTTAATTACAGAACCCCGATGAGAAAGGCTTAACTATAATTTTAACAGACTTTAACTATATGCACGAGTACACTGCAAGCTCTTTGGGGGCAGGGACCGACTGTTTTGTGTTTGTACAGCCTTTAGCATAATGGGGTCCTGGTGCATGATGAGGGCTCCTAGGTACTTCTATATTACACATAATTAATAAATAGTAGTAATAATAGTACCACTGACTCCAATTAGAGTACTCACATACTTAAAGCTAAGCACACGCATACATTTCTGTAGAGTTTGGGGCTTGAGACCTTAAAAATACCATTTATTGTTTGACTCAATATATAATAATGCATCTACTAGGCACAAATGTTGGACATTGTTTACCAGCATGCTTACACATACTTATAAACTATTAACATATCTTTATGAAATATATTGATAGTAATGCTGCACTTTCATAGAAGATTCATTTTGGAATAAATCATTATGGCAAAAGAGCACTTTATATTTAGAGTGGAATAAGAAAGTGAAAAGTAGATACATTTCTAAATATTCTCACTGATATTTATATTCATTTTGCTCTTAGACTGGACTCTCTCAAAAGTATTTAAAGTTAAAAAATTGACTTACAACACATCTCTTGGTTGTACATTTCAATGGAATGGAAAAAGAACCATTCTGAGCCAAAAATATGACTTTTCCTTCGAGAACTTCATTTATCTAAACCAAATAATTAAAAAAAATTCAATGATGCATCTAAAGAGATTAAGCATTAAATCTTTAGCCATCTGTAAAAGTTAGCAAATCTACTCGTAAATTACAGTAGAAAAGCAATAAATACATTCTTAAAATTAGACACTATAATTTTAGAGATGCTAGGCTTCTGTGTAAATGCTACATTTTGTTGATTACCTAACTTATTTCAGCAAGGCATCCTCTAACCTGTTCTATTTTGGAGCAGATTTCAGTCTGACAATACATGCTCCAGAAAGACTCAATGATTGGAGTTATAATAAAATATTGCACTAGAAAATGCCAGTGTGGTGTGTAAAATATTTACATTAGATATTGTTTTTAAGGTTGTAATCATCTTTGTTTCCTTTATAATAATAAACAAATTGGACTAATGACACTATGAAATTTGGTGGGTGGATAACACTATTATTCACATCATCCTATAGCTAACATATTTGTATTATAATTGCCGTACATAGTGCACTTACCATTGGTTTAAATGTTACCACCATTTCACATGACATTCCAGCAGACATCTGGCCAGGTGGATCAAAGCTGTGCAGATCATAAATGTAAGACATTGTTAGATTTATATTTGAAAACTCCAGCTCCCACAATTGATAGGAAAATCACGTATTTTTACTTGCGTGAATTTTTTTCTCATAGAAGTCAGAAAGAGTGACAGGCCAGTGGAAGGCTGTGCAAGCACTGAGTAATAATAAATAATCACACTTTGTACTTGTATAGAGCTTTTCATCAGAAAGTCTCAAAGTGCTTTACAAAGGCAAGTGTTGTTATGCCCATTTTACAAATGGGGAAACTGATTCTCAACAGACACATGTAGATATTGGGAGAAGCTGTTTCCTAGTAGTTAGAACAAGCGACTGAAGTCAAGAGACTTAGGTTCTATTCTTGACACTGCTATTGGCACTTTGGCGCATCTTGGGCTAGTCACTTCACCCCAGGCAAGTTGGACTGTCATGGAACTCTTAGTAACGCACCTTAAATAATAAGAAAAACTAATCTTATTAAAGCAGCATTTTAAAAAAATCCTCCTCCATTCGTAGTTAGAAAAAGTGAACACCATTCAAGGTTCTGGGATGGAAACACACTAACAGTCTGGAGAAAGTTTACTGGACTAATCTTCACTTTGAGTAAGGATCATGAACCACAAATGTAACCTAAGTACAGCCAGTGCAGCCTGGAACTGGCAAAGATGATGAGCTTTCATTAGAGAGTAATCAACATCAAGGTCAGAACATCTCCAGGGTTTAGTTCTTCACCATATTACATACATTCATTCACACTGTATCACCTTGCACCCCTAGACACGGTTCATTATTGTAGTTCGTGTGTGTGTGTGAGTGTGTGTGAGTGAGTGAGTGAGATGAGGGGAGAGTGGTGTGGACAGCTATGGAGCCTCTTATGGAAAACTCCTAGAGAATATTATAGAAATTGAGATCCTTTCAAACTGGGGTTTTGAACCTGTCCTATGGAACTTAATAGAGAATTTTATCCCTGTTCTAGAATTCTACAGGATGGTTCTCTTTAAATCTGTTACATTCTAGAGGCTTTTAGAGTAATGTCTGTGGAATCCTGTTGGTTACATCCATATTGAGTTCTACAGGCATTTTCCATACAGGCGGCTATATAGGGGTTTGATTCTGCTCCTATTTGAGTCAATGGAAAAATTCCCATTAACTTGGATGGTGCAGGATAAAGCCCAGGATGTCTCTTCAGCTGCTCTGTGCGCTGAGCTCCTTGGCAGCTGACTCTGTGAAAGCAGACGAATGGGGACTCAGAGTGGTGGGTCAGGGGGTCTGTGAACTTCCTGGATCCACTGGCCCTCAGATCTGCACATGAGGAAGTAGCAGCTGTCTGAGGCAGTTTGACCTGGCAATAGTTAGAAGTAGCAGCAAGGGAGACCCACCATGCACTGCCATGTGTGCATGCATGGAACAGAAATTCTTATTATAAATGGGTTTGCTTTGAAATTGCTCATTGACTGATGACTTCCATGTGAAGTGCAGTATGTTCATTCTTAGCATGAGAACATAGTTGTCTTTTGGTTATTTTTAAAACACATAGTATATAACTACTTGCCTTATGAAAAGATTCTAAAAGTGAAAGAAAATCCACAGGTGTGACTCTTAAGAGAAGGTAGGTAAGTCAAATAACAAGACAGCTTCAGTTTACTGAGTACTTGCCAAATGCTTGGCTCGTGTAATAAATTGTAAATTTATGGCTTTCTACTAGAAATGAGGTAACAAAGCATTACACAGCCTTATATGTACAAATCCGATCTCTGTTGTACAAGCAATTGGTATATTTCTTACACAGTCTTATTGGAAAAAAAAAAGATATATAGATAAGATATCTAGCTAGGTACTTGGTAAATGTAAGGGGAAAGAATATAAAACCTAAATTAAGTCAGACATATTTTTCCACGCAGTTTCCAATGCAGTGTCATTAACTTATTTTGCTCACAGTACCTGAAGCTTTAATTTGTAATTGAAAGGTATTTTTGACAAACCTATTATACCAAGGTAAGATTTAGGATTTTTAGCAGATTGTAATTTATTTTTTCAATCACATATCAGTGATGCTGAATTAAATAGTCCATTCATTGAACATGCTAAATGAAGAAGAAATTAACCAATCCTCAAGAGCATCCAAAGACGTGTAAGAAAACAGCTTTCCTAATCCATAAAAACTTTAGTTAAGAAGTCTTAATAGTTAAAATCAAAGGTTCACATTTCAGATCAATTTACAGTAGACTCCAAAACTGGCATTCAGGAAAGCACTTAAGCATGTTTAAAATTAAGCATGTGCTTAGGTGCTTTCCTGAAATGTGCATCAATTGCTCCGTGAGTCTGTGACTAAATTGTTCAGCATCCAACCTCATCCCCTTAACAATGGATATGACAATGTTCAAGATACTGTAGTAGCTTAAACTAGTCAATAGTGCCAAATGTCCTATTTCTCATTCAAAACGTTTTAAATTAAATTAAAATTATTAAGGGCCATGAAAGGCTGCACTGTGAGAAGGGTATTTGAAAGCAAGAGGTAAAACTTAACAAGAGCTTCTACATCAGGTTGGATTCAGACCTTGAAGCTTTCAAGGAGGCTGTGCTCAGTCAGTAATTGTGCCACGTTCATATTTCAATACACTGTCATAGGGACTGAGAGGGTGAGGGATGGTTTGTTAAGAATCATGGCTTATCTTATTGAGGTGGCTAGAAATTCAAAGCACATCGTATCACTACAAAGTGGAAGAGAGTAGTGAGCTGTAAAACAGAATCTCTGAAGTATGAAATCAGTTATTGTTGTAACATGACTTGTTCATTTCAGTGGGCAATACATTGTGTCACTTCACTGGGGTGCAACAGAAACATCAATGTCAGAAACTGTTTCCTGAGATTAGCCTAAAAAATTGGCAACTTTTAACTTCATTTATATGCAAAGTAAGCAGGTTTGGTTCAAGCTGTTTTATCTATTAACAAATAGCATTTACACACAAATTATGGCTTTTTTCATTTTAAGCCAGATTATAATTGGTCTTTTGTTTGGTTTAATAGAGTTCCAAATTAATTAATTAATTAATGTGATATTCCTTGGCATTTTTTAAAAATTAAAGTTACAGTGAATTCTTGGGGGAGGGGGAGAATTGATATTTTTGTGGTTCGGAACATCTCAATCTAAGATTAGCCTGTAAACGATGCTTAAAAAGAAACAGACTTGAGATTCTCTCATTTGCTGATTCACAGGTATACAAAGGAATTCATCAATATAAAGTTTAGGTTAATTTGGACTCTGTCCCAACTGGACAAAATATTTTTCTACATAATCTATTGTCAGTATTATGTTAAATAATTGATGTAAACATCCCTAGGAATTTCCATTTAAATGGTCTTAAAGATTTCAATTCCTTTATTTCGTCAGTTCTTTTCATCTTAGACTTCATATAAACTACCGATAATCAGGAAGTTAACCTGAGCCATACCACAGAAGATGGCAGCTGGTGGACAAATTTTTGCTTGTTTTAATGTAAAATTCCTTTCGATGGCCCAGAGAGAAACTCAGGCCCCTTTTCTCTAATTACAATGGTGGTTGTTTGCCTTTTTCAAAGTGCCTGACATATAAAGTAAAAAACAATAGAAGTATTCATTCAGTACTGGAATCAAAGTTCATTGAAGTCAATGGTAGTCCTTCCATCGACTTCAAATGGGCTTTGGATCAGTTCCTTGCTCACTATCACTAGGAGACTACAGAGATGGGTGTTAGATATACTAATATTCTCTTAATCTTCATTTTGTGAGACCAAGTAATTTTTCCCCTTGTATTGGCATGGAATATTAATGATTTTAGATACATCTAGTACACTTTATCTCACAGGTCATTCAGTTCAGACTGGGAGCTAACTTGGTTGCATCTGCTTATTTTTCCCTTTGTACTTTATCATCTAATAGGCTACAGTTAAAAGAAAAAGTCAGATTATAAATCTCATGCCCCATCCCTCCTCATTCTTTTGTCTGTTTATTTAAATTGCAAGATTTTTGTGGCAGGAATCTGTTATCCTATATGGGCCAGATTTTCAAATGCTCAGCACCCACAACTGGGATCAGATTTTCAGGGAGGAAAAAATCATCTCCCATGTAGGCACCTAACTAAATAGTCAGATTTTCAAAAGTGCTCAGTTTGCTGGAGGTCAGGCTCCTTTGAAAATCTGGCCGTTTATTTAGGTGCCTCATTGGAGCTGAAAATCTGATCCTAGTTGTGGCTGTTGGGCCCTTTTTAAAATTCTGCTCTGTGTCTATAAACTCCAGTACTTTTCTGTGCAGTTCATTATAACAAATCATCTTATCACCAATTTGAGAGAGTGGAAAGTGGACACCTAACTCCCTTGTGTGCCTTTAAAAAGAAATGAGTTAAGGTTGGGATTTTCAGACAGCTAGAATATAGAAGAGCTATGTGAAACCAAATTCTATCTTGTCCAAAGACCTTCATGTAGTTGCCTGATTGTGTCTTAACTTTAACTTAATTTTTCTAGTCACATTTTAATTTACTTCAAAACAAGTTATTTCCATGAAGGTGTAACATACACAACCATCAATCAGTAGGATGGATCTCTTCAAAGTTACACTGTATTTAAAGGCAAAACGTATTGCGTTTTTAAGTGCTTTGCTTAGGGAAAGCTTGAAACATACTATGTTCAGATTGTCTACAGTGGTTCTCCTGTTAACATATTGTGAAAGAATATACAATAATTCAGTTTGTCCCCAGCAAAAGCTTGACTGAAAAATGTATTAGTACTGGGGGAATTTTCAAGCCTCCCTCTTTCTATCCCAGATATACTTCTGTTACACTCACAAAGGTATTTCTGTGGCATGCACCATAGCTAAAAAGTCTGGTGAGAAAAAGAAGAGAAGGAAGAATCAGGAAATGTTCTAGCTTCTTATGTATGTGCACACACACATGCACATTGTATCGCCTTCCACAAAGGGTACTTCACAATTTCTGCACCATAAAGGCTGCTGAAAACCCAAACAATTTCCCTTTGGGAAGGAGGGTCTGTGTGCTCCCAAGCACATGCAGTGTTATGATTCATGGGGAATGCCCAAATCTTAGTGATCTCAGGGCACCTGGGCAAATTCAGAGGGAGAAATCTCTCTCCCAATGGCTTGATAGCTCAGTTGCTATCAGTCCCTTTGTGGAGCCAGGACTCTGTAATACTTCTAGTGGGATTCCCAATGTGCCAAATGGAAGTTAATACATTCAGGTGTAAGATACTGAGCATTCTGGCCCTGTTCCAGCAAAACACTTAGTCACATGCCAATTAACTTCAGAGTTAAGCATACACATTAGTATTTTGCAGGATGGAGCTCTAACTTCTGTAATATTTACTGGCCAAAGGGTCACTGGGTTTGGAGCGGGAATGTGGTGAATAGAGCAGCGACTCATTTGCTCATAGATTCTCCTGAGTGATTGCACCCTCTGAAATCCCACAGTGCTCTATCTATGTGGTAGTCATACAGAAGGTTTCTGCACACTTGGGAAAGGTGGGGAGAGTATGAAGTATAGAATTCCATGATTTAAGGGCATTTTACTTATGGCAAGCTTTGCTGAGTCAGCTGAACATAGAGATGCCTGGGGCCTCTGCAGGATCGAAACACTTGACCAAAGTGGTACTGTGATTGGGGTCTTGGTATTTTGAACATCTTGGGTACAGTGATTTTATTCAAAAAAATTCTGTAAAAGGGGTCAACAATTCATAGGTCCTCTTGCCAAAGAGTATAGGCCAAAATTTTTTTTGAAATAGTGCCTGGAGTGAGTCTCCTAATTCTGTATTCAGGCACCTAAATGAATGATACTCAGTACTATTGAAAACCAGGCCTCTTGTTTAAGTGCTTAGGTTTGGATTCAGGGGCCTAATTTTAGGTACCCTTTTTTTCAAGTCTAAGCAGAGATATTATATCTGTTGCATTTGGAATGGATGGTAGTAAATAAAACCCCATTAGTAGCACATTTTTAAAGCACAAAACATCTGTGGGGATGGGTAGAGGGTTCTCATTAGGGATCTAATGACCTTGATGCTGTGCTTTCTTTCATATTGTACATGACATAAATGAGAGATGGGAAAACGAGGGAGGAATAGCAGAGAGAGATGAGATTTATTTTGAAAGGTAATTTTTTATAGCTCTGTTTAACAGAACTGACTCCACGGAGAGTAAAATATAAATGCAATAAATACAAGAGCTGCCTGGTTGCAACTTTATCAATTGTTTTGATTTTAAGAGTGTAATAAATCATCCTCTCAGATTTTGAGTCTGTTTACTTACTGAATATTGATGAAATCTTTGAGATGCTCACTGACCCCCACCAACTTGCAGAAGTTAACACTGTAAGATGCATTTATCAAAATTATCTTCTTTTTGTAGGTTTTACCAACATCAAAATCCTAAAAATAGCACACAGATTAAATCACACCTCTATGGAGTTAGTAGCATTTTCACATGTGGTGGTGGTATACTTTTTTTTATAACTTGTACTGCAGAGGCACCCAGATCTCCCTATCAGAATCATGGCCCTTTGTGCTAAGTGTTGTACAAACACATTCAGCAAGTTTCTCTGCTCCAAACAATCCAATTTAAAACAAGAGACACAACTAGGTAACAAACAGCAAGAAGGAGGTGGGAATTAGTAATAGGCTCATGAGGTAACATTAGTTAGGTAGATTAGCTAGATTGGTAACAATTAGTTAGATAGTAACATTGGTAACATTAGTTAGATGACCTCCAGAGGTTCTTTCCAACCCTAATATTCTATGATTAATCATCTGGGTGCACAACTTGATGGTTCCAAGTCATTTCATACGTTGCCCTCAGTAAATGCATTTCAGAATATTATTACATTAAAATTTGATTCGGGGTCTAGTGCTCTGAGCACAGAGCTGAGAACTAGGAACTCCAAGGTAATTTTGAAATCAGTTAATTAAACTATAGTCTACACTGTGGCTCCAGCTAGTTTAAAACTGGTTAGGATTTAGGGGAAATTTTCCTAGTGCATACCATTCCCCAGTACACACCAGTTTTTAGGGCTAGAAGTGGGATGCAGCTGCAGTTCCCACTGACTTTGAATGGAATTGTGAAAATTATAAATGCTATGCAAGTGTTATGTATTATTTACTGTTCTTTTAGAATTGTATTTTATTAGATGCATGGTCATCAATAAATCCTTTTAGAATTTTATTTTATAGACGCATTGTCATCAATAAAACGGAAGCTAAATAATTACCCAACAGCAGATTAACACTAATTTGCAAATTGTTTACAAATATGAGTACATCATCCTATTTATAGGTACAGATAGCATAGTAATAATTCATCTGGGACTCCTAAGAAGGGTGTTCTCAGTCAGCCAATGTGCCTGCAGTCACAGTGCAAGGAAACAGGAATTATTCTGCAAGTAAAGAGAGATGCAATGCAACAATGCAATAGGGGAAACTACAAAAGAGTTAACAGCTGATCTGCTGGTCTTGTTAAATATGGAAGTGCTTTTAAATCTCACCTGCAATCTGTAAATCAGGTTTTAAAAAGTGTTTAGCACTCACAGTTAGAATGAGATTTTCAAAAAAGCTCAGCTGCATATAGGCATGTGGAGTGACTGGATTTTCAAATGGGCTCTGTACCCACCAGTGGAAGCTACTGGGTGAAAATCTGGCCATGAACCTTTCTGAAGGAATAGGAACTTCACGCCAACCATATTTTTTATATGAGCTTAAAATGCAGTACTAAAATTGTGTATGAAAGTAAAGGATTTCTCCATCCAAAACAGAAAAAGGTAAAAAGATTTCTTCCTCTTGCCCTCATCTGCTTATGAGGCTGTCAGTATTTGTTTACTTCCATATAAAAGAAATATGAAATGATCACTGGAGTGTGTGCCAAAGGACAGGGCACATAAAGGCAGAGTTTTCAGTCTTGTTGACAATGCACTTTAAAATTTAGAAAGACTTCTCACATCTTGCCAGAACCAAAACTTCAGTTTGATACTTTAAGAGAGTCGTGTGTCTGTTTGGATATAGCCACTTCACTCTTCTAGCATGCTCACTGTTTTCCTTGGGCATGGCAAAGCGCTTTCTGCAATTTCAGAAATTCATGCTGAGAAGCCACCAGTTCAGAACTTCTAACAGCTGTCGGAATCTTTAAGTAAAATGTATTTAGTTCTCAAAAAACTGAAAAGGGCAGAATTGCAATGAAATGGCAAAATAAAATAGCTATAACAGCAGGGACAATAGGGGGCTTGGCACACACTCTATCTGCCCTCAAGCATAAAAATACTAAGAGGCAGAGAAGTTTGCTAAGGAGTTAAAATCCAGAACCATGAATCCTGCATATGTGGTATCTGTGGAGAAGTATTATCTCCATTTCGCAGATAAAGAAGCTGAAGCATTAGGAAGTCAAGTAATTTGCCCAAGATCACACACGAAGTATGAAGAAGAGCTAGGACTAGAACCAGTCCCGTGCTTGTCCTGCTAGGTTTCCTCCCATGTATATGAAAAGTCACGGCAGAAAGGCTGCATGAGGCAGAATATTTTCACCTCAGTTCCGCCATCCTTCTACATCCAATGAGAGGCCACTCCTCCAGTGCTTCACACTGGGAGGTATTCCAGGGCATACAGCTTGGGAAGTATGGTCTGTATATCTGTATGTCAGTTATGTACACATAGCGTACCCATGTTCCTTGAAGGAATAACTTTTGGTGCACTGACCATGAGTAGGGCTGTGACTGGCCGAAAAGTTGGGTGCATTAATGACCATTTTTTTGTAGGATCAAATAAGTGCCTATTTGGGGAACATTTCATGATGGTTCAGACACAGGCTCTGTAAGAAGTGACAACACATGGTGTGGGGTGAAAGACTGCGAAGTGTTGAATACTGGAAAGCTTTTGTTCCGGTACATTATTAAATTATATTTGACAGTGGGATGTAAGACATCCTTCAGGCAGCTTTTTATTACATTAATATTGTATTTATACCACATACTCTTGAAACATGTTAAGTAATTTAGTTTTAATTGATTAGCACAGAACATAGCCTAACAAGAACCACATAATTGTATCTCCTCAGGCAGCTTCAGATTATGTGCTGACCTTTCTGACTGTTCTAATTCCTTAAAGTCTTAAAGCCCATTTAAGTCAATGGGAGTCTTGCCTTTGATTGCAATGTGCTTTTGACTGAGACACTGGTATGTACATACAGTAAATACACAATGCCACAATGTACAATGTGCACCAACCTTGAAGTGAACAAGACTTGGTTTGCTATAAAAAGGGCACCCCTTAAATTCATGACCGGACACGACTTGCTTGTGAATAATTCTACTTCGGAGTTTCTCCAAGTTTTCAGTGAAAATCTTTCTTTCCATTTTACTTGCACCTAGTGGCTTCGGATCTGTTTCGTCTTTTGGCACCTAATAATTGAGGCCAATAAAAATGGTAATTTAATAAGAAACCATAGATAACAGATATTTTTGTACACTTTTCTATTCCACCAAATTTTCAGAACAGAACCCTAATTTTGAGCTTACAAATTTGTGCCTTAAATCTGTTCTAGCAAACACAATTATCATATTTTAATTAGCAGGCACTGATTGGGTAGCTGGGTATATAACTGATTGATCTGTATGTGCAAATGCAGCATGTAGACAGATAAATAGTTATGCATTCAAAATTAAAGGCTAATCTGAGGCCCGTTGAAAATCAGACTCAACACATTCTGTATATGGTAAGAGGAGAAAGTGATACTGTAGATTAACAAAACATATTTGCCAGATCTGCTCTCAGACGCATGCATGGAGTTTCCACAGAGAAACTTATCAGAAAGTAGAATTTGGCTCTTTTAGGAAAAGCTGAAGGAGCTATCATTTAAGAGAAAAAGATTATAGGTCCAATTTTTAAAAAGCATGAACAAAATGTGCCTGCACAGTTTTGAATGTATGTGATTCCAGTATATTGCACAACAAGGAACTGTGTGGCTTGGGTTTTAAGCATTTCTCACACTAGATAATTTAAGTTTTTCAGTAAATATGTTTAAAGAGACAAGGAGAGGACCAGCTGAATTCAAGTACTGAAAAACTAACATCCGTATGAGAGAGAAAGTGGCAGTGAACTGAAGAGCTAGGAAATGTTGAATTAGATATTTAGGCATTCACCCCTCAGTTCAAGCTTTCCTTCTCTTTAGTAGCAAAAAGTTCCATCCACATAATGAAAATCATTATAGGACAATCTCCTGAAGAGGAATTTTATGTGCAGTTTCTTATCCTTTCCACCCTTGTTTCAATTCCAAACTGAGCTAACAGTTCAAATGGCAGTTTGCTGCTGGTTACCAAACTATAGCCTGCAGTTTAAGCAAGTAGACAATTGCCAAAAATAATGCAATTAAAAATTTAAAAAACTTGGGTATTGTGATAAAGAATCACATCAGTTTTACTATTATTTCACTGTAGGGACCAGAAGCTGGAGGGTAAATTCTGTCCATCAATTTATGCAAATCAAAAAGACAGAAATTGTGCATTCAGGGTTTCAGCCAGCTGAAAAGGAATCAGACATTTTATGTTTCATGTAAACATCAGTAAGGGAAAGAAACCTCCCAATGGGCCTAGGTCTGTGCTGTATAGAAATTTCCTTTGATCAGTTTTAAATGTGTTGCCTTTCTGTTTCATTGCATGTCACCAGGCTCTTGTATAATACACAAGGATAAACTTGAGCATCTGACTTCCCTTTGCCGTACAATTTATTATTTTTATAACCTTTATCATACCCCTCATATTTGTCTCCTCTCTAAACTAAACAGTCCCAACTGTTTATCTAGACCAATGTGTTTGGACTGAAGTATTTGGGAAGCTCCATTTGGGATAATAGAAGTTGTGCATATTATTTTCTATTAATAAAATGATGGACTTTATATGAGCTTGTATTGTCCAGGAGAGAGCTGGGCAGTATAAGATGTACATTTCTGGGGGAAAGTCTAGGACTGGGAATTGCTGGTGATGCTCTGCAGTGTAATTAAAGGGTGGTTGGCCGTAGCACTGTAGTATATCTGGGAGTAATTTACATGCTGGAGGCTTTTTGCAAGCAGACCGGGAGTGGTAGGTCTCACAGCAAAGCAATGAAAAGGCACCCCAGGTTAGAGAACTGAGGGGACACAGCTGTTCATTCATCCAAATTGTGTCCTGGGTAATGTCACAACACTATAAACACATATTATACACTGAAAAATAAATAAAAAATCCAGTCTCTGTGTAGGAAGAAGCCAGAAACCCAGCTGCTCACCATCCAAAAAGCAACAAAATGTTGACAGCTGCACACCCACCTTTCTCTCTCTGGGTTTAATACAGTGTAGAGTGAATGAGAGATTCTGGGTTATCTGCATCTGGACATGAAAATCTCTTTACCACTGCAAAGAGGTTAGGCACTCAAAAAATACAAGGGCAAATCCAGAAGTCCTTACATAGACCTCAACCAGGCAAAACACCCTCACTTGTGTCAATGAAACAGCGGGACAGACATTGCCATTAGCTACATCAGTATGTATCTGGAGAGGCTCCATTAACTTCAAGAATGGTTCCTGTTGTTAAGCATATCCATTTCATGGTATGGACCTGTACTGCTTTCCAGGGTGATTGCATATTGTGTTTAATTGGTTTCATGATAGACAGTGCAGGGCATACATGGAAATTAGCATCCGTAATGGAACATTTTGCACTTCATGCCTGTTAGCCAAGGCTTTCAAAGTGCCTTGGGAAAAATGATCTCAACAGAAGGAAGTTTGGAAAAGGATTTATTTTAACAGTAAACTGTAGTGAGTATAGTTACTCCAAATTTACATTGGTGTAATTAAGAGCAAAACCTGACCCTGAGTATGAACAGCAGGATTGGCCTAATGAAAATATGAAAGAAAATACATATTGTTGCTTCTGAATGAGAAACTGCTTCAGCCATTTTACACAGGCCTATGCTCTCTCTCCACATTGTTTACTTGCATAGTGGCCAGAATTACAGAGAGACCAACATCCATCAATCAATTAACCAAAATAATGATTTTATTGGAATTGCAAATGCAAAGATTTAGTTATCCACAGAGATGTACAAACACTGCAAAATATTGGGATTTCTTTCCAGCCAACCAATTGTGCTAAAACTAACTTTGGAGCTGAATTAAGCTCAATAGGCTAAGGCTGTGCTAAGCTCTTATTATACATACCAGTTCATCTAAAACACTGAGAGCCAAATTTATCCCTGATATGCAACTCTCTTGACTTCAACAAGCAAGACTTCAGGGGCTACCAGTAACTGTGATCAGAGGTGTTTATAAACAGTATTTTGTAAGAGAAGAAAGCCATACTTGGTAGAGGAACCTGTAACTGGAATCTTGTAACCTCTGTTTGGCTTCTTGCTTTTCTACTTCCCCTTCAGTTGGAACTCAGCCTCCCAAATTCTGTATGAAGAGATTCCAATCTTCCACTTGTTCTGTAATTTGCACCTAGGCAACACTATGTTCTGACAATTGTATACAGCAATAGTGCCTCTTCCCCACTTAAAGTGGGTGTTTTTCTGAACTTCCTGGGTGACTGATCACTCAAGGAAGTCAACTTTATAGCCACCTCAGCTTTTGATGCCAATTTATTTTCTTCCATGGAAAGAGAATAAAGTTTTACTGCTAGTGTCCTTTGATGCTAGTCTGCTCTCAAGGTCACATATGACTCAGAAAATAAATCTATGGAAGGTATGTGCCTTAGGAAAATGTGTAAGTGCTTGGCTGCATTATGAAAACATCAATTTCCACTTTGCATATGTACATTATTTATTTCTGATCAGAGCCCTAAATGTTGTTGCTTTGCTGTACTGAAAGATGTGCTTTCTATGCCAAGCATTGGGTGAAAAAAATGTTTTCCACATGAAATGATCTTCATTACCAACTCAACAGAATGTCATGTTCAGTTTTAAAAGTCAAACAAACCAGCAAACATGAAGTGATATATGTCTCCACAAATCTTAGAACTAAAACTAAGCCAGTTAATTTTCTCTATATAAGGGAACAAGCACTATGAGAATATAGTGGCAAACTTCAACTTCTTTGACTAATAATGTTTAACACATTAATGATTCTATTAAGATTTATTATGTCACCATTTTCCTCTCTGTTAGACCTGAACCTTTTCTTTCAATCTCTATAATAATGCTGAGTCTTCTTAAATTTGCATATTTTTGCAGCAAAATAGAGGAAAAAAATATTTGTTTTAAGTGACACACTACTATAGCAATGTCTGCCAATACCATTATTTCGGAGGTTTAAAACTAGTTTTGGGGAGGAGCATTACACCCAATTGATATACTGTATCAAGGAACTTTATACATCTCTAAGGACCTAACTCAAAAATCAGTTTTCATCGCAATGATATTTTGAGGAAAAAGTAATGTATAAGATCAGATTCTGAACTCATTTATGCCAGTATAAATCCAAGGTCACACCACTGACTTCAGTGGAATTACTCCAGATTTACCCCATGTAACTGGGATCAGGAGTTGAACCACAAACCACATATGCTCTGTCTAAGAGCATGTATATGTATATACTGTTGTCAGGAGGTGTGACTGCAGCACCTGTAGACGTACCCAAGCTAGCTTCAAGTGAGCTAGCTGGCTAAAAATAGCCAGGAAGCCATGGCAGCCCGGATGGAACATGGGCTAGCCACTCGAGAATGTACAAGCAAACATCTACTCAGGCAGTTAGCCCATGTTGCCATTCCTTCACTGCTATTTTTAGCAAGCTAGCTTAATCAAAGCTAGCTTGGTTATGCCTACATATACTGCAATCATCCCTCGTGACTGCTGTGTAGAAATACCCCATGTAATAACATCAATATAAAGATTCAGTACTGTTTACTAGCTGTATACCCGATCTCTCAGGTGGAAACTAAAGCAGTACTGTGTGAATAAAGCATGTATTGAGTTTGCAGTGGGGATTTTGACTGAAGTATGGTGCATAGTGAGTAAATAATTGTCTCCTTTGAAAATTCCATCCTTAAAAATAAAGGGAGTTAGATGCCCAAATCTCACTGAATTTCACCTAACTCCTTTAGGCTCCTTTGACGATCCCAGTCCCACACATTAGTCTGTTAGTTCCTAACACGTAAGTGAAAAAAATGGAAATTCTTTTTCCATTTGTTTCTTAGAACAGAGGCCTTGCTGATCATTGGCTAGGAATGTGCAGTCATGTTAGTTCAGAAAATAAATAAGATCAGCCAATGGTGCACTCCTTCCCTGCTGCTTTCACAAACAGAGGCACCTAGCTCTTCATAGGTACATTTTTTTTATATGGATACAATCCTGACCCCACTGAATTCAGTGGGAGTTCTGACATTGATTTCAACAAAGCCATGGTTTCACTCAATATATCAAACAATCCGAATGCAATTTTCCACTGAGAGAGAGAAAGAACCATCCATTACAAATTCTAGGCACAATGCTTAATGCACCACTGGACAGCCCTCAGATACAATGGGGAAGGGCACAATATTAGAACCTGAATATAATTGGACAGAAAATGCTCCTTAGAAAACCAATTCATGTGCAGGTTACTTTAAAACAAAACTTGCATGAAGAATTCATTTGAAGGATTTTGAGTGCCCATTCACATCATACTAACAAGAGTCAGAAAACTTCAAATGGCAATGACAAGCCCATTTGCTAGGAAACAGTGGAAAAAATGCAGGGGATAAAATGAGAAATTAAAAGTTTTACCTTGTATAAATTACTTTCTTGAGTCCAAAGTCCCGTAAACTCTGGCTCAGCCAGAGTCTCACTTGCCTCTTCGTCATCCTCTTCATCATTTTCATGGATCGTATCTTGTGATATTTTTTCAGAAGAATCCACCACAGAACTAGATTTGTCATCAATTGAGGAACAAGCTGATGGAGTGCGCCAAGACTTCTACAATGAGACAGGAGCAAAATGCCAAGGAACTATTGAAACTATTGTTTTACTCCAGCAGCAATACCTTAGAAACAGACACAATGTCATTTTAATAGGCTATGAAGTTTGGATATTTGGGACTGATCATGCTACTTAATCTCTAAGACATTGTGGACAGTCAAAACCTTATGTTACAAAAAATCGCATCACGTCAGTTGCAGGAATTAGTAGGTTGGAAACTAATGTTTAGGCATAAGGGTATTCATTAATGTGTACTGCCATGAAGCTGATTCAACCTCTAATAAATAATGCAACCCAATTTCATGTGTTGTTTTTAACATCTATTGTACTGTGCCTATTTTCACTGGCAGATACATTTTTCTTTCCTTTCTTTTCTTTTCTTCTTTTTTTGTTGTTGTTTTTTTAATATCAAAGACTTACACCGGATCAGAAGCCACATGGGAGGATCTAATTTGGGGACAAAACTCTGCCTTCCTCCTCTCTGAGCCAGCAGAGACCTGGAATTCTACGGAAATAAAATACTTTGTAGGCACTGGCTCGGAGGATCACAAATTTTGAGAGCACTACCCCACTTGCCTGACTTAAAAGCTGTGTGGAGAGGCCCCAAACAGAGCTGTGTCCGTCCAGGTCTTCTCACTAGGGACAAGCTAATCTGAAACGAAATCTTTGTTGGGGTGGGAGATGATTAACCAGGAAATGAGGCTGCCTAGTATGTCCCTTGAGTCACTGTTGTGAAAATTCACCCAGTTTTACAACTACATTTTACTTTTGAGTTCAACGAAGAAGTGTTCCTGCTTAAGAGAGTATCAGAACTGCACTAGACTGAGACTGATTGCTATTTAGAGATCTGATGGAGAAGCTATCCCATTACCTGTTCACATTGTACTCTATATCACCTGGCTCTCTAGACAACACACAACCATCAGACTCAAACCATTAATTTTTTGGAGGAAAGGGGGGAACTGTTTTCGCTGACAACAGCAGTCCTAAAACATTTGACCAGTTCTCTAAAAGTAATTAGGTGTAATAACATTGCTTACCTGCAGTACTGCTGCAGCTGGATCTTCACAGGCATTCTCAATATACTGCCATGTTTTGATTCTCCACCGTAAGGAATCCTGAAGTTTGCTCCGACTCCTAAGTGCCTCTGTCTGGGCTTGATGTTTTTTCTGTTTCTTTACATAAGCTTCCTCTTGCAAAATCCGAGCTACAATCTCAATTTTTTGAGATTTCTGCTGTTCTGTAAATTCTCTGTATTAAAACATTAAGAAAACAAAAACAAAAACCAGAAAGCAGCCATTGTTGTTCACTAACAATACTACCAAAGGATCCAGTTTCTTTGGACCCCTTAACCTAAACAGCAGGACCTTAAAGCTATATTGCAGTGATCTATATTTGTCACGATAACATGTGATTTTTATGGTGTCTACATATTTCTACAGACTAAATATTTTCAATTATCCTTCTCAAACATGTCTTTTTAAAAGTCATATCAGGGCCCATTCCCCAAGGCCAAGGCTGAAAGTGATGTAAGATTTTCAAACTATAATGTTCTCAACTCACTTAGACTTTATCCTTTAATGGGATATTGTAAACTTGAGATCTAGCCAACTTATAATAAAAGAATTAAAAAAAGATAGCCTAATGGCTAGGCCACTAGCCTGGGAATTGGTAGACCGAAGTTCAAGTCTCTGCTCTGCCATAGACCTTGAGTGACTCACTTATGGCATGTCTAGTGTACCAGTGTGCGCTACAGAGGTTTGATTTCTAAAGCACACTAATTGGTCTATATAGACCCTGCTGGTGCATACTAAAAGTATCCGCACAGCACAGTAGGAAACTTTTTGTGCACACAAGCAGGGTCTATACAGAACAATTAATGTATGAGACAGAGTGGAGGACAGTAAACCCCTCAGCTGCCTCTGTGGCCTCTAACACAGTGGGCTGGTCTGAGGCAATGCAGGTCAGTGGAGCCAAGAACTAAAAAGGGAGCAGGCAACAGCTGACCGCACTGATTAGGCTAAGCCAGAGCCCTGACTAATGAGGCAAAGGGGGAACAGCTGGCTACCTTGCCAGGGAGGGTATACAGGCCAGCTCAAGAAACCAGGAAAAGGGGGAGACGTAGTCAGGCAAGGCGGGGCAGGGCGGAGCGGAGCGGAGCGGAGCGGACTGGACTGGACTGGACTGTGAATCAGTCTGCCTGCTGGCCAGGAGGGGCGAGCACCCTGAGCCTCCGAGCCCCTAGAGTGCCTGGGGCAGAAAGTGGGGAACTGACTGTGTGCACTGTAAATAAATGAGCACGGGGGACTGCAATGCAGACAGCTGTGAGTCCTTTGTACAAGGGGGGAACCCTGAGAGCCAGGATGGCCCGGCTATGTGACATGCTTCAATGGACGTTAGTATGCTTTAGAAATCACACCCACATAATGCTTACTGCCATGCTGTGCAGACAAGCCCTCCATCATTGATTCAATAAAGCTTTGCCAATTCACATAAACTGAAGATTTGAACTGATAGTCTCTAGCTACACAAGAATCAGTTCAGTTCCCCAGGGTAGCAAGGCTAACAGAATTATAGATTTCATGCTTTCAGTTTCTGAGTGGAGTGAGGTGGAGATTCACTCCTGTATGAGTATCAACCTGTAGTGAAAGGTATACAAAGAAATGACTGCTTACTGCTTCTGCCTTTCTAACTCCATGTGTCGTTTATGGAGAAAAATCTCCTTAGTGACATCGCCTCTTTCTGCCAGAATAACCTCTCTCATCTTCATCTCCTGCTTTTTTGCCTCAAGAACTCTTGCTTTGTCTCTCACCTGGAGGGTTCGGAGGTTTTCCTACAAAGTGATGGAAATAACAGTTACATATTTTACTCACACAATATGAAATATAAAATACAGAATCTGATTTTGGTCCCTTTCCCTATGCTCAAATTTGTGGTGGATTTTTCTACCAAGAGATTTTTTAATAGTTGAACTTGCCTTTGGGTTTGTTTGGTTTTTTTAAAATCCTTTAATTACTCCTGATTTTATTTTCAGTGGTTCAGTCAAATGTAGCCACAGCTCACACAGATTATTCTTGCTTCTGGCAAAGAGCTGTGGCTGGGTCAGGACTAAATGCATGAACCATATCTCTTGACCTCCAACCTCTTTCTCCAGGGCCCTCCCCTGAAACAAGTTACTCTACGGATCAATGTGTGGAAGGCATCGGTGGTTATAATACAGTCAGTGGCTAGTTAAGATCATCTTCTCAGACTCTGCAGTACATAGATTCAAACAGGTAAGACAAAATTATGACAGCCATAGATCTAAATGTCCCTGTTGGTTTAAATTATTTTAACTGTTATGTTATGTAACTGTTTTACTTTAATATCAAGTATTTCTGTATTAAGAGTAAGACAATCAGTCACACTATAGGCCAGACTCTGACGCCCTTACTCATGGAATACCCTATTCTAGGTGTGGTTTCACTGAAGTAAGTGAACTGCTCTTGGAATAAGGTACTTACGCAATGCGAGTGAGGGTGTTTGAATTTGTACCTGTGAGATTGACCCTGTAACATTTAGTTGCTAGACTCCTAGGTCATGGCATACCATGGACACGCTAAAAATTGAAATGGTTTTCGTTAAAATCTGTCACTCCAGAGAATCAATTGCATCACTACTGATCTAAGTAGTCATAGTGGTACCCTGTTGGAAGTTATATTGTTTTTCAGGGAGAGCACAGCTTGTATCCTTTTTTCCATATGCTCCTGAGTTCTCAGTTCTTCCTTTGCTTCTTTCTGACGAATTCTGTTGGTAGAATAAAACCCCTCAGGTTTGTGTCCTGCTGTGAAGCATTCAGCATTAAAATGGCTAACCTGCCAAACAGTAATTGTTAATGTCACCAAACATTGCTCCTGTAGGTAACACTGTGTTTACTCGGCTGTTGGATCCAGTAAAATAGAATAGTTGGAAGAGTCTTGTCCTTAGGACCACTTGAGTTACAAAGGCCACAAGTCTTTCAGACAATGTATTTGCTTAAATTTTGAGTATCTATTAGGAGGTGTGTTCCATGTCAAGATCAACATCTAGTACTAAAATATAGTAAAGATTTGGGTGTTGCGCATATATAACCAAGACACACAACGACATTTACTAAAACAATCAAAGGCTGATCCTTGCAAAAGCTGCTCTACTGTATACAAAGACTACAAATATACCCCTAAATATGGGCCTTTTAATATACAGTATCCCCCAAATCAAGCCTGAGAAAATCCCATAACTATTAATGTGAATTTAAATATTAACAATATTTATAAGAAAAATATATTTGGTTCATTTTGTAACCAGCTGGTTTTTTCCATCTCTAACTACTATGATCCTAGCTTCTGTTCTAGTAGATAAAATATATTTTGCTCAAGATATAAGATTGATCAAGAACAGTCAAGTAATCAATTCACTGGACTTAATTGCTGGCATCTTGTCCATGCTGCCAAAGAAAAAACTCAACAATAATAGGGAAAATATACAATTATCTTTCCCATGTATAAAGTTCTAATATACACATAAAGTTCATTTAGAAAATATTTTGTAGAGTCTCTCTGGTATAAAAATAAACTCATAGTTATTTACAAAAATATAAAGCAACATAGAACAAGCTCATCTCATTTACCTCTGAAGTACAATGCAGGGACGTAACACAGTAACAGCACAAAGAAACAAACTGCAGAAGTTTTAGTAGACAAAGTGAAAGCTATAATAGCCATTTGAAATATCAGAGGGAATTTAGAGAGTAATTGTCTGATTTGGAATTTGGCTAGTTGAGGGGGGTTAACACCTGTACATGTGCAAAAAGTGTCAAAGGAATGACAAGCCTACAAGTGGCCAGGATTACACATCTCACCCAAAACTCAACTCCTACAGCAACACAATGTTCCCTAAAACCATACTGGGACATTTAGTCACAACCGACTCAAAAGGAAGGATCCCAACTACTGATTCACTCTCACTACTTCACAAGCCACCTGGATTTTCCTCCAAGGCCTCTTATTTAAGTCCCTATTTAGCTTGTGAAATCTGACAGGATCATAGCACTAGATGGTATGGCTGGAGACTTCTAAGGGCTTGTCTACACTTGCTGAGCTGCCGTAGCGCATAGTGAAGATGCTACCTATACTAATGGGAGAGGCATTAGGTCAATATAATTATCTCTCTGGGGATGCAGAAATCCACATCTCTGAGTGATGTAGTTATACCAACATAAGTTTGTAATGGAGACCAGGGCTAAGTGTCACACAATATAATCTAGCAGTAAAATGTTTACTCTTAAAGGCTGATGATCAGGTATCACATTTCAGATACTGTTATGAAACTAGCAAGGAGGAGAGCTAATGGAACCTTAACATAGATTTTTTCAGAAACTGCACCGCTTTCTCATGATTCCTGTGCACATCTTCAACTACTTTTTGATGTCCTTTCTCATACTCCTTCTGGGCTTCCATTTCTTTTCTGCAAAACACAAATAAAAACCTAGTGGGCATAGTCCTACTGCCTTGATGTACGAACAACTCCCACTAAAATCAAGGGGTCCTCCGCTTGCCCAAGGGCTGCAGGATTGTGGACTGTTGCCATTGTTTTTTATTGCCTCTTTTAATTGTGTTTCCCAGTGTAAATATTCTGTGGTGAGTACCTATGTGAACAGCCTTCATAACTACCATCCTTTGAATTAGCAAACCTTTCCAATACCCAAATGAAATGGGCACAGATAGTTGGGAAAAAGAAAGTGGATTATCAGTTATTGTGCTTACTTTTTTCCAGCCTGCTGTTTTCGTTCTGCCATCCGGGCTGCAGTCTTTTCTTTCTGAATCCTCTGTTCCGCTCGCTCTTTGCACTTTGTCTCTAGTTCCTCCTCATTCTGTTCAAGTTGTTCCCGGAGATTTCCAGATTTCCCCTGCTCAATTTCAATTTGCCACATCTTGTACCTTTTAAACACAAAGTGAGTTGTTTTCATTAAAGGGACTCAAGCTCTCCATCAATTAATTACATAAATTCAGTGGTACCAGCTCCACAGTGAAAAAGGAAATTCAGCCACTCTGTGCCCTGCTAGTTTCAAAGGAGATTATAGCTAATAATCCAAACTAGTGCTAGTTTAATAATACTTATGATTTTTAGAGATGTCATATATATTTGTCTTCAAACTCCTCCTCATCTTCAAACTGGTATTTACCCAATATAAGGAAAAGCAGAATGTTTATTGGCCAGTAAAGAATTCTTTTAATGATTTCTTTATTCAAAACCACCTACTTTATTTCTAAGCTTTTTCAGTGATGGTCCTTAGAGTTGACTATTCTGAGTTTTGACCAAGATGCCTAAATACTATGGTAAGAGGTGCATTAAGGATGCTTAAGATGGATACAGGAAATTATATCTGAGTTAAAGTGTAAAGATTCATGCACAGATTGTACCCTCACATCCATGAAGATGAGAGACAAGATGGGTGAGGTAATGTCTTTTATTTGACCTATCTCTGTTGGTGACAGAGACAAGCTTTTGAGCTACAAAGAACTCATCTTCAGGTCCCTCTTTAAGCTCTGTGTAGCTCAACAGCTCGTCTCTTTCATCAACAAAAGTTGATCCAATAAAAGACATTATCTCACCCCATCCCCCTTGTCTCTCTCACATCCTGTGGCCAACATGGCTACAACACTCCATGTGTGAAAATGACATTCAGATACTATAGTCCCCTGCTGAGATACTTTATGCAACCCATTGAGGCTCTAATTCTGAAAAAGAATCCAAAGGAATTTACCTGTACTCCTATGCAGACTCCTGCTGATTTCCATGATCCTTTGTGGATCCCTTTGCAGAACTGAGGCTAACATTGCAGGCATGTAAGCGAGGGCAGAATTTTCTTCCCTATAATTTTCCCAAGAATAATCAAAGATTGAGGGCCATATTTTATCGCAGATGTTAAGGTAAAATCCTGGCCGCACTGAAGTCAATGACAAAATTCCCGTTGATTTCAACAGGGCCTGGATTTCATCTTTAATGCAAAATTCCTGTTGAAGTCTATTGGAAAACTGTGTGCATATCACAGACAATATGGAGTCCTAGAACTGCACGAGACTGAAAAACATGGGATCCAGTTAAATGTGAACCCCCCAGCCCTGGAAATTTTATTCATATCAGGTATAATTAGCACTGAAGTCCCAATTTCATAAGTGACATAGGCATTTAGGAGCCTAAGTCTCATTAAAACTTAGGCTCTGAAGGCCCAAATCTATTATATCAATGGCAGTTAGATCCCTAAATACCTTTTGATCAGTGGTTTTCAACCTTTTTTCCTTTTATGGACTCCTACAAATTTTTGAATAGAAGTGCAAACCCCTTTGGAAATCTTGAAAACCACTGCCTTTGAGGGTCACAGCTTAAGTGCCTAAATGGGATTTAGGCTCCTAAGTCACTTAGGTAAAATTTTCAACAGTACCAATCATGTTACAAAGGGATATGACTGAGGCAGACACAGAATGGGTAGAGAACTCTTCTGGGCAAAAGTGAAAGTCTTGGGGCATTCTAATGTTTTCAGATGAAATAAGGAATTCGAAAGCACAACCTAACTAGCACTTCTTTGCCTTGTTTCTGAAAGTATTTTTAGCTATTTGTCTTGTTTGTCTGTCAAAATCTTTAACAACATCTAATCTCTTTTTTTTAAAGGTTTAATACATTTATTGCAAATCACACACCAAATAAAAGCATCAAAGAAGCTTTTTTAAACTATTATGTAATTCTGCAGTAGGATATACGGCTTTCTGGCTAATCATTTGGTTAAGTATGTCTATAAGCTCCTGCTCATGCTCTTGCTTTGATATGGCTGCATTAGTATTTGAACTGCTGGTGTAAAAATATAAAGGGTTTGTCTGCTACCTTTTGCAAATATATAGTTTTATTTTTATTTGAATAATTTCATAAGTGTGATGCATCAATTAAGAACATGAGACAAGGACCTAGCTGGTGTAAATCAGCATAGTTCTGCTGTAATCAATAGAGCTACATCGATTTACATCAGCTAAGTATCTGGCCCACAAATCATTTCCAAAGCAGGGAACTGCATGGGTATGTGTGAGATCAAGTGCTACTCTCAAAAACCTTTGCTTTATGTGGAAGCTCATGTAATTTACTCCAAAATATTATATAGCAATTTAAACAAAAAATCAACATTTGGAGAGAGTAATGTTTTGGCAAGTGGCACCAGATTCATTCAGTGGATAGTACAGGATGGGTGCTAAGAAAAGAGAGGAGAAACAGAAACCCAGTAACCTATGAATGCCGACCCTAGGAGATTTTTGGAAAAAATCCCTAGTGTTTTTCTCACATCTGAAAAAGAAAGAGAAGAATGGCTGAAGAGCAAGTCAAAAGAGTGAGTAGGTATGTGCTTGAAATGGTGGAATAGCAACATAGCACTTTCTTCTGTAAACAAGAATTACTTCTGACCTCTGTAAGATATTCTATAGATATCTTGTGAGTCAGAGCAAGTTAGAGAAGTTGCAGTCATGAAATATCTGACTTACAGAGAGACACTCTGTGTCCTTCTATATTAAGCATTTGGTTTCTTCAGAAGACAGTGGAGAACATAACTTTCATAAATTAGCCGTGTCCATGTATCTTTCAAAATTCTTGCTCTCTATGCTGAATCCGACAATTATGCACTCAGTTTCCTACGTGGTCCCAACATCAGCATAAGTTGAAGGAAAACTTATATAACAGCCAACGAAGACTCTACTCGGGTTTAAACAGTGGCATCTACAGGATGGAGAGCTCTACAGAAATAGAATCCATTTCCATCGCATAAATATGCAGAGTGCTTGTTCTGCAAAAGTAACACTGATAAAGTGGTAGCAAAATATCCAAGGTCTGGCTCTGAAGTCTTTGTTTTTCAGATGTGTGTCTTTCTGCTCAGACTTTAAGGTTATGTCGACACTGCAGCTGTGAGCGTGCCTCCCAGCCTGGGTAGACAGGTAACATGCTAAAAATAGCAGTATGAATGTTGCAGCACACGTTAGGCACCTTCGGTCCATACTCAGGTGGCTAAGCCATGATGCCACCCATGCAACATCCACTCTGCTATTTTTAGTGCACCAGCTCAAATAGAGCTAGTATATTTCTGTCCTCCTGGACTGAGACACAGCCCCAACTGTAATGTCAAGATACCCAACGGGTCAAGCTGCTTCATCTCAAGGTCACCAAGTGAGGGGTAGTCACTTGACAAATCTCTGGCCATATACCCTAGTGTTTTATAAAACGTCTTTCATTTTGAAAGACACAAAGAACTAACTGTCCTTCAATTGATCCACAATGGAGACAACTCTCACATTATCCCTTCAAGGTTATCTTCCCACTGCCTTTTCAAAATTAACACTTTCTTCAAGAGAGCCTGCTGGTACACTAGAAAACAGCAGCTCTTTGCAAACTGATGATGAAATGCAGAGACCTGCCCTATTCTTGTGGATATACTTCATGTAACTTTATAATGGAATTAGAATGAGTTCATTTCCCTGAATTTAATTGTATACTTGACTGGAGATGCTATGAAAATGAAGCACATTTTAAAAATTTGTTTTCTCAGTAAAAATTCCTTTAACAATAAGTTGCTATGGGAAAAACATGTAAGTTGGTTTGAGACTTTCAGTAAAAGATACAAGTTTACTGTGTAATTCAGAGTTAAGATGGAATGGTCTCACTAAATAACACTAATATCAGTAGTGATCTTGAGTCAAATCCTGATCCCACTGAAGTGATGGAAGCATTGCTGTTGATTTCATTGACTCTTTGATGATGTGCTATCTAGTAGTTTAGACCAAAAATAAAGTCTATTTTGAAACTGTTTTTAACCTGACAAAAGATTCAGAATGTCTACCTGAGATTTTGTTAAATCCACTACACTTTTGCCACAGAAAAAAAATTAAAATATAAACTCCAAAACGTTAAAATTGTGAAAAGTAATAAATGCTAATTTTGTGAGATCCATAAAGAGACAATATTTTTCTTTCCACACATAATGAAACAAATTCTAGGTCAAATTCTCTTCTAGTGTACATGGGCACTACTCCAGTGACTTGATATGCAAAAGTAATTGCTGGTATAATAGCAAAGTATAAAGGTCGATTTCTGAAGTTTTTGATTTTCAGATGTGTGTTTTTCTGCTCAGGCTGCAAGGGTTAAACTGCTTCAGCTCAAGGTCACCAACGGGGGAGTTCCACCTATTTATACCAGCAGAGAAATTGGCCTGCAATTCCTACAGCTGTGCTCACATTTCTGATGATGCTGTTTAAGCCTGATAAAGGCACCTGTTCTATACTCGGAAAGAGTAGCAGTTGCTAAACAAATAATTGTTTGCCTTTCAGCTCCTTTCAAAACACAAAAAAATTTGTGCCAAAACAAAAATGACACAAAGAATACAGAGATAAGTTATTTTCAAGCTTCTAAGACAGTATTGCAAGTGGTGCAGGCAGGGAAGAAAATGACAACTATATCCTGTAAACTTTTTCATAAGCTTTGCTGCCTTTAAGTTTCTGATCACTTTAAATATCAGCTGTTACATATTTGTATGCTTTATATTCACTTGCTTTCAAACTGCGACTTAATCGATAAGTTGGTTTAGGACTTTGGGCTAAATTGCTATGTTATGCTAATAACAACTGTAATGAAGATCAGTCCCTTCCATTCACTTCTTAACTTACACATTTTCTTTCAGCATCAAAGCAATTTTCGACTCAAGGTCCTTTTCATTCCCCAATTCGGCACACAGTCGTCTGTGCATTGCCTGTAAGCGGAATACAGCAGCACTGTTACATTGAAAAAGAAAAAAGAAATGGAAATAATGAATGTTAAAACCTTGCAAAGAAAAAGATTCATATAACAATTAAGGTACCATGAGGTTGAAACCTTTGTTTTAGAATTCCATTAATTTATATTAATGTAATGTCTTTCAATTATGGCTCCTAAAGTGTCTATTCTCCTCTGAAAGACACAATCTCATTAAACTTCTATATACTGGTTAACTGAAAATTAAGATGTGAGCATTTTACTAACACTCAGCCATATTTTAAAGCGATTTGTAATTTGCTATGCTGATAACAAATACTTCTTAGGTAGTTAATTTTAGGAAAACAAATAGGACAAAGATCAATGTATGATTTTAAAATTATAATACTGTACAACCATACATATGCCAACCACAAGATTTTGGCATACAGAGTAGATAAATTCTGCTCCTAGATGCATCAATGCAAATGCAGTGATTTCAGTTGAGTTGGTGTAACAGAGGAGAACTGAGACTGGTAACTTTCCAGGATGGAAAAAAAGGCTACATAATCCAGTTGAAAATGACCCTAGCTCTCTTGACTGGGGTGGAGTTACACCAGCAGAGAATCTGTCCTAAAGTCTCCATCTATCAAGATTTCCACAGGAACAAGAAGTATTTAATTCACTGACCCAAATAATGACCATTAATTTAAATCTCCCTCATTTCCATCTTTCTCCTTTCAGTGTTTGCAGTCAGGCCTTTAGCCACTCCAACAGCTGCATTTAGCTGAGTGCATTGTCTTACTGCTAGTGATAAACAGAATAAATGAATACTTTCTGCTGACAATCTGTCTCTTGCTAGTTCTGGAACAGTTAATTGTGGAACAGGTTCCTGGAATATCATCTGTTGAAGAAATGTCATGATAAATAAATGGATTTTGCAACCTCTGTCCCATTCCACATATTGAACATTCCTCAATGAGCAATGATCCTGCCGCTTATACCCTACCACGTACGCCCCAAAATGGGCTTTATTGAGCTAAGTATCAAAACCACCTTGACTACCTTTGTCAAAGTCAAAAATCAACTAATTCTTAATTTTATTAGAAAGCATAATAAATTACTGATATTATTTAAAGATAGCTTTGCCATGTATTTAACATGCTTATTTTAAGTTATTACATACACTGATTAAAAATGTGTCCACTAAATATACTATGAACCTCATACTTTCAAACCTGAGACATACACAAATGTGTACATTCAGCTGGACTGAAACCTGGGCTGTTTGAGGATGATTCATGTGTGCCACTTGTCCTTACTTCTCCAAGGATGAAACACACTCCTGTGTAGAAGGCCAGTTCATCACTTAATTCCCTTCTAAGCTCTCAAGACAGGGTTTGCCTGGGATTTAATTGGTACATGTACATGTGCTGGCTAAGTAGTGCTATCCCTGGTTTGAAAAATGATCAAACTGAGGGTAAGAACCTGTGGGACTAGAAGCGGGGACTAAAGGGGTTCCCAGCTGCTTGACCAAGGGTGCTGGAACAATTTATATATTAGGGGTGTATAAATGGTGAAAGCCAAACTGTAAGTCCTGTATGTGATGGAAACTACTTCAAGCCAGGGAGTGTGGCAGCACCTCTAGTTCCAGCACCTATGCTGCTGACATTTTCGCATCACCACTGGAAGCTGAGGCCATGTTTTTGCTGAGCAACCTTGTGAAGCTGGACACTGCAGGACGTTACCATCAGCAGGGCCTAGGTAGTGGCCCTCTGCAGTCCACTGATTGGCCCATGTTGATATATAAAACTAGGAAGCCATCACAGAGCATTGCCTGAGCAATGATGCAGACTGCTTGTTTGCTTCTGTTCCAGACCTTGACTTGCTGTGAACCCTGGATTCCAGCTCCTGATCCCAGTTCATCCTTGCCATCTGCCTGTAACTTGGAGCTTGACTTCCTGGTATCATGACCCAGTTCAACCCTGACTCTGCTGTTCGTCTCCTGACTGCAACGTGGTAAATGACCCAGGCGCACAGGCCACCCACAGCCTGGCCCTGACACACAGGCCTCAAGTGCTGAAGTGACTAATTCTGCCATTGGTCACAGAAGCCCTAAAACTTAAAAACAAAATCTATGCACTGAAATATGCATTACATGGCACAAACTCACTTGTAGCCATAATCTTAATGCTGTATTATTTCAGGCTTATTGAATAATAACTTTAACCTGATGTAGTAGACAAAACATTTATAATTTGCATCTCCAGCATAATTTAAAATTATCATGAATTTAATTCCAAATTTCACTGCATGAGGTGTCGATGCTAAATTAGTGATTATTCATATTTTAATGACTGTTAAAATGTCATGCTACTTGAGTTTTTAATCCAGGAATTTGGAATAATATCTTCCTACTCCGTTATTAAGCAGCTAATATCTGAAATGGACCATTATGATAGTTGCTATCCCAACTGCTACAAAGCAGCATATCTGCAGATTAGACCTGGGCCTGGCATAAGTATAAAAGTTATGTTGCTTTCCTTAGCTTTTGTTTAAAGATTAGTTAAAATATAGGATATCTGATACTGAGCATATTTCTTCTACCATAAATTGCATGAGCATACAGAGTCTCAAAACTACTGGATAAACCTTCCTGAGAGGAAGAACTTTGAAAACTAACGCTAGAGTCCATATGGGACCAAACAGGACATTATTAATGGAGAATGTATATTTCTGTGTAAAAGACTGGAAAAGATTTAATTCAGCTATTTCACCTGATTACCCTGCAAACTCCACTTTCAGAAGTCTCCAGACAGTCAAACCATGATTTATTTTTTTTAAATTATTTTACTTTTTAAAAATTCTTATGTTTACTTGCCCAAAGAATCTGAAATTCAATCACACTCAAACTATGTATTAGGGATCTCTGGTGAGATGTACCAGCTTCTATCAGTAGCATCTACCACACAAATTCATTTTCCTTAAACATTTAGGCATGTGTCAGCACTCAGTCTATTGTTTTTTCTTATTAGCTATTTTGTTTTGGCAATTAAGTTACCTTTATTAGTTTGTTATTCATTGAGACATTTTATTAACCTGAAGAACAGTACAGGGCACATTGGCAGCTGCAAAGCTGTTTCATAATACAGTGGATACCAGCACACAAACCACCCACTGCTTTCAATTTAAACAAATTGGAAAGGTCCAGTAAATTGCCCCCCACTTCACAGCTGAGTAACTCACTAGCTGCTGTTGTATATAGTGCATTTGTGCATTTCACAAACATATGACAATGAGAAAAACAAGGTTACTTACCAGTAATTGTTGTTCTTCGAGACGTGTTGCTCATATCCATTCCAATATAGGTGTGTGCGCGCCCCGTGCACAGATTCCCGGAACTTTTTTCCCCTTAGCAAGCCCCATAGGGTCGGCTCAGGCACCCCCTGGAGTACCGCTCTCATGCCGTGGTACATAGGGCACCGCAGCCCCTCAGACCCTTCTTTCTGCCGACTCCGGCAGCGGGGACAGAGGGTGGGTGTGGAATGGATATGAGCAACGCATCTCGAAGAACAACACTAACTGGTAAGTAACCTTGTTTTCTCTCTTCGAGTGATTGCTCATATCCATTCCAATATAGGTGATTAAATAGTCATACCTTGGAGGTGGATAGGAGTCAGCGTTGAGCCGCTGTTGCCAACACGGCCCTGCCGAAGCCCGCGTCCTCTCTCGCCTGCTGCACGATGGTGTAGTGGGACCAACGACCAGGTCGCTGCTCTGCAGATGTCCTGCAGGGGCACTCGTTCCAGGAAGGCCGCGGATGAGGCCTGGGCTCTGGTTGAGTGTACTGTCACAGCTCCTGGAAGCGTCACCTTTGCCCGCTCGTAGCAAGTCTTGATACAGGCAGTGATCCAGGTGGAGATGCGCTGGGTGGAGACGGGTGAGCCTTTCATCCGGTCCGCCACTGCCACGAACAGTTGCGATGACTTCTGGAACGGTCTGGTCCGCTCGATGTAGAAGGCCAAGGCTCATCTGACATCCAGCGAATGCCATCTCCTCTCCTCTTCCAAACCGTGTGGTTTAGGAAAGAACACGGGGAGGAAGATACCCTGGTTATAGTGAAACTAGGACACAACCTTAGGCAGGAACACCGGGTGGGGTCTCAGTCGAACCTTATCTTTATAGAAAACCGTGTAGGGGGGCTCTGAGGTCAATGCTCTTATCTCGGAGACCCTCCTAGCCGATGTAATGGCCACCAGGAAGGCTACCTTCCAAGAGAGGACGAGCAGCGGGCATGTAGCCATGGGCTTGAAGGGGGGTCCTGTCAACATGGTGAGGACCAGGTTCAGATCCCAGGGAGGCACTGGGTCGCGGACCTGCGGGTATAGTCTCTCCACCCCTGTGAGGAACCTGACTGATATGGGGTGGGAGAATAGAGACCGCCCTTCCATCGGCTGGTGGAAGGCCAAGATGGCCGCCAGGTGCACCTTCAGGGAGGCCAGTGCTAGACCCTGGAGCTTCAGATGGAGGAGATACTCCAAAATCGCCTGTATGGACGAACAGCTTGGTGGGATACCCCGGAACTCCACCCAACAGGTAAAACGCTTCCACTTGGCTCAGTACACCACCTGAGTGGAAGGTTTTCTGCTGCCCAGCAGAACCTGCTGGACCTGTATGGAGCAGGCTCTCTCTCCCGCCGTCAGCCACGGAGTCTCCATGCCGTCAGGTGGAGGGAGTCCAGGTCCGGGTGCAGCAGGTCGTAGCGCCTCGGGAGAGGGAGCGGTGTGACAATGGACAGATCCAGCATGATGCTGAACCAATGCTGTCTCGGCCATGCTGGGGCAATCAGTATGATGTCGGCTTTGTCCCTCTTGATCTTCAAGAGAACTTTGGGCAGCAGCAGAATGGGGGGCAATGCATACATGAGGGTTCCCGTCCAGTCTAGAAGGAACGCGTTGGAGAGGGAGCCTGGCTTGCGACCTCACAGCGAGCAGAACCTCGGGCACTTCCTGTTCCAGGACGACACGAACAGATCCAGTTGGGGAACCCCCCACTTTTGGAAAATTGAAGTCACCACCTCCAGGTGCAGTGACCAGTCGTGGTAGGGTAAGAACGACCTGCTGAGGTGATCCACCTCATCGTTCCTCACCCCCGGGAGGTGAGAGGCAGATATGTGAAAGTCGTGTCTGACAGCAAAGTCCCAAGGTCGAATCGCTTCCTGGCAAAGAGCCGAGGAGCGCACTCCCCCCTGCCTGTTCATATAGAACATGGCCACTGTGTTGTCCGTGAGGACCTGTACCATCCTGCCCCTCAGGAATCTGAGGAAGACCTTGCAGGCCAAGTGGACTGCCCTGAGCTCCCTGACATTGATGTGAAGACACCTCTCCTGAGCCGACCATAGCCCCTGGATGCTGAGGTCACTGCTGATGTGGGCCCCCCCATCCCACATCTGAGGCATCTGTAATCAGGCGTAGTATGGCCGGAGCCTGTGGGCAAAGGGCCGGGAGAGATCCAGGGGAAAGGAGGAGTGTCACCCTTGTGCACACCTTCAAAACCTTTTATTATTGTTTTTGCCCTTGCTTGGGCCCCGCCGAAGACGCAGGGTGGTCGTGGCAGTTGGGCACCCTGAACTGGTCCCGACCCCTCCTAGGCTGAGCGGGTCTGGGGGATTGCCAGGGTGGAGGGTGAGGCTGCCTCTGGGCCTGAGGCCAAGATTGACGTCTCAAGGCCTGAGGTGTGTAGAGCCCCAGGGACCTTAGAGTAGCCTGAGAGTCCTTCAGGGCATGAAGCTTCTGGTCAGTTTTGTCGGAGAAGAGGCCAGTGCCGTCAAATGGAAGATCTTTTATGGCTTGCTGGACCTCTTGAGACAACCCTGAGGACTGGAGCCAGGAGCAGCGGTGCATGGCGATGGCCGAAGCCATAGCCCTGCTGGCGGTATCCGCTGCATCACTGGCCGACTGTAAGTCTGCGTTTGCCACTGCCGCGCCCTTCTGGGTCACAGTGGCGAAGTTCGCGGCCTGGTCTGGGGGCAACACCAATGCAAACCTCTGCAGCGAGGACCACAGGTTGAGGTTGTACCTCCCAAGGAGCGCCTGGAGGTTTGCAGCACTCAGCTGCAGGGCTGCAGTAGAGTAGACCTTTCGGCCAAAAAGGTCTAACTTTTTACTGTCCTTGTCTTTCGGGGTGTTGCCCTGGCCGCCCTGGCGGTCCCGCTAGTTAGCGGCCTCCACGACCAGTGTCCCCGGGGCAGGGTGGGTGTATAAAAAGTCAAACCCATCCTTTGGGACATAGTATTTGCGTTCGGCACCCGTGGAGGTGGGGGCCACCGAAGACGGGGTTTGCCAGAGGACGTTGGCAAGTTTCATGATCCTCTCGTGCACGGGAAGGGTGACTCGTGATGGACCCGCCGACCCCGATACCCCAAATAGGGGGTCCTCCTCCTCTGACATCTCCCTGAGCTTCATGTTGATGTTGCTCGCCATCCTCTTGAGGAGGTCCTGGTGAGCACGGAAATAAAATAGGGGAGCCTTATGGTCCCTGGTGGCCACATCGTCAGAGGAGGAGGAGGAGGACTGTGGAAGGGGCCCCATGGAGGGACCTTCCTTGGGGTCCGAACCCTCGTCAGAGGGGTGGCCCTGGTCTGGCTGACTTGGAGGAGGGGGCACTGGCTGGGCCAACGACGAGTGGATAGAGGTGGTCTCGTGGCCTATCTGGTTACCCCACGGCCCCCAGTACGGCCACTGCCAGGGCCCTTGGGCCCATGCCGGTGCAGGCATGAGTGCCTGCTGGGTTACCTCTTGATGGTGGCCCCATGACCCGGAGCCACTGGATCGACGTTTGCGGCTCCTGGGTGGTGAGCGGCCCCGAGATGACGAGGACGATCAATGGTGCCGGCGTTTATGGTACCGTCAGGGGGATGAACTGCTGGAGGAGCTGGACGTCGATTGCCTCCTCCGCCTCGACCTCTTCCGACGACCCTTCCCACGTCGGGACTGGGAGCAGTGTTGCCGATGTCGCCACGGTGCCGACCGCGAAAGCGATCGGCTCCACGGTGCCGGAGCAGATGGTGCCGAGCCAGTCGGTGCCAAGGCAGGCAGTTCAGCAGCAGTCGGTGCCGAGGCTGTCGGTGCTGTAGTCGGTGCCTGATGGCGCGGACTGCGTGCCAGAGATCTCAACCAGTGCCGTCTGTGCATCAGGCTGTGCACCGGGGTTGGAGATCGGTGCCAAGCCAGGCTCTGTACTGGAGTATGAGAGCTGGAGCTGCGACCACTGCGGAGGCGGAACTGGAGCGGTGTCGCCTCACGCATTTGCCTCTCGACCGCCCTTGGTGCTGCAGTGTCGAGGAGCTTGATGACTCAGAGTCGGAGCTAGGAGGCGAGCCCGCACTCTCGACCCTCCTTGACTGTCTGGGGGAAGACCTCGATTCCTGTCTCCGCCATCCACCGGGGGCACCCAGAGCGGGTTTTCCCCGAGACACCAGTCCCTGCGCCCTTGGCCAAGGAGGGGACGGAGGCGTGGGCATGCCCATGAGGGCGCGTGCCGCTGCGAATGCCTCCGGTGTCGACGGTCCCTGCAGGGGTGCTCCCCCACCCCCAGGAGTCAGGGGAGGCTCCCTGCAAGGAGATGCCGGTGCCGGAGCCCTCTCCATGGCACGTGGCTGGGGCATCTCCTGGGTCACGCCTTCCTGTACTGGTCGCAGAGGGGAGTCCATGTGGGTGGCCTCAGGCCGCTTCTTTTTCTTCGGCACCGACAACTTCGGTGCCAGAGCTGGTGCCGGCGGGGCGCTCTACACTGAGGAGACGCTTGGTGCCACCAGAGATTGAAACGGTTCGGAGTCCTGGCGGAGCGCGGACTCCATCAGAATCACCTTCAGCTGGGCGTCCCGCTCTTTCTGGGTCCGCAGCTTGAAGGCCCTACAAATTTTACACTTTTCCTTTCTATGCTGCTCTCCGAGGCATTGGAGGCAGCGATCGTGAGGTCACTCACGGGAAAAGCCTTAGCACGTAGAGTGCAGGCTTTAAAGCCAGTGGAGCCTGGCATGGCTCAACCGCAAGCCCCTAAGGGCAACTATCTTACTCACTATAAACTAATAACTATTAACAACCACTTAACGAACAATTGAATTAACTAGAATGCTAAAGGGTGCTACTTGCAACAGCAAGAGGCAATGTTTCAGCAACCGTCACAGGCGGAAAGAAGGAACTGAGGGCCCGCGGGGTCAGCGGCGCCCTATGTACTGTGGCATGAGCGCGGTACTCCAGGGGGCGCCTGAGCCGACCCTACGGGGCTTGCTAAGGAGAAAAAAGTTCCAGGAATCTGTGCACGGGGCGCGCACACATCTATATGGGAATGGATATGAGCGATCACTCGAAGAGAGAACAGAATATATAAGTACCAATTCCTTGTCATAACCAGCATCAGAGCAGCAAAACTAAAAATGACATAGCATACTGCTGCTGTCAGTTGATCCATATTAACCAGATGATTAAATTAATAGTGGGTGGAAGGAATGATAAATGTAAAGAGAACTAACTTCATGTGTTAAGACTATTTTATTTGTACTATACTACATATATTTCTTAAATCTACATTTTATTTACCCAAAGCTGAAAATCCCTTTCAGACATTCCATCCTCTGTGCAAGGGGTAAAAATGAGAGTGTGCTCCCTTATGTAAAATGATTGAAATGATCAAGGGGGTTTACTGGGAGTTGGCAGAGTCAACCAAAATTAAAGGTATAGAAATGTCATTCAGTTCTCTGTGAGATTATCATATTTTTATTGTGGACCTTGTCTCAATGGCAGTCAGTTTTTGCCCAGCTGAGTGCTACAATGACAAATTTGCATAAAATGAACAGATTGCAGCTATCTTTATTTTTGGAATTCATCTTTCAATATTAAGATGCATCCATATGGACTAGAGGTCTCAGCATGCAATGCTCTATCTTGATGTGAGCAGGTGACTGATTAAGACATTGCATTGTATACTGGGACTAGTAATTTACAAGGGTCACACATCCAAACTAAAATTGAGTGCATCTGTGGACTACACTGTAAAGCTCCACAAGCTGTATCTGTATAAAAGAAATATATAAACACTCACTGGTAAAATATATATGATACTCTTCAGTGAAAATGTGTCAGGTACAGTGATATCTCTGATAGGATGACAATGATACTAAATTGTCAGGGGTTGATTCTCCAAGTTAGGCATGTTTGTATTCCCAGTAATGTCTGTGATTCTTATAGGAATCAAAAGGTAAATCCCCATACATCCTTGGGAGATATAATCTCTCACAAAATGACTAATCTGATGGCCATCATTTTGTTTTCTTTTTTATCATAATTTGGGCATAGCTTTTAGGTACAGTATTTCTTATTTTTAAAAATATCTTATATTAGGTTAGTGCACATATGCATTTTTAATATGCTTCAGTCAAAAAATAAATGGAGATATGAGGAAACATCAGACACATTCAGGACTAATCACTATCCTCAGTGACATAAATACAGAGTTACTGCCTGGAAACCAGTGAAGATACTCCAGATTTATACCAGTGTAAATGAAAACAGAATTTGGGCCACAGTATTTTGTTGAAGAGGAGACAGAATGAATCTGAAGATATTTCATTTGATAGGACATTGGCTGTATCTGTTAGTGTTCTTCAGTTTGTTTTACTTGTTAATGGCATTGTGAACAATTTAATTATTTTTGAAAGAACACTGTGAATTTTAATTAATCCCACAAGCAAAGGTGGGGCTGAAGAATAGTGTCAACTAACCCTCTCCTAATTAGCATGTTAGTTATGGTAAACAATAAACAAACAATTCCTTATTACAATCTGTTTTGTGATGGAGCACTGTAGTTTAATAACAATTTGAGGATTTTTTTAGTTGATGTGGTTATCGTTATTACGTTTTAAAGATTAGCAGAAGATATGTTTGTCTACTAAAATAAAAAATGTTTTGGATAAGCGGATGAGGATGACAGAAATCAGAAGCAAAATGTTTATCACATTTACCACTGGAACAATAAATCCTATATACAATATTAGGATATTGCCATGATTCAATACGGTCCTGACCCACAGGTATGGGTCCAACACCCCAATCACCACATCTTTAAATTTTTGGAAAATTTGGATTAGAATCTGGATCTGATTTGTACTTGCAGGACACAGTCCTAGACTCAAAATTTAACTTATTACACACTTCAGCTTTTTACTGTTCTCTAGTGTGTTTAATGTTTGTGAATTACTTTGAGCTCCTTGGAAAGGAGTGCTAAAGAGAGAGAAAAACTTTCAATCAGATCTCACAAACCCATATTTCAGATAATCTTTAGTTATCACTCCCATTTTATAGATGGGTAAATGGAGGCAGAGTGACCCACTTGAAGTCACACAAAGCAGTGACAAAATCAAGTATAGAATTCATAAATTCCGACACCTAGTTCCCTGCTTTAGCTATTAGGAAATACTGCATTTGGGCGTTCCACCTTGTCAGTGTCATCCAAATGCAAAGGACTAGCTCATAAATATCTGCTGTCATGAGACATTCCTTTAACGCCCAATCCTCACTTCCTGCTTCATGGCAATTGCCCTAGTAGCATCTTACCTATGGACAAGAAACAGCACAGATCAGCTTTTTCCAATCTACTGCACTGCTGCTCTGTATATCAAGTAGAAGGGAGTGCTGCTGTGAATAATCTGCCTGGAGAGTAATTGCATCACTTAAGTCTTCACCAACTTGGGACCTAACCTATCTGATCTGTTTTCCAGCACAAAATGACAGTACAATGCTCCTTGCCATGTGGCATGGCCCACTGCGATAACACAGCTTGGTTTTATACCCGGATAATGGTAATGACTTTTAAACACTGATGTCACAGGTATCATTTGATAGATTCAAGAATATGTTTAATAATGTTATCAAACATTTTCAGCAATAACAAGAGAGAAAAGATCACAGAGTTTATCTCATTACCTTTCCCTCCCCATGTGTAAACACAGAGCATGTCAGTAATCTGTGATAACCAGAAATACCCTCTACCTACATATTTCCAGTCTCTTTCTCTTCTTCTATTTCGGTCTCTGTGCACTCTCGTTCTTTTGTTAGCATTTCAATCCGTAGCTGGCAGGCACTGAGTTCCTCTCTGAAACAAACATATACTCTTATTTATATTTGTATCTCTTGAAGCATTTCTACTCCTTAGGATCATAGTTGGGATTCTACCCCCATGATATTTCAGGATTTCTATCCAGAATTTCTATAGAGGCACTTGTTAATTTAAAGTATTTGTACCAGGAATTTAGAAAAAAATATAATTTCTTAATTCTGATATCATTCAGAGCTCTAGTATCATCTCCCAGTGATGATAACATAAAGAATATTTTTAAAATGTAGCCTGCTCCACCATATTTGTAATGTGGGGGTTTTTTGGGGGTTTTTTTTTAAACACTTTTTGGCCTTCATGCAACAAAACGTTTAAGATGAGCACTTAACTTTAAATACATGAGTAGTCCCCACTGACTTCAATGAAACTACCTATGTAATTAAAGTTAAGCACATGCTTGTGATCAGGGCCTAAGTGTGAATGTTATGCTCCTGATCCAGAGTCCACTGAGGTCAATGGAATTCTTTCCATTGATTTCAGTGGGCTTTGGAACAGACCCATAAATTGTTAATTAAAAACCACAAGACCTAAAGTCTTTTATTTATGCAAGTAAAGCACAAGAAGAAATGGTGTAGGTTTCTGTATGACACCTTGGCAATCTGCCTTTAATTCTGGAGGGATCCTCTTAAACAGTAAATAGGAAATTGTGTCTGGCCCATTTAGTCCTTGGCCCTAATGTGCTAAGAGTGCCAATAAAGGAGTCTAATCTGCTGCAGTTATGATAGTGATTTTAGTTTATGTAGATACAAGCCCACTAGGAACTAGAGACACCAATTCACTTCACACAGGTTACCAATAGTCATCAGATGGTTGACATTTGGTCACTTTTGAACCAGTGACCCAGAGTTAAAAGACTGCATATGCCATTATAAATCAGAGTTACCCAGTCACCCCGATATTTGTAACTGTTAATAGAATTATGTTTGATCATGAAGTACAAGGATTGTTATTCTTGTTCTGCAAAATAATATCAATTGACAAAGGAAATAATTCACAGCATGTCATGTAAATTAAGTTATATGCAGTGGAGCTTCATTTGTAAATAGCACTTCCAGTTTAAAAATTGCATGGATATTTACCAATAAAAACCCCTTTTCAAGGAAGATGCAGTGATAATGATTAGTTTTTGTTTATGATGCAAAAATGTTGGAAACAGCTGTTGGCCTCTCTACTCCCAGCCATCAACTTCCTGCCACTCCAAGATGATTGCACAATTGGGAAGGACATGAGTTGACATCTTGAGTGCACATATTGGGAAGATAATGACTAAATGGCAGGAAACGTCTAGAAATACTGAGCTTTGCAGATTTATATTTATTTGCCAAAAGAGTTCCCTAAAATTTAATAGACAATAAAAGCTAACAACCCTAGTAGTAAATTACAGCATCTTACTTTTCAAGAGTACCATTTATTAATTCACAGAAACACTTCTTTTAAAACTTTCTCCTCATTTACATAGCAAGAGTTTATGAATGATACTCAGAGCAGAAATTTCCTAGTTATCTTTTTATTGTAATTTATGTCTATTTCCTTTTTGTCATAATATTACAGAATCTGAAAATAAAAAACTTGCTTTTTACCTAATAATTTCAAACAGTCACTTGAAATATGATAATTACTGAGTCAAATCCCCAAGTCGGATTATTCCCCTATGTGTGAATTGGATCCTCCATGCATGGCTCTCACTATCCTATCTGAAAGGAAATATCAACTGCTGCCACAGTTTCATCTCCCACTCTTCTGAAATCCCAAGGGTGCAGGGTCTGCTATGAGAGGAGGAAGAGACTGGGTAGGTGTGGATAAGCACACCTTTCCTCCTGTGACCTGCTGAGATTCCCAGGAAAAGATAATACAATCTTTTCTACTAGCTTTTATTTTATTCCTGCGACTCACCACACCCGTGCTTTCTGCATTTTACAGATCTTCTGCACAATATCCTGTTTAGTTGTAATTAGGTCTGGCATCATACCATGTCAGCAGCTTTGATTTTTCTGCCTATCAGACCTGTAACTTGGACATCATCTTTGAATCAGATGTCTCTCTAGGTCCTCACATCCAAGTTATGTCTAAATCCTGAAGATTCTTTGTACATAAAAATCACTAAGATACAGCCTTTCCTATCCATCCACACACCTAAAACTCTTGGCCAAGCTCTCATCATCGTGCATCTTGGTTACCGCAACATCCTTCTCTCTGGACTTGACAAATGCAAACTTAACCAACTCAGATCTATTTAGAATGCTGCTGCAAAAATCAACTTCCTAGACTGTTGCTTTGACCATGTCACCCCTCACTTTGCTTCCCTCCACCATCTTCCCCTTCTGTGTTGCATCAAACATTCACTTTCAAGGCTCTTCCTGGGCTATCTCCACCCCACCTATTATCTCTGATTCACTACTGAGAGGTTGGCCTTCGGCTATGATAATGATACCAGCCTCCATCACTCCTTCTTAAATTTTCAAACATGCACATTTGTATTCTCTCATGCTGCCTCTCGTTTGGGATGTGCTCCCCATACACATCCACAAAAATAACATTAAAAAATAACTCTTTCGAATCCCTCTTTAAAACTCTCTTTTGTCATGATGCCTACAACACAATTGACAACAGTTAGGCTGCTGGTGTGCTAAAATCACTTTTAATCATGCTGACCAATACTGTCTCATTCCTTGTAGTCCCTCATCTACCTGTAGTCTCGTTTTATATGTATATTGTAAGCTCTTTGGGGTAGGCACTGTCTTTTTTGTTCTGTGTTGTACAGCACGTGGCACAATAGGTCCTTCCTTGTCCATGACTACGGCTCCTAGTTGCCATAGTAATATTCATAATAATTAATAAGAAATATTTCTTGAGCATTAGAAAGTTCTGCTAAAATTGCCAGCACACTGCAGTGTTCAACTCCAGAGAAATATATGGCCAGTAGTCAGGAAACAAAGGGCCAAACTTCAAAGTGACATAGGTGCCAAGTCCCAGCTGTATGCACCAGTGTAATCTACAAAACACTTGCCTGGCTACCATGTAAGCCAGTAGGTACCTAAACTCTCTCAGCACCTAAATTTTTGCAGCAAAAGTCCTGTAGGTGCCTAAATTTTGTCTCTGAGCATGTGCACTGCTGCCTCATTCTAGATGTCAAGTTGCCTCTCTCATGCCTGAAGTCCAGTGCAATCAACAAACCAAGGGAAGAAAGGAGCTCCTCCACCCAACCTTGCCTGGAGAGCTCAATACATAAGTATGCTCAGAGGCTGCCTAACTCCACACAAAACAGCAAGAGATGGAGAGGAGGCAGAGGCAGCCTACCTTTTAAACCAGCCCAGTGCTCACAGTACTGATGTGGGAGATACCTGTTCAATTCTCCCTTCTGCTTGAGAATGATTTGAACAGGGGTTCTCCACTTCTCAGGTAAGTGCCCTAACCACTGAACTATGGGATATTCTGATATGGGTTGCTTTCCATCTCTTATTGAAGCCATTCCACTTTAATTAAATATTAATTGGGCCAGAGAAAGAGACTGAAAATCACTTTATAGTGACTAAACATTACAACACCTAAGGATCTTTGCAGATCCAGGCCAAAGTGTCTAGTATTCTTTTGCAAGATCTTTCAACTCTAAGGTTTCATTGTACTGGCATTACACTATCAAAAAGCATGCCACTTGCTTTAGTTTCAAAGAGTGACTCATTTTTCATTCACTTAAAAATATTTACATGATATTTAAACTATGTAGTCCTGAGGGGCAGAATGGAGTAATTAACAATCACAATAGACAACAGAACAGCTGAAATAATGGTTCCCTCTCTGGGTTTTCATAATCTCTGCTGATCGCTTATGAGTCCCTAGGCATGAATTCCCAGTGCCAAACACTCCTAACTCACTATATAACTTGCTGAAATTGTTCTTGGCAGTTCCAACATGGCTTTTGTGATTAACTTGACATGTTTTCTCTTTCCTTTTGTTGCAATACCCATTATGCATACACAGTGTGAGCTGGCCACATTTGACTGTACATGACTGCTAATAAAACATAAAGCAATGGGAAAATGTTTCAATATGAAAAAGCAATTTCTCAAACAATTAAGTCTTGTTCTATTTCAGAAAAAGGGATTTTTACTGCTTATTATAAATTAGGATTAATTATCCCTAAGTGATCATAAACTCAGGGAGCTTGTTTAAAAGAATCATGGCAGCTCAGCCACAAACACACTAGCAACACATTAGTGGTTTTGAATATTGAATTAAGCCCTGAAAATATGTTAGTGAAAAATGAAGGCAAAATGCGGCCCTGATTTTAGAGGTTTCACTCTAGACCATCAAACTCTGAATTCCCAACAGCCATTTGGGTCAGTGGGGTTGCTTAGAAGCACTTAGAGAAGCATCTGTCCCTATATCTTGTATTGAAATCTCCTTTTATTAATAATCATCAGAATTTTTTTGTATCCTGTTTAACTCATCTGAGTCCTGCACTCTTTTTTAGCCATATCCATGTAAAGGGAAGGATTAATTTTGTTATTTAATATACAGGCCTCAAAGAAAAAACAAGAGTTCTGTAGCACTTTAAAGACTAACATATTTAATTTCAGCAGGCATAAGCTTTCGTGGGCTTCAACCCACTTCCTCAGATGCAGTTGGTAGAAATAATACAGCAAATATTGGCAACATATATAGGAGGCAACATATACATATCCAAAGGCATAGAGAACAATGGGGTAGGTGGATGAAAGCGGGGTACTTGAGGCCTAATGAGAACCATTAAGTAGGAGGTGAGAATGGGTGATCAGAGCAAATTACTTCTTGTAATGAGATAGCCATTCCAAATCCCTGTTTAAACCCAGTTTGAATGTGCCAAGTTTGCAGATAATTTCTAACTCAGCAGTTTCTCTTTGAAATCTGTTTTTGAAATTTTTTTGGAGAAGTATAGCAACTTTCAGGTCAGAGACAGTGTGTCCTGGGAGATTGAAGTGTTCTCCGACTGGTTTATGGATGTTGTTATTTTTTATGTCTGATTTGTGTCCATTTATCCTTTTGCGAAGTGATAGTCCAGTTTGGCCAACGTACATGGCAGAGGGGCATTGCTGGCACATGATGGTGTATATAACATTAGTGGATGTGCAGGTGAATGAGCCCCTTATGGTGTGATTGATGTGGTTAGGACCAGTGATGCTGTCACTAGAGTCGATGTGTGGGCAGAGCTGGCAACAGGGTTTGTTGCAGGGATAGGTTTTATTGTAAAATCAACAAGCGTCTTTTTTGAACTATTTGTATGATTTAGTACAGAGAAATAAAAATTGAGAATAACGACTGAGTCTGTAACATGTACTTATCTTCACAAAAAGACACCATGTCAGATTAACAATCCTTTAAAAAAAAAAAAAGAAGAAGAAGCAGCAGCTTCCTCACCTGTGTTACAAGTTATGAACTGAAAATGAACTTTTAACATGCAGTTTACTTGTCACTCAGTTTGGACAATGAAAAGAGACTAGTAATGTTCATTTTGGATTATAGTCAAATTCACTTTCTGGTTCTCTCTCACAAGCACAATAGTGCAATGTTTTGGTTGCAAATTCTGCAGGAGAATGTGTAAATCCAAATATAAATTGATTCCTTTTTCCATGACAGCCATGGTGTAAGAGGGTGCAGCTACATATACGTCAATAGAGCTACTGCTTTCAAGGTGTTACAGAACCTAAGAAAAACAGAATCTATATTTGCGTCCTACAGTGCACTTATATACTTGATCCTTGTTTGCAATATATCTGTTGTTGGGATAAATACAGCTTTCACCAAACAAAAATACAAACTATGATAAACAATAGTTATATCAGGAGTGACATCCTAGAATTTGATTTTTGTTTGGGAGGACACAACAAAAACTGGTGACTGGTGTGACAGCTGAACCACAAGGCTAAACACTAACCTTGCTTTTTGAATGGTAAGATCCTTTTCTTTGGCTATGTTGTCAAGCTGATTGAGGTTTCTGCGTAGGTTTAATATCCGAACTCTGTCTGCATACTTCATGGTCTTGTTGTTGTTGTTATTACCGTTGTTCATGTAGTGTTCCTGGATTTCCCTTTAGATTTGAAAAAAAAGACTTCCACTGTCACAAATAATTAACCATTATGACAACGTTGAGGCATTTCATAGTTATTTGGGGTATATGAACACACATTTACACTCTTTTTCTTTCAGTTTCTTAAATTAATTTTTCATCAGAAGTATGAATGTATAGTAAGCATAAAAAACAAAACAAAACAAATTAACAAAATCAGCACGAAAATACTTGTTATGCACATGTAAACCCACCCGGGAGTCAGCCAGAGACCCAAGCGCCTGTCCCTATAAAATCAGGCCATCTGGTCACACAAGGTCGGTGTGTGGCTGCCCCAAGTTGGCACCAAGGGTCGCAGCCCGTAGCACAGAGCCTGCAGACAGCCCAGTCTCGGAGCATGGCACACACATGGCATGGGGCACCAGAGGCTCTACCCAGACTGAATAAACTTTGCAGGTTGGGCTGCTGTGTTATTGGCGGGGGGAGATAGCATAGAGCCCACAGCCTGAACTTGGGCCAGTGTGCTTTAAATGCCAGGGCCAATTTTTAGTCCCAGTCCATCACTGTGTATAAGTCTGGCTATAACTAAACATATGTGATATGCAAGTTTCCTTATGCAAACAGGCTAATGAACCTTATTCATGATCTTCCTTGTGATGGGGCATCCATCCCACACTGGCAGGGAAGGGGTTAATAACGCCTAAGGGAGGCTGCTTAGGAAGCAAACAATAGGAGAGGGCCAGCGAGAAGCAGCCAAACAGGGCCCAGGAGATCCATATAAAAGGAGTGGCAGGGCAGCAGGGTCAGTTGTTGCAGGTATTGGGAGCCCAAGAACAGAAGACTGGGTTCCTAGAGAGCTGCAAGAGGGCAGTACCTTGGACAAAGCAACTGCTAGCAGGGACCAGGGGAGCTAGAGAGAGCTCCTGGTTGGCTGCTGGGATTTGCAGGCTTGAGGCCTTGAGAAGAGGGTGAAGAAGGTGCTAGGGCTGCAGGGAAGTGGCCCAGGAAATTGAAGCAGCACTGGTGGAAAAGTTAAGGAGAGGCAGCAGGAGGCTACTAGCTAAAGGGTACCTGGGCCAGGATCTGGAGTAGTGGTCGGGCCTAGTCTCCCCCCACCCCCCCTCCATTCGCCACTGGGGAAGTGGCTGGACTGGGAGATACTCCCCATCTCCCCTCCATCTCCCTGCCCCCCTGGAAGAGGTAAAATACAGATGGTGGCATGGCTGGAAGGCCGAGTCATTAAGAGGATGCTGTGGGACTTGGACTGAGTCTGTCTGCAGGTGGAGATGGCAGAGGCACCACCAGGAGGACAGCACACCATCTGAGAGAACTAATCCCCATGATGGCCAGCAGGAGGCATCAATGTGGTGCGTGGACCCTGTCACATTAATCACTCCTGCTATCCTCTTGCTAGGTCTTTCCAGGGCAGAGATTAACAATCTTGTCAAATTGGGCCAAAGAGTGCTTTGATCTTTGCAACATGAAGTAGTACCCCCATTGGACCATGTTTAAACCATCAAACTCATTCTCACATGTGACCTGTGTTAGATTTTTAACTGCGATCTCCTGAGTTTTAAGTAGTATATTCATCTGCTGTACCACCTATTTGCAGGACCAAAGTAGCATTAGTGCAATTGTACTTATGCCTATCTGTTCAACAACATATAACCCAACCCTGATGTTCTTGCACAGACAAAACTCTCACTTGCTTACAGATCCCAATGAGTTACACAGGATAAATAGGGCCCAAAGTTTGTCTGCATCTTACCATTGCCATCTAACCTTGCTGCTTTCCATTACTAAAACACCTTTGTCAGCAAGGCCTAAAATTCCTACTTCCCATAAATAAATCCAATGTATTCTTGAAATTGTGATAAATAAACCTCCCACAAAAAGCAAATTAATACCATATAAGAAATTACCAGTATAGTTGATGACTGAGTATACAAATTACTCACCCACTAGAATCAGAGTCCTCTCCAACTCCTTCAGAAGCATCCTTGCTTCTGATTTTCTCCTCCACTGACTTTTCACCAAGCTTATGTCCTAACAAAAATTAAAGAAAAACAACAATTTAATAAAGATACTTTGGGCATTAAAATGTACACTTCCTGCCAAGTCAAAACAAGACAAGTAGCATGGAGATGACATCTTAAAAGCTTTATTGCTGTGCATAATCAAACTTCTTGTCACAAAATACACATGAAAGCAATTTTACACCTGGGAAATGAAACAGACAAATGCCCTCCACCTTCATTACAGAGCTGTCATTGACAATCAAATGTAAGTGTTAAAAGAAGAAAGTTTGTATTAGCCAAATGGAATTCAGGACTTATGGTTCATTGATGGGTTTTGGCAGGTAGTATAATAAAATGCTATTCACCAAACATTAACTTATTCCACTGTGCATGCATTTATATATTTTTCATTCTTCTAACTTGCTGAAACAATAATAGAATAATTTCTCACTAAATATTTGTGATCTCCATATGCCAAGATGGTGATGAAAAAATAAAATGTTTGCCTAAGAAATTTTTCATTTTATGGTCAGTATCAGCACTGCACTGAGTAATAATGGGTAATAGGGCACAAATATAGAAAAAAAGCTTGCATCCAGTAAAATATTTGTACATTGTCCTTGTATAATACTAGGGAACTATGTAGTCGAACGCTGATTACAGTCTCTCTGTGAGAAACAGTTTGATTTGAGAAGTAGGGATACTAGAGATACCTTCCTCCTCTGCCTAATCTAGTCACAGACTAGATTCTGATTAGGCACACTGGTATAAATCTGAGGCAACCTCATTGGAGTCAGTGGAATTATTCTGGATTTATACCAATATAACTAAGAACTCAGTTTGGCTTCCTATCTGTTGTGTGGACTGTCTCAAAGAGCCAAATGAGTAGGTACATTAATATGTCAGCATTTGTAAAGTAGCAAAATATTTCATCTTTACCTTTTGACTGGTTTGCCACATTCCAGAACCGATCTGTTACATTGTCGTCATCTTCTTTTTCTTCTTCCAAAAATGGTGAAGCAGCTGTCTGTTCCTTTTCACAAATATCAAAGAACTCAATATCTTCCATGCTGGCAATTCTTTTAATAGAATGTAGCTACCAAAGAAAATAATTAGTATATGAATATTCCCACTCCACACACAAATGCTGATGATATTTTGAGATGAATTAATCACATTTGATCAAGAAGATATTTCGTATATGTGAAATAACTGGCTACAATTAAACATCTAATTACTAGCTACACACTTTGAATCTGGATTTTAATGTACCTCTTAAAGAGAAAACTAGGCCATTTCCAGAGTATTTTCCTATCATAATAAGGTCAACAATGACGTAGTGCTTCCAAACACATTTTTACCCAGTGATTGAAATGGTTAGTTTTATGAGACATGTCAGATGTTTTATTAATTCATTTTTATAAATATTCAAAAATATAATTTCACTCAGCAAGCTATTTATGACAATTGACAAGAAAACAGAAGTTTAGCATAGGTTTGGTTCATCTACCAAAAGAATGTACAAAAAATGTATCAAGATAAATCAGTTTAAAAACATGGAAATCTACGTAACAAAAACATCATTTAGGTGTTAAAATGGCCAAATCCAGCTCCCAAATAAGTATGTGGGTGTGAACAGAAATAATAAAAGTAGGGATGTTCACAGTGCATTTATCATGTGTCCAATACCTAAAGTCTATAGGACGCACAATTAAGGTTCAGCCTTGCAATCATTGTGAACCCCAAATGTCCTATAAGTTAGTGGGAGGTTTCTGTCCAAAATATTGCAAGTATCAGATTCTTAATGTTGCCATAGAAACTAGGGGCCAGATATCGGGTGGTGTAAATTGGTGTAGCTCCATTATCTTCAATGGAGCTATGCCAATTTTCATTAGCTGAGAATCAGGGCCTAGAGTTAAAAAAGAACACTTAGGTCATTTTACCCAACTCCTTTTATATACAGAATTGTACCCTAAAATGTAGAAACTAATTTTATGCTAGTGCACCATCTAGGTACCACACACTGGTTGTTTAATCTTTAATTGTAAATTTCCCTGCTTTTGTGGATCTTAGACTTGGCAGGTCTCATCCTGAACTCACTGACACCAGTGTAAGCCAGGGGCAAGTCCATCAGAATTAAAACCTGTGTACATGGGAGAAGAATCAGGTCCATCAGATTTAATATAGTCTGTGTTTGAATTATTATATAACTAGTAGAGAAAACAGTCTAATTAGTGGAATAAGTAAAAAGTATTTCTATTATTATTGTTTTATTATTTGTTTTATAGTACTCTGTGTAAATTGTTTTTCAAAAAAATCAGAATTTTATTATTGTTTGGATGCAGCATATTATCTTTTGAAAATAACAAAACAATTAACATTCAACTGCACGATTGTTGTGGATTTTTAAACAGAACAAATCTGGCCCATTGTTTCACAGAGAGCACAGTCTGTTTACACAGTATAATATCTGATATTTGCTAACTGAATTTCTCTTACGAATTAAATATGAAATAAAGTAGGAGAGAAGGTCAGACTCCCAGTTATGGTCATTCATGCAAATGAACCTTAAGAAGCAAAGTGGAAGTGAGGGAGGACCAAAGGGTATAAGTTGCCATTTTCAAGTGACAAGCACTTAACCAGATTTTTAAAGATACTTAAACATCTTGAGGTGCACAGAGGTGCCTAATGGGAATTTTGAAAGTGCAGAAAGAGATTAGGTGCCCAGCTCACAATTGAAAATCTTACTTGGTGCCTAGCTGCATTGTTAGGTGCCTAAATAACTTTAAAAATCTGGCCCTAAGTGCCTAAGTAACCTTTGAAAATGGGATTTAGGAGCTTTTGAAAATTTTACCCCCAACAGCCCCCAAATTCAATCAAAATGTCAGGGTGAACAACTCAAGGTGGAATATAAACTAATACCAAACTCAGCAATAGCTTCATGTGTCAAGGTGCTGAACACTCTGGCCCCAATTCAGACAAAAATACTTAAGCATGTGAATAGTCCTATTGAAGTGACTAGAAATATTAATATACATTGAGAAGAATTTGACCCCTTGGTGCTAATAAGTAACTTGAATGAGTCTCAGTGCTACCTCCATAGTACTAGAACCCAAAGGTCTACAGCCTTGTTCTATTCAGTCTTCTTAGGATATGTCTACATAGCCTGCAGCAGTGAGCCTCCCAGCCTGGGTCGACAGACTCAGGCTTGCGCTACATCTCTAAAAGTAGCTATGTAGGTGTTGTGGCTTGGGCAGGAGCTTGGGCTCTGAAGCCCACCTCCCTCTCCAGACTTCAGAGACTGAGCTCCAGCCTAAGCTACAACATCAAAGCTCTGTCTACCATGAGCCCTGTGAGCCTGAGTCTGTTGATCTGGGCTGGGAGGCTTGCTTCCATGGGCTGTGTAGACGTACCCTTAGTCAGCTAATATGCTATTACATATGCAATGACAAATCAAAGAGGAAAAAAACAACAACTGTAAGTGCTCAATATGATCTGTTTAGTCACACAGCTACTGTGTGTGTGACATTTTAATAATGTACATACAGAAATTGCTTTGTATGACATATTTATTAACAGATATAAAACAGTTGTAACAGGTTTTGGCATGTGGTAAGCACGCTGTCTGAACACTTTAGAATTTCCCTGGATCCATATAAATATTCCAATTCCATCCCACTGGTCCTGATATGAAGAAAAATAATCCTTCCACCTTTGGTGACCACTTTACCAAAACAGAGTAAGGTCAGCTTGAGTCATTTTCTCATAACCTTTGTTTCCGATGCAGTTCTCAGTCACTGTTACCAGAACATACTTCCCCAATGTTGATTACATTTACCCAAACTCAGTAAATACCTTGTGGCATCCACTAGGAGTTATTACCAGATGGTACATCATCAAGATTCTACTCACACACAGACTTATGTGCTTAATTTTATGCACATACGTATCCCCATTGACTTCAATTGTACATGCCTAAGTCTTTCCAGGATTGGGACTCAAATCAATAATCAGAGGAGCAGGAGAAGGAGGGAGGTTTATTTTCCCTTTTGAAGGAAGAGAACAGGTAAACTATAGAACTTAAAGTTAAGGAATCAACTTGAGCTAAAGCAATATAAACCACCATTAAACCCAAATAAGAGTGCCTGCACACGGTTTTGTATTTGTTTAATTAAACTGGTTTAAAAACATATCTTTTGTTAAAATGGTGGAAGTTTGTGTGTAGACAAGGCCTTATTAAACAGGTTTTGTGCTTGGAAACTGTGCTGGAATAGTGGAATAGCTAGGAAGAGCCTCTTTCTAGCTGCTCTTCCAGGTGGTAATGCAGCCTCTGGGTCCATATAACCATCAGCCAGAGAGTATGGGTGGAATCCACCAAACTACATCCCCCACTGCAATCCATAAAACTCCCACCATACTCTGTATGCTCCCAAACTCACTTGGCATCTAAACTTTTGCTTCTGGGCATGCACACTGCTCTCTCACTTTACGTTCAAGGAGGAAGAGGAGGTGGTTAGATCATTCATCTGGGATGTGATTCAATTCCAGATTCAATTCCCCCCTCCTTGGCAGAGAAGGTGAAAGAATTTGAACAGGGGTCTCCCACTTCTCATGGGAGTGCTCTAACCCTAGAGCTATAAGATATTTTAATATGGGGCTCCCTCATTCTCTCTTGTTGAAGCTCTTCCACTTAACTAAAGAAAGAAAGTGATTGGGCTAGACGCAAGGAGAGAGATTGGGCAAGACTTCATACTCCAGTGATTAGGGCACCCACATGGGGGGCAGCAAACCATTAGTCAAATCCCCCTCCTCCAATCACTCTTTATCCACAGTTGAAGAGCTTTACAGGAGAGACAGAGGGAGCCCCACATCAGAATATCCCATAGTTCAGGGGCTAGAGAATCTCCTGTGAGAGTGAGACCCTTTTCCCCTCTCTGCTAGGGAGAGGGGGAATTGAATCTAGGTCTCCCTCATCCCAGTGTTCTAACAACTGGACTAAAAGTTACAAGATGGGCAGTAACTACACCAGCTCCTCCTCCTCTGGCTGTTTTGTGTGGAGAGAGGCAGGTACCTCACTCTTTCCTGCAAGAAACTGATGCCTGAGCCAAGAGAGGGGTTCCCATTCATGCACGGCTAGCAGAGCTAGGCACCTACATTGGAGAAAAGGGCAAGGCTTAGCATATCAGTGTCTCCCATTGACTAGGTTAGGCAGAGAGTTGCCTAGCATGCTGGCTTTTGTGGACTGCATTCCTCGGCACCTATCTCTCCTCATTCATTGTATAAGGAACCTAGGAGCCTAACTCAGTCTTACAGATCAATGTGTTGTGCCTGTAATTTTCTAGGGGCCTAAATGTTAGGCACCATGATGCCTCAGTCCTTTTGTGGATTCCACACCATGTCCCTATCTCTCCACAATAGACTATGAAGAGCCCACCTCTGCCATGTGGAAGGCATATGGAGATCACCCCCATAAGCAGCCCCTCACAATACCTCACCTTCTCACACAGTAGAGTTTCCATGGCCCAAACCAAACAATACTGGGAAAATTTCACCCCCTGTGAAAAGAGAGATGTATGCTTTCCAGATGGGAGACTATGCTATATGTGGCAATGAAAGATACTTGGGGTCTGATCCAAAACCTATTAAAACCAATGGAAAGTCTCCCATCAACTTTAATGGACATTGGATCGGATCCTAACTGAGCAGCAACAATAAATTTTTTCAAAGAGAGACCTCTCTGCAATGTACACCAACTAACATACACTATAAGTACAAGAATAGTATGGATAAGGATTAAAAAACAGCATTGGCACTTTGCTATAAAAATTAACAAAATCTATTTTTAAACCATTGCGTGAAGGGGGATAATGAACAAAAAAATGATAATTTGTTCAGAAAGGTTTAAAGAGTCACTGACACTTCATGGAAAACTTTGAAAAAATATTCTACTTAGAAACCATTCTGTTGCTATGGTCTATATTTTCTCTTTTCTTGCACTCTCTCTGTTGTTAAGATCACTTGCAAGAAAAAGGCTTTTGGTTATTCAACAGCTCAGAAATTTCTGCAGCTTTTACTCCACTTTGAATTCACAGGGCTGTATTCCTCACACCACTGGAGAATTTGTCCCACAAACCTCACTATATGTGAATCAATCACTGCCACATAATGTCATAAACACATTTTGATTTTAACCTTCAGATGAGAAATAGCAAAGGAAATAATTAATAATCATGTTTTGCACTTCATCTGAGTACTTGCCAGAGGGGTAAAGTGTTACAAATCTTAACAAAGAAGTTGTTTTCCTGCAACATTAACCTGGAATCCTATTAACCTCAGGACTCAAAGAATACAGAACGTGTATGATACAGAAGCAAAATGGGTTCTACACAAAACATCAGCTGAGGCAAAAGAGACTGAAGCTACAATCTAGCCTTGAGTTTTGAGCATGAGAAGGTCATCAGATAATGACATGGTGTCAAAACAGTACAGCAAAGCATTACAATACCATAACATACAACCGGGTCCCCAAACTTTCAGCTGCCAGGGCCACATCACTCAGTCTTGGTCTTATAGTGGGTCGAAGCAGCTCCTCCTGGCCAGGGCGCTGGGCCCACGTCACGTGGGAGAGGGGCAGGGGGAAGGAACAGGGCTGGGAGGGGGAGCAGCCGCTATGTGGCACTGCTTGTGGCTGGGAACAGCTCCTGGCCAGGGTGCTGGTTCCACCTCACATGGGATCGGGGTGGGGCCGGGAGGGGGGAGTGAAGACTTGGCATGCCACTTGTGAAAGGTTGCTGACCCCTGCGTTATGTTATGAAGGGCTGCACATAATTGTAATGCCACTGGACTCAGCGGGCCGATCAAAATGTGTCAGCGGGCCAGATGTGGTCCACATGCTGTAGTTTGGGGACCCCCGCCATACAACAATGTAACATGATAATGTATCAAAATGTCATTGTATTGGGAGGCTATATGAATACATTCTAACAAAACATCACATTATCAGGAATTAAATCTAATTTATCTTGAAATGTGGCAACCATAGCTGGGATTGAATTGGTCCAGAATTTATTCTGACATGTTTTAGTACTAATGTTTTACCAATAATCTATGTTGGGGGATTATTCTTTAAAGAAAATCATAAATAAATGGGCAGTGAAAGGCATGTAGCATCAAAAATTTCATCATACTGCAGAATAGCAGTTTTGCGTCACAACATCACACTATGTCAAAATGCCCTCTTGACACGTGACATTGGGTCAAAAATATTACTGCGTATCACAGCAATGTCATGCATAATATGACACAATACAATTATATCCATCACACTGTGACAAAATGCCATAATAGCACCCTGGTATTGCAAATATGTAATGAGATTGAGGCGAACTGTCATCATACAACATGTCACATCAAAATATCACTGTGATATGATGTCACATAACATGCAGTGCAAATATTGTGAGTGTGATGCAATGATCCTGCATCCAAGCATGACACTGTCGTGCCGCAACATGACGTACCATGCTCATGTCACAACACTGTCATGCTGCAGTACCTCAATATGTTTCACAGCTGCAGCCTGTGAGCATGGTTTTGGGGAAGTGGCTTATCTCCTTTGGCAGGGTAGGGATAGCTAATTGCCCCCATTAAAATCATGACAACCCTGGAATATAGGAGCATAAACACCCTCTGATGTAACACAATAATGTCATGACATTGCATGGCTTGTGACAGTGATTTGGGGGAGGGGATTTGTCCCTTCAGGCAAAGCAGGCAGAACTGCTCACCCCATTAAAATCACGACAGCCCCAGAAGATAAGGGTCATGCACAATTTATGACGTAATGTGAGTGCATCAGGACATGACATGTCAGGACATGGCCTGGCTTGTGACAGTCACGACGTGGTCTAGATAATGCTTGGTCCTGCCATAAACGCAGGGGACTGGACTGGATGACCTGGCGACTGATTATGGGGACAGGGCTCATCCCCCTTTGCAGGACGTGGGGGGGAGGGGCCGCAGCCCTTTAAACGTGTGTCTTCCCCCCCCACCTAGTAGGAGGGGTCCCAAAAGCTTCCTGCCCCCGTCAGCTAGCGGGTGAGTCATGAGCCCCGGAGGGCCGGGGAGACCCTGGGCTGCGCTAAGTTTGGGCAGCCCCTCCCTGAGAGGCTGGGGACAGGGACAGGCCGGCACCTCAGCAACCGGCCCCCGCCCGCGCCCCTGAGCTAACAGATCACCCCGCCGAGACGGGGGTTCAACGGCCGCCCAGCAACCGACTCAACCACCTACCTCGCTCGCCTGCCTCCCTAAGCCGCGTCCCGCGCTCCTGTTCAATGTTGTTGTGGGAGTCGCTAAGGCAACGGAGCGAACCAATTTGAGAGATCTGGGGGAGTGGAACGTTAAAGCCTTAACTCGGTTCCGCCTGAAAGCTTAAATTCAGCAGCTGCGTAACCTGCTTCGCTGTGGGCGGTTTCCTGCGAGCTAGCTAGCTGTTGGATGGGGGAGGGGAGTCCTGTCTTCGGGTATTCTCCTCTCTCCACCCCCTCCAGAGAAATGGTACGTTCCAACCGGAGGCGGGGAAGGCAACTAAAGGGGAAATAAACCAGAAGTTGTGCTGACAAACTGATGGTCTGACATGGTCTATTGTTACATACATACGTTGCTGCTGAGTTTCTCAGTTTTACCTAAAGTAAATTGATAAGGTTACCTCATTGCATGCAATATTTCCTTGTAGTTCCTTAATTCTACTACAGGAAATAACCTCAGTGCTGGCAATATATCCAACTGCAAGTACTTATTTAAGGCAATTGGCAAGTGTTTTTACAGACTGCTGGTAGTGGTGTATTGTGATAAGGTGTATAAACTCCATTCTGTCCGAGCCACTAAGGGGTTAAGGGATAGAGTAGCTACCTCCACAGCTGTGGCTAATTGGCTGACCAGCACCACTTGTGACAAGAGGCTGCAACCCAGCCAGAAGGTTTTGTTTGCTAAAGAGACTGAGGAATACCTTGTCTCAGTAGCTAGGGGGTAGGAAGTTACTCAAAGAGTAGGACCACACATTCCCTGAGGACTGGAGTGAGATTGTCTGGAGGAAATCCTGTCCACGGAAGTAGGTATACCTTCTCTGGCAATCTACAGGCTAGAGAAAGACTGGAATCCCTAGTTTTTTACTAACAGGCCCAGGAGAAAAATGATATAGGGGCTTGAAGATAGTGGGAGCTGAACTGAAGGGCTAGGAGAGCAAGTTTTTAAAGGGTTAGTGTGCATCTGATGAGTCTGAGGACAGGCAAGAGGCACTGAGTTCCTTCACATGTACATCTTAATGACAGCATTTGTTTCTAGTAGCACCTGAAGTATGTTAGGTGCTATATAAACACTAAACAAGGCATGGTCCCTGCCTCAAAGATCTTACGGTTTAGGATGTAGGCCCCCGTCCTTTGAAGACTAGTGCATATGGTTAATTTTAAATACTGTGAAATCGTGACAGTGGATAAAGCTGAATAAATACATACATCTGCAGAGTATAAGGTGTGGATATTCTATAATGAGATCTATTAATCACAGAGGAAGTAATATATTTTAGAATAAATATTATTTTGTTAATTATGAACTGCTATGCTTCTGTGCATGTTGGGTCTTGTATGTTTTTTAAGTAACTCAAGACTAGAATATAAAAACTTAGTAATAAGCAATCAAGATAGTAGGTTCGAGGACTTTTGCTACACAGACTTAGAACTAATCAGAAGGCATACTGATAAAAGAGAACAAGCTGCTTTTGGTATAGTGAAGCTGTACAAACTGATTTCTTCTCAATGAAACATTAGAAAGAATCTCTATATGGTAATACATATTGTAATATAGTTCTTTGATTGGATGCAGTTTTCAGGGTATTTTTTATAACTGTTCAGGATTAGTTTCAAATGTTATCTGACTAATTTTTAATAAAAAAAGAAAATAATGGGGTCATTTGTATTTTTAAGAAACGTGTGCTGAAGGCCTTAAATTTAACTATGTCCTCACTCAAAAATAAGGGCAGAATCATAACTTTGCAACAAGCTGTAAAAAAAAAAGGGGGCAATGCATTCATTATTGCATGATCCCTCAAGAAGCCCTGGAGGAGTAACAATTAGAGCTGGTCAGAAAATGGAATTTCCATTCTGTGGGAAATACAGATATTCAGACTTCTGTTTTCATTCTGAATAGGAACAAAAAGTCATGTAACGTTTGTAAAAACTCCTTTGGCTGAGCTTGGGAGCTGTGTTAATGGATACTGAGAGCAACTGTGTTCAGCCCAGCCCATGTGACTGGTAGGTGGTGGGGGGCCTATGAGAGGCCTATGTAAAGCAGAGAGAAAGTGTGGTATATTCTACTTTCTCACTAGGATGCAAAGGAGCTCTACAGAACTAATAGACTAGCATTATGGTACTTTAAAAAACCCAGACCATTAGAACTAGTGGAAAACTGTTCTGTCAACAAGTTTTCAATCAGAAAATGCAGTTTAATTTAAATGTTTTGTGGGAACATGTCGATTTCAATGAAATTTTTTAAGGAAACATTCTGAAATGACACGAAATCAAAATGGAGTATTTCATTTTGATTTTCTTGTTTTGCTTAGGTAGTTATATTATAAAATATTAAAGTTGTTGTTCTACATTTATATAATGTATTATAATGTCTCAACAGTATTGAGATGGAACATTTCAATAAGGTCACTTTATTGTTTCCAAATAAAAAATTTTCAGAATTTCTGTTCCACAAAATATTTCAAAATTTTGAATTTTTGTCCTGAATTGAGACATGTGCTGTGCCAAACCACTTTACAGATGATTATTTTGAGCTATCTTCAGTCATGCTGAAGAACCTATGTTTTGTAACTTCCTATGTGGAGCATTTTCAAACAGCTAATTTCCTGGTTTCCAATACAGTATTTTTGGGCAGCATCCATCCACCCATGTACCTTTGACACACAGATGCTACCCCAACACCATCCCATAGCAACAAAGAGTTCTTACAATCTTAAACCAATTATCTGTAAAATGTGTTTATACCTCTGCTTGACCTCATGGCTTTCTACTTAGTGAGTAGTGCTACTGAAATCAGTGGTGCTGCTCCCAGAACATGATGCTACTCAATGTAAGGATATATATATCAAACCATTAATTACTACTATTGGATATTTAAAAAAATCAGATTTGCCCTCAAACATGATGATTTGGGAAATATATATGGGGTATGGTTTAAGGAAACTGCAGCAGGATTGATTACAACACCAGTTAAAATGATAGGGTGAGATGGCAATTCTCAACCTTTTCTAGACCATGACCCCATGTTACAACAAAAACAAGTTTCAGTACTGCCCTCTCCCATGTGGACATAAAGAAAGAGAAGGTGATTGCAACCCTTCTAGTCCTTTTGCATTGTGACCCCACAAATGAGAACTCAAGACGTTATAATGGATACAGAGTCTTTAAGATTTAGGTCACTGATTCCATTCTAGTCCCTGGTTGCAGGAAACTGATGAATGTTAAGTATTAGATATGCAATATAGTTCTAGATCTTGCAAACAATTAATAGGTGGATAGCTGCAGGATCAAGGCCATAGAGACTGGCAACTTTGGAGAAGGACATGTGTGCATAAATGGAGATCCTGCCATTCTCTTTGCTTTAATGTTAAAGCTAGAGAAGTTTCGTTAGATTCACTATGCTTGCTTTTTTAATAGAATGGTGCATAAACTAGATGCTATTCATATTTGTAAGTGGAACTGAAACTAAAGTTTAGGCCCAGGAAAAAGTGACAGATCCACCAGAAAAGCTCAGAGAATAAAAGACAACAAAGAAAATTACTACGCTCCGGGCTCAAACTGAAACACTAATTAGAGACAATAGATAGTTTAGAAGAAAAATGGAGAAGTTGGAGAATGCACTTACCTATTGTAATTTAAGGTTAGTAAATTTCCCGAGAGTTTCTCTATTATTAGAGGAACTCTTGGATTATTTAAATAATTGAAGGAATCATTGAACCTGGGAAGATGGCTTTCCATCTGTTGGGAAGGGGTTTTATTATGCCTGTTAAGAGAATCGCTGTGAGTGAATGTCTGGAGAACTGAGGTAAAGAAGCGAGATCTCTCCTTGACTATTCAAACCTCCTCCAATTTGGGCTTCTCCAGTTCTCATACTGTATCCACAGGTCTCTCTGCCATTAAAATCACTGTCCTCACTCCTCTATCTCAGGTACATATACAGCCCACTTTATCATAGTATCTCAGGCTATGTCTACACTACTGTGGGAAGCAGACTTTGTTTAATTCAACTTTCAGCAGGTGATTTTTAGAAATCGCAGCAGAGTGTACATACTACGGTGTTTGTGCTGGTCTCTTGCATTCACACTGACCAGCCTTAATTTGAATTAAAAAGCAATGCAATGTGGGTAGCTATCCCACAGTGCAACTAGCCACGGTGGCTGTTGGGATGAGTGTCTTCATCCCAGGCACCTTAATTACAGGCACCTTAATTCAAATTGAGTGGTGTCAGTGTAGACAGGGGTGTAATTATGTCGACTTAAGTCACCAGTGTAGACCAGGCCTGAGTGACTCTCAGTCTTTACTGTATTTATCACCAGAACAACCCTGTTAGGTAGGAAGTACTATTATCCCATTTTACAGCATGGGACCTGAGGCACAGAATCTTATCCAAGATCATGTAGAAAGTCTGTGGGAGAACAAGGAACTGAACTTGGGTCTCTGGGGTCCTAGACCATTTTCCCTAATCACTAAACCACCCCATCACTTCAGCACACCCTAATCACTTCAGACCATCTGTTGACTTCCAGTATGCTTCCATGTAATTCAGACTCATCTTTTCCAATGCCGCACACTGCTTCACCCCTGCATCTCATCTCTACTTGGTCCTCCCCATGTACTCTATGCTATGCAAATTCAGTTCAGCTTGATTCTCCCTATGTCTCTTCTTCCAAAAGATGCTTTATGCCCCCTTTTCATGCTATCCTCTATGCCAGTAACAGCATCCCGGAACCTGCACACTGAGGAGACTGAGGCTGCATAGTGCACAGGGTCAGGGAGGATGTTGTCATGGATTCTCATCCCCTCACTTTGTATTTATTGTTGTTTATTGTATTGTGGCTAATTTAGATTAGTTTCCTCAGAGCAGACACCTGTCCATTTTATCTACCCTTATTTATACCATACTCAGTGGTTTGGCAGGTGTTAGGGCTCCTCTGCCCCTTTCCCTTTTAGTTCCCAGACACAGTTTGCTGGAAAGCAACAGTCCAGAGTCCAATCTGTAGGCACTTTGTGAAGGGTTTATTGAGGGTTACACTGACAAGTTTAAAACCATAACTATATTTAAGCCTTTTACATTAGTTGAGCTTATTTTTTTATATGCTTATAGAGGGTTTTTTGGTTTTTTTTTAAATTTAGTTCTATACACATTTAGAACTTTTTTTCTTTGATTATAATTTTATACACTGACAAACTTTTTTTTCATAGCTTTAATTACAGCTGTAGGCGACCACCCCACCCCCTGGTAGCACTCTTTCTAATATATAGTTATATTTTGTTTTGGGGAGTCTGGGGGCTTTGTTACGACACCTTTTGTACTTTATGGGAGGAGCAGGGAGTGGAGTCACATTTTGGCCATGGTTAGTTTATGGCCCTATGTTTGTTTGTGGTTTGTTGTTTTTTGTTTTGCTTTTTTAGCTGGTTGCTTGGCCTTGCTCTGGTGTGTGTCTTAAAGAGGAGTCAGAGCTTTTTTTTACTTGCGTATTTATATATTATATTTTTATTACGCTTTGAAACATTTTAACTGCATTTTTTATTTTTATAGTAATAAAAAAACCCATCTAATTGCAAACAGGCAAGAGGAACACACACCGTCTTTGTTTTTTGTTAACATGCGTAGCTCAGAGACTTTGACTTTTAGGCAGGCCCAGAGGCCCGGAATCCCATCTCAGGCAAATACACAGGCCTAAATACTTATATGAACTTACATTATATACTTATATCCTATCAGCAGGCACTTACTGTATGAAGATGTATCTACTACAAGATACATTCTCAAAACAAAAGGGGTTAAGATTTAAAGGGACCTGTCTTGTGACATTTAAATTTCTGGCTCATTAGAATTGACAATGCAGTTTGCTGCATGGATAAATGTGCTTCTTTACATGGATACATTTTTTTCGTAGATGTTTCCAAGGTGACAGCAGCTCATGTGGAGGTTTCTACCTTTTAGGCAGGAAGATTTGGCACTAATGAAGGAGTCTAGGTTCTTGCACTGTGGTGGGTGTCAGATTAGATAGAACAGCATCCCGGACCACACTGTTCTGTAATATGGATCAACTTTGGAAATTTCTTAAAAAGTTAGATGTTGGCACAATGTAAAGACTCATCACTATTATCAGAAAATGTATCCAGCGTGAGGAAGGAACTGGAAGACTCTACAGAGAAAGGCAGAGAATTTATAAATAGTCAGATGAGAAACAGTATTTGATGGAGGATCATAGATCAGGTAAAGTATTAATGCTTGTGATTACCTGTGATTTGGTGAAGTAAAACACAGCTGTGGACTGAACTATATATATAAAGTTAAAGAAATGTTCAGTAGATTTTGCCTGCCTCAACCACACTTATTTACACACAGTCATTTATAAAACAGTATTACATGGCTTAGGCATTAAGGCCCTAATCCACATAGATACTTAGGTGCCTAAATTTTAGGTTTAGACTTTAGACTTCTAAGTCCTAGTTTTAGGCTCTGCTGCGATCCACAAAACTCCCAATGAACACTGTAGACACCTAAACTCACTCAGCACCGACATTTTCAGGGTAAAAGTTCCCTCAGTGCCTAAGTTTCTGCCTCTGAGCATGTGCACCACTGCCTCCTTCGAGGGTTCAGACACCTATCTCACATGTAAGCCCCCGGGGGTATGTCTACAGAGCAAAGAAAAACCCATGGCTGACTTGCAGGGCTTTGGCTGCAGGACTGTTTCTTTGCTGTGTAGACTTCCGGGCTCAGGCTGGAGCCCAGGCTCTAGGATCCTCCTATCTCATAGGGTCCTATAGCCCGGGCTCTATCCAGAAGCTTACATAGCAATGAAACAGATCTGCAAGCCTGAGTCGGCTGGCATGAGCCAGCTGTGGGTTTTTCTTTGTTGTGTACATATCTTGAGTGATTCTCAAACTGAAGGAAGACAAGCATTCAGCTGCATAAGCCATGTGTGGGACCCAATCCAGCAGGCATGCTCAGAAGCCCCTTACTGGATTGGGTCCCTTTCAAAATTTGGCTGGAGGAGGAGGAGAAGATGACTTTACAACTTTTATCCTAATGGTTTGGGTACTCAGCTGGGATATGAGATACCAAGGTACAAATCCACAGGCAGGGAGAGGATTTGAACAGAAGTCTCCCATACCTCTCAGGAGAGTGCCCTAACCACTGAGAGATGGAATATTCTGATGTGGGGCTTCCTCAGTCTCTCCTGTTAAAGCTGTTTATCACTATGGATAAATGGTGAAGAGTGGTTGGAGTGGGCTTTGGGTTCATGATCTCCCTCCTCTGAGGTGGATGCACTAACCATTGGACTACAGCATTATTCCAGTTCTGTCTCTGGCTCAGTGACTGTTCCACTGTGGATAAAAACGTACTTAGTGATTGTTTTCCCATCAAAGGAGGGAGTTCTACCACCCATAAGCAATGGGCCCCCCAAGTTCCTCTGGAGGGGGAGCTGTCTGTGCAGAGATCCTTCCTGGGTTTCCACACAGGCCCCTACACTCCCTGATCCCTTCTGGTTCCCTGATAGCACAGCCTCTTGGGAATCCCAAAAGTGAGGGAGATAGGGGACAACCACAGTACAGAGGGGCTCTGCAGAAAAGCTAAGATAGCATTGCCTGTACTGACATTAAGGCAATTCCCCCTGGAGTTGGTGTGGTAGTAATGGGACAGTACCCCCCACCACCTGTCTCCTTGACAGCCTTGCCCAATGCACTGTTCCTAGTGGCTGGTGAAAAGTTGGTAATTAATTTAGCACTGGGGGAAAGCGCAGGATTCAAAGCACCGAACACTGAAAACCACTATCCACACAACAGGTTAAGCATGGGCAGTGGCAGCGCTAACTTCCCACATGCTGCCATCTGCTAACATACCTTCCCATAGTTATTCACTCCTTGGCATTGACCTCTTTGCTGAGGCTGCCAAAAAGGGGGGCATACAGTGGGGTTCAGAACATGGGTCATCAAACAATCATCAGTTGATAATGACTTTACTAGCCTGAGTTCAATTCCAGCTGGTGACCTAGAAGGGAAAGACTGTACCATCGCCACTCTTCTGTGACAGCCAGTTGCTTTCTACATTCTTCTTCCTAGGAGTTGTCATCATCACTGTTTTTGTTTATTACTGCGGGCTGTAAGGACATAGAGAACTACTCCACAGCAGGAAAATGTCACTCAGCCTCACAACCCAGTCTCCTATATATTGAACTTCTTGCTATTTCCTTCAGGACCATGAGTTTGATCTTTGGAACTAGTTTGAAGCTTAAAATATAAAGGTCTTTTTTCAGAGGTAACTACAGTGTTTTAGGGTGCAGTCTGTTTGAATGATCCTTTACAAAATGAAATTGTGTTGTATTCCTCAGGGAAACAAGTCCAATGTATAATGTCAGTGGAAAAGATATCTTTATTATTTATTTTTGTATTGCTGTAACCCCAGTCAAGGATCAGGACCCCATTGTGTTAAAGGCACTGTACAGATGAACAACAAAGACAACAGGCTCTGACCAAGAACTTACAGTTTAGGCATCAGACAGGATGCCATAGGTGGACAAACAGACAAATGGGGATGCGGGAAGAGGAAGAGGAGGTAACAAAATGAACAAGGTTTAACAATGGAAGTGTTAGCACCCCACTTGCCTAAGCAAGCCAGGCAATAGTGATTTGTAGGCCTCACAGTAGAAGTAGGTTTTAAGGAAGATAACATGGCAACTACCAATTTTGGCAGGGAGTTTTCCCAGTCTGTGGGAATGATATGGGAGAAGTGGACAGGTAGGAAATTAAGGCTGACAGAGTGAAGGTGGGGGCCAACAGTTCAGCAGCTTAGATATGATACATATCTTTATATCCAGATGGTTGCTTGTTTTGGTATAAGTTTTATAGCTCCATCATGAAAAATAAACCAAGATGATTTCATTAGGTGAGGGATCATTGAGTATCCTGACCACTTGTTTTAAAAAAAAAAAAAAAAAAATCATCTACTATTCAGCCTATTGCTACAGTGCTTATTATGCAACCTTATTATACAATTATCCATCTTCTAGGTGGAGGAGACATCCATAGCAGCTGAAGTACTGGTATATAAAATACAGAATTATTGTTGATGGGACCTGACTACAGGACTAGGGATGATCCCTGTGTAGCATCTAAAATGATCTAAATAATCCTCTTGTGAGATTGTTATTGATATCTCCAGATCCCCTCATATATAAAAATAGGAGCATGTGTAATTTTATATAGCTAGAGACATTTAGAAACTTGCCATAATAGAATCTTTCACTAGCTGTTCATGTGGAGTCGTGGGAGAATGAAACTAATTATCTATGTGGTGCATTTTTGCCTCTAGAAATTTTATCAGACAATTAGACATGCTTGCCTGAGTGATGGCAGTAAAATCACCTGTCATTCTTTGAAAATGATCCATTAGGAGTAAAGGATAATGCAGATACAACTTTTAAAAATTTAAACAGCATGACCTCTCCTAGATGTACTCTTGAAATCTTCAGATCATAGAGATCTATGATGATTTTCTTATAAAATTACTGGGTGCATTTCTTCTATATCGTCTCCAGAATCTGTACTCAAATAAAGCACTTTACAGTAGCTGTCACAAAGGCATGGATCACTATGGTCCGGAAAAGGCTGCAACATGCAGATGAAAAATCATGACCACTACTGAAATATGCGTATCTCTGTTCAGCTCATGGTAAAAAATTACTTCCAAGTTGTGGACCCTGTTTACCTGCTAGAGAGAGAGACAGCAGACACTAAATAACCAAATTCATCCAGATGTTTCTCCCAAGAGTGTCCAGATGTAATATATCCCTCTTACAAGGGCTGAGCTGCAACCAACAAGCTCACACCTATTCTGCAATCTCATTCAGGCAATAGAATAGTGATCTGATGAGATGGAAGTATAGTTCTGGGTCTGAGTAATATACTAGTGATATTTCAGACTAAATTCTTTTACCAGTTATCCAGTGGCTTTACATACACAATAACAAGCAACCAGAAAAGGGGAGCCCTGTGAGACTCTAAACTGGAAGTCCCAGTTTGGGTGGAGTATGTCTTAATCTAATGCAGTCTCTGATGAGCCATCTGAATTTTGCATGCAAGGTCAAAATTAATAAAATGGATATTGTCGTAAGGTGCTTGCTGCCACAGAGGTTGAGAAGAGGTAGCAATTTAGTAGGGTGACAAAACCGCTTACAAAAAATACAGTGCCATGGGCCATCTTTGTAAGAATATGTGACAGCTCCAACCCATTGGCTAAGCGAAAAACCTTAATTATTTTCAAGAGGATTAGATGAGAAAGATTACTTTTATTTTATACAGTATTGTGGTTTTAATGCTGATTTTAAGTGTTTTAATCTTCTATCTTTTAAGTCATTTAATCTGTCATTAAGAGTAAAAAACCTAGGATATTGTGTTGGGTATTGTAGAAATAAAATGTATGAAAATAATTATTATGTTAGTTTTCACCCTTCCCTTACTTCTAATAGGAATTATTAATATTGAGTGGGGAAAAAACACCCCCCCAAACAATCTCAGTGCCTAAATAGAAATTTGTGTAGAACTGTGACTAACCAGCAGGCTATATGAACTGGTATCTGCCCTTCTTCAAAAGCATAGCTATAAAAAAATTCAAGGCTCCATTAACTCAATGGCAACTACTCGCGTAAGTAAAGTTTTGCATGTGCTTAGAGTTTTGCAGGAATGGGGTTTATATCAAGACTTTTCTTCTTCAAGGCATAGATGTACTCTGACTGCTAAATCAGCCTTGCAAAATTTGTCATGAGAATTTTTCATCCCAGACACAAAATCTAATTGCCCTACGATTATGATGATGAAAGAATTTACTCACCTGTCAAATATTTTACTTATTCAGGGTGAGATTAGTAAAATGATTGCAAATGCACAGGACACATCCTGCAAGCTGATCTCTTCCCTTGGACCATTATCCCCATCCAGATCCCAGTGCAATTAATGGGTTCTGAACGTAAGCAAGGGTCCACTTCTGGAGATCAGCTTGTAGCCTTAGGGCTTGTGTTTGAAAGACCAGAAAGCTAAATGATGTAGCCAAATACATTCCTGGTGTAACTTCATTGAAGCTATTGGGAGATCATTGGTTTACATCGGAGATGAATCTGCCTCTTCCTGTTTTGGCTGTAGAGCCATCAAGGTGCTGAAACAATGGGGCATTTTGGAGGCAGGAGAAAGGAAAAAGAAATTGCCAGAAGAATTAAAAGAGACAAAAAAAAAAACAAAAAAAAAAACACCCCCCAATTTCCTGTAAGTGATGTGCTTCCATCAGTGGCCCAACCACAGTCAGCAAAACTCATTTTAATTGGGTCAAGGGTGTCCAAGTGAATTAACTGTTCTGTGTATAGTTGGTCCACAAAGAAACACAATTTTATTCTTTCAGCAATTATTCCTTTAGAGAGCTCCATTCTATTGTGTATTTTAAGATTTTATACAGGAAATTGAGTCTATTAAAAGAACAGTTAGTTCATAGAAGCATTTATCCTTTTAGAGCACATGATGTCAATTTTCTTACACAGGTATGCATTTTTACTGGATAAGATTTATTTACTTTGGCTGTTCTTTGATATTGTTACAGGTGTGTTCTTAGGAGATATTCTTGTAACTGTGTGCCTATTTTACTAGTAAAATAATTAGATGGTAACTGTCTAGCTATGGAGAGAAGCAGAATCTGAAGGTTCTAACCACAGGTAGGTAGGCAAGCATATGTAAGACAAGGAAAAAAATGAAAAATTTAAAGTTAAGAAAGTCTGAAAGATGTAAATCTGTCCTTTAATCCATACCAGATGTGTTATCTGATGCAAAATCTCATCCTGTATATTAGATAAAAGAACTTTTTTTATTTTCCCCCCTTCATCATAAACAGCTTTCAAGATGTTTTTAAAAGCAGACAAAGCAACACAGTGAAGCATTAGAGGGTAAATTTAGCTGTTTTCTTTCCCAGTATGCATTAGCTGCAGAGAATGACAATCGAAATTTGCGGAGAAGGGGGGAGGGGGAAACAGAGAAATTCTAAAGCTACATTATTCCTAGATATCTTCCCCCTACTTATTTTAATATACAATACCTATCTATACACACAGTTCATACATATATGTGTGTGGGTAGATGAGTGGGTGGGTGGATATTCTCCTCAGTCCCCTCAGAGCTGTTATTTTGCTTCCCTCGCTTGCTTTGTATATAAAATATTAGCATTAAATGATGCAACAGGAATATAGAAAATATAACCCAAACCTTCTCCCCAGTACATCCTTTGGCTTGGAAAAATATCTGAATAAGATACATGTTCTTTAAAACGTTTCCTTAAATGATACATGTTCTTTAAAACGTGTTTCTTCTCTTCTTCCGACAGAGCAGACCCAAACAGCCCAAGGAAGGAGAAGTGCGGTGGAGAAAACGTGATCAGGTCTTTCATACCTGATATCCGCGTTTGCAAAGAGAGACAGTGAGGACCCAACTTCCCAACTGCATCTTCGACAATGTCCCCCCTGCAGACTGCTCTGCGTGGTCAATCCCCTGGAACAGCAAAGAGGGGTCCCCCAGAGTTGGCAGGAAGCGGCAGGAGCAGATTTGAGCGGTGTGCTTCCAATGACCCTAGAGCTCTTGGCATCTGAGAGCTCGCCCTGGGACAGCCATGGACGGTCCAGATTCTGAAGAGCGCTTCGTGTCTGTTGAAGTAACCCCGCATCGTGTTTCATATCAGGGAAGCACGCTAGCACTGACAGAGATGAGGAGAAAGTTTGTCTAACGCTGGCTCTGCTCTTGCAAGTGCTTGGTGTGTGTTACTTGTTTAAAGCCCCTGGGACTGCAATTTCCCCTTCTTCCCGTGGCTAGATCTCCCAGCTCATTTCCCTCCTCCAAGCTACTTTCCCCTTTCCTTTCCCAAACTACGTGCTGCAGAGGGAAGGCGCGTGCTGCTGTTGCCTCTGGAGTTGTGCAGCCTAGAATTGTGCAGGGAGCGATGCGGGGGAGGAGAAGGGAACGTGCTGCGCGCACACACACACACACACACAAACTCCTGCAGTTTACCTACGCTTTTCCCGGATAAACTGTCCGTTAATCTCACTCCGAACAGCCCCTGAACTGGCTGCCACTCCGTGGACAAGCCCCCTGTGTCCTGAGATTGGACTGGATCGTTTTGTTTTGCACAGGGGCACTTCTAGGATCTGATGAGCATTTGTAGTTCGCTTCCTCCTGCGCTTGTTATGATCAGATCTGTAATTTCAGAGGTTATTTTCGGCAGCCAGCTTTGCACAGAGGAAGATCGGCTTGGAAGAAGCCTCTAAAAAGCAGCCGCGAGCGGGGATGGCACAGAGGGGCAGCTGTGCTGGCACGCCACTTATCCTCTCCTTGATATGAAGCGGGCGGAACTGGGGGCAGCCCAGGAGACAAGGAGGGCTGATCCCGCTCCCCATCTCGCCTTGCCTGCAGGTGTCTCAGGCGCTGTACAGATTGTGGGGGCTGCTGCTGCTGCTGAGCAACAACGCACTGATTCAAACTGAGCCTCAACTTAACACAGCAGGCATGGTAACACTACAGCAGCCGCGGCGCTTCCAGGGCAGCAGGAGAACCAGGGTTTTGCTTGCCACTGTCTAATACACGGGACTAAAATGGAATTTCTCACCCGGATTTTGCCTTCCTTGGTTCTGCTGTGCACCCAACAGCACAGGTGTATCAGGTAAGCAGGGGGGGAGGAGGTGTCTTTACTCATGTGTCATTATCCCCCTTTGCCAAAGAGGCCCTGAGTTTACGGGCTGCGGATCTTTTTGCCTGGCAGGAAAAGTGGGTCTCGATTGGAGAGTTTGTCACAAGGTGCCCTACTTTTATTACTAGGAGAGAACCAGCTTTCACCAACCGAGCAGCAGCGTCCCGGGTTAATCAAGTGGGATGTCGGTTAACAGTATGTCTGGGGAAGCCTTATATCTAGGGCACTTGATCTAAATGGGAGGCAATCTCTAAAGTGAATGGCATTTCACAGGCCCGGGATAGTCCCATCGCTGTTTCAAAGAGCAGCAATCCCTGCTGCTTGGCCATAAACTCGGCCGCCCACTGGAGATCGCTTGCTGGTGACTAAGAGCCTCTCCAAACGTAACAAAAACCAAACTGCACTGATGCATCTACTGCGTAGAAAGCCTTAGCTAACGGGGTTCACTTCATGGCCTGGGGCTCCAGGCAGACTGTGGACCTGCCAGAGCAGCAAAGGGCTGGGAAAGTGGTTAGAGAGAAGTTTGGAAAACGAAACAAATTCGTTTTTGTTTTGTTTTGTTTTGTTTTTAAATAAAAAGTATAGGGCTAAATCTGTGCACTTGTTAGTTATGTTCACTCCCAAGGTGTTAGCTAGGCAACCAGCTCGGATCCAATTTGCGATGTTCTTTATACACTCTCCACAGATCTGGAGGCTGAAAGTGGAGAAAGCTTGCCATGGTTATGCAATGAACACAGAAGGGGGAGGAAATTCTAAGGAGAGAGAGAGAGCTAGTTCTGTGCAGCTAAAAGCAACGCCCAAGTCTTTGCCGGCAGGCAGGCCTGGGAGGGGATCCCACTACTCCTTACAAATAACCATATCCATTTTTTTTATTCGGTGGCTTCAAGAAAGTGGGAATAAAGGGAAAGTGGTGATTGTTCAAAGAGGTAACATGATTAATGTGGTGTGTTTGGGATTATTTGCTGAAGTTTTATTATTTTATTGAGAAGCACCATGGTCCAGGAGTCAGGCAACTGAGTTTTATGCAGGATTTTGCCATTGATTGTGTGCATGACCACAAGCAAGGTACCAAAGGCCAGATACTGATACATTTACATGAATACCTTGCTTCTCGGGCACTCTTGTGATTTCAAGGGGCCACTCAAGGAGTAAGATGCTATTCACAAAGTGAATAAGGGTGTCAGAATCTGGCCCATAATTTCAGTACCACAATTTCCCCACCTATACAGTTAGGATAAAATTGAGATTTTTGGTGCAAAGTATTATTATTTTAAATAAGCAATTACTCTTTTCTAGCCTGTGACTTGAAGGTCTGACTGGATGTTTACCATGTATAATTCGTTACATAAATTATTTTATTACTGGATTAATTGCCTAGTTAATTGACTTTCTTCCTGAAATGATACAATAATTATTAATTGTTTGTTAGAAATACCTATACTTCATGGTAGAGGAAGAGAACAGCTAGAGAAGTACAATTGCTATTTTTTGAGATTTAATATTCTGTGTTCAGATGATGATAGCAGTTTATCTAAAATTGCCAAAAGCAAAAGACTCTGAGTTCAGAGGAAGCTACCCCAATTAGTACAGTGTAGTCTTCTAAAAGCTCACTTAGGAACAGGATTCTCATTGCAGATGAAGTGGTATGCTGCATTTGAAAAGAAAAGGCTTAATGGGGTTCTGGTGTATGGCTAGGGTGTCATAATAATATTAATAATAATAATCTTGGAAACCAGCCTGCAAGTAATTTTACTCACATATGTAATCTCATTGAATTAAATGGAACTACACAAATGAATAAAATTATTCATGTGTAAATGTTGGCAGAATTGGGCGTAAAGTTTATCTCTAATGAAAATCTGCATTCCTGAGTTTTTGGGTGGGAACCATGAAACCAATGAAAGTTAACATGGCTGGTGAAACTTTGGGGCCCAGCATCAGATATTGCAAGCCAGTTTCCATTAGGTTTTTAAGACTGGACAAAGAGAAGAATTTCACTGTTGAATATGGTAACCAAAATAAAATTTAATGTGCATAGTGTAAAGCTGCCCTTGAGTTTTAAATCAGTATTTAAAACAGAACAGACACTGGTTTTCATTGAGTTCACTCTGGACCTGATCCAAAGTCCATTAAAATCAATGGATAGCTTTTAATTAACTTCAAGGGGCTTTGGGCTAGGCCCTACATGCTGAAGACAATTCTTAGTGCTATAGCATCTGCCAGCAGCAAGCTTAGACATACCAGGCTCTTTACATGTGATGCAATTCCTTTTCCTTATTTTAACAATGCAATTACATTCTAACTTTTTTTCTGGTTTAAAAATCAATTAGAGCATTTTTAAAAATGTATATTTTTGTATTAATCCCATCCAAACCCCACTATCCAACTGAGCTTCATGGAGAAGTGTGTGACTAAGGCTGCACAATCCTTAGTCTAAAGTCCTATGCAAATGTGCGCAAATTCTGTGCACGCTAACCAGTGTTACTGAATTGTCACATCATGGCCCTGTTCTGATCTCTTGGACAGAGGCATATCCCTTGACCACTGCAATAACTCATCTTGTAAGGGCCTCAAGAAGAGTGTACTTTTTCCCTTCTGCCTCTGTGTCAGAGATGCACAGGTTTGTATGGTAGAAAGTGCTTTAGCCAGGATATATTTTACTAGTAGTTTCATACACTGAGATTAAAATGTAAAATTTTATCACTGTCTACAATACCTCTTTATTGATCTAATTTTGGTTTTTAAATATGATGCCTTGATCTTAATGACTGCAGGGGTGTCAAAGAATACATCTCTCTGGCCACAGATTTCATGGATTATAGAGGAAGGGGTTATTAAAAAAGTGCTGTTTGGAAGATCCTCCGCACTTCAGTAATAGTTAAGGCTTCCCAAGGACCAACTTTAAAGTTAAATACCAAAACTATCATCACTTTTTTTAAAAAAAGAAAACACATGTATCAGTGCACTTTCTGAACATTGTCTATCTCAATAGGATGCTCAAGACTGATACAATTTGAGGTCTTCAAGGTGTGCTGTTTGACAGAAATCAATTAACCAAATTCAGCCCCCAAGCCAGTGGAGTTGCAGCCACTTATACCAGGGCTGACTTTAGCCCACGGTGTTTATTATTAATATTGGTATGCATTTGCAGCTTCCTACGTGTTTGGACAGAACGTGGTGCATTGCAGACTCTGTCTTAATCCAAATAAATAATAATTGATATGTGTTAAAGAAAATGTAGTGAGATCTATTCTCTTGCCATGGTGGAGATTCACGTGCAGTACTTACTCTCATTATTATTAATAGGAGTCATGCAGATGTCATGCTCAAAGGTTTAATAGGCTCCTGACTCTAGAACTCTCCAGTGAAATAGATTTTAATTCTCTAATTAAAAATAAACACAAACATTTTTAAAAAGTTTTAAAAATAATTCTTTCTATTTGTATATAATAACTATCCTACTGAGCCGTATATCTCTCAACCCTTTACTCCCAGTGATGAGAAGAGAGAGGCTTGAAAATGCGAAACATATTCAAGGAGTAGACTGCTTTGTATAGCTTAAAACTCACAGAGAAATTGAAATAAAAGGTTTGATGGACAAGGTTGCCATGAATTAAGCCTAATGCTTTTTCAATTACATTTCAAAATACGGAACATATTTACAGCTAGCTTCACTCCGAGTCAAGGATGGCAGATGGAAAGGATACACATATTACTCTGGATAATCCACTGACCCTGTCTGATATTTAAAGGGCTTTTTCCAAGAAAATTTTTTGGTGGGAATGAGAGTTCTGCCACTGGGACATTTTCCCCCTGAGAAAATGATATAAAAGTGAAACAAATTTACCTCTGTACCAGTTATTTGCTTCACACACAGCCAGTTATTTAACAGACAGATGGTTCCATCTTCTAAATGAAAATATCCATGCTACTGCTGCTCAATTGCCCCCAGACAATGTAGAATTTAGTCTGGTTGAGTGATTTAAAGGAGAAATAGGAAAGATAGTGGAGCTTACCATGATCTACCTACAAGTTTGATCTAAAGTCAGAGCTGCTGATGGCCATTGACTTGCAGAAGGTGCTTGGGCTTTTTGTGCAGGAGAGTAATTGAGATTCCTATCTATATGTATTCTTGTTCAGCAGCCATTGAACAGTACATTCAACCTACATGGGACCCCTGGCTTAATTGAAATATTTACCAAGTCTTTTGCTCATTGATGTCAGGAAATTTTGACTCAATATGTTCAAGGAATGTCTCAGGAGATAGTAAGAAGTGGGCAATCTCACAGTTAATAAACCATGCTGCATTAGTGAAAATGCATTTATCCTGCAGCTGGCTGGAGAGAGACATCATCTGAATTAACGGGTATATGTTACCCACATCCCCACAATTGATTGTGTTTATACCCCTAGGAGAGCTGCCTTTCTTGGGAATGTTATTTGAGCGGCAGTGAGTAAAGCTGTTTTCTCTGACTGATGTCAAGAACAGACTTTCCAGTCATTGAAAAGCTTTATAATTTTCCCAAATTGTATAATAACCACAAAGATCAGCTTCCTCTCTGCTTTGAGAGAGCTAAATCATCTTTTCCTACCAGACAGGAAAAGCAGACTTCTTTTTTCATTAAATAAAGAAAGAACTTAGGCTCTTTTCCACCATGAGCCACCATTTGCATTTATGACAGAATAGAAATGTAGGGCTGGAAGGGACTGCAAGAGGTCATCTAGTCCAGCCCCCTGCGCTAAGGCAGGACCAAATAAACTTAGACCATCCCTGACAGGTGTTTATCTAACCTGTTCTTAAAACTCTAGTGACAGGGATTCCACAATTTCTTTTGGAAGCCTATTCCAGAGTTTAGCTATCTTTACAGTTAGAAAGTTTTAATGTCTAACCTAAATCTCCCTTGCTGCATATTAAGCCCATTATTTCATGTCCTACCTTCAGTGGACATGGAAAACAATTGATCACCATCCTCTTTATAACAGCCCTTAACATATTTGAAGACTATTATCAGGTTTCCCCTCAGTTGTCTTTTCCCAAAACTAAAACATGCCCAGTTTTTTTTCAACTTTCCCTCATAGGTTTTTCTAAACCTTTTATCATTTTGTTGCTTTCCTCTGCACTTTCTCCAGTTTGTCGTCAACTTTCTTAAAGCGTGTCACCCAAAACTGGACACAGTATTCCACTGACACCTCATCAGTGCTGAGTCGAGTAGAACAATTGCCTCTCTTGTCTTACATACAATGTTCCTTGTTAATACACCCCAGAATGATATTGACCTTTTTTGCAACTGCATCACTTTGGTAGTGCACATTCAATGTGCGATCCATTATAACATTTGATTTTTTTTTCTTTCTAAGCATAGTACTTTGAACTTGTCTTTATTGAATTTCATCTTACTGATTTCAGACAAGTTCTCAATTTGTGAAAGTCATGTTGAATTCTAATCCTGTCCGCAAAGTGTGAGCAACCCCTTCCAGCTTGGCATCATTCTCAAATTTTATAAGCATACTCTCTCCACACTATTATCCAAATCATTAATGAAAATATTGAATAGTACCAGACCCAGGACTGACCTCCACAAGACCTCCCTAGATACCGCCTCCTATTTTGACAGATAATACTATGAGTACATTTTTTAACCAGCTGTGCATACATTCTATAGTAATTTCATTTAGACTACATTTCCCTTGCTTGATGTTCAAGCAAGGGCGAAGTTCCAGATTTGCACTGATGCAAGTCGCTGCCCTGAAAGAGAGAGTGCAAGGGTGCAGGCGAGAGTTAAAAAACCCTCTCTTGAACTGCAGCTTGCAGAGAACTTTCCAGAGAAATTATGCTGGTACGCATGAGTTTGTTGCCCTCCTATTGGCACCCCTCTCTCACTTGGTGCAAGGTAAAGATAAGCTATTTTTTTTTGTCATTGTGTGCTGCTGTAAGCCCCTAGGGTATTAGGAATTAATAGTGTACTTCTATATGGTGCCTTTCATCCCAAAGCACACTGTATAACAGCTTAGGTCAAGAAGTGATGTTGCTGAATCAGCTAAAGGTGGTTTCCTTTCTTCCCATCTTTATTACTTGGATTATAAAATGCAAATCCCTTTCAGCTTGCATTTCCATGCCAGTCCTCATGTTTCTGGGTAAAATTAATGAATAACATCTCAGACCTCAGATAAATCCCCATTGCACATCGTGGGTGAATGGACTTCTCTGCTCTTGCACACAGTCTTAGGAAAACTGGGCCTGGTATAGGGAAGTCCATGGGGTGGGGCTATGGAGGTATCACACACCAAGCTGCAGGCAGGCCATTGGGCTGCAGTATATGCCCTTCGAGGCCATTGTGCCCGTTTATGGGCTGCAATAGAGCCCAGTCCACTTTACAACCCTTATATTTGTGTTTTGGGCCACTGGATCTATGTAAGTTTGGCTCTGATTTGCGCCTTGAAATGACATCTTCAAACAGATTAGTACAAGGTCCCCTGCCTGGTTCCTTCTGTCTCACCCGCTCTCCTGCTCCACACTTCTGGCAGCCTGTAGTGTGGTAAGAAGGGTTTATGTGGGCCCTCTGCACGTACATGAATGTCACTCCAGGTGTGAATTTTGCCATGTTTTCTATCCAGTCAAATAGTAAAGAGTCCTTAGTATTTTTCATTAGATTAGGTTAAAACAAACAAACAAATTATATGTCCTGTGCAGAGGACAAACAAACAAAATTTGTATCTTCAGTACAGGGGGCCTAGATGACCTAGCCTCCCAGTCCTCCATTTCTATGATTCTATGCCCAGTACCCTATTGGATGTGTGATGGCTGGGAATGGCTATTATGGAGACTTCTGAGGCCCCAGAAGTCCAAATTCATCCCTGGAGTGAATGAGTATAATTCCTGTTGACAGGAGTTGGAAGCTGCACCTCCTTACACCGTGACTAAATTTAACTCTTGACCTACAGCCTGTGTGTCCCAACGCACAGGCTCTGCTGCATTATTCCTAACGCCTACATTCTTTTCCTTTGATCCTTTATCTTCCACACCAGCCTAATGAAGAATCTAGTGTAGTCTGGACAATCTGACTAGTTATAGGGGTTGCCACTGAGTAGTTTAGGACCAAAATTAAGGTTTTTCACAGAAAAATCAAATATGGATAGACTGTTTTCAATAACCTAATTGTTAATGTTTTTAAATGAAATTGGTTTTTGGTTGTTTGGATTTACATATTCTCTGCCCAACACCCAGCACTACGCTAGAGCCTGAGAAATAGAAAGTGACTAAAACTAAGTGAAAATGACAAGTCTATTTTTTATCATCCAATCAAATGAAATTCAAAAAGAAAACAAGTTGTGTGAAAGCAAATCAGCTCTTAACAGTTCTCTCAGTTGTAATATTTTGATATCCCATTTGGTGTAAGTGGACATAGCTCTATTGACCTCAGTGCTACACCCAATAGTTACACTAACCTGCACCAGGTGAGAATCAGACCCTCAGGCTTTATTAATAATAGAACCAAGATTCCTTTTTAATTTTGTGGTATATTGTGCTGTGGATTTTTAAGTAAAATTCCCCATGCATTGCAATATGCTTAAAATGCATGTCTTATATGGCCCATGATTTTTAACCTGAGATTGTCCTTTTAGCTCTCTTATTCTTGTTAGCGACACTTCAATAGAACATTGACACAGGATAATGACCTCCCACTCTGTTGCGTGCTGTAAATTCTGAGGCTTTTATGGAAAATAAATGTCATGGGAAAATGAGGTGATTTTATTTGTCAAAGTTGATGATGCTCCTGACAGTTCTCTTACAATGACTTTATTTCTGGTGATAGCAAGTGACTGATGATGAGTCAGTCATCTGGGGATAAGTTCTCCAGGCAGCCACGTAACATATTTTGGTGTGAAAATGGAGCTGCAGTTTGTTTTCTTAAATGTTTCAGATTCATTATGCAATAGTAGACATAAGGCTTTGGACTTTTATAACATCTTGCAGCTAATGATCGCAAACCACTCTACGCACAAAATCCTGAAAAGTAGATCCTGGCTTCCTTATGGATCAGGCCCCAAAGACAAGCACGTAAGATAAGCAAGGGATGCATGCAGGAATCTCTTCACTCTCTACCACAATGCAGCCACCTCTGGAGTTGACTCTGTCATTTGTTTAAAAAACAAGACAGAATGACAAATCTATGCCTAAAAAAGTGCATCAGATCTTTAATGACCAGGATCTCATTTCTGTGTCTCAGGCCAAGATTTACAAATTACATAAAAATACATTTAGAAACAAAATATTTTAAAGCTATTCCCTTTTTCACTAATCTGCCAAGACCATAATTCTGGATGTCATATGTCCTCAGTAGTAACTAACAGCCTCAGTGATACTCAGAACAGGTCAGGGAATGCAAAAGAAAAATAAATAAAAATATCACTGAGCTGCAATGTTCATCCTTAGCTGCAGCAGGAGGAATGCAGAATCTTGAGCTTGGGTTTAGCAGGTAAGTAAGGGAGTGAAAGGGGAACTTTACTTAAGTAAAATGTTGGCACTTAGATACCTAGGTGATAGGAACCAAAGAAATATCAAAGATAATAGATAGAGATAAGTGAGCTGGTTGCACAGGTGACAAGAACCAGCAAATGGAAAAATCTATAGGGCCAGATCATCAGTTGGAATAAATTAGCATAGCCTAATTGATTTCAGTGGAGTCTATGTCAATTTATGCTAGCTGAGGATCTGGGCCAGCGAGTCCTCTGAGATATTTAGATAATAATGAGACAGGAGCCTTAGAGATAGGTGCTGTAGCTATCTAGCTATGTGAGTGGGTCTGTCTATGTCAAGAGAATAGTATAAATGCATTTAAACAAGCATCCCTAACATTATGAGCTAATGAAATTATGAGCTAATAAAATTTCACTGTTGGGCAATAACTATCCCCATGCGTCTTCCAGGTCACTTTACTCCTGACAGCTCTATTAACTTAGGAAAGCAATGTCTCTGTTACTCAGAGCTTACATTCACATACTGTTATCCCAAAGCTTCCTTATATTAACAACTCCATTCACAAGAGGCAAAAACATCATCACTGGGGTAATCAAATATTCCCCTTCCAATCCATGGTGAGAGGAAGCATTGTTCTGGTGGCTGATTCTTGCATTAAGTGTAAATACTGAGCTGAATACACCCATAATTGGCACATTTTGAAGAAAAAACGTGTGCCTATGTGGTCAATGTCACATGAATGTTCTAAGTTATAGAAATCCCAAAGCAAGAGGTGTTGATGCTATATTAATCTTCAGCCTTCCATAAATATTAAAAAATATTAGTCTTCTGCTATCAGTGATATTTCTTTTAAGCTCCATGTTTATTGCAGACCTGAGTGGAAGCAGCTGCACCCATGCTCAGATGTGGTGCTTGCATCCAGTTACATGTGTCTCTGAAAGACTTGAGAGTTACCTACACACCCTGGTAGACAGGGTCTCTTTGCTAATTTATAGTCAAAAAACAAACAATTCCCATTTCAATGACCATGTTAGCCATCTGAAGGTTTTCATACTAATTCTCTGATATGAGCAGGAGAACCTCAAGAAGTTATGCTGTCAGCTCAGTGCGTGTGCAGTTTTACAGGCAACTCCTATTAACTTTAACCTGGCCTGAGAATTCCCAGCAACTGGCACTGAAAATTAAGTTCTAGAGATCAAACACTGATTCTATTTATCTGGAGAAATCTGAGATTTATGTTGAAAGAATATTTTCAGAATAGTCCTTTCAGGACTTTGCTTTTTGCTGCCTCTTTGTCTTTCTCAACTTGTTCACTCTTTTGACCAGAGCTTTGCAAAAGTTGGCCATTTCAGGTCACATAAGTTTACATCCCCTCAAGTTTGCTTTTCTTTTTGTGTTTGCATGGGTCTGTGGTGCTTTTCACAAGAGCAGCACCCTCAGTACCCCTAGTTCCAGCACCTAGGATCCTGCCTTTCCCATCTCACATTGAGCCATTCAGAAACTCCTTTCACATCCAGTGGACCTGGATCTTTGGGGGAGAGGCTGAGAGTTAAGTCAGCAGTGTCTGCAGGTGAAGTTTAACTCTTGTTATCTCACCAGCAGGGAGTAGATTTCTCCCCCTCCTCCTTCAAGAGTGAAAATTGATGAAGGCAAGAATGGCCTCCTGATGGTGTCACATGTTATGACTGACTTGTCTCAGGTTCATTCAACTCACAGGGCTTCTCTGTGACCTCTCCAAGGTGTTCTTGGAGTATAGTACCTTGGGCACAAGAACTGGAGCAGAATAGTTACTGAACTCATTTAAGCTGTGATTTAGTGGATGAAGCAGAAAGCCCTGCAGAACCTGTGAGAGTGGGACTGTAGAGACCAGAATGATGGGCATTATATATGGGGGATGGATTGATCAGTAGCAGTGGCTATGGTCAGCTTCTTTTTTAATGATTGTGAAATTTTTGCATTTTGTTTGACGCTTTCTAGTCTGAGGTTTGTTAGTCTAGAGGCCTGATTGGCTTTGGGGAACAAAGGTCTTTTTAAAATTGGATTAGGTAACTGGAATTAGCAAACATGACTTGAAGCACGTAGGCTAGACACAGTTTAACACCTTTACAATTATGTTAACTCATTGTGTTGTTAACCCAGAGGTGCAGATTTCCTGACCCAGCAAGAACAGCTAGATGGTGTTCAGCAGTGGTGGATATATGGTGCCTAGGCCATAAATCAGCTAAGGCCTTTGAGTAGGTTGGTACTCCTATACTCTTACCTTTTCCACATATTCTCAGCCCACCGATAGTTTAGATAAAAATCCTCTTATTCATTTGATAATTATAGTATATTTGGTTTAATCTAAGCACTTAAAGATTCCTGCTAACTGATCATGTTACTTTATTATGCTGTCAGTTGAGTACATGGTGAAGTTGACTTATGGCAAAGTCATGCTTGTCATACAACATCTTCACTTCAACTGGAATTACATTTTGCACATCAAGATTTAGTGAAGCAATTCAGGATTTATGGTGTCTTTCTTCATAAACAAAACCCTCACTATTTCCAGGTCCCTCCATAAGCAGGTTCAACAGGATTAATTAATAACAGAATTGAATCCCATTTCTTTTTCATATTGGAGGAAAAAAGGAAGTTGAATTAATAACGAAATCTTAATTTGGTTCCAGTGACTAACTTTCACAATTATTTTTTTCACAACAATAAATAAATAAATAAATAAAGTCATTTTAAACCTTGATTTTATTTATTTAGGGGAAAAAATAAATGAACTAAAAGATGTTTGGTCTTTAACTCATGTTCCATAGATAGTCTGTAGCCTTGTCTAGACTATTTTCTAATCTAAACATCATTTGTCCTTCCCTTCCCCCCAAATAATTGAAATAGTCCTCCTATCAACTCACAGAACTGCTCCAATCAGTTACCAATCATGCTGAGTTGCCTAGGCTCTATCAGAGCTCTAGTAATGTACATTTAAGTCTTCTATCTTTTTCTGACACATTTTATTTTCTCGACACATGGTGAGGTTTTAAAAGCTTGCTTGGACACTTGTTTTTTGTTTGTTTTTTTTGTTATCCAGAGCAATGAATGACATTGGAGATTACATAGGCTCCAACATAGAAATATCCTGGTTACCTAATCTGGATGATTTAATGAAAGGATATGCACGGAATTTCAGGCCTGGAATTGGAGGTAAGAGTCTGATTGATGTCTATTCTGATTGCTAATGTATTCCTTATACAATCTAGTAGCTGAAAATATGTGAGTGTCTGCCCTTCGCTGGATAAAATCAGGTGTTTGTGAATGTCTTGCTTTTGAATGTAGGGGTAATAACGAAAAGAATGATTTTTTTATGTGTCAGCCTTTGCAAAAAGGCCCAGGGCATTTCACAGTCTAGCACAATTAAAAGTTGCATCAAACTAGTTATCTTTTCAGTTTTGAATTCAAATTTGAGTTTGCTATGCCAAATCAGCCTTCTCCCTCACACTATGCACAATCCTCTTGTTTTGGGGCTTTGGTAAAAGGACAAAACTCAGTGGGTTCATTAAGAGGATCCCAAATCTTTTAGATGCACCTGGGTCAGTCTACAGAATTGTGTCAAAGCCAAGCAAAATGTGCCATTTCGCCTGGTTCCAAAGCAAAAGCAAGGGATACTCTGTGGTTTCCACTGAGTTTTGCTTTAAGGTATTGAGTTTGTCTGAACTGGAAGCTCAAAGCAAATCTCAGTGAATGCACTGTGGGCTTACAGCAAAAATGTTCTCATGAGTCCTTTGCACTGTGATTCTGTTAAACTTCACACACATCTGTTATTAAAAATGAGAGAGGGCTAACCCACAGAGTTTGGAGCCACATCCAATCCCATATCATTGCAAAGTTCAGTGGCATTTGGATCTAGGTTTTTGTTCAGGTTCTTTAAAGTTGTCGTCAAAGGGCTTGATTTCCTCTCCATTCATCAATGGCAGTCTGTTCATTGAGTTAAATGAGTGTTGGATAAGACCCTAAACAGGCTTATTTTCTCTCATGTGAAACAGCAAATGGGTCCATGAGTTGTGGCAAAAAAGATACCAAGATGTCAGGCTCCCTGGTTACACTTTATAACCTAGCAGTATCTCTGAATTTAGGGCAATCCAGTGAGTCTGCAGACATCAACTTTAAGCAATCCAGTAAATAAAAGGAAAATAACTGTGCTTTTTGGGCCCAGTGTTACAGAAATGATTTATAATGCAGTAATAACAGTAAAATCAGTTGCCCAGATTTTCAAAAACATTTTGGGTGCACAACTTGAGATGCCTTAAAGGAGCCTGATTTTTCAGAAGGTGGGTACTCAGCATTGTCTGAAAATCAGGCCCCTCCGGTTGGACCCTCAAAATGGAAGCCACCAAAATCACTAGTCATTTTTAAAAATCTTGGCCAATTTGACCAGGTTGTGACTGGCCTGCAAAGAGACTATAAGACTTAAAGCTACTGGCAGATATTATCGACTTTCCTGTAGCTCTAGGGGCCTTTTGTTTTCCCTTTGAGCATGTGTGCAGTTCAGTTGATACCCATGTGGTCTGCATATGTATGTGGACCTGGATCTTTATAGCGTTGCAGCAACAATACACATACATAACATGTTTAGATAGCATTGGGCAACCCCCATTTCAAGTGTTCTTTCCAAACTATCACTCTATCCCAATCCACAGAACAGTGAACTTAGCAAAGCATGCCCGTGTATTGAAGCAACAATTCCATCTTACAAGGGCAGAGGAAATTCTACTAGGAATCTGGACACCTCAACAAGTCAGTCAGTTTATAATCAGCATTAATTGTCACTCTCACAAGCCAATGTTTTGTTGTTTTTTTATCTGAAGCAGTTACTTGCTAAATGGATGAAGTTTTCTTACCTTTGAAAATGTCAAAGAAATTACTTAAACTGATCCTTAAAGCTCAAGGCCCCACTGAGCAATATGTGCAGCTCCTATTTTCTCCTAACTGAGTTCTTACACCACTCCTGTCATCATAATATCTGAACTGATGTTTGGAAAGTTATTTTGTGGTCCATATCTAGTAGTGGTCACCTCTGTACTGGGATGCTCACGTAGGTGTCATGATTTCAAGGGGTTTCATGACTAACCTCTATGGTTAGAGAGGAGGATTTCTGTGGAAACTTGGCATCACAATATGGAAGAGATTGGAAACCCATTGTTCTAAGATAGATTTTATTTCTGGAAACTGTGAGGTGTAGAGGAAATGATACTTATGGATTCTTTTCTGTGAACTGACTCCATATGAAAAGATTGACAAAGCTAGTGCATATGTATTCACACCATATTCTCCCCAATTTAATGTCTATTTCTCAGGCCCTCCTGTTAATGTTGCCCTAGCGATTGAAGTAGCTAGCATTGACCACATCTCAGAAGTTAACATGGTAAGTTGCCATTTAAACTTGTGAAGACTAGAAAGTTGTGAATGCTTATACTGTGGAGATGGGAAGTATGGAAAACTGATTAGGTTGATACGATCATTCTATTTAGAACCATCACTAGCTGAAATGAATTAGCAAAGAAGGAAAAGATTTTCCTAAATGTTTCAAGTGAAAAATTGTCCCAGGAAAATCGAATAAAGAGCAGACTTACAGCTGCGTTCTAGCCCATAGGTCAGATCCTCAGCAGCTGTACATTGGCATAACTTCACTGGAGCTATACTGATTTACACCAGCTAGGGATCTGGCCATGTATGCCCCATTTAAGCTGGTTTAGTAGAGAGGGCAGGGTTGGAGTCTGAAGTATGTTGCCTTTAGCATTCGAAAAAATATTTTTAAGAGTTAAATCGAATTTCTACTCAAATTTCACTTCCTCCTGGACACTTTGGGAAAGAGGCCTTTGGAGCTCAGCCTTGTTTTGCCCCCCTCCAAAGCCACTGAGTTGTGGGATGCTCCCTCAGCCATCCCAACCATGCCCATAGCCCTGAACGAAGCAACAGGCTAGAACAAGCCACACTACCACTTGGCTAAAGAACTGCAAAGATCAGCTGCATTTTGGTAGCCTATTAAACCTGAAAGATTTATTTTTAAACCATAGCTGAACCCTTCTCTCTATTACATTTCACCTAGGGCTTTTTTTTTTTTACCCTAACCGGGGGGAAAAAAAAACTCAACAAAGCACCATTGGTCCTACTTAGGAAAGATGCTCGGGAGGGATATTGACCTGATTCTCCCCATCAATCTCCGACAGACATGCAGCTCTTGCTACACAGTATACCTGACAATGCCATTGAATCAGAGCAATTAAACATATGCTTTTGGATATGCTGGGGTTATCCATGGGTAGAAGCAGACAAGAGACATTAAAATGCCCAGGCAGTTTTATTCTGATTGAGTATAAAAATATTCCAGTGCACAGGAAGCAGCTATTAGATGTTCCAGACTAATACAATGAAATTTGACCAAGCCCCAAGATATCATCATTGTGTTTGTTTCCCATGGTTTGTTAACTCTTGGTTCTTCTTGTGCTAGGAATACACCATGACAGTATTTTTGCATCAGAGCTGGCGAGATGACCGGCTGTCTTACAACCACACCAACGAGACTCTGGGCTTGGACAGTCGGTTTGTGGACAAGCTCTGGTTACCAGATACATTCATAGTAAATGCCAAGTCTGCCTGGTTCCATGATGTGACTGTGGAAAACAAACTTATCAGGCTACAGCCTGATGGAGTCATTTTATATAGCATCAGGTAAAGAGAGAGATTTCACTCACGGGTTAGCTTTTTTAATAGTCTTTAAAAAATAATAAGCCCCTTTTCCTTGATTATTTTTGAAAACAACATTCATTTAAAAAAACCAAAAAAAAGTCAGCCAGATGCATTTCTATTGAGGAACCCTCATCTTTCTGCCAGGTCTAAAATGGGAAGGCACCTGTGGCAACAGTAACAAATTTCCGTTCATGTGATCATTAATTGCAAGCACATCATTAATAGAGCATAATATTGCTATAATTGGGGTTGTTCTGCAGCCACCAGCCCAAGAGGCAATATGAACAGAGCAAAGAGTTCCTGGGTTCTGTTGCTGACATTGCCATTGATTCCCTCTGTGACCTTGTTCAAGTCATCTAGACTCTCTCAGCTTTAAGCTTCTCTGTCTTTGCAATGGCAATAGTAACATTGTTAATAGAACCTCAAAGGAGTATTCCGAGAAAAAGTGAATGTGTGCACAATGCTTTGTAGGGTCAAATTCATCCCTGGAGGAACTTCATTGACATTACACCAGAATGACTTGACTCACAAAACTAATATAGTGCTTATTTATTAGTAATAATAGTATCTGGCTTTGAGCAAGTCATTTAACCACTTGATGCCTCTGTTTCCTCTACCTCAAGGGGGTGCAGTGGGGACTGGTTAAGACAATGGCCAGAAAGGGCTTTGAAAGTATTACTGTTTTTGATGTGGACACCGGCAAAATGAGGACAGACACATGCATGGAATTAAGCATCAGGACACAACTTATATTAAACTTCAATACCAGGGAGAGGCGCTACCTGCCCATCCCCCACACTCTCCAGTACCAAGCACTTAATTTGTTCAGGTGTGGGGTTGCAGAGCTCCTTACCATATAACCCGTAACATGGGATAGGCTCTCCTCAGCCGCATCCCCAGGACTCAGCTCTCTCTGAGTCCTGGCAGCTTTTCTGTGGTAAGCCGGACAGAGGGTGCAGCAGCGTGGGGACCTCGGCCTGCGAGGGCCACAAGGTCTGACCTCAGTTCGTGAGGGCCTCAAGGTCTCACCCTATTACATGAGCCCAAGGCCTATCACCAAAATCCCAGGTCTTTTACCTCTGGGAACCATTCATTTTAGTCTCTTTACCACACTGGAAACTGGCTGCAAGTTGTGACAAATAAACAACTCCACACCAGTATCTCAGTTAGGTGCCATGCACGTTCCTACTCAACCCACTGTGGCTTGCAAGTGCTGCAAGGGTCAAAAAACTTCCTGGTCCTCCACCAGTTGGCCCATGGGAGAAAATATTAGTTCCTGAATCCTAAACAGGCGATCGGCTAGACCCGCAGTGTCTGTTAGGCCAGGTTCCCATTCCTAGTTCAGGTGGGTAGGGTGGGCTGCTGGAACGGAGCCGAAAGAGGCTCCACACTGTCCCCGCACCAGGTCCTGGGAGCTGGTAAATGCTGGCCAGTCAGCACCCTTCTCCCTCAGCTGGTCAAAGGATGCCAGAGATTCCCGAGGAAAGGACCTACCTATTGTCCCTTGGCAAGTGTCTCCCTCTGTTGCTGCTGGGACTGTCCCCCTTTTGCAGTTAGCCCCATCAAGTTCCCCCACCTATTGATGCAGGTTGGTGGCATTTTAATAATAGAGGTAGGTTAAGGGTTTCCTACTCAGTCTTTGGATTATGGGGAAAATTACATGCCAAGCTATGGAAGCCTACAGCCCTCTCTGAATATAACTAACTGGTACTTTGCTTTTCCTTGCATGGGCCAGGATTACCTCAACAGTGGCCTGTGACATGGACCTTTCCAAGTATCCTATGGATGAACAAGAGTGCATGCTGGATTTGGAGAGCTGTGAGTACAATATATTGAGTCTGGTGGTGCCTATAATGTATGTTCTGTTGAAAGCCTGCATAGATAGTACTTTGCTTTGGTTCTGCCAAAGTGAGTCAGCTTAAATCAATCCAATACAAGGGCTGTTTCAGATTTAGGAAATATAAGGTCCAACACCAGTTCCCTTGATTCCAAGGTTTGGGCATCAGATTATATAGAGAGCCTTACAGCACTAGTTCAAATCTGCCCCAGTCCAGAACTCTAGAACTGAATCCAGCAAGGTGCTCAGCTCCCTCCATTCCCACTGGAAATGGAGAATTGGGAGCTGAAGGCTGATCCAAAGCCCACTGAAAACAGTGGGAGTCTTTCCATTAACTTGAGTGGGTTTTGGATCATGCCCTGAGAGGCAAAGCAGAGAGTACAGAAGGACTGAGCCCCAGGGCAAACTTCTGAGTGGGTTTTTTTCTCTAAGAGAAATCAAGAGAGGGGCAGAATTCCCTGTGTACAATGACTGCTGTTGTTACTAGACCCTGTAAAGGGCTCTGTCTTTCCTTGGCACCACATCACCCTTACACAGGAGTCAGTCAGAATCTCAGCCATAGACTGGTCAAACTCTATTTTGTGCTTATGTGGGAAACCTGTAGTAATTGGGTCTACATTCTCCTCTTGATCAGTGTGTAATTCCCATGAGCATTTGGGGACAAATTCACTACTGACATAAGCAGGCACCACTCTATTGCCAGCAGCAACTTTGGCCTGTTGTGCCTACATCAAGGGGAGAATAGAGTCCTGATGTTTCCAGAGATTTAGGGGTAGCAGAGTACCTGAGCGGGGGAAAACACATTGCCACATTGGTGTGCGCATCAATCTCTCTCTTTCTTTTATAGCACTGACTCTGTTTTCTAGGCAATTAACCACAATACAATTTCATTCTGTCCAAAATAGCAATCTGCAGTTTTACTTATGTAATCAGCAAATGCAGAGGCAGCAGACAATGAACTAGCAATCAATTTATTCTCCCAGCAAGTTTTGCAGGGTTTTATTTTAATTTAATTTGAAGATTCTGATTTCAGTGCAATAAACATAAGTAGAAATAAAGCCTCTTTAAACAAATGTATTAAAAGTAAAAACCAGGGGAGACTTTCCCCCTATTGTTTCCACATGCAGAGTTTCTGCTAGGCAATTCCCAATCCAAACCAAGGTGACTATATATTCCAAAGTGAGCCCACTTTCCTGCAGCAATGGTGTGGGTCAATTTTTAATGCTTTTACAAGATACCTTGCTCTATTTCTATCTAAACAGGCATTTCTCATTAGTAAATGGATGCTGACAGGTTACGCATTACGGACCAGATTCCCTGCCGCGTCTAACTTCCGTTGGGCACAGCAAGGAGGTGATGGGGTGCCAGGGAACTGAGCATAACTCCCTGATTCCCTGCCTCACCTTGGCCCCAAAAGCACAAGTTAGAGCAGCCTCCATGGATCACCTGACAGCTGGAGATAGCTGCAGTGCATCACTCTCCAGTCAATCTACTTTCTTGCCTGTCTTTACCCCGATATGTCCCCTGAACCAGAGTCTGCACAGAAGGTGACACAGGAGCCAGCTTTCCTTGCTCTATACCTGCTGATGGCTCCCCCTGACAATAAGGGGGGGGGGGGGACAATAAGAGAAAATGTGGAAATGGCAGAAATGCTAAATGACTTTTTTGTATCAGTTTTCACCAAGAAGTTTAGTAGTGATTGGACATCTAACATAGTGAATGCCAGTGAAAATGAGGTAGGATCAGAGGCTAAAATAGGGAAAGAACAAGTTAAAAATTACGTGGACAAGTTAGATATCTTCAAGTCACTATGGCCTGATGAAATATATCCTAGAATACTCAAAGAGCTGACTGAGGAGATATCTGAGCCATTAGCAATTATCTTTGAAAAGTCATGGATGATGGGAGAGATTCCAGAGGACTAGAAAAGGGCAAATCTAGTGCCAATCTATAAATAGGGAAATAAGGACAACTCGGGGAATTACAGGCCAGTCAGTTTAACTTTAGTATCTGGAAAGATAATACATCAAATAATTAAGCAATCAATTTGCAAACACTTAGAAGATAATAAGGTGATAAATAACAATCAGCATGGATTTGTCAAGAACAAATCATGTCAAAGCAATGTAATAGCTTTCTTTAACAAGGTAACAAGCCTTGTGACTATGGGGGAAGCAGTAGATGTGGTATATCTTGACTTTAGTAAGGCTTTTGATACTGTCTCGCATGACTCTCTCATAAACAAACTAGGGAAATACAACCTAGATGGAGCTACTATAAGGTGGGTGCATAACTGGTTGGAAAACTGTTCCTAGAAAGTAATCATCAGTGGCTCACAGTCAAGCTGGAAGGACATATCAAGTAGAGTTTCGCAGGGATCTGTTCTGCGTCTGGTTCTGTTCAATATCGTCATCAATGATTTAGATAATGGCATAGAGAGTACACTTACAAACTTTGTGGACGATACCAAGCTGGGAGGGGTTGCAAGTGCTTGGGAGGGTAGGATTAAAATTCAAAATGATCTGGACAAACAGGACAAATGATCTGAAATAAATAGGATGAAATTCAATAAGGATAAATGCAAAGTACTCCTCTTAGGAAGGAACAATCAATGGCACACAGACAAAATGGGAAATGGCTGCCTAGGAAGCAGTAGTGCGGAAAGGGATCTGGGTGTCCGTGGATCAGAAGCTATATATGAGTCAACAGTGTAACACAGTTGCAAAAAAAGCAAATATCATTCTGGGATGTATTAGCAGGAGTGTAGTAAGCAAGACACAAGAAGTAATTCTTCCACTCTACTCTGCACTGATTAGGCCTCAATTAGAGTATTGTATCCATTTTTGGGCACCACATTTCAGGAAAGATGTGAGCAAATTGGAAAAAGTCCAGAGAAGAGCAACAAAAATGATTAAATGTCTAGGAAACGTGACCTATGAGGGAAGATGGAAAAAATTGGGTTTGTTTAGTCTGGAGAAGAGAAGATTGAGGCGGGGAACATCATTTTTAGGTACATAAAAGATTGTTACAAGGAGGAGGGAGAAAAATTGTTGTTCTTAACCTCTGAGGATAGGACAAAAAGCAAGGAGCTTAAATTGCAGTAAGGCCGGTTTAGGTTGGACATTAGGAAAAACTTCCTAACTGTCAGAGTAGTTAAGCACTGGAATAAATTGCCTAGCGAGGTCGTGGAATCTCCATCACTGGAGATTTTTCAAAGCAGATTAGACAAACACCTATCAAGATGCTCTAGATAATACTTAGTCCTTCCTTGAGTGTAGAGGACTGGATTAGAAGACTTCACAAGGTCCCTTCCAGCCCTGTGATTCTATGATTGGGAGAATCCCCAGCATGGGTGTTATGACCTGTCTTCACTCCATCCGCTTTGCCTGACTGGCACAAATGTATTTGAAGGGGGCTCAGAATCTACCCCATAAATGTAAAAAACATTGTTTTTACCTGTGTTATGAATGAACACCTGAAAAAATTCCTTCAGTTTGAATCATCAACAGTCTAATTTGCTTTTCACTAATCATGCTGCTTGATTATTATTTTGCAATTCTGTCAGTTTGGATAATGAAAATATACTAGTCTATTCAGCTTTAATTTGTGGTCAGGTTCTCATGCATTAGCATAATGCTGCTATGTTTGGATTGCGAACACTGCAAAGGAAACATTGTTTGGTTAGTTTGTTTTCCAACTGCTTCCATTGGAATGTAAACAAAAAACTCCAAGACCTGTTTCTGTTGCTCTTAAGTTCTGTAAAAAGTTTATTTTTAAGTTATGTTCTTTTCCATTTCAAAGCTCTTCTGAAATTCTGAACTGCTCACTCAGTGTGAATTGGCCTTTGAGGCTCATTGGCGACATCACTGTTGCCAGGACATTGAGTTTTCCAGATTGAAACACAATATGTTTGCTGTGGGGTTGATGATGAGCAGCATGGCAGAGGAGTCTGATGACTTTCACTTTGAGCCCATCAATCTTTATTTCTCCCCAAACCTTTGCATTTATTCAGCTTCTTTTGGCAGATGGCTACTCTTCAGAGGATATTGTGTACCATTGGTCAGAGAACCAGGAGGAGATCCATGGGCTGGATAAGCTGCAGCTTGCTCAGTTCACAATCACTAATTACCACTTTGCGACAGAAATGATGAACTTCAAATCCGGTAACAGACTCTGTGTCTTCATTACAGGCATGCTGTCAGCCTTCTTTCTGCCTAGGGAAGCCTCTACTATCTATAATAGACAATCCCCTCTCTTAAGTAACCAATTTTATGTGTCGTCCTGGTTTCCAGTACAATTTTATTTAACTTATTCTTAAAGAGACATACATTTTTGCTGGTCCCTTGGGTAGTCGTAGTATATTGTGACAAATCCATAGCCACCCTAGGCTTTGTGTTTGCCATAATGCTGCACATGGCTGCCAGTCAGCACTTCACAGCGGTAGCAGAGATATAACTCAGATCCTCTTGCTCTGATTTGCAATTTGGGCTAAAGAAGAATCTCTGTTATTCCTAATAATATAGTGCTTATGATATCCAGTTGAGAAATTCTGATTCCATCCACTAGGGGATAGTGGTACACATACATATTAGCCTGCCTATTGAAATGTTTGTAAAACCTTGAAGTCATTTATTCTCTACTGATTTTTGTCCTCTTACATATAGCTAAATGCTTATTTATGTTGCCCCAATATCCAGCAAGCATTTCTCTTATGTTATTTTTAAATTAACATGACCTATTAAAAAAATCTAAAGTTAGTATCTGGAGGACTTTCCACAGCAGATTATAAAAACCTTCAGGCATTACACATTTTGAAACAGTATCATTAGAGCAAAGAATCAGGACTCCTGGATGCTATTTTTTGATCAGCCACTGACTCACTATATGACCAGGGGCAAGTCAATTGACCTATTCTTAAGACTAACAATGCTGACACTATCTACGGTGCCTCATAGGGGTTTTATGAGGCTTACTTAATGTAAAGTCCTTTGTGACCCTTGAGTGAAAGTGCAAATCAGCATAATTATTCTTGCATGTTATTTTAGTAACTGCTTGATTGTAAAGCCAACCTTCTAATACACAACTTTATATTTGTCCTTTGCCCACTCTTTCCACCAGCGGGTCAGTTTCCCAGGCTCAGTCTCCACTTTCACCTGCGGCGGAATCGAGGCGTTTACATCATTCAGTCTTACGTGCCTTCCATCTTACTGGTGGCCATGTCATGGGTTTCCTTCTGGATCAGCCAATCAGCTGTGCCTGCTAGGGTGTCGCTAGGTAAAATGAATGGTGTTGGGATCTCGAAAGGGAGGAGATGCAAAGGCCATATGTTCATCTCTGATGTGCCATTAGAGGACGAGAAGCACATTTATGAATGCTGTGTCTGCACTGGTAAAGCAATGAGTCCTTCAGGGTGTTTATTTCATGCTTCAGTGTCTGTCATTGGTGTCTGCTTCCGTCAGGGCAGAATGCACTAATAAAGGATGGAAAATAAAAGTTTATATTGTACCCTTAAAAACAATAGGATATGTGAGACACTACTACTAAAGAGACAGTGCTGCAGCCCTTACTCACACTGAAGGCATGAGTAAGAGTATAGGTGCAGGTGCTAAGAATAGACAACACTCTCCAGGGGTTGTTCTAATGGATCTGTCTATCTGTGTCTGGTAACAGAAGCCACACTGAGATTTTCAGAGCTGCCTCAGGCATTGGGTGTCCTGTTCAGAAGTGGGTGCCCAACCCCCTAGATAACTTTTAAAATCTCAGCCAGCTCCTCTCTAGGTACAAGTTATTGCTTATTATTGTTGGGACGTGTTACAGAACTCTAAGCCAGGCTTCTCCTGCTATTCCCTAGGTATAACTACAGTTCTTACTATGACCACTTTGATGGTCAGTGCCCGATCTTCACTCCCACGAGCCTCCGCCATCAAGGCACTGGATGTTTACTTCTGGATTTGCTATGTGTTTGTCTTTGCTGCTCTGGTGGAATATGCATTTGCACATTTCAATGCTGACTACATGAAAAAGCAAAAAGCCAAGATGAAGGCAAGCAGACAGAGTGGAGAGGTCAGTAAACTGTGTGCTGGTAGCACCATGGAAGGTTTTGAAAAACAACCACCCTGTATTATAACCTTGTCTTCAGTCAGAGCAAATATTCCCTTCTGCTGCTCTTTGGTAAAGTCATTTCCTAAGTTAATAACTACGCCATGTGTGTGAGTAATAACAACACACTGAATGCCACCATGCTGATTGCTGCCTGTTGGCAATATGAGTCAAAACCAGCCCAGGACAATTACCAGGATACATAGCTGGTAACCAATCAACACCATGCCACAAGCGGTTGGGCCTGATTCTCAGTTACTGTGTTCCTGTGCTTGGGACAGGGCGGGGAAAATGGGAGAGAAGGGACACACTGCAGCTTTTAAGTCATATATGTGTTTCTGGTATTCTGGGGATGTACGGGACCTTTGGGGATGTGTCCAGCCCTTGATGTAGATTAGAATAACCTCAAGATATTCTGTTCAAATAATCCCCAAAATGCCTCCTCCACCACAGGAACAGGGCCAATGTAGAGCCCTTATGCCAGCTCTACACCATCCAGGGAGGCCCCACGCCAGAGGGTATTCTCAGGTGGCTGTTTACTTTATGGGCCCTTTATCCAGCAAGAGCATCATAAAAGGGCATCAGCAACCCTAAAAACCAGGCCCATTGTCTTCAGTGTTGTCCCATGGAGATTAAAATCTCCATTGTGTGCGATGAATTCCAGATAGATCCCATTTGCTCAGCATGAATATAATTTACGTACTAAAGTAGACCTATACAACAGGTTGCAAAAACAAAGCAATTGCTGAGGTGAAATTCCTTCCTGGAACTCATAATTCTAGATAGCTCATTTGTTCCCTTCATGCCCGTTAAGTGGCTGATGAAGCAGAATGAACTGAATAGGGAAAAAAGCTTTGGACAATCCACAGTTTGCAAATTTTTCCCTGAAAATCTGCAGGCATTTTAATCCCTGGATTTGATTTATTATTTTATTTAATTTATGATGTATTAATGTTATTTATTAAACTTGATAAGCTGCTAGCAGATACGATAGATCTCTGCTCTTTACTGAGCTCTACCCAAGAGTATCCACAGCCTTGCAAGGACCCACCCCATGTTTCAGGCCAATCAGTTATCCTTTCACCTGGGTAACCGTCTCTGCAGCCAATCAGTGCCACTTGTTAATCAGCCCAGGGCTAAGCATACTGCCTCTCCAGTGCCTCAAGCCCCTGCAATGGCCCAGAGAATGTAAAATTATAAGAAGAATTCACATCTGGGTTTCCTGCATGGCAGAACAGAGCCATTCACAGCCCCTTCAGCCACTGCTAGTATTGGAACGAAGTATTGTGCATCACATTTGGATCTCCTGCATATCAGACCATTAAGCCTCCTGGCTAGCTCCAGTTAAGTATTCTGACTCTCTTCCCATGCAGATTGCCATAAGAGGTTCTTCTCTTTTGTTTGCAGATCAACGTGAAGAATGCCATTGTTTTGTTTTCCCTTTCCGTGGCTGGTGTGAATCAGGAACTGGCCATTTCCAACAGGCAGCACCGAGCTCCCAAAACCCTACCCGAATCATATGGCTCTGTAGAAGTCGAAACTGGAGAGACAAAGAAGCAGCAAGAAACTAAACCAGAGAAAAAGAGTGGCTTAAAGTCCCTCTTCAAGCCCATTGATGCTGACACCATTGATATTTATGCCAGGGCAGTTTTCCCAGCAGCCTTTGCAGCAGTCAATGTTATCTACTGGGTTGCTTATACAATGTAAGAACAAAAATGTCCTCCCAAGAGGTAAACTGTGGGGCAGAATTGTGCTCAGACAGTACAAAGTAACTGAAGAAACTGTGTTGATCCATTTCTTGTCAAAGTACTTTCCAATGCGCTGAAGATATTTCTCAAATGCAGAGTGTCATTTTTGTTTGATTCCTGCAATCAACTCCAGTTTAAACTGGGAGAGGGGAAAATTAGCCATTACCAATTTGGTCTGATATAGTTGTTAAACTCTGTCAGACAATCCAAGGATCTCCATGTCAGCCTGAAACAATTTGTCACATGTACATATCCTCAGTGAAGGTGCCACCATCAAATCCTAAAGCACAGTTGGGTATTTTCCCTTTTTAAAGGTCAGCAGATAACGAGGTTCAGTTTTTACCCACACTCTTACTATCTTCTTTCTTACACCACAGCTAACTTCATGTTTCACATGGGAGTGACTTTTCTGTGTCATGCCAACTGTGGGACAGTTCAAGTTTAATAGGGGTAGGAAAATGGCAGTAAGCTCTACATGTGAAGACCACAGCATTGAAGTAGGGGGAGCGGAGCAAGGCAGAGGGTTTTACTTTATTATTTGTCTTGGATAAAGTATTTAAAACATTTTTTATTCTCTTCTTTAGTCACAGCATGAAATAAAATATATTGCATAGAACCTAACAGAAATGTTAAATACCACTGTGTTGTATTTCAGATCTAAAATGAGAAAACTTGAAAGTATTTCTTTAACTGCTTAGACTTCTTGTGTATTGTTATTTGTCAATGTAATTGCACCATAAATGGACAAAGTGATTTAAAAACACAGGCTGAGCCTAGGGTCCTTGTCCCAAAGGACTTAGGGTAAAATTTTCAAAAGCTCTGAAGTGATTAGGAGCCTCGATCCCATTTTCCAAAGAGACTTAGGCACTTGGGAGCCTAAGTCTCATTGGCTTTCAGCAAGAGTTAGGTACCTAGCAACCATTTGTGCTTTTGAAAATTTCCCTGTTAGGTTTCTAAGTGCCAAAATTATTTCTGAAAAAGTCAGAATTTGCTCCTCAGTCACTTAGATGCTTTTGAACATTTTGTCCTGACAGGCTAAAGGACCTCAACCTGGGAGGTGCTTTGGTACCCACAGCTCCTGTTGACTTCAGGGGGATTGACAATAATGGAATCTGTGGGTACTTCCAGCTGTCCCTTACTTGGCCAGATTCTGTTACTCACACTGAAGAGCACTGTTGTCCATAAGTAGTTCCATTAATTTCAGTGGAGTAAGGTGACATTCACCATGAGTACAGGTACCAGAATCTGGCCTTCAGATGTGTAGAATGTACAGCATAAGGGTACAGACAGAGGAAATATTGTTATCATAGGAGACCAGCATAGGAGGATTTGCAAGTGGAAGGGATTTAGAGGTGGGAGGGAGGACTCTTGGTGCCTGGAAAGTGGGAAGTTGTTTGGAGCACAAAGAGTGACACAAAAGAAAATGTAAAGCCAGAGTAGGAGGGGGAGACAAAGGAAGCAGCAGGAAGTGAGGATGGGAGTGGGAGGGTGCAAGATTAAACAAAAGCACAGATTTACTTGGCAAGGGCAGGGCTGTGCTGGGCCTGGAAGACGAGCTTGAACTTGGTGATTAATACTTGTAATTGCAGTAAGAATAATGGACACGTTTGGTAAAAGTGCAAAACTCAGTCATTCCTCCTGACTGACTTCCCTATGACATGTGGTTTGATTCCACTGAAAGATGGAGTGTCCACTTTTTATTTTTAACCGAGTCAGATTTATAACTTAGAATAAAAATCATCCAATATTACCAAGGAAGAGAATGTTCTGAAGAAAAACAAATGATCCTGACCTGAGATATAATAGAAAATATATTCCCTTCATAAATCAAATTTACATTCACTTAAATCTCCAGTTTGTCTCATAATGGGAAAACTTTCTGCCAGCTATGTGCTGGAAGATGCAAACTGACATCAAATTAAGGGTGTTCCACAAATCAATCTATCCATCCAGGAACTTTGGCCTGGAGGATAGCGCATGGACTGGGAATCTAGGTTCTATTCCGAATTCTGCCCCTGGCCTGCTGGGTGACCTTGAGCAAACCACTTAACTTCCCTGTGCCTCAATTTCCCCATCTGTAAGAAATGGGGATAATGATACTGACCTTCTTTGTAAAATGCTAAGCAATGTAACAAGCTGTCATCAGTATTACAACCTGTAAGGTGCTAGATCTGCTGGGAAAGGGAAAAGATCAGGCTATCCCCTCCGTCTCAGGGGAGCATGCTTGGGGGGAAAATGCACATGGAGCAGTCAGGGTATGCCATAGGATAGAATATGCCTGGGGTGGGAGTGTCTCAGATGGGAGAACAGGCGTTTCTACTACTGCTATAAAAGCACACAGGAGAAGAGCTCAAGGACCAGACATCTCTGTGTTGCAGAGTGGCTCTATGGTGAAGGTTTCCTCACCATGTTTCAGACCAAAAGCCTTGGTGTTTAGATCTTTAGGGAACTATTGCATAGACTGGTGGTAGAGCTGGATGACATTTTTCAGCCAAAAGTTCTTTTGGTGGAAAATGCAGATTCAGTAACACCAAAACATTTTGTGAATTTGTGTCAGCTTTGCCAAATTGTTCATCTGGAAAAAGATTAAATTAAATTAAAGATCAAATGTTTTATTTCACCATTTTCTAAACAAAATTTTCTAAACAAAAATTTTTTGGTTTGAAATTAATTTTCCATTCAATGTTTCCTTTTTTTTAATCAACATTTTAAAATGGTCAAAACTGAAATAAAACATTTTGTTTGATCCAAAACCCTCTTTACTTTTCACTGAAAATGTTCATTTTTGGTCTGACCCAAAACAGATTTTACTTTTTGAAAGGGCCTGCAAACTGAGAAAGCCATTGTGCACTAGCTCTGACTGGAATGCCTCTGTGAGGTAGGAAGTGTGTATGTGTGATTACTCTATACATTGAAGTATTAAAAAGTTTTATAAATTATACAGGGAGATGTAGCTTCCATGCCTTGACAAAATAAACATTCCATTGGAACAGATTTATTTAAAACAAGGAAGAAACTGGAAGATAAAAGGCATAACAAAGAAAATCAGAATAACCTCAGAGATTTCATCCCATCCTGAATTCTTGCCTCTGCATTGCCCAGGGCCCTATAAAAGCCTAATCTGGCCTTGACAACCAAAGGAAAAATACCATTCTATATTCACTTACGTTTTCAGTGGGGGACTTATGTCAACATTTGTATTCATGTTGGAGAACAGATGTTGCTCTCTTAAGAGGCTGAAAAGAATCAGGAAGTCATGGGATGAAGAAAAGTGGGGGATTGCATGATGTGCTTGACAAGCAATGTTTGCAGCACCAGAAACTGCACAATTTGTTAAAAGGTGAAGCTGGGTTTGTTCTGACTCTGTGCAGAAAGGGAAGCATTTATCCAAGTTTAAATAAAGGCTCCCATAACAGTCTTTTGCAGGTTTGCGGTTCCAATAGGTAATAGAGTGAAAACCAATTTTAGCTCAATGAGCCTTCCACACAGCACAACTAAGAGTTTTAATATAGTTGTTCAGTCTTTCAGTATTCAATGTCATTAGACTAAGAAACTAAAACACTTAACAGCAGGAGGAAAACACCACCCCTCTGATTATTTGTTTGTGCAATAATTGGTGCCAGAATAAATAACAGAGATAAACACTGAAAGCTACCAAGAATATTTCCATTTAAAAATCCAAAGCCCAAAATAATTTTCTCCCTTATGCCATGGACATTTTGATGCATTAGCAGGGATTGAAGACCTCTGACGTCAGTCAAAGAACGGTAGTGCAGTACCAACCTAGAATTACAGCACTTTCTAATGAAGACTTAATAAATGTTCACCCATTAATATTCTCAGCGGGAGGACTTGGGTGGCTAAGTTGCAAAGCACTGTCCTTTTTTTTTCTTTACAAGTGAAGTTTTAAGCAAAATGAGTTTGAGGGTTTAAGCCTGATCACTACATGGCACACCATAGGCCTGATTCTTTCCCTTCTCCAGTTTTAGGCTATTGTTATTCCAGAGAGGAGAATCACACCCTAATCACAAAACCTAACACTGAGTGTTTATCAGATGTCGCCATAGTTAGCTCAGTATTTCGTGAAAATAAAGATGATCCCTGAACAAACCTCTGAACTTCACTCTTGGAATCCACTTGGGAGGAGGGCCCAAAATCTGAACTGGAACTTGTCTCTTAATTCCACCTCTGTTTGCTATTTTTACGATGGGACCAAGCTAAACACCCCAGCTCCTAATACCCCAGAAATCTGAGATGTTTGAAGTCCAGATCTGAACTATGTGTCTCAGGCCCATCTCTGCTTGAGAAGCGAAATTATGCTGATTTATCACAAAAATTCAGTCACATCCTGATCTAGTAAATGAACATATCCATGTCAACCTGGCACACTTAGGAGCAGAACAGTAAACGACGGAGATTGCTCTAGTGGGCTAGCATTGGGAACTCTTGGGCCTGGTCCCAATTCTGACACCTCTTTCTTGTGTGATGTAAAAAGGATGGTCCAATGATGAGAGGACTAGCCTGGACTGTGGGACACCCAGGTTCAGTTTCTGCTCTACCACAAATACCTGGTGTGACCGTGGGCAAATCACTGAATCTCTCTGTGCCTCAGTTTCCTATCCGTAAAATGGGGATAATAGCACTGCCCTGCCTCACGGAGGGAGTATGAGGATAAACACATTAAAGAGTGTGAGGCTTAGATACTACAGTGAGGAGGCCATATTAGTACTTAGCTAGACTGATCTAGGCAAAGCATTTAAGTCCACTACTTTGGTGGGTCTCAGGTTTTGGGTGCCACGCTTGTGACATCTAGGCCTTGATTTGCAGATGTGCTAAGCAACCACTGCTTCCATTGAAGGCAAAGAGGGTTGTGGGTACTCAGCATCTCAGAAATATCATGCCCCATGTTGTCCTCAAGCTGGACATGTAAAGAGTGAGTCTCTCCCAACTTGTGCACACTTTCTAACTTCTGGAAGGCCTCATTCAAACAAGACGGTCGTGCTGATTTAACAAAATCAGTTTCACAATTCCCTTTCATAGACACTTATTTTGGCTTAAGAATGCAATTTATCAATTTTGCTGAAGTCAGTTCCTTACAGTCTTAAGATAATTCAGCATAAGTCATTCTCAAACTGAAATAAAAGTGTCCAAACAATTAGTACACCTTTCTCATATAGACAAAGGCAGCTTCAGTGCCCCCACCTGTCAAAGAGACAAGTTTACGTACCTCATTAAAAATATTTTGATGTTAAATTAGCTAATGTTTGTCAAGCACTTGGAGATACATAGAAGGAAAGTGCTAGGATGTGCAAAGAACATTTCAGATTTATAATCATCAGTTTGTATGTTTCAAAATTGCATCGCTAACAATTATACAAGAACCTGCCAGAACGGAATATGGATTCTGCCTGCCCAGAGTCTGCCTGTTAAGAACAAAAAGTTTTGTATTGTTCCTACAGATTCTTTAAGAGGCATGAGACGTAAACAAACCAAAGGGCTATAATATGGAAAACTACTATACATTTTTATTTTCTGATTGCTTTCAGACAACTTTTATAATCCTGCAATGATCATTAAGCACTAACCAATGCAAAACAAATCACCTGGAGGTTATGATGAGACGCTTTTATTCCTTTACCCCTCATGCAATTTAGGTGCCATGGGAGCTTTTATAAATAGAAAATAAAATATCACCATATGCTCCTTTCCTATGTTAAGATGCAAGATTTCAAAGTCAGCATGTGGAAAGTTATTTAACGCTACAATTACAGTTCCATACTGGAAGACCTTATGTATCTTATTGTAAATGGGCTGCATTTAATTTTTTTTTTAATTACTTGATTTTTAAAAAAAAAATCAAGCTGCTGAAAAGTAATTTTTCAATGCTTGAAATTTACAAACTCAGGCCTGCAAGTTGGCAGGTTCCACCTTGACTTCAGTGCAGTGGTGCTGGAACTAGGGATTCTGCTGCATCCCCGGCTTGAAGTTGTAATAACAACCACCACATACAAGGTTTCCATCAGCAGCAACCCCACTATAAAAATTGTTCTCGCACCTCTGCTTCAGTGTGATCTCAGGACATGAAGGGCTTTCAGGATCAGTCCCTAAACCACAGATTTATTTATTATTATTATTCATTTTACAGGGGCTCCTAGAAGCCCTAACTGAGATTGCAACTTCACTGAGCTAAGTATTGTACAGACATGCAACAAGAGACAGTCCCTGCCACAAAAAGCTTCAATCTAAACAGACTATATGGGCGGGGAAAAGGAAGAGCGGAGAAAGGAAGGATTGTTATCTCAGTTTTAAGGGGCAGTGATTTCATCAAAAAACAGCCCTTAATATGTGAACTTTGCTTGGTTTTGAGTGGTCTCCAGTCGTGTTTATGTGCTTAGTGTAGCAAGATTTATCTGTGTATTTTCTGGAATTGGAATAATCAAAACTAATAATACCACCAGTTAGCAGCTCTTCCTTCCTTCAGCCAAATTCTACTGGCTGGAGCAATAATGAGAGTCTAACATTCTAGAAGGTGATTTCTTGCACAGTGCACAACAAATCCTAGCCTCAGGGGCAGTAGCATAAAGGAGCCACCAAAGACACTAAGGTAGAAAGGGACTCCACAGATGTAAGTCTCTCCTGTTTACATTTGTCAACACTTTCTTCCATCCACTGCAGTGACTGGCATGCAGCCTCAGTGGTATAGGCCCCATCCTTCTTCCCCACATAGAAGGCAGGAAAATCTGGGTACCCCTTGTGTAGTTTGCTTTGGTCATTTCCTTAGCGGGAATAGGTTATTTTCCTCTCACACACCCAGTCCCCACACGTAGTACAGAGGGTCCGACCATATGCTTCTGCACTTCCTCACGGCTCCTCTCAGCTCCAAAGGAGCCACACTCCAGGACCTTCCCTGCTGGGCTGCTGCCTCTGTCATGGGGGAAGCTGCAGTATGGAGCAGGAAGTGAGCTTTCCCACCATCCTTGTTCCATCCTGCCTTGTCCCCTCCAGTCCCAGAGAAAGGGTTGGCAATGATATCTGAGGGGCTGCATTTTCACTTGGCTCAGCCCCTGGGAGGGATCTGTTGGGTTTTTAGCAGAGGGGAGTTGTTTGGAAATATATTTTTAAGCCAAGGAGAAACAGGACTCCAGGCCTCCTGCTTCCTATAAATGCATGGCAATAACATTAGTGACCGCTCTGCACCCAGCATAACTTAGGAAGGATGGGCTTTTGCCTGCATGTTTTCTTTGAAATAAAGTGAAATCCTAAAGCTTTCATTCTGTTAGCGAAAATCCCAGTAACAGTTTTCTTATCTCTGACTCCATATCAGGCACTACAATTGAGTCTTGCTTGGGGTGTCAGAAGTTCCAAAGCCAACCCTGGAACAAAACAAACGTACTTCACATTGAAACTACTGAAGCACATGATGAGAAGGATATATGGAGCTGAACCATATCATCAGGTTTAGCATATTTACACATTTAGGACCTGGTTTGAGGAGATGATGGGCTTCCCACACAACTCCTGTTGCTTTTACTTGGAGTGTTACATCTCAACATTCCTCAGTATGGCAAAATCAATGTGGCAAAAGGAGAAATAAGATACATGGCCATTAATTCATCTGTGTAGAATCTTTTCACCTGTTCTTACATAGTAGCAATAGCTCTGGTTATTTTACTTCTGCCCTGTAGAATGGGTACTGAGAAGCAGGTACCTGAGAGGCACCTGCATGCATTCAAAATGCCAGAAAAGGTATTTTGAAATTAATTCACAGATTTAAATATAAAATCTTGTGTCAAAAAAACACAAGCAATGCACAGAGAGGAAGATGGTGTTTGTGGCTCTGGTCCTAGTTCTTTTCTGGCTGCTGTTGCAGACTTTCTGTGTAATAGCGATGAGGTGAACAAGCCTTTTGGAGCCCACCAAAGTTTTCAGTCCCAGCTGAGAGGGCCACCCTGAGCTGAGCATAGCTGAACCTAATTAGAATCAAGGACTAGACTAGCCTATCTGTTAAGAAGCAGGATTGTTGATTTCTAGGAATCAGGTCAGGGAGTGCTAGAGAAAGAAAGATACTCCCTTGCTTACATTAGTGGGTGTCTAAGGATAAAAGCCATATGGAAGGAATAGGGCAGAGACAATGGTGGGTGTGGGTTGTGTTCTGTGTGTACAGTACCCCTGTAAAAATGAACCTGAAAGCACAGAAATGTTTTCTTTACTTATCCTGGATCTCCTTTCAGTTCCTGGACCTGTCAGAGTGACTCTAGCCAAGTGAGTTAACTTCTGTGTGCTTAAGTTTCCTCATCTGTAAAACTGGGATAATGGGAGGTTGTGAGCTGTAATGTTTGTAAAGTGTTTTTTGATTCCTATATAAAAATTGGCATGTTTTTTAGCACAGTGAAAACAACATGGTATGATGAATGCCTCTGTGGTGGGGTGAAAAATGAATGATAGAACTCATTGCACAGAGCTGTGAGTTGAAGGACATTTTTCTTGTGTTATCGCTTTCTGAATGTTGAGTCTCCCAACTAACTTAAAAATATTGCTGGCTTTACTTAATTTTCTTCCTCTCTCTGTTCCTAAGATGAGGTCTTCAAAAATAGTTCTACAGAGGAATTTCTTGCCAATATTGGCAAGACTCCTGCTGTTGAGCTACTGCCATAGTTATTTATGTTACAGTTAGAAAGCTTTTTCATAACATGTAACAAATCTTCCTTGCTGCAGATTAAGCCAATTATTTCTTGTCCTACCTTGAATAGATAGCATGGAGAACAACTGACCACTAGCCTCTTTATCAGGTACTCCTCAGTCTTCTTGTCTCAAGACTAAACATCTAGTCAAGCCACCTGTGCTGAGGCTGGACCAGTAATAGCTAGACATCCATGACTGGGGTTTGTCTAACATATTCTTAAAAACCTCTGATGACTGGGATTCTACAACCTCCCTTGGAAGCTTATAGAAATTAAGCACTGGAATGATTCTGTCTTCTAAGAAAGTGAATTGTTTATACTCTGCATATGTACAATACAGATATGCTCTTCAAACAGGTGAACTATGCTGAATAAATAACACTTCACAATTTATATGATGTGAAGCAAAAGAAATATATAGAAACAGGTAAATTCTTTCCATTTTGCAGCTAATAAAGATCTGCTTCTCCATCCCCATTGTTTTGGTGAAACTCCACAGGAAGAATGTTGATTGAAATGAATTACTTTGCTCTGTCCTGCACTGCAACAAGACACCTATATTGTTCATGCAGGGCCTGTACAGGATGGTTTCTGAAACAGACTAGACCCTCAATCCTGTAATCGGACCCTAGTACCATGTAAAGCCAAATTGATTTCAGTGGGGATCATGCTGAACACAAGAGCTGATCTGAATGGAGCTAATGAGGAGACTACCAAAAGAACAATGGCGCAGTATCTCCCTAAACAATATCTCCCCAAATTGTTGTTAACCAGAATAGGTTTCTCTAGTATGTAAACAGGTTAACTTTCCTCATTAGTAATCTGTGAAAGAAGCTTGGTCCCCAAAGACTTCATTGATAGTCAGAGTTCTGGGAGCTTGCTGATACATTAACCTGTTTTTTGACAGTAACCAAAAAAAAAAAAAAAAAGTGGTGTTGTCTTAATGTAATTGTTAAATGTTATTTGGTCTATTTTAATGTGGGTTAAATAACATTAGTATTCAATCCAGCAGACTGATTTGCAAAGGATTACCATGGTGATTTGTGGTTTTATATATCATCTTGCTAACTCATATATATGCTTGGCTCTAGTTTGTTACATAGTCAAATACCAACTCTTAGCAATTTCTATCCTAATTTTTTGGCACTGGGCCCAATTCTGTTCCCAATTAAATCAATGGCAATTTTGCTACTGACTTAAATGGGAGCAGGATTTGTCCCTTTGCTATCATATCCTGCATGGAAAGCTCAGACAATTAGCCCAACCCGGTATTGCTCACTCCTTATTCATGCAACACTTCTGGGAGAACCCTTTCTTGTGATAAAACTTTTATATAAGATTCCCACAGCTGTGGGGATACTTGCATGAGTAATTGTTTTCAGGTTCAGGCCCCAAAACTCATTCATCTTACTCAGCCAGGTTGTCCCTGAATACTTTTTGGTAATGGAACTACTTGCTTTAGTAAGGTGGGTGGGATGGATTTGGCTGTTAGTAAGGAGTGCAGATCAAAATGCTGCTTGTTCTAGTGATGGGGGCCTTCTTGCTAAAGAAAGCAGATGGGGGGGAGGGAGAATCAGTTTTCATTCTTGGCTGATACTGAGCGGGGTGCTGACATTTGAAGACCAAGAGGTAGAACTTTGTAGTAGAACTAGTGGCCAACGTGCTCCATTTGCCCCTTATTTAGGTCTCACTCTGAACCGATTTTGTTCTATTTCCAACTAAATCTTTAAACCCTTGGGGAAATCACTGACCCTAATCCATCTGAAGATCCTAAATCACTTGACATGAGTAAAACAGGACATGTACTTCCTGCTCCTGTTACACAGATTGAGACTGGTATGTGATGACTTCAGTTATTATAAGGACCTTTTCCTAATCAACTGTCTTTAACATTATGAGTTATGATTCAGAAGGATGCCTTAAATTAATCAGTAGTTTTCTTCACCTTCAAGGAAATCTTGTCAGCCACGTTAGATGCCTAAAACACTTTGGCATAGTGCAGCTTAAAGAGAAACACTAGGGGAACCAAAGGAGAAATGCACAAGGGATAGGAGGATTGGAAGAGATGAGTTTCTTGGTAGTATACATTTATTTATAAACCACTTTCCTGATCCTTCTGTCTTCACTACTACCATGATCCCAAAGGAATGATACTCTGTTTGTATGGTGCCTGTCTTCTGACTTTCTCCAAGCACTTTATAAACAGATAAGTTAGCAGACCCCTTGTACAAGCTAGTGAAAAAGAGGAGATCTTGAAGTCATTGTGGATAGTTGTCTGAAAACATCTGCAAGATGCAGAGGGCCTGCTCCATCATCACTGAAGCCTATGGAAATACTCTTATTGACTTGAATAGAGCTGAGTCAGGCCCAGATCCTCAGGCATCTAAATACCTTTAAGAGCCTAACTCTGTTCTCACAACAGTGTAACTCTGACAGGAGTGGGTTACTTATCACTCGGTCAGGAGATCAAGAGAATAGGTGCCTAAATACCTTTAAAAATCTGGCTTTTTGGAGCCTTATCTCCCATTGATGTTGCTTTTCCCAACTTGTGGTCTGTGAACCCCCTGGTGATCTGTGAGGCTACTACAAGGCGTCTGCAGAAAAGAAAAATGTACAATTTAAAATAAAAAAATTTCATATAAGGTGTGTACATTAAATTATTACTGAGTGCATATTATTTTTGTTACATTAGATTTCCATAAAAAAGGAGTGTGTAAAACTAGTAGCACATTGTGGTCTGCAAAATGTTTGAAGGTTGAAAAGGGGTCCACACACTTGAAAAGGTTGGGAACAGCTGAGCTAGACATCTAAATATCTTTTAGAAATCTGTCCCTAGGTGACTTGCCCAAGGTCACATGGCCAAGTCATCACTCAGCTGAGACTAGAACCTAGGATTCTGGCCACTCAGTCCCCCAGTTCTAACCATTTGCAACACATTTTTTAGGTTTCCTTTTTCTGAACTTTCCACTTTATATGTAACAGTATCTTCTATGGAGAAACTCAAATGGCATAAATGAATGTTAAACTGACTCTTAAATCAGCTAACGTACCCAAGTAATTTTAAGTATCTTAAGTGAATAAGCAACTGAATCTGAGTGTCCCAGCTGAGTTGCTTGCTAATGAATACATCAAACTGCATAGCTTAATAATTAAAAATGATATAAAATGCCAGTTCATAATTTTCATGTTTGTTTTTCTCCCTTTCAGACCATTGCAAAAGGGAGATGAAAACCTTGAATATAGCAACAAAATTTGTACTTCCAAATTACAAGAGCAGACACATACCTCATTTCAGTTGATTCATCCCCTTCTACTTAATGCTATGCAATGGGGATCTTTGTTCATAAAGTTTTTTTTTTTTCTTTCAAAGGAAAAGCCTCCTTGTAAACAAGAAGTAAGAGCTTTTGGGGGAAAATAAAAAATTACCCCAGTAAAAACTGGGGATTAGGAAGGGGAAATAGGTAGTGGTAGTGGGGAGAGAGGAGAAGGGGGTGAAATTCCTTAGGTGTAGAGATAAAAGACTTGGGTCACAGTTACTGAGCTAACTAAGTGCACCTCTGTTCCCTTTCTGGTCTCTGAGTGTACCCCCTCAGATGTCAGGCCTCATGCTTTTACCTATACAGGGATGGAATTCCACAATTCTCCCACTCCTAGATCAGGTCCTGGGTGATAGTATCCTGTGTATCAACAGCGCTTAGCCAGCAGGTCTGACTAAGTCCAGGTACCTGCAGTTCTTAAGAATAGCCGTACTGGGTCAGATCAATGGTCCATCTAGCCCAGTACCCTATCTTCCCACAATGGCCAGTGCCAGATGCTTTCATGGATTTATATGGTGGCATTATAATATTTTTTGTCTTATAACCTAACTCTTTCCTAATGGCTTCTGCATTCTGTTAGCTTTTTTTCATTGCTGCTGCATAGTGAGCAGATGTTTTCAAAGAGCTATCCACAATGACTTCAAGATCTCCTTTTTTGAGGGGTAACAGCTAATTTAGACCCCATCATTCTGTATGTACAGCTGAGATTAAGTTTTCCAATGTGCATTACTTTGCACTTATCAACAATGAATTTAATGTCATTTTCTTGCTCAGTCACCTAGTTTTGTGAGATCCCTTTGTAACTCTTTGCAGGCAGCTTTTGGATTTACCTATGTTGAGTAATTTTGTATCATCTGCAAACTTTGCCACCTCACCTTTTTCCAGATCACTTACTAATATGCTGGTTATTCCTTGCAACCCTGTTATCCTCCAGGTGCCTACAAACTGATTGATTTAATCATTTGTTTCAGTATGTTTCCAAGTATTGAAATTGGGCTGACTCATCTATACTTTCCTGGGTTCTCTTTGTTCTCTTCTTTTAAGGTAGGTATTATGTTTGCCCTTCTCTAGTCTTCTGAGACCTCACCTGTCCTCCAGGAGTTCCCAATGATAACTGCTAATCAATGGTTTTGAGACTGCTTCAGCTATTTTCGTAAGTACTCTAGGATGGATTTCATCAGGCTATGCTGACTTGAATACATTTAACCTATCTAAATATTTCTTTAACCTGATCTTTCCCTATTTTGACTTGCATTCCTTTCCCTTTTATTGTTGATATTAATTGTGTTGGGTATCTGGTCACCAATGAGTTCAGTCTGTTCTCCTGAATAGCTACCCCTTTAGGGAGTGAAAGAATCACTATTTAATCCAGTTAGAGTTCCTTTATCATCTGAGATCCTGTGATTTCTGGCCCTGCTAGCCAAAAAACAGTCCAGTGGACTCAATGAAATGTCAAGCCAGTGTCCTCCGAGCCAATGGCTCTTCCATTGTCCTGTAACAATCATCAAGTGTCTGCTATTATCCTGACCCATTATTTCACCTCCTGCTTGTTCTTTACACCCCACTCCTGATCCAACTAAACCAATATAGTCAGTCAGTAAACATCCCAATAAGCAGGTCACATACAGTATTAATAAATTATCACAGAGCAGCCCCACTTCCTTCACAGCTTGTTTTCACTGATGGTATGATTCACTACAATAAGTTGCCATATGTTCTCATATGTTCAAAGAGAAAACTTGGTTTGTTGTTTTCCACCATGTGAAAAGTACTTCTTAATGATTGTAAATGGGTCAGATCAGTCCTTACATAGGCAAAACTCCTAATGGCTTCAAATCTCTTTCAGTCCCTCTCTACTGTGTATCACGGATTCACCCAAACCTCTTTTTTGGGACTGTTTTTCTCTTTTAAAAACATCAATCAGTCTACTGAAGCTGTAGCACATGCTGTGAAGGAATAAGCATTGGGATTTAAAAAAAAAAAAAACAGCAATACTAGCTGGCACAACAGCAGTGGATAAATATAAGTGCAAGCAACTCATGTAGCTGTCTTGTGCACAAAAATGTGAAGAAATTGATGGGGGTTATCTTCAGAGATAGTATTTCAGCTTTCCAAATGAGTCCAGCCTATCAGCTGTCTATTTAGCTGACTTTCCCTGTGATAGTTAACAAATGTGACTGTTGCTAGGTCACAACAAGGCAATAGTGTATGTATAAACAATGAATACTGTGCTATAATGCAATACAAAAGAGGGTATAATTAAATACACACTAAGCAATTTCAGAAGCAATTGCTACATCCCAAGAATAAACATTATGTACAGATTCTTAAGCACCCATCAAAATAATTTCCTGGGATAAGTTAAGTAGGCAGGTAGGCCAATCTATTCCTGTCCCCTCTGTTATGCAGGAATTCAGACCAGATATCATAATGGTTCCTTTTTGGCATTAAAAGTATATGAATCACTCCCTAATTTCCATTGTTCGCTCCCTAATTTCCTAGCTAAGCGTGTAAAGATACTTGCAACAAATATTACAGGTGAGATATCAATTGACTCTTTATTCATGAATCTAGTTTAAAAAAGAAACACAGGATCCTTCCCATTTTGTCCCAGAAATAGTGTAAAAGTGACATTTTAGCCAATAGTCACTGGATCCTCTGAATGTCTCACTCTAGAGAGGGATGTTCTCAGGGGTTTTGGAGTATTATTTTTTCCACTGAGGACAGCAGATTCCATCTACTCCACACAGAGCCTAGAATAAACTATTTTTAGTTTCTTCTTCTGGATTTCTCTTAAATATTTCTCTGAAGCAAGTGAGTTTTAAAAAAATCTGTAATAAAGATATTTTTAGAAAAGAGCTGTGCCTCCTGCTGTAACATATATGTACCATTTCTGAGCAATTGAGGGAGTTGCAATATTTACGAACATTCAGAACATCCTGATTCAGCCATGTGCTTAACTTCATGCATGTAAATAGTCCCATTAAAGTCAAGGGGACTGCTCACATGATTGAAGTTTTAGATATGTGAAAGTACCTTCCTGACTCAGGGCAGGAAGAAAACTGCATCCCTGTGGGAATCCTCAGTTAATTTTAAACCAAATGGAACTGATCCTATTCCAGGTCCTCAAGGAAAAGAGAAAATATAGGCAGTTTCTCCCTTTCTCTGTGCAATTGCAGCCTCCTCTTTCACAGCTAAAGAGAGGAGGGTAAGGAAGGGCAAGAGGATCTGGGACCATGGGGAAGAGGGAAGCACCTGGCACCCTCTTAAAGAGGTAGCACAGTAACTGCACTGCCCAGGAGTTCTGAGATACTGTGTATCTGACACTCAGTGCCTTCTGGGATGCTCACTGGGGAAATGCAGGTGGAACAGCCCTGCACTAGAATAAGATGCTTGCACAGCTCCCTACTTCCCAGTACGCCACTATTTACCCCAAAGAAGTTCATATTCTTCCCTCAAACTATTTTTTTAAAGAACAGTGCTCAATACTCTGTGAAGCATTAAAATGAAGGAAGATAGGATCTATGAACATCAGGTATTCAGCTGTACTTTTTCCCCAAAGCAGTTCCCTGGGACCATCTTGCCACCTGCTGGCAGTATGTAAATATACCTTCCTACTGAAAGTTGTGCTTCTACAGGCACCATTTAAAATAAAATAACCCAGAAGGTGCTACACACTGAAACTAGTACTCCAGATATTGGTAGTATACAGCCAAAAAATGATTCTTTACCATATTTTATTGGGTACCGTACAGCAACTAAATGCCCAATCCTGCATTCTCTACTCATGCACAGCTCTCCTGTCAGTGTGTGTATGGGGCAGGATTGGCCCCTGAGTTTGAATATCTGGATATAAAATGTAGGGGAGTGAGGGCCAGATTCTGCTCTCTTACCCCTGTGTAAAGACAAACTAACTCCACTGCAGTCATTGGGATTGGCTGGGGTGTATATAATTTGGCAGAGATTTCTCAGTCAAAATGCATGTCATCATTTCAGGTAAGAGGATCAGTGAGACTTTACAATGGACTTAAGTGGAAGTTTGATCAGGTCCCTGGCTAGAATAATCTGAAGAAAGTCTGAACTCCTCGGGTCTTTGTTATTCTAAGTTTTCTAGAACAGTTCCTTTCCAACAGGTAGGGTGAGGCCCATCCAGACTTACTTATACAAGGAGTGGAGGCTCAGATCCACAAAGGTGTTTAGTCTCCAAACTTAGCCTCACTGGCTCACCCCAGTGACTAAAAAGCCTGCTACCATCTCATACTGAAAGGGAAGCTCCTTTAGCTCAAGTGAGAGAGAGCTGTGGTTTTGGTGTTAAAAGTTACTGTATGTGTATTCAATCATTACCCAAAGAAAGGATTCAGAATTTAAAGTCCTCTGTTTTGCTGATGATGCATGAGGCAGAATAGAACAAAACTTGCTGTCTCCTTCCTGTACTGGATCTGATAGTAGCCACTTTTCAAACAACTCATATATTTTGAAGGAATCATTTTTTCCCCCTCAGACAAACTGAACAGGCCACTTTATAATCTGCTCTCAAGTATGGGGAAAAAAGAGAGACCCCAGCAGGATATTTTTCTTCCTAATCTTTTTTTTTTTTAAATAATGCCTCAGAGCTTGAATTCTTTCTTTCAATCTGGCACAAATTAAAATGGCTGAGTTAGAACGCCCTCAAAATTGGATTTATAATAGGGACATTCTCAGGTCCTTTATTTTAGCTCTAGTGGGCACTGGTTTAATAACTGTCAGTTTATTAGGTTGAAGGTAAGTTAATGGCAGATGAAAAAGGCAAAATTCTGCCATCTGAAAAAAAGATTAGGCTCAGGAACATATCCAAGATTTCAGGCTCTAGGCCAACAGAAGTTGGTTGTGTTTCAAAAACAATATGCCAGAGACAATGATCTTATGTTATGCTTACAACCTTGTTAGCTAAGTCATAGAGGAAAACTGACATCTCCAAAAAGTGCCATCTGCTGATCTTTCTCCCATGAAATGGGGAGCATCCAATTAGAAATAAATACATTTTAAAAATACTGTGATATTAAGAGAAACATTACAACTTAAAAATTTTTTGTTAAAATGATTAAGGGTTAGTGAGTGGCCAATGAAAAAAATATAATGTAATACATTTATACTATTCATGTTTTTATAAGTGCTGAAAATGTGCATGAAATTTTCTTACGTCTAAACTGTGATTGAAAAAAGAACAAAATCTCAGCCCTGACCAGCTCACAGCCTCTTTTGTCTAAGGAGCTTCTGGTGCTTTACAAGTTTAATTGTTTATTTCCATGCGCTATGAAGCAAGTATGATCTCAATTTTACAGATAGGAAAACTGAGACAGAGAGTTAAGGGCCAGTTTTGAACCCGACTCATGTAAGTGGGACTAATTGTCCAAGAAATACTACTCAGCAGCTTGCTAACTCAAGCTCTTTGGGGCTTGCAAAGGTCACACCAGGAATAAGTGGCAGATTTCGGCAACAAAACTTTAGAGTCTTGACTTCTAGTTTTGTACTCTAACTGCTTGTCTACAAAAACAGTAGGAAAAAACCATATCTCCATACCAGTGATATTATTTTATTTGTATTGCAGTAGCACCTAGAAACTCCAGTAAGGAACTAAGGCCCTCCAATCCTAGGTGCTATACAAACATATAAAAAAAGATGTCTTCTCCAAAAGAGCATATAATTTACATATAGGACAAGAATCAATGGGTGGATAAAACAGATTGAAGGTGGAGCACAAGGAACAATGAGATGATTATGATAAGCAGCACTTACACAAGTCATATATACTAGTGTTTAACATGTATTCAGTACTTTTCAACTTCAAAATGCAAATTATGGCAACTCCAGTGGAAGAGTAAGGAACAGAACCCAGTAGTTCTGATACTTAATCTCATGCTTTAGGTACTTACCATGTCACCTCACTGCCTAGAAACAGAAGGGTGGACAGATCAAAAGCATCTTGCAATTGAGGCACTGGGCAAGTCAGCCATCCATGTCTCTTCTGACACACCTTGAAGCTCTATATGACAGGGACACCCTGGAGCTTGTTTTTTGAAGATGTTCAGGCAACTCAGCAGCGACAGCACAAAGTATTTTATTTACTTGTTTGAGTTTTTATCAGGACTGGACCTTTGGAGTTATTCTTAATATTGTTTGTTTTTAGTTATTTCCTTTCTCTCTTCATTTTGTTTGTTTTTGGTTGCCTTTTTCCTCTTGTATGGGTTTATTTAGATAATCTTTTTAGTGTTTGGATTGTGTCTGTTTTTATAAGTGAAATATCTAGCTGAAACAAAAACAAGTGTTGGAACATATTCTCCGTATCAAATCTACTCATTTGTCTGTTATGCTCAACTCAGTTTGATCCTGTCATCATGTATCTTACTCTTGAGAAGGTTTCAAACCTCCTGATTTAGTAGAGATGTTCTTTTAGCTGAAACTGGAAAATTGCTGAGAAGCTAGATTCTGATTCCACTGTGAGATTTCTTTTTATTAATGAGCTTATTCATCAGCTTGCTACAGATGCCTCTTACTTTTACTGAGGGATGGGGAGACCTCTGTTGTTCCAAGTATGCCTGGAAAATGGTTACATAATGATAGTAAGTAACATGTTTGCTTACTTTAAAACTATTTTAAACAATTTGTTAAAGGCCTTACAATTAAGAATGAAAGCATTACTTATGCTAAACAGTAGAATACATGTGGACAGTGGCTGGCCTACCATTGACCTCATCGACTTACCATCTTTCAGTGGGGATGCTATAGAAACAGCATTGTTTTTATGCTGCATGGATTCAGAGGGGGTGAATCCCCTGCCCCAAGTGATTGACCATAATAGCACCTCCTTTTTTGACCGAGTTCTACCTGAGACTGTCAAAGCATTTTAGAAACCTGAATGGACTATGCTTCCACATCCAACAGTGGGGTACTTTACAGATGGGTAAATCAAAGCACAGAGAGGTTAAGGGATGTGCCTAGGGCCAATTCATGGTAAGAGTGGAAGCAGAACCCTGGGGTCAAACCTTATCTGTGCCTGTCCCATCCATCCATCCCTGTCAAAGTTAGAACCAGAATCTGAGGTAGTCTTGATACCAAGCCCTAGGTCCCCACCTCCTAAACTGGACCCCACCTTCCCCACAGCCTAACTAGCGGCAACGCTGCTCTCTCCCCTAGGTAGATTTGTGTCTTTCCCTCTCTTTGGCGACAGGTGTTCTGCGGACTTCTCCCCCCATTTTATTATTGACTGCCTCCCCTCAGCTCCCCAGGTAACGGATACCCATCTGTGATTGGCCAGGCCTCGGCGGTATTCCGCTGGGGATTGGTTTCAGGTGGGCCGGCGCTTGCTATTGGTCGGCAGGTAGCGGGGGGAGGCGCTCCATTGGTTGTTGTGGGCGCGCTGCTAACCTGCTTAGTCCGCCATGTTCGGAGTGGCGGCTGCGGTGGGGCCGTTGCAGCTGCCGGGCTCGGGTCGCAGCTGAGGCGGGCAGTGGGGGGTTCCCCAGCGCGCCTGGGTCTCCGGGGGTGTGGGCCGCCGCCTCAGCGGGATCCTAGGCGGGGGGGAGGGGACTCGATTCCGACCCCAACTTCCTGGCGGGACTTCGGGTAACTTCCAGACGGGTGGTGACTGCGGAGCGGCAAGGGAAGCCCCTGAGGGGACGTCAGGGCGGGGAGAGTCGCGCGCCGCAGCAGGTAGGAGGAAGGGGGGAAGTTCCCCGCTCACCCTCCCGCACCGCCCTGCTCGGCTGGCCTCCCACACGTAGAGCCTGGCCTGTGTGGGGCGGGAGTGACACCCTGGGGCCTCCCTCGCTCCCCCGGTGTGTGGGCAAGGCGCCTGCGGGCAGCAAGCGGGGCCCCGGCCCCCCACCCCCAAACCAGTCGTGACCCTGAACTGAACGCTGGGGAGGGGATGCCTCCAGCAACTGTGTGCCGGGCCCCTAGCAGGGGAGAGTTTCCATCCTTCGGAATAGGGAGCTCCCGTATGGAGTGGAAGTCAGACTGCACCGCACTCTTAAATACAGGGACCGGAACGCCCTGTGCTGGGACAGACCCTAGGAACAAGAACACTTGCAAACTAGCTAGTAGGACTTAGGCTGTAAAGAGGATGGCCACACTTTCTCTGAGCTAGACCCAGCTGGGCAAGTTGGCCCCCCCAGCTGTTAAAACCCTGCTTCAATACATACTAATGGTGGGAAGGAGGGCTCTTCAGATTATTCAGCAGGCTCCTAACTAGGCCCCCACACTCCTAAGGGGAGGCCAGGATGCAGCTGGGACCTTTTCTTGTTCTTGGACATTGATCTCAGATACAGCAGTGTTTCTTCTGTATCTTATTTTCAGAATGGGAAAGTGAAACACTTATGTGGTATGAGAAATATGGGGCTAGAAGAAGGATGAGAGTAAACCATTTTTCTGTAAATTAAGGCATCCCTTCTTTTCTTCAGCCTCTTAAAAAGAGCTTTTCTTGTAATATTTTTGCCAGACGTGGAAATACTGGAAGTTTTATTAGGAAATTTTGAAAAAAATGTTCTTGCAGCATTCCCATCCTAGTTTCTCCAACTATGGAGACAGATTAATGTTCTGAAAGCTTATCTGATTTTTTTAGGTCTTATCTGCACTAAACTTAAATGATTTTGTAAAATTAAGTTTAACTAGCATTATTTTTTTGCCATTACTATTTTCTTGAGTGCTCATCCCTGTACTTGTTAGGTGCTTTTAAAAGCTTTCATAATATTAAAGCAAGAGCACAATGAAAGTATTTAAAAGCTAACATTTTTGCAAGACCAGGGTTCTTATTGCAGTGAGTAGTCCCACAATATCTCATAGAAATCAATGGGTAAAGTTAGTCATGTGATTTAGTATTTGCAGGATCTAGCACTACATTTGCATTTTAATGTGTGCCTGCTTTTTTGTGTGTTTTCATTAACCATCTATTTTTCCTTCTGTGTGCAGGTGGACTGGCTATCATTTGAAAAAAAAGAACCTGGGAATTTTAATAGTTACTTCCTAAGAAGTATAGCATAACATCAGTGATTCCTTTTGAATAGTTTGGAGGTTACATCTTTATGTCCACAACGCATTTATAATTTAGACTTCTATGTTAGTACCATGCCCAGCAGGATGGGATCGAAAATGAATCTGAACAGAGACTTCATCAGAGTAAAAACACATTATAATGGGTAAGTCATAGTCTTTTCAGTGCTGAATCATATGTGGTTTGTCATTTTAATTAGCAGCGAACAATAGTTTATAAATTCATTTAGTAATACATCAACTCTTGTTACTGCAGCTACTGGATACTAACAAATAATTCTGTGTACAGTGTTTGTAAAGCTACCTGGGTGTTAAAATAACTGAAAAGCATTTTAGATCAGAGGTGTTGGTTTTTTAATTACTAACTGTTCTTTATAAACTAATGGGAAAGACTTCTGGCTTATTTTTGATTGGCTTGTTTTTTGTTTCTAACCAAATCAGTTTTGAAATAGAAGTGTTGATTTATTTGCTGATTCAATTTGAAGATTAATAAAACAATGTAGCCTGTTAAACCCAGGCACAGCTAATGTATTTTTAATAGCTTTTTCTTAGGCTGTAGTGAGTTCTGCATGGGTGGATTTCCATGAAATTTAATGGGGCTCTGCTTGAGTGCAGGTATCCACCCCATAGATCTCAATGAAACTTTGGGGATGTATATTATGAGCTCTTGGGGGCAGAAATTGTCTGAGTTTCTACAACATCTATTACAAAAGGATCCTGATATTAGTTGGCACCTTTTGGTGCTACAGTAATGCAAATAATAATGAATAATTTATAGCTGCTAATATACTCTTATAATTAGAGGTGTCATTTCTGTGGTTAAAATTGTAGTCTGTGCCAACAATTGGCATTATGTGGCTTATCAATCTCCCCTCTTTCTCCCCATGAAAGCTCAAAAGGATGGTCTGTTAGAGAAATATTCAGGTAATTGTGGGAAATAGGTGTTTTAACCACAACTTATCACTAAATTGGGGTTAAATCCAGGTAAGAATATTTACCTAATGTATTTTAATATTTTGGTTTTTAAAAATGAACTTTAAAAATCCAATTTATCTTTTGCTATTTGTTTATGTTGGTGCATGTTTATGGAAATACAAAAATCAAAGAGTTGCAGTTACACCTCTTAGATTCAGTTTGGTTTATAGTCACTTTCATTTTCTGGCAACTTCACCAGCACATTGTTTTAAATTCAGTTTAAACAGTAGCAATCATGAAAACACTTCTGTCCAGTTTTGTAACCTTCACTTGATCATTACCTCTTCGATTCATTCACTCTGAAACACCTGGCATTGGCCACTGTTGGAAGATAGGATACTGGGCTAGATGGACCATTGGTCTGACCCAGTATGGCCGTTCTTATGTTTTTACTAAATATAAACGTTAAACTTAAAAGTAATTGCCAGTGACTTTTTAACTTGAACTTAAACTTGAGTTTTGACCTTTTTGGTCTTAAGTTAAAAATGTGCTAACTTTCAATATATTACTGACAATGAATTTGGTGTATAGTGTAGATATGCTGGGTTTACTATAGGAAACTTTGTTTAGTAGCAGTTTAATTTGGAAAGAGGAGGACAAAACCAGGATGAAGAATTTAGTCTGTACAGTGACTGAAATGGAACAACAGTATATTATTTAACTAAGGCTATGGCTACACTAGAGAGCTTGCAGTGGGGCAGCTGCACATTCACACTTCGTTGCAGATGTGATAATTTGACTATAAAAAGTTCTCAACAAACATTTAATGATAGAGGTCTTGTTTATAGTGAGTATTCATATTATTAAGACTACTTTTCAAAATATTAGATTTATATAGCTATTATTATATGTAAGTATGTATACATGTGAAAATAAATGAGCACATCATATTTTGTGGAGTATTATTGCTATTATCATGTTACTCTTGCTCAGCAATCTGTGAAATTTTGATAATCAGCAGTGATTAGTGCTAATTAACAATGCTTTACTACCTGGCAGGACTGTTTGAGGGATTTAATGAGTACTTGTAAACTGGTTTGAGTTCCTTTGGATGAAAGGCTTGCATCATACAAGTGCTGCTAAGTATGCCTAGTTTTAGCTCAGTAGGGATCTTTATCTTAAATGTATAAGCCAGTGTCGGTCTGGATTTAAGATGAAAGGATGTTTTTTCAACTCAGTTATAGTAGTACTAGGGTATTTTTTTTAGAGGCCAATGCTTTTATTCCTGCTGGGGGATGCCCGCTGGCACCAGGGCAGGGGGCAGCCAGGCGGCTCAGGCCGCATGCAGGGCCCGCCACTTGTCCAAGGGCCCCCGGCTAGGGATGTACTTGACGCCCCAGCCATCAGGCAGCAGCCGCTTCTCGGCCACCATCTCCTCGAACTCGTCTGTGTTGAACTTGGTGTTTGTGATGTGCAAGCTGCTCTGAAACTGTGTAGTCCACAGCATTCAAATCCATAAGTGTTTCCTGTATATAAAATGTATAATTCTCCAAATGTTTGCAAGGGGATACAAGAATAAAAAACAGTACAAGTTTGATGAGGAAATAGAACAGTGAATAGAAGTAAATTGGTCATGTTAATTCCTGAGACTGCTTGCTGGCATAAGAAGGAAGGTCTAAAGGTGTGTGGGTATATCTGTTCAGCAATGAATCAGACCTTTGAATGTTTGACATTTCTGATAACATTTGCTTAAATTACTAGAAGTCACTGAAAGAAATGTTAATATCATAAAAGGAATTAATAAAAGCAACAAGAACATTTTTTGCTTCCTGCAACAAGTATTCTGTAATTTTCATGAGTGGTGCAGATTGTATTTGTAGAAAAATGAATTACAAGAAAAAAAACCCAATCCATTCAGTTTATGGAACCTCTGAAGGATTCTAGCCATCTTTGTTTAATGTTGTTCTCAGTTGGAGAAGAGCAAAGCATCTGTCAACTTACAAAATAGGGGTCCCAGAATTACTGAATTTTGTCTTTGCTTTGTTGATCAAACACAAAGTTCTGTTTTAAGTAATCTTTGCACTAAAGCATAGCATGATGAGTGCTTCAGTATCTGCCCTGGATTCCTGATTCTGTATATGCAGAAGTAACAAACTGTAGTAAACATTGATGTTATACTATTTCAGAATTAGTGTCGAGTTATTCAGATATCTGCTAAATAATTTAAAGCGCTAGTTGATAGTACAGTCCACCTTTTTGAAATTATGATTAAACAAATAGCCTCTTTATGTAAGGACAGGGAAGCTGCAAAATTAATGAATGTTGTGATTGCGTCTCCATGGAGTCTCAGGAGCTATGGCATTTGTATTTCTTGGGCGTAACAGTTCCTAAGATAGCAGAAATGATGGCATAAGGAAACTGCAGTATAGAGCAAATTTGTGTAATTTCTTCATTTCTTGAAGCATTTTGTTGCTTGCTTAGTTTTTGTATAATCCTTTTGAAATGTTCTGCTTCAAATCCTACTGACTACATAATTACCTGACTCAGGTTAGCTGTGCCCTAGCCACCTTGATTCTAACCTTTGCAGTGTCTCATTCCAAGAATATAAGAAATGCTCTTAATACAAGTATGTGCCTAACATTGGACCCATATACCTCTTGATGGAGTATAGTTTCGTAAGTCTGACTGGGGAAAAGTGTTTATCTAGTGGGATTCTTAAGTAAAGTTTAGCAACAAGTAGGCTTAATTCAGCTATGCCCTGATCAGCTGATGTAGTTGTTGGCATTGAGATTTAATGTAGTAATCTTAAAAGAAGATATATAATTGACACTACTTACTTGGATAAATTCTGTACACAATTGCAATTCCATGAGAAATAGATGCTGCTTGGGTAGAAGTTTGCTTATCTGCACATCTCTGACTAGTACAAAGAATGGCAGCCCCCCTCCCACTTACAGTTTTAGTAATGTAAGGCTTGATCCTGCCATAGGATCTGCATCTAATACTGCCATTAACTTCAGTGGGAGTGCTGGCTATGTATCCTGTGGTAGTATTTTAGGCCAGATCCTGAAATGGATGTGTAGCATTGAGTACATTTCACACTCAGGAATTTCAGTATCAGAGGTTGGTTAATCTTCTAAGTCAGTGGTCCCCAAATTTTTGGGGTCGTGCTCCCCTCGACCTGGTCTGGTGTCCCCTCCCTCCTCTTCCCCCCAAACCATCTGGCGACCTGGGGCTGGGAGCTGGGCAAAGCCATGGTGAGGGGCTGGGAGCCGGGGCCCAAGCTGCGGCTGGGCCTGGGGTGGAGCTGCGGGGCCAGGGCTGCAAACAGGGCTGGGAGCTGCAGCCAGGCACGGCCCGGACTGCGGCCAGGAGTAGGGTCTGGGGCTTCAGCCCTGGGGTTGGACTGGAATGGAGATGGGGGCAGAGTAGGACTGGGTGGCGCTTCCTCTGTGAGGGATGGCCCACAGTTTAGGGACCTCTGTTCTAATTGAAAGCACAATGATGGAACACACTAAAAGGTGGATGGAGTCACTCGGCTTTCAACTACAAAACAACGTGGCTGCATAGGTGTATGCTTCTGTCCATCTCTCCTGCATCATCTTTAGTGAGCTCTAGTGTTTCTACACAGAGTAGAAACTACCTGTGGCTGAGTTGAATTTCATAGCATTATTGATTTCATAGTAAGGAATCTAGACATACAGATATGAAGGACCCTTCATGCAAGTCATATTAAAAACTGGTTGTAATATTTGGATAGAAAGTGTTCGTTACAGATAAATAACTGCTGCTATTACATACAGAGAGATCCTAAAAGGTTGTGACAATTCTGCAGGTTTTGTTTACTTACTACTGAAGTATGGGACACTTAAATTAGACTGACTTTTTTCTGGATCTGTAGCTTCTTATCACCTTTAAAATGTTACATTCTTAATCCCCTGCTATAATCCTCTCATCCCAAAGCATCTTTATGGACATGGGAAATAGTACAGCATTGCCATTTATTACTGTCCATGGATTGTCCCTCCATTAAGCCCCACTGGCTCACGTCTTCGCGCACAATGTTCTGCAATATATTCGATGGTTTCTCCAGGTCTTAATTTGTTGACAGTTACTTTTATCATCTGTTTTTCCCCAAATACAGAACAAATGTTTATTGAACACATTTGTTGAGCCTCTTCTTTCCATAACTTTTGCTTATCTAAGCTTTGTGATTTCTTTACAGCTTTGTGCAACAATTTTACTTCTGCTTTTCCAGCAATATTGGCTTGTTTTGCACTTGTCCTGAGATGTTCTTGGTTTGTTGCATATCTGGCTTTTCTTTGCATCTTCCAATAACTTCCTCTGCTGTATTTTGTTTCACTTGTCTGAATATTTCCCATTTGGTCTGCAGTGAGATTTCATGATCCTTACAAATTAATGGCCTGAAAGACCCTCCAGACTTCACTTTGTTTGACTCCCTCACATATCCTTTAACTTATCAAGATCAAATTTGGCTCCAGTTGCCCATCTTTTTCTTTAACTTTCTTTCCCATTAGTTGTTCATAACCACTGCAAAACTCAGAATTTCTATAGACTTCTAAAATCTCTGGCTTTTGGTTTGACCACTGGGTGAATTCCATGTAACCTGGTGCGTATCTTTGAGGAAATCGCATAGCGTCAATAATCAATTGTGCATCTCATAGCAGGTTCTTAACCTTTCCCATTCTTTGCTGTCCCCATGCCATGTGGTCCAACTCCATTTGTTTGCTTACCATATTCAGTACCAACTTGTGCATTTATAACAAATGGAAGAAAGTGGAAGTTGGTTACTTTTTATTTATTACTATCCACTTTCTGCAGTTCCTCAGAGAAGCCAAGTGGCACAAGGAGAAATTTGTGGCCAGCAGAGTTAAGGACAATAAAGAAAAGTTTTTAAAAATATATTAGGGAACAAGAAGAATCTTGACAATGGTACTGGTCTGTTACTAGTTAGAAATAGAATTATCAATAATTAAGAAAAGGTAGAAATGTTCAATAAATATTTCTATTCTATATTGGGTTGGGGGTGGGGGAGATTTTTAAGAAGGGTAAACAGGATGATGAGGGTAATTCTAGGCCTATCAGCCTGACATCAATCCCAGCAACATAATGCAGTGGCTGATACAGGACTCAATTAATAAAGAATTAAAGGAGGGTTATGTATTTAATGAAAACGAACATGGGTTTATGGAAAACAAATCTTGTCAAACTAACTAGATATCTGTTTTTTGTGAGATCAGAAAGGAATTAGAAACTTCAGTTTCAAGGAAAATACTCATAATATGCCAGAAAATATCTCAACCCCATATTCAGTGAAAAGCTAAAACTTAGTATCCCATTCTAATTGTCTGCCTTTGTCATCTTTCAACAATTCCATGTTTACTTCATGTTTACTTCAGACTTAGGAATTTAATTATCAACTATTCTGCTAAAAATTTTATAGTTCTTAGGTAAAGTGTGATGCAAATGTGATATTCAGTGCTGTAATCTTGAAATTAAAGTTTTATCTCACACACCTACCAGAAATAACTTGTACATGATTTTAACCAGTAGGTGGCAATATGATTTTTACTTCCTAAAATATGACTTATTTTTGTTAGTCCTTTCATAATCCTATTGGCTAACTGCTATATATAGTGGTTTGTTCATTTATTTCCATCTCGCTCCCTTTTCCCCATTTGTTTCTTTAGTCTTAAGTAAAGTTGCATGAGGTCTGAGATATTTTTATTTTAAAAAAAACTTGTTCAAATTTTCAGAATATTTTTAATTTATGAAGTACAGTACAGAACAATATGGAACTAAAACCTATTTTTTCAATGTATTTACATAATCAGAATCATCTCTTTAATAAAGTGGGGACTTCTGAGATGGTGCCAAGTCCTATATAAACTCAAACATGTTTTATTCTTTGATTTCATCTCCCTAAAGAAGAAATCCCTGTATCTAGTTTAGGGAGTTACAAAACCTGTGTACTAAAATGCACTTTTAAACATTGAAAGTTATGTCAAATGAACTGACATCCAGTAAAGCAGATATTGAAAAGACAGAATTATTGATGTAAAATATATTAAATTAATGTTGAGATGCAAATTAATCTATTCCCCCAGTGACAAAAAAGGGCCTAGTCCTTTCTCACAGGAATAATACTTGCTTGTTCAAATAGTCCCGTTGACTTCAATGGGATCACTTTAGTGAGTAAATGCTGCTTGTGTGAGTACAGCTTGGCAATATAAATTCCACAGATGCAAGAACTGGAGCAAGCAGTTTATGGCAGATGCCATATTTATGAATGAGGGACTATATTTTGTGATTTAAATCTGTGAATTCATCTCTTGCAGGGACATCCTAATAACAAATTTGGATGCATCAATGAATTATGGTGAACTATGTGATGAAGTGAGACAGATGTGTAGTTTACAACAGGAACAGCCAATTACCCTCAAGTGGATTGATGATGAAGGTATTATGGACACATGAGATATTCTTTTGTGAATCTTTACATATTTTCCATGTTGCATGGTATAACTCCATATTTTAGGCAGGGGCTTGATGAAATGTGTATAATTTAGGTTTCAGATAATCAAAGCATTTTTTATTGTAATTTATAGCTATCATGGAACATAACCCTATTTCACATAACAGGAAGGTTTCGATAAGAGTCTTAGATAATCAAGGTTGTGCTGTACTTCACTTTAATCCTTTTAAAATAAGTGTAATTATCTGAAGCGCTGTTAAACTAGTGTGATCAGGGAAATGTATGGTGGGCAGGAATGTGGCAAGGTGATTGCTTTCCTTACATGGATGCCCTATTTTTTTTTTTTTTTTTTTTTTAAATTCAGAAGAGTTGTAGTTGGAGAAAATGCAAATATAAGGGGACTAGAATTGTGCATCTGGTCTGATTTGTTGAGATCCATACCTGCCTTGATAGGGAGAGGAGTTACATTTCAGAAGGACCATGATTCAGAGGGTTTGAGCCCCCATCTTCCATGAGGAAGTCATGAAGTTACTAATTGCTATGGCTTAATTGGATAATGATTGTAGAGTGCATGCATTATTACTTTTTATTTAGAGAAAGAGTTCCTTGCCAGCAGAGCTCAAGGACTACCTACCCAAATCATGGGATTATATTTTTTTCTGCTTTTCTTTCTTACTAGCTTTTTTGATGTAAAAACATTATTTTTTATTTTGTGAACATGAGCCATTCTGATGGGAGTGTTTCCTTCGGAGGAGAATGTTGCAGGGGTAAAAAGTAGTGGCCTTTTGTCTACTACCATTGGAGAGTTTAATATAGTAGGTATTGTCAGGTGTGCCTGTAGTAGTCCAAGGCTCCACCCGAATCTTGCAGTGGGCTGGGATGAATTGTAAGCCTGTGGATAGCAACGGCTAAGTGGTCAGTTACCATGAGTGCTGCTGCTCAAGAGTTATGGCAGAGGGATAAGAAGTGTGGCTCCACTGGAACAAACTTATACGTTCATTCCCTTGCAGCAGAAAAGACTTTAATTTGGGTATTATGCTTAGAAGCAAATAAAATCAGTTCTCCAGGGATTAAAACCCCCCAGCAAGGTTACTTTGGTCCCAATCTTGCATTGAGAACCATGCAAGCAGGTTCCTGAATTTGTAGAGAGTCCCATTGAAATCCATTGGATGTGGAATCAAATCAAGCCTTTAATTTGTATGAGGAAAAACAGACCTTTGAGGAAGTCTCCTAAAGGACTTCAGAGAACACCAAAGTTTTGTCCTCGCTTGTGAACAAACTGATGTTCTCAATTCATGTACCATGTTGAAAAAGTAACTAGTAATTTGTAATGTATGTTAAGGATGTTTTTAAAAATGTTATTGGGCATTTGGAAAATCTACTCCTGTTTTATACTTCCTTTTCTTAGAAGAGGAGAGAAGCTGGGATAGAGTCCTTTTCTGTGAGGAAGCTTTTTGATCTTAGTCAAGCTTACAATGATCATACCTTTGGCTAAGAGCTGAAATACCACAAATGTATAACCGATTCTCTGGCGTTTGAATTCACCAAAATTGCAAATCATTTTGTCTAGCTCATTTTATCTAGGCAGTTAAGTAGGATTAACTGATTTTTTTTTTCTCTCTCCACTTCCCAGTGGCTGCACACCTTAAATCAGCATGAATGGATTTTAAACTTTTTTCCCCCTCTTTTTGTTGCTGCTGATGAAGCCATGCTATTTTGGTTTAAAATCAGTTCTAGAATATCTTAAGGAAAGAGATGAGACAGCTGAGGGAGGGACATAAGCTTGTAAAGTGCAGCTGCAGCCCATCCCTGAATGTCTGTGCTACAATTAAACAGCCTCTTAGGCCAAGCGTGAGTCATCTGACACAGGCCAGCCAGGTGTGTCTGATTGTAGTGTAGACATACCCCAAGAATGTAATTGGTGTGGACAATTACTTAAAGAATGGTTACTTACCCCACAGTAACAGTGGCTCTTTGAGATGTGTTGTCAACAGAGATTCCAAGTTCTGCTCTCCATCCGCATTACTTAGCATCCCAACACTTAGAATTCTTATTAGTGAAGGAACTGAGTGGTGGTTGAGGTTGCCTCGCCCCTTATGCCCTTTTCTGTGGTGGCCATGAGGATTGCGGGTATGACCACACACATCCTGCTATTCGAAAAGAACCCAGTCTCATGCGTAGGCTATCTGTGCACTAAGATTGGAATCTGTGTAGAGAACACATCCTGAAGAATCACAGTGACTGCAGAATAAGTAACTGTTCTGAGTTCAACATCTGTCACCCTGTCACTGAGAATCTTTTGGCAAGTCACTTAACCTCTGTCTCTCCATTTACCTTAGTCTAAAATAGGTCTAATTGTATTCCTGACCAAGTTTGTTTGTAAAGTACTTTTTTGAGAGCGAGAAGTGAAAGGCACTTCAGAACTGTAAAGCTTTATTATTCAATAGCAAGTAAAATTTCTTTTTAAATACAGTGCACATTTTAATAGCAGAATCACAAAGGTTGGTGAAAAGCTGTTCAAAATTCTTCTTTACAAAAATCTCTGGTATGCATGCAAAGTAGCATTTTTTTTCCAGAAGTGTAGAAGTCCTATTTGACTTTTGATACAATTTAGGCACATGATTCACTTAGATGCTGTAGAAAATTTTACTCTCAGTCCTGATTCAGCTTTGGAATGAGTGTGTCTGTTTGCTTTCAAGGTGATAATAAGGCTGTGTTATGGAAAAACTAAATGTTTTTGCCATTATGATTTTTTTTGTTTTGCACTGGACATATGACCAGAATAATAGCAGATATACGTATTTTCCTTTTTCTGTTGATTTAGTGGCAGTCACCTGACTATTTCATAAAATCTTTGGATGCAGCCTTGATTGTAGTATTGATTTAACATATCCCATTCATGGATTAGTGGATGGATTGACAATGGCTATCTTTAAAGGAACACTTCACTTAAAAGACACAATGCTATTAATGTGTAATGTCAGTGTGAATCATTATGATGATTAACTATGGTGTGAACAAGGTGCATATTTTATGTGAACTGAATATTTTCATCTTGACTGCTATTTTCAAGTGATGTTTTCAAGGTTGATAGAGCCAAAAGTGACCCCTTGCTGGTGACGGAGGGAAAATGTAGTAAGCTTTCTGTCTAGTAGTTAAGAAAAAAGTGCTAGTGTACAGTGCTTGAAAAAGTAAATAAGACATCTACTAGTTGAAAGTGTACACCACCTTCTAGCTAGAGATATGGGGACTGGGAATTCCCCCTTGAGCTCCGTGAGATCTGAGGATAGCTGCTAGGAAAGTGATGGTGCTTTCCCTAGATTTTTCTTGGGACTCCATCTTTTATATTTGCTGTTGGCTAATAGTTGCCTGACAGATTTAAAGCTCTTCTGGCACTCCTCCTCCTCAAGTTGCTGAAAGTGAGAAAAATTTTCTTCCTTTTTGTCCTGGAGACTATGGAGAGGGATGTTGGTGTGGTGTGGTCTGTTCCCTCCTCTCTCACCCCCCACAGCTGCAAGGTGGGGCGGTGAGCTACAACTTTAACTCATCTACAACCGCCTGGTTGCTGTGAGTAGGGGCAATCTAGAGATTCCTGCTATCCATTTTTGTTTTCTCATGTGAGTAACTTCAGTGTCTCCCTTCACTGCAGCTCACCACCTTCCCCAGCACCAGCAACGTAACATTACTATAATCCTTGACCGCTTCTCTGCCCATTGGGATCTGAATAGCTGCTATGTAACTGTGTAGTCTTGTTGACTTTCTCTGCTTGCCAAACCAATAAATTGTGGCAGGGCGATTAAAACTGCATGCAGCCTGAGGAAAACTTCACTATATTTGTTCACATTTTAAAGGTTATACTTGTAAGGCCTAGAAACTTTAAAAAAACAAAACCTTAATTTCTGCAGTAATCAGTGGCTCATCTTTCCACTTGCCAGGAAGAGTTCACATTGTGAACAAGTAGCTGAGTGGGATTTTCAAACTCTCTACAATGGAGAAGGACATCCTCAAGTCAAAATTGCCATTTAAAAATCTTAAGATTTAAGAAAGGATGTAGTGAGAATTTTTGGAATTGAACTGTTTTTCTTTCCATTCTAATCCTAAGGAACCTGCAGTGGGCTACATTCAGTTTCTTGTGCCCTCAATTTCACTTATGTAAATAAGAGAGAAACAGTTTAATCAGGAGGGTTGTGTGGAGAATAATGTAATCTACACCCAACCATTTGGACTTTTTAGTTACTAATAAAAAGGATTCTTTTAATCAGAGGAGGAAGTAACTCATGCATTGTCTTTTGGTGGACCCTAAGAAGGGATATACATGGTGACAATATTTATTTCTGTCTTGTATCTTCGGGTTTTTTTAGGTTTACTTGAGTTAAGAGCATGGGTTTCTACTATTTCAGGTGCTGTACTAATGAGCATATTCCTCTTTTAATCTTGAGTTGAATTTGTATCTGAATCTGTTTACAAACCTCATTTCCAATGTCTGTTTCTGTGTTGTAAACCCTTTCCTGTTAGTTTGACAGCCTGCTGTTTTGGCTGCTTCAGTCCTTACAGATTATATTAGCACAGATTACTTTTGTGCTCTGTGGTGTGTGGATTTACATTTTTGTTATATGTAACTTAAATGCCTCTGATTGTTTAAACAGATGCTCCTCTAAAGTAGCATTCTGTTTACCTTACGTTTGGTGACTTAACGGATAAAAAGCTTTGTCTCTAGTAAAACTACTTAAAGGGTTCAGTGTCAAATGGGGGATGTATTTAGTGGAGCACCACGGGCCATTTCTGGGTTTGGTAGTATTCAATATTCTCATTAATGACCAGGATAATAGAGTGAGGTGTACACTTATAAAATTTGCAGATGACACTAAGCTGGGGGGGGATTTCAAACATTTTGGAGGACAGGATTAGAATTCACAATGAACTTGACAAATTGGAGAATTGGTCTGAAATCAACTAGATAAAATTCAGTAAAGGAAAATGCAAAGTACTTCAGTTAGGAAGGAAAAAATCAAATGCCCAACTACAAAATGGGGAATAACTGGCTAGTTGGTGGTACTGCTGTAAAGGATCTGGGGTAGTAATGGCTCACAAATTGAATGTGAATCAGGAATGTGATGCCATTGCAAAAAAGGCAAATATCATTCTGGAGTGAATAAACAAGTGTAAGATATGGATGCAATTGTGCCACTCTTAGTGCAGGTGAGGTCTCAGCTGGAGTACTGTATCCAGTTCTGGGCACTAAACTTGAGGGCAGTTTTGGAGAAATTAGAAAGATTCAAGAACTATATGGGTAGGTAAGCTTAGGAATAGGTTTCCAAGGAAGGTTGTGGAATCCCCATCATTGGAGGTTTCTGAAAATAGGTTGGATGGTCTAAGTTCACTTGGTCCTGCCTCAGGCCTGGACTTGATGACTTCTTGTGGTCTGTTCCAGCCCTACATTTGTATAATTTTATGAAAACCCACCTAAGAGCCAAATACAGTGGTTTTTGTGGGGTTTGGGTGTGTCTGGTGGTCTTGACAAAAAACTTAAACTTCAAACTGAGTAAACTATTCACCCTAAAGTTCCACACACACCAGCTGCATGGATGCCTGACCTGCAATATAATTCTCCCTGTATTGCTTTCTGTGTGGCAGGATGCTATTATTGTAGTACTTACGTTAATGGCAAGAGTCATGATCACCTAATTCTGGTGTTACAGTTCTGCTTTAGTCTACCTACAAATATTTTCATGTGCAGCCTGGAAAGGCCTTGTTACACAATTTAAGTCTTTAAAAATTCCCTTGTGCTTTGGTGTAAACTCCAGGCACTCTGAAAGTCTTTCAACTCAGTCTCCTAAGGTTTTTGGGGACATTTTAAATAGTGGACTTATACTGATATATTTTAATAAGGTGTTTGTACATATCTCATTAAATTACTAACTCTTGGGCAAAAGTGCATCCATATGGTTGATCCTAGCCTCATTGCTTGCAATTTTTAACCTAGACTAGAAAACACACTAAGGAATAATCCCTAGCTTTGCAGTGGGATGAACTACATGATGTGATACCAGTCAGATGAACAACACCCTGTGGTTCTCTGAAGTCTTATCAGGACTTTGGCTAATATCTGGTTCTAAGAGTTCAGAACCATGGAGCACAATATTGTTTAAAAGTAGTCTATGAAGATTGGTTAAAGTATTCCCAAAATCTTAAGATAACTACCAGTTGTTTTAATGTGCAGGTATGATTTCATCCTCAATTGTTCTAATTAGGTATTTTGTGTGATCTTAAAAATTCTTTAAAGAAGAGAGAGTAGTATTTTTTGTCAAATTGTTGTCCACTAACTTACCCTGATTGAGGCACATTTCCTCCCCAACTGTTATCTATTACTTCTCTATTTGTTAAACTAAGTGTAAGGATGTTCATGCCTTGAAATATTTTTGGGGTACTAATACATAGTGTAATGAATCCTTGAGCACTTGCAAGATGTCTCAATTTAGAGCTAAGTATTTATTTCATGGGTACTTGTGCAAATATGGGCTGAGTGAGACTTGTCTAGTACTTGGACCCATTCTTCCATATTCTGTAACTCCTGTAATTTTTTCCTAAATAGTTTGGTAGAGAAGGTCATAGAGAGCTTTAAATGGCTTCTTGACTTTGCCTTTTAAAGCTCTTCATAACAGCCCTGTCCTGTCTGCCTGATCTAGTAACTTATCCTAAAGTTGATTCTCGCTTTTACTTAATGAAGGCTGGGAATGCTGACAATCTATCACACAACTTCTCCCTTAAACTTTATGCACAGGAAAAACTCCCTCACAGAAGCTGAACAATCACTACCTTAATCTGTAAATTGTTCCTTAAGACTCGCTTCTGCTATTATGCCTGCAACATCCATCCTGCTGATCATGGTCAAGCAGGTGTGACTTTTTTTCCCTTTTTCTATTCCCTATCTCTAATCCTAATTTAAAAAGTAAATGCAAAAACCCACACAATATGGTCATTAACAATTCTGCCAGTTCTTAACCATATTCACGTATATGTATCCTAATCCTCTATGCTTTGTGTTTAAATTGTAAGCACTTTGGGTAATGATTACCTCTCAATGCTTGTTCAGTGTCTAGTCTAGCACAAGGGGTACCCAATCCTGGCCTTTGAATGCTAACATAATATTTACTACAGTATACCCTTGCTATAATAATAATAAAGAACCTTCGGATATAATGAACCCAGTCCCTGAATCCAACTTCCAGCCCCATGGCTGCAGCCTGGGCTGGAGGAGCTGTCAGCCCTCCCCAACCCCTTACCCTGCGATGGCTCTCTCTTGTTATAATGAACCTTTGGCTATAACAAACAAATGGCTTGGATCCTGAGTGGTTCGTTATAGTGAGGGTGTACTATAGTAGTAATAATATTGTTTCATAATCAACAGGAGCTTTTCAACAATAAATTGCTCTTTCAGCAAATGAGTGAATTACTTGTCTATGCTGAGCTTGGCCTTCTCTGGGTACAAGTTAGTCATTTTACTTAACTTGTTTGTGTCGATGTACCAATCTAAGAGAACTATCTGGTAACGCCTATATGGTTTTTTTTCTTTTTAATCCTTTCGGTTTGGTTGAAAATTTAAAAAGAGAAAAATTTTGTATTTTGTTTGGTCTTAATAAAATTATCAGGATAAGATGATAACTTTGCTTGAATTTTCCTAATTAACCACTTAAATCCTAAACTTACTATACCATAGTCATAAATTTGCTTGCATATTTCTTTGTTCCCCTTTTTAGGTGATCCGTGTACTATCTCATCTCAGATGGAACTGGAAGAAGCCTTCCGTTTGTATTGTCAACATAGAGATCAAGGGCTCATTATTCATGGCAAGTACTTTGCAATTTTTGTCTTAATTTCTTGTGAGGAATAAAGCAGTTCAGGAGCCCTGTCCAGTATAAATACATGTTGAGCTTCAACACTGTATGGAACATGGAAATGTGTTCATTTAAATGTTCTTTGGACTGATTTCTTCCAAGCTACTCTTGCAGTCATCTTATGTTCTGAATCATGTTGGCTGGTATCCTTTGTAATCTAATTACTGTAACTACAAATGTGATTCCTGCTCTCTTATAAAAAGACACTGTTTTGGAATCCTGCTAAACCTATGATGAACTGACTACTGATGGAGGGGAAAGATTAAAAGAGCAATGAAGGTGATGGCTGCTTAATAATTAACTATGCCACAGTCTGTTCTTTCTGAATTCAGTGAATGTGAAACTGAAAATAACTTCCTTTTAACCAACTCGGCAGTTAAAGAAAACATTAAAAATGAAATGCTGTCACTGATATTAAAAATTAACCAATTAAGTCATTACCTTTTCAAATCTAAATTTTAAAAAACGTATAGCCATTCGTTTGAGAGAAACAAGTCTGGGCTGATATAACTTGTCAGTTTTTGAACTTAGAGGGATTTAACTCATTTTATTTCTGAATTTGCTTCTTAGCCCTCCAGACCTGCAATGAGATCTGCACAGATGTTTTCCTATCCCCTAAGGAACCCCATGAAGCAAGAGGGACTGTGTACAAGTGCAGGAGTCTGCCTGTGTGGATCTGATTGTAGGCTTAGGAGTCTGCTTGAGTAGTAGGCTTCATGGTACCTTTTTTTTAAGGTGTATTTGGGCAAGTTGGTTTGTTTCTTAATTAGGAGGTTGGCATTGCTGATATTTTTTTTGTTTGTTTGTTTGTTTTTTGTCTTCATAACTCCCCCATCAAAAATTTGTTTAGAAGCTTGCCGGAGAGAAAGATACTAGTAGAGAGGGCTCAATTCATTCATATTTAAAATATATTGCTTTGTTTTTATCTTCAACTATTTATCTAGGCAAAATTACCATTTGCTATTAAGTCTCTATTTCAAATTGTGTTTTTAATAAAATACTTTTTTCTTAATTATAGAAGCTTTTGACAACTTGAATTTTTCAAGCAGATCTGGATAATGCAACAAATGATTATACTAACTAATTTTCATTGGTACATTCTTAATGTAAACCATATTCGTTTTTCTATTTTCAATTTTTTTTCATGAGTCGCATGTCTACTATACTACCTTCCTCCTCTTTTGGGCTTTCTAAATATGTATCCCATGGTCTTCATTTTCCTTAAAAGCAATGGTGAAAGCATTGGACTGCGTGCTGGAAAATCTGGGTTATGTTTCTAGCTCTCTTACAGGCTTCCTGTTCAACCTTGGACACACCACTTCAGTTTGCTGTCTCTCTGTTCAAACTGTAAAACAGGGATAATAATATTTCATCACTACATAAGGATGTTGAATGGATTAATTGATATTTATGTATTGCTTTACTATCTGTGAATCAAAGGTGCTGTACAGGGGTCTGACCAAAGTCCATTGAAGTCAATGGGAGACTTTCCACTGACTTCAGTGGGCTTTAGGTCAGGCCCTAAGTTTACAGTGGTGCTGCTACAGTAATTGATTGTGATCTTGGCATAATAAGCAGCTGATTTAACCAGTTGTTTCTCAGAGCAGAATTTAAAAAGTAACAACTTCCAGAATTTTTTTTTTTTTTTTTTGGGTGGAATAATTTATTGCTTCAGTAGTAAATGTCTGTTTTGTTTTAGTTTTTCCCAGCATTCCAGAGAGACCAGGCATGCCATGTCCAGGAGAAGACAGTGAGTACTAGAATGTCTTTTGGCTTTGATCTTCATCTTTATTGTGGGTGTTTTTTGTCTTTTTAAATTTGCGTGTAAGAAACTTTTGCTTACTTGAAGTAGCTTATGATGTCTAGTTAATAATACGTTTATCTTTTCCTGTGTAAGTACTGTTTGGAATATAAAAAAGATGAAGATAACATTAAAATGCCACCAGATTCTAACTAGAGTTAATACTGGTTTTCAGTAACTGATAAGGTTGTATTTATTGAGTTTTAAACAAGTGGTTTAACATTCAGATAGACTGATATACTGGTACAGTTGGCACTCCTTTTTCCAGTCAAACTTCATATCTTAAAATCCAAGGGAAATTACAACTGAATGGTAATTACAGGTCAAAGTTTCAGTCTTATCTATAAATGCAACTTTGATAGCATAGATTGATTTTGAATAGATTATTTTTCAGAAGTATTTTATGGATGTCTGTACTGATAAATACCAAATGTGCTAGCCTGTATGAAGCACAGATACAGGTAGCAAGCAGAGATATTTTCAATTAAATATTTACAGGATATTTGTAGTCTTTCAAATCTTTATCTAAGGTGCTGCAGTTATTTACTTTAAATAGAGGGACATAATGCAATATCTCAGGTACCACTGCAAATTAACTATTGGCAAAAGTTGACTCTACTGGCCACCATTGTAGATAATTAATACATTAAAGATGAATATTCCTCAACACTTATTTTGTAAAAGCAAATTGACAGAGTAAGTCAAGTAATAAAAACTTTTGGGAAAATAAAATATTTTGACTCATTTGCTTCAGTTTTGTAATATAAAGCAACACTGTGATTCATTCAAAAAAGCAGAATTTGTTTTATCATTGGAGTGCAGTGCATAAATGTGGTAATTATATGCAGTTGGCAAAAAGTAAGATAATGTGGACAATTCTCTTTTCTCATATATAAATAACGGGATTTTAAAAATGGGCCCGTTTTTGAGGATCGTTTTAATGTAGCCTAACTTTCCGTTGCACTGTAGGAAGTGGAGTAAGGTAAAGTAGATAACAAAATAGCAGTATTTGATTTAGATTTCTTAGTTAAATCTTGAGCTGCAGTGGATGAAAGATGTACTTGTACCAAGCTCATTATTTGGACGGGTGTTGCCTTTAGTAGCTCTGGCTCCGTCTGAATTACAAAAAGAAGGTTCTATCGATCAGAATAAGAAACTATGAGTAAGTGTGCAATACTGAAAAATCTCTCCCTTCTAAAAGTTTAATTATACTACATAGGACATGTTATGTACACTTCTGGTAGTATTAAAAAAATTGCTTTTAGACACTTTCTTTAGGTTTCAGAAAACCTAGATTATTTAGAATGTAAAAAACAAAAAACCAGATTTCTAGATGGTCTTTAGAGTCCCTTTTCAAAATGAAGTGGAATGGTCTGTGAGAAGAATTCTGTCTAGATAGTTATAAGGCACTCATCACCATTATATTGAAGTCATCATACCTATTATATTTTTCTTAGTTATGAGGGGGTTTTTTTCCTCCATTGTCTCTATGGAGATTTAATTCTTGTTTGGTTTCTCTCTCGTTTCACTGTATCATATAATGCACTTTGCTGACGTGCAAGAAAATGAGGCCTGGCTTTGATACGGGCCTCTGAAGGTTAAACTTGAAGTGCTGGATGTGGGTTCATATTAAACAGTATGTTGAAATTCCATAGGCTTTTTAATTTTAATGTCAATATCTATTTTAGATTTGCAAGTTGTTGGCAATATATAGGTGATGTGACTAGGACTTTTCTTAGATGTAAACATCATCTGATCACTCCAGATAGTGTGCTCATGGCCCAGGATATATTCTTGCTGCAAGTTGTATCATTTAAACACTATTTATTCTGACATTTGAATTAGCAGTTGTTCTTTCCTAAATTGAACCTGGTGCTCATGAAAGGTGTTAGGTTTACATATGCAACTGGAAACTTAAACTGGTTATCTATAGAACAGACACAGTGTGGGCAATGACCATGAAAGCTTTTGTGCATTGCCTTGCTACTTTGGTTTAACCCTATTTTAGTAGTGATCACTTACGTGTGCAGATAGTTCAGTATCCATGTCCATGCAGTCCTTTGGTCTCTGAGACTGCATGCAAAAGGGCCAGTGATAGATATTTTTTTTTAGTGATTAGACAACTGTTTAATAACTGGCACTCTACCATTACCAACTAGGGCAGAATTTTGCATCAGAGATTTAGATAAGTGTTGCTATCTTCCATTATCAGTCCACTGACTACTCATCCTTCACTGAAGCAGTTATCTCTAAATGAGCAGCCAATGGTTGATTTTTATTGTTTGGTTTACTATAAAATTATTGGTAAAACAAGCAAAGTCAGACATGTCTACACATTCAGTCCTGGGTCTTTCACCACCATGTTTTTCAGTCTTACGTAGGATCAAAATTGAAAGGTATTAAGAATGTGATTAGGGAACTAATGGATGTCCCTTGTATTTGCATATTGCAATAAAAGAACTCTAATAAAGAGCCAGCTGAAATTATAGAATTGTGCAGAGATTAGTACTGCACTTCACCTGAAAAAGAGTCAAGTTCAGTGTGAACAGAAGGACACTGATTTTCAGCAGTCAGTTCTAGCATAAAAATTAAACACTACTAATTCCAATAGTTTGGTTAGATGCTCTAGTGAAGAAACTGAGGAACAGGAATATAATTGAGTTATAAAGCTAATTGTGGCCAGATCCAGTCCACTGAAAGCAGTGGAAAGACTTCCATTGGTTTAAATAGGTTTTGGAACAGATCCCAAAATAGGTAAATCTCAGTTGACATATGTGAAGGGCTCTTCAAGCGATATAGAATTTTTTTTCATGAAGTTGTTTTTTAGTAATCTTGCAAAATACTCACCCAAAGCCTCAGTACAGAAAAGCCAAGGGCAGCATGCACTAAGGACTGGGTTTTAGGAATTTTGAAGCCGATTCCCAGCTCTGCTACTGGACTGATCTGTGACCTTGAGCGAATCACTTCACCACTTTCTGCTTCAGATCCCCTCATCAGTAAAAAGAGAATACCACTCTCTCCCAGTTGTACTGACAATCAGCTAGCCCTCAAACCAATATTCAGTGTAGATTAATTCAAAGTTAGGTATTTCTGAAATGTTTTCCTTTTTCATAGCCCACTCGTTTGTGAGCTATCAGGTGCTCTGAAAATAAAGTACCTACATTAGTACAGCTCATCAACTGGAGCCTACTGAACTTATTTGAGTTTTGATAGTTCCAGAAGATCAGCAAATTTTCAAATTCAGCATGAAGGTTATTTGTGATATATAGATGTTGAGCCACAGTTAAGAAGAAATCCCATGTTGTACCAAACCATATTATTACTAATCTCAAATAAGATTTTGCCCCTAAAGTATGATAACACAAAATAAGCTGTTATCTTAACTAACCTGGGGAAGAGACAGTTACCTAAAGAAGAAAACAGCAGGGGAGAATTTTAAACAAACGTAAAGTATGATTCTGATCTGAAAAGTCACTACCTAAAAATTAGAGACATGAGGTGGGTGAGGTAATATCTTTTATTGGACCAACTTCTGTTGGTGAGAGAGAGAAGTTTTCGAGTCACACAGCGTTCTTCTAGTATCTGTGGAAATGGAAAGAAAAACACTGATAGGTTCGGTTTGGGATATGGGGGGTTAGTGAGACAGTGATGATTCTGGGGTTTTGCTTAATCAATAAACCCTTTATTTTACAATAAACAATCCTATCCTTATAATAAAACAGTTCTATTTCTATAATAAACAGTTTCACAGCAAGCAGTTGCACAGCAAACAGTGATAGCAAAGGGCAGGAGAACTCCGTGCGCAAAAGGACAAAATGCGCCACCCAAGACTTTAGCGTTTTGTGATCTCTCCTGGATCAACGCATGGCTGCCAGCATGTGACACTAGGGTGCCCAGTTTTGGAGTTCCCCAAAGAAGTTACAAGACAAACACAACGGAAAACAGTTAATCCATACTCACAAACATTATATACAGGTATACCATGCTGGCCAAATTCAGTTGCCATTTGCTTTAGATACTACAGACGGGAGAGAGCCGCTGTGAGTGATCAGTTCACAGCGAAGCGGGCTGGGGAAGGTGCGTCAGCCTGCCAAGCCGACACGACCAGGAGACATGCAGGATGCCAGGTAGATTCAATTCCTCTCTGCCTTCTGCCACCTGGGTTTGAACTTTTATAGTTTCCCCTGGTCAGCAGAGGCTAAGCCCCATTGCTTGTTATTTGCTGCATGACCTTCTAAGGTCATGGCTTGGCGTTTAGCCAACCAGGTGCTCATGATTTCCTAGGCAGGTATGGACCAGCTAACCAGGTGATTACAGTTTTCCCGGGCAGTTGCTGACCATGCACCAGCAGGTGAGGTTGTTTCATCCCCTTATTTGGAGACAGGTGCGTGCAGTTCGTGCTGCTGAGTCAACCCTCCCCAGGCTGCCTCTTTATCTGCTGGGGGGGGGGCAGTACATGTGGCGCTGCAGACGCCACTATGTGATTTTTGTCTCCACGATATCCTGGGACTGACATGGTTACAACCACACTGCAAAATGGCACATTTTCTCAAATAGATCTGTTCCTTGTGTCTGTTCAGTCATTTTATTTTCTATCTGCTTTTTTACTGCAGATCCAATTCAGATAGAAGAGCTAGATTCTATTCTTACTGGCACATTATCAACAAATTTACATAATCAAAATTCAGTTCATCTTTATTGTGTGAACCCGAAAGAACCCACCTTGATTTTTCAGATTCTAGGTGAATGGTATGTTCACAAAGCAGCAGTGAAGTGGGATCACCAGCTCACATAGATGTACACATGCTAGCTTCACCCAAGCTAGCACGCTGAAAATAAGTGTGGCTAGAATTGCATAGGTCTCTGGCTAGCCGCCCAAGTATGTATGCAGGGGGTCAAGGTGCCTAGCCTGAAGTGCCACCTGTGCTGTCGTGTCCACACTGTTTTTGGCACACAGGCTAGAGTGCATGTGTCTTCCTGAGCTAGGAATGAGTACTTCCAGCAGCTGTGTAGACAAGGCTGGCAGGTGGGGGTGGGGGAGAAAACACAATTTTACTTGTAAACTGAGCAAATTTGATCTAGAAACACTGAAACAGTAAATAGGGATCATCATAATTCCATTTTTACATAGTTACTTTTCAAAGTAGAATTGCCTACTACTATGATTTTTTTCCTTTGATTTTTTTTTTAAAGTTAATTTTGACATGACATAAGCTTAAATCCTAGATTATTGTGACTGAGAAGAGGTAAGCTGAAGTGATTACTCTTGTAAATAGAGTTGTGAATAAATTTAGGCTCAAATCTTCTGCAGCCCAATCCCTGGCCTAAATAGCCAGGTGGGGCACTGAGCTGATGCGAGAGAGAAGAATTCTTCCAACCTCGAAAGGCTGCTGACCTTCACATGGGCTGGAGCAGTCTCCACTCTATCGTATATTTAGTACCTCCTGGCCTGCTCATGCCTTGTTTCTTCTTCTGCATGTAACTGCACATCACTTACCCTGGCAAGGAATCCATTAGATCAGTGGTTCCCGATCTTTTTGGTTCGAGGGCCACAGATCTCAGTTTTACAACCCTGAAGGGCCGCCAGACTCCACCAGCAAACTCCCCCCTCCCCTCCAGTGCAGCCAGACGGCAGGAATTCTCCTCACTGATATCCTGTCCCCTAGCAGCAGCAGGGAAACGGCACACGTCGTGTAGCCCTGTGCACTTCATCTGGATCCCTAGGCAGTGGCTCCCTTCTGCAGCCAAGGGGATGAGAAATCAATGCTCCATTCCCCCTGGCTCCAGCAGAGACCCCAGTGCCTAGGGACCCGGTTGGAGAGCTTTGCTGTGCTCCCTGCTAGATCCAGGGGGAGGGGAGCACTGATCTCCCGGCCCACTGGCTGCAGCAAGGAGCCTGCACCAATCTTGTAGCCCTGCAGCAACGCACTCTGCCTGGATCCTTTGGCAGCCGCTCCCTTCTGCAGCCAGTGGGAGCGAAGTGACAGGTCATTTTTGGCCCAAGGGCCATGGGATGGGAACCACTGCATTAGATAGATCATGAGGAGGAGGGTTACACTTGGCCCTTGAGTGCTTGTTAAAGGCGACTGAAGTCTTCTGTCCACAGAACAAGTGACAGCATGGCTCTGGTAGTTGAAGCTTCCTCCTACAAACTAACCCTGTCTTGGAGGCATGACCTCTAGAGGTAAGAAGAAGATTCCCTTTTCATGTCTATTCAGTCCTTGACTTTCTTGTGGACTTTTGAGAGTGTCAGCTGGTTAATGTTTTTTGTGATGTGGATTGCCTTTTTCTTCTAAGAATTTGACTTGACATCATAAACTCACTGTGTTAGCCAACAGATGGTAACTTTTCATCATTGTTATCTGGGCTTGTCTCAAACTAGTGACATCTCTTGAGTCACCTAATCCCTCCCAAATGTAATTTGAGGTTTTGTATTTTTAGGGATTCTTCTACGTTTCAGTAGTACTGAGTTAATATTTTAATAAAAACTGTAAAAAGAATATTGGTTTAATCTGATAATTCTGGAACACCTTTAGGGAGAAAGTGGAAGTGAACAAAGTATGTGCAAATATTAAGTGACATGTTAGAAATGTTCCAATTTAATATAATCGCAATTAAAATAACTTGGATATTTTAGGACATTGAATATTTCAGGATCAATTCATAGATGTCCTGACTGTACCACTCCATATTAGAAACTATATTAATCTATAGAGATTCATAATTCAGTTGACCTTTTTCCTGGTAGATATGAAGAGTGCTCAGTTTTGTGCTGTTTTACTAATCTTGTTGAATTACACGTTGATCGTTTGAAAAGCCTGTTGAGTAGGATGTGCTTGGTAAGGGATTTGTTTGCAATCAGATTTCTAAAGATGTAATGAATCAATTTTGTACACATTGTCTCTTACAGTTATGGGACCTACATGGAAACCTGATATTGTGAGCTGGTTTTGACTATCTAGATTGTTAGTGTTGATATGTTAGATTGTATCAACACTAATTTAGCATAAATGGATGTGTTTAGCTTCTTAGCTGCTTGTAAACAGCTAGAATCCTCATTATACAATTATACCAGAAGTGCTATTAATATTGGTGATTTTGATTATTTAAAATCACTTACATGAAAGTGGGTTACTCTGAACAGTATTTTAAGTTTTTTACATCATCTTAAAATATACTTTGGATTTTGTTTTGTTTGCCTGCTAGCTTTTTTGCATGCAAAATGTGACATGGGAAATGTTTGTAGTAGAAAGTTACAAGATTTAAAACTATTCTAATTAATAAAACCAACATTTTGAAACATTTATCTTACTTGCATCTTTATGGTATTCTTGTATTAAATCATTTTTAAAAAAGTGGTTTTTACAGCATACCATGTTTAAATTGAACTGTATAAGAGTTTTTAGCTTTGTCTTTCAAATTATTTGCATGGACAAGTGAAAAATTAATTCTCCACTAAATCAAAATAGACTGCCACTTATATTAGCAATCTGTCATTGTCAACTGTGTTTTACAATTTGTACAAAACTATGGACACTTTTTGGAATGGAGTATATGAAGAACAACTGAATTTTCAAATCCGTCTAATTTTTAGTGCTTTGGTCTATATTGTTCATATTAGGTCATGAAGTACCTATTTATAGTGTTCTGTGATGCGCTGAAGTGGACTTCATATTCTGTGATTTTTGTTTAAAATTTTTTTTCTGTCTCCAACTACCTCTACAGATTGCAGAAAATATTTTTTATTTTGAGTGATTTATATTCATGTTATGCTGTATAGTATGTTGAAATACAATAGTGTGATTGGAGTCTGCCTAGAACTCATGGAAAAAATGGTATGTGCTAAAGGTTGTCCCAGTGAGCAAAACTTTAGTTTATTGTAATCCATTATTAAAATAAAGAATATGACTTAAAAACCCAGTTCTGTTTGCATCTTTCTTCATACTGCAATTTAAATATAGTGTTTATGGCAAAAGTTATTTAATTCTATTTTACCCTGTATTTGAAGAACAAAGAGTTTTTTTGGGGAAAAAAAACTTCTTAATCAAAGATTTCTCTAGTGCTTGTTTGAGAGGCCATCTTTTTCCAGGCAGCATCATTCTAATGTAAAATAGGTTGCACACAGTTTTCTAGCTCCTGAACTTATAATGATCCACCTACACTCTCTTTTGGAATTTTCCTTCAGACCTGGCTTCTTCATGTACAGCTGCTATAGTTACCACAGTAACTTTCACCTTCAGCAGGACAATTATTCCATTTCACATAAATCAGAATGGTAGTGCTGCTACAAGGGTGAGGTGGTAGGATTTCTGAAATAGCTTGTATCTTTTCCCAGAGAAGCCTCCCTTTCCCTAGGTGATGCCAGCATTTGTTGACCCTGGAGCCTCAGATATTGATTTCCTTATAAAAATGGAAGATTTTTTTTTTTTTGATGAAGTAACATGCCAGAGCAGTATACATTATACCAGTCTTCAAAATTTTAAATATTTTAACTTTTTTTGGGTAGGTCATCTGTTCTTTCAGATTTGAAGTTAAACATTGTTATAAAGTTTTGTTTTTGCTGCAAGCTACAGACTTGCTGCTGTCTTGATGCAAAATGTGAGATGTAAGTGGCAATCTTATCACTTCACATGACAGTGATCCCATTTTTGTCTACACTGAGTCAATTTTTTGGTGCTGTTTTCATTTTTGTTACTCCTTTTTTATGTAACACAAGTATCTTTTAGCTGTCACTGTTTTCTTATTCATTTGTATCTTTCCAAGAGCTCTTTGTCAGAGTTGTGAGATGTATTGCAGAAGTGTGTGTGTGTGTGTGTGTGTGTGTGTGTGTGTGTGTGTGTGTGTGACATCAGCTCCTTGACGTCCATGCCATGTTTTAGTTTGTGCCTCAGCTGCTAGCTACAGCCTCCCAAGGGAGCCAGTACCACCCGTGCCTAGATACATGAGGCAGAGATGTGAAAGGGAGAGAGAACAGGATAACCAGTCTTCCATTAAATATTTGCTCTTAATGTTCAAGCTGATCCTGCCTATTGTCCTGGTGTCTAGTGGTATTCAAACAGCAGCATCAGTGGAAAAAAGGGAAAGGGAAAATGTTTCATTTCATATCTACTGCATTGTAAACCATAAAGAATTACATGCTGAGGAAGCAAAAGAATAAAACCCAGTGAGTAATGCATTCTTTTTTATGGATTTTCTGTACCTTCATTGCTATTGCTGTTATGAATTGAAGCCATTGGTGCAGTATGTGTGGGCATGTGGTGCAGTAGATAATAGAAGTCAGCGTTTTGGTTATCATGTAGTTGCTTTTTCTACAGTCCTCCTTTGCAACCATAGATAGTTACAAATACAGATACTGCTGGTGCCTGTGTGTGTGTGTGTGTGTGTGTGTGTGTGTGTGTGTAGGGAGGTGGCTGAAAGAGCTCTGAGAAATGTTGACAAAATTGGAGTGAAAAGACTTGTATTTTTGGCGTAATAGATTTTAGGAGAACAGAAGACAGAGGAGTATGCAGAGTGAGTGATGCTGCTGAAAATAAGGGAGATTAATGAAGGAAATGTATCCAAAAAAACCTGACGGTATGTGTTTAGGGCCTGTTTGTTATAAGATTGCTAATTTAAAGATTTATATCTTCAGAACATCATTTTCAAAGGTCTTTTTTCATTTTGCAGTTTAGTGAATTGCTTTAGCTAGATTATTAAATGTTGAAATATTTTGTTTTGAATTAGAGCATTCTGTGTCGGTAACGTTACTGGAAGAAATGTGCTGGTACACTTTTTTTGTTCCTTCTGCATTGCATATTATGTTTAATGATGATGTATCTTGACGTTGGATAGTTAATACTAATGATTAATGATTTCACTTGCCATTGTTTTTTTCCTCAATAGAGCAATGAAAGGGATGACTCACTTTAATCAAAGCTTTTAATATTAAATAGCATTTTATACAATAATATGTTTACATTTATGGCATTACCAGGGTAGCACATTGTGTTTATTTGATATTGATAGTGGTCTTTGCTGAATTTCCTTTTTTTTTCTTTAAATTACTAGATTGTCATGAATGTTTATGATATTCTTTGTTTATCTGCTCAATTTCTTAGTGTTAGCTATTGATTTAGTTATTCCTTTTCCATATTCTCTCTTGAAAATTATGTCCTAGGCCTGAATGAAGTATTATTATTCTAATTAGGATCTTCTCTTGTGAATTTATTTTAGATCTGAACATATAATTTTGCTGTGTGTTCCGCCTAGTGCAACAACATAGCTGTAAAGGGCTTGTTGCGACAGTTGTGTGGCCTGTAAATATTATGCTTGCTCACAAGGACAGGTTTTTCCTTTCATTTGTTACTGTATTGGCAGCAATGATTAGGTTATTCAGAGCACGAGAACCAATCCCATCCCCCAATGAAGAAAGGAACTATTGCGACCATAGAGACAACTCTGAAGACGCAGCTTGGATTGCACTGGGTAATTCAGCTGTTTTGAAGCTAATCCTTTTTTTGTTTAAGTTCTTTATTGGCTGAACTGGCAGAAGAGGACAACTAAATTGTTTTTTCTTGTAAAAATATATATTTGCTTAGGATTTGAAAAGAGCTGTGTCATGGATTCTCAGGAAAGTCTGTGAAATCTCTGCCTCCATCCTCCTAATGTGTACCACGTGCTTTTTATTGTATACTGTTTATGTAGATTATAAGAAATTTAAATATAGATTGCTGGAGGGGTGGTAAATCTTAAGAACAAGAACTGTAGTTTAAGTCCATTATTTATTTGATTAGAATTATTTAATTCCGAAATTGTTTTGTGATATTTATTAAACCTGAAATACCCAATGAGGAAATAAAAGAAAGGCGTTAAGGTTTTTAATGACTATGTAGATGTGAGATTTCAAAGCTTATTTATTTTGATTTTTTGCTCTTCAGTTTATATACATTTATAAAAAACAAATGTATGTAAATAAGGGAAGCTTCAATGAAGCTAGTTTAAAGGCTCAATGTGTGACTTGGCATCTCTCTCTCTTCTAACTTAAGATATAAACAATAGCTACATAGGGAAGCACCACTTGGCATTAAAAACCTTCCCCTCCTAAGTCTCTATCAATTCAATTTCCCTGTCATCACTTGTCCTTCCAAAACCACTCCCTCCATAAAGGTATATAGTTGCCTCTTAAATCTAGATGGTCATTTTGGTTGGAAGAAGTTATTGACAAAGTTGATCAGTGATGTGTATTTGTTGATTGTTGGGGCCAATGAGTCACACACTTGCAAATCTTAGACCTCTTAGAGCCTTTTTTTGTTTGCAAAGAGATTTGTATAATCAGCCCTCCAAATGACAATTTCAAGGTTAGTTGTTAAGATATCTTGTTTTAAGGTCTTTTTAAAAATCAGCCGTTCCATTGCATGTTTTGGATCTTGATAACTTTTTGTATTAAGCCACAGGCCTAGAAATAAGATGAATAGGGTCTTCCAAGCACAAAGGCTAATGTTACATTGCTCTCTGTGCATGTGTGCATCTTCGGGTAAAAGAAATTTGGGATTCTAGGCCTGGCTAGTTGGAAATAGAGAACATTGCAGAAGTGAAGCTGTAGATTGAGAGTTTGCTGCAAATGACTGCCCATTAAAGAACTTGCTGCCAACTGAGACTTGTGCAGCATTTAATCCTGAAGGAAACTAATTGTAGGTGTGTTAAAGCAGTGAGCGATTCAGAAGTATGGAGGTGGTATTCTAAAATAATTAACTCTATTTGTGTTCACTTTAGATGCAAATGTACATATTTAACAGATTAGACATGTTTATTTTAGTCTAGGATTTAACTAACCAAGGGAAAGGTAGTTATTGGAAGGAAGGAGAATTGAAATACTAAAACTTGTTTTTGACCAAATTCAAATAAAAATTTTTTTTGTTCAAGTCTTTCAGATTCCAACACGAATAGTTTTGGATCCATGAAAGTTTGTGGTTGAATTATTAGCTGGGGATAAAGAGGCTTTAATGATAGTACTACAAGAGTTCAATATAACCTTCCTTTATCTATGTGTGTACAATGCTGAGCTCATAGTCAGCACTAAATAAATATAATATTAAATGGTGAAATGTTCCTAAACCAATTTTCCCCAAGTGTGGGTCATGCCCCTTCACTAACTGGGATTGGGGCAGGCACAGGCAAATCTCTGTTCTCCTCCAGATTCTCAGCTTTCATTTAAAAAAAAATCTCTAGCCATTGTGGTTGAGAAGAAAATCTTCAAAATGTGAAGCAAGTGTAACTGAGGCAGAGATGTCCGCTTGGGTTTAAAGAGAGCCTGAAATAATAGCTCTGAGAGGTGTGAACTTCCCCATTCATTTCAACTCAGGTGCCAGTGAAGAGACTTGAAATGACAATACTTTTAATTAATTCACTGTTCTTTCTTAAATGCTTTAGTGGAGAGGGAGGGTCTCATGAATCTCTATGTAATGTTTCCAAAAGTGTATGTGGAGAGTGGATAGGGAGCACAGAATATATACAAATTAAGAGGTCTAGGTTGCTAGCACCATATAGTAAGGTTGCAGGGGTAGTGCAAGTTGTTTTGTTTTTGTGAATTTGGGAGGCTGAGGGAAGTATAGGAAATGTTGTCTTAAATTATAATTGTAATTTAGATCTATTTTGAATCTTCAGATTAGGTCATTCAAAATTTTGATCAATATCGGGGGGAGGGAATCATGCTAATTTCTATACCTTCTGTTCCACAAGGTGGGTAAAAGGAAAGGTATGCAAGATTTCATGATAAGGTAGGCTGTAAGCAAGTCTGAGAAACCATTAGAAACACTTCTTGACAAATTACTTTCTTAGGCCAGGATTTGATACTCCTCCAATATCCTAAAAACTTAACTAAGTGGGTGGAGGTATTACATAGGTTCTAATAACAAATTTATCATCACATCAACCTTTTAGTCCAAAACTCTCCTGTGGATATGATAAATAAGCTTGTAAAATATATGAGTTGTTACAGAAGAGATTTAGCTGCAATTTGGCTTATGCACTGCTTTAATAGTTTTTTCCCTCTTCATATCGCTTTACAAATATTAGCTAATTCTCATGATAAACTTTAGAAGTAGATAAATATTATCTGTTTTTCAGAAGTGAGGAAACTGAGACAATTGTTTGAGCCTATACAGGAGACTATCCGAGCTAAATTTTATTGCTTTCGAGTTTTTTGACTCAACACAAATACTACTTCAGCAAGTCGTGTACAGTCTCTAAACCTCTGGCCTAATAAGAATTTACATTTTCAGTATAATATTTTTAAGTTTTCCTTGTTTTAAAAAAAAAAAAAAATCAGAATCTGGTAACATGTTGATGTACTTTGTGAGCAGTTTAGTTCAAGGTAGAAGAGCAAGTCAAAGATTGAATGTTTCTAGTCTGGTGTCTACAATGAGAACAGAAAAATCTGATGAAAAATGCAACAGCTGAATGAATGCTTGTATAAAGTTAACTTTAATTTTAACTACATCTTTTAAAAGTAGCTATTCCTGCCTATTGGTGTTGTAACAATTGAGTGAGTCATTCCAGAATCCCTTCCATTGTGCACGGCATCCTATATTCAGATTGCAGTTTGATACAGCTGCAAAGAAGATCAGTGCAAGTTTAGTGTACATAGGCAAAAATCACATTTCTGAGCAGCAAAATAATAGTAGAATCATAGAAATATAAGGCTGGAAGGACCTCGAGAAGTCATCTAGTCCAGCCCGCCTCTGTTGAGGCAGGACCAAGTTTACCTAGAACCAGCCCTGACGTGTTTGTGTAACCTGTTTTTAAAAAATATCCAGTGACTGGAATTCCACAGCCTTCTTTGAACACCCATTCTTAATACTTAACTATCAGAAACTGTATATAAACTAATGATTAACCATATGTACCCTTGATCAGTTTTTAGATTTTGCGATTAGATTTGTTTCCAGACACAAAAAGCAGAAAATATTCAATAAATTAACATTAGTTACTATTTGTTCTTATTGAATTTCATACTGTTTAATTCAGACCATTTCTTCAGTTTGCCCAAATCATTTTGAATTTTAATCCTATCCTCCAAAGCACTTGCAACTCCTCTCAGCTTGCTACTATCTGCAAATTAGTAACTATTTTTATTCTGTAGAAACTTCTGAGTTGATCTGGGTCATAGAATTGTATTTCACAGTATATTGGCATCATGCCATGAGTTTTTCAGCTATATTCTCACTGATTTCAGTTGGAGTTCTGCTTAAAAACGGATAGCATGATATGGCCCGTAATTTTAAAAAAATCACAAAGGTATAATAAGTTATTCTGCATTTCCTAATTTAAACATGTGTGACCACTGAAGAAAGTGATTTCTCTGAGACCTAATCATGTAAGGAACATCAGGAAATATAAATACTTTTGTCATTTCTTAGAATCATAGGGTTAGAAGTCTAACCCACAAGTTAGACAGTTACTCTTAGGCCTGACCAGCCAATCAAAAAATTAATCTTCTATCAGAAATAAAAATAAAGTTTGCAATCCTGTTTGTTCTGATTTTGACAGCCATCATAAATTTTTCCTTCTTAACTTAATCTGGACAAAATGTTATCTAATTCAGAAGAGTTCCTTATTACACAATCGTGTTGTGTGGTGTAATTGCCTTTTCAGGCATGAGGCTTTAGGGCTCACTAAAGATGGAAATCAAATACTCCCATCCGCAGAAAAGCTGGACATGTGTGTTTTCAGAGAATTATTACAGAGTGATAATTTGTTGGCTTCATTTTGCCTGTGAAAATCTTCTCTTTATAATGTACTTTCTCAAATCTTCCTGGTGGAAAGTATATTTAGAATTTACTTATTTTTAGTTTTCTTTAGGCTCCGTGTAACTTTAATCATTAATTTCAAAATTTTGTAATCCATTTTGGCACACATCACATCTGCTAGTAGAAAATTATCAACTGATGATAATTGCAACTAAAATATGTGTAAACTGATTTTATACGCTTGTTGAAGTAAAGCAAGGATAAAAAGGGTTCCTGAGTTGCAAAGTCTACTGCTTGGTGAGATACACTTTCAGCTCAATATTTGGGCAATTCTCCCACCATTTGGCAATAGTAAAATATACAAAACTAAGAATGCTGACTAAACTTGAATAATTTCAATTGGTTTTTTTAAGAAGCAGCATGACATTTTAAATATTGTAGTAACCACCCACAGAATGCCCTGTAAACTTTCAAAAAGTTTCCGAAAAGCCTTGAGGATAGGGGAAAGCAATAGATGTGGTATATCTTGACTTCAGTAAGACTTTTGATACGGTCTCTCATGACTGTCTCATAAACAAACTAGGGAAATACAGCTGGTGGGTGCATAATTAGTTAGTTGAAAAATTGTTCCTAGAGAGTAGTTGTCACACAGAAATCTTCAGAATTCTACAGAATAACAGTGAAGCTAGGAGGGCATATCGAGTGCGGTCCCACAGTGATCGGTCCTGTTTCTGGTTCTGTTCAGTATCTTCATAAATGATTTTGATAATGGCGTAGAGCAGTGTTTCTCAAATAGTGTTCTGCGGAACCCCGGCTGAGTTGAAGGGTTCCGTGAAAAAGCAGAACCGCGCCGCCGAAATTAACAGAAATCACATGCTGCGGGGAACAGATTAGAGAGCGCGCTGCCGAAAAGGGGAAGATTTCCTGGACTTGTCGGCGGAGGGTATGGCATGGCCGCGCAAGGGTGCTGCGGCGAAATATAATTGAGAAACACTGGCATAGCGAGTATAAAGTTTGCAGACGGTACCAAGCTGAGAGGGGTTGCAAGTGCTTTGGAAGATAGATTAAAATTCAAAATGATTTGGGCAAACTGGAGAAATGGTCTGAATTAAACAGTATGAAATTCAATAAGAACAAATGCAAAGGACTGCAGTTATGAAGGAACAATCAATTGCGCGCACACAAAATGGGAAATGACTCACTAGGAAGGAGTGTTGCAGAAAGGGATCTGGGGGTTATAGTGGATCACAAGCTAAGTAGGAGTCAACAGTGTAACACTGTTGTAAAAAAAGCCAGCATCATTCTGGGATGTATGTAAGCAATATAGAAGTAATTCTTCTGCTCTACTCTGCGCTGCTAAGGCCTCAGCTTCAGTATTGTCCCGTTCTGGGCACCACATTTCAGGAAAAATGTGGACAAATTGGAGAAAGTCCAGAGGAGAGCAACAAAAATGATGAAAGGTCTAGAAAACATGAGGAAAGATTGAAAAAATTGGGTTAGTTTAATCTGAAGACTGGGAGGTGGAGTGGGCATAGCAGTTTTCAAGTACATAAAAGGTTGTTACAAGGCAGAGGGTGAAAATTGTTCTCCTTAATCTCTGACTCTAGGACAAAAAGCAATAATCTTAAATTGTAGCAGGAGCGGTTTAGGTTAGATATTAAGAAAAGCTTCCTTACTATCAGGTATTTAAGCCTAAAGAGATTGTGGAATCCCAGTTATTGGAGTTTTTAAGAACCAGTTAGACAAAACTGTCAGGTATGGTCTATTTATTATGTAGTCCTGCCTGAGTGCAGGGAGTGGACTAGATGACCTATTGAGGTCCCTTTCAGTCTTTCACTTCTGACTCTGTGAAAATAATCCACTGTTATGTCTCACAAACAACTTTCTGAAATATTTACTTTTTGGTATAAAAGGTTTTATGCACTGAATTTGTCTGGCTGGGTTATAAACATGATTGTCACTCATGTAAAGTGAGAGAGATCCACACTAAGAAATATTTCCTATCTTGATGGACTATCAAAGGCTGAGATTTGATGACCAGAAAAAAAAATTAAACATATGCTAACAGATGTTTTGGTCAGCCTGTGTGGTTTGACTTTGACAGATATAACTGCATTAATATTATGAAGAAGAGGAAAAATCTGTGGACAGTGCAGTCTATTAGAATGAGCATAAGTCTAAAGTTAGGAGCCCTGGGTTCTATTCATGACAGTCACTGACTTACCATGTGATTTTTGGGCTAATTATTTAACTTCTCTTTGTTCAGTCTGTAAAATAGGGACAATTTTTGCTAATCTTTGAAGTGGTAGAAACTATATATGTGCAACATTACATATACATGTTACAAATGCAAGATATTCCGCTAAGGAAGGAATAATTAATTGTACAAATACAAAATGAAAATGATTGAGTAGGATGGAGTACTGCAGAAAGGATCTGGGGGTTGTAGTGGATCACAACTAAATGAGTCAGTGTAATACTGTTGCAAAAAAAAAAAAGCAATCTGGGATATATTCTGGAATCATTGTGGGATATATTAGCAGGAATGATATAAGCAAGACACGAGAAGTAATTTTTCCACTCTACTCTGTGCTCACAAGGCCTCAACTAGAGTACTGTGTCTAATTCTAGGCACTACCCTTCAGGAAGGATGTGGACAAACTTCAGAAAGTCCAGAGGAGAGCAACAAAAATGATTAAAAGTCTAGAAAACATGACCTACAAGGAAAGACTGAAAAAATTGGGTTTGTTTATTTTAGAGAAGAGAAGGCTGAGTGTGGACATAAGTCTCTTCAAGTTGCTATAAAGAGGAGGGTGATAAATTTGTTCTCTTTATACCTTGAGGGATAGGACAAGAAGTAATGGTCTTAAATTGCAGCAATGGAAATTTTAAGTTTTCCTAGCTGTAAAGGTAGTTAAGCACTGGAACAAATTACATAGAGAGGTTGAGGAATCTCTCGGTCATTGGAGGTTTTTAATAATAAGCACCTGTCATGGATAAGATAATACTTAGATCTGCCTGAGTGCAGGGGACTGGACTAGATGACTTACTGGGGTGTCTTCCAGTCCTATATTTCTATGGTTCTGTTAGGACACTGTTCATGTTCACGGACTCCCTTTGCATATTACCTTAGGGTTAATTATTTTCTAGTTGAATGAAGGACAGGAGATATTTTAAGAGGGGATGAAGCCCAGTGATACCTGAGTGAACACGCTATGGGGAATAGGAACAACTTGCATGGTCCAAGAATAGGGGATTATGAAGCACAGCAGACAGCTCATTTTTATGATCTCCACTATATCTTCTGGAGTCTTTTTTTCCTTTTTGATAGGCAGTCCTTTCTCCTGGATAACACAGCCTGTCACTGGGCCAGTATCTGAGAACTTTGATAGCTTCCACAAAACAAGATAATACATATAAAGAATTCTGCTCCTTTTAGCCTGTCATGTAGACCTAATTTTCAAGAGTGTTAGGGGGGAGAGAGGTGTTCGGAGCATCATCCCAAAAGCATTTTAGGTCTGAGAGTCAGTGTTAGGATTTGACAGCAAACACTCCAGAAAAATGATTTCTCCAGTTAAGAGACTTTGCCAACTCTTAAATGAATTTCACGATCAAACAAATATAATGTGAAAAAATATAGATAGCAAGGTTGCTATAGATCATATAAATTGATCATGGAAAGAGTTTTTTCTATAAGATTGATAACACTAACAGCTGCAGATTTTTTACTGATATTCGTCTTTCCTCCCCACGTCTGTGACAAAAAATTGCTTGTATTATTTTGGTAGAGATTTAAAAATAATGCTACAGCTTTTAAGAATGCCTGTTTGACTGGAAGATTAATAGTATTCCACAATGTGTGTACTATTAATGTGTTTACAATCAATTATTAATGTATTTTCCCAACAGATAATTAAACATGTGGATCTAACATTGTTGTAACTTACATTACAGCAGCATCTGCTAGTTCTGTCATAGTTCAATTTTCGTCAGTTTCTATGATATTTTTAGGAGGATTTATAGCTGAGTTTAAAAGCAGTAATAGACAGTCATAAGTGGGGGGGGGGGGGGGTGAATTGATTTTCTCAATTTGATTTCAGTTGGTCCAAATCTATTGTCTTCCCTAAGGTGTTTTTTTTTTTTTTTTTTTTTTAATTGAATTTAGTCTATGGATACACAATGCTAATTGAAATGATAAACTAAAAAAGAAGGGGGGGAAGCTTGTCCTTTATGAGTACACAGAGAAAATACTAAGATAAGTGACTAGAGAAAAGAGTATATATAAAGACATAGTTCAAAAACAGTTGTGCTATAAGACAGCAAAGAGTCAGCCTGTAAACTGCTTCTATACCTGGAATTCTGTAGCTTGTGTTCGTCATGATTGCAGGAAGGGTATACCATGGTCTTGAAGTAGCTAAATGATGGTTATTAGGGGATTACGTTAAGAGGATAGATTCATGGAGTTGATAGGAAAAGAGATTACTTAATTTGTTTTGGAAAAAGTCTAGAGAACATTTGAAAAATAAAAAAGGTTAAGAATTTCGGTGTAAATGTAAACTCTGTCAAAATTGCTTCATGGCCATGATGATGAACCTATGAATTAAGTTACTGAGTGTGTGACCTAAACCACAGAGTGTAAATGAATGCAAAAGATACCTAGATTTGCTTCTGACAAGGTGATTGAAGGATTGATTGAAAAGTCGGGTTAAGATATACCTGAAAGAGCAGCCATTTTGAGCTGCATGGGTCCTTCTCCTCTTAGTATTAAAACAGCAGATGCTGTTGAGTATAGTGTTGGCTGCTAGAAGTAGTCTAGTGGCTGGGGTAGGTACTGTATCCTCTTAACTGGAATGCATATCCTTGGGATATTACGGGAGGGCTCCATGTGGTGAAAAAGGAGATTCTTATGTTTTTCTTGCATATTATCAGTGATGTATTGAATTGTGCAATGTATCTAATGTTTAAAACATATATTGTAATTAGATGAATCTAATCATATAAAATTTCATCTGATTCCTTTGGATTTTCTTAAACAATTTGCAGATGCCTTTTTCTCTACTGGATTTGGTCTATGAATTTTGTTTGAACAATTCTTGATCTTTGGAAATTTTAAAAATACGATAGCATATGAAATGTCCACATTATTCCAGCTCTCACCACATTCATTTTAGGTGAGATTAATTTTGGATGTGAATATAAATTAAGCTCTGAATAGGAATCTCCTCTGCCCTGTATACAATTGTAACAAGAACAGCTTTGGGCTTGCTTTGTAAAGAAAAACTGAGAACAAAGAAAATTCAATACAACATGGGGAGGGAAGGGAAAGTCAAGGTCACATCGTATAGTATTGCTTCATTTTCATTTAGTATTGCTTCATTTTCATTCAGTGAGTGGAAATAAGTTTCAAATTTTGTCCGAAAATATTTTTGTTCTACATCAATTTATAAGTATACAGTAGATTGTGAAATGTCTTATTTGTTTTATTCTATTTTTATGCTATTACTGAAAGTAAATTAACAAGTATAGGCTAAAGTTTTTTTTAAACTTTGCACTCTGCATCCTTGGAGTTTGCAGTTTTCTCATTTTAAGAGCTCTATGAAGCTTGTTGAAATGGCAAGTTGACTCAGTTCAATAATTAAATGTTTTATATCTTTAGATACTGTCTTTTCATTATTTTATAAAAGTGATTGTTTACATTAGATTGCCAATTCCTAATATTTTTTTATCTGTGCTCTTAGTAGTGTTCCTCACCACATCTTAATCTGTTAATATTTTTGTATCTGTATAAATGTAATGACCTCACATCAAAAAATATGTTTCAAATGCAGATTTTTTTTTTTTAAGTTGGAACAATTTATGAAAAGGAAGAGCACGACAGTTTTGAAACATGATCACACAGAACACTGGAAACCATTTTAGTTGCTCTGTTTTCAGAGGTTTATTTCGTGGAAGTGCATTGCTGCTGCTAGATTGGATTTGTAAAATGCACTTCAAATGCCTTGTGATTCACTATAGGCTTGTCTTCTTTTCTGTGATAAATTAATCCTGGGTTAATTGGGTGATGCAAGGTACAAGAGAGAGTTCAGACAATCACAGAAAATGTATCTACCTGACATGTGATTGTGGTATATTGGCTAGGAAGTGATTTGACGAGTTGTCTTTATAATATGCCAGAATTCAAAATTAAGTTGTTTGATCTGTATATTTTAATGTGACATCCCTTTTTAAGTGAGAAGAGAATCCTCTTAAGTTCTCTGAATAGTAGCAATATAACACAAAACAAGCTTAGCAGTTGCACCAAAGAACAGATTCTGAGGGCTCTTGATTAAATTCATGATGCACTTGCTTTAGTTTTATTGACCATTACATTTCAGCATTGCAGGAGTAACAAAGAAAGTGAAGAAAGCTGAGTGGTTCAAACATTTATGTGAAGCAGAAATAATGAAGGGGCCAACCTTGCACTATTGAGATTAAGGAAGAAAAGCAAAAATGTACAGCCTTTACTAGCATTTGTAAAATATCTGTGAAAGAAGCTGTTGCCGGGTGTTTGTTACAAGCATAAAATAGCTAGAAATAACTGTGGCAAACACAGTAGCTAGAAAAAGAGCACAAAAGAAAATGGGAACAGTTTAAATTGTGGAGTTTTGTTGAAGAGCACTGCCAAATTTGGGAATGATATTAAAAAAAGCAATAAGGTATGTATTAAAGAGAGAAATCATAATGAGGTTAAGACTTCTAATGTTTTTTTGGTTTGTATCAAGTGCTTAAATATCTGTATACACTGATTGACAAAAGAAGATAAGTAAGTTTTCTTTTGATTATAATGATTAAAAACCACTTTCTGCCAAAAGCAATGTGTTTGCAGGGGTGGAGGAAATATACATATTTCAAATTCATATAGTTATTTTGTGGGATCTCTAAAATGTTGAGAAATATCTGGTAGAATGTTTTTCCAATTGGAAAAGCTAAAAGTTATGTAGGTTTAAAACAAAACAAAAATCCTAGATAAGCTTTGTCACTTGACAGTACTGACTTTAGGAATGTTCTAACTTGAGACCCATGTTCATATACTGCTATGGATAGCTGTTCTATGTGGACCGTATCTTGGTCCTGTTGAAGTCAGTCAGAATCTGGATTTTGCCCTCTCTGGGTACTTTATGTGAAGTGACTTCCACTGTATCTGAAAATGAACATATAAGGGCCAGAAACTGGCTTTTTTCCCTGCATATGCTCAAAAAGCCTCAGTAAATTGAACTGAGGAATGCTATCATAAAGTTGGAGGTGTTCACACTGCCTTGGATTCTCCATGTGCTAGTGTCAGGTGCGACAGGGTGTGTCTTAGAATGGTCATCCTTCCCTACTGAGTTTACTTGTGCTGGTGTCATGGTTGATTGGTATCTCCCTTGCAAAGCTGTCTAGATTGGGGGCATAAAATAGTGTTGTCTTTACACTGTTAATTTGAGCCAGCCTTTTATGGAGATGGAGGAGTGAAAAGAATTTGATCCTTTATAGTTTTGAATGAAACAGAGTGCAAGGGAGGAGAAATGGGGATAAAAAGAAACAACTTTATAAATAAAACTTCAATGTTTGGACTAAAATTAAGCAATGCAATAATTAGTTATGCATTTTTATCATCTAGTAGTCATCTTATCTGTTTACAGAATCATGGCACTTGCATGGCACTATATTTGTGTGTGTGTGTGTGTGTGTGTGTGTGTGTGTGTGTGTTATACATTGATACATTTAAGATTGAAGGGTTGTCTTGCTGATTATATTTAGCTGTATCCTATTCCCCAAAAAATCAATTGTATTTAATTAAGGATTTTACTACAATAGTGGTTTTTAACATCACATTACCAACAAAAAAGGTTGCCATTAATACGGCATTATATTTAAAATAAAAATAGGCATAAAAGAGTCCAATTCAATGACCACTTAAACCATTAGTCTGCCATTGAGTACATTTGGTGTTGAATCAGGCCTATAATGAAATTCTAAATGTTAATGCAAGTAACACTTTAGTGAGAAGAAGCATCTCTGTATTATTATACTCCACTTCTGTGATGAACATATCTCTAGGCAGTTTTCCACTTGTCTGGACAGATAAGTGTACGCTTTAGGTTTGTGTGTGTGTGTGGTGTTTTTTTGCCCCAGCACACACTGTTTGTCCATGATTCATTTGAAATGTGTGCTTGTGAATTTAACTGCTACAACTAGGCTACTGTTACTTTTTATTTAGTAAGCACTCTCTGCCAAGACAGTTTGGTGCTGAATGGTAATATAATAAATGTTACTCCATCTTTGGAATAATAGTTCTGTTGGCATCTTTCTACATCCAAGTGTTTATAGTAATAGAGAATATACTAGTTGTTGTTTTATATCCCAAAGAATCCATTGGAAGGGTAATGTAAAGTTCTGCAGTCTGCTACAACAGTCTGGAACTGTTGTCAGTCAGACAAACAATAAAAATGGCTGACTGAAGTACCTTTGAAATGGCGATAGTTTGGTTACAGTTACTCTGTGTCCTGACTTCCTGTTCCCACCTTGCATTTCTCAGAGGAAAAAGTACAACTTGGCCCTTGCCTACATGATAAATGATGTACCAATTTAACTAAATCCATTTAGAAGCTGATTTAGTTAGTCCCTTTGAGTGACACTCTAACTTCAGTTGAGTGCCTCTCATTGATTTGCACTGTGTGAGTGGCTGACCCAGTCATTCCAGATAGTTTAGAGATTTAGTTAATTTGGTACAACTTTCTCTTGTAGATGGTCCATAGAGATTCAAACCGTACAACTTGTAGGATGCACTTCATTCCACTCATTTTGCATTCCAGTACATCAATATATTCTCTGTATAAAATAACAGATATACAGAGGATGACTTACGTTGTAAGGAACATCATAAAGTCATAAAACTTATTGCAGATACATTGCATCATGCTGGTATTCTGATATTTTAAAAAGATTTATACTAAGAACACTTTAAAATGTAACGACACTTAACTCTACAAAATTACTAAAATATATTAAATCTTTAACTGTGTAATAGCAAATTCAGAGGGTCTAAGCTTGTGCACCATGACAAGACCTATAATTAAGGTACTCACAAGATTTTCTAGTTTATGCAAACTTCCATAGATCAGAGCCCAGGAATATTTTAAGTGACTTGCAGATATGTATAGCTTGATAGTTTTCTTAGGCTCAGTGCATAATGATTTTATGCTTTTTCACTCTAAAAGTTAAAAGGGCAGAATTGCTACGTGCTCAGTAGTGTAAATGAATTAAGACTTATTGATGGAATTTGTTTACGTGTTGTTGCAGCATACTGAAATTATACTCCTTAACACTAAACTTTTACTACAGGAACGTTTAGTGACTACATTTGTTTGCCAAAATTTTCCCACTGGCTAATCTCCATGAGTGGGGTCCATGCTTAACTTACCAGGCATTTTCCCCTCAGTTATATAATAACACTTCAGTCAATTTTCTTATGCTATATTATTTAGCTTTCTTTAGTATAAGCAACCACCTTTACAACTCACTGTCTGTGACTTGAAGAGGCATGTCTTACTGAAGTAATTTAGCATGTCGTCATTTTCCACATAGATTAAATTCAGTAGCAATGCTTCTCATTTTTTTTAAAATAAAATCTCTTGGATTTAGTTGCTGCAGTGGGTATAAAAGATCTTATTCCTCTTATATATTCACGACTTAATATGTAATTACACATCTATTCTGTTTTATAATGAACACGGTCAGTATTTTCATACATGGATGACTAAAGATATGTTGCTATGTCCGTAGTTAGGCAGCTAACTGGCCTGCTTTTTGAAGGTGCTAAGGTCCTCTTGTTTTCACAGTCATTGAAGTTTGAAAATGTTGGGCTTTGCTCTTAGGGAGAATATTAGGATCGTAAATGGAAAAGATTGTACTTCAGTTTTTTTTTACATTTGTAATCTGTGGGAATTGCTTCATAAAGGATTACTTTATCTTTTGTGATTAAATGTCTCAAATTCTTAATTTTTGGCACTGAGTCAGAATTAGCTTTTTCTTATGAGATAGTTTTATCACTTTCATTTTTAACTTCTGCTAATCTTTGTGTAGCATTACATTTTTTTACATTTTTGTTAACATCACTATTTTTGATTGTTTGTTGTATTTCTGACAATGATATAAAAATTATATTTATCATGATGTGTATATTGACTGATTTTTAGGGTCTGGATGAAAATGAAAAAACGAAGTGAAGGCAACATCATAGTCAAAGACAAAGCCTTTTTAAATTAACTAAAATATTTATGTAATTACACAGATGTGCTGAACCACTGTATTTATCCACAAGAAACCATCCTGCCATAAAGATCTTACTCTATATTAGAATTAAATGTAAATTTGTATCTTTTTAAAAACATGCCAAAGTGCCTTACAAAAGTTCAGTAGTACAAGACAACAAATATAATACATTATCCGAAACACATTGTATAGTTAAATTAACATATGTTCATGAATCCAGTTAGAGGGAGACAGCAAATAATAAAAGGTAAAATCTGTTTCTAGTCAAGATTTGAAGAGCGTTGGGGAAATGTTTTAGATGGCAGGAGTTGTAGTTCAGAAGGCCTTTTTACCTATAGTGGCTAAGTTTGTTTCTAAAAATCAAATGATACTAATGTATGAAAAGTAGAGGGAGCAGAGAGGGAAGTCTGTGAGGTTGTCTGGAGGACAATTTTGAATTGGTTCATCAGATAAATGGGAAATAAATGGGATTATTCACAAGTATTTTAAGGAGAGGATTACATCCCTGTGCTGCTTGGTACATTTGAGAAAGCAGATAGCAGCATTGCTTACGGACTGAAATCTTGGAGAGGTGCATCCTAGAAAGGGCCACCCACTGAAGAGAAGTTCCAGAGGGGTAGCCGTGTTAGTCTGTATACAGCAAAAATAACAAGAGTCCTTTAGCACTTTAAAGACTAACAAATTTATAGCCCACGAAAGCTTATGCCTGCAGAAATTAAATTTGTTAGTCTTTAAAGTGCTACAGGACTCTCCTTGTTTCCACTGAAGAGAGATTTCTGGTAATCAAATTGAGAGATGGCAAAGGGTTTGTCTGTACAAGCAAGTGGTACTGTGTTAACCTTACCGGTGTAGTGAAAGTGGTAGAACCCCTCTTTTCTTCCTCCAGTCACCTCCAGGTGTGGAAAAAGGTATACCAGTATAACAGTGATTATACCAGTATAACTTATTTATAATGTATTCCTATATGGGAAGGGGAATAAGCTATACAGGTATAAGGCATCTGTATACTGGCACAACTGTCCATACTAGCCATTGTACCAATATGACTCTGTCAGTAAAACATCACACCAACCAAAATAGTTATATTGGGACAAAAGCAATGTGTAGACCAGGCCTAAGGCACAGATGAGGGTTTTGGCAGGTAAGTATATAGTAGAGGGATTTTTAGAAGATGATGTGCATTAATTGCAACATGATTGTACTGTAGAGAATAGAGTTTGGTTGATAATTATTTTCATACTCCAGCCTAAAGCACTTTAGAGAGGTAATAATTTAAATATTGATAGTAACTTGACTGCCTAGGGAAACAAACATTCATTAGGCACTAACCTACATGCTGCTTTGAAAATTGGAACTGGTTTCATTGAGTAAAGGACAGGTAATGTTGATTTGACACTGCAGTTCTTTCTAGCTGTTTTTGGCAAGTGCTTTAAGATCCTTAGCTCCCATCTAGAAACATTCTGGTATTCCACAAAGCAGCACTGAAATTTTCATGTTGGGGACATAAACTCATACAGTCTTTTGATCTGCAGATGATTGTGCCAACTACTTTGTATGGAATGTTCAGTGACCAAACAATTCAGTGATACAAAGATGAGTTCAAATAGTCTATCTCTTGTTACTGTATTTGCAATGGAATAGAAATTAAATCGTGTTTAACCTCTTACAAATGAATGTGCCACCTTTATGACCATGTTAGTCATTGTGACTGATGAAAAACATGTATGACTTATGATTATCTCTGCTGAGGCATTTCTGGCTGGTTCTTGTGCGTAAGCATGATGGTTCAGTTGTATATGCTTGCTTATACATAAATAAAAAAAGAGGCTGAAGTCATATCACAGCATTCTGACTCGAGTAGCAAACTGCATTAAGCAGAATTGGTTTTATTTCACGTGAATTTAGTTATTCAGGAAATACTTAATGACACATGTTTAAAGAGACACAGCATAATTTAGAGAACTCTAGTGCATGTCTGCACTTAACAGATCACTGTTTATCTTTGTGTAGTATTAGAGAGACAAGATGGTTGAGATAATATCTCTTATTGGACTAACTTCTCTATAGCTGTCTTTCACCAACAGAACTCTCTCTCTTTTTTCAGGTCTGGGAAAGATACTCAATCACAGCTAAATACAAGAAGGAACAGATTGTTTAGCATAAGTAGTTGACACATATTCCAAGAGATCCTTCAAGATGAAATGGCCCGTTAACACCTCTGTAGTTATAGGTCAAAGAAGGGGGGATTAGTAGGTTACAGATTATTGTTGTAATCTAGTGTCTTTATTAAGATCATGCTTTTTAGTGTCTAGCAAAGTTATGAATTTAGGCCCACGGGTTCATCTTTTGATAGTTATGTGCGAGTTTCCTTTGAGGCCAAGGACTGAGAGATCTATGAAGTGATTTGTTTTGTGAAAAGTATTTGCCCACGTGTGATATGGTGTTTATCTTTTATCATTATTCTTTGAGAGTTCATTTGACAATGCACTGATTGTCTGGTTTCACCCACAAACTTGTTGGAGCATTTAGAGTGCTGGATGAGGTACACAACATGTTGTGATAGGCATGTGTGGGACTAGTGGATCTTGAAAGCTGTGTTGGGTGGTATTGGTCATTTATAGTAGCACAGGTGTGTTTACAGGTTTTGCATCTGTTCTGGCAGGGTCTGATGCTTTGAGTTATGTCCTGGTCTGTGGGGAGCTTGCTTTTTATGGTGAGATTGGGGAATTGTTTGAAGGCCAGAAGAGAGAGTTCAGGGAAGATTTTTTTCAAGATGTGGTCCCCATCAAGTGTAGATGGTAAACCTGTTTGGATTCTAGCATAGGATGATAGGTGACAGCTAGGGTGTGCAGATGGAGGGTTATTTTTTCCTGTATTGAAACAGGTTCTCAAGGTATTTGACATGTTTCATAATACAATGTCCTTCTTTATTGGAGTGTCCTTATTTGGTAAAGGTGGTTTTAAGTGTTAAGGTGTATATCCTGGACTTTCTCCTCATGTCATATTCTGTGGTATGGCTGTAAATAAGATTTCTTGATGTGTTTGGAGTGGTTACTGGATCCATGAAGATAAGTGTGGTGATACATGGGGTTTTTGTCTGTAGGGTTCCACTGTTGAAGCTGATCATGGTGTCTGGGAAGCTGGTGCTGTTGCAGGCATATTTTAGAGAGAATTAGATGGATACATGGTGATTTGTTGAGGAAATCTGTGAGGGTGTTTAGGTCATCTGTCCAAAGGATGAAAATATCATCCATGTGTCTCAGATATATCATCGGTTTTGTGGCCCATTTGTCTGGAATTCTTCCGCAAGGTGGCCAGCATATTGAGGAGCCATCCTAGTATCCATGGCTATTCCCATGGTTTAGACAAAGGGTTCATTGAATGTACGGGTGAGGATGAAATGGATGAGTTTGGCGATGTTTGGGGTGGATATCTGAGTGTTATCTGTTGTCTTATAGATATTTGAGGCAGGCAGCAATGCCGTCGTGAGGTGTGTTGGTGCATAGAGGGGTGACATCCATGGTGGCAAAGAATGAGGGAGGTTATTAATGTTGCTAATTCCACAACCTCCCTAGGCAATTTATTCCAGTGCTTAACTATCCTGACAGTTAGGAAGTTTCTCCTAATGTCCAACCTAAATCAGCCTTGCTGCAATTTAAGCCCCTTGCTGCTTGTCCTATCCTCAGAGGTTAATGAGAACAATTTTTCTCCCTTCTCCTTGTAACAACCTTTAATATACTTGAAAACTGATATGTCCCCCCAACTCCCAATCTTCTCTTCTCCAGACTAAACAAACCCATTTTTTTAGTCTTCCCTCATAGGTCGTATTTTCTAGACCTTTAATCATTTGTGTTGCTCTTCTCTGGACTTTATCCAGTTTGTCCACATCTTTCCTGAAATGTGGCATGCTAGAACTGGACACAATACTCCAGTTGGGGCCTAATCAGCAGAGAGTCAAGCGGAAGAATTACTTCTCATGTCTTGTTTACAACACTCCTGCTAATACATCCCTGAATCTTTGCTTTTTTTGCAATAGTATTGCACTGTTGACTCAGTTAGTGATCCACTATGATCGCCAGATCCCTTTCTGCAATATTCTTTCCTAGGGAGTCATTTCCCATTTTTTATGCAACTGATTGTTCCTTCCTAAGTGGAGTACTTTTTTGCATTTGAATTTTATCTATTTACTTCAGACACTTATTCAGTTTGTCTAGATAATTTTGAATTTTAATCCTATCCTCCAAAGCCTCTTGAAGCCCCTCTCAGTTCGGTATCATCTGCAAACTTTATAAATGTACTTTCTCTGCCATTATCTAAATCATTGATGAAGATAATGAACAAAACTGGCCCCAGAACTGATCCCTGTGGGACCCGACTCAATATACCTTTCAGGTTGATTGTGAACCACTGATAACTACTCTCTGGGAACAATTTTGTAACCAGTTATGCACCCATCTTATAGTGGCTCCATGTAGGTTGTATTTCCCTAGTTTTCTTATGAGAAGGTCATGCGAGACAGTATTCAAAGTCTTACTAAAGTCAAGGTATACCACATCTACCACTTTTCCCCCATCCTCAAGGCTTATTACCCTGTCAAAGAAAACTGTCGGGTTGGTTTGACATATGTTCTTGACAAATCCATGTTGACTGTTACTTATCACCTTATTATCTTCTAGGTGTTTTCAGATTGATTGATTATTTGCTCCGTTATTTGGCTACTGAAGTTAAACTGACTGGTCTGTAATTTCCCGGGTTGTCCTTATTTCCCTTTTTATAGATTGGCACTATAGGTAATTGCTAATGGCTCAGATATCTCCTCAGTCAGCTCCTTGAGTATTCTAAGATATGTTTCATCAGGCCCTGGTGACTTAAAGATTGTCTGTCTGAACATTGTGGTGGAGTTGTAGTTGGTTCTCCTTTTTTTGTGTGTTGGATGGTTGTCATTTGGTCCTCTTTTTATAATTGATTTTGAGTTTTACATGATATCCAGATATATTTCTTGAATTTTTCCAAAAGTTATTCCCTCCTCTCCTTGTATGGGAGGATGTTGTGATTTCTTACTTGAGGTGGTCCGTTCTGAAGTTTGTGAGATGCTAGAGATACAATTCCCCAGTTTTTCTGTAGTCCTTTTGCAGGGCTGTTCAGCATATTTGGAATTGTAATATTAGAATCCACTAGAAATGTAAATACTCATTTCTTTACATGTACATATAAGACTGGTTTTTAAATAATGCTTGCTTGTTTATTCTTCAGCAAAACACTTTAAAAAAACCAAAACCAAAAAAAAAACAAAAAAAAAAACCCAAAACAAAACAAACAAACAAAAAAACAAACAACTGGGCACTCTACGTGTGCAGCTGGCAGGCAGTGTAATTTGCCTTTACATCATTGCATTAATCTCTGAGAAGTGATCTATACAGATTTTCTCTGCTCAGTATTATGAGTTTGTATAATCATTTTTTTATTTAAAGAGAGACCTTTGGATTGCTAAAAGCATTTATAGTATTAAAACAGAGGAAAAAATATTTTTTTAGATATACTGTTGCAACTCGTGCTACTTTGTATAAACCACATTTTTCAGATAGCTGTTGAATTCTTTCTTCTGCAAAGTTTTGCTTTGCTAAACTTTGTTAAAAGTAAACTTCATCTGTTTCTTCATATTACTTATACTTAGATTGCCAGCCAGTTTCGTTGGCATTTATTTAAATAGCAAGTATGTTTTCTTCTGGGTTTCTAGTCTCCCTGTTTACTTAAATCTTATTTGCAAAGGCAAGAGTCAATTCTGTATCAATAAAGTCCTGAGGACTACTAGCTGGAAAGGGGAATCTCTCCAACAAACTTTTGGATTCCCTCCATTCCTGTGCTGCTATAGGGGCTCCAGAAATATAATGAAATTTTCCTGTTCCCTCACCATTTGAAAGAGTATATGGGAGAGATTTCCTGTATCTCTCGGACAAAAGCGAAAACCCTAGATTACTTGGACACTCAACTTCAATTGGAGTTATTTGTCTAATGTCCTTTGTATGCTTTACTGCCATTTTAATAGAGAAGTAAGGTATAATATTGTAGAACACATGATCCCTCAAAATGTCTTCTGTAGATGTGATAGTTTGGGGAAAACAATGAGCCATCCGTTTCTCAAAACACTCTGAAGATAATGTATATCTTTGTCACGCTTTTTGTTTTACATGTGTTTTTCCCCCTTACAACTTGTTTTTTTCTCTAAGTAATTATAAAAGGTGAAAATAAAATATGAATAAATTACAATGCCTTTGAAAAATAATTATTAGTTAAACTTACAAGGTTCTTTGTAAGTTGCCCATTAATGATGTAGTTGCAGAACTTGGCAACAGAGGGGAGAATTGTACAACAGAGATAGTCGGAGAGCTGTTCCACACTCTGGTTTGTGTAGAGGCAGCTGACTGCTTTGGATTTAGCATCTTTGCTTTTGCCATGCAGTGTCAGTATTTTTTATTTCTATGGTAATAAAACTGGAAGGACATAACCTCTTTGGAAAATAATGGAAGTAGTTTATTAAGGTACATGGATTAAGTAGAGGTTTTTTCTGTATTCTCAAAAAGCAAATTGAACTTTTAGAGCAAAGTTGGAAAAATTCACTGGATATGTAATCATGAGTTAATGGGAAGCTTTCTCTGGCAAGTGTAAGGACCTAAGACATCAATTTCTGCAGAATTTAAGTTTTGACTTATTAAAATATAATAATAATCCTTCTGGTATAATTGCAAAGATAAACCTTCCAAAAGTGACCTGAATGTAAGCTAATGCAGTGTTGCCTTACTGATTCTACAGACCGCTTCAGTCACTTTCCTGCTTCTCATAGCTTTATTAAGAAATAGAATGGTGAAATGAGTGTCAAATCTTGTTGGCAGCAGTGATTAACTGTTAGAAATACTTTCCATTTCATGCTGCTGTTGCTGCTTAAGAAAGCTGTAAATAGCATCAAATAGCAGGTGCATTCATAGAGGGTGACCCATTTAAAAAAAGGATGTTAAAATAGCAGATAACTTCTTTCCTCCCATACCTTGGCAGCAACCAAAAGGAATTTCAAGCACTCTGAAATAAAAGATATATAATGGAGTAATTTAACTGGAAGTGGTGGTGTTGGATGTTTGTTTTTAACATGTTATAGACTGGGAGCTGTGGCCATCTGATTATTTTGTGTCATACCAGAATGTCTTGTGATAGTATAGTTAAATACCACAGTAAATATAATAAGGTATGACATGAAGTATCTTTAAACACCCATTTTACTGTTTAGAAAAGTAAGAAAATCTTTTAAGTTAGAGGATCTCTGGTTTTGGAATTGCCTTCTTTTACTGGTCCAGCAGAACCTACCTCTCTAATCTTCAGGCTATGATGTAAAGCCCATCTGTTTTCTCTCAGGTTCTGCCTGAAAGGGGTGATTATGAGTTATGCATAAACTTTACATTTGGTGGGTGGGAAAGCTATATTTCCCATAGTCTGTCATCCTAATATCATATTGGGTAGTATTTCAGGTGGTAGTGTCATTAGTTATACTACTTGAAAATTATTCATTGTTCCCTTATTTTGTACCTTTACTACATTTAGCTCTGTTTACCTGTCTCTTATGGAGTGAAATTAGATGGTCAAATACACAGTGAGCTTCCTTTCGCTTAGCTTTACAGAGCTCACAAGTGCCATTGTACGATCAGTGATGCTGTTTTGTTGCCCTCTTTCCAGGGATACCAGTGTTTGGCATGAAATATAGGAGGCTCAAGGAAACTACTGGCCAAAAAAGTAGGAGTATAATCTATTGAGTCTGAAGAATGTCATGCCATGTTCTACTTCGAGTGATTACTCATATCCATTCCACTATAGGTGAGTGCACGCCTCCGTGCACTGGTTCCCGGAACTTTTTTCCCCTTAGCCGACCCTTAGTCGGCTTAGGCGCCCCCTGGAGTACCGCGATTATATCATGGTGTGAGAGGCACTGCAGACCGTACGGGCCCTTAGTTGCTTCTTTCCACCTGAGACGGTTGCTGGAATGTCTTGCCTCTTGTCTTTCGCAAGTAGCATTCCCCTTACTGACTCTGTTTGTTGTTGTTGTTGTTGTTGAATAGTTTAGTGTTAAGTATAGTGTTAAGTAGTTAGAATTAGAATAGATGCCCTTAGGACCAGGTCATGCCCAGTTCACCTGGCTTCAAGTCTTGCACCGCTTGTGGCAAGTCTCTTCCCGTGAGTGACACTCACGATCGCTGCCTCAAGTGCCTGGGAGAGCTGCATTGGAGGGATAAGTGCAAGATTTGTAAAACCTTCAAGCCGAGGACTCAGAAAGAGCTTGATATTCGGCTGCAGGCTATTTTGATGGAGGCGGCACTCCGCCTGGCCTCTGAACTGCCACAATCCACCTTGGCATCGAGCATCTCCTCGCGCTCCGCACCGGCACCGGAGTCGACCTGACGCCGCCCATCCCCGGTGCCTAAAAAGAAATGGCACCAGGGCACAGAGCGCCCATGTTCCCCCGCACCGCCTGCGCGGCCAGGGTCGAGCAAAGAGATGCACCAGCCACAGCCTGTTAAGCCTGCTCCTGCGCCTGCATCTCCACGCAGGGAGCCTCCCCTGACTTCTGGGGGTGGGGGAGCGCCCCTGCAAGGACTGTCGACACTGGAGGCTTTCCACGTAGCACAGGCCTTACTGGCCATGCCCATTCCTCCATCCCCCCCTCGGCTGAGGGTGCAAGGACCGGTGTCCCGGGGTAAACCCGCGCTGGGTGCTTCCGGTGGGTGGTCGAGATCCCCCATCAGGGGTGAAGTCTCCCACCAGATGTCCAGGGAAGGTAGAGCAACACATCTCGAAGAACAACAGTTACTGGTAAGTAACCCTGTTTTTTCAATCTCTGCGGAATTTTCTAGGTGGTTGAACTCCATTATCTCTGTTACTTGCTTTTCACCTCTACTCCAAACCTGCAGACACCTCTGAATGGGAATGTTGTGAAGTTCTCTTACATTTCTGCTGTAGAAGAGCCTGGAATGAAAACTCAACTCTACTATCCCCCTAATTACGCAAAGTAGGATTTTGCCCTGGAATTTTTTTGCCCTCAGCCAAGAAACAACAGAATACAGAATTCCTCAAATAATTAAGTTATACCTGTGCTGTGGCACAGATAAAGGAAGGAATTATTAGTCCTGTTCATGCAACTAATGATTTCGACTAATGCAGTAATGGAACTTAGATACCATTGCAACAGTTCAGTTCCTAGTGGGTTGGTGTCCCTGTCATAAAGATTTCATTATAGCTTGTTTTAATTGTCTGTCTCAGAAGAGGAGGATTGTTGTCATTATTTTTAACTTTGTAAAGCATTTTGGGAACACTCTTTGAATGAAAAATGCTGAACCAAATGGATTTGTATTGAAAAAATTAAACAGGCATAGAATTTGAACCTACCTCTTCGCCACTGAGATGTTGAGATGAGTGTATGCTAGAGTAGAGGCCTGTGGCTGCAGTGCACTACTGCTGCTCATACAGATTGTTTTTCTGTTTTGTGGATAAATAGAGCTTTTTAAAGTTTACTTAAAAAAAAAATCAAAAAAAAAAAAAATCCCCGTTTTGTCATTACTTGTTCTTTTAACGGTCCCTTTCAAAATACTGGAATGCTAAACTGTATTCTACTGTTCTGACAGTAGGTGGCACTGTGTCTAATAGGTCAGTTCACCTTGAATGGGCCCTTAGAATATGTGCTATTTTTGCTGAACAATCGGTTCTATTTGCATTTAGCTGTGATGCTCAAAGTACCTTTCCCACGCCTGAAAAGCTCTGTGTGACTTGAAAACGTGTCTCACTCAACAGAAGTTGGTCCAATAAAAGATATTACCTCACGCGCCTTGTCTCTCTAAAACCTTAGTTTAAGCTTACAACAGTCATTTCTGGCAGTGCGTTATAGAATCTTAACATGAACACATCTCTTGGAAGGGAGCTTTGAAGCCTGTCCATATCTGGTACAAGAGCCTGGCCAGCTAGTAGGCCTGCAACCTACCATGTACAAGGTGTATGTAACCTTGGAAGTGAGGGGAGAAATAAGTATTTGTGTCACTTTTTTGTTTTGCTTGCCAGATTTTGAAATGGTTGTATCTTGCTTCCCAAGCTGAGCACGTGTCAAGTTTGTTAGTGGTTTTTGATGTAAGATTTAAAGTGGCTGGATGATGATGTTGAAAATTATACTAAAGATGTGTTCTCTGCATGATTGATAACTTGACAGTCCTCTTTAGAATTTCTGAAGTACACTTTATGTAAATAAAAGATTTTATTATTTCAGTCTTGTTGCAGTAGTGTTAGGAAAAAATGAGACAAATTCTGGTATAAATATAAAAGAAAAGAAAGAGTCAGGCTATATGTATAAAAAATAGGTTAAATGGATTTCCATTTTTATTGGCAAGGTCTTGGAATTACACTATAAAAACTTTTGCTATGGTGAGTGATATACCCAGGTCAGGTGAATGTTATGCCTCCTCCCACCCCACCTGCAGCTGACCTCACCAACTCCTATAGTAATAAAAACTACAGTCTTATCTCCACAAGGGTTTTACATCAAGATAGCTAATACATTAGTTATTGTACTATAAAAACACACTTTTTTTTTTTTTTTTACAGTGAAGATGAAGGCCAAAATGTGTGTGAAACAATTTGAGGTTAAACAAAACAAAAAGGCACATATCTATTGAAGACAATATTGGTTAGAAGCTGGAACTGTAATTGGAAGCTACATGCGTTCAGGACCTTTGAATCAACCTACTTATTTAAAGTGTCAGATTTAGGCACCATATTGGAAAACTTTATCCTCGGTGCTACTAATTTGAAGAAAAAAATTAATGTTGGGAAAACAGTTCTGTTTTCACATTCTGTGGTAACACACTTGAAAACTGCAACCTAATCAGAGAGTAGTGGTGATTGCTTTCTGAAGCATTTCTAATCACCTTGGTTATTGAATGAATGACCTGTTTGGATGGTCTTAAAGATACAGTAGAAGGTAAAATGTGAGAACCCTCAGTGTACTGAGAAATAACTCTTCATGGTAACTATTCCAAAAGAATTCAGAGGGATAAATAGGGAGGGAGGTAGAGGAGTTTTTTAAATTAAGCACCAGTGTGGACACACGAACAAATGGATATAAACTGGCCATCAACAAATTTACGCTTGAAATTAGAAGAAAGTTTCTAATCATCAAAGGAATTAAGTTCTTGAACAGCCTTCCAAGAGGAGCAGTGAGGGCAAGAGATCTAACTGGCTTCAAGACTGAGCTTAAGTTTATGGAAGGGGATGGTATGATAAGACTGTTTACAATAACATGTAGCTGATCTGTGACCCTATATATATATATATATCCAGTGTCTGGTGATGAGACATTAGGATGGGGAGGGTTCTGAGTTACTACAGAAAATTCTTTCCCAGGTGTTTGGCTGGTGGGTTTTGCTCACATACTCAGGGTCTAACTGATCATATTTGGGGAAGGAATTTCCCCCTGGATCAGATTGGCAGAGATCTGGAGGGGTTTCGACTTCCTCTGCAGCATGGGGTCTGGGTCACTTGAAGGTTTAAACTAGTATAAATGGTGGATTCTCTGTAACTTGAAGTCTGAGGATTTTAGTAACTCAGACAGAGGTTAGAGGTCTATTATAGTAGAGGGTGGGTGAGGTTCTGTGGCCTGTAATGTGCATGTTGTAAGGCTAGATGATCATGATGATCCCTTCTGACCTTAAAGTCTGAGTCTAATCATTGTCATCTGAATTATATCACATTGAACTCTTTGTAATTCTTCTCTGGATAATGATTTGTGTATAGCAATCAAAAATATTGGTATTCAAGCTGTAGCAGCAAGGAAATATTTTTAACATTTTAACAAATTACCTAGTAATTCAGCTCTTCAGGATGTTTTTATATTTGGTCAAATAAATAATTGATTTGGAGTTATAGAAACAGAAGTTTGTTCACTAAAACTTAAGGACTGGCAAATTGACAATATTGAACAAAAGGTGGCAAATACTAACATCATGCACTGATAATTGCTACTTTTCTTATAAAGTGTTACCTCCTTACGTGAGGACTAGCTTTAGTCTTGCTTGTGACATACATGATATTGCACTTGCTTATGCCACAGTTTAATTTAGTCCTTGATTTTTTTATGCTATTTCATGCCTAGATCTGAATAGGGTAGTTTGTGGTTCAGTGGTGTTCTTGAGAAAAATAACTTGCGCTATTACATACAATTTTAATAAGCCTTTTAATTTTATGAATGTTTGTGTTAGTGGATATAGGTTAATTCCTTTATTTTAACAACTATAAAGCTTTGTTTGATTTCCACAAGCCACACATCATAGTTTCTACAGTCCATCTGGTAGTTCACTAATAAAGGCATTTGTAGTAGTTGCCTCAAAACTAACTAATTTGTCCAGTGTGTGATTTCGGACTGCTACTCAGGTCCCTTCAGAATGGATACATTCATCTGAAGTCATGGATGTCAAGGCTTTAATGTCATCATTTTGTGGCAATGATCCTCTTTCACTTGCTGACTCTACTCCCTTGCCTTACAATGACGGCAAGGTGGAGGTCTAATTGTTTGGAGAGTTTTCATTTTGGACTTTTAACATCCCCACAATAAATACGACACTGATGAAATAGTGTTGATAAATGGTTGATATGTATAGGCTTTTTGAAAGGTAACTAAAATCTGTTCAATTAGGAGCATTTTCCTTCTCTTGTGCATTCAAACTAACTTGTTCCAGGGCTGTTTAAAGTGTAAGTATTAGGTTGCTGACATAGTGTGTTTGCTGCTCTAATAAGAGCATTAAAGTACTTGGTTTGGGGGTGAAAAAAATCATGTTTCAATGATTACATGAATATTGCAGATGTTAAGCAAACAGATCTGAGGGAAAAATGTTGGAGAAATACTGGAAAATCTCTTCCTCACTTGACACTATACTATTTTGTACTGCTTCTGGCACCCCTGTCAGGCATATCTGTGCATGAACACAGGCACAAATGTTTAAAGTATAATTCTCAATGTTTTTCCTCTAGGACAAGTGGACTGTGAAATGGATAAGGATGTGAAATCCTGGTGATTTTACTCACTTATAATCACTGAGGAGGCCATTTCTGCCAGCAATACATGTTTATTTGCATCTCGCTGTTAGCGCATGACTTCTAGCTTTAGTGCATTATAGGCTGTCTGGCTATCTATATTGATGCATCATTACATTTTGATACACAAAGGTCCACTGATTTTTCTGAAGCATTTAATGTTATCTCAGACTTGCTTGGAAAAACTGCTCATAGAGTGGGCAGCACAGTTAATGTATAACTATTCTGATACTCAAAACCTGGACTCCAGAGATAGTGTAAGGATTACAAGAGATGTGATGGGCTCCATGGTCATATTAGACTGAAGATTTGTTCTCCCTCGTTAAGTTTTTCTTGGGTGTATACCCTAGGACTGTTTAGAGTAAGGATTCTTTTGTGTCTATGTAGCAGTGTGCATAGTGTGCCCCTGATTCTGTTTGGGGCTTCTGGAAGCTACTTTAATTCAAATAACTGTCATGCAGGAGGACTGGAAGATAGCAATGAAAATTATATCCAAAAATTAGTCAGTGAAGCTGAGCGTGCAGCAAGAGGGACAGCAATCAGGATGTTCAATAAATAGGCATTCTTTCATCTATGTGGTATCTTCATCTAGTAACTCTCACTACCCATCAGAAAGAGCAGACCCCAGAATATTCCTTTGCACAGTCAAATCCATTTTCCCCAAATGGAAGTAAGAATCCTTCAGCTAGATCCCACTTCACTTCAGGTAGCAGCCTAGCCAGGTGGTCTTTACTTGTGAAGGTTTTCCATTAGCTCATAATCGGTTACTCTAAGTTGACTACTAGAGTTGCAGTGCAACCTAATTCATGCCTTTGTGGAAAAATACGTGACTAGACTATTCCTTCTATGAAATCTAAGAGGCTGCTGAGAGAGACTAGACTGCTTGTTTCCTATTCCAGAAAACTTGCTGTCTGCTATGGCTTTTTAAAACTAGCTAGCTTCAGGAATGGTCTCTAATAGTGATTAACCTCCACTATGAAGATCAGTGAACGGTAACCTCTGTTAATTAATTTTTTCCCTTTCTAGTAAGACAAAAGTGATTTTCCATCCTTATTTTAACTTTACACGAAAGTTGTTTTTTTGGCAGTTGAAGTTCAGCTGTCTTGAATCTATTTCTTCCCTTCTTGTAACTTTGCCTCTACTTGGGATATTTTCAATACTGCCTGTTCTGACTAAGAAATCATGAAAGAGGCTCTTTGAAAATCATGGAGAAGTCGGGTCAGACTTCTTTTCCACAAAGTTAAAAAATCAGCCTGCAGATACACAGTGAGAGAACACATTCTACATGTTAACTAATAATATCTGTTAACGTGTTTGAGAGTTCTGTATTTTTCTCACTTGGAGCTGACTTTCTGTATTTAATAATGTGCATAAATGCTAAGGAATGACCATCCTGTTTTGGAAGCATAAAAGTCCAACCGATTGTGAGAGTGCAATTTGATCCATGCCTTTCTTAATGTAGATTGCAAAAATTTAGTGGCATCCAGATGGGGTGGCTCTAGGTGAATAGTTTGACGCTTCTTTGTAATAAGAGCTATATTTTAAAGGTGTCATTAGAAACAAATAATAGTACTTGGCACATACAGAACAGGGTTTTGCATAAAAACATAATATAAGAATGGCCATGCTGGATCAGTCCAGTATCCAATCTTATGATGGTGACCTGTGTTAAATGCTTCAGCAGGAATGAACAGAGCAGGGCAATTATTGAGTGATCCATCCCCTGTAGTTCAGACCCAGCTTCTGGCATCTTCAGAGTGTTTTGCGCACATCCTCACAACACCTCTGTGAGGAGCATTAGTAGTATTCCCATTTTACAGATAGGCAAGTAAACCTCTGATTCCATTTTCCTAAGGCTACCCAATGAATCAGTGGCAAAGCCATACTTGAAAGTCCAGGCTTTCCAGTCCTGTTCTCTGTTCATTAGACCACACTACTGCAGTATAATATATGAAACTGACTTGGCTTAATATTTTTAATCAGGCAAGTGCTTGCTCCTCTGTTTATGAATTTCTTCAATGTAGGAGGCATAGCAGCACAAACTGTTTATTAATTTATCAATCATTTAATATTCCTCCTGTCAGTGATAAGCTCGTGCTCAGAACACAGAGATATAGTAAGTTGTCTCCATCTGGTACTGTCTAATGAGTCAATTAGCTGACTTGGGAAAAATCCTTGTGGTTAATTTTCTCTCTTGGTGGTGAGCCATCCTACAAGTGGTGGAGCAGTCTTTCACTGATACTTGATTACGATATATATTCTGTTTAGATCAGAAAAGCAGTATTTAAGGATAAATGTATTGTGAAAGTGTTTCATAATTAGTGTAAATATAGCTACATTCACTTTTTACATAATAGGCTTGCATAAATTCAGTAAACATTTTTTTGGTCTTATTAATTCTGACCACAGCCACATGTTCTTTAGTTTTTATTTTTTGCTGCTGAGTCAAACTTTCTCATCAAGGAACTGAATGAAAAGTGATGGGTTAGGACACAGTGTATCTCTCTTTAGAACCTGCTAAACTTCTTCATGTATTGATACATTCTCTTCACTGATCTAGTAGCTTGCACTATTGCGTCATTTGACACTAACTTCCAAGTACTTGCAATACAGTGCTCTTCATCCAAAGAACTAACTTATTTTCCTAGTTCTGAGGAATCAGATATTGTACCATACTCATCTCTGCCAATATTACTTTGAAAGAGCTAAGTCCTACTGTTTCCCTTTAAAAACTCTGATCACACATTGATCAATGAATTTCTAACAGAGATTATGCTATCAGGACAATATATGATTGCTACTTCCTCTCTCTGAGGCTCTGTATTCAACTGATGGTATGATGCATTACAGGAAAAATGATGCATTTTCAGTGTGTGTTTTTCCTTGTTAAAATCAGTAGTTTTTTTTAATGCTTCCTTCATTTGTATTGTACAATATTTTTTTGCCATTTTTGTAAACAGTCTTAAGACCCTTAAGACTATTTAAAATATTTAATTGTTTTTGTGACCAGAAAAATCTATAAATACCAAAAAGTGTATTAAAATGCAAAGGCTAGGTCAAGAAAAACACTATTACCATTGTATTATGAAATCTAAGGTAAATGGAAAAGGGATTAATGCTATGGGAAGCATATTTATAAAAGAAAAGGATATACATCCTTCTGAGTAAATACATATGTATTGTAAGCACAGGATCCCTAGAGAATAGTGAGCATCAGCAGTTTCTGAAAGAGGTCAGAATAATAGAATGTGCTCCTCTTGTCTAATAACTTTAGATATTTTACATCATTGTTGAATGTGACGTGTGGAAACAGTTTTTCATCAACATTTTTAAAGTGTAAGAGATTGGCAAACTACCTAAACCTTTGTTATTGCAAGAGACGATTAACTCACTCATTGCATAGTTCACTACTAAGGCTTTCCACAGGACCAGCTAATAGTTTCTTCACTGTAATGTGTACATTTTCTTACAGCTAACAATACAGAATGATGTGACTTCTCATAGAGCTTTTGAACTGGCTATCAGAAGCTTTAAAGTTACAGATGGTTAGGTTAGTGTTTCACTTCTATTATTGGCTCAGGCTCTCAGAAGCAGTGCTCTTTTTGGATTTGTTCTTGCAGAACAATTATTTTTAATTACTTGGGTGATAAATCCTGGCTAAACCAACTCTCTGCTGGCATGTAAAACTATTTAGATTTTGGAAACAGTGCAGCCTTGCTGTAAGGAGCAGGAGATTGCAAACAAAGGTTTCTACATTCTTGTGATCTATAGCAGTGTTTCTCAATGACCAGTCCCTGAGATCTCTCTCACACAGTATAGGAAGCTGGTCCCTGGTATCAAAAAGGTTGAGAAATGCTGATCTATAGAGCTGTGCTCTCGGTGGGGGCTCAATTCATCTTTGCTTGCAGGGCATGAGTTAAAATATGAGGATCTGAAGGCTTAACACCCTTGCACCCTTAACACTCTTAACTCCCTTACTATATAAGGCAGCACATCTGCAGATGAGGCTGCTGCGGCCCTTGGGCTGCAGTAGTAGTAGAGAAGCTGCTCCCCTGGCATTCTACAAACCTGGAGGAGTGTTCCTTACGCTTATCCTTGTGCAACATACAGACAGTTTACTCTAACCCGAACCATCCTAGAAATTAGAAGCTAATTTCCTTTACCATTTTTGTCCCGTTTGATGGGTAAACCATTTTGTTCTGATATTTTACACAATATTGTCTATATTATGTAGAAGCATAGGTTATAGGTAAAGTACATCCTCTCTACTCCCTGTTGAAATCTATTTTTGGTATTCTGATCTTTTTTGTCACGTTTTTTTTTTTTCCAGGTTAGCACAGTTGTAGCATTTGCTAATTCTCATGTGTGATGGAATAGAAGAAATAATGACACAAGTGGTTTTGGATCATGTCACCTGTCATGCTGCACCAGGGTGAAAAACTGGAGTATTAACTATGTGCTTTTAGGATGCTAGGTTACCATAGAAACTGTTAGTTAAAATTCCTTATGAGTATCCTAATAGACTGTCATATTTCATATTTCTTTGTTTAAAGAGAGAGAAATTGGCATAGACATTGGTTACTGTATTAGTCTAATTTATTGATGGATAGGGGGAGTCTTAATGGTATGACAAAAACAATGTGCAGCTTATCTGAATTTATTAGTATAATTCAGAGGTAGCATCACTTTCAGAAACCCAGAAAACAGCTGTTTCACTTGCTACTGCTTCTTCAAGATTCTGGTTTAGTTTCTGTCTGTATCCCACACCCAAATATACTAAATTTCTTGTTAAGGCTGCATACCTGGGTTCTCATTCAGAATCATTACCATCATATGGACTTGGTTATTAAGAAAGGAAACCTACCTGAATTTTTCTGTCGTCAACCCGTTCTTTTAAAGACTAGACAACTTGTCTAAATTAATAAAAATCAATAGAACTATAAGAAGTTACTCCAGCTGAATATCTGGCCCCAGGTCTCAAATACTTAATGGGCCCTATCAAGTTCAAAGACATCTGTTATCTCCACTACTGAGCCTAAGTCGATCCTAAATATGTTTGCAGTTGCTGCTAACCTCTTCTGTGGTTTTCTATTTGATATTTATTTACTAGTATTGCTGCAAGTGATTCTTTTCTAGACTGAAAAATTGTATAGAAGTGTAAACATTTATAATGAAAAGTATTACTTGTCCTATCTGTCAGTTACATTTTATTACATGTTCTTTTCATTCATTAATATCAGCTGTTCAAGATAGGTACAGCAATACTGTAATGATGCTAAGGCAGGGCTCAAAAACACAGATGAACACTATGGTCAGCTGGTTGGGATATATAGCAATGTTTAAAATTCAACTTGCCCAGTAGTTTCTATTAATCATTTTTGTTGAGGTTATGAATCATGGAGCTGATACCAAGTTCTGAACTGAATGGGAATTGTGTGTTTAAATGTGTAGCTTTTGTTTGTTCAGTGGATTTTTTTGTCTTGAAAATAAAGCTGAATGCTAACAGAATTAATACATTCACAAATGTAGTTTCCCACCTGAAACTGCGAATGAGAATAGTTGTCTAAAACATTTAATTGCCTGCAATCAAACGGTACATCTTTCAAAAACAAAAGCATCATCAGATACATCTCCCACCCTCCCAAAAAAATTTCAAATGCTGAAGGATGTGCAGTCTTTTTAAGAACTACAGATTAAACTATTGTATTTGCAGACTCTGTAATCACATTAATGGCTTTAGGGGTTGGTTTCTATTCTATTGGGACAACAAGGATGCAAGTTCTCCACCAAAGATTAGCTGGATAATCAGTAGGGTGGTTATATACAGTTCAGCTTTTTCAGAACCTGTCATTAGTCACATTACACTTAAATTTTCGACTGTTTTAATAGCTAGTAAATTCACATGCCTAAGTTATTTTCCTTGCTTTCCATGTTTTGAGAACATACTTCACACATTTTTCAACATTAAGAATGACTTGATTTGTTTAATGTAATTTATTTAATAACTTTTTCTTTTAGGGAATTAGATCAGTGTGATTCCAAATGACTGCCAGAAATGGCTACTGCAAGATTCCCAGAATTTCACATTGATCAAAGTTTTGTCTGAGATTGTAAATTCTTTCTGGCAGGGACCTGTCTTACGTACTTGTAAAGCACTTTTGGCTACTATATAAATAAGTCTGGTTTACTGTTGCAAGAGTCTGTAACTGAGCACATATATAGTGACTGCTCTGTCTGTACATTGCTCAGACAGGATTTCTTCCAAATGCCTAATTTTAGAGAGTTGGGATGTAGAATTTACCATACCGGATTGAACACAGTGGTCCATTGAGTCCAATATCCTGCCTCTGGCAACGACCTCGAACTAGGCATGTTCTTTGAACAATTGCTGAACTGCTTGTGTTTCTCCTATTTAATCAGACCAGATTCAAGAAAATAATTTTACTACTGGAGTTAGTGGCTTTGACTCCTGTCATGATAGGGGTCAAGAAATAAAGACCAGTTGCTTACTGGCATTCTCATGTTTCATGCCTCTTTTATTTGGTGTCAGAAATAAACTAAATCTGTGGCAAAAATAGAGCCAATGAAGACTGGTGAATTTCTGAATTTGGAAGTAAACTTGTTAGAAAACTGGAGGAAGGCATTGTATTGCATCCATATTTTTTCCAGAAAATGATATTAAAGAGAAATTGGAGAGGGTAAAATCCTCCTTGTTCGTACATGTGGAAGGCCCAACTTCATTAGAGATCTGTAATATGTTCCAGGTGGAGCATAGAGAGCAACAAGAACTGCTGGATGAAGAAATTAAAACTTCAAAGATTTTTTTCATCCCATTAACGATGTCTCTATATATACAAGAGATAAGCTGCCATGAAGAACTTCGGACTGTTAGATTATGGATGGACTTAGCTTTATTACATACATGTGTATTTGAAAAGTTAACCTATAGACTGACGTAATTATTTGTGGTTTAACTGATCTTCAGGTTAAAACAACCATGTTCTCAGTTTTGCAAAGAACAGTGGATATTTGCAGAACTAGTGCAAAATTATTTCCAAAACATAAGTGTGAGGAAGCAGTTAAAGACTTAAAGTGCATCTAATTAAAAATGATACCGGAGTATAAAGACAGAATGCAAGGATAAACAAATAGCAGAGACCATATATGATTTGTTTTAATAAATGTGGAGTTAATTACAACATGACCGAAAGGTACCCAATAAAAGGGCTCTGGTATCATGCATTCAATAAAAGCAATCATTTTGCAAATGTGTATTGCAAAGCTCTTATGTTGCAGAAACACAGTTCTTAGCTTCGCAAATGTATTAAGGAGATCTAGCAATGTTTAACAAACAGATTGGTTTGTGGTATTGGAAATAAAGGAACAAAAAGCAAATTTCAAAATTGATAATGGAGCTGAATGCAATGTAATCACAGGAAGCATAAACAAAGCATGAACTGTCCAATGTTTAAAAAAAGCTTTTGTTTCATGTAGCAGGCACAAGATGAGACCATGTAGAAAAGCCACACTAGTGTGTTTGTGTAAAGAGAGATCACACAGTTTGAAATAGTACAACAGAAAGTCCCATGTAGACTCCGGTTGTCGAACAATTTGCAAACACAGATCAAATTACCTGATAAACAGAATACAAAAGCCCACCTTAAAGAACGTGATCAGGGTTTTGTGGACTCGGGTTCATTAGGATGTAATACATCACATTGATAAATTCCAGTGTGTTGCCAAAATACATGCACCAAGTAAAGTCCCATTATCAAGGAGAGATGATATATTTAGATGTTAGAGAAGAAATTCAGACACCAGCTAACTGGTTTTACTGGATGACCATTATAATAAAAACAAAGGATTTGTGTATATCCAAAAGATTTGTCTAAGGCAATTAAGTGCTGTTCTATAAGAAGAACACAACCAATTATTTTGGCAAGTCTTACATGGGACAGAAAGTTCAAAAATCTACACCAGGTAGATACGTGTTTAAATTTCATTCAGGATTCCATGCAAGAGTCAAGCATCCAACATCATGTCCTATATCTTTGAGGATCTGAATGTGGGGAAAGTAATTGTTGATTTGGGGCAAAAATGGTCAACAGCCAAATGAGTGTATACTGTACTATAGTGTGCTAAAGAGCCTGAAAATGAACTGTAACAAGTGCCAGATAGGGCTAAATGACATTTGGAGATTGCCTCACATTTCAGTCTTTTGTTAATGAGGTCTTTGAGGGAGGAAGGGCAAATGGTCTATATCAGCAACTGAATAGGGGTGGAACCAGAGAAGAAATTATTTTGAGGAGAGGCCTTTGGATTTCAAGGATAGTCATTATCAACAGCCTTTAAGAGGCAGAATAATTGTCTGGTCCCGCTAGGGGATTCAGGTCTACACTGACTTCCATGCTAGACACAGAGAGAGAGCGATTAACTGTGTTAGTTTTGTTGAGGTTATTTTTGGTTCATTTTTTTTTTTTTTTTTAAGAACAGCCATCAGAGTCAGTAGTTGCTGATGGGAATATAAGCTTTTGTGACCCTGAACCATGCTATTTGAATGGGGCCAGAAAATAAAGACTAGTCACTTACTGGCATTCCTTATTCTTGCATCTTTATGACAGAATGTAGAAAATAGATTTCCTGATTCCCCTTTGATGGAGGCCTTAAGATATTGTGGCCGCTTTTTGGCAGCTTTATGTGCCAGGACTAAGTGGTAATTCTATCCTCTTGAGTCCCAAGCACAAGTGTCTCTATCCAGTTGGTACTGAGGCATATACAAAAAGGGACCAGAAATACCAACAGTAATTTTCTTTTTCAAGTGAAAATTAGTTTATATTGGGAAGGGAATAGGAAGTAGAGAGTATATTTCGTCAGGTGAACTTCATATTGCTTTAATTAACAAAATAGGTACTGATTTTTTTAAACATAAAATTTGTTGCTGAAATATGATTGGAAAAAGTGTATTAAAGGATTTGCCAAACATTGAACTAATTTGTGGACTAAGAAAAGATGGTTAGGGCTAGTGTAGCTGAGGGCTAATTACAAGATTTGTTTGCAAAGTCAGTAATTTTCTCCCTACTGTTCATACTACTTACCTCACTCATATATCTTCATTCCATAGTTTTGTGCTAAAGTTTTTGATATATTTGGAGCAGTAGCCAAACAATAAAGAAAGTGTAATGTGATTGTGCTAGAATGCTACACTGTCTCCCCATTTTTTTAAATCGTAAACCGAAATGAGGATTTAGATTATTGAATCTTTGCATTACAGATGTTTCTCTAGAGGTGAAAATTGCAAAATTTTCATTGCAACCTATTTGCAAGGTAGTCTGGGAGTGCTGCTATTGTACAAATTTTTGCCACCCCATAATGTTATCAGATGGCTTTGACTTCCCATCTCTGTCTTCAACTACATGGTGTCAGGAGGACAAGCTGTCCCTTCTTGCAAGGAAATGAGGCAAGAGCACCCATTCTAATCCTTATCATTTTTCCCCGCTTTGCAGTTCTTAAAATCTGTGACTGGTAGTTCTGAAATGTGACCAAATATGGATAAAACAATACAAAAAATGTCAGCCATTTTCATTGAATTAATATTTACTAAGGGCTTGTCTACACCGGTGCTTATGCTGGCAAAACTTCTGTCACTCACGGATGTGAAAAAACATCCCACTGAGTGACATAAATTTTGCTGGCATAAGCACCAGTGTAGACAGCGTTCTGTTGGCCGGAAGATCTCTCTCTCACCAACATAATAAAACCACCTAAATGAGGGGTGGTAAAATTTACATTGCTCAGTGAGATTTTGATTTTTTTACACCCATGAGTGACAAAAGTTTTACCGGCACAAGCCCTAAGTATTCTCTAACATGTTACAGCCCTTGTTTTTGATTGACACTGCAGGTTTTGTCTGAGTTCTGCATTTATACTATTCATCATCATATTCTGACTCCATACAGACCACATTTTCAGTGATTGATTTTGAAGAAATGTCATAGCTGATGCCAATGCATCCCAAGGTGCTATGCATGGATAAGGAAGCAATTGCTTAGGCATTTGATCAAAAAAAAAACCTTTTGAAATTGATAGTCTAGCTAATTATTTTTAGTCTAATCTCCCTCTTTTGGGAAAAATTGGAAAGAGGTTGGTGAAGCCACTTTGACAATGCTAAATTCTTCAGATATTGTTGTCCTGGTCAATCCAGTTTTTGTCCTGCATATGGTATGGAGACTGCACTGTTTTCTTTGCTTAACTCTCTCCAGCTGCTAATAGTGACCAAGAATCCTATATCTATACTCATTTTTATTAGCTCTGCCAGCTGCCTTTGATACCACTGACCACATAGTATTGTTGACATGGCTGCAGTCTATGGTAGGGATGGAATCGTTTTTGGAGTTACTGCTCTTCTCTTGCTGAGAGGTCTGAGGGATAGTGTAGTGAGGACAGGTTTATGTGGGGTTACTTCAATATTTTGTGGTGATGAATATGTATGTGTGGCCGTTGTGGGAGATCATGAGGTTGCATGGGTTGTGGAGCCTTCTATATTCAGGTGGTGCTTAGTTTTTCATCTTTGTCACACTTAGACAGTCTTGTCCAGGGTCTTGTTGGGACTAAGACTTCAATTAGAATGAGCTGACTCAGACTTAACCCAGATAAGACTATGGTTATGATGGTGGGCTAGGGGAACCAAGCTGAGGAACTGGTGAAAGTGAAGACTGCCAATTATTACCCAAATTCACAGCCTGTTAATCCATAATTGCTTCTGGATGTCCGGGATAGTGGCAATTTCCAAGAGCATTTTGTTGTTAGCTAAAAGGTTTGAAACTCTTTAGGAATGCAGACCATCCCTGCGAGCAATCCACAATTGATCTCCCACTGTTGTCACAGGGAAATTTGCCCAAACTTCCAGTTACTGAACAAATAAGATCATATATTTGTTGCATTCAGTATCACATGACAGGAAAACATGCTCCTCTCGATGACCTGTGCTATTTCTGTCTTTTGTGTTTTTATTTCCTTTCCCATTTCCTTCTCTTTCTTTACCTCTTGTATGATGTCTGTTTTCTTCTCCTGCTCTACAGTTTCAAGTAGTAAACTTCATATCCAGTCCTTTCCCCTATTTGAGTGCTAAATAAGCAGTGAAATAGTTAATTATATTTTAAAGTGCAATTACTCCGTTAGAGTTAACATTGGGATTAATAGTGTAGGCAGTGAAGTTCATATCTCTCAAAGCCATAGTTTCAGGCAGACTACCCTGCACTGCTTACACTAAATTTGTATATGGAATATTTCCTTTGCAACAATGAAAATAGAACCTATTTTTTAATGAAAGTTTAGATTTTTGTAGATCATGAATATCCATGTGGGCACACAAACCCATCATGCAGGCTACATCTCTGGCAACTGTATTTGATGTCTCTGTGGCAGTGTTTCCCAACCGCCATGCAGTGTCACACTGGTGTGCTGTCAGGCCTGAGCAGGTGTTTTTTTGAAAAACTACTTGAGTTCTGAATTGGATCATGAATATTCATGAGTTAATTTGGCGACTATATGGTGGTATGCCTCAAAATAATTAAAGGTATCAAGGTGTGCTACAACAGAGAAAAGTTTGGTAATACTGCTCTATGGTATACAGAGACTTAGTTTTTCTCAGACATTTTTCTAACAATTAACCCTTTATTTTAAAAAAGTAAAGGTACTGTGGCGTTCTTTTAAGGTCCTGATCCTGCAAGTGCTTACAATGGGACCACTGTCATCAGTAAATTTACACATGCGTGCAAATGTTTTCAGGTTTGTCCCCTTTCTAGAAATGACTTGCCTTAGTTTTGTAGAACAAACAGTGAGAAATTTAAAAACTGGACACCAAACCAATGTGCGCACGCACGCACACAGTCAGAAGTGGTTTTAGCTAGCTCAAAATTAAATTAATTTTTCCATTGTTGGAAGATTTTTACTTCATTATCTAGTTGTAGTCTAACTACTCAGTTGTGCATTTGCCATTGTTACAAATGAGTCAAACTATGTTGAGCTATGAGAAGATGAGCTTCAGAAATATGTATTTAAATTTAACATTTATTTCTGACATCTTGAGCCAAAAAGTTGAGAGGATGAACTGAGGATGATTTTGAATTAATTTACCAAGGATTAAACGCTGACTGTCTTTGCACTTCAAACTTCAACACTGTATCATAACAAAGCAAATTTTTATAAATACACTTCTTTAAATGTAATCTGAATTTTTGTTCTGACCTCATTTTTTACAAGCACTAAAATATCTTTTCCCTTTGTAAATTAATTTGCTTGTTTCATTCTTATAATTTTTATTTTTAAAAATCTGTTAAATTATCTTTACTTTTTTTTAAAGTAATGTCTCTAGATAATGTGCCAAAGAACATCTTAGTAGGTCAGTTGTAAGTAACTCAAGTTCCCAGGTTTTTGAGAGATTTGGGTTAGGGATCTAGCCATGCAGATAGGATAACTAGATAGCTGATTAGAGCATCAGAATCTGGTGCTGTTGACTGCTAGAGCTAAGCAAAACTGTTCCAGCTAATAAAATGCAGTTTGGGAGTTTGCAAAATTTCTTCTTTAATTCAGGGGGAATTCAACAAGTCGTTTCAGGCAAATAAAAAATTTAATTTTTTTCAAAAAGTCAAAACTGTTTGTTTCAGTTTTTTCTAAACAAACCATTTCAGCAAAACTTATTTTTCATTTCAAATCTGTTTGTGTGGGAGGGGACAAAAACCATTAGTTTTTGTTTGTTTGAAATGAACCTAAACTATTTTTGGATTTTTTTTTTTTTTTTTTGGTTTGGTCACTGAATCGAAAAAATTATTTAATGAACTCTATTCTCTACCAATTGTCAGGCTGGTTTGGTTAGGAGACTGCCCTAACAACCAGCATATTAAATTCCTAGAGGAAAATGTTTATCCCTTTTGTATGAGGATTCTATGAAGCAGCTTTTGACTCTTAGAAAGAAAAATAAGGGGACTTGACAGCCTATAGCAGTATGACTGAGGAGAAATTAAGACCCTTTTGGACTAATCTGATATCTGGAATCACTTATTGAGGAAACTGAAACCCGCTTGATGGGTGAAAGACAACTTATATGTAGGTATTGCCCAAAACCAAATCGATTTTAAAAAAAACCTTCAGTTTTGTGGTGTTATAATGTTGTCTGTTTTATAGCTATAGCATTATTCATCTCTCACTTCTAAATACATTAAAATTATTAAAGAATAAATCTTATAAAACTTTGAATTTCACAACTGTTATCTGCTTGGAGTCCATTGCTTATATACTTTCTGTGGTGTTCTGTTCATTATTTCCTGTGAAAACTGATATAAATTTAAATTATTTCATTAATTATCCTATTTAATCCATGGGATAAACAGCACAGATGAGAGACACAGCGTGACCAAAAGTAATTTGCAGTCAATTCTAGGTACTGTATTTCCTACAGTTTGCCTAAATCTAGTTCTATATAAATTCTTGGATAGTGTTAAAATGATTAAAAGTTATCCTTCTGAAAAGGATATATTGGAATTAATCACAGAAGCACACGGACTGTTTATTGTATGGAAGAAAGATCTTGGGTGATGTTTTCTGTGAGAGGGGAAATCAGATTGAAAAACAGGACACACAAGATTTTGTAATGTTTAATACTGTATAATCCATTACTATCAGCTAACATGTCCTTTACATATTTACACATTAAGGTGACATAGTGAGATAAGTATCCTGAGGTATATAGAGGAACACTGTTTCTTTAACTGTATCTATCCATCTCACCTGAGCTTGAAACAGCAAGCCACCAAGGCACTAACAAGATTATAATCATGTGAGGAAAAAGAGAGGGGGATAGAGAAAAGGGAGAGGCAGTGGCAAAAGCACATCCTCCAGAAGCTGTCATTTAAGGATTCTTTTTTTTAAAAAAATCCTGATCCTGTCCGCAGGAATTTTAGCTGTGCATTAACGTTTAGAAAAGCAAGAATGTTTTAAGTCACAGCTTGCTTGACATGGTGTATGTGGTATTGCTATGCTACTATGCTGCTGCTTTACACCTTTTTGATTTCCTTCTTAGAATCAATCTACCGACGTGGAGCCAGAAGATGGAGGAAGCTCTACCGAGTGAATGGGCATCTGTTTCAAGCCAAACGCTTTAACAGAGTGAGTACTGTTGCTAAAAAGGCTTTTTTTTTTTTTTTTTTTTTTTTTTTTGTAATGCTCTGTGGTAATTGTTTTTTTCAATGTGTACTTTTCCTGTATTTGGAACAGGCGGAAAGAAAAAGAAAAGTGAGATGCCTGTTTGTGTATTCAGTATGCAGTATTATTCACTGCATAATGCAGAAAAAGTCAGAAGTTTTTGAATTATTTAGAGTCTGGGATGAGATCAGTAGTACATAATTAATGAAAATATTTTCTTTTAAATGCTCTTACAAGCTTTCTTTAAAAAAAAAAGGGGGGGAGCGGGGGATATATTTTAAGATCAGATTCTCTCCCTCCCTTCCCCCTTCCCTTGCATGGTTCTGATTTTCTAGAAACAGTTATTGTCCTCAATATTCTTTGCCCATTCATTGTCTGTATAAATGTTTTTTGTTAAATCTTTTAATATCCTGACTTAACATGCTTGGAACCTGAACTAGTATATAATTAATTGGGGGAGAGAGGGGGAATTCTGGTGTATTTATTGAGCTGCAAATCAGTATACATGCCAAGATACACAACATTAAGAATTTGACTTAATCCATAAAAGCAAGAGAACATAGCTTTAAGGCTGAGACTCCTTCTCCTTTAATCCAACCCATTGTGGCAGAATTTTGCAGCACATAGTGTATGTAAAATACACATCTTGGAATTCCATAATATTCTAAATGCAATGAGGTGAGTTAATTTTTAGATCCAACAATGACTTCATATGACAATAAAAGTAATCAAACCTTTGCTATTGTTTGGACAGAGTTGTTTGTTCCTAATGCTCTAGGGAAAAAATGCCATTTGACATGTTGTATTACAGAGATCTAAGGCTCATTGAGGTTAAGTATTTCGTCAGTGGACCTGTTAAAATTTAAATGAGATGTATATGCATATAATGCACCTTTGCATCACATACAAGTTTAGTGACTAATATACTGTTTTTGATGCACATTATGGAATGGGCCTTTCTTTGTGTATTACACTTAATACATGGTCAAAACATATGCCTTTAAACACATACACTTTAATTAGAAATCTGTAGTATTGTATTAGTAGTTAATAAAATATTTATGAAAGTTAGGCCTATAGTGTATCTGTTTTTGAAACTTCACTAACATGGTTGTTTTCATTTTACTGACAATCCCTAATGGGCCTAGCTTATATTAAACTTCAGTATAGAGAATAAATGCTTTTCAGAGCTACAGCACTGTGGGAATACAACTGAAGTTAGTAATAAGGGTAGCATACAGTGTAACGTGGACAACAAAAAAATTGTGTGCATATGATTAGATTTCCTATTTCAGTCTGAATGAGTTTTTAGAGCCAATTCTATAAATTTCTGAATTCACTCAAAATATCAGATGAATTATACAATAGAAGTCGCTTCTTAATCATACCTATAGCAAGGTGAACACTGATGAACACTGTAGGATTTGTTCACCTAGCGTCTTGTCTTATTCCTGTTTTTGTTCTTTCCCTTTATTTCTTATTTTTAAAAATACTGCATGAATGAAGGGTACATCAGGGGGTGTAAAGGCTTAAGTGTACAACTGTTACTATTATTTTACATTTTATTTATTTTTTTAGTTTACATTTTACAGCAATTTAGATTGCACCTGTTGATTTACTTATGCGCACACATAACTCTGACAAATAGTTCTCAAAAATAGCAATTTAAAATGGACACCTGTAAGATCCTGAACTTTAACTTCCTTGGTTGTCAGTGTAAAAAAACCTGTTTTTTTTCCACATTACATTATTTTCTTCTGTACCAGATATATTTTTAAGTGGGCTTATGACACTGCAAATGGCTCAGTTGCACTCTTAGTGTCCTCAGTTACATAACCTCTTCCCTTTTACTGTGAACCTCAAGTGTATTTGAATAAGAACCCAGTAAAAGAATCAGTAGATAAATTTAGTTGATCACAAGTCTTTGTGCCCACACACACTGGTGACTACCCCAAGGTTATAAGTATATGTAATTTACCGCTAATCCTCAGTTTCTGTTTCTTGGTCAGCAGTGCCTGACTCAAGGAGGTCAGTCACTCAGTTGTCATTTTTAGTCTGACATTTTCTTTAAATATCTTATTATTGGAGGCCTTTTGTAATTAGTCATTTTGTAAGCGAATTAGCTGGACCCGAGTATTTATTTTTTAGTTTGACAAAAAAAAAAAAAAAAAAAAAAAATTTGACATGAATGTATGAGAACTGCCCTGAAAGTCTGAGTTAAAATTGTTCCTCAACATTTACATATAATACTAAATGGACCTGCTCTCTTTTTGCTATGGGTACTTGGAGTGTAAGCATGTGGACTCTTATGGCCCCTTCTGAAATACAGACTTTGGATGAGAAAACTGTGAGGCTTTCCTTCCTGGATTTATGGGTGGGACCTTGGATCTTTTCTCCATTATGCCTACAAGAAATTAGTCAGTTAAAGATAGAAAGATGCAGTGGATATAGTCAATATTTTTTAAAAAAGGAAAAAGGTTGACTGTTCTTTTCCCACACTCTTTATTTGTTGCTTGTGATGTTAGGCCCCATTCCACAACTAACTCCATACAGGAATACCGTATGTCTGTATCCATGCAGAGCCCCATTAAATCTAGTGGGGTTCTATACTTGTGCAGGGTTCCTCCTGTGCAGAATTATTATATAATGCGGACAAGAGCTTAAAAAAATAATTCACTCGGAGACTGTCAGTATGGATTCAAAGTGACTTAACCATTTTGTGAAGGACACTCTGTTTGTAAATGATTAATTCCACAGAAGAGCATCTGAAAGCCATGCTGTAGTTTACAGGTTTGTAGGTAGGACAGACTTTCACTGTCCCGTAACTTGGAACAGTTACATCACAATTTGGCATAAGCCTGAAGTGGGGGAGGAGTGCAAGACTGCATTTGTAGCTTTCAAGAATACAGTGAATCCTGGGAAGACCAGGAGTATGGGTGGGGTCCAGGATAGTCTCAGTGGCTGCTGGAGCCAACCTGTATGTTGGAAGAGGAGAGCATTCTTTAGCTGTCAAAAGGAGCTGTGGATAACTGAGAGAATTGGGACTGGAATGATGAAATGATTTGGCATTTGAGAATACAAGTTAGATTGCCATCTGGCAGCTTGTTGGTCAAAATGGCTAAAATGCAGATTGTTCGCATTCATTGCTATGCTGATTAAAGAAAACGAACTGTTAATCACAAGTGGAAAGTATTCAGCTTTTCAGTGTGACTGTGGCCTTTGGATAAGAAATAAGAAGGAACCCAACTAAAGTGGTAATGGATGTCCACTTGGGGATATCAAGTGTAATTTTGTCATATTTTGGTACATGTGTTAAATGACACCTTACGTTTATGTTGCATCTGACGAAGTGGGTTGCAGCCCACGAAAGCTTATGCCTGCAGAAATTTGTTAGTCTTTAAAGTGCTACAGGACTCTCGTTGTTTTACATTTATGTTATAATTTAATGGGTTCCCTGCAACTAGTGGATGACATTTTTAATACGAGCAATTTTATTATGTATTTTTGCTTACCCAGACAATCCTGCTGATATGCACTACCAATGTTAGTGTGTAGTTATGGTATGGTGTCCTGTAAGGGTCTTATAAATTCCCTTTAATACAGACTCTTGTAATTAGTTACTGCGGTGATCTCAGGGTTAAGCAATCGTTTCAGAGTTATTTATTTTTCAAATAACTGTGTGATTCAAATTCCTGTTAGTTGTTTTTTGTCTGTGTGCCACCTAGCAGCACTGGAAGTTCAAAATAAATATAGCAAGTAGGAGAAATGTGTAAACGGTACAGTGAAGCTGTATTGCAATCTAGATGCCTATAATCCTTTGCCCTTGCATGGCTTGGTTAATATAGGGAGTAAACTTTATCTGGATTTGAATCAAGATCTTAGCACACTCAAACCTGAGAAAAGAAATTGCAAAAAGCAGTATCTCTTGAATTCTATTCTTTATTATTGTCTCTGTCTTGGAATAAAAGCTTTCTCTCACAAACCAGCTTTTTCTTCTGCTTGAATGTGAAGTTGTCATGGTCTTATATTTGTAGTATCACTTTTTTAAGAGGAATAATTTAGTTGTCACAAACTCAATATTGTAAGTTTAGATTATTGAGAGACTGAGCTATGAAGGTGTTTGTTTAAACACACGTGTATATATAATAAGCAAAATTGGCAAGGAAATATAAGAAAGGAAAACACAAGCTAGAAATGAATTATTACATACGGAATGAATGTGTCTTCAGTGTGAAAGTGTATTAGGCCTTTATTTTCCTAAAAATTCTTATCATGGCTACCACTGTAGTCAGGATACCAGCTGTTACTGGCATTTATAGGATCTGGGCCATATATGAGACAGGACTCAAAACATACCCAGTGGCTACCTGGAGACCTGTGTGCACTAGCACTCCCACAGATGCTATCACAGAGGTGAACAATGGGACAAAATTTTGGCTAAAAAAACCCTCTATCTCCTGGTGTATACACAAATTAAATGTACACCTCCAATTTTGTAATAGCATATTTAGTACACAACTTAATTTGATTTTATAATTAAAATGATGATCACTTAGCATTTCATTTTCATAATTTCTGCGTACATCAGTTACAACTTCTTAATCAGGTAACTTCAAATATGACAAAGGTATCTGGCCTCAAACAGAGCTAAGTTCCTGGAAATTGCAAGGTTGTGTGGGGGTTAAAAACATCTTAGGGCTTTTTAAATATAGTTTCATTATTTGACATGCTTGCATAGCTCAGACAATTTAAATGATTTTATTCAAAATACTTTGGAGTGAGACTAACCCTGAGAAATTTTAGGCCAAAAGGAAATGTGAGACATGCACGATTGTGAGAACTGGGTTTTTTAATGGAATGGCTATTTCAAGCTACTGTACATTTATTGTGGCTGTGGGCAGTTTTTAGGACATCTGAAAAAAATTAGAGAACCTTTTTCAGAAGTGAAACTCTACTACTTTTTCACACCTCTCAAACACCTTGGCTTATAAATCTGAAACATTTCAAGAAAACCTTCTGTGGTGTGAGACTCTCTTAACACATGAAAAATTTTAAGAAAAATAAATGTTAAGAGGAAGCTAAAGGTGGTGAGATCAGAATTGGAAAGAATAATTTGTACCTGAGTTAATTTGTACAGAGATCAAAGTAGTAATTCTGACGAATATATATCTTACCTTGTAATAAATTGGATATAGGCTATCATTTACAGAGACTTCCAAAGGGGTAGCCATGTTAGTCTGTATACAGCAAAAACGACAAGAGTTCTGTAGCACTTTAAAGACTAACCAATTTAATTTCAGCAGGCATAAGTTTTCGTGGGCTTCAGCTCACTTCCTCAGATGCAATTGGTAGAAATAATACAGCAAATATTGGCACCATATACATATCCAAAGGCATAGACAACAATGGGGTAGGTGGATGAAAGCGGGGTACTTGAGGCCTAATGACAACACCATTGAGTAGGAGGTGAGAATGGGTGATCAGAGCAAATTACTTCTTGTAATGAGAGAGCCATTCCAAATCCTTGTTTAAACCCAGTTTGAATGTGTCAAATTTGCAGCTAATTTCTAACTCAGCAGTTTCTCTCTGAAGTCTGTTTTTGAAATTTTTTTGGAGAAGTATAGCAACTTTCAGGTCAGAGACAGTGTGTCCTGGGAGATTGAAGTGTTTTCCGACTGGTTTATGGATGTTATTATTTTTTATGTCTGATTTGTGTCCATTTATCCTTTTGCGAAGTGATAGTCCAGTTTGGCCACGGTACATGGCAGAGGGGCATTGCTGGCACATGAAGGTGTATATAACATTAGTGGATGTGCAGGTGAATGAGCCCCTTATGGTGTGATTGATGTGGTTAGGACCAGTGATGCTGTCACTAGAGTCGATGTGTGGGCAGAGCTGGCAATGGGGTTTGTTGCAGGGATAGGTTCCTGGATTGGACTTCTTGTAGGGTGTATGGTTGCTGGTGAGTATTTGCTTCAGGTTGGGGGGCTGTCTGTAAGCCAGGATGGGTCTGTCACCCACTGCCTGAGCGAGAGACGGATCATCTGCTAGGATAGGTTGTAGATCTTTAATGACGTGTTGGAGAGATTTTAACTGGGGACTGTAGGTGATGACCAGTGGTGTTCTGTTTTCCTTGTTGGGTCTGTCCTGTAGTAGGTGACTTCTGGGTACCCGTCTGGCTCTGTCAATTAATGGTTGTCATTAGGCCTCAAGTACCTGGCTTTCATCCACCTACCCCATTGTTGTCTATGCCTTTGGATATGTATATGTTGCCTCCTATATATGTTGCCAATATTTGCTGTATTATTTCTACCAACTGCATCTGAGGAAGTGAGCTGAAGCCCACGAAAGCTTATGCCTGCTGAAATTAAATGTGTTAGTCTTTAAAGTACTACAGAACTCTCGTTGTATTTATAGAGATTGTTTCTAAGTATCTGGAGAGCCAGGTATTGGAATGCAGTACAGGTATCTTATTGGAATGAATCATGTTAAGTAGTGGAACAATAAGAATATAAAATAAGCTGATGTGACACATGCATCAGGTTGTGACAGAGAATAGCGACTCTTGCTAAAAACTGCAGAAGCAAATGGTAATTGATATTGGGCCAAGAGGCAAAATAAAAAGCAACAGAACAAAATGAAAATTGAAACCATCTTGGTTTAGCTTCTATCTATGAATATATGGGGTGTGTATTTTTGGTATCCTTTTCTGACAGGAGTTATAATTGTTGCAGGAAAACAGGCATAAACTCTGAATTGTCTGCTTTATTGACAAAGAATAGGGAGATGTTTCTCTTTCAGGTTAGTGACCCAATCCTGCTAACCCTTACTTGGTGCAAGTAGTCCCCTTGATGTAAAATCTGTAGGCTTGAAACCAGATTAGGAAGATCTCCAAATAAAACCTACATTACCATTAACGAGCTCTTTCATATTAAAAGTTCATATATTATGTCAGAGTTATGGTGCATTGCTGCAAATTGGTAATGCTCAACATTCAATGATTTTGAGAGGGAATTTGGGTTTGTTTTTGTTTTGCATATAATCAGAACTATGGTCTAGGTTCCTTCTCAGTAGCTTGAAGAAAAAAAATATTGAAGACAGGCATTCACTTGAAGTTCTTAAAGCACATGAATGTGCACATGTGCACACAGCAAAATATATGCATCAGCCGTGGCAAAACTTCTTGGTTTCCTTCTAGGAACTGGTTTAGCCAAAAATACCAATTTTTGTTGTTGTTGAAAGGACAGGTTTTTAAAGATGGATTTTCCACTTGGAAGTATCTCTGCTTAGTACTACTGAACTTGGTGGGATGGACAACAAAGACACTATATCCTAAGGGTGATGTTTCACAATTTAGTAAATACTCACCTCTCATGAATCTAATGACAAGCCTTTGTATCCATTATATTTGCATTGTGTACTTCTACACAGTAAAGGAAGACAGGGAGAATTAGCAACAGAAATTTTTCATGAAGCATGGAATTAATTAAAAAAGAACATTATAGTCAAAAATAAATAATTAACATGATACAGGATTTCAGTAGCAGAACAAAGGAACTGATTTTTAATATTAAAGAAGTTATGCTAAATATGGACAACTGAATTAATGAAAAACAAAGGCAAAATAAGTGAAAAAGGACTTGCAGATTCTTTCTCTTCTTAGCATATGTGCAGTGTGCCTCAGGTGGCACATGACCATGATTCATCACTGAATTTGGTCTGCTGGTTGGATCATTAGCTTCCCCGGGTTGGGCCAGATACTGATGAGGAGTGTGATGTCACTGATGGAAGTATACTGGTTGAGTGAACTAGGAATTCTATATAAACATAGCAGAAATCAATAAAAAAATCTCACTTGTAGCACTAAATTCAGTTGCATCCAAACCATCTATATGTTTAATCTGAAGACATATATTGGCAATACATTTTGAAAATTAATCTGGATGTTTTCAGCATGGAGCTGATATTAAAATCTTTTATGTTCTTAACTCATTCACCAATGGCATAAAAATAAGGATCCTAGTCATATCTGTTGAAAGGCTGATTATTGTCATTATTGAGAACTCTGAGGGACATGTACTTGGTTAAATAAGTTCTTAGTGCACATCTCCCAAAAGCCAAAAATCAAGGAGGGTCTATGAACAGCAACACTAATGAATAATTTCAAAAGTAGCTGATAATTGAAGAAGGATTTAAAATAGCAACAAGCCCTAGGATTTAGTGATAGTTAAATCATTAAAGACTTTACTAAAGCCGTCTCCATCGAATGACTGATGTAAAATCCGGTTGATGGGGTCAGCTATGTCACAGTAAGGGAGAAATTCAAAACTAAGCCAAGAGGCACATGCTCAAATAATTCACAAACAAGTGAGAGCAAGGAAGTTGGGTCTGGGGGAATCTTGAAGATTAAAGGATCCAGAGTAATTTTTGAAAATAGAAATAAATTACTAACTAAAGAATGATTAAAAGTAGAGGGGAGGAATCCTAGAAGCCAGAAAGTTAACATTAAAAATGGGGGTGTCTGGAGAAGGAAACAATTTTTTTTTTTAACAATTGGATGGAGTACAGTGCAAAGGACAAATATTGCATCTGATTTTACTGTAAGTATTGAAGCCATCACCTACACTGTTGAAACAGATTAACAAAAAATAAATGGCAAAGAAAAGGAAATTGAAGGTTCATAAGGGATTAGCACAGCCTAGTGTGACCTGTCTGTGCCTAGGGTAGCCATCTGAAAATGCCAAGGTCAGGGCAGGCTGCAAAAGGAGAGCAGATTCGCCCAACACTGGTGGGTGACATTGAAGTCAGACTTCCCAACCAGACACAAACAATGCTTCTGATTCCCCACACTGGTTATCAAGAAGCCAAAATAAAAATATACACAGCCCCCTTTACTGCATTTCAGTCTCCGGCTCCCAATCAGCCGCTAGGTCCAGTAAAGAGACCAGTTATTTAAAACTCCATGCTCTTTACCAAAAAGGTTTCTTCTGACCCCAAAGGGTCAGCCACAGTACCAGAACAATATAAGTTTGGATCTTACCCAAAATACCATGCTGCCAGCCAATCCTTTAGTAACTAAAACTAAAGGTTTATTATAAAAAGAAACAAATAAACTATAAGAGAAGTGTTAAATAATTAAAGCAGTCACATATATACAGTTGATTTGAAAGTCCATATATATCAGATTTCTAATAGAATTATGGAGTTTGCAGGCTTGTATAGTACCTCTAGTGTACATCCAGCACTTGGATGGGTCTCAGTCCTTTGTTTTACAGCTTAAGTTCAGTTCAGTTGTAGATGAGTTGATCCAGAGGTAGCTGAAGACAAAATGGATGTGGGGCAGCTGCCTTTTATGTCCTTTGGCCTTTGCCATGCTGCTTGTGGAAATTTACAGGAATAAGATGGAGTCCAGGGTCACATGAGTAAGTCCTGGTGACTCATCAGGTATATCCCTGGCTTCTCCCCCTGGCCCATTGTACCTGTGAATTTCCTTAATGGGCCATTAAGCAGGCTAGTGCTGCAGCCATCCTGTCTAGGGTGTCGCCCAGAAACACAGAACAATATGAAATACAGATAAAAACATATCCATAACTTCCATTACACACATAACATATGAATATAAACATTATCTATCTTAGCACATTATAGCCTTTCTAACGGTACCTGATACGGCATATCTCACATGAATTATGATTCTGATGTATTGATGTTAAAAATATAATAAATGCCCCCCCCCCCCCAATCCAGCCAGTGTGACACCTACATCATAAATTGCAGGATGCAGAGCTGATGAACCTCATCATCAAAAGTCATGAAAAAGAGCTCATCCTGAGGGGAAAAACTTTCCACCAGAGCTTTTGGAAGAAGACACTAAAAATTAAATAAAATTTTGAAAAAAAAAAAAAAGTGGTAACAGCTCAAACTGGATTTCAAAGTCGGAAATATTTTGGTGTCTAAGAAGGCAACAGCTTGGGATTTTTTTCCCTCTTCCTTTCACTGCCCACAGTTGTTCAGTGTTACATCATGTACCTAACATGATGGTTATTTGCTGCTAGGATGTTCCAGGGACGAAGAGGAATTATTCATTCAACATCTAAAAGTGTACTAGGCATTTAATAAATGAAAAGACAAAGTTGTTGTTGCTTATGATCTCATTCAGATGTGACATGAGTGACTAGTAAACAGTAGAGGGGATTGGATAATAAAGAGTGAGTGCTGGAGCAATAACTTGTGGAGGTACATCGTTATGGGATGTGTACCACTTGCTGTTTCCAGTTTAAGGGTTTTTAAGTATTAAATTAGTTCACTTGTGTGTGACTAGAAGTGTTATTAAGGGCTGTACTAAGGTGAGCTGTATATGCCTTCCCACTCATTTTGTTTCTTTCAAAAGTAATTTGCAAGTATAACATAGAAAAAATACTTGTTCTAGTCACTTTTTTTGATCTAGGTCTGTTGTCTGCCAGTTACAGAACTTGTCAAGGAAACTGAAAGGTCTGTTTTGCAATGACAGACAAACCTAAATGAAACGGGCATGGATGTAAATTCCTGAAAAGGGAATTTTTAATTTTGAGGGACTTTTTGATGTTAGTTATGCAACTTGGACACCACAAGAATCTCTCTTACCATTGTTCCACTGGCACAGAGACTCTAAGGTCATGCAGTGGCAAAAGCTGTAATCAGACTCCAGGAGTCTTGACTTCCATCTATGCATATGGTCATAGTCCATATACTCTCCCCAGTCTTGTATTGGAATCATTTCTACTGAGTGGCCTGGCTTGGAGTATCATAAATCTGAAAAAGTATAATCCCAGAGCTTGTAAAGCATATGTTTTAAAGGCTGCCTTCATTAGGCACTCTACTCCTTTGGGGAAAGACAAAACAGCTTATTTTGTAATTGAATGCTATTTAAAGAAAATGTATTGGTTCCAAATATGCCTTTTCTACTGGTAAAATGGCAAAATTTAACCATGCTGATGTGTTCCAGCATCAGCTAAATGACTGTGTTCCATTCCAGGCATTAGGAAAAATACTGAGAAGTGTCTAGTCATGGTTTATGTGGAAGGGGGAGACATATTAACCTTATAAAGGGAACAGCCTGTGTTCAGTACTCCAGTTAGAATCTTGTTCATTTCTTTATAATTCTCTATAGACATGCTGTAGAGATTTATCAAATAATGTTGGCTCAGGAGTGCAAAAAAGCTAGGATTCCTTCTTCTCTGGTCCTAAGAAACTACTTTGAGGTCCCTAAGAAACTATTTTTGCCTAACAAGTTGATCATTCTTGATGAAGCAGCTCTGGGAATTCTTTTATATCTGAAGTGCAATAAGGATCAAAATGCTAGCTGTAGATTGAGCCTCAGTGCTTGCTGTTGAACAATTAAACTCCAGCATCTGGCTAATGCGCAAAAAAAAAAAAAAAAAAAAAACAACCCCTCAAAACCCCCAAATTAAATATGGTAGAATATTAATACAATGGTATCCAAGAGATGCTTTATCCATGGTATTATGCAAGCTTCTGTTTTCACATATTTATTTCTTAGCCATAAAATTGTCCATGAGCTTGAAATTTTTCACACATCAGCCCAAGGAGTGAATTTTTAACCATTTTTTGTGAAGTGAAAATTAATTGGGGTGTTGGGAAAGTTAATGCTATCTCAGCTTTGTGCACCTGTTGTCCGTAAACAGTTTTATTCATACAGGGCCATAGTTGAGCATAGTGTTCTATGGACAAATAAGAAACACAGTCCATGCCGCAAGAGACTTAGTCAATGTCAATTAAACCTTACTCACTTTGTTCTTCTGACCTGCAGTATTCTCCCCTCAAACTAAAACTGACTATTGTGCCTTCTGTTATGCTGCTCCATACACTTAATATTGTCACACTGCACGAAGAGACTATCAATCTTACCGTCCAACTTCAAAATCTCTTAGAAATTTCTTTCTTTCATTATCTTCCATCAAATACCACCTGCCTTTGCTCTTATGCCTCACCTCATAATCACTTAATTTAGCTCATATTTTATTTCCCAATGTAATTGACAAAGAGAAAATGCATTTTTAAGTTTTCTAATTTAGGTTGTAAGCTCTTCTTCCCAAAGACCTTGTCTTCATGCATGCTATTAAAATGTCACCACACTAATGCCAATAGAAGAATAATACTAACAGCCTAACTTTTGCATACAAATTGGTGGTAGAGCAATGCAAAATAGAGGTACCTCTGCTTTTATTGGCACAGTCAACTGTGTTTTCAAAGTATTGAGTACCTAAAATCAGAGGCAGTGTTTGAATAAAGTTTTGAAGATGCACCCTCAGGTGAGTCATGTCAATAAATGTCATATTTCTGACAAATATAAATGCTTGAAGGATTGTGAAATAGTTTCTTTTGGCTGGTAGTTATGAATCTATAGAGAAGAATTGTTAGAGGGCAAAAACTTGAAGATAATTATACTTTCTGCTTTTTAGAGAGCATACTGTGGCCAGTGCAGTGAAAGGATATGGGGTCTCGGAAGGCAAGGCTACAAGTGTATCAACTGCAAATTGCTGGTCCATAAACGCTGTCACATACTTGTTCCACTGACCTGCAAAAGGCATATGGTAAGTTAACGTGTTTTACCATCTCCAAGTTAATTATTTCCAAAGAGTATTTTCTAACTGGCAAAATATTTTTCATGTATGTATGTTTGTAACACATACTGGCATCATGGACATAGCTATCCTGAGAAGGGGGGAGAAGTGTGTGTTGTGATCAATGAAAACAGAGTGAGGAAAGGGGACCTTTGTGTGGTGAATAAATACAAGCAGACTTGGATGTGAAGTTCGTATTATTTCACAAGAAGTACTTATTTTGCAGATATATGAAAAACACTGTGAAAAACCTTTTCATTTGCAGCCTCTTTCTCTTGGGAAGTTCTGCAGAATTAAGAAGCTCTTTTTTTGTTTTTACATCTGTTTATCACTCAGGCATCTCCCCTTGGTCCTGCTGCTATCTTAATCTCAATCTATTAAATACTCTCCTTTTCCTGATCTGTCTACCACCTCCCTTTTCTATCTTCATTGACAACTCCAGTATCCTTCCAATCTTAGGCTCAAAACTTTGGTGTCCTCTCCTTCAAACCTGTTCTAAATCCAACTGGTTGCTAGTTACTTTGGTTTCTTCCTCTTTAATATTAAGCAAATCCATCTTTTCCTCAACATTCTGACTACTGAAACACTTTTTATATACCTTGCCTTGCTTACTTGATTCTTTGCCATCCTCTTCATTCCTGCTTGTATGGAGATTGTATTTGAGTCAAACATACTTGTTGCTATATCTCCTGTAACAGCTCTACATGTCTTATGACACCTACTTAAGAACTCATTACAAAAACAACAGTAAAACTTGCATGTCCTTTATTAATTAATGCAAGACCTTTTGGAACAGTGACAGTATTTCTGATTTTTAACTGGGGCAGGGAATATGCTGATGCTTTAGACCATCTATATAAATTCATACTAAACATGGATACTTTTTATAAGGAATGGCTGCAGTTTCACATGATACAACATCAGAAATCTTTAATTTTATTTGCATGCACTTTACAGTAAAATGTACTGAATTTAGTTTTAAAAGAGCATTAATAAACATAAGATTTGTTTACACTGCAGTTTGCACACAGCAGGTGACCTTTTTGTAGAGGCTCTTTTTAATACATTACAAACCATTCTTGTTATAAGTATCTGTAATACCCCAGTACCTGTCCTGGAAGCTTCAAGTGTAAGTTTCTAGCTATATATTTATATGACAAGACAAACTTGTTAAAAACCTTTAGGAAGCCGTATTCAAATGGAATATACAGATTACATTAATTGATGGATATATTTTCTGTAAATTATGTATTTTGCCAGGATTCGGTCATGCCTTCGCAAGAACCTCAATTAGATGATAAAAATGATGAAGTTGACCTCCCCTCAGAAGAAACTGATGGAAGTAGGTATTTTCCTCCCTCGTTTGGCATTTATTTACTTGCTTTTTTGGATGTAACTAAAGTCATAATGGGAGCCATGATGCTAGCTCTCAGTGCTACCATTATTATTATTATTAGTAATTATTAGTATGTTTGCCATGTTGTAACTGTATAGGTTCCAGGATATAAGAGAGAAAAGTATGTGAGGTAATATCTTTTATTGGATCAAATTCTGTTGGTGAAAGGTACAAGCTTTTGAGTTACACAAAGCTCTTCTTCAGGACTGGGGAAGGAAATCAGTATGTCTGAGCTAAATACAAGTTGGGACAGATTGTTAAAATGCATGGTGTAAGAGGCCAAATGGAGTGGGCAACAAAAGTTAGATTGTTAGGGATTTGAAGTGTCTCATAAATGGTTAACAGGCAGGTGTGTTACAAATTGTTGTAATGAGCCATGAAACCAGTGTCCCTGATGAGTCTATGATGTTTAGTATCTAACAGTGTTATGAATTTAAATTCCCAGGCTCATCTTTTGAAGGTGTTATGCAGGTTTCCTTTGAGGATATGTACTGGAAGATCAGTTAGGGAATGATAGCTTTGTGAAAAGTGTTTGCCAACAGGTGATAGTGTTTCTGTCTTTTATCATCTTTCTGTGTGAGTTCATTTGAGAGTATTGTGATTGTTTGGTTTCAAAACTGAGTTGTTGTTGCAGCATTTGATGCACTGGATGACATACACCATGTTGTGATGGACATGTGTAGGACATACGATTCTTGCAAAGTTTGTGTGGGAGGGGCACTGATCATTGTAGCAGTAGAGGTATGTCTGCAGGATTTGCATCTATTTTTATGGCAGGGTCTGGTGCTGCTTTGAGTTGGTGTGTCCTGGTTTGTGGGGAGTTCGCTTCTGATGGTGAGACTGGGGAGTTGTTTGAAGGCCAAAAAAGAAGGTTCAGGAAAGATTTCTTTCAGGAAGTGATCCCCATCAAATATGGGTTGTAATTATTTGATGATACCCTGCATGGCTTTCAGTGCGATGTGACAGGGGACAAATAGGTGTGTGTAGTCTAGATTTTTTTCTGTACTGAAGTAGGTTCTGCTCCGGTATGTGGGTGGCCCTTTCCATAAGGCAGTCTACTTCTCTAACGGAGCGTAAGTTGGTCCAGTCAAAGATATAACCTCATCTGTCTGTCTGTCCCTAATTATTGGTATTACAGTAGTGCCTCAGGAATCATGACTCCATTGTGCTAGGCACTATATACACACATAATAAAGAGTTCTTGTCCCAAAAATCCTACGTTCCTGCCATGTACTCTGCCTCAGTTGTCCTCTTTGTAAAATGGGGGTTGTAAGACTGACTCGATTACTGCTTGTAAAGCAGTTGAAGGTAGCCCAATGGTAAGGTGCTGTAGAAGTGTTTAAAGTTGTGGGGTTTTGGGATGGGATGGCTTTTTCCCAATTTTAGAGCCTACAATTCGTAAATTTATTTTGTTATGAATATAAATTGCTGGTCAACTTGGTAACATATGCAAGGAATACAGGGGTAGCTGAGAATGTTACAGAAAGTGAAATCTTTAGCCTCCAGGTTAGGGTGTTTGACTGTTTTCTTCGTGCAATAAGATGTCTGTAACCAAACTGTTCTGTAAGCTGCAACAATATTTGCAAGTTTTTTGTCATTTGTGGTTTTCCCAACAGATCTTTGAATAGTAAGCCTCCTCTTCCCCCATTCCAACACTGACACCCTCTTCAGCACCCTTAGTGTATGCTGTCAAGATTATAACAACTAAGTGAAAGAATACTACCTAATTTCCCATAGGGCAAAGCAAACTGCTACCCCATAGCTACTATGTTTTTCTTTTATGATTTTTCTACTATGTGCCGGATAATCTAAAAATTTACTTGTCCTGTTTATCCACTTTGTCTTGCAGTACCTTACATTCCTTCAACCCGGAAACATGACAACATTAAAGATGACTCTGAGGTATTTTTAAATTTTTTAAAAATTAATATTTACATTTTCTGCCCATGATAGTTCTAGTTTATAGATGAAAATTATATTTGCCCTATATTTTCTTACTGTATATCTCCTTTCTTTTCCAGTAAAGGAAATCTGGGTTTCCCACCCCAAAATAATGTATTTAGCTATTTTAATGGATTTCTCACTTTCTTTTGTTTTCTGCTTCTGTTGTTTCAATCACAAAGTGTGAACGACTTTCTTTACCCATTCATGTTGGAACAACTATGATTTAACTGAGGGTTGCAATTTATTGGTCCTTGCCTCTGAATTACCAAATTACAGTGGTTTAACATTCTTTCAGTTCTTTGCTGTTCTCCTCTTTAATACATGTACACTGCTTATCCTCAGGCCACCCCTCCATAGATTAAAATAATGAATCTTGGTCCAGTCTCACTGACAATGTAAATCATGAATTATCCAGTTTGCGCTGCAATCTTGCAGCTAAATAATACACACTCAATTATAAAGGGCCCAGAAGAACTGCAAGTAGAATAATATTCCCTTACATTGTATTTTTAGCTCTTTTGTAGAGGGTCTAGCGGCATCTCTGCATTCTAAGAATGTTATTCCCTTGGAGCACTTTGACAAATCCCAGTGCGCTTTCAATAAGCCTAAAGGGCTTCAAAACAGTTGCTTTAAAAATGCTTCTGGCATATTTAAAATGAATAAGAACCACTTTGCAAAGCACTACCAGCATGATTTCCCACTTGGAACAAAATTGCATCGTCCATTCTCTACCACAATCACTGCCACTGCCCATAATTCACACATGAGTGGCTCTGGTTATTGCATAAATTTGTCTTGTTCTACTTTGAGTGATTGCTCATATCCATTCCAATATAGGTGAGTGCACGCCACCGTGCATTGGTTCCCGGAACCTTTTCCCCCTTAGCAGACCCCGTAGGGTCGGCTTAGGTGCCCCCTGGAGTACCACACTCATGCCGTGGTATATGAGACACCGCCAACCCTATCGGCCCTCAGTTCCTCCTTTCCGCCTGTGATGGTTGCTGGAATGTCTTGCTCTCTTGCCTTTTAGCAAGTAGCATTCCCCTTACTGACTGTTAATCGTTGTTTGAATAGTTTGAATAGTTTAGTTAAGTAGTTTAGTTAGTTAAAATTAGAATAGACGCCCTTAGGGGCTTAGGGCCGGGCCGTGCCCGGCTCTCCTGGCTTCAAATCTTGCGCTGTTGCGGCAAGCCTCTTCCCGTGAGTGATCCTCACGATCGTTGCCTCAAATGCCTGGGGGAGCAGCATCTGAGGGATAAGTGTAAGATTTGCAAAGCCTTCAAGCCGTGGACCCAAAAGGAGCGTGATATCCGTCTGAAGGCTATTTTGTTGGAGGCGGCGCTCCGACCGGCCTCCAAACTGCCACGTTCTGCCTTGGCACCGAGCGTCTCCTCGGTGCATAACGCTCCACCGGCACCAGAGTCAACCCGATGCCACCCATCTCCGGTGCCCAAGAGCAAACGGTGCCAGGCCTCCCCTGCACCACCCGCGCGGCCAGGGTTAAGCCAGGAGATGCACCAGCTACAGCCCATTAAGCCTGCTCTGGCGCCTGCATCTCCAGGCAGGGAGCCTCCCCCAACTCCTGGGGGTGGGGGAACGCCCCTGCAAGGACCGTTGACACCGGAGTTCCACGTGGCACGGGGCCTTACTGACTATGCCCATGCCTCCGTCTCCCCCCTCAGCCGAGGGTGCAGGGACCGGTGTCCCGGGGTAAACCCGCGATGGGTACCTCAGGTGGATGGTCGAGACCCCCGTCAGGGGCAAAGTCTTCCACCAGACAGCCAGCGAGGGTAGAGCGTGGCGGCTTCCCTCACAGCTCCAAGTCTGAGTCGTCGAGCTCCTCCTCTCGGTGGCACCGAGGATGGTCCCCAGCACCGGAGGCATCGCACTCAAGGCGGCACCGCTCCAAGTTCACCTTGCACAGTGCGTGCAGCTCCCGCTCCCCAGCACCGAGCCCTTCACCACTACGGCACCGATCCCGATCTCTGGCGCAGAGCCCGACACCGAAAGACCCAGCCACCTTGACGCATCATCGATCGCGGTCCTCAGAGTCGGGCTTGGCACTGAGGCAACATGGACAACACTGTTCCCTGTCCCCGGCACTGGAAGTTGCCGGCGCCGAGACGGAGGTCCTTGTCTTCCAGCTCATCGGGACACGCGTCCTCCCGTCAGCACTGCTCATGGCGGCTCCAATGCTTGTCGGGGTCGTCGAGAGGCCGGTCCCCGACGAAGAGGAGCAAAAACCAGTGGCATCACCAGCATAGGTCCAGCAGCTCCGGGTCATGCAAGGACAAGACCCGCCATGATGCTCGTAGCCAGTACCAATGTCAGCAGGGAGGTGGCCGCAAGGGCCCTGGCAATGGCCTTATTGAGACCCATGGGGGGCACAGATGGGACAGGGAACTGTGTCAGTTCCATCTTCAGTGGCACAGCCGGTGCCCCTCTCCCCCACCAAGCCAACAGGATAAGGGTCATTCCTTGGAGGAGGAATCAGACCCTGGGGAGGGACTCTCCGTGGGGCCCCCTCCACAATCCTCTTCTTTGCTTGATGAGGCGGCTGCAAGAGACCACAGGGCGCCTGTCCCAGACTTCAGGGCCCACCAGGAGCTCCTTAAAAGGGTGACCAATAACGTGAACATTGAACTCAAGGAGCTCTCGGAGGAGGAGGACCCTCTCTTCAGGGTTGTCAGGTCAGCGGGACCATCAAGGATGGCCCTACCCGTGCACGATAGGGTCCTTAAACTGGCCAAGGCCCTATGGCAAACCCCTGCTTCGGTGGCCCCTACTTCTAAAGGCACCGAGAAAAAATACTATGTCCCGGCAGAGGGGTTTGAGTTTTTGTATACCCACCCAGCCCCGGGGACTCTGGTGATTGTTGCGGCCAACCAGAGAGACAGGCAAGGTGGCCCGGGCACCATGCCAAAGAACAAGGACAACAAGAAGTTTAACTTGTTTGGCTGTAGAGTTTATTCCACCGGGGCTTTGCAGCTCCGGATAGTGAACCACCAGGCCCTCCTAGGGAGGTACAATCTTAACCTCTGGGACTCCATGAGGCGGTTTGCAGAGGGGTTGTCCCAGGACCAGGCGGCGGACTTTGCCACAGTCCTGGAAGAAGGTCTCATGGTGGCAGGGGCGGTGTTGCAAACCACCAGTGATGCTGTGGACACTGCTAGCAGAGCCATGGTTTCTGCAATAGCCATGAGGCAGTGTTCGTGGCTGCAGTCATCGGGGCTGTCCCAAGAGGTGCAGCAAGCTATACAGGACCTGCCCTTTGACGGGGCAGGCCTGTTCTCAGAGAAAATGGATGAGAAACTGCACCCTCTGAAGGATTCGCGACCTATGCTCCGTTCCTTAGGGCTCTACACACCCCAGGCCTTGAGACGTCAGTCTCGGCTGCCGCTCCAACGCCAGGCACAGTCACCACCTAGGCTATCGCCTAGACCCTCTTAGCCCAGTACGGGCCGAGACAGGAGCAGGGGGTTCGGACAACGCGACCGCTCCAGCTCGTCCGCAGCCTTCCAGCAAAGGCCCTCTAAGGGGGCTAACAATAAAAAACAATTTTGATGGTTCGCCCTAGGGTGGCACCAATACCTCTCTCCCAGATCCACTCTTCCCGTTTGCAGGCAGGCTAAAACCTTTCCACGCCGAGTGGCAAAATATCACCTCAGACCGTTGGGTCCTCGACGTAGTTCTCAGGGGATATGCCCTTCAGTTCACAGCCTTCCCCCCAGCTTCTTCCCCCACCCTGTCCCTCTTCAGGGACCCCTCTCACGAGCAACTCCTTTTGCAGAAGGTGAATTCCCTCCTCCTCCTGGGGGTGGTGGAAGCGGTTCCTCCACAAGAAATAGGGAGGGGATTTTACTCCAGGTACTTTCTCATCCCCAAAGCAAAAGGGGGCCTGAGGCGCATATTAATCTACGCCGATTGAACAAATTTAATAGGCGTCTCAGGTTTCGCATGGTCTCCCTAGCCTCCTTTATCCCTGCTCTGGATCCAGGAGATTGGTATGCCGTCCTCAATTTGAAGGATGCGTACTTTCACATTTCCATCCTTCCCAGTCACAGGCGCTTCCTCAGGTTTATGGTAGCTGACTGGCATTACCAATTCTCAGCCCTGTCGTTTGGCCTCTCGTCCACCCCCAGGATATTTACCAAGTGCATGGTGGTAGTGATGGCCCACTTGCGCCGCAGAGGGGTGCAGATCTTCCCGTACCTGGACGACTGGCTGATCAGGGGCAAGTCCAGGACCCACGTTCAGAACAGCCTGTTCCTCACCTGTGCGACATGCACCATCCTCATAAACCACTCTTACCCCTGTGCAATGCATAGAGTTCACTGGAGCCACCCTGGACGCTACCCAAGCCAGAGCCTTCCTCCCGCAGCCTCGGTTCAAGGCCATGGCCACGATAATCGCCCAGCTACACAGGTGCCCCACGATGACAGCCAGGCACTGCCTGCAGCTGTTAGGGCACATGGCGGCCTGCACGTATGTGGTGAGGCTGGCTCCCCTCAAGCTCAGGCATCTCCAGGTGTGGTTAGCCTCAGTGTATGCACCTATCAGACACCCCTTGAACAGGGTGGTCACGAGTCCCCCAAGGGTCCTGGGCTCCCTGAGCTAGTGGAGGACGCCCGAGGAGATGTTGAGAGGGGTTCCTTTCCGGGATCTGGCCCCATCAGTCACCCTGATTACAGGCACTTTGGATGTGGGGTGGGGGGCCCCCATCGTTACTGACCTGAGCACCCAGGGGCTGTGGTCGGCGGAGGAAAAGAGCCTCCACATCAGTGTACGAGAGCTTAGGGCATTCTGCTTGGCCTGCAAGGTGTTCCTCAGATTCCTGAGGGGCAGGATGGTTCAGGTCCTGACGGACAATACAGCAGCCATGTTTTACATGAACAGGCAGGGGGGAGCGCGCTCCTTGACCCTTTGCTAAGGAGGCCATTTGACTGTGGGACTTCGTGGTGAGGCACGACTTTCACTTATCTCCCTTTCACCTTCCGGGGGTCAGGAACAACGAGGCGGACCGCCTCAGCAGGTCATTCCTACCCCGCCACGACTGGTCATTGCACCCGGAGGTGGTGAGTTTCATCTTCCGCAACTGGACCGGTTTGCGTCGTCCTGGAACAGGAAGTGCCCGAGGTTCTGCTCGCTTCAGGGTCACGAGCTGGGCTCCATTTCCGATGCGTTCCTCGTAGACTGGACGGGGACCCTCATGTACGCGTTTCCTCCCAGTCTGCTCCTGCCCAAGGTCCTCTTGAAAATCAAGAGGGACAGAGCGGACAATACTCATTGCCCCAGCCTGGCCGAGACAGCATTGGTTCAGTATGCTGCTGGATCTGTCGATCGCCCTGCCCGTGGAGCTCCCGAGGCGTTACGACCTGCTCTCCCAGGACCAGGGTTGCCTGCTGCACCTGGACCTGGACTCCTTCCACCTGACGGCCTGCAGGCTCTGTGGCTGACAGAGGGGAAGAGAGCCTGCTTGGCACAGGTCCAACAAATTCTGCTGGGCAGCAGAAAACCTTCCACTCAGGTCATGTACCGGGCCAAGTGGAGACTGTTTACCTGTTGGGCGGAGTCCCGGGGCATCCCGACGAGCTGCTCGCCTATACAGGTGATCCTGGAGTATCTGCTCTACCTGAAACTCCAGGGTCTGGCGCTGGCCTCCCTGAAAGTGCACCTGGCAGCTATCTCGGTTTTTCACCAGCCGATGGAAGGGCGTTCCCTGTTCTCCCACTCCATGTCAGTTAGGTTCATCAAGGGGGTGGAGAGGCTGTATCCCCAGGTCCGTGACCCGGTGCCTCCATGAGATCTAAACCTGGTCCTCGCCATGTTGACAGGACCCCCCTTTGATCCCATGGCTACATGCCCGCTGCTCGTCCATTCTTGGAAGGTAGCCTTCCTGGTGGCCATTACTTCAGCTAGGAGAGTTTCCGATATAAGAGCTTTAACCTCTGAGCCCCCCTACACTGAATTTTATAAGGACAAGGTGCGGTTGAGACCCCATCCAGTCTTCCTGCCTAAGGTGGTCTCCCAGTTCCACTGTAATCAAGATATCTTCCTCCCCGTGTTTTTTCCAAAACCGCACGGGTTGGAGGAGGAGGAGCGGAGATGGCACTCGCTGGACGTGAGATGAGCCCTGGCCTACTACATCAAGAGGAGACGGCCGTTCCGGAAGTCGATGCAGCTGTTCGTGGCAGTGGCGGACCAGATGAAAGGCTTACCTGTCTCCACCCAGCGCATCTCCGCGTGGATCACCACCTGCATCAAGTGCTGCTATGAGCAGGCGCGTGTACTGCTTCCAGGGGCTGTTTCAGCACACTCAACCAGAGCCCAGGCCTTGTCTGCGGCCTTCTGGAGAGAGTGCCTCTGCAGGACATCTGCAAAGCCGCTATCTGGTCGGCGGTGCAAACCTTTACGTCCCACTACGCCATCTTGCAACAGGCAAGAGAGGACGCGGGGTTTGGCAGAGCCGTGCTGATGAGAGCAGCTCACCGGTGACTCTTACCCACCTCCAAGGTATGGTTTTTTAATCACCTATATTGGAATAGATATGAGCAATCACTCGAAGTAGAAAACAGGGTTACTTACCAGTAACTACTGTTCCTCGAGATGTATTGCTCATATCCATTCCACACCCACCCTCCGTCCCCACTGTCGGAGTCGGCAGAAAGAAGGGACTGAGGGCCCGTAGGGTCAGCAGTGCCTTGTGTACTGCGGCATGAGCGCGGTACTCCAGGGGCGCCTAAGCTGACCTTAGGGGGTCTGCTAAGGGGAAAAAAGTTCCGGGAACCAGTGCACGGTGGCATGCCCTCACCTATATTGGAATGGATAAGAGTAACACATCTCAAAGAACAATAGTTACTGGTAAGTAACCCTGTTTTTTCAGTCATACGTGATTTTAAGAATCCTCTCAAGTAAACACAGAGTAAAATGTGTACAATGGAACAACTATAGAAAATGTTTGTTACATTATCTGAAATGGTTATTTATTTGTATTGCAGTAGTACCTAAAGGCCCAATCAAAATTGAGGTCCCATTGTGCAAGGTGCTGTACAAATTACATAGGAAGCACCTGGCCACTGACCTAATGAGCTGTCCCCAATTATGCTGTTCCCATTTTTTTTTCTACCTTGTAGATGAATACTACCAAATTTAAATAGTACATCGTGCATAGAGAAGATGTGGCATGCTGGAAACTTGCCGACTGGAATCTTTAAGCTCAATGCAATCTCTTAATAACAGTCACTCCTATATCAAGATTCCTTATATCAACACTTCCCATAGTTCGGCAGAACTTTATCTGGCTACAAATACAGTAGTATGATATCAGATAAAATTAGACCGTAAAAATGTGACAAAGCATTGTACATATTGGTAACTGGGTGTAACGGGGACACATATTGTACTTTGCTTAATTCTTTCCGACTACTTGATTTTGAATGTCTCTAAATCTGTAATTCCAAGTCAGCAAAATGGAGTGGTTTTTATTTAATGCCAAGAAAACACCCTAAGGGACAAAATAGAAATAACTATCTTCTTTAATAAAGCTTCAATCAAAATAACATAGTCTCCATTTTGAAATCTTTTCTACAAATGCTCACTCTTGGGAAATCAGCATGGTCCTGGCCAGCAACTTGAATTTCACTACAGCTGTAGTGTGTTTGACATATACTGAAACTGTTTAACCTCATGCCAAGGCAGATGGCACTCAATTAGCAGAGTATCATTTCTGTATCTTTGGTTCTGCTTAGATCTTCTTTAATAATTTGTATTCTGGTGTCTTTCAGAATGTGCAATGCACTGTTCACTCACACAGAGCCTTAGCTAGGAAGGGCTAACAATCCAAAAATTGAATTCAACCCCTCTTTGCTTGGTCACAGTCTTTCATTTTCCAGAGTAGGAAATACAAGAATTTTCAATATAGATATTACGTAGCAGTAACCAAAATCCTGAGAGTGGGTAGTAAAAAAACAAAACAAAACAAACAAACAAAAAAAACCCCCAAAATCAATTTTCTACATCAATTGGAATTTCCAAGGCCTACAGTTAGACAGAAAACCTGAAGTTGAAATGCTTGATGCTTTGAAATGAGTAGTCAGTGACACACACCTTTTCCCCCACTGTGTGAATAATAGAAGAGAATTGCATGCCATTTCCCTTGAAATTGCATACTATTTCTGATATATCATCAGAAAAGGAACCTAGTTGTAGGACTTTTATTTTAAATACGTCTCTATCTGACTTTGACGCATCACTTATGGGATTTAAGTCTCTGAGGATCTGTCTCGACTAGGAAAAGTGGTTGTGTTTAGCTATAACTTGTAAGGTAACCCTGACCTAAATTTGACCACTTTTTTCCTATTCAAGACAAAAACTCCATGTGGGGAACCTGACTGACCAATATTTGGTAATGTAATACAGATCCCTTCGCCTCTAGGCCATTAATGTAAGTTTCTGCTCTGATCTGTATAAAATTAAAAGCTGATTCCAAGGCAATTGGTTCTACAGGCACATGGTACAAAATTAGAAACTGGTTTGCATGTTATAAAACAAAGTACCCCAGTAAAAAGCAGAGCATGTAGTAATTTTAGTTCACAGACGATAGGTCTGCCATGAACTGTTGACTCTGTTGCTTGCTAGACTTCCTGGCTGGTTGTATTGAACAACCAGCATGTCAGGCCCTTTGAAACCAGCCACTTTGGCCAGAATAACACTTCAGTATTAATGACACTTTACATGGTGTGATGGGCTGCTGAGGATAATTGCTTAGATATGTATGGTCTTACAGCATTTCACCTGCAGAATATGGGAACATTTAGAATTTATTATGATTAAAAGCATGTTACTTAAGATGACATGTTCAACAAGCTGTTCCCTTGAAAAAAGATAATTCTTAATAAATAACGCCAATAATAAGTGGAAAAAATTATACCAAGGATGTTTAAAAAAAAAAAAAAAAAAAGACTTGTTTTAGGGATGTCATTCATGTTCTGTTTGACAAACTGATGTGTTTGACTTGCATGCACACGCAGCAAATCCTGACTGTGTTCCTAGGTTAAACTTGTTTGCTCTAACAGTTCTTTGTTAAGGAGATTTCAGCAGTTTTTGAATATGTATTTGTTTGTCTTTATATAGGATATCAAGCCGGTTATTGATGGAATAGATGGAATTAAGATCTCTCAGGGGCTTGGACTACAGGACTTTGATTTAATCAGAGTTATTGGACGTGGAAGTTATGCCAAAGTTCTTTTAGTACGGTTAAAAAAGAATGATCAAATTTATGCCATGAAAGTAGTGAAAAAAGAATTGGTTCATGATGATGAGGTAAAATTTAAAAAATTGAATTGAATCATAATTAGGTATTTAATGTCATTGGTTCTAAATGGTTAATGAAGGAAAATGTTATATTAAGAATGTGACTTCAATTTTGAACAAATAATGTGTCTCAATGGAAGCTTGACTGACTAGTAAGGTGGTGTCATCAATTCCCTACTTGAAATGTGGCACAGACTGGTTCTGGGAGAAATGGCCGCTACCTCCTAAGTAACTAATACAGACTGCTAGCACAGTATTAGAAAAACACAAATGAATTTTTTCTAATAAACCTGGATATTATTCAACAGTCTAGCCTTTCAGTTACTGGTTAAATAGAGCACTGGGTATTAAATAGTCGGTTCACCTGCGACTGAAAGGATAGCAAGATGTTGCCTCCCTCCCAATTTCAGCTTGTAGTGTGTCAGAAGAAACTAATCAATAAATGCTGCACTTCATAACGTGAGCTGAACTTACCATTTTTATAATGTTTGTTTTATAGATAATATGTGGGTGCATTTTGGGTGTGTACACACACACATGTAGAAGAGAAGTACAAGTAATATAACTACAGATCATTTTTCACATTTAGTAAATCACTGGCTTTAAAGGGGCTATATCAACATGATTTTCTTTAATCGACTCATTGAAAAACCCTTGTCCACCAAAGACTGGATTTATATCCTGTTTTTTTTAATTGCTTTAAAAAAGTGCTGTAATAGTTTCTTCAATAAGGGAGGGAGTGATTAGATTTAGAGGAAGCAATGACATTGACTGATACCAAATGCATCAAATAAACAAACTGGAAAAATAAAGAAAATATTTTTTCGGTACTGCAGCTTCTTTCCATACTTCTGGCTATAATAGGTACACAATTTTCAGACAGGAATGTGATTTTCAAGTTGGCAGTCTCCCTTAATTCCGTAGACTAATTTCCAAAAGGCAAAATTTTGTTGCAAAGAATTTAAGTAGTATCGATGGCGGGGGGGACAACACCAGTTTCTCTAGTTGCTGTACTTTTCACTATTCCAGAGACTGATATTAGAAGAGTAAGGCTACTTAGATTCTTTCTTTAGACTTGGTTCGCTAAGTGTTTCAATCTCTCTCTTTCATGACTAAGAAAAAGGGATAAGAAAAAGTTGTTCCATGGTTGTATTTCTTCAAATGTTTCTTTCAGTGATAGTGAAAGGAGAGGAGAAATATCTAGTCAAATTTGTTGTTGCCTTTGAGAACTAGAAACAGTTGAGAAAATTCTGTCAGTTACTTTGAATTGTGTCCCTGGCACATTATAATGTAGAAACTTGATACAATTGCTGCTGTTTGCCACAAGCTAGAGTCCATAAGAAATGGAATTCTGTGAATACACATAATCCAAAGTGATTGTTTCAATGGTAAAGAAAATGCATTATTTAGCAATATTGTCCTCTTTCAGATATCAGTGAATTTAGAATGCATTGAACCTGCAAGTGCTTTGCCACCAATTATTTGTGTGGTAGCAGCAGGAGTATATTCAAAGGCAGCTTTACCCAAGTGGAGTTGAAACAGATTCCGAAATCCCTTTCATTTAATTAGAACAGAATTTGAATGAACTGAAGAGAAGTATTATGTTGAATGCTTATTAAGGGTTATGTTGTCAGGCTAAAAGTAATATATTTTCAAAAAACAAAATTTATTAACTCTCTTTTTATCAAGTTATCTTCTTATACCAATGTGAAAGACATATTAGAAATACCTATCAGAAATACACCTGTTATTAAAGCTGAAAGAATTTTTAAAATCTAATTTGCTTTATGCTATTCATGCTGTTTCTTTTGATTTTTTTTTTCTTCCCGGGAAGTGAAAATAATGTCCTCCTAATTACATTTCTTCCCTTTTCTGTACTTACTAGCCAGTGTCCCTCTCTTTCCATTGGAACAACACAGTGCTACAAAGTTTGCTTTATAGTCATTGTAAGAAAAGTTTACTTGTTTTTTTTGTTTCTTTGTTTGTTTTTTAAAGGAGAGAGAGAGAGACATGGAAACACTTCTATTACTTGTTAATACAAAACTTAAATTTTTTGCCTGTAATTGACCTCTCTATGCCTCTTGAAAGGTTACATCTTAAAAGGTTTTTTAGGCACAGAACCAAATATATGTTAACACTTGGGGATTCCCAACTCTCATTGAGATCTCAGTGAATGGACCTGACAGGTTGCAATCTAGCTTTTACCTTCTGAACCTCACATACGGGCAACAGGATATCTATCCTAGGTGTTTTCAGATCAACTGGAGAGCTGACATGGTGTTGGTCAGCTAGAAACTGGGGAATTCAAGTCCACCAATGCCCAGGGTTTCTTGCCAGTCACTCCTTGATATCTATGCATGGGAGGGTTGGGAGAGTCTTGAATATATGCTGTAAAAGGCATGGGGAATGCTTGCGTATGCTGAGAACCATTGTAGTATGCAGATCTTAGGTTTTGCATTTATTAACAGGTTTGGGATGTTTTGTTGCCCTTGGTCTTGGTTTTGCAATGCTATTATAGCAGCTACTAAATTTTGGAAATATCAGAGGCTTGTGGTCTCCTTTCTCAGTATTTCACCTTTTATAGTTAGCTTATCTCTCAGTTGGGTTATTTAAGAACCATTCTATGGTCTTGATAGAAACCATGTGAAACTTAATGACTTATACCCAAAACAAAGCAAATCATAGCAGCTCCAGCAGACCCCAATATCCACTTACAATATCCACTTACTTCAGGACCCTTTGAACTGATGTATCATTAATACACCAGATACGTTTTTTTATTTTTTAAGCTTTGTGATTAGTAAATATTTTACAGATTCTTCTGGATAGTCAGAAAACCTCTGAAAAGCTGTTGAAGCAAAACAATATTTTGACTTTCTCTGGGCCTAGTTTTTTTCCCCCCATCTTTTTTTTAAAGAATGTTTGTAACAGTGACACACTATATATATAAATATATATGAGAATATAAATGTTGACAGTTTCTTTTCTGGCTTACGCACAGCAGGGTATCCAACAGTAGTTCTGATTCTCCAAATACTCTATTTCAGGATATTGATTGGGTACAGACAGAGAAACATGTGTTTGAACAGGCATCCAGTAATCCATTCCTAGTTGGTTTACATTCGTGCTTTCAAACAACAAGTCGGTAAGAAAGTTTTGAAGTTACTTTGTTTTGAAAATCTGCCAACATGGCAGTTAGACGTTGTCCTAGTGCTTTGAGAGCTTTGGATGGAAGTATTAGTATGACGCTCCTTTGGGGAAGTAACACAAGATGACAGTGTGGCCTATTTAATAGTATAGTAACATTCGGATATAGAGATGTAAATGGTCAAACTTTTAGGGTGGTAAAAGTTAGCTGTAACTTGATTATACATTTCTGGACACACAAAGTCAAATCTTCTTAAAAAACACACTCTAGATGATGTCTTCTAACAGAATATGAATTGGGGCAATTAAGACAGCTTTTCTACATAATTTTGACAATTTAAAGACTTTTCCCTACATATATATCTAGAAGTAATTGTTTTTGTATATAGCTAGCTATTCATTATTATTTTTTATTCTTTCATCAGTGTGGCATTTGAATACATAGTACAGATTGAGGAAGCATTTTGGTTTGAGAAACTAAATTCTTAGCTATTTTCAGGTATCAGTGAATTGTTTTTTCTCACCTGCATAAACTGAAATTGTTCATATTTTTTCACAATTTTACTGCATGCAAGTATTTAATGTGAAAAAAATCAAATGAAACCTTTTTATGCCACAGTGCATATGCATGGCTGGAATAATGGATGTTTCCAGTTCCTATCTTTTTCTTGTATAAGAGTATTCTTATTCATGGCTGATCATTTAGGTACCATAGCCCCATCAATGCTACACTGACATCCATACAAGTCATACAAAACGTTACATGTGATATTTGGAAGATTTATTTTCTTGGATTTTATTCATTTGAGTGGACTATAGTAGACTCATGCATAACCTAAGTGGGCAGATTTTTGTGCAGCATTCAGTGGATTTATTTTAGACTCATGCACATACCCATTAAAAAGGAGCATCCTCATGCACCCTGACAATTCTTAAACGCAGCCATGAAATAGACCAGTGTTTCTCAATCTTTTAAGTAGCAAGTACCCCCTAACTTCTGAAAATTTTAAGAAGTACCCCAACACTCAATTTTCCACGGGATTTTATATTTACAGACTAATGTGAGCCATATGTTGGAAGAAGGGCTGAGTATATAAAGCCATGATATGACAGATGTCAGATCTAGTGTGGATAGGGTTACCACCTTTACACTAGCGGTGCGCAACTCAAGGATGTACCTGGGCTAGAGGTAATGTTGGCCAATGCTGGGGCATATAAAGTGCCAGGCAAAATTTTATGCCATAAATTTGAGAGGAGGAAGGGGTAAGAGAGAGACAGGGGAGAAGGGGTAACTGGTGAAATCTGGGGCTGTCATAGATGTCAGTTTCACTGCTCAGCTACAGCAGTGAAATTGACAAGTTTTCTGGGCACTGGGCTTTGAGCCAGGGAAGGGGGCTGCCACCCAATCCAAGATGGTGCAGAGGAGTCTTCTGCGCCGGGTGGGACCCATGGATATGGGCAGGCAGCTGCTGCCTGTCTTCAAGCCGGGGCGCTTGAGGATGTCCCTCAGGTTGGAGCTGGGGCGCAGGTGGAGCCAGCTCGCGAGACACAGGAGGCTGCCACTGGGCTCCCCCCGGGAGCTGGGACCTGGCGGAAAGCAGGGGGCTGCCAGCTGCCTTCCCCAGAAGCTGGGGGCTGCCGCTCGCTTCCCAGCTGGGAGCTGCAACTGGGCAGGAAGTGGAAGGGCTCCCGCCCGCCTTCCCCAGAAGCTGGGTGCTGCCACACATCTCCCATGTGGGAGCTGGGGCTGGGTGGGAAGTGGGCTGCTGCCACCTGCCTCCTCTTCACTCTGTTTTTCCCTGGGTACCCCCTGCCTGTGTCTCGCGTACCTCCAAGGGTACGCGTACCACAGGTTGAGAAACTATGAAATAGACTACCTCTGTAACTCTTCCTTCAAACTTTAATCATCATCATTCACAGTAACCCATAATGACCTAGCAGCAAAAATCATATCTAAAATATTTGCTTCCGATCAGCACATTCTCATTTTCTCACAGCTAGTGGAAATAAATGGACTGTTCAGCATGCCCTGAAGGGCAATAAGCTAGAGCTGTTGTGGACCAGGGGGAGAGAATGAGTTCCAAAGGTGACCTGTGAAGGATATTACTAAAAAGGGGGTGTGCACCTTTTTTCTTTGCTCTTTTTATGATGATTTAAAAAGGGCCGGAAGGTTTTTATTTTTTTCTTTAATTGCTGCTTGTTTTTTAGCATAGAAATATCTGCAATGTCAGCTCTGATTTCTTGATTTTGTTTGAGCCCATGGGATGTCTGAGGATATACATTACCAGTCACAGAGTAGCTGAAGGAGAAGGTCACTGAAGTGTAATAGATGTTCATAAAAACAAACACAAAATAGTTTTTTTAAAATATTACATTTTAAAATCCCTTCCTCTTGCTGCTGCTAAGTTTTCACTCTCTTGGCTCTTGTGATGTTGTCATTTCACTAATACTTCATTCTCGTCATGGTGACTTCCAGGCCAGATGAGACCTTCATTAATAATAGAGAAATAGAGAAAAATACTTTTAAAAAAAATTAGACTTCCTTATAAGTATCATAAGAAGCAAAATTAGAGTTTAGAAAAGTCCTTTGCATGTCACTTCTGTAGGAGATTTTCATACTGGAACAGGTTTGAAAAAAGAGTATTTGGAAAGAAACATATATAGTACAGTAGAACCTCAGAGTTAAGAACACCAGAGTTATAAACTGACCAGTCAACCATACACCTCATTTGGAACCAGAAGAACGCAATTAGGTAGCTGGGGAGAAATATAAGCAAATACAGTACAGTACTGTGTTAAATGTAAACTACTAAAAAAAAAAAAGGGAAAGCAGTATTTTTCTTCTGCATAGTAATGTTTCAAAGCTGTATTAAGTTTAATGTTCAGTTGTAAACTTATGAAAGAACAATCATAACATTATGTTCAGAGTTATGAATATTTCAGAGTTACAAATAACCTCTGTTCCTGAGGCGTTCATAACTCTGAAGTTCTACTGTACTTGGCCAATGTTTTTCTGTGTTGCCTTTGATGTTGGAGTTGTATTTTTAGTCCTTTATCCCAGCCTGGCTTCTCCTTTTTAATCCTGCAGTGAAACCAATATCTTGTGTTTATGACTAAGTCCGTTGCCCTGGGTATTGTTATAATGTCACAAATTCAGCATTATGACTTCACTGCAGGATCAAATGGAAGCAGGAAACTGACTGTGAGGAAGCAAACTTATTCAAGTGCAAGTAGTGTTGGTAATCGGCACACAGGAAACAATCAATCACATCTGTAAGCTCTATGTTTAAGTCTGATATATTAGAAATTTTCCTTCCCTAAGCAACTCCTTTAAATATTTGATCAGTGCTTTGTGTGCCATTTTTACTTTTAATCTTAAATATATTTTTTAGCTCTCAATTGTTAAGAATAACAAAGTAATGATAAATGTATATACTTAAAAAGAGAAATAGTTTAAAAGAAAATTTCTCACTTCACATTTTTTACTTACCTTAATGTCACTAACCCTTACAGTACATTTTTAGATATTAGTGGCATTTATTTTATTATTACAGTAAGAGAGGTGCATACGGTGCTTAACCAGTAATTAAGATGGTTACAATCTAAGGCCTTGAGCCTGCAAAGGATAGTCCCATTGAAGACAGTAGGGACTACTCACCTTCATATAGTTAAACATATGCAGAATCTTTGCACAATCCTGGTCTACGTTAGATAATAATAACCAAGATCTTGGGAGAGGGGATATAAGAGGTCAACAGTTATAACAATGAAAGATCACAAGCTCTGCTCATTAATATGCATTCAAATTCTTTGTTAGTGGCATTTGGTCTTGGTTTGTTTAGTTTTTTGTACAAAAACCAGTAACTGTTTCAAGAAAAAGAACCCTCAACCTGGTTCATGACAAGCTGGTTTGCCTCTTACTTAAAAAATATCCTCAGTTAATTTACTTGTCTCTAAACAGGAGAAGGGGTCAGTCCTGTGCTTTGGATTTAAATTTAGCTTGGAATTTGACTTAATTTGGAGTTGTGTTTTCAGGGGGCTTTCTTTGGATGGAATTCATGGGTTCTTCTATATGTGTTAATCTTTACAAAGTATGTATTTTAGAATTAGATGAGCAGTGTGGAGAGTTTGCCAAATATCTGTGGGGAAAGGAAGATGTAGAGAGAAGAATTTTTATTTCCTGGGATAATTTGGTGCATAAGAAAAGCTGCCTCAGAGGCAGCTTCAACTTTCATAAGAAGCACTCACTCAGCATATTTCTTTCTATTCTGTAGCATTCTTTGACCTTGGCAGCATTGCATGGATCATATTTTCCCACATATGAAATCTTCTCTCCAGAGTGTAATAAGTGTTTTCCTATGGCTGATCACTACACCCGTATTTTCCCTACCCCTATTGCATTTTTTCTTGTGTGTTTTGAGGAGAATATTGCAAAACTAGAGTTTTGAAAAGCTACTAATAGGTTCTGATACTGCAGCCCTTCTGTGTCTGGTTCTCCCATTGTCTTCAATGGGCATACTGTATAGAATATTACAAAATCAGACCTATAACGGTTATTGCAATATCTTCAGAGGCTTGTATCTGAACCACAAGCTTGCTTATTCATCTATCTCCAAAATGTCCATTAATTTCTGGAGCTTTCTGCAAAATCTTAGTATCTCAAACGAGTAGTTACAGCCTTTCTGTAATACAAAATAATAATCAAGCAATGTTGATTTATCAACAAAAAGCAAAGAAGACTGAGGTCAGTTGTCTTGCTTTGGAGATAAATTTGCATATGGAATTAGTCAATGTAATTTCTGATTACACTGTGTTTTGCTAGGGAGTAGAGAATCATTGCCTGTAGGTTAAGATGCCAATGGATGAGACCTCTGAGTTGTTGAATTCTGATGTGGTGAATTGGATTTTCCACGGATTGAGAAATCATATTCTTTTTGAGTTAAGGTGACCAGTATTCTATACTAGACATGGATGTGAAAAAAATAATTGTATTGGGTTAGCTTCTGCAACAGTGGAGGAAAATTATTCAGTTTCATTCACATTCAGATTCTTCTAGTGACAAAGGTCCTAGTCAAAGAACAGGGCTATAATTATCCTAGATGGTCCTGTTTGCTGCACTCAATTTAATTTCCATTTTTAGTGAAAAATGGCCATCCTGAATTCATTAGACCAGTGTTTCTTAACCTGGGGTTTTAGAGGGGTCGCAAGTGCAGAGCTGGTATTGGGGGTGGCAAGAAAAATGGGAGCCACAGGGGCGCCATGAAACTAAGTTACATGCCTCAGCCCCGTGGGGGTGGGACTCAGGCTTCAGGGGTACAGTAGTTTGGAAAGGTTAAGAACCACTGCATTAGACTCCTAGTTTTTATTACAAGTGGCCATACAGAGCCAGACATCTCTGTATCCTTCAAATTTAGAATGTTTCTCACAGATTGTTGTATTCAGCATATAGACAATTACTTTTATGGTTGCGTATAAGGATCCTAATACAATTTAGAACTTTATTTGGAAAAAGGATTGTTGTGAATCATATGTGATTCAGATCATCAGCACCCTATTACTTTGCTCAAACATACATTTGTTTTCTACATTTCTCTGAAGTCTCTCTCCAGACATCTTTCTTCAGTGTGTCAGTTTTGGCTTTTCATGAACTAGTGCAAATCATAGCATAATAAGTTGGATGGATACTCATTAATGCTAAAAACCCAACAGAGCTTACTGACCTCTTTAACATTGGTAAATTAATAATTAAACTAGTCATTTTAGTCGTTTTAAAAGATGGTTACTTTGACTTGTTTTGGTTGATTTCATTAGTGTATCTATGAAAAGGGTCAATAATTTTAAGATTTTGTGACTAACAAGTCTGTGTGTAAATTGTTTTTTAAATATGAAACAATTCAGATTTCATGTCTTTGCCTGATTAAAAATAACCACCTGCAAGCTAAAACAGTATTCAGTACTTTGTCTAATACTTGTATATCAAAGTAAATCTGTGCCAAACTGCTGGGTGACTGATCCTTATTTAGTGACTTATAATAAAATTTCATCTAATGGGGAACTGTCTTTTTAAAGTACACTGTAATGTTAAAATGTACTTATAAACTACTAAGTTTTATGCCACAGTCTGTTTTCTAAGTCATTCAGAATATAGCTATTCAATAGCAGTACACTGAGCAAACTACTATACCCTATTTCATGAGACATCCATTGCAGTCTGCATCAGTCATTTGATATGATAGACATAGCCATTAAAATAAGATGTTTTCGTAGTATAAACGTCTCCTTATTTGAAAATTAATGTCTATTTTGCCCCTGCATTTATTTTTGATAAAGCCTTTGGCTTTGCAATTTATCATCTACTTGACCTACTTCTGTGACTATATCGTATTCCTTTGACAGGATCTCTAAGTTAAACTTATAAAATATATATCTGATACTGTATTTAAGAAATTATTTTTACTCTGACAGGCCACAATGGTATTTGGTTACTTTCAGCAACCCCTGTTATCCTTTTCATATGTATGGGTCGTTATGACGGCTTCATGCCAAACTCAGACCTAGTGTGAGCAGGTGCACCTCCATTAAGTTCAAATCAGTTTCTTCATTTGTGTTTTTCTATTGAAGTATTCTTATTCAAGCTTTTAAATTATGGATATATAATCTACGTACCACAGACATGGGTGTATTATAAATTAAATAGATGCTCTTGTTTTGTTTCTAAATGGTTATTAATGTTTATTGTAATTACAAGTTTAACTAACATTGTTGTAATTATAAGTTTATATAACATCAGAGGGCAACTGAGAGGAACATTTTTAACTTTAGACTTTGTTGTTAGAGTGAATATTAACTGTGACCTTGGTAAAAATGTCAGTTTTACAGAACTAAAAAATAGTTGGAATCCATTAACTGTATTGTATTGTACATTTTCAGATTGTTTCTTGTCATAGAGTATGTAAATGGGGGCGATCTCATGTTTCATATGCAACGGCAAAGAAAACTTCCTGAAGAACATGCAAGGTATCTTATTAATGCATTGATAAATCTAATAATTCTCTGATAGTATCATTACTTAGCACAACATAAAAAAAAGTTTATCTTAAATGCTAATAAGAGAATATAAAAACTTCAAGGGAAATTACAGTAGGTGGTTTGGAAAGTTTTTAAAAAAATTAAAAGCTCAACTTTCAATTTGGAAAGCAATTCATTTGAAAGATAAATAACCTTTTGTGTTCTACAAGGACATGAGTTTAAAAAAAAAAAAAAGCATTTGATAATAGGAACTACTAACTATCACTGCTTTTATATTTGATTAACAGTTCTCTGAAATGCATTGCTGATGTGAGTATTTTAGTGAACCCTAATAAGGGTGTTTTATACACAACCAAAGAAAAAAATGGTACTAATGGGGAAGTAAACCCCTATCTTGCAAGTCTTGGCGTTACAGACAAATGTCTTGTCACTGCATTAGAGTAATTGATGTAGATTTTACCAGCTCAGAATTCCGGTTCTGATACCCCATATTTGAGTTTTTTAGCTTTAGAGAAACATTGGATGGAAGGATGAAAAACAAATACTTTTTCACTATCAAACGGGGGTGGGGGGGGGGGAGCTCTAGCTTTGTAGACAATGGCTGTATTTTTTTTTTGTGTTCACATTTTGATTATAACAGCTGCTTTTGAATGAATTTAGGGGTTTTGTTGTTTTTATCTTCTCCATGGTGAGAAGCCATACTCTGTTAGCTTTTCCTTCTTTCTTTGTTCCTTTGGTTTAAAAAACTTCCATTGAATTTTTAAAGTTTTGCCAATTTTTGTGTAATTCTTCTAGTAATGGGTGGGGCTCTTTTTTTCCCCCCCTCTTTAAGATTTTATGCTGCTGAAATTTGTATTGCTCTGAACTTCCTACACGAGAGAGGAATTATCTACAGAGATTTAAAACTAGACAATGTTCTGCTAGATGCAGAAGGTCATATCAAATTAACAGATTATGGCATGTGCAAGGTAAGATTCATCTCTGATTTTCTGTCTTTCCTTGTAATTCTCCTGTGAATCTCTATATTTTAACCTGGTTCTGTTAAATAATCTTGTTGAACCAAATTCTGCAGCCAGCAACACCAGGGTAAATCTGAGACATGGAATTTACCTAGATTAACGTTGGTGTTAATTGAGCCTAGACTTTCACTCTTCAGTTCTGTGCTGAAAAATGACTTCTGAAAAACAGTACCACCTTACTCAACAAATCTACTGCCTGTGTGTATTCCAGGTCATACTGCTGAATTTGAGGACAAAAATAGTTGTTGTTTGCTTCTGTTAGACCTACAGATTCAATACAGCTATGAGTGCTGAATTTTGTTCCTTCATATGTATTAACAAAAGAACTGTTAACTAATTTCCAATCCCAGGATCAGGTAATGCCAGGCTGCTTTTACACCCATATAATTCCACTGAAGAAAATCAATTGTAACTAGCCTTTATTTTAGAATAATCACATTCTATTGCAATACTTTGGGAGCCAAAGCCATGAGGGGGTCCATCCCATGGTTAGATAGCAGTTGATTCTTGACCTTTTGACTAAGATGAAATGTAGAGAAAGGTGATGCCAGAGATATGACTGAGAATGAGACACTTTGCCTCATGTCCCGTGCAGCTGTAAGCCCTATTCCAGAGCATGAGAACTTCGCCACAACGCTGTGCACAGTAGATTCGTGAAGGCAATTCTGGCATCTGTGGAACAGTTTTCGTTAACTCTTCTATTCCGGACTCCAATTGCCAGCTAAGACTGAATGTTGTGATCACTGATGAGGATCAGAAGTGGATTATCATAGTTCCCGTGATGATCACCTTCGAGAATTGGATTGCTGCCTTCGTTGAGGCACAGGAATGGAAACTGGAGAAATACGCTGATACCTTGAGAGAAAAGGGATACTCCACTGCCATTCACATGCTGATCTTTGGATCACTGGGTGCCTGGGACCCCAAGAATGAGACTGTGTGCCAGGACTGTAAGGTGCCCAGACACTACTCCAGGCTGATGCAGCAGTTGATGGTTTCCAATACCACTATATTGAACACCTTACTAGACCACCACCAATATGAGAATAATATGATCCAGACCACTAACTGAGAAGTGACCAGACTGAAGGGTTCTTTGAACTGATGAACTAACTAGTGTACTTTCTTTCTGTATTATATGCTTACCTACTAACCCTCATCTGTATTTTCTGCTGTGTACAATTGTCGGATCATATCACTTTTTCCTCCATTTGCAATTCATGGTTATAACCTTGTTTTTGACAAACATGAACTGGTATGGCTGGGGTATTTATAATGTGTATTCAACAATTTGTGTTCTATAATTTTAAATATTCTCTAATAAAAGTTTAATCTGTTCCATATCTGATATGACCTCTATTAGGAAACTAACCCTGCACTTCTAAGGGGTTGGCCTTGATGAATTAATACAATAGGTCTTTTCCAGCTCTAATTTTTATGGTCCTGTATATTTGAATTCTATTAGTCCTTTTCAATTACTGTGACTCTTGGAGGATTGAAAATCTCTAATATATCAGTATTGGCCCTGGAACTTTTTGGCACTGAATAGCATTTTTAAAAGTATTACTTCAAAAATTTTGATCAAATGTGACCTGTATCTGGAGACTGAGGCAGGCAGATACAGCCCTACAGAAGGTATTAGTAGCCTGATTTTAAAATGAATTGGTATAAAAAAAGAAGTTAAAGCAGAGATTAAGAAGCTCAATTAAATTAATTAACTATGGAGGTCAGAGTGCTCAAGGGGCTTGTAATGAGATATTACCCTTTTCCCTTTGGGTTGCTGGTTTGACACACGCTAATCATAGGGCTGGAATGGACCTCAAGAGGTCATCTAATCCAGTCCCCTGCACTCATGGTAGGACTAAGTAATATCTAGACCATCCCTGACAGGTGTTTGTCTAACCTGCTCTTAAAAAATCTCCAATGATGGAGATTCCACAACCTCCTTAGGCAATTTATTCCAGTGATTAATCACCCAGACAGTTAGGAAGTTTTTCCTAATGTCCAACCTAAATCCCCATTGCTTCTTGTCCTGTCCTCAGAGGTTAAGAACAACAATTTTTCTCCCCTCTCCTTGTAATAACCTTTTCTGTACTTGAAAGCTGTCATGTCCCCTCTGACGCGTCTCTTCTCCAGGCTAAACAAACCCAATTCTTTTAGTCTTGCCTCATAGGTCATGTTTTCTAGACCTTTAATCATTTTTGTTGCTCTTCTCTGGACTTTCTCTAATTTGTCCACATCTGTCCTGAAATGTGGTGCCCAGAACTGGACACAATACTCCAGTTGAGGCCTAATCAATGCGGAGTAGAGCGGAAGAATTACTACTTGTCTTACTTACAACACTCCTGCTAATACATTCCAGAATCATGTTTGCTTTTTTTGCAACAGCATTACATTGTAATGTTGACTCATATTTAGCTTGTGGTCCACTATGACCCCCAGATTCCTTTCCGCAGTACTCCTTCCTAGGCAGCTATTTCCCATTTTGTCTGTGTGCCATTGATTGTTCCTTCCTAAGAGGAGTACTTTGCATTTGTCTGTATTGAATTTCATGCTATTTACCTCAGACCAGTTCTCCAATTTGTCCTATCCTCCAAGGCACTTGCAACCCCAGCTTGATATTGTCCACAAACTTAATAAGTGTACTCTCTTTGCCATTATCTAAATCATTGATGATAGAATACTTGCTGACAGTTGTTGCTTCCAAGTTATTTGTTGGTCTATGTGAAATGAGAAGAAGGTCTGTCTAGTTTCTGGTGGACTACCAAATCCCCAAAACCAGCACACAACTAGCACCCTTTTTGTCGATTTCAGAGGGTCCCAGGATTGAATGGACCAAGTTAACTGAGCTACCTTCTCAGTCTTATGAGGGGTTCTTTCAGTTTGTGATGCACATTGGCAGTGGGGCAGCGTGCGGGAGCTTACATGGTCACTGCTTGTGATATACCTCTTGAAAGGATAAATAGGACTCCAGTTTTCAAGGACTTTTATCAGGTGATTGTGCTGAAACTAAAATTCACAATCTGGAGTTAAAAGGCAGCAATTGTTTATTTAAAAAAAAAAAATTGTCTTTAAAATATAACAAACCACCTCCCTAATCCCCCAGAAATGAGACACACTTTTTTCTTGGTTTAAAAAAAAAAAAAATTTAAACACTGTCAGGATTAGAAGCATCACACACAGTTACCACTGATGAAGGGCTGTTTAAAAAAAAAAAAAAAAAAAAAAGCCAACCTTGAATGGTTGGAGCTTTTGGGAGGAGTCTTATCACTACCTTGACCCCTCAAATCCCATGGGTGTAGGGCGGAATCTTAGACTCCTGGTTAAAATGCTTTCAAAAGCTTGGTTGAAGAGAAATTCCTGCAAGTAGAATTTAACTTTCAAAAGCTGAATTTGTTTATTCCTATAGGAAGGATTGGGCCCTGGTGACACTACAAGCACTTTCTGTGGAACGCCAAATTACATTGCACCTGAGATCCTAAGAGGGGAAGAATATGGTGAGTTGGTCCATAAACTTGTAACAGTTCAATTACAGTGAATCATTAATTTAATTTAAATTCCAATTTCACTGCACTGAGTACGTTTTTAATAAGGCTTACATGTTTTTACTCTATGTGCAAGCAAGATGTGTTTTCTGATGTTTTATTTTAATTTTCTCAGATGTACTTCAGTTTGTGTTTTTTTGACCCTCATGGTCATGGGTGTGCAGCTTCTATTAAAATACATTTTCAGAAGGGGTAACCTTTCTCCTGAAATAGAGCTCCTGCATGGTGCTATAGAGCAAATAACACAACCTAACCCTTTTATGTTGGTTTGAGCTTTCAGATATAGTAGCTGTTTGGATCAGGGTGTCTGGCAGCAGAGAACATAGAATTCAAAACAGCAGTAGTTAATGGGAGCACTCTTAACTACTATTGTGAATTGAGAAGTGGCCTATCTAGATGGAAAATACCTGAGTGCCGTCATTTACCTATATGGTAATGTAACATTCACAACTTTCAAAAATCCTAAAATACCTTCCACCTTTAAGAAGTGTACTGACCTTTATCTTGGCACTGTTAATTGAAGCTCCACTATCTTATGGACAGTTATGGCCCATCTACAAGTTCCTGAACAAATTACCTTTACTAATTTTTTTCAAAAATGCTCTATTAGTGCATATTTCTGTGAGGCACTGAGTCCTACTACTAGTGGTTTCAGTGGGAGCTTAGGATTCTCAGCACTTGGCAGAATCAGGCCTTAATTGCCATAGATGATACAATAAATGTAATTGTAGCAGTATCCTAAGAACCCAGGATTTATAAAAATGTGCTCTTTAAATGATTATAGGGTTCAGTGTGGACTGGTGGGCTCTTGGTGTCCTGATGTTTGAAATGATGGCAGGAAGATCTCCATTTGATATAATAACTGACAATCCAGACATGAACACTGAAGATTACCTCTTCCAAGGTATATTTAAGATTTGTTGTTTGGAGTTTCAATTTTTTTCTTGAATCCCTTTGAAGGAAGGAAGAACAAAACACTAAATTTCCAGACGGGTAGCCGTGTTAGTCTGTATACAGCAAAAACAATGAGAGTTCTGTAGCACCTTAAAGACTAACAAATTTCTGCGGGCATAAGCTTTCGTGGGCTGCAACCCACTTCGTCAGATGCATGAAATGGAAATCACAGATAGGAGGTATATATATACATCCAAAGGTAAGAAACAACAATGGGGAGGGCAAGTGCTAACAAAGTCAGTTCAGTTAGAGTAGATGAGGCCTATTCACAACCATTGATTAGAAGGTGAGAATGTGAACAGTGACCATTACTTCTTGTAATGAGAGAACCATTCCAAGTCCCCATTCAGACCGAGTCTGATTGTGTGAAGTTTGCATATGAGTTCCAGCTCTGCAATTTCTCACTGACGTCTGTTTTTTGAAGTTTTTTTTTGTAGAAGTATGGCAACTTTCAAGTCAGCTACAAAGTGTCCTGGGAGATTGAAGTGCTCGCCTACTGGTTTATGGATGTTACTATTTTTTATGTCTGATTTGTGTCCATTTATTCTTTTGCATAGTGACAGTCTGGTTTGTCCAATGTACATGGCAAAGGGGCAAACCCACTGAGCCCCGACCCGGATTATTCTGTCTGCTACCCAAGATCCACAAACCTGGGAATCCTGGATCCCTGATCATCTCAGGCATTGGCACTCTCACAGCAGGACTGTCAGGCTATGTGGACTCTCTCCTCAGGCCCTATGCCACCAGTACTCCTAGCTATCTTCGTGATACCACTGACTTCCTGAGAAAACTACAATCCATTGGTGATCTCCCAGAAAACACTATCCTAGTCACTATGAATGCAGAAGCTCTGTACACCAATATTCCACATAAAGATGGACTACAAGCCATCAGGAACATTTTCCCTGATGATATGTACATTGGCCAAACCGGAGTATCATCAGGTATCATCAGGTTAAGGTTATCCCACTTTCCCAATCCGTAGGGCTTGAGGGAAAAGGCATTTACCCGTACCCAATTCACACTCTAGGGCTCAGGGTCACCCATTCCCAGGCCGTAGGGTTGCTGGCATAACCTGGTTAGTTGAAGTACCCACCCTTTCCCAGTTTGTAGGACTTCAGGTGTAATTCTCTGCTGGTTTGCAGGACCAGTGAAGGAGACTTACACAGTGATATCCTTTTTCTCTGTTTATTAACAATTACCAAAACAGAATACACACGCTAAGCATACAATGCTCACCACTTCCAATAAGGCAGACAAACTTCTGGTGCCCATTCAGGATTAGATCATTTTGGGACTTGAGCTTCTGTAAATACAGTTGGCGGGGTGTTGATTTTTGGCAGTTTTGATCTTGGGTTGTGTCCTGGAGTTAGGTTCCAAATAACTTCCTTTTGGACCTCAGTTTATATAGTTAAAACTTGGGTCCTGCTTAGTTAGCTGTACCATAACCAGTCATTTTGAACTAAAGTGTTACAAAGCACCAATCCTAGCCCATTACGAAACAGTTCTTTAACCAATCACATCCTACCACCTTAATTGATTTAAATAGTGCATGCTTAGTTATGAAACAGACAAACAATCGAAGAACCGGACAGAAATCATTCAAATAAAGAATAGGGAAGTGGATACCATAAAGACAAAACAATAAAAAGTGTAGCTTTTACAGCCACAACTGTTAAAGTGATTCCTTGCCAGACAGAATGCTATTAAACAAAGTTTTCTTTACACCTTTTAAGATATGTTTCTTTATCTGTTGATGGTAAGTACCATTAGGACAGTAGCACTTTCTTAATAGCACGATAATTCATTGTCTTGATGTAATTTCAGGAATGTGAACATGGGACTACATGCTACTTAGCTTATGGCTGCTGTCTCTCTAGTATAGCTGCTACTATTTATCCAAAAACAAGGCCTCAGACCTTACACTTGCTAGTTGCTTCCTACAGTGTTACATCCCCAAGAGTACTGATCTATACATTTATTCCAAATGTACAATTAATCCTATACAGACAATGTAAAATTTATTAATAGTATTAGACTTGGTGGTGGTCTCCTAGAGAGCTGACTGGTCACATGCAGCTGGCTCGCCTTGGGTGCCAGTCAAGAGAAACAAAACAGGTGGGAGGGAGAGATGAAATGAAGACCCAGCAGACAGCCTGACTGACTTTCTTCAGAAAGGGCAAAACACTCATTGTATCAAAGGCTGCTAACAACACCTTACTTTTCCACTCAACCAATTGCTGTAGTTGCCACAAGGATGTTAAGCTGTTATCAGTAGGGAGAAAAGGCGGGTCATTAAAGGAAGGGGAGTCAGTGCATAAGACAGTATCTCTGCTAGGTTGTGTCCAGAATAAGGAAAGGTTTTTGAAAACTATTATATGAAGGCATTGGGGGAACTTTCTGAGCAGCAATCATATCTACCTGTAGTTTTGCTGCTAATAAATTTTCTGTTTCCTTAGAGTGACTTTAATGTCATACGTTACTTCAATAGTAACTGGTTTGCATGGATAGCAATGTACCCATTATTCTAATCAGATGTAGCAATGTATACAACCATTTTCAAGTACAGGAGCGATGCTGAAAATGCCTTGTTGGTAAAGAGTGAATTACAAAGGTGCATGCACATAGTTTCAGAGAGAAAGAAGAGAGGGTTGGAATGAATTTTCCTCCATGTCAGACTGGCAGTGACCTTAGGGTTTTGCCTTCCTCTACAGCTTGGGGAGTGAGTCACTCACCAGGATTCTCTGGGTATATCTCACTTAGTAAAATTGCTTGCTATTGCAGGGACCTCAGGCATTGGTGCACTTAAGTCCCTCCCATTCTATGTCTGAGATATGTAAGAGTTTAGTCTTTTGTGGGCTGTAATACTTTGGGTGTTGGAGTTAGTGTGTAAATGCTAGATGGTGCTTGTGGCATGTGATATTTAATTCTGGCCTTAAACTCTGACTCATTCTGAAATACCTCTTAGCAACCAATCTGAGTGCCAATGTGAGCAGCCTCAATGATCATTGTGTACTGATTAAAGTGCATAACTAGTCTCCAAACTATGCCTTGAGGGGAATAATATATATATTGTCTCATTCCAATCACCCTCTTTCTTCGTATAATGAAAGAAGGTGGCTTGTAATGAGACAATGGGGAATCACCACAACCTCTGGTCCAGTGTAATATTTCCTCAATTGTTTAAAAATGCAATACTTGATCAGGACTTTGAGGAGATGAAAAGCCTTTATTCAATGTGTTTATCACGATGACAATGGGATGAAGAAAATTATACATGAGATTTAGAATTTTCCAAAAGTCTTTAAATGTCATGCTACCACAGCATCTTTCATGTGAGGATCCAAGTTACAGACATTAATTGGTTAAGCCTTGCAAAGTTTGAGAAAAGTACTGTTATGCTCCTTTGACATTTGTGGAAGCAGGAATTAAATGTTGAAGTGAGTTGCCTCCATGATCACTAATGTGTCAAATGACAAACCAGCAATAGCACTCGAGTCTTGACTTCTAATCTCCTGCTCTAACCACTGGATACACTGCCTCCAGGTTTTTGAAAACATAAAAATGAATACTCTGGTTTTCTCTTCTGAGTTATGTCGTTTAAATGTCCTTTTTACATTACTTTTAGAAAAGATATTAACCAGAGAAAGTAATGCCTCTGTTTTTAACGAGGCTAATGATGAGCTTGGGGATAGTGGTAGGGTAGCTAATGGGAATGAGGATATGGAGATAGAAATGACCACATCTGAGGTAGAAGCCAAACTGAAACAGATTACTGGGACTAAATTGAGGGTGCCAGATAATCTCCATCGAAGAATATTAAAGGAACTAGCACATGAAATTGCAAGCCCATTAGCAAAGATTTTTAATGAATCTGTAAACTCAGGACCTGTACTGTATGACTGGAGAATTGCTAACATAGTTCCTATTTTTAAGAAAGGGGGAAAAAAGTGATTCAGGTAACAAGCCTGTTAGTTTGACCTCAGTAGTATGCAAGGTCTTGGAAAAAAGTTGAAAGAGGAAGTAGTTAAGGACATTGAGGTTAATGGTAGTTGGCATAAAATACAACATGGCTTTACAAAAGGTAGATCGTGCCAGACCAACCTGATCTCATTTTTTTGAGAAGATAACAGACTTTTTAGACAAAGGGTATGCAGTGGATCTAATTTACGTAGATTTCAATAAGGCATTTGATAACTGTTCCACATGGGGAATTTAGTTAAATTGGAAAAGATGGGGATTAATATGAAAATTGAAAGGTGGATAAAGAACTGATTAAAGGAGAGACTACAATGTGTCGTACTGAATGGTGAACTGTCAGGCTGGAAGGAGGTTGCTAGTGGAGTTCCTCAGGGATCGGTCTTGGGACCAATCTTATTTAACCTTTTTATTACTGACCTTGGCACAAAAAGTGGGAATGTGCTAATGAAGTTTGCAGATGACAAAGTTGGGAGGTATTGCCAATACAGAGAAGGATTGGGATATTATACAGGAATATCTGGATGACTTTGTAAACTGGAGTAATAGAAATAGAAATGGAAATAGGATGAAAGTGCAAGGTCATGAATTTAGGGACTAATAACAAGAATTTCTGCTATAAGCTGGGGACCATGAGTTGGAAGTGACAGAGGAAGAGAAGTACCTGGGCGTATTGGTTGATCACAGGATGACTATGAGCTGCCAATGTGATGTGGTTGTGAAAAAAGCTAATGTGGTCCTTGGATGCATTAGATGAGGTATTTCCAGTAAAGATAGGGAGGTATTAACACCGTTATACATGGCGCTGGTAAGATCTCATCTAGAATACTGTGTGCTGTTCTGGTCCCCCATGTTTAAGAAAGATTAATTCAAACTGGAACAGGTGCAGAGGAGGGTTACTGGGATGATCTGAGGAATGGAAGACCTGCCTTATGAGAGGAGACTCAAAGAGCTTGGCTTATTTAGCCTAACCAAAAGAAGGTTGAGGGGAGATAAGATTGCTCTCTCTAAATACATCAGAGGGATAAATACCAGGGAGGGAGAGGAATTATTTAAGTTCAGTGCCAATGTGGACACAAGAACTAATGGATATAAACTGGCCATCAAGAAGTTCAGACTTGAAATTAGACGCAGGTTTCTAACCATCAGAGGAGTGAAGTTCTGGAATAACCTTCCAAGGGAAACAGTGGGGGCAAAAAGCCTTAGCTGGCTTAAAAATGAGCTTGATAAATTTATGGAGAGGATGGTATGATGGGACAGCCTAGAATAGCAATTGTGACTCATCTTTGACTACTGGTGGTAGATATGCCAATGGCCTGTGAAGGGATGTTAGATGGGGTGGGTTCTGAATTATTACAGAGAATTCTTTCTAGTTGTCTGACTGGTGAGTCTTGCCCCCATGCTCAGGGTTTAACTGATTGTCATATTTGGGGTCAGGAAGAAATTTTCCCCCAGGGCAGATGGGCAAAGGCTCTGGGTTTTTTTTTTTTTTTTTGCCTTTTTCTGTAGCCTGGGCACGGCTCATTTGCTGGTGGATTCTCTGTACCTTGAAGTCTTTAAACCATGATTTGAAGACTTTAATAACTCAGTCATAGAGTAGAGGTTTATTACAGGAGTGGGTGGGTGAGGTTCTGCGGCCTGCACTGTGCAGGAGGTCAGACTAGATGATCATATTGGTCCCTTCTGACCCTAGAGTCTGAGTCTGTGACTTCATTTAAAAAAAAAAAAAAGTTTTAAAGCTTGGCGAATTTAGCAGAAATCATTTAAATAGTTGCCATATTAGCACATTGCCCAGGAAATAACAGAAATAAAAATTTATTAAAATTGTAGTTGATGCTCTATTATGAGGCACAAAACAGATTGCTCTTTTTTTATAGTTATCCTTGAAAAGCCAATCCGGATTCCAAGATTTCTGTCTGTCAAGGCCTCTCATGTCTTAAAAGGATTTTTAAACAAGGTAAGTTTTACCACACTTATTTCTCTTAAGTTCAATAGCTCAGAGCTTCATGTTATAAAACATAAATTAATTAATAACTTAGAGGTGTATCTACTTACTGTAAAGAAAACACAAAATCAGGACATATAGCTACCAAAAACCATCTTTTAAATTGCTGGGTTTTTAATGTGAAAATTTCATAGCATGGAACTTAATTTGAAAACCTACGAGCAGGTTGGTTACTTAGTGAAATGGTCTTTTATAATGAAACTGAGTACAAAATCAAAGATAATTAACTATTGGTCTGTGCTTGCAAACAGTTATTAAATGAGTAGTCCTTACTAATACAGGTACGCTAAGTGAAGTCAATGAAATTATTATCTGGTTCAGTGAGGGAAAATAGCACATTTACTAAGTAAATTCAGAATTTTGGTATCAGGAGAAATGCTGTAAAATAAAAACCAGTCTTAAATGAATTTTGAAACTCATGAAGTTTAGAAAACTAGATTGCCTTAACTTACTTTACCAATAGTTTATATACTGCTACCTAACCTCATATAATCTGCATGAGTCAGTGAAAAACTGGGGAGTTGTGACAGAACAATTTAAAAAAAAAAAAAAAAAAAAAAGTGTAAAGAAACACAATCTTGATTGTGTTTTCTCTTGTCTTCCACAGGATCCCAAAGAAAGGCTTGGCTGCCAGCCACAGACAGGATTTTCTGATATCAAGTCTCACACGTTTTTCCGCAGCATAGACTGGGATCTGGTAAAAAATAATTTATTCTACTTAAGTATGATAAATAGAAGCGTGTTCCTTCAACTTTTCAATTACTGTGTGCACAAACCTTTTATAGTAAACACTCTGATAATGTAAACACTCTCTTCAAAAATACAGTTGCTCATAACTGAAAGAATACTTCAAGCCTCTAAAAGTATTAATGTAAAATTATCTTTGGTGTCATCAGTTTAGGTTTGTCATTCATTTAAAAATGTTGGAAACTAGATTAATTTCATGGTCAAAAATCTGACTTGTTACTGAATTTTTAAGGCCTAGTCTACACTGACCTGCAAATTCAGCGGCAGTCAAAAGGAGTTACACAAGCTACGTAGAGCAGCTTGCATAACTTACGTCAACTTCCTAACTTCTGTTCTACATGCTGTCTCTACTACTCTGTGCCGACTGGAAATGCGTACCTGTCGACGCAGCACTACGCTTCTTCTGGAGGTGGTTTTAGTAGATTGATTTCCAGATTGATTGAACGTGTCTTCATTGCCACTCAGTCGAACTGGATAAATGGATCTGATGGCGTTGAGTAGACATAGCCACAGTGTAGTTGCACTCATGACTTTACTTTAAAAATGTGAGGTTACATTTTTAGTAAAAAGACCATCGTGATATTCGCTAGAAAATAACAAAATGTTTTAAGCCATAATAAAGACTTGGGGGTCAGTGAATTCCCTGAGTTCTGTTGGTAGATGCTGCAGAACTTGTGCTGCTGCCCCTATTACCAACAAGTCAATCTGGTGCAATACAAGGACCAAACCAACCCTCTCATTCCCAGGAGTGGAGGGGTTAAAATCTGTGACTTGGACAGCCCACAAAATGGGTAGGGTCTATCAAGATGGGGTGGGGCCAGAACACATGCTGATTCAGCAGAGATCTTCTGCTGGTAGAGGTCTTGTGGAGCCCTGCTTTTAATTTAAAGCTGCTGCTACCTGGTGGTTTCCTATAGAGGAGGTTGTAACTACCCCCAACATGTACAGATTGCACACCATTGTTCTTGATGGTCTGAATCAATCCCTTTCTAACTTTTGTCTAAATCCTATTTAATTATATATTAGCCAGGTCTGATTCCTGAGAGGCAAAATACCTTAAGCAGGTCTTGAATAGTGCTAAATGTAATGGGGACTTTGGAAGAAAAGTTTTCTATGAAAAACAATACTAGAGTGAAGCTGTTACTAATATATGCTCTGTATAGCATCATTCATATACATGGCATCTGACAGACACATAACAAGGCAGTTTCCTCACAGTTTATAATATAAGGACCCAATCATAAAAAACCTCAACTATGTGAGTAATCCTTACTTACCTGAATAGGCCCATTGATTTTAATACAGTAGTTAATGTTTGTAGGATCAGGCCCTTAAATGTGGCTTGAAAGCAATATGATAGAGAAGTTATGTTTTGCTTGTTTGCTTGTTGTTTTCAAGCTTTACATTTTGTTTTCTTACTCTTTGCTGTTAGGGAGGGTTTTTTTGTCTATAGTGTGATAAGATGTACTTTCCTTTCAGTGGAATTGCAAGAAGGTGCATGCAGTGTTTAAAAGTTGATTAGTTGTGTCAGTTGATGTAGAAGAACACCAATCACTTCTTGATTATGTCCATCACTCTCATCATGAAATCATCATTAAAAACTACTATCTACCACACTAACTACTTTATGGCTAAGGTACCAGCTGTGTCAGGAACATTACTTTAGTTAGCTATGTAAATTTTGAATAGCTAGTTTAATGATGGAGATGTAAGTATGTGGGTTTTTGGTTTTTTTTTTTTTTTTTTTTTTTTTTTTTTTTTTGCAGTACTGTGAACTCCACAGGAAATATTGTAGAAACAGGAGGTAAGGACTGTACCAGCATGAGAGAAATTTTCAGAGAAAGGGAGAAAACAGAAAGAATTTAATCATTCTTTGAGGCTCATTGTTCAGACCATCCTCATCAAAGTTTTTCAGAGAAGCAGCTTTCTACAGAGGCAGAATATCTGGCATTAATATAGCTGCTCATATAACACAGGATCTGATTAGGCTATTTATAATTTGTGAAGATATAGGTTGTTCTAAATAGCTCCCTTAATCTAGCCTGTGATGTTATTTTACAGCATGTTGTACCTTCAAGCACTATAATGCTAATTATTAGGATGTTTCTTAATAGAATATCAACATCAAACTTCACATATTGTAGCTTTGAGGGAAGATTTTTGTTGGATTAATTTTATATTTATAAAAGAGACTTTTTACTACTTCACTTACTTTATATTTCGTGGTGATTGATCACTTGGGAAGACCACCCCGAACTGAAATAGGGTGATTATGTAATCCTGCCCATCTTTTCAACAAACTGTTATGTAAATTATGATCTTCAAATGTAAATAATGCATAATTTAACACTTGATAAAAAGATTACAGGAAAATCATGTTTACTTTGGACCCCTATTGTGTTCTGGGTTGTAGTTAGAAGATGCTGATGCTCGTAGTTTTAGGTGTCACTGGCATTTTGTTGTAGGCCAAAATATTTATTTTGCAAAGTAAATAAAAGCCTAATATAACTATTATTTTTTAACTTAGTGAATGTTCTTCTGGATTGCAAGTAGTGAGGGAGTAAGAGATTTTCATTAAACAATTCTCTTTATCATTTACCCCTGAAACACAACAGCCTTACTCAATAAAACCAGAGGGTAAAATTTACTAGAAACTAATGCCAGGGTCCAGTCTGAGTGAAGTGCAAAAAATAAACATAATGCAGAAATAGTGAAAGGAGACATTCTGAATATCTTTCCAGTGTTAGCAATCTGAGGCCTGGTCTACACTACAGCTGGCAGTCAACGTGAGATATGCAAGCTACGTACTGTAGTTCCATATCTCCCATCAACTTATTTATGTTGTCATACCACTGCATCTTCACTGCATTGTGTCAATGGGAGATGCCCTCCAGTCAGTGCAGTCTTACTGCTTTCAGGGAGATGGATTAAGTGTGTTGAAAGAAGAGCACTTCTGGGATGGATTGAGTGGGTCTTCACATCCCACTCAATTGATCCTGCGGCATCAATCCCCATGGAGCTGGCAGTGTAGACATGCTGTAGGATGTAAGTAGTAAATGGAAGGACGTTTTTCAGTGACTATTAAACTTATGTGGCCTGATTTTTGAAAGGCATTAAACCTCCCCAAATGACTTAATTGGAAGCAGGGGTGCTCTTTATTTTGATTAATTTTTGGACGAGGGATACATTGTACAATACAAGTCTACCGTATGGATAATTTCAGCAGTGGGATGTTGCTTTGCATGGCATGAGGCAGTAACAGTCTGGAACCTAGTAAGACAGATTTCCTAATTCTTTTAATTCATTTACCAAATATTTCCTGCTATATAAGGGAAAATCCATTTATATTCCTAATCGTCGTATTACACTGTAATGCAGTACATATTACATAATAAAAGCAATACTAAAAAATTATGCTTGATGTCACTGCTTAGCTGTGCAGAGATACAAATGGAGATGGACCTAGAATGAAGATCCATATAAAGAGCAATATGTTTGACAATTAATTGCATACAAAATGTATTCTTGGGGTGGTGGGGGGGAGGGTTAGGATATAGTGGAGACCAGTATAGGAGTATTTTATTAACACACTTTGGAGTTTTGTCCACTCACACAGGTAGGTCTGAACTTAGCCAACAGAAGTCATCACAAACATAAATGGGCCGATATTTTGGTGTGTGGTTTGAGAAGTAAACATACTAAACCTACATAATCGAAGATGTGGAGACTGTCAATAAGTTGAACCTAAGCAATGATCGGTGATGCAGTGAGAAGCAAAATTATTTTGGGAATGAAACTGGAAGCAAGTGAAAAGTTTAGTCTTGGAAAATCAGAGTACATCAAGAACAGTTCCAGGTAACCTTGAAAGATTGCTTTCTGACATGTAAAGAATTCTTAAGAATGTCCACTTCAAAGGAAAACAGCACATGAATTTTGAACAAAAGGCCATTGATTTCAATAGGAGTTCGTCACCTAGCCTGCTTAGATGCATTGTGGGATTCTCAAATGCATCTGTCTGAGACAAAATACCTTTTGAAAATCTGGCCCAAAGTAAACAATGCAATTGGATAAGAAGGGGAAAAGTTACAGCAAGATCTTTCATAACAAGGTACAAATGACACTGACATCCAATGAGAAGGAACATGATATGTATTTGGTGCTCTGGTTAAACACTTTTTTTTAAAATAGAGTAGTATGAAGAGTGTTGAGTGGATGAAGAATTAACTAACTTGTCACCTTAAAAGAATAAGGGAAGCCTTTTTGGAAGAGGTTGACAAAACAATGATTGTGTTTGTATCTTGGGGAAAAAAGACTGACGGGAGAGAGAGCTGTGATCTGCTTAGCACAGAGCATAACTATCTATAAAAGTCATTGCTGTGAAGTTGTAATTCAAGGCTTCTCTTGCCGTGTGTGAGGAGCTTGTTTCCTAGAAGTTACAGAGAAACAAAATGAAAGAGAAAAATTACCTCAGCAGTCAGGAAAATACGTATGTGAAAGGAGGTAGTGCAACAAAGCTTGTTAAGGATGCAGTCAGGAAACACCTAGAGGGCTTTCGTGGAGTTGTTAGGCAGCAAACCTACAGAAATGTTGTCTTTTAATACATTTGTATTTGCTGTCAGAGGCAAAAACTTGAGACACATAGAGGCAGGTCAGGGCTACGGCTACACTGATGGCGGCAAAGTCGCTGCCGTCAGATCGATTTCTCTGGATCGACTGAGTGCTCAGTGCAGAAGGAGCCCAGAAGTCGACGGGAGTTATGCAAATTTTTTGCATAGCTTGCGTAACTCCCATCGACTGCCGCCGAATCCTGGAGGTAAGTGTAGACTGGGTCCAGGAAAGACACACATGGGGGACAATGTCAGAAAAGATGGGAACTTTCAGAAAGCAAGCTGATTTCAGCCTTGAGTTAGCTCAGGAAATTAGATATACACCTCCCTGAGATTCCTAAGAGAGCTGACAGAACTGATTCAAATGCATTTTGTGGCAACAGATTCCTTAGTTCCTCAAATTAAAGGCTGCCACACTGCCACCTACTTTTCAAAGTAGACTTTTACTTTCGCACTCCAATGGGCATAATATCCTACAGAAGAGTTCAATTTTATTCTTTCTACTCCTTGAACATCATATTATATCCATTCAGAATGCTGCGGCAAAAATTATTTTCCTAGCCCATCGCTTTGACCATGTCTCCCCTCTCTTTGCATCCCTCCATTGCTATAAGCGTAAATGACTCGTCCTCACTTTCAAGGCTCTTTGTGGTCTATTGACTCCCATCTCTGTCATCTCTCTATATGTTAAATTTTCAAACGAGCACTTTTGTGTTGTCATCCTCACTCCTGGGTGGAGCGCCCCATAAACATCCACAAAACTAACAAATTATCATTCTTCCAAACCCTCCTCAAAACTTTGCTTTTCTGTGATGTCTACAGAAAACTTGACATCAGCTAGGCTGCTGGTGTGCTGAGACCACTGCCTATATCATGCTAACCAATACTATCTCACTGTTTGTCTGTATCCGTCTGTTGTCTCTTGTTTTATACTTAGTCCCTGCTTCAAAGAGCTTACAACCGATCTTTTTGTTCGTGTTTAGCACAATGGGGTGCTGGTGCAAGCCTGGGGCTCTTGGGCTATGGTGATATAAATAAACACGCTTAGTTATAATCTGCTTAGCTCTAGCAGTCTATTCAGTTGTTACTGTCAAACCAGCGATGCACGGATGAACACATGCATGCACAAACACACAGTATGGGTCTGTCTTTGGTAGACTTAAAAGAAATTAAAAGGTGTTTAGAATCTAAAGGTCAGGAACTGCATTATAACAGTTTTAAATAGGTCAGATTTTGGCCCTAACTATGTTACAGTGATTCTTTAAGATACAGACGAGTGCACCCTAAATCTCAAGTATTGTACAAATGTTGTTGCATTCCAGTTGGCATAATTATAGATTTTTCATGTAACACAATTCCCAAGTATTATAGTTTGAGCAGTCTCTTAGTTTGTGTATTGATTTCAGAATCATGTCTTTTTATTGCAGGTTTAGTCCTTACTGTAATAATTGCATTGAGACATTGGCAGGTCTTTCAAAGCAAAACCAATATATAGGCAAAATTCTGAAAAATGTAAATTGGGTATGAAAATCATAGTTATTACTGCAACAGAGTTTATGGGGTATCATACAATTAAGTACATTGGTATGGTAGAATCTATGCTCTTTCAGAGAAGACTATAAGTGCTATTAAATTCAGGAAGAGAAGAAAGGGTGCCCCCTTAACCTTCTTTTTAATTGAAGCATTCAAGTAGTAGAGAGAACCTGTGTCAACCTTTAAAGAACCCTGAACTTAAGTTAGGAAAAATAAAACCTAAAATGTGTGTTCCTTGTTGATCTCTGTTGTTAAATGCTGTATATTCATTATAATAATTTCTACTGCCTGTCTAAACAAGATGTTTTATTTGGGTATTTTGACATTCATCTCCAAGAATATGTTTTCAACTTAAATTTATAGTTATTTTACGCTCTCCATTAAAAGTGACTTCTGTTTTATAACATAAATAAATTTAGCTCTGAAAGGTCAGAAAATTCAGTTGCTGTATTTTCATCAGAAAATAAACACCCCAGAATCCCCACAAATTTTGTCCGAAAACTGATTTTAAAAGAATTTTAAAATGAAGTCTTGAATTAAGCCTTTTAGTTTGAATAAACTTAAACCAATATTTTAAATTTTGTGCATATATAACAGGTGTCTTGGGGTTGGAACATTGATGGGGAATGATTTGACTAGGGCCTTTTAGTTTAAAACTTCTATGTCTAGTGTCAGAAACCTGAAGTGGGGGAAAATCCTCATCTGAGCATTTCAGAACCACAAAAAATGTAGGTTCAGATCAGCTTCTAAAATTGGGTAAAAGTTCAGGAAGATCCTTTGCATGTCTCAGCCAGACTTCCCATAGTCAAATCCTACATCCCCCTTTTTGAGCAGATTATTTGTTGTTTCTGTTTTCCCTTGGATTTACCTTCTGTCTCTGTCCCTATTAATTCAGGGACCTACAGAAAACAATATTCACTGTTGGAGAACCATTATCAGGAAAACACAGAACTTCTGAAGTTGGCTATTTGCTGTAATATAGTTGCCATGAGTGATGGATTCTCTCATGGCACCAGGAAGGGAAATCTGTCCTCCTTACTTTCTGGAAGGAGTCTTAACGACACATATAACATTGTGTCACATCATTAAACAAGATTCAGAATCTTCAGATTTAGATGTCATTTTGAGGGCTTCGAGCACTAGAATTGTTGCCATATAATACTATATTAGTGAATTGAATCATCACGCCAGCTCGTCGTCTTACTGACATTAAGTAACATCCGTCATCTTAATCCTCATACGTCCTTGGTTTAATAAACAATAAAATATTAAATTGCAGTAAGCAGATGGCTAAATTTTAACTAACATCAATCCTTGTAAAAAAAAAAAAATTATAAAAGATTTTGTAATTGAAAGTAGTGTATGATGAATTGGATCCAGATGTGAACACCGCAAAGAAGGAATTTTACACTAGGGTTTGAAATATAATAAATCTATGTCCCTAATTGAGGTGGCTTGTCAAAAGGTAGTGGAGCTATTTTTCATTTAATTATTGTTAAAAGGGTATGCAATTCATTTTCTTTATTTGTACTAGCTATTTGTACTGAATTTATTTTCTGGTGACTTGTAGAACATGGGAGTTAAGTAAATTAGACACCTACAGTAAAGTTGAGTTAATAGGCTTGTACATAGATCCCTAGAGTATTTGGAAAACATGATTTCTAGAGGCATATGGACACACTCCATCATTTTCTCCCCAGCTCTCTTATATCTCTGCCCTAGCTCATTCTGTGGCTATCCTCAGTCTTAAGTTACTTTTTGACCCAAGGCCCAAAATGCCTTTAGCCACAGTGAAGACTGACACCACTGGGAGGAGGCAGGCATGTTTTTGTGGGCTTGGATCTGTTGGAAGTGAATCCTGACAAGCCTAGTTACAATTTCAATCGATAACCGTCAATGAACATCGATTTCAGCTGATGACTGAAATGGATCAGTATTTTTTTTCCCCATCACTAATAGTGAGCATGCCTGCAGGGATTAGGTGTCACTGGCTCTGCAGCCATGCAGGGAGCCCTTGGCAGCCCTGTTATAGGAGTGAGGGAGCAGCTCCATGACAGTGGTGACAGCTGATCCCTTCAGGCACAAGTTGTGAGGGAAGGCTAAGGTTCCGGTGGGGCAGAGCAGAGACCCTTGGCCAGGACTGCAAGGAGGAAAAGGACAAGGCCCCGGCTGTGTGGGAGGCCAACCCACTACTTAATACTGCTGCAGCAGTGCAGGGAGCAGTCTGCAGCCCCACTGTGACAGATCCCCTCCTCTCTGTCTCCCCCCACCTGGAAGTGCCAGGGGTCTTTGCTCTGCTGCACCAGAACAACAGCCTTCCCCACCCCTTGTGCAGGCAGAGGAGTAAGTGGGGCTGATGATGTACAAATCCCTGCAGGCACAAGGGGTGGGAAAACTGGAGTCCTTCCCCTGCAAAGCAGAGACTCTTGGTCAGGACTGTGAGGAGGAGGCATCATCCCCAGCCATTGAGTTGGCCATCCTGCTGCTGAATAGTTCTGTCCCCGAGCAGGAGCCATTTAGTAGCAGGATGGCCACCCCCACATCAGGGACTCATTGTCATCATTGCAGCTCTGCCCGGGGATTTCTGCTGTGCCCCACCTGCACCCCAGCCTTCTTTGTGCCTTCAGGGGTCAGGTGTCACCGGCCCCTTAGCTGTGCAGGGAGCCCTCTGCAGCTCTGATGTCACAGATCCACTCACTCACTGATGTGCCAGGAGTGTGGGAGCAGTACCCAGACAGGAACTGTTCCACAGCAGCTCATCCTTCTCCTTAGTCCTGGCCAGGGGTCTTTGCTGTGCAGGGCTGTGATGGTCGCAGCCTCCCTTGGCCCCTCAGCCACATAGGGAGCCCCCTGCTGTCAGCATTGCCCTAATCCCAATGCTACTCCCAACAGCTGTAAAAATACAAATAGTTAAAAATATAAATGGATAAAAATGAATTGGAAAAATAAAAATTGAATTCTGCCAATTCTAAATACAACTTTCAATGACCAATTACAAGGAAGTAATTTAGCCTTTTTCTGAAGTTTATCTTGCAAACTCTCTACCTTCTCTCTTTGCATGCTAAAAAACTAGTTGTATCTGTTCAAAATGAGATGGTTTTCTTAAGGATATTGAATAATGAAATACATTCCAAACATGTAAAAGGGGCCAAGACAGATTGATCACTGTACATGTTTTTTTTCTTTTGAGCAGTATTATGTACATGTGCTACAGACCATAATAATATAATGGATAGTAATCATGACAGTGCAAAAGTCAGAGCTGGAAGTAGACCTATGTGTACCTGCCTCTACAGATCTCAGAACCAACCCATTAATATACTACAGGCTATCATATGGTAAATGAACTAACTGCATAGAAATGAGAAGTTCATGAAGGACAGGCAAAAAAAACCATGCAGGACAAAAGAAACAAAAGAAAAGGAAGTAGGCAAACAGAAAGATGCACTCCTCATAGAACTGCAACTCTTTTAGAACTGAGCTGTGGCAACTTTATAGAGGTTACTGGATTTTCCGTATGTCAGGTAAGTGACGCAAAGGAAGAGACAGATTTTGCCTTTGTTTAAGCAAAGCATTGTAACTACCATTTCCGATCTGAAGGCCCATTTAGAAACACAGGAATTGTTGTGCTGTATCTGACCAGGGGTCCATCCAGTCTAGTAGCCTATATTCAATAGTGTCTAGTTTATAGGAGGGTGAAATGGACAATATGAGAGAGCCTGCTTGTGTCTTCGTAAGCACAGGCAGTTGCTTGTTGGCTAGTCATCTGAATCATGGGCTTCTCTGTAACTTATAGATTTATATCATGTGAAATGTTATCAGTATAAAAATGCAACCTTTTTAGAGTTGCTCTGAATCTTTGTGGGGAAACTACAAGTTTAGAAACAATTTTGCCAATCTGTCATTTAAATTAATATTATTTATTGTTATCTCTGTGGATGTTTTTCATGAAAACAAAATAATGTGATTTTTCACAGTTTTCCAGATAGTGTTATCTGGTCTCTTTCAAAGGGAGTTTTGAGTGTTGATTTTCTATCTGATATTTCTCTAGAGAAACGGTGACCTCCAGTGGCCAGCTAGGCTACTCCAAAGTATATCCTACATAGGCAATAACAGATCAGAACAATGATCATACCTGGTAGTCTGTTTCTGGCAAAGCCACTATCAGAAGCTTGAGGAGAAGGTAAAATACATTCCAAATGCTATGCAACATTGCTTGTAGGGATAGAGGAATTCCTTCCTGATCCCTGTGATGATCAGCTTCATGCCCTGAAGTATGAAGTTTGATCACGTTGATCTTAACACACGTAGCTAAAACATTATAGTCCTAAAGTTATCCAGACCCTATCATAATCCAGCCCCAACAGTTATTTCTCTGACATCTTTATCAGGGTCATATCTTATGGGGATATGTATCAGAAATGTACCTCTACTATTCAAAGAAGGCAATAATTAATTTTAACCAGAATATGTTTAACAAAAACTCATTCAGAAATAATTTGTTAAGCAGTTCATTCATCAACTGCATGCCTTGTTAGACTCATTGGCAGTGGGAGAAATGTATTGTTGAATAATATCAGAAATCTATTGTAAGTTATTATCAAGTGGCTTCTCAAGCATTTTAAATAAAGGAACTCCTGTTCCCCAAAATGTTTTGCAGCTAGGCTTTCTGATTCACTAACAAAGATTTGATTTTACATTAAAAGAAATGTCACTATTAGATAGAATTGGCAACATTTCTTAGAGGCAATTGTTAGATTTATTAAATTTATCATTTTAGTAATCCTAATTTCTCATGAACTATCCAGTGAAATGGGACTTCTGACATGCAGAAGGAATACTTTTTTGTGAAACGGTAAATGGCTTTCACAAGTTCTGAACATCAGCAATATTAAGGTTGCAAGATCTTCCAGGCAAGAACTCTGGGTCCTTTGAGACACAACACAGAACTTTAACCCAGGAACAAGTGGAGGGGCAAAGGTGGCTTAAGCCTTGGCCTAAAGGTTAAAGCCACCTTTGCCCCTTCTCAATTCTGGGCTCCTCCAGGGCTGGAGCAGTCCCTGGCATAAGGCAACTTTTCCTCTGCTGCTAACGGGCAGCAGCACTGCCCAGAACATGCAGCTAGGCTCCCTCTGACTGACCCACCCTTCCAACCTCAGCCCTGCCCCTGGTATGTCTCCTATCCTGAAATTTGCAATGGGGTACTTGGAAAACAGACAGCAGCTGTATTCCTCAGTTAAGAACATAAGAATGGCCATACTGGATCAGACCAATGATCCATCTAGCAGTATTCTAGCTTCTGACTGTGGCTGGTGCCAGATGCTTCAGAGGGAATGAATAGAACCAAGCTGTTAAGTGATCCATCCCCTGTCATACTGTCCCTGCTAATTCAGTCATTTACATCTCTGTTCCTAGTGTAAATTGGCAAGATCTTTCTGTATACAATACCAACCTTTGCAAGACCTCTAGAGTTGTAGGTTTTATTTATCATGTCATATGTGCACGAGGGCCCCAGTAGCAAAAACATATTTGTAATATACGTTTCTAAGATGTCCATTAAGGCTGCTTTACTGTCAAAATTGTTTTTTGATGAAAATGGGATTTTTGACAAGACTTTTGCAAACAGTATCCACATTCCACAGAAAATTTTAACTTTCTGTCAAAAACACAACTGTGCAAAACCAGAAATTTTTTAATTAACATTTGAAAAGTTTTAATTTTGGAGTTTTGTTGCAGTGCCTCCTTGGATCTGAAGTTAGTGTCTCTCACTGCCATTCCGTCTCTGGATTGGGTTTCTTCTAGAAAACTACATCTCCATAATGCACTGCAGCTAGACTCCTAAGATGCACCATGGCGGCTCGGCAAGAGGGGGGAGACTGTGGTGCATCATGGGAGTTAGTGTTTCCAGGAAGCCCTACCTACCATAGAGTAGATGAGGGGGTTGAAGGACCTGAGTTACAACTCTCATAAAGCCCCATAGCAGTATTTCTGAATAGAAAATGTTGACAGTTTGGTCAAATGGTTTTCAATTTTCCACCAAAAAGTTAAAATTTTCTACATGAATTCCCCCACGCTCTCCTCAGTGGCTGTAATGTCCATCACTGCAGCATTTGGACCCAGTCCTTCAGACCCCATTGGGCATAGTACTCACAATTGGAAATTATTCCCACAGCGCAAATGGGACTATTCCCAGTAGTTAATTTGTAGGATTGGACCTTTTATAATTTTTTAGTGAACCATGGCCAGTGGAAAATGTTTGACTTACTTTTATTCCTGGTTAGAAAAGACTTGCTATTTAAACTGGGCCAAATCTCCTTCATGTCTATTACTAGATTGATTTGTATTTTTCTTGCAAAGCAGTTTATATTTAGCTTCTTAGTGACCCTCACTTGTACTGATAGTTCTCCTGAACTCTAAAACTATGCTTCAGAAAATTTTTTCCAGGGTATATGAAGGAATGTAACAAGCCGGTATTTTTATCCTGTGTATATGTGTGTGATGTGTATAATTGAGTTTGCAAGTATGAATATGTTCTTTGTTTCTAGTAAATAGAAATGTCTTTTTCTTGGGGAAAATGTGACTTAAAATTAATTTAATGGAAACTCCCATATAGTTGAGGCCTTACTAATTTAAAGAGGTGACATCCAGAGCTATTCATTACTAAACTGAATATTGAATCAGCGTTCCACCCCCCACCCCACCCCCAGGTTGTATTAGGCTTATTTTTCTGAAACAGATGATTATGTATGTTGGAATTACTTAAGGGAATACAGCACCTTTATAATAAATATATCTAGTGTTTGGTTTGTGGGTATTGATTTTGGGACTGTGCCTGCCAAGTTGTTGTACTTGAATTAAGTTTTGCTGTGTTATCTTTTGAGTTTTGTCTATTGGGGTATAAAACAGAGACTTATTTTGAAGTTGGAAAGGCAGCCAGATAAATTCCTTTGTATTGACTGAAGCTAGTTTTGATTCTGTTGAATCTCAGTGAAGGCTGCATTTGAAAGAGGGCTTTTATTTTGAATCCTCTACCAGCAGCAGCATACAAATTTATTAAAATAATTCTTCTAGAAGTGAAGTCAGTAATGCTGGGCATTGTTGTTGGAATTCAGAGTTGCTCACTTCTTCTTTGAATCCAGCGCAGGTCTGTATAAAAAATCATTACCACATTCGGTGGTCTGTAAAAGAAAGGGTAGTCCCTAACAGATAGGAGTCCACATCCTCTTTGACACCTGGCAACTCTTCCTTTGCCCTGAGAATTGTTCATCCAGGTCAGGGTTGGGGCATACATAGAGAGAGTGGTGTGGGAGGAAGATTGTGCTAACACTTCCAATGCTGTAATTAAGTGGAGAGAGGACTTGAGTTACCAGTGCTGCCAATCTGACACTTTCCATTAACACTATAAATAAAATTACCATTTTCATGTTGCATCCATCATCAGGGAAAAAGATTGTATTTCCAGTGGAGTTCATCAATGTTGTTCATCAATCATGTTTCTCAGCTGTTTTATTTACCAGTATGATATTTTGGTTTAAATTAGATCTTTTTCTGCTCAATCCTACTTGCTATCTAATGAGTACTAGGAGTAACCATTAATAAATAAACCACTGCAGAAAAAGCAGTTACAGCGAAGTCCAATTTTTTCCTTTTGGGAATCTCACATTATTCATTTTCTATAGATACTTAAAAAAATCTTATCAAGAAAATATTAAATTATAGTTTCTGCATTGAGACGGTAGTGTCTGGCACATCTGTGCTGTCCCTTTTAAATCTAAATCTGATTGCAAAAATCTAATTCTCAATGGCTTACAACTTTTTACCAGTCACGTTCTCAAGCTAATTCCTTTTTATATTTGAATTTATAGCACTTTCTTGTTATGTCTTACTGAGTATAGATATTGTCATATACTCCTTATTTAGTGAACCAATAAGATTTCTTGCCTTTAAATATGTTTAAAATGCATTTTGTTCCCTACATTGTCTCCCAGCCTGTCTGTAAATACTGTTGATTTTATAATTTTCCTTTTATTGTGGTCATGAGTATACTTTTCATTTACATGCAGATATCATGGTCATGAGTGAGACACTAGAAAAATGTGCCTTATTGTTAGCTACTCCACTTATCGTAGGCCCCCAGTTTACTTCCTATCACACACAAACCTGTTAGTTATCCTTCTCTTTCCCTCTGATACTTATTGTAGCACCAGACTTCTAACATCAAAAATACAGAATTATAAAATGACTCTATAGAAAATGTTATCCACATTCAAGAAGGGAGTCTAACATAATTTCAAGCTTCTTCCTTTGCTATTTCACGTTGTGCCTTGTTTGTGGGTTCTTATTACACACAGGCCCATAGCATGTTGAGAACTATGCTCAATAGTATGAGGTCAGACATCTTTCTATAGAGCATGAACAAACGCGAAGAATAGACTTAACAAGCAGCATGCTGAGTATTTGAGTGTTCTAACCCTGTTGGAAGAAAGTATTCTGAATTTTTGTACTTTACTGAAAATGTTTTATACGTTAGCTGTTCCACTTACTTGTGTTCGGTACAATTTAGCGGCACACCAAGTTTTTCTGTATTCAAATTCCTGCGTTTGAGGTTGATAAGCAATGTTGTTTTCTCCTGCTTGTTTTTTCAGAATAGTTTTCTGGCAATTTATAGTATTCGTGGGAGGGAACAAGGTGTAGAGGGAGAGAGATTGTGACTTGGTTGTTGCACAATGATTGATTGGTATAAGATCTAGATTAAATATCCACAGTAATATAAACAAAGGTTGGAAAGAGGCAGCTAATGCTGCTTTGCCTCTAGTGCATTTAAATATTCACCAAAATAACACATTGCACGTGGGCTTCTTTGTTTCTTTTCTCTCATGAAGCAGAGGAAAGATTTCCTGGTACTGTCTGGACACTTTCTCCATTAGGATGCAATGTGAAATTCCAAATCATGATCAGGAGAGTTCAGATAAAAAAATGTAAGCAGTGTATAATTATCTTGAAAAACCATGAAAGTACAAGTCCAGTATAATACTAACTAATCAAATGACAGTGTATTCTTATCAGCCCTACAAAAGTTCTGTCCGTTTACTGTTGCATAATAATACTTTATAATCTTGTTAACATGGAGTTCTGTAGCACAGGTGGAGGGATAAAGGCAATAATAATAATACTTGTATCCTTATCTGACAAGAACAAACAGTCCAAAATAAGCGGGCATTGGTTGGCAGCTTGGTCTAATACATTACTTCCTCAACCAATGGGTGCTTGGATCAGTTGAATTCTTTCATTAGCTTCCAGTGCTTTGAACTCATGCCTGTGATTTCCTATCGGTTGCTCCAAAGCTGAAAACATGGCCCTGTTACAAATCCTTTCAGACTACCACAGGTAGGAATTTAAATGGATTGCCTCATTATACCTGTTGGCAGCACTTTTCTCACCCAAGTATGTGATAAACTAGAGAGTCTGGTAACTCCTAGCAGAGATTTGTCTTAAACTTTGTCATAATTTTCTGGTATTTGCACAACTAGTGGTTCCAAGTTAGAAAAGGCTCCTAATCACTTTGAAAGGCATTGTTTATAAGTAAGGATTGGAATGCCTTGGCAGAATTGGAGGGACAAGATCAAGGATCTTTGATTGAACCAACTTCTGTTGGTGAGGAGAGACAAGCATGACAGAACTGAGCCTTCTCAGCTCACACAGCTTCTGACTGTCAATGTAAATGTTTTTTTCTTACACAATAATCAGTTCTCTCTTCGAGTGATTGCTCATATCCATTCCAATATAGGTGTGTGCACGCCCCGTGCACAGATTCCCGGAACTTTTTTCCTTAGCAAGCCCCATAGGGTCGGTTCAGGCGACCCCTGGAGTGCCGCGCTCATGCCGTGGTACGTAGGGCACTGCCAATCCCGCGGGCCCTCAGTTCCTTCTTTCTGTCTGTGACGGTTGCTGGAACATATTGCAAGTAGCCTCCCTTAGCATTCTAGTGCGTTTCTTTGTTTGTTGATTGTGGTAGTTTACAAGTGAATAGTAGATAAGTTGGAGAGTAGATAGTGCCCTTAGGGGCGACGTTAGAGCCATGCCTGGCTCCACGGGTTTCAAAGCCTGCACTGTGTGTGCAAAAGTCTTCCCTGTGAGTGATCCTCCCGATCGCTGCCTCCAATGCCTCGGAGAGCAGCACAGAGGAGAAAATGTAAAATCTGCAAGGCCTTCAAGCCGCGCACCCAAAAGGAGCAGGATGCCCAGCTGAAGGCTATTCTGATGGAGTCCGAGCTCCGCCCGGACTCCGAGCCATCGCGATCGCTGGCGGCACCGAGCGTCTCCTCAGTGTGGAGTGCTCCGATGACACCGACACTGGCACCAAAGTCTGCGGTGCCGAAGAAAAAGAAGCGGCCTGAGGCCACACGCATGGACTCCTCCCTGCGCCCGGTACAGCAGGGCCCGACACAGGAGATGCCCCAGTCATGTACCATGGAGGTTATTTCGGCACCGGCATCTCCTCGCAGGGAGCCTCCCCCGATTCCTGAGGGTGGGGAAGCGCCCCTGCAAGGGCCATTGATGCTGGAGGCTTTCGCAACAGCACGCGCCCTCATGGGCCTGCCCACGCCTCCGTCCCCCCCCTCGGCCGAGGGTTCCGGGACCAGCGTCTTGGGGCAAACCCGCGCTGGGTTGCCTCAGTGGGTGGAGGAGACAGGAGTCGAGGTCTCCCCCCGACAGCTGAGGAGGGTCGAGAGTGCGGGCTCCCCTCCTAGCTCCGACTCTGAGTTGTCAAGCTCCTGACACTGCAGCACCAAGGGCAGTCAAGAGGCAAATGCGTGAGGCGACGCCGTTCCAGTTCTGCCTCACGATGGGGTCGTAGCTCCAGCACCTCAGTACAGAGCCTCGCTTGGCATCGATTCCTAACCCCGGTGCACAGCCTGGAGCGGTCCCCACCTCCAACGCGGATAACGGTGCCCATCACTGCATCAAGGGCCCCGGCACCGCCTGCCTTGGCACCGCTGAGTCTATCTCTCTCGGCTTCACAGAGACATATAGGCGTCATCGCTCCCAATCCCGAGGTGGGAAGCGTCGCCGGAAGAAGTCGAGGCGCAAGAGGAGATCCACATCGTTGTCTCGGGGCCGCTCACCACTCCGGGGCCGCAAACGTCGGTCTAGCAGCTCCGGATCCCAGGTGCGCCAGCCAGACACACTGCAGGCACTGATGCAGGCAACAGCGTGGCCCCAAGGCCCCTGGCAGTGGCCGTACTGGGGACTGTGGGGTACCCAGATGGGCCAGGGCACCACGTCTATTCACTCTCCGATGGCCCAACCAGCACCCCCGCCTCCGGGTCAACCGGACCAGGGCCACCCCTCTGATGAGAGTTCAGACCCCGAGGAGGGTCCCTTCAGGGGGTCCCTCCCACAGTCGTCGTTCTCCTCCTCCTTCTCCCCAGATGAGGCAGCGGCCAGAGAGCGTAAGGCCCCCCTCTTTGACTTCTGGGCCCACCAGGACCTGCAAAAGCGGGTGGCGGGCAATCTGAACATAGACCTTAAAGAGATGTCAGAGGAGGAGGACCCCCTCTTTGGGTCATGTGGGTTGGCAGGGCCATCACGCGTCACCCTGCCGGTGCACGAGAGGGTCATGAAGCTTGCAAAGGCCCTCTGGCAGACCCTCTCTTCTGTGGCCCTGACCTCCAAGGCTGCGGAAAGGAAGTACTATGTCCCCAAAGAAGGATTTGACATCCTATACACTCACCCTGCCCCAGGGACACTAGTTGTAGGTGCTGTCAACCAGCGCGACCAGCAGGGCGGCCAGGGCAACACCCCTAAAGATAAGGACAGTAAAACGCTGGACCTCTTTGGCTGTAAGGTGTACTCCACCGCGGCACTGCAGCTACGCGTCGCTAACCACCAGGCTCTCCTGGGGAGCTATAACCTCAACCTGTGGTCCTCGCTGCAGAGGTTCCAGTCGGTGTTGCCACCAGACCAGGCCGCGGACTTTGCCACTGTGACCCAGGCTGGAGCGGCAGTGGCAAACGCAGCATTACAGTCAGCCAGTGATGCAGCAGATGCCACCAGCAGGGTGATGGCTTCAGCCACCGTCATGTGCCGCTGCTCCAGGCTGCAGTCCTCAGGCCTATCTCAGGAGGTCCAGCAAGCAATACAGGATCTTTTGTTCGATGGGGCTGGACTCTTCTCAGACAAAACAGATGAGAAGCTCCATGCCCTAAAAGACTCGCGGGCCACCCTAAGGTCCTTAGGGCTCTACACCCCGCAGGCCGCGAGACGCCAATCTCGGCCTCAGGCCCAGAGGCAGTCTCACCCTCCACCCATGCCAGCCCCCAGACCTGCTCAACCCAGGAGGGGTCGGGATCGCTACCGGGCGCCCAATCGCCGTGACCATCCGGGGTCTTCGGCGGGGCCCTAACAAGGCCCAAGCAAGGGCAACAACGGAAATAAAAGGTTTTGATGGTGCGCATGAGGGTGGCACTTCTTCCTTCCCCTTGGATCTCTCCCGGCCCTTTGCCCACAGGCTCCGGCCATACTATGCTGAGTGGGAAACCATTACCACGGACCGCTGGGTTCTCGGCGTAGTTCTCAGGGGCTATGCCCTCCAGTTCACAGCCTTCCCCCCCCGGATTCCACTCCTATCCTGTCCCTCTTCAGGGACCCCTCTCACGAGCAACTCCTCATACAGGAGGTCAACTTCCTCCTTCTGCTCGGAGCTGTGGAAGAGGTTCCTCCACAGGAAAGGGGAAGGGGATTTTACTCACAATACTTCCTCATCCCCAAGGCCAAAGGGGGCCTGAGGCCCATATTAGACCTCTGCCGTCTGAACAGGTTTATCAGACGCATCAGGTTTCACATGGTTTCTCTAGCCTCCATCATTCCCACTCTAGATCCAGGGGACTGGTATGCTGCCCTCGACCTCAAAGATGCGTATTTCCATGTTACTATCCTCCCTGGTTACAGAAGGTTCCTCAGGTTCATGGTAGCTGGCTGCCACTACCAGTTCTTGGCCCTGCCCTTTGGCCTCTCGTCAGCCCCCAGGGTCTTTACAAAGTGTATGGCGGTGGTGGCGGCCCATCTCTGCTGCAAGGGGGTCCAGATCTTCCCATACCTGGATGACTGGCTGATCCGGGGCAAGTCCAGGGCCCACGTGAGGAACAGCCTAGCACTCACCTGCGCGACATGCACCAGATTGGGGCTGCTCATCAACGAGCAGAAGTCCACGCTCACCCCGGTGCAGCACATAGAGTTCATAGGGGCCACTCTGGATGCCACCCAGGCTAGAGCCTTCCTCCCAAGGCCTTGATTCGAGACCATGGCTGCCATAATCACCGATTTACACAGGTCCCCCACGACAACAGCCAGGCACTGCCCTCAGCTGTTGGGACATATGGCAGCATGCATGTATGTGGTGAGGCTGGCTCGCCTCAAGCTCAGGCCTCTACATGCATGGTTGGCCTCAGTATACATGCCAGCCAGACATTCGCTGACCAGGGTAGTCACTGTCCCCACCCAGGTATTGTCCTCCTTGGATTGGTGGAGGGAACCGGGGGAGGTTCTGAGGGGCATCCCCTTCAGAGACTTGGCTCCTCCAGTAACCCTCATTACAGACGCCTCAGATGTGGGATGGGGGGCCCACATCAGTAGCAACCTCAGCACCTAGGGGCTCTGGTCACCAGACAAAAGGTTCCTGAAGGGCAGGATGGTTCAGGTCCTCACGGACAATACGGCAGCCATGTTCTATATGAACAGGCAGGGGAGCGCGCTCCTCGGCTCTTTGCCAGGAGGCTACTCGACTTTGGGACTTTGCTGTGAGGCACGACTTCCACATCTCTGCCTCTCACCTCCCCGGGGTCAGGAACAATGAATTGGACCGCCTCAGCAGGTCGTTCTTACCCCACCATGACTGGTCACTACACCCAGAGGTGGTGACTTCAATTTTCCGGAAGTGGGAGGTTCACCAACTGGACCTGTTCATGTTGTCCTGGAACAGGAAGTGCCCGAGGTTCTGCTCGCTCCGAGGTCGCGAGCCGGGCTCCCTGTCCAACGCATTCCTACTAGACTGGACGGGGACCCTCACGTACGCGTTTCCCCCCATCCTGCTCCTGCCCAAGGCCCTCTTGAAGATCAAGAGGGACAGAGTGGACATAATGCTGATTGCGCCAGCTTGGCCGAGGCAGCACTGGTACAGCATGCTGCTCGACCTGTCCATCAACACGCTGATCCCGCTCCCGAGGCGCTACAACCTGCTTTCCCAGGACCAGGGTTGCCTGCTGCACCCGAACCTGGCCTCCCTCCACCTGACGGCATGGAGATTCCGTGGCTGATGGAGGGAGAGAGAGCCTGCTCCTTACAGGTCCAGCAGGTTCTGCTGGACAGCAGAAAACCTTCCACTCAGGTGGTGTACCGGGCCAAGTGGAAGTGTTTTACCTGTTGGGCGGAGTCCCGGGGTATCCCACCGAGCGGTTCGCCCATACAGGCGATTTTGGAGTATCTGCTCCACCTCAAGCTCCAGGGTCTAGCACTGGCCTCCCTGAAGGTGCACCTGGCGGTTATCTCGGCCTTCCACCAGCCAATAGAAGGGCGATCCCTGTTCTCCCACCCCATGTCAGTCAGATTCCTCAAAGGGTGGAGAGGCTGTATCCGCAGGTCCGTGAACCGGAGCCTCTCTGGGATTTGAACCTGATCCTCGCCACATTGACAGGACCCCCCTTCGAGCCCATGGCTACATGCCCGTTGCTCGTTCTCTCTTGGAAGATAGCCTTCCTGGTGGCCATTACATCAGCTAGGAGGGTCTCCGAGATAAGAGCATTGACCTCGGAGCCCCCCTACATGGTCTTCTATACAGATAAGGTCCGACTGAGACCCCACCAGGCATTCCTGCCTAAGGTGGTGTCTCAGTTCCATTATAACCAGGATATCTTCCTCCCCGTGTTCTTTCCTAAACCACATGGTTCGGAGGAGGAGCGGAGATGGCATTCACTGGACGTCAGATGAGCCTTGGCTTTCTACATCAAGCGGACCAGGCCGTTCTGGAAATCAACGCAGCTGTTCGTGGCAGTGGTGGACCGGATGAAGGGCTTACCTGTCTCCACCCAGCGCATCTCCACCTGGATCACCGCCTGTATTAAAACCTGCTACGAGTGGACGAAGGTGCCGCTTCCAGGAGCTATGACAGCACACTAAACCAGAGCCCAGGCCTCATCCGTGGCCTTCCTGGAGCAAGTACCCCTGCAGGACATCTGCAGAGCAGCGACCTGGTCGTCGGTCCACACCTTCACGTCCTGCTACGCCATCGTGCAGCAGGCGAGAGAGGATGTAGGCTTCGGCAGGGCCGTGCTGATGAGAGCAGCTCACCGTTGACTCCTACCCACCTCCAAGGTATGGCTATTTAAATACCTATATTGGAATGGATATGAGCAATCACTCGAAGAGAGAAAACAAGGTTACTTACCAGTAACTGTTGTTCTTCGAGATGTGTTGCTCATATCCATTCCACACCCATCCTCCGTCCCCACTGTCGGAGTCGGCAGAAAGAAGGGACTGAGGGCCCACGGGGTCCTGAACCGACCCTATGGGGCTTGCTAAGGGAAAAAATTTCTGGGAATCTGTGCACAGGATGTGCGCACACATATATTGGAATGGATATGAGCAACACATCTCGAAGAACAACAGTTACTGGTAAGTAACCTTGTTGTTTTTCACCCTTAAATAATTTAAAAAAAAAAAAAAAAAACCTCATAAGCTTGGAAATATTAGAGGAGATATTTTTTAAAGGAAGATTTTAATGGTTTTTAATGTGTCCTGGGGAAAAAAAAATTCTGCTCCTACTCTTGAGCACCTGTGTGTAGACAAGATGAGCACTTGTTATGGAGAATGCTACCCAAAACCATTCAAAAGGTTGCTTGGCACTAGGTTTCATAAGACTCAAAACCCTGGCACTCAAAAGGTTACTACAAGTCATAAGCCTGGGCCCAGCTTCAAATGTTATCAGCTTGAAACATAGGTGAACCTTGGCAGTTTCAGAAGAATTTCATTTTGAACTTTTGGGTTTATAGTTGTCGAAATCCAAAATGAAAGTTGCGTGATGGGAGCTTGACCCCACAATGACCAAAACTGAATAAAATGTTAGCATGAACCACCCTTGTGAAGTAAAACTGCCAGTTTATCCATGCTTTAGTGAACACTGGTGCAGAAGATGCATGTGGTTTGCTTAAATAACTTGGAGTGGTATGTTCTTTACATAATACAGATGTGGGCTGTTTTTGCCATTTTAATGCTCAGATACAATTGCTTTTAATGAATACTATTACAATAGCAACTTCTCCTCCATCACAGCTGGCCATTGATGCAGGCATTAGCAGAGAGAACTTACGGTTTTGCTCTGTTCTGGAATTAGATTGGTAGACAAACAGGTCTGGTTAAATTGACTTGATTGTGTGTGTGTATAGTCTAGATGCAGCTCACATCTTCTAAAGGATCATCTTCGAAACATGACAAAGGCACTTCACAAGAGCATTTAAGAGGAAAAATGAGTGTTTGGGGCAGCATCTTGGCTTGAATTTAATAAAGACTGAAGGTCTCTGAGACGCATGCCCAATTCAAAAATAGTTTTGATACCAAGGATACATAATTAAATGTTACACTAGTTTGTGTTGCACTCTCTTTATTTAGAGGCAACATTTGTTCTTAGATCAGGCATGTTGAGAAATATTTGTGGATATTGCTTTCTCTGTCCTTTTGAATTTACAGTTTATTATGTTGTGACTTTTCTCAAACGTTTGTATTTAAAACTACAAAAGAGGAAAAAATGGAATGAACATGCTTCATGTGAAAATCCTTTAAATGTGTAATAGTGTTTGCCTCTTTCATCAATACTGGACATGTAAAGTATGGCTGTAGTGTTTCATGTTGTATGTACATAGAGCAGATGCAAGTTTTCTGAGAAAATCTGGTAAATATTTAATATTTGTTCCCCCCCTTCCCTACATTATTATTCTCAGCTGGAAAAGAAGCAGGCGACCCCTCCATTTCAGCCTCAGATCACAGATGATTATGGTTTGGATAACTTTGATACGCAGTTCACCAGCGAACCTGTGCAGCTAACCCCAGATGATGAGTATGATTTTTTTAATACAATTAAACAAATATGCATCAAGTAATATATATGAATATGAAGTTGTTGTAATGTTACTGAGGAAGAGTTGATATCTAGAAATGGAACAAAAAATGGTGAAGTTAAAGATATTAATGTAAACTCAAGAAATGAATAAGTGAAAGTTCTCATAGTGACATTTAGACATCCACATTATACATACTGTATATTTCAGAATACATTTTAACAGCCTAATGAATAATCAAAAGTATATGTATTGCAGCTATTGACTGTCAATAGCATGTTTGGTGCTGCACAAAGAGCAAAGAACATAGGACGTTTGCCTCGAGGCTTATTGTTTTATATGGAGACAAAACAATTTGGAGAGACAATGCATCAGGTGCCAGTTTGTGTTTGACATGATAGAGGAATCTTGCACAGGGCATTATTGAAAGGCTTTGCTGGAAAAGAAAGAATGGAATGAGAAGAGATTTGAAGGTTAAGAAACTGGTGCTTGGTGTAAGAGGAAGAGGAAACTGTTCCGAGTATAAATCATAGATGAAGGCAAGATACAAATGTGGTGCTTAGGAAGAAGACTTGGAAGTAGTGACAGGATGAGAGCAGAGATCATATGACCAGGTTCAGGGTATGGTGGGCCTTGAAAGTTAGGATCAGAGTCTTGAGTTCATTGGAGGAAAACAAGGGGAAGCTATATATGCAATGTGAGGAAAACTTCAGTGAGACACATGAATCTTGTCCATAAAAGTACGTAACATGCCTCGCACTGAATGAATAATGAGGGAGGGGACATCATTTTTTCCAGGTGCAGTTTCTCTTTCAAGGCTATTACATATGGCATCACTGTTAGATGTTTGTTAGAATTTTACCTTTTAAGGACTCAATTTATTGGCTCCGCTGCTTGATGAAATGGTACAACAGAGCCTGTTACATGCTCAGCAGGACTATTTTATACACTGACATTTTTAAAGTATTGCTTTAGCATTCTCGTGCCATTGGTGTGAGAGAGAGTCTATTCAGGAATACAAAAGAAGCAAGACTATCATTATTCAAATCCAGAATTTTAAAAGGGAAATTAAACAAGTCTTCATGTCAAAGGAGACTTTTGGGTTTATTTCAAAGGTTCAGTTACCTTGATGTTTGAAATTAGGCTCAGACTAGGAATTTCTAGGCAAGCTCTGGTCTGAGGGAGAAAGTGGCAAGTAAACTCTCTTTCCATCCTAAAGTTTGCTTTCAGATGAACTTGCTTACACATGCACCTTTTTGGTAGCTGGGTTTTCTTTTCTTTTGTTTTCCCTTATGAAAGTGGATGTATTATGCTGTGAAGTGATTTCTTCTGAATGGTTCCTTTCTTTGATCTTCCTAATTGGGCCTGTTCATTTGAGGAAGTCTAGTTTAGATAAAAGTGCACAGTATTGAAGTCTTATTTTACAATTTCATCTGAACCTTTATAGGTTCTAATTCAGGAAAGTACTTAAGATTAAGCTACTGAAGTCACTGGGATTACTCGTGCATAAAGTTAAGCCTGTGATTAAGTATCTTCCTGAGTTAGGGCCAGTGAATAAATTCTGACCCTCCCTATTATTCAGTACTGCAGTACTCATTACTCTCGTTCCAAACATACAGCAAGGCAAGATGTCTTCACCCCAAGAAAGCAAAGATTATCACACTCCCTACTCATTATCAAATGACCTCTCACTCTAGAACCATGCTGGACTCATTTGTAACCTCTTAAGTGGGCTGTCCCACTGTCTTGCTGCTTCCTAGCCTAAATTGAGTTCCTGGCATGGAAAGCAGAGGCCAATCAGGACTCATTGCAGGCCCTTCTTCCATAGCAGAGTGATCACCAGTGACCTACGGAGCAACCTGGATATTATTCAGTCCCAAGTGATGTCCATAGGGAGATCAGCTAGTTTCCCAAGGGGTAAAGACTGTACTATAACTACATTCAGAGGAGGAGTGTGTAGACTGTGTTTGGATACAAGCTTGATCACAAACAGTACAGCGTATTAAAAATGGATGCTGGATTGAAATATTTGCATTTTTCTCTGTTTTATCCATCTGTTCATTTCAAACAATGCCATAATAATGGACTGAGGATTCTGCTCTGTTTCATGAACCTGAAAAATACGTGTGTTAAACATTTTTACAGTTTGTATTTCTTTAAATTTAAACTCTAAACTGTCAGCTAGGCATCTTTATGCTGAAATTTTCAAACTACTCCCAAACAACAGTTCAGCTCTTTTTCCTTTCCTATCTGTTTTTCTTCCCTGCCTGTCTAACTCCTATACTAATTCTTTCATTCCAGATGCATAAGGAATGACAATAGTTTATTAGGGCACTTTTATGGGAAATATAGTCTCTGCATTAGAGGATTTCAAATTAGCTTGCAAAAAGGCTTTTTTATTGGGGGAGGGAGGATGAGAAAGGAGGAAATAAACATGCTAAAATGAATTGAGAGTGCATCCTAATCATTTTTTAAATGGTCAGAATTAAAGTGGCACTTTCTATTAGGCTCTGGAGAAATATAATTCAAGTTGACAAATAATTTGTCAGGCTGTAGGACACAGTCCATCCTTCTATCAGTTTGTGAGGATTTACACAGGAAATTCCCAATAAAGATGATGATGCTCATGTGTAAATTTGTGCAGCATTACAGGAACCAGACCTTTTTAAAAAAAATAAAACTGGTTTTAGCGGATTAAAGGTTGTGAGAAAGGCAGTAATGGTCTGTGTGTTAAATAAAATCAGGACTGCTGGTTTCTATTCCTGACTCTAGTACTGAAGCCCTGTCCACACAACAACCTTTGTGTGTGTGTGTGTGTGTGTGTGTGTGTGTGTGTGTGTGTGTGTGTGTGTGTAGCAGTGGTGGGGATGACTGTAGATGATGGTTTGTGGCTGTGCAGAACATGGATGTAGCTGTGGCAGTTAACAGCAAACTAGGCTGGCACCTGGCTGTCTTCTCTTGTAATAGGTAAAGTGCACTGGGATTTGTTGGTGAAGAAAGTACCCCTGATCAGTTCTCCTTCCTTCCAGCTATCAGTGCAGTAGCATATCTCAGTGCTTTGCCTTTGCTGGTCTTTTCTTCAGTCACATTATGCTCTTACTGAAACAGTATGGGACAGTTGCTAAGATTTTCTCAGAATACACTGATAAAACCACAGTTTGACTCTGCATGTACCCTGATACCCATCAACCATATGGCAATAAAGCTGCTGTGCCATTGAAAATTGAATCCTGTTACTTACCCCAAGCCATCACCTTGCTAGTGATACCATCCTTTATTCCAGCGGTTCACAAACATTTTCCCTGCATGACCCCATTTTCAGATGTGTTGTTTCTCACTCCCCAGACAGCATGGAAGTTGCCGTTTAAAAATGGTGTCCTCCACGCAGTGTGACCTCACATGCACTGTACATGCAAGGTCACGCTGCAAGGAGACTGCCATTTTGCTTTACAAAATGGCGTCCTCTGGATTGCATGACTTCACACACACGGTGCATGTGACATAATGCTGCATGGAGGGTGCCATTTTGTAGAGTAAATAGCATCCTTCATGTGATGTGACCTTATGCATACAATGCATGTGAGGTCATGCTGTGCAGAGGAGTCCATTTTGTAAAATGGCTTCCTCTGTACACGTGGGGTTGCCGTTACCCCATTTGCTGATGAAGCGATCCCACTTGGGATCACGGCCCACAGTTTGGGAACTGCTGCTATATGCATTTTTCTCTGTGAATTGTTGTTCAATATCAGTTCTCCAAACTACAAGCATCTCATTAATACTCCTCTTTGATGCCCATAAGTGAGTATATTACTATGTAGAAGGGCAGAAACCAATCTTCTGTTATACTCATATTATGATCTCCAGCGATGTTGCTTGAGATTTTGGGATGAAAGTTTTGTGCCAAGTATTTGTGTATTCAAAACTTGTTCTTTATTTATTCTAATTCTTCTTATTGGCTCTGTATGACTGATATTTAGCATTTTTATAGGAATTGCACGTTACAGTAATGTATAAAGAGGAATCTCTTGAACAAAATGTTCAGCAGCACAACTGAGTTCCACATGGTAACCTAAAGAAATATTTCTCATTTTTCAGAGATGTAATAAAAAGAATAGATCAGTCGGAATTTGAAGGATTTGAATACATTAATCCATTGTTGCTGTCAACAGAGGAAACAGTATGAAGGAATGACATCTCCATTGTGGACAAATAATGTGAATGAACTTTAAATTTATCCTTAACTACAGTATATGCATGCAAGGCTGGGGAACTGTAAGGTTTTGGATGGAGACCAATGATAAAAAAAAATATTGCTGCTGAAAATCAAAGATGAAAATATGATTTTGGTGGGTGTCTTCCTCTCAATATTGGTTTTAAAAAATTTTGGGCACTGACACACAACTGGCTTCGTTAATGAAGGAATTTGCATTTTATGCCTGCCACATGAAGGATCAAAGTGTTCATTGCATCCTTGGGAAAAGAGAGATTCTGATCAACTCTGAAAGCTGCATATTTTCCACAAACACTTGATGCAATGAGCTGCTAATTGAAGATTATTAGAGTGTAATATCCTGAAGAATAAAATGTTAGTGGTGTTGAAGCTTATTTTTTATGCCTTTTTCACAAGTGGTACCTGTCTAAACGTCTCAGATATGATGTGTAAAAGGAGTTGTGTTTTATTAGCTATCAAAACATAAATTTGGGTACATGTTTTAAGTGCCTAAATGAATAAACTGCATTGAAAACTTATTACATATTTTCAGCATTCTTAATGCTGGTAAGTTATGCTTGTTAACATTAAATAAGGAACATATAAATAAAAGCTGCAACCTATTACTGCTGTACATTTTTATAGAGGTGCAGAATGACTCAGCAATACCAATTCCAAATAAGAACTCCCTTTATCAAATAAAAAATCTGGATTACTTAAACCTCAAATTTACCAAATTTTTATTTTAAAAAATAAAACCTAAATTTGCACACAGTGGATTTCTGAAAATACGTAAGCAGTGCCTACAATGATGTCTTGTGCTATGTATTAGATTTTTGGAAAGTATTTTTATCAATAATACAATATTCAGAAATAGAACAACAAAACTAATGGATCGTAGCCTTAAAGTTTAAATAATAAATCTAGAATATCCATAAACATACTGCATTTTCCTGATAAAGCACACCTCCTAATAATAAACTGTCTACTTAGAAATACTCAGTGTATATTATTAATTCATTGTTCTACATAGGAGAACGGGATACTTTGATAAAAATGGCTTGCTTCAAAGCAGTAACTTTTTCAATGGAGAGAAAAATGGATACGTGATAAATTGGGTAAGGTGATAGGTGTCCCGTCCCTTCTCTTGAAAACTGGAAAAAACAGGATGTTACATCACAAAAGTTAAGAATTTGTTGTTAACTGTGGAAAAACTCATGTCACTGTATTTGATGACTAAGTGTGCACCGCAATCTAAAATCTTTCAGATGCTTGTAAGGATTTACCTGTCTCATTGCAGATGACAACAATAGAGGCAGTATTTCTTTGTGCTAGGTTTTTGTTTAACTACATTGTGTGGCTTGTAGTTCTGGGGAAAAATTGATGTGGGAATTAAAAAAAAAAACCAAGAAACCCTGTGCCATGACATCTCACCTAATTTGGTGTAAAATGCAGGATAAATTGCAAGATTTTTTCACTTTCTTTACATTAACATATAGGTTTCTCAGGGTACAGCATTGCATTAGGTGCTGAACATGACATCTTTCGGATTCACATCCAAGTCATGAGGTGCTAGGATGAGACTGCCAAAACATTGTGTTTAAATTTTTCAATTAACCATTGGTTACCTACGTTTTTGTATCCTCTCATTAGCCACAATTATGCAAACCTGTGGTAATTCAGTTTTATTAATGCCATCCAGATTTGAGTTTTGGGTTTCTTTTTGTTGGATTGTAGCTTTTTATATTAAGTATGATGTCTTCTAACCAGCACTAAATTATTTAATCAGAAGAAAGTACTTGCCTCAAATGCTTGGACTTTAGATAAGATGGCATCTAGTAAAAGAGTTACTTTTTAAATGTAATATGAACGTTTTTTGTTTTAATTCCCGCTTTTTTTCCCTCCTTGGCAATTTAGTGTGCCCTGAACATTTTCTGTGTTTCAGTAGTTAATCAATGCCCTTGGTTTTACAACTGATCATTACTGAAATCAGTGACTATAGGCAGCTCTTGCATGGAGGTATGACAAAGCTGCCCTTAGACAGAGCTGGGCAAGGGGCTTAGTGGAAACATGGAGGTTTTTCACCTCAAATTTCTGAGACATTGGAACACTTTGTTGGGAGGGAGGGGGAAAACAGACACATTTGTTCAACCAACATTTTAAAAAATCCTTGATTTATTTACAATTCAAGACACTTACAATGTTTCTGTGTTGCCAAATAGTTTGCTGGTTACAAGTTTGGTTGCTCACGTGCAAGTGTATGAATAATGTTCTGTTCATGACGAAGGGGGAAATTTTTTATATAAAGTACTTGTTTTATAAATTAAAGAAAATGAAGGATGTAATTAAATGTGTGGTTTGAAAAAAAGGTCCTAATATATTACAAATGGATCTGGTTATGATATATAGTTGTCTTATTTGACATAGTAAATGAAAATTAGCTAATTTAATGATTGTAAACAGTAAATATGTTCTTGTAGTTTTGTATAATTAATTAGTTGAGATCTTTGCTGGCCAGTTTTAAATGTGCAGAAGATGGTATACTAATCCATAACAGCTAAGATCATTTATATTCTTGCACATCTATTAAAGACTTTAATGAAAAAACCAATAGACTGTTGTTGTTTATCACTACATTGAGAAATGACCAATATAGTTAGATTTTTTTTAAAAAGAGAGCCTCACGCTGTACTGTAAATTAAAATATTCACTAAGATTTATATTTTAATACTGTTGTATTTTTATTCTGTATTTTTGGACTATAATGAATGCCTGAGTCACTGAGTATGGTCCAATGGTTTTCCAGTGGCAAAAAATTTGTTCACATATTGAACTTTTAATTCAGTGTTAATTTGAGGTGCATTCTTTCACAGTACAATATGTGTAGACAAGGTCAAAATAACAAAGAAAATGCATAGACTAGTCATTTTTGTTTTTATTCATAACCTTCTTGTGAGAAGAAATTAGTTCAAACTCAGAGGTGGTAAATCTTGATACTGTCATGCATGAATGAATTATCCTGTTTGGTGCAAACAGGGTTCCCTGAGGAAATGAAGCATTTACTGTATATCAATGTCTTCCCTCCCTCCCCCACAAATTGTTAATAAGCTATTACTGAATTTAATGATCTGCAATGAATGAGATTTAAATATTTACAACATATTTAACTGCTTACTGTCTTGGTAACCAGTTGGAAATTGATAAATCGGGTATAATTTTAAAGCACAAAATCTGATCATCTTCAGATTTACTGAACAAAGAAGCAGTGCTTCTTTACATTTTCACGTAAGTAAGCAATATTCTACTTATCAACAAGTATATTTGAGCTTTGTTCTATTAGCGTAATTACATTAAACAGTTTTGCATTTAGTTTCTATGAGAACATCTAGCTATGAATTTATCAGGAATAATTTTTATGTGTACCTTAGTTATTTTAAGTGAGACGTTTTAATGAAGTAGACCTTGACTTATGGGGGAGAGAATCAGGGAGCAGTGATACAAATCTAGGAATGTCATCTGTATGAAGGATACAGTTTGATATACTGTCATACATTCATACAAGACAATACAGAACAGTGCAAAATTCCAACTAGATTTCTATTTAAACTTTTTTCAAATAAAGCATGAACTGAAATTTAAAAGCATTAAATAGACATTAGGGTACTGTATAGCACTTTTTAAAAAGAGCAGGCAATTTACTTTCCAAAGAGTTAACCATTTAGAACCCGATACAAAAGCCCAATGAAGCGACTGGCTTCAGTGACCTTTGGATTAGGCAAATTAATAGTCTATAAGAAAACTTCTTGCATCAACCTTTTCCTGCTATACCTTTCAAAAGCATAATTTAAATACATGGGTGAAAGAACAAATATTTTACTTCCAGGAGCCACAATAGAACTTTCTTGACATGCATTCTGTGGGGCTCCATGGTGCCAAGAAGTCTGTCCACACCTTTCTCTTTGAAGGATCGGGGCTACAGCATCTACACTGATGAGAGAGGTTCAGAGGAAATGAGTAGGCTGATGGTATTTCTGACCTTCCTTTGTTTATTTTAATACACATTATGCTAGGACACACTATTGATATACTTTCCTTTTTTCTTGTAGAGGGATTCATATTTTAGCAGCTGACTTCTTGGCTCTTCATTCTTGTTCATTTACCAAATCACATCATCTGCACTTTCAGACAAGCATTTAGCAAGATGGCTATCAATATCCAACTGTGACAATCTGCAAATTAATAGAGAATTAATTCCTTTTGTCAATTACTGATCAAATCAGCTCCCTTCATTTACTCTCTGTCCCCCAAACTTGTCTTTGTTCTCTAGATATCTGGAAAAATGCTATATTTAATTTGCAAGAGTCAGGTCATTCTTATGTTCAACAAAATGGAAAACTGTTGGAGATACAATATTGCAACCATGTTTTAATTTCATTTTGAATAAACAAATTTCACTCTGTTTCCAAAATAGTAACTTACATTTAAAAGTCTATTTAATATGGGAACTGCACAGAGACCTACAGAATTTCCTTACCTGAATCAATAACAAAATAAGTAGTGGAGGGGAATATTTGGAAGCCTTTAAGAGAGGCTTGTGGGTATAATCATTTTCATGTTTTATAGCACTTGGTTTAAAAAAAAAAAAAAACCTACTCCAAAGCAATACAACCCAAACCTCTAGTGGAGAGGTAGGTGTGAGGCTACAGACGAGTCCTTTCTCTCAGGTCACTAGGCAAAACTGAAAGATATTTTTACTTGTTGCATTAAAGTAATCCTTTTGTTTGTCTCCTTGCACAGGAGGGAGAACACAACTGCAGGAATGTTATGCTTAATGGCCTGGGGCCATAAGAGGAACCTGTTCAGAACACGTACAATAATGTTACTAACAAATGTTATCTTTCTGCAACTGGTGAGGGGACCGCATGGACACTTGTAAGTGGTACAGTATGAATAGACCATTTAGTTCATTTTTTACAGCAGGTGTTTGACTGGTTTAGGAAAATATTTTTTAATTTAGTTCCTCAGCTCAATCAGCTCAACATAAGGAAGATTGAAGTCCTGCTTAGCCACCAAACATGGAGATAGCAAAGGCAGTGATAGCTTCCCACTCCCTACTCCCCTCATGGCCCTGACCCGCAAAGGCCACCTCTAAATGTGAGTAGTTTGTCCCCCATGCATATTCAGTCTTTGGGCCTGTTGTTTTTTGTGATTTTAAATACCACAGCTGACAATTCTATTGCCATTAATGACCCACTCAAAATTTAAATCCGTGACCTCAGAAGTGCAAGCTCTCGTATCTTTTACAGATTAAAAGCTAGCCAGCCTACAAGAAAAATAAAATTAAAGTATGAGGCATATAATATGTAACAGAGGTACAGTCTCAAAGTACATAGTATATGCTAGGCTGTAGCTTGGTACTCAGGCTAAACTGATTACTGATATGTCCTATTTTTGTCTTGGTCACAAAGGTTACTCCTGGAAGTTTTTATTCAGGGTAAAACCTCCCCACTGGCCGCAATAAAAGTGCAGGATCAAATTTTAAGTGAGATTTTTCTTATCTTTGATATACAGAGATTCTATACTCAAACATCCATTTAACCACCATTGAGAGCTGCGTGGAACTCAGAAGGCATCAGAATGAGATTACTGTAATTCCCTATCTCAGCTCCATGTGTTAGCATTACTCTACACTGCTTAAATAGCTGCAAGCATGCTGACCCTTAAGAACGAAAGGCAAAATGTGAATGTGCAGTAGTTGTATAATTATACCTCTTTAACCGAGACGAGTACAATTATTTTTAAACATACCACTAACTTTGACATTTTGCAATTTTTATAAAAGGATATTCCAAAGAGAGGATTTTCCAACAAATTTAAGCCCCAACCCACTCACCAAAAATGCAGCTTCAATTGAACTGAGATGAAAAAAAACATCTCTTCCATTTCTACAAACAGCCAGCATGGAGCTAACTAGCAGGTTTCTCACTCTAAAAGTGTAATGATTCTCATATGGTTTGTCCACACAGGGATATTTACCAGCGTTACTATAGCGATATAGTTACACCAATATAACCCCTTTCCCCCATGTGAATGACCTTATACACAACTGTGGAAATTGAAAAAAAGGCCACTCTTATTCCAAATGTGTCCACATGGGGAGTTAATGGTATAATTATACTGGAAAATTTCCCGGGATAGACAAACTCCATTAATGCATGATCCTTTACTCAAACTGAATGTGTGTATTAGCTGTGAAAGATCTGTTAAAACCAGGTTGCCATTTGGAGCTGTTCTGCACTATAAGTTTGTATTTCAAACAAAGTCAGGCAATACTTGAGAAATAGATTAAAGATTCTTTATAGAGTTCTGTGGAGTTTTTTCAATTATCTTTATTTGTGAAGTGCTGGATTAAAAACCTTAAAGACTGACGTCTTTTCTTGGAGTCTAATTATCTTAGGCCATGTCTATGCTATGGAGGCTATAGCAATACTGGTATAATGGTGTGGCTAGGCTGCCATAACCCCTTGTGTAGATGCAGCCTGCAGCACTGGAAAGGGTTTTCCCGTCACTGTAGGAACACCCCTCCCTGAGCGACAGTAGATAAGTAAATGGAAACATTCTTCCATCAGCTTAACTACATCTACAGTGGGGGCTAGGTTGGCATAGGTTGGCACACACCAGAGCACTGTGCCTATATAGACCAGGCCTCAGAGGTGCTGGGCACTCAACTCCTAAGTCAATCAGCAGAACAGGTTCATGCTGGAAAGTACTGGTGCAGGTTTCTTCACACTGCCACAAGTAAGTACCTACCTCAGAGAAAACACTGATAGGTATCAGAGGAATCTGAATGGAGACTAGGCTTTAGCTAGCAAAGGGCACCAATTTGGGATGATTGAAATCCTGATCTGAAAATACTCTACATCTGATTCATCAAAAACAATGTGCCAATTTAAAATATAAAGATACAACTTACAGGCAAATTAGGGCTCAAATTTAGCTTTCTTTGTAGAGCAGTATAATATAGTAAGCATGTGGACCTTATTCCACTTTTGTTTTGGATTTAAAATAGGTTGTCCAAGCACTGAATAACATTTTAAAAAGTGATACTTTTACGGTAGAACCTTTGTACCAATTTGCACAGCTCTGTTTATAGGGAGGACCCAACCAAAGTGCCCTGTTTGTTTGTATATTGTAAAAAATAATTATATTCCAGAATAATAAAATGAAAGACTTACATTTCAGTAAACTTAATTAGACACATTGGACAACTGTCAAGGGTTAAAGTTCCTGCTCCCCGATCTTCAGCCTTTTCCTCAAGGCCTTCCATTCTGGGGATGTCAACAGGAAGAGATTGAATTTCTGCACCTGAAGATGTGGTCTTACCTAATAAAACATTGTGTGGGTGCATTTGTAGAGGTGACTGTTGTCCTTTGCTTTCATTTTCTTTTCTGGTTTTCTCTTCACTCAGTACAGTCCCTTTACAGAGTTGATGAAGGCAAAAATCTTTTGTACATCTTTGGGTAGAGGCTGGTACAGAATGCTGTGCTGAATCTGTACACTGAGTGCATTTGCACCTTTCAGTTCTTTCTTTTTCTTTCAGTTTTGAACTTTTTCTGCTGTTTTTAATTCTTAGGTTCTCAGCTGGATCTTCATTAACTGCAAGGGATATTTTGTCAATTACAGGAGCAATACTTAGCTGTTTTTTGTCCACCTGGTCCTCTCTTTCCATTAGATGCTCAGTTTGACTTTCTGGTAGGTGACAGAAGCTTGGATCCTTCCTAGTAAGAGCTATTTCTTTGCAGAAAGATGGAAAAGGTATCCATTGAAAATCTTTCATTCCAACCTTAAAGACTTCTGGTTGTGGTGGGTTCGTCTTATTTTCAGAATTCTATAAAACAGCAAAAATTATCTCCTTCAAAACAATTGCTATTTCTTCCACATGTTAAAAACAAGACTGGACATAGCACAAGTATATTGCAGAGGCTACTACAGCACTAGGGGAATTGTCTAAATTTGAATTAATAGGCCTCTTCCATCTCTAATCTCTGTGATAAATGAATGTTAATTAAGAACTTTCTTGTCCAATTCCATTTATAAATGGGAAGGGAAGCACTACTTGCTATGTAAACTTTGATGACTGAACACAATGAAGGTAGTCTTCCTTTAGTATGTTGCAGAGAACTTCAGAGTAGTCAAAAAGAGGATAAAGAAAGTATTTAAATACTGCAGGGTGCCTTGTTTGTCTGCTCTTTCTGTGTATGTTCATTCAGAGGAAATTCACACTTCTGGAAGTTTGCTGCACATTATTATTTTGTATTGTGGTTGTGCCTAGGGCCCCCAGTTTGACAGCAGAGCCCTATGGTGCTAGGCACTGTAAGAACACTCTCTCGTTGCTGCATATTTAGTTTGCCTTTCCCTGTAAATCCTCCCTTTGTCTGAACCTAGTGCTCATAACAGGTACTGGAGTTGGCAACCTTAACTTCCATTTTCTGCAGAACTGGTTGGTATAGCACAGGAAGCAACAGTGCAAGAAATAGTTTTCTTCTGCTATCCTATCGTGTTGTCCCAATTATATTCTAGAAGGTGCTACCAGAAACAAAACTCTAGGAAAATAAGCTAAAACCTTGGCCTTTTTTTGTTTTTTAGCTCACATCAGTAAGTTTTTCTGTGGAAGGGGGTGTAGTAATCGAGAATTTTAAATAAATGGCTTTCTGTAGAGGGTCTAACCACGTAAAAGCTATAGATAAATTGCACTTTAAAACACACCATCTATCATGCCTTAACTTTAGATTGTCTGTGGTAAGAGCTTACATCTTAATTAAGATCATCAAAGTTTATGTGGAGAACAAAGCTTATTTTTCCTCAGAGAACTTAACAGACAATGTAGGAACATTTTCAAACATACACTTACCTGTCCAGAAAATTCTGGTAAACTGGGCACTGTTTCCCAGCTTGTGTGTGTTAGAGCTGGAATAACAGCTTTCAGTATCAGCAGCCACATATTTTCAGATTCAGTTAATCCTTGTTGTTCAAACCAGGAATATCTACTGGCCAGTGTCCTGTTTTTTTTTAAAAAAAGGAAAAAACGTACTCAGTGTTATTAAAAATCACTTAAGCAAATTATCTCTTATAACAAAGATGCTTCCTAACAGGTTTAGGCCTCCAACCTCTGGTGTATAAATTAAATATTAGTTGTAACATTAAAGTATGGGCCAGTGCCTCAGCCACCTTTCTAATTGCTGGTAACTAGACCCTTGAGGCTGTGCTCGTTGTCCTGCCTCTCCTCCTCCAACCTCTTCCCTCCCAAAAGCCCCACTCCTGTCACTCGCTGAATCATGCCCACTTCCCTCCAGCTAGGTTCCCTCTACTCTGGGGCAGGAGCTGCTGCAGCCTGATAAGAAACCTGTGTGTAGATAGGAGGCAGCCCTGGTTGAGCAGAGGTTGGCATGAATTAATGATCCGGCACCTCCCCCCACCCCATGGTAACTATACTTTTGGTGTCTGATCAGTACATCTGAGTGGACACTGCCAGGTCCCCTTTTCAACTGGACTTTCCAGTTGAAAACCGGGCATCTGGCAACTCTAAATGGCACCCAGACATAGAAGCCAAAAATCAGACTGTCTGGGTACAGGTGGTAACCCTAGCCTTGGAGCAGGGGTTCTTAATCTTTTCCATTGTAATCCTATGGTACAATAGTTTTGAGACTACCTCTGCTTTCTCACTAATGAAAGGGATAACGATTATGATCCTGAGGATGAGAACCCCAAAATTAAACCAAACATACTGTACTGAATCCCCCTTCCCTACACACAAGTTGGATTTTTTTAATAGACTCCCAGGAGAGGTGTTCAAGATTACACACTGTTCTGTCTCAAATTATTTTACTAAATCTCTTATTTTTTATGTTTCAGGGAGATAGCAAACTTGTGGGAAACCAAAAGGACAAATGTTTGGTTTGTAAAGAAAACAAAAAACTGCTCCACTCCATCTTTTACGATACCACTTTTTCAACTTCTCCTAATTTACAAATGTCACCCATAAAGCATGTGGCAAATCATTTTAGAACCCATTGAAACCAAGAAGCGACATTTCAACAAATATGGCATTGTTCTCCTCTCACTGTAATCAAAATTCCCCCAATCATCAGCCTTTGCAAGTTAAGGCAGGTCTGTTTCATAGCCCACCGTGCATGAGGGAACGATGTGGTCAGCATCATCTCCTACCATCTTTGGCTGCCCTAACCCAATGGATCAGGTACCCATTTTGCAGTTGGGTGAACTGGAGGTGGCCTTGCACTGTGAGTATACAGAAGCCTCAAATCCACTATCTTCAAGACTGAAGTCAACTGCCACTCAGCTACCATACCTCTCTGCTGCATGCTACATATGAGGCATGTCTTGTCAAAGGAGGCAAATCTGCAACTGCAGATTTTGCCTCCTATAAATGGGAGAGTGCTAACTGTATTGGGATGGAGAAAAAACAGATTTCACTGAATGGTGTATCATGGTACTCAGTTACCACTGCAACCTCATCTATTTAACAAGCACTCAAACCCCCCACCAATGAAGCATTAACATCAGTCATTCTAAACTTGTGCATTTGACATGTTTGTTTTACAGAAACTGAAGACACGGGATTTATGATTTATTATAACAATCTTTAACCCACTAACATCCTCCCCTGCTTCCTTTCCTCCCTATGCCTGCAGGGTTTGAATGGTCCCTTGAAATGTGTGTTAACGTCTTATGCTAAATAAGAAACACTGAGTTCCTTTCCCAGACCTGAAGAAGATCTCTGTGTAAACTCAACTGTGTAAAGCTTTGTCCCTCTCACCAACAGAAGTTGGTCTGATAAAAGTGATTCTCAACCAGGGGTATCTGTATCCCTGGGGGTATGCAAAAGTCTTCCAGGAGATACATCAACTCATCTAGATATTTGCCTACTTTTACAACAAGCTACATAAAAAGCGAAGTCAGTACAAACTAAAATTTCATACAGACAATGACTTGTTTATATAGCTCTATACACTAAAATGTAAGTACAATATTTACTCTCATTTTTACCATATAATTATAAAAACTGGAATATAAGCAATTTTTTAGTAATAATGTCCTGGAGCACTTTTGTATTTTTTGTCTGATTTTGTAAGCAAGTAGTTTAAATAAGGTGAATCTTGGTATGTAAGGCAAATCAGACTCCTGAAAGGGGGGCACAGTAGTGTGGAAAGGTTGAGAGCCACCGCAATAAAAGATACTCCCTCCCCCACCTTGTCTCTCTAACATGCTGGAACTAACACAGCTACAATAATACTGCAAACAGGTTCTCCTCATGACAGTCTAATAAAAGCCACATACCAAAAAATGTCCATGCAATATGATGAGAATACCCTTAATACTTCAGCATTTACTGTAAATGTAACGCTCAGTAGGTGACAATTTCTGCTGTATATAGAAAAATATTTTGTTTTCTGTGCTCAGAGGTCTGCCCTTCTTACTATTAACAACTAGAGGTAGGAATCTCACGGTCAATATGTATCAGAGGTAGCCAAACTTACTCTCTGAGCCGCATACAGCAATCTTCAGAAGTGAGACAGGCTGGGCAGGCTACCCACGCCTTAGGGCTTCTGCCGTGCAGGGTGAGCCTGGGCTCAGTGCTACTGCCCTGTCGGGTGCATCTGCTGAAGCCCCAAGCCCCGGCAGGCGCCTACCACGGCGCAGAAGCTCCGCAACCCCCCCGCCTGAAGTGCTGAAGCCCCTGCAGGCATGCCCCATGGGGCAGAAGGCCTGGGCCCTGGCAGGTGCTTCCCGCAGGGCAGAAGCCCCTAGCCCCCCACCACCACCCCAGGGCTGAAGCACTGAACTCCCCACCCTAGTCTAGTAGGTGGAGGATGGGGGTGTGGAGAGGGCTTTGGGAGCCCCACTTTAACTGTAAAAGAGCCACCTGTAGCTCCTGAGCCACAGTTTGGCTATCCCTGCTCTATAGTTGCTGGCCCAGCCCACATTACCAGCTAGAAAAAACTATTTAACTGAACCACTTCTCAGGAACTGGACTTAAATCATTTCAGTATCTAGCAAGACCTCTACAGTTGATAGACTTATAAACTGCAAATTCATACAAGTTCTCTAGGGTATGACTTAAATGTCCTATGGGCAGAAGAAATGCTACTGTGAATAATAGATCACCCATCAATATGGGATTTCACCACAAACAAAACAACTGGTAAAAAGTGAGTTGGGGAAGTGATGTGTGCAAAAGCTGTATTTGCATGGAAAATACCAACAATTGCATCAGTTTCCATAATCCTGTGGTAGGCCCTCTCCATATTGACATTTGAAACTGAAGAACAGCTCTGTAGCTCACAAGCTTGTCTCTTTCACTCACAGAAGTTGGTCCAATAAAATATTACCTAGTGAAACCACTGGTATCCATTTAGAAAGGGTATTTGAAACTATTGGTCTCCTTTAAGAATGGTATTCAAATATTTTTGTTAGAAAGCTGCTCAAAATGTTGACCACAAAGCAAATAAAAAAGCAACATAAACAAAAACCTTTATGGTGTATGTAAAGCTAACCTCCAAGAACTCTGCTTTTAAAAATATCTGGCCCTGACTACTTCATCCTTTCTGAAGCATCTTTGGGGGGGAACCAGTGGGCCACAGCGATGGCAACAAGGTGGCTGAGATGCCGCTTTCACAAGCTCTCAACTGGGAAAAAAAGCCTTGCTTTTGGGAGGTATGGTTAATCCACTCTCTCTAACCAGCAATGAAAGACAAGAAAAGGGAACAGGATCTGACAACCCCTCTCTCCCACCTCCGTGATGGGAGGGCTAGAAAGGTTGCACCTCTGTTTTCACCGATTGTGGACTGGTCTCACACTATCTCCAGCACAAACAGGGATGGAACAAACAAGGAAAGTTAAAAATCCACCAGCCCCTTCTAGGGTCGCTGCTCTTTTACTGCCCAGAGGAGCAGTACAGGGATGTTCCTGCTTTGCAGCTCCCCGTTAACCGTTCCCTGGAGTACCGAGGGGGAGGACGGTGTCCCTTCTCCGTGCGCTGCCCTGCCCTGCCACCAGCGAGGGAGTTACCTGTCCCTGGCCGGGCTGCCGCCTCAGGCCCCTGCTGCCCACCCAACTGGACAGGGGCAGGGCCCATTGCCAGCCCACCGCCAGGGGGAAGCCTGGGGCCATCCCGACGGTCCCGGTGTGGGTCAGCCGCGGCCCGTTAGCGGTAGAGCCCGTCCTCCCTCCCCACTGGGGCGGCAAGGGAACAGTACCAGAGCCCGGCCCTATTCCCTCCTGGGGGGCTGGGAGAGCCTGGGCTCAGCCCCTGCTCGGCCGGGACTCACTGGCGCCGCGCGGGGGGCTCCCGACCCGGGCTTGGCTCCCGGCTGCGGCTCAGCCTCGGCGGCGCCTTCCTGGGCTGCTTGAGGCGCAGTTTGCCGCCTCCCTTGTCAGACATGGCCGGGCTGAAGGGGGCCTGCTATTATCCGCGCCGCGCAGCTCCGACCTCCAGCTCTCTGGGGCGCGGCGCGGCTCTGCCTCCTCCCGCCCCGCCCTCATCCGCCAGCTCGGGGGCGGGGCAGTCTGAGGGTGCGAGCGGCTGCCGCGCAGGACGCGGGCCGGCCTCGGTCTTGGCGCGAGGAGAGGCTCGGGTAACTCGGGTCTGCTCCCTTGGAGGGGAGAGAGCGAGCGCGAGCGAGCTTCGTTCTGCGGGGTGTGTTGGCAGGAGCCCAAACTCCGTGTGGACAGGAGGGGAGGCCGGTGGTGGAGCTCTGGGACGCTCAGTACAGAGACCCAAGTGAGGTTGGGATGCGGAGTTTGGACCAAGCGCCCAGTTGTAGGTAACGTGGCTGCTCTGAGCCCAGCAGTACGCCTGGTTATTTGTTACCCATCCCGCTATCTTACAGTTTGTTTCCCCCAACCCTTCTGGTAAGGGGCATAGGGAACAGGCCTCTTGGACCTTTTACCTGACTATAGAGTGAGGTGCAGTTTGTTGGCTCTCTCCTCAGGCCTAGCCAGGCCAAGGCCGCCTGTTCTGCTTCTGAGGGCCAGTGGCTGCCCCAGTAGCTAATCTCGTTGGCGTAGGGTCGGGGTAGTTCCAAGGAAATCACAAAATGGAAGGACAGGCTCTGAACCTGGGAGGCACTGAGTCAGGGGTGGCCAACTCGCGGCTCACGAGCCGCATGTGGCTCTTTGCTTCTCTGAATTGAAGTGAAATGTGGCTCTTAGCATTATCAACAGCTATTTTTTGGCTCTTTGTCTCTGAATGGTTGGCCACCCCTGCACTGAGTCATCTCAATGCTCTTTGAGGGCCTGGTAGTGTTAAGGGAGCTGAAGGTGCCTAGAGCTTCCAGACGACACTCAGCACCTCACAGTCGGGCCCTGATTTGACAAACATCAGGAGGGCAGAAAGCTACCAACTACAATTTAAAAACAAAACGTCACTTTTTTAAAAAATCTCTGCTCTGAAGGGTTTTCTACAGGGATCAGAGCAGCAGTTTTAGTAATATGGTGTCTGAGAATTGGCTCCTCTGCAATAGACTACAGAAGCTTCATATGTTAATTTAGTTGCTTAAACAGAATATGTCCGATACTTTTTAACGTGCCTGAATGTAAGCCTGGGTGCAGTGCAACTGAATTGTGGAAATGCATTATTTGCCAGTTAGGTGGCCCCTCTGGGATTTTGTTGGACTCTATTTGGTTAGACTCATGCAGTGCAATTGAATTGTGGAAATGCATTATTTGCCAGTTAGGTGGCCCCTCTGGGATTTTGTTGGACTCTATTTGGTTAGACTCACACACTGAGTTAGCTAACACCCTGCTTCACACTGCTTCGTAACTTTGGGGCATCCAGACTACAGGAGGCTGGAACATGTAACCAGAGTTTGGTGCGAGTGGATAAGAGGACTAGAGCCTCAGCTGCATTCATCATTAGCTTATTGATTTTGTGCCCATGCCAGTGATCTGTTTACCTTGGCATACAGATGAAGCCAGCAAGCTAGTTTCTAATTCAAATAACAAAGGTAATCTGGAGTGCATCTCTGGCCTAGTTCCTCTTTCAAGAAAGAATAGCAGTGAAGCAAGGTTGTTGGTCTTTTCTGGGAAGAACCTCTCTATGACAAAATTAAGTGGTTCCTAGGAAAGGGGCATAGCTGGCAGTTTGACATGTACAGATACACTGGCTAGACTGCAGCCCTTTCAAAAATGTGTATGCTATTAGAAATGCCATGACAGAGGAGGATCATGCAGAAAGGCTGATGAGGAACTAAATCCCTCCCAGTCACGACAAGAAGAATTGTACTAGAAAATAAAAATTGTCCACCACACCCAATGCCTTCTTATACCCATCTGACAGCTCGGGTGCCCACGAATTGCAGAAGGGAAGCGGGTATCTTTATAGAGTTAATTTATTATTAATTAAAGGTGCCTGACTGTCCTGGGGACCGAAAACCTGTTTCTTCCTGCACTATGAATAGCACTGATGCCAGCTCTCTCACTTCATCTCCACACTTCACTTCCACACTGACCTCTAGGGCTGAGGGGGTATTTGTTTCTGTGACCTATTTAGTCCTAGGTCTCTGTGCTGAGGCTGCCAACCAGATGTCAATTAGTACTAACTGCAGTGTTGGCTCCCCCCCATCCTTTTCACATAGGCCATCAAACTCCGATTACAGAACAGCCACCTTCAGTCACTGCATCCCTGGGCCAGATTTGAACCCACAAAATGGTGTTCAGACCCCACAGTGATTGGTGCACGTTAGAAACTCCTAGATAAGTATAATCTACAGTTAATAGACACCATAACATATTGCCACTCACCCAGTTCTCCTACTGAGCTACAATTAAGCGAGGAGGAAGAATTGGTCCAGTGGTTAGAGCACTAGCCTGAGACTTAGAAGACCAGGGTTTGATTCCACAGTTTCATTGTGTGATCTTGGGAAGATCATTTCACTTAGTGTCTCTGCATTTCAATCCCCCCTCTGTAAAATGGGGATAAGTGATTCCCTACTCCATAGTGGTGGTGTGAGGCTAAATACATTCAAGATTATGAGGTGCTCAGATATTACAGCAACAGGGCCATATAAATACCTTAGATAGACCATACCTGGAAAAATACTAGGACTCACTATGCCTGAATCCTGGCATTTCTTGTGCTTCATGGTCAGGCTAAATGAAAATTCACCTTGCCTCTAGAAAGAAACAGCTGTATGCTCTAGAAATACTAATGGGTGCCAAGTAGACTGACAATTTCCCTTGTGTTTGGTTCCTGGCACCAAAGCACTTATGAAATAGTAACATAGTTGTAAAAAGCCTGGTGTCTTAGAATTCACCTGTGGTCATCGATGCTGCTGGCATTTGAAAGCTGCTCCCCAGTCAGCTGAAAAGGCATTTCTGGAAGCTGCCCATCCTGTCAATGATAAAGGATTAGAAAACATGCCTTAGGGTATGTCTGCACATGCAGCACTGCAGGAGTGCTGCTATACTGATACAGCTGTGCTACTGCAGTATGTCTGGTGAAGATGCTCTATGTCAGCGAGAGAGAACTCTCTTTTCATCATTAAAAAACCACTTCTGCAAGCAGGAGAAGCTCTCCTGGGTGCCAAAATAGCACTGAGCACACGAGCATGTATGTGTAACTTATGTCACTCGGGGAGTGGAATATTCACACCCCTGAGTGACAAGTTTTGCCAACATAGGCTGTGGTGTAGACATAGCCTTATAGTGATAGAGTCAAGGAGCTTAATTTAACTTAACAAAGAGAAAGTTAAGGGTTGGCTCAATTACTGTGTATAAGTACTTACATAGGGAACAAAATATTTAATAATGAGCACTTCAGTCTAGCGCAGAAAGGTATAACACAATCCAATGGCTGGCAGATTCAGCTAGGCAGATTCAGATTGGAAATAGGTGTACATTTTTAAAAGTGAGAGTAATCATTGAAACAGTTTACTAAGGTTTGTGGCAGACTTTCCATCACTGACAATTTTGAAATCAAGATTGGATATTTTTGTAAAAGATTTGTTCAAGTAATTGTTTGGGGGGGGATTCTATGACTTGTTATACAGTAGGTCAGGCCAGATGATCACAGTGGTCCCTTCTGGCCTTAGAATCTATTAATGGCTGGTGGGAAAGGCCTTCCTCAGAAGGTCCATTCTGACTCAGCAGAGCCAGAACCAGGTGGGCTGATGACAGAGACAGGAGGATTTGAAATGAATAATTGTAAAATTCAAGTGGGAAGGAAGATAGTGCTGGGGGCAGAACAGGAGGATGAGGTGAAATAAATCTAGGACAGCAAGGGAAAGGAGAAGTGGAGCAAGAGGATAAGTGAAGAGGGAGGAAGGGAAAAATCAAACTTACTGCACTGCAAAGGCTCAAAATAGAAGAGCGCATAAAAAGAATGAGGGAAACTGTTTTACTGCTACACATGCCAACTGTAAAATCAAAGTAAAAAGTGTTTCTTTTATCCATTTATTTTTTAGCCTTGGCAACTGTGCAGAGACCATTCAAATGAGTACTACCAGTATTACCCATGTGGCGGCAGCAAACAATTAAACATCTCATGCTTTAAAACACCAAAATCTCTCCTTTTCAATACTGTATGAGTAAGTGGCAGCGCCAGCCCTGATAGCTTTATGTGTAACTGTGCTAATGTCTGTGCATGTGTATGCATGCATGGGTATATTTGTGTTAATGTCTGTGCTTGTATGGTAGTGTCTCTTTCGTATGATCCCGTCTGCTTGTGTGAATGTCTCTGTTTTTCTCTTTGTATTGCCCTGGATTCTGCAGGACAACCCTCATCTCAAAAAGTTGATATTTTTGTAATATTGTAAAACTTCCCCATTGCTAGATGTGAATTAGCAGAAACAAGAAATCAGCAGCTATTCTTAATTTTCATGTTAAATGTGTATCTAATTATGGAACTATTTTTGTCATAAATTGTATACCATAACATTTGCAAGAGGCGTAATGTTGCTAAGAATAAGTGAAGGGAAAAAATCAAACTTACAGCATGGTGAGGGCTCAAAAAATGAAGCACTCATTAAAGGAAACCCAAAGAATCAAGATAAATAGTTTCAGTGCTAACTGTAAAATCAAACTAAAAAGCATTAATTGCTGTTGCAATCCTAACCCTAGCATTTTCTGACTTTTTTGGGAATTAAACTATAAACTTGGTGTTGCAATTTTCTTGCATTTAATGTGTATCAGATGTACTGTACCTAGGGTAACACTTCCACCTCCCCTTACACCTGTAGTGAAGCTTTACACTCTCTGCCTGTCTGTTTCCATGAGTTCTCACATATTTGACACTACTCTTTTGAGAGCTTCATTCCCATTTGTCTCCTACATACATTCAACATGTTTGAATCTGTCTTTCTCTGGAATTAGTTGAATCTAAACTTAACTTCTCCCACTTGTATAGATACAAGTGCTCTACTCCAAATTATTTTTGTGATACAAGCATCTATCCACTAGGACCTGCACACAGAAATCTCACGTTATTTCACACAGGCCCTAGATAAACATTCATCATGTTTTTTGTTCTGTGAAGAAGTGTGGTCAATTGGTTAGAGCAAAAAACTCACCAACAGGACAGGTTCTAGTCTTGGTTCTGCTGCTTTGGAGAAGGTTACTTCTGTGTCTTAATTCTTCCAGCTGAACAACAGGGATCGGAACTTGCATGGGTGATGATGCTTACTTCATTGTGATAATTGTGATGCTTGGAGATCCTCACATGAAAGTTGCTCCAGAAATGCAAAGAATTATCATTGTCACCATCCTCAACTGGATTTGAGCCAGTGGCCAAGAGTTTTGAGAGTTTGGAAGCTAGAGGATCATTCCATATAGCTGAGGGGAATACTTGTCAATGGACTGCCATTTATCTGCTCCTTAAAGATACTCATCAGGCTACAAATGCTTAATCTTGATTTCCATGGTTCCTGATTCCTGACATAAATTAGGCCTCAGTTTTAACTTTTGCTCCCATGAAGTGGGGGTGGGGGCAGAGGAAGGGACTACTATAATGAATTCTAATGTTCTAACAAATTTCCACAAACATTAAAGCCTATAAATCGCCAGCCAAACAAACCAAGTGATCTTTTCATGGGATGGGGGAGAGAGGAGGGTGTGAAACGCAGGTGCCAGCATTTGCTGGGGAAGAACTGGTATATTATCAACTAATCCGCCTTCTGCTATTTCTGATTTCCTCCCCAACAGCTGCGGCATTAAATGACAGCTCCTGCATTTGGGAAGAATTAGAAAGCTTGAAGTAACGGAGGGGTCTCTATTTGAGACAGAACGACTCTCAGACAGGGAGGTGGGGTTGTGCTTCCAATGGAGAACCTGGAGTATTAGGCATTTTACAGCCTGGAAAAATTGTCATGTTTCAGCTGTTCTAGAATTATCGATGAAGAAAAGACACTGTCATTTGTGCTAGTATTCCCACTGATTCTGATATAATCACATGTACACAGTATGCTTTTGCATAGCCCATTGTTGTTTCTGTGAGGTTGATTGGAAATGTAGGTTTATTGAGAAACTTTTTTAGGTGAGGACATATGCTAATAGTTGACTCTAGTAGCTTAAATACTGTAATCTATAGTGATGGTTGCCATATAAGGTAGAGAAATAAAGTCTTCAAGAGTGAGCTATGATTTATCAACAACTGATTTTATTACAGTTCCTTTGGTCTGATCTGGTCTGTAGTTTATTTAGAAAATATATATTGGTGACTTTTAGTGTGTATGAAAAGTTATTCAATTCTAATCAAGGATCAGGTCCCAGTGTGCCAGGTGCTGTACTGACAAGTGGCACAAAAACACCCCTGGAGACTGAAGTTCTGTCTTTATTTCTAGAACAGGCAGCGTCAGGGCAAGCTTCCCCAACACACAGCCCTGCCAGTATGCCTGAAGCAGGATCTGGAGGAGTGACCACATCTAGTACTAGAGTGTCAGTTGTCCATGGGGCTGGTTTCCTAGCTCCAGTGGAATGGGAGAAAATGTCATTTTGCTTCAGTCAGGGTGCAGCACAATTCAGAGCCACTAAATTATCAAAACTGAACAAATCTTCCTCTAGCAAAGTCAGGTGAAGGAAGTTGATGTGGAATCTCAGTTTGAGAAACACAAGCCCATTGCTGTTGCCTGATTTAAGAATTGTTATAAGATCAATGAGGCATTTTTGCTGACTGGACTTAGTGTTAGGGGTATGGTCATATGTCTTCAGTGTAGCAGCAGTGATTTTGGACACTACTTGCTCTGGTGACTGACCAGAACCAAAGTTGATCTTCAGAGCTCAGTGTGAGGCTCATTTTTTCAGCCTAGTCTTTTCTTTTGTGATGGCTCTGCTAAGCAGGAGACTACAACTCCCATCAGTGCCCTCCCGACTGCACTTCCCTTTACTCTGGCAGTGGGCTGGGGCCTGAAGAAGAAATGACTAGGCTCGGTGGGAAGCAGCAGCAGCCCCATGGTGCACCAGGAGCTGCAGAGGAGAACCCCTACAAACTGCAGACAGAGCCATGTGTGGGACATGCTATGAATGTTGGATGTTACAGCTGAGTGCAGGTGTCGGGGGGGGGTGAGGGAGCTGTGGGGGAGCAGCAGCAGGGCCCCCGTGAGAGACCCACCACCAAGTGATCCTGGCCTGGAAACCTGCAAGCTCTTGTTTCCTTGAATACAAACTGGACTTGAAAAGACATCCCAGGCACTAGGCCTCAAGAGCCCTATCTCTTAAGTGGACTGCCCCACAACCACTATGGCTCACTTTGAACTACAACTGTTTAAGCCTCTGTACCTAGAGAATCTGCTGTTTTCCCCTTTCCTGCGAGCCCTAGTAAAATACCCTTTCCCTTAGCCATGTCTCTGAGTGGTTAGTGGGCCTAACCAGGGGGAGTACCTACAAGGCCTGGCTGCTGAAGCACTCAACAGTGCTTGCCTCCGAATCGGAGCACACCTGACACACTACTGGTAGGTGAACTCCAGCACTGAGCAGCCAGCAGTTTGTTGATGCTAAATACTGCCTATTCCCTTTCTTCAATGCTCTTCTGAGTGATTGTGTATGAGGTACCCAGATGCCTCCCGCCGGCCAGTGATGCCATATTTGGCTATTCCGCTCCTCACTTCCTTTCTATGCTTGTTCTGCTCTCTCCATATGCCACATCCATTCACCAGTAATGGTGCCAGGGATGCTGTGGTGTCCAGTGAGCATCTTGAGGGAATTTCACCGTACCAGGATGGTAGGTAGAGGCTGCTGTCCAATGCTGAGAGATGGGAGGCCAAAATCTGAATTAGAGAAAGCCTTATAAACCCAATACAAAACCTGCAGCTGTTACTCAGGCATGGATGCTTGCCTGCTTGCACCCATGACCATGTATTTTTGTGGTATTCCATCTACTTTGAAGATGTGGTGCCAGTTTCAGAGTAGCTGGGCGTAGATGATTAGTCTGTGTTACATGTGCCATGTCCTGTGCAGGAAGTCCACCCTTTTGGAGCATAATGCAAGTTCAGTGCCATGTGGCTCTTTACACACAATCACACCTGCTGACATTTATATGCCAAGATGGAAAAACCTAATAAGAGGATCAGGGAGACTGGCATGGCATTTGCGGACACCCAAGGTTGCCAAGTAGACATATTGTATTGAAACTGTTGCCTGGGAAACATTTAAAAATACATCAAGTGACAAAGCATATGTGATGTGCCCACAAGTGTTCTGTGTGAATGAAATGCCATGGCAGATGATGGCACCAGGGGACTGTTACTATTACGTGAAAAGATTCTGCACGTGTTGGTAGTTTATGAGTACCTCTGCCTAGGTCCATGGTTGGACATGCACAGAAGAGATCACTTTGCCCTTGGCCACTGCATAGGAGAGAGCATGGTGCATTCAGTCATCATCCTCACCATCCCATAGCTGGAGATGGCTATTAAGAGTACCCTGGCTTCACAGTTTACATAGACAGGTCCAATATAAATTGACAACAAACCTAAGTGTTTCCCCTTAGAGATAATATCTACAGTGGAGTTATTATTCACCTTCATATCTGGCTATATTGGTTCTCTCAGTACATTAATATTTAATTTAATTTAGTATTTTAGTCCCTAGATGCCTTGACTGAAATGGTGGCCCTATTATGTATGACAGAGACTATATATACACCAAGTAAGCGACAGACCCTGCCACAAAGAGTTTTCAATCAAAGTAGACAAGACAAACAAAGGATGAGAGAAAGGGAGTATTACTGACCTCACTTTACAAATGAGCAACCAAAACACAGAGAGATCCAGGGCCATACTTTCAAAAGAGTTCAGAACCGTGCTGAGCTCTTGTGAAAATCTGCCCCAAGTAGTGGCAGCTGGTAACTAGAAGCTAATTGGGGCTAAACCACACCAATTAAATCCCCAAATCCCCTTCTCTGTTTTTCTATAAACAAACAACAGCAAAAAACCCTTTCTCTCCCAGTGCAGGTCGGGGAGGGAGGAGCAAGCAAAGCTCATCAGCTAGTGATTTCCAGAGACCCTCCAGTGGAACAATGGGGCAGGGCTGAGAGTGGGTATGTTCACAAGCTACTTTCTCAGTCCTGGTTGTAGTCTTTTAAAAAAAAAAAAAAAATCTAGGCATCCTCATTGCAGATACCCACCCCTGGCTCTGGCACTGCACCAAGACACTGCTTTGGAGAGCCAAACTACCCAGTTCCATCCTTTGACTATGAAGAGCGGCGGCAGTAAGTTGGCTTGGTAGAAAGGGGGGTTGGAGCTCAGGGCAGGGGGAAGCTGTGGGCCTGTTCAACCTGGTGGGGAGTCTGATGGTCTGTGGGGGCTCTGCGGGGAGGGGTCCTAGAGGGCTGTGCTGCCCAGCGGATGTGTCTTTCCTTGGTGGGGGTCTTGCTACCTGGTGGAGTTGCCTTGGGGGAGAAGGCTGGCCTTGTGGGCTCTGTTGCCCCCAGAAGGGACATTTTGGCTGGGGAGAGGATCTGAGTGACTGCTTCTTTTGGGGGTTGGGAGACTGGCCAGTGAAAGGTGAGGAGTCTGGAGGGGAAGAGACATTTTGGCTGACTACTTATTTTGGGCATCAGCTGCCCAAGGACCCCCAGAACTATGAATTGAACACAGATCTCCTGACTCCCAGTCTAGTACCTTCATCACAAGGCCCAGTTCATGTTTACTTATGTCAAGTCCTGATGTGACAAGTGAGTGCGAGGAGGGAGCAGGGAGAACTGGACTTTCAACTTCCACTGTAATCTTGGGATGCTGCTAAGGACTTGGACTAAGGACTTGGATCCAAACTCTTTTAGAGAAATCAAGGTGGATCCTAAACAAGATTAGGTTCAGGGGCTGCCAGGCCATGAAACCCTGGGTTCTGTGAACCGGCCCCTGATTCTCCTAATATGCTTTTATTAATCTCCCAGGCTTACTGAGCTTGTCTGTGAGGTTTTGTTTGTTGCAATGTTGTGTGTATGTGGGCTTTTTGTGTTTTGTTTGTTTTTGTTAATTCATGTGTTGTGGAGTAGCAGGAGCCAGAGCAGCTTGGGCTCTTTCTCCTTTGCTTTGTGCTGTTCTTCAGATTAAAACTTTGTACAAAGGTAGTTCAGTCATTGCAAAAGGCCACTTGACTTTGTTCCACAGGCATGAAAACTCTGAACAGATGGACAGAAATGCCAACAGACAAACTCCCACTGCCCTATTCATGGGCTATTAGCACATCCATAACACAAATAATTAGTTATCTGGGGCAGTATATAATAAAATTAGCTTAAAGTAGAATATTGTTCACAGGAAGAATGTGTATTTAGTGCATTGTGGAGCATGGGCAAGAGCCTCCTCAGTTAGGGTTTTGTGCTTTGGATGGAGTACTTGCTGGAGTGTTAAATTACAGCAAGCTCCATTATCAGCCATCTAACTAGGCAAGTTGAAGGAGCAGGGAGTGAGTGTAGGGAGAAGGAGCAAATCTCAGAGGCCAGCTGGAGCAAATCTATGAAAAGCTTAGAAAGAAGGACAGTTTTTTAGATTATGGAATGGCTAGGGAGCCAGAGAAGGCTTTTCAGTGGTTGCACTGTTTCATATGTGACAAGGTGGCATGGAAGCTGGAATATAAAACATTTAGATTCAGGAAAATACCAAAGATTGTAGCTGCAAGGTGGGAGAAGATGAAGGCGACATGTTCTGTAAAACCTCCAGTCAGGTGCCACTACTGCGGTAGTGAGCTGCGTCCTAAGTGTCGGAGCTGCTTGATCTCAGTTCAGTGGACTTAAGCCAATGTAAATAAGGCAGACTCAGGGCAATATGTGTCTGATACAGGGAGTGTCTATTTTTTCCAGATCACATTTGGTTAATCAATCAGATGTAAATCAGTTCTCCTGAGTCAGTCACAGTTTTGGATTTCTTTTCCTAAGGGCAAAACCAATAATGGGAGATGAGGAGGTTGAACACTAAAGGAAGCGTATTTAGAAAGGAAGGAATGTGTTCTGCATACATCTTTGTGAGATTTGCATTAGTGCAATATAAACATAACAATATTAGGGCCCACTCAAAGCCCACTGAATTCAATGAAAAGACTCCCATGTACTTCAATGGGCTTTGGATCAAACCCTCAGCTGGTGGAAAGTGCTATAGTTCCATTGCAGTCAGTGGAACAGTAATCCCTGAATCACTGAGTCATGGCCACCTGTGAGGTGGAATGTAGCCACAGGAACAGTGTAACATGATGTCATTATACAGCAGTTTAGGACAGGAAGTAAAGAAGACTGTCCAACTGAAATGGAAAATTTAGTTAGATGGAAAGTAACTTTCCAGTGTTCATAACCGATCATTGATGCATTTGCCTATTTAGTAACATGCCCTGTAGGACTGGATGGATTAGAGCACTAGAGATGGGATGCAGAAACACTCATCACTAGAATATCACCTCATATCCATTGCATGTTGGTAGTGAACAAAGGTTGCTACTCTACCACCTGATGGCTCACTTATGCCCTTTATACGCTAATGAGTCACAGTCTGGATCCTAGTGGGCATGAGTCTACATCATTAAGAGTTATAAAAATTGGCACTTTTGAGCTCAGGATGGAATCAGCAGTGAAAGCTGAGGTACCCTTTAAGCCTCAGCTGGCTTGAGAAGGTATTGATGAGGCAGTTGGAGAAGCTTGCTCATGGTGTACAAGATAAATGGATGATTGTTATTCATTTGTACTACAGTAATAACTAGTCTTCATCCAAAATCAATGCCACATTGTGCTAGTCATCGCACAGAGACTGTGAAGGGACAGAACATGCTCTGAAGAGTTTATATTCTAAATAGTGTTTACATTTAGGAATTGATTCAGGGAAGTTCTATAACCTGTATTATACAGGAGGTCAGACTAGTGGATCAAAGTGGTCATTTCTGGCTTTATAATCTATGAACTAGAGAGGAAGGACTATTAGTCCTATTTAACAGGTACGAAACTGGAACACAGAGAAATTAAGTAAATCATCAAAGATCATTCAGGTAGCCTGTGGCAGGACCATGAACTGAACCCAGGTCTCTGGAGTGTTGATTTAACAACAATGGCTGCCTTCCTCGTAGTTAGTGTCTTACTCCCAAGGGCTCTCAATCCAGAACCTTTCAGCAGCACTAAATTCACTTAAAAGGAATGGGAAGAACATCCTTCTGGAACATGTTATCCTGGCTCTCATGGCTTCTAGAGTGTTGCTGGATGTTGGATAGTTGTGTGAATAAACAGTCTCTGTAGTCCAAAATGCATGTTCTGATTTTGGTACAGTGCTTCTAACTGCAAACATCCACCCAACTTACCATATATCCTTTTATCTTAACTGTGCTTGTGTACGTTGGGAGATTTTATTTCTGACTGAAATGTATTTCATGTGTGATCGTGATAAATACTGTGTTCAGAAATCACCCTGGACTGTCCTACACCCTGCATGGGGACAGCTTACCATAGACTTGTCTGCTTCACAATCATGACCACCTTGTTTCATATTTCTCCTCCTCTGTTTTTTCCCTTTCTTGGCTATGCTAGCAGCTGGTGTATTTCCAGTCTCCCGTCCCACTTAACAGGAATACGATATATACTATATTTAAAGTGCATTTCTCTACTATTTGTTTTTTCTTTTGGGAGCGAGGGGGCACATCTGGGCAGCATGACATTCCTCCCTGAGGAGGAAATTTGCCCCTTGTGCCAAGGATTAGCACGAGGCCCATGAACTAGGGAAGTCCTGCTTAAGATCTTCTAACGTGAGGAGTTTTCTTTCTTGTTTTGTGGCAGCGCCTATATCAGTGTTAGGGCCCCATTGTGCTAGATGCTAGTAACACATATAATGAAAAAATGGTTCCTGCCCCAAAGACCATCTCTATATTACATATCACAAAACCCAGTGAGGCACATAGCAGTGTGAGCATAACAATGGAGGCACGATCTTTCCCCCCACCTGCCCCAGGGTTTTGCACTTGTTCAAAGTTCCATAGACCATGGAACCAGCAGGGCCATGGCCTGACCATTTTTAAGCAGTGGTGCTGTACCAAATTAGTATGGATGCTGCTTCAGTGGTCCAGATCATTGCTCCAGCTGCGTGGTCACAACACCACTGAAATGTCAGTGAATGGCACTGGGAACTGGGTACGGGATCACAATGCCATTCAGATTTGGCCCAGCTGACTCTCCATCTGAAGGTGGCCAGATCAAATTTGTATTGCGACCTGGTGCACGGGTAGTCAGCTCCTGTATGTGGGGGGGTTTAGGGAAGTCTGTTAAGAACTCGACTCCTGGCAGTACTGGCTTGGGCACTGTGTGGAAGAGAGAAGGGAAACTCCCCACACAGGGGAATGCGGTCCCTGCTGGGAGGAGGGGAGAAACCAGAATTTGCGCTCCCCCCCACTCTCCCCAAAGAAATATCTGAATTGGTGCCACTGGAGCATAGGAACCTGGAACTCCAGAGTTCTAATCCAGGCTCTAGAACTGACTTCCTCTGTGACTGCAATCAAGTTGCTTACCAGCCTGCCTCACTTACCCTATTTCAGTACAACAGAGGAATGTTCAGAACTCGCCCCGAAGTCTTGTGGGGTTGCTACCTTGCTGCGCCAGACTGCTCCATCTGGATTCCTCCCCATACATCCTCTTTTTGAAAGGCTTGTTTGCTTGGCAAAGGCTGCAAATAGTTTCTGCAGCATTCCTACTAAATTATGGCCCCATCTCTATAGTTTCTAAGCACTATGTGCTCTTAACATTCCCGTGTTCGCAGAAAACCAGACTACCTGAAACCTGAGTGTCCAAAGCAATCCATAGTCAATAAACTTCTAGTATTTAAATTGGGCTTTTTTTTAAAAAAAGGAATTTAAAATGGACTGGATTGATGGGAGTTAAAATTATCTAAGCTAAACACAGCATGTATAGTACAGAATATACCTCCAGGATTCACTCATTTCTGTCTGGTGTAACACAACTGTGAATTCTACATCCATTGTAACTATGTTCTATATATCTTGTTGGCCCACAAGAGTCAGTTCCTTACTTCAGCCAATATCTTCTCAGTGTTCAGGCTGTCTAGTAGAAAGCATCATCACTTCCCAAAGCTAGAACCATGCTTATGCAAGGCTCCTCAGTACAGTCAGTGACCCAGAGCAGATAAAGACTCACAGGAGAGACGCTTAAGACAAAAGAAGCCAGAGGAAAAAGAAGAATCGTGCCATCAGCTCAGAGGAAATGAGACTAAGAAAGGAAACTAGGAGGGGAAACTTTGGTGCTTATTTTTAGACAATGTGGGTGTGTATTATTATTCAACTCAGTATATTGATTTCTGCAGAATATAGTATCGAAGTGTGGTTAGATTGTCTATTAATAGGTTATCAGAACTTCTGGCGTCAGCCTACCAGCTATCCCCACAGAATCAATACACCCATTTGGTACAAGGATGAGACAGCAGTAGGCATCGCAGCAGCACACTCACACCTCAGATAGTCTCTTTCTCCTGGTGTCATAATAGAATGAAAGGGCAGGTAGGTATTTGATTGTGGGCCATGCAGATCTGGCATCAGACTTCTTCTAAATTGTTACCAGCCTCTTAACAGATCCTTCTGTTGTCTGGTGGGAGGTAAACGCAGTCTTACACAAAGCTATAGGTTTAATACTAGCAAAGCTCCGGCTGCCTCTTTTGTATTGCACCAGACTGGCCAATGGCACTAGGTGTCTGAGGATTCAACAGTAGGGTCGTCTTGAAGAGACACACCATTATGCTTCCTGTTTCCTTCTTGAATACAGCAGGCGCCTAGGGAAACTACAGTTCCACAGGACTCCTGCAATTGATCACTGAGTTGTTTTCACCCTTGCGCTTAGGGGAGAACTGGTTAGTGGAATCCGGCCTGTCTGAGGATTATTAACCTCTGCAGTTGATTGAAGTGGATAGGGAAGCCAGCACCTTTCAATTTTACGAATGAGCTGTGCTGGATGGTTGGTAACTCAGAGTCCCCTCTGATTATCATTAGCCCATGCGCTGTCTCGAGGGGTCATTGTAGAACGGGCTTGTCCCTCAAAGAAGAGTTCCTTGTGATGAGCCGCACGAGAACAGCCATTTACCAGGCACAAGAAGAAGCAGCTTTATTGGCCCTGCAGAACTCAGGCACTATCCTACATATTCTTGAGCCCCACCTACTGGCATGTTGTCTATTATATACAGAGGAACTAGAGCACTCTTGTAACCACTCAAACTGTGTGTACTTTGTATGTCTTGTAAATGTATCTATGATGGAGGGGCAAGGGAGTTTGCTAGTTGCATGTTTTTGCTCTGGGTAGAGCCCCTTGGAAAGCCTTTGATCACCATATAGCACAGGGGAATAGGAACTTTGCTGTAGGTTACGTTTGAGTGAGCACTATGAGAAAGGAAGGGAGGGAGATTGCATCTCATCAAAGACTCTTCTGGTTTCCTTTATAAACAACTCTACACTTCCCCTAACTTGATTTTTAAGCAAGGAACCTCTCTGAAGAGACTAGCCAATGCTCCTACTGCTAGTCTCTATGTGGGGGACAGACAGGCACGGATATGCAGATTCCTTAAACATCAGCAAAAATTAACACTGCATTAAATGCAAGGTGCTCTGTTCATTCTGAGTCACCACATCATTTTTAGGATGAAAAGAGAGTGAGAGATGCAGGACAGTCTAATGGTTAAGACACTAGACTGAAAGTCAGAAGACCTAGGTTCTGTTCCAGGCTCTGCTAGAGAGCTTCTGGGTGACCTTGGGCAAGTCACGGTGCAACTCTGTGCCTTAGTTTCCCCTCCAACTGTTCGTTTGTAAATCATCAGGGCAGGAATTATCCATTACTAAGTATCATGCCTAGCACAATGAGGCCCTGATCTTATCAGGGACCTATAGGTGCTATTGCAATAATAGAAAATGAACAGAAAGGATAGAATTTACAGTCTGAATGAGCTAAATGTGGACTAAGTGGTGACAGGCACATTAGAAATAGTGAACCAGGTAGGTAGGTAGATTATATTATAAATAGAACATCAGCTAAGGGGGAGAAAGAGGTCTGGTTTTATATAATTATTCTTGGCTGTAATAGCAAGACCCTGTAATTTGCCTGGTCAGTCTTACCAAGATAATAAGATGTCAGTAGTGTCAATAAATAAAATTTAATAAGCCTGGTTTGGGCAATTTCCCTCTGCACCTAAATATTTCAGGCACTTGTCAGGGTCTTTATTAAATGCCATATATGAAATATTCCTGGGTATGTATCAGCAGCTCTTCATACAACATCCAATTACAGCTTCCTTGATGTGAAAGTGACACTAGACAAAATACATACATGATCTTTTTTTCCCTTGCAAAATGTGACAGATGTCTACTGATCTTTTATTCTATCTTTTTAAAAACAAAAGCTGGAAGCTTTAAAAATAGTTCTCTGCAAAATAATCCCATGCTAGTACCAACGTTTATTAGATTATTTATTGTATTATGTAGCAGCCTTTGCACAAAATTGCGAGGGCCATGAATGTACAATTAAATCTTGTATTGGATCTCCCAAGTGAGAACAAAGCCTAGAAAAAAGGAACCACTCAGATTATAAAATGTCACAAGCATATTGATATAATTATCCTTAGAAGAAGATACTGTAGGAAATAGGATGGCTGGATTATTAAAAACATTAGCAGAGTCACATGACCAGTGAACCAAAAGCATAAAAACAACACTTTGGAAATTATGATTTTCCCAAGAAAACTTTTCTGTAAGAACCTAGGAAACTGCACTTTTCCTTGTGGCAAGAAAGGAAGGGTCATTCCAGCTTTAAAGGGACAGTGGCTTCATAAAACTTGTATATTAAAAAAATATATAGTTTTCCCAATGCATATTGCTTATTCCTTTTTAGCATTTTGCTCTATGTGGTTGATGTAAAATTGACAATTTATTTCTTCTTCTTTCTTCTATTCTCTTTTTTTTTTACTGGTTCCCATGCACTTTCAGAATGTTGCTGCTGGGGTATGCAGAGGTACAGGGGAATAATGCAAAAATCACAGGGGAACAGGGTTTAAAATGTGTTTTCACTGACATTTTAAAAAGGTATGTAAGCATTTGTTCTTACAGGGTTTTTATAAAACTGTTCAGTGCATTGATAATTGAATGAGACACTTTAATTGGTAGGTTGCAGTTTCAAATCCAGTCTGTGTTAGTAGCAATCAAAAGGTGCTACACTCTGATAGCTCCTTAGTGATCCATGTGAAATGAATTTGATGGTCTCAGTTCAGTTCTCAAGCATCCACCTCAATGAAACTACAAACGCAATTGGCCCCTAATTGGCAGCTTTGATAGCTGTCTGAGCACAGGGCTGTGGATTGTATGGTCTTGGAGGCAATGATACTTTTGCCTCTAGAGCTCTCTATGCATATGTCTGCAAAGGGATTATAAAAACTGTAGCTGGTCCAGATCAGCTGACTGAGGATTGTGGGGCTGAAAAATTGCTGTGTAGATGCTTGGGCTGCTGCCCAAGCTCTGGGACCCTTGAGGGTCCCATCCTGAGCCCAAAAATCTACACAGTGATTGGTAGCCCCATAGCCCGAGTCCTGTGCACCTGAGTCAGTTTATCCAGGCCAGCCACAGCTATGCTGTGGGTCTTTTATCCCTGTGCAGACATATCCTAAATCATTGTGGATTGAAGCACATAACTGCCTCCTACCGTATTTCTTACACCTTCCTCTGAAGCAGCGGACACAGGCCACTGTCAGAAATAAGATACTGGACTAGATGGACCCCTGATTCAGTCTGGTAATTCTGGTGTTGACAGTGTCCCTTTAAAGATGCAGCCAGAATCTCAATGGCAATATTTGTGGTCCCAATGTTGTTCCTTATTAGAGACTGGAGAAGTGAGTTTCTAAGAAGTTGTAAAAAGTTTGGAGTATATGATTCGTTCTGGGAATGACTTAGAACCCTACCTAATCCCCTGCGGCCAACAGCAATCTTGAGATGCCACCATACATTTATTTAGAACAAAGAATGTTTGACTCCCCATCCTTTGGCCTCTGCTTGCCATACAAGCTGATAGGTTTGTGGGGTATGCTGGGATTTGCATCAGCTAGTGCCTAGGACAGTAAATACAAGTAACATTTCAAAGGGAAATAGTCTTCAAGAACAAACAATAATCTCTATGGTAGTGGGTGGCACAGAGACTGGTTTTTTTTCCATTTAAGGCTCTTTCCTTTAAATGTATTTGATTTAGATTGGTTTAACCTGATGTGGGAATAGAAAGTTTGACGATGAAATTTCCTGTTCTAAGTTGTGGCTTACGTGAGTTGCTGGATGAATCTGTCTTGCCTTTCCTACATCCTCTTTCTTGTATTATGATCCTTGATTCTCATTTAGTGGTGAGTTTCCATTTCACGTGTAGGCTTAACGGAGGTGTACTGGTGACTGGTTAAAAGCACAGGAAATCTTCACTCTCTCCCAGACTTTCTAGGTGTCCTGGGCTAGAGATGATTGCTTTATACCTCTCCCTGCCTCAGTTTGCCCGTCCATACAGGCTAAATTCTGTAAAGTGCTTTGCAACCCTCAAATGGAGGACACTACAAATGTATTTTCTACCAGATGCTTCTTTGCTGGGTTGGCAACCTCAATCCTTGGAAAGGGGAATATTCTCCCATTCCCTTCAGTCTCAGAATCTGCTTCATTGTTCTTCAAGCAAACTGGTCCTCTTCCTCTTTTCTACATACCTTTCCAGAGCTTATGGAAAGTCCTAAAATGTGTGAGACACATTAGGCCCAATCCTTCCCTTTAATCTGAACCTCAGCAAGTGCATATGGCACTGAGGAGTTTCCTGAGGTTGCCATGGGAGAAAGAACGCTCTTCCCAGGCTATGTAGTGGTAGCCTGTGGGTTACAGTAAGGTCCACACATGTTTTCCCCTCTTCCTGACACCCGGCATGTGGATGGGAAGTGGCCAGTGAATCTGTATACTTACATCATTGGCTCCAACCCACTTACATCCCCGCCCCCAGCTCAAGACTCCCTCCACAGGCAGTGCAGAAGGAAGCTGCTATGGTGGGAATGTAGGGACCAGATATTTAGCAGATGTAAATCAGCATAGTTCCAGTGACATCAATCCCATAATTAAAGGCCCTGCTGCTCTGTAAATTTCTAGACCATCTTGCCCAGACTTTTATTATTTGTACTAAACTTAGTCATCACCTTCTTAATTTATAGAGTTTCTTCCAAGACCCTAGGACTAAATTCTCCCCTCATCTGCGCCACAGTTGACTTCAGTGGGGGTGGCGAAATGTAAATCAGAGAGCAATTTTGCCTTTACAGGTGGAAACACCACTGTGTTTTTATCTTTTTCCTCTGTTCATTCCATTTGCTGAAAGACTGTTGCACCTTTAACATAAGTCTACAATAATGCCAAAATAAATCCTTTAAGCACTTGTTTGTTTGTTTTTTTTCCCCAGGCACTCTCTCTTCTGGGAGCACATTGTGAAAGATTATTGGCAGGGCCCTGTCTATCCTCTGGGTGCCCTGCTAGCAAAGCATGGAGATGCTGAGTGATGTGGTCTGCTTCTGATAGTGTCCGGAGCAGGTCCTTGTATCTTGCTAATAGTGCTGTCGCTCCTAACTCAATAGTCGTGAGACACAATATTTTAAAGTCCAGAGGCGAATAAAAAGCAGTTGTTTTTCCTCATTGAGCACTAAAGTCAGCTTCAGGGGTAAGATGGTGCAGGGAAGTTCTGACTCATTCCCAAGCTCCATCTACACAACTCCCCTTCAAGAGGAGGCAGAGGATCAATGCAAACAGCCAATGACAACAGAAACCAGGAGCATTTCATCAGAATTATCTCCCATTGGCTGACTGGGGCTTCATCTAATAACCCCCCAGAGCCAGTTGACCACTACAATGCTGCAACAATGTTGTGCTCCTAAAGTCTATTCTCTCCCTTTGAGTATATGGCATCTCACCAGCCACCAGAATTCTCTTGCTTTCACTGGAATTCTTATAGTGGGTTTAGTCTTTTCCAGTTAGGTTCTGACGTGGCATCTTTGTAACTTCTGCCCTTCACAACTAGCCCATCTCCTGGTTATTCTTGTACCATTTATCTAACTGGGATTGTGTTCTTTTTTCAGAGATGACCTCTCTCTCTCTCTCTCTCTCTCTCTCTCTCTCTCTCACAGTCCACAGCTCATTTGGTCTTGTATTCCCCTCTACTCACCCTCCCTCCCCTCCCCCCGCACCTCCTCCTCCTGGCATGCTAATAGCAATTCAAACTGGTTGTTAACTTCTACTCTGCAGTTGTCACTGAGCCTTTCCAAGTTAAATATTACACATGGAAATTAGAACATGCTTGGCACCGTCTTCTGTTGGAGGTGAAATCTGCACATTAGGAGGTGACGGTCACAATCAAATGTCAGCTGTGGAAAGGTCCAGCAGATGGGAATGCTCCATTTTAAACTATCTGCCTGTGTATTTGTTTAGACAGATTCATGTGAGTTTCAGATACCTTTGGAAGCCAGTGCTGCAATATACAGCATTGGCAAACGAGGGATGTGGAAGTATGAGGAAACATTTGTGATGCACATGAAGTGCTTTCAAATAATGCTTTGAAGTTGCACAAACAGTGGATGTTTCTATTTGATTAAACCCTATAGCAGCCAAATGCCCTTTTTTTAAAAAAAAATCTAGATGGCTGTTCACTCAGGTGATTGCGAACGGTGAGAACAATCTCAGTTCATCATCTGCCTCTGGAAACAAGTCAAGTGGGACCTCTTGGTTCTCAGTTATTGGTGGAGGACACTGGGAACAAAGTGTCCGGAACAGCAGGCTGAGCTGCCCAGAATCAATTTCTCTTATCTGGGGCTCACTCTTCCTTGAATGAAAACAAAATCTGTATCTGTGACTTGATGTATCCGGGCCAACCACAGCCCTGCAGGTGTAAATGGCAAAGTGGTGTAACTTGCACCAATGTAATGTTCAGTGGGCGTGGTCAGTTAATGTGAATTCCATGTCAAGGTAGCTGAAGGGCAGTGAGAGCGGTGAGGGTAAGAAAGCAGTCCTGAGTCTGATCTCTGCTGCATCGGTGTCACTCCAGTGATATCAGTGAGTTATTCCTAACTTACACTGCTATAAGAGTAGAAGCAGCCCCCAGCTACTTCACTTACACCACCCCATTCTAATGCTACCAGGGCCAAATTCAGCCTCTGGTATAAGCAGACACAACCTGGATTGATGTCAACAGAGTTGTCTTTTGATACCAGGGGTTAAATATAATCTCCACTGAATAAAAATTGCACAGCCACCAAATTGATACAAGTTACACCACTTTGCCACTAGGACCCATTTTTAACTGATGTACACTGATTGCACTTAAGCTGGATTTATGTTGATGGACCTCTTGGCTACAATGGAGTTACTTACACCAGTGTAAATCAGGAGTAAGGTCCAAACCAGGCTTCCAATGTGAAGTGTATGCCACCTTTTATATCATTCCTGCACTTGCTCTGCAGTGGGCCAGATCCTGTGCTCAGCACACCACTGTAAATCAGAATGACTCCACTGAGCTCCTCAGATGTGAGTCATCCCAATTTACACTGGTGTAACTGAGCACAGAATCTAGCCTATAAATTTGGATTAACAGTACTCACACGGTCCTGCAAAAGCAATGTTAACCACTAGCCCACAGCCTTGTGCACCCATCTGGTTGAGAAAACAGAGCACCAAAGCACTTAGGGAGGCAGAGAAGAGAATAATACAGATCCCTGCTAGAGAAACAGTTAATATGACCTCTAAACTCTGTATGACTCCCCCAAAACACAATGAGGTGTTGCATACCAAGAACTGATTCATAAAAAAAATCTCCTGAGGCTGGATTTCTCAGGTTACATTCCTTCTGTTGCTCGTTTGTGTATGGTACTTGTGTCAGGCTCCTCACAAAAGGTCCATCTTGCCCAGGCAAGTGCGTGTGTTCAGAGTCAGGCGAGTTTGGACTCGGGAATGGGGGCCCTGGAATGAAAGTTCCAGGATACTCTGGCCAGCAGCACAAGGAGGTAGCAGAGAGAACTAGCCCTTCACAGCAGCCTGTCCCTTTGCACTCCAATCCCTACAGCTACTTGTGGTGTTTGTGTTACAGTAGCATCTAGACACCTTGATCAAAATTGGGGCCGCTCTACAGACACACTGAGGCCATGTCTACACTATGAGGACTAGAGCAGCATAGCTATGCTGGCAGCATAGCCCTTTAGTGTAGACACAGCCTACAGCAATGAAAGGTGTTTTTCCTCTGCTATAGGAACTCCGCCTCCCCAAGCAATTCATCCATCAACCTAGCTGGATCTACAGCAGGATGAGGTTGACGAGGTGTGGGTAGATTTTTTTCATACCCCTGAATACTGTAACTACATCAACTTGTGTTTTAAGTGTAGACCAGGTCTGAGAGTAGTCTCTGCCCCAAAGAGCTTAGAGTGTAAATTGACATGGGAGACTAAGGGGGGAGATGGGAAGTGGGAGGCACAGAGAAAGGAAGAGACTTGCTCACAGTCACACAGCAGATCTGTGGTAGAGCTGGGAATAGAATAAAGATCTCCTCACTCCCTAGTCATAGACCATGCTGCCTCTCATAATATCTTGTTCCTACATACCACTTTTCATTCATACATCTCAAGGTGCTTTACCAAGGAGGTCAGTTTCATTATTTCGATGGCATAGATTGGGAAATTGAGGCACAGGTAGGGGAGGTGACTCAGCAAACCAGTGTCAGAGTTAAGAATGGAACTCTGGTTCCCTGAGTCCTGGTCCAGTGGCCTTTTCCACTAAGCCACAGGCTATAAGAACTCTCTGCCTGTGGGGGGGTTTAAAAATTCAATAATGTGGCTACAAGAGGATAGGATGGGAGAAAAGCATGGAAGCATGAATTTGTGCAAGCTTCAGATGAGCCCAAATCAAATTCCCAGATCTGAACAATCCCAGACTCTGGAGAAACTCCAGACCCAACTATTAACTTGCTGGTGAATGACCTCTTGTGAAAAGCACTACGTGTCACTGCGCTGCTCAAAGCATGACCCGAGAGTCAGAAGCATTCTATGGTGCAGCCTATGTGGTTACCCTCACCCTTAACATGGAAGTGCTCCCCGGGGCGGCTATGCATGCCAGGAACACATGATGCTCCACTTTGGAGCCATGTAGCCTAGGCAGAGCATTGCTGGCTGGGATGTATAACCTCCACAGACTGCATGGTTTGTGCTGCACATAATGGCATGTGTAACCTTGTGCAGATTAAGGGGTCAAATCGTGTGAGGTGCTGAGCCATTGACTTCATTGGAATGGAGAGTGCTTAGCACCTGATGGGATCAGATTCTACATGTGGGCTTTGAGCTCCTGGCAGGTTGTCACTGCAGGGCTCAGATGGCCAAACTTTAGTGCCCCCTGAGTCGCTCTGCCCCTGAAACTGGAGATGCTGTCTCCTTGAGAGTGCGTCACTGAGAGCAAATCTGACAAGGAGCCTCTGCCTTTGAGTGATGCCATCAGGCATGACAGCCCCCGACAGGTTCCAGCCTGAGGACAGAGTCGTGGGGGACAGCCTTGACTCGCTGCAGCATCCAGCACTCTCTTTCTGGATGTTGCCAGCTGAGGCTAGAAGGAGGGCTTGCAGTGACATGCTGGGACACATACAATGCGAGGTATGCCTGGGAAATGCACTCCCCATGGCATAGGTTTGTCTTCATGTTCCCACTCACTTGAATTAACGTCCTGGTAATAACGTGTGGGCTGCATTGGAGCTGCAAAGTGGACAAAATGCATTCAGATTGTCAGAGATGCCATAAACCCTTGTGACAATTGCTAAATCAACTAAGTATGTTTTATTAATTAGAAATCTCATGTGCAAGTAAAACCTGCTTAAACCTGCCCTAGAGCCATTGTAACTTAGGCAGCTTTCCTAGCATCATAAATGCTTCCGACTTGTGCAGAAATAATAATTGACCCCTTTTGGATCTGACCCACTTTATCTTTATTGACTTGACTGCATTGTTCCTACAGATCAACCAAATGGTCCAATTTCTAGAATTCAGACAGATGGATTTTTTCCGAGGCAGGGAGTAGTTACGCAAGACTCCCTTTCCCCACACTTTGTCTCAGTTTACCCCAGAAGCCCCACACAAAAGCAACCACCCCTCCTGCAGGGAGGTACAGCCCTAGCAAAGTATATTTTGCATATGGAAAAGCCAGGTCAGGCCAGATTCTGATCTGTTACACCAGTGTAAATCTGGACTAATTCCAGTGAAGCCCATGAAGTTACCACAGATTTACACCAAACAGTATCTGGCCCATATCCGACTATTAATATGTAAGCTAAAATAAAACCAGTGAAGTGGTTAGGCCTGATTCTGAGCTCTCTTATTCTAATTGTACACCACAGCAGCTCCATTGATTTCCTGCTTGCATTCTCTTGAATTACACCAGAGCAATGTGAGATGAGAACTGGGCACACTGACTTCTGTGGAATTACTCCAGTTTTATAGTGGCGTAAGAGCAGAATCAAGCCCATTGCTCCTTTGAAATCAGAGTTACTTACTCTGGTGTAAGAAGGGAATCTGTTCTCTGAGTCTACTTCGAAAAAACTTGTTGGTGAGTACGTAATGTTCCTTTTTCCTCTGTAAAGAAGAGGGAAGGTGTTGGTGCCCAGTTGGACCGCAGAGAAAGAAAACAAGAAACTTGAAAGAGAGGAAAAAAGCCTCTGAAAATCAGAGAAGCCAGCGGACCTAGTGAGAAAATGAGAGGCGATTTGAGAGCAGGAAGGAAAGGGGAAGGTTATGTCATTAGAGACTGGAATCCAATATTTTGATGAAACTCCATGGATACAGGAAGGAGCAGGGTGGGTAAAAATAGCAAAATGCATATAGTATGAGTTCCAAGAATTCAACTCTCTGAAAAGAAAGAAATGTATGTTCTTGCTTAAAAGCAGAAGGAAAAAGTTGTTGTTATGAATCCATTAGAATGAATGGGGGCGGGGAACAGGAAGACTGCTGAAAAGAATTTCTAGTTTCTCCAATCAAAATATGGACATTATTATTATTATTTATTACATATGTTTTATCTGACTGCTCAGTGGCTTGGTTCACAAGGAAGGGAAAATACTTCTTTAGTAAAATCTTCCTGGCAGAAGACCACGGAGGCTGTTCAAGCGAAAGCTCTTTTTCGAGCTGAGCATGTACACAGAAAATCCCCACTGTGGATCACAGTTTAATCTTCCATTCTATAGGTTAAGGCTCTTTTCTCATACTTTTTTAAAGATCTGAAACTCATATGCTAGCTAGTAAGCAGTTAGACCAAACCCTCCATTCTCTTTGGGCTGGACTGTTTATGCTAGTATCTCTCTAATCCAGAGATTCACACTTTATCCATAAAACAAAAAACTCTTATGACTAAATGAGTAAATTGGTTGATTTTTTTTTCTTTTAGGTTGCTTTATGTCAGAACAGACAGTAACTTAACACCATGGACATTTTTATAAAAACTTCCATCTTTTAACTTTGAACACGGGTCTTAAATTTTCCCCTTGTGAAAATGTGGAGTGTGAGTCATTATACATGCCATGTGCTATCTGCATGGGATTTTCACTTACTTTATTCAGAAAGCCATTCCATTATGCTCACTGCTTTCCTTCCCCCTCCCCCAATTCCCACCCCCCAGCTGGGCAAGTGGCCAATTCCATCATCTTAAACTCAGCAATATGAACAGGGAAGGTATCATCTAGGAGGAGCCTGAACGCATAGACAAGGGGATGCATTGCTCCACAGCATAAAGGGCAGTAGTCAATTCCTAAACTCTAAACAATTATCAAAAGAGGTACCTTGAGTAATGACACCTTCTGTCTAACCTAAAATCATTGGCTGAGAAGCTAGGGCTTGACGCTACAAGATACAGAGTGCTCTTAATTCCCATTGAATGCTCAGCACCTACTGGATCTGGGCCCTCAATGCATTTCTTTTTGCCTCTGTTTGCTGACAGAGGGTCTGACTTAATCTCTCTCTGAAGTCCGTGCCCAGTGACTGCTGTGGAAGCAGCAGCGGGCCCACGGATGGCCTACCCAGGAAACTTCTGATTGGAACTGGAGGAGTCAGTCCCAGTCTCTCCAGCCTGTAGCATCCTTCACAGTAGAGAAACGACAGGATTTGGCTGTAATGATACAAAGGGGATTCTTCATTGAAGCTGCAAGACATGGAGAAACACTCTGGTTCTCTCTAGCTCCCAGACTGACTGACTGCAGTCTGCTCTGCCTACTGTCTCTACCCACTGTCTTCCTAAATCTTGGCCTGGGTGCGGCACTCATCCATTGGATTGCTTCACTACTCACTTCCCTGTAAGGCTTACCAGGATGGGCCTTCATCCAAATCACAAGACCCAAATACCCCTGAACACTGGGAAAATTCAGATCCAGATCCAAACTTTGCAGCTTGGACCCATCTGTGCTATCAGAATAACGTCTCAAGGCAGCATTCCCACAGCTGCAGGAAGAGACATGAAAGAAACACGTGATGTATTGCCTCCCAGACAGTACAGAGTTGGGTGCATTAGAAATGCAGCAAGGTCACGGTAGATGGATGGATAGACAGATAAATCATTGCCAGGGCCATTGTCACTCAGGAGCAGGTTAGATCACTGTTCCCAGCCTGTGTGATGCCTCATGACGCTAAGTAGTAGGGTGAATGGCATCTTGTTGGACTGTAGGAATTATATAGAACATCATTTCCCCTGAAGAAATAGCTCACATACCTTATATAATGAATGAGCTCATTTCACATGTCTTTGCCAGAAACAATAAAAGTTAGAAAATGTCCCAGTAATTAAAATAAAGTGTTACCCAGATTTATGGTAAGAAACGTGAAATAGAAGGCAGTTGAGTGCGCTCTGAACTCACAAATATGCCTCATGTTTGTTAGAACGGGTTGCATTCATTACCAGGAGCACCATGGGTCCAGTGTGAGCCCCAGAAGGCAGGGAGTCCAGCGTAAGCCCCAGAATGGTGGCGGAGAGAAAGCAGAGGCGAGGGAAAGTTGCCAGCTGGCTCAGTACCCGATGCAACTTGGGTCTTAGTGGTAATGTTGGAGTATGCACGGTACAGACGTGGTCATTGCTTCAGGATGGGTTTTGGATTACACGCTGGAAACAGAGAAGGAGGGAGGGAGTGTCATTCCCAGGCCTGCCACATGCACAAAAGAAATCAAGCAGAAACTTGTGAAAAAGAGGAGGGGAAAAAGAAGAGGCAAAGCGAGACCAGCCTGAACCCGCCAGCCTGCCTGCTCTGAGGGCTGGACAATTGCTACTTGTTGTTAGTGCTCTCCATATAGACACCCTGCGCCTTCTTGGATGTGAGTGTAGGGCTTGTGAATGGGGATGGAGTGACTGTTCAGGGAGCAGTGCAGCAAGGGCATGTGTGCCGCTTCTAGTGTGGGAGGGCCATGTGAAGACAGAAGTGTGGGTGTGAGTGTGTGTATGAGAATCTCCATGGGCTAATAGCCTTTGGTTTTTACAGTGGCATGGTGGTATTTGGAGTCATAGAGTGAGTTGTCCATTGGATACTGAACTCCCACTGCATGGGCCAAGAATAGCCATTAAACCAAAACCTCTCAGTCATTACTGACCTGGGCTATATTAGAACAAGGGGACTGGATGAGAAGCTTCTTTCCTATTACTGATTCCCAGGACCATCTAGGCTCCCAGCCAGGACCTTTCTGAAAGAACACAGCGGCAGCTAGAGTACTGTGTGCTGCCACCTGCTTTGTCGGTTTAATTTATTTCTTCATTTCATAATTTATAGTTGGTGCCCGTTGTCAACATTCCTGGATGTTAGACAACAGTGAAAAAAATCCATTCCAAATCAATGGGATATTAAGAAACCACTGCTTATTTGAAGAGTCCAGAGGGGGGACCTTTTTATACTATTTAGGATGGGGAAAAGATTTAACAAACAGGTGTATTGGTTCTCTGGGGACCTGAATTCTATTTCTGGCTCTGCCACTGTCATACTGTGGGACCTTGGGCAAGTCACTTTACTTCTTTGTGCTTCTCTTTCCCCTCCCACCTCTTGTCTGTTTAGACTGTAAATATTTGTGGCAGTGTATGTGACTATACACTCCCCAGCATAGTGCAGACCTGATCTCAGTTGGGTCCCTGAAGCACTACTGGAATACAAATAATAATCAACAACAATAACCATGATGAACTGTTCAGAGGTTTGGACATTTACTCATGTGACTTATTAAGATTAGCAGGACAGATTTTTAAAGAAGTTAAGGGCACAATTGTTTTTGTCATTTCTGTGTCTTTTCATACACCAGTCAGCTGCAAGTACATATGTTTGCAGTTTCCTGATTTACATGTGCTGTCACAGTAAATGTCCATGTAAATTAGTCTTGCAGTTGTGTGCATATGGCTGGTGCAACTGTGCACCTAGCCTGTTTGAAAGTTTATTTAAAACAGAAAAAAATACTGTGGAATATGGTATGATGGGGGGACAAGAAGAATCTCTCTGCTTCCCCTTCAAAATCATGGCTGTATGTCACAGACCTGGTGTGCAGATAAGTGTGCAGTGAAAATGAAATCTCTCCTAATCCCATTCAAAAATGCTGACATTGCTGGAACAACTAACATAAATCTGCGATTTTTGAAGCAGAGCAAGGACAGCTCATTACAGATCTTACAAAATCTCAGTCTCTTCAGTACTTCTGAGAAACCCAGCTATGAACAATGCAGCGTGATGATTACTAAGGGCTGAAATGACCTCTCTGATCCATGATCATGATTACTGTGTTCACACAGCGTCCCATTAAGATCAGCAGATGATCCCACATGGACCAAGCGCATAGAAATAAGAGTGGGGTGACTGTGTGCCAGAGCGAACTCGGCCCTGAATAGGCACATGAAAATATTTTGTAGGTAATATCTCTTTAACTTTGTCTTTGCAGGGACTGGCTGACTCAGGGGATTAGTAACATTTGGCCTTTAGCTTACAGGTTCAAATTCAGCTTAGGTAAACTGTGTCCAAAAGCTGCTGCCATCTGATGGCTGTTGGGTCTCAAAGGTGACCTGAGGCAGTACAGGCCGGGTGATGGCTGGAGAAAGGCATTTCACAGCTGGAGCACTTTGCCTGTAACTTCAAACTCACGAGGCCCCTGGCTGCCACTTTCTCATCAATGTCTCCTACTGGGAGCTGCTCCCAGAGCTGGATGGGATCTGGCACATTTACATAGCTCTGAGTTCACACCCCGATTTAGAGAAGAAAAGTCCTGGGCAGCTCTGAGCACCCTGGTGCTGTGGTGCAGGAGAGACCTTGCTGGCTCTGCTAGAGCCTCAGGCTATTACAGAGCGGATACCCCTTGGTCCAGGGACAGGTGCCTGCTGTGACAACCCCTGCCCCCCCCCCCGCCCAAAACAAACAAACAAACAAACAACAACACTCAGAGGCAGCTGCTCTGCTCAGGGGCAGATTTCAGCCCTCTCCCTGGGAACTACCAAACTCCTCTCATGTGTGCATTGAATGGGAGCATCTTTCAGTCCTGGTCACCTTCCATTTCTCTATACCTAGATGGGAGAGAGAGGGCTCCTGAAGCTTTTCTTTTAGTGTAACATGGGGGCATAGTATGGATAAGGTTGGGGATTGCTGCCCTGAGCTTTAAAGTTCCACTGCCCATTCCCAGTCCATGAGCCATTCTGTCCCCCTGTGGCTATTTAAAAAAAAAACCAAAAAACATTTAACATAAAAACATAACCTGATATCTTCTTCAAAGTAGGCAGATTTCTGTTCCGATGCCAAGCTGTGGCTTCTTTTCTGAAGAAGAGGAGTGGGTGGTGGAAGAAGAAGGGCAGCAGATGTTCTGGTGAACACGGCAGTCTCGCAAAATGTTTTCACAATCTGGTGCTAGAATGGTGAATGGTGGGTCTGATTCCAGTGATGGCTTGACTGCCCGGCAGGGTTTGGGAAGGAGTCTCATGATTGAAGGGGAATGTAACACTCAAACCACCTGCCATTTAGCACCAGATTCTTCTCTTGCTGTGGTGTAAATTGGAAGGAATTCCAGGGATTTTGATGGAATTTCAGTAGGGAACATGAAGGGTGGTCTTGGATTTGAACTTGGCAGAAGAGCTAGGCTCTGCCACAGACTCCTTGTATTGACCTTAGGGAAGTTGCTTCCCTTCTCTGTGCCTCAGTTTCCCATCTATAAGATGGGGGATACTAATTCTTCCCTATCTCATGAGGTGGTTGTGACAATACATCAATTAATGCTAGCGAGGTGCCCAGTTGCTATGGTGATGGGCACCACAGAAATGCCTATAAATAAATGAGATCAGACTACTGGAGTTTGTGGGGAGAAGGGGAGAAGATTTGGGGACTGCATGTTCTGAACAACTTGAGAGGTGACACAAGCACTTGTGAACCTCCACAGTGATCACCCAGTGGATGTAGGCCTTAATTTCTTTTCTTTTCTTTTTTTTTCATGGCCTGTGTGTCAGAGAGGCAAAAGCAGGATTAGCTTACAACAAGGGGCAAAGATCAGAAATTCCAGCCAGGCGGTGGGGCTCGCTCCCCTTGAACATTTTTTATGGTGCATAGACGAGGAGCTTGGGTCTTTGTGACAGTCCCACATGCTGAAAGCTCTGCAGCTAGCATGGTCCCACATTGCACTCTCTGGACAGATGTTCTTTTTATGGCACGTGGTGCCCTAGAATAATCTCCGGTAAGTAAGAAATGAGAATAAAAGGGAGGGTCAGCTGGGAAGTGGAGGGAGGGATCTTTAATGTGTTAGTGAAGAAGGTAGAGTTTGGCCCCCAGTTTGTGGATGGCCTGAATGTGAAATTAATGGGAGGAAATATTATCACTAAGCATAGGTTTCTGCAGGTTAAAACATGCCAGCCTTGGGGGCCCAGCCCTGCAGGTCCTTGATCTGGAGCTGTGCCGCTGAAGCCAGCAGCATGTGCAAGGCCTGCTCCCGTTGAAGCTAATGAGAGAACTAACTCCTATGTGTGCAGGATTGGGACACGCATCGCCACCCCTCTTTAGCAGTCACTGTAGACCCTGAGCCAAAGGGGAGACCATAGTAGTCTTAATCTTCACGTTTAAAATGCCTAATTTGCATGGAAGCCTCAGTTTGAATCTCTGGTGCATCAGTTGATTCAGCCTCTGCCTGCAGGGGTGTTGACACTGAGTTGCAGACGGGGTCCTGCCTGGGGTCCCTTCCAGCCTGGGAGCTGCTCTGCTGCACTGTACATGGACAGGAACTGTCCCATAAACTCTTATATAAGAGCAGGGCTTTGTCTGGCTGTCCTTAGCCCTCTCCTCCTATCAGTGCAACGTGTTGTGCTTTGACCACTAGCCGCTCCCTGGGAGCGGTGTACATGTATACATGGGAATTAAAGTTGCAATATAAAAGTAAAAACCCTAAGGTCTTCGCTGTCCTGACAACCTGGCAGGGCTGTTCTGCTAACTCCCTTGGGAATCCTGGGGGTTCCAGCTTGCATGCCTTCCTCTCACTTCTCCAGTAAATTAACTTAGGTTTTTTTTTAATTGGCAATGGCAGGCACGCCTGGTTTTTTTAATGAGGTGTGCGGCGGCATCTGCTGGGGCATGTATGGACAGAGTATTGTGAGGTGGGGGAGGCCCCTGGGCAGCATACCAGCCACCTGGAAAAGATATCCTGCAAGGGTGGAGAGCGTTAAAGCACCACCCACTGCAGGGAGGCTCTCCCATAACCTCTGATGGGCTCTTGCCCTGTAAATGTTAAAATCAGGAGCGAGAGTGGGTCATGTTTTAAGGTGGGATGCCATAACCCACAGCCACCCCCCACGGACCTGTTAGCAAAAGGGCCAGTGGTGTCAGGGTCTGTAAAGACTTAGGCTGAGGCTTTAAAAGATGCCTAAGGGGTTTGGACACCCAATTTCCTTTACAGTTAATGGGACTTGGGCATCCAGTTCCCTCAGGCAGTTTACCTTTTGGACAGGTTGCTGAGTTGTGCTAGCATTATGGCTGCCATATTGGCCAAAACTGGGGACCTCTAGAGCAGAGAGCATGAATCTCTACAGCCTGAGCTTAAGACTTAGGTTCTGTGGATCATGTGCACAGAAGGGATGTATAATACATGCTAACCAGTGGCTTACATAATTCCCCTGGACGGAGGAAGCTGATCCCCAGCATCCAGGTCCAAGAGTCATAGGAACCACTGCAGACTCTCACTTAAGTGATTGCCACCATCTTGGCTGACACTCTGGTGACTGAACTGGGGACCTCCAGAGCTGTTAGACCTTGCAGTAGAATGTGGGGCTCTGCCATGGGGGTCTGTGGCAGACTTGTATCCTCTGCAGATTTAGCACAGAGAGGGATGTGTGATTCACACTGACCAGTGTGCTACTCTAGCTTGTGTGCATCCACAACAGGGTAGTAACAGGCATGGAGGGAGGGAAGGAAGGAGGTAGGTAGAATTAGCTGTAGAGGGATGGGGCACCTCTGGAGATGGGATGCTTGTAAGGGGACAACTCTCCAATCTCTGATGCCATTGGACACTGCTTGGAAGCAGCAAAGTCCTGAGTCCAGCCCTGTAAAACAACACAGCTAGTAGAGTGGAATCCAAAGACTCGACATAGCCTGCTGCCATCGCAGTGCTGAGCAGATACTAAACAAGAAGGGAGAAGTGAAAGACAAGGCCACATGAAGGAGAAGTTTGCTGGTGCAAAACTACTTTGTCATCTCCACCCTGGGCATGCATAATAATAATAGGGGAAGGAGAGGGTGACCCTAGAACTGTGTGTGGTCTCCCCTGCCCACCATATGTTTGCTTGGTGCTGGTGTTTTTGCTCCGCCCTCATTCTGTCTTGGCAATCCTCTCTGTCTGGTTCCCTGGCCTAGGCCTTCCCTCCCACTCTACAGAGCTGTGTCTGTGGCTCTGCTTTCCCAGGACTCACCAGCTCAGCTCTGCAGCTCCCCAGCCTCTGCGGTTCAGAGTACACAGCCTCAGAGGTCCCTGTCCAACTAGGGTTTCTTCACTGAAACCACACAGTGGAGCTCCAGAGGGACTATCCTAGCAGAGGGAACTCCCCTGTCTTCCGGTCCTCCATCCACATTCATTCAGTCACTGTCTTTATTTTGTATTTTAACAAGTGGAACTGCATCTTCCCTCAGTTTGAGCCCTGCTAGACACACAAGGCACTGAGCCAACTAGGGGGTGAGATGCTTTATTATTCCAGTCTGGACACCCTCACCGTGAATCCCATTCAACCACTGCTGCTCGGGGTTGGCTCAAAGATGAGATACTGAGGTTAGAACTTTGCTGTATTCCTCTATTTACTGTCACATTTCTGGGCCGGTGTCTGTTCTCAGATATAACGACAGAGACACTCTTTTTAAAGTCAATGGGCATTGTGGGCCCATGCCCTATCTGAAAGTCAAGCCTGTTATTCAGGTGTCTGAGTATAAATGTAGAGGCCTAACTTTAGAAACCAAGGTTGACACTTTTGCTATAATGCCTTAGATTTAGGTTATGTTCTTTAAATAAATTTTTAATTACAAAACTGAATGGGCTAGAAATACTTGAATGCTTTTTTGTTTTAAATTTCAATTAAAACCACCTTTTAAAAAAATAAAATTAAACTCTCCGTTGCATTGTTCTGAAGTCAAGCACTATAGTATTGTCCCAGCATATGGGCAACAGCAAATGGCACTTAGGGCTTGCGTAACTCCTGTCGACTTCTCTGCTTTTCTTCTGCGTGCCGTCTTCACTGCACTGTTCCCGTCAATGCAGTGCTACACTACTTGAGGAGGTGGTCTTAATATGTTGATTTCTGGATCGACTGAACAGGTCTTCACTGACCGATCAGTCGATCCAGAGAAGTTGATCTGATGGCAGCGAACTTGCTGCCGTCAGTGAAGATATAGCCTCTGTGTTACTGTTTACCTTACTTTCACTAGTGGAGCCCAGTGAAGGTGCAAAAAAGTAAGTGAGCAGCCTCAGCGGGGGAAAAGTGATTTATCTTCTCCCCCCTCAATGTTCTAATTGTACAAACTAAGTGCGGACTAAAACTGTGTTTAGAGGGGACTCTGTCCTCAGGGAGTTTTCATTTTGTACAAACTACTTAGTGCAATCCAGCAAACAAAATTAAAGATGCAGATTTGCTGGATTTCATGAGGCTACATGCAAGTAACTAAAATGTAGGGTGCTCTTAGCTTTGGATGTGGGTGTGGTTGCTTTTTTTAACTTCCTAAATGCTGGAGGGTTGTATAAACAAAAATATTCAGTAATGTCAGAGTTCAGTAGGTTATTGATCCCTACTGCAGTACCATCTGACTTCCCCTGCAGCCTGCACATTGCCGTGTGTGTGTGTTAGAAGATGCCCCGGGAGTGGCAGAAGGGGAACCCAGATGCAGTTCCTGCTGCACTTCCCACGAACTCCTTTCACTGTGCAGCAGTAATGAAACTGCAAAGTGATCAGAGCAGGTCACCAGAGTACACCATGGACTGAGAATATATGTGCGGGGTCAAGTGTACTCTGAGTAATTGACTGGTGATTGTAAAAACTGTCTCCTGTACTTACTGACAAGATGAGAACAGCAGGTGGCTGCAGTTAAAGAAAAAAAAAAAAACAGGATTAATGTAATTTTGCTAACGTTACATTTTTAGCCTGGCAACAAGCAGTGCATCAAAAAACAAAAGTCCAGAGCCTAAATACCTCCGAGGATCTGGGCCAATGAAGCATTTCTTAAGGTCCAATTGTTTTCTATTAAACAGACTTAATATTGAAGTTAATGCACATGGCTAAATGATTCTCCTCTTAGGTGGAGGCTTGTTTCCCGTTTTGATTGTACCCAGTGATAACTAAGACCCTATGTAGGCAGGGCACCAAAGCACCCAGGGTCGTGGTGTCACTGGCAATTTTTAATCAAGATAGGGTGCTTGTCTAAAAGATCTGCTCTAGGCATTATTTGGAGGAAGCTCTAGGACGTGTTATACAGGCAGTCAGACTAGAGAGAATCACAGCGTTCCCTTGGAATCAATGAATCTGTGCAATCTGCTCAAGTCCGTTTGATCTCAGTTCTTTGCTGAATAAGCGCGTTGGCATGCTAGATCCATCAGGCAGGGTCACCAAGCAACAGGAAGGAAGGGAGCAAAACCGAGAGGAGGGATGGTCCGGAGTTAAAGCACTGGACTGGGGTTCCAGCTTTTTGCCCATCTAGTTGTAAACTCTTTGGGGCAAGGACAGTCTCTTGCTATGGGTCTGGCCCAAAGCCTGGAGAAGTCAGTAAGAGTCTTTCCATTGAGTTCAGTGGGCTTCGGATCAGATCCTAGGGGCTGGACTTTCAGAAGTGCTCGGTACCCATCAGCTCTTATGGACCAGGCTGGCACAGGCCAGGCATTTTGTGAGATGCTCCCGTGTTGGGCAGCCCCGGATCCTGCAACTCAGACTTTTTGCATTGCGCACATGGCTGAGCTGCAGCAGGAGCTGCAGTTCCTCTTGCAGCCCATAGATGTTGCTGTGGAGCCCAGCTGCAGCAGGCAGCCTGGTGCACCTATGTCTCCCGGCTGGCTGCTGCCCCTGCTGGATCCAAGCAAGCAGGGATAGAAGGGGAGAGGGGCTCAATATGAGCTCCAGGTTCCCCTAAACCTCCTACTTTCCACAGAGACCAGACCCACTGTCCCGCAGAAAGAACCCAAACCCCTGCCTCCTAGCTGGACCCTGCACCCCGCACATACCCCAGTACTCAGTTTTCCAGCTCCCTCACATCATAGCAGATGCCCAGCCATCCCAGACACCTGCCAGCACATCCCCAGATCCCTCCCCACCTTCATATCTGTTAAATTTGGTGCTGCTCCACGTCCAGCCTTACCACTGCTTGCGGTAGGATGTGTTGACCCTAAACTCAAGTTATGGGCGCATGCAAATTACTTGCAAATATGCAAATTAGAGAACTAAATAATTGGCATAAAGTGTCACCTAAGCGGCCAGATTTTCAAACCTGTTCAGCATCCAGGACCTCTCTTTGAAAACATCAGGAGCTGTTGGGTGCTGAGCACACCTGAAGATGTGGCTACTTCTTTTAGGTGCCTGGGAATTGCTAAACTCTTTTGAGAGAGCACTTGGGGGCCCATTGTGCAAAGTTCTGTACAATTCTGGTCGGGGCCTCTAGTTACTACCATAATGAATAATCATTAATAATAGAGACTCTCCAGCAGAGGCTCCCAGAGGGCAGTCTTCTTTCACCTTTCATAGTCTTCTTTCACCTGATTTTTGTTCATTTATTACCTGTAGTTTCCCAAAATCCTGTCTGGATTGGGCCCCACTGTGCCATGTACTGTACAAGCACAGAGTAAAGGGCCAGTCTCTGCCCCCGGAATTTACCATCTAAATCAAGATATATTATGATCTTTAGCTGCTCTGAGTGGCATCTTTATGTCTGTTTTGCCTCAGTGCTTTCAGATGTCACCTGTCTCCCTGCCCCCCTCCAGATGCAGACCCCCCTCAGCTGTTATATAAAATAGTTGCAATATGCAATCCTGTCCCTGATAATACCCCTGCCTTCCTTCTGAATGGCACATCTGGCAGCAGAGAGGACTAGAGCTTATTTTTATGTGTGTATGTGGAATGTTTCAGGCACAAACATGTCCCTCTCCCCACTTGGAGAGATGGAAGGGTTTGGGGCAACGATGGTGGAAGATGCTCACAGATTTGCAAGTGACCCAAACATGGAATGAATTGCCTGTTAAATATGGAAAATGGAGTCTGCTTTTCGTTCTGGGCCTTTGGAATCTGTGGGTGGATTGTAACTGGCAGGCAGGGAGCAAACACCCACCCACCACAGGGTTGTGTGGTTCAGAAGTTTACAAGAGTATTTGTATTTCAGGAGCTGCTGGCCTTGAAGGCAATAGAGAGGGGGGGAAAAAAAAGAGAGAGAGAGAGAAAAACAACACTGTGGTGTTAGGGCCCTTCCTCTGAGATTTCCCCCCCCTCTCTGTTTCTGCTTTCTCCAGCTAGAGGGCTGTCAAGCCTGAGTGATCTGAATTGGTTGGTGGGGCAGTGGGGGTGTGTGTGAGCGGGATGTGTGTGTGAGATGAGTGAGATTTTTTTTTTTTAATACACATGCTGCATTCAAAGTCCTTCATCAGGAAGGCAAGAGGCTTCAAAACCTGCTGTCACGTTAATCCAAAGTGAGCCATCTCTCTATTCCCCAGGCCAGTCTCCCCTTGGCTCCCTCCCCGCTGCTCTTTAACTCTGCAAAGCCTTTGGGATACAGACAAGCGGAAGTTTTACTGTATTGTGAGCAGCACAGACACAAGCTTTTTAATGCCTAAACCTGTTAGGAAAAACCACAACACTGAGCTATTTGATACTAATCCTTTGCCCTTCTCCAGAGCTGCTTGGCTGAGGATCTCAAAGTGCTTTATACCCATTCATGAACTAAACCTCCTCACAAGCCTCCTTCTCAGTTAGGGCAGGGTCACTATCCACAGTTGCAGGTGGGGAAACTGAGGCACAGAGTGAGGATGGGACTTGCCCAGGGTCACCTACTGCATGTGTATAGCTCATAGGAGGACAGTGTTCACATACCCAGTTTCCTTCTACCCCATGATTTATCTGTAGAAGGGAGGAGCCTGAGCAGTGCAGGGCCCTCCTTTAAGACAGGGAGGTGGCCAGGCCAAACTTGAGCGAGTGTTGTTGCGACCTGGCACGTGGGGTTGCAGTGCCACTCTGTTTTTTGTTTGTTTGTTTGTTTGATCTCCTCTTGATCGGGACCCTGTGCACTGAATGCACATTGGTTAATCCGGGTTTGTCCAGACTGTCAGGTAGTCTGCATACCTCCATTTTACAGATGAGGAAATGAGGCACAGAAAGATTAAATGACTTGCCCAAGGCAACAGGAGGTTGCTGGAAGATTTAGGAACAGAAACCAGATGTTCTACACCTTAACCACCCACCATACTTCCTTTCCTTTGTGTAGTCCTCTTTCCTTTAGGAATTCCCGTTAGTGTCAGCTTGTCCAAAAACAGCTCCTTTACTGGGAGGAGCCACCTCTCTTAAAATGAACAATGGTGGTTGGTTTTGTTGTTGTTGTTGTTTTTTTAAAACATATACTAACAAACCAGCTTCCAGTGGAATGTGGCTTGCCCATTAATGAGAATTTTTTTTCCTAAGCATATATTTTTCTCTTTGAAAGGATCAGGGACTCTATGGTTGGTGTTTGAATACATCTGGATTTTTCTAATCTGTTTTAGGGTCTTATTCTGTGTCCCATCACTGTAGTATCTGAGCACCTTCCATATAAAATCAATTCACTAGAGATGTCCCTAGCTCTTCTCCCTTGTTGGGGTCAAAAAGGGGTAATGGTCTTTATTTATTCTTTAAATAAAGAATACCATACAATTTGGAAACAAACGTGGGTGTGTAGACAGCATACATACTTCATATTATCAGGAGGTAACATACACAGAGTTCCAAACATGCAAAATTGAATTTTATATTTAAAAGAATATATTCTTAACCAATGCCTTTTATATATTACTAGTAATGCCGCCCAGAATTCTGCCAGTAAATAGTAAGCTTTTTTAGCATAAGGGACTATCTCTTTTGTTTTAATTGCATAAATGTACAGTACCTAGCATATTAGGGCCCTGGGTGCTGGTTAGTACTTTTCAGACCTATTATTATTTAATATTTGTATTGCAGTGGCACCTAAGAGCCTCACTCATGGACCAGGACCCCATAGCAGGCACTGTACAAACACAGAACAAAAAGGTGATCACTGTCCCAAAGGGCTTACGGTAAGAATAATAATTAATCATTCTTTTCAGCTTCTCTGAGCACCTTCTCTAGTGCATTGAATGATATGACAGATGCTAGTCACATGAAGTTCTTTCCTTTTATGGACCCCTTTTTAATTCTTTAAACCCTGATGCTTCAACTGGATACATGTGAATGGACCCCTCAGCTCATCCACGCTTATTCAAATTGTGGAATCAGAGCCCCCTTCTGTGCGCACACCCCATTTTCCTGCCACCAGAATAACAGTGACAGCAATATAAGGCATGGACTGTCATTTAACAATGTGTATGTTGGCTCACACAATGGGGCCCTTAGCTGGTTATGTTGTAGGCGTCCTCACAATTATAAATGTTAAGGACCAAAGTAACTAAGGAATGATTTACAAGAAACTGAAACCTCTGGGACTGTGCCCTGGAAATTGCCAAATCAGCTGCTAATTGAATGCTGTGGGGAGTGAATTCAAAGTTTTAGTATCTAAATAAAATATCAAAGGCCATTGTGTTCCCCCAGCACATTGATTTTGGCCAAATTTCCTATTTTTGTGTCTGCACTGATCCTTCAAATTTAATTTATTGGACATTCCTATCTGCTCACCCTCCTCCCCCGATCTGTCAGCATCCACCTGTTGTGTTCTGTTTTATATTTAGATTGCCAGCTTTTTGGGGCAGGGACTATATTTCTGCTTTGTGTTTTCACAGTGCCTGACACAACAGGTCCCTAACTGGGGCTTCTAAACTGGCGGTCCTAGATGGTATGGCAATACAAATAATAATAATTAATCATAATATTTCTGGGGAAGCTAGTCATGCCACCTGTTCTTGTCTGCACATTAGAGTTAAATAAAAATGTTGATTTATGAAAGGTGATGGAAATAATCCTTGTTTCAATCTTTTTGGGTTTGAAACTTGCTTCTTATGTTTTGTATTTGGAATTGGTTGAAAAGTCCAGTAAAATAAAAAAGTTTTCATGGTCGAAAAATTTCAAATTTTGGCCTTATAATTCATTTAAAAAAAAACAGAAATATTTCAACCAAAATTATTTGAAAACAGATTTCTGTTGGGAAAAGTCTTGAACTCTGGAGAACATCATCCAATTCTAGTTTGTTTTCATTACAGCAAGAAACCCAAGGTGCTGAGTAAAAATGGAGTGTGCGTACATGGGTATTTTCCTGTAGATTTTCCCAAACTAAGTAGGGCTGGATGGGGTCAGTGATTGCAGGGGAGACTTGTAAGGACAATCTTGGTGCTGAAGGAAGTGGTGTAGTTGATTCAATAGAGGGTGCTCTTCTTTGTGAGTCAATGCATATCAATGCCTGAGGGTGGTCAGGTGCTGTGTTTTGCATGAGATGTGAAAGGGAGTTCCTCTATTAGTCATGGCCCTTAACAATCTCAGGCCACCTTTTGACTGGATAAATTTATTTTTTCTGACCTAAAATCCTGCAGTTTCAGATGAAAATGTGTTTTTCTCTCTTTGTTCTCCACTATCACCCTGTGCTTGTGTTACAGCAGGCTATGCCATGTGGTTTGTGTTTGTGTTCCATGTATATACTGTGTCTTTGTGTTATGCATGTATATTGGGCGTATGTTTTGCACTATGTGTGTGTGTGTTGTTTTACACATTGTGTTTTGTGCATGTTACGTGTATGTGTTGTGTGTGTGTTTTGTGCTTGTTAGATGTACATGCTTTATGTATGAAGATGTGTGCTGTGCATAAATGTTGTGCATGCTTGTATTTGTATTACATATATACGTTACGTGCATCTCCTTGGGCTTGTGTTGGATGCATGTGTGTACACGTATGTTTTGTGTCATGTTTGTACATGTCTTGAATTACAGACACATGGTGTATGCATGTTTTGTGACTTGCGTGTGAATTGCATGTACCATGTGCTTATGTCCCGTGCCTAGGGTGTTTGATTTAAAAACCAACCCAAACAAACAAACCCCCAGTAAATAATCAGGAAATCAGCATTTTGTCCAGAAGCAAAACGCTCAGAGCAAAGTCCTCGCCCTCCCGCCCTCTTCCTTCCTAGCTGGCGGGTCTGTGAACCCAGCACTTTACTCTTCCCCAGCCCGGCGGCTCGCTCAGGGTTTTTCTGTCGGCTTGCCTCGGCCGCGGCGGCTGTGCGCAGAGCGGCGCGGGGGGAGGCGGCCCCTGTTCCTGGAAGAGCCCAGCCTGGGGAGTTGGTCACATTCTTGGCTGGGATTCAATGACTGAAGCAGACACACCAACAAACAGGGGCGGGGCGGGGGCGCGCGCGCGCGAGGGGGAGGGGGAGCGGCGGCGGCGGCAGGCGGGAGAGCTCCGCGCGGCGGAGAGGCGCTCGCGCTCCCTCAGTCAGTCTCCCTCAGTCGCTGCTGGGGAGAGGACGGCGCCGGGCGGCAGCTCCCCGCAGCAGCAGCCCCACACTAGACGAGAGCAGGACTGAAAGCAAAGAGGAGACCTTCCCCCGACCCAGCCGGGAGCCGCACTGAAAGGGGGGGAAGCCCGCCGCAAGCCCGACCCCCGCCCGCTCGCTCGCCACAGCGGGAAAGCGCAAAAGATTTTTCTTTTTATTTCCTACTTTTTAAAAACATTTATTTTGTTGCATCCCCTCCCCCGGGACCAAGCTTTCGGCCTCCGGCAACGTTGCTTTTCCCCTGCCCTTCGCTGGCCATGGCCCGCCGGGGGACCGCTGCGGAGCCGCAGCCCGCCCGCGCCTGAGCCCCCGGGGCTGGAGCGTGGCACAGACTGTCCTGGGTGGTATTTTTTTGTTGTTGTTGTTGCTTGGTGCCGGGGGTGAGGGAGGCTGGGTGGGGGGAGGCGGGGACGGCCGGCCGGGCTGGCTGCGGAGACCGCTCCTGGCTTGACTCTCTCCGCTGCGCCGGGGCGGCTCGGGACTAGCTCGGGAGGTGGGGAAAGTGCCGTACGCCCCGAGGTAGGGAACTGGGGGCACCGGCGCCCGCCCAGGCTGGAGAAGAAAGGGGCAGAAAAGCTGGTTTTTCTCTGTTGAGCCCGGTAGGGGATTGTTACCCGGGTGGAAAAGAAAGGGGGGCACTTTTCTCTTATTTCTGGGGTGCTTTTTTTTTTGGTGAGGTCTGGGGAGGATCAGGAACTAAAACATGGAGACTGTCAGTAGAAGCAGCTTCCAGCCTCATCCAGGACTGCAGAAGACCTTGGAACAGTTTCATCTGAGCTCCATGAGCTCCCTGGGTGGCCCGGCCGCCTTCTCCGCCCGCTGGGCGCAGGAGATGTACAAGAAGGACAATGGCAAAGAGCCGACGGAGCCCGTCCTGCATCTGCCCCCCATCCAGCCCCCGCCGGTGATGCCGGGCCCCTTCTTCATGCCCTCGGACAGGTCCACGGAGAGGTGCGAGACCATCCTGGAAGGGGAGACCATCTCCTGCTTCGTGGTGGGTGGGGAGAAGCGGCTGTGCTTGCCCCAGATCCTGAACTCTGTGCTCAGGGACTTCTCCCTGCAGCAGATCAACTCGGTGTGCGACGAGCTGCACATTTACTGCTCCCGGTGCACGGCCGACCAGCTGGAGATCCTGAAAGTCATGGGCATCCTGCCCTTCTCTGCCCCGTCCTGCGGGCTCATCACCAAGACGGACGCCGAGAGGCTCTGCAATGCCCTACTCTATGGGGGCGCGTACCCGCCCCACTGCAAGAAGGAGTTCTCCAGCACCATTGAGCTGGAGCTCACGGAGAAGAGCTTCAAGGTGTATCACGAGTGCTTTGGGAAGTGCAAGGGACTCCTCGTGCCAGAGCTGTACACCAACCCCAGCGCAGCCTGCATCCAGTGCTTGGACTGCAGGCTCATGTACCCGCCTCACAAATTTGTGGTCCACTCACATAAATCCCTGGAGAACAGGACTTGCCACTGGGGCTTTGACTCAGCTAACTGGAGGTCCTATATCCTCCTCAGCCAGGATTACACCGGGAAAGAGGAGAAAGCAAGGCTGGGCCAGTTCTTGGATGAAATGAAAGAGAAATTTGACTACAACAACAAATACAAGAGAAAAGCACCCAGGGTAAGTGGCCTCTGATTGTGGAGGTGGAGGGTGGGGAAATTCAGGGATCTCCAGATATACCAGTTTTGGTGGCCACTTTCCCCTTAAAGGCGCACAGCAATCTCTTCATGCTGTGAAATCCAACCTAGTGGATTGATATGGAAGAGCATTCTTAGAGACTGCACTTTGCTTTCTTGTAGGCTTATATTGTTGTCCTTGTTGGTGGCTTCTAGGTTTTATTTAAAATACTTTTAATTTTATATGTCTTCTTTGAAATGTACAATAAGGGCCCAATTCTGCTACCTTTTTTCCCTCTTCTCCTCATATTTTCACTGGAAGTGCTGGCCAGGACAAGGACTTTGGGATCAGAGTCTGAATGGGGACCATGGAATCTGGGGCAAGAACAAATAACAGTAACAAACTGCTCTGTACACAAATACATACAACTGCCCTTCTCATGTATATGCTAATAAATTGAACAGGTCTGGGAACAGAGCCTAAATTATCTCCAAGCGTAGATGGGAATGAAGTGTGACTGGTTATAGGGATACATAGAAAAATTCTGACAATAGGTCAGTATAGTAGTAACCTGCATTAGTGCCTGGTATGTGAACAGAGAAGACTGTGCACATTGTCTGAATCCTACGATCAGACTGACTTTGTGTATTGGATTTTGTATACATCCAGTAAATGAATCTGTCTAGGGCCAACTGCAACAGTCTCTAAAATATGCCATGCTGTGTTGACTCTGCCCATCCAGACTGCTAACCCACATTTATTTTAGGTGGCTTTTTTTCCCCCTCAGTCTGAGCAGCCTAAATCCACACTGTGTGGGTGGGTGGCAGGCCTTGGTGGCCCCTGGCACCAGTCCTGCTCAATGGGCAGCAATGCCACAAGGCCCTGAGAACTTCCTTACAGACACCAGGATGTCTGGCTTGTTGGCGGTGGTGTAATTGGCTGGGGATGAGCAGCACACTGTCCAGCCCCACACCTCCACCAAAAAAAAAAAAAAAAAAAAAGAGCAAACAGGAAAAGTCGAGTTAACTCCTTCCCTTGAGTTCTGCTGTGCTGGCTTGTTGGGTGGATTTTGTCTCATTTTGTTAGGAATTTTTATCTGCTGGAGGTGCTGGGCCCGCAGAGCTAGGGGCAAACTCAGGGAGAAGCATTTAAAGCCTATTGTGAATGTGTAGGGAGATTCTCATCACGTTCCAAATGCCTGTTTTAAACACATTCTCTTTTAAAAATATCCAGGCTTATTAAATGCTATGCACATAAAGGTTCACTTAGCCCAGCTAGCCTTGGGAGTCGCAGTTAATTTAGCTCCTCCTTGCCTCTATTTTTGTTTTGTTTTGTTTTAAATCACTGACTAGACTCCTCCTCCCTCTAGTTTCCCAGATTCCACCCTCCCCACCAGCTGGAGGGTCAGAACCATTGTGGCAGGGATGGGCTGTAATGAGCCACATTATCGCCATAGTTGAAGGTGGATGTGTTTTTAATGGCTTGTCTGTCCGTTGCTAATCATCCACTAAGGGGCCTTGTGGAATTGACTGTCTGTAGAGATGTGTGGGGAGGGAAAATTTGGGGAATGAGGATTTTTGGGGTGAAGGGACCTTCCTGTGATTGTGGCATCCCACTTAGACCACCTTCCACCGCTTTCCTCTTCTGCTCCCAGAAAGGTGTGTTTGAATATTACCTGGGTCAGTTCCATATTTGTTGATTCCCTACCCCAATTCCATAGCTGACCCCTTTCATTTGATTAATTTCAAACCTTAAGAGGTGTCATTTTTTTTTCTCACAGTGGTTTTTATGAAGTTTGACTCTATTTTTAGTAATATCTAGAACCCTTGACTGGAACTGGGTGGAGAAGTCAGGGCCACAAGGACCAACATTTTTCAAAAGAGGCTACTGAACTTGGGGTGGTTTCATTTATTGATTTTTTTTTAAAAAAATTTATTTTTAGGGGTGGAGCCCAACTTGAGATCCCACCCCAAAAGGGACTTGACTTTCTCAGAAAGCGCTGAGCACTCATGTCTCCAAATGAAGCCTGTGGGAAAGGTGCACCAGAACCTCTGACAAATCAGGATCAAAGAGGCTTTAGTTAGGCACTTAAAATTGTGGCATCAAAAATATTAAATAATCAGTGGCTACTTTGGCCAAAATGTATTATTTATGCTATGAAATTCCCAGGGTGTTGGCTTTCAAAATGCAATATTGTAAGGGGTGGATGGTGTGCATACGTTCAGGGGATGGGGTTGTTTTATCTTAGTTCCTGTGCAGAACTGGGCTAAGTTTCAAGGCTTTTGAGTTGGCTTCTTGGCTCCTATATGAATACAGCGCTATCTTGAAGAGACTCTGTCAACAACTTACCTGGCAAACTAGGCAGAATTTTGGAATTGCCTTAGCTCACTTATGTTTCCTTTTTCTGCAGCCTTTTTCCATCAGATGTAGCCAAGGGGATATCGTATGTTAAGGTCGTTTGTGTTGTAGCAGCGTTTGCAGATAATTATGGAGAGATTGAATCTGGCTCTGAGGCTGCTAGTTTGCGGCCCGAGGCGAATTACATTGGAGTAAATTTTAGGTTTCCTAGCAAGGAGATGAAAGGAAGAACCTGCATCTGTCTCTGTCTCTCTGTGTTTATTACTGTCTGTGTGCATGTTTGTGTGGTGCTTGTTTGTGGATGCATAGGTGACGCATGTGTGTCTGTGTCGTTTCTCTTTTTTTATGTATGTGCTTGTGTTACTTGTTTTGTCATATATCCATTTGTGTGTGTGTGATGTGTGCCTTTGTCATGTGCCTTCTATGATTTGTTCAAATTACTTTTTCCTCAGTTTCTTGATGTGTCTGTGTATACGTGTTTTGGACTGTGTGTCTCTGGGGCTTTCTGTATGTTTGGGGATGGGGGTGTCAGCATGACTGTATGAGGTGTGTTGTGTCTCTGTCCATGTGATTGTGCAAGGTGTGGTGTCTGAGGTTTTGCTCTTCCCAGAAGTGGCTCTGGTCTAGAGCTGCAGTGCAGGTGAAAGCCTCGGGCAGGGGACAGTGGATTAAACGACAGATTCGAGGAAGCTCTGAACTCTGCAGCCCAGCAGAGCAAATCCCTCAGTCTGTCATTTTTCTTCTTTTGCTTTTCTTTTTAGTTTTATTCCTTTTTATTTCCTCCCTAATCTCAGGTCTGTTTTCCCCTGCACTGACCGTTCTCTGGTGAGCTTCTTCATATCCACTCCACTTTTAACCTTCACCTTCCCACCACTTCCCAGAGATTCCTCTTCTTTTGAGTTCTTTCCTGTTTTCCCTCAGCCTTTGCCCTCATCTTAATCCCTCCCCTTCTGCCTCTCTTTGTCACCTGGATTGTCTGCTCCACTCCTGCTCTCCTACTTCCTCCTGGCATTTTCTGTTCTCCTGGTCCTTTCCTAGTCTCCTGCCACAGCTTCTACCTTTATACATGTCATGTTCTCCTCTAGCTCTCCCCATTAGTACCTTCTCTCCCATTCTGTCTGGAATGGAGCAATTCAAAGCACAGCCACCAAGTTTTCAGTTGTGTCCTAAGATTTAAAACCTTCCAGGACTGCAAAAATGGGTCCCATAAATCAAGAGCCCTGGCTACTTTTGGTAGAGTTAGATAGAATCACAGAAATGTAGAACTGGAAGGGATCTTGATGTGTTGTCTCCTCCGGTCCCCTGCACTGAGGCAGGACTAAGTATTATCAAGAATCTCTAGATCATCCCTGACAGGTGTTTGTCTAACCTGTTCTTATAAACTTCCACAACTTCCCTAGATAATTTGTTCCAGTGCTTAAGTACCCCTACAGTTAGGAGGTTTTTCCTAATATCCAACTTAAATCTCCCTTGCTGCAGTTTGAGCCCGTTGATTCTTGTCCTATCCTCAGTGGCTAAGAAGAACAATTTATCTCCGTCCTTTTTATAACAATCTTTTATATTCTTGAAGACTGTTACCGTGTCCCCCCTCAGTCTTCTCTTCTCCAGACTAAACACACCCAATTGTTTCAATCTTTCCACATAGGTTGTGTTTTTTAGGCCTTTCATCATATTTGTTACTTTCCTCTGGATTTTTTTTTCTCCCAATTTGTCCACATCTTTTCTCAAGTGTGGTGCTGGACACAGTATTTCAGTTGAGGCCTCCATGGTCTCCTCTGACCAGTATAGGCCAGATCTGGATCCCCATCCCTGTCTCTCCTGTGCCACGTGGCTCATGCCCTTGCCCCATCTCAGTGATCCCAGTGTGCTATCTGTCTGCTCTCTGCATGCCAGCATGTCTCCAAAACGACTGAGCTAGTAAAGCCTCAAAAGGGGGCTTTAAAGCTTTTTCGATTGGTAGGTATTTTCCAGTAAAATAGTGTGGGATCCTGTCCCCTTACTCCATAACACTTTCTGTGGGTCATTGAATTGAGCACAGTCTGATGACGCTTTAACATCCTCCTCCCCTTGCATTTCAGATCACTAATCTTTTTTAGCAAAACTACATAGAATCAAAGACTAGGAAGATAAGAGAATTCTGTGCACACATGTGCACACTCCCACACACACCAGCACTGCAATGTTCCCATGGCTCAGGTCCCAGCATTTCTATGAAGTAACTGTGAGCTAGAAGTAGCATTCTGGGTATTGATATGCAAATGAGCACAGTAGGCCTTCTACTTTATTTAGCAGTTCCTCCAAATCCAGCACTGCTGCCACACCACTAGCTTTCTCAGCTGGATTTAAGGTTTAGCCAGGTCAAGTGTGCAGCCAAATCAAAGGACAGAAATTATTCACGGTGAAATAATGCAGCTTTGAGTGACATTGTAAGATAGCTGTGGCCACTTAAGTACTTCACAGCTGTCATTGTACTGCACGCTATGGCCACCCAGAACTTCACAGTGGCAGCAGGGATAAAATTCAGATCCTTCTGCCCCAGAAGCACAGACCACTGCTAACTAACGGTGAATCTCTTTCAGTTGCTAGGAATATATGGCATGTGCACAGTATAGAACTCGTAATTCTGCCCAGGAGTGGCACCCAAACTTCTAGCTAGTCCATCACTACCTATAAAAATGGGCTAGATAAAAATCAATGGGGGAATTTTGCCTTCCTAAAGACTGCAGGATCAGGCCCACTATTATAAATGGCACTGAAATGACTCGTTGCATTATCTGACTGTTATAAATTGTATTTGAAAATCTTTAATAAAAACCAAGATGGCCACTAAAGCAGAAACCAGCAATGGCTTAGAGCAACAGCTTAAGCTTGGTGTCATTTTACGGCTCAGAAACTAAGCTCCAAAAATGATACCAAGCTTAAAGCAAAATCCTGTGTATTTGTGGAGATGTCAGTGTTTAAGCAGACATCAGCTATTTTTTCCCCCAGGAATGGAAACTGATTTACAGATGTTGCGGATTGAGAAGTAAGAAAAGTGTGTGTGTGTGTGTGTGTGTGTGTGTGTGTCTCTCTCTCTCTCTCTCGCAAATTTTGGGTGCCTAACTCCATTCTGCTCTTTTGAAAATCCCAACATTAAAACCAAACATTTGCTCCCTTTGTTGTCTATTCTTCCTCATCCTTTTTGTGGCTCATGGACTCAGAACTTGGACCTCTCCAAGGCTTTCATACACTTTAGGGACAAAGATAAACACAGTTTGGTCCTGACTACATTACAGGGACCTAATATTTGAACTAACTCCTCAGGAATTGAATATGGTTGTTGCTAGCAGGGGTCTAACTTGATCTTCCTGACCAGTGAGGGCATATTTTTGTTTCTTGGGATCTGTGTTTAGATTATTGTTTATAAAAGCATGCCATACACCATCTGGAGGTGTCTATACTAGGCTTCAGAGCATGTCTAGACAACACAGTGGTTAAAATGCTGGCAGACGCTTGCACATTATCTATGCTACATCTCTCACCATTGCTAGAATGATGGGAAATTTTAAGCTAACCCTAGTGTTGACGAGACTATTTAGCCTAAGCATGTTTTGGCTAGCATAGTTCTCAGGAATAAAAAAAATCAATGTTCGCTCTGATTAGGGAAACCATGCTAGAACATTTCAAGGAGCAGGGTTCTTTTGACACAGTTGTAGTTAGCATGGTCCTGATTCCAGTTTTGAAGAGGACCTCTAACACAACCCATCACAGTCAAAAATTGTGCATGTGTGCAGCACTAGCATTGTGATAAATGTCTGATAATGGGAATTTGCACTGGTGGCTTCACGCATGCTCTGGCTAGACATCACACAAAAAGATCCATCTCAAGATGCATTGTTCAGACCCAGTTCTGTTTGTCATGTTTAATTCTTTTCAAAGACAGGAGCAAGCTTTGGGCCCAACACTGTGTTACTTTGCCCAGAAGTTAATGGGAGTTGTAACCACTGTCTCCAGTTGGAGGATTTAGCCCTAGAGCCCTATCTCTGAACTCTTGGAAAAGAAAAATAGTTAAGGAATGAATACTGGTAACTTATATCTCACTGCTTCCTAGGTAGTCTAGTTATAGAATACTAGCAATCAATAGGACTACTCTGTTTTGGTTGAGTGGCTGGGCAAGGCACATAAATCAAATTGACCTCCAGATAATGCTTTCTTTATCTAAAAACAGTAATAGTTCAGCATGTCTGTATTTGAATTTGTGGACCTCATTATGAAATGAAATGAAATGTATTTGACTATTAACAAACATAACATCTGGTTATTTTTTAGGCCTTTTTAAAATATTTTCTGAATTTTGGTAGTAAACATTGACATTTTTGTTCACAGAATCTTTGCATTTCATTTGCTGCTCCAGGCTAAAAGCTACGCAGTAGTAGTTTTCTGTCTGCAGAGAGATTGGAAAATAATGGGATTGCATTGATACTGTGTTATTTTACCTTGGAAAATTATTATTAAAGTGCATAGAATTCACTATGGGCAACTGTGATTGCTCACTTAAGATATACTGTGTTCTCCCTCCACCTCTTGGCTCCTTTAACTTTTTTTTTTTTTTGCAAACTCAGATTATAGCTTTTCTCTGTAACATAAGTATAGTTTGTGTGCAAGTTTTGGTACTAGTTCTGCAGTTCTCACTCAAGGAGTCAGCAGACAAAGTAACTGAAGCCTATTTGCCCACAAACCACAAAAATACTGTAGTTGTATCAAACTCCTTCCTGTACTTTGACTAGCTGTTCCAGCCATCCTAGAGTGTGGCCCTACAGTCACAGGAACAGATCTTGATCTAATTGCACCCATTTGAATCCAGAGTAGCTCCACTGAAGTCTGCTACATCTGAGAGCAGAATCTGGAGCTGTGTTATTACTTTGGTATATCTGCTTTGGGAAATGCAGATCAAAATTGGGTTTCATTTTCAGAAGTGCACTATGGATCGGCTCCTGAAAACATTTACTGAAGGGATGGATAGTGCTTACTACTGTAAGTAGTCCCACCATGTTCAAAGACAGAAAGGACGATGTCATGTGCAGGAATTGGGATTTAAGATTGCTGTAGGTGTTTAGATATTAGTTGCTAAATAGAGATTTTTGCAGCCTAGCAAATCTTCCCTCTAAAGCTGGAGTAAGGGACATGCTTTGTTTCCAGTATGTACCATAAACTTGCATGCAAATGGCATTAAATATAGTTATAATTCTTTTCAATGGGTATGTTCTTAATTTTGGGGAAGGCTGCTGGCTGATGGATACTGGCCTTTCCGAACTGAGCTAATTGTGCTATTTTTGCTTGCTCTGGAATGAGGGAACAAAAACATGGATTGATACGAATTTGGGCCTACTCCTGCCACTGTTCTGTAATGGTACTCCTCTTGAAGTCAGTGGGAATTCCCATGAGTGAAGGTTTTATCATTGGTTCAATCAATGGTTGGCTGCTTTCTGCTCTAATCGGGCTTTTTCAGGCTGAGGATGTAGTATTAAAGCAACAAGCTGTATAGTTACCTTTTCTGCTAAATAAGGACCCGATCCTATAGTGCTTATTCACACTGAGTAATCCCTGCAGTCCCATTAAAGTCAATGGAAATATGCATGTAAGTACAGATTACGTGCATAAGTAACAGTTGCAGCATCATATTTTAGGCTCAGAGTAAAGAGCAAATGAACTAATCAATGATCTGGCCCTGTTGTCTATTGATTTATGTGCAGTCACCTTTGCATATGTTTTGTGGACAGTAGGATCTCTTCTTGGTTTTGTTTTCTTTTCAGTAATGTTTCTTCTTCTTCAGAATGTGGTATGCTAGCCTCCTTTGTGCAAGCATGATTGCTAGGTTGTTAACAGTTTGTTTGTTTGTTTATTTATTTATAATAGTGTGGCTTTGTATGTCCTCCATTTTCCCTGTGGAGAATTTTGATGGCATACAAGAAGACGTGCACTTCTGTACCTTTGTTCTTCAGTTTCTGCTCAGCCTCAGTCAGTGGTATCAATTTAAAGAATAAGGTCATTCACTTGGATTGCTTCTTGGTTTCTCAAGCCCTTTTCACCAGCCAGTTTGTGTAATGTCTGTCTGAAACATTGAGTAAGGGCATTGAAATAGCAGACAGGATATCAAGTGTTAGGAAGTCTGGGTTAAGTATAACAGAGACTTTTTTGGCTGGCGCAGAGGGAGCAGCCCCTCTAGCTCAATTACAGAGCAGTCGCTCTGGAAGCTAGTCTCTGGTCTTAGCTCCCATAGTGGCTACTCTCCCCACATATAAGAGTGTGTGTTGCTCTTTGCTAGGGTTGTGTCTGCATCTCCTGAAGCAGATTACTGTTCTCTTGGTGGCACTGAAATAGTTACACAAGCTGTAATAATGTCTCTCTTTCTAAGGATTGCATAATTCTCCCAGTGGAGAAATCATCATAAACTTATGCAAGTTTAAACTGAAATGTATTTAGAAAGCTTTGTGTGTTTGTGTTTTCTGACTTGCAATGCAGAGGATGATTTATTTGCATCTTTAATTGGACAACATCTGCTTGCATTAGGGGGGAAAACTGTTCCATGTCTTTTCACTGCTCTAACCTTCATTCTCCCATGAACCCTTTCCCCATCCCATCCTTCACTGAATTATGTCTACCATAGGTCTGCGTCTGTGCAGAACAGACCGTAATGCCCAGGCAAAGTCAGGTTGGCTGATAGATTGGAGGCTTCTCTGGGTGGGGACCTCTTTCTTTACACAGAGTGTCTGTAAAGCTGCTGTTCATGCCAGTGGTGCTGTTAAAAATAATAAATAACAGCCCAACCTGGCTTTTCTCAGTCTTTGGATTTTTCTGCTTTGATGGGAAGTTGTTGCCTTTATTACTGTTGTTAGCCAGAAGACAACTGTGACTGAGGCTTCCACCCTGTAAGTAACAAAAGGGTCTGGAGATACTTCTGTGATACTCCTTTTGATTAATCTTTGGTCATTAGTGGAAAAGTGTCCTGTACGTTTTCATTGGTCTGAAAACCTTTTATGTCACTTGGCGCTGAGATGCAGGCAAGGAAAAAACCTCCAGCCAACACTTGTCTTTGTTGAACTTTGATGATATGTCTACACTGCAGTAAAACACTCGCAGCTGGTCTGTGTCAGCTGACTTGGGTTTGGGGAAATAAAACTGCAGTGTAGATGTTCAGGCTCAGGTGGGAGCCTGGGTTCTGCAACCCGAGCCCCATGAGCCCAACTCTGCAGACACAGGCAGCAGTGGGTGTTTTATTGTAGTGTAGACATAACCCTAAGAAACTAAAATACCCTTTTTTGTCAACTCTGACCCTAGCCCAAGGGTGTGTACTTGGCTGGATCCAATACTGCAGCCTGATCTGCGCAGGTGATCCCAAGGACCATGCAGAGTCCCATTAACTTCTGTGTGACTCTGTGCAGGCAAAAGGATCTGCCCATACAGGGATTACATTGTAGGATTGGGACCTTAGTCGCTGTTTTCTCTAGCTATTTATTACCAGTGACTTACTGTGTGTTATTGGAGCTCTGGGCATCTTGAATTGCACACCTAAAACTTGCAGATGCTTTTGCAACATCTTTCTAGTTAACTAAATTAATTCTATGGAGCATTAAAATGTATGTATTGCATAATGATGCTTTTGCTCTCTAGAACAGTGATTGTTACAGCATACACTGGAAACCATCAATTACTCTTAAGGAAAAAAAAGATAACTGTATGGAAGATACAGTTCTTACAGTTCTCGAAGACTGTTTTGGTCTTTTATTTGACAAGTATCCTTTTTTTCCCTTTAAAAAATAAAAAGGAAAAATGATGATTATTCAGCTTTAAACAGGAAAATAAGCTTTATAGCTTTCACTGCCTCTAGTTTGTAACCTAAAATTAAAAGAAAATCCTTGAAATCCAAACCTTAATTAATGGGCCTGAGAAGCAAAATTTATAGTACGAGGATTGAGGACAATATTTTGCTGTGATTTCCAGTCAAGTTACTCCAGATTTATTCTGGTGGTACTGAGATCAGAATTTGTCTCTTTAGTATACATGAGAGGGGTTTCCTTTTATGCCTGTGTTTTCCTTCTTTTAAAATATCCAATTTTTTTTAAAGTAAGTTTCTAGAACTTGTGGTTGTGGAAAAAAGCTGTAGAATGTGAGCCCAGTAATGGCTCAAAAACCAGAAGGCTACGAAAAAGAACCCAAAATCTAATGATTTTTAAATCAGCCTCATGATTTTTAGGGGCTTGAGTCATGATTTTTGAATGCTTGGGATTGGCAACACACCCATTTCCAGGGCAATTTAAATCCCAACACGTGACTTACGCCACCACTTGTGTCGTCATTGAATTTGTCCATGTGTCTTTAAGGAAATCAGGGCTTTTTCAAGTTTAAAAAAACCCCAAAACCCAGCCATGATGAGTCTTGAATGAATGGCATCTGCACACCTGTTTAATATTAAGATCAAGCATTTAGTGCTTTGTGGCTTTAGCTTGAAATTCAAGTTCCTTTGAGTCATCCCTTTCGTCTTTTGTTTGGGTGGAAAAAAGGAGTGGCAGCAAATGGCCTGCAGCTAAGAAATGAAAGAGTTGAATTAATTTTTAGAAATAAGTTAGTCTTGGCATTTGGAGCATTTGTGTTAGTACAGATTTTCATGCTTCTTTTTATTTTCTTATGTGTTTAGCAGTTCACTGCTCAAGATGAAAGATATTTTTATAGAGAAGATTTAAAACATGACACGCTGTATTGGAAAGACAGGAGAGATCTGGGCTCTGAATCACAAATGGTGATCTATATTAGTATATGGAGATACATTATAGTTTGGAGATATTATACCTATGCCATTCAGTCTTTGTGTATAAAAGGGAGTGTGGTACTTTAAATAATTGTTCACACTGGGTCAAATTCTTAACTCACTTTTTATTTGTGGCCTAGTGTAAATCAAGAGTAAACCCTACTGACATCAGTATAAAAACTGCTGGTATAAAAACTGTAAGGGTCTGGTCCAAGATCAGTTGAAGTCAATGGAAACACTGCCATTGACTTCAGTTGACTTTGAATTAGACCCCTCTTTGGTATCAGAATCAGGTCAAGTGTCTTGCTTTAATTCAGACAAATTCGCATTAGGTAAAATTCTGTTCTGTGTTACTGGACTAACTCCAGTGACAGCAATGGAATTAATCCAGATTTATATCATTGTAGCCATGAGCGGAATTTGCCTGAGTAACCGTTTCAGAAGTTGGGCCTCTTTCTCCAGTGGTTTGTAGTTTGAGGGTCAAATTCTTCTCTTAAATTATTGGTGGAAATCTAGTGTAACTTTATTTACTAGAGTTACTGGAATTTACACCAGTCTAAGAGCAGAATTTGTGCATGAAAGTATGTAATATTATTTTAAGTTTCTAAAAATGAACAAATAAGATCACAATAGTTAAAGGGCATTGTTCACCATTTCATTTCTCTAGTTTTTATGTTGATGTAACTTTTTTTGATTTAATTGGATTTCTATGATCAACCAGACCCAATTCATACACTTGCTTTATGTTGTTCTTTTACGCTATCCTTAAGGAGCAGCTGATACTTGTCATTGCAGACTTGAAATCCTTTTGTGTATGTTGCTATAGTCTTCCTTATGACATTTGCATTAAAACTACTCCTTTGTTGCTTAGAAGCCCCCTCTCCTTCTCTGTTTGCTAATTTCCCCCATTTGAAATCATAATCCTCTGTGACATCACAGTTAGTTGTTGTGGAGACAATTGTGTTGTCACAAAGCAAGCATTAGAGAGAAAAAATGTAGAGTGGAAAAAATCCTGTTTTCATGCAAACTTTAAAAAGTAAAAAGGTTTTTTTGTTGTTGTTTTTTTTTTATTTTATTTTTAAAAAAGGGCAAACCCAAAGTAGCTGCTCTTCAAAGTTTTCCATGAGGCCCATAGGTCAGATTCTGCTCTTGATGAGATCGTGGAGTAACAATAGAGTTATTCCAGATTTATCCTGCAGAATCTGGTTCTGTAATTATAGAAGACACTTCAATCTGGCTATCTGTGGTTCAGTTTGGCAACGGATTGCTGCTGCTGTGTACTATATCTTTTGTGGGTTATCGCTGTAGGGACAGAACAGAATTGCCTTCTTGGAAAACTTTTTGAAAGATTGGCACAGCAGATCCACATCCTAAATTATTGGTTTTCAAGGTCGCAATTACCAGCTCAATTGCTCTTCTTTCTCCTCATTTGGATGCACTCAAACTTCTTTTTTCATTTTTTTTCAAGCTCCTTGTTTAGCTGCTCTGCCCCAGTGCATCCTGGGATTTCCCTTTTGCTGAATAGGCTGCTTGTTTCATGGGGAGGAAGTGAGGTCCCTGTTAGATTGGGGGGTGGGTGGATGGGGAATGTCTTGTTTCATATGCAAAGCACACAGAACCAAAAAAAAAAAGCGCTCAACAAAACAGGCTAGAGGAGCAGCTGCTGGCTTGCTTGGGGAGAATATTAATATTTCAGAGACTTACGGGAGCTGTTAAAAATGAACTAAAGGACACAACACCCCTCTTTTTAATAGGGATGGGGGAACCCTTATAATTTTGGATACCCATTAATGGAGTGTACCATTAGATTTTATAGCAGGGCTCCATGATCCAGCCAGGAGCTCAAGGAAAAGTGTTCTTATGATACATGAACTGTTTCTTAGAGACTGCATAAAATGAATGGGTCTGATTCTCCTTGCACTTTCATCACTCTTACCTCTGTGTAGCTCTCACTTCAGTGGAGTGAGCCGGTTCCTTTATTTATTTATTTACTTACAAAAAGACAAGCTAGACTGACTCTGATTTTAGTTTACACTGGTGTAAATTAGGAGCAACTCCATTGAAATCAATGGAGTTACTAGTGTAAAACAGTGCAAGTCAGAGGAGAGAGCTGTACATACAAGGCCTCTTTTGCACCAGTGATTGGAATTCTGTGATCCATAGAGAAAATTTCCATAAAACTCTGAAGTCCAAGAGGGAAGGGGAGGAAGCTAAATTTTACTCCAGGCACTGCTGCCTTATGCAGTCATCACTCTACATCAGAGGAGCAGGAGACAGGTTTAAATTCAGAAAGGACAGTTTAAATAAAATATGCAAACCTGTCTGTTTATATTTGTATGGTTAAACAGATACTAATTCTGTGTCTCCTATTGGTGAGTCATTATTTAATTTTTATTTTTTTTTTGCTGGAGAAGTCTCTGTATATTAGAAATAGATTAAAAATAACTTTTATCATTCTAATACTCAACCTCTTGTCTATAAAAATGTAAATGCCAGGGGCTGGCTGCCACTCCCAGTCACATTCTTGTAAATTCTCAGGAACCCCATTAATGTGAAAGTAGTTACATTGGTTTGTATGGTGGAATCAGCATTATACACAGTGTAATTTGGTTTCAGGAATTTTAAGGGTCCAACCTCAGGTTTAGTGGGAGTTATGCATGCTCCAGGATTGGTCCTTAGCAGAGCAGGAATTTGTTGGTGTTCCTTCTAAATTAAGGTGTGTGTTCTTGGGTTAGTGGGGGAAGAAGCTGTGTTTGCAGAAGGGAGATGATCAAAGGGCACAACTCATTAAATAATTAATTAGCTAACTAATTTTTCAGGAGAATTTAGGATTGCAGAGGCTGATTCTGATCTCACTTTGCATTGCTTTTGCTCTGGTGTAATCCCATCAATTTAAAAAGAGTGACTCCTGATTTATGTTGGTGTGAGATCTGAATCAGTGCCATAGATTTAATCCCTTTGGCCTTGAGATAAATAAGACAGATGTCTTTTTTTGTGGCTTTTACCATTCCTTACCATCATTACAAAGACAAGAGCTGGCAGAGTTTGGGAAATAATGTTTCACTCCCACAGAATCTGTCACAGAATTCCAGTGCTCAGAGATTGGAGAAAATCTACCATGCTGCAGAGCTGTTATGCACCCATCGATCTGACAAGATGTGTTTGTGGTCAGCATGACATGTTCAGTTTCTGCAGTATCTCAGCTTTCATTTTAAACCAAAAGTAAGTTTCTAGCCATCATGGCTGCAGCGATAACCTTCCAAATATGAGCGGAGTATAATCGACACAGTGATGTCTGCCTGAGTCTGCAGACATCCTGTGACAAGGATGCAGAGGGGTGAAGTCCCCTATCCATTATATGTTGTGAGGAGTTTATAGTCCTGATTTGAAACCCCAAACCATTACCATAATTAAATATAGATAGCAACCCCCTCCTCAGAATGAGTTTGATATTCCTCTGGAAGAGCTATATCCTCCAGTTCAGTTATAGATGATGAAACCAATGGGTCTCCCGCCATTTTCCTTCCACTGCCTAATAGATCTCCTAGTTAGGATATTTTTTTCTGATGTATAGCTGAAATTTTTTGCTGCAGAACTTCTTTCGTCTGCTTTGTCCTCTAGCTTCCCCATGTGTTTTGGTGGAAAAGCAGAGCAGCTTTGGTGGTTCTCCTTGCTCCTCTTCTTGCATCTCAGTGTTTGAGTGTGCAACAGCTGGGTCTGTTGAAAAATAATCCTCCTGCCAGAGAGTAACTGGAGCTGTACACCAGACACAGGCATTGGCGAGTGCGATGGGGAGCAAAATGGACCACTTGCTTGTGTTGCGTATGTTTATTGTGCCCTGTGCTCCCATTTGTGGTTATTACTAGGTTTGGTCCTGAGTATTGTATTTGAGTCTCAGAATATGTTTGGAACATCCAGTCCCCAGGTATAGCACTGCAAAGGTGCAGATCAAAATGAGTATCCAAGATTTCAGATGGCACCTTCCAGTTCCTTCCGAAGCTGCTGATGCTGCTTCTTGGTGCCTCCTCTTTATTTTACCTGAAGCCTTTTTCTACCCAGTGACGGGTCTATGTGTTGCCCAAACCATTTATACTCTGAGTTGAATGAAATGCAAATGCAGGCAATTAAGCAAGGAATTTTTAATTAGCAGTTTAAGTTCATTTGTGAAGCGCCTTGTCTTAATTACTTGACAGTTTTGTTGTAAATTTGCTACGTTTTCTCCTGTAGAACGATCAAAACTGTGATTTTTTGGGGGGGGTGAGGGGGTTTAATATTCTTAAATACTGTGAGCATCCCCCAGTGTGTCTGACCTTCATGCTTTTTTTGTTTTCATTTATAAAGCTCTTTTAGAACCTGTGGAGATGCGGTAAAACCCTGTTAATTGCCCCCAGATTAAAGCATTTATTACATTTCTTTAGCTTTAAAAAAAAATTAATGTACGACTTGTCTGTAGTGAGCTCTGTCTGTATATGTCTGTGTGTTTGTGTGTTTCATTTGTTGTAGCTACATTGGTATAGCTACACTTGCTGCAATTTTGTAGTATAGTTATGCCACTTTGGTGTAAAAGGTGATTTGCAGTGTCCAAGTTGCTTTTCACACCAGTGGCTCATGTCTGTGTTAGAGGTTTGCAATGGAGTAGCAATAGTGCAATGGCAGTGATGCAGAAAATAAAACCCCAGTGTAGGCAAGCCTTTTTATGTTATGCTGATGTGAAATTTTCTGGAAGTCCAGCACTGAACCAGGCTCCTTAGCTCTAATACTCCATTCTGGCATGGAAGAGCCTTTGGGGGTGGTGCCATTCTGCTCTGTAGTTCTCTGAGAGCAACTTCCTACTTGGTAACTCTGACATCAGGATGGCACCCACCTTTAGTTTGGGGAGGAGGAAGATGTCCTTGTCCCCATGACTGTTTAGAACAGTGAGGTGGAGCGGGGAAGGGTCACTTCCCAGAAAGAAGAGGTGAACAATGTCTGTGACATCACCTGAATCTGCCTTCTACTTGACCAATAGTCCTAAAACAGTCCTGCCAAACAAAGAGGTCAGTACTTAGAGCCTTGGCTGGCCTTGAGGGTCATTGTGTTCTTAACTTTTAAAATAGGCCTTTCTCCTTTCCCTGTGCTTTTACAGTCATTGGCAACAGTTGAGGTCAGAATCGTGCCCTGCATTTGCTGAGTGTTTCATTTAAAAATGGAGGCTATTCTGAAATCTGACTCGCATGAAATTTCTGAGCACAGAAAGGTCAGGGCCTTGTTCTCTTCTTTCTGTAGCCATAGACTGAGCATAGGGCTAAGCCAGCTGTGTGATTGTAGTAGTGTCTCTTGCAGGAAACCAGTGTCATTCAGGATATGTCCACAGAGCAGTTGGGAGCATGCTTTCCAGGGCAGGTAGAATGCATGCTAGCTTGACCCGAGCTAGCCTGAGCTGTCTGTGCTACCCCCAGCTACATGGCTATTTTTAGCATGCTAACTAGAGCAGAACTAGCGTGTACCTGTTTACTCTGCAAAGCAGGTGGAATTTAAAGGCTACGGTATTGAATATCTTAGTATTATAGGCAGGTCATCAAACTCTGCTGCCAGATCTGCATGCTGGATCTGAGCACCCCAGTGTCTGCTCTCTTTCTATGGAGGTCTGCAGCTGATATCGGTGGAAGTGAGATTTGACCCAAGAGTAGAACTGCATGCGGATCTACCTCTGAGGCTTGTCCTACCTCCCCTCTGAGCGCAGAACTCCTATCTACACCAATCAGTAAGTAAATAGATTTTAATTTCTCAGGTGTCTCTGCCCAAAAGCCTGTAGGCACCTTAACAGAAATGCAGAATTAAAACAGAATTAACTTAAATAGGTAGCCTGCCCAAATAAATATAGAAGTGGGAGGGAGGAACATCTCTGGTATTGCCTGTTATCTGCAATCTACACAGGCTATCAAAACAGCAAACAAATCTACAATAAACATCAAGTTGAAAGCGGGACAAGAAACACTCCAGTTCCATGCCCCATGTGGGAAATCACCTGCCTCCCACCCTTTTAGATCAGCCAACGCTTTCTCCAGCACCTTCAAGCTGAGGATCTCAGAATCCAGCAGATATTAGCGCATTTAGCTTGTGGAGTAGGGTCAGTGAAGCATCGAGACGTGAATGACTTGCCTAACAGGACCTATTGAGTCAGTGGTATTGCTGAGGAGGGAACCCAGGTGTCCTGACAAGACCTGTGGATCAACCACAAGACCCATCCTCGGGCTGCTATAACATTTCTGGGCCAAATGCTGGGTTCAGCTCCCAAGTCCATGAGAGCAGTACATGCACACATGAAAGTAGAATTTGCCCTCCAGAAGTGAAGTCATTTCATCACCTTCGCTTTCTATAGCACGTTATATGGCATCCAGAATAGCTGTAGCCACAGGAAAACCCTCATTGGTTTGTATTTTTGTGGATCCTCACAGAAGCCTGTTCTTCCCAGTGTGTGCAAGCCAAGGGCTCCCCAGTCATACAGAATCCCAGGAGTGTTGTAAACCCAGCTCTGATCACAATTGCTTTTTCTGGCTCCCTGCATTTCCACTTTCCCTTTTTGCCTGCAGGTTTTTTTTTTTTTTTTTGTTTGTTTGTGGAGATTTTGGTGTTGGTTAACAGACTCTTTACCCTCTCAGATATCTTTTACCTTCAGCTCCTTCTCTCATGGGGGTTCTGAATCCCCAACTATTCTCCCAGGGTCTCTGGTGTCTGGATTACAGGACTCCTCCTCAGATCATTTGACGTTCAAGCCTTCATTAAAGCAATGCCCGGCAGCCCTGCTGGAGTTCAGGCTGAGTTGCTTTTTCCATTGCAGAAACACCCCCTTTACTCACCTCCTTTTTTAGAAGGGTTTATAACCCATCTGTTTTAATTTAATTCAGGCTGAAAAATCCTCCATCTAGGAGAGAAGGAATTTCCTTCTCCCTTTCACAATTTTACTTACATTTCTTCATTGTATGTGTGGAAAAATTATTCCTCCTCCATTATAATGTATGTTTGTCACCACTTTCAAAGCAGGGAATTCTGAAAATGTTTTGATCCTAGTTTACTGGCAACTTGGAGTAACTTTTCATTTGGAAGGAGCCTTTTGAAAACTCTTTGCCTGACAGCATCTGAACTCAGGGTTGTGTGTGCCCCATGGAGAATGAGTGGTACCATTCATCCCTGACGCTTTCCCTTGGCTGGGTTTTAGGGATTCCATACACTTTTCTGCTTTATAAATAATAATTTTAAAGAAAGTTAAAGTTTCCTTTCTTCTTGGCTATCACCATCGCATCAAATACTCATACCCACCAGAAAACTCTTAGTACTATAGGCTAACTGTCCATTTCCTAGAGCCATGGGTCTTGAATGTAGCATGTCTGTACGGAAATGATATTGAGAGCCACACAGTGAGTCAGTGATAGAGCCATTCAGAGAATCTAGGAGCCCTGACTCCCATTTCTGTGCTTTTCCTGCTCAAGTAAACTCTTAACCTACTGTTGAGTCACGGGGCCAGATCCTGGGGTGCAGCTGAGCTACACAGCATAGATTCAGTAAGTGCGTAAGTGCGCACAAAAGCCCTTGCAGGCTGATGCTGACGAATAATGACTTGCGATGTGAGAGAGGAAAACTTACAGCGGAAAGATCTCTTCCAGATGATGCGCAAACCCAGCCAGGAGAGACATTAAGTACGCAGAAAGCCTGTAGGGGGGAATCCTGTGTTTCATGCTATGGAGAGATGAACCTGCAGGCAACCTCTCTCTCTGAGGTGAGGTGTGTGTATTGAGAGGCAGAGGAAGAATTGTAGAGGAATCATAGATGTTAGCTATGAAGAGAAGCCCTAATGAGAAAGAAGGATGGTGCAGTTGTCACAGGGGATTTCCCTTGCTCAGGTCTACACTACCTTTCTAGCGTAGAGGTATTTTATGCAGGTGAAAAGTGCTTTTGCCAGTATAGCTGATACTGGTTTTCCAAATGAAATGAGCTATACCAGCAATAGTGCTTTTTGCTGTTATAACTGCATGTATGCTAGGGCTTTTTTGCTGGTATAGAAATGCTGCCAAAAAACAAAACCAAACTACATCTCTAACTTACATTGTTATACTGGCAAAAGTTTCAGGTGTTGACCTGACCCAGGTCTCTCTTCCTGATAGAAGTTGTGCCTAGGTCAGGACTGTAAGAGCAGATGAATTGTAAAACTCCGTGTGCCATTATAGTTATTTTTAAATTGTCTCTTGCTTGGGATCTCATGCAGCTAAAAACGTATGCACAGAACTGCCCTTTAGAAAATTAGTTCAAAAGGACAAGGAGGTTTTTAGATGTGGAAATCTCCAGTGAGGAAGTGGTGAATGCAGTGAGATCCCTGTGCCCTCAGAAATCCTTGTTAGTCTTCCACTACATTCCTGTTTATACAAAACGCCTCTGGTTCTTCCCATGTAAATGTGTGCAGCTGGGGGGTGGCTCAAGAAAAACAGGAGTTGGGATTGAGTGGAGAAGTCACTTTTTTTATATATTAAAAACAACAAGAGTCCTGTAGCACCTTAAAGACTAACACGTTTCTGTGGGCATAAGCTTTCGTGGGCTGCAACCCACTTCGTTCAATTAGCTTTTGTCGGCTGTAACCCATTTCGTCAGAATCTGATGAAGTGGGTTGCAGCCCACGAAAATTTATGCCCACAGAAATGTGTTAGTCTTTAAGGTGCTACAGGACTCTCGTTGTTTTTGCTGTATACAGACTAACACGGCTACCCCTCTGGAACCTTTTTTTATATGTTCTCCATGTAAAAAGAAAATGTGATCTATGTAAATAGTCTGTTATTTGGAGTCCTGGGACAGATTTAATTATGTGATCCACCCTTCCCCTGATTCAAAGCAGCAAATAATCCCACTTCTTTCTTTGCTCTTTTCCCTGTCAACTAAGATTCCTGACACACAGGAAAATAAAAATGTGTCTAAAATAAACCAGAACGAACCAAATAGGCTCTACTGGTGTACTTGGCTGCAGCTCTGTTGGTTTTAGAGAAGTTATGCCCATTCACAGCAGCAGAGAATATTTGTCCCTATAACCGCACAAACATAGCAAAGCCAGAACTGTTGTAAAGTCAAGTTCAGCTGTTGATGTCACTCAGCCATATTGACCTCAGATCAGACCATTGTTAAATGTGATGCAACTCAGCCAGTGTTGCTTGTCTCCCTCACTCCCCAAGCTGCTCAATGAAATATTCAGCTCTTTAATGGGGATGCCAGTAATAAATAAGGATGCTAACTCCAAATAGGGTACTGTAGGAAATTTGGCCACCCAGCACCATGCTCCTGTCCTCAGATATGGCTTGTGATCCAGGAGACATTGTTCTAATGCTAAGCATCTGTCACCCGCCCCTCTGACTTTTAGGTAAAATTCAGAAAAACAGCTGCCTCCTTGTTTTATAAAAATCTCTCCAGGCACCAATCAGGCAATAAGTTAGGCATTGGGATATTCTGCTCATGTTATCTCCCATTGAGGAGAATTGCTCACTATTAGGCAGACAGGCAACTTTTCATCAGGCAGGCACCCCAACACCTGTCTGCAGTGCATGGTCTTACAGAATTTCAAATGGGGCATTCAGGAAGGGATGAGTATCTAGCATGGAATATCCTATGCAGTGGTGCTGAGTGACCAAAGGTGCATTGGGATGCTGAGCAGGCATTGTGCAGGCAAACAAGCACTCAGGAGCAGAGCTGGTGCTACGTTGCTTCACCAGCTACAGAGGATAGTAGGTCGGGGCATTCCCCAGTTCCACCCCTCTCTGTGAATTTGGGTGGAGTGGAAGTCTATGTAAGTTTAAATGGCATGAAAGTCCTAGACTGTTTCAGTGCATTGCAACAACATGCTAATTGCAATTCCTTATAGTGCTTATTGGGAACTTGTTTTGTGATAGCGTGCACACACGCACAAAGGAGAGGTTGTGGAACAACAAGAATAACATTTTCATTTACAAGTTAGTGTCTTGCAGATTTTCAGTGCGTACTGTAATGACATTTTGAAGAATTGCGTTAAGGTTCTGTGGAGCCCTTTTAAACTCCAGTTTAGTCCTTCTAACTTTCCATCAGCACAGTTAAAATTATGCTTATTGTTCTTTCATAACATGCAGACCTCCATTATCTTTACTGTACAGTTGATGGTACAGGACAGATATCCTCAGTTTAAAGCTTTTAGCTGGAAGAAGTGGTTTCCAGTAACAGACTTTGAGAGCCACATGGATATTATATGTATAAAATTATTTTATTTATTTATTTATTTATTTAGTGTGTGTGTGTGTGTGTGTATGTGTGTGTGTGTGTATATATATATATATATATATATATATATATGTATATATAAAACCTGCTGCATTAATTCTGGTGACTGAATCTCACATCTGTGCATCTCATAGGGTATGGATTTTAAATAATTTAACAAATGCACACAGTAATGTCTACAGTAGCAGCATTGTTAGAAACACTCTAGTCAGCAGACAGCCAGTCTGGGCAAGAGGCTAGGATGCTCACATTCAATATTCCATCATGTCGGTTGACTAAGGGATCCTGTTAAAAGATTTACAGTAGCACTAAATGTGGAAAAGAGTGCACACTATTAAGAATCCTGTTTAGGAATGAAAGCAGAAAATGGAAGAGAAACCTCCTCAAACCTGAACTCTTGATTTCATGTCTCTTCTTTTGGAAAATTGTTTTTGTGAAATAATATCACATAATAAATAATCTTTAAAAACAAAAATCTTGTGCTTCCCTGATGTGAGATTTCAGTCTTTTTTTCTGTATTAATATCAATACAAATGTGAAAGAAAGGAGTCCAACACAAACTGGTTCTTGCAACGCTCAGACTCAGTGGATTTTAAATATCCCCCTCAAGAGTTTGTAACCTAAACACAATGCAGAAAAAACAAAGTGGAAGTGACTGTAAACTAATGTGAAACGTACTATTTTGTTTTCCAAACTGAAAGAGCTGTGTGTCTGCAGAAGGGAAATTTAATTTTTTGCTTTTGAGAACCATTTCAGTTCTAATTATCGAAGGGATTATTAATAACAGATAAAACTTACAAGATTTTTCACCTGGTAGTGTCCCTTCAGCATGTCACTGTGCTCTCAAGATAGGAGCGTGTGTGCTAGGTCCTAGAGATGTTTCTCTAAGCCGTGTGCAATTTCTAAAAAGCAGTCCCTTATTCTGAGCAGACTGCTGTGGTGGTGCCAGGACATCCATTCATAGAATTTCTGGCTGGTTTAGAAGAGGCAACCCTTTTGTTGAGGCTTCTTGTGGTTGTGTTCTCATGTGCTGTGAAGGCGCTGACACATGACCTCCTCACACACACAAAGTATTAAATATACTGCCCCTTCCCAGACCTGTCACGCTCCCACCCATCACCCCCTTTTCAGGAGCCCAGATGGTAAATAACAGCAGGAGGTGAAAGGGGACGCTTTGTCTCCATTCTCAGGCCTGTTTTAAGTATTCTGCGTCTGTCGGTTGCCCTCTGCCTTTCCCATGCTGCCCATGAATTAGCTAGTCAGCTTTCCGACAAGGAAAGACAAAAAGTCCAGGAACCACGATAACATTACCCACTCGAGAGAAGGTTTTGAAAATAATCTCCGCTTTCATTTTCTGTGGAGCTGGGTTCTATCTTCGTGTCGTGCAGCCAGAGCACTCACTGAATTCAGGTGGCACTTTATTGTTTATGTGGCACTGCCAAAAAAACAAAGGGTTCCTGATTGCTGGTGTTGTGGCTCATGGCTGCCCTGCGAGGTTGGGCTCTTAGGATGAAGGAGCTCACAAAAAGCTTTGTTGCCTGCTACGGCCGGTGGTCCCTGTGAGAGCCATTGAAAGCCCTGACTGCAGTGGAACCAGTGTGGGTCTGCTACGAGGGGAGGTGGTAGCCTGTGCTGTGAACCCACAGAGGGGGCTTGTGAAAAGGGCAGGCTACGTGATGACATGGGCACAGCAACCTGAGGCCCCAGTTGTTAACTTCAGAGGCTGTGCACACCCTTGAATCCTCAGAGAAATCCTGAAAACTGACTGTTTTCTCTGCCTTTGCACAGGGAAGAGGATTTGAGCCTCTGGGGGAGGGGAGGGGAGGCTTGTAACGGGAATTGCACTCAGCAGTGCTTTGATACAATTTGGCACTTCCATTCCCTTGCTTTGTAAGTGGACCAATTTCACGTTAAGTGGTTTCTTACTGTATCAACAAGCGCAGCAAAATTAATCCAGGAGTCTGATTCCTACCTGCTAGAGAGGCAACTGCATTTCAGTGGCAGAAGATCCCTGCATGTGGTTTATATGGCAGTCGGAAAGTGCTTTGGGATCCTTTGGGAGGAGAGATGCTATATAAACACAAGATGATTATTGCTAATATTGTTTGCTTCTTAAAACCGGGCATCAAACTGAAGTGTGGCTACAACAGCATGAAACTGAGAGCATCTTCTTTGCTTTCAGTGGACCTTGCATTACATTTGCCGTCTGGGGGCCAGCTGCACAGCCAGCGTGACTCTGGTGACGTCCATGAAGCGATGCTGGTTTACACCAGCTGTGTATCTGGTTCTATTTTTTTCTTCAAAATTAACTATTTTTTTACAAAACCTCTCTCCTCTTCACCCTTTGCCAAAATCAGACATTTAAGTATTTATCCCCCAGCCTGAGGTCTGGCACCTTATTGTGACTTAGTGTGAGATCAGCCTCGCTTCACTATGAAACAGGCTGCAGCTAAACATAGAGTAATGACATTCTTTCCAGTTTGTCAATTGCAGCTGAGAGGCTGGTGAACCGAAATACTGAAGGTTTAATGAATTCTCTGGGCACTGAGGTTACCATTCTTTTGTCTATCTTTGTTTTAAGCTGCTGAATATTAATGGAGCAGTGAGGGAGGTGCAAGTTCTGGTTGCATGTCTAGTGGGTGTAAAGAGGGGGTATTCTTTCCCCCCCTTTGTTTTGTTTTGCAAATATTATAGGAATCCTGCATGGTTGCCAGGCTCCTACCTAGCCTTTTAGATGCCATGTGAACATCAGCTGGGAAGCTGATGGGAGGGCTTTAAAGGGATAATGCCTTTTTGCAAGTGTTGTGGCTCCAAAACCTAGAATGATTTCGCCTTTGACCATTTATTAATGAGCCTTCCTCTTTAACTGGTGAGAAAAGTGTGTGGGGTTTGGGGGCGCTTTGTGCACTGTCCCATGGGATAAGAATGTTCTGCTCTTTGTGTGCACTGGTTAGCTAAAGCTTTCACCTCCTCTGGGATTCCCAGTGTTTTTCCCCAAGCCTGCAGTTCCATATGTAGTTAATATAGTAACTATCCAGCAAAACAGGTCTAATGGATTCAATCCTGCAATGTGTTGAACGCCTGGACTCAGTGGGATTTGAGGGTCCTGAGCACCTCATAAGAGTGTTCAGCACCTTGCAGGGTCAAGCCCCAGTTCTGCACCCCTTGCTCATATTGAGTAAGTTCTACTTGGTGTGAGTAAGGAGACAGAACCTCATCTTACGTACCATGGGCCCTGATTTTCCTCTCAACTACACCGGTTTTCTGCTGGTGCAGCCTTATTTGCTTTGGTGGAATTACTCCCAATGTAAGTCAGGATATATGAGAGCAGAGTCAGATCTCATGCACAATTGATGTATGTCCATAAAAACCACAGAGTCATGTTGTAGGGACGTGGTCAGCTTGCATGTTTTGAAATTGTCTTTATTTTAAAAAAATCTGGCCCCTTTATAAATAGTATGATGTCAATATTTAAATACAGTGCTTTCACTGTTTTGTTATACAGGGTTTTCCCCTGCTGAGGTTTATAAGGGTCTTTTCAGGAAGGGGAGAAACTGACAAATTAATTAGACACCAGAGGATGGTGAAATTGGCTGTACATAAGTGCTGTCATATGCACAATATAGGCAAATTGAAAATAGTGTTACTGGTAACTGTAATAGAGGCAGAAATTTCAGTCAGAAGTGGGGTTTCCCTGTTAATGGTTTATCCTTTAACCTAAAAGCAAAGTAATAGATAATACACTTTAAGGAAAAGTCTGGCTCTTACAGGAGCATGAACTAGATAGAATCCAAAGGAGGACTTCTTCACCCCCGTTGTCTGTGATGCATTGAACCTTACAGGTAAAATGTCCTCCTGCTTACAGAAAATTTGACCATTAAAAATTTAGTTCAATTTCTTTAACACCTTATTAGGCTGTTGCTCTAAACCATGAAGCTTCTCAGAATGCGTTTTTAATTTTAACTTTGAAAAAAACTCCTGATGGATGAAGCTCTCAAATGAATAGCAATAGTGTCTTCCCTTTCCTTTCTCTTCAGACTCAAGGCTCACAGGCAGCCAGCCCTGGGCTCTTTTCTTTTTGTGTGGCTGGCAGAACAGAGAGAGGGAGGCACTGTCTGGGCCCCTAGTGCTGTCATGAGAAGAATAGTGGTGCTGTTACTGATAAATCTAAAGGGACAAGCTTGTATGCACATGCTACAGCAGCCAGCATGCTGAATTAGTGGCATTTAGGCACTGCTAAGAGGCTAATTGAGTCACTGGTACTTGCTGATTATACCAACAAATCCAATAAAGTGTAGATGTGAATGTTTGTTTGGGTCTGTGTTCTATGAAAATACACATGCTAGGTTTGCATTAATCCTTTCTGTCGTCCCCAGTCTGTTGATTAAGCTAAAGAATTTTAAAGCATGACAACAAAATATTTTGGGGGATCCATTCCCCTTTTGTTCCAACTGTTCCTTCTGAGCTGTTGGGAGTCAAAATGCAGGTGAGGTATTAAAATGAAACCTCCTGTGGTTGGACTCTTCCCCCTAGTGCTAGAGAAAAGAACCCAAACCAGCCACAGTTCAGCAGTGTTAGCCAGAGCTTTGAGGTCTGGTATTAATAAAGTGAAGAACCATGGATACACTATCGCATGATGATCAGTGATGGATGTCTGATACATCCATGCCACATACATGTGACAAAATGATTAGTTGAAATTCTGACTAGCAGTTCTGAGAGCCCACTCCACCTTCATCAGAATGGCGCTAGTAAAATGAACTCATCAGTCGCACCATGGCTTCCAAATATCCAGCCTCACAAATGCACAAACAACCTCCCCTGCCATCTACCATGGGGATGGGGGGAGAACAACTAGATTTAACTCGCCCCTCAAAGAAATACAATTAAAATTGAGCAAAGCTGAACTAAACTTGACCTGAGTTTTTTACAATAGATTTTCTAGGGCTGTGCCCTCTCCAGGTGAATACAGATCTATTTTATGTATGCACATAAATACTTAGGGCCCGATTTTGCTTACAATGATTTTATATTGGTTGTAGCTACGTTGATTTCAGTAGAGTTACTTCTGACTTACAGCAGTGTAACTGGAGCACAGAATCAGCCTCCTGTATTTTTATTTGAAGTGTGCAGGACTCTCAAGGAGGCTATTGTGCTGACAGCATATTTCTGTTTATGGTTGATTAGTTATTTTGTTTTTAATTCTTTAAAAAGAAAAAGACACATTTCAGTCTAAGCCATAAAGTGCATCAAAACACTGAGAAAACTACAGGAGAATTGTGGGTTCCAAACTTTGCAAGATGTTGTGGAGAGATGGATCATTTGGGACCATGTATGCAGAGGAGTAGGAATGGGATGCTCTGCGATTGATGAGACAAATGAGTCTATGGCCTGGTCTACACTAGAGACTTTTGTCAACCAAAGTCAGCTTTTTGCTCCAAAACAGTGGTGGTGTACACACTGCAATCCTCCCATTGCCAGCCCAACTCCCTTGATTTTGCAACAAAATAAAACCACCTGGATGAGAGGCATAGAGCTTTTTGTGACAAAGTGTCAGTGCAGACACCGCACTTGGTTATGTTGCGGTAAATGGCCTCCAGGAAGTGTCTCACAATGCCCATCCCGACTGCTCTGGCCATCAGTTTGAACTCTGCTGCCCTGCAGCAATCCATCCCTTCCCCTTTAAAGTCCTGGGAATTTTTGAAATTCCACTTCCTGCTTAGTGGGCATGGAAAGCTCAGATCTCATCTTCCCAGCTGACCATGGTGGCTCCACACACCTAACGCTTTCCTGCTTGGAGCACACCAGACCATCTGATCAGCATTTGGGGAGAGGAGGCTGTGCAGTCCTAGCTCTGCTCCAGTCAAAGGAACTTCTATACGTACAGTCAGATTTCTCGTTTAATGGCAGAGAAGGGCTATGAATGGGAAACGTTGGGGGCCATTGAAAAATTCCATGAAATGCAGTCGAAAGCCCATGGAATGACGGGATGGAAATCACTGCATCATAGGATGCTGAGCCAGCACCCATAATGCACTACAATCCCTGCTTTCCCATAACTCCTAGTGGCACAAGGTAACAAGTTGCACAATGGGATAGCTGCCCAATGTGCACTGGTCTCACTGTCGATGCTAGAGCACACACTGTGGACGTGCTTTGGTGACACGAGTGCTGTGTGGACAGGCACAAGCGTAATTACAGCGCTTTTTGATCGTCGCTGTAACTTGTGTCGACAACACTTTCTGGTGTAGACAAGGCCTATAGAATGGCAGCAGAGAGGTCAGCACCAGCATGCAGCTCATTCCAGAGTGAAACTCAAGCATACTGGGGGGAAAACAAAACCTGGCAGTTGTCATCTGCGGCATTCCCCTTCCCCAACTAGGTATCAGTGGATTCTTTGAAGATCAAGCCTGTTCTTGTCTTCAGTGTAGTAACAAGAAAATCTCTATAGGCAATGAGCACACCTTAGAGGGTTTTGCAGGAAAAGTTGGGTTAACAAGATGTGCTCAACTCAGGGGAATGTTCATATCTTTTTGCAGGCTCCTCAGTTAGAGGTGATGCATCAGTTGTTGGGTTTTTTTTTTTTACCCAAGAAGCATTTAATTTCACACCAGTGTTAACACCTGATTTCTGTTAATCTGACCCCAGTTTTAACTGTGTAATTTAGTCTAGAGTGTGTGTGAGGGGAGTAGAGGGGGTGGGGGAGAGACTGGGGAAGGGGGGGGGGGAAAGAATTCCTGCTGGTTATGGGCAGGTCTGGGCTGGATCAGCTCTTGAAACTACACAAGTTCATTCGTCCCTCAATCTGAATTTGGTTGGGGTTTGTTAGGAATCATTTGTTCTTGGGTGGTGGGCTGAGGAGTTAGTTTTCCTTTCTCATAAAAAGATTCTTAAAGTTACAGAGAGGCAGTGTTGACTAGTGGACTGGGAGTCGAGAGACATGGGTTCTAGTCCCAGCTCTTACCATTATTTTCTTCTGTGCCCTTGGGCAAGTCAATGTACCTCTGTGTGGAATGGGAATAATAATATTTAGCTCCCTGCCTGACTGGGAGGTTAGGAAGATCTTTGTGAAGCACTTTGAATACATAAAGGACTAGCTGAGTGCTAAGTGGTAGTGGTTGTTTATTAATAGGCTAGAGATTATATACAGCGATGCTGAAGCTTTCCCCCTCCTGTGTTCTTGCACTCATGGGGAGCTCAGGAGCTGCTCTGAATTGGTGTAAGGTGGAACAGATCATTGCCACTGCCCTCATCAGCTACAATTGGCAATGCATTATAATATTGGGCATCTTTTGGATTCTTGTGGTCACTGGGGCAGCTTTTGAGGCTGGAGACCTGAGGGCTTGTCTTGAGGTACCTTTCTGCAGAGGTTCCAGCAGAGCCCCATGTGCAGCCTTAAAATCCAGCTCATCTTGGTAAGGGACGTTAAGAGAGGAAGAAAAAAATACTGATGAAAAGTGGCATGTTGTTTTTATTTTTGTATCCTGACAACTGAGATTTGGCAGGGGAACCAGCAACACACAGACACAGAAGGAGGTTACACAATGGCTGTCTCTAGGGCGTCAGTCTTGTGGTGTCAGGGCAAACTTCCTCTTTTAATCAACACCCCACTGCAGCTATGTCGCTTCAAAAGGTTGGTCAAGGTTAGGGGTGGGGGTGGGGAGAACAGATTTGTAATGAGTGCAAAAGAAGACTAGAAGACTAGGTTCCTGCTGCAGCTGCTTGACACTGGGTAAAAGGGCTGATATGTTGTAAAGGGTCCCTAAAAGCTCTGTGTCCAATGGGAGGAGTTTTTTCCTTTTGCAGGTACTGTACAGCTGTAAGGCTGCCTTCTGTGGACTCCCCTCCCAAGCCCATGGGTGTTGTCTGGAGGGGTATGTCGGGGGTGTGGCCACAGCACAGAGGGCTGCAGAGATTCTGGGCAGAGCTGCAGCCCACAGACAGCCAGAAACAGACTGTTGTCACTTAAACAGTTCCCCCTGATACCAGCAGGGAATTAGACAAAGGTTTTTAGGGCTCCTGCATTCTGCTCCTATCTCTCTGCCACTACCTCACTCTGTGCTCTTGGGCAAGTCACTTTTCTGTGCCTCTATTTCTCCATCTATAAAATGGGAACAGTAACACTGACCTACTTCACTAGGCTGTTGCCTGGCTCCATGTGGGGAAGAATTTTGAGATCCTTGGAGGAAAATGGAGGCTACATAGGTGCAAAGTCATCTTCTCTAGTAAACTTTTCTGCGTTCTCAAGTTTGTAGTTGTTCCCTATGCATGCGTACTAACAGCTATTCAGTGTTGAAGGGCAGGTTCCTGCCTCAAGGAGCTCACAGTCAAAGAAGGTCTTATCTTGATTTGTTGAGTAGATAGGCATTGGCCAGCTACAAACCTATAGAAAGTCTCAATCTGAGTTGGGGTGTGTCTGTACAACAGCAGCTATGGAGGCACAGCGCTGCTGTAGCAACATAAGGGAGACACTTCCTACATTGACGGAAGGGGTTTTCTATTGGTATCTTTAATCCACCTCTCCAAGAGTTGGTAGCTAGGTCAATGGAAGAATTTTTCTGTTGAGCTAGCCGCATTTACAGCGGGGGTTAGGTTAATCTAACTACATTGCACAGGGTGCAAAATGTTCCTCAGCCCTGAGTGACATAGCTAGGTTTTAGGTGCAGACCAGGCTGAGCTACTTTTTGCCTACACCTCCTCTCTCTCTGACCTCTGTGCATTTGTGCCTTTGGCCAGAGTGTTTACCCATTTTTCTCAACACTCATCCTTGTGTTTGCTGGGCACACTGTGTATTTAATTAAAAGTGTTCCAGAGACCTGAAGGAATGTACACTAACATAGAAGTGGCTTAAGAGCAACACTCTGATTCTGTCTTGCACCCACCTCCTGCCTCCCTTGAGATTTACAAAAAGTGCCATATCCTTCTCTCTCTTATAGTCGTGGTCTCCCTGGAAGTCAAGTTGAAAGGGAAGTTGTGAGTATTATATGGGAGGACTGTGACACAGGTGCATTCAAATTATCAGAACATTTGGTGCATGTTTTTTTTAAAAAAGACATGTTTTATCCTCAAATTAATTGAAAATATACTCAGACCAAATCAGTCTCATGGTTTGTAACATACTCCTGAATCCCTTTTCCCCCCTCTGTCCTCTCCTCTGGTGTTTGTTCTTGAAACTGTTTTTACCCCAAGCTCCCATTGACCTTCGGGGGTGTTTTAGGAGTGCAAGGAGCGTAGGTCTGGGTCTGGCTTGGTATCATTAGTCATGTGACATGGAGAGCAATGGCAAATGCATTGCCTGCAAGCCTTCATTGAAGTTGTAGTACTTTCTTGATCATGGAATCATAGAAACTGGAGACAGGAACAGCTGCATAAGGTCAGGTGGTCTCCCTGCAAGGACTGTCCTGTGCGGATCCTTGTGCAGGACTAGAACCATAATGCAGGGTTGGTTGTTGTCTCTTTGGTTCTTTAGGTGACTTCCCTCCCACCATCCATGTTGTCACTTTCTGCCCAAATCCCTCAATGAAAGTGCAATAGAATTTTTACCCTGATCCTGCAGACACTTAAGTATGTGCATACCTTTACTCTTGCCAACTTTAATGGGATTACTCATGTGAGTAAAATTGTGCATGTGCTAAAGCGTCTGCAGGAGCGGGGCTTAGGTAGTGAGTTTATTCTTATGAAATTGTTCTGCTTTAGGATTTTTTTTTAAATGAATACATTTTGACCTTTAAGAGAATAAGCACACTTGTATTAGCAGTTTATTACCTATGAACAATATTCTGCTGGTATCTTAGCACTTATTGTTTTAGTATATGAATTATACTTTGGGGGAAAGAAAAGTTAGCTGTGGTGGGGGAGGAGAAAGAATGTAATTGGAACTGTGGTCTTTTAATCAGTTATGGGTTTTTTTTGTTTGTTTTTTTTTTGTTAAGCAAGTCTCTCTTCCTTGGGTGCAGAGTAAATTCTCCCCCAGAGTGCAAGCAGTGTGCTGTGCACAAAAGGGAAAAGTCTGGTTGGTTTTCACCAGGGCAGGAGTTGCTGACTGAATTCTCTCTTCATTTCAAAGTTCAGGAGTTTTTTGTTATTCCTGATGGCTCTTTGTGTGCTGTTTTATCCAACACAACCGTGGTGTCTGAGGGTCATGTGAGCACAGTGGGGTGATCTGTACTGAGACAGATGTAATATAGTAGGTTGTGGCTATTTAAAGGGATGACAGATTTTTTCCCCTTCCCCCCTCTTGCCTTGTATTGCATGGATTGTCTCAAAAAATTCTTATTTGTTTAAATTGCAAGAAAAATAAATGCCCCATTCCCCTGCTAAACACCAACGCATTGATTAGCATTCTCGTTTGGTGCACTTGGACAGGTTTTCACATTATCATCATATCGTTTGTACTTAAAATGCAGTGTGTTGACACTTAGAGCTTGATTCTCATTTACATTAAGGCCCTTTTACGCTGCTCTAGAATAGTCTTCAGCAGTGCTTCAGAGTTCGAGGATGATTGTCTTCCAATAAAATGATAGCCCGTTATTGCTGGTGGATCTGCAGGTGACTGAGACCTATCTGAGATCCACAGACCTTGATCTCTCTCTCCAGCAGTGTAAAGGGCTCTTAGTTAAAGACACTTTCAAATGGGTGCACAGTACATTTACTGCCACTTTATGGTCACTTCCACTGTCAGGGTAGGGTAAGGGGCTTTAGTGTAAATGGGAAACAGGCTCTTAATTTCTTAATATCCACAGTAGGACTTGGCATCACTTCAGACTGCACCAAAATTCAGTCTTCAGCTTGGTCTATACCTAAAACGTAGGTTGACCTAGCTCTGTTGGTTGGAGCTGTGAAAAATTTCCCACCTTGAGCCCTGTAGTTAAGTCAACCTAATTCCGAAGGTAGATGCGGCTAGGTCGATGAAATCCTTCCATTGACCTAGCTGCTGTCTCTCAGAGAAGTGGATTAACTGCATCGATGGCAAAACCCTTGCCATCAGTGTAGACTGCATCTACACTACAGCGCTAAAGCGGCATAGCTGCAGTGCCCTAGCTCTGCTGTTGTAGTGTAGAGACACCCTTAGTTTCCTGGAGAAGTGTTCTTATTCTTATTGGGTTTGATACTGATATTCTTATTTTTGCTGAGAGCTAGTGGGAAACATTTAATATGGTGAAGCGACTCTTTTTATCTTTGTAATGTGCTTCTTTTGATTGTATAGCACTTTGGGATGCATTAGAGTGAAATGTGCTATAAAAATGTAAGACATTCTTATTTCTTATTATGAATACAAGGATTCTGGATGCATAAGGGGACTATTTCTAGCTTGATTAAGATACTGGAAACAGTTAGGTTAACTCTTTTTGGGGGAAATTGTAAAGACTGCCTTCCTGTCATAACAGAAGTGGGTCATGGTGATTTTAACTGGGTCATTTGCGTATCCAACGTTCGAGGCTTCTTTCCAGAATTTGATGCAGAGAATTTAATCTCTCCTTCACAGATTTACAATGGGGTGTAATAATTCCTATCCTGAGTAGTCCCATTGAAGTCAGTGGCACAACACTTGTTAGTCAGCACTGCCCACCGCGGTAGTAAATGTTTGCAGGATTGGGTATTTAACTGGTAACCTAATCCAACTGCCTTCATAAACTGCAACACTGACTGTGAGCCAAAGTGTTGCAGAGGTCAACCTGCTTTCAGTGCCCTCTCCTTCCAGGTTACCCTTTTTTTTTGGCTGATACCATGGTTGGGGCTGTCAGAAATTTTCCTAGCAGGGGCAAAACCACACAAATCAATAGAGCTATAAATTCAATCGAGATTATTTTTAAATTCACGGATTCATTTTAATAAATCCTGGTGTGTAAAGTGGTGTTTTCTGTGAAAAGCAGTTCCCAGAGTCAAACCACAGTCCAGGAAAGTGTTAAGAGATGCAGAGTAAATCCTGCCATGTTAGGGAGAGAGAGAGTCTCCAGTGTCTGTCTGCCCTGAATGAAAAGAGGTAGTGTTTTAAAAACCAAAACAAAAAAACCCACACAGCACAACAATTGGCCTTCTTCCATGAACTAGCCCCCATTTCCAGCCTACCCGTCATGGTACCAGGGGCACAGTCTGTTATTTAGAGGCTACTCTTGTATGTACATAAAGCCTTGTGATTTGTCTTCAGAGCTGAGAGAGTCTCCTAGAGTTCAGCTCCGCTGGAACAAAATGTTCAAGCCAATACTGTGGGATCCAGCTGGAGGTTTAGCATTAATGCAGCATCAGCCAGATGGAAATGAGGTGGAGTGGTTTCAGGGGTTGGGGGATGGGGAATTCCTTCCCTGTAAAGGGAAAAAGAAAACAATAGCAACTCTGAAAGATATACATATAGCATTTAATGGTGTAACGGAAATCAGAATGTGGCACTCTGGCTGAGATTTGCAAAAGTGAGTGGTGATTTTTGGGTGCCCAACAAGAGATGCCTTAAAGTAGCACAAGTTTCAGAGAGTGTGGATCCTACTCACTGAAGATCGAGGTGCTGCAGGCACCTCAAATCACTGGTCACTTTTGCAAGTCTTGGCTCTTGTTTTTGTATGTAAAATGGCCCAAATCTTGTCCTCTACCCTGTGCAGCACTGCTCATGTGGGTGGGACTGCTCAGGTGTAACCGAGGAAGAATAGGTCCGTCAGGCTTTTCAGTCTGCTTTTATTGCATTGGTTCGTTCTGCAGGATGCCTATGACAGGGTAATAATATATGTGTTAATCCACTAGGCTGACAGGGAAGCAGAGCTTTTGACTCCCATTTGCATGTGGGGGCCGAGCTTAAGCACATTTGATCATCATTTCACTGGGGTTGCCAAAGTTTGACACAAGGAAAGAACGTTGTTGCTGGGATATCTGCAGAACCTCCTGTTTAGGTCCCTACACTGCACCAACAACATGAGGTGTGAGCATGGTCAGGGGACAAAGCCTTTGGCAGATCTGTGTCCATGTTTCATATACAGAAGAAAGCTGCAGCAGCCTGATCCAGGCATGTTAAAAGAAAAAAAGCCAAGTTTGAAACGATAACTGCTCCTCAGACATAGCCTTTCACTGCTTCCCTGAGTTACAGGACGATATCTGGCATTTCCCCTTGATGTGATGGATCCTTACACAGACTGAGAGCGGTGTCACTGGCCTAATGGTATTGTAATGAATTTGGAGGGTGGCTATTTTGAACGCCAAGAGAGGCAGCAGCTTGTTCATGTTGTCTCTTTCTTTCTTGCTGTTTAGTTTCCCATTTGAACAGAGCAAAAGCAGAACCACCCTAATGCAGATTCACTCATTTCAGGCTTGGTTCTGCTTTTGCAGAAAAAGGATTTAGCAAGAGAGAAAGCATCCTCTCCTGTTCTCCTTGGTATTGCTCGAGCTTTCCCCTTGAAGAGGAGAGATCAGCAACTTTCGGCGAGGTCAGCTTCAAAGGCTGAGCAATACTCTCCCCTCAGCACCAGATCCCTGCAGCCAGATTCTGTCTTGTGATTAATTTTAGACCTTTTCTGGAAAACACTGTAATATCCTACACTTAGAATTTCTGTGCCTTGCTGAGTAAAATCAAGAGTCTAATTGGCAGAGCCTGGACTGCTGCAATGAACAGTGCTGTGGTGCCTGCTTGGTGAGACATGCAAAACGGCCAGCCCCTCTAAAATAAGAATAGGAATGCAGGGAAGAAGCACATTGGTTTTCTGCTTTATGACCTTGCCTAGGAAAGGTCAGTAAACAAGGGGGGATTTTTTTCTTATGGGATACTCAGAGGTCATTCCCCAAGGGGATTGGAGGCTTATAGCATCAAAGTTGGCTGCAGTCGTGTGTCGGACGCTGAACCGTTAATTAAATTACCCACAGCACAGTTCCCCTGGCCAAAGTCCTTAAAAGGCGTTCATCAACACTCCTGCAACTGTGGCCCGATATCTTCTGGGAGCAGCTTGCAATTAAGGTCAGATCATGATGAAAACAAACAGAGATTTTTATATCGGTAGCAACAGCCAGCTAGCAAATGTAAGTGATTTGTTAACAGTGGGTCAGCCCCAGGAAGTCCCCAACTTCTCCTCTAAACTCTCTCTTTTAAAGATGTGCCACAGTTCCCAGGCTCTCAACATTTACTAACTGCCTACCCATGTAAATGCATTTCTCCCCCTTTTCCCCCCTCTGTATAAGTTTCCCTTAATTTGCATGATCATAGGTTGCATGACTACACACCATTTACCCCAGTCTGTGACTTCCAGATCTTTGTGGGGCTTTCCTAGGAATTTCACAAATAAATTTTAAACAATTATGGAATAAGAAATGGTGTTAGAGCTTCAGAACATCCCTCTTTCTTCTCTTTCTCCATCAGGCCCTTGTTGGCATCAGAAAAAAAACAGTGTTGGGAGATCATGCACTGATGTGCTCACTCTTGTCTGCTTAGATGAGGTCCAGAGATGTTTCTGAATCTTGTTAGTGTTTTGATCTTGAGCCTGACATAGTAGTTTTTCTAGACTGCTCCTTTGGGTCCTGAGCCAGTAGCCCTCCCTTATTCAGAATAGTACTAAAATATGTGCCTAAATCCGAAAGAAGTCAATGGAACTCAAGCACTTTGCTTAAGTGCTGTGGTGGTTAAGCATGGACTTGGGTGCATGCTCTAAGTGCTGACTGTGAGCCTGAGCAGTGGAAGGTGGTCACTGTATTCTTGATGCAGCTGAGCCTTTAATGGGCTGTGTTTTGATGCACCGACACTTCTCTATACCTGTGTTGCTGAATAAAGAGGCTTTCCCCTCACCTCCCCATCAAACGTGTCACTTCCGAGACTGTGGGTGCACCCTGCCTCTATGGCAAGGAGCGGCTCATAGGTAATTGCCACTGCTTTTAAAAATATGGCCCCATGTGGCAAAGAATTTACAGGAGAGGTAATCAGCAGAAGGGAAGGCGTTGACGAGAGAGGTTTCTTGTTCTGTCTCCCTGCATTCCAGTCAGCTCCCGCTTCTGCAGAAAGCTTATGTAACTGTCTCTGAAGCAGAAAAGGGTCACTTGAGGCGGCCGTTTTGATCTGGTAATGTCTCCTCTCTTCTCTAACGCTGTCTGGGAGGATTTGTTAGATTCCCTTTTCAAAAGGGGAGGCCAGGCCTGCACGCACACACATGCATATGCTGAAGCAGCTCTGGAAATTGACTGGGCTGCGGGAAGCCAAGGCTGCGACAGGAGGCCTGGCTAACCATGCAACCTTTTCACAGAGCAGCCAGCTGGACTTTTGCCTTTAGAAATCTTTTATGTCCTTGCCGTTCAGTTTCGCCATCCTACTGATACCCCACACGCAGTCAGGGCCCCTATTACAATACCAATAGCTGTTCCCTGCACTTCCCACACTGCCTGTTCAAGACTCTTGGAGTACTTCACAGACATTAAGTAATTCTAGCACAACTTTTTGAGGTAGGAGAGCTTTATTATACCTGACTTATCAAGCCCAGAATAGAATCTTCGAGTCCTGGGGTATCTGTTTCCTGATAGACTGTTCCTCCCAGGGCTCAGAATAGAATCCAGGAGTCCTGACACCCAATCTCATGCTGTAAACACCAGACCACACCCATTCCCAAAGCTCGGAATGGAAGCTAGCAGTCATTCTTGCTCCCAGTTCCTTGGTTTAAGCAGCAGATGGTAGTCCCAGTACCCCAGAGGGTAAGATGCAGCTCATGAGGGTGTTGATATGACAGCTTGCAGTGAAGTGATACAGCTTCAAGTGAACTGAACGTAGAGGTGGCAGCTGATTCTGGTTTTATCCCCCTTCCTAAACACTGCTGGTATTCTCTGATTTTCATCTCCCTGCAAACTCCAGGTGAAATGGCAGATAGGGGACAAGACTTTAAATGGTGACAAATGATGTTTGCATCCCTCTGTTTTTGGGTGCCCAGCTGGAGAAACCTTAATGGGTCCTGTTTTTCAGAGGGCTGGTGTTCAGCATGGTCTGAAAGCCAAGCCCCTTTAAGCTGTCTCAGGTTGGGAACCTGAACATGAAGGCCTTTAAAATCATTAGTCACTCTAGAAAATGTGGGTCTGAAATTGTTTTGTTGCTACACCACCAGTGTCCTTCTACCAGCTGCTTTCTCTTGTGTCTGCTGGCAAATTAGCAAATAGAGTGAAACTGGCACATTGCTGGGGTGGCCTATCAGTGTCAACTGGACTGTATGCCTCATTAGATTAGGCTTGGTGAGTACAATAGCTGACTTCAGAAAGCAGACGGGAAGGTGGAAGAATATCAGTAACGTTAAAGCTGCTTTAGGGATTAACAGCTGAATAAGGAACAGTCACCACTGGAAGCAAGGGAGACTAGTTCCGACACTGGGGGTGGGGAAGAAACCTACAGCATCAAGGATAAAATTCACCTATATTCCAAGAGCCAGCTCAAGGCTTGGGTGCCCCTTAATCCCTAGTTTTGAGGGTGTTTGGGGGCTTTCTGCACAGGCCTGAATTTCACCCTCCATGCTCATGTGTACTAGTGGTCTGTAATCTGACTTTGTGAACATTGCAGTAGCTGCAGACTCGTGGTGCTGCATCAAAATCGCGTCCTAATTTCTATATGCTAAGGGAGTTTAAATCATTTAAAAATTACCACCTTGATAGAGAAGTGAAATAATACATGACCCTTCTTTAAAATTACACTAAATTAAAGGAAGCTGAGATAATGTGCATATAGCTTTTATATTGACTGTGATTAATTTTGCAATAAAGGGTATGTATTTAAGAATGAGGAAAGGTGGGAACGTATATTTACTTACTGTTTTTGATAAATATGCATTCATAGTATTGCAAAAACTAGGCATGGGTTATCTTGTCTCCCCTCCTCTTTCCCCCTCCCTGACCAACACACACAGAGTTAACACACAGATATAAAAATAGATGTAGAGATCCCAATTAACAAGTGTATTGAGGATTTCTAGCTGAGATCACTTGTATGTCATTATGTTTCCTTGAAACTGTATGCTTGTGGCCTATTGAGAAGAATTATTTAAGGGTTTAATAGGGGTCGTTAGTTAACGGGCCATTGGAACAGGCTGAAAAATTAGTATGGACTAGTGAACGCATCTGTTTGGATGTACATGTGCCGCATAGAACTGTGCTCTCCAAGCCACACTGTGGTTCCCTGCTGTATAATTGGCATGTGGCAGTCCCATTGTTGCCAGTTGGGGTTGCAGTCCAAATTCTGCTCTTGTTTACACTGGTGTCACTCCATTGATGTCATTGGAGTTGCTGTGGATTTACACCACAGCCACAGCCAGAGGAAATTAGTTTCCAAATCTTTGCTTTATTTCCATGCCTGCCTCTTCTTCTTGCCTTTTTCTCAGCTAAGGTGGGATTACAACTAATAAACAATTACCAAATTGTAAAAGTCTCTGGATATCTGCAGAGATTACTGTGTCGGTAAAGAATTATGGGTGTTTGACAGATATGCAGAACTACACATTCAGCCAACTGTGCAGCTTTTGTTGTGTGTGTCAATGACCGTGTCTTTTTTCCATACAAACTGATTCTTGCATCTGAGCCTTGCTAGTTCTCAATAAACAACTGACTTTTCTGTTGCTCTTGTTAGGTTGCTTTTGTTTTGTTTTTGTTAGCTATGTTGAATAGATACTTGTGCCCCCTTGACAGATTAGGGAGTAAATTAAATGTTCAGATTTCCCTTCCACTCCCCACACTCCTGAAAACCATTGGAAGAAGGGATAGGCACTCCAGTAAAGGACTGAGCAGACTTTGCATTCAGCAGCAGAAGAAAAATGTAGTTTAAAGAAGACCCAAGATGCTACCTTGACCGTTGCAGAGTTACCTGAAATATTGATTCTACCCTCAGCAGACAGAATAAACAAGATCTTGGTAGGAATGGATATTAGTTGCACTGTGCATTTCTTTTTTAATCCTTGAGGTAGGAAGAGAAAGATAAAAGTTTGGATGTTTATCAGAATGCCCAAAGCAACTTTGAGTGGAGTTTCTTAGAAGTGTAAATTGCAGGGGGAATTAGAATATGCTAGCTAGACACAGCACAGTAATCTTTCCCAAATACACAATGTTTATTTGTAAAATTGCTTCTAGTATTCTTTATCCTTTTTTTAATTTTTAAAGTGTATGGGGAACATATCCTAATGTATATGTCACTACACTTCATTGATGGCAAATCTTCCAAGTGGAACACATTCAGGAGGTCAAAGCACCCTGCAATGTATTTAGTGAAAGATGCTTATGCTGTATGCCTTTTATAAAGGAGTATCTGGGTGAGAGGTAAGATGCAGAGCAGAAGGCATTGGGTGAGACGGTACTTTTTATTTTGTTTTTGGCCTTGTGGAGTCATTTGGGGTGTGCTAAAACAAGACACTTGTTAATCTCTTTATTACACCTCTTGTGATTTTATCAGGGACTGATTATAAACACACCAGTGGTTCAAAATAACACATGAAAAAATCAGAACTCTTCTGGTTTGTAGCAAGCTTTGACTCCATGTTCCTTACTCTGGTGAAATGTGTAGGCCTCGCTTGACTTCAGGAGAGTTGAGTCAGGTCCTGTATGAGCTGTGACTCTAATCAAGAAAGTCTTGGTCAAATCGCAGCCCCATTGAAGTCAATGGCAAAACTCCCATAGACTTCAGTGAGGTCAAGATTTGACCCTGTGAGTCCAATTCTGCCGTCATGGCTGTGGGTGCAGCTGCTAATAGAGTCAGTGGGAGCTGCTGGGGCTCAGTACTTCTGAAAATCAAGCCATTTATTTAGGTGCCTATGCCCTGGATAGACAAGGTGGGTGAGATAATATTTTTTATTGGACCAACTTCTGTTGGTAAAAGAGACAAGCTTTTGAGCCATACAGAGCTCTTCTGGTCTGGTAAAGGTCCGATACAAGATATTACCTCACCCATTTTGTCTCTCTAGTATCCTGGGGCTGACATGGCTACAACTGAATGGCATATAACTCCTAGACATCCATTTTGGAAATGTTAATCCTTTCATCTCATTTACACTCATACAAATCTAAGGAAATTCCACAGACTTCATTGGAGTTACTCCTGAATTACACTAGTGTTACTGAGATTATAGTCTGGCCCTATATACTTTTGTTTAAAGTCTCACTGGAATACAGTGGGGTTATTTTGGGGGAGCAAATTTACAAGATGTTCTGATCAGGCACCATACAGTGCCCACCTCCATGCTGCAGTGGAGCATTAGCTTGAGAAATTAGTTAGCAGGTTAAATGCATCTAATTTTTGACAGTCAGGTTGAAAATGCATTTTGTGTGCATAGGTTTTCTGTTATAAAGGCTGTCATAACTTTACTGGTGTTGGATTTTAACAGCTCCTTCAAAATGGAGCACAGGCAACCAAACCAGATTGTGGGTCTTTTTTATATTATTTCAAAATGAGTCATGTATGGGCTGGAAAACCACCAAGATTTCCATGTAGGACTGTGTAAAAATTGCCTCATGTGGAGCCAAGAATCAGGATTTGGGTCTGCTCTTAAGTCACGCATACAACCTCCCCATTTCAAATAACGACCACTGTCTGACAAATACACACAAGTCAGGACATGGGGGTCAGATTCTGATCTCAGTTACACTTGTGTAAATTCAGAGAAACTCCTGAAGTCAACTGCTCTGGTTCTACAGGTGGTATAATGAAGAGCAAATCTGGGTTATTTAACTGACCTCTTCTCTTCCCCCCCCCCCACCTTTGTTCTTAGCTGTTGCAGCATACAGTGCATGTGAAGTCAGCCAGTGCAGCCAAAACCTGCTCTCATTTCCATTCCAAACAACAAGGTTGCATGGATGAAACTAAGGATTGAATTTGTTCCTTGTCTGGAAATACCCTTTTAATTGCAAGGTAGAGCTGGATGATTTAGGACAATAGGCCACATTTAAGTTAGTTTCACTAGTGTGTAGATCTGGAGTAACTCCACTGAAGACTGCATTCTGGCCAGTGCAAGCAAAGATTTTATGCTCATTTCTCCCTTTAATGTTGGTTTAGCTGCTGCTGCTGTTGTTGTTTATAATTTGTAGTGCTGTAGCATGCAAAATCCCCAATCGGGGCCAGGGCCACTGATTACTCGAGGTGCTATACAAACCCATGGGAGGACACAGCTCCTGTTCTATAGAGCTTGTGAGACAAGATGCAGCATGAGTAGGTGAGGGAAATGGGTAGACAGGATGAGAGGATTGTGGAGTTATATAGGTTAGTAATTGTGCAACTTGGTAGTTCCAGATGACCTGAAAGTGTTGTTTAAAAAACATAAGCGACCAAACAAAAAAACAACCCAACACCTGACTCCCAGCCTGACTAATTTCTTGTAGATGCCCCAGTCAGAATGGATCTTAAGAAGGTATATAGAAAAAAGAAGGGTACAGAGGTGTATAATGAAAATGCTAGTAGAAATGAGAGTAACTGTAGCAGACGCCACTATAAAACATACCTAGATTCCACACCCCTTTCTAGAAACATTTTCCTGTCTAGTGTTAATTAACAAGACACCATGTTTTTCTCCTGGTGTTAATTTATTTATAGGCAATGTGCATTTTAAATTCAGTAAATAACTTCCTGTGTTTTTATAAGTATTTTTAAGTATTAGACTGTTTGGCACTATTGGATGCTTGCATGTGGTTTTTGTTTAGCATTGGGATGTAAATTACAGAAGCGCAGTAAATAAGAGGGATATATCAGCACTTCTGCTGGCCAGATGTTGGAGGGGAAAGAGAAAAAAATTCAGAAAAACCCATTTGTGCTAAGAATTTATTGTTGAACCCCAAGCAGATTTTACAACAGACAGCAATGAGCAATACCTCATTATGGTGACAGCACTGAAGTCTGGTGTTAGGGGACTTAATAGGGAATGCCAACACGGGAACAGCACCAAAAACATATCCAGGCCCCCGGAAACAGGGAAAGACAAAAAAGCTGACAAAGAGAAAACTAAGTCTCCTAGAGAAAAACCAGGGCAGGCTAAAAATTCAGGAGCCTTTCCCTTTCCACGAGAAATATTGACCTTGAATTTGTTTCTCTGAAATGGGAGCTAGTAGAAAAATAAGAGTAACTGTAGCATAGGAAACCCTCAGCTTCCTCTGAAGGTATCTGAGTCTGTCCACTACTGGAGTTGGAATACTGGACTAAGTAGGACTGATCATCATTTGTTTACTTGGGCCTCCTGATGTCAATTGTAACAGTAATTCCAGTGTATAATATCAGGAGTAACTACATTGAAGTCACTCTTGATTTTATACTGGTATAAGTTGCAGGAGAATCTCCTCTGGATTTCAGCTAGAATTTGCAATTGATATTTAGAGATCAGGGCTATTCTTATCATTTGCAGGGCCACAAGCAAGGGTGAGAGAAGTAGTGAAATTCCCTCCAGTCCTTAGGGTATCTGCCAGGGGACGTAGACAGTTTAGGATGTGAGCAAGGGTGTACATGCAAATGAGTTTTTATGTGACCATTGATTCTCCCCAAATCTATGTTTAAATGGGAAATTAAACCCTTGCAGATACAATGCTTCTGTAAGCCATTACTTGTTTTGCATGCACAAATGCGTGGTTTGCTGGTGGCATTGGCCAACCCCATTTGGTCCTTCATGCTGTAATTAAGTACAGTACCATAACATTGCCGTGTGGACAAAGAATTCACCTCATGGAGAGCATTTCGGTTCTGGCTTACAATGATATATACCATATAAATATAAATCTTCCATTCAGACCAGCATGAAAGTAATGCCACTAAAGTCAATCCACTGATGTTAGTGGGAGGAGAATCCAACCCTAAATTAAATTCTTGTCTGCGAGTCATAGGGATATGTTCTGTATTCTGTGTGTGCATCCCCACTAACCTTCACTGGAGTTATGCGTGCAGATATATGGGAGAAGAGAACCTCAGAGTTTAAGCTTGCTTTGTTTCCCACCCCCACTTTTTTTTGAATGGCTGAGTCAAGTCTGAGTTATTTCTTTCCTCTTTTTTTCCCTTTCTCTCTCCTGGTCATTAAAAAGGTGGTGACTATGGTCATTAGGAGGCGCTCAGAGCAATTAGGTCTAAATATCCTTCTTGATCACTATTCAGGACAGAAGCTAAAGGAGGACTGCATCGTAAACAACAACAAAAAGGGTCAGACTGAATTTTATGACATGATGGTATGTTTGTGTGGGGAGGGAGAAGGGGAGTCTACAATCAGCCTGGCTATAAATCTCTTTCATTGTTGATGGGAGGGACAGCACTACATTTGGGGAGAATTTGAGGACACTGGGGTTGTGAACTTTTGGGTTTAATCAGTTAAAGTGGCAGCGAGGAAGGAATGAAAGTAACAAAACTAGGCCAGGTGACACACTTCTAAATCTGACCATCATAACTGCTTTGGGAGTTGGGGCTAGAGAAAAAGGAAGAGACAGTCTATTAATGATGATTCTTATTCTATTTTTTAGCAAATTCTTGACTTCAATAAGAGTTTTGTGCTGGTTGAGGACTAAGAAAAACACTCTGTGAGATCCTCACACTTTGGCCCTATGTTTATTGCAATTAATGGGTGCAGTTTGTTGACTTCACTGAAGCTATGTCCATGTATACCAGCCCCTTACATTTCCTTGAAAAAAATGCGATGTGCAGTTGTTCTTATTTAGAGAGGACCATGGCTTAAGAGGGGTGGTTAGATCATTTCAGGCCAGTAACCAGAATTAAAGGAGCTTTTAATAGAATTATATACGGTCCCCGTACTCCATAATGATGATTTCTGCTTCTTAAGAGAATGAGGCTGTTGAATTTTCTGTTTATCGGTGGGGGTCTTTCAAGCTGCCTCTTTTGCTAGGTGCTGGGGATTGGCAGGAAATATGAGGTCTTAGGCCAGCAAAAACTGATAGTATTGCGGATCAGTTGCAAGAGAAGGCTGACTGTGTCAGGGAGGTGTGCATGGAGCCCTGCCCTTGTGGAGCCCTGCGGACTGCATTGGGTTGCAGAAACCTGCCTGCACTGATCATAGTGCTAGGTTCAGGGTCTTAATGTCTAATGGCTCTTGTATTGCATATGAGAGAGATGGGAGCATGGCTTGAGGCTGATGACGAAGGTGGAAGGTTAATTCAGATGCTACATAAATAGAAGGTGATGGGTTAAGGTGAGGAGGGGAAAAGGGGAAATCTAGAATGATGTATTTAAAAAAATTAGAGCTGCATGCAGGAAATATACAAGAGGCAATCATATCTGCCCCATGTCAGGTCTCTACAATTGCCTAGCCTTAGTCACAATGCCATAAGATGGGAACATTGGCCTGGAACATGGAGAGATTGACTGGAATAGCTATTGCCGTTCTGCAGTAGCAATTCTAAAATAGCTCTCTATGTGGACACGGTGTGTTCTGGAATACAGGTTGTTTCAGGATAATTACTCTGCTTTGGAAGTGCACTAGTTATTCTGGAATAAATGACTTTTGTTCCAGAATAGAGTGTCCACATAGGGAGCTATTCCAGACAAGCTCTTAATTTCCAAGTTGCAATGTTGTGTTCCATACCTGTGCTATGACTGGCCACTCATTGAATGAAACCCAAGGAAAGAACTCGCAATTTGCTTCTAATTCTTTTTATTTTCTTTTAAATAAACACCATGGTGCTCTGTGCATAGACCTCTGGTGTTTACATTACAGCATCCATTCTGAGTTCAGCTCCTCAGGGCAAGGACCTGTCTCTTATTTGCCTCTTAAAGCACGATGCACGCCTTTGATGCTGTATAAATAAATTGCAATAATTACTAATTCGCCATTGTTTCCAGCACATGTGTGAATCCCTTGAATGAGATTGTAAACAGACTGATGGGCACTGCTGGACTGGAACCAATACAGTCGGCCTCTTTGAGGTTTGCAGCTCTCCGCACCTTTGTGCCGGGATGGAGAGGGCAAGATTCAGTCTCCCAGTTTTATGTGAGGTTGGACGGTCACCATGGATGATAGAAGGTTTGCAGTCAGTAGGGTCTACCATCTGGCAGTCGTAAAATGGGCAATACACATTTTTTTGAGGAGGATGGTGAGGAAACGAGCTGCAGACGGTTGTCATGAGATCACGCCCCTAATCAGACACCTTTATGGTTCTTTTCTACTCTGGTTGGGCGTCTGTACTGAGGGTCAAAAGTTCAGGCTGTCCAGTTTTTTTCCAAAGACAGGAGTTAGGCAGGAGAGTTGGAATGCAGGGACTGTAAAATGGCTTGTCCTGACTAGCCACTCCTACCCCTTTCCTTCCTTCTCACGTACATTGCTGCCTGTGTTATGGGTGGAGGCTGAGCAAGGCAGGCTCTGATTGCTGGAAGACCTGGAGAATAGACAGATTAGACACAGCTTGAACTTTGTAAAATACTCTAGTTAGATGAAAAAGCTAGGCAGACTCCTGAACAATGAACTGGCAAGTTCAGGCTTCTCGGTTACTTTTTCCTTTGTGCGCAATTAGTAGTTTATGAAAGGTTGTTGTGCTGCCATACCAGACCTTGGAGGGAAAGGCCAAGACAGGAATTCCAGAGGCTGCAGTATAGAGTTTCAATACAGCTGTTTTGGACAGAGAGGGGTGCTGGCAGAAGGGCATCTTCGGGGGAATGCTGTCCCCAGAACCAAATCATTTTAAGGGGGCTTCTGGGTAGAAAAGAACAAGATGTATCCGATTTTAAATATTTTCTCACAACCTCACCCATTATGGAGAGCATGGATTTGGACAGCTCTGCAAGATTCCCTCTTATGGTCTGTGCATGCACTATTATATACAGTGGATCTATCTGTTACACAGTGGTGTAAATCCATTCACTGCAGCGGGATTACTCCCAATTTACTGCACCAGTGTAAGTGAGAAGAGTGTTTTGTTTGATGGGTATGTTTGTTAAATGTATCAGAAGGACACTGTACTTATTGGGCCTGATTCTTCTTTACTTAATGCTGGCATAGAGCAGGATACCTCTGCTGTAGTGAATGGAACTACACTGAGGGTAGGTCTTCACTTAAAATGTTGCACTGGTGCAGCGGTACCGCTGCAGCGCTTCAGTGAACACACTACCACACTAACGGGAATACTTCTGTCAGCATAGTTAATCCATCTCCATGATAGGCAAGAGCTGTGTCGAGGGGAAAAGCCTTTCTGTTGACATAGTTCTGTCTACATAGGAGGTTAGATTGGTATAACTGTGTCACTCGGGCGTGGATTTTTCACACCCCTAAGTGATGTAGTTATACCGACATAAATGTATAATGTAGACCTGGCCCCAGTGTAAAATCAGTGAGCAGTCACAGTGGGCCCCAGCACATTGTTTTTTCCAAAGAGAAATGTATCAAGCACCTGTAAGTGCAAGATGAAAGAGATCTCTTGGATGGGGTATAAAAGCTGTGAACTGAGGTTAAACTGTGAATGTGAACTGTCTTTAAAGTGATGAATCAGCTTTTTCTAAAAGAAGTCTTGATAGATTGATGCCCTTCTTTTGCAGAATAGTGAAGGCCATTTTAAAACGGAGTCAAACCCAGTTAACGTGAATCACTCTACAGACTATTTTAGCTCGCCATACAGAATCTCCAGATTAACCAGTTCTCTGGAATGCAGAGTGCACATCTGGTCTGTGTTATTGTGGACTCTGTTGTAATTGCACAGGGAGAGCTACCTTGGGTTTTTATGTAGAAATGTTTGTATTATACAAAACCCCTGTTGCCAAGCACTTTTTATTAAAACAGCTCGTTTATGCTCAATGTGCTGTCCTGCTGAGGTGCTCAGAAGGCAGTATAAGCATACAGACCCTCATTCCCAATTGCCCTGCAGGCTGTGAGTTACCAATACACTAGACAGTGGTGGATACTACCTAAGCCTTTGTTTACACTAGATTTTTTTCTTCCTGAAATTCCGCACTGTTGCTACAATCTTGGTGGCTCTACCCATGGTAGCAATTGTGGCACGGTTAGTGAAGACTGGATACAGGCATTTTAACCACCATCTGAGCTCAGCTCAGAGCTGGTCTGGATGACATTAAAATGCCATCCCCTTGTCCAATGTAGCACCCCTTCCACTGGCAGAGCTGCACCTATGAGAGGAATAGTGAGAAATTTTAAGAAAAATGTCTAGTGGCCAAAAGGAACACAACCGGGTAGGTTTCAGAGGTAAAGGTTGTCTGATGGTGCAGCAAATGAAAATAGGCACATTGGAAGCCCTCAGTTCAGGGGACATCACTTTTATGCTTAACTTTAAGCAAGTGTTTAAGTCCCTGAGACTTGAAATCAGTGGGCTTTATACAGACGTTAGAGTGCTGTCCTGAATAGTAATGCTTTCCAGAATCAGTCCTTAAAGCTGGTTATGTGCCTCCTAAAGGGTTTTGGTTGGGAGGTCAGGGATAAGCCAAGTTTGGAGTGCAGGATCAGTGAAGCTTTTCTCACTCATACCCCAGTTTTTTTCAGATTCTTATCTAGTGTGAGTAATTGGGGGGTGGGGGAGACAGGTTGCAAAAAACCCACATCCCTGAGCGCTGTAGCTGTGCTGATCTAAATACTAGGATGACAAAATAATGTTTCTGTCGACTTAGCTAATGTTGCTCAGGGAGGCGATGTTTCTATACCGATGGAGAAACCCCTTCTGTTGCTGTAGGCTGTGTTTACACTAAGGGATTATGCTGCTGTCATCCTTCTAGTGTAGATGTGGCCCCAAAATATCATTCTTCTTTTCTTTATCAGGGACAGGAGAGTTGATTTGGTGTCTGAGTTAGTACATTTTCATGGCAGTTTTCAAGGCTCAAGAATCTTCTGAACTAAAGACAGTATTTTGCTCTTTCAATTAAAAGCACATTTCCTAATATTTTTGCATACAGCAAAATCTTAACAGATGACGCTGAAGATCATAGGACAGGAAGAGGAAGGAGGGCTGATTTCTTAGCATCGTGTCAGTCACAACCGTCTACTGGAAACCACAAAAACCTACCTTAATCTATGTAGACCTCTAGTCACAACATACTTTGTTGGCCAAGTGGCTTTTTCCTGTCCAGTGAATTTTTATGTCCTCGAGTGCCATGCTTTCCTTTCTTATCCAATATTATCAATGAACGATCTAGGAAGCACTGGGGAATGAATACAAGTATATCCTACTCTGGCATGAAATAATCTTATTGCAGTTTTGTTTAAGGTTTGCTGTTACATAGAGGAGCAAGAATTTAAATGGACACAGAGGCTGAACTTCTATCTTTCTGTCTAGAACTGGTCTCTTATTATGCTTCTGCCCATGTTAGCTACAGGACTGAGTAGTGGGGCAGCTGAAAATGCACTGTGCATTCCTCAGTGGTGTTTCTTCTTGGGGTGTGTGGACGTTTCCTTTGGTTTCAGTTCACATGGTCTCACCCTGCCCTGAGTATCACTTTGACGTTTGGGTGCACAATTTTGCTACCTGTCTGCACAGGTGTGCAAAGAAGTCTCCCAGGCAGGGACATTGTCATGCTGGCAACATTTCAAATGGGAGTGAGGCTGCTCAGCATGGGGGCGTGGCTGGGGGCTTGACCTCATTCCCACTGCCTGCATCAGGCTTTCCCACCAAAACTGCACATTACTTGTGATTTTGATGCATGACTTTCATTTGGCCCCAGTTTCATGGGCATCTCAGAATTGGTAATTCACCTTCCCAGCACATTTTATCCTGTTAATCTGAATAATCTTTCATATTCTGAATAGAAGTGGAGTTTCCAGGCTCCTTGTTAAAATAAAACTTGCTGTGTAACTTTAACTTTTTTTTTTTTTAAGATTGTAGTTGAAATATTGCTACCTAGTTATTTTAATTTTCATGCAGGTGAGAGCAGGAATGATAAGCAAAGGGAGTGAGGAAAATAAATTGCATGCTAGTTAGCATGACAGCTGATGCTAATAAGAACTTGTGTGAAGCCCACTTGAAATGCAGGGAGGATTTGGAAAAAATTCAAAATACCAGGTTCTGATCCTGTGAAGTGTTGAGTGCCCCCCTTTCCCACTGCAGGCAATGAAGATTTAAAATGCTCAGCAGTTTGAAAAATTGGCCTGAGATAGTAAACATCCAGCATCCATTTTAAGTCTTGTCTACATGGGAAGGTTGCATAGTTTTAATCTAGGGTGTGAATTTAAACCAGCGTAGTTAAAACAATATAATCCCCTTGTAGATGATCCTGATAAGAGTGGTCTTTTTTTTTTCTGTTTAGTTTATATAATTTAGGAACATGTTTAAATTAAACTGAAATAAGCCTCTCTTAAATCAAAATAAGTGTCTGTGCAAGGGCTGCAACCAGCTTAACTCTGGTTAATTTAATTTAAGTTTAAGTTTAATATAAATCGGTTTTTAAACCAGTGCAACTTTCCCATGTAGTCAAGGCCTTAGTTCGCCTTTCTTTAAGCACACATTGCCCTCCTCTAAAGAGGAAGTTTAAATCTCCTACTGGGTGTATTTCAGACTGCTGACATGCATGACAATTGAATTGGGACTATTTCTGCTGCCTGTTTAACAGCTCTATTGGTATACAAAATGCATCACTCAGTTTAAATGACCTGGACTAAATGGAAGAGGAGACATTCTCCCGACATCTTCTAGGTGCAAAGATAAAAATAAAGTAAAAGTAACATAAACATTCCCTGAAGCTAAATGTTGTCTTTCACACATCCACCCTAGAAAAGAGGAGCCACTATTAGTAAGACAATCATAAAAAAATTAACGTTGTCCTATAAAACTGGTGTTCACCACTAATTGAAACCAATTGCAGTTACCCGGCAAGAGTGCTACTTTCTTCTCTTTTACATGATACCAGATTGTGTTATTACAATTTTTAAAGAAGTCCGTAACATTTGCTGCAGATTCTGTTAGACCTTTATTAATAAACTATTCTGAGCCCTTTTTCTTGGCACAGATGGATGTTTTCTTGGTCTGTGATACATAGCAATATCCTCATCAGTGCTGGCTAATTTCTTCCAAGCTCTGTTAGGAGACATGGGACACACATTAGCCTGTAAAATAGCCTCATTCAAGGCCTTAATGGAGACTCAGAGGGAGATAGGGTAAGGTATGTTTAGCCATTACTAAAAACTACTATTCAGGTTGGTAGATGCAACAGAGGTGATTGATGCATTTCAGAGGTTGGAACCATGGTTTGGGAGTGGGGGGCGATGGGGGCTGCTTGCTGGAGGGAAAAATAGTTTTACCTTTAACATATGGATGACTGGGCATCCTTGATCATTGTAGGTATCAGGGATTGTTCGCCTGCCCACATCCTTGGCTGATGTGGTTGTTACTGATGGGAAGATGGCATGAGGCAGAGGGGAAATACAGGTGATGGTCCACTTAAAATAGCTGAGATAATCTATCCTCACCATATTTGGACAATTGAGGGGATTCCCCTTGAGCCTCAAATCATCCTCCCCCCCCCCCATAGTTAATTCACTCACTCTTTTGCATGCATTTCAGTTTGTGCTGCTGCCCTTGATCATCCTGCCGTTGTGCAGTCAGTTTGATGGGATTTATTAAGACAGCAGTAACATGCTGCCATGATGCCTACAGCTGCTTTCCTTTTGCCTTTCCACATCACCCATTCCTTCAAACCCAGGCATCTTCTGCACTAGTTACAACTGACCGAAGTCCAAAGATGCACTCCACCACTGCATGCACCTTTCTCCACTGCAGTTCTAGCTCTGCACTGTTGTAAAAGACCCACAGTTCAAAAGGTCATAGCCCTCCTTTTTTTTTTTTTTTTTTTTTTAAACTGCCTTTAGCTTGGTTCTCATGACTCCCATTTCATGACCACCCCCATCCCTGGGAGGGCATCAGACAGGTCAGGGATGTTATCTCTTTGTTTATGACACTTGGTGTCTTTTAGGAGAATCTTTCTTGTGAGGCTCATTTGAAAGATCTGTAAACAATTCCAGCCATGGATCTTGAAGGCATATTTTATTATTTAAGGATAGCTGCATATTTACTTTACTTTTGAGAGACAGGGCCTTAAAACAGCATAAAACACTGAAAGCCAGGGCAATTGTGAGACTTTACAGCCATCTAGAGCAACAGCTCGGGAAAAATAGGGGGAAAAGTGAGGAGTGAAGTGTGGGGAGTGGTGAGTCGGGAAAGCTTTGCAGCGTCTGTGTGTCTTTTCTATCACACCAAAACAGCCTGCTACTCCCAGTGAAAATCCTTTATAGCCACTACTTATTAATGCCAAGTAAATTCTTAAACGATCACTGTGATTTTCAAGACATTTTTTTTTGCTTTGATGAGCCAGTGCTAAAGGAAAAGCTATGACTTCATATTGTGGGAGGTCGACTAAAAACGATGGCCAATATTTTCCAAGCAATAAGAAGAGCCTAAAGTTAGGCTCCTAAATCCATATTTAGAGACCTAAATCAGTGAACTGATTTTTGAAAAGGGCTGGGCACCTAGTAAAATCCCATTGACTTCAGTGGGCGCTCGGGGGTCCTGAGCCCTACTGGAAATCGATTCAGGAAAGCATGTAAGCAAAAATCTTGACCCTTGTCTAATGGGTTTCTGATGCCATGTCTAGTTTTGTTGACTAGTTAATCTAAAATATGAGCCCATCAGAACCTCTTTTTTTGCTGCAATACCCAAGTGGAAGGTTATTTAATGGGATGTTAACATAAGTCTCTGCTTTCGAAAGTTCTACCTTGTTTATGATCTAAAGCAGTTCTTTAATATATTGATTCTTAGACAACACTTCACACTTAGCCAAAGTGGGGTATGAGCATGTAGTTGATTTGGCCCCAGTTTGGCTCACCTTTCTCATGCAAGTATCATCATTCACTTGGGGGAGGGGCGGGCTACTTGCGTGAGCAGGGGGACATCTCATTCTAATGCCTAGCTTCATGGATGCACTCTATATTGCTTACGTTCTTTTTCTCTGTTTTTTTTCCTCTCCATGCTTGTGTTCCTCTCTCTCTCTCCGCTGGATCTTGGAACAGGTAAGTGATGTGCCTTTTATTCAGACTGTGCCGTTGGCATTGGAAGCATCTTGCTAGATAAATGTCTTGCAGTCTGCCTGGAAAACATATTTCAGCCTCAGCATGACCTTACCAGGCTCCGCTGGAGCATATCTGCTCTGCTTTAGATGTTAATGGTGTGATGTGTCACGGGGGATTGCCATGTGGCTCTGGGACCCTGCTTCTTAGAGGCAGTAGTTGGAAAAAAAACAAAAACTAATCAATCAGATGTTCCGTAAAGTACCGGAACACTATGGCTACATATTTTTTTCCTGTCAAGAGGCTTTGGGCCTATTGTTCTTATGCATTATAACCAAATCCTAATTATCTCTGAGTATCTTTCCAACTAATGCAGCAAACTATCTTCTGAACAGATCCTTTGGGTACTTAATCTTAAATAAAAGGCTTGCAGCCTTATACAAACGGGTGTATCAATGCGTTTCTCCTCAGGGGCAAAAGAATTCGCAAAGCTGTTGCTCATTGTATCATGTTGAGAAAATAGATGCACACCATTAAAGAAATAAGAACCATGGTCATTAGGATGATTTTACCAAGGATAGTGTTTGAGAGGTACACGCTAAATGTATTCTGTATTAACTTGTATAATTTGTGTACCTTTTCTCATTCATTCCATTCCACTCATAGGAAGTTCTTTAAAGAGTTAGTAAAAGGAGTGTTTGGTCTTTTGCCAAAGTAGTCTGACTAGGACAGTAATGAAAACATACATGTGGAAGACAGTAACATACATGTAGAGGTATCCTTAGAATCCAACTTACACTATGGTGAACAACAGTAATTTTTGTTGACTTAAAAAAAAATTCACTATTCCAAAAAGTTTGAAAAGCATTATAAACCAGAAAGTGAGAAGATACATGTGGAGACGCAACCCCCTTTTAATTGCTACTAGGGAACCACAAGAAAGTCAGAATATGTAAATGTCCCAGTTATCATTTTTACTTTCATGCTCACAGGAAAATCTCAGGATCTTCCTGATTAGAAATGTTGGTTTGTTTTTTTGCCAGAGTTTAGCTTGCAGGTGGCACTGAAATAAATGGCTGTTCTGAAGGTGCAGTTTGAAAAGCATGCATTAGGAGTGGAGAGATGCACGCTATATTAGCCCATGCAATGTTAGTGTTGTGGTATTTTGGTTTTTCATCGTAACCCTTCTTCTTGAGGAACCTGGTTGACTTTAGGCCGCAGGTCTTGTAATATGGGCTTTTCTGGGGTTTACCACTAGTAGATCAGGTTTTGCTTCATGCATGTATGAATTTCATATTTTTGAAAGAAACAAATTCTAAATGTATTCATACTAAAAAAAAAAAAAATAAAGAAGAAAATAAAAGAATATTCTAGTGTAAATGGGGCTAACTTAACATCTGTTGTCTGAATCAGGTCTGATGTCTGCTGTGTAAATCTTTTGCTGGTTCACAGACCTTTGGACCAGTGGGCCAGAACTTTTAGTCTCCTCTCTAGTGTCAGTTGGACTGCTACACATTAACACTAAACATTATGACATTTTAGCTGAATAAATTATCCCTGCCCTGCCACTGATCTCAGCATCTTGCCTGTTGTTAATATTTTTAAAAAACTTTTTACAAAGTATCAAAAGTGTTTAGACTGTTTTATAGATTAATCACTTGTCAGATATTTAAGGCCTTAGGAAAACATTGTATGTATTTTAACTAGCCAATGCAGCGCTGGCCAAGATTTTCAAAAGTAACCAGTGATTATAGGTGCCTCTTCTTTGTTTTGTTTTTGTTTGTCTGTTTGCAGTGTTGTTGTAGCTGTGTTGGTCCCAGGATGTTAGAAAGACAAGATGGGTGAAGTAATATTTTTTTTCTGTGTAAGCTCAAAAGGTCGTCCCTCTCACCAAAAGAAGTTGGTCCATTAAAAGATATTACCTCACCCACCTTCTCTCTTGCGTGCTCTCTCTCTCTCTCTTTTTTTTGGTTCTTAGCTTCAGACATTTTAAAGGGACCTGATTTTCAGAAAGTGCTGAGTACCCGCTCTCAGGCATCTTTAGGTGTCTCAGATTGAGCACTGAAAATCACTAGTCACTTTTGAAAATCTTGATCACTTCATGTATCTTTATTATTAGTTCTCGGTTTATTTGTATTGCCGTAGCACCTAGAGGCTCTAGACCCATTGTACAAGCACGGTACAAACATAATCCAGCTTTGTTGAAGAGCTTGCTATCTAAGACGAGAGACAACTGATGGATATAAAAGGCAGATAGGGGAGCACAAGATGATGCCCTAAAGCAGCACAGTGTATATCTTAGAAGTGGCCAGAAATACTTTAATTTTTGAGTCTGGCTCTTTGGCCCAAGACTTTGTAAATTAGATTACACGGACAGAGTAAGTTTACTGTGGTCAGTTCATAAGCCACTGAAAAGAAGGGTTCATAAATGGAATCACTGTTTTAAATGTAGTGCTGTTGTGTTACATGGAAGGGTGACATAGCAATATTCATTTGAGAGCATAATTACCCACCAGTGTTGGGAACAGGTTTGACTCCCAGTTGCACACACTCAAAACAGGTGTGACTAATAGCACAAGAAAGCACACTAGTGTCCCCAGTGGTTGGATTCTTGGTTGCAAGATTACTTGGTGTTTTCAGTGATGTGACCGTGTGTTTAAGAGGGGCAGACAGAGTGCTTTGAGATGGGATGGACAAGAATGGGAGACCAGTATTGGTTAGTAGGATGGGAAGGGAAGTAAGAATCACAGGGAAAATGGAGGCTGAATTTTTTCCGATCAAGAGCTTAGGATCTATCGCCCCTTCCTCAGCCACCCCCCAAATTCCAGTGTATCTTTTTCATGTCTTCCCCTCTTTGAAGAATTTAGTTGTAAATTTATAGTAAAGCCGTGGCTGGCATTTTGCCGGAGTAACCCTAGTCAATTCAGTAATTAAAGTCACGATAAATGGTGAAAGATATAGTTATTATTTAAAAGAATGTCTGTTTGTTTGTGGGAGAGGGGATGAATAAAGGAGACAGTACAAATGATTAAAAGAGCTAGTTTTCAGCAGGGCCTGTTTTGCTAATGAAGAAATGGCCACTTTTAAACCATGAGCAGTTATTCGAAAACTTGTTCAGGGGTTAAAGTTGCAGTCTTGAGTGACTGGCAATGTGTAAGAAGCTCTTGGAATGTGTAAAGAGGCAAACTATAGATAAGGCTGAACTCTGAATGGAGGGCACAATTCAATTTGTGTTAATCTTCACCAACAAAAGCAGCATCAGGCCTCATACTGAGGCAGGACTCAGTTCCCCATATTCTAAATATTTAAACAAAGAAATTAGGCTACTAGACCTGAGCATATGGCAAGGAAGAGGTATTTACATTATGTACTCCGGAGCCCGGAATTGGCATAAGTAGTTGAGCAATTTTATAAAGGTGCATGGTGGAGAACCTAGCAAGGTCAATGAGAATGACCTAACCTATACAGTTAATTGAGACTCAGTTTATTTATTTGGTGAGGGAGATCTCTTAGTAGCATGTTGGCCTGATTCTTCTTACCCTCTAGGCTTGTATAAATCACAAGTTATTGTCCACTGGTGCCAAAGGAGTGACAAATGAAAAACTGATGCAAGAGGAGAATCAGGTGTATTCTGTTTCACTTATGTTTGTGCAGATTTGACTGGACATGAATTTCCTTCAAGCCAGAAATCGTTAACCATGGCCAGCAAATTTTACAGACTTGCCAAATAGCTAATCAGTAGAATGTATCTCCAGAAGCGCTTGCCCTTCTGATGTCATTGAGACCTCAGGCAATGGCTGTTATGTGCAGCTGTGGCAACAAGAAGTGCTTGGGGAAGGGTGGGGGGAAGAGAGAACTCCAACATAGCTACAAACTGGTTACGTCTCATTTTGAAATGGTAACAATTTGACTTGGTCAAGTCTCCTGGTACTATACTTTTATCCATAAGGCCTATGATTTATCTTGCATGTTAATTTTCTCACCCGTCATGATGTTCCTGTCCCCTCATATCCCCTTTTCCTCTGAAAAAGTTATGGATAAGTTGCATGATTGACGGGAAAATATGGAAATGAACAGGTTAGTCCAAGACTTTATTTTCTCTTGAAGGCTTTGGTGGTCTACACATGTAGACAAGGCTGATTAATGGTCTTTTGTACTGTATGCAGTGAACTGGACTCTTTATAGTAAAGAGATTTTAGAACTTAAAATAAATGAATGTTGACCGTTAACTTTGCTACATCTTTTACAGATGTAAGGTGAGATTCTTCTGTTGGGATCAGGATTATTTCTTGAATATAATGGTCATTGAGTGAACCCAAGAGATATTCAGGTTTTCCATGTGGTATGAGGTATTTGGAACATGGAAGTACTAGCAGACACCCTGGGAAATTGTATCAAACTAAATGTGAACTTTTTCAAAAGTGACTTGTGATTTTTTTTTTTTTTGCATACAAAATGCAAGACACCTTAAAGGGACTTGATTTTCAGAAAGTGCCAAACACCCATGCTTTAAAGGGACTCAAATTGAGCCCACAAAGATCCAGGCACCCAAAAGCACAAAACTACTGTTGACAATTGAAGCCAGCATCACAGGAAAGAGAAAAACTGTTACTTTGCCATTCTACTTTGGGCAGCAGCTCATGACCTTGTTAAAATCAGTATATTGCTGTGTCATTCTGATCCTCATTTAGTCAAGCATGTCTTTCTTTTTGACATCAGACTGGCTGATTTTCTGACACAGCATATCATTAGTTTTCTTTCGGGTCAGGGCAGGTTGTAGTCTAGTGAATTGGGCACAGGGATGAGGGTCAGGACACCTGAGTTCGGTTTTTGACTGCTACCGACTCTGTCCCTGTTTATACAGATGGGTTGTACCAGACACAGGGATTTTAAGTCAATCATGTTTATCCAGTTTAATGAGGCACTTTGAGCTATTTAGAGTATTACCATTATTAATGATTTGCTTTGAATGTTTGGTGGGGAGGGTAAACTGTGACCCATACCTTTGCCCCAGACTCAAACTAAACTTTTTTTGAAGTTTTGGAAGCATTCAACTTCAAATTTAATTTTAATTTTCACACTCTTCTGCACTTCTGAGTTCCAACTGCAGCAGGCAGAAATAAGGCAAGAAAGCTGTAGCCTGGCTGGAAGCAGGAGCTATGGGAATTCTCATGAGAGATGCTCAGCCAGCTTTCACGACCCAAGAACTTTGGAGAAGCAGTATGAAAGCTTGCAGGCCCATTAGAACGGAAGCCCAGAACCCCAGCGTGAATGGTTAAGGGCTTGATTCTGTGAGGTGCTGAGTACCCTTTGCTCCAGTCAACGTGGGAAGGAGCTCAGCGTCTTGCTAGGATGGGCTGGAAATTCAGCTTAGAACATCTCTGATGAACAAGTCAGAAACTTCTGTGCAAAAGACAGGCTTTGAGAAGGAGGATCTTGGGACTCTCAGCCATGCAATACCCTTTACATGCTGCCTTGTAGAATGGAATCCTGGGTCACGCTGGAGTCATTGTTAGTGCAGTCATCCAGATAGATCAGTTCTCTTCTAGCAATGACTGTATTTTGCCCTGCCCACTTCCTGCTGTGCCCTTAGAGGCCCTGGCAGATAGTTGGAAGGGACGAGGGAGTGGAGAGGCGGGAGGGGTTGGGTAATGCAGTTACTTTTTGTCTGCCTGGTTGCATGGAAACTGGCCCTTATCTCTTCCAGTCGTTCTTTGAAAGCTTGCTCAAGGTTTAAAGTTCTGGGTTTGAGTAATCAGGCCAACGTAAGACCTTTCAAAGGGAAACAATGGCTGAGTACAGTACTGTTAACTGCCTCCACAAAAAAAGTGGCTTGACTTGCCCATGTTTACAACCTCCCTGAGACCATCTGAAATGTGCTGCTTAGAGTCTGCTTTCAAAAGAGAAGTGCCCCAGCTGCCTATTCTGCCCAACTTTTTTTCTTTTTCACAGCCACCATTTGCTTTGTGAGCTATTTCCAAGGATTTTGTCATTATATCATGAGCTTCCTCAGAGGAGGCACATTTAAAAAAGAAGAAGAAGCCAGACTCCCATCAAAAGAATGTGTACAGTTAAGAGCCACATTCTGTGCTGCTATGGCAACCAGAGTTTTAAAAATGATAGAGTCGATGTTCCAAAATCATGCAAACTGCAAGGAACATCAGGAACAATTACGAAAAGTAGCATCCTACTCTACTCCCAAAAAGGGAGGAGGGAATGTTGCTGGGGGCCAAGTCCTGAGTTCTTTACTCCCATGGAAATCAAATAAATATTTGCTGGAGTAAAAACTGAACAGCAGGGACCTCCTTCCAAGCTGCTCCAATCAGCAGTGTAGCATGGTATCCTTATCATAACATGCAGGCTCTGTTACAACGTATAGGCCACAATGTATTTAGCATCATCCCTTTTTGCACTCAGCTTCCAACTCTCATTTTATTGCCGGCAATGTATGTGGAGCAATAAAAATTGGAAGTCCCAGGGGCACTGGATGGTGTATGGAAGAGTCAGAGGGTTTGGCAAGGGCAAAGGTCACAGGTCAAGACCCTTCACTGGGAGGAACAGAAGCAGCTCTGACTTGTCAGTGAAATGACCATAACGGATGCTGGGATTTTCCATACTTGGAGGAGAAAGTGGCAGGGGGAGAAGTCCAGACCTTCCATGAACGCTAGTGAAGCTTAACCACAGATTTTATTACCAATGTGTGATTCCCAGCTGCCTTTTATTTTGTGTCCAAACTGAAAATGAAGTGTTTTTCTTCATAAATAGCTCAGACAGATTAGGAGAATGAGATTGAATCCTATGTTGTCCCAAAGAAGAAAGCCACATCCACTAATTAAATTGTTAAAATCCACAGAGCCATGAAACGTCCAACTAATGTTGCCTTCTCTGGGGAAAGTGAATGTGTTTTCAACTTGAGGGAAAGCAGTATTTTAAGATGTTGGAGGGAGATGTTCCTCCACTAATGCTTTAAATCTTGTTGCCAGCCAGATAAAATACCTTGAGCATGGGTTCTTGTGTGCTTTGTACTGTATTATTAGTTGCATAACGAGGTGCTATACCCTGTGTTTAACTCAGTGGAAGCCATATATTTGCCTTTCACTTTTCTACTGAGTGTACGTTTTACTTTTTATGCCCCAGCTGCCCAGCCACAGAGGAGCCTTGAGAAACAGACATGCTAGATTCTTTCAAGGTTGCTTAAGGATGTATTTCTAATAATAATAGAAACAACCCAAGAAGGGAATTGTATGAGGGCAGCTCACCCCCGGACGTTTAGAGATGAATTAGCAGAGATTACACTTCTCGGTGCTGTAATTGCCACCAACAGCTGTGCCTCCAACTCCTCACCCCCCATCATCCCCACCTAGAAAGAAAGATCCTCCTCTCCCCCACTTCTGGGTAACATGAAGTTTCTTGTTTTTAGCTGTTCAGGGGGTGAATCTGTATGAAAACACTGAGTTCATGCCCCAACTGCTTCCCATGAGACTGTGATTATAAGAAGCAGAAGAGGAGAAAAAAATTGCTGATGAGACAGATTGAAAGTGTGTTTTACGGGCACACCCTTTCAGGTTTCTGTATCTCTCAGCTTGCATTAATTTTTAATCACTTCCTCCAGTTGGCATGTAACAACGCCTTTAGGACTTCGCTGTGACTGAATTCATTCTCAGGCAAGCAGTGCTTAGCCTTCTTTATCTAAAAATCTACAGCGATATGACCTGAAAAACATTGCATTGGATTCTGATCTCAAAAATGCTGGTGTGAGTTGATGTCACAGGAGCTACTCTGGCTTATCTAAAATCAGAATCAGGCCCTGAAGAAACCCTTCTGGTGTAGAGCAAATCCAGGCTTCTGGAGTTCTGAAATCATTTACATAGCTGGTTCACATATGTGAGCAGAGTATCCATTGTGCGTAATTATGGAATTGCTGTCCTGTTTTCAGGCAGGCTAGAAAACACTGCTAACAATTTACCTGTGTAGCCTCCCTATAGATTCGTTCACCCTTTTGTTTAAAGGATTTGAACTCATGCATTTTCCAGCTACCCAAATGAATACTTGGTGGAGGGGGAAAGGGCGTACATATTTAGAACATTTGTGCATGACTGTGGTCCTGAGAGGGTTAAAATGTTGTTGTTCTTTATTACCAGGAGAACACTTAATTTCTGGAGTGGTGGCCCAAAAGCCCATCAGTTTCAGGTTGGGACATACAGGTCGAAAGTTGATTTGTTTTAGGGGTTGCAAAGTTCAAAGCATGTAGGCTGACTACCCTTTGGAGCTGTGCTTTTTGTGCCTGGTGTACGTCATAAGGACTTCCGGGCCATTTGAACAGCAACAAGAGACTTTTCTGTGGGGTGAAAAGGCTCCTGTTTTGTTCTGTTCTCAGGCAGTGTATGCCCGGTGGCTTTGCATGCCAGAATATTGCCTTTGCGTAGCAGCCTTTGCTGCCAGCAGCACTGCTGCTTGTTTGTAACATGTGAATTCAGGTCAAGAACCTACAAGGGACACAGATAACGTTTTTGGAATATAAAGCACCATAGATTAATAAATATATATAAAAAGTAGCAGCATCTTTAATTCAGATGATTCCTTAAACCACCGTTCAGGATTTGCCTGGCTCAGTAGTGTCTTTGGGAACTGTATGCAGTGTTGTTGAAATCATGTTGGTCCCAGGATATTAGAGAGACAAGGTAAGTGAGGTAGTATCTTTTATTGGACCAAATTCTGTTGGTGAGAGAGACAAGCTTTTGAGCTACATAGAGCCCTTCTTCAGGTCAGGGAAGAAATTTGGGTACTGTGTAGAACGTTTTTGGGAAGGGCTCTCTTTGCCTGAGAATCTGTATTAATTCAAACCAGTAAGATTATAATCTGCATCACTTCTATGGCACAGCCTGACTGTAAGTCATGCGCCTTGAGACAACAGAGCTTCTGAGGATTAATTGTCTGTTCCTTTACGGTGACCCGACTCGTATCTGGATTGTGAAGGAGTGGCTGCGCATTTCAACTGCGTAAATGAATGCTAACAGGATGGGACTGTGTTATTAGACGCACAGTTAGGTTGGCAGATTGCTAGGCAGAGTTGCTATAAAGGAGTGTGTTATAAAAACAATATTAATTCCTATTGTTAATAGCCAGAATGACTGTTAAAGGACATGTAATGCGCATTCTGCATACCAGCATGTCATTCCGGAAAACCACATATGGATTTATCAGGCCATCAGGGGAAACTGCATTTTCTCCATAAATACCCTACTGTGACTTTAAGAATGCTTGTGAAATGCGTCAGCTATACTGAGGCGGCAGACAAGCTGGGCAGACTGAGGGAGATGGGGGGGAGGGGGAAAGAGAAGGAGAAGCAGGAGGAGGGAGTGCGTACAGAGGACAGAACAGCCACAGTCTGGGCTTGCAGCCTCCTGGCTAGACTGTAGAAACTTATAATTGAGTTCCTGAGCTTCCCCTCCCCTCCCTGCAGCTCTGCTGAAAATCGCTCTGGCTCACAGCCATGCCCTTTCACAGTGACCTTGCCTGCAAATAGCGCGCAGGAATTTTTACAGGCACCGTGCACATGGAAAAGAGAGTGGGTAAAGGGGACACACTAGTGCGAAACACTAATGCTCTTGATTTAAAAACAAACCACATAAGCTACTCCCCACCCATGAAAACAACTCAGCCTGTGAGCTGGGGTTCACTTTCTTGTACTGAGTCTCTTTATTATGCCATTGATTTTTCTCCCTTCTAATATTATGAAAATAATAAATCTTAGATTTTGTGGTTCTCTAGTTTGAAGGAAGTGTTTTTGCCATGATGGTTGGGTCACATTATATATGGGAATGTGTGCACACATATATGTATATTCTACCCTCTCATTTTGTGTGTGTGTAATAAAATACTATAGGTATTGGCTGTTCAATCCATGTTTTAAAAATAAAAGCCATCAGATACAAGTGCAATACCAGATTCTGCTCTCAGTTTACATCAGTTCAGCTTCGAATCCCTCCTGGTATAAGTGATTTGGCCTTTAGATTCTATTTACAAATTTTAGGCTCTTCTGGATCATAGAGGGGCTACAGCACTGGACTGGCTACAGCACTGGTCCAGGGTTCTCTTCCCAGCTCTGTCACTGACCTGGTGTGTGACCTTGGGCAAGTCAGTTCACCTCTCTGTTTCTGCTCCCACCCTATGTCTGCCTTGTCTAGTAAATTAGTCCCTGCCCTGGAATCCTTATGTCTCACACATGTGCAATACCTAGCACAATGAGCAAGGTTGGGAGCGTTAGGTGCTGCCATAATACAATCATATTTTCTGTCTGTTATATTTTCACCCAATTTTATAAAACTGGGACTGAACTACTATGCTGCAGAAACCTACCAGCTCATAGCCTGCAAAATATATTCCCACCCATAGTTGAATCTTGAAGTCATTGGGATTTGAAGGTGGTGCTCAGCACTTCACAGCATCAGGCTTTTCATACATGCTGCCTACTCTCATTTACAGGACCTGCCTGTGTCAGGAGTGAATTGTGTCAGACACTTCAGATACACATTAGAAGTTTGTGATATAAAAGGGAAAATTGATTATGTAAAAGTGCCTTTAATTAAACTTGTTTTTCTTGTCTGCTCTCTGAAGTTTGTCTGTGGCAACCCACTCCCTGTAGTCAGTGAGCTTCTTTTCAATGGATTCAGAAGTTCAGCTGCTGCAGTCAAAGGTAATTTTGTTTGTGCAAGATATTTATCTCCTAAAAGGCCAAGAATAGGGGTTAAGGAGAGGACAGTAGGCAGAAAGCTTAAGTGTTCTATTAGGCCTTTCTGACAATCCTGATGACTTTTAATGGTTTCCCAATAAATTTTAACTTAATTCTGTCTGACACATTTTTCTGAGCACCGTGTGTATTATTGCTATACATTGACTAAGAGAGATGAAAATGGGTAAGTCAGAACATGTGCTCTCTGTCTATCATTAACACTGTACTAATGACCATGGAATCTGGGTTATTTTCCTCTCATACAACACACTCACATACTGAGAGAGAGAATTGAATTAAATTTGTATTTCCATGCACATGCAGCTATAAGGCACCACAATATATTTTATGCTTGTTGCCTCTCTTGGATAAGAAACCTAGAGTCTTGTGTAGCACAATGCCTAACGATAAAGGGTTTCTTTTGTCACAACAAGACAGGAGTTGTGTAGTGTGGCTTACACTGAGACATATGGTGAAGCAGCACCTGTTTTATAAGTACAGGCTCAGTGCGGAGATAGCAAAGCCTGAAGAAGAAAGGAAATTTCCTATCTTCTTCCCATGATCCCACTTGGCTGCCACCTGCTCCCTCATTTAATTGGCCCCATTTCTTCTGCTCCCCACACTAACCTCAGGGTAAGGGGGAGGAAGGAGAGGCAGACTGAATCAACAAACACACTGTTGTGGTGAAGGAAGAGGGACTCTGAAAGAGCCCCTAAAACAGAAGCCAGTTTGGTTCATTGGGGGATGTGTCAGTCATCAAGGGGTGGTGATTGGTGTAAGGGCTGTAGTCTGTCACCGAGTGTGAAGACACATCAAGGATACTTGCCTACCAGGGCTCAGTAATCGGGTGTAAAATGCTTGGATGATTAACATTTGAAGGAAGAGCCATTGTCAACTGATACTCGTCTGGCAGTTCGGAAGTTTGTGGCTTTTTTTCATTTTGGAACACAAAATAATGGTGATAACAGCTGGGAGTATCAGAGTTTAGTTGGCAGTAATATCCACACACCAGGGATAAACACTGCAGCTTTGTCTGGGTGTTTATCTGCATGTGGATATTACTGCTTGGTAAACTCCAACACATCTGGTTACCACCACTGCCTATAAAAAGGAGGGTATTTGCCTCATTTTTCACAGAATAAACTGAGCATGGCTACTTGTATCAAGAAGGCTTGAGAAATTAAGCATGTACTAGAAGACTTTATTGTTTTTCCCCCCCTCCTGCAGAGTTTAACAATCTCCTTTCACTGACTTAACATTACCATGAATATTGAGCCGTGATTTCTTAACCTAACCCAATCACATAGGCAATAGTGGTAAAGGACTAGCAACCTGTGAAGGAAAAACTGCAGTATTTAATGAACCCAGGCTGATCTTTTTTTATTATCGAGGCACCATTAGAAACACTTTGTGTTATGGAGGAGGTAGATAATAGATAGCTGTGTTTTTTCCCTTTTCTCTTCCCAGTACTCAGGCATCTATTAGAGGAGGGTTGAATATTGGACCATGGAAAGGGGTTTAAAAAGACACTTAATAATGTGTAGCTCTGATTTAGCACTTCTTGTGCATAGATCTCAAATCTTATTACAAAGGACGGTCAGTATCCTTATCCCTGTTTTATCAATGAGGAAACTGAGGCACAGACAGGGGAAGTTTGCATATGATCTGTCTTAAATTTATGAAGTACTTCAGGATCCTTCAAGATGAGAGGCTTTAGAGGGTCTTCCTTCATTGCAGAATTAACTCGAGTTACTCACATTTAAGTTGCTCCTCTTGCGTTAGCCTTAGAGCTGGTCTACACTACAAAGTTTTCTCGACAAAGTTAGCTTTTTGTGTAGACACTGTGTTCCTTACATTGGCTGTTAGTTGTCATTCTAGAAAGCCGGACAGCTATAGCCCAGCTTCCCCCTGCTCCCCTGGAGAGCTGAGCAGCTGTACCCCCTGGGAGCAGGGTGAGAAGCCATGAATGGCTTCTCTTGCAGGAAGCGGGCAGGTGGGGGAGAAGGGAGGGAGGGAGAAGCCAGGGCTGTTGGACCCCACTCCCTGGGGCAGAAACCCAGGGGCAGCTGGACCCTGCTCCCCAGGGGCAAAAAGCCCATGGCAGCTTACCCTGGCTCCCAGCGAGGAACAGGAAGAAGGGGAGGGGCAGCCCTCCAGGAGCCTGTGGGGCAGCTGGTCTCCTGACAGGAAGCTGCCAGCGGAGCTGAGAGACTGGGCTCTCAGCTCCTCACACTGCCCCTCTACGCTGGTGGAAGTGCTCCTGGTGAAGAGGTGCACCATCGACCCAAGGAGGGCAGCGTGGACATCAGCCACCGCAGTAACTGAAGGGGGGGCTGTAAGTTGACCTAATATAGGTCGATTTATCTTTATAGTGTAGACAAAGCTATGCCTACACTTAAACCACTGGCACAGCACAGCTTCAGTGTAGATACTCTAGTTAATCCACCTCCCTGACAGGCGATAGCTAGGTCAATGGAAGAATTCTTCGGTCAACCTAGTACTGTGTGCTCAGAGGGGTGAAAGCTATAGTGCTCAGCAATGTGGATTTTTTATGTCCCTGAGGGATATAGCTGGGTCAATATTTTTAGTGTAAACCAAACCTAACTCCAGAGAAATCAGCCTGAGTGTGAAGTAACACTTGCACTGATGTGTCTGTACTAGTGCTGCTCTCACTTGTGCATTACATTAAGATTTCTGGGGACCTATCCCATAGTTCTTTGCACTGCAATAAGCTAAAGCTGCCCTGTGAATTCCTTCCCAATGAACTGTGGGAGAACTTTCTAGGCACATGGGGATGGAGAATTGTGGGAAGGCATTGCAGGACTAGTGGCATTTAAGAGAAGCTGATCTGTGTCCATGCTACAGATTGGTTGGGTTAGCAATTGTCAAGTTGTGGTAACTCGAGCATTAGCCTACACCCCCAGCCAGCTCAGTCGGCTAGAGTTAAAAGCACTCCCATGTTGAGATAAGGATTTTTTTGTGTTGATGGGGGACACAAGTTAGAGGCCACATTCAAGTTATGCAGTGAAAGCAAGCTCAGAGAAATGCCAAATCACTATCCCAATTTTGAGCTGGGTCTAAATTTCTCAGCAGCCCACAGTGACTTTCTAGAATCTCCATCCCCTGCTGTCATTGGACATTCGGAAGGTGAAAGTCTGCTAGGCACAGGCACCTCCCTCCTTGCTTTCAGGGCTGTAAAAGGGGAGAATTTTGCCTATGCCCTCTTGAGCCTTTAAAGATGATGTGAAATTTCTGTTTGCTATGCTGTGGGGCTGTGGATTCCATTTTGACATGTAGTTGGCTTTTGGGAGATGGCCACCTTCTCTAGTTCAGCGTACAGGAAAAGGGGAGGGGAACAATTTCCAGAGGAGAAAAGTTGCAAATTTTCAGCATGACTAACCCAGGCTATCTGAAAAGAGTTCACCTGACAATCCAGCCTGCTGGGGCCAGCAGAGACACTAAGCCAGTGTAATGCAGCTCATGTGGAGCTGCAGCATTAATGGAAGTTGCTTTCTGTAGTGTATCCCTAACCCCCTTTCCTTGACAAATGGTGTTCGCCCTGACTGCTCGGCGCACATCCATGCTCCTGTAGCTGGTTCCTGAGCTATGTTGTAGGAATTGGAGATATGAAGGGGAGGTAAGTAACCTAGCTGTTTTATGGGAATGAATTGCTCTTGATTCTGTGCCCAAAGGTTCCTTTCCTGTGTAGAAAGCTGTTTAGATTACCTTCATAGATAGTACCTACCTATTGTAACATGAATGCCAGCTTTCCTTATGCTCTTCTTGGAGGATTTGAATTTTCTTTAATGAGTGACCATTGTGAAAGCCCCAAAAGACTCTCAAAGTGCAAGCCAGACACCTCTCATGTTACCTGCATGTTTACATTACTCATCGTGCTCAGAAGCATGTGCAGTTCTGTAGACACAGGGCCCGGTTCTCATTGTGTTAGCTGGGAGTGGAATCAGGGGGAAGCCTACATGGCTTTAACTTTGGACTCCACATATTATGGCTTGCATCCTTGCCCCTGGTGTAAGCCTCATGGAAACTCTGTTTCCTGTGGGTTGAAGCACTACAACCACACCACTGACACACACACATCCCTCTACATGAGGGGCTGAGAGCAGAGCTGATACCAAGGCTCTGCACCAGCTGGAGAGGTCCCTTGTGCTGGGGGTCTTGCTAGGTGGCCCTTTCTGCCCGCTTTCAGGCCCCTTTGTAGTGCTAAAACCTTTGAAAGTGGCCTTCGTGCAGTTGAGAACCAGCGGGGTCACCAACTTCAAGCTTGGAGATGGAAACATTAGTGACTCCTTCAAAGGTCACTGGTCTTCTGAAAACCACTCCCCTCCTTCACTCCCCCTTGTGAAACATCAGGATGGTAATGAGATTCTGTGCCTGCAGAATGGAACAGTAGGAGGTGACCCACTAAATCGTCTTGAAATCAGACTGCATTAAGCCATTTCTGCGCTGCCTGCCAAGTGCGTATTACTCTGAGTACCAAAGCCATTTACAGATAAGAAAAGATTAGTGCCTTCAAAGGAATGAGATGGTGTATGTGAAGGTGTGAGTAACAATTTATCTAAAAAGCCAAATCAATACAATATCTGTATCTTGCTCTCTTTCTTTCATTTTGTTTGGGAGGAAAAAAACCAGTCTAACTCCAGATGGAACATGCTTTTGCTGCCGCCCTGAGAGAGGCAGCTGATCAAAACACCATTGGTATTTTAAGGAATTGCTTGTAAAAAAGCAGATAATTCCTATGTGTATATCACTTATCTCCTACTCGACATCTGAATAGATCAACCATACTGAGAAAGTTCTGAGTGCATGAAAGTGGGGGAGAAAAGATGGCCTTGTGGTTAAGGTGCTGTGCTGTGCTGGGACTTGGGAGATCCAGCTTCAATTCTTGTTTCTGCCACAGACTTCCTGGGTGACCATGGTCAACTCAATATTTCTGTGACACCATCTGCTCCATGTTGGTCTTGTCTGCTTAAACACTCTAATGTCTGACTGGCTGTAATGGTGTGTGGGAGTGTGCAATAGGGCCTTAACACATAGGGCCTAGTACAATAGGGCCTTAACCTTGATTAGGGCTACTGTTATACTAATAATAAGAGGAAGGGCTTGAGGATAGAATGAGTTAAAACCTTTATGGATTTCCGAGAGAGCAGGATCTGGCCCTTAATGAGGAAGAAAATTCTTCCCCTTACATTGCCAGGAGGAGGAGTAGAGGCAGAAGGGAAATAAATGGACCTGAAGCTGTTGCCTTGTTGCTGAGCAAAAGAAGGTATTGACTAGATAAGGGTCACATGCCTTCCCTTCTGTGGGTGTGATGCTCAGACTCAGTGTAGTGCCTCAGGAGATCTAGGAAGAGGGTTAGAGTCAGGAGAAAAAATAGACCTAATGGGAAAAAGAGACATTTACACAAACAGAACACGTGGTGCACCAAGCTAGCCTGGTTTGATGCTTAGCTTAAACAAAAAGCACCTATAAATCTCTTTCCTCCTTTTATATTTCTCCTGTCCCTCAGCTTTAGGGTAGGTTAAAGTTTAGGCAGACTGACTCACCTGTCCCTGCCCACCCACCAAAGAATTTGTTTAATTCACAGACAATGTTTAAATTGACTCAGGTTTTGCAAGGGTTTTGATCTGTATTGGAGAACAGTGACTAAGTGAAACCAGGGAGATCAGGTTGCAGTAGCCTAGCTTATGGCTTTTGCTGTGTAACATCCCACCAGGGGCAGCTCTGAACACTAGAAGCCTTTCGAGGTCAGTGCGGTGGTAGTGGTAGTGGGGGAAGCGGCTGCTTTCTACAATGCATCTTGGCATGGAAGGACAGGCAGCTTGTCAGTGTTACAAAGAGCTGTCTGTCTGCCTCCTTGCAGGTTGTGGCTATTAATGCATTTAAAAAAAAAAAAAAAAAAGTCAGGCTTGTTAGCTGAGATATTTACAAGAACTTTCCTCCCAGAAAGGGGAATCTTCTACACAAAGGAAAATGTTTCGATGTTAGATAATCAGGCTGTGTCCTTGGTGCAGCAAGGATGTGTGGCCTTGTTGTTAGGGCAGGGGATGGGAGCCATGACTCCTGCCATTGACTCACTCCTCTAATGTAGACCAGGAGGTCACTTTTTCAGAAGACAGCAGTGACGTCCTAAGGCCTGGTGGGATTGATTAGCCAGTTCTATATCCACTACACATTATCTTTCTCTGCAATTATAGAGCAAACTTCGCCTCTCTATTTCTTCAGGTTATTTTTTATATTTACAGAACTCTCAAAGACTTTTATGCAGCTGGGTTTAAGGTGTAAATAACTAAACTCTGTGGAATTCAAAATGGAAATCCTTGAAATCTCCAGCGACCCTGCAGTTTCTGAAAATTATCCTGCCAGGACATAATGTCATTGCCATGTGTCAAGCCACCATCGCATAGCAAATGGGTCCTTCATCATTATGGCCTCTGAGGTCAGTTGCTATAGAGAATCTCAGGAGGCGAAGGGAATATTACACCTCTTCTGACTCCTGAAGCCCACAGTCTGTAGGGTTTTTGGTGGGAAGCCAGGCTTCCCCCTCACTTCGCTCTCTCCTCCCCACCTCCCCGGCACATACACATTCTCTCTCTCTCTCTCTCTCTCTCTCTCTCTTCCCTTCCCCTTTGTGCCAAGAATGTAGGGGGGGAAAAAACCCACACAGGAAATGCCTCTTCTTTTCTCTAACGACATCTCCAGCTGCAGTTAGATGGGAGAATTCGGGGAGGGGGGAGGGCGTCAAATCAGTGGAAGGCTGTTCAGCTGCCAAGTCAAACTGGTACATCTTAGCTCTGGAGACAGTAGAGCCTTTTCTCCTTAATTTTGGCCCATTTTAAATGTTCTGCTGAAGGAGAGGGAACAGGGAGGGGGAAAAGAAGCTAGTGACATCAGTACTCCTGTTTTGTATTTATATGCAGATTTCTTTTCAGAGCTAAATTACAGCTTTACATTTAGAGGTTTTAAGTGCGATCAGTTTAGAAACAGATTAAGAACTGTGACGCCTTGTCCTTAAAATAAATCTCTCTCTCTATCCATCTTCACACTCATTACTGTGGTCTCTGAGCAGTGTTTCCTGATCTTCTACCCAGTGGCATATCAAGGTGGGGGCTAAGCCCCCGGGCTCTGGCCTTCGGGTGGGGAATGTCAGGCTTGCCCTTCATCACGCGCAGGAGGCAGGGATGCAGGAGACTCTGAGGGGCAACCTCCCCCCCACATGGTGAAGGGCTGGCCTGGCGACCCTCTTCTCCACCCCCCCATGTGCATGGTGTTGGGGTAAGGCCACCCATCCAAGCCTGTGCCAGGCTACAGGGCTAGAGCGGTGGGTAAGTGCAGGCTTGGGGGGGCATACCAGGCCAGCCCTTCACGACAGGCGGGAGGGGGAGGAGGCTCTGAGGGGTGCCCCTCAGCACCCTCCCCCCCCGCGCATCATGAAGGGCCGGCTCAGCCCCCCTCCCCAGGCCAGGGGTGAGGCCACACCCATCGGAGCTGGCACTGGGCTGGAGCGGTAGAGGCTGGCACCATGTGGCGGGTAAGTGCACGGGGGGGAGCCAAGTCTATATTTATGCCCCCCTTAAGCCTCACGCTCCCCTCCCTCCACAGGTACAAACCCCTCCTGCCCTGTGTGTGGGAGGGGTGGGGCCTGGGAGGGCGCAAATGTAGGCTTGGGCCCCTGGCGCCGGAGACCCTCCATACGCCACTGCTTCTACGTCTTAAGTGATATTATTAATAACCTGGCTGTCATGCTGGAATTACACATTAGAACAATGTATCCTGAGGCTGGATCACCTGCTTGAAGTAGCTTTAAATGGGTTCTTTTGTGCTGGGTGGCCTTGCAGTTTGCGATGTTCTCAGTGAGGCAGAGGGGTTAGCTGGGAAATTGAGGACTTGGAGAGCTGAGCAGGGGAAATCAGGTTGAGGTAATAGCTTTTCGTCATCTCACATTCCTCCCCATCCAGGTCCACAGCTGGAGGAGATTGGACTGGCCCAAGATGCACTGAGTCCAGAGATCCATTTGTATTGTTTCTGTGCCCAGTATCTTGAGATCTTGTGCTAGGCTCCTTTGTCATTAAAGCAAAGTGGGCTACAGGAGTTAAATTTGGGTATGAGCTCCCAAAAAAAGGAAGGGAAAATACATGAGACTGAAATCTTGCTATGGATGTCAATGAGCAGCATCAAAGCTCTTAGAGAACAAATGCTGTCAACTTTATTATTGTGTGTCATGCCAGCGATGTCTGTTTGTAATAAGGTGCACTGAAATATCACAACTCTGCACCGACTTACCTTGGGAAGAGGAGAGGAAGAGGAAAGAAACAAAATGCTTGTCATTAGCAGCCTGATTGTCTGTGTGTAGAAACCCTATTAAAAATGCATCATGCTGAGGCGACAGTCCAACACAGCGTTTTTAAAAAAAAAAAAAAAAAAAAAAAAGATGGGCCATGATAATTCTGTCTGTGTGTTTTGAACCGCAGCTTCAGACGAAACAGACAGGATGAGAGAGGAAGGGGGAAAATTAAAACCCAAAGAAAGTTCATTGCAAAGTGTAGTTGCATTGTGAATTCAGACCAGTGTGTGACTGACTGTGTGGGGATCACAAGGAAAGAGCATAAGAATGGTCATACTGGGTCAGAGCAATGGTCCATCTAGTTCTGTATCCTGTCTCTGACAGTGGCCAATGCCAGGAGCTTCACAGGGAATGAACAGAACAGGGCAATTTTGAGTGATCCATCTCCTGTCATCCAGTCCCAGCTTCTAATAATTGGAGGTTTAAGAACACCTGGAGTATAGGGTTGGGTCCTTGACCATGTTGGCTAATAGCCATTGATGGCCCTATACGCCATGAACTTATCTCATTCTTTTTTGAACCCAGTTATACTTTTGGCCTTCACAACATTCCCTGACAACAAGTTCCACATGTTGACTGTGAGTTGTATGGAGAAATACTTTGTTTTGTTTGTTTTAAACCTACTGCCTATTAATTTCATTGGGTGATTCTTGTGTTATATAAAGAGGCAAATAATGCTTCCTACCACTTTCTCCACACCATTCATGGTTTTATGGACTTCTATCATATCCCCCCTTAGTCATCTCTTTTCTAAGTTGAACAGTCCCAGTCTTTTCATCTCTAGTTATATGGAAGCTGTTCTATATACCTAATTATTTTTGTTGCCCTTGTCTGCACCATGTCCAATTCTAATTGATCTTTTTAGAGATGAGGCAACTAGAATTGCATGCAGTACTCCAGGTGTGGCTGTACCATGGATTTTTATAATGGCATGATGATATTTTCTGTCTTATTATCTATCTCTTTCCTAATGGTTTCTAACATTCTGCTAGTTTTTTGGACTGTTGCTGCACACGGAGCGGAGGTTTTCAGAGAACTATCTGTGATTCCGAGAGCTCTTTCTTGAGTGGTAACAACTAATTTAGGTCCCATCATTTTGTATCTATAACTGGGATTAACAATGTGCATTACTTTGCACTTATCAATGTTGAATTTAATCTGCCATTTTGTCACCCAATCACCTTGCTTAGTGAGATTCCTTTGTAACTATTCACAGTCAACTTTGCACTTCACTATCTTGAGTAATTTTGTATCATCTGCAAACTTTGTCACCTCACTGTTCACCCCTTTTTCCTGATCATTTATGAATAAGTTGAACAGCACTGGTCCCATTACAGATTGTTGGGGGACCACACAATTTACCTCTCTCCATTATGAAAACTGACCATTTATTCCTACTCTTTGTTTCCTATCTTTTAACCTCTAGGAGAGGACATTCCTTCTTATCCCACAACAACTTAGTTTGTTTAAGAGCCCTTGGTGAAGGACCTTGCTAAAGGCTTTCTGAAAGTCCAAATACACTATAGCTACTGGTCACCCTTGTCCACATACTTGTTGACTCACTCAAAGAATTCTAATAGATTGGTAAGACATGATTTCCCTTTACAAAAGCCATGTTGACTCTTCCCAAAGATATTGTGTTTATCTAAGTGTCTGATAATTTTGTTCTTTACTATAGTTTCAACCAATTTGCTAGTACAGAAGTTAGGTTTACCGGGCTGTGATCACCGGAATTGCCTCTGGAGCCTTTTTTAAAAATAGGCATTACATTAGCTACCCTCCAATCATCTGGTACAGAGGCTGATTTAAGTGATAGGTTACATATCACAGTTAGTATTTCTGCAGTTTCATATTTGAGTTCCTTCAGAACTCTTGGGTGACTGCTATGTGGTCCTGGTGACTTTTTAATATATCAATTTGTTTCAAAATCTCCTCTATTGAAACCTCAATCTGGGACAGTTCCTTAGATTTGTCACCTAAAAAAAGTGGCTCGGGGCTGGGGATTCCCCCCATATCCTCTGCAGTGAAGACCAATGTGAAGAATTCATTTAGCTTCTCCTCAGTGCCTGGTCTTCCTTGAGGGTTCTTTTTGCACCTCGATCTTCCAGTGGCCTCGCTGCTTGTTTGTCAGACTTCCTGCTTCTGATGTACTTTAAAAAATATTTGCTGTTAGTTTTTGTGTCCTTGGCTAGTTGGTCTTCATATTCTTTCTTGGCCTGCCATATTATATTTTTACACTTGCCAGAGTTTATGCTGACTTCTATTTTCTTCACTAGGATTTGACTTCCAATTTTTAAAGGATGCCTTTGCTGTTTAGCCATGGTGGCATTTTAAAAAATATTTTTGGTCTTCTTACTGTTTTTTGGTTTGGGGTATACATTTAGTTTGAGTCTCCATTATGGTGTTTTTAAATGGTCTCCATGCAGTTGGGAGGCATTTTCACCCTTGTAACTGGTCCTTTTAATGTCTGTTTAACTACCTTCCTCATTTTTTGTGTAGTTCTCCTGTTTGAAGTTAAATGCTACTGTAGTGGGTTTCTTTGGTATTTTTCCTCCTACAAGGATGTTTAAATTGATTTGCATTATGGTCACTATTACCAAGCGGTTCATTTATATTCACCTCTTGGACAGATCCTGCATTCCACTTCAGACTAAATCAAGAATTGCTTCTCCCCTTGTGTGTTCTATGACAAGCTTCTCCAAGAAGCAGTCATTTAATATGTCTAGAAATGTCATCTGTGCATCCCTTCCTGAGGTGACGTACCCAGTCAATATGAAGATAGTTAAAATCCCCCATTCTTATCGCAATTTCTGCCTTTGTAGCCTCTCTAATCTTCCTGATCATTTCACAATCACAGTCGCCCTCCTGATTGGGGGTCGGTAGCATGTTCTTACTGTTATACTCTTGTTCTTCAAGCATGGAATTTCTGTGCATAGAGACTCTGTGGCAGAGTCTCTGTTGTACAATTTGAGTCATGGAAGGTTTCTTCTTTCTCTGCTTTCTTTTATAGAAGGAGAAGCCAGGGGCAAGAAGGGATGTGGTGGGGCTTGTGCAAAAGCAGATTCCTCCTAATGTGGTGGTGTGCTGTTGCCTGGGAGAAGTGGGAGCCAGATGCACAGTGCGTTCAGCTCAGCTGGGCCGATTCTGATCTCACTCACAATGCTTCAAATGGTGCATAGCTCCCTGAAATCAAATGGAGCTAGTCAGACCCACAGGAGGGAACTAATCCCCTGCCTCATGCCTTGTGCAGTCAGTGAGTGCACACCGGGGGCAAAACAGCTGTGGTCCCTATTCTTCCCTGCCTCATGCCTTGTGTCATCAGTCGCACTCCTGTGAAGAGCAAGTGAAAAATATCATCTCCAAGGCTTAAAGGTGCTTACCTGCTTGGCTTGGTGATGGCCACAGAGCTCTCAGCACCTTGCAGAATCCAGCCTTTTGTCCCCTGGCTTTTTCCTCCAGAACCTGCGTTGCTGAGAGCTGTGGCTCTATTCCTTCCCTGCACCTCTTCTCCAGCTGGGTGGAAGGGCAAAGGGGAGGCTGGTACACTCAGCCTCCTTGGTGATGCTTCACAGTCAGCATGGGCTGGGAGTATTGCAATTTTGTCCTTCCAAGAACTGAATCACTGCTAAACCATTTACTGTGAGGCTGCCCACAAAACCAGGAGTCATTGACCTTGTCCAGAATGTGCGCTTTTCAGAACCTGCAGGATAATGTGCATCAGTCCCAGCCCCTTCTTCTCCTCTCCATCAAGAAGCACTCCCTTGGCTTTCCACACACAATGTGCTCTTGTTCCTTATTGTCTTCCCTGCACGTGAGGGAGGCCAGTCATTCCTGCAGGCTCAGAGGCAGGCTGTAGCAAGGGAGTTTTGAGCCTTCCTCTTTGATTGTCGGGATTGTTTTTCACTTGGCACTTTTCCTCTGTTCTGGAGTGAGTTTGTTTTTTCTCCCAGTGTGGTAGAGGAGTCATTATAATATTGCAGGATTGTGGGGTTTTCATCCTGAACTTTTGAAAGATTTTGCTGGACAAGTTTGAGAGTTCTCCTCTGGTGCTGAGAGACAAGCCAAACATACAGAAGACAAATCCAAGCCATTATAAGAAATTCTCCCCTTTGCTTCTCCTTGAGTGTTACCCTGTTTCCTCGATTTGTCATTTGAAGTCTTGTGAGCGATATGCTGTATAATAGTGTAACAAATCCATGCCCACCTGTGTGCTTTCCTAAAATGCAACATGCCCACTTGAAACTTCATTGCAGCTATGAGAATAGAACCCAGATTCTCCTGCTCCAAAAGCATAAACCCTTGATGTGTAGCTAAAGGAACTTCTCTATTATGAGTACAGGGCCTCTAACACACAGCTGACTCATTCTGACACTGTTCAGTGCTGTGGAGAGGGCACTGAACTGGTTGTCAGGAGACCTGGGTAACATTCCCAGCACATCCAAGTGTTAGCTGTAACCACCAAGCTTTCTCTAAGTTGGGTTAGACGGATGAGGCCCAGATAAAATCACATTTTAGGGTCAGTTGGTGATTTAATACGTCCTTTCAGATGCTTGGTGTAAAGAGATTCATACAGCTTTGAAAGGTTGGGTCTCTCCGGGTCCCAGCTTTGACAGGGCTGGTGCAGGTGCACTCAGAGAGCAATGAAGCGCTTATGAGAAACCCCATTGATAGATGGGGTTACGTCATTTAAAGGCCATCAAACCTGCAGCAAGTTTAAGATCCAAACTGAGCACAGGGTTATCGGAAAGGATCTCTTCCCAGCCCCATATCCTTTTTTGAACAAGCTGTTCCCTTTGTTGGCCACAGATCCATGGCCCTATATACTGCTGCTGTTGGAAGAAAGCCGGTGAAAGAGGTGAAATGGCTCTTATACCTTTAGTGTCAGAGACTGCATGGGCTGTGGGTTCAGAAATCAGAGACTGGCCGTCTCCTCTCTTCCTGCCCTCAGTCTGCCTCTTCTGGAGTTAGAGGCAACACACAACTGAATTTCTGCCTGGGCTCCCTTACCGCTGACAGCCCCTGTCAGTGGAGTGCATAGAAGGTAGATACACACAGCTCCCTTTTTCATTCGTGCTTGGGGGGTTGAGAGGGAAGTTGAAGTCCTGCTGCATTACTTCAGTGTGTGGTAGTTACAATGAGGGCTGGTAGCATGACATGACTCAACAAACCCAGTCTGCTGAGGGCCAGATAGAGCCCCTGGAGTCGTAACATCATGATCACAGTTACTCTCTGCAGCACAAGGGCAATGCCGATCCATGGTGGGTTCCTGTCGTGACTGGTGAGTGCAAAAAGCTAGGAATTTTCAGTCACCTGTTTGAAAAATATAGGCACAAATCGTTGGGGGGAGGGGGATGTATGTGTGAAATTTTCTTACGTTTTAAATGGAGGCATTATGTCCCGGACAAGTCTCCAGGGTTTCCTTCAGCATCTCAATGTTTGGGCTGCCCTGTCCTAAAGATGGAGAGAGCAGATACTGCACACTAGTCCTGCTCTTCCCAATGGTGCGGGCGCAGGAATATGTTGGCCAGAGCCTTTCCCCGTTGGTGTTGGTAGACACCTTCAGAAAATATGGCTTTTATGGTGGAGGGACAAACACAGCAGCCAGCGGAGCTGGGGATATGGCTTGTAGATTACACTCTGTAAACGTTCCTTATTGGGCACTGGAGACTTTGCTTTGATCTGCTCCTCTGTTAATCAGAATATATTTACATCCAGGGAAGATTCCCCCCCCCCAGAGGTCTCCAAGGGCACATCTACTATGCAATAAAAAGCCTGCAGCACCGAGTTTCAGAGCCTGGGTCAATTGACTTGGTCTTACAGGCTCAGCCTGCGGAGGCTAATAACTGCAGTGTAGGCATTTGGGCATGCTCTAGAGCCCGGGCACTGAGACCGTTCCCCAAGCCCTCCAATGGGGTTTCAGAGCCTGCGCTCCAAATGTCCACACTGCAATTTTTAGCTCCCAAGCTTGAGTCAGCTGACCTGCGCCAGCTGCAGTCGTGCCATGGGTCTGTTATTGCAGTGTAGATGTACCCTGAGACCGACTTAGGGAACACCAGCCCCTTTTAGTGTGAATAAGGGTTTATTCAAAGCAGAGCTATCATAATTAAAGGGATTTGCCTGCCGTAGGCCAGGTCTACACTAGAAATTTTTGGCTGGGGAATGGTTATGATGTTTTGGCAACATTTCTATGCCAGCAAAAGTCCTAGTGTAGATCGACATAGTTGTACTAGCAAAATAATGCTTTTGCTGGTATAGCTCGTTTTGTCCAGGGAACCAGCATGTAGCTATATTAGCAAACCTTTTCTAGTGTAGACCTGGCTTGGAGTGTGGGTATGAGGATCTAAATAAATTCTGTTACTCTCTATTTATTTTATATAAAATCATATTGCCAACTAGGCCAGCGAATGGTGTATGTTTCACAGAGAAAGGTGAGGGGTGTTTTTGATTTTTATTTAAAGTAGGGGGGTTTTGTTATGAAAAACCACGCAGCACGTTTGTAGCCTGGCTAGTGCCCTGGAAAACTCACTGAGCTGGTATGACTTGCACATGGATACTTGATCTCCCCCTTACATAAGAGTTTCTCCTTGTGCCAATGCTTGAGAAAATATGGGAGGCAAAGCATTTTTTTCTTTTAATTGGCTAAATTTGTGGCATGGAAGCAGAGTGTGAAATGAATTTTTTTCCTTGGGTCAGCTGGGTCCCTGGGTCAGTGCTGAATCCATAGGGCTGTCGCCTTTGTCCAGAATTTAGAGCAATACTTTGAAGGATCAGATGTGCTTGGTAGCCTGTTGGTACCCTGGACACTTCTCTCCTTGTCTCCGTCTCTCTCTTGCATCTGCTTTGGGTCAGCCTGTATTTGTGGAGCTAGAGACTGGCTCAGACTCACTGTTATGTCGGTTTCTATGGAGGAAAAAAAACATTAGGGTTGCCAGACCTGGAAGAGTTTTTTTTAAAGGGGGGGCCAGAAAAAGGAAGCAAAAAAGAAGAAATATGATCCCTATGCACTCAGGAGGTGAAATGTGGATTCTTTCTCTGGATTAGATGTAGCATTTTTGCTTCCCCGTGCCTGCAAAGCTAGGTGGAAATATGTGCATCTTGAAAAAAGGTGTTTTTTGCAGGGAAAAGGGGGGATTCTAGCGTGAACTATGCTGCCCAATATGAAACCAGCCCAATGTGTTTTGTGATATGGGGAGCAGAAGCAGGTTCACCCACTAGATTCGTGAGGCGTTTTGTGGTTTGATATTCCAGAAAAAGAAATTGGACTGTCTTCAGGGTTTAAGGTTAACAGATAAAGAGTTTTATTCACACAGCTCCAGGCTGGCTTTTCTTTTTGTTCTTATTTTGAAGAGTTAGGCTAAGGGAGTGCACTTTGCTCCAGCCTTTTGGGAGTAGTTCCAGCTGCTAACCCCATCCACAGTTGTTTCTGTTGGGTTCAGAACTTACATTTTAAATTTGCATTGTTTCAGATGTTCCAGTAGCAACCACCACATTGGCCTCCAATAAAAATCACTGTAGGCTTCTTGTTAATCCGGGTGAGTAGGTCTCTGCCATCGCTTCCCTTTCCATTTAAATCAGGCAGATGGACTTGACCATAGGTCCTGTCACCTGGGCATTCCCACTGCTCCCCCAAATATGGAGAACCGACATTCCTTCTGATGGGAGGAGACAAGAAACCAAATAAACCCCATTCTAAACAAATTCCTGTTCTTTATCCCCAGATTAGTACTTTGGTCCCCTTTCCTTTGGAAGATGTCACCTTTTAGGCATGCTAGTTTAGAGTTGCTGCTCTTTTTCTTGTTGGAGAAAAGAGTTTTTTGTTTTTGTTTAGAAACCAATTCCCATCACTTGTTTTGGCTTGGAGAGACCATCCCTAGCCAGCCGTGCTGAAAGACAGGACATAGTCCTGCTAGCTCTCCACTCTGGGAGCTCTCTTGAGTTCATTTGGAGTTCTCTTCTTGTGCAGGACTGAGCTCTAAATCTTACACCTTTGGGCTGTTTTATGACTGGAGTTCAGATCCCCACCCTCCCATCACACATGACTCAAACTGAAATGCTCTTAGTGGAAAGCCAGGGTTTACTCTCTGAAGTTTCCCAGTCCCTTGCTGAGCTGTGCAATATTTCCTAACAAAGCTGGACCTAAACCTCAAACCAGATGCAAGTCACCAGGTTTTGGGTTTCATTATAAAATCTAAACTTGGACCAGGTTCACCGAGGTTCGCAGGCTTTTCTTTTGGAGCATGCCTGAGGAGCCTGGGAACAATTTATGATATTGGGCAGAAAGCAGACAAAATTTCTGTGGTTTCGTATGAGTTTCGGGTTTCTTTCCTTCTCAGTGAGACTCAAAGGGCATGTTGACATGTGAAGCAAAACTAGAAACCCAATGAACGGAAAGTGCTGAGTTTCATATGACAACTACTCAACTGTTCCTCTTTATGAAGGATTTCCCTCCTTTTAAGACCTAAATTTACCTCCCTTCAAATGCTGAATCATGAATCTCTGCGCAAAAGACCATGTAATTGTGTTGAAAAAATCCCCATATTCTGTAAATCTTCCTGAGCTGCTGCTTTTGCATCTCATGTTTGGGGCTCAGAAGGTAGAGCAATATAGGTCTCTGGATCAACATCTTCCTTTAGAAACCAAGAGAAGTCTGACAGGCCAGCAGAACAAAAGTTAGTTACATATATAAGGTCATATACACACAATGAGCAACCCTTATTCACGCTGAGTAGTATTTACTCCTGTGAGTAGCCCCAGGGGACTCGATGAGTAAGTAATAGTCAACCTTAGTAATGGTTGCAAAACAGGGAGCATTATATTTTACTGACAGAAGATTACTAAGAACACATGAAAGAGAGACCCTGCAGAATATTGCATGTTAAAGAAAAGCTCATGATACAAATATGCTTCACTTGCTCCAGGCAAACCAGTGCCTCTTTTCTCCTTTTTTTAGGCTGTGGGGTATTTTCTTTTCAGAAGACTGTGGCATCTCTTGTCTGTATGCTGGTATTTTTACCTGGAAGTAAGGAGTGCAGCAGCTCAGCTTCTGCCTCCCAGTCAGTAGGAATTAAACTTTTTACCTTCTTTTGAAAGATGGCATGTGCCCTGGTTTGTATTTTTATTTATTTATTTATTGTATCTACACATTTTATTTAGAATCTGACTTCCTACTGTGAGAGAAGTTAGGTTGTCTAAAATGCCCCTTGCCAGTGTGGAACATCTGAACAGGATTGATTAATTATCTACAGTTTAGCTATAGGCCAAATCATATGAAGGCTGGGCCCGCTCCAAAGCCCACTGAAGTCGATGGAATCTTTCTATTGACTTTGTTGGGTTTTGAATCAGGCCCTAAACAATTTACCAGTAAACTTGACCATGTCTACACTTTTCTTTTAGATAGTTAAAGCACAACTGCAGGAAAAGGCAGCTTCATATATCTTAATTACAACATCGTCTGTAGAGTGAGATGCCCTCTGTGTGGTAATCTTTCTTGTTTAAACAAACTGGCTGTGGACTAGTAGACAAAAACTTTATAGCCTTGTTATTATGTTGAGTACCAAGGACTAAGCTGCAGTGATGCATGGAGTTCAACAGAGTGGTGTTTGGGACAGAGATGGGGGGAATGTTTTTATTTGACAGTGGACCCCCATTCGCATCTAATTATTATTAATAATTGTTGTTTGTATTATTGGATCAGAGTCCTGTACAACAGTGCCTAGCACAATGAGTCATTCTTGGTTGGCTCTTATGCACCACCCCTTAAAAAACATTATTATTATTATTATTAATAATAAGCACTCTGCATAATATCTGAGAAAAGTCAGACAAGTGTCTGTAGGAGAAAAATAGTGTTGGCTCCAAATTGTTCGCATTGGGGACAGGGGGGACAGGCCAACAAGTCTGCTTGGAACTTTTCCACCCTAAAATCTCCTTGGTTCCCAATATTCCTCTCAGTAAACATTGGCCTCAGCTGGCAACTAAAGCAGGACAAGAGTTTATTTTTATTTCTTGGAATTCAGTAGACCTGAAATCTCTGTTAAATGTTAACTTTCAAAAGACACACACATCAGCATTCTGAGCCACAGTTGGTATTAAAAAACAAAATGAGAGAGAGAAAGAGACAGAAATGGAGTTGGATTTTCAGACACAATCTGCCTTTTTCAGACTTCTTTTTCCCCCTTCCAATCTCCCCTCTGTTCCCTTCTCTAAACCAAGAGGATCTTCTGTCATTCACTTCCCCCTGACCAGTGGAAAATTGTGCAGATGTAGTTGCATTGTTAATTTTTTTTTCATTTTAATTTTTTTCCATTTGGTGACAATCTGAAAAGAAAAAGTTCAGACAGCAAAGATTCATCGAGCGCACACTTTTTTTTTTAAATGCCTGCAGTTGTTGCCATAGGGAGAAAACAGCAGCCCGGAGAGTCAGTGTGTTAAAGCATTGACTCATAGATTGAGTGTTAAATAGGTTTTTAAAGTCTTTGCTGAACTCTTATCAAGAATAGTATTAAAAAAAAATGTGTCCCTTGACTCAGTTTGTAAGCTATACAAAAGAAATAAAATTAACAAGGAGAGCTTGTTAAACAGACAGCTTTGTCCTCTGCAAGGGAAGAGAAAAGTGCACGGGTTTCTCATCCACACAGTGATTCTGTAATGAAAAGCACTTGTGGAAAGAAAATGTGATTCCACCTGTTGCATTAGTGAGTTTAGCACCTTTCCAGGAGTTTTTCAGAGCCAGTGGGTTTTTTAATTAACGATATATATAGAATGGTTTGGAGTTATGCCTGATTGACGCACCAGTGTAAGGACCTATCCAAAGTTCACTGGAGTCAATAGAAAGAATCAAATTGATTTTGTGTCCCATTCTTGGGCATTTTGCAGGCAATGAGGATAAGCTGTACAAGTGAACTGCTTAAAATTTTATCCTCCATGTCCAATTCGGATCTTGATTATAATAGTGTAAATCTGGAATGACTCTGCTAAAATTACTCCAGATTTACACCAGTGTAACTTGGATTGGAATCCTTCCCTCAAAGTTCATCTTTACCTCTGGTAAGTGTGGAGCAATGGACGGTTAGCTCCTTTTCCAGTCTTATGTAGTCGACAGTGAAATGTTTGTATATCTCAGATCCCAATTTTGCAGTATTACCAAGCCCAGACTCATAATTATTAGTATTGCACTGGTGGCTCAAGCCCTCAGTGAGGATCAGGGCCGGTTGTGTTAGGTGCTGTACCAATGCAGAGGAATAGACAGTCCTTGCCCCAGGAAGCTTATGCTACAATCTAATTTGAGACAAGATACAACAAATGAGTGAGACAAACAAAAGGAGGGAAAGGCTGATGGAGGACAAAGGTAACAGGAGTCAGATGACACAGTTCTAAAGGCAGCTATTGCACAATCTGATAGCTCCTGAAGATAGTAAATATATGTATTTAAAAATAAATACTATTTGCTTGCTTTGATTGGCACCCAACCCAGCAGAGGTGGGATTTGAAGAAGGTGAGGGTGGCCACTTCCTGGACAAATTCAAGTAGGGTGTTCCATTTAATGGGATTTCACAGTGCACGAGAAATGCAGGATCGGGCCCATTATTTATCAAGGCCATATCATGTCATCTGTGCACACGCAATACTCCCATAGTCTTTGGTAAGAGTTTTACACTAGCATTGATAGAAAGTTGCGTCTCAAATATTACATTATGGACAAATAGCATGTAAAATTTCATTTGCTATAACGTAATTCTGATACAGGGGAGCATAAAAGTGTCCAGAGAACCTAAGATGTTTTTAAACATTAAAAATTCAACAGCATCCAGATATATTTAAAATATTTTTGAATAAATATTTAGCCCACCTTGCATCACACCCTCTAACGCCTGGGCTACAACTTTATATATTGTGATTCAGGGTGTTCACATTTTGTTTGGGCAGAAGTATTAACTCCTGAAATAGATGGTTTATAGTGAAAATATTTGCTACATTACTTTGTTTATGTAGCAGTTCCAATGGTGCCACTATACTGACACAATATAAATACATAACAGCTGTCCTGTGGTTAGCACAGACTATAGACTGCTCCTTTGGGTGTTTACAGTGCATCCTGAGGCCTCGAACAAGGTTCCTCTGGCTTGAGTATCCTTTTAATTTACACAGATGTTTCTTCATCAGCCATTCTTTTCAGCCTGTTGGAATGATCAACAGTTTAGACTCATTGTGCTGGATGTTTGGGTTGCAAGGCGCAGTTTATTTTGTCTGTATGTCTGGAATATTCTCTCTTTCAAGGACTTGAGTCGTCTCCACAGACCACACATAGTTTAGCAGGAACGGGTTGCTGTATTTGTTACGTTGAAGGAGTTGTTTCCAAGTTTTCCTACAAGCATGGTTCTGTTCCTGGGTCTGCCATTTGGCGGCTGAGTGACCTTGGGCAAGTTGCTTTCCCTCTCTGTGCTTCATCTGTGAAATGGGGATAATGAGAATTAACGACATTGTAAAGTGGTTTGAAATCTGTGGATGAAAAGATCTGGATAAGAGGTATTCTTCCCATGAAATATCTCTTTCATCCTGGCTGCTGAGATGTTCTAGTTGCTTCTTGGTATATAACTGAATCTCCTTGTTACGTTTTCCTAAGCACAGCTCAAAATCTGCAAAGTAATGAAGGGAACATGCTTTGCCAAGCTACGACCCTCTTTGTCTATGAACAAATGACTACGGCTCAAAATTTTTTTGAGAGATTGTCATTTCGCTGGGCAGCCTGGCACTCAAATACTGGGATCAGAGCTCAAAATATGAGATTTCCTTCATTGTGGCTTGTCAGACAAAAATCTTACCTGGTGCAAACCAGTGGCCTAGCTACGGAAGGGCCGTGGCCCACCCACTTTGAAAGCAGGCCCACTCAATCAGATTTTAAGCAATTCATCCCGCGTTTTTATGAGCCTCTGTTTCACTTGTGACACAAGGCTTGTGCTCACCAGTGTCAACCACAGGCCCTGCCAAAAATCAGTTCTGCTTACGCCTCTGGTGCAGGAAGCTGTTTAATATGGATTGAACTCTAAATGAATAGAAGTCTTAAAAATGAAGCATCTTCCCATTCTTCAGGACTTTATTTTAGGCATTTATTTTTTGTAGTATAGCAGAGCTGTAAATGAGAATTTCTGTGTACAAATGCTGAAAAATTGATACTCTTTAGCACATAGTTAAATATGTGAGCATGTGGTATTCAGTGTCCTCTTTGTATAGTGTAAGTATTAAATTGTTTCACTATCTAGAGGATCTTTCTGGTGCATCTTGTACATTTGCTGGAATAGCACTTGCAAAAGTAATACATAGAGCTATGCAGTGTAAGTGCCCCATGTACTTGTATTAACCTTGACTTAGAGTGTCTTACATTTCAAGGAGATACTTTTAATGCATTAGCTACTTCTCCTTGGGATGATTTTGTACTGTCTAACAAATGGGCTGTTTTTATTTCTTTATTTTCTGCTACTTGCGTTTTGATTTTCAGGCTTTTTGTCCCATAATAAAATTAGCATATTAATTATAAATAACATGCATGTGATCCCATGGTCCTGAAAGTGGACTCCTTCTCTTTCCTGGAGAATTCAGTGTGGCCTTTTTACATAGTGGAGCAGATTTCGGGACACACATGATACCTGGTGAATATGGATTTTTCTGACTGTCGGGGAAGGGACATAGAAGGGACTCTGAAGAAGCGGTAAGGTGATAATTCACTTTGTAACAAATCCTGTAGATCTCTATTGATTCTAGTCAAAAGGATCCTTCTTTCCTTCCCTTGATTATGATAATCAATTATGTAAGACAAGTGATGTGTAATAAAATGCCAGTCAGGACAGGGGAACCCCCTGCATGTGGAAGCAGAGTGCCTTTAAGTGAATAGATTATTATCCCGACGCATTCCATGGAGGTCCTTGGGTTTATAGCATGGCCACAGTTCAAAATACCTGGGGATTTTGCAAGTAATTTCAAATATCCTTCACCCATAAAAAGTATGTTATCTCAATATATAAATTGAGTAAAGTTTGGCTTTTTAGCACAGTTCCTAACCTGGGAGAGCTGTATGGCAGTTTGTGCTTATAAATAAGAGCAGTATTTTTTGCCATGGAACATTAGTTCCTATAGTGTGATGCAAAGGTGAATTCATGGAGACGGGACAGGAGGGAAATGTGCTTTCTCTTTCAAGGCTGCTGTCTAAGCTCTTCTGCAGGCGCTACTCTCTGTAGTGAAAATGTTAGGTTTTATTTATTAGCAAAGATACTAATTTGAGAGAAACATAAATCTCCTGATTTAGGCTGTTGGACAAATAATGTTTGAAGCCTGTAAGAGTAGTGGGCTGTTTTTCCACTCGGCTGACTCTTTCCACAGTAAACAAAGGGACTTGGGGCACTTCTGGGAGGATGGATAAACTATTGTCTCTCTGTGTGTCTGTCCTCTTCTTCTTAATAAGGACCCACACATTTTGTTCCTTGCACATTCTCATACTTATTTTCAGTGTCAGAAGTGCATTCACTTGATTGGTGATTTATTTTCCAATAGAAAAATTGACTCAGACAGGATTTTCTCTGCTGATATTTTTCATATTGTGCAGGTTGCAGCTAGGTCTGAGGTCTAAAACCCATTTTGCAGGGAATGCCAAGTTCAGCAGTGATGTTAGGGATTTGGTTTTCTCTGTGGAGTAGACAGTGGTGAGAAAGGTGACTCAGGGATGACTCTTGCCTGCCCGTTTCTAGAACAGGGCAGTCAGGAAGGATCATTACAGTGTCGTTATTTCCATGTTGTACAGCATGGGGATCTGAAAGAAGGATGAAGGGTAATGAGAGAGAGTGAGTGTGTGTGTGAGAGAGAGGAAAGAGAGAATAATAAACCCATAATGTTAGAGTGAGTGACAAACCCTTTTTATTATTTAAAATCACCCACACACACACATACAATATTGCCAGCAATAATCTTCTGAGATGACAGCTGCTATTAGCTATTCTAATTATTTGCATAACCACATTTTTTTTAGCTGAAGTTTCATTTGAACAAAAACATGGGGCCATTTTGAAGAAGTCCTGTAAAATATGAAACTTCCTCTTTGGTGCTGTGTCTCTGGACCTTTCATGTTAAATGTGCCTGACAGAACAGAGCTTTACTCAAACATGCTGTAGTGAGTCATGTTACCTTCATACAGAAGTTCTCAAAGTGCTCTCTCACGATCTGCGAAGGTACGCAGCATGGAATATTTTCAGAACCAATGAATTTGGGGTTTGGTCGCTAAGAGGTGAGCAAGGTCTCTGGGGGATCTCTTTCGCACAACAGTCTGTGGGATGAAAAAGTAGAAGAACCACTGCCTTAATGCATCTTAATGTTAGTCGTTGTTACTATAACAGGCCAGTGCTGTAAATGTTTAAGTGTTTTACAGCTTGTCCCTGTATAAATAGATCAGAACTGGGAGAAATTTTTAAACCAAAAGTTTTTGGGGGGAGAAAAATGCAGATTCAGGTTGACTGAAACATTTGATAAATAAGTGTCGTTTTTGACTAATTGTTTTGGTTGGGGGAAAAAAACAATTTCCAAAAAAGTTGGAACATTTCATTTTGACATTTTCTACATGAAATGTTTCGACTTTTTTTTATATAAAGTACCTTTTTGTTTTGAAAACCCCTATAATTTTATTTTTAAAAACAATTTTAAAAGAGGTGGGAAAACTCAAGGAAACATTTTGTCACATGAAACGTTTCATTCAAGCGGAACCTCCCTCCCCCCAACTTTTTGATTAGTTGAACCTTTTGAAAAAATTTGTTTTTATTTTGACTGGAAATAAATTTTTTTTTCACTTTTTCAGAATTGTCAGTGAACCAAAAAAATCAGTTATTCGCACAGTTCTGGAGGTCAGAGCTCATATGATAGCATTTATAATTCAGGTACATGCCTTTGCTATGGCCTTTCAGAGCAAAAGTTGTTATGGAAAGAAGAAAGAGTAGAATAAGATGAAAGCATCTGGGATGATGTTTCCCCCCTTGCCAATAACTTATCCTTGCAAAGCTTGGTGTGGTCCTGAAACTACTACAGTTCATCTTTGCTTAGATGAAGCAGGCTTTTGAATCCAGTGCCTGACACACCATTCCTAGATAAGCTGAATTTGATTTTTTTTCTCCCTAGAATGCCTGCATGACTTCTGAGGTAAGCAGGACATCTCTTGTCCTGAATTTGTTTTGATATATAACTTAAGGCTAGTACTGTACATCTTTGAACTCTTTCATTCCTCATTCTGTTTAATTTGGCTGTTCTTTCTAAAACTGTTGAGCAGTCCCACGTCCTTGCCTTCTTTTTTCAATTTTCCAAAAGCCCGAGTTCATTTTTTTTCTTTCCCTCTTCTTCCTACCTAATATTCTCTTCCCTCCTTTCTCTTATCCCACTTCTTTAGATTCTGGTTTTCCCTGAGTATATTTCATCATAATTGAGCTGTAATGTATAATTCATCACACTGCGCTGAACCATGAAGCTTTTGTACGGAGAGAGAGAGAGATGGAGAAAGTTGAACAAATAAAAGGTTTTATTTTGCATGGAAACTTGGCAGGCTTTGGAGTGCCAGCTTCCCAGACACAACTAATACCGGCTTCTTTTTTGTGCAGAGGATGATTTAAAGAAATATACCTCTCTCACTAGAAAGGCCACTGTTGTTTGAATCCACTTTGTTTCCCCCATGCTCCCCTTCACCTCAACCCCCCGGCACTATCCTCCTGGTGCTGTATTTTGCAGGAGTCAAGAGGCTTAAGAAATATATATGGCTCTTCCCATTGGCTAATATCTTGTGCACTAATAATGATGGTGAAAACGCCTTTCACTTCTACAGTCTCTTCCATCTGAGAATCTCAAAGCACTTTACTAATTAATGAAACCTCACTACCTTCCTCCTTCATGAGGAAGGTAAGTATTATCACTCCCATTTTACAGACGGAGACACTGAGACATTCCATTTCTGGCTGTACCACTGGCATCATGTGTGACTTTGGATAAGTCTTTTAAACTCTGTATGCTTCAGTTTCCTCAGCTGTAAATAATGATGTGTTGCAATTCATAACTAGGCTTGGCAGAATTGGATTTTTTTAAAACAATTTTGATGTATAATATCTGGTTATTTTAAAGCATTTTTTCAGTTTTTAATCTATTTAATTTCCACGGTTCTGGGAAAACATAGGGAGGTCAGACAGTAATTATTTAATGACAGTAGACACTGAGATTCAAAAAGGCAAAAGCTTGATAACTGTTAAAACACAAATGATCAATATCACACGTCAAAATATACAAAGTCAATATCCCCAAATCAAACTTAGGTCTCAAGCAGCATTTTTCTTATTTTGCCTATTTGTACATTTCAGTTATGCTTGATGGAAATATTTTTTGTCTGTGTGTGTGTAGATGAAATTGACATTTATTGATAAAAATCTAATCCTTCCAAGCCTCTTCATAACTTCCTTTAAGATGTGCCAACACCACGGAGAGGAGCGAGGAGGAGTGAGGATTCGTTCCTTAAAACACTTGGTGACCTGTGATTAGAGAATGGCAAAATATTTTTATAAAAGAAGAAAGTCCCATATAGAAATTTCCTGCCAAATCTGCATGGAGGGCAGCAAGATTTTTCTTACTTGCCTGAATTAGTCCCGTGGGTTAAATATATATATATTGTTCTTTTTGTTATGTTGGGGTGAGATCCTAGCCCTACTGAAGTCAATGAAACATTGACTTAAATGGGCCCAGGATCAACCTCAGCTTGGTTGTTTGTAAGCAGTTACCTTTTGTGTCCGTATTGAATTTGGCCCATAGATCCCATTAAGTAACAATTACACTTGCTTATTTTCGTTCTTGTTTTAAAGAAGAAGAAGAGAGCCATCTTGGTGGGATAGAAACGTTTTATTCTAGTGTTCTTTCGCAGATAAACTTTCCTGAAGCATATTTATAGCCAGTTGCTCACAGGTTATAGATGCTGAGCACTTCATAAAACTAGTTGCACTGCATTTTAAACTCCACTGATTTCGTTTTCTTTCAGTTTAAAGTTACTTTCAGAGGTGGATGAACTGGTTGGCAAATTGTAATATTTTATGAGAATACTATTTTGTAAAGGTTTGTCCCTGCTGGGAAGCAAATATGCTGTCAAAGCAAATAGTGTCAGGGTTGGGGGAAAACTTAGCAAAGCAACAGAAAATACCCTGTGAAATAACTCCAGGCCATGTTCTGCTGTCACTGAAGCCAGTTATCTAACTCCCATTTAATGGAGCAGGATATGGCCTGTAACACAGAAGTAGCACATAATTCCATTTCTGATGGAGAAAGAGTCTATGCTCTTTGGGACAGGAGCTCTCTTTTCTTTGTATGGGTTGGTGGGTTGCTCCCTGGGTGGTGGCCTCTAAATGTTACTGCAATCCAAATAATCATCAATAATATCACCTCTGGGCCTGATTCTCCTCACATTTGATCCCAGTTCATGCTACAGAGCTTAACCATGATTTTGTAGGCAAAGAGAAACAGAGTCACCTGAAGTGGTTGAAGTATAACCTCCACAAAGCAACAATTAGTGCCATCACAATTGTATATGTGTGCATCTGCACAGACTTCACTGGCCATCAGTGTTTGCATCCATGCATTAGCGGAAAATCTGGGCAGCTCTCCTGCAGTCCAAGAAGATCAAATCTCAGGAGCGGCTCCCTCCCCCCCACTTAATTTAGAAAAAAAATTGTTTTGCTGAGTCTCAAAGGGCTGGAATGCAAAAATAAAACATAAAATTATGGTTTCTGATCTTTCTTTCTTTCCCTCCCACAGTTCTGAGATGGCTTGATTTAAAAACATGTTGAAGGCCCCATAAGTATTTCACTTCACTTGTGGGGTGAGAAGATTTTGGAGTCAGTTCGTACATTTTACTTCACTGAATCCAATCCATCACTTCCGCTGATTCTCATTGGCTTTTCTTAAATTAAAAAAAAAAAAAAGTGCAGTAGAATTAAGTTCTAATGGATGACAACTGAATCTGTGTTGCAGTTGCAACTTAAACATTCAGAGCAGGCAGGTTCCACACTTCAGTCCTTACTTTGTGCCATTGTGTATGATTCCAACTCACTGTGGACTCACATATTGCAGTGCTGCACGAATTAATCAAGTGCTTTAAAGAGAGGCGGTCAGTGGGAGTTGTGAATTCCTTTTGTGAGGTTTTCACATCACATCCTTAATCTTGCTCTCGTGTAACACTTGTGAATTGAGATAAGCCAGAAAGTTTCCAAAATTATGTGTTGCTGCAGAGGCCCTGATTCACCAAGGTTCTTAAACATGTGTCTCAGGGAAAATGCATTAGGTTCCTTTCCCTGCATTAGGCTCATCGGTGCTTGGCTAGTGGGACTGGCTAGACTACTACTTCTCAAATGCGATTACTGTGGCCACATGCAGCCACCAGGGGCTTTTCTTGTGGCCACAAGCCTCCTGGGTGGTGATGGGGGGGCTGAAGGTGGGGGGTGGGCCCTGCCCCTCTGTGGAGACATAAATGCTGGTGGAGCAGGCCACTGGTGAATTCCCCACTTTCCCAGGGGCAGTGGGGCTTAGGCTTCGAACCTGGGGTGGCAGGCAGCAAGCTCTGGCTATGAGACTTTGGGCTCCAGCCCCAGTCTCACCACCCATCCCACCCCCATCACCTCTGGCTCTCACTGCCTAAAGGGCTCGGGCCACAGGATTTTGGGTTCCAACCCCAGAGCCCTGGCTGTGGGGCTTCGGGCTCGTGCGTCCGACCATGCAGTGGTGGGCTCTGGCAGTAGGCTTGAACCCCGGCTCACCCCACCCTTTTCATTGCCCCTGGCCCCCTACTCACCCCCATATCGCCCCTGGCCCCTACTGTCTCTCTACCCACCTGCCTATCCCAGGTTTAATTTGTCCCTGAGCTTGCTGGGGCTGACTAAATGTGCTGTGAAAAGTGATATTAACCAACATACAAATATCACTTTTCACAGCAGCAGAGGTACTAGCTAGCAAGTCTTTTTTTTTTTAAAAAAAAAGGGGGGAGGGGGAGGCAACTGAAAAAGCAAAAGAAACAACAACAAAAAAGAATGTGCAGAGTGCCTTATTTGTGTTTCTGTTCTGTTTAGGTCCAGTAAAGAATAGAGACAGCTGTACATTATTTTTATTATTGAGCCTGGAAAAAAAACAAACAACCCTACGTAAATAATTTACAATGATTTGGACATATATATGTGCATATTTATTTGGATTGTTTTAGGAAAAATTGTTAGAGTGGCCACCAGCTAGGTTGGTGGCCGTACTCTGAGGCCACCAAAAAGTTTGTTGTGAGAACCCTTGGGCTAGACTGTGACAAACAAGTCCTGGATCGCAGCATAGCCAGACCCTCCTGCTGAGTCTCCTCCTCCTCCTTGCTGCTCATGGTAGGGGTCTCTGTCTTGGGCTCCACTAAGCTATCCACAGTGGTCTGCAGGATGCTCTGGGGTCCCCACTAACTATAGCATGCAGCTTGTCATAAAAGTGGCAGATCTGCAGTTCAGTCCCAGATCAACTGTTAGCCTTCTTGGCCTTGGGGTATGTCTGCTGCAATTCCTTCACTTTCATGTGGCACTGCTGCTGATCCTGGTTGTACCCCTTCACCTGCATCTCCTGTGCAATCTTTTCATAGATGTCCACGTTTCTACAGAGTCCGTAACTGTGCCTGCAAGCCTCTTCTCCCCACAAGCCCAGAAGATCCAATACCTCCTGTCTACTCCAGGCAAGAGTGCATCTAAGTGCATGGAGCCAGCGTGATTGGGCAGCTGCACAGAACAAGGGAGAGCTCCAGGTGTGCTTGCCAAGCTGGGTGGTTAAGGAAAGGCATTTTAAATATACACCGAGTATTTTTTGGCAGTGGGGGGAGTTCACAACTGTGACTGGACCAGTCATTGTCTGGCATTGTGAGACAGCTTCTGGAGGACTGTCGCTGTTCAGATAGGTGGATTTACTGCATCGCCATAACGGGGCACTTACGTTGGCAGGAGACAAATTTTCGTGTACACACATGCATAGATAGGTTGACGCAAGGCGGCTTATGTCAACCTACCTTTATAGTGTAGACCAGGCCTTATACTAAGCGTGTTGTGCTTAGGTACCTTGATGAATTGGGAGTTCATTCCAGCAGAGGGATGGATTGCATAAACAGTCATGGGAGGGTTTGGGACAAATGGTATCCAATGGAAGTAAATTATCATAAACCAACGATACTTTTGACAGAATTAAAGGAGGGATTTGGAAAGATTATTTAGAACGCCAACCTGGTTGCAGCCTTAATATTGGTGCTGCTTTTGGGTGTCTATGAGTTGGAATGTGAGTGATGTCAGTCCTTCTGGCCATCTGGTTAGAAAATCTTTTTGTGAGTGCAAATATCCAGCACTTTTCCCCATTGCTGGGTAGTGGTTACAGGCTTATGTAATCTAACATTTCAAATTCTTTTCCGTTCTCCTGATCTTTAGGCTAAGTCACAATAGAACGAATGCTCATGAAGGGCTGTTAGGTTGGCAGTGCAATGATGTTTCCTCTATCTATAAACTTTAGTAATTTGTCAGTAAACATTTGAAAATGTAATTTTGCCCTTGGGAAGCAAGGTGAAATCACAAGGCTGGCAGTTAGAGGATCCAGGTTCTGGTCACAGCTCTTCCACTGATGTTTCTCTGTGCCTCAGTTTCCCTCTCTGTAAAATGGAGATTATGACATTTTCCCTGCTTGATTGATGCTTCTAAAGCACTTTGCGAGGCAGGAAGGGGTTGTTATAATCACTACTTGAGTGCTCTCTTCACCCCTACAATCATCTTTTCTCCACCAGCTCCACTTACCATCCCTGTATAATGTCCTCTCTTGAATCCTCATGGATACTCCTTTAACACAGAAGATTTTTCTCAGCAAATAAACTGTTAAGCAGCCATAAAAGCGCAATCCCTAGATATGTTACCATATAAAAGCTAAAGGAGGATAAAACTGCATCCATTTTGTTAAGGCCCTTTTAACAGCAAAACTCTAAAGAGGCCAGAAACAGGTTATGAGCCAAGAAGCCATAAACATAGCCACACTTCCTCAGTGTTCTTATAAAACATTCCTTTTTAATTTACTCAGATTCCTAGTAAATAAACTTTCCAAGCTCAGTAACCACAACATCCTGTGTTTCATTTTTAATTTCTTTCTCTTTTCTGCAACATTTCCTCTAATTCTGGATGGAAAAATTCTCTTGTCTTCTAGTGATTCTTTGTGAGGAGCAGCAAAGACCAAGAAATCGGTTAACCAAAACACAATCCCCTTCATGCATCTCTTAACCCTAACTCAGACAAATCATCTAGTTGGAATGTCTGATGTGGATCGGCCAGAAAGAAGCTCTGAGAAAAGCACTACCATTATTTTTTTCTTGGGGTCAGCACGGAAAAATAGAACGGAGAATTTGGTGGGGGATGGAGTTTGATTTTCTTTACTTAGAATCTGAAAAAAATGCTTTTCTGTCTTTTGTTTTTTGGTTCTGGAGTATTCTTTTTCAGATTTCAGGGTTATGCATATGTATAAAATTCTGAACAAGAGATGAAGGAAATTACACCATTTAACTCTTCTTAAAAAGTTCATCAAGGGGACACTTAATATTTTTCAAATAATTATATTAAGAACAGTAAAGGATGCTGTTTGTTTTTCTTAACCCCCTCCTTGTAGAAATGTATAATTTAAAGATAGATTCTGATCTTCCTACAGTGTTGAATGCTATATATGGATACTCAGTTGAACTACTCATGGAGTAAGGTGTAATCAGTGTGAGTTAAGAGTATCAGGATTGTAGCTCTCAATGAGCCAGAAAAAAGACCCACGCCCCAACGCAGCTGATATTGTAGCAGACAGGAAATTTCAGCATTTTTTTTTAATGCTAAAAATATATGTTGTGCTGGGGCCCTCCTTCCTACAAGCCTCTGTACCTGTGATAAATTGATGAAAACATGAAATGGCCCTGAACAATCACTTACATCTAAAACTATGGAACAAGAAAGCATCGCTCTTTTTTTTTTCTTTTCTTCTTTTTCTTTTTTTTTGGGATATAATGCACCATTTTTTCTGATTAATTCAAATCACCTATCCCATGTGGCTCTCTGTAAAAACCTGTGACTTAATGTAGCATTGGAACTTCCAAGCTTCTCTTGTCTTTATTTCCCTAAAGCAGTTTAGTACCGCACTAGAAGGAGTGATTTCATCCTTTAAAAAAAAAAATAAGTGTGGGAATTACTCAGTAGTTAGGTTTAATTGTTCTGAATCTTTACAGTGTTTCATGAGAAAATGTACTGAAGAGATATGCAACAGTGTGAAATATGATGGAAAGGTATAATTTGACCACCTACCACTAGCTGCTGAAAAGTAATTCTAAGGGCCGTATGCCTATCAAGATTAATCACCCATTTCATTATTGAAAATGACACTCTGTGTGTGTGTGTGTGTGTGTGTGTGTGTGTGTGTGTGTGTGTGTGTGTGTGTGTGTGTGTGTGTGTGTGTGTGTGTGTGTGTGTGTGTGTGTGTGTGTGTGTGTGTGTGTGTGTGTGTGTGTGTGTGTGTGTGTGAGAGAGAGAGAGAGAGAGAGAGAGAGAGAGAGCACGCATTCCTTGATGAAGAGCTGGAAGAAGCAGAAGATATTGGATCTGGGTAAATGGGAAGGATAGTCCAAAGACCTAGCTCTGTCCCTGTGATGTCCAAAAGGACTTCATTTGAGAGTCTCAATCAGAGTCTCCTGCTATAGAAACTGCCTTTGTAGAAGAAAGGGGGAAGGGGCCAGAAGGTCGGGTCTACCGGTTACGGCCTCTCATCTGTAGACTGTTTAGGCCGCGCCCCCCACCCCCTCCTCTAGTTATTTACCTCTGATTGAACTCCAGTGACAGACATGGTCAAGTGTCTCATTTGGACGAGAAAGAAGAGCATTGAAAGGGACTGACCTCTCCATCACCCTGCTCTGTCGTCATGGTGCTTTTATAGGCCCCCCACCCCCCAAACTACAATAACTCCCCCTCCTCCCTGCCCTTCTTCCCTGGAGACTTAGTGGTTTCTTTTTATTTTGACAGACACCCGCTCTGCTCCATTCAGCTCCTAAGATCCTTTGAGCCCTGGAGAGAGAACGCAAAATAATTAGCTTTGGTCCAACAGCAAACCTTGAAAAGGTTGGGTTTTCCTCACGCACCTCTCATTGGGGTACATGTATAATGCATGTCTATGATCCCTGAGGGTTCTCCTTGCTGGGCAGGCTGAGCAGAGTGGTAAGGACTGAATGAGCTATGGAGACTTGAGCTCTCCTCTCACACTTCAAGTTGTCTGAAGCCCCTTTGGATGAAACTTGTACTGTTGCTGCAACTGTTCTGTGGCCAGAGAGAGGCCTTCAGACTACAGGGCTAGGAGCCTGGCATCTTTCCTCAGCGTTAAGAGTCTGATGCATACCCCACTGAAGTCACTAGAGAGACTCCCATGGACTTTGCTGATCTTTGGTACATGCCCTTCATTCACCAAACAATTTTTTTCCCCTGCTTAAGAACAACTGTATAATGAGTAGTGTTATCAGCGGTGACACTATAATTCAGGCTGACCGGGTTAATCTATTCTAAATGCCTGGTTAGAGGTTGGCAGGCAGATAGATGGATAGATAGTGCTTGATCATGGTAAATATGTTTGTTGTTCTGGGGCGTGGGAGAGAGAAACGTCCAGGCCAAAAATTAGGCGACTCAGTTTCCTTGAGGAAGTCATAGATTATTTTTGTCAGCAGAGCAGCAGCAACGGAAATTTGCATTTCTTGTATTTCATTTGTACTTTTGTCTTGGAGATTCTTAGCCAGTCTATAAATTAACATATCTATACTGCATAGCTATTGTCCAAAAATAGATTAGTTTTAAATAGATTAGTTTTTAAGAAAGATAGATTGGTTATGTGAATTAATATTGATACATACCCAAGTGGCCCTGTGATGTATTTAAAGACAATTGACCTGTGTGAAGTAGTACTTTATCTACATTCAGTGTAAACTGGGTAGTGTTTCAGAGCGCTGATGCTTTAATTGGAGAAGTTCTGGTTCTTAACCTGAGTCAGAGTTTAGGAGAAGGCAAATTTTCTTGTGCCTGCAGCATTTGCATGTGTGCCAGTTTTCACATACAAATCCCTCATATGAATGTGCACAAGAAGCTACTTACGTACTTGCTTACCGGTTCTGAATGCATGCTTGTGCATGCACATGGTCTGTAGGGTGCCAGTGAGTAGATGCCATTCAAAATGGGGGGTCCTTAGAATGCTCCTTTCTGGTTTCACACACACATGCAATTGGGAGTTTGTGCACAATACTCTGCCCTTCTTATTACTGTGCATTTGACATTATGACAGTCTGATGTGCTGAGAGCACAGCATCCTGAGGACCTGCTCTCCTCTCTGCCACGCTAAGGCACAATGGTCTTCTCTAATACACGGGGTGGGACTGTGATATTCCACTCTCCCTACATGTCCGACATCAGTGATGTCCATTTCTGTGGGGGACTGCAGAATGCTGGAGATGAGATCCATACTACACTAGTTATAAACCGTGTTGTAGAACTTCCGTCTTGGAATCTCAGAACATTTCAGGAATTTGAATTATGTCTTTTAGCACCACAGGTGGCATATAAAGAAAAAACTTCATGGAGGTGATACCTTGACAGCTCTCAGACATCTAGCGCCCCAGGTCACCCAAGAAGTCCAAGGCAGGGACGGGAACAAAACGCCGCGGATCATGTGACCATCCCTCCACGCTTGGAGATCTGAGGGCAGGATCTTGCTGTGGTCTCTAATGGACATAAGTTTTCGCAATACACCACAGGCTCTGTGCATGAGCTAGAGCGCTCCATTTAGCAGAGCAGTTGCATGCTATCTGTCCAGTGCTGTCTGTCCCGTGCCTACCTGACCATTCCCAGATGCTTTATATATGTATGCCAGCACCACAGGAAAGGGTTAATTTTGCCCAGGGTCATTCCTGTCCTTTAAGACCGTGACATCCTTGTTGTCTGCTATTTTTATTTCTCACCTATGCAAATTTTAATCTTTGTAGTAATTGTGCTGAGCAGGTGTGAGGCTTGAACACAAGCCAAAGAAAATTAAAAAAAGGACACAGTGTCAGCAGGTTATTCCACCAGCTATGGAACCACCTATCGATGAATCTGTGGCCATGTGCCAAGTTTCCCTAGACTCTCTGCGATTTGGACAGAGAGATGGAAAAGGCCAGACAGAAAAATTGATTGTTAGTTTAATGTGATCTGACATAAGGGAAGCTGGAAGTAGAGGACAGGGAAACGTTCTAACCTCAGCACTACATTAACAGCACTTTGACTTTAGAAAATTCATTGCTGCCCCATTTCTTTCCTGGATACAAATTCACAGAATTCTTTCTAGGGAAAAGCTAAAACAGAGAAGAGAACAGGTCTGAACGATCCCTGTGTGTGATGGTTTTGGTAGTTGGCTCTCTTAACGGGATTGCACCTACAGAGGTGACATTAGCCAGGCCAGTGCCTGCTGCAGAATTGTAACCTTCCTTTATTAACACTATAAATAAATCTGTCAAGACTGGATCAGATCATAGCTAGAGTGGGTAAACGATCCAGCCATGGAGCTGGAGTGTTAAAACGAGTAAAACTATAGGGTTTGTGTGTGCATCTGTGTGTGCTTGTGTGGTCCCATAGTAGCACCTGTTTAACTCCAACTAATTCTGAGTTTCATTTTTAGCTTACATTTCTAGGATTTACAGGTAAAATACCTAAGTCAACAAGAATTAGCTTCCATTCTCTCTCCAACTACTTCTAAAGCCTTCCCTTATGTTGGGAGGAATGCATATAGTTTACTTATTGTTTTGAATTAGAAAATATTTTGTGTTTGCCCCAGTGGAAAACAGAATTGTAAAAGAGCATTTGTACCTGGCTCTGTGTTCATTGTTCTTTCAGAGTAACTCAACATATTCCACTTACAGGTAAATGTAGCACAAGAATAATACTTGACTTTCTTATGAAGCATAAACCAGGTTGTGTAAGATAGAGTGAAACCTGATTAATTGACCATCCAAGGGGCTAACAAAAGATCAGCCAGCTGGTAGAAGTGGTCATGAGGAAAAAATATACTGAAAATCTTGAAGATTCTTTAATGTGGTCCTTTCATACAGGGCCCAGCCTGTTAGAAGTGCAGGCCAGATTTTTGAAGGTATTTGGGTAGCTCAAGATGTAGCTAGGCCTCTAGTGGGATTTCCAAAGCATCTGTGACCCTAACTTCCATTGAAATCAAAAGGAGTTAGGTGCCTACACACTTCTGAAAACCCACTAGGTGCCTTTGCATCTTTACCTTTGAAAATCTGGCCTGTGTCCTTAGTATGGCTAAGAAATTTCTTTTTCACCAGACACCTAGTGCGCATTTTCAAACAAGGAGGGCCTATTTGCATGTTCAGATCCCAGGTATAGACGCTCTGATTAGAACATAGGTGCACAAAATGGGCATTTGTACACTAGGAAGCGAAGATATTGCCACTGGATCAGACTAGAGGTTCCTTTAATTTGGTAACTGGTGATCTGTACCAGATGCTTCAGAACTAGATGTGCCAAAAAAAACAAACCTACCCTATAGTGGAGGATTGTGAACTATCCTGTCATGGAGTTAATATTTCCTAAACTCCTTTAAGTGAAGCAAGAGGGTTTATAAAATATATACACATATTCATGCCCTTAAATCTCCTCTCTAATGAAACTGTGGCTATTTTCCTCCTAAATGATAATCTGAGCCTTTAGAAGTTGTATAAATGCACCAATTTTTGAAAATCAGGCCTGTCGTATGTAGAAGACAAATTACAATTCCCATCTTGAGCTATTTCTTAGAATATAAGGTGTTTAACTGAGTTGTAACTGGGAATTGTGAGAAGCATTTTGAATTATTCCTACACAGAGCTTTGTTAGTACTATGTCCAGAGCAGTTAGTCTTATTTCAGTGGTGCCTTTCATCTGAGGATCTCAAAGTAATTTATAAACATTATTTAATTCTCACAGGACACCTGAGAGGCAGGTATTTTTATTTAGTGAGAAACTGAGACACAGAGAAGGTAAGTGACTTACCTAAGGCCCCACAAAAAATTAGTGGCAGAACCAGGAATAGAACCCAGTAAAACTGAGTTCCAGGCCCTTGCGCTAACCATTAGACAACACTTCCTCCAGTGTAACATACAAACACATGCTTTTATTTCCACTGGGCTTCATACAGCTGCATCAGACATGCTCCAAATGTATTGGGAAAGCACTGCTATATAAATGTAATGTCATGAAAACAGAGGGAGGCAGTTGAATTGGTGTCAGGATGCAGGCACAATTACAACTCTCAAGGACATCCTTAAAATTCATTACTTGAACCTCTGTCTCAGTGCTGAAATATTCCTGTGGATCCGCAGGACAGGATGGGCCATCTTGCCATCTGGCAAGAGCCAGATGCAGAAATGGCAAGAAATAAGTAAATTTTATACAGGACCCACGGTCAGTGAGCACAGCTTTTTTTTTTTTTTTTTTGTAAAGGAACCTCTATTCAAGTGATGAACTAGAGTGCCCAGTCTTAAAATTAGACTGCATGTTTGTTTGTTTGGTGCTCCTGGACACTGACAGCAACACTCCAAACCACATTATCTTCCATTAATGGAGAGCCTGCTTTTAAAATTGTGAAGCAGCATGGGGAAATCCAGGGACTGCATAAAGATACTCTTTCCAAGCTCTGCACCAATTATAATTAAATGTGGGGAAGAGTAAGTATCATCCTGTCCTCCCAACCACCCTAACTCCGCTTCCTGTTGATTGTGTTCCACACTGGCCTTTTAGTTCTAGAGTGAATGCTGTCAGCTGGATGTGGTTTTAGTATCTAACCCTATTAGAGAGGACCCAGATTAGCTTGAAAATGGTTAAGCCATGTGAAAAGGAGTTGTGGGGGGAATGGAAAGGAGTACAGCATTATGGATAGTTTGGGTGAAATGATGTCCCATTGTGCTGTGAAGGAATAGCCCCACTGGAGTATAAGGGTCAAACGGGTGAAAGTGAGAGGGAGAACCAAGTCCTGTAAATAGAACAAGTGCGGCTGACTTTCACTGGGGCTTGTGCTTCTAAATCACTTAGGTGCCTTTGAAAATATCCCCCACTGGTCCTGATTCACAGGGGGAATCAGTACCTATAGCTCCCATGAACTTTCATAGGAACAGTGGTTGCTCATCACTAGAGCCCTACAAATCTGCAGATATCCACTTTATATCCATGGATCATTTTTGCGGATCGTATGCAGATACAAATTTTGTATCCATGCAGAGCTCTACTCATCACTTCTACGAATCATGCCTGTAGAAATGGACAGTGATTTTTAGAATGTGGTCTGGTGGCTGGAGCACAGTGAGTAGGAGCCAGGAACCACTGAGGTCTAATCCCAGCTCTCTCCATTGGGTGGTTTTAGCCTGCCTTCCTAGTCTCAATTTCTCCATTTGTAAAACGAGGCTACGGTGACCTCTCCCGGGGTGGTATGAGCATTAATTAGTTCATGTTGGCAAGACAAAGTAAAAATGAAAATTCTTCCGTGTCATTATGGGCAGGAGGCTGACACATTGTATGGGCAAAGCTTGTTGATTCATTCACCCAGTGACCATCATATTTATGGAATTCATGAAGGAAGCATTTTTGGTCTTTGTGGTCCTTTCACTCTGTATGAAGCTTGTGGAGAAATGCAGCTTAGTGTTTGGGGTTTTTCTTCTTCGTCTTATCCCCTTCCTCACCACTATAAATATATCATGGTATAAAGCTGTTGTCTTTGGATGGGTGGAAAGAACCACAGGCCTACACTTTAGCGAGCTGGAAACTGGAGAAAAGACAGTAGATAGTATTACAGGGTTGAAGCTATGGTGCAGAAAATTTAGAAGACATGCAGTGGAGGAAACCAAACATCAGAAAAACCTACCAAGCACGTCCTGATGGGAATAATCATAGATGCAGTCACATTATTTGGACAACGGTACCCTTCCATAGCCTTGCTCCCCACCTGAAAGGAAAAGAGGCCCACATACTAGCAGATTTTCAGATTAACTTTAAAAAAGATATATGCACTAGGGACAGATATTTAATATTTTTTGTTTCAGTCAAAAAAAAAAAAAGCTTAATATTGCAGCTAGTCCTTTAAGGATTGTGTATAGTCCAGCTTTTAATCACTACTTTGACCTGATTAAATCCTCAGGCATAGGGAAATCAGCTTATGAAAACATGTCTCCCCTTGAACCTGAGAACAACAGTGATTCAGAGCAACAGGCCCAAATACCTTTGAGAAAAGACTTGCTGCAGCTCTCACAAATAATATGATGGTGTCGTAAATCATGCAGTGCCTCTCTAGCCTAGGATATGTTGAGACCTTGGATGGCAAATGGCAAAATGAGGAAGGTTTAACTACATTACAGGCTTATCTCCTATTCACATGAATGGGACCAATCCAAATGATAAAATAAAGCTTGCCAGTTTTTGTTGGGTTTTGTTTTTGTGGCTTATTTCTCATGGCCTTGTATCAGGAATCACGTTCAGATCGGGCAGGGAGGGGCAGATAAGCCATCGTATTTGGTCTGGCAGTTTGGAATCAAATGAAGTATTAATCTTCTTTCAATCCATCTGCCCTCTTATTACACTCAATCTCCTTTCAAGATGTTACTCCCAATCCACACGTGTCTCTCTTTATGGAGATTAAAGCACAAGTAGTATCCCATTAAATGGTCTACAGTAGCACACAGCAAAAATCCTTGTTTTGTGGGACAAAATGAAAGCTGTATGTGGAGCTGTGAATTCAGGAAAGGTGGTTATCATGATCACTCAGAGTGGAGTAGATTCAGAGCTTGATTCTCCTCTTAGAGTTCACATAAGTGTAACTTCCAGGAAACACCAAGCGAGTAGAATCATGTCCCATGTGTCCATCTGCATCAATGAGGCAAGGACCTTCCTCTTCTTTTATTCTCTGAAATATATTTGTAAGCAACTGCCAATCCCAAATTAAAACTGATGATGAATTCAGAGTATTTCACTCGAGCTGAGAGAACTGACTTATCTTACTACTTCCATGAGTGAAAATTAGGGCCTCGCTCTACTCTCCAAACTGTGAAAAACAGGGGTCTCAGGACCTTTGAAATCAGGGATGAAAAACTGAGAGAGAGGAGAATTGATCCTTATACCCTTATCTGAATTTCTGTGAGGTCTGTGTTTTGCCCCCAAGACCCTGACCATACCATGGTTAAGCAAGAATAATTCTTTGCCATTATGTAATGACCATCTCAAAGCCCTGGACAAATTAAGCTTTTCACAGCAGTTGAGAGCGAGATACAAAGAGGTTAAGGGACTTGCCCAGTGTCACATACATGAGCAGTATAGTGCTGGAATAGAATCTTGGAGTTGTAACAGACTGCCCTCTGCTTTAACCAGTAGGTCACCCTCTCAGAAAACATCTGTGATCATAGCAGGAAGAAAGAGGCACAGTTCCTTTACAACCTGTTTTAGCTGTAGACACAAAGCATGCAAGAATGGCCATGTCTATATTATCCTCCCCCCCCTCCCCCGCCCCCTCAACCACCCTGAAATTTCCCACTGTTTCTACCACCGGTTCAGCTCCACCAGAGCACGATCTCTTGCTCTAATATGCCGTGGTACCTGCTAGCATTGTTCCCCAGGTTTGCACTGAGCTGGCCCCTCAGAGAGCAACACCAAAGGGTGAGCATAAGAATGCTAAGTTGCAAGGGCCTGTCCCTGCGTCTGGCCCCGTTATTCTGGCCTCTGCCTGGCCCTGATTGAAGAACAAGAGTCTCCAGCAGCCTCCCTTGCCGGCTGAAAGGGGTTGATGACACGCATGCTAGAATCGGACAATAAGGTGAGGGGAGGGGGCTTTTTTTTTTTTTTTAAGTCACCAGGCTGTGGAGATTAAAAAAAAACCCAACACCCCCTAGAATAAGACTAGCAGCCATTCTGGGAAGGCATTTGCTAACAAAGGAGACAAGAAAGGCAAGGGGACAGAGGGCCCCAAACCTATTGTTTCCCCGCTCCATTCCGAATACTCATGACTCCTATGACCTCTTGGCTTGTTCTCTGCAATGAGGATTTCGGGACACCTGCCACCCTGAACAGCTGAGCCAGACTTATTATTTGCCTGCCTTCCCCTCACTGCTCTCTACCCGGCAGCAGCAGATGAGATGATAAACTTCTTCCCCACCAAATTCATTCTCTTTATTTCTTAAGGGGGTGGGGAGGATTCCACCCTTTCTTTTAAATCCTTTCCACCTGTTTTGAAACTTGTTGGAGTCTTGGCAGATGAATTATGCGCCTGTATGCTGGGGGATAAACCCTTTGCACCACTCTCCCTGAGATCAGAATTTGGGCCTTCATACCATTTTGCTTCCACATGGCGGCAGCTTGATCTGGCTGCCCTGGAAATTGGTGGCAAAACTCCCAGTTGGCATCAGTAGCAGCAGGATGGGAGGTGGTGATAAAAGCATGCCATAGACTGCTTGGCGGGGGTTATTAGTCTGCAGCCCGGCTTCACCTCACGTGTTTGTTAAACAATGACCCTTCTTCAAAATGGATGGGGAAACTACGTGCAAATACTCTTTAAACCCAGTCGTCAGGCCTGCCTAGGAGAGCTATGTTAAAAACCCCTTCTGAAGATGGTTGTGAATTAGCATGGTTCATGTCCTAGTGTGATTGATCTGAGCCTTGGAAGCCTTAGGCCCTTTGATCGAGTAACTGGTTTTACATCCACCTGATCCCTTTTTCCAACTCCTCTGGAGCTAGATTATGTTTGTCCTGGGTACTGGCTGGCTAGATTCTCCCCTAGACGGTGCTGTTTCTCACAGCCTGAGCAGGCTTTCTAGGGCAAAATGCCACCTCTCCTCTTATTTACTCTTTGTAGTTTGTGAAGCAGTTTTTGTTTATTTGGCAGTGAACGGTACTAGCAGAGCAACTGCTTTCCCCTCAGAGAGATAAGGGGTGGCAAAATCTCTAACACATTTGGAGATCCCTATCCTCCTCCACACACCCTGTCCCCCTGCTCTGTACCCCTGTGGTGGTGTGTCATGACCATTCTTCCAAAAACCCTAGAGCATTCAGGGTATGCTGCAGAGTGATGAGTAGCACCATCCATCCTCATCCTGCTCCAGGAGCTGAGCATGCAGCCCCTGCAGCACTCCCAGCTCCTGCTTGTGCAGGGAATGGGAGGCTGGGAATCCAACCCAAAGTCTTGTGCGGAGGCTCACAGCGGTTTATGTCACTAGGCTTCCAAGCCAGTCCAGAGTCTGTTTATGTCTGGTTGTAGGGAACTGTGTGACTCTCAGATTTGAGACCCATCGTTCAGGTAGTATAGTTAGAGACTTGCTAGGAATTTTGATCATCCACCTGTAATCTCTAAACACAAAGCTAAAAAAAGAATTAAAAAGCAATAAAAGGCCTTATAGTGCAACTTTTCTTCCCTTCCCCCCACCACCCAGCACCTTTTTAATATTGCAGCATTTTAGCCAGGGCCTTCTCCACTGAGGCTGAATGAAACTTTCCCTTTTATGTTGGGATGCAAAAGTGAAAGCAGGAGAGGTGGTACAGCTTCCTCTTTCTAATCACATGTTTGAGTTTTGCATTCTTGTTTGCTGTTTGGGTGCAACAAGGCACTTCAGTGTCTGGTGGTTTGCAAATAAGCTAAGTCCTCCAGACAATTTATTCTCATGGCTTTGTAAGTGGGGTTGTCTTTTTTTAAATGTATTGCACCATTTAAACCAAACAAAACTCTGGTAATGTAATATAAGGTGCTACTCTGGCAGGGAAATTGAGAGATTAAATGAAACACTGGACTGCCAGCACACTGTGCTTACCTCGCTCTTTGGTGCTGAAGTCTCTTAACAGTGCATGATGTTACATATGTCAGATATCCTTGATTATGTAGGCACAGAAGGGTGACTTAAGGATAGATTGTTTGCCTGGAGTTTCATGGTTATCTCTGAATTTCTGTGCTCTGGTGCATTTAAGTTCGAGCCACTGATGTTATCCCTCAAGTACCATTTGTGGTTTTGAGTTTTGCTTTTCATAATAGCATTGCACAGAGGGAGGGAAGAAGGTAAAGGACCTCTTCCATAGCCATAGAGCAGAGTTAACAGAACTGGACACAGTATTCCAGCATTGGTCCATCAGTGCCAAATACAGAGAGGTAAAATAACCCCTCTACTCCTACTCAAGATTCCCGTTTATGCATCCCAGGTCTGCCTGCATAAGACTTTTGGCCATAGTGTTACACTGAGAGCTCATGTTCAGCTGATTATCCAGCACCACTCTCAAATCTTACTCAGAGCTACTATCTCCCACGATAGATTCTCCCATCCAGTAAATATGGCCTAAATGATTTGTTCTTAGATGTCAACATTTACATTTAGCCTTATTAAAAAGCTTGCCGCCAGCTTACCAACAATCCAGATGACTTGGTAGTTGAGACCTGTCCTCTTAATTATTTACCACTCCCCCAATGTTTGTGTCATCTGATCATTTCGTCAGTGATGACTTTGTTTGTTCCAGGTCATTGGTAAAAATGTTAGAGTGTGGCCAAGAACCGATACCTGCGGGACCCAAATGGAAAAACAGCCACTCAATGGTGCTTCCCTGTTTACAGTTACATTTTGAGAACTATCTGTTAGCCAGTTTTAATCCATTTAATGTTTGCTATGTTTATTTTTATATTGTTCCAGTTTTTTAAACAAAATGTTGTGTGGTACCAATTCAAACACTTGATAAAAGTCTAAGTGTGTTATGACAACACTATTTTCTTTATCAGACAAACTTGTAATTGTGTCCAAAAATATCAGATTAGTTTGATGGGATCTGTTTTCCATAAACCCATGTTGATTTGCATTAATTATATTACTCTCCTTTAATTCTTCATTAATCGAGTCATGGATCAGCCTACCCTCTCCATTATCTTGCCCAGGATCAGTGTTGGACTAATAGGCCTATAATTACTGAGATCGTTCTGTTTACCCATTTTAAATATTGGCATAACATTAGCTTTTTTCTAGTCTTCTGGGACTTCCCCAGTGTTCCAACATTTATTAAAAATCAACATTAACAATGCAGTGAGCACCCCAGCCAGCTCTTTTAAAACTCTTGGATGCAAGTTGTCAGGACTTGATGAGTCAATAACATCGACCTTTAGTAGCTGCTGTTTAACATCATCCAGAGATACTAGTGGAATGGAGAGTGTTAATGGTTTCTGATTCTCTCTTCACTTACCCCAGTGTAACTCTGTTGACTTCAGTAGAGTGAGCATCTGTTCCAAAGACCGTTGAAGCCAAGTCCAGTTGGCTTTCGATCAGGCTTCACTGCTGATTTACACCAATGTAAATGAGAGTAGAGTCAGGCTAATATTGTTTTCTTAGCAGGTCAGAAGTAATTCACTGTACTCCCTTGTAAATTTTCCAAAGATCCATGTTATTAAATAATTAAAAAATAAGGAAGCCTTTGTGTAACAGAGGGCTGAGGGTGGAATCTTATAAACTTGTTAGCCCAATTCTGCTCTGGATATGAGTACTAAAGTCCATAGAACTGCATGTACTTTTCAGTGAAGATTTGGTTTGCTGCATTCCAGATGGACTGCTTAAAAGGTTTCTTAAGAAATGATACTGCTCAGAGTCTGTGTTTTCCAATCACTGCATCACAGACTTCATTAGAAAACTTGAAGTCACAACACTGGGGCTGAATTTCAATTCTTTGTTGATTCCCATGATATATATGTTGGATGAAATGTCAAAGACTTCTTACAGTGTGATTCCCCAAGAAGAAAGGAAGACAGGCGTGGGCTATTACCTTGGAAATCTTGTGTAGTTTGCGGTTAATGAATAAATCAGTTGTGTTGAAGATGGGGAAAAAACCCACCCCCACTTCAGAAAAATAAAGAGGGTGTGGAAGGGGGAGCTGATGTTCCTAGCTCTAAAGCAGCTTCTCTCAGACATACGGTAGTTAGTTCCCTGTATGTCTGCTCTCAGGCTGCAATCCAAACTCTGCAGTGGTTTATAATTAAACCCAAGTTTTGAGGGTTCTGTCAAGTTCTTGTTGCCCACCAGGTCAAGCTGAGTCTGGTTTCCATCATAGCACGTTTCAGTTCAGTTCCCCCTTGAGGAAGCATGGGAACAGACAGTCCATTCATATTGAACAGATGACCATGGGGGTAGGCGTAAAAAAAAGTCTCTTTTTGTGTATTAAGCTAAGACTGAGAAGTTATGAAAACTGCTTAATAATGTTCCCTAACATTTATACCACGCTATTTTCTTATTTTAATTTTCCAGGCCATTAAAAATAATTGAAAGTTATTGCCAAATCCCCTGAAGATATAATTTTTTGTTTTAAATAAGCTTATTTTCATACTTGTGAGATCACCAGATATTTATTTGACCGTCTTTATAGGGGTCATGCAGATTGCACACATGGGATGGGAATGTGGAATAGGACTCTCACTGTAACAAGAAAATGAGAAGGGAGTGTGGAAAAATAGTAAAGGTGTCCAGTAAATGTTTGGATATTTAATTATTTGAACAAAAGGAATGTATCTGATTGTGCATTTACCACCTGAGTCCCAGATTCTGCAAAGCACATAAACGTGCTTAAAGTTAAGCTTGTGCTTAAGTCCAGTTAACTTAAATGGGACTTACTGTGCACGTTAAGTGCTTTGTTTGAGACAGATGCTGAATTGAGGCCTACAAAAACATCAATCAAGGTAATTCAGGCAAAAAAGTTTACTTGTGTACATGTTTGCGGGACTGGGCCATTAGATACTGTGGTTTCTACTGCACTCTGTGAAAGGCTGTAGGGCCTAATATAGAAAGAAAAAGAGAGCCAGGCAATTGTATTGGTTGATACAGGCTGTATATATAGCCAAACCTTTTCTATCTTTACTTTTATCCTATTAATAGAGTTGTTGCAGACACAATCCATGTGGCTGCTCAGTCATGCTGCATTGTAATATTGCTTAGCCAGTTCTGCCCCTTAAGGCTTAAAATCCATCACATTATACAAGAGCTGAAAGCCTTCTTGTGGTGTCCCAGTTTTTTTCCCCTCATGTCCATCCCGTCCCGTTTTTTTTTAAATTCCTTTTTCTTTCGTTTGATGATATATAAATGTGTATCTGCATCTATATCAGTTGCATTTAAAAAAATCTTACTATCTACAATATCATAGGTTGAATGGATGATTTTTATGCTGGAATAAAGAAGAAATTGGGGTGATGGAGAAGAATGCACACTGTTTGTAAAGTGCCAGAAGAAAAGGGGAGCCAGCTGTATAGAGCTGCTGGAAAGGCTGAACTGAAGAGCTTTCCTCCTCTTACCCCGCCACTTTCCCCTCTCCGCAAACGCCCCTTCTAAGCACAATGTCTGGTGCAAAGAGCACGTGATGCTTATTTCTAAAGGCAGCAAAAGAGGCTTTGAAAGTCTAAGACTGTAATTGGTTGTCTGGCTTTATCCTTGGAGCTCTGGGGAGGTTTCAGAAGTAATAACGGTTACTTAAAGTAGATGAGCTTCTTGTGGGTTTCCTAGAATCATAACCCTTCTTCAGAGCGCATTAGTTGTCTGGTACTTACAGAAGCATCTGCCTGTCTTTTCTGTAGCTTTCAAAATATTTTGAAAGCAAAGAATTTGGTTTCTCCCACTACTTGGTGTGTGGTGATGAAGGAGACACCTCCCTGGAATGCAACATTTGTCAGGGTCCCTGGCCTGACTGAAAAGAAAGATGGGAAGAAAAAGCTATGTCCTTTTATTGACTTTAAATCCTCGTTTAGGCCCCTAAATTGTACCCAAAATGTCTTACCCTGTATATGCACAATCTGTTCCTTTCAATCTGCACTAAAGGTTTGCTTGTGATGAAAAATATGGCAGTCAGTAAGAAACTCTGGAGAGATGTGTGAGGACATACGTTTTCATTTATTAAGAATGGGAATTTGTGTTTGCAGTTTCCATTAGCCTTAATGAGATTTGTAAACAATTAATAATTATTGAATTAACAATAGACCCTCCCTTTAGACTTTTAAACAGCCTTGGACATGGAAGTTATGTCGTCCACTGGTTAGAGCAGGGAACAGGAATTACTCCTGCATTCTGGTTCTAGCTCCGACAGTGACTTCCTATATGTCTTTGAGCAAGCTGCCACAGCCTCTGTTTTACTTTTCTATAGAATGGATGTAATTGCCTGTAGGATTGTGTTTCGAGATCTTCTGATGAGAAGTGCTGTATAAGTGCAAATTATTAACACTGATACTGCAGCTTTTAATTAAAAGGAAGGATTGTATGACTGTGGTCCCTTAGGAACCTCCAGGAAGGAGTGTATGACTGTGGTCCTTTGGGAACCTCCAGGATTTAAGAAGTGTGTCTCATGATCAGCTGGCTCTTTGAACTTTGAAGTAATTTATTGTGATGCGCTTAGACTACTCTTCCCAGCTTATTCTGATGAATCTCACAGTTCTGTTTCTCTCCTCCTCCACCCCACTGCTGCCTGTCAGTGTCACGTGGCCATGCACATGTGCCATGGTTTTGCCAAAGGTACTGACAGCAAACTAGCCTGCCACAAGTATCAGGTTAGGTGCCTGGAGGAGGAGTGGGAGAGGCTCTGACTGCCTAATTCTCTGCAAAAGGGACAGAAGAGATTCCTGAGGGGGCATTGCATCTTTGTGTTACATTATTTAGTTTTGTTTTTCTTTTTAATCCATGGTTCTATATATTTTTTTTAAAAAACCCAAGCCCCTGCACTGACTTGAAGAATGTTCTACCAATAAAATATTTAAAATGCTTTTAAAAATCATAATCCTGGCAGCCATCCATAAAGGATTTTATTCACATTTTAGCTGTAGGCATCTCTCTGCAAAGCAGCAGGGCTTGGGATGTAAAACTCATGCTGAAGTCCCCTTTCACATGGCATGGATGGGAGATAGTCGCTTTGATTGACAGCCGGGCGCAGTAGCAGCCTGTCAGTTAACATATTGGGTTCGCATCGAGGGTGATCCTGGCGTTAGAAGCAGACTGCTCTCAGTCTTAACTGGGAGAAGCTGATTATGTCATGGGAATAGTGCCAGAAAGACATTAGTTTAGCAAGACAGGAACAAACAGCTTCCTTTAAGGAAGACCATGGTGCCTATAGGTTATTCAGTGGGGGGTAGCATTGGCACAGGCACTGTTTCGGAAAGGTACCTGGTGGAGAGATCCTAGCACAAGTGGAATGGGCCTGAGAGGAACAGAAAAACAAGAAGGTGTCTGAAAACAAATGCCAGGCCCGTGAGGTAAGGGGGCTTCAGCATCATTCCAAGAGCTCTGTTCAGTGCCCCCATGTGACATGCAGGCATTCAGATCTGTAGAGCCGTAAGCAGCTGCCATATGCAAAAACCAGTTGTATTCGTTAGCTCTCTCTCCCTGCAGCAGTCAATATGTGTGCTGTAATGAAGGGAGAAGCCAAATGGGTGTTGCAGTTTGTGGAGGTCAGCAGAGGGCCTACTTTTAGACATAATAAGCCATCTCAAGCTTGGGGATGCATTCAAGGGTGTTAAGTAGCCATCAAAAGACACATGCAGATAGAGCTTTCCCCTGCACTTCCGAAGACAGCTTGATTGTTTAGTGGTGCTGCACATCCTGCCTGTCCCCCATCCAAGATGTTTCATCACACAAAGGGGTGGAGGAGGAGTAAATCTGCCATGCAGCATGTTGGAATTAATTGTTAAAAAATGCAGAAATCCACAGCATCATTGACCATTTGCAGCAGAGAAATCCTATAAGTTTGCATTCTCCAGGTGCTGGCAGCATTTAGCTGCATTCCCATTTTAAATCAAAGGCAGGTTGTGTTTTTAGGAGACCATGGGCTACTACCGCAGGCACCAGAGGAATCAGAAAAAACCCCAAATCAGTCCATTTTACAGCTTGTTAATAGTCTGACCTGAAACTAGAGGAGGGTTTAACAAAACAACAAGAAGACCCCATCTGTTTTCTATCAATGTTGGGTTTCCCCCCTCTTTTCAGAGTTTGTGAACACTGGCCACTGAAGTTTATTATGCGTCAGATGATATTTGAGGAAGAACAACACGCTTGCTAGAGCCGACATTAGCAAAAGCCACGAGGGGAATACTTGCCCTTTTATTTAAGGTTTGAAATTAAAATGAGATTTTTGGCTGGCAGAGTGGACTCCTCTAAATAGAGAAACTGATGCCTTTGAGAGAATTTCAAGATGGGAACTTACAAGCAAATAGGGCACCAGATTCTGGTTTTAATTTAAAAAAGGGGGGGGGGGAGTGGCAGATGTTATCTGTTAAATGCTTTTTAGGTTCCCAGGACAATGACCCTGTAGGGCAGGGTTTGAAAACCAGCAGAGTAGGGCTGTTTAAAGGAGGTTGCTTGCTTCCTGTTGAATCCTGCTTCCATGAAACCCAATGGCAAAACTCTCCTCAACTTCATTGGTGTAGGATCAAAGCCCTAGGTTCCTCCCTCCTGTGTACCATCCTTGAGCACACATGCATGCATGTGCACATGCTCACACTCAGTTTCTCTCTCAGACACACACAAACACCAATCACATCCTCTCGGTATCCACATAGAATTCAAAGAGTTCCCACACAACTGTTGCCAACAAAAATGAGCCGCAGAGAAGGGGCCATTTTTCCTGCTTTGACCTGGTTTCCACTAGTGTCAGCGACTGGCTCTGCTCCAGCATTGGGATATGTGTGTGTATGTTGGTTGGTTGGTTTTTGTGTGTTTACCCAAACCTCAGGGTAGGGAATTCTTTTCTAGCCATAAGTTTTAGTTTGCGCTGGAAGAGTAAGGCAGAATCTTCGCCAGTGAAAAAGGGGCTTTGACCCAGGGCCAAACACCAAGTACAGTTCTTAACAAATAATCAACTTTATTTTTTTGGCACTTTCTTTACCAAGGTTTTCCTGTGGGAGCACTGTACTCTAGAGATTTAATTCTTGACATTCAGGCTGTACTCCCTTTTCTATTTGGGGAAGGAGTGTTGTGATTACAACACAGGACTCTGTATTCCATTCTTGGCCCTGTCCATGATTACTCTTAAGTATTCAGTACCTCAGTTTCCCCATCTGTGCAATGAGAACAATAATCTCTGCTGTCATCACTAGAAAGTCAGTGTTCACCCACAGTGATTACTAGTGGTATCTGAGATGTGGGATTATTTCATGCATATTGAAAAAATACAGAGTGGCTCTTGTGGATAAATGTCGGTTTCATAACCCCTGTAAATTTATAGATTTTTAAGGCCTGCAGGGGCCATGATATCATCTAGTTTGACCTCTTGCTAACACTGGTGTAGGTGGGAGGTTTAATTATTTAATGAATGCTTGCAAAGTGCTTTGAGATCTTTGGATTGAAAAAGCTATGTTTTTGTAATCGTCATCCAGATAGAGTAGAAGGCTTTCTGGAGGCAGCTGTCTGGTTCAAAGGGGAAACATACTTTTAAAGTCACCTTGTCACTTTGGTTCAAAACGTTGGTTTTTTCCATACTGAGATCCCCCAGAGCCCACCTCCCATTCAGCAACATGTGAAGGGAAGCATGGTGATAACTCCCTGACATCTTTTCACAACACCCAAGGGTTTTGCGACCCCAGTTTAACCCCACTCTCTGAATCCCTGAGCTATTGTTTCAGCCTGTCTGCAGATTCAGGCAGATATCACTGCCTTTGCTTTTTTGAGGTTATCGCTGCACCCGTAAGCTAGAAACATAATCTTTTAAAATGCAGGGATGAGAAACAGAGGGAAAGCGAAGCCCGCCCCCTCCCCCCCAATTCTGAAATAGCAGCTCAGAATAGGAGTGTGTGTAATTTATAATGAAGATTATTTTGGTAATAGAAATGTTACAGTCTGCTTTGTATATGTGTGTATGAGACAACTGGTTAGTATAGGCTATGGGGTTTGAGACAGGTTCGTCCAGCTCTAGTGAAGTCGTGTTAGTGCATTGCCCTATGAGGACTGCTTTTTTTTCTAGGCTAGATGGCAGCTGAAATCTGAAAAAGGAATTCGTTTACAGATAAAAATAAATAGCATTATTTCACTCGGTGCATTTTTTCCAGATTGCTCAGAGTGAAATACTTCCTATTTATTATATATACATACATGTGCACGCATGCACACAAATACTTATATTTACACACATGCATGCACACACACGTTCCTTCCTTTATAAAATAATATCCACAGTTACATTCCAGCTGCATTCACAAACTTTTTTTTTTTTTTTTTTTTTAAATAATAAGTACATTGGGTTTTTTGATTCCAGCTGTGCAACCTCTCTGGGCTTTGTATGTGTGTTTTGATGTGGTTGTGTGCAAGGATCCCATCAGGGGCTGCATGTCTAAAATCCTCCCCAGATTTAGTCAGCTTGGTCAACCCTGTAGGTGTCTGGGAGTAATTTCAAGGATAAGAGCTGTTTATGTCTGGCTCAGAGTTTCTCGGAACAGCAAGCTGAAACTGGCTGTCGCTTATTTTAAAAAATATGTGTATACTGTGGTTTTCCTTTGTGAGGATGCATCTGAACCCTAAAGTAGAGAAAAGTTAAAATTGTACCCCTTGCAGAGAGAGTCTTTGATTTGAATGCAGTGAAATACAGAGAAGGGTGCTCATTTGCTGAAGTTATTCTGTCAGAGCACCTAGGGCTCAGGCAGGCAGGGAAGTGCCCTTATCAGAAGACGTCTGGACCCAAGTGGTTGCTTAATCGTGCCCTTGAAGGAAACAGTAAACCAACAACAAGCTGCAAAAATGTTTCTGTATTCTCTGTTAAGCCAGCTATCGGTGACTGGCCTCAAGCCTTGAAATCCAGCTCTATGGACCCAGTCCTACCACCTTTTACTGATGGGTGAAGTCTCTTCAGCTTCCCTTGGGTCAGAATATGTAGGATCAGGCCCAAAGAATCATTTTAATCAAACAATTTAACAGATTGAGGCGGAAGGGGAGTAAGAGAGTCTAATTCCTGAGTTCAGTAATAACTTTGAGCCAGTTCAACTGTTAGAGCAGTTTTTTCTGAATCTAAATGTCCAGATAGGAATAGTTGGCTCTTTCTACCACTCCACCCCTACAAAATATTAATTTCAGAAATAAGTTTGCAAGCTACACTACAGCCTGTAGCAATCTGAAAGTATCCCAGGAGGTGTTTTTTTACACAAATCATGGCCATTTTTTTGTCCTAATAAATATGCTCCTGTGCATAAATGGAGCCAAGATCCCCCAGTTTACAAAATTCACAACCTCTCTGGAGTTGCTAAATTGTATTTAGCACTTTGAAAAGCAAATTACGCACATATATATGTTGTTTTCTTCCAGTGAAATTTTAAAATCAAGCCACAGCGTCAGTTGTTTTTTGTTGTTTTTGTGATAGCAACTAGAACAAACTGTTAGGAAATTGGGCTAGAAGATTTTTTATATGGATCCACTATTGGCTAGTTGTGAGTGTAAGCACAACCACCAAATGAAGACTGACCAAAATATTACAGTAAATAAAAAAAAAAGGAAGAAAAGTTCAGACAGCAAGGGGGAAAAAAAGGCTTCCTCCGCACGCTGGCCAAGAAGTTTGGAAATGGAAGCCGAGGCAGCCGCTGGGGCTAAGCAAAGCATTTTCTAGAAAACAGTTTTAATTTTGCTTCACTGCAGGCATTTTACAAAAGAGACTCTGTATCAGAAATTATATTAGATTGAGAAAGTGTGAGTGAGAAGCATTTTGTATGAACCAGAATGAGTCCAATTCCTGTCTTCCTTCCTGTAAATCAGAAGTGACTCCATTGGAGTCAAAGGACTTTACACTGATGTGAGAGGAGAATTAGCCCCTTTGTTCTCAAATCCTGGAGCTGAACTTTCTGAAGCACCATATAACTAAAACAGTGCATCTTACATAACATTCTTTGGCTGGGAAGTCGTAGCGTTTGCACTGGTATGGATTAAGTAGAATAAGGCTTCTGAGCAACCTGAAGGCTCTCCCTCTGGGAGCAGGCAAAGTGAGTCCAGGTCAGATCTCCAATACAAGAGTGAGCAGAGAGGCTCTAGAAACGTGCTTTTCACAGCACCTTTTCAAACCACTGTGTAACAGGCACTCTCTGAAGGGCTTTCAGCTGTGGTTTATGAAGCCTCCCCGCAGGTCAGACGCAGGGCGACACAGTGGCAGCCAGCGAGCGTGCTGGGAAGGGCAGGAATAGAAAGCAAATACTTCATGTCATCAGGCCTCCCAAAATGACAGGGTAAAATGAATACTTGCTGTTTCCACCAGAGCTGTCGGGTGGGCAAAGACAGAGAACTCTGCACTGTGACGGTCTGGCCTCCTGCCACCAAAACCAGAAACGTCATTAAAAAAAAGGGAGGGGAGGGGGGAGACTGTGGTAAGCACTTCCTAGAACTGGTGTTTAGATATGGTAGGTTTTTCTCTTTTCAATATATACAGTAAGGATACAGTAAATCTTCCTACTGCTCCAGATTACAGTGCTCTGAGCTTACCCTGTGTTACTGAGACAGGTCGTTTGTAGCTATCAATCTGCATCAGACTAAATATTTTTCTGCAGTCCACGTGAAAGTACATTCCTTGATGGAGACCCCTTAATACCTTATTAATCACCAGTGGGGCTGCGTCACCAAAAGCCTGTAGGAAGCAAGTGTTCTGCTAATGATTGGAGCTTGTGTCAAGGTTTTAAAGGATTTGGATGAAAGGGGAACTCAAATCTAAACTATGCCTAGTTTGGGATTTTGCAAGAGTTTGTTCACAATTGAATGCCTGTAGAGCACGTTGCACCTGCCAAATAAACACACAGGGTTTGATTCCCCTCTCACTTACTCTGGATTGACCTCTCATGTAACTCCATGGTCTTCAGCGGAGTTACTCCTGATTTGCATTGGTGTAAGTCAGAGGAGACTCAGCACTGTATAAGAATGCCTGGGGTTAACTCAAGCCTCCATGCTCCTTGAGGCTTGCAAGCTGACTTGAAGGAACAGCTTAGAGTGTTTGTTGGTAACATAATGCACGCTTTCTCCAGACTGCTACTCATGGCACCCGAGGATGTGTCCTATGCAGCCTGCCGTTTGGCATTACTGTGAAATGTGTGGCCATGATGGCATGTGCAATGGCCTGAACCAACTTTAGGGCCCTTAAAACCGAACAACCTTTGGGGTTATGATTGGGGGAAGGGACTCCATTTGTGACACTGCCATTTCATTCTGTTTAATAATAATCCTGTCTATGCCAACTTTCTTCCAAGACAAAGTACTTGGAGGTGGGTAAGTGATGTCGTTATCCCCATTTGATACACAAAGGAGCTGAATGGAAGTGACTTGGTGAATCAGCAGCAGTAGCGCTCAGAATAGAACGTAGAAATCATGTCTGCCAGTCCCATCTCTGATCGTTACACCCCTCCCTTCCAGGGCTGGGAACAGACCCCAGGGTCCCGACTTCTAACTAGACACTGAGTGACACATCTTGCATACAGAGGCTTTCTTGGGGCTCGTTGCAGTGGCACAGCACACAGAGGGGTTAGGAGAGTTGCACTGACCCACTTTTTGTCCCTGATTAAGGAAAGCAGAACAATCCCTGAAGGATCACACGTTCAGCTGTTCTGTTTGGCTGGTTTTATTTTAATTGCAAGGTTCCTTGGTGAGGGGAGGAAAAGAGTCCTTAAAATAGCCTTGCTCCCTGACTGAGGTTGAATACCTCATGGCTTTCTGTGAGCTAGCTATGGCCACACAGGCTGTATCTCAGAAGCTCCTGGTATCTGTTTTGCCTAGCAAGATCCCATCTGGACATGACTTTCCTGAATCAGTTGCATGTTGTCTATGGGCTCCTTTGGGGCATAGTTGGTAATAGATCTCTTAAGTGCTTTCTGCAACACTTTTGCTGCAAGAGGACAGAATGAAAGGGGTGAGCCTGATCCTGATAAGAATGAGCATAGTTTGCTGAGTCAAATTACCAGCTGCAGCTTATTTCTGTTCTACACCTCATGCTCAGATACCACAGCAGCGAGCATGGTGCAAAGGCCTGGAAAGAGAGATTAGATGCACCATTGTTGTTTGTTTGGCTACTGAATTTCTAGTTGGAAGATTTACTTTTAAACTCAAACGAGTGCTGGTGAAAATCTCCAGCCCAGCAGCTCCTGGAGAGTGAAGTCTGCCAGGGAGCCACATGATGGGTGCTCTGCAGCTGGCAATGGGCAAGCTTTCTACCCACACACACATTGGGGAGGGGCTTTCAGAAGCACCCGAGGGCCTTGGGAGCACAAGTCCCATTGGCTTTCAGTGGCATATGTGCTTATATGTCAAAGGTGCTTTTGAAAATGCCGCCCATTGTGTCCGTCCTGTCCCGTTTGGCCCTTGGCCTTTCTGAGCAGGCCGTGACAGGTGCTACATTGGGCCAAATGCCATTTTTTTAAAAATAACACCCATCCACTAAGACTTGGACTCAGACCTGCCTCGTTCATTTAGGACAGCAAGGAGCTCCTGGATGGTAATGACACAGTCATTCACACTCCAGGCAGAACTTGGTCTGTCTAGGCACTTATGTAGCCCGTTATCTGTGCCTCACTCAGTCACTAATTGGTTTTACCCTCATAACAGCCCTGTGAGGTAGAGAGCCATTATCTCTATTGTACAGATGGTGCTTTGTGATTTTCCCAAGACCCACACAGCAAGTCAGTGACAGAGCCAAGAACTGAACTCAGGTTTTCTGAGTTCCAGCCCCAGGTCCTTCTACTGAATCATCTAGCTGAGGGGGAAAGTTACATCAAAGGTGGATGCAGCCCAATATGTGTCACTTATATTAGCATCCTTTTCATGACTGTCCTCGTTCTCTGGTGTGCATGTGCTTGGTCCCAGTAGGCGGCAATGGCTTTTTTATGGCCATTCCACTTTCTCCAGGTCCGTCTCCTATCCAGGTGCATCTCTAGATCACAAGTTTCTTTGGGATAAATGTGCAAACATGAGACAAGAAGCACCCACGTCTCTCAACCCACACCTAATGTTTGCGGCCAGTTGTAAAGACCGCAAATAACAGCTTACAGGTTCTGATCCAGAATACGCGGAAGGCAGTAGAATTACTCCCATTGGCTTGGGATCAGACCCAATTGCATACTGACCCTTGACTACAGCATCACAAACAGTGGTACTTTAATGCTGCACAGCTGAACCGGGTCATAACCTTGCTCTCTGCTGCTGACCCATTTGGACAGAAGTTGGATATCAATTATATATTTTATTGTTGTTTAGCCATTTGTTTCTTTATTTTCATGTATTTTTATCTTTTGGTGTCTGACATGTTTTTAACCCCCAAGAAATGTATTTTTGAGGTTTCTTCAAATAGGTATCAGACTGGCATTTGGTCTTGTGGTTTTTGCCCTTAGTGAGAAATCCACTTAATTTTCACAGGCTGAGTATCTGCTGAGACAAAAAACTCCGTCTTATGGTATAACTGAACTCAGCTCTTTGCATAGGGTAGCTGCAAAAGCTGCAGCTTGAACAACATGCTATCTATGCTATGCATAGATGTATGGGCGTCTTTCTGATTTTGCTTCCACTGGTTTTATGTGGGTGTAACCCCTGTGACTTCTCTGGCGTTCCTGACTGGTACACCAGCGTAAGGGAGATGAAGAGTCAGATCCATACACAATACACACATTTCTTTTTCCTTCTGGTAGTCACATAGAGATGAAAATAGAGGTTTCTGGGATCACTCTTTGTGATGCAAGCGACCATGAAAAGGTAGGCTTTTGTTTGTGGTAAGATCCACTCCAAGTTCTTGACCATAGCCCCTCCCATATATCTCCCTGGAGTGCGTTGATAGATGTACATGTAAAAATTGTGCATTACTGTGGCTTGGTCTCCTGAATTGCCCTTTCACAACCTTCCTTCCCTCCCCCAACAGACTGAATAATTTATTCTTGATGGTGACTTTGGACCTTCTGGGCTCAATCCTGTGTTAAGAGAGGCGTGAAGCTGAGCGGCCATAGAATGGAATTGTGCATCACAGTTCCTTCCCTGCTTCTCACCATTACTACAGTCCCGTAACCTGGGGCAGGTTACTTCTTTCTTTAGTGCAGCTTTTCTTGTGGGGGACGATAGTGGCCCTTTGGAGCCTGCCCCCCACTCCCAACCCAGGGCTGTGATCTGAGGAGTGGTGTTGTGGGGACGGGTGGGTTCTGCTCTTAGCCCATCTGCAACCACATGAAGTCAGGCCACAATTCAACCCTTTAAAGAAGTTCCTAGCCAAGTAGGATACAGTGATTTCTGCCAATATTGTTCCCTCATTCCCAATCCATTTTAAGCTCCATTTAAAAGTAAGGGGTGGGGTTGAGGGAAAGATACCCTATGGCCTAGTCAGAGTCTCCGCACAGAAAATGCTCTGTCCCTTTAACTGTCTGATTTCTATGCAAAGATGAATCAGTAACCCCAGGCAGTGTGGGTCACTGCACCTGCTGCCAGCCTGTCAGATGTTCTCAAAGCTACAATAATAGTCATAGTGGCCGGGCTTGCCCTGCATCACTGAACTCAAAGAGCAAAAGCCTGGAGTTTTTCTTTTCTCACTTGCTTTACCCCCAGCTATGGGGGCTGCATTCACATCCACCCTGGGAAGGATTAAAATCTTGTGCAATGTGCAGGAGACTCCTCCCTCCATTTTAACTGGAGATCTTGTCTGTAGTAGGCTTTTTGGGGTTCTGGATTAGGATTAAATTTAGCTGTGGTGAGAGATTTGGTCCCAAAGGGCTGAATGGGAACTGGAGAATGGGTCCCTTCTTTTTTGGAGGCTGCTTCTCATTTGGATCCTCTCAACTCTGGTGGGTGCACCCCTGCAGATCCCAGTCTGAACCGAAACCAGCCTTCATTTTGGGTCCCGTCACCCATTAATAGCCATCAGTTAAACGACTACTAGGTTTCCTGCACCTTCCCCTGAAGCATCTGCTAGGGGGTAGGGTCAGAGATGGGAGACCAGAATAGGTTGACTAATGCTCCAATCTTGTACAGAAGTTCCTATGTTCCTAGTCAGGGACTCTCATCACCACACATGATACTAAGCAACCCCTGTTTTGTGTCACTACCTTAAAATATCCGCTCGCCCGCCCGCCTGCCCCTCCCCACCTAAAGTTTTCCCCTCCTACTAGGCAAACAAGCCCGATTCTGCTCTCGTTTGCACCAGTGTAGATCAATAGAGTTATTGTAGTGTTAAACTGGAGTGAGCAGAATGAACCCAGGCTTTTTGACATGTCCTTTGGTGTTTGCAGCTGTTGGGTTTGGGGTGCTGTTTGGTTTCACAGACGAGGGAAACAGACATGTTTGCTTGTTGTTGCCTTATTGAGCACAGGGTCAGATTGTGAGAGAGGTTGAATTGCCAGCAGCTCCTATGGACTTTGCATCTCTCAGGGTTTGGCCCATGCTATTGTTCTCCTCCTCCAAGTGAGAACACTGCTTTGCTTGTAGTGCCTGAGCTTAGCTCGTAGCAGATAGTTGCTCACATTATAGCGTGGCTTAGGCAGACACACACACAGAGCACTCCCTGCTTTGTGCTTAAGAGAAACCCTTGGGAATAGAGGAGCCTGGAGGAAAAAAAGCACCTACTCAGCCTAGATGTGTCAAGCTGGAAACAGCCTGGAGAGGAAACTTGATGTGCAAACCCCAGAGGGAGCACCCATGAATGATCCAATCTTGAATGGCTTGGAAGTATCTTATTCTGAGAGCCCAATGTTCACTCTGTGTTGGACTGAAAAGGAACTTGCAGGTTCCAGGCCGGGCTTGCTATTTAACTCCTGGTCTGCTTGTTTTAGTATTATTATTTAGCATTTGGGAGGGACAGGATGTCTTTCTGAGAAGCAGTGGGTAAAGGGCATCTCCACTGATCTCATGCTTTGATAATACAATACCTAATCAAGCTAGCATGACATGTCAAAGTGACCTCATTTGGCCAAAATCCAAACTAGCCTGATTAATACCAATGTGACGATAAGACATCATGGTTAGCAGGTTCAAAATGTCATTTTTGTATCTTTTTGTAGAATCCATATAAACCTTTCTCTACTGTTTCTCCTTACCAAATCAAATGCTTTAGGGGAGGGAAAAAAAAAAAAAAAGGCAAATGCCACAGTGCTCCTAAGCTCCCCTATAACAAGAGATGTCTTTCACCAGTGCTATTGAGCAACTCTACAATAACAAGCCACTTTCCATAGCTCTAGCCTGTATGAGGTACCTTGCCACAACAAACCATCATGAGCAGCCCCAGCGCTTATGCGGAACTGTACAATAACAAACCAGTGTTCTTGAGCAACACAAGCAAAGGGGGAAAAGGTTTAAGGAAACATCTATTTTGTTTCAAGCTTCTAAGAGTTTATTACACATACCAGTGGGGGGGGGGGGGGCGGGGAAGAGTGGAGGGGAAAGTTATTTATAAGCATGGTGAAAAGCATCCTTATTGCCCTTTTAAATGCCACCTGTTAATATTTTATTTGTAATTTTGCATATTTAATATATTTGGAGGGAGATAAAAGAATTTTCATCCACATATGATCTACTGTGTATCCTCCATGCTGGCTGCTTTGGCCATAATGAAAGTGACAGTGCAGTACTTTCGACACTCTTATGTATTACCAGCCGAGAGCCTGTCCTAGCCTGGGGTGTAATCATTGAATCAGATGGAAGGGGGAGTTGTACTCCATGTCACATCATATTTTTGCATTTCAGTGTCCAGACTACTTGATTGTTTTTGTCTTTTCCCTTCCTGTAATCGTCCACCTCCTCAGCCCCAATTTTTCTAAGCTGTTACTCACACTCCCTTGTCCTGGGAAGATCAGATTCTGCCTCTTTCATCAGCAGACTCTGCTTTGCAAATCAAAAGTAATGCTTTCTCATTGGCTGCCTGTGTGACCTCTCTGCTGTGCCTATTGATCATGGGTTGACCACTTTTGACACTTGTAGATCATGAGTCTTTGATGGGTTTGTGGCATAGCTGCTGCAGCTAAGTGAGGAGGGAAAAATATTTTCAGTGGATGCCCAGATAGATAAGAATGTAACAAGAAGGGTAACCAAATGGCATGTGTGACATGGCAAGGAGTGACTGACCCACTGCTTTTTGGATTTCAAGGCCTTATCCCCACTTCTTAATGAACAGCACTGGTTCTTGGTTCATTATTGCACACTGAGGGTTGTAGTATCAAACCAGATGAGAGAGCAATTAGTAGTAGTAGTAGTAGTATTACAGTAGCACCCATAGTCCTGATTGTACATGGTGGGCAGTTCCTGCCCCAAAGAGTTAATAATCTAACTAGACAAGCCAGATAAAGGGTGGAAGGGGAAACAGAGGCAGCGGGAGGTGAAGTGACTTGCCTGAGGTCACATAGTAAGCTCGGTGTCAGCAACAGACTCCAGGGCTTCCAAGTCACAGTCCGGTGCCCTGCCCACAAGCCAACACTGATTCTCAGGAATGTTAGCACCACATGGTGAGAGATGATGTTGCTTCATTTTAGAGCAATGGGCCATCAGCAGCTGTTTCTCTTCTCCCCCGTGTGTGGGGTGGGGGGGTTTCCTCCTACCCCACTGTTGCGCAGGATTTCTCATCACGGCTCAGGTTCACAGAAACAGAACAGTGCTGACCAGTGGCAGCAAGGGATACAGATTGTTTCAGTTGCTGCTCCTATTTTTTGCAGCTCAGGCTTCCCCTCTGCCTTGGATGTCAGCCTTGATTTGAGGAAAAAAGGGAGGAGGGGGAGAAACAAAAAAAGAGAATGTTGTCTCTTTAAAATGCAAATTAGGTGACTTTTAAATATTGTCCCTCCAGCTCCTTTAAGACGTGACATTTTCCTCCTCGTTTCACCAAAAGCTGCTTGTTTTTACACAGTTCCCCCCGCCCTTTCCGAGCCCATTAAGGCACTAACTGTGTGTGCACAGGGCCCAGGATATCTGTCCTCCATCCTGCTTGAACAGAATATTCTCCTGCAGTTGAGTAGGGTAGTGGGGATGGAGGGGAGGATTGGTCTCCATGCTGAGTCTTGCCACCTGTTGCCTTTTTCATTCCAGGCCCCTTCCTCTCCCCTCCCCACATTGCTCACCATCCCCAGTGGATAGGGCTGGGACCCGCCTTGCTTGCCAAATACCATTCTGATGCTGTCACTGCTTCTGCACAGATAGCATCTCTGACAGCAAAAACGAACTTTTCCCCAACCCGCTGCCCCATGCTTTCCGCAGAAAGCGTTCCGAAGTGTCCCTTTCTAGCTGAGCTAGAGGGGCTGTGTCACAGCCTCTTCCAGAGTCAGCCCAAAGAAATAAAAAAGGCTGATGCTGCGCCAAAAGAAGCCCTTGCAAATCCACTGGTGCAGGCATTTGGCACTGGCACCGGTTAATTTTTCACTTGCAACTATACACACAGGTACTCTTGCTTCATCTGCTGTGTATGGAAAGGCGCCCCAGTCTCTCTAGCTCACCTTAGAATGTTATAGTAAGAGATCTGTGCTGGGTTTGATTATGTTACAGTGCATATCAGGCCGTAAAAGACCATGAGCAGTCAGAGCAGCACAGGCTGCCAGGTTAACTGGCATTAACTAGAGACTGGTTGGCTTGAGCCGCAGCTTGGCAAAGCTGCTCTGCCACCCATAAAAGTAGTAGATTGACTGTGTACTTGATGTCAGAGAGACCTCCAAATTAAGGCTGTTTTTTTGCTTGGCATTCAGCTCCAGGCTTTGCTATGAGAAGCATGGCTATGATAGTGGACTGGGCGTCTGGAGAGGGGAGTTTGAATCTCAGCTCTGCCTGCAACTCATCTGATAAATCACTCAGAGCAGAGTAGTGGTTTGGGGTAACTCAGTTTTGGGTCCTCAACTTGAGATGCCTTAAAGGTGCCTGATTTTCAGATAGTGCTGAGCACCCGCCCTCTATCAACCAGGCCTCTTTAAGGTGTCTCAAGCTGGGCACTCAGAATCAGTAGACACTTGTGAAAATCTTGCCCTTAAAACTTGTCTGTCCCACATTTTCCTCATTTGTAAAACAGAGACAGTGATACTTACCCACCTTTGTATAGTGCTCTGTGATCCTGGGATGGAAAAGCGCTGTATAACATATGGTATTAGGATTATTACTGGTAATTGCCATATTGTGCTGCCATATTAATAAGAGCTCTCTTGGATAGCAATATGGAAAAGCAAGGAGTATTCCAATTCAGAAAGAAAGTAAGTTGGTGTGTTCTTGTTTTATTATTTGTACTCTTCATGTGGAACGAGGGCCAGAGCCAGTTTGCTAGCCTTGTTTGTGCTGGCGGAGCGTCAGTCTGGTATCCCCAGCACACCAGTGAAACCAGTAGTTACCAATTTTTTTGCAAGCCACACTGGGACTGTAGGAATTTTATTTCTTCATGGTGTTGAGGGAAAGGGGTCCTGCCTGCCAAAGGACTTTTTTATGCTTGAGGGTGATTTATAGGCCAAGCTGAGCCACTTGTGGAAAAGGCAAAGCAGCTCTTGGCAGCGCCCCCAGAATCCACTGCAGCTGTGGGGTAGTGAAGTCATCGGCATAACAACCATTGCAAACAGAATAACAAAGTCTGCTCTGTTCTCATTTAAAATAATCTTTCCAATTCAGAAACCACATTAAAATTTACCTTTCTGCATATAATAAGCATAATAAAAAGGCAGATATTTCTTAGTGGCACAGTATGGATACCTCAGTTATATTTATGTTTCACTTTAGCCCTTGTATTGTAACTGTCTGTCTTGCCATTTATTTTTTAATGAATGAATGAAGCCAGTGTTGTGTCGTGGAATACATCTGTGACTGTCCTTTTGTCTCTCCCATTTGCAGCTCTTTAGGATGTAGTCATGAAATGACAGTTCTGTTCAAGGAATGGCAGGAAAAGATCAATATTTGTTTTAAATATCACCTTTTATCCTAGCACTAAACTGACTGTGGAAAAAAAAATTAATCTCTGATTCTCTCCTTCCTCCCTTCTTCCTTTCAGGTCTCTTCAGATCCTCCTGCTTCCAAAAAGCCCAAAATTGATGACTCTGCTTCCCAGTCTCCAACTTCTGCTGAGAAGGAAAAGCAGTCCAGTTGGTTACGGTCCTTGTCTGGTTCATCCAATAAGGTGATTTAAGTAACACACTTGCCCTATTTAAAATAGATTGGTGGGAAGATATTTGTGCTTGGTGTCCCTCCTTTGAAGCCAATGGAACACCACCAAGCATGGCTTTGACCCGTGCTTTCTAAAATGAAAAATGTTTTCCACATTTCCCCAATGAAGAGTGAATTACGCTGTCCTTCCCCTTCTCCTGCTGCCCCTCAATGAGAACTGGCGTGGCTGTGGGATGAAATAAGCAATTTCTTGATGCCTCAGTGGTATGGGAATCCTGAAAGGCCCTGGAGCCCCATGTGGTCTCTTGCAAACCACATGTTATTTGTTGGCAAGCAGCAACTGAAGGGGATTTTAAATCTAATCCAAACTCGGCTCTTCCAGTGAAAACTGCTAAGCAGTTAGGGCCAGCAAGCTGACCTCGCTGGGGAATTGTGCTAGAGATAACAGAACACATGCATGCTCGCAAGTCAATAAGTTTCCCTTGCCATTTATACTTCTAAAAAATATACTCAATGGTGACCTATTTTTGTTTTTCTCTTCCTTTCTTCCCTTCCCTCCCTTGCAGAGTATTGGTTGCGTCCATCCCCGTCAGCGTCTCTCTGCTTTCCGGCCTTGGTCCCCTGCTGTTTCAGCAAACGAGAAAGAGCTCTCGACACATCTTCCCCTGTTGATCCGAGACAGGTAAGAAGACATGAGCCATGGGGTGGGAGAGAGAATCAATTTTATTTGACAGAAATCCCCTTTGTGGGGGTTTCCCTTGTGTTGATATTAGTAGCTATGTTGTTCAGTTCAATTCAGTCCACTATGAAAGCAGCTGCAGCTGCAGAGTTTTTGATTCTGTGGAGGAAAAACAAGAAAGTGGCAGAATTTGTGCATTCATTAATTCAGCTTTCTTGAGTGAAACATGCCTCAAAAGATTGGGAAATTTAGGATCTGTTCATGAGTCGTTGCTAGTTCGGTGGTGCAAAGACAAAATCATTTTGTTCAGTTAGTCTAGAGTTTTGTCCATCTGCTATTTAAAGATGACTTGGTCATCAAATTCTAGGATGATGGGTGGCATCTGCACCAAATTGGTTAGAACCAGTTATTATCACCAGACAGCTCTTTGGTGGCCCCTGTGTAATCTGTCTGGTGGTCTCAGCCCAGGTCAGTAGCACACAAGTGTCCCTGTCACCAAACAACCATCAAAGCTGACACATTGGCTCCCTTGTTGGCAGTCTAAGCAGAAATGCCCTGGATTGAATGGGCCATAGAGCTGAAACCATCCTCATGGTTGTACAGATAGTCTCATGAGATATGGGTTGAGACATCCTAGGCATGATGGTTCATGGAAGCATCCACTCCTGCTGCATTTATTGTTCCTCATTCTGTAGGGCACATTTCACATGCACTAAATTCACCCTTTTTCTAAGGCTCTCAAGCCAGTGTCCATGTATAGTAGTCATCTGTTAAATTTACTGTCTCTAAAATCTTATCCCTTTGGCATTCGCTGTTGAAATATACTGAGATAGCTGTCCCTAGTAACACTCAAACTCTGGCTCATGGCATGTTTGACTTGTGCTTCTGAACGTCTTGATTCTGTACTTCCTAACAAACACTGTTCAGTCAATCAGTCTACTTCAAACCCATTTTATTGAATGTACGAGTTAGTATTTCAGGATTTAACAGGGCTTCCAGTTGTTATGGGAATTAATGGAGTTGGCTTCCAAAGCCATATGCCTATGGCTGCTTTCTTGGTAATTATTATTATTACAGCAGCACAGAGATTGGAGCCCCATTATGCTTGGCGCTGAATAGCCACAGAGAAGAATCCCTGCCCCAAAGAGCCCATCATCTGAATAGATGAGAAAAACAAAAAGTGGGAGGGGAAACAAAGGCGCAGCACATCAGTGGCACAGTTGGGATTGGACCCCAGGTCTCCAGTATCCTACCCATTGCTCCCATCCTTCTGGCTTTAAACACTCTGTCCTCCTGTATCAGTCCATGATTTTTATGTCTCCCAGGACCCCCATCCCACTCCTGGTTACTTCTGGAGAGGTTTCAACAGCATTTCTTAGCACTGCCGCCCGCACTCCTTTCTGCAGATCCCCCCAATGCCTTATCCATCATTCCAACCTGGCTGCTTAGATTTTTATTTAAATTGTATTTATCTCCCTTCTGTACAGCTCTTTCATTTTTTTGGAATGTAAAAGGGTCTGTACTTGTACAAAGGTGTTTAGATCCACGTGATTCTGCATGCATGTCTATACAGTATATGAATGTTCGTTTGGCTGTAACTGCAATAGGGTCTGCATATGGAAATCTCCATGGACACCTGGAGGTCCAGATTTGGAAAAAAACTGTTGAAGTTGTGACTGCAATCTGTGCTTGTGCACGCTGTGTATAAATGTATACTCTATTTGCATGTGTACCCCACTTTGTACATGTACGCTTGCTTTTGCATCTACAAATTATACAGCCAAGGCTTTGACAACCATTGTTGGAAAGTTGCTGTTATGGGCCTGATTCTGCTCTCACATTAGGTTTTTATACTAGTGTAACTCCATCGTGTGACTTCAATAATTACTCCTGATTTATACTGGTGCAAGCGTGATCAGAATCAGTTCTTGTCTAGGCAGTGGTGATAGTGCTGCCCATACTTGAGGTTGCCTGATGCTTTCCATTGTAAGTCCCTGTTTTCAGTTGTTTATAATCTTGCCAAACTTTAACTGCACAGGTTGAAAACTTTCATGCCAGTTGTCTGCCTCAGACTGAATTTTTTGTACAAGTTTCAGCTGAAACGGTTAGGAAGCTTCTGAGAAGAGATTGGGGGAAATACACTGTTTTGCTCCTGTTAAAAAAAATTCTTACAACCATTTTGTTAATACACTCTAGCACTTGAAAAAAGTGCTTAGAATTTGGTTGGGGAGTCACCCTGGTTTCGAGCATGTGTCTTGCTGTCCCTGTGAAAATTCATCCACATTTGGCAATTATAAGCCTCAGAAAAATTTTAGTTTGCACATGCTCACTGGAGACTTTAACGTATAATTAAAGATTGTCTCACGCTACATATGTGCAATGAAGCTGAATTAAGGCTACACGGGCAACCTTAATTCTGGCCTTTCCTACCTTTTGAGTGCTTGACATTGCAATCTATGTTCTTTAACATACTTCATTGAATGTAATATAATATATACACACACACACATACATGCAATGTGGAAAAATTAATTATACAGTACAGAATGTTGTTGGCATTCCCCAGGCTGTGCAATCTCAAAATTTGCAAGGCATTTGTGGGTAGGTAAATGGAAAAGCACCATATCTTGGAAGAATCAAAAAAGCACCAGAAACAGAAATATGGAAACAGCATTTAATGTATGGGAGACTTGAGGGTCTGGTACCTTCTGCGTTCACAGTATTTAATTCCTAATTCCTGTTGAACTAAGTGGAGGTTACCTGTGTAAATCCTCTGTGCCTTTAGAAGAGCATGGAACACTTAATGGGTGGAGCTCACAGGGCCAAATCCTCAGCTAGTGTAAAACAGGGTTGAAATCAATGCAGTTGCATTGTGTTACACCAATGGAGGATCTAGCTTTTCTCAGTACAATAGGCTGAATAGGAGGCATTGTGAAGGCAGGGGCAGGACTGAAGTTTTCCCTTTTTCCTTCATCTCTCCCTTTCCAAACAGTTTTTATTCCTACAAAAGTTTCGAGAATGCTGTGGCCCCCAACGTGGCTCTTGCACCTCCTGCTCAGCAGAAGATTGTAAGCAATTCCCCATGTGCCACAGTCGTGTCACGGAGCAGTGAGCCGCTGAGCAGCCCAGTCCAGCCACGGAAAAGAAAGCTGCCTGCAGACAACTCAGCAGTCCCGGAAGCAATGGCCACCGTCACTGCTACCGAAGAGGACAAAGAGTCAGAAGCAGAGATTGAAGTAGAAACCCGGGAGGAATGTAAGTGTGAGTTATCTGCATTTATTTTTTTTTTCCTTAAATAATTTTGGGCTTGGAAGTCAAACTTCCAGTGGAAGTTTAATGGGAGTTGAGTGCCTAATGTGATCTAGATACCTAACTCCCCATGGCCTCTTGGAAAATCCCAGACTTAAATAAATGACTGAAATAGTGAAAAACAGAGAAATGGTGGCATAAGTCAGGGGTGAAATTTTCACTGGAGGGCACCCAAGTGTGCACCCACAGAAAAGCACATGCATTGGCTGCCCCCACAAAACCTCACACTTGCATTAAAATGGTGAATGCCCATGCAAATGAGTATAACATACATCAAACAGTTGTGATGCTGCGCTGGCTGATCCTCTGGTGCAAAAAAATTCTGTCCTGGGACTTACATATGCAAGCTGAATTTCACCCACAGAGACTAGCAGAATTTCCCTATCCAGTTCTTCCCCAAAACACTGGAAATGTTCTCCAGATGGAGAGTTCAGATCATTTGCATGCAGGCATGAGCTCAGTGGGCTAAATCCCAAGTCCCTGCTCAGACAAAACTCCCACAAAATTCCCACTGGCTTTGGTGGGAGCCTTGCAGCCCTGTGCAGTGCTCAAATTTGTATTTTCATCGTACATCAAGTATCAGGGCATAAAACGTTTCTTTCCTTTCTCCTGTTTGCAACATTATTCATTGAGTTGCTCCATGTTTTCAAAGGGTCTCATCCCATTCGAAGTGAGGTTGCTGTGAATGCAAAGTACAACTGTTTGTTCACTTTTGGGGTTTTTAATTCCTTTCTTTTTTCATTTTCAGTCACCTCATCCCTGTCCTCACTCTCCTCCCCATCCTTTACTTCGTCCAGCTCTGCGAAGGACATGAGCTCACCTGGAATGCAAACCCCAGCCACTGTCAGCAACTCCTTTGAGGTTGCAACCCATGCTGAGTCTCACAGCAGCGGGTTGGAAGCTGAACTGGAGCATCTAAGGCAGGCCCTAGACAGCGGCCTGGATACTAAAGAAGCCAAAGAGAAATTCCTCCATGAAGTGGTTAAAATGAGAGTGAAACAGGAGGAGAAGCTAAATGCTGCCTTGCAGGCTAAACGCAGTTTGCACCAGGTAATGATGGACGACAGCTTCCTGCATATCCACTGCCAAAGGGAATCAGTTGGCTAGTCTTGCATTGAAAATAATTCATCTGTCTTTCCAAAAAGTTAGCAGTATTCCCTGGAGTTCTGGTTCGAAACAGAAAAGAGCAATGCATGGCATACAGGAGCTTTGTCTACATTTCACACATGCCACCTGCCTCTGCTTAAGACAGAATCCCAAATTTTTAACCAAAACCAAATCATTTTCCCAGTTTCCCTTTGAAAAGCTTGCCAGGCCCAGCTGAGTTAAAATTGTTTTCATTTTGATGAAGTTCACACATTTCTCTCCCCAAAGAAGGGCCTATTGAGAGCTTTTGGCAGTTGGGATGCATGTAAAATGTCACCCTTGTCCAACCCAGGCACATCGCAGCAGGGCATGGCATCAGCATGCTGGGGAGGCGAGATTGCCAGTCTATAATCAGCTATCTACATCTATGTGCTAGTAACCAGGGTCCAGTCTGCATTTGAAGCAGAACTAGCTGGTAACTAGTTGGAGCATAACTAGGTGGTATTGTAGCCCCAGTTCAATGGAGCTGGGATATTTTCTTTAACAATGAGGTCCACATTATTTTTAGCATAGAGGTCTGGGAGCAGAGGTAGCAGGGACCATCTTGCTATTTGCCAAAAGCAGGCACATGTTCCTGTTAGCCAATAAATGCCAGGTTAGGGGGGTCACTGGCTCAGATATAGATGTGATTGGTTTGCACTAAGGCTTTGCACCAAGAAAATGTAATATTAGAACTTAGGTGCTCTATCACTGTCCCCATAGCAGGAGAAGGGTGCCCGGATGAACCAGATTCATATTTGAACCAAAGTCTGCCCAATTTATTGGCACTGACTCCAGCATTAGGCCCAGTCTTGCAGCCCAATCTCTCACACTGATATACTGCTCCTGTAAAGTAGTCCTCTGTATCACAGGTTGCAGGGTCAGCTCTCAAGGGGAAGGAGATCTAGCACTCTCAGTCAGCCAGAGCTGCTCACTCCCTCTATGCCCTAGGGGCAAACCACTTGGTTTCCTTGTGTTTCAATGAAGCCAGCTATGTTTTAAAAAAAAAAAAGCAAACCCCATTTATGTATAAAGCAGGTGCTGAATCCACGGTGAGCTTTACAGGGTTAATCAAGCAAAGGAATGTGTCAGACTGGAAGAGAGGATGGTGTCTGGCCCTTGGTTTCCATTTCAGCAGCTCTGAGTTTTCTATTCCACAGAGATAGGGAGTACGTGCATGCGCGCCCCCAGTGTTGGGGTTGAGCTAACAATGGCCTGGCTGGGAAGTGAGATTATCAAAGGAGTGAATTTCCCATGACCCGACTGCTGAGTGTTACTTAACAGAGACATGTTGCTGTGAGGGTTTGCCTCGGACAGAGAGGAAGTCCAGCTTCTGGGGGCAGGGAGTGATGTGCCATAGTTTATTTAATTTAACCCTTTAAAAAGCCAGATCAGAGCCATTTTTTGCAAGCAGAAGCGTAAGTAATTGGTACATAGATATGGTATTGAGATTAGAATATTCGTAATGTGAAAAGCATATGATATATAGATGTGGGCAGTGTACATACACACACACACACTTTTTTTTTTTTTTTTTTTTTTTTTAACTACCAGTTAGCCTTCTCCTGTCTTTTTGTTCCCTTTAATTTCCTTCTGGTTTAATTTAATTTCACAGCTCTCACTTGGGTGACAGTTTTCATGATAGTTGTTCATGCTAAGAACTTAGATGGCAGGAAGGGAAAGTTTTCAGGGGGAAATGGAGGTTGGATTTAGCTTTGCTTTTACCGCAGGGGTTTACTAAATGTGGCAGAGCATTCCGCTCCATGGGCTGCACACAAACATAGATAGTACAACAGAACTGCTTAATGTTAGAAATTAAAAATAAGTAACTTATTTTTACACTCATCACAAGTATCTTCCTGGCCAGTTGCAATGGAGTTGTTGCTTGATTTCAGCAGCTGTAAAGCCTTTCTTGACCAACTTTGCCCTTCACAAGTGGCAGTCACAGGCTGCATTGTCCTGACTTTGTGCAACCTCAGCTTCGTATCTCCAGATAAAGGACAACCATTTAGGTTAACTCATTTGATCCTTCAGGCTGAAAGCAACTTTCAGAGTGTGCAGCATTCAGCACTGGCAGTGGATGCACCAAAAGAGTTAATTCCAGTTAATCTTTCTTCAGCCTTAGATAGTGACAGCCATTTTGCTTGATAGTAAAGATGCAAAATTTGGATCAGGCCTGGCTTTTTAAAGAGTTCAGGGCACCTTGGACCCAGGGTACTCTGGGCCCAGGATTTTGGCTTGGTCCATTAGAAGAATTGGGTCATTTGCAAAATTATGAGCTAGGTTCAGATTTCAGCCTCCTTCCCTCCCCCAACACTCAAAAATGCAGCGGTGTTTGAATCTGGAGGTTTGGTTTAGATCCATCTCTCCTTTCCAGTATCAATTAAGAACATAAGAGCAACCATACCGCATCAGACCAATGGTCCATCTAGCCCAGTAGCCTGTCTTCTGACTGTGGCCAATGCCAGATGCTTCAAAGGCAATGAGTAGAACAGGGCAATTATCGAGTGATCCATCCCCTTTTGTCCAGTCCCAGCTTCCAGCTGTCAGATGTTTACGGACACCCAGAGCAAGGGGTTACATCCCTGATCATCTTGGCTAATAGCCATTGATGGACCTAACCTCCATTAACTTACCTCATTCTTTTTTGAACCCCGTTTCTTGCTGTAATCTTGTATGAGCTGCTTCTGTTCCTGTGATTTTTCTATAATTGCTTGTGCCTTCTAGGAGCTGGAGTTCCTCCGCGTGGCTAAGAAGGAGAAGCTGAGAGAGGCAACCGAGGCAAAGCGCAACTTGAGGAAAGAGATTGAACGTCTTAGAGCTGAGAACGAGAAGAAAATGAAAGAAGCCAATGAGTCGCGGATACGACTAAAGCGGGAACTGGAGCAAGCCAGGCAGATCCGGGTGTGCGACAAAGGATGTGAAGCAGGCAGGCTGCGGGCCAAGTACTCTGCCCAGGTAAGGCCAGGCCTTTGAGAGTTGAGCTTCCCTGCTCTCCACTTCTTAGGGTTAATCAGCCATCCTTCTTCAGCCTGTACACCCCTTGACTCCAGTAGACATATTCTTTGCCTGTGTAGGTACCTGTATGGCCCCTCTGTAGTATCTAGGCCACCCGGTACGCTGAGACATGGGGAAGAATTTTCTTCCATTTTACAGACGGGGAGCTGAGGCAATAAAGAGGTGAAGTGACTTGCCAGGTCATGTAGGGAGCCTGTGACAGAGCAGAAAATTGGACCTAACTCCCCTGAGTTCCAGTCCAGCACCTTACGCACAAACCCATCCTTCCTTCTCCAGAGTTAGGCCTTCTGTAAACGCTCCCCAGGTGTGAGGAAGGTCACCCACACAACTAAACTCAGACATTTTAGCTGCAGGCTGTGCCAAGGATATTCCTGATGGGTAAAATTCACCCTGTGAAGGGGGCCAGCATTGGCCCTGGCACTGCTACACTCCCAGTTGAGCCCCTTGGGCCATGTGCTGTCCCTCTGTCCAGGGGTGATTTGATTTAGTGAGAGTATTAGACAAAGTCCCATAGATTTCAGTCACTTTCCGTAATAGGATTTCCCTAGCAATCATGTGCAGATTCAGAAGAATAGGAGTGGGTCAGGCTGCAAGACTGGACTGCACCAGTGAGAGGGAGTTTTGCTGATGGCTGTGAGGTACAAACTGAGCGAAGTAGCAGGTCTAAGAAGAGCCAGTGGAATCTCTGGGGCAGCAGGAGTGTTTCACTGTAAGCATCTCTTATACCCTTTGAGCTTTTACATTAACCCCCGTCCCCTCTCCGCCTCCCCTCAGCCAGATTCTGTTCTAACAAAATAGTCACCAACAAAAGCCGGGGCCCCAAGAGCTCTGGCTGCATGTCCTTAAGTCGCCTTGTTGTGTCTTGGTCTTGCAGGGCATGTGGAATGCAAGGCCAACCACTGTTCCAAGCCCCCTGAAATGACCAGCTTAACAGGCTCAGCTAAGAGCAGAATGGCAGCCCCTGGATTTCCGTGAGAAACAGCAGTCAAGAGGAATCCTCTGCAGTGCTCTGCCCTCCCTTCTCCCCCATCACTAAAACAACCTCAGTGGCCCCTGATTCCCTTCCCATAAAAGAACAAGCCTCATGCCACTTGTTAACCCTCTCACAACCTGCTCCTCTCCAAAAATCCCCCAAGTAGCACTTCTCCCCAATTCCCTCCCCTCACCTGCCTCTCCCGTTCTGCCATCTAGCCCTATTCGATCCTGCTCCCTCCTTGACCACCTTCTGCCAAACTGTTTCCCCACTGGTTCCCAGTCCAAGCATCTGGGTGAAAAGTGGTTAATACGGGAGATGGATCAGAGAGAGTCTAGATCACAGGGAGTTTCTGGCAACAGGGAGATGGGGCAGGTTTCACTCCCTGTCCAAGCAGCTGCCTTCCTGCCAGAGTCCCTCTCCCCACACTAACTTCCTATCTTCCTCCCGCCCATCCTTCCTGAAAATTCCTGGAAAGCAGCCAGTTTCATGTTGTTTTAGCATTGTCTGGGGGGAATGAATAATTATTTTTGCTAGATGTCAGTCTGCACAGAGCAGAGATACATGTAACATCTATGCAAGCACCATATAAGTAGCATGCATTTGAACTACTAGAGGATTAGATCACGGATCAAAATATGTGTATTCACATTAGCTCATATCTAATGTAGCATGTCATTACACATACATCCCCTCATTTGAGCCTGGATTGCAGATCATTCTTCCCAAATACCAAAACTTAAAACTGCAGCCTTTCAAAGAGTCCTTTTAAAAGGCAAAAAGAAAAAGCAACAACCTAAATTTATCTAACCTTGGCTCTCAATAACGGGAAGGGGAGTGGTCTGATTGTACCGCTCTGAGACATGCCTAACCAGGAGACCAGAAACAGGAAATGATGTGGGCTTCCTCCCTAGCATCACGGGATGTTTCACTGATAAGAGGTGTCCAGACTAAACATACCCAGACTTGAGCTCTGTTGCACTGGGTGTTACCTACAATTGACTTCCACTTCAGCAAAAAAAAACAAAAAACCACCAAGGCCACAGGCAGTGCAGATCAAATAAACCCTTTTACTTATGGATGGATGAAGCTTTGCTGAGCTGCAGGTGTGTCATCTCTTGTATTTTGCTCTGGAATAAAATTTGACTTGTATTTTTTTTCATCTCCCATAATAGTCTCCCAGTAGTGAGGTTTTCAGATACATGGATTTAGCATGAGGCTAAAATTTGCAAAAACACCTAATTGACTTAGGAGCCTAAGGTTAAAATTTTCAAAAGTGACTTAGGTACTTAAGAGGCTAAAAATTTTGAAGAAAGTCACTGGGACTTACGCTGCTAAGTGTTTTTGAAAATTTTATACTATATGTCCTTGTGCCTTAAATTGTAGCTGCCAAACTTGCACAGGAAGAACGAGAGCGAGGGAGAGTATGTGTGCGCACATGTTAATGATTTTTGAAGAAACCACAGTTCTTTTGCCAGGTTTAGTCTGAGAAATAGCAGCGAACAAGCATGAGAAGACATAATAAACCCAGGGCTGGGCTTGTCAACAGGAATTTAAAAGTTAGGGGCCAACCTCCTGGTAAAAGGCATGCCTGTCAGGTGCTAACCCTTCCTCCTTTGTGTAAGGAGCCATGGACTCTTTGGCCCCATCCCTGTGCCTGGAAGCCCAGCTGCTTTTTCAGCATCAGTTTATGGCCCAGCGACCACTTTCAGCTCACTCTGGTCAAAAAATGAGTTTGACCAACTGCCAGTTTAAAATTACCTATCATGGAGAATGCACATTAGTTTACCCTCCATGTTAAAAATGTAGGCCTTATTTCCAGTCTGAATTTGTCAAAGAGCATTGCTGGGGGGGGCAGAGGCAATTTAAAATATTCATGTTTTCCCTCCTTCAGCCCACACCGCTCATGCCTTCCCTTCAAATCAGCTGCATGATTACATGACTAGCATTGTCTTCCCTTCCCCAAACTCCTTTCCGTTTAACATCCAAAGTGTCGGGATTCTTGTCTGTGTGTAAAGTGAGATCACAGTTGACCTTTCGGGGGGCTGTGAGAAACTTGAAGGTCCAGCCGGCTCATCAGAAAGCATTTTTGGAGATTCATGCTAATCACCCATCTAAACTGCATGGAAATGAGTCACTTCAGCCATTTAGCAGGCAGTTATACTCCTGCATGTTGCTACCTGAAAAATCCATGGGTTTAAGAACTGCACGAGCTTGGGGCTTCAGTAAATGACCTCCTCAGTCTTTCCCCTTCTAACTCTTCTGTGATTCATACCATACCATTGGTCCAACATGTCTTGTACCTATCTCTAATAGTGAAGTGCTTCCAAGAAGGTGAACAGCTCCTATCATGCACATGGCTAACTGTACAGGGGGGTAGGAATGAAGAAATTCCTTCTTGCTCCTGCCATTGATCCTCGAGTACCCTGCAGCAGGAGGTTACATTACTCATCTCATAGCCTATATAAACTACTCAGGTTATTTTTCCAAAATTATCTAGTCCTTGTTTGACTGCACAGAGACCCAATGGAACCAAAATACTATGGTGTGGTTTTTTTTCCTCCCCTTCCCCCCCATTTGCTTTGCTGTAGATTGAGGACCTACAGGTTAAGCTTCAGCATGCCGAGGCTGACAGGGAACAGCTCCGAGCTGACCTGCTGCATGAGAGGGAGGCTCGGGAACACTTGGAAAAAGTGGTCAAGGAACTTCAGGAACAACTGTGGCCTAAATCAAGCAATCATCCCAGCAGTGAGAACACAGCAAATGACATTGAGAACTAAACAAACACCGCATCATCTAATCCATATACAGAATGACAGATATGCACAGTAAGGAAGGATGTGTGGGGTGTGTGTGGACGTGTATGCGTGAGCGGGTGTGTGTATCTCTGCACACATCTATAAATATGGACTTTATTATTAGTTGGAGGGCAAATGTTACTCTTTACAACAGAAGCACTGACTTATGCCTCTTTTTTCAATCCATATAGCACAACATCTTACTGTGCCTATAACACACGAAGTGTTTATAAACTAAATACTTTTGAGTCCACAGCAAATTTTCTACTGGCAAACTTCAAGCAAGCAGCATCATCCAACTCAAACCAGAGTATAAAGCAAGCAGCCATGCAGTGCTTTTATGTTGTCCTTGTGCTTGCTGAAACACTTTGGAATTTAAAAAAACAAAAAACCCACCAAACTTTTTGTTATAAGCTATTTAAAATGATTATATTATACAGACTTGGTATTAAAACAATTAACGAGATTTTTTTTTATAACAAGCCTTTAAAAGCAAAACAAAATAATAAATAAAACCCTTAATGCACAAATTTTACATGACTTGTTACAGGCTTTGGTATTCTTACTATAGAAACTCTCTGATGATGATGCCATTTCATCAGCAATTTTCCACCCCTTAGGAAGCCATCACAGTTTTAACACTGTCATGGGGTTCTTTGAGAATTTCAGAGTGCTTTTCAAAGTTGATTTTTTTTCTTAGTATGAACGATCCTCATTTTCCTCTGCTAAATCCAGGAAGAAAGAAGGATGGAGGGGAGTGCATGTGTGGGGAGTGTATGTTAGGGAGAGATAAACCCAGCCTTATTGACTTCAGTGTTTGTAAATCACGCCATAATTTTTAAAGATACCTGGCATTAACTGATGTGTTCAAAAGACTCACTTCATCCAAGAGCACTTCAGTTTAAGGAAAAGAAAGAAAGTGAATGAACTTAGTTGGCTGAAAAGTAAGCAAAAAAAAAAAAAAAGAAGAAGAGATGCATTTTGAAGTCATTCTGAAAACTTTACTTCAGCTTTCAGTTTTCCAGAGAACTCATCTTTGTTACACAATCTTTTCATAAATTCCATATTGATTTACCTACTCCGCATCATCTGTCAGGATTTCTGTGCCCAAGGAGAATGCAACACCAGATACTACAGAAAACTAAGAATGACAATTTTGCTGCTGTGAATAAGGCTACTTTTTTTTTTTTTTAAATAGAAATTACTTTAATTTTGGGATCCAAGCCGCAGCCCTGGAATAAAAATGCAGCATTACATCACTGTCTTTTTTTTTTTTTTTTTTTAAAAGAACTGCACTTTGTCAAAATCTTCCTCTGCATTTTATTCCACAGTTGTAAAGTTTACAGGTTGATCATTCTAGGTTGGAACGTGCTTTAAAGACATCAGAACATCCGCCTGATTCTCCACAGCCTGGCACCTCAAGTCATCATTCACACCCAGGCAAAGTGAATGCAGAGGCAGGGATAGAGCTACCAAATCAGGATTTTCCATAAACGTACACTAGTAGCAGTATTTTACACTCGCTTTGCATGGTTGTACACACCGACAGAAAGTGGAAGGATGTGGAGATTTGGGCTTTTCCCATGTGCTTGTCATAAATAGATGCAGTGCTTTACTGAACAAGGGAAATCATTTAATAAAAAATAAAACACATCTCATTGTGCACCCAAGTTTAAAGGCATAAGGTGAAAATTGGACCTGGGGCTGCTGATGTGCCTTCCAGCTAATTTTTCCTTTCAGCATCTTGTAAAGAAAATGTTGACTTTTTTTTTTCAACTTCAAAAAAAAAAAAAAAGTAACCTGTGCATCATTATAAACAGAAGTTATTCTCTCAGTGGAGCATATTCCTGGTAATCTTTAGTTGCTTTTTGGACATTTATGCAAACTGTGTAAGCTTGAAAATTATTTCCCAGTTGACAAAAAGCGGCTGCCAATCCTAAAATTATAGTATTTACTTACAGTGCATTAGAGAGAAATAAAAGATTTTTAAATTTTTTTTTAAAACAAGAGCTATTTGCTTGAATCCATTATAATAACCATTGTAACTGTGAGCATTAATGGGAAGTAAAGTTCATATATGTTTTAGGTACAAAGAGATGGTGTATGACAAGAATCAAATTATTGGGACAATGCAGAACTGTGGGGAGCAAACAAAAATTGTAATACCAAGTAAATTACATTAAATGAAAACTGTCCGGTTATACAGGGGGAGGAGGGATAGCCCTTGTGTGTTTGGGATGGTGGAGATTGAATTAAGGTGCAAATCTCTTCTAAAGTGCAATGCAAAAGGAACATTGTTTATGCAGGGGTATTTTTATGTGGGTTTTTTTTGTTTTGGGGGGGGGGTTGTTTTTGTTTTTTTTTTGCTTCTTTGTATTTTTCTGCAATTATTAAAAATCGTATGCATGGAATTAAAATCTCTGCCATATGTATATTCATTAATGGGCATTATTACTGTCTTATGTAAAGGGTTTGTTATGCAATATGCATAAAATTGTTCTCAGCCTTATGATTTCCACATCTGTATTTTTCAGTTATTTCTTTAAGGGAAACTAAATAATTTAGCTTTAGCTGAGTGTTGCATATTTTAGAAGGTCTCTCATATGCTGTGCTCTATTGCCATGTCAAGAAATTACACATAGAACAAATCTGTTGCTTTTCACTATCCTGGCTTCTTTGAAGCAGAAATTTTAATTTTTTTGTCTAACCTTTGAATGTATCTCTTTCCTTATGACATAACAAAAATTTGCAGCATGTTGAAGTCTCTAACTGTCTCATCCAGGAAAAACAACGCTTCTTACCTGCAGTGGATCATATATTTCATCCTTGTATTTATGTGGCATGTATATTTATTCACCGGGACAACTTCTCCTGTGTGTATGAAGTCTTTTTTCTCGAAAACAAATGAATTCTGCATTTTTTCAGGGAAGGAAAAAATAAGATCGCAAATAGCTTTATCAAGAAACACCAGGGAGGAAAATTCTCCATATTCAAACTGCGTGCTATTAGGTTTTTTAAGTTTTGATTTTTCACGATATGTTACAATAAATCGGTTGAGTGTAATCCTTTGACTGCCACCTTTACTATGTTTCAAATTAAAATCAAGCGCTAAGTAGAGTTATTTTAAGTTGGAGGAAACAACCTAATAGAAAATCGCTCTAAATTAAGGTTTAACCTGATGCAATAAAATAAGGTTAAGAACCCCACTCCTAATAATGCAAGAAGACTATGGGAACAAACTACACCAGCACTATGTTAGGAGACGTCTGTAAAATGGGATTTGATTTTTTTTCGTCTTTCCAAAATAAATTTTGTGATGAGCAAACAGTAGAATCTTGGCATCGCTAGAGAGCATGTCCTTTTCTTTTTAACTCAAAACTTCTATTCAGGGATTATAAATCAATGTATCGGGGAAAGAGGATATCTGGGTATTTTCAAGATCACACAGCCACTTGATTCTAGAAAACATCTGTCGATAATGGTGGTAACACTGGTGACAGAAACTTCGGTGACGGTTGTTTGTGGTGAGGGAGTTCTGTGTGTAATTTCTGCGTATGCAACATAGCACTGAAGTAAAATAGTTACATCCCTCACAGATTGAATTGCTTTTAATTTGATCATGGCTGCATCCATATGCACCCAAGTCAATAGGGTGCCTAGGAACTGTAGGATTGCATTCCCTCCCTTTGCATTTGCCATTTAGTTTCCTTTAAGAAGTTAAAAGGGAGAAGAGGTGTTTTATACAGGCTATTGACTCTCCCTATACTTAAAAATATATTACCTAGATAATTGTATATTCTGTTTAATTACTCACTGTTTCTATACTGAAAGAAGACTTAACGAAGGGAAAAAACAGCAATAACATTCATATCTATGGAGCAGCTAACTAATATACATGATACCCTGCTTTTCAAACAGAACTAGCCAATGTAAAAAAAATAAAAAAGTAAATTCAACATGTAAATACATTTTTTTTCATTTTACACTGTTGTATTATAAGTGTATATGGTGTTTACTTTTCAAAACTCTTTCTTACCTGGTAGTTGTCTTGTTTTATGAGTTGTGTTTTTAACTAAGAACAACTTTTGCTGTCTGTTAGGAAAAACAAAACAAAAAACAAACACTTTTTGCAAGTTTTCAAAGTGAGTTAACTTTTCATTATCATTTGCATTTTATTTGTCCTTATTTTCATTGTAAAGTATTTTATTATTAAAAAGAAGTTGATTTTCCCCCCATCGGTCCATGTGTTTTAGAGGGATGTTTTGTTTTTTGGGTGTTCTTTGTTTTTTAAAATCAAATGAATTCACAGAAATGACATTTTTTTTCCAATTGAGGAAAAAGATCTATACATTTATAATAGCCAATAGCATTTCAGCACATTTTGTTATCCTGGTCTCTCCTATGCTGCTGCTAATGACAATATTATGACTTACTCTACTATTCTAGAACTATTTTTATGTAATTAATGTATGCTTTCTTGTTTATAAATGCCTGATTTAAAAAAAATAAGAAAAAAGCTTGGCATATTTATCTATTTCGCTGTGTACCTTGACAGTCCTTTTACATCCCCTTTTCCACATCCCCTCCTCTGAAACAGATAATATTGTAAAATAAAGGACTTCATGAGATTATGTATGAAAATAGCTATGCTTATATACCACAGTGACTGAATGTACAGTGTATAGACGCATTACCTAAAATAAAATTGTTTGTCCAGAAAAAAAAAATAGATAAGCGATCTTAATTGAGTCTCTCAGTACCTGCATTATGGTCTAAATTCTCAGAGTGGCTAAGTCCCAGCTCCTCAAAGGTATTAGACACCTAGCTCCAATTGGAATGACCCAGCGTGTTAACTTAAAGGGGGCCTAAATTTCAGAAAGGGCTGAGCAGCTGCCAACTGAAAATCAGGCTCCTTTTAACATGGTGTGAATTGGGTGCCCAAAAGCAGGAGTCGCTCTTGATAATTCAGGCTTGTCGGTCTCTCCCTTTCTCTCTCACTCACACACAGTAGCACCATACACTGGCATATCAGGAAATACCTGGTTTCATTTCCCTCTTGTTTCTGTCAGAATAATAGTCACACCAGCCCTCCCCTACTCAAAATCTAATCCCATTCACCACTTAGGAGCCTCTCCCTTCATATTCCCTCATGCAAGCTCCCTCTGCACTACGGTAAATTTCTATTAGAGTAGTGCCAGTTAGGCCCCTGTTACACTAGGTGCTGTGGAAACACCTGACAACGCTCCTGCCTGGAGAGCTTACTTCTAGCTGAATATTTACTAAGGTTACCATTTCTCACAGTTAACTGTGAGTGATGCAAAGTTTGGTCTCAGCATGGCAAAAAAATTCCCATTGAATTAAAAGGGAGCAAGATACTCGCCAAGGAGCAGCCCTTTCCAGTGGCACGAAGCCACTCTCTGCCCCCATGCCCATTAAAAAGACTCAGGATAAAGCGCAAAAATAAGGTGAGAAGGATGTCTTACAGGCAGGCCAAGACAGGGGGAGAGGGCATTAAGGACATGGCTACCTGGGAAGCTAGGGCATGTCTCTTTAACTCCCCAGGCGCTCTGTTTCATGTGCGCAATAAACGATGAAGGGGCCTTTTGCGCACACTGCTGACTAGGAAAAGGAATTTTTCCAGTTAAAAACCCCCAGCCATGCCTAAAATAGCTGATTGGAGAAATGCAATGAGAGCCCTGCCCCATCTGTCAACATAGTCCTCCCAGAGTGAATTAAGAGACTCCATGTCGGCCTGAAACACCTACTCAATGTGCTCTGGCAGCCTTGCCCTTCTGACAGAGGTAAATGGCACTCTATGAAGGTTGTCTACTGTGTATGGACCTTCAGCGGATTTAAAAAAAACCAGGGTCCTGGCAAGTCTGCATAGTCGCTACCATAGTAGGACACTGCCTGTACCCATCTTTCATGCAATGCTAAATGAAGTAACGCCTGTGTGTGTGTATATTGTTGTTAAAGCAATTTGAGAGTCCTGCTACATTAAAAGCTGATTCTCATCGATTTCCAGATTGAGACAGCTGGGCGGATCAGCCCTCGCCTTTAGCACTAAGGGGAGGCGGAGTGCTGCTGCCCCCATCTCCCACCCATACTGAGACCCTCAGTAACGTATCTGCCACACAGTTAGCCTTCGTGTTTATTTCAAAAGTTCAGGCAAAAATCTTTACCACCAAAGGGCCTTTTATGTTAGAGATTGCCCAGACGTTGACGCTAAGGTTTTGGTTTTTTTTTAAGCTGGTGGAAAATGAGCAGCTATTTGTCAGCTGGAGCGTCCTTGTGTCTTTTTAGGTTCGCAAACATCAATAGTTAAGAGAACGATTTTGTGAAACCCTAGAGAGTGGTTCCTTCAGTCTGCACTCCCACAATTTTAACTATATCATCACTTTGTCCCAGCACAAAGTTGCTCTGGGGGTGTCCATCCAAGCTGCCATAGGGTTTCTGGAATTAGAACGCCCGTCCCGCAATGGCTTTAAACAATATCTTTTTCTGCCAGTAGGCCCAAAGACGTCAGTGCTCTTTAGGGAGATGTGAAACTCAGTAGCAGAGAAAGATGTCGTAGCCCTCCCGAACAGTGTTTTCAAAGGTGGTCAATGCCCATTGACAGTCCCCTTTGAAAAGCCCAGTCCAAGTGACGTGCTCAACCGATCATGACTCAGTTCGAGTGCCCCCACGACTCAAACCTTGCAGTCCTGAGGCTAAAGCTATGGCTCTCCACAGCCCCTGCAGTGTGGGGGAAATTACCAGCTCACCCACCGTCTACATTAGCAGGGTTTTTTTTTGGTTACTTAAGTTATAAGAACTTTAGCTGACCAGCTAAGCCCCTCAGGTCACACACTACCAATTGGACCATCCTGTGCTCACAGCAGCATAAGGCAGGAGTACTACCATGGCAATACCAGGGTTACTCTGGGCCCATCCGAGTAACTCAGCTCTGGCCCTGGCTCCGCTAACACCCAGGTTCTCTGTGGGTTTACTAGGTTGAGAGTGGGCAGAAGCTTGCACTGCAGCTGCTTAACTTTGGAGCCATAGAGGATTTGAGGGCGGGGAGCAGGAAGTTTTCGGCACCAAAATCCCATTGACTTCGAAAGACACTAGGCACCAAACAGCGCTTAGAAATTTTTCTAAGCGCTATTAGGTGCCTATCCACCACTTCAGCCAACTCGAGGCCTTTGTTGACTGGGCCCTTGCACCCTCTGCAGAGTTATAAATGGAAACCCCCGTCCTGCTAGGAAGGTCGTCTTCCTCCTTCCCTAGGCCCTCTAGTCCAGCTTTAAACAGCAGCAGCAAAGTAATTAGGCAGCTCCTCATAGCCAGACAGACTGATGGCCTGGGTCTAGCAGGCGCTGTGAACGCTCATCACGTGTTTTGTTTTGTTTTTTTTTGAAAAAAAGAAAGTTCAAGCCCTACTGGGTTCTCAGCAGGTTCCAAGCTTGTTTGTGCCTGGACATCCCTTTAGCTGACAGCGTTGGGACTCAGAAGACCTGCGTTCCGGTCACGCTTCAGCTACTGGCTTCTGGATGACCCTGGGCAAGGCACGTCCCTGCTGTGCCTCACTTTCCTCATCTTCTAAAGTGCTTTGAAATCCCCATTTTACAGAAGGAAATGAGGCCCAGTGATGGACTAAGTGATTTGCCCAGGGTCACACAGGAAGTCTGTGGCAGAGAATCAAATCAGGTCTCCCCCAGCCCAGGCTGATGTCTACACTGCGAACTAAGAGCCCGGCAGCAACAAGTCTCAGAGTCTGGGTCAACTGCTGCAGGCTCTTGGGGCTGATGCTACGGAACTAAGAACAGCAGCGTAGACATTCAGGCTGCAGCCTGGGCTCTGAAATGGCAAGGGTGGCGGGGCATAGACCAGGCTCCAGCCTGAGAGGGCATGCCTACACTGCTATTTGCAGCCCCATAGCACCAGCCTGAGTTAATTGACCTGGGCTCAGAGACTCACTGCTGCTGGGTTTGATTTGTTATTTGCAGTGTAGATGCACCCTGAGAGGACGAGTTCATTTCAGTGGGGTCTTTGTACATGGCTAAAGATACATCTAAACATTGCAATAAAATACCTGTGGCACCAAGCCTCAGAGCCCAGGTCATCTGACTTGGCTAGCGAGGCTTGGGCTGTGGGGCTAAAAATTGCAGTGTAAGTTTTCAGGCTGGGCTAGAGCCCGGGCTCTGGGCCCCACACCACCCACAGGGCATCAGAGCCCATGCTCCAGGCTGGGCCCCAACGTCTACACTGCAAGCTTTAGCCCAGCAGCTCACGCCCAAATCAGCTACAGCCAGCTGCAGGTCTTCCATTGCAGCACAGACTTACCCTACAGCATCAAGCCATATTTTGGGTACTGTATAAACACCACCACATATACATGGACACAGAGGAGCGCATAGAGTTACCCATCCTGACTATATAGCAATACTAGCTAAAAACGCTGTGTCCTTTGCCTTCTCTGTAGTTAAATAGCTTGTACGTATGCACAGATATATCCCTACCATATTGTAAATACAATAGCTTGCCCATTTCAGCTTGTGACGCAGATTTATTATGTTCCAGTTTTTGAAAGTATGCAGCTTAACAACAGATCCATCCCTCAAAAAACAAACTATGATATCTGGCTTCTGTAGGTGGAGGTGGCATCAAATTCTCTTTCATGTAGGAGGCAGACTCAGATTTCCTGCTGCGTTTGATCTCTTCTGGCATACCAGAAATCTGCACGCACAGTCTTGTATGTTCTAAGCCACCAACACGCGGTTGAGCATTATCGCAGCACCTTCCCTGCACTGTATCCCAGACAGCTTAGCAACAGGACTCTACAGGGACCGTGCAGGCACAGATCGTTGTTTTGTGCCCTGTTGCTGAGCCCTATGGCTGTATAATGTAGGGAAGAAGAAAATACAGTGGAAAACAAACACACACACAATTACTTTTTCTTCAATTTCCCTGTGAAAAAGGTCAGTCCATTTTCTATTGAGAAGAGAGAAATGTATATATATATATATATATAAAAAATTAATGTTCAATAAAAAAACCCAAAAAAATAGAAGAGGGAAAAAAGCAAAGAAGAGGACGGAAACATATGTTAAAGTAATTTGTGGCAAGTCTTCTTATGGTTTTCTGAGAAATGGCAGCAGAATTTCCACAGCTCTGGTCCATTTCTTCGCATACCCTTGTAAAACAGTGGAAAAGCCAGAAAAGGATCAACAGGGTGGGTTTGTTTTTTTGGTTTTTGTTTGGTTTTTATTCTACCTTATATTTCTGACTCATCCTTTTGTTTGTTTGTTCCCATTCCCTCCCTCCACATCCTGGCTGGAAGCAGTGGGCATATGTGGCATGGGCTGGGTGAGCTGGTGAATGCTCCTGTGGAAGGTGGAACACCCCACACAGTATGGGACAGCAATGCTGGCCTAAGGGGACTGACCCCATTCTCTCTCTTTCTGTGTGTGTGGGGGGTGGGGGGGGGGGGAGGAGTGGGAAGGGGACAACACATTTCCTCTACATGCTGCCTCCCACCAGTACAGCGGGAGCAAAGCATTTCCATGGTACATTTCATCTTGGACTTTCTGCCGACACTCCCAACATGGGCCCAAATTACATCTATTATGGTGGCAATTTTTTAGCGGTAGGGACGTGTCTTGTGGGCTTGTTCTGAAACCTGCGAACTAATTTCACTTTGCCCCGCAAGCAGCCATCAGCTTTTGGTCAGAGCTAGAGCTGGATTCAAACCAATGTCCAAACAGTGAAAGACCCAGTCCCCCTTAGCCAGCAAGTCTCCCACAACCATTGTATCTATGATCCCTCAGGTGGAAAGGAAGCGCCGGATTAGAACAAGGCATTTAGATTTCTCTTTCTTATGACCAGGCCTCTCATCTCTCCCCCCAAGATTTTCTCTCTCTTTTGCTACTGCCTCATCACAACCCTTGAGCTTTTGGCACCCATATATTTTTAGTATATGTTCTGCGGTGCTCTGGCCTAATTCCTCCTGCCTATGCTGACAATTGCCGGTGAGAGATCATTAACAGACACCTTTCCTATTCTATAACTAAATGAACAAGCTGGTCATGACTCCAATGGACATTTCTGGTGGAGTAGTGGGAACTGAACCGGTCACTTCTTCCTCCAGCTCCCAAAAGGGGAGAAACATACAGCAAAGGGTTGGTCTGAATTTGCCTCAGCAGCCCAGGTGTTTATGTGGGGTTCTCTTTAGGTCACGGAGTGAGTAGTGGGTGTCTGAGATGTTTTGATGACAAGGAGTTACCTTAAGAAAAATTCCCAAGCAGAAGCACGACTGTAATGTAACATTAGGGCTCTTCCCATTTAATTTTACATGCTCTATATATGGACTCCAGTGCATAGAAATAAGAGAATGAAGAGAAACTGCAATCATCATTCACTCCCTGAATCCCATCTTCTAGTTCACAAAGCTAAATCTGCAAACACTTCCACTTCAAAGAATCTAGATGGATTCACCCACAGATGCTTCTGAATGCCAGAACACAGACAGATTCAATACCTTCATGTCAAACACCAATGCGGATTAAGGCTCTGCCGGCAAACGCACAAGGGCTCAGCTACGTACATCAATAGACTCACTGACTTCATGTTCAGCATGTGTGTGTTTGCAGGATTGGCATCTCAGAGGCCTGAAAATGCAATTGCCAAATGAACTCCTGGAAGGACAGAACAAAAATAACCAGAGACTTCAGTGAAATAGGTTTTCATCCATCTTCACTTCCAATTGACTGGACCACATACTGGTACTTTCACCCTTACATACACAAATCCACCTACAGGTCCCATCATCTACCCACCTTTTTTAATTTTGCAAGCCAAAATTAAAATATCAAATATTCAAATTATCTGACTTGCATACTTGACTGGAAATGTCCATTTTTAGTACAAGTGTCAAGCCTTCCCTCCCTCCCCCCACCCCACTTGTTTAGATAAACCTCTAATGTTTTGCTTGAGATAAGAACTGGGCCTGCAAAAATTGAGTTGCCACTTATTTTCTTTTTCCAAAAATACTGCGAAGCTCCAAGAACAAGGCAAGCTGATGTGCTATTAAAAATACAGCCAGTCTTCCTGAAAATGGCTTACAAAAATAAAATAACTGTTTCCACCTTGCAGTGAGGAGTCGCATTCCCTGCCACTTACAATATTCACTAGTTCATTTTCTTACCATGCAATTGTACATTTCCTTCAGTGTGGAATATGGGGGCAAATTCTGACTTCATATACTCTGCTGCAAGTCAGAATCACTCCGCTGAAATCAGTCCAGATTTACACTGGCACAGCTGACAGCAGAGCATGGTCTATGCTTCAGGTTAATTGCCATCGTGTTAACGGGCGCAAATGAGCCAAGGAGGCTGATACTGCCATCCGTATGCAGGGACCACTCCCTTTGAAGTCATCAATGCCTTTGTTCTGAGTGGGGAGGTGGGATCCAGCCAATGTTCTCTCTGCCCATGTAAACAGCTCTAGGTTGGCTGCACATATACAGGGTCAAAGCAGAGCTGTAGTTCGTGTTGTCCTGGCAGAAGCGAGGTGCTTGGCTGCCATAGCCATGTCAGGAAGTGCATGCACACAGGTCCCAGAACGATAGCTCAGGATGTAAGAGGGACCTAGCTCTTCTGCAGGTTTAAACAGAAACCAGAATCTGGCTCTGCTCTCTCGGGTTTTTCTGGAGACTGCTAAGGCTAACTTGGCAGCCAGAGATTGGCCCACAGCATGGAAATCTTCGCTGTCTGTATCTGAGTGGCATTTAGCTTTCCAACCCTATGGGGCACTTTCTACTTGGATCATCCCTGCTCAGCTCTCTCAAGTTTATCTGGCTACTCTTTATTCTAGGAGCCTTTATAAAACTGACCTAGATTGCAGACACATACATAGAGCAAAAGAACTGTGTTTTTCATTTGCCTCCCCCGCCATCCCAAGCTTAAATCTTTTGTAAGCGAGGTGCTTATTTGATGCATATGACAGATGTCCCCTAAATTCAGGCTGATTTCTGAGCTGAAGGTAAGTTTTGGCAGGCATCTGGAAAAAACCCAATTGCCATCAAAAGCTGATGCTAATTTGCTTGGAAGCAACAACAACACAAAACAAAACAAAAATTCTTGCCTTCTAAGTTACCAGTCATAGCTGTGTAATTCAGGGACGCCAATTTTGTCTGATGCCCTGGGCAAGGATTTCAAAAGTGGCTAGTGATTCTGAATCCACAACTGATTCAAAAGAGTCTGATTTTCAAAGGACAGGTGCTTAGCACCTTAAGAAAAACAGGTCCCTTTAAGCTGTCTCCAGTTGGGGGCCCAGAAATTAAGGCACCTAAAACTACTAACCACTTGTGAAAATATTGCACCCCAACATACTATTTGTGCCCTGGATTTTATAGCCTTTTTCCTAGCAACCTGCTGATGAGGCTGCAGATACAATATGTACAGTGGTCACCATTACCTATTACTTCATCAACATATTACTTCAAAACCTCAGTTTGCACAAAAAAATCCAAGAGCAGGAAAATTGTTCAGCTAAAATACCAGACAAACTAAGTATAATTAAAGGTGAAAACTGAACAAACTGACAAATCATTACAAATTCCTTTGGCATTGGGTGTAACACTGATTAAGCATGATGACATCTTTAGGCTGAAGTGTCCATGTAATTCCATAGGAATTCCTATTGTGATTGAACACACACTGAACTGTATCTGTGACCCTTTCAGGAGCCTGACTGCATCCCGACATGGAACAAAGCAGAGTGATGCATTGAGAAATTGAGCCCTTTCTCCCACTCAAAGTCATTTTCTTCTAGTGACTGCATTTTCATACCGAGTCTTTTCAGCAATGAAACTCAGATTTAGAGAAGTAATTCTGAGCAGTACGGTATAGAATCTGTTATGGATAGCCAGCCACTGAAGCAGTGTAGCAGCAACAAATATTCTCAAGACCAGCCACGGAAAAATCACTGCTTCATGCTAACGACTAGGAAACCCATTAGGAGTAACTGAATCATTGTGGCTCATGAAAGCATTGTAGTAAAGTGGTCGTTAAAGGGTAAACTGGGGTGCTGAGAGTATTATCAGTTGGAGCTATACTCCCCACAGACTACTTCCACTTTACTACAAGTATAACTTTCACTCGTTTAGTGAAGGCTGAGGAACAGACATGGACCTGGCCAGTTCCATCAATGTGGCGTTCCTCCAAAAACAAAGGATGTCTGCCTATCCCACCAGTAAAGGGGGGTATCATGAACTCAATCTTTCAACACAGCACTATTTTCTTCCTTAGCACAACTGGGAAGCTCTATCTCATGACAGCAGCACTTCAGGAAGTCATATTGCATACACTAGTTGGCAAGTTATTACTTTATTTGCATTGCAGCAGCCCCAAGAGGACCCCGATGAAATCAGAACCCCATTGTGGTAGGAGCTGCATAAATATTTGTGGGAAGATGGGCCTGCCCCAAAGAGCTTACAGGCTAAATAGGTTTGACAGACAAAGGGCACATGGAGAAACAGAGACAGAGAGAGATGACATGACTTGGTCCAAGTCCCCTAGCTGGTCAGTGGGGGAGCCAGGAATAAACCCAGGGTTTCCTGAGTACCAGCGTCAAAATCCTAATCTCCTGCCCACTAGATCGATGCTAGCACCCACCAGTGGAAGTACTGCCCTTGGGAGTGATGCTTCTAGGATGACACACTACAAAACATTGTCTTCATGTACCCAATGTATCATTTGAGATACTCCTGGGCATCCCCAACCAATCAGATTCTCTCTTGTTACAAGTCAGTTCTGTCATATTCTGTCTCACACAGCTCTTGCTGACTAAGGATATGCCTACACGGCAATCAGGAGGGGTGACTGCAGCAGCTGGTTAGCTATCCTAGTGTTATCTAGGGTGACCAGATAGCAAGTGGGGAAAAAATCGGGACAGGGGTGGGGAGTAATGGGCACCTCTGTAAGAAAAAGCCCCAAATACCGGCACTGTCCCTATAAAATTGGGACATCTGGTCACCCTAAGGGACCCTGGGTATGTATTTGAGTGGCTAGCCTATGCCATCACACATGCCCACCACAGCTACACAGCTATTGTTAGCAAGCTGGCTTGATCAAAGCTAGCTTTGGTCCGTCTACATGTGCAACAGTCATTGCTCCTGACTGTAGTGGGGACATGCCTGAAGGAGCTGGGAGCTATGTCTGAATTCAGGAAGAGCTGAATTCTTCATTCCGTTAGACTAGTGTATGTTTGGTGAAAATTACATGAACTTTAACGTGGAGTCATCCTTAATCTGTATCAGTCTTAGTGAAAACAGAATTTGGCCCTAAAACAATATTATTAAGATCAAGAACTGTTTTATTGCTTAAACCCATTCTGGCTGGAGAAGTAACACATGATCGTTATTTACTAGCTGTATTGCCACAGGGCCCAAGCAGCCTGCTCAGGATCCAAGGCCCAGTGGTCTAGGTGCTGTACACATGCACACGCAGATTGCGTGTCTTAGATCTTCTGTAAAATCTGGGATGGATTCCTCCATAACTACCTCTGCTTTGGTTATTCCAAAATCCCAGATAGGATTATGGGGATGAATCTTTCTTGGACATTTAAATCTCATATGCCATACAGGTCAGAGGGTGACTGCACAAGCTGTTGGTTTCAAACAGTGGGTGAAGACCTGATTAACATGACTGACAGCAATGTGGAAAGCAACAGCTGTGCAAGCAAACAGCTATGCAATCATATTACTATGGCTAGACAATAGCTCGACACATTTTAATCTTCAGGGTCTTCTCCCAAGGCCCCCCCAACACACACACATCCACACCTACATGGATGGAGCCCTGTGTCTACAGAAAAACTAAGCAACAAAGTAGAGTAGTTGTCATTACTAAAATTATGTGAGCCCTTCTTAAAGCCCAAGATATTCAAACCACATTCCCCCCCCCCCCCAACTCCCATATATGTCAGCTGCAAGGATATGAAAAGAAATACATTTTAGAACATCTGCAGAGTAGGGATAAAACTTGCAGAAGATGATAGGAAGCGGGGAAGCAGTAAAAAACCCAGGAGTGTCAGAGTTAATGATAATATGTGAGTAATCCAGTTATAAAGGCGCTGTCAGTGGGAAGGGAGCGCAAATATAATAAAACACAGCTGTATGACGTACACTCCAGTGGAATTTTTATTAGATAGTTTATGTGCACTCTAAGTATACCTGACTGCAATGCAAATTCCCACAGACTTGCATTTGGGAGGGAAAAAAGTTTCCATGGGTCTCTGTATTCAACTGATATAGTCCAAGTGTTCTGTGCAGCAGGGGTGTTTTGTTTGGCTGGTTAAAGCATCAGGTTCGTTTTTGTGTGAGTTTTTTGTTGAGTCAGCTCTAATCGGGGACTTGAGGGATGTCTCTCATTCTTCTGAGTGCTTCCACAGAGCCCATTCCTGCCATGGTGTTCCCTGTCCCCCCTCTCCCGCCTCAGTGACTCTTCTAATCGCTTCAGGTATGCCCAAACTGTGGAATGAAGGCAAAACTTGGGGGAGAAGGAGTGAGAAAGAAAAAGGGAGAGTGGTTGCTATCCCACATGGATCAAAAGCAAATGTTTGCAATGACACCCCCCCATACAGGAAATTAAGGAGTCTGACATGGTTTGTCCCATATTCTGCTTTTTTATTTCTGAAACCAAACCAGAGGGGATAAGGCTGAGTGGTGACCATGCTGGGAGAACACTCCAGTAACTCCTGAATATACAGTGTACTGTATTGGGTTCATGTAACAACCATCTCTCTAGGAGTCATCAACCGGGTTAAAACCCAGGACCTTCAGCTCAGTCTCTACCACTTAAGCTAAAGAAGCATCTCATTGAGCTGGTAGCAGTAGTAAGCTGTTATACTTTGTGTGACCCAGACACTGGAGAGGGACACAGTATGCTGTAGTAGCTTGAGTTACATTTGCAAGGCTGATGCTCCCACAGCTGTGTTTTAAGCCAGCTCACCCCTGTATAATTGCCTTGTCTGTAGCATCCCTGAATGATGATCCTGCTGCTACTGTTCATAAGGACCTGCCTTTTGGTTTTCTTTTGTAAACTGAGCAGGCAACGCCATCTAACAAGCATATCTACAGGTGATCTGGTGGCCTTTGTAGCATTGATTCCAGAATCAGCAGGGGAAGGTGTCATTTTATAGACAGCAATTTTACTAAGCGCTCATAAATACCTTGGTTTATCTACCTCCTGGATCTCACCATCATTTCATAAGAGAACTAGTCTCCTGCAGACAGAAAATTAGGATTTAATTACATCCCATCCAGCCCTGGAAATAAATAGGGTAGATGGGGGAGATAGCAACGAAATGAAAAGGCCAGAGACTTCACCAATGCCTGGGGTTTCCCTGAACAAAGATACCGTGTACTCACGTACAGTGATGATGCGTGTCATATGAGGGCATTGACACGGATAGATACAAGCACCAGGCCTTCACCCCAGCTGCAGCATATGCCCTCGCAACAAACTGCAGAACTAACAGTCTCCAGCAGTAAACATTTCAAAAGTGTCTAAGCGATGTAGGAGCCCAAATCTCAGTGACTTTCAATGGACCTAACGCTTGCTCTTATACATAGCTTTTGTACCAGTACAGCTATGTCACATAGAGGAGTAATTTTTGCCAGTATATTTATACCAGTACAACCCGTAATGTGGACACACTTGTCCTGGTATAAATGTTATTATGCCAGCATAGCTCACTCCCCTTCCTGTATGGGAAAAAGTTACACAAGCATAAGCACAGTCATACCTGTAGTACTGCATCCACACTAGGGGCTTGTTGTGCCTTAATTATACTGATATGGTACAAGTGGCACAGCATGTGTGTGTAGACAAAGCCTTAGGCTGTGACGTGGCCAAGTCCTTCTGAAAATGGGACTTAAGCTCTATGTCATTGTCTATACTAGGGAGAGGCATACGAGGGCCTACTTCACTAGGATAGGAATACCAGGGCCTGCTCTACATCTGGAACTTACACAGGCTAACTATGGAACAAAATCACACACCCCTAGCCATCATAGCTATGCTAGCAAAAAACCCTGTGTAGATGCAACTACACCAAAAGAAGAGTGCTTCTGTTTCCATAGCTAATGTCGTTCAGGGAGGCACTGTTACTATGCCAGCAAAACTCCTCCTGCTATCGACATAGGGTGGTCTACAGTAGGGCCTATGCCACCATACGCTCTGTAGTGTAGGCATGGCCTAATATACTGTGCTGTTAAAGTAGTCCTAGAGTGGACATGCTCTACTGGCAAAGCTGTGCTCTGTACTGGGAAAGTTAAACCACCCCCACGAGGAAGACAAGCTCTACTAGTAAAAGCACAGCTTTGCTGGTAGAGCTGTTCCTACACTAGGGGTTTCTGCCAGCACAGCTCTTTCAGTCAGGGATCAACCCTCTTCTGTGTGAACAGAAGTCTGTAGTGTAGACATAGCCTGAGTCACTCAGATACTTTTGAAAATGTTACCCCTCACCCTCCATCTCCACATTTTAGACCAGTAACCCAATGAAACTGATGAACTATGACCCTGTATCCCAAATCCACATGATCCTTTACACTCGCAAAAGACTGCGGGTGCTGGAGCGTGGCAAGACAATGTTATGATCCAGCGATAATGATCTAGTAGGGCTGAAATGGGGCCTGCCCCACTGGAATCGGGACCAGGAGGTGAGGATTATAGTGGACCCAAATCCTGCATTCCTTTCACACCCAAGAGTCCTACTGAGGTGAATGGGAGTTTTTGGATGCTCAAGAAATGCAAGTGTGGGATCAGTACGTGACCTGCCTCTCCTGTGAGCCAAGTGCACTGCACACAGATTCTTCCAGCTCTGACTTTCGCAGTGTGAAAAGCAGGGATACCATGCTGCTTAATTCAATCTGGGAGATAATTTTGGTGAAAGGCATTGATTTTTTTCCCCTTTTCTCATCTATCAGTTTTCCCAGATAAGAGGCCAGTGGCTCAGTCCCTGCTGATGACGGATGCCCTATAATTGCTTTGAGTGGATTATCACCCAGACATCTAGCAGGCATTTACAGTGCTGCAGCTGTAGTCAGAAACGGTGTCTCACCAAGTAAAGTTACTCAGACGAAGAGAAGGAGAGATTGTTTCTGTTGCCTCTGCTTTGTCTCCCAATCCTTTTTTTAATTCTAGCTTAGCATTTGTTTGTAAAATGGGCTTTTTATTGATATTGCAGTAGCACCCAAAGGCCCCAACTCAGTCCAAAGTCCCCGTGTGCTGGGTGCACAAACCCTGGAGAGGAGTCGTCAGTCTCTGCTCCATGGAATTTGGAGTGAGCCTCCATGTGCTACCCGAAGACAAATAATAATAATGTACACCTGTGTAGAGTGCAAAGGAGGGATAAAAAGCTGCCGTGCTGATCCTGTAGCATTTTATACCCATTCTGGAGAGGTGGAAGTAGCTGCACACGGCCAGAGTTTAAAATCACCACAAATCTTGTGTACAGCAAAAGATGGCTTCCACACAAAATTCCATAAAGGATAGCTTCCTCCCACCTACCTCTCCAGCATGACCCCTAAACCAAGAGCTTGCCTGATCTAAGAGTTAGACTCTGACTACATCTGCCAAGGCATCCTATCCTATGCTAGCAACATACTCAGTGGGAAATGGGTCTGGTGGGTCTCAACCCATTTCTTAATGGACAGGTGGTTTTACTGCCATTACACTTGGTGCTAACGGGCCCCCTTCCTGGCAAGCAGAGCAGAAAGGCCAAGGACTGAATTTTCTCCTCTGCTTTACTGGTGGTCTCTTCTGGTCAGCCGTGAGGCATTCTAGCAGGGGGAAATGGTCCTGATCCCAACCCATGCTGTATCTTTTTGTATGCAATCATGCCTTCATTCTCTGATGCTCCGTACTCTAGTGCTAGATTCACACAAGGATTCCTGCACCAAATACATCCCTGAAGTTAATGGAATTACAACCAGCGGTGGATTTGGCTCTTCATGTCTTATTCAAGAAGCCAACTCTTCTCTGAATTTCTCAGAAGGGTCAGTTAACATTCTGTCCCATTGTGCACAAAGAAACAATTACAGTTCTATAAAGAGAAGGAAATGCATTCGCAGACTCAAAAAGACAGAAATCAGTCAGACATTTTCATCCCCTTATTTTCTTCAAATGATTTTTCTTCATGCTGGTGCCAGCCCTGGTGGACTGGCCTGAGTCTAATCCATTGAGCAGAAGTTGCAGTGCATCATGCAGACTGCCCTGTCTCCAAATGCATAATACTTTTACATGGCTGGGACAATCTTCACATGCAAAGCTCCTAAAATGTTTGGTACTGTATCTACAAACTTCAGTTCTCTGCCACTTTCTAATCAATTATAACCAGAAAAGTCAATTTTGCCTTGGAACAATTTTCATCTAACATAGTTTTTAAGCTGAAAGCCTTCGTTTTTGAAGGTAGCAGAGATGTGTGATTTTAATTACAGCAAATGAAAAATGATAAATTAGACACTGTCAGGCACATGCTTAGATCATCTGTAGGGTTGCACGGATTTACCCCAGCTGAGAATCTGGCTCTGTATGTCTGTATTGACTTGTCTAACAAAGGGTTATTGGGCCAAGAGATGCCAAGTGCCCCCAGCCTCAGTTGAAGGTTGCTTATCCCCTCTCAAGTCAGGCTTTTTATATACACAAAAACTGATTAAATGCACAGGAAAGGGAGTGAATGTTTTCAAAATAAAAGAAGAACAGTTGGGTAAAATACCAAGAAATGTGCAAATACTGAACAGAGAGGAAGGGGACTTTGGATTTGGTGGCATACATGTGCAGGATGACTCTGCAGGGTTTGTGCAACTGGGAGATAATGTGCTTTGCAGGTCATTGGCTTTTGAGCACTATGTTATCTCATCGCAACATACACCTTGCTGTGTCTTTCTGCTCACTTACAGCCGACATGCAGGCCATAATATGGCTTATCATTAGCCAGAAGATGACAATTGCCATTTAAGATTAAACTTTTTTCTTTCCCCTCCTCCCCCCGGCTAAATCTATCTACGAGGCCCCCTTTGCCCAAGAAAAGATTTGCATGAGCAGAACAAATCTGTACACTAACTGGTTATCTGCTCGCCCCAATGATGTATAATTTAAGAGAAAAGCCTTATGCACTGGGCATAGATATTGCATGGAACATGTCTGAGATCAGAGGACCAGCTACACTTGGATGAGTAACCTTTGACAATGTCTAAGGCAGACACATCATGTTTTTCTACAGGGGCCAGAGTCCAGCCTTGGTGGCATAGTCACTGGCATCTCAGGCCTGTCTCTCCCTCCTTCTCTCCAGTCCTCCGCTGATCCTCCTTCCACTGCTCCATCCTCTTTCTCTTTTCTCCTTTCCCGTTTTCCTCTCTCCTCCCCACATTCTCTCAATTTCAATACAACACCCATGCAGTAATGCCAATGGCTGAGCAGCCTTAAGCATGACAACTTATTGTTTCCAACCATTGCTAAAGCTATGACTATACTTCAGAGCTTACAGAGGCACAGCTGCACTGATGCAGCAGCGCCGCTCTAGTGCTGCTAGTGCAGACGCTCTAAGCGGATGGGAGAGAGCTCTCCCATTGACTTAATTACTCCAGTCTCTGAAAGCAGCAGTAGCTATGTCAGCAGGAGAAGCTCCCCTGCTGACATAGCGCTGTCCACACTGGCGCTTAGGTTTGTATAACTTATGTCACAAAGGGGGGGGGTGTTGGGGTGTTGGGGGTTGGATTATTCACACCTCACTTAAGCTGTAATGTGTACATAGCCTAAAGTTTGTTTCTGTGTTGGTAAGGGGGTGGGGGTGTTATATAATGTGTCCATCCTTCCCTCGCCCTCCCAGGCCATCATGATGAGCTGCAGAAACTTGGGCCTCAATTTAGCAAAGCACTGAAGCATGTGCTTCATTTTAAATCTGTTTTTCAGACCCATTGACTTCAATGGGACATGCATAAGTGCTTTGGATTCAGAAGTGGACATAGTAAGTGGCTAGAATCACATGAGTCCCTAGAGATGCTGGGAAGGGATTTGGGTAGGTGATACAATTAAAGAAGAAGCATAAAGCATGTGTCTCCTGCAGCTGAATTGTTATTAGGGTAGGCAGGGCCCTTGCTTTGCAATGAACTGAATTATCCTGATCTCTGCAAATACCAAGACTACTTAACTATTAGCAACAGTATTTTACACTAAATGCCACAACAACCCGAAAAGAGACTTAACCACTGACCACCACAGTAAACCTTAAAGGCTGAATAATAACTCTCTTTCTGTAGCTTTGTTAAACATTTATGAGATTCCCTTAGAGCAAGGAATTTAGCCTCTGAACATAAACGTGATAATATACGGTGGCTGTGACTCCTGATGTCAGAGGTCAGCAGTTTAAATCTCCTGTCCTGCAGTTTGTCAAATCCCATTTACCCAATCTGTCTCAGGGTGAGGATACTGACGACATATAAATCTTTCCAAAAAAACGCCTTCTGATCTTTCACCTACAGTAGATTAAAAATAGCCCTAAGCAAGTGTGTTAGCATTTTGTCTTCGCAATTTCTCTGTCAAATATGACAGACAACCAACCAAAAGAAAGAAAGAGCCCAGAGATCAGATAATGAAAAAATGCTGAATTGTACCCACAAAAGTCAGGAAATTCAGTCATGGTGGAAATCCCCATTTAGCTTACCCGCACTGAACCCAGGTATTGCAGCATGAATCTGTGCCAAGACCCTTCCAATATTTAGACACTTTGGTCTTATTTTTATCTTGATGTTCAGCATGTGCTTTAATCTCATTAAATGCCTGAGGACTCATAGTTCTGTTCTTGAATTTGCTGTTTTCTTGAGTGACTTTGGGAAAAACACTGAGGCTGATTTATTTTTTATTTTTTTTAAGGCTGCTAATTTTGGGTTCCCATCCTGAAACAAATTCAGCTTGATTCTGGGGGCACTCGGCACTTGTGAAAACCAGCCCCAAGATATCTCAGGTTGGGAAGCCAGAAACGGAAAGGTCCCAAATCAATGGGCCACCCTTTGAAAATCTGACTGTGCCTCCCTGTAAAATAGTCTAGTCATACTTAGCTACTCCCCTCCTCTACCGCCAAAGGGATCGTGAGAATTAAAGTCCTTCAGGATGCCCAGGTGAGATTGCCATTGCTGTGGTATCTAAGTGCCTCCTCTAGTCTTTACCAGTGGTTGAAAAGTCCTCACTGCTAAAGACCATGAGCTTCTTCTATACTAGTGTTAGTCATCAGTGACTTTCCTCCCACAAGAAAACCCGACTGAGGCTGACAGTGGCAATTCCTGATCAGTCCTGAGCTAGTCTCAGAAGATTCACAGATGAGGTAGGTTAAGATCAAGAGTCACTAATAGAGCTGGTTGGGAAATTTTTCATGAAACAGATTTTCATCAGAAAATGCCAATTCATTGAAACTGAAACTTGGTGGTTAGGGATCTCGGTTAGGATGTGGGAGACCCAGATTCCAGTCTGTAATCTGCCTGAATCAGACCAGAGACTTAAACCTGAGTCTACCACATCTGAAATGAGGGTCCTCACCACTGGGCGATTGGCTACTCTCTCCGCCTCTCCTGCTTGAGCTGGTGCACTTAATAGATAGTTAAAGAGTTCTAAAAGCAGGGACTTGAACCTGAGGCTCCCACAGCCTCAAATAGTGGCCAATAGAGTCAGCCTGTTCAGCCCACTGATAAATAATTATTTATACAAAGTGGTACAGCTTCACCAGGAGCTAGTGAGAGACAGCAAGACAGAGGATGACTCTGCCTGGCAGTTAGGGCACTCACCAGGGATGCTGCAGGCTTAAATTTAAGTCTTTGCTCCAATCATTAATGGTGGGACGTAAAATCTCACAGGAAGATTTCCATCCCTACTTATAATAATTAACTTTGAGGGGTCAAATCAGTAAGGGAGTGCTATATCTTGGTCCCAATTATCTCAACACCTTGGTTTAAAAGATGCCCTCAGCACTGTCTACCTCCACCAGCCAGAGCAGTGTAGGTTTTATGAGTTATCCGAGGAGCTAATACTACCAAAGAGGCTGCTTCCATATCTGTTCAGAACGATGCACACACGCCTGGCAGTTTACAGAGAATGTAACATCTGTTTACCAGACACCTTTATGGCACTCTACCTCTCTGAATAGTGTGCTAAGATTTAAAGAGTAATCATGTTAAATCTTGTTGAGGTGCTAAATAAACTGCACCACCAACCACCGCCAGCCCTGTCCTCCGCAGACTGAACAGAACGATGGCCCAGGTATTTCTCAAATGCAAACTATCCAATCATCTTGACAGCTCTGGGCCATACATCTCAGGGATTCTGCTGCACTGTCGATGCAATGCAATACATCCAGCTGTGTCCCCAGGATGCAGCTCAGATTGGAGGAAGAGAAAGGGAGGCACTGAAGACTTTGCCAGAAACCTTTGAAAGACTGGGACTTTACCTTTCCTTTGAAATAATCCTGCCTTTCTCCTCTATTTTTCTGGAGTGGCTGCTGACCTGGGCAGGCCCACCTCTGCTCCTCTCCTGTTAGCTCCAGTAAGGAAGAATCAGAGGTATAGTCTATAAAGCAGCATTTCTTCCAAAAATTGTCACCTCATATTCAGAGAGGGGCATATCCTGAAGCTCTTATTCAGGACCTGCATCTGCACCCCTTACTCACCCAGGGAACCCCTTATGCATGCAAACTGCCCCACTGAAATCCACAGAGATACTCCAGATTTACATCAGCAGGAGAGCAGAATTTGATCCAAAATGTTATTCACCACCAATAACTTAAGCTATTTAAAGGCTACCTACCATTTTCACCCACACCTTTTATTTTTAAAGCACAGATTGTCAGTAACTATTTATTATTTGTATTCCAGTGTGTCTATAGGCATCAGCCAAGATCAGGGTCCGGCTGTCCTAGGTGTTGTATGTTCTTTCCCGCCCCTGAACAGATTACAAGGTAGACAGGACAGACACAGCCTGGATTATTATCCCCATTTTTCCAAATGGGGAACTGAGGCACAGAAAGATTAAATGACTTGACAAAGTTCACCCAGGGAGTCTGTGACATAGCCTAGAATTGAACCCAGATCTCCTAAGATCCACTCCAGTGCCTTAACCACAAAACCGTCTTTCTACCAAGACAAAAATATTTAATACACCTAAGTCCATATCTGCTTGTGGGTAAGCGAGATGGGGAGAAACATGATGATCTTGTATGAAATTAATTAGAGACAAAAAACAGGAAGGAAAGAAAGATAAGCCTACAGAGTTCAATGTTGTTAGGAAACACACTAGACGCATTTTAATATGAGAAAGCTGTTTGGATTCTTTGAAATCCACTCAACACAAGGAATTTATCACCTTTTCCTCCTACCTCTCATTCCAGGGCTTGAATCAAGTATTTCTCAGTGTGGCATTATCGCTAACCAACACTGGTGGTGGTGGTGGGGTAGTTTTCATATTGGGGGGGCTGGGCGTAGCTCCAGTATAAAATGTTTATTGGTCAATCTTTCTAGGAGTTTTTTTTAAATCATTCAACCCATTTTCCCAGCACGTGCACCTCTCAGCTTTAGTTACCCACTCAGAGAAGCTCCTGGCTTTTAGAGAGGTTTTGGCATTGATTTTTGAGATCAGCTACGTTAGCTCCTGTCTCCACAGAGCAAATGGACAGCTTTGCATTTGACCCTGAGATGGGACAGGGTGAATCACAGGAGGAAACGCTTCCCCGCAGCTGTGCAATGGTTTTAAAATGTACCATGTGTACTTTGCAAGCACCCAAACGTTAGACCCAAAGCTAAGGGTGTTGTTTATTAACTCCCCAAAGCAAATTTGGGTTCTGAGAGCCTCACTGACAGGTTATAAATAAAAAAAAAAAAAAAAAGATTTTCCCCTCATGATAAATATTTTTCCCCTTCATGCTTGAAATGAGTCATCACTTAGCCACACCAACATCTAGCATGTGGTTAGAGCTAGGAAAGTGACTTGGTAAAAACGACAAGTGTGTGGTTCTTGTGTTTATTCCCTCTATGAGCCAGATCCTACAATCCTTATTCCACCCTCTGAAGTCAATCAGAGTTTTGTCCATGAGTCAGAAATGAGTAAGGACCAGAGAATCTGACCCAATGCTTTTCAGATCGCATCAACTTTTCAAGGCAAATTATTATTTTGATTGGACTCTGCGTGGGACTAGCCAGCTGGGATCCAGACTGCCTCTTTTGTCATCTTCCAGTAACAATTGCACTAGTAGGAATTAGCTGACAATTCCGATGGTGCTCAAGAACAAATACAATCCAACATGCTTTTCCCTAAACACCCAGGCCGGCTCTCGTTGTGAAGCAGGAAATGTGAGCAGATCTGACTCAAGGACACATGCATGTCTAGTATTTATTGTGTTTATGTTTTTCCACTGGCTTTTGTAATGCTGCAGGGAGCCGTTCGCAGGGCTGAAATAATGTGGTCTTCTCATCATTTTCTAATGTGGTCATCTCATTTCAGTTCCTGAATGGGTGGAAATACCATAGGAAGAGCTGTCCATATTATTTCAGCCCCATAAATGGTCCTGACGGAGGGGAAAAGCCAATGAAAAATAAACGCAAGTGCCAGGATATTTGGATTTATTCAGATTTAACTGAACACTGAACTGTGCTTTCCCTCTGAGCTCCCACAGTTTTGTACAGAAAGCCAGTGCCAAGCCCACAGGCTCCCCTCATCTCAGATAATCACAATGCAGTTTTTAGCCTGTTTGGCTTTGCAGTGTTTTCTGGCTCACGCTGCCATGTACAAAACTGTCTGTCATAGAGGAAGCTGTAATATCACATGCGGCGGTGGTGAGAGAGAACACATGAAAGGAAAGTACAGCTGCTAAACTTCACACCAGAACCGAATCCAAATGGAAAAGGAGCAGATGCTTCAAGCCAGCCAGAATGAAAAATGAAATCGAAAGAGACTTCATGAGAAGTATATCGAATGACCACTGCAACCCTTGCTGATTATTTAGATTATGGTAACACTCTCACAACGGAGATCGGGACCCCTTTGTGTCGTACAAACACAGAGCAAGAGACAAGCCGAGGCCAAAGAGATCACAATCTTGACAAGATGGACAAACAGAAAGGAAAGAGGCTTACCCAAGGTGACCCAGCAGGTCAGTGGCAAAACCAGGAATAGAACAAGGACTCTAGTGGCCCAATTCAGTGTCCTACCCATTGCACCTTAGTTTAGCTGCCAGCCCCATCACGATCACACTCATTTGCACACTTATCCAATGATTCCACTGTTCACAAACACTCACCAAAGCTTGCAACTGCTCTCTACGTTCATAATGTGTTGTTCCATTAGCACTTAGCACAGCACTGTTAGGACAGCAACAGTGCCTGCCTCGTCACACCATCAATTTCCCTTCTCCAAGGCTCAGCTAGCCAAGCGGAGTTGGGACCGTTCCCTCTTTCAGCTTCCCATTATGAATCAGTGCTTCAAGTCCCTGCCTTCTTGGCCCCTCTTGCTCCCCAACTGAAGCCCACTCCCCTTTGCTCCTCAAAATCTGCAGCAGGTTTTCCTTGCATCTGTTCTTGCTTCCTTCTCAGGAGGAGGTCAGCATGACAAATATTTGCCCACATATCAATATCCCAGAGCTTGAGTCTCTATCATACTGCATGTTGGGCAGCCGCTGAGGGAAGTGGTTGCTAAATGGTACCAGGTCAGAATGGTATAGTCTTACACCCGCTTTGCATGGGTATAGATTACTGCACAAGATAGATGGAAGAAACAAATAGAGTCAAGCCCAAAGTCTTTAGTATTTTTAGGCCTCCTGCTAAAGATGGTCCTTCTCTTAACAAGTACGTATCTGGGCCTGTTTTCTCCCTCCTCTGCCACAAAATTTACTCTGTACTCTCTGCAGCTGTTGGCAGGAACAACATGAAAACTAGAAATGAACCCACACTGCTGTGCATACCTGTAATTCCAGCCAGTCAAAACCCTTCTCCACAGCTATACACGGCACCTTTTAGAGCAAAGTTGAAGGTGCTTATCAGCTTGCACCCTGAGCCCCAACACAGGCAATGAAACAAATCACCCTAGCCAGGCAATCAGTTCCTGGAAACTTCCTCCACCCTTTTCACCACTGACCTGGGTTGTTTTTTTACAAGAGGCTGAAATTCTGGGGAGCCAGCCCCCTGAGCTACTGTTATCTGGCAGGAATCACCAAAGCATGTTTTCGACTCATTGCCATGGGTCATGACCTATAACTGCTGTTGCAGGTCTGGGCTTTTCTTCCTTCCTTTACCTTTCCCAGAGCAGCCTTGATTGCAAATTGAAAAATCCTGCAGCAAAGTACTCCCCTCTCGGGGGCTGAATGTCTGTCGCATCCCTGAGCTCGTGCAGTGTCAGAATTCCTCAGTTGTTGGTTAGCTGTCTATCTCAATTACATCAGGGATTAGAGAAATGTTGAGCTGTTCAGGCTGCAGGGCAGGGAACAGGTGACCTACTGTTCCTTTTGCTAAACATATGCCTGGAGTGCTAATTGCACAAGCCATGTGTGCAGTGAGCCATGGTGTCATTTCTGGGCCTTAGCAACCCAGACCCATGTGGAAAGCAAAATACCTCAAATAAGCAATCAGACATGAGAAAGAAAAACTGATTTCAGTTAAGCATCAAATTGCCCTTTTTGTTAGTCTGTCTCCAGCATGAGATCAGACTGTGTATTTATGCTTCATCTACACTCTGGACGGTTGCAAGAGAAGAGTAAGTGGGGCTTGAAGTCCTAAATCTGCCTGCATTACAGATAACATAATTCAATGCATCCGCACAACAACACTTTCCCCACCATGACTGTGTTAACCTGCCCAAAACCTACTTGCATCTATGCATTGGCTGGAAAATCTGAGCCTCAGCTATATCTACCATGGGCAAAGGATAGTGTGTATTTTTCATATTGGTGCAATACTCCTTGAGTTTTCCACCTGCTCATAGACCTGGGAGTTAGGAGCCCTGTCTAAGCTAGTTGTACATATAGAACCGGGCCAGCCTAAAAACCTCATTAGAACGTACATCTGACTTGACAATCATGCCCTCATTAGTTCTGTGTGGGCACAAACATATGTGCAGAGTCAATCTGGTTACAAACTTGGCACTTGATCTGAGGAAGCATTTGAGCACATTCTTAACTTTAAGCATGTGAGTAGTTGCATTGGTTCCAAATGGGAATACTCTCAGGCTTAAAATTAAGCATATGCTTACATATTTTTCTGGGTGGGCGCCTTGATGATAATCTATAGAGTACACAGACATGGTGGGTGGGGCACTATCTTCTTTTGGACCAACCTCTGTCTCTCCCATGCCCTGGGACCAACACAGCTAACAACAACTCTGCATATAGAGTAGAAAGGTCTTTCATGTAGTTCAGCACAACCCTGGAGACCCAAAGATAGTCTCCAGACACACTCATGTATGTCAATCTGATAAGAACCTAACCGCACAGGCTGCACATGTCAAGGGTGTAGTAAGTGGATGTGCCAGGAATACGGCTTATCAGACTGAGAACAAATGAAAATTCATCCCAACAAAGGACTCAGTGCTGTAGAGATAAGAGCAAGCGCAGCCTTTTAGGGTGGACATGAACAGCTGAGGCCCTCTGGAATACACTTAGGCAGTCTAAAATAAAAATGCTATATGGGCTATTAAGAGATTACATGGCTTGATTTTTGAGGTGCAATCTAACTGCTAGTGTATACAAAAATCGCACCATCTCTGCACTAACTTTCAAGAGACGCTTAAATAAATTGATCCATAAATTTAGGTTCAGGGGAGGCAAAAAAAACCCAAGGGAGAGGAGGTGGTCAGACAAAAGTTTACAAATTCAGTTATAAACAGTAATGTCTGCATGAAGCTCAAACACCACAGTTTTATGCCAGTGCATGGGTGACCCAGGAGATGAACCTGACTTGTATTAGCTGGGCTGGACTATAGCTGTTCTGAAAATTTTTGACAGAACATGTGAAAAAATCAATTGGTAAATTGGGGGGGGGGGGAGGAGGGCCCTCTAAACAAATTGTTTCAGCTTTGTTTTGTTTTGATAAGGTAAAAACATTGCAATTCATTTCATATAGAACTTTATATTAAAGTAAAATATTAATTTTAACACTATATTTAATGTTATATTTAATATATTATATTTAATATTTCACTATAATATAAATGTCTAAACTTAATAAATTGACACCACTGAAATGAAACATTTTTACCTTATTGAGATTAGATGATCTGATGTTATCTAAATAAAATGTTTTGATGGTCCCAAATTAGAAATTTTTCTGAATTTTCATTCACGGGAAATTTCAGCTTATTCTGATTTGGAATGATTTTTTTTCTCATTTCGCAATTTCCAAAGTTCTGGTGTCCAGCCAACAACTGGCTAGATAACCTACCCCTGTTGCTAATACTGTAGATCAACTGCTGCCTCAGTAGATGGGAAGGAAGAAAGAAAGATCTTTCCAGGCACCTTTATGAATCTACTGTTTCTCAGCACACATCTGTTGGAAACCACTATACCTCTTCAATTTTTTTAACCAGTCTTGCAAGGTGCTTAGCAACCTCAACCTTTACTGCTTTAAACAAGAATTGAAGGCACCTAACGTGATTTGTTTAATGGTGTAATAGCCAATTACAGTCTGCATTTGACTCTGTTTCCGGGTGTTTGTTGAAAAAAAAAATCTGTAGGGCACTGACAAGCCAGAGTTGCTCTAATTGGAAGAGCGCCCTTGATTCTTTTCAGGGGCAGGAAAGCAGAGAGCTTCTTGTAGGCGAGCAATTCATCATTGGAAGCAACTTCAGAAAATCAGGTGACACCACTGACCAACTGCGAGCATTGCACAGGACAGCAATCACTAAAAGAAAACTACGAGAGTCCTGTAGCACCTTAAAGACTAACACATTTCTGCAGGCATAAGCTTTCGTGGGCATGCATCTGACGAAGTGGGTTGCAGCCCACGAAAGCTTATGCCCACAGAAATTTGTTAATCTTTAAGGTGCTACAGGTCTTTCGTTGTTTTTGCTGTATACAGACTAACACGGCTACCCCTCTGGAACTTTTCACCATGAAAAAAAAATGCACCTTCAGCAGATGAGAGCAGCATGGTTTCTTTGGCTAGCTATGGATTTCTATGCGGGTACTCTAGGGAGAGATGAGAAAGGAAAATATGGAACTTCAGAGACTGGAGGGTCTTGTTTTCTAACAAATCAATTTTTTTTCTCCTTCTTTCAAAACTACAAGGCCCACTCAAAATAACAGATACCCAGTGTTTACAGGGGCAGAGCCTGATCTCATGGCACCAGTGTAAATCTAATGGGCCTGCTTGTCCTCAAACGTCCACTGGTTTTGCACTCGGGGACTCCAGGAGTTCACTAGCATTACTCCCAATTCACAGTGGCATAAGAGGAGAATCATGTCTCAGGCTCATGAAGTTCATTGGGGTTACAGTGAGATTTAGTTCAGGTCTGTATGGGTTCAATTGTGCACCCTTTAATCTTGGTGGCGAGCACTTTGCTGTACTACTCTCCAAGAAGAGGGCACATTGTGCCTTACATTAAGTCAACCATCACTCCCATTTTACAGATGGGGAAACAGCAAACAGATGGCAAACTTCTACTCTCATTTACACCAACCAGTTAAATCCCAAGTGCCCCTGATTTGCACCAGCATAACTGAGAACAGAATTTGGACCTCATACAGGCTGAAAACCACACAGAGAGTCACTAGCCGATTCAGGAATAAACCCATGCACAGATGACTAGGGCTATGCTCTCTCCCCACCAAGAAGTAAGGCAGATTTTTATTTCAAATCCCAAATCTAAGAATGAATTTAAAATGAATAAAAGCATCTGTAATGTCTGTCATAGTGGCAAACGAAGAGAACAGAGAGGAGCTAGCCACTAGCAGAGGTGTGATGCACACGGAACACCAGCTGTCTGCCCTTTGCACTCTGTTTATCACCAGCCTTTGGAGCATTGAGCAAAGACTCAACAGCCATGACCAGGGAAGGGTCCTCACCCCATCAGTTTCCTGGGCACTGGTGGACCTTGCTATGTCTTGACTTCTATGTTTCTAAGCAGGAAAGTGCCCTCCTAAAAAAAAAAAATGCAATGGATAATGGAAGCACCTGACTGGTGAGCATGCGCAGAGCAGGACATGGTTTGTTCCTCCTCTTCTTCTGTTTGCTGGGCACCAAGGAATGTGCTTTACAGTGGACAGTTCCAGAGGGATAGCCGTGTTAGTCTGTATACAGCAAAAACGAGAGTCCTGTAGCACCTTAAAGACTAACAAATTCCTGCGGGCATAAGCTTTTGTGGGCTGCATCTGACAAAGTGGGTTGCAGCCCACGAAAGCTTATGCCCGCAGGAATTTGTTAGGTGCTACAGGACTCTTGTTGTTTTTACAGTGGACAGGAAGCCAACCACCCTAGGAAAGCATGTGACCTCAGAGGTCTACCCCTAGAATTAGGGCTGGATTGTCCTTAGTAGTTGCATGCATGTGGCCTAAGGACCCCTTGTACCTCCAGAGCTGGAGGCAATCACTGTCCCTGTGGTCAGCGATTGCTGCCTCCTAGAGCCCTGTGGATGCACATCATCCCCCAGGAGTGGAGGCGAGGAGCAGTGGGTGCAGTTGTTTGGAAGAGAAGTAGCTCACACTACAACACAGCCAAGGAGGGGAGCATCACTCCCTGCAGTCAGAAAGGAGAGCGAGCTGCACCCTTTCCATTAACCCTGGCTGGGAGAGACAAGGGGGGCCACAATGCTCCAGTTTAGGATGCAGTGGCCTAGGGAGCTGTGCTATCCAACGGACAGGGAAGTGCATGCACTTCTCCCCTGTGCACCAGAGAGCTCGGGGATGGACTGTGCCCCGGGGTGGGGTAGCTCCATGTTTTTCCCCACCAGCAACATGCCACAATCTGGCCCTTAACCTGCTGCTGTGCTCAAGGTGTGGCCTCCATGGCCAGAGATGTGGGCTGGCCAGATAAAGGGGGGCAGCGGATAGAGAGGGCCTCTAGCTCCGGCAAAAGGGACGTTCTACGTCGCTGGTACCACTGCAGTTGCCAGAGCTGAAAACAGCCCTCGACACAGCAAGCCCTGGCCGGGGTGTGGCTGCCCCCGCTCGTAGTTGGGCCATGACACCCAGCAGGCAGGCGTGGCCAGGCCTCGTGTTCAATCACTGGCAGGGGGGGTACTTACCAAGGAAACGGCCGCTCTCCCACAGCGCTGGGCAGTCAGGAGCAGGAGCAGGAGCCCTTAAGTCGGGCCCGTCCCCCACGTTCCCGCCATCCTCTCGGGGGTGACGGTGCCAGGCAAGGATAGCTCTGGCTACCTGTGGGCAGGGCGTCAGAGCTCACCTCCGACCTGGCCCAGGGACAGTCTGCCCGGGGTGAGACGCTGGCTCGTGTGGAAGGAGGGCGCTGACCTGAGACTCAATGATTGCAGGGGCAAGCCAGGTGCATGACAGAGAGAGATAGATTGACAGATAGCTCTTCCAGGGGGCTGGGGCTAGGCCACTGTTGCTAGGCAGATTGAGAACACCACAGCCCAGAAGTTTCTGGAATTGGGCTGGAGGTTCCGGGGATGCTCCAATAGGCTCCCTGTTGCTGGGCTCAGACTCCACTAGGGCAGCAAGGCCACTGGCTCTGTGTGAGCTGGGTGGGAGGGCGGAGCTGAGGCCAGATGCAGGCTATTGGCCCGAAGGCTGAAGCATTTTTCAGCAGGTCAGTGAGGTTGTTCATCCTCCACCAGGGAAGCCCTGGCAGTGTGAATTAGAGAAGAGGGGAAACGATTTCTTCTCATTTAATTGTGTGCTTTGATTTTAAGCGTTGTTTGAGTTTAGCCAAACTGTTTTAGTGAAATGGGCGGGACCAGACTGAGTCACTAACTTCTCTTTACGCGGCATAATGGGGAAGAGTCATTTCTATTTTGCTGTTCTCAGTTTTGTATTCTCTTGTAACGGGGTTTTTTAAAATCTACACACTTAAGGGAGGGGTTGGTTAATCAGTTAGCTGACTGGCCAATCCTGATTTCAGCAGAGGAGGAGGAAGACCCTGCCTGGATTCCAGCTGCAGATTCCTGCTGCAAGTGGAGGGAAGATGTTGCTTTTGGCTCAGCAGACTGTAGACTGGGTGATCAAAGATGCTAACTCAGATTCGGGTGAATTCAGCCTAAGCTTTGGGAACTCTGAGTTTCTGTTGGGACTGACCTGTTTAAATTTGATTTGTTCTCTTTATTTATGTTGTATGTAAATCTGTAATGGATGTGGATGATAAAATAGCCATGTTCTGTTGTAAAAATCATTGTTTTATGTTTGTCATTAAGATTTCTAAAGTTGGTACTAAATTAAGTTCATTCCTTTGTGTTCTTTTGGGCACTTGAATGTGTGAAGGATGATCCCGTGCAAGCCTTGCTGAAAATCCTTAAAGACTGAATTCTGGGTCTCCCTCCAGATATTTTTCCATGGGAGCTGGGTTATTTTAAGCACTGGAGAAGGGCAATGAAGTGAACTACTAGCCCACCCAAAGGTTACATTGGCTCAGCACCACTCTCTGGGGAGTGCAGAATCACAGCACTGTTTGTGGACACAGCTCACCCCTGATTTAGAGGGCCCCCCCACAAAGGGGCTAGGGAGGTGGGTGGGGGAAAGCTTGGTCCCCCTCTTACTCTCACCAATGAAAAGAGGAAAAACAACGAGAGTTCTGTGGCACTTTAAAGACTAACAAATGTAATTTAAAGTGCCACAGAACACTCGTTGTTTTTGCTGTATACAAACTAACACGGCTACCCCTCTGGAACTAATGAAAAGAGGGATGAGACTGCATCTGCAGCATGGCCAGGGCAGGGCAGAGCTGGTATGGTGGGAAGAAACTTTGCTACTAGTAAGTAAGTATGTTCTATGCATCTCTCCCCCTCTCCATACAAGACCATGGAGAGGGGAGGAGTCACTTTAATTAATTACTGGTCTAATTTCTCAGAGGGAAGGGGCCTCACACAATGTCAGCCTTTTCCCTTGGTTTCCCCTATCACTCTGGCAGGTTGGTTCCTTTGAAGAGGGTGTTTCCCTGCCAGCACTTGCTGCTCTAGTGATTCAGAGGTTTCCTCTAGGCTCACCCCTCTCCCTTTCTTGCACTCCTCCCCCCATTTGACCTGGAGAGTACACGGGGAGTATTAATAGCACATTCTGCTACAGGGCTGCCCTACTGTGTCCATAGCCAAGGCCCGCTAGGGCATCGATGCCTTGCTCATCACCATGCCGTGGTTGAACACCTAGGCTCTAACTGCGTAAACTTGATTTTGAGGAACCTGCTGGGTTTGTGGCAGCACATTCAGAGGGCAGAGCAAGGGAGATGGAGTCTAGCCATCCAGGTATGCAGTGACCTTCATCATTCTAGAACCTGAGCACTGTGCAATTACGTATCCTCATTACACATCTCTGAGGTAGGTTTGCATTATCACCCCTCTTTTACCATCAGGGAACTAGCAGAGAGAGATTAACGTGACCCACCCATGGTCACAAAGAAGGTCTATGGCAGAGATGCAAGTAGAACCCAGATTTTTCTGAGCCCCAGTCCAAAGCTCTCCTTTCTAAGCTCCTGGGAACTTTGTTCCCAGCTCCTGGCTCACTGTTGGGTAAGTCACTGAACCACTCTATGCCTCTGGTTGCTCATTTGCTAGGCAGATAGCACACTATTTCCTTCCCAGGCACTGAGATTGGTGGCTGACAGGGCCTCTTGAGGCTCAGACTGCCATGTTATTGCTGCTGCATGACTCAGTTTTTTAGCTGGTGGCTGTGGGGGCACTCTGACACTCAAATGCAGAAGCACCGCATAATTCCCCTCCGCCTGCTTAATCATGATTCCAAATGGATCTAGCAACACCTCTGAGTATCAGGGAAACAAACCATCTCAAATGACTTTAAGCCCAGCTAATGAGCTGAAAATGGTTTAGCAGCAACAGAGTCAAATGCTCTCACATAGGGTAGCAGTGAGAGCATCTAGCTCTATTCCGCACTGGCAAACACCAGCTAGTACACGCTCGCTCATCTGCTGACAACCATATGTTTAGCTTGTTAAAAAAACAACTTTTCTCCAGTTCTGAGTAACTGAAGAAAGGGAAGAAGATGCTGGTTGCTTCCCTAGGTCCCATCCAGAAAGCATCTGCAGGAGCAAACAGGGTCTGAATGTGACTTCAGTGGGCTTTGGATCAGGCCTCCTGTCACTAGCAGCATGGCTGGCATGTGTGCTCCTACTTTAAGCAGGTGTGGCTACCAGCTGTGAGGCTTTGAGTGCTAGGTGTGAACTCTCTGCCCAGCTCCTCCTCCCCTGAGTTTACAGATTGATTTTGAGAAAAACCTCCTGGTCAAAAAGATGATGCCAGTTTCATTTTTTTCATCAATTATTTTGTTTCAGGCTTTGTTTGCAGCCCTTATAACCCTCAGGGGCTCTCAGACTCGGGGGTCGGGACCCCTCAAGGGGTCACAAGGTTATTATATGGGGGGTCACAAGCTATCAGCTCCTGCACATGCCGTGCATGGCTGACAGCCAGAACCCTGCAGAGCTGGGTGGCTGGAGAGCAGCGGCTGCTGACCGGGTGCTCTGAAGGCAGCGCCGCCCCCAGCAGCAGTGCAGAAGGGTGGCATGGCATGGGGGGGTTGTCACTTTTTTGGAGGGTCATTACAGCCTGAAATATTTTCAAAGGGGTCCCAGGAAAAAAAGACTTGAGAACCCCTGGGAGGTGCACAGATTTCCTGACTTATTTGTACTTCTGCAGGATGATATAGTACCTCACATTTTAAAAAAGCCCCTACAATTAATAAGGAATAGCAGCCCTGGCTCCAGGCAGAAGCCCCAGACACTGAATATAGGTGCCTTAACTTGAGCATATCTGAGTTTGAGATATCTTTGGCCTGATATTGTGAGAGGCAGGAACCCCACAGCTCCAGCAGAGATTGATGGGAACGGCAGGGGCTCAGCTCCTCTGACAGTCAGGCACAAGATTTCTCAGGTTGGACACCCAAATCATTCCCCACTTTTGAAAATTTCAGCCCAAAAAAGCCTTTCTTTTTCTAAGTCTGAGGGCTAAGAGGAGTCACTCATCCCTTCCTTTCCACTGGAAAGTCTCTCTGTGCATGGGTACAAATTGCACTAAAGAACTGTGTCTGTTTTACCTATCCAGGCAAACTGCACTGGGTTCAATTCTCAGAGGATTTGTTTCCTACAGCTGCTGTGAACAAACCTGAAAATTCAAAGCAAAACCTCTGTGGTTTTTCATGCTTTCCCAATGAAACAATTGCTCTTGCCTCAGCCCCGCCTGCACGGTATTTCCCTTAAACATGGCTAGTGTTAACCAGAAAGGTTTGTAAAACCTGATAACTTTTCAGACTCAACTAGGCCAAGATGTGGCTTCATAGCAAAACCAGGTGACTTTCTTCTGCTAGGTTTGGTGCTTTATTGCTATGGACGTTTTACCTAACTTTTCATGGACGGGGCCAAATTCTGTTCTCATGGCCTGATTCAAGGCCTACTGAGGACACTGGAAAGGTTCCCATGGAGTTCATGGTGCTGCAGATCAAACCCTAAGTAAGTTATTTTGAAAACTACATGTTTTCTTGCCTCGGACGCAGCAGGGAAGTGGTTTGTGGGGGAGGGTTTTCTGAGGGCAACTATTGTCCCAGTCCCATCTGTGCACCATTCAGCTTCTGGTCTGGGGAAAACTTCCTGTTAGGTTTCTGGAGCAGTCAGCTAGCAGAGCTTAAAGCTGTTCTTAACCATCAAAGGAGAGCAGAGTTTGCAGCTTCCAGGTGGATGACAGCATCTGACCCAACTCCTGCATTTTTTTTTTTTTTTTTTTTTTTTTAAATTAGGCCAAGTGTAATCACTGAGGTCACAACATTATTAACACAGGAGTGTAACAGTCACCATGGAAACTGGCATCTGCTTGATGTCTTGTTTTGAAGGAGCTGAGAAGCAGCCTGTGCTCAGGGGGGGAGACCTCCCGCGAGCGTGTAGTTCCCATCATTAGAGCATTTACCTCTCCAGTGTCTCAATTACACATCCTGCTTTCCAGCCTTGCCCTATTATCGGAGCACTGTACTCTCTAAATGCACCAGCCAGTTTTGTTTCCCAGAATCACTCCCCCCCTTGTTATTGGTTTAAGATCACACCAGAGATGGGCCTAAGGCAAGTCCCCTGAATCCAACCCGCCTCCTCTGGGATCCAAAGATGTGTGTGTTCCTCTCTAATTTTATATTAACAAATCAAACAACCCCCTATCTATGAAGGAAATTGTGAGAGGAGGTCAGCAAACAGCTGTCTTCTAGCATCCAGGCAGCAACTATAGACAAGAAATAAATTAAAAGTCATTCAAGAACGCAGGGTTACAACAACTTTGAAACATTCTGATAACCGCATGGCAAAGCAGATTCCTTCAGTCTTACTTTGCATCAATAGTCCTCCCCTGCCCCATTTGTTCATTCTCTCATCGTATTACAGATGGATCTGCCCATCATGTCCCTACACCTACATGGAACCCTGTGGGAATGCAGGGGGTTGTGCTCAAGCCAATTAATTTGTAGGAACTAAACTGTAAGATCTTTTGGGGGCGGGAATTGCTTTTTTATTTTTTTTTTTGTGTGTGTGTGTACAGCAACTAGCACAATGGGGCCCTGATCCCTGACCAGAGCCTGTAGGCACTACAATACAAGTAACAAACAATGTAATCATCATAAGGGCAAGATGCTGCTTTCCTATTTGCTTGTTAAATATATTTAAGACCCCAAAATGCATTTGAAGTGATTTTAGTCTGTCATTATGCATAGTGATTGAATGTCTTCCCTATTGCCCTGCCGCTGTCTTTGAAAGCCATCTTCTAGGATGGGACTATTGAGAGAAGTGTCACTGTATATTAGATGGGTGCGTAGAATTCACAAGGATGTGAAATAATACAGCATTCATGCTTTTTGCATTGCAGTTCCGGAAAGTGGTTATGTTTTCACAGAAGAATCATTGAGTTCGGATTATTTTCTGAATTAAGGCCCCTTTTTGAGCTTTGTGTCAAAACCAGGCTAAAATTAAAAATTCTACATGTTTTTCAATGTTAAAATAGCTCTTCATTCAATATTTGTGGAAAAATAAAAATCATCTGAGAACAAAACTTTCATAATACATAACTTCATCTATCTATACACACACTTCCATCTTAGGTGTGTGTGTGCACAATTTATATATGGTTACACACGTCTATTTATATATACATACACACACATCTTAGATAGGAATATATGTGAGGTTATATATTATGGATGTTTCATTCACTGGTGATTTTTACTTTATATATAAAACCACACATACACTGCCAGCTAAGGTGAGTGTATACACACGTAGTATAGATAGCTGAAGACTCTCGAAAGCTTATGTCTACAGATATTAAATTTGTTAGTCTTTAAAGTGCCACAGAACTCTCGTTGTTTTTATAGTATCTACAGTATATTTATAGTATATCTATAGTATAGTATCTATAGTATATTTATGTGTTACATTATAGATTATATAGATGGCTGATTATTTGCATTTCAATTTACAGTGAATGGATGGCTGTTCCCCTTCATTTTAAACATTCTTCAGCAAGAACAGCAAACCAGAACGATTTCCCTCAATCAGAGGCAGTGTCTGATCATGAAATCAACTATGATTACACCCACCTTGACATTGCTAATTTAAAATAAATGCATTGTAAACAATCCAACTAAAGTCTGTTTGGAGGCATTATCACATACCTTAAAAGGTGAAGAAGGCCTGGAGAGTGAAATGGGGGGGATAAGGATGGGCTAGACTTATTGGGATTTTCTTTCACACTTACTATGGGAAAGTTTTGCTGTCATACCATTAGTTCCCCAGCAAAGGATGAACCTTACAATGCCAGGTTAAGCATACCAGGTGTGCAGGCAAAAGTAGCAAAATTCCACCAGAAAGGGATCCCTGGTCCAGTCTGGAGCAAGAAGCACTCAAAATCTCAACAAAGGTCTGTTCTCATGAGAGTTCTAGCCCAATTTCCAAACCATCTCTTTACAAACAGCACAAGATAAACAATGAGAACTACTCCAGTTCTTGAGATAAACAGCAGGACAAATCCCAGTATTCACAGCAGCATTGTGGGAATGTGCCTTCTCTAAAATAAGACAGGGAAATCAAAACAGGAGTGAATACTTGTCCACTTGAAATGGGGGAGGAGCAGCAGCCAATTTTAAACTGGTCACTTTAGGGCTACAGCATCATAACTCTGCCAAATTTAAATGGCCAGGCTCAGAAAGGCATGCTGGGCAAAAAAGGTACCCATATATTAAGAACAGTTATAGGTACAAAGCAGTCACAGAATTATGTATACCCCTAAATAACAGGGCTAGTCAAGGGCATAAAGGGTGGTCAAGTGGGATGGAGACTCAGATAATCTGGTGCACAGGTATTTTGGTGACAAGGCTAACCTAAGTACTTAGATAGAAAAGAGTGGCAGAAGGACCATAGTCCTGCTGAAAGATTGAAATTCTATGTAATTTTGTTTGTGCCCAGATACCAAAGTGATGGGCAAATGTGAAGGAGAAATGAGGCAAAAGATAAAGATGCCCAAGAGGCTCAGATACACAGCCAAACATTGGGAGGCTTAGTCGGCAACATGGGTCCTTGCTGACTCCACAAGGACTGCAGAGGTATTCTGAATGGACTACAGAGAAGGTGGGCCCCAATACCTTCTATGGGCCATTATTCTGGACCCTTTTTTTCCCCAGGTATCAGTCAGAGGTGGACTGAAATTACAAGCTATCTGGGGCAAGGACTGCTTCCTTTGATATTTGTTTGTATAGTGCCTAGCACACGGGAGGATCTTTGGTCAGAGTTCCTAGGCCTTCCTCTAGTATGAATAAACAATAGCATTAATAACATGTAGTTGAAACATCCTGAATGCTGGGAGCTTGGAAAAAATGTGGCCTAGATCCAAACCATCCCCCTCATGCAATAAGAACCCGCCTATTGAGGTTTTGGGGTTAAGGAATCACTCTTTGTTTGACCCCCTCAGCAGTATTTCTTTACAACAGAAGAAGGGCTGATGGTGATCTCACTTCCACCAGCACTGATCAAGAGTGGTTCTGCCCCAGGGAATGCTTATCCTAGGTGTTGGCTCATCTTACCTTTTTCACTTTCCAAGACAGTGGCTTTTTTCTGGGATCGACCATTTCATGGGAACAGAAATACTTCCTTTTAAAAAAATCACTGACATAACATTTTCAAAACATGCTGTGATGAGACAATTAAGGTTTATTGTCTTATAATGTTTAAAGTGTAAATGAGCTGCTAATGTTCACAGGCGCTACATTCATTCAGCTCTTTGGCGGGGAGGGCAGATGTATTTGGCAAAATAAACTGCGATGGCTATTAGCACTGAGTGGAGGAGGAGGGACGTCACCCACCGGGTCCCCAACAAGTCAGAGGCAGTTGGGTGGTTGTTCCTGCAAGAAGCCAAAGCAAAACAACTAGTCATGGCTAAGCTAGTGGGAGGAGAGACAATGTTTGAATGCAACATTGCGGAGCTCCCCCTCAGGGCCGACCCTAGACCAAATGATGCCCCAGGTGAGGAACTTCTTCAGTCCCCGTTCCCCCCTCTTTGTTAAATAGCTGGCTGACAAAATTCGAGGAAAACGTAGTTCTCAGAAGGTTCCATGAGATTCTGCAAAAGTCCAGAACATGCTACGAGGTTAGTGAAAAATGAATCCACTATAGAATACCTGAAGCATTTTACTGCAAACCTTCTATTTTCCCTTTTGTTGCTAACAAGAAAAACAGCATGCTGAGCCTGGCACTCCAGGCGGTCGCCTGTCCCTATATCCAGCCGTGCTTTCCCTCTCCCTCATTGCAGGTCTACTATTGTAATGGAGTTACTGTGCTGGCTGGGTCTGTTTGGCACAGCCACAGACAGTCCCTAAAGGGTGTAGCTCATCCTAGAGGGGAAGGAGCCTTGACTTATCAAGTGTCCCTGGAAGGAAGGTGCAGGGAGGGAAGTCAGCAGCACCAGCAGCAGGAGGGGAGCTGCTTTTGTCCCCTCTTACCATGATAAACACATGTTCTGTTGTCACTGGGATCGTGCCTGGGTCATCATTCCAGGGAGTCCGCCTGCTTATGTTCTCCTGTCACAGTCTTAACCCGCCTCCCCAAAAGGCAGTAGGTAGATGGATGGAAGAATTCTGTCTACACCAGGGGTTAGGTCAGCATAGTTCTGTCACTCAGGGCTGTAGACTTTTCAGGAGGGCTTCTCCTGTTGGCACAGGTAATCCGCCTCCCTGACTGATGGTAGTGTGGTCAATGGAAGAAATCTTTCGTCGAACTAGCACTGTCTACATTGGGGGTTGGCTTAATTACACCTCTCAGGGGATGTGGATTATTCATGTAGACCAGGCCTAGATCAGCCCTGACTTAACTATGCCTGCAAGCCCCATTGCGTAGATGGAGCCTCTGCCAGCAGAAGGGGTTTTTCTGTCAGTGAAGGAACACCCCCTCCCTGAACGACAGCTACATCAAGGGATGCAGTCTTCTGTTGATGTAGCTGCATCTGCAGTGAGGATTAAGTCAGCATAGCTACATGGGTCAAGGGTGTGTTTTTTCACACCACTTACTGAGGTCACTATTCCAATATAACTTTCAAGTGTAGACCCAGCCTGACACAGGTTTCACTTTCACACAGTAAGTTAAGTATGTACATATGTGTTTGCATGATCAGGGCCTTAGACTGTAAGTACTTTGGGGCAGGAGCTGTCTCTTACTATATGTTTGTACAGCACCTAGCACACTGAGCCTCGGATCCTGGCTGGGGTTTCTAGGCACTACCCTAATAATAACAAATTAGACTAAACTGTGTAGATTGAAGGGGGGTGAAGTTCAGCTATTCACATTGTAACATGCTGTCATTTTATTTTATATTACAGGAAAATGTGTATGGAGACGGGCCTTTCCTGTTACAGATCTGCACTTCTGGAGTTCGTCCAATATACCTTTTAATTGATGAGTGCCACATTTATCCATGTGAGCTAAACCAATTAATCAGGCAGGTTACCCCTTTTCTCAGCTGTCCATGACAGCACACGTTGCTATGCAATTGATGGGACCCTTGTTAAGGGTCAGGAATTAATACTTTTCACTGGTTTTCAGTTTGCAACGTATTTCAGGTTTATGAAGAGATATCAGTTTGGTTAATTACTTAAGCTTTACAGTTGAGAATGAGGGAGATTAGGCTCCAGCCAGGCAAAAATTTAATATTTTTTTTAAAAGGCCACACAAAATCTAATAAAGGTGCCATTATTTACATCAGCTGTTTGTCTTAATAACTTAATTCAATAGGTTTGCCTTTGTTTTAATTTTCATGAGTTATTTGCAAACAGTTTGTTCAATTCAATTTATTTTTTTGAGGAGTGGGGGGAGGGTAATTACCAGGTGAAAACAATTCTATTTCTGCAAAGCACTTCTTTGTCTTTTGCCAAAGAGATAAATAAGTTCAGAAAGCATGCAGAGGATGCCATTTTTAAAATGCAGTATTTGCCAATGCTCTAGTTAAAAGGAAGGACCAGAAGATTGTAATAATAATACCTAACTCTTATAGATTTCAAAATGCTTTACAAAGGAGCGCACTCTCATTATCCCCATTTTACAGATGGGGAAAATTGAGGCACAAGGAGGTAAGTGGCACACCCAAGGTCATTCAATATAAGAGCTGGTAAAAGAATGCTGCACTCCCTGGCTTGAAGTGGTTCCATCATATACAAGCAGGTTTACAGTTCGGTTCAATGGCTTTCAATACCCCCACTACAAAAATTTTTCTGGCACCCATGCCTGAGTTCCAGTGTGGTGCCCTACCACTAGGCTACACAGTATAGTACAGTACAGTAGCACTAGCCTCAAGTATCCAAAAATCTCAAGTCAAGCCTCAAACCTCCCCATGAGAATGGCTTAAAAATCAGGATATTTAAAAATAAATAAATAAATAAATATTGGTCCTTTTATTTGCTTTCTGACTTCTCACCCTTTAGGCTACACTTTGGTCACATTTTTGTCTGCAACTACAAGTTCTAGTTCTAAAAGTTCTACTTTTTTAAAATGAAAGCTGAGATTCTCACAATCATGACTCCAGGAGCTGGGGCTTTAAGCAAAACACCAAATATCATGGAACCAGTGATAAAAGTTGGGAACAGTGCTTGAATTTGAGGTGGTGGAGAAGTGTGGGCAGCAATGGAAGTTGCTACTGTAAAGACAGTAAATAATTTTCCATAAAATTTGCAGTTTCTGCACTCGAAATAGTTTTGCAAAGATTATTCCAGAATAGGACAGCTGTGCAACTAGTTAAGTGAAATGAAGTGTGGTCTAGTGATTTGAGCGGTGGCCTGTGATGTAGGGCTTGTCTTCATGGGGACTCTTAGGAAAACTAATCCAAATTAATTTATGAAGTGCATTAGTTAAACTGCATTAGACCTTAGCTTCAATGTTCTTGTTCAGAATTCAAGTGACCTTCATTCAATTTAACTTAAAATTCACTTCCCAATTCTAAACTAAATCAAATTAAGGCTACTCTCTCATTCTAAATAAGAGCATCCACTACAGGTGTTTTAATGCAGTTTAACTGATACACTTTAAATTCAGACCTTCAGTTAATTCGGATTAATTTTCTTGAGATCAAGTCCATATGCAAAGTTTAAGTCAACCCAGCTACGTTGCTCAGAGTGTGAAAAATCTGCACCCCTGACTGACAGGTAAAATGACCTAATCCTAGCATAGACAACACTAGGTTGCTATAGCATTTCAACTGTACACAAGCTCTCAGTGTAGACGAACTTTTAGGAGCTCTCTGCACTGTTGTGTGGCCTGAGGCAAGTCACTTAGACCAAATCCTCCATTTGATTTCATGCAGGAACATGGATCTGCCCACATGAAGTCAATTGCTGAATCAGGGCCTTAACTAGTGCCACAGGGAATATTATTACAGATCTACCTTCCAGGCATGTGGCAAGTGATCATTAGATAATGTAAACACTATAAAAATGCTAATAGTTTAGTTATTACTGAATGTTAATAACTAGAGCAGTGTGCAACTTTCATCATGAAATCTGCTAGCACAGGAAACTCACCTGAGCTGGGGATCTGTAACTCATCCCACAGCTTGTCATCCTGTTGCACACACGCCTGTGCCTTTTTACCATTTTGCATGGACTTACGCTTTAAAACTTACTTGCTTTTAACAGAGCTCCACTGTGACTGTTTAGGGTTAATTTGACCTCAAGACTTAGGGAAGGAAGGACTCAGCATGGATGAGAACCAAAGAGGTTGTTTGCATGAATCTCTGACAACTAAATCCACCATGTTTCAGGGTAATTGGCGATTAGGCCCTGAACTAAGATCTCAGATCCAAACACCCATGCTCACGTGGGAAAGTTTGCATTTTGATTCAAATTTCATGGCTGGGTCTTTATGCTGGGATGAGCTAAAACACTAGATCCAAACCACTCTGCAGGCTGGGGAAGTTGAGATCTGGACTTTGCTGTTCAGACCTATCTGTAAATCTAATGCTTTGGGCGTTTGAATCTAAACTCTGATAATTTGCCCCCAAAAACTGCTTTCTTCTGTTTGGCACACACACACAAACACACACATTGGTTTGTTATTGTAGGCTTGTTTATAGTATTATTAATAAGCAGCAGCAGGCTGCTGTCATTGGTAGAGCTAATCTGGTATTTTTTCCTTTTGGACTCAGCAAAGAGGGATAAGGGAAAAAAAGATATATGAAAATCTGACCTAACTAGTAGTGTCAATGTCTCTTCAAATTAGGCTCTTGATATCACTGGAAAGTATTTTTACTTATATTTAATAAGATGCCCTGATAGTTTATGACAGAGCATGGAAAAAGGTACTGTGATAAAGGAGTTAATATTTCCTACCATGGAGATTTTCTTGCTCTTAAAAACTACTGGCAAAGCATTCTTCCCCAATTAGGAAAATATTCAAGACCAACATTTTGGCTCAATGGACTGAGGGATAGCTTTTCATCTGGTTGGATTCTGGTGCCACTGGTCAGTGTGTAGATCTTGGGAGTCTTGTGGGTGAGTTTTCCCCTCCCTCAGACCCTGTTTGCACTGGAAGGAAAGAAGCAGGCAGTCAGGCCACAGAAACAGATGATGCAGACATGTCTGCTGGAGTCACAGATGGCTCCATAGGCCTGTCTTTGAAGGCAGGCTGGCTGGCTGCAGCTGATCAGCCAATATCATATTACAGCCCAATCTGAACTACAAACAAAAGGGAGGAATTGGTGGGTGCAAACAACTTAAAAGGCAGAAAGACGTTTTTACTCTGAGAGGAAGAGAGAGAGAGAGAGAGAGAGAGAGAGAGAAGGCCTTTTGGGCATCATGTATTTTGCAGCATTTTTTTTAGCTGTCCAAAATGTATTGTCCAGGTTGTCAGAGCTAGGAAGCAATTAGGAACAGGGTTGTTCTCATTAAATATGAGGTAAGAGGAAAGCCGCAGCAGTGACCTTCACACAGTTCAGTCCTGGCCTTTGCCTGAGACTGCAAAGGGAAGATTAGCAGGCCAAGGCCTAACGGCCGCTCACAGCTATTCAATTCTCAGCGCTCCTGGTGGGCTGTTGCTGGCCTATAGCAACAATGCACTAGAATGCCAGCAACCAACTAAGGTTAGAAATTGCAAAGGGTGCAGAAAATAAATAGGCCACTATTTTTAATTTTGTGCCTTACCCTGTTCTGAGATCATAGAACACAGAGATGGAAAAGACCTTTTAGATGATACATGTGAAATTCTGCAATGGCCAGATCCTCAACTAGTATAAAATGACATGGCTCCACTGAGATCAATTAAACTATGCTGATTTACATCAGCTGAGAATCTGGCTTGGATTTGCTGTCAGTAGCAGGAGACACATTTCCTTTCTCCCCCATTAGACAAGCTATATATTTATGTTTATTGTCCAAGACAGATATATTTACACTATGTAATTACCCAGCAAGACATGGGCTACAAGGACTTCTTCACCTGATATAGTTACCTATAAAGCTAATTTGCAACTAGAGGCTAGATTAAAAAAACCCAAAAGGAATGCATAAGCCATAAACAAAATGCTTTGAATTTAAAAACCAAACCAAACCAGGCAGCTCTAAGAAGATGAATGTCCATGTAACTTCTCCCTCTGACTAGACTCATTGAAAATGACGCATCTAAACAACCAAGTCCTGGTTCCAAATTAAAGAGGCATACCACACGCACTTTTTCCTAATTGTCCCTCTATGAAACCCCTAAATATCCGTTGACATTATCATAAATCCTTCCTGCGAGCTAGCATTCCCCAGCCCCTTCCATCTCGTGCTTCCCCCACAAAAATGACAGACTGGTTCTAATCTCCCACCTGCATAAATCTCCTACAGACAACCACAAATATTCCAGCTATGCTGATTTATAGATGCATGAGCAAGACTAAGCCAGAAGATATATCCTGCGTGCCCAATGATTGATGGCTTGCTGCAAATCTTTCCATTTAAAACATTGACACTTGTGCAGTCCCGCGGAGCAAAAAGAGAAAGGGAAGAAAAGAAAATCCACAATAAACAATGCAACTTATAGCAGCTACAGGAAACCCTGGCATTTGTGTAAACTAATTTTTTCCAAATTCCCCTGCTCATGATCCCTGCTTTTATCTGAAGCAACCTTAGCTGGAAGAGGGGACGTGAGAACAGCTGTAAGGGTTCTTCCCCTCCCACTTTATCATCTTCTGATTCTGATTGCTGTAGCACTGTCTTGATTCACGGACAAAATAGTTGTCTTTTTTACCCCAGGCATTGGGGTGATGCCCCCTGTTTCCATACCTATTGGCGGAACCAGATTATCTAGTCAGCTTTAACAGCAGCAGGAAACTATAAATAGGTCCCAGTCCCGCTTCCATTGATGTCAATGGCAGTAATCCCATTGAACTGAATGGGCTGCTCTCATTGACATCAGTGGGAAGTGCACATGCTCATCACTTCAGGATCTGGCCCAATGGTGGCAGCATTGGGCCCATCACATTTACATATAGTGAATAAACAACCAAAACCAGGGGTTGTTTGTGCAGAGGGAGGGAGACCAGAGAGCGTCTGGTCCAGCCTCTCAGGGCTGTGCAAGGGACCTGCTGAGGCACGAGTGTTTGCAGGAGTTTGAATCCGTTCAGCTGCTCTGAGCCAGACTGCTCCAAGATTTGTTTCCCTTTAGCGTTTCACACAAGGACATCAGCAGCTTTTCGGCAGGGGCAAATTATGCTGTTGTGGCAACACATTATTTCTCTCTTGCCGAATGCCAAGAGCTCCAAACAGTTGGGCTGAGACCTGAAGGCACAGAGCAAATTAAGGGCGTTTCTGCATTCTTGGCTCCAGTGATACCATTTTCCTTGCACTGTTTCCCCCCCACCCCTTCTCATTCCCCAGAGGAGGTTACAGTCTCTCTCCTACTCCCTGGAAAGCAGCAGTTTTCCCTGCCACCACAGAGCCCCCTACTGGTAAGGTCCAACTTAACAGCTCCTGCACAACTGGAGCCAATTGCCTACCAAGTGAGGCCTTTTCCATGGCCAGCCTCCCGTGCAGAGTCTCTAAGCGTTCAAGTCTGGAATTTTATTGGCTTACCCAGAAACCAGGATTTCCCCATTGCTGGGCACAAATCATCCTCACTGGAGTGATGACACCAGGATTCTAGCTGAAGGCAGACACAAGGGAGATTAGTAAAAAAGACCATTTATTAAGCCCTTTAAATTTGAGTGCAGTCCATAACATGCAGTGACACAGGCTTATCTGCAATGAGACAATCACCTTAGGGATTCTGGTGCAGCACAGTCTGTTAGGTAAAGCACTGGATAGTGATTCAGGAGTCCTAGGTTCTATTCCTAGGTTGGCCTCTATACCTCAGTGTTTTTTCATCAGTAACATAGGGGAAATGATACTTGCCGTCTTTAGTAAAGCACTTAGTAAAAAAGTGCTATATAAGAGCTAATCCTGGAACCCTTTCCCAGCCAATGACTTAAACCTTTGTCTCAGTTTTCCTGTCTGTATTGTGAATATACTGATGCCTATCTGCCTCACACAGACATTGTGAGGCTTAATTAATGGATGCTGAGATTTCATCCTGAGATCCTCAGCTGAGAGTTACTATAGATGTCCAAAATATGATTATTATTTCCACACATTAGGAGAGTCAAGTCTTCATTCTGTTCTTGAACTTTCACTTGACCTGCTAAGAATAAGATGCTGGTATCAATTTATAACCATGGCTACCAATTTGTAACTGGAAATAAAAATCAACATAAAATGACAGATGTCCGGACAGGTCCATAAGACATTTTTATTCAGTTGTGATTGGATGTTCTGTTACACATCACCCGGAATTAAGCTCTCAAAGGAGGTCTGCAAAGATTCCACCATTCTCCTTCATCATCTTCTTCCAGCACTGAAATAGAGCTTGTGTTAAACAGAGACCCATCTGAGAAGCATGGTATTAAAACTAAACCTGGAGAAAGTGAAAGGTGAGAAGTGGGTAGCATGGGGACAGGCAATAGGATGTAGAGACCAGTGCTTTGAGGCTAGCAGGATGTTCATCATGCCATCTCCAGCTTTCCCCAGCCCAGCTAGATCTCAATGAGCACAAGTCTCCAGCTCCAGATCAGAGTGACAGCAAGAGACCTCACAAGCATCAAGATACCAAAACCAGACTGGTTACACCAGAGAGCCCAAAGTTAGACACCTAAATAAAGGTGGACTGATTTTTCAAAGCCGCTGAGTACATGCAGCCACCATTGAAGTTAGTGGCAGATGCGGATACTCAGCAATTTTGAAAAATCAGACCACTGTTTAGGTCACTCAACATGGTTTTCTGTGCCCTGTTTTAGGTCCCAATTTTGACAAATCTGTCCTTAATATCTCCAACATGTGCCAGGTCGCTTTCTGTCATTCCATAGGGTTGAACATTCTGTAGAGGTCTAACTAGCTTGTCTCTTCTAATACAGAAAACCGAAGATGCAGCCTCAGAGAAGCAAAAGTTGTAATTAACGATATTCTCTGTGAAGTAGCTGCTGCCAGGAAAAAATGAACAGAACTTTGGCGTAAGTACTCCAGGCATCAGAAAACAGCTCCAAAGAGGTTTGTATAAAAAGCTCTATGGTAGCAACTGAAAGGAAAAAATAGTGAGGTGCTGGCCAAACTATGAAACATCAAGGACATGGAAAGGAGGAAAAAAGAAACCAGTGTTCTCTTGCTTCTTCTTCTTGGATACAAGAATAATGACATCAAATCATTTTACATAATAGTACTAAAGCCCTGGGCTGGTGTGTGAATAGCAGCTCTGCATCTCAGGATGATAGAAGAACAGCTCTTATCAGTGAGACAAGAAGAAGATTATCTATATGCGATAAACACACACACACAATATAAATAGCTACTGTGGTGAGGTTTCAGAGCACAGGTGACTAGATCCACATGAGAGACAGAACATTAGCCCTAAACAATGTTAGTGCAAACTTTTCAAATGAACTGCCCAAAGGTATGGATTGAGGTGTCTAAGTAGCATCTAAATCCATGTATGCCAATAGTTTTTAACTTTTCCATAGCACAACCCTCTTTTTCATATCTCCCCTCAGAACCCCACTTCCCATCTGTCAAGATCTAGCTAGGACCCCTTTCCCATCTAATAATATGGGAAGGGAAGGATGGTCCTGACTCTTTGGAGGCTGAAAACCCAGAGGATGAAAATTCATGGTATGGATGATTAAAGCTGGGCTTCCAAAAACATTGAGGTGCCCATATTTAAGAGGTCAGATGTGAAAATGTTGGCCAAGATTTCACAGAAAGCCAAAAAATGTCCCTGACCCTTAATAGATAATCTGATCAATATGTTTTAATAATAACATCCTCACAGAGCATGGATGCTGTCCATTCATTTTTAAAAAAATGTCAAGTGGTCTAATCAAACCAGAAAAATCAGCTGAAAATAGAGATGTTTATTGCTTGATAAATGTTTTGAATTCTTATTGATCTTATGAATGAACACCTTAATTTACTCATTATACACTAGCTTTACATTCCACTATCTGTAATTTATCATATGCTTCATGCAGCCTTAACTCCGCAGAGGGTTTGGTGATATAATTGGTCTAAATGATGCTATGCAAAGTAAAGACTTGATCCTGCACACCTAACTCTGGTAAAACTCCCACTGACTTCAGCAGGAGGTTTGCCTGAGCAAGGAGTCCAGGACTCAGACCTGTTGTTATACTATGATGAATGGAACTGGAGAAACAGGGTCAGGTTTAAGGAGGGACCTAGTTCAGGGAAACCCCAGGGAACCCAGAAACATATGCAGAAGCCAAGTGGACATCTCACATTACTATTACTTGTATTGTGGTAGTGCATAGGAACATTTACCATAGACCATTGTGCTAGGCGCTGTACAAACACAGAACAAAAAGACAGTCCCTGCCTAGAGAGCCTCAGCATATAACATTGGCCACTCAACATGTTTAATAAAGATTTATTTCCTACAACTTTGTCTGCCAGACACATCACTCATTACTAAGGAAGCAATGTGTCAATGTTTTCTGGTTTAAAATCAATTAGTCTTTTAGTAAAGGTTTTCTCTTCAAACCCAGAGCTTTAGGAAAGAAAGAGCCTGAAGTTTGCTCCAAACTCAAACCTAACGTAAAGTTGCTTTACAGGTTCTGTAAAGTTTGGGGTAATTTGAAAATGAGAAAATAAATGTGCTCATTCTGAAGCTCCATGGGCTCATCTGTATCTGTCAGTGAAAATACCTGATTGAGTCTCATTGAGACCTGAAGAAGAGCTTGGTGTAAGAAGAGCTTGTCTCTCTCATTAACAGAAATTATCCAATAAAAGATATTACTTCACCCACCTTGTCTCTCTATCCTGGGGCCAACATGGCTACAACAACATTGCATAGTGAAATTACCATAATACAAAGCAGTTCTGTATACCTGTCTCTTCTGAAAGCAGGAGATGCTGAATGATGTATGGCTATCAGGCCAAAGAAGTTTGGAGAAAGCCGGAGCTGCTTCAGATTATTCAGACATTGATCAAATGATCATCAATGATCAAAATGCATGTGAACAATCTACATTTTAAAAAATTCGAATACAGTCCGTTGCTGCCTGCTGACCATAAGGAGAATCACATGCCCTGAGCCAAGGAGCACCTGAAGAAGCACTCCTTCCCCTGCTGGGGTGGGACCCCTATGAAATGGGTGGTATAACAGTCTGAACCTGCCTTGAATTTCCATGCAGTATCAATGGTAATAAAAAATAGGGAGAGAAAAGAGAGAAATTATGACATCTATGAGCAGCATTACAGGCCAGAGGTAAACTGACATTGTTCTATTCAAGTCAGTGGGCCAGAATTTTGTTTAGTGTAAGCTGACATAGCTCCATACAAGTCGATGGACCAGATTGTCTGATATATCAGCTGATATAAATCCATTGGAATCAATGAAGGTATGCTGATTGCATGAACTGATGATCTTAGAGTCCAAGTGCTTAGGAGGCATGGCGATGGGAGTTTTAGAAAACTAAGGCCTGGTCTACACTGGTGACTTAGGTTGACTTACAGTCACTTAAGTTGACCTACTTACACCTGTGTCTACACTGGCACCACTGATAATTCAAATGAAGGTACCTGGAAAATTGACTTAAGACCACCTCTGCAAGTGGCGTAGTGCCTAAATCGAATTTGTTAAATCAATTTAGTGTCAGTGTAGACACAACATCACATAAATCGAATTAATTCCACAATGCCTTGTTTTGACCACTCTGGACAGTCGCGCTGTGCTGCTCAGTGGTCACACTACCAGGAGAAGTCCCCTCCCCTCAAGCCCCGGGAAGATTTGAATTTTCATTTCCTGTGCTGCCAGCATGGAACTTTGTCACTGTTCTCCGCATGGCTACTGCAAAACTCAAACGCGCTCCAGACCTCATTGGGCTGTGGGGTGAGGAGTCCGTTCTGGCTCAGCTCAGAGCCAGCAAAAGGAATCTGGACATTTATGGGAAGATATCCCAAGGCATGCTGGAGAAGGGACACCAGAGGGACACTCAGCAGTACTGCGTGAAGATCAAGGAGCTGCGTCAGTCTTATCAGAAAGCCAGGGAGGCTAACAGCCGTTCTGGCTCCTCGCCCAAACATGCCGCTTCCATGATGCGGTGCATGCAATTCTCGGTGGTGATCCCACCACGGTGCCACCCCGCAGTATCGATACCTCCGCTAGGTCACATGGCAATGATGAGGACTCTATGGACGAGGAGGAGGAGGAGGCGGCTGAGGAGAGCAGGGTGCAGGAGAGCGGGGTGTCCGTTCTCCCTGAAAGTCAGGACATATTCCTGACCCCTGAGCAGTCCAGCAGCTCACAGGACAGCACTAATGATCCCAGGGAAGGCACATCTGGTGAGGTTTTTTTTCTTCTTAGCAGTTCTGTCCTTTTACATTGGGGAGATGGGGGAGGGAGGCTCAAAGGGGATTTTAGGCGCTTCAGTGACTGTACTGTGGGATTACCCAGAGGTCAGTTGAACCTGCCTTGAATTTCCATGCAGTATCAATGGTAATAAAAAATAGGGAGAGAAAAGAGAGAAATTATGACATCTATGAGCAGCATTACAGGCCAGAGGTAAACTGACATTGTTCTATTCAAGTCAGTGGGCCAGAATTTTGTTTAGTGTAAGCTGACATAGCTCCATACAAGTCGATGGACCAGATCGTCTGATATATCAGCTGATATAAATCCATTGGAATCATCAGTTTATCATCAGTTGATATCTCACAGAAACTTTAATGTATGTAATCTGTTATCCTTCACAAAACTTTTCAGGGGAGGGCTGCCTTATTCCTCACTCCACGGTAGGATACTTCGCTGCAAGCATGGCAGAACACTGCCGGTACCCCGCTGCGTCCAGCAAATCTTTGTTTTAAGCAGAGATCCCCCCTCCTCCCCCCCACTCTCCACAATTCCTCTCTGTAAGGGTTTAAAAGACCAGCAGAGGTTCCCCCCCCCCACCACGCTGTCCTCTGATCCTCTCTGTAATGGCACAGCGAGCAGACCCTTCTGGGATGTCAGGAATGGAATGAGGCTCTGTGTTTGCCCCATGCACTGCATGGCGATTATTGTCTATATTGTAGCAGGAGATCATTGTCTACATTGTATCAGGTCAATCACTATCTACATTGTTAGAGTTGTATCATTTTCTTCACTATGCTAACAGTGGCTACCTTGTTATTTTTCTTTCATTCTGTGCTGGCATCTGGCTGCTCATAATTGGCAGCCAGTCTTTCTGCCTCCACAGCCTCTCACCCTTCGCTTCACACACATTCTGAAGAACACAGCAAGCAGATATCACAGAAGGGAGGTACTTCTCACTCATGTCCAGCCTAGTGAGGAGACTCCTCCATCTACCCTTTAAACGCCCAAAGGCACATTCTACAACCATTCTGCAACTGCTTAACCTCTTATTAAAACACTCCTTGTCACTGTCAAGGTGACCGGTGTATGGTTTCATTAGCCAAGGGAGCAAGGGGTAAGCAGGATCCCCCAGGATCACTATTGGCATTTCCACACCCCCAGTGTGAATTTTTTGGTCTGGGAAGAAAGTGCCCACCTGCATCTTAGAGAACAGCCCTGAATTACGAAATACATAAGTCTCATGCACCTTCCCAGGCCACCCCACATAGATGTCTTTGAAACGACCCCTGTGATCCACAAGCCCCTGCAGGACCATGGAAAAGTATCTCTTGCGGTTTATGTACTTGGTCGCTAGGTGTGCTGGTGCTAAGATGGGGATGTGCATCCCATCAATGGCCCCCTCCTCCCCACAGTTTGGGAAGCCCATTGTGGCAAACCCCTGCATTATGTCCTGCACATTTCCCAAAGTCACTAGCCTTTATAGCAGAAGTCTATTTATGGCACTGCACACTTGATTCACGGCTATGCCCACTGTAGATTTACTGACTCCGAATTGATTCCCAACTGAGCGGTAACAGTCGGGGGTTGCCAGCTTCCACAGAGCAGTGGTGACTCTCTTCTCCACCATCATAGCTTGTCTCAAGCGAGTATTCACGTGCTTCATGGACAGGGCCAGCTCCGAGCACAGTTCGAGGAAAGTTGCCTTTCGCATACGAAAGTTTTGCAGCCACTGATCATCATCCTACAGCTGCATAACGATGTGGTCCCACCAGTGTGTGCTTGTTTCCCTGCACCAGAACCGGCGCTCCATGGACTGCAGATGGCTTGTAGCATCGGTGTTGTCTGTGCTTCGGCTTCTTGCTCTATTTCTAAAATAATCGATGATAAGCCGCGATGTATTTGTCACGCTCACAATTATAGTGCAGAGTTGAGCTGGCTCCATGTGTCTGCAGCAATGGCAATCACGGGGAGTAAAAAATCGGCACAAAAATACTTTTCCTGTTTTTGTTTGGGGGGGAGAAGGGGGAAAAGCAGCGTTGCATCCTGGGACGATGACACTTGTCCCAACAGCCACCGTGGCTAGTTGCACTGTGGGATAGCTACCCACATTGCACTGCTTTGCAATTCGAATTAAGGCTGGTCAGTGTAAACGCAGGAGACCTGCGCAAACAGCGTAGTGTATACACGCTGCTGCGATTTCTAAAAATCGGCTGCTGAAAGTCGACTTAAAGTAAGTGGACTTCCCTCAGCAGTGTAGACATAGCCTAAGAAGTAAATAAGATAGGGAGAGAGGGATAAAGGTAATTTTCTGGAAACACAATGTTTTCCAAATGGTGTTAGCAGATCTTTAAGATTTCCCCGTCCCGGAGTGTCCTCTTTTAGCTAAGTGATTGTTGTTTGTGTGGCTGCTCTGATTTTAGTCTAGCAAGCATCTGAGCTTGCACTAACTGAATTTATGTTGCATCCAGGCTGCCAGTGTTCATTCACAAAGAAGTAGCCAGTCTCTCTACAGTGCTGGGTGACAGTGATAAAATGAATGGAGGGTCCGCAGAGTCTGAGCAGTTCACAGGCTTGACCTACTTAAAAAAAACAAAACAAAACAAAACAAAAAACAAAAAAAACCCAACAACCAAAACCCACCTCAGGAAGAAGCATTGGCAGGTTCTTGCTGTGAGGAAATTGTTGCTGCTTCAGACTGCATCTCCTGATTGTAGGTCACTGCTGGGAGGTCACCTGTACAGATACACAGGGGAACTCAAAGCTACAGAAGTGACCTATTTTATGTCTGATGTTGAAATTAATAGCTGGGGTGGTTCCCAGAATAGTATCCGGTCACTGATTGCAATAGATCTTTGTTGACTTAGCACAGCCCCATGCAGGGCTTGTCTACATGGCATGTCTACACCAGAGACTCATGTCAATGCAGCCAATAGTGCAAAAAACCACAGAATAGACAGGGCTTCAGGGTCAGCTTTATCAGTGTAACTCTCTCAATTACACCAGTGTAAATTCAGAGTAAGTCCTTAGACCAGAGTAACTCAGATCAGAATCTGTCCCTCGGGTCGTATGGACTTTGTGAAATTCAACAAATGGTGAATAGCTCCCTGAAAGGATTTCGGGTCGCTGTTCTGAATTAAGAATCAAACTACTGTTTCTTACCAACCATTTAAACTGGAACTGCCTTACCAACCCCATATCACTTCTGGCCCCTCCCCCCTCCCCCAACATATGTGAGTCCAGATTTTCAAGGGCTCAGCACCCACAACTCGGGCCAGATTTTCCAATACCTCAGCTCCCATTTAGGCACCTAAATAAGGGCTGGACTTTCTAAAGGGCTTGGGCCCCTGTAGCTCTTATTGTGACTCTTATAGCCAGATTTTCAAAGAGCCCAGCACCCAAAGGCTGTGAGCGCTTTTGAAAATCTGACCCATAGAGTGCAAACAGGCCTTTTCAACAGGAACGGTTTATTTTAGAGTTAGGAGAACCACAGAAGCTTCCGTGAGAGGAGCACATGATTATGCTCCTCAAACTGCCCATCTTGAGTGCTAAGCTCATGCTGTTGGTATTGTGCTGGGAAGCAGGTACGTACGTGCTGACTCCTTGGCATGCTTTTCCTTACACTGCCTGCCACTGCTTCTCTTCTTAGCATCTGTATGTCTTTGCTGCTGTGTTTGAAATCAGCATGTGGAGTGTAATATTTTAAATACAGAGGAAGGAAGAAAATATATTTCAACGAGAACGAGAGACAAGCCATTGTAAACACAGGGAGAAAAGGTTCACACAAGAGAACATCACATGTTATCTTGCACAGATGAGAACATACAGGAGATGTGAGCAAAGCTATCCTGGAATCAGAGGTTCTCCTCTGATGCTGCTCCCAGAGGCACTGCTCATATGCTCTAGGTGCACATGCCGCATCCTACAAGAGAGACAGCAATGCAAGTATCGGCTCTGTGTACACCTGCCTGCTCTTCTCACTGAGAGTTCCAGACCTAATGTTGCAATGGGCAGAATTCAAAACTGCAAAGACTGTTCCTTTTAATAAGAGGGTTGAATGCTTCTGATCCTGGGGAAGCAAGGCACAAAGGCTAACGAACCCCCTCGATAAACGAATTTCAGCATAAAAGACAAGAGACCGTCCTTTTTGCTTGATATTTCCCTGATTCTCTGAAGAATGGCTCGAGGGAGTAGATTTCAATATGTATCATTAGTAATCCCTGATTACTGCTGGGCCTAGCTGTGGCCTAGCTACAGGGCACGCTGATCACTAGGAATGAGTGAACTGCTCTGGACATTGTAAGGAATGACCTGACTTGATCAAAGAATACTGGCAGTTAGAAACTGTTTCTGAATAAGAGCAAACTTCAGAGTCATCATTTGTGGGTATTTGGACAACTGTGTGCTTATGACAATGTTCACAGAGCCCCAACACTTCACACATTTTAGCACTGAATGATACTTGTGTGGGAATTCATGACAGCATTTTATTAGGCACTTTCCAGTCACCCAGTCAGAGACATTTCTAACAGTGAATTTCAGAGCTGGTGCAGAAAGGAGAGAAAATGTTCATTCATTTTTTTTTCTTTGCTTCCAAAATTAAAAATTTCACTGAAATTTGAAAAATTATGACCATCTTTAAAACCATTTGCACACAGCAAAGGGGCCAGAAATTATCTGCGGAAAGCATTTGGTGAATTCTTCTGCCAAAATCTGGACTGGGGGCTAAATTCAGAACAAACAGCTCCACCTGCTCTACAAGCGGATAAATTAGTCACAAAAAACTAGGAAGGCCTGTCATAGGTTTCATTTTTGGCTTGGCTAAACATGATGCACCGGGTTAGCAGATGCGCTATGGAGATAAAGCATTACAGAAAACAGACAAGATTTTGAGCTATTTGATGAAACACCTTCTGTTAAAAATTCAGCTAAACAACAGGGCTGTCTCCTGCATTTGTTTTATGCATAAAACTCCCATTAGCTCCAGGGGAGTGATTACCGGATCTGCAAATTGTTGTTAGAGAGGGTGATCTCCCATGTGTAAATATAGGGCCAGAGCCCTGCTCTTTTCTGGAGGGAGCCACATAAGGGTGACCATTGGCAGTGGTGTTGTGCTAGGTCCTAGGCAGGATGGGGGCTGCCACCATGTCTCACTACAGAGTGCTGTTTAGAGCTTTTCTGAGAAGGAATGGCCTCTGCGCAAGCCAGCACATGCCATATGCACAAACAGGCTGCGGGGCTAGCAGCAGATCATGCCCCCTTGGGGAAGATGGTACATGAGCCAGTGCACTGCAGAGTCCTTTGGAAGCATCCAGGCTTGTAACAGGGCAGCACGTGACAGGATTGTGCTCCTAGCGTTTAGTTTATTACCACCTGGTTCAGTCTACTCTTACAATAATTATCCATCCACTTGGGGGCTTGTGGCATGTGGGTTTTTATGAATTATGTTGTTATTTCAACCTTTTCTGCAGTACATTGAGAAGCAGCATGGACAAGCCTGAGAGACAGGATTCCTGGGTTTGATTTGTGGTTTAGCTGCTGATTAGCTCTTGTAATGTTAGTCACCTATCCTGTATCTCAGTTTCCATCTATAAAATGGGTTTAGTATTTCCCTACTCACTGGAAGGATGGGGAGGGGAAGGATAATTAATGCTTGTAAAGTGCTTTGAGATCCTTGGATGGAAGGCACTAGAGAAGAGCAAACAATTACTCATTTGGGGTCTGATCCAAAGCCCATCAAACTCATTGGAAAGATTCCCACTGATCTCCCTGGACTTTGGATCAGGGCCTTTGTTGCAACAGATATTGAGGTTTCTCAGTATGAGAGCTTGGGACGCTCGCATAGCCAATGCATGTGCTGTCCCTCTATGTGGACCAAGATCTTGTTCTGCTGCCATGCTGACTACCCTGGAGACTGCACTAACCTGTACTTCGAGCAAGTCCTGGGCCCATGTAACATGGCAGCAAGAAGAGTGTTGGACCACTGGCCCTGGGACTGCTGGCATTGCACCATGCCAGCCAGTGCCGAGGATGCTGGAAATGGAGTGCAACAGTAGAGAGGATCTGCCTTTGCCCTGCAGATGGGTGGTGCAGAATTGCTGGCAGGGGGGCAGGAAAGGCATACTAATGAGCTCTCCATCACCTATGGCATTCCTCCATGGATCCTCACCCTTCCAACCAGCTTGCACTGGAGCTGCAGAGATTATTGTAGGGCTACAGCGATCCCTGCCCGGTTCTATTGAGATGGGCAACAACAGGATTGGAAATGGGATCCCTGTGAATTTTTGGGTGACAGATGCATGTTACTGATGCTCTGTGCATGGGACTAGTTCTGTCCTTCTCCTTACAACTCAGATTAAGAACAATTGGCCAGTGGTAGCTCTCTGAGTGGCTAAGATAATGAGTCTCACTCACAATGCAAGGCAAACAGACAGATTCTGGAGAAAGAATGAAGAGATCTGAACTTGAGATACCTATATGAAAAAGTTGGGCCAAGTGACTTATTCCTGTCCAGTAATTCCTTCTGCCCTTATCTTCTCAAGTGTGTAGTATCAAGCCTCCTACTTCTTCAACCTAGTCATTTCAGCTGAAATTTTAAAGTGTACCACATTGTGCGCTGACATGCCTCCACCCTCCACAGGCTTTCCTGTTCTGCAGAGAGAAAGAATGACTCATACACTTCTCCTACCATTCAAGCCTGTTCGGCAAATTCAAGGGGAATTTTAAAGGCGTTCTTTTTAGGTAGGAATGCCTGGATGGGGGTGCTTTTTTAAAAAAAATTATGTATGTTCTCTGCCTAATTATATCTAATTTCCCAATTTCCCTGGGATGCTGAGACATTTCAATAATCTACAAACCTATCTGACCCATTCAAAGCCTTTCCTTATTCAGCTGCACTTCAGAAACCTTGGGAGCTAGCCATTGGCATAGGCATATGCAGGGCTGGAAAGGGACAAAGTGGGAATGTGGAATGAGGTTGTTGTTGAGTGCACTGTCTGGCTCGGACTGTATTTGATGGCTGTCACAGAGAGAGAAGAGTGACAGGAAGGGTGGAATAGGGAAGGTGCAGGGCTATGAGACATTTCTTACATGATTCCAACACTCACCTACTTCAGAACATTGTGGAAATGAAATACAGCAGGGTCCCTCAGTTTCTGATCTAACGCCAGCCCTGTGAGCCCAAGTCAGCTGACAGGCTAGCCATGGGTTTTTCTTTGCTGTGTAGACATACACTCAATAGTCTGGTCTTTCCAGGTAAGATTCTGAGCTGACATGTCTGTGACTCACTCAGGGCTTGCCAGTCATTAGCCCAGGCATATCTCTCTGCCTCTTGTGTTTTAGGAGATCTCCAGCCCGATAATGACTTCAAAAGAACAGAAGAGGAAAGGAGAAATCCACCCCCCACAACCCCAAACGGTCCCCTCCCCACCCCCGCACAGACTGAACCTTTTCTCTGAATTGGGATGGGGGATTTTACCACTTAGAAATTGTAGGTTCGATTGCAGAGTCTAGCCTGATGGCTGGCTGGGTAATTTGTGTCTCGGCTCAGGAAGAAATGATGGAAGTCAATCTGACAGCTGTGAGGCTCCCTGAGGATTCCAGACCCGGAGTGCACAGAGCAGTGACAGAGGTGGCGGTGTACTGAATACCAATGAAGCTCTGCCTGAGAATAGTGCTGAGCTAACGATGATCGCACACATTTGGCTGGAGGATTAGCATCATCATTATGAATTACCAGTAGTATTATTTTTATTATTCAGGGGTAAAAGGAGACAGCAGCTCCTCTCAGTCTCATAGAATGTAGAAGGGACCTAAACTGATCCAAATGTTAATTGAATACCAGCTTATCAAAGTGAAGGGGGCCACAGAGTGTTACAGAGGGGCGACATTTGCTATGGAACAAGGGTGGCAGTTGCCCCTCCCAGATCTTGGTTTGCCACCCACAGACTTTTCATAGCTCTGTCTGCTCCACTTTTTGCTCCCCACCAGACTTTGTAGGATATCGTCCCATATAACGTTTTATACGCTGACACAACCTGGCCATCTCCATCTCCTCCCCACCAATTTTTCTGAAATGACACACCTGGAGTTAAGGAGAGGAGCCCACACCATTACAGCCAGTGAGAGTTTTGCCATTGACTACAGTGAAAGCAGGATCAGGGCAGAGGTGCCAGAAGAATTTAGCTTATTCTGGGCCTGATTTGCCACTGTCTTGCACCTTGTGTCATCATTCATGCCTATGCAAAGTGAGTGTGAAAACGCTGCCAAGTCCCCTCTCCTACCACTGACAGCCACTTTCCACAGCTGTAAACGACTAGACAAAGTGCAAGACAAGGGAGATCAGAACCTCAAGTGGGATTTAAGGGCCAAAATGTGCTGTTAGCTCCACTGGTGTAAATCCAGAGTGACATTCACATTCATTGGATTTATAATGGAGTAGAATTTAGCCCTATCAGATCACAGGTGATTAGCTTTAAATAATTAAGTAGAAGTCTTGACATTTGAGTCCTTGGCTGAGCAGACGCTGGGAGTTGAATGCTCCCGTCTGTTGCTAACTGACACACAAATAGCATTAAACACTAGACACAAAGGGTCTGATCTTGTGTTCTTTGTTTACCCCAAACTCTTAGGGCTTCTTTGGGGAGTCTTACTCAGGATTGGACCCTAAATCAATTGACTGAATATCAAACAGCATGATATGAATTCAGTATTTAACAATTTTATGGCATTGCCACCAAGCTCGATGGCTTTAATGTTCAGGGACTGAAACTGTATGTTCAGAGTCATAGATATCCCTATTTGCCAGTTTTTTTGGGGGGAAAGATCAATTAAGACAATTTACCAGGACCTGCTTAGACAGCAAATTTTCTCTTGAAAATAGAGGATTCTCAAGGAAAAACTAAGCCCAGTGGTAATACTATTAGTTCACTCATAAAACTATAGTAAAAGCACAGTTGTTTGAATAAAACTATGGTAACTATACAGATACTAACATGCAATCATGCTTTATTAAATCAAACCTCTAGTGAATCTGTTATCACCATAGTAACACTGTAGTATTATTGTCAGGAAACATGTTGAACTGTAGTTTGATATTTGCATCTGGTTAGCATCTGCACAGCTACTTACTCACTTTACTACAATTATAGTCCAAGCAGAGTGAGGCTTAAGAGAAACTATATCTTTAAGGCCAGACTCTAATCTCAGGTGTATTATATTTCAGATGCAGTGCTAGCCCCTGAGTTGCACACCATGTCTGGAATTAGAATTTTGATCTTGGTATGGTTGTTAGAGGTTAGTTTGGTTTGTGTGTCTCCTAGGAAGCAAACACCCCCCCGTGCTGGTAATGGTAATATCTATGTAATAAATTGCAGAGCCATGTGATAAATTGTGTTTGATCACCTTAACAGCCCTCTGCCCTCCAATCCAGTTTTGCTCAGACTAAGTTCTAACAGTCCAAAAAGCTGAGGCATTTCAAACAGCCATTGGTTTATTATTAATTTTTTTAAACCACCTGCTACAACATTTTTCCTGTTGTCCACACAAAGTGTGAAACTTGAGTCACATAATTATACTGACCTAGATACTAAATTAGGAATTATTTAGTCTTGGACCAATGACAAGTTTAAGATCCCAAACCCATAACCAATCAAATCAAGGTGAAAAGTGAGAGCACATCATAGCACTGGAAAGACAGATTGCTGGATTTCTAATGATATAAGGCTTTTGCTTTTAGCCCTGAAAAATCATGACATGGTGCGCCTATGAATGACAATGTTATTCCCTATGAAGAAACTATGTTAGGGTTTTTTCGTAGAAGTTTCTAAAAATATCATAGTTCCAATTTCCTCTCCCACTACAGTCTGTACAGTTGGGCTTCTGATAATAAAGCGTCTGGTTTATAAGCAAAAGGACATGGAGACCGAACCTGGAAACATTTTTCCAACTCTCTGAAACATTTATCACGTATTTTGCCCTTGCAAAGGCCCATTCGCTTCCAGAGCCTGTCCTGCACAGAGCAGCTTGCAGGATCAGGCCCCGAGCCTTTGAAATAACCTATTCAGATTAATCAATTCCCTGCCATTGCAGGTGCCTTGGGCATTGGTGCACCTCAGTTATTCCTGTTGGCTGCCTGGGGCGTATAACAGTTTGGTCTCCTGTGGGCTGTAATACTTTGGTCTAATTCCAGTCGTCGGGTTCAGTGTATGGCTGCTGGATGGTGTGGGTCGCCTGTGATATACAGGACATCAGACCGGATGATCCCTTCTTGCCTGCAGCTCTATCATTCTATGACTATGACAAAATGTTTCTTTTTCCTTGGTTATAGGCAGCCAAGGAAATTCCAACATCTCCATTCTGTTGCTGGAACCTCTCCGATCAAAGTCTCTTTCAGAAGTAGTTTGGGGGCAGTAACACAGAATGAGTAGCATCCATGGGTATTTCTCCCTTCTGGTGAATGCAGTTTTAGGGGCCAGGCCTTTAATCACACTTCTGCATTACCAACCCTGAACACTCAAAAATCACAGGCCAGGCCTCCAAAATTCATGGGATTGGGTTAAAAATGGAGGGGTTTTTTAATTATACATTCTGGGTTTTTTCTATTTCTCTTCTGGCTTTTGCACAGTTAGGGCTAGGTCCACAAAGAGATGTGGATGCCAACTACCACTTTAGCTGCCTAAGTCCAAAATCAAAACCCCCACTCAGCTGCTGCCTAACCCTGTAGGCATCTGAATTAACTAGGCACCTAAATTTGTGCTGGTGGGCATGTGCATGACCGCATAAGTCCTGACGCCCAGTACCCAGCTCATCCTTAAGCCCCAGTGGGATTCACAAACTAGGCATTCTCCCACTAGACTCAGGGTTAGAAACTTCCTTTTTTTAAACTATGAAAGCTGATATGGTTGTGTCTTCCCATGACTCCAGGAGCTGGGGCTTTCAGAGAAACACCAAATATGAAGCTTGTGATAAAATCACAAGAATTAGCAACACTGCAGTGTTGAGAAGCACACACTGAGGCAGTCCTTATCCACAGGAATAAACCCATTGAAGTTAATGGGATTACTCAAGTGGGTCAGGGTTGCAGGATGGGGCCTGAAATATTTACTGAGTCACATAAAAAACATGAAAAAGGATGCCACAAACTATGCCCAGGAATTTATACATAATATTGTACATTCTCCAGACGTGGATTTTATACCACAGGAAGAGGGAATGAAAAACAGAAGTGAGAGTGGCAGCTTGGGTCACAAACCATAGTAATAATTTGCTGCTTTATAAACCACCAGAAAAACAAAACAGACGTTTCTTCATCTGCAGGGTCTAAGAGGTCTGCCCCTCACCCAGTTGGTTCATGTTTGAAAACATTTACATCTAATATTGCTGGCTGCCAGTCTGTTACTACCTCCTGGTTTCTCCCAGCCTCCTGTGGGCCCTCTCTGCAGGGAGACAGTCTGTCTGAAACAGAAAAACCCAGACAAGAAACCAGCAATCTCATGACCATTTTTGCAATCAGAGCAGACGGGCTGTCATCTTTCCCCTTAATAAACTCAAACTCTGATGGGTGAAAGGCTTAATTTCATAATGGTTGGATAACAGGGCTAGATGAACCTGAGGAAAACCCCAATACATATCCCCACAGGCAAATATATATAAATAAATCTTTCTCGGAGACCAGTAATGCAAATAATGGGTGGGAACGGATGGGAGCTTTTCCTCTCCCAGCACAGAAATCTGCTGTCTGATATGTTGCAGCGTTTACTGTATGTTATTGTGCAATAGCGTTTATCATTTTTAGCACTTACACAAACATGTAAATAACATTAAAGAGAGGAAGTGTGTGGGCTGAGGAGAATATCAACATATTCTCAAGAATGTAGAAGTCTATTATAACCTGCTTGGTGAAATTATTTCCACACGGATCACAAACCTGTCACTTGTAATGTCTTCAGGAAAGATGTACAAATTGAGCTAAATTGAGCACACAAAGCGAATTTACAGTTACCCTCGCAAGCTGGTAGTGTAGTTGTATATCAGATCAAAGGGGAATGCTTGAACTAAAATAAGAACTGCCTTGAAACTCAAATCGAAAAGCAAATCAGAATATTTACTGATTGATTGATTGATTGATCGAGATGTGGGCTTTGAGATGACATGGCCTGGTCTGTGGTGATGAGCTTCCTTCTGATGATGAAGAGCTTGGGGGGACTGGGGCGTTGTTTGAAGGCCAGAAGAGGGGGGTTCAGGAAAGATTTTCCTGGATGTGGTCCCCATTGATTATGGGTTGTACATGTTTGATGATACCCTGTCTACTGGTGATACCGGTGGCAGTAACAACTAGGAGTGTGCGGTCAGAGCGGGGTTTCTTTCTGTAGTGGATCAGGTTCCCTTCAGGTATTTGGCTAGCCCATTCCATGATGAGGTATATTTCTCATGTCCTCTGGCATGTCCTTATTTGGTGAAGGCGGTTTTAAGTGTGTTAAGGTATATATCCCGGACTTTCTCCTTGGAGCTTATTCTGGGGTATCTGAGTTCCTGACTATAGATAACAGATTTCTTGGTGTGTTTGGGGTGGTTACTGGCTCTGTGAAGGAAGGGGAGGGTGATCCAGGGGTTTCTTGTGCATAGTTGTCTGTAGGGTTCCATTGCTGAAGCTGATTGTGGTGTCCAGGAAGTTGATGCTAGAGAAAGTTTTAACGGATGGGTACCCAAAGAGAACCTGTTGCAATACAGAAATAAACCCCCATCCAGTAGCACACTTCTGGTTGTCACCTTCCACCCCACCCTGGAACTCATACAGGAACTCATCAAACAATCCTCATCCTCACAGGAAACCTGCAGAACATCTACTTTCGAATGATGAGCCTGGGAGCTTAAATTCATAACTTTGCTAGATACCAAAAATCATGGACAGAATAGAGACCCTGGATTCAGGGCCGTTTTAAGACCTTCGTAGGCCCTAGGCACACTTGCCTTCATAGGCCCCCAGACCGAAATAACTAATTTGATTTTAAGCTATTAATAAATAGTTTTTTTAAGTAAAAATAAAAAAATTATATATACAAATTTTTTTCATAGGCCCTGAAAGTTTTGTAGGCCCTAGGCACTGTGCCTATTTTGCCTAATGGATAATACGGCCCTTCCTGGATTTATGGCTTATTACAATCTAGAGCTCATGTAACCCCCTCCTCCCTCTGCTCCCAGTCTGTTTTTTTCTCCTTTTCCCCTATGACTGGAGAGGTGTTAACGGGCTACTTTACCTTGAATAGTCCCTTGAAATATGTGTGTTAACTACTTATGCTAAACAATCTGTTCCACCTGGTATTTAGCTATAACATAGTACATTTCCCAAATGTGAAGAAGAGCTCCATGTAAACTCAAAAACTTCTCTCTCTCACCAACAGAAGCTGGTCCAATAAAAGACATTGCCTCCCCCACCTTGTCTCTCTAATATCCTGGGACCAGCTGTCACAAGGAGCAGTATGGTCAGGGAGATGGGTCAAGGAGGGAGTCGGCAAAGCTAGGTTCTACTCCTGGCTGTGCCACTGATCTGCTTTGTGACCTTGGGTAAGTCCCTTCTGCATTTGATGCCCCAGTTTTCCCATCTGTATATTGGTAATAATGTTACCGATCCAGCTTTGTTACCTGTGGTTGAGGGCTCTCCCTCCCCCCCGCCCCACAGTTATGCCCAGGAATAACTTCATTCATGTAAGTAACAAAGATAAGCATGTGCAGTTGCAGGATTGGGCCCCAAAGGGTAAGTGTTATGATTGTCCTAGCAGTAATTCTTACCACATCCAGCACCAGAAATCACCGGATATCTCATGTGGCCACCGGTTCATAGGAGGCCCACGGAGAGGCTCAATTATGCTTGGATGCTTACCACAGAATCACAAACTAGAGATGGAAAAGATTTCTTAGATCTTTCTCTTCATCTATTGTCACTCCTCCAGCTAGTGCAGGAACGTGCCCTATTGTACAATTTCTAGTACCATGCTTTGGCTCACCACTCTTGCCCCAGTCTATTTTTAAGTGACCCAAGTAAAGGGGCATCTTCTGGAGCATTTCCACAGCCCAATCTGAACCAGACCTAGGGAGTGGAGATACAAAGCTTGCATCCAAACATCCCCTGATTTTGGAGTATTTGAATCTGAGGCTTTTTGTCAGCTCAGAACCAACCACAAAAGTCAGACCCAGAACTGGAAACTAACAAAGTCCAGGAGACGTTTAGAGCTGTGATTTCACTTCAGGCCATGTCTGGCTAAGAGTTTCTGCACTGCAGGAGAAATGAGTTTTTCCTGAGTTACACAGTGGCTTGAATTCCTCTGACATTAATGGGCTCAGCTGTCACATTTCCCTCCCCTTCCTCAGAAGTCTGGAAAAATGTGTTCACTTTCCCTTTTTCCTTTCTCACCATTAATGACCATCTGTGCAACAATTTGGGCCTTTTCCAATGTCTTTTACCACCTGTGGTTCAATGGAGTTTATAGATAAGACAGAGGAACACTCAAATCCATGAAATGTACAGCTGTGAAGCTTTCTGATACTTCCAAACTATGTCAATTTACATGTTGTGTTTTTTAAAGTGGTTTCTTCAAATGCACAGTAAGCTTGCACAGTCTTATACAAAGCAAGAGCGTGGAACTGCAGCAGCTATAGCCAGCTCAAATGGGTCTTATGGAGTCATAGATATTCAGCCCAGAAGAGACAATTGTGATCATCCAGTTTGCCCTTCTGCATAACCCAGCCCAGAGAATTTCACCCGGTATTTCTTGCAGGGGAGAGAATTCTTTTTCCACACTAGGTAAGTGAATAAAATTGAGCCCAATAACATACTTTGTAGCAGGGGTCATTGAGCCCCAGATGATTTCATCTGTTCTCATTGTTGGACACTGTTTTATGAGTAGTGTAGAAGTTGCCAGAGTTTTTTTATTTATATTTATTTTTTCAGTGTCTAAAATGAATCTATTGACGCCCTCTGGCAAGGGCACAAACATTATTCAATCACACCTACATGCATTATAAAATGAACTGCAAGGACTCAACAAATGGAGGCTCATGAGTGAGGTTTTCAAAAGTGCCTAAGGGTATGTCTACACTGACAGCGGCAAAGTCGCTGCCGTCAGATTGGCCTTTCTGGATCAATTGAGCGGTCAGTGAAGACCTGCTCAATTGATCCAGAAGTCAACACTGTAAAACCACCCCCTCAAGTGGCATAGTGCTGCGTCGATGGGAACCGCGCAGTGCAGTGAAGACGCCGCACAGAAGGGAAGCACAACAGTCGATGGGAGTTACACAAGCTACGCTGCATAGCTTGTGTAACTCCTGTCAACTGCTGCCGAATCGCCAGGAAAGTGTAGACCAGGCCTAAGTGGTGGGACTTGCATTCCACTTAGAAGCACAAGTCCCATTGCCTTTCCAGGTCCCTTAGGCCCTTTTGAAAATCCTACCTTAATAGAATAAAATCAAAACTTTGACTCAAACAGCCCCTGCAAAACAACTGGGAGCTTGTGCAATGTAGGGAACACAGGTCCTGCAGTAACCAGACCAAAGCAAAAGCCACTGAAGGATAATGTTCATTACAGACTAGACCAGTGTTTCTCAATTGGTGTTCCATGGAACCCTGGGGTTCCGCAAGATGAATTTCAGGGTTCCACGAAAAATTGAAACTGCGCCACCGAAAGCTGCTGAAATCGCACCGCCGAAAACAGCTGACAGCGCGTGCTGCCAAACAGCTGACAGCGCGCCGCCGAAAAGGGGAAGATGTCCCGGATTTTTCAGCGGAGGGTATCACATGGCCCCGCAGAAGTTATAAAGGGTTCCGCGGCCAAATTTAATTGAGAAACACTGGACTAGACCATTAAAGGCCAGAACCCTGCCTTGCATCTAAATCAGAGAGACAGCGTAGCAGAGCATTGAGGATGAGGAGTGACAAATCAAGAAGCTAAGGCAAAACAACACTGTAGAGAAGGTAAATTCAAAGCCTGGATCCTTCCATTTGGTTCTGTTTCAGGTTTATGACATTTGCTAGAGTTCCTTCAGTACAGGTCCCCAGCCCGTTACTGTGGAATTGCTAAGGGGCAGCAGAGCTGTGGGTTGGAGAAGTGTGGGTAGTGCAAAAGAACTAGGGCCTGATTCTCCTCTCTGTCACACTGGTATGAGCCAGGAGCAACTCTAGTGAAATCGGCAGGGTTACAGAGCTGTACAACTGGTGCGAGAGAAGAATCAGGCCTTGGGTTTTCATACTGTGTTTGGCTAGGAAGCTGCAGCCTCCTTGGGCAGCTCTGCTTGGCCAAAGCCCTGAGGTTATCGAATGCCTGCAGGCAAGTAGGGCATCTCACACAGGTTCATTTTCCAGAGGTTCTTGTGCAACTGTCCTCACGTGAGCCCCTGGCTGAGCCAGCTGTGCCATGAGACCATAGTGCTGAGATTGATCACTTGCTGCCTCTCTCACGATCTCCTCCTGTGCTTTATTCCTTGCCATATTCTTGACCCCCCACTCCTCCTGAGGTTAGTTCACTTTCCAAGAGTGGCTGCGTCGCTGCTATTTCCAGCTGGCAGCTGCATAAGCACCTGTGAGGAAACTTAATTGGAGCCAATTACCTGTTCAAGTTTCTGAGACCTGAAGAGTCACAAGCAATTACCTATTTAGGAGAGGACCTTGGAGTCTCTTCTTCCTTTCAGGAAAATGAGCTAAGTCTCTTCCTAAAGGAAATCTTTTAAAGAGACAGACCATTTAACAGAGCTCCTTAAAGGTGAGTGGCAAATATGCCATTGAATTAAAGATGCTCGTCAAAAGGCTTAATAACGGGGGGGGGGGGGGGAGGGGGAGGTTGTGCCATTAGCCCCGCCCCCCCCCCCCCCCCAATCTTGTTCATGTATTTGAAAGGCCTGAAAGTTGTTTTAAAACAAAGTTTTTCAGGTTGGTTTCATTGCTTTTAGAAATTCAGGTTTCATCTACCCTTTTTGCCTTGCAAGACTCTATGGATGATTAGGGAAGTAGCAGAGTTGGGACTCTACAATTACATGGATTTACAGGCTGAATAGTTCCACCAGTTAGGGAGCAGGGGCATTCAACCCAGCAGTACATTTTAAATTATATATCCTCTCATTCTTTCCTGAAGAGGTCCCAGAAAGTGACATCTCAAACTCAGTTGCTACCCATGGTGTTTGTGATGCCACAGAAAGATGCATTCTGGGATATCTTCATTCAACCAAAATGGACTAAAAGGCTTTTGCAGATGGGAAAGAAATTTCTTCAAAGTTAGCTGCCATTTCTTTCTGCAGTGATGAACCCTGACTGCCTGATTAGTGGGGATTGAAAGCTGAGAAATCAGGGATTAAGTCAGGTTTTAGATTTGCTTAGAAGTTTACCTTTAAACTCTGCAGTTTTTCACTTACAATTAAACACACAGAATGGAGTCACAAGGGCCTAGGATTTCAGTTATCACTATGCTTCCTGTCATGGTGACAGCAGGGTTACAAATCAAATCCTGTTCTGACAACACAGGGCTTTCCCCTTGCAGTGAGAGCAAACTCCCCCCAGTAGCTGTCTGAGAGACTCATGGTGAAGCAGTTCTGATTCCAGGAGGGAGAAATGTTAACACTAAAATACGTGTTTGCCAGTGCAGCCTGAGTGCATTTTAACCAACGCTCAGGGAATTCTCTTAAGATCTAAAGACTTAGGCAGGATCAAGCAGGATCCTGAGCTGGACTGAAAGAGCATCCAAGTGGAAATGGGCACATGTAAGTAACAGCAGCAGTTAAATGGGCTGAACTGCAGCCTAATGGGAGACGGGAGGAATAACACAATGTTTTTAATGCAAGTCTCCAGGGGCTGCTTCCCCAGTTACAGTCCCATGCAGCTCTAATGCTTGCAGCGTCGTAGGCCAGGTGCTTATTTCCAGTTCCGTTGGTACGTAAAGAGGAAGATAAGCCTGCCGGGAGCATAAATAACAAGCCCAGGACCAAACAGGGAAGGTTACAGAGTTCACAGTTCTAACAGCAGCCTAGGTGAAACTGTAAGTAAGTAACATCAAGAGGGATAGCTGCAATCTTCATTCTCATCACGTGAACCTTTTAATTGTCTCAGGATCAACTTCAGTATCTAACAGGATGAGAAGTAAAGGACCAGTGGAGGAAGCATATTAGGTATAAGCCTCATTAGCTGAGGTTCCCCTCTAGCTATCTTTCCCTCCAATGTTTTTACCATACCATCACTGCAAATGACACTTCAGGATAGTTCTGCTGGCACACGTGTATATGCATAGACAGAGTCAAGTTCTGGGCCACTGAAAGGTAGCCACATCTCAGGTGTCCGCTGGGAGACCAGGCACACAGCACAGCTATAGCTAGCTCGGGTACCAATAGCTGTGAAACCATGGCACATTGGGCTGCACAAACCTGCCCAGAAATCTGGGTAATCACTTTGGCAGCTAGCCTGTGTTAAAACTGTGGTGTAGCAGCATCACTACTCTGGTACCTGAGTTAGCTAGATCACAGAGAGCTCAGTTATAGCTAGCTACAGGAGCTGCAGTCACAGCCCAGGATTGCAGTGTAGACATACCCATTGTCAAAGACTGTGCCAAGGGATGTTAAATGTTCACCCAGAAGCTCAGTTTTTAAAGTATCATCCAAAAGACCCACACACAAACAGCACAGAATTTCATTTTGTTACCACAGAAGTTTGAAAGCACAAGGTTTTGTCTACACTAGAATTTTATCTAAGAATTGGTTGATTGCCCTAAAGTAAAAACAGGGGTAGCCTGGAACAAACATTTGGGAATGTCCACATCAACTATTACAAATGTGTGGATTATTTTGAGTTACTTGGCAATAAATTAGCTTGAGATTAAAAAAAAAGTCTAGTATAGCCATACTCCAACTTGTTCTTGCTGGGATGCATGCAATCCTGCAGTTCCAGGGAATCAAAGTATTGCCAAATATTGGGCCAGATCCTTAGCTGGTATACACTGGTGCAGCTCCATTGACTTTAAAGGAGCTAAGCTGATTTACACCAGCTGAGCATCTGTTTTTCCCTGATCCCTATGTCATACCTTAGAGACCTACATAGCACGTTCTAACAGAGCTTGTCCTATGAAAAGTAGAGGAAAATACAAAGAAAGCTCCATAAAAATAACTATAGGGCCTGATTTTGCAAAGTGCTGAGTGTTCTTAACTCCTACTGAGCTCACTGGGAGTTGAGAGTACTCAACACCTCAAAAATTGGACTCCAAACCATAAGAAGATCTGACTTGTGCAGAGAAACGAGGGTTTAGTTTTTGTGTGTGTATGCACGCGTGGGAATGATGGAGGTGTGGGAAAGTGGACACCATAGAACAGTGGTCCCAAACTATGGGGCATGCCCCCAGGAGGGGGATACAGAGGAGCATTCGGGAGGTACGGCAGGGCCTGGGCCAGCCCCCACTGGGGGTGAGGAGGAAGCACCACCTAGCCCTGCTTTGCCCCCAGCTCCACTCTGGCCCCCCGCTGTAGTTCGAGCCCTGGCCTCAGTCCTGACTGTGGCCCCACTCCCGGCCACAGCCCTGGCCCAACTCTGCTCCCAGCTGCAGCCCCAGCCACAGCTCCAGCTGTGGTCATGTCCCCTGACTCCTGATCCTGGCCGCAGCTCCAGCCTCAGCCCTGCTCCTGGCCCCACTCCCAGCCCCCAACCATGACTCTATTCCTCGCCCCAGCTCCTGAGTCTGACTACAGTTCTGGCCCCACCCCCAGCCCTGGCTCCTGATCGCAGCTCTTGGGGGTGCGCAGACTGGGTAAAGAGGAGGAGGGATGGAAAAAGTTTGGGGACCACTGCCATAGACGAATTTGGTTTTAATAGGGAAGGAAAGAACTTTGTTCCTCTGTAGCACAGAGGAATAAAATAGAGAATCAGGATAGGCAGTTCATATTAAAACACTTTGAAATAGAAAGGAATAAGACAGTGAACAAACTGTTAAGGCCAGCTGCTGCCATTACTTTACCAGAGAAGTCTCATGGAAGACTATGCCAGTTTTGAGTGTGGAAGGATGTCCTCCTTGTTCTCTGCAGTGAAGCTGCTAGTGGGAAAATATTTCTCTGATGCGTTTGGGTATGCTTGTAGGTGTGTTCAAGGCTCTTGTGATTCTGAGTGTCTCTTTTAGGGCTCTTAATGAAGGAAAGTCAAGTGGTCCCATCACCTTAAGGATGCGAGAGGAGATGCTCTTACAGCCAGAAGAGTTCTCCAAGATGAGCTAGTAACCCAGCGAGTAATTTTCATTCACTGGGTAAGTGACTGTTGCTGTGAATCTTGGTTTGTTTGTATCCCTTTTTAATAATCATTCAAAAACACCAAACTTTTTTTTGTTTGTTTTTGATTTGCACATAGTAATGTGGGATGAGATTAACAATGAGATAGTGAGGCAGAACACAAGCAGAGGCTGTGGCCTAGTTACTCAAGGACTAGTGGCAGTTGTTGGCCCCTTTTCAAAAGGTTAGGAGTTTAGGGTTATATTCAATAATATATTATCCTTGTACACCACCATCCTGTGTGTTTGTGTGTATAGATATTGCATTCTACTGCACATACCTGTAGAAGAAAATGGTTGGTTTTGTTCCTGTTTTACTAACAGAAAAGCACAACAAAAATGGAAGCCTTTTCATTGAACAATCCCTGAAGACTATCAAACAGAACAAGTGCCATTCTCTGCATGCACTGGAACCATTTTTTATTCTTTTGACTTTTCAAATTCTGTTTCTGTTTCAAGAGAAGTATGCTTAAAATAAGTTCAAAACCACCACAGTTTATCGATTCATGTCCTCTATATTCTTTTTACTATGTAAAAAAGCCTGTGTGCACAAACCTTGCATGAGTAAGGATTGCTCTCACGCTTTCAGTGAGGTGACTTGTGTGGTAAGAAATTTGTCATACAAGTTGCAGGAAAGGGGCAGTTAGTACGAAATTGTCAGTTCAGATTAATGAGATAGAAAATATGCCTCCCCCCTAAAATAATTAATTTTACAGTTCTGTAAAACAACATATTTCCAAGAATGGTAAAACCCTGAGGATTTTCAATCAATATACATGTGAGAACTTGTTTGGTTCCTTCAGTGTAAGCAAGGGGCTAGTCTTCTGAAAATAATAAAATATGTTGTTTAACTGCACAGATGTTCCCGGCAGCAAATGATCCCTATTAAAATCCTTTTAAAAGTTAAACTGCAATCCCATTAAAAGTCTTTTTAAAACAAGTAAAGAAACAAACTGATTTTTAGAATATTTTCCCCTATTGTCAGTGTTAAAAAGATGGAATATACATTACTATGACTCATATTTGCAAGATATTATATTAACTCTCTGGAGGAAATTTCACAAGTACATTTATTATTTACCCAGAGGGCCTATGTCCATTCTTTAGACTGGATGAGAAATGCATTAGCAAACATGCAGCATGAATAACATACTCCATCATACCTATCTAAGTAGAAAACAGAGGAAAGGTTTGGAAAAAAATATAGTGTAAAAATATTGTAATGAGCTGGCTAGTGTACATGTGACTCTCTGCCCTTCCCTGGATGGACTTGGAACTGCTCATCTATGGGTTGCTACAAGGTAAAAGTTTCTTTTTGCTCAGCTGATAAGGATCTATACTTTTAAATAGGCAAGATCCAAGTTCTAGCCCAGCTTCTGCTGTAAAGTTCTAGATAGCTATGATGTACAACACGGTGGTGGACACTGAAGTGGATCCTATCTTGAACAGTGCTCAGTATTACATGCTTCAGCCAGAAGTAACCCCATAATTTCTATGATCTGATAAAAAGCAATTATGGAATAATCTGCCCATAGGGGAGTTTGTTTCTAATCTCCATCAGTAAGGACTGTTTTAAGTCCTGAAGCATGAGGGTTTATATTCCTTATTTTGAAAGTTTTCATCCTATCTAATGTATCTGTGGATGGTCTCATTGTCCTCCATACAAATGTCTAATCTTTTCTCAATCCTGTCCCGTGCCTCAGTGGTATTTTGGGGTGATGTGAACACACACAGATTGAAACTAGAACATCAACAACAGAAAAGGCTTGTATGAAGCCTTGTGGAGTGAAACAACAGTGTTTGAGAGAGATCTGCTTCAGGGATACCCTGCTTGGCCATTGGTGGCCGTCACAATGCAATCAAGGGGGCATGAAATGGATTTCACCTAAGAACATTGGATTTTGAAACTCGCCCAAATTTCACAGATATTAAGGGCAGAAGGGACGCTTATGATAATCTAGTCTGATCTCCTGTATAGCACAGGCCATCAGTGCAGTAAGATAAGAACTGGTTGAGTTAGAGAGTATCTCACATGGGAGTGTTGGATCTAGGGTTTAATTTAGAATTGTGGAGAGGGGAAGTCAAATTCTCAAAAGAGCTCAGGGCCAGATCTTCAAGAAGAGCTGAGTGAAATTTTTTGGCTAAAAAAAAAAAAAAAAAAAATGTATTTTGGGGGTAAAAAATGCAGATTCATTGACACTAAAGCATTTTGTGAATATGTGTCAAGTTTCACCAAATTGTTTTGGAAAAACAAAATTCCAAAAAAATGGACACATTTCAATTTTTTGTTCAGAACGATATTTTGTTTGGAAATGAAAAAATCATATGTTAAAAAATGCTCGAAATCGAAACGTTTTGTTTTGGGGCAAACAATGTTTTATTCAATCCAAAATGAATTTTCTTTTTTGACTTTTCAGAATTGCCAGCATACTGAAAAATCCATTATTCGCCCAGCTCTATTTTTAGTAGGTACCAAGTTTACAAAAGAGTTCAACATCCAACGGCTCCTACTGTGACACTCATGGACAGATATTCAGCACATCCAGGATATGTCTCCCATGGCAAGCAGAAACCTCTTTCAATGAGTCTCAGAGCCTGGGTTTACCGACTTGAGCTTGCAGGGTGCATCCTATGGTGCTAAAAATAGCTGTGCAGATATTCGGGCTTGGGTTGTGAAGCCCAGGGAGAGGAGTGGCAGCTCAACAACTGCACTGTTTTATTTCACAAGATGGGGCATCTCCTTTCCATTCTATGAGGATATTAAAAAACCAGCCCCAGCCCATTGCAACATGACTGGGGGGATGATGGGACAGGACGAGTACATGCACATCAACAGAGTTGAAAAATGTCATTGCATTGGTCATGGTAAAAACTCAAATTTCCTAACTGGTCACAGATTAATAAGAAAATCATTAAAGCTGAACGAGTCATTTCCTTAACTCAAACACATGATTCTTCAGCAGTATCACATGTTGTGGGAAGAACAAGAGTGATTAAAAGTGAGCATTGCTCTGTGAATGGGTGATAGAGGAAACTAATACTTTGTGACCAGTGTCATAGAGGACTGCAGACCATGCTTCTTCTGCCAAATGTTTTGCTGTGCTCTCAGTTTTATACTTTGCCTCATGCTGGACTGAAATCTCCACCGACCTGAGCACTGGAATGCTTGCCTGAGCTGTAGCACAGCTGTGTGCTGAGCTACCGATTAGCGAGTGGTCGCACAGATCTCTCTCTCAGTCAGTGACAATGACTCGGCTTTTGGCTAGAGGAATGAGCATATGACTGGGAGTCAGGAGGACTCCTGAGTTCTAGTCATGGGTCTGCCACTGACTGGCTGCATGCCCTTGGGTGAGAACTTCACCTCTCTGTGTCTCAGCATCCCCACCTGTGAAAATGATGATGATTATGCGTTTCATCTTCTAAAGTGCTTTGAAATCCCCATGCTGCATCTCTACCCCTCACTTGGAGTGGCAGTGGGCTTCCTTCCCTCCTAGAGAAACAGGGCAGCAGCATAGGACCTCCTTTTCCCCCAGGAGGTATAGCAGGGATGGCAACAGGAGCCTTTTCCCTGGAGAGGCAGGGGGAATGGAAACAATACTTAAACTCCAGCTGCTAGGATAGCTGCTAAAGTAGAGGTCTAGGCTGCATTTCTTTCCCACTGCCATCCACTAAATCTTCTGCTGGGTGGGGTTGGCAAGGTCTCCAAGAACAGTGGGCATTGGAATTAACACCCCACTGAGATGAATAAGGCGCTCCCCTTCTCAGAGCTATTGTTTCAGGCTCTTTACAGACGCAGGCAGACTCAGCATATTGAGAGCACAACATGGGTTATGTTTTCAAGCTATTTTTCTCAACCAGGAGCACTAGAAACCAAACCAAACCAAACCAAACCAAAAATCCACCTAGAAACTGAGATTCTGAAGGAATCATGTGACTCAAGGAGCCCTAGGCATGGGCATATAGTGCCTGTGCCTTCTCCAGCACAAGATACCAGTGACGTGCATAGTCTAAATGCCTAAAATAAACAACTAGATTAGGAAATATGGGCTTGATCCTGCAAAAGGGTGGGCCAATGAGAGTTGAAGGTCCTCGGGAATTTGAAGGAGGGCTCTGAGAATATTGCCAGATAAGATCATGTATGTTTGGAAACAAAACCCAGGATGCCGTCTCCAGGTAGATTGCATCACTAAAGCCATTTGAAGCTTTACCAGGACATCCGTCTGCTGGGTAATCTGCATTTCACTCAGCAAAAACTTTTGACAAAATCCATATTGAGAGCAAAGCATGAGGAGAAGGGGCCAATTTAACAGCTTATATATGACTCCCCATAAAAATTCATGGGTTTCCTTTCTATGTGATTAGTCCAAAGGCCTCAAAGATGATAAATCAGGGAATTTGAGATGATTTACATAAAAAAGGCACAGTGAGAAAAATAAATAAATAGAACATTACACTATTCTGCTCCTAGGATATTCATGGACCTGTTTCTAAATCTTGCGGGGGAAGACAAAGCCAGACTAGAAATACATAGAAAGCTTTAAACAATTGATCTTAGTGGGAGGTTACATTGGTAGCTTTTATCCTCCTGGTATCCAGATGGTTCAGAAAATGCCCAGAAGTGAAACACTTGTAAGTCTCCTGTTAGCAAAGTGGAGAATCATTTTCTTCTTTCCCTTCTAGACTGCTGTTAAACCAGCTTTCTAGCCTCTTGTATATGCTTATGAGATCTTCTAATGCTGCAGTTAGATGGCTTCAAGCTTTTGATCTTGGATCTCACACATGCCAAGCAGGGAAGCACAAGGTCAGTACTTGAAGGGGATCTCCCCAGGGAAAAAAAAATGGTGCTGCCAGAATTGGCCATGGTGTTTTGGTGGGTGGCGTTCTTCCCTCTGAGTCAGCATTAAACCAATGCCCTTACTTGATGTCAGGGAATGCTGTGCTGCTGGAGGGTGCAGTGTTTTTGGATGAGATGTAAGATAGAGCATCTTGATCACCTGGGAACTTTGAAACACTCAACAGTAGGGGGCGTCAGATTCTTTGGTCTGACTACACTTAGGTAGGCCTAAATTCAAACTGCATTTAGGACTTTGATTCACTTCCTGTCCCAAACTTTTATGTAGCATTGCCAAGAGCTGTTAAACAGCTGTCACATCCTAGCTTTCTTCCCCACCCCCACACTCCTGAATTGACTGCACATCAATGGTGGCTGCTGTCATTCCAGATTTAGGTCCAATCCTGTAATTGGATCTGCATACGCAAGCCCTGGTGCCTGTGTACTGCCCCACTGGGGGGTCGCTCACCCTGGGCCAATTGCAAGCTCCAGACCACACACTGTAAAACTTTACAAAAGGCATTAAAATATCATTTTAACTACAGATAGGTTAGCAATACCCCAATCCCATGATGTGCAAATCCCCTGCCCGTTTCATATACAGTTTGCTTCCTCTAAAGAGAAATCCCCTAGCAAAAAAAAATGTTATATATATAAAATAAAAAAACACCAACACTGGAGCATGCCTCTTTAAACTAGCCTATTTAGGCCACAGATTCTAAATGAATTCAGCAGACAGACGGAGTAATGGAATGTCAGCGTTCCAGTCTGCTGCCTTGAAGCAATAGCTTTTTTTTTTTTTTTTTATTAATTTCTCGTCTCATTTTCCAATGCTGCCTGTGGGCTCCATACTTTAGATGCAGTATTCTTGACAGTCTCGCTAACCTAATTTGGAAATAATTAAATTTTAAAATATTAAAGGGATTATATATACTTCCACCTCATTCCCCCCTTTCCTGTTGTCCCTCTAAAACTGGTGAATTTTGCTCCAGGACCTAAAAACCCCCCAAACTTGAAATGCATTACTGAAGAATCTGATTTGTTACTGCAGTTTCCTTTCTGAAGGGTGGAGAGTAGTTGAAGGAAGAAAGCAGAGTTAATTCCAATCAGACGTGACAAGGAGCCTTATGAGTCGGCCAGCTCAAGCAAGGAGCCATATTCCTCATATCTATGTTACAGTTACCAATGTACCCCAGTGCCTTAAAGGAACATTGTCACTGAGCCAGTATCCCACTTCTGGTACCATTGTTAGAGAGCTGCCCTTCTCCCCAGCTCCAAAGCATGCACCACCATGTCCAGTCTTTTCAAGGAGGTTTATTCCTTTAAACAGAGGTTATCAAACAAACAGAAAATAGTCTTAAAGTCCTTGGCCCTACGGCCAACCCACCTAGGGGTCTCTGGTACTCCAGCTCCTGCCTCAGTCAGCTCTGCTCCCCTGCTGGACCAGCATCCGCAGAGCTGTTTCCCTGAGTCCCTGCTCCAGGGACCCACCTCAGGAGCTAGTTCCACTCCAGTGTGGCTTTTCCACTCCAGGGCTCAGCCTCTCCTTCCCAGGGGCCTGATCCCAGCCCTCTAGAATTAGCTGGATTGGGCTCACCTGCTCTGGTCCAGGGGCGCTACGCTTGGACTATCCACAGGGACCAGCTACCATGTGACAGACATGGATTCTCTTGGAGTTAGAAATCAGAAGAAATAATTGAAACTATGGGATTTTAATAATATTTTGCTCTTGAATAACATCCAAGAGTCACAGAACACCCTGCAGACATTTAATTTTAAGTTCCAAAAACCCCCTGTGAGGTGTATTCTCTGTATTTTACAGAGGCAGAGGAGGGATGTGACTTGCCTAATGTCCCAGAGCAAATCAGTGGCAGAGCAGCAAATGACACCCAGGAGTCCTGTCATGCATTCCCTATTCTGATCCCAAGAACACATTCCCACCCGCCACATATGGCTGCTTGAGACTTTTCCCTCAAGCTACATCGACCTATGCAGTATCTTTATTCTGTATTGAAAAGGCAGCATGAGAAAACGAAAGAGTTGTTCTGTTCATTGCAATATTGCTAGGGTTTGATTCACAAGCTTCTTATTTAATTAGCTATTATGAGAGGGATATGTGGCACTTTCATCCATAGATCTCACAGTACTTTAGAAAGGGGTGGAAGAATCATTAGCTCCATGTTACAGTCAGGATAACTAAGACCAGAATTTCCAGATGGGCTTTGCATCCACAAGTAGGGCCAGAATTCAGAAGCAGTCAGCCCTCATTTGGCACCTAAATGAAATGACCAGACTTTCAAAAGTGTCCAGTCCCCAGCAGCTCCCATTGAAAACAACAGAAAATCCCCAGCCTACCACATCTGTTGAGAACAAGGGAAGGTGCTGGGTGCTGACCTCTTTTGAAAATACAAGCATGTATTTAGATTAATAGATTTTAAGGTCAGAAGATACAATTATGATAATCTAGTCTGACTTCCTGCATTACCCAGCCCAGAGATTGTCACCCTGTAGTTTCTGCATCAAACACAGAGCTGTTTGAGCTATGGCACATCTTTTCAAAAGATGTTCAGTCTTGATTTAAAGATGCCTGAATGGAAGCTAAGTTTTCTGGAAAATACGGCCCCAGTTGTGGTTGCTGAGCCTTTCTGGAAGTCTGGCCTCACGGGAGCAGCGAGGCAAAGTGATGCATCTAAGGTTACCGAGAAAGTCAGTGGCTTCAGCCAAAAGTAGAATGAAGTCTTATGCCCTCTTCGTCCAGTGCTGGAAGATACATGCAGTCCACTTTTAAAAGGCGTATCTCAGCCATTCCCCCCAGAAGGAGACTACGCTATCCCTGGCCAACTCAAGCCATCTTTCTCCCACATTTCAATCTAAAATGTATTCATCCTAGTGACCCGGACAGAACTGAAGCGAGTAGTTTGTTTCAACAACTGCACTCCAGACTTCACTTAAACTCAGCCAATCATCTTTGTTTATGGCTTCCATTTCCTGTAAGTTCTTCCCATTGATTGCATGTCCCAGCTCATGCCATATTTCAAATGGAAAATCAGGAGTGGGAGGGGGGGAAGAGAAGGAAGCCCAGTGTGTAATGCACTTTGTGAGTCAGAAGCAAGTTGAGGTTAACCAGCTCATGAGACGGGCGCTCTAGGAACCCTAACTTCCTCCTGCTCTGCAGAGGAACCAGTAGGATACAAACTATCTCCAGTTTGCTTAATGACTCACATGCAGCAAATACTAATGGCCTTTAAGAAAGAAAGGATTATTTCAAAATCTTTGGGAACATTTTAAAGATGGCAACTTCATAGGCTTCATGTAGGCAGGAAATTAATTTGGGAGCATTTAGTAAACTGGCTGCTTCAGAGAGTCCAGATGCCAGTGAGAATGGACACACATATAGGTGTCATTCATTCACTTTATTCGAAACTGCCCTACAGATGGATTTTATCTACATGATATAGAGAGTGGCCCCTTATGGAGACAGGACTCTTTAAATTCTGAAGAGAGGTTCACTATATTTGAGTTGCAGCTTCTGCTTTGTGGTGCCCTGGAAATAATTTGGGCCTTTTATTCTGTTTCACTAGAATGAGGCAGATTTTTGGTCTAGGTCGTGGACTGGGACTCAGAAGAACGGGGTTCTATTCCTTAAGCTGCTATGAAAGCCCACTGCAAGCCACACAGAACCTGATTTTCAGAAAGGCTGAGCACCCACAACTCTCGCTGAAGTCAATGGGAGTGCTGGCGAACCTGCACCCCTGAAAATCAGGCCTTAATATCTCAGTGCCTCAGTTTCTCCACCGTAAAACAACTGCTACCTTCATGGGGGGTTGTAAGGGCAAATTCTTCAATGTAGATGAGGTTCTCGGTTACTATGGCAACCTGGGCCATAGAAAAGCTTAACAATAAATAAAATTTGTAGGACCAGGGTCACTCTATCAAGTTCCTGAAAAGATTCTTTGTTCATGGTACCGGCCCATCCATTTTTACTTTTCTAACTTCTAGCTTCTCACCCTCCTTCATTACTAATTAATTGTTTGCACGAATCCAGTGATGTTCAGAGAAATGAATCCAGTGTACCCAGGTGAATCCTCTTTCCCCTGAGGAATTATTGCATGACATGATTCAGATGAGAAATGAGCCTCAGATAAAACAAAAGCAACAGCTGAAAGGCAGGAAGATGGGTTCTATGACCACCCTATGGGGATTGAACCAGGGACCTCTAATGCTAAAAGCTTAGGGTGTTATAGCTTGGGATAAAGACCCAGAGCTGGAGTGAACAAATTCATATATTTTATGGATCAGGTACAGCAGGCAACCCTAATATACACTCACCGGTGGGTTACACTGGGTTAAAAAAAAAAAAAAGCTTTTAAAAGATGGCAAGAGGTACAATACATTTCCAGTGTGGAGCACGATATGCAGGGAGCTGGGTAATTGGCTCCCACCAGCCATCTGGAGAGAGACGTAGCTCAAAAGTAAGTGCTGAACCTGCTGTGCCAGACAAACGGTGCCAATGAACCACTCACTGCTCTCTCTCCCACTCCGTCTGTTTTCCTGTCTCTCACTGCAATAACTCCTTAAAAAAAATAAATCTGGCTGCCACCTACCAAACACCAGCTACCAAACACCCCTGCTTCCATCTGCAGAGTGCTTTCCATTCATTGGACTCAAGGACCATATCCATTGATGGAGTTATCCCGATTCACCCGTGCTGAGGATCTGGCCCAAAGAGAGAATGCAATGCAAGGGAATCCACAGCACAGGAGACGTTTGCTTCCTCTGTATTGAGCTCCTCAGCCCTCATGCTACACCTCTGCCTTTGTTTCACATTTCCCTGATTTCTCTCCAGAGTTTAATCTCTCTTTTGACTCCCATTAAGAGCTTCCCCAGGGCTGAGGCCTTGGGAGCCCAGATAGCTCATTGGCTTTGCCTTATGAAGTGTTAACATAAGTGCCAGGCAGGGATTTTGCATCTCTGAAATAAAGAGAGCTCTCAACCATGTTCCCATAAATTGCTTTGCTGCCTGTAGTCAGCAAGAATCAGTTTGGAGATTTTTGGTGCCTGAGGGTGTCAATTGCTTTGTTTTTTCCTTCCATCAAATCTATCCTCCAGTGATTTGTTTTCCACTGCAGGCAGCTCCGGGATTCTCAGCAGATGCTAAATGGGGCACATGAGACATATCAAGCCTTTGGCATGTATATATATTTTTAATCAAATAGGCAGCGATGGGCAGAGGAATCTGTGCTGGTGAATTAAACATTCCCTTGTCTGCTACCTTGTGTTTAGTGATCTGGCCCCCCTGCAGGGTTAGGAGATATCTGAGTAACTGGAGTCTATACAGCTTGCAGCCAGATCCTGCCAGAGTTACGAGCACTTGCTCCAGCAAATGCAGTGGAACTATTCACATCACGGGTGGCCCAGCTATGAATTTAGACCTGTGAAAGGTAAGCATGGCTGGAGCACAAGCTAATGAGACAGCAGCGTGGGGAGCTAGGTGTGGTGTCAAGGTCAGCTAATTGTGTGCACATCAGATGGGAAAGAAGCTCAAGTCAGGGGTAGGCTCTGGTTTTTGACATCTATCACTGAATGTGGGGAAGGAACAGCAAGTAACATGTTGTTATTGGAGGGCTCCAGTGTTTACCAACAGTCAACAGGATATTGCTTGTCACATGCAGGGAGCAAGTAAAGATGCCAAAGACCTTGGCTGCTTGGGGCTTGTCTACGTATAGACATTAACTAAACCATTCAAGTTAATCCAGTGTAAGACCAGAGAGTTAACACACAAAAGTTGCACTGTATTGTCTGATGGGAAAGTTGCATCAGTTTATTTTAAATTGCTTGTTAAACCAATATAGTTAAAATGATTCAAGTCCTTGAGTGGACACTTATTTCAGTGTCAGAATGGCTTCTTGCAATTTAACTTAAACCTGTTTCTAAATGACCTAAATTAACGAAAAACAACCACTCTGATACTGAAATAAGAGTATCCACACAGAGATTTGCACTATCTTAATTGTATTGGTTTAAATTCAAACCTTAGATTAAACCAATGCAACTTCCCAGCATAGAGAAAGCCTCTACTGTTGGTTCAAAATGGGTTATATTGGTTTAGATTGTATCTATAAATTTGCTGATGCTAGCCAAACTAATACAAGCCAGATTTAAACCAATATAAGTGTAGTCACACACACTAAATAGGTAGAAAATGAAACCATTAAACTGATACAACTGCATGAATAGATCAGGCCTTAATCTTCAGAAAGCAGCTAGGAAAAGTGAGAAGACATAGATTAGGATGAGATTGTGGCCCTGAGATTGGCTGGCTGCAGCTCAGCTAACCCCTCTTAAAGGACTTGTGGGGAGATGGTCCCCGTGAAGCCTGGGTGGCTGACACTCATGATTCTAACTGCCATATTTGTTATCTGTACAGGTCTGTGCACAGTGCAGCATTGGCAGCCCCAAGCTTTCACAAATCCTGAGTCAGGCTCCAAAAACTCATGAGGTCAAAAAAAAAAAAATTAAATTAAATTTGAGTTCTTTTTATTTGTCTTCTGATTTCAGAGCCTTTATGGCACTCTGTGAAGCTGTGACGCATCACAGTCTCAAACACATTGAACATCTGGGGAGGAAGGACTGCCCAATGGTTAGGGAGACCTACATTCAATTTCCTGCTCCACCAGACCCCTTGCATGACCCTGGGGAAGTCCCTTAGCCTCTCTCAGTCTCTGCTCTTTAACTGTTAAATGGGGAGAGTAGCACTGCCCTACCACATTGGGGTGCTGTGAGAATAAATATGGTACAAATTGGGAGGTACTCAGATACTGCGGTAAGAGGGGGCCACATAAGTAGCTAAGATACTTGCATGAGGTCACACAGTGAGTCAGTGGCAGGGCTCAGACACCAGAACCCAGGCTTCTGTTTAACATTTGTGGTTCTAGGAGTTCAAGGTTCCCACAGGTCAGGGGTGTCCCATTGGCAGGGATGTTGGCTTCCTCGTGTGACAACTATTCAGAACTGACTGAGGGCCAAACTGATCCTGTCTGTAAACCGCAGATGCCAGTGGAGCTACCCGCGCGATGAACCGGGCCTCTCCACCCTAAAAGACTGTATCTCACTAAACACAAGCAGGTCCCTCTACCCTTCTTCCTCTTTCGCTTGCACTCCGTTCCATCCAAGTGCATCGATGTGTCTCATGTACTGGTGGGAACCACAGCAGCAAGGAGACAGCCCCTGATTGCTGGCACTGCTGCAGGGTTTGGCTGGCTCCATGTCTCAGCGACGTGAGTGATTTCTGTTAATAAAACAGTGTGTGCTGGTGGAACAATGCCAAATGGCTCTCATTGGCTTGGTATTTCCTAATTCCTCCCGCAGCCCCTACCCCCCAAAGGGGAACAAAGATCTCTGCGGAGCAAACTCCTTGTCTGGGGTGTTGAGATATGGAATGGAGCTGTTAATAAGCTAATGCATCAATTCTGATTCAGACAGCATGTTGGGAATGAAACCGGGCTCTCTCTCTTGCGTTTGTTGCTGCTGCAAGACTGGCAACCCTTCCTCTTCCTCTCCCTCCCCAGCACAGCACAGATGCTGAGTTTGTGGGCACAGGTGCGCACAGACACAGGAAATACCGTAGTCAGTGTCTCAGACAGCAGCCGCCAGGAGGTCTCTGTGCTGTTAAGGCTTGGTTTCTGTGTGAATCAGGAGAGAGACAGGATGACAGACACAGGTGCTGGTTTCCTTATAGCAATGCCACATAGTAGCAGTCATCCTCAGGCCCGGAAGGTTACAGCTCCTCCCAGTGCTGCGTCAGGTGCCTGACCAGGAAGGAGCAAGTATTAAGCAGATCTGTCCCCCTGTCTGGCATATGCACCACTCCAAAAGCTGGACCTTTTATGCTTTGCCACGTGGAAAATTAGCTGAAATGGAAAGAGGAACTCTGCAAAGCTTACAGGAAATGAGGGTGTGGGACAAGTACAGCCTGGGGGAGGGAGGTTGGACTGGGGAAATCCAGAAACACTGTGCAACTCCTCGCCAAAGAGTCCTGACAGAGGCTTCACTCACTGCTTACTTCAGTTAAATCCCTGCTGAAGTCAATGGAAGGCTGGCGGTGTAAACAATGGTAACACAATGCCCTTTTGCACAGTCTTTCCTTGGAGGATCTCAAAGTACAGCAAACATTAATCCTCCCAGCCCCACTGTAAGGTTGTTGTGCCCATTCCACAGAGGGGGAAACTGAGGGACCAAGGTGGAGCAATTTGCCCAAGAGCACAGAGTAAGCTAGTGGCAGAACCCAGGGGTGTCCTAGCTCTCGGTCCTGTGTGTTAGCCGTTAGAAACTGCTGCTTCTCATCATATACATCAGATCACCTTTATCCTCACACTAACTCCACTGAGTAGTCTAACTGCACTGGAGGTGAGCATCCAGTGAGGAGTGAGCCTAATGTTTATTCTCTAGGAGACAATTCCCCAGAAAGAACACACAAGGAGACAAAAGGACACAGGGGAGACCCACTCAGGAGACCGAGTTTGCTCCCTGCATGCAACCCTTCCAGATGCAGCACACATAGCCAGCAAAACAATACTTTTGTTTTGAAAATTAATCCTGGATTAGCGCTGGCAGATCCTTCTAATCCCAACAGGAGGCTGGCACAGATATCTGAATGATTCCCTGCCCTCAGACAAACTGGCTATGCACAGAGATATTGTCAGCATGGCACCAGTCAGAAGAGAAGGGTAAAACTGGGGCTGGTGGTTTGGGTTTTGCAAAATCTCATCAACTGTGTTTCAGATTTGCAAGGGCAAAACAAAGGCCAGATTGAAACCAAGTCTCATTTATCAGAATCTTAAAGAGATGTTGGCTGGTTGGTGCATCTCTACAAGTCAGCCAATAACACAGGACAGGAGCCCAGCAAAGAGTCTGGATTGGCAGGTTTCATAAAAGCTGGGCCAAAAGCTCCTTTCTCTTTGAGTGCCACTGCAAGGTGGGAGCAACTCCTTCTGTTGAACTCCATGACAGTTAAGGATTCAGCACCCCAAAGAATGTACCAAGCACCTAGCAGGATTGGGCCTTGAGATGATGCATGCTGTAGTACCATTCAGACCAGGCCCTCAGAGTGCTCCTCAGCGTCCATTAACCCTCGTAACAAACAGCTGAAGTAAGCTGAAGCATTTAATGTTGTTGCCAAAGCTCACAATGTGAGCCAATGGCAGAGCCTGGAATTACAGGCCAGATGTCCAGTTCCCTGCTCTTTCCACTGGACCACACTGCTTCTACCCTCGCACTCACTGCTTCCTCAATTGTCAAAGGGCTGCATGGGGAGGTTGTCACAAGCATCCCATCAACCTTGATGAGATGAGTCGTGGAGCTGAGACCCTGCACAGCACAGAGTTAATTATGGCTCAGTCTCATCAGCCAGCCCTAAGCTTGCATCCTTGTGTGCCTTCCACAACCAGCAACCATGTGTGATGGCACAACGACAGTAGATATCAGAGCCATAGGGTGTGTGCCCGGGGGAGGATGGAGGAGTCAGGCACATGGGATGCTTTGTAAGGCTTGTGTTTTCCTTTGCTTAGCCTATCGTGCAGCAAATGCACTTGTGCTCTGAGACCTGTCCTCTATAAATGCCCCCAGGAAATAAAAAAACGCCAGAGCACTTGTGCATTTCCCTCAGATTCTCTGTTCTCCAGCTGCTATGTGGATGGTACTTACCAGAAAGCAGGCATTTCATCCTGGCTCACCATCCTGCTGGAGGGAGATGGGAACAAGAGGCTCATGGGGATGGCTGCAATTCAATTACCAGAATATTAATCTGTTTATTTATAGTTGCAGAGAGAGAGAGAGAGAGAGAGAGAAAAGAAATCAATGTGGAAAATTGGGAGCCAAGTTGTTCTTAGCTTATAATTAGGCTGAGGTAGGTGTCATAAGCTTGAAATCTTACCTACGGGGAAGCTTTGGGCCAGGGTGGTCTGGGTTTTAATTATTCTCATCTAGCAGACGAGTGCTGAAATCACATATCTGCTGTCAGGAACAAAATAGAAGTGGGTGGTGCTACTGATTGAGTTTTCCAGCAGTTCTGGCCCTGAGCCATCTGGCTTGGTTGGGTTTGGTCCCTGTAGGCCTGAGTAGACAACAAAAGCGTGTCCCTGGGACAGGTGGCTAGGTCCCCATGGTATCAATGGGAACAGAGGTATCTGAAAACTGAACAAGCTGTGGTTAGGTACGGAGCTTGCAGGCTGCTTGCCTCTCAAATTTAGGTAGGCTCACAGCCATGTCCTTCCCCCTGGCTTCTGCTAATCAACACGTTGCAGCCCGGAGGCAATTGAATAGGCGAATGTGAAAATGCCAGAGAAGCCGTAGTGGATAGGGCAACGGCTTGGGGTTCAAGCCTCCTGGAGCAAGGCTCTGCACCTCTGTGTCCTTTCCCATCCTTTGTCTATCTTGTAATCTCTTCAGGCCAGGGACTGTCTCTGACTATATATATCTGTGTGTGTGTACACACAGCATTTAGCACAGTGGGGGCTCTGGCCTTGACTGGAGCCCTCTGGTGCTAATGTAAATGAAATACAGAAGGTGGGGCAGACTCAACCAATCTATATTTTGTAGTGTGGTGAGTCGGGGGTGGGAGGGGAACGGAGAGGCGGGGAGAGTGTTGTCTGTAGACACTGACCTGACCAACGCTGCTTCCCAAAGCTGTGGGAATTGCTGGTGGATGGCTCTGTTTGCCTAGAAAGTTGCCATGCTTTCAGGGCCTAAACCAGAGCTGTTGTAACTCCCTTGAAATCTGTCTGTCTGTCACTGACTCAGTATTTCTGGACACACCCAGGAGTCAGGATGCCCAGCTTCCTTTCCCAACTTTTCCACTAACTTGTTGTGTAACTTTAGAAAGTCACTTCACATCTGCGTGTCTCAGTGCCCCTCTAGAGAATGAGGATAACACTCCCCTGCCTCCCAGGGGTTGGGAGGCTAATTAATGGATGGTAGTGGAAATCCCAGGACTCTGGGTGCAAAGACATTCAGGGACTGAACACTGGGATGATGCATGCAAAAGGAAATAGGCTTTTGTGCCAAATCAGCCACTGCGGATCAATTAACGACAAAGTGCTTAGCCTGAAAACATGACAGTGACTTAGGGCAGATAAGCCTGTCTCGAACTGACAACGCTGGCTCTCATTTGGCTCTGTGTCCACAGTTGGGTCTGAGCCAAGGGAAAGCCCAGCCAGTGAGACTGTTCTGGCATCACCTCCTAGAGTCAGTCACCAATGACCTTGCAATGCATTATTGTTTCCTGGAACATACGCATCCCTGCTCTGCCCCTGGGACCACCCCTGTGCAGACGTGAACTTCCAGTTCTCCAGGCTCTCATGCTAGCTTAGCTGTGAGGTGCATGCAGTGTAAATACTCTCTCTTTTGCAGAGTACAATGGATGCAGAATCTCCGCTAGCCTGGCTGCGTTTGAGGGCTGGCTCTCTGAAAGGAGCCAGAATCTCTCAGTACAGCTCTCCCTTGATTACCTAAACCAGATGACTTGACAGTACGTAATAACAACAGACACACACAGTTAATTTCTATAGCAGTTTAGATGCTGATGCTGCCTTCATGCCGGTTTGCTGGCATTTATCTTGCTCCTTGTCCTTCATGCCAGGCTGTATCATCCTCTTTGCTAGAGAGTACTTGAACAATCAGAACTGACAGTGGCTTCCCCATGCGAAAAGCACCTGTTTCCATTGCAGCTGGGGTCAGGAGCGCTTTGTTTGTCTGTTACTTTCCGCACATCCTGTCCTGCTGCAAAGCAAACTAAATGACATGCCATCCTCTGGGCTGTTGCACTTATTAAATGGATCACCATGACATGGCAGGGCATAGCTCTGAGAGTCAGATGGCAAAGCCACTATCAGTTCCACAGATGGATTTTCAGCAGAGAGAAGAGCACGGGGAATTATTTGTGGTTGAGTGAAGTTGTTTACACTTCTGTGAACAATGACATGGGAATGGGAATGTCTCCTGGTAGAGACGTTATGAAATTGTTTGAGGAAGCCAGGCGACCCAGTGGCTTAATGCACGAACCCCTTCCTTTCTGAAGCCTGGGTCATCCATGAGTTTGCTGGGTCTCCTTTGTGGGGCTGGCAGTTGGGGGGCATATAACCACAGCAGAAAAATCACTGTGTGACTCAGTGTCAGTGGCAAGCTCTATTCAAGATGGCTCCAAGCAGGAGGCACTGCAGGTCAGGACTGAGGTATGTGAGCAGCGTTATCTGTGCATGTGTGCTGGGGTGCAGGACTGGAGGAGGTACTGAAGGTCAGGATCCAGGCAGTGTACGGGAAAAGCCCTGTGTGTGTGCGTGTGCGCGCGTGCATGCATGTGCGTGTGTGTGTGAGAGAGAGAGAGAGAAAGAGAGAGAGATTTAAGAGTGGGGATGAGGAGCTCAGGACCGGAATAGGGGGGGCTGCAGTTCAGGACTAAGGTACAATGGAAACTGTGCAGTTCCTGGCTATATCACACTGGATGCTTCTGCCTCTAGCTGTCCATCCCATTCATGACCACAGCCAGAAGAGTAAATATTCCCAAATCAGGTCAGGTCCAAACATGTGCCATGTGTTGTCATTTACCCCTAGGCAGTGAGGGGGATAAGTGAGTCTACAAAACACTACGCACCTGAGTATTCTCTCACTCACAATGGTTTTACACTAGTGTGACTCCATCAACTTTGGTAGAGTTACTCCTGATTCACACCGGGCAGTCCCAGTCCAGTGACTTAACCATAAGTCAAGATCCATCTTCTTCACTCGCTTATCTCACTCATCCCTTGTTCCTAAGTGAGCCACATCTTTCTCATCCAAAGCACGGATCCTCATTCGAAAATGGTACCTTGGAATGAGAACAGCGGCATCAGAACTGCCGGGTCTCCACTCTGCCCAGGTCTAAGCCACCGTCTCTTCACATGGAGATCTGTGTGTTTTGTCTAGTGCTAATGAGCTGGGTTGTATTAGCTCTAATGTCATTTTAAAATTAAATTAGCAAGTGCGGCTTTGCACAGACCGTGGGTGTGTGTTTGCAGGGAGATAGTAATGCACTGGGAAGGAAGACGCCTGGGGTGCACAGATGAAACCTGCAAAGCTTCTCTGTCGACCGAGGCTGCTGTGCTGGCTGGCACCTTCCCAGGGGGAGAGTTTGCCTGTGCATCACAAATTTGCTTTTTGCTTTCTCTTCCACCCATCCCTGAGCTGGGTTCTCTGCCAGCTTGGCTTCTCTATAAATCAAAGGGAAATATTCTCCCTCTCCTGGTTTTTCCTTTTCCTGAACAGATTGGATGTCATTATGTGCAGCTGAGCTTGCTGAAGCTCGGGGGTGGGGAGGTGGGAAAGAGACAGTTTTAGGGAAAAAAATGCTTGCAGGCCATCAGAGGGGAAAACAGCTTCTATAACTACATGTAACTAGCACTTCATATGCATTCTGATTTACTTGGGAAACACAGAAAGCATGAATATTTTAAATAAAAGAAGAAACAGCAAAAGGGCTGGAGAAGAAAGGAAAATCAGATGCAGCTTCCCCTTTGGAAGTTCCTTTGGAGTGAACAAACAGACAGGGTGTGCCCCTACCCTTTCTGAGTATCATGCAGTTAGGAGAGTGGGGTCCTACTGTCAGAGCCCTTCTGAAAGCCGGTCCCAAAGTGTTTAGTCATGGTGGTAGGCAGGAAGAGTGCAGCCCATGTGCTACCTGTTCTTATGCCTTATGCAGGAGGCTTCAGAGCTCATCTGCTAGGAAGTGAAGACGCCCCCCCACCAAGTTCTATGCTGTGCAGTGCAGACAGGCTCCACTCAGAGTTGTGGGGATAACCAGGCTGGATTAATGGAGAGAAAGAGAGGGAGGGTAAGGGAGGAAGCCAGCCAAAGTCATGCCATTCAAGAGATGCAGCTTTCAAAGGCTTTGGCTGCGATGCAGATTTGCAGACACTGTGGACCCATAATTCCCTGGCACACAAAGCTTGCTGGAGGCATCTATGCATCCAAGATGGAGAATAAACAGCAGATTAAAAAAAAAAAAAAATCCTATGAATTAAAATGAAGACGAGGGGAAAAACTGTACTCCCAGTCTGTACGTGATGTCATCATGGAAGGTGAGCCTCAATAGGGCAGGTCTGTGTCCAGTGGTTCTGAAATAATGTGGGTACCCACAATAAGGGGAGTGGGAGGGTTGATACCTGCCCTACCTGTATTGTGAATAGAAATAGGGGAGAACTGCCTATCTACCCTGAACCCCAAGTCTTCATACAGAACTAACTGCACCTGGGCCTTTTTATGAGAACTATTTGTATTAGACCATCACCTAGACTGCCCATCTAAGAGTAGGGCCCCATTGTGCTAGGCACTATCCATACACTTAGTAATAGACAGTCCCAGCTCCAGAGAACCTACTCTCCAAACAGACAAATCATGGAGAAAGGCAGGATTATTATTCTCATTTTACAGATGGAGAGATGAGGCGCCAAGACATTAAGGCCCAGATCCTCAAAGGTATTTAGGTGCCTGACTCCTGTTTGATTTCAGTGGGAGGTAGGCACCTAAATACCTTTGAGGATCTGGGCCTAAGCAACTTGCCCAAGGTCACACAGGGAGTCTGTGGCTAAGCCAGGAATTGAATCCAGATCTCCTGAGTTCCAGTTTAGTCCCTTAACCAGAGAGCTACTTTTCTTCCTTTCCTGGAGGTTTAATTCTAGTTCTTCCCTGCTTCTGATCCAGGGTTTTGTTTTAGTCTCATTGCCAGTTTATAAACATCCTTAACTTTATTAGCTTGCTACATCAACAAAGCGCTTCCTGTAGGCTAACTAAAAACAATGCCGGTGTTATTGTCTCCCTTTTACAGATGTGGAAAGTGAGTCAGTATTGTCCCCAAGGTTTCAGAGAGAGGCAATGGCAGAGCGGGCGGGACAGATTCTTACATCTGTGAGAAATGTGTGTGTAAAACTGCTACCAAATCACCATTCTCCACCCATCAACACCAATGGTAGCATTTTGCACCTTTTTGCAAATGGCTACAGAAGGAAGGTGCAGTGCAATGGAGAATCAAGGCAGAAGTGCAGGGTCACGAGAAACTGGGCCCACTTTGTACAAGAGAAAAGTGACAATACAGGTGCCAAGGGGTGGATAATAGGCCAACAAAGCCCTGGGTTATGGTCCTGTGAGTTGCCCATCAGACCACATTGCTGCCAAAAAGATAACCATTCAGCTCCAATTCCCAGAATAAAACCAGATTGATTTACTGACCCTCTGAAAGAGTCGCAACAACCCCAAAAGATTTCCCACAGCATAGAAATTAACTATGGAAAAGTTCTGGAAGGTTTTGAGGAGAGGACTTCCCAGAGCTGTGGAAACACTTTCCCTTTTTTAAAGAAGGGGTTTTTTGGAGGTGCTGGCTGGGGAAATGCCATTGCTCACAGAGGAAAACATGAGTGCTGCCAGGTGACAGAAAGGCTGAATGGAGCCGGCCTTTCTAGCAATAGGCAAACTGCCCTGTGCACAAGCTGCCATTTCACTCCAGAGGCCACTAAAGCTGCAGCATGACATGCTGCCACCTGTTGCTGGAATTGGCAAGTGAGCCCCTGGGATGTGCTGACGTTATTTTTGTTCTCCACGATGCTGGGGCTCAGGATAAATCAAGGAAGCACATGCACATCTCACCCGCCAATTCCTAATTCCAAAGGGATCTTTTGCTGGAGAAGGGTGTTCTCCTCTTGCAGTGCTCTTCATGAAACTTGGTTTTATTTGGCAGGCCATTTTATTAACACAGATCCTTGCTTCCCTCCCAGGAGGTTGAAGGGCAGTCCTCTGACACAGGTGAATCCCCAGGGGGATTAAAGCTGCTGTAACTGGTTCTATGCTACCAGCCCTTCCCCCATAGCAGGGAAATGATGGCAGTGGGTCAGACATGGAAGGGGGCGTGGCAGCAACGTTGTGCTCTAGTGATCCCAAGGTGGCAGAACAGTCCTGAGGGGACAATAAATGCTGGCATAATTTAGAGCTGATTTAGGTTGGATTGTTCCCTAGCCATCCCAGGATCAACACTACCTTTTGCCCTCACCCTGGGTCCTGCATCGAGTGTGGCACAGCCAATCCAAAGAATCTGGCCTATATCTTTCTGTTACAGCTCCTGTCCTCTCAAGAGATGCCAAAATACTTTACAAACCATTGCCAGATTCTGGTAAGTGCAGGGAAAGTGGCACAATCCTCTTCACCGTGGACACAGCTGTACACAGCATAAATTTTCTCTGCAATCTACTAGGACTGGGAATAAATCTATGGGAGATGCTGTACTAAAGCAGCATGGGCCAAGAAACACTCATTAATGATCTTGCAGACTGTGAGCCCTTGTCTCATGGCCATGTCCTATTAAACCTCTCCAAAGCTGCAGAGGGCTTGGGAAGAGGCAAATTATGTTGTAATGGAAATAGAATCAGGACTGCCAGTTTCCACTTTGCTCACCTCTCTGGAGACAGGTGTGGTGGTATGCACCCCGGCGCCTCACCAGCCAGAATACAGCCCTATGCATACGGTAATACACCAAATGCAGCCACCTCTAGGGCAAAACAGAACAGCTTTTTATAAAGCACACAAAAACTCTGTTCTATTCTTTAGGACAGGAAATGAGGAAGAATAACAAGCCCAAATGGGAATGTATAAGGAAAGCTCAAAGCCGTCATTAGAAACATTAAGCAATAAGTGTTTGTGAACAGGGTTTTTACATTATAGAGATATACTACCAGAGCTGAAGGAGCAAATCATTCTAAAACTGCAGTTCTCACCTGTTCTGCACAGAATGGAAATGGTCTAGCTATAAAAGGGGCCTTGATTCCTTCAGACAGTGACCATACATGTACACTGGAAGGAGAGTTGCAAATGTGTCCCAGAGGCATTAAAAATAGCCAGAGATCATGTACCACCAAGCAACAGTAATTTGCTGCTACCAAAATAGTTTGCAGTATTTAAAAAAAAAGCTTAATCTAGAGATAGTTCTCTTGGCAGCACAAATCTTTCTGGTGCCAAGTGAAAAATAATTTGCATCTCTAGTGTCAATGGTAATACTACCATGTTGCCTTAACTCTCTGGGAGAGGCAGCCGGCTCCACATTTGCTTTCAGATGTAAAGTCTCCCAGGAAATGGAAAACAACATGGGGAGGGGAAAAAAAATCACCTTCACAACTGCATCAACAATGAATCCAACAGCACCAGATGATGAATCATTCTGCAGTTCAGGTGTTTTTCAAATGAAACACAATCCAGGTGTTTTGTTGTTGTTTTTTAATTTCCCAATGCTCTAACCAGACGTGAAAGCGTTAAGTTTCCAAGAGGCTGGTTGCCTTGGTACTATGGTCTCAACTGTGATCAGAGACACCCCATGAAAATCAGTACTTGGGTGCTTCTTAAGTATTCCCCACAGTAAATATGTAATTAATTAGCCTTCCCCTCCCCCCAGCTGAGCTAAGATTCACATAATCAGATCCTTGGGGACTCCCCCTTTTCTTCCTATCAAAGTCAGACAGTGACTAGGAACTGAATTATTCATTCAGCTGTAGGTGTAACACATCCACTTAAATGATATAAAGTTTGAGTAGCCTGGCTGGTGTTTAGCAGGAGAAAAGTTTAATGGAGAGAAGAGAAGAAAATAAATAACGAGGAATTTGGAAAGTTCCCTTTTCTACTGTAAATAGCAGGTTTGATCCGTTATTTCTGACATCCACTCTTTCCCCATCGACTGCACTGGTCTGGTGAATCTGATGTCAAAGCCCTACTTGTATGTATGGGAGAAGGATCTTGGATATTTTGTACGTACACACTAGCTCACACAGAAGTCTATGACGACTAGGACTCTATGGTTGAAATAAGTGGTTGAGGCGGACTGAAACTGGAGATGGAGTTCTCCTCATACCAGCTACAGAGCCAGGGGATCACTGCGTGCCCAAGCCAGGGAGAGGAGCAGGGGTCCCCTTCTCTTTAACTGCTGGTTGTAACTATAATGCACGCTATGGCCACTCACAATCTCAGGGCACCTGCAGAAACAGAGCTCAGATCCTCCTACCCCAGAGCATAGGGCGCTACAACTTGATCCAAAGGAGAATCTCAGTGAGTTGATAACGGTACCAAACCTATGACACAGGGCTATACAATCCCTCCAGTTGAGGGCATGGGTCCTTGTGCAAATGAACCAAATATTTCTGTCTGTGCATCAGCACCTTCTCCTCCTCAAGAGGAAAATAAAACAGATTGCAAGATTAGAGACTTTAGACTGGGCACTATCCTGACAACCATAATTTCTTCCCTTCCTAAGTGGGATAGTTATGATATACTAGACCCAAAGGAAGATGCATGGAGGTGCCATTCAACTATTTGCAGGACTATATTGTAATAAACTGACCATTGAACCATGAACAACAAATGGTTGAGATTTCAGGTTTGGTCTAGATACAGCCCCTATTATAGATAGCAGGACTGTCCCAGCCTGCTGATAGGTGTTGGAAGCTACAATTTATTCACTGATGACTCATTAGGGCAGGTGTGATTCATTAAACTGCCCCCTGCAAATAGAGGAGGTGGAACTAGCTGGAAAGGAAGTTGGAGCTAGGAGAGGTGGTAGCAGCAGCAGCAGCAGCAGCTGCTCCAGCTCCTCCTCCTCCTCAGGTGTGTCCACACTAGGAAAAAGACGTGTGTGGGGGTAACCACATGTTAGTGAACACATGGTAAAATCCTTGTGTGGATGAGGCAACAGTAGTTTTCACACACGTTGACAGCTTGAGATAAATAGGGGAGAACCTAGGGTTTATCTCAACCAACTAATCCATGTAAAACACACAAACTTTAGGCTTTTACCACATTATCTAACACAGGTGGTAAGAACATCCGTGTTTTTCTGAATGAAGACAAGACTGAAGAGAGGAATCATAACATGAAAAACTCGAGAAGAAAGCTGAGGCTGAAGGTTCTGTTTAGTTTAATCCCAGGCAGTAGATAACTTTTAACCTTGCACAAGGCATGTGCAGCCTTTTGTTGGAGGGTGGGGATTACTCCAACAAAGCTGGGATGTTTCTCTGAAGCTCATATGCACCATTGTGAGCCTAGCAAACTGAGTTGGAAGTCTAGTAGGAATTAAATTTCTCTGAGATTCCTAATTGTGGCTCCTTCCTATATGACTAGAAATGTCTACAAAGAGCCTTTCTGGTAGTATCTGAGCACTTCTATGTCCCGGACAGGACAGGACTGTTCAGAGGACCCAGAAACTAAAGGGGATGCAACTCTGCATCTGAGACTTCCCAAAGCTTTGATATTGGATTTTGGTTCAGGCTTCTCTCTACCAGAAATGAGAAATAACATGTGGAGAGATGAATTCAGAGAGTTTCTTTTGAACCTCATAAAAGATTGTGCACAGGCTTGGTTGGAGTTATGGGTGAAAGTTCAAGGCAAAGAGTTTCTTATTGTGTCTGCACTGATGGGATGTGAGTGGTACACAGTCTTTGTGCTGGAACCTCTGCACAGAGGTGCCATAGATTTTTGGGAAGGCTTTTGACACGGTCCCATATGACATTCTTATAAAGAAACTAGGGAAATATGGTCTAGACTGAAAGTGAACTTCAAATTTATAGACACAAAAAATCTTTGGCTCTTGCATGCTCAGAGTTACATTTAGCTAGTCAAAGAACAGTATGTGTGTGTAAACAATGTGACACATAGGTCTATTCAAAATAGCTCAACTAGTGAAATGTGAATTCTGAATACTCTCAATAAATCAGTGTTGCCAACTCTTGCAATTTTATTGGGAGTGTCACAATTGTTGGTATTTCTCCCAAAGACCCAGCTGATGGAATCATGTTATCTGAAAATCTCAGCTTCCATTTTTAAAAAGATGTGTAAGCCTTTGTAGTTGCACAATAAAACTTATAATAATGTCTAAAGCCCACAATGGCAGAAGGCAAATAAAGAGAACCCAAAAATTATTTTAAAAATCATGTTTAAACCATTCTCATGACTTGCTGGGCCTGACTCATGATTTTTAAACATATGAGGCTGGCAATATTGGGATTTTAAGAAGCTCACAGCTTGAAGTGCATCTGCCTGAAAAAATTTTGGATACAGGAGAAATTAATAAGAAATATAAGGAAGGATTCTCCCTCCTATTTTGGCAGGATAAAGGGACTGTAACTGACTGATCCAGCTGGGGGTGAATTGCCTTGGTGCAGGAACTGAGTACAACAACCGTTGACTATCTTTCAAGGCCCTCTCTGGAAGCTAGGGCATGAAGGAGCAGGAGCCAGCATTAGCGATTATATGCATCTGATTTTGGGCTGCCATAACTTAGGCAGGCACTCAGGGCTATCTAAGTGCATCTTAGAATCACAGAATATTAGAGTTGGAAGGGACCTCAGGAGGTCATCTAGTCCAACCCCCTGCTCAAAGCAGGACTAACCTCAGCTATATCATCCCAGCCAGGGCTTTGTCAAGCCTCAGCTTAAAAACCTCTAAAGATGGAGATTCCACCACTTCCCTAAGTAACCCATTCCAGTGCTTCACCACCCTCCTAGTGAAAAACTTTTTCCTAATATCCAACCTAGACCTCCCTAACTGCAACTTGAGACTGTTGCTCCTTGTTCTGTCATCTGCCACCACCGAGAACAGCCTAGCCCCATTCTCCCTGGAACCCCCTTTCAGGTAGTTAAAGGCTGTTATCAAATCCCCCCTCATTCTTCTCTTTTGCAGACTAAACAAGCCCAGTTTCCTTAGCCTCTCCTCATAAGTTCTGTGCTCCAGCCCCCTAATCATTTTTGTTGCCCTCCGCTGTACTCTCTCCAACTTGTCTACATCCTTTTTATAGTGGGGGACCCAAAACTGGACACAATACTCTAAATGCAGCCTTACCAATGCCGAATAGAGGGGAATAATCACTTCCCGTGACCTGCTGGCAATGCTCCTCCTAATGCAGCCCAATATGCTATTAGCCTTCTTGACAACCAGGGCACACTGCTGACTCATATCCAGCTTTTTATCCACTGTTACCCCCAGGTCCTTTCTGCAGAACTGCTGCCTAGCTCATTGGTCCCCAGTCTATAGCTGTGCATGGGATTCTTCCTTCCTAAGTGGAGGACTCTGCACTTTTCTTTGTTGAACCTCATTAGATTTCTTTTGGCCCTTCTGTATCCTATCCCTACCTTCCAGGGTATCTACCACTCCCCACAGCTTAGTGTCATCTGCAAACTTGCTGAGGGTGCAATCTACCCCATCTTCCAGATCATTAATGGTTCTAGGTTCTGGGATGCAAAATGGCTCCTGGCATAAAAAGTGGCTAAAGCCATCATATTCCTCCCCCGCCGAACTGTGTGGGTTTGTTTGCACCAATCAGAAAAAGGCTCCATTCAGCCAATAAACTATGTTACTGATTATGTACCCAGCATTATTCTGCATCATCTTGTGCTGTCAAGCCAAGTAAGCTCTTCCCATTTTTAAGACTCAACCCTGCAATCCGATTGCAGGATCCGAGCTTTAATTTCTACAATTCCATGATTCTCTAGCAATCTGGATTTGAGTGGCATCATCTGCTCCCCAGTACCTAGGAGCCCCTCTTCCCAGGAGATGAGTTTTCCTGTTGGAGCATCTCATAGAGAGAAAACTATCAAAGGACTGTCATCACAAACTGTTTGCCAATTTGAAACCCAACAGTTTGTCTGGTGTAAGTGTTAAAAATGTCGTCTTGGCAGTTTTCTTGCATTCAGCTTTTTGATTTTTTTTTCTATTTGCTTCTACAGTATGTCAAGCAAATTGGATCATTTTAGTAATCACACCTGCTATTTCCTCCCTTTAAAATAAACAGTAAAAAAACACTTAAAACCTAAGAGTTTATGAAATAACTAGTGTGTCTCAAAGGGTGACAATACACCTTAAAAAGAACACAAATCCTGCAAAAAGAAGCATCACCATGCCTCTCCAGAAACCTGTGTTAACTAGTGACAGAATGAAAAAGTAATTTGTTTCAGAGTGTTAATTAAAAAAAAAAAACCCTTGCAAACTACACACTTAGGTTTTGTTTACCAAAGATTAAAGGCTTGAGCTTGGTCATTAAGTCAATAGCAAAGCTCAACTTCGCTTTAATGGTATAGGATCTGGGCCTCAGTGATGCCAGTCACTATTTATAAATCATCTTTCACCTATTTTCCCATTTCACACAGTTGCCAATGAGAGATCCCTTGCTTTCCCCATGATCTTAATTGGAAAATCACTGATAACATTAATAATACATAATAATTAATAATAAATTAATTAACAATATTTGCATCTCTCTAGCTCCTTTCTGCCAAGGATGTTAAATCACTTTACACTCATTAATTAACAATTTAAGCTTTACAGCCCACCTAGGAGATAAGTATTTGTATGTCCATTCTAATTTCACAGTCTCTAAAGGGGAGTCTCTCATTTTCATTTAGGGTCCCCATCACTCCCTCTGGTGGTCCAGAATTTTGCTCTTTACAGCACCATCTATGCCATTTTGGTCAGGCAGTGGTTGACTATAGCAGTCCTTGGAGAGAATTTTTCCTTGGGGTGGTCAGGGATAGTACTGGAAGGGGTTAGTTCTGTTCTGTGTTGTGGGTATTCAGTGTAATGCAGTGTTTGTCACATGCTCAGAAACCACAGGGGTTGATGCATACAAACTTCATATTATTTTAAATGTAAAAAAAAAAAAAATACAGATGGGTAAACTGAGACAAACAGGCAAAGTGGCTTCCCATGATGCAGCATCAAATCAAATCAGTGAAGAACTGGGAAGAGAATCCAGGAGTCCTGCCCTAACCACTAGGAACACCCTTCTCTCATAGGCAGGAATAGAACACAGAAGTCCTGACTCCCAGTCCTACACTCTAACCAATAGGTGTACTGTCTCTTTTTGATGTTCTGATTACATCCCCCCTTAAGCAGAATTTATACTATAGAGAAAAAACAAACAAAAAACAAAATAAAACAAATCCAAGAAAACAGAAAAGATGAAGAGGCAATTCCTATACTTCACAGAGAAAGCGACGTCTTGAGGATTACATTCTTAAACTGAAAATTAAAATTAACCTGGAACTCGTAGCTAGTTCAGAGCCTGAGACCAAGGAGAGAAAATTTTGTAGGCTATTGTGATAAAGCAGGAGCAATTCAAAGTTAATATTAACCAGCACACAGTCTCAGTTAGTAAAGAAGGAAGAAGGCCTGGGTGGATTGCCTCTGGCAAGATTCTGGGGTTTCACAGCATCCAGGAGAAGACATCCACATGTGAAGATATGCCAGGAGAACTTGATGGCATAGGTTACCATTTCCATTAGCATTAAGAGAGGTTCAGATAAAACAAAAGCACAGAAATGCAGCCCCTTTCTAGAATTGAGCTCAAAATGAATTCTCTTATTAACATTCAATGGAAGTCCTGGGACTATCTCAGATGAACATTGTTGGAAAAAGATTTCAAGTGTGGTTCGTTACCCTGCACCGATAAGAGACCCACACAGGATTTCAGGCTGGACAGTCTCCAAAAGAGTTTATTCTGCAGAAGGTCAATTCCCAAGCCCACAAGTGGACAGTGGAAAAAGACCCCGAATTCAGAGTTACAGACAGTTTTATACCTTATTACTACCTAAACACAAATGACAAAAGCATACATATTCCCCTTACAAGGGCACAAACCTATTTTTTCTATAACTATTGGTCTATATTATTTGGCATACATTATTCATAAGATACTTTTACAGATGTTTTGCAGCTAACTACAACTTATTTATTAAGGTTGCATAGCTTGCTGAATTCAGGCGAGGCTTATCTCCTTCTTCATTCCTAAGAACTTTCCATGATCTGTGCACAGAGTGGAACGGCCTTGCCTGTTTCTAAAAACAAAGGAGCTAGCTAAAATGGAGTAACTGTGGTCAAGCAACTAAAAATCAGCTTACAACATCAGAGATAGTGAGCACCATTCACATTCCACTTTCATTGCCCTATATACCAGGAGTAACTTCCTAGAGTTAGAATAGAGATATCGTGGTACACAATGGCCGTGCAGAGTAACCATCACAAACTGGCTGGGGTGAGCTGAACTGAATTTTGTTATGCTTCCACCCATAAGAGAAAAACATGGACATTCATTCTAAAATAAACTTATTTTATATATAGGAAAAGGCATCAAGAAAGAACAATAACAAATTCTCTAGGAAAGAGTGAAGTGAAGAGTGAAGTATCTCTTAGCAGAACAGAAGTGACTCTGAGCAAAACGGCTGATGAACTCTGAGCTTATTTTAAAGATTTACCGCTCAGAAAACAAGAGTTTCATAGCTACATATACGACACTCCAAAAATCTGAGCCTTCTGAGATTCATCTGTCATGCATTAAATAGGGTACCCCACTCTTTGCCCCAGGCAACATGGGCTGATTCACCTCTCACTTTCACAGGTGTAAATCTGCAGGAGTTCACTGAAATCACATGGACAGTATACCAGTGTAAAACCCAGAAGAATCAGGCACCCAGAAGCTTCTAGTAAATTATGGGCTTGGTTCTCTGATGTCTTGTACCCTGTGTTATTACCCTTGGGCAAGGTGGGTATGGTGAGATGCTACCAAATCACGATTCTCCACTCACACCATAGGAGCACAGTGAGACCCCACTTTTGATTAGCCTCTAGGTACTACCAAAATAAACATCTGTAATGATTATCTATCCAGCTATCTGGGAACAAACAATGTAGGCCACACTTACAGGATGGGGGACTCTATCCTGGGAAGCATTCTGAAAAAGATTTGGGGGTTGTGGTGGATAATCAGCTCTCAGTGCAACGCTGTGGTCAAAAGAGTGAATGCTATCCTGGGATGCAAAAACGGGGCAATCTCAAATAGGAGAGAAGAGGTTATTTTCCCTCTGTATTTGGCATTGGTGTGACCGTTGCAGGAATACTGTGTCCAGTTCTGGTGCCCACAAGTTAAGAAGAATGTCAATAAATTAGAGATGGATCAGAGAAGAGAATGATTAAAGGATTAGAAAACATGCCTTATAGTGCTAGACTCAAAGAGCTCAATCTACTTAGCTTAACAAAGGGAAGGTTAAGAGGTAACTTGAATACCGTCTATAGGTAGCGACATGGGGTACAAATATTTAATAATTGTCTCTTAAAGTTAGCAGAGAAAAGTATAACACGATCCAATGGCTGGAAGTTGAAGCCAGACAAATTCAGACTGGAAATAAGGGGTAGATTTTTAATGGTGAGAGTAAACAAATATTAGAGCAATTTACCAAAGGTCATGTGGATTCTCCAGCACTGACCATTTTTAAATCAAGACTGGATGTTTCTCTCAAAGATCTGCTCTAGGAATTATTTGGGGGAAGTTCTATGGCCTGTACTATAGAGAAAGTCTGACTATATGATCACAATGGTCTCTTTTGTTCTTAGGATGGATGAATGGATCTAATCTATCTACCTGTCTATCTGTCAGGATGGATGTGGTGATTGCAATGGGGAGAAATGAGGTGAATGTGGCATTCAAGTTCTATTGCCAAGACACGAGAATAGCTCCTGAAGGAAGATTCCTGCAATGTAAGACGTGCTTTAACTTTAAAAACCACACAATCCCCTTGGGTTGTGTTGGCTGCAACAGGGCCCGGTGGTGAGGACTCTTTTTGAATGGCAATGCTGTCATTCTTCCTACAGTGGGGGTGTGTGTGTGTGCTATTTTTAAAAAATGATTCATTACTCCCACTTCTTGCTTCATCTGCCTTTGTTTTCCTCTGCAGTGCAATGTGTCTGATACATGGCAAAACGTGCTGTGCTAATGCCAGCTCTGTGAGCTGTTACACATTAATGTCAAGGTAAAGACGTCTGCAGCTAAACACAATGATGTAAACAGGCTTGAGGGACTCGGATTCAGCTCTGATGGCCTTATGGAATTATACAAAGGAGGGACTCAAGCATTCTACAACTGCCTTCATTGCGGACTTCTTTTCCTGGGTGTCCTTCCGAACTAACCTTTACCACTTGTCCTTCCTACCCCCTCAGCAGCTTCCTACCTGCCTTATCCATTACAATATCTGGCTCTTTTATAGTACTTTTCATCAGAAGATCTCAAAGCACTTTACAAAGGAGGTCAGTATCATTATCTTCATTTTACAAATGGGGAAACTGAGGCACAGAGCAGTGCCATGACTTGCCCAAGGTCACCCCATAGGCCAGTGGCAGAGCTGGCAGTAGAACTTAGATCTCCTGAACCCCAGTCCACTGCTTTATTCTCTAGGCCACCCCACCTCCCTTTGAGTTGTTCAACTCCTCGGTGAGCTGTGTGTGTATATTTATGATTCAACTCACATTTTTTATTTTCATGGTAATGTTGTTGTGGGCCCACCCTTTAGTTTCCTTTAGTACATTTGTTCTGTAGTGATTTGTGTGGAACACAAGCAATTTCTGCTCCACCTGCCCATAAACACAATGAGAGGGAGAGAACACTGTGTTACAGCATAGGCACTGCCTTAGCAACAGATTACAGTCACTGGGAAAGCAATGGAGAATTTCAGGGCGAGAGGATTGCCCTTCACCTCCTCACAAAGCTCCAGGGAACAAGTTTTGCCTTTAATTACACTTCCTGCAACACTGCTGACTTCAAGAAGGCAGTGGGATTTCAAAGCAGAATGTAACAGCAAAGCACAGAACTGGCCCTCGCACTTGAAAAGAAGTTGGGGTGGGGCAACAGAGACTGTGAGCTGAACGGATGGGCAGCTGTAGAAGATACACAACCCACATTTGGGGTATGTCTATACTGCCCACTAAGCAGTGTGTGCTCATGTTACCAAGCCTGCGCTTGAGCATCCACGCTGCAGTGGAAGCTTGGGTTTACAGTTGCTGAACCCGGGTCTCCCAGTCCTGCTACCACGTCCATATTGCTTCATGCAGACCTTCTGACTCAGGGCTGCAGCGTGACCTCTTGTGTCCACACTGCAAAATTACAGGGTATGGACCTGGGTCACAGTAGGACTCGGGCTCTGTCCCACCCCACTCTCAGGTTTCTGAGTGCTTGCTGAACTGAGTCCCCCAGATTTGTGTGTGGATGGAAGAGGGGCCGGGGCTCAAACTTGAGTCAGAGCCCAGGCTTAGTGTGCAGTGTAGACATACCTGAGGATGCTCAGATTGTTTATGTGTACACTCCCTTAACTATCACCCAAAACAGGGGCTTGAAGGATTGAATGGCACTGATATATATATTTTTAAGATTGCAAATGTGTATGTGTATATAGTTATTTGATTTTAACCTCCTTCCTCCCCCCTCTCCCTCCCAAAGGTCACTTGTCTTCACAGACTGTAAGCTCTCCACATCAGGGACCATGTCTTTGTGTACGTTTGTATAACAGTGCAGTCCCAAACCTGATTCTTCAATATAAATATTAAATAACTCCAGTGCTTAGAATGAATCTGTGCCTTAGTGCTATCTCAGCTCATATGTTTTGGCAGTGCCTCTGTATCAAGGATATCTGGTCTGAGGTGGGTCAAAGGGCCAGTTTGACACTGGATGCTAAGTTGGAGCGCTCCCCATTAAGTTTCATTCTTGGATGTGTCCCTGATATCTGGCTGTTACCTGGCAACAAGGTAGCATTGTTCCAACGTGCAGCTTTGGTAGCTAAGAATTAATCCTGCAAAATCGGGAACATCCGTCCACGCCAAACATTGGTGCCTGGCTCAGTGACACAGCTGCCCCACAGTTAATAAATGACGGGCATCCGCACAAAGGGAAGGCTCAAAAAATTCAAGGCAATTTGGGCGACTTTTTAGAGGTCTATAATTAACATAGATCCTGAAGATAGATAGGACACTTCTCCCCTCCTTTATCCTAATCCTTTTAATTTATTTTGTGTGGTATGATGAATCTGGCCTATTGGTGTATTTGTTGTATTTGGAAAAATTAATAAAAATTATACATTTTAAAAAAGACTGAATCTGTTGCCAGTTAAGATTGCACTTGTCAATATTCACATACCATTCAGCCACCTGGAACACCACAGAGGCAGCTGGGATAGATTCAGTTCCTCCTGAACTGACCCATGCAGACCCATGGCTAATAGCAGTGTAGGACCTATGACACACAGTTGAGCAGTTCTGAATCCCCCCAGCAGAGATCAATAGAAACACACAAACCACTCTCCTGTTCATGTATGGGATTTTGATGTCCCATTAAGCTGCCTGCCCATGTTAGAAAAGTAAGTCTACACTATACCTACATGAAAGGGTTTAATCAAGTAACTGTCACTATGCAAAGAGTTTAGGCTTATAGCTGTCTAACTTTTCTAAAGCAGAAGTATTAGGCAGGGTAAGAACTCAACATTTGTTTCTGAGCCTCTTAACGTATGTCATACAGCTAGAGAAAAACTGGTCTGAGTTCAAAAGTAAGTGGAGGGGAACTAGCCCCTTGTAATCCCTGTTCATTGTCTCAGTGCAGCCAAACCAGCACAGGTTTGAAAGCTACTCTGTAGGTTGAAGGTAACTGACAAAGGTTGGATGTATACCCTCCGATTATATAGCTTATTCATTTCCACCTGAGACTCTGGCCTTCCGGTAATGCCCTTCCTGATTTCTGCTGTAAAAGATATCTAGGAGTTCAGGTGCATGGAAAGTGAGCCCAGATCTTCAAAGAAATTTAGATGCTGACTCCCACAAATTAATGGGAGGGTGTGAATCTTGGACTCTAGAGGGAGGATGGAGGCAGAGGCACCATCTGAATTACGTTGGGCCAAGTTTTTTTATTGACTTTTGTATTATTAGATGAATGAATCAACTTTATTAGAGAGTCAAGGTGGGGGAGGAAATATCTTTTATTGGACTGACTTCTGTTGGTGACAGAGTTGTCTATTTCACCAACAGAAACTGGTAGAATAAGAGATATTGCCTCACCAACCTTGTGTCTCATGTCCTGGGCAACAAAATGGCAACAACAACACGGCAAGAACTCAACTTGATGGCATTTCTTTGTCTGGGGAGAATGAGAGGGTCCAGACAGACCCTGATATGAGGGGGAAGGATAGAGGACAGACGTATGGGGTAAGGGAGACATGGGGGGGACATAGAGCCCCTGGCTTTGGGGTAGTCCCTGGAATAGAGGCGGATGGTAGGGCAGCACACAGGGAACTTGTGGGGCAACGTAGGAATACAAGGAGCCCCTGCTGTGTGCAATACTCCCAGCATACAGAAACTACAAAGTGTATGACCCTCAAGTTTAGAGGACATGTATTCCCCCCTTCTTTTTGATCAAAAGCCTCTGAATTTAGCATTTTTCTGTAATAGCTCCAGTACAGTATAATGCCTCTTTATCTGCAGATCTCAAAAGGCTTTATGAAGTCTGGCAAGCTTCATACCCATTTTTGCAGATGGGAAACAGAGGCACACAGAGGAGAAGTGACTTGACCAAGGTCACCCAGCAGCTCAGTGGCAGAGTTGGAAACAGACACTTGGTCACCTAACTCTCAGTCTGCTACCCAATCCACTGTACCATGCTGATTCCTAATGTGATATTAGGATGTGGGGCCTCAATTCTAAATCTATGAAATAAAATCAGTTTATAGGAGGCATCTATTCATGGGTTGGAGATGGCATTCTGCCTGCTCCCAAGGACACGAGGACTGTCTCACAACGAGATAGATGACACATGGCTATGGATTTGTATGGGCAGCCTACATAGCTCAGCAAGTGCCATTTTTCTGGAGGAAGTCCCTCCTCTGACGCACTGACACCACCTGTCTCTTTACACTCGATGGCATCTGTTGGCATTTTTTGTGTGCCAAAGCAAGAATATCAGAACAGAGCAAGAAAGGAAGACACCAAGTTCCTGGGTATTTACAAAATGCCAAAGTACCAGGCTGCATTGTGGCTGGGGAGGGGGAAATCCATTAGGACCTCTTGTGGAGGCACAACACACACAAACTGGAGACAAGATACAAGTAACACACTTGCCTCCACAAACTGTCCAGCAGACAGAGGTGTCACCCTGAAAAGCCTAGAGACCAGGTGGTGAAACACTTTGCCATGGGGGGCAAAAGCAAAAGGACTGTTTTTTAAAAAGGGAACACTGTGTCAGTGGAAGATGCCAGATGGGCAGTGCTGAAATTCTCACTTTGCCTCCAGAAAAGGGTATAGCAAACAGGCTTCCCCTTCACTGCTCAGCCAACATGCCCTATGCCCAGCCTCAAAGAGCCACATGATCATTCCATCTCCAGGACTATTGGATCCGTGGCCTTTCTTGGGACTGTCTGATGAAGGGATTTTGTGATGTAGACATCCAGCTTCTTAGAACTGGGCTGAGCCCCAAGAAACTCATTTCACATTGGACCCCAACAGCTGTCAGATAACAACTTTCGGTAAACATTAAAAAAAAACAAAAAACTAAAAAACTTGGAAGCCCTTTTTAAAAAGAAACAAAACCTAAGTAGGCCAAAGTGAACCTATACTGTGGAAAGTCGTTTCTAATAATCACACTGGATGTTTTTATCCTCATCTTTTTTGTAAAGCATGGGAAGGAGGAGTTCTGAAACCTTAACTGACCCTTCACCCAGAGTCTCTAATTTGAGTCAAACTTGCCTTGGAGGTTCCAAAACCTTTGGCCAACTTTTGTTCTCATTATTTGACCGCTGCACTTCCTGGTTTGGATGTGGTCGGGCTTGCTCCAAAGCTCATTGAAAATCAATAGAAGTCAGTGGAAAAACTACAGCCCTCCTTGCACTAAGTTCTAAGTGCTGGCATAGCCTGAGAAAGGCTCTTTTCCTGCCATTTCCAGCACGGCTTAGGACTGGAAGTTTAGCACCAGGAATTTGAAGAGAACATTTGGTTCTCATGAATTTTCCAGGCCAATTTTGTAGATCCACGGTGTTTGGATAATTCATATGAGTTCCTGATCTTTCTCAACCATATCTGAGCTCTGAACTTTTTGATGTTCACTCAGTATTTGATGTTCACTCTTATTGGGGGTAAGGAAAAAGTTTACACTCTTCTCCTCTTTGCCCTTATTTTTATGCCTGATCCAACCCTTACTTCATAATGGATGCAGCACAGAGCTTGTGTCTCCCAGAATACAAAAGGAAGGACTGCTGCAAATGGGTGAGCGCCAGGGAAGTCTGATCCTCCTCCCCTTTCTGCAGTAATTATTTTGCTGGATGAACTAGATGCAATGTTGCTTGGTGAGCAACTAGCTTGTGCTTCTGGAAGGACCTGTTAGCGAGAGCTCCACTGTATGATGGCTTGTTTGATGTGACTCTATTACTCAAAGTGGCCGGATTCTGCTCTCATTTGTACAGGTTTCACACTAGTATAACACCATCGACTTCAATGGAATTACTCCCAACCTATATCAGTGTAAGGGAGTTTACAGTCAAGCTCATTGATTCGTTAGGAATGTCCAGGGCTGGAACAATGGTTTTATCCCCTGCCCTATCTGAGCCACATTCCCACATCACATGATGGTAGTATCACGAACAGCTAATACTACAGATGTTTTCTGCTCTAGAGTTACCAGTATCAAGTCAAAGATTTTTTTAATGTCTTAAAAGATTTTCTCACAAACAGAGAGAGACAGTTTTCCCACTCACTGAGAGCCTGCTTTGTTCCATTCTGCCTGCCGTCACTGGCACTAGGCAGGGCTGAATTACACAGACCCAAGGGAAGGTCCCAGATCTTCACTTGAACAATTAGAGGCCCGAGAATGTTTTCATTTCCATCACCATTGGTGTAAATTGATGTCAGAGACATATTTGAACTGTCAGAAACAGCATCAATGTAAGCGCTGGGAGCATCTGCTCTACCTATCTGCCAGCACTAATTTGGGCATGGCAATTCCTAGAAGAGCTTTAGGAAAGCAACAGATTAATTGATTAAAATGATTAAACATAAAAGTGGCCATGAGTCTGGATCTGAAATGGTAAAATCTCTCCTCTCTTGTTCGTGTTCTTTTACAGCACCAGCCACCGGTGCAGTCCACCTTTTGCCTACAAGCTTCACCTTTCCTCAGTCCATTTCTTATTCCTGGCCTGTTTACAGGAGAGTGGGCTGAGAACGTCTAGTGCTGACATGTTTAAGAACACTGCAAGGCTTTTAGTACTCACTGACCAAAAGCCAATAGCACTGGAAAGCTGCGCTCTGCCCAGTGTGAAATGAAACTGGGGGATGGGGGTGTCTCAGTCCTGTTTTTAGTGGACAAGAGCCACATATAAAGAGAAACACCACAGCTTGCACTAATTGGCTCCCTCAAAGAGCGATCAGGGTCTGAGGATGACATTCACCCATGCAGATGGGCTGTGCTCCATGGATGCCCATTGTGCTTGAGCAGGAATTAAGTGGTATACCTCATGCACAGGGGATGAGCTTCTAAATGAATGGGCTACAGAGAGTGACTACCTTCTCATTCCTCCCCCCTCCCTGCCCCAGCCACTCCAGAGTAGGGAGTATTAGGATGGGCAGCTTAGGGAAATTTGCACTGTCCTGGGCTGTGCTGGGATTCTTCTGTAGATAAAGAGGGACATTTGGGTCTAGAAATGCCAGTGTAGTTTCTTTCAACACTACAATTTGCACACACACAAAGTTAAACGGGAGACTTTGAAACAGATCTCATAGGCCAATGCCACCTGCCAAACCCATCTTTGTGTGCAGTCACATTAAACAAATTGGGGGAGAGGACTGAATGAGGAGCGAGAATGCATTGGTGCAGTGGTTACATTGAGGGGAGACTGGTGATGTTGAAAAAGTCAACACTCCCCAGTTTTTGCTTTGACTTCAAGATATAATTGTAACGCACTGTGTGCAGGGCTACCCCTTAAATCTGCAAACTGAACCTGGTGCAGAAAGGGGCAGCCTACTTATTAAACTTTTACCAGGGCCTTGGGATCCACACTGTCAGCCCAATAATTTACAGGCAGAATTTGAGTGGTTTTGACCTATGAAGCCCTGAATGGCTTTGGATCCATCTGCTTGAGAGAACCTTGCTCCATGCAACATTGCTACCAGTGTCGGTGCCTTTGAGGGTACCTTTTCTTAGCATGTTCCGCTCCCTCCAGGGTCCAAAATATCCTATATTGTGCTGGGCATGCTACAGGGTCTGTTTCTTTGAACAGGCATTAGCAGAGGGTGGGGAGATTTAAGATGCATTTGTCAAATGACTGGTGATCAGTTGACATGTGGTAGGAGATACAAAGTAGGAGCACTATCTCCTAATTGTAGATCAAGAATGTCCAGAGCTTGGTGTGGATAGAAGTGTAAACTAACAGCACATGGCTGTAGCCAAAGGGACATAATCTAATTGGTGATCACAGAAGAGGCCTTTTTATGTCAGGAGAAAGCAGATTATAAACCTAAATTATTTGCATTGCCTACTCTTAACAAATCATTGATAACTGAGAATGAAATGTACCTGGCAGGGCAGATTGGTGGTGAGAGAAGCCAAGGCTCCTGTGAAGCAGACAGACACATTGGGTGGGATTAACCTCTCATGTAAAGTGGATGTCAGAGAAGTGACAATGGGGTGGAACTGGTTTGAAAGGAGAATCATGCCTGCTGGTCATTATCAGAAGTGCAGCCACATTAAAAAAAATTGGGGGGAAGGGTTGAACCACGAGTGGGAATGTATTAATGCAGGGATTGGACTGAAGGGGAGACAAACAGGACAAGAAGAATTGGGGAGGTGGAGAGGGGGGAACATGGGATCATTTTTCTGGTTTGCAAGGAGCATGAGGCAGAGCATTCGATGCTTGTGACCAAAGGCAGCCAAGGTACTGATAGCACACTCACTCAACTGTGGAATTGAATTCAGAACAGGCCATCAGAACTTCTGCAAAGGAGACCCAGAATGTGCTCATGTCTTTAGTCCTCCTATTGCTGCTATTGCTGGAAGATGTTGAGACAAGTGAGTAAACAGAGGAGCCCTGAGGATATCATGGTCATTTAAAATACACAACTCTCCAAAAGCGCTGCCTGTGTTAAAGAGTGATATGTACTGCTTTAAAGTAAGGCAGCAGCTTTCATTCTTTAGTATATGTTGCACACAATTATGAGTCACAGTGAGCAATCCTGCCTAATCATGTGGTTGAGTGAAGAATGTGTCCTTTCTTTGGCTGCATTAGCTCTATGTCTCTCACCAACCCTAACCCAACCACTCCATTGCAACAGGACTTTCACCTCACCAGTTTAATGAGCCATTATTTGATGTGGGTGTTGCACAGAGGTGATTACATTGGAATTATGTTATTTGTATACAGTGTTTGGTCTCATTATGCTTTGCACATCCTAAATACCCAGAAAGTTAGGTGACTCATAGCAGCACAAGCAACTCACTACTAGTCAATGCAAGTTAAATGTTGAGATTGCAGCACAATTTATTCTTGGTGAGGGTGCTGTATGTGACATCCACCAAAGAGTTTAGCTATAAATGCCAGTTTTGGCATCAGCAACTTGCCAGGGTCACTGCTCAGCCAATGAAGATTTGCTGTGATAGGATCAGATTTGGGGCCCCAAAATGGTAGAAATCTCACTCGATCCTCTGATTTCAGGCTGTTTCTGACATCTTGAATAGTGAGAGTTTCACAAGCTTTCCATCATGCTTGGCATTATCTGAGCAGGATCTGGAAACCAGGCCCCTTTGCTGCTCTGGATTGATATGGAACTAGTGCTCACGTAGGGCACCTGTGGTAGAGTTGTGAATTAAACTCAGCTCTCCCAAGTCCCAATCCAGTTCCTTAATGGCAAACTCATCTGTCCTCTCCACAAAATTATGTGTTTGTATAACATGATTTTTTTTTTTTAAATCAAAGGGACCTCATACATCATGTCTTTTTTTCAGTCAATAAACTACATGCAAACTACGGCATACACACAAGATACTTGTTTCCTCTTTCTGGGTAAAAGGTACATTCCAGTCAAGCTTCAGTCTCACAGGTCTTATATTTTCAACAGAACCCTCCCTAGATTTACAGCCTGAGAGCATGCACTTGGGTGGGGTTTGTTTTCTACATGTACTGTTGTGAGCAGAAGAGCATAGGCATTACTGGCAGACCTCAGACAGCTCACAGTGCAGGAAACAATGTTTTGTGCAGTGCAGCTTTCATCTATTCCCTCCAGATTGAGTGAAATCCTGTGATTCCTTCACTACCTAGAATTTGTCTCTCCAACTGTCTCAACAGAGCCTTATCTTCCATGAAATTGGCTGGGTTCCTCCTGATCAAACCTTAAAGAAAAAATCTCTAGCAAGTCAACTTCCACCACTGAAGAAATTACTAGATGAAATTCTATGGCCTGTATTATGCATAATATCTTACTACAGGAGGACAATAATCCATTATAGGTATGCATGCATTTCTTCAGCCCCACAACATGAGGTTCTGGATTGCACCCAGTTCCTCAGAGGTAACCATTCCATCTAACAACACCTCAGTGCCCAATTCTAAATCCTTAACTATAAGAATTCAGGGTAAAATAAGGCATTGCAGCATAGACAATATAGGTCACATTTTGCAGTCCTTACTCAGACCAGATTCCTCTTCAATCAGAGGTGTTTCACAAACCATAGTAGTGTTACAAAACTCACTGTCCCAGAGCACCTTCTCACAATGTGATGGGGCATTGCAGCAGCTTTCTCTCTGTTTCCCCTTGGCCTTTCACAATTCTACCCAGCTGTGAATGCCTTCTGGTCTGCTTTGGTGACTTTGCCCTCCAGCTAAGTCACATTTACTAATGTCCACTAGCCTTATACTCACATCTGTAAATACCTCAGTCCATTCCTTCCCCCCCTCCCCACAATTCAGGGCACACCACATTATTTCTTTCCCTTGACTACAGAGGTCTTCCACAGCCCTCTCACTAGTGTCTATGAAAAGTCCTCCTCACTCCTCCTTAGCCACAGACAATAGTCCCAGGCAAACCCTGGCCTCTGGCCCTAGGGCAGGGCTCACTCAGGCTCCAGCTGTCCATTGTTTTCAGGTTGAGAAATGGCTGAGATACACATTTTCTTGCTTCTGGTTTTTGGCTGGGAAGTGCATAAATCCAGGAGAAAGGCATTTCTCTTGGTATTTCCGTGTATCTCGAGAAAAAACCTGGCAATCTTTCACACAAACCTGTGTTCTTGTGAGATTTCCAGCCTAGCTTCGCACACTCAAAAGGTTTCGATAATTCATGTCAGAATCCAAATGTATGGATGCTTTGCTGAGCTGAACCTGGATTCTGAAAGCTTGATTCTGTTCTCATCCTGATGAGAGGGCATCATTGACTCACTACTGTATTTCGGTGCCAGGGTATCTCCACTGGTGTTTAATAGAGTTACTACTGATTTACTACTATGTTACACCAATTTAAGTCAGTAAGGTTATATGCAGCAAGAGATCAGAATAAGTTCACCAAACACTAGTACAAACATACTTACACCCCCTGAAGATAGGCATCCATACACACATTCATGAGTGCCCCCAACAATACATTACCCCCAAACATGCCCTCATTTGCTCTGCTCCATACAAGCATTTACCAATATGCACACCACTGACCCCATACACTCCCATCATACCCACAACCAAGGGTGCAGGCACGCATTTAAATTTAAAGGGTGAAATGCATTACAAATGGAAAAGAAGAAAAAAAAATCACATTCTTTCCAACTGGTCCAATGGGAGATATTTTTCTCTGGGAAAAGCTTTGTAAACTCAAAGTAAGGGGGGGGGGGGAAGAGTGATATTTTCATAACATTTGAGAGGAAATGCATCTAAATGGAAAACAGCTAAAGAAAAATAATCACAGCCAGCAAATTAAAGGAACTGTATTCACACTGACACAGAGCAACAATAGAAGCTAATGCAAGTCATTTGTAGAAGGAAAAGTGAATAGCTGTGGCATATTTGCAAAGACTATATGGCAGGTTACCAAAGGCAAAGCTCCAAGGAATACCAGCTGGGGCATGAGAAGGGAGCTATCAAAAGAGGAGGAAGGTATAACAGCATCATGAGATGGTTGGCACCATTTCCTTAAAGTGGTTCATGAAATGAGACATAGCTGCTAGGAGACAGTAAATCAAGGTGTTGGCGTCACTAGCTGTGGCTCATGGCAGTTGGCCAAGGGGTGTACAGAATAGAAATGCATTCGTACGTAAGATTTGTGTGTATGTGTATGTGTTTTATCATGCCTAAATTGGCAAATCCACCATTTATTAAAGCAAAGCAGTGAATTAGGAATAGCAAAATTGGAGATTAGATCAGAGGGAGTTTCTTGAAAATTAAACTTCAGAAAAATGAAAAAGAAAAAAAAATATTTCAATCTGACCTCCCTAAGCAGAACACATTCCATTAATGGAAAATTACATCCCATTTGCTTTGCACATTGACCTTATTATTGCAAGTCTAGGATGGCCTATTGTTTTGTGCATCTTAGCAACACACAGGGTCGAAAAGCTTAGTAAATAAGAAGGTATCAAAATGCCATAGTAACATACCATTAATCCTGACATTTGCACAAGGTTAATTTCCATGTTTGGATCTTTTACCCCTCTGGAAACTGCTTCTGAAATAAAAAAAATAATGCTCTAAACAAAAAAAGATAGTTCAATATTTCTAACTAAATGCAGCGTTTAATTAAAGCAAAATAAATGGGACATCATTTTTAATGCCCAAAAATGGGATTACGTTTGGATTCTTCACCAATGTGTTTTGCAATCAGGTGATTCGAAACATATCACAATTTGTGTGATCACTTAGTTTCTGAAGGGGAAAGAAATACCCAGAGCTGCATCACATGGCAGTCAGAACAACCTTGCCACAAGGCACTTTAATATGACAATTGTGATACTCTTCTCATTGTTTCTGTCTGCACTATTGTATTCAGGCAGTTCTCATCTGACCATTACAATGCCTGCATGAAGCCCTATTGCATATTGCATTCTCTAATTGGTTGTAAAAACTTGTGCTCACCAAGTCCCCTCTCTGCTCTGGTTTTCCCACCAGAGAAAAGGGGATAATGACACATACTCCTTTGTGATGCATTGTGATGAAAAGTGCTCTAGAAGAGCCAAATATTATTAAGATTATGAGCAAGAATTTTACTAGATGGGGGACTCCATGTGGTAAGAAAGGGACAGGACTTGTCTGCAATGAATATAAAGAAGATTCTTTATTGAGGCCACTGGACATAAAGCCTTAGAAAGCCAGAGAGAACCACAGGGTCTATCTACACACAAATCTGCTCCTGTTTGGTTAAATCCATGGAGTTAAACTAGTGCAAACCTCTGTGCAGAGCCCATATTTTGGTTTAAGATTGTTTTGTTTCTAATTAGGCTAACCTTGGTCCTAATCAATTTAACTGAAATAAGCCTTGTTAAAACTGAAATAAGGGCATCCACTTTAGTGTAACTAAATCAGTTTAAAATCACCCCTTACATTACACCAGAGCAGCTCTGAAAATAGCCTGAGAGTTAGGCTTTGTCTATCAGAGCCTCTGCTGTCTAGGGTCACTACATGGGGTATATCTTCACTGCAAGTTAGCCCGGGTGATTGGCATATGGGTCTGAGCACCCTGGTTTGCCTACTCTGGGTGTGTGCAACCCCACTGCAAAGCCCTACATGCATAGCTGTGTCCTCACAGTTTCTGCACTTGATTGTGTGTGTCCTGGGGCATATCCCACAGCCCTTTGGGATGAAATGGTCTATGATTCTTTCCCAGTCAATTGCAGAAGAATCTGTTTTTCCTTCCCGAGGAATTGCAGAAAGGTACCAGAGGATTATCAGCACTCAAATGATTTAGCTTGTGTCTTCATTGCAAGATGGGCAGCTTCCAGCCTGAGTTGAAGTGGACTCTGCCACCAGCTGGACTAGCCTGGGCTTACAGCACCTCCAAACCCAGGTGAAAGTGTGTAGGCAATGGGGGTTTGGTCTAAAACCTAGGTGTGAGCCTGGGTTAACTCCACCGTGAAGACATACCCACAATGTCTCCTTAAATAGCTAGCATAGATTAATCAGGCATGGAAGGCACTGTTAGCTCCATCACAGATTTCAGAGCCTCAACAGAATCCAAAACTGAACTTTCCTACAGATCAGGGGTCAGCTACTCAGATGGTGCAAATCAGCATGACTCCACTGATTTCAAAGGAGCCACATCCATTTATATCAGCTGAGGATCTGGCTTCAGGTGTGCACAGATTGGGTGCCCCATTTACAGAAGCATGCACAAGTCAAAGACCTAAGATCTATCTGTGGGTGGGAACTTCCCTGAAGTTTGGACCTATTATTCTAATCTGGGGCTGTCTCTATTTTTAGCATATGGGAAATGAAAATAAAACTTGGATTTGCTTGGATCCTGACTAGTCAATCAGCCTCCACTGAGGAAGGATTTCACAGACAGGTGAATAAGGAGCTGGAACCAAAGTCACCTACTGCAGTACAATGAACTGCAGGGTCATCTCCTGAAGTCCTGATTCTGGATCCAGTGGAAGTCTTGCCTGAGCAAAGGTGGGAAGGCATCCTGTGCACTACTCCTCCTCTGCACACCTGTGCAAGGGCCTGGCACAACCAACCTCTAAGATGGGAAGTCACATGGTAGAGAAATCACTAGGACCCATTTTTGTATTGTGTGCAAACTTTTCAGTGGGAAATATGTCCCAGAACCTTTCATACCAAGTATGTCTTCAGATGAGAGAGGTTCTTTCTTTTCCCAATATGCAGATCAGGGGCATCTTGCTGCTACCAAAAGACAGAGGATGATCTCCGTCATGATTCTATTTGCTCTCTGTGAATATCTTTGGTGTTTTTGTTTTGTTTTGTTACAAATTTTTACAGATGCAAGATGACCACAAACACTCATGTGAATCCTACACTAACTCTGCTCCAGTGGGGATGAGACTGACGAGAAGATAAGTCAAATCTCTCTTGGAAGAGAATCTAACCTACATGGAGCTGGGCGGTGGTGAAGCAGGTAATTCTGTCACTGAAAGCTCTCCAAAGATGCTGCTTTAGGGTCTTGTGGCCAGAGGAGAGGGAAACAATTTTGCGTGGGAGTTTTCAACATTTCTGTGAGTAATAGCAGCTCAGGTCTGGAGGCATATAGGGAATGCTGCTGTGCACACAGCAATTCCACTGCTGCAGCACAGGTTTGAGCCAGAGAACAGAGCACTGCTGGGGGTGAGTACCAGACAAAGTCTTTTTGAGGAGTCCTTGGACTCCCCCTAACAAAAGCTGAAAGCTCGTCTGGTGGTTCCCAGCTGAAGCACCTTTCCATTCCACATTTTAAAGTGATGGAAGTGAACCTCCCTCCTCTCTGCATCCCAGTTCTGCCATAACTACTTATTGCATCTCCCTGACACATGCCTGCTGGACAGGGGCTGCCATACCAACAGCTGTTCCCTTTTGCCAGGCGTGCAGGAGAAAACTTGACCCCTCCCTGCGAGGGAGACAATATACTGAATGCAGGTCCCTCTACGCTGTGCGAAACAAGCAGTGCAAGGATATGGGGCCGTTAAAAGTGGCAAAACCATTTGCAATTAGAGCGGGTAAGCTAATCAGTATATGGGTAATGCAAATGGGAGAGTGCCCAGAGATAGACTCAGGGAAAAATTGTGCTCTTCGCTAAGGCCTCTTTATGCCAACCTGAGAGGCAATGGGGCCTTAAAGAGCAGAGATGACCTCCAGAGAATCCTCCTATATTTAAAGTGGCACAGAGGTAGCAACAACGGCCCTATGCCATCCACCTGAGACCCTAGGATTGGCTAGGGGAAGGAGGGTTCTTGTCACAGGTGCTTTATAATAGAGTAATCTCCAAGCCTGCTCTAGCTTATGCCAATAGTCACCCCTGAAACAGTTCAGAATCTGGGACTCACAAAGGGTACTCGGAAAGTGGGGGGGGATATCCCATGGTTTTTTGTGCTGCAGTAAGATGAGCTGCTATATGTTTCTTTCTCAGTAAACTGTGGGAGAACTTATTTGTCCTTCTGGTCACCCAGGGGGAATTCTGGGAAGTTATTTGAGGACTATTAGCATTCAAGTGATTTTTCACCCTCATCCTCACTGCAATTGGTGGGTCACCAGCCCAATTGAAAGTGGCGCCTGAGCTCTAGCTTGCATCCCCAGCCAGGCCCGTGAGCTTGGGATGAAAGCATCACCGAATTCAGGTAAGAGGGTTGTGTGTGTGGACAGGAGAGGTGGTTATGGGCAACACCAAAGTAAAAGTCCAAGTTAACTCTGCAGTGAAAATGTACCCTTAGGTGACTTAAAGCCAGTTTGTCCCTCCTAAATCCTCCTGGATTTTGCCTTCAATTGAACCCAGAACAGCATCTGGCTCAGCAACCACAGTTAACAGAAGTAAAGTAATCCCTTTATCAACCCCAGTCCCTCACAGGCAGCAAAGGTCAGGAGTTTATACTCCATGATCTCAGCCTTACATAAAGTATTTCCTGCCATCTCTTACAGGGCTTTTGACTACAGCTGTTTTTTGTTTTGTTTTTTCTAGTTTCAGTAAAGGGCTAAAACGTTGCAACAAATGGTTTAGAAACGATAAAAAGAATCCTGTCTCCCCATTTGTAGTAATTACGGATGCAGTTTAGTATAATGTGATAATTAGTCTCCTGGAAATCATTCCTCAAGTTCATACTGTGATATAGTGTGAAATAAATCTGAGCCAACCATACAGTTCTAATTCCAGTGTGTGGCAGTCAACTGGTATGTTAATTCAATTAAAATGAGCTTGTTGGTAAGAACAGAAGTTTTAATGGTGGGGGGAGAAGGAAGGGTAAATTCCATCAATATTAGTGGAATCCACTCCACATCCGCAGCTCTCTAAATTACAGATACAAGATCTTTGTTCAAATTACTGACAAGGTTACCAGCTGGGACTTTACACTCAATTCAATTATTTTATATTGTACCTTCAGGCTCCATTCCAAAGTGACTCTTAAAGAATAATCAGACTTGCTCAATAGGCAATCAAAATGAAATTACTTTATGTAAGTACAACAAGGTTACAGATTTGGTTGCAGTCTAGAAGTTATATACTTCTGATCTTCAATGCTTTAAAATTTATACGCTGAGGCACTACGATGTACAAGCTACAGAAGTTGAGATAGGATTTCCTCTAATTTCCAGTTTATCCCTTTTATTGGCAACACCATCACTCAGAAATGCATGTGGAAAGTAGCACTTTCAACTATAAATAAGTAAGTGGCAGGTGGATATCATTATTTGTATCGTGTACAGAAGCACCTAAAGGCCCTCTCTGAAAAAGGCATCTCATTGTGCTGGGTGCCATATAGCTTAATCTGGAAAGCTTCCTATGAAAGAGGGAGTGATCACAAAAATCGTAATTACATTATGCTTATAAAGAGACAGTTGCAAAGGTCAAGGGGCAGGAACTCTCTTGATATGTGTATATACCAGTATTGCCAACCCCAAATGTTTAAAAAGTCATGTCAGGCCCCTGAAAAATCATGATAATTAAAAATATTTGGGGTTTCTATTTGCCATCTGGTGTCTGAGAATTTACAGAGCACTGGAGTCACATTTGCATCATTTTCTCCATGAAGGCTGAAATTTTTTTTATTTTTTTTTTAAATGAAAGTTGAAATTATTATTATGTACTTACATGACTCCAGCAGCTGGGGCTTTCAGCAGAACAGCCATGATCATAACATTTAAGATAAAAATCACAGGAATTGGCAAATAGTGTTGCCAACTCACAATTTAATGAAGAATCTTGGTGTTTTAATGCCCGAGCTCCTGGGGTCATGTGATTATGTGAAAATCTCAGATTTCATTTAAAATAAATTTTCTAACTTTCCAGGTTTCAAAACAGTTTGAAACTGTGAGCCCTAAAAGCTCAAAATCAGAAGGCAGATAAAAGGAACCCATTATTTATTACTTTTAAAATCTTCTGATTTTAAAGGCAATATTCTGATTTTTAGGGCCTGACTTTGCATTTTTGAATGTTTGGTGCTGGTAATAATGTGGTCTGAGTCTGAATTCATTGAAGTCTATGATAAAACTAATGACTTCAGTGTGGCAGGATCAGCCCCTTAATGACATGTTCAGAGAAGTGTCCCTGAACAAATTTGTAACCTCTGTCATGGAAAAGTTGCATTATCTGTTTTGCATTATCTGATATTGCATTATCTGTTACATACAGAACATTCCTAATACCATTTTACGTATTAGATCAAGTGCTCTCCCTTCTGAGATACTGAAGGAGGGTAAGCCTCCAGACCTGAATTCAGTTTATGAAATTTAGAGGAAATAAAGAGATATGAGAAGGGAAAAAACAGTGGGAAGCTAAAGCGATCCAAGAACAACATGTGATCCACTGATAATAACACCACTTGAATCTGAAATGGATAAAAACTAATACAAGAATTGGTGTCTGAAATTGTTTAAGTCTAAACAGAGCTTTACTGATCCTGCTTTCTTTCCAGTTCAATATTTTTTAAAAAACTTTATATTCATTTGTATAAGTCAGAATCTACTCGCTGCAAGCAGCAGCATATGCTCCCTAGCCTTTCTGGGCAGCCTACTCGCTTGGCAGAGGTCAGAAGCTCAGATAGTTTAAGTCCACATAGCTTCAATGATTTTAGTGTAGCTATGCTGATTTACAGCACCCGAGGATCTGGCCCTTGCACTGTCTCTCTATCAGCCTTTGCCCACTGCATCCCATTCAGCTGTGCATGAGCTAAGCTGTCGTGCAGCTTTGACTGTTCACAACAATGAGACCAGTGTTTGGAACAGCTCTAGCACATGTATGGCACATGTATGAATGGAAGGTGGAATACTCAACACAGAGGCTTAGCATGTCCTAAAGTGGGGTCACTGCTAGAAAAGCCTGATTTCCATACTTGCAGTTGGGAAACCCTGCGAGCTAAGATGTGTTAAGTGAGGATCGCCAGCCACTTTACAGTGAAAAGAGACAGCATTTAACATGCTGAGAGAATAGAACTTCTAGGCTTTTTATCCAAAGTAGCACATGTAACTGAACCATAGCCTGTGAGACCCTCTGCAAGACAGATGAAGTGCAGCACAGCAGTGATACCAGCTGGGATAAGAGTTTTCATGAAGTTCCCCATGCTGTATGTTTCATAAAACAAGAACGTCTCTCTCAGAAATGCATCAGTTCCTAATCCTGATCAATATTTCACAGATGGTTTCTATGGCTGGAATGGACCATACCAAAATTCTGAGTGAACAACCCCCAACCCACTGTACGGCTGCTGGAAATCCAGCAATCCTCACAGCTCTGACCCTCTCCACATAAAGCCAACCAGGGGACTGCCATCTTTTCTAGCTCAGAGCTCCATGAAAGTTCCCAGGTAAAGCTCTGCTTTTCCAGTGTGTCTGGGCATGTCTCCACTGCATCTGGGAGTGAGCCTCCCTGGTCGGGTCCACAGACTTGTGTTAGTAGGGCTTCACTAGTGCTCTAAAAAGTGTTGTGTAAATGGTGCTTTGACACTGAAGCTCAGGCTGGAACTTGGGCTCTCAAGCTCCTCCCCACCAGGCTTCAGAGCCCAAGTTTCGGCTGGGGCCACAGTGTCTACACAGCTATTTACAGTGTACTGTGGAACTGGGCTGGGAGGCTGGTTCCCAGACGTGGTATAGAAATGTCCTCTGCGTCCAATGAGGCATGCCTGGATCTGCTGATGACATGTCTCTTCTTACAGCTATCGTGGATCAGGTATATAGATGTATACAGCTGGACAGGGACAGTCTTCCACTGGCTTTTGTCTTAAGAGCAATGTGTATTTCCTTCTGGTTTAGGTGGCTCCCTTTCTGGAACAGACAGGTTCAAGCTGCAAAGTCTGATTTGAGCCCCACCAAATGTTTTAGGACTTTGAATAGTAATCTAGGCCCATCTCTAATCTTAAGAGGCATGACCTGGGGTAGGGTGTTTTAGCTGAGTGCACACAAACATCATAAGCATACAATGAGCACATTAAACAGAGAGGGGAAAAATCTAAAGCTCACAAGCATCAAGTGTCTCGTTCGCTGGAGCTTGCAGTCCTAGCAGTTTTTGCTGCAGCTCTCTCTACAGGAATGTAAACAGTTCTATTTGCAATGTCTATGTTATGTCTCCAGTTTGGTATAATTTCCTAAACACTATTGCTGCCAAGAGCACAAAGTGTGAAGCTATCAGAGAGGAGCGGCACTGTCTGTAGTATCTGAACAGGCTCCGCTGGAGGCCAGGATCATTTAAACGCTCAGGACTCAAGCGCATAGGTGAAAAACAATTGTCTTTGCAGTTTTGGATTTCCACTGTAAATTATGCAGAATGATGTTTGATTTTTTAAGGCTGGTGATTCTTAGATGCATTCTGGGCTACCAGGAGTCTCCTAATGAGGCAGAGTATCTCTGTGCATGCTGTGCTAGTCTTTTATTCACTGGGGAGCATTTACGGCTGCCTGTTTTGCTATGACACACTTCACCGGGTAATCCCCTCCATTGGCTTTGGCTACTGAGTAGAGCTGTACAAAACTGGCAGATTTGCCTTTCAGAGCTTGGCACAAATACTGGGCCCAATTCTCCCCTGCCTGGCATTTTGTGACTTGTTTATACCTGTGCAAAGGGGATAAAAAATGCTACTCATGGAATTTTGCACTCACTTTGCCTAGTGTAAGTAGCTGCACAAGGTGCAGTATGCAAATAAGCCTCATCCCTTTGGTGTCAGTTCCTGTGGAACCACATCCCTGAACTTGGCTGAGACTTTGGGGTTCAAATTAACTGCAAAATTTCAAAGAAAGTCAAATCCATCAAGCTTCACTTTGTTTCCCATGGAAACTGGATATGTGTCAAGGAAGAAAAATTCCGATCTGGATCCAGATCCGATTTGCCAGATCCAATGCCAGTTCAGAGCCAGCTAATCTCTTATAGGATACATTCAGATCCAGATTGCACTGAGATAGGAAACCTTCTTCAAAGTTTCAGGGGGTTCAAACCCAAAGCTTGGATTGTCATCTCTAACTGAGCCAGTCCTTTGATCTGAACTCTGGGGAGTGGAAGCAGGGCCATACTCAGTTGTGGAACTCAATCCTCCTGTTGATCTACAGATATAAATTTTCTGACAAGAGCACACCTGTTCACCCAGGTGTTTGAATGAGGATAGGTAGATGGGCTGTCCTAATGAAAGTCTTGCGGCACTATATATTAATGGTCCCACATGATACATCTTATAATAGCAATACAACAGTGTTTGGGGTGATTGCCATAGAATAATGTAAGTTGGGATTTTAAATGAAAATGGGAGTGGGGTTTGGAATTTCACTCTGTTGAAGTGCTGAGAATGATTGACCAAGTGAATCACTCGTGGAGTAAATATTTCTTGTTTCTGTGAATGTTCCTCTTGAAAAGGGAGGAAGTGTTAATTTATAGTTAGACCAGTGGTGGCTGGGAGTCAGGACTTTTGGCTTCCATTCCTAGCTCTAGGAGGGCACTGTGGTTTTGTACTTAGAGCATGGGACCAAGACTTGATTCAATTTCCAGCCTGGTTCAGTTTCACTTTTTGATCTTGGCAAAGTCATTTGGTACCTTCCTTTTACTCATCCATAAAATCTATCCATTGCCTCACACTGCATTTGTATGATAAGGTGGTGATCATCATACTTACCTTCCTCACATGTGTCTCGTGTGGCTCAGTTAATCAAAATGTACAAAGTAATCTAAGATTTAATAATGAAAGGTGCCATCAAAATGCAAAGTTACTAATTTAGAAATCTGCAAAAAATACTGTGACTTTTCCAAGCATTTGCAAGGATTAAATGGAGGCAACCTGCTTTCACAAAAGATAAGATGATGTATTTGCTGGATAAACAACTTGTACCTGAGCAAATCACATTATGCATTTGCACAACACTGACTGCAATTCCTGAAGGAAGCAGAGTCATCACTGTTCATTTGGATATGTACCACATGCCCTGTCTGCTCTGCAACAGGGAAGGCATAAATCCCCAGAGTACCTTTAACTTCCACATCTCTTTGCAGATTGGGGCTCTTGCAGTAGCCAAGTGAGAACGGTGTTTCCCCACGAAAGCTTGAAGAGCATGGCTCTAGGAAAACAAAGAGCACCTGCCTTAATGCTGGTGGATGCTGCTGTTGGGGCATGCATGGTGGGAGCATGGTGGGGTCTCTGGCAGGCAGAAGGAGGGAGCCATCATGCAACAAGCTAGAATGTTCTCTCCTTCATGCCTGCAGAGCACAGCGTGCAGCGTAACTGCAAATTAGAGGAGCAAAAAACATTCCAGAGTGCTCCAGCAACAATGCTGCTCCACAGGCACTTTAGCAGCCCAACCCACTGCTGCTCATTCAGAGGGTGTGTGAATTACACAGCAGAAGATCAGTGAGGATGGGAGGGCAGACTGGAAGGGAATAGAGAATATTAATGGCAGCATCATCTCCATAATCAAGGAGGGTAAGGAAAGCAGTTCATTTTTAATGGAGGGGAGAAGGAAGTATACACAGTAATGAGTGGAAATGGCTGGTTAATAATAATAATGCCTATTTGTTATAAAGTGCTTTTCACCAGGAGGCCTTAAAGCATTTCACCATCTTTTAATGGACTGAGCCTCACAACTCCCAGGTGAGGAGGGGAAGCATTATTATCCCCATTGTACAGATGGGGAAGGGAGGCAGAGAGAGGGTAAGTAACTTGCCCAAGGTTGCACAGGGATCCATAGCAGAGCAGGGAACTTAACCTGGGTCTTCCACATCCTAAACCAACACCCCAACTACTGGATCATCCTTCTTTCACAGAAAGCACTCAGATCCTCATTCTCCTCTCCCCTACATCGGTAAAATTCCATTGTCTTCAAAAGCTTTATTTCTGTTTTACACTATTGAGAGAAGAGATTCAGGCCCCTCTGTGTTTTCCAGTTAACCCATAAGCAAAAATGGCCTCTTTTTCACCAGGGTTCTCAGAATTCTCTCCTTTGCCATCTCCACAAAACAAGAGTTAATGGCACCAACCTAGTCATACAAGAGGGATTTATTTTAGCCATCTACAATCCACGCAAGCTAAGCTAGCAGGAGTTAGGGAACAAACAAGGAATGGTAATTAACACTCATAAAGGAGAACCTGCTATTGCTTATCCTCCTTGGCCCTTCTCTGGTGATGCATTCTCAAAAAGAGGCAGTTGATTCTATCCTGTGTGCAGTTCTGGTCTCCCATGTTTAAGAAAGATGAATTCAAACTGAGAAGAGCCACTAGGATGACCTGAGAAATGGAGAACCTGTCTTATGAGAGAAAATGCAAAGAACTTGGCTGGTTTAGCCTAACCAAAAGAAGACTGAGGGGAGAGATGATTGTGCTCTATAAATACATCAGAGAGAGAAATACCAGGAAGGAAGAGGAGTTATTTAAGTTCAGCACCAATGTGGACACAAGAACAACTAGCCATTTAACAAGTTTAGGTTTGAAATTAGGTGCAGGTTTCTAATCATCAGAGGAATGAAGTTCTGAAACAACCTTCCAAGGGGAGCAGTGGGGGGCAAAAAACCTAACGGGCTTCCTGACTGAACTTGGTAAGTTTATGGGGGGGGAGGGGGAGATGGTATGATGGGACTGCCTACAATGGCATATGGCCCATTAGTGACTGCTAGTAGCAAAAATACCCACTGGCCGGAGACAGGACACTAGATGGGGAGGGCTACGACTATAGATAATTCTTTCCCAGGTATCTGCCTGGCAGATGTTGCCCACCTGCTGAGGGTCCAACAGATTGTCATATTTGGGGTTGGGAAGGAATTTTCTCCTGGGTCAGACTGGCAGATATCCTGGGGGGTTTCACCTTCCTTTGCAGTATGGGGCCCGAGTCACTTGCAGGTTTAAATTAGTGTAAATGGTGAATTCTCTGTAACCTGAAGTCTTTAAATTTAAATCATGATTGGAGGACTTCAGTAACTCAGCCAGAGGTTATGGGTCTATTAAAGAAGTGGGTGGGTGAGGTTCTGTGGCCTGCGATGTGCAGGAGGTCAGACTAGACTATCACAATGGTCCCCTCTGACCTTAAAGTCTGTGAGTCTACGAGCAGACAAGGCTACACATTTCTGAATTCCCATCCATTGCTCTGGTGACAACAAACATGTAGGAAGCATATTTCAGTGTAACTAATTAGCAGCTTGTGTGACCTCACTTTCATCATCAATGCAAGGGCTTGGTGTGAATGGCTCTCTCCACCACCCTGAAAGGGGTGCTTTCTGGTGCTGCATTCCTACCCTTTTCTGCTTTCCCAGCATCTACCTTCTACCTGCAACTGTAGAGCCAGGGGCCTGCTGGGTGGCAGGCATGGGATAGGATTTCAGGTCTTCATTTTGGTGAACATGCCTAGCCACTAAAGTTTCTCCACATTCTTTTTGGGGATAGGAAGGGGGTGACACATGCCACTAGGGGAGAGGGCACCTCCTTGAATGTATCAGAACAAGCCCTGCAACCTTGGAGAGTGTTGCCGAATTCTCTAATTTCTCCTCGATGCGAGTGAGGAATTGCAAACTGAAGCCAGGGTAGGGAACAAGCTGATAACACATTTCTCACATCCATTATGTAAATGCGTTAAGAATTGCAGTTGACAAGTTGATTTAGATTTACTAATTAATAAATTAGGCACAAATCATATGCAATTCACTTGCTTACACACATACACCTGGAACTATGTAAACTTCATTCTTCATGCAGTTTTATTATTTATGTGTGTGTTTTATTCTCCAATATTTGGAATGGGCTTAAAGTAAATTCATCTTATATTTTCAGATACTGACTTCAACCTAAGCATTGAAGTTTGTCAAAAAACCAGCAATTATTTTTCATGGGAAGGTTTTTGGGGTTTTTCCCCACCAAAGTTTCCCATAATTTTTTTGTTTGTTTTTTCAATAAAAAAATGAAATAAAAAAACCCTGATTTTAAATTTTCAAAAAGTGTTTTCAGTAAAACGAAATGTGGGTTTTTACCAAAAACCCAATTTTTTTTATTAAAAAAATTACTAAGTCTGTTTTGTTTTCCAAAAGCCTGAAAAATTTCAATAATTGGGGGTGAGGGAGAAAGGTGTTTGGACTAAATTTTTTCAACCAGCTCCAAGGAATATAAAACTGTCTGGGAGGTGAAGGGGTTAAATCAGTAAGTGTTTGATGCAAAGTTGCAAGGCCTTTTGAAAACCATTATGAACCACTGCAAACATAATTAACATAAAAATAAACCTGGAAGCTGCAAAAAAAATCTATAAATCCCTTTTTAATGAGCAAAGAATGTGGTTTCTTTCTTCCAGCTAAGGCTACATCCATATCAAGCCTGTTTTCCCCTCTACTGCCTTCACATAAACAGAATGCTGTAAAATAATGGGTAGCATAATCAAGAGGCTGCTCCCCTTCATTCAATTTATTAATTCACCCAAGTGCCTGTGCTTAATGGAGGAAGTCTTTGAGACCCAATTCAGATTCCTCAGGTGCAGTGGGAAGAGGTAATCTGAATAACTGTAGCCACTGAATACTGCTCCCTGACATCTGACAGGAGCCATGAAATAAATACCAGTGTTTTGTTAACCCTCCTGTGTGTCGCACATTAATGACACTGTTGTCTCTGTGCAGTCTGAGTAACAAACAGGGACTCTAGCTATTCCACAAAAGAGAAAAGGAACGACATTGCATGCTGCAGCCTGATTTAGGGACTGTCTGGAATCCTCTTGCTTGCCTGTTGCTCTAGTGGTGTCACCTGGAAGGGGTGTGTGGGCTCAATGAGGGTGACATAGCTGGAAATTATTACTAGATCTAACCTTAAAACTAGCTGTACCCTGATGTCCCATTTCTATAGAAGAGCATGTAAGGTGGAGCTCAGACTCCACCCAGGATATCCCAGCCCACCTACAGAAGGTATAAAAGGGTCAGCTGCTGAGTAGGCCTGTTTTTATCATGGGTTTCTGGTGAGTTCAACTCTGCAACGCTTATAGACTCATAGACTCTAAGGTCAGATGGGATCAATATGATCAGCTAGTCTGACCTTCTGCACAACGCAGGCCACAGAACCTCACCCATCTACTCCTGTACCTATGCATCTCCCAACCATCTCCCCCATCTCCCTAGTTTAAAGCTCTCTTAATCAGTTGTGCCTCCATCCTAGAAGTGCATTTCCCTTCCTACTCTGGTGAAGTCCATCCCAAGAGAACAGTCCTCTGTCTACGAATGCCTCCCAGTGACCATCCATCCCAAAGTCCTCCTTATAGCACCGCTGCCTGAGCCATCTGTTGATCATCAGAGTCTTGTCATGTCTTTGTTGTCCTCCCCTAGGGACAGGCAGAATCCCACTGAAGATCACCTGAGCCTCAGTTTCCTTAAGAGTCTTCCCCAGCCTGGCATAGTCTCCTTTGATACATTCCAGCAAGAATCTAGCTATATTATTTGTACCCACATGAAGGACAATCAGTGGCTTCTTTCCCGCTTCCGTTAGGATCCTCTTCAGCCTCTGGTCCACATCCCATATCTTAGCACCCAGCAGACAGCCCACCCTTCTGTTCTCCGGATAAGCTCTGGTTACAGGCTTGTCTATTCTTCTCAGCAGGGAGTCCCCAATCATGTAGACCTGTCTTTTCCTGGTGATGGTGCGATTCTCTGGCCTATCCCGTTCTTTCTGGCTGCAAGTCATCTCATCTACTATTCTCCTTTGCAATCCTCTACAACCGTTCCTGTATCCTCCTCGGGCTCTTATTTGGTGGTATCTCCATTGGCTCATCTACTCTTTGTATAGGACTAGCTGCTCTTCTTTTCTTCCTTGCCTCCCACCTTCAGCAAACACCTGCTTCCCACCTGTGCCTCTTCCTCATTTTCCAACTCCTTAAACCTATTTCTATTTCTCCTTCATTAGCCCATCTTTTCCTTTGCCGGGTTCTCACCATCACATGCTTCCACTGGCCACTTTCCTCACCCAGCATTCTCCTCTCAGAGTTCGTTAGTCCTGCTTCCATCTGCAGGTCTGGGTTTTTCCCTTCAACCTCCTCGTTCCTTTGCTCCATCATCTGCTCGAACCCCCTTCTAAATTCAACCAGTGTTTCGACCTGCATCTCCAACCCTCCAATCTTCTCTTTCATCAACTCTGTGAGGTGGCACTTCATACAAACGAAGCTCTTTTGAGGTATCCCCTCCAGGATCATGTACATCCTGCAGTTTCCACATCCAGTCATCTTCATTGTCTCTTCCACTGCTTGGGTGACTACCATTACTGCCTCTGTATCTGTCATAGCCTTTTCCCCTAGTTCCTGTCAGTGAGAGACTCAAAAATAAAAAAACCACCAAAACAACTGCCAACGAGCACCCCAACAAAACCAGAACATGACACACACCCTTCCCAAACTCCCCTTGCAAACTCCCAGTCACACTCCCGTTTTCAGCTGTATTTGCTGGCTCCTCTGCCACTGCAGCTGAGCTGGTAGTGGTAAGCCTAGAAGATAGTGCTTTCTGTGTCATGCTTGCTAGCATTCTGAGCAAATTGAAAGTATATACATTGGTGTATAATCTAACTCTAGAGCCAAATGATCCTTTCTCTAACACGCTCAGGCAGCAGGCTGCCCCATTACACTGCCCTGTTAATTAGCTGCCTGAAAGCATAGAGACTTTGGTGCCAAAACATGTTAATACTAAAGATCAACCACAGAAACTTGCAAAAACAAAGTGAGGGGCAGATGACGGTTCAATTTTAGCTAAACCACTGAAATTCAGGGGTCCATGGGGAGACCCCCCCCATACGTGTGCTGTTAGAAACCCCCCTCTCATACATGCGTTGTGGCCTAGTGCATAGTGCAATGGACTGGGAATCAGAAGATGGTGGTGGTGCTCCCAGATCTGCTCTGTGATCTTGGGTGAGTCTTTTAGTCTCTGTTTCTCCTCTCACCTTTTGTCTGTCTTTTTATTCAGATTAAAAGGTCTTTGTAGCAGGGGCTGTTTCTTACTCTGTGTATGTACAGCGCCTATCACAATGGGGTCCTGAGCTTGACTGAGGATTCTGAGCACTACTGTAATACAAACTGGAAGTAACTGTAATGAGTTTTCTAATGAAGCTAGCAATAAATGATTGCATGCTGCTCAGCATATGGCAACAGCTAAGTGTGCAAACTCTGTCATAGGTTGCCACTTTCTATGCTGCCTCCAAAATGAAATACAGCCGATGCCTTTGTTGGTTATAAATAAGGTATGTAGCAGTGGCTCCTGTGATGAGTTACAGGGCAGTTGGTTTTTCTGGAACATTATTAGATAAAATAGAGAGGCAAGATGGGTGAGGTGTATCTTTTCTTGGACCAATTTCTGTTGGTGAGAGAGACAAGCTTTCAAGCTACACAGAGCTCTTTTTCAGGTCTAGGATACTAACTCAGCTAAACACAACATGGAAGAGATTGTTTAGCTAAGTAGTTAACATATATTTCAAGGGACCATTCAGGGTGAAGTTGGTTCAATAAAAGATATTACCTCACCCACCTTGTCCTTCTAATATCCTGGGACCAACATGGCTACAAGATTGTATACATTAGATAAAATACACATTCTGATGTAAAACAGTAACGAAAGCACCAGGGATGAAGCAGACAAAGATGTGTTGAATCTCTGATTCTGAGCAGCTCTGAATTTTGCAGCTGAGGCCTATCTCAGTGTTAAGCTACGCGTTCAAAGGAGCTTCCTTAATACCTTCTCTAAGATCTGAAGCAAATGTGCATCTGCATAAACAGATCACGCTATGCACAAGGGTCCATTGTGTGCGCAAAATGCAGTGTTTTGTGTTTGCAAATGTTGTGAGAGCAATTGAGGGTTTTGCTTTTTAGAGGTACAACTCCTTTGCACACCTGGTCTATTTATGTACATGGAAAGAACATCACCTATAGTTCTGAGAAAAAATATAACAACCTTTAGTGATAAGAACAGCTGATTTTATTTTCCTATAGCTATCATGGAGCCGAACTGAGCACCTCACCCTAATGTTCATAATTCTTTGAGTCACTTTCCCTCCACATACCAATAGGAGAGCTTGCCTTCCCTCTACTGGACTGGGGTGGCATTGTAACTGGGTAGACAATCTCACCTGAGGGCAGTGGGGTGGTGCTTGATGAATCTCCTTCTGATTCTAGGGAGCTGATTTTATAAAACTATCCGAGTTGGGTCCCACAAATGAAAATGGGCCTGGTGGTCTTTCATTGCCGACCGTGTGCCTCACAGAGCTGCCATTTCCATTCCAGTCTATCTGCCAGGCTCAGCTCCAAAGGAGCCCAAGATGTGAACCACCAGAAGCAAAAGACTACTGTGCCCTGCAGGAGTGTGACACTGATCTGAACTTCATGTCTCAGGCACACCTCTAAGGTGCTGTCTTGTTCACAGCACCTGTGTGGCTCCGCACACCTGGTCCAGTGATCCTCCTCTTTAAGCCTTTGAAACAGGTTAAAATGTTATTATCCCTGTTTTACAGATGGAGGAACTGACACACACAGTGATGAAGTGACTCACCTAAGACCACACAGTGAGTCATTGGCACAGCTGAGGACAGAACTAGTCCCTTGCTCTAACACTGCCTACCCAACGGCATGTGGGAAGTGTACGAGACTTGGTACCCTTGATTCATGGGCTTGCTCAGACTGACAGAGAGCTGCCCACTGATCCCATGCTGAAGCATTCTATCAGGCTGAGGGTTGGTTCTGGAGCCACTCCTCGTGTTGCCTTTCCCTGTTCCAAAGTGGATGGCAGACTATTTCAGCTGGAATTACAGACAAACACGTGGCACCTGCAAGGTCTGTTTTTAACTTTTGTGAGTGTTAGGCACAGAAATAGCAAGGAGCCAAAAAAACCCAAAAAAACAAAAACTCCAAGCAAAGCATGTGCTCTCTTTCCAGTTAAAGACACAGTGAGTAAGTACTGCTCCATTTTCCTTGTGCTTCTGCCATTGGAGGATGGGATGCAGAGAATTTCCTGAAGCCCTAACTGATTTTCTGTATTTCCACTGGTTGCTTCAATTTGTCTTTATTTTGTTTCTCCCATACAAAAGAGGGAGGTGACTTAGCAGGCTTTTCCTGTAAAGCAAATCTGTGAGCTCTGAGCTAATCTCCGAGCATCACTAAAATTAATTTCCATGTTACAGTAACTCAAAGGGTCCACATGGACCTAATGAATCTTCAGCGACTCTTCTGCAGGGCTTCACTAATGTCAGAAACAAAGCTCCTGCTGAGCTTCTCCGGGAGCAGAGAGGCAGAGGAGTACAGAATTTATTAACTCTCCAGTAGTTCAAATTCAATGCTGTAGAGCTTCAGACTCTGCAAGGAGTAAAACTTCAGTCCACTTGCTCTGTTCTTGACTGGGGCGTTTAGTGCTATGTATTCTGATGAATAATAAGCAGATTATTGCAAAGTATTTTACAAAAGTAAGTGCTGTCATGTGATTGCAGAGGAGGGGAAACTGAAGCCCAGAGAAATATAAATTCCCAAGGTCACACAACTGTTTCAGTGACAGAGTCTGAATAGATACCAGATCGGTTGATTGGACATTGCAGCCTCTTCACTAAATGAACAAAAGAACCTGCCCTGACGCTGCCTCCAGGGCTCAAACTGCACATGTTCATAGGTGCAAAAATACGGCTCATGCTTTGTCCTTGAATGATGATGATTTTCCTGTATTAGGGAAGCACCTAGAGGCCCTTAGAATCATCCTTATCTTTTTGCTTAAACTCTTCCTTGATGAATTTCCTGAAACAAGAAGAACCAAGTCTCCCAAGAGAGCCCATTCTCCTGAAATTTCCAGTCCCATTATGCAGGTCAGAGGTTAAAGTAAGGGGGAATGGAAGGGAGATGGGGAGCCAAGTTCTCGCTCCTGCTCTAAAAGAGAGCGGAAGCTCCTCTTCCTCTCCTGGGCCAGGGTTAGTAGAGTCACTTCTTTTGTGACTCCCTTTCTTTGGATAGGCAGTGCCCCCTCCTCTTTGGCTGGCATGCTGACTTTCTGTCCAGTTTCCATCTCCTTTAGCCCCTGATACAGATCCACTAGGAACAGAGAGTTTTGAGTAGATCTGGAGAAGCTCCCACATTTTGGGCATTTACCCAAATTAAACCCAATCTCCAACCTTTTGAAGCTTACCTATCATTAATCTTCACTGAGATAATGTGGGATGGAATACACTCTGCTGAACCCGTATCAAGCAGACACTGAACACAGCTGGGACTGCGTGTTAGCTATCTCCGTTACTTGCTGCCATGAATTGTACCACAAAGGCATTTGGGTAAAAAAGAAGAAGCACTTAGATTAAAATAAAATCCTTAGTGCCGTGGATCTCTATATGAAATCCACAGTCAATTATGGAGCTTGTGTGCCATTGCTATCTGCTTTCAGGCAAGCCAAGGATTAATTCCGGTGTTGTTTGCCCTCACCGTTATGAGCAGGGCAGCTAACAGTTGCTCAGAAATACACATGCCTCTCCAGATTTCAAGAACAATACATTCAGTGGCCAACCTCCCCTTTGGCCCTGGTAAGTAATGGCATCTATTATCAAACTGCTCTGGGGAACATGCTACCAGTGTTGCTGTATGTAGCATGCAGACGGGTACATGCTTACTTTGATGTGATCCAACTCAGATCTTTGCAAAAATGTTATTTCAAGGCTATTATTACAATTAATCGGACAGACCAGGGGATCGGTACCTGGCCTACGGAGCCACGCCCTGGGACTCCAGGCATCGTTCCTAATTACGTCATTCTCCTGTTGTGGTTTGCTGTGACTTTGGCTGTATGAATGTTGCTAGCTTCTGTTAAACCAGCCCAGCCTAACAAAAGGCTCTGCCAAGCTGGCAATGCTACAGACACCCACCAAAAGCCATGTAATCCTCCCCCACTCCTGGAAAAAATCCATTTTTCAGGCTTTTGCCTGCAAACCAGGCTGATTTCTTGTAGCCCCACCTTCCATTTAGAAGAACCCGTGCAAAAGCACACCACCTGGAAAGATGCCCTTGGACCTTCCATGGTAAAAAGAACAAGGCTGCCCCAGGTCCAGATTTTGATGCAGTGGGTGCCAAAATGGTTCCTGGAAACCCGGAAGCCTCGGGGTTTCTCTCTGTGGCAGGGCAGCCTGGCTCCCAATGAGTAACCATAATGTGAACTCCTCTAAGGATAGAGCCTTCCTTTTTTGTATCTACATATATACTTTTGTGCTTTTTAATGAATCAGGCCCTGTGTTTCATGCCAGGCATTTGGCCATCTGCCCTGCTTGGCTTTTATAAACCATTAGAGCTGGCTTTATTCTGCTTTCCTCCAGTCCCTACAGTGGAAAATGTGTATACTGAAAAAGGGTGAGGGAAGGGAAAGAGAAAAGAAAGCAAAGCAAAGAGTGAATTCACTTCTCTAAATCTTGTCTTACATATGATATCCGGGATTGGGGAGTTTTGCAATCCTAACCCCTTAACCCCAGGTGCTGGGATTAGAGGGAGGGGGGCCGTTTTCCTGCTTTTGGTTGCGTAAATGAGGAAGCTGTTGACTCGCAGGGTCCTGGAAAGACATATGTGCTTCATTATCTGGATTCCTTGTATTGTTTCAGCTTGTCGTTGCTGGCTGGGAACATACAGCCTTGAGCTGTTCCCATTTTTAAAATGCACTTTTTCTGCCCCGGATTATTGCCAAGTGGAGATTTAAGAACACTATTACTTTTACGGGGAACTATTAAGGGTTATTAGATCCCATTAGAGCAAACTGTGCTCTTTTGTAACTAGGAAAAAACCCCTTTTCTACATTTTTGAACAATCATATACATGCACCTAAACACAATGGAATGTTCCTATCTACCCAAAAACAGTTATGTTATATCTTAGACCAATAGGGGCATTTTTGGTTGTTGTTTTTTAAATGTCCTAATAAATTCCTTTAAGATCATATTGCACTTGCACAACTTTTAAGCCAGTCTGAAGTGTCCTTGAAAGTCAGGTGTGTTACGATATGGTGAGCTTACTAGAGATGATGTGGGGAAGGGATCAGAAATCAAATCCCAACATAGGCCATATAAAGCCCTCCCTTTTTTTTATTAGATTCAGATGAGGTCCCCTAACCTGAGTCATTATGAAACCAAAGAAATTCCCTGCAGAGTCAATGGGAGTCTTTATGCGGGAGTTGGGTCAGGCCTGGTATTACAGTAGGAGGATTGCTTCATACTGTTGGCAGAAGTTGCCATTAGTGACAGATGCAAACAGTACCAGTTCCTGGCAGGCTCGGACTTTTTAAGACAGGATGAACCAGTCTGGGTGAAAGTGGAAACCCTGCTCACCCCCAGACCTTTGCCCCAATTCAGATCTAAACATCACAGCTTTCTCTATAACAAGCTGAACCAAAAAACCCCACCTGGAGATGCCCCAAATTTTGCAGGAATGTAGATCCACACCAGCTCTGTGCTTTGCAGCTCAGACCCAGCTCTTCAAACATTTTACCCATCACTTGTTTTCCTCAAATCAAATTTAAAAGAAAAGAAAAAAAGAGAAGAAAAGACATGTCTCAAAGTAGCAAAGAATTCTCCGTTCTCCACTCTGAGAGCAGTTTTGATGAACATCCTCTGGGAGAGGGCAGCCCCTCCATCACTCCCTGTCAACCCTATGCCCTGCAACCAGCAATTCCAATGGCCCAGCCCCAGGATGGGTCCTAGGTGTATTGAGCTGTAATTATTATGTTCCATTTTGGGAACAATGGCATAGATCTTCCTGGAGAATGTTGTGGGGTTTTTTTGGGCTGCAGCATGAGGAGATGACTAAAGGCTGCCACAGGAGGGAGAAAAACAAACAGGAAAGAATTAAAGGGGCCTGGGATGCAGCTCTAAAGCAAAAGATATAAATCAGTCAGCCCTTCCCCCTCTGGACTGTCTTGCCGCCAGCACATGCACTACATTCCCCTTCAGGATGCGGCTTTGGCATGGAAGGCAGAATGCACTAATGCTCCATCATGTTACCACAGCAGAGCATTGCTTGGCAAGATGATACACCCTCAGGAAAACCTTGAAGGAAGGGAGCTGCACGCCTGTGCTGGGTAGTAGGGTGGGAGGCATCCTGGTTTAGGGAAGTGGTTCTGTGGAGAAGCATGCTTAAAATGGAGGGATTAATGAGTTCCCAGAGCATAAAACAAACCCAGAATTAGAGGTAATTGTTTAAAATATATATATACCTCGAGCAAGCTACCTGTAGGGGGTTTATGTAGGAAGGAATTCAGTTCCTTTATTTCCCCTCCCTTTGAAAGGCTGGCTTAATAAAGCAATTAGCCACATGAAAAGGCAAAGAGCAGAACTCTCACGTATGTTGTTTGCTTTTCTTTTTCTTGGAGGCGTGTGCTGAAGAAGGCAGTTGGAAGAGCAGGGTGGTTTTGCCTGGCTCTCATGTCAGTGCTCTCTTAACTCAGTCTTTTTTATTTGAGCTCTGAAATCTTTGGGCCTTGTCTCAGCTAGGGAAAATAGTGCTTTTTTCAACCTAGTTAGTACATTCAAGCTATCTTAACTCAACTGAAAAGCCCTCTTAACAGCAGTGTGGACACAGCTGAACACCTTTAGCTCAATTTTAGTAGGTGGAGTTAGAGCCAGGTTAGCTGGATTGAATAAATCACAACTGAAGTGCTTTCTGACCAGAGAACAGGCACACCCCACTAAGCTTCTTCCATGCTCTGCAACGCTGACAACAAGGAACCCCTGAGAGGGAAGTCTAGTCTCCATGGGCCAGTCAGCCCTTTGCCTGTCTGTCTATCATTGTATGCAACCATCTCCACACTGAGAAGCTATTGGGGGACTGATTGTATTTTTTTAGATGGTCAGAAATCCACTTGTGACTGGACCAACACACATCTGTTTGAATCCCTGTTCAGTGCTTAATCCTGTGCTTCCCCAAAACCAGGTTAATGCAGCACTTCAATCCATTGCTCATTTTAACTGTGAAGTTACCTTATAAAACTGACAAAATGGCTCTTGAAAACTCCAGTGTTTTTGCAGATTGTTGGTTTTTTGGTGTCATTAATTTGTTTAATGCTACATTTAAAAAGAACTAAAAAATTGACTTCTTGGACTGTAGTTCTTTGCTTTCCTTTGGAAGAGAAACATTTGGTTTTGAAGGAGCCTCTTTATTTCTGGTGAGGATCCCAAATATCTGTTGTCTCAAGTGTGTCATATTCTTTGATCTTTCTTTCCAGCTCTACATTACATAAGGTTTCTGTTTCCAATGAGACTGTTATGCTAACCTGATTGATCTAGTTGGTTCAGTTTTATATCCTTATTATTGGGGCATAGGTAATCGTATCTACCTAAATAAATAATTGCTCTTATTAAACTGGCTGAGTCGTGATCTGAAGTAAGTGTAACCCACCAGTCTTTGAATGTTGTGTCTCTCCTTCCGTGCCCTGATGCAGTCAGCTACAGTTCTTTGCTTGATAGATTTACTCTTTTTGCTCAAACTGGAAAGAATTATGCTTTCGGCTTTGGAGGCAGCGGTGTGGCCTGGAAGTTTCGGAAGAGGAGAGCAGGACTCAGAACAGCAAAGGCAAAAGGAGACTGCAAGGAGCAAGTAAAGATGTAGGCCCATGTAGAGCTGTGTAGAGTATTGATTGTGACAATGAGAAACTTGACCTTGATGTTGGACAGCAAGGTGAAGCCAGCTAAGAGAGACAAATAGAGGTGTGACATGGTCTGGAACTGTGGGGAGGAAAGGAGAAAAGGACCTACAGGTGGGACATAACGAAAGAAGTTGAGGAGGGCAGGAGGCTTAGGAAAGGGTGAGGCGGAGGGAGGCAAAGAATAACTTCTTTATTTGCATTGTGGTAATGCTTGGAGGCCAGGACCTATTGTCCACGGCATTTTGGGTGTGAAAAATCGGGATGTGGGGGGGGATTGTTGCCTATATAAGACAAAGCCCCTAATATCGGAACATCTGGTCACACACAGGGCACTGTACACGCATCTGTTGTCTCTTGTCTTATACTTAATATTGTAACTCCTCGGGGCAGGGACCAACTTTTTATTCTGTATTTGTACAGCGCCTAGCACAGTGGTGTTCTGGTCTTCGTCTAAGGTTCCTAGGCCCTATAGTAATATAAATAAATAATAATAATAATAATTCTAGAATAGAGAGACAGTCCTACCCAAAAGAGATGACAATGTAAGACTACAGATAAATACATAAACTGGTGGGAGCCCAAAGAGATACTGAGATGTCTCTGAAGCAGCTGACCCCACTAATGCAAACTGCTCAGCAAGTTCTCAAAATTATGCTTATACACTTATGAAAAATTATGCTTATACACTTATGAAAAATCCCTGCTCTTGGCTAGTCTGTGAACTGAGAGGAATAATGGCTGGGCAGGTCAGTGCAACCAGGCGCTGTAGCCACTTTCTCCCTGAAATGGAGCAAACCCAATGTTAATTGTGGTGGATTTTTTTCCAGGGATGGGAGGGGAATGGAAAAGTGCAGCGAGAAAAACCAACAAGGGTCTGAAATTCAAAGCCGAGGAAATTCGCAATGGGAAATCTAGTTGAGACAGCTGTGCTGAGCGTGATCTAACTCAGGGCTGACTGAGCAACTTCCATTATGTAATATTTTGCTTTGATGGGCCATAAAAATGAGTTTGTTGGTCCAGTCTTTGCTCCTGACACCTGCTAAATCTGCAACATTCAAGGTGGAGCTGTCAAGGGCAGTGCTGCGTCAGATACTGTACAAACACATGTGGATTTAATTGTCAAGAACTAAGCAGAGCCTGCACAGAAGCTGTATTTGCTGAGCTCCTAACCGTTTTTCAGTATGTTTCTATGCATATTCTACGACAGTGTTAGAAAACCCAGAAGAAGAATAAATTATCACTCAGGCGGCCTCTATCAATTAATGCCAATTATGCCTAGAGCACCCTAAAGGTTCACTTCTGACTCTGGCTTGTATCATTTCCTTCTTCTTCCCCTCACCACTCCCACCAGATACACAGGAAATGCCCCCTTTTTTAGCTCAAGAGAAAAGTGTAAAATCACGAACGCTTAATTTTATTAAGATGCCGCCAGGACAGCAGCTTTGCAAGTTCCATGCAATGCACATACTCCCCATCGCACTCTCATACCACCTTAAGAAACCGGGGGACTGGACAATTCAGCTGCAAGAGCCACAGAACAATGCATGTATACAAAAAGAAACCAGTGACAACCACTGACATGTATTTAGTGCCTTTCATCATGAAGGATACTAGTGTCATATGGAGTCTATGGGGCAGACTCAGTGCTACACCTCCATGGCCATACACCTTTGAGCTGCCTGGAATATGGACCAGTTGGGGCTGATGTGGCTCTAGCATTAATTAGAGCAGCCCCAAGGGCCTTTTTAATTTACAGCAGCCTTTCCCAGCTCCCTTTGAGACTGTGCCAGGACTTGGATCAACTGAGAATCTCTATAGCACTCAGTGCTATGGAAACATTGTTCTAGCCCCTGATATGGCCCTTTCCAGGATGACCCTGGCACAGTTGCTATACCAGGGACTCCAAAAGGGGCAGCATAAAACCATATATAACAACTCTACAGTATTCCGGCTATGGGGAATTTTTCCTCTGAGTGATTACCTTTTTGGCCATTCTATGTCTCTGGAGCAATGCATAGGAGCTATGATAGGAACCAGAATTTCCTCCTTTACATATAAAGGCCTTGGTGAAAAGACGTACCTATTGGGAGGAATGAAGCAGCCTATCTGAAACCTCAACACTACAGTACAAATCTATGGAAGGGACTTCTTCAGCTTAAACTTCAGGGAGGATTTGGAGGAGACGCTCTGCCGTATGTTTTTAAGGAAGGAGTGAGATGGAGCAGCAGGCACATGGGCACAATGCCAGGGTGACTCCCGGCACTCCAGGAAGCAGCCTCGCTACTTCTCACAGGGAAACATCACACCCGGAACCCCACTAGTCCTAAAAGCTTAATTCTAAATGACAGTGCAGGCTGATGCCCATCAAGTGAGCTAGCTAGTGCATTCGACCACCTGTGTCCATGTGTCTGCACTGGCTGCTCAGAGGCATGCCTGGCATTAGGATTTTTTGCCTTGGGGGACCCAATCCCCTCAATTTTTGCTATCCACCCAGCCAATCTCTTAAATCCTCCTCCTCTCCCAGCTAATACCCTCAAATCCTCCTCCCCCTACACAAAGTCTTTCAGCTTCCTCCCATTTCCAGTTCCTGAGAGAACAGTTAGACTCCACTTGTTTATCCCCCACCCCACAACCCCCATGTAAATATGGGAGTGTCCCAGGGTTATGTAGTCCACCTCCTCTTCCTCCAGACTGGGTTTCAAGGTCCCCAGGCCTGTCTCTAGTGGTCTGTCCAGACCACACTACCTGCTGCTTTGTGTGGTTTGACAGGCAGCACTACATTCTTGTGTTATCCATTGTTTTCCCCTTCTCCTGACAAAGGTCAGTTATTTTGTACTTTAGCCTTTTAATGAAATGAAAAACAACTGGTAATGAGGAGACCGGCCGGCCGTCTGCTACTAGCTTCCAGCAGGGCCTTGGAGACCAGGGTAGAACTCGGCAAGAATTTTTGGAAAGGGAAGAGAGCAAATAAAGTCCTTCGGCCTGGGCAAGTGAATATGCTGTCACTGATGCCCAGAAGGGATTGGCTTGTTTTATATAAACTCACAAAGCCCCCTGAAATAAAACACAATGTTTTAAAATGGCAGAGATAAATTTTCTGACTTCAAAGTGGTATTAATGCAAGGCTTGACTAAGGCTTCCTGTGCAAGTAGTTTCCCCCCCGAGCAATGATTTCAAGAATCCGCCTTGTTTTAAAGCTGGCATTTGCTACAGCTGCAGACCTGGAGTATTTTCGATCCCCTCTGAGCGCTGGAACGGTATCCAACAATTAAACCACAACCCTGAAACAATCAAACATCTGTTTGGAGACCGGCTGCTCAGTGACTGACATCCTCCCGCCAGTGCAAACACTGGCTGCTGAGTGATTCCTGTTGTGTGTGTGTGTGTGTGTGTGTGTGTGTGCACGCACACATGCGGGTGCATGTTTGTTGACCTGTGGGTATATATTGTCTGTGCAAGTATGTTTGTTGATGTGTGTTTCTGGGTGTAATCAGATTTTCTGTGCTGTGGTGTGCATGCTTGTGAACATGTTTGTTGATGTGTGTTTCTGGGCTGTATGTGTGTGGGTACAAGTTCATTTGTGGAAATGCATTTGCTGATGTATGTGCAAGTGTCCAGATGTCTGATTATAAATAGGTTTGTGTGTGTGTGTTGGAGCAGACTTGTTTGGGAAAGAGTGTGTGAGTATCTTGTGACAAGAGAGTATCTTGTGACATGTTGGTGTGTCACTGTGTCTGTAATTTGTTTGTGGCATGGTATGTGTGTTTGTGTGTGGCATCAGGTTATATGTTTCTGGAAAACTGTATTGGTGTGTTCGGGAGATGTAGCTTTGTGTATAGATGGGTATGTGGCTTTTGTTTGTGTGTCAGGTTCTGTGTACGTTTTGGTATGTTTTGTAGAGTTGTGTGTGTTTTGACATTTCTGAGTGCGTCTGCCTGTACCATTGTTTGTGGATGGCTATGTGTATTTGTTGATATGTGTGTCAGACAATGTGTGTGCGTGTGTAGGTATGTTTGTGGAGTTGTGTGTGTACTGAAGTGTATTTGCTGTTTTAACTCTTCGATGGACATCCTCCAGTTCTGATATTGACTCAGTTTGTTCCCAGGTCCATGGGTCTTGCTCACTGTGGGTTTCATGAACAGAGATGATAAACTGCTGGCAGCTAAAAGCTCAGCACAAGGTCCAGGTTCATTCCTGGTGTAATCCTAATCTCTCTAAATCTCATGTAGAAACTCTGCTTTGGAGAAACCACTTATGACTGCATGCGTGGAAGTGAGAACAGGGGCTTTGGTGGGGTGGAGGTGGCCTACGCAGTGAGCTCCACTCACCGCAGGATGCAACCTCAGACTTGCTCCAGAGTCTGGAACTAGCTCTGTCCCGCAGTGGTTGGCCTACAGAACTTAAAGTCCAGTACCACTGCAGCCAATGGTGGTTCTCCTCACTCCCAATGTAGAGTGGTGTTGGATGTTAGCTCTGGAGCTGCATTCCTACTCAGACCAAGGCAACCTGCATGGCCACAGAACCACAACAGCTCCTGCAAACAATTGCCCATTGACCTCTTTGAGTTTTGTGAGCCCCAAAGCAGTGCTTTTCAGCTGGGATTTCCCAAGGAGCCTATGGGAGTTAGGTACCCAGCTCCCATTCAATAGGATCTGGGCCCATTATTTCTCCCCTGAGGCTTTCAGAAACGCCAGTCTTAAGCATTTCTTCCTTGGCTTGGAGATGGAAAATGGTTTATGCTTTGGCAGCCCTTTGACAGTGTTTGAGAGTCTCTGACTATTTGGAGGTTGCATAGATGTAACCATTGTGGGTTAGAATACCCCCACTCCCAGCACCTCCTGGGAGGTGACTGTAGGACTCATGCATTCGCACACCCAATCCATCCCACATTTTTGTTCTGTGTGCACTGGGAAGCAGCAGCCTTCTCCCCTGGCTGGGAAGCTCTGCTCAGAGATTCACATCTTCCTGACCTGTAGGCAGTGAGCTGAATTCAGAGTGACCCTTGAGAAGCACTTGTACAACGTAGCTCTCCCCAGCATGGCTATCCAGGCGCTGTACCAGTCAGGGATGCCTGCAGCTTGCCCAGTCTGCCAGGTACCGAGCTAGTGCACTTTATGATGTATGTGACAATCAGGTAAACACCTGATGGGCTACACGCCATAGCAACACTTTTGATTGGCTGGGTTAGAATTGCTGACAGCACTGAAGTCCAATCCACAGGGCAGAGGGTGGGACCTTTCCCATCAAGGGACAACAGCTCTAGAATTAACTCCCCTCCCCCCCGTCACATCTTTTGCATCCTTCAGGGCAAAGCTCAGGAAGAGCTGAGTCTCCCTTTAATTGGGGCTATGTTTTGTTCTGTAGGTTGCGTGTGCATGGTGGGGCGTGTAGGATAATGAAAGGCATATTGTTTCTTTTGCTCAGCTCCTGTTTGGGTTAGATACCATGGCACACTGCCTTGTATTTATAATTGTACTATGTACATTTCATTAAGGAACTGAGGCCCATGGGTGCCAATCAATGAAAAACCATCACTGCTGATAATAACATTAATTAAGCTTGCCCTGGGCTCACAATAACCCTGACAGATTTGTAGAACCTCTGAAGGAACCAGAAAGTCTCCTCACTCAGCAGGTTTATTCCAGCTCTGCTCATCCTATTTGGTCCTCTCCAGCCACTCCCTCTGCCTTACAGGAACTGATGAAAATCGCTTCCACATCTGTTCTGGTTCCCATTTCCACTTTCCTGAGCACCCTGCAACAAGCTCCCAGTTACTTGGAACTATAGTGAGTATACCCTAGTCATTGTAGTATGTAAGCATCTCACAATCACCATTGGGTTTTATCCTCACAACACCGTGAGATAGGGAAGTATTATCCCCACTTTATTGGTGGGGAATTGAGACACAGAGCAGGAGAAGTGATTCGCCCAAGTTCACAGAAGGTATCTGTGGCAGAAACAGGAACAGACCCCATATCTCCAGAATCACAGTCCACTGCCCTATCTGCTACACCAGTGTTTCTCAACCTTTTTGATACCAGAGATCGGCTTGCTGCCTTCCAAAACTGTGTCAGCGAGATCTCAGGGACCAGCGCCAGTCTACAGACCGGCCATTGAGAAACTCTGTGCTAGACCATCCTTCTTATCCTGCATCCCTTTTCATCTATAATTAGGCCTTTGCACCACAGCCACATCATGGTCTACGCACATCCATGCTATCCTATGTAAGCAAACTGCATAGGAAGGACTGTCTGAGCTTCCACTCCTGGATTTTCTTCTGAATTTGTGGGAGTAGAGGTACTTGCTTCCTTACAGAACTGGAATGCTACTTTACCTCCTAAACCCATGCAGGGCCTGAGATGTGCCATTTCTCCCACACACTTTGCAACTTTGACCCACAATTTTCTTCAATATGTTGCCCTCAATTCTGCATAGCAGAGGGGTGCTTGTTGCCCCTTGTCAATATTATGAGCTGCTCTTTTGCTAACCCATGTTCTCCTGCACCCTCCATCTCCAGAAATATCTAAACCACAGTTTAGGGAAGCCCTCAACTGTCCATCACTTTGTTCATTTGCAAAGACAGATGTGAAATAAGTTTTAGTCTCTCTGCTATTCTCATCTCATCTGTCTCTAATACCATCAGACCAAGAAGCATTGAGCTGTTCCTTCAGAATTTGTTCATTATTTGTTGCATGAGCTCTGTCTTCTTATTTAGGGTTATTTACATTGCAGTTTAGCACATTCCTCCATTTCATAACTAGCACAAACCTCAGAAAGTCCCAAATGTTTACACTTGAGAAACTTTTGGCTCATTATTCATCTAAACAATGAGTAAGTCGGTAGATGTGTGATCACAAAGGGGCAAAGACCAAGGAAGGAGAGGAATTGCTTATGAGGATACATGAAGATGTAACTGGGAGCAAACATAGCAATAGGGAAACAGGTTGAACATTGGGGAAAGTGGTGTAAAAGTGATCTCCAGGACAGTGGAAAAATTTCCCAAGAGACATGGTGGAAGCCCTACACTTGGACAACTAGGCACAAATTGCCAAAGGATAGAAAACCCATGTCCATGCATATGAGCTGAGGATTCTGAATGCAGTTTCTGGGACCAGGAAAAAGCACATACACAAAGCAAGTTAAGGTGTATGCCCAACCTGCCCGTTACACAGGCATATTCCCCAGTTTTGCACACAAGTCCAGCCATTCTTTCTTGCTTTTATTGTTTAGAATATATTTCATAGGAATCTTTCTCTTCAGTCAATAGGGTCCTTCATAATCTAAGCCTGGTAGAGGGATTTTGCTGGGGGAAAGGGATGTGTGATAGAGCAGCTGGCTGCAGCATATTCTTTGCATGGAGAGAGAGAGATGCGGTCAGTGGCTGATCAGAGCTGCATTTGGAAGGGTATTTGCCGTGCAGGGTCCCTTCTAAGCTGACAGCAGCAAAGCCTTGCCTCCTGCTTGCTCTCCTCCGGGGGGCCCATCAAATCCTGACATCTGCTGTTCCAGTGCACAGCTGTGCGGGGGACCAGGCGAGAACCATCCCGCTCGCCCAGCTGCCCTTCCATTCACTGTCACTCGGCAAGTAGCTATTTCACAGTCTTTATGGGAGACAATGGGACCTTTCAGGGATGAAATCAGATCCTTGACTCTGATAGGGAGGCAGCTGTGGGACACATGAAGACTTTTCCTTGCTGACTCTTCCTTGTCTCACAAGGCTCAGATTCAAAGGGTTGCACTGAAACATCCTCAGCCCGCCCCTCCTTCCCTCTCACAAGAGTCAGCGCTGCAGTGGATGTTCTAGAAAAGAAGGGAATATTTGGTCCCCTGATGGACAGAAAGATAATGGGTGTGGATAGCAATAGATTAGATTAGATATTTTGAAGGAAGAATCAAATGGAAGAGATTTGCAAAAACACAAATTACACCAAGCTAATACCTTCCATTTTTACTGCTCTTCTAATCCCAAAGGAAGGCAAAGTGCTTTACAATCTATATATATAGATAGAGGACTTCTCTCATCACTGAAATGCAGCCACCTCTGGCGTGGAAGGCAGCAGCTGCTTAACAGCACTCAATAACACTGCAGCAGTTTGGCACAAGGTCCCTAACAGCCTGCTAGGATATTGAGTTCATTACTGTCTGAGAGGGAAGAGTGCCACCTACTGAATCACAACCATTTTCCGTAGCAGCCTCAGTTTCCCTCTGAGACTCAGATTTCCCACCCAAGTACCAATCAAGCACAAACCTGCTTAGCTTTCTAACTATCCAAACAACAGGACAGTTGCAGTGCTGATGAGGAAATATGCAGGTACAGCACAGAAAGCACCGGTGGCTGCAGGCCTTGTCTCTGAGCATAGAGCAGAGGAAGGGAGGCACCTCTGTGTCAGTCAGGGCTGTGAGTCAGTCAAGAGGCTTTTCTTTTCAATATCCCCAAGAATCCATAGAATAGTCTTCAGAATGGAAAAAACATACATGCTGGTGCACATAATTCTACAGCTGGAATCATGCTTTAACTAGAGAGAGGCCAAGCTGGGGGACAAAGTCTGAATTCCCTCCATCTCTATCATGGGGCCAAACCAATCCCAAATGTCCCTGACCGATGTGGGAGTTTGGACTCTAGAGGACTCTTTTCCTTTCCAAGCCTTTAACCTGTTCTCCATTCTTCCCAAGCATGGGAGAGTATGGCATGTACGCAGTGTCATACTACAGATACTTTCTGTGAACATTCTCTCCCATCTGCTGACCTGTGGTGTGTTACAACCCTCCTGACTCCCAGGAATCTCTTCACCTTACCCAAACTCCCTCTGCCCTACATGCTACACTCTTTCCTTCCTTTCTCTTCTCTTCCTTCCCTCAGCATGCTGCTTCTTCCTTTTGTCCCTCCATTCAGCTAATCTGTGCCTAACTAAACCCCACTCAAAACAAAAGAGATAACCAGCAAAACTGAGGGTTTACATTCATGGCACTAACATGATCTTTGCAAACCATCCCATTGTCCATTCTACTTGTATGTTATATCCACTCCCTTTGTCTGTTGTGTCTATCTAAACTGTAAGTTCTTCAAGGCAGGGATTGTCTCTTACTCTGTGTTTGTACAGGGCCTAGTACAATGGGGCCCCAATCTTGGTTGGGGTCATTATGTGCTGCCATAAACAAACAAACAATTATAATAATACTAATATTAATATTGTAAGTAGCAGGAAGCTCAGATCCAGGAGCTGGGGAGAAGGCATCTTGCAAGCTGCAAATGGGATTTCTGAAGTTTATGTGGGTACAGAGGTAGGCAGGGGGACAAGCAGAGACTCCTCCCCAAACTACCCCGTGCAAAGATAACAGCCACCCCAAAAAATCATGACAGTAATTCATCCATAGAAACAGCACCAGTCCTTTTTCCTCATAATGATTCCATATACAAAAAGCAAAATATGCAGTTTCAGAGGGAAAAGACCTTTGCTTTAGACTAAGGAAAATAATTACACGAAAGAACAAACACAAAGTTTCCAGGAAAGAATATGGTGTGTGCATCTCATCTCTCTGCACAACTCTTAGACCATAACACACTGCTAAGCTCTGCCCAGAATTTTAAAGATGAGGACATGAAGAAAACAAAAGGCATGATAACTCCACAGCTACATACAACACATCTCTGAGCCTGGTGTTCCACCTTTAATTTTGGCTTTATTCTGCTATATTTTTAAGAGGACAGAAAGTCTTCAGTTAATGCCAGTGGCACCTTTATGAGTTGCTTGGTAAGTAGCATGCATCTCACAGTAGAGTGATGAACAAATAATAAGAATTTCAAACATGCAACATATGACAGATGCTTTCCTTATATGACACTTTTAAAGGTCTTGGATGCACTTCAGAGCAGCCGTTGATATGTTCTTCTTGTTTAGAATATTATCCTGCCCGTAACTAATAGGTTGTATTTCAAAGTTTATCCAGTGTAATGACAATCCTGAGCTGCATTTACTCATACTGGCTTCCTGTCTTTTACTACATCAAGTTCTGGCTCCTCACCCTCATCTTCAAGGCCTCACATCTCTGCTTTCTCCCAATCCTGCCTCCTAACTACTCTCTTTGGCCCGATATTGAGTTACTCTTCTCATGTGAACACTTCCACTGGCATCAACATAACTGCTCACTTGAGTAAACACAGCTCATGCTTGTAAGTACATGCAGGGCTTGTTTTTTGTTTTTCCCCAAGTCTCCATTTCATATCTCCCTTTTGTGCTTTTATGCTTAGGAGAGATTCCTACTTCTGCTTGTCTTTAAATCCCTCCTGAAAACCCACCTCTTTTATATTGTGTCACCCACCCTAGTAAAATATGTGTCATTGTTTACTGGTCGTGGCTACTTCACATAAAAGGATAAGTCTACAACTGCTACTGGGTGGGGGAGTTATTTCTTTAGCTCATGAGGGAGGTTCATGCCTTTAGCACTGCAGCTCCATGTTTGAAACTCCACTGATGACCCGAGCGAGGGACGCTTATGCAGGATCCCATCACTGATTTCCATCATGCCTATGTTGCCATCTCATCCTTACATACCTGATCTGTTATCCCACATATCATATTTCCACTGCAGAACTAGATACAAGATGGAAGGGGCATATCTCTGGAGGGCTTGCAAAGTGCCATGAAGACATCTATGAGACCCCATAAATATTCATCAGTGCTTAACAATTAATAATAATAATAATAATAATTAAGGGATTTATAATAATACATTCACATGAATATTTTGACATCCTCTCTTCTTCTCCTTAAGAACTTGATTAGCAATTCAACGTCTGGAAATTATTTATTTATTTATTTATTGATTGATGAGCAAAGGGCATCACAGACAGTTATTAAGTAGGTGAACCCTGTCCATACCTGGAGATAAGAAAGAACTCTGAGCACAAGATATTACTATCTAGGGAGAATGTAATTACGAGCAGGTTAAACTTTAATCCTTGAGTTTCCCCTTAATCCCAAAGGGTCAAGGACCCGATACAGGAAGGCATTTAAGCACGTGCTTAAGTTCCTCTTGGTTCAGGATAGCATTTAAATACATGCTTAATGTTCAGCACACACAAACACCACATGCTTAAAGTTAATCACATGCTTAAATGTTGTACTAAAGGAGGGATGCTATACTGAATTGCAGCCTATGTCCTGTGTGTAACAAGCTTTCAGTTTCTCTTTATTCTGTCACACTGAGCATTGCTCTGTTCTAACGCCGCCTTCCTCTGAACCCTTTGTGCTCCTTGCCTATGTTCACCGGCCTCCCAGTTAACGCCTCCCTTGCTGAGGCACACAAAGCTGGTGGTGTTCACACTGTGGCAACAGTGCTTGAATCCTGACTACTGACTCTGTTGCCTAGCACCATTGCTGGAAAACTAGCCCAGTGTTTTCTGGGGCAGACGCATCTGAACAGCGTGGTGCATCTTGGGCTCAGGGGGAGGTTCAGGCAACAAAAATCCAAGGCCATTTGGTGGACCCAGGCAAATGTGGGCTCCATTTAGCATATTCATCTTACGTATAACTCAAAAGGCCCCATCCAAAATCATTGACACCAATGGAAAGATTCCCATGGATTTCAATGGACTTTGGATCAGGGCTAAAGCACATCAAGATCCCTCAGACATGAGAGCTGTTGTATAAAGCCAACTTCCAGTCCTAGCAGATTGTTTAAAAGTGCATTTGGATACAGAAGAAACAGCTCAGATTGTGTCTGATAAGAGACAACACATATCTAAGAAAGAAGCTTTCTGGAAATCCAAAGCTAATGTGTGAGTGTGTAATAAATTGGGACCCTCAGGGAGGCAGGGTTCAACCAATAGGATTCTCTTTTATTATGATTGTTAAATAAATCATTGTCTGAAGGCAATGTTGCTGAGGAGCTCAGCGAATGAAGTTGCAGCTCATTTCTTTCATCCGGGCTCTGAACTGACGAGTGGACTGGGCTCTGTCCATCCAGTTCCTTCACTTACAAAGGCCCCACTCCCAATGCTCTCATTTTGCAGGAATCCGTTGGTGCATCTCCCGTCGCTAGCAGATTTGGCTGACATCTTCAAACATCTCCAGCAACGTGCTGGGGAGATGTTGCTGAAGTCTGAATGTTGTCAGCAGGCCTTCTCACCCTCCCCTTCCCCCAGATACCTCCCTAGCAATTGTCTGGATACTGGGAGGGGGCAACATTTATCTTTAGATAAGGAAACATCATTTAGCAATCCCCTATCTTTCAGTTTTATTGGGTGTGGGGTTTTCCTCTTGCCTTGGTTTCCAGACGGAGTCAGCTGTTTAGGCTGCATCTCTCTGTTTGAGTTCAATGCTGGGTGCCTAGAGTGCATACCATAGTGTTGCTGTACTCCCTGCACAGGGATTTTCATTCCATTGTTAGTGCATCATTGACGGGACGTGGCGATTCCAGGTCACATATGCTACTTGTCTGGCCCTCCTTGTCATAGGTGCAGAAAATGTAACTGGGGGGTAGGCTGGGGATGATGTATGGAGGCTGCTGGTGATTGGATTTTACAGCCACCCTGCTGCATGTGTCTCTCTCTTGCAATTCATCCCACTCTTTGTCATGCCAAGCCCAGATGTGTGCACTCTTTGCCCTTGTCTCTTCTTTGTAACCCTGCATGCTTTTGAGTAAGGAAGTGGATGCACAAGGGGCTTGAGATTTACTGCCATTCCCTATAGACTGTGCTAAGGGCTTCACTCAGCTTGCAGTGATCCCAGCTTCTAGCTGCACTGGTGGTGAACGATGACATACCTATGTCCATTGCAAAGGACTCACCACATGTTATGCATGTACCAACCAATGATGCTAACAGGAGTGTTCTGCCTATGGGAAATCCCTGCACCTTGAGATGAGAGTAGACCATCAACTGGGCAAGAATTTAGCAACTAAAATGAAATATGTCTTCTTTCTTTCTTTCTATTGCACTAATACCCACATTGTAACAGCAGTTAGGCCCAATGCTCTTGCTTCTTTTATGCTAAGCTCCATGTGTTACATTTAGAATGCTACATGCTGTAGTAAAACCTCTAAGAAGAAAAAAAATTCTACATACTCCATGGCTTCCCTATAGTGGCTGGGCACAGCAGGAAGGCCTTCAGAAACTCACTTCACTGTAAATAACTGACTTCGTATTTTACGCCTTTGTCTTCAGTTCCTGGTTTGGAACTAGCCCATAATGGTAATTTATCTTTGCTCTTCTTGTATGCTATTTCTTAAGCATCAGTGAGAGGGAAGCTGATGGAAATATGGTTGCTTGACTCGTAAGTGGAAGAAGAATTTGAGAGAGAGATGTAGGCAACTGGCAGGACCCAAGTCCTGCTGTGACATATACTCCAGGCAAACTGATTGTGGCAGATCCTCAGCTGATGTAAATGGTTACAGCTCCCTTGACTTGGAACTGGCCTCATTTATTCACAGATGTTGAGGCCAGAAAAGATCATCTTGTTTCCTGCAAAATATAGGCCATTTACACCCAGCTGAAGAACTGGCCCATTGACTTGAGTCAGGCTGCAAAAGATGTACATCTGGGTGAGATTTGGCCAGGGGAAGACTCTGTAGAGATGAGAAAGACCAAACCAAAGTCTTTTTCTAAGGATTCCAGTGGAGGGGAAGTTTCTGAGACTGAGATTCTTTCAACTCTGTAGCATGGAAACCAATTTCTTTATTTAAGGAAACTTGTTCTATTGCATTCTGAGTCATTTTCCATGGGAGAGAAAATTAGTTTCTTTAATCAAGTTCTAAAACTTTTTTCTAAACTCCAAACTTCCCAGGTTCAATCACCCCCATCCCTCTAAAATATTGTTTTTTGGGGCGCCAATGATCAGAGAAAAGAGATACTTCCAGGGAGCAGGTGATCACCCTTTACTTCCAGTTTGTCCCTTTCATGCCTGACTGCTGTGCTAATTAAACAAGACATTGGACAGGTTTAATACCTCATATTATTCCCCCCCGCCCTCAGCTTTTTGAAAAGTTTCCAAGAATATCAGGCAAGGAAATGAAATCTGCATCCCAAGGAAAAGATCCATTTCCAAACCATTAATCTTTTCTTATGACATGTTTTGGAATACCAATGTATCCAGAGGGGGGGTTGTTCAGCAGTATGTTGTGTTCATGTAACTGATCAGATTGGGGTTTTATTATAGTGGTACATATGTTAACAATAATTCAAACTTTTATTCACTCTATTTCACCACCACAGCTGCTCTTGGTTTTCCTTATGGCCCCACCCGGTGACACTTGGAACGCAAACAGATACATGTATATATTACAGAGAGCTGATGTATTTTAAATTGTTATCTGAGAATTGGGCTTCCTTTTTCATGCCACAGTACTGTAACAAATTTGCAATCACGTAGGAACTGCCAGATTGTCACAATGCTGCACATCATAGCTGCTCAGAACAGCAAGGCTAGAATGCAGATCTAGGCCTCTGCCACTTCCCAGAAGGACAATCTCTGTTAACTCTTAGCAGTATAGCATCTATGAGACAGAGTTAACTATTCACATTCCATCCAGCAGAAGATCTGCCCCACAAGCACAATAAAAATGGGCCTTTAAAAAACCTTTATTACCAAATGAATGAGGAAACACAGCACAAAAATATCAAGTCCAACAGTAAGCAAGGGTGGTTGAAAAAATTCAAAATTTTTCAATGCAACTAATTGAGTTGAAAATTTCCATTTCAGTTCTGTTTTCTGGTTTCTACATCCTCTCTCTTTTACCATGGTAATGGGAGCGGGGACAAGAGAGCAGGACAAACTGAAACACAATGAAAAATTTCTATTTGTTGCAATAAACGAGGACAGGGCTGTCATACTGAATGATCTGGATCATTTGGTAAACTGGCCTCAATCAAACAAAATGCATGTTAGTACAGACAAATGCAAAGTTATACATCTAGAAACAAGGAATGAAGGCCACACCTACAAAATTAGAGATTGTATCCTGGAAAGCAATGACTCTGAAAAGGATTTAGGGGTCACATTGGACAAACAACATAATAATGAACATAATGATGCTTGGTTCTGCCATAAGTGCAGAGGATTGGACTAGATGACCTGGCAAATTCCCTTCCAGTCTTATGATTCTATGAGCTCCCTGTGCGACGCTGTGGCAAAGAGGGCTAATGTGATCCTTGGATGGATAAACAGGAATGGTGAGCAGGAATAGGGAGATGATTTTACCTCTGTAGATGGCTTTGCTGAGATGATAGTGGAATACTGTACACATTTTAAAAAGGATGTCGAAAATTGGAGAGGGTGCAGAAAAGAGCCAGAAGAATGATTCAAGTGCCTCCATCTGTTCAGCTTAGCTAAAAGAAGATTGCAAGGTGATTTGATTATAGTGAATAACTTCCTGGGGAGAAACATTGCGTACTAAAGGGTTCTTTGATCTAGCAGAAAGAGGCAGAACAAGAACCAATGGCTGGAAGTTGAAGCCAAACAACTTCAAATTAGAAATAAAGCGCACATTTTTAACAGTGAGGGTGACTAATCCCAGGAACGAACTCCAAGGGAAGTGGAGGAGTCTCTAGCTCAGGATGTGTTCAGATCAAGACTGGGTACCTTTTTGGAAGATATGCTTTAATCAAACATAAGTTATTGGACTCAGTACTGGGGTAAATGGGTGAAATTTAATGTCCAGTGATATACAAAAGATCATACTAGATGATCTAATGGTCCCTTCTGGGCTTTGTTTCCTTCAAGAGGCCATATTTTATTTGAAAACAGTTTCAATTATGTTTTTTAACCAGTTCTGTTCAATACAGAGAGTTAGAATTACCCAAACAGGATCTACAAATGAAACCCAAGAAGGAGAATGTTGACAGTCACAACAGAACTACAATGACCGAGTTAGATTAGTAAGGGCTTCAATAGATATAATATAGAAAGCATAAGCCCTCCTCCTTCATAACATGAGCCAGTCTATAAGTAATGGGAGTAGAAAAGAACTTTCCCTGCAGACAAGTATTCCTATAATTTCCAATTGCAGGATTCTTCTTGTCCCTTCTTTGGAAGCAGCTGGTGCTGGCCACAGTTGGAGACAGGAGAGTGGACTAGACCCTGATCTGATCTGAATGGCAATCCTTCCATTACTAGATTGGAATAATACCCTCTGGGTGAAATTCAGCCCTGGAGTAAGTGGGTGAACTCCCATTGACTTCATTGGGATTGCTGCTGCTAATGCCACAGCTGGATCTGAATCCTTACCTCTAGGTGTGAGGGATGCACATGCCTTGTTTATGTGGTCCTGCATTTTTCAGCCATTCATAAGTTATGTGCTCAACCCTAGCTCTGGACAATAGCTGCCTTCCCCTCCAATCTATGCTTAAACAAGTGGGACACTGAAGTTCTGGTGATGGCCTTTTACAGAATCCTCTATCTGCTTTATTTGAGAACCTACAGCTCAGATTCCATTGCTGGCTGAGGACTTGGCTATGGCAAACCCCTTGGGATTTAACATTTGGCTGTTCTTTCACCCTCACTTGTGTGTACAGGCTCAAGTTCAAACTTCCTCCCAGTGCCATTTCCTCAACTGGCAACCGGGCTTTCCAAAGAGACATCAAAGGCAGAGCGCTTTTTCCCCTGCTCAACTGGAGGGAGAGTCTCAAAGGGCACTTGCTCTTTGGTTTAGAAAGAAAAAACAAAGTCCGTTTAAACATTGCTAAATGTCTCCTGTTGGCTCACATCCTTTCTGCATCCCCCCACCAATCCCATCATCTCCTCCTTGCTGGACACACTTCTTAGAATGACTGCAATTCTTTTGCTTTGCATCCACCTATTACCACCCCATCCATAATGTTAATGGCTCAGACGCTGGAATTCGGAAACCAGATGAGATGTCAGTTGTTGGGTTGTCTTTAGTGTTGTTCATGAGATAATGAGGCTGTGCTGAGCAACGTGTGTGTGATGGAGGGAGTGCTCGTGTAGAGTGAGCTTTTGTGCATGGGGCAGAGAATGTGGTGTCAGTCCCACAAGTCCCTGTGCAAGGCACAGCAGAGAACATGTACTCCAGCAAAAGTGCAAGTGGAGAGGCTAGGCATGCGTGGCAGTAATGTTAGACTTAGTACTGCATATTTAGTCTCAAACTCCACTGTCCTCCACTGCCATGTGCCTCATTCACAAGAGCATAGGGTGAAACAGGAGTGGAGTATGGATGGAGACGGGGGAGGGAGGGTCTCTACAGAGGAACAGCATTCAACAATCCTCAATGTGTAAATGAGGTACTCAGTGACTTGCTCCATGCTTTGACCTCACTCCTGCCTCCTGGTGGCCCTGCAGCAAGACAGGATCAGACTCAACCCGCTGGAGTTGAGTTAAGCTGGTCATATCTTGCAAAAATCCCTTTGTTTTTGCTTCTCTTGCACTGCTGAGCAAACGAGTGTCACTGGCCCTCTTATGCTAAGTGCACAGAGACAGGCAGCCATTCCTGCTTTCCATGTCCCATGTTCTCAAAGGTGTTCCAAATTGCTTGGCTGGCTGTGGTGGTGTCTCCATCTGCTTTGGCACCTGGTCTCTTGGGATGAAGAAAGTCCTTGGCCCTTTGCTCAGTTGGTTCCCTGTTTCCTATGGCAGAAGGTCCACTCCTTTGGGCTAACACCAGTGATAAGAAATGGCACATTATTGACACTTCCATCTTGCAACATCTCCTATGTCCCTTGTGCCAGTTTATGGTTGTCCCTGCAGGTGAAGGTATGGAGAGTCAGGGGGCTGCAGGAGGAAAACTCCTTCCCTAACCACACGGGACTGAGCATTTAAACAAAGACAAGTGAAAAAGCTACAGAAATGAAGTAGAATTTTCTGGGGCCTGTTTTTTCTTGACTGTTGTTTTGACTTGTGGGTGTGGTGGTCTCCTCTGGCAGACCCTGTCTGTGAGCTCACCAAGGGTGTTTATAGCACATACCATAGCACAGACTGCAGTCTCTGGGCAGCCCTTTCTATTTTCATTTCTGCAGTCACTTTTAAGCAGCAGTAATACCACTTGATGTCATATCTCCTTGGTCCACACTCCCACTTATTGGACTTGGCTCTCCTCTCTCATTGATTTCCATGAGGTTACTCCTGATTTGCCCAAGCATTAGCAAGATGAAATCCAGGCCTGTTCTTTGTGGTTATGGGTGTATTGCAGATCTTAGGGGGCACATAGGAAAACCATAAGCTTGGATGGCTGAAAATGTGGCTCTGGAGACTGGGTGCAATATTCATGCATCTGCCTTTTCTGGGCATGGATATCATTTCACTAGCATGCAGGATAAGCTATCAACATGACCTCATCATTGTGATTGGTCACACATTTTTGGGGGAGGGTTTTATATCTCATACTCTGAAGTCTCATCTCCTCTTCTCCCCTGGGAGGTGTCCTCTGTGACAGGCACAATGAGAACAGGAGGGGGCAAAAGAGAGGAAGCAAACACCTGGCCATCTTTTAAAGGCCCATTCACACTGACTTTGCAATGCTGCAACTGACACTCCAGCTGAGCTATGCACTCTTGCTGACTGCCTCTGCTAATAGCATTCATATTGTGTGTACTGACTGGCTGAAGTGAGTGGAATCAGGGATGCTCAGAATCTTAGACAACGCTTTGCACAACAAGACCTATTAAAGCACTTGACAAACATTAAACAATTTGTTAAGCTTTTTAGGGGAGAGTTTCTGAACCGAGCCCAACTGTTGCTGAAATCAGTGGATAGACTCTTGTTGACTTCAACAGCAGCTGGACAAGGATCATTATTTTCATTTTACAGAGAGAAAACTGATGCATAGAAAGTGAAGTGACAAGCCCAGGTTCACCAAGCAAGTCAGCAGCAGAGCCAGGAATAGAACCAATGTCTCTTAACACACATCCTCTGCTTTGGCCACAGAATCATCCAGTATTTCCCATCCATTCATTTCTCTGTACTTTAGAGATATATGATAAAAGCTTTGTGTTCCCCTCTCATATTTTGGAGCAAAGGGGACAAACCGACAAACAGTATTCCTTACACTTTCAGTCCTGGGCTGGGCTTGAAGGTGCTTCACTCCAGGAGACTCCTTAGAACCATTTCCACATCAGTTATTTTCCCCTCCATGTCCTACTGCATGGCTGGGATGTTATTTTCCATTTATGTTTCTTGACATACTCCTCACAGAACTGTATTGATATAAAACTTGGAAGGGGAAATGGGGCTTATTTTTAATTGCTTTCGAGGGACCCCAGTCAGATCTCCAAAGTGATGTCAGCACTGTGTTGTTGAAACGTTTATTCAGTGGTGTTTATATTACACAGAAGTAAATCATGCTCTTGCATTTGTACTGGATCTATATCCTGAGTGCTCACAAATATAAGGGAGGCTTGGGCCGAAGGCTGCATTCCCAGAATCATCGAGATTAGATTGTGCAATGGTCTTTTTTTTCCCCTAGTTGCCTGACACAGATCTCTTGTAATATTTTTCCTAGCTACAGAATGCATAGCTTTTCTAAACAGCTCTCTCCCCAGGCTGACAGAATGGGGCACTGGTTCTCTGATTTTAGTTCATGGCTTTAAAATGCTTCAGTCTCCCGTTCTTAATTGTGATCCCCTCACAGTGACTGAATCTGGGGCATATCAGCTGAAATATCTCAAAAATACATCTACCCACCTTCCTTTCATTGGTTTGTCATTCTTTTTCCTCATCACATTCAAGAATAAGATTATATTATTATTAATGCTTTGTATTACAGGAGCATATAGAGGCCCCAGCAGAGATCAGGGCCCTATTCTGTTAGGAGCTATACAAACACAGATTAAGAAATAGTACCTGTCCTGAAAAGTTTACAGCCTAAACAGACAAAGGGTGAGCGAAAGGGAGCATTATTAGCCCCGATTTACAGGTGGGAACTGAGGCACTTGGAGACAAAGTGACAACTTACCCAACATCACACGGAGTCTGTGACAGAGCAGGGACTTGAGCCCATTACTTCTGATTCTCAAGCCATGCACTCATCCACAAGCTCTTGTTAATGAAGATTTGCCACACTGATTGCTTATTGCAATATTGTTGTACTGTGCTGAAGGTGTGCATGGCACTTCACAGGGGAGGAGTGTGGCAGAGGCTTGCCCTGGACTTCTATGAAGTTACTAATCTCAGTTATACTTAGTACAATTATGGGGACCAGTATCCTGTATATAGCTGTGACCATTAATAGCTCATGCTTCAAACATGGGTGAAAAAACTACCTGACTCATTGTGGAATGGGAGGAAATCCCTTCCTGACCCTGGTGGTTATTACTATTTATTATTGAATACTTGTACTGCTGTAGTGCCCAGGAGCCCCCAGACAGGATCAGGACCCCACTGTGCAAGGTGCTGTACAAACACATACTCCCTGCCCCAGAATGCTGATTTACAGTCAAAAAAGCATGGGGATAAGTTGGCCCTCTCAAGCAGGACATTTGATGACTCCCTCTCTGATTTGCATAATGGTCTAGTGATTAGAAATTGTATTTATTTATTTGTTGTTTGTTAGAGGACTCGGTGTGGGGGAGGGGGTGGGGCAGCTGCCAGAATCACAGCCGAAGTGCCTGGTATCCTGTTTATTCATGGAGTAGGCAGCCTGCACGAGGAGTGACAGGGTAACTCAGGGAGTTACCATGGCTCATCACACCTTGTCCCGCGGCTGAAAAGAAGCACGAGGTTGCCGCCTTTGGCAGTAGTTTTTGTGAGGGTGGGTCACTGTTCACTAGGAACTGGACTGAGGCACTACCCTTCCTCCCTCCTTTCTTTCACACAGGCTGTCCCTAGTTACATTGAGGCAGCTTCACTGGCTTCAGCTAATGTGAAATTTACCCCTGGGTGTCCAAACAAAGGTTTGTACCTACCTAGCCTCCCTGCACTTTCTGTTCAGCCCTTTGTCAGTCTTCATCCCACACAAGTGATGGGCAGGAATCAGTGTGGAATAAGAAGGTGATGTCACTACAAAAACAAGGATAGACAGGATGGCCCAGTGATTAGAGGGGGGGGCTCACCTGTGACTTAGAAAACTTAGGGTCTGTTCCCAACTCTGCTACAGCCTCTGTGTGTGTCCTTGGGCAAATCACTTAGTCCCTCCGTGTCTCGATTCCCCCATCTGTACAATGGGGATAACATGGAGGTGGTGAAAACAAATGCATTTATATTTAAAGAAAAAATAGAGAGAGAGGTTGTGAGGGCTCAGATATTGCGGTGAGAGGGACTGTATACACACCTATGGAAGACGGATAGCAGACTGGGTGTAGAGCTTGACGAGGAGAAACAGAGATCAAGAGCTCCTCCTCAAATGTAAGCCATTGGCAGCAAGAAAAAAGGGGAAACTGAGACACTGCTGGGACAGTTGCACAGGATTTTGAATAAATATTCTCTTCCTTCTCATCTGCTTTTCTATCAAAGAACCACTTTAAAGCTCCTCCAAGTAGCTGGGGTTTGCTGCCTCCTCGACTAAAGCCAAAACGTGCCATTTACAGAGGGATGGGAATGCAAAAATAACAAGCACCAACATGAATATAAATGAACATTTCCACTCAGAACCCACTCTGCTGCTAAGAGTGGGGCTAGCCTCCATTTCACTTGACTTCATGTCGTCTGAGATTTTCTTTTAAATAGTTCTAATTTCAGGGACAATTTTAGTTGGGGGATTTGTTTAGCTTGCAGTGGCTCCCTTTGTCAGTGGAGCTGCCTTGTAAGTAATTAAGCTGTTGCTCAGCCTCAGTGTAATTGCTGCTGTCTGCTGACAAGACACTTCTGCCAACCAGATGTTTTTTATCTTGAAGAGCCTATCTGGTGTAACTATTTTTAATTAGTAAATAAAGAAGGAAAGGAAATACAGTTACATTTTTCCCTAGCAGCATCTCAGACCATCATTCATATATTCGCTGCCAAACTAGGTCCTAGATTATTGGTGCTACAGCTAAGCACAGTGATTGAAATTCACCCTTTCATGAAAGATCTCTGTACCACTTAAAGTCCCTTCTGTAATGGGGTGAATCTCACCATTTGTGAATATGGGATTTCTTGTAGATTCCCTGGATGGCATCTGTTCCTGGTTAGGAAGCAAAACCGACATACCTGGTGGATTAAACGGTTTGGTAGAAAGAGATTTGTCAGTGGTGGCAGTTATTTTTGGAAACTATAAACATCCAATATAATTAGAGCTGGTTAAATGTCAAATGGTTCAGAGGTTCAGTAGCCGATAAACACCCAGAGACCTGGATGTTTCTTAAACCTTCTTTGAACATCTTTCTTCTGGACATCTTATGACTTTCGGCTTCTCAAGTGAGATTTTCTGTACATCTTGCTTGCAGCTTGAGCTAGAAATGTAGAGGAATTATCCTCTTCCATGATATCTTAGTATTTCTGGTTCTGGTTCCAGACAGTTCCAATATCTTAGTATTTCTGCTTCTGGTCCCTGACAGTTCCAAGAAGTGCAGACTTCATACAAAATGTTAACTGAAACATTTTAAACCTTAAAGGAACAACCATCAGTTTGACATTTAGTGAGTGTCAAAATAGGAGGTAAAACTATGTCCCACCAAGGATGTATGTTATTTTACATACACATTTTCCTATTTTAAAAAAAATATTTTATCACCCCTATTGCTTTATGAAAGACTCACATAAACAAGAGGGGAAATTGATGAACTATACAGGGGGAATGATGAAGCCTGTTGTACTTGAAGTGCCATTAGATGCACAGACATACTGAAAAAAAGTACAAAGAACTTTTCTATCTACCTATCTGAGATCTTTCTATAGAGCCCATCACCATTGCATCTATGGATTTTTCCCACTAAGCTCTCACTTTTAGCCTCTGTGGTGTTACTTGGTACAACAACAGATAAAAAATAACTTAGGCACAGGATGATCATGTCCCTTCAAAAAAGATTTGGCTTTGATTCATCTCAGGGTTTGGCCAAGGTTGTAAGTCAGGTCTTATTTTATCCAAACTGCTTGACTGTCTCCCACCTCTAAGCATAGTCTCAGTACACACTGTGTATATCTGTCTGCCTTCCACCTTTCTCTCCCACCATGCACTCAAGTGCCATGCAAAAGCACCCATATTTTTGCTCCACAACATTTATCTGCAAATCCTGCTATTTCCATGAGATTTTGTCCATTAGATCCAGGTCAGAAATGGTGTCTTCTCCACCATTAAATATGATTACTTAAAAAAAATAGCACAATGACTGACCCCAAACAAAATGGTGGGTTTTTGTGACATGGCCCCTACTATTTCCTTTCCTCAACTTTGCTTCAAAGGCCACTGAAGTCAATGCAATGAATCATATTGACTTCACTGGGCTTTGGATCTGGCCCCAAAGGCACAGCACAGTTCTTTTCAAAGGCATCAGAGTTACAGTCTTTTCATCTATTCTTTCCTGTGTGCTCCATCAAACAAAGACCAAATGGATGAGCCGCTGTGGAGTGTGAAGCTGACATTGAACACTCCATCGAGCCTTGCCACCAACACTCTCACAAGACATTGCGCAGAGCGGAAGAATGTCAGGTACGCCTTGGTAACAACAAGAACAAAAATAGCACTTAGTGCTTCCATGGTGCTTTGTATCTCCAAAGTGCTGCACAAACATTATCTCTTAAAGCAGAAAAAATGGAGCTGAAATGCTCACCTGACGTTGAACATAGCACAGGCAGGGACTCCTAGTCAGTCAGGAGAGTAGGGGAAAAGCTTTCTGACTGTAGCTGGGGTGCTAGCACAGTGTTACAGTTTGGGGGTAATACTATATGTCGCTTGCTAAACACTGCAGGCTGGTTTCAGCATCAGTCCACCATCAGCGAATTAAGGACACTTCATTTACCATATCTAAAGGATGACAGGCCCATTTTTATGTTAATTCCAACATCAGGGATAGTTGCCATGGACATCATGCTAGTGAGTAATAGTCCAAGATTAGCAGAGCAAAGCTGAATACAATGTAGGGCATGTTTTAGCTGCCCCTTCTATTTCTCTCTGGGCTTCATAATGTCTTGTGCGACATCCCAGGTTAGATTTTCATGTACACCAGGTCCAAGGAGTTTGAACTTTAATATGCTCTGTTCATTAGTTATTACCAAACACACTAGATCTAGGAAATGGATGTGCTGCTTCATTCAATACCACCAGCATTTTAAAAATGGAGATTTGTAAAGAACCAAACACTCACTTTGTGTGGGAGTAGGTTACAAGATGGCAAAAGAGAGTGGTGAAATTCGACATGTCAATGGCCCATGGACTCAGGCTAGTGGGTGTGCAAACTTCACAGGGTTCAGGGGCCTGGTTTGAAAAAGCATCTAAAAGTTCAGGTACTTCCATGAACAACTTGGATCACAGTTTGGGTTGGAAATCTCATCAGAGCATTTTTCTTGTAGTATTTAAGCGCTTCGGCTTCTTGTCCTAAGCATGCCCAGGAGGTACACGCAAATGAAAACCAGCCAAACATCAAAACTTTTTCAAAGATCAAAACAGGTTCAGTTAGGCTTTAGTTTGAGTTTTGAAAGAAGATTCAGGTTGGTTATTTTATCTAAACTTCCTTGATATGGGGAATGATTTGAGAAAATTCTGACTTCTTGTAATTCAAAGCTGAGTGGAAGGTTTCCTCCTGATCTGGAGTTCTGAATTGCCATCGCATTGTTGCCCATGTTTGACTAGATCCTATGGCTGCAGCTGTTCCACAATAAAAGCTGCTGATGCTGAGCATGGGGTAGACATCAGAACTGAGAAATTCCCAGACTGACAGAAAGATTCATTTAAAAGGTTTAGATGGGTCAAGGGAACTTGGGAAGCCTGTCTCTTAAAGGGACTAACTCCGAGAGCTGTAGAAGAGAACAATGACACAATGGGAACAATGAGAAGAGCTTAGCCTACATTTTCAAAAGCAACTAGTGATTTTTGGTGCCCAGTTACAGACAGCATTCACCCTCTGAAATATCAGGCACCGTAAAGTGTTTCAAGTTGGGAATCCAAAAATGGAGGCACCCAAAATCACTAGTCACTTCCAAAAATGTAGACCCTTATTCTGGAGTTTGAAAGACGTATGAAAGGGAGAAATTATTTTACCAGATCTAAACACTGTTTGGAAACCATGAGTTCTAGATTAAGAACCAAACTTGGAACAGTTGAAGTTTGATAATCATTTGGCTCTGGCAGAAAGAATTCTGGGAACAACATCAAGTTTTCCTTTATTCTCTCACACAGCCTAGAAGGAGGGCAAAAGTCAGTTCAAACTAAAATCTTCCTCTTTGCAGAGTGCAGACTCCCCTTTTGTTAGCAAGAAACTTTTTAATTTTAAATGTTCCTGGGAAAACAATGGTTTAAATGAAGTGGGGAGCAGGGGGAATGTTCCATGGAAGGCAAAAAAAGGTTTAGTGAAACCCATAACTTGCAAAAAAGGCTCTAGAATTTGCATTAAATCCAAACCTCCAGTGAGATCGCCTGTTCCTCTTTTGTGGTAAAGAACAGCAACGGACTGAATAAAAGTTGCAGAGAGATCTTAAAAAATAAACAACAATCCAGGACATTTAAAAACCTTAGAAACAATGGTTGGTAAGTAAATAGGTTGCTAATGAAAACCAGAGCACGTATCGTCAGAGTTGTGCATGGGAACAATCCGAGGATGTTTTAAACATGATGGAACTTGTCCTCCCTCCTGAGAATGAAAGGTTAAAGATGTCGGCTACAGAGCAAGCAATGGCAGCAAAAGCGTTTTTCCATGTTTGAGCTCGTACAACATCAGGACAAGCAAGAGGAAGCAAGCCCCAGGCTGAGTGTATGGCAGATATTTTCTCAGCCTCTCCAAGTGCACCGGAAATGCTGGAAGGAGCTGGGGTTGGGCTGTGTGAGAAGGAATTATGGCAAGAGTCAGTGCTACTGTAGATTGTTGGGTTTGTTGTTTTTTTTTTTTTAATGCATCCACACACAAAAAAGAAATTAATATCTATGGCAGCTGAAGATGTGGATGTGAGGTTTTCATCCTGAAATAGTGAGGAAAAGGCTTACAGGAGATCTTTTTTGTCTTGTCTCTTTAAACTGTAAGCTTTTTGGGACATGGACCATCTCTTATTATGTATCTATTCATTGCCTAGGACAATGGGGCCCTGATCTTATTTAGAGTTGTTAGGTGCTGCTGTGATACAAATAATTAACAATAATTACCAACTCTTTCCAACAATGTTTATGCTGGGGCTTTGCTTTTCAGCTCTTATTCTCAGAGTGGGGAGTGATGCCAGTGGCGCTTTGAGGGATATTTAACCTGCCTGTTCTGTCTGTATGTATTTCCTGCATTATATTCGCCAAATGAAAATGGATCGAGCATTTGATTAGTGGCCGCACAGCTCCTTAAATCATCCTGAAGACAATAATCCTGTGAAGTGAGTAAATAAGAACTGATTTGACTCGAGCATTCCCATTTCTCTTCTGATGGCAGGCTGCTTATACTGCCCCAATCTACAGGTAGGGAAAGACTTCTGATTTATTTACAATTGCAGTATCATCTGAAGCTGCAGTTTCTAACCACAGGAGGATATCACCCCTATTGGTACTTCTGCCCTTTGTAATGATGACTATAGGCTGCTCTCCGCTGCTGGTTAGCCTAGACCTACACACCCAGGCTCTCGCTGAAATCAGTGTGTCTCCTGGTATGACTAAAAACTGCTTGTGTGAGGGCAGGCAGGATTGGTCCCTAATGAGCCTCACTTCTTGGCCTGCTTCTGTTCAAATCATAATGTGTACATCTACACTGCAATAAAAACCCAAGGCACCAAGTCACAGAGCCCAGGTCAATTGACTCGGGCTTTCAGGGCTAAAAATTGCAGTGTAACATTTGGGCTTGTACTGAAGCCCAGACTAAGACCCACCCTCTTCATGGCATTTCAGAGCCTGGGCTCCAGCCTGAGCCTGAATGTCTACACTGCAGTTTTTAGCCCTGCAGCTGTAGCCACGTGACCTGAGTTGGTTGACCCAGGCCAGCCACATCTGTGCCCACGGATCTTTTACTACAGTGTAGATAAACACAATGAGGCTCCAAACCCTAATCTCATGGGACATGGTGGCACAGCCCAACTGCCAATTGTGTGCACACAACCTTCGTGCACATGTGCTTTAGTGCACTAGCACCTGCCTACTGAGGTAAAATAACTGATGGCGGTTAAAGGTGGCAGCCAGAGAGCAAATACAAAGAGGATGGGAGTTCATGCAGAAACTCTAACCTATCCCGAATTAGACTGAAACTGCCTGGGCACTAGATGTAGAACACTCAGAAAACTGGCTCTAGAAGGAAACTGCAAACTTTACAGTTTAAAGCTCCATTTGGATCTGGCAATGGGCAAGTCCTGAGAGGGTGCCTGTTGCATGTTGGTTTAATAAAATATGTGGCTTTCCTAGAAGCAGGGCAAGACTATCTTTCAGATCAGACTCTCTATTGCTTGCACAGAACAGGCTTCCTCATAGTTAGAAAGATATGGGCTTCTAGCCAACACCCCTTCAGAAACCAAATGGTTAAATAAAAGGTGAAAATATTTCACAAAACTCAAAAACATTTTGCCAAATCCAAAACTTGTTTTAAAAAAAAGTTCTGGAGGTTTCACAAAAGCCAAAGTGCTCCCCAATGATGTAATGAAATGAACCATACACAAATCCCATGAGCTAACCTGGAGGACACTTGGCTGTTCAGGAAGAACTGTGACAGCACCAAGAGTCTTCTGTGGAAAAAGCATTTTGAAAGTATTATTGTGATATAACCACATGCTTCAGGGCAAAAGCCAGTTATCAGTGGGGCTTGGGAAGGAACTCTTCCCTGTAGTGGCATGGTATTGCCCAATTAATAATTGTGTGCAAGTGTGTGTGTGTGCTGTGTAGCAGCTAGTCACCACTGCAAGAAGCAGGATACCTGGCTAGAACGATCAATTGCTTCAGCAGGTTCCTATCTATATGGGGCTTGATCCCATATGTAATGCAGACAAAACTCATTGACATCAATGGGAATTATGCCTTCATTATGAGTCCAGTGCCCTGTTAACAGGTCTTGACGATACTGAGAAATCAACCCATGGAGAACTGTAAAAAGAAATAGTACGGCTGGGCTGCCTATGGGATCAGAACATCCAGGTCTCAATTGGGTATCCAGATCCCTTAAATAGCTTTGAAAAAATCTGCCTAACCCTTTAAGAAAAAAGCATGGTAATTTTCCAGGAGGCTGTGTAAATTCCTCAGCTCATGAGGATGATGGTCTAACATGGAGGAGTCTCAGTAAAGTCTGTACCGCATACTTGCACAAGCTTTGCCCAGTTAAAAAGGGAATTTCTGGTATAGTGTGAAGACAAAGGCCACCTAGCTGTTGGGAAAATACCATGAGCTTCAATCCCACCACAAAGCTGTATAGTCATCAAAGGTACCAAGGAGGACACTGTGGGTACTGTGATATTGTTCATGGATGACAGCAGAAAGTCTGCCATCCTAACATCAGTATTTTCTATATCTGGAACTGGTTTTATTCTGAGGGGTGAATGACTAGTGACCAGCTATTTGATGAAATCCGATAAAGAATCTATCTGTCTCTTGGCCAGATTCAGTTTCAGCAGATGTCTCTCCAACTGTAGCTAGTTGTAATTCTTTGGCCTGTTATGCAGCACATTAGATTAGATGATCATAGAGGTGCCTTCTGGCTTTAAGATCCATAAATGTAAACACAGAGGAATTTTAAGGAGCATCTGAGTGGATTTCCTGCAGCAGAAAACTGGACTGGTGAGTTGTTTACCTAACGTATAGAGGTGAAACTATGTCTGCACATAATGTCAGCTAATGGTGCTGTAAATACCAAAGGCTTTGATTCTATGCAGACATGTATAGAGTATGATATATGTCCTCCCCATAAGAAGGTGAACATACACTAAAGAATCTGGTCTAAACATATGAACTGAATTTGCTGACTAAGATACAAAGCAAACTCATCCAAAGCAATTGCACAATGACCTACAAAAAGCATGTAGTCTGTCTAATAACATTTGATGAGCTATCAAAAGCAGCCAATAGTTGCGAAAGCACAGAGATGAAAATTGCACTGAGAGCGGGCGAGATCATTAGAAACACTGAGGAAAGCAAGGTCTGTGCTACAAGAAAGAAGGGCTGAATCCATTATAAAACTGATGATAGTTTGTGGTCCCGAGAATGAATGCCAGCCAGCTTCTTCTTTTTTAGAGAGTACTTATAGCAAAGTAAAGAAGAATGGAAATTGAGAAATAATTTGCAACAATGACCTCTGGTAAATTCAGTCTCTTTTACAAGGGAGTTATCAAGGCAGATTTTAAGCTCCCTGGCAGTTTATCAGAAGTCTAAGGAAGATTAACTGAGTGAGTGAAAAACCACGCCAAGAAACTGAACACAGCTTTTCACAATTGAGGAAGGCCAAGGGGGGATTGAATCTTAAAAACATTTGGCAAGAAGTGTTAAGATAATTTCATTTTAGCTCCCAACAAAGGGCTCATTGAATCAAGAAGATTCAAAATTCCTTTCAGAAAGACACAGGTATTTCTTAAGCTTCTTGCTACATTTAGAGAGAGTGTTAAAACAGTACTGGTACCCAATGATAGTGCCAAGTAGAGTAGTACTACCTAGGAAGACTACCACATGTACTAGTACTACCAATGGGTACAAAAGTGCTAGGTAGCACAAAGTAGAGGGATGGTCTTGTAGAAGAGGCTTTGAACTAGAACTCAGAAGACCTGACTTCCATTCCCAGTTCTACCACAGACATCCTTTGTGACGTTGGACAAGACACTTAATGGATTTTCCAAAGTGCTAGTTATAAGATTAGACAGAAACCATGTAATGACTTGAAGAAACAGCTCAGACGAGTAGAGTGACCCATGTGTGCTTTAGCATCTCCCAGACAACAACCAACACATGGGCAACAATGTACACTTCCACTGGAGGCTGCTAGACAATCAAAATGCAGAACTACTGTCAGATGGTTCCTCAGTGAAGTGGCTCTTCTGACAACTAAGAGATTGTGATGGGGGGATATTCTCACAGCTCACTACTCCACCCTCCATTCTGCTGGGCTATGGGGTACAGGGTGTGTGTGCAGAGCAGTGCCCATCTCTAGCTGAGGAGGATGGCCTTGAAGATGGTAAGTGCTAAAGAAGACAACTGAGCACTGCCTGAGCCAGGCAGCAGCTAGGGAACAGCAGAAGGGGAAGTTGCCCTGGTAATTTATTCTTATATCTGTTTTGATTGATTTTTATGAGACAAATGAGGCGATGCCTCTTATTCCCCATCCCCAGAAAAAGGGTGATGGGAGTGGAGCAGCAGCACTTCCTGGCAGCCTCAGGTTTCTCAATAGCACAATCACAGAGCAAACTAATAGCTGGAGTGGAAGAGGGGGATTAGAGCAATGGAGAAAAGGGAGGTTTGGTAATGGAGTTTGAAAACAGATGAGCAATTGACGAGGTCTCACCTGCATTTAAGACCGCTCAACTGTGCACTTCAAATATGGTCACATTTTCTATACAAATGACACCCATTCTTCACCTATCTCAACTCTGGACAGTCTCTCTGTCATCCAAGGCATATCAAAGGAACAGCTAAGAATCTCAAAATGATATTACCAGACATACTCAGTGTTCTTCCTAATCTATATTCCACCTGCTTCATTTGTTGTCCCAGCCTTCTGATCAGGGCACAAAGTTGCAACAATATCACACCCTGGCAATAAAGATTTCCATATGTGGGAAAGGGAACACAATGGTTGATTACTCCACAAAGTCATATCACTAAGAGTTGCTAGAGCAGCTTCCACTTTGGAGCAGAAGGCCATCAATCACCTGCAACTGTATAAATGTCATGTCACAAATTTTGCTACAGGTTACCAACCTGCCCATTGTGAAGCTTTGGCACCTTCCTCTGAAGCATCTAGTATTAGTCAAAAAGAGGCTACTCGATTGAGGGACCTTGGGTCTGATCCAGACTGGCAATTCCTATGTCCTAATTCAGAGCAGTCATCCATTATTGCCCCTCCACTGAACTTCAGCACCACCCTCTGTTTGGTAGAAAGTACCTGGGTAGTTGTACAGATCCAACCTCAATCCCAAACTCCACCATTTTAGACCAAGCAGGCCAGTGTGTATGTTCCTTTTTGTAAAGGCAACAGCTCAGAATAAGACCAGATATTATTAGATTTTAGTTAAATCCTTAAGTATGTGCATTCAACAAGTTTCTCTTTGCAAAATAACTAGTTAACTACATTACCATAAGCCATGCCACCTTGCAGTGTACTTGATCCTGCCAGATCTCATAAGCTAAGCAGGCTTGGTGTGGGTCACTTCTTGGATGGAAGGCCACCAAAGAACACCCATGTGCTGCAGAAAAGGGTGTTAGTGATTAGGTAAGTGGTTTTCATTCTTTAACCAATGTCTCACCATGTTAGCCGGAAATGAGGTGTTACTGTTTGCATGCAACATAGAACAGAGCTCATGACCACGTGAGGTCAGTAAAGAGCCCGTGCATTAACAGTGGGATATAAATTCCTGTGTCCTGGTCAAACTCCAAACTGGACAACTACATTTTATCTCCCTACATTCCCCCTGTACATTCAATGGGATAGGGGACTCTTCACTTCCTCTGCTAAACATTTGAATGCAGTTCAAAAGCTGCTGCCTCTCATCCTGTTGATGGCTGATCCCTGTGCAGCTCTTGCATCCTTCCCAAGGGGGGTTGTGAGCCTTTCAGAAAATGCTTCAGATTAAAACTGCGATAGCCGTGCTAAATATCACTGCTCTATCCCCAGGGATACCTGTCAGTAGTCCACCAAGCTCAGTGCTAGAAATGAGTCTCAAATCAAAACCCTGCATCCCAACATGCGCCCAAGCTCTGGAGACATTCAGATCTGAACTTGGTGCCTCGGGCCCATCTCTCTGGATATGAATTTTTCTCTGGGGTGAGGGTGGGTGTAACCCAAATTTCAGAGAAACTTTATCCTGCTTTTGAAAGAAGAGGGGGGCTGGGGAAGTGAAGCTAAAACCTCTTTGACTCTTTTTGGCTCATTTCAAACTGCAGGAATTCCCCAGTCATGAAAATGTTCTGCTTCAGCTAAGGAAACAATGTCGATTTTTTTTAACTCCAGATGTTAACAATGTGGCGCTGAAAGCAATTTGGGGGAGGAGGGGAAGAAGGCACGGGAGGTGACCCCACCCTAAGCAGGAAGCGCACAGAGAGCCTGCACCCTCTCTGTGTTGGGCTACAGCCAAATGCTGAATGTCTCTCTCACACACTCACACTCCTTTCCCCTCGGGCAGTCATTAGTGCTTTCCCAGTTTAACCCCATCAATCCTTCATGTCCTTTCTCATTTGCGCTCTTAGATAATGTGTGAGGGAGGTGGAATTAAAGTCATGGGGGAAGAAGAAATGCTTTTCTGGCCAGAATGAGTGTACCCCTCTCCCACCCTCTTCAAATGTAAAGGGCCCTGCCTCTTGCTTTGGGTAATTCTTCTGGGCAAATCAGAGGCAGATGGACTAGCACAGAGAGGGTTAAAATAAATACATTCCTATAGGGGAGCAATGTGCGGATTTGGTGAAGATAAATGTCTAAGTTATTTACAGATCTGGTTAATGAGGATTCTTTGCAGCAGTCACACATAGCAGGAACGCACAGGCCCCTGCAGCCCTGAGGGGCAGGATGAGCTGCCAATGCTGACTGCAGAGAGTCCTTGGGGCTGGGTTTTTGTCTGGACTCTCCCTGAAAGGAGACGAGGCTCCATCAATCTGGTATTTGTTCTTTGCTGCCTTGTCAAACTCCCACTCCCTTCGCGTGGGTGTTCTGGGAAGAAAGGAAGGGGACAGAGAAAGACATGAAAGGGCTGCAGCCCAAGAGGACTTGCTCTGTATCCCGGGACTAGGAAACCTCCCTGTGTGGAAGGACAGCAGTAGCCATGGCTGAAAGCCTTCACTGTCAGTGCCTGGAAAGTGGACTGCTCCAGATGGGGGTGAGGGAGGAGAAGGATAGAAGAGGGAGAGTAAGGTTTAGGCTACTTGCCAGGATCATCATCCAGGCTAGAGCATGGCTTGATTGTGGTTGTGGTTGATGTGGGTATGATATGGAGTGGCCAGTCGCTGTGGGTGACACCAAGCTCTGTTATAACCAGGGTAAGAAACACATTGTAGCCTCAGCTTCGTCCTGAATGGGAGAAGAGTCTGAGAGAGGGGTATGCCAGGCCAGCTCAGCCTCACTTGCCTCTTTATACAATGCCTACTGTATCACCTAAGCACCATATCTTACCTGGGGAGCAAGGCACCCAGGCTGAGGTGGGCATGGGTGTCCGCAACAGAGAATCATTTTAAAGAGGGGAGTGTAGATCAGCTTGTACTTGTGATGGACACAGGAAATGCTCCTGGACTTTCTGAGAGGAAAGGAACTCTTTCTTCTTGCGGAAACCCAGCCTGGAGCCAAGCACCTAGAATTAGCTCTCTCCTGATCAATTTCTCGGCAGGAGTCCCTGTAAGAACCCTCCTTGAGCCTACCAGCCCAACTGAAACTCCCCTTTCTTTCCAGGTTTATGAAGACCACATCCCCTTAGCCTTTAGTATAGAAGTGTCTTTCAAAGCCTTTTAGGTTTGAGACTTTAATACTTTCAAAGTGTTGTTAAAATGCTTAAAAAGATCTTAAAACTGTTACTTTTTATGATTTTGAGTTATGCACACCTGGACCCGTGGAATGGCAAGCAGGGATGATTATGGCCTCACATCACTGGCTGCTCCACAGATGAGAGCAGGCGCCTGTGGATTTTGCAATTACTCAGCAGTCCTGAGATCTTTTCCGTGAATGAATGACAGACACAGGAAAAGCTGGGGTCATGAAGCCACAGCATACTGGCAGTTCCTGTTTCCTTTTCTCTGGAAGTTTAAAAGAGGCTTTTGAAATCAAGGTGAGGAGCAGGCAGTGCAGGATGAGCTGTAGCAGAAGGAGGGCTGAGGAGTGGAGACGGCACCCCCACGGAGTGGCACTGCTTAAAATCTAAAACACCAAGCTGGGCCTTAGCTACAGGGCCAGACACTGAATCTCCGGGAGGAAAAGAGTGCTTGGACCCAGCTTTTAGGCTCAGAAGCATTTCTCTTAAATCAAGATAATCCTGTCATGGATCCCAAATCCCTCATGTCTGTGTGTGGTCCCTCTGATTAGTAATAGACTTTTCCTTGGTTGTGTAATTATTTGGGGTGATACCTGTGCTCTAAGGTTTGTCACACAGAGTACCCTGGGAAGGGGATTATCATGCCCTAGAGGAACCACAATGAAATTAAATGAACCCCACTCTGCCCTGCCCTAACCTGCCCATAAAGTGAGCGAGTTTGAGGTTTCAGACTAAAATAATGAGATTTGTAGGATCATTTTGGCTAAGACACAAACCCAGCCCCTCCATCTGCTACAGAGACCTTCCACCTCTGAACCTTCTCACACAGCCTGTTTACTGCTAATGTCTGATCACCCAGGAGCTGCTTTTATGGGGTTTCAGCTCTTAGCTCCCGATTGACCACTCAGTCCCCCAACTGTTGTGGGAATGAGACTTGATCTGGCAACTAACTCCCTCTCTGCCAGGGACCCAGTCATGGTCTGAGCTAAGGGCATTGCATAGATTTTTGTGCTGACGTCCCATAACGGGGGTTTCTCGTGCTTCTGCTCTCTGCAAGCTACACAAGACCTACTCACACCTGCCTTTGAAAAGCCATGTTCTTTTGGCAGTAAAAAACAGGGTTACTTACCAGTAACTGTTGTTCTTCGAGATGGGTTGCTTATATCCATTCCAATATAGGTGAGTGCGCGCCCCGTGCACTGATTTCCGGAACTTTTTTCCCCTTAGCAAGCCCTGTAGGGTCAGCTCAGGCATCCCCTGGAGTACCGCGCTCATGCCGCAGTACATAGGTGCCGCCGACCCCGCGGGCCCTCAGTCCTTTCTTTCTGCCAACTCTGACAGCGGGGACGGAGGGTGGGTGTGGAATGGATATGAGCAACACATCTCGAAGAACAACAGTTACTGGTAAGTAACCCTGTTTTCGAGTGATTGCTCATATCCATTCCAACATAGGTGATTAAATAGCCATACCTTGGAGGTAGGAGTCAGCGTTGAGCTGCTCTCATCAGCATGACCCTGCCGAAGCCCGCATCCTCTCTCACCTGCTGTACGATGGCGTAGTGGGACATGAAGGGGTGGACCGAGGACCAGGTTGCTACTCTGCAGATGTCCTGTAGGGGCACTCTCTCCAGGAAGGCCACTGATGAGACCTGGACTCTGGTTGAGTGCGCTGTCACAGCTCCTGGTAGTGGCACCTTCGCCCGCTCGTAGCATGACCTGATGCAGGTGGTAATCCAGGTGGAGATGTGCTGGGTGGAGACAGGTGAGTCTTTCATCCGGTCTGCCACTGCCACGAACAGTTGTGTCGACTTCCGGAATGGCCTGGTCCGCTCGATGTAGTAGGCCAGGGCTTGTCTGACATCCAGCGAGTGCCATCTCCGCCCCTCCTCCAAACCGTGCGGTTTAGGAAAGAACATGGGGAGGAAGATATCCTGGTTATAATGGAACTGGGACACCACCTTGGGCAGGAAGGCCGGGTGGGGTCTCAGTCGCACCTTGTCTTTATAAAAGACAGTATAGGGGGGCGCCGAGGTCAAGGCCTTTATCTTGGAGACCCTTCTAGTCGATGTAATGGCCACTAGGAAGGATACCTTCCACGAGAGGACGAGCAGCAGGAATGTAGCCATGGGCTCGAAGAGGGGTCCTGTCAGCATGGCGAGGACCAGGTTCAGGTCCCAGGGAGGCACCAGGTCACGGACCTGTGGGTACAGCCTCTCCACCCCTTTAAGGAATCTAACGGACATGGGGTGTGAGAATAATGACCTCCCTTCCATCGGCTGGTGGAAGGCCAAGATGGCCACCAGGTGCACCTTTAGGGAGGTCAGTGCTAGACCCTGGAGCTTCAACTGGAGCAGGTACTCCAAGATTGCCTGTATGGGCGAGCAGCTCAGTGGGATTCCCGGGGACTCCGCCCAACAGGTAAACCGCTTCCACTTGGCTCGATACACCACCTGAGTGGAAGGTTTTCTGCTACCCAGCAGAACCTGTTGGATCTGCACCAAGCAGGATCTCTCTCCCTCCATCAGCGAGAGAGTCTCTATGCTGTCAGGTGGAGGGAGTCCAGGTCCGGGTGCAGCAGGCGACCCTGGTTCTGGGAGAGCAGGTCATGGCGCCTCAGGAGTGGCAGTGGCGGAGCGATGGACAGGTCCAGCAGCATGCTGAACCAGTGCTATCTCGGCCAAGCTGGGGTGATCAATATGATGCCCACTTTGTCTCTCTTGATCTTCAAGAGGACTTTGGGCAGTAGCGGAATGCGGGGAAACGCGTACATGAGGGTCCCCGTCCAGTCTAGAAGGAACGCGTCAGAAATAGAGCCCGGTTCGTGACCCCGGAGTGAGCAGAACCTCGGGCACTTCCTGTTCCAGGACGACGTGAACAGGTCCAGTTGGGGAACACTCCACGTGCGGAAGATGAAAGCTATCACCTCCGGGTGTAGTGACCAGTCATGCCAGGATAGAAACGACCTGCTGAGGCGGTCTGCCTCGTCGTTCCTGACCCCCGGAATGTGAGAGGCAGATATGTGGAAATCGTGCCTCACTGCAAAGTCCCAAAGCTGAATGGCCTCCTGGCAAAGAGCCGAGGATCGCGCTCCCCCATGCCTGTTCATATAGAACATGGCCGCCGTGTTGTCCGTGAGGACCTGCACCATTCTGCTGCTCAGAAATCTGAGGAAGACCCTGCAGGCCAAGTGGACTGTTCTGAGCTCCCGGATGTTGATGTGCAGGCACCTCTCGTCTGACGACCAGAGCCCCTGGGTGCTCAGGTCATTGCTGATGTGGGCCCCCCATCCCACATCTGAGGCGTCTGTAATCAAAGTTATGGAGGGTATCAAGTCTCCGTAGGGAACACCCTCAGTACCTCCCCCGGGTCCCTCCACCAATCCAAAGAAGTCAGTACCTGCATGGGGACTGTGACTACTCTGTTCAGCGAGTGCCTGGCTGGCGCATATACGGAGGCCAACCACACCTGGAGAGGCCTGAGTTTGAGGCGAGCCAGCTTCACCACATACATACAGGTTGCCATGTGTCCCAATAGCTGAAGGCAATGCCTGGCTGTCGTCGTGAGGGACCTGTGAAGGTTGTCGATTATGGCAGTCATCGCCTCGAAGTGAGGCTGTGGGAGGAAGGCTCTGGCCTGGGTGGCATCGAGGGTGGCTCCGATGAAGTCTATGCGCTGCACTGGGGTGAGAGTAGACTTCTGCTCATTGATGAGCAGCCCCAGTCTGGTGCATGTTGCGCAAGTGAGTTCCAGGCTGTTCCTCACATGGGCCCTGGACTTGTCCTGGATCAGCCAGTAGTCCAGGCAGGGGAAGATCTGGACCCCTCTGCGATGCAGGTGGGCCGCCACCACTGCCATACACTTTGTGAAGACCCTGGGGGCGGACGAGAGGCCGAAGGGGAGGGCCGAGAACTGGTAGTGGCAGCCAGCTACCAGAAACCGGAGGAACCTTCTGTGATAGAAATATGAAAATAAGTGTCCTTCAAGTCAAGGGCAGCGTACCAGTCCCCTGGATCTAGGGCGGGAATGATGGAGGCTAGGGAAACCATGCGGAACCTGAGGCGTCTGATAAATTTGTTCAGACGGTGGAGATCTGGTATGGGCCTCAGGCCCCCCTTGGACTTGGGAATGAGGAAGTAGCGTGAATAAAACCCCTTTCCCCTTTCCTGTGGAGGAACCTGTTCCACAGCCCTGTGCAGGAGGAGGGAGTTGACCTCCTCTATGAGGAGCTGCTCGTGAGATGAGTCCCTGGAGAGGGACGGGGCAGGGGGAGAGTCTGGGGGGAAGGCCGCAAGTTGGAGGGCATAGCCCTTGTGGAGTACACCGAGGACCCAACGGTCGGAAGTTATGTTTCGCTACTCAGTGTAACACGGCCGGAGTCTGTGGGCAAAGGATTGGGTGAGATCCAGGGGAACAGAAGAAATGCCACCCTTGTGCACACCGTCAAAACTGCTTTTTATTGTTCTGCCCTTTGGCTGGGCCGTATTGAGGGCCCGTTGAAGACCCCGAGCGGTCGCAGCAGTTAGGCACCTGGTATCTATCCCGGCCCCTCCTGGGTTGAGCGGGTCTGGGAGGCGGCCTCGGGGGAGGCTGAGGCTGTCGCTGGGTCTGTGGCCGAGACTGACGCCTCGAGGCCTGAGGGGTACAGAGCCCTAGAGATCTCAGTGTGGCCCTCGAATCCTTGGGGGCGTGGAGCTTGTCATGGTCCTGTCCGAAAAGAGTCCAGTGCCATCAAATGGGAAATCCTGGATGGCCTGCTGGACCTCTTGGGACAGTCCCGAGGACTGTAACCAGGAGCATCTTCTCATTACAATGGCCAAAGCCATGGCCCTGCTGGTGTTGTCCGCCGCGTCGCTGGCTGTTTGTAAGGCAGCCCCTGCCACAGTAGCACCCTCCTGGATCACTGTGGCAAAGTCCGCAGCCTGGTCCTGGGGCAACACCTGTGCAAACTGCTGCAGTGAGGACCAGGATTGAGATTATATCGGCCAAGGAGCGCCTGGTGATTCGCGATCCTCAGCTGCATTGCCGCAGTTGAATAGACCTTGCGGCCAAAAAGGTCTAATTTTTTACGGTCTTTATTCTTGGGGGTGTTGCCTTGGGCCCCCTGTCTATATCTCTGGTTGGCGGCCTCAACCACGAGCGTTCCCAGGGCTGGGTGGTTGAACAAATATTCAAACCCCTCCACGGGGATGTAATATTTTTTCTCGGCGCCTTTAGAGGTAGGGGCAACCGAGGCGGGGGTTTGCCAGAGGGCCTTAGCCAACTTCAAGACCCTCTCGTGCACAGGCAGGGCAACCCTCAATGGCCCTGCCGCCCCCGACACCCCGAAGAGGGGGTCCTCCTCCTCCGACAGCTCTTTGAGCTCCAAATTTAAATTGCTCGCCACCCTCTTGAGCAGTTCTTGGTGAGCTCAAAAATCGGGCAGCGGTGCCCTATGGTCCCTGGCGGTCACATCATCCAGGGACGAAGAGGAGGATTGCAGGAGGGGCCCCGTGGAGGGACCCTCCTCAGGGTCCGACTCCTGCTCGGAGGGAGGGCCCTTGTCCGGCTGGCTCGGAGGGGGTAGTGGTGGTTGGGCCACTGACGAGTGTACGGACACTGTGCCCTGGCCCATCTGGGCCCCTCAAGGACCCCAGTACGGCCACTGCCATGGGCCTTGTGGCCATGCCAGTGCCGGTATCGGTGCCGACTGGGACGCCTCTTGATGGTGGGCTCAGGACCCAAAGCCACTGGATCTCCGTTTGCGTCCCTTGGCTGGTGAACGGCCCTGAGAAGACGACGATGAGGATCGTCAGTGTCGATGCTTACGGTGCCAGCGGGGGATGAACTACTGTATGAGCTGGTCGACGACCGCCTCCTCCGCCTCGACCATTTGTGGCGGCGCTTCCCACCTCGGGACTGGGAGCGGTGCTGACGGTGCTGCTGCGGTGCCGACTCCGAAGAGCGCAACTGACTGCACAGTGCCATAGCTACCAGTGCTGAGGACTGCGGAGCCATCGTTGCCGATGCTGAGGGCTGCGGTGCCGGGAACCTCGTCGGGCTGCGTGCCGGAGATCTGGACCGGTGACGAGGTCGATGGGCGTCCTCGGGTGCCGGGGTCAGTGCTAGACTCGCCACCGGAGTGCGAGAGCTGGAGCTATGACCCGTGCGCAAGGCGGGACTGTAACGGCATCGCCTGGCATGTGGACCTCTTGACCACCCTCGGTGCCGCGGTGTTGAGGACCTCGACGACTCGGTGTTGGAGGTGGGGGGGAGCTCACACTCTCGACCCTCTGCGACTGTCTGGGGGAGACCTGGACTCCTGTCTCCACCACCCACCAGGGCCACCCAGCGCAGGTTTACCCCGAGACACCGGTCCCTGCACCCTCAGCTGAGGGGGGGGGACGGAGGTGTGGGCATGCCCATGAGGGCACATACCGCAGCAAACACCTCCAGAGTCGACAGCCCTTGCAGGGGCGCTCCCCCACCCCCAGGAGTCGGGGGAGGCTCCTTGCGAGGAAATACTGGTGCCAGAGTAATCTCCACGGCACGTGGCTGGGGCATCTCCTGACTCTCCCCAGGCCGGATGGGTTGTGCGGGGGAGTCCTGGCGCGTGACGTCCTTCCCCTTCTGGCGCTTCGGTAACGGGCCCAGGTGGGTCAATGTCGGTGCCGATGGGGCGCTCCACACCGAGGAGACGCTCAGTGCTGCAGGGGAACACGCTGGTTCCAAGTCTGGCCGAAGCGCAGATTCCATAAGGATGGCCTTCAAGCGCACGTCTCTTTCTTTTTGTGTGCAGGGCTTGAAGGCCTTACAGATTTTACATTTATCTTTTCTGTGCTGCCCTCCAAGGCAGCGGAGACAGCGATCGTGAGGATCACTCACAGGGAAAGCCTTCCCGCACGCGATGCAGGCTTTGAAGCCGGTTGAGCCAGGCATGGCCCAACCTGAAGCCCCTGAGGGCTACTATCTAACTACTCTAACTATTTAACTTCTTAACACTACTAAACTGCTATACTTAACAATAATGGTCTACTTAACAACAAACAGTCTATGCACAAAGGGGATGCTACTTGCTGAAGCAAGAGGCAGACGTTCCAGTAACCGTCACAGGTGGAAAGAAGGAACTGAGGGCCCGCGGGGCCGGTGGCGCCCTACGTACAGCATGAGCGCAGTACTCCAGGGGGCACCTGAGCCGACCCTACAGGGCTTGCTAAGGGGAAAAAAGTTCTGGAAATCAGTGCACGGGGTGCGCACTCACCTATATTGGAATGGATATGAGCAATCACTCAAAGATAGAACAGAGTATGTCCGCATTGCAACGTAAGCCGAGGATTAATAGAACTCAAGTGAGCAGATCCTGGGTTTGTTAACCTAGGGCTTGAGCATCTATGCTCATTTGTAATCCCTGGTTGGGAGCAGTTGAACCTGGAGCCCAGTCTGGGGCTCCAAGTCTACACTGCATTGTGTGGGCACAAGTCCAACCACCCATATCCCAGACTTCCTAACACCTTCCCAAAGTGTAGCCACTCTCGCTCTTTGTTCATGGTGCAGTGTGGGAAAACTTGACTCTTCCAGAGGACAAAGGAAGTCAGCCAATGGGACTGTGGGATACTTCTGGTGGAGACCTAGACGATGTGGAGTCCTAGATGACTGTGGAGTTGCATCTGCACTGCAAAGCTATAGAGCTAGAACCCTGGGTTCCAGCTTGACTCAGGCTTGGATTCTCCACCTCTGTGGAGCCCTTGAACCCTGGGTTAGCACGATTTGTGTGGGGATGGAAGGGGGTTAGGCTTGAGCCTGAGTTTGACCCTGGGTTTACACTGCAGAGTAGACACACACTCAGTCTCCTACACAAAAGGAGCTCACTTTTAAAAAATAATATTTGGAGATAAGTAGCTGTCCTGAACATCCCTCTGCTCCTGTCCTTGCGGGCAGGAGGACAATTCATTTGGAACTGTGTCTGTTTCACACCCTCTTTCCCACACAGACAGTAACAGTGAACCTTTGTACCACTTCCTGCAGCCCCCTCTAGCCTGCAAATCACTTTACAAACTATGGCACCCATCTTCCTCCCCCTGAAGTCATAGGCTCAAACTGCCACTGACTTTAATGAGAGCTGCATAAGGTCAAATGTACCCTGAGATCTCTGGGGGAGAGGCAGCTGCCAGGCAGACCAACATCACAGAAGTTTTGGGGTGGGGTTGGAGGGGATGGGAGGCGTGATTTTTGCCAAGGACATATGGACAAACCCCTTGCTCTCACAAAAGCAGCCCCAGGGGATCTTTAATGTCTGCACAGAGAGCTAAGACATGGGGCCAGAATCTTCAAAAGGGACCAGTGATTTTTGATGGCCAAACAGAGACACCTTTAAGGGGCCTAATTTCCACAGGGATGGTGCTAAGACAGCACTGTCTGTCAACAGCCCCTTTCAGGTGTCTCAGGTTGGACATCTCAAGAACTGAGACACCAAAACCATTACTCCATTTTGAAAATCTTTTCCTTGTTTTTAAGATGTTATTTTTAAGGCCCTGACCTGGTAAACTGCAAGTACCTGAAATAGCTGAGCTAAACCCTGTTGGGATTTTATTCTGTGGCTCTTCAGTTCTATGCTTAGACCATACTTAATCTCCTTCAGACACTGACTTGCTCTGTAGTACACACCCCCTTTAACCTGTGCTTACTCATTAGCATGGTTATTCCCCACAACCCTGCAGACATCTCAATCACAGGGCCCCAGAATTCTGCCTAAACAACACACTTTCCCTTCCACATGTGTAAGAGCATCTCCTTCACTCACTCACCTGTGAAATATGGTTTTGTAAACAGCGGCTATGGGAGAGAAGCAGCAACAGTGAATTGCAAGGATTGAGAATATCTGCAGTCTGCTCTCCTAGTATGTGCAGACTTCTAGGAATCAGCAATGTGCAATAATATAAACGTGCGGCTTAATGCAAGGGGAAGTACAGAGGATTCGATGCAGGGGAGCACTTGAACAAAGATTGGGTATTGACTGAAATACTTGCTACTCCAGAAAGCAGAAATATTCAGACAATCCCTATATGAGGAATGACATCATAAAGCATTAACTGTTTCTCTGGCACCTAAACAGCACACTATAATGCTTCACAGAGCTGCATTTCTCCAAATCTCAGCTGGGTTTGATAAGTCATGGAACAGGGCCCCATAGCATTTGCAGTGATAACTGTCATTCTATAAGATCCTCCATCCAAGAATCTCACCGTACTTTGCAAACATTAATAAACTCTCCCAAAAACCTGGGTGAGGTAAGTAGCATCAGTGTCATTCAACTCAGCTGACAGCAAGTAAGGTTTGTAAACTGAGGCACAAGGAGGTTAAATAACCTGCTCAAAGTCCTACAGCAGCAGAGCCAGGGTTAGAACTTGAGTCTCCTGATCTCAATGCTGGACTTACTCCCTCCCCACTGCAATGCCTGCTGCTCACACTGTCCGAAATTGACACTCATCCAAACAAGGCACAGAAAATAACATGTGACCTAGGCATCCAATCAAATCAATTTTCATGTCACATCTGGAATAATCCCAAAGAACTGCTTACAAATGAATCACAGATTAAGAATCTTTCCTAGAAACGATTCAGCAAGTTTCCAGTAAATCTGAGCTGTTTGCAAGTGATTTGCAGACAGGTGAAATGTAATGAATAAATAGTTAGCTGACAATTATTCACTCTGCCTTAGTTACCACAAACAGAAGGTATATGGTAGGTTTACAAAGGCAATGTTCCTAACAATGTCTATTGTTGTTATTATTGATATTTGCATTAGAGGAACATCAGTGGTTCAGTTAGGCCCAGTTATGTTATGTGCTGTGTAAACGTAAGACACATGGGAAAGCCTCCTTTCGAAAGATGTAAAGCCCTTTCACTAGAGTTATTCAGAACTAAGCTAGACAAACCACTGGAGAACGAACTGCAGAGAACAACTGTGAACTGGCAGGGGTGATGGACAAGATGACTTAATGGTCTTTTCCATGCCTATGATTATGATTCCATAACTCCAACTTGGAGAAAAGTAGACAGTTCCATCTGTAGACTCTTTTGTAGAGATGTTGACTCTGTTCCACCAGGGCTATGTTGTTCCTTTTGGATTTCTTGCTCTGGGGAGAATGTTCTCCATACGTGTAATGGAATGAAAAATCCAACAGGCCCATGTGTGTGTGTTGAGAGTTTGGTTTGGGGTTAAATTTGGGATGATAACATTTTTAAAAGGCTCTTAAGTGTGAATGAAGTAACAATGAAAGGAAGAACTTGCTTGGTCCTGCAAAGACAAGGGCTGGAGGGTGTAAAGAGAAAGGATGGCTTTTTAAATGGAATTTATGGCTCCTATGAAGCCACAACTAAGGGTTTTTTTTCTCGTATTTTTCTTAGTATTAAAAAATATTCCTTTCCAAAGTAGAGTTAGTTTCCAAAGATTTTTCAGAACTTTCAGCTGCAGGTGTCCTTTGTAATATATTTTTAAAGTGTTTTTAATATTAAAAATAATAAAAACTCTAATGGTGCTCTCTTGGCTATGGGAATCAGAACAGTTATGAAAGCGCAATAAAGCAGACCCTTTTCTCTGTGCTGCCAACAACTCCAGGAACATGTTTGCTAGAACTTTGACCTTTTACATACAAAACATTAAAACAACTGTAACCTGATACTATTAACTGGTATTAGATTCAAAGTTTGGGAAGCCAAATGGCTTTTTTTTTTATTATATATTTCTTGGTAATTACACACTAATGGGAACACTCTGAAGTTCTGAAAGAATATATTTCAGACTGGCTCACTGTTACCTCATTTTTCAGAACAGTTTCGCTAGCAAATGCCCTTGCCCTTAACTCTCTGCAGACAATGAAATGTAATAAGGGATGTAACATAGACACAACAATTCTTGCGGTGTGCACCCAGAGGAAATCTTTTCAATTTGTCCATAGCTCTTCTTCGGAGTAAATGTATTAGCAGGGCAGTGTTTGAGATGCTATGGGGAAGACTGCATTGTGCTTCTCAGGAATATCAGTAACGCAGACATAACATTCCCCTCCCCTCACTTTAGTATTAAGAAAAGGATGCTGGACTCAATCTTGACGTAGGGGAATCCTCAAGTGGCACAGAGCTATAACTAGCACTATCTGCTTTCCCCTCCCTGGTGTAGGCTTGTTGGGGGCAGAGTGAAAAGGCCAGGGGAATGGCCAGGGGCAGGAGAAAAGGGACGGAGTACACAGAACTTTTATCCAATCCTTAATCAGCACAGCAATCTCCTCTCCACCTGGCATAACTAAAGGCAGCCCTAGAACTGGGGGAGGTAGAAAGGTGGCTTAGAGCCCACTGTTTGAGGAGCTCAGATGATGGGTCTCCAGAGCTTTCCATCTCTGATTCACCTGTTTAAAAAAAGGCAAATACAGCCAAGACTGACTGGCTACCGATGAACGTTCAGTGGCTCATTGACTGTGACTTGGTGCACTGAGCCTACTTGAGAGATGTTCACGTAACAGTTGGCACTGACAGGGACTCTGACTAGCAATCTCAGCAGTGAAGGTAAGGACTGAACGAGCTCTGGAGACTTTCCCTTGGGGCACATCGGTAAAACAACCTGGGGGAAGCTTGCCCTGCGACTGCCCATAATGAACCTATCTGATGGATAACTGCAGATCAGCAATCTCAAGGACTGTCACTCCAGCTCTAAAGTGACAAACCTGATGCACAGCCCAGCACTAGTGAGCAACCCCACAATAACAGTCACATGCATGCAGGGCTGTGTTTGTGGAGAGGCCTAAGTATTTATATTTCATTTGTTTCCTGTGTTATCAGCTGATTTCTGATCATGTACTCAGCTATTGTTGGTCAACTTGGTTGGTATTTTGCTGAAGATCTGAACATGCACCCAAAGTTGGGTGCATTTGAAAAAAATGGAGAGAAGTAAACCAAGACAATCATTAAAAGAACACTCTGAGCACAATAATGGAAACAGAGCCCAGTCTTTCAGCACCCAAGGGAACATCTGATTGCCTTACTGACTTACACAGATCCTGTCCCTATAGCACCTAAGGGCACCACTATAGAAAATGGTGGGTAAAACTGTTTTGATAAACACTTTGGTTCCCATTCTGCTCTGAGCTACAACAGTGTCACAGCACACAGTGTACCAGAGCTGTTAATGAGGTCAGAATTTAGCCCATTCACACTATTCTCATAAGGATTTCATCTATCTGTCTGTCTCATCTATCCCACTTGATTGCACTCATCACTCTTATTGCCCTCAGTCAGAGCAGATTCCTGAATACATTTCAGGCCGGTGTGTCTGAATCATGCCTACCTGCAGCAGGGTCCCCAGTAATTGCATGGCTTTGGTTTCCTTACTTTTATATATAATTTCCATTTCGTAAGAGCAATGAGTTGGCCAAAGCAACATGTGGTTACTGCCCCTCTGGGGACGCAAAACTCTCTTTAGCCTTCTCATGCCACCCAAGCTCTGCTATAATCACCCAGAAATACACAGCCTCAGAGAAGGGCTTTTTGTTTGCATTCATGATTATGTTGAGCTATAGGAAATCTTTATGTATGTAACCCCCTCCTCTAGCAGTGTTGGAAAGGATTTCTTAGAACTATGAGCCAAATTCTGCTCAGTTACACCAGTTAATGGAGTTACCTTGGATTTAAATGAGAAGAGAACCTGGGACTGAGTACCTAGGAAACGCCACTAGCCTACATGTCAGATCCAGAATTTGTTCTACCAACCAGCATCAAAGAGTTAATTTAGAAAGTCCAGCTCTTGGACCAAAGGAAGAGAGAACCCTGCCATCTGTGTTTCCTAGCGAGCATGTGTTTCATAGCAGGAATTCAAGTAATATCGAGCACTGTATATCACTCCTGTTGCGGCTGCCTGTATTGCAATGTCACGCATTAAGTGGCAGGCTGTTTTCTTAACTTCTCTCAAATGTACAAGACAATGATTAGGCAAATGTTTCCGTAACAAATAGTTTGTAAAATTTCCTGCAGATGTGGTTCAGACATCGTTTGCAGAGAGGCAAATCTAAAATGCTCAAGAGTGACACAGGAAGATTTAGGTCCCAAAATATCTGCCTGGGGAGCAGTGTGCCTGCTGGGATTCTGGATGTTCATTTTTTAGGATGCCATGTGATTACAATGCAGGGAAACTCTAAGAGCCCTATCTGTGTGGCTGCCCTCTTGCTTTGACTTGCAAGGGAGCGTGCATTGCACGCAAAGTAAATCCTGCTTTTTCTGCTCATTTTGTTGATCTAATTCTTTTTAAGTGTAAATTTAATGCTGATGCAAAGGGCTGAATAGACAGTCCTTGAGAAAGAACTCCTCTGCTTAGATTCTACAACATTTAGAGCAGGGAATGTACAGACCTGATCTACAGCCCTCACTTTACTCACAAGAATAATCTCATTGAAGACAATGGAACAACTCATAAAGACTGCAGGATCAAGTCCAGTACATATCAAAAACCCTTTATAAATATGGGGGGATGTACTCAATTCTTAAACTTTATAGTACTTATTCACTTCCCCAGTTCTGAATGCCAGTTAACTCTTCACTGCTCTGTGTAGGCGAGATGCAAATCTTCCAGTAGAGACTGAGCTGGTCATGTAAACTGGCATATATTCTTTAACAACCTGAAGCACATATGTACCAAACAAATGTAATTGCTTGTAACTCCAGGCGATGCAGCAGTGCTCAGAGAGGACCTTTTGCCATTCTACTGTCTCCCAGAACAAAACAGGGAGAATATGTGATGTTTTACCAGTGCAAGTGGATTTGGAATTACACTGTTGTCCATACCTTTGGAAGGTAGTTAGACTTGCTTAGATCTTTGAATAAATCCCTTAATAACCCTTATGCCCAAGCTCCTACCAAAGAAGGTATAGGTAGGAGCCATGCACATTACCAAGGGCAACCAAATTGTAGAAGGCCAAGGAGGAGTTGGCACCATAATACTTTACACTTTTCCACTCAAGCATCTCAAAGAGCTTCACAAACATGAATGAATTAAACCTTACAACTCCCCACAAGAGGTAAGTATTCTTATGCCTATTTTATTGGTGAGCAAGCTAGATATGAGAGAGAGACAGAGACAGAGAGAGAGAGAGAGTTCTAGGTCACACAGCTTGTCTGTGGCAGAACTAGCAATAAATTTCAGGTGCTGTCATAGATTTGGATAAGCATCAGATTTCTGTGAGGGGAACCAAACACTGAATCCTATGTGCCCTTGCTTGCTGGGACTGGGCAGAGTTTAAGCCCTGATACTGGCTTTGGGCATTTAGACATGCCTTCCAGGCACAGACCTTGTGTCTGACACCTCTCTTGGCAGTGGGGACCTACAGCCTAATGGCCTACACTCTGAAGCTAATGTCATCTCTCACCCAAGCCTCCCAATCAGCTCCCGTAAGTTCTCCAGAATCCCGTATAGCCTTCTGGTTTAGTTTCCCACCTCAGGGGTAAATGACAGTGAAAGCCAACAAATGCATGGAGAGATTTTGCACAGACTTCTATACACCACTATTCTTTACTTAGGTAGATCAAGAAATATATAGCCCTATACAAATATAAACAGTCGTATAAGCATTTATCTGTCTCAGATTCCTCACCACGCTGGAAAGTGCTTTGGGAAGAGGCCTTTGGGAAGTCCAGGATCCTTCCCCTACAGCTAATGGCTTCTCTTCAGAATCACGCAGCCTTCTTTGGTCCGCTTTCTTTAACCTAACCTGGCCCCAAAATTAAACAGGACCCCCTGCCTGTCTCTTCCTGTCTCATGCCCAAAGCTTCCTGTCTGTCTCTGTGAGTCTCTCAAGTTTATATGTCCCACTACCAACATCTGGTTCTTTTGTTCGGCTTCTGGGAATTTTTCACTTCCTCTCCCTGCAGAGAAGTTGGAGGACCTAGTTTCTCCACTCAGACCTCTGTAGCATACCCGTTGTCCCAAGTGCGACCATTAAAGATCTAATGACCCACAAATACATCAGGTCTGGGAGACATGTACTTTAGTCCTGTCAGCAAATGGTGGATTCCATATTACACAGAGGCATTCCATTATACAACAAATGTATAATAACAACTTCATCTCATAATCAGAATCTGTAAGTTGTACATAACTAGAGTCCCCAAATTGTTACAGGTGTTTTGATTCTCAGTTCTGCTATCAAATACACCCCACTCCTTCCTGGCTTCAGACACAGTCAGGGACTTGCAGGGGAGGGGAGGCAAAAAGACATAATTTAGGTTCACACTATAATAAAGGGACTTAAGGTCAGGGGATTCACAGAAGTACCTGGTGGCAGCATTAACCTGAGAATGACCAAAGAGACAAATTCTTCCATTGCAGTCATCCAGCGATAGGTCTCCTGGGTCCATTTAATTTGCCATGTAATTAACAATCATATAACCCATCGTGGCCATGACCAGAGCCCACGTGAAGTCTGACCAGAGCATCTCTCACTTACGTTCTTGGCCAATGACATGACTATTTATAGTATTCATAACAAAACATGTACCTTACCATGGCAACCACAGCACCCGTGTGCTACCACAGAGACAAAAAGCTTTGCCTTATAGAAAAACATTAACTGATGTCAACTTGTGCTTCTGGAACAATTTGTTTTCCAGTTTCCAAGCACATTTTCTTCCTGATTGATCATTATGGTGCATTATTTATTCATTTTCTCTACATTGCACATTTGTCTCTTGTTTTTATTTTCCTTATAATAAGAAAAAAATAGGATTAGAGAAGCAGGGAGATAGCCTCCTAAATCAGATCTAGAAATGGTGCATAAGGTTGGATCAACTGGCTCCCCAAATGGAAACTATCTGTATGAGGAAGTTTACTGGGCAAGAGAGTTCCATTTTTACCAACTTTGGACCAGAACCTCAGCTGGTGTAAATAGGGCTAGCTCTACTGAAATCCACAGAGCTATTATTGAGCTCTTTGCATTCATCATTAGTTATTTTTCCACTTTGCACTTCCTTTTGTTGTTTGTTTCCATGTCCTAGAATTTAAAAGTCAAACTTGAGATAATGTTTCTTGCTATTTAGTTACCATCCAGCTCCATATTATTATGTCACTTTATTGGTCAAGTTACTGATTGAGATCTAAGATTTTGCTCTTTCTTTCCCTAACAGAATTAAAATATTAGGTCAAAAGAAGTCAAACTCATAGCATTTCTTAGCCCCATAATACCCCTAGATAAACCATGGAATGAACAATAGTCCTGCTGAAAAATGTTGAATTACTTTCATGGCTAGCACACAAGCCACAGACACCTGATTATTCTGAAATGCAGTTCCACTGCATATTAGTTAACAAGCAATATTGTACAATGAACATCAGAAATCACAATGAAGAGATAAATGCTGCCACATTCCAAAGAGGTAATGGGGGATAGTGTGGGAATTATTATCTCTGATTAAGTATTATTTAGATGTGTATTTAAAAATGGTGGTGTATTTAACACCCAGAAAACATTTAATCACACCCATACCCACCCACTCACCTTTCCATCTTCTTGAAGATGCTACCAGTTTCCTTCAATAAGATTTACTTTGCAAGCTGAATGAGTAATTTGTACAGACCAAAGTTATACAGGGACAGATTCTTCCCTCATTTATATCCTCTACAGTGAAATAAATAGCATTCCACAGGTCACTGCGGAATTTGACCCACTGTTAACATTCCTAGCACAGACTAAGCTTGAAAGGTTCTAGGGAGAAAACTAAACAAAAGAATCACACCACTATGTTTCCTGGCAAATGCAGTGTCTAAATATTCTGCAGAAACTCCTCATTGATGATGGAGTTGAGCCACAAGGAGATCTGGCAGGCCATGCTCTACGGCCAACTTTAACCTCTGTTAAGGCACTATCTGTCCTTTTTTAATAACTACCTGTTGGTGCACCCTTTCCTCCATCCCTCACCCCTATGTCAGGTTGCTGTGATTCAAACTCTGACCTGGGGTGAGGAATTTGGGTGAATAAAGACCTCTGCTAGTATAATGTGGTGATTGTGCACAAGCCCATGCTAGGAGAGTGGTAACAGCCTAACACTATTTTACAGAACACAGGCATGTTAAGGACTAGCTATCTAGGTTTTATTTCAAAGCTCCCCTATGCTTGGTGACCCATTGACTAATAATAATAATGTTTACTTTGAGACAGCACTGCCCATTCCAAATCACTTTACTACCTCTGGGTTAGATCAACATCAACTCATACTCTCCATTGTCTCAACGACATCAGTGGCCTTGCACAGGGTCTAAGTCAGTGTGGGTCTGTCTCCATCTGCAAACACAGAGATGGATCTAGATTTGGATCCAAAGTTTCCCACAGTTTGTTGATGTTTGGGTATGATGGTTTGGGTGTGATGTTTTGGTTCAGGCCCATCACTAAGAAAATGAAGATAACAATATTTACCTACCCAAAAGTTGGCATCTTGTTGCTTCATTAGCTAATGTCTGTAAAGTGCTTTGATGCTTAAAGATAAGAATGAAATATCATTGCTGAGCATCAATGTTGTAACATACTAGTTTCTGGACTGTAAGGAACAATCATGTGATCTGTACTTTGGTTCCAAGATACCCACAGAAATCATGCATTAACCCTCTAGGAAAAATACATCAGATCAGTAATTCTTAGCAAAATATTTCCTACTAACCATTCCATTTCTTCAATAATCTCTTGACAGTTCAACGCATTCTAATGGGGTTAAAGAGGCAACTCCTATGCCTGTCCTCCCACACTATCCTTATGGTTGCACACACCTAACAACTCACATGTTAAAAGTACCCGAGGAGTTAGGCACCCAAATTTAATGGGAGTCAGGAAATGAGCTCCTTTGGGCCTCTGAAAATCCCAGCCTACGTCATTACGTAATAAGCATAATCCACCTAGAATGTAATATCTTTGGAACAGAGACCATCTCTTTCTTTTAAGTCTGTGCAGGATTTGGAATAACGGGGACCTAGCCTCTAGGCGCTAATGCAATACTATAAATAACAATAATAATAATTGCACATAAAGCACAAAAGAAAATTGATTTTCACTAGATATAAGGGACTGAGAGAAAACTAGGAATAGTTAAATTTTGCTCTGTAAATCTACTCAAAATCTATAGATTTATGTGAAAAATAAACAACAACAGCACAGAGAGGAAGCTGTCATTTCCTGGCTTGGGTTCCACTCCCGTCTGCTCAGAGATTGTGCTGAAAGGCTTTTTGGGTCCTAAATTCATCTTGTTCAAAAGGGAAAACTGATGTTGACCCTATGTGATGACGACTTGTAGAAAATGTCTTGACTGTAGGGCTGAGAATTTGGCTCTATGCCTTACTTAATCTTTAACACCTCATCTTAATCCTTAACCCTTTATCGCTCTCCTCCTTTCCAGACTAAATAATTTGTGATCTCCAATTGTATAGCTATTGCCTGAATCAGCACAGGGTTAGCCCAAGATTAAGCCAGTGTAATTCCATTGACTGCGATGGACAAACATCATGCCATAAATCTAGGTTCACCCTGAGGTGAATCAGGCCTCTTGCTTTTAGAATTCTTCCTATTTATAGTTTGTCCCACATGACAGAGCATGACTATGTGTTATGTATTCCTGGTCTCCCCAGCGAGACTTATGAAGTAGGATGGGAAACCACAGTTGATGTGTCTGATAATGGAAAATGAACAGGAATGGCCATTAACTACAGGAAGCATTTATATTTGGGAAAAAAGAAAATCACATATCATATATGATAAAAGTAGAAAATTTTAAATCAGCCTCCCGTCAAAAGAAACCGATGTTGTCACATGCTGACCTTTACAAAGACAAGGGAACTGGATGTGCTCCTGCTGCTCAGAGCCTTTGGAAGTCAATACACATGGACTTTCATTGCAGGCTTTATAGGAGATTATTTCTGCCATTTCATTACAGCAGTTTCTGCAGTTACTAATTCAGTGGTATGGAAGTTTTAGAGCTGATGCAAAATGGCTGATTGTGGATTTGCTTAGAAAATAGACATTATATGCTACAGAACATGTTAAGTCTGATGGGATATTTCATGGAACTTAGTAAGGGTGTGGGAAATACTCCTAACAAATGCTCACCTTGCTAGCTGGGGTGTGGTTGGGGCAGTGGTTCATGCATGCCTCCTGGTTCTCCCTGCTTCTCCTCCCGCATTATGAGTGTATGGGGGAGGTGTAAGATACTGCTCCTTCTTCTTACATCCCTTTCTCCCCATCCCGGACTTACTAGAGATGTGGGAAATAGCAAAACTACTCACAATTCAAGGGCATCTTTATCAACATTTGCGTTAGGACCCTCTTCTCTTTTTCTGAATCCATATCTACTGCCAATAAAGGAAACACAGCCCAATGAAACACGGTGGAGGTGTAATTGTAATTTCTCAAGGCAGTATTTCAAAATAGTAGGCAGAATAGTTAGTTCCTGACTTTACTCAAGACTATAGACTGTTGTATCTCCCACAGCAGATTTCTGTAAGTGCAGAGCGACTAGCTTTGTTGGAAATGAACACCCATCCAGTATCTGGGATGGATTAGGCTGGACAGCATCCAGTTCAGTGCCAGATCTCTTTGCCATTTTGCTGGTTAACAGAGCACTCTTTGTGCTGAGAACTTAAAGTCAAGCCAACTTTTGCACTATTATTGAGGAAAAATGGAGACCAAAAAAAAAAAAAAATAGTGCTAGGAGAGGGAATGGTGAAGGGTAACACTTAAATAGCATGAAAGCATTTTTGGACATCTGTTTCATTTTTATGTGACCATTTTAATATTTTTCACTACTTGAACCATCCAAATATGATCACACTTCTCCCTCCTAGGTTTATAAGCTGAAATAATAATAAAAATGTCTGAACAAATGCAAGTTGTGTGTGTATGTAAAATATATAAGCCAGATCCTCGGCTGATGTAAATCAGTGTAGCTACACTAACTTTGTATAATAGTAGCTTATTAATGTGTACTAGGACCAAATCCTGGTTCCACTGAAATCAATACAAGTTTTGCCATTGACTTCAACAGAGCTATGCCAATTTACATCAGCTGAGAATCTGGCCCAATATACATGAAATTGTGGGCACATAGAATCATGAGGCTAGTTTCTCTACTAGAAAAATTTGGAATGTACATTTCCTTGGGAGACAACAAAAGAAAGCAAATTGCAGTAGTGATTGTGGGCATGGAAACTGCACCCTCTCTCCAAAACTTCCCAAAAGCCATTAAAAAGGAGCTAATTTTTAGTGAATATATCTTTAAATTAATTTTAGTAATATAAAAACACTCTTCATACTGAATATGCAGTACATATGGGTAGCAAACGGAACACTTTAAATAATCATTTATATTACTGCTTAGATGCCCCAGTTGATTATTGGAGCCTCATTCTGCTGGGCATTGTACAAACACAAAGAAAATGACAGTCACTGTCCCAAAAAGGCAAACTAAATAAACAACAAGGACAAAGGAAGAATTATCCCCATTTATAGAAGAAAGAAGATGAAGAGTGGCTGCAATATAAATATTAAATAATAATAATACTAATGAGACATGAGGTCAACTTTTAAAGTGCCTCCAAAATGTGTTCTCAGTTCCTGTTGGCAGACTTGTCTGTGTATTCAAAACCTCACTTTTGTCTGCACAAAACTGGTTGACATTTGTAATGAGAAATGTACGGCCTGGAAAGCAATGGTTTTACCTTATATATTGAATTAATTCAAACATCTGGGAGAACTTTAATATTGACTTCAATCGGATCCAGATTTGGCCCCAATATACATTAATAAGGTAAAAGACACTGGTACACAGTACAGTTCACAACCTTTGTGGCAGGAGGATTTACCTAACCTACCCGACAAAATAATACATTTGCCTTTTCTTTCAGAAAGAAAAATGCTGCTACTACAACCTGCAATTTATGAGCCAGCACCACCCACAAGTGCTTTACAGGAATCAATTCCCATCTCACCAGTTGTGGTCTGCTATTTTGCCAGCATTCTGGGGGCAGGAGGACCTTTAATCCTCTAAAAGCGCTGTAAAATAGGAAGGTCATTTATCTTAAAAACTTGCTGTATATCATTTGTAGTAGAGCCCTTCCATTCCCATCACTGCCTGCCAAAATGGCAGAGCTAAACAAAAGGAAAAGAGAAAAAGAATGCATATCTGTACATAAATAGATTGTATCTATTTGGATGCAAGTAGCATCGACAGAATAAGTGTTTGCATGATCGTGCCCTAAGACATCATTAGCCTGTCATCTAGGCACAGATTCTCAAAGGTATTTAGGCACCTATCTCCCCCTCAAGTCAAATGACAGTTTAGTACCTAAAGACCTTTGCAGATGTGGGCCCCAGCCTCTGCACCAAAGTCATTTAAAAACTGCCATTCTAATGTATCTTTACTAGTAGCATTCAACTTGTCAGAGCCCCCAGTGTTTTCTACTCCTGTTTCACACAAACATACGGTAATATTCCATCCTGCTTTTCAGCTGGTTTAAGGATCAGGAGAACTTGCTGTTTGTAAACACTTTGCATTTATTTTAAATTTCAAAGTAAAAAGTCTTCTTCTGATGTTAAAACCTGCAAAAATACCACACAAAAATAAATGCCCAAGCACAATAAAATCTTGTTTATGATCTCTGGCTTCTGCTGGTGCCACAAACAATGTCAAATTCACAATAATATGGCAGCCAGCAGGAGATTCAGAAATGCCACTTTTAATTAAAACCTTTATGTTCAGGTACTGTTGTCAATTGGTAAGTGCTTCTCGCCATGTGATCTCTCAGGATATTGCTCTGAATGAAGTGAGGGCAGCTTTTCAAGGAAACAAAACCAAAACTTGTTGCTAGAATTGTCTGTATTTTCACAATTTTCCAAAAATTAATGACCCGGGGGACCATATGCCTCCAAAAATTGCATAGAGCAAGGGCCATGGAAGATCCTTCTCTGGCCTACCTCACATGTTCTGTGTTGATGTTTATTAATGTATGACAGCATGCACAGCTTTCATAGCAAGGAACATCCCCAGGGAAACTGTACAAAATTTCACCACAGAGGATTTATCTTTACATTTGGATAATTTATCAGAGAGCAAAGCCATTCTACCGACATAGCTGTACGTATTCATTCTCTGTAATGATAACAGGCAATCCAACAAGTCTTAGTGGGAAAAGAAAAAGATGTGCAGTTTATAATCTCAAGGACTCCTGCTCCCCTTGCTTCACTGTAATTGGGATTGCAGTACAGTAGAGGGTGGGGGTAATTGTTTATCTGGGCTAGAATATTTGGAAATAAGACTTTTAAACTGATTACTTGAGAAAAACAGAGTCCTGATCTTCTAAAAGGCTTATACTGTATTGCTCACACTTTCACAGGGAACATGATCTCAAAGCCTGTAGATTTTTAAAGTTAGCTAACCCTGAATGAACCTATTGTTAAATTTGCTTTAGTGCACTGAAAGCATAAGATCGATTCCTAGTAGCGAGAGATGTCGTTAAATCAATAGCACATGTAGCTCATTATTCTGATGACTGACAAGAACTGAGAGTGGCCAGTTAACAAGGTTCACTGACATGGAGACCTAGCACACCAGGAATTTCTGCGCTAGAAAAGCATACTTCAAGGGAGGGGTGGAGATAAAAAACTGCTAAGTCTAGAGAAGCAGAAAGACTTATGATTGCAATGTTCGATTTATCTTCTGGTTGGGCCATGGCAGTAGATCATGTGTTTGATAAGGGATACTGCACGATTGCTTTTTGGTTAATGGTAAAGAACTTGTCAGCCAGTTAGCTGTGTGTGTATATGTATTTATATATAACAAAACAACAAAGGAGATGGTATGTAAATATTCTAGCTTTCTATGCTAGGCTAAGATAGTCATGAGAAAGTCAGGTTTAATGATTTAAGAGGTTTTTCTCACGAATTCAAAAAGAAGACCTGTAAGAGCACTCAGCAGCAGATTACCACAAAGGTAAAGTATAAAATCGTGAGTAAAAGGACTGAGTCAGGACTCCTGGCTTCCATTCCCAAGCCACCTCTAAGCCACTGTGTGGCTGTGGTCCTGTTACTGTTCCATGCCTCAGTTTCTCCATTTTTAAAATGGGAATAACAACACTTCCCTACTTTACCAGGATGTTTAGACACTTAGTTAATTAATGCTGTAAGATTCATAGATTTTAAAGGCCAGAAAGGACCATAACGATCACATAGTCTATCCCTCTGCATAAATACAGGTGAGAAAATTTCACCCACTGATTCCTGCATCACTCCCAGTGACTTCTGGCTGAGTTAGTGCCTTTCTCTTAGAATGACATCCAATCCTGATTTAGAGACTTGATGGATATGACTTCAAGAAATGTGTTGACTGAGATTCTTGGATGAAAAGTGCAAGAAACGTGTGAACTACTGTTACTAATACTAATTAGTAATACTACTCCAGCAAAATGATAGCAGTTATAACAAAGGAAGGAATAGAAAATAAGGTTGGTCTCATACAGTAAAAGGGAGTGAAGGAATTGAGTCATGCAGCTCTGAGGTGTTCTAAAGGAAAGGCTACAGAAAGCTATAGTGACCCCTTGCAGCATATATTTATTGTCTCCTCTGTGTTCCCAAGGTGATCATAGAAATGTCTATCCAACAGAGACTCCTCAGGTTGAGCACTGCCTACCTTGTTTTGAGTGCTTCAGAAGGCTCCTTTTGAAGGGTAATTGAAGTTTTACCATTGACTTCAATGGAAACGATTAAATATAATCTGGACTCAACGCTGTGCGCAGACTCTGAACCTATTCCTATGGATTAATTTTGTCTACCGAGTTTCAAATGTCATCAATCTCCACTGTGCACAGGAGGGCATTAAACTTAACAGTGAAAATCTATACATGATCCCTGGCTTATTCGTGAAGAGAAACAATGAAAGTCTTTTGGTCAGGAAATGTATGGATCTTCAAGTGTTTGAGAGACAAGGTGGATGAAGACCAGCTTCTGTTGGTGAAAGAGAAACGTTTGAGCTTATACAGAGTTCTTCTTTTGATCTGGGCACTCTATGCAGATAAGTAAACAGTTTCTCCTTTCAGTGCTCTCTCAACTCTGCAGTCAGTCAATGCACTCAATACAATGCTAAAAATCAGGTAAAATTTTAATCTCAATACATTTTTTTTAAAAACTAAGATGATTGAAAATGGGGAATTCTGAATCAACAAGTAGACATATCAAAGAAAATTTCCCATTTTCAGTTTTAACATATTTTCCTCCTGCTCTACTTTTTCCCTAACGTTTTCATTTTAGACGTTGGCATTTGGTGGTAAACCCTCGCCACTGATAAACCCTTGCCAGACAATAAATTTTTTTTTTCCAGGAGATGCTCCTGTTTACATTTTTTTAAACTCTCTTCTTTTTCTCTGATCCCCCTTTTCACTCAGAATTAAGTTATTTTCTCCTTGCATGGTTAACTTTCATGTGTCCTATGATTGCATCTTGAACCTTCCATCTAGTATGGCATTGTATATTGCATTTCCAACAGCAGCTGCCACTAAATGCAAATATGTTACAACTAGATCTACTCAACATTTCACCACCACCACCGCGTTCAGCTTCATTTCTGGATTATTCAACAAAGACTTTTTGGGAATAATTAACCCAGTTTTTATCCTCCTCAGCTGATGACAGGAACCAGTTTCAGGAGAGAAGATAGCAACGTGGTTGCCATCTTGTAGTGAGCAAGTGTTTTTAATGTGTATTTAATGAACAAGACTTTATGCACATAATATATTAGTAAACGTTGTTACAGAGGTGTTCATAGTAGCCATAAATGTAAACTTGCTATGTACATTTTCATCCATTAGCTGCCCAGCTGGTTCAACAGTTTTTATAGCATCATCATTATCTGATCAAACTGTTACACAAACTCCAGTTCATTTGAATGGAATTCTGTTAAAATACACGCAATTTATATATTGATGAAAAATATATTTGATTAAAATCTTTTACCTACTTCTCATAATACAATCAGAAATATCTATTTGTCTTCTAAAATGTTACCACACAGGACCCAGTGTGAAATGGATCTCTGATGGTCAACTTCTTTGCTTTGATTGGTCCACAACATTCAAACTTAAACCCCAGTCTGTCATTAAGAACTGCATGGGTGCGATTGAGGCTCAAGGGCTCAATCCAACTCACACTGTACTCAATGGTAAAACTACCACTGACTTTAGCGGATGCTGGATAAGGCCCCTGATTCTACACATTTTTGTTCCTTCTTTACTTGCTGGTGGCTTTCAGAGTTTCCTTTCTAATGTTCTTGATTTTGGTTTTCTCTGGCAAAACCCTCAAGAGTTTGAAAGCAGGTGGGAGAGTCTGGCCCAAGAATGGGGGCATGGTCACTTCATGGACCATAATCACATACTGGCCTGAAAAAGATAAGGGAAGGTTGGGAATTAAACATTTTAAATGAAGGGGGAAAAAACCACAGGGAACAGTGATAGAATTGTCTTTGTGTCTAAATTTTTCCATCATCACATTAATTCTCATGTATGAAAATTAGTGTACAATGTCCATGACAAATAGAAAGCAAAAATGAATACTTTTGTTTGTTTTCTATACTTTTAAGAGCATAAATATATATAAAAAAAGATTTCACCATTTACTGGCAAGTATGACTATCTGTGCTGAATTTCACGATACTGTAGATTAGTATATACAATAACATCCCAAAACAATATACAGTTAAAATAGCAAAAAAATGCCACTACCAAAACAAATGTAATTTAGGTGATGATTTATGATCCATATATAATTTATGATCATATTATGATATACAGTAATACTTTATATTTTTACAGAATCTCAAAGAGTGTACCAGACTAGGACTCTGGTCCTGTAAGCATTTGTGCACGTTATCTTTATACATATGAATAGTGCCATTGGATTCAATGAGACTACTCACATGTGTAAAATTAAGCACATGTGTAAAGCTGGAACAGGATCTGCATACATCTAGCTCCACTGAAAAGCAGACACCTCTGGGCAGAGTGTGCCAGTAACCTGGAGAACCTACCCACAGCACAAAGTGCAGTAATGAGAGAACTGGGATAGGAAGAGGGGAAATTTTGACCCAGGACAAGGTCTTTAGGATCTCTAATGTCTACAATGAGTAAACAAGACCCATGGCTGAAAGTTTCTTTAAAAAGAATAACACAAAGTAACTGCATGGAAGTCAATTTATCCACCTCCAAAGAATGAAAGGTTGAGTTGACCCTGTAATCAACAAGTATGATGTCTTTTGTGTATTATGAAAAGCAATACCTGGAAATCCATGAAAGTCAAACTAGATGTTATGTACTGAAAATAATTTAAAATGAGTATCGCTTTCTTTTACAGACTGTGGGACTAGAATGGTGACGCATTTGGGAAAGAAATGTTTGTCAGCTACTATGTATTTTGTTTGTCAGCTGGGAAGGAAAGGGACTCTCCATATACAGACTAATCAGGGTATGACCTTACAGTCCTTTCACATGCAAATCTCCCACTGATTTCAACGGAGATCCACACATGGAGCAAAACAATACAGAATTTTCAGGGCCAGTTACAGCAGCTGCTTCTGTGATGTAGACACTTATCTTCAGGCATTATGGCCACCAACTCATTTCACACAGGCCACTACCAACCTGGGCTGGATTCCAAATGACAATTTGGAGGTCGCACGCTCCATATCCTGTTACTAAGTCTCTGGGCCATGAAGTTGTGATAAGTAAAGATTTTTAAAGCACTGTATTTGTACAAGCAAACACATCCAGGATATCCAGGTTATATTCTAAAGAATGTCATATTCTGATTGACACTAAAGGCCCTCTCCTCTTTTCCCATCTGCAATGTGTATCTTCACTTCTCTCTTTTCTTCACTGTATGTGAAAGAGGCACTAGATAGCAGGAACCAAGTAAAGTGTATTTGTCCTGTGTCTTGTGGAAAATCTAGCTGGTCTATTTCTGCTCTGTTACATTCCTATGACCAACTAGAGGTTTGATTTTAAACATTTCTGTGCTACTTATAGTATGTGCCTGGAACTACTAGACCAACAAAGCTGGCAGTTGTTGCTAGTGGTGACCATGTATTCCAGTGAGGTAGACAGCAGTGCTGCCTGATTATCTAACTTTTTAACTTTAATTGCAATATTTTGGAACTCTAAATAAAAACGATAGTCTTATATTAAATCATTTCTCTAAAACATTAAGAAGGGGATCCATGACTCCATGGGTCCTTAAGAAGTCCAATAATTATTTTTGGATGTTGTAATCGAATATGGCATAGAGTCACTTAGTTAGAAATTAATTTCTTTACCCAGTTACCATGAGGTTTGCCTATAACTAGGAGTATCTGGGGGGTTGGTACAGCCATCCTTATCATTTTGTTTACTTCAAGTCCAAAATGTAGACTAACAACATTAGAGGGCCTAGGATAAACTGTTAATAGCTCTCTCTCTACCTCATCCTGCTGCTGCCTATACAACTACCAGATTCTCAGACACGAAAGTCAGACGAGGCTGTACAAGCCATTAAGGACTGTCAGTGTTTGCATGTTACAGTAATAGAATTATCCAGGATTAGTTAATATAATTAAAATGCATCAAAGGAGGCTTGCCTTTGATACTTTACTGTGCAAAAAATACACTTTAGAATGAAACCATGGATGCACGCAAGAAGCATACTGACGATAGGAGAAAGGAAGAAAAAATGCTTGACAGAGTTTGGAACATAATAATATTGAAGACCTACAGTTATAATTGCAATCATCTATTAATGATTAAAAATATTATTCTGAACTAACATTTGGGCTGAGTTTGGTAAGTTCTAGAGCTCATTGAAAGTGAAGGCCTGGCACGTACCTTGCAGAGATTCTGACCCAGGCCTTCACCCTTCACCCTGCCTGTGGTGGCTCCCTTCTCCTTGGATTTACCTTGGAGACGCCAGCATTTGCAAGACGTTGCTGCCCACTTTCTCAAAAGTACCAAGAAGTCTGATCCACATCACCGCTCATCCTCAGACAACTCCCCTGGATCCCCATTCACAGGCTCACTGAGAGCAATTCCGGGCCTCAGGGCAGAACAGTCAATGGCCCCCTAGAAAAGGATGGCTGAGGTCCAAGTGGGCTTCACCAGAACTTTTTACTTATTTATTATGTGCTATGCAGGTTCCCAGGCAGTGGAGGAGGTGGTATCTGTTACTCAGCTTCCCGGGTCCCTTGGACTCCCCAGAGAGATGACTGATGAACCCGGGTAGCTGAGTAGCAGATACCACCTCCTCGGCCTGCCCGGGAACCTGCATGGTGCATAATAAATAAGCTTGGCTCAGGGGAGGGGTGGAGAGCGCGAGGGGTGGGGGCCTCGGTGGAAAGCAGAGGTATGGAGGAAAGGAAGATACGTATCTATCCTCCCATCCACTCGGGCCCTTTTAAATTGCCAGGCTCCTGGGCAATTGCTCCTCCTTCTTCCCTCCCCCTACCCCTCCCCCCCCCATTGGTGGGCCTGCCTATTCATTTTAGGATACAATTCAATACTGCTTTTCTTTTCAGCATTCTCCATAGATTTTGCTCCTGCTTGCCTTAAAGACTCCACCTCTTTCTCTTTTGCCTCCGTAGTCCATCAGGTCATCTAGCACAACACCTCTTTGAGCCTTAAGACAACCACTCTTCTTTTAGTGAGACAGCCTAACTCTGGAGCTACTGCCATCTAGAACAACCTTCCCATATAACACTGCCTTATAGACACAATAGGCCTGAGTCTCATTTAGGGCCTTGAAGTGGGCTGAAATGTAATGCCACAGCAGTTTTAAGGGGCCTCAGTGTAAATGAGAATCAGGCCCAATCTATTTTCAAATCTTAACTGAAAACTTCTCTTTTATCACTTGCCTATATCTCTGAATTTCTCCCCCCTTCTGCTAGTATTTAACTTTGCATTATTTAACTTTTTTTTTTTTTTTTTTTTTTTTTTTACACATTTTGGGAGACACTTTGCATTAAAAACGCCATACAAAATGAAGTGCTGTGCTGTATAATTGGGATTAATAACAGTGATAAAATTGGTGTATGCTTTTAAAGCAGTCACCAAGGTACTGTGTAAACAGAGGGTAACTCCAGCTGCCATTTAAACAGTTGTTTTGGCTTAGATAAGGAACAAATAAAAGACTTTCAGGAAAGAAAGTTATTTGCCCCTTTTATTGCCTGCAAAATGCCTGGAGAGTTTCAAAGCAACAGGAACCATTATAAAAGTGAGTGGGAAATAAAATAAAAACGTTTTGTTGCCTTAGAAACAGTCCTATTCTCCTTACTTTTCCTTTGTGACATATTAGCCTTCTGTATGTTTTGGCACCAGAAAACTTATTAAAACTAGGTGTGTGTGTGTGTGTGTGTGTGTGTGTGTGTGTGTGTGTGGGGGGGGGGGGGGGGAGAGCTGGGGGAGAGCAGGGGGGTGGTTTGTTCCTTTTGCAGAGACTGGGAATTTTCTCTGCATATTGAAACTTATATCTATAGGAATGGGTTACACTGTAAAAAAGGAGCAAGAAAACAGAACTAAGCTTCTTAAATATTCAATTTAATTCTGTGTATTCTGTGTACAGCAATTAATCCTGAAAATTTCCTACCATGGGAGAGTGTAAAGACTCCAGTGGTGTTTTCTGGCTGCAGATGCAACAAGCTCCTATTGATATCCATGGAAATGGTGTGCTTGTCCATATCAAAAGCCAGAATATGACTCCAAATGTATTCTTGCAAAATAGAACAAAGCCTATTGGGACTGTGGACAATGAATTTTTCTCTGTCCAGGCAAATCTTTCTCTAGGGTATGAGAGCTGTAAAATAAGTTTAAATTGGTTTTTGGACCAGTAAGCAGACAAAACTTTATATGTATAACATATCCAAATAGACTGTGTACACAAAGTAATAGCATAATGCAATTTATTTAAACTGGTGAGAAAATGGCCAGACACTGTGAAAGAAATGGAATTTTGACTGAGATTAGATAACTGATTTTATAAATGCATGTTAATTTATTACTGCATTGTTCACAATGCAGTTTATGTAGTATTCTGTTTAAACAACACCAGGATTAAAATTGCTTGGTGCTTTATTAAACTGAATGTATTAACATGAAGGTTGTCTGAAAGCACAGCCAACAGACCTGGCATGGAAAGAAAATTGCAATAATAATGATTTTATATTTAGATAGTGACTTTTATAGTGAAGGATCTCAAAGCACTTTACAAACTATATAAAGGCCATACAAATCACAGCTGATATAAAGCCACTTTTGGTGTGAAGTACAGAACTGCACAATAATTTAGGACTAGAAGTGAAGGACACTGCATGAAATTGAAATTACAGGGGGAATTTAGGTAGGCAGGATGTTATTACTGAAGTTGGAATGTGGCCAGGACACCTGGGTTAACACCCTACTCTTGGAAGAAGTGCTGTGAGACTTTTACTAATCTAGACTAAAGCAACATTTAAAAACAAAAATGGGGCAACTGAGCACCTCAGCTATAGTTTTATTTGTCTCTTTTAGTGCTGCATCTTAGCTTGGAAAGAATTATATAGTCACAACACAGAAAGCTGGGAGAGATACCTTTTCAACCCAATCCCCAGAAAGAAGTATAAAATACAGCACAGCATCATGCAGCAACAGAACACAGCATTTAAAGTGTATTCTTCTAACACTCAGAACTACAGTGTGATCCTGCATCAAGTGCACACAGATTTCACATTACCTGGAACGAAACGTTCTTTGACACAAAATGTCAGGATGATTGTAGAAGGGGAGAGGCAGACCAGCTGAAAGTCTCTGGGTAAAGGGAAAATATAGGGGTGGTATCATGATAGGAGTCTTCTACTGACCACCAAATCAGGACAAGGAGGTGCTTGAGGCATTTTTGGAACAAACAATAAATATCCAACAGGGAGAAATTGGTTTAGAATATGAAGGTGGAAAACAATTTGGGTGAAAATGATCATGAAATGATAGTTTTCATGATTATAAGGAAAGGAAGGAGTGAGAGCAACAGAATAAGGACAATAGACCAAAAAAAAAAAAAAACCTAACAAACTTATAGAATGGGTAGCTAAGGTCCTATGGGAAGAAAATCTAAGGGATGAAGGAGTTCAGGAGAGCTGGCAAATTCTCAAAGAAACAATATTGAAGGCACAACTGCAAACTATCCCAATGTAAAGGAAAGATAGGAAGAATAGGAGCTCCTAGGGGATAACAAGGTTAAAAGAAATAGTCAGCATGAATATTTTAAGCCAGATCCAAATATACTGCTCCCTGCTGCCATGTCATGGAACTCAGAATCAGAGCCCAACATGCAGAGATATGGTTTCAAGGCAAAATACAAAAAGAAACAAACACACCAACATACCCTCTCCCTTGCCTTTTAATTCAGTGTGAAGTTCAGCTGTAAGGGTGAAGGCCCAACAGTCAAGCTTGACCCACCATATATTCAGGAGCACGAGCTCCTGATATTTTAGTTGCTTATGATGCTGGATCTGATTCCTTTGTAATGCATTTTTCTTATCCTTTCCCTTATAGAATAATTCACATTTAACACCAAAATGCGAGGCACTTAGGCATTTACGTTAATAAAGAGGGTTAAACTGTACCTAGCCCTGCACAGTCACACTGGGGAGCTGGAGAGCTCAGGAGACTTACTCCATATGCCAGTGTAGGCTCATAGGTGTCATGCTGAACACTGTCACAAGCGCTCCCTGACAGACAGAGTGGCTGGCTAGAGTGCCAGCAGCACTCCAGGGACCTCAAGAGGTGTGGCCAACTAGGCTGCACATGGTCAGGCCATACTTTAAGAGCCTGCTACTTGCTGTGGAGGAAGAATTCATCTTTGCTAGTTTCTTGAGAACCCATAAGAGCCGCTGCTAAATAAACTCCATCTTTCAGTGTCAGGGGAGACAGAATGACTTGAACCTGCGCTGACTGCTACAGCTCTACCCTCTTCTTCAACATTCTCATTGAAGGAAAAAACAGGATGTGGCCCTTTAACATGAATGTAGGGAAGGAAAGAAACTTGGGTATTCTTTTAATTTTGACAGTATATCTTATAAAGTACACAAATATTAAATATTCCCCTAAATGCAACAGCTCCACATTCAAATAATCTGCACCACAGCTTGTTTCTAAAATATATATTTTTTAAATTCACTGAGGATGTGATAGCCTTTGAAACATTGTACACATAACAAGTACTAACATTTTACATGTTGAAGGATTGCCCTAATGCATTAGAAAAGATCTCTCATGCACGGAACAATCTTTAAATATTTAAAATTATACCTGAAAGCATGTTTTGTGTCCTCTCAGGATCAAGTATAAAGCTGTGATCCCACAAAGATGTGCTTAACTTTATGCCCCCATTGACTACAATAGGGCTAGTCACAGTGCATAAAGTTAAGTATGTTCATAAGCTTTTATAGGATCATGGCTTAAGATTGCACCAGCATTGCCAGTTGTTTTTTGTTTATTTAAACACATTTGTGCCTTTAGCTAACATTCCTGCTAGAGCCACATTGTTTGAAATTCAGCTCTCATTAATTGAAACTAAGAGGCATAACAAAATTTCTGGGGAATTATTAGCGTGTGTTGGGGCCAGCCTCCTCCTTCTCATACACTGGTATTAGAATTGCATGCTATTTCCATGTGCATAACTATCAGGACAATGTTATTTTCAAAAATTGTCCTCTTTTTCTTGGTGTGGTATTAATTGTGAATGCATAACAGTGGGCACTGGACCACTAGAATACATTTTTCCATGGTTAAGGAAACCCTTAGATCCAATGTGATTTCTTCAAGATATTCCTTCCAATTTGCAAATTTCATTATTTCCCTTTTATTGCTTACATACACACATATTATATTCCTTTTACTCTCTCCTTTTTCAGCAAAAAAATTCTGCCCATAAAAGGTCTCAAATATGTTCTCAGTGCAGAGTCGGAGGAACAAAGCTGTGTACTTAGATGTACTCCAAGCACCAAGGCTGAGGGGAAAGGAATCCTCTACTCCAAGCCACATAACAATGTATCCACCATCCCTTCCTGTCCCCATCACTGTTCCAGAGTTCAGGAAGTCCCAGGAGATCACTGATCCAGAGTTTCCAAAAGGGACGCTATTCCCCTTTGCTAGGTTCTGCCATTCGGGCCCCACAGGATTGTACCAGTTCCAGTACTGTCATGTCCTCTGTGATCATGGGCAAAGAAGAGCAGGTTTAGCCCTATAAAATCATTAAAGTAAGAACTGTTTCTCCACAGACTTCCCCACAAACCTCAGTTCAAATGTACTGAAATCTAACAGCTATGTGATGGGGTGTTCACCCCACACTTGCCCGGAAAGAGTTAATATGGATTGAGAAGGGGGCTAATTAAACCTGCAGGTCATAGCTGAGGACAGTCAAGTGGCTACCATGAAGGAGCCCAGCTGATGAGGAATGAACTGGACTGGATTTATAATGGCAGAAAATCGGCAGTAGGGGAAGTGATGGGAAATGGGTTGCAGTGACTCCCAGGGAGAAGGGTTTGGGGCTACACAGAGAATTAGTCTGCAGTTGCTCCCTGGGGAATGGAGGCAAGCGCAAGATGGTAAGGAAAGGGCTCTGGGAAAGGCACCAAGATCCAGAAGGGAACAAACCTGATTGGAATCTAGAGTACAGGACAGGCCCGGATGCCTCTGCCAGCCACTGAGGGAGTGGCACTATGAAACAGTGAATTGGAAGACTGGCTAGGATTGCTGAAGGAAGACCTGGGAACCCTGGAAGAAGAAAACAGGGATAGTGACCTGGCCGAAGGGCCAAGTCACGAAGAGGAGGCTGCAGTATGAAGAGCAAGAGAGGGGCTGCAAACTTGGGAGAGATGGCATGCAACTGCTTGAGTGCGTGTCAACTGCACAAAGCTAATCCCCAGAACAGCCAGGAGGAGGTGTAATTCCAGCGGTGAGTGGTGCACCCCATCACAAGCCAAGATGCAATGTCAGAATTTGCAGACTATATGCAGAATCTTATGGTAGGTATTATTAAACCAATAGTTAAAATTTTGTCATGGGTATTTTTAGTAAAAGTCAGTCAGGGACAGGTCACAGGCAATAAACAAAAATTCACAGAAGCCCATGACCTGTCCTTGACTTTTACTAAAAATACCGGCCGGGGGGGAGGAGGGGAAACGCACTAACAGTCTGGGATACTGGCTGCTGTTCCAGCCCTGCTGCAACTCATGTGGCGGGGGCAAACCCGTGGCTGCTTCAGCCCCATCCCACTGCTGGGCAGCTGCTCAGTGGCATACCGAGGGATGGGGGAGCACGCTGACCCGACCCTTCCGCCCCCACACTGGGCACAAGGAGGGAGCCGCGGGGATTCCGGCCGCATAGGGGCCAGGTAGGCCCCACCACCGAGTGGGCCAGGAGCATCTTCCTGGCCCGTCGCTCCCGCTCACCATGAGAGAGGCTGGGTCAACACGGCCACCGGGGATGTCAGCGTGGGACAGCTCCGAGGAGGGCCTGGCCAGCGTCCCCTCAGGCCAGTGCATGGTAGTGTGGCCCCCTTGGTACACCACTGCCACTGCAACTACCACCCCCACAGTGGGGGGAGTGGAGGAGAGCAGGAAACAGACCCGCAGACACCCCCTACCCCGCTGCCACCGACGGGACCCAAGTTACACCATTGCAGCTGCTCTAGCCCTGCCACTCTGGCATGGGCTGAAGCCAAAGAAGTCACAGAGTTTCATTAAATCCATGACATCTGTGACCAAACTGTATTGTTACCAAAAGTTGTCTAATGTTTTAATTCTGTGACCTATTTAGGTAAAGATATCCCTATGGCATCACTCTACCCAGCACCCATATCTCTCGTGGCTTGGTTCTCAAGAATTTAATTCTGTGGAGCACTGGAAATGATATTGTGGGCCACAGTTTAAGAAGACGCACATTTTTAACAGTGAAGGTCGTTCACCAACTATTGGACAAGTTACCTAAGGTTGTGGTTGATTTTCCATCACTTGAAGTCTTTAAACCCAGCTTAAATAGAAGTTACAAGCTTGGTGAAATTCTCTGGCCTTTGATAGGCAGATGGTCAGATTTGATGATCATAATGGTCCCTTAAATAGAAGCTACAAGCTTGGTGAAATTCTCTGGCCTTTGATAGGCAGATGGTGAGATTTGATGATCATAATGGTCCCTTTTGGGCTTAAAAACCTATGAATTCATCAATCTATGAAAGTTTTTTTGTATACAAATCTTCCCCTCCTTTATTTCCCCTGCCATCTGTTCTAAAAAATACAATGACATTTAAATCAGGGGAAAAGGAATACAATATCAAATTTCTTGATCTGGAATTTGATTTCTCTAAAGGAACTAGCACTGCAAAGTAATACAGTAAAAAATGCCTTGCTACTTTTAAAAACCCACCTAAACATGGTGTAGGAAAATGCAGCAGGCAGTGCAGTCTGTAGTATCATGCTCCATTAGCTCCATCCATTTGAATGGAATTCTATATAGGATTTATATATGTTGGTGCAGGTTTTCTTGAAAACAATGTCAAGAAAGGTCATTTCTATGTTGTGGAGTTGTTTCTTGACAACAGCGAGGCACAAAGCCCTGGAATAAATACGTATACCCTGGATGTATAAAAAGTATGCATTTGCTATCTTAGCAATTTTTGTCTTTCAGATCTCTTTACATTTTACTGTTTATCCATTCTTGGAATGAAATTATTATTTTCACAATGCATCAGTTCAGAACATTCCATGGTAGACAGATCACTCTATAAGGATTAAGCCAGCTGCCTGGCACACCTTTCCTTATTCAAATAAGATTTTCTACCAGAGAAAAACAAGTTGGTTTTTTCTTTTCGCCATGTGATGTAATTGGTTTGATACTCAGACCTGTGCGTTGTCATGCTAAAATCTTTAAACAGCACAAGAAGCCTATTCTTGAGGTACTGTCAAATGATCCCTGAATAGACCGCACTAGGGGCTTTGTGGGGAAGGGCGCTCACAGTTGCTTTCAGCTGCAGCTTTCTGAAGAGTAATTCAAATCAGCTCTGGGAAAGTGTTCTGCACAAGTCTTAAAATAAAAGATACAGTATTTTTGTAATAAACCCCAAATCCAAGAAGATTGCTAATTATCAGTAGAGGACTGATCAAAACTTTCTTATAAACTAGAGCCTAAGACACTTGATTTTATTTTTACTTTAAAATATATCAATCGTTTATTTTAAGTTGTCTAATTAAAATTTTCTTTAGATTTTTACTAAAGAAAATCTGAAGCAATGAATTTTTATTTAAGCCCTGCTTCCTGAACATCTTACCAAGAGATCCTCTTTATTAGAAGTACTAGATCAACTTCTCCTCTCTACTACGTCAGTGTAATTGCAGAGTAGTTCCACTGCAGTCAACCGAGCAGAAAATTTGACCCATAGCAGCATTTAAACTACAAACAAGGGTGAGTATGATCAATGGGGGAATTTGGCTTAAAAATCAACTGCACAGCCTGGCCCAAAAGGTGTTGTTTCAATTACAGAATATCAGACACTTTCATTCATTCCATGTAACAAAGCAGTGGCATACCTTGGGTCTTTGGTGCCCAAGGGCCAAAACTGGTATTTGTGCCTCCCCCACCCAATCGGTGGCAGCAGCAGCTGCAGGGGGGTCTGTTTCCCACTTTTCCTCACCCCTCCACTGGGGGGGGCAGCCAGTGCGGCAGCAGTGGCGTACCGAGAGGGCTATCCCCACCGTGCACCAGCCTGCAGGGGCAGGAAGTGCCAGCTGGCTCCTTGGAGGAGGAGCCGCCCCCCGCTGACATTCCTGGCAGCTGTTCCACTCCCCGCTGGAGGGGCCAGGTCGGGAGTGACAGTGGTTAGGCAGATGCCCCCTGGCTGCCCAGCAGTGGGGACCTACCTGGCCCCTGAGTGGCTGGGATCCTCGCGGCTCTCTTCTTGCACCCAGCATGAGGGGCAGAGGAGTTGGACGCGGAGGGCTGGGTCAGTGCGGCCACCGGGGATGTGAGCAGGGGGAGGCAGTTCCTCTGGGGAGGGCCCAGCCGGCGCCCCCCCCCCAGGCTGGCATCCGGGAACATGGCCCCCTCCGACCCCCCCCTCAGTACACCACTGCAACAAAATCTTTTGTTTCTCTAGCTATGTCTTCACTACAGCATTAAGTTATCTACAGTAAAATTAACTCTTCTTGAGTTAGCCTAGCTTGAGTGACAGCGGCCACACTGTGAAATAACTTTTGAGCTGAAGAGCGTGACTGGATTACTGCTCAGTGATTGTGTCTGTAGCTGATGAGTTGCATGGTAGCCTATGCCTCTTGACAGGCCAGCCAATTCAAGACAAAAAAGCACCATACTTGAGGTAAGAGGTTTTGTTTGTTGAAAGGCCTTGAATTAGGGACAACACTTGAGTTATGACTTGAGTTAACTTTGCAGTAAAGAGAAATCCTCTATATTTGAAGGAACACTTTCTCCCATAGAAGCAGCATCAACAATACAACACCATGTACTATTTTTTAAATGGAGTGCTTGTATTAAAGTAGGGAATAAGTGGTATATGGAAATAAAATCATACAATTCACTTTAGGCACCTGGCAGTTTTGCCATGTGGGTTTCTAATTAATATATATAATGGTCAAACTTTAGATCTTCACTAATAAAAATGTATGGGAATCTAATTAACAGCCTATATTTGAGTTAATAGTGATAGTCTTTGTCATCTCTAGCTTCAATGACTGCAATGTACCCTTGAAGACCATTCAGAAACTTCTGTTAGTGCAGAATGCATCAACTGGCCTGCTTAGAGTAGCTAACTGCTGTAAGAATGGCATATGTGGACACCCTGGGCATTGTCCTACTTCCTCACTGGATACAATGCCCAGGGGAGAGCGAAGGGAACCTGGCTACGTAAGAGCCTGGATGAAATCCTAGTTTGACCTGTGTCAATGGCAAGGATTCCATCTATCCCTATGCAAACTTTTGTGGCAGCTTAGATTAGATCTTGCTGACAACCCCTGAGGTTGAAAGGTAGGGTATCCTCAATGGAGAGTCTTTGGCTGTGGAACTCACTCCACCTGGTGGTGCACCAGAGAGACCAAGTTATTTTGGTCTTGTGCATGGCTCATCTTTTTAACCAAACCTTTCTTTGACCAGATAAAACTATAAAGGCACTTTCTTCTTCTATTTGTTTTTCCTGCTTTTTGGGGTGGGAGTGGGCAGGTGGCTCATAAGGAGAGGGTTAGTTCTGCTGTAAACTGTGTGCAGTTATACATGAATATTTTCCTTCCATATGTGATGTTCCAGATGCCATAAAGATGGGCATGATATTTATTACTAAATTAAAGAAATAAGACAGTCTCAGTAGTTTTAGGGATATACCAGCAATGCTCAGGAGTCTACTTTAGAGCACTCAAGCTTTTATGCACAATATTTTTGTGGCCAGTCACATAGATTTCAGTGGAGCTATTCTTACAAGTAAAGTTAAGCACATGAAATAGTGTTTGCAGGATCAGTCTCAAAGAGCCCAGTCCTGGTGAGTGCCAAGTGCTCTGAACTCCTTTTGATATCAGACCAGGTCAGTGTGGGTCCCAAACTCAAACAGTGAGTTTCTCCAGACCAGCCTCCTGTACTGAAAGCAATTCCATTTGCTACTGATTTTTGAGCTTTAAAAACATCAGTGCAAAGAACAGGATAGCTGCACACAGACAAAAAAGGACTGTAATCAGGCCATAATGGTACAGACACAAATATTTTCAAACTATGAAGAAGTAAAGCTGAATGGAATTTATGAATGAATTATTGCAGCTCCCCAAGAAATCACTTCAAAACCACCATTAATAATATACCTTTCTTTACAAAGAATTATTCTCAGTTTATAAAGACAGGCCTTGTAACCTCCTTCATCTGTAATAGAGCCTGCAACAATTACAATAAGCTATTAAAGTATCTACAAATTAGGCTTCTTATGTGATTCTCTCTCTCTTTTCGATGGACATTTTTTGGGATCATAAATAACAGTAAAATTATCATAAAAGCTAATACTACTGTACTTAAAGAAAATTATGTAAAGGTTTATGAATTTTGCAGCCATTAATAGACATAAGTTAATGGGCCATACACTCTCCAGAATATGATACCTGATATTTTTCCACCAATGAAACTTCCATAGATGCAAAAACCTTCAGAGGTCACCAACTTTAAAAAATGAAAAGAAAAGTTATAGCTCTATAGTAATGAGTATAAAAATGAAATAGACACATGAAAGCAAATATTGCAAATGACAATGATCCATTGAGTAGACCAGTCAAATTAGGGTATGCAATCTGTCGTTTTAACAGAGTCAATAAAGTCAGAATTCGAATATGCAAGATCAATCAGATAAGTTTTGAAACAGCTATTCTTTTTGTGTATATTTTTTGTGCACAGAGGGACCATTATGATCATCAAGTCTGACATGGTGTAATTGAGCTAGAGGATAATTTAGACAGATATCCAATCCAGGTTTAAAGATTCCAGGTGATGGAGAATTACCACATCCCTTGGCAATCTGTTCCAATGGTTAATTACCTTCACTGTTAAAAATGCACATCTTTGATAACAGAACAGTAGTTAATAAAAATTGGTCTTCTATTTCATCACTGTTGAGTTCCTGTGCTCAACACAGGACTGCAAAAATATCTTCCTCTTTCAGCAGAAGAGTGAGAGTTCCATGATAACAGCAATATTTTTGGTAAACAATCACAAGAATAGCTTTTATAAATGGATACGATATCAAATACTTGATTTTTAAAATGAAAAATGTAACAATCTTTGGTGTATGAAAAAACTCTCTCTCACCCCTTCTAGTCCAGTAGGACATTTGATCAATCTCTTCCTTCAAATCAGGAGGTCATAATATGCTGCCTCCCCCATCCAGCCTTACCAACACACCTTGGACATGAAGGACCAACTCCATGGTGGGTGTAAATAGGCATAGCTCCATTGATTAAACTCAGCTACATTGATTTACATCAGCTGAGGATCTGGCCCCAAGAGGAGGACCTGAGATCATGAGATAGCAGAATACATTGCTTCTTCTACTTAGGCATGGTTGAAAGAGCAAGAATCTATTTAGTGCAGGTTTCTTGGTCTATTGCCATACCTCCACAAAAGTAAAGTAAGTTCCTACTGTGAGAGCTCTCTTCCATATGTGATTCTGTTTATCTTTTGGTGTCACTGAGAGTGTGAGGTTAAAAGGCTTCCATGAATTTGCTTATAACCAGATCCAAGATAAATCATAATTGTTATGGAGGACACCAAACAAACAGTGATTTAACAACAAGAGAATTATGATTCACTTCAGAGGAACCTAAAACTATTATCATTTTGTGATAGACAAGCTGTTGAAGAAATCCTATGTTTTGAAACAAAGGCCTACGAAATTAGGACTAGACTGTCACTTAATGGTCTTGAAAATGTAATAAAAACAATTGGTCATGATCATCATCATGATTTAGTTATTTTGATCCTGATATTACACTGCTACTCAGTTTCCAAAAGACTTCACTTGAGGGGTATGATAATGCAGACAGCTAGAAATCCTTACCTGGCAACACCCTAGAGTCCTTCATGGAATGCTGATCCTGTTTTGACTTGTACCTGCAGAACACAGGAAAAAAGCATAGCTATCACAACACTTCTACTGATAATGATACTCATAGAAATTAGAACTGGAGAACTACCATTACAAGATAAGACAGTACAGAACTGTCTTCTACAATATATTTTTTATTGCTTTATCCAATTTCTAACCTTTCTGTAGCATATCTCCTAGCAGCATGTAAAACAGACAGCCAGGTAACTCATCTTGAGTATCTTCACATATAATGTGATCAGAAAATCCATCAATCAAACTTACATTTCTGAATCATTTTTCAAGAAGACACTTCAAGACTTGGGAAAAATAAGAACATTAAAAGAAAGCAAAAGCCCTAGATTTAATACAATTAGCCTTGCATACTCTTTCTGGCCTGAGTATCATGGCAGTGTTGGATAGAGGAAATCAGAAGCAAAGGTGGGCTTTACAGGTCCAATCCTGCTCTCTTTGAAACAATTACCAAAACTTCCATTAACTTCAGTAATGAAGGATCAAACCCCATATGCTCATGTGCATGCTGATTTTCAGAATGCTTTTACCACTTTACAGCTATCTCATAGCAGAGCTAATACCAGATACACGTGAACCTTTCAGTTTGTATTTGTTGATACATTTAAGTTTTACTTTGTGCATTTTGCAGGTTAGCTTTAAAAATGGAGGATGAAGGCGTCTGAGCCTGATTCTCTACTCTCCCCCGAGGGTATAAATGGATACAACCATTTACACCCATGCAAAGTACCCAAATTGCATAGGTGTAAATGACTGCACAAGGTTCAAGGCAATGGAGAATCAGACCCACAGAGCCAGACACTCAATTTGTGCAAACAGGTGTAGCTCCATTGAAATCAATGGAGCTACATTGATTTACACCATCTAATGAGCTGGCTCATGTGTGCAAATGTATGTGGATCTTTATACCCCAATTCAGTACTGCAATTATGCACATGCTTAATTTTAAGCATACAGCCCCAGATTGAGGAAAGTATCCCTATTCAGGAAAGCACACAAGATAATGTTTAATGTTAAGCGGGTGTGTAAATCCTTGTAAGCTGGTGGCACCGTCCGTCCGGGGCATCACGACCCTTCCTCAGGCCCAGGCTCTGAGGAAGGCCATAGCATCTCCCTTTAGGGGGAATAAGCAGTGCCCATTCACAAGTCTTTAGTCGCAGCCGGGCAGGCTGACAAGCAGTCTGATGCCCCTGCTTAGCCCTCAGGCAGGGCAGGGAAGGCAGGCAAAGCAGTCTGATGCCCCCGGCCCGCAAGCTGGGCAGGGCTGGTTGGGTAGTCAGCAGCCCCTGGCCTTCCCACAGGTGGGGCTTGTACACTAGTCTGTGGCCCCCAGCCTTGCAGGCAGGCAGGGCCAGTAGAGCTCGGAATCGTCTGTCTGCAAATGCAGAGAATAGCACTCCCTCCCGGGGTGGTTAGGAAAGAAGGGAAGGGGGACGCAGACCCACCCGCTTCCACTGCGTCCCAGCCCAGGGCCCAAGCAGTGGCAAAGCAGTTTGCCACTGAATCAGCAGGGCTCCAGCCACAACACGCTGATGGGGTTTAGCCCCTGACTCAGCCACTTGCTAGCCGGCTGTCCCTGGGCCACTTCCTCCCCCGGTCCCTCGGTAGCTGTATGCCTCAGTTTCCCTCTGGGTCGCTGGGGCATACTGCGAGCGGCAGGCCCACAAGTCCCTCCCCATCGACCGGTGGCAGGTCCAGGAACTCCTCTGCATCATCAGCAGAGGGCAGCTCCTCCAGGTCCCAGGGGTTCCTCCAGTCCACAGGGTTCCCTCAGCTCCCGGGGTCCCCCAGCATCAGGCAGCTCCTCCAGGTCAGGGCTGGCCTCAGGGGGTATTTCCCACCCAGGAGTCTCCGGTGATTCGTTCCAGCTACTAGGGCCTGGCAGCTCCACCCAATCACTAGGGCTTGGCAGCCCTGTCCAATCGCTAGGGCCCGGCAATCTGGGCAGGTTTTGGATGCTCCGCTCGGTGGGCCAGGAGCTACAAACAGCATCGGGGTCGGGCCTAGGCTGCACCTCCAGGAAGACATGTCTGACTCCAGCAGCAGCTTCCTCCCTACTGAGCTTCTAGGCCGTCCTTTTATACTTCCCCTTCCTGCTTTGGCTCCGCCCCTCTGTTGCCAGGCAGTTTGGCCTGTAGGGCCCCGTTTTCCCCAGCAGGGGCGTCACGACCCTTCCTTGGGCCCAGGCTCTGAGGAAGGCCATAGCGCCTTTCTACAATCCTGTATTGAAGTCAATGAGACTATTCATGTACTTAAGTAAAGCATATAATTTCGTGCTTTATTAAATCAGAGCCCTAACAGGCAGTCTGTACATGGACATGCTACATGTTGAAAAGAGAACAAATTGGAGTAACATGATGAAAAGACTTAGAACTAGCAACTAATTTAGACCCTGATTCAGCAAAACACTTAAGCACATTTAAGTCACACTTAAGTCAATGGGACTTTTCCTTGCTGAATAGAGATGAACTTAAATATGTGCTTAAGTTAAAGAATCAGGGCCTTAGTTACTGACTTTCCTACCAACTGCAAAAGTTGGAGAGCAGTAACTAGAAGATTTGTAGCAAAGCACTGCAATAGTGAAGAAGACAAAAGTTTCATTAACTAACCTAAAAAGTACAGCTCTCCTCCAGGCTAAATTATGTAACCAGAAGTAGCACATTTAAATATGTGATTAATGTCAACTTCCAAACAAAGCTCTGAATCCACACCAGCTCAAGAATCCTCTAAAAACAAGCTGTCACCAAAAGCAAGATCCTCCAGAGAGACCTAAGATCTCTGCTTTGGAAATCTATCAATAGTTTATCAGTGTTAAATGTCAGAATATATGAAAGAAAGCGTGAATAAGGGGTCAGATTAACAATACAAAAATACCCCCATTTCTTTCTATTAGTCTGGACAATTTGTCTTTCTGCTTTTGGGGAACTCTTCAAATAACATATATTTTGGCAATGCTTATTCCTATAGCTAAAAGGAAATCTTTTATTTTTTTTGTCCATATTGCTCTTACATCATTTATATAGCAACAAAAATGCAAAGTAAAGTAAGACAATTCTTCAAAATATCAGCCTGACTAACAGGTCCTGCATGGATCACAAGTGTAATATATGACCCTGCAGCTACAAAACTATCTACCTTAAAATGCTAAATAGGTTATTCACATTCTAGGGAGTATACTATATTACTGTCTTTGTGCATAGGGAGTTATAAGCATTAAAATCCATCAACAATTATGGTTAACTCTGAAAAACTGTTTTTAGGTTATAGTTATGTTTATTTAATATTTTCTATATTTCTCGCTACTGTTTTTTCCAACACTAGTGACATTTGCATAAAAAGATCTTTGCTTCTTCAGAGTTTATGTGCTGCTAGTTCCCCACCAGAAGTCATTAAGGCCCTAGTTCAGCATTGCACTTAAGAATATGCATAACTTAAAGCATTTGAGTAATGCCATTCCTATTCAGCAAAGTACTTAAGTATGTGCTTAAGTCCCATTAAAGTCCATTAATCCCTTTGCAGTGAAGTAATATTAAATTCAGCAGGATGCTGGATTTGAAGGATCAAATGTATGTTCTGGCATGGCAAATCCTGTTGTTTATCATAATACAGTATCAAGCTACATACTGTAGCCTTGGGACTGATCTAGCATTATATAAGATAGTATTGGTGCCTTTAAAAAATTTCAACTCCAGATGCCACTGCTTCAGTGATTTCAGATGGTGAACTAGCTGTCATAAACAAGTTAAATTTGAAATTGTTCGTTATGTAGTAAGGTTATTCTACTGAAAATGATAACTAAAAAAATCTAGACATTGTACCTTTAAGATACTTAGCTATTCAAACTTTGTATGTACAATTTTCATGATAAAAAATTAAAGACAAAAGATGAAAACTGCTTTATTTTAAATGGAAAAAAGGCCCCAGATATATCCCAAGAGTCAAGTTAAAGATTCAGAAGTCAGGGCTAGGAGGGGAAAGGAAGATAAATAATTTAGCACTAAGAATAACTAAAGCCTGTCAGTCTGCCAACTTTAAGAGAAATAAAAGGGTTTACAAGAATCCTAAGAGTTTTTACAGAACCCCTAGGGCTTTGAAAAAATAAACCCTGTACAAGAAAAGAGTTCAAAAGTATTGTGCATAAGTAGATTTTAAAGGCACTGATTAAAATATGAAAACAATGATATGTATGGATTCCATTAGCTCAAAATTAGGCTGTTCCTTTGGTGTTTTATTTTCCCTGCTGTAATTGTATACTGCAGCATCAACATGATTGTCTCTTTAATAGATGCATCTGCTTGTGAGGGGCCAAGGAGAATGTGCTTATTTGGCCAAAATGCACTAGCCTATCATTTCAAGTGACATGTTAAAGCCTTTCTGGCATTACAATGTACTGGCATTCAGTAATACACACATCCTCACTCCGTTCAGGCAACCCATACTTTCATGTTCTAAAAGCAAAGAAACATCAATTACAGCTGCCTTTGAGTTGAATGAATAATTTTTATGTACTGCAGTGTCAATTTGCATGGTTTAATATACCACAACTATGGAAATAAAAACTTTAAGATGCCTCCTCCACTAGCTCTTCTGTTTGGGCAGCTCAGTGTGATTTTCTTCCACTTGAGAATGTTTTTTGACTCAGGCTAGTATGGCAATATCAATAAATATTGAGGTCCTTTGAACTGCATTAAAATACGAGTTAAATAAGAAAACCTACAGATACATGAAGATTTTTTTTTTAATTCTGCCATCTCAGGGCTGTATTTTTTTTCAAATCAAGATGCAACCTTGTACTTTGTTGCTCAGACAATGTTAAATGTAAAGACAGAGTTTCAGAGGAAAGTCAAGTTCATGTTTAAGCCATAAAACTCTTTTGAATTGAATTGATTATAGTGATCATTCTATCACTTTAATGTCATCTCAGCTGGCATGTATTAAAAAGACATGCATGTGACATAATACTGGAGCAGAGTGAAAGAGCCTGTTAGCAATAGAAACCTATTTCTTTAATTAGAACTGGATTATCATTCCCTCTTTGTTTGTTAGAACTTTAAAACTGTAGTAATGCATTGCATACAGCACGGTAAAAGTATTAGAAAGAGCCATCAAGTTTAGTTAAAAACAACTTCATAATTAATCATTCAGGCATGGGAGAACTGTACACATGAACAATGGACATAGGAGAGAATGGACAAATCTCTTGCAGCCCTCACTCATTCACTCACTGTTGAGGTTGAGAAGAGCTTCTCTAAGGGGAATGCTTTTTCTCTTTGTGGACTCTCCCATAAGCAAAAGCTTGGATAGAAGGGATGGGGTTATTTCTGCTTCAGGTCCAGTCCTATGTCTTGAGTTAGGTGATACAGAACTCTTTTTTCACTAAACTTGCACTCATTTTTAAATGAGTTCACTTTGGCCACACACACACACTCATTTGGTGTTAATTTTCCTACTGCAAGCAACTCAGTGGTACTAGCCCAAATGTTTGCTTAAAGTGAATGTCTGAGTCACATCTGGCAGGTATTTGCTGACCCTGAATTTTAAATTCAGCTATGCAAGAATTGGTGCTGAGAGTGCTTCTGCCTGAGAGAGCAGAAGCTAAGTTACATGATTTATCTGGCCATTCATAACTACCCATCACAATTCAAGCAGACAAGTGTTAACAATCAATCTACAGAAATTTAAATAATTTCAGAAAAATTTTATGAATGTTTCAACTAGCAAATACATGTAAGAATCACAATCTGCTCCCAGATTTTCCATGAACAGACAAAGAGGCAGAGTTTGTCTGATGCATTACTCATTGCAAACTGTGTCCCATCTAGCAGGATTCCCTGTTGGTGTGCAGAAACATAAAGGCAAAAGATTAAACCTGTGAAACCTCTTATAGGCAGGATGACGTCTTTGGAAAACACCAATAACAGAATCAATAGAATCTTTTCCCAAAGATGAGAACTAGTTGTACAGATAACCGGCCTAATTCTCATCTCACTTACACAGAGATAAACCAGGTGAAACTCCATGGATGTCAGTGGAGTCACTCCTCACAAATGCAAGTTTTCTTGGGAAACTTCTGAGGCCCATTCCTTTTGGAAACTGGACTCATTCGCTTCCATCACTTCTCCTGCAGAGAAGCAACCATATCACTAAATTCTGCAGAACTGCAGAGTGTATCAGCATAGTCCTATTCTATTAGTGTCATCAATTCACATTCTGAGAATCAAAAAAGGCTTTGATATGTGGATTTGAACATGTACAGAGCTGGGCAGTTATTTTAAGTTAATCTTCTATTCCTTTGCCTAAATTATCCCAAGATGACAATGTGATTCTGAATAGCTTTGTTTTTATTTCTTTTGAAATAGACACAGTTTGAATATTCTGGGTTAAATTTTGGTAAGCATTCTGCATGTACACATACAAATCACATCAACAAATGATAAGGTGGATTTTATGCATCTATCTCCCAAAATTGTTGTGAAAGTGTACTTCTTTGATGTCCAGCTGGAACTACTATTGGAAACTTGTCTAGCATCAGGGATTTCCCATTAAAGCCAGGTTGGTTTTCTCACCATTTGTTACTCCATGGTAATCCAACTAATGCTAAGACTGCTAAATTTGCTGTTCTTCTTAGAATATTTCAATTTCAGTGTAGAATCAACTTCAAATGAAATCATCAGCAGGTTTAAGTCCATCTTAAATACTTGTCCTCCAGTGCTTTAATATTACGGCCAATTGCCAAAATGTACATTATTTCTGCATTTGCATTTGCACAGTTATGTCATTGTATTTGCTATGTAATTTAATGGCAATATTTATATCTGAATAATAATTAAAAAACAGTAAAAGAGAGTGATAAGAAATCACCAACAGAAATTATAGTTAAATCTTCCTGCTGAATGGAGAGCTAGCTCTGTGACTTAAGAATATGTGTGGAAGGGAAGCAATTGTCTTTGCTGCTGTTACTAGGAAAAAAACATTTCAAAGTGTTGTGTAGTAGTTACTATGCATACACAATTATTTTTACTTGTTAATGACATATATATGCACTTCACTAAAAATGTATCCCTAAAATCTATTGGCAGCTTTTGACCCAGAAACTACTAACTGCTTTTTTTTTGTTTGTTTGTTTGGAAACCTCTGTGGGACTGCCTGGTTCAGTTTGAATTTATTTAGGACAAGCCTTCTTGGAGCCTAATAAGTGCTACAGATCAGGTTCTCAGTTTGTGACCATAGGCAGGTGTTTTTCTGATGCTTTTCAAACACACACTCGGTTCCCAAAGGGCTCTTCATCATTTCAACCTATCCTTTCGGTGTTTTAATTTCAAGCATGATCTTAATTATCACTGCTATGCAAAAAAAACCCAAAAAACTCTGCTGACTAGACAGGGCTGACTTTGGCCTGCTAAGGTGCTTTATCAGGAGAGATGTAAAACAGAATAATTTGAATACTGGCAGATTGTCAATACTTAACCATTTTCCAAATACTGTCTCCTGCTGAAAATGTCATGCAGCAAATACTGCAAAAGCTGCTATTAATTCATAAAGCAGTTATCCACTATGATATGGGAGCAAATTGAAAGGTGATAAAGATTCACTGTTAACTTTTGTTGGAACTGAATCTGAATGACAAACAAACAAGCAAGCTGACCACACATCTTGACTTATGCAGATAAGACTGCACAAATTGGTGCAGGCTATTGAGCTACATCACTACCCCAACACGTATCTTCATGCCTCCAGCTTCCACCCTGGACACATTACATGATCCATTGTCTACAGCCAAGCCTTAAGATACAATCGGATTTGCTCCGATCCCTCAGACAGAGACAAACACCTACAGGATCTCTATAAAACATTCTTAAAACTACAATACCCACCTGGAGAAGTGAAGAAACAAATTGACAGAGCCAGACGGGTACCCAGAAGTCACCTACTACAGGACAGACCCAACAAAGGAAACGACAGAACACCACTGGTCATCACCTACAGTCCCCAGTTAAAATCTCTCCAACACGTCATTAAAGATCTACAACCTATCCTAGCAGATGATCTTTCTCTCGCTCAGGCAGTGGGCAGCAGACCCATCCTGGTTTACAGACAGCCCCCCAACCTGAAGCAAATACTCACCAGCAACCATACACCCTACAAAAAATCCAATCCAGGAACCTATCCCTGCAACAAACCCCATTGCCAACTCTGCCCACACATCGACTCTAGTGACAGCATCACTGGTCCTAACCACATCAATCACACCATAAGGGGCTCATTCACCTGCACATCCACTAATGTTATATATGCCATCATGTGCCAGCAATGCCCCTCTGCCATGTACATTGGCCAAACTGGACTATCACTTCGCAAAAGGATAAATGGACACAAATCAGACATAAAAAATAATAACATCCATAAACCAGTCGGAGAACACTTCAATCTCCCAGGGCACTCTGTCACTGACCTGAAAGCTGCTGAACTTCTCCAAAAACACTTCAGAGAGACTTCAGAACAGACTTCAGAGAGAAACTGCTGAGTTAGAAGTTATCTGCAAACTTGACACATTCAAACTGGGTTTAAACAGGGATTTGGAATGGCTATCTCATTACAAGAAGTAATTTGCTCTGATGACCCATTCTCACTTCCTACTCAATGGTTGTCATTAAGCCTCAAGTACCCGGCTTCCCCATTGTTATCTATGCTCTTGGATATGTAAATGTTGCCTTCTATATATTTTCTCTGTTTCCTATTTTGCTGTATCATTTCTACCAACTGCATCTGAGGAAGTGAGCTGAGGCTCACGAAAGCTTATGCCTACTGAAATTAAAATTGTTAGTCTTTAAAGTGCTACAGAACTCAAGTTGTTTTTGCTGTATACAGACTAACATGACTACCGCTCTGAAATCACTACCCTTGTGGAACCTTTTGAAGGATGGAAACAATTTTACTCTCTTAGACAATTCATAATTTTAACATTAATTTTCCCTGGGTTTTTCATTGTAGATAACATATACTTTCAACTTCAGGAATGTAGAGAGTCAATATATTGCCAATTTCTTAGCTGAATCCACCATTTTTATTTGTATCTCTTAAAAAAATCCAGATTGAATGATTATTTATAACCATAGTTTGCTGCCTTCCTAGATTACTTAAATTCTTTGCTACAGTATGTAACCTTTAGGATGTACTTAAACTGCTGGCTACAAATAAACTCTAACAGTATCTCATCATCTATTAATAAAAATAACTTAATTGGACTGCTATTAGATATTTAATTGCTTTCACAAGGTTTGTACAGTACTTGCCTATAATGCTTTGAATAATATTGCCTTAACTCGTATGAGTAAACTATCAATTCCCTTACGACAACAGACAAAAATCTGCATTCCACTTTTAAATTTTCCCGTGGTGCAAATTAAATCTTTCAGGGGGCAGGTTTTTATTTTATTATGACCTCTCTCTCTCTGGCACTCCAAGTCATCACAGATGATGGCTACTGAAACATTTAGGATACATTTTCAACTTTGTGTGCAGGGAACAAGAGTTGTGCAAACAATTCCCTGCACACTGGTTTGAAAATGTAACCCTTAGACCTGTATAAATGCAGATTTGATTGGCTCGGACTATTCTCATAGTAGCTACGTTCCTGCTTTAACTAGACTCAATAGGCCAGATCCTCCGCTATTATCAATCAGCATGACTCCACTGACTTCAATAGGGCTATGCTGATTTACCTCAGCTGAAGATCTGGTCCAACTTGTGTATAGCTGCTTGCAAAGTGGAACCTTGGTGAATTCTCCATCACTGACCGTTTTTAAATCAAGATTGGATGTTTTTCAAAAAGATCTGCTCTAGGAATTATTTTGGAGAAGTTCTATGGCCTGCATTATACAAGAGATCAGACTAGACCAGTGTTTCTCAACCTTTTAAGTAGCAAGTACCTCCCTAACTTCTGAAAATTTTAATAAGTACCCCAACACTCAATTTTCCACTTTGAGAAATACAATCTTTTCCCCCTTTACTGCTGGATGACTGTATTTCTCGTAAAGCAGGAGAGTTCTGAGTTCTGCAATGCTGTGTGGTTGTGGCAGATCACAAAACCCCCTGCTGCTTCTCCCCTCCTTCCTCCTCCCCTTCCTCCATGTAGGGGCAAAGATCAATGCCAGCCAATCACTATGGCCTGATGGCACGGTCACGTGATGTTCCTCTTACACAGGTGGGAACTTGTGAGGTATGAGCAGACACTAGCAGCCCACCAGAGTGTATAGCAGCGCTTCCCATGGCCAATCCAAGGTGGGTGCAGGCCTGGGGCAAATCACACTGTGTGGGCCCATCTTAAGATTTTTATACTGGTAAAATCTGGGGCTGTCATAGTTGTTAATTTCACTGCTCAACCAGAGCAGTGAAATTGACAAGTAAGCCTACCGGTAAAGCCCAGGATATCCACCTGGCTTTCTGGGCATTGGGCTTTGAGCGAGGAGGGGAGCTGCCACCTGGGCAAGTTGCAGTCGGCTGCCGTCTGGCTGCCAGCCTGGGAGGTGCGTGACTGCCACCTACTCCAAGCTGGGGCGGAGGAGGCTTCCGCGCAGGCTAGGACCCAGGTATGTGGGCAGGCAGCTGCTGCCCGTCTTCAAACTGGGGCATGGGAAGCTGTCTCTCGGCTCAGAGCCAGGGCACGGGTGGCAGCCACCCAGCTGCGAGTCTAACTTGCAAGGCGCAGGAGGCTGCCACTGGGCTCCCACCTGGGAGCTGGGACCAGGTGGGACCAGGCAGCTGCTGCCCGGCTTCCCAAAAAGCCAGTGGCTGCTGCCCAAGCCTCCAGCTGCCGCCCAGTGTCCCAAAAAGCTGGCAGCTGCCACTTAGCTTCCCAGGACTGGGACAGCTGCCATCTACCTCCCAGCTGGGAGCTGGGACTGGGCGGGAAGCAGGCAGCTGCAACCTGGCTTCCCCAGAAGTCGGCGGCTGCCGCTCACCTCCCTTCACTGGATTTTTTGCTGCATACCCCCTGCATGTGTCTCGCGTACCCCTGGGAGTACGCGTACCACAGGTTGAGAAACTATGGACTAGAGGATCACAACAGTCCCTTCTGGCCTTAGAATCTGTGACTCTGTATGAACTGCAAATTAATTGATTGGTTAATTGATTATTGGTTGCGAAAAGGAATAAGCAGATATACAATACATTCAGATTCCAGAGGTTGGTTTTAATCTATAAAGTTGGGGACAGACAGCACTGAATTAGGAAACTGCAAGTGGATCCCCATGAATGCCATTTCATTCAGATAAAGTGGAAATTCAGGGCCAGCAAGTTTAGGGTTAATTCAAGACATGAGTCTTAATTTGTATGTTTTATTATTTAATTTCAGTGTATATGCCCAGAGCTGCATGCAGGTGCATTTACAAATAAACAAACAAAATCTAATATAAAGAATTCTAGGAAATGATTACGGTTTTACAGGTGCAACCTAATGAAATGACACAATATGCTTTAGAAACAGGAAAAATCTAGACTAATTCAGACTAGTTTGTTTAGTAATGTAGTTTGACACAGTCATTACAGGTGATCATGCAAAGGTCAGAGAAATCAGAGACGATGGATGATCTTGCATTAAAGGCACTGGTATAGGACACAGCAGATTTGGTTTAAATTCTTTGCTCTGCCATAGATTCCCTGTGTGACCTTGGGCAAGTCATTTATTCTCTCTCTGTGCCTCTGTTACCCATTTGTAAAATGTGGGTAATAATACCCTTTATCCCACCTTCAGCCTGTATTGTCTACTTAGACTGTCATCTCTACAGTGCAGGGAGTGGATCTTATTATGTGTATGTACAGGGCTTTGCACAGTTGTGCCCCAATCCTGGTTGCTACTGTAATACAAATAATAAGCACATAGAATGTAGAATCATTCCTGAGGATGTAGGAGATTGGACTCCTACATTTGATCAGACAGGATGATAGCCGATTTGAATTTGACAAGGAAAAGAGAAGGTGAATTACATGAAGAGTCTTGTATTTCTTAACATTTAACATTATAATCCAATAACCAAATTAGCTCGTTACATTCCCAGTTGAATATACTCTGCCCTCCCCACAATGCAGTCTGTACATTTTCAGTTCAAAATTATTCATTTTCCTTAGGAGAGCTTGGATCTCCATTAGCATGGATGGCATTTGAGAAGAAGTGGTCCCTTCAAGTTAGAGAAGATGTCACTGGGAAAATTAACTGCCTGAATCATACTTGACTTATGGATTAATATGGCACTATGTAACTCATTTTTAGACTCTCTAAAAGAGACATACCAGGAACTGAATTGCCTTCACTTCAGACTTTGGGCTAGATTCTCACCTCATTTATGGAGTGCCCCTGCAATGATGTCAATTTGGATCAAAATCTGACTTCACTTTGATGGCACAGGTAGGAGCACTATTCCTGTCCTGCTAAAGCACATCCCAAATACAGTCCCTGTAAGTGATTAATTTAGGTTTCTGTATCTAACCAAATGAAGTTATATCTGTCAATAGTATCCAACACAGGTCACACACACCCTTAGCCCATGTAGTATTCAGTATGTATTATATGAGCGTCATCTACATTTATGGCAATTCCTGACACTTTTCCACCCTGGTATAATGCTATAGATATCTGAGCCTCTTCTGCACCTCCTAGCTAGAATGTAATTACTGGTGGTTATGCATGCATTTGTTCCCAATTCTAAAGCTCTTGCCATCATATTCAAAATGCCCAGACTTGTCACCACCTGATTGCTGGGCAATATGTAAAGAATATGTAATATAAAACTTTCTTTCCACATTCAGCAAGCTCTATTGCTGCCCTGGGGAAGAATAAAAATGTGTGTGGATGACGAATATAACATGGTACATATTATGACACAACCACTTGATTCCCGTCAGTGGCAGTTATGGGCTAACCGGCTAAGTCAAAGGTACAAGATTGCAGAAAGATTTTAGAGCTACAGAGATAGCTGCACTTCAATGCTTGTAAGCTTTGAGATCCTAAATGGGTGAAAGGTACTAGCTATCAGAGTTGGGGGCCAAGTGAAACCAGAGTGGGGAAAGTAGGCCAGAGATCTTAGCAAGGGGGTATACTGTAACTATTAGAAATATAGCCCCTCTCTTTCAAAAGGCTATTTTGTGGGAGAAAATCAGGGTGGAATTTCCAAAAGACCTAAATCTGCTCTCAGCAAATCATTGATAAAAATGCCATTGATGTCAGTCGGAGCAGAGTTAAGCTAATGCTGAGCACTTTTGAAAATCCTGCTTTAAAAGATAAGCTAGAAGTACAAATAAAGTAACAAACAAAAGAAGACAGAACAACTGTAACACTGAACAATGCATCTACCGGCCTTCATTCTCCTTCACATAATCCTTTGGCAGGGAAAATCAGGACTTCTGACAGCATGTGAACACATTGCTACTAATGCCCAGAGTTGCAGCACTGCCAGCTCGAAAAGGTCAGGGGGAGAATCCTCCACTGTTGTGGTCCCTAAAAGGTGACCTGTTAGTGTCTGTAAAACTTCAGTCAGATTCCAAAAGTGGAAAGAGATTGTTCAAAAATGTAACCAACACTGTCTGATTTACATTTTAAACAATTGCCACTTTCTGAAGATCTTGAGGTACCTGAGAGAAGTGTTCAGACATAATAAGTGGAGTTAGGCATCCGTCTCCCATTGGGCACCTAACTCCCCTTAAAGCTGTTGAAAATCGCTCTCTAGCTAATAACTTCTTGTTTTTTTTGCCACAGAGAATTACATCACAGTAACCACAAACTTAATTGAAACAACCCTTGCTATCCAAATATTTACAACTTACTGTTTTATTCCCAACAATGTTCCCTTATGGATTAACTTTCTTGCACCTAATCTTCCCTGCTCTAACCACTAGACAAACTGCTGTACAGAAACAATGATTTGTTGGGGGAGGAGGGGAAATTAGATGCCTTGATGTATGCAATAATTCCAGAAGCTAGCATAGGATGATACTAATGCTATCTAATAATATCAGATCACAGATGTCTGGAACAGGCCATTCATTTTTAGGTGCTCTTTATCTGCAGCTGTGTGAATGTATAATGAATTCTTGCTACTGGCTCTCTGTTATAAGCCAATGACTATGCAGTCTACAACAGCGGTTCCTACAATTTTCTTTTTGGCAGAACCTGCTTAGAAGCTATGACCAAATTGCCAGGAGTAGAATACCCTTCAAAACAGTCTTCTTTGCTATACAGCCTGAGACACTACCACTGAAGAATCCTACCATGGTTCTGGGAATGTAACAGACAAGGGGAAAAGAATCCAGAAACCAATTCTCAAGAGAGGGCATCCATTCGATCTTTCTTAATAAATAATAATTCTTTGCATTTACCCAACACTTTCATTCAAGGATTCAAAGCATTTTACAGACATAGAAACTAAAACCATTGTAGAGTAGAAAAGCATGGTACTGTATGTTTTTTACGTGGAGTCCAGTAGAGGGTCAGGCCCAGTTCCTCAAAGGTGTTTAGGCACCTGTCACAGGGTTCTCTTCTCATCACAGGTGGTGCCTCCTACTGGCCACATCTGAGGCTACATCTGGGATCTGCCAGCCTGACACTCTTTTCTTGTGGTTCCTCGGTCCATCGTCTTGCTCTTTTGGTCTGTGGCCTCTCTCTTGCCTCCCCAGGAACCGCTGTACCTCATCCTCATGGCTTAGTCGTCCAGTCAAGTCACAAGAGTCCTCCCCTACCAGGGTATTATCACAGTCCTCCATGCCATCCCAGGCAGTCCCACTGCCTTCATCGAGCCACTCCCTCAGTGGCTAGAGCAAATGGACTCAGACAGTCTTCAAGTTCACTGCCCAGATTGCACCACTCATTCAGTGGCTGGTAGGGGAACCCAAGTCTGCCTTCTACCCTGGATTCCAGTCCAGGGGCCCTATCTCCAGCAGCTAACATCAGTAATAGCACAAACCTTCTGCCACTCCCCTGAACTACTTCATAACTTACCTATCCCAGGCTTGCATTCTACACCCTTCTAGCTAAACTCTTATCTCCTGGATTTACTAAAAACCCTTCCTCTTGGGTCCAAATCCCTTTCTCTCCCTCGTCCTCGGAAGAGTGACTGCAGCGCTCCTCCCTGCAGCCTCCTTTCTGCTATCAGCTCCCTGATTTTATAGAAGCCCCACCTGTTCCTGCAGAACTGAGCTTCCCTTAATCAGGGTTCTCCTCTCAGCCTAACTATTCCCCACCCCCCGCACCTCCCTGCTTGATAACTGGCCCATCTGGCCTATGTTAATCCCTTCAGGACAAGTGTGTGGAGCACATCTCATCACAGCACCCAACTTTCATTGATTTTAATGGGAGTTAGGTGCCTAACTACTTTTGAGGATCTGGACCTCAGTGACTGCTCAAGGTCACAGAGTCACTGGCAGACCCAGCAGTAGAACCCAGGAATACCAACTGCCAGGACTGGCTCTAACTATCAGACAGTCCTGACAATATCCTATTGCAATCCACTTCTGCTTGTCAGATACTTTGGTGATGAAGGTGGCATAAATAAAAAGAGATAGATGGATTCCCCAGAGGCAGTGATGCCACATACTGACTTTAACCACTTGTTATTGTCTCCAAGGCTAGAAATGTTAATGTTTAGTTATCACTGAGACAGGCACTATACAAAAACCTTAGTCAGACAAGACACACCTGTTCCTTTTTGATACAGACCCTACCATAGCGATCTACATCTCTGTAACTCCATGGCTAAATTGCCACTTGATGCTACCATTGATATACACGTGGAAATTTCCAGTAGTGAAAATGCTTTGTCTTGTCTCTTGAGTGGAGTGAGCCACCATGACAACACAACACTAGTGAGCCATGCTCTGCATTGGTTACCTGATCACTTCTGGATGCAATTCAAGATATTGGTTACAATATATTAAACCTTCAGTCTTGGGTTCTGTTATCTGAGAGTTTGCCTTCATCATGGCTCTGATCTGCTAAGCTGCTCTTGCTATTTGTTCCTTGGACTGCACTCTCCTGGATAGATGGCAGGGTGTTTTTGGTGGATGACCCAGTCCTCTGAAATCTGCTCCATATGGTAGTGTGTCAGAGCCAGAGTTTGGCAAGCCTTAAGGCACAGGGTGAGTCCTATCTGTTTGTTCAAGCTTTTAATTGACAATTAGATCATTTTAATAGCATGGCGTAGGGGGTTGTTATTGGGATTTACATTGTCGAGGCAGTGGTTGTTTCCACTGGTAAGAAGTATCCAGGTGGTGAGGCTAGAGGGGGCCATTACACATCTTATACAAGCACTGACTTTAAAAAAGTTATTGTCCAGCTGCAACACACAGTATCCCAGGGTTTCTATGAGAACCTTTGAATGATGCATCATACCTCTTCAGTCTTCTTTTTCCCTTTGAGCAACCAATTCCTTATTGCAGACATTTACTCATTCAGAAATGGCAGGATACACAGCAGAAGGTTACTGAGGTGTGGAGGGTGGAAAGAGGCTTATAAGGAGTTAACTGTGGTTCCCTCCCTCCCTCCTTCTTCCTCAGCCTTAGGAACCCCTCCATATGCTGTGTTCCATTTATTATTTCTGCATTGCATCAGAAGGGAAATATTCACACTGAGCCACAGGGATTAAAGACTGAAGCTCCAGAGAAGTCAGATCACATCCGTCATATCCAGCTGTTTCCAATTCCAACCCTTCACACCTGCTTTTATTTATTATTCCTTGCTTAGACAAGACAGGGCTCATTTTTCAATCTTTAAACCTTTTCTTAAGAGGAAGAAGAAGAAAAAGCAAAGAAAAAGAAATCAACCTATTTATTACTTTCTCTTTTGTCTCTCTGAGAAAGCCCACCAAGAAGAGATTAAAACAAACTACTGACATGGCAGGGCTCTGACCTAATGGGAAGCCACACAAATATTGAGGCTGGACAGCTCCCTAAAGCATGTCTCCAGCAAGGCGGGGACTTCATGACAGAGTAGAAACTGTATCAATTGCAAGGATTTACTGTTAGTGTGGATTCCTGGTGCAAGTTTTCTTATGTACATTTTCATTGGTTTGTCAAGTTTTCGCTTCAGATGTGCAAATAACCACAATGGATTTGGGAAGAGAGATCTCACTCTAGTTGAGATATTTCCTGGTACCTACAGGGCTGTCCACTTCTACTTATCCTCAGCTATCATTCCATGGTGCATGCTTGTATCTTGTTCACAATCCACTCCAACCACTCCCCTTCTCTCAGTCTGGAGCTCTGCCTCTCCTCAGGACTTGGACTGCCTCGCTGACCAAATAACTGTGCTAATTTATCAAACAATTATTGTTGACTGAAAACTTAGAATGGTGTTTTCAACAGCACCTAGGGGTATTAGACACCCAATTCACACTGAAAGTCAACAGGAGACATGGGGAGTGTCTATCTCGCTAAGTTGCTTTTGAAAATCTTACCCCCAATTAATGTTATCCTCCTTCATAAGCCGGATGGCATATGAGTAGAGCTTCTGTTTTGCAGCATTTATTTTTAGCAATTTTTGAGTTCTGTGTAGATGTCCAAAAAAAAAAAAAGATCTCAGAACTCTTTGATATGGTAATGAGATTTTAGTTACTTCCCAAAATTCTTATGTAAATAGGATGTACTTTAATTTTTATATTTTTTTATATATAAACCCAGAAGCTCAATAACAAGGATACAAAGCTTAAATTAACATTTAGTCATTATATATATATATATATATATGTATGTATATATATATGTATATATATAATTATATATAGCATTTGGAGCATCTGTTCCCTAGGGCATTTTAACGCAGTAATGTTTCAAACAGCACTACATTAAAGCACACTAGAGAATCTTTAGTGCATACCAGTAGGATCTACCTGGACCAATTAATGTGTAACACATTAGTGAGCTTTAGAAATCACACCCCAGTAGTCCATATTATGCTCCATGTAAACAAGCCCTTACGTAAAAGCCAGGGAGCAGGGACCTCACCTATATAAACAAAATGCACTATAAAAGGGGTAAAGCCAACATGAACTGAGTAACCATTTCTGGTGTTTTTCTGTTATTTATTGAATAAACTCCTGTTTTTATTTATTTATTTGTATCAGCGTGTTATCAGTGTTTATCAGTAAAAACATAAAATCAGAAGCCCTATATCTGTTCTATAACTGGACGGGCAGTGGTGGTCCAGGACTTACAGGTACACACAGAATTCAGAAATTTCCATTGTTTACTTCTCAAGACAAAACAAAAACACACTTAGTTTAATGTGAAAAGTTCCAGAGGGGTAGCCGTGTTAGTTTGTATACTTATGCCTGCAGAAATGTGTTAGTCTTTAAGGTGCTACAGGACTCTCGTTTGTTTGTGTTTTGTTTTTTTTTAGTTTAATGTGCTTTTCTCCCCTATTACTGTAAGATTTTCTTTCCACTCCCCCATCACAGAAGCAGGAGCTCCAGCCCTTGGAACTTGTGGGTCTGCTACAGGCTAGGTAATTTGTTTTGCCTTCTGGCCCCATGCTGTGCTGATAGTGCCTTCCCTACAGGGTGCCATTCCTGGAACTTGCCTTAAAAACTGTTTTAATTCCTGAGCAGATACCTGCTGGCTTGGAGGCTGTCCAGCACTGTCCATGACCTTCCATGGTACCACCTTTCTGCCCCCCTGGTGATGTATGAACATGGGCCCTATAAAAGGACACTCTATTCTACACGATCCTGGGAAGGGAGGGACAGGACAACTCATTCTCCTTTTTGAGCGGGTAAAAGTAGATCCATGCAGAGGTAAGAGGCAGGGTGTGGATATTAGACTCCATGTGATCTAGCCACTTTGTGGATGCTTTCCTCATGCGTCCATCGGATTGCTTTTCCCAGTTATACAAGTGCATGTTCAGGATAGACCATGATTCATGCAAAAAGACTGGTAGATAAAAATTGCTCTCTATCCACGTCAGTCTTTTTAATGGGCTGGCTCCTTCCTCTCTGTAAAAGAAGACTTTTTAAGAATGAAAATGATAACAGGTGAGATAGAAGATATAGCCTGTCTGTTTTTAAATCCTACTATAAATTGTTCATTCTAGAATTTCATCACACTGACATTTCCCTCTAGAAACAGCTTTTAATTAATTATGGTTGGTCTTACTCTTTATTTGCAAATAACTTCACGTGAGCCACAAATAACTTCAAATGTGAGCCACCTATGTACTCTGCCTTTTCTCTCATCATTGCAGCCACAGATCTGGACTTTGGGTGTGTCTACACCGCAGAGTGAAGTCGACTTGCTTAAAGTTGACTTTCACCCACCAATTTTTAGAAGTCGCTGGATCGTGTCCACACCACGCTCTTTGCGCTGGGCTTGTGCGTCCACACTTGCCACAACTGTTTTGGCAGTCAAAGCAGTGCACTGTGGGTAGCTATCTCACGGTGCAACTAGCTGCAGTGGCTGTTGGGATGAGATTCATCGTCCCATGATGCAACACTCCTTCCCCCTCCCTTCTTCCCCCAAACAAACAGGAAACTGATTTTCGCACCATTTGTTTATGCTGTGCGCTTGCCATTGCTGCGGAGACATGGAGCCAGCTCAACTCTGCACTATTATTGTGAGTGTCACAAATACATCTGGGCTTATCATGAAGTATTTTCAAAGAAGAGCGAGAACCCGAAGCACAGGCAACTGCTATACCACCGAGGCTGCCCTGCCACAAGCCACTGAGCAGAACAATTCCCAATTGCTGCAGGCCGTAACGCATCATCTGCAGTCCGTGGAGCACCGGTTCTGGTCCCGGGAAACAAGCACAGACTGGTGGGACCACACTGTTATGCAGCTGTGGGATGATGACCAGTGGCTGCAAAACTTTCGTATGTGAAAGGCCACTTTCCTTGAACTTTGCTCAGAGCTGGCCCCGTCCCTGAAGCATGTGAATACTCGCTTGAGACAAGCTGACGGTGGAGAAATGAGTGGCCATCGCTCTGTGGAAACTGGCAACCCAACTGTTACCGCTCGGTTGGGAATCACTTTGGAGTCGGAAAATCTACAGTGGGAGCTGCCATGATTCAAGTGTGCAAGGCCATTAACAGACTTCTGCTATGAAGGATAGTGACTTTGGGAAATGTGCAGGATATAGTGGATGGGTTTGCCGCAATGGGGTTCCCAAACTATGGGGGGGCCACTGATGGCACACACATCCCTATCTTAGCACCTGCCCACCTCTCGACCGAGTACATAAACCGCAAGGGGTACTTTTCCATGGTCCTGCAGGCCCTTGTGGATCACAGGGGTCGTTTTACAGATATCTATGTGGAGTGGTCTGGAAAGGTACATGACGCGCGCGTATTTTGGAACTCGGGGCTGTTCTCTAACATGCAGGTGGGCACTTTCTTCCCAGACCAAAAAATTCACATAGGGGGTGTAGAAATGCAAATAGTGATCCTGGGGGATCCTGCTTACCCCTTGCTCCCTTGGCTAATGAAGCCGTACACCGGGCACCTTGACAGCGACAAGGAGCGTTTTAATAACAGGCTAAGCAGTTGCAGAATGTTTATTGAATGTGTGTTTGGGCGTTTAAAGGCCAGATGGAGAATTCTCCTCCCTAGGCTGGACATGAGTGAAAAAGAACATCCCCTCAGTGATATCTGCGTGCTGTGTTCTTCATAATGTGTGTGAAGCGAAAGGGGAAAGGTTCCCCCAGGGTTGGGCTGTGGAGGCAGAAAGACTGGCCGCCAATTTTGAGCAGCCAGATGCCAGCAATACGCTGAGAGCTAACCCCGTAGCGCTTTGCATTAGAGAAGCATTGAAAACCAGGTTCTGCAATGAGATGCAGTAATGATTTGTGTTCCTGTATGTTATGTGCCTTTGCTTAAAATCCCCTCTACCATAGACGTCCGTATCCTCCAAATCCCTCCCAAGCAAGATATGATTTAATAAAGAAACGTGTTGAAACAATGCAAACTTTTATTTATGAATATTCAAGTTGGTGGGGGTAGGGGGCTAGTGTTCATTCACAGTCTCAAATGGTAGTGTGGTTGCTTGCAGGCCAGCTGTTAGCAGGGCCACCGCTGCTTTCTGCTCGCCTCCATCAGGGTGGAGTGCACCACATACTACAGCCTGGCCATTCTCCTCCAAGACTGCTTGGGGGTGGGAATGGGGGAGGGTAGCAAAGCCATAGGTTGAGGAGCGTTATGGAGGGGCTGCAGCGGGACTCTAGCCGGCTGCTGCTCCTCCTGAAGTTTCACAAGCCGCCGGAGCATGTCTGCTTGGTCCTGCATGATTCGCAGCATCTCATGCGTGGTACTGTGATCATGCTCCTGCATCGCTCTTCGACTCTCCCTGTCCATGTCCATGTTCTGGGACAAGGTCATCTGCCACGCTTGGAGCTCTGTCTCTGCGGCCCCGGAGGCATTCATGAGCTCGCCAAACATGTCGTCCCTTCTTTTATTTTTCCTCTTCCTAATCTGCGATAGTCTTTCCGCAGCAGTTCGAGCAGGCTGGGTCAAGGCCGAGGTGTCTACAGAACTAAAAGAAATGCACAACGTTGCCATTGTTAGCATATCCAGGGAAATGAAAGAAATGCAATAATGTATAAAAAACTCCCCTTGCTTACACAAGGGTAAGACAGACCCTCATTCTATTCCGCATATCCCAGAAGGGTCGGCTTGCTGTGCCGTTGCAGAGATGGTAAGCCAGGGGCACTTTACTCTGCTTTAGAGAGGATTAAAAAAGCTCATTCCAAATATCCTGTATGAGAGGGGTCTTGGGCATCACGGTTTAATTAAGATGACCATTTTATCACGAGGGGGCCACAGGGGATCTGGGGACAGTGGGGGGGGGAGGGGGGGTGTTAATAGTGTCCTCTGAAACCATAGCCAAAAAGTTAAAGTGACTTTATTGGGACAATACAATGGGGAATAAACATGCACCGTCTTCCCTAGGTGACCATGAGCAATATCAGTCTCCTGAGGATAACGCATGAGGAAAGGGAAGATTTGCTTGGTCCTTATGCCGCTATGCTGTGTTCTGCCATGATTTCGGCTCCCTTGATTGCAGCATGGCGTGGCAAAATATCCTATCGGGGAGGCAGGAACAAGGCCCAGAAACCTCTTGCAAAGGATAACAGATTACCTACATGAAAGTTTCCTTGAAATATCAACTGATGATTCTTGGAGTATATCTCTGCACATAAATAATCTGTTCTGGCAGTAACCACCCAAGACAGTATGCTAAACCTCTGAAATCCCCTTTCCTTCCCCCCGCCCCTTAAAAAAGAACATAACTGCTAATTTAAAAAAAAAACAACTCACCAGATGTGCCTTCCCCGGGATCATTAGTGCTGTCCTGCGTGCTGCTGGACTGCTCTGGGGTCAGGAATAGGTCCTGACTCTCTGGGAGAAGGGACACCCTGCTCTCCTGCGCCCTGCTCTCCTCATCCTCATCCATGGAGTCCTCATCATTGTCCCTGGAGTGGGATGGAATGGAGGTATCGATGCTGCATGGAGGCACCAGGGTGTGGTTCCTGCCGAGAATGGCATGCAGCTCCTCAGAGAAGCGGCATTTTTTGGGTGAGGAGCCAGAACGGCTGTTAGCTTCCTTGGCCTTTTGATATGCCTGCCGCAGCTCCTTGATCTTCACGCGGCACTGCTGCACGTCCCTGTTATGCCTCTTCTCCAACATGCCCTGGGATATCTTCCCGTAAATGTCCAAATTTCTTTTGCTGGCTCTGAGCTGAGTCATAACGGACTCCTCGCCCCTCAGCCCGATGAGATCTAAGACCTCTGGTCGACTCCATGCTGGAGCACGTTTGGGCCTTGCAGTAGCAAGGAGGAGTTCAGCTACAAGCTCCCTCCACGCTGGCCAGACAGGAAATGAAAATTGAAATTTTCCCAGGGCATGAGGAGAGGGGCCATTTCAGGTGAGCGTGACCACGTAACAACAGAGCGCGAATGTCCAGAGCGGTCACAATGGGGCATTGTGGGATACCTCCTGGAGGCCATGAACGTTGAATTATGTTTCGCTCTGTCTACACGGACGCAAAATCGAACCAATAAAATCGAATTAGGCGCTACACCACTTGCAGAGGTGGTTTTATTACATTGACTTTTGCTGCATGTTAAGTTGACGGGACTGCCATGCCAGTGTAGACGCAGGCTTTCAGAGATCGACGTAAGTGACATTATGTTGACCTCCGTCACCAGTGTGGACCAGGCCTTAGTTCATCACTGGACTTAGCTTGTCATGCTCATTAATCCATTACCAATCAGTTACTAAATCATTCTAAGTGTGAAGATTTCTGCTTTAGGGGAGAATAAAAAGCAGTGTAGCAATCTAATACACCTTGACCCTTTATTTATATTGCTTTAGTCTAAGTATTGTCTACCATATATCCTCAGGAAAAAAATCCCCAGACATATGTAGAAATCTCAAACTTTTTGTGGTTTTTCAGAAGAACAAGAACACAACAGATTGTCATCTGTAAAGAACAATTAGTGTTGTTTCATAAGTCAATAGATAGCACCCAATAGAAGGATCAGACATGTTTCATGTGATTTTTTTAAATTGTTAAGTGGGATAGAATGGAATGATTTGCAATGCACTTACACAAAAGATCCATCCCTTTTTCAGTTTAGGAATGCAACCTCATGGCTATAGTGTAACACTGTGGCCTCATCTACACTGATGGTGGTGTGTAGGGTATGTGTAGCTACACACTTCAGTGAAAAGCAGGCTCTGTTCACACAGAAGTGTGTACCTACTTGTGGCAGTGAAAGGTTCTGGCAGGGTGGAGGCAGTTCCCCACTGCCTCCCCTCTGCTATAGCCATTCCTTACTGCTGGAGACTCTCCCTCTGGTTGGGGAAGACTCTGGCAATGGGAAGACAGTGGGACATGACACTGCTATTTTTAGCAGTGTAGGCATATGGGCCCTGCTTGGGTGTGTAGAGAGAGCTGTGTAAGGCACATAACCACAGGGTTCAGGTGTTTTTTTATTCACCTATGCAGTGCCTCACCATCTACACTGCTATTTATATCCATGCCAGGGGTGTGTGTAGTGTACAAACTCTATATGCCACCATAAGTGTAGACATAGCTTGAGAGAGAGAGGTTGCCTCGGTTGTATACCTGGTCCTGCCAGTGACTTTCTGTGAGCCTGATCCAGAGTTGCTGAGCCACTGTAACTCTCATTGATGTCAATGGGAGTAGTGGGTGCTCAGCACCTCTCAAGATCAGGGCCCCATATGTCTTTTGGCAAGTAACTTCATCTCTTTGTGCCTCATTTTCCCTGTCTGCAAAACAGATACGAGAACTGACTACCTCAAAGGGGCAACGTGAAACTATGAAACTCAGTCAATGGTCATGAAAGATTGAGATTCTTACATGACAGATGTACCTATAGAAATGCAATGTACTAGCATTAGTAATAATAATAACAACAACAACAATAAAATAGGTTAAGGGCTGCTGTATGCATTTGATTCAAGAGGTGACTATTCCACTAAGGTTAATGGGACTGAACCCTGAGAAGAAAATACACCACACTGAGTTTAGAGCTGAAACTGTGCCCATGTAGTCTGGATGTGTGCACTAAGACACCCCTATATCAGCTGTACTATCCATATATTGAGATGGCTACCCTGTCTCTGTAAAAGAGTGACATACATTAACTAGATATACTATGAAGCAATTGCCCATGATACAATGTTAAAAAATAGATTGTATGGTTTGCAGTAGCATCAAGTGTCTATTCAAGTGTAAAAAAAATTAATTGACTCCATCTGTATTGGCCTAATGACTGATTAAATGACTAATCACGGAAGTCTTAATTAAAACCATTTTTCTGTACAGAAGAGGATGGGGGGGAGGTAGGTGCTCATTAATGTGTTACAATGTGTGTCAGATTCCGTTTGTGTCATTTACTAACAGCCGTCAAATGAGTAATTATGCACAAGGTCATTTTGTGTAAACTTTTTGCATACATCATCAGACTGATTGGATTAGGAGCTGGTGCTCCACTGGATTCTGCATGTGGCTGCATTTTTCCATCACAAAACAGGTAATTAAGGTTGCTGAGAATAAGCAATAAAAGAGGTTGACATTTCCTCCGCCTCCCGTATGCCCCCAACTCCACTCCCCCCTCCAAGCTAGCCAAAGATTCCTGCAGGACTTTCATGTATTGTTAGATAAAGCCCCTGGCCATGTTTACTAAATCAGGCCTGTCCTCAGCAGCTGACACAATTTAACATTATTCAGGAACTGACAGTGATCTCTGTCACATTATGAAATTCTATAATATATAAAGAATTTCTCTGCATGAATCAAATAACCAGGCTACCAAAAAAAAAAACAAAAAAAAAAACCAGAGTCCTTTTTAAGTAAAGGAAAATGGCAGTATAAAATTCAGAGATGATTTTACTGATTAGTCACTTGACTGCCCTGGTGCTTAGTGACCTTTGCTATGGAAAAATAACAAACTCCCTTTGCCTTGACAGCTGAGTCCAATCTATTTAAAACAATATATTAAAATAAGTAGTAGAATAAAAAAGGTACGTCCTGAGCATTAAATAAGCCAACTTTCCACTTGCATGTAACTCATGCCTATGATCTATGCTTTTTAATGAGAAGTGTTGCATATAAAATGCTACAGCTGTGGCAGTGCAAGGGAGGAGCCCAATGTAGAAACTGTAATATAGAAATACATTGTTTACTCTTAAAATGTGTGTGTATGTATAAATATGTATAAAGTAAGACAATTTGTTGACATTTTCAGGTAGTGATGTTACTGCTGCAGCAATGCAAGTACCCAATCCTGCAAACATTATTTATTCCCCTGAGTAGTCCTACTGAACTTGAGTGAGGACTACTCAGGGAAGCTAAAGTTGCAGGATGAGATTCTAATTCAAGACTCTAGAATAAAACTGGATTAAGACTTCTTCATAAATTACCACTTTAAAACAATCTGGTCTTCTGACCAATGATGGTGACGGAGAGAAATCTGCAGTGACATTCACTGTAGGCACATCCTCCTGTGAAAGTGTGGCATGTTGTTTTAAAGTATACCCAATTGATTCAAAACTATTGCTCAGAATATGGATAAAGAAATTACAGGTACCAAAAAAAAAAAAAAAGAAAAGAATCTTAGTCATGACTATGTAATTTCTGATTATACTTTTGGCTTGATTAAATGCTCTCCTGTCTAAACTTTTCAAAGTCATGTAGGTTAGATGAAATGTATATATAAAGCATTACAGTTTCTGAGTCATTTCAGAAATTTAGCTATAATTTAGCTCTAATCAAATCTCAAGCAAAAACAAATGTCAATTAGTTTTAATTAATTAGATTGTAAACTTTAGTCCAATTTGACCCAACATACCAAGTAACTGAAGAAAAATAAAATCAGTGACCACGTGCCCCTGCCAATGCTGAACACTGTTGTCACCTAAGAAAGAAAAGTTCATTTTAATAATAAATCAAGGGCTGGAATTTATTATAGGATATGTTGAGGGTTGAATTCAGCCCCAGTATAAGCAGGTATAACTCAGGGGATTAATTTGGCCTTCAATGCCCGAAACAATAACCAAACCCAAAGATGAACTATTCCCTAATCTTGCTAATAAATATGAAATTCCTTTTCATTAGGAGAAGAAAAACACTTGCATTTTTAAAAATACAAAATTCCCGTGAACTCCAAAAATAAGTAACCTATTAGTCAGAGAAGATCTTTCAAAACCTGAAGTGAAATTTTATTTTTAAAAAATGGAACAATTCAGCACAATCTGCTCTTCCCTTCTAATGCAAATGAAAAACTATTGCACAACTACTTAAATTACAGGGTGGTGTGTCATTCTTAATCTTCATAGAAATGTAGGAGTTCCTGTTTCAATCACTTCTATTGTTTGAAATATACCAGATGATAATGGAGGGGCTGCCACTGTGGGCAGAGATTGATTCTTATGTGAAGCTAATAAATGAGTTAATGTATGACTTGCTGGAGGTTAAGAAGAATTACTAGACAGTGGAGAAGATCAATGTATGAGACAGCTGCAAGTAGATTAGGTGACCTAATTCAGTGGTTCAACCTTTCTGAGTGAAAGCCCCACTGGTTAACACTAGGTAAAACATGCAGCCCCCACCCCTCACCAGCCATAAAAACATATAACCCCTATAAACAGCCGCCACTGCACATCCAGTATGGCCCAGCCTCTTTCCATTCCTCATAGACTGAGGGTAATGGAGGTGGGCCCTAGCTCCAGGCCCCCACCGGCTGAGGCTGCTCCTCTCTGCCAGGTGCCTGGCCAGTGCAGGGCTGAGGGGGAAGCTGCTGCTCCTCCACTCTGGCTGGTGCAGAGCTTGAGGCTGCTGTGCCCAGCGCAGAGCTCAAGGGGCTAAATGACCTCAATATTATTGAAGTCTCATGGACCCCTGTAATCTTTGGCACCCAGGTTGGGAACCATTGACCTAACTGTCTGAAATTCCAGCATAGTATCTTCTCCTAGATGCACTGATTATATAGGTTACTCGTTAGCTTTAATGGTTCAAAAAGAATTAAACCAAGTTAAAAGCACTAAGGGCCAAATTCATTCCTGGTGTAACTCCATTGAGCTCTTGATCATGGTAAGATTAGAACCTGTAGCATCCAATTTCTGATACTCTGCAGTAACTACAACTTCACTAACTTCTTCAGTTCTTGAACCAAAGTGATGAAACATGGTTAAATCTCTATCATAAATTTGACTGTGTATAGAGGAATTAGACCCAAAGGACAAGAATTAAGAGCAGAAAGAAAAATCTATACTAATATGTTGTTATAATGAGCAAATACTTAGCAATGAAGAGAACCTCTTAGCTGTGAAGTGACTGTGCACGTCCCACAATGAAAACAATTAAGAAGCGTGGTTCTGATTTAATCTGCTTGAGAACCTATTATCAACATGGTCATAGCTTGCATGGTTCCCATGTCCAGTGTGGACAAATGCACAAGCAGAAACTATGTCTTACTAACCCAGTTCTAACAAGACTAGTGTCTGTTTTTTTAACATGGTTGGGATCCAGAGAGGGACTTTCCCTCCCACTCTGGCTCCTCTCAAAGGCACAGCACAAGAGAGCGTTAAGCATAGATGCAAATGGTGTCACAACCATATTTAAAAACAACATTAGACATGATTATATCACACAGTGTGGACATGGGCAAAGAATTTCAGAATATATCACAAACCAATTAAGCATGTTTGCCGACAAGATGTCATAAAAATCTTTTAATTGCACTTCACACTTAATATGGCATAGATTTGATATTCCCAATTGTTTTATTTGGGGCTAAATAATACTCTCAGTTACATACATGCGCTGCCACTGAACTCAAAGGAAAACAATCTGCTTTCAAGCTTAGTTAAACCATGATAAATGCAACTGTGACTTTTAAATTTATGAAAAAACAACATGATAGTGTTTTTTTCACTGAAATTTTTAAAAAACAGGGAACTACAGAATTGCCTCTATTAACTGTATTTCCTGCAACACCCAGGTGTACACATATTTATGTGAAAAAAATGTTGAGTGTTGTTTTACAGATCTCAGCCTTTAAGTATATCTCAAGTTGAAACACAGCATAAAGCTTATATTGATTTATACTCCTCAACAAGTGCAATAGGACACTGCTTGGATTTTATAAGCACAGACACGGTCACAGTTAAAAGCATATTTCTCAAGCTCTCCTTCCAAGCTTGTACTTCATGCCTTATCCACAAATTCTCACAGTGACCTTATTTTTCATATTAAATGGCACATTCTAATTAACAGAACTGCAAGACCTGCATTAGTAGCTTTTTGAGGATCGCTGCCATATGCTAATCACGGTTTCACAAAATAAAATCCAAAGGTTCAATTCCAGATAAATGACAGGAACTATTTTCTATGTTTTATTTTCCATTTCTTTTGGAATAAATGTTAGGTTAATATGTAGAGAACACCTGGGGGCTGATTTTATGTAATTTGTCATCTCTTTTAGGTAGGGTCCTTCTTTCTGTTCTGCCTTTGTGCAGTACCCAGCATAATGGGGTCTTGGTCCAGTAGTTGGACTCCTAGATGTTATCACAGTAGAAATAAATAAAAGTAATAATAATTTTCAGAGATGCTGAACATCCACAGCTCCCATTGACTTCAGTTGCAATTGTAAGTGCTCAGCACTTTTGAAAATCAGGTTCATAATGTAAGAAAAGAAGAGAACTGGAAAAAGCATATTTAAAACTATTACCTGGTACTTCAATTTCCTTCTTTTGATCTTTAAATATTGATTTATTTACATTTGTTCTTACACCCATTTATTTATTGTCTTCTCATTCATCTCTCTAAATGTTTCTTTGGTGCCTTATTTTTCTGATGCATTTTCCTAGGGAAGGATGTTTCTAAGCTAAATTTGATTATTAGCAAGATACATACGTAGATTTCCCTCTTCTAGATAAGTAGGTGATAGGTCTTCTCATGTCTTTTATCTTCCAACATTGTCTAATTCTTCCATGCAGTTTTTGTCTAGGGTTGATATATTTTTCATTCAGCTACATTCCCATATACCCTTGATTTCTTTTTTCTGTCTGTTGTGTATTATCTCCATCATCGACATTTTCAGGCCCAAATTTTGATTCCTCTATCAACTCATGTAGCTCATTTATATTACCAGGAACCAGGACAATAGTTTATGCAAAACTGAAGTGTTTTGGCAGTCCCTCTGTTTATCATGATGTCTTTTTCTTTCCAAACCTCTCTCTGGAAGATATTCTGTAGCTAGACCATAAAAAGCTTGGGAGAGCTTTGGTCTCCAAATCTTTCTGCTTGTGTACGCATACAGTGTGATATACATATAAAAATACACAACACTGAATGTACAATAGTCTGAACCCTAATGTCCAACATCAGCCATCATCTGAGGTAGGTTTGTCATTATTACACTTTGGGCGTAAGGCTTTCTTTCAATTCAGTCTCTATAAAGATTTGGAAGCTTTTAAAAATAGTTTTTTGGGTACTCTCTAGGTATACAGGGTCTTCTTTTCTACCAGCTTAGAAGGAAAGGGAATCTCTCAGTGAATCTTCTTCTAGTACTGTCTCTTCCTCCTTGGAATACTAGTTTGATTAACCATGGAATGGAATGATGAAGAAAATGAGATAAGACATTACTAGTCTGTAATCTATCAGTCCAGATGTGCAAATCAGATAGGTATAAAGGAAAAGTTCCCACCTGAACATTGGATTTCTGAGATTCAGACACTTGTATTTTGAAAGCAGAGGTGGATGATATATGTCACTTTATGCCCAAAGATTTTGAAACTCTTTAAGCTTATCAATATACTGTACTCATGCAATGATATATTTTGTACTAGGACACAGAAATTGCCATACTGGCTCAGACCAGGTGTCCATCTAGTTTAAGGTCCTTTCTTTTATAGTGGCCAATACCAGATAATTCAGAGAAAGGTGAAGGTGGAGAGTGGACAGTTATAGAAAATAACCTGCCCACAGGATAATTTTCTTTTTAATGAGTGCCAGTGAATGAGTTGGCATATTTCCTGAATGTTCATTTTACATTTTTTTAAATCCTATCTAATGTAACTGAATGCTCTCAGCATCTGAATAAGGGTCTAATTCTTTTCTGAATCCTGATAAGGAAATGGCCGTATTTACATCCAGAGGCAACAGAATTCCACAGGTTAATTATAAATTATGTACAACAAGAACAACAAAAATCCTTTTATCATTTTCAAATTATTTGCCTTTAAATGTTATTGAATATTGCTTTGTTATTATGACAAAGGCTAAACAGGATTCCCTGCTTTATCTTCTCTGTACCACTCATTATTTTGCTTACCTCCATAATGTCCCCTCTTATTCCTAGCCTCTCTAAACAAAACAATCCCCCAGTCTTTTCAATATGTCTTCATATGGAAGTCTCTCCCAGCCTCTGATAGCTTTTGTTGCCCATGCTGCATTGCTTTGTGCACTCCAAGATTGTCCTCTTCAACCAGTTTGACAGGTCATGAAGAAGCATTTTGTTCAATATCTAGAGGCCTTTGCAAATCATAAAGAGGCTAATCCTGCAACTCTTAGTGATACTGAATTCAATGGAGCTGTTCATATGATTAAGAGTTACTAGCATGAGCGGAAAAAGCAAGACTGGGTTCTATGAATTACTTATTTTATGCTTTGCTATTACTCAGTAATAGAAAAAGGTAGGAGGATTCTGCGCAATGGCAGATTTTCCTAATGTCAAGATTTTAAAGAACTACATGTATATCAATAATAAACCCGTAAAGAGATAGTAAATGACTAGCAACTAACAGGAAGTTTATAGCTAATGTCACCTCCATCACAACCAAAACAGTAGAAAAAGGTGCACATGATATCTTAGTGTTGCAGATGACAACTTTACCATCTGCTCCAGAGGATGTCTCCTTAATCAGTTTGTTGGTAAGAAGAGATGCAAATTAGATATCTCCTATTCTTCTATTTGTTTTGTACAGAGAGCATAATTTCTGCATGAATGTCCAACTGTGTGCTCACCCTCTTTATGTCACAGCAACCTCATTTATCAGTCATTCTTCTCCATATGAAAAGATCTATAATGAGGAGTCTGTCATTGCCCAGCTCCTCTGAGTCAGGAGTTTTCATTTTCTCCTAATATTTGCTGTTTCTGTTGCAGTTTAATTTGCTGTTGTTGCATACCAAAGCATCTACACAGTCATATCCATGAACAGAATATGGAAAAGGCTTATTGTTTGCCTTCATGGCTGCAAGATTAGATGGCACTAAGAAACCAGATTCTTGATCTGTTACATTTTCAGAGGAACTCAGAGGAAAGTTTGATTCGCTATACTGAAATTATTGTGTCATTATTTCTGTGTAAGAAGTCATGGTATTTAAATATTGTTTTTACAGTTGGTCAGCTGGGTAAGAACATCTGTAATGTGAGGCTGCTGAAGGAAAAATAAAGTCCAGAGCATACTGCATTTTTTCTTTTAAATGAATATCTCCAAAAGACAATAAATTATCCATAAAATTGCTTTTGCTTGCACATGTGACAAAGGTAATATCCTGGTACTTCTTTCAAAAAAGCGATTTATAGAGGCTTAATGGTATGCAAAAGCCAGAAATAATAACTAAATTTCTTTCTTATTACACATCTAAGCAACAAGGAACATACCTATGGCTTTGTATTCTGAAGAAGACATTATTTCATGGAAGCAATTTCTACTAGAGTCTCTAGATTTCAACAAATATCTGAAGCAATTTACACATAGCAATGTACACTGAGCCAAAAGCTGATATGATGCCAGAATTCAATTGTACTGGTATGGATCACCTTGATCTAAGAAGGATGCAGGTCTCATGTGTTCTTTGTTAAGAGCCAGAATTTCAGTTATAGAAATTCTATCACATTTTCAACTTTTAACAATCTCTACATTACCTATTGATAATGCATAGTATACTATAGAGAATGGCTATACTCTCAGCACCAAGAGCGTAAGAGCGTTTCCTCTTTAATGTACCGATAAAGGTTACATTTATGTCTGAAAAACATAGGCTGAGATCTCCACTTTACATCTAAACAAAAACACACAAAAGATTAAAGTAGCTAAACTCTCCAAAGCTCTTCATAGCTTGTCTAGAGAATGTCTTCCAGAGTCAGAATGGGAAAGAAAAATACAATTATAATAAACAGAAGGCTGCCAGCTATGAGTGGCACAAACAGAAATAGGATCCCACAATGCCTGCCTGAGCAAACACATATTAAGACTGACACTTTCACCCTTTTGTCTTTTATGATTTTTCTGACATTCCTGGGCTTTCAGCCCTAAAATTCAAAACAGTTCCAAGCTCGTCAGAGGGGAAGAAGACCAATGGGGCAGAACACAGACTGGGGCATTCTGAGAAGAGATAATTCATTTTTCCTATTGGTTTGTCTGTGTGACAGTTACTTGGCAGAAAAATTGGTATTTCTCGGGGGGAGCGGGGAAGGTTTGTTTTTTTTCTGATTAAAGGCCTGTTTTACAATCATTAAATCTCAGCTCCGATGAGAGAAAAAAGTGCTTTTTGGGACTAAATATTGGGTCTTCTATAACAAGTGCCCACCCCCATGTGAGAGGTTATTGGCTGGACAAGCAGAAATGAGACACAGTGCCCTGAAGCTGGGGAGGCAAGGGTGTATTGGTTAGGCTAGGGGGACAAGGATGGCTGACTGGCTAGTGTGTCTGCCCATCAGGCAGGCACAAGATAAATTTATATTTAAACTCTGCTTGGGCTTTTCAAGGACCTGTTGGATCTTTAGCTGCCCTGTCCTCCCTCCACTTAGTTGTCACATAGGAGCTGTTTTTCAGGATGCTATGGGTCTGATTAATCACCTGTTTTGGGATTAGAAAGGAATTTTTTCTGTTAAACCAAACTTGCCTAAATTCAGTGGGTTTTTTCAACTTTCCTGCAGCCTCATGGAGGCCCAGTTGGATTGAAAGGAATAGGTCTTGAAAGTTTAATATTAGGAAAGGTAAGACAGTTAAACTCGTCACAACTTGTGGCTGGTATCCAGTGTGGATAAAGGCTAACAAGGCCATCTCCTGGACCTAGAGCTAACAGAGACCTGGGATTTCGGTGGTGGACCTTCAGCCTGTAGGAGAAGGGGAAATCTGAAGTCTTCGTGGACTGAGGTCATCCATTGGTAGCCTTAGTGGTGAGGTTTCAGAAATAAGTTGAGGCCTAGGGGTAGGTTGAGGAGGATCTTCACCAAGTTATACATGGTGGGACCCTGTAATCACAATACACTGGACCCCATTAAATGCCTGGTATGCAGGCGTAGGGGTGGGCAAACAGTGCCCCTATCCAGGGTTAATTTATTAAATTTCGGTCTGATGCTTAAAATTCATCCCTTGTATCTGTTGTTCATTTGCTGCTGTGTCCTCCTGATCAACAGCTTTTTCTCTAAACCATCTACAGAGTCAGCACAACGGGGCATTGAAATTGTAGGTAGCTTGAATGTTGTTATGGATGTTTCTATCACATAAAATTGGAAAAACTATTTCAAAAGTTACTTTTGGATACTGTATATATATTAAAACTGTGCAGTGATGAAACCAGTGCAGTGGGGTAACCACATGACTGGGAGTCAATGAGATTGCTTCATTTCCTCACCTTTTCCTCTAATACACTGATGTAGCTTTGTTGATTTTTCCTTATGGCAACACAGTTATTTTTGTTATGACAGTGATCAGCTAACATCAGGATTACATGTACTGTGTGATTCCCTAGCCAGTGAATCTACCATTTGCCCATCCCTTGCTACAGAAAATTTGCTCCAGAATCTAGATTTTCAGTTAAAATAAAATCTTTCTAGCCCTCATGGTTATAAAGATAACCTTGAAATTGTGAAAAAAGTGTAAATGAATGCACTGATTTCTGTCTGAACCAATAGCTCTGACGGAGAAAGGTATGAAGTGCCCCTTTTCTTACAAAGCTGACAAATTAAACATCAATTTTTGTAACTATTTCATTGCTGATCAAAGCAAGTAAGGCAGAAGAATGACAATCAAGTTAGGAAGATCTGCATAAGCAGAATCTCAGTTTGGAGTTTTATTTTGACATGACGAGAACATAGAGCTTGAAAGAGTACCTTTCCCCAATTCACCTCATGAGCCATGAGAAAAATATTATCTCTGCATGATCACCGCTGTCCAAATCAGCCCTGCAAAACTTTACTTGACATATAGTCCAAGGAGACTTTTTTTTTTTAATACAGATTTGTTTCCCATCCTAAATCATTTGCCCCCATTTCTAATCATCACCATGATAAAAAGTGGACAACATAGATTTTATGTCTGGACTGGTAAATATAAGAGCAATTTTAGAAGCATGGTCTAATCCTTCTTTATTTATGACATTTCAAGGAGAAAAGCTTAAAAGACTTGATTCTAAAAACAGATCTGAAGTTAAAACAAACATATACACGCACTTCCTGTGCAGATTCCTCTGTTATACGTGTGATTCAGTTAATGGTCAGATCCAAATCACTCTTATACAAGTGTATATGTCCAAAGTAAATTATAAAGACACTAGAAATGTATTGATGTAAAGTGTGAAAGGCAATATTATATGATAATTATGGCAGTGAGAAAACAGGGCCATTTCACAACATAGAGGTACCTGTTAGCATTTGCTTGCTGCAGGAAGGTAGCACTTCTTTAAGAGGAAAGCATCTTCCAGCTGAGCAGAAGGAATATTGATTCACACATACCTGCTGTCTACAATTTTCTCCTGTGAGACTGTCATCTTCTCAGCTTTCTCAGCAGATATCCTTACACTTGGCTTTTTGCCTCCTTTCTACAGCAGAAAAAGGAAAATATATTTCTGCACTGCTCAAGGGAACTGCCAAAAATGGAGTTGTAATTTATGATGTGCTAATGTTTTCCTCTGCGTTCATAACTGTAATTAACTACTAATGCAAAATCATCATCACTTGGATTTGGTGGCTTTTGATTTGCATATATGCTCCAAATTTTGACATACTTTCATATCACATATTTATTCCTGTAAGCAAAATTTGGCCCTCACTCCTATAAAATCAACATCCCTTACATTTCTCTTAGCCAAATGCTAGCAAGGGATATGACAGTTTATATAGCTCTGTATTTTTAAGAATCTAAGACAATTTGGATCATCTAGTCTGACCTCTTATCTCTTCCTGCATTTTGTAGGATGCTGCCTACTTCATTCCCACTAATGTTTTGTCTCACTGATATGACTGTTTGCAGCAATGGAGCCTCATTCACCTCCTTTGGTGTAGTCCTGGCCACAACAGTCCTAACTATTAAGAATCTTTCCCAGAACTTTTCTTTCTTTAGCTTCAAGTCATCATGTCCTACCATCTTTTAAAGGTATCTTATAAATCATAGCAGCCAAATGCTATCTCTGTGTGCAACCCCACAGATGTCATTTCACTTTTTTAAATTAAGGTCTTTCTTTCAGTTTCTCCATTAAAGTCATTATGGCTGATCAAATAATTTTGCCCTGGGTATTTGATTGGGCTGATAGTTTTAAATTATCAGTAGACTAGGAGGAATTATTTTCAAATTATTTTTGGAAGTCTTAAGAAAATTAACCATTGTTTCAAATATTTTTCCACATTCACACTGTGCTGTGTTACATAGCCTATTTGTACTGCAGTAGGTAACACTGAAATTGGCAAGGGTGAAAAGTTGATCAGTTTCACGTCTTTTTTTTTTAAATTTCTGATACATTGTTTTGGTCCCATTGTGCACTGATATATTGCAAAGCCTGGGAAATTATGATCAGGAGCATTACCCGAGTCAGATATTTGTTCTGTTTTAATTCTAGTACTTGTGACAGGAGAGATGTTATCTTGTATTTTTTATTGTCACAAGCATTATAGTGAGCAAATGAACATTACTATTATTTAAGTCCATTTTACAGCCAATTACATTTCAGGAACTGTCAGCATTAAATCTTTGTATGGCTCAAATGTAATCTAAAGATAGCTTTTTAATCAGTCAAATTTATTATTTTGATAGTTACCTATTCATACAAAATACTGTTTGCATTGAAAAAATGCTATATTTGATCTGTTTTCTACTCTAGTTTTCTACATGGAAGAGTGATCTTCCAGGTTCATGTCTGGTTATTCATTATTAATTATTATTATTATTATTTCTATCACGGCAGTGCCTAGAGGTCCTGGCTGAGATCAATGTCCCATTGTAAAAGGTAGCTCTTGCCCTGAAGAGCGTACAACCTAAATGGGCAAGACAGACAAAGGGAGAGAGAAAGAGATTTACCACTGTCCCTGGCAGAGATGAAACTGAATCCAGATTTCCTGAGACTCAGTTAAGCATTTTATTCACAAGACTATCCTCCTCAACCATAGTCCACAATTTTACATCATTAATATCCTGTCAATGCTATGGATTCTTTATTTTGGCTCTACAGCTGCTGCCTGAGCCAAGATCGCACATGAACACCTACAAAGACAAGTGTCTTTGCCCAGGCTTTAAACATGCAAAGCTGTATGTATTTTTAATTTTGTAGTAACCTGCATGAATTTCACACCAACAATGAGATCATGTGCAATTTCCTTTTTCCAAAAGAACAAGTAGGCAATAGTTACAGTAGGATTTTACAGAAAGTTATATGGGCTTTTGAGGGGATTTGCAAGTCATTTTTTTAAAATGAGAGCAAACAGTGGGTCACCATAATGGTCTCATGTTATCTCTTGTTCAGCATGTAGGCGATTATGTTCGCCATCTGGAAGATGTCATTGGAAATAATGTGCAGAATCAATCTCTCCCTGTATTTTGGAATAAATCATTACTAATTGCTTGTTTGTTTATACCAGAAAAATGTTGTGGGGCATCAGATTTCTGCAGGTCTCAGAATAACTCCTGGTTGCCCTCTTCTTGTGCAACTGATTAACAGGGGCTCCTGGAAGGACAAAGTTGCCGGGAAGTGAAACCCTAGCTAACAATGAACATTAATTACTCATGCCATACCAAATTTGACTTGCTCGTGGCCAGTTTTTTTTTTTTTTTTATGTGAGGGCAAAGCAATTATTTTTTCCCCATCAATATCACAATGGAAGTGCAGATCTGGTGTTTGGGCTTGTATAATTACCCAATGGTTTTGCAAGGATGAATTAGCAGTATTGATTTATGGAAGGAATTCAGACAGCTGATAGATAAAGTGCCCAGTTTGCTTGGGACAAATTAAAAATGTTTTATAATGAAGTCTTCTTACTTTGTTAAGTTCATCCAAAAGCATGAATGGTTGATAATTAGCTGGAGGAGGTGCAAGCATGATGTTTCTGAAAACAACACAGCCACGCTCCACTCTCTGACTGGCTGAAGGATGGGGACTGTCATCTTCAAATCCTGAAAAGTGACAAAGGAAACACAATTAAGAAACCAGCAACAAAATGCTGAGAATATTAACTGATAGTTGCTAACACTTCCCTATGTGCCTGATTCTGCCACTCTTACTCATGTTGAGCAATACTTTACTTCACAAGTAATGTCATCATTACTTAAAATAAGTAAGAGAGATAGAATTAAGTCCTGTTATATTTTTTGAAAAGTAATATACTGTAGATATTGTAGGAATTAAATGTACTGTGAAATATGCAACTGTTTGCCTTTCATGTAAGTGCCAAGAAAAGTATCAGACTTTGGTTTATTGGTATCTATACATTTAATACCATATTGAGGTCTAGTAATTCACTCAGCAGATGTGTCTTTATATTTGAGGGGAGGGGGAAATCCTCTTTGTGACCATCTGTAACTTATAGAGATCAAGAGAGAAGATGTTTTACATTGCTGATTTATGGCACTGCCTACCTCATTTGGAATTGGCTGAAATAGATATAGTAGGGCCAGTCTATTGGAAAGTGATTTGTTTGCTTAACCTAGTAGTTATACTCAGAAACAGCAAGTGTTTTCTGCATAATAAAAACAAGCCAAACATTTGCAAAAAGCTAATCTGGAATTGTATTTATACTCCCTTTATGAAGAGCGACAGCAGCAAATAAATAAATATATCCAAGGATGTTAAAACACTTTCCAAACCTTAATTAAGCCCCACAACACCCCTGAAAAACAGATAAATATTATTAGACCCCACTTACAGACATAAACTGACATACAGAGGAGTTACGTGACTAGAGTAAGGTCATGCAACTACTCCGCGGTATAGCTGGATATAGAAATCAAGGGTCAAACTCTCCATCCTACATGAGCTCTGCTCGGGTATAGCGAAGAAGAGGCTGTCAAGGAACTGGTTGTCCCCCTAACTTAACCACATGGTCCCCACATATCTTAGAGTAGCATGGGAGCAGCTGTAATTTATACAACTGGCATAAGGACCCTCTGGCCCCATGCCAGTGGAGGACGGAGTAGTGGAGGTCTGTTCCGTTATGCCGTGCCCCACCTTTATAATACCATCTTCTTCCCATTACACTGGTGACTGAGGAAGGACAGCTGAAGGATGGTGGAGCCATTTCCACCAGCAGAGAGTTCCCTATGTGGGGGGTTGTCTCTGCTGGCCATCTTGACTGATGCAGTGCAAAGTGGATTTAGCAGACCAGAGAATCCAGCCTCCTGTTCCCTAGTCTCCTGATCTAACTATTAGATAACGCTGACTTTCAGACAAATATACACCTTACACATTCCAACACTAACTGCATGACTACAATGTGCAAACTATAGCGAAGGGGTGCACCTTCCTCAGTATACACAGTATGTGAAGAATTCAATCTATTTAATTGTAGCTTCTGGAAAAGTATTTCTGTGAGGAATTTGGTGGTGCTATAGATTTGTCTCTACTAAGGCTGCTATAGGAAAAAACATCCACCACTTGGCAGAAAAGAAACACCGGGCTAGAAATAGGACGAAAGGGAAAGACAAGTGGTCATATGCAAACCATACATGTTACAGTATATTTACCCAAGAAGATCACAGTAGTTACACAGTACAGATTCAATTTTGCAAGGCACTGAGGGCCCTCAGCTCCAAGTGATTTCAACAGTACCTCCAGGAGTTGCTGAGCACCTTGCAGCATGGAGCTCTACATGAAAACTATGTCTGCCCCTAACAATTATTCTCTCTTCGAGTGATTGCTCATATCCATTCCATTATAGGTGTGTGTGCGCCCCATGCACAGATTCCCAGAACTCTTTTCCCTTAGCAGCCCCACAGGGTCGACTCAGGCGCTCCCTGGAGTGCCACACTCATGGCGTGGTATATAGGGCGCTGCCGACCCCGCGGGCCCTCAGTTCCTTCTTTCCGCCTGTGACGGTTGCTGGAACGTGTGCCTCTTGCATATCGCAAGTAGCCTCCCTTAGCATTTTAGTGCTTTTCTTTGTTTAGTTGATTGTGATATTTTACAACTCCTTAGTAGATAGTAAACAAGTGCCCTTCGGGGCTACATTAGAGCCATGTCTGGCTCCACTGGCTTCAAAGCCTGCACCATGTGTGCTAAAGTTTTCTCCATGAGTGATCCTCACGACTGCTGCCTCCGATGCCTCGGAGAGCAGCACAGACGAGAGAAATGTAAAATCTGCAAAGCCTTCAAGCCACACACCCAAAAAGAGCGGGATGCCCAGCTGAAGGCTATCCTGATGGAGTCCGCACTCCGGCCGGACTCTGAGCAATCGAGATCACCGGTGGCACTGAGCATCTCCTCGGTGCGGAGCACCCCAACGGCACTGACACCGGCACCGAAGCCAGTGGTGCCGAAGAAGAAGAAGCGGCCCGAGGCCGCACATATGGACTCCTCCCTGCGACTGGTACAGCAGAGAGCAACACAGGAGATGCCCCAGCCACATGCCGTGGAGGTTACTGCGGCATCGGCATCTCCTCGCAGGGAGCCTCCCCCGACTCCTCGGGGTGGGGGAGCGCCTCTGCAAGAGCCGTCGACACCAGAGGCTTTTGCAGCTGCACACGCCCTCATGGGCCTGCCCACGCCTCCATCCCCCACTTGGCCAAGGGTTCCGGGACCAGCGTCTCGGGGTGAACCTGCGATGGGTTGCCCCGGTGGGTGGAGGAGACAGGAGTCGAGAACTCCCCCCAGACGGTCAAGGAGGGTCGAGAGTGCAGGCTCCCCTCCTAGCTCAGACTCTGAGTTGTTGAGCTCCTCGACACCGCGGCACCGAGGGTGGTCGAGAGGCAAACGTGCCAGGCGGCGCCGATCCAGTTCTGCCTCGCGCAGGGATCATAGCTCCGGTTCCGATGCCTGATCCCCAACTCCGGTGCATAGCCTGGAATGGTCACCGTCTCCGACGCGGGCGAAGGTCGCTGCACCGCCTGCCTCGGCACCGCTTGCCTCGGCACCGCCTGCCCCGGCACCGCCACTTCCGGCACCGCCTGCCTCGGTACCGCGGAGTAGGCTACACTCTCGCTCCATCTCGAAGAGACATAGGTGGCACCACTCCCACTCCCGAGGTGGGAAACGTCACCGGAAAAGATCAAGGCGCAGGGGGAGTTCTACATCCCACTCCTCCAGCAGCTCGTCCCCCTGACGACATCAGAGACGTTGGCACCGGCGCTCCTCATTGTCATCTAGGGGCCGTTCAGCAACCTGGGGCCGCAAACGACAGTCTAGCGGCTCAGGATCCCAAATATGCCAGCCTCTGCAAGCACCGATGCAGGCAATGGCGTGGCCCCAAGGCTCCTGGCAGTGGCCGTACTGGGGGCCGTGGGGTACCCAGATGGGCCAGGGCACTGCGTCCATTCACTCTTTGATGGCCCAGCCAGCACTCCCGCCTCCGGCCCAACCGGACCAGGGTCACCCCTCTGATGAGGGTTCAGACCCCAAGGAGGGTCCCTCCACGGGGCCCCTCCCGCAGTCTTCCTCCTCCTCCCCAGATGAGGCGGCAACTAAGGACCGTAAGGCCCCCCTCTTTGATTTCAGGGCCTACCAGGACCTGCTAAAGCGGGTGGCGGACAACCTCAACATGGACCTCAAAGAGATGTCCGAGGAGGAAGACCCTCTCTTTGGGTCATCTGGCTTCGCGGGGCCATTGCGTGTTGCCCTCCCGGTGCACGAGAGGGTTATGAAACTCACTAAGGCCCTCTGGTAGACCCCCTCTTCCGTGGCTCCTACCTCCAAGGCCGTGCAGAGGAAATACTATGTCCCCAAGGAGGAGTTTGACTTCTTGTATACCCACCCTGCCTCGGGTACACTGGTTGTTGATGCTGTCAACCAGCGCGACTGACAGGGTGGCCAGGGCAGCACCCCAAAAGATAAGGACAGCAAGAGGCTGGACCTTTTTGGCCGTAAGGTTTACGCCACTGCGGCTATGTGTCGCCAACCACCAGGCACTCCTGGGGAGGTACAACCTCAACTTGTGGTCCTCACTACAAAGGTTCCAGTCGGGGCTGCCATCAGATCAGGCCGCAGACTTTGCCACTGTGACCCAGGAAGGGACGGCAGTGGCAAACGCAGCATTACAATCAGCCAGCGATGCAGCGGATGCCGCCAGCAGAGTGATGGCTTTGGCCATCGTCATGCGCCGCTGCTCCTGGCTGCAATCTTCAGGATTATCCCAGGAGGTTCAGCAAGCAATACAGGACCTCCCGTTTGAAGGGGAAGGACTCTTCTCTCAAAAGACAGATGAGAAGCTCCATGCCCTAAAAGATTCCCGGGCCACCCTTAGGTCCCTAGGGCTCTACACCCCACAGGCCATGAGATGTCAATCTCGACCTCAGGCCCAGAGGCAACCACCGCCGCCTCCCAAGCCAGGCCCCAGACCCGCTCAACCCAGGAGGGGTCGGGATCGCTTCAGGGCGCCCAATCGCCGTGACCGTCAGGGGTCCTCAGCAGGGCCCCAGCAAGGCCCAAGCAAGGGCAACAATGGGAATAAACGGTTTTGACGGTGCGCACGAGGGTGGCACTTCTTCATTGCCCCTGGATCTCTCTCGGCCCTTTACCCACAGGCTTCGGCCCTATTATGCCGAAATGGAAACTATCACCTTGGACCGTTGGGTCTTCAGCGTAGTCCTCAGGGGCTATGCCCTTCAGCTTACGGCCTTCCCCCCAGACTCTCCCCCTATTCAGTCCCTCTTCAGGGACCCCGCTCACGAGCAATTGCTCGTACAGGAGGTCAACTCTCTCCTCTCACTCAGAGCGGTCGAAGAAGTTCCTCCACAGGAACGGGGGAGGAGATTTTATTCACGATACTTCCTAATCCCCAAGGCCAAGGGGGGTCTGAGGCCCATATTAGACCTCTGTCGTCTGAACAGATTCATCAGACGCATCAGGTTTCACATGGTTTCCCTAGCCTCCATCATTCTCACCCTAGATCCAGGAGACTGGTATGCTGCCCTCGACCTCAAAGATGCGCATTTCCATATCTCTATCTTCCCCGGTCAAAGAAGGTTCCTCAGGTTCGTGGTAGCGGGCTCCCACTATCAATTCTCGGCCCTCCCATTTGGCCTTTCGTCAGCCCCCAGGGTCTTTACGAAGTGTAGGGCCGTGGTAGCAGCCTATCTCCGCCGCAAAGGAGTCCAGATCTTCCCATACCTGGACGACTGGCTGATCCGGGGCAGGTCCAGGGCTCATGTGAGGAACAGCCTAACACTCACCTGCGCGACATGCACCAGACTGGGGCTGCTCATCAACGAGCAGAAGTCCACGCTCACCCCGGTGCAGCACATAGATTTCATAGGGGCCACCCTAGATGCCACCCAGGCCAGAGCCTTTCTCCCACAGCCTCGGTTCGAGATCATGGCCGCCATAATTACCGAATTGCACAGGTCCCCCACGATGACAGCCAGGCACTGCCTGCAGCTGTTGGGACACATGACGGCATGCACATATGTAGTAAGGCTGACTCGCCTCAAACTCAGGCCTCTTCAAGGGTGGTTGGCCTCAGTGTATGTACCAGCCAGACATTCGTTGAACAGGGTGGTCACAGTTCCCACCCAGGTACTGTCCTCCCTAGACTGGTGGAGGAACCCGAGGGAGGTTCTGAAGGGTGTTCCCTTCAGAGACTTGGCTCCTTCAGTGACTCTCATAACAGATGCCTCAGATGTGGGATGGGGGGGTCCACATCAGCCAAGACTTGAGCACCCGGGGGCTCTGGTCACTGGACGAAAGAGCCCTCCATATCAATGTCAAGGAGCTGAGGGCAGTCCGCCTGGCCTGCAAGGTCTTCCTCAGGTTCCTGAAGGGCAAGATGATTCATGTCCTCACGGACAATACAGCGGCCATGTTCTATATGAACAGGCAGGGGGGAGCATGCTCCTTGGCTTTATTCCAGGAGGCTACGCAACTGTGGGAATTTGCTGTGAGGCACGACTTCCATGTCTCTGCCTCTCACCTCCCCGGGGTCAGGAATGATGTGGCGGACCGCCTCAGCAGGTCGTTCTTACCCTGCCACAATTGGTCACTGCACCAGGAGGTGGTAGATTCAATCTTCCAGAAGTGGGGAACTGGACTTGCTTTGACCTCGGAGCCCCCCTACACGGTCTTCTACAAAGATAAGGTCCAACTGAGACCCCACCCGGCTTTCCTGCCTAAGGTGGTGTCTTAGTTTCATTGTAACCAGGATATCTTCCTCCCCGTGTTTTTTCCTAAACTGCACGGTTCGGAGGAGGAGCGGAGATGGCACTCCCTGGATGTCAGATGAGCCCTGGCCTACTACATCGAGCGGACCAGGCCATTCCGGAAGTCAATACAACTGTTCGTGGCAGTGGCGGACTGGATGAAGGGCTCACCTGTCTCTACCCAGCGCATCTCTACCTGGATCACCGCCTGTATCAGGACCTGTTACGAGCGGGCGAAGGTGCTGCTTCCAGGAGCTGTGACAGCACACTCAACCAGAGCCCAGGCCTCATCTGCAGCCTTCCTGGGAAGAGTGCCCCTGCAGGACATCTGCAGAGCAGCGACCTGGTCATCGGTCCACACCTTCACGTCCCACTACGCCATCGTACAACAGGCGAGAGAGGACGCGGGCTTCGGCAGAGCCGTGCTGGTGAGGGCGGCTCAACACTGACTCCTACCCACCTCCAAGGTATGACTATTTAATCACCTATAATGGAATGGATATGAGCAATCACTCGGAGAGAGAAAACAGGATTACTTACCAGTAACTGTTGTTCTTCGAGATGTGTTGCTCATATCCATTCCACACCCACCCTCCGTTCCCGCTGTCGGAGTCGGCAGAAAGAAGGGACTGAGGGCCCGCAGGGTTGGCAGCGCCCTATATACTGCGCCATGAGCGCGGCACTCCAGGGGGCGCCTGAGCCGACCCTGCGGGGCTGCTAAGGGAAAAAAGTTCCAGGAATCTGTGCACGGGGCGCGCGCACACCTATAATGGAATGGATATGAGCAACACATCTCGAAGAACAAGAGTTACTGGTAAGTAACCCTGTTTTTCCGTTAGTTTTTTACCTTACTTTGTTAATGGCTGTAAATGATAGGTAGTTAACTGTTTAATGTTTTCACAATAGGTGATGCCTGGTTACCTAGTTTAGCATCTCTCTTAAGCTGTATGTAAAATAATGATCAACTTAGTCTGTATGGCTGCCTTCTAGAATGGCAACCTTCACAGTAACTGACTAGGAAAGGAATAACATAGTTGGTCAGAGCATCAACATGCAGAAAAATAAAAAAGAAAAAGTCCAGAAATTAAATGCTTCACTTTTGCGCTAAAATAAAAAAGTCAACAAAGCGTATGTGTTGAATTCACTATACTGGCATGGCAATGGTTACCATTCATAAGCTGACCTGAGACATGGAAAAATAGGAATTAAATTATCTCTGATCGTATTTTATCCAAGGTAGCACTACAAAAGTTAACATTTCCATGGATAACATATCTATGTCATATGTTAATTTTTAATGTGTGCAAGAATTCCTGATGCATTTCCTATGTATTCTAAATATTTTTACACACACGCACACACTTGTATAGTTCCCCTCTCCCCCCACAAGTAACTTCTAAACAATTTACATTTTAAAAAAAATCAAAGATATTTGATGAAAGCTTCTCCTTTTCTACCTTTATTCAACAGATTAGGTCCGATTCTAATCTTGCACTAGTGCAATTCTGCAGTTTAACTGCATCAAAGTCAATGAAGTTAAACTGATGGAAAATTTATGTGAGAGAAGCAGACACATTGGCCTAAATGTCCAAAGCTGAGTGATTAAAGTTAAGTTCCTAAATTTATATTTGGGCACCTAAATAAAAGTGTTCTGATTTCTAAAGGATTTGAGCATTCACAAGATCCAATTCATTGCAATGGGATTTCAAATTGGAAAATAAGGACACATATTTAGGTACGTAAATATGGATTTAAAAGTCTAATTGTAGGCACTCAGGTGTGGAAATTATGGTCACTGTCTTTTAAAGCATATAACCATGAAGTATAGAGCAGTTCTCCTCCTCAAACAAAAAAGAGCTGAACTGTACTGTAGTCATTTATACTTCCGTGAAGGCAAGAAAAGCAATAGCTAGAAAAGAGAACAGGGCAGGAGTGTCCCACCCCTGTTCTGACTATTGCCACTGTCCCCTGAAACCAGCAGACAGATTGCTCTGGGAGTCTTCAGTGGGTAGAATCCTGGAGGGGCATGGTGTCTAGGAGTGTGGGGGGGGGGGGAGGGGGGGGGGTGCCCTCACATCTTACTTCTCATCCTGGAAGGAATAATTTGCATGAGTAGGGGTATTCTGTGTGTAGGGTGGAGTAGAATAAGGTTGCATTTATCTTCTTTCCTGAACAAAGCTGAAAAATCAGAATTTGGCTCAACTTTTCTGGGAGAAGGGAAAAAGAGCAATTATTTTGTAGCTATAATCCTTTATCCTAGGAAGAAAATGTTAAAACAAGGTGCCTTTTAATTGCAAGTGATGTAGTTATCTCTGTGGTGCCTTAATTTTATCATTATATGACAGTATAAAAAGTTAAGGCTTTACTTCTGCAAGGACATTCTTTAACTAACATCTTTCTCTCCATTAGCTTTTGCTGTAGTAGCAGTATTTATATTCTGGGCAATGAATGGGAACCATATTGCTTACAGCATAATTTCAATTTCTTAATGCACTAATAGTTTCAATAAGGACTCTGTATCCACCAAATTTGACTGTCTTTTTTTATTGACAATGTGGTGCAATATATTTTTCAATAAAGTATCTAACGCTGAAAAAAGCACCCTTAATACTGCGTTTTAATGCAAGAACTGCTATAATATTTACTAGGGACAGGGAAACAAGCTTAAAAAAAATAACTGGTCTAGACCAAACTCACCCCTTTTATAGTGAAGGATCATGTGGGTGGAAGGGGTGCCAGTGATCTTTCAGGAAGGAAGTGGAGAAGGCCCAAATGTGTATAAACCTCCAAACTTCCGCATGCGTGTTTGAATCAAGCCTCATGAAGTTTACCAATAACTAATATTTATCCTTCATTATGCATTTCATGTTTCTGTATGTAAGTCATGCATTAAGGGCTGAGGAGGCACAGCCTTGCGCTGTGGGCAAGAACTAGGAGCCAGCAACTCCTAAATTCTAATCCTGGCTGAGACAAGGACTCGCTGAGTGACCTTGGGCAAGTCATTTCAACCTCTGTGCCTCAATTCCCCCATCTCTAAATCAGGGTAATAGTACTGATTTGCCTCACCAGGGATGTGAGGATTATTTAATTAATGTTGGCACAGAGAGAAAGTGCTTTTAAAAGAACTAAGTACAATATCTGTTAGAGCTTTAAAAAAAAAAAAAAAAGGCCTATTAAGTCATCGAACCCTAGTAAATAACTATGCCTTACCTAGGTGCTATGTGACTTCAACTGCTTCCTCATCTATAACTAAGTCCTCCCACTTCCCCTTCCTCCTTAGGCCCTTCTTACATCACTCTCAAGATGTGGCATTCCTCTCCTTGACTTGTTCCAGAGTCCCCTCAACCGCTGCAGAACCTCTAACATTTAGAGCAGTGGTTCTCAGCGTTTCCAGACGACTGTGCCCCTTTCAGGAGGTTGATTTGTCGTGCGTAACCCCAAGTTTCACCTCACTTAAAAACTACTTACTTACAAAATCAGATATAAAAAAATACAAGTGTCATAGCAAACTATTACTGAAAATTTGCTTACTTTTTAATATTTTTACCATATAATTATAAAATAAATCACAACCCTCAGGTTGAGAAACACTGATATAGTATATAGAGCAGTATAAACAAGTCACTGTCTGTATGAAATTTTAGTTTGTACTGACTTAGCTACTGCTTTTCATGCAGCCTGTTGTAAAACTAGGCAAATATCTAGATGAGTGGATGTACCCTGTGGAAGACCTCTGTGTACCCCTAGGGGTATGCATACCGCTGGTTAAGAACCACTGATTTAGACAACTTGTGTATTAAAATGGAGTCCATGCCCTAAAAATGTTTGAGAAGCTGTGATTGAAACAATATCGGAAAAATTGACTGGTCAAAGAAAGGTTCTTCAAGCTTATGATTTCAAACTGCCTGGCAGGATTCTACATGTTGGTCACCTCAGAAACCTTGTGGCTTTGTTTATTTATAGGCACCTCTATTCATATTTCTGTAATACCAGATTGCTGACAACACTACACAAAACAAGTATCAACAAGAGAGGAGATACTGCCATGAAGGATGCATTAGAAACACCACAGACAGACAGACTTCCTATTAAGATCTGCAAGTCCTAGTTTCACATCCTTAAGCAAAGCAAAGTGGAGCCAAAGCATCCAAACCATCGAGTTACTCCTTACATCCTCCCTTCTTGTCTATTTTAATTATGACAATTATGACTTGATCAGCAAGATAAAGGTCATCCTGTCACCTTAGGGGGGTGAGTGCCAGCAGAATGACTGGGTTCATAATGACCACAGAAGATAGTAGTACAGTTTGACCTCTCTGGGAGTGAGATGTCAATTAATTATCTTTTTACAACCAACTCAATTATAGCATACTAATCACCTGTGTAGGACATCAAGCTATAAGGTGTGGGGGAGAGAAGGGAGAGGAATCATGAGCAATAAGCAACCCTCACTTAGGACGACAAGGCAGTTATCGTAAAACTGCAGATGTGACACCTAATAATAGGGTATAAATAGTTATTAGCTGTTTATAGCAAAATCTAAATGTCGTAATAATTTCTTCATTTAAGTGAACTTTTATTTTTAAATAAAATGTTATTGGTCCTAGTGGTAATAGAAATGTCTCATTTAAAGGTGACCAGACACACTGCATTAGTCTTTAATGCCAGACTCAATTAACCAAGAAACTTCATTCATTAAAGAAGGGATTGGCCGGGGTGGGAGGGAAAGGGAGAGAAAAGTTGCACACAAGACAAATTGAGTAACAAGGAAGGATTTAGAAAAATTATAAAGTAATAAAGCTTTATAACAACTCTAGTTACAGAGAGGATCACCTCAATGTCACATTAGTCTCATGGAAAAAGATTCTCTACTGTATACTACAGGTTAGTCAGTACACCTGCTGTAATAATTTTCCCGTAAGTCAGAACATACATTAATGTGGATCACTCCTCTAAACACATGTACTCCGTGATTTACAACGTAAGGCCATCTGAAAAGTGGTATATGCAATTGTAAAAATTACATTTATGAGCCCCTTATCAACCACTGTTACTCAAGTTATGTCTGCAAAGTATGGGTATGCATGTACAAATAGGTAAATGCATGTGCAAAATACACAAGTAATACCACAAAAGTGCATATTTGTACATGTAAGTGTGGTTTGTGTGTACACATATTCTGTGCACAAGAAACAAAAGAAGTAGAACAAATTCAGTGCTGCCTCTCTTTACATTATACATGAAATAGAATGGTAAAATGATGTGAGTTTAACAGAATTCTTTTCACAAGAATATCTGTTAAATGAATCTCAGCGTCTTGTTTCATTTACTTCAACACAGATGTTGGAAAGAGAAAGGAAACATTCTGAAGTTTTCTAGTCCATCTTCCTACTTAGTGCAGGATTGTTCCTTACAATACAGTTTTTAGCCTAATGTATACAGGAGGTAAACACAATATTTATTTTTATGCCAGGCTTCAATATTTTCCATCATTACAAAGCAAACAACATGGTGTGAAATTTTCAAGAGTATGTAAATGACTTAGGAGCACTAGTCCCACTGAAAGCCACTGGTACCCTGTGCTTCTGAATCATTGCAGTGCTTTTGCAAATCCCACCCTTGGAGTACAGATGAATTTCTGGAAGCAGAAGTTGGGATATACTGATGTGTCAAAGACACTAATATCAGGTCCAGTCCTGCAGGGCACTGAATTCCTCCTAAAAGATGCCAAGTGCCTTCAACGCCTATCCATTTGAGGATGCTCAGCACCATGCAGGAAATGCTCAGTACTTTGCAAGAATCAGGCTCACAGGGGAGATCTTTGGCTCAAAGCAGTTAAAACAGGAATCTGTAGCATTGCAAAAGACAGAAGGCAATGTTGATCTTTTTTTCTATTCTTTAACACAGAGTACATTGTTTCTAAACAGAAGCTTCGTCATTGCACAGCACTCTTTAAAGGTATTCTGAAAGAAAGAGCACTGTTTGTTCCACCTGCACTCTCAAGTGCATCCTGCTAAAACCTGTATTATATTCTATATAGATTCTTATATCACAATAATCACCATAGTGTCTGAGCGCCTTGCAGTAATGCACTAAGCAACGTGACTAACATCTGTCACATATTTGTCAGAATATTCTATTACTTTAGAGATATTTTGCTTTTAAAGAGTTGTTTTTTAAAAACAAAACTGTACATTCTGTACTGTACCTAACCCAGAGTTACCAGCACTCTCTCTTTCCAAGATTATTTTGCACTTATGTTTTTCTACTATCATAACAGAAAGCTGCTGGTTTGCACTTGTCTTACAGAGAGAGTTCTGATATGGCAGAGATGCAAATGGAACATTCAACAAGAAAACATTTCTGTTGGTAAACCTCTTAATTCAGGTATACAGTCAGGCTCAACCTCTGAATCAGAGGTACTGCTTTGGGACCGTATCAAGAAAGTACAATGCTATGAACAAATATAGGCATCAGTTTTCTGACACCCCCACACTGCTTTCAGAAAACTAGGCAAATTGGATTTTATGGCACTTAACAGTACACAGTTCCATTTTACTACGGCAAATGGAACAAACTGTTGCTATGAGATACAAAGTTTAAAAATCATTTTTAGATCATGTTTCAGAATACCAAAACCTAAAGGGAACAACTGATTAACATTGTCTTCTCCGTGGAGACCTGATCTGTATGGTTGAGTACCCTGAATATCCATTGCAGTGAAGGGAAGTTAAGAATGATCAGCACCTTGTATGTGTGGCTCAGCACCTTTCAGGCAAGGCCAGGTAAGAAAAAGAGACCCTGTCCAGATTGATAGAGACAATACAAGCACTGAGGCAAAACACATATATCCATATCACTCACACATGGACATCATTTTCTCTAGGGTATGTTCTCTGCCAGTCATAGAGTAGGGGGAAAGATATTATGTTCTATTTAATTTCTTTCCCCCCTAAAATTCACTATCTTTGCCAGCAGCTTTCAACACAGGAATTTAGCTCTGACCCTGAACTCCACCATACAGCATGTTCCGTGAATATGCAAAGCACTAGAAAACTGTGGAACAATAAAACTGAACTTTTGCAGCATTCTAGTAGTAGGGAGGGCACTCTGTTCCTTACCGGTGTATGCTAAACATTTGGCACTAATCAATTTTTTAACAAAAGTGAAATATAAATAGTGACTATACTAGCTTTGGCCCTCATATCACAGTTTCAAAAACTTCTCCATCCCTTTTAGCCATATTTCAAAGGCCTTCTGCTAACAAATCAGTTGCTACGTATGGAATAGTATAATGGTGCCAGTAATACCTATTTTATGCCTTTGGGTTTAGATTAAGCTAGTGTTTCCATTACACACCTCAATTTCAGGGTCAGATAACTTGATTATTCCAATTGCACTGAATGGAAAACATGCCAGTGGAAATCCAAGGAGACAACATTGTAAGTGTTAAAGACAATGGCAAAACTGTGCCAGTGGAAGCCTCTGGAGACCATATTAGAAACTGAAAGCAATGGCCAAGGAGTAATTTAGTATTTTGCACACTGATCTGTAATATATGTTAAATACAAACATTCTGTTGAAGCCAGTGTTAAACAATGTCTGTAGCTATGCCTGGTTGCTAACATGTGGAATGCGAATATCATTTGGGTCAAACAATGGAAAATACATGTACAGTACACACATTCAAATAAGTTTAAACTATTAATTTTTTTAAACTTACTGTATATATTGCCAATGTTCTGAAATGGCAAGATCCCAAATACAATTCAACTATAGATTTCTTCTGGGACAGATAATTGTTTGATACCTAGTGACCAAGTTTGTTAGTGTAAGAGTTGAGAAATGACAAGTCTGTTTCTAGTTTAGTTTCCAGACAACAGTTTACATCAATCTAGTATGATGCCACCAGAATAAAATTTGCACCTGGCACAAAAGATCTTTAGTGGCTAATCACTGTCTGTTTTTTTCATTTGAAATGGCTCCATCTGGTATAAATTGCACAAGACTGGTATAGTTAGCTAGGACCATGCCTACTTTGCTAATAATGCTTTAACTGGTTTCACTTTGTTCATCATAAATCCTGTCTGGGAAGCTGTTGATATAGCCAAACTGGAATTCTATTAATTAAAATACATCTCTCTCTCTCTCTCTCTCTCACACACACACACATACACCTCTCTCTCTCTCACACACACACACACTCTAATTAGTGTGAATTTATCTCTTGGTACCGCTTAAAAAATACAGTTGATGTTAGAAAGCAGTGTTCAAATTGCCTATAATAAAAATGAGCCATACGGAACTAAGCTGCCAGATTTTCCATAAGGAAAACACACTGCATATTTCCAATAGCAAAACCCAAAATTCTCTAATGTAAAACACAGGCAACAGATTTAACAAATAGTTTGCTTTCGTTGCTGGCTCAAAAATATGAAATAATGAAGACAGAGATTTCAATCAACCGTTAAGTTATAAAATTATGTTCCATTTGAATTCTCCAAAACCAATATCAATTAACAAACAAAAAACCCCATGATATGTCAAAGCAAGGTTGTAATTTAATTTGACAAAAGCTAAGAAATTAAGAGCTAAAGCTGCTGCTCCATCCTTAATTCGTGGTTTTGAGTCCGAATTGTCTTGCAACAGAGCAAGGAGCATACTGAACACACTGTATGTGTTGTAATACCTATGAACAAAGGTTAGAGGGGAAAAATCTACCACTGACACAACTACAATCTCAGTAGAAATAAACAGGACAAGAAGGGCCTGATCCTGAGAGGCTGAGTCAGTGAGAGTTGCAGGTGTTCAGTACTGATCAGGATGAGGTCCAAAGACTGAATAGCTGTCATGACTGCACTGGAACTCTCTTAGCCAGAAGGATGTACATCAGGAACGATTTACAGTATTTTAAGGAGTTGGAACTTAGGTCTTATACATGAGAAAGTGGTACCAATTTATCTAAAATTTATCTAACCATTTAGTTAAATTAGTGTAACCCCCATGTGTGGACAAACTTACTCTGATTTAAGAGTGACGTGCATCAATTTAATTTAAAATGATGAGGAATCAACTTTAGCTACATGGATATAAGCTACTCTTAAATAGAAATAAACATCCACACATCAGAACTGCACCAATTTGATACAACTTTCTGAGAGGACAAGGCTTTGGTGCGCTGTGACAACTCTCTGAAATGTCACAACAGGAATTGAAAAAGGAGAGTCAAACAAAATCTTCCAGTGACCAAAGTGACCACTGACTGGAACAGGGGCCACACACACTTATGCACGACCTAGCATAGGAGCTTGTGTCCAATGGATTTGTGAACATTTATTTAGGGCCGAGAATGTTCTATTCCACTTCACTGCCACCAAATTTTGTTTTTCATAAAGTGCTTGAAAAATGGCAGCTTTCACCTCCAAACATGTGAAATAAATTTTTTTAAAAACAAGGCCACCAGCCCCAAATATGCCAGAGGTGGAGCTTTAGAAACCCTCGGTCTTCTGAAATTTCAGCAACTGCATCCAGCAGAACAGCTGCAGTGGGGCAAAGGCAGCCAGACTTCCCTCCCTTACCTCACCCCAAACCCACTGGAACCAGGCACTCTATCGCCACTCCCATACACCCACTCTCTAACATGCCCACCAGTACCAAGTCTTTTGATGGTGCAGCTTAGACACTCACAGATTCCTGTGGAAGCCTCAATAGCCAGAGCTAAGTAGCAGAGCAGTAGCAACACTTTTTGAACACAGTGTCCCCAGTCCAAGCTGGCTCTCACCGCACATCCCCACCTGGAACCTTGAACTCTTTGCTCCCTGCTGCTCATTGTACCTTTACTTAGATTGCGAGCTCCTCAGGTAGAGACCAAGCCCTGTTTAAATGGTGCTGAGAGAATAAAAAAATCACAAAGGAAATTTTGAATTTAAAAATTTTGATATTTTGCTAAAATTAAAAGAAAGAAGAAATCTTTTTTCAATGACAACAGGACCCAAAGACCTTATTTTTTATCAAAAAACAGTGCACCTGCTCCACAGTCAGCTGCCATCTCCCCCAGACATTGACTCCAATGCATCGGGAACCCATCTCATCTTTTTGAAAGGTGAATTTCACACACAGTAAAGCACTTTGTGAAAACAAGGATTTCATTGTGCAAGAGGTCAACAATCTATTAAAAAAATTAAAATCACTTATGAGAGATTATTACATTATTTTACAAAATATATTTCCCAGACTTAAATCTCAGAACACTATGATTTCAGGACAAAATGCTTATTAACCCCCCAGAATATGAATTCTTAATACAAATTCTGTCACAATCACACCTGAACTTGAGGTAGAAGATGCTGATACAATTAATAAAAAATAATACTTAGTTCTTATAGGGTCTGATCCAAGTTCTCAAAGTATTTTAAAGAGGAGTGTAATTATCATTATTCCCATTTTAGACCTGGGAAAACTGAAGCACAGGGAAGTGAAGTGATTTTCCCCATTTCACATAGAAGATCAGCAGCAGATCCAAGACTAAAACCCAGATCTCCTGACTTATTCACTAGACTGTGCTGCTGTGCAAGACATGATTTCATTTTCCAGAAACTATCAACTAGAAATTCCAGTACATTTGTAATAGGAATGAACCAATACATATATTTTTTTTAAATTACATAATTATTTCGAGCCCCTAGAAACTGTCAAACTGATCAGTGCTTTAAAGCCAAAATCCTCAAAACTGTCTGTCTTGCTGATGAGAAAGACAATTCTGGAATACAATTCCAGTTTGTTATTTTTTGTTTTTTAAATATAATATAAGGTTATCTTTAACTATGTTATTTTTTTTAATGTTCTCAAATCCAATTTGCAAGGAATTGTTTGAAACATATATGCTGCAGCCAGTCAGACAATAACAGTTCTGCAATTATCAGCACCTGCATTCCGATTCAATGGGTTTAAATTACTAAGGGGCTATGGCAGATACCCTACTGGCAACAATTAGCATAAAAATGTTCTACAGTTTAAAGCTGTGGGTGGGAATTACAAAAGCTTAACAGACTAAATATAAAAATCTTTTTGAATATAAAATCAATGTGCTTTGTTACTAAAATCTGGGTACTGTAATTTAACCAAAATAGGGTTTAGAGTATTTGGCAATCTTCCATATGTATGAGATAGACTTTTCTTCGAAGCAAAATGCAGGGCAGCCAATCTGAAAATTAAAAAAACAAAAAACAACTAAACAAAACCTAAACAACTAAAGGGTTTCATATCAACAAAATATTCCAACATGCTATTGTATAATGAATATGAAGGGAGGACTCTAGACAGAGACCTAATCACATCAACAAGTATCAACAATCTTTTCATTGACCATTCAAAGAGAGGGGTATTGTGGTCACAGCACTGAAAGCTAGAAATTTCTGGATTCAATTGAATTCTAATACTAAACTAACTTCTTCTGGGGCTTTCACCAAGTCACAATAGGACAAATTTTCAAAAGTGGCCTCTAATTCTGCATGCCTACATTTAAACACTCAAGGCCTAGTTTTTAAAAGTGTTGGACACCTACAGCTCTCAGTGACTTGAACTGGAATTATGTACAGAAGGATAGATACAAATGGGGAAGTTAAATTCTGATTATTAAAATGACTGAAGCAGAAAGAATCTTCAATTTCTGAAAACAGCCATAATAAGACAGACACGCCAGATGGCCATTATCAGGGACAGAGCATTTCACACGAGGCCCTGCCTCTTGGTCCAGTTCAGAATTATGGCAATGTTGTCATTTGGTTTGACAGGACATAGATTACTAGATGGTCCTGCAGGAACCTTGGTCCTAGATTAGTGAGGACTTTGTTTATCAATAAAAAAATCTTGATTCCTTTCAAAATGAGTAATTTCAACTGTCATTAACTAATATGCTCCTTCATGTGTCCCCCATGGTGTTTGTCACACACTGGTATACATCATCCTTCATCTCACCCATATTATAACATCAATTTCAAGATCTTGAGTTGTAGTCCTAATCCTTCTTGCTATGGAAGGCTGGATGGACTCCCATCAGAGATTCACTGATCATTCACTGGCCTAAGCAGTCACTGTTGGAGTAACCTGAAGAGCTTCATACCTGACTCCCCCACCTATAGTGCTACATGCCTGCTATCTCAGGGAACAAGAGACCAGGACAAGGAAGTGAGCCCAAGTCCATCACTATAAGACATGGTGCAGGGCATTATCAGAAGGCTAACTCAAACTTCTCCAAGATATATCAGGAAATTATGTATCATTATAAATTCTTACTCACTACATAGACATTATACATTGTTTTCAGGACAGAAATATTAGAAAAAGTGGGTATCTTAGGTATAAAAGTACCAGGATAAGTGAAAGTGGAGAAGAAATTTGTATTGGGAGATTCTAATTCCAAATTGATGCCTCATTAAACGGAGTTAATGGGGATGTGCTTGAGAAGCACCAAGACCCCTTTTATCACAATTAGTGCCACATCTCCAGCACTCCCTGTTAATCTAATAGAATCAGCATGTTCAAGACTAGCCCAGGGTTTTTAATTGCAAAATCGGCAAACACATTAATCATCACTTTATAGTCCTGTTGTGGTGGTGGAGAAATGAGATTACAGAAGTGTATCGGAGGTCACAGACAGAAGAACTCTCACAAGCTTATTTAGACTTTTAGTCAAACACGGAGAAAAGAAATATAGACACATCACATGTTACTGTAAGATGCTCCCTCCTCTTCCTGCTCCTCCTCCTTCCTTAATCCTTTTAGACACATGTGGGCCCAGGTCACTGATTTCTATATGCTTTCCAGATATAAACCTGTACAAGCAGGATTTCCCTTCCTCTTTAGACAGATGGTTTGCCTGCCACAAAGATTTCCCAACATTATAGTGTACTTATTTTTAACAAATGTTAAGATTCAGTAAACCACAGATGGAGAGTGACCTCATAACCTTAAAAATCTTAAGAGGGGAGTGGAATAAAGAATGAATGCAGAAAAGTGTTAACCCTCTGAATTCAAGAACTGCCATTTACCATTTGGGAACTAGCAATGATTTCTGGTTAACAGGCCAAATCTTGGTTACATTTAAGTCAATGAGCATTTTGATAATGTCTTAAATGGAACCAGAGTTGGCCCAAAATCAGCATAGCCTGACACCTGGTCACAAAGGGTTAGCATGCTTTGAACCTTGTGCACTCACATGGTCATGCAGCATTCTTCCATTCAACCACTGCATCTGCTGACTGATCAGACATTTTTCATAGACCCAAAGGCCATAGGCCAGATATGTTCTGCCTAACACAGATAGGTGTAAACCATGCCTGAGGATCTGGGTGCTAGAAAGGAGATTCATCTTGAAGCAGGACAAATAGTATTTCTATTCTCTACCCGATACATTTTTTATACTGGAGGAAGTGGGGGGCTGAATTGAACACCACCTATGTAAGGTGAATGACTAATCCTTAATTTTCAATGCCACTCAGCAATAGAGCAAGTAGTATATATTAAAATATATATTACAATAACATAATCCTTTTTGTGCTATGTTCTCTTGGCTGTGGGTCTGACTAACAAAAGAATGATGACATAGTATCTATACTGGTATAGAACAAAATTATCTCACTTGAAAAAATATAGTTGCATTTTATATTTGCCAACCCACAAACACAGGCTGCCTCTGAAACACTTTGGTAGCTACAATTTTGGGGTCTAATCCTATAAAGTCTGACTCAGCTGTTTGCTTGAAGAAAATTTACTCTGAAATCTCACTTGCTAAAGTAAGGTTTAGAGCATCTTGGCTTTGTTTTGTTCACCTTTCCCAGTCAGCAGGCAGGATTTTGTCAATTGAGTTTGTCATCTTTGGAATGCATTCCTTTTGGCCACCTGCTATAATATGAATCAGGGCGGCATCAGAGTGACACTCATTTATTTCATTTAGTGCCTTGCTTATGGGTCAGCTCTTTCAGGATACCAATTCTTCATGAAGAGTAGTGGTGGTAGTTTCTATTTTATTTATGCCTCCTATCATGAATAGCACATGTAATTTATGTGTTTTAATGTTTTACAATGAACACATCTATCTGCTAGGGAGATAGATACTGCAGCAAATAATAAAGTAAATAAAATCCAATATTAAAAGCATTCTGATATGTACATAACACAGCAGTAACATTTTTAAAAGAGGCAATAGGGCCTAGAAGAAATAACACTGGTCTGGGACTCAGGATACCTAGTTTCTATTCCTGGCTCTATTATTGGCCTGCTGGTGACATAGACAAGTCACTTCACCTCTCAGTGCCTCAGTTTCCCCATATGTATAATGAGACTGATACTTACCTCACTTGTAAAGTGTATTATTATTATAAAACAATTTTTATTCACTTTTATTCATAATTTCTTTTAGGCATGTACATATTTTCCTCTTACAGATTCTACTTTTTAATTTGCAAACATTATTTTACCAGTGCACTGAATGGACTCAAAATTAACATGTTGATTTTTCTTTATGCATTCCTCCAACAAAGCTTCTGATGCCAAAACTTCTTTACATTCACTTAAAACTCTGGGAATAAGAACATTGGTCTGGGAATAGCATTTATAATACTTTGTTCCAGCTGCTGCGCAGGCAGTTGAGAGAGCATTCAACATGTCTTTTGCAAGTCCCATCAAAATAAGCCTTTTATCATTATTTCTGAGTAGTAGATTTAAAAAAAAAAAAAAAAAGCATAGAAACTTGGAATGCAGAAGACTTTCCCCACCTATTATAAAATTAAGATAGGTCACTTTTGGGGCTTATAAACCTTGACAGTGTCATTTTAAGCAACATTAAAAGAAATTACAGTGGAAAAGGCAAATGCTGTATTGCTATTACCAGTGTTACTGCAAAATCTCATGAGATTAACAATGAAATATCACAATACCCATGCATTGCTCAAATGAATATAGCAGAGATATCTTGAGATAGTACAGTAAAAACCTCATGAGATACTGTGCAATGGCTGCGTAATTACACTCTACTCCTTGCACCTACAATTCAATCAACGGTGGTAAATGTATATCTTACTATTGATAGAACCCATTTACACCAGAACTGAATTTGGCCCTTAGGCCGCCTGGTTTTCAGGCGTAGGATAGTGAAAAACAACTGGGAAGATCAAGGATTCTTGGGAAGGTGCCACACGCAAAAATAATATTCATAACTATGTGGATTTCAATAGTTCCTCATCACCACAACCCTAATAAAGTTCTTTAAACAACTTTCAAGAAGTAAGGAGTATACAGAGGGTAAGATTATTGTAGACATCATGTATATTAGGTGTCTCATCTATTGCTATAGTAGGTTTTAGGTTTCCATATCTGCATCTTTTATTTACAAGAGGGAAGAGTCGAAAGCATAAAGTTTCCAACTGACATAGTGAGAAGAAAAATCTCTGGAGAAGAGAGAGATAGCAACAATCTCTAAATCCAGTAAAGTTAAAAGAATCTGTGACCTTTCCTGAAGTATAGAATCCCAAAAGACAGAACCTTTAGAAAGCCATAGTAACTATATACAAACTCTGTATAGAGCAACATCTAGTTTGCTTTACACATGCAGGGTGAAATCCTAACCCTACTGAAGTTAATGGGAGTTTTACTTTTGACTTCAATGTTTCCAAGATTTCACCCAGAAATTTTATTTCGCTGGATGTGCTGTGAGAGTAAGACAGGTGGGATTTGGTCCACAGCAGTCGGAAGAGAAAGGATGATAAAAAGAAAGTGCAGATATAGAAAAAACAAGATTTTTTGCTCAAAATGTATCAGATTCTACAGTGATAGAACCATACAAGAACCTAGACAGATAGAAGTATGATCAAAATGGCAATGGACACAGGTTGGCCAAAAATGGTGGTGATTGTTGGTTGAACAATATAGTTCAAGTTAAAACAAAGCTATAAATAAAAGCAACAAATGGGAGAGAAGTTAAAAATATGTTTGTAGGATGCAGAATTCTGAGCTTCTTCAGAGGAAGAGACACCTAAATATCAGCTTTCAAATAATCCAACTTCTTAAAAATTCTTTATTCATCATGACCCAGGGGAAATAGAGTATGGAGCTGAAAACCTTTGCAGCAGAATGTTTGTCTGTAGTGGAAATGAATAACAAGTCTTCAGAGAAACATTTGATGATCCTCAGGCAACCTACATTGATGATGTCAAGAGTTTTAGCAGTGGGGACTTCAATGGAGGAGTGGGATTGATGGAGAAGTGGGCTTTGATATTAGTTCTGAGGATCTGGCAGCAGGCATTAAAGAAAGTAGATTAAGAGCCAGATCATGCTAATGTAGAAGTCAAAGGTAAAACTCCTATTGACTTCAAATCTGAGTAGGATCAGACTCTCAGTGGTAATTTTAAAGTAGCGGATTCAGATCATTCTATTTTAAAGTAAAAAATCTTCAAGGCAGAAAAAGAAGGCTCCAATCATTCTTTTTATACCAGTGTTTAATCTAGCGTCTGTCTGGTCAGATGTCTAGACAGAGGACTCCCTACTGTGATTAGAGATGAGACACTGAAACAATGTCTATTTAAAACAAAACAAAACAAAACAAAACACAAACACTTCTCTGCTATTTTTTCTCATAATGGTCAAGGAATGAAAAAAGTATAGTCTCCTAATCGGGTTAGCAAAATTATAACTTGTTAAAAATCAGTCTTTAACATCAGTGAGAGAATGTGTTTATTTTGCTACATGTTTTTCAATGAAAACACTACAGAATGCATGTGACCTCATATATTTTCTTTTAAGATGTACTCTTTCTTGGAGATACTAATGGTGAGTCAGTTGTTATGGTAACTACATTTTTTTTTATTGAATCTCATGCAGAAAGTGTCTATGTGTCATCAGATACTTGTGTTGCAGTAAATTACGCATCCAGTTCTGTCAAAACATTCTCAGAATATATTTCTTTAGTAAATGTTTAGTCCACCCTTTTCTGGTTTACTTTATCAGTTTAGGAATTACTGTAGGGTAAAGGGAACTCCGTAAAGGGAACACATCAACACCCTCCCCCTAACCTGAACACACTGACATATCAAAAACTTCTACTAGTCAAACACAGTATTGAAAATTAGGTCAAGATGAAAGTATATTATGCTCCCCAGTTATTTCCTTAGTAGACAAACATATTCTTTACTGAATTACCATTGGTGAAACTTTTCTGGAACTATAAAGACTGCTACAAAAATGTATTTTAAATATAAAAAATATCTATATCATATTTTACAGATTTGATAGCAACATTTACTCTTTTCGGACTCAATTCCTCAAAGTTAAGCACATGCTCAAGTATTCTGGATCTTAGATACGGTGTGCTGCAAGGAAAAGTAACTTCTTGTTGTTGTTGTATTTGGATTTTGCTGATAAAGTAATATGGACTGGAAAGAATTCCAATTGTTTGAATTCCCACCTAAATCATTTGTTGGTTTTGTATTCTGCATGTGAGGTAACTTTTATTTTAGCAGCATTTGGACTCTCTTCTGTCTCCCTATTTTAAAAGATGGAGTATAAGCGATGGCTCAGTAGTTGATTTCTATGCTTTCTGTTTCCTATTTAAGCTCAATATATTACCACTTGGAGTGACATTCTGGTTAAATGAGAAGAGAATCCAAGAGTGTTATTAAAAAAATAACCACTCTCTTTTCTGTGACTCAACAGAGTGAAGATAGGATTGCACATTTAATGGACTTAGTATTTTACTTTAACAAACTTTAACAACAGGCATGAGTTAGAGGACAGAATAATTAAAACTGAACACTAGTGGCACAAAAACAATGAGAGAGAGAGAACTTGAACTTTTTAAAGCACCAATCTTCTAAACAATCAACCAATGATATGTTTGAATTGGCCTGAATATAAAAGCTCTATGCATTTCTAGTCCTGCTTTCAATTGAAAGCTTGTTGCTCAGTCTTATAAATTCCCCAAAATGTAAGACATGTAACACGATAAATAGAGTTATTCGCTCCAGAAACATGAGAAATATTTTAGCTGATGCAGCAGAAAATGTGATGCTCTAAATCAGAGGGATTAAGAGAAGCTGGACAACCAGCAAAATCAAGTTCTGTTATCAAGAAATCTCTTTTATATTGCACTTTGAAGTCTTGTAAAAACATCAAGAACACAAGAACTCCCTTAGCATGCATGCATCACTTCCATTAATGTTACATAAACTGAAATAAACAAACTAGTATTGCTGCTCTGATTCCATTTGGTAATTTATCTAATGCTATTTTAAACAGTCTTTATTAACTTTTCAAAAAGAGCCTTGGAAAATTATTCATATTTCAACATAAAACTGTTGTTGCGATGACTGATGTTATAAGAAAACAAAACTAAAAACCAAAAAGACTCATTTTTAAAAAACTAATTTACTTCTCTAACATCAGGAAACAGCTAGGAATGAATTGGTAAATCTGAGATATGTATAACTATAGTTACTAAGGAGACTCTCCAAAGGAATTACATCTAATCTATCTTCGCTAAGATTGGATCTCATTACCTTTTTGAAATATGGAAACATCCATATTGGAAATAAAAGGCTACATATGTATTACCAGTATACAACAGAACCTTTCAGAATTCTATTTCACTGACAGTTCATCAATAGTGGATAGAACTGCATGAATTTTCATTATTACATCCATACCCCAGACTGCGGTGCATGAAAGCCTCAAGGACCTTCATAATTTACTCATCAACAGAAGTTATTCCTGAGGCATTTTGAGAGCCAGCCAGCATTTCTCTCAAAACCAGAGATGAAACCTGCTGAAAAGAATGAGAGCATAATCAATGAAACAATGGCCAGGAAAAAGAATCTCCAGGGCTGAAAGTTGCAAACCTAATAATCAAATGAATCTTTAGGAGGCATTAATTCAAAATACAAAAGATGTGCTGTGACGCCATTTCTTACTACATCCTCAATGCCTGTCCATACAATAATGTTGTCTATTATACCTTATTTATTTTGGGTGAAATTCATTGATGCGCTGGGCCCTCTGCACTAGTTACGTCCCATATAGGGCTGCACAGGGAAATGCCTGCACACAAAGCAAAGAGTCTCCACATCATCCCCATATCATCATCATCCTCACACAGACTAGCACAAAAGCCACAATGTCACAGGCTAAAGAAGAGGCTATTGGTTTGTGTTTTGATGCATCCAGTGGCTCTCAAAATCCATGCAACTAGCATGGAGGAGCTGCAGCTGCTACTCCAGTCCACCGTAGCTATGGGAAAGGGTGGGTTTCACCTCCTCATCCCCTCCACGCTCCACCTGCATAAAGCCGGAATGATCAGTGTCTACGCTGGTGTAGTAACTCCCCTTTAAAGGGGACATGATAAAAAGTGCACAAAATGATGAAGATAGGGTGAATAGATTCTCTCTCATTCTATCTCATAAGACAAGAACAAAAAGACATTCAATGAAACTGAAGGGGGGCAAATTCAAAACTGATAAAAGGAAATACTGTTTCACAAAATGTGTAATTAGTCTGTGGACCTAACTGTCACAATGTATCACGGAGGCCAAGACCATAGCAGGATTTTAGAAAAGGAATCAGACATTTAGGGTATGTCTGTACTGCAAGTAAAACCCCTCAGTGGGCCCATAGCAGCGGACTCAGGCTCGTGAGGGTCAGGCTAAGGGCCTGTTCAATTCCAGTGTAGGCATTCCGCCTTGGGCTGGAGCCCGAGCTCTCGAACCCTTGTGCCTCATGGGGTCCTGGAGCCCAAACATCTACACTGAATTTAAAACAGCCCCTTAGACCAAGCCTTGCAAGCCCAAGTCATCTGTGAAGGGCCAGCCTCAGGTATTTAATTGCAGTGTAGACATACACTTACATGACTAACAAAAGTACAAAAAAACCCAAAATCAAACAACAACAACATAATCCACCAAGACTTTTGGAAGAGTTAAACCCCCTCATATTTCAGGGCATAAAGCAGCCACTCTAGGAGGCAGGAGGCAACATCCTTAGAGTCAGGTTATCCCTAGAACAGCTGATGCAGGCCACTTTTGGAGACTGGAGGCAGGATTGGACCACTGGTCTGCCCCAATCTGGCAACTCCTATATTCCATTATAATGAGTGGAACTCTATGCTAGCAGTGCTAATTAGAAATAGCTACTGTCAGGGCAGGACCTGGGATTATTATTATTATTACACACCTCCTGGGCACCCATCTTTTCAGTATGTGAATCCTCCCTTAGGTGAATTTCACTGTATGTTTCCCAGTCCATCCCCCTCTACCCCCTCTTTTTTTAATAAACAAAAGGTTGGTCATTGGAGCATTTTGGCACCAAATTTATTATTAATTAATAAATCAACAAATGCCGATTACTTATCTCTTTCATGCTTTTTTCTCTTTCTCTTTCCCCCTTGTCTTCAGTCCATTTTTATGTTCCTTTTATTCTGTTAATTTTGGTCTCTCTTCCCTGGATTCTCTCTCATATTTATTTTTCTATATTGTACAATAATTGTTCCATGTCCTAACACCACACTCCTCTTCAGTCTCACGCATTGTCCTGCCCTCCATTCTTTTCTCTTCTTCCCCATCTCCTCAATTTCTTCGCTCCTCTTCCTACTTTCTCCCCATTTTCTCACCCCATGACTGAATCTCTTCCCCTAATACCTCTCTCTTCTTTCCCTTCTGTCACATTAAACAACCCACTCACAAGTCAGTGAAATTACACCAAGGCCAAATGATCCCATTGTTTGTTTCTCCCTCTGCATACTCAGAAGATGGCACTGCATCGGGTCACATCCAGTAGGTGTTCTTCACAATCAGAAAAGTTAAAAATTCATTTTTCTTTTAAATGAAAGCCAAGATTCTGCAAATCCTGATAAGATCACCCAACACATGTTGGTACATTTATGTATGCTCAAGCCAGTTTCTCCCCAATTGTGATCCTCCACTTATGGTTAAAGAGGAATAGAAAAGTGAACTGTTAATTATGGGTAGGCAGCAGGCAGAAGGATTATACATTCATTAGACATAGTGAATGAAAAGGTTAGCTAAGCGAAAAGTCAAAAGTTTCTGTCCCCCACTAACATCTCTCTGCACTGTTCCAGATGGCATAAAGCCTGTCAGCATAGGAGAGTTCTGGGTAAGAAGAAGTTATTAGAGAGTAGCACCAAGAGTGTGCCATGCTCTGGAGATCCTCACTGGTATAAGAGCCATAAGAAGGGACCATTACAAACTGGCACACTTAAAGCAGCCCTTGGGCTGTTCCAACTTGAGCTGTGGCCCAAAAGAAGTCCCAGTCCCAGTCATCTTGAGGGGGTTGGGGTGCAAAGGTTGCTTACAGTCACATTTGTCTCCCCCACCTCAGGCATGATAAGCTCTGCTTCAGTGAAGCTGACCATTTAGCCCTCTCTCTATAAAAAGAAATTGGCAATCAGCTGAACTATATGCAAGACTTCCATCCATTCTAGCTGAAAAGAAAAGTCCTGTGTGTTCTGTTGGGAATGACTAAGAAGTTAAAAAATACAAGACTGTTACTATTCACACTTACAAAGATGACCAGGAATCAGTCATCCACCTGGTCCTCCTTTTTTTAGTAGCCAACAGTCTGGATTATGGTTGTATCAGTAAAGGTATTAGTTACAAATACTGTAGTGGGGATTTCAACTCCAGACTCTCTTTGCTTCAATGTACCATGAAAGGGAAAAAAATATTTTTATCTCTGACCTGAAAATTTACTAATCAAATGCCCTGGCTTGAGCCAGCAAAAGTGGGGCACATTTGTTTAATAACTCTAATCTTGTGGTGGTAACTTAACATTGGTCCATGTGTTAAATAAGGGTTCTTCTTCATTATCAATATTTGCTTTGTTCAGTTAAAACGCAAATGAAAAATGACAAAACAAAATTGCATGAACTGGTGATTTTGGAAAATTATGAGTGTCACACAAGCTGGGACTATCAAAATAAACCTCTTTGCATACTAAGATAGATGGTGTTTATTTTGTTTTTTCAACTACTCTTAACTACCACCAGCTTTGTTACTCCATTTACCATATTAAGATGCAAATCATGTATTTACAATGTATCAAGTTATATGGGAGGATTTAATATTACTGTTCACAATAAACTGCCGTGATTAAACTTTGATTCAACTCCCAAGCTTCAGCATTTGGCTTCCATGAATAATTCCAAGAATAATAGGGTGGTAAAGCAATACCAGCATGTTTATAAAGAAAGTGTTAGTTCAATCGTTACTCCCTGTCCTGTAGGAAAATGGAATAACAATCTAAGTAGTAAATATATATACAGGATGAACAGGCAACTACGACTCACTGTGCTATAATTCCTTCCAGAGGTAATGAGATGGACGAGAGGAAGGATGGTCCACTGGTTAGGGCATTAGCACAGAACTTAGGAGTGCAAGTCCCTGATCCACCACAGACTTCCTGTGTGGCTCTGTACAAATCAGGTAGCCTCTCTGTGCCTCAATCCCCAGTCTGTACAATGGAGATAATGGCACTGCCTACCTCACAGGGATATTGTGAGGATAAATATAGTAAAGACTGAAGCGATCAGACACCATGAGAAGGGGTTCCACATAAGTACCTTAAATAGAAGCCCTAAACCCCAAAAACCATACTGATGTCACCAGCAGACTTATTCAAATTATTGTCCTGTAATTCCAAATTTTCCTATTTTAATTTTATATATTTCATAGACCCAATATTTTAAAACAATGTCAACAAGCAACTTTCCCTCTCCCTTTCCTATGCATTTCCATCCCTCTCAAATTCTGCTGAAATGGCTCCCCTTGAAGTGCCTCCCTTGTGATGGTATGTGATGTGCCATCCACAAGAATGAGACCCTTTTCTTCCAATTGAGTGAATTGCATGACTCATACATGCATTCACATATGGAAAGACACAGCAGCGAATTGTATGTGATGCTTTTTACATGGGATAACTCATATTTTATTAACATGAGAGTTTGAGGTATGAAATGGTCAGGAAAGAACGGTTGCCAACTCTGGTGATTTTATCATGAGTTTTGAGGTATTTTATATTTTTCTTAAAGCCTTGATTATGTGAAAATCTCAGTTTTCACTTTCTAAAAAAGAGAACATTTGAGTCCTCTTAGTTACAACGTAAAGCTCGAAGATGTGCACCTGAATGCATCAAACCCAGAAGGCAAATAAAAAGATCCCAAATTTATTATTTTTGAAATCTCATCACTTTTGAGCACATGGGATTGAGAATACTGGACTGTGGTTCCATACCGTCAAAATACGCTCACAGGTTAAAGTTTATTGGCCAGTTCCCCAAGATTCATACACCAGACATTGCAAGCAACAAGGACAAAACTGAGAGGGGAAAAGAATAAAGATATATTTCTGCTTAAAAGGTGTTTATCTTAAACTGATTTCAGTTAATTAAAAAAAAAAATTCTTAAAGGTGCTAGAGGGTTTAGGATCCAACACCTCCATTCTTGTTGAAACTAGCACTTTCACTTTAATTCAAGACACTGCACCTGCTGCATCTGAAGTGGCAGCCTCTCGCAGAATGAAAATTGTTACTGGAGATGGAATGAACCAGCACCAATACCTCTGAATGTTGGTGGTGGGAGGGAGGGTCCAAATTCTGGATTCACATTTACATGTCACGATTTAGGCCCATCTTTCATTGTACCATAGTGAATGAACTTAGACTGTCTAAGTGACTCTTGAAGCTCCTTTGATCTAATGAATTGTAAACCAGTGTGTTTTGACTGATCAAAATAACTGAAGAAAGTAGTTTTGGAGGGAAGGTTGTTTTTTATAAAACAAATTAAATATTTCTGTGAAATTTATTCCATTTATTATAAGAAAGTCAATGGAAATCACTTCTGCTGTTAAAAATGCTTTGAGAGACACCTATTTGAATTACAAAAACAATTTCCTGTTTTTTTAATTGTTTTACTGCTGTGTAAAGATACCTTTTGTTTCTCAGTTAAATAAAAAGCTGAGCGGTTGACTAATCCATTATCTCTACTCACCATCCTTGTTGCTAGGGGCATCTCCTGTTCCATGCAGGGTGTCTGATCTGGATTCTGGCTCTATATCTCCCTTAGGGATTGGTAAATCAGCAAGTGCAAATCCAGATTTGCCAGATATAGGGACAACAGCTTTCAGTTCCTGGCTTCCAGACACAGCAACCATCAAAGGATAGCTAATACACTCAAATCCACTGTGAAAGAAAATAGAGTTGACATTTTATTTTGTTTGTGCTGATAGGTTTTAAGGTCTTAATAAAATAATCCAGATATAATATGGAAATCACCAGAAGGCCCATAAAATATGCAGTGTATGAAAGTTACAGCTGTGTATATATATTGTGATATATACAACATAACATACAGTGTTGAGATACTGGCTCTCCCATAATGTTAGTCTTTCTAATTTTGTCAACAAACAGTGTAGCCCTAAACCTTTGTACACTGAGTTTATTTGGGTTACTTATCTCATGTTTGTCAGGTCCTGGTGAACTGGTGCACAAAGTCACAATGATGACCTGTCCTGATAATCATCACAGAATGATTACAATTGAGCAGCTTGAAAGATAATTTTGACTATGGATTCCATTTCATGTGATAGAGTGCTGCCTCGATTAAGGATTTTTAAGTGTTTAGCTAGATAAAAAAATATTGAGTAATATTTTTGCTGATGGTCAGCCATTATCCTTGAAGAAGAAAAAGAGGAAAACGTTATTCTAAAAAATATGTTGAACAATATTTTGGCTGGGATTTTCAAGGGAGTAAGGGGTTCAACCCGCTTTAAATTTCAATTCTGACCAGTTAGAACAGTAGAATTATACTAGTTATGATAAGGTGTGAATTTAAACCAATCTAGTTATACTGGTATAATGTCACCTGTTTAAATGCACACCTTAGTTTAAACAGGTATAACTTTTCCACGTAGACAAGCTCTTAGGCTCCTAAATGCCATGTTTATTTTTGAAAATGGGGTTTAGGCTTTTAAGTCACTTACTCAATATCTTTTTCCTACTTAACTAGTAATATTTGTAGAATTTAATGGCTGGGAAAAAATGGCTTCTTTCAAAATACTATACCAAGAAGTACTTATAAATTAATTCAGATATAAAAGGGAAAAAAGACTACAGAAGAGTCTACTAATGGATTCCCACTCCCAATGTCAATGCAGATTGCTGTAACATAAGAGGGAATATAGTCAGAGTTTATTAAAAGAGTGTTAGCCTTATCTCCCAGGGCATGATCCAAAGACCACTGTAATTAATGGGATTCATTCTACAGATTTCAATGAGATTCCCAGTACCCTCTGGAAGTCATGGGCTTGGGAGGAAGAGGAGAAACTCACAGAAGGTAAATAGTGATGGCACAAGAAAATCCAAGAATCTGGCCTGAACTAGATGATAGATCAAGCACTGCAGTGGAAAGTCAGCACCGACATACAGGAAAAACACCAACGACTAAGCACTCTGCAAGAAATTTAGTCACTCTCTCAGCATATGTGCAATGTGCCCAGCCATTTGACGGCGTTATCATCAGCCAAGTGCATTTGAAATAAGTCAGTTTAGTCCCTGAAGCTTTTGTATTATTCAATGAAATAGATTCTTCCACACACTACGTACAAAGGGGTTTTGACTGGCTTCCTCTCAATTTCTTCAATTAACTTGAATAAGCTGGTAGAAGAACTTGCTGGAATTTGATGGTTTCTGACTCCAGCCCAGATCTCCAAAAGTCGACCATTCTCATCTTCCCATCAAAAGAGAAACAGGAAAAAGAAACAATTAAAATGTAATAATTGTGTAGTAAAATATTTATTGCAACTGCACCATATTATTTTACATGTTTATGCAATGTTTCAGAATAAACCACCTGGTAAAAGTACTCTCACCATATTTGTTGGCGAGGGTGGTAGTAGAACCTAATGTTCTGGCCAACAGAGCAGTGGTCAGTGATCTTTTAAAAAGAAAAATATATGATGAAGGAAGAGGATAATAGGTTGAAAAATTAAGACTTAAGTGTAAGAAAATCTCTAGGAAATCAGAATCTATTTGAGAGAATGATCCAGTGTTATTTTCTTGCTCATCTTTCATTGTAGCTATTTCAGTCATAATCTATTATCCTCTTCGATTTATACACCATTAACATTTCTTACTCGTTCACTTTAATTGTTAATCCTTAATATTGTTTAGTTGCACTCAAAACGGTGTGCCCTTTGATCTCTCAACTGTTGAGTTTGTTCTCTCAATATTGATGTTTCATTTTGTGATGTGTTTATAATAATTGCAATAAGGTTTTCTCCTAACAGAAAAAAATATATAGTCTGATAAAAACTAGGGCCAAATTCTCTGCTGGCTTAATTCCATAGAAGTTGAAGCAAAATGCAAGTCCGGGGCCAAGGAGGCAAAAATTATACTTCCTGTAGTTCAGCATCCAAATGAAGCAGATTGAGAGAGGTAATGATCAGAGGAACCCAAGCAGTTGCTGAATCCCTTGCAAAATTTCAAAGAAAAGTTAGCAAACATGCACAGTTCTGCAGAGGCCTTAGGTACTCAAAGTTTCCAACCCTGTGTAGCTGAAGCTTGCCAAGTGTCTTCTTTTATTATGCCTTGCCAACAACAGAGCTAACACAGTCATTTATATTTCAATTAGGAGAACACAACCTGAAAGCCAGCTTGTCTTCTCAGGAGGCTAGAACAGAGAATTTGTGCTCACCATTTCTAGTAAAGGCAAATATGGGGAACAAACATTTCAGTTTCCTTGAACATTTTCTACTCAAATTGTGAGGAAAAGAACAAAGACATACTTTAACCTTTCCAGAGGATGCATTTTAAATAACCTTCTCCGATTTGTATTTTTTTAAAAGATACAACGAAGCTGTCATATTTTCTGAAACACTCATCTAGGTACATTCATTTAGCTCACAATGCTGTGGATAGCCTTGACTTCCACAGAAATGATTTTAAACAGAAGGTTACAAAGACCAAGTGAGTTTTAACTGTCAACAGGAAGCTTTTCTTTTCTGAATACAGAATTTAAATGAATGCATTGATTGTGAAAGGGCATAGATTGAAAACACTGGAAAATGACGTCTTTTCTCTCTGTAAATAACAAGTAGTACAAACTTTATCCCTTCCAATTTATCCTAACACTGACCTGAAGAGAACCCTTCTAGGGTTGAGAGGAGAGTTTTGTCTCTATTCAATCAATTATCTTTCTGCTCAGATGGCCAACAAAGAGACCAGTTAGTGTTCACTAAACATGGGACTGAGACCATCAACTCATGTACACAGGCCACCAACAAGCTGTCAGATGGTATAATTTTTGGTCATTCATGACCTGGACTTAACTGTGAGAAACTGTATCCCATCATCAATCTCCTTAACATGGTAGTCCCATATTGTAAATGCTTCTAACTATAAGGATTTCCACTTTGAGATTTTGAAATAAGACTAGCAAATTATGTGCACATATAATATTAAGTATGGAATTCAGAAAGGAAGTAACATTCATAAATTTTTAGGGACTTCCTAGATTTTTTGATCAATCTATCAAACACTTCGTTTCTTGAAATGCTACCAACATGATAACATTCCTTATGTCACAGATTACTTATATATAATTGTTTTCTGAAAGTACGATGTGTGTAGATCTGTACTTTTGGGTCATGTGCAATGACTTCTGTTGCATGACATCAGAAGTGCAGCACACCCCAAAAGATTCTATAAATAATTTCCTTTGAGGTGGCAACCCCATACCTGAGTGTTATAATTATAATTATATAAAAAAGTGCAAAATTATAGGCATCATAAAATATCTTGAGCAAAAATTATCATAATTGTAAAGGGAAAATTTAATTTAATGCCAGATTTTGGTATTTTCATTCTCTATTTATAATTGTGAAACATTTTTATATGGCAAAAAATATCTGTAAACATGTTCTTACATTCAGAAACTTCTCCTTCTTCATTCTGTAGCTGGACATGAAGGGTAATAGTAGACCCTTGGATTACATCAATAACTTCTGGGCCCAAAATTACTATCTTCTTTGCTTGAGCTGCAACATTAAATATATTTGAGTTCTTCTCTTATTAACAAACTTAAAGTGTTCCCCCATCCTCTAAAGAGAACAAGGTTACTTACCAGTAACTGATGTTATTCGAGATGTGTTGCTCATGTCCATTCCACTGTAGGTGAGTGCATGCCACCGTGCATGGTTCCCGGAACTTTTTTCCCCTTAGCAGATCATGTAGGGCTGGCTCTGTTGCCCCCTGGAGTCCCGCGTGCATGCCTCGGTATATGAGGCACTGCTGGCCCTACGCCCCCTCAGTCCCTTCTTTCTGCCAACTCCGGCAGCGGGGACGGAGGGAGGGTTGTGGAATGGACATGAGCAACACATCTTGAAGAACATCAGTTACTGGTAAGTAACCTTGTTTTCTTCTTTGAGTGATTGCTCATGTCCATTCCACTATAGGTGATTAATAAGCCATACCTCTGGTGGTGGGCCGGAGTTACCGGTGAGCTGCCCTTAATACAGCTCTGCCAAATCCAGCATCCTCTCTCGTCTGCCGGACGATGGCGTAGTGGGCCGCAAAGGTATGAACCGACGACCAGGTGGCAGCTTTGCAGATGTCCTACAGGGGCACTCTCTCCAGGAAGGCTGTAGACGAGGCTTGAGCTCTGGTTGAGTGCACTGTGATGGTTCCCGGAAGCGGCACCCTTGCCTGCTCGTAGCAGAGCTTGATGCAAGATATGATCCATGAGGCGATGCGCTGGATGGAGACCGGTGATCCTTTCATCCGGTCTGCCACTCCGACGAAGAGCTGCATCGATTTCCGGAACAGCTTTGTCCTAGCGATGTAGTAGGCCAGGGCTCGTCTCACATCCAGCAAATGCCATCTCCTCTCCTCCTCCGAACCATGCAGTTTGGGAAAGAACATGGGGAGAAAAATATCTTGGTTACAGTGAAATTGGGAAACCACTTTGGGCAGGAAGGCTGGATGTCTCAACTGCACCCTATCCTTATAGAATACAGTATAAGGGGGCTCCGAGATCAAGGTCCTAATCTCGGAGAACCTCCTAGCTGAGGTAATGGCCACCAGGAAGGCTACCTTCCAAAAAAGCACGAGCAGGGGGCATGAAGCCATGGGTTCAAAGGGGGACCCCATGAGTCTTGAGAGGACCAGGTTGAGATCCCAGGGAGGCACCGGGTCGCGGACCTGCAGATAAAGCCTCTCCACCCCCTTGAGGAATCTGACTGACATGGGATGGGAGAACAGGGATCTCCCCTCTAGCGGCTGGTGGAAGGCCGAAATGGCTGCCAGGTGAACCCTCAGGGAGGCCAGCGCCAGACCCTGGAGCTTTAGCTGGAGCAGGTACTCCAGGATCGCCTGAATAGGAGAGAGGCTCGGAGGAATACCCTGGGACTCCGCCCAACAGGTAAACCGCCTCCACTTAGCCCGATACACGACCTGCCCAGCAGGACTTGTTGGACCTGCACCGAGGAGGCTCTCTCTCCCTCCGTCAGCTACAGAGCCTCCAGGCCGTGAGGTGCAGGGAGTCCAGGCCCGGGTGCAACAGGCGACCAGGGTCCTGGGAGAGAAGGTCGTGCTGTCTCGGGAGCTCCACGGGCGGGGCGATTGAAAGGTCCAGCAATGCTGTCTCAGCCAGGCCAGGGCGATGAGTATGACATCCACCCTGTCCCTCTTGATTTTCAACAGGACTTTGGGCAGGAGCGGAATGGGTGGAAACACGTACATGAGGGCTCCCGTCCAGTCAATGAGGAATGCGTTGGATATTGATCCGGCCTCGCGACCCTGGAGCGAGCAGAACCTCGGGCACTTTGTGTTCCAGGCCGATGCGAATAGGTCCAGTTGGGGAACACCCCAGTTCTGGAAGATCAAAGTCACGACCTCCGGGTGCAACAACCAGTCGTGGTGGGGTAGAAACAACTTGCTGAGGCGATCCGCCTCATCGTTCCTCACTCCCGGGAGGTGAGAGGTAATCAGATGGAAGTCATGCCTCACAGCGAAGTCCACAGGCAGGTGGATTCCTGGCAGAGGGCGGAGGAGCGCACTCCCCCCTGTCTGTTTATATAAAACATGGCTGCGATGTTGTCCATCAGCACCTATACCACCCTGCCTGTCAGGAATCGAAGGAACACCTTGCATGCTAGGCGAATGGCCCTGAGCTCCTTCACATTGATGTGCAGGTGCCTCTCCTCCCCCGCCCAGAGCCCCTGAGTGCCTAGGCTGGCACTGATGTGGGCTCCCCATCCCACATCCGAGGCATTGGAGATCAGGGTGACCGACAGGACCAGTTCCCTGAACGGGATGCCCTTCATCACTGCTCTGGGTGTCCGCCACCAGTTTAGGGGGGCTAGGACTGGCGGGGGAACTGTGACCACCCACTCCAAGGGGTGTCTGCTCGGCACATATGCCGAGGCCTACCACACCTAAAGCGGCCTGAGCCTCAGGCGAGCTAGCCTCACTATGTACGTGCAGGACGCCATGTGGCGCAACAGCCTTAGGCAGTGCCTGGCTGTTGTTGTGGGGCACCGGTGCAGTTGGGAGATGATAGAGGCCATTGCCCTGAACCGTGGTTGAGGAAGGAAGGCTCCGGCCTGGGAAGCATCCAGGGTGGTCCCAATGAATTCTATGTGCTACACCAGGGTTAGTGTGGACTTCTGCTCATTTATGAGCAGTCCCAGCCTGCTGCACATACAGTAAGTGAGGGTCACGCTCTCCTGCACATGAGACCTGGACCTGACCCTGATCAGCCAATCGTCCACATAAGGGAAGATTTGCCACCTCTTCATCTCAGGTGGGCAGCCGCTACTGCCATGCATTTGGTGAACACCCTGGGGGCCCACGAGAGGACAAAGGGTAGGGTCGTAAATTGGTAATGGGAACCAGCCATGGTGAAACAGAAGAAATGCCTGTGGCTGGGGAGGATAGACACATGGAAGTATGCGTCCTTCAGGTCGAGGGCGGCATAACAATCTCCTGGATCCAGGGAAGGGATAATGGAGGCTAGGGAGACCATGCGAAACCTGAGTCGTTTGATGTATTTGTTTAGATCATGCCGGTCTAATATGGGTCTTAGACCCCCCTTCGCCTTGGGGATAAGGAAGTAACTTGAATAAAACCCTTGCCCCCTTCTGCCTTGAGGGACCATTTCCACCGCTCCTAGGTTGAGGGGGGTGTCCACTTCCTGCAAGAGGAGTTGCTTGTGAGAGGGGTCCCTGAAGAGGTATGGGAGAGGGTTGTGGGGGAGGGGGGGTAGATGTAAATTGTAGGGCGTACCCCCAAAGGACTACCCCGAGGACCCAACAGTCCGATGTGATTCTTGCCCATTCTGCGTAGAAAGGCCTTAATCTGTCTAGGAAGGGGCGGGGCTGATCCAGGGAGGCGGTAGGGGCGCCGCCCTCGGGCGCACCATCAAAATTGCCCCTTTCGCTTGCCCAATCCCTTGGGGGGCCCCTGCTGGGAGGCTGAGGATGAGCTAGGGGGCTGATTTCACCTTCTAAACCCCCTATTTCTGTTCCTACCCCTGCAGGGCTGGAAGGGCCTAGGTGGGGGCCTTGGTTGCTGCTGCGCCTGGGGCCATGACTGCTGCCTGGAAGCCTGGAGCGTGTACAGGCCCAGGGAGCGAAGCGTGGCCCTGGAATCTTTAAGATCGTGCAGCTTCGCATCAGTCCAATCCAAAAACAGGCCCGACCCATCAAAGGAGAGATCCTGAATGGACTGCTGCACCTCCTGCGACAGCCCCGAGGACTGCAGCCACGAGCATTGTCTCATGGCAATGGCAGAGGCCATTGCCCTACTTGCCGAGTCCGCAGCATCACTGGACGTCTGTAGTGCTGCCCTAGCCACTGTGATTCCTTCGTCCAGGACAGTGGTGAAGTCTGCGTTCTGGTCTTGGGGCAGGGCCTCAGCGAACTGTCTGAGGGAGTCCCACAAGATAAAATTGTACCTGCCCAGTAGGGCCTGATGGTTGGCAATCCTGAACTGCAGGGCTGCCGTTGAATAAACCTTCCTCCCAAACAAGTCCAGCTTCTTATTGTCCTTGTATCTGGGAGTGGATCCTGGATGACCTTGTCTGTCCCGCTGGTTGGCCACATCTACTACTAGGGTTCCCGGGGCTAGGTGGGTGAACAGAAACTTGAACCCTCGACCAGGACATAATACTTCTTCTCGGCCCCCTTCAATGTAGGGGCGACCGAGACAGGGGTTTGCCACAGGGCTTTGGCAATTTTAAGGACCCTGTCATGGACGGGTAGAGCCACCCTTGCTGGGACCTCTGCCCCCAGCACGTTAAAGAGGGTTTCCTCATCCTCCACTAACTCTTTGACCTCCAGCTGCAAGTTAGAGGCCACCCTCTTAAGCAGCTCCTGGTGCGCCATGAAACCTCTCAGTAGCGCCATGTGGTCTCTGGAGGCTGCCTCCAGGAAGAGGAGGACTGCCAAGGTGTGACCTGTGGCTGTTCCCTCCCCGATGACTGGGTGCACCCGTGGAGGGTCCCTCCCCTGGGTCCGATTCCTCATCCGAGGAATGGTCTTTATGGGCTTTGTCCAGTGTGGGGGCACAGACTGAACCCCCAACGATGGGACGGACTGTGGCCCCGGTCCCATCTGGACGCCCCATGCGCCCCAATAAAGCTATTGCTGCGGCCATTGACCCTATGGCCAACCAGGGGCTGGCTGCGGCACCGGCTGAGGTGTCTCGTGGGGGTGTCGGCTGGCCTTACGAGTGTCCCAATGGCTGCCCCCCTTTCGGGACCCTGAGCCACTGGAGCGGTGATACCGAGCCCACCTCCGGCCCTTGGTGCCGCTCCGTGCTAGGGACCATCCTCTCGATGCCTCCAACATGGAGGACGATGAGGACTGCCTCCGTCTCCATGATTGGTGCCGGCGAGCAGAGGCGCGCTCTGAAGAGCTTGATGTCATCGAACGCCATCTCAGCACCGACGACTTTCGGTGCCGTTTGCCCTTCAGAGAACGGGAGCAGTGCCACTGGGAGCTTTGCAGTGCCGAACCAGACTCCGGTGACCGGGTTCTGCGTTCCCTTGAGGGCGACCGGGTTCTGCACCGCATCTGTGTGGGCGAACTCCTCAGTGCCGGGCTCCCCGACAGCGACCGGGTTCTGCGTCGCCTCATTGCGGGCAACCTCCTTGGTACTGGGGATTGAGAACTGGAACTGTCCCCATGCTGCGTGGCGGGCCTCGAGCGGTGCCGCCTTCTCTGCGCTGCCTCCAGTGTTGGGGACCGACTTCGGTGCTGAGGGGGGCACTGGCTCGAAGAGGTATACTCGGAACGACTGTTAGGGGAACATCCTTGCTCTACCCCCGATGGCCATCTGGCGGGAGACCTTTCCACCCCTGCCAGGGGTCTCCACTGCCCTACGGGGGACCCCAACGCGGGTTTGCCCTGGGACACCATCCTCTTCTCCCTCGACAGGGGGAAGGGGTGGAAGTGGCGTAGGCAAGGCCAGCAGGGCTCTTGCCACCTGAAAAGCCTCCGGTGTCGACGGCGTCGCAGGGGCACTCCCCTACTCCCAGGAGTCAAGGGAGGCTTCCTGCTCGGAGATGCTGGCACTGGAGAGGACTCGACTGGCCGTGGCCGATGCATCTCTGCACTCGACCATGCCCTTACTGGTGGCGCAGGGGAATGTCTGTGCTCCGTGTGCTGCCGCTTCTTCTTCCCCGGCGCCAGGGATGCCTCTTGGCGCCAAGTCGATGTCGGTGCCGGGGATGCGCTCTGTACCGAGGACACTCTCGGCGCCGAGGTGGATCGGGGCGGCTTGGAGGCCGGGTGGAGCGCTGCCTCCATTAGCATGGCTTTCAACCGAATTTCTCGGTCCTTTTGGGTCCTTGGTTTAAAAGCTCTGCAGATCTTACATTTTTCTCTTCTGTGCTCTTCCCCCAAGTACTTAAGGCAGTGGTCATGGGGGTCGCTGAGTGGGAAAGCCTTCCCGCAGGAGGCACATGGCTTAAAGCCAGGTGACCCAAGATGGCCCGGCCACCCTAAGCCCTTCAGGGGCTTCTAATCTATCTAAACTAACATTACTTAACAACTACTTAACTAACTAAGGTATTAAAAGTAACAAAGTTCAAACAATGGGGAATGATACTTGCAAAGAGCAAGGCTAGTTCCAGCAACCGTCATGGGACGAAAGAAGGAGCTGAGGGGGCATAGGGCCGGCAGTGCCTCATATACCGTGGCATGCGTGTGGGACTCCAAGGGGCAACAGAGACGGCCCTATGGGATCTGCTAAGGGGAAAAAAGTCCCAGGAACCATGCACGGTGGCGTGCACTCACCTATAGCGGAATGGACATGAGCAATCACTCAAAGAAGAACCATTGCTCTAGAAGAATCCTTTATGATTTTATCTCCCAAACTGATCGCTAAATTGCTGGTAGTAGACCTCAGGCATCAATAGCTTTATGAGTTACTTATACTTTCATTCTAGATCTCCTTCTCGTTGGTGGTTGGTAAGAGATGAGCCACTACTTAAGCAATTCCCTTTAGTGGACATAGGCCAAACAAGGTGTGCAGAAACAGGGGTGGTGTCCTAGGCCCGAGTCTAACTCCTATTGAAGTCAATGGGAGTCTCTCTTCATTTGTTTCAACAGGAAGTGGATCAGGTCCTTAGTGATTGGGGAGGGATGACTGGATTCCCAACAGCCACATCTTCAGATCCCGGGAGGGGGGTAATTTAGTCCTTCAAGCTTCAGAAAGAGATGCACCAAGTTCCATTAAATTTACTGTGTGTGATCATTTCAGATGAGAACTTTGAAATAATATCTTATCCTTGTGTCCTAAGTAAAAAATTCCCTTCCCCACCTTCACTGACGTATGCTTTGTACCATTGACTGCCTCCTTCCACCACAGAAATGGATGCATTTTAATAATGTCATCTGTATATCGTTTGTGAAGAACTTTGGGATTATGTTTAAGGTACAATTAGAAAGCAGATATATGATTTTTGCACTAGTGAACAAATATGTGTCAGTGGATCAGATTATCAATCTGAAAACTGGAATAACAATTGTCTAGGCTCTGTTTTGTTTATAATGCATGTTATGAGACTGTATTGTAAAGAACAACCCTCCACTAGGAGGGGAATAGGCTAGTTGACCTTTGTTGCTCTTTTCCAGCTCTGATTTTTAGGAGTGGATTAACCTTGGCAGTTTCAGATTCTTGGAAAAGTGAACAATATTAATGCGCATTTCACAGAATCAAGGAATTAAACCAATCCTTTTCCATTTTACATACATTCAGGATTACCCTGGCTGGAGGTATTAAAATGTATAACTACGTGAAAAGGCCATGTACACTATTTTTTCCTATCGAACCACACAATTAAAACTCTCATCCAAGCTTTTATCATCTTCGGTCTTGATTAATGCAACATCCTTCTCTCTGGCCCTGACAAATGCAACCTTGCCCTGCTCAGATATGTTCAGAATGGAGCTGCAAAGATCATTTTCCCATCCTGTTGCTTTGATCGTGTCACCCCTCTCTTCACATCATAACACTGGCACTCTCTTCTCTATCACATCAAATATAAGTTACTCTTCACTTTCAGTGTCCTTCATGGCCTATCCCCACTCTGCCTATCATCTCTCATTCACTACTAAGATGTCAACTCCTGCTTCTGATTGGCATAATGCCAGTCTCCATCATTCACTTGTTACATTTTCTAACAAGCACCTTTATGCTTTGTCCCATGTTGCTCCTCATGCTTGGGAGGCCCCGCATAAATATCTGCAAAACTAATTAATTATCCTCCTTCAGAATTCTCCTTAAAACTCTCCTTTTCCATGATGCCTACAAAAAACTTGACAACATTAGGCTGCTGGTGTGCTGAGACTACTGCTTATCATGCTGACCAATACTGTCTCATATTTTCCTTATACTTCTCCTTCTGGCTGGCTGTTACCCATGAGTTGTTTCTTATCTCATACATAGACTGTAAAGTCTTTGGGGCAGGGACAGTCTTTTTGTTCTGTATTTGTACAGCACCTAGGACAATGGGGTCCTGCTCCATGACTAGGGCTCATAAGCAGTATGGTAATACAAACAATAATAATAAATAAAAAACATAATAATAATTCTACAAATTACAGTAGCCCACTTATCCTCTTCCACAACCCATTTCAGATTTCTTTCATGCTGCCCCCCGGACCTGGAACACCCTCCCTGAAAAGCTCCATTAAACCTCTGAATTCTCCTCTTCAAATTCTTTCTCAAAATCCATTATTTGTATGATATCTACAACTAATAACAGAAGGCTTGAGGAGCAATCAAATATAGATGATATATATCTCTGAAAATGCTGAGAAGTCAAAGGCTGGATGAGTGATCAAAGGGCGTTCCAAGGTGGTGTAACTATGCTTCACACAAAAGATGATATCCTTTACCCTAGATCTTCTCCCCTTTCCGTTGCAAAATGAGCCATGGAGATAATGCTGAAATAATAATAATTTCTAGAGGCCTGACAGCATGAGCCATGTGCATCTCCTGTGCCATATCCAGTCCTCAGCTAGAAGAGGAGACTGGCCTGACTTATAGCCTCTGAAGGGAAAAATAGAGAAATTCTAGGGGTCTTCTCTTCCCAAACAACTCTTCTAATTTCATCTTCCATTTAGCTCTAACGTTCTAATAAGTTTTCAGAAAATATATCCTCTTACATACTGCAACAACCATTTTCAGTTTCGAAACCATGATACATTATGTCCTAAAAGCTATCAGAATTTATTGGAAATATGTACATGATCTTCTAGTATATTTTTATCTAGGGTGGTTTGTGAAACAGTACATAAAGAAGCTAAGAAATATGCTGAATAATGAACTGTGGAAGAAATTATTTTCAAGTTGTGACCTCTGCTTTTTGAGCAGGACAATTTAATACCTGTTTTTTTAAAGCTCCTATATTATTATTTTTGTGAATAAGATAATGGCCTTTAACTCCAAAAACAGATGTGTGATTTGCTTGAAAATGAAAACAGCAGATTATTCTTCAAAAAAAAATTCCAAAGTAACATTTTATACTTCATTGTGGTTCTACATTTAATTTGAATTAATAGCTCCCTCCACACACAAATATGCCACTTAAGCAGCTACCGCTTTTACTCTTATGAACTACATGTTCCAGGCAAACTGAGTGCACAGATGATGCTAACACTATAGCCAGATCATATTAATCAATAGAGAGACAACCAAAGCATTATGTTGAATTCTTGTTAATAACTGGATAGCATAATGAATGAACGTACCAGCAGGGTAGCCATTGATCCACAGTCCATCATAGATGACACCAGAACAATGATTTTTAGTCCCCTGTCCATTGAACACATCATTTCTCCACTGTCCCTTCAAACAGAAATACACATTGATTTCAAATTTGTAACACAGGCTACTTTATACGGAAGGGATTATTCCAGAGGGTTCTCAATAGCAGAGTGGGTGGCCCTCAAGATTCTTTTTAAATACCCTTCCAATAGTTGTATGAACACGTTGAATGGGGGACCACACAACAGTCAAGGATTATGTGGCACTCCACAGTACACTCTCTAAAGAAAAAGGAAAATCAAGTATTTCTTGCAGAAGGTTTGTTACATGGGGCACTATTATCAGAGGGGGCTTCTGTGAAGAAATTACATTGCGCTTAAATGCAGACAACGAGTTACCACTTGGCACATGCAGAATAATGCACCATTTCTATTATACAGATTGTGAAGAGTGACATACTGGGCCAAATTCAATCCCAAATGTTTCAATCACTTACACCACTGCTGAATTTGGCCAAAGATACATAATAATACCCACACAAAGAACATGGTGTATAAGAAACATTAAATGTGCAAAGTCAAGCACTCAAAAGTTAGGGAATGCCAGAATTAAAGTTGCTGTGCAATCTTAATTGGGTCCCTGGTGTGCATGCCTTATGATACAATCTTTAATTATGGGACCAGATATTATTTTTCCACAAGACCTCTGCCTGATTCAGCGACTGGAATTTTGAGATCCACAGCACAAAGCAGCAATATTAGGTTGTATCTTCTGTGTGAACCAGCACTAGAGGGGTATGAGAGACACCCTTTTCTAGTGGGTTTCTCAGCTATTTGCTGACAATAGAGGAATGGTGAGACAGTCTGGCAGAGGCAGGGGAGCAGTAACTCACACTTGCAACACAACAGACAAAAACAACCAAAAGTTCAAGTGTGGGAAGTGAAGTGATGTTTCTATAATATTTGCCAATAGCTATATGTAGTGTTAAAAAAGGGAAAGTATGTGTTTCAGGCTCTCTCTTGCTCTAGGACACTGATTCCTTAAGCTCCGCAGGGTGTTAGGAGCTGGAGAAAAAACACGTTTTAAAGTCTCGAGTGATCTCACTTCTGCTATGCTGTTTCACTGCAAATTAAAATTTATTTATGGTAGGTTGTTCAATTTCTGGCTCTGCTGTGTGATAAATGGAGGTTGCACAAAACAAAGTGCTACTATAACTCTAAATTTGTCTAAACCACCTTCAAATTCCAGATGGATTTAGAGGTTAGAATTCTTCCACTATCATAGCAACTAGTATCCAAATTAGAGAGCAAGAGTGAGCATGGGCAGTTAAAAACAGTTCTGTGGAAATGTGTCTCTGCAGCAACTCACTTTATTCTAGTTTTTCCATCATTATTTTAAAGCATTCCATGGAAATAATTTGAAAACTAATTGCTTCGGAGTATAATTGTTAGGAAGTATGGAGTGAAAGTTTCATGATGGACAGGGTGGAAGGCTCTTCTGTTGTCCCACCCTACTAGCAGGTGTTGAAACCCTTTAGGGCAATGCCAGTTTATTTTTGTTGACTTGTTGTGGCAGGTGCAGCTCGTTAACTCCATTCAGGACAGAGAGGTACGGTTTTTAGGTTTTAGGACAGAGAAATTTCAATGGGAAAACTAGAGGGACAGTCATTCTTGGAGAGAAAGCTTAAGTTTATATATTTGTTAATATTGGCTGAGTTATCAACAACTACATATGTCAGAACGTATGTTTGGACTAAATACAGTCTATGTATGTAAACTGTATGAATATCCTGTATAGAGCAAGATATATAGGCTTACTGTATACAAATGTAATTATCAGAGCTGTAGTTCTGGGCCAGATTCTGATTCCTTACTCACACTGAGTAAAAATTTATTTCACAAGTAAAATTTATTTTATGCAGTAAAGTACTATAGAGTTAGAATGTGACCCTTTGCTCTTACAGAACCAGTGCCTCTCTTTCTACAGTTAAAAGAAACAACTCAAAGAAAAGATATAGCATGCATTTAAAAATTGCTAAATATACCAAAAACCAAAAAATATATGTCTTTAGCATGACAACATTTAAAATGGTGCTCACACTTCTAAACACTCACTAATACGTATTATGAAAGATATCATGCAGAAGTTAATTCAATCCCAGCAGCGATACTGGGGAAAGCCAGTAATTTCAGCACTGCTGTTACTTTCAGGAGAGTTAAAGACCATGCTTAACAGAAAAGCAAGGGAACAAGTGGTCACTCAGTAATGACACAGGCCTGCGGGGATTTGGCAAAGATTTAGATTTAGTATTTAGCTTTCAGAGGGGAAAATTATTATTATTGCAATATAAATGTATAGAAGAACAAATCACTTTAATTGTAAAAAAGTGAGGGGGAGGGGATGAGACTGGAGGGAAGAGATAATACTATGCTTCTTCTGAAAAAATCCCATCATCTCAATCTGGGTTGGAACTACACTGCTGGTAGCGATGGTGGTAACTAGTGTACATACACTACCAACAGGCATTGCCATTTTCGCAATGGTGTCATCTACAGTTGCTCTGAGGAAGGTTGGATGACACAGTCATTAAAACATTATTCAGCAGCCACTCCACTCCACTCCACCTGCAGAGCTGAACTGGTGATAGCAATGGTGGGAAATCTGAAGTTTAAGAGGTTTCACAATAACTGGAAATCTAATTGGTATATTGTGATGTCCTGAAATAATAGGAGACTTATCTTACTTTACTACATGCAAGTGTGCCATCATGATGGGGTGTTCGTTCCACAGATGCTGGGAAAGGGTTACTATGAGAGCCCAAATAGCCTGCCTGCTCACATCTGGAGGGAGGGCCAGGCCAAATTAGAGACAGAGCCCAGCTGGGGGAGAACAGGCTTGTTTCCATGGAGAGCTGGGTGAGGCCAGTTGAGGAGAGGAAGTAGAGAGTTTCTTTCCTCTGTTAGTAAGTAACCTGAAAGAAGGCTAAGAAAGGTAGCAAAGCAGACACGCTACTCCAGGGGTAAGCAGGAAGCCTGGCAGGCCCATAACCTGTCTCAACCCTAAAGTGAGAGAAGGGTGTGTCAGCCCCTGCAGAGTGGAGCTGTTGAAGGCACAGGAGCTTGAGATAAGGCATGGGAGCAAACTGTAGTGAATGAGGCACATTTATGAGGAAGTAGTGGGCAGCTGAGCTCAGTTTGGTCAAAGTTTTCATTTTGCTCACACATTTCTTTTGGACTCTGGCAGAGGACTTTGTGGCCTAGAAAGGGGCATGACTTTGCAAAATGGTCTGGCTGGAGGGCTTGGACCCTCTTATGGCTGAAATAGACTAAAGGACAGTAGTGGGACACTGAGGCAAAACTTGATGCAGTTCAACAGCCATCCAGGAGGGGGGTGTTGGAGCAGCAACTTTGCCACAGCCATAGAGTTCTACTGTGTATGCCTCTTTTTCCAGCAGCTAGCAACATGCAAGATTTTAACACTTAAAAAAGACATTGAAAGTAGCAGGTTATGCTATCATTCTAATGATCCATCATCCTCATTCATAAAGGTGCCTGTCCATCTTCTACCAATTGCTCTCTGTTTGGTTCACTCCTTCTGCTATGTAATTAAGCCACCTCTTTCTTTGATTTGCCTTCAGCCTCTCCTTGGCACACTTCCTTGTATCATCCTCTCTTCCAGATGGCATAAGGATGGGGGATAAGTGTTGCTAAAAGTTGCTTAGCAATGCAACACATGCAAGGTTTGGAAATGCTGACGTTCATAGAGGCGCCATCCACACATCACGTGTTGATAAGGACAGCCAAGATCGTGAACAGCCGGAGCCACAGAGGGGCCCTCAGGAAAACAGCCACCAGTCAGCCAGCCAGCAAGAGAAGGGAGTAAGAAGTGGAGGAAAAGAAACAGCCACAAGTTTCCAGACATGTTGTTTGGTTTTTTTGTTTTTAGTAAAACTCACCATTCATTGCTCTCAATAGATAGCTGTTTTTTTTAAAACACACACACAATAAGGCACATATAGTAGGTACCATTTTTGGTACCATTCCATCAGCCTATCGAAACCAAAAAATAAACAGAATAGTTCCCAATTAAGAGTAAATGATCATCAGGGAGAGTATTTGTCAGTTAACTATCAACTGAAGAAGGGTCCTTATCCTACTCAGTCAGTAACCAGAATTACACTCTGATATTTTTATAATACTATCAAAGATTTTTTTTAAACTCCAAGTTGAATGTGTTCATGTAAAATCTATTTTAAATTAAAGTAACAAATATGTTTGATAAGTAGATAAGAATGTTTAGCACCTCTACAGAGTAACATTTTCACATCACTATGTTATAACATTAATTAATCCTCACAACATGCTTGTGAGAGAGGTATTACCCCCATTTTACAAATGGGGAAACTGAGACACAGAGAGGTTAAGAGATCTGCCCTACAGCACCACAACTCAGAAATAGCTAGCTCCTGTTCAACAAAACTTAATCAATAGTAGAATTACAAAAAACACTAATGCAATATACTAGGGGCAGTTGAATGTTATGCAACTTCCTCACTGATAGCACATTTTAATTAATGTACAGATTTTCTGTTTTGATTTAGGAATTTTTTTATTTTTATACTAATTCTTTTCTTCAGTGGTGGTGGCGGAAAGGTATCTGCTTATGAATAAGGAAAAGGTGTTTTCAATGAATCTCAAGAAACAAGTATTTAACTTTTTTTATTTCAGGAAGCAATTTCCAGTTAATTGATGGTGTTTCCATTTCTAAATGAGTAGCTATTATACTATTATTATGATTAATTTTGGTTACCTTAGTCTCATCTTGTATGCTACTGACAGTGTATTATTTCCATATGCTCTAATTTGATTGATAAAAGCCCAAACATCTCCATTATCAAGCTTCAATCCATTGATCAGACTTACTTTCATTTGTATTGGAGTTTTCTTATTTAGTAGGCTAATATTACTTCTGTCCTTCAAACAATGACTGAAGGATGCACTGCTTTAAAGGATGTCTTTTATTAGAAACCAGATACCCAATTGGTGTAAATCAGTGTAGCTACATTGAAGTATGTGGAGCTACAGCAATTTATACCAACTGAATATCTGGCCCTTTATGTTTAGATACTTCATGACTTACAGTACCTATCTTCCTCTTCTTGCAAGCTCTGTTTGGCAGAATGTCATAATTTATCCACAATTCCAAGACCTACACTCTTAGTGCTAATTGATTAATGGCAAAAAGTTTACAACTTTTTATTTTTCCCAGGTTTCAAATAACTGCACAACATCTTGGAAAATTCTTTAAGTTATCTTAGTCTAACTGCAATAGCCACAAGAGATGCATGACGCAAACACCATCACTCTGTATAAAAACAAAGGTGAAAAGGGTGACTGTAACAACTACAGGGGTATCTCGCTACTAAGTGTAGCAGGAAAAGCTTTCACAAAAGTCATGTTAGTGCGCTTACAACAGCTGGTGAATCGTGTCTACCTGGCATCCGCTGGCTCCCTTGACACCTTCCGGGAGCAGTGGGCACTGACCGGGGCTCTCTGCTTGGTGTCCCCTTCTGGTTCTCTTTGATTGACCCTGTGACCCTCACGCCCCTTCCTGGATTTTTCATTAGTTGTCCCCAGTAATTAGTTGTATTCCGGGCTCAGTGGCTCCTCCCCTTAGGCTGGGGTAAGGGCCCACTCCCTGGTTTACAAATAGGATCACAATGAAGATTCAGGGCTGGAAGATCAACTATAGACATATTTTCTCCATGTCTACTTCAATAAAAGTGCAGAGAGCAAAACCGACAATTTACATTGCCTTTGTGGACCTATCAAAAGCATTTGACACAGTCAGGAGAGCAGATCTATTTGCAATACTACAAGATAGGATGTCCATCAACCTTGTTAAGTCTTATACGTTCATTTCATGACAACATGAGAGCAAATGCCCAGTTTGACGGGTGAACTTCGGACAGCTTTATGACAAAAAGTGGAGTGACGCAAGAATGTGTTCTTCCCCTACACTCTTTGGAATCTTCTTCTCAGTACTCCTGAACTATGCATTTAAGGATATTAAAGATGGAGTGTATCTCCACAAAAGATCAGATGAGAAACTTTCAATCTCTCATGACTTAAGGCAAAGACTAAAGCAAAAAAGGTGCTAATCAAGGAACTTTTATTCACTGATGATGCTGCCCTTATAGCCCACGATGAAGACCTACTACAAAAAGTCATGGACCGCCTTCCAAGTGCTTGTCAGGCATTTGCTTTCACCATCAGCATTAAGAAAATGGTTGCATTAGGACAGGGGGTTCCACAAGATCCTTTAATCACCTTAAATGCAAACCAGCTAGAAGTAGTCCAAAAGTTCAGCTATTTAGGTTCTACAGTGACTACCAACCTCTCACTAGAACTAAATGTTCACATTGGAAAGGTTGCCACCACCTTTAGTAGACTAACTAAAAGAGCATGGAACAACTCAAAGCTTACCATCAAGACCAAAATGCTAGTGTACCAAGCTTGTGCCATCAGCACACTCATGGATGGTGGGGAAAAATGGACAACTTACGCTCATCAGGAGAAAAGGTTACAACAGTTTCCACTTACGTTGCTTACACTGTATACTTAACATCAAATGGCAAGATAAAGTCACCAACACAGAGGTTCTTCAAAGGGCATGACAACCCTGCTCAAGCAAAGATAACTGCGCTGATTGGGCCCTCTGAGCAGGTTGGAAGATGGACACATACCTAAGGACATGCTAGATAGGGAACTATCAGAGGGAACAAGAACAACAAGTTCCAAGCTTCGCTATAAAGACACATGCAAGCGAGATATGAAGGAACCTGGAATTGATCCTGACCAATGGGAAACCTTGGGAAGTAATTATAACAAGTGGCACCATTGTCTCCATCAGGGCATCAAAGTCCATGACAGGAGCTGGCTCCTACAACTTGAAGAGAAAAGAGCTTTTAGGAAGCAAGCAGCTCCCAACCAATACACATATATTTGCAATAACTGCCAAAGATTACGCAACTCTTGGATTGGACTATTTAGTCACACGAGACATTACAAACCATCTACATCATAGACTGCAATTTCCACTATATCCCGCAAACGGAAGGATGCCAATCATTAGTTTAACTTAGATGATAAAACTATTATGTCCATTTACCAAACAAGACATCAAGGCTTCAAGTTCATTTCACCCTTCCATGAAATAAAGCAAAATACATGATATTCCTTGTATTTAAAATCAATAAGCATGGGGTGCGCGGTAGAGGAATGTACTTCATTGACCTCTTCTCTACAAAAATACATGGGGTACATACATATTCCCCAACCAGCTATCAACATAGAAAACATTTTAGTGTACAAAACTCAATACTCTTTCCTGGCGTATTATCTTGAAAACATCTGCCATAAACCTATATCTTGAGTTTCCTTCTCAGTTGGCTGTTCTAGGGGTTTTTCCCTTCATGAACACCTGTCTCACACCCTGGCCCCTGTCTGGCTTCAAAAACTCCACTGTTTATCTTCCTGAGTTGGAACTAATGAGACCTACCTGGCTAGTCTGGCTGCTGGGTTAAGTAAGCAAAATAGCTCTGCTTCTCCCTATAAAATATCCTGTCACAATGCAAAATATTTACTGTAAGAGCTCATCCTAATGTGTTGTATGTTATATACAAATGTGAGTGAACTGAAGGAAGAGGGTGAGGAAAGAGCTTTGCTTTCATTACTAGTCTGTATTTTGACACGAATACTACTGGTTACACCCTCCTACTGTCTTCTTCTTGTGAATACTGCATCATACACATGCCTTTGATTGTAACATAGGTCATGGTGCATTAGATAGAAGTATTAGAGAGACCACATGGTTATATATTTGGAAAGTGTCTAGCACCTTGTTGGCAGCACCGGAATGCAAATAATAAATAATAATAAAGAATTATATTCATGAGTGGAACAATAGCCAGAGATACCAATAGCAATTTAAAATCTTTTTGATTTACTTGAAAAATAGATTGCTACTTTACCACTGCTGTCATTATCAATCTAGGTTGTTCTAATTGCACTCATCACTATGTTTCCTTAGTGTCAAACTGGGGATGAATTTTTACTGTGTCTATACATTCTCTGTTTTCCATTGGTATGTGGTATAAATCAGAACTACAGAAATCTGGTAATTTAAATATCAACCAATTACACTTAAAGAATCTGCATAATTACTGAGACTATTACTCTTCAAAACAGATAATGAAACTCAAATGGATCTTAAAGAAAAATTGCAGGTGAAAAAGCCCATAAGGCTAGCCACCTGTTTAGTGTAGTTAACAGGTGTATCAAACAGCAGGCCTTCCTCTGGGAAAGAAGACAAACTAAACTCAGCCAAAACACACAAAGAAGCAGCAATAGGGACAGAATGGAACACAGCATCTGCTTACTGGGACCTCTGCAACCACCAGAGAAGTAATCACAGATAGAAAACAGTTTTCATGTGGAAAAATAAATGTTTTAGTTCATTAATCCATGCAAACTTCATTTATATTTCATTATATTGTCTCCCAATCACATCCACTCATTCACATGTTCAAACTGAATTCATAACTTTATAGGTCAACGATGAGATTTTTTTATATCTAGAAGGTCTCAAAGCTCTAGTCCCATTATAGATTCCTCAATACTCCAGTTTAGTTCCCATGCTCTCACCTGTTGGCAACATTTCTCCCCCAGCGTGAAATTAGTTTTTATGGTTATGCAGATGATAACCTGAGTTATTTTGCCATTAACAGCTTCCTCCGTTAGCATAGTTTCAACTACTGCTTGTTCACCTGACGTTTAATCAAACTGATGGTGGAAATAAATATTTTTGAAAAATCCAAATATACTATCAGTGGATTGACCCAACCTACTTACTAATTTGTTTCCTTTCAAGGATTGACCTAAAAGGAAATCCAGCTGTCATGTTATTACAGATAAAAAACTCAGAGCACAGACACACCAAATGTAACATCAGTGCCATTATTCAATCTGTTCTTTGACATCTCAGAAATACTGCCATGTAGAAGTCCCTCCTTTTGCATACTAAAGGTTGAAATATTTGTCTATGCCCTTATTTCCCTAAATTGGTTATTTTATGACTGTGTTGATTTGGCTTCTTAGGTCCATTCTCCACTCAGCTTCTTCAAAATATTGTCCCAAAAAGGACCATAACATTTCAAAAGCAACCTAGAAAGCTGTGCCCACCACCTTGCACATGCTTTTTCATAAGTAAAGCTCTTGGGTGCAAATTAGTTAAAACCCTAGCTAACTTGTAACAAATAAAGCTTGTGTACAGAAGTGTTTTGAGTGCATAAAGACTAAACCAGGAAAATGTACATGCAAAAGCTTTCATGGGCAAAACAGAGGGTTGAGGTTCCCTGTGCTTGATACAGACAAGATTTGTTCTAGCATCATGACTGGTTTTGAATCTTTTTATTGCCTGTACACAATCTCTGATTAGGTTTTATAAATTGTATTGTTTACTTTTTACAATTCACATCTTGTTGAACTTAATCCACTCTTGTATTCTTAAGTGTGTATTCAGCATAGCAAGTGCTGAGCTGTTATTGGATCATGATAGTATCTTCAAACTGTTGGGGCACAGCCTGTCTTTAGCCATCTCAACAGTTTGAGAGTAAATTTGACCTCAAATTCTTCATTCCTTGCTTCCATCAGCAACGCAAAATAATTATCTTCAGATATTTTTGTATAAGCTTTCCTAAATTATGTTAACCATATTGTTGGCTGTTTTCTTCCTGGAAGGCATTGAAATACATTGTATAAGACGTGCTGAATACATAAATATGATGACTAATTAATCTAAGAATATTCAACCCCCATAATTTTTAATATAAATAACTACAACACAAACTCATTTTGCATTAATAACTGCATAACATATTAAACAGTGGAAAAATATTTGCTGTAGATTTTTTATACACCTTCAACAGAATCTGTCCTATGATAATTTTTTTAAGCAATTTAGATGAGATTTTCTTCACATGATGACTTTAATGTTCATTTCCAGTTTGCCTAGGCCAAAAAGGTTAGCTGTAATGTGGAATGAACAGGGTGGTGGGGTTAAAGCAAAGTAGAGGGGGGAAAATGAGAGAAACCTCAGGGTTTAACAAATGGCACTGTAAGATAGGCAAACAGAGGTTTCTAGCTGGACAGTTTCTATTAACTCTGCCAGTAGGTAAGGCATGCACCTGAGAGATAACAGCTCCCTGTTCAGATCCCTTCTCCCCTCAGGAGGGAGGGATGTGAACTGTGGGTCTCTCATATCCTGGGCACGTATTCTATTCCCAAACTAAATGTTATAAGGGAGCTGCTTCCCCTCATCCTCCATCTTTATCAGTTCGTGCACACAACTTAGATGACTGAGTGCCTATCTTCCCCCAGCTTCTGGATCACTAGCACAGCTAGGGGCCTTCATGAATCTTGGATTTAGGCATCTACTGTATCTCCATGAGGGGACGAGCTTAGCACACACCCCTATGGTCAGCAGGGTGGTCACCCACCCACTAGCTAGATTAGGTGGCTTACCACTTAGCATGCTGGCTTTGATGACTGCACTGTAAGGTGCACATCTCCACATTCATTGTATAGCAAATGTAGGTCCCTAATTTAGGCTTTGTGGATTGCAGTGTTGTTCCTGTGATTTTTCTAGGCACCTAAAAGTTAGGCATCATGATAGTCAGTTTTGCAATACCTAAATGCCAGAGGCAGATAGGCAGACAGGAACATGTTTATTTTGCGCTCTTGCACAGGAATGAGGCTTTAGGAACAGTGTGTGGAAAGAGATTCAACTTACACCCCTAGAAAGATTTGACCATCTGATTGAGCTGTAAGGTCTAGATCACAAGGATGACTTGGACAAGCTTGTGTACATAGTCTAGAAGACTGCTCAGCTCATTTCTAATGACAAGACATTATGTTATATATTAACAGTGGAAGAAGTTAAACCCTGACAGTAAACTTAACTAAGTTCCTTAGCTTTTATTGTTTTATACCACAATATTTATAAATGCTTTAAAGTAGTATGTGTTGGATGAATACTAATAGCAGTGTTGGGGTTTTTCTTTGTTTTCTGCACATATCATAAACTTGCCTAAGAGTAAATAAAAATGCTGACTAAATCAGAAAATTGCTAATATTTTATTAAAATTGTTAATATTTTAATAGGATTGTTAGATATTTTACCTATCGGAGTATCTTTGTTTTTGAGTACATATCTATTGTAAATTTAAGTACAATATTAAACATTCACAACCATGCAGGGGCAGTCCAGGATCTAATGCAAGCACATCCAAGTTTGGGGAGTTAAATAGATCATTCTGTAAACAAATGTTAGAGAGCCACCTAGTGGTGCAAAACAGTATATAACTACCTTCAGGTCATCAAAAGTGCCAAGCCACTTAAGTACTCCCTTCTTATAGCTGGGCAGCAGTGTTTCATCAGAACATGGACAGACCACATGCACCATTGCCAGTATGTTTCTGGTCCTGGGTACGTTTTTCATTAATAGTTTCCCTATCTAATTCAAACTCATGTGTGCTATCTCAGGAATGGCAAGTGGTACTTGTCCTATTGATTATATTCCAAAAATGATGTATATTCATAGAAATGATACAATTTTTTTTTTTTTTTAAACGCATACATGGAAATGGGGGTAGGAAGAAGCATTTTTGTGTGTCATTACTATTCACCTCAGAAACACACTTATTACTATGGTCTGAGTCAACAGTTCCCAACCTGGGAGACGGGACCCCTGGGGGGGCACCAAAGAGTATAGGGGGTCCATGAGGCTTCAGTAATATTTGAGGTCATTTAGCCCCCACCCCCCCCAAACTCCATGCCAGCCCGAGCAGAGGAGAAGACCCCGCTCAAGGAAGCAGCAGCCCTGAGCTCCACTCCGGCCAGAGAGGAGAAGCAGCGTCCCCAGCCCTGCACCAGCCAGGTGCCCAACCGGAGGGGTCCTGAAGCAGTTCGGCCAACCCGCCAGAGTCCATCTCCCTTACCCTCAGTCAATGAGGGACTGGAAGAGGTGAGGCCACACAGGGAGTGTGGTAGTGGCTGTGCCAGGTAAGGCTTCGCTTCTTACTCATGTAAGAGTAATTTATTATTATTTATGTAATATTATTATCATCATCATTATATGTGTTTATAGGGGTTATATGTGTTTATGGCCACTAAGGGGGCAGGGCGGCATGTGTTTCACCTAGTGTTGACTAGTGGGCTTTCACTCAAAAAGGTTAGGAACCACTGATCCAAGATTAGATCTCTAAAATCAGTTTCAAAAGAAGGTAGTTTGATGTTAAGGATTCAAAATCTGAAAATTCCTGAATTTAAGAAATTTTATTCCACTCTTTAGTGGAATAAAAGATACACTCCCACTATAAACACGGAAAAAGACTGGGATTAGGCTTCCATCTCTGGAGAGCAACTTCACCATAAAAGGGAGATGCAGAAACCACAAAATAAACATACTGTAGAGTACTGCCATTGCATTGTGATCTTTATAGCATGACAATGAACTTTTGCAATGCAATATCTTCAAGTACGCATGCAACATCACAATGAAAACATGTTCTTGGAACATCAGGACATTATACTGCAATTACTCTGCAGCTCTCTTCTTCCCCATTAGGCACAATCTTCTCCCAACTCTAAGTATGTGCTTAAATGCTTTGCTGAATCAGGACCTAGGAGAGGAGAAATGCTGGTGACTTCTCTCCAATTTTCCAGTACTCCCACACACACAGTTTCACATGTATCAGGCAGTGTTGGTGTGTGGTGGGGGGTGCTCCATTCATTCTGCCTGATATCAGGCAGCCCATGTGCAGCTACAATTAAACCATAAGCTCCTCCAGAATCTCATGCAGAGACAGAGTCAATATGACTCTAGAGCTATAGGTTGAGTATCAGTGGGATAGCGCATCCCCACTGTCTCTAAAACAGACATATGAAATCCCTTGCTTTACTAAAAAAAAGTCATATTTCCCTTCCTAAGACAAAGTCAGCTGAGTATCCACATCCTGATTTGCCCTGTTGCCTGAGTTGAATTTTTCTAAAATCTTACTATAATGGTACATCTGAGACATTTGATTAAATGTTTATTTCTATTTAGTCTTAATTCTTGTAGCTGTTTTCTCACATTAGCTTTCACTGTCTGAAAAGCTGAATTTTATAACTATACCAAATGTAAATTCATACAGGACTACACTTACAAGACTATAGACAGAGGCTATGTCTACACTATAAGCACTACAGCTGTGCCACTGCGGCACTGTAATGCAGACACTTGCTACAAAACCAGAAGGGTTTTTGCCAATCAAAATCTAGTAAATCCACACCCCCAAAAAACGGTTGCTCAGTTAAGAAGAATTTTTCTGTCGACCTAGCTGTGCCTACACTGGGGTTTAGGTCGGCTTAATTATGTCTCTATGTTAATTTTTCACATCCAACTGATATAGCTAAGTCAACCTAAGTTTTAGGTGTAGACCTGGCCTAAGTCTATAATTTTGTAACACACATACATGAGACAGTGAATACATCAAAACCTGCCACCATATTAAAAGTATAAGTATTTCTTCCCTGTGCTAGTCTTCCCTTCTCCCTGAAAAATGTTACCATTACCCTAAAAATACTTATAGAAGTTATAGGTAGAGCTATTTGAAGTTTAAAAAACTGAGAAAGAGAAATCTGTGGCAAAAACACCTTCTTCTAGGCTGGAAAGAGGAAAAATTAGTCATCCCCTAAAATTAACCCCACTAACAACGTGGAGAATGTGAGCATAGCAGACATGTTCATCGACAGATAGAAATTGTTCCTGCTGATTATTTAATTCCCTACATTAATACATGACTGGCATTTATGTACTTCCTGAACAATAAGATACAATGTGACCACAACAACACAGCCTGTTGTATCTGCACTTCCATTTTTGTCAAGCTTCTTCACAAAAGGTCATATGCTCAGTGGGACACTTTCTATTGACTGCAATGGGAGTTAGATCAGGCCCAAAGTCAATTGGGGGGGGGGGGGAGGGACGACTCAGAAGATGAAAACAGAGTTTGCTTTTTGACACTTGCTTTAGATACTTTAGACACTTTGCTTTTTGGGTTTAGACACTAAACATTATATAACTGAGCTGTAAAAAGAAGAGTGTTAGAAAGGGCCACAAACCAGTCCAAGCCGGAAAATTAGCCACATACTACTATATTATCTCCATTATACCCTAAGAAATGATACAGTAGAAGAGAATGTTACAGTAGGAGAGAAAAAATCATTTGACATTGTTTTTAAATATTTTTTATTTTAAATTAACAAAAACACTTTGAAGTCTAAGACACTGCTGGATCACAACCCTGTCTCTTCAGACACTGGCAGTGTAAACACAGTTTCAGAAAAGTGATTTTTTAAAAAACAAATTAAGCTCCTCCACCCCTCCACCCAACCCCCAGCCCCACCACACACAAAACGTCCCTGGTTCAGATTCTCAACAGGTCAAATTTAAAACTGGAGATTCTTTTTTACACCCCCTCCTCCCCCCAACATTCTATAATTGCAGTAAGAAGACTCTATGCCTGATTTACTGTATAATAATTCACAACTATATGATGTGATGGCACTTGGTCTTCAGCTTCCTGCCTGACAATGCACCTATTTGTGAGTTATAAAATAATTCACACCCTGCCATATCTTATTGCTCCATTTACAATGGAAAAAACCAGACCTTTTTTTGTTGGAATATTGACTTCATAAGCAACTGAACCTCTCTTATTATACAAAGAAGTGACCTGGTCATTGTCTAATCTTTTTTAATCAGCATTTGTTACCAGACTGTAATTTATATTATGGACAAATCCATCAGATTCTAGTAGAATGTCATGTATATACTGGTGGCAGAGACAGAAGAGAAGGGGCCTAGTATAAACTGCATCTGTTTACACCAGGGCCTGATTCTGTTCTCACCTACATTGGTAAAATAAGGAGTAATTCCACTAAAATCAGTGAGTCATACTAGTATAAAAGTGAGTGGGGAACTGGGCCCCATAGCTAAATTTGGTGCTAGATTTCATTCTTTATCCATCCTCTACCAAACTAATTTCTCCTTCTCTGGTTTAGCAGAAAGTGAAACATTTGACATGCAATTTACCAGGCCTTTGCAATTCATGCTACTCTGCATAGGGATAGATTTCACAGCATTGAAACCATTTGACCTTACCAATGTCATTTTTCAAATGAATCAAAGATGCTATGGAGTTCCTTAGTATGTTTTTTAAATCCCTGCAATGTGCCTACAGATGATTGGAGTATAAATACATAGGACCTGATTCTCCACTATCTTGCATAACCATTTACACAGCTACAAAGTCAGGGAAAAATATTACCAGGTGTATTTGAGTACAGTAGAATGACTTGGCAGCATTCAACACACACTTTGCGTGCCAGACAGTAGAGAAATAGGCCCATTCTACAGCAACACTGTAATAACACTGTTTGTGGGTGGCATCTTACAGTTGCTTAAGTGTCGCTACACTTTATTTTAACTTTTTTAATCTATTTTCTGTGAATATTCATATGCATGATTGCAGAGACAAAAATGTCACAATGTGTTTATATGAATTTTCACAACAAAAGTGAATTATTCATTTACTCATCCTGTTTATAAAGTTTTCAGGCATCTAATCACGCAGCAGAAGTAATATTGTCTTAAAGGACCAGCTATACAGAGCTAGAAAATACCTCTGTGTTACCTATTTTCTGTATTACTGCATCTGAAGAAGAGAGCTAAGTCTCTCAAAAGCTTATGTCTACAAATATTAAATTTGTTAGTCTTTAAAGTGCCACAGAACTCTCATTGTCAGAGCAAACAGTGATTTACAAATGGCGAATATGCCAAATAATGTCATAGGGAATAATTACCAAACTTATGGCCAAAGTATATTTACATAAAAACGGTAGAATAGTGTCAAATAACCTAAAAATTATATTCCACTAATGTAGAATTCATAAGAACACCAATACTGGGTCAGACCAATGTTCCATCTAGCCCAGTATCCTGGGCACCAATGCCAGGTGCTTCAAAAGGAATGAAACCATTCCCAGCCTCTGGCAAACAGCAATCCCTGCCTGGTCAGAAACAGGGGCTAAATTTGTCAAATGAACTGATTGCTGTGAATAGTATGCTCAGCTCTAGTCAGGGAGTTTCTCGACTATTTACCTGAACCACCTCCTTTGTACTTCCGTAATTATAGCACTACTGATTCTCATATGTTCTTTTTATATACCTCATATACAGTTCCATCAGCACAGTGCAGTACCCCATGACCTTGTCGCTGGTCCAGGACCCAGTCTCCTTCATACTTATCACCATTCCTGAAACAACCAACCAGGAGAAAATTCTTAATGGTTAACATGCTTTGTGACTTGGTAGATAACATATATTTGCTATCATGGAAAACCAGTCCTTGGGAACCTGCAGGATATGCAATTAAGAGTGAACAGCAGCAGCAGCAAAGCATGGTCACTGAGAAGTCAACATGATAGTAATCACAATCTTCAAGAGGCACTTCCTCTTGGAAGCAGGCAACCATCTGGAAATGCTTAATTCAGCCAGTTCACCACACTGGCCTTCAAACCTTTTCACCTGGGAGACAGATAATGGATGATACATAGTATGAGCTAATTCTATATGGGACCCTTCCCTTTATTGAGTCTGATCATGTAAGGTGCCATCTGAGACGTGCTCAAAAACATGGAGCTATTTGTGAGTCAGAGGCACAGCTCACTTTGGATAAGCCAACAGATAGAGTAGATCAACATGACAGGCTGTGGAAATGGCCTGTTAGCAGACTCTTACCATTCCTATTCACAGAAGCCCTCTGTAGTTCCCAACTGTGTAAGAATGATTGATCAGTTTCTACCATGCTGTCAAGCCCTTTCTGGTATTGTTATTCTTCTTTCATTGTATGCTTACTTATACATTGGTATGTGATCTGTGTGGGCTACTATCCATGCACAGCCAATATAAGGAGGCATGCTATGTTTCATATTAAACCAGAGTTTAGAGCTCAGCAAGAGAAAACACAGTGCAAATTATAAGCACAGGGCTTCATCCAAAACCCACTAGAGTCCAGGATAAGATTTCCACCTTGATTTCAGATATATCCAAAGCATACATTAATTTTGCTGAACTATCTTTTGACTCTACAGTCAATGGCACATGGAGTCTCTGCAACTAAAACTTCAGAGCTCAGAATTCCAGTCAAATAAAACCTTAACCTATCATTTGCTCTCCACACAGAAAGTCATTGATAGTCATGCTCAAGCATGGTTTTCGGTGAGGCTGACCTTTATTGTAAATATACTGCATTTAGATCATCGCATTAAAAAAAAAAAAAAAAAAAAAAAAAAAAAAAGCTTTTGAAAATAATCTAAAAACAAAAATGTTAATGAGTGGCAGATCCAGAGCTAATCATAGTTATTGACAGAGCTGTGTGTTACTGGCATAGCTGTACCACAGTGAAGTAATGATGATTCACAAGAAATTACAATAGCAGTGCTTACACTGTGATTATCAGCATTTCCTGTGTAAATTCATCTTTTTTAGGAGTTCATTACATCCCATCTTAGGCTACAGACTGAAATTCCACACATAAAAATCTTATCTTTAAGATACAGTAGTACTAATTAGTTCAAAAAAAGCTTTTTGACATTCTTACAATTTAAATATAGCTTTTGTATTTCACTCTGAAAACCTAAAACCCTTTATACACTGGCAAGGAAATAGATGTCATTTATTTCACTTATGAAAGTAGATTATGTCTTTTTAAAGAACTCTTTCAGAAAGAGTGTCAGTAGTGCATGTGGACTTGGTACATATATCCAACAGCTGAATACCACATACTATGGACCAAATTCAAACAAAATTTTGTCCCTCTTCCATGATGAGGAAGTCTACACAATGCTCAAAAGAGATGAAAAAAATCAACTTCCAAACCTTGTACAGGTTTTTCATGGTTTGGAACCTGCATGGATTTTTTTTTCTTAATTGGATCCAGAGAATCTCTATGTACAATATTCACTAACAAGACAGAGGGTAATGGCTCCAAAGGGATCAGACAAATGGCAGTGTACTTGAGATAATTTTGAAAGTTTAAAAATTTCCACAGAAGTTTTTCTTGTTTAGATTTAATAAAACAATCACAATACACATGGCATTAGGAATCTGTGGTTTAACACAAATGTAATAAAATTCAGAACTGAGGGTAAACATAATTGGAGAAGATATAATTACTTGTTCTAAAGATCCAAATCAAAGGATAATCTTTTATACATGCAAAATGGGAACTGCTAGATCTAGGCATAACAGGGTGAGTTTCACCTTAACTCACTTTCCCAATTTTTGCATGTTTAATCCAGCTCCTAAATGATATATTAACAAAAGCAACAGATTAATACAGCAAGATTAAAAAAAACGTACTTGAAAGTCATTTCTCCTCCTCCATGTTTCTTATTATTGTGAAAGGATCCTTGATAAGTTTGTCCATCCTTGTCAACCAGGAATCCATGTCCTAAATAATAATAAATAGAATATCTATAACAGAAACACCAAAAATCTCTAGAGGCAGGAAATACCCTTACATATCCCTGCAATAAAATCCATTCACTATATTAAAAAACCCACATTAATTTTTAAACTGCACAGAAAATATCTACTTCAAACTCAAGGCATAGCCAATAAAGGAGGTTTAGCCAAAAAAAAAAAAAAAAAATCAAACAGTTTGTCAGGGTAATAATCAAATCTTTCCAAACTTTGGTGGACTAGAAATCAGGTTGGATGTTGTTGTTTATTTCAGTGACAGTCACAATGTGCTAGGTGCTGTAAGAATTAAAGCCCAGTCTTACAGACAGAGATACACACACTTAACTTTATGCATTGCGAATACTCCCATTAAAATCATCAGAGCAACTCACAGTGTCTAAAGTCAAGTTTTTAAGTGATCCTGCCCCCAAAATTTGAACATTCTATGGATTCAGTCCTGCAAACAATTACACAGGTGAATAGCTTGACTTCAAGAAAAATAATTGCATGCATAAATGGGACTACTCACACATGTAGTTATTCATCTGCATGATCAGGCCTTTAGTTATCTCACAAATAGCACCACACACTTTGCAGGAAAGTCTATTTGGTTCTAGCTGAATAAATATAAGAATGAGCTTACTTCAAATATCCAGAGATTTGAGTTACAGTGAACATTTGGGAGAATGAGTGTAACAGACTCCAGCCAATTAAAGGGTAAATACAGTCAGTTCCAAATTCAGATCTAGTATAAGCAGGTGCAATTTAACTCAAATTAAGTCAATGGATTTGTACTTAATCTGAATCTGGCCACCAAAATGCAAGAGTCCTTGGTTTCATCAGTTGTAAATGAACTTTTTAAACTATGCTTGAGACACTCCTGGAGGTAGGTGAAGGGAAACAGACAGTGAAGGAAACAGACCCCAATTAGTAAATAAGGCCTATTTCAGCAAGGTACTTAAGCATGTTCCTAAAGTTAAGCACACATTTCACTGTATTCAACAGAACCACTTACATGCTTAAAGTTAGGCCTGTGCCTTGCTGAATCTATTATTATGTGTTTATATAAGGCCTGGCACAACAAGGCTCCATTCTTGGTTGGTTCCTAGACACTGCTGTAATAAACATGATTAATAATAAATAATAATAATTAGGACCTCAGTTACTTTAGAATGAATTTTAATCAAAGCTTCCTCTCAGACTGTAATGTACCTGCTCTCATTCCATAGGAGAACTCCCCATCATATTTCCCACCATCTTTGTATTGCATGACTCCATGTCCATGGAGCTCTCCAGACAGGAACTGACCTGAATAAGTGTTTCCTTGAAGCAAATATATGAAAGCAAAGTGGAAAAAAGAAATAATAGCTGTGTCAAATGTGATTTAAAATCTTTTTAAGTCTAATGCGTGCTAATAAAGAAAGATTCCTACTGTACCTTACTTACAGAGCAATGGTAGAAGGTATTTGAAAAGTCATAAAGTGAATAATTAATAACAGCTTTTTATTATCAGTATAGTCTAATGAAGAAAAAACCTGTTCATTAGGTCTTTATCTTAAAACTAATGAATTATAATCCATATTCCTTCAGGTCTTTAAAACTGAGGCATCTTAAAAAATGGCAGTGACTTGTTAAAAAAAATTAATAATATGTTCTTTTATGGTTAAAAAATGTATAAAAAAGTACTTTAATTTCATAGTAAAAGTAACAGCTTTTTGATGGCATGTAGTCATTCAAATCTCCTCTATGAAGCCTGGGAAATCAGTACTGTACAATGAATTTCCCTGTTCCTATACCATCTCAGACGGAGATATAACTGTATTTTTCTGCCAAGTATTTACCCAATTTATTCACAGAAGAAAAAGATTACATGGGCTCCACCCTATATATCCCCTACATTCCAGCCATCAGAAACTGCCGACCACAAAGGCTGGGGGTGGCAGGGAAGTGACTTACTCTCAGGCCAAAAAGGGAGCAGAGGTGAGGACTTATAATTTCTTCCCAGAATATCCCCTGCCGCAACATGATGCCCAACATTTAGGGCTGAATTTAAATAATTTTTCATGACCTGCTCTTTACCCAAGAGTTTCTCTCCATTCAAGAAAGGAAAAAAGGAGAGATGTGCTAGTTGAGGTACAGGTTCATTGACACATCCATGTGTGAGAACATGCACAAGATCTGCTCACTAATCACACCTTTATTTTCTTACAAGATCAGAGCCAAAGGAGTTTTATGCAGGTGTAGGGACCTGCCTGTGTGGAAGTCCTTCCAGGATTGTGATCCTTCCTGTCAAAGGTAAGAGACGTGCTTCTGGTTTACACCATTATCCGTCACCCACTATTAAATGCACACTGCTTGGACTCAATCAGAAGTCAACACAATTCAGTTTGAAACAGCCAACACATGAAAACTTGAAAAATAGGATTTACAATGGAAACCTGGAAAAACTCTTCTTGAAAGCAAAGCAAGGTGGCAACTTACAATAGAGATATATAGAAAAAAGTACATTTGAGACCTATCCATGTACAAAGATTAAATTACATTAAAAGAACATGGTATGTTCCAGGGAAAAGAGCTAACCTGTAGATGCCCAGTATCGCAATCCATTTCCCATCATTTCTCCATCTACAAACTCGCCTTCATAATAACTTCCATCCTTAAATAACAGCTTACCATGACCTAGGAAACAATGTTAGTTCAAATGCTTTCGGAGTGACAAAAAAAAAAATTATTATAGTCTCAGAGACATTACATCTAATGGTTTGAGCAGCACAGTGACAATCATGGCTTCTGAATTCTGTCTTCAGCAATTTGTGTGACTCAATGTGCAGCCCTGAGCAAGCTACTTCCCCATTGTCTTGATTTACCCATCTGCAAAAAGGACCACATTACATGGGTGTTGTGAGACTTATTTAATGCTTTTAAAGGATATTAATCTACTTCAGGCATTCCTAACTCTTATCAAAATAATGTCAAGGCACCTAGCCCCTGGATGAAGGGGACTGCAGCACTGCAGAGTATTGTATGTGTAGGGTGAAAAATCTAGGCCCCAGTGAAGTTAATGGGAAGTTTGCCGTTGACTTCACTAGGGCCAGGATTTGACCTCTAGGGCTTGTAAATTTTGGAAGACAAAGACTTTGTTTTCATGCTAGTCTGTAAGCACCTAATATAAGGTTGCAAATATACTAGATTCTCGTTATTTGCACAAAGACAAAAGAAAGAAAATTACTGGATTTTGTTTATTCATAAAATATAAATACAAGTTTTAGAGAGCATTCAAGTGACTCTTGTTTCCAGAGGATGAGAGGACACTGAGTTGAATTCTTAAACAATAATATTCTTAGTTCCTTATTGCTCACATATTTCTCGCAAGTTAAACACTGGATGAGTGTGTATGATGCACCCAGTTCAGAAAGAAGTGAAGATGCTTTCAGTGGTGCTGGAGCATGAGCAGGCATATAGGACACAGTGAGGAAGAAGAGAGGATAAACACCCATTCCAAGGATATAATGGACTACCAGAAGAGATCTATGGAGAGTGGGGTGATGTGGCAGTTTCTCTGTTACTGACTTGTGGCCTTTGGCTAAAATGCTCTATCCATCTAAAAGGATTTATAGATTTCTAAATTCTATATACCCCCAAAAATATCAAAAACAACAAGAGTCCTGTAGCACCTTAAAGACTAACAAATTTATGTGGGCTTTGCTCTGGATACAACTAACCTATTCAGGGGGAAAAAAAAAAAAAAAAAAAAAAAAGCCTTTTCTCTTGTCACAATTCTGGCTAAGCAAAGCCCTTTGTGGTAGATGTTCCATGTAGAGGTTCTCTCTTTTCCAGGGCTGACTCCCTGCCAGATTTATGATAACCAAGACCTGTGTAGTTGTGGACACATAACTTATTTTTTGCACTTAAGAACTAAAGACTGTGGTGCCTGAGAGTCACAGACATATGTCATGCATAGCTGGAAAATCTTAACAGTTGATTTGATTAAATATGTATTTTATTTTCTATAAGCTGGGGACCTTCCTATTTTTCCTTTTTTAAAACTCCTTTGTAATGGACAAAAACCTTCAAAATACTCCTAGAGGCTGATTAATGGCTCCTGTAAGTAATAAAAATAAATGAACAAACAATAGAGTTCCCCCCACTTTTCATCCCCCTGTCATATCAGTAAAGTGCTGTAAAGAGCTCAGTGAAGTTGTAAAAGATGGTCACATTCTTCTGGGTGAGGCACAGGCCTCCCACCAAGGAATGGGGCAGGATGAGATGTTTAGCCATACTTCATGTATCATAGCATCAGTCCTAACACAATATGAATCATAATTAGGCTCTGAAGGTAAAACGATTGGAAATCAAGATGACTAACTCCCAAATTTGGAAAAATGGAAGTGTTCATATTTTATTTGATGCATAGCTGTGTTCATCTGATTGGGTTTCTGTCTTTTGCGTGTGTGATGAGAGAAGGGAATTTCTCTGAACTCCTGAAAACAAGACATTTCCTCCTAGTGGGCTGTTAAACATGTAGGTGACTACAACTGTACCCTACCCCAAAATGTCATTGTTGTTTTTCCATTAGTTTCTGTACTTTTTTGCCATCCATGACACAGATTATGGTAATGTGGATCATTGCCACTGCTTCAGTCGCTTATCAGAATCATACATAATCTTACTTTAGCTTTAGTGTATAACAATGTTTCTATCGAAGTTTCACAAATTAAAAAAAGTTAGAGAAGTGGATTAAAAATTCCCTTAACTGTTAATAGAAAAAACTATTACCCTTACCATGTTTTCTTCCTTGTTTCCATTCTCCTTCGTATTGAAAAAAAGAATTAGGATAAACATACAGTCCATATCCTGAAAAACAACACAGATATTAGGTAACAAGATGAGATTTCTGGAACTATTTAGCTGCACTAAAAAAGTCTTATTTAAATGCTGAAAGAACTGATCATAGAAGTCAGTCATTTTCTGGAGATTTTTATACACATCTGCATAGAGGGTTTTTTTTATTCTGCACTATTAAACAATATTTACTCCAAAATAAAATAGGAATTTGTTTACTATTTACATACACATCTTATAAACATGAGCACCGAGATATTACATTGTTGAGCTCATTATAAATACTTTAGAGCATATCACCTAATCCATTTATGTCTAAAATATTATCTGGTATGCCATAACTTGTATAAATGGAGAATAAGCACACATAAAATGAAGCAATCTCTGCAAGGGTAAGACTTTTTGTTTGTTTGTTTAAAATAGCTTAAATACCAGAACAAAGATAAACTGCCTCTTAATTTTAGCAAGAAACAAGTTTTCCTATTTGTATTGTATCTTAAATCTGTACTTTCAAAGTTGTCACCTAGAAAAGCAGACCTAAGGGGATAGAACTGACCTTAGCACAGAAAATATGTTACTTTAAAAGTTTATTTTATTATCGTTTCTAGTTATCCCTTTCCTCGGTGGTTTAGTTCTCGTTTATCAACGAAGCTGTGCCCTTCTAGAAATCCAGTTTAAATGACAGAGGGCCAGGTGCTGAGCTCAGTTACAGCCCCTCTCCAACAGTCAACAGACCCCCTCTGGCTTTCCCCCATGGCCCAAACAGACACCCCGTGCCCAACTGCACCCCCCCTCCGGTGGCCAGAGCTTTCCCTCCACCCAGTGCTCAGACAGACAGCCAGCAACCTCACTAGTCAGAGCTCTCCTGCTCCCCCACACACCAACACCTCCTCCTAACCTGGCGCCCAGACAGACAACTTCCTCCCCCGCGCAGTGCCCAGACACACAGACCCTGCCCCGCAGACGAGGACCTTCTTCAGGGCGCGGACAGAACCCTCACCTTCCCGCCGCTGAGCCTTCATCTCCCCTAAGTAACAGCCAGGCCTGGAGTCCGCCATCTGCCCCGGCAGTAGCGACGCTAGACCTTCGCAACCCTATGCCTGCAGTCCATTGGCTCCCTGGTAGCTAGGGGGCGGGGCGGGGCGGGATTTTCCTTCCTCCCCCGCCCCCCACGAGTAATGGGTGGGTCGCTGCACGTATACCTCCCCCGCCTTCCTCGTCCATGCTGCCTGCTGGCGATACTTTCCACGCATGGATGAGAGGGGACATTTTCACTGCCCATTACTCTCCCCCCCCTCCGATTTGGGGGGAAGCACATTCCATTTCCCAGCTGAAAGGAGAAGTACTATAGCCTGCCTGGCTTTAGAACTATTACTGCTATTTGGTGTAAATAATACAGAACAGGTGGGCCTGGAAGCCCCAGTCAGGATCCAAGCCCAAAATAATGAAAAAATGGTCCCTGCCCCCAAAGACTTTACAATCTAAGGCCCAGATCCTGCAAGCTTGTGAACAGGTGGTATCTGTGCCTGGGCGAGGGGGTCTCTTAAACTTCAATGGCCTCCGTGCCGGCACAGGAGTCAGTGGCAGCATCAGGGTTTTGTCAAGCTCAGATACTGCAGTGATGAGATCCATAGAAGTACAAAGAAAGAACCATTATTCTTTAATATTTACATTAGCAGTATTAACTCCCAGCATTCAAAAATCATTAGTCAGAGCAGCAAAAAGTTTGGCTTAAAACTCATGAAAGGTTAAAAATAATATATTTTGGTTCTTTTTATTTGCCTTCTGGTTTTGGTGCCTTTAGGGATTAGATCTTCAAGTTTTTGTTTGTTTTGTTTTGAGGACTGGAAACCTATTTTTTTTTAATGCAAACTAAGATTGTCCTGTAGTTACATGACTCCCTCAACAAATCAGAACTCTAAAGCCTTGTCTACACTAGCACTTATGCAGGCAAAACTTTTGTTGCTCAGGGGTGTGAAAAAAAACACCCAGCTGAGTGACATAAGTTTTGCTGGCATAAGCACTAGTGTGGATAGCACTATGTTGGCAGGAGACACTCTTCCACTGACATAGCTACCACTGCTCATTTAGGTGCTTTTAGTATGTTGGCAGGAGAGAACTCTCCCACCGACATAACATGGCTACATAAGTGCTTATGCTGGCAAAACTTATATCACTTGGGTGGGGGGTGCTTTTTCACATTGCTGAGCGACAAAACTTTTGCTGGCATAAGTGCTAGTGTAGACAAGGCCTAAGCAAAATACCAAATATCACAAGACTTATGATAAAACTGCATCTCCTGTACTAATAGGATTGTTTAAACCAGTGAGGTTTGACTATTTTTAATGTAAATGTTAATACTAGGATCTTCATATTCTGATTCCTTCATTTGGTTTCAAACATGAAAAATGTTTTGTTTTTCCACAAGCTCTATGTGAAAGCATAATGCAAACCCTCACCCTGAATAGTGGCTGTTGTGGTTAGAAAAAGGAAATTTAAATCAGGCTTTCTCAAATCCATTTCTGGCTCTGCCATTAATTTATTATGTGGCCTAGGAGAAATCACGTTTACCTTTCCCCATCTGTATAATTATGATTTATTTGTTTTACAGTAGTAAACAGAGCCTCCAACAAGCCCCTTTGTGCTTTGGATAATGGATCTAATAATGCTTAGCTACTTCACACATGTATTGTGAGGATATAAACCTTGTAAAATGTTTTAAAATTCTTTGAAGAAAAGTGCTATACATGTTTAAAGATATAGTGGTGAACGTGATATAACTGTCTGGCAGAGCCATCCCTAGGGTACGGCGAATCAAGGCAACCACCCTGGGCCCCGCACTTTGGGAGGGCCCCACGCTTCAACATCATAAAAGTTGACAAGCCCGCCCTAAGAAAGAGCTGAAGTATGTCCAAAAACGTTACCAAACCAGCCCAATTTTTTTCACCACAACAAAGATGGCGGATCTTGCATATCCAGCCCCAGTCGGTTTTATAGTGGTTTTATTTCAAGCTCAGAAATGTAGCATACATTGTATTGCAATATTTCTGTTCAAAAGACAAATTCAGATAGACATTTTCATAAAAACTGTTAAAACTTCATAGCATAGTACCACTCTAAGAAGTGATTATATACACATTTTCATTTTCTTACTCAGGAGTTCTGCTCTCTGTATATATTGAGTCAGATCTACTCACTTTAGTGACAAAAAGTGAGTAATTTTGTCTCCTATGAGCCTTGAAAAGATAAAGCAGCTATGGGAGAGGAAGCTGAATTCTATTTAGGCTACTGCGTTACCCACAGAATTGTTAATTGCAGCCCTGCCCCTAAAACTTGTTCCATGCAGGTGGACCCTTACATTGCACAGAGCCAGCAGCAGGATCTAGGTCTAAAGTGCAACAGCAGTTCCAAATGTTTCCTCTGTTACAAATGTGAGGGAAAATTTTTGTCCTGCAGAATCCTTATTACTGATGATAACACATACAAAGAAATAATCAGTTTGATCTTTGGATCCTTGGTTGAGTTTACCAGTCTTGCAGTTCAAAAAAAACAACATCTTTTTATATTTATAAACTGTACAAATGTGATCTCAAATCGACAGGTGACAAACAGGGAAACCCTCCAAATGCCATATTTCAAGTCACATAAAAACTGCACTTTTAGGTAGCAAAACAGTATAGTGTTTGGAAGAATGGCACGTTGAAATAACTTGGTACCTATATTTACTTTACCCAGCATCTCAGATGCATGAAGGGCATGTCTCAGATCACAAAACTGATAGCATAGCATGTATGATTTAATCACCATCTTTTAACCTGAATGTTGCTCATCTACAAGCTATCCCCAGGAAACAGGGGCTGGGACTGACCCCGCTGGACTCAACCCACTTTTTGCTAATTCCATCTCATTCTAGTTCAGTGCCTCCTCCTCCTCCCAGCCGACAGCCACAGACACCCCACCCCGTAGGGCCTTCAAGCTCTCTAAACCTAACCCCAGAGCCCAATGCGTAAGTCCCCAAAACTAGAGGCTGTAACCCCAGTACCAACCACCCTGCAATCCCACCTACCAGTATCAGCCCCCATTACCCCAGCACTACTTCTGCAATCCCTGTACTACCAGCCTCCAACAGTAACCTTACTAGGCCTCTCCCGTCCCTGCTACCACCTCCATTCCTTTACTTGCCTCAGCCACGCCCACGCCCACGCCCACTCCCCCCCTCTCCTCCCGCTGTCCCGGAAGCGGAAGTAGTTGTCTCTGACCCGTCCTCCGCCATATTGAATGCTGCTGTGGTGGTGGGTGGGGGAGGGGAAGCGGAAGGAGATACCTGGCCCCGGCTGCAGCGGCGGCTCCGGCACCCGTGAGTAGCGCATTTCCCCCTTCCCCGGCCCGGATAGGTGGGAGCGGGGGTCGAGCAGGGTGGGGCCTAGTTCGGAGGCGCGGGCACTGGGCAATAGCTGGATGCGGCCTGGGTCCCGTAAGCCGGCTGCGGGGCCGGGGGATGCGGGGCTCGGTGAGGTGTCCCCCGGGGCGGGGATCCTCGCACAGAGCGCTGGGAGTCATAGCCGGGAGGGGTCGCGTTGGGCGACGTGGTTACCGGTAGTTAGACGGGCCGCGGGACAGAGCGGGGAGAGCGCTGGGCATACGGGCTGCTCTGGTCACAGCTCGGGGCCTCCTCCTCGAGCTCTGCTTCAAATGAGCATTCACGTCGGTTACATGCTATCGTTATGGACACCCCTCTCCCCTACTTTTCTTGTGTTGCCTCTTTTAAGCAACGTCAAGATTTAACTGGTCCTGAACACCCGTGGAAGTGTGTTTCCTTGAGGAAAGTGAGGGTGCAGGGCTGTCATAGAGCTGCTGCTGCCGCCGATTGGCTGAGGATGTGTTTCTGAAGGGCCAGGTGCAGGCAGTTGGTGCGTGAGGTAGGAGAGTAGGAACAAAATCTGTTGTAAAAGGAAAGCTCACACTTTGTGGAAAGCAGATGCAAGCTGTAATGCTTTAAGAAACTTGGGACCTGCTAGGCTGCCTTGTGCCTTTGGTTGTCCACTGGCCCTACGAGTAGAACCAGGCTACTGCTCATGAGCGTACCCATGAACGTACACTCTTCTACTAGCACAGGGAACTACATCCTTCTCCTTAGTTCTCATTATTTGCTTGTTTTGTTTTCTTTAGAGTCAGAACAATTCCTTAATGTTCAGAGAGTTCTCGGTTCTATTTATACTATACATGCTCTTGGAAGAGATGGATGAAACTTCTTCATTACAAATAAAATCAAAATAATGTTTCAGAATTCAGGGACAGTGCTTGCCTACTAAACTAGAAAGTGTAACTTATTATAGCTTGTGTTTGTAAAGTAAATATATTTTTCAGGCAGAACATTAATTTTATAGAGCCATATTTCATGTTGGTATTTCACTCTCTTTAAACCCCAAACTCTATTAAATTGCTCATTAGGCTAATTTCAGGCTGCCCCCTGGCAACTGATTTATGTATGGGGCTGGATTTTGATAACATCTCATTGTAAGGAACAGAGGAAGCTTATGTGTTGTCAAAACTGAGCCATATTTCCAATTCTCAGATATGAGATCAGAATTAGGTCTTAACCCTTTTCAAAGCAAATTTCACAAGACACACCCTTCTTGAGATATGGTAGTTTAAGGAGTAATTGTCTGTACATTTTGAAATGTAGCAGCTTGTATCTTTAATGATTGAACATTGTAGCACTTAAAAGGAATATTATGTTACCTATTACAAACCTATGCTATTTAAAATGCATCGAGAGAGGTTCATAAATAGCATAAAACAGGACAATATACTTACTTAGTTTTAAAACTATTAATGTGCTAAAAAAACCTCAGTGACATGGATAGGCATTCAGAGCTGTCCCTGGAATAATAAAAACATTTTTATCAAATGTTCCTCCAAGTACCTTTCTTTATGGAAATGTGGATAATTATTATCTAATCAGATGTGAAGTTTTTAACACCCGTATTGCAAAACAGAATGCAAAATAGGGCCCCAATTCTGCAAGCACTAGAATGTCTTTAACTTCATGCATGAGCGGTCCCATTGACTTCAAAGGACTACTACTAGTGTGTGTAACTGCATATGCAGGATTGGGATTTTAGATCCTGTTGCAGATCTGATTTTCCAATTCCCCATTTATGATTGTGTAGAATGCTTAATGAGAGCATTAAAGATACATAAATGAATATTGGTATCATTCATAGAAAGGAAACATTTTTTTGTTGGTGTAACATTTCAATCTTTGTAGCCGTTCTGGTTCTGCATTAGATTAGCTAGGTTTGAAAAAGTATCAAAACGGATAATAATAAGATAGTGGTCATGGAGGAAGTTCTTACAAATAGAAACATGTTGGATCTTTGAGTTACTGTAATACTTCCCCATCCTATGGAATTAACTGAAGAGAAACATTTATTTCCTGTCTTTGGCCCTTGATATCAAAAAGACACTTTTGTATTGTCAAATTCTAGGCGTCTTTCTTTGGAATATCTAGGATCAAGGTGGGACTAAAGTTCTGGATTTTCACTATTAATCTTCTAGCATCTGATATTGTGATAGGGACTACTTCCCATTATTGTTGTTCCCATGTAAAAGAGGATTAATACATAGCTTCCAGATTTTTACCATCCACTCAGAGAAACTTAGAGCTGTAACATTCCATAAATCTCCAGATTGTCATCAGTATTGAGAGCTTCCTTCCATGTATTTGTCACTATAATGCAGCATTTAATATAATTTAATCTTCTCTGGTTTACTGATACTTCACACATCTGTATTGCTTTAAGATCGTCAGATGAGAAACACTTTCTAAATGTTAATTACTGTAGAGCTGAAATTGCATCCATTGTCACATAGAGCAGCACAGTCCTGCCCACTGATGGGAATCCAGGAAGTAATGTGAGCTATTACCTTTGGTGATGTGGCATATCTGCAGGTGCTCAGATTCCATATTATTTTGTTTGTATTTTAAAGCAAACTGCAGAGCTTGTTTGTTTTTAACTCTAGGGAAAGGGAGAATCCTAAATCGGTAACAGAAGTATGTGCTTAAAAAGTATTGCATTTATTAACAATATTTTTCACCTGAGTTCTGGGTCCCATTTCTTACCATGTGAGAGAGAGTAAGGCAATATAGGCTCTTAAAGGTAAGCATTGTTGCACTGTTGCTGAGATGTTCATGTTGGCAAAGATATGACTGAAACATCAAATGCTTCAAATACTAAAGGAAAATGTTTCAGTTTAGGTGCTTATGATTCCAACTCTTGGATGGAACCCAGTGTGCAGAAGCCAGATTTGAATTAATCTAAATATGTAGTCACTTACTAATTTGGTGGGGAGGTCTTAAATAGGTTTCTTAAATTTTGGTTCTGCAGTTTACCTTTAAAGACTGAGGGTGGAGAAAGGGTAACATCATAGTACATCATCTCAGTGTTTTCAGATCATTACTCTGACTTCTGGCATATCAAGGTGAGACTATCCCTTAGAACTCTTGCCTCTGTTACTGTTGGTAATTTTTCCTAACAATGTGTTGGATCCTCTTCCTCTCTTTGCAAAATATATTTAACCCTTGCCTTTCTTAACACTTCCCCCTGAAATAGAATGAATGAATGAATGTCTTCTTAAAAATGTTTCATATAAGATACTTTTTTGTTTCAAACAAGATATCAAATCAACATGGTATGAAATCACACACCTGAATGCTAGTGCATGTACAGTACCTTTAAGCTTCACTATATTAAGTTCTCATTTTTAATATGATCTCTGTATAAATGTCTTGTTTCCACAGCAACAATGTCAGAAGGGGACAGTATTGGAGAGTCTGTTCATGGCAAACCTTCAGTGGTCTATAGATTTTTCACAAGACTTGGACAGGTTGGTTTTATGTGAGAGATCATGTTGGGAACTAGTGTCACTGGATTTATACAATTTTTTTTTAACGCATGACCTTCAGTTTCAGTATAAAGGAATCATTAAGTTACTGAGTATTGTAAAAAGCATTCCTTTTCCCTTAAAATGTCTGAGTTTGCTTTTTAGAAATAGATGGTCTCATAACCATGACAAATATATAATTTAATTAGTGTCTATCATTATTTGAATGTATAACAGTATGTATGAATATTTATTATTGCGTTAATGTCTTCAGCATGATAGTTGCTCTTAAATGAAGACAGTCCCAGAAAACTTAGTGTAACCATAATTAATTCAAGCAATTACTGTTTGCTGTTAAAAGTTAAAACTTGTTTTACTAAACCACAAGTATTTATGTAGATTAGACATGCTACAAATGTAGGCACAAATTTTAAAGTGACTTGTGATTTTGGATGTACCACCTGAGACACCTTAAAGAGGCCTGATTTTTTTCTTTTTCTGTTTTTTATTAGTGGTGGTCAGCACTTCTGAAAATTTGCTCCCTTTAAGATGTTCAAAGTTTAGGTATACACAATTGCTAGTGAGTTTCAGAAAACTTAGAACATAAGCTTTCCAATAGTCATAAAAAATCTTTTTTGTTCTCCTGGTAGCTTAGGCTCAAAATCCGGTTTTGAAAACAGAAAATGTAATATAACATTAATGGAAACTTATTTATGAAACTGAAAAAAAAAATCAGTCTGTCTAGTTACAACTTTAAACTGGTAGCCAGTATACTGGTACTTAAAAACCAGAAATTGAGTGACTAGAAATGAAATGGAAATGGAAATTTGTTAACAAAGCTTGACCAAACTGAATAAAATGTAATCAAGTAACCAGTCTAAATAGTTCTAAGTGAACTTGAGTTCTAAACATTTTTAAAATCTTTTAAACTATGATGTTTAACCAAAAAAAGTCCTTTAAAACTTGTGGGCTCTCTGATGCTCAGTGAAATTATTCTATAATAAACAATGTTTGTATATAAAACATTTTATATTTCATTCTAGATCTACCAATCCTGGCTAGACAAATCTACTCCGTATACAGCAGTGCGATGGGTTGTAACTCTGGGTCTGAGTTTTATCTACATGATTAGAGTTTATCTACTACAGGTAGGAAAACTAAATTTATTGCATTTGTCATATTGGTTAGAATAAGGCTGTAACTTCCAAAGGAATTTTTTTTTATTAGAGTTAGTTAAATGGATTATTCAAACATGCTAAGAAATATTTGACCCATATAATGCAAATAAGACTACTATAAGTTTACATTCATAGACATGGAACGAAATAATAACTTCAAGATGGAAAAAGTTTGGCAGAATAAACAGATTCCTAAACCAGCTACCTCTTTCAGCATCATGAAGGAGTGGTAGTCAAATACAGGTGTCACTTTTTTCGGCTACTCATTTTTTCCACAGGAAAAATAACCACACACTTTGGTATGCCATGTATGAAGTGAAAGTGCATTTTTTTCCCTCCAAGTAGTGGCAATAGTAATTTGAGCTGCTACATCATATTAATAAACTTCAGGCTGAAACTTAATCTTGAAAGGGATGGTTAAAGCTGGCTCTTTAGTTTTGTGGCAGGAGAAGGTGGGAAGCTCCACTGTCATGTTTTATATAATAAACTTCTTAAAACTCTGTTGTTCATGCTTTAGCTTCCTATTTAAAGCTCATTCCGGTGCCAACAATCCTCTCCTAGCACCAGACCTATACAAAATGTCTGCATTACCACTATCTTATCACCACTGCCAAGCTGCAGATTGCATCTCCACTAACCTATTCTTTGTTTCATGTCAACTCAAAATTCAATTAAGCGCTAGAACCAGTATTTCCAAAGCTGCCTATGTAAGGGTGCAATTCTTTTCATTACTCAGTAATGTTCAAAGAGTAGCATTCTCTGATTATTTCAGCAATGTCCCTATTTGAGTGCTTGACCCGTCTAAGAATTAAAACCTCAGCCTACAAATAATAGCAAAAACAATTGCAGGAGGCTGTTAAAATGAGTAACCGCATCATAACTGCATGAGCACTTGAATTTTTATGTGACTTGTCATTGGGTACTTTCCTTCCTGAAGGAACTTTCAGATGATCCAGTCTTGGTTTTCATATGTAAAATTTGACTGGTATTAGCTGTATATCCCATATGTATTAGTATTCCTCTCTTAGAGCCCAACTTGGAAGATATTTGAAACTGAATGTCCCAAACTCTTGAGTTTTATAGGAGTTTGGAAGCTCTAAGTATCTTGTAGAAGATGATCTGCACTAGTGCCCTCAACTCACATAGAGGTCAACAGGAGCTGATAGTGCTGAGCGCTCTGCAAGGTTATACTGTGTAAAGAATCATTCAAAGGCTTACATGTTCATGTGCCAATCTAAAGTATAAAATCCAATTTATTCTGGTATTGCTGTCTTTAGAAAAGTTGGAGTAGAATGAACCAAGAGTTGTGGCAATGTTATCTATATGTTAAAGAGGGTTTTTCCCCCCTCAAAGGAGGACAGGTTATTCAACCCTGACTTCCTCAGTCAAACAAGATGACACTCTGATATCCATGCATTGTGATATAATCCTTAAATATATTTAACAGAGTTGCATACAGTGTAGTTGTAGCCGTGTCAGTCCCAGGATGTTAGTGAGACAAGGTGGGTGAGGTAATATCTTTTATTGGACCAACTTTTGTTGGTGAGAAAGATAAGCTTTTGAGCCACAGAGTTCTTCTTTAGCTCTATGTGGCTCACCACTCTCCCAACAGAAGTTGGTCCAATAAAAGATATTACCACACTCACCTTGTCTCTTTAACAGCGTTGTCATACAAACTGACGACTATTTCTAGAAATAACTGTATGTGTTGTCAGAGAATTGTTAAACTATTGTTCTCGATGTAGTTCACATGCAGCAAGTAGCTGTTTTACTAGCACACTTTGCATGAACTCTCAAATAGAAGTCTCGGACAATTATATTTGATCTTATAACTTATAATCTTATATTTTAAGGGACTTTATTTTACTATATATCTTATATTCTTCTCAAATTCTTCTGGAGATGGTCTATATTGCAATTGTCCTATCCAGTTTAAGTCGCTGAAACAGATCCCTGCTATATTGTAACTTCCTTAATTCTTTATTTTAATTATGTCTTTCTCAATATTCCTCTCCTTAGACAAAATGCATTTATGCTTGCATCTTATCAAAAACTAGATTTTGCTTAAAGGGACACAGTTGGCTTAAAAAAATCATTTTAAAAATGGCAGATGTCCTTCTCCATTACTAAATACGTTAGATTCTTAAAACTGCCAGGACTACAGAAATCTTACTATCATTATTGAGGTTGTTTACTTTTTGTGCTTCTCTGAGCTTGGACAAATAAACTAAATGTGGTGTTTTGCTTACTAGTTCCTAGTTAATGCTTTTGTGTTTTTAGTCTTTATCATTGCTGGGGAAAGTCTCACTGCAACATACATCCCAAGCATCTTGTTTCAATTAAATAACATCATAAAACCTTTACTGTTGTTTTGCTTTATAAAATACTTAATTTACAAAATCTAAACTAAATTTGAAGCCTAACTAAACTTTCAGATTTTTCCAGCTCTGTTTATGTGTCCTTTTAATTAATTGTCATTATTTACACAGCTATAAGTGAAAGCAGCTAGATACACTGCATGGTAAATTTTTAGCTTACCCTTTTCGGGTAAGTAACACTGGATAAAAAGGGCAATTGAGTTATAGGAACCAACCAATTGCCAAACTGGATCAGATCAGCATGGGTGGTTTTTACCTATTCACACAGCCTAAATACTTGGGTTTTATGCAAGTGGAGTGGCTTTCACCCATTATATGTCAACTGTTCTAAAACCGAGTGCAGAAAACTTTTCACTTGCAAATAAGAAACCAAAAACAGGTTAAACGATTTGTGCTAGTCTTGATAAACAAATATTTGAAGCTGTTTATTGGGAAGTTTCCTGTCTGACTTTTTTTTCTTGTTTTCTTTTCTAGGGTTGGTACATTGTGACGTACGCTTTGGGAATCTACCACCTAAATCTCTTCATAGCTTTCTTGTCGCCAAAGGTAGATCCCTCTCTAATGGAAGACTCAGGTATAGTGGACATGACTCCCATTGCTATAATTTTGAACATAAACTATTTTCCAAATCACTTTACCAGTTTCATCTGTCTTCACATGAATGTATTAAATAATGTCTTCAGAGAAGAGTAGAAAATTCTCAACAGCGAGAACAGAGTCTGAGTTTAAAAGTTGTGCTGTTGTAATTATTTAAAAATTAACAGTGCAGGAAGGGTCTTTAATCTAAGGATCTCAAAGCATTTTACAGACATTAATCAATTGAGCCTTTGATAGATTATCCTTTTATTGAAGGTTCAGAAATAAAGGCACAGATGTCTTGACTGTACAGTCAATATTGATTTGAATTCAACTGGAAGCACACACACGCTTTTACATCTGTCAATATATTATTATTTTGTACTGGTCGTGCTAGGCTACCACATGACACATTCAAACAAACTAAAAGGTGTTAATATCACAGTTCAGGGAAGGGCTGGGGTGGTGTAATCAAGTTATACCATTTTTTTTCTGCTCATTTTGATGCAATTCAAAAGTTGTTTATCTAAGGTCTCAAAGCCAGTCTGTCAGATGAGACTAGAATCTGAGTCCTGACAACCTTCCACTTTAACTACATAACCACAAAAGCTTCTGTATCACTTTAATTATTTGTTACTGTCCAAAACCATAGGGTGTAAATTGAATGTTATATGAATACATTATAGATGAGAATAGTAGATTTTTCTCCTATAGTTTAATCCTTGATATTGCTTATAAATGGTGGCATATATAGATGTGTTAACCACTGTGTTCCCAAACAAATGCACAGTGGGGCTTTAACATGCCATCAGATTTTACCTTTCAGATAGTCTGTCTATGGTACCTGGTTTCAGATATTTTAAAATCATTTGCTCAGAGAGGAAAATATTTTTGAAGACTGAAACTAGGTTCCGTATTGCACTAATGCTCTGGACTTTTCTGGAGATCTAAGCTCAAATGTGGCATCACTCTCAAAACAAATATTTGATCAAGCATTAGAAACTTGTCCTTTTTTGATCAATTTTACCCAAATAGGAAACTTGAGCTCTTGCAAGGAGCTATTCTAATCTAGAGATAGGCTTTCTATATAATAATGACAGTAGGAAAGAACAGAATCTTTACTAGACTGATAGATTAAGGAATGATCTACCTTAAAAGATATATGGGGTTTTTTTTGCTTTTTTTTATCCAGATGATGGTCCTTCATTACCCACAAAACAAAATGAGGAATTTCGACCCTTCATTAGAAGGCTGCCAGAGTTTAAATTCTGGTGAGAAGATACATATGCCTGTTCTCTTAAAATTAAAAAGCATTTACATGAATGTGTCAAATAAGACGCTAACAGTGTGTGGAAGGGATTAATTATGTAATTTATTTTTAAGGCATTCTGCTACTAAAGGCATCCTTGTTGCAATGGTATGTACATTCTTTGAGGCTTTCAACGTTCCGGTATTCTGGCCCATCCTTGTGATGTACTTCATTATGCTATTCTGTATCACTATGAAGAGACAAATCAAGGTAACGTTGAGATTGGATTGAATCTTTTTGAATATAAAATATCACTGCTTAAGAGTGCCTTTTTATGTTGTCAGCCAAATGAGCACTAGTGGATATTTATCTGTATATATAGTCTGGCCAATATTTTAAACTTAAGTATCTAACCTTAGGCAATCTTCACCACAAGCTGTAATTGGAAATATAAATGCTCAATACTTCTGCAAATCAAATCAGTTTAGACACCTAGATTTCAAATTGTTAGCCCTTATCTTCATCCTTCAATGGATTCAGATTTATCAGGATAATATCATCTGGAGTAGTAATCTCTGTTTATATTGGATAACATACAGCATTCACCCATGGCATGTCTGCAATATAATGTGCAAAGCAGACTGTTGGGGGTCTCATATTGGTGACTGATGGTGTGAAAAACTTGGCATTTTTAAAAAAAGACAAACACAGCAAAGTAATTCAGGTTGACTTTGATACATTTCCTATAGTTTGTTGGCTTGAAAATGGAAATTAAAAATAAAGACTTTGCAAATGTCACATTCAAAATTTTGAAATAGTATATTTTAATTCAAGACTGCAAAGTGAAGACTAAGGGATTTAAGTTAATACGTTTCTGTTACTTAGTCCTTTCAAGATTAACCATTTTGTCTATACTATACTGTGTATAATTTTTTGTGAAATATACACCCAAGTTAGAGGTACAAACTCTCAAACAACCCCATTTAAAGTGTTCAGCATAGTAAATACTAATAAATAATACAGAAAAGGGTGCCATTTAAATCCTTTGTGTAGCTTGTGACTGAAAATGGCATCTTATGTTGTTGAAGCTATACAAATATTTTACACCTTATCAGTTGTAAATTAGTGAGTATACTAAAGAGCTTTGTGTATTGTGGCTTAAACTGCATATTATGGTGTTTTGATAGAAATATTAGATCTGTCAAACAGTTCTGTTTAGCAACTAAACTAATGTCTTTTTGTTTACAGCATATGGTAAAGTACAGGTATATACCCTTCACACATGGCAAGAGGAAATACAAAGGGAAGGAAGACATGGGAAAGACCTTCGCTAGCTAGAAGTTGAACTGAGCCTGTTGACTCACTCTATGTATAACTAAAAGAACGGTTTTGAGCCATTGTAACAATGCCTTTTTTCTTCATATAAAGTAATTGAGGGTGGTGACAAAGCAGTTGAATTTTCATTTTAAGAGGTTCTTTCTATATTTGTCTGAAATATCAGTTTCTTGAAGAAACTGGCATTCTAACCAAATTACATTGGGTTAATCTTTGATAACAAGTTGGAGAATCTTTGGTATCCCATTGATTTGGGATAATGTGTTGCTTTCAAGGTCCACTGCAGTCATTGTGGCATGCGGGAGGCTAATGGCTACAATTAGGTTTTTTACATAGTGTTCCTGCCCAGCATGACCCTGAAGTGCTGTGCACATATATAGAGGAAAATAATAAGGTGGCACACGTGATGCTGTTTTCTGCTTCATAATTGTGTGCTAAGTTCATACACAGGTCTGATAGGCCTTAATATATGCAGAATTTCAGCCCATTTGGAACATGCATGATATCAGTGGGGTAAAACCAAGTTAGTAAAGAGTAGGTAGGGTTTTTTAAAAAGAAATCCTAAATTCTGTTTTTTTACAGAAAGGAAATAAAAGATTTGAGGAGTTCAAAAGGAAACTCATTCATGCAGGTTCTAATGCCAGTTTCACCATTGTATCTCATGGCAGATGCAGAAATTGGGCTCTTTCATAATGACTCAAAACTTTGTTCTTAAACTATCATGATTTCTTTTGAGGGCCTGGATTTATAAATATATATATTTTAATTGTTATTAGTTGGAGAATATTTTGACTCATTTCTTTGATACTTAAGGTTTTTTTGATTAACTTAAGTTTGCTTCATGCAGCCCCTTGAGAGCACACCCAAACTGGCCATAGCAGACAAACTTTGTGGGTTTTAACACAGCTTTTCATTTTCTATGAAAAAATAGAAATAAATGACTTGCATGTAAACTTTTTGATGTGATACAGCTACAAACAATTTTATTAAGTGACTTTTTAATTCCAAACTTTATTAAAAGACAGTTGTCCCCCTTTCTTGTTTTAGTAGTCTTTATGTAAAATATATTGGGCTAATAATACTTATAGATCTACATCATTTTAAATGGTGGAACACCTATATTTTCCTCTTTTATTAAAGTAACACATTTACTTAGTTCTTAAGAGATCATTCAGTTGAATTATATTTCAGGTGCTAAAACAAAACAAGTCCTTTGAATGGACTACATCGTATAGCGACAGCTTCAATGGATGCTTGCTATGGAAAATGTACAAAGGAACCCTTGTTTGTTTGTGCAGAATGAGAAGCCAATATGAAGCCCCATACAACATTAATTAGATTCTGGCTGCCATAATATTGAAAAAGTCCCATGTTTTTTAACTAATATTGTGGAAACGAGTTTTTTATAAGTAAACTTTGTTCAACCTAAAGTTTCATGCAAATGTGATGAAAAGTACTATATAACCTTTAAGCCCTTATCAAAATACCAGTTATTAACAATGTCACGAAGAAAAACTAAAAGCATTGACTTTAAGAAGCTGCCTTACAACTTGCAGGCATAGTTTCTGTAGTTTCATTTCATTGTGCCTGCAAATTAGGGAGATATATAAAAATAGTAATTGTATTCATTTACCTACAGAATTATTGGAGGCACAAAATGAGCAGCTGGTTGACTCCCTTTCTAAATCAAGCCCTAAAGGTGAATTAGAAACTTGTCTATTTAAACTGTAAAAAAAAAAATATATATATATATATATATATATATATATATATATATATTATACTTGTAATTACAGATTTGAAATGTAGTTCCTTTGCTCAGCTGCTGTGTTTCCTCAGTGGCAGCTCATGCTCAATACCTTCTCCTCTGCTGTTGTAGGTAGCAGTAGCTTGCCCCTATGCATTGAGATTTTAACCATGTTCAAACAATAAGTATTCCACGTCCAGGCAGGGACAAGTCTGGAACATGGTTTCTTAAAAAAACAATAAAAAACCCACATCCTGTGTACAATGGTTGAGTGAACCATGCTAATCGGTTTAGGCAGGCATTTTGTAAAACCACATTTTAATGTTTTCTTAGTGTTAAATTCTATGCCTTCGTCAATTATGACTGAAGAAACCTAGATCTTGGCATCTGCACTAGAGTTATTCCTGTACCTGTCAACTGCCTTCTTTCTTGGCAGCATTATCCAAGTTCTACCATCAGCAGTAACTTGCTGCATGTTTCTGTGTGCAATTAAATGTGTTGACAATGATCTCTAAAGCTGTAGATGGCTTGAGTCCTGGCTCAGGCCACCTTTCTCCCTTTGCTGCATTGAGAGTTAAATTCAGGTGGGGTTTTCCTATAAAGCCTTTAATATGAAAGGTGAGAGGGTAGGGATGGGTATTCAGTGGATTTCACTTCCCTCACTTATCCAGCAGTTAAGTGTCTTGTTCTTCTGCATATATCAGTACCTATCTTTTCTTTCAGGCTTTCTGTGTATGTGAAGGGAAGGAACCTAAGTGTAGGCGAGTTTTTAGCAGGAGACTGTTCATGGTTCTTGCTACATGTTGCTTTTATGGCCAAGGCCTCTGCAGTAGTTATTTTAACAGAAGTGCTCTTAACTTAGTATGGATTCAAGATATAGTAAGATGTTTTCCAAGGCTTTTTTTAAGCTTTAGAACCTTCCGTGAAAAGATTTTAAATAGTTTGTTGTTCATGTCAAAGACAATGAATTCTGGATTTTTTCCCCCTTCAGATACCATGTACTTAGCATGGGGATAGCAATTTGGGTTGTAGCTGTAATACAAGAGCAGAAAGATTAATCACACATTTTTCCTTCCAAACACTAAGATTTTTGGATAACTGAATCACTAATGGTAATGGTATTTGGAAAGAAATGTTAAGCAGTGGTGCTCTTGTAAACATCCCTCTTCATTTGCACTCTAAAATGTGTAATCAGCAGAGTAGATCGTGCCTATTGCCAAAATGGAGGGGTTCCTGTTAGGAGTGTGATGTTTACTAAACTTGCATTTTGGACAGTGGGAGATACCACTGTAGTCTGTATATATAATGAATTAATATAAATTCTTAATTGTTACAGGAAGTGTCCATTGCTGAACGTGTTCTTAGAACTGTACATGCAGTGAGCTATTTTAAAATGTAGTGTATACAAAAGCAATCTGTATGCTACTGTATAACAAACTGTTTAACCAATCATTTAAATTGCTAGACTACTTTACATGTGACAATGAGGATCTGACAGTATTTTCCTGTAGCAGTGAGAAACACATTTGGTACATAAATTACCTGATTTTCAGCACTTTTTACTATGTGTTCCATTTACATCAGCAGTTACATATGCAAGGTGTACTCATGTTCTATGGGAATGAATTTACATTGAATCTGAGAAGGTTGTTTGGATTTAAGTCTTCCCACAGTGTTTGTAATTAACTGCAAGGGCAAAAAGCTAGAGAATGAGGATACTAAGACTTCTCATTGTTCAAAGTGAAATGCAGACAAACAGCATAAATAAGGCTACAGGACTTGCTCTAAGCAATTTTTCATAAGTGTTTAACATGACATGGTCAAGGTCTAAAAGTACAAGAGCAGGCAGAAAAGGTAGTGGACTAAAGTACTTCAAATTTATTTAGCAGGAATGAGAAGTGTCACGTGTGTATAGGTAGTGAAAACAGTTATAATAACTGAAGATTTAAGAACAAAATAAAGTCTTGTTCATGGACAAAGCCAAATTGTATTATAGCTTTGTTGGTTGATAAGGATGGATAAGTTTAGGATCTTGTCAGAAGAAACAGTGGCGGCTTGCTATAGCTATCGATAATGCCGCAGATAGATCAGTTTCTGAGGATGAAATCTCTCTCTGCATAATGGACACTCTGCCTACAAAAGAGAGAGATTGTTAGCAAATGTTAATGAACCACGTTAAAAAAACCAACAACTTAAACATGAGCACAACTGTTTAGATTCTTCCAGATAAATGAGCAGCCCTACCTAATTCTAAACACTAATCTTTCCTTCAGTCTAATTTCTAGTGCAAGGTTAACTGTATAAACCACTATCCCCTCTATTCAAATTAACTGCACCTAATTTAAATGACAATGTTTTACTAGCACTACCTTACTGAGCTTTATAATGCGTGGTTAATGAACAAGCTGTACACTACAGTGGCCCCTCAAGGTGAATCTTTACTAGGTGTGCAGACAATGAAACCCTCTTCAGATACTCACTGCCTCTAGGAAGAACACATGGTGGAGAACTTACTTGATTCAGGTAGTAAATGTTGCATTAAGTGAGAATCTTGAAAAACTGACTAGCATTGAATGCCCTCTGAGAAGTTAAACCAAGTCAAGTCATTGGTAAAGGTGGAAGATGTACACAATTCTTGGGGGGAGGGGGAGAGATAAACGAAGATTCTCTGGTATGTGGAAGGGAAGACCACCTAGATAAGGAATATATTAGGGGAGAGGCCAGTAGTTTACACTTTGCATGTTCTATAACAGCCCTAAATGATCAAGAAGTTTCACTCCGAGTGCTAGTTCCTTTCCCCCTTCACCAGTCAGCTGAGGTTACATGCATGTGTACTAGCACCTTCTGAGGCAGATTGCTCCTACACTGTTAAAACAGATTACTGGCCCTTTAAGATTAATTTTTGTGCCTTCTACAGAGCTGCACCCCAGAATCAATCTCTTCAGTGGGTGAAACAGGCCACCTTTGGGAATTCCATCAAAAGTACCGGTAGTTCAAAGGGGCTGCTATTGCAACACTACGGCTGATTTCAATGTGGAATACTACTCACTAAGATGTCAAGGGACTGATGCTAATCTATATTTTATAGAAAGCCTTGAAGACTTTCACTATTGTATCTTTCCCTGTAGATTTAAGAGGCTCACAACCTAGCCTCTAATTCTACACCTGCCATAAGGTATTTGGATATCTAGATCTTGGCATTTACAGTGGATTGAAGGTGCAAAATTTGAAGCCCTCTGAACAAGTTTTGGTGTTTGGTTTTCAGTCTTCATTTTGGACTCTAGCTGGATGATACTGAAATTGCCAGTAGGCTGTTAAGTGTGTACTTAAGTTGCAGGAAAAGAGTAGGTATATAGGAATATACACAGTCAGAGAAAGGCCTAATAAGGTTTGACAAGGCAACAAAACAGTCTTGTGTTCATGAAAAGGAGTGCATGAACAAACTGATTCATGATACCATGATTTCATACTGGACAAGTTGAGGGCTAAACTCTTATCTGCAGTTGGCTGGTACAACTCCTTTGGTATCTGAATGGCACTTCTTCTTAGTAGGGCTGAATTTGACCTTTTGAGTCAGAAGTGTTAGAATTTAGAGGCACTTCTTACATCATTCTTAACTCCAGATTATCCAAGGAAGATGAGTTCAGTCAAATACCTTGGCCTGAAAGGCACACTTTCATATGTGATCAGCTTAGTTGCAGCACTGCATTTTCCAATAGGTCTTATGCTCTGGCAGCATATTACTTTGTGGGTAGAGGGAGAAAACCCTATCTTATTAGAAAGGGTACAGTTAATTGGTTAGGAAACATCAGATGATTTGCTAGAGAGCTGTTTTCTCTTCTAGCCAGACAGCTGGGTTAATTGCTCTTCTAAAGGGCCCCCTCAGTGTGATATATAAACAAAGTTCCCTCCTCAGGATCTCACTTTTCTGAATGGTCACAAGCTCTCCTCTCATTTCAGTGAAAATGTGTAGTAAACTCTGATACCTATGTGGTATGGTTACATCATGCATTTATCTCTTGTAAACTCACTTCAGCACAAATACTCATGTCCTGAATCTCTTAAAAAGACAAGGAACCTTTAAACCATATGGCTTGGGTTTAAATCCATCAAAATCCATCAATGGTGGACAAAACCAAGGATAATATACAATCTGTTACCCATAAAAAGCCACTAAACAACTTTTCCAGTTTGGAATAGGGTTAAAGACAGACTAAGGCTAGCATGTAATAGTTAATTTATAAACTATTCTTCCAGCCTGGGAAAGATAGGCTTTAACTGACAAGCAGGGGGGTTAGACCCTTCTCCATGCAAATTAATAGCTGACACACTATATGAAGATAACAGTAAGGGCTGATCTACACCTAAAACATTGCTCAGCACTGAAATTTCACTGGTTGACTTAACTCCCTCCATGGACTCAGAAGAATTCTTCCATCAAGGTAGCTAGTGCCTCTCGAGGGTGCAACAATAGAAAAATCCCTTCTGTTGCTGTAGTAAGCATCTATGCTACAAGCATTACAGTGGCATAGCTGCAACTGTACCCTAACATCTGAGATAAGCTGCCCTCTGGATAAATACATATCCTGGCCCAATAAAAATACACATTGTTTAAGCTATTATGGACTTAGATGTATTAACTTTGTCAGCTTGCAAGCCCTTACAAACTTCATTCTCCTTTACAAATGTTTTGGTAAGACATTTTTAATTTGTAAATACCAACTAGGATTCATTTACCAGAAGCTTTGCTTTTCAGGAAGAAGCTTATTACCATCCCATGAAAGAAGCCACAGCATGGAAAATTAAGCTATAGCAAAATGCAACGACTTTTTAATGCCATTAGAAGCATGATAAAGGGAACAAAACTTTATGGCCCACATCATGCCTGGACTTTTCTAGGGCACAGGCTGACACTTGTACTTATATAATATGGTGGTTTAATGTGGACAAATGCTCACTAGGCTCTAGGAGAATATTCAGTTTATTTTCTTGGTTCACTTAAATCAGGGTTGGAACTCGAGTCTCCAGATGTAATGCACTAATCCCATACTTTATGGAAGTTCACAACTTCCATGAAGTTGAATAGCATTTCTGAGATTGGCTCACCAGAGTGGGGCTGTAAACAACACAGTTGGGTCCTGTTTCCCTCATTATTGTAATGCAAAGAAACATTTGTTTACTGCTCTTGTCAGCAGGTCACATTAGCAACCACAGGTCCATCCAAAACATGGATGGGGCTTTTGAGTCTCCTAATGAGCAGGGGAAGGCTATTTTACTAGTGAGCCTGGAAATTATTATAGAATAATCATGCCATAGTTCTTCCATATTTTCAAACAAACTCTCTCCCACTTACTTTGGTGTTACACCATTCTGTGATGCATTCCCAACAGAACAGGTGGCCACAGGGAGTGGCTGTTGCATGCCTGCGTTCTTCCAAGCACAGTGTGCATCGGGAACTGCGTATAACGGGTTTTTCCTCGGTCTGATTTCTGATTGAATATTTTAGTTACATTTTAGTCAGTTTAACAGCCTGAATAAATACAAAACCCTTACTGATATAATGTATGGAAACAGATCCATTTATGCTCAAGAGTTATATATAGTCCCCTCATTCAGAACATTTCAGAAATGTCAGTGATACTTCAGTCTGTCAGTATGAGGTCTGGCTGAGGAACACAGCCTGAGATGTCTAAGACAACCTGGACCACAATTTATGCTTGCTTCTAGTGAAAGGTACAAGGTACAGCAGAATGCGAGTACTATTGTCAATGCAACATTCTTATCTGAATGTGAAGTTTCGATAATTGCTATTTCCCAGTCTATTTTTAAGTTATCTGCTAAAAGAGAACATTTGAAGTTTGAGAAAAGTGACAGAACTGCAATTTTAGAAACACCCCCCCTTTTTTTTTGTGTGTTAAATGTTACAGCAGCCCCCAATATAGTCCAAACACTGCACAGGTAAGTGAGTGCAGAAAAAGACACATGACACAGGATGCTAATGGTTGCCCTACATGAGTCCACGGCCTGACACTAAGGGTCACATAGACAGTCCAGTGAGGTGGAAGGATTGATACATGACAGGCAGCAGTACAACTTTCTGCATTGCAAGTATACCTCAACCCTGCCCTGAAAAGCCCACCTCTGATGGGAGGAGAGAGTAGTTCAGTCATCATAGTCCATTTAATCCCCAGTTTCAGCAGAGATTTTCAACAAAGTGGACAATTAAAGCCAATTGTGATGCTGGGGGTATCTGTGGGTACATCAACGCTGTATTTTAAAATCTGCAACAGCAACTCTGAGACTGCCTCTACAACCTCAGGCTCACACTGCAGCACTAAGAACAGCTGTGTAGACATTCACGGATGGACTAGAATTCGGCCTCTGGAGCAAAAGGGGCGGGGCTTCATCCATACTGCTGTTCTTTGTCCTGTAGCTCAGGACTCAGACTCTCTGCTATGGGTTTTAAAATGCAGTGTAGACCTGCTCTCATACGTTTTGCCAGTAGGGGGAGGACAGAGACCAACAACTTATTTTATTAACATTAAGTTACAATGTTGCAAACTTCTTGGGACAGAGGCAGTCTGTCCTATATGTTTGCACAGGACACGAAGTCCTGGTGATGACTGGGGCTCTAGGTCCTTTCACATACACATAAGAGTTTATAAAATGACAAGGAAAAAACTTTACTTGATATCCAACAAGGAAGTCTGGTGAATATTAAAGGTTGAAACTACAGGTAAAAGGAGTAATAAAATGGTTAAATATTTCTAACATGCAGTAAAGTAATAAAGATATAGTAGCCAGATGTATTCAATTACACTATTCCTTAGCACTAGAAGATGTATACCGGTTCTCTACATAGTGTCCAAAGAAGTCAGAGGACCCACCCTACCCTATATCACCTACCCTATATTATTTAAGCTACATTGGTGCTTAGCTGAGATTGGAGCTCCATCACAGAATTTCCCATTAGTTATAGATAAGAAATTCCCACACAATTATTCTTGCTTCCACCCCCTTCCCAGCAAGTTAGGAACATCATACTTTGGATATGAGAGGTTGCGGTGCAGTTTCCACTCCTGCCTTGCCCTCTGCCTTTGGTGGAAGCTGTATATCTGAACAGCAACTGTTAGTACAAGATGGAGCAGTGAAACTATCCCAAGAAGCTTGTAACTTGATCGAATGCTCTGGTCATCTCCAGGCAATCCTGGAACACGAAGCTGCAAAATTCAGACAGGAAAAGAAAAGCAGAATTACCATCCAAATGGTCATGTTTTCATTAATGAGCCTCACCGTTGGTCTGCTAGTGCCTCAGTTTTGACCACCCCTTCCCATAACCTTCCTAAATGCAACACAGTTTTACATTAAACAGAACCACTAGCTTGAAAAAGGCAGTTACAAATGAGAACTTAATGAAGACTGTACATATTCAGATTTTCCATGCAATACAGTCATACCAATTAATTACCAATGCTTCCACACATACTAGTAGTGAATACATGTGCCCCAAATATATTTTTGGCTAGTCACTTGTTTTCTAGAATTACACTAGGACCTGAACTGATCTCTAATGAATCTGGATTTGTTAGCAGTGACCAGTTTAAAAAAAAAAAAAAAAAAAAAAAAAAAAAAAAGGGTGGGGTGGGGTGGGGGGAGACATGACCTTCTCTCATGAATTATTGAAAAACTCTAAAACTATTAGGCACTGCCTAATTTACTGATCACCACAGGCCAAATTTTACATCCCTTTTACATGCAATACTGTTGCTGAAGCCAAAATACTATGTTACATTAAGAAAAGTGTCTTCAACCAGCAAATTCTTCAACGTACATAAGATATTCCAGTGATCCTTTTAGAGATGTGATAGAAGATGCCATTTATATAAAATATTGCCAAATGCAGCCTACGAAACAGGGAGATGCATTGCTTGAGGACATACACAGTTTGTAAAAGGGTTTTCTTCTGCTGTTCTGTCAGTCTGCCAACCTGTTTCCGCACCCAACTTCGTACCAAAGTCCTGCCACATAAACCAGGTATTTGATTGCTCTGCAAGGTTCTAGATCCATCAGTTACTGTCTGCATCTCATGTTCCAGATGGACTAATCCTTTGTCCAACAAGTAAGGCACAACAGTATGAAAAGAGATCAAAATGGCTCGTCGAAGCAGAGAAGGAATTCGCCTCTTGGAAGAATCAACTTGGACAATATTAACATATTCTTCACCAAGAGTTTGATAACCTGAAAGATAACATGCATAAGAGTGTAAGATGGGTAAAGGCGGCATTATTATTTCCATTGTTGACATGCCCTGTTAAAACAGATGCCATGTTCAGGAGTCCCAAAAGTGGTTAAATTTCAGTGCCAAATGATGTGATCATTATTTTTAAACTGTATATCTTTTATGGGTCAAAATCTTCAGTTACTCAAGCTTACTACCATTATGCATACTTTCTTCATGGCACAGGTCCTGTTTTCAGGAAGCACTCTTCCAGTAGTGCTGGTGGGAGCAAGATGGTAAATGACAGATTGTTGCACATGGATATTAAATAAATGCCATATCTTAAACAAACCAAATGTTGACTATTTTATTTAGATTTAACAATAAGACAATAACAAGGACCTCCACTAATTACATTTACAATAACAATGACAGTAACCGAGCAGCATTAAATATTCATAAGCAGCTAATTTATTTGTTGGCTGAGTTAATCAAAGGAACATTAGAGTCCCTCTTCTCCATACCAGAACCAGACCCTCAACCTTCTCCCTCCCCCCCCCCCATTTAGTAAATGACTAAACTTTATGAACACTACCTGACAAAGTGGTGAGGCTGAAGTACACTACATCAGAAAGAAGTTCAATTTCTTTCTTCCATTCCAACCATTTCTTAGTACCTAAAAGGCCAGATTAATAACAGTGTTTTAAATGCAAACAAGATTTCTTTTAGAAACACCTCCCAGCAGCGATTCCCGCCCAAACTTTGCATCCCTGTGCATCAAAAAGACTACTCCATTTTCATTATCCAAACTAGGAGAAATGGCAAAAGGTGAGGAGGGCTGTGTTGCCAAATCTCATTATTTTATCATGAGTCTTGCAATATTTGGAATCCTATTTACAGTCTCAGCTTTGCTGTATGACAATCATAGCATTACTGAGAATTTCAGCTCTCTTTTTAAAATAAATTAAGTTTCAAGACCCAACCGTCACAGAGAGATGCTAGAAGATGTGAACCCTAAAGGCTCGAAAAATGAGAATGCAAATTAAAAAAGGCCAAATTTATCACTTTAAAGAACTGCAGGCTCTTTTAGCCAATCACATTATTTTGGGGGAGCCTGGCTCATGGATTTTGAACTTCTTGGGGCTGGCAACACTGAAAGGTAGTAGATGAGGAAGGAATTTGTTTTGTTTTCAGGTTTAATATATGAATGACTGGGCAATAACACAATACAGTGTTTTCCTCTTAAATGAGCAAAATTCCACTTTCCAGTTTTTTGTTTTTAATTTGTAAAGCAAGAGTAAAGAGCTCATCAGCCTCTCACAGTGACCTCTAGGGCAAGGGGGAGCCAGGGACTAGCCAGGGTTTCTAGGCATAAAACTTCAAAGGGTGACAATAAACTTGCCTGGGGTAGGGGAAAAAAACAGCATATATAGCTCAGGAACTGCATTATGCACAGGGAGTAGGCCCCCTCCCCTCAAACCACGCAAGCCCCCCCACTCCTTGCCCCCTCCCCCCAGCCCACGCGAGCCCTCCCTTCTCTGCCCCCTCCCCCCAGCCCACGCGAGCTCCCCCTCCCCGCCTCTTTCCCCCAGTCTTTGAGATCCACACGGGATCCTAGCCCCTCACCCGCCAGCCCGTGCAGCGCTGCCCCAGCCCCGCTCCGCAGTCCGCTCCGGTACAGCTCATCCTTCTGCCCGGATCGCACCAGGTGCGCCGGCCCGGCCGGAGCCAGCGGCATCGCCGCCACCTGGCGGGGAGGAAAATGTTCTGTCTCGTGCACCGTACCCTGTGCGTAGCGTCACGAAGACAATTTGGGCCACTAGCACCTACGTAATATCGCTTAAGTTCTCCCAGGAGCCAGACGCAGGATTTGTGCGTCATCACAGCTCCTCCGAGGTGGGCGGGGCGAGAGCCACTTAAAGGGGCAGAGCAGGTATTACTCAGTGCCACAACAACCAATACCTGCGCTCAGTACCCATAATCCCTTGCGGTGCCCCTTGGCAGCTCCATGGCAGTGCCCTGGGGCATGTTGTCATGGCGATGTCCCCGGCATTGCCCACCATGCCCATCCTCTGGGCCCTGGCGCAGAGGCACTGCGGCAGCTGCACGGTGCACACTGTTCAGGATGGGCCTATGGTAAGAAGGCAGCAAGGCCTAATGGGTGAAGCGCTGGACGGGGACTTGGGAGACCTAGCGTCTATTCCTGGCTCTGCCACTGGCCTGCTGGGTGACCTTGGACAAGTCCCTTCCCCTCCCCATGCCTCAGATTCCCCTTTGGTAAAATGGGGATGATGGTATTGACCTCCTTTGTCAAACACTCAGCAACTGATTGATGGAAAGTGCTATAGAAGAGCTAGAAATTATTATTATATTAACATGTGATGTCTGGATCATTCCTGCAGGAGGCAGTTTTGCCATGGTAGTGGCCCAGAGATGCCAACTTTAAGTGTCTATAAATCATGAGTTAGCCTCCCTCCCCCTAAAAAAAGCATGAGATTTGTTTAAATAATACACTTTGGGTTCTTTTTCCATGTCCTCCAGTTTCTGAGCCTCTGGGAGGTGCTTGATTCAGGTTTTCAGGCTTTTCTCAGCAACCATGAGTAAGGCTATGAATTTGACATGGAAATTTTTAGTAAATTTCATGGCAGAGGTGTGGGAAAAATAATAAATTACAGAAGGGGAGGGAGAGAAAGTATGCCCACCTTGTACTCACCCTATAGTGGCAACTTTTGCCCTGGTTCCCCATTCTGGGTGTTGCACTGTTTGGTGCGTGGTTGCAGCCCCACTCAAATCTGGTGTCTGCTACAGTGTCTCAATCTACAGAGGGGTGGATGAGCCAAACCTAAGTGGGGCTGCAACCAGGTGCCAGGTTTTAACAGTTGGAGATGGGAGACAGGACCAGCCCTGAGGGATAGGAGCTGCTGACGTAGAGCAAGTGTGAGGTGGGCTCATCATAGACTTTATTCAAATGTATAGAGAGCCCTGTGTGGATACAAAAATGTGGATCTGCTTCTGATCCACATCCGCAAGACTCAATTTACATCTAACTGGCCATCCACAGTCTCTCTTTTATGGCATATGCATCCATATGCACCCGCAGCTCTGGGCCTCCCAATCAACTGTTTGGAGGCCAGCTCTTCTGCAGATGCTGTTGCTGATCAGCTGTTTGGGGTCCAGCACTCCAGCCAGCTGCCAAACAGCTGATTGGCAGGGCCCCATGGAACAGCTGATGAGCAGCTGGTAGGGGGAGCCCCGACGAACAGCTGATCAGTGGCCCATGGAGGGGGGCACTGAACAGCTGATCGGTGTCCTGTAGGGGGTGAGAGGGGCTAACCAGCTGATTGGCGGCCCGTGGATAGTGGGGGGCACCAAACAGCTGATTGCAGCAGCCCACCCCAGAGGCCACTGCCAAAAAGCTGATGGGTGGCCAGCCCCTGGGGCCCCCACTGAACAGCTGATCAGTGGCTAGCCCCCACCTCCGGATCTCAAAGGCAGGGAAGCAGCCTCAAAGGTTATAAACTGCAGACAGCTGCTTCCCTGCCTTTGAGATCCATATCGGATCCACTATCCACAAAAAATGGTCCACAGATATCCGCAGATAAAAAACGGGTATCTGCGGATTTGCAGGGCTCTACAAATATATGATTACTGTGAACACTGACCTTGGAGCCTTAACTGTGTGAACAAACTTTCCTGTGCCCAAGCCTCACTCATTGTGTATTTAACTTTATATTTCTCTCTGTTTTGTGATGAAGAATTTTGCATGAATTTCAATAAGTCACTTCAAGCCTTCCTTGATGATGTGTATTTTAAGTCTCACTCATTCCGACTATTGAGGCTTGATAGCTCTGCACGCACCCTGGACAATGCTGCACATCTTCAGAATAGCAGTCAGGGCAATGCTGGCTATTAGCTCCCCATTTCACCAGGACTTGATTTATTGACAAATTTAAGGAAGGAAAAAAAAAAACAATTAAAAAACTGGGAGCTAGTTGTCTGAGGCTGGTTACTTCTTCTGGTAGGCAAAGGATCCATCAGGAAAGCTCATTTCAGGACTTATTCACATGGATTGTTCTTCCACCGCTGTCTACTGCTGCTCCACCCAATATTACTGTATTAAATGTTCAAGAAGCTAGAAGAAATGTACAAAGATCCTGATCTCTGAAGTGCTGGTGTACTATGCTTCAGAAGCTGGTTCTGTGTTTCCACTTTAAAGACTAATTCCAGTGTGGCCTAAAGTGATCCAGCCTTTACAGAATATAATGTTTCTCTCTGACCAGGCTTCAGGAGTGTTTGTCTTCACTAAACGTGCATCTGCCACAGTGCAGTGCTTGAACCATTTCTCTGTGTGGATGATTAATTGGTGAAAGACAGAAATATGAGTGAATATCAACGTTACAATATTAAAATCACCAGCTTTGCTGATATATTACCCTCCAAATCACACATAATTCCTGGTTTACTTACTGTGGGGACTTGAATAACTGTGTTCTGCTAGACAGAGTCCAGTAAATCATGGTCACTATGATTTATTGCACTGTGCAGAGAAAATGTTACAACAAAAAGCCAGCCAACTTCATGTTACACATTTAGAGGCTGATGGCAGTGTGGACAGTGTGATGTTTCTACAATGTGCACCTTACAATCAAAGTCCTTTTTCGCAAAGAAAACAAAATAGCAATATTTATTCTCTGAAAAACTCATACACTACAATTATACATCTTGAAACCTGATATAGCCCTATTATTTACTAAACTGAGTTTGTGCTTTTCTTCTGAACACATTTTAAAATTTATTAAAATGAGATTATTAACTATATAGAAATTCCACTTTAAGATTCTATATTTATTCCTTCTCAGTGGTTCCACGTCCATTATGAATGCATAATTTGCCAGTTGCAATTCAGGTTGTAGTGAAACCTACTATAATACTTGCTTATTGAAATTCAAGGGTTTTTTGGGACATTGCAAATAACAGCTCCAGCACACACAAGCAGGACTCAAATTTCCTACCAACCCCTCACCCTGATCAAATACAACACTGTAATATCAAAACAAGACAACAATTTGGCACTAAGATATAGTACCACTTATTGGTGGAGGCACCATCCATGCTAATCACTACACTACACCATGGCTACAGTACACAACAGTGGTGGAGACATGTAGGGTATATGTAGCTTCATGCCACAGTGAAAACCAAGTTGCGACCATGCTGTGGTGTGTAACTACATGTCAGTGAAAGGCTCTGGCATTGAGAAGGCAACAGGGAAAGGCTCTGGCAGCTGCCCACTGCCCATTGTTCTCCACCCCCCGCCAGAGTCTTTCCACACTGCTGGAACCTTTCCCTGAAGCAGAGAAAGACTCCAGCAGTGAGGAGATAGTGGGACTCTACACTGCTAAAAAACAGAAGGGTAGATATGGGAGGCACTGCTTGTGTGGAGGATTCTGCTAAGCATTGCCTCACTGTCCACGCTGCTGTTTATACCCATGCTAGGGGGACATGCAGTGTAAATACTGTACATTCTGCTATACGGAGTGTGCAGTGTAGATGTACTCTTAGAGTGAAGGTAGTCTGGGAAAAAATCATTTACTTAAAATAATAATAATAATTAACATCTTATCTTTACATAGCATCTTTCATCCTGAAGAATCTCAAAGCACTTTACAAACTGAGGCCTTGTCTACACTTCAAACACTATAGCTGTGCTGCTGTAGTGCATCAGCGTAGACACTACCTGCACCGACAGGAGGGGTTCTCCCATTGACACAGGCAATCCACCTCTCTGAGAGGCAGTAGTTACCCTGATGGAAGAATTCTTCCATTGATCTAGCACTGTCTGTGTGCGGACTTAGGTCAGCTTAACTACGTTGCTCAGGGGTGTGGATTTTTCTCACCTTTGAGCGATGTAGCTGGATCAACCTAATTTTCTAGTGTAGACCAGCACTCAGGCTCCTTCCAGCAAATACATATGGATTTGACTTTACATTGAATAGTCCCATTGAACTCAATGGAAGTACTTGTGTGTAAAGTTAAGTGCTTGTGTGTTTACAGGACTGAGACTTTAACAAACAAACACAAAAGGTGCACACTGATCACATTTTTCACTGATGAAATGCAGATGCCTTTGGCATAGAAGGTAGTAGCTATTTAACAGCTGACTGTTACAGTATCTAACTGGCCTAAACTGCTGTGTAGTAGATCTCACTGAATTTATATGGGGAATTTTAGGAAGCAGAATGTAATTACCGAGATTGGAATTCTGCTAAGACACTGGAGCTAACTCCCTAACTCTTACAGAAAGTGCCATATTCACATTTTCAGATGAATGTTTCAAAAGGTGCATCTGAAAATCTCTTATGATGGCTATTTTGTTACTGACTTGTTGGAAGGTGGGTTCCAAAGCTGCAGTCTGTGCACCCCTGGTTGGTCATGTTGTCCTGGCTTGTTCTGCTTCTCTCCAACTGCTAAATCTCATTGAAAGATGGCTAAAAGTATTTTAAATAGAAGGTTGAGTGGGGCAGTGCCTCTTGTAAAATACCTAGCGCTATGGAACCTCAGTTCTGATGAGGGCTTCAGTGTGCTACCCCAGACAAATTATAAGTAATAGTACTTTTCTAATATTCCTTTTCCATGTCAGTAATTGATGTAGTTGCAACAGGGATTTTATGTGATTATGTGTGGGAGGGTATGTGGCTCACTCAGGGATAGATGTGTGGGGAAAAAGCCAGGAAACAATCTCACCATGAAGGTAAGGTGCACATTAAGACAAAGTTTGAGAACCCCTTCTCTGGAAGAACAGTAGGTGGGGCAGTTGCCTTAAATAATGTTGGTCAGTATTTTGCAAATAACAGTGTTGGCTTCCTCTCTTCACTCGCTCGCCTCCTGTGCCAGAATAGATCCTTACTGAAGGCAAGAACCACTAAGAACTTATTATCTCAGCCTTTGCATTCTTGGAACATCACTGCAGTATTGCTAACCCCAAACATTAACAAAAAATTGTGCACCCCAAAAATCCTGAGTGGTTTAAAAACTATGATATTTTTAAAATAATACATTTGGAATTCTTTTTATTTATGTTCTGGCTTCTGAATTTTTAGGCTGCACTCACGTCACATTTTCACATTTTTTTCTGCAACCACAAAGATTAGAAACTTAGTTTTTAAAAAATGAAAGCTGAGATTCCCAGACAATTTCTTGATACCAACAGCCATTTTAAAAAGAAAACCACCAAATATTGCGAGACTCATAATAAAACCATGAGACTTGGCAACACTGACACCATAATAATAATTGCTAATATTTTAAACACTTGACAAACAATGCTCCAAATTCATCCCTGGTGTAATTCTAGTGTGATGAATTTGGCCCATCATAACATCTCAGAGGTGTTTGGTATGTGCATTGTCAATACTTTCCTCCAGCAACCAAATGGTTAATTATGCCTTGACTCAGTTACACATGGGTCAATTAGAATACTGGGAGTCTAATGGGCCAAGAGACAGACACACAAGGATAGGTTGTTGGAACTAACATCCTAGTCTTCAGTTGGGAATGACTGAAGCTGGAGAATATGCTATAATGAAAAGCTGCTAGAGAAAGGGTCTGGAGGTTAGTTGGAGTGCTGTGCTTCACTCTCCTAGTTCCTTTTTGGGCCTTAAAAAGTATGTGCCATTTATTAAAGAAATCTGAGTGAATGCTTAGTGATGTTTGTAAAAGTAGGTGGGTATCATTCACTCTCAGTTTTACAGGTGGGGAGGCTGAAGTGCTATAGTAATACAAATACTTAATGAAACGATTTCCCCAAAGAATCAGTGGGAAAGCTGGAATTATGGTCTACTAATTCCTGGCTCCCAGTCATTTGATCAGACCTCTCAGAGATACATCATTCCCAGATTCTATAAAACTGAGAACTACAGGCTGCTGAAGGGCATCTTTTCAGCGCTTACTCAGAAATTTACTTTGCTTGTGAATTGGAACTGAGCTCACATAATATTAAGTGTTGTTGGTGGGTTTTCGCTTTTCATCAGTGAACTTAATTCTTTTTAAATATAGTACTAAAAAGAATAGAGGGACAGAAAGAAAATTATGTAATAGCTGCATGAAGGCTGACATTTCTTACATTCTATTATGTATTCATTAATTCAGTTCATAAGGGACCATAGTCTATCACAGCTGTCTGTAAAGTGGCTAGCACTTAGCTGGTGTTATATAAAAATAATTATTTTACATTTTATCTTATTATAGTGCCTAAAAGTCCCAATCAGGATTATGCAGAGTGCTTCAGGTTTCATGTGTGTGTATGTTTGGTGTGTTCTCTGCATCAATGGTTCCACTTTAAGGATGAACTCTATTCATGTTTGTTTCACTAATTGTGAAAATGTATGTTAACTGTACCTAAGGCCCCTTAGTGCTCAGAGCCACTAAGGATCTGATCCTGCAAAGACTTACATGGGTGCTTAACTTTATGTGACTGATCCTGTCAAGTTCAGTGGATTTAATCAAGTTAAATTAATTTGTAAGCCTTTGAAGAATCAGGGCCCTTCCTAACCTGGTTGGTACTTTACCAGATATAAAGACTCCATTCATAGTAATGTGAATCACCCATGTCTGAAGGGCAATTCCAGCACTTCTTTTTTTAATGTGAGTTTATAACTCAGAATAGCTCCTTCATTAGGTCCAGATAGCTGCCATGTGTGCTCTTAAGAAACAATGATCTCTGGATCAGTTACAAATTTGAACATCAGCTTGTGCCTTCTGTAAGGTCGCTGTGGTGCACTTACTGTAGGAGTGAGCCTGAGCTAATTTTTTTATTTCATATCAGAGTCTTATAAAGTCCTGTTTTTTACCTGGTTAAAATCAGGTGACAGTTAGCAAGTTAAACTGAGTTTCAGTTTTGGGTTTGAGGATCCTGTTTCACAGTCTTCCATAATCAATATTGTCTTGTAGATTACACTGGCAGTTAACAGGGAGAAAAAGGAACAGAGCAGCAGATCTTAAAAAGCAAGTGAAGACTGTTATCTGGGAATTTGTGGGTCACTTAGAAGTGGGCTTGTGAAAGCACATAGAAAAATATACTGTATGCAACTTTTCCTGCACTGGATGTTGCAAGAGGCTAATGCAGGGCTGTAGCTCTTTTGCCATCTCTGATTTTTATTGGACCTATTCTTCTTTGTTGATTTCCAGCACTGTGGACCGTTAGACAGATGCTAGGTTCCACCCTAGAAGAGGTTGTATTTGTGTGGGTGAAGTCCCTTGTGTCTATAATGATACCTAAATGTTATAGTGCTTTTCATCAGTAGATCTCAAAGTGCTTTACAATGGAGGTCAAAATTATTATCCCCACTTTACAGATGGGGAAAACTGAGGCACAGAGAGGCAAAGTAACTTGCCCAAGGTCACCCAGCAGACCATTGGCAGAGCCAGGAATAGCACCTATGACTATTGAATTCCAGCCCAGTGGTCAAATAGGCTAGATCTTGCTGCTGTTGCAGGACTGGGCTATAGTTTATAGTTGTAAAGCATTTGGAATTCTTGCTGTATAAATGTAAGACAATGATATTATAAAAGAATGTGAAGATCTGACTAATGACAGTTTTATTTTAATATAACAAACCCCTGTGCACTGAAAGGAAAACAGGATTAATCCATATCTGTATCACAGGGGGCTTGTTTACTCTCAGCAGTTAACATTTGTACAGAACTCTGAAGAGATGAAGATGGGTTGCTAGGTGTCTGGTTTTTGACAGGGTAGTCTGGTTGAAAGGGGGATCTGACTGTGTCCGGTCAGATCTACTGACTGGACACCCAAAGTCCAGTTGCTGTGTGTGGGGAAGGCACCGAGTCATTGCCGGTGCTAGCCCCGACTCAGCTGGAGTCTCCTTCTACCTGTGTAAGGTGGCTCGTGGCTACAGCCTGTAGCTCCCAGCCAGGGCCCAAGCATAATTTTTTCGGGCCCAGTACAAACTTGTAACACGGCCCCGTCCTACACACGTACCACAATCCCTCATCCCGTAAATACAATCTCATGAGCCATGAAAAATGTTTGAATTCTGAAATTACTGTTACATATTCTGCATTTCTGAAAAATGCTCCCCCCTTGCTATTTTTGTTTAACATAACACCCAGCCTGAGATTCCTACAGGTTAGCTGACTATTTTATAACTTTTGGGTCATTATAAAGGTATTATATCCTGTCAGTGTCTTGATGGTTTTATTCTAATGGACCAACTGGACTGCAAATATTTTATAATTAGGCCAATTAACTTTAAAGATTTATTTTTCTGGCCTTTTTCATTGCAAAATCATGAATTAGCCCCCCAGAGTTAATTTCTCTTGCAAGTTCACACTCAATAGACAAGATAGCTAGGTGGCATAACTATTCTTGCCTCATTGTAGAATGCCTGCAGTTTTTGATGAGTGCTAGCTTGCTGAAACTTCTTTCAACTTCTGCCACAGTCACTGCCAGTGTGCAAAAAATCCGTAGGGCTATGCACACTTCACTGACAATTAGTTGCAGATGTTTTTTGTAAATCTTGTTTGATAAGATAAGTGGGGGTAGTTCATATTCTTTTCCAAAGTAGACTTGAAGATTTTTTTCAGGTGCAACATTTCACAAGGAAAATTCTCAGAAACATCTGTAGGAAACTTGTGAAGTAGACATTTAGATGCTTCTTCCAGTTCCCCAGGCTCTAGTGTCACATATTTTAGGACTGAACGGAATGTCAAACAAATGTTATTGGTTGCTTTGAATCTGTGCTCTAATTCACAGATGACATTGTCCGAAGTTGGACAGTAGATACATAGATACAGGTAAATAAGTTTCTATAAATATCTTCAGACATGATCTACAATTTAGCCTCAATTTTTTTTCATGGTAATGGGGGTTGCAGCCTGGGCTGGGCCCCTGAGGGCTTCCAGGCCCCAATAAAGTTTACCCTTTTTCCCCTCCATATGGGGGCCCTGCTCCCAGCCCCAGCTCTGCAGGCGACTCCCTCCCAATCAGCAGGGGCAGTAGGAGAGGGGAAGAACAGCGATCTATGGGGGAAGGGAGGAAGAGAAGCAAATGGGGGCAGGGCCTTGGGGAAAGAGGCAGGACCCGGGCAGGGCGGGGGAAGTTCCAGCACTCCTGCTGGAGTGTCGGTTTTTAAATATTACAAAGTTGGCAACCCTAGATGAAGTGCTGTGTGAGGGCAAAGTACTGTTATTTTGTTAAAAATAAAGGATGACAATATTCTAGAGCTGCCTAGGGGGCAGCATTAACTTGTAATGTACTTTCCTATATTACCTTTAAAAATGAACAATTGCTATAATAAATAGCCCATCATTTGAAATGCACACAACTTCTGAGTGCTTCCTACACAAAAGCATATTGGGAAATATAACCAGGTGTAGCTTTTATTTTGCATCAACAGTTTAAATATGGGCAGGTTTGGGGTTTATTTTTAACAGCAATTTTTCCATTCCCTCATCTGTTCCTCTCTTAAGATCTCATCTTCTCGTGTGCATAAGAGAATAAGAATGTGAATATTTTACAGCTTTTAACACATAAAGAAGGTGCAATTGTTATGGCGGAATCTGGAGATTTCTTCCTAGAAATCATAGATCTGAGCCGTACATAGGAACTGAGATCTCTTTAACTTAGAGCCAGATTGTGAACCCCTTATCCCATTGGTGAGCAGTTATTTACATGAGTAGCCCCTTAACTTCAGTGGGGGCTACTCATGCAAGTAACTCCACCCTATTGGGAGTAGGGGGTTAATGACCCGACCCTTAGTTCATAAACCCAGTAAAAATTTACTAACGAACTTGTGGACACTCAGGTTGAAATATTAAGTGCTCAAGTTTCAGAGAATACTTAAGTTAAGGCAAATGTGCATGCAGGAATAGTTGTTTGTAGGACAGGGCCACTATTTAAGATGTGATGTGGGGAGGTAACTGAATGATCCTCTTGAAGCCCTCTAGATACCCAGTTAATAAAAGAACATATTCTTGTGGGCTGCCTCCTGATCTCACCTGCCTGTTTATCTCTGCCTCATTGTGTCGCGGGCTGTCCTTGCTATCACAGTAGCCCCGACTCTCTCAGCTCTTGTGAGCAGGCTAGCGAAGGAATGGAAAAGCAGAGTTTCTGTCTGCCTCCCTGAGGGCAAATGACAGGCTGCAGGGGTCAGTTAAAACTCCAGCTTGTTTTCCTCTCTGCTTATTTATTTCTCATCACTGCTCTTTTCTTCTCTAGGAGAACTGTGGGAGTGCAACTGTGCAGCTGCCTGTCTTTTGTAAAGCTGGCCTTTGCAACAGAAAGGTCTGTCCGTGTCAACTTACATACTAGTTTGTAGGTATGGTTTCATAGCCCTGATCGGCAGGGATTTACAGTTATGCACAACAACCTCATGCCTAGGGGTGCCTAAACAGTGGCAGATTACTGCATGGACCAATGGGGCCTGTGCCCAGGGGCCCCAGCCAATATGGGGGCCCCGCACGAGCTCCAGACCTCTGGCCCCATGGCCCTGCTCCTATTTCTTTTCTTCTTAAGGCCCTGCCGCCTGGCCAGGCTGGAAGCCAGAGTCCTGGGTTGAGCATTTTCTCCTCGCCTGGAGCTGGCTGATCTGGTCACCCCAGCCTCTCTTCCTCCTCCCCATTGCAGAGCTGGTCCGGCCAACCCCTCTCTCTCCCCCATCGCCCTCCCGTGCAGAAAACATTAAGGTCAGCAGTAGGCAGGAGGGGTGCTGAAGATGCTGTGCCTATGGGCACATAAGGTGTAAATCCGGCTCTGATGGTGGGGCAAATAGTTTGGAATGTGATGTCTGATCTGACTGACTTATCAATTGTATTTATCTCGCCCTCCTTTGGAAAAGTAATCACTTTGAAACAGCAAAGTCACTGTAATACAGTGGGTGAGCAAGTAAGTCTCTTTTGGTGGCAATGTGAATGAATGGCACAAGTTAGTTCTGATTCTAAAGTTATACAGGATGTGGTTTTGGTGTTCTGTCTGCAGCTCACTGACATCCATTCACATCAATCCATATTTGCAAAGGTTGTTGTCTTTCTTCTGATTCATATTTTGTATGCTGTGCAAGCTGATATTGGAGCAAATTCGGCTCTCGGGTGCCCCATGTATCCCTATTGAACTTACTGAGTTTGTATGGGTGCAGCTGAGAGCAGAATTTGGACCAATGTGTGTTTGCAGCGCTGACAGAGTCTGGGGATGTACACAATAGGAAAATATAATTGGCCAAATTCCGATCATCTCTGTGAGTGGGCTCATGCCCCCCAAAAAAACAGAGTGAAGGGTGACTGCGAGGCATAAATCTTGCACTCTGAACCCTACATAGGAAATTGGCTGGATGTGGTCTGGGGATATTGCCTGCATGTTTCAGGATCAGATGCCCGTGACTTGCCTATCTAATGTGTCTCATAAATTCCTTCCCCAGGCAGGATTACACTGTGCGCTGGAAGATGTAGAATGGAGAGGTTTGGCTGATCTGAATATGGGCCAATGTTAGTGCTGCTTATGTGTGTCTAGTCAAGCATATATCTAGCATACTGTGTTGGGAATTGCAGTGAGAAGAAGGCTGAAGTTGGAGTGAGATACATATACTGTCTTTACAAAAGATATTGAAGCATGTTGCTTTTTCTTAGTTGTTCACAGAGCAGTTTCCCCTATTGCACTAGAAGAAATAATGTAGTATAGCACATGAGACTTAGTGCATTGCAAACATCACCTGCTAATCTGCTCAAAAGCAGCATAGCAATTCTGAATATTAGATAATTTAAATTGCCACAGCAGATCATAGACGTGGCCCATCATATATCTCCTCTCCAGCAGTGAAGACTGTCTGATGCTGCAGTGGAAGGAGTAAACCCTTGAATGCACCTGGCTAATTGTTCTGTACTATATGTCATGGGGGGAACAGTTCCTTACTGTCCTGTGAGGTGATCATTTTATGCCCTGAAATATACGAGTGATTTTTAACCCCTCCCTTTGCACTTACCCTGTAACTGCAAATATTGACCAGAAAACTATTCAGACCCTCTTAAAATTCTGCCACAGTATAGGACTCAAATAGTATAGGACTCAAGACTCAGAAAAGACTGAAAATCTTTGCAGATCTGATCGCTGTTAAAATCTAGCATCCTGTTCCCACTGTTGCCTACAACAGACATGATAAGGGATTTACTCCACTGCCAACTGTACAAGGAAGTCCGAACTGTAAAACAAATGCAGTATACGCTAATGATTAACTTGGTCTCCTATGTGTTGCCTGAGTGTGCGTTATTAAATATGGTTTTATCTCCATGGGCTTGTTAGTGTGGAAGAGGCTTGGCGTGCAACATTCAAACATGGCAATAAACAGATGTTTCAGTTTCCAACCTGAAGAACAGGTTCCCTGATATAAAAGGGGCTTAACGTCTGTCCAAGACAGTTACCACCCTCTGCTTCCCTTTGCCTCCTCCCACTCTGAACTTGTTACCCTGGAGCTGAACTGTTTGAACAAGGACTGTAAGAGTTGCTTTGTGATCAGTGAGCTGAGAGCCCTTACCATGTAAAACGCAGGGGAGGAGCCTTTAGCTTCAGATTGTGCTGAACATTTTTTTTTTTTTTTGTAATACATATAAGACTCCGGATACACAATGCAAAGAGGCTGGAACCGAAGTGACTCTGCACAGTCCAGAGACAAGAGATAAAGGTGTGTTCTTTATTTATTTCTCTCTCCTGTGCCCTCTTCCCAAAGCCTAGATTCTTTTCTTTGTACTTCTAATGCTTCTTCAGCCCTCTGGTGTGAGAGGTTATTCAAAACTTTTTAACAAGCTGCAGCAGGAATATCGATAGCTTTATGGCTGCAAGAGAACTCACTAGTTCTGTTGGCCTCTGCTGTTACCTAAGGGAAGTAGCATGGAAAAGCATCCAGTTTGGATGTAACTGTATTTTTCTATATGATTTTTCTGGCTAGGAAAATGTGTTAAGCTTTGGAGTGTGGTCAGCCCTAGACTTCAAACTTTTCTAACCACACAGGAAGAAAGGAGACTGCACTTGTGCATAGACCAAAATAATATCAGCAGGTGTGTGTTTTTTTTTAGAAAATTGGACAGCTTTTTCCAACAAGGAGATTTGGTGCACTCATTTCTCCAAAATGACAGTTCGGAGCACTGAGCTCATGCAAAGATTGTGAGTCCAATGGGAGGTGGACTTGGACAAGAAAAGTTGATTATTAAGATATGTAGTATAAGTAGCAGTTAGATAAAAGCAAGCAAACAAACCAATCTGCCTCTGTGACTGAGCAGTAAGTGAAATTTAACTTGTAAATAAGTGCCAGCATCATTTCTTGTCCTTTGCCTTTGAACAGCCTCTCTTATAACATGGTGAAGGAATTCCCAGTTACATTTCAATGCCAAGAATGCAGATAGGATGTTGGAGACATGACAAAGGCAGGAATGAGCAAACTCCAATGTACTGTGTGTATTGGAGATGGCCTCAAGCTGCAAAGTTTGGATGGGGATCTTGAGCATGTCCGAAGTTGTATAGCGTTCAGCTCTGGAGTCTTGCTTTGACCCATTGTAGAGAGGGGGAGCTGTGCAGATCTGGATTTGGATTCACTGCAAAGGCGGGGGATGTTAAACTCCCAGGTATTTGTTTGGGGTCATCTCGAGTATTTAGCTTAAAGTTAGGGTTAATTCCATGTAATTGTTAGACAAACTTTGACCACTTTCTCTTCATTTAACAGAGAGAGTCTCTGCTGAGATAGGTGGTGGGGGGAGTGTTGGCTGGGTACAATTCCTGTTTTTATTATTGTTGTTTGTGTATGGGAGTGAGGAATGGTTGGGGACTGTTTGATCAGATAAAGGGCAAGAATTTTATCCATTATGAGAGGAGGTCAGTGGCTGCAAACGAAGTATGCTGATTATCTAAACACAAGACAGGCTGAACAGAATGACAATTCACATTCCCGCCAGAGCTGCATTCTAGTAGTGACCTCAATACCAGTGTGCGGAGAGCAGAACATCTGCCTGTGCATAAATGTCTCCTCTCTCCTAACTCGCTTCACAGATCTTTGCTAGAGTGTGTGTGTGTGTGCTCGTACTTGCTTGATTGTGCTACCAGGGCCTACCAGTTACCGTGGGCCTGTGCAATGCAGTGCAGGAGAGAAGGATCAGATTCTATGAGAATTTGAGACTTTAGCCCAACTACGTGTGGGCTTTTGTGCTTTATTTAATGAACCAGTAGGTTCACCAGACCCTCTTACCCTGCTGTCAAACACACGTTTGCACGATCGTGAAACAGAGAGTCTGTCATAGCTGAAGCTGAAATCATTAAGTGGCTGCCCCCTGCTCACAGATTGTGTGAGAGAAGGATCAGCTGCTGTCATGTATTGAAATTCTTTGGCTTATTTATGCAGGAGGTCAGCTTAAATGATCAGAACAGCCCCTTATGGCCCAATCTGTCCTGTTCACTAGAAAAGGATTTTAAGTGAGTTTTGTGCTAGTGAGAGGTGTTACATTGGTGGCCCCGGAGGGTAATGTGCAGTGGCAGTAGAAGCTTGCCTCTATGTTGCTGTCAATGTGCCTCACTCGTGCCCTGCAGGAACTACTGATCTGATCCATTCAGTCCTTGGTATCTCTGCTGATCCTGATAATAAGAGTTTGTGGTAAAGGGGGCTGTTATGATGCAGACACCTGCTAGTAGGAACTGGATTGAGACCCATCAAACTAATTTCACACAGGCCACCAAGCAGCCTTCAGTCATTCCTAGTTTTGGGTCACCTGTGTGATGAGTTTGAAACCAAGACTGAAGCTATCTGATCTGCTACTAAGCTCCTGAGCCATTAAATCTGCCCCTACCACTTGGAAAGACTTCTGCCTTCCTCTGAAGCATTGTTCTGGCTCCCTTGTACCAAAAGTCTGGTCTGGTCATTCCAGACTCACAGACTGCGTGAGAGGGCAGCTGAGTGAGCACTGCTGCTGAGAGCCCTTTCCACAACCCAGGCTTGTTGATAGCAGTCACAAATCAGCAAAAGCCAGTGGCAAACAACTTCCCTCTCCCTGCCCCCCCACTGCTGCTTTCTTTTTCTCCAGACATGTATCTTTTCCTGGACTTCCTGAAACTGATCCGCCTCTGATCTGTTGTAAAGACTTCTCAACATTTTCCCCAGACTTGCCCTTCTCAGGTTTGTCAGGTCAGACCTAACATGGTGTGTGTGAATTTCTATCTCAAGCAAACCAGTGAAAACACTGTCTGCCAGCTGCTTCCGCTGTATCCCTTTCAAATTGTTTTAAAGCTACCTAGTACTTTTCAAAGAGTTTATTTTTCTGAGTGCAGAACAACAGGACAGATGAAAGGCTGGAGAGCTTTTATAAAAGGGCCTTTTCTTCTTGCTAAGGATACATGAAATACTGAAGAATACATGAGATACTGTATGTACATTCCTTTGTCAGGTTCTGCTTTATCTCTTTCAGAAGGCCACAGAGGCGCTCCTCTGCCAGCTTAGCAAGAGATAATTAAAGTTGCCTTGATTAAGGTATTCACTTGATTTAAATTGAAATTTGCAAAGCACTCGACTTCTAAGTACAATCCAAGGGAACCATCCTGTCTGCAAATGCCATTGGAATCTGGTTATGGATGCAAATAAGATAGTTAATAAACCAGATTGGAGCAAATGGTTGAAGTAGTATTATCTGGGTGGGTTAAGTAGGAAGTGGATTAACAGCCCTTCCATAAAGATATTCTTCTTGAGTTTTCTGAGATTGCGAGACGCTTACTACAGTTTGTTGGGTGCCTAACAAGGAGTGTGATATGTCCGACTAATGAATATAGAGATAGGGTGAATAGGAAAACTCTACCAAAAGACTCTTGGATTGGTATTAAATCACTTCCAGACTGGCACCATCAGCAGTTCAGTTCTCTATTTTATTGTGTTGTCCAAAAATGACACATAGGACATTCAGAGTGAGCCCAATTGATTTGCAACCTCTTTGCTGCTGAGAGAGATGGCAGAGTATTCAGCTGTGGAGGTGCAAGGGAGATTATGTCATGTGATATAATTAATAACTGGTGTGGGCCAGAGTCTCTTCTCAGCTACACCGGTGTAAATCTGGAGCTAATTCAGTGGAGTTATTCTTGATTGTACACAGGGTGGCAGAGGGCAGAGTCTAGGCCTGCCTACTTAATCTAGTTGATGACAAAGGCCAGATTGTACACACCTTTACACTTGCACTGCTCTCTTGAATGACGTGGGGCTGCCTGGTGTCAGAGTGTCTCACTGGGATCTGTACAGCTTTCCTGTCATAAACTAGGAACCTTGTTCTCTATTGTCCTGCACCCAGTATCAGGCCACGGGTGGGCGTAAAAGGTTTCCATTCTGATTTGGAAACATTCCACCTCCACTTTGTAGTGGGGTGAATCAGGATCTGGAGACTCAGTCCTTAGGATTGCAGGGCATGGTGGTGTCGACAGCAGTGTATATGGGCAACCCTGGAGCGTCAACCTCAGATTTGAGGCCGTGTGAGAAGACAGATGTACTTGGGCTCCAGGCAGCCACCAGTAAGTGATGATGTGCTTATCACCAGGGCTCCTTAGAGGGTTTGGTAGGAGGTACTGCGGTCTTGATTGGGGGAGGGGAAGTGCTGGCTCCCCAAGCTCTTTCAAGAGAGTGTGTGGGAAGGTGTTTGTGGCAAACTCCACCAGGAGGTTGTGGATACGTGAGGGGAGGGAGAGGCTAGCTGAGTGTGCTACCCAAAAGCTACAGTCTAGCTCCCCTATATGACAGGTGGTCTGCTCCTTTAAGGCCCAGGAGGCTGGCACCAGCCAGCTCTGTTCAATTAGCTTCACCTGGGCAGGGTGTGAGTCTCGAAGAAAGCCCAGTGGGGGAGGGGTGTGGATTGACTGTTCCTTCCTGAGGGCTGGTTGAGGATGAGACCTAGGGGAGAGTAGGTCATCTCCCAACAGCCACACCTGCTTTGTCCTCAAGTCTTTCAGTGGGTAGAGGGTCACTTTTGGGAAAGGTCTGGGGAAGGAGCCTAGAGTCAGGGCCCAAGCATAATTTTTTCGGGCCCAGTACAAACTTGTAACACAGGCCCCCTCCCACACACATACCACAGTCACTCAACCCATACATACAATCTCATGAGCCATAAAATGTTTTTCCTCGTGGTAGTGGGGGTTGCAGCCTGGGCTAAGTCCCACCAGGGCGTCTGGATCCTGGTAAAGTGTACCCTTTCTCCCCCATGTGGGGGCTCTGCCTAGGGCTAGAGGCCAGGGTTTGCTGGTACTATTGTGGACTCCTGAGGTTAATGGGGAATGAAGGGGATTTTTCACAAACCCTCGTAAGAGGGAACAGGGAGAGAACCCCTGCTGAAGAAAACCAAGGATGTGGAGAGTTGATGTTTCCTACCAATGTGGGTGAGTGGTGGGGTGAAGGCCTGGTAAAGTGCTGCTGTCCCATCAAGGAGAAAGAACAAGCTTGGAGAGAACCCAGGAGAGACATGAAACTTCTATTAAGTTCAGGGAAGGGAGATATTGGTGCTCGTTGCTTTGTTCTGAAGGAAGACTGTGGCGTGAAGAAGAGTCGAGTGTGACAAAAGGTGGCAGAGCCCAAGGTATCTTGAGTTACAGTATGGGACTTCAGATTATGCCTTTGAGAGTCATAATAATAAATTATCTGGTGACAAGGGGTCCTTAGCCCAAGAGAGGGTTTGTAGTAAAGTTTATGAGTGACCCTCAGAGGGGATGAAACTGAGGCTGGGCATCTGTGGGGTGCCTTCCTGCAGTGAGGAGCCCCCCTGAGGAGGGCCTGGTGTGTAATTTCTCACCCAACCGTTTTGTAGCATACCCTGCCTTCTCAGGGTCTGTATTCTGGTCTGTAAACTCTTTCGGATAGGTGCTCTCTCCCTAGTGTATAGAGAATGTTGTGAGAATAGTAAAATATGCTTAAGGCTGGTCTGTGAGTGCGACTGTGTCTGTCATGAGGGAAAACTCAGTAAATCTGTGTGTTTCTTGGGTGTAAAATGTGATATTTTCTTAATCTCAAAGCCTCTTTCTTTGTACAGTTTAAACCGCAGTTCCCTGTGTCTAATGGGGGGAACACTGGGACAGAATGGGTGGCTGTGTGCAATTGTAGTAGAGGACTGGAATCAGAGGGAACATATTTCCTTTTTCTTTATAGCTTTAAGAGTTCCATTATGTATTCAACCCAAATATAATTGATTTTTTTTAATAGCGAAAGGTGCCTGGGTTACTGTAGCTGGAGGGCAACAGTTATTTACACAGTTATGTCGGCTCTGTTTTTCTGTTTGCTTTATTATGCAGTCAGAAATGCATATTTATCAAGACAACCCCTGCCTCACCTGGTGATAGCAATGAGGCTACTGCCTGCAGGTGATAGCAGGAAGAACTGTGCTGACATGTCTGTCATGCAGTCGGCATGCAGGCAAAAACTCCATTGACTTTACTGGAGTGCAGGAGATTGTGCAATATTACACAAGGGAAAAGTTATGCTCTTGCTTGTTTAAGATTTTTCTTTGTGTCTAAGTACATGTGTGTGTTTTATTTATAAATAAAAATCCTATCCTTTCTTTATTTCTTTCAAAATACCTCATCTGGGGCCTACAAATCAAGGGTGGATATCTACTTACAGACTTAAAATATTTGTGTGTGTGAACTGCTACCGTAAACAGGTTGGGCTGTGAATTATGGGAAGGGTCTAGATTCATTCCATCCTAAACATCTGTTTCTATTTTCTTGTGTGATGAAAATGGAAATATTAATTGCATGTGATTGATGCCAAAGCTTCACAGCACTCTGTAGCCTGTCTCAGTCATTGCTGCCTTTATCCATCTCCATCATCATCACTGCCCTCCTCTGTCTTGGAAGGCAGAGCATCTAAAGGATTCATAGGATATGCCTGTACATGTAAGAAGTTTTGCATCTGCTGTAGGATGCATTGCCATTTTTTTAATAAATTAATAGCTTATTCCTGACTAGTTATGGAGCAGAAGGAATCTCATTCTGTTATTTTAGATACAAGAAATATTACTGCTATTTAGAACTGTATCTCTTCAAAGCACTTTACTAATCAAACCTAATCCTCACAATAAGCAGTGTGAGGCAGGTCAGTATTATTATTCCCATTTGTCAGATATGGAAATTGAGTCACAGAGACTGTGACTTGCCCAAGGCAATAGATGGAGTCACTATCAGAGCCATGATTAGAACTTGGAAGTGCCTGGTTACCAGGTTTGTGTTTGGGCCAGTAGACACATCCTTCTAATAATCCTAAAGCCTTGACAGCATCTACCTATGGCATGAACCATTTGGTTTCTTACCTGCTAACATGTGCATTTCATATTCCCTTAGCCATAAATGGTGCCTAGGTTGGTAGCTGAAGCAAGTTAGGTGTGGTCTAGTGTATGGACCACAAGACTCAGGAGACTGATTTCTAAACCAGCTCCACTTGTAACTTACCAAGTGGCCTTGTACAAGCTACTATGCCTCTCCGAGACTTGGTTACCCTGCTAGTAAAATGGGGGGCAATAATTCTTTACGCCTTCTCTGTAAAGTGCCCTCAGATCTGTGGAGAAAAAAGCAATGTAACTGCAAAACTGGTTTATTATTAATTGGCTCCTTAGTGTGGGAAGAACCTGTAATATTTGCTCTAAACAGATTGTACCAGATGTCTCTCTGGCTTACTTCATGAAATCATTTTGATGGGTGTTTATAAATCTGTAAGTAATGTTTACTGATTTATATTACTTTTATGTATTTTCCTGGAATATGGAATAGCATTCCGATTGTATTTACTGTCATCTTTTTGATTTACTAAGATTTTGCTTGAGCTTGTTATCCATCATGGTAAAAGGCGAATAAATAAATATCAAAACTATTTGCCATAAATACAGCTTCTGTAGAATGCAATGGCAGAGAGGACTTTATGAAAGAAACAGCTTTAAAACTGCCTGTTGCAGCATTTGCCTCCCCCAAGTGCTCAAAAATCATGAGTCAGATTCCCTGGAAATTTAGACTGCCTTAAAGGTGACATCCCCTTTTGCCACATAATCTCTGCAAGCCAAAAAAGGGGAAATGAATCCTTTTAAAAAAGAACAAACCACCCTGTACCAAGTAGAATTTGGCGTTAGAAGTGCCGGAGACTCCATGAAATCCATTATGGACTCTGCTGTTGCTACTGAGTTTATGTGGCAGGCACTCAGAAACTACACTGATGGCAGCAGAATAAAATCCTAAAACAGATTTTAAAATTATTTTTTAAATTGTGTTTTTTATCTGAGGTCACACTTTCAAGCTTTTCTCTGCAACCAGGAGGGTTAGAAACTTCTTAAAATGAAAGCTGAGATTCTCACCTAGTAATTTGTCTCCAGAAACTGGGTCTTTAAATAAAAACACCACATGCCATAAGACTTGTAATAAAATCATGAGAGTTGCAACACTGCCTTAGCTGAAAAATCCATGAAGTGACATTGCAAACTAGGGAACAATGGAAGGTATTAACCCTGCTCACTGTGTCAAACAAAAGATTTGGAAGGATCATCTGAGCTGATGCTAGAGAATCCCTTTTAAAAACCTTGTCTAAACACAGGAGCTGCACCAATTTAAGAACTGATCTGCACACAAACACGCACTGACATAATTAACGCAGTGCAATTCCGCCATGGACATAATTATGTTAGTTTAAACTTGGTTTCTAGCTTGTGTTTGTAAATTTATTGATACAAACCAAACAGCTATTAGTAAGGTGTAAATCATTATGAGAGTCAACAAAATGGTTTGATATAATTAAATCAGTTTTTAAAATGCATCTTTAGTTAGATTATGTCTACACTACAATTTACTTCACTCAGGGGTATGAATAATCCACACGCCTGAGTGACTGTAGATTATACCAACCTAAGCACCGGTGTAGGCAGCCCTATGTTGGCGAGAGAAGCTCTATGTTGGCAGGACATAGCTTCTGCCTCTTGCGAAGGCAGGAGTTATTAAGCCGACAGGAGAACTCTCTCCCATTGGCTTAGAGCATCTTCACCAGAAGTGCTACAGTGGCACAGCTGCATCAGTGCAGCTGCACCGCTGTAAATGTAGTGGAGACATAATCTTAAACTGATGCAGGTTTGTGTGTGTGTGGACCAGGTCTAAGATACATGCAAGACCTAGTGTATGTTGGGGATCTGGGACATTTCTTTCAGTGTGAAATTCCTCCCCAGGTCCGGGGACCAGCACATGGCCTAGGTGCTAATTAATTCTCACTTATGGTTTGAAGTGGGGCAGAGGAGTCTTCTGCTAGCTCTCTGCACAGACTTGGTGAATTTCACACTTAGTGCAGAATGTCTTGTTTTTAAAGATTGCATCATTGTGGAAAGTGGCTATATAAAGAATCATGTTGTGACTGAAGACATTGTCTCTTACCAAATGTCTCTCTATTTTTATCATTGATTCACTACATGGGTTTTTTAAATATTTAATTTAAATTCCAATTATATCCCTATCACTCAGTCAAAAATATCTTGTTTTAAAAGAAAATGATGGAAGTCTGGAAGCTTATTGTTATGGGATAATGCTGTAATTGTGTGCCATAGATAGATGGAGGACTGTTTGTTCCTTCTTCTATACTCAAGCCAGACATAATAATAAAACAAAAGCTATTTGGGGAGGGAAAAACTTCTCTCCTCTATTTAAAAAACTGGATTATCTGATTTGAAATCATTTGGATTCCAGTGATGAAAAATAATCAGGATACAATGCACTGATTTAAAATTCCTTTAATTCACCGTTTAGATAATTCCAGGCAAACATAATCTTGTCTGACATTGTTATTGTAAAGCATTATAATTCGGATCGGGCAAGGCTTGTATGTGTGTTTTTTTTCTTTTTTGTAATGAACTCCTTTGCCATTTGATAAATTGAGAAAGGACTATATTATTTTGGAATGAGTGAAGAGTATGTCCTGAAGAGCAAATGTGCTATTTAAACAACTGACAAATATTTTTAGGAGAACTGTATTTGCCAAAAAGAAAGGGGGGCGGCAGCAGAGTAGAATTAAAAATTAAAAGTACCTTCACTGGAAGAATGGACGATTACTGAATCTATAGAATCAAACAAATTAGCGATAGGAAAGATTCACACTGGGCTAAGCTCATCCATCTTGTCCTCAGCGTCACCTACACCTGGGTCTGACTCCTTTGGTGATCTAGCCAATGCAGAATTGTCCCCATAGTGTAAGGGCAATGAATTTCTCTTTAATTCCATCCCATTATCCCTAACTATGAGCTGAGCTTTGCTCAAATTGAAACTATTGGGATCAGACCCTCCTGTATATCGCTTGTAGGACTATAAACAGTCCCTTGGGGCCTGGGTCCCGTAATAGGGTACGGGACAAGGCACAGAAGGCTTAAGGCAGTAATAGTTACCATCCAATGGTAGTTCAGAGGCCTTTGTGATGCATATGCAGTGCCTCGGTCCACTTCTTGATGGACAGCTGTCCCCAGTACTAACCAAATGCAGTGCACAGTGGCCCCCTTGTTGTTGATCTCAGCCTAAAGGCCAAGGTTTGCAGCCAATCAGTGGGATGTTCTAGTATTTGTCAGGTTACCACTGGGAACGTAGGCTCTAGCTGTGCAGAGAATTTCCAAATCTTTTGTTCACTGTGTAACCAATTTTGCCTTTGGGGTGGGAGGCATTTGCCCCTAGCACACTTAGCACTCAGTAAACTCTTTGGCTGTCATGCTTTCAGTCTGGAGCTGTGTAGATGACAGAGGATGGATAACTGGAATGCTGCAGGCTCTGACACAAACAGTTACTCAAGCTAAGACAAATCTCTCTGTCTCTCTCATCCTCCCTTTCTGTTGTTTTCCTATACCCTGCTATTTGGCAGATTGTGTGTGTGCTGTCAATGGTAATTTCAGAGGAGACACCCAAATGACTAGGCAGGCAGGACTAACATTCCGATAGGGTCTGGAATGTGGGTTTACACTGTGCAGCAAGATGCTCATGAGCTCACTAAAGGACAGTGACAGCTGGGGTCAAGGCCCACATGTATTTGTGTTTTCAAAGGTGAACTGCACAGCAGCTGTGCAAAATGTTCACTGATGTGAGGCAATGGAGCTTAGGGGGTAGATCACTGGACTAGGACTTGGGAGACCTAGATTCTATTACCAGCTCTGCCACTGGCTGGCAAGAGACTTCACCTCTCTGTGCCTCAGTTTTCCCATCTGTGAAATGGTAGTTATGATACTGTGCTCCTGTGTAAAGCATTATGCGATCTACTGATGAAAAGTGCTATAGTAGAGCTAGGTATTTATTTATGTATTTATTATACAGTCTCAAACCAAGGGAAACTGGCCAACTGTCGCTAACACAAAATTCAGACCCAGTTGGTCAAACCCTATGGTCAAACCTGGGCCTGGTTTCTAGGCCCAGAACTTTGGTTTGGCACTGTAAAACTCCCCAGACTTGTGGTTTCCCATTGACATGAAACCCAGATGCTGTGGCTGAGTTGAGTGAGCTTTTTGCTCCATCTGAATTTGAAATTCAAAATACAACTCATGGTATATGCCTCATGCACAATTCCAGTGTGGATCTGAACTTCCCCGGAGTGTGAGGCTTCCTGGATTGGGGCTAGCGCTAGTGATGGACTACATTGACTCTGATCCTTGTCCTGGGCTCAAGGAGCTACCTCTTTGTGTGCCCAAGTGAGGGATGGGAACAGCAACAGCCTCTGCATTTCCTCCATGTACTAGGGAGCACATATTGCCACAAAAGGGGTTGAGGCAAGGTAAGCATGGCCCTGCCCCCCTCTGCAGCTGCCTGTGGAGCCAACTGGGTGCACTGGGACAGCATTTTGCACCAACCAAAGGACTATCCTGAATCTCAATCTCTGCCTGAGCTTCCCAGGCGTGTGCTGCTCTGCACCACACCTGACGGGAGGCCTGTGGCTTAAATCCTGTTCTGCCATTGGATTGAACTGGTTCCTGAGGCTTCATCTGGCTTCCCCTCAGACTCCCATGGGACACTGAGTGCCCTGGGGATTAGCATGGAAACAAGGTGGGGAAAGGAAATTGTCATGCTTGTTTACGGTCCAGTAGAGAAGTCGAGGGCTCTGGAGAGTGGGCTCCCTTTGCTTCAGGCCTATGTTACTGAGGGGCATTGTGAGGAAACCTGCACTGCCACTGCTCACGGTGACCCTGTTTGATATTGAGAGCTTGGCTCCCATGGTGGTCAGTCCAGGACCAGTCACCCTCCAATATTGGAAAGGAACACTGTTTATTACACCTGTGATTCCAGACTTCCCAGCATCTTCTTTTACCATAGCACAACTAGCTGAGGGAAGGTGGTGCCCAGATCCAGTATTGTGAGGTTTCTTTTCTTGTACTCATGTTTCATTATATCAAAATTAAATTTAGGATTTTTAAGAAACAAACAAACACTTTCTCAGATTCCCATTTTTTGAAACCTGTAGCTGACAGAATTGTAACAAACAAACAGCACTCTTGTGTGATATTCCTCTGCTTTCAGTGGAACAGAATCACAAATAAATGTCAGTATTATTGCGGTAACAATTCCTTTGTTCTTTACAATCCCCCCCAGTGATACATAAGTGCTGCGTTTTCATATTATCTACATTCACAACAGTCCCTGTTTTCTATAAATATATTATAAAAACTTGGCCATTAGCGCCAGAATGTTTAATCAAAGCTTCTTTTGATCCTTCAGTTGAAAGGAGAATTTAAGCAGGGAGGAATACAGTAGATTTGTTACAACTTCTACAAATGGGAACTATCGCCTCACTTTGCCTTTGATGAATTTGGCTGTTTATATTCCCTTGTGAGTTTCCTGGGCCTGATTCAAAGACCACTGAGGTCAAAACTCCAGTGACTTCAGTTGGCTTTGGATCAGGTCCCTTCACATAATACAAGAACCCGGGGTCACCCAATGAAATTAATAGGCAGCAGGTTTAAAACAAACATAAGAAAGTACTTTTTCACTCAATGCACAGTTAACCTGCGGAACTTGTTGCTAGGGGATGTTTTGAAGGCCAAAATCATAAATGGGTTAAAAAAAGAAATTACGTAAGTTCATGGAGGATGGGTCCATTAATAGCTATTAGCCAAGATAGTCAGGGATTCAACTCCTATGTTGCTGGAGTCCCTAAACCTCAGACTGCCAGAAGCTGAGACTGGATAATGGGATGGGTCACTTGATAATTGCCCTGTTCTGTTTATTCCCTCTGAAGCATCCCAGCACTGGGATGTTGGAAGACAGGTTACTGGGCTATATGGAACATTGGTCTGACCTGGTATGGCTGTTCTTGTGTTCTTAAACTTGTGGGAAAGGGGGGTGTGTGTATGTGTGCACATGCACATCTGTTTTTACTATAGTTTTGGAGAATGGGTCATAATAAGATTTTGTTTTTTTAGTTCTGCACCCTCTCGTATTAATGTTGATAATTTTTAATAATTCACTTTGCCTTTGACTTTTGCGCAAGATATGTCTGTCTCATTGCATCTGGTTAGATTCCCAGAAGCTTCTAGGCATGGATTGCCAGAGCAATACAGATGTAGAATAATAATAGCTCTATCATTAATACTGGGGACACAGTCTCACTTCAGCCTTTCACCAGTAAGTCAGCAATTCAAACCAGCTCATATTGATAGCAGACAGGTGTCCAGATTGCAAACCCCATCACCAGACGGGCAGCAATTGGCACTCTCAGTAGAGCGGTCAAAGACTGAACAGGTCATAGAAACTAAACTTGCTTGTTCAGTTGAGAAGTGGCTCTACTCTGTCAGGATGTGGTCATGTTGGTGGGGCAAACTGGGGAGTCCTCGTCAGAGCAAATGGGAGGGATGGAATCTCCAGAGACTGTCAGTGTAGCGCATTTTCTGGCTACTAAAGTGACACGTTTTCAAAAATGCCAACAAAAAGCTCCTTCTTAATGCTCAGAGGTGTTTTCTGACACAAGGACTAAAGTGGTAAACAGCTGATCAAATTTTCTGATTGCTGATGTTGTGGATTTCAGATAATGGCTTTCCTCACAGATGTGTGGCTAACCCTTTACTTAGTGCTTTGTCTTGGCTGAGCCAATTGACTCATTTCTGGGTTTCCCATGTTGTGGTTTGTGGCTAAGCAAGCAGACATCTATTCTTTAGCTTTCAATGAGTGCAATAGACACTCCATAGATTTCTCACATTAATAAAACATTGTTAATCTATCCCTGGTAATGAACCACTTCTAAGAAGAGGGATTCCAGTTATTGTCCCTTAATCTTTCCCCAGACCTTTGTGTGGCTTTTGAGGATGTGCAATGAGTTCACAATTCCAACACACAAAACTCATTTGAGGCAGAACTAAATGGGTTGCTGGGGAAAACTGGACCCTCTGATTGCTAGGTGGAATTGCTCACTGATAGAGTAAAAGATGTCAGTTTGATCAGCACCTCAGGGGAGCACACAATGGTAGGTGGGAGAGATAACAAGGGAACGATAGAGACCAGGAAGCAAATGTTTCATGTGCATTTTGATGCTGTTACTCAGAATTATCTTCCCAGAAATTGCCTTGTCAGATCTTTTAACACACAATTTTTGTGCCTGATTCAAAAATCTCCTATTCTGTTGTGTAATCAAATGATGGGAACCTCTATAAAGTAACAACAGTGCACTCAGGAAGTTGAATGTGTAAAAGGGATGGACAGAAGAGAGTGAAATGTGAGGTTGCATCTTGCTAAGTGATATGAAATGGGTAGGAGACTGGTGCTGTTGCTTCCACTAGTGGAGAAAGGCTTGCTTCATGGTCATGGAAGTTTATCACTTCAGAATATCTAAGTGGTGGACTGAATAATATCATGATTGGGTTTTGCTCCCTGGGAAGAGCACTCTTCTTTGTTCCCTACAGTTTCTGTATCCATTGTCCTGCTCCTCCTCTTAGACAGGCCCCCACATCCTCTCTCTGGAGAGCGGATCCGCTGTTCTGATGTGTCAGACTTGTCTCCTGGTGCTGTTTATTGTGTCTTTAGAGACCAAAAGCACCCTCCTCCCCACTCTGGCTTGGAGAAGGGCTCCTCTCCCCTTGTGGCTGTAATTAGACACCCGCGGCTGGCCTGTGCCAGCTGACTTGGGCTCATGGGGCTTGAGCTAAGAGGCTGTTAAACTGCGGTGTAGGCATTCAGGCTCGGGCCGGAGCCTGGGCTGTGAGACCCTCCCACCTTGCAACTCGAGCCCAGTGAGCCTGAATCAGCTGGCATGGGCCAGCCATGGATTTTTAATTGCAGTACAGAAATACCCTTAGAGAGCAAACTCTTGATCCTAGTGGGATTCTTTATGGCAGGGAGTGGGGATGGCCCAGCTATGAAAATCCTAATTAAACATGTTATCTGTGTCTTCCCCTCTTAAGAGCGAGTCGTTCCCTGGACTCATGGAGAAGAGCTCTCAGATGGTGAGAGGGTTGGCAAGGCAGAATGCAGGAAGCGCTCAAAGGGCTCAGATAGTTTCTTCGGGCGATAAACTATGAAACTATCAGATCTTCTAGTCTGACCTCTGCACATCATAGGCCACTAAATTTCACCCAGGTACCCCCTGTGTTGAGCCCAGTGACATTAGATAGACCCAAGGCCTTTCAGTCCTCAGGAGGCTGAATGGTTGTGTGCTACAGGCAAAGAATAGGAGAGCCTGAGGTGCCACCATTGCCTGGGGCGCCTGCAGTGGCAGGAAATTGAGTGGGTCAGACATGCCCAGGTAATCATAGCAGGAGAGCCATAACCCATGCTACAGAGGAAAGGAGAGACCCCCTGCAAGGTCTGTGCCAATGTGATTTCAGGCCAGGAAAACTCCCTCTCTGTCCCAAATGTGACTCTCAGTATAACCCTGAGCAAGCTATAATAAGGATTTACAACCTGCTGCCTCCAGCTTGCGTGGCATCTGGGGGTGAGCCATCCACCTGCAGTGGCGACAGCGTTTAAACATGAAGAGCATGAGTGAGCTGAGAAACGGGGTAACAGCCAACCTCCAGCTACTCTAACAAAACAGCAGGGCTTTTAACATAGTATTCTGGGTGAATTTACCTATTGTATGTAACCCACATGAGAGTCACACCTACAGCTCTCACAATGCTTTTGACAGCAACGCCTCCATCCTAACAGAGCTCTCTGGGCACCGCCAAGCAAGGAGCTGCTGTGCTGACAGAAATAGCCTATGGCAGTGGAAAAAGACAGGCAAGGGAGGGAGAGTGCACACACACACTCACACAATGACTCCATCTGCAACTTCTCTCTGCACTGTTTGTCCTGAAGGTACCTATGGGACATGCTGCCTGCATTGCAAACCATGAGGGCTGCGCATTCAGCTGATTCATTCGTGCTCTTCGCAGTAACAGTGGAAATGTAAATCAGCTGTCAGTTTGTGAGACAGCAATATTTGGCCTTAACTACACTGTAAAGAGATTATAGCTGAGATGTTCAAAGGCTGTAAGGGAGCCAGGCATAGAGCACCATTAAATTCCAGTGTGATTTGGACCCTGGATTCACTTGAACCCTTCTGAATAATCTCAGCCCACACATTCAAGCCACAAGACAGCCCAGGGAGTCAAGAGGAGCAGGTCTGGGACACCCCTCCCTACCCCCTCAAGGTTTAACAGACTCATCTTCACACCATCTGCTGTCTTCCATTTAAGTCTCTTCAGGTGGCATTGTAGCAGTCAGTATTTCAGGATGGACCCAACCCTCTTTTCATGCCCTCTTCTGCTGGACTTATTGCAGGAAGGTCACAGGAAGGTATTTTTATCTCACTAACATCTCCAGTTTTGAAGTGTCTTGTGATTCACCTTTACTTTGACTTTCCTGCAAGCCTTATGCAGTTTTTACACATTAAAGCAATGCTTTGCATATCTATAGCTCCTCTTCATTTGGGATCTGGAAGCTCTCTATGAACTCTCATTAAGCCTCACAGCAATGCCCATTGTGAAGTATTATTGTACCCATTTTATAGGTGGGCAAACACATGCATAGATTTACCCAAGGATATTTAGTAAATTAATGGAGCTGTAGTGCAGTTAATGACAGTAGTCCTGCCATTAGTCTTGCATCCCAGTCCTATGATTTTTAACTCCTAGACTGTTCTCCTTGTAGCTGTTCTGAAGGCTAGGGGTCATATACTCTTACACTAAAATTATGTGCTGCTATAAACTATATTGATAGATCTCTACCTCTGAGATCCTCCTATGGAAAATGCAAATCACAGATGTGCAAGCCATATTCACTCTCCCACTCTCAGATGACAGATTATTGTCTGAAACTGGCTCCTGCAAATTACCTGTTGACTCTGACTGTGCATTCCAGCTATGTCCCATTACCAGCCCTGTTTCATGCCTTCCCCCAGGAAATAAAGCCATTCTCTTCCCTTGCACATGAAAACTGAGGTGAATCAAACACTGTGGTTTCCTGTCTCTTAACTCACTCAGTGAATCACTTTCTAAGGCTATGTCTGCACTACCACATATGTTGGCAATATTTATGTTATTCAGGGATGTGAATATTCCACTCCCCCTGAGTGACATAAGTTACACCACCATAAGTGCTAGAGTGCACAGCGCCATGTTGGTGGGAGAGCTTCTCCAGCTGACATAGCTTATGTTGCTTGCAGGGGTGGGATTTTTTTATGTCGATGGGAGAGCTCTTTCAATCATAGCTAGCGGAAGTGTGTTTCCTGGAGCTGAAAATCACACCTTCAGCTCAAAGTGTAGACATATCTGAAATTTCTTGTTTCAGATCTTTACTTGCACCCAGGGTGATCTTTGCAAGCTCTTTGGGGCTGGCCCTGTTTTTATGTTTGTACAGTGCATAGTGCATGGGAGTCTCCAGGTGCGACTGTAATACAAATAATAAGTATCCTAAATAACCAGTTGAACTGCTCAGAGCATGGATGTGGTCAAGAACCTCCGAGAACTCTTGGTACTTGCTTTGTTTTAACCGCCTGTTATTTTTCAATCTCAGGTTCTAATTCAACACTTTAACTTAATACTAGCCATCTTTCCACTGCCCACTATTGTTGGACATCGCTTGGGCCACCACTTTGTGTGTTTGATACTCACCACAGGTTATAGGTATTCAAAGCTGGTCTTGTCAATCTGTAGGCCATATGTGACCCATCATGTCTAAAGTTTTATCTCTTCTCAATTCTCCATACGTAGGCCAGATAAGCACTGATCAAAGTGCTTCAGGTATACAAGTATCCATTCCATTCAGACTATCAGACTGTCTGTGCTGGGAAGTGCAGTCATTATCAGTGTTGTTAAACCTCTGATTGCTCTTTAGATCTATTCATGTGTATCAAAGAGGTCTTTAATTTGATTTAATTGAGTTTTCAAATTGCCTAGATCTGACTGTACATATATTTCTGCTGTAGAATTTGTCTCCCTAGTATACGGCCAAATGATACAACTAATGGATAATTACAATTATTATGTGCCAGAAGATTACTGGAACAGCACAGGCAAAAAAGGTCTTGTCTTATATTCAGGTTGGGTGGTGATTATTATTATTATTATTTTTGCATCAATTAAGGAGATGTAAAATAGACAAAATTTTTAAAAAGTGATAGCACTTAGCAAAATGTTTATTATTTTCTCTCTGTTCCTCATTCCCCTTACATATTGGGTCTGATCCTAGCCAGTGCTGAGCAGCTTCAGAGGCATGCTGAGTGCTCTTAACCTCTGTTGACTTCAGTGAGAGTAAAGGATTCTTCCAGGAATGCTGGAATAAGCTGTTGCTCTATATCCAAGAGACTAATGGCTACTGTAATGGGCTGGTGGATGGCATCGGAATGGCTCAACTGCATGTCATGTGCCTCCTTCTGCTAATGGAGTTTCTCCTTTAGATGAAGTAGTAGGTGGACAGAGGCTGCTAAACAGATTTCAGTAATATTGAAGAGTGTGAATATTATCCAAATATGGTGCCCTGAATACAAATGGCATCAGAACCTAGTGCCTGCTCACCCTATCCTAATGTAACTGCTAATCCTTTGTGGAGTGTAAACCTCAGTTTTCATGCAGAGGTCACCTCCTGAAGAGCCATCCCATGCCTCTGAGTGATGGCTGGAATAAGAACTTGTTAGGGAGTGCCTCCAATCCTAAACCTTCTGGGAAAAAAGAATTGCTGGGTCTTCTCAGGACTGAACCTGAACCAATGGCCTCTCTATGCTCTGATTCCTGAGTTCGCACAAGGAATTGCTTAATTCCTATTCACCCATACAGGCTGGATAACAATGTTGATTGATTTTCTTTCCTTTGTTCTGGGGGCTCCTTTGTGACTTTTGTTATAGGATCATTTTGCTCTCTAGGCTTCAGTGTTAGCTAGTGAACAGCAGCATTTATTTAAAAAAAAAAAAAAAAAAAAAAAAGAAAGGGAAAAGGAAAGAGAAAGAAAGAAATCAAATAAGAGAGGGTTAAAATGACCCTCCCAAAACACATCAGGGCAAAGGGGAAACTTATTGGGTTGCTTCTCTCTCCTCTCCTTCCATCTTTCCTGGGTTTGTGTGTTCAGGGACCTATCTTCTGATATGTCTATAAAGCACATGACACATTTTAGGGTACTATACGCTTTTAGGGCCAGATTTGTGTCTTTCAAGTATGTCTGGAGCATGTAGCTGCAGTTCTGCAGGAGGAGCTGAGCTAGGACATAATCCCTTGAACCACAATTCCCTCTTCCTCTCCCTGGCGTGCAGCCTGCACTGTCACTGAAGGGCATCGATTGGCATTGGTGGAATCTAGATTTAGATTGGTAGAATCAATATCTGAATTTTTTTCTCGGATATAGTCACAGATGGGCTCTCATATCTGACATCAAACTATTAGAATCCTTAGAAGAGTAAAAGCGTTTCCCATGGAATCTTGCAAATTTCATATTGTACTATTCAGAATGAAGCCTGAAACTTCCAAGTGCCTCATGAGAGAAACTGTCAGCCAGCATCTTGTTTGTTGCCAACCAATTCCCTGTGCGTTCTATGCACAATCTTCTAATACACTTCTGATTCCCCCCACCTCCCCATTACTGAGAAATGCTGGTGCTTTGGCAATTGTGCAGTGTGTTGCTTTGCCATGTCAATTTCAGGCTTAAGGTGTCTGTGAGCTGGTTATCAGCAAATAGAGGCCTAAACACTAGGAGGCCTGCTGGTAGCTCTTGGTAAGTAAGAAAACAGATCACATGATGCAAATGTAGCTGGCTTCTGCATATTCGCTTCCCTGGGTTCATCTTCCAAAAACTGCTGTAATGTTAAATTTAGATTTGTAAAGCAGATGCTAAAATACATGTTATATAAGCTTATTGGTATAATTGGACTCTTCAAGCCTGGACTGAATAATCTTTAGGCTTAATAACCCATGTTTAATTATTTGAGGAAAGAATGTGTAATTACATCATTCACCAAAAATGCAGGGCTACTCCTGCATTGCATACATGCCCTTTCAGCTCTAGTTGTAAGAAAGACCTGCCTAGATTTAGAAGGTTTTCTCCAGAGGTACACTGGATCAACCGTGTTTAGATTTTAATCGAAAGACCTGGCTGTTAGAGCAATGCTCCAATAAGGTCCTTTGACATTGTTTGCTTATTTTATTTTTTAACCAAATCATGTTGCCACCTGGTTCAGTGTGATGCCAGTTTATTATGTGCATGCTCTGTCCACATGGAAATGGAATGCTACATCATGCCCAAAGGTGTGGGTTTACCCACTTGTCCCATAGTTCTAAAACAGCCTGCTTCCCTTTTGGAGTTGCCGTGGATGTGAAACAACTTGCCTGGACTAGTAAATAGCTCCATTGGAATTGCCCAACACATGATTTTGCATTTTTTAAAGTGAACGAGCAAGTCATGGGGAATAGCAGCTGATGTTAAAAACAAACCCCAAATTTCACTTGCTAATGCTTCTAAGTATCTCGTTGGTATCATTTTTTGATCTCCCTTCCTTTTGATCTGCTTTTTGATCAGATTCAAATTAACCTGGTGTCTTGTTTTGTGAATTTTGCATGTGCCATGTACCATAGCTATTGTATTATTTACTCTGAGAAGGAAATCAAAGCTGATCTGTGTGCCATTAGACACTATGCTGTAGTAAACACCAAAACATGTCCTTTTTCAAGTGAGATTTAAAATTCTTTATTTGCAGTGTTCAAAACAATGGCAAAGGTGATTAGTAATGGGATACACAGCCTTTCATCTCCTGGGTTTATGTATCCTTCCATGAGGATTCCATTCCTGTTGTCTTCCCCGGAAATGTTGGGTGTGACGCGATGGTAGGATATAGCCCTGAGCCTGGGTCACTACTACAAATCCTGGTACTGTGGGTCTCACCAAACCTCTGCAGGTTGTTAATCTCTGCAGGTTGCTTGGTGGCTTGTGTCAATGACCTTGTGGTCTCATGAGAGTTGCTAGTGTGCAAGAGCCCTTGTCATTAAAAACTATCGGTGACTATGATTCAGGCAAGCATTCCTATGCAAGAAAGTCATTTAAACATGTGCTTAACTCCCATGAAAGCCAGTGGGCCTTAAGCACATACTTAAAGTTAAGCACAAGTTTAATGATTTCCTGATCTGGGGGACCACACTTTGTGTTGTTTGTGTTCTGGATCAGAAAGCTCTGAGAATGGGCCCAGAGACTTAACATTTCTCTTCATTTTAGTTGCAGCTCCATCAATCCATGCTAGTAGAGGATGGTGTGGGGGAACACTCTAATTGTGACAATCCTGTTCGTTCCTACTCTGACTGTCATGAGCCCTCAAGTACCCGGCTTTCGTCCACCTCCCCCATTGTTCTCTATGCACTTGTATATCTATGTTTCCTATTTACTGTATCATTCTACCTCTGCATCTGACGAAGTGAGCTGAGTCTCATAAAAGCTTATGCCTACAAAAATTAAATGTGTTAGTCTTTAAAGTGCCACAGAACTCTTGTTGTTTTTGCTGTTCGTTCTAGGGATTCAAACTATTAATTAAACACTCGTGTCTTGCAGTAGTACTCACAGGCCAACCAAAGATGGTCCCATTGTTCGAGGCACTGTACAAATGCAATAAATAGCAGTCCCTGTCCCAAACATTGTATATCTAAAATACAGGACATGAGGAGGCTGAGACAGACAAGCAGGCTGCCATCGGGGAAGATGGGGTAACTAAAATATTAGGGTGTGTACAATTCTTAGCCTGTCAGGATGAAGAGATGAACTGAAGACTTCACTTCCCAGCTGATGTCAATTTGTCACCTTTGCCAACAGGTGTTTTTTTACATAGTTAGTTACCAGGCATTTGTGCAAATACTTATTGATTTAGTAAAACAGAAAGTTGGTCACTATTTAAAAAAAACACTTCCTTTTAGGCAGTGTGGGATAGAGGATAGGGCACCAGGCTGGAACTTGGAAGATTGGGTTCTATTTCTGGATATGCTACTGACCTGCTGGGTGACTTGCTCTGTGCCTCAGTTTCCCCTTATATAAAATGGGGACAATGGATACTGACATCCTTGCTTTGCACTCTACTGATGAAAAGCACTAAATCAGAAATAGACGACGGTAGTGTATCTTGCATGGTATGTCAAAGGCACTGCATTGTAGGGAACATGTTTCATGTGTATGTAACTTTAGCTTCATGTCAGTGAAGTTTGCGTAGCCTAGCACTGGGAGAATGTGAATGGCTCCAGACTAATGACAGTGAATTTTCTTTAAGGTAAATCCCCAGGAATCTAACTGTGAACACCTTCTTCTGGCAAAACTCTTTAGGCAAATTTGCTGTGACTACAGGTGGGAAAGTTCAAACCAGAACTGAGCTGAGCTACTACCTTCTGCAATAGCACTGGCGTCTTGTGTCCATACGGCGATTAAAAATACTGTGTGGGTGTAAAGTACTCAGTTTATCCCTGGAGCAGACACAGCAGGAACAGCTCAGCACAAGCTTCACCTCACACCATCCTATTCATGTGTCTCAACTCTGACCATGAGGGACCGTTTCTTGGGGCATTGTTCAAAGTCCATTCAGTCACCGTTTCTGCTGAGGTTCCCAATGAGGTGGGCAATTGTGGTGGTGGTTTTGTGATATGGACACCAGTGGCCAGACCATCAGCTAGTGTAAATGGGCACTACCCCATTGACTCCACTGACACTTCAGCTGTTTACACTAGCAAAGGGTCTGGCCCCTGGATCTTAACCACCAAAGAAATTCACCATTTGCATTCTGTTAAACTGTCTGCACAGATTAATTGTCCATCCTTCCATTGGGATCCAATGGCTCAGTCATGGCTGCCTGGGGAAGATGGGGACAAAGCTGTGCTCTGTGTTCAGAGATGGCCATTCAGCTTTGCTACAACTCCAGCAGGTTTACTGAGGCTGACAAAGCCCGGGAGAGAACCTGGGCCTGGCCTCAAGAACGTGGGCCCAATTCATGACTGTGGGACTGGAATGTGAAACATGCAGCTTTTGCATGAAACCAGGAGACACTTTGGGGATTTTGACTGAGCTATGCTTTGAGGCTTTGGATATTTTGTTCTGAATTGAAGGCAAATTTCAGGGAATGAGAACCACACCTGTTTTAAGCCAAGAAAACGTACTAGCGAACCCCTTAGGAGGGGCATCCACGGGGCCAGATCCTCCGCTGGTGTAAAGCATTGTAGCACAATTGGCAAGAAGACAACTGACACCAGCGGAGGATCTGGCCCACTGAACTTTACCTTTGTCTGAAGGAGACACTGCTTGGTGTGTAATTAGTCACGGTGATTGTACTTCCTGGAAGGGAAGTGGAACCGGGAGGCCACTTGAACAGATTCTAAAGCAAACAGCTAGGAGTGTTTGGCAAAGCAATTGCCACCTAATTCAGCTCTCTGAAGAGTGGATGGACAGATCCTGAGTCACTTTTAAGCATTTCCTTCTCTCCCTGGGATTCATCCAGGAAGCCACAGTTCCTTTCGTTAAACATGCAGTGTACACATGAGTGTACAACCTTCAGTGTGGAACAGGCATGAAGGATAAGTTACTTACATGATTGAAGACACCAGCTAAACTCTCCTGCTCAGAGGCCAGGCCTGTTTTTCAGCTCAGGTCCTCATTGTGCAGATGCATAGAGCAATGTGCCAGCATTGCTGCAGCAGAGCAATTAAACGCTCTTCTGGCTTCTGCAACTCAGGCTTTCATGTTTTTCTCTCTGACTCCTACACATCTTGGCTGACCTATGGAGGCACCTTTTGACCAATCTCTCAGTTCTTCCCCAAAGATCTAAGAAAGCTCTGAGGCCTCTCTCTTTTCTCACCCATATCGTTTAAGTCAGGAGCCACCTCCACTGGCTGTAAATGAGAGCTCATGCATCTTTCTTGTTATGGGCCAGCAACTTCTCCTGTGTCCCAGGTTTTATCTATCCTCACTGGATAATTGCCCACACAGTCCACTGTGGCAGGCTCAGCAAGTCTCTGAAGATGTCCACCGGGCAGGGTGTAAAAATTAGACAAGAAGTAATAAGGTGCCACTTCCCAAAACATGAGAGAGGCATGAGGTGTAAGAGCAACATAAAGAAAGATTCTGACACAGGATCGTATCCTCAGGCCTTTGTTGAGGCACACTCCCAGTGCAAACTCACTGACTTCAGTGGGAGATTGCCTGGCTAAGGGCTTAAGGGTTTGGCCTATAGTAAATATTGCTAACATAACCTAAGAGCAGCTTCGTTTCACTGTACAGTATTCACATACCTTAGCGATGTCTCAGTTCTGGATAAGGTGATGGTACTAAGAGTTCTCAGCAACTGTTAGCTTTTGCAGGAACTTTGTTGTCCCTGTGTAAGCATGGCATCCTTTACTCATTTTGGGTCTTTGTCACAGCAAGGGTCTGATACTGACAGGGTGATTAGTCAGCGTGAGATAAGCATCACATGTACTGTAATTCCTAGATCTACGCTGAAAGTGGGGTGACAGCCTCAAATGTGGAGTCTGACTTTTTAAAAACCAGATGCACGATTGCTTGCCTACTGTCTGTACTCCGTTACAGGAACTGCAACATACAAATAGCCAGTTGTGCTCACAGATGTCGTCTGTCCATTTGCACTCTCAATTATTTTCCTGTGTGTAACAGCTAACGTACAGTTCCGTAAGAAGGTTTCTGATCTTTTGTACATTATATTATTACTATTTGTATTTCTGTAGCACTTAGGAGCTCCAGTTGTGGACCAGGACCCTGCTGTTCAAACAGAAAACAAAAAGGCTGTCCCTGCTCCAAAGATCTTACAATTTAACTATAGGACAAAAGATAGCAGGTGGATACAGAGGGGGGAGCACAAAGAAATAAGGCACTGGAGTGCGTTTATTACATGGGGCTATGTATTTTGATGATCCATTTGCAGAATGCATGGTAGCTTGAACCAAAAGTGGCTTCAGATTTTCCTTCCTCTACTAGAAAGTGTGTGTCTGCCTGTGTGACAGACAGATCAGGCACTGCTTTCTCCCATGACTCCCACACTGAAAGGCAGACACAATGCTGTTCTTTCTTTGACTAGCTCTTCCCCAGCTGCTTAGGATTCTGGAGCGCTCTAGAAATGCTGTTGCGGAGGACTGGTTGTGGGAGGTGGAGCAGTGGCTGTGCGTCAAAGTCTCTTGTGCTCTTATGTTTGCTCTAAGACATTGTTAGGGATGGTGTTTGGAGACAAGCCGAAGCTTGCAGAGATTTCCTTTCCCTGGGTATATGCAAAGCAAAGGGCAATATATCGTAACATTTAAAAAAAGAGATGGAAACTTGACATGCATGAAGGAGAGTCCGGGCGTCTATTAAGTGAGGTGACCGATGCTGGTGTTCTGGATCCTTTAGTGGAGGAGTGGTGATCATGGCTGGATGGATAATCCTAGAGACTGAAGTCTTCCAACCACTAAACAGATGCGGCCTAGGCAGTGGCAGTGCAAGTTTCCCACACTAGCTTGTTAAACTGTCTTGGCACTGAGCAGGATGAGATTGACTCGAGGGATGGGGGTGGAATTCGGTCTCCATAACCCATTCAGTTTTCCACCTCTCTGGTGGAAATGCCAACAAGGAGGCCTGTCAGTGGCCTCTGAAGCTGGGTGTTGCCATGTGGAAGCTGACATCTGTGGATGGGAACGAAAACCACGCACCCATTTAAAGTATATATATATATTTTTTTTTGGTATTATAGTAGTGTTTAGAAGCAGCTGTTGGGGATCAGTACCCTATTATGCAAACACCCACCAGAAAGATGGCCCATACCCCAAAGAGTGTACAGACTGCTCTGGGTCACTGCCCAGCTGGGTAGCCTACAGCTTAATACCAATTCCTTCAGAGATATGCTCTGACACAGTATCTCTGGGGCGGATACTGTCCTGATCCCACTTCCCCTTGCCCCATATGGTATTTAGTGGAAGCACTGAGAAAGGAACGGCTGCAGCCTTCTCCATGTGAGAGCATCTAGACAGATGATAAATATTTAAAAGTTTTTAACTAGCTGCACTGGAACTGAACCCAGTAGTTCTGATGTTGCCAGCGCTGTCCCAACAGGGGACCCTCACGCCCCAGTGAGAGTTGACTTTGGGTGGGAGGCGGATGATGCAAATGAATCTGGCCAACAAGGAGTCCCGCCTCCTCTCTGCTGGCTCCACAGAAGGGGAATGACTGATGGGGTGTTGGGGAGAGTTTGCAGTATAAGGACACTGCTGGGCTGGGAAAGGTGTGGGCATGGCTAAAACATGCCTTGTGGTGGAGAAGGATCAGGAGTGATTGTATTGAACATAAAGGATATGGAACACTTCTCTTCAGCAAGGCTTCTGGATGCAGACAGACTCTGTGACTCTTTCAGCTTCTCTCGCTTGTGGGCTGACTGCAGTCTGTGCTACCTAATGTCACCGCACAGGGTCTCTGCAAGTCCTGGCCTGGGATCAGCGGGGTGGGTGGGGTGGGTGGGAGGAGACTGCAGGGATTGTAGGGGGTGGCAATGATAGTCTTGGCACCTCGTAGAGCCACATTGTGCTTGCACACACCCATGCCAGCATATTGGGATCTCTCCTCCATCCTGAGAGAAGCAACCCCACAACCAAAGGATGCCCTGGCTCCTGGTGAGATCCCATCCCATCTGGGTATAAAAATGCTATGGTTTCAGTGGCATTAACATTTTCCACTTCTTAAATATTGCTAAGCCCTGATGTTCCATATGTGAAGGAACTGTGCATTCAGCCCATTGTCTGGGGATTAGCTTGCTGGCTGATGCGTTCCTTCCTCCAAGGTACTGGGACATGATAGAGGGGGGAGAAAAGGCTTGCAGCTTTGGAATACGGAGAGGAAACTGTTCCTGTTGCAGTTGGATGAGGAAGGCCCCTCTCACTTTGAATTGGCACATGCTGGAAAAGGGACAAGTTTGAACTAGATTTTTGTTTTGCTACAATCAAAATACCTTAATGTTCCCGCCTCCCCTCTTGGAAATTCTGTACTGATGCCTCATTGCCATCTCTGTCCTAAAGTTCACTTCAAATTAGATCTCTGTTTTTACAGCAAAACCTGTCAGGACAAGGTTCCAGGGCTTAACTTGTAATTAAAAGCTGGAAGAGACTCCCATGGAGTCCAACAGTTAGTGTTTAAACAAGAATCACAGTTTTCTTCCGCAGCCTTTTCTGATCATTGCGTCAGAGCCGACTTTCTAATCCTTTTAAGAGGAAGGAGGCCAGGGGAAATGTGTGTGGAGCGGAAAGCCACATCTCCTGCAGCCCATGGGAGAAGGACGGCTGGTTAGAAGGGAGGGGGCAATGCAGGTATGGAGATGAGGTGACAGCAGGTGAGAGAGAAGGAAAATGAAGATATGAAAGTTAAGGCGGGGATGGTGAACAAACAAACATCCTAACAAAAGCTGCTTCTAGCTATTTGTGTCCATTAGGGACATGATGTATTCTCGGATTTCTCCTGAAACATGATTTGCATTTGAAATGTATGTAATAAACTGTAACCACAGCAAAATGCATCTGATATTTGCTTGAGAACCTGTAGCTGGCAGAACTGATCTCTCCCAGTTTGCACTCTGACACTCTTAAATGATATGAATTGAATGACATACCAGAGTGCAATGGGGTCTACTCTCCCACCTGTGCAGGATGCGAGTTACTTTGGCCTTCCACTAGCATAACGGATCACAATCTGCTCAATGTGTGTAAGCAGGAGCAGAGTTTGGCCCACTGTGGATAATCCAGCATGGGGCTATTGTAAGCTTTGCTCTTCATGACAGAATAGTTAAGGTTATTTCGATTATTTGAAAAAAAAATCTTGTCTTCCGTAGGTGTGTAATGTGCAGTACATACTGGGAAGAGACGCCAAATTCCAACTCCTGTCACTCTCTGAACACCTGGAATGCAAAGGCCAAGGGATTCACTACATCAAGGCAGAAGATAGTGGTAATTCCTCGTTTTAGCAGCAACACCTGAACGTCTATCCTCCAACACGTATTGCAGCAATCAACAGGACTGAGACAGGACAGACTTCTGGACCTGGACAGGCTAGCTTAGAATTCGAGAGAGGAGACTCTACATGGATTCCATAGGAACCTGGGAATATTTTCTAAATGGAAGGGGAAAGCTCCTTACCTCCTGAAGATTATTTTTATCATTGGAACTGAATCCTTTGTGCCAATATGACATTTTCCATTTTCCAGCCTGACAATTGAAATAACGCTGCGTGGGTTGGTGTGGATGTTCTGAAGAGGCACTTTGAGAGGCTACAATGGCTCTGGCATCTCCAAATGTCATGCTAGGGGCCCTAGGGCAACTAGAAGAACCACCACTTGATGATAACCATCACCATTTCTTGTCTGCAAACATCATCGCAGTAGGTAAGTGAAAGCTAATTAGCCCCTGGTTTTGTTGTTTTGGGGCATTTAAAACTTCTTTTCTTGTATTTTTTCTTTTGGAAGCTATGGTCTTACATGGGCATCTAGTTTTTTTGATTACAGGCTGCACTAGGGCATCGTACTATGGCTGGCTTACAAACCATTGGGGCAGACTCTGTGATCTGCCCCACTCCCTTTGCAACACTGAGACAGTGCAGAGGGAATGTGTTGGGATCTGAAGCCACAGTGGCCAGCATGTGATCTGCTCCTGCAGTCCCCAGCTGGTATGTGGTCCCTAGGAGACCATGAACCATTGGTACAGCCCAGGACTCAGCAGAGAAGCTTGCCTTTTAAGTTTCACTGAATACTAAATGTTCCGAAAGGCTTTTGTGACCAGTCTTAGTGGCATATAAAATGCAATAGAACAATCAGTCAATATCTGTCTGTCTTGCTCACACATTCCTCACTCACATGCTCACTCACACACTTTGGACAAGCTTCTTGCCCTTTTCCACACCTCCTCCTATTGTAAAGGTCGGTAAATTAAAATGTGCACTTTCCAGCATCTTTCACCTGGGCAGTTCAGAGCACTTAACGAATAAAACCTCTGATCCCTGCCTGAGGTAGGGAAGAGGGACAGAGGGATCATGTCATGCAGCAGCTGTTTGATAGATATCTGTTCTATGGTTTAGAATACATCACTATCATCTCTAAGATTGCAGCAATGCTGTGCAACTGTTCAGCGCAGGAACTGAAAAAGGATGCAGAATCCAGTTAAAGCTACAGAGACTTTGGTGAGGCAGAATGTAACTATCTGTACTGGAATTTGCCCAGAAGCCTGGGGTTAGCTCCTGACTCTTACAAAGAGATACACAAGATCTTTAGTGACCATGAGTTGAAAGGCCTTTGTTTGACAAGATGACACCCTAGCAACACAATAATGCTGGGCCAATTCTGATTTGGAGAGAAGAATGTCCACTTACAGAGTCACTAACGCCACTTCCCATGGCATCTCTTCATTCATCTGAGGTGCCCTGTCCAGCTACTGACTCAATCCAGCCCAGTTTACCTTGGGAGAGCTAGGAGAAGCACTGTCTCTAGTGGCATGGGTACACTGTAACTGGTTTACTTAGCCAAGAAAGTTCAAATTGCCTGAATCTTTGTGTCAGCACAGTGCACAGCAACCTCATGCTAACTAATACATGGAGAGGTTGAGTCGCTTGCCCAAAGTTGCACATTGTGTCTGTGTTTCAGACAGTGTTAATACCCAATTTTTGTTTGTCTTGCAGTGTGTTTTGCTAGACCCTGGTCTATAACTCCTCCTAAATGCCTATGTCACTGGCTATCGTTTAAGGGGGTTGAAATTGGATCTATGTTTATATATATTTCTTTGCATAAAAGAGCTGCTTGCTTTGTCAGTGTTCTTAAATGCATCCCATAGAATGCATAATTGTGGGGTAATTGTGTTCTGAATCTGTGATACATAGTACCATAAGATTATTGTGATTGTAGAGATAGATTAATGTAGCAGTAAATGCAGCTTTCAAATGCTTCCCAAGCCATGCTATGCCTAATAATCTCTTTATGCAGGCAATCACATTTAGGCCTCAATAGACTGTCTTAATGTTTTTAAGATGCACTTGAATAAATGGGAACCTAAACTGTGGTCACCAGGGCTTTAATGAAGTGTTAACCAACAAGACAAACTGGGCACCCCCTCTTGTTGGAGTCTTATAATGAGAATCCATGTGTGATATCATTTCTTAATGAACCAAAATCGGCAAGCCAAGCATTAAAAAGTGGCATGTGCCTAAATTCACAGAGAGGTTAGGAAGGCAGAATAAAAGTACCCTACGTACTTACCAGTCTTCAAACAGCACTGGACTGTGTGGGGCAGGGAGGCCCTGAAACCAGCTGTGATCCACCATATCCAGTTCATGAATGGCTTAAGAGGGATGTACTTTTGGAACAAAAATTGGTCTTTATGGGAAATGAGGTCACTTATATTTACAACAGGCCCCAGATAGGGCAGTTTGGCCTCTGATTTGCTAAATGATTCAGCATAAACCCAAAAGGTCTGATTTTCAAAGGGAGGACAGTGGGCATTCCTGGAGAAATGCACATGTGCCCTTGTATCCACAGAATGCATGAGTGTTCCCAATGTGCCTTCAAAACCTTGTGTGCTCTCATGCTCCCAGAAAAATATATGATGCATTGAGTGTACTTGCAGGAAGGTGTGTGCGTGTGCATGCGCCTATTATTGCAGACACAAGAATGCAAATGCCATCTGATGTGGCCACAAAACCAATGCATTTACACATGCAAATAAGCACTTTCCAATACAAAATCTGGCAACTGTACACATAGGCATCTAAATATCTGGTTTGCTCATTCAAATGCAGGTTGTAGCAAGCAATGGGAACATGTCTTTCATCCTTCCCTTCCCCGTCCCCTACTGTGATAATTTGTCCTGAAGTGTAAACCTGACTAATAATGGCTAACAATCTTCCGAGGGAAAAGCTAAACAGTCTCTGTTAAGTTTCACCATCTGAATCTCTCACGTTGTATGTTAACAGTGGTGCCCCTGACAAATGAGTTAATTAATTGGAATATTCTCACTGGATAGGGGGCAACTTGGTGGCTTGTTCCCTTTGCTAATTAGGGTGAAATCAGTTCATATTATATGTAAAAGTGAAGCTGGCAGGAGAGTTAATTACAGGTAGGGAGTTGATTTCTCCCCACATGAGAGACAAGAAATTTAAGGCCAAATCATAACAGTCCTTTGAGGCAACCATTAGAAGTTCAGTGGAATGTGCATCTTTCTTGTGCAGGGCAAGTAACAGGAAATTGACGAAACATGAGTACTCTTGAAATCGTTACAGGGATGAGACCTGCTGATCAAGTCAATGGGCCAGAATCTTAGATGGCCTAGCTCCATTCCATGTTGGGATCGGGGCTTGAGATAGTGTACGAACAGAAAATGATGGAATGGTCCAAACAGCATGTGTTGAATTCTACTAGACACCTAAATCATTGAGTTGTCCTACAAAAAATACTCATTAGAAACCACTGGGCATCCCCTTAAAATGGCTAAATTTAAAATTGTCAGTAAATGTAGGAGGAGCTAATGCAATTTGTTGTGTGTGTGCATGGTATGGGATTCTCCCAATGTGTATGAAGTTTTGAGAAAAAAATATGGTGTTTCGTGCAGGCAGTATGGTGATGCCGGAATGAATTATGTTAGAGATCTCGGAGACTTGTCAATTATAAATAAAATGGGGAAACAACTTCTACTTTGGGCAAACTTGATGCAGCTGAAAGGGATAAGATGGGAAACACTGAGAACTTTGAATGCTACCAAATGGTATGTTGTTTTAACAGATCTGACTGGCCTTGGAAAGCATAACTTTGCAACTGAATAATTAGCAGGAGTTCAATCTTTTTTAAAGACATGGATGATTAGTGTAATTGTTTATTTGCTCTTTCTCTTCTTTAGTGGACTGTAGCATAGAAGCCAGTCTTAGAAAAAAAATCTAAATATGTGAATGATCAGCAAGACCGTATCTTGTGGGTTAGTGTCCATACCATTGCATCACATTTAACTGTGGAAAATATAAAATTGTTAAAACACACTAGCAAACAGCCTGCAAAGCTGGTGAGTGAACATAATAGGTGAACTGGGGACCTGATGCAGTGAGTTAGTACACTGATTGCTCTTTAGCTCCAGAGACCATAGCAATGTGTAGTTCCACTTCATCAGCAAGGCTAAGTAACTGGCTTTGCAAATTCTTTCCATCCTTTAGTTCGCATTTCAGTGTTTTTTGTCCATGTCCTGGGGTTTCTGCTTTTGTGGGTCTTGTGCACTCTGATCAGTTGAGTCCCTCATGAGAGAAGAAATGAGGCCAATTCTAGTAATTGTTACAAGAGGAGCATTAACCTTCAATTTACCACGGGCCAAATCCTAGCTCACTTATTTACTGAATGCTGAACTCCCACTGACTCAGGGGACTCCATAGAAATTGGCTTTGCTTTGAGCAATTGAAAAGCCTGGGAATGTAGTTTACCATTGAAAAGAGACAAGCAAAAGGGGACATGACAAAATAATGAATGGAATAGACAAGATAGATCAAAAGCTTCTGTTTTCCCTGTCATACCACAAAAGCAAGGTGACAGTGAATGAAATTGAGACATTGGCCTCCAGAGGAGCCAGTCTGAAATAGTTTATACAGGGCAAAATGCAAAGAATGGGGCAGGCAAAGCCCTAAATACTGGTGGTCTTTCTTCTATAAGACATACCAAGCCAGCAACAAACAGCTTCTGCTCACCTCACTGGTAATTCAGAAGACAAAACACAGTTTCCTTAAAAACTATCCAGCCCTTTACCTAGCACCCAGACAACCAAGTCAAATATGATGGGGATTACTGAAAATCTTTATCCATAATATGTAAAAAATTTCTACCAATCCCAAAGGATCGGACACATTACCAAAGAGGTCAATGAATCTGCTCCCTCAAACTCTGCTCAACAGCTGATGTTCTAAGTTGTGTCTGTGGTATCGGAAGCTTGTTGGGGTAGGGACCACGTCTTCCTCCATACATGAGGACAGCATTCAAGAAGCAGCAACAGTGAACAATCATCATTCTTAGGGTAAATACAGCAGCTCTCAACTCAAATGTTGGAATACCTCCGCATCAAGGGGCCTGAATATCAGCAGGTGTAGACCAGGGTTTCTTCATTGACTTATGGGAAGATTTTCCAAAACACCTAAGGAATTCAGGAGCGCAAATCCCAATCATCTCCAGTCAATGCTCCTAAATAATGTAGCAGCTTTTGAAAGTCTTCCCTAAGTCCCTGATTTACACCAGCCAACAATCTGACTCAGGATGTTTTGCTTTTAAAAATTACTCATTAGGTTTCACTTGCTCTTCATACTGTCCTCACTTCTGGATTATGAGGGGATGATTATCGAAACTCTCACAGGTTTCCACCATGCAGTGTTCCTGCTGGAACTTACTCTTTAAAAATTAGAGAAGAAAATTATTTAAGTGAATACTGATGGCTGAAAGATGCCTTTTGATAGCCATGGAAATTGCATTACCACAAGCCATAAAAAGGGACCTTTCATAAGTGATGGCAGCTATGCGGGTTCTTGTCTTTAGTTAGGCTAAGTATTCCCCCCAGTACAGCTGGACACCATCTAAACATGCTTATATCTGATCACCATCTAAATATGCTTCTTGGTTTCACAGGGAGCAGCAATTTATAAAATATTCGGCATCATTTAATAATCTGTTGTATAATTTGTTCCGTGTAATGCAAGATAATCATCTGGCCACATAAAAGAACCCCAGATTGTTCCAGCAGTGCTTTTTACTTTTTTCAAAATAAATGATAATACAGACTCTTAATTGTATGAAGAGTGAGAGGAAATGGACTGTTTCAAAACTTCCTGCAGAAGCAATTAGAGTTTTAAGTTATCATGTGAAGACATGCACGCTTTCAGCAGTGTTTGTCGTCCTGGTCTGTCCTTAGGCCTATTGTTCCCATTTCTAGAAGGTAAGATATGATTATAATTTGCGGTGCACAATAAGATTCAGGCCCCAATCCTGCAAGTTGTTCCATGTGGGCAGATCCCTGCATCAGTGCAGAGTCCCAATGGCTTAAACAGAGGAAGTACTTGCAGGATCCCAGCCTAAGTGTAGTCCCTTATGAAAAAATCCTGTCGAATTCAATGAAGAATGGTAACTCTTCTGTGGGATATATTAGACTGTCTCGCAGCAATACAGCTATAGATACAAATAGTGATATTATTCTCTATTCAACTCTCTTTGCACTGGATTACTTCCTATAGAAAGGATATTTATTAAATTTTGTAGAACCCATTAAATGTCTGCTCTAGCTGTATCTGTTTTATCCAGTTTATCCAGTTCAGCAAAGCTCTTAAGCATGTGTTCCAATTAAGCATGTGCTTAATGCTTGACTGAAGAGGGATGGACTGAAGCATGTGCTTAAATACGCTAATGAACTTTAATTCCATAGGACATTTCCATAAGGTTTGTCAGTTTATTGTTTGATGCGTTCTGTGTTCAGAATACTGAGTGTATTATCCAAAGTCCATAGAAGTCAACTGGACTTCCTTAAATGCAGACCTTGCAGGGTTAGGGATACTTGGTGAAATTTACTCCCATGTAGGGGGGGTCAACACAAAGGTAAGGCAACGCTTAAGCCCTAACAATGGCATTGAAGTGGATTTAAATGGTGCACAGGCCCCGAGCTGACCCTCTGATCTCTCTGGACTCTTACATCTTAAGCCACTATGATTTTATAGTATCAGTGAAAAAAGAGAAATATTCAAACTCTAAATATGTTACTCCTTTTTTAAAGAAAGAAAAAGAGAGAAAGCAAGAGGACAGAAGAAAAGAAATGCAAAGTATTGTGTTGGTGCATGAATGAGTGACACATATTAAGATATGATGAGAGATAGCAAATGTAGACTGTATGCATCTATAGATTGGGAAAAGCTGGGAAATGTATATAAAAGTATTAATTAAAAGTAAATCTTACTAATGAAGCCATTGCACTAAAAGTTTTTTTGTTTGTTTGTTTTTGTTTTTTGGCCATCAGCATTTGTAGTAATAACCATTTCTTATTCACGCTGAAATCCAGAGTGATTGATAGATATCCTATACTGAGGTGTGGTTCCCAAGGGGAGCTTATATTTAGCTCCATTAGCATTTACATGGACACCTCACTTCAGAATTCTGACAGTAGATGTGTGTACATACACACACTCTCTCTCTCTCGACTGGATGTCTTAAAAATCTGGCACTATTTTATAAATAAGATTATGTAGCAGTTGTAGAATGTGTTGCATGTTGAGAGCACTGCGCAGACATTTAGGACTTGATCCTTCAAACACTTAAGGAAAGGTACCTGCATGCTTATGTGAGCAGTCCCATTAACTTCAATGGTACTCTTTTCATGAGGAAAGGTATTCACGCACTTAAGATTTTGCAAGATTGAGGCTTGACTAGCTATTCAGTCCCTTACAGCATTGTTGTGAGGTTGCTGGGTAAATAGTAGTATCTCCATTTTATAGATGGTGAGCCTGAGGCATGAAAGGGGGAGGTGGCTTGCCCAAAGCTAAAGAATAAGTTGGTGGTAGAGCCAGGAGTAGATAGCAGGATCTCTTGACTCCCAGTTTTGTGATGATTCCTGGGCACAGCAGGGAGCTAAGGGTTGTAAAAATTATATGCGTGGCCCTCCAGCCGAAAAGGTTGGAAACTACTGATCTACCTAATATGCTCCATCATTTCCCTCTGCTGAATGGAATGTCCTTTCCACGCCAGCTGGAGTGGATGTAATTGTCTCTCCCTAGTGGCTGCAGCGAACAAAAGTGACCCCATATACTATCATGGTAGAGTTAAGATTATTATTTATATATTCCAGAGGTCTAGCATCACTTCCCAAATGTAAATATCTGTCATATTATTAGTTCTAGATTTTCAAAATTTAGGTTTATATTACAAGCATAAAGTGCTGTCTGTTGCACTTATTGAGTATGTCCTTAATGGAATCCAGTAAGTTGTACTAACCTTTTAAAAAATCGAATGCTTATTTCTTGATCTGAGAACACACGGTATTCTGGGTCTGTACAGAAAATCCTGTTCCCCCTGAGATCTATAACAGTTTTTAGCTTCTGAAATAAAATGGTTTTGGAGCAGAGCTGCACAGCTGCTGACAGAACTGATTATTATTATTTATTCATTTTAGGATTTCTGTCCATTTTTATATTCTATTCACCCTAAGTTTTGTGATGTTTCAGACCTCTCTCTCTCTCGTTTGCAAACCACACTGACAATGATAGTTTTCTTTTTCTCTCTTGTAAATTAGGTTTGCAAGGGATTTGAAAAAGAGATAATGGAATCACAGAAATTTAGAGATGAAAAAGATGCATTAGATCATCTAGTCCGTTCCCCTGCTCTCAGCAGCACAGGATTAAGAAGAGCAATTCTGCTTGCCGCTACATTATATAAACTATCTTGCAGGAGGATATTTTTATTTTTAGGATAGATTATATTTTTGGAGCCTCTCAAACAATAAGTACTCTTTATATGTAGAAACATTACAGATGGCTGTACTTAAGTGTGTTTTTATTGGGGGTGTGTGTGTGTGTGTGTGTGTGGATAAAGCGTGTAAAGGGATGCCATGAAAAATAACTGGTAGGAGCCAACAATATGTTTATAGTCTCTGTGCAGCTCTTGCAACATTCCAGGGAAAGTGGGCCTGATCCCAAACAAAAGCTGGCCTTCTGCAAAGGAATCCTTCTGCAGCCCTGCTTATGAGCTTACTTGCACCCACTAGAGTGTTTTGTTTTTATTCCTAAATTGCTTTTGTGGCTCAGACTGATCATTGTGTAGCAGTCACCATCCTATTGCACCCTTTGCTCATTTCAGCCTTTGCATTACAATAAGTGCAAAGCAAAGCAATCCTCATTGCACTGATGATGTTGCTGTTGGACCATTGCCTCTGCTAATGACCAAAGAACGAAGGCAAAAAACTCTCTCAGAATGCAACAGGCCACTTGTTCCATCTGGCATATGGTGAGGGGGGATGACTTCTAGAACCCTGTGTTGATTGATCAGTTCATACTCTGAAATATGAGGTTCCATCTGGCTCAGGTAGGTGAGCATATGCACAAGAAATGGGTTGAAGGAAAAGAGGTACAAGATGAGGTCCCTAGCTGATGTAAATCAGCGTAGCTCCATTGATGCTAGCCAGAATATCACCAGATGCTCCTGCATCTTGATTCATCGCTCTCAGTGGGGCTTGAAACCTCTGTGTTATCTGTGATTTCCCCCTCTCCTCCCACTTTTGTCAATTAAAAACAGTAACTGCTTCTCAGAGCTGTTGTGTCCTAAGGGAGGGAAAATGCCCCTTTTCTGTGTGGGTCATGACTAACTGGTTGATCAAACGTATTACTAAGATCCTGGATATGTGGCTGCTATTGATCAGTTTGCTTGCTAATGGCTAGGTGTCCTCAACACAGCAGCATTATTAGCAAAGTCAACATCAAGACGGATGTGGCAAGTTCAATAATCCTCTATTTCTGAAATACGCTGTGACATGTCCAGGCCTACTTTGCCATTTAGATATGATGAAAGATTGCTATGCACAGACATGCAAATCCCCATTCACTTTGAGTAACCATGCTCCAGGCTTTGGGGGGAGGTTCTGGTAAGACAGCCTTGGCTATGAGAAGATAGCGCACTGCTTGTCCATATGGGTCATACCAGTGGTATAGCAGGGTTTTGCATCCAGGGCTACGTGAAGCACGACTGCATGAATGAAAGGCTGTTTGAATTGACATCAGCTTTCTGAATGCAATGTTAATTGAAGCTGGATCATCGTGAACTCCCTCTGTGTCAGGAGTGAGATTTGAAACTAATGCTAGGATGTACTAGTGACGTGTGTAGTGGGGAGGGTACTTGCTTAGGCTTTCTTATGTAAGAAAATATAAAATGACACATCTCTTTATTGTTAACGTTTTTCTAGGGTGTTTCAATGTAGTTTCAACCAGTTTATTGTGATGCTAATGTGTAGTCATTGGACACCGTAGAATCCATAAGGCCAAATCTTGAAGTCTTTATTCAGTCATTACTCAGAAAAAAATCACTGGCTTAAATAAGAATTTTATCTTAACAGAGACTGACTGAAAATGGAGTAAAGACCTTAGTCTAGTGGATAAAGTGTTAGTCAGCAAGCCCTAGGTTCTGTTCCCAGTTCTGTCTGCTGCGTGACCCTAGGCAAGTCACTTTGCCTTTCTCTCCCAATCCTTTGTCTTGTCTATTTAGATTGTTAACAGGTACTGTCTCTCAATGTGAGTTAGCACAGTGCATAGCGCCCCAATCCTGGTAGGGGCCTCTACCCATGACTGAAATATAAATAATTATAAAAATAAAGATAGCAGGACTTGACCCAAAGAATGTAGAGAGGTTCCCCTCTTGGGTGGAGTTGTCAAGGACTGAATCAATTTTTATCAGCCACTTGTGAACCAACCTGCAGGCTCTCGTTAGTGAACCCCAACAGGAACTGAGCCCTGTGGGGGTTGCATAGCTAGGAGTATGATCAGATTTGAGTAAGTGCTATGGGGAGTCTGTTGGAAAAACGCTCCCCTCACACAAAGATATTTTGTTACATAGATCCATTGGTGTATTCCCAAGAAAAACAGCCATATGTCTTTTGCAATGAAGACTGTGGAATAAGTGAAGAGTCTGTTTCAAAAGGCAAAGGTTGATTTACCCAAATCATTATGTATCCTAGGTAACGTGCAGTTTGGTTTAGAACTACCTAATCTAATTCTATGCATGAGATGAGGTGCTAAGAATGGAAAAAAGATGCAATTAATTTTTGTCAAGATTAAGAATAAAAATCAGAGAGAGGCACAGAGGTGATTTAAAATAAGTGTGAATCAGTCCTGACCTACCAGAGGCAGTGTGGTCTTGTGAACTGAATCTCCGACTGGGAGCCAGGAACGCCCAAATTCTAACCCCACCATCTTGGGTGAGTCACTTCCCCTCTCTGTGCTTCAGTTCCCCTCTCTGTAAAATGGGGATGATAATACTTGACCTTCATCACACCCAGATAGTGTTTGTGGAGCGCTCTGCAGATGGAAAGGGTTGCTTAGAGGGAAAGGCAAATATCATGCCAGGAGGATTCTTTAGCATATGTTAGTCAAATTATAGACTTGGGAAGATCTTCCCCATGCATAGTGGGCCAAGCCTGAGGTCAGGTTTGGTTCAGGCAAAGTCTTAATCACTCAATGGGCTGAGCAAAACCTGAGGAAGAAGGTCAGGATTTGGGTCTAAACAAATACAACAGTTAACTAGGGTCAGCATGCAGGGGAAGGGGTGCAGATACAAGTTCATAGTCACTCATAAGCATTGAAGAACACATTAGAAATTAGGAACAAGTGATGGCATGTTTCATTCCCTAGCTTACCCATTGTCAAAGCTTCCATCAGATATCAAAGCTGGTTCTCCACCTGCCCCCCACTTTCCAAGCAAAGCAAATGTTATAATACCCAGCTGTTGCTTAGCTCTTTTGGCCCATAGACTTCAAAGCACTTTACAAAGGCGATGTCTTTATCTTCATTTTATGGATAATGAAACTGAGGCTCAGAGGGAAGTGACTTATCCAAGGCTAGAGTTGTAAGAATTCTCAGGTGTTCAGAGTCCCACAAATCAATGCATTACAGTCTCAGTTCCTGACCTGGAATAACCAGGGGGCCCTGCAAATTGCAAATAATAGTGCAATTGAATTAGTTTTCTTGCAGTTCGTAGTGTAGGAAAATCTTTCCTCTGAAATTCTTTTTAAATACCTTTCCCTGATGTGGGATACAAAATATATGAGACCCCTAACAGGAGTAAGTTCTGGCTGCAAAATCATCTGAGACGTCACACTTTACATTGTTTTATCTCCGACTGTGAAAATGGCCTATTAAATGGTGCCAAAGTGTTTATAAATTGGGCCTCTTATTTAAAGTGGTATGTAATTTTTATTGAGTAATATGTGTAACCATCCTGCCCTAGGGGGCAGAGGGAGGAGAATGAAGGGGCAAGGTTATAACCCCTTCGGGGTCACTTACTTTGCATTGCAAGTGGCAGTACTTGCTATAAAGTCAACGCTAGAGGGCAAGGGTGTTCTTTGTAATTTCCATGCTCAGTAAAACAGAGGGCAGAGAGTTACAATCCATGTATTGGAGGAGGTACCAGGAAGATGTCGGGTTTATATTTCATTCTTGGCTTTTGTCAGAGTTGGCTGAATCTCTAAAGGGTGTGATGTTCAGCCCAGAGAATTCAGATGGAATTGCATGGCCCAGAAATGGCATGAGAGTAGATTTTTAGACTCTTTGGGGATTTCATCTTCCAGTTCCAGATGAAAATGGCAAATTCAGAGAAATTTTAACCACAAAATGTTTACAGAAATTCTTCAGGCTTGGTTCTTTCTTTATTAGCACTAGTTCTCCCTCCCTTGATTTATTTGTTTTAATTTTATTATGGATAAAATTGGATGTAATGGGGAGAAAATCTCTGGGACCTAAACATGTGCTTAAGTGCGTGGCTGAATCGAGACCTAAGTGGTGCCCAATTCCTATGGCTGAGTCTACAGATGGTGATGCACAAAGAGAGAAACAGTTACTTTGCAGTTTGTGGAGGGGAAATATTAAAAGTAGAAGCACAAGTCCTCAGCATAGATTGTTGAAATTGATGTTGGCCCTATATTCACAGCTCACTACTCTAAGCAAATTTCTCATTTGTGACTCTTTGCAGACTCGTTTGCATTTGGCTTGCCATGGTTTAGTGATAAAACCATATGTGCCCCACACAATTTTAATGTCTTTTCTGATGCAACCAGATCAGCCATTGCTTCCTAAAATCGAGTTTTGATATGTCTGCTTGCCCTAGTAGCTCTGCTGATGGCCCTTGCAAGATTCATTCCTTTTAACTGCTTTTGCTAATCAAGCATTTTTTTTGGCTTCTAGATGTATTTAAGTTTATGTCAGAAGGAAATGCTACAGTGCAATACAGGCAGCTGACTCGTGATGGGAAGGATGGTCTTCTGGTTCAAGCAAAGAAACTTGGTTCCCTGCCTGGGCTGTGTCACTGACTCTCATATCCTTTCAGTGCTACTTGCCTCAAGTTCTCCATCTGTAATGTGAGAGTTGAGGCTTAACTTTTAAGAAATTATCAAGATCACTTGGAGATCATGGAAGGGAAGATACTATGGAAATGCAAGTATCTCTTAGTTATTTAGAGCTGGTGAAAAAATTCAAAATTTGAACATTTTAATCCTAAAAATAGAAAATTTAATGAAAACTTCTTGCAAGAAAATGACCCATTTTTCTACCAGCTCTAAAAGTCATGAGCCTGGATCCAAGTGTTTGTGCACATGTGTGAAACAGACACGCACACATGCATATTAACTGTAATAAATAATTATTAAATTTTAATACTTTTGCTTAATTGCAACTAATTTCTTCAGCTAAAGCCTCCATACTAGTTTTCAAGGTGATTTAACCATATGGAAAGTTTGAGGTGGTACTAACAAGCCTTTTTTTAACTAGAGGGATGGTAGTTTTCTCCCCAGTCATGGGGAAAATCTGTCTAGAGCACAGACATGACTGATAAAAAGAAGGAGGCTACTTGCATACCTTACCATGGTGAAAAGTTCCAGAGGGGTAGCCGTGTTAGTCTGTATACAGCAAAAACAACAAGAGTTCTGTAGCACTTTAAAGACTAACAAATTTACCTTACCATGTTTCCCACATTAGTTCCATCTCTCCTGTATAGATTAGACTTTGTTCAATCAGCAGTTGTTATAAAATAGAATGAAATCTGTCTGAGAATTTATGCTGGAGAATCAATTTTTTCTGTGAAGTTAAAAAACAAAACAAAACAAAAAAAACAATCCAGCAATGCTACACACATAAATATAGCCATATGGCACTGTTATGGGAGAAATCTGTGTCTTAGTCAAATTTTGGGTGCTGTCATTTTAAATCCTTATGTTGCCCTGGCTACTTTTGGGTTTGAAAAGCAAATCAAGACATGGTGGGTGGATGGGATTGCTCTCCTTTCTATTGTCCAGGATTTACCTGTTCTGCGGCGAAGGAGAGTTGTCAACCCCTTATATCTGCACAGAACTCACTGAAAGACACAAGATGCTACCCTAAAGCTACATGAGTACCTTGGCACCACAAGGGGCTCACTTGAAAAGTTTCAGGCTTGGAAAGAGCCCTAGCCATTAACACTGTCTCCTCAGGTGACGTCTGCCCCTTTTTATGCTACAGAGGCAACCTGCTTCATGCCGCTTCATGTTTTGGAAGAGAAGAGATGCATAGGTTGAAGGATGCATCATGCTTTAAAATTTCCCCTTGACACTCGGGGTATTTCATTCACTCTGTGCTTTAATATCAGTAATGGGCTCATTAGTAGATATTTTTATAGCTCGCTGCCACACATACATATGCGTTTGACAGTGTCAGGCATTCATAGTGAAGGGACGGCTGAAAAATGCTCCTGAAAATGAAAAATTTGCCACAGTTATAACACACAGTGGGGAATATAAAGTTTTTCTCTGGTTATACAGGAGACACACATTATATGCGCAGGGCAATTTCAGGGCTCCCGTAGGCATTGTCAGCAGAGTGGTGTGAAGTTGATCACTTTCACTTCACAGGGATTTGTGCCCCTCTGAATTTTGTGTTTGAACAAAAACCTAAAGCTCGGTTGAAACTATGGAGTTTAAATGGGACTCAACTTCCTTGAAACTGGGCCCTGGTTTGTTTTGTTTGCTAGATTGTCAGCTGCTGTAAATCCATGTAGCACTATTGAAGTGCTGGTTCAATTTTTGCTGGTTGAGGATCTGACCTGGTATGCTTAAACCAGTGCACGTGGAATCAGAAGCATGCTCCTAGAGTTTCTTTTGCTATATTGATATTTTTGCAGGATTGTTAGAATTTGGCTAACACCTGAAACTCTTTTCTTGTATTCCTGCAGTGTCCAGCAGGATTGTTCATGATAGGTTTCCATGCCTGGTATTTTAAATGGACCCCTGAGGCTCTGAATCAATACCAGCATATAGCCCCGGTGCTGTTAAAGTTAACGTATTGCCATTGCATGGTGCAATAAAAAGCAATGGAAGAAGCTTTCTCTGGCCTCTTGGAGGGAGGGTATATAAACAGGGAATACAGCTCTTCCTTATGTTCTCTTTCCACAAGTCTATTTTTAAAATCAATGCTTCACTTGCAGTAAAGTTCCAGGTGGTAGATCCCATAATCACTGCTCTGCCTCAATAGGGGCAGTGATCTCTGCCAGGGCATGTCCAAGGACTTCCTCAGAGGTCACCTGTCTGGGGGATGTTTGGACATCAGACTTTCCCTGGGCTGATCTATTTCTCTCTTGCTTTCCCCTTTGTTCAGGCCAGGCACACACAGATGGTCTGAGAGGGGACTTGCACTATCTCCACTGAGTGAGCAGCAGAGTCAGGAATAGCGAAGAGGAGTCCTGATTCCCAGCTCCTTGTCTATCTGTAACAGAGAGCTGCTCTAGCAGTTATATGGATGTGGGTGGGGTGCATCCTTCCAAGCGAAATTATTCACACATGACATAGACTGGGCCATGACAAAGGACCATTCACAAAGCCCTCTGGGACTGAGATAAAGAAAGCAACACTCCTGTAGAGACATAATTTAGTCAGACTTTGATTCTCTAGTGAAGGAAAATCCCATATTTAACTGAGTAAAGGCCTTTTTAATTCCCATGGTGTCCTGGGTTCTTTGCTGAAGTCACTGCAATGCCTGTGCTAAATGTCTAATTAATTCTCTGCACAATACAGTGATTTGTAGCTGCATTTTAATTCCCTTTCTTTCTGGTGTCTGTATGCCTTCCCTAAAACCCTCATGATGATGGTGAGATTTCTTACTGCTGTGTGGTGACACCTACTGGGTCGGATTGGGTATCCAGGCTCCCCCTTCTGGAGCTCTGACCCAGTGGGCCACTTTCTACTTTGGGAGATGCTTCTGTTTTTTAGACCCAGTGTAACCTTATGTCCCATCCACTTAGGGGATAGATAGAAAAATAAGCCCTCACTGGGTTCCAACTACTTTGTGGGAGAGCAGAAGGTGTAATTGACTTCTGCCCTGACATCCTTAATCACTGAGCTAAATTAAACACATTTGCTGCAGGCTTAAAATATAGCGATTTATTTATAGACCTTCCTATGGCACTCATCAACATAGCGTCCCAGAACTACAGAAACCTGAATGGATTTCTTCTCCCAGCACTTCGGTGGGAGAAGTGGTGTCATCCTCAATTATTATAGATGATGAAACTGAGGCACAGATCTCATGACTTGCCCAAGGTTACGTAGGGAGTCTCTGACAGAATCGGGAATGAAACCGAGATCACCAGACCCCAGTACCCAAAGAGCATCCTTTCCTTTCTCCTTCTTCTGGATGTCTGCTGCATACAGTAATTGTGTTTCTCACCTGCATTGGGAAGCAGAGTGTTAAAAAATCTGCTTGAAAAGCACTGTTAAATGTAGATTCATGTGTCATGGGCCTTAAAGTGCTGACAAGGTAAAATTACATCAACCTTTCAGCTGAAATCCACCTGTCGTATTGCTACCTATTCCCACAGAATTCAAGCTAGGCCTTGGCTTCTCCTAACAGAATGATGATTATTATTCCTAGCTATTATTCTATCTGCTTGTTCTAGCATTTAAATTATCACCTGTAGTAATGTTTACAGTTCACGTTTGATAAACAGATGTAGCAATCCCTTTAAAACGCACAATTTCTTGTTACTCGCTGAATATTGGGGCTGTAAATGCCATTTTCAAATAGCAGGGAGTTTTTTTTTCTTCTTTTGCTCTGAAGGTTACAGATTATTTATGTTTTTGTTGTACTGAGATTCTGAAGGTTGCTGGCATTTGAAAAGCATTTCGCAAAATATGAGTATCCGCATGCCATTTAAAATGAAGGTGCAGTGTAACTATAACCCAGATGCAGACGCTATCTGATCTCTCCCCTCCGAGCTGGTCTTGTGGAGGGGATAAGCCACTAGAATATGTGTATGGGGTTTTGCTGCTGAGAGTAAAAGCAAAAGCCATTTTAAAGACCTTGTTTAACAGACTGTCTAATCCTGATGAGTCCTGCTCACTTCCAGATTGTGATGGAGTTGCCAACACCACAGCAGTTAGGTGCACTGCCTCCAGAGGTGCATGGCTAGTGGTCGGAGCATAACGGGGTCAGGAATGCCTCAGTTTTAATCCTGGCTCTGGCACTGATCTCTTGGGTGAGTCATTTCACCTTTTCATGGTTGTGTTCTGAGGATCAGACCCTAAAGCTAGCTTGTGCCCCTCCTCAAGCCTCAAATTCAAGCTTTTGCTTGAAGCTGCCTGAAGACAGCAGTGGTGGAGGTCTCTAGCATAAGGAAATCCTGAACTGGGCCAGCACCATGCCAGTCCTCCTCCCCCCTCCCCTGTATAGGGAGAGTTCCAGGATGGGGAAGGGGCATGCCAAGGCAGAAGGGGGCAAAGCCAGAGTGTGAGGTATTCTGGTGAGGCTGGCTGGCAGAGTGCCTGCTTGGGTGCTGCACTGAGGGTCATTGTGACCCCCAGCGTTCCTCAGCATCCGAGCAGCAGGAGGGTGGAGCCACTGTTTGCTCCCTCCTCATGGGTGCTGACCGCTGCTTAGGCAGATGTGGGAATCTACCCCTCAGAGTTACACAGGTATGTCGGGGGGGAAATGCAATCTACAACCACGCAGAAATAGACCCCATGGCTGCATGTGGTGGCTGGCCTTTCCCACAGGCCACATACTACAGCAGAACTCTGTGATCTGCACTGGCTGCCAGTCGATTCCAGGTGGGCTTTAACCCACAAAGGCCCTCCATGGTTTGGTTTGAATCCCATCTGCCGGAGAGATGTTTTTCTCTCTCATGGCACTACAGTAGTTGTGATTCACTGAGTCCTAAGGGATCTGGGGCTCTGGAATTCGCTTTCCATCTTGTTTTGCCAGAACCTGCTTCTGGTGGCCTGCAATACGTGTCACAAGAGCCACCAGTTATCTCAGGTAATTCCTAGAGAAGAGGACTGGTGTGTATGGGGAGTAAGAAGTTATAGGGGAGATGATGTTGGAGGCCATAATGAGTCTCTAGGCTGTGCAGTTAGGTTCTGTACTGAGGCTTGTGCTGTGGAGAGGTGTAGGCCAGGACTGGGAATGTTTTCTGGAGCTGCTGTTTGTGAGGTACGTTTATTACAAATTTTTAATCACTGAGCTTTTAAAACTGTAATGCGCTTGGTGCTTGTGACAGTGGGATAAAAGTTCAGGCAAATTACCACGGCATCAGTCAGTACCTGTATGTGCAGTTACCTGGTTTGTGTTCACCAAGGTTTTGCTCCTTTGCAAGTGTTGTAGCTGTCCACAACAGTTCATGAGAAATAACTCACCTATCCATGATTTCTGTAATTGTTAGTTGTAAGAACAATGAGAACAAAATTAACAAACGTTCTGCTTTTCAGGTGGTCATTCATTACTGTAAGACAGTTTGAATGGGACACTGGACGGGGCTGGTTCTGTTCTTGATCTACCACTGCCTGCTGTGGGACCATGGACAAAAATCCTTTCTGCTCCTTGTGCCTCTGTTTCTCATCTCATCTCATGTCTATTTAGATTGTAAGCTGTATGTTTGTAGCGCTCCTGTCACAGCAGGGCCCAGATCTTTCTTGGGGCCTCTAGCTGTTTCTATAACAAAAAAACATGATTAGTTAGCAAAGTAGGTTAGTATTGTGTTCCCAGTTCATGCGTCTATCCATACTTGTCTTCTTAAAGGATCAAAAATGGAGAGAGGATGGTAGAGTAATAATAGATATTTAGTCATTTGCAGTGTTTATATATCAAATACTCTTAAGCAGTTATCTGGAAAGGGATTTTTTGTTCATATAATACATTGAAATGCTAGTGATCTCTGAAGAACATGGGATCAGATTCTTACAACACTTGCTGTGCTGAGTTAATGTAATTGAGCAATACATTAATATCTGAATACAAGCTGTAATTTATTTGGCATACTATGAAATCTGCAGTATATTTAGGAATTAACTGTGATATTAATCAGGCTCTGACAGGCTTTTGTGCAAGTTGGGAGGAAAATGCACCTCCCATTAAGCTTCCTTGCAGCTGTTAAAGTGTTGAAATTAGTGACAGGTGAGCCTCCTGAGTGCAGAGATATCAGCCTGAGGCAGTCATGAGTGCTCCATCCATTGGCCAGAAAACCTGGGAGCATTGGTTCCTCCTCCTGCGCCCACTTCAGATTCCCTTGTCCGGGTACACTCCTGTCCCTAGCTAAGGAGAGGGAGCTGGGGCTCTCTGCATGCTGGGGAGACAGGGTGTGGTATTGTAATGATAGGAGTCACTAGATGGCACTGCTAGTCTTACAAGTTCTGTTTAGCAAGCAAGCAGTATATAGTCTTTGAAGAAATGCTGTACTGTTGTTAGTTTTGTGATGGAGACACTTTATGAGGTTCTGTTGCAAACAGCGAGGGAGACTGCTCTCTGCCTTAATGTCTCTCGCAAGTGTCAGTTCTTGGGCGAGAGTTGCTTCCTAGGAACCAGGCCTTGGTGTTATGGGCTTTGCTTTGATCTCTGAAAGGGGGGAGTGCCTGCTTGCTATTTGTATTCAAAGATAGGTGTATACAATATAAATAAACAAGTTGCACTAAAAAAAATCCAGACTTCTGTCTCGCTGATTTCTTTTTCCCCCAATGAAAACCAACCTTCAAGGCCCCGCTTCTGCTATTGCTCAGCAGAGGGGCAACATTGTTGTAGCTTAGTATTTGCATTGTGGTAGCACTGAGACATTTTTTTTATGCTAAGCACTGTGTTCACTTAAAACAGTCCCTCCTCCAAAGAGCTTCAGCCTAAGTATACAGGGAGAGAGAGCAGGAGGCTACAAACAAGCAGATACCGGGATGCAAGACAGAGATGCAGAGGAGCAATCTAACAAGCTGCAGTCCTAGTACACAGCTGCCTAGCCATTGTTGACTATTCTGGACACATAACAGCATGGCTGAGTTTTAAAGAGCAATTTGAAAGAGGATAATATAATGGCTTTGCAGATGTTCACAGATAGTTCCTCCCCTGGCTAAGCTGTATATTGGTGGTCTGTATTGCAGGTTCATTGTGGCAGATATATGTCTCTGCCCATCAATGGTGCTATACAAGGAATAAGTAATGCTAACATGGCTCTCTTGTTGCTATCTGCCTCTCAGGCTTGTAGCCTTGCTGGAGCAGCACTCCTGAATTGCAGGCAGAGCAGATAATGAAGATTTAATGAAGTATGTTGTCTTTGTTTCTTCCCAGTGTTACATCTGAGAACAGGACGTTTTTCAGAGTAGTTGCTTGTGAGAGGGGGAGGGGAAAGCATCCTAAAATTAGACTGTTGTGAATTTCACATTTACTGTTAGCTTAGTGATTTCATGCCATCTTTTATTTTGTTTTTACATCTGGACTTTGAAAGAGTAGGTAATAAAGCTCATGCTACTTTAGTGTCATTTGCACTGGGAGAAATATTTCCAGAGCTATTGTATCTGACAGTTCTCATGGGTTACTGCACATATCAACTTTTCTCTGGTCATTTAAATATATTGTCCATTGTCAGGACAGAGTAAAGGATACAGCAGGAAGGCACATTTCTCTATGTCTGATTCTTAGGAACTGATGAAATAATAAGGAAAAATGTTCAGACAAACTTAAAATAAGTGCAATATGTTTTGTAAGAAAAGGAGAATGAATAAGCCAATTTCTGATTGGCTGAAGCACTGGTGAAATAGTTTCTCTCTGAGCCAATCAGAAATTTTCTAATAAACGTGACCTGTGTGACTTCTGCTTCATTGTCCCTGTTAACATAAGGTTGCTGGAATAAAATCTGGCCAGGACATTCACTTGTTTGGTTGTCTGTCAGCCACATCCCTGGCTTAGCCTCCGCATTTGTCTAAGAGAGAAAATACCATTACCCATGATAAAGTTTTACTCCACTGATATTATTGCTAAGGAGTTGTTAACATCTGATCATTAAATGTGAATAAATCAATCACATCGTCTAGCAAAAAAAAATCCAATACTAGTAAGTACTGTAAATAAAAGTCGACTCTCTCTCCCTTATGGACATTTTGTTACACATGAGTTATTTGTATCTGCTGATAGTTCTGGTGAATTTAGTCCTTTAAAAGTCACTGAATTCAGATACAACCAAGCTATTCTTAGCAAATCTGCCTTGCAACATGGACTCTTGTCTGGCTTCTAATTTGCATTTAAAGTTTGGTAAATGGCTTTTAAAGATGCAAGCCATCCCTCTCTGTGGGTCGTGATAATGGGAACACTGCCAAGATCTAGATCCACTCACCTGCCAAAATATAAATATCATTTATCTGTGTTCATATCAAATCTTGTTTATCAGGCAGGTCTAAAGGTAAACAATTAATTGTGGGTTTAACAAAAGGATTTTCCTTTTTCTGGTTTTCCTCCAGAGCAGATCACAGTGATTTGCAGTTACAATTAACTGACTAATGAACTGGTCCATATGTGTGTGCATGTGCGTGATTGCCCTTTGCTGGGTGGAATCGGAATTTCTAAACTGTGTCCTAAACCCTATACAGCAAATAGATAAAGAAGATTCTAGTTTAAATCAAGTGGTATGAAACTATGATGTTAGAGAAGAAAGATCTGAGTTGTATCTATGCTGTCACCGTGAAACAACAATTGCTTTAATATGGATCCTTCATTTGGAAGAGGCTCTGCATGGAATAACAGCTGCGAATGGTGCATAAAATTGAGGTGAAGGGAATTTTTTGGTTATGTTTGACTGTCGCTTTAATTTACTCCTGGTTCTGCGTGCGGCAGAGTCCCAGTGTCAGTCTGGTACAATACCTGTGTGCCCAGCATGGTTGCAGTGTCAAGGACTGGTCTGTTCTATTTTAGAAATCCTCCATCCAGTGATCAGAGTGAGTGTTGGGATCACATGCCTGCAGTGATCAAGAGACTACATCAAGCCCAAATTTTCCTAAACAACTGGATACAAACATCGGGTCTCACTGGTGCCGCTCAGGCTCAAAAGGAGTGTGACACTTGAGTAAACCCGCTCATGTGGCATGCAGAGGGGACGTGCTGCAGGATGGAGGTTCTGGCTTCAGCCGAGGGATGCAGGGTTTAGTTCCAGCTGCCCCAGTTCTTTGGGATGGATTTAGCAGTAGTCTGTTGGCTATACAGCACATGGATTTGTAACAGTCCCACTAGGTCTGGCGTGAAGTGTATTTGGTGTAGGTGGATGATAGGAAGGGGGTGTGTGTCTTTCTATTTGCAAGCCATTGTTTGTATTGTGTCTGCTCTTTGGTGCTCAGGGATTTAAAAACCAGAAGCACCAAGTTCACCCTGTTGATTGAATGAGTACTCTCTTCTTGGAAGGAGAGAAGAATGGTGAATCCCAACATTATGCTGCTCTGCAAGGGCTAAGGTAGGACGGTAGTGTGCTGGGGACTTCAGGGTTATGAGATGCTGAAATGTTTTGTTACATAAACTCCAAATAGCCCTTCTGGTCTGGAGCATCACCTCGAATAGATTAGCACCAACAAGAATAGCAAAGTGGGATAGGGAGAAGGCAGACCGCTGCAGGAGAACAATGGCAAGCTGGGGCTTTGGCGTAGCTGCTGGCCCTGAGAGGTATTGCTGCTGTTCCATGTGATGAAGGGGTTTCTGCTGGTAAATCAGATGATTGTTGTTTTCTCTGTACTTCGGCTTCTGGGAGGGTGCCTGATCCAGGTCCGCTGAGATAAGGGCTGGCAGAGCAGCACCAGTGCCTGGCATCAGCCAGAGGAGACGTTTAGCTGGGCGGTTGGAGGGCTCATACAAAAAATACCAGGAACTAGCTCATTGCCTGTTGGCTTATAATAGCCAAAGTGAAGCTCGCCATTCTGCAAACCTGCACTTATTATTGATATCCCTAATTAATTTAATTGCTTGTTATACAGCCCTTCTCTGGAGTGGCAGATGCAGCTCCAGTCCCTCATGCAGCTGCTACTGGGGTGCCTCAGCACAGATTTTTCTTTCTTGGCCACAACAAATAAACTCTGAACCAGTTCTGTTTACTTTTTTTTTTTAATGTTAATAATCTTCCTCAAAATTCTGATTTAGAGTTAGGGATCCACTTCTTTGGAAAGAAAGACAAGGCTGCGGCCGTTGCAGCTTGTGCCCCTTGAGGATCCTTTGGCAGTTCTTGCAAGAACTAGGGGTGTTCCTCTTCAGTCTCTTGACCAAATTCCAGCTGAGCATTGCATCCTGCCTCCCTAAATTTCCCCTGCCCTTACAATTCCTCCCCCACTTCCAGTTCCAAAGCTCCCATTGGGATGTGCAGGGTCAGGCCCTAATTTGTCTATTACCATCTGCAAAAATTAAAAGAATCTTGGGAGCCTTCTCTGCCTGTGATGTGGGTGAATGAATGAATGAAGTGGTTTCCCATTTAGCTATGTATACTTAAAGGCAGAGACTAATATAGTACACGGGGGGGAGCAACACTCAATGTAGCCCGATTTTCAAAAGCGCTCAACAACCTGCAGCTGTTTTTGGGCTAGATGTCTCTGAATATCTCACCAAACACAACAAATCCTCAAAGCTTAGGACCTAGCTACCCGAGACATCTCTCTTCCCCAATGGGAACAGTAGAGGCACTCAGGCTAAAGTCTTGTAGATATTAATGAGACAGTCTGCTGGCAGGGCAATTTCTGGGAGGACCACGTGATTGTGGAATTCATGCTGTCTCCTTTGGTACAGCCTAGCCTGCATCTGAAGACCTTAGGGCATGTTGCAAACAAGTCGTCTTTTTTTTTCTCCCCAGACTTGTGAAAATGAGGGAGGTGGAGAAAAAATGTGACTGTAATCTATAAGTAATTGATGGACAAAGAAGGGATTTGAGTATCTAAGTTGTTTTCTGGTGGTCAGTTATCTGAAATTTCACTGCTGCACTTAAAATGTATTGAAGCTATTTCAAAGACATCTACAATGTATGGAACAGGTGCTTGTTTTAGTTAGTTTTGCTGTAAATCTGAATTCATAAAAGGAGTCTTGTGGTAACACGTGCTACTTGGGTAACTGCTGGCATAGATCTGTATGCATTATTATAGCTCCAGCCTGCAATAGTAGACATCTCCTGGAAGTCATTCTGTGTGATTTGAATGAATGATGTTGGGACAAGAAACATTTTTTCATGTAGATGCCATTTCAAGAGAGAATATATTTTTATATTGTTGTGTTTAATCCAGCAGGCGGTCCCCAGAGCGAAATGGTCATTCCAAACAATCTGTTTCTCTTGACCCATTTTCCTTGTGCAGCTCTCCATAAAAATGTGCAGCTGAAAAGGGTTACCCAGGGATGGGGATTTAAAAAAAAAAAAAGTTCAGTCCCTGCACTGAGAGACAGACCTCTAGTAAATGTAGAGTATTCCCATGAAAACACTGGATTTAGAAGGCTCCCACTGTCCTGGATGACTGCACTGAACTGAGCAAGGGGAAATGCCAGTGATGGTGTCTTCTGAGACATTTTGTGAAGTGTATCTGCGTTGTAGAAGCCTATAAGTAAGGGAGTGCGGTCTGGTAGTTCAGACAGGTGTGTAAGAGTGAGATTAATGGAGCAAAATCCTACTTTCAGTTATGCCGGTGTAAATCTGGAGTAATGCCATTGAAATTTTTCTACTCTGTTAGCTTCATTTGGAAAATGTTTTAACACCTTTGGATGAAAGGGGCTATGAAAATGCGAAGTATAGCATCTGTCTGTCTGTCTGTCTGGTCTGTCTATCCTGTATCACGTCCTTGCCTTTTTTTTTTTTTTTTAATTACTAATCATATCTGACTATCCAGAATCAAGTGTTAAGAAATTGCTTTTTCTAAAGGTAGTGAGTTCGTTTCTTGGGGAATACTTTATAATGTAACACTTTTGGCTGTTACTATAAAACGTTTAAACAATTAATTTTTAGCTGGTGATGAGCATGAAGAACAAACCACTAAGTCAATGGCATTTATGCTCCTAAGCCACTTAGGCAGTATTGAAAAAAGGCCAGGCTAAGTAGATTTGTTATGGCAATTCTGCCGGTGTCGTATTGTCCTAAAAAGCAATGGAGGGGGATGGACTGGACATCTTAGTGGAAGAAGTGCTACTTAAATAACTGCCATTTAAAAAAAAGGAAAGAAAAGAAAGGGGGACGAGAGGGAGATTCTCTATTGTCTTATAAGAATTGATTCTTAGGCACTACAGATCATATCACCAAGAAATAGGCATCAGTCTGTGAAGGGTTAATCATTCTAGCAAAAAGTAATTTAGATAAAACCCTGCCCCCTTCCTCTACTCTAGTGTTGTCTACAGCAAAGGAACATGTACCATCAAGAGAGGGGAGAAAAGGGAAACTGACAGTGATTCCTCAGTGGCTGAGCTAATAAATGGGATGAAATTTAAACTACCTTCTCATACAAACCGAGAGAGAGAGAGAGAGACACACACACACACACACACACATTACAGCAAAAGAGGGAGAGAATGCTGGGAGTATTTATATTCTAATCTAGGCAACTGGAAAAAAAAGTCTTATCTCTAGAAGACAATGGATTTAGGAAGCCTACCGCAGAAACACAGTAGGTGGATTTATTCTTTCTACGGTATATTTTTGAATTTTTAGCCAGAGGGTAGATTGTACTTCTGCTTGCAAAATATGGCACAATTGTTCTCTTTAGCCTTACTCAGGTTAATAGTAGAGGGATTTTTACCTCCTTTTTATTTCTATTCTGCACAGATTCTCATCTAGTTGAAAGAAAACCTGTTACTTTTGGGGATGTAAAGGTTTTTTGTTTTTGTTTTTAATTTTATCAGTACAGTAGTTGCTTCAGAAGCTCCTCTTTCTCTAACTAGACATGTTTTTATTAATTATAGCAATGGTATACAGATTAAAAGAAAAGTCTCTGCTAAATAAATGAAACTCCTTTCCAGCGCTCAGAAACCAAATATATGCAGCTGCAACAAAACCTTGGTGGCAAAGTGATGTAGTGAGCTAAAATTTTCTGTCAAATTTCAGCTGCTCCAGAGGAGTTTCAGCAGCTGTAGAGACAGCATCTAAGCATGTCTTGCAAACTTTACCCACGGAGGAAGCGAAGGTTTGATTCTAAGTAGAAACCAAGTAAGGTGATGGCTTTCAGAAAGAGTCTTGTACTGCATTCCCAAGGGGTTATGAATTGGTTCACATTTTGTTTGATAACTGCATTATCATGATCATTGCCACTCGGTAAACACAAAGCTGTCTGCATTCCAAGTGTGGCAGTCGCTCAGCTGTGACTGCATTCTTTCTGTGGTTATGCACTAGTTTTGCTCGGGTAGATGATGCTGATAGCTTTTAACTATGCAGCCACTCTTATCTTTAGTTATAGTGCATACTTCACTTAACCATTAAATAGACATCTTCAGTGAGATTTCTTCTCCAGTACCGTGCGTGCGTGTGCGCCAGCTGCATGTTATATGACACAGGGCATTATCCAGGAGACAGCATTTTTCACATCTGTGCATTTGTTTAAGATAAGTCACTCAAATCTTTGGTGCTGGTTGTAAAATGTCAGGCATGCTGTGTGATAAGCCATCTTGGGTAGATAATTAGTGAAGTAAATGACTGACAGGTAAATTGCAGCCACCAGATGGAATACATCTGACTGGTAACAGCACCTGTAGGCATTAAGGCACATTGTAATGCCAGCTCTTAACAAAATGCAAAGTAGGGAAATTAGAGTACCCAAGACTGTTTGAAATGTACACTGACTCACACAGGACATAGTGATATCTTACAGTTCTCTCCATAGACAAAAAGACATATGTGATCTTAATGATATCCTCGCAATGAAGCACTTCTCATATCTTACTTCTCCCTTCAGGCTTCTGATTTTAGTGATTTTTTGCTCCATTTTTCTGATGTGTTTTGGACCCGGTGATACTGAGATGTCTAATCTCTCTCAATAAAAATACTGATAGGCTTCCCCTGGCCCTTTTTAAATAGGGATCACTCCTAACTTGTAGACACCAGCTCAGTTTAGATACTTAGGCAGAGATTAGGGGAGGAAATAGCTTCTGCTGTATGGGTGCCATGTTGCAGCCAGTGGATACCACAGTAAATGTGGGGCTAGATCTCCCGCGGGTTTGTCCTCAATGGGACTATGCCAGTTTAGTCCAGTTAATAATCTATCTCATGGTCATTAGTCTCTGGGTTAAATTCTGATATCATGTATGTTGGTGTAAATCCGGAGTAACTCAATGGATTCCACTGAGTGAGTGAGCTGCTGTTATTTTACACAGTAAAAGTTATTAAACTGTACTTGATAGCATCGAGGTATGAGGGACCTGGATTTCCCACATAAATCAGAACCAATGAGTTAATGATAGAATCATAGGAATTAGAGATGGAGAGAGCTCCAATATTAGGTTAGCTACTCCAGCTCTGACAAGATTTCCCCTGGCTCTCTATTCTCCAGTACTTAGTTTGAAGTGTAATATGCACAGTAATATTCTTGTAATGTTCTGAATTTCTTACTATCATTGCATTCCTCTCCAGACGGGGAACACTGATATTAGAGCTGGGAAAATAGTTTTCAGTGAATAGTTTATTTGAGTTGACCTGAAACTCCCCTTTCCATCACCCCCCCCCCCTCCGTTTTTTGGTTCAGCCATCAAACTGCAAAATCAATTATTTGGCCAGCTGTAGCTGCTATAGAAAAGGGTGGCTTCAAATGAGCCTCACCCTCTTACCCTCTGATTGCCTCAGACCTTAAAATGGGTAAAAGCAGATATATTAAAAGAAAAAGCCAAACCCTTCTGGCATGCCTTGGAGGGCTCCTGGAACCCCCAGTTTGAAACTGGCAGGGTTGGACTCAGTTCTTTGTCCTTTGGTTGTAAGGTAGATGGGTACCATGCTGCTCACTAAGTGCCAGTGCTTTCTCATTTTTTTTCATGAGGTCCCATCTACTCAGTGTGGATATTACAGATCCCCAAACACTTTATAGAAGAGCAGGAGAGTGCACTTATAGCTTGGAAAAATCTCGTCCTTTTCACATGTGACTCTAAATCCAGAGGCTATCCTCCAGCCTACTGGTGCATGTATTTCAGTTACATTGCATACTAGGGGTCTGAGTCTGCTCTTGGTCACACCAGTATAATCCAGAGTAACTCCATTGAAATCCATGGTATTTACATCAGTGTAACTGCGGGAAGAATCAAGATTGCAGACCTCTGTAATTGAAGAGCTGATTGTGCTACCTTTGTGTTGAATAGGCAGGCCCTCTTTCCACGAGCAATCCCATTGCAGAGGAAGGTATACCTCAGGGTGAGTAAGGGGACAGAATCAGGCACAGGAAGACCTACTGGAATTCAGATTATTACTTTGAGTCCTGGCTGAAAAATTCAGAGTAAAAACTCTCCTGAAGTCTACGGTGGTGGGATTCAGCAGTGCAGTCTGACTGGGTTCCTTAAGGAGATGGGCATGAGTCGTGAAGTGGGGATCCAGCTCCTAACTCCAAGGTGTTGTTTGGGCCTGGTGTGGTTTGAGGGGAAGGCTGGCTTTGTAGCTAAAATGCTGGGCTGGGACTTCGGGTATGTCTACACTGCAGTTAAAAACCCGTGACTGGCCTAGCTGACTCGAGCTGGTGGGGCTCGGGTTAAGGGGCTGTTTAACTGTGGTATAGATGTTTGGGTTGTGGCTGGAGCCCGGGTTCTAGCACCCTGCGAGGTGGGAGGGTCCCAGAGCTTGGGCTGCAGCCTGAGCCTGAATGTCTACACTGCAACTAAGCAGCCCATTAGCCTGAGCCCAAGTCACCTGGTATGGGCCAGCCGCGGGGGTCTAACTGCAGTGTCGATATACCCTTAGAAGATCTAGATTTAATTCTTTGTCACTCTGTGTGAACTCTGGAAGATCAGTCTCCTGGGGCCTCAGGTCCCTCTTTGTGAAATGGGGATAAGAATCCTTCCTTTCTGTCATCCTTTGGTTGTCTTGTCTGCTTAGATTGTAGGATATTTGGGGCAGGGACATTTACTATATGTCTGTACGGTGCCCAACACACTGGGACCCTGATCTCAGGTGGAGCCTTCTGGTGCTACTGTAATACAAAAATAAAATGGTTTGAGTCCATCTCTCAGTATTGCCAGCCCCAAATATTAAAAAATCACGAGTCGGGCCTGGGCTGAATTCAGGGCTGTGCTAGGTGCTGTTCAGGTTTTTAGTGATTGTCCCTGCTCCAAAGAGCCTACAATCTAAACAGATGATCAGATTATAAATATATAAATTACTTGATAAAATATTTTGAGATATTTTTCTTAATCTTCTGGTTTTTAGCCTTTTGAGTATGCTGGGGACACATTTTATACTGTTATCCATGAGAGCTAGGAACCTACTTTCTCTCCCCAGTGAAAGCTGAGATTCTCATGTATTCACAGGACTCCAGCAGCTGGAGCTTAAGCAAAAGAGCAGTGATCAAAAGACTCATGATAAAATTGCAAGAGCTGGCAACACTGATCTATATTCCTTCCTTCTTTCAGGAAACAGGACTGTTGTGGGTAAATCTGTTTCCTTTTGCCCCTTGCCACTAACAAGTCCCTGAAACGGAAGCTCGGTAACTGCCATGCTGTTGAATAAACGCTTTGTCTCACAGAGCATCTGCCAAGTAATCAATGGTTCCCTCTTCTGCCCTCTGCTTGTCACTCTTCGACCATCTCTCCTGCTCAGCAGAATGGCAGCATCCCCAGAACACCATGCAGGGAAAGGTTCTCTGGGGGACAATGGGATGCTATGAAAGGGCTATTAAATTCATTTTTTCTTTCTTTGCTTGCTCTGCAGATTCTTCAGGATCGATCATGTACTGTAATTAAATTGTTCTGAGAGTCACTTCTGCTGCTCTGTACCCAGAGCTGGTTTATGATTTTTGTCTCCCTTTTGATCCTGAGAAACCTGCTGTCTGTGATGTTTGGAGAAACATTTCTTGGGATGGATAGTGTGTACTAGCTCAAGGTATATAGGTAGGCAGGAAGGCCAAGTTAGATAGTGCTCCTGGCTGTCCATCAGACAGTACCTATACTGAGACCAAGAAGACACTTCTTTTCCTTTCCTCAGCTCTGGTTAGGTCACAGCTGGTGTTCTGCATACAGAACTAAGCGCTGCGCTATAGGAGAGACAGAGAGAAACTCAAGGAGCTCAGAGACCTGGATAAAGATGAGAGAGGATTCAAAAGGAAGGTGCTATGAGAAAAGGGGGCTAGGGAGGATAGTATTATGGCTAGAACACAGGGTTGAGCATCTCCCTTTCCACCACTGCTTCTGGCTAGAAGCGTGACCTAGTGTAATGCACTTAATCTCTCTGTGTCTCAGTTTCCCCCTTCTGCAATTTCATTTTGGTATAGTATTCTCGTCAGCATCTGAACTGTCCTGTAGTGTAGCTGTGTGCTAATAACCAGCTGCCATATTTTACCTGAGAGGTGGCTGAATTTCAGTGGCAGGTGAAGTGATTCTTGCATACAAGGTAAATATTTATTTTTAACTGTGCTTTGTGATCTTTCGATATGATAGATGCGATATAAAAAGTAAAATCTAACCACCCTACAAATATCTCAATATGCTTTTGTCACCTTAACACGCACTAGCACAGAAGCTGCAGTGAGTGGTGCTAACTGATTTTAAAATGTTGACTTGACTCACGTCAAAGGTAACAGAATGTTACCTTGAGCATGATGAAAAGGTGAAATATGAAAACATATTTTCAGTTTGAAGAAACAAGTATGTTTTAAGTGTGTTTTTTTGGTAAAATATAAGAACAGATCCATTCCTGATGCAACAGTGACTGCAGTGGAGCTACACCAAATATGTATTTGGCCCATAATATTTAACAGTATTTTTTAAATTATCCTGTCATTAGTTTGAAATGTTTTGGCTTCTCAGGGTGCTGATCTAATAACTTGCAGTGTGTTTTTATTTCCTGACCAGAATCCATGGTGCCCCAGTGTTCCTACCTATTTTAACACCCGTGCAGCAAACCTAGCATTTGTTTCTAGCGACAGTAGATTCTGCAATATCAAATAATTTCTGCTCCACTTTGTCTTTGCAGTGGAGAAGCAAATGTGATGTCTCCTGCCCTCAGCACCTGACCGATTGATGCTTATGTTTTCTGAAGGAGGCTGCAGACAATGTAATACGCTCAGAGGTTTAGTGCATGACTTGAAAACATTGCCATGCACAGGGCTAGCCTCTCAGCGCCTTGCAAGCCAGATGACTACAATAAGGAGCTTTCTGTCCTTGTGTTAGAGATGCAGAAATAGGGTTATAAAGAAGTTTCTCTCTGCATTGATTGTCATGCTCAGTAACTGGCCACTTACAATAATAGTTGTAATTAGATTTTAATTTTTAATGTTTCAAACAGATTAAGAGCTATGGCTCAGTTTATATATTTTCAGTTACCATTTGTGCAATAATGGTAACTGTGAGCTGTTTGTTGTTAAAATCAGCAATATGCCACCCCAAGGAATGGAATACACTGAAAAATAAACAGACTTCGGCAATCACCTCAAAGAAAGTAGCTTAGGTTGGCACAGTTTGAGGCGTGTAAGAATTATAATTCATGCAATGTATTGTATCCCTGAAGAGCAGCGCCCGCCTTCACAATGAAATAATTAGAGGCATCTTTCCAGCCCCTCTGATGCGTGGAGGTTCTATAGACATGCCATTGTGAGACTTGTCTGATTCACCTGCTCTTGTCCATGGCCAGATTGTATGGCCTGATTCAAAGCTCATTGAAGTCAATAGGAATCTTTCTTTTGACATCAAGGTGTTCTGGGTCAGGCCTTTAAAGTCAATCTCTGATGTTTCACATGAGGCTGGCAAAGGAATGCCGTAGTTGTCTGTAGTAGGGATTCCTTAGCTGGATGTATGTACAAGCCAAAGGTCAATTCTTTATCTTCCAATCTCCCTTCAAGAAATGGTGGTCACTGCTCCTCTTGAATAGAGAACTGGAGCACAAAGGATTCAGGAGAATTGGGAAGAGCAGTTGGTCTGCGCTGATGTCTTGATTTCATGAGAATGCTGAAATAATGGCACTTATCAGGCCAGATTCTGCCCTTCCTTACACTACTGTAAACAAGGAGTGACTCCATGAAAGCCAATGGAGCTGGTGTAAAAGAGAAGAAACTCCACTGATTCCATGGGCACCATACTGGTGTAAGTGAGAAGAATCAGCACAACTGAGTCTATTTTTACAGTGCCCAAGGGTGGATTAAGGAAGGATCTTTGAATCCTTGGGATCTAGGGAGCTATAATAGGGGAGGGTATAGATGGAGGAGGTGGGTTGCAGCACAGCTCTAACCACTATCTGCTGATGGGCAGGACCCAGAGAGGAGATGAGATGCCTTCCTCCTCTCACCCATTTGTGCATGTCATGCAGTGATCTGGGTGAAAGTGGGTCAGGCAGTGGCTGGGAGTCATACATGCAGCCCACTTGTGGCAAAAGAATCTTTTACTATGAACCGAAAAGGCTGGGATTTAGGGAAGTTGAAAGGGCAGTGTTTTTTGCGGGGAGAGCCAAAGCTTTGGTACATCTTAATCCACCTCGGGTGATACTGCAGCCAGTCTGTGGCCACTTGCTGCACAACATGGTTACTGGTTGAGTATACAGGGGGATAGAGCTGTCAGTGTACTGCTCCAGAGGCACAAGCCCCAACCTGAGCTATAGAAGAATCTCCATTAGCTATGCATACAGTATAGAGCCCAAGACATACAGCTGAGCATGTAGAGGGCAATGGAGACAAAGTCTTTCTTGTAAGAGTCCTCGTGGGAAAGGCCCTAGGGGATCATGAGTCTTTGCCTGCATCCTTAAATGTGGTCCAATGAATAGGGTCCAGGACTGGGAGTCAGGAAACCTAGCTTTTATTTCTAGCTCTGCCATTGGCCTTTCATGTGACCTTGCATTGATTTTAACCAAATTGGTTTCTAAATCATTTTAACAAAATCAGTGCAACTTCCTTGTTAAGCTAAATCAGTGCTGGTCATGCTTTTATTGAAAACGATATCAGATATGATTCAAGAATGTCCTTAAAATTGGGTTGCACCAATATATTATTAGGAAAGTTTTCTTGTACTTCTCTGTCTGTATCCATCTGTTGTCTTTTGTCTTACACTTGGATTATAACCTCTTTGGAGGCTGAACCATCTTTTTGGTCTCTTTGTACAGCATCTAGCAGTGGCGTACTGAGGGGTGGTTTGGGAGGCACTAGCCTGTGGAGGGGGGAGGGAGGGAGGGAGATGTGCCGGGCTGGCCTTTCACAATGCGCAGGGGATGGGCGGGCGGGGGAGGGGGGCACACAGAAAGCTCTGAAGGACGGTAGCCAGCCCTCGGAGCCTCCTGCGCCCCCTGCCCCCTGCTCATCGTGAAGGGCTGGCCACCCTCCCCCCCCTTGCTGAGGCCAGGGAGTGAGGCGCCCCGCCTGAGCCGGTGCAGGGCTGTGGGGCTGGAGCGAGAGAGGAGGGTGCTGCACGGCGGGTAAGTGTGGGGGGCGGATGGCTGCTGCAATGAGTTGCAGAAAGTCCCCCAAGCAGGAGGAGGTAAGCGGCGTGTCCCCTCCAAAGGTACAGACCCCCCCCTCCCAGGAGTAGCTGGGGGAGCCGGGGACCCTTCCTGCCCTGCGCAGGGGGATGCTTGAGGCCTGGGGGAGTGGGGGAGGAATGCAAATGCATGCTTGGCCCCCCGGGCACTGGAGACCCACGGTACACCACTGGCATCTAGCACGATGAGATGCGGTCTATGACTAGGGTTCCCAGGCACAGTGGTAATACTACTACTACTACTAATAATAATTAATAACAAATCTAGGTTACCAGAACTGCTAGATAAACAACCAACTTCCCAAAAATCAGAAACTCTTTCTGCCCTCCACAACTGGTTTTATTAAAAACAGGTGAGAAATTGACGTACTTAATTCTGTGTCCCTGATTCCTCAAATCTGCCTTTCCAGGATTAAGGAAGATTTAATTCCTTTTTTTATGCCTCAATTTATTATAATATATATGGGGGAGGGACGGGGACAGGGACGACAGAGAGCTCTGTAGCTCATTGGTCGCTCCCATGGATTTAAAATAAAATTCTCCAGGCATATTTATGATTTTTATCCTATTGTACACATTTCTTTATGGTTTGAGACTGATGGGAATCAAAGGCTCTGAATATTCAGAGATGTCTGCATTGGCTGCTAGGAATCTGTAAAAATATACAGGTCATGGGAAGTCTTTTATGTTCTGTTCTTGCAAAGCAGAATCTGACTAGCCTTTGAAAGTGATGGTTCAATCAGTGTTCAGAAATCTCAGTGTGAACCCCATGCGCGTGCACAAAGCAATCAATCCTGGGCTAACTTTATGGCAAAGAAATTCATAGCTGAGATGACTTAAGAAATGACTTGTCACAGAGGGGCCAGAGCCAGGGCTGCTGTTTCAGTATCTGATGGGGGTTGCATCCCTAACAAGAGGAGGTCATCACTAGAAGAAGCTTGAGGTTGGGTGGAGGGGACTTCCTCCTTTTTGTCTTCGTTTCACTGCTTCCTCCTCCTTTTGTTCCTCGTATCAGAATTATTCTTAGGCCTGTTTTATACTAGGCAAGCCACGATCTCACTGGTTGGTCACTAGTAAATTGAGAGCATGTGGGGATCAGTTTCTGTCCTCACGCTGTCTGAGTCTTGCAGTATAATGAAAACACATTTCACATTTTCCCTAATGCTTTTCAAATGCTGGCAAATATTAGCACCGTTCATTGGAGGGTCTTAAAGCACATTGAAAATACCTGTTAAGTCTCACATGACCTTCACCAAGAAGTGAGTAGGTGTAAGCTGTGTGGGGCAGGGGATGTCTCCTTGTTCTGTTTGTACACCCAACACACTAGGTTACTGGCTCATGATTGGGTCTGCTAAGCGCTACAAATACTTAATAGTAATCATTACGGTAGCCTGGTGATTGGTGACTTTCCAAAAACCTGACTAGATTTTGCATTGGGCATTGGGAGACAGGTTAAATCACTTGCCCAAAGTCCATACTGTGAATCACCAGCTGAGCTGCGTAAAGGAACTCCTGAGTCCCTTGCCTGGTACGCCCGTTCTGACAGTCAGTAAGGTAAACCAAAGCAAGAATAACCAGAGGTCATTAGCTATATTGTCCTGACCTCTTTTTAATGGTCTGTTAGTGAGCAAATAGCTATTATCCAACAGCTATTAACTGTTAGCACCCATATCCTCTCTGGCCATTGGGACAGGCATTATTCACAGTCTCAGCCCAGATGCATTGTTTCTTGGAGAGCACACTAAACAGAAGAATGAAACACATGGTGTCTCTCACTCACCTACTGCCCTGGGGAAGTTCTGGTAGCAAAAATATGTGACCTGCCCGCCTCCAAGCTCCTGTGTTCCAAGCTACCTACAGCTCAAGGTCATCCCTTTAATCAGGAACTAGCCATTTTTTCTCTTTGGATTATTTACAACTGCTTAGGTGTTGAGTTTGATGTGATATTAGATCTGCTGAAAATAGTCAGGAAGTGATTAGGCCATCAGGGTAACCAAGTGAAAAATAGAGACACCAAGTAGCTGTCATGAATGGCGTTCACCAGAAGTGGAGGAGTGGATTTGCACTCAGAAGCTTGGGGGCTGGGAGGGGTGGCAGGATTTATTATAGGGCGATGCTTAAATGATTTGCTTGGATCATTCAAGTGAGCCCTTTGGAGAATGGACAGAGACACACACCCACACATATACCAACCTTAAAAATACCTCCAGCTCCTTTCCTTTCACCTATTTCTTTCACTGAAAAAAGTAAGTAATGTAGGGCTTGTGAAAGCTGCCAGATTGAGAGCCGTGAAGATGAGCTGCGATGCAATTTAGGCCACATTGGCAGTGTGAACTTCTCCAAAATTTCCTGACAACGTGCCTCAACTCTACTGACGTGGAGCTGTCTGTGTAGGGGAAAAGATTTGGGCTAGCAAAAATAAACTTTCAGTCCACAGCCTCTCTGCTGGAACTGTGAGCCTGGGTGTCAGTTGGTGCCAGCTAGTCTCAATTAATTTCCTATCAATTTACAGGCTGCCCTGCAGCCACCAAATGGAAACAGCTTTCCATCACTACTAGTTTGAGACCCATTTAGAACCAGTGAAGGTTTGATTTCACTCAACCCTGGCCCTTCTACACAGTCATGTGGCCGGCAGTCTGGAAAGCACCTTGTGTTTGTAATATTCTAGCATTTGGATTTTTAGCTGTGTAGTCCCTGACCAGTATAAATGGAGATGTAAAGAGAGCAGTGGCTAAACCATAGAAGAGCCTGTTCTGAAAAGTCTTAAAATAAATAACCTGTTCTGATTCCGACTTGCTAGCAAAATATACTGTCCATGAAGAAAAATAGTTGAAAACCATTTCCAACTCTACTTATCTGCTAAGAACTGAGATGAGGAGAACAGGAGGCTTTTTCTCTGCAACAGCTGCAGTACTACATTTACTCGTAGTATTTTAAAAATTAATATTAATGTGAAGCCAGGGTGGATTGATTTAAATCATGATTTGAATCTCCAAGAGAAAATCATTGATTTAAATCAAGTTTCCTACTAATTCTTCTCCGCATATTTCTTAAACAATGGTGCAAATCTGATCACTAAAACATGTTAATTTACAACTCAATACAGCATTTTACAACATCTAGGAGCGTGTACTTTGTGTAATTTTTTTAGATAACTTGATTTTTATTAATTTAGGAAATAGTACATAATATTAATTACCTGTGTCAAGCTGCAGATGCAGCAGCAGTACATTAGGAATGGTAAGAACTAGATCACACACACAGACAAAATAGCACTTATATTTTATTTCACATTTGTAGTTGCAGCAGTCTCCTGAGTTGCCGGCTGATGACGGTCCTTAAACTCTTCTTTTTTTTTCTTTTTTTTTTAAATTTTCAAATGTTATTAACTCTTACAGACAAGTCATCACAACACTAAATGTACGCTGTCCTTAAAACTTCTCCAGCTAGCTCTCATCTTCCCCTCTCCCACTGTCATTTTTATTCATAAATTGAAACAGAAATACAAGTTTTCCTGCTTTTTCAACTCCCAGTCAATGTCTTAGCTTTGAGTGAATAATACCAAACGATGAAAATATTCTCTCTGTGCCTGCAGAGGAAGCTACTACTGTGAAAAGTTGGCTTAGCAACTGAAGGAACTCTGTTTCATGGTTCCTGGCTAATGATTTCACCAGTTCAGGGGCGTGACTTTGTTCAAAACATCATCAGTAAACAAGTACTTAACACTTTTCCTTTTTTACCCAGGGAAGGAATTTCTTCAAAATATTCCCAGATAGGGTCTCTCTTACGCCCAGAAGCCATGTCAGTTTTTCTGTGGCAAAAGTGTGGGGGAATATAGGAAGCTATGTGTGTACTGAATAATATCTTCTCTTTTTCTTTCCAGTCCACTCCACTGTGCCTTTCTACTCTGCCTCCATCCTTTGTGTCTCTGTGGCTATGTTCACACTGCAGCGCTAATTCGAATGAGCTTAAATCGACTTTCAGCAGCCTATTTAAAGAAATAGAAGCGGACTGTTCTCACTATGCTATTTGAGCTGGTCTCTTGCATTCACACATTCCAGCCTTAATTCGAATTAGAAAGCAATGCAATCTGGGTAGCTATCCCACAGTGCAACTACCGACGGAGGCTGTGGCATTGTCCCAGGATGCATCGCTGCTTCCCCCACTCTTTCCCCCTCCTAAACAAACAGGAAAAGGATTTTTGAGCCGGGTTTTTTGCTCCCTGATTTCGCCATTGCTTTTTGCAGTTTAGCATGGGCTATTTGAGAAAAAGAGCAAGAAGGTGAAGCAGCCGCGGCTGCCCTGCTTCAGAACAATTTCCAATTGATGCAGGCAATGAATGAGTGATGCATTAGTGATTTCTGTCCCTGTATGTTGCTAGCCTTTTCTCATGCACCCCCCTCTGTATTTTGCTTGCCTTTTCTCATCCCCCCCAGCACCCACCCCCCCATATGTTGCTTGCCTTTTCTCATGCACACCCCCCCGTATGTTGCTTGCCTTTTCTCATGCACCCCTCCTCCCCCCGGTTTGTTGCTTGCCAGATCTATGCCTGGCAAATCCCTCATGAATAAGATTTTCTTTAATAAAGAAACATTTTGAAAAGATGCAAAATTTTATTTTTGAACAGTTATGTTTTGGGTGAAGGGGTGGGGGGAAGGGTTCCTTCACTCTCTCCAGGAGTAGGGTAGGGTGTTTAGTTTCTTCCTTTTCCTAATCTGAGACAGTCTGTTTGCGGCACTGACTAATGGTTGGGCCACTGGCGAGGTGTCTTCAGAATGAAAAATAATAACAAGATAGCCACAGCCAAACTGGTGAAGAACAATATACATATGTAAGATTTTGAACTAATGGTGCTTGGATACAATTTAGACACAGTTTTTAAAGTTAGGAAGAACGTATCTATTGATCAATTTCAGCAATGATGGTGTGACACAATGTTGCCTCTAGTTTGTGTATTGAAGAGTAAGAAGAGACACATGTTTCAGTTGTCATAATTATGATTTTATACAATGTAGCAAGTGACTTTCTAATGCAGACCATATGGAGGGCTGGGGGGTAATCGGCTGGCATCACAAACACACAGAGACAGGATCGGGTTTTTTTGTGGTGTGTGTGTGGGGGTAGATTTCTCTGCCTGCAGTCCAAAGAAAAACGGAGATCTATTGGGAACTGATTGGGGTGGGGGAAGGCGGGGGGAGGAGGAGGTTGATTTCTCAGCTTGCATTCCAAACACACACAGATAGGAAAAACGGGGGTTGTGGGGGAGTTGGATTTGTCTTCTTGCATTCAACACACACACAGACAGGATTGGGATGGGGGTGTGGGGGAGTTGCTTTCTCTGTTTGCATTCAACACACACACAGACAGGATCGGGGTGGGGTGGGCGTGTGGGGGTTGCTTTCTCTGGTTGCATTCCACAGATAGAAAAACGGGGGTTGTGGGGGTGTTGGATTTCTCTGCTTGCATTCAACACACACACAGAGACTGGAACTGAAGAAAGAGAACTCACCAGATGTCCCTTCCCCAGCATGCCTTTCCCCTCCCAAACAAACAGGAAAATCAAACCTTCCCAGGGCTTGAGGGGAGGGGACTTTACCTGCTATTGTGACCACAGAGCACCAAGATTGATTGGCCAGAGAGGTGAAAATGGAGCATAATGGGATACATTCTGGAGGTTAATTAATTCAAATTAAGCTCCATTACGTTCACACAAACACTAATTCGAATTTACAAAGTCAATTTAGGCGGTATGCCACTTGCAAAGATGGTCTTATTAAATCAATTTTAATGGCACCTTAAGTCGACTTATCAGTGGTGACAGTGTGAACATCGGAATACTTAAATCGATATGGGGACTTTAAATCAACATAAGTCCACAGTGTGAACCAGCTCTGTCTTTGAGACAGTGTCTTAACTAACTCCTCTGCCTTGCTTGGCCCAGCTCCACCACCACATAAGCACAGAACAACAACAATCCTATGGAGCCTCTGTCTCTCTTTGCACATGTGACTTTAGTTAGCTGAGAAACTGAAACAGAAACTGAAAGCCCAGAACTTTCAAGAAGCAAGAGCTGGTAGTTAGGCTGGACAGACTAGGGCTATTAATTCATTTTTATGAGATTGTAAGTGTAGGTTTAGCATGTTTGTGATGAGATTTAATTGTAACTGTTATTTTTTAAACAAGAGAGTTTAGTTTTTGATGATTTTTTAAAAAATCAAAAAAATCCGATTTTTTTTATTTAAAAAAAAAAAAAAAAGATTGATTTTTATCCACCCTGATGTGAAGTCCCTGAAGAAGTAGCTCACTCAGGTGGGGACTGCTTGCATTCTCTCTGATAAATAGCCTACTATTGGTCCACGCATGAATCAAAGGTGGGACCAGGCGTATATGCTGAATCCAAGGAATATATATGATCCACTGGGCAGGCTTGAGGCCTGATAAATTACAGATTTTCAGACGTGCCCAGCATTGGCCTAACTCTGCCTCCATTGAAGTTTGAGAACTTTATCACTGACTTCAGTGGTTGTAGTTAGACCAGTGCTGTGTGCTTTCGAAAAATCTCACCATATGTATATGTACAGTGTGAGTCTGGAAGTGAACTACTTCAATGGAGCTGGCTTCACAGAAAATGATGTACTACAGATGTATGCTCAGCCATAGTGACATTTGCCGTGAATTTATCAGCTTATGTGAGCTACGTGTGATCAGACGGGGCCAGGACTTCAAATGAAGCACTTAGTTTTTCTGTCACTCAGTCAAGTGCTGTCATAATGAGAATAGCATTGTCAGATCCCATGTTTGTGTGTCAGTGGCTTTCAGACAGTGTTTGCTTTGTATACAACCCAAATGATTATTTTTATAATTGCTGTTGCTGTAAACTCCACCTAAGATATGAAAACCCAGTTGGGTTCTGTAGTGTGTAGGAACTGGGCTGAAATGCTTATTTAGATGATACCTGAATGCAGCAAGGAGATAGACTCAGTATGGTGCCCCACAAACCGTATTGCTCCCCCTCAACTGTTACGTTCACTGGGTAGATTTCTGGCACCTTTGATACTGCAATTGCTGCCAACAAGGGCTGAGTGGCAAATATTGTTAAAAACAGAACTCAGTCATACAGTCAGGCTGAGAGTGTGTTGTTAGATTACAAGCTTCTGGAGGTCATGCAGTGTTAGTTAGCAAGTGACTCCCCAAAAGAAAAGGACAAAACGAGCTGGGTAATAGAACTCTATGCGCACTGATCAGCAGTGACAATCATAATGATAAGTAGCCATGATGATGACAGATACCAAAGCAGTACTTATCATTAGCTATCTTTCCTATACACCTTTTATGGTGGCTTTAATAAATGGATCATCCAACTTTAATAAGAATTTAAGTCTATTAATAACACATACCATCGCTGCTAACAGCTGCAATGGGCAATGCAAAGGGGTTTTCATGAAGAGCATTAGAGTCAGTAAACATAGCCTTAAGTCTCATTTTAATCAAACATACACTTCCCTTTTATCTGCCGGGGGAAAAAAAACGTCAAAGAGAAAACATTGCTGTAAGTTAATTGCCCTTGGCAGCAGGAAATTAGTTCAAAGGTGCTCAGTTTGGATCAAGGGGATAGGGGGGATCAGGAAAAGATTATGTAAATGTAATTGGCCCTTTGATGGTTGTAAATTTATGTGGTTTTTATACGACCAATTAAATGCTTTAGGAAAAGAGGGTTTGTTTCTTCATGCTATTTGCTGGTCTAATTCATTCCATCAGAACTGCCCAGTGTCCAGTGCACAATGGACATGAGTGGAGGTTGTGGGACTGTATGGTGTGCAGGAGGGATTGGTGATGGGGGGGACACACTTGTCGCTGGTTCAATTCTGGAGCAGGTTTGGCGTGGACAAAAGGGTTGCTGTCTGGCGTTTGTTTCAAGGCCTGTATTTAATAAATTTGTGGGTACAGTGCGTGTTGTGGATGCCAGCAATGCCATTGACATTGACAGCTGGGATGTCATGGACTGAAAGGCCCTGGATATTGAATCACTCTCTCTGTTGGGATTATTTCTCTGGGCACATTGGTGAGGAAGCCCACGCTGTATCTGTTTGACTTCAAAGATGCCAATGTGGCATGTTTCAGAAGCACAATGGGCTCATTTCTCTGCCTCTGTGACTTCATTGCCTTTAATGGAGTTCTGCTTGCAGTGAAGTTGGCCCACTGTGCTTCTGAAACCCCATTGCCTTTGATGGAGTATTGTCAGCAGAGAATTTGGCCCTTAATTATTAAAAGTTTTTGTGAGGAGGGGGAAGGGAAAGGAAAGTGAAGTGGCCAGGTTTTTATTGTTGGGTTTTGTATGGACAGTGGCAATTTATCAACAATCATCTTCAAAAATTCAGAACATTATTTGATGCATTGTTTCTGTCAGTAATGGGCTATGCAACAAAATCAATACCCTCTTACATTTACAGTTTAAAATGTTTATGGTAGGCAAATTTCCTTCATCTCAGCCCTTTAAATTTAGTGTATCTCTGCCATGTCAATGGTATACGCAGAGCAGGTTGTCAGCTGTATTCACTTGAGATGACCCGTCATTTGGGGCGCTGGAGATCCTGATTTCTAGTGTGAGTACATTCCTCTTTGCTAGTTAGCTACTGATAAAGTCACTAGAAAAATGTCCTTTGGTTCAAGAAGTGAAATTGATCACAACAGGATCTGGAATCCAGCATCTGTTGCTGAGGCATAATGTGTCTGTGATGTTTATGGAAAAAACCAGAAATAGCCACAGTTTATTCCGAGCTTTGTACCCAACACTGGCTCATACACTTCTGAACATAAAATGTTCTCTTCTATCAGGTGTGTCTCAAGTTTGATGTGTCAATAATAGAGACAGAGATAAGTCAAACCCGTTAGGTATTGGGTTTTTTTTTGTTTGTTTCCCATTTTGATCAGCCATATCTTCACCTTAAGCGCACTCCCTCCTCCACACACACTTTTTTTTTGCATGTGCAAAAGCAGGGTTTTGCTTGCAGAGTGCATTTTAGGAGGCTGCTTTTGAAAATGTGGCTTCATGTGTGTGAGATCAGTAATCTGTTAGTGTAGACTGACATGAACTTGTGAAACATTGCTGAAGGAAGAACATGGGTTACATGGTTCATCATGTGCTATCTCACCTCCACAGAGAGGACTATCCTGGAAGCTTCAAGGGAAGGGGAACCCCTGTACTATGATGAACCTGGTAAATTATGCAGTGGCGTTCCTTGGGGAAAGCTGGGAATTCTTTCCTGGCTCTTGTGGTGATTAGTTTATTTCCTGAAACATACAAAGTTGTTACTCTTCTCTTGACATGTTAAACCACAAATGTTATATTGGTAACAAAATTATTCTGCTAAAATCCAGCCACAGCATTTGACTCTGACCTGCTGCAACAATTAATATTTGTTGGATGTCTGTGACTTACTCACAAGGCTTGGTATGAAGTCAGCTGTTCACATCAATGCTGGCATCTTGTTTTTAATGTACTGAGTTCCTTTCCTTCATAATGATGTGTTGTTTAGATATAATTTTCCAACATTTCAAAGGCTCTAGGTCATAGTCACCCCTTCACTGTGTCATCACTGAAGTCATAACACTATTGAAGTCAGTGGAATGATACCAGGAATGTATTTGGCCTATTGCATTTAAAAATAAAATAAACACTTAGCTGGGATTTTGCTGCATGCCATATATTTGATTTCAGAATTTTCAAGTGAAAGCCTGTTGTTCATCATAGATTTTGGTTCATGTTTGGGAATATTTATATCAGTCTTTAACACCTTTTATGTTTTCCATAAGACTTTTTTTGACTCTCCATGAAAGTTGAGAAATTTAAAAAAAGAAAGTTTTAAACCTTCAGAAGAATCCTCCTGAACTACAGAAGAACAAATAGTTCCAGACCTAGACCATAATATTCCCACACTGTATATTTAGGTAGGTATAACAGCATGAGCAAGATAACTCATTTTGACAATTCAATCTGCAACATTTCTTATGTGCAATACTGAAAGGAGATGTTTTTAATATTTCACCCAGAAGTTACAGCTAAAAAACAGTTGGGATGAAAACGAAAGTTGGTTAAAATAGAATTAATCTAAAATCTCAAGAAACAATTTCTTGAGTATTTTCACTTATAGCTACTGTGAATTTGGAAGGTGGTGGTGGTGGAAATTGATGAAAGGAGTGGTTTTATGTTCTACCTGTGTAGTGGTGATTAAAGTCCATATGCCTATTTCAACACAATTTTCCTCTGCTTTGCTCTTTCCTAAATAGTGCAGGAGGAAGTGTGCAGTGCACATTAGGTATCTCTAATTTGTTTTTGTTTTTTGCCCAGCATTTGTATCAAGCCTATTTTAAACCTTGCATTGATGTACATCACTCAAGCAGCACACTTAGTATCTCATTATATTGTAATGAAAAGCTCCATATTTATGAATAATTTTACACAGATAAGTGTGGTTTGTATTTTCCATCATTAATAAAATTTCATCAGGAAAAAAGAGACAAATGATTGCCTGTGACTGTGGCATTGCGATATCTTGTGGGACACTTTTTGTGTTTTGCTTGCATGAAAACATAAAAGAAACATTTTGTTAATTAAAAAAAAAGCCTGGTCATGGTGCATTTCTAAAGAATGTGGGATCACTTGTACATGCCTTACGGCTTCCATGGGAGCTTCACTGGCAAATACTGTTCTGTATTCTGTTGGCTCAGTGAGCAATAGTGTATTGAGTTGTCATCAAGCGCATAATGTTAATTTCTTGTAATTTCAGGGATGTGACATCTGTCACTCTTTTCTAACAGAGTAGAAGGGAGAACTCGAAAGATGTGATATCAATTGTGTTGCCCATCCACTAAGCAGTTGCTTTTTCTGCTTTTGCTATATCTTACAAGTACATTTTGCTTTCAAGTTCTCCTGACATGAGTTTGACTCATCACTAAAAGTAACATGACACTGGGAATCTAGCAAAGTTTTTTGGCATGATGATTTACAAGCTGGTTAGTGTTAGCTCTTGGCATTTCATGGTCTTGCTACTGACTTCAGGTTGCACATTGGGACTAGAACTTCCTATATAAGTGGACAGGGTAGCATTTTGTGAGTGCCATCATAATACAGGTAATAACAACAGATCAATATAAAATCCCATGGTATGTGAAATGTATGCAGGTAGAATCTGAGAGCTGAGGAAGTGAACAGAGCACCTGGAAATCTGTTATGAGCATAGATTAGTCTGGAAAACTTGGACTGGAAAGCCTACAGAAACTGGCTTTCTTAGGAGATGTTTAGTGCTTCCTGCTTCCAGGCATACCGCTGGAGATACCTGTGGAGCAGCTTTTTTGGCATTATTTGAGCCTTTAGAATTCTTGACTTGTCCAATATCTGGAAGTGGAGGCAGGAATGAAATAATAAAATGTCAGGAAAAGTTAATTATTCTTTGCATTAGCTTAAAAACCCCAACTAGTCTGTACATTTGCAGAGTACTAGACAGCCCCTGCCATATATCCTCTAAATAAACAAGAAAAACGGATGGGATGGGAGAAAGGAAGAATTATTATCCTTGTTTTATAGATGGGGAACTGAGGCCCGGAGAGAGTAAGTGGCTCACCCAATGTCACACAAGGAGTCTGTGTCAGAGAAGGGAATAGACTCTGGATCCCCTGAGTTGCAGCTCAGGCACTTACTCACAACATCATCCCTCATTTCTAAGCAAACCTTTACTAATTTTTATAAAAAGTTTGAGATCTTGTTCTGGTTCTAAAACTAAGTGAAGGTTTAGAGAGGTTTCCATCTTTGCTGAATGGTGTGCCCGGCCCCATTTTCTACAGTCTAAATCAGAACAAGAGGAGGATCAGAACTGAAATCTCCACATCAGAACACCCTTGGACTTTGGAGATATTTGGATCTAGAGTTGAAGTTTTTTAAGTATCGTGCGCTAAATATACCTGGACAGAAGCTGCAAAGAATTATCCACAGGAAAGTCATAGGTATCATCTGCTGCACTTCAGTAAGAACAAAAAAGTGGCACAGAAGATGACCTCCAGCAGTTTCCAGATGTCTCCATTCTGCACTTCCTCCGTATAATGAGCTCTCCAGTTCTGTTAGAAAGTTTACTCCATATAAATAGGCTTATACGAAGAACTAAACGTTTGGATTCACTTGCTTTTTTCCCATTTTAAAAAATTAAAATACTGCAAAGAATTAGCCTAAATCATGCTAATCAGCAACTTGTATTTATATGGGGTTTTTTCACCATAAAGGATCTCAGAGTTCTTCACAGACCTCATGCACAGAAATCACGACTCCCAGAACTAACCTATGTCCATATCTGTGATGGTGGATGATAGATGTTTAATACCTCAGAACAATTTAGGAAAGGAAGTGAGGAGCACCATACCTAAATGAAACTGCAGAGGGGATCATAATACCAGTTAGACAGAAGATAATAATATAACTTCCAGGAGGACCAAAGCCAAAATCCCCAATCCAGCACAGCATTGAAGCATGTGCTTAACTTTAAGTGTGAGAGTGGTCCCACTGAAATCTCGTGAAACTTTAAAACTTGTATTTGTCAATCCAAATTAAACAGACTCATAAATTCAGATGTGACTATGAATAGCCATGCAGTGTTTTAATGGTAATATTCCCTAACTGAGTTTGCTTAGATGCAAAATAAAACTAAAAGTTACTATAAATTAGACTGGATTTATTTATTGGGCTAAATAATTCAGGGAGGTTTTTGGTGACGGCATGTACTTTCACTGAAATTCTATCACCTAGGAAGGCTGTATGTGACATTTCGCACTCTTCTATATACATAATTTACACTGCCTCCTAAATATGCAAATATGCAATAGCACTGTTATGCCCATGTAGCCCCAAAACCGCCATTTTCATTATGTATTAATATTTTACTCTTCTTTTCGGAGATCCTGCATATTTTTCCATAAATAACACTGAATTTAATTTTCAACTGAGATTTCTGTTGTCAGTGTTCTGTAGAGGGTTTCTAAAGGGAATTGTGAGCAATAGTTGCATAATGACACACCTTACAACTTGTAAATAAACATTTGAGGCTATTCCTATTGCTTTGTTACAAGCTGGAGATCAGTTATAAATTAATGTCAGATTGTGCTAATCACTTAATAAAAAGTACATGCCCCAAAATAACAGTTCACTGAGAATTTTTTTTAAGCTAGAAATGTATATTTTTAAAGACTTTGAGAGCTTAGCTCCCGGATCCCATATTAAAAGATATATTCCAGTAATGAGAGAGTGAGACTTTGGCATCATTTGGATATGTATCAAGACAGCAAATTGATTGAAATTGAATTGAGATTGTATAAGTGTTCTGGAGAGCTCTTAAGCTGTTAGCATATTTAACAGCAAGGGATCAAATATCTAGACTTTAAAATATTAGTGTGTTTATTAATTGGCTTGATTTCACTCTAGGACAGTGGTTCCCAACCTTTTCTCTGCTGAGTCACACCTTAATGCGTTTAATTATTTTGAGGCACACCACCATATAGTTGCCAAATGAACTCTTGAATATTCATGAGCCAATCCAGAACTCTTCAAGTAGTTTTTTCAAAAAATTTTGTGACACACCTGCGCAGGCCTGATGGCATCCCAGTGTGCTGGAGCGCACTGCTTGGGAAACACTGCTGTCATAGATTTTAAGTACTTTGTTCCTTTGATCTATTTGAATCTTTGCTCTGTACAGCCCTGCTTTCTGAGGCCCCATTTATTTCTGCCACCCTTCTTATGATTTCAGTGCAATTGCTTGCGCAGGAAGGTACAATTTAGCATGAGTAAGAAGGACAGAATGTGGCTCTGTATGTTTGAGCAAGCACCCTATCATAGCCTCCCGTATTATGGACTTAGTTAAAATACCTTTGGATAAGGTTTACTATTCGGGCTGTGAGAAAATTTTCTGTCTACACTTTGGGTAGATGGAAAATTGGGTTCATGAGTAAATGAAAATTTTCACAGAAAACATGGGTTTTTCATCAGAGAAGCACCAAAATATTGTGAGTGAGACTGTTCTCGGAGTACAGGGCTGGTCATTAAGTGTGTAGTTGCCAATGGTGGAAAATGTTTTTGGTGCCCCTCTGAATAGGCAAGCAAAACAACTACTCTGATTTGGCTCCATTGGGAGCTGGGGCCCCGGGTGACTGCCCTGGTTGCCTGCCCTTAAGGCTGGCCCTGTCAGCGTATGTCCTGCCCATTTAGAAGTAGAAATACTAGAAATCTCCTGACAGAGCTTGTTCATTTAAGTTTACCAGCCTCTTGTCCCTGTCCTACTCCTCATGGGAGTGAAATTTTGACCCCATTGCAGTCAATGGCTAAGAGGTTAGCCATGACTTCAGTAGGAGTAGGATTAGGCACTAACTTTGTAGATACTGGGATAGTTTGAGAAACATCCAAGCTTTGGTATGTTTACACAAGCCTTTTAAAGTTCACCCAGTACTACATTTAGTCCTTGAGTGAGATTCATTGCCCTCCCTCTCTCTGACTCTCTCTTCCTTGACATCTCTGGAGGAAACCTATAATTCATCTCTGAACTTTTAAAAAATCACATGGTCTGGAAAACTGGTAGAAACCAGTGTAAAAACTGAAATCCTTTGTACGTGCAAAAATGCATTTAAAATATGCGGTAGCTGCACCTGTCTTTCAGGGCAGTGCCAGTTATGGAAAGGTAGCTAAGTAACATATGTTTTGTGATCCTACTGAGGATTATTTTATTAAAGTATTTCCAATTGGGTTACAACGTGTCATTTCTTAAGCTGCCATGAGACATGCCCCTTCAATTGGGGCATTCAAGAACATGGGTGCTGGAACAATTTGTATAGTGGTGTTGCTGAGAGCCATTGATCCAAACTGTAAACCCTGCTGTATGTGTTGGAAACCACTTGAAGCCAGATGGTGCAGTAGCACCCCCTCATCTGTCATTCCAGCACCTATGTTCATGAAAAACAATGATCCCAGTAGCCTGATGAGATACATGTATTCTGAATATGCCAAAATCTAAAATGTGGTTTTAATATCTGTGATGAACCGTTTCATTTTGTACAATTACAAAGTACCTCAGTGTGGTGCTAAATAAACCTCTGGGCTCCTATTAGAGAACATGACATCAGAGCTTTTGATATTGGAAAAATCTCATTTCTAGCATGTGGTTTCATCTGACATAAATGGAAATCAGTGGAAGATTTTTACAATTAGATTGGTTGATGGAGATTCGCATCCTTACTAACCTTGAAGGACTGTTGTTTGGGGTAGATAATCATAAAATAAATAACCTCTAATTTTTTGTGCTGCACTTTTCATATTAAGGGATCTCAAAGCCCTTTCCAAAGATATACTCACAACACTATTGAAATGGGGAAGGGGTAAACAGGAAATTGGTACAAAGCTGTGAGGGGCCGGGGAAACCTTGGCCAGGACGTGGGAGAAACACATCCTTATGTGAAGTGCTATGCGATATTCATTGCCTGGGTACAGCACAGAAACACAGTTTATAAGGTGTCATATGCTTGGATAATCTGCTGCCTGGATAAATTTACAGTTATCTACTTTGACTAGAGTTATATGTCTAGCTTTTCTCCTCCTCTGTTAGATTGAATAGGCTACCTGCTGAGAGATGTATTGCAATATGCTTTTTAATATTGAAGGACAAGGTTGGAATGGATTTAGACTTCCCCGAGTTTGGAAATCAATATATGAAACAAATGGATGCAACAGTGAAAGAAACAGATGGGCAGTGTCTTGGCTTTGTGGGATATGGCTCGCAGCTTGGGGTCACCCCTGTCCTCCAGGATAGGGGAGTGTCCTGCTATGGCCATGCAAGATAGAGCAGCAAACTCCTTCGCTGGAGAAACTTCTGATACTGACCAGCTTGTGGATAAGACTTACAAGCAGTTAATAATGAAGCCTGAGGGAGACCTGATGGGAGTGACCTGGGGTCAGTGGGGAGGTCGGGGAGAGAGAAGCAAGAGGTTGGAACTTGGATGAATAATACTGTGCATTTCTTCAGCAGAGCAAATTCCAGAGTCTGAGTCTCTTCCTCTACTCCTTGACACCTTTGAATCTAGGCACTGTGGAAACTCAGGATCTCCACCAAAGGGCCTCATTGTACTTCACAGACATTATCTCAAAATTTGCCTGTGTGCATTATTATTTCCATTTTATGCATGTGGTAAACAGAGGCAAAGAGAGCGGTCACGTGGTGAGTCAGGGTAGTGGAACTGGACCCTTCCTGACTCCACACCTCTTGACTGTACATGCCTGACCGAAGTACGTGGTAAATCGAAGGAGACACTTCAGTTAGCTGAGGCTTTTATATTTTTTCTTTATACTGTTAAATATGCAGGTTCTAATTGTAGCTTATGCCTGGTTCATTGGTTCCTTTAGGTGAACCACCCCATTATCAGCCAATCTTCTGCTGAGTGAGAGCCATGGCTGCTTGAAATTTTTCTAGTGAGTTACTTTCTTTTAAATGAGCAGCATCACTTATGGGAACCTGAATACAAGAAATTAAATGCCAGTGGGTTCTGTTCCCAACCTTCTTTGTATTATAGCTTCAGCAACCACCCCATTGTCCCGTGTTTTAAACACAAAGCTAATGCTGAGGCTAATGCATTTGATTTCTCTCTTGTGCCACTGGAACCTTGTAGAGCTGGAATCCACCTCGTCTTTGAGGGAGGCAGCTCCGCTCTTGTGCAGAGCAGCCCCAGAATTTTTCACATGCAGTGCACAGCTGGACCACTCTCACTTTAGCTTAGCATGGGATCTACACAGGCAAAACCTCCTCATGTCTAACTCCTCTGGGCTCGCTGCCAGCTCCCCCATGTGTGTACTCCCAGCAGCTTCCCATACTTGTTACATGTCTTGAGGCTGTCACTGAGACCTGCAGGCAGAGCAGAGCAGAAAGGTCACAGGCTTCTGAAAGCAAGGTAAGGCTGTGCAGGCCCCCAGGGGGAAGCCCTGGTCCAAGAGCCAGCCCCACATCAGTGGTGAGGAGGGGCAGTGCTGGCCCCCTACTGCCCACTCATGCGGCTCTGTGGCCCTCTGTCATGATGGGGACGAGAGGTGTGGTGGGGCCAGATTCGAGTGAGTGGTTTTGTGAGCTGGTGCACGGAAGTCACAGTGGATCAGCGCCTCTCAGGTTTGGCCCCGCAGCCCCTTCATGATTGGGGGGGGGGGGGGGTGAACTGCAGGGATAAACGTGAGTAGTGCTGTGACACCTGTTCGCCGGGTGACAATGCCACTCACTTAGGTCTGGCCCCGTCGTTTCCCTTACTCATCCTTCCATCCCCTGGCATGACAGAGGGCCAGTGAGGCCAAACCTGAGCGAACAGAGGGGCAGTCAGAGCTGGGAACAGAACCCAGGCCTCTCTGGGTCTGTCTACACTGCAGTTAGACACCCACAGCTGGCCCGTGACAGCTGACTTGGGCTCACAGGATTGCCTAATTGCAGTGTAGACTATCAAGCTCCTGCCCAAGCCTGGAAATCTACACTGCAACTAGACAGCCCCACTGCCTGAGCCCTGCCAGCCCAAGTCAGCTGGCACAGGCCAGCCACTGGTTTTTGATTGTAATGTAGATGTACCCTTGGAGTCCTAGACCAATGAAATGTCCACTAGAGAACACTGCCTCTGTCTTATCGCTCTGATCATTAATTGTATTTTATCTACAGTTCCTGTAATAAAATTTATTTTAGCTATCTCCTCTACTTCCTATCTATTAATCTTCGGGGTGGTGGTGATCAAGCACCTTTCATCATAGTATCTAGTGTTGGAAAAACGTATTCATTGCAAACATTTCATCTGGTGCATTAGGCTCTTTGTCTGTATTTACAAATGACCCAGGAACAGACTTTGATTTCATATAAATTTGCTTGTTCAGCAAGTATAACAACAATAATATTGTAAGTTAACAGCTTTCCAAATGCTGCTCCACTTGGCTTATATACTTGTTTGCATTTAACCTTCTCCCTTTATTTGTTTATATTTTCATTTGAAATAAGTTTGATGGTTGTGGTTGAACAACTGTTTAAATGTATCCAGATTCTTTGCACCACAAATGTTCCCTGTTCGATTTTTGTTTTGTTTTTTGGCATGGATCTTTGTGTCCCTTAACATATGCAAATTTTGGCTGCTGCTAATCTCTTTTCTTTGTGGCCTGGTGGTAATTGACTTTATAGGGCTTGATTCAAAGGCCAGTGTAAAAACTCTTATTGACTTTTTAGTGGGCTTTGGATTGAGCTTTTGATATTACACCTTTCAAAAATCACCTAATCAGAGTTCACGATAATTATCCCCCTTGCATACTGACTGTCTGTCTATCTAATCCTGCTTTCTGGTGCCTTATGAGAAAGTCCTGTACAATTTTATAGACAAATTTCAGTAGTTTTTTTTTAGCCATGCTATAGGATTTAAAATGCTATCCCTGCTATAAAGACATTGACATTCTCTGTAGTGGAGCTGTGCTGATTTACACCAGTTGTGGATCTGGCCCTGTAGATATTTAGACTGTTGTAATTTCTATCATTAAGTGTCTACAGATTTGTAGCAGGGATGTCAATCCAGCATTGCGTCTTGCAGCTGCCTCAGTTTCCCTTCTTCCCCAGTTAATGACACTTCATCCTGCTGGTATTTTCACAAGAACCCTCCCTTATGGGAGTCTGATTTATTAACATCAGTCTTCCACCCTGCTGGGTCACAGTCCTAGCTGTAAGGATCTCAGCGGGAGCAGCCTTTCTCCCTAGCAGGCTTGCTTTCCTTCCAGCCTTCCTAACTGGCTCCTGCTCCCCAGGCATTCTACCTGGAAGCTCTGGAGGATCCACTCCACTGTGTAGGATCCCCTAATTCACTTTGACTTAGCCCACTGGCTCCATATAAACTGTAACTTTCTAAGACATAGAAATCCTGCATCTGTTCCATCACCTGTACTAAATGAGGCACAGGTAAGGCTGAGCCCACCTCCCTTGAAGGACCGGCCTTGGAACAGAGATGCCTGGATGTGCATGCCCCCTAGGACCAGTGCCCTCTTACGAGGACCATGTCCTATTAAGTGATACAGGATTCTTCTGTAAGGGATATCGATCCTGACCTGTGGCAGCTGAGCACTCTTAGGGTTCTAGCTACCACCTGGAAGGAATCTAGCCACTGAGCCAGCTGAGGAAATCACATACAGGAGTGTCTGGATAATCAGCATGTTGCACAGGAACCCAAGGCAGCAGGAATTGATGTAATTTCATCTTTGACTTAAATGTAACAGCCTAACACAAGCTAGACCTCTTTATTGCGCTGAAAACATTTCAGATTAACTGGTTATCGTGTTGGAGCCATTGTTCAGAAAGCCACCTGCCGCTTAGGCTTCTGTCAGTGCCAGAATAATAGAATGAAGCACTTTTACTCCCTCCCGGGGAGCCTAGAAGGAAAGACTGAATGACATTCATCTGTCTTCCCACTAAGATTCGCCTGCTATGTTTACTCTGTAAGATGCAAAGGAGGACTTAGTACTGCTTTACAACATTGTGCTCTTGGGAAAGTCAGCTCTTCCAAGCTAAGCAGGCTTGGGCTGGGTCAGGAGTGGATATCTTATCCAGCTATATCTGGCCCACATAGTGTAGTCATAGTTCCTCACTTAGATAAGGTGGCTAAATACTATTATGATAAGCACCATAGGAATAATTATAAATAAATAAATGCAGTGTAGGTTTACCCACCCATGTAGCAGTTGATGTGATGTGATTTAATGACATTTACCATATCTGACTAGTAAGAATGTCCAGATGTTCAGCTACGGTGATGAAGGCCATATAAGTACATTCATTGATAGCAGGAATGCTTCATGGTCACAAACTCTGCTTCTGTGACTGCAGCCAATGATTTAATTATTGAATCACTTGTATGCTGAGCTGTGATAAATGGGAGATCTGGGAAATACTCAGAATGGATGGAAAGATCAATGAAATCAGTGTGCCCGTTGGAAAGCCAAGAAGGAAGTATCCATAGATTAAAGTGTCCACATATTAAATAGCATGTAGATCATGACTGAAACTAGTAAAAATCTGGAAATGCTATAATAAAACCCAAAATTCTATAGTCAACTGAGGATTCGCACTAGCACTTAAACATTTAAGAATTTTACAGAAACTGGTCTGCTCCCTGCCTGAGGAATAACTGAAATATGTGAATACATATAACTGTTGCAGGGAATAATTATCCAGATTTTTAGTCGTCATGGAACCTTTGTCAAGGAAAATTTCAGCAGAGAAATCTGTCATTTAAATACATCCTTCCTGCTACAATCACCAGATGGTCATGTTCTGTTTCCAAAAGCCTTCCACTCACTGCTCATACCATCTCAGAAAGCCTAGTTCTGATATCAGATTCAAAATAGCCTCTCATTTCTGGTTTCACCATTCACCCATGGAGCATCCTGCGAAAGTATGGCGACGACTTTTTTCTGGCTTCATTGGAGGGAACTCACCACTGTGTCGTATCCCATGTAGCCACAATATTTAATAAAAGGGAACAAAGTCGATCAGCCCAAGCAACATTAAATAATTTATCTTACATGTAACAAGAATATTCTCCTAGAGCTGAGGAGTGCCACAGGTGCTCAAACTGTTGTGGAAAAGGATGATGATAATGGTGAGTGTAACCGATGGATTTACAGGTGGTTCTACCAGATTGATAAATAGGATTAAGCTTTATTGTTGCCCTGGGGTGAGATTTAAATTGGTGCTCCCAGGCTCTACCCACTTTCTGGCAGAAGGAAGAAAGATTTGTTCCCCCATTGGATCTTGGTGAAGAATTCAGCAAGCAAACAAATATTTAAGTATACATAATAGCACATTGGACATGGTGTCTGGTGCATCAGAGAGCATCTGATGAGCTATCTCGAAATATGCAACTGAGCCAAAGCAAAACAGAAGGAGACCTTTCTATGGAAAATCATCTGTGTCCCCCCCTTTTCTTACTTTCTTGACCATCCATCCATTGTCCCATTTGGTTGATAGGTAATCATGTCATTGCCTAACATGCTTTCATTGGATTTTCAAGGATTATGCCTTGGAGATGTTTTATGTTGTTTGTGGAGATAGAGCCTAATGCATTACAAAGAGGCTCATGCCTAACAAATAACAAATAAGATGGTGTTCTGCAGAACCGTATACAGTAACTGTATGCAGATTCTTTTCCCTGAAGCAAAAGTGGAATCTGTGCGTAATAGAAACTAAATTCACATGCACACGTGTGTTTACAAACTCATGAGTCTTGATCCTGGACTGCTGAAGTTAATGCAAAGTTTGCTAATGGCTTCCGTGGGAGCAGGATTAGGACCATACTGAGCTAGATAAACATTATCTAGATGTGGCCTCTCCTTAATTTGGCCCCTTTGCTTGTAACCTTCCCCTACTTTTTTTTCTGTTTGCCTGCTTCTCTTTTGAGATAGTCTTCTCTTTGGGGCAGGAACATTGTGGATGTTACTGGAAAGTATTTGTTAAAATAACCCTGCTGCTGTTTCAGGGACAAGAGTATCGGCACAATGCAAATGACTGATTCTGTTGGACCCTTTCATGAGAGTCAAGAGTCTGGTGCAGGATACCAAAGCCTTTGATTCTTGTATGATTCCCCAAAGGTTCCCTTCTTTGGGTGCCATCTTTTCCCAATATATTTCTCCCCATATCTTTTTGAGTAGGTCACTTTCATGTTGTGCTCCTGCTGTCCAGCCATTCATGTTCATAAAATTTAGCGTTAGCCTTTATTTAAAAAAAAAATTCAGCTGGGGTCAGACCTGATAGTAAAGCTTTGATGCTTGCTGCTGTAGCACACCATTCAAAGTTCAGTCCCCCACAGCTCCCTTGACTCACTCAAGTCTCTTTGTTTATTCATATATTATTTAGCTAGCAATTTGGGTAGCAGATACATATGGGCAGCATTCATAATTTATCACTGAGGATGAGCACACAGTGGCCTGTGGACAGGGAGTGAGGACAAAATCAACTCAGGTGGTTGGTTTTTCATTAAAGAAAGACTCGGATTTCTTCACACTCCAGGGCGGTTTACTACTTCTGACGCATTCTCGCAGCTTCCATGGACAAAAAGGGCAGTCCCTGCTGGTGCTCGGAGGGCTGGGTGTGCTTCCTGTAGTGATGGGCCACAGCAGTTCAAAGGATTGCCAAACACAGTCAATCTGTGTAAAACAATGGGGTGGAGTAGTACAAGCTACTCTCTAGAATACAGCATTCTCAATAAGATGATTGGGGCAGGGGGAATGGGGCTTTTCTTATAGCAGGGAAAAAAGATGGAAGAATCTTACTAGTACAGTGAAACCTATGTGGAGACCTATTTGCAACAGGTTCCCCTGTCTTATGAAACCAATTGAAGCATCCCCGCGGGACCTTTAGTACAATCTTAATAATACTTAGAACATGTAAAGATCTAATCCAGTGTCAATTGAAGTAAATGGAAGGCCTTCCATTGACTCCTTTGGGTTTTGGTTCAGGCCCACACAACGCTTCCCACCTGAAAGCATGTGAAGAGACATCTTTTACCACGAAGCTGGTTTTTGCTGGTGCCCTTCAGTGATGGTTCAAGGTAGGTTTCATTGTATTTAAAAGGCTGCTAATAATCTTGCATACTAGAGGTGATTGGAGGAACTTCCATCAGAATACATGGTTCGGTCAAAATCAAAATGCTTCACAAAAGCGTGCTGATTTCACCAGAATTTAATTTTGGAAGAAAGCCAGGAAAAAAAGTTCTGACTTAGAATGAAGTGTTTTGAGCTTTTGTTCTGGAACAACTTTTCATTTTGGAATTTTGTGTTGCATTATAATACACATTTTTTGTAAAAGTTGAAATTGAAATGAAACAATTTTGTCAAAATGAAACATTTGGTCAACCCAAAACCAATGTTTTCTCAGAATCTTCCTTTGTGGAGAGCGTCAACATTTGTCAGTTTTTTGCTCTGATTTGGAGCAAAGCCAAATTTCAGAATCTCAGAATTACAGAATGGAACTTCTGTCCTTATCACAGCTCTTCTGCTACATCCCTGCAACACTCTCTGCTGAGGCTTATTAGTCTTTGGAGAAGAGGCAAGAGAGGGAACTTACACAAGAGGCTGGGGACTGCAGTTCCCAACAAAAGGCAAATTTGTGCCAGGAGTGGGATCAGTGAAGTAGCTGGAGAACTTTCAAACCAAGTAATGTGGAGGTCTTGTTTGAACCCATCCATCTTTTGGCCTCTATCTCTGCTAATCCGTAATTTCCTTGGAGTAGGGTATGCATCTTCTCACGAGAGATGAGCCTGAATGAAGACTTCAGTCTGAACACCCAGAGTTGGGGATGTGATTTGAGATTCAAACCGGGATGCAGATCCCAGTTCCATCTTGGTCGTGGAGTCCATCTCCAAACATCGCATATACTCTGTGGGTTCCGAGTCCAGATTTTGCGGCTCAGCCCTATCTCAGCTCCTTCTATGTTTGTACAGGGTAAAGCCTACTGCTACAATAAACAAACAAAAAATTACCTTGTTCTCCTTTTTGCATGGTAACCATTTGAGGCCTACCCAGGACTGGGGCAGAGACATCTGCCTCTTGGAGATTCAGGAGAGGGGACTGGAGGCAAAGGAATATTAAGCTGCACAACAGCAGTTTCACTTGCTTTAATTATTCATACCCTCCATACAGGGTGCCAGAGAGATTAGCAACTGTGGGGAATCTGACCACAAACAAAACTTTTAAGTGCTTCCTCCCCACTTAAAAAGTCTGATGTGTGATGGGGGCGGGGTGCAGAGAGTGATGAAAAGGTCCTCCCCCAAAAGTATGATTTTTTGGAAAGTGCTCTCCCCAGAGCATTTGGAAGGAGTCAAGCGGGGTATGTGTGTGCATAGAGGGGGGCAGGGGTGTTCCATGTCAGCACTAATTATTTAGTAGCTATATTAGTGCTGTTAATCTATGGGGAGCCCAATGACATGCTTTTCCAGGCACTAGGCGGGCTGGGGCATCCTCACCAGGACCTGAGCATATGCATAATTAAATATTACCTCTTCCTTGCTGCTGGATGGAGAGAGGGAACAAGCCACATGTGACAGATCGTGTCACTTAATGCAGAGCTGGAAGGCGTTTAGATGCTGTGGAGATGGGGATGGTCATAAGAACCTGTATGGAACAGAACTGGATCTCAGCAAAGGCATTTGTCAAGGCTTCAAGCCCCGACCCTGTTAAATGGTCCATGTGGGCAGACCTCTGCAGCATGTGGAGCCCTGGTAGCTTCTGTTTGGTTCCATGTTGTGTAAAAACCTGTTTGTGCAGTTAGGCTGGCAGGATTGTGGCCTTTGATTGTTGACTCCTCTGCCTCATGTTGTAAGCTCCTCTGGGCTGGGGCCATGTCTTCCTTAGTATGTGTGTAATGCCCAGCAACAGCCTGATCCTGATTGGAGCCTTTAGGTGCTACCTCAGTAAAAATAATAGCAAGGTGTGCAGTCCCTCCCATTGGCAGGACAGACTGGTCTCATCTCTGAGTAGAAGTGTCAGGATGCTTACTTAGTCCTTCTTTTGATGCTACTTTTATGCTGGGTTTGTTCACAGGCCTAAAGTCGAATTTCCATTTGTTGTTTCTAGTGTTGAGGCTCTTTTCTCTCTTTTGGCCTCTAATTGCTATACAGCAACATAACTGATAATAACGTAGCAGGTCTGTAGCCAGTATATTATGTATAGTGGTCCTTGTTCTAGACTTGGGTGGGCAGAACATGGTAAAATCTTTCCTTTTCTGTGTTATGGCATATGGAATCACAGCCCATTTTAAACAGGGGCGTTTATTTAATAAATCAACTACCGACACAAAGAAACAGGATTCCACACAGCTTGAGCTCCAGTTTTGTCTGCCTTGTTTGCCCTCTTCGGAACTCTGTGTACAGGGACAGCTAGTGGCTGAATAATATACTGCAAGCAAGCGTATTAGTAGAGCTGATTGGAAATTATTTTATGAAAGCTTTTCATCAAAAATGGCAATTAGTCAAAACTGAAAGTTTTTGTGGGAAAGGGTCAATTTTGACAAAAGTTGTGCCAGGAAGGCGTTTCAGGTCCAGGATGGAAATCTTTGGTCAAAATGAGACAGAGCACCACCCCCAATAGGCCAGTGTTTTGGCACTCATCAGTTCTTCCCGATTTGGAGTAGGGACTCGAATGTGGGTCTCCCATATCCCAGGTGAGTGCCTTGAGCACTGGACTATAGAGTCAATGTCTCTCTCTCTTGCCAAATGTTTATTTAATTATTTATACAAAATCAGACAGCTGCAGTAGGAAAGATTTAGAAAGAGAGACTGACTCAATAGATTGGTGGTTAGAGCATTTAGCTGGGAGACCTGAATCAGGGAGAGCAGGACCTTGAATATGGGTGTCTCACATCCTGGCTGAGTGCCACTAGGGTGGGGTCTCTTCTCAGGAGACATTCTGAAAGGCCTCAGTTTTGTCCCAGTGTGGAACAAAATCAAACGGCAAAACCTAAAAACTTTTAACAAAATGGAATTCTTGTTTTGTGCTCAGCCCAAATCGTTACCTTCTGGGCTCCAAACTGAATTGGAGTGCAGTGAAGATGGACTCTTCCCGCTCTCCCCTCAGGAATTCAGGTCACCTTTAGCAAAGCTGTCATCCAGATCTTTCAACATGCAGGTCTTTTGCTTGGCAGCTTGGCACGCTATTGACTGAGCCATCCGGCTGCCTCCTTATGCCACCAAAGCTGTAGGAAACCTGACAGAAACACTGTGCAGTGCTTTGATTCATAACACCTCAGGTCCCATCGGGTGCATCTTGCAAGCTGTTCCAGCTAACCTTCCAATGATGAAAGGACTCCTGGATACTGGGTACATCAAAGGGCTTCCAGTCAGTAGATAATTAACTTTGTGCTTCCTTGGTGCTGTGGCACCCTACCTCTTCTTGGCACTCTGGATCTGTTACTGCCTCCTTGGATCTGTCTCGGAATAATGCTCAGCATGAGAGAGGGAAACTGCAACCTCCTTTCAGCAACAGATGACTCCCACTTCAGGTTTTAAATAGCTTATTGCACTATTTCACTTTGGGGGTGGGGCATAGAAAATTTTCTCCTAAGAGCCAAGTGAACCTCCCTGTCATGATGACATAGTCTGTGTGTGCTCCAGCCAGCACTGTTGCTGGAAAGTATTGATTTCATAAAACAAAAATCTGCATTTTATTGCTGGAAGCTTCCAAAGTACAAAAATCCATCAGGAAAAAAACACTTTAGATAAAGTGTCTTCAAGGCAAGTAATCAGCCTTCCCAAAGAGATACTGATTAATTGCCTTCACATCCCTCTCTGGAAGCCAAAAACAAACATGAATCTGAAGAATAATCTTCCACTTCTCTCCCCAAAAGCTGTGTTATTTTTATTACTGTTGGTTACTTATCTTTTTGAGCACTCCAACGTGCTCAGGATGCTTTCCACAGAGTGACGGCTGGAGGCTTATGGGAAATAGTCAAGGGAATCTCAGTAAGAGACTCTAGGCTTGTCTGCACAGTGCTTTTTTCAGTAGCGGGGGGGATGTACATTTTAGTCTGCACTACTGTGCCTTGCACTTGTGTGGACCATTCTGGCATGCACTAGAAGTTCCCTCGTGCATGTCAGTGTAGTTCTGCCATTAGTGCCCTCTGGTGTGGACTAACTTAATGTATCAACAAGGCCTGGCATTTTGGCTAAATTTCCTCTGGGTACTAGGATGAAACCTTTGAGCTGGATAGACAGCTGCGCTGAGCTGAGGGGGACTGTAAAGGAGCTGTCTGGGGCTCCCCAGTCTTGGATTTTGATTTGAATAGACTATAGGTACAAATAGTTCAGGGCTGCTCTAAACTGTACCAGCTGGGTAACCCCCAGGGGCTGCTTCATCAGCTGGGGATTGAAAGGTAGCCGTGCTCCGGCCACACTCTGTATGCCAGAGAACCTGCTGTCGGAATAAGCATGCTCTGTTCCACCTTAGCACAATTTCCAGCTGGCTGGATCTTCTGGGCTTTATTGAACCTGCTTGCACTGATGGACTGGCGCAAAGGGGCTGTGTCATGGGGAGAATCTTGCTCTTCAAGTTCTTCAGATTGAACACAGCTTTTTTTCATGTACTGGCCTTTCCCATCAGAGAAGTATAACGATGCCTCAAAGTTCAACATGGCTGGGCAGCAGAGATCTGAGGGCTTGGTACAGAATTTGGGTCCAGCGAGCGCAGAAATAGTAAAGCAGAACAAATCTATTGAAATGCATTCATGCAGTTTACTGTGGCACGTACTGCAGTGGGTTGGTCTGTTGCCCACTGTACCTGAATCCTGTGCTGTCAACCCTGGATTTCTGCAGCAGAGCATGCCGGATTGTGTGGCACTATGAAATGTATGTTCAATTTCATGTTCCGGCAACAGTAGCATGTTGCTGAACTGAATATGAAAAGAAATAATACAATTAGTAGCATCTTCCCGCTTGTATAACAGCATGGACACCTACATGTGAATGCCCTGAAGGGAAACTGCATGAGCAGAATGGTCTCTGGGTGCAGTTTCAGAGACTGCTTGGAAAATTTGCCTCCTGATCTGAACCACTGAGTTCCACTGCAGGGAAACAGCGTCAGGAAAAGATTTTTCTGCCTTGCACCTTTCCTGTCTAAATGATCTACTGCTCACTTGCTCTGTACACCTAGAGACCCTGTGTTCCGTTGAATAAAGCTCTTTGTATGGTAAGCACCCTTCTTTAGCAAATGCATCGTGGACATATCCAGCCACAGTGAATACAGCTCTATCTATGTTATTTTCAACTCGAGTGTCACTGGACATGTTTGGAATTTCTGCAGAGATGGTGAATGGGTTTTCACTGCAAACAAGGTTGACAGTGGAATACAATAATGTGCATTCTCACTGAAATAATTTAATATATTCACTCAGTGGCACATATTGTATAGTTAAGGACAAAGATGCTTTCATATCTTTGACAGTATATCATGAATGGGGATAAGAAAGCCAATGATTTCCTAATAGAATATTATTGATTCCTTTGGAGCCATGAATGACTTTTTAAAGACAGTGCTGCACGCTAATAACAAGATGAAAATGAAAACCAATCTCTTATTATGATTCAGTCAACAGTATATGCCCTTCTAAAGACCTGTTACTAGGTCAGCTTTTCCTAGGTGTATAGATAACACCAAGTCCAGATTAACTAAATTTTACTGCCCTTGTAGTAATCTTGATAAAAGTTATGTAGGAAGATGATCAGCATTTAAGTTCCTCAGCATAGCTGTCTGTACTGGAAGCGTTGGGCATTTTCAGTGGTTTGGCCAGTTAGCCCATGGCTTTGCAATGTCTCTTCTTGTGACAGTCGGATGGGCAGTCACTTTACGTTTGGGAGCATAAAGAAGAGACTGTCGCATTCTAACCAGGCTGAGCAGCTCGTTCTTTTGAAGTTCTGCTGTTAAACTGTAAAACCCCCTTGTTCTCATTTTGGAGAAGAGATGGGGCTGATTACGTCTTATGAATCTATAATATGTTAGGGACAGTGAGCAACCAAGCGCAGTTGATCATCGGATCCTTTGTATTAAGAGGTCCATGGAAAGCTTTTGCAGGTAATATAAGGTCCAGGTAATATAAAAATTGGCTACCACATTTTCTGTCTCATTGACAAACTCATACCATTGCTTAAATCACCTACACATCATATCAAGGTCTATATTTTGGGTGGAACAGTGTATTTGTGCATCCAGAAATACTCTGTGATGGAACTGATTGCATAACATGGATTTCACACAGTCTTTTAGTACTGAGCATGAACAAATTTAGGGAGATACTCTACATTGCACCAAGGAACAAATTCTATCCTCTGTTACACCTGCGTAACCCCGCTGCAGTCAGTGGAGTTGTACCGGTATAGCAAAGGACAAGCCTAGGTCTATTTTTCTCCTCTACAGTGTAGAATGGTAATTCGGAGATGCATCTTTTCCAAAGGGGAAGAGATTCTGACATACAAAATGAATTTATAACTAAGAGATTGAAACTAAATTTGCTCCTAGAAAATAGAATGTGTTCACCTGTGATTAAGGAAAGTTTTTTCCTTTTATTAGTTGCAAGCTGTTTTATTTATTTATATCTTTGTTAGTTGTCTGTTGCTCGGTCAATCAGTTTCTTAAAGAATTCTGGGAGGAGAAAGGAAGGTGGAGATCATGGGTATCTTTTCTCCTGGGTTGGGATCAGGAAGGATCTTAGAAAGTGGGGTGGGATGGAAATCATTGGGAGCTAACTATTTTGGGGAGATGCTTCAAGGAGAGCCAGAGTGGATGTGGAACCTATTGTGGGAGATGAATTTTGGCTGATCCCTTGTGCAGAGAATAGAAGTATCAGTAACCAAATAGCAGACTGAGAGAATAGCAAAATAGTAAGGGCCAGACATTTGGCTGGTGTAAATTGGTGTAACTCCATTAGAGTCAGTGACCCTAGATTTATCAGATAGGGTAATAGATCTCGGCCCATTTACACCATCTTAGGATCTTGTTCTATGTATTCTGGAAAGAGCATTTACCTCTCTGTGTCCAGCCAGCTTTCTACAGCCACCCAGCAAGGGATCTGCAAAGCTCTGTACTAGGTAATAGATCGAGACCACTCACTCATTTCATAAAGATCACCAAACAGCCATTGGTGGTAACAACTTCTTAGTTGCTGCTGACCTGGGCTGCTTAGTTTTAAATCAGTGATCTAGGTTTGAAAGACCATGATCCATTAAGAAACCCTCTAAGCAATCCAGTCTTCCAGGTCAGTGCCATGTTGCCAGACAAGTGCAGTGTATCTAACGCTAAACTTCAGTTGACATTTAAGTGTTGTTGGCAGGCTCATTTCATTACAAGGCCCCAGGAACGTTAAACTTCTCAGCATGTCAGATGTTATCCTGATGAAGAATAATCTGATGGCTTGTTCTTACTGTGGAGTAGGGGCAGTAATTGGCAAATGCAGATTTTTGTCCGTTTGTCACTCAGAGAAGCTCTGTGATTTAAAAAACCTCATTGTCCTAATAAGCCCTTCGGCAGCATTGAGATTGCTGTCTTCTTCCATTTCAATTCCCTGTTAGGTACAGTGACGCATAGCACATTCTGGAACTTTATACACAGCACTGAGAAATGGAGTAGCCTATTGCTAAATTATGGATGGAAGAAAGAGTATAGGGAGTTATTGACATGAATATTGGGCATAATCCTGTAGTGCTTACTCAGGCATAATTACCGATGATGCTAGCAGGCCAAATTCTTCTCTGGTTTCTCCTATTGACTTCATTGGACTTACACCTGGAGTGGATTTTGCCCAGTAGGAGCTTTGCCATGTAAGGAAAATAGAATTGGACCCCAAATCATTGATGTAAAAAAAAAGGTGTGCGGGGAATTGGAGATGTCCTAAGATAAAATATCCACACTTTACGCACAGGAAAAATATACTACCATGGTGTACTACACAATAGAATGGTCTGAAATAGATTTGCTCTCCCAGTGTTCAACTCCTTAACACAGATTTCCAGTGTAACAAAGAATCCCTAGTAGGAAGTCCTCAGTCTGAAGAGAGCTCCCCAAGCAGACGAGGTTTGATTCCCACTCACTCGTATCGCTGTTATACTGGTGTAACTTAGTTTATGTTAATGGCTGGGGTAATGCCATAGACAGTCAGGCTCGCCAAGAACCATTCTTGGGCACATTTAGTAGAAGATCCACCTCCATTAAGTAGCCAGTTTTGAGGATCCCTTTGTGGCATGCCCAAGCCCTCTCTGGGATGGCAATAAATAGCCACTCCCTTGACAATTTCCATATGTAATCTGCTTAGTGCTCAAAATGAGGTTTTTCTGTCTGCTAGCCAGGTCTGGTATCTGAAAAACCAAGCCATGCTCTCCCCGCTTAGTACATGAGGAAGAAAAGCCTCTGGAAAAATGACTTGGCAAGTTCCTCATGCCCTACAGAGCAGTGTGGAGACACAATTTGGAAGAGAAGCGTGGACTCCCTGCAGAGGAGCCAATGTGGGACAACAGAGGGAGGGCGAAAGAGAAAAATCAAGGATGCCAAGCCTTTGCACCAGCCATCTCTCCCCCTTCCCTGCCAAATGTAATTTGACTAGAACCTGACCCCCCAAGTGGTGGAGCCAGAGCTTTGCTGGTGAATGGAAGGGCAGAACAGCATCTGCTTCATGCTCTTGTGGCAGTTCCACCAACTCTGCTGTGCTGACAAGAGGAGAAAGTTGTTTTTGTCGCTGCCCTGCGCAGATGTGACTCAGGAGAGGCATAGGAAGGAGCGTATCTCTCCATTACACCTCATTGGCTATGTCGCTCACCTCAGGCCCACATTTCCCACCGTCCCTCACAAACCTGCTGTTGCCTCAGGGTTTATTTCCATGCCTTTGAGGGCTTCCACTGAAAGGCTGAATCTTGCGGCTGGTGTTATGGAAAAGCTTATGGCATGTCACTCCCAGCTTCATCCTCTGCTAATGTATCTGCAACGTCACTGGGGGTCTTTGTCACATATTTCAAAGATCAGTATATCACATTTCAATCGTGGTGGGTTGGGAGCTGTGCATAGAACTGAGATCTGCACCAGGAAGGGGCAGCTTGGGCAGAATTGCTTTTTGGCCATTACCAGATTTTCCAGAGGGACTTCGGGTTTTATTCACATAGTTCTGAGACCATGTAAGCAATAGAACAAGAGTTGAGTTTATTTTTCATTAGATTCAAAATTCCATTTTACTATAAATGAGCAATGGAACATGTGCAGATCCTGGAATTGAATCTGCAGTTAGAAATGCTGTCTACATCAGAGTATCTGATCTGCCAGTCATATTTCTAAGGCACCTGTCATTGCTGTTTTATGTGCCACAGAGCTCTGATTGTGTGTAGGAATCTATCTTAGGTACTTATGGCCACATTTCCATCAGATCTCAGCACCTCACAGTCTTTACTGGATTTATCCTCATATCACCCTGATGAGGTAGGAAAGTGCTAGTCCCCTTTTTACACATGGGGAACTGAGGCATGGAGAGACCAAGTGACTTGCCTGAGGTCACCCGGGTAGTCCTAGGCAAAGCAGGTAACTGAGCCTAGTTCTCCCAGTTTCCAGGCTAGCACCATCTGCACTAGAACATCCTTCCTCTTCCAAATAATGTAGGTAGAAATATTCCTACACAGTCACAAGGAATTCACTGGGGCACATTTTCAGATGCACATCCCAGATGCCAATGTGTTTTTGGGTGCAAAAGCACCCTGGGGTTGTCAGCTTGCCTGTTTGTACAACTGTACACTTCATTTTTACCCGGGGACCTACATTTCAAAATTTGGCCTTTTGAGAATTGTTCAGACTGGAAGGGATCTGAGAGGTGAAGACATTTCTCAGAAAGGTCTGCCGGAGCTTCCTTCATCCCCCCTCTCACCAATGGTAACTTTTTCAAACCTGACTGACACAGCAAGATGGGCCAAATTCTGCTCTTGGCTGTAAGGCTGGAGAAACTTTGCTGATTTAGATTTGCACTGGTGTAACTGAGAACAGCATTCAGTTATCTCTGTTTAACCAAGGGTTACCATCTCAGCAGCTGAATTCTTTCCCATTTTGCAGGATACTCATTTGTAGGTGTTAAGAGGATGCAGATAAGGCTTTCTCCAGGATGCCAAGATAATTATGTGCAGAGCTCTTTGGGATTATCTTTCTGTTCTGTGTTTTGTACAGCATCAAGCACAATGGTGTCCTGGTCCATGACGGGGATTCCTTGGACGGTACTACATCATCACAAAGAATTAATAGTAATGCATGACTTGACTGGACAAAAGCTCACTCTGGCATTTGGAAGGGGCCTGAAATGTAAAGTCAGATTCCACAGAGAGCATGAGGTCAGAACAGCAATGAAACCATGTTGCAGACAACAGATGCTTGATAGATCACTAGATAAGACCAGGGGTGCAATGCTGGTTCCACTGACAATGGTAAATGACTTTAGTGGGGCCAGGCTTTCATCCTGGGACTAAAAACATGGCCCTTCCTTTAAAAAAAAAAAAAAAAAAAAAAAATCTGATAACTGATAACAGTGGCATCCTCTCTGTGGCCGAGCCATTAGAGGTCAGCATCACATGCAAGTGTCCAGGCACACACAGACAATGTAGGATCCAGCCAGAAACGTCACCCATTTACTGTAACTAATGACTGGTGGGTTGTGACCATTTTTCATTGCTCAGAAGCACAGCAGTGTAAGTTCTCTAAGATAAAGGGTCTGCGATAGGGTGCAGGGGCACTGCCAGGTCCCCAGCACACACGGGGCTGATTCTTGCATTCCCTTCTCCTTCTTTTTGCACAGGCATTCAGAAGAAAGGTTGGTGGGGACCTGGATTAGAACTTCTGGGGGTGATGAAGAGCAGTTCAGGGCAGGCTCTGCTCAGCTGGAGAAGTTTTTGTTGGCTGTTCTTAGTGCTTGTGTTACCTGGTTCTGATTTGGATTTCTAACGATTCACCCCTGCTGGACAGATCTCTTTTCCTGGTGCCGTGTTGCTGCTCAGCTGTCCTTCTCCCCACAGCCTTACACCATCTTCCAAAAGCAAAAAGAAAATTGTTTCTCTGACCCTCTGGCTACCTGCAGCATCTGCTTTCTTTTGAGTGTCACAAGCAGAGGTTTGCAACAGACAGGTTAAAATACTTAACAGACTCACTGTGAAAGGTTATCAAAGTTCCTAATTCAACCAAAAGGCCTGCAAGCTACACAGGCAAACTCTGTGTGTGTGGTCTGTTAGTCTAGAAACAGCTAGAGCTCTCATCACTGCTTCCGAGCTGGAATTCCCAGAGCTTTCTTCAGTGAAGGAGCGACTGCCACCACATTGGGTTCAGACCAGAGCAGCTCAGCAGGGGCCCCACAGATAACTGTGACAGCCTTGCTCCCATTACTCACTTCCTTAGGCTACAAACCCTTTTCCCTTTCCTTCACGCTGGAGTTCAGAGCATCTTCACTCTTACAAGGGAAACAGAAAGAAAAAATACCGACTGGGAGAGAAGAATTTTGGTTTAAAAACAATGAGCATTGAAAGTGAGAATAGACGTACGTATCACAGGCACATTTTCATACTTGGGTCCTCGTATTGAGGCAGCCTAATACAGGGGCCTGATTTTCAGAGGTGCCGAGGACACACAGATCCCCACTAAAATCCATGGGAGCTGCAGGTTTTCAGCACCCCTGAAAAGGCCTCTCTTATTTTGGTTTGTAGACATGAATTTAGGCTGGGGTTTTCAGAAGCACATGAGTAACTTTGGAGCACAAATTATCTTGGCTTTTAATGGGGCTTGTGCTCCTAAGTCACTTCGATGCTTTTGCTCACTGCATGCATTCAAGCTTGAAAAGTTTGACCTATGTGTGTACAGAGAGGGGCCCAAGAGGCTGGTCATGATATATTTGGCCTTTCATGTTTGCTTCACAGGTCAAATCCAGCTTAGATTGGTGGTAACCGAAAGCTGTTCAGTGTTTTACATGAAATAAACTGGTGCTTCCAGGGACTGTCCTTGATGGACAAAAATCTCCAAATCACAAAAGCCACAATCAACATTGGCATGAATCACTGCACTTATTGGCAGTGGGAGCAGAAGAGACAAGAGCCGAATGGGCCATGAATGTCAACCCTCCCTGTTATTGCTGCAGCTGGTCCCTTCACATTAAGATTAAGGAATGTTGCTGGTAGACTCAGAGAAGCTTGCTCTGCGAATGTCGGTGATGGACTGGTTCTATAGCCAAAGAGAGACATGCACTCTCCCGGATTGTCAGCCTGGCCAAGCTCCATTGGGCCATTTATACCAGCTGAGAATCTGACCTACTGTATTTAAGAAAAGATGATTTTATTCAAACCATTTTAAAATGGCCTATTATTTAAAAAATAAAATGAATTTGAGTTGTAGTAAAACTGAGACACTGAGCCATGCATTTACTTTTAATGCAGTATAAAAATGAAATAATTGATGAAAATGATACAATATTAATTGTTTCTGTATGATGACATATGCATAAAACACAAGTGATACTAACCTATCTATCCACAGTGAGAAGAATTTTGATTTAAAACCATGAGGGTTAAAGTGAGACTATATCTAAGGGATATGTCTCCTGTCCCTATATTATCTGAGCACTTCACTATCTTTAATGTATTTATCCTCACAACACGCCACCATCCTCCCAGTGCAGCAGGCCAGTGCTATTATACCCATTGTTCTGATGGGGAACTGAGGCACAGAGAGGCTAAGTGACTTGTCCAGGCTCACACAAATGTTTATAGTAGAGCAGGAATTGAACCAGAGCCCAGGCGAGTGTTCTAACCACTGAACTATCCTTCTACTGTTGCATATGGGCCTGATTCTGGTACTCTTACACCTACTGAGCATGCTACTTTATCAATGGTCCCATTGGTTTTAATGGTATCACTCAGAGTAAGGAACTATTAAGTACAAATATGTGTGGCACAATTTAGTTTTATGAGAGGCAGCCTGGTCTGGTGAATGTGGTACTAATTCTTGTTCTGCCACTGATTTACTATATGACCTTGGGAATGTTACCCTGTCTTTGACTCAATTTCTACATCTGTAAAATGGGGGTAGTTCAGTGTTGTCAACTCATGTGATATATGATGTCTTTCTTAAAGCTACAGTTCCTGGAGTCATGATTATGTGAGAAACTCAGCTTCCTTTTTTAAGTATGTCTCTAGCCCTTATGGATGCAGAGGAAAGCGTGAAAACATGAACCCTAAAGACGCAAAAGTCAGAAGCTAAGGAAGAAGAATGTACAATGTCATTTAAAGTCAACCTCATAATTTTGGGGGACTGACTCATGATTTTTGAACACTTGGGGTTGGCAGTACTGATGGTTATACTTAGGCTTGCAAAGCGTTTTGTGGTCTAAGGATGGGAAAATGCTGTATAAATATTAAATACTAGGGATTTAGAACAAAATTTGCCTCCATTGTATGAGAACTACTATGTTGCTTTTATGATTATATTTTTACGTGCACCCAATATGCTGCATCATGAAATTGTTATTTTATACTTAAAGTAATTTACCCCTCAACAGAATTGTAACCTGTCTTGTCTCCTATGTCTTAACGATCTTGCAGGGTGAGTGGTAAAGACTGATAAGGTATTTGGTCATGTATTTTGCAAGAAAGTTTTAGAATGCAGCTTTGTCAGGGCTGGTTGCTCCTTGAGAATTCAGCAGCTGGTGCGTTATGGATGTTATTTTCAGCTCAGTGCGATTTGAGAATTATTATATTTTCAATTTGTAAGGCAGTTCCAATGGTTGGGTGATAAATCAAGTTGAACGTTGTTGAAGGGTGTTATTATTTGGTGAGGTTTTGCATTAGATAAAAACAGTGTGGTGTGATAGTGTTAATAAGCATCAGACCTGGCAATTTTATTGAAACATTCTAATTATGCCCCAAAGGCCAGGTTTAGTGCAATAAAATATTATCAATATGAATTTCATGTCACCTTGTAATGGCTTCTTGTTTTGTGTAATTTATATATGAAATTAAAACTAAGGTATTTCAGATCTTCGTTCACGTACTAATTAATTTCAAACACTCACACGAAGTAGCTGGAGGAATGGAAATAAAAGAAATGTGATCCAATGACAGAAGGTCCTGACCAATAGCATGGAGGCTTATGCACATGATAATGTGGAAAATGAGGCCACAGCTGAAATGTGTTCTAGCTAATTAAGGGATAATTGGGAAAAAAATGTTTCATTTGCTGCCAAAAAATAGTGTGTGGTTGTTGAAAAGTATATCCATCCATCCATCCTTCTTTTTTGTCCCCGTATCCATCTCCCCTTCCTATTGTATCTATCGTCTAATGCATGTTTGATTCTGTATGCCCTAGGGCTGCTTATAACATCCGTTTATCTTCCTTTTGTTCTTGCAAATTAAGCAGGGATAGATAGTGAATAAGAGAGTGGCTGACTGACTGTAGCCTGCTAAGCTTTCAGAATCCCTGTTCTAGCCCTATTCTACCCCTGCCCTGAATACCAAAATGAGACATGGGCAAAGAAAGGCTTAGCTGGGGATTTTAACCTAGTCTGTTGCTTTTGGGTGTCAACTGTTATGAAGAATAAAATCCTAACGACTTTACACTTAGACTGTTTTGATAGATGTCATCTTCCCTTTCCAATCTATATTCCTCTCTTCTCCTCTCCTCCTCCTGGAGGTTCCCAGGATCAGCAGAGCAGTCCAAAACTCAAGAAAAAATACAAGAGAAATCCCTTGAGAAGAGAGAAGCTTTGGTTTGGGGGCCCTTCACTGTAGTGTGTGTGCTCTCTCTCTCTCTCTTTTGCTCTCTCAGACAGGCCCTTTATACTTTATATTATTATTAATGATCACGTAAGGTGGAGTTTCAAAAGCACTGAGCATAGACTTAACTTTACTCTCAATTAAATCTGTGGTCAGTGGTTAGGCAGTGAATAGTGCTTTTGGAAACCCTACCCAGGAATATTATGATCAGCAAGGACCTTGAAATGTTGCAGAATAAAATAAACCATGACAGAATTTGTGAACATCTATGCCATTGGCCTCATCCAAGCTACTTGTTCAGTGCATCACTTATGTAAGTAACATCAACTGCTCTGATGGAGAGATGCAAACTAAGAACCTTTAAAAGAGTTGCTCGCGTGTGAAGTTCCATTCCAAATCAGGATGGATATGGCCTTATATGCTTCAGGATGAACTTGCAGTAATACACATCAAAGAGTTTATTATACTTGTTTCCTGCTCCAGCTGCTGCTCGGGATTTTCTGCTCCATCCTTCTTTCCTTAATGGCAGTGCTTGTGATATTCTAAGAGATTGTTGGATTCATGTATTTTTATGGTTAAACTCAACCACCTCTGTCTGTAATGCAGCGGTCACAAGGCTGTTTTCCATCCAATTTTAGGTTGCTTTTCAAAATATATCTTGGACAGAAAACTAATTTTCTAGAGTCTGGCTAACCTGCAGCACAGCTTCCCTGTGAGATTATTTAGCCCATGTTAAGAGAGGGAGCTGCCACACTAGAATTAGGGCTGGTTGGAAATTTTCCATCACATTTTTTTTCCAATGGAAACTGGAGGTTTTGATAAAATGAAAATGTTTACTGGAAGTGTCTGCTTTCCCTGAAATGTTCTAGCTTTCATTGGAAACTGAACACTGAACCTTTTCAGCTGAAAACAAAACTTTTAAAAAAATTTTCAGCACTTTCTACCCAATTTTTTTTTCAGATTTTGGCCAAATTTTGGAGCGGGGTTCAGTTTCTGAAATAAAATAAGATGTAATTGATAAAAAGTCAGACTTTTCCACAGAAAATTTTGACCAAAACAAAAATTTTCCACAGGGTGGGGAAAAAATTCTGACCAGCTATATAGAATATTAAGTTTGTGTGTTTTTAAAATACCAAATTATTCAATGGAAAAAGATGGTGAATTTAGCACTGTGTGAAAAGAGTCCAAGTGACAGTCCTGTTGACTGACAGTCTCTCTTCATCCGCCTGACTGGCACAGCATGCGTCAGCCACAGGGCACGCTTTTCCCAACTGTTCCGCCCCTTTGCCTCAACCCTGCCCAGGAAGGACACCACCTGTGGTTCGTTCTCTGTGCTCGTTTAGCCCTTGGTGTGTCTGCTTCAACCGTCGACAGAGTTACCAGCTAGAACTGTGTGGTGGTTTTTGTGTGTTGACACTAGGCCATTGGGAACTGGGCTGGGACCCACCGAACTAATTTCACACATGCCCTCAAACAGCCATGAAATGGTTGCAGTGTTTTGGGACAACTAATGAAATAATGAGTCACATTCAGTCCTGCCCTAAACAGGCGCAACTCCTGCTGAAACCAAAGAAGCATCACCCTCTTACCCTAAGGGCCAAATTCATCCTGGGTGTACATTTACACTGCAGTCAGGCTTGTAGACATACTCAAGCCAGCTTTAATGTAGCTCACTCGAATAACAATAGGAGGGAAGCCGCTGCATCGTGCACTAGCTGCTTGAATACAGAGCCAGGGTCTTGAGCGGAGTTGTATGGCAGGAGCTGCCATGGCTTTGCTGCTGTTACGTTTCAAGTTAGCTAGATCAAAGCTAGCTTGGGCGTGTCTACGCGTGCTGCAGTCACACCCCTGGGTGCAGAGCAGACATCCCCTCAGAGTGGGGTTCTGGTTTGGTGCAGCTCAGGTTTACTCCTCCTTGTGCTGTGAAAAGAGACCCATTATACAATGAAACCTTGCAGCCTCCCTTGTTGTCTAGTGACCGGTGGAGCCCTTGATTGCTGCATGTGATAGGATTCATCTTCTGCCTGGCTTGAGACTTTGCCTGCATCAGGACCCGTAAAACACAGAGACTGAGCTGGCACATCTCAAAATCCCTGGAATTCCCAGCTCTGAAACAGAGAAGAACATGAGGGTTACCAGCCGTCTGTTCATTTGCCCTGAGATGACCAGAAAGACACAAGAACTTATGTACTTGACTGGAATGAATAGGGCTGCTGGCTTTCCTCAGGCTGGGTCAATAAGTCAGGCTGGTAATGCCTCCAACAGCACTTCAGATGCTGAGCTCTTTAAATGTTTAATTCCTTAAATCATGGGACATCTCATTCTCCAAACCCTGCTAGTTTCAAACAGCATGAGCCTCCTTCAATATTTAGAGCAAAAGGAAGTGTGAAAACGCATGTCATTAGCAGGCTCTCTCTGTCACCAGGATGCTCTTTCACATCAAGGCTCTACGGCAAAGAAGGCAGCAGAGCTGCACCCGGGAGGAATTTTGTCCTTTCAAAAGGCTCAGTTCATCCAAGTGGGGTGATGGCAGCAAGGAAATTCCTCTTGCCCCAAATCTAAACCTCTGTGCCCTCGTGTAAGCATCCAGAGTCAGGATGTGGTGGATAATTGCAGGCCTGCACTGGGGGCTGTTCAGAATGGCGCTACCCAGGGTGCTTCCAGGAAGGATTGGAGAGATCATGGGCATAATGCAGATGAGGGGCAGACCCAACAAACCAGTACAAAGCACAGATTGCCTTGGTTGGGTGCAGCTAGCAATACTCCAGCCTCCCATCAGAGCTAGCTTTGATCACAGAAAGTCTTAAGTGACCTGCCAAGGGTCACACAGGATATCTGTGAGAGCAGGGAATTGAACTTAGTCTTCCTAATCCCAGGCTAACATCCGAGCTAACACCTGGAACTTGTCGGCCTTTAAGACCTTTCAGCTGTAAAACTCCATTGAACTTTATTGGGAAACTTTTGCATTTGTGGGCCAGTGCTGCCAGGTGCCCAGTGCCTCCTCCAATATGGCAAGTGCCCTCGAGTGCCATTGTATTTAATCCAAGTTGAGGGCACTCAGTACCTTTCTGATAAGATCCTTGCTGCAGGGTGGAGGCTACAGGCTGAGTTGGCTGCCCCAATCACGAAACATTGTGATTAACAAGAGACTATGTGATCAGAATTTCCTGTGCCCAGGCAAAGCCACATCTCAGACACCGTGCCGTATGAGTAGCTGCCTTTGGCAAAGGACAGACTTTGCTTGCTAAGGCTACCTGAAGGGCATCCTTCTCAATAATAATAATAATAATAATCATTAATAATAAAGCAAACAAACGCTCAAGCCCTCATCGGTGGAAGATTGCAGCTGAAGATAAATGACAGGATTGGAGAAGTTTTACAGGAGAACAAATAATACCCTTTTCCTGTCATTCAGTGCAATGGAGTGCCAGACCTTAGTGGCGCTTGTCTGTTGTGCTGCTGGACAAAGTCATGCATATTTCTAAATCAGTGATGCCCTAGAGGAAAATAAAGAGAGACATTATCTCTCACTATTCTGTCCCTTCACTGGTGCTGGAGTGTGTTAAAGATAATTTCCATTGGCCTGGGTGATAGAGTGGAGTGTACAAAAAGGAATAAATGTCTGCTTCAATCTGCATGCGAGGGGAGTTTCTAAGGAGCTTCAGACTTGAAGGCAGAGGGGATGCATAGCCTTTTGCTGATAGGTTGCTGGGTCAAATCAAACCCTGTGGCTAAGTCCCAAGAGATAACTTCGCTGGCCTTACAGTGGCTCAGTGCTTCTCAGGATTGGGTCCCTGACTGCTGTCATCGGAAGGCAGTTTATGCAAAATGAGTTGGTAGTCACAGTCTAGTTCTTGGTGAACAAGTGTCCACATCAAACCTGGGACTAACCTCTGGCGGTCTAAGTAGAGAAGCCAAGGACTGTCAGCCACAGTTTGAACTTGCCTTTTGCTCCTAGCAGAATATCCTTCCTGGGAAGCTTAAACAGCTGCTGCCTCATGTGCAGACTGAATTCTTCAGGGGCTGTCAGTCCAGCGCTATTCCCCTGCAGAATACTTAGGCATGAGATCAGAGTCCTAGACACTCAGAAATAGGTACATCATACTGTGCTGTCCAGCTGTGATCAGAAATCTCTCTCATGAAGGATTGTAGTTGGGTCTGTCATTAATATAGTTGTGAAGTTTTGTAATCTGTAATTTACCATTCCATCCAGGGGAACATTGCTCTTCATTTGAGTTTGTTCAGCAACACAGTTTATCTTGCTGTTCTGGTAGAGCTTGTTTCCATCTTTAAAGGTCACATTTCTGTGTCTTGTTTTCAAAGAGAAAAAAATCCTATTTCTTGCCCTAATTTAACCAAAATGCCACAACATTGTGACTATTGTCTTGAAAATTAGTTATCTTTTTTGTTTTGTTTTGCGAAACTAGGTTTCCATGATAATATAACAAGGGTCAAAATGTTGTTTTTTAAATTCAGTTTTCATTGAAAGAGATTCTTTTTAAAATTACAAACGTATCTATATCTGTGTAATTCTGTTTTGTGGTTAGCAATAGTACAGTACTGTGCACATCTCACGTTAGGGGCTGTGTCCTGTGTTAACACAAATTGTGCATTTGTAACCATCACTAAGGCCTCGTCTACACTACTAACTTAGGTTGACGTGGCTTGCAGCAGGGCTGCATGAAGGACATTGCACTGTTCCTCGGGGCGGCCCCTGTCTCAGCTCTGGAAATAATGCAGGATAAGGCGCAAGTTGTCTGTAATGCTCACAACAAGAGTGCACAGCTGAGCAGGTTCCATGCTTCTCAGGCTCTGGTATCTGTGCAGCTAAGACAGCCTTTTGAAAAGTGCGAAAAAGTATGAGTTGTTTGCCGTTGAAATCAGGGGAGGGAGGAAGGGAAGGAAGAAATTGCATAGTGGGTGATCAAAGCCATGTTCCCATTTTCCCCCCCCCCGGGCAACAATTTTTTGGTCCTATGAGGCATTGCAAGCCCTTCCCGAAACCCACTGTGGCAAGTTGCACTGTGGGATAGCAACCCACGGTGCACTGCTCTCTGCGTTGGTGCAAGCGCTGCTAGTGAGGACGCATTCCACCGACACAATGAGCCTGGTGTGGAGACGCCCAACCCACTTAATTATTTCTGGCTGGATGTCGACTTAAATTAACTTGACTTAACTTTGTCGTGTAGACATGCCCTAAGAAAGGGCAGGTGTTTGTCTGCCTCTAGTGGTTGGTTAGGACATTGAAGTCTCATACTGCCTCTAGTACACTTCATCCATAGCCCAGTTTTAGAAGCTCATGCTTGTATCTGTAAAAGTCCCAGATGCAAACCCACCTGTTGGCCAAAGCAGCATTGGTTCAATGTTCCTTTCTACATCAGCACTAAATGGTTGCAGTGAAAATGTCCTGTTACGTGATGAACAAGACCAGCACCTCTACGCATTCAAAATTTAGGAGACCTGCAGCACGCTGAAAAGAAAGACAGATGTGACACACAAGTGGTGGATGCCACCCAAGTGCAAAGCCTTTATGATCCCTGACATTAATGCAGCTGTAGAACTCGCACTGGGCATCAACCCCCTTTTTGCTTGATTATCGCCAGTGGATCTTTGCACAACCTTGATGTGATATGGATTCTCTTGAAACTGGTTGTTTGGTTTCCACACCCTGACAACACACTGGTGCAGATGCAGGCAAGGATGGGGTTGTCTTCCATAGGGGCCTGAGCTTGAGGGGTGCTGGGCATCTGCAGCTGTCTCTGGAATATATATCACTAAATATTGAATTAAGTACTGTGTTCCCTGAGAGCGGAACTTCAAAAGAGCAAAGTGAACATCCTACTGGTTCCTTCTGCTTGCTTCTAACACATTCCTGTAAATAGCCCAAGAGATGGGCTGATGCGCACCTGCCTATCAGAGGGGATTCTACAAATGGGTTGGCAACAAAATATCAGGATTTTGTTTTGTTCGTGTATACATTGTGAAAGCAATTATTATTACTATTTTATTTATAGTAGCCGCCACGATGAGCTTGGTGCTTTCCAAACACCCAAGAAGGTTAGAGTTCTTTCTTCCAGGAGCTCACAACCTGAGGACAGACAAACAGAGGTTAAGGGGAAAACCATAGACCCAATAGACAATTGACAGTCCTCTCAACTCACTGTAGGTAGCAGAAGAGGGGTCTGTAAGAGAGACCTAAGTGGGGACAGGGTAGGGGCATCGTGGATGAGCTCATAGATGTTGTACCATGCACAAGAGGCCATGTGAAGGAAGGCACACGGGTGATATGGGGTGCAGGTTGGGCTAGTAAATGGGCATGTTATTTAATACAAAGGGACTTTGCATCATTGGGAAATGATCTGTGATTGACAACTGGTAGCAGAGAGAGAGAAGGGGAGGGGTGGAGAGAGGGATCCATTGTAAGGGCAAGACACAGCCCCAGATTTTAGTTGCACGTGACAGAATCTCCTTTCTCAAACATCCCTCTTTTCTCTCAGACAAATTCAGTTCTTACAATTTCCATAAGGCTTCACGGAGGCAGAAGATGCTAATTTTAGAAACACGTGGCAGCATGTCTTTGATTCCCCCTTGTTCGCTGCAAAAATCTATATCAAAACAAATGGTGCAGCATATAGCATAAAGAGTGTAGCTGGGATCAGTCAGGTCATCTGCCTCATGCCAATGGCATCTTCAGAGAAGCTTAAGACAAAACCCAGGAGACTTTACACAAACCACCCCCCACCCCCGCCCCTGAGTCCAGAGTTCACAGGAGCAAGATAGAAACATAGGAGTAATAACTGAGCTGACAGCATTTAAAGGTGCAGTAACTAGGACTAGTCACCCACTCTCGGTGACCTGTTTAATTCTGCATCAGAACCAGAGAGAGCTTGAATCCCAGCATTTGTGTGCAAGCTGGCATGAAGCAAGAGTGCCCCGAAGTAAAGAGACTGGCCCTAATTTTAAAAGGGACTTGTGACTGGGTGTTTGGAGTCTGAGCACCACCTCCTCGAAAAATCAGGTCTTTTGAAGAGTATCTGTGAGCTCCAAATTTAATATTTTATTTCTAGGATGCCAGAAGTGTGCTAAGGCACTTCACTGACCGGGGCAAGACAAGAGGTTTCTGCCCTAGAGTGTATAATCTGGGCTGATCTAGATGGAGATCTGTTAGTGAGCAGGGGCCAGCTGATCCCCCCTCTCTTGTTTACCCAGTAATCCCGGTTCAAGCAGGCATTGTTAGAAGTGGTTATATGTGTTGTCTGTTACCACGCATACATTTCCATACTATGCAGGAGACAGAGTCAGCTCAGCTTGATGGAGCATTCCTTCCTCATCTAGTCTCTCCCACTTTCTGACTATATCAGTGCTAGCCACACCATCGGGCTCAGGTTGATTACACAGTGCCGTGTGCTTGTGCTAGCCTTATCTCTCATGGCTAAAGTATTACTGTTGTGAGAAATGCCCGTGTCCTAAGCAGCACAGCAGAGAAAGTTCACATAATTGATAGGTGGCTAAATGGATCTTGTGGTGCTCTTTCTTCCCACTGTGTCCAGGTGACTGGTAAATGTCCAGCAGTGGACTGAGCCATAGTCTTGTGCCAGCAGCACTGTTGCTTTCTATGGCCAGCCAAATCCTATCTATCTATCATTGTGCAAATGAGCAATACGTAATGAAGTTACTGGGCATCAAGTTTGCTTCTGGTGCAATTAAGTGGTCACAACAGTGTCACGTGTTCACCCCTTAGTGAAGGACCTGTCATGCCTGAAGGAAGGAAAAGTGAATTTTGTGTAAATTATCCCAACACTGTGCTCTGTGCTGGGTGCTGGCTCCCTACTGCTGCTGCCTTGAATTGGTGCATGGCAGTGAGCTGTGACTGAATAAGAGAGAAGAACCCAGACTAAATTTGGGAGCTGAACACTCCTGAACCTGGGTGACATTTAGATCCAGATCCAAGCTTTGCAAGTGGTTGTGAATGGGCCAAACCAAACCTCCAGTCCCAGGTCCCTCCTTTCCAAAATGTAACGAAGTCTGGGCTGGGATCCAGACTTGTGACTTGTGCCCATCTCTGGTAAATAATGCTCTGCTTTATGGAGCATGCATTCTGGGTGGCTATCAGATGCTGTGATACACAAACATGGTATCAATGCAAAGGCTTTTCTAGAACTCTGACCACATCTCCCAAAGGACTGTCCTGGCATACACCGACTGGTTCCATATAAAACCTGGGAAGGCTTCTTCTTGGAGGTCTGTTCTGGTTAGTCTAAAGTCCTGGTCAGGAGCATGGAAGGGAGCTTACCAGGATATTGCACCCACTCATCCCAAGTAAAGCACTGGCTCCTATTACCCCCATTAGATTAGAATTGCAGTTGTCAGCCTTCTTTATACTGTATTGGCGCATTCAGCCACTTTCAATCAGTCATCCAGATGTGCTCCAGGGTCCTTTGTTTAGGTTCCTACCATACTTCAGAAGAGGAGCTGTGGGAACCAAGAGAATGGTGTGTCTCCCCCGAGCTGACTGTAAAGTATCCAGCCAATCTCCTTCAGAAGAAGAGTGAGGACATGGCATAGGAGAGAGGCTTGAATTCAAGACAATGTCTGATGAGAGTTGAGCCCACGAGGCTTGCCTGTATTTTGTGATGTGGGTGTGGACAGTGGGGTCTTTGCTTTGGAATTGTCCTCTCCTCACTGTTGTGTCTAAGATCTCAGAGCAGCTGGCTCTACCCGAGATTCAATGAAACTCAGGTGAGCTCTGCTGCTTCCCTTATGTGGCAATTTGCCCACATTCCCCTCCCCCCCATTGCTCCTCCCTTCCACACTGAATATACCCATCAGCTTCAAATCCTTCATGCTTGGCTGGCAAAAATTGGAGCCATGTAGAAGGTGACATTTCCCTGGGCTGAGAGGTGGAAGCTGTCAGATTTAAATTTCTCCTTGGAAGGAGGCAAGAAACAAGCAAAGACCCTGGGATTTCTGTGGGCTGAGTGATCACTCCTTGAATGCTCTGCCACCCAGGCTGTGAACCCAGAAACTACAATAACTCTGCTCCATAAACAGTGGAGATGGAAGAGAGACCACATTTTTACACTGAATCTGATTTATAATACAGCCCACCTGATCTTTAACACTATTTTCTCTTGGATATACATGCACTGCCGTCTCTGGAAGAACTACACCCCTTTCAAGTGGGAGACAAATATACCTTCATAATAATAATACTCAGGGCTTTACACCTGTAGATCTCAAAGTGCTTTATAAATAAGATTTGTATCATTATCCCCATTCTATAGATGGGGAAACTGAGGCACAGAGAAGGAGGAAGTGATTTGGCCAAGGTCACACAGCAGACCAATGGCAGAACTAGGATTAGAACCCAATGCAGTACCCTATCCTACTTTTACCATTCTGCCTCGTGCACTGAGTATGCAAATGCACATGATTTAACACTCTGGGCTTCAGAGTTTACAGCCTAGACAGATGTAGACACATTTTAAACTCACGTTTTGGGGCAGAGACTTTTTTTTTCTAATAGTTGGGGTATAGCACCTAGTATAACAGGGCCTTAATCTCTGACTGGTGTTTCTAGGCACTACCCCAATGCAAATAAATAATGTTAATGTCACAGACTGGCTGGCATCACTGGGACTACTCGGATGAGTAAAGTTACTCATGTAAAGGTATGCAGGATTTCACCCTAAGAGTAGAAACAAATGCATTATACATCTAGTGATGTCACCATCTCATGAAGATGCTGTATCCCCCACAATATTTATGAATGCTTTCTCTTGCCCCTTCCCTTGGGAAATTGTTCCTCAGCATCACTTGGGGATGATTTTCCTGATCTTCAATCTAAATTTTAGCATAATTAGGAAAAAGCCCATGAAAATGTGGCAGATTGGTAGGTTAATATATCACTTCTCCGGAGAATGATAAGAGTGATGGGACAAAGCAGTGACTATCTATAAAACATCGTAACATAAAAGATGACTGTATTTGGGACATGAATAGTCACTAGTTACCAAGGACTGCTCTTCTGTTCTTCTACCCTGCCCTGTCCCTAAGCACCTGAGGAGCTGAAACGACATTGTGTTCACACTGAGGGCCTGAGCAGCGAGTTCTTGGGGCCATGTGTGAATCCAGAGTAACACCACTGAAGTCAGGGAGGTTACTATGCCAGCAGCAAATTATGATTCTCCTGGTGCGGGTTCAGCTACGTTAGCCAGATCACTGTGGAGGCTGGAGCCAATGCCCTTACCCGCACCTGCTCCAGCACATGAGGAACCGTGTTGGACCCTATGGCCAGCTAGCCATGCAGGTCTGTAGGTGGTGGCCTTACTTCTCCATATGGCTGTGTAATCCAAGCCACATTCTGGCTTCTAGGTCTGCCTGGGGTGTTCTGTCTATGGTTTATACAAGTCTCTGCCCACATAGGGAAACATTTCAAGTCTCTCTCTTTACAGGGCCCTGGCTCTGCTAGGAAACTAAATGAGCTAGGCAGTTACAGTCTGCTGCTCAGTGCATAGCAGCTCACATCCCATCGAAATCTTCTGTGCAGAGACTTGGCTCCACTGGCAGCCTTTGTGCTTCAGCTTAGAAAAAGAAGCCCGAGACAGAAGAGGAATGGGGAGCATCAGTTTTCTCTCCCTGGAGATGCATGTGCTCAATTCGGGGGCCAGCTGTACGGTGAGTGCAGTTTGAAGGAACTTGAAGGCTGTTGGATTCAGCACCGATCTAGTGGGAGAACAGCCATTGTCAGTGTCTTTTCATTTGGCTCACTCTCTGTAGTATTAGAGCATGCTGAGCCATGTCAGGCAAAATTTTAATATCCTAGTAGGACACAGGGCAACTAAGTGACACAAACGTCCAAAGATGATGGATTCTCAGTTGTTCTTTGAATCATACTCTGCTGCTTAAAGTGACCCAATCCACAGCAGTTTGAGCTATGCAAGAGACTTGCAACATAAACTAATAACAGGAGTTAAAACTGCTGCTGCAGCAGCATGTGAGCTGCAGGATGGAAACAGGTTAGGAAAGAGAAAAGATTAAAGCAAATGTTTCTGGCTATGCAGGGCCTCCCTGGAGCCATAAGAGAAAAGATGATGAGAGCAGTTTATTACTATTGGAGGGAAGAGAAGCTGAGGTACTCATGTAGAAAGAATAATAGTAAAGAAAACAGGAACCATGATTGTATATGAAAGAATGGCTGGTTAAAAGATGTGTGGACACAGAAAGGAGATTAAAGGGGGAAAATGTCCAAGGATTATATAGGGTAAAATGGAAGAAACTTAATAGAAATGGACTTTGGATCTGCCCGGACCTGAATGCTGGGAAAGATCCAGGCTTTGCCCTCACCCATTTCTGCATCGAGCCCAATGTAAAAGTTTGATCTCATGAGGGTGAGTGCTATTGATTGAAATGGAAGTTGAGGGTGCTTAGCACTTCACAGGATTGGGCCCTTATTCCACAGAAAAAGACAACTCCACATTCTGGGAAATACGCCCATCTGGATCACGCCAGCTCTAATTCTAATGAGGGTTCAAGTGAAAAATGGAAACTTTAGGCCCTCATCCTGCTTATGCATGTGCTTAAGTTTAAAAGCAGTCATATTAACTCAGTGGGGCCACTCTCTTATACAACTCTGGCACATGCTTCAGTGCTTTGCTGGAGTTGAACTCCAGTTTCCTCTCAATTCCTGTTCCCACCCTAAAAAGTGAAGAGATCTTGACATGAGAGTGTCCAGGTATGGGAGGAGAGAGGGCACGTGCTGCTCTGTATAGCTATCTGGAAGCTTTTAGTGTAGGACTGTGCTGTAAGGGAGGCATGACCATCTCACAGGTACACATAATCATACAAGCTTTAATCTAGCTAGCATGGGGAACACTCTTAGGCCACGTGGCCTCCTGCATGTATGTGGTCCAGCATGCAAGGCTGCGACTCAGACCTCTCTAGTTATGGCTGGCGTCGGTTTACCGACCCCACAGGGACAGTCTGGACAGAGTGGTCTCTCTCCCAACACAGGTGGTGGGGTCCCTCCAGTGGTGGCTCGACCTCCGACGTGTATGAAGGGGTCCCTTTTGCCAGGCCACAGCATCGTTGGTGCTGGTTACAGAAGTGTCAGCCTTGCGGTGGGGAGTGCCCCTTGGCAAACTGAGGACTCAAGGTCTTTGGTCCTCAGAGGAGCTGTTGCTCCACATAAATGTCAGGGAGCTATGGGCGGTCCGGTTGACATGCCAGGCATTCCAGTCTCAGCTGACAGGGAAGGAGGTGCCAGTGTTGATGGACAACACCACGGCGATGTTTTATATGAACAGACAGGGGGGAGCACACCCCTCTCCCCTGTGCCAGGAAGCCATCAAACTTTGGAACTTATACATTGCCCACTCCATCCACTTGGAGGTGGCCTACCTGCCCGGCTCCCAGAACAAACTGAGCACTTGGCGGCTATTTCTGCTTTCCACCTGGGAAAAGGGGGCCATTCAATATTTGCGAAACCTATGGTGTCCCATTTCCTCAAGGGCTTAGAGGGACTTTATCCTATGATACGTTGCCCAATCCTGGCATGGTGCTCAGTAAGTTCATGGGCCACCATTCGAACCCTTAGCTTTGTGTTCCTTATTATACCTCTTATGGAAGGTAGCCTTCCTTGTCGCTATTACCTCGGCAAGGAGAATGTCTGAACTCAAGGCACTGACCTCAGAGCCCCCTTATACAGTTTTTCATAAGGATAAGATATACTTGCGCCCGCACCTGGCTTTCCTGCCCAAAGTGGTCTCTCATTTTCACACAAGTCAAGATATTTTCCTGCCGGTGTTCTTTCCAAAACCACATGCCAGTAGCAGAGAACACAGTCTTCACTCCCTGTATGTCAGATGGGCATTGGCGTTTTATATACAGCGGACAAGATCTTTCCATAAATCAGCTCTTCATCGCCATAGCAGATAGGATGAAGGGACTCCCAGTATCCTCTCAGAGGATCTTGTCATGGATTTCCTTGTGTCTAAAGACTTGTTACGACCTAGCCAAGTGCTAGCCCCGGCTCTAAGAGCTCACTTCATGAGAGCTCAGGCCTTGTTAGCAGCGTTCCTGGCACACATTCCCATGCAGGAAATCTGTAGGGCTGCAACCTGGTCTTCTAGTCACATGTTAACTTCACATTACACCATTACCCAGCATGCCAGGGATGATGCAGCTTTTGGCAGAGCAGTGCTTCAGTCAGCAATCTCATGAGCTCCGATCCCGCATCCGTTGGTCTGCTTGTGAATCACCTGCTTGGAGTCGACATGAGCAAGCACTCGAAGAAGAAAAAACATTTACGTACCTTCCGTAACTGTTCTTTGAGATGTGTTGCTCATGTCCATTCCAAGACCCACCTGCCTACCCTGCTTGTCGGAGCCAATTGACAAGAAAGAACTGGGCGCGTACACACCTGTTTGGAATGGACATGAGCAACACATCTCAAAGAACAACAGTTATGGAAGGTAGTAACTGTTTTTTATTTATACATTTCTTTAGGACTTGGGATGCAACAGCTGTATGCAGTGACCTTGGCAATGCCTGACCTGAATGGAGCTAACGCGAGGATAGGATCATAGCAAATGAAGACTGTAAGAAGTTGAGAGTCAGGCATAGTTTTCTTACTTAGCAAACATATTTTGAATGCACACAGTCATGCAAGAGAAAGGTCTAACTTTGGCAAGTTTTCATGTGCCTGTACGGTAAAGCAATCCCAACCCTTTATGAAATTCTAGTTGTTCTGCAACTCTTGTAAAAAGATAGGAGTATTCACCAAATTTCAAGCAGCTTCATCTGGACTGTTCATTGCTCACAGAGCAGCCTGGGAAAGGGGGCTCATCAGAATTCTAGAAGAGCCTTCCATGTAGCCACACAAAGGAACAGAACTTGGGTACTTGTGCTCTGCCCACATTCCTTTGCAGATGCATGCACTCTCTCTCTCTCAAATCCTTCTATAGCAGGTCCTTCCCTCTCCCTCACTATGAAACTCAGAGGTTGTGGGGAGTTGTCTTCCACAGATGCCTTGCCTGTTCCATGGATGATAACATTAGTATGGAAAGCCCATATTTACCTATTGTGATGACCAGAACAAATTCATTCAAAGCTCAGCTCAACCCTAGCCAGCCAGTGCTTCTCAAGCAGCCTGCAAGCACCGGTATCTCATTTTTTATTTAATCTCTAGGATTTATATGACAATTATTTTCAGTGTAGCACAGAAAAAGTTCCTAAATCTTTAAATGCATGTAATGCTTGATAATATATATTTTGTCATCTCCTTTCATGGAGATCCAATACAGCAGACGGAGCCTGTTCTGCATAGATCTTTATATTAGCAGAGACAGTGCTTTCATATTTCCTGGTATCAGTTGGTTCTGCAATGTTTTAAACATTTCTGTCCTCTTTTTAGAGATTGTGGCTTCATTTGTCCAGCACCTTCCAAATGATAATGATCTTCAATGAATCAGCATCTTAGTCTGGTGGAACCTTATCCTGCTTCAGGCTGAGATTTTGACAGGCATCTAAGGGAGTTAGGCCCAAATTTTTCAGGCATCGCTGTGCTCAGCATTGCAACACCTAGCTAATTCAGGAGCTTGAATCTCATTTTCCAGGGGGATTTAGGGACTCGTAAATTTAGGCTCCTGAATTATTTAGGCATTGCCGCACTGAGGATAGCAATGACTAAAATACCTTTAGAAATCTCACCTTCAGGTCCAGCTCCCGTTGAAGGAACCTCAACAGTGATATCCGAACTCCATTGAATTGCCATGGGATTTGGGTATCCCTCCCCTTAGGCACCTCTGACAATCCAAGCCAAACTGCATATTGATTTCTTTTTAATCTTTATTTGTTAGACATGAATGTCCATTCAATTTTGATCCTTGACACTAGGCACTCCTTGGCAATTCTCTCTCTCTGCCTATGGTGCTTATCTGTGGCACCTGCACAATCATGGCTACCACAGCATTGCAAACAGTCTTTGATGTATCTATCCTAACAACCCCTGTGAGGTAGGGCAAGTTGTTAACACCACTGTACAGAAGAGGAACTGAGGCACAAAGAGAATAAATGAATTGCTCCAAATTGCACCACTGGTGGTGGAACAGGAAATTGCATCTGGGTCTCCTGAGTCCCAGGCTAGTGGCCCAGTGGTTAGTGCATCCTTAAAAGAAGTCACCATTTGTGGTGGCGTAGACTATCCTGAATGCCTTGGAAGAATGGTGATTGATAAATAAAAATGTTACTGTAGAGAGTCTTGTGGCTAAAACAGAGGGCTGGAAGGGCTCCTGATTGCTGCTTACTCCTGACTTTGCCAAGGGCATCCTGGAGAACCCCAATTTGTTGGTTGTATTAACAATAGCACTTGGAGGTTCCATCTGAGATCAGGGCCCCATTGTGGTAGGTGCTGTATGTACACACAGTAAAAGATGGTTCTTCTCTCAAATTGTTTACCAATACCTAGAGAAGGTATCCACAGGACAAGAGGGGAAAGAAACAAAGGCAAAGAGAGGGAAAGTGACGTGCACAGCAGCTCAGTGGCAGAGCCAGTTATAGAAACTAGATTTGTGTCCTATCCTCTGAACCACACTGCTTCTTGTAAGCCTCTCACTTCACCTCTCTGTGCCGCACTCCTCCCATCTGTAAAATAAAGATAACGATACCTACATCATCAGGAAATTTGATGAGGTGCTTTGAGATCCTCCAGTGGAAGGTATTATGAAAGAGTGAAATATTATTACATAAACCCGGTAGAGGCAAATCCTAAAACATCCTGGGTTTGGGCTTGGTTCAGATGCTTCTTCAAGCCATCTGAACCTCTTAGGTTTGTAGAAGGGGGCTGTGAAGCTCTTGTGTGGTTACCAACACGTCTGTCCTGGCCTTAAATGTTGGGAATAACTAGAAACTGGAACTCCTAAAGATGTATCCAAATGCTGGAGAACCTTCTGAGCTGATATTGCAGACCATGTGAGTGGGAATCTCTGTCTGTCTCTTCCTATATAAGCTATCTTATCTGTTAACGTATACCCAACACACCACCATGGCATCTGCAGCCCCACGTAGGGTGAAGCGCAACAATAGTTTAAGTGCACACAGTAATGCTACTTAGCAAATTAGGGCATCTTCCATGCACTGCCCTATCTTACTGGAATCACTCGGGAGTGTGGGGGGAGGTATTTAGGGAAGCTGATATTTATCTGGGGGAAGGGGCGGTAGAGGTCCAAGAACGCTCTCAGCTTTGACCAAACCCTGCTCACAATGAATCTGGACCCTTTCCATACTGTCAGATGTCGCAGATGTCTACCATCCCTTTCTATCTTGGGCCGTTCTTTGCATGTTCTCTGTGTTGTTCAGTTCCATATGTTTTCCTTCTCTGAGTAGAGTCTGACAGAGAGATTATTTCAGTTGGACTTTTGTGTTGTGTATTCTTCTAGCTGCCCAATGGCATGCCTGCTATTGAAATCAGGGCTAAAACTCCCAGACTTCAACAGAAGCAGGGTTAGGCCAACACACAGTGCTTTTGGAAACCCTTCCCTGGGGCTCTATTTTTTTGAGAATCAGCCTGGGAAATTCAGTGATGAAGACTGGGGTTTGTGAAGATAGGAGATTGCCTCTCCACTACTCAGCCGGCTGTAGGAGAAGCACGGATTTCCCCTTCCACCTTTAAAGCCTAGCCACGCCCCAACCAAAAACCGCACCATTGTTTTGAGAGAAGAGAGAACAAATCTGACCAGGAGCAAGCGTGGAGGGAGATTTTAGCTGCATCGTCAAGTTTTCAATCCGACAAAGTGACTTTTTCCCCCAAGCGATTTCTTAAAAGAAACTTTACTCACGGTGCTTCTTAAATACTTTTTTCTTTCAAAAATAGAAACTACTGAAGCATTTGCCCCTGAGAGCTAAATGAAGGTGAATCTCTCTCTCTCTGTGTTTCTTACACAGCTGATAATATTAACTCTCTGCCTGCTGAAAATCATGTCTAGTGTTTTTAGCCTATAGCTTTGTAAAGTCATTTAGGCTTCTCAATCACAGCCATTCAGAAGGTCCCCAGCCCTCAGGCATCCCAAGAACTGACCTCTGGAGGCTTTGCTCAACATGTGCCCTTGATGAGAAATTACAAAGCATCTCACGAAGAACTGATTGGAAAATGCCAATTATCTGATGTGGGCAATTTGATTGTTCTTTAAATTTCCTGTAAAATTTTCCAATTTTTCCATTATTTTTTCATTAAAAACATTTTTTTAACTTAAAAAAAAAAGTTTGTGGTTTTCTGTTTCTGGTTTTGATTAAAATGATTTTTTTTGTGTTAAAACTTCCATATGTTGAAAAAATGTTTTGATGAAAAAACTCTGACCAGTTCTACTCCCAGGTCATTAATAATCAGAGGGGTGTATGAATGTGAGTGAGATTACTAGTTAAGGTAAAATAGATGGCTCAAACTTTTACTAGTAATTCCAACCAAGCCTGAAGACTTTTTGAAGCTAGAAAAAGTTTAACTTTTTTTTTCCAACTCTGTTTTTTTTTTTGGTCTTTTGATCCATTAATTAATGTTTACAAAGTGCTTGGGAGTCTAAGATTTCTATAGAATCTCTCTTCAGATTGAGTTGTGTTGATTTCAAAATAAAAATGATGAGCAAAAATCCATATGATCTGTGACAAAGAGGTGAATAATTTAGACTGTTGTAATCAAATCCCAGATATCAAGATGTTGGGAGGCAGATATTTCAAGCTCATTCATATGCCAGGCATTGGAGTAAGAAAGGCCTTGAAGTTTGAATATACTCAGAGTTAATATACTCAGTCATGATATTATCATGATATATGTTTTTCTTAAAGCTTCATCTCCTAGGGTAATGTGAAAATAAGAGAACCTTGGCTTTATTTTTTTTTAAAGGAAGTTTCTAGCTCTAGAGAAAAGCTTGGAAACACAGCTTGAGTGCATCCTAAATGCTGGAAACCCAGAGGGTAAATAAAAGGAATCCAAAATGTATTTTTTAATCTCATGATTTTTAAATCAATCTCATGATTTTGGGGGGCTTGACCCATGATTTTTGAATGTTTGGGGTTGGCAATGGTAGACTATACTATTCTAGCATTGAAACATATCTTGTAGTCAAAAGCTTAAAGGAACACCAGTAGTTTGAATTTGGCTCAATCTTTAGGCTCTGTAAAATCAAGTCTGTGATTTTTAAATTGATCATATCTCTTTAATATTATACTCCTTGTTATCCTGATTATCCATAATTAGCACAGGTCTGATCTGTGCTGTAGGAATTGTTTATTCCCTCAAAACACCTTTAAACCATCTCTCTTCATTACAAAGAGAATAATGGCTAAGTAAGCTAATTAGGAAGCTTTGAGGTTTTTGTTTTTCTTTCCTTTGTGGTTTTGAAAATGCACATTTTGTTGTTGAAAGTTCCTTATCCCCAATTTTAGTGCAGCCTCCTGGCGGTGATTTTGAATGGCAATTTAGTAGGTACTGATTACAATCTCTCATGCACCTTTCATCATTGTTACTTCAATGTGACTTCAATGGAGACACTCCTGATTTACTCCAGTGCAAATGAGAACAGAATCAGAACTTAGTTTGTGACTTTTCTTTTTGAAGTGGTTAGGTGTAAGGAATTGAATCAGCTCCCACTTACATTGAAATCTGGACTATCTCCCCTGATATCCATAGCAAACCTGTGTGAGATCAGAATCAGATCCAAGGCCTGTGTTATGGAACATAAATACATCCTGATTTGTGGTCTAAGTACATAGCAACTCTTTGGATTATACTTGAGAGTCACCATGTAAGTGCATATGTGGTCTGAGAGATTGTCTGTCAGTTGTTGTATGTTCAAACCTAATTCCTCTTTGACAGTAGTTGCCTAAAAACAGAAATAACCAAATCCTGTACCATGGTATTTACTATGGCTGCTTTTATTCTCTGTTCGAATCACCTACATAACTCACAATAATTAGCTACTGTTTGCAGAGAGCCAGGAAATGCAGAGATTTAGGCAGCATGGCAGAAGTGAGCCTAGAATTTAAGATCTCTTGACTTCAGGTCTTTGCACAGTCCACTAGGCTAATGGGCCAGCACAATGGCTAAGCTGCAGGAGGCGCAGAAGGAGAGGCCCTTTTAAGTAAAACTGATTGAAATTTTTCATTTGAAAGGTTTTTTCAGTGAGAATTTTTTTTTTTTTTTGTGAAAATGGACATTTCCAATTTCAATGACATTTTTCAGAGTTTTGTTGAAAAACCAAAAATACAAAACCCTCAAATATTTTATTTTTTATTATCAAATCCCAAAACACTTTTCAGATAAAATATTCTGTTTGACAAAAATCTGAGAAAAATTCCATTCACCTGCGCTTTTGTTCCCCATGAAAAATTTTATTTCCCAATCAGATCTTCTTCTAAGACCCTGGGTTTCAAAAACATTTGGAAATGTGTCTATTCTCTTGGGAGCCACCCTAGGAACTACCCAGTTTATTCTGCATTTAATTTAGCAATGCACCGTGCATTGTTAGGGTCTAAAATAAAACCACTAGCACGTGCTCAGTCAAAACCAATTTTTTCTGACCCTAGGCCATTCACTGCTCCATAAGGAGTGCATTTTCCATGCCAAGTTGTACTCCTCAAGCCTGAGATGTTTAATAAGAGGTCACAAAGAATTGTTTTATAATGGGAAAGCTCTTCTCTAATTAAAAAATGGTTGGACTCGGTTTTGCCCAAACTTTTCAAAACCAAGCTTGGAAAACGTTGGCCCAAAAAGTGAATGTTTCACAGCATTATGGGCCATCTGAAAATAGGGCTTTATAATGGAAACCATTTTGCAACCGTTTCAACTGCAGCCTAATTTTCAAAGGTGCTGAGTAGATGTGGTCAGAAATTGCCCATTTAAACTGTTTTCTGATAAAAATTACATTTTGAAGGAAAAGTATCTGATTTCCTTAGAAAATTTTGACTCTTTGTTAACTAAACTGTTTGTAAAACTAAAATTTGGGGGGATTTTTTTTTTTTTTTTAATGAAATGTTTAAATTTTCTGTGGGGGAAAAACCCTTTTATCCAAGCAGCTCTAGGGCAGAATACCCGAAGTTCCCACTATCTTCACTTGGTTGCAGGTGCTTGGCACTGCTGATAATCAGTCCCTTAGTGGTCACTGCTCTTCATTCTGTAGCAATCACAGTCACTACGAGCAGTAAGTCAAGATGCCCTCGAAGGATATTTGTGCTGTGTAAAATAAGGCATTACCAGTTATTTCAGAGCAGTTGCATTACTCAAAGCATTTTTGGTTTCCCAGGAGACCCACAACATTGAGTTTTAAAATGTAAACATTGCTAATGAGGGTACATATGCCTCTTCTGATTAGGAAGGACTTTTTCCCTTCCCCTAGAGTTGGAAATGAAATGCACCGAAATGTTCATTACGTTCAGAACACAGGGAAAACAAATCTGCTTAAATCTTACACACATCATAGTTTTAAACTCCCTCCAGTGTTTGGAAAGGGTAACAGAGCATGAATGCCTCCATCCACTCAGTGCTGACGCAAAACTGCATTTCTCTGTCTCTTTCTCTCCTCAGCCCATTTGGAGTGAGGACATTGAGCACTGTGCAAATGCTGCATGCACCCAAACATGTATTCTGTTCCACAGGTAACTTGGGCTGGAAACAACACTGCTGCATATTCAGCAAGTGTTTGTAGTCCAGCTACTGAAGGACCCAAAGTGTGTACATATTAACCTTTCACAAGACACTGCAGATATCTGGCAGACACTTATCTGGGTAGCAAGAACATCCAATTATGTTAGTAACGATAAATGCCATTTGTGTAAACTTTCCTGCTGTAGGCTACAAGACATCCATTAACTGATGTAGGCAGGAGGAAAATTCCTCAATACGCAGGTTATTCCATAATTGTCCGCTATGGGATTTGGTTGCACAAGCATCCGGTCCTGAGCGCTGTCAGAGAGAGGATAGCAGGCTAAGTGAACAAACCACTGGTCTGATCTAGCATAGCGATGCCTGGGTTGCAGAGCTGGGTCACAGGTGTGACTGTGGATGAGGCAGGCATTAGGATGCTGCAGAGAGTACTCTTAGCTCTGAGCACATGTCACTGCTGACCTCCTTCCTCAACAGCATACACACGTGCCAAGACATGGCTGTATTGACTGTTTGATGCTATTACAGCTGTCTGCAGTTTTGTTTTGTTTTTGAAAAATAAAAACAATAGTCTATTCTGTGACTGCTCTGCTCCTGTCTTTGGTTTTAAAAATACAGGATCTCTGTTATGCAGCCTAGATACAATATACCAGGAGGTATGTTATTGCTTTTCTTGAAGGCCTGTTTTGTTTGGTTCCAGCAGCAGCGATATTGTTTTGGCTGTGAGGGTTTTCCACCCTCCCCATGGTGCTGTAGTAGCAAACATGGGAAGGGGAACTGGGAGCAATGTTTACTTTATCCCTTCCTCCAGGATCACCAGAGGAGGCTAGGATAGAGAAACAAACTGCTGCAGGTTCTTTCCAAGTAAGTCGTTGGAGTTTTATATTTCTTAAAGAAAAATAAAAGGAGGGACACAGGCGTTTAAGGTCACTTGACGTTAAACACCTGTGAACGGCTGTCACAAATACCATGCCTCTCTGTCTGTCTGTCTTACAGTAGCCCCTGGGGGGCCCAACCAACATCAGACCTCTACTGTGCTCAGTGCTGTACATACAGAGAGAGAAAGACAGGCCTTACAAATCTAAATAGACAAGATAGGCAATGGGTAGAACGGGAAACAGTGGCCCAGAGAGGGGAAGTGACTTACCTGAGGTCTCACGGCGGGCCAGTTGCTGAGCCAGGAATAGAGGCCAATTCCCAGTCCAGTGCTCTGCTCACTAGACCACACTGATTCCCTCATCAGGGAAGCATCCAAGACTTGCATTGCTGCCCACCAGCTGCTTCCCGTGCTACAGGCCTGTCTGCTTGCCATTTGATACAGTTTGTTCAAGTGCTAACAAAGGCCACAAAGATAAGAACCGCACAGCTAGCAGGAGACGCCATGAATTCTGGTTTTGCTTTTTGTGATTGTCTGGTTAAATGTGTGATTGGGAAAGCAGATTTGGTTTCCTTTCATAGAGCAATGTCTTCACTACTTACTGTGCTGCTCCTGGTGCTCAGTCTTTGCCAGATCCGGCTGTAAGTCAGAACGAGATGCATGTAATGTAAAGTTACTGGATTACAGGATTTCAGCCCCCAAACTGGAGAAATGTGATTGTCACAAGGCAGTTTTACCTTGTGGTTTTTGGTGCAGTTTTGAAACCTAAAACTTATCCAACCTCCATTAGTGTAGCTTCTCCCAACGCCCTGCGAGATAGGGAAGTGCTGTCATCCCCATTGCACAGCTGGGGAACCAGAACGTAGAGACTGAGTGACATGCCCAAGGTCACATGTGAAGGCTGCAGCTGAGCAGGGAATTGAACCATGTTTTCGGAGTCCCCTAACCACTTCATCTCTTACCATTACCCTTCACCTCTTAGTATTAGCCACAGCTTTACTCTTCGTTTCTTACTGTTGCCCTTCACCTCTCAGTATTTACTCACAATTAAATAAAGAGTTCACATGAACCTTTGCAAAGCAAAGCTGCTAAGGCTACATTTCTGAGCATGAGACAATTGAAACCACACCCCCCTACCCTGCCGACATCCCCCAAAAAGATAGTCCTAATGATTTCTAACTCAAATACCAGTGGCATCAGAATCTCACTGGCTGCAAGGAAGAGGAGCGTCTTCCCTCTAAGGACATACCCCCCAGCATTTCATTAGGGTGCTAGATTTTGTTCAGAACCATTAGAATCTAAGGTGCTGCTGCCCTTGCACTGCTGCCTGGCAGTGGGCTTTGTAGTAAGGAGCATCCTGAAGTTAATACTTCTCTTCCTTGCAAAATGAGATCTGGTTCCCTGCCCTCCCCACCAGTTAAATATAGACATTTGAAATATCACAGTGCAGGTTTGTAGTCCAAATCCAATTCCTTGCTGTAAACACAGGTGTGCCTACGGTCTTGGACACATAAAGGCAGGTGGGTGTTTGCCTGTGAACAGCAAGCAGGGTTTCTGCAGTCGTACAGTACTTATTGTATTTTCAAAAGCAGCCATGGCTGGAGGCAGAGGTGTCTCAGGTATTTGCATACTCATAGTCCTTCCTGTGGTTCCCTGTCATTGATTTTTTCACTGTGAGGAACAGACCAACTATAATCTGCTGTAGATGGATATTTAATGATGCCCCTCTGGGAGCATTTGCTGTCTCCAGAGAAATATCAAGCCGCATTTAACTTGTTATCTGTAAAGCTGAGTGGATGTGGGGGTGGGTGGGTGTTAGGGGTACAGTGAGAAGAGCAAACTGAGGTTTTTACATATTTCTCTTTCACATCCTTAAAGGAAGTAGCACACAACCCAGCACAAAGTAGACCATGCCTGGATCTGTCTGTGTGAAGCTGTGATTAGAACAGTTGAAGCCTTTCCTTTGTCTTCTGTAAACTTTGCCAGAAATCTCTAGAGGTGATCCAGTGCTTAAACACCTGTATGAACATCTTGCTATCACAGCCCAATTCCTAGTTGTTAGTATTAAAATTGTTGGGAAACTTGCTTATAAAACAACATGGTTTCCAGTAGTGAAGTGAACTCATGGCATATGTACCACCACGGTCACAAAATAAAGGAGCTTTCCACTCTCTTCATAACCAGAACTGAGCAAAACTCAGTAGTTTGGGTTCATTGGGATTTGTGTGATCTTCTCTTGGGTTCAGTTTCAGTGTTTGTGAACTTGCAAGTTGGCGGGACTGGGAGTGGAGGGTTTTTCTTTTCTTTTCTTTTCCATCAGTCTTGTTTAATCTAGATTAATTTGGAAGATTGGATATGTAGTGGATGTAGAACAGTGGGCCCACTCCTGCTCCCACTGAAGTCTGTGAGAGTTTTGCCTTTGACTCCACTGAGATAAGTATCAGGCTCTATCTTAGTAGTTCATTCTGGGTACGTCTATACAGTAAAACAAAAACCAACAAAAATCTGGGTGGCAGCAAATCTCAGTGCCTGGGTCAACTGACTTATGCTGCAGGGCTAAAACAGTAGTGTTGATGTTCAGGTTAGGCTGGAGTCTGGGCTCTGAGATATCCCACTTGCCGGGTTTCAGAGTCCAGGCTCCAACCTGAACCAGAACCTCTACACTGCTTTATTTAGCGCCATGGCATGAGCCCAAATCAGTTGACCTGGGCTCTGAGACTTGTTTTCGTTGGGGGGGGGGGGGGAGGAGGAAGAGGAGGTGTGGGTGTGTGTGTGTGTGTGTGTGTGTTTTGCAGTGTAGACATCTCCTTTTTTGCCAGAAGCCTTTTGTGCTTTATTCCCTGTGCTGCAGAGGTTCAGCTACTCTGTGCAGGTTCTAATCATGAATGTGCGCAGGTGGTGATGAGCACAGTATGAGACGCAGATGGGAGGCAACAGAGAGAGATTAGGCAGATTATTTTCTCTCGGCCAAACATCACTTTTCTCTTTAGGAGGTTCCACCCTTTTAGCATCCCATATTGTATCTCTTCTCCCTTCTCTGTCTCAGCACCTGCTTTCTCTCCACCCCTGCTGCCTTTTATTTATAATGTTTCTTACCCCTGCTCTGACCACCACAGCCAGCCCAGCAGTGGGGTCCTGGCCACCCGCTGGAGACCAAAGACTTGTTTATCATATTGGCCTTATTTCTCCAGCAAAACTGGTCAAAAAGCCAGGATTTTGCTAACAACCTAAAATTCACTGGGGGAGCTGCCCTGCAGCCCACAAAAGTACCCAGAAGCTTTAGAGATTCGTCGTTATGTCATGTCAGTTTAAAGAGGAAAATGCACTGGAAGCAGCATGCATGATGGGCAGCATTTTGTTCAGCGTCGGCTGATGAGAAGGGGAAGTGGCAGGCCGTAAGCTGAGAGCAGAGGAATGGAATGCTGATGAGTAGGGGGGGAAAACACACCCCACTTTTAGTGCAGTGCATTAGAGGTCTGGAAACATATGGGCCATCCCTGTTTCAGAAGAAGCCCACAGAAGAACTACAAATATGAGCTCAGGCCTTGGATGGAAAGACATGATTGATAATTAGACTAAGAGCCAAACGGTGGCCTAAAGCTGCTGCAGTCATTTAGGGGTGGTATGGAGGAGCATTGCTTCAGCAGGGATCCCTAGGGATGTTGGAGCAGAATCTCATCTCTGCCATTTGGGTTTAAATCCTGGCTACCTCTAACACAGTCAGTGGATCATCTTTGGGTTTATTCTCGCAAAACTGAGAGCAGAATGTGGCCTGTGGTGCCTAGCTCAGGCTCAGTATTCATGAGGGTACTCCCTGCATGACCTTAGCTGAATCAATTCAGACTTGATCCAGAGCCCACTGAAGTCACTGGAAAGACTCCGACTGGCTTCAAAGAACTTTTAGATCAGGTGTCTAGTCTTTCAGGGCCTTTGTTATCCCATCTGCAAAATGGGGATTGTAACCCATCCCTGCTTCATTCTTGTCTGTGACATCATGGTGACGGGCCCATTCAAGTGCTTGAGATTAGACTTGGGCCCACTGATGCCATGGGGGAGAGCATGGTAGAGCATCCCATGAAAGCCTGCTGGGCGTGATCCCGAACACTGGTTGAGGTCCCCAGGCTAATGAGGAGGAACTTGGGGTCATCGCCTCCACTCTACACTCCCTCCCTGTTCCTCAGGACAGCAAGGGAAACATTTTTTGTTTTATCTAAGGCTAGAGCCCTGCACCGTGTTTGTGGAGAAGCTAGGCTAGTGTAATGAAAGCACACAGGGGCATGGCATCTGCATTGTCACCAAGAATTTAGCAGCAGAAGCAGTGTAAGGTATTTTAATTACTCTGGAGTCTATTAAATGAAGCTTGTATCGGTAATAGATTTCTGCATTGAAAGAGATGGTTTTTCTACAACAGGGCTTAGGAGACAGCTTTGGTGAATGAAAAAGCTGCAGCCAATAGTCTGTAAAGGGCTTTTGAAGACTGTTAAATTCTTTTGAATAAAAATGTGTGAGTTTTTAACAAGGCTGAGAAGAGCATGCCCGTTAACCCGTGTGCTGCTGGTATCTCTGGCAATAGCACCTGGCTTGCAGCGGTCATCCACTGACATTGAGATCAATAGGCTCATTGGATGTGCCAGTTATACAGCATCTCTGCAAATGGGCATCCCTGGAATGTCTGACAGCACGGAGCTGCCTTCCACTTCACAGTACCTACAACATGGCAAAGCAGTTCAAATAGCTCTTCTCTTTGGCACCTGAATTGCTGCTGCTTCTCTTTTATGGGCACTTACAACACTTAAAAATATCAGCTGTGTGCAGACCTGACAGTTATTCATTTAACAGCGAGACTGTGGATCACTGAGCTTATGCTGATTTGTGATTTGAGCTCAGTGTCTCATATAGATCATGTACTTTGCATCACAGGATTATTGTGGATTGCTGCTCTCAGTGATCCTTTGGCTGTGGGGATCCAAACTTACCTTCCAGAAGCCAGTGTGCAATGTGTGCCCGCTATACTGACCCGGGGGGTTGTTCACCCATCAGGCTCAGGTTAGAAGTGGTTCGCTTAACATTTTCTGCTGGCTTCAGTTATAGTATGTCTCATTTTGGGGGAGTGTGGTAGATCCAATGATAATTTGACTGACCTGTTGCAGCACTAAAAAGTCTAACAGAATGCCTGCCACCCTTGCAGAATGGTGTGCCTTGATGACCCCTCTTCCCTTTTAGGGATAGCTCATGATTTCATGGACCTGCTTGTAGTGATCACTTGGAGGTACAGATCACAAGAAGTCATGTCCTTCTTACTGAATCCGCAACACAGTAAAACAACAGATTCTCTTCAGATGGTGGGATGGAGAAATTCCTGGGTGTACTTAGGTTCCCAGGAAGGCAATCTGGGGCCCAGGACACACCCCTTATCAAGCCTCCCTTGGGCCAGTGCTGAGATTCCCTCTTTCTGGGTGGCAGCAGGGTTCAGTCTTAAAATGAATAAGGCAGGTGACACTTTTTGGAGCTATTTTTTCAGTCTGTCTGCACGCTCAAGCAGGCATCAGTCGCACTTGGTTTATATTATCAGGCTTTTATTTTCTTTGCCTCTATTAGAGCTAGAAACTTAAAAAAACACCAAAAAACAAAAACAAAAACAAAAAAACCCCCCAAAAACCCAAGATTCTGATCTCATCACTTGACTCCAGGAGCAGGGCAGTAGGCCTGATCGTACGGTACCTATGTCTTAATCCACCTGTGTGTGTACTGTAATCCTTCCAAACTAAAGTGTTTCTTGCACGCAGCTGACAGTGCTTGGATAGTACATCTTCATAGCCTCCACCAAACAGCAAGTGACCTCTGACAGATTTGTAAAATTCAGCTAAGCCACCCATGCATTCCTCTTACATTGCAAGCGGCAGAATCAAGAGGTTTTCACGTGGGTTGCCACACTTGTGGTGAATACTATCAAACCCAAGTTAAAAAGCTGCAATAATTTTAGTAGATTCCATTAGTGATTCATATAAATGGCAGCTGCCAGAGCAGTGGTGTTGATGTAGGTATTGCATATGTGCCATTCTTACTGTACACTCTCTATTCATTTTCTTTTTACGTTTTAAAAATCCCTATTAAACTTCTTGTTGTGACAGCGTTTCCGCTGTAGGGGGCGCTCTAAAAAGCCCTGCAACCCATAGGCATGTGAGTAGCCATTGCTTATGCAAACATTGACTTTACGGAGTAAGGACAACTGTGAGTGAGAATGGCAGGAGTGCCCTTATTGAGGGGTGAGCCTTAAAAGGTGTGGCCTCTGTGATCGGCTTGGGTGAACAGTCTATTGCTATCTGAGCCCCTCGGCCCTGCAAAAGTGGTAATCTCATAAGAACAGGCTTTTCGCCCCATCCACACACCAGATGTACAGTTCAAAACCAGACAAGTCCCTCTTTCCCAATATGGTGACAACTTTTAAAAGATTCAGTCATGTTTAGTTCCAGACATAAACAAAGTTTCAGAACATCTTATCCATCCAAGTGTTTTGTCCATCTTCAGCGACTACCATTCATTTTGAGAGTCATGGATTAAGTTTCATATCCTGATAGCATCTCAGAACCTGTCTGTTTCACTGGACATCCAGTGGCCAGGTAATAATAATAATAATCCCTAGCTCTTATATAGCACTTTTCATCTTTTGTGCTCAACACACTTTACAAAGGAGCTCAGTCTCATTATCCCCATTTAAAAGATGGGGGAAATTGAGGGATAGAGAGGGGAAGTGATTTGCCCAAAGTCACCCTTCAGGCCACTGGCAAAGCAGGGACTAGAACCCAGGTTTCCTGAGTCTCAGGCCAGTGGTCTATCCACTAGGTAGCACAGCCTCCAGAGACTTGTGTTTTAGTCACCACTCTGCCACTGACTCAGTGCATAATCTTGGGTAACTGACTTGACCTTTCCATGGCTGAGATTCCCCATCTCTGCAATGGAAATTTTGATACTTGTCCACCTCTGTGAAAAGGCCTGAGATTTATGGATGGTCATTGTCATGCATTAGTATTTTATGAATAACCTGGAAGCTTTCCAAAGCTCTAATAACATTCTCTAAATGTCATCGCTTGCCAGCACCGTTCAAAAATCAATTTCCAGCTGCTATCAGCTACGGGGTAGGACACAGCATTTGCTGCTAATATGAAAATATTGTTGGCACTTTTCTGTCCCCTTCCCCTTTGTGGACTGAGCTGATAATGCAATTGAATGTAAATCTGGTCTGGTTGCTCCTGCTCTCTGGGCTGTTACCTTCTGCTTCGTTGGAGCAACGAGTAATGTATTTGTATTGGAGATGGAGTGTGTAGGAGACAAGGTATGTAGGAGAGTTAGGAATATAAACAATAGAGGAGTCAGCTTCCTAAACTGTAGAGCGTTGTCCCAAGTGCGCACACGGGCACACACAAAATATCTGCTCCCCCTAGGGTTAGTTGGATGTCTGGCAGACTCTGAGATCCACTATGTTTTCTTTTATACAGAGTGCCGGCCTTTCTGTGGTGAGAAAATTCATTCAGAACTAAACTCTGGCCCACTATCTCATTTCACATAGGCCTCTGAACAGCTCTCTCACAGCAGTGGTGTTTGGTGACAAGCAGTGAGGCCTGGACTGAGCCCGTGAGCTACAGGAGAGAGGGTTCCATGTCCCAGCACCTTCCCGCATTGAGTTCACTTGGTAGGAATGTTGATGAGAGCTAGCTCAGTGATCTGACAGCAATGAAGGATCTGAATTTCCAAACATGTCAGCATTAGAGGATGGATAAATAACGAACAGGAATCTAATAAAGTGTGTTCATGGAGACTGTGAAAAATATCTCCTTGTTATCCCATGAATGAGTTTGCCTTCTAGGGGACCAGTGATGCACTCTCATAAGTCCCTTTCAGGCTATGTGCATCGAGCAAACACACTGTGTTGTGCAGAAAGCACACTGTATATACTGGCGTGTCTTGTAGTGCCCTTCTTCCAAGATCATCAGTGCAAGTAGACTCTAGGAACTTCAGCACCTTCGTCACTTGAGCTAAAGGGGCAACTTCATTTACTAATTGGTATCAGCAGTTTCTTATCCTGCATGTAGATCAGCCACAAGATTGAGACATGACACATTTAGTTAGAATGTTCTGTTCTGATGGGCTCCAGCTCTGATTTGATACATGCAGGAGCTACCTTCATGAGCTGGAAAGAAATAATTCATTCATTTCTCTTATTAATAGGACCCAGACAAAGAAAACTTCAGGGGTGGGGGAAGCTGAGGGAGGGGTTAAGCAGAGTTGATATATTCTTAGTGATCACTTCCAGGATTAACACTGTTATGAAACTGTTGCTCACTAATTTCTAGGATTAGAGGATCCTTTCTACATTGAATAAATCCAGGAAATTAAAATGCTCCAGAAAACTGTGAGAGAAACTGATCTGCCCATTTCACTCCTCCACTAACATCTGGAGTCTGGTCCGGCTTCAGACTGGATCTTATCCACATTTTGTACACGGTGTGCACTGTGTGACTGTACTCATGGGAGTCCACAGAGTCTGACATCTACCATGTGACAGGTTATAAACTTTTGTAACCCAGAGAGGGACTGGAAAAAATCTCTCACCAGCCCTTCTGTATGCAACATCTTTAGTGTAGGCTGAATCTACCACAGGCTTGCATTGTATCCTGTTACAATTTTGTAGTGTTTTGGCTTTTGCTGGAGCATAACACATTATACATCATTTTGAATCCAGATGTTGCCTGTCAAATCAAGGAAATCAGAAACCCCCTGTGAGCATTAAGTTTAGCTGTTGTACTACCCCAATTAATCATTAATTAACCATTAATGTAGTAATTAACCATTAATTGGTAGGTATTTAATTTAATGAATGATATAAATATACAACAGCAATAATTATTAATACTTAACACATTCTGTACAAATGATGCCCTTTACAGTGTTGCCAACCCCAATGGCTCAAAAATAATGAGATTTAAAAAATATATAACTTACTTTGTGTTCTTTTTATTTATCTCCAGTTTTTTGAGCCTTTAGGGTGAACTTCATTTGTGTTTTCAAGGTTTTCTGTGCAACCAGGAGGCTGGAACCATACTTTTTTTTTAGGGAAAGCTGAGATTCACATATCGTATGACTCCAGGAGCTGGGGCTTTAAGAAAAAGACAAGTATTGCAATATTTGCAATGCAATCTCAAAAGCTGGCAGCACTGCTTTCATCCCAGAAATTTCCAAAGCAACATCACTTAAAGGTTCAGCACTTGACAAGCCTTCCAACACTGCTGTGAGATAGGGAAGGATTATTAGCCCTCTGTTACAGGAAATGCACAGAGTTAAAAGACTTGCCCAAGGTCCTATAGGAAGTCTGTGGCAGAGCTGTAAACATAGCACAGACCTTTCACTTGCCACAAGACAAGCCTTCCCTTACTTCAGATGGTACCTCAAAGTAGAAACAACCCAGTGCATCTCTTGTGGACTTTCTTGACTAGTACATGCATGCGTACACAGAAGTAGAGCAGAGCTGTGAAAATTCTGCTGCTGGATATCTCCCTTCCTTGGTGTAAACTGGAACAATAACACAGGCAGGCATCTGGGCAGGATTCAATAAATAATGCTATTTTAATAGGCATTTCTATCTTGGTTATAAAGTAAAATCATGGCTTTGGACTACATTCATCTCTGGCATAAGCAGGCTTCATTCCACTGCCTTCACTGGAGTTGTGGTGGCTTACGCCAGGCTGGTTCTGGCTCTCTGTGTCAGTAAAACAATAGCTTGCAGAAGTGAAATGGCAAGAAGCTATTCATTTTCTAGTCAGTATTTCCATTATTTATAAAAGCCTATCACAGCCAGGCAATATCAGTGACATTTAGAAGCATTAAATCAATGCACCCATTGAAATATTATTTTGTATGGGTACAAATTAGTGAAAGTTCTGAGGACAGAATTGCTACAAATGGAGAGAGGGAAAGTGAATGCATCGTCTGTCCAACAGGTTCCCCAAAGCATATTGAAAGTAAAACGATTCTCTGTCAGTGACAATTTTAAAATCAAGATTGGATGTTTTTCTCAAAGATCTACTCTAGGAATTATTTGGGGGAAGTTCTCTGGCCTGTGTTATACAGGAGCTCAGACTAGATCATCACAATGGTCCCTTGTGACCTTGATATCTATTTATCTATGAATCTATGGATACTTTTAAGCTACTCATAGGAAGGTGCATGTTTTCCCCTGCTGTACACCTTTGTATTGTCCTTCACACCCATGCAAAATGGTGTGAAAACACTATCTAAGCATTTCAGGACAGTGGAGCAGGCCATTGGATTATTACTGGTTGACTCCTACTTCTGATATTCAGCTGTATTCCTGAACTAAAAGATTTTGTATCTCTGAAATGACCTGTACTCTAGCTTATTTTGGCCCAAGGTTTCTGTATTGCTATACATCTGACAGGAAAGTTATAGGGCCTGATTAGAACAGTTGGAAATTTTCCAATGCTGCGTTTTTCCATTGGAAGATGTTGTTTCACCAAAATCAAAATGTTTTGTGGAAAGATATGGATTTTGATGACATTTTCTTTAGATAACGTTGAAATGGAACAACCTTTTTGAAATCGAATGTTTCATTTTTCTGTTTCAAAACAGCTTTTCGGTTCACATTTTTTTCATTTCATATAATATTTTTAAAAAGTCAAATGGGAACAAAACATTAAAATTTTGTCAAAACAAGTGTTTTGATCAGATCAAAAACAATTTTATTTCAGAATTTTGTTCTCAGGAAATTTCAAACATTTTTGGTTTTGTTCCAATTCAGAATAAAAACAAATTTTGGAATGTCAGAATTTTCTATGGAAAAGAAATTCCAAGTTTCAAGCAGCTCCCGGCCTGATACTGATCTCGCCTACAGTATACCATTTATATCAACACAAAACCATTGATTTCAGTAGAATTATTCTTCATGTACATTAACGTCAATGACAGCACAATCTTTACCACAATGTGAGGTAATGTTAGGAAACATAGACATTGACACACTAGATCAGACCCTAAGTCCACTTGGTCCAATATCCTGTTTCCAATGCACCAGCACCAACGCTTCAGAAGAATGTGTAAGAACACTGCAGAAAGTATGTATGGGATAATCTGCCCTCACATTAGGTCTCACCTCATCTCTGGTAGTTAGAGATTGGCTTCAACCCCAAAGCATGAGGTTTAATATGCCTTCCCAAATGTTTGTTAGCAATAATTATAACAACTTTGAATATTCTTGTTATCCATGATATTTTGCTTAAATGACCTAGCATTCAGAGGTGCTGAGCCCATACCTCTCCAGTTTGAAGCCTCTGAAAATAAGACGATGTGTGCTTAAGAGGTGACCTATCAAATCTGAGGTCTGATAGTAGCCTGAGTTGCAAAATTCTGTTCTGGATGTGGGTTGAGATTCTGACTTTGCTGCCAAGTTCAGGACATGGGTGCACCAGTGTTTAATTCAAAAGAATTTCTCATCAGTACACCAAAAGCACCTGAGAGATGGCTGTGGCCCTTCCATAGGCTACTTTTGGAAAAGGAGCAGGGCAGAGCAGTTCTGCAAATAGCCCAACTTTTTGTATTTGTTAGTGAAAAGAGCTAGGAGTTCTAACTAGTTCTGAGGCATTGCTTTCAGCAGGACGGCAAGCACAGCGGAGCCTCTGGTCCTTGCTGTAAGTGTCTGTAGGCGCTTTTTTCATGCCCCTGGCCTCTGATCAATATTTCCACTACACTGTGTTTGTGTCCCAAAATCTGCTGTGTTTGTGGCATTTTATGGCTTTCTTTTTCCTCTCCACATCCATCCAGTTTAATAGATAATCTAGTTAGTCTCATGGGCAAACTTGCTGTGGAATTTAGGTCACATTGATGCAAATTAAATAAATAAATTAGCTTTGAAGAGATATGAAAGTCTGGATATCAGGACAGGAAAAACAAACTGCCAGTGGTCTGAGTTGGGGGCTGCCTTCCCCTCCTGCTGTTCTATCTTTCCTACCATGGCCCCAGTTCACCATCGTGCCACCTTATTTGGGCTCATCTTGAATTGAGTGAAAGACAGATATCTTCCCTTGATCTTTTCTCTTCCCCGTTGTTATTGACACCCTCCAAATTAAGCAGACTGTAAAAAAGTCTGCAGAAATGCCTCAACGTGATGGCCACATATCCATATATCCCTCAGCAAATTTAAGAGGAGTGTGAATCTGAAATCTCAACTCTTGTTCTTGATGGTCTGTCCATGATAAATATGAATAAAAAGAAGAAGCAGAGATTCACAAGATTCACAAGCAGAGATTATCTTGTTTATTGGTGGTGGTAGCTCCTGACCAAGATTGTGAAGAGTGTGAGCCTAAAGTTAGTCTCCTCAGTCCATATTTAGGTCATTGCTTCATTTTTAAATGTCCTGAGTAGCCACTGAGATCTGCTGTGCTCAGCACTACTGAAAATCAGGATGCTTATTTAGCAGACTAAAGATAGACTTAGACTTGTGAGCCATTTAAACACCTTTGAAAATTTTACCTGAATTATATTTTCAAAAGAAACTTCAGCATTTAGGAGCCTAAATATCACTGAAAGTAAATGGGACTGTGACAAAAATCACTGGATCACCAGTACCAGTTAAATCACTCTGGAGTATACCTGAAGTGCAAAGCTGGGACTGGGAATGGGCATGGCTAATTAACTCATTAGCCCAGGAAGTAGAAAAGGCACAAGGAGGAGGGAGAGAGTGTATGGCAGGCTTTTCAGAGTTAGCACCAGGAGAGATCTCTTGGGGAAGATATCTTCTCTCTCTCTCTCTCCTTCCTGGATGAGGGAGCTAAGTATCCTGTGCTATTGTAAACAGAACCGCACAAGTCTCTCAAGATGGTGGGAAGGAACACTATGAATACATTGCATGAGGCATTTGTTCAGAAGGAGGTCTCTGAGCGGTTCCTGGCTTGAAAAGACACGGGAACAGGATGACGCTCTGTTACAGCAACTTAGGCTCCTAAATGCCTGAGTCACTTTTAAAAAATGGGACTTGAATGCTGAGTCATCTACGGTTTTTAAAGGTATTTAGGTGCCTAACTGTGTCCTGGATCCACAGGATCGGTGCTATGCTCCCAGCTTTGGAACTGTGTCTTGTGCCAGGCCCCCAAGGGGTCTCACTCTTCCCTCAGGTCAGGCCAGCCCACGCAGCCTCACTGCCTCCTTAGACTGAACCTCTGTGGCTGCAGCACTGTCGCTTCACACTGTGAGCTCTGCTCCGCCAGTCCAACTGGGAGAGACTTGTCCACTCCTCGGGGGTTCATGCATCTTGCCAAGCATTTGCCGTACACACAGGCAGCGTTGGCAAAACAGTGGGGGTTTATCAGCCAACCGGAACACAGCATAGAAAGTTCTTACAGTGCAGAGAAATGAAGGTTAAAGCCTCGCCTGCTCTGGTCAGCCCAGAGACCCAGACAAGCTGTAGTGAACCCTATGTTCAGGCTCTGTGTGTGTCTCTGATCTCCTTAGTCAGTTCCCAGCTGAGAGAGCCACACTCCTTCCTGCAGCCAACTCTTGGCCCACACCTCACACCTTCCCAGTCCTTTGTTCTTGAGCTGGGGGATGTTTGCTCAGCTTCCTACTGAGACGTGAGGAAATCCATTTCTCTCTGGGTCCTTGGTTACTAGGTGTCAACATCCTGGTGACTGGATTTGCCATTGTCTTCTTGGGTTCTCCACTGATAGGATTGGCCTCAGCCAGTCCTTTTCCAATGACCTTTCAAGCTCAGACAGCTAATCGACTTTCATACCTATGTCTCTTAGGACTGGTCTACATTAGAGAGTTTTGTCAACTGAAGTCAGGCGTACACACTACAATCAACCCCCTGCCGACAAAATGGCCCTGCTTTTTTTAACAAAATAAAACCACCTTGATGAGAGGTGTAGGGCTTTTGTCTGATTAGTTAGGACGATGCAGTATCAATGTAGACACTGCATCCCCTTATGTCAGTGGTGGGACTGTCATAAGGAGGAGTCTGTGAGAGGAGACTGCCAAAATATAGTGAGGGAAGAGGCTGTCATCTTACTGTCAGACTATCTACTGGTCATCTGCAGCATACAATGATGTTCATTTGTGAAAAGCCATATGCTATGATTGTCTCTATAAAATTAACATGACCCAAGGGGGAAAGGAGCAAACATGAGAGAAAGCATCAGTGGAAGATAATGGATACACATTGTTCCATTGGCTTTATTATAAGTGGCATAAAGTGGTGTTTGGGCAAGACAAGGGGGTCATATAGTCCCATACTCCATTGTATTAATTCATCTTGTACCTCAGTGCCTACCGCTCAGAATGGTTTGAATTAGGAAGGATTTGCACCCCTCCACCCCACAAACAACACTGTTCTGCTGCCAGTGTCTGGAACAATTCACTGCCAAAAGCTGTGTGTTATAAGTTGTGCCTTTGCTTTTTGAGTGTCTCATTGCTCTGGAGGCAGCAGCCGATTGTAAAAGTGGGGAGGGGGATGGGGCTGGGGGACTTGAGGGGGGACTTAGAAAATACACTTGCAGCAAATCTGCAGGAGTGGAGGTGTTTAGGGAGATGGCAATTTGTCTGCCTAAAGCCACAGAGGGAGTGGGGGGGTAAAGATGATGTGACCTACTTCTATGAAATGTATGCAGCAGACAGGAAAGCACAGGAGGTTTGTAGGTTGGCTGTTTCAGTGGCCAGTACACACGGGAGCTGGTGATAATTGTACATAGGGAGACAATGCCAATTCCTAGGCTTCAGAACCGGAGCTCCAGCCCAGGCTGCAATGTCTACACAGCTATTTTTAGCACCATAGCACAAGCCCTGTGGACCTGAGTCGGTCAACCTGGGCTCTGAGAGTGCTACAGGCTGCTGCTCACTGTGTAGACATGCCCATGGGAACCCGTGACAGAGCCAGGTCCTGAACCCAAATCTGCTGAGTCCAAAGGCAGTGCCTTAATTACAAGATTATCATTCCTGCACTCAAGTCTTTCTGTAGTCATTGGACTTGTGGATAGCTTTAGTTTCACTCCTTGTCCATGTCTGATAAAAGCAAAAGGCCATGAACAATGGGGCAGTACCAAATGGTCTTATTTTATTTGTACAAACAAGGCATGAGACAGTGCAAATGAACTCCAGACATCATAATGTTATTTGAAGCACATTTAATCTCAGGGTAACATCACAGCATTTTAACTCTGTCTTAGCTGAAAATGGCAAAGATAGTGGCTCGCAAGTGCAGTAATGGATTTGACAAGAACTTCCAAGGAAATTGTTATTTTGGGTGAACAGATTGTTTGGATATGCTTTTACTGTTATTTTTATATCACGGATAATTTCATTGCAAGAAACACAACTATGCTGTTCTCCATGTAGCTGGGCTTTTAGCTTCCATACTGTTTCTCTGCAGAAAGCCCATGAAAATTATTGGCCAGAGCTAGTGGTTAGTGCTCAGTTGCTTTTAACATACTATGTAACAATTGTCCAGTCTGAAACCCAGAAGTGAATAAAATGTCTGTAATGTTGTGGATACGGACTGCGTCGAATCAGCTACACGGTAGCATCTCATGGCTACACATAACAGCCCCTGCATCTCCATCTTTGAGAAAATCAGTGGCAAAAGTGGGAAGAGACAGCTGCACAAGGCAGCATGCTCTCTGCCTTAAAGCAGCAGAATTGACAGTGCTGTTTGGGTTAATTATCCTCCTTGTGGGAGCATGGCTGATACGTGGAGACCAATGAGAACGTGGTGAGTGAGCCTGCCATCTTGCCAGCATTGGGGAGAAACATGGGAGATCAGAAGCAATTATGGATTTAGGTGCATAAAACTGCAATCTGCGGCAAGTGGGTGGTTTCTGTAACTTTGGCTGTGATTTGGGGGCCCAGCCCCCTGTTCTTTGGACTGTGCCCTGCTGTACCAAAGCACAAATACAGCCTGTTTCCTCAGACAGCAAAGTTGTGGATATTTCCATGCAAGTTCCTTGGAAAGAACAGAATCCATGGGAAAAAAACCGATCACCAATTACATAGAATTAGCAGCTGAGATTCTTAATAGTCATAAAAGAATCAGGCCATTTTATAAGTCATTGGCTGTAGTGTTTACTAATTGATATTAATTAAACATGAACATCTTCATTTGCGAAGAAGTGAATTGACTTCTCTTCACTCTTTTCCTTTTATTAAGTAATTAAGTATTAAGTAATTAAATTGTGTGGTTGTTTCCCAAAATGTATTTATTAATTTTAGATTAGCAGGAGTAAAGAGTCAAGTAGTAGGTTTTTTTAAAAATAAACAGTAATGGTAAAATAATTCTTTTCCCATCAATGTCCCTTAAAGATGAGGCTCTCAAAACATATTCAAAATAATTAATTTCCACCTTCTTCTGGGCAGTAGGTTAGTGTTTGTAATCTCATTCGTCAGGTAGTGAGGCAGGTGGAGGTGAAACCAGTGAGTCAGGAACAGAACACAAGGCTCCTGACACTGTTTCTGCCCTGCTCTAAGTACTAGCCCACACTTCTTCCTGGAAGTAGGAGTTGAACATGGGAATCCTGACTCCCAGTCCTGTGTGCTACTGGTAGACCATGCTGCCCTCTCTCCAAGGAATTTTTGTGGCTGCATTTTCATGACACGTGCCTGAGTTCTGCATGCCCCTTAACATAATTATCTGATGAGCAAATGCTTTACAGCACTTGCACCTTGGAACAGCAATTTGCAAATGTCCTCAGCTCATCTCCTGTACTTTCTAAGTGGCAGGAGCAGCAGTGGGTGATATCTGAGGCAGAATTTGGTTGGTGCAATGAATCATATTTTGTCCTGGCAGGTTATTGGGAATTGTTTCCCCAGAGGTTTCAGAAATGTAATAGAAGCTACACACTGTAGAATACCTCCTGATTTTATTTACAAAAAAATATTTAAAAATTCATCATTAAATTTTAGGTGCAAGTTTCTTGAATTTCCCAAAGTCTGAGGGATAAAGTAGATGATCTGATAGCTGCGAAGGCTTATGTCATTGTAGTGCAAATGAGAGCGGTGGGGATTCAGCGTACTCTTCTAGTGCTCCTTTCTGTGAAGAAGTAAGGAGCTCCATGGTAATAGCGGCTTCCACAGGTGCAGAGGAACCAAACCCATGCAGCCAGCTGATGAGGGAGGGGGCCATGCTGATTCCAGCCTCTGCTCCCCATTTCCATTCAATCCTGCATAAGCCCCTAAAGGGAAGCTTGAGCTGTGATTGGGCAATGGATCCAGATAGTTCTCCTAGATCTACAGGGCAAGTAGAAAATAGTTATTGAAGCCACGTGGGTGGTGTCGTCCATCCTTTCCCTTCTGAGCAGGGCTCTTGGGCAGCTGGCAGGCAGGAGAAGTGGGAGCAGAGTGGAGGTGAGGACTCCTCAGGCAGAGGCCTCTGTGCATACCCAGGAAGTTGTAGGTGAGGGGCTGAAAACCTGGATTTTCCCATGAAGGGCAAACCATGAAGGACCCCAAATACCAGATCAAAGAGGAGACTGAGAGTCAAGGCATGTCCATGTAGGGCAGGACACAGGCCTTAATCCCTCCGGGCCGTGTCCCCTCACCTGTCTAGTGGGTCTAATGCGACGTACCCACCTCACAAGCAGGTTGTGAAGCCAAACTTATTAGAACCTGAGATGCTCATGAAGCTCATCAGAAGCATGTGGACAGTGACACAGTTGCCAGGTACTTGTGTAATGCCCTCGCCTCCCCACCGGCAGTCTGTGCTCCATTCCAGATGTCTCATGGAACCACAGCTTGGCTCAGTTACACACACTGCTCAGTTGCGCTGGGCATCTCTGTGCATCAAGAGTTCAGATTTGGCAACGGGTGGGAAATCTCTCAGCCATTGGGTAGAGCAGAGGTTGGGGCTGGAGTCCCCTAAGTTGTCTGTGCTTGTGTTCTGAGCTCTGATCTTCCGTTGGCAAAGCTTTCTGGTAGAAGGGAACCATCTGCCACTTTCACGAGCTAATAACCAAGGGTTATGCTGTGGCTATTATAGCTGCAGTGACATTGATCCCTTCCCTGTATGACTTGTCCTTACCCCTCCCATCTTTAGTTCTTGTCCCCACTTCTTCTGCTATCCGTTGTCCTAAATAACCTCAGAGCTTATGCATCAGGGGTGTAGTCTGCCTGCCAGACTGCTGTCAGAAGTCACCACTCCTGCATGAGCAAGTGGGCCCGGTGGGTGACTGTGCGTAAAGTGCACACAGACGTGGGGCTCAAGTACAAAACCAAGGGTCTACTCTTGAATACTGGCCCCTGTTGTGTGAAGTGCCTCAGCAGATAGCAATGACAATTTGCAGATAGGCCAGTAGAGGGTGCCGCATGTTAGAAACAGTTTCCGTACCTTTCCTTTTTCTCTTGTTAGGAGGTGAGGGGTGGACATAGGCAGATTTCTCTGCTACCCCCAGCTAAGTGGTTCAAATCCTGCCTCAGCATATTAGCACTGGTGCTCTGGGAGAGCTGGCTTCCAAGGAGAAGGAAAGCCTTGTGCATTCTTTTATTCCAAACAGGGTTTCTGTATTTAAACATCATTAATTCATTTGAATAATCAATAATTGCATTGAAAATCCCCTCCCTGCCTTTGTTTGCTGTGTAACTAGCTGCTGCTGTCCGTGATCATCCTTTGTCTCAGTGACACATGCACAGCTTCCGGGTGAGAGAGAGTTTTTGCTAGCAGTGCTGGCAGCATTCTAGCTTCTGTGCAGGAGGGGTGGATGAGGACAGAGTGGTTTGTCAGACTGTGGAGGTGTTAAACTCGTAACAGGTTAGGTGGGCTGCCTTGCATTTGGGCATGTGAGGGACTTAGACATTTCTGCCTCTTGGTTCAGGATAGATTCCTTGGGCGGTTTCTGGGTAGGACATCTTGAAGGAGAAGAACGTTTCCTTCCCTTTGGTGAGCTCTGTACCAGGTGGATACTAATGCTTGTCATTTTTAGAGGGTTGGATTTCCAGTTAAGATGAATGGCACCTGTACATGCTTATGTGAAGGCAGAATTTGGTTCATATAACGCCTTCTACCAGAGGCTCCCACAGTGCTTTGCTTGTACCAGCGCAGTACATTTAGCCTCACATTGGAAGGAAACTCACTATCATTATCCACATTTTCACACACAGAGTTTTAAGTGACTTATCTAGGGTCTAAAGGACAGTCAGTGGCAGAGCTGGGAATGGAACCCAGGAGTCCTGAATCTCGGTCCCTTTTTTCAGCCACTAGTCCACACTGCCTCTGATGTGCCTTAAGGGTTTCCTCCTGGATAGAGCGATCAGCTAGGGGTGGAGCTCTGAAGTTTTAAACCACCTTCGTCTTTCTGCTGTGACCTCTTTCCTACCTGCATCCCAAGCAAACCTTTTTAGAAATGGCCTGATCCAAAGCCTACTGAAGTCCATGGAAAGACTCACATTGATGTCAGTGGGTGGCCTGAAATGCATTGCTCAGCTGCCCCCTTCCACTCCAGAGCTGATTCAGGACACCATTGTAGAGCCATTCTGAAGGGGTGGGGCAGGCACATAGAGAAGACCAGGTGGCCTTGTGTCAATAGGATGCAGATGTCTGGAGGGCATTTCAGACAGAATGTGGGAAGGAGAGAGACAGAGACGGCAGGACGTGTCTTATGTAGTCATTCATGATCAATGAGGTGCTGCAGTTCCTTGCAAAGTGACTAGATGGCAAGTGACCACGAACCACAGGGGTAATTAACCAGGGAGAGCATGGCAGAGAAAGCAGCCTGCTATGGCTGCACTGGAGTTAGAACAAGCCAGTGTTACTCTGCTGCCATCTGCCTTCACTCTGGGAACTCACTTGATCAGACAGGAGAAAGGCAGAGAGAGGGACGGGGAGAAAGGTGAGAGAAACCAAGGACTATATGAGAGCGAGGGACAGGTTCTGGAGGAGATGGCAAGTTTGAGTGATTTGCGGATGCCACCAGAGCCTTGTGGTGATAAACCCACAGTTTATATATGCTCAGTTCAGCTGCAGTTTACTACTCCAGACACTCAGATCCCAGTCCTTCTCAGATCAGAAGCTCCAATATTTGGCCCCCCGGCTAATAAGGTCACGTCCCTCTTGCTGTTTATCCACATATCTTTTTTTAGGTTGGTTTTTATGTCCCCTACTTGTTTCTCTTTGTTCTTCCCATGCAACAGCAGAACCAGGAAATAGTGCAGCAAAGCCAGGGGAAATACCTTATTTAAAAGCAAATACATTTCAGGGGTTTTACATGGAATATCATCTGCTGCTATGCTATATCACAGAGCACATTGGTGTGGCAGGTTCAAGGCTGCGAATGTGTACATTTATTGGTAGCCTGTGAAATTACTTTCAGGTGGGTAAATAGATGACCCCGTGGGGGATGCTGCAGGTTGCTGGGCTAAGGGCTGGGGTAGTTTCACAGCTTTTCCCAAACAATTGGTAGTGAAATCCATTTTTTGGAACTTCTCCATTCGTCACATGTTTTGTTGCTGCTCAGTGTTTTGCTTATGTATTTTGTGCTATTTTTTTTAGCTGCCCTCTGCTTTTTCCCCTCTGAAGTACACACGTAACTATGGGAACAAAAGCATCGATGGTGAGGGGGGACTTTGTGACACCCACATGTGCCAAACCAAGTCAGTTTATAAAAGGATTTTGAAGTAATGCCATGAATTGTGAAGTCTGGGATGGGACTCAGCAGCTTTCTGTGGGAGCTAGGTGTCCAACTCCCTTAAACTATCTTGAAAATCCCACTCAGAGTGGATACAGCATTCTCCACTTTCTGTCCTAACCTGTGGTGGTGTTGCTGTGCTCTATCAAACAGCTGCCACGTTTCGCCCCAGAGGTGGCAGTATGGCTGATTGGGAAATGATTTTTGCCTATTTGTGGCAGGAGAGATGTGCAGTCTAGGGTCCTGAGCATGGTCCTGATGGCAGAAACTCCTGATAGACTGGAGGTCATGCCAGCTTGCAGTGTGCTTTGGGAGCGTTTGGGGTGGAAAATGCCAATGGCATGTAGGGGATTAGATAGGCAACTGCATATATAACCCACTGGTGTTTCACATGTCCCTGATTCACAGAGGATTTGAGTCTGTTATAGCGCTGCCTAGCAAGAGTTGCGCATCCTTTTAGGTCTGGAGGGACCCCAGTTCAACCTTTGGTGTGTGGAGCTGTCAAATAAGTGGCTCTAAAGATAAAAGCTTGAGCTGCTAGAGCTGAAGAGCCAAGGCTCCCTGGCTGCAAGCTGTAGCAGACTCTCATCCTGTGTTCATCAGGCACAGAAGTAACTTGTAACATGCACTCACCAGTGGGTTACAGTCGTAATGGTGAATATCAGAATGGGTGTTGAGGCCACTAAGATGTAGAGAATCACTGTGGTTGCAAACAAAGGAGAAGCTGTGCACCAAGTATGGAGCCATGTGTTTCAGGATTCGCTTACAGAGTGTACAAGTGTCCGGCCAGTACAAGGTCAGTGAATTCTTCCCTGTCTCTGGTGTTTGTTCTGACAGCAGCTGCCTTTAGCGCTAGCTCCCCGCCTCTCTCCCCTTGTGCTGTGATGCCCAGTCGCTCTTGGAGAAGATGAAGTGCCCTGCTTGGCTGGTTTGAAAGATCGAAAGAATGATGGAAATTGAAATACCTGCATCTGTCTCTGCCACCACCTGGGCTGTGTCCCTTTGTTGCCTGACATCTCTCCCTGCATGGAGCCATCGGAGAGCAGAGGAGGCAATGCGTCACAGGGCCTGGCATCTGGGCAGAGTGAGGTGGGATGAAGTCAGTGTGCCCAGAGCAATGTGGTTGTGTGGGGTGATCTGTGTGCCCTGAGAGCAGGAGTGACACTCTGTTCTGCAGCACCAGGGGTTGTGTTATATCATTTAGTCACACTGCGCGTCAGTTATCCCAACCCCTCACCATGTGCATCACAGGGTCGGGGAGAAACACCTGCTTCTGCAGCGTAAATCTAGTCCCAGCTCAGGACTCAGGGTGAGTGGAGATTTTTGGAGGTGATGTCTCAGAGCACGGCAGATGCAGTGTTGGGAGAAGGAGATGAGACCTCCCCATGCTCACTCAGCTGACATTAGGATGAGCTATTGGTCTGTTCTGCTCCATCTTTACTGGGCAGGCTGAGCTGCTCTCCAGCATCTTAGAGCAGTACCCTGGGTCCCCAGCCATGCGGTAGGTAGGCAGAGATGGAGACAGGGAAAGCAGCACCATGAGAACAAGATCCCAGCTAGCAGTCTCTGGGGCGTGGTGATGGCAGGACATGTGCTCATACCAGCAAGGGACAAGGTCTCAAAAGCTCCCCAGAGTCAGCCGTTTCTTCAAATGAGTCTGCATAGCTGCAGGTGTAGAAATCTCCTGAGATGAAGCTTTCTAGCTAGATTTCCAGGGCTCCCTGAATTCATCAGAGACAGAAACACTGCAGGGAGTAGTGACAGATTACAGCTCTCTGTTGTCCAAACTCAACGCTAATCCCTTGCCCCTGGGTAGGTACTTGCTGCACAAGAATCAGGAAGTAAAACCAATTGGCCACATTGTCTCCTAGAAACCTGAGGTACTGGGGTCAAGCTCAGTAAACGCTTCAAGTACACAGAAATACGCTAGATGTGGTGTCTGGTGAACTGAAGAGCATCCTATGGTCATACTGAAACATGGGGCCAAGTCACATCATCACTAGCAGGATGATGAAAATCAGCTCTTTATCCCATCTCTCTGTCCCTGTCCAGCCCAGATCTATCTGTGGTACTGGCTGGGACAGCTTCTATCCCAATGTTTGCCCTTGTCTAGTGCCTCCTACTGGAGGATCTCAGTGTTTCAGTATACTTCTGCTGGCAGATAAGCTATTTCAGCTAGTTTGTGTCCTACATGGCAGATAAAAACTATTTCAGCTCCTAGAATGTGTCCTACATGTATTATCAAAGCAGACTTAACGGTCATGGACCTAGACAATTTTCCTTGCTCTCTCTTCAATGGAGGATGCAGCCGCAGATCTCTCTGTGGTGCTAGAACTGATAGGTCTTGAGATGATGGAACCGCTATGATTCACCCCATGGCCATCGCAGCTGCTGAGCAAGATCTCATGGAATCATAAATTCCTGTGTGGATCATTCCCCCTGCAAACTGACAGCAGTGTACTCAAAAGGCTCACATCTGGGAAAAGGGGTCTTTTCACTGGGAAGCCATAGGGGGAAGGTTCGGAATGATGTGCACAAGGGCAATCTGAGGAAAGGTCTGCTTTATTCTATTCTATATAGGTTCTTACGCTTATCAATTCAGCATCAGAGCACCTTCCAGCAGTGCATTAGGTAACATGACTAACACCTGTCACGTGCTGTTTGTTCAGTCACTGGAGTGGAGCCCTCCATAGTGCTTCAGCATCCCCAGCCTGCTTCTCGCAACGGAACAAATGATTCTTGTCTCTTTGTATCCCGCTGCTGTTAAGGTGACTGTTGTTTAGTGAGCAGTCAAAGTGAGAACCAAGACCCCTGTAAGTAACAATTGAAGTTGCCACAATCAATCGTTGATCATCATTTTTAATTGAATATAGTTAATGTCGTCCTGCAAGGAAAAATAAATAAAGGGTGATAACGACACAGCTGTAAAGTCATAATACAGAGTCAGGCAATGCAGCTGAAGTTAGCCTTGTTTCAAAAAGGCTGCAGAGGTGGAAAGCTATCCCCTGCAGGCAGGTGACCAAAGGTAAATTGACATCAGGAGGCAGCGTGTCACATTGTGTGATGCTGACAGCACCTTCTCTGCACTGTGGGATAGATTCCACATCTGCCAGCATGCCAGGGCTTGCTATTTTTGTCAGGTCATTTTGTGTAAAGATACTGCTTCCGGCTCTAAGGGACAGAGATTTATTTCCTCCTAAAGAAAATAAAATACAAACTTTCTGCGCCATACTGCGATACCTGTTGGGTGGATTTATTATTCTGGGATCTTTAAAGACCAGATTGTGACTGGGAATTGGAAGGAGCACCCCACACCTCTGTACAATGCATGAGAGCTCCCCATATTGAAGGTCTGGGCACGGGAGAGAGGGAAGAGCAGCCGTGCACCCAATTCTCCCCACATGAGCCTTGGTTCTACCCCCCTTCACCTGGTCGGAGGAGCTGAGCTGTCAGATAATCCTGCTTCCCCTCTGCAGCAAGGGGGGAAGTAATTGGATCTCTCAGCGTTATATAATTCCTTCCCAGATTCCCGCTTGTGCTACATAGCAAGGCACTGCTCAGTACTCAGAGCTTTGAGCAAAGGCAGTGGAGTGGATTCTGTTTGCTCCTTCTAGGAGCAAAGGAGGCTTTTAAGCCTTCTCACAAACTAATATCCTCAATGGGCTAATCTACAGCCCATGCCCTCTTCTAGCCCTGTTCCATCACGCCACTATTCCAGGGTGGCTACCTAAGGCAGCACACACCAGCCCTATGCTGTGCCGCTGCTGGGGTAATTCCCCCAAAGCCCATTATGTCTCCTTTATGGGACAGTCCCTATATACTGCCAGATTGGCATGTGGGACCTGGACTGTCGGCCAGAATTTGGTCTTGTCTAGCCCTAAGGGAGCAGTTATTCATGTCTGACCAAATACTTCCCATCCTTGCACTGCAATATTTTTCTCCACAAAGAGCTCCCGAGTACTATTTGTTGTGAGCGTGGCAAGATTTGGCCCTTATTTTGTGGACTATATTTTTTCCTGCACAGGTTACTTATCTTCCGCTGGGGATGGGTCTCTAAAGAAAGGTGGAATACTGAAAATTAAACTCCCCCATGAGCCCCACAAGGTTATTTTTCCAGATGACATGGTTTATTTTCCCATCCGTTTTGTAAACCACTCAGTCATCAAGCAGCCAAATGATGATTAATTGATGGCATTTTACCCTCAAAGACAAGATACAGCTAAAATATCCAGAAAGAACATTGACAGCATCAGAATTTTAAGCAAATTAATATAAAATATAGCATGCCATTTCTAAATGAGATGCCTTAATCACAGGGACTGGCATAAAAGACATAATCTCTCTCTTTATTTCACTTCAGTTGCTCTGGACTGGCAGGATTTGAGGAATTATTTAATCTATTTTTGCAGATGTTTGTTTATTTTTTGTATTCTGTGCAGACATGTAGGCAAAATGTCACGTCATATGATGGAGTGGATCTTGGCATGACATCCATTTGGCATCATCACACAGTAGAAAATTTCTTTCTCTCCCTCTCTCTCCCACCCTCCTCCCCCTGCCAGAAGTGAATCAGGTGCCTGCTTTTTAAATCTATCCTCTGTAGAACTCCACTGTATTTGAGGCATTCTTTCACTAGATCCATCTATGACCCATTAGGGTCTTGGCTATGTTGTTTATGGACCATAAGTTGCCCTTATTTCTAGCCACAAATATATTTAATGGTCAGAAAATCATCCAGCTCTTTCAGATCATGAAGTTCGTCTTATGGGAGTAGGCAAAGCTTTATTCTAATTGAATCTAAGACAAAAGACAAGGCTCCCGACTGCTATAGGGACCTGACTTTCCAAGTTGTTCCTTGAAAGGTCATCAGCTATTCTTGCCATGTAAAAATAACTCTTAGGTCCCATAAAAGGCTAAAGAAAAGAAAGGAGTCAAGAAAGAAAGAAAGAGAATCATACAGATAATGAAAACCTCAGATTTCTTCAGAGCTATATAAGAGAAACATTAAAACAATAAGTCAGATGTATTAATCTATGATCCTGTCTTTATGAACAAGACCTCAAGGCTCGCAACCTGGATTGTAGAGCAGATCTGAGCCCACGGGCAAGCCAGTCTTAATCCTCTGTTGTTTGTTCTTTGCTACTTAGTCATTCAAGGAAGTGTCCACCCACCTACCTCAAGAGAGGCACTCATCTAAATGTATCTCCTCTCATGTAATCTTTTCCCTTCCAGATCTGTTGAGGTGGGAGGGAAGGCTTTTTGTCTCACAAGATCTGGCCTATAATTCTCTTACCAAGTGCCTGTGTAACCAAACAGCCTGAAGTGGGTCTGAGATCTGTAGGCTCAGAAACTGGTTCCCCCAGTGAGGAGAGAGGGAATACATCCCCATAAAACAAAATGAGAACGCACAAGCTAAAGATCTGCAGGATGTGCACAAGAGATTGCTGCTTATTAAAAAGGCAAGTGTAATGGTGATATGATCAGCAAGACTGCCAGGGCAGTGCAGATAGTGTGACTTGAAAGATCTATACTTTTAATCAAAATGGAGAACAATCTTTCCACCTCTGCATGTTGGATCCCCTTGCATTGGCCTGCCACCTGCAGAGATCTAGATTTAGTCCCAGGGTTTGCCAGGCTTACTTAGGTAACACTGGTAGGATGCTTTGAAATCTGCAGCTGAGAGGTGCTAGACAGTTTCAAAGTATGACTGTTACAAACTGGTTTTCAGGAAATGCTTTGGACCTGATTTTCCATTGTCACCCACCTTGTGTTGTCATTTATACTGGTGCAAAACACTACACAGTTGCTGCATCTAACCTCACTTTGCACAAGTGTAAATGACAATAGCAGGTTTCAGGCAAGTGGGGAGGATCAGTCCCTTTGAATTTGTTAGTAAAAGACATTAAGGGAGATGGAGAAGGTCCATGTGATGAATTCTGAATGTGTCATAGTTTACTGGAAGCTTGAACATTATTTGCATGGCACCCGTTTGCATGACAGCCATTAAGTGCTTAAGAAGGCAGAGATTTAATTATTTCTCTGCTTTATAATCTCTTATTAAAATTTCTGCAAGGTATTAGGAGCCTCATCTGAACGGTTGCTTTGTTGTGGTGTAGATCATTTGTTTGTGTCAGGCTGTGTCTCCTCTGATTGCTTTCTCAATCTCTTTTTGCTTAGTTTGTTCCCAAGGACATCGTTTGAGACTGTACATCTAGAATTTAATTTCTGATACATCAGTGGGACTCCAGTGAAAAACTGAAGGAGGTTTTTTAATGACTCATTTGCACTCCCTCTAGTGCTGCAGGGCAGCACAATATAGTAAGGCCAGGGTGAATAGTTTGAGGTGGAAGGAGGAAACCATGCTTATCAGAGGACTTAACGCCATCTAAGCAACCAGAGCAGAACTGCACTCCGACATGCTACTCTGAAATCTAGAGATCTTTCCTAGATGTTACACTTTGGTTTGCAGTTAGATGTCTTGTGCCATATTGCTAGAAACACTGTAAGACCTGCTTTGCCTGTGTGGTTTTCGTATAGCTGGATCCAGCTGGCTGGAATCTGGAGTTCCACAACCATGGAAAATAAAGCGAAGCATATGTTAACCAAACTCTTCTGAGCTCCCAGGAAGGGTCTGGGTTTGGCCTGGTTTTTGAGTGAAGATCCAGGTTGTTTTTTGCCCATTCCTGGTAAAAGTTGAGGGCCAGACTCTGCTAACCTTATGCTGAATAGCCCCTTACTCGAGAGGAGCATGCTACTCACTGTCTGCAAGTGTGGCAGAATTAGTCTTTTACTAAACTGAACAGCTGTGGCTCAAGAAACAGAGGGAGGAGATGAATGCGTAGTGGCCACAGGATACCATTTGCAGAGTGCTGTTTGTGACAGCTGGGGATGTTGGAAGTTGGAGTCTCTCCCACTCTGATCTTTACTTGGTTAGAGTCTCTAACAGATTCCTACCCTCTTTTTAGGACGGGAGGAGTTCCCTTCAGGGGAATGCTCCTTTCCCTCCCTCCATTTGTGGCCTTTCATTTCCATGCCACATCTCACAGGCTCTTCAGATCAAAGCTCTCTTTTGCGCAGTCATTACAGTGATTACATTCAGTGGCTGATTGTGGGCACTGAGCCTTTCACAGGATCAGGCCCTTGGGGCTCAATCCCACATTACTGAAGTCAATGGGAGTTTTGCATTTGGTGTCAGTAGAAAGCAGGATCAGGCCCTCAATGGGTTATAGACAAGTGTAACTCCATTTTAACTTCAGCCACTGCCAGAATGCAGCTGCCTAAGGGGTGGAGGGCAGCTGGCTTGCATGCAACTGCTGTGCACCACTCTGCAGAACTGTGAGGGTAAGGGTAGACTTAACAAGTGTCATTCAGACAAAGGCTGATTCTTCCCAAAAGTGCTCTAGCAGCTTTAATGCTAATAATTGTTTCCCTCAAGACAACATAACAAATAGTCTTACACAAGAGGGATCCAATGCAAAGTCAAAGGAAAACACAACAAGCATAGGAAAAACTCTTTTGTAAGTTTGCCTATGTCTAGCCAAATAAAGAAACTCAGCCATGGGGCTGCTAGCAAAATAAAGCAGTATATTTACACAGAAATATTTTTGTACACATTCAAAATCAGATCGAAACTCCATCAGATTTGTGCTGCAAGAAATTAGAATCTTCATTTATATTAATTAAGATCAGACTCATTAATAACTTCATTAAATTGACCATCATGAATGTATGATTCTGTGATTCTATCATTTGAAGTTGGCTTTCTTGGAAGCTTTGAAAATAGAATAAAATAGTGATCATATTAAACCTCCTCGAAATCTGGAAGCTTCACAGGATGAACATTGCTGCCCCGGAGCTTGTTTTATCAAAATCTTGCTTCAAGGATCTCAGTCTCATTCTATGGGTTTGAGTTTCCTTTGTGAGTTCTGGGAACATTAACATGTCACGTGCCACACAGCTGATTTGTGTTAGCTGGTTGCAGTGTTGGCCTCAGGATTTTAAAGAGACAAGGTGGGTTCAATAAAAGATAATACCTCCCCCACCTTGTCTCTCATGTTAGCTGCTTTAGTTAACTAACCCAGGTTATGAGGGACATAGACATCTGAGCTGCATGGAACCCATCTTCTTTTCTTCAGAAGGATGAAGGGGTTACCTGGACTTCCAGACAGCATAATGCTGCCATACATCATGGTTAAATAACAAAATCACCCCTGTTCTAGCCTTACCCTTGATGGAGATCAGCATCTGCTAATAGCAGCTCATTTACCAGCCTAGCAGGACATGCGAAGGGTAGGTGAGATGTGTTCTGCTCTTCTATTGCTGTGTGGAGAATTCTGGAGGAATGTCCCTTGTGATCTTTAGATCTCTGGTGAACCAATGGGAGAGCAAACCCCATAATTGCTCAGGTACTAATTCCATCCCTTTAAAAGCTTTGCAAGGCATTCTGTGTAGGGATCTATTCTATTGTTCTGCATTTCTGCTGCTGTGGTTTTTTCCCATATGCAAGTCACTTGCATGCAAACAGGTACAGTTTGAGCATTTCACCTGCTGCTGCTGCTGCGTATTCCTCCACTTAGTTTCACAAAGAGAGGATTATAACTTGCTATTATTTATATGGCACCCTGGATGTGCAGCATGTGTACAATAGGTGAGGCATGCCAGGCAATTGACAGGCTCCTGCTCCCATTATAAAAAGCCCCACAGCTACAATAGGAAACCAAACTAATGCTGAATGGTGTGAGCGCATGATGTCCCAGAGGACTCCGGCAATAAATGCTCCTATGGCAATAGGTTGCTGTGGAGATAGTTGCAATGTCTCAGAGGGCATGGTGGCTTTAGGAGAAGAGTAAGCACAGAGATCCAGTTTTCATGAAGCTATGCTTGAGCCAAGTCCCGAAGTCCTTACACAGGCAATGATACCAACGGGAGTGCTGTATGGGTGAGGACTGAGCAGCACATTGGAATTGCCATATCGGATTAGACAGACTGATGGGCTGTCTTGTCTCCTGTCTCAGCCAGTGGCGATAACTAGACCCTTCAGTGAGGCGTGCCTGAGACAGATGAGATAGAATGAAACGCAAAGCCATCAGACTGTAACAATGGGGAGTAATATGAACGCTTTTCTTGCCATTCCTCTAGTTAGACAAGGCTGACTATAGTCATCACTCCCTAGCTTCTTTCAACCCCCAGAGCCCCACAGCACTTCGCACACTTTCCTATGTCCACCACTGCAATGCAGCCACCTCAGAAACGGAACACCACAGCAGCGTAACAACATCCCACAGCCATTCAGGGAAGGAATGGCCTGATCCTGCAAGGAAATGAGTATGCCTTGTCGGTGAGATGCTAAGAACCTGCAGTTCTGCAGGTGAATCATCCTTTGTCTCACTCACTGAAGTCAATGGATGCTGAATTCTCAGCCCTTCTCAGGAGCGGGGTGAAAAGGAACTCTGTGCCTGTTGAAATCTACAGGGAGTGAAGAGACCTGGGTTCAGCTTCTGGCTCTTCTGTGGATTTCCTGTGTGACTCTGGGCAAGTCACTTCACCCCCCTGTGCCTCAGTTCCCCTCTGTAAAATAGGGATACTCACACTTCCTTTGTCTGCCTTGCCTATTTTGATTGTGTGCTCTTTGAAACAGGAACTGTCTCATTCTATGTATATGTAGAGCACCTAACACAATGGGGCCTCACTCTGGGTTGGGACTACTAAACTCTCACGTGCTCTAAATTTGTGAGGCAGAATATATTTATTCCAGTTACAAGTTATCTTGGACGCCGAAGTTTATGCCCATCTTGTTGTGAATTGCACTTTGGGACACAGAAAATGGAGCACCAAGCATTTGCATCATTCACTGGCTAGTATCCATCAATTCTGAGTTAATATTTCCTGGCAAATTTAAAAAGGAGAGAAACGCGGGTGGTTTGCCAAAAAAAAAAAAATTAAAATATAAAATAAAGGAGACAAAAGTCCAAAGATGACAGCTTGCGTGTCTTTCTGAGTAACTCTACACTTGCAGTCTGAAAGCTAGCAGAGTAGGAGAGAGGATCTTAACAGGCTGTAGGGTACAGAGCTGGTGCATGGGAGGTGTTAAAGCATAAAACACCAGAGGAAGTAATGAAGACCGAAGCAATGCTAAGATAAAAAAATGAACTGATGTCCTACTGGTGAGAAGTGAAATTGACAGCTGCCTACGGAATGAAACAAGTCCTAGGGGAATGTGACTGTCCGCTGTTACCTGTTTATTTATTTCCTAACATCTACCATTCTGTCCCCTGGCACTTTCCTGAGAGAACCAAGCAAAACAGGCTTCCATATCCCAGTTGAGAGTGGGGAGCAAAGAGTTAATACCCGATTATCCCAGGTGGCTGAACATTTGAGTTGCAGTGAAAGGCTGGTAAAATTCATGTAACTGTGCTGGTTTCTACCTGTCAACGGCTCCTGACCTACTATAGAGGGTGTAAAATGAGCATGCACAATCCAGAGGAAGAAGAAAGCATTCTTAGGAACTTTCTGATGTTGCATTAAAGGCCAATGTGCATTATTATTATTATTTTAGAAGATGCTTTTAAAGGCTCAGTGATGAGCTTTGCTTTGGGCTTCATTGCTTCCTCTGGTGTTTCTTTCACTTGAGTCTTGCTGGAATATGGACGATGCAAGCACCATTCGATGCCTCAGCCAAGATAAAGGTAAGTGAAGATTTTTTGTTAATCTCCTTTTTGAAGATTTGGTTACGCTGAGAAGGAATGCTTAGTTCAGCCCACATTCTGAGTTGATGATTATGTTTTAGTCAAACTGAGATGTCTTGTGCAAAGGTGTAGCAGTTTCTCGACTGAGCCTTTGCAGTACTTGGCTCTTCCTGATGTTACCAACAAACCTTAATAAATGTACACATGCACACGTATGTGTGTGTCCAGGGTCTGCTTCTTACTGATGAGCAAAGAGGAGGCACAAGTTGTATATATCTCCCTTTTCTCTTGTCTAGGTAGCTGGCTCTCACTGTAAAGAAGAGATTTCCATATTTATCCTCAGACCTTTTGATACCCACAGCAGAAGAGAGAAAAAAGGCTCCCAGAACTATTGCGAGTCAGCTGTTCGTTCTTCAAAGAATATGTGTGATTAGTTTTTAATTTTATACAGTTTCTTTTAAATCTACCAGTCTAGAGTCCTGTGAAATACACTGGGCCATACTCACCCCTGGTGGACCCCCACCAGGGATGAATTTGGTCCTCTCTGTGAATTGCCTCCAGCTGGTTTAATGATACTGCATACACTACCAGTCATTTGAATTTGGAGGTCGTACCCTCAGCTCCTGAGGACACCTGAAGAAATTATAATAATAGGAGCAGAAACTTGTGCAGTCCCTTGGCAGATCTACACATAAAATGCTGCAGCGGTGCCACTGTAGCACATCGGTGAAGATGCTACTATGCTGAGGGGGAGGGTTTCTCCTGCCAGTGTAATTTATCCACCTTCCCGAGAGGTGGTAGCTATATCGATAGGAGAATTCTTCCGTCGACATAGCACTGTTACACTGAGGTTAGGTCAGTTTAACTGTGTTGCACAGGCACGTGGATTTTTCACACTTCTGAGCAACATAGTTATACTGACCTAATTTCCCAGTGCAGACCTGGCCCCTCTCTCTCTCCCTCTCTTTTTTTGAAGCTGTATTATTGTTATTGACTTCTTTGGAAAGAGTCCAGTAACAGCAACCTTTAGTTGCTGAAACATTACCTTAATGGATTCAAATACCTAACTGCTTGTCTCTACGTATTTTATAGCACTGTATTTTATGCCTGGTAGCTATGTAGTTTTATAATAGTTTTGCAGGAAGTAAAGCGGTGTGATTATTCTATGGCTTCTCTGTGTGCACTGGGTGGTATGTCGTTTATCACCTTCCTGTCTGTTGGAATGCACACAGTGAGCAAGATTCCTTAGAAAGTGTGTTTCAAATTAATAGAACATTGAGTCACTGTTCTATGACTGTCTTGCCACACCAGAGCAGGGACATACTCACCGGACTTACATCCCTTTCACACCACTAAAGTTGGGTCCTGGCTGGAAAATTCAGATCCAGATTCAAACTTCCTCAAAGTTAGAAAGGCAGACAGGTGTGGCTGGACCAGTTCAGTCATTCATCACTGAAACAACTGATGCTTCGGCAACCCAAGGATGTGAATTTGAAAATTAAAGCAAACTGGATTTTAAAAGCCTTGCTATACAGCAGCATTTCAGTATCATTTCAGTTGTTTAGAATAACAAGGGAAGTCTGGGGAACGTCACCTATGACTTGACATGTTATCAGTGAAGTTCAAAGTCTAGACTCAGGTGGCTTGAATGCCCAACAAAATTCCTGAAGGCCATCTAAGCTGTGACCGCTGTATATCCCAGGGGGTTTGCAAAGACTTAAACAAAGTGATAAAAGTATTTTTGATTCAACTTGTTAACGGGGGGACATGCTTTAATGATGGCATCAACTTTACTTGCTAGAAGTGACAACTCTGAGTGTGTTACAAGAGTATAGAAATACTGTCAGTGCTTTGATTTAGCTTTTTAATATGATCAACTTGGTGGCAATCAGCTTGCTAAACTAAAACTGTGAGAAAATTTCATTGTTTAAGCAAAGTATTCAAAATCAGCCTCACTCAGTGTAAGAGTTAATTTTGTGAACAGCAATAGAGACAGTGCTTGTGATTATCTTATGGGGATGCAGGATGAGAGACACCAAGGACTGGGAGCATAAAAGGTGTAATCCTGCAAGGTGCTAAGAAGATCTGGGTAGGAAATCGTTGCCCCATTCTACAAGAATTTTCAAGATTTAAAAAATTCCTATCCCAAATTGTGACAAAAAGTCCATCCAGAAAATCAGAAATAATTTTTGGATTGTATCAATTGATACATTTCATTTAGAGTATTTTGGAAAGTTTCAAATTTCAATCTTTTTTTTTTAATTTGATAAATGAACTTAAATTTCTAAGTGAAAAGCCTTTTTGAACCAAAACCCAGAACTTTTCATTTTAAAAGTGTAGAAACGGACATTTCAATAATTCTGCAACTTTTTCCCCAAATTTGTTCTGAAACGGGAAATTCGTCAGAAGTTTCAGTTTTGACTAATCAGCATTTTCCAACGACAAAATGTCATGTTCGAAGTTTCCCAACCACTGCTAGCATTGAGTGCCTCCACGAAGACACTGAGTGACCTCAATTCCTGGTGACCTGACCAGAGCTTGACAGCGCTCAGCATGTTTCAGGATTGAGCCTAATCTTTCCTCTCTGGGGTCAGCCATACTGTTCTGGTTCAGCCATACTGTTCTGGTTCAGTATGGTTCAGTGTGCACACCACACCTAGGAAATGGCCCTGAAGGAGCAGTGATGCAGTGGAAGCACACCATACCACCTGCAGCACCTTCGCCTTTTAGTTGTTACCCTGGACTCCTGGTACTGCTTGTTAGTCTGTCTGGGAACAAACGACTCAGGGCACATCAGAGTGGTGAGTTCTCAGACTTCAATCTCCCAGGACAGCAGTCAGTCGCAGTTACTTATTTAAGTTCCATTGTTTCATCCCCAGCATTGTCCAATTCTGGTTTGTGGCTATTCACCAAGTCTGTGTTTCTGCCAATGGAGGTCATTCTAAGCCAGTGATAGGAAGCATCATGGAAGCAAAGGGTGCTGAGGCAAGAGGAAAGAACAAAGGTATCATGAGCCTCCGCTGTAAGGCTAGCAGCAAGTCATTCCATTGTGTTTCTTTTGTACAGGGCAGGTGTTTCCTGGCTATCACTTTGTGTTAATTGAGAACTTGATTTGTCTCTGACTTACCCCAGTGTAAAGCAGGAGTGACTGCACTGAAGCCAGTGGAGTTATATCAGCGTATGTGAGAGCAGAACCAGCCCCTGTGGGGTTTGGAGTTTTGGTGGAATGTTTTGTATCCCTATTAAAAAATTTACAGCATGGTAGTGATGAAAGGTGCCAGCTCAGCAGCGCTCGAGGTCAAAGTCTGTGAGTGCCCCACAAGTTGGTAAGAAACCGAGAGCTTTTCCCTGCAGAGACACCAATGTATTGTTTAAAAAAAACCCAGCTGACTCCCAACCTCTCAGAAATTGCTCAGGACAGAAGGGAGATAGGAAACAAACATCAGAGGGGGCAGGGTTGAGCTCTTATGCAATTAAGCACAATGTCTGGAGAAGGGGCTTTACGGTCTTAGGCATTTCTTTTCCATTTGGCATTGGTAAGAATCCCCACAGCCCTGATATGCAGCACCCTGAGAGTCAGAGCAAGAGGTTTGGTTGGGAAATCATATACATTCCCATTAGATGTGACCATGGAATCCAGCTGGAATTGCAGCTGTGAACAAACTCTGTAATTTGGGAAACACCAATATTCTGCTCTTGAGTCAAATTGAGGTAAATCTGAGTAACTTCACTGAAGTGAATGGAGCAGCTCTGGATTTACACTGTCTTAACTGAGAGCAGAATTAGGCCCCCAGTATATAATGGGCTGGGAGCATCTTTTATGGGCATGTGAATGAGCATCTTTTATGGGCATTGTAGTTGCTCCTATTAGTTAGATGTCTTTGCTGCTGCCTGACTGTCATCTCACTACTCGGTCCTGGCTGTTAGTTTAGTTAGTGTCAGGTGCAAAATACCTGTTATGTTGCTCAATGTCTGTTCCTATCAATCTTTTTAACTGTTGTACTGAAGTAGCTGAATAGCACTTTGAATAGCTTTGAAATAGCACTCCAAGATCAGTTTCTGTTTTGAAGCGTTTTACTTACTACACACCTCACAAGAGCAACGTATTTCTGTTTGCATTACTCCCAGATATGGAACCTGACAACAAGCTTTACTGATGTGAAATAGGGACAGGCCAAAGAGCTGGTGTTTGTCTGAGACTGGGATTCAGGGTTTGACACTGAACGAGGGCTTAGATGTGATGGTGATGAGCTGCTGCAAGGTTGCAGCTGCCTTTGTGAGATTTTTGCCATCTTGGGCTGAATCCTGATCTGATGTGGAAAACAGACTCCTTCCTGGCTTGGATTCTCAGCCAAAAGCATTGGGGCAGGATTGGATTCATGGAATTAAATCTGAAACAACCCCAGTGATTTGGGTCCTGTTTCTAGTAGGAGAGAAATACATAACTGTTCTCTACCATTATGGGTAAAATTATCCTCTCTGGTGGATCTGCATCACATACTCCACTCAGTCATATATATAGAGCTTCCATTTTCATCCGGCTATGGTGCTTGATGCAATATATTTGTCTTCCAGCAGAGAAAGATATAGAGGAAGAAGAATGATCTACCGGGTAGAGCACTCATCTGGGTCTTGGCACACCTGGATTCAATTCTCAGCATGGCTACAGACTACCTGTGTGACTTAGGGCAAGTCATTTAGTTTAGCCTGAGCTCCAGTTTCCCATCTGTAAAATGGGATGTCACCTGATCAGTGATTACACTGACAAGATTATTTATTGCAGTGCAACATGCACTTCTCACACGTGACAGGGTTCTTTTTCAGTTATTTAGAGTTAATGGAGAAGATGGAATTTGGTGAAACATCCACAGAAACTTTGAACTTTAGTTTATATGGATAAATATAACTGAAGTAATAGAAAAATTAATATACATAAATACAGTAGAATGGTTTATAAATCAATCTATCTAGGCCTCCTCACCATAATAATTGTGCAGCTCCCAGTCATTAATGGGTTTTGTCATCTCAAAATTCCACTGTGTGGTAGGGAGGCATCATTCCCTGTTGACCAATGACCCCTGACCTGATCTTGTAGGGTTTATAGTTTTCGGTAAAATATAATTTCTTTGTTAAGCATACTTAATGGAAGGCATTAAAGCTGTGACAGCAAGTAAGAGAACAAATAATTGGGTTATTAGGTTAGTGTGAGGCCTTGTGGGAGTAGTCATGCTAAGGCTGAATTTTAGCTAAAAGCTGGTAGGCCCAAGAATATAACCCTAGGTCACAAATTCTGCACTCTCATTTCAAGAGACAAACAAGTAACAACAAAAAGTACAGCATGCCACAGAATTCTGCAATCAGATAGTTCAGGAGGGGCATCAGCAATCTGGCTACTAGGCAGTAATTAGGTTAGACTATAATAACGTATAGGAATTATTCAGAAACATATGATATAGTTAATCAATATTCAAAAGTGAAATCACAAGTGATCATAACAAGATTAATACCTGCCCCTTATCCATGGACATCATTAGTTCATTGGGTCCCCGAGATGGTGTAAACCAAATCAGGACCTCCCTTCTGATGGGCTCCACTTACTTTTCCTACTATCTTTGTTTCCACTGGGCTCCATAAAGTTGTAGTATGCACAATGCAAGATTATAAATATGAACAATGAAAAAGAGAGTGGGGATCCGGATCTGGGGATGGGGGGGGAGAAGAGGTACTGAGAATGTTTGGGCAAGGAAACTGGGAGCAGGCGGTAGACTGGGACTGGAAGGGGCGAGACTGTGAGAAGGAGTCTGAAGGGATGTGACTAGGACTTGCTGGTCAAGAAGACTGTGATGGGGATGAGAAACCTGAGGAGGAGAGACTGGGACTGGGACAAGGAGCTACGGGTAAGGAAGAGACAGGACTGGGATGGGGACAGATTGCAGGAGATACGGCAGAAGGGGTCAAGCTGGTGGGGACTAGGCAGAAGAGTCTGTGCCCACTAGAGAATACTCCCCCTGGGCCTGGAATGGAACTTAAGATCCCGGAGTTTCACCACTGCTGTAAAACCCATGGGCAAATTGTCTTGTCTCCCTCTAATGCTGGTCCACATGGACAACCTATTACTGCTATCAGGGATTGTCTACACTTACCTCTGAGATTCAGTGGCAGTTGACAGGAGTTACGCAAGCTATGCAAAAAACGTGTGTAACCCCCGTCAACTTCTCTGCTTCTGTTCTGCGCGCTGTCTTCACTGTACTGTGCCGACGGGACCGCGTTCCTGTCAACGCAGCGCTACGCCACTTGAGAAGGTGGACTTAATACGTCGATTTATGGATTGACTGAGCGGGTCTTCACTGACCGCTCAGTCGATCCAGAGAAATCAATCTGACGGTGGCGAATTTGCCACCATCAGTGAAGACATAGCCTCTATTACTCCATTAACTCAAGTGACAGAGCTCTGTGTAGTGGATCTAAAGGTTTCTACCATGGTGACCTACATGCACAAACAAGCCATGTTAAAAGAACATAATTAAGGCCGCAAAGTTAAGCACTCAGTAGTTAGGAAATGCCAGAATTAAGATCATATGGGCAAACTAAATTCACACCTCTTGTATGCATGCATTATAATAGTCTTTAATTACACGATCGCATACTATTTTGTCCACAAGACCCTGCCTAAGTCAGTGCACAGGATGGACCTGCTCTGGGAATGAATCAGGGTTCTCTAATAGAGGAGGCTGTTGTGTGCAGGACTCCAGTTTAATGTACTGCAAAGTTGGAAGACATGCCATGTATGAGGTGGGGACTGCAGAAAGAGAAAGGACAGTCTGATAGTTAAAGCAGCTGACTGGAGAACAAGATTCTATCCTTGTCTCTATTGCAATGTTCCTATATGATGCTGGGCAAGTTACTTAAACCAGACTTTTCGCAGGTGGCCACTAACTGTGTTCCTCCTTTTCTGGGTGTCTGACCTCTGGTCTGATTGCAGAAGTGCTGAGCACTCTCAGCTGCTAGTGAAGGCAGTGGGAGCTGTGCTTTGAACAAATAAAATGTTATATAATGGTAAGTACTCTGAAAAAGCAGGTCCTCCTGGGTGTCTCTAATTGGGCACCTAAAATCACTCTCTGTGCCTCTGTAAAATGGAGATAATAGCACTCCTTTCCTTCACAGGTGTGTTGGGAAGGTAAGTTAATGTGTGTGAAGCACTGAGACATTATAGTGCTGAGTGCCATAGAAAAACCATTGAGGAGGTTTGCAACTCTGCCTTCTTAGCAGGGTTTAAACAGTGTGCGGCAAATGAGGCTAAAGGACCCACTTTGAACAAAAAGGAGAAAACAAAATATTGAACAGGTGCTCCTTAAGTGAACACCATTCATTCTGTGCACTGACTGAGGCAGGGGTCCTGTGGAAAAAATAGTGCATGATCATGTAATGAAAGACTGTATTGTAATTCACATGCATAAGAGAGCTGAATTAAGATTACACAGATAACCTTATTTCTAACATTCCCTAATTTTACAGGGTTTGACTTTGCAACCTTAATATTCTTTTAACATAATTGTTTTATGCATAATGTCTATGGAAGATAGCTACTATCGGTCTCAAATTTGTAGAACTGTTAAAAAGGAGAAAGCACAAGTTAATACCAAAAGCACAACAATATGACGTTTCTCATTTAATGAAGTCCCTAAATTGCATATAAGGAATAATTCCCAGAATCTTGACCCTTTGTGAACCTCTGGGAGATAATTTAATGTAAAGCTACATTTCTACATGCATTAGCTGTACTTATTTGCTCTCCACTCCCACCTTTAAACATATTATCAGTGTATTTATTGCTTCAACAAAGCTGACTTTTCTTATTAATAATGCATATGTTGAATCAAACAGTTTGCCAGGCTATGGATCAGGGAGATGAAATGCAATTTTGAAAGATTATCAATGCTGCAATATGGAGGAATGAACTAGGGAAAAAGAATACTTCATTCATAAAACAACAAAGTGTGTGTGTGGGGGGCGAGGGGGGATAGGGGCAGGCATTGAGGGAAACAGTGTTGAGAAAAAGGGAAAGGAGCTCTCTGAATACATTACACTGCAGGTATTAAAGAACAACATAATCAAGCCAGATTACCTGGGTGAAATTCATCCCCATTCAGAAGGACTGCATGTGGATAATGCACCACATCATTTTCCACTTAAATCTGCAAAATAGGTTTTAAGTGGTGCCTAAGACTTGTGCTTGTTGTGCACTGGGGTAATTTGAGAATTAGGACCACTGTATAATTGAGATCAGAATCTGGTCTTTGGACCATATCTGGATTTCACTGGTTTTGCAATAGCTAGAGCTCATGAACCAAAGTTAGTAAAAATATCCAGCTGAAATAAGCCTCCTTTTGTGCTATATTTCTGTTTTTTCTTTTCTTTTTTTTGTTGTGAGCAAATTGGACTTTGTTTGTAAAGGACAGTGAACTATAGCTATAACCATAGTAGAAATCAAATACAAATGGATGCTGCACATTCAAGATTTTTACCCTTTATAGGGGAGTCTGATTTTTAAAGATGATTGGCAGCAAAACTTCAGTCTTTGTCACACAGCATTCCATGAGGTGAGCAAATAGCCTGCAAAGAATCATGTCTTCAGATTTAGCATCTTTTTATCTTCACAGGTGGCAGTTTTCTCAAATGTATTTCTCTGTCAAATTTAATCAACAAATATCTTTTCAGATTTTGTTCTCCAGGGATTGGTCAGGGATACTTTACATTCCAGCTGGGTTGCTTAATTTTGATTGGCCAGATAAGTCTTAGTGTACTACTCCCTGATTGGATGAGCAGGCAAGCACTCCCAGCACAGATTCTCTTAGGTATAAATTCCATGTTTGGTTTCTGGGAATGTTTGCAGATGTAAACTTGAAATTTGCTTTCTGACAACTGTTATTGCTTGAACATTTATGGTAAACACACACAAAATGGGTATGAGCATCGCAAAGTGAATTCTTGTCAAAAGGGATATTTGCCTTATTCTTTCCCAGATCTTTCTGTGATCAAGACTGCCTTAGCTGGGGAGATCATTGCGTGCCTGCCTGTTTCACTGCACAGCAGATGTTCATTTCACATAAGCTGGTGGATTGGATGAAGGAAGAATCTGACATTCAGGGCATAACTGTCTTTTCTCACATTGGTTTGTTTAGTTTGGCCCAGTTAAATAGAGGTCTTTAGCTCTGGAAGGAAAGGAAATGCTAAATATCTTGCTTTTGAGAGGAGGAATGTACTGTCACTCATAATATGCAGTAGCTGATGGGAAACTTTGTCTAGCTTTAGGACTGTAAATCAGGATTTCTCAATGGAGAAATTTTATAGTCCTCGGAGTAAATCAAGAGCAGTCATCATCTTTAGTAGGAGAAGAAAGAATAGGAGAGAACCTTGTTGCTATGACATATACCCGATTTCCTTTCAGGAGCGTTAAACCCTCTAGCTATTCTCATCAGACCTCTTAAACTGTAACTGGATTAATTGAATAATGCAACTCTTAGCTTTTTACATTTAAAAGGATTTTTAGACCCCATTAGGCCATGCAAATCCTTTATGTTTAGCATGTTCCCTGAGACAGAGTGGTGGGGAATAGGGATAAAAACTTTCCCAGGATACTAGCATTGTGAGCTTTATCTTCCTTTTGGACAAATTTCTTCTGAGATTAGGTCACATCATGGCCTTTGAGCTAAGCTCAGGGATCTGATTCTGATCTCACTCCTCTTTATAACAAGGGAGTGACTCCATATTTACTGGTGTAAGTGACAGGAAAATGCAATGATGAGGATGGGTGAACCTCAAAGAATGTGGAGGTTTGTTTCAAATCTAAGAGTCTGAGTGATTGCCCAGATTTCTCTGGATCTCTTTAGTCTTGAATTCAGGTTAGAACTCCCATGAGAGGATCCCAAGGCTCTCAGGAGATTTCTGGTAACTACAAGTTACAATTCAGTTGGAAGTATTGCAAAAATAACCTCTTTCGTAAGAGGCTAGCATTTCCACTTCCTCTGCCAGCCCAGTCAACAAGTACAATGGCCACACACAGATTTTTCAAAGTTTACTGAACTTTTTAAAACATCAGGACGGGTTAGGTTCATGTTTTGGGGAAGGATCAAGATCCATTTTGATTGTGTCCCACCCAATCTTCCCATTGCTAATTAACAGCTCTCAGGTTTTCCTGTTAAATGAGGGAAAGGATCCATGTCCAGGGAAATCAGATGGTAAAGCAAGTCCACATATGAGAGTCGGAGTCATTTCATGTTGTGGGTGGAGTTTTCAACATTCAGCCAACAGCTTGAGCTATAAAACAGAGATGGCAGGAGAATGTTCTGTCGGGACCCTGGACATTGTGTTCCAAATTGCACACAGATCTGATAAAGGACGTCTGCTCAGCTTACCGCCTCCTATTTCAAGGGAGTGCTCAGTTGCTGCTTAGAAGTTAAACAATTCAGCCATCAGCTCACTTGCTGGTTTCCTTATTTCCATTCGTATATTTGAGCTTGCAGAGATCTCTTTGAAAGTCTTTCTATTTTCTGTAAGCTGCTGTCGGAGTAATTGTGGGAGAGTAAAGTTTACCTTCGGTTCCGGTCTTCGCATTGATTCTCTGGTTACAAGTTTCAGAGCTTGCTGTTTCTCAACCATTCAAACCGGTTTCAAATTAAACATCAAATAACATTTTGCCAAGGTCCTGAGTTACCACAATTTCCATTGGCATCAATGGAAGATGAGGGCTCTCAGCACCTTTCATGTTTCTGATAATTACAACTTGCTTGTCGTGGTGTTCTCAGCTCAGAGACCATGATGATGGCGTGCTATGTGTGCTCCCTCCATCTGTTGTATCCACCTGTTGCCTGCAGTTTTACACTTAGATTGTAAGCTCTTCAAGGCAGAGACTCTCTCTGTTATTTGCTTGTATAGTACCAAGCACCATGGGATTGGAGCCCCTAGGCAATACCATGCTACATATCCACACAGCTAAAACACTTGTCCACCATCTCATTATTTTGCATCTTGACTGCTGCAACATCCTTCTGCCTGGCCTTGACAAATGCATTCTTGCCCTGCTCTGGTCCTTTCAGGATGCTTCTGCAAAGACCATATTCATAGCTCATTGCATTAACTGTATTGCCCCTCTCTTGACATCTGTACACTGGCTCCCTCTTCTCAATCATTTCAAACACAAACTACATGTCTTCCCTTTCAAGGCCCTTTGAGGTATATCCTCATCCCACCTACCATCTCTCATATTCTACTGAGTTGTTGACCCCTGCCTCCAGTGATGCCAGCCTCCAGCACCCACTTGTTATATTTTCAAACCAGCATCTTTGTGCTTTCTCCTGTGCTCCCCCTCATGCTTTAGGAGGAGCTCCCCCACAAACATCCCCAGAGCTACCACCTTTTCCTCTTTCAAATCCCTCCTTAAAACTCTCTCTTACTGTGATGCCTGCAAAAAAATTGATAATGGTTAGTAACTGGTGCACTGAAACCACTGTCTGTCGTACTGCTCAGCATTACCCCATTGTTTCCTTGTGCTCCGGCTGCCTGTCTATCCACCTGTTTGTCTTTTGTCTTAGATTTAGATTGTAAGTTCTCTGGGGGCAGGAACCATGTTTTGTTTTGTGTTTCTACCTTGCTTAGCACAACGAGGTCTTGGTCTATGGCTGGGGCTCTTAGGGTATGTCTATACGGCAAGTCTGAGAGCCCAGGTCTACAGAATCAGGCTTGTGTGGCTCGTGCTGCAGCACTAACAATACCTGTGTAGTCATCTGGGCTCGGATCGGTGCTTGGGGTCTGAAGCTCCAAGGGGAGGAGTGGGCTGCAGGGTCTGAGAGCCCATCTGAGCCTGAAGGATTACCCAGCTCTTTTTAGTGCCCTAGAGTGAGCCCTGCAATTCTAAATCTGTAGACCTGGGCTCTGAGACTCTCTGCCGTTGGTTTCTGGTTGCCATCTAGACTTACCCTTAGGTGCTACTGCAGTGGAAATAAATAAATACCGGAACAGAGATACAGCTAGATGGAATTCAACATGGGGGGGGGGAGACTTGTACCTTTACAAGTTAAGTTTTGGCTGGGGAATAATATAGAATGAAATTGTGTTTTGTGCTTTGCTCCCATTTGAAACCAAGCTCAGGGCTGTATTAGTAGGGGGGAAAACTCTCTTAGCACTGAGCTTTTCCTTTTCTAGTGACAGCTTCACAGAGCCTTCAGTATCCTGCAGGCAATCAAGGGAAATCTCCGCACAGATTCCACATTGCTTCCTGCAGTGCATTGACTGCACGCCTCCTCTGAATTTTTGACCAATCTTCTTCACAAGGCACCATGCAGACAGCTCTCCTGTGGAGTCTCAGTTCTCTCCGAACTATCAGGATGAATGAATGAGTAGTATAGATAAAATGAAAACCAGTTTGGACCTTCATCAAAAACTCAGACTAAGCCTGAACAGATAATTGATGTTAAGGACACTTTTTTAGGCTTTTGCCTCTGCATTCCTGGGTTCTGGCTAGTATTGGAAGTGTAGGTAGAAATGAGAAATGCTATTTTCACATATTTCTGCCGCAGATAGAAACAGGAAAGTGCAGAAAATTTAAGGTTCCAGGAGTAGACCTGGGCAAAAATTTTTGGCTGAAGCTTTTTTTCAGGGAAAAACGCAGATTTGGTGACACCAGGGCATTTCACAAACTGTTCTGGGCTGCCAAATTGTTAAAATTAAAAAAGAAAAGGAAAACAAAAAATTCTGACCAAATGGAAATGTTTTATTTGTGATATTTTTGGTTCAAAATTACTTTTCGTTTCAGAATTTCCTTTTGGTTCTTGGGGTTTTTTTTGGTGTTTTGTTTTGTTTTTTGTTAAAACAAAATTAATCAAAAATGCTTTAAATTATCATAATTGAAATGAGACATTACATTTTAACTGAAACAATTATTTTCTTCAATTTTTTGATTTGCCAAAAGTTTTGAAAGATTTTGATTTTGGCTCAATCCAAAACTCTTTTTGAAAGGTTTGTTTGTTTGTTTTTGAATTTCCAGCAAACTGAAGACTCCATTGTTCACACAGCTCTGCCCATGAGACTTATAGGTCTGAAAGTTCAGAGAAGCATCCAGACCTCTGGGTACTGACCCGAACCAGATCTCTGACCCTTTTGAAGTTCACTGCTCAAGGCTTCCCATGTTACATATGATTGAGCTGGCAGGGACCCCTTTGATAACCTACCATTTCCTGCTTGATTTACAGGATTGAATCAGACGATCTGTGAAGTCCTGTCCAACTGCATTACCAAGGAGTCTATGACTTATTCACCATAGCTACATCTATCTGGCTCACAGGATTGATTTGTATTGATGAAGAGCAAACTGCTGGCTGTCCTAGTGGGGGTTTCTATGCAACACATAGGCTTTGAGAGTTTATTTCTGTGTCTAAATATCCTGGGCTGAACCTTTGCTTACTCTAGTTGGTTTACACCAGGATGCTCATCAGTACTGAATTTGGCTGTGCTACTCTTGTCATTTCTTTATTATTTCACTATTTTTATTTGTTGTGGGTGGCAGGGAGTTGTTTTGCAAAATGAATGTTGATAATTTGCTCTTGGCTTTGCAGAGCTTTGTGCTAATAAAAAAAAAAAAAAAGAATCAGTAGTAAATTAAAAACCCAACAGGACTGAACAGGAAAATGTTGTATGAGCAATAACTCCATTTCTAGTTATTGCAATGGGATGACAATCCCTAGGTTAGCCCCCTTCTGAAATCCTTGGGAGGCAGCTTGGTGTAGTCAGGAGATGAGATTAGTTCAAATCCTGTCTTTGCCATTAATTTGCCATGTTATCTTAAACAAGTCACTTTGCCTCTCTGGGCCTGTTTCCCATCTTGCCCTTACTTGTCTTGTCTATTTAGTCTGCAAGCTGCTTTGGTCAGGGACTGTCTAATTATTTGTATATGCAGCACCTAATGCAATGGACCCTGATCTCAGTTGAGTCTCAGTGCTATGGTAATACAAGTACATGATGATAATAAGTGTGCTGAGTACCGTGAGAGCATTGGAACTACTCATGTGCACATGTGTAAGTGCTTTGCTGGATAGAGGACAGACTGCTCAGGACCTTATGTGATTGAGCCCTAAGATAGTTAATCAAATCTCCGGGGTCAGGAAAGAATTTGTTGTTTTCCAGTTATAACATACCAATGTGCATAAGTGGGGAGTGCTTTTGGTTTCCTTGGAAGCCATCAATCACAGGTCAGATGCAGAAAACAGACTTGATCCAATCTGATAAGGCAAATCCTACTAACGTTCCTGCTGAACAGAAAGACACTGTTGCCTGTGGTTTCTAAGCAGATGTATCCAGTGCTGATGAAAGGTCCTGGGTCAACAGCCCTAAAAACCCAGGGGATGGCTACATTGCAGTTGGAGGGCTGATTGCACGTCAGGGAGGCATACCCACACTAGCTTTAGTCTAGCTATTGTAGCCAAAAATAGCAGTGAAGACGTGGTGGCATGAACCCTGGTGCAGGCTAGCAACGTGAGCGCATACCCAGGGTTCCAGGCAGGGGTGAGCCCTGCTGGGTGTTAGTGGAGAGCCATGTCTTAGTCTAGGCATGTGAAATGGCTGAGTGCCCCTTGCACGATCAGTGCCAGCTCTTGAAATAAAACCCGGTAGTTCTGATACCTTCTCTTCTGCTCTAACCATTAGGGGACACAGTGTGAAAACCATCTGATGGGACTTCAGAGGTCTTGACTTTTAATGGGGGGGCATTTTGAATGCCAAGGAAAGACTTTGGAAGACACTGATACAGGCCTCTCTGTCCGCCATCAGATGGGCTTTAAATCAAGAGTGAGTAATACAATCAATGCGGCCCATTGAGCCTGTATTTCATAGCCTGGTGAATGAACACAGTGGAGGAGGGATGAGCACAGAGTCCCAGAGAAAGCCAGTGTAACTGATTCTTATGACAGAACCCCGTAGAGGGTTATTAATATGAGGAATCAGGCAGTGCATAAAGCTGTGAAATGGGCTATTTATAGAGTCGGTTTAGTCTTGATGGGCCTGTCGAACATGATTAATGTGAACAAGAATGCTGGTCATGCTGAACCTGGCAACGTGCTGCAGATCTACCAAGAAGAGATTTATAAAATAAAGGAATTTTTAATCATAGACAAAAATGACAGAGTTTAAAGCAAGTTACCACTCTAGTTACATCAAATGCAAATAAACCTGAAAAGGTTTAACAGGTACTTAAGAGTCTTCATTCAGACTCAAGGCTCTGTCTAGGGAATCCACTCACACACACAGGTGCACCCTTGAGATGGGACATGCCCTATACTACTTAGAGTATGGGCTTCTGTTCCTGGCTTTGCAATTGACTACCCATGTGACCCTGGGCACATCACTTAATCCGTCCATTCCTCAGTTTCCCCATTTGTGACATTAGGATGATACCTTCACTTTGGGGTATTTTATGAAGCTTAATTCATATTTGTAAACTATGTTCAGGTGCTTGAAGGAAAAGTAACTAAATAATATTATTTTCAGTAGAGCTGGGGAAGTGCATATTTGCACAATTCATGCCAGAAGTGTCCCACCATGGATCTACATCTACTTTGGAAGAGGATTAAGCGAATTTAGAATAAGGCACTCTTATTCCAGAATAACAGCATTCACACATGGATTTAATCAGGAATAGTTAATCTGCTTTAAATTCATACCCTACCTTATTCTGGATTAATTTCCATGTACAGACAAGCCCTAGGTACATGACAAGAGATAACAGTCAGGCAATGAAGCCCAAGGTAACAGTGAAATGACTGTTTAGTGTCAGACATCAGTCACAGCATGCCAGATGCCCAGTTATTGTCGAGCATTGGTTGATTCACCACTGCATTACACCAGTTTGACATCAGTGTGGGGCGACGGGGGGCATGTGTGTGTTGGTCCTTTAATAAATCAGCAACTAGCAGTAGTTGTTCCCTTTAAATATGCCACGCTCAGCACTTTTGTTGCTCTTGGTTTCAAAGGGGTTTTGATTTTGAAATAATTGGTGCTTTTGGAGGCAGGATTGCAGCTCAGGAATACCAAGATTTCAGCATCTTCTGGTTGAATGATCAGCTTGTTACAGGTTAATATTATGGGGTGTCTTGATTCTTTGCATGGTTACAGCTTTGATTTTCAGAGATAATTTCTTTACAAGGATTTTATTATCACTATTGTTGCTGTTTGTATTTATTTTACTCTGAGTTGATTAAAGCAGGGCGAAAGGAGCTGGAGTTTGCTCCCCAGTTCAAGTGATTCCCATGGCTTTAAATTAAGTTGGCTTACCCGAGAATGATTTATAGAATACAATCTCCCTTATCAGACATTTCTTCTGCTTTGCTCTTTGCAAAGGTCTTTTGAAAGGCTTGCAGTGAGCAGTCAAAAAATCAAGGTGATTATTTTTGAAGGCTAGGTTGCCACACAGAATCAGTGCACAACTGTTCTCTCTTTCCTCTTCCCCCTTGGCATCTTATCAACTGATGTTTCGTTAGTACCTAAGAAAACACATGCACACACACACTGTACTGTGCTTGTGGCCTGAAGTTCAAAGAGATTTGCACATTTGGTTCCGTCGTTTTGCATAAATAAATAATGTTTCAGAGAGAATTTCCTGCCAGTGTCTGATTGGCGGCTGTGGAAACAGAGATCCGATCCAACGTTTGCCCCTATCAGTGTGCAGCAGGCTTGTTCTAGAGGGAACAGACGGGAAAGAAGAGTTCAAGTCTCCCTGCGATGTACTGTCCTTGTCCTCTCTGCTGAGGCAGTCCCACGGGGGGCAAGTTAGTGCCCATTCTCCTGGTGGGTTTCAGCATGTGGACTTACGTTATTGGTACAGACGTGACTCGGTCCATGGAAGCAGCTGAATGGCCTCTGGATGGCATGAATGTACAGGGCCAAATTCAGAGAGCCATAAATGATGGTGTAAGGACACACTGGTAAGTGGATGTAAGGTAGTCCATGTGTCATGGAAGGGGGTATAAGATACACAAAGGAAGGCCCTTCTTCTGCTTGAACTTTTACATTCTCCTCTTAGTTCCTTGGCCTGCTACACTTCATTCTTTCCCCCTTTGACATGTAAGTGGTAGCAGTTTAGACACTATTTGACCCGTCACCAACATAGAATTTAGCACCACTTTGCACATCACCTCTGATTTTGCCCCAGCCTCACTGCTCGCCTGGGCCAGGCTGGAACCAATCAAACATGGCATATCATATCCCATTTGCACTGCCAATCTTCTCAGCCATTCAACAGACCCCCAGGTTCATAGCAGACAAACCCATCAGGGCATAAAAATGTCACTGGAAGTAAAAGCCAACCAACAAGCCCTTATCTGAACAGCATTAATAAAAGAAACATGGATAAAATCTGCCTTTCCCTGAGTTGTCACTACAGTGGTGGGCACAAGTTGGCCAAGGCCCGTGCAAAGTTTTTGATAAAGCTGCTTTGCCATAAACTGAAACGCTGGGAATAGTTTGTATTCACCATCCAGCTGCAGAATGTCTCTGGCATCCCAAGAGAACCCATTCTTTCCCCACTTCAGCTAATTGTCCGCGAGAGCCACCTGTAAAAGCAAATAACAAAGGTGGCCTGGAGCTCTCCATCCCTGGCAGAATAATCTTGCCTGTATTTGGATCTAAAGGAATCCAATTTGGGAAGCAGGAGATAGATTGGGAAACAGCTCATAGATTGGCTGAGTTTTATTTGCAACTCATCTCATTAGCCAGCCTGTTTTCCAGGTAGGCAGCGGCAGCCATCTCTCCAAGAGGCCTCATGCCTTTTGTGAGCTGTGCAATGCAATACCAGGAAATGAGCATTGGAGTTAGTGTCTGAGCATAAATGTAAGTGCGCGGTCTGCCTGCGGATGGCATGCATTGGTGTGTGGGAGAAAGCCGTTCCTACTAGGAAAGAGCTGCACCAGGGTCCACGAGTGCGCTCAGCTTCCCCAACATCAGTGAGAGCTGAAGATGCTCGGGACCTCACAGGATTGGCCTGAAAGGTTCAGCTGATGGGATGTCAGAAGAGTTCTGCTCCTTAGGAGATTTCCTCCAGGAATCTTTCCACACACCGGCTCCTCTGTGTGCCAAATCCCAGCGGGATGGGTGTTCTCACCCAATTCATTGTTTGTGCCTCCCAATTCCTTCCTTCATCCTTCCTCTCCTAGCTGGTGGCCAGAGTTGCAGGAGGCTGCTCTGGATCCTGTGTTGGCAGAGATGTGCGAGCTGGCTGATGGGAGTGCCGGGGGACCTGGGTGCTCAGGATTACCTTTCTGCCGACTCCTCCTCCTCCTCTCAGTGCATTCTGTGGTCTATTCTTACACTCTCACCTCCACCCAGCACTAGGATTCTGATCCTGGTGGAGCCTTTGCTATTAACTTCGCTAGGAGTGGGAGCAGGCCTGTTGTTCTCTGGGAGAAGAGACTTCAGGATGTCATCGAAATAGCTGTCACTAACGGCGAAGGAGATGAGCTGAGTTGCTCTCCACCAATTCCATATGCTCCATCTCAGAAGCACTAAGAGTACAGGAAGTTTGTCCCCTCTCCCAGCTCAATTGTACAGGAAGAAAGAGTGGGGCGGGGGAGGTTATTGGGGTGCACAGAACCTTTGATCTCTAGTAATTGGTGGTAGGCCAGCCCAGGTCGGGTCCCATGTGACAGGCGTTCCCCTACTATGGCCATTTGGTGGTCTCTGTGGAATGAGTTAGAGCGTCTCCCTTTAGTTACAAGTTGACATGTCTCTATCATGAGACCCTCATTAAAATTGTGCCCCTTTGACAGTTGTATCATAGAGGCAAAGGAATGAATGGAACTGGGACTCTCCTGTCCCCTCTGGTCACCGTCTTGGGAGTGCAGTGGGTGGAAGCTGGCACTGCATTGCCTGCTCCCTTTTTCTCCCTTCTGAGGATAAACAGAGGAGCCTCCGTTTTCTAGGGCCACAAACAGAGCCCCCCGTCGCCAGCAGAAACACATCGGAAATGGGGCTTAGCAGATGAGTGTGCCTTGTCCACCTCAACTGTCTTGTATTCCCCTTCCTCCTCCCCAGTAGACCCACACTCATTGCTGAGTATGCTGATGTCCCTCAGCATTCTACTGTCCAGGATCCAATTTTCTTAATGGAAGTGTAGAAATAAAAGCAGCAGCCAGCCTCATGTTGGAAAGAGCTTCCGATTTCCATGGCCCTGGCATGTCTGAATATTTTGCAGGTAACTTTTAACAAGGAAACAAAGCAGCACATCTCCTCTGCTGTCCTCCCCGTCTTGCTTTTGTTTGTTTCTTAGCAATTTTCCCAGTTGCCAGTTTGAGTGATTTAAGGAAAATGCTTTCTCAGGTTGTGGATCTGACTCGGGAGCCACCGAATGCACCATGCAGTACATGCCATTCACGTGTTTGCTTGTGAAGAACGGGAGATAAGTTTGCAGGTACCAAAGTCTGCATTCTTCCCTGCATTACCCACTGTGGGGAGCCACTTGCTTTTCACCTCACAGCTCTCCTGTAACAATGAGAAAGTTTTAACATAAGTCCCCTCACTCTTGGGAGACCCGGACTGGATCCATTGGGCCTATCTCTGTCTCTCTAGGCTGGCAGAAGATGCAGCAACCGTGGAAACAACACGTTCATCTCCTAGAGAGGAGGCTGCAATGAGAGAGAGCTCCCTGCCCTGGAAGAGTGTGCAGGGTGCAGTGAGAGAGCGAGCATCCCCTGCCCTGGGAAAGGATGCAGGCTACAATGAGAGAAACGCTCCATGCCTGCAGAGAGCATGAGAACTGTAATTAGCGTTGGCATGTGCAAATCTAATGATGCCATGTGATGGGGAGATCTGTGTGCCTGCCACCGGATGGGCTCGAACAGCACCACTGTGCTTAAGGAAGTTCAGCAATGCTGTAAAATCTGGATCTCTGCTAAGTTTTATTCCCAAGGAGCCCACTTCCACAGTTCAGCCAGCAAGCTGACTCTCTCCAAGCTGCAACCAGCTGCCTATCTTCTGCTCCCACAGCCCAGAGGGGAAAGTCCGCCTGACAGCTAAGTTTCAAACTGAATGGGGTTATCAGGAGACCTCGCAAAAAAATAGAAACATGTTTCCCTTAAGACCCCAGAAGCAATTGTTACCCTAACTATTGCATCCAAGCCTCATCAATATTCTGCAGTGAGCTGTATTGACTTTCAGCCAATGAGATAGTGGGGGGACTTGAACTGGTGAATGTCAGATGCAGTGGGCAAGTGTTTTTACTTGCTATTGGTTTGAGCCACAGCAGACAGAACCAAAATTTGCCTCTTCTACCCGGCACATATAGCTATACAATTTTGTCAATGTTTCCCCTTTGGGAATACAATAGCTGATTGCTGCTAAAGGCTGGATAAAGTACAGTCATATTCTTCATCTAAATTATTACAAAAAGATCTATGATCAATTCCCAAGAGCCGCAGACTCTGGCTTCTCAAAAGTGTAATATTTTTGACATAAGAAATAAATGAGAACTTGCTGGGTAGCCATGTTTTTCAAAAGTGTTTGAATAAAGTGGTAAAAAATGTTCCTCTTCTTGGGCTCTGGGGGGACCTCCATGTAATGCTCCCAGATGCTTGTTTGGACATTTATACACAACGTGAAACCACCACGCAATTCAACCTAGATGCTCATCAGCTCAGGAGAGCTGGAACCTGGAAAAGCAAGGAGATTGCAAGTGAGGTTGGAGGTGTGTTGGCAGGGCCATGAGGAAGGCCAGTCCTAGGCATTTCCTGAGTCTAATCTCATGCTTTTGGGGTCCAGTGCTCCCAGCATCATCTTCCTTATAACTTCCCTTGCCTTCTGCTCCACCATGGTGCCTCATCACCCTAAAACAATCTTTTCCTGCCTCACTCCTCGACCCCTATCCCAGTCCAGCACCCCAATACAGCTATTGCATCCCACTCTGGTCCTGGAGTAAAGCATATCATGAAGCCCCTCTGGGTTGCCATAGCCTCCCAAACACCCACATCAGGCTGTGCAGGCTGTAGACATCCTCCTGAGGCTGCTGCAGATTCTACTTGGCACAGGACTGCCCTAATCTTGGGGAGGACCGTAAGTCCAGTGTGGACAGCAGCCATGGAGGACTGAAGTGCATTTGCAGACCTGGGAACCCAGCAGAGCAGTGGTGTTTAAAGTAGAAGAACTGAGCTGTGCTAGGAGTGCTATCTGGAGAAAGCTATCAGAATGCCTGACTGCACCATGTCTGGTTTTAGCTACTGCTATCAATCTTTCATTTTTATGAGCATTAGATTCACCCAATTAAAAATATACAGCATATATAAAAGCCATCAATTGTGCTTGAATGGCCTATAACACAACCAGGTTCCAAAGCGATAAATCTAAAATGTTATGGTTGCCAAGAGTGCAGAAAACTAGAACCATGAACTGTCCGTTACATTCAGTAAAAAAACCTATGAAGCCATGAGAGGTAAACACATATTCTGCATCTGAAGAAATGCATCTGACACAGACATCTGCCCTCCCCCAAACGGAATCTCAGGCCATTGATAATCATCCAAACCAGGTCAGCAATTATCAAGCATTATTTTATCTGAAAGATGTTTTGTGGCTGGAGTGACATGAGCTGGCTGTTCCATGTGGACTAGTTTCCACATGGCAATTGTCTTCCTTGGTGGCATACGCAGCAAGTGAGGCCCAGGGGAGAATGCATCTGGAGAATGAAATGACCAACTCTAGGGGTGGTCCTTTGATAGCAGGCTGAAGTACAGAGGCTGGGCCTAGTTGGTTGGGTAGCTTGCTCTGTCACTATACCAGTTCTATGGCAAAAGTCTTCAGCTTTGCTCCCTCCCTAGAGCTGGTCAAAGAATGTCACTTAGTTTTGTCAGGAAATTTTGAAAAGTGTCCTTTTTTTTTTCCTTTAAAATTTTCTGTGCAATTTTCATTTTTCCAAAAGCCATTTTCGGGTTTTGTTTTGTTTTTGTTTTTTTTTAAAAAGGGGGATGGTGTTGATAAAAATTATCAGTTTTTGAAAACCAAACATTTTTACCAAAAAGTGCAGAGGGGTTTTATTTTGGTTATAAAACCAGAAAATTTTAGTGAAAAATGTTCATTTTGCTAAAAGAATGGTTTTGCAAGAAAAATGTCAATCAGTGTACTATTCACGATCATAAATTCACTTAAAATGAATGCACACAATCAGTTTTTAGGGGCCTGAGGTCTCACAGTGGGTTAATAGTTTTATTTCAGAATATCACTTACTGCATTAATTAAATTTAGTGTTTCTCATGAGGCTAATAGAAAAATTCTATCCCCAGAAGGAGACAAATATCTCCATATGCAGATATGCGCATTTCACCTCACTTTTTAGAAGAGAGATCAGTACCTCTGTACTGGTTTGATGAGTAGTTAGCTCGTTAAATAAAAACATTAATATTCATGGCTCTGAAGGCTAACCTGAAGGAAAACACACACCCCTCAAAATCTGATGCGACATAAATCCACAAAAGGAAGGAAGTCAGAGCTAAGATTGGTTAAAAACTTGATCCTTTACTTCCTGAGCCACCTGGATATGACTTGGGTTTGTAGCTGATTATTTTAATGGTTCTTGCCACTGTCTCACTGTGATAGGTAAGGTCTCATATGTTTGATCAGGTATGGCAGTTCCGTTCTTTGATGGAAAACACGTGCTCTATCTATCCCTGACTCTAACTGTGACTTTAGGAACAGATTTCCTGCAACTCCCTGCAGATTGGCATCAGAACAAGGATGAATTCTGTACATGCATTAGCTTAGCAACATGCATTTAATTACATGCATTAGAGTAGGAACAAGAGTAAATTCTTTACATGTATCCATAGTATCTGTGAGAAAAGGTCACCATGTGGGACCGTTCAGTTGTTTGCCATGACTGTGTATGTACAGGAGCACACGCTATTGCAGAGTCAGAATGTGAAATCCATTCAGGTTGGTTTTATTATTCATAGAGTGACCATAAGGCCTTTTTTTGGCCAGGACAGTCCCCTTTTTAAGCCCTGGCCCGGGTGTCCTGATTTTTTTTGGCAAAACTGGGCATTTGACAAATGCCCAGTTTTGCCAAAAAAGGTGGGGGAGAGATGCAAAGAAATGTTCCGGGGGAGCAAGTGGCAATACCAGCCTTACGTGCCAGGACTTGGGCTAGCAGTGATGCTAGGCAGCTCGGGCCAGCCCCACGTGTGGGAGCGGGCTTGGGTGAGTGGCTTGGGCAAGCTTCACGCGGGGATGGGGAAAAGGTGGAGGGGTCTCGAGTGAACCCGGCATGGTGTCCCGTTTTCCCTTTAGGAACTATGGTCACCCTAATTATTCATCATACGGAGTTCTGGTAAAAGATGTGCACAACAGAGCCCTACGCTGCTCATGACCTGCATGCGCCTCTCCCAGAGCCATCTGGGTAGAATGAGGGCAGGTCACGGCCCTCGCTAGGCTGAAAGCATTCAAGTTAGTTAACATTGCCACACTCCTGTCCTGTCCCGCTCATCATGGTCACAAGTGTCGGTGAGCTTGGTCGGCTCGTTCTTTTCTCCAATTGCCAAAGTGCCCCCTTCCCCTCCCTCTCCGGGTTGGTCCCACTCTGCCTGCCTCATGGGCTGTGCTCACAGAGGACCCACAGAGGAGATGTGGAAGGTCAGGCCTGAGAAGCAATTTGACAACAAACTTCTTAATGAAAAATTATTCCTTCTAGTTTCTTAGCTATTTAATGATGGGCAAAACTTTGTGGGCCCAGCAAGTGTCCATGGCACAGAGAGGAGCAAGCTGGCTGGGGGGTACGGTTTTGGCCCAGGTTCAGTTCCTGGCTCTGCCACAGATTCCCTGGGAGACCTTGGACAAGTCACTTGATCTCTCTCTGAGCTTTAGTTCCCTGTTTGCATAATGGGGATAATGATATTCCCTGCCCCTTTTGGCTGTCTGGGCTATTTGAGGGTGAGCTATATGGGAGAGGGACTGTGTCTCTGTAAAGCAGCTACCAGTGCCTTGATCTCAGCAGTGGCCTCCAGGTGCTCTGGTAGCGCCCGTCATATGCAGCATGTGCCACTGGCACTGCTTGGTATCTTTGCTGGCAGTCTCAGCAGAGAGGCCAAGGGTTTATTGACAGTTCAAGCCACATGAAGATAAGCCAGTGGAAAGAATGAGGTTGGCAGGAGGACGGTGTGTGGGAAAGCCAGTGATGTACTTGTTGCATGGTTGAAAAGAGGATTTAATTGTCCAGGGCTCTCACCCTAGCACCTTTAACAAGGAGCGAAGTGATGTTTATATCACAAGAAAGCTGTTCATTTCAATAAAAGTGATTAAAAAAATTAATAAGTGACCTTTCCATCTATGGAAAGCTTTTACATCAAATTTCAGGCTGGACAAAGGTTTAAGACTTTACAAATCTCTGAAAATAAAAAGTTTTCTATTGGGAACATGAACAAACTCTCAAGCAGGTGCTAATACAATACTGTAATAAATAAATAGATACTGCAATACATCATTTTCCTCCAGATACTCTCTTAGTATAAGTTGCCAGTTAAAAGTCTGTATCAGAAATAATGTTTTAGCAAACCCAAGGGATGATCCACTGCTATGCATTATGCATTACTCACCTTTAAGAAATGCTGGTTAATTACAGAGGACAAGTTGGATCCTCAGCTAGTATAATAAATTGGCGTGACTGTAACGAAGCAGTGCTGATTTACACCACACGAGGATCTGGATATCTGTTCTCTCAGATTTGGGATTTGAGCTGGATTGTGTTTTTTTTAAACTGAAAATGGTGCATTCCAACTCAAGCTGGTCCTCCATCTTCATTAACCCACAAAGGACTGTAAAAATTGGATATGACCTTTTAGGGCAGCTAGCTCAATTCAAGCTGTTCCAAGAGAATGTATTATTCAGGACACAGAGAAGATGGTTTAAAACAAATAGCAGAGAAACCAGCTGCACCCAAAAGAGAATTTTCCCTTTTAGGGCTCGATCTTGACCTCACGTAAATCAATGTCAGACTTCAGAGAGAGCCTTTTCCACCAGTGTGTTAGCTGCCCCCTGCTGTTAGGACTCTGGACACAAGATTCTATCTGTCCAACACTGTAACGCACATGTGAATATTGAGCACATGCTGACATTCTTTGCTGAGTAGGGATGAACTCTCCTGAGTCTTAGTCAGGTGCATTAACCACAAGACCATCCCTCCTTCCCATCCTGTCAATAGAAACAAACTTTGTTAGCAGGAAGGCAGATCACTCCCCCCAGGTGCAGATCTAAAGGAGCAGGTGAGGCTGACAGGAGTAAGGGAGAGCATCTGCATGTCTGTAGTGTTGCATAATGCAGCCAAACTCTTGTGGTTTTCCTTTTCTACAGGAATATTTTCATTTCTTTCTATTAAAGGTCCAAAGCTAAATTAGAAGTCAGGGAGGGAATTCGCATTGATCTTGTGCTTCGTGCAGAAGACAGATTGGCTGGCTGTGCCAATTGTTGCTGGAGTTTTGGGAGCATCCTGCTTTGTGCTGACAGCTCTGTCCTGAGACACATGTTGCATTTTTGTTTATGTCTGTCTCTGCAATTTAACAGATGGTTCTGGTCCAAACATTTCAAAAGAGCTGTATCAAGAGGATGCAGTTCCCAGCAGAGCAAGTACCTCAGCTGGAAACAAAAAATGCGAATCAGGTTCAGCAATATGGCTCAAACAGACACAATAGCTACAGATCCATCCTGTATATACGGGCTTGTATGGATAGCACAGATACTTACATTTGCTTTGATGGTGCTCTTTTTAATCCTGTATGAATCACTCTACTCATTGTAAGTCCCCTGAAAACATGTTGGAAGTTTAACTGTCAGAGCACTTCTCCTTGATGTCTGTGTGTAGTTAGATTTGGATGGTTTACCCTTCATAATTGCTAGGAGATGAACATTCACCAAGGAGAGGTTGTGCTGGGGTGGGTGTGGGTGTGAGTTCAGTGGAATATTTAGGATCTGAGTTTCAGAACTCCTGGATTTTATTCCTACCTACCTCTGCACTCCAGGACAAGTAACTGCTGGAATTTACAGAAGAACCTAAAGGATTAAGCTGCCCATCTCCCATTGAAAATCAATTTGATTCTTTGAAAATTCCAATCTAGTCTCCATATTCAAATTGGGGTACCTCAGTGTACCACTTAAATCCACAGCCAGGCACCAAAATAAATGGGCTGGTTTTTAGAAGTGCAGTCAGCATCCTCATCTTCCATTGCTTTATTTGTGGCCTAAATATGGATGTAGGTGCCTAAAATTAGGCATCAAAATTTGAACTAACCCTTCTTGTGCCTTAGTTTTGCCCTCTATAAAAGTGGTAGGAAAATACTCAGCTACTGCATGTTCCTTTCTTTACTTACATTGGAGTTGGTTAAATGAAAGATGCTACAGAAAAGTGTTGTAACCTGTGTCTGTTGTGTCACAGTGAACCAAGCTATTTCCCACAAGTGGTGAAAATGGCTTTGCACCAAACTAACTAAATAAAATAAAATAAAGTGCAAGTTCCCAGTTCCCCCCCAAAACCAGCTGAACACCAAAATTCACTCGGCACAGCAGCTTCCTGAAAAACGACCTCATTCCTTTATAAAGTACCCACTTGCATTCTGTCTCACTTGGTCCTTAACTAGCAGACAGAGATCTGCAATGCCTCGTGGAGTCAGGCATGCTGCCGAGATGCTCCAGTGAATCTGTAATCTGCACTGACGAGGTTGAGATGAAGCTGAGGTGGCTGTGTCCTGCCAGAGGCCACGGCAGTCTCTGAACCCCGAGTGATACTGTGGTTAAAGGAAAATTGCTTTCCCTCTCGTCCTGAAGATTGGAGCCATCTAGCGGTGCTCAGATTTAATCATAACTCCCTGAGTTGGATTGCGGTGGTCAGGGTGTTTCTCAATTCTTGATTTTTATCAAGGGGATAAAATAGATAGTTTTGTGGAGATGGAAAACTGAGGCCTGGATTTTAGTACTTTGTGAACCGTACAGTTGCTTATCTAGGCTGCGGAGTGAAGCAATGTGCTCTGTTCATCAGAACTGAAGCTTCAGCACAGCATTTAGGGCCTGACCCAAAGGCCTTCGAAATGATCAGAGTCTTTCCATTAACTTCAGTGGGTGTTGGATGGGCCCTTTAGAGCAGGATTCTATGAAGTGCTGAGCACCCCCAGCTCCCATTTAAATAAACGTGTGCTCAGCACCTGACAGAATCTGGTCTTCAGTTAAGATGCCCTATAAGTCTGAAACATCAATGGACCCATCCCCAGGATCCGGAAGAGGTGTAAACATGTTCCTTTCATGTAAGCATAGGCTTTCCTGGATGGTGCATTTTTGGCTGTCCTTTTGGGAATGAATTCATTGATTATCATTAATCATATTAAAGACTGTGTATGTTACTGGCACTTTCCAGCCAAGGGCTGCAAAGCATTTTAAATGAAACCTTACAGCATAGTGATGTAGAGAAGCATTATTATTCCCATTTTACAGATGGGGAAACTGAGGCACAGAGCAGCAAAATGAGTTGCTCAAAGTCACAGAGCAGTTAGTGTGAGAGCTGGGATTTGAAGCCAAGAGTCCTTTTTCCTGGCTCCCTGTTTTATCAGACCTTGATGCCTAGCCATAATTACTTCGCATTGATGGATTAACAAAGAATCTTTTCCTAGGAGTAATAATTAGATCTTTGTGCACCTGGGGGCCTTTCTGTCTTGCATCTGAAATGTTTGTACAATGCTATTCTGTGATTTTATCCCCCAAAGTCCCTGCTCACTGCCAAACTTCAGTAATTTGCACATCCCATTTCCAAGATGGGTTAAAGCAAAGAAAGACAATGCAGAGAGCAGTTTGTGATCATCTCCAGCTAACAAGGCATACACACGTATAACAGACTTGCTGGCAAGGAAGCAATTTGCATAAAGAGATCCAGCCTACAGGCATTAACTGACAGTAAAAGCATGACAAACAATATCCCATGGTGAACCTTTCATCACAAGTCTCTGACTCACCTCACTTCTCACTGAAATGCAGCCACCTGTGGGGTGGAACTGAGCTGGTGCATTGCACTTTGGAGCTTCCTTGGCTTTTGTGTAGCCACTTTTACCTTTGCTACGTGAGTGTAGAGTTGATGTAAGGTGCTACTAGAGGGGTAAACGAGTTAAGACTTCTCGTTTGGTAGCACTTTACATGACAACATAAGGTACAAGGCAGGAGAGAGTCCGGTCACTGATGTTCAGCAGCACGCGGCAATGCTACACGGCAGCTTACGAGTGGACAGCAAAAGGAACACTGAATTCAGTTGAAGCTGCAGAGGAAGCTAAGTAGGCAGAACGCAGTACAGTTTGGGATATGCGCAGGACTAACAGCCCCACTCTTGTTCAAAGCGTCATGGGTTCTTTAATGGACACACGTGGTCAGGAAGGTTTCATTTGCTAACACCGTGCTGGGCCTCGAGTTCAATGCTGAGTTATAGAGAAGAACAATACCTACCTAAACCACTACACCACTGCTCGGGCACTCTGGACTTGCCTGTCCAAGTGCTGGTCCAGCCCAACTCTGCGTAATATTCAACACCTGAGTTGAACACAGGCCAATGCTGTGGACCATGGAGCACAAACCAAGGTAGATTCCTCGTAGCAAAGCACGCAACCCTAATCTGATGTTTCTTGACACTGGGAGGGTCATCTCCTGCTGGAGATGTTGTTTGGATTATGCATCGTCTAATGGCTACCTTTGTACAAGGTGGCACTGAGGCCCTGTTAAGAATTGACACACGTTTTTAAATTGCCTGAATGACAAGTGTTCAGCATGCACCTGGGAGTGGACATACCTAAGAGCCAATCTGAATATCAGATGTGAGCATTTAACAGGACAGGCTGTCCCTATAAAAATGCTACAGCAGCAGTCCACACAGACTGGTTTTGGTGCCTGAAGGCATCATGTCATCACCAGTGGCAGCCCAGCTCTGAGCTGCTTTTGAAAATCCCAAAATAGTTTCTGCAAATGCATGAAGTGAATTTATGATGCCCGTGGTTCAGGATTTGTGCTCCCTGCAGGGGAAAGAGGGCAGTATTAGAAGAGTATCAGCTGCCCCCCAATGCCTCTTGTTAGAGAGACTTCCAGTGCTCTTGGCAAAAATATTTCCACAGTGAACATCTCTGGAGAATGCTGGTCTTGGTTTCCCTTGGCTGCACGGTAGAGTTCTATTGCTCAGCATATACTTTGTGCTGAACTGGCCAAGGGAAACCACAGCACTGGCAGGAAGAATTCCTCGCTGGTCCATGATTATGTCTGATGGGAACGGCTCTTGAGTAAGGACTGAATAAAAACTGGCAAAGGACTTAAACATAATTAACACTCCAGGTCGGAGTTTTCTAAAGAGCCCAAGTGATTTAGGAGCACAAGTCCCATTGGCTTTCAGTGCGAATTGTGTTCCCAAATCACTTTGGCTCTCTTGAAAATCCCACCTTATATTTACAGAAATGGTAGTTTTCCTGACAGGCTTGGGCTTAAATGCCAGAGAAAGCCAAGAGGCCAAGGATGGATGAGGTGATGGAGGCGGAACTCCTCTCTTGGCCCTAGGACAGCAGGGGGGACTGTGCTGCTCTAGGCATGATTAAAAGGACTTTATTGACAAAGGGTCAATTCCTTCCCCTCTTACTCACTGAATTCAATGGCAATGAGCAGGGCAAGCAGGATTTAGCCTACTTCTTCTCTCAGTGAATGGGAAAGCCCATGGGGCCACTCCTGTTTTTGGTTACACGGGTGTAAAACAGGAGTAACTCCGTTGGACTCAAGGGAGAGACACTGGTGTGAGAGAAGAATCAGGCCCCTTGACTTCAGAGGGAGCAGGACTGGTTCCTAAGCCATTGCTCAAGACTGCGGAGCAAGTAACAGGCAGAGCCAGGATCAGAACTCGGGTCCTGGTGGTCTGTATCATGCTCCGTCCGCTAGATCACACTGTCTCTCAGCACTGTATGTGCTATACTTACAGGGAATACCTACAAGGCTTTAATTCAGCCAGCAAGACAGGCATGTAATTAACGCGTTCGCCAGCTGAGAACCTATGTGCTAAGACAGCTTGAATTTCTGTTGGTCAGTGACAGAAAATCAGCGCTGCCGCAAGCACATCAGCTAAGAAAGAAGATGCCACTGCAATGAGGGGAGCACCAGCAGTTTGAAATCCCATTTTTCTTTCTGTTGCCCTGAATTCTGCATGTCTCCCTTCTGCTCAGAACAAACAGCACCGTTAGGGCGTTATAAACCATCCCCTGGAGTGAGATGATACGATTCCTGCTCTAGCCTGTTACTGGCAGCATCATGAGTGATCGCCCATGTAAATGCAAATGCAGAATGCAAATCCGAGCCTGACGTAACATTACAGACAGACGAGGAACAATTAAAGCATGTGTCGGCTGAGTATATTAATAACGAGTCGGAGTGAAGCTGCGACTACCCTGCCCCCTAAACCAGGCAGAGGGAAATGTGCACCATCAGCCACAGTCCCTCGTAGTTGCCCGTAAGGATGGGCAAAACTAGAGTTGGTTTTGGTAGAATGAATCCAGAGGCGTGTCAGAACTCTATCCCATTTTGCCCAACCCACTGCAGTTTGAACAATTCAGATCAGCGGTTCTGGCTGACACTGCCTGATAGCAAGGTTGTGCAATAGAGGGCAAGACCCTGGTGAAGTCCATTGTGGTGGAAAAGAGACAGGACGTGAATGTAAAGAATAGAAAGGGGGGGGATCTTTACTGAGGATCCTGGACACAGACAGGAGCCTGCAGTTCCTAGATGAATTAAACACAAAGCATGTATACGCATCATTACGGAGAGAGTTGTAGGCCCTGAACATGGGGGTTTCTGGCAAGTTGCTCTCAGGGCCCAGAGTAGCATGTGGATCACCTGCAGGGAGAGTTTGGCCCAAATCTTGAGAGATATTTAGGTGCCTAAACTCCCATTGAAATCAATTAGAGTTAGACACCTAAATACCTTTCAGGATCTGGGCCTTTGGCACTCCAACCAGCCAGGCATCTCTCCACAGACAGCCTCCTACATCTGTGTGAACGTCTCTACGATGGCTCACGGAGATTGCATCCAGTCCAGGGCATAATTTCTTGTGACTTCTTCTCAGGGCATCTGGACCTGTACCCCCATGTACACCAGCCTTGTTTACAGACCCTATGTTATACTCCAGCTCCATTGCGCATTTCAGTGTGATGCCCACTTTGCTGCCCTGGTGGATAGGCAAATGATCAACTTGACACTCTAGGGAAGCACGTTAATCTCAGGAACCTCAGCGGGGTTTGTTACGGAATCCCTGCTAGCTCCCTGCAGCAGCCGGCAGCATTACCACATCCATGCCAGGGGTACAAGGCACAGAATGGGGGAGTGGGAGCTGTGTGTAACAGCCATGTAAATGGAGCAGAGAGGACTAAGGAATCTGGTGAGGATCCTAGAAAGAGAAGTTGAGGAAAACAAGTAGGTCGTTAGTGTGGGATTCCCTAGTTCCAGAAAATGGGAATGAGTCAGCGGAGGGAAAAGACTTGGTTCTTTGTCTGACCCACACAAGCACAGTCTGAGTCACATCCCCCTCTGCCGGCTGGTCTACTAGAGGATAACAGCCTATTACAGTTACCAGCTAGAGGAGTTACTCTTTTAACTACTACTACCTCTAGTGGTAGAAGTTCACATTTTTTGCAAAGTCAGTCGGTCCTGGTTCCAACCCTGCTGATGACCTAAGTGGGAGAGGAGATCATTTTATTTGCACTTCTGTAGTTTCTTTGCAGACATGTTTTCATTCATTATACAATCCCACCCATTACTCTCAGTCCCTCTGCTGCTGGAAAAAAAGGAGTGTCCCTGCATGCTGGTTAGTGCTGTGCCATGAGGGAGATGCAGGTTTGATCCCAGATTGGCAGAGATTCGGAGAGCTGGAGGTCTGCACGTTCAGAAACTAGTGTTACTGGTCTAATCTGCAAGCTGGATATAGGCCCAGTCCACACAGAGCCCATATCCTTTGCTGCTCAGAAGTCCGGGGGGGGGAGGGAGGAGCTAGCCTAACAGCCTTTAGGGGCTGCAGTGGGTCTCTTGCTGGCAGCTCAGGAAAGTCAGTGCATTCAGCCCCTACAGGGAATAGTGGGGATCTCAGTGCTGTTCTTAGACTGGTTCTACACATCGTTTGACTGGGGGTTTTTTAATCCACTTAAAAATCCATTAAGTGACTTACTTTTTGCAAGTAGCTGCCATACTTTTGTGTTTCCCTGGTATTCTCCATGGTCTCTCCTCCTATTTCTGCAAAGTCTCAAGCTATCTGTCAAACACCAGTTAAAAGCAAAGAGCCACAGATGCTTTATATAAACCACTAACCAAAGGAGCCCAAATAGCCTCATTACAGTACTGGAGCTGGGAAGTCCCAGTTCATGGGCTGTTAGACTTGCAGCATGAAGCTTCCTAACACTGCATCTAGACCTTCGGGGGGGGACTTAAAGCTATTAGCCCTGAGAGTGTCTGCTTGAGATGGCTGACTCCTGGATGATACAAGAGCTAGGGAGCACATGCAGGGAGGGTGGAGAGTGGGCCCCTTCTACAGCAAACACTGTCCCATCACCTCCATGTTTCAAGGAGCTGCTTGCCTCCTCTGGCATGGGGGAAAGAAGTAAAAAGGCTGAGTTTTCACACCCTGCCATAGACAGTAGGTCAAATTTGTCCCGGAAGTTTGGAGCTTCCACTCTTAGTATCTCAATCTTCTGGTGATTCAAAATCTGTATTCCTTTTTGATGAGGCATAAAAAAAAGGCCTGAAAGGAACAATTGTTACAGGTGGACTAAAGCTGCAGCTTTAGCAGCATGTGGGGGATTCCCTTTTCCTTTAAGGTAATGCAGCTGCAAATCTCCCAGGGGTGTTGCTAGGGATTATTGCCCCAACAGCTACCTCTGGGAATGGCCACTTAAGCAGCCAGCAGGTTTGTTCCCCCACTAAGCTGACTCCACATGCATGAAGATTCAGGGAGCCATTCTCCCAGTGAGGTGAGCAGAGCTTGTGAATTCAAACAGACTTGCAGTAGTGCGATGGACAAGTGCACTGTGGAAGAGGGCTTTGCTTGCTATCTTTAAATTTGTCTTGTTCTGACTTTGTTCCACGTTTTTAGAAGTGTTTTGGTGTGAGGTTAGTGGTTCAGTAACAGTGATGGATTGTTTTTCTTCTGATTTAAATCTCCCTTTCCAAGTTTGTTTCTCATGTCAATGAACAGATGGTAAAGTGCTGGGAGATCTTTGGATGTAAAGAGTTTAAGATCTTACCTCGGTGATGGTGTAGGTGTCTTATTATACTGCTGAGAGGTTGGCAAACAAGGTGACCTTAGAGCAGGATTTATGGTCCCTGTTACGGGGGAGAGGGGGAAGGATAGTCTGTCTTGTCATTTCTCTTGCAAACATATGAACTTGCACTTTTAAATTTTTCATGCAAGATAGCTAATACACTTTTTAAAAAACTGTTTCACTAAAGAGATCTTGAAAACTCAACTTTTTCTACCAAATAGCTTCAGAATTCTTAGTGGAGTTCATTAGTAGTTCTCTCTTTTTAGATCCTTGGAGGCAGAAAGCTATATAAATATTGCAAGACTGATATATGTTTTAAATGGAAAAGGAAAATGCTGCTTGTAGTAGGAACAGAATTTAATTAAGGCATTTAAAAATGTCTAGCTCTGTTTCTCCCCACTGTTTGTTTGTTTGGTTGGTTTTGGTTTTGGTTTTTTGTTTAATGCCTTAGGGAAAAATGCATAGCAGACCTGTAATATTAATTAGTAAAACATGACAAAACCTTAGCATATATTTATAAGAAACAACCTTTCCCTGGGCGAGAGGAGCTTTTTGGAGAATTAAAAAGCCGAGCCTAAATACTCACGTAAGATAGATGAGGGATTTTTATATATTTGTGTGTGGAGTATTTTGGAAGCCATGAAGGAAGTAAGTCTACTGTGATTATTAGATGGATGTATTGATAATAGATCTCGATCCTGCAAATGTGTGAATAAAGTTACACATGGGGCTCAAGTGACTGCAGGATCAGGATGCCTTAAAAGTGTATGTTAATAACCAGTATTTGACATTAAGGGAAAGTTTTGTTTGGAGGTTTTTAATAAGCGTGCACACTAAGCTTTATTTTTTTCTGACTACTTAAAGCAAATAAACCTGGATCTCATTTCATTTTTGTTGGTTATATGTGATTAGCTGTGTGCATTTGGAAGGAGCAGCCCTGAATAACAAATACATTGTGTTATTTTCTTTCCTGCTGTTGAATGACTGCTTTTAACTTTATTTCATGAATCTGAAGAAAACCCTTGCCAGAGAGGAACTACTAAAGTTGCCTGCTCTTTTTCCAGAATTAGACAGCATAGGCCCTATCCTGCAACAAGCTCCACCAGGACAGGCTCCTGCACTTGCATGGAGCCCCACTGAAGTCAATGGGACTGAAGGGAGGCCCTAATTTGTGTATGTGCAAATGGCTATGGTACCAGTAAATGGCACTCAGGTATATTTGGTGTAGTTCCTAAGATCTATAGGCCCAATGAAGCTTGTTCTTGTGTGCACTGCAATTGGTTTTCTTTGTGTAGTTCACTACATCCGTTCTTAGGCACAAAGATCTGCTTACATGGCTCATTGTAAGATTGGGACCTTAGGTCCTATAATTTTCTTAGGCTCGGCTTTGCAGGCAGCTTGCTGTCTGACAACACCATCCTTGCCTTGACTATGCAGGCTAAAGCTTGAAATGATCTGCCTGGTGATATGGAATGGGCCTCTGTTTTTCTTCCACTTCCTTGCTAGAAAGAATAGGAGCTTCCTGAAAAGAACTCCTACTCTCTGCCCACTTCTGCTTATTTCACTGGGATTTTCAGAGGAGCCTAAGAGAGCTAGATGCCCAAAGCTCAATGACTCGAACTCTCATGGGCTCTCTCACTACAGAATAGACATGAGTACTTTCACTATTTATTAAAAAAAAGCTCCGATCAGCCCTGAGGGGGCACTTACACGCCCGTTCCCAATTTGTGTGTCTCTGATGTTCCAAATACCAAATCTTCACAGAACCATTTGCAGTAGGACACCACCCCAGCTAGCCTCTTCCCCGACCCCCTTCCAGCAAACACTTGGAGCATGAAAGCCAATATAGTTAAGCCCTAGAGGGCAGGTTCCAAAATAAGGACCCGTCCTGAAAAACTGCTTTATAATCAAATGGCTGCAGACTGAATGAGATGTAAAACAAGATGGGAAATGCTTAAAATTGATAGGTGAGCATAAATAAAGTCCACGGGCCCTGAAAAGGAACTTCCTAATGTGGTGCCGGAGTTGTCATGAGGATAAGAAAGAAGGAATTCTCCTAGCTGCGGGGCAGCAGTGCCACCTGGGGACTGGACCCTGAGTGTATGTTCGTAGAACAATGCTCTCTGCTTTTGAGTGAGCCTGCTGAAGCCATGTCACGGTGGCCATGACAGGTGCGGAGCCAACGGCATCACAATCTAAAACGCCAGCCTAGTCCTTGTGTAATTGCTTTATGCCCAAGCCCATAAAACAGTGAAACCAAGCCAAAAAGGAAACCTCAAACCCCAGATTGGCCTGACCCTTTGTGATGGCACATGGGTTGGGACCCCCTGTTAGTTTAATTCTTTGGCAAAATTTCAGGCTGACAACCCCCTCTCCCCCGGTAAGCATTGTCTCGTTGTGGGCAGAGCCCCTGTGAGTTGGGCTGCTGTGGTAGGTGCAGGGTTTCTTAGGCTCCAATACCTGTGCATCTCCTCTCAATGAACTCCCATAGCAGTGAAGACAGCTGTTTCCGTCTGTCTGTCCATCCACACACCCCTTCATCCTTCTCTTTAAGGTGGGTTTTCTTTACAATTCCCCCACAAATAGCAGGGACTACACTAGAAATCTGTATAAAGATCTACCTGTCTGAGGTAGAGCACTAGGGGAAAAACCCTCTCCCCCACCCCCCAAAGCTTACTGAACCTATGCAGAGAGAAGGCAACATTCCCTTCTTCTGATACAAAAATTGTTGCACCTGCAGGAGGAATCCCACAGGGAAAAGTCCTGTAGGGCCATGCAGTACACTGGAGCTTGAGCCAGGCTGCTGCTAGCTCTGCATATAGGGCCTTGTGGTTTTGAAGTCTAATTCTTGTACACTACCGTCCGTTCTTTAATACTTGAAAGGCTGAGAAATCTTTCTCTGCTGATTTGGTCCACTGTTTTCGGCTGGCAAGCTGATTCCTCACATCTGTCTTCACACCAAGTTGCCAAAAGGAATGTAGCTTTATATATGGGGGCTGTGTGTCAGTAGGAAGGCATGTGCCTCGCTTTGGGGGCTCCTGCTGTGGCAGAGATACCTCAGAGTGTACATCTCAGCAAAGGGTCTCTCTTTCTGGAGTAGCTTTCTTTTTAAAGATGCTTATGAGTTGGCTGCCAAGAGTAAGTTTCATGGAGTCTCTGTCTGGGGAGCAGTGGTGACAGGTTATCAGACCCAAAGAGAAGGGAAAGGATGATGTTAGGCACTTTCTCCCCTGTGAAAGAGGAGGCTAAAAGAGGTAGGCTTAGTTAGCTAGAAGTGTTGCTCACAACCGCATCCCTATCTCCTTCCCATTTATTTTGTGATAGAAAAATCCTTCACAAAAGACACGAGTTATGTTCTGGTGTTTCTCTTAATACACCTGCAGGTGAAGTCTCACTAGGATCTATAAAACAATTGCTGGCCTCAATTTTACAGCTGAATAAGGAGGGCAAAATGCATGTGTTCTTGAGAACTCATGAGATCTTGCACTGGTAACCATATCAATCTCCTTTCTCATTCCTGACTTTAATAGGCTTCTTCGGGCTAGTAGAGAATATTCTTATTAGCTGACCTACTTACTGGACAATTATAGGTTAATTCTTTCTAATCTTCTTTAGCAATTAAGTGGGTCAAGGGGTTAGCAGGTATGTTGGTGTGTGCAGGAGGCTGTCTGTTTTATCTGAGTTGCTAAAGAGAAGCAGATAATACAGATCTAAAAATCTCAGTACTTGGGTTTGATGTCTTTAAGAAGATCTGTATAGGCTTCTTTGATATCGTAGCTCAGGCACACATCCAGAGATGTCAGAACTCACTTTTAACTCTTCTGACCATATTCTGTTCCTTTCCTCTTTGTCAAATTGCCACTGATATCAATGGAAATGGAGCCAGTAGAATAATAGCCTTTAAGAATGAAGCTGGCAGCCTTCATTCTGTTAGGCAAATGAATGTTCGGATTTTATTGCACACATCTGCACTCCACAAAGGTTAAAAGGGAAGATGACATATGTTGGGGTGCATTCAGATGACTTGCAACTAAAAGCTTCCCATTCAGATTCCAGCCAAGTGAGAGATGTAGGTGCACGCCTGACAACAGCCAGCCAGCCTTATTTCTTCCCTTCTGTGCTAACGAGTGCTGGCTCTGACACATCACTCTTTGAGGATTACAGTAATTGGAGTGTCAGTTTTCAAAGCCCAGAGTCTGAGTAGGCAATAAAGACACGCACCATACGACTGTGGAATGACTTATTTATTTTGTACTAGTGCCCCAAATATTTGGAAAATGCCTCCACTAGAGTGGGGCTGGAAATCATTTTTCCTGTCCTATGAGAATTTTTTTCCCCATAGCAAATCAAGCTGAAAAGTCAAAACCTCAGTTTCCCTAGATTATCAATTCATTGACCAGATTACAAATTTCCATCAAAACATTTCATATCAGTGGTGACCTTTTTATTATATATAAAATCATTTTAATATTTTTACTTTGGTATAAATTCACTGTCACTTCAAAACAGTCATTTTGAATTAAAAAAACAACCACCCCCAAACTTTTCATTTAAAAACATTGAAACAGGAGGTTTTGACAACTTCAGAACCTGTTTTCAAAAATTGATTTTAATCAGAGATTTGGCGAAACCAGCCCTATCCCGCAAACAGTTTCAGTTTTGAAAAACTGCCATTTTCTGATTAGAGGGAGAAATGTTTCATGGGAAAATTCCTGACCTCTCACCCTTTGCTTCTGTGTTGGCAACAGGACTGTATTTAGCCTTCTCTCCCCATTAGAATAATTCTTACCCTCCCCCCAAATTTGCCTGTGCATTCAACTGGCTATGTTTATTCCATGCTGCTGCCCAGCGGCTAGAACAACACGGGTTTACAAAGCACCTTTCATGGTCCTAAGCATGTTACAAAAATGTCCCATTGAAGTCAGTGGTTAATTAATACTGGTTATGTGCTGATTAAGGAAAGGCAGCAGCTCTTATCATTTACATGTATAGCGCTTTAAGCATTAGTCTGGGACACCAAAACCTATGCCAGTGAGTGAGGGAATATGAGATGTGACGTGGGTTGTGTTCCCCACTCACTTTTTATCCTTGGAGGGACAGGGGATATAAAGGGCAGTTAAATGCAGTGGGATCTTTAACTGGAGAGGCAAAAGGATATGTGGGTTAAGTCTTGCTTGCAGGACCAGATCATATGAAAGAGAAGGGAAATGTACTTTGTTAATATGCATATTAATGAAGGAGTTATGTTCTGTAAGATGGCTGTATGAGTAATATATAAGCAACTGTAGCACTAGAGCAACGGGAGCACTTAGACTTGGTTTATCTCTGTTCATGGGGGAGGGGAGGATATAGGGTGCCATGAACCCTCTATCCTCTTTGCTCTATGCTTTCTGTGCTTGCACAATATCCTGCCTTCCAGTGGAAGGGAAATGCTGAAGTATCCCCTCCAAGGTAGTTGCCAAGCCATTTGAAAATATCAGACTGCATAGCACTGCAGAAATAAAGTGGACCTTGTCAGCTAATCCCACCCCCAACAGAAAAGACGTCAAAAGCAGGAGTGCCATTCATATCTGGCTGCTAGTGCATGAACCTCAAACCCCTCCAGTTCAGCTAGAGATCCTCCTGGAGTAAGGAGTGCTCTTCCCAATCCAATCTGCCCATAACCACGCCCCCATTACTGCCAATTGGGCCATTGGATCACTGGCTGTTGAAAGTCTTGGATGACTGACTGCAGCTGTATCCTCACTACCAATCAGCTTCCTTTAGATTCAGATTATTTAACACCTCACCAAGTTTTTTTTGCTGTACCACAGAGGATAATTACTCCCGGATTGGTAGATGATCAGGTGAAGCTGGGAGGGTGCTGTTTGCTCCCATGGTGCATTGCCTGTTTCCTGGCACCAATCACTTGCTTATTTGAAAGTTCTAGGAGAGTTCCTCCTCTTCCAACTTAAGAAGTAGCGACATCCTCCCAACCAGATACATGCTGCACTGCTCTGTAATGGGAAAAGAACGGACTATGGTTAGCTAACTCAACCTATGCCCCATCTACTGGCCTATGTAACTTAAATGAGGCATGTGATGGGCACACTGACTTAATGAGTCATCCAGCACCTCTCTGACTCAAACCTCTGTTACACTGTTGGGATTCCCACCAAGACCTTTTCCATTTGGCTTATCCAGAAGACCTCATGTAGTTCTGGGAGACCCCTTCATCCAGATCTCAGAGATCCAAAAAACTCTGTTCAGCTCTAGCTTGTTACTTCATTAGCTATGTAACATCTCTCTCTGCCCATGCTGGCTAGGCTCAGACACAGGGAGTTTAGGTACAGGGCACTAACACAATTCCAATTATTGTCACACACCGCAAAGTTTATATACATCTTTCCTGGCTACTATCATTTATAGTTCTTCCATGTAAAGACCAATTCCTTTGCAGATAGCATACAAATCAGTTGCTTTGCAAATTGCGTGCTGCAAGCTTATCAGTTCAGGGGGTTTCTGCCTACTTTGTTTTGTTAATTTCTGCCTCCCTTATTTACTATAAACATAGGCACAATATTTGCTCCATCTTGTTCTGCTGTTACTTGTCCAGGCATGTCTTGTCTCAACTCCAGCCTGCTCATGTCAGCTAAGCCAGCACTACATCCTAAGGTACCTTAGGCACCTGCCCATCTTGTCAGAGAAAGCTCCTGTCACCAGCGAGTTCATAAAGATTATTTAAACCTTACTTCTAGAGAAGACAGCTGCTCACTAATGCCATTCCTCAGCACTGGCTAAATCCTCTCTAAACCCCTTCCTTAACTGAAGTCTCTTGATAATGTGACCAAATAGTCCATCTCCAATAGGAAGGATTTATCCTAAGTGGAGTGGTTAAAGCAAGATCACACCCTGTATATGTGGTGAAATAGTGTGTGCCTGCCATTGCCCTCTTCTGAATGTAATTGGAAGTGCTCAGCTGAGTGTCACATGCCCTATTTTGCGAGAAGCTAGCTTGTGATCCTGGAGCAGGTTGGTTGGAGATCTGTCACTATGGATGGCTGAGTGGCCCCAGTGTGCAGCCCAGTGTCAACTGTGTCTGTTATGGAAAAATCACTAGCCCAGGCACAAAATCTGCTTACCTGGCCTGTACCATTATAAGAAAACTACTCCATGAAATTGCCTCAACTGTCCAAAACCACAGTATTCACCCAAATGAGAATGGTTAAGTAGAATTTTGCAAGGCTCAGCTCACTACCTACTTATCTATTTTTAATATATAAAAACTTCTTCCTTTTTTGTAAAATTGGAATTTCCCTGTGCTTCTGCCAAAGCTAGGATGTGCAGAGCTGCTAGCAGAAATGCCATTCAAGAGGATAGTTATTCATAACATTTCCAACTTTGGCTGAAATCAGGAAGCACTGAAAATTTCCAAAATTATGGCTGCTCATTTGAAGCGACCCCCTGGAAGTTTTCCCCATCATTAATCCCAATGCTGAAGTTGTCTTAGGCTGCAGAACGCCCAGTGGAGTGTGTCATACTACAGCTGTAACAGTGCTTCCAGCAGGACTGCTTGCCATTTAAGTTTCTGCAAACTAAAGAGGTGTATTGTGTGATATAACTGAGCCATTTAGGTCAGCGCTGACTCTGTGAGAAGTTGCTGGGCTTTGGCTTAGTTCATCCTGGGTTGAAAACTGGGTGAATGTATATGAAACTGTAAATAACAATATCCCCACCTGCCATGGGGAAGATATGAGGCTTCAATCTTGAGCATGGATTGATTAGAGTGCTTTGCTTAGGGCTGCTGCCCATCTGGTGTCATAGTTTGTAGTAGGATATTGCTCTGATCGTGTCCATGCTGAAGTTCATTGAAAAACACACAACCACTCTAAATGATCGAGTTCAGGAAAAGACAGCTTATAAACAGTCAATGTAATGCTGTGACCCAGTTGGTCCTGTGAAAATGCCTCCTAGGCCTGTGAATTCATGAATCTGGGCATGCAGGAAATTCCATCATGGTTCTGTATGTGTCTTCAGATATCTGTGGGTACTTTCCCCCCGGGAGCTGACACAGCTGTGTGAAAGTGACAGCTCCAGGGAATTTTTAATCTGAGATAACTATTCAGTATCAAGATGTGGGAATAACGCACATCTGTTTACTTAAGTGCATGACTGTAGTTGCTTTGCCCAAAAAGTAACCAAACCTACAAATGTAACCAATTAAAAGCTTTGATTCCCTGATGGCATTTCTTTTTCCTTTATCTACTCCCTCCCATGGCGACAGCTGCAGCAGACAGTCTTTGTTCCTGAGTGACCGAATGGCTAACTCAGTGATGGGTTTGTCACAGGCCCATGTAGTGACTTCCTTGAAGTCTCTTTTTGAGAGAATTAGGACTCTCAAAGAAAAGAATAAATTTTAAAAAACTCCCCTCATGTTCATTATTGCTGGTGATTCCTTCTGGCTCTGTAGTTCCTGGAGTATCTCAGTTTGTGCTGGCTAGTGTAACCAAATGGGGTTTTCCCAACTCCTGGCCTGGATCTGCAGTCATGGCGTACACTTATGTTTGCATTACACTCCTTTACTCCCCTTTCTGTGAGACAAAAGGGTACTGGAATGGGGATGTGGGACTCTGCACAGTGGAGTCACTTCCCCTATGATTTCCAGTGTAACCAGCCTGACAGAAGAGATTAAAACTAGGAGAGGCTGATCTACTTTGCTCTCTCGGAGGCACTTCCTCGCATTACCAGAATGGGAAGAGAGTTTCTCGTGGGAAAAGGAGGAAGTGAAAACCCTGCATTTAGAAAGCTTGAGCCCCTCATGAGTGTCATGACTTTGGTCATGCTGTCCTATGCTCCTGGCATGGCTATTTCTGCTGTGAGAGGACCGTCAAAATGGACATAATTTTGTGGTGTGGACCTGTACCTGGATTTCTGCCTCTCAGCCTTAGTTAGTGCAGATACTTTTCTAAATAGTTTCTAACTGGTGATGGGGTTCTAACTGGGGTTCTTTTTAAATGCTTTTCCTCCTTAGGGTTTCAAAATCTCTCGTGTATCTTGGCTAAGTTACCATCTCTCATATTTATTCATTTGAAATGTTACTGCTTTGAAACTCCTGCATTTAACTTCCTAGTTTTCTGATAGCACATTTCACATGTTACTACTTCTTTTTATGGGTGATGCCATCACTTGTAAACAGTTCCTCCCTGGTCTTGTTTAGATTTACACAATTTCTTTCATAATTGGGGTTCCCACCCAGATGTTAATGGCTTCAGTTTCCAATGCTCTTCCCTGGCTCATGGGGTCTATATTGACTTTCTGAAGAGCTTTTAATTTTTGTGTGTTTAGTGAGACTTCTTTTCTCTTAGGTTTTTAATGAATTCTAGTCATCATCTAAATCACTGGTTCTGATTCACTCTTCTTTCCCCAACACTATTCAGACTGAGTGTGGTGGTTTTCTGCATTTGAAACCTTCAAATGCCTAACGTGCCTACAGTAAACAGGGTGCCTAAAGTAAAAAATGTGAAAAAGTAAATAATCTAAATTGGCACTACTTGATATTGGGGTGACATTGGGGCTGAAGTACTGTGTCATGTGTTTAATAGTATTATGGTCACTGAAAGAATGCCTGAATCTTGGAGAGAAAGTATACTAGTACCAATAAATAAAGGAAAAGGAGATATACTGGAATGTAAGAACTACTGTGGAATCAAGCTTTTACCTCACACATTTAAGATATGGGAGAGAGTGATAGACAAAAGGCTACGAAATGAAGTGGAAATTGATCAGTGTCAGTTTGGATTTATGCCAGGCCGAAGCACAACGGATGCTATCTTTGCACTAAGAATGACAGTGGAGAAGCACCGAGAAGGACAAAGGGATTTGAGAATGATGTTTATAGATATCGAAAAGGCCTATGACCAGGTGCCAAGAGAGGAAGTGTGGAGATGTATTTCTTAGGAACCCCTCACTTTCTTGCACATCAGGTTGATTCAAGATATGTATTCTGAAACCAAGACTTCGGTAAGATGCTTAGCCGGAAGAGGGAAGAACTTTGAGGTAAAAGTGGGACTGCACCAAGGATCTGCCTTGAGTCCATTCCTATTTCTTATAGTAATGGATGTGGTTACCGAAGGTGTGAGAAAGGATCCCCTGTGGACTAGGCTGAATGTGAATGAAATGAGGATGTTGCGATGGATTTGTGGTGTAACAAAGAAGGATAAGATAAGGAATGAGTACATTTGAGGGACTCTGAAAGCGATAGAGGTAGCAACAAAGTTGAAGGAGAAGAGACTGAGATGGTATGGACATGTAATGCGAAGAGGCGAGGACCATGTGACAAGAAAAGTGTTGGAAATGGAGCCCCCGGACCACGGAAGAGAGGAAGGCCAAAGACCCATTGGAAGGATGTGCTGAAGAGAGACATGGAAAGTGTTGGACTTAAGATAGAAGATACACAAGATCGTATCGGATGGAGAAGGACCATAATGAACCTTTTTGGCGACCTTGCTTAGTGCGGGAAAAGCTGTAAGAAGAAGAAGAAGGCACTACTTGATATTGGGGTTTGGGCCTAATTTTCCTTCTCAATTAGTTTGGCTTCATTCTATTGACTTAATTTGAGTTAATCTTGATTTAAATCAGTATGAATGAGATTAGAAGGTGGCCCTATGCATATTCTGTGTTGAAATTCGGATGGGGTGAGCTGGTAGGACTGCAAAATGGCTCTGGAAAGCTCCATACTTTCGTTTCCAGAGGGAGGTCTTTGTTATGTCCTGATCTATGATTGATTTAAATAGACTGGGCCATGGAGACCTGCATTCGTTCAAATTCTGTCTCAGATTTTCCATGTGACCTTGGGTAAATCATTTAGGGCCTGATCCAACTCCCACTGAAGTCTCTGGCAGCGTTTGCCATTGACTTCAATAGCTTGGGGAATCATGTCATGTACCCACTCACCCTCAGGAATCTCCATTCCTTGTCCTTTCCTTACACAATCCTGCCTTATGTACTGTATCTTCTAAGAGATGCTCATCACTCTATTAGGAAACTACCCTATCCTTGACTCTTAAACTCAGTGACTTCTCTAGCAAGACTTCCCAACCTCACAGCATTGCTCTTGAAGCCTTTAGAGTTCTGCTACTAGCTACACCACAGGGCCAAGCTGGACACTTCCATTAAAAAAAGAAACAAACTGTTCATGGCATGAAAAGCCTCTGGTGCCTGCTGGGAATAATGGGAAGTCTGTAAAACTGCCGTGGAAACAAGGCTTTAATCTGTGTGTTGCGTCACGCGAGGAAGATTTTTCTAAGGATCTCAAGTGAGGCAAGAATAGAAACCCTTTTCAATAGGCTTACATCCTAAGTACTTCAGCTCAATATGCTGTATGAGGAGTTGGAAGAGGGATTTGTCACATTTAACCCTTTTTGATTTCTGATCTCCTGCTTGCATGGTTGCCCAGTGCCTGTCCTGGGTGATTGGTGGATGGAGGGTTTTTTTGTTTTGTTTTGTTTTGGTTTTTTTAAATGTTTCTTTTTTTTGTTGTCTGTGTGATCCTCTTTATAAGTGACCTGAAGGACCACCTGATTGTCAGCTACAATGATTAAATTGATGGAAAGCTTCCTCTAAGCTTATTTTACAAATCTATCTTTAGTTTGTATATGAAGATGGCTTTTTCCACATCCCACTGCCATTGGGTTCAAAACCACTGGCATTTCTCAGTTCTGAGCTCTGAAAATATCAAACCAAAGACCTGAAGGCTTCTGTTCAAGAGCCTGCTTGTAGGAAAGGAATTCTAACTCAGGATTGCTGTCAACTTAATATCTTGGGTAATCCTGCTATAGCCACTTCGTTCCACCTCCCTCCCACCCGATCCCCAGACTGATATTGCATGAATGGTTAGTGCTTTAATCTAGCGTGTCCTGGCTGCAGATGCTGCCTTGTAGAAGCAGCGCTGCTCCTAGTGCATGGCAAGGATTTAGCAATCCAGGCCACCTGCAGCATTGCCAGCCGTTTCTTCTCCCCGCAGTTTCAAACTTGCCACGATAATGGTGCCTGGGAATGAAGGTGCTCTCTAGAATGTTGCTTGGTGAGACACCCTTTCTTTTTCTCGGGACAGGAGGCAGGAGGAGATGGGCAAATACTAAATCTTAACTCAGTACAACACACACATTCTGTACACGGCGTGCATAGACATTTCAGATGGCTTTGCACAAAGACTAGCTAAAGATGAGTCCAGACACTGCATGCCCAGCTAGTAGAGGTATCTGGCTGGTGAGTCTTGCCCCCATTCTCAGGGTTTAACTGATCACCATATTTGGACCCGGGGAGGAATCTTCCTCTAAGGCAGGCTGGTGAAGGCTCTGGGGGTTTTTTGCCTTTCTCTGTATCTGTAGCATGGGGCACGGTTCACTTGCTGATGGATTCTCTGTACCTTAAAGTCTTTAAACCATGATTTGAGGACTTTAATAACTCAGTCACAGGGCAGGGGTCTATTACAGGAGTGGGTGGGTGAGGTTCTGTGGCGTTCATTGTTCAGGAGGTCAGACTAGATGATCATATTGGTCCTTTCTGACCTTAGAGTCTATAAATAACAGTGTAGAGGGTGAGGCATGGTTTAGGTGAGAAGAGTGCCCTATATGCCTGAATCAGTGCCCTATATGTCTCAGCTGTTTTCCCTCTACAACTTTCTACATGCCCAAGCAACCCATCCCTGTCTACACTGCTGTTTTTAGCAGCATAGCATCCTGCTGCAGAGCCTTTCACTGCTATCTCCCACCCTGCCTTTTACTGCATCGTGTAACCCTACACATTGCTGCAAGTGTAGAGGAGGTCTTAGATATCTTACTACACTGATGGAGGTACTCTGTATGCAGCTGAACACTTCAGTCTTTAATATATGTAAGGCAGGGCAATGCTATTATCCCCACTGTACAGATGGGGGGGGGGGGGGGGAGAGGGGAACCTGAGTGGCTGAAGGATTTGCCCAACATCACCCAGGAAGTTTCTGGTGGGGTAGAGAACTGAACTCAGGTCTCCCAAGTCCTAGACTAGTTCCCTGACCACTGGGCCATCCTTCCACGCAAAAAGGATTTAAATATCTATAGAACAAGACTGCTTGGGTCCCTGCATCTTTGTCTCCCATGTAGCAGGTTTTCATCTGTAGATCTCAGCGCACTTTGCAAAGGAAGTCAACATTCCTCCAGTGGGGAGACTAAGACCCAGCAGGTGGGAGGAGAGTGACTTGCCTAAGGTCACACACTAGGTCAGTGGCAGAGCCAGCTGTAGAACCAAGGTCTCCTGACCCTAGTCTGGTGTGGTATCTGCTACCTCCCTCATGAGAAATGACATGAGACAGTGGGCAGGATATTGCTAGAGTGCTTTGCCCCTTGTGACTGAGCAGCAGACAGCTGCAAGGTGTTTGTGGCAAGATCACATGCCTGTACCTCTGCTCTTCGCCCTCCGTCCAGTCCTGATCAGCGATCTCCCCATTGTGCTGTGCCGATTCTACTGGAGTCAGGGGGTGCCTTTCTGCTAAGGACAAATTTCCAAGATGGGTGAAGCTGGGTGACCCCCATCCCATCCTAACTTGTGATCCTGACCTGGGATGTGAACTCTGGACTTGAAGCAAAAAGACCATCCCGTTTTGAGAGTCACTTCTTTCTACTTTTAGTTATCCTGCAGCTCCACTGAGCTGTGAAATGGGGAGTGGGGGATATTTTAACTAGTGCTACTTAATATGCACATACAGTAGCCAAGGCGAAGGTCTTTCTAGGCCCCAGAAAGTGGATCTGTTCTTAAACAGAACTGCCAGTTTTCACTTTTTTCTCCTCTTCCCCTGCCACAGCAGCTGTAAGATGCATATTACACTCCCCATCTGTGCCAGGAGTGGCAGGAGTGAACTGGCTGTGTGTCCATGACTTACCGTAGGCACGAAAGTTTTGACACCATTGCAGAAGGTGACTGCAGCTACTCTGAAGGGTTAGGGTGCTATTTCTATTGAGTGGCTCCCACAGGATGAGAAATGGCAGCTTTATGATTTAAAATAACGTTTTTCCCCAATTTTGAGCGTTGCATGTTTCCAGACACTCAGAATGTGCTTTCCACTCCCAGCGAGCCAGGTATGTGCTGTGCAGGGTGGGTGGCTGGTGTCCTGAGCAGCGTCTTTGTGAGGCTGTCTGTTCATCAGGGCTTGACACTCTTGAATGCGCTGTGCAGTTGGAGAGAGGCTGCCAATTTAGACTGGAGGAAACATAATCTGAGGTTTGTTTGTTGATCCCCCCCCCCCCTTCTTATTTTTCTATGACTGTAGCACGTGTCCCCTAAAAGCCATGACTGGATAGGGCAGAAGCTGCAGCTTTGGGATTAATGCGTATGGAGGATTTAGGATTACAGAGAGACATGTGTTGCTGTGTTTGGATTGTGTGTGGTTCCTCCTGGCTGGAGAGAAATAGTTTTCCTCTTCTAAACATGCTAGTTAGAATATTCAAAAGGCCCTTCTGAGCCTTGGAAGGGAGGAAGGTTTGAAGCAAGGCTTTGAAAGAGCTACGTGAGAAGGAAATGTGAGCGTTCCTCTTTAAACAGATATGGCAAGAGAATGAAGAACTCGGACACCTGGATGGACTTGCAGCACAGGGCAAAGGTGTTTGTGGGGGGGGGAAGATGTTCTGTACCACGTCCTTTGTGTTTATTCTGACAGACATTATTGTTCATGGGTGTAGGAGATAGAAGCTAATCCTCACAGGAGCAAGACTTCAAGTGCTTTATGAATCCAGTGTGTGTGAGGGATAAAATCACAGTTGAAAGGGGGAACTGTCGTGCAGAGTCCTGACAGCTGAGTGTCGGTGTAAAGGCATACTAGACTCCCAACAGCGGATGACTTTTGGAAGGGAAATAAAAATACGCTTTAGAGGTCTTTCTGTGCACCTTGAATGTGTTCTTCTGAATGCTGCCTTACTTCATGGGACTGTTGGAGCCTTGTGTCTCCTCTTTAAAATAGCAAACTTGGAAAAACTCCTTAAATGAGAGATTAAAAATCCCAAACCCCTCACATTTTGCAGCAGGCGGGAAGAATCTAAATTAAACCAGGAAATTGCTGTGTAACAAAACAGCTTGAAGAAGAAACACCGGACTCTTTACTTCAGTGATCGGCTTGAAGTTTTTTTCAAACTTTTTTTTTTTTTTAATGCTATTGTACTGGAAATTGCAAACACAGAACGTTGGCCTTTGCTGGGGTTGGAGAGTTGCCTGGAACCCTTGCCTACAATTCAGAAGCTCCCTTTGTTTCCAGCATGGACACCTCCAAATCTCCCTTGCTCCAGAATAAGTTTTCTATCGCCCGTTTGGCTGAGGGGTTTTTCTGGATTGGGGGCAGCATCGTGGCTACGCCGAAATGGAAAATGGGCCAGATTGGTAAGACCGGGAATGTCAGAGTCCCTGATCCTTAATTGCACAAGACAATAGCGTCTTAAAGGCTTTCACATTCACGTCTTATTTAATGACAGCTTTGGCTAGCTGTAGCTGGGGTGGAGAGGAGGACGCTGACACACATTTGCAGAGCATGCCGTCCCAGTGTTCTTTTATCTTTGCATTGTTTTATGAGTTCCTGGCATGTCTCTCTTTTTTGTGAAAGACTCAAGAACTTCTGTATTATATTTTACTCTTGACTTCACTTTCACTTCTCTGTGACAATCTGAATAAAACGTGTACATCTTAACAGAAATGGACTTCGAAAATCCCTATTTTATTTTTGCCAGAGATTTTCTGCCCCCTTCCCCTCCCCCCCCAACCAAAAAAAAAAAAAAAAAAGTAAAAAAAAAGTAAAGTAATTTTGGTTAACTAGGCAGATTTGGTGTTTGCAGCCAGAGTTTGTGCTATGAACTATTCCTTGTGGCTCATCGCTTTTCACACTCTGTCCATCTTCAGCAAACTGAATGATTCACCCTCGTAGATTTGAAGGAGCCTTGTTTAGAATGTGCTGTGTTGCCTTTTCCCAGATTCAGATCCCTGTGTGGATTTTTAGTTGTAAGTGCTGATGAGCCTGGGCACAATCCTTTGACCTTGGGTTTGAAATTCTTCACTAGCTGAAAGAGGTGAGAGCACTTTGTTCTTTAGGGAATAAAAAGGAGACGCCTGGCTAGAAATGGTATCATAAAAGTCTGTATGGTCTAGTGTAGTGTAGTAATGTGATGGAACAAACAGATCCTCCTGTTACATTGGTGCATTGTCACTTGATAACAGTGGGCTTGCCCAGGTGTAACTGAGACTCTGCAGAAAGGGGGTTTGCCTACAGAGCACTCTGTCACCTGCACTGTTCAAAGATATGGGCTTGCTTGAAAACTGCTCAGTGCTGCTCCTGCACGGGGCAGAAGCGTCGTCATGAGTTGAGCACCGCTGCTTCAGCAGTGCCCCTGCCTCTAGGTGGCTGACTGCATGTTCCAGCCCAGAGGAGCAACTGCAGAATCGAGATTGCCCACAAAATAAGCTTTTTAATTTTCACAGGGTTTACAGTGTCTCTTCTCCCATTAACCTCTCTTCATTAATGATTGTGCTCTTTACTAATGGATGCAATCCAAAACACTCTGCTTGGTGTAGTACCATTTACCCAAACATCGCCCAACCGTCCACTTGCAGGTTTAAAGTTACCAACTCAGTTTCCCTCTCCCTGATGTTTTAAGGACTGTCGGACAAGGGGAGCAGATGTGGGGTTCAGCTGAGATTTGAAATGAGAGTTGAGTCAATGAAGGCAAGAACGTCTGAGGAGAAGGCTCTTGCACCAAGAGTGATGGGACGATGTGAAGGAATAAAGGAGACCTGTTTATCCAGCATTGAGGGAGCAGGGATGCAGGGGTAGAGGGAGAAGCCGAAGAAGTCTGAGGAGGGCAATTTTTGAGCTGGGTCCTCAAAGTGTGGGAATTGCTATAAATGCAGCCCTCTGTGCCTGGTGCAGCGATGACATAAGTGGGAATCCTTGGTTGAGCCACTGACTGTACCAGTCACTGCAACACAATAGCCTGCTCTCTAGTCTTTGTCTGAAACTGAATCAGCCTAGTGAACAGCCCGTGCATTGTGTGAAAAGAGATCCCCTCTCTGGCTTCACGCTGCAAAGAAAAGCATTTGCCCAAGATATATCCTCCATTTCCATTTGCATACAAAGCCTCAAACGCTCTAGATTACAGGGGTTATTTAAGACAACTCCTCAGGCAGCGTATTGAGCAACGGACATAGCTATGAATGCCCCTCCCTCCTCATGGGGGGTGTCTGCTTCTGGTGGCAAAAGCCACTCTCTATAGCCAGTAGCAGATCTTCAGGTTTCTGTAGCAACAGAACTCAGGGATGAATTTCTGCAGGGTAAAAGTGAGTGGAATGCAAGGCACTTTACATGAGCGCTGAAAGGTGAGTTGCAGTGGAAAGGCCTACTTCCCAGGAATTTATTGTGCTGCTAGTGGGCTGGCTGTTTAAAATGTCTTCCAGTTCTGTGCCCCTTCAGTAGAACAGAACTCTGCCGAGACCACCGGTGTCTAAATTGTATGTGGGCCTCCTTCCTCCTCCCCCAGTGTAAATGGAGACTAACGTTGCCAAGGAAAATGAGACTGCAGCCATGTAAAGCCTGCGTGAGCCTGTGAATGCATTGGTCTTGTTCACTGACCTCTCAGTACTGCCAACAAAATTTCCTAGAACGGTGCTCCTTAAAACTGTACCAATTCTCAGCCAAAGCTCTGGATGACTTGTGCAGTGACTGGGGAGGAGTAGGATACTCCTTGGTTTGGTTTGTGGCTTTAAAGGAACAGGTTGACCTATGATGCATGTCCGTTGGACTATGCAGGGCTGCTCTGGGCTAGGAAGTGTATCGTGCTTGGAGATTCCCTGAAAGGGAAATCAGACTCTCATTTTGAGCTCTCTGCCTCTGCCAACCCTACCCACCCCTGCAGTGTACAGATGAGCAGTTGTCGTGCAGGATACAGTAAAGATGCCCATTGTAGGTTTCCAAGTCAGACTCTATTAACAAAACTGGGCTGAGAAGCTCACGAAGTTGTGAGATGCTGGGCTTCTAACCTTCCTAGGGACTGGATGTGCTAGCAAAGCTGTATGGTGCAACCTGGAACCAGGCCGAGCTCTATTATTTACTCCTTCTCATAACACAAGAACTAGGGGTCACCAAATGAAATTAATAGGCAGCAGGTTTAAAATTAACGAAAGGAAGTATTTCTTCACACAACGCACAGACAACCTGTGGAACTCCTGGCCAGAGGATGTTGTGAAGGCCAAGATTGTAACAGGGTTCAAAAAGGAACTAGATAAGTTGATGGAGGATAGTCCATCAATGTCTATTAGCCAGGATGGGCAGAGATTGCTGTTTGCCAGAAGCTGGGAGGGGGCAATGGAATGAATCACTTGATTACCCGTTCTGTTCATTCCCTCTGAAGCACCTGGCATTGGCCAATGTTGGAAGACAGAATATTGAGCTAGATGGACCATTGGCCTGCCTCAGTATGGCTGTTCTTATGACAAAGCTGAGCCCAGGTGCAAAGATGCCCAACTTCTCCCTCCCCTTTGCTCCCTTGCGTCACCAGCAGTATAGATGCACCATCTCCCCAAGTCCATTCTGAAGGAAGGTTAATTCCACTGGAACAACTCCTGAGAAAATGAGAGCAGAGCTTGTGTCAAGTCAGAGTCCCGGAACTAGGGTCATCTTTTTTTGCTCGGGTTTCTCCATCTGTAAAATGGGGCCACATTCCTGCATCACAGGAGTATTGTGAAGCCGAATTAGCGTTTGCAGGAAGGTGCTGCCAGGGTGTTAGTGAAAGGGCAGAAATGAACAATTAAGGAACGTAGATGAGCTGTGAGTGAATAGGAATATTTATCCACCTTCTCATGACTGTTCCTTTACATTCTTTTAAATTCTTAAAATTTGTCTACCTGTAACTTTCCTTGGTATAAATACTACCAATGGAGCTCCTTTCTGCATAGCTGCCACGTCTCCTCTAGGGGAAGGAGCTCTAGAGCTTAGGAGGCGTCTGAGAAAAGCTAGGGGTGCGTGCGTGTGAGTTTTGGGCTCCCCACCCTACTCCTGGAAATTCCTCTGCTCTCTCTAGCATGTCATTTCATCCCCTGCCCCTGCAAACCTCCCAAAGGCTGCCTTCTTTCCACCTTTAGTAGGAATTTAGTTTTCCCTTACTCTGTTTCCCCTAAAGCATGAATGAGACACTTTCTTGTTCTCCCCTCCTCCTGTCTCTAAAATTCAGACACAAAGCAAGCAAGACCTAGAAAGCCTCTAGGTGGTCTGGCTGATCAATTCCCAGGCCGGCTGCAGTGGTGTGTCAGTATGAACTCTTGGTTTTGTGTGCCAACAGTAATTGCATTTGTGCGGTGAACCATCAAATGAGTACTGCAGTATTTCAAATCAGATAGAATTGCCAGCAGAATGGATATGGAGGTACCATGCACTCTGAGTGTGATTGGTCAAGAGTCTCTCTGAAAGAATGAGTGACCTTTTCAGGAAGAGCTATTGCTTGGTACATTTTTTAAATAATAAAAGCTGGGGTGATACCCAGCCCAGTAAACATATATCCACAGTTTCCATAATCACATGAAGGCAACACAACTCCTGCATTGCATGCATTTATCTGAACTTTTATTTTGTGAATTGACTTTCTTTGCTGCTTGTTTCATCTTTATGGCAATAGGCTCCCTTACTTTATATGTAGATACTTCCCGTTTCTGTTCTCTTCACTGCTGTAAAATTAAGGTTTATATTTATTACATTCTGGGAGCAAATGGGGAATCGCCCTGAAGTAATGTAGTGTGATGCTCTAGTGAATCCCTGTGCCATACAGTGCATGTCTGCTTCAGGGCAAGTTCATTGTGACCACATGGACTCTAACTGTTTTGCTAATGCATGCTCTGATTAAGGTCTGGGGACTGGCTTTTAAGTATAATTTATACAAGGGATAAAACAAACCAAAAAACCTTTAAAAACAACCAAAAAACCTCCCACGCAAATATACTTCTTTAAAGTGAATAAAATAGCCAAAAGTGTTGAGGCTTAAAGTTTAAATGCTCTAGTAATATTGGTAATTTGCTAACAAAAAACAATCTATTATGGGCAATCTTCTTGGCCCAAGAAAGTGATTTGAAGTTGTCAGATTTTTGAGCCCGGAGGTTTTAGGCACATCTGGGATGTCCTCTTCATGTGGTACTTGTCTGTAGACAGCCTGGTAAATTGTCTCTATGGGACTGTTCTTTTAAGATGGGCCTGAATCATCAAATTCACACCTGCCAGCTTGTGTTGTTTGAATCAAGTGAGGTGTGTTTGATCCATCTTTCATTCTAGTGCATTCAGATTGATGCTTGATTTTTAATCCTTCCTTGCGGTAATACAACTCCAAGCACCATACCATAGTGGGTTAGTGTTGTTGTTATCCCCATTTTCTGATGGAGTGGGGGCAGTGGAAACAAGGCACCAAAGAGTTAAGTGACTTGCTAAGGTCATGTAGGAAGTCAGTGGTAGAGGCCAGGGTAGAATCTATGTCTTCTGCCTCCCATTCCATGCTAGCCACTGAACCATGCTGTGAAGATATGGTGGAATAACTTCAAGGCTCTAATGCATGGTTAATCATGCTAAGTTTCTTGATACCTTGCAATAATTACTTTTACTTGGCACTTCTATAGGCACCTCCTAACTGCTATTCATTAGATTACAGAAGAGCAGCCTTTGACACACGCACCTATCTCTTCCACTTGACTATCATTCTTGGTGCTTCGACCCTCTTCTCATAAAACACTTTGAAATAAAATATACCCTGTCACATAAACTGTTAATTCTGCCAATAACTGGGGCAAAGTGCTGCACTCCCTGTTTATGCCCCGCAGTAAAGCCTTTGGTTTTTAGCGTCCTCTCTAGCCCCCATCAGCACAGTATCAAAGTGTGGCTGGGGGAATGGGCTGTCTTCTGTATTCCCCAAATAGAGCGTTTTTGAGTTCTTGGAAAGAAGGAAAAGAGCTGCTTTTCTTCTGAAGCCTCTAGCAACACATTTGAGGATCGCTGACTCTTGAGTTAATCCATAGAAGCGAGGAGAAGAAAAGCTGATAATCCATTTTGGCTTTCCAGAGTATTAATGGTCTAACCTAATCGAGCCTAACTTTTTTTTTTTTTCTTGAATCTTGGTTTCTCTTGCAACACTGCTTCTTTGAGTCAAAGTCGAAACATGGCCATTGGGCAAAACTCTTATTACTGGAGCTTGTGCACCAATCCAGCCAGCTGGGGGAGTAGATATTCAAATACACAGGAGCAGTTAAGCTCCAGCTCACATTGATTTCAATAGCAGTTAGGTGCCTAATGCCTACCTGCCTTTTGTGCCTCTGAAAATCTGTTCTGTGAATGACAAATAAGTGTTGCATAACTACAATACAGAAAGAGATGCCTCTGACACTGGCTGGTCAGTGTGTGACATGGATATATGTGTCTTTATTTCTGCATTGGATGCAGCATTTGAAGATTTTTCTTAACCTGGAAAAAAAATCATAATTTTGTTCCATTGCTTATCAAACAGGCAGAAAGGAATCTCCAAAACAAAATTGCTGATAAATTTGCATTAAGCTTATTCCAAACTCATTTTTTGTATTTATGTATTCTTTCCTTTCAAACCACACCAAATTATTTCTCATTTCTTCTTTACAAGCTTTGCTTCGAAGTGCCATGCATGCTGGAGTACGCTGGTGTGCTACCAGATAAGTTAAGGGCTGCAACTCAGTCTTGCTTCTCAACTTCCATGCATTTTATGCGAGAAACTTCTAACAGCTTAATGTTTTCTTCTGATCTGGCTCTAAATTATGGGAGTGAGTGTAGCTAAGGCATGCCACCATGTGGGAATAGTTTTAGTTTTGCAAACTTAGGGGTGGTTCTGTTCAACTCCACTTGTCACTGTGGTTCTGATGTGGTTTCTCTTCCCCCCCGAACCTGCAGATGTCTGAGAGGGATGAAACATTTCCTAAGCTTTAATTACATATATTAAATAGTATTCGACTGCTAGCCACTTTAGGCTCCAATCTTGCAAATACCTAAGCAACATGAGGTGTTTTATTGGGACTGCTCACATGCTAAAAGTTTACTGATTTGTGTGTTTGTGGGATCTGGGTTCTAGACTTTAAGTGCTTTTGGGATAAAGACTGTCTTCTCTCTGGGCCTTGTGCAGTATCGGACACTCAGTCAACATTTAATGTTTTCACCCTAAATATAAAGTGTTCCATTAACTCATATTTTTCAAATCCACATTAAAACAGACATGGGATTCTGATTTTTGTGACTGCTTTTTCTTGTACTGCTGCCTTTGTTTTCTATCTATATAGGTGCTCATTGCTGTAATATCTGAGTGCCTTTCAATATAGTACCAAGCAGCATGACTAAGATCTTCCCATATTTGTTATGGTTTGGATTTAAAAAAAATACATCTTACACACATTTCTCTCTGTTTTCTGTTAGAGAAGGCAGGTCAAAGAAATAATCCGGCACTGACTGGAAGGATGGAGAGGTTTGGATCCTTAGTTCCCGGGGGCGTTCACGCTACGGTTTTGGGCCAGCTCTGAGAAAGCTCTGTCCCCTGCACAGATGAGCTTTATTTACTGGTGTGGTAGAAAGTTCCAATGTGCTCTAGGAATGGAACTATCGACCACAATCTTCATCTTGGAGCTTTAGTTGATCTTTTAGATGCTCAATGGCCTGAGCCCAGGGCACCTTGAAGATAAGGACCCAGACCTTGAACTTGATGAATCAATATTCTCTGAGCAGCCAGCCTGTGCTGCCTTTTGCTATCAGACTGTCACTGCTGTAAGCAGGCCAAATTTAATTATCCTCTCTTGAATACATAGTTCAGCAGCAGATGAGTGTGCTTTATTATCCGCTAGAGTTCAGAGCTCGTACCTGTAACCAGAACATTCAAAGAAATGCAACTGCATCTTTAGCTTCAATTTTTTTTAAAAGTACTAACCCTGAAGCTGGCACATTAGAAACTCACCCCATCACAGACTTAGCAACAGCTTTACATTGCTGTTTTTATTAACCAATCTGCCTCATTTTCATCTACTAACTTACCTTAACACTGGGCTCGAATGGCCCATTTAAAATGAAATGAGCCTGAGAAATATTGGCATCTCTATCACAGCAGTGCAAAGAGTGCTGCATGTTGGGATTTTAAAAAAATCTTACAGAAGTCTATGATGCATAATGAAAATGAGTGTAGTGGCAGCATCAACACTGTGGTGTGATGCAAACAATTATCAAGCTCTCGTAATAATCACTCGTGCATCAAACTGACTCCTGGCTTATGTGGCTCAGTTCCTAAAGATGGGATGCAGGAGGTGGCAACAGAGCAAAGTTAGTTAGTTGCTTCTTCTAAGAACAGAACATTTAGGGAGGTGGTGAGAACTGGTTTGGAACGTTTGCTCAGCGGTGCGTCTCCCTGGCTATTGTATAAGGCACTTAGCATTTCACAGACAGTAACTGCAGACTATTTTATAAGAATTTAGCCTCTGAGTTGGCTTCATCTTAGCAGCCGGCTCTTTCTAATAAATAAATAAATCGAATCCAGCGTGTGATTCTAATAACCTTTGTGCTGTTAATTTTTAATGCCTCCCCTCTATAGCGAACACCAGTTTCGTTCTAAAGCAATTTGTATGCTAAGGACTTTTGTGAATTATTTATGGGGCTCCAGAATATTTGCAATATTCTAAGTGGCCAAGTTGGGTAATTAAATTTTTTCCCCCGTTAGTTAATTGGGCTCTGGGTGAAGCAGGATGCAAACTCAGCCATTTCACAGGAAGCAAATTTATTTCAAACAGCAGATGCTGCTGCCCAAACCTTCAGAATTTGCAGTGAGTAATGGGGGTGGGGAAATGAAGTTAACTTCACCTAAGAGGCAGTTGGAAGTTTAAAGGTCAGCTCTTCAGCTGGCATAAATCCGTGTCGCTCCACTGACAGTAACAGTTATGCCTATTTTACATCTGCTGATGATTGGCCCCTAAAGGTGACATTCACGCCTACACAGAGAGCCAGCAGGAAGCCTAAGCATCATAAAAGTCCAACTTAAGCACTCAAAATTGGTCTTAAGTCCTTGTGTTGACCTCCTGCGCTGGAGTGGATTCCACCTTAAATGTGTAGGTGGAGATTTTCAAAGGCATGGATGGGAGCTCATAGATGTTAAAGGCCAGAGGGGAACTTGAGATAATTTAATCTGACTTCCTGCCCTACAGAGGCCAGAGAACCTCACCCTTTGACTTCCAGGAGGAGTTGGATGCCTAACTGCCCTCTGTGCCGTTCACAATTTGCTGCATAAAGGTAACTTTAGAATCAAAAGGTGAGACACGGTGGTCTTTTGTCTAACTTGGGCTTTATTTTTCTCTGCAGTGGAAAGATGTATGAGCTCCATGCAAGCTGGTACCCAGATGATCAAACTCCGAGGCAGTTCCAAAGGGCTAGTCCGTTTCTATTACCTAGATGAGCACAAGTCGTGTATTCGCTGGAGACCATCTCGAAAGAATGAGAAAGCCAAAAGTGAGTGCTGGCCACAGGGCCTTTCTGTGGAGAAAGAGGTTTGCATTTGCCCTGAGGAGTTGGTGTGAAGGTTTGGTAACATGGAAGGCGACCAAGGCAAATGCTGTGGCTGGACTGGAAGGACTGTGCCTGACTTGTATGAATGTTAATAGAAATTCTGCTAACTGAGGGTTAAAATAACCCGACAGACGTGGAGATGCGCTCCAGGCAAACTATGTGGGAATAACCCCAGATTGAGAGGTGTCTGCAATTGGAGGTTGGGTCTTCTCTAAAGACATCCATGGGCGAAGGAAGGGATATTCCCCTCCCCCTCACCCCTCTCCTATGCAGCACAGCTAGCTAGCTGTAGTTATGGGTGAGGCACATTCCTCTGAAGCATCTGCTACTACTGGTCATTGCTGGAGGTAGGATCCAAGGTCACATGGACAGTTGTCTGATGGGTTGAGGCAGCTCCTGTAGGATTTATCCTGCACTAGAAAGGTGGAGATTACTGGTTGCAAATAAAGACCCCATTCATGCAACCAGGTCTTTATGGACAAACCCCATTAGAGTCAGTCAGGATACATTTAGACATAGGTATCTGCCCTCACAGGTCCAGCTGCATATTCTGGCCCAAGGGGCTGCTCTTTTTCTGCATTCAGCTGCATGTCATACTGTATTATGGTCATGCAAAATCGGGGCTCCATTGTGCCAGATGCTGGAGGAAAAGGTAGTGAGAGGCTGTCCCTGCCACAAGTAGCTTGCAATTGAAATAGACAAGAAGGATGAAGGGTGGGAGGGGAAGCAGAGGGGACTTGCCCAAGGTCTTCCAGCTGGCAGCGCCGAGTCAGAAATGGAGCCCAGGACTCCTGAGACCTGGATTGGGTGGGGAGGGTATTTCTGTTCTCCGACCTGGGCCGTCGTGTACCAAACAGCTTAATATTTTCCCTGAGAGAGTGTGTGTGTGTATTTTATGTATCTTTTCACCAGATGGTGGCTGATCCACTCCAATGAAAGTATAAATGATTGAGAAGCAATGATTACTTCACAGACACAAGTTGTAACCTGCAGAAAAACAGGGCTTCAATTATTTGTTTAACAAGAGCTGCTTAATGAGACGTGTGAAACTGTGCTGGCAAGGAAACTCTGCTGGAGAGGTATCTGACAATCATCACGCCGGGGGAGGAGCATGGAGACTGAAAACTTGGGGATCAAATTTAACCTTACTGTTTCCCCTTTCAAAACTAAAAAAGGAATGTAAATGTGGGCACAATCAGCCTCTCCCTGTCTGGTTTTCATGTAAAGATGCACAAAGAAGGCACCTAATTTAAGAGAGATGCTTGCCTAATGATTAAGGCACTGGACTAGGACTTGGAAGATCTAAGTTTGATTTCTGGCTCAGCAACAGACTTGCTTTGTGACCTCTGATAAGTCACTTAATCTCTCTGTGCCTCACTTTCCCATCTGTGAAATGGGAATAATAATCCTTCCTTTGTCTGTTTTAGCCTAGATTTTGTAAAATGATTGCACACAAATAGACTGCTCTGGGATATTAAAGGCTGTGATTGGTGTTGACAATGTCCTTGGAGTGAGTGTGCTATCGGCAGATAGCTCATGAACCGGATGTTAAGTCTTTCTGCATTTCCACTTTGACATTTGCTTTACCTAATGCTATTTGAGTTCTGTGTGTGTGTGTCTGTGTGTGTTCCATCCCCCCTTACTGATTAACAGTAAGCCCCGAGGGCAGTGATGTAACAAAGAAGAAAGCACTGAATTTGTGCTTAGTTTAATTTCAAATGAAGAAAAGCTGCCTAAGACTAGAGTCTATGTTGGATTTTAAATGTTCTCCTTATGTCAGCTTGATCTAAACTGCTTTCCTCTTAGAAACATTTAATGGTGCAGTTTGGATTTTTGCCCTGCTACAATGCTTTTCCTTTTTAAATCTTTTAAACTTCTGGCATGTGTAGATCTGTGTAATATATACTCTCTAGCTGCACAGTACACATACCATAGCAAGCAGATGTCTACTCCTAGGGAGAGTCACGCTTCTTGTAATCTCAGGAGGACACTGTAATCTGCAAAATTACATTCTGTACTGGGGTTTATTTTATTGTTAAAATTTCTCTTCTTGTTACCTAGGATCTTTAGAAGGGAAACAAATTTTTCAAATAATGATAGGCTGCGTGGGCTCTGAGTGTATGTGGATACTGTACACTGTTTCACTAAACCAAAGGGCATTCTATAGCATTTTAAGACTTGTGTACTCAAGGGGAGGAGGAATGGGGGTTGACAAATGTTACCAATATCTGGGTAATTTACTCCCAAACCTAAATGTAGGAAGAAAGCTGGTAGCTAGAGATGTAAATGATCAGTTGAAATCAAGTCCTGCAAAGGCAAGAATTAGTTCCTGAGTAAATGACAGTAGGATATAGGAAAGACAGTGGGGGTCAGTAGCTAATCTGAGAGTCCGGGAACCTGGGTTCTGATCCTGACTCTGCCACTTAGCTATTGTGTGACCTTGGGCAACTTACTTCACCTCTCTGTTTTGCCTACTTTCGTCTTGTCTATTTAGATCATAAGCTCCTCAGGGCAGAGACCATCTTGCTGTGTATGTGCAATGCCTAGCACAATGGATCTCAGTTGAGTGCTCTAAGCACTATCTTAATATAGATATTATACAGTTATCATGTTTAATCTTAGCCAAGAACAGGAAGGTTGACAACAGAGTAGGACGTGCCTCTTCTGTTGCTGCTTGCGTCCCTTGTTGGCTGAGCTAGCAAAGGCCTTGCTTAAATCCAACTCAATGGCACATCTCTGTCTATCTGTAATATCAGTGAGACAAGGTGGGTGAGAGAGTATCTTTTATTGGACCAGCTTCTGTTGGTAGACTGATACTGGTACCTGATGTGAGCTCTAGTCTGGACTGAGTTTGGGCGTTGTGTATCCTTTGCATAATGAGAGGCTTAGGTAAACACAGATCTAATTTCAACATATTGGCTGTTCCTAGAGCTGCGTTTCCTTTCTATAGCCCTCTTCTTCCAACACTGAGCTTCTTGGCCAAGTTCAGCAGCTGATGGTGCTTCATAAGTGACCCAGCAGTAAAAGAGGATGGCATGGAGGGAATAACATCAAGGATAAAACAGCTGAACAAAAATTGCTTTTGCGTAAAAGACATTGGGACTTTCACTTGCCCATCACTAACAGCAAGGGGACAGGAAGAGGAAGGAGCCAGTTATCCTGAGGATGGGGCTGGCTGCTATGCTGCATTATTTTTCACAGCTACCTCAGAAAGTAGACTTTACAACCCCAGGCCAAATCTTTCCTGTTGCCATGGTGTAATTCTGTAGTTATATGGATTTACACTAGTGTAATCAACAGTAAATATTGCCCCTAAATTGGATGGTGATCTCCTTCGTGAGAGGCTGTCTTTTAAGAGCTGTATGGACACAATGGGGTTCAGCACTAGGGCTTTGAGGCTCTATGGTAATATTACCCCTGATAAATAAGAAGAGTTGGAGACCTGTTCCTTGTAGATTATGATAGATGGAACCCCGCTAGGCCAGGTACGGGCATTGCATGGAAAGCAAACTTATTTGCAGATCTCAAGTTCAGGAAAACTGTCACGCAGAAAGGCGCAGCTCAGCCAGACCCCCCCAAGAGAAAAGAATGTGGTATTAGTGGGGACCTCCTCCTACAAACACTCCTGAGCGTACTTGTAGCAGAAAATGCCATGTGCTGTTGGCACGGATGCAGGCAGGAGAGAGTCTGTGCTTGCATTTCTCAGTTTGAGGAAACTAGTTGTAAAAAGCAACCATTCCAGTGGGAATTATAGGCTAAGACTCATAAGAAATATCAGCTCTTAAGGTGAAGCTTGTTTCTCTGAATTTTGAAAAGAGTTTTACCCAAGGAGCATGTCTCTCCAGTATTGGAACCGTAGGATACTGTACACAACTACTGCACAAAATCCATTGACATTGAAAGTAATTTTGGTGGTGATGAGGGGCTAATTAATGCACAATGACACTACACCTCAAGAGAGGAAATGGGGCCCAAGCTGATACCTCCAGATCTGACCACTGGGGAAGCCTGCACCCAAACTTCTGTAGCTTGGGTTTAACTCTGTTAAGGACAGAAATGGAGAAATCCTGAGTACCGTGGAAACAGCAAAAAGGAAACCAAGTAGCAAGACTGGCTAAATTTGGTTGAACCTGCGTAAATAACATGCAGCTGCATTCCATGAGAGACAGTAGTAAATGCTGTGTGTATTTAAAAAGCCTGTCCATGGGCTAGTTAGGGCATGGGAGGCTGACTGGCTGCATGCGCCTCTGACTCTTTCACGGCCTGTGTGTAGGCTGTCTCCACAATGGATCATGTGTAGGGAAACATCTGTAAAGTGCAAAATGTTTGATTTTGTTTCTAGCTGGAGGAAATGGAAAACCAAATATATTTACAAAGAATAGTGGAAAAGAGTTGCGAGCAGTTGAATGGCAGTTCACACAGGTTACAAAAGCTTAAAGGAAAGACACAAAAGTGCTAGAAACTAAAATGTGTGTCATAAAATCCAGGTGTGTTAATCTGCAGATTGCTTCATGCCCCTTCATCTTCTCAGTCTGAAATAAGATCTGCCTGCTTCTCTAGGTTCATTTTGTTACATATCCTTTTTCCTTGTTTTATTTTTCCAGTGACAAAGCGCTCTTGTTTAAGTCCTTGGCCAAGTGGTAATGTTCAGCAATGAGGATAAAGGGGGTAATTTGTTTTTCCAGGACAGAAAGAAATAGACCCTTCCCCCCTAAGAGTCTGGTTACACAACTAACACTAATGATCTTCCTCTGACCATCTCTAATGAGCCACCTGCCTCTCTTGTTCTTCTAGTCTCCATTGACTCCATCCAGGAGGTGTGTGAGGGGAAGCAGTCGGAGATCTTCCAGCGCTATGCCGATGGCAGCTTCGACCCCAACTGCTGCTTCAGCATCTACTATGGAGACCACATGGAGTCTCTTGATCTGGTGTCCTCCAGCGGGGAGGAGGCACGCACCTGGATCACGGGGCTCAAGTACCTGATGGCAGGGATCAGCGATGAAGACAGCCTGTCAAAACGGCAGAGGACCAGAGACCAATATCCTTCTATGCTGGGGGGAAGGGTGTTTAACAGGGAGGGGTGTATCACTCCTAATGGAATTTGCGGAGCTGTCCTTAGTGCTTATTTCATTGTCAGCAAGTGCCAGGCCCAGGGTTGCACAATGGCTCCTATCTCCCGCTCCTTGTTCCCAGAGGGCCATAGCTGAGTGTGGGGTGTAGCATTCCATGCTCTGTTCTGAACGGAGGAAATCCCTCCCACTTTTGTGCTCTGCCATTGGGACCCCCTCCTCCAGCCCAGCTCACACACCCACTCTCCTGTTTTCTGTCTCTCACCTAGGTGCATCCTGAAAAAGCCACAGGGATATTTTCAAAGACACAAATTAGGTGCACGACTCCCATTGACATTCAGTGGGAGATGGGCTTCTAGCTGCCCAATGTGTCTTTGACAATACACTTAACCCTGAAAATAGGTGGCAAATGAGTGAGAGAGGCTGGGGGTGGACATAGCGGGTGCTCTGTCTATCACCAGTTGTCATCCTGCAAGAAACTCTCAACAGCTGACACTTTGCATGTCAAAAGTCCTCCCAAGAGGATTGGAGGCCAATGCTAGGTGAAAGATGAAGGGAGAATGGAATTTTAAAAAATGAAGGGCCACATTCCACCTTCAGTTAGTCTCTGTGCAGCCGTATCCATCTCCGCAGGCTGCACAAGGCAGAATTCACCTCTACATTTAGAACTTAAAGCCATCTCTCATTTGTGTGAGGTAGATAGCCTGTGCTGTCTGTCAGGCCAAGGGGCTGCTGCTGAGGTTATTTGCACGAGGAGGATTTTAATCGGCATCATTTAAGCTCACGTGCAGACAAACCAAAATCCTCCCCCCCACACACACTTTAACATCAGTATTTGCAGAATAGACACTTGCTACTGTGTTGGAGTGGGGTTTTCACCACTGGAGTAAATGCGCCATCTTGAGAGGTGGTAGCTAGGGCATCAGAAGAATCTGCACCGTGTCTATACTGGGGCTTAGAGAAATTTACCTACATCTCTCAGGGACGTGAATTAGTCCATGTAAGTTTTAGGTGGAGACCAGTCCCAAATAATGTTCAGTAGGGCCACTTGGTGCTCCCTTGTCTGTCTTAACTTCAATTAAATGTGGTTGAAGCAAACCTTTGATGAGGCCGATAAGAATGGCGATGGCAGTTTGAGTATTAACGAGGTGCTCCAACTGATGCACAAACTGAATGTGAACCTCCCCCGACAGAAAGTCAAGCAAATGTTTAAGGTAAGAAGTGAGCATTCTCATTTCTAAGGGAAGAAGGACTGAGCTGCAGAGTGCTGATGTGCACCATGACAGGAGAGAGTGTAAATGCTTCGCTGGCTGATTCCTTTTCACTGCTTCAATGGATGCTGCATTGTGCATTTCAACAAGTTGGAGAGAACTCTGGAAACAAAGGTGTCATGAGTATATTCTTAGCTTCAAAGGAAAAAGATGCTTCTACTGAGTTGTATGGTGTAAGGACAAGCACGGCCTATCTGTCTCTGTGAGTTTCCATGCCCCACCCTCCCATGCTCAGGGCCAGATTCCAGTCTTGCACTGCACCAGGCCTTCCTTTAACTCCAGAAGTAAGGATTTTGTTGGGACCACTCATGGAGTAGGTGAGACCCTTTCTTTCACAGAGTATCAAAATTTGACCAATATTGTTATAAACTTGGTCTTCTATGGCAATTGGTTGTCCTTGATCATTTCCAGCCATGGAGTGAAATGAGCATTCTTCCACCTGCAATGGACTGGTCCTTTGGTGATGTTGACTAGGTGGACTGTGCTTGCAAACCATGAGCTTTATCCAAAAATCAGCTGCTGCCTCTCACCAAGTAGTTGGTTCCCAGGACTATTGCTTTACAAATACCTGGGATGCCTTTCTGAAGTTTGAAAGGAAGAAATTATTCTTAAGGGGCCCTGCGGGACGGAAATGCAGATACAAAATTAAAGATCCTGTTGAGAAACACCTTTAATAGCAGAACCTGGATTTTGGTCCAATGAGTTTAAAAGCTACCCATTCTAAGGGGCTCAGGTTTCATTGACCTGACCTGTAGCCAAATCCCCATTTCACTAACCTAATTGCCCTAATTTTTAATGGTCTAGCAAAGTGCTGTTGCTAACTGGGTTGAGATGACTCATGCATGATGCCAGGTGCTGTTGGCTAGCAGAGAAGTCATTGCATTGTTGTGGGCAGCCCCTTGGGGTGATTACTGTGTGTGATAGTGGGGTTGTGACTTCACCTTCCTTCTGTCACTCCCTTTCATCCCTCTTAACTATCACTCTTATTCCTTAAATTTGGCCTAGAAGTAGGTCACACGAGTTGTTGAACATTATCTCCCTCTCCACTCCAGGGATCTCTCTTGGCATTTCTTCCTCTCTTCAAAGTGCTCTGGCTATTCTTTCAAATGATGTCTTAATCCTCCTGCCAAATCTCAGTTGAGTAATTATGACTGCCACACTCCCTTTCGCACAGCACTCTGTGAGATGCATTGCTTCTAGTGGGTAAATTATGGGATGCCAGGTACCGTGCCCAACTTTTCTCTTCCTGAATGCTGGGTGCTTAGCTCATAGTCAGTGGAGAAGGAGAAGATCTGTGGGTTTGGAGTTGATCTCTGTTTAAGTGTCCACTTCAGTTGGGCTAAAATGCCCTTGTAGATGTTCTGGCTAAGTGAAGCAGTGAGTGAGGTGGAGGAATTGATTGGCTGCGGGGAGTGGAAGTGTATGCATGAGAGAGAAAAAATGTGGTTGGCTTGATATAGCAGGTAACTGGGTGTCCAAATACTCGCTATTTTTATCCTGCTGTTGAAAATATGCCCTTAAGCTTCCAGGCAGTAAACCCAGAAACCCATCAACGGGACCCTCTTTTTGTATATGCAAGATGGGGAGAGAAGAGGCTGGTCTTCTTAGATGAGTAGTGGTCCATGGTTTGATTAGTGTATCCCTGGGAGTATTTAGAGGTCTTTCAGGGGGTACATCAACTCATCAAGATCAGTGTTTCTCAACCTGGGGGTTGTAGCCCCAGGTGGGATCACAGGACGGATTTAGGGGGTCGTAAGTGCAGAGCCAGTATTAGAGGATGGCAAGCAGGGCAACTGCCTAGGGCCCCACACCACAGGGGGCCCTACAAAGCTAAGTTACATGCTTCAGCCCCGCTGCCGGAGGCTCAGGCTTCAGACACAGCTCACAAGTAAAAAACTGGCTCCATTATCACGCTGAAATGTAAGTACAATATTTATATTCCAATCAACTTATTTTATAATTATGTGGTGAAAATGAGAGTAAGCAATTTCTCAGTAATAGTGTGCTGTGACACTTTTGTATTTTTATGTCTGATTTTGTAAGTAAGTAGTTTTTAAGTGAGGTGAAACTTGGGGTACACAAAACAGGGGTACAGTAGTCTGGAAAGGTTGAGACGGACTGGCATGACAGATGGCTGCTGGAAGAACAAAAGCAGTCAGGAAACTTGAATATAGTAAAATCTTTTTTCACTGGAATGAGATGTTGCTGACCTCTGTGTCTCGCATGTTTTTTTTTAAATTTACTCTGCTGGTAAAATGCAGAAGATTCCTCCAAAACTTCCCTGCTCAAGGAAGGACATTTGTAAGGAGTGCGTGTGCAGGTCCTCAGCTGGTGTAATTGTCTTAGCCCCATTGACGTCAGCTGAAGATCTGTCCCCTGAAGTCTTCATACTGGAGAACTTAAAAGTCATCTCTCCCATTTATGCAGCAGCTTTGTAAAAAGTAGTTTCTTAATCTGCTTTGATGGTACACTTCTCTGCAGAGGAGTGTAAAATCTGGTTCTTTTATATCCAAAGACATTCACCTGGGAAAAAAAATTTTAAGTGCACTCAATATTGGATAACTTTGTTAAATTGGTTTACCGGGTTCCTGTTGGAACAGTCATACATCAAAGATAATATTACTAGATATGACTGAAACATGTAGCTGTATGACTATTGCAGAGAAATCTTTCTTGACCTACATGTTGATCTGAAGTCTGGTCATCAACTTGGTCTTCTCTGATCACACCCACTATAATAATCTGTTTTTGTTGGAGTGTTGTATCAAGCATTCAAATACTCACATCTGTCAGGTTGACATGGCTATAACAACACTGCATATGTGTCTTTTGCAATGCAGATCGCTACCCCTTTGCAGTTAGTTCTGCTGTTGTCCTTGACCCAGTTTATTGTCTAATTAAATAGAAGAGGATTAAAGATACATCTCTGCCTTCACACCAGTGATCAAAAAGCTGATTTGTGCACTGGACCCTGATGGGAATTGAGCCAGTGTGTTGTTGTAAAGTAAGTAAACAACTGCAGCCGTTGCAGTATACCATGTGCCTTAGGAACCTGCCAGCAGTAGCAGAATTGTAAAGAGGTGGCCTTGCTGTTGATGTGTTGGAACTGGAGAGAAGGATCATTTTAAAAAATCTAAAGGCTGGGGTATCAAAGGAGTTGCAGGGAGTTAAGCTGTCGGAGACATTCCATGGGATAGAACAATAGGGCTTGAAGGGACCGCAAAGGTCATCTAGTCTAACCCCCACCTGCCAAGGTACAGAATTTTGGGCTCCTTTGAAATCCAGCCTAAATCCATCAATCTTAGATGCTCACATGGACCGCGTTCCAGTCATATCTGAGCACCTCAGTCTTCAATGTTGTTACTCTCCCGACACCCCTGTGGGTAGGGCAGTGCTATTATTTTCATTTTACAGATAGGGAAACTGAGGCAGAGAGAGGCTGAGTCAGTTGCCCAGGAGCACACAGGAGGTCTGTGGTGGAGCAGAGAATTGAACCCAGGTCACCCAAGTTCTTGATTAGTGCCCTAACCACTGGACTGTCCTTCCTCTCTTACCACTTGTCCAGGGAATATCTTCAGCTCCTGTACAGACCCACTGAAACGGGGTTAAGACTCAGTGGCTAAAGATTTCTCTGCAAGTCTATCCCTTCATCTTCCCAAAGTTTTTCTGTCTAGCCTTCTGGACTCTCTGCCCTGGTTTTGGTACAATAGGCCTGGAGTGAATCTGCCTTGACACATTGAGCCTCTCCTCTCACTCTGTAGCTAGACAAACAACCAGTCTTGGAGTCCTTGCCAGTGTTAAACTGTCTTTGATCTTTATATGTAATCATCTGGGTAAATACCATTCCAAGGCTGCAGCCAAGTGAAATGCAGTTGAGGTACAGTATGGTTTGAACTGTTATCAGGTTCCTCTGAAATCTTAGCATGGTGGTGACTGTGTCATGAGACTTTCCCTGACTGAGCTGTGATGCTTTGCATCTCAGTGGGAAGGAGCCCAAAAATTCTCTTCCAGTAGCCATTCAGGAGCAGGCAGTATCACTCTCTGTAGTCCACTGTTCCCTGTTATGTTGTCTGGGGACTTCTGTAACTGGGACTTCTGGGTTCTGCTCCCAACTCTACCGCTGACCCACTGCATAACCGTAGGCAAGCTCCTTAACCTCCATGCGGGTGAAAGTCACCCCTGTGCAGAAGGCTGGCACTGCTTAAATCCTATTTGCAGGGCTCATATGGTGCATAAGTTCAGTGTCTGTGCTGTGCACTGAGATGCTTGAATGACAGGCACTAGGCAATTGGGTTCACTTCGTAACAACAACAATTAGTTGTAACGTTGTCCTAGAGCGGGAGCCGAGTCATAGAATCATAGAATCATAGAATATTAGAAAAGTCCTAGTCCAACCCCCTGCTCAAAGCAGGACTAACCTCAGCTTATCATCCCAACCAGGGCTTTGTCAAGCCTCAGCGCAGGTAACCCATTCCAATGTATTTTTTCCTAATGTCCAACCTAGACCTCCCCCCTGCAACTGTTCATTGTCATGGATCACTCTTACTGCCCCATCCTGAGCTGCTTGTGTTGTGGTTACTCACTGGAGCCTTTATAGCAACCTTATTAGAATATGGGACTTTTGGCAGTGGGATAGCTGCTGGTCCTACCCAGCAGAAATAGTCAATCATCCGTTTTACCGGGAGCCGGAACAAAAACATCGCCCCCAACTAGATTCCCTCAGTACCTGTATGCGGTTCTGGATTCCTCTCCTTCAGATCCCCAGCTGTTCTTCTAGCTCTCTCACCACCCCCTGCTTGTGCCACAGGGAAGGGAAGGCAAAGTGAACCCTTTGCTTACTGGGAAACTGCTTTATCCTTGCATCCTGCCACAAGCAGCTTTTGTGGACAGACCTTATGGTCTATGACTTTGGGTTTTACCTTGAGTTTGATAGGAAAATTAGGTGTGTGTGCACACACGTATGTGCACGGCGGGAAGAGGATGGCACTTTGGAATGATCTGGCTTGATCCTGGGAAGGGAAGAGAAGGCATTTGAATTCCCTCCCCTGCCTCATGACAGTGGTAGAAGATTTATTCTGGTGCCTCCAGGCACAAAATATTTTTAGCCTGCAACCTTTTCTGCTGCGTTTTCTTCATCCTGCTGACAGCTGATGCTGACGCCTGCCCTGCTGTCTCTTGTGACCTGTGTAGACTCCTCTGTGGATATACAATGGTAGGGTTTGCTCAGCTGAAGCATGGAAAACTGAATGGGTCTGTGGCTTGCAGCAACCCAGGGGCAGGGGGAAGGAGGGAGAAGTTATTGCAGAGCCTGAGAAATCTCTAGCAACTGCAAAATACAGATTATCCTGGCATATATGTGGGGGCATATAGTGTATCTATAACTTTTGGTGCCCTGTGGGTATAAAAATTGCTGCCCTGATAACAGCTTACAGTGAGATGGAAAAACCAGAGCAGGAGCTGATAATAGTGATGTCTTTCAACCATAAACCTCACACATCCAACAAACTTGTCTGTGTTACTGAAGAAAGTCTTTGATGAATAAAATATGTAGGATTTTAAAACTCTGTGCTGAGGTTTTTTTGTTTTCAAAGTGCCCTGGAGAACAAAGGCTCTTCCCTCCCATGGCAGTGGGAAGATAATCCTCAGACATCTATCACTATGCCCTCAGACTGGCAGTACTATAATCTGCTGATACCTGTATTACTAGATCCTATGCACCATCTACTTCTGCTCCACTAAGAATCTGCTCCTTTCATCAGTGGGGCTGGACTATAATGAGGCTTTTCAATGGGGTGGGGCAGATGGTGTCTCTGTACAGGCAGAACATTTTAATAAGCTTCTTTGCAATGCCAGTGAATGCCAGGCTCACATATGCAGCACTGTGGAAAATGAAATGTAAAAACTCATTAAAGTTAGTGGATTAAAGGGAGTCGCTTTCTAAGGTAAATCATTCGGATTGACGGGAGCCAAAGGGTAGAGTCTGGTAAATCCTCTGTGACCAGAGTATGGGTTTCTATTAGTAACAAGCTAGACTCTTGTCTTAATAGTTTCAGATGAATGGCAATAATTATATATGCCCGGCACTTTAGAAATCCTGTTAATGGAGAAAAAACTGGATGTGCCTTTTCCATATGAAAGTGTATAAATGAGAGAGCAGCCTGGTCTGAATCGTGGATATAATTGGTATTCTGTTATATAAAACTCCTGATATTAAGCAACTCTGAATTGCCTAATCAAAGCAGAAATCTCTGCCTTGGTTAATGGAAGAGCTGCACAGAATGTTGCTAAAACTAACACTGTACATCATACATGGGGTTTGAAGGCGATCACCCTTGGGTTTAATTTTTCTAATTAATATCCTTTCACCGACTCAGCTGAATGCCTGTTTTTATTAAAGTGATTTATTTTAATTCTACATGGTACTTTATTTTTAAAGGAGATGAATGTTGTGAGTTTTCCCCCTATTCATTCATGGGAGGTGGGGGATAGAAGAAAGTGCAATTTTATTATTAGTGAGGTTTTACTCACAACTACATTCAGATGTGTCTGACTGGGCTCCTTTAATAAGTGTAGGGTCTCTGAACTGATTGACCTGTTTTACTTTGGCTCCTAATTCTATTAACCATTTCAGAGCCTACACAAAATTTAGTTTCAGTGTAGTTGGTAAAGTGTCAAGCTGCTAAATAAAAATCAACCATCCAGGGCAACCAAGAGTTAGAAAGGGTCTGTGGATTCCTTGGGGAACTGAGAATAGATTAGGAAGCTGATAATGTGTTGCTGATAACGTATTGAGAGTATCTCTGTAGATAAATGCTTGGTTCCTTGGGTAAATCAGGGATTTTAAGTTTTGCCGTGTTTTTGGAGAACTAGCTGTGTGTGGGTATTTAACACTGGGACTCCTAAATGGAGTTTGTGCTGTTAGTTCAGTGCTGCTGTCCATGGTCCTGTTACGTTATGTTCCCTGAGACATTTCCCACCTAACTGATAAAACTGCAGCCTTTCAGTCTCTGATCTGTAATGCGTTTAGGCTTGTCTATAACAAAGATGTACAAAGCAGCCTGCTGACAACTCAATTGCTGGAACACAAAGTGGGGGATGTGGGAGGAGCTCATTTTACATGCCATCCTGCATTGCTCTCTTAGCTTAGATAAGTCACATTTTTTTCTTACCATTTGGCCTTGTGAAGACTTCTTGCACATTTGTTGTTTACTGAGGAATTCCCACACCCATCAAAGCATTAAAACAGGTCTGCGGGATCTTCAGTCCTGAAACGATGCGAGATACACATCATGGCTTGATAATGCAGCAGCTTAGTTCCAAAGGACCATGTCTCAAAGGGGTGGTTAAGCTCTAAGTATGGTACAACTAATCAAATGAGCACAGGTGTCTGACACTGGGAAAGAATATATGCAGTGTTGTAGCTGTGTCAGTCCCAGGATGTTAGAAAGACAAGGTGTGGGAGGAAATATCTTTTATTGGACTAACTTCTGTTGATTCTCCATCTGCACTGAAAGGTGTGTTCATAAAAATGGGACCAAGTGAGTATAATGATGGGAAGTACTGATTCAAAGCTGATTTCATTAGGCACAAATCCTAAAAGATCAGCACATGTGGAATCTGGCTGTATATTGAATTATTCTGTCTGTCATCTGCCAGACTCTGCCGGTTGCGTTTTCTCATAGTCTGAAATGGAGGCGGCTGGAGTTGTCGTACCCATAAAGGTTACAACCACACTGCAGTTCAAGATGTGTGTAGACATACCCAAGCATGCTTGTATCTAGCTAGATAAAAGGCTAGCTCAAGTAACAAGAGCAATGAAACCAGAGCAACACAGGTGGCTCTGAGGGCTAGCCCCACCCACCCTGTCTTGGGCCACATAAGCAGCAGTTTTACTGCTGTTGTTACTTGAGGTGGCTGTCATCTACACGTGCTGTAGTCACACTTCCTGATTGCAGGGTAGGCTTACTATCAGTAGCTCAACATGCCCACACTTGTCTGCCTGATAGAATTTGAAGATGCTGGACTAGCTGTGTCCTAAACCATCTATGCAGACCCTTCTTCATTTGAATGTTTGGTGAAGTCTGACCTGGCTGCTGTGTCTTTGGTGGGAGACGTTGATTGGACTCGGATCTTCCATAAGAGTGTTTTTCTGGGGGCCATGTTCCACAAACAAAATTCAGATCTGAGTTTGACTTTTGAACATTCTTAAATTTTTGCTGGGTTCTAGTCTGAATTTTTTGGTTCAGGCTGGTGTCGAAGTATTTTGCCTTCCTAAATTTCTCAGAGTTCATCTCTGGCTGATAGGAGTCCTGATTTTTACAATAACTACAGCAGAAATGTGCGGTGGCTGACTTAGATCAGCGGTACTACAAACCTATTCAGCAGCTGTCTTATCTTTCCTTTGGCATCTTCTGTATGTATGGAGACTTCAGAGCCCATTCCTAAGCATCAACCAGATACAATCAAATCATGTGTTTGTCAGACAAAGTGACTGAGCCCTAAGGCCTTCAAGGGGCTCTTTATCCTTATGATTTACTGGTTGTTTTTTTTTCCTTCCTTCTCTCTCTCTAACAGCTGCTCAACTTTAATTGAATCTTTAGTCTTGGTGGGCTGGATTCTAGGCTGAAGCACTGAGCTTCATTCAGATTATTCTCGCTGTTCAGGACATTTTCTGTGTGTTCTGGATGGATGGCTTTTTTTCATTATACCCCAGAGTTGTCCTAGTCCACTGTATTGACTTTACTCTGCCTTATCTGGTGGAATTTACAACCCTGTTCATTAAAAAGAGCTCCTTTTGCATGTTTCATGTTGCCTCCATTGTACGAAGTATTTTCCCCTCCCTCAGAGACTGCTCAGAATTCATTGTAGAGAGGTGATTCCCTGAAGGAAGGGTGGTCCGTTGGTTTTTAATAATCTTTTTAAAGCGTTGCCATTGGTATCGCTCAGCCCAGATTTGACTGGTCTTTTTCATTAGGCACAAAACCTTATGCTTTGCATCAGCTGTTCTTTCTTTTGAGACACTTTTTTTGAGACAGACACTGAGATCTCCCCTCCTCTCAGTCTGTGTGGTTGAGGGGTCTTCTTACAGCTAGCTCCCATAAACTGACATGCAGATTAATGGCCTTATTTAAACAGGACACTTTTGTGGGTTGGGCCGTGGAGGGGGAGGAGGGGAATATTGGTGCAATATGCACCTGCAACATTTCTCCCTCTGCTTTCTTTGGGCTTGCAGTTTGTTGCAGGTAGAAATCTGAGTACTTAAATGACAGATACCTGACTGCAGTCACAATTTAGATGCATAGCCCCCTGAATGGCTGGACTTGTATGTTGTGGTTTCAAAAATGCAGGTGCAATTTTTGCCATTGCATGTTTTGTCTACCAAAAAATATTACCCTTTAAAAATCTGACCTCATGCAAATTGCCCCTCCCAATCTCCCTTCCCCCCAAAAAAAGATCAATAGGAAAATCATTGAGACTCTTGCCTGGGGCACAGAGCTGGGGTGTGTTGGGTTCTGATCATGGTTGTTCCGCTGACTCCATAGGTATCCGTAGGACTCACTTGGCCCGTCTGTAGAATGGCTGGCTGTAATTTATCCACCTAACATTTTCTTATCAGACTTAATGTTTGTAAAGTGCTTTGAGGCTGCTGAGTGAAAGGAGCACTAGAGGTGCATTGTTAATGGCGGTCCAAATGCCAAACCTTTTGTCTGTATGTCTAATTCTCCACACTTATCCTATGGTGTTCCCCTCTAGTTTTAGGCTACATTAGTCCAAAAGGCTTGGGCTCCCTTTAACAGAGAGCAAGAGAACTGCAATAAAGAAAAGGCCCCAGAGTGACAATACTCCTTGATACTTACTGGTAACAGAAATGGAGCTGATCTATATTCCAGAGAACATCAGAAAGCATTATCGCACAGGAGTTCTGTGTCGTTAGTGCCAAAGAACACTAATGGAGCATGAGGCCTACATGATGGCAAATTGAAAATGGAATCAGATTTCTGTACTCAAAGCAGTTATTGAAGTAAAACAACTCTTAATAAACTGGTGATGCAGTTAAGATATAATGTGAAATTGCTAATCCAAATTGATTTTTTTTTTTTTTTGTATTTTATTGTATTATCAAAGCTGAATTCCAACAGTATTCATTCTGATATAATGGCGTTTGCTGACATGGGATCATATTTGCATTTCATCCAGCTTTAAAGCCCCTGTGAAGAATCCTACTGTTGATGGGTCATAAAGGGAAAAAAGTACTTGTCCCATTTGAAACATGAGGGATAATGTAATGGGGAGAATTGGGTCATTTTCTGTGGTGTGTTTTGTTTTGTGATTTACTGGTTAGTTTGTGTCAAAGGATATTTTCTCACTCCTGTCTCTCTGTGTATTTCTGATCAATGAATAACTACTTTGTAATTAGTGTTTTCACAAAGTAGACCGAGGGAGAAACATGCAGCATGAGCATGCACTTTCCGGAGATGTTGTATATGGCTCCCTGTCTCAACAGATTGTGGGCTGGATCCTATAGTTCAGTGGGTCTCAATCTTTCCAGACTATTGCACCGCTTCCAGGAGTCCGATTTGTCTTACATACGCCAAGTTTCACCTCACTTAAAAACTACTTGCTTACAAAATCAGACATAAAAATACCAATGTCATAGCACACTAGTACTGAAAAATTGCTCACTTTCTCATTTTGTCTGTATGAAATTTTAGTTTGAATTGACTTCACTAGTGCTTTTTATGTAGCCTGTTGTAAAAGTAGGCCAATGTCTAGATGAGTTGATATACCCCCTGGAAGATCTCTGCGTACCCCCCAAGGGTTTGTGTACCCCTGGTTGAGAACCACAGCTATAGCTATAGAGAAATTGAGTGGTCTTGTGGATAAACACTGGCCTAGGATGCAGGAGACTGGGGGGGGTCTAGTCTTAGCTCTGCAGTATTCTTTCTTTGTGCCTTATTTCCCCTCAGTAAAATGGCAAAAATATTTGCTGTTCCATCTTTTGTCTTGCCTCTTTAGACTATAAACTGTCTGGGCACGGATGGTCTCTCTTGCCATATGTTTGTACAGCACCTAGCATGATGGGTCCATGACCTCTTCTGGGAACTTTAGGCAGGCACCACTGTATTACAGTATGTACCTCAGTGGCCTCCAGTTGCAGACACATGCACACAATTGGTGGTGCTGTAAAGATCCTCAGGTCTCAATGATAAGCTTCTGTGCTGGGCCCCATTGCTGCCCTGCCGCTCATGAGACTGGTCTGGAGCAGCTCCATTTCAGCTGTGGTCCAGATCACATGTAATTGGACGGAAGATCTTGTGCCTGCTAGGCTGGTGCAATTGGCCAAAGAGTGGGGAACTGTTCAGATGCTGCTCAGATTAGGCTGGATGCCGAGAGCAGTGTTTTATTTATTACTGCTTTATTTCCTCCATAGGACCCTATTAAATTAACGTGCCTGTAAAGGCTCACTCGTGCCCTAGGAATTCACAGGTGGGCTCCTGAATCATGGTGTTTGTTTCTAGTGACCTTCACAGGAGATCACAAGTGGCCCCTTTCTCCTGGACACATGCATGTCCTCTCCCCGGTCCTCAATTACATAGGGCCCTGCCTCATTGCCATAGATGGGAGAACCCTCCACAGGTGGGGGACCAAGTGGACAGGGCCGCCTCTGGGAAAGTGAGCTCTGCACTATGCATGTGTCTGAGAATCATAGAATATTAGAGTTGGAAGGGATCTCAAGAGGTCATCTAGGTCATCTAGTCCAACCCCCTGGACTGAAGGGGTGGGGGTGGGGTGGTTGCAAGCCATTCATGCTACCAGTTTCAGCCTGGTGAACCAAATCTTCCTGAGCAGTGCATTGCAAGGCGAGACTGCATTCAGGCTAAAAACCAGTGTTTTGTAAAACATGGGCTTTTGTGTGTGGGTTTGTTTTGTTTTGTTTTCATGTTGGTTTCTTTTAAAATATCCTCAGTTGTGATTATCTTGCTGGGAACAAGGGCACCTTATCGCCACCTTGCTGTTGTGTATTGCAGGAGGCTGATACGGACGATAACCAGGGCACACTGGACTTTGATGAGTTCTGCGCCTTCTACAAGATGATGTCGACGCGGCGCGATCTGTACCTGCTCATGCTCTCCTACAGCAACCATAAGGACTATCTAGATGCAGATGACCTGAAGCGCTTCCTTGAGATCGAGCAAAAGGTAGACTGGCACAATGCAGAACCCTGGTTTCGCTCCCTTCGAAAGCTGCAATGTTCCAACTTTCCATTTAAAGGTTACCTTTTGTATGTTTCGCTTGTAGCTTCTTCCCAATGTGGATTGCCTCCCTTGAAATCTTATCAAATCTTGACATTTGCTGGGATAATGAGGTCACCTGCAAAAGTCTTGGAGCTTATCCAAACCTGTGCACAGAAACTTACATAATATTGAGTGGCAATAGGCTTTATCCCAGCTGAGATCTTAGTTTTGATGTCATAAAATGGAAAGAGGACTCAGGCAAGCTAGTGCTTTCTCTTTATATACAGCGTCGTTGACAGGTTTGAATAATCGGCCTACTCACGTAGGGAACATTGCAGTTTTAATTTCTCCAAACTGAGAGAGCAAAGATGGGCTAGCCATCTAATTTATCATGGAAGATGGATTGTGTTTTTACTCCTGTGGAGCTCACATGTTGATTACTTAATGATCACAATTTGCATGCCCCTAATCTCAAAATTGGATGTCATTGTACATAGCAGGTTCTGTATGCACTGGACAGCTTGTGGGTTGAGAGTTCCAAGTGGTGCTTTTTTTTTTTTAATTTAATTAATTTTTTTTAAAAGCATGAATAACTGAGTGCTTTTACTATTCACAGCAGAGCTTGGCATGATTCTTGGTGGCAGGGGGAATGATCCAAGCAAGATTTAATGCTTGCCCTGTGTTCGAGTTAAGGCCTCTTCCTAATACTAATTTAGTGCCTGTAAAAGGGATGGACAAATAGAACTGTCTGGAACGAGGCAGGAGATGGGCGAGTGTTTGCAGTTATCAGTCTCCCAGAACTAGAGACTTCTGGTCAGGCCAGTTTCCATGTGGTCTAGAAATACACGTTACTGCCCACCTCAGGCCACTGAATTCAGCTTCGCTGTTTTCAGTGTCTTTTTTAATAAAAATTCCGTTTTCACTCTGTTGACTGTAATATTGAATGAGCAATTGTCACTGCAGGAACACTTTTTGCAATATCACACCTGCCCGCTGCTTTGATGGGCACTGCATCACGAGCTGGTTTCACACTGGCTTCTACTCGACTAGTCTGTTACTACTGAAACAATAAATGGCTAGCTTTATAATTAAGCATTACTGTAAAGCTCTGATCAGCCTCCTTGGTTATGACTCTGCCATGCTTACATCTGTGGTTGGGATGAATGATTAATTGTTTTTAAAATGGAGAGCATTTCTGAAATGCAGTTGGAAAATTGAGTAGCTAGCTACGTATGGCTGACTCCAATCAGGAGGCATGTGGTCACTCAGACAATTGGATGACCTAGACAAAAGCCACTGAATTTTCAATATGCTGGTGATACCACTTCAGGCTTGGTGTAGAGGTTTCCTGTTCCTTCTGCTGTAATTTCCCTTCATCCCCGACTCATTCTTTTAGAAAAATCCTGTAGCTGTCTGGTTAGATAGAGACATTTGACTCTTTCCAGTATGAGAGACGAGTGTGTGTGAGATAATATCTTTTATTGGGCCAACATTTGTTGGTGAGAGAGAGAAGTTTTTGAGCTTACACAGAGCTCTTCTTCCAGTTTGGGAAAGGTACTTCCAGCATCACAGCTAAATACAAGGTGGAACAGATTGTTTAACATAAGTAGTTAAGGTACATTTCAAGGGACCATTCAAGGTGAAGTGGCCAGTTAACACCTTCCCAGTATTAGGCAGCCTGATCCAGCAGTGGTGTTTTTTCCTCTATCTCTGACTTGCTGCATAGCCTTGGACAAATTACTTAATGGGGGGTGGGCGTGCTTCCCACAGCTATTGAGAGGATTAGCTGCTGATTTGGACAGCGCTTTGAAGATGGAAAGGACTAATTATTTGGTCCTTCTCTTTTCACTATAGTGGGTATTACAAGCCACCCATTGTACTGTCAGTTCATCTGATTTGCAACAGATGAAGAGTTTATGGTCCAACAGAATAGGTGGCTCTCTATTATAAGAGTTTTATTCACAGCCCATAGCTATTGGCAAGTATTACACCTAATGCTGTTCATAAAATCAGACATTTCACAGGTCTTCAGAGACTTTAATTCCTAGGTTTATAAACTTTACTAGTCAAATATTGAATTTCACCTTGATGCCCTCTCAGTAGTTATTTAAGGCTGTCAGTTAAATAGCAGCAAACTAATCTCCATGCACTTTATTTAGAGTAGCTGCTACATACAATAGAATTAATTATTTGTTCCTTGTAGGCAAGGGCTAAATGGGAAGGTTTGCATTCTTTATGCATATCAGTCACTGCTACAGATTAAAGATGCTGGCATGGCTCTTTCCTGGCAGCTCTTCTAGGCTTTTGTGAAAAGGAAACAAATTGAGGTGTACCGTGTTTTTATTTTCTCATGGCTAAAGCTAAGTAGCTTCTTCTCTGTACATATATGTGCACAAATGTACTCCCTTTAGTGGGAACATCCACCTGCCAGCTAAGTGATCATCTTGGTTATTGGTGGCTTCAGTAGGTTGATTGTTTGTTTTAAAATAAGCCCTGAATGATCAAAAATACAAATATTAAGTGAAAGGTAAAATCACGTCTCTCTTAGCAGCCATAAGAACTGAACAAAAGGTGCCCCCCAGCATGTACCAATGGCTGTGGCAAATAGCTGGCAGACCTTGCCAGATGTGCCAGTTAAACAGACTTTGTGACCCACTCATCTGTGACTTAGTGTAAATGTGCCTTACTGTACCTGTGCCTTCCACTTGTTCCTATTATCAAGCTCTGAGTGGCTTCTAATGCACAGATGTCTAAAACCTTCAGACTGCAGGGGATGATACTCTTGTTGGCTGGTCTGTTCCGGGAAAGATAAAGCCTATTGCAATGAAGAGGCTGGTGGTTGTTTCAAGTTTGTGTTGGTAATGGTGGAGAGATTTAGTGAGCTAGAATGCCAGTAGCCATGGGGACAGGTATATCAGCCCAGGACCCTGTAATGAAAGACCATAATGCAATGCTTATGTGAAAGGGGAGAGGGAAGGTGGGATGCCAGAAGCTGAAGGAAACATGCTCGTGGGTCAGTATAGCCCCAAAGGAAGACTAGTTTCATGGCTCTTCGCTAAAATCAAACCAGAGAGCCAAGAAGTTCATAGCATTTGTTTCGATAAAGGAGAGAGGGATTCCAATGGAATATTTTAAATATTTTGTTAAGGCTGAGAATGTAATGAAGTTCTTCTGTTTCTCTCTCTCCCCACATGGACATCTCAGTAGAGAGGAAGCATTTCAACTGCCCATTACTCCCATTCCCCCCCACCCAATATAAAACTCATTTTCTCCTGTACTTCTACCCCAAACCCTCCTCTGTTAGGACAAGGCTGGGGTGTTTCTGGTCTTGGGTGGCATAGAGAGGTAGAAAACTGGTAGCTCAGTCAGGACCCTTTTTCTCCCCAGAATTGTAGCAGTGGATGTTGCAGAAAGAAAAAAATATGATAAGCAGCAACACTGAAATCATCATGAGAACTCCTAGGCGAGGTGATCTCTGTCCATCTGCTTCTGCTTTTCATACTCTAATAGTCTCATGAGCCACCTGCAAATTAAATAAATTAATACCCATCCCCTTTGTGCCTGTTGTCTCTCTAATTGAGTTAGCCTGTGTTTCTGTTTCACTGGGCCTATTGATCCTCTTCATGCTGAGAGAGGAAAATTAACTCCAGCCACAGGACTCAATCAGCTCAGCTAATCACTGGCACTGCGAGCAAAAAGCTTTCTGGTTTTCCGTCCCCGGATGGCACTGCCCTCTTTCATGCAATACTTATAGAGCGAGCAGGTGTTGCCATCGTAGGTTTGAATCTTGTCAAAAACAGAAGAAAAGCATGCAGCAGCACCGCTGACCTACAGTGGGGAAAAGCCTTGCTGTGGAATTAGGACTTAGAAATCTCATGAAAACCAGCTTTCTGATGAGATCCTGCCGTTGCTGGTCATGGCTAAAACCAAATGCTTTTGGTGGGGAGACTGATGAGGGATTTTTTCCTGCTTAATCTGTTGTGTTTTGAACCTGGCCAAGAGAAGGCTACAGTCCAGTGTTGAGTGCTCACCCTTGGGCAAAGCCCAAACCACTACCATGATTAGTGCCTTTGTTGGCAGTCTCAGCAGGGAGGGCAAGGATGGAATGATCTGAGCATTGGTCTCAAGTCCCCTTGAAAGCGGTTCCTCCTGGGCAGGGTTGAGACAGTTGTTTGTACATGTCCAGAGAAGCTCGCACTTCTGCTGCCCATGCTGCAGCTCTTCCGTGGCTAGATGGAGGACTCTGCTCCAGACGTCTTTCATGAGATGTTTATTCATCATCCCTCTTGTTTATGCTATATTTTGGTTTTATACTTGTAATTCTGAAGGATTGTGCTTGGCTTTTTTTATCGTAGCCTCTCTTTGGGACAGGGAACATATCGTCATGTGGGTGTCTGTGTACAGCACCTAGCACAGTGAAGCCCTGATGCTGATATGTAGCACTTCTGATGACAGGGATAGTCAGTAATTGGCCACCCAGCTCTGTTTACATAATGCAGTGCTGTATAATTCCTTTTTAAATAAACTGAGCTAACCATGAATGGCCTAACTTTTAATTGCCAACGTCTCACAACTTGCAGAATTTTCTCTCTGCACACATCCTGAGGACCAGAATAAAATCCTACTTTTGATCAAAATAACGGACATCCTAGAAATGCTTCCAATAATGCCCCATCCTTCTGATGCCTTGCAAATTATTGTAATTCATTCTTCTCTCCACTGGCTCAGGAGTTCTGTTTTGTTGCATTCCTCTAAAGTAAAACCCTTTTGACAACATACATTAATCCCACAGCAGAAAGACCCTATTGGGCCATAGCGAAACATGTGCTATTTGGATGCCCTATGGGCTTAAAAACACTAAACAAAATTGACCTACAAAGCAGAAATCGGGCTCTGTGTTTTATTGTGTGCAATCAGGCAGCTGCCAATGAGACAATAATTTTTCACTAAGCAGCCTGATTCTTATCTGACCTGACACTGAATGGGGATTTCAGTGGGCAGCTGAAAAATCCTAGTGCTGGGTCAGAAAATACAGCCAGTTCTCAAACTAGGTAGAGAGAAGAGAACTAGGGGAGTCATGGATGATTATTTAGTCAACAAGATGTTCTCCACTTCATTTTTGTTGTTTCCTTTCTAGATGACTAATGTGACCAAGGAGTACTGCCTGGAAATTATCAATCAGTTTGAACCGTGTCTGGAGAACAAGCAGCAGGGGGCTCTGGGGATTGACGGTAAGTTAGTTCTTGCTGCTATTGTGGAAAATGCCAAATGGAGGCTAAATGCTAGTTTGAATTTGACTCTCGTTTGGGTACTATGGGGTGTCACCTTGCAAAGGGGATTCTTTGTCTGTGCTTTTCTGTTATTGTTATTGACGTGGGTTGGGATTTTCAAACGAGCCTGAGGGACTTAGACACCCAGAGGAATGAGGCTCCTGTCTTTGTCAGTCATTGGTGGTTGGATGCCTGTCTATCATTTGTGCCCTTGAACGGCCCCACCCCCCCACTCCAAAAAACCATAAATGTTAGAATGTTAATAAAACCAGTGTTCTGAGCATGTGTAGAAACTTACAATGGGGGTGGTAAATAGTGTCACTTCTGGAAGCACGCTCTCGGCAGGCCTGATGCTGCTGGGCTGTCACTGTGAACGACAGGTGCGACACTGAACAAGACTGTAATGGTGAGCAGGCAGCATGTGTTGCTTCAGGGGGAATTAATTTGTATAGTAACCTCTTTATCAAGAGTGGTCCCATTGATTGCAAGGGCAAACGAGCGCTAGTCAGGCCCTGGAAATGCTGTGAGTAGTAGCTTGCATGGGAAGGATGTTGGGCTATGTTTAAAAATAAAAATAAAAAGTACAAATTTGTATCTGCTTCTGTGGCTGTGATGAACTAGTGCAGAATGGCCAAGTATATATTGGTACAGTCTGTTCTTCTACCTGAATGGATGGGGTAGTTTCTAATACCTGGAGTCACCTGTTTGTTTTCAATGAAGGATGGTCCCTGTATAATGGATTCAGGTCTCTCCTGCTCTAGGGACTCCCTTGTGTCCTCTTCTACACTAGCATAAAGGAGCACAGCAGGGAAAACCCTCCATTCTGAATGAGTTGTGTTTACACCCACTTCGCCTGGGTGTGATAACGGAGAATCAGGTCCATCATCTTGGCTTCTATGTGACTGGACATTAGGCTGATTTTATCAGAGACTTATAGATGTGAAACAAGCAGGGACCTTTGTGATCATCTAATATGATCTCCTGCATAATGCAGTAATTCCTGCATTGAGTCTGGGTGAGTGATGTCACCTGACTTGACCCTTCTTATGTTTTAACACAACTTCTCTTCCTTTGTACCACAAACTCAAAGTGGTGTAAGCAATAACTGCCAAGCAATCCGTTGCTGTGCACAAAAACCAGATACATTGCATTGCATGTTAGGTCCTAAAGTGTTGCTTATGGATAAGTCAAGTCTATGAGCAACAGTACTTACACATAATAGACAAAGCAGACTGCGGGGTCACCTTGACAAGAGGCACACAACTACATTACTCACAGCTGGTTGCGCTGCTGTGAGAGATTTTGGATTGCAGTTGTTACTCTACCATGAAATTGAAGTATAAGCTAGGCGCAAATCACTGGGTCCTTATTTGAGAAGTTATTGCAGAGGGACTCGGCATGATTTCTTTGTCTTTCTTTTTAGTGTCTGATGGGTAGAAGAGATGCTCTTGTGCATAAGGCACAAAATAAGGAGCCAATTTGGGTTCTCCTCTTAGCTCTGTGCCAGACATCCTATGTAACCTTGGGTTTAGATCAATCTGTATCAGTTTTCCCATCTGCAAATGGGAGTAATAACTCCGGCCTATATTCTTCCCATGAGGCTGTAAAGCTTCACTTCACTAATATTTTATAAGGCACTTTGAGATCCTGGCATTCTTTATTGTTGTTGTGATTTGAAAATAAAAAAACAAGTGCTTTGGGTAGTGGAAGAAGTTTATGACAAAACATGCTCTATTTCTCCGCAACTTCTTATTGATAATTAGTTGCAGTTCTAAGCTTCCTACCTGGTATTGACAGAACATTTGGTCTATCGAAAACTGCTGAGGGAGTTAGTTTGGTAAATGTCTTGTCTGGACTGCATATCTAGAAACAAGTCTGCCCCTGTTTTGAAATGTGTAGAAGACTGACAAGTAGCATGTATCCAAGGCAGGGCTCTTGATTGCAGGCACAGCAATTATTGCAATTCCTTCTGCTGTTCTACACATCTAATTTACCCTTGTTTTATCCTGTGACCTGATTTTTAGAGACTGTGCATGCCTAATCAAATATTTAATATATGGGGAGGGGGTCTGGGAACACACCATCCTCAGCAAAATCTAGCAATAGCCGGGCCTGAGACTAATGTGTGAGCTCCAGGAGTTCTTTTTCATTAGGGTGAAGAAGGGATGGAGGGGGACAAATCCCCTCGCTTTTGCTCAGAAGGTGTCTGAAGGGGTCTGTGTAGGGCTGTTGTTTCTCAAACATTCTCCTTCTTACTCCACTACCTTTTTAAATTGGCATCTTCTTCAGTGAGAAGTTCCTTCTTTTGGCATGTCGAGTCAGCCCATGTCCTCTAAATGTTTTTTTCCCATAGAGGATTGTATAATCTTATCATAACCTCCTTAGACTACAGAATGTTGCTGCTTCATTTATGTATTCTAGTATAGAGTTGTTCTTATCACGGCTTTCAGCGTTATCTAGACCAGTGGTTCTCAGCCAGGAGTATGTGTACCCCTGAGGGTACGCAGAGGTCTTCCAGGGTGTGCATCAACTCATCTAGATATTTGCCTAGTTTTACAACAGGCTATATGAAAAGCACTAGCAAAGTCAGTACAAATTAAAATTTCATACAGATAATGACTTGTTTATACTTCTGTATGTACTATACACTGAAATGTAAGTACAATATTTATATTTCAATTGATTTATTTTATAATTATATGATAAAAATGAGAATGTAAGCAATTTTTCAGTACTAGTGTGCTGTGACACCTTTGTATTTTTATGTCTGATTTTGTAAGCAAGTAGTTTTTAAGTGAAGTGAAACTTGGGGATACGCAAGACAAATCAGACTCCTGAAAGGAGTACAGTTGTCTGGAAAGATTGAGAGCCACTGATCTAGACATTGCCCTCTATAAAGGGAAGCTGTAATAGGGCTAGCCAGAGAGGCTGGATTGTAACAGCACTGAAGACAGGAGTCCTCTGTTTACCCCCAGAACCAGTATGGCCACACACAATGAAGTGCAAGTTCCCTGCCAATGACTTGGAAGGCCCATTCGCTCCTTGGTGTGTCTGTTCAGATTGCCAAGTAGGAGTCTAATTTGTGTCTGTCCTTAGTAGCAGTGGTGTCTTGTCAGGTCATTGTGGCACCTGACTGCTAGGAACTGAACTAAGATGATCCTAATTTAATAGAGACCCACAAACACTCCTCACCTTTTGCTGCTGCTGAGCAAAATAAAGCAGTGCGTGTGACAGGAGGCTTTCCTGAGAATGGAAACAAGCTCTTGAGGTCTTTGTTTCACACTGCCAGCAGCATCTCGAGGCATTCATTTTTCTTCATTCTAGAGCTGACAGACACAGTTAGTGTTAGCTAATTATGGCAATTTCAGCATTAAACTTCAGCAAGTTCATGAAACAAGCAACAGGGCCAGTTCACAGGGTGCCCTATTAACAATATGCAGAACAACTCCTTTGGCAGACAAATGTATCTTCAAGAATGAGGGAATGATTATTTTGCTGAGAGCAGTTGCTACTATTTTTGCTAGTGTGCAATGCATCCTATTGATTTTTCATCCTAGCTGATCTTATTTGGGTAGCCTCCTGCTTTTACTCAAGCTATGGTAATGGTTTGCTGGAGGAGGTGTTCTGATCATGATATATTCAATTCTCTTGCAAGCTGGCCTAAAGCTGCAGTGTCTTACTGTTGGCTACAGGAGTAAGTGAGCCTGCTGATTTGAAAGTGACTCCCTGATTGCATTCAACACAGGCTATCAAATAGGGTGAAATCCTGTTATAAATAGTTGGTGGAAGTGGGGTGGCTGGTGCTATTATTGGGCCTGATTGCTTATTTCTGTTTGAGACATGTTTGATGGAAAGAACCGTGCAGACATTATGTTCCCTCCCCTTTGCTTAAATGGCTGAGAACCTTTTGGAAGATAGCCTTTAGATACAGTAGCTGGGTGAATTACCTATGCAATTTGTTGGTATTTTTGCAGTTCCAGTAAAGATGCTGTTTTTTAAAAGAAAAATCTGAGGCATGTATGCGAACCAAGCACATAATGATTTAAACTAGGCCAGTCCCTGGCCAGCCAGGCATATTTACCTTTTTATCGATGAAGATTGGGCGGCAGGTTATCTGCCCAGGTCCACAACTGAGCAATTAAATGTAATCATAATTAGTGAACAGTTGTTTCTCTTTCAACATGTACTAACCCAGTTACCCTTATGGAAAAGTCCCTGTTGTGTTTAATAGGAATTAAGCCAATTGGGTTCCATAGAAATTACTTAACATATAGAATGTATATCGATAATGAGAACCTTTTCTGTAGATGGTGATTGAATTCGCTGTAGCAGGAAGAGAATTCTCTGTTAGATTCTATAGGCTGGCTGGAAAGCCTATAGAATGGTTATTCTTTTCCATTATGTTCTACAGAACTCTGCCATAAGACTAGGATGCCCTAGCTTGGTTTTTGAACCTTCCTGGTACTTCCTATAGAATTGTATGGAGAGGGAGGGCAAAAGCTGAATGCAACTGAGAGTCTCTGCTGAGTTTTATTACATTTTTGCAAGTCTTTGTGAGATCTTGCACACTTTGTTTTGAAGGTGAAACTTTGGCATATAAGATGGGATATGCAGGGAAAAATAAAATCCCTGTGGAGACAACAAAAAACGGAGTTTTGTCCATGGTAGAAATTCAGTTTTCTCATTTGTTGCCTCTGTTTTTACTAGCAATGAGGTGTCTGAACTAAAATGACAGTTTTGCACTTTTATACATATGTGTTTTGTTTGCTTCGGGTCTGACTTTTTTCTAGGTAGGCAGGATTGGCTGGTTTTGCATGCCACAGTGTAAGGGTGAAATCGGAGGTGAAACCCTGTTGGGATTGAGGTCCCTCTATAGAGCTGTGTAGGAAACTCTGACTCAGCACAGCACTTAGTGCACGCTCATGGGATCACTCGCCTGCTTAAAGTTAAGCTTGTGTTTAAGTGCTGTGCTTTGATTCAGGGCCTGCCCTAGCAGGGAGTGCATTAGGGCTAGGTTGAGGTTTTCCAGAGTTGTCTCAGGGTGGATTATTCAGCACTTAACTACCAAAGTTATGGTTGCAGCCTTTGCATAGTAGCTCAGTTTAATAAGCATATTTAATCAACACTCAAAATCAGAATTTAAAGTTAGTGAGAAGCATCATAAAAGAGATGTTGTGGTTTGGGTTTTTTTGTTTGCAGCAATTTATCCCCAAGTTAATTTTCTCTGCAGCTTGAAGGCCAATATTGGGAGGCTGATTCAGCAGAGTTTCTCTGTGTTTTCATTTCCTAGGTAGTTCTCTGACTTTGTGGCCGACTGATGTATTGTTTCATCAGAAGTTAGCATGCATTTAGGAGGTGACGGCATCTTTATATAGGCACCACTTTGCTTATGGACTAATGAGAGAGATGTCAGGGGAATGATTCATGACAAAGCCGAAATCCCAGGGAATAAAGTTATCATTGTTGTGGACAGCTGTTAAGACCCTGTTTCAAATGGGGAACTTGCAGAGTTTCAGTGAGGGTGAACAAACAAGGTGGGACACTGGGATGGAAGTTATGGTTTTTAATAATCACCTGTCTTTTGAAGGCTGCACTTCCTAAAGCTGCTCCTCCAGTCCTTCTTTCTTCCCTCCCTCCCAGTTCTGAAAAGGAACATAACAAAGGTGACCTGATGGACCATTGTGCAGAGTCCTTCAAAGTGAGGAGTCTGCATGATCATCAACGATTCCATCTTTTTGGGCAATTCTGTGCATAGTCCAGATAACGAGTGGCATGGTGCCAAATCCCCAGTATTTTGGGGACCTGCGAGTTAGATAAAGATACAGACAATGTGGTGCTGGTCTCTCTCTCGTCAGCATGCACCTCTGGAAATGTGCTGGCCCATTAAAGTTCGGGATTAATACTCTGCAGGAGCCAGGCATGCTGCCCCCATACTGAAGGGTGGACCAAGAACCAGTGCACAGCCATACCAGATGGGCTGGGGGCTGGGGCTTTCTCAGGCAGGCGCTCAAGGGAGTTGGAGGAAAGAGAGGAATCCTTTCCCGTTGTCCCTGGCTATGGCAGGACAGCTGAGCCTGTTTGCATGGATTGCAGTGAGTAACCTCTGCAGCTGTTGTTCCTCCCTTTGCATGGAGGAAAATGGCCAGTGCATCTATGTAATCATGGATCGACCACCCCTAAACCTTCAGACTCCAGACGCTGTGATGCAGGGGGACCAGAACTCTGTAGCATGCAGGATGTCAGCAGCCCTGAGAGAGGAGTTCTCAAATCCTGCCTCTCTTTTTGCAGTGAATCCACACTGTCTGGCCCTAACCTTGCCCCCTAATTTAGCAAATCCAATCTCCTATGACCCTTACTCCTAACCTGCAATCCTCTCTCAATATCTAATTCCTGACTGGGGGACCTCTGAATGTGCCAAGTCATGGTATGTCTTTGTTGTGTCCCCAAGGGACTGGGACAAGACTGCTGTCCGCCAAACTCACTTCACTGATAAGCAAAGGTCTCCAGAGGCTTCCATCTGCTGGTCCACTCAACCCTTGGACCTCCTCTGTTTAACAAAATAGTCCAACCCAGGCAGTAAACAAACTCTGCAGCCTTCTATGGTGCAGAAGGCAACCAAGAGAGATTCCAGATTCCCAGACCCCTTTTCCCTTTAAAAGTGCTTCCCCAAAACCAATGACCAGATTTCAGCCATGTGACAGTTTTGAGTTCTGCCTTTGCTGGGCTCTTGTTTTGTTTAGTTTTTTAACTGCAGACATTCAAGGTGACTGTAAAGAGAGGTATAAAGACTGGTTGCTAGGAAGCTTACAGCAACAAAATAGACAAATCTGTCACAGCCTAAATAGAGACGCAAAGTCAAACAGCAGCCCTGTTGGGAAGATTAGAATATATCTAGACCAAGCGCATCAGACAGCTGGAAAGATACAGAAGCTGCAAAGTAGACGTAAAAGGAATATTAGGACAGGCTGATGGACTTGTTTGTTGTGTCTGGACCTGTATTTAAGAGCAATTAGTAGTAGACTTACTAGTAGACTTAGTTGCTCTCCCTACTCTGGACTGTAAGCTCTTCAGAGCTAGGACCATGCCCTCTGACTTGTTTGGACAATACCTAGCACATTGTAGGTGCTACTGGAACACACACAAATAATACCTCCGGGCAAAACTGTATTTAGAATTCTCAGTCTTAATCTTGACCTAAATCAGTCACTTAAACACAAGTTACTAAATGCCTCAATTTTTTCTCGCTGTCACAATAGAAGTGATTTTAGTAGAGCTTTCTCTGGGCTGATATATTTTCATGCTATTTCAGATCTGCAAAGCTGGGCTAGCTACATAATAAAATACCGTTTGTTCTTGCACCAAAATAATGATTTAAAATTGTTATATTAAATTGAGCAAATTTTATTTTGAATATCTTTAAAATGTTTGCATGATACATTTAGCATTTCTTATTGCTGTACTTACACGTTTTATGGGTTACATGTCTGTAAAATAGATATGTATCCTCAAACCATCCACTCTCCCATCCTACATATCAAGATAGAAGTCATGATATTGTAGCTAGTACCAGTTTCTTATCACTTGCAGTATGAGAAAGCGGAGAAACTGGAGATGATCTGTCCGCTCTGATGGTGGAAATGTTTTTACAGGAGTGCACCACCATACCAAAGGATTTTGATCTAACTTTGTTTAGTTCAAGTGAGGAATGGGTCAGTAATTTATCACATTTCCGCTTATCATAAACCAGGAAAGAAATATTTGTGTATTGGTTTTTCATTTCTATTCTCTGGTAAGTTAAGACGACTTTTTAGCTTGCGCCCTAACTATAGTAACTTACCATCAAACTGAATGATGAAGAAATGTTAGGGAAAGTAAACACCGTGGCAGTAAAGTGTCTTTGAGAGGCCCCTTTTCAGGGACCTGGGGGAATCTTCCGATCAGTTCAGTCCACCCTGACCAGTTGACAAAATGAGACTGCCTATAGAGTCCCAAAGAACATTCATCAAATGGCACAAAGCAGTAAAAGGCCAGGTGTATGGAAAACAAATATATTGTATGAAAAAGTGGAATTAGACTCTGGAACTCACCACTCTTGAAGCCAAGACTTTAACAAGATTTGAAATGTATGTGGCTAATAATATTCAGAGTTATCCTAATTAATTTATAATAAATTTTGGAAGGGATATTTAACCTCCAAACTCTAATTATTGGAGACCAGGATAAGACCTAACGTAGGGGACAGATTACTCCACATTTGGTATTGCATGGGCTCTTTGCACCTTCCTCGGATGGTACATCCAGTACTGGCCACACCTGAAGGCAGGACCTTGGGTTTTGTCTAGTTTGGCAATTCCTATATATGTGGAAGACTGCAAGAGCGACAAAGCGTTACCCTTCTGGAAGTGCAGAGGGATCTATGAGTGAGGCCATTTTGAGCTGTTGTTCGAATCCCACTGAGGGGAGTATAAAACATTTATAGGAACTGCCAAAGTGGATCAAATGGATCTGAGGATCAGGAATCCATCTTGTTTAGTATTCTGTCTCCAACTGTGGCCAGCACCAGATGCTCAAAAGAATGTGCAAGAAACCCTGCAGTGGATAGTGATGGGATCACTGCCCCTGGGGAAAGTTTCCCATTAACCCACAATAGGATTCATGCCCTGAAGTAGGGGGGTTTATATTCTTTCCAAAACTCATGTTAAAATCTTTGCTATTCTAACTCTGAACGATCTGGTGATCCATATAAATGTTCATTCCTTTATTAAATCTTACTAGGCTGCTGGCCTCAAAATGGAGCATTTAAAAGCCCATTCAGTAGGGTTACAGGAGAGAGGGAAGGCCTAGGAACTCTGCCTAACAATGTGTCTACATCTTAGTTCCTTTCCCGTAGGATCCAGCATTGTCTCTGGTGACCTTCTGGAATAACAGTGGACATTTGAAATAAACACAGTGGGAGCAGAAAAGCATGAATAACCTTTTAATTTACACATCATAAATGCAAATATGCTTGCTTTCCAAGTGTGTGCATTTGTCTCATTGCTTTTACAGACCCATATGCCCAGTAATTCCTACCAGAGCGCTGTTGCTTTGCAAAGGAAAGCAAGGGGTTCTGAAAGGCATCGTGTTGGAAAAGAACTGGAACATGGCTTACGCTTCATGTTGTGATGGACGCTAACTCTGCTATGCAGTAGCTTTGAGCTGGAAGTTCATTGTGGGTACAAACCTGCATAGTTAGCAACACCATGCATCTCGGTCTTGCTTCTATAATTCCCATTCAGATACCAACATAACAAGGAGTTCGCTTAAACTGGGGAAGGCTTTCCCCAGATCAGGGATTGAAACCACTTGGTGTTGCCATTTAGGGGTCAGTGGCATGGTGGATGTAGAAATGGGGTCTGCATGGAGGTGAAGTTACTAGGCTGCCAAAATGGTCAGTGACCGAGGTTTAGACTGTATAACTCTAAAGGACTTCTACAGCTGTATGGCTGCTTCTCTCTGCTATTGGCCTTGCTGGTTTAGAGCCATGAAGTTAGGTGATCTTGGCCTCCAAGTTTCTCTGCTTGCTGTTTCTTGAGTATCAATGAGCCGTTTAGGCATGGAAAAGTTAGTCCAAAACAGCCATCCTGTAAAAGGAAAACTCACGGGAATTGATGTTCAGACTGCTTCATAGCAGTCGGGATGCAGAGGTGTGTGTGTCAGATTAGCGTGTGTTGGGAAAGAGGAAGAGTGTAGATAAGGGAGCTATTTATACTCAGTTTATACTGAGCAATCTGTGATTCACATTCTGTTAACTCTGAACTCTGATGCTGGCTTATCTGTGTTTTCCCCACAGGCTTCACCAATTACACACGGAGCCCATCGGGGGACATATTCAACCCAGAACACTACCAGGTGAAACAGGACATGACCCAGCCGTTGAGCCACTACTTCATCACCTCTTCCCATAACACCTACCTCATGGGGGATCAGCTGATGTCTCAGTCTAGGGTGGACATGTATGCCTGGGTGCTGCAGTCCGGCTGCCGCTGCGTGGAAGGTAAAGAAAGACGGGAATAACTGTGAGGGAATCAGGAGGCTCCATAGTTTGCGTGTCTCAATTTTTAGGGAAATAATCATGATTTTTCTGCAGAAAGCAGCAAAGTAGGTGGGCTGGGGCTTATGTGCATTTCCCATAGAAGCAATTGCAAAACAAGGCTGCTCTGACAGTAGTATTTATGGCCTCCTGGCTGGTATGCTTTCCATGACATAGGAATAAGGAAAATTCTAGAGGGCAGCTTTGTTTATACTTATAAAAATTATGGATCCATCTCTTTAAGGGAAAAGGCTATTTCCCCATAGATATTTTACGGTACTTCTCCATTAGCTGTGTAGGGCCTATGATGTATGGTTGAACCATTCTAACAGTAGAAGGCATTGGTGCACATAAACACTAGCCAGGGATTTGCAACTGCATTGGTAAGTGAGAGAGAGAGAGAGAGAGAGTCTGGGTATGGAAAAGGGGATCACACTATGAAAAATATTGTAACAACCCTTGCACTCTGCCATGGGTCTGTTATTTGTTCCTGGGGAATCAATCGTGGAATCTGTTAGCTTAAAGTATCCTCCAGGTACCCCTGTTGTTCCTGTCTCCAAGGTCTTGGTGACTATATAGAGGGTCACCATCTCCAGAAGGTAAGTATTACAGCCCGCTCAGATCGAGGCCTGGAAGTATGCCTGTAGGCAAGTGTAAGGCTGGGGAAAATTCACAGGAGGGGCAGAGGTGCTTAGATCTTGGCATTGCTGCTACGCTGAGGGGCTCTGCTGAGAATCTGCTCCCTGCTGTCTGTTGTAATGCTGAACCCGAATGGGATTTTTATTCTTTAATCTTTTCCCCAAGAAGATATTCCTCTGCACTCACAAAAGAGCATCTCTTTCGCTTGGGACTTTCTTAACTGAAGGGATCTGGGTCATCTGTTCATGACAGAATTTCATAGCAATTGAGTGCCTGCAGAGGAAACCACTTAGCGACCTATAGGGGGAGAGACAGACTGGGAGTGGCCAAGCTTGCACTCAGCCATGAGGCTATGTAGGGCAGGTGCTGGGGCTGCATCACAATGGGGAGCTGCAGATTCTCAGCTCCTTTGGCAGAGGCGTGGCCCTGAGGCATCCTGGCAGGATGAAGCTATCTAACGGGTGGTTATGCTGCTCGGCAAGATGCGCCTAATGCCAGGAAAATCTCTGGCTCTCCTATTCGTGGGTGTGAGTCTGTCTGTCCAAATTATCTATCATCTATGATTCTAAGATCCAACGATAAATGGGACATTTGTTTCTCTTCTACAGTTGATTGCTGGGACGGGCCAGATGGCGAGCCAATTGTCCACCATGGCTACACCCTCACTTCCAAGATACTCTTCAAAGACGTGATTGAAACCATAAACAAATATGCCTTCATCAAGAATGAGTACGTACCCAGCCTGCTGACAGCTCCTTTGTATCCCCTGACTGCATGATCCTAGCGTTGTAAATTGGAATCCCTGCTGCAAAGGCAGTGTCCAAAGCTGACTCAGTACTGCATGAGCCAGACAAGTCTGCTGTGTTTGCCCCTTCCTGCAGTGAATAACTAGTGTACGGGAGGAGTAATAAAGCAGCGATGGTTGTTGGCCTGATTATTGTCCTGTTCTGTTCATTCTCTCTGAAGCTTCTTGCACTGGCCACTGTCAGAAGGGAGGATACTGGGCTAGATGAACCATTGGCCTGAAAATTTAATTAGACCATGTAGGGCTTTCCATATTCTCCTCTCTAGAAGCCAGAGACTCAAACATGTTTTGACAATGAGAGTACTCACTTATTGGGAAAGAAATGACAGCTCATCCATGTGGCTTTTCAATGTACGTGCCGGTGATACTAGGGTCACTGTCTGGCAGTTGGCTCCAGCCCAAAAAACAGATGGGGGAAGCAAAGGGCTAGAGAGGCAGTAACTTGGATCGAGGTAACGCAACCCATTCAAGGGAAATGGGATTTGTCTGAATTCAGTGTCTTTCAGGAGACCAGAGAATCACCGAAGGCGAAAAGAGCGGGGAAGATGTTTTGTACAGCTGACTGTACACATAACCTGCACTTGCAATGGGAGAAGCTAGGATGCTTTGTTTGGATTTCCTCTGCATGTTTATTTTGTTGAGATGAAAGGGCAGGGTGGCTGGCCTCGTGTCGCCGTAAAGGATGCTGTGAAAGGCAGGGGACCAGTGCCTATGGGATATATCTGGTTTTTCCCTTCCTGTGAATCTTTGTCGGATGAAGCAGTGTGCCTGCTGAAGAATGCTAGTGTCGGGGGTGTGGCCGTTAAGCTTCCCCTGTTGCACAGCTGCTGTCTGAGTTATCTCTATAGCGTGTGTTTGCGATGAATGGCTATTGCATCTCTAGTAACCTTAGTAGCCAGAGCCTGTTACCCTGGTGTTGAAAATCTATTCCTGAGTCCTATGTGTTTGCCTGGTCTGAAGTTTTCTACAAAGCAGCGTATCTGACGAGAGAGTGAGCAAAGTGTGAGAGGGCCCAAGGCTTTCATGCAGTTCCAGAGCTGTGTGGCTTAAAAGAAAAGATAATGCTGCACTGGCAACTTGTCAGTGAAGAATATCTGTGTGCCCAATCTCTCGCCCATCTTTCTTCTCTGCCTGAGAGACACAACATTGTGCAGTGGCACTCAGAGCCCATACACCACTGTCACTCCAGCCACAGCCATGCTTGGCCTTTTCTCCACATTTATAGTTTTGGGAATGTGGAATTGTGTGTGTGTGTGTGGGGGGGGGGGGGGGGGGGGGGGGGGGGGGATAAGCATAGCAGCTTGTTGCACAACTGGCGTCTAAGAACCGAAGAAATTCCCTAAACCAGGGGTCGGCAATCTTTTGGACGTGGTGTGCCACATCTTCCCACCTTCCTCCCCCACCCCTCTCCTACGTGCCGTGAGCCCAGCACCCTAGCCAGAAGCCACTCCCAGCCCCAACCAGCACCGTGCGGCAGCCATTCCCCCGCCCCCTCTCAGCGCTGGGCCCACGTGACATCACATGGGAGAGGGGCAGGGCCAGGCGGGGGGAGCGACTGCCATGTGGCGCTGCTTTGGGCTGGGAGTGGCTCCTAGCCGGGGCGCTGCTGGGTCCATGTGGGAGAGGGGCAGGACTGGAGGAGGGGAGCGGCGAGTGCCACTCAAAATGATTGCATGTGCCACCTTTGGCACGCATGCCGCAGGTGTGCCGACCCCTGCCCTAAACCATCTGCTTGGGCGGAGCAAATTTGTTACATAGATTTGTGCTTCTCCAGAGCAGCTTATGCAAAAAAGCCCTAGTAAGTTATGGCCACTGTGGGCAGCGGCCACTTGCTATTGACAAAAGTTGCACCATGTGGTGGAGTGGTATAAATAGTTCAGTGGATTCCTACATGAATATATCAGGGCAGTTTCTAATGAGGGTGTGTGGGAGTGGTGGGAAGGCTTGCACCTCAGGCTGCAATGTGTACAGTGCTATGTTTCCTCCCCAGCACGTTCTTTGTGGTGTTCAGCTTGTAGGGAGTGGATATTTCCAGCGATGTCCCATGCTACCAGCTACAAATCTTCCTATATTTTGACTGGAGGGCGTGATGTGCCTCAGTGCAGAGAGCATTAGGGGAGGAGGTTCCAGCTGATAGTATCCCTTACTCTGTACTGTTTAGAGTGGGCCTGGGGATGATGATGATGCCATTTGGCAACAGCTTTGGAGGTTTCAAAACTTGCCGTTCTGCATTAGAACGGGAGCCAGACTTTTCTACCAAGCCTGCAAAAACATCAGAACGTCCATTTGCTGATCGAAGCCTGAGCTTGTTGATTCAGGCAGATAGTTTTGTGTTCGCATCTCTCTGTCTCTCTCTAGCCTGGTGGTTAGGCCTGGGATGCGAGACACCTGGCATAAGTCTTTGCTCTCCCTGATTCAGAGCCGAGTTGTGCATCCCACATCTGTCTGATTCAGAGCAAGCAAGGACTTGATCGTTGGTCTCTAACCTTCTAGGTCAGTGCCCTAACCATTAGGTTAGAGTGTGAGACAGAATCTCTGGCTCTTTCCCGCCCTCTCAAAGACCTTCCTGTCAAAAGAGGCATCTCTCCAAAATGTTTTGGCTTTGTCTAATGTCAATAGTGCTGTCCAGATCTAGCAGGGATGTTAAGGCTCTAATAGTCTGATCCAGAGCTCACTCCAGTTGACGTCATTGAGTGTTGGTCCAGGTCCCTAAGTGTGCCCTGAAGCCAGCCAGCCATCTTTAATAGACTGACGCTGTTACTGACATCTCAGTCACAGCAACGTTACTGTATGAGCTGGTGACTTGAAAATCCCAGCTGTCTGCAAGGGGATTTGGGACACCAAGGAACAGAAGGCAAGAAAGTTAGCTTCCAAAATGTATTTTCGTGCCTTTAAAATGCTGGTAACTCCTACTGCCATTAAGGAAAGATGCCTCTTCTGGGGGCAAATGGAATCCTGTTACCATTCATTATTATTTTTTTTATTTATTTTTTAGTAAGGACCGACAGTTGGCTTACCAGAGAAAAACAGAGGCTTTGGGACTCGCGGGTCTTTTCCTCCCCAGTGCAAATCTCCTAGGATATCACAGGCTGGTGCAAATCAAACTAAGAAGCAAGCTTTTGGCAAAAGCTCTGAACTCAAATTAGCTATTAGTATGGGGGGTTTGTCCTGTGTCGTTTTTTCCAAGTTGAAATGTAATTTCTCCTTCCAGTGTGGGGCTTTGAAGGGCCAGGTGACATTGCAGACCCCTGTATCCCACCATCAGCGTTTCTTTCAGAAATCACACTTTTAAAAAAAAAATCCCATTGCGTGTTGTTTTCTGCACTCATCCCGGAGTTGTGTCACCTGTAAGCTAAACAGGAATCCATCTGGCTTTGGTTTATATATAGTGCCAATCACCTTGGTTTCAAAACTCTGTGAATCCTCCTTGATGAGTTCCAAAGAGTGCAATGTGATTTCTCAGCCTCAGCCGGAAGGACCCGAAAATAGATGCTGAAAATGAAATGTAATGCTGGAAATGGATTGGCTTCTGAGATGTGTCCTTCATGGGATGCTGTCTAGGTTGTTCGACCTTGATCATGAACTTGTTTTGGCAGAATCCCACCTTTATGTGTGACTGAGTTTCTTTTATGTGATCTTTACTTAACAATAATCTAGAGCTAAGCTTCAAACTGCTGTCCCGGTGATCAAGAGCTGTTGTTGGTGTTCCACACAGCTCTGATGCTGTTCCCTTTTGGGTGCAGTGTTACCTGCCGGAGCAGTCTGGAATTGATCTTTTCAAATGCCAAACCTTTTGGCTGTATTTTTCCAGTATGGAAGAAAAATGGGATCATTCTAGATCTGGTCCAAAGCCCATTGAAGTCTATAGAAACACTCTCACTGACTTCAGTGAGCTTTGGATGAAGTCATCTGTTAGCAGAAGCATGCATCCCTAAGAACATCCAAATGAATGGTGTCAAAAAATAGTTAGTGTCTGATGGCTCTGGTTTGACCCCTTCCCATTTATATAGTGAGGTGGCTGATTATAAAACCTGTGGATGTCTGTGCTTGGATAAATTCGGTGGTATTTCATACTGCATTTCTCTAGCTGCCATCGTTTTTATGGGACTTTCCATCTCACAGTTTATCGCCTCTGAATACTCTGTCTTCAGAAGAGCAGTTTATTTCTATTTTTTAAATGGGTTCGGCAACTTGCCGTGATCATGAATAAAATGAGGCACCATTAGGATCTGGCTGTGTATTTGTCAACAAGCTGCTTACGACTCTGTAGCTATTGCACAGTTGTTAGATGATGAAAGATGCGATGAGTAAGGTGAGGCTGTTAGACACCAGATGAATGGTAACCATTTACTAGAACAGCCCTATAGGGGCAGGAATGAGAGACTCTGCCCATTTTGTTTGATTTGCTTTGTGTAAAATACTGACAGAAAATAACTTTGGATTTAAAAAAATGAAATGAAATGATTGTTTGGTGCAAACCTAAAAAACAAGAAAAACCATTTGTACCACAGTATACAATGACTAGCAGAATGTTCAGGTGAATAGGATGCTGGATTGGCACTCAGAAAAGCTTGGGGAAGTCACTTCTCTGCTCACCACCTCAGTTTCCCAATACAGGATAATGAGGCTGACTTTCCTTTGTTAAGCACCGGTAGCTCAATGGAGGAAAAGCTCTAGACGATTATTAAGCATAACACTTTATATAGTGCTTTTATTCTTCCAAATCCAGGAACATACAATCTCCACAGAACTCTTCGTGAGACGCAGGTAGGCAAATGTCATCCCCAGACACGGAAATCAAGATACGCAGAGAGGTTTCAATTAGTTTTGGGTCCATAACAGGGCACTACCTCTGTACCCTGACTGACTGAGCCAATCCCATGAGAGTGTCAATAACCGTCCCTTGTCAGAATGAATTGCTGTATTGGTCAGGCTCAAATAGTTCTTTCTCCATCAGCTCTATAAAAAGCTAAGTGTGCAGATGATTTTTCTTGATTGTTTCTTTTCCAGATATCCTGTTGTTTTATCCATTGAGAACCACTGCAGCGTCCTCCAGCAGAAAAAGATGGCTCAGTATCTTACTGAAATCCTAGGAGACAAGCTGGACCTGTCTTCAGTGTGCAATGAAGATTCCACCAAACTCCCTTCCCCAGAAAGTCTTAAAGGAAAGATATTAGTAAAGGTAAAAGACCAGCTCGCATTAGTTTTGTAGCTCTCTTCTTTGGTGGTTTTTAAGCTCTTTTAAGCACTTTCACTTAAATCAGATTCTTAGAGGTGCTCTCAAGGCGCAGAACTTGGATCCAGATTTCAAATTGCTCAAAATTCCATCTGGGATTTTGGTTCCTCTCTATAACGAGCAGCCATTATTCACATTTGGGTCTGGGTTCGGATTCTGAACCACCCCTTTGGGTGTGGATTCCAGGACTAGGTCAGCACCTTGCAGGGGTATTTCCAATACTAGGGAGAACTGAAAAATGGCACAGATGCCCCAAGAGGCTGGGAACATCTTCTGGTGCTCTGATATTGGCCCCACCTTCAGAGGATGGTTGTGTCCATAAGTGGAATGGATTTACTACCAGTTGACTGGGGAGAGACTCCAAAGCTGACATTTCTTATGTCGGTGGCTAGGGCAGCTCCGTGGGCACTGTGTTTGGAATGCGCTTTGAAAACAGCTGTCAGCTGAGGCTCAACCGACAGCATTTTTGCAACCAAACTGTGTGGGAAGGACCTGCCAACTGTACAAAGAGTATGAAAAACATCCATCACATAATCTCAAGTGGTACTGAAGAGCAGATCTGGCTGAAGATAATTTCCCCTGACATTACAGCTACAATCAGATATTGCTTAAAATTTTTGTAAACTTTTTGTTGAATCGTTTTTATTCAGTTTTCAAAACTGAAATTTCAACAAAAAATGTCAGCAGAAAATTGAAATTTGGAAGATTTCAACCAGCTCTACTTATAACACAACTTTTCTTATATATAAGGCTTATAAAAACCCAGACGATGATCCAGATGAAACACAGTGAATGGGGATAGTAAGAATAAGGACTTGAATGTGCTTGTCAGACCATCCCTTCACATTCTCCCCATCACCTTATATCAGCGAATAACGGACAGGGCAGCAGGCACTTCTTGCATCCCCTGCTGCATTTGCTATTGTGTGGTGGTGATCAGAATGTAATGAGCATCAACCGCTCAACTCAATGGGGAAGTTCTGGTTTTAACCAAAATGAAGGTAAATGTGTCTGGCCAGCTTTCACTGTAAGCTTGGTGCTTTCTGTGTTCATTTTACATTTGCTCAAAACATAGCAGTTTCTTGCTTAGATATTAAGTTGCTCTCCTGTGAATTGGAAAATGTCACCTGTATGTACATGTTTGTGTTTTATATTAGCAAACATTTTTCAGGCCATTAGTTTGTGATGTTGACTCTGGTGTTGGGGTATCTTTTGGTGGGGCGGGGTGTGGAGTAAATAAGAGAAGACAGGGTTCTGTGATTTATAAACCTAGTTCACTGCAGCTGCACATGCTGTAAATTATTTTAACAAGTTGTAAGAGCATTTTCTTGCACCAGGACTTTGGTTGATGTCTTTTTCTGCTTCCTTGGGGGTGGAACACTTAAATGCTGTTAATACCAATGACCCATGAGAGGGATCTGTTCCTAACTGGCATGAACGGCACCCTCGCTGGCGTGATAAAAGAGCTGTTCTATAATCTTTCCAGTTCAGAACCTGTTAAATAAAAAGAAATGAAGCTGTTGCAGGGGAGCCTGAGTTATCTATTGGCTCAGTAATATATGCACTCACATCAAACCTCAGTGAAACGTTTTCCATGTAAAAAGTTTAGTTACCTGCAAAGCTGTTCTGGCTCGTTTTGGAAATGTCCTCAACTTTTAGGTCTATTGCATGTGCTTTCAAACAGTCCAGACTCCCGATGAAAGGGAAGGGTGCTAGCTTGGCAGATCTTGTGGCTTTATTGGAGCACCAGGCGTCAAACTTCTGTCCTTTGATCACAGTAGCCTAAGGAGTAACTGGGTGCCTCTCACAGGAAGCCGTGTGTGGGGGAAGGGGGGAGTATCTCTCTTTGGTGAGCCCTTTCTTGCTGAAGAGGAGCTCTGAGTGCATTAGCCCTCCCCTAAGAAAACACAGTTTGCTCCTGATCTGGTCTGCTAGAGGTGGTCCATGTGTATGTGGAGGGATGTGATGCAGACTGAAGGAGAGTCCTTGCTTGTTCTTGAGTGGATCACTTGACAACCTGAACTTAACTGAACCCATGATATATGGACTCCACAGACCTTTGAAAACCTGCCTGGACTCCCAGCCCTTCTGACGTCTCCAGTTGCACATTATCACTTTCCCCTCATCATATCAAGAGATGCATGTTGACCTGCCCTGTCATAGAATCGTAGAAGATTAGGGTTGGAAGGGACCTCAGGAGTTCATCTAGTCCAACCCCTGCTCAGAGCTGTCTAATTCCTTTCATTTTCTAGGGCAAGAAACTTCCAGCCAACATTAGCGATGATGCAGAAGAAGGGGAAGTGTCTGATGAAGACAGTGCTGATGAGATTGATGATGACTGCAAACTAATGAATGGAGATGTAAGTAAAATGGCCATTGTATTCAAATATTATGTTGACCTGTTCCAATGAAATGAATGCTGAAGCCTTTGGCTTAGGTCTTCTGGAATGTGGAAGTAGGTTCAGTCACATATGGCTCTCAAAATTTGTGAGATTTCTTTTCCTTTTTTAAGGCGTGTGCCTGTGTCTGTGAAATAAAACTGACATGAGGATGACAAATCTGTTTCATGGCAACTTTCAAGGCTTCAAAAGTTGATAGATCTGCACTGGGATTTGGGGGAAAAAAACAACCTTTCAAATGTTTAAACAGAAATGGAATTATCTAAATGTCCATTTTGGAATCAAAACCTGAGGTTTTCAAGCCAGGCAGAGGCACCTCAGTGAGTGGGTGGGTGGCCTCATGGTGATAGTTCTGGCCTAAGACGTGGGAGACCCCCCTTCACATCCCTGCTACACCTGATACAAGCAGAGTTGTTCATCCCAGATGACTCTGATTCAGGCAAAGCAGGGACTTGAACCTGACTTGCCCATGCTATAGAGTTGAGCCTGTCTCTCTCTCTGACTTTGTCAAAAACATTTTGACACAATCTGCATCTTTGGCTATGAAAAAACCACACATTTTGGTGAAATTTACTTTGTCAAAAATGTTCTGACCAGCTCTGGTAACAAATATTACATATATGTATGGACCTGGTTTCTTTTCCTTTCTTTCCGGCAGAGGTGATGAGCATGTACAGCTCCAGTCACCTTTATCTGGAGCTGGGGACGCTCAATTCTTCTGAAAATCAGGCCCATGGCAGTGGGGTCTGTGTGTGTATGTGAGAGAGACACACATACAATGCATGTATATGATCTGATTTTCAAAAATGTTGCAAAACTTCATCTCCCATTGAAGTCTTTTGAGAGCTGCAAGTGTAAGAACCTCTGAAAAATCAGGTTAATAAATATTCATTACATGTGTTGTGGAGTGTATATAATAAATGTAACAAAGATACCCTGTGGATGGGGGGGGGGAAAATGGAAGGGAAGGGGGCTGTGTGTTTGTGTGTGTATTTCATTGACTCTTTAACTTGACACTCTGTGTCAGAAAATAGAGTGCAAAAAAAAAAAAAAAAAAAAGAACTGCAGCTGCTTAATCAATGGTAAATCACAGTGGGTAACAGCAGTCCAGATGCTTTTTTCTAACTTTCCTTTGTGTGTTTAAGATAAAAATGTCTCCTTACAGATTCTGTGGTACGTTGGTGGGTTGTATAGTGGGGTATTCTTCCAAAAAAATTGAACCCACTTTCAATGCTTCCTACCCCTTCTCAAACTGGACCTTCTCTGCAGAATATTTTCCTCAGCTCTGTGGTCCTTTTATTAAGCACTCTGACTTACTGAATGCTGTACATAGTTGGCTTTAACTGTACAAATGTGTTAAAAGGAAAGAAGCTGTTCATTTCTGCTTGCTTCAGCCTGAAAACACCTTATTCATTCATCCCTTTTTAGAAGTAAAATTCTTCTGACACTTAATCTTCTGGCATGCAGTGAGTATGGCATTGCAGCTTATGGAAACTTAATATAAAAGAGGCAGCAGAAATGTTTAATAACATTAAACCAGATTGCTTTGGACGTGTGTCACATTTGCAGTCCTTTATTTTGTCCCTTAGACTATTTCCTCCTCTCATATTATGGGTGCAATTGTTTTGTTTAAGGACTCGAAGAGAAACTTCTCCTTAGATCTCTGCTAGCATGCAAGGGGCAGAGAACCTTGAAATACCTCTTAAGGAGGAGAATTGGTTTTGTCTGGTTATTCTGTAACACTCTTAATTTTTTGCCCTTAATTCTGAGATCTATGATGTTTTGACACTTTGCTCCTATGGTTTTTGTCTCTCTCTCTCTCTGCCTGGCATTACATCCATTCAAAGTGGAAGGTACTGTACACCCAGGGTGATGGTAGAGGTTAGCTGCCAGGCTTCATGCTTTGTGGGATCAGTCCTGTTACCAAGGAAGGAATATGTGAATCAGAGAAGAAAAATTTGTTTAAGGGTATTGAGGTGAAGGGCAAACCAAATTATACTACAAGTCTCACATTCACATGAACTACAATCTGATCTGCCTGCCTTTGTGGTTGTGTAAACGGAGCAGCTAGAGATGGGCAAATAAGATAAAATAAGAACCAATGGGACACTCCACGTCTTCAGACTTCAGCTAAAACTGAGCCTTTTTACTGCCATAGGTCAGGTTCATGCACCTTTGTTGTTGTTCTCCTTCATGCTTGGTATTTTCCTACATGCCTTTGTCTTCATACCCTGAACTCACCAGGGAGAGCCATGTATCAGAAAGCAATAAGGGAGCCATTTTCACATCCATGCTAGAACCAGGAAGTTTCTCAAGAGCCTGTTCTCGGAGGCTTTCAAACATCATTAATTAGACTGTTCAGGTAAACACTCAAGCTTCCGGATGCTTGGTCAAAAGGAAACTTTTGTGGCTCTCCCATTGCTAGCATCAAACCTTTTCTCAGGTTCCCTTTGACACAGCTCTCATGTGAGATTTTATTTAAAAGAAAGAAGACAAAATTAGTTTTCCTCTCTCAAATGGGATGGAGAGAGATGGAGGCTAGTAAGAGAGTCATCCTTCCTTATAAAGAGACCCTGCTTTCCCTGCTACGTATTCTAGCTGGGCACATTATCCATAAAGCCTCGTTAGGTACTGCCTTGCTTACATCTTTGTCTTCATTAACTAACAATTTATTTTAGTCTGACTTTTACCGACATCTGGGATTCCGGATTTGCTAGACCTGGCTCGCTTTAGAGTGAAGCTTTGAAAAGCATGGGTAAATGACAGCTTGTTTCCTGATGAAATTAATCAGGACATTCTAAGGCCCGTTAAGCAAACACAAGCTGTGAGGGTTTTTTGTTGTTTGTTTTTGGTTTTTTTTAAACCTTCTAAAGATCTGAAGTTGTGAGTTGCCCCATGTAAACTGCATGGATAGAAAAGAGAACTCTGTGTTTCCATCTCTATCGTCCCCCACCCCCACCCCTCACCCCAATCATTCAACAGCCTGCCTGGAAGACAGAAGCAGAAACATGCAATAAGTATTTACCTTTTAACTATGAAGGTCCTGATTCTCCAGCTGCTCCCGTTCCAATTGAATCCTACATCCGCTGTGGCTGCAGACACAAGCTCTTATGTAGCAAATTGTTGATGGTTTTGAGCTCTTTACATTCCATCAGACTTGATGTGCAATAGAAATGCTGTGTGTTATTTAGCCTTTGTGGGTATGAAAAAATTGAACTGCCTTGAGAATGGTGAAGCGCAGTCACTAGAGTGAAATGGATCAGACTGTTTTTATAAATGAATATTACAAAATGGAGCCTGCACTAGTGAAGTGTCCAAGGAGTCACCTCAATACCAGCTATTTCCAGGTAGCACATCAATGGCTTGGTAACAAAGCACGTGTCACGTGGGCAGCCTTTCTGACAATCTGGTTTGGTTCCATTCAACCAGAGGTTGTTTTATTTTTATGTATGTATTTATGTATTTATTTATTTTGCAAAATGTTTAAATTTCATTCCATTATGGCTTCAGGTTATCTATTTACACTTCATAACTCATCTCCAGGTTAGGACTTCACATGCATACATATCTGCTGTGAAGCCAAACACTGGACACTCATTGCAGATAACTGACAATGTTACTGTGTTTCACAGTGTACAAAGTAAAAGGCCGTTGGGCTATTGGCATGGGCTGCAGTAGTTAATAATAGTCCATTAGAACAAAGCCTCAGTCCATTTTCTTTTGCCTCATTTTCTTTTTTCCCCTTTAATGGACCATTTTAGTTTGCTTTACCTCTAGTTGGAATAATGAACATTTCACACCCCTGTGCCCTCATTTGATGACCGTATTTCATTGATAGGCTTCCACCAATCGGAAGCGAGTAGAGAATATAGCAAAGAAGAAACTTGACTCGCTGATAAAGGAATCAAAAATCCGTGACTGTGAAGATCCAAATAATTTTACAGTCGCCACTCTGCCACCATCTGGGAAACTCAGCCAAAAGTCGGACATCAAGAAGGTGAAAATCTTTTGTTTTTCTCCACCCATAACAGAGTTGGCCTTTTCATTTTGTTTCTCTTTCTTCTCTGATGTACAGTAGTATAAGGAATATTCAGAATAAGAAAGGCTGGATGCTTAAAAGTAGCTTCTAAATACATATTCAGACTCCCAAATTGAACTGACTTGGCTTACTGAGGTGCTGAGCACCTGCAATTCTCATGACACCCGTGATTTGTGCATGCTGCATTTCTCTTTATTAAATCAGGTTTCTTCTATTTGAGAGCCCAGATGTGGATTTAGAAGCTTAACTTTAGGCCCTCAAGTTTAAAAACTTTGGCCCAAAACTTCAAAGGCCACTGAATGACAGAGCTCACATTTGTTGCCCCCCGTTCTTCAGAGCGCTATTCTAGGCTATGAGCAGCTTGGTTTTGGGGGGAAGAAGAGGAAGGACAGTGAGATGAGACCTATGACTGTTTTTGTTTATGCTTAACTGTGATCCCTGTACCTTTTTTGGCTTGTTTTGTGAGTCTGGTTCTTTCCTTTTACAAACCCGGTTTTTAGCCTTAAGAAGGTGTGTTGTTGTAATAACTAGGATTACTTTTGATTTGGATGAATTCCAGTGTGTGTTGGCCTTATAAATCATGAAAATTTTTAGAAAACAGCATTTGTTCATTAAGAATGCTGACTGCATGGGAGTCCTGACTGCCTATCTGAACGTTCATTTTGCTGATATAGAGTTCTGTGGTGCTTTCTGCGTAGAGAAGTCCATGGGAAGGCTAATACAATCCCAGCTGTTGACTCCACATCCCACTGAAATCCCCTTTTTCCTCTCTGAGTGTGCACTGCAGTGGCTGCTGTATTCATGGGAAATATCCTTGCTGGCAGTGTAACAAATGTGTGCCTCATGTTAAAGATGCTGTGTTGAACTTCACCATATGCAGTAGCTAAATATAGGCTAGAGCCACTCTCTGTGTACACAAAGACATCTATCTCATCAGAGGAATTTAAAGAACCGACAGCCGAAGCCTGCTCTCATTTGAAAGCCATGGCAAAACTCCAGTTCTAGTTCAACTTCAATGAGGGGGAATAATAAACCATATTTATTAACAGTTGGACACCACCTCCACTCTAAAAACTGTGGCAAATGGAAAATAAGGCCAAACATACCCCTTTAAAAAATTAGTTGGTGCTGATCTTGAAGCTATTGGGGTCAGGAATGGGAAAGAACCCCAAACATTGAAAAATCAGGTGTTTTAAAATAAATTTGAGTTTCTTTTTATTTGCCTTCTGGTTCTGAGCCCTTCGGATTCACTTTATTCAGCTTCTCTCTGCGCTCATGAGTTTTAAAAACTTTTTATTAATGAAGGCGGAGTTTCTTGTCTCATCATGTGACTCCATGATCTGGGCCTGTAGAAAAAAGCACCAAAATATTGCCAGAATTTCAAATAACATCTCTGGAGTTCACAACACCTACGAGTTCTAGAGAGCCAACTTTCTTGGGAGATGTCTATTCATTTTTGTTCTGCAGTCAGAGCCCAAATTCTGGTGCCCTTGATCATGCAATTAAGTTGCATGGAAATCGCTGCAATTTACTCCTCTGATTGACCCTAACTTGATTAACTATAAAGGTGCTTGGGAAATGGGGAGAAGTAAAAATTTTGGGGAATCTCTTTTTCTGATTAGCTCCAGTTAATGCCATGGAAATAGCCTGGCTAGTAGGAGAGAGTCAACAGGTTAGGCCTGTATTATTTCCATCTTGCATATCCTTCCATACACCCATGAAGGAGCTATTTGCAGTAGACTGAGGGTTTGTTATAAATGGCAAATATCATTCCCAAAGCAAGCTGTGTCTGTCTGTCTATCCCACACCCCCTTGGTTTCTTGGCTTGTAAGTGTAAAGCAACACTGTATATAAACCAGCAGGAAGCTTCCAGAAAATAGGAGGTGATTGGGAAGTAAGTAGGTAGCAGGGCAGGAAAATACAGGCCTGGGGAAATGTGGCCTGGGGATCTGGAGGACTATCAAAACCGAAGCTCTGCAATCTAGGCTTCAGCTGCATCCATGCTGCAAAGTAGTCAGGTCTGAGCTGCCTTTACCCGGGCTCTAAGCTATATCTCCACCTGAGCAAGTGAGCTTGGTTTTATGGTTTTTGTGTGTGGACAGTCGAGGGGGTTGGGCTAAAACCAAGCTGAGAGCCCGGGGGTAAGCCTGCAGTGCAGCCATACCTTGTGAGGCACACCTGGCTGAGCTGCCAAATGCAGGGGGTGTGGAGGTGGCTGGTTTTATTAGCATGAGCCGTATTAGTAGTGGAACCATGCCGGGATCCACTGGGCTGTATTTTTAGTGTAACAGAATGCTTTTGTTTGTAAATAGGGACACCCACATGTTGCTTAGTCTTACAGAGCAGCTGGTGCTGCCCAAAGAACTCTGAAAACCTTCTAGTTAAGGCAGCTCGGTGCTTGTCCTACTCTGGTTCCTGGGTGGTGGCTCTGCTTTGACGCACGGGAGTGTTGTATTGCAAAGAGCCCCTTTTGTTTCTTAACAGGCTCTGTCTGTTGACTGCTAGGATGGTAACACTTTGCCTTCCCTAGTGCTTTCCAGCCACAGATCTCAAAGCACTTTGCAACCGTTAACAAATAAATCTTCACAGCCCACCCATGAGGCTGGTAAATCCCATCTCCAGTTTGCAGCTAGGGAAACTGAGTCACGATGCTGACTTGTTCATAGAAAAGCCTGGGGCAGAGCCTGAAGCAGAAAGCCAGATCTCCTGGCTCCTCAGCCCTGTGCTTCAACCAATAGGCAGAGAAGACTGCTCTGCATGAGGCTGCCCTGTTCGCTGCTATGGAGAAGGCTGCAATTTCACACGGAAGAACTGTGAGTCGTTTGGAGCAACAAGGAGCTGGGTTACGTGGGATTCCTAGGCAGTAATGGCCCTGTGTGCATGCTGGTCTCCTAAGGAATAAAAATTGAGGGATGTTAAATTCCAGGGAGTGATATTTCGATCCTGATTTCCTATATTTTGCTTCCCGATCAAGATCTCTGCTTCTGAAGACTTCATCAATCTGGCTGCTGGTGCTCTGTCTAAAGGAGAGTTAGGTCCAAACCTGGACCCCACCGGGCAAGCTGGGTTTTGCAGTGGAACCTGCAGTTGGAGTTGGTTTCTATCATTCTGTGGCAGCACAGCTGGTCGCTGTGGGAATGATTGCGGCAACAGTATTCTTATGTCCCAAGCAGAAGAATCTTTGGTCTCGTCCTAGTTCTCCTCCTGCACCCATCACAGAACTGCCATAGAGCAGGCAGTCCTTGTTTGAGAGGCCAGGACTAAAATAGCAGGGATCTGGTTGCTCACGATCGATTGGGGCAAGAAGAGCTGCAAGTCGACTGTGTTGGAACACGGGACTGGGAAAGCTGAGGGAAAGCAGGTGGAGTTCCTAGACCTACATAGGGAAGCATGCACAGTGCCTGTCCCTTCTGCATGTCACTCTGTGCATCCATAGCTCCCTTTCAGTAGCCCTCTCTTGTTTGTAATGTAAAAGGTGTGGCAACGTGCATAAAGTTCCAGAGGGGTGGCCATGTTAGTCTGTATACAGCAAAAGCAACGAGAGTCCTGGAGCACTTTAAAGACTAAGAAATTTAATTTCTGCAGACATAAGCTTTCGTGGGCTGCAGCCCACGGCGAATCTGGCATCTGATGAAGTGGGTTGCAGCCCATGAAAGCTTATGCCTGCAGAAATTAAATTTCTTAGTCTTTAAAGTGCTACAGGACTCTCATTTTTGCATAAAGAAAGCACTCTGAGGGTTTATGATCAGTATCTGCCTGAAATCCTGTTTTGTTTCAGGTGGTTCCAAGCTGAGCCACGCACTGATTTTTTCCAAGGGGCAATGGAGTACATTTCAGCAGACGCAGCACCTGTTCTTCCAGGAACCCAGTCTGACCAGGATTTAGTTTGCAAATCCATGTTTTATTCTTTGGAAGGCTTCCTATGACGGTGGTGTCAAGCGCATAATCACGGTTAAGCCTGAATGATGGGGGGGAAGTCAGTTTTGCTGCGTGGTGCTAATTTAGCTTGGAGCATTAATAGCACTCGCTGGCTTTCCCCTTAATCATGATAAATATTTGTCAGTCCACGTGCACCATCACCATTTAGCATGCACCATCGGATCGCAAAGCCTTTCATTTTCCTGTAATAAACCATTAATATCACTTTTCAGCAGGCTCTCCTGGAGAGACAGCACTCGCCACTGCACCAGGGAAGATGTTTCCCTCGGGACAGAAGAGGAAAGGGGAGAGAGAACTATAGAGTTAATTTCATTCAAAAACTATTATTGGAAACTTGTGTTCAATGCTAGGAGGTGGAAAACTGCTCAGAGCCATTTCTGGGAGGGGTCGGGAGAAAGAGGCAGGCTGGGTTGAGTTTTGTTAAAGGGTTAGTATCTGTAAATGGCAACATGCATGGCAAGTTGCTCCATCCGTCCAATCTTGCTTTATAAAAAGGATATAAATAAAACGTTGCTGGGTTGTCTCATTAAAGAAGAAAGATGGGGAAAGAGCACTGGGTGGGAGCTAACAGCCTGGCCTGGAGCTGGCGAGTAATAGAAAAAAATGGTATGCACCAGTAAATGCCATGCTACACTCAGGGTCTGGCTTATGGAAAATAGATAGGTGGGTGGGTGAGCTCTTGGAGGCTGTAGCTATAGTTTTTATGGATGAGGCTGTTGTGAGCAATCTCTGCCACTTTGCTGATGGCTGGAGATTTGCTTCTAAAAGGACCGGGGAAGAAAAAAAGTTCTTATGTTTGTGTGCTGGTCAGAGCTGTGTTTGTGATGCTATTGCAGTGGGGAGATGTAATGCTTCTAATGCAGTGGTTTTCAACCTTTTTTTTTTTTCCATTTGTGAACCCCTTTAGAAGTTTTAGACATAGTCTGGAGACCCCAGGTTGAAAGCCATTGTTCTAAGGTGATAGAACAGAGCTGTCCAGATTTGAAAAACAGAGAGTTAGCCCTTTTCTTTGCTGGGGGGAAGGACAGCATTGTGGTTAAGGCACAGGAGTTGGACTCTGAAGATTTGGGTTCAGTTCCCACCTCTTCTACAGACTCCCCATGTGACCTTCAGCAAAGTTACTTATGCTGGGATTTTCTAAGGTGCTTAAAGTAGAAAATCCTGCCTAAAAAAGAAATTTGTGCCTCGGTTTTCCCCTTCTGTAGAATGGAGATAAGAACAATTATTTCTTTCATCCTTTGTCTTGTCTATTGAGATTGCAAGCTGTTTGAAGCAGAGACTCTCTTGCTATGTGTTTTTTGTGCAGCTCCTAACACAATGTGATCCTGATCTTGATTGGAACTCGCAGGTGTTATTGTAATGGTAATAATAATAAACATAGCCTCTTTCTTCATTCTCACCATCACCAAAACCACAATGCATCTCCTGGCTCTCTTTGGATGGTAATTTGGGGGTGAGAAGGCAGGGAGAGAGGATGGAATCAATTAATCTTTTGCCTAAGGAGGCCCTGATGTCCATCTTGAAACAAGTCCATGTCATTTTATCTGTATCACATAACGGTAACTGTACCAAATGGTACAAAGCAGTGTAGTAATACAGCATTAGAATGGGGGCTCATCTCCTAAAGAATCCTACTGGAAGGATCTATTTATGGAAGGCACAGTGGACAAATTAATTCATTGCTTTTTGCACTGCTTCAGTCCTATATATAAAGAGGGGAGGAGAGGGTCGTCTCTATCTTGAAGGACAGCTGCTCTCAGTGGCCTTGTTCCAGCAAATAATTCAGTCTTGGGGTGAGGCGAAGTGCTGGGAACAGTGCAGAAGGGCTCAGCCTGCAGAGGTACAGCAGCAGTCATTTAAACATTCAAGCGCTTAGAGGCCTCTGTACCGATTTGCCAAATGGGATCATGTATTATATAATGCTAAATAACAATTGCCTGTCAGCAAGGAACTGCATTCCAGCAGGAGGCATTTCCACTGTAAATATTTTGGATATGTAACTTTGCAGGTGGCAGTGCTGCGATGTTCTGCTGCTGAAGCTTCACATCAAATCATTGCAAACCTCTTCTTCCGCTTTCTTGGCAGCAGAAAATAAAACTGTTCAGACATGGAGTAATGGCTTTCTGTACCCCTGGGATGGAACATTTAATCCGCTCTATCTCCAATTTTCATTGGATTAGGGGTTGAATACGAGCTTGCATGCTCAGTACATCGGTGTCCAGAAAACTCTGTTATTTGCAGTGGAGTAAGTAAGGGGAGCGAGGTGCCCCAAGCTATGGAGCTGGGATCTGAATTTTGGTTGCCCTAGAGTGCCTGTAGGCTTCCTATTTACGCGGGAGAGGGCCCACGATGCAGGCCTGGGAAGCAGAGCTGGTTGGAAATTCTGACGGAATGGTGTTCCGCCTGAGAACAGCACTTCATCAAAATGGAACCGTTTCATGGTGACGGTTTGATTTCCACAAAGTTGTGACCGAACCCAGCAGGATCTCAGTGGCACCGTGCCTGGATTCCTGCCAGCTCGCTTGCCTGGCTGCTCGGCAGCCCACCTGGTGGGATGCCAGAGAGCTGGGAGCTTGGAAACCCTGCTCCCAGGATCACAGCTCCTCAGCAGCCTGCCAGGCAGATGACCCCAGAGCCAGAGCTCCAATCCCGTTCATGGAGAACATCTATTGGGTTTGTCCTGAATCAGAACAAACTCAAATATCAAAATCCTCCACCAAAGCGAATAACTGATCTTTGCCCAGCTCAGATGAGAAGCTTTGGAAAGGGAAGTAAAAGGCTGACGGTATGAAGTGGTGACGAAGGGAGACATTCCATCATCCTGCCCGTTGGTATAATTTATCTATTGCTGCAGCAACTGAACATCAGGTGGAAATTGGTATTGAATTGACTGTGTCAACCTGAGGCCACTAGCACTGACAAAGCTAAAGCATAATCCCTCATAGTGATTAGGTGATACTGCTAAAGCTGAGCCTCTTCTCTTACTCCAGGAAGTTATTGTTCCTGTCCTGAGACTTTACAATCCAAATAGACAGGACAGAGGAAGGGAGGATTATTATCCCCATTTACAGATGGGGAAACTGAGGCAAAAAGGGATCAAGTGATTTTCCCCATGGTCACAACAGAGTGTTTGTGATAGACCTAGGAAATGGGTTCAGCTGCATGAGCGGCAGTCCAGGACCGTAACCCCAAGACCACCCTTCCTCTCTGGGATCCTTCTGATAGAAGGGAGCATGTCAGAGACCCCATTCTGACACCTCTCCACCTGTAACGCCTCTCCATTCCAGATTTAATCTTCATACTGGGGCTCCTTGTCTCAGAGGAAGACATTTCTAACTTTCTTAAATCCAATTCATGAATGAAGGGAAGGAAATAATATATTTCCTCTCACATCTCTGTCCAAGAGCTTACCTGTGAAGTGGCTTGTTTCATCTGGTATAGGAAACATTGCCATTTTGGTCTAGATACCCTCGAGGACATGAAAAGCAGGATCCTTACACCCTGTTGACTTCATGGCTTCATCATGCTGACCTTTTGTTTCACGTTTTTCGCCCCTATTCATCAGAGGCACTTATCTTACAATAGGATCTGTATGGAATGCTAATTTAGCTCCTTTCTCTTAAGGTCACTGGTGTATTTCTGTGCCTCTGTATTTGGCTTCCATGTAATTTCTCTATTGAAGTTTCATTTGTGGCAATTTGGATGCTACAGGCTGGAATCAAGCTCCCTGGGCTATTCTGTGGGACCCAAGCACACTCTGATGAGCTATCCCATTGGGAACAAATAGAGGAGGAACTTGCACAGAAGCTGGCAGGAACTGGCAAAAAGCAAAAATTCTCCATTGAGGGATGGGCAAGGCTGTTCAGATTAACTTGAGTCAACCATTCACCTGAAACATGCGCTTTAGTGACCTCTCCCTGTCACTGTTTCTCCACCGTGCTCTACTTCTGCCCTTTCTAGTGCCACTTGGAAATGGAAGTGATGAAACACAGAGAGGCAAGAAGAGCCAGAATTGCTATGGAAGAGGCTGTTCCGGTGAATGTTCTATTCTGACGGAGGTCCATAGTTGGAATAGTATTGTAAAGGCGAGAGTGTGTTTCCAAAATCAGAAGAGTATTGTGGCAAGGTGTGAAGTTGGGAAGCTCGTGGGCCTCAAGTGTGTGTTGTGGCAGTGAAATTCTACAAGCTAGCTCAAAGCACTGTGTGGGCAGGGTATTTCCTCTCCCATCCGTTTTAACCTTGCTGCTTCTCCATGGTGTTGAATGTCCTCTGGTTCTTGTATTGTGGTGGAGGGAAAATAGAAGCGCCATCTCTACCTTTTCTGCCATTCATTCTCACAGAGGACTCTCTCTCTCATGTCCCAAGAGGACCAAACACTGGGATAAAACATCCAAATATTGTGGGGGCTTCGTTCAGAGCTGCACTTGAGCTCGGAACCTGTAGGGTTTGCCGGTTGCCCGGCAGTTGTGATAATCCGTCAATAAGCCGTTGTGTGAGAGGACCTCCTAGTCCCTCAGGGCTATCCTACTCTTTCCTGACTGGTTCTTTTTGTCAAAAACAAGAAAATTACTTCACTGAGATTGTGAAGGTTCAAGGGGAACAAACAGCTGCCAACTTGGGTTTGAAAGTTTTGCCTTGACGTTAAGTTGTTAGAGGATTTGAAAACATTTGACAGACCCTATTTGTAACCTCTAATGCTTTCTGACTGAGCAGTGAGAGCAAGCTTGGGGTGGTTGCTTCCTGTCCCCCACCTTTGGGTGTAGGGCTGGGCTCTCAGATTCTGTGACTCAGATTCTCAGATTCTGTGGACTGTGAACTCCTCACAATTTCCAAGACCTCTTCCCATGGCATGCAAAAATTCTCCTGATCTGGGAAACATCACAGTTTGCAGGAGCAGAGAGCCTAGATGATATTCTTATAGACTGGTTAATTGTGGCTAGAGCTGGGTGAACTTTTTCTTTTTTTTTGTCCAAAACCTTTTTTGGCAAAAATGCAGCTAAGATGCCACTGAAATGTTTAGTGAATTCATGCCGATTCTACCAAATCATTTCGGTCAAAAAAAATCCTGAAAAAAAAAAAGTCAAAAATCATCAAAATGTTTCATTTCAACATTTTCTAAACAAAATGTTTCAATTTTTGGGTTCAAAACAAGTTCTTCTTTCAACGTTTCTTTTAAAATATCAAAAATATCTAAAAACGGTTGAAATCAAAATTAAATGTTCTGGTTTTGTCAAAACATTCTTTGATCCAAAATGATTTTTCAATTTGCTGAAAATGTTGCTTTTGGTTCAATCCTATGCTATTTTTTTAAAAATGTTTTTTGAATTGCCAGTGAACCAAAAACTGTGCTTCATCCTATTCTATTTGTGTTAGCACATAAGAACTCCACACAGAGCAGAGATAATTAACGATAGCTTGGTCTCTAGAATTTTCTGTCGCTTTTGCTTCCAGACTGGACCCCATGTTCCTGGCTAAGTCAGATTGCTATTGCTTTGTCAGCTGTCTGCAGTTGTATAACATGGTTAAACAGCCTGTCTCCGTGTGTTCAATGTACATGAGCATTTATTTTAACATCTACACCTGCTCTGACAGATTGTCAGGAATCAACTATTTATAAATAATGCAGTTTTGTAATATGCTTTTGTAAGTTATTAAAGAAATCTTAATAAATATTTTATAACTAAAAATAGCTATTTTTTTAAAAGTGCTTTTTAATTTTAAGGAAAACCAGTTAAGTAGTTCAAACCCCAAATTTGCCCATTTATGTAGGATAAATGTCCTCTCTGTTCTAAAAAAATGCAATATCTGTGAATTGAAGGGATGTGATAACTTGTATTCCTTTTTAGAGAGGAATGATTCTTGAAAGATAATGTGGGTCAGACCTGAGAGAGGTAATTGGATACCTTCTTTCTTTATTTGCAGTGTTTGTTGTAAGCGAGTTGATCCCAGGACATGGGAGAGACAAGGTGGATGAGGTATATATTTTATTGGACCAGCTTCAGTTGGTGAAAGAGGCAAACTGTCAAGCTACATGGTGGTGTTAATAGGCCACTTCATCTCCAACTTCCCTTGAAATATGTGTGAACTACTTATGCTAAACAATCCATCTTGAATTTAGCTGTGACACTCAGATTACCTTTCCCAGACCTGAAGAAGAGCTCTGTGTAGCTCCAAAGCGTGTCTTTCACCAGCAGAAGTTGGTCCAATAAAAGATATTACCTCAACCACCCTAGACTTTCTTTCTTTGACATTTATTTTTTAAAATTACGGTCCACTCCCACACCTATTCCTTAACACTATCAATGACCGTTCAGTAGGTAGCATGCCTTTCTGTGTGTAGGACTGTTGCCCTCTAGAGGCGCAAAGCTGGAAAACTATGATGTCTTGCATTGAGGGTGAGGATCGTCTGAGCCTCTCTTAGGGAATTGTCCTGTAGATTTTAATAGAAAATAGCCATTCTATGGGTTTTTTGAAGCCTCCTAAAAATTCTTTCCATGCTATTGAACTCTCAGGCATACATTTGAAATTTTATATTCATTTTTATAGTTGTTACTGGATTAATCCATATTAAATTCTATAGGATTTTTCCATAAGAGTTGGAGTAGAGATTTTGATTTCTTCAGTTGGCTTGCAGGACAACTCAGCTTTCTTTGTATTGTCTAGTGACATTGATCTCCTCTCCAGTCTGGAAACCTGATTAGTTGGCATTGTGTTGGATTGAAAGAGTTTGCTGACCATAGCAGATGGCTCCAATGCATAACGGCTTTACGTTTTAACTGGTATATACCAATTTCCACTAGTGAAATAAATTTGCAGCCAAACCAGCAAATGCTGGTTAAATCAAAAGACACCTGAGAATAGTTCCGGCCTGTCACCGTCTTTCATCTTGTGCTCACCTTGACCCTCTACTTTTTGCTGTCGTAATCATTGCTATGATAGAGGGACCCCTGAACAGTGAAGCTACATGTGTCAGGAGCAGCAAAATATGTGCTGGAAATATGGCAGTATGAAGCAAAGACAAGGCTATCATGTGGGGCTCCCACACTGCTGCTTAATATAGTGGCATCCCATCAAATTTCAGTTATGTGACATAACATGTAAGGACCAACAGGAATGTCCCTAAGGCCATATCCTCTCTATTTCAGCCTCAGGATATTAATGTCCCCTATCTTCATTGGCCAAAGATATGCCAGCAACCCTACTTACACTATTTAGCTGTACTTTTACCTATTTGTGCTATTTTGGTTTCTTTTCGTCTGCACCCAGAGATAGGACAGAGTCTGCTTTCGGGTTATTATAAATCAAGAATAACTCCACTGGAGTCATTTCACTTTTCCAACACTCCCAAGATTTGCTTCTGGCTGTGAATATTAAAGAAAGTAGAAAGGAAAAGCATGTTTCCCTCTGCTGTAACATTTTGTCATGGATCTTTGTTGGTACTTTGCTTATGTAAAAACTGTTTATGAAGAAAAATGTCTCTCTCGTTGCTGTCCATTTAGAGGTCTCTCTCTTGTTTAATGTTAAGATATTTTTATTAGTAATTTTTATGGTGCATGCTTGAAACAGGAGGATAATCTGTCATTGCACATGAATAATGGAGTGTGGCAGTCTTTGGAAATGCAAATTGGGACTATGGAGGGAAAGGTGTTTAGCAGTCTACTTTGTTGGATTTTATTAGCTTTCTGTAAAATTGTTTATTAATGACTTCGGCTTCCATAGCTGAATGCACACAGTTAATGATGATGCCAGGTGAGCAGCATTGTGAGAGACATAGGGCTTTTTTTCTGGCTCCAGCACAGAGCAAGCCGAGCGTGAAATATACACAGGTGACTTTTTTTTCTTTTGAGCAAACAGAATTGTTTTCCGTTATAGAATACAGTGCATTTAAAAATTCGGGCTTTTTTGTGTAAGAAAAACATGTCTCTTCTGTGCTTCCATATTTTAATTTTCTAATTGCTGTTATTTATAAAAATGCACTCGGCCCACGGACCAAAATGCATGAACTTGAAGCACTGCCAGTTCAGAGCTTTTATAATTAGCCACAAAGGGCTTAGGGAAGGTTGTTACATGCAAATTAGAAATGTTCTAGGTTACTTAGCAAGCATCTTGGAACTTAAGCTAGGCGTAAAAACAGAACTCTGCTTCTCAAGACTCTCTAGTGCAGCGGTTCTCAAACCGTGGGTCACGATCCCATTTTAATGTGGTTGTCAGGGCCGGAATTAGACTTGCTGGGACCTGGGGTGAGGGCGATAGCAAATCGGGACATCCTGTCACGCTACCCAGTGCTGAAGCTGAAGCCTGAGCCCCGCTGCCGGAAGCTGGGGGGCTATGGCTTCAGTCCCCATGCCCAGGCTGGCGGGGGAGGGCCATGTTGTAATTTTTGTTATCAGAAGGGGGTCGTGGTGCAATGAAGTTTGAGAATTGCTGCTCTAGTGCCTGAGTTAAGTTTGTACGTACATTTCAACCAAACTTGTTTGTTTTTGTAATTCTTTGTGGTCCCTTCCAGACCTGAACTACATAGTAATAGACTTGGCGAGTCGCTGTAGGAACTCTCTAGGCACAGGACAGGCTGTGTTGAGCCAGTCAGAGAGACAGAGAACCCCATGGGCTTGTCTATATCCAGTGGCCTCAAAGAAGAATCCCCCTTCAGAGTCAATAGAAGGTTCTTTTCTCTTCCTTACTGTGAGGTACCCTAGCATTTCACACCCTAGTAATAATGCAGCCACTCAAACAATAAGCAGGATGGATTGGCCTGATCCTGTTAATCCTATAGAGTAGACAGCTCAGCAGTTGTGAGAGAAGTAAATCCCATCAGTGCTGCCTTGCAAAACTGTGACTGCAAAACAATCAAATACTGATGCATGAAACATGGTTTGTCGACCAAGTTTTGCCACCATGGACAATGTAAAAAAAGTACCAGAGACTGGTGCTCAGGCACCTTATGTGATTTTTGTCTATTCTGCAAATGCCCATGGACTGTGACTATGCCAGCAGAAAAGAGTAGTTAATAAGATCATGCTGCTTGCTTCAAAAGTCTTGCATTGAACGGGTAGGGGAGATGCTGCCGTCAGTCTGAGTTATGTTGATGTCTTAGGGTGGATTTTTCAAACGTCTTCTGGGTGTGTGGTTCTCTGCAGCACTGCTGTCCTGTCTGCTGTCCTCTCATAGTCTCTCTCTCGTTGCTGTAGAACAAACTTGAGGATGATATAGAATCTGGGGAAGACTCCAGCACCAACAAACGGTACAGCCGATCACTGATGGGCAGCTTTTCCAAACGCAAGGTTTGTCTCTCACCAGATAACTGGCACTGGGTAGCAGAAGACGCACTGGCTTCCAGACATGGTTCCCTGTGTGTCTGAGAGAGCGAAAAATAGGAAGATATAATATACACCATCTGACAGAGCCCCACCCCCATGTTTTCCACTGACCCAGCAGACAGGACCATCAGTTGCCTTTAGTTCATGTCAGATGCCAACACATATAAGAGATCCAACCTGAAAAGCAATAAAGTTAATTCAAACTCTTGTAGAACAGCTTATTGCAAAGTGATTTAGAGTAACAATGTAATAAGATAATCCTTTTATCACGCCCTCTCTGATCATAGTAGTACCAATAATAATTCCCCTATAGACAGCACCTTTCATGCTAGCATATCTAGTCCCATTGTGAAAGGCTCTAACCCCAGGCTGCCTCCTCCGTGTGTGATCAGTTCTGACATAGTGCAGTCTCTTGTAAGAGGTTGCCATTTCTCATTTGCTCTAGGAAACGTGTTCCTTGAAACAATGAAGCAGAATTCCCTGGGGCAGACTGGTCAGATGCTCAGATCTGACTAGTCTGGTGGGCATGGCATTGAAAACTAGCTGGCAATTGTAGTGGATCAACTTCTGTGCCGAGATTTTCAACTATGACTCAAACTCTGGGTGCCCAATTTGAGGGGCCTGTTCTTCAGATAATGGGTGCTCAACGCTTTCTCAAAATCTGGGTCCCTTGAAAGTCCCTTAAATTGGGCACTCATAAATCACTAGTCACTTCTGAAAATCTAGGTCCAGAATTATTTGCCACCACATGCGATTGCACTGCCAAAATGACTCTCTGGCATGTGAATTATTAACCCCAGGCAAACTGATCCATGCGCTGACAAAGGCTTCCCCAAACTTTCATCGCCCTTTTCCTTTTCTAGCACCCATTTAGAACTTTGTAGACATCTGTTCAGTTGCTTCCCTGCAAACAACTTTTCAGAACAAATCCCGGGAGGTTTGCTCCACTCTGCTTATAACACGCAGGCACACGTGACTATATCTGTCTTTATTTTTCATACACACCACCCCTTACTGTTTACTTGATGCCCAAGTGAAACATTAGGCTCTTCTGAACAATGATGTCTGTTTTGTACCATGGTTTTGTTTCCTTTATGCAGAAAAAAGGAAGCAAATTGAAAAAGGCATCCAGCCAGGAAGAAGGTGAAGATGACCTAGACTGTCAAGGAAACTTAGCCAGGGGCTCAGTATATTACAGCAGGTTGGTAACAAGGGATCCTGGCAACTTAGTCCTCTATAGAGGTGTGTATACAAATGTAGCAAGTTTGGGACCTGGTTTATACTGTTGGCTATAATCTGTCATGCTATAATGGCTATAATCTGCCATGGCTACTATAGCCATGTAATGGGAAGCCCATGTAAGGGTAGACCCAAAATCTTTGTGACTCAATCACTGGATTAGTCTCCTGACGTGGCTCTTCCAAATTAGTCAGTGGACACTAGACATGCTGTCAGACCTGTCTTGAAGTTCCGCTACTTCACCCAGATGTATCATGAAGATCTTTTAAGTTGGTGTTGTATTTTAGTCACGTGGTCCCCATTCTTGTAGCAGAGAGGATTCATGATGAGCGCACCAAGCCCATAGCTGTTTAATTTGTTAAATGAGATTGCATCAAATAGTCTAAGTTGCTGCTTTGATTCTGCGTACCCCCTTCTTTTTATGATATTATGTGATGGGTTCCAGACGCTGGACACAAGAGGTCAGATGAAGATCCGGTTGGGATGCTTGGAAAGGTTCAGTGGGGCTCCCAGGAAAGCCGAATGGAGTAAAATCATATTCGCTGGAGATGGAAAAGACCTGTTAAAGGGCAAGTCCACAGTCCAGCCTCCTGTCTAGCAGCATAGAGTACCTGCAACATAGCAGATCTTAAAGTATAACTCTTAGCCAGAGGTTCAAGTCTTTTCTTTGCCATTAATATACAAGATGAGACTCTTTAGCACAAATTTTTAAAGCTATTTAGGCATGGTTGTGCTCAGCATTGCAATGTCTAAGTCTCATCTTCCAAAGGGATTTAGGTTCTCAGGAGCCAAAAGTCCATTGACAGTCAATGGGATTTAGGCTCCTACGTGCCTAAATCCCTTTGGAAGATGAGACTTCAGCATCACAAAACTGATTGCAGCAACGCCTAAATAGCTTTAAAAATCTAGGCCTTTTTTCTATGTACTTCCAGAGCTAGTTTAACCAGAAGCCTGTATTTTTACAGTGAGCATTCATGTGCTGTCCCTACAACTATTGAAGCATTCCTTTTTGGAAGAGATTCCTCCCTGTATTTCTTTGCCCTGCCTGTTATTTAAAAAGCTAAAATTTTGTAACAAAAGATTGTCTCTTGATCAGTTTATGGGAGCCAGTTTGTTTTATCCACCCAGGATGAGCAGACAGAAGAAAACAATGAAGCTTTCCAGGGCTCTGTCTGACCTGGTGAAGTACACAAAGTCTGTTGGGATCCATGATGTTGAAACTGAAAGTAGGTGTCAGAACATAAACCTCCCATATCAGCTTTCAAGCTTTATGCACAGACATTAATTTTTAGTAGCCACTTAGTTCAACCTAACATCGATTATAAATGCTTTATTCCAAGAAGAATTTGACAGTAGAGCTACTTGAAATAAATCAGAAATTTCAAAGTGGCCAGTCATCATTTATTATGACTTTGAGTCTGCATAAGAACAGCTATACTAGGTCAGACCAATGGTCCATCTAGCCCAATATCCTGTCTTCTGACAGTGGCCAACACCAGGTGTTTCAGAGGGAATGACCAAAACAGGTAATCGTCAAGTGATCCATCCGTCACCCATTCCCAGCTTCAGGGAGATAGAGGCTAAGAACACTTCAGAGCATGGTTTTGCATTCCTGCCCACCCTGGCTAATAGCCAGTGATGGACCTATTCTCCATGAACTTATCTAGTTCTTTTTTTAACCGTGTTATAGTCTTGGCCTTCACAACATCCTCTGACAGAGTTCCAGAGGCTGACAGTGCACTGTATTAAGAAATACTTTCTTTTGTTTTTTTTTAATCCTGCTTCTGTTATTTTCATTTGGTGACCCCTAGTTCTTGTGTTATGAGAAGGCGTAAATAACACATCCTTATTTGCTTTCTCCACACCAGTCAAGATTTTAGAGACCTCTATCATCTCCCTCTAGTCGTCTCTTTTCCAAGCTGAAAAGCCATCCCCCTCTAACCTTTTTCCTTGTAGTCTCTTCCAGTTGGCAGGTCTCATCTTTCAGCGAGACAAAGGCCCACCAGATACTCCAGCAAAAGCCGGCACAATATCTGCGTTTCAACCAACACCAGTTGTCCCGCATCTACCCATCTTCCTATCGTGTGGACTCTAGCAATTACAATCCTCAGCCCTTCTGGAATGCAGGCTGCCAGATGGGTAAGCAAAAAGGATGTGTGTTTGATTTTTTATTTCTTTTTTTTTAACTAGGTGGAAATCTAGTGCATGAATGGGGTTCCAGAATCTTTCTTTGAAAGATAGGCTGAACAAAATCCCCCACTGAACACTCCTGGGTTACCTGGTCATCTAACTCTCCTGACATCTGGGTCTTTGTTACCTGGGATATTGTCTGTGTCTCTAATACGGTAGGATGCCTTGAATATGCATGTGCCTCAGTGGCAACTGGTGGCTGAGGCATGGAAAGTAATGTCCTCCTGCTCACATACAAGAAAACCTACAGATGGGAGGAAAGACTGTAAGCCTCTTCTTGGGAGTCTCTTTATCTGGAGCTGTGACATCTTGGGTTTAGGAGGAGAAGAGAGTCCCTGTTCCAACATCTCTGGCTCTCTATCACCAGAGAACAAAGTTCAAAACACACATAGGTTTTCTCTTCTCTGAATGCTCTCAACAGTGTGACTTACTGTTGTTGCCTCCCTCTTTGCAACAGTTGCATTAAACTATCAGTCAGAGGGGAGGATGCTGCAGCTGAACCGGGCCAAGTTCAGTGCCAACGGGAATTGTGGCTATGTCCTCAAACCGAAGTGCATGTGTCAAGGTAAGGAAAAGCTGGCCAGTGGAGACTGCAGAGGGAGAGAAGGGGTCCTTCCTAGGGGTGGAAATGGTACTTCATGAGGGAAAGATGTGTGGCTCTGCTATGCATTGTGGGATATGCCAGCAAGCCAAGGGAATGGAAGCAGCAAGAGTTCTGTAAAAATGTCAGTAACTCGTTACGTTTGGGTGTGAATTTTCCAGTGGCTTCCAAAGTTGCGCTTGTAGCATGGGAGAGTACACGTACAGCAGTTGGTGCTTTCTGCCAGCTTTAGGAAGCCCTTTGAATGTACAGGGATGGATGACTTTTTCCCAATACTTTTACCATAGACTTATTCTTTAATACATCTTGGAAGTAAAGACTGCGTGTACTGTCAGATGGACTGTATGTAACTATAAGCACATGATATGTCATCTAATATAGTCATGGATAAATTAAAGTTAAATGAGGCCCATAGCTCCCCCACACTAAAAAGACTCATCCTCTCTACAGTTTCCATTCCTTAGGCTCCCTGGAAGCAGCTGTGATCAGCTGGAGTTGTGAAGGCTCCCCCACTGCATGGAGTTTGGATTGTATTGCTCCAGGGATGGTACCTTAGGCTATGTCTACACTTCTGGTGGCACAGCCGGCAGTGCAGGATCGATTTTGCAGGTTCGATTGAGCGGCACTAAAGACTCGCTCAATTGAACCCAGAAGTTGACTCCGTAAATCCACCCTGGCAAGCAGCGTAGCGCTGCGTCGATGGGAGGGCATTTTCCATTGGCGCAGCACAGTGGAGACACCGTGATAAGTAGACACTAGGAAGTCGACAAGAGATACCCAACTTACTGTATGTAGCTTGCGTATCTCAACTGCTGCCGAAATCCGTGGCCAGTGTAGACCAGGTCTCAGTTTGCATGACTGCAGCAAGGAACTTACGTATCTGCCACTACAGAGTAACCACTGCTAAGACCAACTGTCCTGGGGGGATGCTCAGGCAATATTCTGTATAACTTTACACTCCCCTTCATCCTGCACCTCATTATAACTCTTTGTTGAAGCACAGGCCAGAGTTCTGTCTTTTCAGGACTTTTCAGAAAGCATTAAACTGATTGTATGATTGGGTGATTGTATGTAAAACCCTGGTAAATGGATGGTAATAATTGCCGATCAATTTCAAAGAGAGCGCAGCATAGATTTTCCTAGTAAAACAAACCGTTTGGGCACACAAAGCACATTGCAAATAGCATAAAATATTGTCAATAGTGAAATACTATTAACTTTTAAACAAAAGCTGTTAGACAGTAAAGCTACTAGTGTTCCTTATACAGACCTTTCCCCTTTTTGTTTTTGCTACAAACCTTCAACTATAAGATTTCAACATAACATTTGCTGTACTTTAGCACACACATGAAAACATTTCCCCTCTGATCTTCTCTCAGTGGTGACTCTTCAGTCTTTATGGCATGACCATGGTATGTAGTGGGTATCCCCTGGACTCTGCAGAGCTTAGGTAATGGCAGCATCTCAGTCCTTTCAAATACTTCAGAACCCTGTCTGCAAACCATCAGTGTGGGGTCTCCACAGGTAGCAGCATTCCAGAACTCAGATTAATAGCTGACTGGTCCTCACAGTTGCTCCTGAAACAAAAGTTTGTAGCTTGTATCCAAAATGATACAGGGATTGGGATCAGTATATAAAATATCCATTTCCTGGATTGATATAAGGCTTTCACTCTAAGGCACCATCTTCTCCCCATCAACACAACCAAGTCAGGCAAGAATTCACAAACCCCCACTGTGCTAAGTGCTGCCCCATTCTTTCTCTTTAACAAGATAGAATCCAAGTTTAGAGCATCCACTGACAGATAAATGTAAGTTCCACAGGCTCTATAGGGGTGACAAATTGCTCTCCTTCTAGGTCCATAAAATACAGTGTGGGGAATCCAACATTATCCTAATGACGGGACTCCTTAGTAAATAAAGCTAGATTAGCATTGGCTGGTATCCAAAGTGGTACAGAGATTGGGACCCAGACCTCACAGGAGACACATCTCTTGGTCTTGCATCAAGCAGCTGCCTGTGGGTTTATGAAATCATTTGTCAAGATAATCATTAGATTTTGTGATGTGGTTTTCAGAAGCCCTTAAGTGATGTAGGAGACACAAGTCCTATCAAAAGTCAGTGGGACCTGGGTTCCTATGTCACGGAGTATCTGTCTACACTGCAGTTAAAAACCTGTGGCTGGCTTGTGCCAGCTGACACTGTCTCAGGGGGCTTGGGCTTAAGGGGCTGTTTAGTTGCAGTGTAGACATTCTGGCTTGTGCTGGAGCCCAGGTTCTAGGACCCTGCGGGATGGGATGGTCCCAGGGTTTGGGCTGCAGCCTGCCGGAATGTCTACACTGCAATTAAACAACCTTTTAGCCCGAATCTGAGTCAGCTGGCATGGTTCAGCCATGAGTATCTAATTGCAGTGTTGACATACCCTTAGATGCTTGAAAATTATACCCTTTGTCAATTAGATTTTGGAATTTTAGGGGAGGACGGCTTTGTTCGGTTTGTTTGTCTTAACATCTTAAGTCTTAACAACACTGTGGTGTTTGTTACCATTTCCTACGGAAATGCCCTGGCAACCTTATCTACTTGCAAAAGCAGATATGCAAAAACTGTACAACGATTGCCGTTACATGCACTCAGAAGTTACGAGTGCACTTTTATTGTCTCTTTTTATTAAATCAATTACACTAATGTGCTTGTGTTTAGAACAACTCTTAAGCAGAGCCTAGGATGTGTGGAATATTTTATAGTAGTGCATAGGTCTGCGCAGGTATAGTCCTTTTTTAGGCCTTACATTATAAAGATGCTTTTTAGTGCACAGAGCTCCTCTGTATGGGATGGGTAATGAATATCTCCCTGGAAGGCACCACACTGTAAAGGATGTGTGTGTTTGTTTCAGGCCCTGTTGAAGCAGATTTGTCCCTGAAAAAGATGAAACCCTCCTGTTTACTTTGTTGATTTCTCATTTAATTCGTCACTTTCTCTCTCTGTCTGAAACCCTTTATCTAGTACCCTGCATATTTCTGATAACATGGCCTTGAGCAAAGTATTTTAATACTGTCTTAGTGTTTGGGTTGTCATGTAAACAACTCTCACTGTTCTTCAGTGGTTTGGTATCTGCCCCACCCTGGACTTTTAAGTAACTTGAATTTACTATTCCGTCTCCTGTACTGCAATGTCCCATCTCCTCCCACTGCTCTACAGCCGTACAGTCCATTACTATCTTATGCTTGATCTCGTCTTCAAAATGCTCTTTTAACTTCAGATTACTGCCAAATGATGGCTTCTTTCTGTTCTAGTAAAGGTCAAGAATGACACAGTAAAGCACTTTCTAGCGTCCTAAGTCGAGGGTTTCAGTATGTTATGAATTATTTCATCTCAGCGAAGTTTCAGTGTTTCTGTTGTAAAAGCAATTGGTGATGTTCCAAAGCCATAAAATTCAGGGGTGGATTTTGAAATCCACCCCACAAAGTTACGGGATGTTCAGATCCAGGTTTTGGTTTGGCCCCACTCTCAGTGCCACCAGTTCAATAACCTGCTGTCTGGCGATTAATTTGGCAACATGTGGCACTTGTGACTAAAGATCGTTCCAATTGCCTTTGCAAGCAATCACTCTTCCTTTGCGCTCGCTGTGCTGGAAAGTTTAGAGACTGCTGTGCCAGTGTGTTGCCAGCTTGTAAAGATTTTAACAGCTATGGTATGTGCTTGTATCTATAAGTGCTTGAGGGGACTAGCTGGGGCTCCTTCCTAAGTATAGTTTATAACAACTGGTTGTAGAGTGAAATAAGCAGGGAGAAGTGGGAAGAAGAGCTCAAAGAAAATGTCACCATGTGTCTTTCCGTAACATAGCACCTGGTTCTCCTTCATGTTCTGCGGGTTCTCATCCCCGTAGGTGTCTTTAACCCAAACTCCGAAGACCCACTCCCCAGTCAGTTGAAGAAGCAGTTGGTGTTGAGGATAATCAGCGGGCAACAGCTACCGAAGCCACGGGACTCCATGCTGGGAGACAGAGGAGAGGTAGGAAATGAGGGATGGCGTGCTCCTATTGGAGAGTGTCTGTCTGTCTGGGAGCTGGTCTGGACCAGGTTTTAACTTTTTTTTGCATTTGTTTCTGTGGGAAACACTGAGCTGCCCTTTGAATATATTATGCAGCTCATTAGCTTCCAAGAGCACCTGGCGCATCTCCTCCCTTCTAAGCATTGTGGAGCTAGTCCATTTTGCTTCTTCTCATTACGATGCCAGTCTAGGATGTGAGGGGAAAGCCAAGATACTCAATCTCTGTGGCAGGTTCCTATTCACTGCCGTGCTCTTAAACTCCCAAGCAGAATCAGCAAAACCCAGAATCTGTCCTTAAAAGTGCACAAAACTGCTGAGCTCATCAACCAAGACAAATGAAGCTACTTGAGGGTCCTTCCTTTCCTCTGCCTGTGTGAATGCTACTCCCAGTCTCTCCCTCCCCAGCACAGCACATTTGTGCCTTCTCTTCCCGCCCCCTCTTTGGTTTGGCTTATATTAGGTGTGTTTTGTGGTGGTTTGTTTTGTTCTTTGAAAGCCTCTGTCAACTCATCAGCCAGCCTGAAAGGAGCCAGAATTGTAGCCTCTTGACAGCTTTGGGGCTTTTTATTTCCTCTGCTGTTACGTAGTGAATGCTTGTGGAGCATGGCCAGTGTGACTTTAGTAAACACTAGTCTTTAGGAAATGCTCAGACCAAGCAACTAGCGCCGAGTAAAACCTTCCCTTCGAGCCTTTTGCCCATTAGACCTGGAACCGAACCTCCCTGAGTGGTTCTAAAATGCTTGGATTGGGCACAAATGCTTTGAAATACTCATTCCCGGAACATTAGGGCACTAAACCGGAGTCATCAAACATCCATGGAAAGCGACCGTAAAAGGGTCCCACATAAAAGGCCATAGTGAATCTGTCTAAGCTTTCAAACAGCCTCTTTCCTTCATCATTCACACCTTTTTAATGTTGAGAGGTGAGGGTGAGGAATGTCTGGTATAATCCAAAGCAGGATGGTGTGTGGTTGAGTCACTGGATTGGCACCTTAGAGATACAGATTCCAGTCCTAGTTTTTCCACAAACTCTCTGTGTGACCTTGGGCAAGTCACTCAATCTCTCTGGGCCATGGGTAGGTCCCCATCTGTGAAACTGAGATAATAAATTCTTCCTCTTTCCCACCTTTGGTCTGTCTTGTCTATTTAGATTGAAAGCTCTTTGGGATAGGGACTGTCTGCATCTGTACAGCATCTAGCAGAATGGGGCCTTGCTGTCAGGTGAGGCCTCCATTGCCTCCATAATGCAAATGCTATTTATTGGTGGGGTGGCAGGAGCAGCACATCTAACACAGTCGTTTCAAGTAACTAATCTTGAAAGATTAATGAGCCATGGGCGCCACATAGAAAATAATGAATCAATATCTTTCTTCCACTCCCCCCCCCCTTTTTTTTTTGGCTGTGCACAGGTTGTCTTCTCCTCAGAGAGAATATTCGTCCCCTCTCTCTCCTGCCTGCTTATTCTCCCCACCCACAAGTGAGGCAGTCCTCGGTTTGTGGCACCACAATTAGATTGTCTGGAGAGGTTTGTGGTGTGACAAGCAGAGGGTGGTGACAAGTGGGTCCTTTTGACAGGAATAGTTCCCTGATAATGGTTTCAAAACAAAACAGAGAAAGGGTTGAGGGTGGGGAAAAGCAGAAAATAATTGAGCTGTGGTTGTCCTAAAATTCTGGATTCTAACACACATGATGGTCAGTATATCTGGTAGAAATTTGGGAATTCCACCCCATGGAAGACTATTATAATCATTCAAAATTGGTTTTTGTCCCAAATCAGGATGAAAAATCTATCTTGGAATTTTTCCACAAAATGAAATATTTAACTTTTTTTTTTTTTTTTTAGAATTGAATAGAAAAGTCAAAACAATAGAGTTGAAAGAAATGTTTGGATAATTTTCTGTGAAAATTTTGATGAAATTGATACATTCCCATTCAGTGTTTAGATTTCACATTTAGAATTGGCATTTTTACACAATGCATTGTCCTTAAATATAACAGGGCTTCACAGTTTTTAATGAAACGTTAACAATTTTAAAATTCCAGTTTGGCACTAATGTTACTATCCCCGGTTCCACACCCGGTGTAATTTGATGGGGACAATGGCTTTGTTTATGTTACTCTGTACAACCTCAACTGCCTTTTTGAGCAAGATTCCCATTGTGGAGGAGATTTGCAAAAGCACCCATGGGTATGGCTCCACTGCAGTTAGACACCCGCAGCTGGCTCATGTCAGCTGATCCAGGTTCGTGGAGCTGTCGAACTGCAGTGTACACATCTTGCAGTGTTCTAGAGTCTGGGGCTCCAGCGTGAGCCCGGAAGTGTACACTGCCGTTAAACAGCCCCACGAGCCTGGATCAGCTGTGGGTTTTTAATTGCACCATAAACATAGCTTAGTTGACTTAAAAATACCATTGAAAGCCACTGGGTTCTGTGCCCTAACGTTACTTAGGCCTGGTCTACGTTAAAAAGTTTGGTCGACTTAGCTACATTGCTCTGGGGTGTGAAAAATGCACACCCCTGTGCACCATAGTTAAGACCACATAATTCCCCGGTGTAGAAAATTCCAGGTTGATGAAAGAATTCTTCCGTCAACCTAGCTACCGCCTCTCGGAAAGGTAGATTAACTACAATGATGGGAGAGTCCCTCCCATTGGCGTAGGTAGTATCTACAATGAAATGCTGCAGCTGTGCTGCTGTAGCACTTCAAGTATAGACAAGCCCTTAGCTGCTTTTGGAAACTCCACCCTTTTATTTTTCTGACGTTGTGGTAGGACCTAGAGGCCCCATTCAATAAGCAGGGCTGCATTGTGCTACATATGATGGAGAGGCCCTGCCTCAAAGCCTTTTGCAGAATAAAGCTATGTGAACAAGGTCATTTGTACTGAAAATTCAGCTGTCTTGCAAGCAGTAAGGAAAGACGATAAGACCCTTGAGTTTTAATTTAGTGACAAAGCATCTTATCTGTTCATAGTCTGTACTGAACATTTGTTTTCTGCTGAACACCAAAAAGCTAGCATGCAAACATTACTCAGTTTGGCCACTCTCTCTGTTTTTCTTTGTGTCATCCCAATTTAGCTGGTCCCAAATTTGAGATGATTCCTTATAGTTTTTTTCAGTTTCTTGGACAGCAATTACCTGAAAGGCTCTTCTCCCTGCTGAGACTGTATCAACTGGTTGTGCAGGCTCTGTATTCAGTGAGCAGCATATTTTGGCTGAAAGCAGTAGCAAGCTTTCCTAGATCTAAATGAGTTACAATCCCTCTTCTCCCACTATTGTTGTTTTAGTTCTTAGAGATCCGAACTGAGATCAGGGCTCCATTGTTTTAGGCAGTTATAAACACCCAGCAAGAGACATGCCTTGTCATGAAGAGTTTACAGTCTAAACAGATAGCAAGAGGGGGAAAGGAGACACAGGGAGAAGAAGTGATTTGCCCAAGGTCAGAGACTGGAACAGAACCCATATGTCCTGAGTCTTGGTCTATTGTTTTATCTATTGGACGAGGCTGCTTCTCTAGATACCCAGATCTTCCACGGCCAGATGTTCCCTGAACTCCCTCAGTTTATGTTGTCTCGCAAGTTGCCTCTTTCCAACTTCTTTGCAATGGTGACCACCCTGAAAAAATTCTTAAAGCTTCTACTTAGATGTCCATTGAGATTAAAGATATTCAAATAGACATGACTGTTAAAATGGGTGTTACAGCTAACAGCAATTTGAATCAATGGGAAAGTGTTCACAAGTTAGTATAGACTGATGATGCTGATTAAGGTTAGTATGTTTTATAGTGTGATGTAGTCCTACATCTTTTAGCAGCTTAGTGACAAGTTACTCATATACCCATGGCTCTTGCATCTGCAATAGTGTGTGACGCCTGTGTGGTGAAGATAAGGATATTACTTGATTTCTATCTTTTCATTTTTAAACATATTCTTTCCTTTCTCTTTTCCAGATTATAGATCCATTTGTAGAAGTAGAGATCATAGGGTTACCAGTGGATTGCTATAAAGAGCAAACCAGAGTAGTTGACGACAATGGTAAGACCATGGTTTTTTTTATTTCCCCCCTGCCATTTAGTACCCACTTGATCCTGAAGTTTCATCCCATGGAGGCAAAACGGGCCAAACTTGGGGCCCATTGCTGCAAAGCACTTAGGCACATGCTTAAGTGTTGTTAACTTCAGTGGTGCTTACACGCGGTGTTGTGTTTTGCTGAGTCAGGGTCCAAGGCAGCAAGTGTCGTGTAACTAGGATCTTGATGCTATGAGATCAGACACACAGATCCATCTGTGTATTTATATCTCACTCCTCTTCATTAGAGAAGGGCAGTGGTTGGGACAGAAGACTGGAAGCTAGCAACTTCTCAGGCCCATCGATTCCCAGTTCTGCCACCTGGTCGACCTTCAGAAAAGAGAGACATTTTTATGAGAGAAATTAAAATCCTGCATCTCTTACACCATCAGAGCTCCCACTGATATGAGTGGGAGTTCTGAATGTGCAAGGCATACAGAATCAAAGCCTTTATGCTCGTCTGAAGTGTAGGAATTACAGTGTAGACAGCCTGCCTGTTCATTGCCTCACCTTAGCAAGAACTAAATGGGATTCAGTCCCATGGCTGGAGCTCATACGTGCTACTGCAATTTAATATTAAAAGCTGATTCTCCAATTCCCAGGTTTCAATCCAATGTGGGAGGAGACGCTGGTGTTTACTGTACACATGGCAGAGATTGCGCTGGTTCGGTTTTTGGTGTGGGATCATGATCCAATTGGGCGGGATTTCATTGGACAGAGGACAATAGCTTTTACCAGTATGATGCCAGGTAAGGCAGTGCGCTCTGTCTTGGTGACATGCAGAATTGATTGGCTGAGGCCTTTTTCTATGAAATTCCTATATTGTGACAACTAAAATATCCCCCTGGGCAGATTTACCATGTGTGCATATAAATATGCATCTGCATTGGGAAGTTGTCGTGGGCTGGTGGCTAGAGCAGGAGACTGGGAAGTCATGACTCCTGGATTCTCTACGCAGGTCTGCCACTAACTCGCCGTATGACCACAACCAAGTTGCTTAACCTCCTTGGGCCAGATTTTCAAAAGTGCTCAGTGTCCAGAAGGTCCCATTAAGAACAAATTCTAGCTACTTATTTAGATACCTGTATGGAAGCTGGTGTTGCGCTTTTTGAAAATATGGTCCTTGGTGCTTTAGTTTCCCCACTTGTAAAATGGGGTGATGACACTTGCCTCTATCACAGGCATGTTATGCAGTTTAATTAGTGAATGTCTTAAGATGCTCAGATTTAAAAGTGCTATTGGGTAGAAGTGCAAAGAGTCAGGAGGGAACTAAGAAAGCACTATAGCTAAGCATGCTGGACTGGAAAGACTACAGTAAATGATCTATTTCTCTCGGTCCCGTTGTGCTGCAACTTTTTATCCCCCCTCAAATGTATTATTATTATTTGGCAGCTATTGGCTTTTGACAGCATAAATAAGATATGGTGACTTTTGTAGACTGTGGGGCTAACTTCAAAAGCCTTCCTGAAAGAAGCTGGAGTCTCATTTGGTCTTATGTTTGCTGGCATCTCATCAGTGGCCACAATTATTGTCGGTGCTAGTTGAAAGTAAAGCAGTCGCTAGTTGGGCTGCTGGTGAGATCCAGGAACTTGTTTTGTGCTTTTATTTTTGTTGTTGTTTTTGGTTTTGGGTTTTTTCAGTCTGTTTCCTGCTTTTTCTGCAACCTTATTTCACATGAAAGCACTCTGTATGTATAGCTTTTTTCTTTATCCTTCAAAGCAGAGGAAACAAAGGTTTATTTGCAGGGATGGAGGGGAACCCTACAACCCCTATCTGGGTAACGAAATTTTGATTGTAACGTCTGCTGCAGAATTAATAATGGTTCCAAGCCTGTAAGGGACAAGCTGATCAATTATAAATTGAAGAATTGACAATAGCAATAGTGGAAAGTGGAAAAAATAGGGTGACTTTTTTTTTTCTCTAATAAGAAACAGACGGGAAAAGATCATTTGTACATGGTGTAGCTGTCACACAAATCAAGTGTGGCAAGCCTGCACAGTGATTGGCCATGGCTGGGAGAAAGCTTGTTAAAATGTTTTTCCTCTGGGTAGAAATGGAAAGTCTGTAGTGATAGGAGGCTCTCACCTCCTCTCTGTCAGCTCTGCTCGCTCTGTGTTTCAGGCTATCGGCACGTGTACCTGGAGGGCATAGAAGAGGCGTCCATCTTTGTGCATGTAGCTATTAATGACATCTGTGGTAAGGTGAGTGACTGCAGTGGCCTGCGTTTGTTATTGCGCTGGCAAGGTTTGTACCATGCAGGGAGGGGGGCAGCCCAGGGGTGGAATCCAAAATGCTGCAGCTCTGTGGTTTTTATAGTAGCCTGAGATCATTTTAAACATCCGTGTAGCATAAGCAGGTGGCATAACCAGATAAGGAACATTTCCCCCATTTCACGGACAATAGATTCCTATCTAGATACCCCCTTAAAATGCTTTGGTTCTGGGGCATTCCTCCCTGCCTTCCCACTCCATATTGCTCCCAATGAAGGGCCAAATCTTGACTCAGTTTTTACGCACTCCTTACTTCTTTTGGACAAAACGTGGCTAGGAACTCTGAGGTAATGCAGAAGTGACTGTACTGAAATGGCAGAATTCAGCCCATTGGCATCCATGGCGAGTTTGCCTGAATAAGGTCTTGGGGATTTGGCCAAAGTGTTCTGCTGCCGGATGCGGCAGCACAAACTGGGGACAGCCTGCTTGTTCGCTGAGCAGGTTCTCTCTCTGCACCACCACACCTCTCCCCAGGCAGCTGGGCATGTCTTCCAGCCCTTGTGGGGGAAACAGAAGGAAATGGCGCATTTAGACCATATAACAATCTGTTGGGCTGTCTGTACATAACATAACACATCCTTTGGTGGTTTCTGAACACACACACACCCCCTTTGTAACATGGACACAAACACTCTGTCATGCAAAACGAAGGATCCAGCCACCCCCTAATGCATTACGTCATTTGTGGACAGCTCCTAAAGGTCCAAAGGGGACAGCAGCACTGTGATGAGTGATAGCATTTTATAGGCAGGGGTGGCCCTCCGCACGTGTGTGTGCATGCATATGGTGGGTCTAATATATTTGGTGCTGGGTTGGAGCTCCTAAATTAAAAGTGCAGCCCTGAATTGTTGGGTGCTTTCTGGCTGCAGAGTGTATGCCGTGAGTGCTCTGTCGCCCTGACGCTTTTGCATTTTAAACGTAGCGCTGAAGAGTTGCCAGCTTGGAGACTTGATCCCTGCTGCTGCCCTTTTGTTTTTGGGTGTGTCTTTGACACTTGTTGAGTTGAGAAGTGTGCAGAGGAAGGTGGCACCTCTCTCCTGGTTGTGGTGCTCACTGCTCACTCTCCACCTGCCGTTCACCTGTCCAGCCTCTGTCTTGCTTCACATGCAGTCAAAATACACCTGCCTTAATGACGTTTCAATTTCATATGAATAGTTCCCAGGTTGAAAGTACAGCCCGAGCTTCAAGCTTCCCCCATAGCTGAGTTTGAGACTCTTTTCACTGCAGCCCATAGCATTTAGTTACACATCTCCCATTACTTTTTTTAATGATAGATGTGTGGCTAAATCCCTGCAGCGTTTTGAAAAACTCAGCGGTTTGAATAAGGTCATAAAAGAGGAGCAGCAGGCTGCAATGTCAGCATTCTGACAGCAGGAGACAGTATTGAACAGGCTGGGAATCCTCTTCTCTAGTGTTGCTCATTTTAGGATAATTTTTTTTTAGTAGTGTAGTTTTTTTAGGTGAATCCTAAAATGGGAACGAGTTGGGATAACTCACGGGAAAGCTGCATTTGGGAGCATAGAGAGAGGGGATTTCTGGAAGGGATGTCACACTGGTCATTTTAGTTAGTGCCTCTAAAAGGAGAAGAATGTCCAGCTGTGTTGCTGCCCAGGTATCTAATGCCTGAACTGACACATTTCTGGCAGATACGGCTCCCTTGTGACTTTGCTGGGAGCCTGGTCTGCAGCGTCTGACCCAGGAGGTCATTTTTCTTGTGAGAGGAGCAGGAGACATTAAAGCTTTGGGTGAGAGGGAAGTGGCTGGTGCTGGTCTGGGAAAGGCTGAGAGTAGCTGGATGAAGAGCAGTAACGTGGTCAGTGTTAGATGTTCCAGCCTATAAATGGCTTGGAAAAGTCCAGGTCATTAGAACGGTCCAGTTAATGCCAGTCTTCAGGAACAGGAAAACAAACGGCAGGCTGAGAATAGTTATTACAAGACTGATTCTGCCTGAACTATGCTGCTACATCCCTGAAATCGAAGCAGTTGCCCAGGTGTAAATCAGACCTGCTTTGGCCTTCTATAATTCTGTGGGAGAAGGATGTGGTTTGGCCCAGTGACCTCCTTTCAGGCATGTGCTCCCTGGCCCTGATTCAAGCTGCATCATTAGGTTTTACCCCACAAACCTCTATTGGATTCTGGGGTCGCTGTGTGTAGGCTGATTGCCTCTTTCCTGGCCCCTTTTGTCCCATCATGCACTGGGAAGGCCAGATGTTCAGGGCCCCCCAGGCCAGTGGCTGGTGTGTGCTGAACTGGGCAATGAAGGTGAAGCAAAGCATCTCAGGACAGTACCCATTGCCCTATCCTGCAGTTCCCTAACGGTACCTCTCTGCTCCACTAACCCAGCTATCGAGCTGACTGTCCCGCCACCCCGACCCTCCCAGGGTTGACTCTCCTGAAGGCAGGTCATGGGAAGAGAATTGATAGAATTTACCAAAGCAAAACTTTTCCTAAATCTAAGTTCTCCTCCCTGCCCCAGTCATAATGCTACAGAACAAGCGCAGTCTTCCCTCCCTCCTGAGGATGTGTGTGTTCGTGCTGTTACAGCTACTGTGTGCTAGAGGGATGGTGCGATGTGATGCCCTCCATCAGAGGACACTTGGTCTGTCTACTCTGCAGTTAGACACCCTTGGCTGGTCCAGGCCAGCTGACTCGGGCTAAGGGGCTGTTTAATCGCAGTATAGACATTCGGGCTCAGGCCGGAGCCCGGGCTCTAGGATCCTCCAAAGTAGGAGGGTCCCAGAACTCAGGCTGCAGCCTATCTAGCAATTAAACAGCCCCTAGCCCCGACCCCCTGAACCCAAGTCAGTGGGCATGGGCCAGCTGAGGGTTTTCAATTGCAGGGCAGGCATATGAGGTCTGGTTGTGAGATCTGTTTGCATAGGCAGTTCCATAAATGTGCGTCGGCTGTGGAAAATAAAGCCAATCCAGACTTTTGTCCCAAATCCAAACCTGTTGAGCTCCCCTGTTTATACACGCACACATTTCAGGTTTGAAACCATTTAATTTGTTTTATGAATTTTCACCGGCCTCCCCAGTTCTCAGTTCCAGCTGGGATGGGAAGCCGAAGAAGCAAAATAATACCTGGAGAGCTGGGCCTGGTGCTATTTCTGACCCCGCCCGAGCTAGGAAACCTTCGGAACCTCCAGAGAATGTCTGCTGGGTCCCATGAGATCCTACAGTATCTCCAGTTGTGCTCAGATGCTTTGCTGAACTGGAGATGCCCCTAGCCTTGGAGACTGTATCACTGATGGACCAACTCACAGTTACCAGCCACCATAAAACTGTTTTGTTGTGTTTGCTTTGGGCCTCTGTTTTTGGAGCAGTGCTCAGCATGCTCCACTTTGCCCATATTTGACCTGCCCTCTTCCATCCCTCCACCCCCACAACCAAACCAACCAGGAAGGAACAGCTACCATTGTAACCCTTGCTGTAAACCCTTGCCATAGACAAAGGAGAGAAAAAAGCCAAACGATTACCAGTGCTGCACATCATAGTACCCAGGGGATTCTTTAATTCCAGAGAGCTTGATCTATTAAGCAGCTTCTACAGCTTACATCCTGTACGTCCCAAACTCTACATAGCACTTAATTACTGCAAACTCCAGAATGGGGGCGGATTGTCTTTTTTTTAAGCTAGAGGTGGGTGCAGGGTGGAGACCTCCTATTCTATTTGACAGATCTCTTTGGGACTTTTATCAGTGGCCCCAGGGGATTGGAGAGGGGACACAGAGAGAGGGAATGTTGTATCAAGGGACTATTCAGCTTTCATTACTTGCTGACTTTCCTCCATCTGGATCGGAGCTGCTTCACATCTGGCCCCTTCTGCTACAAAATTAAAAAGGAGATGGGCTAGCCATCTGAAGATGCCAAGAATGAAAACAAACTTGTGGCTAAGGGTGCAGGATAAGAAAGAAGAGACTGTAAAATAACAATAGGCTCTGGCTTTTGTATCTATACCTACGAAGGTGAAAGGCCTTATGTAGCCTTACTATTCCCCTGAGCCATCCAACTTCCCAGAACCATCTAAGACTCTCTTCTCTCATTAAGTGAAATCCTGGTCCCATTGAAGTCAATGGGGCTTTGCCAGGAACCTCTGGGGGCCCAGGGTTGCACCTTTTGTTTTTAAATGCATGGCCATTCTCAATCTTGGAAGTCAATTAAATTTAGAAGGGACATATTCAACACTTTTTCCTCTTTCTTTTTTAAAAAAAAATTCTTGAATGTGCTGGGGTTTTTTATGTGGTCCTAATTAAAGGCAGGGCAAAGTGACAGGAGATTCTAATTAGGGCAGCAAGAAATAACAAAATAAACAATAAAGACTTTGTTTCAGTTCAGAGAAGTCCAAGGGGAAGCCAGGGAGCATCTGATGCCAGCCACTGATGGTCTGAGGGTAAAACTATTTCAAGTGTTGCCTGGCAACTGCCACAAGGGAAAGGGAAGGAAAGCACCCACCTGCCCAGCCACGTGCTGGGATCAGAGGGGATGAAAGGGGGAGCAGTAAGAAGATGAAGGCATTTAATTTCCAATTAAATTTTTTTCTAAGGTGCCCGCTTCCTTCTAGTCCATACTGAGCTATAGCAATTGGGTGAGCATTTCGCTGCTGGTGGACAGGCATGTGGTCTCTGGTTTTGTATCCATTTACCTTATTAAATTCTTAGATGCAGAGAAGTTGCGTCTCTTTCAGTCCTGGTCATCTACAGGTCAAGTTCTACTGTGACTTCTCAGTGCACCCTCTTGTGTAACGGCGAGAAGAAGGCGACCTCGTAAATCATAGTCCTCCCTAATCTTTGTGAATGTTTCCTGTGAGGAGTCCTGAGCTCCCTCTCATGGGGCTGTTCCTTGGTTTAACTGCTCCTAAGAAGTTTTTTCATCTGTCTAAATTTGCCCTTCTCTAGTTGAAGGCAGGAGCTCCCTTTTAATAAATCCTTGATTAGTCTCACATAATTTGCTTTTCTTGATTTCTCCATTTTCCCCTGGACTAACTTGCTGATAGATCATTTTAATTTGCAGCAAGGTGACACATCTGTTTAAACCTTTACAGCAACTTTTGGGTTGTTGGATTTTTCTCAGAATGCTGTCTTACACAAGTCGTTATCCTTAAGCACATCAAAGGCGCCCTGTTGCATCTTGCTGTTTCATCCCTGTCTTTATTGCTTAGCTTCCAATCTACTGAGCTGATTTGTTTTCTGATTTCTTTATTTCCTTTTCATGCTCTCAATATATTAAACCCCCCTTGTTGCTTCTCATTACCACTGCAGATTCTTTAGCTTCGCTGGCGTTAATATGCTAATGCTGAGCTCTAACTTCATGAAGGCACAGCTTTTTAACGAGCTGGTGGACACTTCCAATCACATACTCTACAAAATAGGAGGCAAAACAGCCCCTGCCCTAGGTCTCCGCCTCGCACAACACCTGCTCACCCTAGTCTCTTTGAACCACGTTCTGCCACCCTCATGTTAGGTAGTACCTGGACATGTAAGTAGACTCATTGCAATGAACAGAACTGCAGATGGGGGTAAGTTCCGACTCAATTAGAGCGAAAATGGCTGTATCTGACCCACAGTCTGCTTCTGGCGTGCTCCCCAGGTGATTATAAAGACTGTCATCAACAAGGCAACTGTAGCCTCCATCTGAGCCCCTAGACCTCTTGTTAGCTTGGACCTTTTGGTTATTTGCTTGGATCAACTTCTGTTGTCGCTTTGCTAAAGTTTAGAATCTCCTGAATTTCAGCCTCTTAGCAATGTTGCTCTAGTTTCTGTGGTTTTGTCTGGTTCTCAAATTGCTAAATCAGTTCCTATTTTGTTTAGATTTAGGGCCAGATCATGAGATGGTGTAAAGCTATGCTTTTATTGGAGCTATGCCCAGTTTACACCAGCTGGGGAATTGGCTCACTGATATCAGTGAAGCTATTCTGTTTTATACCAGCTGAGGAATGAATCTTTAAACTGAAAGGATGTTGGCTCCAGTTTTTCAAAAAGGGTTCAGCTCCGCTCCATGTTTCTGTCTGGGTATAAGTGCTAAAAGACTTTACAGGCATTAAAATTTGCTGGTGTTAGACATGCTATAAAATGTCCCCATATTTCTATGCAAGAGCAAAATGGGAGGGTGCTTCTGCAAATCAAGCTCATTGTGTCTAACGTTGCTTATAAATAAATAAAAAATAAATGTTGCTTGTAAATAGAGATGGTTGGCAAATCTGTGAGTTGTTTTATTATTATTATTTTCAACCAAAAAGGGGGAACATTCTTAGTAAAAAAAAAAAACATTAAACCCCTTGTTCCCCCTGCCCCAGCCACCATTTTCCAGCCAACTTCACATGAAAATATTTTTTTCTTCATTTGAGAGAGAACCCTGGGTTGATCATTGGTAGGAACCTGTGTATATGTCTTGATCATGTTAATTTGGGTGGTTCTGTGCAGTGTTTATCTTATTGGAACAAACAAATTTTCAAAAACAATTATCAATCAGTAGAGATGGGTCAAAATCAGACCATATATCCAACTCTTTCCCCATACACATAGGTCAATAGCATGTCACATCTCAAAACAACCATAATCAATCCCTGGTTTTGCCCGTCCGTCCTTATTAATTTATTTGCTCCAGTGCAAATGTTGTTGTTCACTAGCATTCCCCTAACTTCGATATTGCAGCTTCTTTGATAACTCTCAGTTGCAAAAATAGGCTGCCCCAATGCCTCTAGTTAACCTACAACCTCTTTATGGATTGTTCTGTCTCCTAGCGATGATCTTCTGTTGCTGTCTCTTCTGTAGTCTATTCATGTATTGTGGAATTTCTCATGTTTTTCTAGATGTGCATATCTCTTAGATCCTCCCTCAATGTTGTTTTGTGTCTTACTTGCCTTTACTCTGTCTGTTTGTGATTTCAGTGGACTTCTCTATGTCAAAAAAAATCTACTTTTAGAAGCAGAGCATTTTTAGGAGCCTTGAAGGTACCCCCTCCTGACTCAGGAAGGTGTAGTCAGCACCACCACACACTTGCATGCCTCTAATCAGTGAACTCATTAGCATTGGTGTTTCCTTATTAGCATTTTGAAGCTATTCAACTCATAACATGGATTGTGACGTTTTACTTGGTCAGTTTTGTCGGGTCATTGATCAGCTAGAGAGCTCACCATTTATGAAGCAGATCCAGGATAAAAATCTTTCTTTTTTCCCCCTCCCTCTCTCTCTCACTTGCTGTTTCATGTCTCACATCCTAATATCTTTTTTTTTTAAAGCTATATTTCAAATCACTTCCTTCAGCTGTCTATGATATCATTTAATATAATATGCTTATGTTTTGGGAAAGTCAACTGTAAGGACAAAAGGGTCTGGTGCTGATTTCTATACGTCTGCTTTGAAGAAGGAAATGCCCACCACTCTTTGCAAAAGCTGGAATTGGAGCTGAAAGCAGATATTCTGGATCTTCTTCTAAATGACTCTTGTTTTTATCTTTTTTTTAAACCAAATTTGCACTGGATTTGGGATCTTGAATCAGTAATTTGATTCAAGCATTAATGGCTAATCTAACAAAAATGCACCAAATAAGCTAGAATGATACCTGGGGCCCTTCACTGCACATCACCCATTCCATCAGTGGGTTTCTTTTGTTTTAATTGGGGTTATTTGTGTATGTGTGTGTTTGGAGATTTTTCTGAATTTTGCAAGTATTTTGTAATGGGTCTGGTTATCATTTTATAATAGTAAATCAGTGCACTTGCCAACTTGTCTCAATTGGATTCTGCTTGGAAATATTTTGGCTGGTATAATATATTTCCCGATCTGGTTATTAGCAGACGTGGTTGCTCAACAACAAATGTTAAACCTAGCTTTGAATTTCTCCAGTGAAGGTGAGTCCACAACCTACCTTAACAGCTTGTTCTATTGCCCTAAATGTCACAGAGAGCTTATTGTTTGCAATGTTGTTAGAGCTGTGTTGGTCTCAGGATATTAGAGAGACAAGGTAGGTGAAGTAATATCTTTTATTGGACCAACTTCTGTTGGTGAAAGAGGCAAGCTTTGGAGCTATACAGTGCTCTTGAGGTTTCTTTTGCCCACACAGAGCTTATTGATATTTGACCTCAGTTTTCTCTGCCCTATACTGTCCTTGCACTGTCCTTATTGGCTTGTGGGAATAATTGGTCCCTGTCCTCTTTCTTTAAACAGTTACGTTTCTTCCTGATCATTTCTTCTTCACCCTGAAACATGCTTATTCTTGCCATGTATAAGGCTGATCCAAAACCCACTGAAGTCCAAAGAGAGACTCCCGTTGACTTCAGTAGTTTTGGATAAGGTGCATAAACTATGATTTTATGGGCTCGGTTCATAGGATGCTCTGGCTGCCCCAGTGTCTCAGAGCAGCTTTATACTCAGCCTCGCTGGCTAGTTGAACTAAATATGCAGCTGCTTTCTAGCTGTGAAGCCAGGCAGAGCAGGTTAAGCCGCACTGGTGATCTGACCCTGTGTTCTGGGGCAGGAAAGTAAATCATTTAAAATTCAATTGGACACTACTACATTTACAAATGGCATTGCAGAAATGTGACCTCATCTGTGACATCACAGGGCAAAGGATCCAAAGTGACTGCAAGTGAACTTCTAGGTGGCAACAATACTGATCAGATCAGTTGCAAACTCTATCTCATAGCTGATAAATTTCAAGCCCTGGCTTGTGGGACCTCTGATAAGAACATGTGTACTCCACTTGGCGCTCCAAATAGAGGGCAGAAATTACTCTGCTACCACAGAGGAATCTGATCAAACTGCAAACGTAATAGAATTCAGGGAGGGATAAACTGGGTAGAGGGGAAATTCCTAAACAGAAACAAGTTATATGCAAGATGCTCCAAGCACATAATCAAAAGAGCCCTTTATTGTGCATGAACTTTTTACTTAAAAAGTTGGCAAGTACACCTGGAATGTTACAGGAATGCTGAAACACTGTAAAATTCACTGAATTGTAAATCAACTGGGGGAGGGTGTGGGGAATTGTCTGTATTTAACACTTGGATAAACAGTGAAATGTATTTATTATGGTTGTGACTGGCTTTGCTTGTTTATAATGTGTTTCTACAGTTTGAAAATGTGCATAAGGGACATTGGAGGATAAGGTTGTATGGTAGGAATTGATTAAAACTCAATCAGATGGGTGAGGGAGGAGAGGAATCCATCTGAGAGATGGGACCATTTCTGTTGCTGATCCCTGGATCCCTTTTTTCCTGTGTGCTATTATTATTGCACTCATGTTAGTCTGCTTGGTGCTATAGAACAAAATGTGGCTCTTTATGTCCATATTGGATTTCCCTATAGTTACTAAAATATTTAAAGATTAATTTGAATGACAGGGTTATTTTTGTTGTTGTTTTTTTTAACGAGGAATGTGTTAGGTTTTTTTAATTGATGGGGCGTTGTCTGGTTAAAGTATCAGCTTAAAAATTGGAACCTCACATGTGTTACAGAGAGTGCCTTGGAGGATTAAAATTGGAATTTTTAAAAAAAATACATTTTTAACTTGACCCCATTGCTGCTGTTTGTGTTTTCAGCTATTGCGTGTCAATCATTCTGGACCATTCAGTTCTGCTTTGGACCCTGACCCTTGCACATCGTGTGCTCAGTTACTCCTGTGCAAAGTGTTAGGCTGTAGTGTAAACACAGCCTATATTGGTGAAACTTATGTGGAAAGAGTCCCTAGGGGCTGCATGTGTCGATTTGTGAGCCTATACGCTGCACTGCACTTTTTAAAGTCAGAGTCTCCCTGGACATTTCAGTGGACCTTTCTCTTATCCCACTGATGTCGGCAGAGTCCTCACCTCACTTAAGACTGTCCCAAGCCTCTGTCCTTTCAGTCTCATCCTGGGCCACCTCTTCCTTGGCTATGCCCTAGGCCATTCCCCTTTGCCAGCTGCCACCAGGAAAGGCACAAAGTCTCAGAGGAGAGAGAGCTGTGTCACCCTGCAGAGCAGTACTGCATGCCCTGGCACAGGGCTTCCCCCCAGCTAGCTCAAGAATGGCACCTGAATGTCCTGGAGCTGCTCCCAAATGCAGGTGCCCATCACAGGAAGGGTGCCATCTTGCTGTCTCTGTCACAATATTAAAGAAGTGTGAGGGCGGATGGCTAAAATGTTTTATAGCCTTTCAAATGAGGAGTGAGACAGAGTTCAAGCACCTTTCAGAATTACGGTGCTTATTTTTTCCCTATAGTTACTAAAAATATTTAAAGATCAATTTGAATGACAGGGTTATTTTTGGTTTTGTTATTTTTCATGAGGAACGTGTTGGGTTTAATATGTTAAAACATATTAAAAATGTGCATTACAGCAACTTTGAATGTCTCTGATTACCCTGATAAGCCAGTTTCTTGAGTCCCACAATGATGGCACTCAACAAACGGACAACAACGTTACACGTATAATGTTCATAGAAACTTCTTGTGGAAGTGATAGTTATGATATTAGGGTCTGATCCAGCTTCTATTTCAGTCCAGGGGAGTCTTCCACTGACTTCAGTGTGAGTTGGATGAGGACCTTAAAAAAATATTGGGTATCGTGAGTTATTCTCTAGCTAAAGCCCTTTAAGAGTATACTGCTGTATTTATCTAAGGCAGCCCATTAATCAACTCCCGGACTCTCCAATGTAAAGCTTCCTAGAGATGGGTGCAGGTAGGTTTGGCAAGATAAAGATATCAGCCGTGCGTATCCAGGGAACAGCTTGCTGTTCTTTTTTGGAGTGTTTTATGTAGCTGGCTTATATGAGCACCACATTCATTTCCCCTCCAACCAGGTCATATACCTGTAACTGGCTACAGAACAGCAGGAAGGGGGGAAATATGTTCTTTTAAATTTGGTGTTCCTACTATTAAATTATTTTTAATCATTAAAACACTTTCAGGGTTTGTTTAAATGGCTAATTTATGTTTAATTTTAAGAAGTGTTATTGTTTTTAAAGGAAAGCAGTAACTTTACAATGAATGTGTAAGCCTCTGCTTATTCCTGGACCCGAATGATGAGTTGATTGCCTCTTCTCCACCCACAGCCAAAGGTTCTGCTCTATATCATCATAGTGAGCATGTGGGTGTGAATCATTTACACTTGCAGATCTCATTGGAAGGCTGCCCCACAATCTGTGTCATGGAGATAGCAAAGCAATAACTACTATTTTGAAAAAGTTCCTTGAAATTCTTCCTTCAGAGCCCTAAGGCTGTACATTTCTAGGTACCCCAAAGCTTGCTGCTTTCCATAGGCATTAGGGCACTCTGCACCTTTCAGAATGAATGTCCTTATTTTGTGTTTTTCACCCCAATATCTTGTCCCCGTGGATTTCTTTGTAAGTAGATGTGTAGCACTAATACAAGGATTATTACTACAAGAATAAAACTAAAGGAAGGGTCATTAATACAGGGATAAAGTTGGTTGGAAAAATGTAAAACAACATTTCAGTGAAAAACAGTGATGAAATTCTGCAAAAGTGTTTGCCTTTCTCCCCTCCCCGCCATTTTCCAACCAGCTCTGGTGCTGGACAGTGACATTTTGGCAGGAATCGGGGGACGGGGGCACTCCTTTGCACTTTACTGCACCTAAGTACTTGTGCGCCAGGGCAGAGATGCACATCTTCTATTACGGGGGTTTCTTTTATTTTCCAGGTCAAGCAAGCTCTGGGCTTAAAAGGTCTGTTTCTCAGAAACCCAAAACAAGCCTCTCTAGACAGTCATGCTGCTGGTCAGCTCCATCGCAAACACTCCTTTAGCAGCCACATCTTACGGCGGACGGCCAGCGCCCCTACCAAGAGCCAGAAGAAGAACAAGAAGGGCTTTCCTGAGATTGCTATCGACACCAAAGACAACAGCTCTGAAGGGGCCAGTGAAGACCGTGAACTGGAAGACTCTTCACAGCCTCGCTTTGACAAAGAGCTGGAAAGCTCCTCTCCATCGCTGGCTCCCAGAGACAGTGCCAATGGAGAGGTACATGGCAAAGGGTTAAAAGGTAAGGCCCATAGTTCTGGTAAAGGTAAACGCCAAACCCGTACGCCCGGGGGTGCGACTTTCAGTGAGCCCACACGGAGGTCTGACAGGGTCCGTCTTCAGGAGCACCAGAATGAGAAACAGAGCGTCTTTGCACGCTGCGCCATCAATGGCTCTGGTAGGATCGGAATGGCAACCAATTGCATGAAATGCATGATTGGTTCCAAGGAGAGCCCAGATCTAGAATGCAAGTGGAGTGACCATGCTACCAGGCCTATCGCGAAAGACATGCTGCACCACGATCAGTATAGCAGTATAACGGGAGAGGAGAGGTTAGAACTAAAAAATTGGGGTATAATAGAGCAACCCAGGCCTCAGTCAGATTTGCAGACATGCAGCAGCTTCGGACCTGTGAATGATCAACCAAGGAGCACTCAGTCCTGTGTGACTCCAGGGAAGAAAAATGGTGAAACTAAATGTCACGGGATGAAAGCTCATCCCCGGCAGAGGTGGCAGTGCCAGTCAGGTGGCAAATATGGAAGCACTGTCAACTTGGTGACAGCCAGCAATGGCTCGATATCCTCCAACTCCAGCAGCCTAGAGAGCCTTGGAAGTCCAGAATTCCCCAAGCGCTGGTCTGAGAATTCCCGAAGGCAAGTGGGCACCCTTCAGAGGGAAATGAATGCCTTGTTCGTTCAAAAATTGGAGGAAATTCGAAGTAAATCCCCTATATTCTTTACTGGTAAGACCAGATTTTCTTCACCCCATTTGCCTTAGATCACCTCATTGCCTTGGCTTCCTCATAGCTCCTCCCCTTAGAAGCTCCCACATTTTTATTTTGCCATCATAGCTCATTTTTTTCAATGAAAGAAAAACATTTCTGCATAAATGTTTGTTTTGTTCCCTAGCTGTGTCTGATCTAGATTGGTTCTTTCCATGCCTAGTGAACCATCTGCAGTAGCAAACCCATCAGTAGTCCATGAATGTGGAGTGGAGCTTTTAATCATGAATAGAGTATGATACTAAGTAAATTTTGAGACCCCCCCAACCAGAGCATCGCTTAGAGATTGAATGGGGAAAACAAAACTCCTCTCCACCCTGACTATTGTCATCCTCATTATCGTTTTTATCTATATTGCGCCACAATCGGATATGGACTCAGTTGTGCTAAGTGCTGTATAAACACACAATTAAAGACAGTCCCTGCCCCAAGAAGATTACAATCTAGATAGTCTCTATTTCAGCTACTAGTTATGGGCTGAATGCAGGAATTACTGGGTGAGGTTCTCTGGCCTGGGCTATGCAGGAGATCAGACTAGAGGAACATAATTGTCCCTTCTGGTCTTAAACCCTATGACTCTATAAGCTCCCAATCATGCAAACATTTAGGCACATGATTAACTTTAAGCATGTGATTTCAGTGAAGCTGACACACATGTTTTAAAGTGAAGTACTGACATATTTGCAAGGTGGGAGTCTACCATGGACATCCTCTTTCATTCTCTTAAAGAACACTGTCAAGAATTAAAATGATCATGTTTCTTTAAAAAAATATTGCTCATCTCGCTAATGACATCATAGATTATTAAAACTGAAAGTTGTTTCCCTCCCCCCCACACACATACCGTACTGTTCCCTGCCTTTGCCATCTGCCATCTTAAGGTTGTACATCTGGGATCTGTAAAGCAGCTAAGAGAGTTAGACACCCAGGGTAAAATTTCAGAAGCACTTAAGTAATTTAAGTGCTTTTGAATATATTACCGCCAACTCCCTTAAAATCAGTGCCGTTTTGTGCCTCATTATTTCAGCCTCCTTTGAGAACCCCGACTGAAGCCTAAAGAGGTTCTGGAGGTGAAGCCAAGACAGTTTTGCCCTCAGAGGACTGGGCTACTGCTTGTATCTTTTTAATTTTGTTGTAAACGATCTGCTCAGAACATCTGGATTGTGTTTTATCAGCAAGTCCCATGGTATGAAATTATACCCAAAACTGCAGAACCCTTCATGTGGCTAGATTTTTTTTCCCCCTAAGATCGAAGATTTGCAACATATGGAACCATTTACCCTTGTTTGTGCCAGCATCCCCACCCAGCCTTCTAAGTCACTAAAGAAATATTAAGATAGGCTCGAAATTTGATTAAATCCATCTGACTTCTCAAATGTAGAATCACAAACCTTTAAAATGATGAAAAAGGGATTTGGATTGCACGTTGATGAGCTAGTGACCAAAAATTAGGGTTGCATAAACTGCAAGCATTCTCCATCCACATGCTATTCCAGTGCACCGTGCAAAGACAATAGGCAGCCGGTACAGATCGGCTAAGATAACGACCCTTCAAAAATAAACACCGTGCTGATGAAAAGTGCCCGAAGGATGGGACAGGAAGCAGACGCCCTCTGCTTGGTCACAAAATAGAGAGAGCACTGGCAGCATCAGCGCGAGCCTTGGCTGATTTGCCATGCTAATGTGTCTCTGTCCACACTAACGGGACAGGCTTCATGGGGGAGAGGAGCGTTAATGTCTCATGGAATGTTCTGCCTTCATCACTGCCGAGTGCCCACAGTGATATTGGTCAGAACCACTGGTGGGGATTTTTTCACGTGGACACTTGCCTTAAAGAAACTAGACTGAGACACACACATACCCCAACACACTCCCTACTCGTGGCATATCGGTCACTGAACAGCGATCTAATGCTCCCAGGCACTGAGGTAGGTTGAAGCTCAGCCCCCACACTGGGCAGTGCCCGAGTCGACAGTTCCCGTGCAGGGCCTCTAGGAAAGGGATGTGTAGAAGAGGAGAATTCTTTCCTTCCTCCAGCCTGATGGCTTGGCATGGAGTCAGAGTGCAGTCACTAACACGGTTTGAGGGCTATGAAAGCACTGAGGTTCCTTGCCTGCCCTTAGTCAGTGTAGGAAACATACTCATTTGGGCCTGATGCAGGAACACTGACATTAGTGGGAGTTTTGCCATTAATTTCAATGGGGCAGATTTGGGCCTTTTCTTCCATTTGAGAGGAAAAGGGCTGAAGAAGGGAGAAAGTAGAAGCTACTTAACAGTCCTCACAGAAACCAGCCAGGCTGACTTTGGGCAGGGCATCTCCTTTCATGCAGTTAGACCATTAGACTGATCCCATGATTGAACCTGATCACCCAGGAGCTGTGGCTGGAGATGTTCCCCATTCACCTGAAGAATCCCATCCGGATGACAGCAGGGACCTGCCCCTAGGCCTGTCTGAGACATCTATCCTTGTTGCTGATTCTCCTTGCTGCATGCATGCCCTGCTGTGTGATACATTTTCTCTGTGTGTGTCTGTAGTGCAGCTTTAGGTGGAGTAATATTATGCTCACTCCTAGATAACCAGCATCTGCTGGAAAGCTCATTTGTGACCAGTTTGTAGTGCTACTTTTATAGCAACTTCAGAATGTCAAGTAAGGCAAAAATCACAGGGGAGTTCAGATTTATGTCACGTGTTCCCAAAACTTCCTTGAACAATTACAGATTTTCCAATTTCTTTAAACAAAAACCCTTGGTCTGGGTCCATTTTATGCAATCCATCGTGTGCTCTGGTTGGTCAAAAATTCTTAGGATCCTACAAGAAATGTGTTGTTATCTGTGTCTATTTCCCTCACCCTCCCCACTAATTGATCCTTTTATCTGCTCCCACCTTCCCTAAATTAACTGGATTTTTTTTTCCCTCTGCTCTGTCCTGTTGCACATGCTCACTCTGTCTCTGTAGTTAAGAACTGAAAGGACAAGCAAGTTAAAGGTAACTGTTTATTGAGTGTCACTGATGCCAACACTCTGTTGCCTGTGCTCCTTTTTAATTTCCATGCATCTTATAATTACCTCCTCCTTGTATTCCTAAACCTTCTGCCAAGCTTTGTTCTGTGGCTTTGCTAGTTCTTGGAGCATGTCTGCATTTTGATCAGGGGGCAGTCTCTCTCTCTCTCTCTCTCTCTCTCTCTCTCTCTCTCTCTCTCTCTTTTTTGGCATGAGTGTTTTGTATCTTAGGATATACAGTATAAAGAATACAACCTGAGCATCTGTGTTTTCAGGCAACTGGCTACTCAAGTAATCCCTCAAGAGTGGACTGCCAACTTTTGTTTTCATCAGCATGCCTTTGTGTGTGACCTTTGAAAAATAAATGACAAATTCATTTGGAAAAATAAGGTTATGCCGCTAATAGTTACAAAATGGGCAAATTGCTTAAATTTTTTTTTAAAAATCACTGCAATTTTCATCTCTCCTTCCCCTGTACCACCTTCTTCTTGAGATATAGTGGATGCCAGTCACACCACCAGCTGGTCAAGAAGCGATCTTCTGACTTTTGTTTCATGCTGGCCATTCTCAGTGCTGCAAATGATAGAGCAGTTCAGACTTTCTGTACAGACGAGGGACAGGATCAGAGTTGTAGGCATCAATATAAAGACAGGCATAAGTGGCTCTTCTTTGGATATGTGTAATTGGTGAAGTAACATGGTACAGATATGGTCAGAAGTGACTAGTAATTTTTGCATGTCTCAATTGGATGCTCAGTGCTTTCTGAAGATTGCATGTCTTCAGTTGGGCACCCAACATCACAATGAGTTACTTTTGAAAATCCTGGCCAACATTTCCAACAAATGACTGTTTTCGTAGCAAAGGGATATTCTATAAAATATACATTTGTAAGTGAATTAGCACTGTTGATAATTGATTAACTTTTGCATCTCCCATGTATTTTTCTTTCTCTCCCTCCCGTTAGATGTCTATCAATCCTCAATGCAGAGGTCAGTCACTTCTTTATGCAGCCTAGAAACTGTCACAGAAGAGCCCATCATTGCCAACAAAAAACAACATGCTGGTTCTTGCATCCCTCTGCCCATTACCCCCACCAGTGATTCTGAACAAGGGTCTGTATCTACTCATTCCATTGAATCTAGATTGGCAGGAAGTAACTCAAGAGACCAGCCAGAGAAAGCTCTTCTTGCTCATGAACCACAAGCATGCTTGGCTTCAGAAGACCAAGTGCTCACACAGGGACCTCTGGAAGATGTGGATGATTGGGAAAAGACCCATGGTAGTGGTGAAAACCAGTCCAGTTTGGCAGTGTATCCTCAACAAACCTGGGGGATGTTGGCGCCGAGTGATGCTTCCATCCATTCCACTGAAAACTGCCAGAAGCAAAAAGACCATGTAGATCAACTGTTACCAGATGTGAACGGCACTGCTGAATCCTTAAACCAGAAGGATGGTGCCATGGCCAACCCACCACGACCAAACCTCCTGAATAACAGCACACAGCCGAGTTTGCTTCCAGATGCTTTCCAGAGAATCCAGCCTGCCCAGGCTCTGGCTGCTTCCGTTTCTCTGACTAGCTCTTACGTGTTAATGAGGAGGTCGAAGAGCGAAGGGCACAAGAATTCTGACTATTCAGCCTTAATGAAAAGTCCAAGTAGCCTGTCCCCGGCAGCAGAAGTATACTCTGATGCCACTGTTAATGACCGAATCTGGAGCAAGCTAGATTCTAACAGTCACCGGGACAGCATGTCTTCCTCCTCCAGCATGTCATCCAATGACACTGTGATAGACCTCTCTTTGCCCAACCTAGCTCGCAAAAGCCTTCCAGATCTAGGTATGCATCATGAAAACATTGAGACCATTGCTGTGAGAAAGGGCATGCGCCCCCGGTCTGCTACAACATCTGGTAACGAAATGCTAGCAGTGACCAAGAGTAAATCCAATCCCAACCTGAGGTTCAGCCAGACGTCCGTTGATGAGCTTCACCCCAGGCCTCTGGCCAGGGATCCTCAAGATGCATTGTCCTCCATCCCAAGGAGGCATACCTGGAGCCGGCTCTACATGGAAAGTCTCAAACAGTCGTCTCTCAAGTCCAAAGCCCAGGACAAAGCTGGGACTAGCCAGGCAAAATCCAAGAGCCTTGGGGATCTCACCTCAGATGACATCACATGCACTTTCGAAAGCAAGTACCGGAGTATCAGCAGGAGCTTTGTCACTAGGTCGATGCGAGAGCAGCGCCGCTCCTCAGGCGTAAGGACTTCGGCCAAGCCCCAGGATGAGCTGACGGAGCAGCTGAAGAAGCTGACAGCCTTTCAGCAGGAAAATGACATCACCTCCCCCACTAGCCTCGAGCCAGTTGAATCCGAGGAGGAAGAGGAGGGCTTGCTCCTCCGCAGGTCGTCCTCTCGCAGCCAGAGCAGGGTGCGGTACATTGCCAACCGGGCCAAACAAGCCCAGGAGAGGCAGCGGCTGCAAAGCCTGGGTCAGATCAACGGGAATCCCATTGAGGAGCGGGGAAACCCAGAGGGAGCCTGCTGCATTGCAAAAGGGGTTTGTACGGATTCAGCTTCCCCCAGTCTGTTTACATCCCAGCTAAAAAACCAAACGGATTTCAACCAGGACACTGAGGTCTTCTTCATGCTAAAACTCTAATGCTGGGAAGCGCTGAACAAGGTCGATATTTACATTCCTGTCCAAGCAAAACTTGGAAACCCAAGAGGCATGAAATGCCCCCACACCAGATAACATTTCTTGGCCCCATTGAAGACAAAGCAACCAAAGAGAGTGGCTGTGAAGACATGGATGACAGTGTGTTGGACATCCAAAATTAGGGCAAGCCCAGTGGAGTCAATGGCTTGCAGATACGTCTTTAAGGGCCTGGAGTTTTGAGGTGGCTTATTTTGTTTTTTGTTTTGTTTTTGCAGCCTCTCATCTGGCCTTTTTTTCTATCTGGCCACCAATTTGCACCTGCCGTAATCTGTGCCCTCACGTCGCGTGGCTTCCCCTGTCTGCCTGGTTGCTTCCACCTGCCAGGTAAACCCTGACGTGACAATAGTGGTGCTATAACTGCTTGCTCCCGCAAACTGCAGATCCACAAAGGGAGGCATGGCTTTAAAATCTGGCCCCTGCTGTTTTTTTGAAGAGGCCGAAACACTCTGAAGGTGTCTTTTCTACCAGATAGTCAGAACCATAGTGTAACTGTTTTCTGTGTTAATAATCTAGCCAGTGGAGTCCACCACGCAGCTTGGTCTGTTCTGGTGAAAGTCCCCATTGCCTTGTCCTTTTAACTGAGGAAGAGAAATCTCATCATGTTCAGAAACCGTGCTTTTCTAACCAACTCTGTCTAGATATACAAACTGTGTCCAATTATTGTTTCAGAACCTATTTTTGAGGAAGGAAGAGGGTGCTAGAAAACAGACAGGAAATGTCTTCTATGGACTTTGTTTAGTTCAGCAATAGCTAAAACGAATGCTACTTTTCCTTTGAAAAGAGAATTGACCCTTATAGGTGAGATTTTAACCATGCTGCTGTACATAGCACCTTCAGGATGAATTTTTCTTTTTCTGTTCTGCACTGCCATGCAAGATTTTTGATCATATGTTTTAAAAAGATATATATATATATATATACACACACACATATATATATAAAAAGTTAGATGAACATATTTAGAATTAAAACCAACCTAAACAGAATAATTTTTTCATTTTTTAACCTTTTTTATTTTTAGTTTATTTTTGTCAGGTTATCATTTGTTGTTTATGAGACCAAATGTACATTTTATTGGTGGGGGAGGAGAATGTTTGTCGAGATGTGTTTTTTAAAGTGGAACTGAAGTTTTAATTTTATTTTCAGCCTTCCTAGTCCCTTTTATTGAGGGTATTTTTGTTTTTGGTTGTAACAATTCCTCTCTGTATATTTCAAAATCTATTTGTAGAACCGCCTGACACTACTCAAATAAAAGCATTTAACCTTTTTCAGTTTCTGGACAGTTTAGCTGCTGCTAAAGAAGAGAAGTTCCCAGGGTTTCCTTATGCTCCCTATATATTTTTGTTATGGAAATGTTTTGTTTTGTTTTGCTCACTTCCTTGGTACATGCCATTTAGATACCACCCATTTTAGGGTACCACACAGCTTAGTACATCAGTTCCACTGAAATGCAGCCCACTTTGGTTGGAGAGTGGCCTCTGATTGTGTCACAATATCTTGCACCACCATTATTTGAGGGGGTTGGCTTGGAGAAGGACAGTGGTGGCTCTAGATTAAAATCCCAGGTGGCCCTGCATCTTCCCCGTCTATGAAGGCCTGATCCGAGGACCTAATATGAAGCCCACTGAAGTCAATGGAGGACTCTCACTGAATCAGCTTTGGCTGATTCTCGTAGCGTTCCTCCATGGCTGCCAAGCTGTTCAGTGAAGTCTCTGTTGCTGCTTTTGAGCCCCCTGCTAGAATGTGCAAGACACAGTCCTAGGTGCCAGAGCAGGTGCGGCCTTATGGGTTATTCATTTGTCAGAGCTGTTCCATTACAGCGTCAGCAAAAGCCAGGCACGTTTAGTAGAATGGGGAGGGGGAAGGTAAATTTGGACTGTGTTCTCTGTTGGGCAATGTCCCGGTGGTACAACTTCTGTGGGGGAGGTTAAGCTTGACTGAAGACATGGTAGCAAAGTCTTTGCTCTTACGCCAAGGGCCCTGGGTCCTTACTGTCTGTGTAGGTTTCCTCCAAAAGTGCCACCCCCACACATGCCGTAAGGTGCATGTTACTCAGTTCATGCTACTCCATTCACAATCTACAATGGAAGGACAATCAACCTGCTTTGTGTTGCAGGGTGTCTGATACTCAATGGAGTCAGTCGGACCCACGGAGGGTAGGGGTCAGTTTGGCTACAAGCATTTCAGACCTGGATTTTGGATCATAAGACATCTTGTCAGACTGTAGCTAGTGATTTGATCCCAAGGCATAGAGGGAAGGCTGAGGGGGGGTTAACGTCTTTGACAGAGCTTTCAAAGTGACATTGAAATGTTATCATAAAGCAAAGTCAAACATCCTTAAATTGCCCCCTCCCTCCAGATTCAAGTTTGTCTCTCCAACTGCCAATCTGGACAAAAGCTTTGCTGGGCTCCAGGGGCACAGGGACTATGGTAACTCGTATTGAAGTGACCCAATGGTGTCTTTTGAGTCTCTGAGGAATAAGGCAGATCCATAAAGCAGAATGCACGGCTTGCCAGGACTCGTCCCTCATTGTCACCGATACAAAGCTGCTTTCATTAATATTCACAAGGCACCAAGTCAGACTCAAACGCCATTTATCATGGTGCTGAAAAGCTGCACTTATTTTTTTATACTTAAAACTAGAAATCCATAGTGCAGAGTGTGTCGGTTTAAGAATGTTAATAGTTTATTTTAAACTCCCCGGCTGGGCTCAGGTAAGGAGTGCGGAAAGGTGTTTAAAACACATGTTAATTTTTTTGGGGGAGGGTTAGGTTTTAATCCAGTTTCATAATCTGAGTCTCTGTATTCAACTAATTAAGTACCTTTTTATTTAACTAACACATCAGATGCAAGCCAAAACCATGAAGCACTTCTAACCATTTGACTTTTTTGCCTGCTTATTGATTTAACACCCTCTGGTTCATTTGGATTTTTTCACTTGCTTATAGGTCTATAGCAACTGCCTTCTAAATTCGTTTGGACAATTCGCCTTGTTGCAGTACACCCCAGAGCCAGTGAATGCTGCTGCACAGAAAACGTTCAGTGATGTGTCCAAGTATCTCTTCTAGTGGAATTTTCTTTCATGGTGTCTACAGAAGTTTAAAAAGCTGCCTTGATTTCTCTTCTGGCGTTTAATCTTGTTGGCTACCACACTGGTTTCTCTACGTCCTTTTCTACATTATTGCTCTCTTGGTTGGATGCTGCTGTTCAGAGCTGATCTGCAGGTGGCAGTCAGGGAGGGTGCTGGCACCTGTCATGTTGCCTAAAAAATTGTGAGACAGGTGGGGGATATTTTCCGAGGTACAAGTGGAAGCCAGATCCCCAAACCCCACTGACTTTCCTTGGGAGTTGGCAGGCGCCTAATTGCGCTATACGCCTTTGAAAAATCTCCCCTCCATCCATACACCTGCAGACACAACGAAAAGACAGGCCTGCACAAAGGAGGCTAAAATCTAAGTTTTACAGAAAGGGTGGATATCACAAATAGAACGCTCATTAACCATGAGATGATGATGATTGTAATAAGCAGCAGTCACAGCACACCAGCTGCCTTGCCTGTACCATTCACTCCCTGATATCTTCAGTAATCAATAAGAATCCTGGATGATCAGTATCTGCAAACATTCCCCTTACTATGACAGGTGAAGTGGTTCTACAGCACTCTCTGGCCTCAGTGATCCATAGGGGAGATATTAGACGCTATCCCCATTATACCGGTAGCTCTATTTAACAGCCGGAAGCCCTGGCAGATACTGAATGTATCTCATTTTGCTGGGCCCCATTTAGATTATGGGGCAGCAGAATGGCAGCCTGCCATCAGGTGTGGAATAAGCATGTGCCAGAGATGGAATGGCCACAGGAGTTCAAAGGGGGAATAAGTAGCAAGGGCCGGTGAAGTCAGAATCCTTCCATAACTGAAAGGCCAGCGAGAGAACACAGCAGTCCTGCTCTGAGATGGGATTCCTACAATAGCATCGTGTTGGTTCAGTGCTTTTCACTTACTTCCAGCTGAAACCTCCTTGGTTTACAAGTTAAATAAATAAATAAAGACAGTCGCCAATCCTGCAACCTCTGCATGTGATCAGAGGTGGAGTTCATGCCGGCTCAGGCATCATCATCACTCATTAAGACCCCGCAGGTCAAATTCCATCCTCCATTACAAACGGGCAAACCTCATTGTCATCTAATTCTTCCCCAAGTCAGACCCAGGCCAGTCCAGTGATATCAGAGCATTGGCACAGGTATCCCTGAATACAGAACTTGGCCTTGCAGATGGAACTCTGTTAGCAATTTTGTTGTTACGGAGGCACAAGCTGGAATAACAATACAGATCAGATGGGCCCACAATAAATAAAACTACTCAGAGGGCACAGAGAGAGAAAGCAACACAGGTAAGGAAGTTGAAATAAACTGTGAGGACATTGCACTGGTGAGAGTTGTCAGCTAGTGTTATACATAATAACTCAGTGAAGCTCATATAATCAACGGGCTGGCTCACCTCTCAGTGACCCTGGCATCCTACAGGCAGAGAAGAAAATAAACATAGTGTTGCGCATCCATTGCTTTTTATTTCCTGCTCTTTCTGAGCTTCCTGTTTTCTTGCTTTCCATCTCCATTTGTATTTGCTTTTCTCCTCTGCAAGTTTGCTGCCACAAGTGCAGGGATCGCACACTAGGAGACCTATCTTCCCTCCTTTCCCAAACTCTATGCATCCTCCATCATTATTATTATTTGAACTTTCCAAAATGCATTACAAACCCAGTGTGAGAATGGAATGGTCAGAAAAGACCAGGCGCCAACACGTTGCGCTTCCATACAGCACCTTTCAGCTAAGAGTCTCAAACTGCCACAGATGGGTCTGAACCAAAAGTCAAGTTCCAAACACTTTCTCCTCTGATATGGAACTGAACCTGGATACAAGCTTGGAGGCTGGCCCCTATGTAAACGTACAGCTGGACTACCCTTCACGTCCCAAATCAGATCACCTCTTGACTTGGCGGAAGTTGGGTCTGTGTTTTGTGAGTTGGATCTGTTTCTAGTCTATGCCTTAACTAGGCTGTGTAGTATCCTAGGGATGTATTCTTACTCCAGTCCTGCAGTGGGGAACGGAGGCCTTGAGCAGCTATCTGTCTTCCAGCAAAGAAAACAGGGTCTGCACCACCTGTTGTTGCTGTGATGCAAAGGGAAAGGGGAGTGAGGTAATGGCGTTTCTAGGGTCTTCTTGATGTCCTATAGACTTTCCTATGCAAGCAAGCATCTTGCAACGGATTTTTTCCTCAGCACTGTGATATCCCTCCACCCCCTTTAGAACAAAAGATTTCATCCTTCTAAATGCCAAAAAAAGAAACTCTTTGGCTTGGAGTCCAGGCTCCTGGACATTTGTACCACACACAGCAATTGGGTCTTCTTCAGAGCAAGGCTTTTGAATACTGACACCTTTATGTCCCTCCTTCTAGCTCCTTTTGGTAAGGTATGCCAGGGACCCATCACTACAGCTTGCTGGAAAAGCCATGGAGCTTGTGTGGACACAGCGAGAATTTTCCCTTGCCCTCAATTCTTCCCATGGGGCTTTGCTCAGCTGCCTGGTATGCTGCCCAATTCATTAAGCCCCTGTGATTAAGAGAGCAGCATTTTCCAATTTACAAGCTATTTACCCCACAGGGTTTGAATAAGGATTTTCAGTCCAAACCCCTCCAGGAGCTTAGTGTTTGGCAGGTTGATGGCCGACTCTTGATTGTATCTTTAAAAACGGTGCCAAAGCACAAACGTGGGCAACAGCCTCTGATTGGAATTATTAGCTGATTATTCCCCATTTGCCACCAGCTGTGAAGAATCATATATATATAATTTACATCTTCTTACAGCCTGGAAAATGTTCACAAGTACCAGCATGAAGCCCCAATTGCTTGGATTCTTGCTTGGCTCCTGGGAGGGGGAAATAGCCAAATCTCTGGGGCAGAGAGTGGAAAAACAAATGGGCAACGATCTTAGCCTGAGTGTGAAGCTTCAGAAAAAAGGTGTTCATGGCAACCACAGGCACTGGTGAATGACCTTGTAGGGGAGCCAGGAGGAGAGAGATCCATGGCTGACGCAGCTTTATGGGCTCTTCTGGCCCTTGCGCTGCAGTCATAAGAATGAAGAAATTTGACATCTGCTTTCCCTGCTCCCACTTACTTCTCATTACTTGTGCACTCTGTTCAATTTAGGGCTGGATCCAAAGTCCATCAAAGGTGATAGAAAGACTCTCATTGATTTCAGTGGGCTTTGGATCAGGCCCTTGGATTGACGGGTCTGTTACATCAGGTGCCACCAAATGGTGCTGTTACACACAATCTTCAGAGAATTCTTTCTTTGGGTGCAAGCAAGTTCTGACTCTTGGGAAGAAATGCTGGTTGATGTTAGTGGTTATGCAAAGGTGCGTGTAGAGGCAGCTTAGAAGGACCTAGAGCTGGGCGAGTGGCAGCAGGAAAGTTTACTCTCTGCCTTGGGCTCCAAGTAGAATCAGTGCTGGAGGCAGAGTTGCACTCTAGAAATGATGGGGGGCCAAGATTCCTGGTGCCCCTTCTGTTTTTTGACTCATTTCAGGGCTGTTGTATGTGTGTAACTAAAGCCAGGTATATGTAACGTACACATAGCCCTCATGGCACTGATTTATCATCTACTGAGAAGCTGACCTGCAAGGCCTTGGACATCCAGTACCTCCCAATAGAGGGGCGACCCTGGTGTCAGAACAGGATCCTGGTGTCAGAAGAAGGGGCAGCAGCTCCCTGGAGCAGGAACTGTACTTCCTAACCTAGTTCTGGAGTCTTCAAACTTCAACTGCCTTCCCAGGTGAGAGTTGCACTGAGTTCCTATGAAAGGGAGGCTCCATTCCTGCAAGTGGGTAGCAATTTAAAGTTTGTTACCAGGCACAGCAGAGTCACTACGTAGCTAGCACTGCACTTCAGGAAGGCTCTTTCTGAAGTGGAAATTAGCAAACGAGACGCGGTGGGGGCAGGATTTCATACAAATCTCTGTGTGGTCAGCTATTTTATAGCGTGTTTCAAAACACTTCAGTGAGTACACCAACAAACTCTCTTTTTGGAGGATGTTGATCACTTTTGTCAGTTTTTATATATAATTACATAAAAATACAATAAAATCTTTAATAAAAACAATTTCATTCCTCGCTAAAACAGTTGACTATTGAGGGAAGACGTCAGTTAAAAAAATGAGTTTTAATAGAATGTACAGTGGCCTGTTTAACTCTGAGAAAGAAATTATTGTTGTTTTGCTAGAAATCAGCTAGCCTTCCATGTGCAGTGATCCCTTCAGCGACTGTTTTGTTTGTCACTTTCCACTTTGTGCGGTGAATTTCCTTCTCCTAAGCCTTAACTCCTGTCACTGTAAACAGAAATGTGAGCCAAATTGGGAAAGTATCACGACTGCTTAATTGTTTAGCAACTATCTTTATTTTCCCTATATATAGCTCATTATATGTGTATGTATAAATGAGACAACAGAAACCCAGAGCTGTGAACATCCTAAATTGAATAACCGCATGATCATATCTCTGTAACATTTAGCTACCTGACCCCTATCCTCTGGCTTCTTGTGTCATATCTGTTGTTGGTTTGTAAGCTCCTCCAGGCAGGGACCATGTCTTTCTTCAGTGAAGTGCCTAAGTTGTTTTATGCTACTCTAGAATAAAAGAGAAAACAAAAACCTGTACTGGACTGAACTTGATGGAAAAGCTAGGTTATTGTCCTGCCTGTCCTAAGCATCTGGAGGGCAGGGATGGCAGCCCCAAGAGTCAGGGTGTGGGGTAGCATAGCAGGACCCTGGCCCAGAGACTAAAGCTAGTGCCAAGTGTATGGAATTTGCCTTAAGTGCTGCAGTGTTTCACCAGCCAGGGAGAAGTGAGGGAAAGCCCCCTGCCCCAAACAACCTGTCCCCTAGTGCTAAACGTTCAGGATCTTCTCAGCCAGTGAATGTACTTTCTGACCTCCCAAGAATCCAGCCTAGGTTTATCCCAGGGCCTGCTGTGTCTAAGTTCTGTGCAGCCTTCCAAAGTGGCAGGATGGGGTCAATAACATGTCTGGCTTTTTCGCTTGGTACCAAGGCTTCAGCTATTAACAAGGGCCTCCCAGCAGCCTGACGTGCAGCAAGGAGCACCCGGCCAACCAGCCCAGCCCATAGATGTAGCGACTTCATCTCGACGCTCAGGCTCTCCAACCCTCTGAGCACTGGCCCGTCAGGAAAGGCTTGAGGGACTGAGTGATAAGATGAGCCCCTGTCGTCTGCGGAGCTTACTGTTTCTGTAACCGCCAGCTTCTCCCCCCATCCTGCTGAGTGCCGTGGCGCAAACACGTAGGAAAAGACCCTGGCTGCCCCGAGGAACTTGTCTAATGAGACAAGCCAGTCAATGCGCAGGAGGGTAAACTGAGGCAGGGAGCGGGGAAGTGCCTTGTCAAGACTCACTCAGCAGGCCTGTGACAAAGCCAGACTAGAACCCATGTCAGCTGAGTCCTAGCCCAGCACCTTCCCCACTGGGCCACACTGCCTCTTGGCCTCTGCTGTGCTAGATGCATCGTGGTGTGGGGGTGAGCCCCTCCCTCTTTCCCTGTGGCAAGGGGCTCCTGCTGAGTGCTTGGAAGAATCGCCAGCACTCTCCCTGCTGGAGTCCCCTTAGCCTGGCTCCTCCTACCCAAGTCCGACTCTTTATCTAGGGGAAGGGGCGAGCGAGCATGTGTCTGGTTTATCCAAGCTCGGAGTCGCTTCTGCTGCAGTCCCCCTGGCAGACAAACCAGCCTAGGCGAGGCAAAGGGAGTCGCTGTAAGTGAGATGCTACCTTCCATTGCTCCTCTTCTTGCTTAGCGTGTGTAACAGGCTGTTTCCTAATCAATGTCTGTTCAGATTCTTCCGCTGGGCTCCTCCGTCTGCTAGCTGGATGTGGCAGCGGATGTGGTAATTGGCAGGAAATCTGCCAGCAATGGAGCTGGTAACATGGGCAGCTTTTACGTTTGTTAACATTTTGTAGAAGGAGAAAACCCCTGAAGATTGAGCTGCAGCTCTGCTTTTCTACCCTCCTGCTTCTCATGAAGTGACTAACCCTTCCCCTGGGCCGATGGCGAAGTACATGGTACAATAATGCTAACTGCAAGCAGCAGCTGCCCTAGAGCTGGTAACTCTAGCCCTCACTATAGCTTTTGGTAGATTGGGATGCCCTGGAGCCATTTGGGACTTTCCTTCCCATTGTACCTGAGCTTCCTAGGAGCAAGTCACACTAGTGGAGCATGGCAAATGTTTGCCTGGCCTTCCCGGGTTTTATTCCGGAGTGTAAGTATCTGGAATCTGTTCCTACATCCGCGGATTGCCAGCCAGCGTTTTACCAGGCTGTTTGCGCTACGGATGGACAGGTGATTCACTGCCAATGCAAATCCAGTATATTCCTTGAGGAGAGGAGTGTGTGGAATTGCCAAGTGACTAGAAAGAAATCTAGGACTTTACTGTGTGTGCTGTGTTGGAAAAGGCTGAGGAGTGCAATTTGCAGTGTAACCCAGGTGGAGACTGTTTTCCTTTATGTGCAGTGGTGGCTGATTTACCGATTCTGATTGGTTCATGGGGTGTTCTGACAGCTCATCAGTCTCCACCATGCCTTGATTTTCCAGAAACTCACCTGTGAACCCCAAACTAAATTCTGGTCCCTTCCTTTGGGATTTTAACAACAAAATCCCACTTCTGAAGTCTCTTCATTAAGAAGGGCAGCTGTAAAGTTTAATCCCAAACGGCTGCTTTTGCACCAGCTTTGATTTCTTTCAGCTCCTCTTGTGCTCTTTGGAGGGGAGGATGAAAACCTAGAGAGAATCCGCTAGGGAAACAACCACATCTTTGTATTGTCGAGAGCTTGTGCAGGATCCCAGGCTCTTGGGGTGAGTTCCATTGGGGCTGCGAGGAAGAAGTGAAAAATTAAATAGAAGCATTTAAAAGAGGCAGTTTGGGAAGCACAGATGCTGCAAAAGCCACTGTGGGAGCTTAGTCAGCTGCTAGCACTTGGCAGGACGGGATTTGTTGTTTGATCCCTGGGTCTCTTTCCCCCTCCTCTCTTCCTCTGAGTTCTAGCTGCTAGGGAGTAGCTGGGGCAGCTGTGAGTCTCTCCAGCACCAACTTGCTGTGACCTCCTGTTCTGCCAAGCTGAAAGTTTCTCCAGACCGGATCCGGAGGGCTGCTAAGTGCCTCAGTTAATGGGAACTGAAGCCACAAGGCATCTCACTGGGTCAAGTCCTCTCTCTACATCTTACTTGTGTGACCAGGAGTCCTGAGCTCTGCGTTCAAACTGCTGCCGCCGGCCTGGTTTTCCAGCCGGAAAAACAGGTGAGATTTTTAGAGCAAGGCAAATTCAAGAGACGTGACCTTTCCGTGGGCTAAGGAGTTGAACTAGGGATAGGTGAACCCTGTGGTGCAGGGGGCACAAGAGGGTCAGGAACTGTTCTGGGGGGCTGTGCAGGCTGAGTTCATTCAGCCAGTGCTGTGGGGGTGTTGAGAGCGATTCAACTTCGGGGAAAATCTATTTTTCTCCCCCAAAGAGGAGGTCTGGGCTGTGTGTTAGAGACAGGGAATTCCTTCTACCCTCTCCAGCAAGATCTAAGGCGATAGGGGGGAGTTGTGCCCTGGTAACTCATCAGGATGGGCATGGCCTGGGAAAGGAATGTTAAGATTTTTAAATGGCTCGTCATTTGGACGGCAGGGGGGCTGGATTCTGAGCACCCTGCGTGAGGCACTGCAAAGGTCCTGATCCCCAGAGGGCAGGGAATCTGTCCCTGTCTGCAGATCGCACCGTTTTAAAATGCAACAAATTGAGCACCCAAAATAACAAGTTCCTTCTTAGAGTCTTGGCCTTAGCTAGCTGCTGTGCCCCGTTTTCTATGACTGGAGACCAGGGGTCCCTCTCCTTATGGTGTCTCTCAACCAGCTATTTCTGCTCAAACCACTAAGGGAGTGAGTCATTTCCAAGATTATAGCACCTTCCCCTCTCTCCTGTATCATCTCCTCGTGTGAGCTCCCCGGGCAGGGACTGATTTTGTGGTTTTGTGCTATGGCGATAGAGGAAATGGAGCATGTTGCTGTGGTGTGTGAGACTTGGCATAATATGGTCCCATTGCACCTGTCATTGCAGTTACAGCAGGTTGCAAATTTTTCATCAAATTTTTCCAATGACAGAGTCACTTTTCAAACTATGAGATCTTGGGTTAAAAAATCTTTCAGAACATTCTAACATTTTGAAATGAAATATGTTTATTTTGCATGGAATCAAAATAAAAATGTTTAATTGTGTCCCTACCCCTTTCGTTCCTTTTTTCCTAAGTAAGGGGGGGGGGATGCAGAGGTTGAGACCAAGATAAAGGAGACCCCAAAATGTTTTAAATTTTGTTCGATGTGAAATGAAAATGTTTCACTTCAAAGCATTTAGGTGAAAAAGCTAGGAAAAGTTTTGCATGAAGCTAACATTTCTAATATTGATTTCCTCCCCCCAAAAGCAAAGCCCTCCCCCCCCCTTTTTTTTAAATCCTGCCCTAATTGCAACACAGGCTGTGGCAGAAACGAGCAAGATTTCAGTGCTTGGCCTGAGTCCAATGGCTCTGTGCTCACTCTCCTTTCTTCTCCCTGCCAGCACAGGCAGACTAAGGAGGAGCGCTGCTTCCCCATTAGCACCTCATTATCACAAACATCTGCAGCCACTTCCCTTCAGCCCTTGCACACCCTCTGTGACAGAGGAGGAAAAGTAGGCCTTCCATTTTCCCCTCTCCCTCTGGTGCAGGAACGCTGCCTCGAGAAAACCTTGCTTGTGGCATGGCCTTCCCCTTTGGCTGCAGTGACCCCTCCATGACAGGCGTATTGGTTATGTCTGGGTCCCGTAAGCTGCCCTCTTTTCACCTGGAGACCTCCCTGTGAATCATGGCTTTTTAAAAATACGATGCGGAAAAATCCAAGACACCATGACATTTGTCCAGCCCTAATGAACTGTGAAACTGACTTTAACTACCTGCCTTTCGTCTCTAGCAGGGGCTCTCTCTGGGCATCAGCTGCTTCCATCCCAATGGAGAAAGCTCTGCGCTTGGCTTTATGTGTGATTACAGGCCTGCTGCTCCTGGGGGAATTGCGCCTGACAGGTGAGAGCGAAGGCTGCACCAGAAGTGCTAGGGGCCATCCAGCCACGTTCTTGTGCTTCCTCGGGGTGCAGTCCCCTGTGTAGCTCCCTCATTGATTTGGGGGATAGGGAACTCTCCCTTGTGTACTCCGGTCTATCCAAGGCTTTAGCCTGGTTACAGGGACACAACTGGGTCCCGTCTACACTGCAACTTGCAACCATGCTGTCACCAAGTTAGGAGACACGTGACTGAGTCTCCAGACCCAGTTTTGGTTGTGGAGTGGATGAGAGGGGCCAGGAGGCAAACTAAGGATGGAGAGAACTAGGAAGTGAGACTCGCCCGTCAATGAGGTGTCTGGAGCTAAACTCTCCTGAGAACCAGCATTCCTCACTTTAGCCTGCCCCTGGCCAGTGGTGTTTTTCATGGAACTTGCTAGCGTTGTGGAGGGAAAGTGTTAAACTGGAGGCAATTGTTCTGGCAGGCCTCGCCGGCATGGTGTGTCCCTGAGGGAACGCAGGGGCCCCAGGGAGGTGTCTGAGGGGTTAATGAGAACAGCCCTGCTGGGTTTGTGGATAAAAGCGAAGGTTGCGCCCCCCAAGCCAGCCGCAGGGCTTGGCCCAGTGAGGAATGGGGAGGATCACCCCTCCACCCCCTCTCCTCTGCGCCAATGGTTGTGGCGGGCAGGAAGCTGACAAAATCGTTTCCTCCATCGTGCAGCGATGGGGGCTGATGGCTCAGCCAGGCTATTCAGCTGCTCAGGTTCCTTCCACTTCCTAGGATCTCCCAACTCTCTTGCTTCTGTAACAATCTCTAGGGCAAGCCGGCTACAAAAGCAGGGAAGGGGGGGAAATCGGGTCAAGCCCCATATTCTGAATCGTGGGGCAGGGTCTTTCACTGCCTGTGCAGAGTGGAACCTGGCGTAAGGTCTCCTGTGGAAGGCCCCTGGTGCTGTGTGGCATCTCAACCAGTTGGGAAGGGCGGATGGGGCTCAGGTCTGTTGCTGAGGAAGCTGAGGTGGCCTCTTGCCCCTGTGAAAGACTTGAGTGGAGGGGGAAGCTGGGGGTGGATGAAGGCTCTGCTGGCTGTGCTGATTGTTCCTGAAGTGAATGGTCAGTGCCCATCGCAGCCCCCTGGTTCTCCCCTGCCTGGCAGTTGAACACAAGGCCCACGGTGCCCGTGGGGGCTGAACGCTTTGCCTCCGCAGGGCCTTCCCCGATACTGCCCCTTCCCACCTCTCTGACATACCCTGGAGACAGGTGTGGTGTCAAGAAGCTCCCCCACTTTGTGGGGCGTGAAATTGGAACCCATGTCTCATTCTGTGGCTAGAGCCTGTGGCTCGGGGGCGCTAAATGGCTGTGGTGTTTTGGCCCTGAGGCAGAGTCTGTTGCCATTGAAGGGGCAAGGATGGAGCCCTTCAGCCCTCCACAGCAGAGGCTGCTCCACATCTGGGTGGCTCGCATCTCCCCTGTTTTTCTCTGGTTTTCTCTACCCCCTTTATTTTCCACTGTGTGTTTTGAATTCTCACCAAGGGCCGGCCATGGATTTGAGTGCTGTGCAAATGTCGCTGCCTCAGCCTTTGAGCGAGGGCTATTTCGCTCGCTTATTTACAGTCCTTTCACGTGGGGAGAGCTGGCAGCAGCTCCAGCAGTGAGGCTTTAGACGGCGCCATCCACCGCCACTACAGGGGAGCTGAATACTTCAAAACAGATGCTTGTTTTCTTCCAAGAGTTCCAAGCAACTCTTCAAAGAGGAGCCCAAAGGAGCTCTTGCTGGCTCTAACTTCTGAAAGGCAACAAGAGAGCGGAGCTCCTTTGAGGAGGCTTCCAGCTTCCCTGGAGAACTGCAGCGGCAAAGGATAAAGCAAGGTTTGTTCTAAATAAGCTAGAGTTCAGCCCGAAAACAGAAGAGGCAGAATTGATTAACCTCTTTTAAATGAAAGAGCCCAGCAACTTCCATTTGCAAGTGCTCTGAGTTCTTCTGCTCAGGGTTTTGCTTTGCAGACTAGTAGGTTGGTATGTCTTTGATCCCAAAATATATGTTTGTATTTTCCCATGGAAAACTGATTCTATGCAGCTAGTACACAATGCTCTGGACTTTTCACTCTTTTAATCCAGCACTTCCAAGCACTTTAATTTAGTCCCTGCAGTCCCGGGGAGGGAGGTGAGCATGATCCTGAGTTTTGCAGAGGGGGAAGCTGAACCTCCAGTGTAAGTGGCCTTGTTTAAGGTCATGTGGTAGAACTGGGAAAGGAACCCCGCAGTCCTGATCTAACCACTAATAATAGCGTCTAACTTTTATACAGCGCTGGTCAGCAGCAGATCTCAAAGCACTGTGCAAAGGAGTCAGGGTCGTTATCCCCATTTCACAGATGGGGAAACTGAGGCACAGGGCAGGGAAATGACTTGCCCACTGTCACCCAACGGGCCAGGGGCAGAGCCAAGAATGGAACTTAGGTCTCCTGAGTCTCTGCCCAGACTCTGCCCATGCACTAGACACAACTCCTGCCGTGGTGATTGGCCACGTCAGGGGGATGGAAGTGGGACGTGGTGGGGACGGATTCCTGTCTGCCATCCCGGGGACTGCATGGCCAGGTGCCTTCTGCTGCCATTGTCCTAGAGAACTGGAGAGTGTGGGAGCCTGGCTCTGATGGCTGTTTGGTTTTTGGTTTTTCCTTCAGATAAAACCCCTCTCTTACAGAATGTCATAGGGAAGATGATTAAAAAATGCTAGGGAAAGTGACCCCACTGCCATCCGCTCACTCAGCCCTCTCCAGGGAATTCAGGGGCGTGCAATCACCCAGTGTCCATCCGACACGCTGGGAAGCAGAGCCACAACATCTGGGCTCTATTTAGGGCCTGCTGTACCAATGGTGGCACATGGCCACATATATCTGTATGTATTTGCTGCCCACTAAGAGTGCGATGGGAACAAGGGAGTGCCCAGAATAACCCCTAAAGCCAAACTCTGAGCCTGATCCAAAGCCCGTTTGAAGTCAAGGAGAGTCCTGGACCCCTGTGAAACGTGATTACTTCCCTTGAAAAGCAGAGTCTCAGTAGCATATAACCCCCGCCAAAACGTCTTGTTTCTATTTTCAGGGGCTACCGAGAGTGGAAACACTGTCAGTAAGGTACGTCTGAGTTTGTTAGTACACAGCTGCGAAGAAGTGAATTGTTGGCATTACTGTTTTCAGTGCATAACATTAGATCGGGAAGAATTAATTTTTTTAAATTAATTTTCAGGGCTTGTGTGTGTGTGCGTGCGTGCGTGCGTGCGTGCGTGCGTGCGTGCATGCGTGTGCGTTTAAACTGATTTAAATTTTTTGCAGTCTCAGAACAACCCAGACAAGCCTCAAGGAAAACACCATATTGAGCTATTATAATTTCAGGACGATAGAGGCTGAGCTTCAGAGAGAAACTCCTCACTGATAATCTTAAGAAACTCTTGGTAGTCTGTTTTTCAGCATAATGGAAAGCCGCATTTGTAGCTAGACACACGCATGCCCAAAATACTTGTTCTGAGCCCTCAAGTTGTGTTTTAACTGCCGATAATTTCAATTAACAATAATTCAGAGGAAAGGGGAGACAGTGCCTCGGCTTTTCGCATGAAAGAAGAAATAGGCAATTAAAGGACATTTATTAATTAAATCTAATCCTTCCAAGCCAGCTTAGAAATAAAACGCAGGTATGCCTGCAGCTGGGGTAGGCATTGCCCTGCTAGCTTTAATTTAGCTAATGCAGCCCAGATTGGCAATGAAGACACGACCATGTGGTCTGCCTGAGCCTGCCTGGAACCCCAGGTATACTCACATTCCTAGGCCGCACCAGGGGCCATGCTGTCATGTCTGCACTGCCATTTGAGCCATGCCAGCTAGATTCAAGCTAGTGTGGATAGGTCTAGCTGACCTTCAATCACACCTGTGACGGCAGTGTGGACATGTCCTGTACCTCTTTCTATTCAGTGGTGTCTAGAGGCCCAACACAAGCTCTGGACCCCATTGTGCATGGTGCTGTATGCACAGATAAGGGGAAAGAGTGAGAACATTGGCGCAGAGCAGGGAAGTAGTTTACCCAAGATCTCACAGCAGGTCGGGGCAGGGAACAGAACCCAGCTCTCCTACAGAACATACAATCCTCTGTGGTAGTGAGTCTGAGTCGGGCTTGCAGGACTCATACTAGGGGGCTAACCATAGCCGTGTAGACATTCCCGCTCTGGCTGGAGGCAGCGCTGAAGTCCAGCAAGGGGGGTGGGTTTTGGAGCCCAGGCTCCAGCTGGAGCAGGAACATCTACATGGCTATTTTTAGCTCTGTAGCATGAGCCTTGCAAATCCATGTCAGTTGCTGTGGGGTTTTGCTGTAAAGACATACCCCGGAGTCCCATTCTAGCACTCTATCCACTAGACCATGCTGCTTCTGATAGATGGGTAAGTAGACTGACTGACTGATTCATTCACTGGATTGCTGATAAAAAATACTTTGAACTTCTTGAAGGGTTACTTATTTCCTCCCCTATCAATTGAGGCTCTTCCTACTGGGTAAGTTTTTGTCTCTTCCTCTCGTTTGGTGTTTTTAAATGGAGCTGAAAAGAATGCCGCTCGTTTGACTTTGACAGCGCTTTGTGCTATAGTGGCTGTGTCCCCGTTGCTTCCAGAACAGCGGCTCTTAGTTAATTGCTGACAGATGGCACCAAACTTAGGGCCTGATCCTGAGAGATGCCCAGCTCCTTCCATTCCAGGGGCACTCAACACCCTGGGAGGTCAGACCCCCTTTTTCTGTTGTATCTCCTGCAAAAACAGAAGCTATTGAATTATCTTTTGGCCACAAAGGGATAGATGTAAACATTTTTTATAGAACCTGGAATGTTTTCAGGCAAAGCTCAGAAGAATTTTTTTAAAGTAGATCAGTCTCTGGTCTTAAAACCTTGACACGGTGGCCATGCGAGGTTTGTGGAGATAGGAAAACTATTTCCAGTTCAGTGCTCCGTGCAGAACTGAATCTGTGCTTTCCTTGCCTCTCCCTTATCTACTGTTCCCTGCCGTTCTGTGCCTCCTGCAAGCCTGCTCTAATGAGGCCTTAATTGGCTTCCAGCTGCTTTGCCTGCAATGTAAATTGCTGGGTTTTGAAGGCATGTGTCTACGCCGTGTAGCCCAAGAAGCGAGACACCATTTCATGTGATTTTTGTTTGGGGAAAATATGTTGGCAACACAAGATAAAGTAAACGGCTGTGATTTATTAATTACCATCAGGGGGATGAGTGACAGGCGAAGGAGTCAAAAGAAGGGGTGAGACGTATCATTGCAAATGCTGGGCCCACTCTGCAGCGGGTGAAAACCTGTGTAGCTTCGTTGCCCATTGTGTTAACTTACACCGGCTGAGAATCTGGCCCTTTAAGTCTAGACATTTAGTGCTGGCATCAGCATGAAGTCGGCTGCCCTGAACATGGGCCCTTGCTGTCTGGACTTCAGGGGCGCTGCAGTCAGGAGTCCGGGGCCTGCGCTCCGGCAGACCCATGGGGCAAGCGTCTTGCTGCAAAACATAATATGGTGGAGGTGGCTCTGACGCTGCAAGGCGTTCAGTACCTGCCTGCCCCAGCAGGGAGGGCACAGAGGACCTTGGGGGCATCTTTGGGTGTTTTGTGTGTGAATCAGGTAAGCCCCGGTGGTGGGTCTGCGCCCGCCATAAGAAGAGCCGTTTAACACATGCCGGTGAAATGTTTGCCCTGGAGTCCTGGGGCAGAAAGCAGTCGTGAGCCTGCTTTGCTGGGTCGAGCCCTTCCGCCCATCTTCAGACTGAGTGCCTCTGAAGAAGGAGCCTCACTTTCAGCTAGCCTTGGTATCGCTGTGTGCCTCAGTTTCCCTTTCTGTCATGTGACTATCATGATCTTAAACTGCCACATTTTGTGGGGGTGGGGGTGCTGTGCATGGCTGTGTTGATAAGAGTCTAGCTTTGGCATAGTGCTTTTCACTGGTAGTTTTCAAAGTGCTTTACCAAGGAGATTGGTATTGCTATCTCCATTTTACAAATGGGGAAACTGAGGCGCAGAGTGGGGATGTGTCTTATTCAAGCTCACCCTGCAGGCTAGTGGCAGAGCTGAGTCCAGTCTAGGGCTTTATCCGCTGTGTCATGCTGGCTCCTGTTGTAACGTGTGAAAGGGCAGAGAGGGCATCAAGCTCGGTGGGACTCACTTGTTGCTGTCAGGAACGTGCCTGAATCCCAGCGTCCAACATTCGCAATGTCAAACACGCGCTGCATGGGTGGAAGGTGGAATTTGGAGCTGTCCTGTCACTCCTGATGGCACCTGCCATTTGCTTTCCCGCAGCTTGAAAGCAAACTCGCTAATTCCGTGGCACCGTTTTGAGGGTAAGGGCCTTGGGATGGGGACTGTCTCTTTGGTGTATGTTTGTACAGTGCCTAGCACAACAGGGTCCGACCCAGGCTCCTAAGCGCAAACTCAATATGAATTATAAATCCCAGTGGGTCAGGCTGAGCAGGCGCCCTTCACAGCGGAGATCCAGCTGCTCACCACAAATGCTTTGAACTCCAGGGCGGCGATTCGGAAGGACAAGAAGGAACGGATCCTCAGACGCTGACTGTCACGATGATCCTGGTAAGGCTAAGCTAGTGGCTGGCCTAGCAGACTCTGTGTCCCACCCCTCGGTTCGCACGTGGCCTTTTCTGTCTTTGAGACCAAACTCCCCTCCTCTGTCTGTCTACAGTGAGTATTTCCAGGGCGCTCAGGTACCAGCTAGGACAGGCTAGAGGCAAGGGTGAGGTTTCCAGGACATAACAGGCCCAATTCAGTAGGAGGGCTGGACGAATGCTGCTTTCCAGCGCATTCTATCTTGAGAGCCAGCCCGCTCCCGGCTAGACACGGCCAATGCCTGTGGAGTACAGCGCGGTGGAAGTCAGCAGTGCCCAGACTTGTTGCTCATCACTGTCGGGAGAGTCAAAAGCAAGAAATAGACCCTATGAAAAGCAAATAAAAAGGCAGCACTGCTTTAAGAATGGGGGAGTCCCGTATAGGGGCTGGTGAATGACTCCTAGTGCCACGTGAACGAGTGACTGCTAGCATCTCAGCAGTGAGCTGGGGTGCGGGGGAGGCTCCCAGGGGAGCAGATTTCACCACTGCTAAATCCTGGATTCTACTGTCTGGTCTTGCATCTGCAGGTGGCCAGCTCATAGAGCTTTGACTGGCCAAAGCATCTGCCAGTCCGGGGGCCAGTCCTTTGCCAGGCAGAGGCTGCTGGAACAGGGATCTGTAGTTGGTGGCGGTGGAACAGTCTAATTTCCAACATCCCCCCTGTTTGTGTGCAGCAAGACCCCTACGCGATGGCGAGAGGCACAGAGCTGGAGGGGTACTGCCTCGATCTTCTGGACGCCCTCGCAAAGATGCTGCACTTCAAGTACAAGGTGACGATGGTGAAAGACGGCCGCTACGGGTCTCTCTCCTCCAGTGGGAACTGGACCGGGATGGTCGGCGAGATCATCAGACAGGTGATGCTCCTCGTGAGGGTGAAATTCCCACAGGTGTGGGGGTGGAAAGAACCGGGTTAGCAACTCGTTTGCTTAATTAAAATCTTGCTGGCTGTGACAGCCCCTCCTCCTCCCCCCCCCGCAAGGGGTTCTTGTTGGTCCCAGGGAGCTGTCACCCTGCCCGCTTCACCTCAGCACTAACAATCAAAGTGCCTAGCACATCTGCTTTCACGCAGCACTTGGCAAGCGTTTGGTATGGAAGCCTCCCTGTGAGCTGGGTCAATAACGTTATCCCCGTTATCTAACAGATGGGGAAACTGAGGCCCTGAGTGGGGACGTGACTGTGCATAAGGCCACGGAGGGAACTGGGAGTAGAAAGTGGTCGCTCCAGGCTCGCTGTGTTGTGCTCAGACCACTAGGCTGTGCTGCCTCTTGCACTGCTGAGAGACACCAAATTGCAACCATGAGCAGCCGCAATTCTCCATTCACTTTTAATGTGCCTAAGATAAAGGCTTTAAAGGGAACTGTCTTAAAACCCAACTGGTGGTTGAAATACACCCGAGAGGCTGCCCTTGCTAGCCAACATATTGTGGTCAGCCACCTTGGAGGCTGGGACGAATTCCCTTGCCAACCGTCAGAGACACGGTGGATGAGGTCTTCGTTTTTATTGGACCAACTTCTGTTGGTTGAAGAGAGAAGCTTTCGAGCTACACAGAGCTCTTCTGCAGGTCGAGTTCTGCGTAGCTCGAAAGCTTGTGTCTTCAACCAACAGACGTCGGTCCAGTAAAAGATATGACCTCAGCTGCCTCGTCTCTCTGATGTCCTGGGAACACCACAGGTTGCTTCTAAAACTCTCTCTCGTAGCAAGTTCTCGTAGCAGTTGCTCAACAAGGGTGTGTTTAGTGTATCGCTCCTATTTGTCACATTCCACTGATGTCTGGATACGTGGCATGGTTGTTCCAGAGATAAAGGGCCAGACCAAGGGTATGTAGCGCTAGGTAGGTTTCTGAGACGGAGGGAGGGAAAAGCAGGCCTCTTGAGGTGAATCCAACTAAGTGAATTCCAATAACTAAGTAAGGGCATATTTGAATGGTGCCTTGTTCTGTCCTATGCTGCCACCTGGTGGCAAATTGCAAGTTAGTGCCTTCGCCGCCTGAGTGCAACTCAGTGCAACTCTGCCTGCAACCCTGTATGCGTCATTGCAGCTCTCCAAATCCTGGCTCCGGCTCATGCATGTAAATGCTGCAGCCAGGAGGAGCGAGAAGCAAAACTGTCACTTCCTGGTCCTTCCGCGCCCGGGGAGTTTGCTAGAATGGCAAACAGGAGGCTGTGAAGTGGGACAGCGATGGGTCCCAGTGTGGACACCTGCCCAGTGGGAACCCCCCTCCCCCCACTTGTGTCCCAGAAGTTGCTGAGATGTCATGGCTTGCCCTGCAGGAAGCAGACCTCGCTGTGGCTCCCCTGACGATCACGTCAACGAGGGAAGAGGTGGTTTCCTTCACCATGCCGTTCCTGGCCACGGGGATCGGGATCCTGCTCCGGAAGGACGCTGCCTCCCAGGGTTCCTCTCTCTTCTGCTTCCTCACTCCCTTCAGTAAGGAGACCTGGACTGGCCTGATAGTTGCTTACCTGTTAACCTGCCTCTGCCTGTTTCTTGCAGCCAGGTAAAAATGCATCTGCTGTTCTGTACAATGTGTTGGGCCTTCTCTGGGACCCATTGCTTTCCCCAGCCACCGAGCAGATCGTTACTCCTAGTCAAAGCACCAGGTTGCCTTTGCTCCCGCACAGCTGCTGGACTAAAAATGCAGAACCTAAAGCGTCCCTTTAAGGCCCACAGAACTTGAGAGATCACAGCAAAATCAGGGTCCCTTCCCCTTTAGATAGGCACAGCGCACGACATCTCTGACACCGTAAGAAGCTCTGGATGGCCCATTTAAACACATGAATGTCATCCACATGCTTTCCCCTTCATCGGTTATTTTCTCTCCCCTTAAACCTGACCAGGTTTGTGTCTAAGGCTCAACTCTCCTGCTGTGTGCCATCTCCAGGGGCTTCGCTCACACAGGCGTGTATGGGAGAAAGTCTCTCTCCTCCCCTGCCCAGGCCGAGCAGGGATAGCCAGGCCTAGTGGGGGAGGACAAACTTCACTCCTCACTTCTGAACAGGCTGCTGCTGCTTTGCATTCCTGGTGTTTCCCCGCTGGGTCCACGTAATCACAGATCCACTGGCTTTGCCCCCCGGGTCCCTGTCTGTCACAAAGGGCAGAGACCCGTTGACATGGCTGGTCCCCCGGCGCTCCCTGCACAGCGCGGCTCTGCTTCTTCAGTAGAGTTGAGGATGCGCACGGGCCCGCTCTCCCTGCCGTTAGCGCAGTAGCCAGAGGCCTTGGTGGTCATATGGGCCGATCCTTCTCCTGCCCCATCCACTGGGAACTGCCTCGTTGGATCTGCTCTTCTTCCTTCAGGCCGAGCAGCATTTGGCCTGGGCATGGCCTGGGGCAGCGAAGTACCCCCAGTGCCAATGTGTGTGCTTTGTAGCCTAATATGGGCCGGGCATTCCCTGCCCCTGCTAGCCCCTGGGTTTCTGGGTGACGCAGCAGTCCCCAAGCCTTCGCTGCGGCAATGCACTCCAGGCAGAGGGCAGCCTCTGCCGGTCTCCTCTGAGGTTGTGCCCCGTGTGCTGCAGCAGCAGTGCAGTCAGTGTGTCCCCCGGATTGGAGGCGTGGGGGGCACAAGACGCCAGCCCGCTGAAGGGCTATGGTCTGCCTTTCCCTAGACTGAGTCCCTGCGAATGGAAGGAACCCAAGAGTGAGGAGAACCGCTTCACCTTTCTGAATAGCCTCTGGTTTGGAGCAGGAGCTCTTGCTCTGCAAGGTAGGCCCTGCCGTGGGTGTGGCCAGCTAAAGTTGCGGCTGTCAGGTGGCCGACGGCACGCTTCGGCCCACGCCCACTGCTGTTTAAAGGCTTTGTGTGCGGCTGGTGTGCTGTGCTGCGCTGCATGGCCTGCCCTGGCGGTCTGACTTTTATGGAGAGGGTGTGCCCCTGGGACCTGCCATCGACAGGACATTAATTGTGTACAGACAGCTCCATCTTCATCGCTTTGCTGAGTGCCCGGGGGGGGGGGGCAGGGGCAGTCTGGCTTTCGTGTAAGGTTGTTTTAAGGGCACGAACCCTGTGTTGATGAAGTCAGAGGGAGCCGACTCTATCCTTTGTTTTGGGCCGTCGGTGTGCTTTCCATGCAGCGGGGTGGGTGAATCTGGCTGGGGCCATGACGCTTTCCAGGGCTCGGGCACAAGCAGGAGGCTGCTGCGTGCTGGTGTCTAGCGCTGCAGGGGACGTTTGTCAGGTGGGTTGTATATTTATATAAAGAGAAACATGCAGTTTTTCAAGTGGGTGGGAGGTGGGGGCGTTTAAGCTCATGTGTCCCTGAAATACCTTTGTTCGCACACAGTCTTAGCTGCCCTCCTTGTCCTTTCTGGGAGCGTGTCAAGTGGCTGCCTTGGCTCTCTGCAGGTGCAGCGCCTCACCCTAAAGCGCTCTCCGGGAGAATAATTGCTGCCGTCTGGTGGGTGTTCACCATAACGCTGCTGGCTGCCTACGTTGCCAGTTTCGCCGCCTTGCTGCGCACTGGGAATGAGCCGCTCTCCATCCGGACCTTTGAAGATCTCGTGAAGCAGAGAGAGCTTGAGTTTGGGACTCTGGAAAGCTCCTCCACGTTTCAGTTCTTCAAGGTGCTGACCCTCTAGTTGATGGTACGAGCTGTGGTGTGCTGAGAGTCAGACTCTGCACAGACAGCTTCACCAGCCATGCTTTTACTAGCTTTTATGCTTGCCTAGCCAACTTCCTGGCCAGGTTAGGTGTGTTCCCACTTCAATTCTTGTGGACATTGAACTCTGAAAGTGATACATTCCTGGCCTGGCTTTACCTTTTATTTGAAACCCGTGTATTTACTGAGAGCCTGGATAACTTGCCAGCCCAAGATGGAGCAATGGCTCCTCTCAGTACAGAGATTCAGAGGGAGACAGTTTAAACTATCTATCTTCTCCAGAAGGCTATTTTGCACTGGGTACACGTTGATCTTGTCCTGCAGCTCCTTTGATCGCTTGGAGGTTTGACGCTTTTCTTTGTTCTCTGCAGAATTCCAGGAATCCTGTCCATCAGATGATCTACGAGTACATGGACAAGAGGAGAGACTATGTTTTAGTCAAAAGCTACCACGAGGCAGTTCAGCGTGTGCTGGAATCAAATTACGCCTTCATTGGGGAATCCATAACCCAGGATCTTGCCGTAGCCAGGCACTGCAATTTGATTCGGGCCCCCGAGGTCGTTGGAGCAAGGGGATTTGGCATTGCTGCAGCCAAGGGTGAGATGTTGTCTGCTGCTTTGTTTCCACCACTCCAGTTCCTTTCAGCTCACTTGCCCCAACAGTGCCACAGAGCTAAGAACCCCTGATTTATAGATCCACCTCAGTGCCCTTCTGCCAAGGCACTTGGGACATAGGACAACTTCAATGGGCCAGGTCCAAAAAACATAACCAGCCTCTCCTGTGCCATGAGACTCTGAGGGTACATTGGTGTCCCGGAGCAACATCAATATGCAACTTATTAATTCTGCTGATGCCGTTGGGCTCGCAAGAGTATTGCTCGCTGACACAGACGCCTCATTCTTTAGAGGCTAGAGCAGTGGTTCTCAACCTGTTTACCACCGCAGGCCACATATGCAGCGCTCTGTGTTACGTGGGCCGCATCCACACAGTGTACGTACTACCTGTGTGGCCCTGAGCATGTCACATGGGCTGCAGCTGTGTGCTGATTGGGCTGCAGGTTGAGACCCACTGGGCTAAAGAATCCTCTGCCAATCAGTGATTGGTTAATTTTTTTCCATTGCCCCAATGTCACAGAATAGCAGCCGATGCATTGAGGACTAAAGAAATAAAGTTTGCTGCCACCTCCTGGGAATGCTTTGATGATTGTTCTCTTGAATGGCTGTTCTGCTTGTATTTTTTTACATTGCCTTTCCCTGTATCTTTTTAATTTTATGTTTTTAGGCATCCTGGCATAAGACCAGGGTAGCTGTTCAACAGATCAGCAGCTCCTGCTGCTTGCTCCTCATTTGGAAGCCATGCCATTCTGAGGACTGTTTTTAAAAGGCAAAGATATAACATTGTCTGTCATTGCGATCCCATCTTCCCTCTCAAAGGGCTTCAAAAATTACACATACCCGGACTGCAGCTGCCCCGAGGCAGTGAGCGGCAACCAACGGGCCACGTGCTGCTTATTTATGGCTTGTGCCTAGGCTGCTATTGTTAAGTTGGGCACGTATCCTATAATGCTCCAGTTCATTTCGCTCTGCTACCCTCCAGGATCACCGTGGGCCAGTAAACTCTCCACTGCCATCCTGAAACTGGGTGAATCAGGCATCCTTGATTACCTGCATCACAAGTGGTGGGAGACCAGCTGTTTTCATAAGGGTCAAGATGCATGGAGTCCTCTGAAACCCCAAGCCATGGGTGGCCTCTTCCTGGTTCTTGCAGTCGGCCTCACGCTGGGAGTGATTGTGGCTTTGGTCGAGTTGGCAAACAAGAGCAGACATGCTGCTGAACAAGAGAAGGTTAGTGGCGCCGAGACCCCTCCTGACCTTTGCACCTCATCGTGCTCATGCAATAGCCCTAGAACCCCCTCATGCAGCCCCACTTATATAACTGGTGAGTCAGAGACATGTCAGTGACCCCATCTAGTGGCCCACATTTGACACAGGTTGTGTCTGCAGCACAACTGGAGATGTAAGGTCCATTTCAGATGGCAGACCTAGGATCTGAGTTACGTGCCTAGGGTCTCAGATGGGATTGTACTATACTGTTTTTTTTAGTGTGCTGTCCCACTCAAAGCCAGTGTGGATACAGCTACACATGCTGGAAATGATGACGCCTCTAGCTGCAGTGTAGATGTACTCTTAGAAACAGCCTTTCCCCCAGCCTTTTCTTCTTCTTAGGAATCTTTGCACAAAACTAAGATCTCCATTATAGCAAGAACTCCTTTTTCCTCACTTAGTGATGAACCATAACATTTCTAAAGCAGTGATACAGGATGCTGTGACTGGGGGGTTATGAATTCAATTAGGGAATAAACTAGAGGAGGTAGGAAAAAAAGCTTTTAGATTTTTCTTTCTTTAAACGATAGTAAACAGTTAGTATCCATGTACCTTCAACCTTGCTGGGTGTGGATAGACACATAGGACAAGTGTATGTCCATATGGACGTCAATTGAATTGCTCAAGTTACGCTCCTGCAAAACTAGTGCAAATTGGAAGCCTTGTCAGTACACCCACTTGATTTGCTACTTCTGTCCTGTTTCCTTAGCAATGATAAATGTGTTCTAAAGTACCAATAGTTCCTCACAAATGCTTTGACAAGTAAGAGAATGTATGCAAAGAAAATTCAGGACAGCTCTTGCAGTTCCTGTACTTGGATCTGAGCCTTGTGATTCTCAGTTGATTGCTTAGTTACAACCAAGGTGCTGTGTATATTAAAAGGGACTTTTGTGTGTCATGGGAAACACCTTTTCCTCCACCCCTTTCATATCTTTCAGAAATCTTGCTGCTCTGTTATCCTAGAGGAGATGAGTCATCGGTTCAGAATAAGAGAAGGTGCAAGAGAGAATCCAGAAAAGGTTAAACCATAAGCTTTTTAGGGAGAAGTCTCAATGTTAATCAGTTTCTTTCCTACTCTATGTATTCAATAGTAGCTGTTTCTGTGAATGTGTTTTCTGTAATGGAACTCTATCTCTGTAGGCCTAGAGTGCAGTCTCCCTATAACTAGGAAAAGTCAATCTCTAGCATGATTGAACAGGATAGAGAACTAAATAGCTCAGAGGACTGACTCCAGCTCCTAGCCCCTCTAGTGCACTAAATCTAGCCTAGCACAGAGGACTGAAGATATCAGCATCTGATGGTTAGTTTGTGGCCTACATGAAGCAGCTAAAGCACATAAGTTGAAGATTGAACAAACGTGGAGAACGAGCACCTCATTCATACAAGGTTCAGTCTACACTGGACTCAGAGGTGTGATTCTAGCAGCTTGGGCTGCACAGCCCTGCCCCAGAGGCTGGGTATGTATTGAAGCAACTAGCTCATGTTGCCAGAGGTTCACTACTGTTGTTGGTCGAGCTAGCTAGACCAACACTAGCTTGGGTATGTGTCACAGTCACACCTGCCTGCAGTGTAGGCCTACCCTTAGCATATGGTGACACTGCAGTCATGGGTGTGAATAGCAGCTTGAATAGACAAACCCATGCTAACTACTCTGACTAGCCTGCTAACATGAGTGCTAGGAAGGATTTAACAAGCAGAAGAGACGAAGATAAGTGTTCGTTCATTTGCTGATTCTGGCTTTAGGGTACAGGATCATCAAATGGAAGTAGAGTACAGGTGGTGGTTCTTTAAGGCCTTGTTCCAGACCTGGCGTAACATAAATAGCTGTATGGGTGACAAATGGAGCTTGGTGTGGTTCAGTCCTAAAATGAGAGATGATAGCTGGTTTTCCTTAACACAGTTAGATGGGATCCAGAAGACCACATGAGCCAAGAATGGAAGTGGATAAGCTTCAGGACTGTAACGTCACACTGCAGCAGATAGTTATTGCGGCTGAGATTTATCCATCTGCTACCCTAACTGACAATCAGGTCAGTTACTGTTCTAGGCTCCTACCTATCTTAACTAACATTACTTAGAGCTTGCTAGGGATAAGTCTCTTCTACCTTAACTAGAACAAAATTAGAAAGGTCTGAAGTGTTACATGAACTAAAATATTCAAATGCAAAGTCAAACGCTTTCAGCACTTTAAAAACTCTATTTGGTATGTGTCCAGTCACTCCTGGAATAGTAAGCAGAGATATATAAAAAAAGTTTTCATTGACATTTAAATATATTTCTATATGAATGTCTCACAGAACAAAAAAATAAAGTCTTTCCATCACAAATACTGCAGCATTAAAATAAACTTACCAAAATAAACAGTGAGTGATATACATATATATTTTGAGTGTATATTTTTTATATAATGAATAATATTGTTGCTTTAAGTCACAAAGCACAATATAAATATGGAATTTCATGTGAACTCATTTTCCCTGTTGTAATAAAAATACATTCTTTACAGTTAAAGTAAAACTAGTGCAAGTCCATTCCTGCTGCTCTGCCACTCATTCAGTCCTCCACAGCCCATCACTTGCATGGCACTTCATACTTAAAGATGACACTGAAGATTTTCCCACCCAGCCGATCAGCCAACCATGAGTTTTTGATGACCGCAAGTTTGAGGCTCTCGCACTTCAGAGCTGCATAGTAGTTTGTATGGATAGCACGGCCCATCCCTTCAATTATAACCAAGTCAGTCTTCCGCTCCCTGACCAGCAGGGCCAGGCCTTTGTCCAGGCGGCTGTAACGAGATGCAGATAGAAAATGTAAGTGTCCAAACAGCTCTGCGAGTAATGTAGTAAGGCCTGAATACACCTACATTGGTTGGCCTAGTTCCATTGTTCAGGGCTATGAAAAATTTGTTGTGATGTACATGTTGTGATGTATTTTACCTAAAAAATTATTCAGTATCTGACTATTCTGAGCCAAAGCTTTTAATGTTTAATCCACTTGAGGGTGAAATTAGATGTGTTTGCTGCAGCACGAGAGAATTAAGATATCAGACAGATAGCAGGGATTGATCAACATCACCCCAGCTTATCTGCAGGTTTCAGCAAGTATAATAGATTTTACAGAAATGCTTTCTATTACAAGAGAGTGCGTTAGGGGGGTTATGGTACTGAAGTACAGCACATGCGCCAAAGGCAGAGAATTTACAATACATAGTTCATCCATCTGTAAACATACCTGAGATCTAAACATGGGGAACTGGAACCTGTTTGTACCAATAGCAGCCTCTCTTCCTTCAATGCAGATCTTTAGAAGAAACAAAAACAGAACCCCATATTATTTCTTACACTCCCATGTACACACAGAAGGCCTGAAGGCTAGAACCCTGGTGAAAGCCAGGCCCACAATTCAGCCAGATACACATTAGTGTGAAACAATGCAAGATTTAACTCCCTCCTGCACACCTGAGCCGAGCCCAGCTCAAGCTCACTCCATTGAGGCAGAGGGGGCAACCTAGGCACTAGGGCTGAATTGTGAGACTCCCCAGACATGCGGCTGCAATGTACCGTGCCACCAATGTGCTCAGTGTCTGTTGCTGCTGATTCTGTTTCTCAATCTTATGTACATATTTAGACTGAGTAGAAAGGGTGTGCACTCAGTCATCCTTTTCCAGAATTTCACCCTAAACGCACTGAAAGGTTATGAGATGGTTGCTTGGACAGTGGGGATATTTCACTCATGCAATTCTAGGAGGAGTTTGTACACCATGTTAATAGGCATTTTCTCTTGTTTCATAATTCAAAACAGTTAACATCTGTAAGGATTTGAGGGGCACCATGCAACGAATCCCCAAGAACAGTTAAAATATTTCTTTGTTTTATCACCTTATAGTCTGAAAGTTTTGATTTCTCATTTATTGTTGCAGAGTACTCAGTTTTGAATTTCCACTTAGTTTTCATTGTTTCATATGAGGTCTTCCCCCTTTATTTGAGGTTCTCATGCATTAGCCAAATGAGGTTGAGCATGAGCTCCAAACATTACAGGGGGCTTCTCTTTTCATTGACATTTAAGACGTATCGGGTCTGTGTCGTATTTTCTACACCTTCAGCACTTATAATATTTCCTTTTAAGAAAATGACTGGGGAGAGGACAAATCAAACTGCAGAATCGAGTTTAGGTATTTATAAATGCTGTCAGCCTTTTTTCTTGACACATTTCGGAAAAAAAAGGAAAAAGACACTTACTGTATAATGGTATCCATTGCTGCTATCCGCTCAGTGACAATCAAGGATTCGCTGTAAGTAACATCGTTTAGTGCAGGGCCAGAGTTACAAGCCAATATAACCTGTAGCAGAGAGAGCAGAAGATATCCCCTTTTATCTAAAATACTCACACATTCAGCATCAAAGTGGGTGGAGGTGGGAAAATGTCCAGTTGAAGTCTCAATTTCAAAAGCTGATCAAGGTCATTTCATATTCTACAGCTGCTGCTAATTGTCCCTGCCAAATTTTGTGGTTTTACAATGACATTTTCCTATTTTTGCTTTACCTCCCCATTTACGGCACGGAACATCACGACCGGCAACAGCCTGCACACGTGTTCCCATCTTCTAATTTTATAGATTAAATGTTTTATACAGGTAGAAGCATGACTAATTTGACTGTATCCCTTTAAAATCTGATACACGCACTTGCTTAAGCAAAGTTTGTTCCACTACTGTCTACTGCTAAAACAACATTTTGGATTGGCATTGCCAATTTCACCAAAGTTATTACTTTTACCAAGACTTCCTAAACTTTTTCTCAGGTGGCCCTAGCTTCACTTAAAAGGATTAAGGACCTCAAACCTAAAAGCCATTTATTACTCAATTTACCCATTAATTTACCTGTCAACCTCTCAAAGTCCCTGTCACTACCCCCACAACTCCCTTATCGGTAGTCAAACGCACAGTTAGACTAAACCCAACCCAACATTTAGTATATTAATAAGTGTCAGATTTTTACTGCCTTTAGTAACTCCTTAAATGTTTTTACTTGAATTGTGCCAAAGAGTATTTTTAGATTAAACCCCCACCCACACTCCTCCAAAAATGCCTCAGTTTCTCCTGCAGTAGGTTATTATTATTAGACCCATTTTGCAGCACAGGAGATAGAAGTTGTGATTTTATTAAGTCAGAGCTGGAAGCCAGGAGTCCTGACTCCTAATTCCCTTGTCCTAACCACTTGGCCACATTCCTCCCATTTTGGTATATTAAGATCTTTGGTATAAAGAAGTGCTTTAGCAGATGTTGGTGTGAAGTATCACTAAATCTGTCACTATTACTGAACTCTTCAGACCATCTAAACACCACAAAGCACCCGTAATCCAGAGATCTCAAACTCACCTCTGTACCTCTAGAGAGTAGCTCTCTGACAAAGGGGAAGACTCCTAAAATGATGTCTATTCCACTGTTATCTGCGAAAATTAAGGCACATTTATGAGGGGGGCCCTCCTGAAAGAGAAAACCAGTGCATTCAGGGTTGAGTTGCCAGTTCTCGTAATGCAGTGACTAATTTGTGTTAACTATTTACAAAGATTCAGATCAAAACCCAGACTCCTAGTATCCAGGAATTAATTGCATCATTGCCAAATCTCTGCCTGCCTGGGTCATCATTACTGTCTGGGTCATCCTGCTGGTGAAGAGGGCTATATTGACAGCCCTGGAAACAGAAGCCCTATCCACACTACAAGGAGAGCAAGATTTCCCCAGCCTAGTCCTGCCAATGAGGTTTAAAGCAGCCTTGAACTACACTATTCCCTTAGGTGTAGCATCTTCAAATTCCAAGATCAATTAATCCTAGGCCTGCCAACTAAAAAAATGAACTGTGGCAGTTTGTCACATCAATACCAACTGAGGCTTCAGAACAGCCAGAGGTGTAACTTCTCCATTATCACCACTGATCTGGGCTGGATTAGTACTAGGCAACTAAAATGAAAGGTTTATTTCCTATTCCCATTCCTCTTTAATTCACTCCAATTCGGATGCTATGAAACTTTAAAACCAGCCTTACAGCATTGCAATTCATGCTGCTCAAAATATTTTCCTTAGCTCCTGAAGCGAAAAAGGTTTAGCACCTCTACAAAACTTCAATTAGGGCTTAAGTTGTAGAAGGCAGGTAATGTTTTCCAGTGTAATAACCATGACCACCAAATGCAAATTTGATCAGTAATTACTAAGGTTTTGTTTTGTTTTTTTTAAACGATGAAAATTTATACCTGAGACATTGGTTGCATTTATGGAACTCAAAAACTGATCAGAGCAATTTTTATGACTGTTGCATAAATCTAAGTAAATTACTCATAGTTAAAGTCACAATGGACCAAAACCATACCTTCAGTCGTTGTAGCCACTCACTGTAGGAATCTTCTAGCCAGGGTCGCTCTGTACAATGGACAAAAATCAGCAGGTTAGTATTTTTCTCACAGCAATCTTTGTAAGTAAATAAGTATGCAGCCTCTTTATATCACATTAGGAAAAGGCAGGTCAGGTTTATTTTATATTACACACGCACACGCACACACGCATTTGAGCTCTGCATGATGCTCTAATATTAAATTTGTATGTTCAAAGAATTCTTCGGCTCTTAACTGTGAAAGCAGGTCCGTTACAGTTTTCCTGAAGTAGCACTTTATAAAAATGCTGGACAAGTCATAAGAGGTTAGAGTCAGTGTCACCAGTGACACAATATTACCCATTAGGATAAAAATAATGACCACTTTATATTTGGTGTTGCTAAGCAGGAGGTCTATTTAGAATAGCAAGCATGGACAAGACAGTTGACATTCAGGGGACGTGTTCATTGGAGCCTTTTTGCTCCCGGGGGGGGAGGGGGGGAGGAGGAGGAGGGAATCTTGTGTTCCGGACTGAGATGAAATGGGGCCCTGACATCTTTGGAATTCAGATAGCAGCAATTCAATGAAGTACTACAGCATAGTCATCTGGAATAAAGACTAGACACTACTGATTTCATGTGACTTTCCTTGGTAGCAGAACTCTCTCCCACTAGACACTTTCTTGCCTACCTCTCTTCTTGTATCCACACACAGGTAAGATGCCATAGAATGATTCTCTATACCTTGCAATTTTTCCTTGGCTTCTTCAAATCCAAATTGTGGCTCAGAGTCCAGAACGCTGCATCATAAGAGAGAGATGAATAGGAGAGCATAAACAAGTTTATCCCACATAGATGCACTGTCCAAACAGCTCTGCAGCTGAACAAACATACTGTACCAGATGGGGATTTTATAGCATCAGTTTTAGGGTGACTGGGCAGAGACCCACTGGCTGAACAATAAGTGCTTTGTATTTTTAAAAATGAGAGATTCAGCAATATTAGACAAAAAAAAGAGTTCTTATCCTGAAAGGAAAAAGCTGCCAGAATTATATTCAAATGGGCAGACTTGAACAAGAAATTCTAGGCAAAAACTGTATCATCTATATTCTCATGTAAACATAGTTATAATTTATATGTAATCATGACACAAACTGCAAGACAAGCTTTGAAGATTCTGTAGAGCAAGTGGTAATTTGCAATGTTTAGTTTGAAAACAGCAGTAAAATTGGTATTGAGCATTTTGTCATACTTTTAAACAAAGCCATTTTAAAGTTAGAAAAAACTGGTTGAAAACATATTACAACTTCCCCTCAGCTAGACATTTAAAGCAAAAAACCAAACAACAGTTAAGTGGTGGTGTGGGTGATGTGATGATGATTCAGGAATATGTGCTGGCCTGGTTTAATTTCAAGTGATCAGCAGTGAAATGTTGCAAAGCTCTGCTTGGTTTTTCCACCACCTGTGATCCCTTTCCCATTCCTATTAGATACTGTGGACACTGCAAATCAATTCCCATCAAGATCAAATTCCTTGAGCCAGTTGTGAATGATATTAACTTGGATGGCTTCCCTTAATTCTCTCCTCTGAGGGAAGGGAACATGCACTGATGAACAGGTGTGTGACCAGATCAATATTAGTAATTACAGTTGATCATTTTAGAAACAAATTCTGTGAAGTACTAGGCTAAATGTGACTGGCCATGGAAGCATTCACAGAATATAAATCTAATTAGAGTACTTCACAAAGAATGGTTTCTGGAGGGAGATATACCAGCATATCAAACTTATACAGAAAGCCAAAGAGCCAAATCATCATGGTAGATGCACAATTTCAGAGGAGAGTTTCATATGTGCATCTCCCAGTAGTCAGGTTCCCTAAGCTTAAAGCAGCTAACTGCTCAAAGGGACGCTTTAAACTAGAGCTTCCTTTTGCTACAAAAGCATCTCCCACTTAAAAAAAAAAAAAAGTTTTGGTTGTCAGAAGCTTGGGGTAGGGAGAGAATGGATTTCAGACAGCCTAAAACTTTAAAGAATACATTTCAGCAAGATCCTATTGGCATTGATCAGGGTTAGTCTTCAAAAAAAAAAATATATATATATAAATAAAAAAAATTTAAAAAAAAGGGGGTGGGGTATAGCAGTGGTTAGGGAGAAGGAGAAAGGAATTATAGTTAATGACAACCAAATCTCTTAACAAAAAGCACAGGTGGGCAGGCACACACTCTCCACCGTTCACAATATGTACAGCGTATATATACTGCTCTCTGCCAATCAGCCCCATAGGAACACATTCTTGGGACTACGAGTATTGGAAAATCAAAAATACTGAGAGTGCTGGTATTCAGGAATTCATTTGTGTGGAAGAGTAAGAAAAATTTTCCAGATAAAGATTTAGCCTGAGCAAAGTATTGGTAGATTCCCATTATATCCAAACCCGTTCAGCCATCCCTAATTACAAGCCACTGAAATGAACATGGATACTAGGACAGCACAGACTAGTAGTGGGAAGTACACATTCATCTTTCAGGAACGTAAACACCAAGCTAAGTGAACACATACCCAAAGCAGTGCTAAAGATGTCTGCTACAAGCAAAATGGGCAAACTTTCAAATGTGAACCTCTGTAGTATTAATACTTCATTCAAACATTCATAGTGACACAGGTGCCAGTGTTAAGTGTTGGTAGCAGTGAATTTCCTGCACCACCACAAGTCTTGCAAATAAACAGCCAGCATTTGAAGACGGTGAAATACAAACTATTCAATTAAAATTGGATTGGTGCACTTGAATTTGTTAAAAAAAAGATGGGATATTTAATGTCTTAAAATTGTGTTTTTAAAATATTTAGCACCTACTCTGAGACTGCTTTTGCTCCCCAGTCAAAGACATTCCCCGCAAGAAGTCCTTTCACCAGAGCAAACTGCCTCTCCTCCCAGCCTAATGAATCCAAAGATTCGATTACGCTTGGAAAACATTTTAACGCTATGCCATTTTCTTTCTGCTTTACCTGTAAGAAAGATATGAGACATTGGATTTATAGATGAAAAATTCTTACCCATCATCGGTTGCCTCAGTCCCAAGACCACCTCCAAGCATTCTCCTCTAGGTTCATGGCCTCTAATGGACCAACAAGTTACTGTTATCAGCATGCTTAGTATGAACAAGTAAAAGTAAAATATCTCCTGGGCTGCTAGTAACTGCATTAATGCTAGGAAAAGAGCAAAAACTGCTATTTCTTTTCAAGACAGTGATGGGGCAATGGATCTTGGTGAGCAGGAAGAAGCAGTATCAAGTGAACCATCAACAAAAAAACCCCTCCCAACTCTAAGCAAAGACATCCCCATGATAATCAGCCTGGCATGCATCCCCCTTATATTTACTATAAACGTAGCAGTAAAAAACCCCAGTGATAATGATTAGCTTATATAATGTGTGTTTTGCGAGCCTAACAGAATATTTGACCTTAAAGGGTAAAAGGTGTTCAGGGACTAGGGCAATAAGGGTATATCTTCACTGACGGTGGCAAATTTGCCGCCGTCAGATCGATCTATCCGGATCGATTGAGCAGTCAGTGAAGACCTGCTCAACTGATCCAGAAGTCGACGCATTAAAACCACCCCCTCAAGGGCCTAGCGCTGCATCGATGGGAACGCATTTCCCGTTGGCACAGCACAGTGAAGACGCCGCATAGAAGAGGAGTTATGAAGTCGATGGAAGTTACGCAAGCTACTCTATGTAGCTTGCGTAACTCCCATCAACTGCCCCCGAATTTCAAGGTAAGCGTAGACCTGGCCTAAGGTTTTCTTTGCTTTAGATTGTAACAAGAATTTTCAGTGCCTAGCAATCACTGATTGCTTTTCATGACCCCTGGGGGTAGTGACCCGCCAGCTGAGAAACTATGCCTTAAACTATCCAGTTCCCATGTCTCCCCCCCCAACCCCAACCCATCAAGTTTGAGAGTATACAAAAATATCTTCAACTTACATTTTTGTCCACCCTGTGAGGCAAGAAGGACTTACCTTTGAATAGGGGTCTGGAAAGTTGAATTCATTTAGACAATGTTCCCTTGTATCCAACAAACTTCTAACTGTTAAGGTGCCATAGGCACTGAAAGAAAGAGTGAGAAAATGGATCAGCTGCTTCAGAGAGTGGAAGAAGAACTGTTTCTCTCCCTATGACCACCATCTTCAGAATCTGATTCTGTAAACTGACCCAGATGTAGAACAGATGGATCACGTGATGATTCCCAGTTCTATTCATTCCCTCTGAAGCATCTGACATTAGCCACTGTTGGAAGACAGGATACTGGGCTAGATGGACCATTGGTCTGACCCAGTATGGCCATTCTTATGTTCTTATTTTACTATACCTTATGTTCACTACATCAGTCACTATTGTATCTGAGCACCTGCAACAGGGTAGACTATTACACACAGGCTTCTTTTATTCAAGTGAGAAAAGTCCTATTTTAAAGTAGCAAGGATAGTGACGTTTTGACCAAGACACCGGCCCTTAAACTATTGTATTACTACTTCTAGGATAGTTGTAGTATATATACCATCAAGTTGTACTGTGCTATAAAAATTAAGTTTCTTTGTTAAGTTCTAGTAATTGTGGTCAAATCAATATGGTTAACTGAGAGCATCCAGAGCACAGAAGCCTCTTATGCCAGGAAGGTACGACAGTAAAAAGGCTACCACACAAGATTATCCATTGCAGTTTTTGCAAGCACAACTAACTAGAAGGAGAGACAGTAATGATCAACTGGATGTCTGAATCTAGAGGTCCTTAACCTCATTTTTCATACAACACCTCTTAAAGTATCAATCCGTAGACTAAACTCAATTATTAAATTGTCAGATCATCAAAACTGCAGGCTTTACTTATGGAATACAATGGAATATTGATTCCTACCCTAAGAGACAGTCATCATTTGGATTACTTAGTAGGATGTAGAACTATTTTGTTTCCTAGTAATGAGTGTGGGCACCCTATATAAAAACACTCAATTTCTTCCCATATGCATCTGTAATGGGTGGCCTGCCCCTTTAAGGATCAGGAGCCCCAAGGCTAGCCAACCTGTTCAGTTAGCCCCACCCTACCACACCTGTGCAGGATGTAGGACTTAAAAAGGGAGGAAGCCCAGCCACTGGAGGCTGGCTGTAGAACAGCTACTCAGTGGGGTTGTAGCTGGAGAGCTGAACCACAACAGCAGAGCTAATGCCTGTGGTGGGTCAGTGGAAAAAGGGGCCAAGCTCCAGGAAGGCAGTCCTTGGGCTCAAGAGGAGCCAGACAGGGATGAGAGGCTCCAACCTGGACAGAGTTTAAGGATGCTTCATTTAAGCTTTGTTTGTTGCTTTGAGAGAAGCCCTGGGACCTGCTACCGGTGACAGAAGAGTGCTGTGTGATTTGGAAGGCCTTTGCTGCTGGCCTATAGAGGTGCCAGGTGAAGGGATGTTGAAGAGGCAAATTAAGAGAAGCCCAATGAGGGCCTGACGAGTTACAGCTGATTTGGATTCCCTAGAAGGGGACTGAACTCTTCTTAAGTAGGAGCTGGCTAGAGGGCCAAGTCACTCAGTCTGACCAGCCATCAGGAGGAGGCAGCAACCGAGCGGAAGGCCCAGCAACGCTGCATCCACACATGAGGGCACCCGTTGGTGAGTCACATCTATATGCATGGGCTCGCTCTGGGGGAGTAACCTATAAAAGCATTTTACAGTCATTTTAACTTTCTATTTCTTATGCACACTTACAGAAATGTAACATGTAGGGAACAATGAATTACAAAACAGCAGGCCAGGCTACTTGCAGTTGCTAACATATGCATATTAAACACACATTTACTAAATCACATCTAAGGTAATTGTGCTCACTGGAAAAAGCCCACACTTACAAAGGCTGCTGTCTGAGTGTCTGAAGCTTATTCCAATACTTCTGTCGGAACTTTTCTGCTCTCTCAGCTGCATCAATAGAGTCTGGCTGACTGGCTATAGCACGTTTCACTACCTGGCAGAGAAATAAGGAGGCTGGATTGGAGATGCCAAATGCCTTTTGCCCTCACATGGCAGGTAATGCAAGAGTCTAAATGGCTGAAGTTCAGGCCTGGAAACATTTGTTCCATCTTCTGTTATGTTCAGTGCCCCATGCCAACCCCAAAGAAATTTAGACTTCAGATGCTTTCCCTAGATTCAAGTCTTAAGTTGAAGGATATGTATTCAGAGGAAATATGCATCTAAAAATAAGTGCTTATTGCTTGAATAATATTTATAGAAAGGTGCATTCCAGATAATCCCAAAAACTAGAAACATCTAATACAGGATTCTACGAGTCTACTACAATAAATTCATATCTGCTCTTTAGCTAACATGCTGTTTAGTTAACTTTTTATATTCAAGAAGTTTCTAGGATGGGTTTGCTTACTATGGATTTAATAATTCATGAGTAAGGTTAAAATTCTGTCATTGATTTAGTTTAAAAAAAAAAAAAAATCAGGGACCAGTCATGGGCAATAAACAAAGAACAACAGAAGCCCACAACCTCTCATTGACTTTTACTAAAAGTACTTGGGGGGGGGAGGATATAATAGGCAGAGCACTGCTGGAGGCTGACTTGCAGCAGTGGCCCCAGCCTCGCTGCTGCTCTAGCCTCAACAGGGCTGACCCAACCCCAACTGGAGCTCTGTCAGGTTGCTGCTCTGGTGGCCCTGAGGCTAACGGATGGCAGCTACTCCAGCCGCCCTGCTGCTCCAGTGGCCCTGGGGCTAACAGCTATTCCAGCCCTGCCTTGGAAGAAGTCATGGAGGTCCCGGAATCTGTGACTGAATCGTATCTTTATTCATGAGTGACTCAAACACGGAATCAGTTAAGAGCATAAAATGTGATGTGAATCATTTAAGTTAGGCCAAATTGTATTAGTTTGACTCACGTCAGTAGTTCCACTGCAGTCTGTGGGACTACTTAAAAGACCAGCAGGATTTGGCCCTTTAGGCATCATCATCTTTGTCTTCCCTTTCCCCACCCAAAAAAAACAAACAGGGAGAATACAATAAAAATGCTTTGGAAACAGCTTTAAAAAAAAGTTACAAGAAAAATTAACTATACTGATGTAGAAGTGTCCAGAGGACCGCCACCAATGCACCTATAAGATTTGCAAGAGCACCTGTTTTCATGGGAGGGGGAAGGCTGCATTCACACAAAATGTAACCATGTGCTCAATTTAATAGTCTGAGCCCATTTGAGTCAGCCCACAGAAAATCTATTTACCAATTCATGAAACGATTTAGATACACATTACTGCATTGCGACTCTTACCCCATCCAAAGCCTCCTCGAAGCAAGTGAGCCAATATTTCCTGGCCATGGCATCATCCGTGAGGTCAACAGTGTCAGGGATGTATGTGGATGGGTCCTTTAGCAAGGGCAGGTTAACAAGCGGTCGCTCCAACCGATCCATTTCGAACATGTCAAACTGGGAAGTAATGGGAAAAATAAAAGGTATTAGTCTTCTGAATTAAACTAACTCTAAACAGGCCTGTCCAGAACTATTTGTAAAGGGACTAGCCCACAGAAGTTACAGCTTAGTGGACAGCTGTTTTGGAGTGTGTATCGAGTATGGGTAAAGAATGTTTTCACAACTGTCAAAGCTTTGCCTTGACATCTTAGGAGTTTTTCCATTTAAAAAAAAAAAAAAAACCAAGCTTCTGGCAATCCACCTATTCTTTTTCCTCTCCCCCCAAATCTCTTAGTACAACAAGAGGGGTGATCATTCTGAAGGAATACTCAAGCACACAGCCTTCACGTCATTAAAAAGGTGATTATCTTCCCCCCCCCCCCCTTCCCCCCGCCATTCCAGTTTACATATTCTTGTTCTCTGCCCGTTCCCCAGAGCCCTGAAACTTATAGAAAAACATTTAGGGTCAAATGTTAACAGGCAACACACAAGCAGTTAATTCTATATCTACAAATATTCTGTTAACTAGTTTTTAAATATGCAAGTGCATAGATTTTGCAAATGAAACTGCATATTTTCACACAGTTACCTGTTCTCACCTACATATATGTACAAATTAGGCACTTATTTTTTAAAGTTTTGCCCTGTCAGATAAGAGCGAGGAAGCTTAGAAATTGAGCACTCACTCAAGTATTCCAGGGGTTTTGCAGAAAGCATTGAGCATGAATCTTAGTGTATATGCCACTCCTTATCCAGGTACAGCAATAATCAACAAAAAGTTGGCATTGTTATACCTGGAACAGCATCTGATTGTTACACAAACATCGTGTATGTGACTTCTTAGGCTTTAAATATTCTAAGATGTTATCCGAGAGTGTAAATCATACAAGTATTTTTTTTTAAACTTCAAAATTAACATTGACTGCAACTTGTTTACTAAAGAATTCTATCAATGTTTAGCTGGAGTGACAGGAAGAGCACACCACATAGAAACAGGTTTTCCACTTGTTGAGACTCAAGATCAAGCTTATGGGTCATACTGAAGGACATTACTAACATCTGAAATAATTCGGTGTACTCTTCATACTGCTTTAGGCATTAGCAGTAACAACGGCTACAAAATAAACGGAAAACGCTGGTTTTTGCATGTTGAATTGAACTGATTCATTTGGTTTTAAAAAGGTTATTTGTAAATGTTGGGCTCAGTTTTCAACATATAGATTACCAACTGCACATGCAAAATTGCAAGCACAACTCTTCACCTAATTTACAACTCCAACAACTCTGAATCTAAGTGGCCATCTGTGCACACAGATTTGCATGTGCAGTCTTATTAATGGTGATGACAAGGTTGACACCCAGTTGAATAGCTAACTTTCTTGGAGGGTCGGAGAAATCAGACTACAAATTACTTGCTTACATGGAATCATGAACTGTTATTTAAGATGGGGAGGGAGTGTGGAGAGAAGAGTTAGAAGTTTGTTACTTTTATTACAGTCCTGAAGTCCCATGAAGATTCCAAACGATCTCTCAGGGAAGGCAGCTTCTGGTCCTAGAAAGAGAGTAACTTACCGTGCCACTCCTTGCACGTTGCATGGGGGAGAGATCAGGGGAAGTGCTCATAAGGCCAGAACTCCCAGCATAATTCTCTCCCCAACTGTACTGGTTGGGATCTGGAGGAACAAAGATAGAGAGGCCATAAACTGAATGTAAGACCATCTAAACCATGAGCAATTTTAATGTCTGTGTTTGTGTAGGTTTTAAATGAAGACTAGTGCAAGAGAAAATAGCCATGGAAATGTTTTTAAAAAGTATAGAAAGTTACTAAACTATCCAGTTAATTAGTAATTTGGGGCTTTTTAGTTACTGAATTGGGGGAGGGGCAACAAACCCTAAGTTTCAGAAATGATCACATCACTTTTTAATTAGTAAACTTTATAAAAAAAGGGGATGCTGTCAAGAGTGACTTCCTACAATTCTCTTCAAGCTATTTTTATTTCCAAATCAAATGAATTCATCTGTAGAGATAAAGCTCTTAAGAATGCATTACAACCAATTAGTTTAACAAATTCTTTGAAGTTATTTCTAGGAAGAATTGGTTCTTTTGATAAATAGAAAAAATGCACTAGTCAGGGTGTGGGATATATAGCTACAGAAGAAGCATGACTTGTATAGCAGGGGATTCCTAATTATTCTTCCCAGATTTACAGAACCGCCACCAATTTGCATAGCTTCTCTCTCTGTAAAATGGGTATGAAAGTTTCCTGCTTCACAGGAACATTGAGGCTTAATAATCTTTGGAAATACAGAGATCCTCAGATAAGTGAGAAGTTTTATTAACCCCAATCTGTCTGGTTCTGTTCCCACGCTAACACAAAGAAAGTGGCTTGTTCATACAGCAACCACAAATAGTGCTAACTAATCAGAGTGCAGCAAAATAGGACTTGGTACTTGGCAAAAGCAACCTGTAACTGAAGAATGCTAGGAGCAGACATATGCTCTCTAACAACTGAGGCATTTTCATGGGCAGAAGAATGCAAGTTCACAATTCTGTTATTTTTATACTAACATACTGGCCATATTCAGAAAGTGTCCTCGCTGGAGAGATTACCAGAAGCCTGGCTTTTCCCTCTGCCTTTAGCGAGGAGGTTGCTTTTGGCACAGTCGCCAGGGAGGGAAAACTAGCTAAATCCTCCATGCCCCTCAAAGTGGAGCAAGGAAATGGAGTAAATTCAGATCTCCTTGCCAGTAAAAAAGAATGTGTTCAAAGTAAATCTGTGCTGTTAAATGGCAAATATATTTGCTTAACCAATAATTTACATGCAGCTTCTTGAAAGAAGCTTGGATTGTTATGGACATTTCAGAACACTGCATATACAGAACATAGTGATGCTGTACTTACTGTCTTGTTCAGCTCCTTTTAAAAATGCCCCAATGGCTCCCAGGTAGCCTTCATGTCTCAGGAACAATGCCTGAACCTCTCCCTGCCACAATATGAAACATTGTATTTGGATGGCCCCTGATTGCTAACATGCACTTTGTCACTAATTTACAATTAAGCACAACACAGGTAAACGAGCTAGAATATTTTATTGTATCCATGTTACATTCCAACACACTTCAATAATTTGAGTGGTGCAGCAGGAGGGATGTTTGAAACATGTCTTCAGCATGTGCTACTTACATCTACCATCCCATGACTAAGGAAGCTAGGGAAGATGCAAGGAGGAATATGCAGTTTGTTTTAAGACTGAATAGCCATGGAAGTGTGAAGAAGCCTGTGGTTCAGTACAGAAAGCTACTGCAACTTGCCATGGATATTCAACTCCTGTTGCCTGAAAGTGCTGTAAATGTCAGGGTATTTGGCACATTCATTCATGTTTGGCAGTGTGTGTCTCAAATGTTCCAAGCCATTACACTCACTCACTTGCTTTCCTCTCCTTCACTCACTAGTGTGTCACACTGGCTCTCAAGATCCAAGAACACACTCGAATGTCCATGCAAAAGCTGAGACATCTGCACACGCATGCACTCCTTGTTAAACCAGTCAGGGAGATATTCCACCCCAGAAAGCTTTCAACCCCAGAAAGCAAGACCAAGCTCAATACACCTCATTAACATCCCTGCATTGTATCTATTGTCCCTTTAGCAACCAAATCCCCTCACCTGCCTAGACAATAAGAAATTTTATAGAGACCAGAGGAGAGAGAAGGGGCAAAAAATCTCCTCCACTGTAGAGGAACTCACAAAAGAATGTGAACATTTGCTTGGGGTACAACAAAAGACCAGCAATGACTTCACAACTCACTTAGTCTAGTTAAGGAGGAAACTTTAGCAGTTTTCCAAAGCTTGCAGTTTATCCATAAAAAAGAATTGTGGGGGTATGACAGAGGGAGATCAGTGAGAAATTGAAAAAAAGGTCTAGAGACCCTGCCCTAGAGGGTTGAGTTGAGTGAAAATACTAAGCTTTGATGCCTAGGGGATCCAAATACTATTAAGTTTATAAAGCAACCAGAGAGATGGATTGCCAGACTGAGGACTAGTCTACAACAGATCAAATATCAACTCTTGGGATTTAAACTTCACACACCCCGTTAGTGTTCACAAAACTCTGGAGGGGGGTGGGGGGGGGGGAATCTATGTAAAGGGCAAAATTACATGTTGAAGTGACTTCAGATAGTGATTTTTAGGAGAAATGGCAGTTTGTATTTTTAAAGTTTATTAGTTGCAGGTTTTAGCATAGAAGAACAATTCCACACTGAATTTGACAAGGGAATGTGAAATTAGCAAAAGGAATTGAATAATCATGGTAGTATGCAAGGAAGATGGAAAGGATCAATGCTGAGTAGCTACAAGGCAACAGACAATTAGAAAACACACAAAACTACTCTGCATAACTGTTTACAGCTGATCTTTATTGCTGTATTTGACCTTTAGTAAAGGATGGCTCCACTCAGTGGCCATTCATGATTAATCATCATGTGTTACAGACTCACTGCATTACTTTGATCATGCTTTTAACTTGGTACATTTGAAAATAACTATGTTGAGGTCTTGCAGCAAATTGGGAAAGGTACCCAAACTTGTGATAGCGTTCCTGAGAGCTTAATTTTTATTACCTTGGAGAAGAAGTTAATACTGTAGGTGATTGTGCGCATAGTGACTGGGTGACCCCGAATAAAGAATCCTCCAAAGTAAATTTTGTGTAGGTTATGGAGTTTAGCATACAGGCAGGCAAGCTGTCCAATGTCATTGCTGATCATATGCAGTAAACTCTTTGCCATATCATCTTTAGAAAATTCTAAAGGAAAGAAAAAAAACACATTAAAGATGGTTGAACCAAGCCCAAGTGGACATTTTTAGGCAGACTAAGGGTGACATTCATCCCTAGGGTAGCTCCCCTGGCTTCTTTGGACTAGAATAGTGATGTTTGGCTTCAGGGGAAGGAAGTTGAGACCTATCACACACTGCTCATTCCCTGCTTGCAAGGGGATTAACACAGCTAATAGAGCTGGTCAGAAATTCTTCAGCAAAATGTTTATCAGAAAATACTGACCAGTTGAAATAAGTTTTGTGGGAAAGGGTCCGTTTCAATGAATTTGATACAAACTGATAGTTTCAAAGCTATCCGTGTTTTTTTAGAAGTTTTTTTTACATGAAAAATTCTGTTTTTCTGATTCAAAAGAACTTTTTCTAAATTTAAGATTATAGTAGTTTTTAAAAGTGGTCAAAACAGAAATGTTTCCCATGACCCCAAACCGACTTTTTTTAGATTTTCGGTTTGAGTATCTTTTCATTCTGATTTCAAAATCAGATTTTTACAGCATGGGGAAAAACGGTTTCCTGCCCAGCTTGAATAGCTAGTTTTATGGAACTAGGACACTTTTTTTGTTTGAAAGTGTATCTGAAACCTCCAGGAGAGAGAGCTAAACTGACAGCCAAAAACTTTACTTTTCTATGGAGGTTTAGTTCAAAGCACTCTACAAATTATATACGCAGCACCACACACGTATGATGAAAGGAAACGTCAAGAGAGCTGGTAGTTGCCATGCTATCCTTAAGTAGAGTGACCTGGAATCTTTAACTTCCTTGCAGGGAAATAGCACCACCTGAAAGACCCATAGACCGTAAACTGCCTGAACTCAATTGATCAGCTTCAAAAGGCTTGAGTGCCAAGCTAAGCTTTCTGTGACTTCTAGATTTCATGGAGTCTAGATGTTTCAAACTACAAAGCCATATATGCAGCATGTCCTAGGACAGTTTAACATGTGGGACCTTCCCCAAGCCAAACAACAGCCTCATATAGCTCTGGTCAAAAATCAGTTAATGTTTTGGTTAACCCAAGATCAGCATTCTCTGTCCTTCCCTAAAATCTACCCTATCCCATCACTACCAGCTTGGCAAGCTGAACACCAAAAGTCTTGTGATACTAGAACGCACTGTATAAATAGACTTCGAAGCTAGATCCATTTGGAACTGGACTCTATTGATATGCTAGTTCCCCAATGCTGAAGAGGTCAGATATAGAACAGATTGTTTATCATCAGTTCTGCACTTAAAGCACAAGGGACAGATTTCACAGGTGTTTACAGCAAAACAGGAAAGGAGAAGTTTAACCTAGCCTACTCTTGTGGAGACCGATATCTGCCTCAAGTCTTCAGAGGGGCAGAAACGACATGGACGCATCATTACTCTACTAACTAGAAAAAAATTCTGAAGAAGCAGGCCACTACAGACACTGTTCCTTATAAAGTCCCCTATGCCCTTCCCCTCCTAAAAAAAAACCAAAAAAAAAAAAAACAGGGAAATGGGTACTGAAGATGTTACTAACTACATTCTCATCCTTTACTATTTGAAAGTGCCACTAAAATAGTCACACAATTAGCATGCTAGAGTGAAACCCCCCAGGGTAATAAGCAAAGTATAGGATTATCTCTGCAGCAAATCCTGAGTAGACTTTTTTCCGGTATTGGTACCTTTATCTCCTGTGGCAGATTTCCCAAAGCTGCTGGCTATCAGATTTCCACTTAGCCCCAGTGTCTGGTAGGCCCCACCATACACATCTTTCACCAACATGTCGACATTTGTATGCTGTCCCTTTGAAGCAAGCTGCAGCAATTCATCAAATTTCTGAGGAAGAGAAGCAAAGAGTGTTTACTCTAGGTTTTCTGGATGGCCAGCTAATCTTGTCTGAATCTCAAAATTCTGCAGAACTCTTAGGAATAGCAGTCATTCCAAAAAAAAAAAAAAAAAACAACAAAAAAAACCCCCCACACCAAATAGGTTCCTTATACTTCAGCTTAGGGACTGACTATCCAGCTTGCTTTGAGAGCACAGCTTCATAAACGGTCATATTGCGACAGTTCAGCACAAACACTCCTCTCAGAATCAGGCCTCAATATGACCATATGCAAGTAACTGGCTGAAAGAGTTTCCCCCAGACGACTGGAAATGAGGAATGTGTGAATGCCCTCCAAGATTATTGCTTGCAACCCCTTAGAGTATTGCTGCTCTCTGGCAGAGAGCCTCTGTCCTAGACTAGCACAGTGTGAAATAAGACAAACATGCCATTTTCCACCCACCCAAACAACCCCAATGAATGGCTCAGACTTCAAATAGGATTGCACAGACCTATATAAATAGAATGTGACCCGGTATCCTTAGGTACTTTGGATTCTATAATGTTTCAAGAAGCAGATTAGCAAAAACCTTAGGTCAGTATCCTCCACCTCACCCTGATTATGTTAATATATTCTTAAGTAAACTGTACCCCAGATCATAAAAGCTATTCTGGATCAACCTCTTAATACTCAGCCTTCTTTCTCATTCCCTCCCTTTTTACTAGAGACTCTTGGTGTAACCTAGCAACCCTTCAGATATCAGCACGAATAGAATTCCAGCCAGAGCCTGCCACACAGGCAGTATACTTATCGCCTACTCAGAATGGGAGGCCACGTGGGTTTAGTTACTAGGATGAAGTGGGATTACATCTCAGAGAAGCATTTTAATTTAAAAATTAAAAAAAAAAAAAAAAAAGCCGTCTGTCCAACTACAAAGAGCTACTAAAGGAAGCATCAAGTAAAATAAATCCTTTCCTTTTGGGTTCCCCCACTGCTTATAGTTCAGCTAGGAGTTCTGTTAGAAGGAGGAACTGTGTGTCTAGACAAGTCCAGTAAGAGAGGAATTCTTGAAAAGGCTCCCAGACTAATAAATGTAGCAGATTAAACATGCAAATATGGACTCTTCCCTTTGACATTCTCCTGACAGATTCATGAGATGTAACTATTTACAAATACCTAAATAAGTCACATCGATCTTTGGCGACAAAAAAAACCACATGGCTTAAATGGTATTGAATTAAATGCAGTAGCACCAGATCCAGCTGTGATCTAGCAAGTAGCCTTCAATTATCTGAACATACAACCCCCCTAAAATGCAACAGGAACTGAACTACCCCTCTAACCTCAAATATATTGCAACATTCAAGCTCTCTACTTTGCTGCTCTTCAGGACTTTAGACTCAAACTCAACCTGGAAATCAGATCTCAAGGCTTGGGCAGCTTATTCATGTTGGAACAGAGGGCACAAAAAAAAAAAAAAAGTAATGGAGCAGACTGTACTCCAGACTATACAGAATCAGGGAAAAGACCGTTACAGAATAAGAGGGAATTGTACACTACTCCCCCTGCCAATCCTAGAATCTGAAAAAATAATCCTCCATCCCAGACACTGTCAGCCTTTTGCCAACTTGATAGGTGTTTCATTATTGCTTTGTCCCTTGTGTTTCTAAGGGGACTTTTTTGGTTTATTGCTTTGATATATATACAGTAGCATCACAAAGGATGTCAGCACAGATCAAGATCCCAGATTTGTTATTAAATAACAGCAGCAGACAGCAGGGAAAAAGAGCATTATTAATAGAGAACATAAAAATAAACTGCATAGTGCAGAAATACCTTTTTTTGAAATTGCCATCTGTGTAGGAACAGTGGTTCTTAAAAGTGCCAGGTTGGCAAAATCTGCTAGAGAACTATTATTAACGAAGATACAGCTAGACTTTGGGCCTCAGATTCCATAAAGAAAATGTGACTTCAAAACAAATTGGATTTTTTTCCCTTTTCTAAAGAGGAACACAACACAACTGAAAGTCTCTCAGTAGCACCCCTGTATTTCCCCATTCTACTTAAAGTGCAGCCATCAATAATACCTTTGTTTTTGTGAGTAAAGCTCCAAGACCCCAGAAGGTGCCCCCTCCGATTGAACTGCCTCCAATCCATTCAAATTTGTCCTCTGTTTCCACCTATCATTAAAAACGAATTTATCACACAATCATGGATATAAGTATGAATTAATGAACTACACACTTAAATAGATAACAGCATATGGACTCCAGCGTATGGACAGATGCACAAACAGTCTGAATAAATGCTGTCAATAGGGTAGCTTAATGATCTAAATATCAGGTGTGAAACACACGGACTCCCTGGAAGTACATGATCCAATCCCATTAGGGTCCATTCAGCCCCTTTATCTTTAGATGCAGTGTAGCAAATATGTATGAAATTCAGTTTATAGTCTTCAGGATGACTCCTCAAAAATCCTCCTTTTTGCTTTATGAACAAACCAATATCTCACAGCATCTGTTATAGGATTAGGGGTTTTGCCAAAGAGCGCTGGCCAAAATTCCCTCTTCTCTCCACACACTCAGTGTGGCAGCTGTCCACTTTGCTGCCACTCTCCAACAGAGGTGGTAGCATTTCAATGGCAAAATTCTGTTTATATATAGAACTTGTAGAGTCCTTATCTTTGGATTGTAAGAACTGGGTATGTCTACACTGCAATGCAATACCCACCGCTGGCCTATGTTAGCTGACTAAGGCTCATGGGACTGGCTGCAGGGCTATAAAACTGCAGTGTAGATGTTTGGGCTCTAGCCTGAGTCAGATAACATGGGCCAGCTACAGGTATTGTATTGCAGTGTAGACGTACCCACTGTGTCGAACATCTGTTGAGATCACAGCACAATCTTAATTGAGGCCTTTGGGTACTACCACAATAGTTACCAAAATACAATAAGTTCTCTGTAAGCAGAGATTCCTTGCTTATGTTACATATCCAAGTTATACTTTGAAATCCTACACTGCTCCTGTAGTCTCCACTGGTATTTGACCCAATGGTTACCATATGATTTTTTTCTTTAATCCAGAACACTTAGGGATTCTCGCTACAGAACTACGGACATGCTTTTACAGAAAGAGTTGCTTTAATGGAGTGACCATGATCTTAACCACTACAGATGTGCATGGGATGGTTACTTGATTTAATTAAGAGGACATTTAACTATGACAACACAACCCTTGTAACATAGCAGAGCATTGGAAATTGTTTGTCACTAACACGGTGCTTTTTATTATAACCAGTCCTCTAAAACCTCTGAAACAGGCAAGCTGCCACTCCATGCCCACTTCATATACTGAGAAGGTCAGGCGAAGAAGAGGCAGGCATTCTTATTCTGCTCAGAGCATGCATCTCTAATGGCTAAAGGTTTGTCTATATTAGAAATGCTACAGCTGCACTGCTATAATGCTTCAGTATAAACACTATCTACACTGAGGGAAAGGGGTTTCGTGTCAAAGGTAATCCACCTCACAACCCAGAGACAGATGTAATTTCCCAGTGTGGACTAGCCACAAGCTTTTATCCACAAATGACCGCCAGAATGGTTTTGTCATCTGCAGCTATTACACTAGCCTCTAAGCACAGCATTATCCAGTTAAAAGGGGACAGGTAGTAGTCCAGTGGAAAAGCACATAGAATGTATAAAATAGAAGTCAACATTTTTGTGATTTTGTGGGGTTTTTTGTTTAAAACTAGAAAGCAATCCAGACAGACAGATACACACAACTGGCTTACTTACCTTCACTATAGAAACCCCAGAGCCAATATTGACTAGCAAATAAGGGAAAATATTTGGATGATTTGTCTGAAATCGGAATTCAGTATCTGAATCTTTCTGGTATGCAAACACCTCATGGGGTATATTTTTTAGCACAAAGTTACACCCTTTAATTAGGCAAGTCATTACATCTTCTTTATCCACCCTGAAGAGGAAAAACACACACACTTATAAACAGAATAATCCTAAAGATCATATGCCCTTTAAAAATTCTTATCACAGAAATGCAACAACAACAAGTAAACCGCAGCACATAGCAGGAAAAAAACACTCACCATTTTAATGGCTTAGCATTTTGGACACAGACTAAGTAGATTTGTTATGTACAGAAAAATATTGACATGAGAAAAATGCAACAGTTACAAGCTAAAGATTCCAGGGCTTTGTAATTCCCATTATTAAAGAGCTGATAGCTTTTATACAGTGCTTCAAATTTTTAATCCGTGACAGATATTCCATGGATAGGAATGATAGGCTTCTATAGGAACTCTCCTGAAAATGAATCCAAAACACTTTACAAACTGAGAGAATCACTTGCCCCCTACTGAAATGCAGCCACCTCTGAGACAGAGTCAAACGCTTTAACATCAGAGGCACACTACATAGCAGTTTAGGACACAAAGAGAAGATTACCATATGCAGCAAAAACTGTAGGGAAAATTCAGTGGAAACAGGCTATAGTAACAATGCTGGAGTGTAGCCAGGACCCTGAGGCTAATACCCTTATTGGGTCAAACTGAGATCTTTAGTGACCTCGGTTATTTGTCATCTGAAAGATGGCACAGCACACCCTAGCAACATGCTGGGGAAATTCAGTACCAATTCAGAGGGAGATGCACCTCCTACTGAATTTACAATCACTGTCATCTAGTTGTTTCTTGATGGAACTCATTCAAGCCCAGCCTTGTTATGCTTATGAGGTCCTAGAAGATTACAGTACAAGCAAGGCTGCAGTCTAACATTTATTAGTGACAGCATTTTATCTTTCAAAGAGTTGTTCTCCCATAATGAGTTTCAACCAGTTTCCACTTACTTCAGTCCCAGCTTCTTCTCAATAAGGTCTTTGAATTTGTAGGCACCACCTCCTGTGGCTTTGAGCACTTTAGTTTCTGTGTTGACAAGATGATCTTTAATGAAATCTAAGCAGGTTTCAATGTAAATGTTCTCAAATTTAATGAAGTGCAGTCGAGCTGTGATCTCCTCTTGAACTGTGATTTCATATGGAGATTCATGTTCTATGTCCTAAAAAATTCAGAGTAAGTATTTCTTTTGGCTTCACTTGGCAGGATATTTTCCTGAGAATTACTCAGTAAGCTCTTGAATATTTCCATTTGTATTTTCTTTGAATGCAACTACCTTATGGCTACCAAAGCCAATCCACTAACACCCTCTGTTCTTCACATAATATAATTTTAATACATATTAATATCCAGAGAGAAGCCACCAGCCTGTCCATTCCTCTATATTTTCACAGGCATACATAGAGTCTACCAGACAGAGCTTGTGTTTAGGATGGACTCCCTCCCTCATCTTCAAGATAAGCCATCTTATATTTAGTATATAAGATAGTATGCAACATCAGGGTCACATCAGCTGCATAGAGTCAAGCATTCCTTAATACCCAAATCCATGAAGAATATGTAGGAACCTTGGCTCTCATCTATCAAACCAATGCCAGAGTGAAACATCTGGTCCAACCAAAATGGCAGTCCTGAAGACTTTTAATTCTAAGAATCAAGTAACTGCTGCATCCTAGCCATAACCATCCAACAGTATTTATTATTAGCATAGCATGTCAAATGAGTGTCAAACTATACCATGGCCAAAGGATCCCCCCCGCAAATGTTGCAGCAAGGTGTTGAATTGTAGTGCTCTCCTCCTGCTTTGGAGCAGGAACTTGAAATTTGAGTCAGGGATGGGCCTCTTGACATCCTTGTGAAAATATGTCCAAGTTATCAACCCTTCTGGTGAGGAGGGAAGGGGAACCCAACAAGGCAGGGTCATGGGGACAGCATAATATGTGATCACATAATTCAATACTATTATAATGCACATCCACAAGATGACTAAGTTAAGGTTGCCTCTGCAACCTCAAATCTGGCATTTCCTAACTTTTGAGTGCTTGACTTTGCAGACTTAGAGCTGGTTCACACTTACCGCGCAATTCGGTGGCAGTCCACGGGAATTACGCAAACTACGCAGAGTAGTTTGCGTAACTGACATTGACTGCTCTGCTTCCCTTCTGCGCGCTGTTCTCACTGTGCTGAGCCATGAGTGCTTGACTTTGCAGCCTTAACTTTTTTAACAGCTTTTGTGTGTGTGTGTGTGTGCACACGTGCGTGCGCGCAAGCCTGGAATTAGTGCTGTAATAAGCTTCCACAGTGAAATACAAATGTCAGTTGACAAATCTGGGCCAAATGGTTGTTTCACCTGAAATACTGAATCAAACTCTATAGGTAGGAACAAAAACAAGGGTGTCACACTTTTCTAAACTGAAATGCATGTACCTACAAGTGCTTAGGTACACACTCAGAACTTCTCTCATTACATGCTGTAATGTGGGCCAACAGTAATTGCTAAGTTAGATCTCAGGTAGGATAACTGCCCTGGAATTCCCTTCTTGACCCCCATCTGCCCGACTTCCACCCTCCACACCAAGTCCCTTCTCAAAACCCACTTCAAAGTGACTTTTCAACTTAGACATGTTAGGTTTGTTTTTCATTTCAGATACGTGCACTACTCACGTGAGCACACAGCCTTATTTTTATTATCTACAATTCTGCCTGTGCTAAGCCTCCCATTCTGTTTAACACCTCTTAATTTAGGGTCCAAACTTGTAAACCCTTACTAGAGTGCTTCAGATCAATGGGACTCAGAGTAGGAACCATCAAGGGTTTGCAGGATTGGATCTTGCCATGACCTTGCTCAGTGTAAGGGCTGTGCGCTGAAGCAACATGTACATTTATAGTGCTATATAATAGATATTCATATTCCTGGTACCATCTGAAAATTGATATTATGGAAAACTGCCCTGTTTCAAATTCTTTTGTTTGTTTGTTTTCTCATGCCTGCACATTAGAGGTTTGGGATTTGCTATATAAGGCAATTCTTACCTTTCCGGAATGATCAAAAGATCTCACTCTTGCTACTTTATGCTGCACAGTTGAATAATACGCCAACTTGGTTAATGACCCACCTGTTATCAAAAACAAGATATCCTGCATTTCAGGTTCAGGCATCAGACAGGATTTAGATACTTATATGCAGAAGTTATCTAGCACACTTAAGAACGGTTTGGCTGTAAGTAGAGCTAATAAGGCTAAGCACTCTATTCAGTGAGCCAAAGGACTGTTTGGGACTGTCTGGGCATAGCTAGATCCAGATGTATTGCTTGAAGGTAGAAGCTCTCAGGCTCAACTGATGCTGGGGTGGGTGAAGATGAACAGAGGTCAGAGGAAGCACGAATTCACTTCCTAGTTATCTCACGGTACGTATGTAAACAGATCACTTGCTTGAGTAAGGGTTATTCAGGCAATTAAGGGTTTGCAGGATTGGAATTTTAATCCCTGCCCCACAAGGTAAATACACCATTTTACAGATAGCTAAACTAAGGTAGGCGAGGTACACAAGGCCATGAGGGGAGAGCATCCCAGGGCAGGATTATAACTCAATCCTGTCTATGCTCAGACCATTCCTGGCTAACAAAAACTAAGGAGAGAGAGGGATGGGAAGGGAAAGTCACATCCACTGCTTATCTTTGGTAAACTTGTTTAAGAAATGCCTAAAATCCTATGTGTTTTAACAGACTTAAATAAGTTTGCCATGTTTGTTGTACATGACACATTGCTCAATCAAAGAAGTTGCATTTGAAACACTTAAGTAAACATTAAGTAATTTTCAAGGACAGACTGCAAAAAGTCTCTGCTGCAATTAAAATAAAGGAATTTAAATGCTAAATGACACTGCTGAGGGATTATTCTTTGCTTCAAAGCTGAACAACATCCTAAAAAAACAAGCTGCATGGAGCACTAAAGGCAACAAAAAATACAGACACCTTGTATAGCAGATGGCTATTTTTAGGGGACCAAAACTTAAAGTCCTTACACAGGCAAAAAACTCACTAATTTTCAGGTAGGCTCAAGTAGAAACTGAATAAAGATCTCAGTATTTGGCCCTGAAGCTTCCCTCAAATGTGCCAGACAGTGGAGGTCACAAACTTTGGGTGACCACAACACCAACATACTCAGACTGGGCATCCCAGTCTTTCCTTCAAAGCATCAGCTTGCATGCCTGAAGATCCTAAATGCCAGATTCTCCCCTCAGGTACACCAGTGCAAACCATGTCACTCCACTGAAGTCAACTGACTTAAACTGGTGTAAGACTAGTGTAAGAGCAGTAGGTGGAGAATCTGTCCCCAAAGCTCAGATTTCTAGAGATATTTAGGCATTGCTCTGTACAGCTTGGCAAAGTCTAAGTCATTCTTGAAAATGGGACTTAGCCTTGCAACACTGAGTGATTCAACCTTTTAAACATCTGGGCCTGATGACCAGCTGACAAGACAGACTCACTAAGGATATATTAGAAGCTGAAACAATTATGCATAACACATGAGCAGTAAATGTTGCAGAAACTTGCCTTATCCAAGGTTTTCCCCTTCCAAAGTTCATCTCACTCTAGCCCTCATCTATGAAATTGCATATTTTAAATAAGCAAATTCTGTCTATCTAGGATCATACAGCGCTCATCAGCCTAGTAACTTAGTGCCTTCCAGCAGTGCATTAAGCAACATGACTATCTAATAAGTTTAAAATCTTCTTTCAACAAAAACTGCTACCAAACACCCACTGTTTAGAAGGCTAACATTTACTTTTCTAGCCCAGGATGCACAAATCCTTGATGAACAGTGGCTTGACAATCCAGGATGTCTTATCTACTTAGCCAGAGAATAAGTACAGCATGGACAGTGACTGTACTTCACTTGAAATGCCTTGCCAGCATGCCTCAACCCTTCTCTAAAGGGGTGGCAATCACCTCTAATAATGACAGGGTAGTTACGTATACATATTCATGCAGTCCTTGGCCTCTGTTTTGAGAGTGCAATACCACAAACACATTTCACTTAGGCAAAAAACAGTTCTGCTGATGCTGTTGGTGGCCTTCAGTCAAGTCTAGATTTGACCCTAAAAGGAAAACTCCTTACTCCCAAGAAATAAAACCCCTTAGCACAGTCAGGCCCTTTGCTTGAGGTAATGAAATCAAGCTTTCAAAGTGAACGTGATCATTTTAAGGTTGTTGCACATCAAGATTTATGACTTTGCTAGACAGAGAGTAGAGGAGGACTGAAGGGAGAGAGAAGGGGAAAAAAAAAAGCCAGCTTTCAAACTAACAGGTATCCAAGCCATTTTTATGAACAAAGCTTATAGAATTGCACTAAAGGCCAACATAATTATAAAGAAATGTTCTTAGAATCAATCTAAGTATTTTATAAATGCCAAAATAATTCTACTTCTTGTTGTAGAGTAATGACAATTTCTTAAGGCATGACATTCTGGTCAATAAGTGCTTGTTGCTTTGCATTACACAAATACTTTGACAGAGAGCACATTAAAATGTTTTCAATATAAATGAAACCTATTTTTCTTGCTTTAGTTGATTCAGTTTCCAGTATTTAGTGAGGTTGTCATCCAGAGTATGGGAAACATCTTCATATAAGTGAAAGTAGTGCTTTCAAAAAAAAAAAAAAAAGTTTCAACTCAATTGGTAAATTTCAAACAATGTATAGACTTCAGTTCACCTTTAAGGCTTCTTGGTTATCTAAAAGTACACATTCCTGCAATGAGCAAAGAATCTTCTTGCTATTCTATTTCGCCAGTTCTATCCCATACAGGGATTACCCACTCTGACAACCCCACCCACGAACCAAACAAACAACCCACAGCAGAAAGCTACTAGAACTGTTGAACGGATACAAACATATTTAGAATGAGCTATTGAAAAAGGTTCAGAGCCCATTTTTCCTACCATCACATACAAACAAACCCTTACCAACTGTCTTGTTTTAAACTCTAACTGGAATTCACATTTCTGAATGCCTTTTCTCAACAGCCTGATTGCTAAAGAAGGGGATATTGGTAAATTGATTGGTTATTTTCAAAATCGATCAGCATTGGCTATGCCCCAAGAACACCAGCATCACCAAGAACATACAGAGAACCAAAATCTGAGCAGTGACTAAAAATAAATTTTTAAAACCCATTAGCCACCGCTGTGCTAGCACATTGGTTTCCTTCGTAATTTTCTTTTAGCTTCTCTGGCTGTTGGACAAGTGTTTATCTATAGGAGCCAATGCTCAAAAGCCTCTGGGCAAGTTGAGAGGAAAACTATTTTAACCACAAGTAGAAAATATGATTTAAAAGGCAACATGAGAACTCCTTTCCTCACCATCATACACCTACATACAAAGAAACACATCTTGAACTTTGCTTCACTGATTCCTGGACTGCAGACATCTCACTGGTAAATTCAGTGTCATGCTTCTGCAAACTAACATTTGCAGCACTAAACATTTGTAAGCTAGACAAACAAGGAAAGGTTTTTAAAAAGTTGTACCAAGGAGAGAGTGATTTCCAGATAGATTACGCAGCATATGATGATCAATTCCACTTGACCAAAGATGAGTCTATGGTAACAAAAGCAGCAAAACATACTAACCCCCAGATCTTCTGAAGTCCCATTCTGATGCATCAGCTGAAATATTTTTCTATTGATAAGAAAATAATTTTGCCTTTCTACTGGTTTTGAACTTCAAAACAGAAATTCAGAGACCAGTACAAGCTTGATGGATCTCTGCTGAGATACTTACCTTCCCAATGTCTAAAAAAAAGGAAAATACAAGAGATAGGAATGCCCTGAAATGAAAATGGTGGTTTGTAAAGCACTTTGATATCCCCAGATGAAAGGCACTACCGAAGTACAAAGTTATTGCTTGATATCTACCTTCCACTGCAATTCTCTATCTAGCTAAATTGCTTTTTAGCTTTATTTTCCCAGTTTATAAAGACTTAAAAACCTGTGTTGGACACCTGCTGTGCCTGGCGTTTATAGCTAATCCACTGCTCTAATTCCACTGTGACCCACTGAAAGGGAACACTAATTTTTTGTTTACTGAATGTGGGTTACAATTAAAAAAAACAAACTGTCCATTTCAGAGGAATTAAAGGGTGATCAGATGCTAATACAACTGTCTCCCTTCCCTTCCATCCTGACATACAAATCATGTGATTAGTCTGCTGTTCTATACAAGTCAAAGGCCTATAGACTGCAGATCATGAATTGAAACTAACTGCAAATCTAATGGGGGGCAAACTGTTGCTTAATAAAGAACCCAAAACAAATCCACTGATTCACAGCAGTTGGAGAATAGGAAGAAATGGCCCAATTCCTCTCCCCTGCACTTCTATGAAAGCAGCAGGAGTGGTCCCTACATGCAGGAAGTTGACCTTGAGCTGCTTCACTTGCACCTAGCAGAGTATCTTGCCTTCCTCTGTGCCAGTCATGCAGTGATCACGGGCTGGAGAGGCAGATGGGATAGATTTTCCCCAACTTTTCTTCAGCCTCTGTTCCCTGGCAGTAAATGTTCAAGTGTCCCAACATGGAACATAGTAGTTTCATCTTCCAATTTGTTTATCTATGCTTTAAGTTTTCATTTTTGATTATATTGGGACATGCTGTGCACCTTGGTCCAGGATGTCAAAGCCTTTATGTAAATTCCCGTTGGGGTTTCACAAGTGTATACTGATACTTTCCCAGAGGAAAAAGCCCTTCTCCCAGGGTGGGAAATGCATATACATCCAGCAGTCAGCTGTCAATAGTGATAGGCTATCAGCCTGCTATCAATTCAGAAATAAAGCTTGCACCATCTCCCCCATAGTCTCTATATTCTCCCCAAGGAAAGTGGGAGGGCGAGAAAGCAGGAGGAAAAAATCAGAAAGAAATACATAGCTATGTCCTCTCTCTCCTGAATATTTGGGGGGAGGGGGGTGAATGAGGGGAAGACACAGACACAGTGGCCTTACCCTCTGAAGCTGTTGTCTTCATGGATGTCTACACTGCAGTGTTAAGGTTAGGGTTGGTAGAACTCAAGTTAGCAGCCTCTGGGGTTGTTAACCTAGGGTTTGAGTGTCTACACTCAACTCCAGGTTAGGAAGCGTTGAAGACTGCACCCCAATGTGGGGCTCCAACATCTACACTGCCTATTTTCCCTTATTTGTTAGTCAATATTGGCTCTGGGGTTTCTATAGTGAAGGTAAGCCAGTAGAGTGTGTGTGTTTCCTTCCTGGGTCCAGAGTTCAACCACTCCTATCCCAGGCTTCCTAGCACCCTCTCAAAATGTGACTGATCTAGCCCTTTGTTTGTGATGCAGCATGGGAAAACAGCTGTTCACCAAACTTAACTGTCCAGAGGACAAAAAGTCAGCCCATGGGACTGTGGCATACTTTGGTGGACTCAGAGCACAAGTCCCATGAGGCTGCATCTATGCTGCCAAGCAACATGGCTTGAAGCCTGGCTCCCAGACCCAGGTTAGTGTGATGGATGTAGATGGGAAGGAGGAGGGGGCGTTAGGTTTGAGCCTGAGTTCAAGCCCTGGGCTTACACTGCAATGTAGACATACCCAGAGAGTCATGCTGGGGCTAGGGTTTGAACAGACCCTACAACCAAGCTAAGGACTGACTGACTGCCTGCCCCACCTCTCCCTTCACTAGGATGGAGCTTCCCCCCCAAAGAGGTGCACCCCACTCCCCTCCGAGGTACCCCCTCACCTAGGCTGCTGTCCTCCTGCCACCCATAGGGCTCTGCCCCCGTTAATCTCCTCCGCCGTCCCTGAACGGGGTCCCTCTCAACGGGGTCCCCCAATAGGGCAGCCCCGGCCTGAGAGCAGCCTGTTTACCCTCCCGGCCCGGCCCGGCAGCAGCAGCAGGCGACATGCTGGGAGTCGTAGTCCTACTGCCCGCTCTCCGCCTCACCAAGGGCGGCCCCCTCGGACTACAATTCCTGTCATGTCTCGCTCCGCCAACGCGCCGCGGGGTACGCCGGGAGCCGTAGTCCGCCTCCCGCTCCAGCTCCTCAGCGCCGCCTCCAACGGGACTGCATTTCCCAGCCTGCCCTGCACGCCACGGGCTGCCTGTCCCGGCGGTTTCCCTGAACGGACAGAGCCGCCGCCCGTCCTCGATCGCTGCCGCCCCCGGGGAACCCGTCCAGTTACCGATGTCTATGGCGAAGCACTTGGCGTTCTCCAGGTTGCGGAAGATCTCGTCTGGCGGGAGAGTGATGCTCTTGTCCAGACTGCTAGCGCCGCCGCTGCTGGTACCTCGCCCGCCCCGCTCCGCCATTTTGAACGCACCCACCCATGCCTAATCGACATGCAAATATATGCGCATATATTTACATATTAATCGGGGGGGGGGTGTCGCTTATATTATGCAAAGGAGACGTCAGTCTGAGGCTCCTTCAAGCCCTGCAGCTTTCTTCCCTTTTGCCCAGGGGAGTGTGAGAGGGTGGCTCTTGGCCCCATTTTATTTGCAACTCACAAAATTGGGGGGCGGAACTGGACTCCATAGTTTTTTACCTCACAAGGTTATTGGTAGGTTGGATCTTGATCCCAAATCCTCTGCAACCCACTAAGTCACAGGGGATGAGATCTAAGACCCATAAATCTACAGTATACAAAGTTTCAGGTGTGTGAGGACCTGGATTTGTTTTTATTTGCACCTCAGAGTTACTGGGGGGTTTGCATCTGTTCCCATTTCATTTTCACCCCACAGAGTAACTGAGGTGTTGGTGGGGGTGGGTTTGGAGATTGGCGTTCCATTTCATCTGAAATCCCAACATTACTGAGGAAAAAGGCACATTGATACAAATAATCTCTGTTTGCCCCATCTCTAAAACAGCATGATCATTTATTTTTATTAGCAGTGATACTTTCTATGGGATCATTCATCCAAGGATCTCAAAGTACCTCATGATCATAAATTGTTAATAATACTAGTACATTATAATAGCCTGCACTTATATTAGATCACCCCAATCAACACTCACAGTTTACAGCCTCACTGCTCCCCCTTAGTGAGTTCATACCCCCAGCTCCATTTTTGCTTAGAGAATAGGAGATTTTTCCAAGCACTGTACAAGAAATTGAGGACAAATTATTGCTAAAGGATTCAGTAATATATATATATATATATGTTTATGTTGACATATAATCCAAAAACCCAAATCCTGAAATGAGCAAGGCATTGTAACTTTCAGTAATAACAGCCCATCACTGTGCTTGAAATAGGCCACAAGGTGGCACAGCACAATCTGAGATTACAGTGCTGCTTGTGCAGTAACATCACATGACCCCGCCCTGAAAACTTCCCAGTCAAAACTGGAGTTGTGGCGTGTTGTCGATAAAGAAGAAGACGAGTTGTTGGAAGGTTTATTCCTATGTAAAATCAGAGTCAAACAAACGTCTCTACCTGTCATAATCCAAGTAATAGGACAAACAGCAAGAGAAGTTTACATTGATGCAGAGGGATTGGTGGAAACTGCAACAATTGAGGTATTTAAACAGGACTAGACAAAATACTAGACAATGTGCTGTAGGAGGCAGCTGTAACCTGGGGGTGCATTAGATGGGACCTAACAGACCTTTAATTTCTGTGATTCTAGGTGGGATACACTCCCTTATTGCAAACACTATTTTCTAGCCCATTGCGTTCATGCTTCTGCAACTCTGAGGTAAAATATTTGCACTAACAAATATGAGGTAAAGGAAGGTTTGTGTGGAATTGAGTAAATTTGGGTTTAACGGGAGTGAGGGAGATTTAAGGGGTATCATTAGAATAATAGCTCCCAATATGCCTCTTTCTCTGAACAAAGTGATATCTTTTGTCGGCCTAACTCATAGTTTAAGTTTGTGGCCTCAAATTATCCCACTACCTGGCGCTGATACTGCTCCGATTCACATCAGCATTGCTGGTTCAAGCCCTATATATACTGGCTTTTCCATGCAAGGATGAATTAAGTAGCTACAAATGTTTCTGCTTTATGTGGAAAAGCATTTGGATCTAAATTTTCCTGCCTCTCTTACTAGTAACTACATAAGAATGGCCATGTTGGGTCAGACCAATGGGCCATCTAGCCCAATATCCTGTCTTCCGACAGTGGCCAATGCCAGGTGCTTCAGAGGGAATGAACAGCACAGGTAATCATCAAATGATCCATCCCATTGTCCATTTACAGCTTCTGGCAAACAGCAAACTGTTGCTGCCCCATTTCTATTTAATATATAAAAATAAGGAAATAAAACATTAAATGCTAGCAAAGTTTATTTTCACTTAAGTTATTTCTTCCTTACTTGGAATGGATTCTCTGTTTCTAAAATTATGGCCCTCGTTTTTCTCATTCATAGATAAATCAGAGCCACCCCTGATTTATCAATCTGAATATGGGACTGACACCCAAGAACTCTTGAGTTAAATCCAGCTCTGACACTAACTTTTTCTGTGATATTGGGTAGATCACTTAGGTCTTAGATATTTAGTTGCCTTCATTTTTTGGGACTGACTGATCTGAGACATCTAGGTCTTGATTTCTAGAGGTGCTGAGTGCTCAACTCCAGTTGAAGTCGGTGAAGCTGTGTACATTTATCCCCTTGGAAAATCAGGCCCTAGACATCTGAAATTGGGCATCCAAAGATTAAAAGCTAGTTTTGGATATCTTTACTTTAATATTGGTCTCAGTTCTTCTATATCTACAGTAGAAATCATAATATGTAAGGGCTTAATATTGTTGTATGTCTGCAAGGTGTTTATATGATTGTTTGTTAAAGGGGTGTATCTAGTGTATGAATAAGAAGCTGCAAAAGGATCAGTTAAAAGTACAGTGTCTCAGTCTTTGAACTAATTTCTGTTAGTGTGAGCAGCCTTCTTAAATGAACATGAGATCAATGAGAAAAATCATCTACAGAATCATATTTATTGGACTCTTCCCCTTGGCTAGGGTGTGGCTTTCCCTGCACTGTCTCCTGGCACAGTCTCAGTAAAACCGCGACACCAGCCATGAGTACAATGCATTTGCCCTATTAAACCCACAGGCAGACACCAAGTGGCCCATGACAACATTCCCCCCCTGAGTTAAAGGACTCTGGGTAGTGAGTTTACAGGGTGGGTTGCTGCTGCGTTATAGAATGTGAGTGCTTGATCCTGCAAACCCTTACTCACGTGAGTAGTCCCTTTTCACACTTTCCCCAAAGCTGAGGAAGGCCGAATATGGCTCCTTCGGGATCTTGTCAAGGCGACTCTGTATGTTAACCAATAGGAGTCATTCAAATTACAGTGCCTTGAACCAAACTGCAAACCTGGATTCCTCCATAGCTGAACCTTGATTCTTGTGTATCTGTTGTGATATCTCCTTTGTTGGTTCTTTAAACAGCAGTATCCCACAAAGCCTCTGTCAGAGGGGCATCAGTTAGGGATTTCTACACAGGAGAGAAGAACTTGCTGCATATAGATTCAGTAGTCAGATTTTATTCTAACAGTGTGCAAAGTTTCTGCAACTTTTGAAATTCAAAATGGTTTCAAACACAGATCACACAGTCGGTGCACCTGACACATGCACACATAATGGGCACCTCTGAGAATTATAGTGAATAGATTTATCTCCCATAACATTATGGTACCAAAAATGTAAATATAATTTCTACAGTTGCCTTTCATGAAAGACTTTGCTAAATATTTCTTGTAAAACTGACAACACAAGCCGTTACTTTCCTTCCTATGAGGATACAAAACAAGTTACTGCCTTTATAAAAGGCATTGCATATTCTGAACTGCCTTTATAAAAGGCATTGCATATTCTGAACATAACAAACAATACTCTGCTTTTGAGAGTAATACATTCTGAAGAATTTCCTCTACATAGCTTGAGTTATGGTGTAACCTTTTTCCAAGTACACTCAATAAACTCTATAAACATTATAGAACCCATTACAGCAACAACATGAGAGCCAGATTTTCAAAGGTGCCCACTAAGATTGGATGCTTACCTTGTGATTCATAGGACACTGATTTTCACAAGCATTGAACTCCCATAGCTCCAGCTGAAATCAAGTGGAGTGGGATGCTGCATGCTTCGAAAATCAATGTTCTGTGAGTCTCAGGTTGGACAGCTAAAAATGGAGGCACTCCAGCTGAGAGGACACTTTTGAAAATTTTAGCCTAAACTTCCTAGAAGTTACTTCTTTCTAAACAAACACACTCAAAAACCTCAGCAAGGTTAAAAAACATTAACGTTCCCTTTTGAAAAACTACTCAGTCATCCTACCATGAGGATTACTTTGCACATTCTTTTAGAATAGCTTTCTCTCCACCTGGTGGGAGCATTTAGATCCTTCTGGGAGAAGGCAACTGACATCCAAGCATAAATATGCTCTGTAAAAGGAAAGCATTCTTCCTTACTCATTAGAGGAGTGAGGGGACTTGTACAGCAAGTTGCGGTCTCCTCTGGAATACGAGTGAATGTCCAGAAACAATACAAAAGTCCTTCTGATCTACCAGGGCCTCCAAAGTCTGCTGGTGGGCTTCAGTGCTGCTTGTTTTGCAGACGTTTGGTGGGCTGCAGCCAGAGAATTTGAGTTCTTGACTGTAACTTGAGGCTTCTGGAAGTGACACAGCAGTTTCATTTGGGTTTCTGTGTTCGCAGAATGGAGAGACAAGAACTGCAGAGCCTCTTTGAGGCACCAGGAATACCCTTCACTGTAGTCCTGCTGCAAGCTTGTAGAAGAGGAAGCAAAAGCTGGGAAGAGAGAAAAGATGGAGATGGGTTTTTAGATAGGGACGGGATGTGTAGGCTGGAGTTTGGACCAGGGATAAATGCAGCACAGGGGAGTTATTCAAAAGCAAAGGGGAAGGCACTTACTTTGGCTGTATTTCAGGTAGCTGACAGTCATCTCCAGGATGTCGGCTTTCTCCAGCTTGGAGTTGGGCTGGTGTCTCTGGAACTCCTTCTCCAGAAGGAGTTTCAGCTGCTCAATGCTGCTATTAATCCGGTCCCGGCGCAGCTTCTCTACAATTGGCTTCCTCAGCTGTAACACAAGAGGGGAGAGAAAGTTAGTGACCATGTTTCCCTTTCCCATCCATTTCCCATCTTCTCTGTGTACAAGGCTCAGCCTGTATCAGTCACTGGCCCTTCAGTGCATATTGCAATATGCGGTGGATACTTACTTTGTTTTTCTCTTTGGATGTTAGGATTTCCAGTGAGATAGTGTTCGGTGCCATTATCCCAAACGTTCAGGTGCAGGTTTCACTTCAAATCTTGCTGGTTAGCCAGTGCAGAAAGGAGCTGGAGAGCTCTTCTATTTATATCCGTAAGCTGCATACAAATGTATGGGTCCTAAGCTTCTTTGAGTTTCCCACACTCACTAGCCAATCCATGCATTTACTAGGACAATAGAGAAAGCATCTATTACAGCATGGTAAATTGACTGTGAATTGCCTGGGGATAATACTCTGCTCCCAAAGGAGCAGGTGGACTGGGGAGCGTGTTACACAATAGGGACTGGTCTTGGAGGGACAGGGTAAGAACGTGGGAAAGCGTTCGCCGTCATTATAATCAAACTTGTGCCTGATGTTGGGAACATCAACATCTCAATGTGCTGCCTTTTCCCAGGCTGCAATGAAATTAAGCCCAGAAGACAGCTCCCAGGAAGGGAAAATGTCCTCAACTTTCTTGTGCCCAGAAGAGAAGATGTCAAAAAAAAAAAGTGCAAAATTAGAGAGACAAAACCTTTTCATTGACATTAAACCGTGCTTAGATGAATACAGTGCTTGCCAATTTTCAGGCAACTGTGATCAAAATCAAAAGGGAAAACATATGTTTTGGGGGAGGGGGTCTGTTTAAGGAAGATACAGTTCAAAATGCTTTTCTCCCCATCTTTTATATACATTTTGTTTCCTCTGTCACTTTTTAAAAGTCTTAAATGGATCTTTCTTTTTGCTTTTTTCTGCGCAATCTCAATTCCTTCTCTGATGGTATGGCAAATCTGTATAATAATAATAATAATAATAGTTGCTTTGCCCTTCCCTGGCATCTTCCATTTGCTATCTCAGAGCATTAGACAAACAATAATAAATTAAGCCTCACAACACTCTGCTGTGCTGCAGCCCCCATGTGCAATAGGGGAGTATCCTCTTTAACAAATGGGGAAACTGAGGCACCAAGGAACTCATGCCCTCACCCACACTGTGCCTCGATTATCCTATCTGTAAAATGACTATAATACTGCAAGATTTCCTGGCTCTTAATCCAATCTCTCTCTGTCTGTCTCACACAAACACAGAGTTTTCCAATGTGTTTGACTGTTTTATACCCCGTATGCATTAAATGTAGTTGGCACATTCAAATCTGCCACAGGGAAGCATGAGAACACACAGGGATGGGTAATCATCTGACCGTGGGAATATTTTCTAAAGAAATAAGTAATATTTGTTTTGTTTTTTCATCTGACCTGATGCCAGAAATCCTGGATCCTGTTCTGGAGATGCTGAGTCAATGGTTAAACTGGTTCAGAGCAATATTTTTCTGGTCAGTTCTTCTTCTCTTACCACAGGCTCTGCACTCATGACTACTTTGAATATTAGTAAAACATGTAGATCCAGATTCACATTTCTTTCTTAATTTGTATAACCAATGTCATCATAACCATCACTGTTTAATTGTTAAAGCATTGCTTACCAGCCTTCAAGTATGTAAAAGGACATAAAAGGTTGTTATAAAAAGGAGGGTGATAAATTGTTCATCTTATCCAATGAGACCAGTACAAGAAGCAAGGGGTTTAAACTGCAGCAAGGGAGGTTTAGGTTAGACATTAGGAAAAACTTCCTAACTGTCAAGGTAGCAAAAAGCACTGGAACAAATTGCCTAGGGAGATTTTGGAATCTCCATCATTGGAGGTTTTTAAGAACAGGTTAGACAAACACCTGTCAGGGGTGGTCCAGATTATACCTGTATTTAGTCTTGCCTCAGTGCAGGGGACTGGGGTTAGATGACCTATCGAGGTCCCTTCTAGTCCTACATTGCTATGATTCCCTATCAGCTACACACATAGGTCCAGGGGCTGGACAGCAATTGAACAGTATAATCTTAAAGAACAATAAGAAGTAGTGTGATGGAAGAAACCACCCCCAAAGTCACACAACAGATGTACAGGAAATAAGGGGGGTGGTAATGGAAAAGAACCACTCGTGGTCATAATAAAAACACTTTTTTGTGGGGGGAAAGGTTTAAGGTGCAACTGAAAGTGGAGTGGGGGGGGGTTAGGGTTACGATGTCAGAAAGTTTGACTCTCTAGGGTCTACCATGCCAGAGGCACAGTCACATGCTGACCTGAGCCATGATCTAGGATTTAGCAAGCAGGTAGTGTCAGAGCAAGTATGTGAGATCCTGTATTGAGAGAGGACCTGATTCTGCTTTCTGTCGTATGTGGTCAGACTGCCATGTTTGCTTGGAGCTGCCTTGATTCAGGGGGGTTTGGCGTGGGCACAGTTGTCCTCTCAGCTGCTATACATTCCAGAATTGGAAGCTGGAGCCTGACAGAGTAACTCAGAGCCAGGAATAGTAACACCAAGCGTTTATATAATGCTCTTCAACAGTAGATCTCACAATATCACTATCCCCATTTTACAGGTGGGGAAACTGAGGCACAGAGGGGCAAGTGACTTTGCCTTCCTCTGTGGTGTGGGGCACTGGTCACTTGCTTTTTTTGCACTATAGGAAGGGGTGGATTCTCTGTAACTTGTAGTCCTTAAATCAAGATTTGAGGATTTCAGTAACTCAGGCAGAGGTGATGGACCTACTACAGGGTGGGCGAGGTTCTGTGGCCTGAGAAATAGGGGGTGGGTCAGATGATCATGATGGTATCTTCTGACCTTAAAGTCTGAGTCTAAGATCACTCAGCAGGTCAGTGGTTAAGACAGGAATAGAAGACAGATCTCCTGAGTTCCAGTCCTGTGCTCTATCCCCTAAGCTAGGCTTCCTCCTATAGGACTCAGCTCTGCGGCTCACAGGTTAAGGACCTGATTTTCTATGTGCCTCAGTTTCCCCACGGTGCAAAGACACTAATGAAAGCCTCATCTAATTCTTTTTGTCAGCCTTTTAAAATACAGAGAAAAAATAAATAAATCTTTTCCTCTGTGCTTACTGTGTGACCTTGGGCGAGTCATGCTCCTATGCCTCAGTTTCCCCATGTGAAAAATGGGGCTAATAATGCTACCACCTGTAGCTGCATATAAATAATAACACACACAGTGTTGCTCAAAGGCTGAATCCATTAAAGTTCAATATCCTGCAACGTTTATTTTGCTGCTCATTACATTTCATCATAAAGTTATCTAACTGTTTTTACGACTCAATGGGTGTAGTATTTAACTCCATGTTTTCCTGTGCCAATGGGTTCCATTGGTCAGCCACCCCCTGGCATGTTATATTTAAATAGTTTATTCATTATTAATTACTGATTTTCAAAAGCACCTAAGTGACTCGGCAACAAAGTCCGCCTCTAGGTGACTTTGTACATTTTGAATTGTTATATTATTATTTTATTTTACAGTAGCCAATACGGGACCACACTCGCTTTGATTGCCATCGTAGTTCACAGTGAAAATATAAAGCAAAGCTCTGTGTACAGAACCAGCTAGTGTGCCAGCTGAACTGGAGAGTAGGTGGCTGAGAGGGGATGTGTTTTCAGCAGCAGAAGGGCACTGTGGGGTGGGAGGTTTCCTTCAGCCAGGGAAGCTTTGATCCAATTTTCAGTTCTGGAAATATGAAATGAGAGGCTTTCAATAATGCCATCCTGCCCCCCCTCCCCGCCCCCCAGCACAATGCCCGGGAACCCAAAGGGCTGAACTAGCCTCCATCGATTAAAGCATTAGCCCTTTCTCCGAGTGCTGGCCAGATGGTGTAGTAGGCATTAGCTTTCTGCTCAGGACCCGCAGAGGCACACTTCTATTGTTGACAGTTTAACACTGTGAATGGGGCAATGTGTGGGAAACTCTCAAAATTCCGGCCTCACACCATCCGAGGTGAATGGTGAACCAGGCAGGCTGCCTTGCTTTGCATGCACAAAATAACAACCCTCTGGGGTTACAAACTCCAGCTTCTCTCGCTCTGTCACCAGTTGGAAAAGACCAGAGATCAAGCACCAAGGCCCCCTTTCCCACCTCCCCCACACACCTATTCGCAAATCAAAGAAAGGCGCCGTTCCTTTTGCATTTGCTTTGCTTGTATTATGCAGGTCTAAATACTTTCTGACGAGTGGATATTTGTGAATTAGTATTTCCTCACATGGTAATCGCAGATTAATAAAATCCCTAATGTAAAGTTGCCCCATGAGTTGATTCCTTATGGAAATGAATGCAATATACATTACATACGAAGATGTACACTGACTATATTGTCATATAATCATTATTATCACCTTTAGCTCTCATGGAATTCAGAGCACCAAGGTGATTAGAATAGGATGCAGCAATATACGTTAGCTGGAGTCATACTCTACTCCCAAATATTCACAAATACATTTGAGCACCAGCAAAGCATTGTTGTGCATCAACATATATTATGTATATAGTCTATTCTCGAGGTCAAATTCTTTCCTGTGGTATTGCCATCACTGAAGTTACCCTAGGGATAAATTTGTCCATCTCTATATGCCGCATATATAAATGTCCATTGTCTCATTTTATTTAATGCTGCAAGACGTTTTAGGAGTCAATTTGAATGAAAACACATGGTCTATTGGGACATCTAAGATGTTTGCCCTTTCAGAAGAAAATAATTTGTACTGGCAACAGCCTGTTTATCTTTAATAGAAGGTTAGTAACTAAAATGTTTGTCTTGTTTCCATTCGGCAAACAATTTTGTGTTTGGTTTTGATTTTAAAGTGAAGCTGAAAAGTTCATTTTCTATAGCAGCTTATCCTGTTAAAACATGCTTGTGCTCCAAGATCACCCCCTGTTGGAGGGGTTGTGGCTTTTGATTAGCAGGAACTTCAGGGGAAGCCGAGAACATTGTTTTGTGTGAGACTCACAAAAACCATGGTTATACGTTTTTTCCCACTTGTTAATGGAATGATAGATTTTGAAAGAAATAAACCACAACATGCACAAAAACATTGGAATCTAGGGCCTGGTCTGCACTGCTGGCGAAATTCGGTGGCAGTCGATGGGAGTTACGCAGGCTACACAGAGTAGCTTGCGTAACTCCCGTCGAGTTCATAACTTCCCTTTAGCGCACCGTCTCCACTGTGCTGCACTGACGGGAAATGCGTACCTGTCGACACAGCGCTACCTTTTTTGGGGAGGTGGTTTTATTAAATCGACTTCTGGATCGATTGAGCGGGTCTTCACTTCCACTCAATCAATCCGGATAAATCGATTTGACAGTGGTGAATTTGCCGCCATCAGTATAGACATACTCTAGATAGTGCTAATCAGATCATTCAGATTTTTTCAGGTCTGCTAACTGCAATGGTCTAAATAATTACCCTCTTCTTTGTATGCAGTGTTGTTGTAGCTGTGTTGGTCTCAAGATATTAGAGAGACATGGTGGGTGACGTAATATATTTATTGGACCAGTTTTTGAGCTTACACAGAGCTCTTCTTTAGCTTTGGGAAATGTAATCAGTGTCACAGCTAAATACAAGGTGGAACAGATTGTTTAGCATAAGTAGTTAACATACATTTCAAGGGACCAAATTGAGATGCAATGGCCTGTTAAAACCTCACCAGTCACAGGGGGAAAAGGAGGCAGAGGGAAAAACGTCGGGGGCAGGGGTTAGTGAGTTATGGATTGTTGTAATAAGCCATAAATCCAGTGTCTTTTTTCAGTCCATGATTTTTAGGGTCTAGCAAATTTAGCAAAGGAATTTAAGCTCCCAAGCTCATCTTTTGAAAGTGTTGTGTAGGTTTCCTTTGAGGATGACAACTGAAGTCAGAAATAGCGTGACCACTTTGTGGAAAGTGTTCACCCACAGGTGATATGGCGTTTTTGCCTTTTTATCTTTTGTCTGTGTGAGTTCATTTGAGAGTGATTGTCTGGTTTCGCCCACATAGTTTTTATTGGGGCACTTAGTGCACCTTCTTCATTGTAATATTTCTTGTAATATTTCATTGCTGTGAACTGTGGACCAGATCTTGAGAGATGGATTGAAACTCGGTGCTTAAGCCATTGCACCTGTCACGTTCATTTTTTCAGTGGCCTTGTTCAGTAATAAATCATGTTACCAATCAAGAGCTGCACCATGAATATAGGACAGCTTCAAAACTATGATCAGAATCACCCAGGAGAATACAGGGGCTGCTCTATCTAGTTACACTCATTGTTTTGTACTGCTAACTAAGAAGTGGCATCAGAAATCAGTGATGTCACTGAAGTCACAAGGCCTGAGTCTCCTGTATGCTGAGACTAGGTCACCCCATGCTGGCAGTGGTTTTACCACAATTACACCCATCTTAGTGTAAATGAGAATTAGGCTCACAATATTTTATCAGTCGTAATGCTCAAATGCATACAGGGTGGTGGTGGTTGTTTTTTAACTCCCATCTCCCTCTGGGTGACTATCTCCTTTCTCAGCACTCTCCCACCCTTGGGGAGCGTGGCGTTTGCTATGCTGATCCCACAGCCCAGGGATACTCTTCTGACAAAGACCCTATTAACCTCAGAGTGTGGGCCTGAGTTTCACAGAGTTTCCCACACTTTCTTCCCTATTTAAGACATTCAAGGGGGTCACAAAAGAAGCGTGCCTCACAACAGCCTCCATGAGTGACGCTGTTTGACTCCACATTGTGATTACCAGCAATTCCTGTCCCAATAGACCATCTGGAGAGCTATTTTCCCAAGGGGCACATTGATCCATCAGTATTATCCAAGCCCTTTTAAAACTTGGGAACGTTATGCTCTTTGACACTAAATAGGTGGCTTGAGGAGCGATTGTCAGTTAGATTTTAAGATATCTAAGGGACAGAAAAAAATCATAATTGTTCCTTTAAAACACACGCGCACACACACACATGCAATATCGATACCTTTCATGAGACCGGGTGACATGAAGTCAGGAAGTGACATGAAATGAAAAGGATAAATGGTTATGTGGAAGAGAAAGTGATGAGTTACAGAGTTATGTGAATGTAGTGCTGGATGCACAGCCCTGGAGAATGAACTTCTCCTTTTATCCACAGAGCAGTTACAACCCTGGCAGTGGAAATGCAGGCAATTCTCTTCCTGATTTATACCAGTCTGAGTGGAAGGAGATGCCTGCCTCATGGGCTTCATTCTGATCTCACACCAGCTTTCCACAGGTGTACTTTTTCTGACTTGTTCCTGATTTGCACCAGTGCAAGCGAGGTCAGACTCAGACCCGGGGGTCCCTAAATTCTCGTTGTTTTCAGAGTTTTTCTTTTTTCTGTATTTCTGTCTGACTTCATCAATTTAAACTCAGTCATGTGTGAGGTTACTTCGTGTGATTTTAGCAAGGATCTGTGGCACACTTTACTCCAAGTAGATGTATGTTAGCTGTATAAGATAGTTATGCACATAATAGCTGTTTACTCTAAGTAAATGTATAATAGCTAAGAGGAATTTAAGTGATTGTATGGAGTACAATCTGGGTAGAAGGTGGCATGGGGTTATATCAAATTACATTACGATTTGAGTCTTATCTAACTAGAAGGAATGTACGTCCCCAGTTTTCATTTGTAATCTTCATTCATTCGAGTTGGTTGATTAGTAACTCCCCCACATATATTAATAAACAGCTTGAATCTGATTGGCAAATATTTAGGGGCAGGGGTCAGCCTACTTGTCATACATGTGACTTCCAGTAGTTATAAAAATGTTTACAAAATTGGAGAAACATGGTATCCATTAGTCACCATTTTCATGTTTAAAAAGTTTCATTCAGCCAGTCTGGGAGCGGAAAATATGCCATATGAACAATCAAATACTACAAACAGTGAATAACCATAGTGAACAATTTGCAATTAGCTAACTCAACAATGATGGTTTCTAACTCTTATATAGCACTTTTTTTATCTGTAGACTTAGAGCGGGTAAGTATAGTTATTTTCATTGTGCATGACAGGGGCTCCGAGGCATTACTGCAATCAAAATAATTAATAACAGTTTTACAGATGGGGAAACTGAGGTACAGTGAGTGAATTTCCCATTCTCATGCAGCAGTGGATGAGCCAGGAACAGAACGCAGTCCTGGATCAGTGCTTTAGCTACTGGGTCACTTCAGTTTGAAGAATCTTCAATTTGAGTTATTTGGTGAATACTTATGAATAATGAATCTAGGCACGGAAATCATGATCAGCCATGAATGAATCACAAAATCAGAAAAAAAAGGTTAAATATATTGAATTACTGCAACCAGCTCCTGTGTTCGTAGTAAAAGAATAATGTGAAAGGTCCTTATAACCACACTGAAGAAAAAGATTCTTCTATTGGCTGGTTGGCTTTTTTTGGTCCTTTCCATAAATGTAACATAGAAACTTATTGCAGACTCCCTGCCAAAGCGAGGTGGTGACTAGCCAGTCAGTGTTGTTCTTGGCAGTAAGCAGGATTGACTCTGGCAGGTGCTTAGCTGGGATACTATCTGAGATCAGGTGTGCTTGATCAGCCCTGTGTTTTTAAAGACAAATGACTTCAGTAGCAATTCATTTTTCATATAGATCTCTTTCATGGACTCACAGGGGAGATGGAATATTTGGCCAGGGGTGGGTCATCTGATCATCCATTCTCAATGCAAGATGATTTCCTACCATACACCCTCATAGATGTACCACGGTACAGGAACCAACAGTAATTTTTAAAAATAATATTGTAAACTAGCGTTTTTGACAATTATGTGCAGATTTAATTTCCTTGGGAAGCTTAGTCAGGGAAAGTAAAACGTCAACATTGCCTGCTGAGCTTGCTAGCGAGTGGAATTTCTCTGGGGGAGTGGCACGTCTTACATGTGAGGGAATCTTACTGTAGATAAGGGATGGAGTTTGAAAGTTACTGTAGCTATTTAGCTATGCCACAGGGTGGCTGGCTCTTTAAGAGGAGATGGGCTTCATTGCTGAGAGAAAGAAAGAGAAGAGGACCTAGAGAGAAGAGGGCTTTCTCTGCAGGAGAAAAGGAAGAGTGCAGGAAGGAAATCCTGGTAGTTGCTGCTCAGTAAAAGAGTAGGAAGATAGACCAGACCCTCAGGAGAAGAGGACTGAGTCCATCTTGAAGCTGGGATGTAGATACTCTGGGGTTTTGTGTTTGTTGGTTTGGTGGGTATACACCAGAAGGGGTGGCCTTCTGTTAAATGACTTAGCCAGACCAGGCTGCAGGGTTTTTGAGATGCCCTAAGAAGAGGAAACTGAGACAAGATTGCTCTAGAGACACCCTAGGCCGTGAGGGGGCACTCAGTGGGTGATGATGTGGGACACTGGTGCAGTCCCAGCAGGATTTGTTCTGTGAATCCTCTTTAGTTAGAGCAGAGGATGGATGAGAGCAGGGAAGCCTTATCCAGTGGTTAAAAGTTCACCCTCCCTAATGGGTATGGGGGGGCGGGGTCAGCAGTAACTGCAGGGGTTCCTGCAATCTGGGAAGTTTTCCTGGGGAATTTAGAGGCAGCAGGAGGCACTGTTGTCTCTGCAAAGGCAGCTGGCAGTCTTGGAGGAGCAGCAGGAGCAGCACCTACTGAGGACGCTGCAAAAGAAAACATTAGCCCCAGGTCTGGAGGCGGTATGCTATGCCTGTGGTCAACTGGGCTTGTCCCTATGTCACCATTGCTGAGGCTGACTTTGGGAGGTGAGGTGGGCAAGTGCTGTTATCCTGATTTCACAGATGGGGACTGAGACATAGAGACTGACCGACTTGCCCTCAGGAAGTTTGTGTCAAATCAGAATCGAACCCAGAATCGAACCCAGGTCTCTCAAATCCCAGGCTAGTGCCTATGACCATGGTGGACAAGGCTGCTTCTGCTTAGGCACAGGAGTACTTTCTAAAGCATGGCTAAAGCTCATCTTTCACTTCTCTAACCTGTCATCTCGAACATAGACACGGAGCAGCGTGGGGATTCTCTAACCACCCCTCACCCCCAAACGAAACACTCCACGACGCACACACTTCCACCCCATCCAGCACTTCAGGGGAGGGGATGAGCGAGAAAACAGGTGGCAGAGGTTAGCTATGCCCTTTAATGCACAGCTGTAGGAGCTATGGTGATGAGGTGGTATAGGAACCTCTATAGACGAGTACAGAATAGAATGCTTCCTTTGTGCTTCTTTGCCAGCTCCCAGGAAATGAAATCTGCACACCTTCTCTTCTAAAGCAAAGCACCTGTCAATTTCAATCCTCTCCTTGCTCTGAAGAATAGACCTGGCTGGGGCATCGCCTGGATAGGGTGGCTACTGCACTCTCATCCATGGTTCACAAGCAGCCTAGCACTCTGGATTTGTTTAGTTGGGGTCACCCAGTTGGTGTGGTGGTGTTTTCAGGCTTTTGTAAACCTTCATTTCGGAAGGCATGTGGGATTTGTTTTCTATATTGGGATGGCGGGAGGGATCAAGGGGAACACATTGTCACTGTCATATTTTTATATCCCAACTAATAGGATTTGGGTTAAATATTTAAAGCTTGCTGGAGTGTGGCAGCATTTCCTTGAAACAAACAAGTCCAAGTTAAAAGTGTATGTATAATATACAATAACATCTAGCACAGTGGTTCTCAACCAGGGGTATGTGTACTTCTGAGGATACCCAGAGGGCTTCCCGGGACTACATCAATTCATCTAGATATTTGCTTAATTTTACAACAGGCTACATAAAAAGCACTAGCGAAGTCAGTACAAACTAAAATTTCATACAGACGATGGCTTGTTTATACTGCTGTATATACTGTACATTGAAATGTAAGTATAATATTTATATTCTAATCAATTTATTTTATAATTATATGGTAAAAATGAGAAAGTAAGTGCTTTTTCAGTAATAATGTGCTGTGACACTTTTGTATGTTTGTCTGATTTTATAAGCCAGTAGTTTTTAAGTGAGGTGAAACTTGGGTAAACAAGACACATCAGACTCCTGGAAGGGATACAGTAGTCTGGAAAGGTTGAGAACCGTTGAGCATTCATATAGCAATTGACATTTATATCTCTCAAAGTGCTTTGCAAAGAGTGGGGTAGCATTATCATCCCAGGTCTACAGTTAGGGAAACTGAGGCACAAAGGTGCAGTCACGCAGCAAATCAGTGGCAGAGCAGAGAGTAGTACCAATATCTCTTGATTCCCAGCACTGTGCTTGATCTTACTGGACTAATAATGTTGAATTTCTGAACCTTACTTGGAGTCCTTAAAGATGAGAGTGAAATGCTTTTAGAAAACAAGAAAAAATAATTTGGATAAGGAAAAGGAAATTCTTACCAGACTGTATAGACTTGCAATTTACAATTTAAAGCAGAAGCTTTTTGTTACCTGTGAGGACCTGAGGTCTGCTAATCAGGTTTCTGAAAACAGGAGTTGCAAACATCAAAACACCAAGTGAACCCCTGAATTTTCTCCTATTAAAGGAAACAGGAATTTTGCCACTGACTTCAATGGGAAGATCAGAGTCCTGCAGGGTAGGAAGCATAGGACTCTGAACTCAGAGCTTAGCTGATAAATTAAGGGGGTTGGTGAGGGAGGGCAGTTACATTTTTCATGGTGTTCTTTCACTTTTGAAGTCTATGCATGGTTTGTTAAGGAATCGTACACATCTGTCTCTAGCATTCCAGTTCATCTTTAATACAAATTAGGCCTTTGTGACTTTTATTTTTGGTAGTTCTTTTGTTTATCTTTGTAGGCCAAATCCTGCTTCTCTTCCAGCTGAAATCTGTGTAGCTGCTTGCATGAGTCTACACACTGGAGTAAGGGTGTGCAGCATTTACAAACCGCAACATCCTCACATAGCCTCATTCTGCATATAGACTAAAAAAAGTGTGGGGGGAATCTATGGTAAACTGAAAGCAGCAACATTAGTAAAACAGTGCTGAAAGAGCAGCCCTAAGCAACCTGGCTTGATTTTACAAAAATGGTTTTGCTCAATCTCCCAGGACCCCTTGTCACCCTCCCCTCACACACTTCAACTGCTGATGTGCACCACACATTGTCCAATAAACTTCTGTGGTTTAATGACTTCAAACTAAAGATCAGTGAATAAAAAAAAATGTTTATTGACATTTACAGTGAAGGAATCAAAGTCACTTTCAACATCACATATGATAAACAAGGGGCAACTTTATAAAAGCACGTTAACTCACCAGCACATTCAGTGAATGACTGCAGAGTACACATTTCCCACCTCCCATCTGCATTATTTAAGATGCACAGCAGGTACTTCCTTTACAAAAGGCATCAATTATCCCTCAACTGAGAGTAACACATGCTGGACAGTAAGAGAATTTCTCCTACGATAATTCATTATCATAATAACTTTGCCCAGGAGATCATACTAAAATAGTATAAGAACTTCAGAAGCATCAATATTTCTGAATCAAATCTTTCACTCAAAAGGTAAAGGCTAGACTCTCTTTATGATACAAATTACATCCTCAAATACCCTTTTATCCAAAGGTCAATACCTAATATAGGGCCAAAGCAGCTCCCGAATCAATGCCCATGGAAATCCCACTGACTTCAAAGGGTGTTGGAGAGAGGACATTGTTGAGGTAAACTCTGATGGAAGTCAGTGGGAGATTGGCTCTGTAAAGTGCCAGAGGTCTTCACCCTCCCTTCAGCTAGGAGCCACCCATATGGGCAGCATGTTTGCTGCAAGATACAAACCCCATCCTTCACTATGAAGGGAAACTACTGCAGAGACCATTTCTCCTGACAAACAATAAACCCCCCTCCTGGAAATCAGTTTCCTACTTTAAAGAGGAACCATTAAATCAAAGATCCCTTTGGTTTTGAAGCACACACACGCACACACACGCACACACAATGTCCACAGACAAGTCTACCATGGTCTCCAGATGGCAGCAACAGCCACAGGGATATTCTTCTGGGCAGGGTGCTTGTTGGGTAGCAGGCATGGCAATGGGGGCGGGCATTGCCCGGGGGGTAAGCACAGGTTATCTGGAATCATCTGAGCTTTGCAGAAATGCTTGATCAGCTGGGCCTGAGCTTCCTTCTTAGGCTCACAGTAGGAGAGGAAAAGCAGAGCCTCCTTCAGGCACTGCAGGTAACCAGTGTTAAAATCCTGTTCTGGGCTCTTTGGACTGAATGCTGGAAAAGAAATGGGAGAAAATGGACATGTTAATGGTCTGTCCAAACTCCGAACCGTGTACATACATCCGAAGGACTCAACACGAGGGGCCACATCCCACAGATCCTGGCTTATGTGGATTGTCCTCATGCAGATGGTCCCATTGACTCCTCCAGGAGTAAGGTTGACTCATGTGAGCAAGTATTTGGAGGAGTGGGCCCTCGGGGAAGTGAGTGATAAAGCATGCTGCATACTCACCATGCGCCAGCAGCTGGCTCTGCTGTTTCAGGTAGCTGACGGCCACTTCCAGGATGTCGGCTTTCTCCAGCTTGGAGTTGGGCTGGTGTCTCTGGAACTCCTTCTCCAGCAGGAGTTTCAGCTGCTCGATGCTGCTGTTAATCCGGTCCCGGCGCATTTTCTCCACCACCGGTTTCCTCAGCTGCATGAGAGAAAGGCCAGGTTGTTAGGGAGACAGTGGGATCCAATTTATTTACATAATCTCCATTGATTCCCACCCGTGTATGTTCAGACAAATTCCTACTTGGAAGGAATTCTATGGTAGGGAAGTGTCTACCTGTCCATCTGTCTTCCTCTTTTACCTCAATATGTTCATCCTCCATCTTTATGCCAGTCTTTGTTCTCATTCTTTACATCTTTTTTTCCCTCTATCTGTCACTAATCTATTTATCCTTCTTTTCATGCATCTATTCTCTCTCTCTCCCATGTTCCTGTATAAAACTGGTTAGGTAAACACCCAGCTGGCTCTGAAGTTTCAGATGCATTGGAGTCGCACTGAATATAACCTAACACATGCTTGCCAGCCCTGTCCAGTGTTCTACTTACTTTATTCTTCTCTTTGGGCAGCAGTTGCTCCTCCACCTGGACCATGAAGCTGTTGCTGGGAGCCATTCTTATCCTTGTCAGTTGCGGTCACCAATCTGTGGCTCAGGAGCTCCTGTGCTGAGCGCAAGGCTATTCAACAGCCTCTATTTATACCCCACAATGGCCAAGCAGATACGTGAGTCTCAGGCTTGTTGATGTTTCCCACACTCGTTCAGCCAATCCGGGCACACGGTCGAACAACAGAGGAGGCATCTATTAGTGCATGGTACATTGACTTTAAATGCCCCGGAGAGAATAACCTTCTGCCCAAACCAACCGGTGGAGTGTGCAGTGTGGCACGGTGGGGCTACACGAGGATCTGGGAAAGCAGTGACCCCCCAGCTGGTTGTGTGGGATCAATTGCATTCCAGAGTCACAACATGTGCCTGTCACCTTCATCCTGGGGATGGAGGCACACGTTTCGTGGAAGGTGGGGAAAAAGAGGGGGGCGGTGCCTTAAGGGTTAAAATAAACGACTCCGTATTCAGTGCCCGTTCCAGGAAAAGCAGAGAGCTGAACACCAAGCCTGATTATTACAGAGTTTACCAGCTGAAGGTCTTGTTTATCGAGTACTTGGGGTTTCCCCAGTACGGGCTGAATGGCAAAGCAAAATACTATTTATTGTCAGTGCAACATGACAGGCTTATTAGCAAAGGTCTTACATGCTGGGGAGATTCCAAGTGATGCCTGCTGGATGGATAGGTAGGGTGTGAATGGGGATGGATAGGTAGACGTAAAGTATGCCCTCATTTTCTACCTTTCTTGTCGATACTACACTTGTCACCACAGCGTGGCAACGAGTGACACCCAGACAATTCTACTGCCCTTGTGCAGGCTGTGGATCCAGCAGCAGGCAGAACTTGACCCATTATTAGGCCATCTTGTAGCTCTTTTTTCTCACACTCCTCTTTTTGGTCTCAAGAAGGTGTTTTCAGGGGCTCGAAAATAGAGACAGGCTCGAGTCAACAGCACCAGATCTGTTCCAACAGGCCTGGACGCTAGGCATGTTCAGATCCAGGTTAGGATTGGAATTTGGCAGCTCTGACCTATCTCTAGATCATCACACAGAGGGAAGCTCAGAAGGATCAGAGCTTTGGTTTAGCTTGGGTAAATCATTAAAAAAATTCAGAAGCTTCTCAGCCCATGTCTGACCCTCTTCTTGTAAATCTTGTGAGATCAGGCTTGTTTCTAAGGTTTCCAAGGCATCCAGCTTTCAGCCAGTCTAGCAATATCACTCTTCTTCACTGTAGAATGGGAACTCAGGGAGGCTCTGTGGTCCAGAGGGTTAGGTTCCAGACTAGGATCCAGGAGACTCTGCCACTGACTCACTGTGTGACCTTTGGCAAGTCACTTCACCTCTGTTTCCTGATCTGGAATAATAGAGCTTAGCTATGCTTGTAAAGGGCATGGAGACAAATGGATGAGGAGTGATTCTCATTTTTTTTTGTGTGGCTGAAAGCAGCAAGAGCAGAGGCACCTAGGAATTTTTTTAAATGAAAATTTAAGCAAACATTTTTGAACCTCAGAACTCTCTGTAGGTTTAGTTCACATTTGGGGAAAACGTTCAGGTCAGTTCTGATTTTTATCCAATTGGATAAATTTAATACCGGGGTGCAATCTTAAAGGCAGCAGTGAAAATAGCATAGAGCCAGAACCTCAGCTGATGGAAACTGGGAGAGCTCCGTTGACATAGGATAGAGGGGCATATATGGCGCTAGATTAAAGAGGGTTGCATATGGCACTATGGAAGGGTTATCCATGGAGCTGATCTGAATAGAGAGACGCTGATTTACACCAGTGGAGGATCTGGTCCATACTGTTTTAAGGATAGAAGTCCTAGTTTCTCTGCAAACAATGTGCATGGAACATGGAGACAAGGCTGATGAGCAGAGAAACAGAACTGTGTCTAGTTGCGGGAACTCAGCAATGGTTAAAGAAAACCAGGGTCTATATCCTGTGTGGAAAGCCCTGCAGTAAAGCCTGAGTTTAATAGGCATTTGTCAGGAAGGGAAGTCAGGGAAATAGCACGCTTCATGGTTTTCATTGTATAGGCCTGAATGGGCTTAGTTCTTTGTTAGGGACAGATGATGTCCTCAGAGGCTTTTATTCCCTGTGTTCTGGGAAAGCCAGGAGATAGGTCATCTCATGGACATTTTGAACCAGCCAAAGGATTAAAACTTTAGATAAGATGCAGCCCCAATGACTGTTCACCAGCACCGCATCTAAGAAGATGCTGCCCTTTTCCTTGCACCATTTTACCACTCCGTCTCCAAAAGGCCGTGTCCCTTGTCATCTTTCCCATAGCACTGGAGTGATGGCAAGGGACCTTGAAGCCAGGGTCTGACGGGTAGTCGTTGTACCAAGCTGCTTAAAGAGACTCTTCAGTGTCAAAGAGCATCTTTTTCCCAACTTCTGAGAGGCAGCCCTGACCTTTATTGCTGTATTATAACTGCTAGCCAGATGGTCTTTTGGGAGTTGGATTTTTTCCCTTGAATTCATTCAGGCTCAGGCACCGTCACTAATGTTGCAAGTAGTCGCAAGGCACACGCCTATTGTCCAAACAAGAAATGTTATCAATAGGGGAAAAGTGTGGGAAACTCGGGGAAATTCAAACCCACACAGCTTGGTGCTAATAACTCTTTTGTAGAGCCTGCGCTTCTGTCAATGCACCGGGAATTCATGTGGCTTTTCTCTTGGCGTCACTAAAGAGTGCATGGATGGCCATGCGGATTGGAGTTTCTCAGAGATCCTTGTTTACCAAGGGCAGGGGCAATGTGGGGGGCAAGGTGCAGAGTTACGCCAGTCTCTGCGGGTTCACGCACAGGGCTGGGATTCAGAAAATCTAGGCTTTGCCACTGACTCCCGTGTGACCTTGGACTAGTCCATGGATGCCTTTCTGCCTTGGTTTACCCTTCCATGGAATGGGGATAGTGGCACTGACTTTCCTCAGAGGGGTCCTTCTACGACTGACAGCGATGGGGGTGTGTGTGGGTGGTCTACCTGCAAGTCGCAGCATTGAGCCTATCTATACAATGCCTCCAACATGCCTTTCCCGCTTCTAGGGGAAAGGCACCAGGGGAGGGTGCAGGGGAGACAAGCTGAAGATAGGACTCAAAGGAGGACGACAGTGTGAACAGTCAGTAGGGAAAGAACTTCCCTGGAGGAAGAAAATGCCATGAGTGGCTTCTTCCTCCTACCCATGAAGGTTACAGCTGTCAAATTCTCTTCTTGCCCCATAGGGGCATCTGGCAAAGACCTCTTCTACCCTAATACATGTACCACTCTCACCTTGGTACTGCAGTTGGATGGGTGGTAAAGCCTTGCAGAACCTGCTTGGACTGCAGTCCTGAAAGGACATTTACATGTACTTCAGGCCAGCCCCGTATTAGCATCATTGTAGCAAACCCACTTGACTGGCAAATCTTCTAAGCTTCCTAAATTTTTAGAATGACAGGTTCCAATCCCAGCTCTTCATCTTCTTGAGTAGATAAATTGAGTTCTGCTCTGCGTGAGGGTCTCTCGGATGACACCTGGAAAAAAAAATCCTTCCTGATTACTGTGTACGGCCATTAGCGATCCTTTGGCACTTTCTATATGAGTAGTGGTTTAAACTGGCGGTGTTGGACCAAATCTACTCTGCCTCAGTGTGCTGATGGCCTCCACTCGAGAGATTATGTTACTTTAGTGGTCCTATACAATGTATGGTGTATCGTTTCTGAAGTGCTTTGGGGTGAAAGATGCTCTATAAGACCTGATCCTGTGATCCTTAGGTAAAACTCCTCATTTTCAGCCAGATTCTGCCACTTTCATTCATGTTGAATAGCACTTCATCCCACAAACCGACCAATTGCGCCATGCAGCATACGTGTGCAGCATACGTGTGCAGAATCTGCCCCTTTCAGAGGAAAAGGCATGATGATCAGGCCCATCACGTGTAAGTAATTGTTACCGTGCCATTATCTGGACAACACCTCCTCTCATGTTCCCCATGCAGGAGGCAAGTACAGGCTTTTGAATGCTGACCAAAAAAAATTAGGACCTTTGTAATGCAACTATAAACTACTCTCCCTGTATGTTTAACCTTCAGTTTCTTTCCGGATCCAGCAGTCTTAAACACTGTCATTTGAAGGTGCTGAAGAGAAGGCAAGCAGGTTTTGGTCACTGGACGACACAAACCGTATGAGCCAACCTAATCTGCATTTCCAAGGTAGTTAGAGGTAAAATCAATTTCCCCAGCTGCTTAAGTGAGTAACCCTGGAATATTCATGGGCCAATGACATATTCTCCTTACAGCAACTATTAAAAATTAAGCAATTATTATTTTTTTGCCTAGTGGAAATTCCCACAAGTCACCTCTCAGTATATTCAAGGGTGCACGAGAGGGATTTATTATTTCCTGGTATATTGACTCTGAAAGGCCCAGGGATTACAGCTGCTTTGCACATGAATAGATGGAGTGTGTTGTACAAAAGGCCGGGTCTGCAGGATAATGTGTTTGGATGTGGGAAAGCACTGACTCTCCAGGAGAGCAGGCTGGTGCCTGATGGCAGGAATCAGTTACATCTCAAAGGAGCACATTGCCCCAGGAGCAGGGGTTTATCAAAACAGCCACATTACGTGTTTATTCCCCACTCTCGCCTTTCCCTTCCAAAGCAGAGAGATCTATTTTCAAACCTCTTCCCTTGCATTTTTAAAGGGGCTTCAGTGAAAGGTGCCAGACTGAAGTCCTTTAGTGAGTCACAGAAACATGGGTACCCGCAGGGCAAACTTCTCTCCCACCCCCAAACTGGCAAAGGTGAAAGAGCCATGCATGGATTAGTTTTGCAAGGATTATGCCCAGACAAGGCCATCCTGGCATATTCTGTGCAGGGCACTTACTCTTCTGCGTGGGCTGCTGGTGGCCCTTAGCTCTGCCCTGCCACACAGCTGCCAGGCAGTGGCATGGGTAGTGGTGGTTTAAGTGAAGTGGCTCCCTGTCCAGTATGAAGCAGAACTGACACCCAGATGCTCATTCCCCACTGGCCACTGAACAGCCCTGGAATGGTAAAGCTTGGTGACATGGCTGACCCGGGCTGGATTCAAACAGGCAAACAAGGGTTAAAGATAGGAAGCAAGTGGATCAGGCCTGCTCCAGCTAGCTCAGCGTCCTCCTGGTCCAAGAGTGTCTGCTAGTGTCCTTTTCTCACTTTCTGCATACACACTTACAACCAATCAATCCCCTAAACCCTGCATTTGCAATCAGTGCCAGGGAAATTCTTCTGCCTACACAGCTTAGCTTCTGAGCTGCCTTGTCATGTGGCCCATGACCTTGGGCGGTTGCTTCCAGCTATCTCTACATAAAGAGACATTCAATTGTTCCTTCCATATGGCATGAAAGAAAGGTGCTTAGCACACCTATCAGCTTTAATGAGGCTTGTGATTGTCTAGCGATCAAAGACTCATTGGATGGCAGCGATTAACACCTTCCAGCACAACAATAAAACAACAACACCACACACACACACTTGCTGGTTACAGACCTGGCTGCACAGCTGAAATATTGGTTTGTGTAGGTTAATCTGGATGTTTTATTGAATTAATGGCACCAGCTATGAATCCTTACCTGGCCGATTTCATTGCTACAACAATCCTTAGAATGAACTTTTCAACCCATCTACTTATAGCAGGGCCTGGGTATCTCAGGGGATAGATAACTGGCTGTGGAGCCTTTCACCCTGAACTCTGGCCACACAGAGAGAATAGATGATGTTGAGGCAAACCCTATGAGGGACAGAGAATATGCTGGGCACCTCCTGCTTGGGGTGGAGTTGATGGGGGCGGGGCTGTTTAGCAGGTGCTCAGCATCTCTTAGGATCTGGCTGTATTGCCAGCTCCAGATTTTCAAAATACCTTGAGTCAGGTGCCCAGTAATCATGAGATTGGCTTAAAAGTCATCTGAGCTATTTTGGATTTTAAATAATTATTTTGGCATTCTTTTTATTTGCTTTTTGGTTTCTGAGCTTTTGGGCTGCATGTGGATCACACTTCTAAGTTTTTCTCTGAAATCATGAGGGCCGGCTGGGTGTCCAGGTGACAGGAGTGAAAGGGGTTAATGGAGGCCTGATGGGCCAATTAACTCGGTAAACGGGACACCGAGGGGAAAGCCCTAATTAAAGGAACAGCCTCACCTGTGCAGTGTAGAAGGAGTGGCCTGTATAAAGCCAGGTAGCTGATTACAGACAGAAGCTACAGGGAAGTAGGCTGTACAGTCATTGTCTGAGTGGAAGGAGGTTATGGGCTGGTATACCCAAAAAGGGGTGGGGGACTAGATAGATAGGAAGAAGCCCAGGAAAACACCAGGAAGGGGTAGGATGGTACAGAGTTCTTGGCTGCTTGTTATAGGGCCAGTGGCATTGGAACAATTTGTATAGTGGGGATGCTGAAAGCCCTGTATATGATGGAAACCACTTCAAGCTAGGGGTGCCACTGCACCCCTCAGCACCTGTAGTTCCAGCACCCCTGCCCTGGGCTGGAACCCTGTATAGAGGGTGGGCCTGGGTCCTCCTACCAGCCACTGGGGAATGGAAAGGGTGTTGGAGATGCCAGCAGGTCTGGAAAAACTGTGAATTCCTTGGAAGGGGGGAACCTTAGTGACCTGGCTGGTGGGCCAAGCCATGAAGTGGAGACCTCAGATGTGGAGTGAGCAGGGCTGCAGAGTGAGATAGGGTGGGGGAAGACACCATTAGAGAGACAGCACAAGCTTGGTAGAGAGAATTCCCAGAATGGCCAGCAGGAGGTGCTGCTAGTGATGGTTGCACACCGTGATGTATTAGAAACTTTCCTTCTTTAAGTGAGAGAGGGAACTGATGTTCTCAGATATTCCCATATGTGATATGATAGAGGTCTATAAAATCCTGACTGGTGTGGAGAAAGTGAATAAGGAAATGTTATTTACTCCTTCACATAATACAAGAACGAGGGGTCACCCAATGAAATTAATAGGCAGCAGGTTTAAAACAAACAAAAGGAAGGACTTCTTCGCACAACACACTGTCAGCCTCTGGAACTCGTTGCCATGGGATGCTGTGAAGGCCAAAAGTATAACTGGATTCAAAAAAGACTTAAGTTCATGGAGGATAGGTCCATCAATGGCTATTAGCCAAGATAGTCAGGGACCCCCCCATTCTCTGAGTGTCCCTAACCCTCAGACTGTCAGATGCTGGGACTGGGTCACTTGTTGATTGCCATGTTCTGTTCATTCCCTCTGAAGCACTTGGCATTGACCACTGTCAGAAGACAGGATCCTGGACTAGATGGACCATTGGTCTGACCCAATATGGCTGTTCTTATGAGAGATTATTACAGAGTAGGGGGCTTGGTGTCAAGAGAGAGATTAGTGGAGCCTTAGGGGCCAGAAAGTCCTGCCCTGTCACCCCAGCTCGGACGCTAACTCTATTTGTGGTCTTGAGCTAGTCACTCTAACTAAAATTTTCAAAAATGTCCACTGATTTCTGGGTGCCTAATTAAAGACACCTTCGGGCCGCGTTTCCAAGTACCCAGTTACAATGAAAATGGGGGGCTTTGCATTTCTGCAAAACAGGTGTGTGAAACTGAGCACCCAACACCACTGGCTGCATTTGTATCTTTGGGGCTGATCCTCCCTGCAAAATGTAGCTACTAACAATTTCCCCGTCTCACAAGGCAATTCTGAGACTTCATTAGCTGCTATTTGTAAAGTACTTTGGGAATAATACATAGTGCTTTGCATTTTCAGTCATGTGAGCCCTCACCATATCATTAGAATCAGGAGTTCAGAATACCGCATGTAGGCTCATGACAACGCCCAAAAGTTTAAAAGGATGTGAGATTGTTGTTAAATCATCAACCGCACCCCCCAACCAGGCCAGATGTTAAGGCCTAAAGAACTGAAGTGGCACAAGGAATTACTTTCCCAAGTTCCCCCCAGCTCAGGCTGACAGCTCTTGATCAATGTTTTTCTCCACAGTAAGTGCTATGCAGATGGCCTACCCAGAACAGGGCTTCTATGAAGTACAAAGGGAAGTCAAACACCATTTCTAATTCAGCTTGTAGCATGGCACACTTTCTTTATCCTCCGCCTGAATGCAGTGAATAGAGAAGCAGTGTGGGAAACTCAGAGGAACTCCAAACTCACACAGTCTGAGGGCCTGTAACGCACTCCTGTCCTCGGTCCCACATCTGCCTGTAGCAGACACACGGAGAGAGACTGACAGAAAGAAAAACTGGATTATAAAAAACTGCAAAGAGGGTGGTTGGGGGGAAATGCACTGAAAAAAAATGACGTTACGTAGCTGGAGAGAAATTGCCAGAAATGCAAACAGGGAGCTGTGGTTGATATTTAAACTTATCACGCCCAAGCAGCAGCACAGGGAACGACTAGGGGAAAAGGGCAGACCTAGGGTTTGATCCAACACCCATTCAAGCCCATAGAAACAGTCCCATTGAGTTCAGTATAGCTGGGCTGGGCCTGTGTTAGGTGCCGAGTGCTTTGTCTGCTCAAGAATATGCAGTATGGGATCCTGGGCTTTGCAAATGGCTTCCTCAGTGCAGCTCTGCATATCGGCTCTTAATGGAGAGAGAAAGAGCTGGGGCCCCAGCAACAACAACAGTCCAGGTGTCTGACTCCTTTCATGCAAAGATCTCAAAGCCCTTTGCAAATATTAATGAACCTAGCCTCTTTGAAGTGCTAGTCTCCTTGTTTTACAAGATGGAGAAACTGAGGCACAGAGGAGTGGAATGATGTGCTTAAGGCCGCACAGTCAATGAATGACAGAGCCCAGCAGTCTGAATGGCCAGTCAGTTGCTCTAACCATTAGTGATACTGCTTCCCAGCTCTGTCACGATGGCTGCTGTCAGCAGAGAGCTGTCTGAGCAAATGTCACTGCCCTCTGCAGATCAGCGGGCTGGCACTAGTCAATGTTGGGGTACCTGCCAACTGGTTTTGTCCCCTAATCAGGCGGCTCATTGAGTCTTTACCCACTGAACTCAAAAACCACAAAGTTCTCAAAACTTAGCCAAGGCCGAGTCATCTTTCATGTGGAAGCCATCCATGCAAAACCACAGACTGAGCCCCGGTGCACCCATGACTGGCCCAAAGTTTGTAACAAAACAATTGACAGACGTGGGTGGAGTCTGAGTTTACAGTGGCGGGCGATGCCTGATTTGAGCAGTTTTGCACTGGAGATTTTGCAGCTCTCTGATCCACAGGGCTGGAGAGGAAGGATGGCTGTGTGGGCAAAGGGAGACCTCTGGACTATTGCCACATCTCCCATGCTTCCTGTATGAACTTTAGAAAGTCACTGAGGGCCTAATGGTTTGGGTTTTTTTTCAAAGTAGATGCCCACTTGTATGTCTGCTTTCCATTTATGCGTATTGTTTGTAACAGGCCAAATACAGATTTGCATGTGCAAGCACCTAATTAGCCACCTACATGTGCAAATCATGATTTGGACACACACACACTACATGGTAAGTACACACAAAAAAGTAGGCCCAGATCTTAATGAATATCAGGCTCCTTAGCCTATTGGGTCCTCAGTTACCCTGGGAAACAGGGAAATGAATGTTTCCCAACTCATTTGTTCATAAATGCTTGAAAAGGGCTCTGAGCTGCTTGGATAGAAAGGCCAGATTCTAATCACAGTTATGCTGGTGAAAATCTGGGATAATTCCACTGAAGATGATGGAGTGACTCTGGATTTACATTGGTGTAGCTGAGAATAGAATATGGCCCTGGAAGTGCCAAAGATATAGGTCAAATCCATGACTTCTCAAGCTTTACTCAGGCTGAAATTCCCATTGGCTTCAGTGAGGGTTTCACCTGAGAAAGGGTGTCAGGATTTGGTCCAAGAGAAGATTTCCCTGAATAAGCTCTCTGGGGTTCAGTGCTACCTTTGCCAAGATCTTGCCGCCTTTCCCATCTCTCACACAGAGTCTTTGCCTCTCCTTTTCTCCTAAGCCCCCTAGCATGGTAAGTGGCTTATTAACATAAGGCTGTGGAAGTTTGTGTACCTCCAAGTTTCCCACACCATTTCTTAACTCCATTCATTCCACACACAAAGGAAGTGTGGCTGGCTACAAACCACATTAGCAATGGTGCTTGACTTTGCATTGTATTCAGTGGGAACCCCTGCTCCCAAAAGGTAGCAGTTATCAGAAAGGAAGCAGTCGGAGCAGTGATGATCTCTGAAGACTTAGGAAAGCAGCAGCTCCTTTAAAACGCTTTGAAAGCTAACATCTGGCAGGGATCGAGGAGGCAGGATATTGTTAACTCCACATTTCAAGTAAGGTACCTGTATATAGGATCTTATGGTCATAATCTGTTTCCTTTCCAGTGTTGTGTGCATTGGTCTCACAATAGAAAGCAATCATTCTGACTTTGGGACATTAATTCCAAATTCATGATCCCTGGTGTAACTCGTTTGACACCTGTGGCTTTATACTAGGGCTGAATTTGGCTCACTGCCCCTCTCTGGGATTTCCAAATCAAACTGGAGTTAGAGCAATGTATTCTCCTGTTGTGCCAAAGTGATGGTCTCCTCCAAAGCTAATTCTTCGCTGGCTAGTTAATTTCCTTTGTTGATTGCAAAGCCACAGGAAAAAAACCATTGAGCCATTTTTTTTTAGTTTATTTTTCCTGAGACTGGAACTTTTGTTTCAGAGACTACAGAAGCCTTGTTGTGTGACTTGGAGAGGGCAGGGAAAGGCTGCCGTCAGCCCAGGAGTCTTTGTACTTGTCACTTTACAGACCATAGTTAAACCCCACAATGACCCAGTGAAACAGACCTATTTTACAGCTAGGGAAACTGAGGCACATAGCAGTTAAGTGACTCACTCAAGGCCACAGAGTCCATATCAGAGTCAAGGACAGAACTTGGGATTCAATGACTCCCAGCCCCAACCCTACCATAATCAAAGGGCTCTAGCAAACTGGTCCATCAAATTTCAAACTTACCAAAAAACCAAACAGGACTAGAAAGTAATTCCCCTGGAGGGCTTATTGGCAGGGTCCTTAGGAGGAATCAAGCAGGGATTGTATCCCATATAGTTAATTTCCTGCAAGTGTTGATTAATTTCTGGAAGCCTTTGTGGTGTGGGGGGAGCAGATATTTTGTTCTGTTTTCCAATGGGGCAAATTCTGCAGTCCTTAATCGAGTAATATTCCCATTGACTTCAGTGGAGCTAAAGAAATTCAAGATGGCAGGAGTTAGCCCTATGTAATTTTTTTTGATTATTCAGACTGAGAAGTAAAATGTCTGTGTGCAAATTCTATTGTTTGTAGAACCCCATGTTCTAAAAATAACAGGCCAGATCCTCAGCTGGTGCAAATGAGCGTAGTTCCATTGACTTCTGTGAAATTATTCAAATTTAATTGGTACCAACCGAGGGGGAAAAAAGTGTGACTCTAATTACCCCAGCACAGTCAACTAACAGCTTTGAGGATCTGGTTGGTTCTGACTGAGTCTAACCCCAAAGTTTCTCAGTTAGAAAGAACATGGGTCTGGAGCCATAGCACAAAACCCCAGTAATGGCCAGAAGCCCAAACTGTGATAGAAAACCTGTCACCTGTGCACCCCCATGTCTGTTCTAACAGGCTTTACCACAGAAAGCTCATTTGTCTTGCACAAAAATAAAAGTCCTGAGATGGGCCACAAAACTCACAGGGCCCAGGTGCCCCCCCTAAAGGAGAGTACGTGTGGAAATGCTTTGATTGTTCTATACAACTGGTTATTACAAGGAGGGGCATCTGACACTTAAAACTGTTTTGTTAGATTAAAACATGGGGCGTGCGCATGTGTGATGGATGTTGCAGGGACAATTTATGGCATGTCTCGTAGCTGGTTATTAGTGAGCTCATCTGCCAGGGAGAAACAATCTCAGGCAAAGCTGTCAGTTGAATGTGCGGGCTGGGGAACCGGCATGTTATTCCCTATGTGTCATTGACTAATCAGCCCTAGAAATGAGTTTGCTGCTTCAGAGTTTTTGTTTCAGAGGCTGTCCCCAAGAGGGGTGCAGGGGAGCAAAAGATGAGTATTCTAGGTGGCATTTCATGGGCTCAGAATTAATCCACCAGCTTCGGAGGAAACATGTGAGATGGTGTCACAAAACTTTCCCACAACTTGACATAAAAGACTCAGAGCTCAACAGCTGCCGTTCTGTACAAAAGAAGGGAGCCTATTCAAGGGCAGTACAATGGGGGAAGGAAAAGCAGATCCTGGAAGAGGTCACTTAAGCCTTACCTGGTTTTAAGAATAATTGAATTAGTGAGAGATGGCTAAGTGTGTGCATGTGTATTCACTTTCATACACATTATTTACCCACAGATTTATTTAATGCCATTTCTATACCATGTTCCAGGGCATGATCCCCAAACACTTAAATATAAATTGAGCCTCATGAGAATATAGAGAGAGGGGAATATTACAATCCCCTTGTCACAGCCGGGAACACTGAGGTCAGGAGAAGTGAAGTGACCTGATTAAGTTCACACAGTGAATCTGGAACAAATTTGGAAACAGAACCTTGTGTCTAGCTGCCTGGCCCCATGCTATAACCCTAGCCTTGTAATGTAACTCATTGGAATGGAGGACATGTACTGTTTTTATCAAGCTGACTCCATGCAATTCTAAACATACAGATGGTGCAGAAATCAATCTGCTTCCATTTGATACTCTGTTTATCTTTGTGTGAGTTAATGTAATGCTCAGAAAAGTGAGTGAGGACTCCTTGTTATTCAGGCAGGCAGAGTATAGTCAGGTGTAGTGCAATTTTATTATTGTTGTTGTTTTTGGACACATGCTGCCCTGAGAACGTATCTTAATATCCGAAATAGCAGCATCAATTGCTAGTGCAGTCCTGGGTCTCTCTAGAGCAGAGCCTGCCAATAGGATCAAATCCTAGTATGGCGTGTGGTCTAGAGAAGGAGATTAGGAATCAGGATTCCTGGGTTCTGTTTCCAGGTGTTTCTGATTCATTGTGTGACTTTGCTCTGTGCCTCAGTTTCCCCATTGGTAAAATCGGGATAATCACACTAAATCCTTCCTCGTGGTGGGGATGGAAGGGAGTGGGCTAACTTAATGACTAACTTAATGTTCATTATATGTTTTGAGATCCTTGCATGAAGGTAATGCATAAATGCAAAAGTATTACAGATATTCAGCACCTACTAAGACTCTTCCTTTCACCTCTGGGTTCTCTCTCCCCTATTTAAGAGCAGATAAATAAAGTATTATTGTGACTATTTTTCCCATATGGGGAAACTCAAGTGCTGAGAAGTGAAGTGCCTAAGGTCACACAGGACATCTCAGAACAGAACTCAAATCTTCTTCCTCCCTGTCTTCTGCCTCTAACCGCCACACTGTCCTCTGTATAAATAAGCAATAGACAACACTCTGTATAGATATGTGCGCGCACAATGAAGTGCATTGTTTATCTTGAGTCAGACCATGGAGTCCACACTCTGCTTTGAGTCAGGCGACACTCGCATTGATGGCAGCTGAGGAGGAACTTCAGAATCCGGCTCATTGTTATAAAACCCCCAAACCAACAACCCTGGAAATTACTCAAATAAATTCTATACTTTGTTTTCAGCAACTGGTGAATCCAGCAATCTCTGAGTAAGTGTGCTGCTTGCCTTCATGGGTGTGCCTGGGGGAGTGTGTATGTGTGTGTGTGCCCCAAGTGTGAGCCTGTGTATGCATATTTTCAAAAGAGATGCAATCCCATCTCTTCCTCTGCACAGATTTCCCGCCATCAGCAATTCTCCCCTTCCCCCATTCACAATTGTATGTGGACTGAACATTGTGTGTGCCTGGAATGCTATTGATCTGCAGCAGCAGTCGGCAGTCTTTTCTCACTGAGGGCCAGCTCTTTCCCAGCTCCTAACATGTAATTCGGATCCCAATCTTTCACGTACCACACACTCCCCACCTGCTCATCTGGGAGAAGGTCATTATCCCCCCGCTATTCAGTGGTGATGGAGCATGCAAGAATAGATGCTTCTTCTATTGTCCTGCCTATCTCTGATTGGCTCTGGAGTGTGGGAAACTCAACCAAGCCAGAGACCCACAGATTCTCAACGAGGTCGTGCAGTATAAATATAGGGCAGAGTCAGTTTCCAGCGCACATTTCCACAGGACTTCAGCACGACAGAGATCTGCCTCCTTAGCTCAGGACAGATGGCCCCCACCACTGTTTTCATGGAGCACAACAACCTGCTGACACCAAAAGAGAAAAACAAAGTAAGTACTGGCACAGTCTGCTTTGCTGACTGCTTCAGTGAAAGAGAAGGGGCTATCTCCTCAGCTGGTACAAATAAGTATAGCTCTATTTCTATGCCAGTTTACACCAGCTGAGGATCTGGCCAATGCTGCCTAGGTGCACTCAAGCTATGGAGCAAACGGTCCAGAGATGTGGCAGAGTTAGGATGTTTCCTAAGCAAATCTTTTATCCTGCTTTTTGCAGCTGAGGAAACCAGTGGTGGAGAAAATGCGCCGGGACCGGATTAACAGCAGCATCGAGCAGCTGAAACTCCTGCTAGAGAAGGAGTTCCAGAGACACCAGCCCAACTCCAAGCTGGAGAAAGCCGACATCCTGGAGATGACTGTTAGCTACCTGAAACAGCAGAGCCAGCTGCAGATAAAGAGTGAGTATCAGACTTGGCTTCTGTCTTAGCTCTGTGTAAACCAGTGATGTGCTTTATGAAGCTCCAGGAAGTGACATGAACAATGAGTCTAAATGATGGTCTCTCTCTCCTCCCCTCTCACTTTCCTTCTCTAGCTTCAGGATCCATCCATAAAAACTCTCAGTTCGACTTCAAGGAAGGGTATTCCAGGTGCCTGCAGGAGGCTTTCCATTTCCTGTCTCTCCATAAAGTCCAAACAGAAACGCAGACCAAGCTCTTGAGTCACTTTCAGAAGAGCCAGTCAGCTGCTCCAGAGGTCATCTGCTCGCCTTCCAGCCAGAACACCCCAAAGCAAGCATCCCTGAAGAACGCCAATTCTCTCTGGAGACCCTGGTAGACTGAGGGGGTGGGGGAAAGGCTTACTCTATGGACCTTTGTCTTTTTTATTCCAGAGGATGGGTGTGACTGCATCTGATAGTCCAACCCTGATCCTCTCTTACGTAGGGAATATTACTTCCCCTGTTTTTATTTATATGTGGAAAGAATGGAATACTCTTGATTCTTCAATCTCATGTGGGATCCTCTGGAAAAGGATCAAGTATTCTGTTGAGTGGTATTTAAGCTGTGCAGACACTGGTGATAGTAATGTACACCAGGGCCCCCAGTCTAGGGGTGCGTGTCTTCATAATGAAGGAGGTTTCTGTAGGTGGTTAAATGTTATCAGTGTTACAGTTGTGTTAAGATTGTAACAGATAGCGGTCTCTGTAGGAGAGAATTCTCTAATTTTGCTTGTAAAAGCTGTCTGCTTTACTCCCACTTCATTAGCAACCTTTGCTCATTTTTAATTCAGCACAAATTTAGCTCTTCCGTTGGTGGACAGTTTTACAAGTTTTGCTCTCTGATTGCTTGCAGCTTGTATAGCAGCAAAGATGGATACCTAGCTTCTGTTCACTCACCACACTTTATACATCAGGGCTAGAAAGAGGTCATTAGATAAAACTATGTGGAATATTTCTACCGTTTTGCTGCTTTTTCTGTTTAGGAAAATAATACTTTAATGCTTTATATTAAAGAGAAAAGGAAGTAGATGCAAGGTTTGGTGGTTCAATGTTATACATTTTGGCTGTCAGTCTAGCTCTTTCCAGCATGTTCATTATGATAATGATTGTTCTCTGTGCTGAGCGGTTTCATTCGTTAAGAATGGTGGGTTTCTCCCACGGCTGAGAACGGCCCTATGGGCTTTGTGCATACTATGTATGCATCTGTCTCACATGTTTGTAGAGAGAAATAAAAATGCATTTGTGTGCAACTGCTGGCTAGGTTTCCTTTTTGTCGGCGAGGTGCTGTTGCATGGGCACGGAAATGCTCCTTGCTAATTTAACAACCACACATTCATTGCAAGAGGAGACTTTTCAAACCAAAAGAGCTTGTGTTCCCACCTAGCTTAGGTTCTGACACGGCTCCCATCACTGAGCTATCTGAGCACCTCACTATCTGCAGCATATTTATCCACACAACCCCTGGGAGGTAGGGCAGGGCTATTATGCCCATTTATCTCCAAGTCCCTTCTTTTACTAACTGTCTTCTGCAAGGTCACACAGGAAGTGTGTGGCAGAGCAGAGAATTCAACCCCACATTCTCAAGCACCAGGTTTGAACTTTAACCACTGGACCATCCTTCCTAGAGCATGCATGACATTCCCTACAGGGATGAAAGCAAAGGTTAGACACCTCTAGCCACTCAGCCTCTTGTTTTGCCAGTACCCCACTGCCCCAGGAAGCACAGGCATCTGCACTGGTAAGCAGCTCCTGCCATTCTGATCTCTCTTAAAATCCAGAGACCTGATTCTGATCCGTGAGGGCAATGGATTTACACTGGCATAAAACTGATATAACAAAGTAGAGGGAGGCTCCCGGGTGCGCCTGCCTCCTGCTTTTCACGGCTGAATGACTAAATGACGCAACTTTGGCAGGTAAGGATGGGTCCAGGGACATGCCTGTGCATTTTCTCCATTGACCTTTATGCTACTTAGACCTGATGTTCTGCAGTAAATCCACAGTGCCACCTGCTCGCCAGTGTAACGTCAATGCCATGCAGGACCTAGAACTCTCTGGGCAAGAAGCTGTGCTACGTCACCTTGGATTACCCAGTGCTGTTGAGGCCCTTGCTTTAAATAAATGGCACCAGTACAGTCAAGTGCCATCAGCCAGAAGCCTTTGAAAAGGGCCCCACACCTGTGTCAAAAAGACCCCATGTACTGGCTAAAGTTTTTAAAAAAAACAACCCAAAACAAAAAAACCTACATTTTAAAAAAATACTAGCCAGGCCCACAGAAGAGGGGCAATGCTCACTGCCCTCACATCACGGCCTGTGGCTCTGAGCTGGGCCTTGGCAAACTGGGATCAATTCCCAGTTATGCAGCCGCCTCCATGTGAACTGCTCTTTCATTTCAGCCATTCCAATGAACGAACCATTAGACTCTCTGGGGTTTGTACAAACCCCAAGGGCAGCCCCTTGTGACCCATGCAATACAGTCATTCTGTAAGTGGGTGTGAAGTTGCTGGGAAAAGCAGGATGTCCTGATCAGGAATGCATTCCTGGCTAACAAAGCATGGCGCTCTGCCATACCCTTTGCTCATCCAGGATTGTGATTGTTCTTTGTAATTACAGGGAATGGCGTGTTCTGATAGAATCTGTGGTTGCTTTGTAATACATGGTTTGTATCAGGAGACTGATTCCTTGCCCACAGGAGCCCTCGTATGTACATCAAATAAATAAAGGCTATGCAGTCTCTTACTGTGTGTACAGCACCTAGCACAATGGGGTATTGATCTCAGCTGAGGCCTCTACCGTATCAATAATTATATGTCTTCCAAGTAGTGACCGATGGGGCAGGGTTCTCCACTGCTGACCGGACACTAAAAAGTCCAGTTGCTCACAATAACCGGCCTCTGCCACCGTGGGGCGGGAAAAGCAGCAGCTGCTGCTGGAGGAGCTGCTTGCAGAGCTGCCAACGCCTGACTGAGGGGCCATGGAGAGAAGAGACTGGCTGGCTCCCCGACCTCCTCCAGCCTCTCCAGTGGACCCACTTGTGTGTCCGCCCCCTCCCTTCATCGCACTGTGCCCCGATTTCCTCACCCTCTTGCTCCAGGGACTGACCCCCCCCCCGAGCCACTGTGCCCTGATTGCCCTGGCCCCTCGCTCCAGGGACTGACCCTTGCTGTGCCCTGATTGCCCCCACCCCAGCCCCTCGCTCTGGGGACCGACCCTCTCCCCCTCCCCCCGAGAGCAACGGAGGGAGGGGCAGAGGCAGGGCGGGGCCTCAGGCGGGGCGAGATCTCAGGAAAGAGGCGGGGCCTCGAAGGGAAAGGACAGGGAAGGGGCGTGTCCGGTTTTCAGCAATTGGGAACTTGGCAACCCTATGACCTGGCCTCAGCTGCAGAGATCCGGCTGTACCAACATAGGCGTAGTTTGACTTTTATATCTGGGGGGGCCAGCTCCAGCCAGGCCAATGGGGCCGCGTCTGGGGGGAAAATTCCATGCCTGCCTGAGGTTTGCAGTTTGGGGGGGCAACGCCGCCCCCCCCATCCCCTCCAAACTACATCACCATGCAGCAGGGCTGTAGTATTTATAACCTATAGAAGCCCTTAGAGGAGAACGTTAGCCAGTGTACGATGCTGTTCCTTTGGCAGACTGAGTATTCGAACCTTGTGGCTCTAAAACACGCACAAGGATTTTAAACCAGATTTTTATTTCGATTTCGCACCACCAGGTGTCTCACCAACGGGGGAGGTTGTTTTTGCAGCTAGTACAAACCCAAATATGGCTGCAGAGTTGGCGACAGTCTGCAGGAGGAGGAGGAAGGTCACAGTTCCGTGTTAACTCTTTCTTCTCTTCCAGGCTGCCAGCTGAACGGCTCCACAGGCAGGGCCCAAGCATAATTTTTTCGGGCCCAGTACAAACTTGTAACACGGCCCCCTCCCACACACACATACCCGTGGGGGTTGCAGCCTGGGCCGGGCCCCCCAGACCCTGGTAAAGTGTACCCTTTCTCCCCTCCCCCCGTGTGGGGGCCCTGTGTACGGAGGAGGCGCACTCTCCACATCTGCTGCGTGGCTCTAGAGACGGGTCTAACACTGTCCCCAGGGCATCTGAGTTTGTTTACAAGGGCTGGAACCAGCTGTGCTGGGTTTAGTTTCCTGAGAGGCCTGGGAGACACCTACGAGGTTGTAAACAGCCAGCTAGCAGAGCGTAAGCAGTACGCCACAGGCTGGTGATTAGTCACTGTGTTACTGTGTTTCATTTTAATGAGCAAATGTTATGAGGAGGAAGGGGGAAGTGGGAGCTGGAGATTTTACATAAGCCCCCCCCCAAATGCATCCTTTAAGGCAGAACAGTGATTTCCATGGCAAGCAGCTGCAATGCCACACACAGGATAGTTTTGATATTAAGTAAAAAAAAACCACAGAGAAAAATCTTCCTTCTTGCAGTGCAGCGGGGATCCTGTAACTATGCATCTGCACCCATTAAGCGTAGAAAACCCCGTATTTGCTCTCCTCTAGGTTTTTATCTGGCAGTGTCTGAGCAGACAGGTGGGTGTGGGCATGTCAGCCCGCTGTTTGTGCAAGCGCATGCTAGCACAGGCACTAGCTCGGTGCACTGAAAGGTGCAGCCTCACACCTACATTTACAAACACCGCCCACAAGGTGCCCAAGCAGAATGGTTTCATGTTAGAATGATTCTCAGTTTCCACACTTAGTGCCTCCTGAAAGGAAATGCAGTCAGCTCAATAATGACACGTCTCACTTCTGTCTGCACAGCGGTTTTTGAAACTCTGGCCCCATTATTTAGGTGCTCCAGAAAAATCCTGGCCAGATTCGTCTATAGCCAGTGTCACACTTTCCCCCAGTTACTTGTGCAGGTCTGTCACACACAGGGCCAGGAGAGAGGAATAAATAGAAAAGAACAGGGAGGTGTAGGGCAGGTGTAGTACATGGACATACTTCTAACTTGCTTTTTGACAGGGAGACAACTTCAGGTTGACAGTGGCACTTTGATCAAAGCTCTCTATTGCCTACCAAACCTGGTGCAGCTTATGCAATAACATCCTGTTTTGAAAGGAAAAAGTTCACAGTTGTGGCTTTGTGTTTGAAGAGAAGCTTTAGCTGTAACCTTACCTGCCTGGGACATGTGGGTGTGTGTCTTAAATCATTCATATCTGTAAAGCACGCTGAAAACCTCACTTGGGGGTGGGAGCCATGGATGATGATGATAAATAATTAAAGGACAGAAGTGTTTGTGTCTTAGGAGAGCCCAGCAGATTTGTGCCGGCTGCTGTGCTACTTTCTTATCATTTAACCCTTGCAAATCCTTGTTATTCCAAATAGTCTCTTTTTTTATTTAAAAGGGCAGAAATTAGTTTCAAACACCCCCCTCCCATGCAGGAAATTTTCACTTAGGCTTCACTTGGTGCTGTTAGCTTCCTGGAAACCCTGGCTGGCCTGGGAAGAGCAGGAGTGATGTTTGGCCAGTAAGCAGATGAGCCAAACAGCAGGCTCTCAAGGTTGCAATGCCCCATCTTTTCCACTCCGTTCAGGTTTTGTTTTATTTCCTTTCTCTCAGGCCCTCGGTTATATTAATCCCTGTTTATTAACGACTTAGCCCTTTTGGAGTGTTTTTTTGTCTGCAAAGATAATCAGCAACAGTGTCTTAGAGCTCGATATTTCCTGCCTTATATTGAGTCAGACGCTTCAGACCTGCTGCTGTAAACTGGCTGTGAGCATCATGCGTCAGTTTGAGCCTCAGTTTCTTCTGTCCACGTTCAAAGGCCATCAACCTCTGCTGTAATCGATCCAGATCCTTAGCCTCCCTGATGATTATCATCTGCCGATGGGGAAACTGAGGCAGAAAAATTAAGTGTGTTGCAGAAGTCCACGGAGACTTGCAATGTCAGAGACATGATTAACACAATTGGAACAAATGGGTCCCTTCACTAATACTATTTTTTTAAATAATATTTTGCTGTGGTCTGTTTTAACTGAACACACAACAGTTTCTGACTGATCCTTCCTCTGTTTTGCCTCACTAACAAGACTGAAACTCATGTGGCAATACTGCTTTGTGGTTAGAGATGAGTGCTGGGAATCCAGACTCCTGGGTTCTGTTCTTAGCTCTTTTGCTGACTTGCGGCATGGCTTTGACCAAGTCACTTCCCCTCATTGTGGCCCACCTTGTAGCTAGCCATAAAAAAGCAGTAACAGCACTTCACTGCCTCACAGGGTTGTTTTGAGTATTTAAAAATGCAGCAGTTCTTTATATAAAAGGTTAGAGTCCAGCTTTCCTCCCCACGCTGCCCCGCCCACAGGAAACTGACTAATGCTTGTCCTAATAATTCTTTCCTGACAGTTTCCTGCATAATGGAGCTGGTTAGTTTACAGCCAAGATTTATCGACACAGCGGGAAGCTGCTATTGGAAACACAGGACTGACTGCATGGCCACTGTGGAGGAGGCTGCAAGGTGGGGGATATTTGGTACTTGTGCCCTTACTTCTGACTCAGAAACTCCGCCAGGAGCCACTTCTGGAAGGAAAGGTCTATAGAAGAAATGCCTCGGGGGGCAGAACTAGAAGGAGGCACCTGCAGGAAATGCTGTTTGAAGAGTCATTGTGATGTTTTTGCTTTCCCGAGGAGCAGCTTCTTGGGAGGATGACCATGCTCACCTACTTCATCAGAAGATTTGTGCAGCCTTGTGTGTGCCAGCCAGAGCCACGTGCAGGTGAGGAACTGTTCTCCAGGAATGCTAGGGAGCTGTGCTTTATTTAAGGTGAATTGCACAGGTTAGGAGGGGCACATGCAATGCATGCTGTGATGCAACCTTGCCCTGCTTATAGCTATGCCGAACGCTGCTGCAAAGATACTTTCCCTACTTTGTTACTCGTACCATGTCACTGCCCCCCCTTCCATTGCATCAAACACCAACAACTTGTCTCTGCTTTCAAGACCCTGCTCAGCCTATCTCCACTCACCCCATCATCTCACCTCATTTGCTACCCAGGTGTGGACTCCCACCCATGCACCAGGTGTGTGTGTGGAGGGGGACCCATTTTTCCCCATTGGTGTGTTTTTGTGATTGAGTGGCCATGTAATTGGCGGGGGGGTTGAACGGAATGTGATTTTTCGATTGGCTAGATGAGACTTGTTGAGAGGCAGAGTAGCCAACCCATTGTTGGGGCACCTTTAAAAGCAGGCCCAGTTGGGGGTGTTTGGGAGGGTGGTTTTGCCCCTTTATAGGTGGCTGGGCATGTGACATCTGGGGGTGCAATTGTACCCTGCAAGCCCGGCTGCCTCCCAATGTCTCACTGCTTCCTTGGCATGCACTGTCTGTCTGTCCATCTCCATCGGCTGGGTCCCCCAGCTGACGTGTCTGGTGGAAGCTCAGTGGGGCAGGGACTGTCTGTGCATTGTGTGTCTGAGTAGCGCCTGGCACGGGGGTGGGCCATGACTGTGGCTCCTCGGCGCCACGTTAGCACACTGCATCATAAACCCCAGGTTAGGCCAGGAGGCCAGGGGAGCAGAAAGCACAATGGGGGAGATGTTTCTTTTTCTTGAGCCTCCTCTGGGAGCTAGGCTCGGGGCACAACTGGCTGCTTTTTGGGGTCCTGGCCTCTAGGAATCAGAGATTATAGAGGGCAGAGTGGGATGCTGAACTTGACACAGGTTGCCCATTTCCAGATGTCCCCGGCCTTTGCTACAAGCAATTCAAAAGTCTCTCCTGTGATAGTCACTGTCCCCAGATGGGGAAACTGAGGAGGAAAGGTTAAGAGAGTTGCCCAAGGCCACAGAGAGTGGCAGTATCAGGGCCATTATTAGCACAGTATTAATGGAGCCACCTGTCATTCTAATTAACAAATACAAACAGAAGTTCTTAGTCCTGGGAGCTGCAGACCCAAGATGAGAAAGAGAGCTGGAGTCAATCCTGATTCCAGCACCATCATTCCCGCCATGCTCCAATCTGGACAGCCAGTTTTGGTGTCCAAGGGAGAAGTTCCCCCACCAGCTATTCAGGTCCTGGCTGCAGGTTATAAAATGAGCAAATAGGATAGGGCTAGGCTGCAACAGTCCTTTGTTGGCCATTTAAGGGAATAAAGCTACCCTCCCACCCCAGGTCATGATCTGGCTGAGGTGGGGAGAGCGGTGGGGAGCTATCCACCTGAGAAAGTGCTGCAAGCTGGCTGGCTCCACTCTCCCCATTTGCTAGCTAGAATAGTTGGGTGAGTGGGGAAGAGGCTGGTTCAAGAAAAGGGGCATTGTAATTTTCTCCTCCCTCCCAGCACAAGAGGGGAATTGGGTGAGTCTTTGAGTCCCTCCCTCTCTGCTCCCTCACATTTTGTTCTCTGCTCTGCTCTTGCAGGGTGGTGGGGTAGCTACATGCTGCCCTTCACTAAGGGCAGATTGCAAAGGCACAATCTGCCACTGAGACAACATCAACATGGGACTTGCTGTAGGCATGTGACAGGGCCCGCATTGTTACCAGGTCCTTGCTTTTTACATTGTCTGGGGCTCTCTACCCAGTTATCTGAATCTGTGTGGGTGATGTATGCACTGGGTTTCAGCCGGCATGCTTCAAACCATATAGTAAATGAGATGTTCCTCTTTCACTATCTGGTTTTGAGGTTGGGGCTCTGGCACAAATCTGGATTGTAACTTTGAAGAGCAGCTTTGTCTTTGGTTTGACTGCACCTGTGTATGTTGCCCTGAAACATGTCTTCTTCCTGCAGCACTCCTGAAGAATATGTCGTTAAAACCACCGACTGAGGAAGCCACAAGTACAACATTGGTCTTTGCTGTAGCATTTGCAGCCTGCTTTTCGCTGTCTGTGAAGTATGCAAGTTTCCTGTGCATGTGAGGAGTCGGTACAGACTTTTTGAAGTAAATCAAACCCACGGTGCACACATGAGCACCTTCTGCAGCCTGTACGCAGTGTCAGCGCATCATATTGTGTCTACGGGGGAAAATCAGTCTTAGGAGACAAACTTAGATAATTCAAAAGAGTGTTTAGCAAACCGTCTCTAAACCGGTCTCATCCAGGGATTAGGGCTAACAGTGACAGACGAACCTCCAGAAATTTAGGTCTTTAATCAGACATTTTGAGGAAAATTCCCTCGTATTGCTTATGTTGCAGTAGCCCCTAAAGCTCCACCTGAGATCAAGAGCCCGTTGTGCTAGGCACTGTACAAACACATACTAAGAGGCTGTCCCTGCCAAAGAGCTTGCCGTCTAAATAGACAAGCTAGACAAAATATGTTTTCATCTCAGGTTTTCAACTGATTTCTGGGTCCTGTGACCCGTCCCCCCCACGTCCCCCGGTCTGAGAGGGTGGGTCTTTTGTTCCTGGTGGTGGTGGGCTGCACCCACCATTTCCTAGGATTCCAGTAGGCTAGCACCGCACCAATTTGACATACTACAGAATAATCCTGGTGACATATTTCAGCCCGGGCCACAGCTCAGTGGCTGTGTGCATCAGGCTGAGGAGGTGTCTGCGGTCAGGAGGTGTCAGGAGGATATTTGTAAGTCCCTACAGCCTGGGGCTCTCCATAGTCTGGGGTTTGTCTCAAAACTGACAGTTCTCCTCTGGGGATTGAAATTCAAGGCTGAGTTATTACTTTCACTGTTAAAACCACCAGTGAAAGCTGGGTGTTTGTCACAATGAAGCTTCATTTTGAGTGGACTTTTTGGGCCATGGCACAAGGCAGGCTGCTCCCTTTCCAGGAACACCGAACGAACTGGAACATGCTGCCCTGCAGGCGCCATTCTACGGTGGCCAGTAGCCTGCTCCAGCGCTTGTTCCTGGCTGTTGCTGGCTGACTTTAGCTGCTGACTAAGCACTAAGCTAGCCGATCAGTTGAATCTTATCTGCAGTTCCCCAGAATGGAGCAATATAACTGGCTCCTCCCAGTCCCCCTGTGGCTTGCCTGCCCTGCCCTGTTTGATCAGCTCTGAGAGTCTGTCTGCACTGCCATTAAAACCCTGCAGCTGGCCTTGACAGCTCCCTGGGCTTGGGCTAAGGGGCTGTTTAATCGCAGTGTAGACATTCGTGGGCCCAGGCTGGAGCCCAGGCTCTAGAACCCTGCGATGTGGGAGGGCCCAGATCTCAGGTTGCAGCCCTAGCCCAGCCTGAAAGTCTACACAGCAATTCATCAGCCCTGCAGCCTGAAACCTGGGAGCCCGAGTTGTCTGGCATGGGCCAGCTATGGTGTCTAATTACAGTATAGACATACCCTGAGGTGCTGAATACGTTTGCGGGCGGGGCCACCCCAGCTCCGTCAGGCAGCCTGCATGCCTCTCCTCACTTCAGGGGCTTGTGCGGGGAGCGGTGTGGCTGCATAACTCGTGCTGTGAGGTCAGTGGTTCCCGTCAGGCTTCACAGGACTGGTGCCCCACCATGGATCTGCACCATCCCTGCTTCAGCCCAGGGAGCCCTCTGCACCCCGTGCTCCTGCAGGTGTGCCATCCTGGCATAGAGGATCCCTGTGCTGGGGGTGTAGTCACAAGCCGAGAGGCTTCGCGTTAGCCTGTCAGTGTAAAGGGACTCTAGGGCAATGGAGAATCAGACCAGAGGGCCTGATCCCCCTTCTCTGTTACGCTGATGTAAATCAGGAGTATCTCCATTGAAGCCAATGGTTCATCTCTTTTGGTCCAATCAAGGCTGCACTGTCTACCAGCTAGTAAACAGAGCCACTGTAGTGACGTTTGCACCCCTCCCCTCTTGGCCTCCAGCAGAGGGCTTATGTCAGGGGAAAGGGGGTGTGGCCCAAGTGTGCCTGCACTCCCATAATCAATGTCTCCTTGAGTCCAATAGAAGCCGGAGTAACTTCAAGCAGCCCTGAGGCTGCTCTACTCTAAGGTGGCGATCAGGCTGCTGTGAGCCTGCACGTCCCACCTAGCCTCAGCATCAGCTGTATTTCCTCTGGACAGTCCTCTTGCCTTCTCAAGGGCCACTGATAATAGATACCCCCCACCCCTCCCCAGTAGAAAACATTGCTGGGTTTCCTATCTGAAAATTACTTAACTTAGTGATCAGTGCTGGCCACAAGCGAAGGGGATTCTGGCCGTGAAACCCCCAGGCTAACATCAGCGTGTGATGTGATGTGATCGCATCGCTGGCTGCCTCGCACTGTCAGATCAATGCGAGCTGAAATCTGTCAGGGACAAGGCTACACAAGCCCAGGTCCTCTCTGTCTGTACATGCATACCTTAGCCGTCAGCTTTTTTTTTGTTTGTGGTACTGAAGCGCTTATTCCCATGGCTCACACCTTCCAGGTTAACTGCGCAGAACGGAGGCAGTGATGTGTGGAGAACTGAGACAGCTATAGTACCAAGAAATACCCTATATCAATGCTCTGCCCAGAATTGTTTTACATTTAATGACCCTTAGTCCCCACCCACAGTTGCTTGAAATCCCCTAGTTCCCGCATTCTGAAAAGAAAACTAAAAGTGATAGAATCGTTCATTAACCTCAACTTCTCCTTTAAAAATAAAAGAATATTTTGACTTTTAGCTAATTTTACTTAGCCCACTGGGATTCTGACTGAGTAAAGTGGAGATTCTGATCACTAAGTAACAAAGGGGCCACAACTCACTCCGTGAACATCCTTAGGGCAGTCACTTATTTACCTTGGTAATACAACTCATCTAGCTAGCTATAAAACGAACAGCACAGGCTGGACTTTTGACTATGAGCGGTTAAAAGAACCCACAAATTACCCTGCCATGCTCAGCTCAATGGCTCGCTTCTCTACATTTAAAGAAACATACAGAGAAATATAAACTTCTTGGTGACACTCTATGATTATAGTATTTTGAACAAGAAGAATTCCTGGGTTCTTTCTTACCAGCCTCCTACCCGCACCATCAGCTCTGCTAAACTGTAGCTTGACTGGCAGGTTCCTGTTGGTTGAGACAGTATTCCCTTGCACTCTTGGAGTCTACCACCTCCATAAAATGCTTGCATGGCAGAAGCTAGTAGAAGCTGGGACTGTAGTGGTAAAGCTGTGTTTATAACCAGCCAGAAGAGCAGATCTTCAGCCAGTTGAAGAGCTGCCTTATCAGCAATTTTGATTTAACCCAGCAGTGACTAAATGAAGGAAAGCCTGATTCAGCTAACCCATCTTAGATTCTACTCCCTGGCAACCAGATTTGTTACCTCACTGTCCCATAAGGGAGGTTTGTATTTTTGCAGCAGCTGTACAGAGCCAGTAAAGAGCAAAAATGCCTACAGGGGGCAGAGCAAGATTAAGCAACAGGCACCTACCTCTGTGCAGACCTGGCAGTTGATTTAGGGGGGACAAGAAAGCTAAACAGATTATGAATGTCAAGGAGAAGGAATGAGCCAAGGTAGAGGCAGGATCATTAATAAAGTCACACTGTTGTAACCATGCTTGTGATCAGTGACCTCCAACTGCAAGGACCCCTGTGTGCTGGGGGCATGTGGTGTAAGGAATCAGCCAAGGCAGTGGGGGAACCTGGAGCTCCAAAGCTTTGTTCCCAGTGCTCCCATTGACCTGCTGAGTCACCTAGGGCAAATCACGTCACCGCTCTGTGCCTCAGTTTCCCCCCTCTTTAAAATGAGGACCGTGATGTTGATTCACTTCCTGGGGGCACAGATGACAGATGCACCAGTTGCGGCTTGGGAGCTTTAGGTTCTCCAGGCTGCTGTGGCAGTAGGTTGGTACGGCTTTTACCCTGCTCTGTTGTTTTACCAATGGTGCTCTCTGTTTTCGTCACGTCTAATTCTTTGGGGGACGCTCTGGTGAAGAGAGGTAATGGAGGACAGGGCCGCACCAGGTAAGTTAGATGCTTGGAGGGAGCTCCCCATAAATATCCATAAAACTACCTCACTATACATCTTCAAATTCCTTCTCAAAACTCTCCTTCGCCATGATGCCTACAAAAATCGTGACAGTGGTTAGGCTGCTGTTGTGCTGACACAACCGCCCATCATGCTGACCAGTATTGTCTCAGTGTTTCCTTTTGCTCCTCCATCTATCTGTCTGCATCTGTTGTTTCTCGTCTGCTGCCTAGATAATCTTGACAGGGTATATGTGGGGATAGTACAGATAGGGCCTGCAGCCAGCCAGCTGGGATAGAGGCATGAAGTAAGATGGGGAAGCAGCATTAAAGATTTGTCCATTTGTAGGGCAGAGTCCTGGGGGAAAAAACATCCCCCCTCCCCCCAGTACTTGTCCCTAACAAGGATGCCTTGTTTGAATGAATCCATATGACCCAGTTGTGGAGAACAAGGAAAGTCCTGCTAACAAATGCTCACATGACCCTTCTCACATGTCCAGTGTGACGAGTGCAACAAAAAGGGAAGTTAATAGCTCTGAAGCTATGAAGAATGACAAGGGAGCGCTGGTTGTTTGTAACCACAGGTGGGAGACAGCAGATCATGAGTGGACAAGTCATGTGCACTAAATTAAAACTTTATGGGGGCAGATGTTCAGCTAGTGGAAAATGAGCATCATTCATTTCTGTGGAGCTAAGCTGATTTACACCAGCAGCAACTCTGGCCTTATATCTGTCCCATTTGATAAATCAATTATATCATAGCAGCCACTTGTGCAGTTTGTATTTCTCAGTGTAACTGAAATCACAAACTCAATTTTCCTTTTTCACCTTTTAAACAACTTCAGATGCACCCTACACCATTCCCCTTTTCCTTTCCTGGTATATAACATAACAGGAAAAAAGTACACGCAGTTACAGTAGAATGAAATACTTCATAGTAGGTTGATGTAGTATATTTTACCTTCACACTCAGTTGTTTCTTACTGCTCGTTCCAATTTTGCATTAGGCCTGCCTACATCTAAAAATTAGATGGACCTAGCTTCGTCGCTCAGGTCTGTTAAAAAGTTTGTGCCGAGTGACATAGTTAAAGTTAACCTAACCTCCACTGTAGACGCAGCAAGGTCAGCGGAAGAATTCTTCCATTGACCGAGCTACCACCTTTTGGAGAGAGAGATTGATGACACTGTTGGAAAAACCTCTTCTGCCGATGTCGGAAGCGTCTACACATCAGCCCCGTAGCTATGCAACTGTAACCAGGGTAGGGTAGCCAGACCCTTAGTTTACATTTCAGCAGTTACACTGACAACATGTGACAGTGTTACCTTGTGGCTAGAGCAGAGGGCGATGAATCAGGACTACTGCTCCTTCCGGAGTAACTTTTGAACAAGTCCCTTCACTGCACTGTGTCCCAAGTTTCCACCCTCTGTACAATGAGGATAACAGCCCTTCAGTACATTGCAGGACATTTGTGAGAATTAAATTTTGCAAAATCGCTTTGAGATCCTCCGACAAAAGTATAATGTTATAAAACCAAATCAGGAGGTCAATAAAAGGGAGAAAGTGAAAGCCTCCTTGGAATAGTCTCTGCTGTCCACACAGATCTGCCCTTCAAGGAACATTGTCTACTGAAATTCAGCTGCAAAGCTAAGACCAAGAAAAATATTTCCATGATTTTCTGTTGTTTTTAAAGTGCAGCGCAAAGTTGTGTGTACACATATAGATCTTTCCTTCCCCAAGCAGGGTTCAAGGAGGAGTGAAATGTTTCTACAATTTATTTTTAATCCCAACGAAAACAGCTGTTTTAAAATAAATAAAAATTCATCTACAGCTTTTGTAACCCCAAACATCAAAGCACTGACACCCTGAGAGTGAAACTGACTAAAATCCCTAAAAACAAGAGTGTGGCTGGCTGCTCCTTGGGCATGCTGACAGATATGCAAACAACTCACCAAGAGCTTAATGCAGTTCTGACTGGACTTTGTCCCTTCTCTCTGTTTCTTCAGCTCCCCTGCTCCACACCTGCCCCTCTTCCCTGCTCCTCCCCTGCCCAGTCCCCCTCACCCCCTTCCCTTTCAAATTAACCAAACTCCCCTCGCCCCAAGAAATGCCCGATTCTTAAGAAAAAATCCTTCTCGCTTCACAACCTTAAGTAGCTCCATTACTATAACCATACCGCCCTACAGAGCAGCCAGTTGGAAAGTCCCGGCTGCACAAGTTTAGTTTCACTTTCCCCTTTGTGGAGCTGCTGGGTCGGAGCTGAGCTATGGTTGCTGCGCCTTTGGACTTGGATTAGAACCTCGGGCTGGACCAGAACTTTGGAATTCTGACCCGCCCCCCTTTGCTACAGGGCCCAGGAGCTGCCGAGAGGAGGCAGTGGGGGAGCCATGGGCCGAGACCCGAAGACTCGGTGGTGGCCCCGGGCTCGCTGAGAACAGCGGTTTGGCAATGGCGGGGACCCGAAGGCCTCTCTGAGCTGTAGAGGTCAGAGGAGTCAGTGCCCTGCGGGGGGCAGAGGCAGACGCCGACGTCCTGCTGTCTGTTCTCAGGACCATGCTCTTGGTAAGTGGATCACAAAAGCTCCTGAAATAGAACAGAGTCAACTACATCGGATCCAACTAGCATACACTGGAGAGACACTGTGGGAGGGGTGGGGTGCATATATGGTGGTGGGGAGAGAGGATAGTGGGGGCAGGGATTGTGGGAATCTACTGTAACTAATAACAAGATCCCAGGGAGCTGAGTTTTTCACATTTATCGTTTTAACTAACGCCAACTAAACACCCTTTTCCCACCGGAGTGCTAGGTTGTTTATTCCTGGTTTGAGACAGTCTCTGTATTTTAGGAGCTATTGGCTCCATCTGGTGGAAACAGCAAACAATCAAAGTGGATCTTGAAAATATACTTTTTCCTCCTTAGTTAGGTAGGAAAAAAAATATCGCTGGGAGATTTTGGTTTGTTTTCCTCAGCTGATACTCAGACTGGGTGGGTCTAAGTGGATTGACCTTTCATTATGTAGAGTGGCAGACTTTTTTTTAACGGGCACGGATTTTAGAAAAACCAATAATCCTACCCAAAAGTTGCCATTTGAATGGGGAAATGTCTGAGGATTCGAAATTGACCCTAGCTCCTTGTATTGAATTTGCTGCTGCTCTAGCCCCATAGTTGTTTTGTATCTGCCGTTTCCTCCCATAGTTTCCATGGTTGTCTGGCTCCGAGGGACAGGCCAAGGCAGGGAATAACGCTTGGCCCACACGGAGACTGTGCTGCAATGTCTCTGTTTTGGGCTTTCCGTGGCCAGACTTCAGCCTTTCCATTTTGGGTGTCATGGTGTCAACTGAAACTGGTGCTAATTTCATCTGCATTGTGAGTACGCAGCAAAATGCACCATGAGTAAAAGGGAAAGAGATTACACTGGAAGAAAAAGGAATATGATTTCCAATGGCTAACAGGGTATCCCCCATGCTTCTGGATTTAGAAAAATCATAACAGAAAGTGGCTTTAGCTGAAATTTCAAAAGCCGCAGTCTGTGAATCCAACCCTGTCACTGTAATGCACACGTGTAGATCCAGACTAAGCTGATATGAGTAAGGGATTGAGGATCAGGTCCTAGGCTGTAAAGGCTGGATTCTGTCCAGACTGATGTCAGTAGAGTTACTCAAGATTTAAATGAGAGAAGAGTTTGACCCAGAATCTGAAGAATAGTAGTGAGGAAATAGCTAACTAGGGGGTTGTTAGGGCAGATACCACTGAATTGGTTATCTTAATGTACCCTCTCTACACAAACACACATCATAATATCATTTGAAAGCTTCTTATGTCTACTTTAAGACTGAGGGCTGATGTGGAGCTGTCAAGTGATGCCATTACCATAGAAATGGGGATAAACAGTGGCACCATCAACACGTTAAAATGACCACTTTGAAATATTTGCATTTGTTTCTGCTAGTTTAATAACTCCATGTATTATTTGAAGACATAAAATTGGATTTCTTTGTGACCTCAATGCATCACAGCAGTAAACTAAAGGGGAAAACAAAATCCAATAATAAATTTGTACAGACATCATGGAAATGTAATAGTGCCGGTAATATTTCTAGTCAACGTCATTAGCATCTTCTTGTTCATCATGATCTTCATCGAGAGTGCTTGCGCTACCACAGTCTTCATTGCCGTGGCTTGTACACTGTTCTGTCCAGGGAAGATTGTTCTGACTACAGACTCAGTGGATTGTACAACAACCCCTACGGCTACAGGCACAGAGAAAGTCTTGTAGTAGCTCAGATGCCACTGAGCCCTTGAAGAATACAGCAAGTAGCTCATCATCCACGTTTTTCCATCCACGTGGCAATGGTGACCTAATATCTGGTTTACTTATTGTATGAGTGAAGACATCCAAATCTTTCTTTGCCAAGATGCTCTTTTGAACGCTCTTCAGAAGGGTCCTCAGATGATGGGAGTTTGGCCTGTGACTTGTCCTTTTGATGGTAGATTGAGGCACAAGCAGTTCAGTTTTCTGTGGTCTCCTTTTCTTTCTTATGCAGAAATTGCAGCTTGTCCATTACTCTCTCCCAGTTTGGCAAGATCTTTGAAGTGGTAAGATCTCTTTGTTTTGATAAGATTACACACAGATTTTTTTCCCCAACAGTAAATAGGGATGATACAGAGACACATCCTATTAATGCGTGTACAGCAGGAGGTATGTTGCAGAAGTCAGGAATAAATGTGTCAGAAATTGCATGCACAGGTATGATGTGATGCTTGGCAGTTTTGCTGGTAATGGTGCCTGTTTCAATCCCCGTGTTATCTGTGTGTTCCATTTTTGGAAAAGAGTGAGGAGCAAGGACCAGAATATCTGTATGTAGTGATCTATGTACTATGGTTTCTTGGATACCAAGAGACACAAAAGCCATATTGATACGTACAGCATGCAGATCTCCTTGTGTCTGCTTCCTCTTGAATACTGTATGAGTCTTGGGCTCCTTCAACACCTCTGCTGGTGATGGACTTTTGCTACTTCACCATTGGAAACCTCTAGCAAGAAAGAGTGTTTATGTGGTGTGTGTTCAGGTGCATCTTGAAGCATATATTCACAGAGGAATTTTACAAGTGATGGCTTGTTGGGTACCATGTTTAGAAACTTTTTCCATGGCGGCAGAGGGCATCCCCCAATCACCTGGTATTTCTTGCATCCAGCCTTAGATCCCGTCCAATGCCGTCTTTCTGCAGTTTTACACTGTTGTCATATTTGTCAAAGACTTCAGTTACAGAATCAACTTTGTCAAATCCTTTTAGGACCTGCCTCAAGTATTCAGCAGCCAGTTCATCAAATGTGTGGAATTTGTCTCCAGGCATCATTTGAGTGATAGCCATGGCATCTCTGATGCACACTGTGGGTATGTCTACATTGGCTCGATTCTGTGGGATTGATTGAGCGGCAGTGGAGACCCGCTCAATCGATCTGGAAGTCGATGGCCTTAATCCACTCCCCGCAAAAAGAGTAACGCTGCGTCGACCAGAGGGCATTTCCCGTTGGTGTAGCATAGTGGGGACACTGCAGTAAGTAGAAGTTAGGAAATTGACGGGAGATACGCAAGCTACTCTACGTAGCTTGTGTATCTCCTGTCGACTGCCGCCAAAATTTGCTGGCAGTGTAGACCAAGCCTTGGATAGCATCAGTTAGTGTTATTGTGCTGCATAGAACAATAATAGACTTGCCTTGTCCATGCTGTGCATGGAATGAAATTGCAGAACCAAAGTGTTTTTTTAATCTTTACCTGAATACTGCTACTGGTCGTCAACCTTCAGTGTGAGACAGATCTGGTCAGCAAATTTCAATTCACAATACAGAAAGCTATTATAATCACTTGTGAAATACTTAGATAATTAAGAATGTGCAATGTGAAAAGATTTCAGGTCAGTATATAAGAAAATGGTGATATTTGTCATTTTTGCCACATGCTAAACCTTCATTTCTGAAAAAAACCCAAAAACTTGCCCATGCAAAATCAATAAAAATCTTTTAATACATTCTGGTTCGGTGGCTTTGACCAACAGCCACCATATTAAGGAGTTGAAATTAACTTAACCAGTAAAAACTGTAATCGCGGTCTTGTTGCTGTGTGTCTGGAACTGTGGAAAAAGTGACACTTTCTCATTTTGGTACCATCGTTTCATCTCGCCTACCGGCTTACAGCACCACATCACACCTCATCTACACATACATAAAATAAGCTTTCAAATGCTATCTGATGTGGGTGTGTATAGCGTGGGCACATTAAACTCCAAAAACATGCCTCTTCTTAGAGAATAGCAGCACAACTACCGGCCAGGAGCTGAACCTCTCAACTCCTATTGAAATCAATGGCAAAACTCCTGACATCAATTAGACATCATATTTAGGTCTTCAGAGGCTGCAGAGAAGACCTTTAGATACCAGGTTAGCCTCCTCCCAATCCGACTTTTAACGTGCTTTCCCCTCACACAGACAGACTGCAATGAGGGTTGGAATCAAGGCTCCAGCTGTCCCGTAGCTCAGTTGCTTTTTCTTGATCTGCTACACAGACCATGGTGGGATTGTTCAGGGTTTCTTTAAACCTTTAGCAGGAGGAACCAGGAAGGAGATGGGGCTGGGGAGGGTTCTAGCTATTCTTGTTCAGTGGCAGGAGAGAGCAGCTTGTCACATGACGCTTATACCCAGGCACATGATTTCTGGTCACTGAAGTTATTGCAGTGACATGCAGTATGTTAACGTTGCTTCCTACAGCAAAGGCGACATCACAAGACTCTTAGGGGGCCTGATCCTGCAGTATGCTGAGCACTTCTTGAACAGTGCCCAGTGCCCTAACTCCTATTGATGTCAGTGGTGTCTCTGTACCAGGATGTTCTCCCAGGGTGTGAGGGGGAGATGGAAGCTGCTTCATACACACTAGACCTCACTGCATCCGGGTCAAGGCTGAGAAGAGCTTGCTAGGAGTGTTGGCACTGTTGAATTCCCACCGTGAACCTGGGGATTCAAAGGACTTCAGGCAGAAGCATCCCGGTGCTAATCAGTGCCATGGTGCTATCAGTCCCAACCCATCTGCTTTTGAGCCTGCTTTGTGCGAATCAGAAACTCTTTCTTTTCTTCTTCCCTAAAGATTTTTGCCATTTTCTTGGTGACACAACTACCTCATATGGAAGCTTCATGTTTGCCAGGTGACTATGAAGTAAATGGCCAATGCTGCCCCATGTGCAGTGCTGGTAGGTATATATCATTGTTTCTTTAAAAATAAAGACCCTTCCCTAGAGAGTCCAATTGTCTGGCCCCCTCTGGAGAGCTTGTTCGCCTCAGGCCTGAGTCAGACACTGCACCCTCTATTATTGTGAATATACCTGGTGGTGGGGACACAAATCTGTCCATGCGAATGTCTACATTGCTTGTTATTCACCTGCCAGTGGAGGACATAGAGAGGATGATTCTTGAGGCCTGGGACACAGGAGATCCAGAAGGAGATGCACTGTGATCCTTTGGGCAGGTCCGTAACACCTCCCTTCCTCACCTGTTGGGGCCTGTCAGAGGCCAGGCCAGGTAGGATAAGCTTCTGGCCTGCTGCCTTCACTAACTTGGCTGCCTGTAAGCCTGTAAGCCTGGTTACACTGCTTTGGGACTGACGGAGCAGCCACAGCACCTGGCTAGCTGCTGGATCAGCTCTTGTTTCAGTCACTGACTGCCCATGGCTCGGATACATTTGTACGGGGCCAGCACATCGGTACCCGGATTGACTGTAACACAGTCAATACACTGTCCCCATTAAGATGCACTGTCTTGCTCTGCCCCTGGGCGTTTTCACGTACCTCACAACGGCTATTTCAACTGGAGTCTGGTTTGTTCATATTGAAGAAAATGTATTCACCCTTTGCCCTGCATTCCAGGTCCCCAAGCCCTTCCCAGCCATTCCCCAGATCTTCACAGTTACTTTATATCAGGGCCTCCTACTGATCTATCCTCCACACAGGGACCTCTGCCAGTCCCACCCCAGCCACAGCCCTGCCCCAGGCAGCTGTCCAGCAGGTTGCTGTGGACACCAGCATTTCCCCAACCCCTGACCTCTCCCAAGCTGAGTTCAATCTATTTCTGATAGTACGATAGGACTGGCCCCAGGCAGTCACTTGCCTTCCTTGGTCCCCTGCCTCTTTTTGGTCATATGATCTCTCCAGTCACTTGCTTCACCTGGGAATTCTCCCTCCCACTAGGAGGAACTACAATACTCAGAACTGCAGGTTTTAAAGGGCCAAGATCCTGACTAGGCATAGTGGGGACACACACATCTGTCAAAGGACCCATGTCCTGTTACACAGAGTCTAAGGGCTACTGTACTAGCAATACTACTGATAAGCGAGGAGTGTGTTATATTATTTCTGTCTATGCTGTACCTGTGTTGTGCAGAAGTAGAGGATTTCAGGTATGTCAATCTATTTCTGGGCTGTTTCCCTTTTCTTTCTAGTGGTGGTGTGTGCAACATATAAAATCCACACACATAGTATGTGCGTTTGTCATACATAATTACCTGTTTTTGCAATCTCTGTATTAACACATTCAATATATTAGCCTAGTTTACACAGGAGCTAATTGTTTTGTTTGCTTTAGGGAACAAAGTTGTCAAAATCTGTACCCCAGATAGCAGCACAACGTGCATGCCATGCGTGGGCGACACATATACAGAGCATCCCAATGGCCTAACAGAGTGCATGAGATGTAAACTGTGTGATCCAGGTAAGGAAGTTGCTGTGTGCAGGGGGTGGATTTTAATTGTTTTTTCTGAGTCGTCTCCCCCGTCCCACACATACAAAAGCAGCCTAGTGGTTAGGGCACAGAACTGGAAGTCAAGAGACCTGGATTCTGCTCACAGGTCTCTTACTGAGTCCCTTTCAACCTTGGGCAAATCACTTTAGTTGAGATTTCTTGCACAGTGCATGGATTTAGTTGCACACCTTCCACTGATTTAAGGTCCATAGAATTATCCTGGGAGATAGTTCTCAGGAGAAAAGTGGGTCTCTCGCAGAAGTAGAACAAGCACAATAAACAATAATTATAATAAAAGATTTTAGATGGCATTCTTTGTCCTCGATCAGCAGCACTGTGTCCTTTGGTTCTGTATTATAGCCCTGGGAAGGTTATAACCTTCCCTTTCATATCCCAGATCCTGAGCAGTGCATGAGGAACACCGGCCTATCTGAGGAAAGGGGAGTGCCACAAGTGACTGTAAGCCACTGTTGTGCTCCTCTGCTCCTGGAACCCTCAGACTCTGTTCCTCAGCATGAATTAGAACAGCTCTAGTTTACCCCAACTGCCTATAGCCCCAAAGGGCTGGCACAACTGCTGGGGATTAACTGGGCAGCCAGGAGAAGGGTTTGTGTAGCAGGTGTTACCACAGCTCTACCCCACTCCAAAATCCCACTACAGTGGAGTGCTTCTCCAGTGCCCAGCTGGATTGGAGGATGAGGTCTTTATATGTGGCTACTGGGAGCCTGACTCTCCACTGCCTTTGTCATTATTTATACCAGTGCAGATGAATGCAGAGTGGATGCAAAGCACGATCTCAACTGCAGCTGAGTAGAGAACTCTGAAATGGTAGCATTTTGCATCCACAGCTGTGAATGCAACACAAGGTGCAAGGCAGCGGCGAATCAGTCTTCAGATGAAAAACAAGAGTTCTGTGGCCCCGTAAAGAATAACACATATATTTGGGCATGAATTCATGCATCTAATGAAGTGGGTTTCTGCCCATGAAAGCTTCTGCCCAAATACATTTGTTAGTCTTTAAGGTGCCACAGAACTCTCCTTGTTTTGCTGAAAACAGACTAACACGGCTACTCCTCTGGAAGTCTTCAGATGGTTCTGTTTACATGGCAAAACTTGTTCAATGGAATCATCATAACAAACCTCACCAGCTCCTGTGCCCGGTACCAGTGGGCCAGCAGGGACTGAGCATGCACATTTGTTTTTGCATCTGCTCTGTTTATTTCCCGTGTAAATATATTTGTGGTACATGTAACTTTCCTTTAGGAGCCAGACTGATAACAAAAGACAAATGCACGTATACGAAGAACACAGTGTGTGGCTGTTCCCCGGATTATTTCTGCAGTCTCCCCGCAGGCAGGGACTGTGAAATGTGTAGTGAGAACACTGTCTGCCTCCCCGGCTCTATGGTGAAAAGACCTGGTAAGGCAACAAAGCTTCTGTAATATCAAGACAAAACCTGGCAGGCACAGAAGGAATTTGGGTGAGGGCAAACTGGCTGAGGCTAGGTCTGCACTCCCATGTGCAGGGGTGTGAATAAGCCACCCTCCTAAGTGCCGGTGTGGACAGCGCTCTGTCGGGGGGGAGCTTCCAGACTGAGTGGGGTTGCGTGTTGGTAGCATGTTGGAATTGGTTTTAACCTATAGAGACAGAAATGGTTTGGGTCCTGACTGCCTCTGTCCCCGGGACACACTGCCACAGCTGACTTCAGCAGAGGTGCTCAGGATGGAGCTCCTTCAATATACCTTGGGGGCGGGGCAGGGGGGAGTGAGAAAGCTGCTGGGGGTCTGGAATATGCTATCCTGTCCTGGGTCCTGCCCCAGAGCCGGGCTATATTAATCTTCCAGTCCAGACATCTCCCTCTTAATATACAGGGGCCAGGGTCAGTGTGTCACAGGAGGTGATGAGATCAGACTCCTCTGGGTGTTGTCTGACACTCACATGATGCTCTGGCATGCAGCAATTTGCATTCGGTGGTGGGAATGTACTCACACGTATTGGCAACCCAGCGACACAGTGGCAGAGCGCAGTGTGAGTTACACTTTAACTTGCACACTAGAAACAGAGCTCCCTCGGACACTTGTTTGGGGCCAGAATTACACTTGTCAGAGTACTGTGCTACACACCCCTTTCTTCAAACAATGCCCCTTTGGGAGTTCCCGTGATGCAACAGACTTGTTCAGCAACATATTTTCTACTGGTGCAGAATTCCAGTTAATTGCACTGAAGCACATGGCTGGTGTAGACACATAAGTCCCTTTACTGAGAGCGTGGGTGTGGATCCTGGCAATGGTCCATTATTAAGCCATCTAATCAAGGGCACATGTGATTTCCAGACTAACCAAAAGTACATCATGACTCTTTGCTCCAGTAACTAATGAGGTTGGCTGTCCAGCCAGGCATGTGTTTCTGAAGGTGGACACTGAGTGGGGGTGATGTGAGGTTTAATGCTTTGAGATATTGGGATGGGAGCTACTATGGAAAAGCAGAGTATGTGTTATTACATTTACATGTGTCACCCATGCCATTCAATAGCATTTCTACACTGCCATAGAAAGGGGGTTGCAGAGAAGTGCAGGAAAAAGCGAACAGTCACCTTAGAATGACACTGTAGGAAGAGACATGATAAGGGAACAAACCCCTGGTAGTTAAACTGAGCAGTTATTAGGGCAGACTCTCATCCACTGCTGCTTTAATCAGCAGTAACATTATAAACCAGACACTACACTAAAGATGGGAGAGACATTAACGCATCTCAGTCCTTAGTCTCAGGAAAGAACAGATGGATTATTTGATGAGTAAGAGAAATGATGCTTTACTCAACTGTATTCTACTGGATATAATGTGCGTGCCCAGTTTTCTCTGAAAAACTCACAAAACAGCAGTTTGTGAGATGAGTTGAAAATGTGTAATCACGGTGTCACCATGCCAGTGAAGGAATAATGCAATCAGCACATTGCAATGAGATGTCTCAAACGAAGTAAATCCAGCTGAGCAAAAAACCAGAATTGGATCCCCTCCGAAATCTGCATCAAGTTGAGTTAAAGGAACACAGTACTGTTTAAAGCACCAATAGCCTTTGTGCTAGCAAGAGGAATGCCTGACTATGGAAAGAAAATGCTCAATGGCAGCTATTGGACCTAGAGGCAACAACTAATACAACAGCGTGGCCAGAGCATTTGTGCAACACGTTTCTGCAGTCTGCAAGTCCAGTGTCCAAAACTCGAATGCCCTCCATCACCTGTCCCCCTACCAGGGCCGTATGGAATTGGAGGCTTCAGAAGAAGACTTCAGGTGCATGACAGTGTCCCTTGATAGTTGTTATATTTACATTTCACCCCAAAGCTCTTTACAACTGGAATAAAATGAGCTCCAGGCTATATTCAGAGATGATTTCATCCACCCCTGAAATGTGGCCATCTGTAGGGTGGAAGAAGACAGCTATTTAAGAGTTCACAGCCTTGCATCATGTTAGGTCAGAAAGTGAAGAATATTATATTCAGTTCATTATAAGTAGAATTTAGGTAAGTGGAATATAATTCCTCCAACAGGAATTTGGTCAGGAGACGTGTGCATGAGTTTTCCAAGGCTCAGGGACCTCAGGTTTACACCTGATATGAAAGACAGCAGCACCTCAACTTCTCCTTGCACCAGTATATCTTCTTAGATGACCCAGAACCATGGAGTCTGAGCAGCTAGGGTAGAAATAGCAGGTGGCAACGTCACTTCCAGACACATTTTGGGGTGTAATTCTGGCTCCTTTGAAGACAATGGATTGGGACAATGCCCCAGGATTTCAGCCATGTCCCCCAGCCGGCATCTGCTTAGCTTGTGAGCACTGAGCATATCCCAGCATAAGTTGGTAGCATGGCAGGCTAAGTCCTAAATATTTTCAAATTCCAGCTGCCTTCTCGTCATTTCAGAAGCCTTTGTGCATTTAACCCCTTCACTGCTGTGTTCTGTTGCAGCTGTGGTGCTACTACACAACTTGGCACTGTTAATTAATTTTTACTATTCCTTTGGGATGTTGGCCCTTGTAGTGACATGTAGCAGGTATGTGGGACAGCAGGAGGTGCATTTTTCTCCATGTACCTGTGCTCTGTGGAGTACTGAAGTATTTAAGTACAGTGCAGGAAGAATATGCCAGCGCAGATCTATTCTTAAAGCGCAAACTCCTGAACTGACTGAGATGGCTGTGCATGAAAAGCTGTTGCACTGTGGTGGTGGTGGTGGTGGTGGAGGATGGGGAATGAGATCTCTCTGAAATCAAAGCTCCTTTAGTCCATGCATTCGGGCCTTCTTCTTTTATAGGCACAGAATTCAGTGACAACATATGTGAAGATTGCCCTGGTGGAACCTTCTCAACAACCAACATGTCACCCACCTGTCATCCATGGACCAAGTAGGTGACTCTGACCTCATATGGCCTTTTCCCTTGCTCCGACTTTACATGCTGCATTCTCTCCTTTCATTCATTATTAGTTCTTTGTACCTGAATTTTGCAGATACAGTATGTCAGACCAGGTTAGAGAGACCCTGATGTGCACCAGCTGGGAAATGTGATTCTAAATTAGTACGGCTGCGAGCCGTGTGTTGGGGAAATCCTTTCCCCAGGAATCCTTTTCCAGACCCATGGCACTCTCCATTAGGGCTGGATTAACCTCTGGGCTGTTTATGAAGGTGACATGGGATGTCTGGTGGATTCCAACTGCAGCCCCCTCTGCCAAATCCTCACTGCACAGTGACATGGGGGAGTGGAACCAGGCCCTGTGCCATACTACGAAGCTGGCCACCTATGCAGTGTAACAGCACCCATTCTGTGGCCAGAGAGCCGCCATGGCCACAGAGAAGGGGACAGGCTTTGCAAATATTAAGAGCTGAAAACCACGTCACAAAGACCTTTCTGCCTCCTTTGCATGGGCTGTTGGGAGCCAGCTCAGCCCCTGACCTATCCTGAAGCCTAACAGTGGCTAATGCACTAATGGGGTGCAGAGTCTCTAGCCTACCCCTGCTCCACCATAGCTCAGCTGTGGCAGGTGCATTCACATAGGTGAAGTCCTAGCCCAACTTCACAGCCCATCTGTCCCCCAAATCGTGCAAAGGGGCAGTAGAGCAATGGTGAATCTGGCCCTCGGGCTCAGTTAGGGCTCTGGTTTGCCCTGTAATGGGTGATTGCCTGAGGAGTGCCCAATTCAGCGTGCGAACCCCACTCTCTGTGCTGTTGGTACGTCATTAACGCTGGCGTTAAAAACACAGAACGCTACGCTGAGGAGCGGGCAGGGAAAAGCTTCTGAGGTATTGTCTGTATTTGTTTTTTTAAGTCTAACTCTGCATTTTCTTAACAATTTGGGCCTTTAGAGCTTAATTTCCAATGTCCAGACTTCACCTGCACAAAGGGCCTAACCCCGCAGCCTTGAAATGAGGGTGCGCTTGGCCTGTCTATAGACCGCAGGAACAGGCCTAGAATCTGGATGGAGTCTTATCACATTTGATCTGACTATGTTAAGTAGCCACCTGATGGAATAAGAGGTGCACCAAGACAGTGAGATGCCTGTGGATACACTCACATGTTTAGTAACAGACCTTCCTTCCTCATAGGTGCGAAGAGCAGGGTAAGGCAGAACTAACGCCTGGGACATCCACTTCCGATGTAGTTTGTGCAAAAAGCAGCGTTAATGTAGCGTCGGTGGTGGCTGTTATACTCTCGGTTTTATTGGCCGGTGGAGCAGGAACAGCAACAGTGTACTTTTTACGGCGGAGGGCGAAGAGGAAAAACGGGGAACAACGTAAGTCAGAAAACCGCGGCACCCATGAAAGCTGTAAAAAGATCTCTAAAAGGGTCAGACGGGCAGTTAATATTTGGCACAATGGTCTTTGTTTCACCCTGGAGCATGCCAACCTGTCACCAGAACAGCCTCTTCAAACGAGTATCCCTGTGAAAGTCGAACTCTCCTTTCTTTAAAGCGTTGCCTTGAAGATCCACTGGCCCAAAGTTTGACCTGATTTACAGGGTGAACTGGCTGGGTCCCGGCCAGGATGCTGTGCTGTAGCACTAGCTACAGTGGACATGCCCTCTGCCCAGCTCGGGGAGACCCTCTCCCTCCCCAGCACATGCCATAAACCAACCTTTCTCCCAGGCCAGGTTCTGCAGTGGCTAAAAACACAGGCTGTTCCTATTCTCCAAGCAAACTAGACCCGTTCTCTCCTTCTGATGATCTTTCCCGATAGTGTCTGATATCTGTTTACAAAGTTCCCTTTTCCATTTGCTGGGGAAGCAGGGATGTTAATGGCACAGGCGTTGGTGCTCTAGTTGTAACCTCTTACTGCTTCAGAAATAAGCATCTCAGTTTCACCCAGTCATTTATCCACCAAGAGAAGAACACGGTTGTCAGGTCTAAGGGGGGAACATTGTTTACAGGTCATAGCTGGGGACTGGGAATCAGGACTCCTGGATTGTATTCTCAGCTCTGCCAATGACTAGAGGTGTGAATTCTGGCAAATTGCTCAATTGTTCTGTGCCATAGTTTAGCTGTTTGACATACTGCCCGCCTTATAAGGGCTGTGAGGCTTGATTCCTGGCTGTTTGCAAAACGCTTTGACATCCTTAGAGGTTTGATGCTGTATAAATGCAAAGCGTTGTTAGAGCACAAAGTCACTTACCCCCTTTCCTGGCGGGGTACTTCCTCAAGATGCTTCTACGCAGAGTGCAGAGTGCAGTTACAGCACAGTGGGGCCACATTCTGTGGATGTGCATACGTGGCCCCACTGAATCGCAGAGAGCTATGCATACATCTAAGGGCAGGACTTGGCCCTGGGACATTAATACATAAACATGTCAATACAAAATGCACCAGCCTGTTTTCTGAAGTGATTGTTTCTTTTTCTTTGCAGCTGCACAGGAGACAGGGGTGAGTTGTCTGGTCTTTTATTTACTATGTACAAGCAACTGGGGCAGGGGTTTGCTTGATGGTATGAGTATCTCTTCCATGGCGATGTCTGCGTGCTGCAGGAGTCTCTGATAACAAGTGTGTGCATGCGCGTGTGTGCGTGCGCGTGCGTGTGCGTGTGTAAGCTCTAAAGACCCCACTGAAATGCAAGGGTCTGGTCAAGCGAGATTAGTACTAGGTGCTCTTAAATCAGGAGACTTGGGTTCTAGTCCAACTCTGTCACTGACTCACTATGTGACTTTGGAGCAAGTCACTTAAACATTATGATCCAGATCCTCAAAGGTATTTAATGTCCATTGATTTTACAGGTATTTAGCTTCTGATTTCAATGGAAGTTAGGAGCCAAAAATCTTGGCGGATCTGGGCCAACGTGCCTTACTTTCTGCATCTGTAAAAGGCGAAATATATGTACACTAGGGGATACTACCAGACTTGACTCAGTAGGAGCGAACCCTTCCCCTGACACTGACACATGCATGCTCTGTGGCTGTGCAAGGCCCTGGAAGCAGTAGAACAAATGACCTGGGGTATGCATAGACCATGATTTGCTCCATGATGTTTGTAAAGTGCATTGAGATCCCTGAATGGCCGGTAGCATAGGAGTGCAAAATATTATTATTCAGCATTAAATGTGCTCCAGGCTCAAGGTCTGCACCACACTGACATATGTAGTGCAAACAATGGAATGACTCTTAGTAACAAATAGCTTTACTGACTCTTAATTCCACGCTGAGTGAGCATACTTTAAAGCAAAGGAACCTTTAAAATCTGAAGTTAAAATGGACTTTTCCCTTTTTCTTTTGGCCATTTACCTTCCCAGGCATGGAATCTGGAGCCTATTACTCAAACTCTTTGAACATATATGACACAGACAAAGTGGGTGAGGTAATATCTTTTATTTGACCAACTTCTGTTGATGGAAGAGACATGCTTTTGAGCTTCACAGAGCATTTCTTCAGTTCTGGAAAAGGTAACCAGAGCATCACAGCTAAATACAAGGTGGGACAGATTGGAGTACCTGATCCAGTGCATCAGATGCCCCACCAACTATGTGGGCAATACCAGACAATCACTACATTCTCGAATGAACTCACACTAGAAAAATGATAAAAGACAAAACCAGCATATCACCACCATATCAAAGCAATCACTCCATATCTGACTTATCAGTCTCCATCCCCAAAGGGAAGCTGCACAATACCTTCAAAAGACGAGCCCATGAGCTTGAATTCATTACCCTACTAGACACTAAAAATCATGGTCTCAGCAGAGACACTGGCTTTAAGAGTCATTACAACAATTTATAACCTACTAACCCTGGTTTGTCCTATGACTTGCAGAGGTGATAATTAATTGCCCACTTCCTTTTAAGTGGTGTCTTGCAACATGTGTTAACCTCTGATCCTTAACAATTCCTCCCAGCTTGTATTTAGCTATTACATTCTGGTTACCTTTCCTAAACCTGAAGGAGAGCTCTGTGAAGCTTTAAAGCTTGTCTCTTCCATCAACAGTTGGTTCAAGAAATGACATTATCTCGCCCACCTTGTCTCTCTTTCAACATTTTTGGTTTGGAAATAGGCATCTCTAGAACAGTTGCTGTTTTATACTGGGTTATCTATGTCTTTACCTTGTAGCCTTACCTGTTTTAAGATGATGTGAAATTAGCTAATTACAAAATCTAAAATCTGTATAGCGAATATTTGGATATTTTTATAAGAGAAAATTATGCCAGACAATATAACTTACACTTCTGTTCTAAGTGGGGAACTGCATTAAGTATTATAATACTTCGTCATAACAAATACGAAAACAAACTCTAAGAAGGAGAACTCTAGCAGGTGATAGGTAAATGTACTGGTCATTTGATGGATAGTAACTGAATGCTCATAATGTCTTTGTTTTACTTTGTCATATTTTAAAGGATGAGCCAGGAGATCAGGGTCTGCAGAATTTGCTACCGGATGGAGTGAATGGAGCTAATCCAACCATTGCTGTTCAGGAAACTAGTAAAAACAATGGCAAACCCACCGTTTAAAGGATCCGAACAATCTAGGCAAAAGCAGATGCATTTTTTCAAAGAGGGTGAAGAAAGAAAGCCATTCGTCAGGCTTGAAAGTGAAAGAGGAGGAACATAGAGAAAAGTCCTTACTACAGAGAGAAGGGAAATGGGGCATCTGATGCACTGGATGAGGTGCTCCAATCTGTCTCACCTTGTATTTAGCTGTGATGCTCTGGTTACCTTTTCCGGAACTGAAGAGCCAAGGATACTTTAGAGAAAGATGAATGATCAAGGACAGAAAACTGATAGGATTCAGTGACTGGAGGCCTCTGAAAATCCCCCTTCATTGCATTCTAGCAATCATCATCAATGTAACATTGTCTCTCTGGCTAGGTGTAATGCCTGCAGACTCTGGGCACTTGGTTTCAGTCAGTGGATTCACTTAAACTTTCATTTATTCATTAACATATTTGAAAGTTCCCACTCACATATCACAGTGATAATTACCTGGTATCCAGGAATCTCTACTGCCCCAGTTGTTGTTTTGACTACATTGGACCATGTGTATTCAAAGCATATTGTCAAAACAGATTTTATGCATAGCTTTTGTTGTATAATAGGGGAACAGCGACTGGCAACAGCAATTTTGTATTATTATACTTATGAAATCAATAGCAGGATCTTTTTCAGGGGACAAGTCCAATGCGCCATGTTTATTGTGAGAACGAACACACACACACACACACACACACACACACAGTTCTACAGAGATGGAGTATAGTTACCAGCCTCAGCTGCTTGTGTTAGTCCACTGGCCAGGTGGTTAAGGCACGAGAAGGGGGAGCAGGGCTCTGCCGGTGCGCACAGATGCTCCTGGAGGATGACTGTAGAACCAAACCCAAAGTCCTCATCTTTTTACCCCGTCTTTACAGTGATCCATCCCCATTCAGGTCTATAGATCTTGCTGTGTCATGTTGCTCTCTCATATCAATCACACGTAATGTTGCAAACATGACAGCTTCCCGTTACTTCCTGATTCCTGTTTCACACTTTTGCTCCTGGCTTGGGGGTTGACTCCCTTGGACCCAGGGTAATTTTGATCCTGCATTCTTCGGCCATATGGATCGTAAAAATTGTTACAACTAAGTTTTGCTTCACCTCCCTCCTGTTATCAAGAAGACTTAGAGTTGCCACCATTTACCTCAATATCACACACACACCATTCGTTCCTCAGTCACACTAACTAACTTCTCCTTCAAAAATAAATAAATAAATAAATAAAATTACAACTTTCAATTAAAGCTGCATTCCCCTAAGTAATATATGTATGTTTTCACAAAAGAGGGGAGTACAAGTTATTCTAGTACTAGAAATGCTAGGGGGCAATTAGCCATCAATATGGATCATTCCACTGACATAAAATAACAAGGCACAAACACAGTAACTGTTCTCAGCTATGAGCAAGACAATTGCTTGTATAACAAAAAGTCTCAAAATATTTCTAAGCAGCTAACCGAACTGTGAGATGTCACAAACAAAATGTGCACAGAGCGGCAAGATATTCCAAGCTACAGTGTTCCCAAGCACGTGTAAACAGGATTACAGCAATGGAGTCTAGGATGTTAAGAGGTCACAATTGCTCCTGCCTCTTGAACACTGCTAAAATAGTTGCTCTCCCCCTACAATATTGCTGTGAATATTAGCTCTTAATATCCCCTTTTAGATTAAATCTGCACATCTGTTGTCTTTTGTTAATCAGATTTGCTTTGAACCTTCTCTATGGATAAGATAAAGTGCCAGATAAGAAGTATGGTTGGAAATAAAGTTAAACCTTTTTTATGGTGATGATTGGAGGGTGGACTTACCATCTTGCTACTCTTGATGATGCAGCAATCGGACAGCTGAACAATCTAGGTATCAACTTGTGATGCATATGAAAGCCGAAGATAGTGAGTCACATTTTCCCTCCGGAGCAACTTTCCTGTTAGGCTCTAACAGTTAGAGGGAATAACGGGTTGTGGAGCTTCATTCATGAATATGTATAAGCATTGAAGTTCTTGGATGAGAGGCATTACAAAAGAGAAAAGCATTATTATTATTATTATTCCGTGGCATCATGGTAGAAGTGGGTCTTGAGGAGGGATTTGAAGGGCAGTGGTGTGGACTTTCTGATTAGTCCGGAGCAATGAATCAGGCACAATGGAGCTGTGGAAGAAGGAGCCAAGGTGTTTGTGGGAGAGGAAGATGAATGGGCGATGAATGCTAGCACCATGGGAAGCTTGGAGGTGCTGGGGGTGTTGCAGTAAGATACAGGAGCAGACAAGCAGGGAAAGGCTGTATTCTGAAGACTTTTAGAGTTAAGGAAGAGATGCTTGTTTTCTACAAAGTGCAGAAGGGTGATCCAACGGCAGGAATTACGGATACGTTCAGAGGAAGGTGGAGGAGTGTGGAAGATGATTTTAGCAGCTGCACTTTGAATGGATCCAGGAGGGGGCAGGTGGATGTCAGGAAGACCACAGAAGAGGTCCTGTAGCCCACTGCCTATCATATTGACTAATATTGTCTCATTGTTTATGGATACTGCCAAGTTGCTCTGTCTGTGTCCATCTGTCTCTTGTCTTATACTGAGATTGTAAGCTAGCTGGGGCGAGGACTGCCTTTTGGTTCTGTGTTTGTACAGCACCTAACACAGTGGGGTTTTGGACCACAAGTAGGGCTTCCAGGAGCTATGGTAATACAAGCAATAATTATAAGTAGTAGTCAAGACTTCCCAGCAGAGCCCCGGCTGGAGTGAAATAGTCCCTCGGAGTTCGCTGTCAGTAAAACTCTGCTCTGGTCATAGGTTAGGAATGGGAAGAAGCTGCGTTCTGGTGTGTTTTGCTTGGCAGTGAGGCATTTGCCCATGGCCATGTTCTCCAAAGCCCAATGTAGGGCGAAAGACTCTTCAGCACCGACACATGGATAGATCTGAGCCACAACATATGAAGCTGGGCTTTGGGTCAGTCCCTTGTGTAGTGATAGGGGCCAGTGAGGAAGGTCTGATCTGAGATGGAAGTTCCTGGGAGTTTGGAGGTGTTCAGACCTGAGGTTTTGGTGCCGGTCCTCTCCACTTAATTATGGTTGTTCGTAAAGGACTTTGAGATCCTTGGATGAAAGCTGCTAGAGGAATGTGAACAATTGTTAATTGTTAATAATAATTGTTTACGGTGTTACTTGCTGTGGTCTGGGGGTGAGAGCACGGGCTTGGCATCAGCTTCTAACCTGGCCTTTGAGGCACGTGCACCATTGCTGTGTGACCTGGGTAAACCACAGCGATCTGCCCTGCATGTAGAAGGAGGTAATAATATTGTAATAGGCTTCCCCGCTCCCCATTAGTTGGGAGTGGGTGGGTTTGGTTTCAGGGAGAGGCTGGAGGACTGGGGTTAAAACAAGTGCTTGTGGGGCGTGGGGCTGCCTGACCAGTTCTAGAGGCACCGTAATAGGGGCTTGACCGCAATAAAGTTTGGTTTGATATTTAGTCAATGTTGTCTCGCCTCATTCCTTTGGCTACCCTGGATGTTACCAGTATTAACCATCCCTGCCTGCCAGCAGGAGGGGAGCTTTGGTTAATGTCAGTGATGCATTGTAAAATCCTCAGATGAGAGAAAGGAGCGAAGTATTATTGCTAGACTCGCTCGGAAGCTACTTGGTGGTTAAAGCTAGGAAGCATAATTTACAGCAAGGAACTTCCTGGGGTTTGGCCACCCTTCCCCCCACCATTCACACATTTCCCACAGGCACAGAGGAGTTAAACTTCTAACTCAGCCCTGAATGATCTGCAGAGCAAAGTGCAAGTGCTCACTGAGTATTAATAACCATGCTCAGGATCTAACTACCCTGGTGTGTTGCTATTTCTCTACCCCAGGCATTGCACAGACCCCTTCATGCAACCCCGCAGAGCCTTTGCATCATCTCACCCTTGCTCTGGACTGGATCACTTCTGGCCCTGCTCTTATTACGCAGACCCTTTCCATGGAACTACTTTGCAAAACTTTCCACCTCTTAACTCTTTTACCCTCTTAATTTCACGCCCACGTGGTGGATTTACATGATTTAACCCCTACCCCCCTTATTTCCTTTCTCCGGCGTGTGTGTGTATCTGCACGGATATCCATAGGCAGCCCCTGTCAATGCAATCTGGGGCATCACCAAGGTCCTGCATCCCAGCCACCTCCTTCCCCCACGGGGCATGGCACGGGTCACTCGATGCCACCACTGCCCTTGTTCCTCCACCCCTTAGCCCAGTCACCGCCCCGCCCAAGCCCCAGGGTTTTATTATGAACCCTTGCACACACACACACCCTCCGCCCCGCCCCCTCCGGTCCGGAGCCGTTGATTGGCTGATTGCTCCTGCATGGCAATGAGAAGGGCGTGTCCCGGGCCGCTCGGGTCACGTGAGAGCCTGGCCAAGCAGCTGATGAGGACTCTGGGTCTGAGCCGATAAAAGAGGAGGCGGCGGGGGTTAGCGGCTGGACAACACTGACGATGGCTGCCGTGGATCTCGCCCGAGTGGGAGCCAACCCGCTGAAGAACGCAGTAAGCGGCCAGGTGAGCGGCGCGGGGGGCACGGCTGGCAGCCCGGGGAAACGAGCCCGGGGGGGCCGTGGGTCGGTGCCGGGGTCAGTCCCGCTCGCCCCTTCCAGCCGCCCCTCCCCCGTCTCCTGTCCCCTCCCACTGCCGGGGAGAAAAGGCGCCTCCCCGCCTCTAACAGCTGGTACAACGGGGGGGACGGACAGAAAAGGAAACCCACTCCCCAGCCATTGCTTGTTTTGTGGGGGGCAAAATCTTAACTGCTCCCCAGCTGTGCACGGCTTTGGCCTGCCATAAAACGAGACCCGTGATGAGCAGCAATAATGCCGTGGCACGTAATCCCTCGCCAGCGGGGCGATGACCTCGGGGATGTGTCCCTAGTAAACCCCTGCAGCAGGCTCTGTTCAGTACCTGGTTGGTTTGGGGGCGGGGGTGTGGTTTTTGTGTTTGGTTTTTAGACTCTGTGTCCTCTCCTTCCACCCCGGGTGGCGGGGACACAAGTCTGTGTAATGCAAACACGTCCTGTTTGACAAAAGGCTTGCCTATCACAGGAGTAAGCATCGCCCAGACTCGGTCTTTAATCTTCAGCTCTAGACTATAGGGCCTCTTATCTATAGGCCTCTTCATTGTTTCCCCTGTATCATCAGTTTCCTCAGCGAGGGGCATTTCACACCATGTTTCTCTGCCCCACTTTTCCCTAAACCTAAACAACATGGCTACACGCCACAAAGTGGGGACAGGGATGACAATCCCTCTTCTGCTGTCCCCGGAGACTCCTAACTCTTCAGACCAACAGCCTGCCTAGTTCTCCAATGGAGGATGACCCTTTAACACTGATGAGGTGACTCTCCCCTGTATGTGCTGCCACAAGTGTTCGGCTGCTTTCCTGGTGTTGGCCCTGTAGCTACCAGTAATACCTCTCCGCAGGTGGTGGAGCTGCGGGCCTTGTGGAAGGACCATCCATGTGTTGTGCTCTTCCTGCGGAGGTTTGGCTGCCAGGTTTGCCGCTGGATTGCCAAGGAGACCAGCAAACTGAAAGAGCTGCTGGACAGTCACAACGTCCACCTGGTCGCTGTCGGGCCGGAGAGCGTCGGAGTGGAGGAGTTTATCAGTGGGAACTACTTCAAAGGAGGTAGGAGGAAGGAGGGCAACTTCTCCCTCCAAAGATCTCTAAGCACATTATAAACTCTTCTTTCTCTCAGGTGGGGAAGAACTCTACCCAGTTCACAAACCAAGGTACAGGCACCTTTATTCAGCCTTGTGCTCATGCAAAACCCGATGCATGGACTCTGTGTAATGTCAGAAGGGCCAACCAGATCATTGGGCCTGACTTCCTGTATATCTCACGGCACCCGCACACTAAACCCAACAACTGACATTAAACCCAAGTATTACAGCCCATGGGAGAGGGAACAATTCTGTGCCACAGGCAGAGAATAAGGGGGACTGAGGTGTGCGAACACCTGATGCACCTGTGATGGCAGGGAAGTGAAGTGAGAGAGGATGCAGCGTTGTTGGAGCCGTGTTGGTCCCGTGACATTAGAGAGCCCGAGTGGGTGAGGTAATATCTTTTAGTCCAACTTCTGTTAGTGAGAGAGGTGAGCTGTTTAATCAGACTAGGTCTGAATAGGGACTTGGAATGGTTACCTCATTACAAGAAGTAATTGTCACTGTTCACGCATTCTCACCTTCTAATCAACGGTTGTGAATAGGCCTCATCTACCCTAACTGACCTGACTTTCAGAGGGGTAGCCGTGTTAGTCTGTATACAGCTAAAACAACGTGCGTTCTGTAGCACTTTAAAGACTAACAAATTTAATTTCAGTAGGCATAAGCTTTCATGAGCCTCAGCTCACTTCCTCAGATGCAGTTGGTAGAAATGATACAGCAAAATAGGAAATATATAGAAGGCAACATTTACATATCCAAGGGCATAGATAACCATGGGGTAGCTGGAGTATCACTACACAAAAGGATAAATGGACACAAATCAAACATAAAAAATAATATCCATAAATCAATCAGAGAACACTTCAGTCTCCCAGGGCACTCTGTCACTGACCTGAAAGTTGCTGTACTTCTCCAAAAAAAACTTCAAAAACAGACTTGAAAGACAAACTGCTGAGTTAGAAATTATTTGCGAACTTAGCCATTCCAAATCCCTGTTTAAACCTAGTTTGAATGTGTCATCTCGTTACAAGAAGTAATTTGCTCTGATGACCCATTCTCACCTCTTACTCAATGGTTGTCATTAAGCCTCAAGTACCCGGCTTCTATCCACCTACCCCATTGTTATCTATGCCCTTGGATATGTAAATGTTGCCTTCTATATGTTTTCTATATGTTTCCTATTTTGCTGTATCATTTCTACCAGCTGCATCTGAGGAAGTGAGCTGAGGCTCACGAAAACTTATGCCTACTGAAATTAAATTTGTTAGTCTTTAAAGTGCTACAGAATTCACGTTGTTTGAACTGACTTTGTTAGCACTTGCCCTCCCCATTGTTCTATTTCTTACCTTTGGATGTATAGATATACCTCTTATCTGTGATTTCCACTTCATGCATCTGACAAAGTGGGTTGCAGCCCACGAAAGCTTATGCCCCCAGAAATTTGTTAGTCTTTAAGGTGCTACAGGACTCTCGTTGTTTTTGTGTTTACACAGAGCTCCTGGTCAGGTCTGGGAAAGGTACTCAGTATCACGGCTGTACCTGCATTGATACAGATCAGTACAGATTCAGGGAATTTCTGTCCGATCTTGTATTTAGCTGTGACACTGAGAACCTTTCCCAGGCCTGAAGAAGAACTCTGTGTTCTCAAAAGCTTGTCGGTCTCCCTCCAACAGAAGTTGGACCAAAAAGCGATTACCTCACCCACCTTGTCTCTCTAAGTGAGATAGTCAGAGACTCCAGGAAACTGACCTACAGCCTGCCCTGCAGAGGAAGGGGAAACCACCCCAAAGGTCCTTGCCAGTTGTACTGGGTGGGGGGAAAGCCATATATGGGGTTGGGGAAGGACATCTGTTAAACCCTGAGTATGTGAGTGAGAACCAGCACCTGAGGAGGAGAGAGAACGCTTCGTGCCTCCTCACAGGCCCTACCCAATGGCCAGTGTCCCATCTCTGGCCATGGCCATCCCTGAGGCTTTGGAGGAAGGAGACAAAAAAACCAAACATCTTGCAATACATTTTTTGGGGGGGGGAGGAGGAGAATCCCTTCCTGACCCCTGCGGTGACTGACTGAGCCCTGAAGCTGGAGCTCATAAGAACATAAAGCATAAAATGGAAGTGACCCACAGGGCTGCTGAACCTACCCCCACCATCACCCCCGTCCTGTCCTACGATCCCACTCAGACTTGTCCAGCTCATGCTGCTTTATCCTGGGGCTGCCCTGACTTTGGCTATTCCCCCGCTGACCAGGGCCACAGCCTGAGTGCAGGCATGCCTCGAGCACAGCTTCTCCCAGCTGGATGTGCTGGCCCCATGCTGACTCTGTGCCTAATGGGGAATCCCCCCTAGCTGGGGGTGTGTGGAGAGGGAGCCCCACTTATTTCCCAAACTCATGGTGGGTTGTGTAGCAAGATGGCTTCAGGGCTACCCTGAACTGGGGCTAGAGAGCTTAAATGGGCCTCCCAACAAGTGGAGGGCAGAGCTGGGACTAGCTTCATGGAGCTCTGACTCGGTAACACTCCCCACCCCTTGCACACAAGAATTGTTCTTGTATTTCATTCCTGTGTGTTGGGCAGTCGTGAGATGAGCGTGAGCAAGGGGTGGGATGTCCTGGCTCCAAACAGTTACCTTCCAAGAGCTTTGCATGAGCAGCTACTTGGAAGCTTGAAGCGAGATGTCTCCCTGTGTTTGTTTGTGCACGCCAGCTTGGTATAGATCCCTGGTGTTGCTGCTGGTTTCAGGTGGAAGGTGACTCATCCCTGGTAGTGGTGCAGAGGGGTTAAATTCCACTTGCAAAACTGGGTGGAGGAAACTTGTACCTTGCTGGCGGCCTGAGCAGAGAGGCCAAGGACATTGTGGTCTTGGAGTCTGCATGGCTGCTGGGGCGTGTCCTTCGGAATCAGCCCAAGCCCGAAGGGAAGGGCTGTGCATTATATGCTCTGTGGCCACTTCTGTTTCCAGAGCTGTCAAGCAAATGCCTTTCCTTGGCCTCTGAAATTGGGGCTGCCACTCCAGACTCCAAAGCTGAGCCTCTTTGGTAGCTTGCTAACTTGTACTAGGGGCCAACCTGGAACAGTGCTGGGGCCAGCCTCTGGGGACTGTGAAAGTGGTTTAAAGTCACCAGCTTGGCTCTGGCTGTATGTTACCATGGCCTCCCCACTGTTCATTCACTGCAGCTGGAGATCTGGCCCACTCTTGACTTGCTCTGTAGAACCTGATCTCCTGCCTGAGCTCCACCGCACCTATGATTGCTCCTTTCACCCCCTCTGCTCACTCCCCAAAAGATGCCTTCCTCCATGCCAAACCACTGGCCCAGTCTCCTGAGTAAAATTCACTCTGCACCCTTCAGTATAAAACGGTCTGTGCCATAAAGCCTCGTGCAACTCCATGGATGGCATCTAGATATTACAGGCGCGGGTGCCTTGCAACATATGTATTGAAGTAGTGTCTGGAGTGCTGCTACGGAAGGGCTCTTTTCTGTGGGATTATAGGTAAGGCTACAAATCCGTCAGTGGTCATGGATTCAGTGTTTTTACAAGACCTCTGACTACTTGAAAATGCCAATAATTTGGCAGCTGGGCCCATGACTTAGCTTCATGGGGCCATCCGCAGTTGTCCTGCTTGCTACGTCCTAATGCTGGCCCTGTGTATGTTTCCGTGATTTCTGTTTGTGTTTCATGTCCTGACCAAGACTTTTTATAAAAATACCTGTCCCAAAACTGTAGCCGTAATTATAGGCATGGGTGGAAGGGGGGCATCCGCTAGGTTTGAACCAATATCTTGCTTGGTGTAAAAGGTATTTTTCGAAACCTGTTATTGAGACAAGTAATGCGCTTCTCCCTCACCCTTCCCACTACAAGCAGCTTTGCTGGCTGGCTGGCAAGGAGATTTTTTGCAGATGATCCTAAAACAAATACTGCTGAGACCATGCATCTATCCTGGTTGTGTTAACCTTGCTTTTTTCCTCTCCAGAACTCTACCTTGATGAGACTAAGAAGTGCTACAATGACTTGGGTTTCAAAAGGTGGGTGGCTTTTATTGTCCCATCTAAGATAACGTCAACCCTTAATCAAAGCCATTTGCTAATAGTCAAACTTGGGATCAGATACTCTGCTGGTGTGAGCTGGTGTAACTTCACTGACTCAGATGAATTACAGCAGTTGAGGATCTGGCCCCTCCATCTTTCAGGTGGCCAACGTGTCCTTTTTACCCCTTCCCCAGGTACAACGCTTTGAGTATCGTTCCTGCTGCTCTGGGGAAACCAGTTCGAGAAGTTGTCACCAAGGTCAGAGACTAGATAGTATGGAATGCACCCTTTACTGCTGAGGTCTTCAAACTGTGGGGTATGCCTCCACATGGGGGTGGGGAGGAACATTGGGGGGGCGTGGCCGGTCCCCACAGAGGGCGGGGAAGGAGTGCCACCCAGCCCTGTTCTGCCCTGAGCTCTGCTCTGGCCCCTGACTCAGCCTGGGCCCCTGATCGTGGCACAGGCGCATGGCCTTAGTATCCCACCCCGGCATGGCCTTGGCCCCTGGTTGCAGTGCATGGCCCCACTCCCAGGCGTGGTGAGGTGGTGCAGGGTGAAAGGTTGGGGGACCACTGCTCTATAAGCCTGATCAAACTTGTGCTGAGCACTCCCATGACTTATATGGGTGCATCTGGGACCCTTCTCTCCCATGGGCTTGAGTGGGTTTTGAGAGTGCTGAGCATCCTCAGGATAAGGCCTTTGTATCACACTTGCAATTGACTTGGGCTTATTTTCCCTCAGGCAAATGCAGAGGGCATCCAAGGCAACTTCAATGGTGACCTCCTGCAGAGTGGAGGAACAATAATAGTCAGTCAAGGTAAGTAAATGAGAATCCATCTATGAAAACTACCAGTTAAGTGGCCATAGTTGATGAAGGATATATGTGTATTTCTAGATGACTTGCTAGAGCAGTTTGGCTGGTCAAAGAGCCCGTGTCTGGAGAAGGCTTGTAAGCCATCACGTTGAAATCCTGTCTCGAGAAATCAAGACTAACTGGTTGAGGGTGGGGAGGATTTGCAGCAAACTGGTGGAGTGAGGTGATGGGGAAACCTGATGGAAAGGAAAAACTGATAGGCAAGTGTCTGAGCTCTGTTAGATGTATCCATTGGTCACTAATGGACGTCATCCTTGCTAACACTCTGTTATTTAATGGTGTCTTTCATGGTATTGGTTAGGACAGTTAAGTCACTTTTAAACTTTCTCAGACTCTGGGAAAAAATGAGTTTAGTTTTTTTTCTCCTGCCTACAAGCTAAGATCAGTCCTGGAACAGTCATTGCTTGACAGTTCCATGGCCTGGGTAGGGATTCTTGCATCTGACTTCAGTAATATTTGAAAGTGAAAGTATGCAGTGAGCAAGAGTGTACAAGGCCTCTGGCTGGGAGGGAAATCCCTTCTGGCTGAAACCTGGTAACTCACAAGTAGTGGTGTTAATGCAGAGCCCTGACACATCTCTGCAATGGGGGCAGTCCGTGCTGTGGTATCTGTAGCTGAATTTGCTTAAGCCTTTTGGGATCAGAGTGTGTTTAACTTCCACACAACCCCAACATGTAGTTGTTTTCTTGAAGACTGCGTTCTTGTTTTTAGACCTTGGGTCCAGATCTTACCACCAGGTGGCAGCATAGCAGAAAGCAGCATTTAAACACTCTTCTTAAAACAAGATCTAAAATAAAAAAAAATCTCCCTAGCTAAAATACTGCCTCGTTCTACCATAAACACATTCTCAATGAAGTTGCTTTAATGTTTAGATGCTGGAGTGAAAAGCGATAGGGAATCCAGAGTGCACCTGTCCCACCTGGATGTGTAGAACAACTTAGCTCTGAATATGTGCCTCTTCCTCTTTAAAAGATAACACAGCACTCTACAAAGCCTGAGTTCCAGCTTGGGTCTCTAGTCTGACACACTAGTGTAACTTCTCTCCATTCTGCAGCAGGACATAGTCTTAATGACTTCTCAGGGGAGCTGGCAAACATTTGGTGATTGAACAATAAGCACAGGCTGTGTTTGCCAACCCAGTAGTGATGCTAGGCTTTATGTAATTGTTGCAAATGTCAGTTTGTCTACAGGCTTTAGGGAAAAGCCTTAAACTACTGCGGCATCTGTAATTTGCATGAGAGGGTGGGGCACTGCAGTTTGCCGGCAGACTGAGACTGCAGAGCCACGGAAGGCAGTCTGATCTCTCATCCCTAGAAGTGTCTTGCAGTCTGCGGTTCCCTCTCTCAGTGGGGAGCATCAGACCTGTTCTGGTTTTCATGTGGACAGGACTGGCTGTCGGTCAGGGGTCCCTTAGCACAGGCTAGGTAAAGTCTCTGCCTTGCTGGCCAATTGTTTTAATGACCAAAATACATCCTGTCCTTTTTCAGGAGGAGAGAAGTTACTGCTGCATTTCATACAGGAATCACCTGGTGACTATGTTCCCTTGGAAACCATTATCAAAATCCTTGGGATCTCAGCGAGCATTACGGAGGGCGTGAAACCTCAGGTAAGAGCTGTTATTTCCTTTAATGGAAGCTGAACTTAAAAATGAAGGAACCAGCTGTAACCAGTTCACTCCAAACCTTAACTAGCTATAGCTTAAAACAGAACACTGTGCCAACGCCACAAACTAAGCTTGCTGACACAGCATGGGAATGCACACTCCAGACTTGTGACTTCTAAAGTGCACTAATGGAGCTGTGTGTGGACCCTGCTGGAGCGCACTAATGGTTCTCTAGTGTGCTTTAACAGGGCGCTGTTTCATACTAAATAACCGCATGCAGGGGTTGCTGCTGCTTGCCGAGAGATTTAGAAATCCTTGGCTGTGGTGCGCATTGCAGCTTACTGTGGACAAACCCTAAATTGTCCATTTGCTACCAAAATTGGGACTATCCCATGGAGATGCTTGTAAAGTAGTGTACCTAGTAACTGCAATCGAGGAAAAAGTCAGGGGCTGGGGGAAACGTAGCCCAAATGGATCTTTGGCAATGCATCTGGTTAATGAAAACAGACAAGATGGCCTAACGTTTCATCCCACACTGGTCTTCAAATAAAGCGGCGTAGACTTGAAAATGAAGCCTTAGTTGCAAATTGCTAAATGTTGGAATCTGTGGAGAAAGAAGAGTAGCGCCTGTAGTGGAAGGAAGTGCCCTTCGGCAAACCACGCCTCCTGTCCTCTGCTTCAGTCCCATGATGCTTGTGCCATGAGAATTCAGTATGAGAACCACTGTGGTTCTTACTCTGATAGCCCTCATGGGTAGGATGAAGTGGCAATCACTCAAACCCTTTCATGCACCTGCCACTTTCTCAGTCTTGCATTCAATATTCCTGGCTCCCTAAAGACCATACTGCAATGTGTAAGGGTTGAGAAGAGGCACAGTGTCAGAAACACATTACGGCATCGAATCAGAAGCACTGCAGTAACATCTCTGGTAAGCTGAAGGAAGCCACTCTTAGTTTAAGAGGAAAAATTGCGTGTATCATGGCTTCTGCATGCATAATCTCCTCCACCCAACCTAAAACTGAGATGTGTAAATAGTGGGAAGCCTCCAAAAAGTTAACCTTTTGACTGACACTCTTCTAGACTGGGGAAAATACTTTCCCTGTAATGATTTTAGGTGCTCACTTATACATAAATATTACTTACAGTTATTGTAACTCTCCTGAAGTAGGAGCACTTGCAGACAGTCACATTTTTTTGTCTGCCATTGAGCCTCATGGAAACTCAATGTATGGTTAAAATTGTCTAGAACAAACCACAAACTAAATAACTTCTGACAAAGCTCAATTGTCTTGTCCACGGCCATCTTAGGCTGTGCGATCTCCCCTTGAAGGAATTAATATAACCAGAAATTGCTTTCCTTGTACTGCAGTGTTGGTCCCAAATGCTGAACAGGAGATGAGGAGAAGAGATTGAGTTTTGATGCTTGCCAATATAATTTTATACCATACCAGAGTTAAACTGAGTGATAGATTCTTCTAAAGGAACGGGAAGAACCTGATGGATGAGCAGTGTGAATTTAGCTGTTCAGTTGCACTGGCCTTGTCTTATTCTGGGATTAGATACTCCATCTGCATCTAGGTGAAACTTGGTACATAGTCCAAGTCACTTTCTAAGGGGTGAACCTTCCAAAAACACTGAGCAATGGCCTAATTCTGCTCCCACATGCTGAGCACTTCTGCCTATCCCACCATAAGTATGTAATCTTGGCGGTTCCCCAAACTCCCAGTGACCTCCACAGGCAGTGTGTAGCTGGCACTCCAGGCCATGGGAGCCTAACCCTCTCCTTCTTTGGCTAGAGGGCTTGTTGGGCCCCTCCCATGACTTGCCTATTTCTTCCTCCTGACCAGCTCTGACAGGCGCTCAGGCACCCCTGTCTCCAGCACTGGAGGGCTAGATGCAAAACGCTCTTTGACCTAGAGCCCTGCTATGCCCGCCAGAGATAGCTAATACGGAGACCAGGGCCACGTTCTGCTGCTAGTCCCTACTGGGAGTCCACTGAAGTCGTGACCCACGCAGAAATGTATCTTCTCCTACAGGGATCTCTGGCAAAACTGGAGCAAGAGTGCGGCTAAATCTGTGGCTTCCCTATAGCAAAGCTGCTATTGCCTTATAATCTCTTAGGAGCACTTCTACCCAAGAGTCTGTGTGCTTGTCAAATGCTCCAGAGGAGGGGAGAGCTGGGTGAACAGCCTGAGGCGCGGGGAGTGGAAATATCAGTCTGGGCAGAATGTTCCCCCTCTCATTAAACCAGCCCTGGAGCTGGGTGGGACTAGGGCCTGGGCGTGCCTCTCTAGAACACCTCCACCTGCAATCCTCAGCTGACAAGAAGTCTCCTCCCTTTCCCATAGGGCTGCAAGAGACTCCAGTAGTCCTCACCGGGCTTTCTCTTTGCTGCTTGTGTGGAAACCCTCTGGCAGAGGCGTGGCAAGGACAGCGAGATTCCTGTCTGAGAGGATTTGCAAGTCCCTGGGCAGCTCTTAAGGCTAATGGGCTTTGGGAACAGAGCACCGTGTAATGCAGTTTGCCTCTTCCTAAACTGTCCTTGGGGGTTTCTGCAGCATTGTCTGTGCTGCAAGGGCTATTTGAGCCTTGTAGGTACCACTAACTCTTGCTCGGCAGCCAAGACTTCCAAAGAAATCAGGCCCTCCCACGTGTGGGTAAAACACCGTTAGTGACAGCATGTGGGTGGGAGAGGAAGGGACCAATAACACTTGTCTCCACTCTAGTGCCTTCCCCCCCAAGACTCTCCAATATACACGCCTGAAAGATTAGTCTCCCAGTGCCCTCCCAGCACATTTGTCTGGTCAAGGTCAATGGTGGCAGCCGGTGTCTGCAGTGCTTTGTTACCAAAGGAAGGTGCTTTTAGACTTGCAGAGTCAGCAATAGGCATATAAGGGATGTGGGGTGACTAGGGATTTCAAAGGAAGGGTGGATGGATGGCTAGGTTTGAATACTTGGCTGTGTTGGCACAGATGCAAACCGACAGGTGGAAAGACTCTTCTGTAAGTGGGAGGCTTAATAAACTTTTTTATGAAAAATAAAATAGTAACTTCCATGTGCTGTAGTGACTTGGAACAGACTCCTCCCTGGCATGTGTTTATTATCCCTTATAACAAGGGGCAAGTGCCAGAATTGCTAAGGGCACATTTCTGCAAAATCATCAAGTTCCAAAGTAACTAAACTGTCAAACATGCAACTGCCCTCTGACCTGTACGGTCACAGAACCCTTCTTCCTCTTGTTGCTCAGGATACGTGCACTCTAGACTTTTACACGAGAGACGCTAGGCGGCTGCTGCATATCAGCAAAGGGGCCAATAGAGACAAATTCAAGCCAAGGCTCTTCCAAGCCTCTAAATCCTGGGTTCCTAACTTCCTTGGTCAAAGCTCTAATTTCTCGCCTTCCACTAGTTGTAGTGGAACTTGTAGCACTCTAGTGTTTTCTTGCCAATGCGGTAAAATGACTAAACTACTTCTATGTATTCTTGGAGATGTAGACAAAGACAATTCGCTTCAGGATCAGTCATATTGACTAGAAAAACAAATCCTAGACTGATAGCATTACCGCAGTTGTCAGACACCTATCTTGGGCTCCGTTTGTACAGCACCTTCGATGTGTTGTGCTTGGCAGACAAGTCCTTTTCTCGTGGCTTGCACTCCTAAGCTGAGAGTTCATACAGGACGTAGACAAGCAGGAAGCCAAAGGCAACTATCTTTGCTGCATTTGGAAGCGCACATCTTGAGGGTCTTTGTGCTTCGAGGGAGAAAGGAAGCAATGTGAATAGAGAACCCAGGAAGGGTGACTTAGGGTTGGCTTGGCCTGGTGGAAGAAGCCTGGCTTTTGAGGCTTAAGATGTGGCAGGTCAGATTAAGAAGCAGATTCCAGGAACAGGCCTTCACAGAAGCCATGAGATGAAGCAGGGGTCTAATCTACTGGTTTAGAGAGGCTAGAAGAAAAGGGGGACCAGGGTAGAGAAAGAGGAGCAAATAGCCTTTTGTGTAGGACTTCCTGGGTGATTCCCTTGGTTTCTCTTCCCACCCCCCTTGTGCTTGAGGGAGCAACTTTGCTAACCGAATCACTGTCTGTCTCTACAGTGTGATGAAGAGGTCTGCACCAGATGAAGGAGAGCAAGAAAGCAAGCTACTGTGGTGACCTTCCCTGTTCTATCCACGCATAGCTGCTGTAATCTCACCACATTGTATCTGTATTCAGACTTTTGTATAACAGCCAAATCACTGACTGCGAGTAAATGCCATGAATCAAAGTGTGGTGTCAGACTGTCTTGGACAAGCCTAACAGAGCTTTCCATATTGCTCAACGTTGTATCCACCAGCAGCTAGTCCGGTGGCTTTCCCATTGGATCATTTTGGTCAAGTGATCAGTAGATGTGAATAAGAGCGTCATCTGAACAGGAGGATGCGGGGAGAAGGGTTACTCTTCCCCCCCGCCCCATTGGTTTTCTTTCCTGGTTTGTCCTCTTTCCATCCACAGGATGCTTGTCTTGCTCCGAAGTAAGACTCCTTTAGTAAATGTTGGTGGCTTGACTCGATCCGTCCACGTTAACACTTCCCCCTTCTTAAAGGCATTAAAACAGACGAGCCTTACAGAGGGCTCTGGGCAGACTGCCTGAGCATGCTTGTAAAGCGGGGGTAGCGTCACCTTAGTCAGACAGCAGCTTGAAACAGCTGTTTAGCTGATGTTGGCAGTAGGAACACACTGTGGGGCGCAACAGCTGTTGGCAACCATGCTGCTGCATACACCCAGAACATGCTTTTTCATCTAATAAGAGCTCACTGTGTACTCTCTGCCCTCAGAGGCTGTGGACACACGGGTCTGGTGTCTGAATAGACTCTTCACTGTAGCTTAGATTGAAGCTGCAGTAACTGGAGTCAAGATTTTTTTTTCCTTATGCAGAGAAGTACTTTGGAGGTAAAAAATACTTAACAGGCACCAACTGCCATTCAAAAGATGCTGAGGACAGCCTGCCTAGCAGCCCTGCTTATCGTGCAGAGAGCACAAACATTCCCTCCATCACCCTACGTATCCCTCAAGATCTTCCTACTAATGAAACCCCAACGCCCTGAATAATCCTTACGTCCCAGGAAAATTCAAGAACGGGTGCCTTTATGATGATCAAATCCAGGCTCTGAGGCACAAAGAATGCTGCAGCCACCACCCTTCTCTCTGTGAAAGCATTGCTGCGAACTGCCTCCTCTCAAAGCTACTGTGCATTAGCTGAAGTGCTTGGACTAAGGGCAGCCACTGAGTCCATTTAAAGTGCCACATTCTAAGCACAGACTCCCAACAGCGTAGGAGTTTCATGCTAGTGAAGATAGAGTTTAATCGTCAACTGTCCTTATTTTTTCTATTGCGTGAACTTATTGCAATAGGTTTCCTGGTCTGTAAAACATGAGTAAGTGGAGATGGACAACAGTCACTTTATTTATTATTCTGCCAGCTACCATACACAATGATTAAATGACAAGCTGACGCATCAAAGTGCTTTATAATCCTTTGTAACTAGTCGTTTAATTAAAAGCTGTAGAAATAGGAAACACTCAGAGAAAGACCAGCTTGAGTAGTATACACATGAATGATACACACATTTAAATACGTTCCATGTTAATTTCATGTGATGTTCACAGCAAAATTTATATAGCATTTCACCTGTCAAGGGGAGGGTGATACTTTATTTCTATGGTGCCATAGGAATGCATTTCACTTTACAAAGACAAAGTCCCTAGTCTGAAGAGGTTTTACTTCTGAACTAGGAGCGATTGCAAACCTCTTCTAGTCAGATTCTGAGGCCAGAAGAGACCATTGTGATCATGTAGTCTTGATCTCCTGTATAGACGAGCCATGGGCTTCCCCAAAATAAATCCTAGAGAATCCTTTTAGAAACATCCAATCTTGTCAAAATATGAGTATCTCCTGTCTTACTGCATCATACATGCAATTCTAGTTAATTTAGTGACAGAGCAGAAGAGCACTTTGCTTTGAAGGTGATAAAAGCCTAAATGTTAAAGCAGCAGTGAGGGTTTTTTTTGTTTTTTGTTTAAACTGAGTGAAAATATTTTGCAAGCTGTCATAATGCACAGTAGAGACTTCTTCTGTAGTTTGTCTCTGTGTTCTGGCCTTGATCTTTGTATAGGTGTATCTTCCTAAGTGGGGAGAGGGAGAAAAGGTCAAACCACAACCTGAAACTTATTCTCCCACTTCATGGGGTCTGATTAATTTTTAACCTATAACTACAGTAGCATGGTGTATGGTTCCAATTGTACGTTGAGTCATACGGTGCTGATTAGTCAAATTGGAATCTAATTTAATATACACCAGGCATAAGAACTGAGGAGTTAAACTTGGCTATTGTATCTTGGTGCTTAATTTTAACAAGTGAAAGGACTTGCCTATATCAAACTGCCAAGAAAAAATGAGATCTAGATTCCTACAATTAGGGGTTATTGAAAATTGCTAAATAAACACTGATTTTTATCATGGTAGATGCATGCTTGACTATAGCTTCCCCATATTCAGTATTTTATCATCTCAGCTAATTGAGTCTGCACTTCCTCAGTGTGGAAGTGACCAGATGCCTTCAGCTAGTAGCTGACAAGAAGTAGATGTGCTATGTTACTCTTTAGGAAAACCAAGAGTCCAGAGGTGCCCCCAAATGCTTTCACCCTGAAAACTACCCAGAAGATGCCTCAGCGGAGAACATCTGAGTGCCATGGTCAGCCCCTGCAGTTTTCATTTCAGGAGGTAGGCTTTTTAGGTCACAGACACAATGAAGGTTTTGTTTTTATTTATATAATATCCTACTGCATGATATGGGAGAGGTTTTCTTCCTTAAACCTCCCACCCCCAAACTAGCAAAGTTTGTGCCTCGACTCCTCTGTCTGGTTTTATGCCTCTATAGACTCCTGGGACTAGATTTTTCAAAAGTCTTTAGGTGGTAAAGGCCAGATCCTTTAATATATATAGGTTCTTAACTTGTATTGATTTTTTTTCATTAGGAGTTAGGCACCTAAATATTTTGAGGATCTGTGTCCAAATGCTTTTGAAAACTTGGCTCATATTTTACTTAACCTCCTTAATGGCTTGAATCTGTCTATAGAAGTTCATTTCTTATTTGCATAGCCTGTTTAGGTCTAAACCTTCCAGCGAGAATGGTACAGCTTTGGGTCATACCCCCCATTCGCTCTAGCTGATGTCTATAAATATCCAAACCAGCAGCTGTAGGGGTTTAGGTACCACCCTCACGTATGCCCTCCATACCCCTCCCTGAGCAACTATCTCTAATGCATGTGATCATGCTTGTTTGAGATCCAGTATGTAACACAGCCAAGTATGAAAATAGCCTATGCTCAGTGAATAGCACCATATTACTAAGGACTTAAGCCTGTCCTTGTTTATACCTCCTGCAATACCTGTGTGAATAGACACAGTCCTACATGGTGGTGAGCACCCGTCGTCTTATCTTGAGGATCAGGAACTAACGGCACAAAGAGCTTATGGACATAAGGGACGGCAGTTGCCCGCATACAAAGGTTTTTTTCTCTTCCATACACAACTCCCAGTGAGTTTGTGACAGCTAGGAGAGAGATTAGACTGTGATAGCACAGGGACTAGGAGAGGAAGCATGGGGTGGGGTCGATCACTGAGCTCCTCTAATCTAGAAATTCACAATAAATGAATGAGGGGTTCTCAGTTCTAATGGATGCACTTGTTAATGTGTAGATGAACTGCAGTTTCCCAGGAAAAGGTAATGTACTCCAGGGACATGCAAATAGGGTCTAGGCTTCATTTGGTAAAACCATCCTATACCTCTGAAACAGTAAAATATCTCCATGACAACTAGATCCTAATCTCTCATAGGATGTATAAAGCAGCTACAGTTAAGTGACTAATTTCCTTCCATGATACCACAGCATCCATAGTGCTGATTTAATGAAGTAAATTCCAGCATGCATGGAATTTAATGACTTCAAATTTGAAGAGTACTCTGGGGCCACCTCTACACTGACCTTGAAATTCGGCAGCAGTCGACAGGAGTTATGCAAGCTATGTAGAGTAGCTTGTGTAACTCCCATCGACTTTGCAGCTCCTCTTCTATGTGGCATCTTCATGGGACTGCACCGACGGGAAATGCGTTCCCATCGATGAAGTGCTTTGCCACTTGAAGGGGTGGTTTTAATGTGTCGACTTCTGGATCGATTGAGCGGGTCTTCACTGACCGCTCAGTTGATCTGGATAGATCAATCTGACTGCAGTGAATTTTTAAAAGCTTTACTGAACTACGCATTAAGTAGATACTAAGTGAATCAATTTGGTTTGACATCTGTTAATAGAAGCATTACTAAATGTTGTTAGATTATGAAGTAGTAGTAGTAGTATGCTTTCCAGTGGTACATAGACCAAAAATGAACATTTGCAGTGAAGAAGGGTTAAGTCCAATGTAAAGGATTGACCATATCAGATATTAGTTACCCTGAAATTTTAGCATTAATTGAAAAAAGCAATCCAGACCCGTTTCTAGAGATAAATGCATGAACAATTTGCCACAGTGCAAGTTTTATTTTTATAAAAATTAACGACTTGTGCATTTTTAAAGTGTAATGACATCCAATCTTTGAAAGTAGACTACAGCAAACTGAAAAGGCCTAGGATTAAAAATAGCTTGATGATTGTTTTCCTGTGTAAATGTTCTGCTGTTTCCACTAAGCAAGTTTTTGCCACTAAAATATCTACATATTTACTCAATGCAAGAATAAGCATCCTCTTAAATATATTTCTGAAGGGAGGCGGAAGTTACCCATGTAATTCTGAATTTGGCAATGGAATTCAGCTAAAGAATCCCATCTTTTAAAAGTCGCTCCATCTCATTTTGTTGAGATCATGTTAAAGTTGCCCTGTAGAGCAAAATAACAAGTGCATAAAAAGTGGTTCAGCTTTGCTTTAAATCAGCAGCCAGAAGATTTAACATACAGCTCACTTTGTAAAATATCAAGACAAATTACAATCTCTTACAACAAAGCAGTCGTTGAGGTGCGAGCAGACAATGTTACATGGCCAGCACATAAGTTTAACTAGCTCTACCCTGGAGTTGGGAGAAGAGTACTACAAACTGAATGAGAAGATTGAAAAATAATTAACACAATGGAAAACCAGACAGGCTTACTGAACCTCAGAAGGATGAGTTAGTTGTAAGACATACTAAAATGAATATTCCTTGCTGAAAAATAGATCTGCTTTTATTTTTTAAATAGCTAGTCTTGTAACCCTGATGTGGTATCTTAATAACAGTCAGGATGTCATTTGAAACAGTCATTTTTCTCCTGAAGCACGCTGTGGCTTTCAACACAGCCTGGTCTGGCAGCATTTCGAGATGCCTGGGTACTTTCCAGCTGAGCCACGGAAGCCTGACAGCTATAGCTGCTTTAATTCTGACTGCAGGAGCTGCACCCTTAACCGTGGCTGTCACGGAACAAGAAAATGTCAGGCCCCTAACTGGCTAGAAGTGGCCAGTAGGTAGCCAGACTAGTTCAGTTTTCAGAGCGTGCAGTCTTCAGCATCATTGTTCTCTTTGGCTACCACACTCTGCATTTCTCTGCAGGGTGCATGGCTGTGCCCTTTTTACACTGGAATGCCTCAGAGAAGGCCTCAAAGTTTTGCAAGGATCCCATCACCCTAGACAACACAAGGGAGAAAAAGAAAGGTGCTTATTTGCACTTCGGTTGCATGCAGAGGAAAGCAAACAAGCACGTTCTTAAGTGAATCCGGGCTGGAGGTCTCTCTCAGGTCCTCATTGTACTGGGCACACACAATACGAGATGGTCTCTGCGCCAGAGGGCTTATACAGTCTAAGGCTATTATTCTGCAGTCAGCTTCATGCTGGCAGACTTGTGACCCCATGTGGAGCCAGTGATGTACGTGTGGGTGGATTGTTGCAGGTTCTAGGTGGAAGACAAGATGTGGCGCAACCAGTGCTGGGGCTAAAGGGAGCCCAGCAACTGAAACAAACTCCAGGAAGTAGAACGTTTGCCCTCAGATGCCTGCAAAGAGCAGCTGGCCAATAGCAAGCACTGCCCTGGGGGACAGCCTAGACACAGCTCCTGTTCTTGCAGTGGGAAGACGCTTGTGCCTGCATGGACCCGCAATGAAATCGAAGGGGCTCACAGCAGTATCGGGGCTCTACTTTTTCAGTTACTCTTCCTTATCTCCTTTACTTACAGGATTCTTCCTCCTCCTCCTCCTCCTCCCTCTCCCATGCTACTTGTGTGGGTTCTGGATTGGATGCAAATAAGAAGCGTACTGCATGCTAGGGCTGAATGAGGGGGTTTGTTTCTTTACAGGCATGTCTGAGGTTGTAGAATTCTAGCAGAAGTTTGCATTGAGGGGGTTCTTCTAGTCTGATTGTGTTTAATTGTTAGCAAGCAGTTGCTAGCTCCATAAAATAGCTTAAGTGTTCTCGCATCTTCTGATACATTGCAGTGATGGGGTGAAATGCGTGAGAGAGAGTTAGCCCAAGTATTTACAACTCACCTGTATTTCAGAGGGCTGTGAACATCTGTCTTTATAGACTGACTGGCATATTCTGGTCTGTAGGAACCACACCACACCTGGACAAGGAGAAGGATTAAAAGCTCACGGATCAATAGAAGGGTATTTTAGTAGGTCAAACTGTGTAAGTGACTGCAGCTCCATTGATTTAGATGCAGTTGCATCTGCTGACATCCTGCCCCCATTGAAGTCAATGGGAGTTTTGCCATTGACTTCAATGACACCAGGATTGCCCCAAAGTTTTCAAGCCCTGGAGAGGCTCCCTGGATTGCCTTCTAGAAACTACCTGGCATTGGGGGGTCAGTTGTCTCCAAAACCCCATCTTCACTACACTATGTTCCCCCAGGTGTCAATCATGCTCTTTTTGTGAAGGTTTTGCCCTGTCTATGCCAATAGTTAAACCATCTTCTGCGCTGGTTTGAAGGACCCTTTGCTGACAAGCACGGTCCATAAGAAGGAGTGTCCTGGGGTTAGTGAGGGTCAAGAGCATTCTGACATATTCTTTGTCCATAAGCATCAGCACTTTAGAATCCAGTTTATATTTTCATGCAACTCTCAGCAAAAGCCAACGGGTGCCTACCTGGGCAAAGTTGAGAAAGAAAAGTTGTTTGTGAGTCAGGTCGAGTCCTGGTAACTTTGGCTCCTTCCCTTCTCGTTCCAACCATTTTAAATAGGCCTATAATTGATCATAAGTTCATTTAACAGGAGTCCTCCCCATTCAGACACAATGGCAAACCCAGCCTCAGAATGTACAGTCCCGCTACATTTTATCTTGGACACTTTAGTAACTGTTTATATTGGAAGGCAGCAATTTATGCCTATTCTTGTAAAGAGCTTTTCATCCTACAGGCCTTTGCAAACTTTACATTTATATATAAATATGGCAAGGTCACTTTGCACACCAGCAGCCACCTCTGGGCTGAAACACAACTATGTTTGTAGCGTTGCTGTGCATGGCTAATCACGAAACAAGAAAAAGTACCACCTCCAAATGGAACTGTCAGTGGCATTTTAGATCAGCAGTATGTATTCTTTTAATTTTGGATGTGGCCGGCTCACATAGATCTAACCTTAAAAAATCTTTTACCTTAAAAAGACATATTTAATTATCCTGAATTATCAGGAGCTCTGGTGCGTGCCTTCAAAAAGATGGCACTGTACCGTGTAGTATGCTGCTGAACTAGTGGTTCACTGCACATTCTACAGGAAACAGGAATGACAACATGGGACAGATGCTATCATTCTGAAAAGCCACAACTAAAATACATCTGATAATGTAGATCAAAGCAGTCACCTTAGACTGCATGCACTTGACTGTGGTTTGAAAGACAAGCCTAGCGGCAGATTGCATTGCATTTTTCCATATGACCGTGGAACAAAAAGGAAAGCAGATAGTTAAATCTCCTCACTTTTGGTGCTGGTGGTGTCTCTCTCTTCAGGTAACTGCTTATAAAATAGCAGATAATAACCCTGAACAAAGTTAAATCCATTACCTGTTACTGTTGAATGCTAATTGGCCAATTTTCTTTTTTTAGGCCCATTGACATAATGAAGACAATTTAATGTGTCGCATGCCAGTTAAATCTGAACATTTTTTTACCATATCCTCTCACTCACTTAGATATTCCCAAACAAAAGGCTTTAAAGATAGAGTGAAGGGAGGAAATGCAAGCATACCATACCAAAGAATCTCAGAAGATTGTACTGTAGGGACCATTAACTACCATCATGCCACTTGGTTTCCCATATTTCCCGTGTGTTCTACATCAAAGTTAATGTTTAATTTTAAAGGCATCCCAGGTATTCAGAATGTTTATCTTTTTGAAAAATAACAAGGAATTCTGAGGCAAACATCCATAACTCTGATCCCATATCTCTGCCTTTAAAAGGGATACAACAGATCACAGTTATCACAAATTTAGAACAGTCTCATGTCAGTAACTACATTCCACAATCCCACACCTTCTCCACATGGAAGGAGCATTTCTAATGGTGAATATGGTACTTATATCCGCAGCCATCGTGTGTAGAAGCAGAAGGGGCACAGATGCAGGAGGTCCCTCTCGTGTCTGGAGTGGCCAATCTCCTGGTTATTTCAAGAGAGCGAGTGAGACGTACAGTGGGATATCTCATGTGTATAACCAAGGTGGACAGGTTAGGCTGAATTGTCCCACTCGCAGCAGGATGGGAATGCCTTGGAATGTGAAATGTACCCTCTCTTGCTTTGAAAATAACTGACAGGATTAAGAACATTTACCTTGGGAAGGGGCAGGCTGATGTTGGTATATATACACAATATAATATTCCAGAGGAGCATGGAAAATAAATACAGTAGAACCTCAGAGTTATGAATGCCAGAGTTACAAACTGACCGGTCAACCACACCCCTCCTTTGGAACCGGACATACACAGTCAGGCAGCAGAGACCAAAAAAAAGCAAATACTGTACAGTACAGTATTATGTTAGATGTAAACTACTAACAAAATAAAGGGAAAGAGTAAAAAAAATTAAAAAAAAAAAAAAAAAGATTTGACCAGGTAAGGAAACTGTTTCTGTGCTTGCTTCATTTAAATTGAGATGGTTAAAAGCAGCATTTTTCTTCTGCATAATAAAGTTTCAAAGCTGTATTCCGTCACGGGTCAGTTGAAAACTTTTGAAAGAACAACCAGTATGTTTTGTTGAGTTACACGAACATTTCAGAGAACAGCCTCCATTCCCGAGGTGTTCGTAACTCTGAGGTTCTACTGTAGCAACAAGCTGGAGGAAACTTGTGTGTCATTTTCTTAAAGGTTATAAAACCCGCAAGGTTTTTAGAGGAGGCTCAGCAGTGCCAGGCGCTGGGTTCTACTGTGAATTTGGGGGCAGAGATTATTCATAGACGTGATCTATATTTCTCTTGGGAGTGCTGCGATATTTCTATTCAATTCTTTGACGTCTCACCTATCACACCTGACATGTTGCTTTAGCTTAAGGAGGAAAAGTGTAAGAAAAGTCAACTGGGGAGGGGGAAAAAAATCAAAAGGTTGCTGTGCTTTAAAATCATCATCATCAAATTACGTTGCTGGGAAACTAAAGCTCTGTTGCCATGTGACCGATACCATTTGACAAGCTATTTGTAGTTGAAGCAACTATCTCAGTGTGATGGGCTTTGGTGGGAGTCAGGTTCTTTCACCCTTTTCTCTGCCTATTTATTACCACACTGCTTGTTCTCTGGAGTGGTTTGCACAGTGCCTAGCATGGTGGGGCCCAGGTCTGCGGTTCGGGCCTGGGCACTACCGCAATGCAGATAATAATGATAATGGCTGCGGTTGTTCTTGATCTTGCAATGGATACGGGTACTAAGGTGTGCTTGCATGGATCCAATTCAGGGCATTGATCATTTGAACAGTGTTATGCAACGGCATTCACTGAATTCCCAATTAAACAGGGCACATAGTAATAGGGTAGTGTATTAAACTTCACCTCGCAGTCCCCGGGAGAGATGCCTGTAACTCCCAGCACATCCTAATGAAAATAAAAACATTGGGGTCTGACCAGTTTCTGGCTTGAATGCTAATGCTGACTCGCAGTATTTTAAGGAGTTACCTTGTAAGCCTGTCGGACTCCTCCATTGTCTGCGATATTCTCTCCCAGTGTGCTTATTCCACTGACCTGTAACAAAGCAATTGTTTGTTTACCGTGCATGTTGGTAATGTCCATCATACCCAAAGCATTTCACAAATTGAAATATAAACACTACGCTTCCCACTGATGTGCAGCAGCCTCTGGGGTGGAAGGTAGTAGCAACACAACACCCTGACCGAGGAGTAAGAGACTGAAAGGGAATAAGTCATGTTACTTACTGAAGCAGCAGGGGAGAGTATACAGGGTCTGCCAGAATTGGAATTTGGCTGAGAAAGTAACATCAAACATGGGCTGGGGAGGTGGGGCTTGGGCTGGAGGGGGGTAGAGTATGTTCTCCATCAGCCACAGCAATTCTTGGTGGGACAAACCCTTTGTGTGTGAAGGATGGTGGGGAAATGTCAATTTGTGCCCCAAAAAGCTTCATAGGGTCTTGTAGCAGAAGTAGCTATGAACAAAATTCATTATGTTCCTGTTGCATCCATTATGCCTTGTTATTCTGCTAGACTAGCTGAGTGCTCCAGGTTAGAAAGCACAATCTCTCTGAAGTATTTCCAAGGCACCCATTACCATAATGTCTAGGCTCCAATGTTTACAGACACAGCTATCCTCCACATCCACTCTCCCTCCTTGAGGTTTTTTTTCACAAGGGAACTAAATGGGGCTGAGACAATTGCTTTTAAAGGCATGCACCTGGCCTGGGCTCAGAGGGGCGGGGCAGGGCAAGGTGAGGAAAGGAGAGAGCCACTGATTCAGTAGAACAATAGCTTTTTTTTTTTTTTTGCTGTTGCTCTGTTTTTAGTTTTCTGCCTTTTCAGGAGTTTGCAGGGTTAACCTGGGACATATTTAGAGGGGAAAAGGTTCTTTTACAGCAAAACAAGGTATTTTACTTTTGTTGGGTTGCCTGCTCTGCAAAGCATTGTGGGAGCTGGAGGGTTATAAGAAGCTCAGCCCAAAGGCAGCTGAGGCACTTTAAGCTGGGGGTGTGGTTAAGGAAGGCTGCTGGAGCTAGGATTTGGCTTTTATGTTGGTAGGGACCTGGAACTTCTGTCCTAGTTGGTTCTCTTCAGTTGCTGTTTCTGTGTGTTGTCACCAAAACTGCCTCAGCCCTGAATGCCTTTAAAAACATTTTCTGACCAGATTTTGGGAAGATGAAAAAATATTTGACCTATTCCTCTGTTCTGCCACTCTCTTTAAACTTGCCTGACCCTTCTTAAATCCCCTCTGATCAAATTATAAGTGAGGAGGAACCAAAACAAACGAACTCCTAAAACTGTGGAAGTAGGAATCAAGCTTTTCTTGTTCTCAAGAAGGAATTTGTGTCCTCTCTCTATTTCCCTAATTCTCTAAGCTAGTTTAGATCCAGTAGCTGTGGAAGAAAATAAGACGTTAAGACTTGGGTGGAACCATTATTTTGCAGAGTAGCCTGGATGCGTAAGTGGGTTAGTGCACTAGGCTTTTACCTCTACAGACCTAGCTTCAAACTCTGGATAGCCGAGTTTGGGTCAAGTGCTTGAGACTCTATTGCTATCAAACAGTCACACCTTTCTCACCTGCTAAATTAATTCACAAAAGCATCCTACACAATCTCCATCCTGAGGCGTGTACTCACGTTCTGTCCTCCAGCCAGCTCCCATGTGTAGTTTCCATACTGATAAACCATGCAACGGGACTGGTCTTTGAAATGCATGGCTGAGAAATTGCTCCACCAATCAAACATATTTCCATCTTTGTCAAAATTTCTTCCTGTTCATGAAACCAGATAATGGAGGAGAGACTGTTTCAGGGTGCAATGATCTGTGTGTCCATAGACCCTGACCGGTTATCAGCTTTAAATATTGGCACTCAGTTCTTATAGTTACACTTAGCAGTCTAACCAGAGCAGCTGCTAATCCCAGGATTCTTTTCCTATTACTTTTGACCTTCTGCCTGCCTCCTTTCTGTGGGTTTGTTACATCCACTTGTATCTGTTTTGAGCGTCTGCTCTTTGGGGTACAGACTGTCTCTTACTATGTGAATGCACCATACCCAGCACAGTAGGGGCTTGATCCTGTTTACAGTTCTCATGCACGTCTGTAATACAAATAATAATATTCCTAATTAGCCAAAAAATCATCGCAAACCCCCTAGAAATACAGAAAGTACAATCTCCAATTGACAGATGGGGTACCCCAGGGTTGCAGAGGTTTAATGATTTTGCCAAAGCAAACCAAGACAGATTCTGGTGTCCCTCTTCCTTATCCTGTTGCTCAGAGCACACTTTTTACTCAATATGGACCTGTATCCAGACAGCTACAGCAATCGTTTAATGTTTAAATTATATAGGACCCATGGAATTAAAAGCCATCTTCAATGAAGCCTATGTATAAAGAATTTTAAAAAAGAAATATCAGAATTTATTCTCAATGTCCAAAATAATTTTAGGCGCCTGTCCATGATAATGACACAATCAATTATTTTTAAAGATTGGGTTTAAAAATAAAGGATCTCCAGGGGTCAGGACTCTGTGTGTCACTGTTCTGCCACTAGAATTTTTTTCACAGATTTTGTTTCACTTTAAAAGGCTGCATACCTATTAGAACTGATAGCATTTCTTATACTTTACTGTTGTAAAAGTTTTCCTGAGCATCACCATTAATTTAATTAGTTTTTTAAAATTCGTTACCCTCACAGGTTCAAGAATAATTCCCTCCAAATCACACATCTGTAGTATGTTATTACAAGGGGTTTGTGTGTGTGTGTGTGTGTGTGAGAGAGAGAGAGAGAGAGACAGACAGACAGAGAGAACAGCAGTCAGAGCTGATAGACTGTGACCACCCACGTCTAGTTTTCTACAGTGTGATTAATTCAATTATAAAAGAAATATTTTGCTTAGATAATTTTTTAGCCTCTTCTCACCATTGTCATCAAAACCATGAGTAATTTCATGCCCAATTACCATCCCGATCCCTCCAAAGTTTAGTGCCTGTGGCTGGTGTTTGCTGAAGAAGGGAGGCTGTAGAATTCCAGCAGGAAACACTGCAAAAAGAGAGAGAGAACGTGGTTCAGATAATTTCATCTGTGTGTGCTCTGCAGATGGGTCAGCCCTTAGCAGCAGATCGAGTAGAAAATAATCCATATCGGAAAGGAATATTTCCTTTGTTTATGCCACTTGCTTTATGTATTTTATAACACATTGACAATAGTCATGAGAATAGACCTCTGCCTCTCTTAGTGGACAGAGAATAGTTCTTAAATGTTAAATGTAGTAAACTTGTAACTATAGAATCTCCTATTTCAGAACCAGCATAATTTCCCTTCCAGCTCAGCTTGTTTAGTCTTATAACATTACATTGCAGCTGTAATTAGAAAAGAGACTTAGAATTACACAGCAGAATCCCCCTATTTATTCCCATTAAGGAGGTTGTGCCCGTGTATGTCAGGGCTCCCATTGGTAGCGCAGACATCTCCTCCTTAGTGCTCTCAATTTTCCTGTAGACTTCAGCACAAAGCGCATGGATCATCAGGGTGTTTAGATATTGGTCCCCAGCTCATTGTCCGCAGTAAGGACTTTGAAGAGACTGGAGATGGTCCCTATCAGCACAGACACATCAGAGATTCCTTTAGGGTGGGGGTATATTAAGGCAGCGGTGTCCACCTCTTCTCTTACCCCGGCAACCTCCTCTGGAAATTCCAGGTGTACCTTTTGGTGGGGGTATTCCTCCAGGCTGAGCCAATACCAGCCAAGCCCTGTCAGTGGCTGTCTGGGCAGGTCCTTGGTAAAATGACTGAAATATAATTGTCACTTGAGATCTGGTGTCAAGCACTGCTTTAAATTCTGCCCCTTCGATCCTCACCGGGACCTCTGCTCGAGGCCCTATCAGCCCTGGTGGGATCCCAGCTGGACAGTCTTTTCCAGGGGAGCCTTCAAGTCCTGTGGGCCTGGATGGCCCCCTTCCCAAGCCCCTTTGTCAGTTCCTCGACCCCTCCCAACTGGTCCTCAGCTTTCCATACACCAAGGAGGGATTTTCTTCTTTACGACACTTGGCCGCACGATGTCCATCCTGGCCCCACCGGTAGCAGAAGGATGGTCCTTTCCCCCCTCTGCTCGGGTGGGTTGCCGGCTCTAACTTCTGACTTCTCCCTCACCCCAGCCAGCAGCGTCTTGTGCCTGGCAGTCGTGGCTCGGTGGATGGTCCCGCATAGCTCAGCTCTCTGTTCTGTCAGGACCTGCGCTTGTTGAGCAAGTTCCTCTCTGGTGTGCACCATCAGCACTCTGGCTGTTCACAGGGGGGCTGTGCTGGCTGCCTCAGACGGCCGGGCTTCCCACAGCTCACTGGCGACCGGCCTTTTTTCCTCCTCTTTGACCTCTTTTATCAGCTGGGGGTAACGTGGGGGATGTTCCTGTCATCCCTTTCGCCGGAGAGGAAGTCGAGTTGGGTTCGAATATTGAGTTCCTCACACAATCTGAGCCAGCCTGGTCTGAGCCATCTGCTCAGCAGTCGCTGTTCCCCTCCTGACAGCTCTCTGAAGCAGTTTCTCCAGCCTTGGTCTATAAGCTGAAACCATCTTGCCCCTTTGCTGACGGGCATTAAGGAACTCACTATAAATGTCCTCAGAGCCTCTGTGCTCCCAAGGTGTGACTGAGGGGCCTCTAGGCAACCCTTCACACTGACCCCAGGGTTAGCGAGCTTCAGGGTGTGACTCACGTCTAATGCCGGGCCCCTGAGGCTCTCTAGTAGAAATCTTCGCTTTTCTGCAGCTGGTGCTGCCCATTCCTGCAGCGTTTCAGTGGTGCGTTCCAACCAGGGTTCAGACTCCTCTTCCCCAGGAATTGGGATGGGATCCCCCCAGCAAATAATCTTCACTGACGGTAGGAGCTTGATGTAGAATGGGACAGCACAACCTTGCCCGGCGCTTGCCCCAGTGCTTTTACCCACTCGTTGCCTGGCGCCGCAGCCCCCAGGCTTGGGGCTGCTGAGTCAAGATCCACCCAACTGTGATTTCCTCAAAATATAATAAAATGGTTTTCCCAACTCAATGGATCAGTCGAGATGTGCTTGCGAGGAGGGGTACTGACCCAGGGATCCCAGACAAGCCCCCCAAAATGTAACCCTCCTGCCAGTTGGAAACAGCAGGAACAAGGGCTGGTTCAATATCTAGAGGCTCCTTTTCAACAATACAACACAAAATTGGCTTGAGCCCCCACCCAGTAACCTGGGACAATTACACACGACCTCTTGGGAATCTCTAGAGGCTATACTTCCTCTCTTTCAAGCACAGAGACTGGGTGTAGGAAAGAAACTTTTAATAAAAGGGGGAAAGTGACTCAGCATTAACTTGCGAAAATGCCGCAGGCCGGATTGATGAGCACAAAAGCATGAGCAAGACACCCATCCCAGAGTACATTGGGCAGTGTTCTTTTGCCGCAGGTTCTTAAGTCATCATGAGAGAGTCAGCTGTCAGAACTAGAACAGGTCACACAATGAAACCTATTTTCATAGAAAAACTTCAGAACTGATTTCATTTTGAAATATTCAGAATGGGTCCATTTAGTTGTCAGTTTTTGCTGGTTGTTTTTTGGAAAATGTAACAAAAGCAGGTTTTTGGGGTGAACCAAACAATTGATAAAATTTAGAGAAAATATTGAAAAAAGGCATGATATTTTTTTCATGAAATACAAGAATTTTCTACACTCCCAACAATTGTTTCCCCCCCCCCCCCCAAAAAAAAAAAAAAAGAAAAGAAAAGTTCTTTGTAAAAAGGCTATTTATAGATGGAAATACTTCATTAGAAAAGGATTGACTGGTTCTAATCAGAACAGAACTAAACATCTTTGTAATGTTGCAGGAGGCAGAATGGACCTTCGGCTCTGACTCCCTCGCCCACAGCTGTGTTAAATTATATGGGGCTGGCACAGAGGTAGTTAAAATTTTGTATTTGTCATTAAAGGCAACAAATCTGACTCAAAGACACACCACGCACCCTGGGTTACTGTTGCATGGGACTATTGGCTCACCTGAACATTTTTTCCTCTTTGCTGTCCTGATGAACTGTGTTCAGTTTGTATCAAAGAGCCATTTTATGGGGGAGCTAATGGATGTTTTATTGCTTTATTTTTGATAACAGAAAGGTTAACAACCATATGCAGCCTACAAATAACAGAGGCTTAATGTTTTAAGCGTACTCCATAGGAATTACTACAGTGTATCAACTGTACTTTGGATGACAGCTTTGGAAAACATAGTTCCAGCCTCCTCCATGCTACACATAAAAGCCTAATATAGCAGCGACAGCAGTTGTGTTTAATCTTTCTTCCGGGCATTAAAGAGGAGTCACATATGACCTTCAAGAAGGAATTAATGCTGCCGATGGATTATTCTAATAATTGAAACCACATAGCACACACTCGTGAAAAAAGATCTCAAGCCCTTTGTTTATAAAGAAGGATCAGTGGATCCAGACCATTCACTAGGAGAAAAAAGGAACCAGTTCCCACTAAGACAGGAACAGGAATTTTAACACTGTGAGAAATTAGATAAATCAAACCAGAACTTGATAGGTACATTTGCTCTGGACCCTAGATCAAATGAGCCTTAGTTTTATTGGCCAGAGAGGTTGTGGATGGGGGTAAGCAAGAATGTTTGTAAGAGGTGTTGGGATGTCTTAGCGTGCCATGTTGGTCCAATCCAATGAAGGATTTTTTAGTCACAGCTTTTACTCCATTTTAATGTAATAGCTTCTTGGGGCACCTACAGAGGTCTGGACCTGGAACTCTCTGGAGGTAGTGGGCCAGGCACGAAGCACTTGGTTTCACAATGTTCAAGCCTCAGGGAGGGAAAACAGACGCCCTTCATATTTAATAATAATATTCAAGCTAAAGAGAAAATGTAGCAACTCTGGCTGGTTGGAAAATGTTTTTTTTCCTGCATAAAATTTCAAAGAAAGTGAAAACGATTTTGTTTGTCAACATTTTTATTCAGAAATATTGGGGACGTCATTGGAAAACTGAAACTGGACATTTTTCACTTTTTGCCAATGAAATCCTTGCAAACTTTTCAATGTTTTGAGAGTTTTTTTCACAAAAGCTTTTGGGGGGTCCAAAATGGACATTTCTCCCATCACAGAAACTTACATTTCAACACTAGAGCCATTGTCTGTTAAAAGAATCTTTGATAGAAACAGTCCAGACAGCTCTTTTCTACTCTTTGGAATAACATAAAATCCCCTCTGTACCAGCACTGCACTGTCATATCTTTGAGAGGAGTCTGAGCTATATCTATGTTAGGGCTTTATTCTTGTCATAGTATCTGAGCACCTTCCATGTCAAATCAGTAGCAATATTGAAGTGCCTGCTAGAATTCATGGAGTCTCTCTTTTTCCTCTTTGCGTTAACAACGCTGAGTTTGGGTAGGGCCTTTTTGTTGGAGACAGAGGGAGAAATCCTGCCACACAAACTTTTTAAAGAGAAGCGTATGTCATGTCGTGCTTTGAAATGCTTTGAAATGCACAAATCAAACCTTGGGAAGAGGGCAGGAATCAGTGCGAATGGGACTGCAGAGCTGTCTTCTTGGAAAAAGCAGATAAAAGGTAATCCTGAGGATCTCTGCCTCTTTATTGGCCACATCACAGCTCTGCAGAACGTGCCAAAGTGACTACTTTGTGTCCTGCTTCCCCAGCAAAAAAGAAATAAAAAAGAGGGGCTCTTTTTCATTGCACAATTGGTGGCAGAGATGTGCCCATTAGGATTAATCTACGGCCCTTTAAATCAAAAGGATGCTATCATCCTCCCAACTCCAATCTTGGATTGATTTCTATTTTATTTTTTTGCCCCTGCTCTCTTTGAGTTAGGCCCCTCCAAATGGCTGAACAGTTCGTTGTCAGTGATGGAGGCGTAGGTATTGTCTGTAGGAGTCCTTTGAAAGGAAAGTCTGTGCCACTGACAGTAAAGTGTCAAAACAGCTGCCTGTGACTCTGAGGTCAGCAAAGTGTTCTTGAGATGGGCATGCTCAGGAAGATCAGTTTACCCTCTGTAAGGGTAAGACTCTGGAGACAACGGTGGACACCCAGCCTGAGAGGCATGGGGCTTTCTGGCAAGTGGAGAGAGGGAGCAAAAAAATGAGATAACATAAAAGTAATAGTATAGAAATTCTTTAAAAAAAATCGGAGGCACAGAAGGAAAAAAGGGAACATGCAGAACATGAAGGAGAGGCAAGTGGAAAGAAGAAAAACAGTGTCTGAGGTGCTGGGTCTGATGGGACACGGAGACAGGGGGACTTAGCACATATGGAAGATCCAGCCAAACTGGTTGGGACTCACTGCTGATAAGATCAGTTGGGTTCCTTCCTCATCACAATGCCAAGCTTTCTGGCGGTGCGTGTAGATCTACATGCTCTTGTGTTTGTGATAAGGCTGTTTTCCCATCTAATATAAATACTTTCTGTCCTCTTCCCTGTTCCTTATTGGGACCTGGCCAGGTGAAATTCAGATCTATCTATCTAATCTATCTATCTAATCTATATGAGTCATGTCTAGCTAAATCCACAGTGATTATTCCAAGTGGTAAAACTATGCAAACAGGTGCCATTGGAAGATTACGAAGTGGTCCACTAACACAACTGCCTTCAGTTGGGTTATGTCCAAAAATGTCCCTTCCGGAATCATTGTTTGATGATGCGGCAGTGGCTTAGCCCATGAGCATGTCAGTTACTGGTGTCTTGTGCAGCCTTTTGTTTTTCCCACCTTTAATGTTCTTTACTTATGCACGTGAAGTAAAGGAACCAGTCTCTATCCCCCATGTGTGAGCAAGGTACTATGGCTGCAAGTTCACAAATCAAGCTCTTCAGGGTGTGGATTGTCTCTTGCTATGAGTCTGTTCAGTGCCTAGAACAATGGGTCCTCTGGGCACTGGTGCAATCCAAACAATCAGTACTATTAATACAAATTATTAGCTACTCCCCCCGCCCCCTTCACTAAGGAGAACTGATTGCCCAGCGCCTGCTGGAGAGTCTGTAGGTTTAAATTGCATTCCTGGCTGTTTGCAACAGCTCAGGGCTCCAGCGAGCACAGGGAGCATAAAGCCAGCTGGGTTTATCATGCTTGGAGTCCTCGCTGCCCACTAACAACCGTGGAGATCAAGCCAGCAGATCTGGAAGTGCTCAGGAGTCTGACATCTCGTGAGCTGAGGCAAATTTCTTCAGTCTTGTGTATCTCTCATAAAAATAATGTCAGTGTCACCTGCACAAACAGCCAAACCGGGGAGCCTTGCTTAATTTTTCCAGGCATGCAGAGACATTAGTATAAAAAGCCTCAAATATGTGGTGGGCATTCACTACTCCCTGAAGTTGGCACACACTTGATGGCTGTTCCTTTCTAGGCTTCCAAACACAAGGCTGTTTCCATGAAGGAATGTAAACAGCTTTTGCCGAGTTTAAGTGAGTTGAATATTCATCAGCAAAACAAAGGCTTGAGCAGAGCCGCTCATCCACCTTGCTCCATGAGTGCTACAAAAGTTCAGTTTGGGCTGCATCTGGGTAAGGGCGTGGCACCCCTAATGTGCATTGCTATTGCCTCACACATGCAAATTATTCTTAGATTCCACCGATCAGTTAAAATGGTTTGAAACCTACCTATCTGATTTCGGTTGGGGGAATAGAATGCGTTGACCACTGCAGCACCAATGATCCATCTAGGAAGAATAATATGTAAAGATAGAGTCATTTTATAAGCATTCTCTTTATTGAGTTAATCTTCAAAAAGTACGATGTGCATATAAAATTGGAGGAGTGGAGGAAATGAAAGCAACTGGGAATGGTTCAGCAAGGATACTCAAACTGGAAAATGGTAGCAATCTTTTGGTTATATGACACCGTTCATCCTAAAGGATCCCAGATCAAAGCCAGGTGTCATTGTGCTCACTGTTGCTGAGCAGTCACTTCTAGGGTGGTAGCTGTTGAAGAGTTCCCAGCACTACAATTTAACAGTTTAAGACAAGAAATGAAGAATATAACACCTAAATAAAAATGCAGAGGGGGAATTTAGGGCAGCAGAATGTATTTGCCCACACAGAAAGCTGGGACTAAGTTTGTCTATTGAAAATGCTTAATTAGAACAGTGAGAGACTAAATCATTTCAAATGTAGAACCAGACAGGTACTACCATCTGTACTGTGAAACCAATTTTTCATCGATAATGAGTGCTAATTTTGAGAAGTACTTCCTGTTTGAAGTATCTGGTTTTGCAATACTGTTTTCATTAGCCCGGTAACTCATCATTTCTCTCAGTCCCTTCTCACTCCTCTAATGAATGGCTACATCACAGTCTGGTTTCATACCGTCTCCCAGAGAGACCTCACTACATCATGAAATGAATAGGTGACTAGCCAAGAGGCTGCAATAACAAGCCTTCCCTTTTACTTTAAAAAGGGTCATGTCTAGGTAGGGTGACCAGATGTCCTGATTTTATAGGGACAGTCCTGATATTTGGGGCTTTATCTTATATGGATGCCTTCTCCACCTCCTGTCCTGATTTTTCACACTTGTTATCTGGTTGCCCTAGTTCTGGGACATGAACATAGGCATTCCATCTGACGGTAATAATTAGTTGATACGATGATGAATAAGTTTAGTTATACAATCTTCTTCAATTTGGGTCATTAACCAATGGACTGTTAATGATCTAAAGTGCTAAGTGGTTTTATGTCTTATGGGGAAAATCTTCCAAGCTTGCAAGGAGACTTCACTGGAAGCCTATGAATCATACATGAACAATGAAAGACATAACTCCACACACTACTAAATTACCACACAAAGAAGGCCTGAACAAAGCCCACTTTAAGTCCAGTGGGCTTTCACTCCAGCCCAGAGTGAGTAGAGATGGGGAGAGGTTTGGCTGCTGGGGCATGAAGTTGCTCTGTAGGCACTGAAGACTAGCCATACTCCTGAACAGAGCTAGCTGAATGGTAAAACAAAAAATCCACAAGTATTTTTGCCATTTAAAACCCCCAGGTTTGGTTCACTATGACCAGTCACGTTATTTGTTATTCACAAGTGTTTGGCTGACCAAAGTATTCGAATCTCAGAAGTTGCACATTCAGCACGTTTTTTTATTTCCTTCCAGTTATTAATTTTCCAAGGTCAGGCTGGCCTATTCGCATTTCTCCCTTGCCAGAAAGATCAGTCACAGCTTTGTGAGAAGTAGCTCGATGGTAATATAACAGAGTGTGAAGTAGTTCTGTGCAGTATTCATCTGAGATTCTAAAAGGTCTGAATGATCCCCATAGTCCCAGGTACGTACATTACCACTAGAGGCAGACAAAGAGCTACTTATTCAGTTCCCCCAGATGACCCATTCGTACGCAACCACAAACAAAAGTATTCTTAATTCTCTGAAATGTATGGAGAAGGGCAGTGCCAGCACTGGAGAGCTAGGGTGGTCCCTAACCATTATTCCCGAGCATAGGGTGATTATACAACCAGGCAGTCTGGATACTCACATGTCTTGGTCAACTCTCTCTCGAAGTTTTTTCAAGCTCTTCTGGGCTCCAGCCCTGAGGTTTTCCAGGATGTTTTCAAAATACTTGTGCTCACTGAAGTTTAACTAAAGAAATACGAATCCCAATGTATTAGCACATTTCTTTTAATGAAGAATTTCCTTTAACCTGCCCCCCTCCATAGGATGTTATGAAATATTTGGTCCTGATTGGTCCTCTGGGGGGCGACAGTAACACAGGTATTTAATATTATAAAAAAAATGCAATATGTTTATGCTTTTGTATTGACCCTGTCCAGGTACATGCCACATACTTACATTTGCATATTCCTGATCCAGCTTTTCGTTCTGATCTTCCAAAATATAATCTGGGTAGCCAATTTGCTCTTTAATTGCCACCGCCTACAAGAAAAGAAAGCCCATAATGATCTCACAATAGTAAAAAAATATGGATTGCTCTAGACAATTGATCAAATTTTTTGCTGATACCAATCTATCAGTTTCAGCGGAGTTACTCCAGTGGTGAATTCAGCCCATTCATATGATGAGCCAACAAAGAGTATATCTGATGTAAATTTTGAGTATGTGTGCAAGTGTTCAGAGATAATGAATTTGGGTGGAAGCATTTGGTGCACTCAGGCCCTCATGTAGGGGCTTCCTGAGTCAGAGGAAAGTGACTTCAATGAGGACTGGCTTGGGATTGGGATTCAATAATCATTTTAATGTTGAAACTCCATGGGTCACATCCTGCCCCCATTTGTGGCCTGAATCTAAGTCCCACCGAAGGACCCTAAAGGCTTGATCCAATGCCCATGGAAGATTCTCATTGACTTCAACAGCTATTGGCTTCAGATCCAACTCATGCAACGCCACTGAAGTCAATAGTCGGACATGATATGAAATTAACACAGGCTACTTCTGCTTCCTCATTTCATATGAACACAAGGCTACATTATTTAAACATGTTGCCAGCTTATGCAACACTTGACTCCCTCAGAGAAAGCACAGAAAATGGGGTTCTCTGTCAGTAAAATTCTCAAACTCCGCATTGCTGAAGAAGCTCAGCCTTTCGCAGTGAGATACATAATTATCCAAATACTTTCTGAAGGGATACAACATTACCAAGAAGCAAGAATTTTTTAATGGGCAAAAGTTTCCATTTGGGAAACATCTTTATACCTTCATATTATGGAATAATGTATTGGCCAGATGGACTGGCTAGCATCAAAAAGGATGCTTTTCATTTGATTCATACACAGGTATGAATCTTTTGGAAGTGTATTACTAATATATTTTTCTTTAATTGGTTTTACCAATTTGGTTCTCTTTAGATAACCTGTAGTTTGTTTGGATTTCTTTGGCTTACCACTTTTATGTGATACATTACATTAGATTCTATTATATTTTGTTTGGAAATAAAAAATGTATGAAAGCTAAATAAATAAGGGATCAAAGGCAATATTTTGGAGAAAATTATGAAGAAGTATGACAAAGCGGATTTTTATTTCTCTCTCTTTTTAAGGGACAAAAAATAAGTCTTCCACAATTTGATATTCCTGCACAGGATATTGAAGTTTCTTGTTATTTCTGACCTTCTCACGAGCTTTCTCTTTTGATGTTTCATCCATCCATTGTAATTCATCTAGTGTCTCAATGAACACTTCCCGAATTTTGTCTATTAAGTCTCGGACCTAAAATAGAGACAGTAAGAAATTCACCATTAACATGCTATTTTTTCTTCTCAACCACAGCTAGACAGATAGCAGGTGTCTCATGAAGATTAATCTCCTCAAATGCTTCATGCTATCACGTAGCACTCAGCATTTAAATATGCTTAATAAATAAGTTCCTCTATGCCTGCTAACTGCTGACTGATTAGCAGAGTTCCCAAGACTCGGTTATGTATGTCTCCTGACTTAACTGAACTGTGGGAGACATGAATTGGAGGCACTGAAAGGCAGGCAAGAGGAAAGTATCATGCTCAGCAGCTAACCATGTTGGGATATCTACGGGGAGGCCAACCATGTGGAAGGTCACACGTATAGTGCTTGACCCATCTGAACAGCCTGGCCTAGTGGATACTGCACTAGACTGGAACACTGGTGATCTGGGGTCTGTTCTCAGCTCTACCGCTGGCCTGCTGGGTGACCATGAGCAAGTCACGTCACTACTCTGTGCCTCTGTTTCCCCCCTCTGTAAAATGGGCCAATGATACTGACTTCCTTTTGTAAAGTGCTTTTGAGAACTACTAATAGAAGGTGCTACCTATTATTATTTATTACATGGAATGTTTCTCAACACCTTGGAAACTGGCTAAAAGTTATGCTGCCCCAGGTTTGTGCAACACTGGGGGGCAGTTATAGAGTTTCTGGTCCTCCTCGGTTACCAGAGAGGACCAGGATGTGTTGCAGCAGGGATCTGAATAAATGGGGGAACCTCCTGGTTAGGAAGTTCTCTACTTGCTGCTTAAAGCATGGCTCTCTGCCATTATGTGCTTACACTACATGGTAGCAGAAGTGAGTGAATTCCTCCCACTAAGGAGCAAAGGAAAGAAAAGAGACACCCCCACAGGCTGCCAGAGCAGTGAATGAGTGGGGAAAGTGGAAATTCAGGGAGAAAACCTGTAAAAGCTGCAGCAGGGAGGAGGCAGAGATCTGTCTCAGCACAGCAATGGAGCCCGTGGTGCAAATGGCTCTATTAGAAAAGTCTGAGTTTGGCCACTGAGACAGCTGGCCTTGCTGGAACTGTAGATTGGAATGATTCTGGAAGGCTTCTGGTTTAACAGAGAAAGCACAAGAATACCAGGTAAATGCTCTGATACTTGCTCTGCCTGATGCTGCTGCTGCTAGCCTAAATTCCCTACCCACGCTGATGAGGAAAAGAGAGAGCACTCCAAAGTGAAAATGGTTTTGATGTCTATTTTATCAGCAGACAGAATATTATACATGAAAGGGCCAAATTTAATAGGAGGTGCCAGGAACAAGGGGAAACAGCTGAGACTTTTGTTACTGCAGTTGATAATCTTGCTCAACATTGCAAATCTGGAATGTGAAAAGAAGAACTGATAAGAGACAGGATGGCTGTTGGTATAAGAGACAGCCATTTATCAGCACCGCTTCAGCTGAACCCAGCAAAAGCTACAGCAAAAGTGAGAATGCAAGAGACGTACAGAAACGGCAGCGTGACTTACATTCCAGCAGCATAGGAGAGACTGCATCAGACAATATGGACACAGTAAAGAGAAAAGACACAAATTTGAAAGGAGCAATGAGACCAAATTTACAACATAAGAACAGTGCACAGCTAGAGAGTGGGAGACCAAAGAAGCTTAAGACGAGGGAAGCCTCGAAAAGCTGTGGAAGATGTGGCAAGACACATCTGGCTGGCAACAATGATGGAGGCAGAATGTCGGAGATGTCACAAAATGGGCCATTTTACAATAGCATGCAGGTCACCAAGAGTAGTGGAAACAATCCAAGGAGTGTCATCAGATGACAATGAGGCCGTACTTCTAGGGACTATATCCTCAATAGAACAGGTAATACCTTCATACACAAGGGTGAATCTAAATGGTCAAAACCTTAAATTTAAGTTGATACTGGGGCAGCAGTTGCTGCCATTAAAAAAAAAATCAATCCCAGACTAGAGCTCTGCAAAGACCAAATAAGGTTTTATGTGGGGCTAGTAACACATTGGAAGTTTGAGGCCAGTTCCTTGGGAAACTGGAGAAAGGATGGAAAGTTCTTCAACAAATAATATATGTAATGCAAGGACTGACAACTCCCCTACTAGGGTTGCTAGTAATATAAAGGCCACACCAAGTAGAGACTACTGATATCTTCACCTGTTTGGGCACAGTATTCAGTAAACTTCCAACAACTGTAGCAGTGGACACATCTTCATTTAGTTTAGGAGCAGTGCTCACACAGTAGAAACCAGAAGGAGACCAGAACTTGTTGCATTCATATCAAGAAGCCTCAGAACCCAAACAACAGTATGCTCAAGTGGAAAAGGAAGCTCTCTAGCACTCACTTGGGCCTGTGAATAGCTCAGTGAATATCTGTTTGGTTTGAATTTTAACATAGAAACAAACCACAAGTCCTTAGAGGAATTACTGGGTTCAAAACCACTGGATGACCTTCCACCTAGGAGCCAAAGATTTTGATTATGGCTGATGCGTTTTTCTTTCAACTTTACATACTAGGAAAAGCACCCACTCTACCGGCACGCAACCTGCTAGCCCTGACTGAGCAACCACTAGTGGAAAAAGAAAAGTCTTTAGAGAAAGATATTAAAATCTACATCAACCTCTTTCTGGCAGCAATTCCAGCATCTGCCAGCCAACTTCAGCAAATTAGAGATGAACAACTAAAGAATGAGACTTCTCAGAAACTGACTCAACTCTGCCAAAGAGGGTAGAGGTTGAATTAGTCAACTTCCAACAGACTTACGGTTAGATTGGCAGGAACAAAATGACTTTCACATGACTGATGGCCTGCTTCTGAAAGGACAGCACATTCTTATTCCCACGATACTTCAGAAAGAGAGACACTTCAAAACCCACGAGGCACACCAACATATAAACAAGTGCTGTCTTCAGTACTTCCCAACAAAACAAAGCCAGGATCTGGGACCAGCTGGTACTCTGTCAGACAGTGAGCCCTCTTCGTAGCCTTCATAGCCTCTTCACAGACGCAAAAGGAGTGAGAACACGGTCTGGAAAGCTGATCGTATCCCCCTCAAAGACATAATCCTTAGAATACTGCTCAGGATTATTCAAATGCAATTGATAAGGGAACATAATCGTGTAAAGAGTTTTAAGGAATTTGAAATGTATTTTGAACTGGTGTGTGTGTGTATACAATGCTATATAATTTAAGTTTTAATCTCTTTATGATAAAGAAAGATAGATGTGGAGTGGTTATGGAGTTCTTGGTCCTCCACAATAACCAGAGGGGACAGGATGTATTGTAACAGGGATCTTAATAAATCAGGAAACTTCCTGGTTAGGGAGTTCAGTAGCTGCTGCTTAAAGCATAGCTCTCTGTGTTTAAGTCCACACACTACGAACACACATACATTTTTCATTCTTGCTGTGGTTTACAGTATTTTGCAAAAGAGGCTGATGCTTTCCATAGCTGGAAAGATGTCCTGTGTTACGGAGCAAAATTGCAAAATACCTCAACACAGTTCCACTAGGGAAAATTCATCATTTTGCCCCCAAAAGAGAAATATTACCTTTTTTGCTACCAAGTAGTTGTAGGTACGTATTCAGGCAGAAATGGTGAATAAATGGCACAAATATTCATTAAGAGATCTGTTTTCACATATGTATTCATGTGAAACCAACTGCTAGTTTCATACAGCTCTTTCTATAAGGTTCAGTGTCATAATATTAGCCTGTTATCAGCCTTTAACCCTTTACCTATCTCCCTTAGGGTTTTATTCTGCTACCCATCACTATGGTATCTGAGCACCTTCCATGTAAAATCTATTTGCAATAGCAAAGTCCCCAGGCAATTTGATGGAGTCTCTGATTCTGCTTCCATTTAGGGGGTATAAAAACTCTGCTTATTGTCAGTAACGTTTTTGTTTGGTTGATATGTTTGTTAATTTGGGTGTATGTATATATATATATATATATTTAGATGGGGAAGAGAGCAGGCAAAGGGAGGTCTTAGTGTTGAATGTCATTATTGTTATAACTCCACAGCAGACCATTTTAACCTCGGTTTAAAGCAGATCAATAGCACTATTTGCATGTATGCATACATTCTTGGCTACGAAGACCAATCCAGAGGGAAAGGGAGAACAAGAACAGTACTGCCAATTAAAAGCAGAATACAAGAAGGTCCGTCCTGGACAAAAGTTTTATTAGAGATCCTGAAAGCCTGTAATAGTTTCACATTTAAGAATTGGAGTCATGGAAAAAGTGTCTTGGCTTCACAAATGGCAAAACTGCTGGGGGAACTTGTGCCACAAAATATTCCATCATTGGCATACTGAGGCCGGGGGCAGGCCCTCAGGTGCTGGCCTGTGAGGGGATGCCAAGCCGGCCCTTCAACATGCTCAGGAGGTGGGGGGCACAGGAGGCTCTGAGGGGTGCCCCTCAGTGCCTCCCCCACCCACGTGTCATGAAGGGTCAGCCCAGTCCTCCTCCCCAGGCCCATCCAAGCCGGTGCCAGGCTGCCGCTGCAGCAGGAGAAGTGGGCACCATGTGGCAGGTAAGTGCGGGGAGGAGGGAAGCAGCAGAGCCAAGCCTATACTTGCCCCCCCCTCCACCCCGTGCCTCAAACCCTCCCCACATCCCTGCAGGTACAGACCGCCCATGCCTGGGATCCAGAGACCCTTGGTACGCCACTGTATTTCATTTAGAGCAAATCCTGCCTGAAGAGGAGTTGTCAGAAGATCACTCTTTGGGATCTATAGCCATCACACCAGGATTCATCAAGATCAACTTGAAAGTCTGCCTGTCTGATACTGTCATGGATGTTGTTAGCTTATGGTTTTCTTTCCTATTGGTTACCGGAGTCCACAGACTGGATACACAGGCCCCTTTTCGAAGCACAACCCCTGTATGTAAATGATACTTATCATTAAGATTAAACAGTCTGGAGATGGCAAAGACACCTGTTTCTTTGAGAGAAACTCCCAAAAGCTGCTGACCATCGGCACGAGGTGTAACTCACTCTCAGAAGAGACAGCCCATGTTCCTCTGCCTCGGGAACAAAAACCGAAACTCCCCTACTGTCCATCTCCCTCTGAGTTATGTTAACGCTCTGCACCATGTACATATTTAACAGATATTAGGCCCAAGGTTTGGGTTGGGGAGGAAGAACGGGATGATGGGATCCATGGGAATTGTGGGCTTACGATAGCATGAAAGGGAAACTACATACCATCTTCTTGCTCTCACCAGCAAATGTCTCCCTGACATACAGAGCTCCCACTGCATTCTCCATGTTGTTGTTGACGTAACTCACACATTCCCGCCAACGGGCCTCTTCCAGTGTTGTCCCATAAAGTGCCTGGAATAGAGATGCAATGGGATCAATTCTGTCTATGCATCTTCCCCTCAGCCCCACCCCAAGTAGCTACAGGGCAAGAGGACTAATCAAAGAGAGGGGCCATCACACTTTAGCTTTGTTTCTTTGGAAGTTCTGGTCTTCCTTCCATTGATCCGTTGTGCATAGGATACTATTAGGCAGTGGTATGGATACAGTTCAATCTGTCCCACCACTCTGTCATTTCATGTCTTATCTATCCGTCCCTCCATTTGTCTATCTGCCTAAGGCATTCCTGTAGTGCCACTCACCTTGGTATCTAAGCCTGATATCCACCCCTATATCTACATGCATTGGCTTTGCAATATACAAGAGGAGGTGAAGGCATCTCAGGGGGGTTCCTGAGCTTCTGCAATGGTAGTACAAGCAAATTGTCTTGCAGAACACTTGTCACTAGTGATGGTTTGGAGGATATGTATCCAAGAAGGCTTCACCTGGAGGCCCTGAGCCTATGGAGTTCAGATTGACCCAGACTTCCCCATGATATTTTGAATGTCCATCAAAGGCTCATTTCAGTTCCCATCTTGAGTCAAATATTAAAGTTGGTGTTTAGTTTATCTGATCTGATTCTCTTATTTCTAGTGACATGATGGGATTTGTATGTTGGCCCATCCCCACATATAGGTTTCAAAGAGATGAAAAACCCATTTCCCAGAAGGACTGAAAGAAACGGAAGCATCTTAGTTGTTCATTCAGCTTCACTCTGCACTTTTCATGTCTGGGCATCCAGCAGCAAACTTAACTCAAAAAAAGAAAGACCTAGATGACAACAGTAGGCATGGGTCTCCCCCTGAACTCCAGATCTTACATCTCAAGATGCAGGCAATGTTTGGATATGAGTTTAAACTTCACACATTGAGCCAACCTTTTGTTCAAAGCAGAGTTTATCATGTTGATTTGGTTAAAGTCCATTGTGCAGAAATGGACTGGCTGCCCCTTGTCTAGAATCCTAATGCTGATAGGTTCAAGGTGATAACTGCAGAATGATGTCAGTGCTGAATGAACTCTTTGGGAGAGTAGGGGGTTACCTTTCGGTAGCTGGCCCGGGCATCCTTGAAACGCCGACTCAAGCTGCTGACCCTGTCAATCACCAATCGCCAAACTAGGTAGTTCTGGATGGTGCTGTGTGGAGAAGTAAAGCAGAGTTTAATGTCTTGCAATGGGCCACTCAAATACAGGTAGTCAAAGGGCAAGGTTTAGTTTGAATGCGGATGACAGGGCTAGCAATGGCTGCCAAGTTGCTTGTGACACCTACGGGGAGCCCATCGGTATCACTCCACAGGTCCCATTCCCTGGTGCTCTTCAGGGACTAAGTTTCTAATTTCCACCTATTTCTCATTTTAGAATGTAATGTGAGCTAAATGATGTCCTATTGTTTCTTTTCTATGGCATTAGGCAAAGTCTAACCCTCCAGACTTCAGTAAATGTTGCCTTCCACCACCCCTGTAAGGGAAGAAAGGATTGTTATCCCTAATTTACAGAGTAGAGGACCCAGAAAAGTGACATGATTCCACCAGGGAGTCTGTGGCATAGCCAGGGGAAAAAAACTATCTTTATTCCCACTTTGGCCCTTTTGACCTCCAAATGGCGCCCCGTCTCACCCGTATCTTAGCCCCAGTTCTTCCTCTGTACCTTTACCTGGCTGAGTAGTTGGAGATAATCACTTTGAGCTCCCGTAGATAGGGTGCTCCGTACACAACTACCTCCTCATCTGGGTGGATCTGAACATTTACTGAAGACATGATGTCTTGGATGAAGAGAGTCCAGTTAAACTCCTGTGGGGGTAGAGAGAGGCAGACACACTGATTCCAAGCTTTTCTTTATACCTATTACAACAGAATTCTGCCTCCTCTCACTGCACTATCTGGGACTGGATGCTCTGGGGCTAGCAGTAGAGCATATTCAGTAAAGAGGACTCCTGCCTATAAAACGCTGTCTCCTTATTTGTCCATCAATACTAAGGGCCCCACTGCCATTAGGGTATGATGCAGGGAGGTTGTATTGGGCTTGGATTTTTGTTGATTGTTTTGGGTTTCGTTTGTGTTGTTCCCACAACTTGGTGGTTACTGTGGTAAATGTATTTGATACACCGATCATTGTGGGTTGCTTATGTAACTTGTGTTGTAATATTTGTAAATAGCACCTAGATGCATTGGCTGTAGAAGACAAAAATCTCTTAGGTATTGATGGAACCAAAAGCATGAGCCCTGTCATCTTTTATTGCATTATGTATAGGCACAGATTTTTTAATATGCCATGAGCATGTAACGTATCCCTTTGCTTCTTTCAATGTGGATCCTTTCAAGATTCAAGTCAACAAGCACATCTAGAGCTGGGATCTTTCCTCCCCAGGTCTGTAAACTGAGATCATAATGATGCTATTCATTTAGCCCAGGACCTGCACCTGTGTGCAATCTGCTGACAGACTTGATACCTGCATCTCATAATCCAGGTGGGGGAAGATGAAATGAGAAGTTAGCTTGGGATTCAGAGATACTGCAGTTCCTTTGCTGCTCTGTGTTTTGTTCAGGTATTGTGGACTCAAGGAAAAACCTGTATACCTTGCAGTCTATGTTCCATGTTAATGAGAGAGAGAGTGGGTGTTTTTCTGGGATTCATCCTAAGAGCACTTACACTCAGAAAACAGCACCTTCTTACCCACCATATCCGCTCCCTTTGTATTTTATTATGCCGTCTATATATGACACCCTTCTGCTGGTGTAGCAGCCCATTTTTGAGCCAAGTATTCAGGGTGGGTGGCCTGAGGGAGACCCTACTCAGAATTCCACAGGGGTCATCACATAAAGTCAACATTTCCATCAGTAATTCCACTCAACAATTACACTCCACCAGCACTCAGTGCTGGAATGGCCCACAAATGATCCAGTCTGTAATTCCATTGCCAGGCCTACCTTTGAACCAGAATGGCGTCAGAGTGAAGAAAGTTGGATGTGACACTGTTCCCAGTGGTAATGACACCACAATTAGCCAGTGGGAATTCACACCCTTTTAATGCCTTAGGCTGGATACTACCAGTTAACCTTGATAACCTTAGTAAGGAAAAGCAAGAGGCCATCCAATGCATGTTATGAGTGGAGTCAGGGGTTCTTGCAAAGGATGATTAAGACACAGGCCATGTTGAGATTTTAAAAATGTACCTAAAGCAACATAACTCCGAACCTGTACAGAGGAGCTAACTAGCAGTCTCCAACCCCCTTTATCAGCAGGTAAAAGACTATTTGGAAGACTTATTGAACCATGCATGGGTCACTAGATTGAGCTCTTGCTACTCTTCACCAATTGTCTGTGTGCAGAAAAAGGATCAAGAGCAAAATTGAAAGATGACGCCAGCCCCTTCCCCATACACAGGATGTCTAAGATGGCTTGGGTGGGAAGTCATGATTCTCAGTTTCTACATCAGGGCAATGCCTACCATCAAAGATTCATGAACACTGAGAGTTGACCCGTCACTGCCTTTATTACACTTGGGAGATTGTATGAATGGATTTGTATTCCATTTGGGCTTATGAATGCTCTTGCCACCTTCCAAAGGTGTACGGAAGAATACCCGGAGGGTCTGAGAGATGACAGTTGTGTCCCATATTTGGATGATAACCCAGTCTATAGGAGAACTTTTGAGGAATATGTAGAACATGTTCGGGAAATCTCCAGTGATTCAAAAAAATACAGTATCGAACTAAAGGCTGAAAAGTGTGACTTATTTAAAATGGAAGTTTGGGTATGACTGTACCAGCTGAGGGTCAAGTGCCTCCTAGACAGCCAATCATCTGGACTGGGAAACATTAGAAAATATTAGAAAAGTTGCTTGACATTCTGGTGTAACTCCCAGTAACAGCCCTGCCATTCATTTTACATACAGAAGTGTCTTCTGATGGATTGGGAGCTGTGTTGTGTTAGCAACAGGAGGGCAAGTTACGGTGATAGACTATGGCTCTAGGTCCATTTCTCCTGTAGAAAAAAGATAGAATTTGTACTCTGGGAATGTGGAATTCCTGGCTCCAAAAAGGTCAAGTTATATTATGCGTCATCCTTCATTCTACACAGATAATAACCCATTGACATACGTACTTACATCAGCTAGATTGAATGGCAGTGGACACTGGCGGGTAGCTGATGTGGCTGATTTTAATTTCAATATCAGATACCAGTCTGAACACCTAATATTGATGCTGATATTTTGTTTTGTATGCCACTTGATATAGGCATAGAGTAACTCAGTCATTACAAAATAACTTTGTGATGCAAATCAAACTGATGACACCAAAAGTCTTGGTCCCTAAGTAGTAAAGGATTTGTTCATGTTGGAACCAAATAGCAGCTTTGCAATCAAGCAAGACTTACTTGTGATACTTGAAATGTCAGGACGACATTTAATGTTGCCGGGGTGTGTAAGGCATACACCTAACAAACTGCACAATGGCACAAAAAGAGAGTGAACTTTTTGGATAACACTCCCCGTGTTCCTCAGTGGCAGAAATTTTTAGGCACCCCCTGCCCTGGCTGGCTGAGGTTGCTGTGGTATGGGGTCAGACAGGTTGTTTTTGGAGCCCCCCCCCCCTTTTTTTTTTTTTTTTTTGCACAGACGCTTCTGAGTCTCTGCTCTGTGCTAATGGTGTGCACTGTATGTTTGTACTGAGCTAATAAAGAACCCTGTGTTTTCAAAGGACAGAGTCTGCCTTTTGAAGCGTGTCAAACACAAATGTTTCCTACCTTTGGCTAGGCAAAGTCTTTGGTTGGAATTTTTTTTGACAGATATTGAATTTGCCACCAGAGGGAGCCCATAAAGCCTTTGATTGTGATATCACATTGAATGCCATGAAGTAAAAAACAAACTGTAAATACTTACAATACCCAATATACATTGATATCCTACTTAGCCGTTCATACCCACTTTGGCCTGCACAACAGCTGGAAAACAACTAGACTTCATTTACTTTTTGTTTGCTACTACAGCATGACAAGTTCTCCTCTTGGTTATACTTCCCCACAGAGTTCCCAATTAAAATGGGTTTAATTTTTTTTTTACATGTTGGTAAGGTCTGTCGTTTTAGTCCACTTTGCCCCCATCTCCAAAAAATATATATTACAAATGGGAGGCGTTCCTACCCTTTGGGATCATTCTAAGTAGTCTTACCTGGAATTTGATAGTACTTCAGAGTCCCCTCAAATTTAATCTAGTAGTGATGGTGAAAGTATAGACATTTTTCCCCACTAACTTGGCTAGAATTGCTACCGTGCTATCCTCCGTAGATACATATGTCACTTGGGTATCTGTGCAAAAACCTACTTAAAATAGTATTAAACCCATGGAAGCATGGATATTCAGTTAAGATTTTCCCCACTACTTTTGTCATGTTAAAGCATTGCAAGTCAAAATGCAGTGAGGATTAGTTATTGTTTGGTTGGGAGACTTGTGAGCCACAGATATCTATGCAAAGTAAAGAAGTCACTCGGTAATTTGATCTCTTTGATCCATTGGAAGTTTAAACATTGCTGGCAGAAAGGAAACTCTAGTAACTCATTCTTGGGAAAACTTGTGGCCACAATTGCCTGTGGCGTTTGCAGACTTCCAAAATGATTTTGATGGAGATACTTCCATGCAAAAAGTGATAGATGAATCATTCAAGTTTTACCAAATGATTATTCCCGCTCTAAACAAACCACGCAGTACACCTGTTTCTTCTGTGCATAGAACTATAGGACTTTTAACCATTCTTTTTGGACTGGAGTATGCTTATTTATGATCCTGCCTGGTCCAATTGTGGCTATTTTTAAAAGAAAAATGCCGTAAAATCTCTTAGCTTTACATTAAGAAGAGACATGACTTTGAATCTCTTTTGTTGTGTAAGTATAAAGAGTCTGCAGAGCTGTTTTCCATTGACTAGACAGCGGGAGGAGCTGGAAGCAATATAATTCTTATCAAAACACTTACATTCAATGCAAATTTTTCCTGTAGCTCTCTTAGGGTCATTTTGTTGTACAGTAAGGTCACATCATGCCTCTCTTCTGCAGGTGCAGTAGCCTACGGATATTCAAATAGTTATCTTCAGAATTGACTGACAAGAGTTTCAACAGTTGGAATCACATGAATGCACGTGCATGCTCTCTCTCACACACACATACGTGTGCACACACACTTAAAATGTTCCTTAAAATATCTTTAGTGCTTTTAGAAAAAGAAAACTCAACAATGGGTTTTCTGCATTGCAGTATATCAGTTAACATCCCAATTGCTAGCTCAGGGTAATGAGTTCAAGGCTGCTTTGCTATTTCATATATGCTCTGGGCCATGAAATTCCCTATATTCTCTTCAGAACCTGAATGGAAAACTGCAGCAGCAAGATGAAACTTGCAATGCAAAAATCCCAGCACTGGAACACAGAGTGCTTTGGGTTCTCTTCTGCTCTCAATTTAAAAAAAAAAAAAAAAAAAGCAAATACACAGGTAATGTCAGGATATTTATAAATATGGGAAAATTTACACTCCATGCTGTGTTGTTTTTCGGGCAGATTACTGTGTGTTGATCTAACTGTGTCTGGGATTTCTTGGAAATACAACCAGTCTATACCAGTTCTGAAATTTATGTCCACCTCTATCTACCCTGTACCTAAAATGCATTTTTTGGTCTCTATTTGTGTGTTTTTGTTCACCCACTGTTCAGGAATGATGGGCTGACACAGATTAGAATAACTAACTGATTTTAGATGAATGCAAGACATAAACTTCAGCTACACATAAAGGTGCAAGCACCTTAGCCAACATGTGTATGACCCAGACATGAACTGTATAGAGAATCAATGCTATATTCCTAATTTTCATGTCCTATTCAACATGGCAAAACAGAACCCCCCCCCCCCCCAAAAGAATATGAAAAATAAAGTGTGTATTTTTTTTATAATCAAAAACCATCTTTTTAATACTCAACAAATCCCGATTTTTCCCAATTTTGAACACTTTCATTGCTGGTTTACTTTTGGAAAGTTTTGCCAGGTATAAGCACTAATAATTATAAAGCTTATTTGAACTGTAGCATATGGCTATATATATATATATAATTTCTTTGATTATTTTGTCAAGATGGCTTTGAACTGATAGAATGCCTGGTAACGGTTAGACTCATTATTCCACATCCCATGACACTGAAAAAAAGTCATTGAACCTAGGTAAAAATGTGTTTTTTGCAGTACATTTTTCAACCGCTGGAAGTCTCTAGGTTCTATTCAGTGATCCAGACAGGAGGTGGTCCCTGTTAAACAACAGAGACAAAGTTGGAACTTAAACTATGTGAACGTATGTCAGCGCTGGTAGGTATTTTAAAAAGTAAATGCCTTTCAAGATGCTGCAGCATTTTAAAAGTGCTGAAAGAGCCCTAGATGTGGCCAGCAGAGAATTCTCCCTTGTGTGGGTTTTACAAAAGACAGCTTATGTTGCCCTGCAAGGCCCCTGCTGCAAGCTCCAGCATAGGGGGCATAGCTGGGGGCAGAAGGACACATGGCCATTGTTGACATCACTACGGCCATTCTGGATTGTGTTATAGAACAATCCACGGAGGCTGCTTCAATTTAGCGAAAGCACCTTTGCCTTGCCTCTCCCTTGGCTGTGAGTTTTGTGTTATGCCTCTTAGAGGTGCACATAAAAATCTCATCACTCCTGTTCAAGAGAAGCTGTGATTCCATGTATCATGACAACCTATCACTCTTTCTCAGTTCACTCATCAGTCTCCCATAAGAAACATACTCACATTTGCAATCTCTGTTTCAAGCTTCATAACCTTTGCCATTTCCTCTTGGACAAAATTGTCATCTTTCGACATATTCTTGTCTTCTCTGATCATTTTGGCAATGGTGATCATAAATTGCAGGTAGGCTTCCCGCACCTAAACATATAAGAAAGGAAACCATGTATGTCTGCATCATTTTTAAAAGGCTATCTAGCTACATTTTCTCCATTTATCAAGGCAATCTTGTCCAGAAATGCTTGTTTATGGTATCTCTCAATATGAGAGATTTTCTCTATCTTGTTGAGGGAATTCTAGGGAAACCAGCAAATGCGCTGACTCTGAGAATGGGGTTAATTTAGGGCTAAATAAAAATGCAAAAAGAAGTCCTGGATCATCTTCTATCCTGCAAACCAAAACCTTTCCAAAGTCCTTGTTAGTTGTTTTATGTTGTTAATTTTTGCACCACCACTTTGCTGCGCTTGGTGTTCTGCCTCCTTCGAGTCTCTCTAAGTTTGACTATCAGCACAATGCATCATTTTCGCTCTTCCCTCCCCCTTACAAATGTTTGCTAACACGCACATGAAACTTGCACTCAGGGATCTGACTTCCAACAGACGAGGCCGTGCCCAATCTGCCCCATTGAAAGCAGCCCTATGCCACTTCTAGTACAATTTTGTTTCCCTTTGAGATAAAATCCATCTCTATGAAGTACCTGATTTGTTTTGCAGGTTTCACGGTATCACTGAGAATTTCTGTAGGCAATTGCCTTCGATACATGCTCTGTGAATGTCAGAAGAGCTTGGCCACGTAGTACCTAGTGCAATAGCACATTAACCTAGCCCACACACTGAATTCCATGGACAGAACAATATGGGACATGGGCCATAGGATTCACAGTTTGCTAAGGTGGCTGAGGTGAAGATGCCTGCAGCTACTCCGCAACCAAAATCTCACAGCTGCGTAGTTTGGATGAAGAAAGTGTTGGAATAATATCTCCCCAAAGGCCTGCTCCAAAGCACATGGAAGTCAACGGAAAGACACTCAAAGGTCTCAATAGGCTTTGGTCAGGCCCTATGACTGTGACATGCAACTGAGTCTGAAATGTTTGATCATTGTCTACATGGTTCCCCTTTCATTCACATTAGGAAATTCAATTTAATGCTAGGCTGCAAATCTACTCAGTTAGCATGAAATAATTAAGAAAATAAAAAGAACTTCAAAAGTATTTTCAGGCCTGAAATTGACAAATTATCTCTCTCCATCGACATTTGCAGCTGCTCAGCCAGGCATTGAAAAGCAAGCAAGGAAAAAGTGAACAAATTTGGTCTGTACGGTGGAGGAAAGTGAAACAGTTTCAAAATAGTGTCTTCAAACTTTCATGTAGATTTTGGAGCTAACAGCAAAAAAATTAAAGCTCCCCCAAAACATACAGGGCCAGAGTCTCATCAACTGAGGATCCGTTCCATTCATCTTCCTTCTATTTGTCCTGGTAAATCCTGATTTCATGAATGAAATTGTCTGTCTGAGGGGTATCTGAAACCTTCTACAGCAGGGTTTCATCTGAATGAATTTGGGGATTTGTATGAAATCCCCCATATGGTAGAAATATGGGAATAAAGGAATTGTCACATTGGATCAGGCTTGCAGTCCCACTAGTTCAGTGTTCTGTCTCTGGTAGTGGCTGGTACCAGATGTTTTTCAGAGGAAACTGCAAGAGAACCTGCAGTAGGCAGATGTGGGATAATCTGCCCTACATGAAGGTCTCATCCCTATCCCTAAAAATTAAAGATTGGTTAAACCCTGAAACACAAGGTTTTTTTAATCTCTTTTCCAGTACTCTTTTGTTAGCATTAAATTTCACAACTCTGCATAGCCTTGTTATTCATTTAAATGTCCAATCTGCCTTTCAGGCTTGCTAAACTTTTGGTCTCAGTGATATCCTGTGGCAATGAGTTCCACAGTCTAACTGTAATTGTTGGAGAACATGAAGATTCAGCTGTTTGTGGTTTGGAAAAACAGTGTTCCCCTGCAAATGATCAGTGGAAGGCAATTTTTAGTAGCATACAGTATGCAAAGTTCAGGAATACTTACTCTTTGGTAATTGCCACCATTAAAGTAGTAGTCTCTGGACGGCATTCCCAAACTTGGCTGATCGATCTGAAGGAAATCAAGTACATATCTCTAGTGAGTGATGAGCAGTGAGACTGGCTGGTGACAGGAGGTCATTCAAGAGCAATGTGAAAAGCTGCCTGGATTGTCACTCTAGCACTGGAAGGACCTTAGCACACTATTATATGATAAACCCAGTCCAGTAGCAAGCTTAGCTTATTATTCCTGGGAGCTGGAAGTGAGATGGTAGTTAGAACTACTACCTCCAATCCTCAGAGATCCAAGCATGGGACTAAGATCTGACCCTCACTCTCCAGGGTAGTACAGGTTGGATACTTATCCTGAGTTATAAGGCAACTTTTTTCAGTGACCACCGAGACCTCTGAAAGACCAAAATATAGTAACCTGCCATAGAAGATGTTGCCCACTCCAGGGCTAGATTTCATATGTAAAGGATATCAGACTTGCTATGTTCATAGCTATATATGGACCAGCTATACTGATTGGATATCTGCGGTATATTTGAACAATGTAGAGTTTTATGCCACTTATTAACCCTGCCAACTTGGTGTAAGTCACAATACTGTACAAAATGGTCCATATCTTTAGTTGATGTAAATTAGCATAGGATCTGCCTCAAGGTGTATGTGATACTCTTTGGGGGTACCATGAATAGACATTTGTAGATTTTTTTAATATGCATATTTCCCCCATATTCTGAATACCCAGCAATACAAATCAGTGCTTATGGAAAGTTTGTCTAAATGTGAAGCAAGTAGCTACCCATTGCGAATCTGTGGTACATGCACTTCTGTAGTTCCCTATTCTTTTTCTTACATAGATGATATGTCTGCTGGAATCCCGGTCATCGTTCCATACAAACATATCAATGAAGACTCGTTTGTTAAATCTGGAGTTGAGTGTGGAGAGTTTTTCTTCCATGCTCCAATTTGGCTCTGGGGGAATAAAAGGAAAAATATGCACGATTTATTGATGTGCATCTAGAGTAATTAAATTTCATATCTAATAAGCCTGTTGCCTAAGTAATTTAAAATCAGGCTGGAGAGAGCACTTGAGAATATTTTGTAAGGAACAATCATGCAATGGCTGGGAGTGGATGGACAAAGTGATCCCATAGGGACTTCTATGTCTGTAACTGATTATTCATCATTTATTAGCCTATTAGTGAAGTGCTGGACAGTTCTATCCTGTACAAAGCACACAGGAACACCCAATTCTTGCTCTAAGCAGAATGTCTAGATATACAGACAAAACAGTTCCGATGCAGGAGGCTCTTAGGTGACCCAGATGATGTCTCTATTAGAGTGTCTGGCTGGTTTTGCTGGATATGTGTGAGACAGCAGCTTTAAGCTGGGCCTGAGTGCTGGTGGGCTTTGTGGAAGAGATGAGTTTTAAGGAAGGACAAGGAAGAAGAAGAAGGTGTTCACCTTGCACCCCCCCTGGGTGGGAGCAGGAGCAGCGGCAAAACAAAATAAAAGGAATGGATGTTTCTTCATTGCCAGTTTGGGGATTAGGAGTGGGATTCTGAAGACCTGTCAGCATTGGTCTAATTCTGCTTCCATGCAAGCCAATCATTGATGTAACCCATTGCCTACAATAGGAGCAGAGTTTGGCTAATGCGGAGTGCTTTTTAAACTCCCATCCTGCGTGGTATAATCCATACATCATAGCAGGCGCTAGTTATCTACCTGTCCAGGCATTTCCAACATGTCCATCACTGTGGTATCTAAGTAGACCTGTTCTTTTTTCATGTTTCTGGTGACAGATCTTCTTTGGTTAATAAAAGGGAGGGTCACTTTTATCTATCTATAGCATTTGCAAAGTAACTGCCACATTGGTATCTAAGTGCCAAAATGCAAATTTGTGCATGCAAAAATGTATATGCAATTACACCCCTATGCTACAAATCACCGTATTATTATCTAATTAGCCAATGGTGCTTCAAGACTTAAATATGATAGTTGCATATGAAAATATAGGAGCACAATTTTGTCATGTGTGAGTGTGCCTTGGAAACTTGCCCCTAAAAGTTGTACAAACGATGTTTTTTTTCCTTTCAAATTTTGAGCCTGTGTCCTGAGGTTTTATGATTGTATGCACTTTATCATTTAAAAAAATTATATTATCTGCCCGTTAGCTGGATTATATACTGCAAAAAATTATCTGTGCCTATAAAACAGGGTTCCTAAATCTTTGATTGCAGGCATTAAATCTATGCCTTGTTTTTGCAGATTGATGCATTCTAAATGATGTGTGAATGTCTCTCCAATCTTTGTTAAGGAAAGCCTCAGTGGAGGTGTGATGCAATGACATCAGCCTCCTTGGGAAGATAAATAATCCTAACCTGACCATATAGAGCTCTCGAGCAAACACTATTACCTTTGGTGATATTCCAATTTGTGGAAGCCACTGGCCAATCTCCAACCATAGTTAAAACCTCTAACAGGGGCAATGAATCTCGCTGCTCTATGAAGCCTGAGGAAGAAGAAATATATTTTAAAAGTTATGTTTTTTTCTTCACTAGAAATGAAGAAAAATGGATGAAAATGTAGATTAAACTAAGCAGTTGAAACTCTTGCAGCACTGAAGGAAGAGTCTAAAAGTCCCCTATAAACCTGGATGGTACTACATGTCGTGGTGTCATCTTTCAACTCCACATGCAGCAATTGTATCCTAACGAGAACTCTTTGAAATTGAAAGTTTCCCTTTACAGGGGTGTGTGTGTGTGTGTGTGTATGTGTTAGTGATTTGTAGGGTGTGCAGTGACAAATCCCAACCCTCTGATATTTTGTTTGGTGAGTTTTGACCTGTGAAACTGATGAATTCCATGCAACCCTGTTAGTTTAGCTCTGACACCCGTGAGAAGGGAGGGTATGTGTCTGAAACCCCAGCCTCATCTGTTTGGCCCCTGATTTGCTATAAATGTTTTTTTCCTCTGCTTCAGACCTCACCTCTATAGAACATTATAATGTGTGGTCTGCGAACACACTAAGATAGAGACTGAAGCTAGTGTTTCTTAAATCAGAAGCTCTTATCCAAGGATAAGAATTCTTCAGAATTAAACGGGTCTGATGACTGATCACAAGAATAGCAGGGGAAGGTGAGGAGACTTACTCTCATTCATGCAGGATTTGTAAAGCATTTTAGCTTTCCGAAAGGCTTCTCGATCGCCCTGCTCCGGAGCCTCCAGCACACCTGGAGGAATGGAACCATTGCAGTGAGATGGTGCCCTGGGTAGCCTCTTTCTCGTCATCTAAATCCGTGGTAGTTTAGGAATAATCAACACTCAGCATCTACCTGCTCCATTTATCATGAAAACAGAGTGCTCTGTACTGGACTGATTGTTCAGGAAGGGTAAGGGTGTGAAGGGCAGAGAGAGAGAGACACACACACACACACGGCTTCTCCTGCTCCCACTAAAGCCAATGTCAAAACTCCAGTTGACTTCAGTGGGAAAAGGGTCACCCTTGCAGGGTTTGTGAGTTGAGGGATGGGAGGGAAAAGGTCTAGACGAGAGATCGGGTACCGCAGGCACCGGGACACTCATTACTTTGCATGTCACTATGGCCCATGCTGATTTTTTTTTTTTAAACATACAGTTGCCAGCTGTTAACACAAATAGAACCAAGGACAAAACACAACCATGGTATGTCAGAAACTGTGGTGTGGTAACCGTTGGGAAAGGCTGGCTTTATCATGCCCACCACTGTGGGGGAAAAAATGACATACGTTCACTTTTCCTTTAAAAAAAAAAATCAGTGGCGGTGAAAAATCTCCATGGCATACTGTGTATGAAACCACCTCTGCACCCATCCCCCACTCAGATCTAGTGCTGATGGAGGCCTGGTCTACACTAGATAGATTTTGCTGGTATAACTATTCAGACAACCTGTCCTAGATACAAGTTAGACTGTGAGCATCTTTTTGTTCTGTATTTGTACAGCACCTAGCACAATGGATCCTGCTCCAAGAATAGAGCTCTTAGGCACTACATAATACAACTACTACTTCTACTAATATACTGGCAAAGGCAGTGCTTTGGCCAGCATAGCTTATATCAGTTCCCGAAAGGAAATAAACTAACCTGCCAAAAGAATTTTTTTTTGCCAGTATAAGTGCGTCTACACGAGGGCTTTGGCTGGTATAAAAATGTTATAAGAAATCACACCCTAAACTGACATTACTGTACTGGCAAAAATTTTAAAGCCCAGACCTGACGTGGTTTTTTCCAAGCTTCCGGACCAGATCCTCCGACGGTATAAATCAGAGTTGCTTCATTGATGTGAATGGAGCTGTGCTGATTTATAGATGTGGCTCTAGCTCTTGTCGAGGAAGCCATGCCTGGGAATTACTTCCATACCCTCTTTCATAGTTATTTTACAGAACATGTGGCGCACAACATTCTTTGGGGTAGGGAGTGAATGCATTGGTTTAACGCAGATTTAATTGTGTTGGCTACCACTTCTTGGGGGAGGGCAGGTAGGATATACTTTAGTTCAAAGTTCTGACATGATGTTGCCTACCTGCTGTAACCCCGTCTCCATCCTACCTTTCAGGATGATCTCCAGTTCATCTCTCAGTATGTCAAAAATGCTGTATCTCGAACTGGTTTCTGGGATGACGTGCCGGTTGAGCCAGCCCCCACAGGCGTACTGGTAGAAGTCTGTGCAAGGCTCAGTCATTGGATCCATGTTCTGAAGTATTCGAGCAGCTATGTATCACAAAAACGAGATATTTGAGTTCCATCCGATGCCCAAGCTGCACATAACCCTTTGAGATTATTCAGGGAGGGGTCACTGCTTTGTTTCCTCCCTGAGGAAGGATACAGGTATTTTTCCCCAAGAAGGTGCTCTGCGAAACAAATCTTGCATCTTCATACTATTCATCTGGGGTAAGATTCACTCCGGTGCAGTGGGACTGCAAAAAGCCCTAAGCACCATTTCAAATCCATTTAAACCCTCAGTGCAAGGATACAGTGGTGTGCAGGACCTTACACCAGCCGTCCGCACCGGGCAAACTTCCACCCTGGCAAACCCCTTCAGAAGAGCTTTCTGACTGGCTGTCAGTGGCAGGCCCTGGGGTGACAATGTTACACAAGAGCCTGACGAGTACCGTATGTTCTGACAGAGAGGGAGAAGGACAATCGGACCTACACGCAGAATGTTTGGTCGGATGGGGCAGGGACTGCTGTGCTTTTTCTTAGACAGGCTGAGTGACTTCAACCGCCTATCTCAGGCCAAAGCCAAAAGGCCATTGACCCCCAGTGGAAATTTTCCTGCACTAAGGAATGCCAGACTTCTGCCTATTAATGTCACCTGCAGCTAATAATAATAATAATTGATAACAATAACAATAATAATACTATGTAGCTATGGTCTAGTGCTTTTCATCCATGGATCTCAAAGCATGTCACAAAAGTATAATTATTTTACAGGTGGGGGAAACTGAGGCACAGAACTCTTGCATGGTTGTATGTGCAGTCAGCTTTGGGAAAAATGTTCTTCAGTCCACACTGCAGATCTGGTTTCTTATCAACAAGGCAAATTTGATGGCATAATCTGCGCTCAATCTACATGCAGAAACACCATTGAATTCACTCAGAGTGGGGATCCCAGGAGAGAATGTTTCCCTTTGATGTTGTTTTCTTACATAGTCTGAAAGATTCCTCACAAGTATTTGCTTACCTGGTTGGTCAAAGCTAGATAAAGTGCAGCAGGATTGCTCGTTTCAGACAAAGGGTGGGATTTTCAAAAGCACCTTACTTAACAGCTCAAGCCTCACCACGCCTAAGTGACTTAGGTGCAAAAGTCCCATTGACATCAATGGGACTTGTGTTCTTAAATCACTTGGGTGCCTTTGCAAATCCCACCCAAGATTCAAATAGGTTTGAGGCAATGCCAGTATTATTAATGCAGCCAAAATTGGACCTTTCATTCTTTTCAGCTCCCGAGTGTCATTTTAATCTTCTTCTCATTTCCTTGTGAAGGATGGTCTATTGGGGTTGGGCTGAGAGGTGGGGCAGCAGTGTACATAGGAAGAATTATTACCTGCGGTAACACATCCAGGAGTAGTGCATATGCTGCCTGAATTGGTGCCGTACTGTGTATCTGTGGGGGAGAATAAAAAAACACATCATCCCATTATTCATGTATGAACGAAACAGTGGCGCACGGCTGACATTCAATAGCTGCTCAACTTCATTCCAAGCTCATCTGTGATGACCTGGGCTCTTTATTATTCTAGTGCCAGTGAAAGATGCCAGAATGACAGACCTTTATTTATCTAAAGACGAGGTACAGTCAGGGCAGCTACAATGAAAGCTTCACTCAGGATGTCCTGCCAGAACACCTCCGCTTATTTGAATGGAGTGAGAGACTGATTCAGTTCCCATGCCAACCCACTCCAGAGCCCCTATGATGCAATCTTTTGTGATAAAACAAACAATAGCTACTGAAAATTTGGTGCCACCTCCTGTGCTTCCTATTAAGATGCTCATGGCAGAAAGCAGCTCGTTGTCCTTTTTCCTATTCAGTGCTGTGGCTCAAAACCATTGTGCAACCTGGAATCTAGAGATGGCATTTTCTCTCTGTGAAAACCTCTCTCAGAATAACTGTAGCTTTGAAAGCCAAGTAAAACAAGGTGCTTCTATTGTGCTATAAGCAGGACTCCTCCTGGGCTCTCTTTTTTTTTTTTTCCACTCTCGTTCGGTGAAACTTACCCCAGTGCAGACCTGGCCCAGTGGCACAAGCCCTATGCACTATTTAAGTTCTGAGTAAATTAGGCACAAATGTAACTGTAGTGGAGCATCACCCTTGTGCTTGTCCAGTCAGTTAATCTCTTTGTAGTTTAGTTTCCTATCGGTAAAATGGGCGTTTCCGCATTTATTTCACAGAGACGCTGTGAAGAGCTTTTTTCATTAGTGTTTGTAAATTGCTCTGAGATCTTCTGATGAAGGAAGATGCTATATTAACAAAGGACATTATTGTCCTTAGTCAAACATTTTGTAAACAGGAATAGGCCCAGGCCACAAAGCTGGGATCTAGGACCAAAATTCCCCCGAGTTTGGGATCGTTTGGTATTTTACAGAGTTTGCCTGCTTCCCAAATCCCCCAGCATTCAGGAATGTTGGGATGCAGTCTGCTTTGTGCCTATGCTTTTCCATGGTATGATTTCAGTCTTATTTGTTCTGGGCTGCGTTCTGTTACGATCAGGATCACCGAGGCCCTCAACGGGAAGGGGGGGGGGGTGGAGGGGAAAGGGGGGAGGGAAAAAACCCCAACAAAAAATCACTTTCCAAATGGATTAAACTTGGTTTTCATGTGCGGCAATTTTTCCAGCACAGAAATACTTGGACAAATGATTCAAACTGAATACAAGTGTTTGACGAGAGCAGACAGTTACAGTAATTCAGGTAGCAATAGAACAGTGGGGAGGAAAAGAGTGCTTTGAAGTTCATCCGTGGAAGCAACATCACAGCATGCGCTGTGATTGGGAATGTAGCATCCGGGGCTAAGCCAAGTGGGAGTGTGTGTGGAGAAATCCGCATTCGAAAAACTGCATGAATTACGGTCTAGTAACTAGACAGGGAGCTGGGAAATCTGGATCGGAGGCAATTAAAATATTTGTGGCAACATAGAAAATTACCCAGACTTTGAGGTTTATGTGCTTTGTATAAACTTGAAAATGGGCCCGTTTTTGTGAAAAAATGTTCCTAAACCGCATAACTTTTTGAGCTAAAAAACAAGCCCTTTTTAAGTGCAGACAAGCAGCTTACGATGTATCAAAGGCATGAACATCAATGTGAGTGCAAATATTGGTGTACTGAAATTGCAGATAAAGGGGGAACAGGAGATGGGCAGGAGAGGGGGAAATAGGAAAAAGCAAAATAGTCACACCTCAGAAATGTGTGTATTTCGCACTGTTCTAGTCAGTACCTTGGGCACCACACTTGTTTTGGGCCTGATTCTCTGTTGTCTGAGATCATTTTACACCACTGCAAAGGGAGAGCAGAGTGGGTGTACAACAGCCAGATCTGAGAAGTGGCATTTTACACACATCATTTCGCACTGATATAAATGATGACACATTGCAGAGGAGAACTGGCCTCCTGCTGTCAGATGTGTATAACTCCCACTAAATTCCATGGGAGTAATTCATATTGCCAGGAGAATCAGGTCCCTAAGTTCTATTCCTGATTTCACTCTTGGCTATAGGAGAAATTTATCCCTGTGCAGAAGGATAGCAAAATACGCCTATACTATCTGAGCTCCTCTGTGGCAGTTTATAAGTAGTTCCTAAGCCTAGAACTGGCTTTCTGCGTTGGAGTGTAAAGAACTTCACACTTTGCAATTAAGGGGCAAGTCTCACAACCTTTCAGTTTCCCCTTCTGCAGAATATAGGTAACTTCTGACCTACTTCATAGGGGCTTGTGAGATTTAACTGATGTTCGTAACATGCTCTGTGATCCCCAGAAAAATGTGATTTGAGGGAGCAAAGTATTCCACTAGACACAATATTTGGTTATGCTTTTTTAATTGAGTTCTTCAATAGCACACACTGTCTGATAAACACATTGCATTAGCAGGTGTTTTCTCTCTTCTCTTTGGGCTTGTTTAAAATGATACCATCTGAAGACTGTATTTTGACCAGACAAACCCTCTGGGAGGGATAGAACACGAAGTAATTACAATCACATTTGAGACAATCAAAGAACTATGTCTAAAATAAATAACAGAGGGTGGGGGAAAATTTGACTGAAATCTGGCACAAATCTGATATTCTTTTGTTTTCGGCTCACGACCAGGGGAGTTTTGATTTATATAATAAAAACATAAGAACGGCCATAGTGGGTTAGACCAATGGTCCATCTAGCCCAGTATCCTGTCTTTCCATGGTCCGGTGCCAGATTTGCTACTTGCCTAATTGCTCCTCAGATGTTTTGATTTGTGTGCACACGCAGATTTTTCTCATTCAGGAAAGAGGCGCCTGCCCTTGCTCTCTTCATGCGCACACGACTACTTGCAACAGGCTAACGAAAGCTAACACCAAGCAACAGAGGAAGCCAAAATGGGGAATTATAATTGGAAATCAAAGCAAATAGGATTAAAGCAGAGAGAAAAAAAAAATTCCTGGCTGCTATAAACAAACTGTAATAGGAGAAACGTGGACAAAAAAGTTTTCAGATACTTGGGAGAATCAGGCATTTGATTTTTACATACACAGCGCAGAGGTGTGGGTGCATAGATTAATTGGAATGAGAGAGACTTCATGGCAGGTAAAATATGTCAGACAAGGACAGAGCAGACTCAGTCCACTGTTAATCTAAGAATATTTCATTACTCGGTGTTTTCTACTCTAGTAAAAGCCAATATAATAGGAAGGTATCTCCTAAAGTCATCTTCATTTTTTTAAATGGGACCCAAGATGAAAGACCAGAGTTTTGTGATTTTGCTTCTCCACTACATCTCTAACAGGTCCATCCTGTTAATCTGCTACCCTTTATTAGAAATTTTCCAACGGAACATTTTTCTGTCTGAAAATGCTGATTTATTGGAAGCAAAAACTATTGTAGAAACGTATCAATTTCAATGAAATTTGGTTTTGAAAGAAAACTTGGGAAAGAAGCATTTTGATATAGTGGAAATATTCCATTTTGAACTTTTTGGAATGGTATGTTTCAATGTTCTGGTTTGAAATGACTTTTTCTTTCATTTTTTAAATTGTATTTTATATTGTATAATATAATATCAAATTAGAAAAAAGTAAAAAAAAAAGCCTTGATTGGCAGCGGAGCACCATGGCAGGGTGACGCTTCTGCTGAGCCTGATGCCCTGTATACTGTGAATGACATTAAACAGCGTGACAACATTTCAGTGACCTGTTACACACTCAAAGGGAATGTTTGCCCTGGCTAGCCTCTCTAGGATAAAAGGCAAGAGTTATATACATGACTAAATGGTATTTGAAGGTTTTGTGCGGTTATCTTCTTTATTGCTACAGTCTTTCATCTTCGCCATCTCAAAGGAAAGCCATCACTTCTTTTTATCAGACAAGCTAGGGACGAAGCATTCTTGTTTGAGGGGATCTAGCTACTGAACACGCTACCAGAGGAGATTAGGTGACTCCAGATTCTGACCATCCTTAGGAAATGCTCCAAAGACTTCTTCTTCAAAATGCCTTTCCAGCATAAGCATGACAGTCACAACACTGACAGCCTTTTCTACTCCTCAATCCCAACCAACCAAAAACATGTAATAAATGTTTTTTAAAAAAAATCAAAACACAACCACTATCCTGAACAGAATTTAGACCTCAAAAGGAGACGTGCCAAAGACCCCAGACCATCAGTTCGGACTTTGCTATTGCAACTGATTTCACATGGAAGGAGCTCACATTTGAGGGTGACAGGCAGCAGTATAAAACCCTAAAACAGACTGACAGATAATTCCCTAAAAGACTGGCCACCATATTTTCTTCCATCGTTTCTCATGGGCCAGGTTGCACCAAATGGCAGTTACTATCAAAGCATTTTTCCTGGCCATGTCCTGAAAATGACTTAGCTCAGAGACTGGGATTGAACCTCTATCAGCAAGAATCTAACTCCACAGCACCAGAAAATGGATCCCCCTGTGATGAAAGCGTAATTGAGTTGAGTGAAGCAGAGATGTCAGAGCTGTTTTGAAACCTCTGTAGCATACGTGGAGTTCTAAAACTTTTTTACAGAAGCAGATCATTAAAAATGTCCCATGAAAGGTTCTCAGTTTACTTCCAAAAGTGATTCTTTTGTTTCTTCTTCAATTATCTCAATTATACCTCTGTAGAATTCCTGGCAAAAGCAAAGTGAGTTGATGCTTTATGTGATATGACCAATGCCGCCTACTCTCACTCCACAATATGCTCAATGGGGCTTTGCAGACTAATCCAGCTAATGCTTTGTCATTGCTTTTTTCCTGAACCTCATGTGAGTTTGACTGAAAACAACAACAGCAGTGGGAAATGTACACTCTGAGTCTACGTTGCAAAGTTGCATGCACTGCATTTTTCAGCCTTGCTTTACTAGTCAAGAAAATGCTCTTTGCTGACAATGCATAGATCTTCCCATTGGTGTCATTTGAGGAAAGGGATTGTGACACTTGTGTGAGCTGTAACCAAATGCGTAGATGAAGATTCTTCATTTGATATCCTCCAATGAAAGCTGCTAAATACAAATGCCTGATATATACCGGTAAGCTACATACCCTGATGTGACTTACTGCTATAATATGGCAGGGATAACTCATGGGTTAATACATTTTCTGTAAAGCTCAAAAGCCAAAACAAAACAAGTGTCTGGCTAGATTTAGATGGCTGCACTATGAAAGGTCCAAGTTTAAAATCACAATGGGGTGAATAATGCATGAGCCAATGTTTATGACACTAACATAAGGGCTGAGGAGAGTGGATTGCAGTGGGGAAAAACCATTTTATCCGTGACGTTGTGAGTAGGGCCGCATGCATCATTGGTTTTTTGGTTCGGTGGCTGCAATGGAATTTTTGTTGCTTTTTCTCTCTGAAAAACTGAAAAAAAATTCATTTTGGTCAAATGAAACATTTCGCATGTCGTTTTGGCAATGACAGTTCAAAGCGAAATGTCATTTCCAATCAACGTTTCCGAAACAGTTCAACATTTCCTAATTTTTTTCCCAGGTTTTTTTTTCCCCCAGCTGAAACTATTTTACCTGGATTTGTGGATAGCTTCAGTGCCTGAAAAATGCATTTTTTGGCGAATTTACTATTCACTGGACAAATGCCACTCCGCTCTAGCCGTGAATCCCTTAGTCCCACCGGTGAGTAGTAAGTCAGTGCCTATGAGCAGGAACACGCCGTTCACAGGAGCAGGCCACATAGAAATAGTGGGCTCAATTCATTGTTGGGTTGAAAATACGCCAGGAAAGGGCTGCCGTGCCACACGGCACCGACCACCCCGCCCTTCCTGGGCTCCCTAACTGGCCACTGGTGCCTCAGGTGTGGGTGAGCACGGCCACATCGCCTAGCAGACATGCTGAATCGGCGCACCCTGGGTGATATCCTCCGCTGCAGATTAAAGCTGCCCCCTGGGGTGACCCCTCGTGGGCACATCTAGCGCAGCTCAGGATGTACGGGGGTGAAATTTTCACACACCCCTGCACAGGAGCGAAGGTGCATTAACTGCAGCCTCAGTACAATGTGGGCTCACAGAAGCCATTGGGATTTTAAGGATTACTGTAGTGCATTGCGCTATTAAGGCTTTTAAGCCTGGTTCTCACTTACATTTAAGGCCCTTTTATGTCGCTCGGGCAGTGTAAAGGGGTGTCAATGCTGGCAATGTAAAGGGGTGTCCTACAGTGGGGGTCAGTTCGACCACTTTACTGTTTCTATGTTCGACCCTGCGGCTCAGTGGAAGTCACGGGCAATGCAGGGCATGGCTGTGTCCTATCTTAAGCATCCGAGCCAGGGACAAGGCCCCACAAGCAACCTTGTAGGACTCTCCCAGGTTGTTGGGAGGGTGGGAGCTGAGAAACCAATCCGTTCTTTCTCCCCTCCTCACACAGCAGGTGGTTGGGGAGGCCTGACCTCCCATGCATGCCAGCAGGGGAAAGGGTGTAGGAATTTACCCCCTCCCTGGAGCAATGGGGTTTGCAGGGGAAGAACTGGGACTCCCTTGGGTCGCTATTCCTTCCCAGAGCTGCTACCGCCGGTTCTACTGGGCTGAATCTAAAGGCTCAACCTACCCCACAGTTATCTTCTGTGGGCCTCAGCAGGGGTATCAGGAATGTACCTAAATCCCTCTTGTTCTCCTAAGAATGTTGTATATTTCCCTGGGGCAGAGTTATGGAGTGATACAAATGTGTGTGCTGCACTTTTCGGATAACCATCACCATTTGCTTCATCAGCGGGGCTTGAATCCAAGACTTCCTGCTTTAAAAGCATGACCCTCTTCTGCTTGAGCTAAAACCCTTTGACCTGACCGCTGCAGCAGCCTCCTTAATCTCTGCTGTGGACAATAGAGGGGGGACAAAGACCCTGACCCTGTTTGTATGGGGTATGTTTGCATCATATTCTCTCCTGGTTCTTTATAACACACTCCCCCCTTCTCCACCAATGATGCTAGCCTGGACTCGTCATTTGTCTGCTTCTCCCACAGCCAATCACACCTTCAATGCTGCCCCCAACCCATGGAGCGTCTCCCCTGGTGCTGACTAAAAGACTGAAGAAAAATTCTTCCTGGCATGTATAGTGTGCAAAGTCTGGTGGATCAGTCTGAGAGACTTCGCCCCCACATGGCTTTTGTTTGTTGGGTTTAGGGTAGATATTCAGTTTTCAACATGCACTGAGTTGCTGTAAAATCCCAACTTCCAGCTTCTTACAGCGGTTCTTCTCTCTTTTAAAGCTAATGTCTCCATGTTCTCTTGTGAGATAACATATGTGCCTGAGGCAGAGCAAATCCATCAAAGGGGGAAAATCAGGGGAACCGAAATGAAAAAAATCCCTTCAAAGGCCAGGAAGATCTTATTGTTGCAACTATTTCTTTTTACAATTCGTTCCCAAGTTGGTGAAAATCAGAAGTTCATTAATCTGCTCTCCAAGCTTATTCCTTCATTAGGAAATCCAGACTCCTGTTGTCGATGTAACGTTTATAAGTAGAAAGGAAGGCAATTAGCTCCCCATCGACTGAAGGTTGGTCCTCAGTTAGTGTCAACTGGGATAGCACCATTAAAAAGCCAATTCAACTGACAACATTTCAATGACGCAACACTGATTTACACCAGCTGAGGAGCTGGCCCAGAGGCAGGAAGGGCAGAAGGGTTAGTTCAATGTCATTGGGGTAAAAGGTACTAAATATTCAAAGATCCGCCACTTACTAGACACGTGTCAAAGTTCAATAGAAACCTGATCCAAAATCCAATGGAGTCAATGAAAAGAATCCCATTGTCGTCCGTGTGCTTTAGAGCAGGCGCTGGGATTTACACTTCACATAGTCGGGAAGGAAGTATAGGAACTTACAAATGGGTCTTTAGACTTGTTTAGCACAATGTCAGTGCAGCACAGTCATTCTGTTCAGCAGGGGAGTGTCTGAAATTTTCTGAATGCAAGCAGGCATCGCATTTCATTTCCTTTTCATTACCTTTCTTCTGAGAAGATGAGAACCCAGTGAATCAAACAGTAATATGTGCAGAGCATCCTCTGGCCTTTCACTGTGGGGTTTTTGGGTTTGATTTTTTCTTTTGCCTGAGTGGTTTTTTTTTCTCCTTCTTTGAGGATTGCAGATGGCTGGGGATGGCACACATTAAAGCAATTAGATATGCAGTTGTCGTTTGGCAGGCACCAGTGACATTCACCTAGCAGCATCTTATCTGAATCTGTTTCCCACACAGCTCTCATCTGCAGAAGGGTTGTCAACAGTGCAGACTGGCTGCGTTGCTAATAGAACTGAACAACTTACTTGCAACAAATATTTTATGCGCTGAAGTTAGCTTCTTTTCTTCTGAGAATATCTATGCTAGATGTCAATTTTCTCAATTTGTATATGCCACTCAATTTATTATTATTATTTGCATATTTTGCTACTCTATTTGCAACTATTTTTAATTCTATAGATTGACTGTAGACTGCGCTAGGCAACTGTTGGATATTCGAAATACATTGGTTAGTTGTGATTGGTCAAAGACGTCCCATTGACATTATTTCCGTAACCTTATTGGATGACTTTTCAAGCACTTATAGCACAAAATGCTGGTGCTTGCAAATCTAAAATTCTTTTCCCACAGATACTTGTGCCTGTGTTTTTGAAATTATCTCTCCGTGGCTAATTCAGGTGGATAAAACTTGGGTACACGAACTTTTGCAATTCCCCTCTCTGCGGAAAGCGTTGGATCACTGGTTTAAAGTAGACTTCAGTGATGCAACTTTCCAGGTCTTTGCCAGGTGAATATCACTTAAGAAGCAAACACAGGCTACTTTTGGGCATGCGTGGCTGAAGGAAATGAATGTATAAATTCAAGCAAGAATTAGCAGATGCTGAATATTCATCCATTGCCTGTCATTTTAGACCTGATCCTCCTCTCATTTGCATTGGTTTTACATCCATGTAACTCTGCCTCCTCCGCATTCACTCTAGTGTAGGCGAAGAACATAGCCAGATCTCATGATTTCAATGTGAGTCTTGTGATAATGTTTTTGTTAAAGCCCAAGCACCTGGAGGCAGGTGATTGCCCGAGAATCTCAGCTTTCATGAAAAACAAAAATAAAATTAAGTTTCTAAGGTCTGGGGGGCAGGGACTGCCTTTTTGTTCTGTCTTTGTACAGTGCCTAGCACAGTTGGTTCCTGGTCCATGGTAGGGCTCCTACGTGCTACTACAATACACAGAATAAATAATAATGTTAACCCTTAAGGTTATGGAGAAAATCTTGCAAACATGACCCGTGAGAACCCTAAAGGCTCTGAAACCAAAAAGGGGGGAAAAAAAAAAAGCAGTCTCACGATTTTCAAAGAGTTGGGGTTGGCAATACTGGGTGAATCAAACTCTTTTAATTTAAATATCATTCATCAGTGTTTTTATAAAAGTTGACTGTGGCTTGACATTCTCTCTTATGGCAGGATTAGGGCTAAGATGCTATTAGGACCAAAACCTGTGCGTGATGCAGGGCTGGAATTTTCGTCTCCCTCCCTGTCTATTCTCTGCCCAACATCATGCTGCAGTTGTCTCTTTCTTCTGCTTTTGGACTTCTTTAGACGAGGCACTGGAGATAGAAAAAGCTTCTTTAGAAGTAAAAAATCCCTCAGATCTGGTACGAAAAGATTCTGCAGCACTGGTCCAAACCATTGTTATCACATCACTGTGTAAGCGGCAATGTTTTGCCCCATTACTATGGAACAATGAGGTGAAAGAGGACATCTGATCCTGTTAATTTTCAGCAGGCTAAATAGCATGTTCTTTAAGAAGCATTTCCAGGGAAGTGTCATTTTGATGAAGACTGTATTTGGCTGTCACTGAGAATCTGCACACCCACCCAGCTTTTAATAAGAAATCCAGTGTCCCCTTTCCATTTCCAACCTTAACACTTGTGTGTAATTAAAATAAAATACATAAACAAAATGAGAAAGTTCTTGCTTCCAACATGAACATTCTGTCCAAATGGCATTTTCCTGTTGCTGTGTTACTGGGAGTGCCATCTCTGGAGCACAGATTTGAGCAACGCCTGCTTCCCCTTTGTTCACATAACCCCAGACTCTGCTCTGGCTTTGGGGAAAGCCTTTCCAGTGGCCCTTGTGAGGGGGCTCAAGATGGATTTTAAATGTACAGGTTATCCAACTTCAGGCAACTCTCGGTCGTCTCAGCTGAGTTTTTACTTCATTTGAACCTGGAACTGGGGAACCCCACATGTCAACCAAACTATCAAACAGACTTCTCTAACCCTTTGTGCAGTCAAGCATCCAAATTCTGCTCAAGCTCAGTATTTAAAGACACAAGATCCTTGCCTTGAAATGGAATTTCAGTTCTCAGTAGCACATGAAGCCTGGTGTATTTTTGCTCACATCTCTCTGGGTAACAGATTAAATATGAGAAACTTTCTGCTGAGCATGATGAATGTCAAATGCTCAGGGGTTTTGCCCAGAATTGTAACAAATGCTGATAACATTCATTCCCTGGTGGCAGAAGAGCACAAGCAACAACAAAAGGAGCTTTTTACATGAATTTCTGTTTGGAAACTGGCAGCATTGGCTGGACTCATGAGTGTCTTAGAAAGCAATTTGCTGCAGGCAGGGAATGCAAACACAATGTATAGAGAAGGAGCCCTGCCTTGATTTAGTGTTGACTATATTTTATGACATTTAAAAAAACCCAAAATGCAGCTGTCAGGTTTTACAGTTAAAAATATAGACTAAAAGTTTGAAACGGAGCAAAATAGAAGCAGTGTCTTTACACCGAATTTGGTGGCTCACCAAAAACCTCAAACAAATATATGCCAACTATAGTCACTATACAATACAGCCACGGTCAAACACTAGTGACAGGGTGGGTAGCTTCCCCTGGTGTTACTGGTTTCCCCACTCCACTCTATAATGAAGAGACCATTAATACCCAGTCAAGAGCTGAGCAGTGCCAAACTGCCCATTAGAATTCATTTATTTCGTGTTCAAGTATCTCAACAAAGCTCTGAAATCAAGAGGTATTCAGGGAAGTAACAAACAGGAAGGCAGGTCCTGCTCAAAATCCTGCCAGCACTGCTTAAAGGAACATTTAAGAAAAATTGCTTTGCCATTGAGGTGCCAGTGAAAATACTTATTATTATGAGGACACTTTCTATTTAATCCACGTAGGCAACGTACTTGGAAGCAACATGCACCCTGGCAAACCGTTCCTATGCAAGTCACTGAACTGCATCTCACCTACAGTTCAAATGGCCTTATTTGTGTTACCTCTCTTTGCTAGCATTTTTCAAAGCAGCTTTTATACTGAAATAAACAGCTCCTATCGTGTGTCAGCTAGGCAGCTGCTGCTTTCAAACTTCTGACTAAAATGAATTTAGACTCAGGCTTCTACAAATACACACAAATACCAAGTGTTAGAATATATGCACACACTCTCTCTCTCTCTGTCTCCAGAAACACACACACACCCTGTGTCACATCCATGTTTTGCCTTGTGAAGACTGTGGCACATTTTGTTTTGATCCTCGTCGAATCAAATGTGCTTGATTTTGGTTTCAATCGGAATGATTGAAGCCACTTTTAAAACCCAATTCTTGCATTGCATAGTTATAATGGAAAGCACATCTGGTTAATGAGCCCAGAGCAAGGCAGACAGAGTGAAAGCAAAGTCGCCCAGAGAGAGGTGATTGCACCTTCTCTCTCATGTTTTGATTTATTACTGCAGAAAAGACTCTTACGGGTGCGATGATGGAGGGGCTGGGAGAAGGGGGGATAGCCGCAGGTTTCTTACCTCTACTGTTGGCATACAGGATCACGAGGGTGGCCACCGCACAGGTCATGAGAAGCAGCAGGACAGATAGCCCGATTGTCACAAAGCTCCAGGATTTCTTCCCAGATTTTGTAGATTTTTCCACAATATCCATTTGACTTTCTGATTTCCCCATTATTGTAACTCTGAAACAGGAAAGGTGGGGAAGGATCAGAAATTAATAGCAGCAGGTAAGTTACCAGGATGGCAAAATCCATGACTGATCAGGGCAAGAGGGAGATGCAGAACAACACCCAAGGGAAGAAGAGGGAGGAAAATCAAATACTTAATGATTACATGTACTTATCCATTTGGTTGTCCACAGATTTCCCAACTTCATTCTCCATCTCCAGCGCTGACAGAATTGACTGCAGTCAGTGTGTGCTGGGGGGCGTCCCTCCACGGCCCCGATTCCCAGGGGCACTTTCCTAAGAAGCCCTCCCTGAGAGGTGTAAGGAGAGTCTCATGATCAATTTGGTCAACTCCCTTCCCCCAAAAGGGGAAGGGGGGTGAGCGACTGCCAACTCCACCCCTTCGACAAGTGCCTTGCTGCTGTCAGGACCTTCTCAAAGAACTTTTCTCTGGGAATCAGGTAGCTCCACGAGGCTCTGCTAAAAGAAGTTCCAGGTGTGAGTCCCTGTGCTCTGCTTGCTTTTTCCCTCGCCAGCCAGAAAGCTTTGGAGTTCAAAACCACCCCAGAATACGTGCCAGCCTGCTGGTTTGTTAGGGCTTCCAACCTCCAGCCCCTTAGCCTTCCCAGATCCATTCCCAAACTTCTGAGCTCTGCTGTGTGCTGCTCCTAGCTTCAAGCAAATGATCCTGAGCAGCAAGGGGAGGAGGGGTTGCATTGCAGAGAAAGATTGAAGGCTGTGCACTGAAACAGCGCGTGCAAGCAGCCAAAGATACCGTGTCTGCTGCAGACGCTGCTAAGTTTCTTCTTGCTTTCTAGGGCTCTGCTCGCCTTTTCCCTCCCCTGGTGGGTTTATTTGACTACTGATGTTATGGGCTATGGGTTGGAAAGCAAAGCGATCTTCCATAAAGAGAAGCAAGCCACTATGAGACCATACTGCCCTGGATGTGCTGCTAGCTTTTGGATGTGATACACAGTAGAACTCTTTGGTTTGAAAAGACCTGAATTTACAGACTGAAATGCACACTGTGCACAGAATTCCCCACTCATGCTGCCTTCAGAAGGAGCTTTTGGGTGGGGAAGGAGGGCTAAGGAGAGGGCAGGCTGGGCATGTTCGTTTCCCCTCATTTTTTTTTTAAATTGATAACCGTAATGTCTAGAATTGACATTGGAACAGTGGAAATAGTGGGTGCTGGTTCTTGTTTTCTGTAGGCTGATTCGATTCTCTCTGGAGGCAAGGATGTGCTGCAGATCATTGCCAAGGTTAATACCAGGCTAACCTTGATATTGTTACCCCATTTGACCCAAGTGCTTAGCCAATATTCAGGGTCTTGAAGGTTGTTTCCATTAGAAAGAGAAATTGAGGATGGAGTCAACAGCTCGATGTCTGGTTGGCAGCCAGTAACAAGCGGCGTGCTCCAGGGGTCGGTCCTGGGGCTGGTTTTGTTCAACATCTTCATTAATGACCTGGGGGACGGGGTGGATTGTACCCTCAGCAAGTTTGCAGATGACACTAAGCTAGGGGGAGTGGTAGATATGCTGGAGAGTAGGGATAGGATACAAGTGACCTAGACAAGTTGGAGGATTGGGCCAAAAGAAATCTGATGAGGTTCAACAAGGACAAGTGCAGAGTCCTGCACTTTGGATGGAAGAAGCCCATGCACTGCTACAGACTGGCGACCGACAGGCTAGGCAGCAGTTTGGCAGAAAAGGACCTGGGGGTTACAGTGGACAAGAAGCTGGATATGAGTCAATAGTGTGCCCTGTTTGCCAAGAAGGCTAACGGCATATTGGGCTGCATTAGTAGGAACATTGCCGGCAGATCGAGGGAAGTGGTTATTCCCCTCTACTCCGCACTGGTGAGGCTGCATCTGGAGTATTGTGTCCAGTTTTGGGTTCCCCCGCTACAGGAAGGATATGGACGAATTGGAGAGAGTCCAGCGGAGGGCAACAAAAATGATTAGGGGGCTGGGACACATGACTTATGAAGAGAGGCGCCACCCCAGGAGTGATGAGCTGCAATCCCATCAGCCTCCTCGCCTTTTGAACTGGGTTTTTAATTGCAAAAAACCCCGCTGTCATCAGTTTAATTCCACCTCCCCATCCCCAAATGAATAACTTTTGTCCATTCTAACTACACTTTCCCATGTGGTGCCGCTGCTGTCAGTGAGTGCTTGAGGAACCAGGGCCTAAGATTCAGGGCCAAGGAGCTGGTTACAATTTCATAGCTTCATTGGGATTTTCATTTTCCCTTTCAATTTTACATGCTAGGCTTCATGCTAACTAGGCTGCGAGCACCCTTAGTAAGATCATATGCTCAGCAGAGTGTAAGCACATGACTAGTCCCATGGAAGTCACTGGGTTGATCTATTTTAGGGCCAGATAGCGATCTCTATGCTCAGGCTGAATGGTCCCTTCCCCTGAAATCAATGGAATCACCTAGGCAGTACGGCACTAGTGAATATAAGGAGCAGAATCTGATCCTTCGCATTTTGTACTGCCACCCCACACTGTAGCTTCTGAGTGCCTTCCATGCGAAACAGATTGGCAGTGCCAAAGTCCTTAGTGGCCTGCATGACCTGTCTGACTCTGCCCGCATTTTGAAGTCAATGAGGCCACCCACTTGTTTAAAATTAAACATGTGCTTAAGTGCTTTGCTGGATCAGGGCCCAGTGAGTAGCTCTGAAGAAGGCAGGTAGGCAGGCTGGTTCTGCTACAATGGACACACTGACAAAGTTTTTGCCATGGTGACAGTTTTTAGCAGCCCTCCCACTTCACGTACAGGGGATAGCTTTCAAATGGCTAAATGAGCGCCACAGTTCTCTGACTGGGAGGGAAGTGTCAAGTTACCACCAAAGCAGCTAGTGAAAAATGAGGAGCTGTTTAAGATGAAAGAAAATTGTACTGGGGGCCTTCTGGATATTTTTAATGAATCCTTCAGAGAAGGGGTCAATGGAAATTTTGCTGAAGAGAGTCGTGGATAAGCATGTTAGGATGTGACCCACAGGCCCTGATCCTGTAAGATGTTGAGTGGCTTTAACTCTTTTTGGCTGGGAGTTCAGGGCCCGATCAAATCAGGTGCTGCGGAGTCATGTATGGAGCAGCTCTCACTTGAATGCAGGACGTTCTCCTACAATTCTATAGATGGAAGTGTTTTGGTCCAAGCTGTCCACAGGAACATAGGGCTAGCTTACACTGGCTTACGTTGTAAAACCACAGTGCTCCATATCCCTACAAAAAAATTGTTAGCAATAATGATTCCAGTTCTGGATATTTCTGATATCCATACACATGTGCAATCCCATTGTGAGTTTTGCTAAGTTTTTGGTCTGAGTGGCACCCTGTGGCAATGAGTTCCACGGTGTGATTATGCATCGTGTGGGAAAGGGTTTGTTTTTTTAAAAATCGGTTTTGAGTTTGCCGCTTTTCAGTTTCATTGAATGTCCTGTGTTGTGTTAGGAGACAGGGACAATACAGACTTGTACATTATAGATGTTTCACAGAGGTTAGTAATGACTAAGACTCACCCGACATAGCTACTGAGATCTTCCTAGAAAGTCAGATATCATTCTCAGAAAACTTTAGTCATAAAGGGAATTCTGCTGACTTTTCCTTCTACAGGGATAATGTTTGGCCCGGGGTGCTTTCAGGAACCTTTCCCCTGCTTCCTTCTGGTGGACGTACATCCCGGTAGGGCTGAGAAAAAGGGCACGTCATTTCCCAGCAGGCAAAATACTTTGAACATATCCATGATGTTGGTGACTACAAGCCAAAGGCTATCGCAGGCCAGCATGAACTTTAGACCTACTAGTCAGTGGTAATGTATGTTTTGTGCTTCTATTTACTCTGTTAATGAAATACGCAGTTACCACAGTCCCTCTCTTATTGAGGTCCATAGGAATTTTGCCATTGACTTCAACTGGAGATGGCTTAGGGCCTGGGCCACGGTGTTGCAAGTCTATCTCAGAACTGACCTATGAAGAGATTTAGTTACCATCTTTGTTTCAGATGACATTTTTGCAACATTCAAGGAGAAATTCTGCAGCGTCCAGTCAACCTGCCACATTTTCCCCAGACTAAAATCCTCACATTTACACACAGGGGTACTTTGGGGATCTGTAAATATGAAATAAAAAAAAAAAAAAATAGCTTGTAGAAATATGTAGCTCTAGCATCTTAGTGTGATTATCTAGTCATATCTTAGCAGCTAAAGAGGCCATTCTTGGTCAGTCTTTGGATGGGGAACATCTACAATACTCACCCTTAGGAGCTTGCAATTGTCTTAGCGAACTATATTTGCAGTATCTCCTATAGGGAAATGTAGGAAATATCAAACTAACCTCACTTCTTTTCTCAAACAAATCTGGTGATTGACTTAATGGCAACCACTGTGTATGCTGACCCTGTCCTAAGGAAACTTTGAAAGAAAAACTTAGTTTCCATATTTATTTTTCATTTCTGATGTGCAGCTGTATTAGTTAACCTTGTTTAAGGTTCATTATATAACAGAACAAATATTGAGGGTTATTTTAATTAGGACTGTAATAAAAATGAACAATATCTGCACGGAGAATATGCTTATAAAATTTGTGACACCAAGCTGGGAGGGGTTGCAAACACTTTGGAGACAGGATTAAAACCCAAAATGACCTTGACAAATTAAAGAATTTCATTTAGGAAGGAAAAATCAAGTGCACAACTACCAAATGGGAGGTACCTGGCTAAGTGGTAGTACTGCTGAAAAGGGACCGGGGGTTACAGTGGATTGCAAATTGAATATGAGTGAAAAATGTGATGATTGCGAAAAAGACTAATATCATTGTTGGGTGTCTTGTATGTAAGTTACAGGAGGTAGTTGTCCCACTCTAGTTGGCAATGGTGAGGTCTCAGTGCCCAATTCTGGGCACCACAGGTTAGGGAAGAAGTGGACAAATTGGAGAAAGTCCAGAGGAGAGCACCACAAATGAGAAAAGGTTTAGAAAACCCGACCTCTGAGGTCAGGTTAAGAAAACTGGGCATGTTTAGTCTTGAGAAAAGAAGACCGGAGGGTGGGAGGCCGAATAACAGTCTTTAGTTATGTTAAGGGCTGTTATAAAGAGGACGATGGTCAATTGTTCTCCATTGCCACTGAAAGTAGGACAAGAAATAATGGGGTTAATCTGTAGCAAGGGAGATTTAGGAAAAACCTTCTAACTCGCAGGGTAGTTAAGATCTAGAACAGGCTTCCAAGGAAGGTTGTGGAATCCCTGTCATTGGAGGTTTTCAAGAACAGGTTGGACAATCACCTGCCAGGGATGATCTAGGGTTCATTGGTCCTGCCTCAGCGCAGGGGTCTGGACTTGATGGTCTCTCAAAGTCCCTTCCAGTCCTATATGTCTATGAGTCTATGAAAGATTGGTGGCAAATCAGTAAACACCCCACCAAAGACCCTTTCTTTTGACACAGACATTTGAATTATACAGTGTATACAGAGAACAGTTAAGAACCTAATTTGGGATAAGGCTAAAATAACTTACTCAATAAAATGAGTCCCCATTCTTAATTCATCAGTTCAATAATCTGCAAAGTAATTTGACTGAAGCAATTATAGATAATTCGGACAGCAAATAACTGAATTGATACTGCTGAACTTTCATCAGGCTCTTTGCACCTTTAGATTCAAGATAGCTTATGAGAAGAAATTCAGTAGAAATTAAACCAAAAATACGATTTTCCCCCAATGTATGGATAAATTCTAACTTGCACACAGAAATGTCATTAATCAATGGCAGATGTAAGCATATATCTGAGAGCAGAATTATGCTCTTAATATCTATATATTATGTGCGAGAGTATTTAAATATATATCTTAAATATCTATAATATATATTTATTTGTTTAAGACTTGCACTAGTAAGAATGGACTCTGTTGTTGTTCTTTGCACCTTTTGATTAGGACAGAATACAGCTTCAGTTTGTATTAGGAGTTTGACTTGATGTCAGCTAAGACAGTAAACAAGGAAAACTTACTTAATAGGTACAGAGGTGTCAATATGGCGTGCCATGATTTTAATTTAAAACAGCCTGTCTCTCTCTTGATTTTTATTAGCTGTTTCTTTTCCTGCTGGGAAATCTGATAACAAAGATATTAAATTGGTTTGTTTAAAAAAATAGAAAGGAAGAGAGAGACACAGAGAGTCCTTTTTCTTCTGTATCAGGAGAGGCCCAGAAACTGTAAAGGACACTTTTGCAGAATCATTAATTCTGTTGATCTTGGACAATATCTGTGTGGTCATTAGAATAGGGTAATCAGTCATTCTGACAGTTCTCCAACAGGGCAATGATGTCCCTGTTCTGTTCATTGCTTCTGAAGGAAAGGACTTATTTTGGTCTCTAACAAAGCGTCAATATCACCAGGTGGCCTTTATGGCAAAGAGCATATGATGATGCAGTCTGTGAGCATTTTAAAAGTCACCAGGAATAGCAAGCCAGGAGTAGCACTTAGCTCTTATACATTAGCACCCAGAGATCTCAAAGCCCTCGATGAAAGAAGGCAAGTATTATTTTCCCTCTTTTACAGATGGGGAAACTGAGGGACAGAGACCTGATGCATCTTGCCCAAGGTCACAAAGAAAGTCATTGGCAGAGCCTATATTTGAACTCTGGTCATCTGACTTCTAGTCTAGTTCACTATCTGCAACTGAACGTGTAAAATCAAATCATTGTTTAAAAGACATTAAGGGAAAATTCTGTCAGGAGATTTTTCTTTTCTAGAAATTGTAATTCTGGTTAAAGTTTTCACCTACTGGAAATTGTATTTCCCGCCCCCATTCTCTCAATTATTTCGAGGGCAATTTCAGTGGAAAGGCATGTGAAATGACAAGAGGTTTGCAGTCTGCATGTGCTGCTTTAAAAGGATGTTTTTCCCCTTTGCTTTCTGCGTGAATAGAAAGGGCTCTGTAACCCTGTGTTAGATGAAGAAATCTGGAGCTCGAGAGAGCACACAATGAAAAGATTACAGTTCACAATACCGCCACCTACTATTGTAGGATTTAAATGACTGTACCCTGAGAAGGTGGGAGTAGGACTTTCCAGTCTCATCTCTGGGTTACTGTCTCCTTTGACATCATTTTCACCCTGACACCAAGCCCTCAGATGAGGTTTTTTTTACTTAATAACTGGTCTCCTTGGTCCCAGAAGACCCTGAATGCAGCAGACCCATGGAAATGGAAATGCAGAGAAAGGATCAGACTGTGGCATGTGGGGCAATCTTGTAGAGCACCATGGAACACGGTCCCACAGTAGCGTCGTTAGCAGGCTTACAGAGGAGGACTGAAGGTGGGGAAGGGGCATTGTCTTCTATCTGTCCATAAAGCCACAGGCATAGCTCGAGTGCTGTGTAAAGTAAATGATACTGGCGAGGAGAACTGCAGAAGTGCCATACGTGCATGACATCTAGTGGTGTGCCCCACAGCCGAGCAGTCGCAGATGTCTGGAGTGCTAGGGCGAGGCAAGTGGTCTGTATCGTCTGGAAGGCACAAGTAGTGCATAGGTTTTACACTAACTCTTGGCACAGGGTTGAGTTTCACTCCCAGCACTCTGCATGGATAACAGTAGGGGAAGCTTTTCCCTCACTCTGATGTACCAAATGCACCTCAGCCCACAAAGAATGCTAGGGATCAAACAGCTACCGGTAAAGTTAAAAAACTCAGCCTCCTAAGCTAGCAGATGGGGCATAGTATTGACACATTAAGTCTTAGAAGTGTAGGACTGGAAGGGACCGCGAGAGGTCTTCTAGTCCAGCCCCCTGCACTCAAGGCAGGACTAAGTATTATCTAGACCAGGGTTAGTCAATAGGCGGCGTATGGTCCAAATCTGGACCGCCAGAGGCTTTTCCCCGGACTGCGGGGCGCGCCAGGACTCGGGGCTTCAGCACCTGCTGGGCATGCTGGGGTGCCCCAAGCTCCAGTGTGCCCCAGCCTGGTGGGGCTCTATTTAGGGAGGACGGGGGGGGTCACCCTTCCCCCCCGAGAATGATTATTCAATTCCAGGCACCTGCCAGGGCTCCCGCTGTTAGCTCTGTGAGGGGAGGGCGGGGGGCACCTGCCATCCTGAGTTACTCCCCAAGCCCGCCAGCACGTGGCCAGTCACTCTTCTATTCACACTAGCCCCATCCCCCACACTAACTGTCCCCAGCCCCCCAGAGTTTTGTGATCCTGTCAAAGCTTCCTGCGGTCTGGATTTAACCCCCGATCCACCTACTGAGTACCCCTGCAAAAGGCCCTGGCTGTATTACACAGCATTGTATGTGTTTGTTGAACGGGGGCACTTGTGAAGTGAAAAATGTTTCCTGGAATCTCAACCTCGCCAAAAAATAATTGACTACCCTGCTCTAGGCCATCCCTGTCAGGTGTTTGTCTAACCTGCTCTGAAAAATCTCCAATGACAGAGATTCCACAACCACCTTTAGCAATTTGTTCCAGTGCTTAGCGATCCTGACAGTTGGGAAGTATTTCCTAATCTCCAGCCTAAACCGCCCTTGCTGTAGTGTAAGCCCATTGCTTCTTGTCCTGTCCTCATACGTTAAAGAGAACAATTTTTCTTCTCTCTTTGTAACAACCTTTTATGTACTTGAAAACTGTTATAATTCCCCCCTCGGTCTTCTCGTCTCCAGACTAAACAAACCCAGTTTTTCCACTCTTCCCTCACAGGTCATGTTTTCCAAATCGTTAACCTTTCAAAGACATCACCTGTACCACGGTGTGGAGCAGAAGTTGTCTCTTGATTCTTTGAAAACAACGGCTCTGTCCCTTTACGCCAAACCGAGTCCACAAACTGACCCGCGTTCAGAGAAATGGGGAGACAGAGAAAATCGAATACCTCAGATTTCCAGAGTTTTGTGCCCCGACTGTCCTCCTGTGAGCAAGTGGTGCTGGTGAAAGGCTGATGTGAGAACTCTGAACTCTTCATCCACAGCCGTTAGAATGATGTGCGAATGGATCATCTTTTGGGGGGCTCTGCTGGTTTATTCAGCACTGGGAGCAGGCTGCGAGTGTTGAGACCCTTTGGAGAGCTCTAGGGTTGTTTTCTGAACGTTAGCAACCTCTGGCGTGTCGTGGCACACATCTCATCGCTAGAAACTACGAAGAAGTGGATGTGCCAAAATGGGTTCTGGGTGCAACCAGCCTCACTGTGGCATTGCACAGTCAGCAAAAAGCCCTGGGCATTGTGAGGCCGTCTGTGAGGATTCCATGCAGACACTCATCACCAGACCAGGAGAGCTGCCTTTGTTATCCTGTCCCTGATTCCTGCTGTTCTGAGCAAGAGCAGTGGGGAAAGAAGCTTCCTCTCCTTCTGTCTCTGGCTGGTCGGTACTAGAGAGCGAATGGCCATTCACCTCAATGGAACACATCAAGTAAGATGAATGCAGCACGGAAGTTCTGTCCTCATTCATGGGAACCAGGCTTGGCCATCTTGATACTATTTGTGATCCGGGAAAGTGGGCTCGCTAAAGGCCCCACCCCCTGAAGGGGAGGAGTCACTAGACCCAGGACACATCTAATTTTGTGGGACAAAGTATGAAAAGAAGAGTGGGCATGGGGGTCACAGGGTCAAATGAAAGGAACCAGAATGGGACACTGAGCAGAGAACTCCAGACAGCGTCCATTGCTCCCGGAAGGTGTCATGGGAGCCAGCGGACGCTGCCCAGAGGAACTCTGCCCGGATACGTGAGTGGACAGAGGAACGGAAGTAGGCCCCACAGTCACAGAGCACCCCCCCCAGTCAACCTCTTCTCCCTGGTCTTGTTGATGGCCACTTTGGCCAGGGCTAGAAGGAGGTTGACGAGGAGTCCCGCGTCTTTGTGGGGCCACGGATGGGGTGTGTGTATAAAAACAAGTGTGGGGAAAAGTGCAGCCAGAACCTCAGCAGGGGGTTCAAAAATATGGAACGCTTCACGAATTAATGGGAATGTGTGAAGATCCTGGCAAACTCAGTACTGATTGGAGAGGAACCTGAACCAAAACCCTGCCCCCTAATGCAGCCCTAAATGCTGGGAAAGTTTGGATCCAGACCTGCAAGCAAACTATCTGGCTGCCTCTTATCCCTATGATGGGCTGAACAAACACCTTGGTGGGAGTGTCTCAGGATTTGGGGGGCCTGAATCGTGGTTTCTGAATGCTTTTGAGGGCACTAGTGGAGATGTTATGTGTAAAGCTGTGCAAATCCGTGGGTATCCGCTTTATATCATGTATGCGGATCAGATGCGGATACAAATTTTGTATCCGTGCAGAGCTCTAGTTTGTGACCTTGCAGTCTCCTCACTGCTGGCTTATCGCACGCAGGCAGAGTCTTCGAAACAATGACACGCAGCCAGGAACCACTTCTATTTATTACTGGAAGAGAGCAGGGTGGCAGCTGTCTCCCTGGTGCTAGTGTTGCAGTCACCAAATGATTTTTCTCCCTCTCTTCCTCCCCCAGACAGGAAGCAGAGACACACCCCTCACCATCCCACTAAGATTCATAAAAATCCTCCTTTGGCCCATAGTCCTTTCTTGTTAGAATGCACCAAAGGGGGGGTATTGTCAAAAAAACTCTCCAGATCTGTACACAGACCTTCACTCCCCCTTGCCTGCCTCCTACCTACCTTTCCTTGCTTCCCTCTAATTTACTCAGTTCAAACAGGGGCTTTGGAGAGTCACATTCTGTTGCCCTTATTCACACCGACTAGCAATCATGTTTCTCAACAAAAACATCCAATGCACTGGGAAGCTGCAAGAATTTAATGGGACGTCTTGTGGGACAACGCTACTCACCACGTGTCAGGGTATTGGAATCTGGCTGGTAGGTAACACATCTAATTCTGCCTTAAGTTTGTTCTTCTTGAATCATTTGAAAAAAAACGCTCTAGTACACTATTTTTAGTGTGTCCAAACTCTAAGTACCATTAGAGCTGGTTGAAACTTGGATTCTCCCCTTGCCTCCCCTCTCAGGAAATAATGACACTTCCAAATTTCCTTTTGTCACAAATAAAAAAAAGTTGACATTTTGAAATTATAATATAACATCTGAAGCAATAATGGCAAAGGTAAAGCCTCTTGACCTTATCGAAACAGAACACTTTGATAATTTTTCATCAATAATTTTGACAAAATTGATACATTCTCATGAAACATTATAATTTTGTCAAATCAGCATTTTCTGATGGAAAACTGTCAGAAAACTTTTTGACCAACTCTAGGTACCATCTGCACTGTGGCATATAAGCCCCACTGCAAAACAGCCATGATACAGGCAGTTACCAAGCGAAGATTGACAAAAATCTCCACATAGTGACCTAAATCCTGCACAAAGTTCTGTGGAAAACTTGCAAGGAGAATATCATCTCACACAAGTGGCCAGCAAGTACTACCATCTTTTACTTGTGAAAAGATAACAGTTTATCCTTAAAGCTGTTCTATTTTATTCTGACTGTCTCCCTTTGTAACTCATATATCATCTGCACACACACAGAAGTGCATATATGGGTCCTGCTTTGACACACATTTCAGAAAGAAGTACATCTCAGAGCGCAGCAAGCAAAAATGTAGTCCAGTGATCTTTGCTTGGATGGAGATTTCTCATCCAATGGTTATTCAACAAGAATTGCTCTGTGAGAATGTTTTCATTAGCTCTGGTGGAAATGGGAAAAGCAGTTTCTTAGGAAAATAAATCTATAGGCTAGGAAACAACAAAGACAAGTATTTGCCAAGGGTGTCTGCAATATATATCTTTTGTGTCATTCATTTTTCCTTACTGTTTTATCTTTCTACTTTTTAAGACCTCCCTTAAATAAAGGTCAACATAATGGTACATGATCTTGTGTCCATTTTGATCTATGAGGTTTTTATGATAGACCTGTACCTTGAGTCCTGGATGGGGTCCATAGAAGAAACTGACATGCAAAACATTCTTATGTTATCTTGCATCATAGTTTTGCTTTTCATTATGTTTTTTTGTTTCCACTGCTTTTGATTTTATTATTGACTGACATAAAGTATTATGCCTGCGGACTAAGCAAGTCAATCAAGTGGCACTTATCACGTTTCAAGTCTTCATTCTTTCCTTGAAAGCCACTGCTGTTCACCACATACAATTTGTCAACTGCATCCATCCCAATCCTGATAGAACTGTTTAATGAGAAGCATCTGAAGCCACCTGGAGAGGAAATATTTGCATTTTCTTCTTGTATTGCTGATTAGAAAGGACATGTCAAAAGGGGGAAAAGCCTATCCCAAATAGATGATTTTAAAATTGTTCTGCTAAATGCACAGTTGCGTTTGGTGCAATAAGCTACAGATATGAAAGGACAGATATGTCTGGTAAGACTTGGGTCCCTTTGCATCAATTACACAAATGCTGAAGTATTCTGCCTACTTGCACCTGAAATATTGTAAAAAGGAAAGTTCAATAACATCAGCTGAGCAAAGATATATCTAATGAACATCTAAAAGGGATATATTTACTACACACATATTGGTTTTGCTTAGGGATAGAAAAGGCATATAACATTCCAAAAGTGTATAATGTTAGTACATTTCATTTTTAGAATCCCAGTGTTGTTTAGTACCCTCAGCTCTACCTAGCTGCTTTTTGAAACGCAGAAGAAATGTTTATATTTAAGAAACTATAATGAAAATGGATCTTCTGTACACTAAGATGCCTCACACATAGATTGTAAGTACTAGCTAGAATGCAGAAGAAAGCACGAAACCCTACAGTAATGTTACAAGAAGTAGCGTGATAACGGGAAGCCCAGTAACACTAAAACAAGGAAACTCCAATGCAATATTTTGATTTCTAGATTTTGACTCATTGTCTAGGAAATGCAGTGCTATAAACAATGACTCACGTGCATAATAACAGGTTTGCCTTTGAGCACCAGTGTAACTTTACAAGACTTAACTGTCACTCTTAAGAATCTTGCTCAAAGAGTCCCCCATGTAGCCAGTTGGCTACCAGATGTGTGTAGTGTAAATGAACACTGACACATTTTCCAAGCCAGAGCAGAATCAGGAAAACCTCCGAGTTCAGATGCTATCTTGCACGTCTTCTCCATATCGAAATAATTAATCTCATGTAAATCATTAGAAGAAAAACTCCAGGCACTTGCAATCTTAGATGTACAATGAGTGCTATTAGGTTTTGCCACTGATTTCCAAATGCATGCAGTCTGTGTAGGTAGAAATAAGAATCTGGTGAAATGAGAAGTTTTCTTACCTCTGTCTTGTGGAGATTTTTTTTTTCAGCGGCAGAAAGCAGGTAATGACTGTGGTTTCTGAGATGTAACTGGGATGTTTACATTTTCTGGCAGTGGGAAATGAAAGCGTATTAACAGCACTGATCTCTTCAACAAGCTTGCCTCAAGAAACGGTTTTACAAAGCACAGAGGCAGCTTCTCCCTCCCTCGCTTTCCCTCATGTACATTCACTCTCACATACAGGTGGCTTAGAATGCCCAATGAATTAAATGCTCTGCTCAGAGGTTACTATGGAACGTTAGAATGAAAATTTAACCCTTTCTGCTATATTGGAAAGGAAAGCACTCAGTTTTGTATGTAAGGGGAGAAAAGGACTAGAAGTACACATCTGCCAGTCAATATCAATATCAAAGTTGATTTTCCAGCTTTTTCAGCATTTACAGTTGTCTGTGCTATATTGACAATTAGTTTTTAAAACAGCTATGATTCATAATGATGACATATTTAATCTCTTCCCAAGATCTTTTCATACATCTAGTTCAGAAAGGCTTCTGCTCCAAAAAGACAATGTCTTGTTTTCCATCCATTTTATTACAATACACTGTGATGCATATAAAATGTATTTGTGATGATGCAAAATTTGCAAATTAAATATATAGAAAGGAAATAAAGTATAAATATATTTTACAAAGTATGACAACTTGTGGCAACTGAGTAAAATGTGCCCTGTTTTAATTTAGTTTTGTAAAGTGGCCACACTTACAAAGTTTATACTTGTATGAATTATACTCCCATACAGTTCATATCAGTATAAAGATACACATTGAGTTGTATTATGTGGATAGCTTCAAATTTCTAGCAGTCACTTCATTGTGACTGCAACTTTTCAAGTTGCAAAATGGTTTCAAACACCGTTATAGTCCATGCACCAGGATGCTGGTCCTGGGGAACTTGTAGGTGTTCCTGAGATCTTGTTCAATGCTCAGGTCTTTTAAGACTGAGGGGACTCAGTTGGGGGAGTATTCTCTGAATTGCATTCCCCACTAAATGTCTAGGAAATCTCTCTCAAACCATTAAAGATGTTCAAACTGGTAGAAAGCCTGTGAGTGCAATCCTAGTTATGTTATATGTAAGCGTTTATATTTTCTCTAAAATGCATGTGCATTTTGTTTAATTAATCACAGAAGGCCAGATGCAGATACTCTTACTTAGATTTAGTAGCACCTTACTCAACAAGTAGTCCTATTAGTTTCAATGAGACTGTAAGCACATGCTTTACATTAAATGCATCCTTAAGTCTATTTCTGTTCAGCAAAGCACTTAGGACTGAGTTCCAGAAAGTATCCACCGTTAGGACTGTACTTAAGCACAGACTTAAAGTTCAGTATGTGCTTAAATGTTTTGCTATATCAGTGCCTAAAGTACTACGGCATGTGAGACAAGGTATCAAAATCTGGCCCAGAACAAGTACCTTAAAAATGTCTATTTCTCCTGCATTTTATATGCTATTATATCTTATAGTGCAGCAAATCTGATGGCTGAATGGCCAGACTGATGCTCTGTGCTGCTGCTCCTCCTGCACTTCACGTTACCATGCCTTTGAAGTGATAGCATGCCTTGCTCACTTGCACACCTCCTTGTATCGACTGGGTCCCCAATGGTCCAGAAAGAATTTTAAATAGTTTTCATGCTGCATGTGGTGGTCAGCTGCGAAAGGCTAGAAAATATCGGTAGAGCTGGAATGACACAAGGACAGCAACTTATCTCAGATTTGCCACCAGTCAATATCTAGATTGCTCCGCCATCTCACGTGCCTCATCGAGGGTAGGAGGTGTTGCAGTTCACTTTCTAATCTTCCAGTTATGTTCTCTTCTACCACGTGTTTGACCATCTGCATTGCTGCCCTGCAGTCACACTGTGAAGATAGGGCTAAGCCAAATTTCAGCACTGTGGCAGCCACTCCGGCCGTTCCAGTGAACGGCCTGCTAAGCCCAGTCCAGGATCTGCCTTGCAGGTTGCAAACGGGTGGGTGCCTTCTCATGGCATCCTCCTGGAGTAGAGTAAAGTGACACGAAAGTAGACAAAAGGTGGGAAAATGCAGAACGTTACATCTCGTGTAGATTTACTATGAATTTAGACATTTTCAACAAACAAAACACACACAAGTTCTGCACCAGTTGGCAAAATGGTCAACACTGAATTTTACCTGTCCACTTTGTGTAACCAGTATTAATCAGTGCTGCATAGGTTGTTCCTCTGGAAAGGAATTCACTGGTCTGCATTCTTCAACTTTCCCTCATACCTTCAACATTTTTTCTATATTGAAATGGGAAGAAAAGTCAAAATCTCGGAAAATGTTTGCAAACCGATAATCCAAATATTTTTGGGATCAGGTCAAAATTGAAATATTTCATTTTGTTTATTTTGAAATGTTTTAGTTTAATTTTGCCCTTTTAAAAATGTTTATCTTAAAAAATATAAATTGACTAAAATTTCTACAAGAAAAGTCATTTGGATTTGAAAAACAAATTTTTGTTTTGAAAATATCGAAATGGGGCATTTCGAACATTTCAGAACATTATTATTAAATATGACTTTGAATCAGGAGATTCTTCAAAACCAAACTTTTCCTGCAGACAAAACTGATTTTGACAAATCAACATTTTCCAATGAAAAAATATTTAATCAGAAAATTTCTAGCCAGCTTTAGTGCTGCGTATCCACAATCTTACTAAAGTCATTGGGAAATACAGGTGTTCAAGGAATTTGTCTTGGTTACCACTATATAGACAGGCACTGGCTGTATTTGCACCCAACAAAACTGTAGAAATAAACAAGTGCTGATGCAGCACTGGACCAAGAATAATGCTAAAAACTTCACCACCATAAGTGATTGGGGATCATAGAAGTGTAGGGGTGGAAGGGACCTCAAGAGGTCATCAAGGCCAGTCTGCTGTGCTGTGGCAGGCCAAATAAATCTAGCCCAACCCTGACAGATGTTTTCCAACCTCCCTTGGAAGCCTGTTCCAGAGCTTGACTACCCTGAGAGTTAGAAAGTTTTTCCTAAATCTCCCATGCTGCAGATTAATCCTCTTACTTCTTGTCCAACCCTCAGTGGACAAGGAGAACAACTAGTTACAGGGCTCTTTATGACAGCCCTTAATATATATAAACACTTTTATCCAATCCCCTCTCAGTCTTCTTGCTATGCTTATATTGGCTTGCAAGGCCCTTCACAATCGATCCCCGCCGTAACCATCCTCTCTCAAGCTGTTGATGTTCACTTCTGATTGGCCCATGATTCTAGCATCCATCGCTCACTTGTTAAATTTGCAAACACCTTTGTGCTTTCTCTCATGCTGCGCCTCACGCTTGAGAGGAACTCCCCACAAGTTTCCCCAAAATTAGTGCATTGTCCTCCTTCAGTTCCTTCCTCGATACTCTCCTTTGTCATGGTGCCCACAAAAACTGACTGATACGGTCTCATTGTTTCCTTGTACTCCCCTGTCTGTCTGTGTCCACCTGTTGTCTCTTGTTTTATACATAGAGTGTAATCCCCTTGGGGAGTTTGGTTTGGTGTTTGTACAGCACCTACTACAATGGGGCCCCCATGACTAGGCCTCCTAGGTGCTATGGTAAAAGAAATAATAATAATAGTGTGTGACTTTATGCAGGTGAGTAGTCCCATTCACTCTTGTACATAAGTGTTTGCAGGTTCGATGCCCTAGTTTGTAAGCTCCTCAGGGCAGAGAATGTGTGCTTGGAAAATGCCTGGCACCCTTTTGTGTACTGAGTTATAATAACAATAGCGCTGTCAGCTCAGGAATTCATAGCTCCCACTATTAGATTCGACCTCTCTTGATCTTGGGCTGTCACTGGGCATTTTCCTGGTGAAATTAACACAAACACTTCATTAAAATACTGTTGCATGTAACTGCAAAATAACACAGGAATCTGTATCATCTTATCACTTCAGGTGTTCATTAGTTTCCCTGTTGCATGAATTTTTTGGATGTATCAGAGTGGAGTAACAAAGGCACTAGGAAAAAACATCTAGGAAAGGGAAATATCAGAAATGCCAGTAAAAACAACAAGAGATCTGTGGCACTTTAAGGACTAACAAACAGACTTTCAAACTGGGTTTAAACAGAGACTTGGAGTGGCTATCTCACTACCGAAGGTAAATTACTTTGCTCACCCATTCTCACCTCCTACTCAATGGTCGTCATTAGGTCTTAAGTACCGGACTCCACCTTCCCCATTGTTCTCAATGCACCTGGATATCTATAAGATGCCTCTGTGTTATCTATTTTCTGTATTACTGCATCTGAAGAAGAGAGCTGAAATCTCTCGAAAGCTTATGTCTGCAAATATTAAATTTGTTAGTCTTTAAAGTGCCACAGATCTCTTGTTGTTTTTGCTGTATACAGACTAACACGGCTACCCCTTGAGAAATGCCAGTGATTCTTTATCAAAAGAATGGGCAGAGCAGCAGATCATCAGAAACAAGAAGCTCAATAGGACCCTGATTCAGGAAAGTACTTTGTTGAATAAGGATGGACTTAAGCATGTGCTTAAGAGCTTTGCTGAATCGGAGTAGAAGCCAGATCCAACATCAGTTGAAGTCAGCTAGAAACGTTCTCAATGGAAGATGGATCAGGTCCTTTGTCCTTTGGCTGAAGAAGTGTTAACTGCCCACTTCATTTTGAATGGTCTCTTGCAATGTGTGTTAACTCCTTGTGCTTAACAATCTGTTCCCTCCTGTATTTAGCTGTGACACTCAAAGTACCTTTCCCAGACCTGAAGAAGAGCTCTGCATGCCTCAAAAGCTTGTCTCTTTCATCAACAGAAGTTGGTCCAATAAAAGATATTACCTCACCCACCTTGTCTCTCACAAATCTTACAGTTTGTTGTGCACTGCAAAGGGTCAACTCCCTGGCATTTCCCTTTGCATCTCTATTTGATGTGTGTTTATACTGCACTTCATCAGTGAGGTTTATTAGGAGGCTTAATTGGATACCATTAGCAGACATTTAAAGCAGTCCAAAGCAGTCCAGAATGCAATCAATTAAAGCATCCAAACTCATTAATGATGTGGACACAGGATGACTTTTCTAGGTGGCTAATTACCCACTTTCTTTTTTTATGCCCAAGAATCACAAGAAGATGCATGAAAAGAAAAGAAATATCAGTGCAAAAATACATCTAACCATCTCAACAAGGCAGCAAAGGAGCAAATGTTGATGTAAGAAAGCTTAATTTGCTATTAAAAGTCTGTAACATAAGAACCAACCCTGCCCTTTGCTCAAAATTCAGAGAGAATCCAAACATATTCTTAACTTCATAAGATTTTTATGTAATTTTTAGAAAAGATATGGAATATATTGAAAGAAGTCTAGAGTGTTTGAATGTGACATAATATTAGATGTCACAGGCTTCTGTACATTCAATGATACCTCAGGAGGAGTGGATCTTTTGAAGATCAAAAATTTCATGGGTTCTTTTTCATGCAAGGAATGGCTTGACTTTTTCTGTTGCCCTGGCTTGGTGGTAAAAACGTTGCCTGCAGCTCACCACAGACTCTTGCACAGAACAGTGGCTCCCAGTGAAGCAATTCATCAAGTATACGCAAGATTGCACTGAGGACAGTGACATGTGATGCGAGTACGTCCCGGGGCATAACAAAATACACAACAGTAATGGAAAAGGGTCATGAGCAGTCTTCTGAATATGCCCCGCGTTACATTACACTCGCCCTCACTCTCCATTGCTGGATTTTCCCCTTATTTACTTTGGGGCAGGTCAGGATTGGGGCCAGTAAATCTATTCTCGCACTTTGTACTTCCTATTCCCTTTTGGGAAAAATCCTATGCCTATCCCGTGCAACTCTACTGACTTCCTTGGAGTCACATGTGATGCATATGATCACAGAATCTGTAGGCTTGATAGGTCCACTGCAATATGCTTTCCAGAGCCATGACCAAAATCTTTAAATGGGGTTGCCCAAAGATAGGCACCTCAATCCATATTTTAGGCAGCTAGCCACAGCCTGATTTTCAAGAGGACTGAACACTCCCCGCTCCCCATGGAATTCATCGGGAACTGCTTATACTCATTGCCACTAAAAACCTGACCCCTTTTAGGCCCCAATCCTGCACTGAACTTGGAAGCAGATCCCTCATGCATAGCTTTCCCTGGCCTAAAGGTGGTGAAGTGGGAACGATGCATAACCAAGAGACTCAGAGAAAGGAAACTTCAGAATTATGCATTCAGGAGACTTAAAATACTGCGGGATCCATTCCTTTTGTGTAAATAGCTCTTTAATTTCTGACAGTAAAAATGAGGGTGCACTAAATTCATGTGGAGTCTTGGTCATTTGGGGACTAAAGGCAGTTATGTCTTGCAGGCCTGATTTAGGCACTCACATCTGAAAAATGCTGGTCTATGCAAATAAATAAACGGTAAGTCAATGGGAGAGTCGTGAGCTGAACCCAAGTCTTGTGACTCCCAGCAACGCGCTCTAATCCCTACCCCCCACCTTGCTGTGTGCTTGGTATTAGGGACGGACCATTAGAGCTCTGAATTTCCTCAGTTTTGGGTCTTTCTGAGTTGCTGGGCTGCTTCAGTCAGCCTCATAGCTGTTTATTGGTTTTGCACCCTCACAGTAGGCTGGCTGCCAGGTAAACAACTGATCATGTGCATGGGGTCTCAGGAATGCCCAGCAAAGGGACTTACTGGGTTATGTAATATGCCTGTGATGCAAATCTAGTACTGCAGTGCTGGAGAGGCTTTGTCTGGCCTCCCACAATAAAGAAAAAAAGCAAAGAAAAAGCCCATTTATGGAAATGACAGCGGGAGTAGGACGGGCGAGGAAGATCCTTTTGATTCCAGTTAGGCTGCTTCTGTGAGGTTGGAGCGCTGTGCATTTTAAATAACAAGCCATTTTATTTAAGGTGTTGCTGAGTAATGGCTTAGTGAACCAACAGCTTCCAGCGTGGACTGGTTTAGGGGAAATGTGATTAAGACGCTGAGGCTCCAAAAGCAGACTGTAATGCCAATGATAATTTCATGTAACACATTAAATTAATAAGGACAGTGGCTCCTCAGAACCTTGGCAAATTGGAAATTGCTTGATGTAGAAGCGATGCAGTGATAATGCAGTTCATCTTGCCTGGGGAGATGGTATTAAAACAAATGGTTTTTAGATTAGCTGTCATTATAGCAAAACATCTGCCTCCCAGTGTCACACACTGCCTTCACTTTCCCCCATGCAAACCCACTGATGTCAGAGAATGACTGCAGTGGGTTTGCGTGCGCGTGAGGCAGGGCAAAACTTGGCCCACTAATATGAATCTGAAAAGCACAGTGGACCAGAGTGAAAGTCAGGGAGGCTGCTTCACTGGGAATGTGTCCGTTTCCAAAATGTGTCTGATGAAAAGCTTATGCTGGATGATATTTATTTCCAGTTCTGTCAGTACATGGCAGTGCAGAAGTGAGTGTGAGTGAAAAATAATGGAGAGGAGAGGAGTTGATATGAAAATACTTCCCCTCCCCCCATTTTTTTAAATCAAAGAAATGTGGAGTTTGGCTCTGGTTAAGTTTTGGGCAAAGGTTCTAATTGAATACTGAATCCAAACCAGCTCACCATCTTTTCAAACCGCCTTCTTTGCCTCTTGGGCTGCAATACATAAGGTCACGAACCTTCATCTGTTAAACTGTATTTGGGTTGTCACTGTTTCAGTGACTGCTTTCCCTTTTATATTCTGGTGAGAAGCACTAAATAAATACTTTATAAAGCCAGGGCGACAGAGACATCTCAAGTCATTGTTCATTACCTGGTGACAATGCAGGGCCAGGTGTTCTCTGCTCTTCAGCTAGTTTCCTTCCCCATGCAGAGTGCTGATGAAGTGCAATTGCTACCAGCTTACCACTGAGGCTGCGTAGCAGCATAAAGGCTGCAGAGACAATAAAAAGAGAGGAATATAAGGCAGACTTCTGTCTGCAGCCTACAGTTAAATAGAGACACTTTGCCTCTAGACACAGCCTTTTGGGTAAACAGAGCTTTAAGGTGGATTCAGAGTTAACTGGTGTTCAGCTCGACGAGGTGCATCGGTTACATGGACCAAACTCTCTTCTTAGTTCCACCAGTGTAAATCCAGATTACTGTACTTGACATCTCTGCAATTGTCCTATCCGGTGTGAGATGGGAATATGGCCCAATCTGTTTTGAATGGGAGACCTATCAGAGAGTTCAGGGGGAGGGGCATTACAGCTACCAAAAGATATCTTCCGTGTGCAACTCCTGCTCCCAGCCACACACAGGGGATGAATTGGCACAGGTGTCTCTTTCTATCAACAGATAGAAAGCAGACAAGGTCATTACCTCTGAGAATCACAGATCCTTCAGAACTGACCTGCCACACATTTTCCATCCAGGTGTTTGAGGAGAAGCAGAAATTATTTCCTATTAGAAAATACTATAGGTGTAAAATGACTCATTGGGTAGTTGCAGGCCAGGTGTGGGAGATCTGGATTCTTGGTGAGCCTTGAAGAGAGAAGAGGATATTTGATGCTCAGTGCTACAGCAGGGCCATTCCTGGTGCACAAGGATTGCTGGCTGGGAGAGGGGACTGGAAGGAAAGAAGGACAAACATTCCCTCTTGTTCCTCAGAGAGAAGAGGAGAGAATGCTAAGGCTCTGTCTTGGACCGCACATGGAGACCCAGAGACAACCTCCAAACAGAGGACTTGAGGTGTAAACTGCACAAACCTCCTCTGTCTCCCTCCAAATATAAATGCAGAGCGGCGTGACCGGAGCATACAGGTCTGGCCTCTTGCAATTCCTTTCTCCGAGCCTGGCGGGGCTAGGCTGTGCGATCCTTACCGATGGGGGCGGAGGGAGAGCTCCTTCTGAAGCCAATAGAAATCTTCCATGGCTTCCAAGGGGGTTAGAAAGGGCTCCACAGACTCATCATCACCATGCATAAGGGTTGCTCCAGTGAAGGCCAAGGGAGACTGGCTTCTCCACACAGACTTTCTCCCAACAGGTTGGGCTGAAGAAGAGATTTTTGAACAGATATATGCTAGTAAATCCAATTCTAGGGGCAAATACCTAACAGCAGAATGGAGAAGGTGTATGGCTTGTGTGGGGGCACCAGAGCCATGGCCTGGGAAGTCGCTGGAATGAACAGGGTCACAGCTGATTTGGCTTGCTCTCAAAAGTTCCAGGAATTGGGGAATTAAAGTGGGCCATCATGCGTGTGAAAATCCATGAAGTATGTATAATGTGATGACGTTGCTAATCAAACCCCCTCGCTGAGACTAATATAAAAGTTCTATTTGATATTCTAATAAATTATTTGGGGGAGGGGGGGGGGAAGAGACCGTAACAGAGGAATAAAGAACAAATCAGAAGCTTGGGCAGAGGCAGAGATAAGTGCTTTGATCTCAACAGTTTAATGGTATAGAAAGAGCGGAGAGGAGATAAAAGAAACAAATATAAATGCTGATGAGATTGGTTGAGACCTGCTGAGAGAAGCAGTCATTAGTCTGGACCATGACTAATAGAATAAGAGGTTCTTATGTGACTTCATGGTGCTTGAAGAAATGGGAGCTGTAGGGACCTGAAGAAAAATTCACCCTGGAAGTCACTTCATAGCAGCCAGGGGAGTTACTGCAGGGTTGAATTTAGCTCCTTCGTTTAAAGGAACACTCCAGGGTAATAGGAAAGTTCTAATCATGGCATCTAATTATGAAGAAGAGTAAATTGTGAACAACAAATGAAACTAGTCTTTTAGAAAGAGGCAGCATGGAGTAGTGGGTGGTGCCTTGCACGCGGGAAAGCTGGGTTCTGTTCCCGGCTGTGCCACCAACCTGTCATGCGACATTGAGCAAGTCACTTGGCTCTCTGTGCCGGTTTTCTCTCCCACCCTTTGTCTCACTTGACTAGATAGGGCTTGAGCCTGCTCCCATTCATGTTAATGGCAAAACTTCTGTGGTGCACGACTAGACCTCTAGACAGTAAGCTTTTTGGGTTAAAGGCTGTCTCTTAATACATGTTCGTACAGCACCGAGCACAAAGGGGCCCTCATCTCAACTGGGGCCTCTCTACATGCTACCAAGCTACTAATAATTAAAGGAAGGAAGCTGCCATCTTGGGTTATTACTGCAATTCCCCCCCCATAAATATTCAGTGAATATGCTTTGAATATTCACCCCTTTTATGCTGCATGTATTACCCCTTTTGAGCCACGCACATAGCCCAAGTTTGGGGCCCTGCAGGTTGCTTCCACTAATGGGGAAATCGATGCTAGAGCCAGACATTTTCTTTGCTGCAATCTCGTTTATTTATAAAGGTTCTTTATGATGTCCACTTTCCCTTAGCCAGCAGGAATCAAGCTGCATGAGACAGTCCCTTGGCTTGTTGTCGTCAGGCTGCCTTTCCAGCCAGCACTCTGTGCTCCAAAACCTTTCTCTCTTAGCTTTTTCTCAGGCTACATTACCAGTACTTCTATATGCACTGGCCAGCCCATTGCCTACCCACATAGTTCACATTCCTGAGTAGTCTTGGATGGACCTTTGTTTTTGTCAGACCTTTTGTTTGTGTCTGAGGGGTAGGTTGCTTAATTGTTTCAGCCACCTGATTACAATGGCATCTTTACATTTATTCTGAACGTAAGGCGATGGTTATGCCTTTAACACAACCTGTAACGTATGGAATGAATTTAATGGCAGTGTTTTAAGCACATGCAGGAAACTTTTTGAATTTGTACACGTGAAACCTGATCTATTAGGGTTACCCATCCAGCCAGAGGACAGAAACACACCCTGTGGTTTATCAGAATTCTCTGACACAGCTTTAATTTCACATGTCAAATCCACGCAGCAAATTGCTTGTGAAAAGTTCAATGGCCAAAAATAATTTGAAGACATGATTTGATGAATAACTTGGTTGGAATGGAAGCCACTTTGGAGGAAAATGGGAGTTGTCTACAGGCAAATCATGAGGAAGAAAGAGAGACAAAATCTGTGGATTAATTTATGTGCTGAAAATTATTTACCCAGCATTACTCCTGAGACCCAAGTAGGAGTGAGAAGCAAAACACCATATGTTTGCCCGGCAGAAAAGGGATGTTCAAAGCTTTTTTACAGTAAATTATATATTGATATAGATACATTTTACTGGTTAATTTAAAGGTAGTTTAATCAAATAATGTTATTTGGCATCTCTAAAAAGTCCCTGTCATTATAATGACCAAAGGACACCAGTAGCTATTAGTGGTTTGTGGGTAATGAGTGGGTGAGTCTTAGCCTTATTTCTAGGGGGCCATGTGCCTGCATCCCTGTTACAACTGCAACTCGTTATCCCCCTTCTGGGCACTCATCAGGATTGCCAACCCAAAACATTCCTAAATCATTAGTTTGGCTTCAAAAAATCATCAGAATGGATTAAAAATCATGAGGATTTTTAAAAAAATAATACTTTAAAAAACAAATTTGAAACTTTATGACGGCGAAGTGACAATAAAATGTTGATATCCTACATCATACGTCACTTAGTCAGGATCAGGTTAATATTCGAAGAACTTGGTTGAAGCTTCTCACTTTCTATTTGCCTTCTGGCTTTTAAGCTTTTAGGTTGTGCTGAGGCCCCATTTTTATGCTTCTCAGCAGCCATGGGGGCTAGAAATTTACTTTAAAAAATGCAAGCTGAGATTCTCATGTAGTCACATGGCTCCAGGAGCTGGAGCTTTAAGGGAAAACACCAATTATTGTGGGGCTCATAATAAAATCATGAGAGTTGGCAACACACTGCTCTCAGCAGAGAGACCTAGGGCTACCTGGTTGTACTGCACTTCCAAGAGGCGTGGAGCCTGAGTCTCACTTACACAGATTTTACCCTGGAATGACTCCTGATGTACACCAGGCATAACTGAGGGGAGAATCTGACCCATTCTGGGCTCTCCAGAATGAAGTTAATACAGGCTAGGGAAACTTGGATACTTGTATATCTCTTCTGGACATGTCTAGATGCCTTCATTCTTTAGGGATGCTTATGTGGCGCCTTCACCAGCATTAAATTGTCTTTACAAGCAGCAAATTGCAAGCAACAGGGAATATATACAGTGTGAGCAGACATCAGCCCTGCAAATGCCATGAAAGGAGCAAATTTGCTAAAGATAAGCGATCAGCTGTCTGACATCAGTTGTTCAGGACAGAAACTGCAACAAGACAGAGGGACTTGCTAACAGAAAGCTGATGTCATGAGACTGTGATGTGACTCATTATTTCAGTGAATCCAAACGACAAAAAACCAGCCTCCCTTCATCACCGCAAAATAATCTCCACAATGATATGCTGTAAAACTCTTAATGGTGGTTTTGTTGCAGAAGAAAAATCAGTATTCTCCACATGCCAGGCTATTTCTTTCAGCTTGCAAGTGACCCACCATTAGTCTACAAAATATAATTTCATGCTTGGGAAGAAGCTGTTTTATGGCTTTTTGATGCCAATCAGGAGGAATAATTACTTATCAATGTCTCCTTCAGTAAATTCATATGGAACTTGCTTGACCTTGAAAAAGAAGAGAAATCCCACACTGACCCTACCTGTGTTCTTAAGGTAGAAAAAATAGTTATGTAAAAAAATCTAAAGTTACAGTCACGTTCACTGGCTTGATTCCATGGGAGTCAGTTGCAGTTTTATTCTGAAATATTGTCTTTCAGCAAGCAATATAATATATCACAAAAGGGGGGCATTTGTTCCAATCCCCTTTCAATCTCAATCAAAGTAGGAACGCCACTGTCCTGTTTTCCAGCATCACTTTGAACTTCGTTTACAACAGCAAATTTTATTCCCCTCCATAATTATATTGTCTCATTTCACAGACTTATTGGTATTGGAGGTGGAAAAGGCCACTTGGAGTCACTGGTTATACCAGTGCAAAGTGAATGTAAAGGACTGCCATTCCGGGGCCTACTTTGCCATTGTGCTGCATCTTACTCTAGATGCAAAGTGGATGCAGACCAGAAAGGTCTTTGTCTATTGCATTCCCCAGCCAATGCAGTATTCTCTTCACTCTGGTTTCTATTTGGCCCAGTGAAATTCTATCAGCCCTGTTGTGTCTTGTCTTTTAGACTGTAGGGAAAACCACTGTATAAATGTTAAATAAAGATAGCGTGAGAATATGGGTGTGTATATTGACCTCGCTCTCTCTGATGTTCCTGTGAACCAATGAGTAAGGTATGTTTTTAAATCACTTATTTTAAATCTTTAGCCTATGAGCAATTGTCTACTATAAAGCATTTGTGGTCTGCTCTGTAAAGATGCTGAGCACCCACAAGCCCATATGTTTTAATGGAAGATGTGGCGCTCACCTCATCTCAAGATTGGGTTGTTGGCAAGACTGAATACAAATGACGCTGCATAAACATAAAATGCATAGCGAATGTCTTATTTGATGGGACAGTCGTAATACTTCCATTTGACCTCCTCTTTTGACATGTACAGCATAGGATCTCTTGAGACACCTAATGAATCCTAAAGCTAAAGAAAAGAATAACAGTCAATATTGTTAATACAGCAATTATTCACAAACATTGCACAGTCAATTAGAATTTCCCTTCAATCTTATAGAAGACTATGTGCTTATTCAGAATTAATGTTCAGATTATCCAGAGAAAATGCCTGCTCTATAAGAAAATCTTAAATTTTAATAAATGTGCCCAAAATAATTTGAAAGGACACTGGATATTGCAGTTTGCACTTCTTGATCTTTCCTTTCTTGACCATTTCTTGATCAGTTTTGCTCTAATGTTAGTAACCTCCTGCACTGAATCTCCTGATTTTGCTGTACACAGTACAGAGTTCATATTGTGCCATGCAATTCACAGTGTGTATAGAAAAGACACTGAGAACATTAATTAGATGGTGCTGTATGTGGTGAACTTCCAATCTGCTCCTTTGTTCTTCTCACATAAACAAAAACCATGGTCAATGGATCACTGGGCAAAACCAAACAAATTAATGAACGCTGCACCCTGATGCCTCTCCTTTAATTCTTGTTTTTAGTTTCTTGAGTTCACTATTGTTTTTGTCAATCATGAGACCATAATCCACAGTTTTCCAGGCCTCTTCATAACGGGGAATTTCAAAATAACATTGTGCTATTTGGTGAAATGTTTGGCCCAAAATTTCCCTACCAGGGCCGTTAGAGATGCTACACAAGGCCAGCGACTGTTCCAGTTGCAATGCCTCGATGTACTGTTTAACCGCGGCTTCCGCTTCCAAAAGGGATAAGAGTATGTGTCCCTTTGAGCAGTGATCCTCAACTTGAGTTCTTACGCTGTGAGACCCATGTTTCTGGATCACCTTGTCCATGTCCTTTAAAGCCTTGTCATATTCCTTCAGGTGCATTAGGCATGCAGCACGCTGGCGAAGGTATCGTGGATTATTGTTGCTTGTTAAAACAGCCAGTGAGTAATAATCTAGAGCCTTCTCATAGTGATGGTACTGAATCAATGCATTTCCTTCTTGGGCTGCTACCTATGGACAGAGAAAGCGCTGGTAATTATTCCTTTAAAAACGAGCCAAACAAGTAATATTTCAGTTTGGAAGGGCTCAGTGAAGCCCAACTATACCCATCCATTTCGTCTTTGTACCCTGTGTTGTTTTCCCTTTCTAATATGTTTATGGTTGAAGTTCTGTCTACTGTCTTTGCTAGAGTCTGTTCTGCACATGAAGTAGGCTTTACATGAAGGCTTTTCTCCTGAGTAGTTTCAATGCTGAGTCATTTCTCAGTCCCATCGATCCCATTCCTAACTTTATGCCCAATGACTGTAGTGAGTTTACTCATGTGCTTAAGTTAGGCACCTTGCTGAACCAGGGCTTTAGAGTCTGCTAGCTTCCTCATTAGCTTTTCACACCTACCCTCTTCACTGTCCTCCGAGCCACAGCTCCTCCTTGAGACACCGGCTATTGCTGAGCTTTATGCACATGCTTAACTATATCCCTCTTCAATTAAGCACTCAAGCACAGGCTAAAAGTTAAGTGTGCACACACGTGCCTTGCTGAATTGGGACCTGAATCTTCTTTTTAGGAAAAAGCACTGAGGACAAGACAGGTATCAAAGGCAAAGGCAGCTGCACATGGACTGGGAGAGGAGATGGGTATGATTGTATTCAAATATTAACGTGGAAGTGCCAATCCTGTTCAAATGTAAACCTGAAAGGAATTTTGGCCTTGATAGCCATTCCCGGATGGAACAGGGCCAGCTGCCTGCTCAGCACCACCTTGTGGCCAGACATCACTCTGCAGGACCTGGCCTCTGTTCCCCTCGTCAGTTAAACATTCCTCTCCCTGGGTTCAGTTTGTTTATTTATTTACACACTGGCCTTCCAGGCCCCAACCCTCATTCAGTGTCTCTGTCCCTTCAGATGGGGAGTCCCCAGCTCTTCTTCCCAGAACTGAGTCCTATTCAATAGTCACTCCCAGACTTTACCGGGCTAGAGTTCAGCTTTGACTTCCCAACTCCTCTGGCGTCGGTATCTTCCCTGCAGGAGCCTTTCTCACACTATGCAATTTCCTGAACTGTCCCGCCACCCCTGCATCTTCCTGCTGCCCTGCATGGGGGAATCGCTTAATCCTCCATCCGGCCCCATCAAGATGCAGCACAGGTGGGCTGGAGTTGTTCCTGCATTGATGTGGGTTGGCTGGCTGCTGGCCTCCAGTTCTTAAGGGGATGTCACCCTGTTATGCACTAAAACAATCCTCTATAGAGCATGTATTACTAAAGAGGTTAAATGCTGCATTATTTTCATCCAGGATATCAAAGAGCTTTGCTTTTCTGTGCCTTGCTTTACCCATCTGTAAAACAGGAACAATAATACTGACTTGTATCCCATGAGCATAGAGATTCATTAAGATTTCTAAAGGTGCTTAATATCTTTCCTACAAGACTAGACCACACACAGCATTAGAAATTCCCTTATGGAAAAGTCCTATAGAGTATGATAGAAAAAGATCAAATTAGGTCTATAGAAACTTGTAAAACATAGAATTGAACAGCGAGTGGTAATTTATCTCTGGGTTTTTTGACTGCTTTTACAGAATCTACAGGAGCGGATTTTTGTGTGTGTTAAAGTCCACAGGGTGCTGGGGAAAAAAACTACAGAAAAGTCCTAATTTTCTAATATACAGTGGACTTTCTCATAAAGGCTAGATTAGACCTCAGAGGTCTTGTCGATCTTTAACTTCAAAGATTCGATGGAAAGACTGATCATTAATACATAATAATGGGCTCAGACGTGCAGTTCTTGATTATGAGAGAAAGTTATTAAAAAAGAATCCGGGTATGTCAATACTGCAGCCCTTCCCCTCTGAGCCAGCAAGTCTCAGGGCCCAGCTCAACCGACTCGGGCTTATGTGGCTTGTGCTATGGGGCTAAAAATGACAGTGTAGACATTCCCACTTGGGCTGGAGCCTGGTCTCTGGAACTCAGCGAAGGGGATGGTCTCGGAGCCCATACTCCAGCCCTAGTGGGAACAGCTACACTGCTTTTTTTTCAGCCATAGCATGAGTGCTGTGAGCTTGAGTCAGCTGGCCCAGGCTCTGAGACTTGCTGTCACTGTTTGGGGTCTTTTTGCAGTGTATACACCCCCTCAGTCTCTTTCACTAGGGGCACCAGGCATGATTTTCGAGGATTCTAACAGGTTATGTCCATGCAATCTTTCCAGGAAAGTATCTTAATTATCATTCTCAGATGAGCTGTTGGTGGTTACTGGGAGCTATTTGTCACCTTCAGCTGACCACGATAATATCCTAGTTGATATTTTCTTCCTTCCCCATGGATAAGACACTTCTCTGGAGTCTCTGCCTATAGCAGCAGCACAAAGGATCTGTAAACATCTTGTGAGGGCTGGCCTGGGGAAGTTCTGAAAATGTTAGCCTGGGATTCAGTGAATTTCAGAGACTGTATTCCAAACATCTCCTGATAACTCTGTCTTTCTTTGGGAAAGAACATGAGCTTAGTTACTTCAGTGTTTTGGTAAAATTTCCAATGACATTTGATCACTAAGAGGCCCATTAGTGGAAGAGTGTCTGGAAAGTCTTGTATCTCCAAGTCTATTATTTGTTCAAATCCAATCTGGCCTGGTAGTGACCACAAGCTGTGGTCCAAGTGACCTAAGATACATCGAGAGACACTTTTCCAAATGATCCACACACTCTCAACAGGCGGAGGTCCATCTGGAGGGCCAAATTCTAGTTTCTTTCACACACTGAAGATAATGGGGCTGCACAGATGTAATTGAGGATAAAATTTGATCTGCAGAATCTTTGTCACGAGCGATGATGCATGAGCCAGAAAGACCCTTGATTGTTAGATCCTAGGTTGCATTTTAGGCCTGGTAGTGAAAAACCCCCTCAACACACAAACTTTGCTTTCTCTCTGAAGGCAATGACCATTGTGTCACCCGCAGCTACAAGTTACCACACAGCTCCTTCTAAACAAGCACATTTATTCTTAAGGTAAAAGCATTAGTGAAAAAATGTATAAAACACAATAAAAAACCTACACGCACGCTAAAAATCTTGAGAGGTCACCCCCCAGCTCCAACCTAGGGTTCTGGTAAGTTTTAGTCCTTCAAAATCCACAACAGGGTTCCCCACTGGTTACAAATTCATTGATCTTAAATCCAAAACCAGAACTAGGCTGGACAGATCTAGCTGTTTCTTTCTACAGCTCAGGCTTTCAACTTTGACTTTCTATAATAGGGAATCAGCAGCCAATGATCTTTTCCTTAGAGCATAACTTCAAAAATCTGGGTTTTTGCATAACTGGAGTTGGGAAATTTGCATTCACCTTTCCCCAGGGATTCCCCAGGAAATCCACTCAACACATATTGTCCCAAAAGTCCACATTTGTCAGACACATTTTCAGTATAGTCTTTTGAACTTAATACACTAAGGTCTTGTAAGGAAATTACAGGATATTGCCGTATCTGTCAAAGTCCCAGTTCTGCTGGCTCATTGTTTTTCAGACAGCTATCTCCAGTGCAATACCTGATGCAAAACCTGACAAATAATTCTGAAGCAACCATATTCAGAACACAAAGGGGGAATCTCTATGTAAATATCCGGGTCTTAGTAGCAAAGTTGGATCTAGACTGAAAAGAGTTTCAGGTGGCAGGGGAAATTGGCCATCTGATGGCTTTGCTAACCATTAATCTTGAATGCAAGTTAGCTATTAGCCCTTCTCAAAAGGAAACAAAACACAAAACAAAACAAAACAAAAAACCCAACAAGCCACATTATTTTTCAGGTTCAGAAAGATCAATAAGGAAAGTTCCATTAGAACTATGTGCCCCTAATGCAGTTCTCATTATTGCTCTTTATTACTAATAACTGAAGCCTTGCTTTTACATGCTGTAGCGGAGGGAACACTTCAGTTATAAACAACACCAATACCAACTTAGATTTCAGGCAAGATTTCAGCCAAGAGTGTTTAAGCCCTGGATGGCTGGTTTCATTAGTGGTGATCGTGAATTACAGCAAATGTTTTAGACTATGTCAAAAGGCTGGCAGTTGGGGAAAGCAAGCAGCCTTTGTCAGGTGCTACTGGTGAGCAAAGCTTCCAAACAGAGGAAGATTAAAAAAGTTATGTCACAGCACTTCTGGAGATGATAACATTATTTCTTTACTAGCCCTTTTGTTTTCAGCCTGGGACAAGCTAGGCTGGCTTTGTACATTCTGAACACTTGTGGCTGCCGTGTGTGAGTCTGCTGCCTGACAAGTGTCTCTGAAATTTCTATCAATGTCTCCATCTCCAGAATCTTTCTGTGGGAGATGGGAGTGGCTCAGCTTTTCACAGGATAGGGCTCCCGTCGTAGGCCCGATGCAGGAAAGTCTTGCGCCTCTATTTAACTTTATGCACCTGCTTAAATCCCATTGGTTTCAAGGACCTTAAAGTTAAGCATGTGCTTAAGTACTTTTCTGAATTGAGGTGTGATAGGAAAAGGATTAACAAATGCTGACCTTCCTTATTCTCTTCCAGTAGCTTGGCATTTTTTTTTTTTAATTACTTGGTGTGAATTGTAATGTTAGTGAAAGGCACTAGACGAACAGCTGTGGAGGATAGAGTCCTCTGCTCATCCAACGTACAGATACAGCATAAGCAAGCTTGCCTCCCACCAGACATTGTCTTAGAAAGACTCACTTCTAGGGTAGATTGTTGGGTTTTTGGGTGCACCTGAAGTGAAATTCACGGCTAGGGAAACGGCCAGGGCAAGGCCTATTAAGAAGTCTTAGGTAGGACTTCAGTGGTAGATGAGCCTTGGACCGGCCTTCTGAATTTCACCCCCAGTGCCTGGCTTTTTTTGAGAACGCTTCCAGTCGTCATGGTAGGTTTTATGTCACATTGACATGGCTCAACCAGGAACTGGGTTGAAACCCCATCAGCTCATTTCACGTATGGCCACTCTAGAGGCATGATTTCCAATCATCGCCAGCCTGAGCTGGAATAGAACTGGTTATTACTTAATGAACCCTCTTAAAAGTTGCGTCAACATCAGTGGTTGAATTGGAGAGCCTAATAAATGCTGCCTTTCCACTGACATGAAACAACTCTGCTCCTACCGGTCTAGGCAGAATTCATGGCCAGTCATTCTGACATTAAGAATGTCTGTCCGCAAACACACCAGACCTCCGTTTGCCTATATAATTTAAAGGTCACCAAATGTAATTTATACTTAGGGCTGTTTTGAAAGCAACTATCCAATATAAAGGGATTTTCTGAGCTGCCAGATTTTAACAAGATGTCTAGATAGAACCAGGAACCAAAGAAACTGCGTCTTTGTCAGGAGCATCCTAACACGAAATAATTTTTCCTGGGCTTGCTAGATCACATAGCCCTAAAAAACACAGGGCATGTCTTTGAAATATGTTTGTACATTTAAAAGACAATGCTTCACCCTTCTGAGGATAAATATTTTCTCAATGACAGAGAACCACCTGTGCACATTTTTGTTGCTGTCTTGAATACCTTTTCCAGTTCCCTACCATCTTTATTGCCTAACTTTGCATTGAACTTTGTTGAGCAGGAATCAAGATAAGTTAAGCTCACTACAGCAGAGGTAGCTCTGATTGTTAAGTGAATTTCTGCTTTGACTCCTTCAGACAGAAAGTAGGTATCCCTAACACAGCTGGATGTAAACAAGCCGGTTGGCGGGAAATTATGGATTACTCTCCTCAACCAAACTCACAGGAGGCGTCAATGAGAATTAAATTACACAGCTGTTTCCACCACTGGAATAAACATGGTGATCGTGATCTTGCAAGCTGACTAGTCTCTAGCTTATTATTAAGGAATGGCACAGGGCCCATTTGAATGTACAGTACAGATAAAACACACTAATTAGCAGCCCAGTTTGTACAGCTGCTTCTAAACAAAGACACTTATAAAGCAACTTCAGAAAGGGTGTGCGGAAAGCTACTATGGAAAGTAGGCTTAACTTTGCACTAACACCCTTCTTCTCTCTCACCACCAATGTGACCTCAGCTGTTTAAATCCGGAGTAGTCAATTCTTTTTTGTCAAGGGCCAAATTTCTTGGTCAAGGTATAGTCAAGGTCCAGACACCAGAGAAAATGATAATAATAAATAATAATGATAATGATAAGTAAATTAAAAGATTTTGGGGTCCATTCAAAAGTGTCTGGCAGGCTGGATTTGGCCCAGGGTCCACCCATTGACTACCCTTGGTTTAAATGTTTGCATCAGGAAAAATTAGGGAGAGAGCAGATTGCAAACTCAATATGCAGATGAGCTTCTGTCCTCTTGCAGGTTGTTATTAAGACCTTTAGTTGAGATTTTCAAAGTAGTTTGGGACGTTTAGTTACATCTTCCATGAATTTCAACAGGTCATCCTTGTCTAAATCCCCTAGGTTGCTTTGAAAATCAAAATCTCTGTTTTTTCCAAATGACTGGCACTGCTCTCAAAGTCCGTTCTGAGTTTTCCTCCACCCAATAGTGCATGGAATGGGCCAGCATTCTGCTTCACGCAGGGGGCCAGATTCAGATGGTGGTGGAATCACACCAGCTCACAATGGAGCTCCATCAGGCTCTGAAAGTATTTCTACAGGGATGCAGTTACAGATGGCTCGGGGGAGAGTCACCAGCCCAGCCTTAAGGAGGTGCATTTGTTTGGGGGCAGCTGGCAATCAGTGGTAAATTTTTAACCTCTGATATCAGAAATTGCAGGGTCGGAGCTGTGTAAATGCAAAGCAAACTCCCTTCCCCCAACCTTCTGGAATCAAATAAATCTTTCAGACTCATAGACTAAATGACCTTACTGCTATTTGCAGACTCCTTAGCACAGGGATTCCTTGACTGTAAATCTCTTTTTTAGTGGGAGGGTTTGATTATTTGTAATTACTTTGCTTATTAAGTTTTTTAAAATCCACAACTCTGGGCTTCTTTCAACGTGTCACGAGATCCCTTTTCTCCACCCTTTCCTAGGCAGCTAGTTTTTAATTTGTTTTTAACTTTTTGGACTGGACTCATGGATAACGACAACACATTTCTACAGCACTCTGTCCCCAAACACGTTTGAATCGATAGGTGCAGCAATACTTTTGTTTCTGGAGTAGTTAGAGCAAGGGGCTGAGGGTCAGGACTCCTGAGTTCTCTTTCCAGCTCTGCTACTGACTCCCTGTGTGACCTTGTGTGACTCACTGAATAGTTCTGCATCTCAATTTCCCAGTTTCTAAAGTGGAGATAACAATAGAACTGACCCCACCAGGGGTTTAATGAGGATTAACAGATTATTATTGTAAAGCACTTTGAGGTCTTCTTTCACTTATTTTAGCACAAGGAGTGTCCAATCCTTTCTGTGCTTTTACTAAGAACTCACTTTCAAACACAGCTTCTTAAATTACCTTAATTTACAACAACAGTTTTCAGGTAAAACACCTGGAAAACAGCCCAGTGGGGATTTCAATCACTGAACCATCCAGAGGGTGTTTAGTTCACAAGCTTTATTCTAGGATAATCCCTAATAAAAATAGCTGCAGCAAGTAAACCTTCGGCAGATAAGTGACGGAGGTCCAAAAGGTCTAAAGACCTTGAGATTACCAACAAAATATTAGAGTCTTGTTTTATTTGTAATACTCCTATCAACTTACTTCTTTGAAATCAGCCCAGCTGCCCCATCTCTCGAAGGGTGGGGAGAAATGTTTCATGTTAAATCAGCCACTGGCAATGGTTTTGGCCTGGATCGATTGCCAAAGCTGCCCACAAAAGACAGAAAAAAAACTTGCTCTCCGTCTTTTGAAGATTTCGTTATCTGTAGCACCACTGAGTTCCTCCAAAGTCAGGCTGGTTTAAGCTGTGCAAAAAGTACATTTTTCTTATCAACAACTCAAAAGAATGCCTGTACTTTCAAAGCAGCAAGGAAGGCTAGAGCTGTGAGACTCCCATACAGACAGAATGACTTGGCCACTCAGGAATTCAGCTGTAAACCTTATCTTCACTTAGAGGCACCTTCTCTTGGGTCTCCACAGAAACACTCGATTGCACCTTTATCTTCTTGATATAGTCGATGGTTGCAAATTACTTCTAATATCTCCTAGCTCTTCCCCTAGCAGAATGAGCTTTGTATATTATTCAGAGGAGAGAGGCTTTTTTCACTGTAATGGATTGTACCTAGAGACTGGTAAATTAATACTTGTTTACTTATGTCCTCCTGCTGCCTCACTAAAATACATACAAAGCACTCCTCTCAAGATGCATTTAGTATATCAGCATGTTGCTTGTTTTCTAACCCAGGAGAAAGCATAACAATACCGCTTCCCACCAGAGCGCACACAAACCCCAATCCACAAATTGAATAAAAGGCAGCAAACTGATTCTGATTAGGAACTAGTGTTCTCTGCACACAGAGCTTCTGGGTAATCAGAATTGCAGATGCTTGAGTAAATATTAGTGCTGCTCATCATCAGACTGACCTTCTCCTGGTTTATCACTTTCCAGAATAAGTGATGGTCCCCAATAGCTGCCCGGATGCATGTAATACCTTGGGCGATGGTCTTGTTACATTTTTATCCATTGGTCTGTCTGTTTCACCCTCCCACCCACTTAGCCCTCATCACCACAGTATCTAAACTAGACAGGGTTAGGCTTGGTCAACACTTGGACTTGAGACTCCCCAGGAATTCCCATGAATGGTGCAGGAGTTGATGCTGGTGGCTCAGTACAGACTGAATCAGGGTCACTGTTTAAACTCAAGCTATAAAAACAGTCATTGGGTTCAAACTGAGGCTCAATCCCCCCTCCAGAATCAAGACGATGGAGGAAGAAGGCAACTACTCATGCCTCTGCTACTTAACCCTCTCTCACTCCTCTGTGAGCTTGGAGTTCTGCAAATCACAAGGAAGGCCCAGTGCTAATTAACCCCCCACAAAAAGTCCATATGTTACCCTCTCTGCTAATTTTGCCTCTTTCCCGCTGAATCCCACGCCATCAGCAGGCTGCAGAAGGCTTCCGAAGCCGATCTGTTTATTATGGATTTAGAGGAGGCATCAAAGAAAGGTGTACCTGGGAGAGGTCCTGTCGTTGCTTAGTGTCTAAAACGTTCAAGAGGAAGCTCAGCTCCCCATGGCCTTTCTCAGCTAAAATGCTCAAGGAGCGAGCAGCTGGCAGCAGATTTCTCCTCTTGAGTTGCAGCACGGCAAATCGAGCGTTGGCAGATGTGTCCGTGATAGGCTGGCCAAATGACTCCTTAAGATGCCTGAGGGCCTCTTCATGGTTCCCTGTTGGTTAACACCAATAAAGTGACTAACTAACATCCACCAAGTCCAGAAAGATACACCAAGGAAACCCACACCGCTTCTCTCTGTGTTCCAGCCAAATCACTCGATTTGTTCTGAGAAAGTCCTGAGGGTCTTGAATTTGACCTTCTGCTTGCAATAATCAACTTTGAGACTATGGCAACATACACGTAAGCATCTGGAGTCCTGCTGTAAGGTAATTGGTTACTATGGAACAACTAACTGAGCATCTGTAACCACATCTGACTGTCTTTGGTCTTCTAAACATTCCCTTTGTATTTTCAGCGGTATCAAAAGCGTGTCTTTCTCAACGAAAACAACGAGAGTCCTGGAGCACTTTAAAGACTAACAAATTTAATTTCTGCAGACATAAGCTTTTGTGGGCTGCAACCCACTTCATCAGATGTCAGATGTCTGACGAAGTGGGTTGCAGCCCACGAAAGCTTATGCCTGCAGAAATTCAATTTGTTAGTCTTTAAAGTGCTCCAGGACTCTTGTTGTTTTTGCTGTATACAGACTAACAGGGCTACCCCTCGGAATCTTTCTCAACGGTTTCACTATGACTCCCCACGATGATGACAGCTCTAACCTGTTAGGTTTTGGATGGTAAAATCCTCTGGAAGAGACCACGTGTCACCTTTGTTCAGTGCTGCGCACCATGCTGGCACTAGTCAAAGGCGCCATAATCCCTGCCTTTGATGCAAAACTCAATTCAGCATTAACGACGGAGCTGCCACTGGCTCCTCCATAAGAATAAATACCAGTGAGCCTGGTCAGTAGTTGGCTTGGGGGGTCTCCAAAGAAGACCCTATAGGAAGTGTAGCAAGTGATGGCTTCTGAATCAGCACTGGTGATGCCCTTTGCATGGTGATAATAGGTCCTGTTCCCATTTCGAAGCTCTCATGCCCGCTTAGTGTGACTGAAGGTCTCATAGATTTTTCCCCAGGGGCAGGGTGTTAGCCCCAACATTCAGACCAATTCTAGTTTGAGTGGCACCTTCGGCCTCCTTAAATTCACCTGCAGTTCCAGAGAGATGAAATATCATGACATTTCTCCCCTGAACTGTTTTATAGTGTTGCTATGTAACACTTGCTGCCTTCTATTCCAGGACTCTCTACATTCCCACAGTAGGCAAAGTGATTCCTGCATTCAGAGTCTGTAAAGTACTTTGGGACACACAGTGCTGCAGAGTATCATGGTATCAATAACTTAACCCTTACAATTAAAATGACCCGCTGTAAATAAGGAAGAGAACTTACCATCTGCAATTAAGATGTCTGTATATAAGATGTGACATCTTGCTTCCTTGCTGCTAATTTTAATTAAAGAGCCACCAATCACAATGAGATCCTTGAGCATCTCTTCCTTTGGAAGGTCCTTATTGGCAACAAGTTCAGTTAACACAGTTCTGCAGTGGTCAAGTAGCCACTGAGTTATCAACACCTGGGCATCATGCTTTAAGGATAGGATCTCTGGGATTGTCACTTCTGCATCTTCTTTGAGGGCTGAGGTCAAATCCTGCACTGCCTCCTACATAGAAAACAAGAGATAATAATAATAATAATTAATTAATAATGTGTTAATAATTTGCCCCTCTGTAGAGACTTTATTCCCAACTCTGCCACTGGCACACTGGGGGATCTTGGGGAAGCTGCTTAGCCTCCTTGTGCCTTGATTTCTCCATCTGCAATACCAGGATCATACTATTATTAACCTCACGGTGGGGTTCTCAGATTCGATGAATTACTGCTTGTAAAGTGCTTTGAGATCTTTAGATGAGAGGTACAAGAAAAGGGACAAGATGCTATTGCTGAGAAAGGAATAAGCTACGTAACCAGAGCCCTAATTTTGCAACAAAGAGATGGTAGGAATAAAAGTTCTTACTCGTGACCTGCTGAGCTGCTTCCTCAAGGGAGCCCTCAGCAGTGTGGATTTCAGGTATGTCTACACTACAGTGGGGCGCGAGTCTCCCATCACAGGTAGATTGAGCCCCGCTCACCTGAGTCAGTCCAACAGTAGCGGGGCTCAAGCTTGCACGCTAAAAATAGCAGTGTGGACGTTCCAGCTCAGGGTCTCAAGCCGAGGGAGTGAAGGGGGACTCTGGCCCTTTGTGTCTGGCATTCTGCTGTGCTTCATGATGCCTGATAGGGGGTGTGCATGGGCGAGAACAAGATACAATAGTTCAACACAGCATTCGAGAGGGAGTGCTGGGCTGGAATAACAGACAAAATAGCATGTGGGAAGGCAATAAAAGGCATTGACTCTATCAAGAACTCAGTTCCTCAGTCACATCATGTCTAGTGAAGGATTCTGAGGCAAGGTTGGAGTACTGGTATAAAGGAGGCTTGTGGTATATGCTTTTATATAGTTAGGTCTCACGGTTAAAGAAAGGAAGATCGTGCAGAGACACCACAAAGCAGGCAGATTTATCCAAGGATTTTGAACATTTTGAGTGTCTTCCTGTGCTTTATCTCAGGATCAGAGGGAGGTTTTTCAGGTTACTTTCTGACCTGTGAGTTGGTGTATCTCAGCATGCCCTGGTTTTCCTTATTAATGGTTTAGAGTTTCATGGCCAGCAAGGAAGCTATGGTCCACACAGATCCTATTAATGGGAATTATTACTGTTTATTTCCCACCCCCCCATTTTAAAAAAATATGTATTTGCATTATAGTAGCTCTTAGAGGCCCCAGCTGAGATTGGGCCCCCATTTTGTAAAAATTCACAGTGAAAAACAGTCCCTACTTCCAAAAGTTGGCAGTGTAAATAGACAAGAGAGACAGAATGTATAAGGGATGGGGAACTGATGTGACTTGCCTAAAGTCATACAGCAGCTCAGTGACAGAACCAGGAATAGAACTTGGGTCTCTTGAGTAGAGCTGTGAGAATAAGGGATATTTTGAGTCCCACAGTTCCAAAAAATTGTGGGGTTCCAAAAAATTGTTTTAGGTTGACCCAGAAAGAAAAGGATTGGCTAACTGAAAACTTTTAAAAAATGTTTTGGATTGAAGGGAACATTTAGTTTACCCAAAATGAAACATTTTGTTTGGAGTCTGAATGTTTTTTACATTTTTGCATTCTTTGAAAATAAATTTGAAAGGAATTTTGAAACAAAGGCCATTTTGACCCCAAAAGCCAAAACGTTTTATGTTTAGAAAATGTCAAAACGAAATGTTTTGACTTTTAGGTTTCTGGTTTTTTTTTACACGACTGATTTGGTGAAAGCGACACAAATTAGTGAAACAGTTTGGCATCACCAAATCTGCATTTTTTGCTGAAAAACTGTTTCAGATGAAAAACTTTCTCCCAGTTCTACTTTTGACCCCAGGTCGGTGGCTGGACTCAGTGGAACCTGCTGACTCTATTAGTGACTGTCATAGAGAGCAGACAGTCATTTTACAACTAGGATAGTGACTAGAATCTGTTTGCACAGGAGCTACAGTGCAGACTGGAGAGATGACTTTGACGGATGCTACATTGGCAGCAATATGAGTTTCCCGCCAGCTCTGTGTTGTGATTCCTTATTTTATTAGACTTGCTCCTTCTCAGAAATGTAATAAGTGCCTTTAATTTTCCAGTTAATGGGTCAGTCCAGCAGTAGTAAAGCCCACCAGCTTTAAAGATCTTCTCCACTCCACTTGCATTTTGGGTAGACAAAGAGGAGGAAAATACAGCATAACCATGTGAGTCAGACGAAAAGGTGTCCGATGACCCTAGATTCAATGGCACTCATTAGAATTCCAGACCTGATAGCTTCTGTCTGTCTCCCAAATCTCAGTATGATTCCAACCAGACATCCCCCTGCTAGGAGAGAGATAGAAGACAAGTGGAATCAGTAGCAAGATGCTTATTCCCCTGGTAGGCTGGAATGGATTGTTACTTCACCACGCAGTCTGTTAGAAAAACACTGTTTGAGAAGTTTAATTAGACTGAACAAGACTAGTACAGTTCACTTTTATGCACCTTTAAAAAATTTTTTTCCCAAAGACAAAATGGTATTTAATTAAAGCTTTTTAAATTAGTTTGTAAACCAAAGAAACAAATGACTTCCATTTCAATCGACCATTAAATATGCAATCTGCCTGGCAAAATTAAAGCCTGTTGCTTATTGTGATGTGCCTGCTATCTCGAAACGCAGGCGAGCAAGCAATCACAGGACTATCATTAGGCCATCACTGGGCTCCTCTTACGTGGAATATTTTGCATTTAAAGGCCAATTAATAAGAATAGTTTCTATATCAAGTCTGTTTAACATTCATAAAGAGTTTTTGGAGGTTTTTTTAAAATCACCTTCATAACTCTCTCCTTTGGTAGGATGTGGGAGGGAGTATTTCTCCTCATCATCTCTACATTGTCCTTAACATGTTAATGGAATCTGGGTATAAACACAACTATCTGTGTTAGTCTCAGAGCAGATCATATCTGGAGTGTTGTGTAACTGTACCGCTCCAGCCACTGGTCTGTGGGAGTGTTGCCTGGTGATTCATGCAAGGAACTTGGGGGCCAGGACACTTGGGTTCTATTTTTGGCCATCATGCCCTATCTAACATTGGTATCAAGTCATTTATTCTCTCCGTGCCTCAGTTTACCCCTTTTGCTATAGCAGTAATAGCTGCCTACACCTCACAGGGTTGTTCTGAGGCTCACTAGAGGGTTTGTCGACACTGCAGTTAAAAAACCCGCGGCTCTGAGTCTCACAGCTCAGGGCAGCTGACTTGGGTTTGTGGGGCTTGGGCTGCCGGGCTATCCAATTGCAGTGTAGATGCTCGGCGTGGAATCTGGGCTCTGAGACCTTCCTCCATTGCAGGGTCTCAGCACGTGGGCTCCAGCCCGAGCCCGAAGATCTACACTGCAATTTTATAGCCTTGCAGCCGAAGCCCCACGAGCCCAAGTCAGCTGATCCAGTCTTTTATCTGATTGTGGACGTACCCTTAGTGTTCGCTAAGGGCTGTAGGAATGCAAAGTATTGCTACCTCTTCTTCTGATACTAGTGTTGCCTCTCTACTGAGTGGGAGCAGATATCGAAGGCCTTGCAGTTCAGCTTGCCAGAGAAGGAGAAAGCAGTGAAGTGGAGTCTGGGTATCTTCTATATGTAACTTGTTTTATTTACACACACCCATGCTGGAACTGAAGTGGTCAAATAGAATGCAGAGCAAACCCTTCTTTTAGGAATCTCAGCCCATCATCAATGGCCAGTTCCCAAAGAACAACTCCGCCTCAAGAACTGACTGTGATCAGAGTCTAAGGCAGATAGCAAATGCACATCCTACTCACCCAGCTCCTTCTCCTTTATATAGAACTTTGAATGATAGAAAACTAAACAGCAACACAGCATGTCTTCCCAAGACTGAACATTTGCTCGCATGCTAAGAAAAAGAACTTGGAAGACCATGTGTAAGCGACATCTTGTGATGCCGGCCATGACGGTATTATTCCTGCCATGAGTGGAGCTAGCACGCTCTCCAGCTTTAACTAGAGTCCAAATCTTCATGGCAATTGCACTTATGAGCACTGCTACACAAAACATGCCAGTCCTTATCTGTGTTGTAGGAAGGCTGGGAATGGACAGTTCCATTTGGCAAGGTTAGCCACTTGCCATACATTTTCTAGCACATTTTTATGAATAATGTCTGTGCAGTGGGTTTATATCTGGCATGTACACATAAGGGCTTATACCTAGGGCATGAGAGAATCTTAGACAGTAGGGGTGAAATTCATTCCTGCATAGGGGGCCAGCACAAGCCTTATACATCAGTTCAATTAATTAATTAAGTGGTGCAGAGGTCTTGCGTGGGGAGTCTGCACAGGGATGACTTTTACCCTTTGAAATTTTCCACTGTGCCTAGCATTTTGCAAGCAGATGCTAAATCTGCTTGCACTGGTCTCTGCAGGTAAATAATGTTAGGCAAGCTGGTCTCTACTGCTGCAGGGTTCCCTCTTATGAAACAGCTTGCAGGATCCAAGCCTTAAAATGCGGGCTCCTCAAGCGTGAGGCTTTTCTCCGTTTTTGCTTATATAGCACTGAACATACACTTAAAGCTTTAATAATCATAATATTTCTTGCCTAAATTTGATATGAAATCCACTTGTTCCCCTTGCTTTCCTAACGTATGCAGAAGCATTTTGCAAACTGGGTTTTAAATCAGTTAAGACTTTGCAGTGAAAATTCACATTTGCTGTTTCATGCTTTGAACATTTGGGAAACGACAAGCTTTTACCAAGCTTTTGAGATGACCACCCAATGGGCTATGAATCTGCATGGGAAACATCTTGCTGAAATTGAAAGCAGACTTTCTGAAGACCTTGAAGGGGAAAAGCAGACAGCACATGGAGAATTGGAACAGACAGAGCTAAAAGCAGTACTGCTAACTAGACAGCAAGTCCAGGGATTTGTTTCTGAAACTTTCTTATCTTAATGGTATCTTTTATTTTCGTTCTTTTTCCTCGGCCTCAAGCCCTTAACAAAATAAGTACAGGCTGCATCAGGTCCCAGCTTTTATCCAGCAAAGGATCAGATTAGGCAGCTGGTTGCTATTATTTCCCCCAGGCTTTCCTTTTCATGGACAAGCACGTTCACTGTAACAAGCAAACAGCAGTTCAGACTGCTGGATGCCTACCTCTGTATAGCCACAATTTGTAGAGAAAGGGAGCGTGATCTAGTGGTTAGAGCATGAGACTGAAAGTCTGGAGTTCTGGCATAGAGTCTCTTCCCCACTCTGCTGCTGATTTACTTAGTGACCCTGCCCAAATCACTTAACTTCTCTGTGACTTGGTTTCCCCATCTGTAAAATGGGGATGATAAACACAGCTCTACCTCATGAAGGGGGTTGTGAGGATTGATTAATTAACCTCTGTGGAACACCCTTAGCTCCTGGGATTAAGTGCTCTGTAAATGCAAAGCATCGTTACTATTTGATATGGGTATTAGAGTTGGTCATGATAGAATTTCTAAATACTTAGGCTAGGACATGACCTAGCTCTATCACAGCTATGTAGGAGAGGAAGGGGGAGTAAAACACCTCCCTTCCTTGGCTTCCCTACATGACACTCCCCATATCATGGATGGACCATAGAGATGAGGGGCTAAAGGTTGGGGTTGCCTTGAACTGTCTCTGAGCAGGTAAATGGGGAGGGGCTGGTGGTAGGTTGAGCTGTAGTTCCTTTCCTTCCACGTGCCAGGCAATGGAGCTGGCAGGGCATGGGGAGGAAGTAATCTGCACCAGTAAAGTGGTGGTGCAAATTATTTCCCCCTGGGAGAAAAGGAACAGCAGGCAAGGATCTGAGACTGAGTCACATTTACTCCAGGGTGTTGCGGATGTGCACTGCCTCTTGCCCAAACCATTTAGCAAATGCACAGACTAACCCTTAGCTACAGACAAGTAGGGTTAAAGGCACACAGGTGCAATAAAAATGCCAATGCCATTACTTTAAAATTTCTCACCACTAATACTTTAGATTACTAACCTTAAAAGAGTGGTCACATTCTAACTGACATAATTGCTTAACACCCAATTCTACAGCACTTATTGATGCACATAGTTCCATTAACTTTTGAGTCTAGAAAGGATACTTCTGAGTATAAATCACAAGAAATGAGCTTCATAAAGAGTAAGTAAATATTCATTTGAAGGCTGTAGGTCTGTTTAGTTCCTATTTGAATTTCACGTGTGTTGCACAATGACATGAAGGCTACTCATTTTCACATTTATTGATATGGTTCTAGTCAGTTTCACTTTCTAGTTCTGGCACTCTAAGGAGGGTTGTGCAATTTTTGGGTTGCAAGCTTAAACAGGAATGTCACATTTATTACAAATATTTTCCCTGACTTAGAAAAATAGAAAAGAAAAAGCAAACATTCCTGTTGGTACTTTTTGTTAAAAAAAAAACCCAAACAACCTTTACATTTTATTGAAATTTTTGAGTAAGACTGAAAAAGATATAATCACAGGCCATCAACAGTGACAACATTTAAAAATATTCTTTTGGAAGAAGGGTCAGTTGTTATTAATGAAGCATCTTTCTTCCAATGGAAAAAAACAAAAACAAAACAAGAGACAGTTCTTGACTTGATATGAATGCTTTGGATAAAAAACAGAAGGGTCTATCTATTTGAAAGTCTATGACGTTGGTCCATGTATCTGTTTTTTACCTATTACTCTCATCAGTTTAATGAACAAATCACAGATCATACAACTTCAAGTACCCCTTCGTCTCATTCTATTAGCATCTCTGCATAAGACACTGATCAGAGCCCATCTTTTCTTGGAAGTGATTATGTCTCCTGGGCTTTCTGTCCATAACCATATCATAATGGTGGAGTTACCTTGGACAGTTGAAATACAGTTATGCATGTATGGGCTATAATAGTTTGTATCTTGAACTTGTATCTTTCTTTGTTAATACTCAGAAAAGAAGTGCAGATGCCTCCCGAAACACAATGAATGGATTTTCCGTAAAATTGAATCACAAAGATATGCTGTATTTTGTTAGCAATTTGTCTCCAATAGCTGGCCCAACATATGGGAATGGTGTCTTGCCTGAGCATATCCCTTTCAAGGAAAATTTGCATCAATGGTGTTATAGCTGGACCCAGCAGAGAAGGAGACAGACATTGGCACAGACACACACAGAGAGAGATGAGAGAGACACAACTGCCTGCTGTCCTCCTTTATTGTTCTTACTGCAGAACTGAACCCCACATGAAAATGAGGCTGTATACTGGGGAGGGGGAGTGCCCAAACATTTAAAGGGACAAGACATCACAAATGGGAGCTCAGTTTTGGAAAGTCATATTTGACCAAAGTAGCTGAATGATACGTACAGATGAAGAGGGCTGGCACGACGCCATGTAAATCCATCTCCAGTCCTCAGAATAGGAATGACGAAAGTAGACATAAATAGTGCAGAGGATTTGTTCTTACATCCTTTGCACAGGGGTGAATTTCGCCCCACCACAAGCACATTTCATTGTAATTCCTGCTCCAGTTTTTCAGAATTAAAGCACAAACAAACAATCCCTTAAAAATATTATGCAGTGCTAATAGGTATTATAGCAACCATTCTGAAACTACCCAGCCACAGATTTATAGTGATCTCCTCAAATCTAGGGATTCCCCCCCACAGGGACCTCACCCTTTGTTGTCATCTTTTTAACATCATTCAGAGTCACCATCTCCTTCAAGCAATATCTCCCTGGATCACAGCACAGTTTCTGAAAATCAGTTCCGGTGGATGTCATACAATTATTTGTACCACTAATGGGTTACAGTGCTGGCAGGGACACTACAAACCAAAGATGGTGGCATTTTTGTAATACATTTTGGAAGGTGATTGGTTGGAGAAATACCTTGCCTCAAAATCAACGTTGGGAGGCAATTGCCACTTGTACTCAAAATGAGACAATACAGCCTGCTCGTAAGTGCTAAGAATATTTGGTATGTTAGTTCTTGACTCTGTGAAACCACAAACATCTCTGAGCATATGAACGGTTGCAGAAGGAGGGTCACTGGATCAGCACACACCAGCTTAGGCCAGCGTCTTGTTTTAATAACACGGGGGCTATTGGCTAAAAAGAGATTTTAAGATCGTCGGGAGAAATCACATCTCTGCAACGTAAACTGTCTAGGCTGGGCTGCTTGTGGTTACAACCTGTTGGCAAAGTCAAGGGATATTAAACCTACTTCTAATGAATGGGCATGCAATGTTCCCTATGCTCATTCACTTGGGAAAGGTTTTCGCATGGATTGATAACTGTTGTCCAAGCCAAAATAAACATGAACACTATGGATCACTCTCAGGGTGCTTTTTATCATGTAGTTCATCTGCTATGAAATCAGACAGGTGGTTCTGCTGCACAAAACCCATGACTAGGGCAAGGTTTACTTATTTGCAGAAAGGCGGCATGATTACAAAAAGATTAAAGATTAGACGTGGACAACAGAGAAATCATAGAAAAGTCAGGACAGGTGTGGTCTCTTTTCAGCTCTCCAATTGACTTGCTGCACAACTTTAGGTGAATTAGTCAACATTTGTACAGTGCTTCAAACATTGCAGACAGAGTTTCAAAAGTATTCATCATTGATCAGACACAACTCCCACTGAAGTCAGCTTCCATTAACCTCAATGGGAGCAAATTTAGGCCAATGTGGAGTGCTTTTGAAAAGTGCCACTCCTAGAGCACTATACAATTGCTGGATATTGCTAGATGTTGTGGGGCAGGGCAAGCATATTTACATTTTTTTTAAAATTTCACCTCTCACACGTACGTTTCCGGCTGAATTTTGAATACTCCAACCTCTAGCTTTATCTTTAATGGCCACATTAACATAAATCTACTGGAGTTGAGGGAATTCACAAATGCACCCTTGAATCTGAAATTGCCAAATTTCATCCGAATAGCCAAACGTTGGCTCAGCTATATGTATGAACTTGGGCAAGTCACTTAGCCTCTCTGTGCCTCATTTTAGAGATTTATAAAAAACATGTTCATACTAATACTTGCCTAATTCTTACCATTGTTATTAGAATTGCAGGATTACCTAGGGACCCCGATCATAGACGTGGTACAAAGACGTAACAAAAAGATAGTCAAGAGCCTGCAAGAGTTTACAGTTTAAGTAAGTACCTCAGTAGGGTGTTGTGAAGCATTCTATAGTCAACACTGATGGAGCCAAACCAAGATCAAATTCTCCTGGGAGGGAATTCATTAAAGACCCCATTCAAAGCCTATTGAAATCAAAGGAAAGACGCCCGTGGGCTTCACGAGAGATGCCGTGCTCAGCTTTAGTCAGACCCATCTGAAGGGTTTTTGGCACTTTATGGGAACTGAGTGTGTATCTCTGTGGTGGAAGGATCTTGGCCCATTGCCTAGTAAACAGATGTCCATCTCACAGCTGGCCCCCTTCATGACACTTTCAGCACAGAGGCCGAGAATTCAACCGGCCACGGAGCCTGAGCTATCTTTGCACCACTAGAGGTGGTTTTTCCAGCTGAAGGTTAAGGAGTACTGATTGGGCAATGCCTGGATGCTGCCTTGACCAGTGCTGACCTGTGGCTATATCAAGGTTTTAATGTCCAGCACACTCAGTCCAGCACTATTCAGCTAAGCACAAAACTGGACATAAAGCCTACGTTTTGTTGAACCACATAAATGGCAGCACATGGCTAGAAGCTCTGCAAGATTTTCCCCTGCAGCGAGAGATGCTCTTTCATCGGTGAGCGAGAGATCTCTATGGCCTCTCTGTCACTGCACCGAACCCCCTCTCTTGTATTTCACTCTGCAACTGACAGGAAGGACTCTGTGGGATGGCTGTGTGAGAACCGCGTGGGCCTGCACCTTACTGAGCATGAAGGAAGCAGCACAGGTGCATCCTTGACACAATCAAATGCCCGCATTGGGCAAAACTCACCTTGTGCAAAAGGGGCAGCACAATGCCTATGAGGACACTCAGCTCCTTAAAACGGCACCTGAGTGAGTCTTAGGTGGGGTCTGAACTTGGCACGATAACTCTACCAAGACCTGAACGTCACTTGATGTGTGGAATGGATAGTAAAAAAGGCTCCTGTCTGGATCTCAATGCCCTATCACATACGAATAATCACTTTCCAATTTCAAAACCCGGGACATACACTGTGTCATGCTAGCCACTTCTTTTAGATGGATGTGTACAGGAGTGATCTGCCAATAAGCCGACAGGGTTTGAGCATCTGATCAGAGAGCGCAGCTATAATAATGTTCTTGATAAAGGGCTTCCGTGGCTATGAGACGGAGTACACTGCCAGAGCAGCTGCGGCACTCCAAAAGCCAACAAAAACATGGTAAAACACTGGAGGAAAATGAGGCAACTCCTCCACTGTGGAGTTAGGGAGAAGGAGCTCTGCGGATGCCAGAATAATTGTACATTGGATAAACAGACAGAGAAAAACATTCCTGGTGGAGGCAGGAAACCACATTGAGACTTCATCATTCTAAGCACATAATTCACGAAGGAGTTGCCCGCATGAAAATATCGGGCCAATCTGCCATAAATCCAGAGTTAAACCACTCAGACCAATAGAATTATTCTGGATTTACTCAGAAGTAAATGAGTGCAGAATTTGGCTCAATAGGTAAATTGACAAAGCTCTGATGAATTCAATGGAGTTATGCCAGTTTATATCAGCCAGGAACCTGGCCCAGTGCCTCCGATGTTGCTAAGCGCAGTGGTACTCTGAGATCTACTGATGAAAAGCGCTATATCAGAGCTAGGTGTTATTGTTCTTAGAAGAGGCCATACAAAAGGCCCAGGCAAAAGTCTGGACATGTGCTACTTAACTTGAGGGTAATGAAGGAAGCCCTGCAATTTCTAAAGTGTGCCATAACACAAAGCGTAAGTGGATCTGCTTTGTAGATGCAGTGGTTTTGGACATACTATGCTTTGGTACCAAGTGCTTCTATCCTCTTGTTCCCCTGCAACTGACAGTGCAGCAACAAATGTCAGAGGGGCTTTTGTAGCATTGCATATGATTGCATGGTAGTGACGCAAATGCGGGATGTGACTATGGGTTCTCCTTCCTCTCCTCTAGAGACATGCAATTGAGTCATTAATAGAGGGGGAGGGTTAGGCACCGACACAGATGGAGAGCAAGATACAGCACTGAGCGATGGCTTTGATCTTGCATCACATGCTGCCTGCGAGCAGCATGTTCCGGCTTTGGAGCGTAGGCAGTAAATGCTCAGGGCAACAAAGCTACATAGGTAACCCAGGCCGCTCCGGACCAGGCCTTTTGCATGCAGCAGAGCATTTGAATCATCTTAACGGAAGTCTGCGCCACACAGCCAACACATTTTACCATACACAATGCCTTTTTAGCTCTTAAAATAAAGTTTCATCTTCTTGGCTGTGGTAAGTGTAGCCCACACATACACAGCAAGGCATGCTGGGCCACAGGGGCATGCGCCCCCTCCCCCCCACTAATTGTCTGGGGCACAGAACTCCTCTGGCTGCAGAGGGTTGGGGTGTGTTGGTGATGGTGGGAAGAGCGAACTCCTCCCAGGCGGGCAGGGAGGGCACAGAACGTGCCCCTCCAAAAGGGGTCAAATTTAAATTCCTGAACACATCTCTGCTGGGCTACATGTAGAGGGGAATGAGCCTGCTACGGTCCCGGAGCCAACATACCTGCCTCCTTTAGCTCAGACAGTCAAGGGTTATGCTCAGATCCAGAGATGTGACGTTCGCACCCCCTTACTAACCGCTCCCCCGGTGGCATTGTGTAACACATACACTGACGTGGGCCCAGGCGTCCATGTATATCAGTCCCGACCCTGCTCCCCACTTGAATTCAATGGCAAATTTCCCACTGATTTATCTGGGTGCGTGATTAGGCCCATGGTGCCTGAGATAGGCATTGCCCAATAGATATAAAGTATTTGGAAGAACTGACATCAAACAACACAGCTACAATACCTTCTGCTGGTTGAGGGCAAGGTAAATGAACGCCCTTCCACTCAGAGCCTGTACATTTCTCGGGTCCTCCTTCAGGATGGCATTAAAATCAAAAAGGGCTGTTTTCTTCTGGCCAAGGTGTCCATAACATCGGGCCCTGGTGAGAAGGGAATCTTCAGCATAGCCACCTGGGCAAGAGAGAAATGTGCAAATCAGGCAGAAAGGATGAGACAGCCTTCTGGTAAGATGGCTTCAAAACTGGCACCATGGGTGAAATCACAGCCCATGCAGTGTGCTGTGCGCCACAAAAGCCCCATTTAGAGGACTTAGATGGTGCATGGACCTTTTGCACGCTCCTGTAGTAGAACGTAATGGCACCCAGCTCTTCAGCTCTGAGCCTGGGGTGGAATAGCAGACTGACTGGTTGGGAAGCTGAGGAAAAACTTTTAAGTAGAATGGTAATGAAGAAACCTATAAAAAAAAAAATTGCTGAATTCATCCCATTGCACAAGAACCCAAACACTCTTTGGGTCCCTTTCAAGCCCTCAGGATCTAATCCTATTTTCCACTGAACTCACTAGGAATTTATCTGACCAGTATGAGGCCCTTAGCAGAGTGTTTCGTGGTGTAACAGGATCTTTCATGTGCATTAGGGGAATGAAATGGGACTGTAGGGGTGCATAGGATTCTTGCTGGCCCTCTGCACAGAGGTGAGTTTCACTCTTGAAGACTAAGTCTGTGAGGGGCACTAAAGAGATTATTTTGTACATAAAGCCAGCAACATTTTGGCTCCAATATTCAGACTCACACACAGTGGTTTATTTGCACTCAGATGTCAAATACTGAGGCTGCAATCAGTATTTGCGTCCGTTGTTTCCCGGCGATTTATCATGTTGCTAACTTTATTTCTGCCCTCCTTATGCTGCATGGCATCCGACTCCGCGACTAATACCATGGAGTCAATGGGATGGCTCCAAGTAAGCAGAGACTGCCCCTTAGTCGACTGTGAATTTATGCTTCACTTTCCCAGTGATTGTTGCTCTTTGGAGTTTTTATCACATAACTGTTCAAAGTCTATTGGGTGTGTCCTCTGAAAGCATAATTGGTTCTTAATGCCTATATTAACAGAGTCATTGGTTTTGATAATCCTCCCCCCCAACCTCCCTCCCCCGCTGATGTCTGAAAAATGAATGACGGAAAATGGTAACTTCCCAAGTGAAATGTCTAAAATGATACCTCCCCAATGGACCTATTCCTGACCTCCCTCCCACACTGGACATTAAAAGAAGGCTGCACTTGCTACAGTTGTGATAACTGCAGGCGACTTGAAACCTTGAAAACATCTGGGGAGGGAACTGTCCCGGCATGGAGAGACTCAGCTGTTTGGTTTCCGTCAGCTGCAGCATTTTGAATCAGCTGTTTGCTCACTGCACCGCTGCCATCTCCGCTGCATCCAGATAACTCATGATGCAGCCAGTTACATGGAAAAGCGATCATATCTCTAGTGAGCATGGCTGTTTGCATTTTCTGTCTCTCCAGCATTCCATAAGGAAATGGCCCTAGACCCTGGGGATGAAAAACCAATATAAATAGTGTGGGCTGGATTGTGAGTTGGACTTACATATCAGTGAGAGGGAGTAAGAGCCCCCTTACTTGAAAAGCTACCCAGATGGCAGTAGATGGAAGGAGAATGGTTGGGATGGGTAGGAAATGGGCAGAGCCCCCTATGCGCTGGCTGGCACAGGAGGGTGATTTAGGACAGCCATAAATGACTACCCCTTGGAAGCAAGAAGGATGCAGGCAGGGGATGTGGGTATGTATAACCTCCATACTAGCTGAGGTAAACAAAAGTACTCTCAACCATTCTACTGTGCTAGAGACGCTGGCAAGGTTCATATCTCTATGCTACATCATGATAATAACACACTGCGTGCAATCTCCTGAGCCATTTCCTTGTAGCCCCTCACCCAAGCTTTGATTGCCTCCATTGCTAACCAAAGCTGCTTTCCATTAACAACAGCACTTTTACTAATAGCACGTTTCTTGAACTCCCCTACTAAGTGCCTTGGCCAGGATTCTTACATGAATGGGATTCTCATTCCCCTGCTGAGGTGGAGAAATCAGGCTTTGACCATCAGTGAATGAGAGAAAGAAGAATATAGCATCTGAGCAGAACTCTAGTCAAATACAGTAGCTGAAATCAGCGAGCTGCCAGCGTGTGCATTTCCCAGAGAATGGCTATCTTATCTTTGGAGGCATAGAACTGGACATTCAAGCTTGAAGGCTGGCACAGATCTGTGGAAATTTGGGCCACAGTTCTTGTTTCGAATCCAGATTTTATCTGCAGCTATTTTGTAGCTAGCGTCATTTCTGAGAAGCAGCTGCATGACTGTGGAGACACTAGCCTGTGCTGTTTTATAAAACATGTCAGCAGCATGACTGACTGCGTTTACAGCAATCATATGACATTGCAGAAGAGTCATGCCTTGCCTGGGGAAATCTAACGAAGCAAAATGGGGGTTAAGTCCTAGATAGGAACATTGCCACTAACATCTGCTTCCCTCTTTTTGTAGCCGACACAATGTATGTTATGTGCTGTTGACTCCTTGAGCTTAAAGCCTATGCACAGACGCCAAAACTGGCTTCAAAGGGCCGGTTTTGTACTGAATGAGCTAAAAGTACCATTGGAGCCAATGGAGTTACACTAAGGAATGAATTTTGGCCCATAAAATTTGTTGTCGGTATTGGCTATGCAAAGAGATGTTTGTCCCCCTCTCCTGGCATATTGAGCTGTAATGTCATTTTGCAGAGAAATGATCTTCTTGGGGTTACGGATTGGGGCTCAGATCAAGGTCCAGTTCCCATCTTTGCTACGGAATTCCTGTTTGTCCTTTAGCAAGTCAGGGTGGGATTTTCAAAAGCGTTTATGCTCCTAACTCACATAGATGCTTTCAAAAATTTCACCCTTAATCTCTCTCTGCCTCAGCTCCTTGACTATGACGTGGGGGAGGGGGCAGGGGAAGGATCCTTATTTCACAGTGTGAAAATTAATGAATGCTTGTGAGGTGCCCTGATAGTTAATTGATAAGGACCATATAAGTGCCTAGATGAATAGAAGCTATATCCAAAGGGATCTTACCCTATGTGGAACTGTAGTGATAGTCTGCAGTAAACTTAGCCATTAACATTATGATTTAATTCCCTTTTCAGTAATAAATGAAATAAAAACTGTGCACAGCTTCACTGCTTTCCCTTAGATGTTTGCTGCATCTGCATCTTGGAATTCAGTGAAGTTTAACCAGCAATTATATTTTACTCAGTAAAACAAAACAAGCACACCGTTGATCAGATTCTAAAGGAATTTAAATAAAATAATAATAATATTAGTAATAATAATAATGTTTTAGCTTTTTAAAAAATGTACTTTATTTGTTTTTAAAACTTGTACAAGGGGGAAAAAGCTTTCACCGAAGTTTTCCATGAGACTAGAGGCTGATTGACTACCACCTAGTGGAAATCTACATATGGGATGCTGCAGGAAAAGTTTTCTTTAAAGTCTGAGGCATTCAATTTTAGTTAGATCAGTGCAACCCGATCCTTGGGGTTAGCCAATTACAGGACTGGGTCCTGAAATGGTAAATATAGACAAATTACTGATTTCTCCCTTCACCCAAAAAAACAACTTTACCTGTTTTGCAAAGAATTTTACAATCCTTGAAATAAAAAACATTATGTGGATTTATTTGGGTTTAAACAACAATAGATGATGCCCAGACAAAACTCTCTAGGCCATCTCACAATTAATCAACATAATGATGACCATCCGGCAGTATTAAATAATCATGTACAGGTTACAAATGATCGCAGCCAGTCAGCAACAGATAAATCCCTTTCACCAACCCAGAAACATACCCTCAGCCTTCCCACAAAGCATGCCAAACAACTGCATTTTACACTGTGTCCAGAAGGCCATTAAGCCTGAAATCTTTTGGACCAAGAAGGTAGGGGGACAATTTATTGTTATTACTTAAAGGATGGTCCCATAGGAGTAGATTTGTGTGGACATTTTCATCCCGATTATGTTTTAAAACAGGATATGAAAATGAAAAGAATAATTTTACTTGAAGAAGTTCCACAGGGACAGCCATCCTTGTCCCTGTGTTGGATAGGAAGTAACAAAAATACATAGCTCTTATATAGCACTTTTCATTCCTAGAGCTTAAAGAACTTTACAAAGGAAAGTAAAAATAACTGAAACTGCGGCACACATAGAAAGTGACTTTCTGAAGGTCACCCAGCGGGCCAGCGGTAGAGCAAGCAATAAAACACTTGTTTGCCTTGTCCAGTGCTCTGTCCACTAAGTCACACTGCACAACTCTGCATTTGCCGAGAACTGTTTGTGAAAGGATCTCAAAGCGTCACAAAAGTCTCATCTGAGCTTCCCAACACCTCTGAAAGGTCTGCAGGTACATCTGTTTAAAGCCGGTATGCTGAAACTGAGAGGTTAAAAATAACTTGTACAACAAGTCAGCAGCTGAGGCTGGCACAGAGCACAGGAATCCTACAAAGGTAGTTTTGTTTTCACAGATGCTCTAGTCACAAAGATATGGAACGCTACTACAATTGATTTCAAAGAGCAAGTGAGATGGTGGGAAATATTTACTAAATCGTCAAAGGCCAACTCTCTCCACCTACCTGCTGTTATCATAACACGTCGGTGTTTGAAATGTCCCGTCAAAAAGACAGAGCAAGCTAAAGACTCCTGGAGATTGCAGTATATAAATAATGAGATTGCAGTATATAAATAAAGAAATATTTTATTTCTCAGATGAGCCTTCCAGCATGGAATGCTTTGCCAATTAGTCTTGGGAGAATAATTTCAGCATGTTGGATGCTGAAGATAATTAATTTCTGAGAGTGACTAAGAAGATATCGGAAAATGTGTCTCTTGCAGTGATCTATGAAAATAGATAGCAGATGCTTTGCTTAGAGCAGATGTGTAGCTGCAATTCTTTTTATAACATAACACTTCTATTGAAGCAGGGATCTACATTCCCATCAGAAACAGCGACCCCATTGTGCTGAATGATGCACAAATGCAGTCCCTGCTCCAAAGAGTTTACAAAGACAAAATGCAAAAAGAACATTGTGACAAAGATGGAGGAGGAAGGCAGAGGGTAACACCAATAAGATCATGCAGGCTATGTACACATTGACGGTGGCAAATTCGCCACTGTCAGATCAATTTTTCCGGTTCGACTGAGTGGCAGTGAAGACACGCTCAGTTGATCCAGAAGTCAGTCTAATAAAACCACCTCCCCAAAAAGCATAGCGCTGCGTCGTTGGGAACGTATTTCCCGTCGGTGCAGTACAGTGGAGATGGCAGGTAAAGGGAAGTCACGAAGTCGACGGGAGTAACGCAAGCTATTCTGTGTAGCTTGCATAACTCCTGTTGACTGCTGCTGAATTTTGCCAGCAGTGCAGACCTGTCCGCAGTTACACAGATAAGCCATGTGCACACATTGCTGGTTCCAAGTCAAATAAATGAATCAATAAATAGTGGATATCTTCAGTTAGTCATAGTTGCCTTCTGATTATCTGGAGGTGTCACAGCAGAAGTGGATCTCCTTGAAGGATTGGAGGGAGTGGCTTGTAATTAGTTACGTATGAAATTTTCAGATGTGGCCTATGTGTTTTTGCTGCCTCATTCGGGCACCTAGACTGAGACACCCAGAGTCTCTGAAAAGTTGGGACACCAAAGTCAGCAGCCACATTTGAAAAAGGAACCGTTAGAGCAGAAATGCAGTCAGTGGAAGTTCTGAGTAGTCAGCCTAGATCTCCAAAGCTGAACATCCAGAACTGAGCTACTCAGAGTTAGTAGATCCTGTAGAAAATGTTGGCCTAAGGGAAAGACAAACAGTGATGTCATTGAGCCTGATGTCAGATGTTCAGGAACCTGCCCAAGGCCATACACATAGGGCAGACCTGGAAGCAGAATGCGGGTCTCCTGGGTCCCAGTCTTGGACCCCATCTAATGGATCACACTACCTTCCCTATACATTAAATACATGAATCTCATAGATACTTTCCTTTCTCTGTTTATTTTTGATTGCTCTCAAGTTTAAAGGTAGGAGAGGCTAAAAGGGTTACAAAATGTTTTTGCTTGACAGAAATGACTACCCAAGAGACTCCGAACAGATGATAATCACATTGCTTAATATGTCACTAGAAAGTGTTCCAATATTATGGTGATGAGGGCAGTATAAGAACCTATATACTATAGAAAAGAATAGAACCAAATTGTCTTCCGGTACAAATGAAACCAGTGGTCATTCACACCATACAAAGTTACTGACTCTCAAACCATGTAGGCTTAGAGTTTTTCCAATACTTGCTTTGTTGGGCTTCCATCCTCGCACTCCATTGGCCCTCATTTTGGTGGGCTGTTTGTCAGTTTCCATTTCATGTTACTTCATTTGATGCCCACTGGTTTAGTCAACATTTGCCAAATTGACAACTAGCAAGACCTGCTTTTCAGAGCAACGCAGGCTGACAATGGTAGCAGCTGCTCTTTTGTGGCTTGCTTTTTTTATTTACCAAGCCCTCCTAGGTTATATTGCCCAGCATTCCTTTTCTGCATCTTTTTCCTTGACAGTGTAGGCATGCAGTTAAGAGAAATCCCGCAGTTGCGATTTGTTTGGCATCTGCTGCTTGTCTTGAAATGGCTTTTGTCAGACAGTTCGAGCTGAGTTTCCTAGGAAACCTGGAAAAGTTCTCCCTAGGAAGTTATATTGATCCCCTCTCCTCCTGCACCCATTGGTGGGAACTCGACCTGTACCTGGAAGAGGAAGCAGTGTGATGCTGCAGCCAAGGAAATCAGAGGTGCTGTTGATGCTTAGAACCAACCCACGAGAGGATAGCTTGAAAGCCCCTCTTCATTATACCCTTGCAAAGTACAGCATTCCTTTCTAGCAGTGGCGTAGCTATGAGTGGGCCTGGATGGGCCATGGCCCACCCACTTTGAAAGCAGGCCCACCCAAACAGATTTTAAGCAATTCATCCCGCATTTTTATCAGCCTCTGTTTCGTTTGTAACACAAGCCTTGTGTCCACCTGTGTCAACCACAGGCCCTGCCCAAAAATCAGTTCTGGCTACGCCTCTGCTTTCTAGTGCATAGCAAAGGGAGATACACTACCTAATGTCACTCCACAGGGGCATGATATGGCAACTTAATCCCATGGCCAGGCCCCGGCTAGATAGGGGGATACCTCTGAAAGTTTAGTATGTAAATATAATCCACAAGTGGTGGCTCAATGGGAGAAAGAATAGCCTGGATGAGCAGGGATGCTGGGATGCAGAAGCAGAGCCATTTAGCAGTGGCAGGAGTTGGTAGGATCAGATGGGATGGAATCAGAAAATGTGCACTACTCTGGTTTGGATAATAACCCAGATGGGTCTGTCTCATTTATCACCATATAATGCTGTAGGACAAGATGTGTGAATGTGTGATATCTGGATTCCCTTTCCTCTGCGCCCAACTAAATCAATCATTTGCATGTGAAATATACAATATATTCATCTGAAGGATGCAGAGCATAAATTACTCACTCATTCACACACTTCCTTCCTTTCAAAGCAATTCTGATGAGCATCTTAATTTGCCTAGGGTTGTGATCAATGACGGTGGTGTCCCCATATTGGATCAATAAGTCATTGGTGCCATTGTAAATATCTTTTTTCCTGGGGAGGTCAGTGAGTACAGCTCACAGCTGCCTGGAGAGATGTGCCAGAGGATGCACATTTAGCAATGCCTTCTCAGTAACAAGGCTTTCCCCCCATTATATGCTCCGAAATTCCTCACCAAATGTTATGAATGTTTGTGGGGCTGTAATGATCAGCCCCCATAAAAGACGATACCTATTTCTTAACAAGCATCTGCTCCAGCAAGTGGGAAGCTGGTAAACCCGAACGCAGGGGCTGTGAGACAGCCATCTCAAGGCAATTAACAGTTTTCCTTTTCCTTTTCATCAGCTGATCTCTCTTCTCCTAGCTGCTACTGTCATAACATTTTGTTCTGACTGAAAGCCAGATTTCCATAAGAATAGAGTTCTGCTTAGAACGTGACAGTGTCATTTCCAAATTAGCTCAGCCTCTCTCTTTGGGAAAGTTGAGCTAATGTTTCACCTCTGCTGCATACAGCCAGGTGTGTAACTTTTTTGCAAGGAATGAGTCTGAAACACCCACAGACTCACTGGAGCAGGAAAGCTCAGCAGTGGGCAAGCAAGGTTTGGGTGGCATTTACAACATTGACCATAGGTTAACACAGAGGAAACAGAACGTATCACATCAACGGTTTAGCAGACCGAGAAGGGATGTGAAGCCTTCTCCAGCTAGGTCAATAATTCAAATCTGACCCTCACTGGAACCAATCCAAGCCACTTGCCATCTGTGCGAAACGAAACCTATGTGAAACAAGGCAGTGATCAGGGGAAAAAGTATCAAAACTGATTTAGACACTAAGGAACCTAGGTCGATAGAACTGCATTTTCTAGTTCCCACAAACCTCTCATAATGCACTTCTTTGTAAGCCTACCTGATGCAATGATAGCAAAGGAAAGGTAGGCAATAGCTTCTTTGACGTAAGTATCTCCCTGCTTATTCTTCAGGATGGTCCTAGCCCTGGCGTGGCAGTGAGTTTGCATCAGCTTCCGGTCTTCATCTTTGAAGATATCCATGATCAACAGGAAGCAGGAAGTGTCTCCGATTTGCATCACTTTCTTTAGCAACTTAACAAGGACAGAGCAAAAGGGGAGGATGGTTAAACGGACATGAATGGAAATCAGACAGGATCAGAGGCTGCTGGTCTGTGGGCATAGACATAGATGAACACTGGTGAGGCTAACAGTTTGGTATTGAACTAGAGCAGTATTCCTCAAAGAGGGCTCATGAGCCCCAGGGATGGTGATAAAAAGCTGTCAGGGGTGGGGTGGGGGTCCCCAAATGTTAAACATTTTATGACAGTTCTGAAGGAAGGAACATAAAATTTTCAGAATAACTTCAGTGTAGCCTAAACCTTCAAAGTGTGTGAGGTCAAATATAGGAGTTTACTAGTAGTAACTTCGCTCCTTTCATATCCACCCACCCTAATCCTTCAAGGTCAAGTATTCTCTGTCAACCTCTTGAAACACACACAAAAATAAATTCCATAGGCTTTGCATTGATTACTTTTCTCTTTATAATAAATGTAAGGGGATCATGAACATTTTTTATTTCGAATAAGAGACTGTCAACCTGAAAAGGTTGAGAAGCTCTGAACTAGAGCCTGTCATTTAGCAGGCTATCCAATCTCAATGTAGACTCCTAGTGATAAGGAAATAACCAGTTTGGCAATGCAATTACTGGGCATTCAAATGCAACAACATGTTAGTGTTACTGTCCCTTGCTCTGGCTGGGGACATGAAACACAGAAACAGCAAACATTTTGAAATAAAGACAGGAAAAATGTTATCCAAAATTCCAAACTTTTGGAGTAGGTTTGTTTTGAATTTGGGGCGATAGAATGGGTTGGTTCTTATTAGAGAGGTAAATAAAAAGGAAAAGAATTGTGAAAAATTTCATAAAAGTCATTTTTTGTTCTGATCATTTTAGAAAGGAACGTATTTTTCTGTATTCAATTTTTTGTCAAAAATGTCATCTTTGTTTTCAAAATTTTTCATTTTCCCCCATTCTTCTTCTTCCATTTTGCCACTAAAAATGTAGAGAAAGGGAGAGAAAGGAGGGACGTTAAGAAAAATGATAAATAAAATGGCCCTGTTGTCTAAATCAGAAACTTACCAAAAAAAAGTTTTTTGTTTTAATCTCCTTTGTTTATTAAACTGAAAAACCAACACCTGAAATTTCCCCCCCCCCCCCATATTTATCTATTTATTTATTTATTTAGTCAGGGAGAAACTTTTGTTCAGAAAATGCTGACTTTCTCTAGCTCTTATTTTATCTCCACTAACTTCCATGTCCAGGCTTTTTAATTTTTCCAGTGGAGTTATGATAAAAATGTGGTGGAGGAGATGTTGCCCTTTATCATTCCTCAACATTTCTCAACCTCTGAGGATTACTCTGGGAAAGCGTTAATGCCGCTTAATTGAATCTGATGAGGATCAGCTGGTCTCGCCTCATTGTTAATTGGTTTGATATAGACAGCTGAACCATACCAGAATGGCTCCAAAAGAGATTCGGTCTGGTGGATAGACTGGAGGAAGAATCTCAATCACTTATCTGGACCATAAAAGCAAAAATTAATGAGTTCATAAAAAGAATCACCCCTTGTTAGTGCCTTTTATAGTTGAACAACTCACAGTTAGGGTAAATTTGTAGGCCCCATTATCACAACAAAGGGACTCTTCCCTCTAGTGTCCCCTATGGTGTGAGTGAAGACCATTGAGCTGCTATCTCTTGGATGACGATAAATAAACTGATCATTAAAGGTCCCATTTACAATATTCACAGAAAAAGCAATGTCCTGGCTAAATTCCAACTCAGAAAATTCATATTCTGCTATGGTAAATTTCCTGTGATCTTTCAATCAGCTACTGTACTGATTGTCAAAAAAAATGGTTGTGTAGAGTACCTGTGCTCCGTTACACAGCTGTCACCAGAGGTGAATGCATTTTAGTGGTGGGTGACATGACTTCATTTCATTTGCAAAGGACTTTGAGACGGATGGCTGCTATGTAAACGTCAGGTTATCGTTATTACCTTCTTTTAAAAAGTGTGCATTCCATTGCACCAGATTGATACCAGAAAGGCAAGTCCACAGCTTGGATAAAAACTTTTTCATATAAAACAAAGGTACAAATAGGACAAAGAGGCACTGAAGCCAAAAATGAATGTTGTGATTTCAGATCTCCCTCCCTCCAGCTCTTAGGTACCAATTCTGATGAGAAAAAGCTGACACCCTATTCTTCACTGCCATATGCATGCAGCTGTGGATGTAAAATCTCACCACTCGAGGATTATTTCTGCAATGATCAGCACTTGGTGCAAAACAAGTATAGGTGGAATGGTGTAGGCATGCCATATATTTGGACAGGTGGCAGTGTGAGAAATCTGGTGCTATCTTTCAGACACTGATCTTCAAGATTTTCTTGGTGTTCCTGGTGGCTATCAAAGCTTGCAAGATTAGGAAAATTTAAAAGGAAAGAAAAACTTCCACAATAAATTTTATGCCATCAGTCTCAGAGTTCAAGCATGATTCCATCACAGTATATGCCCCTTTGAGTAAATGTCTTGGCTAAAGAGTAAAGGAATGGATTTTCAACAACCGTTTTTGTGTACATCCAAAAGAAAAAAAAATTGTGACTGCAAATAGCAAGTACATTAAAAAGCTTGTTCAAAGTCAGGCTTTCAAGGACTATATGTGAACTCTGAGTGGTATTATTCACTCAGAGCCCTCACGTTATCAACATATAGTACAGCAGTTCTATACTCCACAGAGGAAAAATAACTCACATTTGGTTTGATGAAATACTTTTCTCCTATTCAACAGGAGAATTTATTATATAGTTTAAAAATGCAACAGTGTCCTCTGCTGGCAAACTCTGGTCATTTAATTGTTTAATCTTGGCTGTTACATCAAAATGTTGCTGTTTAACAGAAATTAAAATTCTTGAATCTCTTCCAATTTAACCAGCAATTTCCCTACTTCCACTAGCATTTGTCTCTTTTATCCAAGGTCCCCAAAGCACATTTGCCAGTGATATATATTAAACATTATTTTTCTCACTCTATTTCTATTTGCACCTGCAATGTGCTAGCCTCTGCCTAGATCCATAGGGTGACAAGTTTTCTGCTCAGGGAGCTCCCATTCTAAAGTAGGCAAGTCTGATTAATTATTATCACATTTGGGTCAAATGAATTGCAGAAGTTAAAGAACTTATTCAAGTTCATGCAGCGACTTTGTGTCCGTAGATCCCAGGTGTCCTGATTCTTAGAGCTTTTATTGCTGCTAGGTTCTGTGATGCTGCCACCAGTGTGTATCAGTCATGGTTACTGGTTTCCTCCTCCCTAAATATGTGCCACTGCTGCTCTTTCGGGGTTGCCATATGTTGTTAGGAAGTTACAATTAGTGGATGAAGTTTTACTGTGGCAAAACACCTCTTCCTAGAGTTTCCAAACTTGGTTTCAATTGGAGCCTAGTGTATCCACAATAACTGGTCCCCCAGTGCGGTGAGGAAGATTCTGAATATCAACTTACCTTGGAACTTGGATGCTCTTTAAGACAAGCCGTTGTCCAAAACCAGAGAGAGGAAGGGATCTCTGGTTCTCCTAGTCAGTACCAACTGGGCCAGAGCTAGAACTGGAGTGTATTGTACCTCAACTTTCTGAGTCACTCACCTTCCTGGGAGATTTTCACCTGATGGGTCAAGTATTAGGTTTCCTAAGTGGGATTAGTGAGGGAATGAAATATTCTCAGATTTAAGGTGAACAATTGTAGTATTTAAACTGCATTTCTCAGTGAGTCAGTTGGTACTGTGAATCCGCAGAGACTCCGTGACAGACAGTAATTCTTTATCCATCCACTGGGGAATAAATTTCATATGATTACTGCTTTATTTTCAGGGACATAATTCCAAACACAGACAGATTCTCTGCTTTCGAGAGACAGGAATCTGCTAGCCTCGGAGATCCTACAATAAGGCAACTGTTTGCAGATCTTCCTGCTGCCGCATGTAGGCATCAGGCAAGAATCTCAGAGATTCATTAGGAAGACTAGATAGCTGCAGGAGAAAGGAAATAGCCTATTTCCTTGCCTTCTCAGGGAAAATTACCAATCCCATCAACGATATTAGCACCACCGGCAGCACATTCAATCATGCTTTATCTAGTTAGAAGTCTCTGATGACAGGTGTCATTAAATGCAATGTGATGAATGGGCTGCATTTGGTTTAGTGGCCTGGGTTATAATCCAAGAGCTTCCCGTTCTAAACCTGAATTTGGATCATAAAAGTTTGGTTAGTGGCTGGGATACTTACATCTAATGTTAGCTCTGAACTTCAAGACATCTGCAACCCTGAGTCTGTTGCTATTGATGTAGTCTTGCTGAACAGCAGAGATTTTAATTTAAAATGTGAGATGCGCTTGACCAGGATTGTATTATTTTTGGTCATATTAAGGATGTTATCCCACATGTGTATGGCACTATTCATGTCAAAGGCTGCAAATTGCTGGGTGAAGGGGTGTTTAAGTAGGTCCACTGTAACTATCCAAAGAGAAATGAGGTTGGCCTGGGAATTTATCTGAAACTTTGCGCTGCCCAGAATTAGAGCTGGTTGAAAAATTTTGAATTTGAAAATTCTCCAGCAAGAAAAAAGAATAATTTTTCATGAAAATTTTCATGAAAGACTAACCCATTTTTCAACCAGTATGACCCAGAATTTTGCAAATATTCTTGTCCAAGATCATGAAGCACAAATTGTTAGTTTCCTGCAAATCCTACTCAGGTTTTTGCATACATACTGCATTACTAACATCAGTCAAAGAGAACAGTGGACTCCCAAATCATCTCACCCACAGAACTTTGTCCCACCCTTGTTACTAGCCAGATGCTTTTTACCTGAGTGCCATCGTACAAGAAGCCCTTCTTTAACTGCAGCAGTGCCAGCCTTGCCAGGATGGGAGATCTCTGGGGATTCCTAGAGAGGGCTACCAAGAGGATTCTGTGAGCTTCTTCTACCCGGTCCAGCTGGTATAGGGCATCAGCACACAGGATCTGAGATGCTTCATCAGAAGAGTCCAGCTCCATCAAGAGAGAAGCCAGCTGGTGAACCCCGAAGGCATCCCTGTGTAGACAAAGACTACCCTGAGAGAAAGAACCTCTCATAGTTCTGGTGGAGCTCCTCTGTAGCTCGTACAGAGCTGCTGGCTGTGAATGAGACCCTTACTAAAATGGTGGCCAAACTTCACTGTCTCCAGCAACTTAGAACTGCCTGTTGCTTAAACATTTGAGCCACATTGTTTGAAAATAGGCGTTTGATGAAATGTTTACAATCTTATAACTACAGGTGAAAGTATGGCTCCAAAAGAGGGTACAGGTCCATGATGGGGCCTTTTAGACACTACTGCAATACAAATAATAAAAACAGTAGTATAGAAAATAATGTAGTGTCTCAATTGAAGAACTCTGTCAGGCTAAATATTGCTATAAACACCAACACCTGTATATGGGAACAGGCTTGTTAGACAGCCTCCTGCTTTAAGAACACTGTGCTAGAACCCAGGAGATCTGGGTTCTAATCCAGAGTCTACCAGTAGGTAACTAAGTGGAAGTTATTTCCTCTCTCTGTACCTCAGTTTCCTCCTTTGTAAAATGGCAGTAATGACACTGACCTGCTTTGGAAAGGGCTTTGAGGTCTCCTAAGGAAGAATGCTAGAGTGAAGTACTATTAGTAAGAAACCATTCTTAAGTAGCCCCACTTGTATTAGGCCGAATTCTGCTGTCAGTTAGAAGGAGGTATTCCATTCGTCCCCAGATTTCTAAAGCCATTTCTTCCCCAATCTTTAGTGCTGCTCAGAAAATAGTGAAATATTTTCTATGAAAAATATGGAGAGAAATGGAAAACAAATACAGAGTTTTTGGAAATGTTTTACAGAAATTTTTTGTTTCTTTTGATGAAAAAATGAAAATCGGGCACAAATGCCTTTGGTTTTCAATTCTTCATTGAAAAATGGACAATTTATACAGAAATAAAAATGTTCACAAAACCTCCACCCCTCCCAAGTCATTTTTCATTTAAAAAAAAAAATCAACTGAAAAATTACAACCAGCTCTGCTAATCTTATTTATAGCACCCTGCGTGGGAGAAAGTGAAGCAGAAGCTTACATGGCTTTCGATGCCGTAACTCTGCTTTGATCTGTTTTTCCCCTTAAGTGTTATTTGTATTAATTTAGCATTGGACAGCAGTACCAGATTGCAAACCCAGAACATGTTCTCTTATCCTCAAACTAGGGGCAGCATAGATACAGAAAATCAAGCTTCCCCTGCAGTCATTTGCCCCTGAGCTGGTAGGACCTCTTTTAGAGGGCAGAGGGAGTTGTCTCAATGGCCCATTCAGTCCTTGAACTCTGTTGAGACTTCCAATGAGGGGGCCAATTAGCACCCAAAATGTCTGTTTTTGTGACATTTTCCATTAGAAACCAGAGTGAGATCCCTCCCGCTCATTCCATCAAGGACACTGAGTAGCCATCAGATGTTAATGGCTTTTGCCCATTCCTGGTTCAGGCTGGATTCCCCCCAAGTGGGGACCTAGAGGTGAAAGGGTCTGTATCCCATTCCCATTCACCTGAGCCAATCAATGCCCCCAAGCCATACCCTTCTTTTGCCAGGGATCCATTCAGTCCTGCTCCTTTCTTCTGCCTGAAGGCCAAGCTGCCTTTTGGATACTGCTTTTTCTGGAGTATCTTTTGCCCTTCTTCCTGGAGAACCTTCAGGAGCAGCCCTCTTTGGTTCCAGGGCACGTAGGACTTGATAGTGAGGATGGTTTCGTCTAATCTCAATTGACAGGCAGTGATATAATCCAGGGCTGCGAGGTAAAGATTGCAACCCAAAATCCGGATAAGTCCCCGCCCACACAGGGCTTTCACACAGCTGTTGGGGTGCGGGGAGTCATGCTCTATGACCTTCTGGAAGTCCTGCAAAGCTTGCTGACAGTCATTGGCATGGAGGTAACAAAATCCCCGCAGGACCAGGAGGGTGTTGTAATAAGTATTCTGCTCAGATTCCAAGAGGCGGCTGCAGATCTTTAGGGAGCTCTTGACATGCCTGCTCAGCAACTGGCAATCTGCCAGTCGGACACTCAGCTCACGCCTGGACCCTGGGGTGATCTGAAGGAGGAACTGGAGCGTGTGGATGACTGGGGAAAGCAGCTCTGTGCCGCCATCACCTCGGAGTTCAGGCCGAGTACGCACAACTTCCCTGTAGGCCGCAAACTCTCCATCCAGGGCGGCTCTGGCCTGCTCTTCAATCCTCTCAGTGTCAGAAGATGAGAAAAGCTCATCAAAGTGCTGCTTTGCGTGGCCAGGGCTGATCTTGAAGGCTTCTATCAAATCCTGCATCATCTCCCGTGTCCGCCCACCCAAGGATAAGTAAGCAGCGGCCCGGCCCAGGAGGAGACCCAAAGCTCTCTCATCTCCAAGCTTGCTACCACCAGATAAGGCCTCCAAAGCCTTGCTGTAAACTACCACACACTCCTTGAATTTGTGCTTCTCAAAGAGGTACGCAGCATGTGCCCGGCACACCTGGATGTCATCTGGTGCAACGGCAATGATAAAGTCGTAACAGTCACCCAGCTGGCTGTCCAAGGCCTTGCTACCCCGGCCCTTCTCCCGGTGCACCGAGAGGTAATCAGAGAAGGTCTGGATCACCAGTGGCAGGTGTTCTTTCTGCCTACTGCATAAATATGCCACTGTCTCAGCTCGGTGCATCACGAAAGCTTGGATATAATCCACAACTCCTTTCCTAGCTTGTGTCCCCGACAGCACCCACGCCAAAGCCCTTGTGAGCAGCAGCTCCACTGAATGTTTGGGGTGGGTGCTGAGCAGGGCATTACACTGGCTCACCACCTCTTCATGGCGGCCCTGCCTGAGCATGGCCTCCATCTTGTACACACAGGAAGCCACGTTGTTGGGGTTGAGGGTGGATAGGAAGACTGCAGCTATCCCCACATTGAGTGACACAATGGCCAAGTTGTTGCAGTGTATCCTGGGAATCTGACTCTTGTTTGTGCACCATGTCTCCAGGGTGGCTATCACTTTTTCCCGTGGCCCCTTCTCAAGGGACTTTATTTTCTGTACTGCCATGAGTGCACTGCAGCTGAATGCAGCCATGTAGAAAGCCGTGGCTAGAGGCAGCTGCTCCATGGCTAGATGCCGGTCACCTTCCTGGCAGAGCTGGGTGGCAAGCTCCTGAGGTGACATTCTGAACACAGAGGCATTCACATCTTCAGCAAACGTCGTTTCACACGCAGCCCCGTCGGGTGCCTGTAGAACAGAAAGTAGAGCAGTGAAAACTAAGCACATTGCCCCGGCTGGTGGGTATATGTTGTTTTTTCTATGCCATCAAGTTGACAGATGCAAACAAGGGCCTGAGATGTTCTGAAGGTCGCAGTGACCTACGAAGAGCACAAAATGTGGTCAGTGAAAAGCAGAGCCAATGGGGAACAAAGACAAGAGAAGAAGCAAATGGGGGAAGTGGCCCATCTACGTGATAGCTGCATCACAGCTGGTTGCAAAATGGGGAAATGCTCACAAAAACCCCCCGCCCCTTTTTTTTTTGCTGTTGAAATTTAAAAGTTTGAAGAGTGTAATCCCAAAATCAAAATTCTGAGCTTTGAGACCACTGCCTGTCTGCCAGCATAAAACTTCCATGAACATTTTCTCACTCAGACCTGCTTAGTGAACAGGTTCGGAATAGAATAATTCTCTCTCCCCTAGACACTTTCATAACCACATTAAGGACCCTTTTCATGGCTGCGATTATGCTATAGCTCAGGGCAGCAACGGAGGAAGCCAGGAAAGTGGGCCTGAGAAGCAAGTCCTTTTACAGGAGGCAACTTGGAAAGGCTTTAGGCAAGAGGCATAATAGCATGAATCTCACCTTCATTACATGGAGAACTATAGCAGTTAGCAAATCTTGACCTACAATGAGCTGTGGAGAGATGTCTAATTCTTGGAGAGGCATAAAAAAACTGCAAATAACAGACACATCAAAGAGCAAGAACATGAATGCAGCAACATTTGCGTCTGCTATAGGAAAGCCCAGAGGAGTAAGCACGGTCTTTGCTATAATCACCTGTACGGCTGAACTGTGTGGATGCCTGTGTCTCTGGAAGGTGTGACTTTCCTGTTCCCCATCTTAGTCAAATGCCAGTATTAGCCAGTTCCTCCGTTTCTCAATTAGCAGTCAAACGTTATCTCCCAACCCTCCAGTGCTAGCATGCCAGTCAGACACACTGACTCGTGAGAGAGAGGTTTATCACAAAGGGACACCAGGACACGGCAATTGCGTATTGCCACTATCTGTCTGTATCTGCAGGATCCAGCACAATCAGCTATCGGTAGTAACCATGTCACTAGAGTCCCTGGGATGGTGTGTTCTGTAAGATTTGTCATGGGGAGCGAACTTAGACCCTTTTTTTCATAGGAGGTATTGTCCCTCCTGTCAGGGAGGAGGTGGATTGAAGATGACTGCCAACTATTCTGCTTGCTTGTCTGGTATCCTATAGCCACAGTAAGGGTGGATTTAATAGCGAAAATTATATTAGTGCAAAATTATGCCCTCTGAAGTTCCCACCTTCAGCACACCTGTCTAATAATCACTTCTTCATTTACTAATCTCAGTGGAAGCATTATTTTATTATTTCTATTGAGGTACCACCTAAAGATCTCAGCCGGGGCTCAGAGCCCCATTGTGCTAGGTCCTGTATGCACATACAGCCAGAGGATGGTCCCTGCCCCAAGAGCTCACACTCTAAGACTATGATGGGAGACCTTCGGTGGAGACAAGAATCAGGGGAGCACAGAATATGTTACACAGCCCTGCATGTGGAACAGGGAGGAGAAATGCGCCCTCAGTATTTGTCTGAATTTTGTTGTTATATTCCATTTGCCAAGGTATAAGAAATATTTTCAGTGTCAAATATTGGGGAGGAGGATTTAAACATACTTGTGTAATAAAAAAAACCTACCGTTACTCTGCTGCTCTCTTCCAACTATCTCCCATTCCCATCAAGCTTCTCTTCCCCCCAAACCAGGGAGGGCTGTTCCTTCCCTTCCCCCAACCAGGCTTTTGGACCTGTTGTTTTAATTTAGATGGAACATATGGGCCCAAAGAGTCAAAGGTGTTAACATTATCCGGTCGCTGTCCAACATGAAAAAGGTTTAAATCATTTTAATCTTTTATTAAAGACACAGAAAACAAGGGAAAATAGTTAAAGCATTTGAAAGATAAAGTATTAAGTAAGGCTGTCTTTTTTACCAACTTCTCTTGTTCTGTTTCCCTTTAGCTGGAGAGAGATTTTAGAAGGAAAAACCCCTTTATTTGACAGTCTATTAGATAGTATCAAAGATGGCAATAATAGGGGAAAAGAGAAGAAATTAACTGAGATGGGCTGGAACTGTTGTTCTTGCTGCTGTTGTTAAAATCCAGTCCCGTTTCCTAAGAAGATAAAACAAGACAAAAGCTCACAAAAGGGGAAAGAAAAGAACAGCAAAGCTGGAAAATGCAGCTTCTGGCTTTGGTATTGACCCTCCCTTGCAACCTCACTGCTGGGAAAACAGGCATAGCACATAGTCTTATCAGCCACTCTGAGAGCAGGCAAACTCGTACCAACTGCGGGTTATTTTGGGCATTGCTTTTAGCTGCTGCTCTGTTCACAGGCTCAAAGCAGTGCTACAAAATATGCAGCCTGGGCCGGTTAAGCCACTCCTATGAAACAGAAGACAAAGAGAGAGAAATAGGAAAGAGAAGAAATAAGGTGGGTGGGGGGGAAGTAAGGGGGAGGACACATTTGGGGGGTGGAAACGAAGTCTCACCTCCCAGATGGTGTCTGGAATTCAGCCGGAACTGGTGGAGGTGGTGAGGTTGGCCTATGAAGATTTGTAAGATGAACAGTAAACATTCAGGCGCATGTGGGGAAAGCAATGTGCAGTTACACAAGTTAGAGTTCAGCTAGGACACCCCAGTGTCCCTTCTCTTACAAACAGCACTATGCACAGAACACAAGCCTTCAGGGCATCAGTTTCATATCGCGCCACCTCCACACCATATCAGTGAATTAGTTCAGGTTTAATTTCTGAATCACCAGCTCTCAGTGAGTCCTCGTCCCTTACTGGCTTCCGTGAGAACGGAGGGTACACAGCACCTTTCAGGACTGGGTTTATCTGAGCATCAAGCATATTGTTATATAGCAAGCTCTAGACCCAGAGAAGACACCATTTGGAGCCCTGTAGTTGGTGTCTTTTATACCTTGTTTGCTCTAAACATTTGCTACATCGTCCAAACTGAACGTTTACAGATTTTTTTTTAAAAAAGAGGAAATAAAGTGGATGCTTAGAATGGAAGCCCTTTAATGCTAAGGCTGTCTTTTTATTTCATGTGCGTGCAGCGCCTAGCACAATGGACCGCTCATCCCCACTGGAGCCTCCGACACTAGTATGGTACCAATATAATCATTATAGCCTGCGGGGTAAGTTCCCTTCCCTGGTTCAGGAGTTTGCTCTGTCTGACCCTTCTCTGGTTGGAGCTCGTCCTCTGTCTGGCCCCCTCCCTTCTCACCCCACCAGCGCCATCAGACTCACTCTGACAGCTTGATGCTGGGAAAGAAACAAAACCAAACACCCCCATGCTGCTTTGCCCACTGTTTGCCTTTTCCCCTCTATCTGAAATCAGTCATACGTCGTTGCTTTTCCGGGAGCTGGGGGAAGCGGGGAAGGAGAGGAGGTAATTTCCAGCCTGTCTTTGCTTCTAAAGTTGGGGGGTTGGGGTAGGGGGCAGGATCCTCATGATAGACTATTGGTACAAGTTGCCAAGTCTGCGTGGATTCTTCTCAGCTTTGGGATTGGAGAGAATGGGGGCTCGCATTTACTCCTCCTGCTATGAAAAGGTGGGAATCTACAAAGGCCAGGCAGGGACCAAACCCAGAGCCCCACTCCCCAGACAATGCGACAGAAAAGCAGAGAAAACAATGGGCAGCGGGGGAGGGGGATAGAGAGGGGGGAAGGACACAAGGGCCTGGGAACTCACGTCTGAACACGCTTGCTCTGGAGGAGGTGCAGGGCGAAGATCATGCCTTAGAGATTCCCTGCTGCTGCTACACTCGGAGAGGCGGAGGCTGCAGGGAGAGATGGGGTGAGAACTGGCTGGCTAGGTTCATCCTTCCACATGCCCTGTTACCTGGGAGACAGTAAACACTAACACAGGCTTCTGTTCCCTCAGGCAGGGGATGGATGCATCGTGCAGGCGCACAGTCCCTGGCTGGGGCACTGGGGGGCTCAGAGCCAGAACTGCCAAATCTCTCAATCTAGCAGATGACTCTGGCAGTCCCTTTTAACCCCATGATTCTCTCTCACTGTTCTACTAGTCTCATGCAGTGTAGTTGTAGCTGGATCGGTCCTAGAATATTAGAGACACAAAGGGGGTGAGTGAGGTCATATCTTTTATTGAATCCACTTCTGTTGGTGAGACAGACAAGCTTTGACCTCACGCACCTTGTCTCCCTACTAGGCTCAGTTAGATATTGCAGGTGGGCTGGTGTAGCTACAATCTAGTTACAGGTCCCCCCAAAAGTAGTAGATGCCCAGCTGTGTCTGCCTCCTGCTCACCGTCTGGAGTCGGGTAAGGCAGCGATGAGGTGCTGGCCAAAGTCTTCCAGCAGGGCTTTGTTGAGCTCCCTGGCATGGCAGCTCAGAAGGCTGCAGAGAAGGAAGCATCGTGCCACAACACTTGATTCAGCTCCTTTCAATGGAATAGCGCAAGGCTAACGGTGGGACAGTAACGCAAGGCTAACGGTGGGTAAGCTCAGTAACGGTGGGACATTCAAATCCCGCGGGAGCCGGCTCCCTAACTTCCTTTGGCTTCTGTGAAGATGCTGGCTTCTGTCATGACTCAGGCTAGAGGCCCGTTGCAATCAATGGTTGGGTCTGGCCCATGAAAAATGGAGAGGGAATGGCGAGATTTGGTCTAGGATGAACTGGAAAAAAATTCATTTGTTAAAAATAGTTTTGTTTTGAGTGTAGCCAGTCCCCTGAAGGATTAAATTGCAAACACAAGGTGCATTATGTGGATGAGCAGCCACAAGGGGAAACTGACATGGAAACAGAAAACGAAACTGACCACTCTACTTTCCCTGTCCAAAATATTGAAATGCTGAAAGGGAGCAAACAGATTCAAGGATGTATAATGGATTTTTGACATTACTAGTCACAGGTAAGGAATATTTATCAGGATGTGGCTAGTCTGATAGTGCTCCTTTAGACCAGGACTAATTCTGAAGTCCTGCTTTTCCTTTATCTGTATTCTTTGACATTCAGAGGGAGAAAAAATCCCTATGATTAATATAGACTTTTTTTGACAGTTTATTAAGAGATTGCCTATTACTTGGCTTTGATTACTTTCATTTTAATTACCCTAATGAGCCATTGAGAAGTAATTTAGCATTGCTGTCATTTCAGGCCATAGGTGATATTGCTAGAAAAGACCAGAAGGCATAAAAAGGAACAGTTCTGCAATAGAAATCACATTAGCAAAGGCTGAGTTGATCAAACACATGGGCCTTGTCCCGCCTCCACTGTGGTTTGAGCCCAGCTTGCGGGAATGAACAAAAATGAGGCTAGTGCTCTCGATGGATTGTGGTCCATGTTACAAAAATCATTACCCATAATGTGGCTTCGCTGTGCGAGTGAAGGAGGTTTCATATCACTGACCTAGACATAGCTTCCAGTGACATCTTGTCCTGGGGATGTAAAGCACATGGAGAATGACAATGCCATCCAGTCATTATTTAAAAAAATGCATAACCTTAGTTGCACCTGTGAGCCCCAGATGAGATGAGGCCGCCACTGTGCTAGGTGCTGTACGTGCATGTAGCAAGAGACAGTTTAACAATCCAAGTGGACAAGATTGGCAAAAGATAGGAGGGAATAATAGAGACACAGAAAGATGAAGCAACTTGCCCAGCGTCGTACACTGAGTCAAGGCCAGAAACAGACCTTAAGTTTCCTGGCATCCATGCCTGTGTCATCCATATGGTAAAGAATTACTGTGATGCAAATGCTCAAACCCACACAGAGAAAGAGCAAGAAGACTTGTTTTTTCCAAACAGTAGTTAAATATTAAATACGTTACAATAGCTTCTCTTGTTGTCGTAGCCAGGTGATTAATTTTTAAATGGGGCTGGAGCGGGCGGGGAGTACAGATGGCATGCTGGCTGGAGAGCCCTTGCGAAGAATGCTGTTCTGCAGCATGTGGATGGAATTACCTTCCTGCAAAAAACTTGGGGCAGGGTGTGAATCATCAGTTATGATGGTTGATTGTTGAATTGGTTTTTAGGGTGTCCATAGTGTTGGGTAAAGCAGGGTGCTGCATATAACAGGTTCCTGCCTTGAGGGAGTTACACACCAAAGGCACAGCATATGCATTATAGGAGAAACAATAGAAATCCATAATGCATATTTTAGACAGTATAATAAACCCACATGCCAGAGGCAAGGATGAGAGTGGGGATAAAACCCCACCATCTTTGGGACTAGAAATATGGGCTTCTCCTGCTTTAACAAAAGGAGACTCCCCGTTAGCTGTCACTGCTTGTAAAGCTTTTGTCTTTACTAGAGGGTTTGGCCACTAGAGGGTGACAGTGACACACGTTATACCAGCTAAGTGGATCTTCAGAAGTTTTTTGAAGCTTAGATGGAGTTTGGCAGGAGTATGGAGAGGCACTAGATACATGCACCAAAGGTGAGAAGAGGAGGGACAGACAGAGCAAGGGGATATGTTTTGAGACTCTAATCTTTAGCCCATTGAAGACAAGGGAAAGAATCGCACTAACTTTAAGGGATTCTGAAAGCGCTTCAGTGTCAAGTCAGGGGTAAACCAGACCCTCAGGACCTGAACGAGGCTTCCTGTGTGAACGTACAGCATGAGTAACACAAACATATAGTGTGCCCCCTATGTATCTGTGTGAACAGTGTGTGCTAAGGAATGGACTGAGGAGGAAAGACCGAAGAACTTAAATACATACGATTTAGCTAAATTGTGAATCAGGGTAGCTTGAAAATTGCATCTGCCAGACCTGAAGGGTGCAAAGTCCATGGAAAGACAGGAATTCCTTGGCTGATGCAAGAGGCTGTCAGGCAGAGAAGAAGTTGGCTTGTATTGAATAATAGATCCTAGGTGTCTGAAGTCAAGAGGCTCTGCTGGCTGTTATCAGCTTTGAAGCCCCACAATGAAATTTCATCCCTAAGTGTGCTCAGTTCCATGCCCTTGTGGGGGACCTGGCTATAAAACTGAGCTAGGGTACTCCTTTCTCATGAAGGAAATCGGCACCCTCCCTGCCCCCACTGCTGGGGTTGTTAGAGTAGGAGACTAGGAGTCAATGGAGAGGAAGGTTTTTTTCCTGCGGTTCAGGCACTGTGCTCCAACTTGAAAGACCTGGGTTTAACTCCTGGATCTGCCACAGGCTTCTTGTGTGGCTTTGAACAAGGCAATTAATCTCTCAGTGCCTCCGTTCTGCCATCTGCAAAATGGGGATAATCTTTCATGTGTACCATCCTTTGCCTGTCTTGTTTATTTAGATAGGAAGCTCTCGGGGGCAGCCTTTACTCTGCGTCTGTGTGTGTGTGCGTGTGTGCAAATGCTTATGTTTATACCCCCAAACTGTGGGTACTCAACTCTTCTGAAAATAAGGCACTCACTCATCTGAGCACTGCAAGAACAGAGAGTGAGGAGATGGTGTTAATCAACCCATTTTACTACTTACTTTTCAATATTGAACTTCCAAACATTTTTCTCTCGCTGTTTCCCCACCCTGCCACTTTATAATCAAAAGGGGATAGAAAAGCAGGTGATTGTTAGCAGTAGCTTATTTAGTTACACTGTGTTCCCAATGTATATTGGTTGAACTAAGTTTATCAATCAGGCATGGAAACATTAATCACCCAGAAAAATAACACACAGCGAAATGACTTTTCAAAATGTCGTTGGTATAATTATCATCTTGCCCATTACATTAAATGCCACCATTTATAACTGTAATGTTTAAGTATGCAAACAGTAATTAACTTGGTAATGAACTGAGGACCCCTGTGCCTCTCCTCCCTCAGCTAATTTGCATGTTAATTATCATTAGCAACTGGGGAAACAAGTTATAAACAGCTTAATTAGCAGCTTAATCATTTTTACAAGAAAATGCGCCACACTTTGATACATGAGCAAGAGTTAGATTAATGAAGTCAGATGAGAATGTTTTTCCAGCATCGTTCCGGGACGCAGTTCTGTGCTTAGAACTGGAGGACCTGGATTACCCACAAACACACACACACATCTCAGGTGTTCACGCTTCATTTTGCAAACAGGGATTGTGTTTGCAGAGGACTTTCTCAGCATTTAAGGAGGAACTGGCCTACTTCTCCAGGTCGGAAAACGAATAGTTCATTTTCAACCATAAATAGGCAATGGTGGAGTCTGGTCCCCTGGGATAACAGGCCATAGAACCATGAGACCATGGGTCTCAGTGATTGTTGTCTGTTAATCGTGTTGCTGGTCCTCTTTGCTGTCATTGATTGGTATTCTGTTGAAATCTGTGGACTGCTGAGAGGTGCCTAGTTCAGTCAGCATCATGTCAGATACATTGGGTGTGCCTGTGTAGTCCACACCACTCAGCGCTGTGCATCATATCTAGGAGGTTTTAGAGAACAAATAAAAGCCAGAAGGCAAATATCACAAAGTGGCTGGTTAGACTCTTTAATAACAAAGAAAATGTGTTTATTTGATGGAAAGCTTTTAGCCTTTTTTCCTCCCTGAAAGCGATTGATTATGAGAGAGGCAGAATTGGGGTTGTTATCCAGAAACTTCTGATTTCTGCTTCTTTCTCTGCCATTAACTTGCTGTGTGGCCTTGGGTTAGTCAGACAGGTCTCTGCCTCACTTTTCGTACCTGAAAACAGAGATGAGCAATTAGAGCTGGTTGTGGAATGTATTTTCTGTGAAAATGTTTGAAAGAAATGCACAAGCAACTTGCATTTTTTGCAAATATTTGTTTGCAAACATTTTCTAGTGTTTCAATGAAAAGTTGCAAGCAAATTTTTTTGATTTGCAGGTTTTCTCTCTCCTTCCCCCCAAAGGGAAATTTCAGAAAGAAACAAATATTTTGTGCACAAATATTTGTTTAAAAAAAATAAAAATAAAAAAAAAGAGGCCATTTTTCATCTCTCTCACACAAAAAATTCAACTGAAAATTTCAACCAGCTCTAGTTATTAATTATTATTACAGGAAGGGATTTAATGCAAAGGAGAAATAATTAACCCGGTTTGGTGAGACGAAGGCAGGGGACTTTGCTGGCCCTTTTCTTCTTTGTGTATGTGATGAGGTGTCTAGCCACACAGCTGAACAAAGGGTTAACATGCAACTGAGGGCCCAATTAGCCCACCTGGCTGCACCTGCAGAGTGTGCCAGGCTTGATTTGTTATTAGGTCCACCTGGGTAGGAACTGAGTCTTCTTCATAAAAGAGGAAGTGAAAGCTACATTGGGGGCAGGAGAGGGATCAGCTAGGACAGAGAAATCCAGGAGAGAGGAGGCAAGGTGTTTCTTCTGTCTGGGAAGGAAAACTGAAGAAGGTTACAAGGATAGAGTTAAACTTCTTGGGGGGGCTGGAAAGGGGGCAAGTGACAGAGAGGCAATCCTGTGGGGTTGGTGTTCCAGTGGAGAAGGAAGGAGATGGGGGGGATCTAGGGAGAAGCCAGGGCCCTGGGAACCAGAGAAGTGGCTGTGTTAAGCACAGGCTGGGGAGAAGCTGCACAAGGGGCTTGGAGGTTGGAAGTGGCCCAGGAAAGCAGCAGTGCATCTGAAGGACCAGACCTAGTTGCTTAATACAGGGTCCCTGAGCCAGAACAGTCTGGGTTCCCCTACCAGCCCCAGGGAAGGGGTGTATGAGCCTGATGTAAGGACTATGGAGCTCAGGGTGGGTCTGAAGATGGAGTGTTCCCAAGAGGGGGCAGAAGGATCTTTTGTGTTGAACGTTTAGTTATACTGTTGTTACCCCAGATGTGCAGCTTACCTCCATGGGAACTCTGAGTGTGGAGTGCTTGCAGGATTGGGTCTTGCGTGTTTAGGTGGAGAACTAATACCCCTCTGTAGGAATGACATGGGGACGGAGGGAATTCAGCCAGGCAATTTTCCCTGCATGGATTTCTTGTTGTGAATAAAGGCTTTGCAAATGCAAAGTATACTGACTCTAGAGCCATCAGTGTGCTACATTGTTGTGTATGTGGCTACGTACTTTTCATGGTTATCTGCAGGGATAAAACATGGAAGTTTCTTCTTTAAAAAAATCACAGGCCCCAGAACCTGACCTGAAGGAGATTCTCTGGTCACTGTAGCAGTATTAGTCTATTATCTTTTGTGGGAAGTTGCTAGACAAAATCTGACACAGTTAAACTGGTCTGAAACATTCCATCCAGTACAGCGTGTGTGCACAAACCCATGTGCACATATGTCTTGGACATACACACCAGTGTATGTGTGGGAAGAAGGTGAGAGTGCAGAGCAGAACATATAATTCATGGCCACGGCCACGACCTCTGCCCATAATTCATGTTTTGTTTTCACTCTTGAGGTGGGGACCTTCTTTGCCAGCATTTCACTTGTCTCCCATTTCTAGGCATTGTTCACTTGCTGGGAATTCTTCTTTAATTGTTTCTTCTTTGTTATCTTTAAGTGGGCTTCTGACCAGGAGGACCCTTTTTTAAAAAAAAAAAAAAAAAAAAAATCAGGGCTTTGGACCTGACTGCAGCTACCCCATTTTACTCCTGCTGAGCATCTGTATAGAACTAGCTTAAAAAAGCGCCCAACCCATCTTTTCTTTGCAAGCAATGGCGCTCATGTAAAACCTGGCATGGATTTTATAGCTGAACTAATTAACTCTTAAACCCTACTTTAATAGTCAGATGAAGACTAGCTAGAGCTTCCCTGATGGGCCTTTATGCCTCTATTCACCTTCTTGATGGGTAATGATCCCCAGATGGAAACTCTTCCTGTTGCTTATGTAATGGATAAATGGTTGCTCTGGGAGATTTTTTCCATGTTAATTTGCCAAGAGTGCTTTGTTTCTTGATCAAATGAACTAACGTGAAGAAGGGGTGGCGGAGATATTTGTTTGCAATATCATAAAAGCATTTGGCTGTAGATGAACTGTGATGTTAGCCGGGGAGGTTTGGTATCTGACAGGGACCTCAGTCCATTAGGGCCTGTGGCCAAAACCCACAAAGTTCATTTCACTCCAGGCTTAAGCCAAATGGAAGAGCTCTGCTTGCTTGAGTGCCAGAGGAATCCAGTGACTCAGTCTTTGGAAATAGTGAAAGTTATTAAAGGTGACATATTACATGACATGACTGGATCAAATGCACCCCTCGTGTTACTCCATTTTGACCCAACTGGCTGACTGTGTATTGAGCTGCATTTAGTAGCCATCTTGCCATTTGGGGCATCTAGAGGCAATCCCATGCTCAGAAAATGAGAAAATAAAGTTACCTTCACCCGTTTCTGTGCACCATTCACAGCTGTTACCAGGATCCTGCTTCTACCTTCCAGATGAAGGGTACGTGCAAAGTCAGCTGCCCCCTGTGCGCCAGGTGGCGGGATGCATATTTCAGTCGCAGCTGCAGAATAGAATTTCTGGGAGGTGCCCACACGAGGAGGGAGAAGGCAGGTTATCACTGCAGGAGCACTTTGCCAAGTACCCTCTTTTAACAAAGCATAAGTGCGGTTGACGGGTCACAGGGCCCATGAATTGCTACTCACTGAGTAGCAGCCAGCCTGAAGCGTTGTGGAGCTAGTTGTCTGATGTCTTCCTCTAGGGCAGCTTTATTTGCACTGTCTATACAGTATAAATCATTTTGGACCCACGGTCTGTTCCCAAACTGGAGAACTGAACGCTGGATTCTAGGGAAAACCCTTTCTCATGAGTTCTGAGCGTGAATGTAAAGTAGCACCCAAGGGACTTTGCTGTTGAGAGAAAAAAGTATCCTTAGACACTATCATAATACAAATAAATAATAATTATAACCCAACAGCAGAAAGCCTGGTGATAGTTTAGTTTCTGTTTGCAGCTGCTGGAGCGGAAAGGCACTTCAAATGGGATATTCACAGAGGAAGTGATGGGATAAATAGTTTAAGCAACAGTAAACTAACGGATAATGTCACCTGTATTATGTCAATTCGATATACATTCTGAGAACAAATTTGTACTTAACTGTTTTCAGTGGGTTGTGTTCATGGGATTATATATCTGGTATAAAGATACAGGGATAGCTTATAAAGGTAAATAAGGTGCTTTGATAACATAATGAAAGTATAATATCTAGATATCTAACCAAACAGAGAGAGAAAAATCCCTTATTTGAATTGATTGATATTGTAAAGCCATGCTAATTAGAAAATGAATTCATGGTGGAGACGGTCGATGCCAGTTCATATACACTAGTTTTATGGTGTGTAAGGAAGTATTCAAATTCATAAAATTAATTCTAAAAAGCGCTAAAACTTTGAGATAATGTGACTGTCTGCTCTGTTCAGACCTGGATTGATTGTCCTGTAGGATGGTAATTCTCTCCTGTCATTCTGAACCATTAGCAGTAGAGGGTGCCAATGCACTGTTTCTGTTGATAGGAATAGTCACCTTTGGAAATCCTGAATCTTTCCTTTGTGTGGCTAAGCTGGAGCCAGCACAAAAGCAGGAAGCTATTACTTTATGGGGCTTGGGAGTTTTGCTCACAGAATTTGCACCAAATGGCTGGGTGCAGCAGGCTAAATGTGATAGATGGAACCGTTGTGGAACCTGAGGCTCCACTTTTTTCAGAGTTTGAAATTAATTTATTTTGTGTCCTCTTCTAAATTTGTATTGTGGGGAGTCACTGGTCTGCCCCTCTGATCCCTCTTTTTTGTTTCACGTGGATCATGGTAATGGGTAACTCTGAGAAATTTCCCGGATCAGATTGAGCTCAAACAGGAGCTTGGCTTCTTCATCAAAGCATATCTCAATGGGCCTGAGCCACATGAGAGAGAATTTCAGAAGATCAGGCCCTCTTGTGAGATGTGTACTATCTTCTGCTTCTAGTCCTTGGGAAATATCACTATACTAGCATTTCTTATCATATATCAACTTCTAGTCCTAGCTGGGGTTCAAAAATGAAAAGGCAGCACAAAAATGAAAAATAACAGGTGAAGAGGGGGTTAACTGAATTTACGTACCTCCCAAAAATTGTGGTTCTGAAACTGGGTGAAGGTTTAGGGATAACTTATGCCATGTGCGCTGGTTCATCCCAAATTAGGACCTAGAAATTCAGCCACTGTTTTGTCTTCAAAGACCATCTAACTCACAATAATCAGTGCAAACATCTCCGAAGAACACTCAGATGCGCTCCAGTTTTGTATTCATACGCGTCCTGTTCCCATTAACAAAACATTCCCCTATGTGGGCCCAAGCCATGGGTCTCTGATAAAGTGTAAATGCTAACTCCTGGTCCAGTTCAACACAGGGGAAGCTTCGCCATTGAATTCCGTGTGCCCAGGCTCTGGCTCACAATTTTGGTCTCATTTGTTGAAAACAGTAAGAGTTTGAACTCATTCAAGATCAGTCATGGTTGTTCGGTGGCATCTGGGTAATGAGCTGGTGGCTTCGGTCTGCTGTGGACGGCAGCTATTATTGAAGAATGCCACAACTCTCCCCCCTCCCCCCCAAACATTGTACTAATACACAGCACTTTTCATCCCAAGATCTCCACACCCCCTGTAAAATGTGGGTGGTATTAACCTCATTGTACAGCAGGGAAACTGAGGCGCAGAGATTTGCCTAAGGTCACATGCTGTGTCAGTGGTAGACCAGTGGCAAACCGAGAGCCCCTGAGCCCCAGTTTGTGGTCCTGTTGCCTGTATCATGTTACCTCCCTAGTTCTACAAAGGAGTCAAGAACTGAATGGGTGCGGAGACTGAATTAGCTTCTGAACTCTAGGTCTCATCTCTCTAGGTCAGCTAAATGCTGAGAAACGGAGACTTCACTGCATCACGCAGGATGGTGCAAACAGGTCTATACTATCCTCAGCCAGTGGAAAGTAGAATAGCTTCACTAGGACCAACATACAAGTCAGTGGAGTTTTATTACCCACCCCAACCAGTTCTGGACCCGATCCTGCAAACACTTGGTTTCAGTGAGGGCATGCACAGCAAGAAGCACTATGCTAAATGAAGCAGTAAGAATTTGTAGGACTGGACCGCCAAATCCATTTGAGCAGAGGCAGGAGTACACACAATACATCCAGCAGAACACCAGAGGGAGATAAAGGAAGGAGTCAGGAAAAGGAGACAGAGCAAGATGGTGGGAGCACTTTGGACCTGGTCCTAAGCTCATTGAAGTCAATGGAAATATGCCCCCCCCCCGCCCCTTCCCCAATGGATTTCACTGGGCTTTGGATCATCTTTGGGTATCTGCTTGAATAAAGAATCTAACTTAGTTGTGCTGGCTACTCATTTGCTATACCTCAGCGCCACTGGAGAGCTGGCCTCTGTACAAACACAGCCCTGTTATAAACCCAAGGAGGTGGATGCTGCCCTCGGGCTGGTTTACCAGTGCCCCTGATCTGAGGGACAAAGAACCATGGAGATGCCCTTTGACGTGTCCTCCTGGTTTCTAGAGGCAGGACTGTGCTATGGTCAGTGTGGCTTTTGGCTGCTTGAACCGCTTCCTTCTGCTGACCCCTCAGTTTCAGCCTGCCCCCAACACACCGTACATATACCACCACCACCCCCAGTCAAAAAAGAGGAAATTAAGGAGGAAAAACGTCAACACTTTCCTTCCTGGGCCCAAATCACATGATGATCGTCATTCCTCTCTATTGTGGTAGTGCTTAGAGGATACGGCCCAAACAAGTCTGCCCCAGATCGCTTACATTCTAGGTGTAAGATGAGAAACAGCAGGTGACTACTACAAATGGGGGGCGCACAGAATAACGATGAGCTGGGCGTGATCCACAGCACTCAGACCTCTGTGAGTGTTTGAAATCAGCAGCTGGATCTGAATTTTCTAAGCTACGTCTCTCTCTGCTGTGGGACATTATCCTGAACTTAGGCCTGGTCAAATAACCGATTCCATCCGGGATCCAAATGTGGGAGCTTAAGCCTATCCTTTGATCTCTTGTCTTGTCTGTTTCATGGATTGCAATTGCGAAGAGGAAACAGAACATTTAAGACAACAGCCTGTTCGTTGTACTAGGATGTAAATACTAAAACAGTAGGGAAAACAAACCTATGGATTGATAGATGCCTGTAGTTTATAAGTTATTAAGCACTAGGTAACAGATTTGATTAATTTTGTGCCTGGAGGGTTTTTTCTTTTTTTTTTTTTAAGAATTGGAGAAAACAAAATATTTTTCTAATTAAATAAATCTACGGTACCCGCTAATGGGGCCCGTCTGTGAGCTTGTCATGGGTATGGGAGAAGTGGAATAATGATTTTATTTTTTCATTAAATAGAATTATAGGCAGTTACTCAAAGCAACTGTGAGCCTAATTGAAAGAAAACCATTTCTTCTTAATTTACTTTCATGGTTCCGGATGATAAAAGAGTGTGTTCGCTGGAGAATTAAATAAAAAACACAACGCGAGGAGGCTTGAAATAATGCTTGGCAGGCACAGGTGGGATAGACCAGCCCATCACTATTCTCTCTAACTAGAAATTATGACTGAGTTCAGATAACAGAGTTTCCAGTAAGAGATGCTGCCCTCCCTGCTCCAGCCCCTTCCCAAAGTTTTATTCAGGCCTTCCCTCCTTCGCTTCAAAGCCAAATTGCTCCACTTTTAATTTAGTCATCCCAAAAATCAGCCATTCAGTACAGTCTCCTCCGGCGGCCACAAGCCTAGAGTTAGACTGGGCCTTGGACTACGCTCTGGGGAATGGCAGTCAGAGGGAGCGAAACCCCTCATGTCCAGCATGGACTACCTACCCAGACCTTAGCTCCAGGCGCCTAGGAATAAATGGGGCTGCTCACCTGCACTCCCTCTGAGGAGCTGGTGGGCAGGGAAACGTGGGGAGTGGGTGAGGAACGAGTGAGTTGCTTGGCTCCACACCTCCCACTCATGGGCCTGAGTAGCTGAGCTGTCTGACATCAGTAGTATAACCTGCTCCTAGTATAGGCCAGCGGTAAGTTGCTACCCCGTGTGAGTAAGGGGGAAGCAGGGCAGGAATTGAGACTCGGGGGTGTCTATGAGGCACAGGGCCACCCAGGGCAATGAGGGGTACATACCGCCCCTGTTCAGGACAGCACGTAAAGGCACAATCTGGCCCAGGGAGAGGTGGTGGGAAGTAGTGGTCAGAACAAGAGTCCGGGATTCAGGACTCCTGGGAGTCAATGTTTCACAGGCTTGATGGCTGGTCGAGAGCTAATGGGAAATGCAAGTCAATGAATAGGGGTTTATTTTGTTTGCTCTTCTCTAAGCCCTTTAGTTCCCAGCTCAAGCCTCTGGCTGGTCAGGGCCCGTATCCTGGGAGCTCTCTGCAACCTTGCAAGCAACTCACAGTTGTCCCAATCTCCCCTTCCATCACAGGGACTGGAGTGGGGAGGCAATGAATGGCCTGATCGTTTTCATCCCCCAGTGGGACCTCACTCCTGCTTGAGGCACCAGAGACCACTGCCCCATGCAGGCACGCTTCCCCTGGAGTGAAACTTCCAGGCTCCCTGAGTGTGTGTGTTGCACCAGCACTCGAGAGGTTAAGCAAGTAAGGAAGTGGGAGCTAATTAATTCCATCATGAGGGTCCCTACATGGCCACTCTACTGCCTGAGATATGGACACATCTGCTCGGGGTCACAGAAGCGAACAGTGGCTGCAGCACTGACAGGAGAGTCTGTTTCCACTAACGGTTCCTGCTACTTCTTACACTAAACACTTCCTAAAAGAGACATCAGATAATGTTTCCTGGTGGCTGCTATTAGACTCTCCCAGGGATGCCATTTGCTCCATCTTTTGGATCCACTGGGTCCAGAAAGATATTAAAACCATCCCCCAAGGAGGAAAGAGTGTCTTTTTTCTTTGGGCATTCATTTTGGCTCTTCTACTGAGGAAATTGAAGAGGTACAAGATCATTTTAGGCCCTCTACTAACCTTATGTCTGATTAGCATAGCCTAAAGAGGGGGAAGGTGGGGGGAGGGAAAGGAGGCATTAACACAGCGAGGCTGAGATACGCAAATAACATAAAGACAATTTTCTGCCTTTTAAAAACTAGCCTGGGCATTAGGAGGCAGATCTGGGTGGGAACCTGTTTTTTTTGTTTTGTTTTTATGTGGAATGCTGCAAGTCTGGAATGGAATGAAACCCAAAACATTAAAAAATCCCCACTCAGCAAAATTCAGAAAAGAAAACATCTGAATGTTGTTGGGTTGCTTTAAATGTTTCCTTTTGATGAAATTGAAAGGTTTTGTTCCGATTTTGTCTTTTTACATATAATGTGAGAGAGTGTGCATGAAAAGCCATTCCGAGACAGAAGGTTGAATGTTGTGTTCTGCAAAGGTCAGTTATCTAAACTCTGTCAGTTTTATTTACAAAAAAATACAAAAAACTTTTTGTCAAAATTGTCGTTTCATTTTTGACAAATTGGCATTTTCCAATGGCAATGGAAATGCTGGAGAAACTCCAATGAGCTTCTTTTGGAAGCTTTGGGATAGGGATGGAGGAAGGCAGGCAGCTTGGCTCAGGACATTAAAGTCACATGCTATTGAACTTCCAATCTCTAAGCCGGTAGTTTGGGTCTATTGAGGTCAACAGCTACTAAATGTCCTTACCGTTTGGTGGCCTACATGAGAAGGCTTCCATCACCGTTTAATAGGGTCCTATAGAAATTGCACTAAATCTCTAGAATTTAATGAATAGAAAGTGATTTATTTATTTTATTTTTCTTAACTAGATATCAGTCTTTGCTACAGAATTGTATAGGGTTGTCTGAAAAAAATCTATAGAAAGTTTATAATTTTGGATTAAAATTATAAGGTTTTTCCAGGTGGAGAATGACTGAACATGGTGTCAGGAAATGGGAATTCCTAAGAGACATTGGTGAGGTTTCCAGCCCTGTATGTCAAATCCAAGAGTTTTTCACTATCTTCTGAGTTCAACCAAATTGAATTAAAATCTCCAGACTTTTGGAGAATTGCCAGGCGTCAGTTTGATATCTCCATGATGATTATTACAGTAGCACCAATGGAAGTGCGGGCCCATTGTGCCTGGTGCTATACGTACACATAGTAAGTCCCTTCCTCAAGCTGGGGTCTATCCACATAAGGTTTATCCAAATAGACGAGCTGGACAAAAGATGGGAGAAAGGAAACTATTACCTTTTTACCTGTTACCATTAACAATCCTACTGACCCATTTCCTGAGTGTCCAATCTGAAAATTCTCAGATGAATAGCAATAATCTTTGCATACCTGATAAATGCCCCTTTCAACATAAGGATTTCTTCCAAACTCTTTAATACCTCTTTAATGTGAAGTGCCATTTTTCTCCTCTGTAATCACTGTATTAAAGTTTAATATAAAATATTAATAAAACATACCATACCTAATGGCAGCTGGCAGAATACTCAGAACATGGCTGCCTTGCAAAAGATATTTGTGTGACCAAATCATAGTGTGTTTAACTGTTTCTGTGCAATCCACGGGTAGGGGATTCCTTGATGCCAAATAATGAGCTCTGCAATGCCGGTAACCTCTGCATTAAACCATGAGTGCACAAGCCGGTAACATATTGCCCATTTGTCTGTAGGGATTGTTCTTGTCTTAAAAAAAATGTTCCTCTTATTCCACTTAGTGAAACTCAGGTAAAGGAGATGACCAAAAAAATGACTGAAGTGAAGGTGTTGCTATTTTCTGCCCGGTGGATTTTTAAAATCTCCGTTTAAGGCCAAAGACAGAGTGGAATGAAGGGTGACTTGTGTCTCCCTGACCATTTGAAGAAAGATTGTGGGGAAGGCAGACTAAAGCACTATTTTCCTGGGTGGTTAATGTGACTAATTGCTGGCAAGTTTTGCCTTCCTGGAACGGACGGGGTGTCTGTGTGCCTGCTCACATGCATACATGTGTGTGCATCTCGCCTATTACAGGCCCAATGGGTGACATTAATGGACAGGACACCGGCAATACAAAACTTGTAGGAGGGAGGGAGTGGTGGACATCCCCTACCTTACCTGTGATTAGCACCGTCGTAATGTTAAGAAAGCCAAAAGCATTTTAAATATATAGGGCTGGGTTTCTGGAGCGGCCAGGCTGTGTTTGATGCAAGACCGACGAGGAGCAGGGGCAAAGCTGTCTTTAAGCTCCCTGCTTCTGGGGACTGCCCCCAAGGAAAGTTAGAGCAGCCGGCTGTCTGCCACAGCCCAGAGGGGCCTCCCCAACGGCTGGTGATTAATGGGTATTGTAGGGCATAGGGTCACCTGGCTACGTGCCCTTCTCCTTAGCCAGTTCTGCATAGGATATTCGTATGTCAGCCAGCTGTGGATTCTTCTGCCACAAGGAGAATACTTGTTAGGCTGAAGGCTGGCTTTATTTTCGAGTTCGTGCCACGAAACAGCAAAGAGAAGAGAGGAAGGATGGCCTTCTTGTGCTGTTGGGCACCCCACACCTCCTCTGTGACCTGAGGCATAACACTTAAACTCTCTGTGCTTCGGTTCTCCACTCTTCTGTCTCCACAGTGCTTCTCTTTCTCTCTCCATTTGTGTGTCTCACCTGGTTAGGTTTTAAGCTCTGAGGGGCGGGAATTGTCTCTTACCTTGTGTAGGCGCAGCATCAAGCACATAAGGGCCCTAATCTCATCTGAGGACTATACGTTCTGCAGGAAGATAAAATGCCCCAAAACCAAGAGAATAGCTTAAAAAAATCAAAAGATCCCCCCATGCTCATTTTGATTTACCTTCTGGACTTTGAATCTTTAAAATTCCAGTTTTCAAGCTTTGCTTTGCAACCATGAGGGTTGCAAAAACGTTTTTTTTAAAGGAAAGCTGAAAATCTCATGTAATCCCAGAACTCCTGCAACCGGAGCTTCTAGGGAAACCCCAAAGATTGTGAGGCTCTTAATAAAACCAGCAGAGCTGGCAACTAAAGTCCCAGTTCCACTGGAGGAAAAGGACATGGAAACCAAACATTTCTGTCCGGATTAGTTTTCTGTAGGCACCCTAGCGCCTTTGCTTCACTTCGTGTTAGTTTATTCTGAGGCTATAAAAAGAGCAGAAGGAGAGGCCCGCACAATCGACTATTTTATAGACTCGCTGGGGAAAATATTGTCACAGGGAAAGAAATCTGGGCAAGGAGGAGGGCAGGGAGAAGAGAGAGGAAAATAAAAACCCAGGCCTGGGACTGCATGAGGGAGAGGTGCCGTGGTGAGTGTAAAGGGTGACTTAGATACTAGAGGGATGGCATTGAGGAGCAGCAGGAGGAAGGAAAAAGGGGAGGGGGGCTGAGGGGAAAAGCAGGAGACATGGTAAGTTAAGTAAATTCACATTTATTTCTCCAAGAATTTGCTTCAAACGCTCTTCCTGCCCTCACTGAACATTCGCTATTTGGATGCCGTCCACTCAGGGGTGGAACAAAACCGCTCTGTGTTAAAGCACCAGTGGCCAAGGTGAACACCAGGTCACCAGCAGGCTGCTGCGTTCGGTGCCTGTGTGCTCTACCTGAGGCGCACTGTGTGGGGAGAGGGGTGAATCTATGGGCATTCAGCCCCCTCAAGCACTGCCTGACGCTCCACACTGGGCCTACAATTCAGTCCTGTAAACTAAACCCCAGTGCTAATTACTATCCATCTCTCAATCCGTCTCCAGTTCCAGGGAATCTGTTACTAGCAGCTACGTATGGCAGAGACTAGTCACCCTGGAATTATTGTGCTTTAAGATCCCTCCACAAGGTTTAATGCAAAATGGACAAGCTAACCCATTGCTCTGTAATTCTATATCCTCAAGGCCAGTCCGATGCAATCAGAAAGAGGATAATGCTGCAAGATAGGCCTCCATTTAAATTAGGCCTTAAATATCAGCACCAATGAAAGGGTTTTCAGCACCAGGGAAGACTAAATTATTTTTACCCTTAGCCTAACCTCTCCTTCCCTGCACGGCAGATAGCAGATATGCTCCAGCTTATTGAAATGACAACAAACCTATTGTCTGGAGGCAGTCTAAGTTAAAATGAACAATGAGAGACATTGTTGGAGATCTGTTACTGGAAGTTTTAAAATGTATGTTATGTTGTTATAGCAAAGAAATATGGCATCTGCAGTGTAACTGTGGCGATCTTAATGCAGTGTCTCTAGGAGCACCCTTTCCTCCCCACAAACACTACTCTACTATGTGTAGGCCTCTGTCCTCATTTACATGAATTCAATCTCTCTTTACTTGTAAAGGAATTGCACCTGTGACACAGGGCACAACAATCTCTGTCATATGTATCCATTAACAAGCAACACATAACTCAGTTTCCTATCCACACCATCCACCATTTTCAACGAAGTTGAGACAATCTGTAATCTCAACCTGGCTGAATATTTTTTGTGTAAATGTTTTATTCATCGTTTGGTAACACATTTCTGGTTTTCACAAAAAATGTTGATTCTGCATTTTTGAAAATTGAATGACTTTTTTACCAAAAAGGTTTACAAAAACTGAAATTCTGTCACTTCACAGTTGTGTTTTTTGTTGAAAAAGTGATACATTTTCATGAGCAATTTAGAACTAAATTAAATTTTCTGCATAAAATAATGGGCATTTTTCAATCACAGACATAAAGAGACGTGACTGCTAAATGCAACACAAGTATTTGAGATGGGAACGGAAGATACGATCTTTCCCTTCAAAAAGCACAAGTCTCCACTGCGTGAGCTAGAGGAGAATAGTTTGTAGATTAGCCATTATAGGGTATCAAAGTCAAACAACTGAGCAAACCTGGCCTTCCATCCAGTAGAAGGCAATAGTGCACATACCCAGCAATCAGTGTCTTATGGGCTTCCCAAATAGGCACTGCATCCCCTTAGGGATTTAGGTTTAACTGGCTTTCAGACCAATAGCAATAACAGTTGCTGCTGGATCAGTGGCTGTTAGCCCCTACAATATAACTGATGGATTAACTTTTTATTTTCTGGTAGTGTGCCATCCCTTTGTGCTCCCACTGGAAGCAGGGCCTGGAAATAAAATCTGGGGCCAAGTTTTGCCAACGTGACTAGTAATTTTTTTAGTAAAGAGGACTGATTTGCAGAAAATTCCTCACAGAAAATCAGGCCTCTTTATGTTGTCTGAAGTTGAGTACCCAAAAAGTCATCTTTGAAAACCTTTGCCCAGTATCTTACCAAATTCCAGTCTCTAAAGGTGAGGAAGTGTTTACATGGTGGGACACAGGAGTCGTTCCTCTCCCTCGGTCACTCTGTACTCTCTGCAAAGCTTTTGATGAGCCAGCCAGTTCTGACAAGTAACACAGTTCCCAACCAGGAGCAAAGCAGAGCTTACAGCTGGATGACGTTTTACACAGGTTTAGAAAGTCTTGCAAAGATGTTCTCCAATTCGTCGTCATTGCTCATAATATGTTCTACATATTACTGCACCGTTTTACAGTCAGTCAGACTAGTACAATTGCAGTGCAGCTGCTCACAGCAAGACCAAAGGTTATGGCACTGTGTACATAAGCAAGCTGTGAAAGTTACAGCCATCCAGCTCCTTTACCCTCTAGTGCTTTTAAAAGCCAACAGAAGCAGAAACAAATAGCGAGCATGCCTCTCGTTTCAGTCCTGGAAAAACACTGGAAAGCATGGAGCGAAAGGAGGGATTTTGTTTTTATAATTTGATTCCCATTGCTGAAGCTGCCGCCAAAGCCTTTGGATTCTGGAAAAAGTTCAGAAGTGCTGCTTTTTGGAAGTGAGGGTGTTTATTGGAAAATTACATCTTGCCCAATAAAAGCTGACAGTAGAAATACTCGGGTCTATTAAAAGTCACAGAAGACACTGGGGAGAGTTTATTTAATGATTGCTCCACTTTGAGTTTGGGAGCTCGATGCCTGACGTTGGCGGGTTGCATTGGGGCCTCCATCAAAGCGAGTGTCAGTGTTTGACTGGTGACCTCTCACATCCACTTGCATCATTAAACTAGAATGAGCTGTCACAATGGTCTCTGCCTCGTAACCAAGCACCAGAGGCCAAGAGAGCCCCATAGTCAGAAGAGCTGCCAGCTAGAGACCAGAATTCTAAACTGCAGTGGGGCTTGGAATCAAGAAGCACAAAGCTTGTGACAGTCTCTTTGTTTGGTGTTTGTACAGTGCCTAGCACCGTGGGGTCTTAGTCCATGACTGGTGCTCTTATGCCCTACGACAATACAAATAGGAAATAATGAACCTTGGGTACAGCAGACTAGCTTAAAAGGAGATTCCAGTTCATTCAGATCAGCTGTTGACCCTCTGAACTTTCCTAAAGCTCTTTGGAGTACGGAGAGAAAGTAAAATTGAGGGTGAGGAAGGGGGAAATCCTCCATCAAACAATAAAGGGCCTGATCCAAACCCATTGCCATTAATGGAAAGACTCCCAGTAGCGTCAACAAATTCTAAATCAGGCCCTTAATGTGCACACGTGGCTCTATATTTGTTAGGGAAGGTTGATCAAAGCACTGGGCCTTGCACTCAGAGGAGAAGGCGTGGGAGATTTGTGATGGACCTTGGTTCCTGGGTGAGTTTGTTCCACAATCCAAGGCCGGTCCCAGAGAAAGCTCTGACTCCTGAGGTGGTTTGGTTTATTGATTTTAATTACATACTGGAGGATAAAAGCTCCCCAGCAGCAGAAACTCCCATTTTTCAGGGCACAAGCCAACCACACACTGATGGGGTTAGAAAGGTATGTCCCACTGTGGGCTGGTAATTCTAGGGCCACCCTTTAGCAGGGTATCTGCACAGTAGGGAGCATGCTGTCATCTGGTAAATTTTCTAGCAGCAGAGAATGCCCCTAGCACACGAGGGCTGACTTCCTGCTCCTCAGTTTGTGCTCTGCACCACCCCTTATCATGGGCGGCTTGCACAGAGAAGCCCCCCAGAAGGGCTGTGTAAATCTCAAGGGTCATTACTGCAGTGTAGGTGTCGCCAGGCCAGTCCCAGGATATCAGAGACAAGGTAGGTGAGGCAATAGCTCTGACTGGTCTGAAGCAGAGCTGTGTGTGGCTCGAACGCTCGTCTCTCTCACCAACAGAAATTGGTCCAATAAAAGATATTACCTCTTCCACCTTGTTTCTCTAAGCGGACATGAGATTGGCTTCTCCCCTTCTTTCCCACAACGTGTATACCCATAAGCTGGGCAAAACAGTGATCCAGACCCTTTTAAAATCCATCACTGTATTTGCCTCCGTGGCTGGTATGAAAATCAGCTTAGCTTCACCGACTTACACCAGCTGAGATTCTGGCCCCGCGTGTGACAAATGGTCTGGTGGTGACGTCCCATGCTGCCCGAGGAGCACCAAATGGCCAGTTTACTGTAGTCAGCCATGCATAAGCCCATGTCTATGCTACAAGTGCCATGCTTGTTACGGAGCCGTAAGGGGTTGTTCTGTCACTGTGGTAAATCCACCCCCGCCAGAGGTGGTAGCTAGGTCATTGGAAGAAACCTTCCGTTCACCTCCCTGCATCTTCACTGGGAGCTAAGTCAAGCTAGCTGTGGCGCTCAGGGAGCGACATTTTGCACAGACCTTGAGCGATGTAGCTAGGTCAACCTAAGTTTTAGTGTAGATCAGGCCTCCATATTTAAAAAAAAAAAAAAAATCACACTGTCACAGCTGATTAGAGCAGTCCTGGTGTAAATCAGTTTTGGATTTAGCCTAACACAGTTTATAAAACACCCTTTCTTTCAATAAAATAAAGTTACACTGCTCTTGGCCTGGCAGTGCAGTGTGCGTTGCCATATTTGTCTTTGCAAAACAAAATAAACGTGACATTTACTGACAGCCTGTTGCAAATGTAGAAGGGCCTGATCCTAATCTTGCTTCCACAGCTGTCAATCTAGAGTCACTTCACTGACTGCTGCGGAGTTACGCGTCTTACACCTGACACAACTGAAATAAGAATCTAGCCCTATGGAAAGAGAGAAACCAGTATAAAAGGGCTGACCTGACATGTCTCTTAATTAGAAAACTTGAGCTGCTGGACCATATTTCTTTATGGGACAATATTTTGTCCCTTAAGCTCATCTCATGTCAATTGTTTCAGCAATTCATCTGCAAGAACTTCCGAGGGCAGATGTCAACTTTACGAGGGCTTCGGTGTTTAGTGCAGTTAATTTAGGGGTAGAATTACCAAGAGTTTTTACATGTGCAGAGTGGGCTCAGGTTGTGAGATTTATGCTACACTCAATCTCTAAATCTTTTGCTAAATCTCAAGCAAAATTCACTTAAAAAGCAGATAATTTTGGGGGGAGTTTGCCACCCAAATTAGGAGACACTTCTGTTCTCCAGCCAGTTCCAAAATGTGCCAAACTGCATCCTGGAACATCCAAAGAGACCTTGGCCTTTCTGGGTTCCCACCCACTGAAGAACAAATAAAATTCAAGTCAGGATCTCTGTTTTCCTCTTTGTAGCAGATTGTTCTGATACTGATCACATCCCTGGCTATTCTTGCCCCAGACGGGATAATGGGGATAATTACATCTGCACATAGTAGCTTGCACATACTCACCACCACAGGGTGATATTCCTTTGTCCATAAACAAGGCTGCAGTCTCACATACACACACACACCATCACATCGCAACATTTCCCTCCCCATGCACAAATCTTCCTATCCCTACACAAACATGTGTGCATGCTTCCTATCTCTTGATAGTGTTCCCCTTCCCATGAACAAGCCTGCGCATTCACACACATCGTCCTACTATAACTTGTCCCTTCTCATCCCCCTCCAACAATTTGCCCCTCCACACGGACATTCACAAGCAGACATCCCATCACTGGGCCCCTGGGTTTTCGGGGAAACTCTCAGCTGAGACAATGCTGGCTGCTTTCTCAGCATTATTCTGAAAACCCTTCAGATCTTGTGTTACTTTGGTGATAAACTGTCATAATAAACTCTTCAATAGTATGAAGATAGGTCATTCCTCATCATTGCAAGGCTCTGAAAAGATCATAAATCTGGAATAAAAGCCATTTGTTTGGTTTGGAGAATTCAAACCTTCACTGTTTGGAAGGATTCATTCCCCCATCCCCTTCCGTTAATCATTCTTCAAGTCCTCATAAATATCACAGACGGAGGGGGAAAAAGTTACCCATTCTTGTGCTGTAAAAAGTACAATGCCATGCTATGAGTTTTTACTTCTCAGCTAGCAGGTAAAAAGCTCCGCAACAAAAGTAGGATATATGATGCTAATGTTTTTGCCTTGGACATTTTCAAGGTGGAAGTGAATGTGATATGAATAGTTTAGTCAGATCAGTAAGAAAAGAGTTTCAAGCATGTATATATGGTAAGAAGCATGCATGTGTGTGTTCACATATCCAGGGAAAAAGAAACTAAGAGGTATTCCTTTTCTATAGCATAAAAATTAGTATTGCTAACACGATGTGTTCTAAAATCATAAATCAGCCCCCCCAAAATCATGAGACTGGCTTAACAATCTTGAGATTTAAAACAAAAACAATAAATGTTCAGTGCTTTTCATTGGCCTTCTGGTTATTGGCATATGGGGTTCAGATTTTCAAGCTTTTCTCTGCAACCATGAGGACTAGAACCTTTTTTTTTAAAATGAAGGCTGAGATTTATATGCAAATCTAGTGGTTCCAGGAGCAGGGATTTAAGAAAAGCACCAAATATTGGGAGCTAAAGATTGGTAATGCTGAAAAATGAATGCGTTGAAACATGTATGAAAGAAAGAGACATGCAGCATAAATATTATAAATATTATTTATTTAAAAATCACAGTGACAGAAGCATTCATTAGAGCAAAGAACCAGTAGCACTTAGCAGAGCCAGGCACCACACACGTGTAAGCCCTAGTGAGTGTGTAGGAGACCTGTACTACACAGTCACCAGAGGAGGCTGGATGTGATCCTCAGAGGGTACTAATCAGCTACAGACCCACTTACGGAATGGTCCTCAATCTTGCTGGATATATGAGGTATTGAACCAGGAACCTCCAGATCTGAAAACATAAGCAGCTACAGAACAAACTCTTCATAGCTCATGCTATAACAGACTGAAAACCTTTGCAGCCTTGGCACAGAGCAGGGCCTATAACATAAACTCACCAGTAGGTTACTCAAATTTACCACATACAGCTCTGCCAACGCACTGCAGTGCTGATCGGGTCAGACTCCTGCCTGTGCAATCACTTCCAGATAATCCTTGCGACCTAACCTGGAATTTGAACTTGACTCTCCAGGGGCTTACAACTCTGGGCGGTCATTCTATCCACATTCTAAGCTAGAATAGGGCAGATGCATTGTTATGAGAAAGTTTTGTGCTCAAGTCAAAATATCTGGGAGTTTTCAAGAGACTGGGTTAGAGATTCAATTGCATCATTATTTTGATTTGTTTTGATTTCCCAGCAGAATTCAAGAATTTTTACAAAATGCTTGTGGCGGGGGCAGAAGGGGGCAACTCGTATTATCTCAAATGTTGCAACCCATCCTATCCGGCAGGTTGGAAAGAAATGTGAATATCTGGACAGAGCTTTAGTTATGTCTCTCTCTGGAGGAAGACCCGCCTGCTCTTTACCTGACCCTGATCTCTGTTATCCCAATGCAAATTTGGAGTAGCTCCATTAAACTCAGCGCAATTACTTGGGGTTTACCTCCGGGGAACTGAGATCACACTCTGGCCTGGTGTGCTTGCTGTTATTTAATTGTGGCATCTTCTCTTCTGCCATGTCATAACAACCTTCCCTCATGTGAGATGTGGGGGGACTGCTTTGGGAACCCTTTCAGTGTTCCTGGTGCATATGGCCACCAGGGTTTGCTGATGAAGGAGGTAAGGGCACTCTCCTTCCTGCATCTTTTTATTCCATCCTCTTCTATTCAAGTTCTATCTGGCCCTCCTTACTGTGTATTAATTATGCGACTAGCATCTGTTTTTTCCTTTCTCTTTCCCTCCCTCTCCAGAGGGAGAAATTGTGTAGGGTGAGGATGATTAACAATTAGATATATTAGCTGGACACGATGCTGCATGTTTCTATTAGCAAAAAAATCCACTTGAGTGCCTGTGATTACAGACGTAGATCTTTGTGACGTAGACACCTGCTCACCCAAACCTGCTAGTCCCTTTTATACAGGTCACCAAACAGCCCTCGGCACATTTTGGCCACGCCTAGCCTGAGCTGCATGGGTTAGGTTGGTGATGACTATCTGTAGCTGTGGAGACCCAATGATCTCTATTGCGATTGCACCTGCCCTCCCCACATTTGTCTATTGTTATCAGCTAGCCCAATGTTCGTGAATACGGAATGTGATCTGCAGTGTGGCAAATGGAGGAAGAACCTCTTCTCCTTGGGTTTCTGCTGCCCTGTTTAAAATGGGGAAGGTGCTGCTGGTGGTGGAGGAAGTGCCATTTAGGAGAGTGGATTTAAGGGGAAATGAAATTTAGAGTGAATTCTGCTCCGCGGGGTTTTTTTGTTGTGGAGGTGCTGAATGGCCTTTCTCATGGCTGCGAGAGAGAAGTTCAAGTGAATGTATTCTGGGGAGCAGCCACTGTGATTGATTTATGCGCCTAGCTTTAAACCAGAAACTACATAAGCAAGCAATAAATCATGGTCTTGAAGGAACGCAGAGCTATTGCCTGGGACTCGGCAAGTGATGAGGAGGAAGTTTTAGGGGGAAAAAAAAAAGAAACCGAGAGAAAATTGTCTATTTTTTAATAAATTGCCTGGGCTTTGGAATTAGTGGGTTAGGGTTTGATTTGGGATTAGGAGCCGGCTTGGGAACCGGGGAGCGCTATCTTTGCCTTCATATAACCTCATTAACTCTGTAATGTTAAACACATTCTTCAGCAGGACTCCCCGGTTCTGTCTCTCTGTGGTCTGCCTTCCTCCCAGGGTAGCAGCACATCTCACAGGCATCTCTGTGAAACCTTCCCAGTAAACGTTAGCGATCCCTTCTTAGCTGTTATTGTCTCTGCCTGCAGATATCTACGCAGGTATACACTTAAGTCCAAGACAAACACTTCCTTGGCCCTCATTTATTGCTGATATAAACTCCTATAAAGCTCACCACTCTGCTAGCTATCATGCCCTCTATCGCCTTTTTGCAAAATGTAATCCATAAAATGCTTTCATGGTAACCTTATACATCGGCAACCAGTGATAACATCTCAAGGCCCCCGTGACAGACAGGAACTCGCAAGCATGGAGTTAATAATGCAAACTTTCAAAAAATGAAACTGGCAGAAAGAGACGAGAAGGAGAATAAAAGGGGCCGGTGTGGCTGTAATTGGGACCATGTGAGCTTCCTTAGAGAGGGATTAGGGGAAAGAGACAGGCCTCGCCCGCGAAGATTAGTTTCAATTAGACGGGCTGGAGGCGAAAGTCAGGACTTGGTGAAAGATTAAAACAAGAAGGGAGAAAGTTTCCATTGCTTTTGCTCCGGGCCTGCACAAGAGGTTTCAGTGAGATCATGCTAATTGAAGGCAAAGCTTGCTTGGAAGTTAGGAAGAACTCACATTAATTGATTCGATGCTGCAAGATATTTTTATTTTTTTTACCCACAGTGGTTTTATTTTATTTTCATCATTTTTTTTCCCAAAGAGGGGGAATCGTATCCAAAGCTCTGGAAGACTAAAATGAAGTAGAAGGGAGAACTCTGGTCAGCCATCCTTAGGCCAGTCAGTTGCTGACGCACTCCTTTCCATGGTCTCCTTTCAGCTTAGCATCAACTGTTTGAACTAAATTGATGGTGTCGTCGTTACTACCATACAGCTAAACTCCTTGTTTCACACATTAAAAAGTCTGTTCCCTTGACAGATTTGTTTTTCCCACAAGAAGATCTAATTTAAAGCTTTATTCAAAAGTGCTCTATAAAACTAGAGTAAGGGAGTCAACCAGGCTTGCATTTTCCAGCTGCAGGATGGGGGAAAGGAAGCTTATCCACATGCTCAGGATGGTAGGCATGGGGAGACAGATCTTCATTAAAGGGCTAAATGAAGAGACACATTAGTCTGTCCCGAATGGAACCTCTAGATGCTATTGTAATGACAAGAACAGTGAGAAAATTCCATTTCCCCTGTTTCAGTGATAAAGGAAGTAACGGCATCCTAAAAATTAGAGATGGAAAAGATGCATTAATTCATCGTGTCCGCACCCAGTGCAGGATTCATAGTCATAGGTTCCAAGGTCAGAAGAAACCACTGTGATCATCTAGTCTGACCTCCCATACAACACAGGTCAGAGAACTTCCTCAGGATAATTCCGAGGGCAGATCTTTTAGAAAAACATCCAATTTTGATTTTAAAATTGTCAGTGATGGAGAATGGTTAATTACACTCATTGTTAAAAATATATGCTTTATTTTCAGTCTGAATTTATCTAGCTTCAAACTTCCAGGTAGTGGATCGTATTACACCGTTGTCTGTTAGACCGAAGAGCCCATTATTAAAAAAGTGTTTCCCATGTAGGTACTTAGATTGTAATCACATCACACCTCAACTGTCTCTTCGTTAAAACTTGGGTCTATCACTATAAGGGATGTTTTCTAAACTTTTAATCATTCCTCTGGTTGTTCTCTGAATCCTTTCCAATTTTTCAACGTCCTTCTTGAACTGTGGGCACCAGAACTGGACACAGTATTCCAGCAGCGGTCGCACCAGTGCCAAATACAGAGGTAAAATAATTCCTCTGGTCTGACTTGAGAGTGCCCTGTTTATTCATCCAAGGATCTCATTAGACCGTTAAGCTACAGCTTCACACTAGGAGCCCCCAAATTTCCTTCAGAGTAACTTTTTCCCAGGGTACAGTCCCCATCCTGAAAGTATGGCCGACATTCTTTGTTCCTAGATGTATAGATTTCCATTTAGCTATATTATATTGCACCCAGTGTACCAAATGATTCAGGTCGCTCTGTATTAGTGGTCTGTCCTCTTTCATTATTTACCACTTTCCCAATTTTTGTGCCATCTGCAAACTCTATCAGTGATTATTTGTTTTCTTCCAGGTCATTGATAAAAATGTTAAATAGCATGGGGCCAAGAACCAATACCTGCAGGAGTCCACTAGAAACACATCCACTCAATGATTGTTCTTGAGTTAAAATTACAGTTAACCAGCTTTTAATTCATTTAATGTGTGTTAAGTTTATATCATTCTAGTTTTCTTGTGCTAAAACTCCTTGCAGAAGTCTAATTATATTACGTCAACACTATTACCTTTATCAACCATACTTGTAATCTCAAAAAAAAAGAAAAAAAGATTCCAAAGTATTTTGAATCAAGTTAGGATCTATTTTCGTAAATCTATGTTAATTGGCATTAATTATATTATCTTCCTTTATTTTTTTGTTAATAGAGACCCATAAAAATGGCTCTATTATCTTACCCGGGATTTTATGTTAGACTGTTGGCCTATAATTACCAGGTCATCCCATTTACCTTTTTTAAATATTGGTACAACATTAGCTTTCTTCCAGTCTTCTGGAACATCCCTACTGCTCCAAGGTTTATTAAAAATCAACATTAATAATCCAGCAAGCTCCTCAGCCAGCTTTTTTAAAACTCTTTGATGCAGGTTATCTGGACCTGCTGATTTATAATGTCTAACTTTAGCAGCTGCTGTTTGACATCCTCCTGAGGGACTAGTGGAATGGAAAGAGTGTTATCATATAATGAAACTACATCATCTGTTTCTTCCCACAAATACAGAACAGAAATATTTATTGAACATTTCTGCCTTTTCTGCATTATTATTGAATAATTCTACCATTTCCATCTATTAGTGGAATAATACCATTGTTAGGATTCTTTTTGTTCCTAATATACTTAAACTCCTTATTGTTCTTATTGTATTTAACTCTGCTGGCCGTAGATGTCACCTTGTGTCACTTTGCTTCCCTTATCAATTTTCTACAATTCTTAGCTTCTGATTTATATTCTTTACTATCAACGTTCTTTTTCTTCCATTTATTATATATCATTATTTTTATTTTTTATAGCTGCCTTCTCTTCCTCTCTAAACCAGGTGTTTGTTTTTTGTTTTTTGTTTGTTTCTTTTTTGAGCCAATACAGCCTTTTCCCTCAATTGTGGGATTGTGGGCATCTAAGTAAAGTGTTCTTAAACAATTTTTAATTATCATCCACATTTTTCTTATTAAATTCTTCCTCCCTGACCATTTGGCTCATAATTGTTTTCAGCTTTGTGAAATTGGCCCTTCTAAAGCACCAAATATATATATATTACTAGTTTGGTCTTTTTTCTGTTTGCACATTATAAATGTGATCAAGTCATGAATATTTGTATCTAAGCTGCCATTAATTTTTGGTTCTGTGATCAGTTCCTCTTTATCTGCCAAGACTAGGTCTAAAACAGAATTCCCCCATGTTGATTGCGGCACTCTTTGAGTTAGGAAATTGTCGCCTGTTATGTTAAGAAATTTCAAGGACGTCTTAGTACTGATAGCATGAGACTTCCAGCATTTCTCACTCAAACTGAAGTCCCTTGTAATTACACAGAATTTTTCCTACACATTATAGACGAGGTGCAAGGAGCTGGTCATCCTGATGCCTGGTGTGATCTGATGGTCTGCAGTAGACACTAACTAATATCCTGTCTTGTGCTTTATCTATTAGGACATTGATCTATAAGCATTAAAGATCATTTTCTTCTGAGTTACCAGTGACTCGGAAACAGGTAATGCCTTTTTTGACATATCGTGCCAGTTCCTCTCCCTTTTGGTGGATCTATGCAGTCTATTCTTCAGGGCTTTGTCCAGTTTTAAATTAAATGAACAATGAGGATTCCACTACTTCCTACTAGATCTCCATTTAGAATTTCTTGCGTCCTCCCCCCTCCAGATAATAATGCAAAATTATAGGGAAATTTACATCCAGTCTTTCTATATTAGATCAATATTTTTATTTTATTAAGTTTGCCTCATAGGGGCAAGGTATATCATCTTCTGCCAGATTTCTGTATCAGATTGTCGCTCTGTGGATTTTTATTTGATAAAGCTTCAGAATTACAATGCCTACTCAATTACAGTTAAATGCATTTTCACAGCCAACCAGAAAAACATTTGCACTAATCAAAAACATCACAGCAATAGGGATTCCCAAAGAGATTTTTGTTTTATAAGAATGATCTCTCCGTAGGAACATCAGAAAGGTGTTTACTGAACAGCCGTGAATATGATCTATTAAAATATGATAAAAATAATTCATTTTCTAACTACAGTGAATTCAGTCTCTTTTACAGATTAAAGTTGATCCAAAATTTAAACTAATATTGATAATTGGGAGCTCACTCCTGTCTACTTTAATGGTGTAATACTGGCTTTGCCGCCATCATATATCAGCATATATGCAGATTTTGTCTTTTCATTTTCTTGTTGCTGTTGTCTCTTTTCAAATACAATGGAATTAGATATTAGGGACCAATAACCTGCTATATAAAATCAAAATGCTTACTTATGCTATATCATTCAGCCACTAGATGTCTCTGGGTGCTGTACTGAGTTCCAGGTATGGTGTGATTCCTGGTAAATAAGGGAGATAAAGCTGGAACTCAAGCTGCTGGAAGACTGTTTGTTTGTTTCTATAGCTGGTAGCTGTTTACATTAATAAATTCCTCCTGTTTAAGGCAGACTATGATTCCACATGTCATGATATCCAGATGCTGCAATGACCCCTTTCAGCACAGGATCCGGAATGGTGCTAAGGTAGCTTAAAACCACCTTTCCAGTCCCCATCCTCGGCCATACCAAGTGCTCCCCAGCTGTAGCTGAGGATCCGGCCTTCATTTTTAGCATATTTCTCCAAATATGGAAATAACCTGTATAGGCATTTCTGTAACAAACATTTATAAACACTGGGCTGTGGGAGTCTGTAGCTCACTGCAAAAAAATAAAAATGAAATAAAATAACATCTACAAAGTTCTATATAAAAGTGGATTACTGTTTAAATTTAAATCCACCGAGCAGAACAAATTGACCTCATCTCTTACCTCTGTGTGGTACCTAGCTAAACATTTTTTTGTAATTACCATATTTCTTTAGCTGTAAAGTTTGATAGCATTCCAATTTCCCCTAGTTTTTCCCATCCCTGGTTTTCTTTTTTACCCCTTTCCTCTTTTTTTAATTTTATTTTGCTTTTTTCCATTTTTTTTTTTTTAAAATTGAGGCTTTTCTTGCCTGAAGTTGTTGCCCAGAGACCTGATAAATGGATGTTAGGAATGAATGTTTTCCAAAAAGTGAAGGAATAATTAAAAAGGTGGTCCCCTCCTCCCCCACTCCAGCTAATAGCACACAAACAGCAGTGTATGTTATTTTGGCTGGTTTCCACTATTCTAGGCAGGGTTCAGGAAATACATTGATTTATAGCATGGGCATCCAAAGGTAGCATGCTGCCTGTTTCCTTAAGGGTTGCCTATTGGTGACATTTAATAAGTCTGAGGCACGGTATTTCAAATTGGAAATGTTCATATTTTATTCAGCTAACTATGTTTATACTTGTAAATGGATTTAGGAATGAAACAAACTCCTTTCATTGGGCCTGTTGTTGTTATGACAAACTCAGAATATGTTCTTTGAGTTGAGTGAGTTCTTTACTAAGATAGAGCCAAATTCTGCTGTCCATACTCCCATGAGCAGACCCATTACGTTCAATGGGACTATTCACATGAATAGAGTGAGCGGGATTTGGGACCCCATCCTGCAAAGCTATTAAGCATGTACTTAACTCCCACTGATATCTTGGCCCCTCGTGATGTCAATTGTTCTTGTAGGGTCAATGGCTATGCAGTACCATACCAGACCACTGGCCGATGAAGTCTTGCAACCTGTCACCTGCAGATGTTTAGTATTCCAGTAGAACCTAGCCATTCCAGCTGAGATTGGTGCCCCGTTGGGCTAGGTGCAGCACAGACACAGACTGAAACACTCCCTGCCCTAGAGAGCTCACAAGGCAGAAAAAGGGTAGGCGAAAGGAAGTGCTGTTATGCCCATTTTACAGAAGAGGAAGTTAGCACACTGTAGTGGTCAATGCCTGATGTGTCAGGGGAAGGCCAAAACCGTTTCTTAGGTACAAAGTGCTTGCCACATGTCGTGGAACTGGCAAGACATTTGAGATATTTATCTGAAATAGTGGGGCACCAATATTAATTATAAAATTTGTCATGGCTCTTTGAATATGCCAAATACATACAGGTGCAAACCTTTGCTGACTTTATTAGGTATAATCCATCCATCAGTTTTAATAGCATGTTCATAGGAACACATGGAAACTATGGACATTCTCACTATCCGTATGAATGTCTAATCCTTTTTTGAATCCTCCTAAGCTCTTGGCCTTGATACTACATTGTGGCAGTGAGTTCCATAGGTTAATTATGCATTGTGTAAAACATGCACTCCCTTGTATCCATTTTAAATTTGTTGCCCTTTCAACAATGGACAATGACCACGCAGCAGGTGTAGAAGGGGGATGAGGAATTAAAGGGTTAATAAACAAACCATAGCTAAACAGCCCTCTAACAACAATAGATGTCAATGATTGTTAAACCTCAATAAAATATTGTTTAATCAACGTTCAGTGCCTATTTAGGAATCCTCCTTTAAAGTCTTATATTCATATCAGAGAGGCCTGAAACATGCTGGATAGAGTCACAGCATCAGATAGCAACAGAGCTGAATTTTAAAGCAAAGTACCTCATTTCCTGTCAGGATGGAGAACCTAGCAAGCCATGGCCCATTTTTTTAAACTAAAATTGAATGAGTTGAGGGGAATCTTTAAAGTTCTGCAGTGTTCAGATAACTTTTTTTCCCTACTTCTGGGGGTGCTGAAGCATCTCAAGGAAAGCTGTCAGTAGAGCGTTCCACTTCAACTGGTTCCTAGGACCAGCAGATTCCCAAGGAAGCCTTTTCCCATGAGCCAATCCTAGTTCAGCTTTGCAAATTTACAGCTGGAGCTGGTTGAAATTTTTCACCTGAACCTTTTTCCTTTAAAAAAAAAAACAAAAAACTTTTTTTTTTTTTTTTTTGAAAATGGAAATTTTTCATGGAAAAGATTTGTTTTTTTGATGAAAAATTGAAAATAAAAATTGTTTTGGTATTTTGAACCTTGAGTTGTTTTGTTTCTCGGTTGTCTTCCCCAGCGCCCTTTCCATTTTGTCACTGAAAGAAGTGCTGGTGGGGTAGGAGAAGAAAGAGGTGGTGGAAAGAGGAGAAAATTCAATCCCCAAAAGCTAAAAAATATCTGAAATATTTCTGGTTTTCAGTGTTGCAAGTCAAAAATATGTTTGGCTTTTCAGGTTCCTTGTCCAAAAATTGAAAATTTTTAATTTTTTCCCATGAAAAATGTAGAAAAATTGAAATTTTTTCAAAGTCTTTCATGGAACACGCTTATCTCATTTTGACTAGCTTTACTCCAAAGGTTTGTGAAAAGAATGAAAGTTTGTAAATAACTCATGAATTAAGCCTCATAACACGCTACGTAAAGACCTGAAGGAAGAGCTCTGCGTAGCTTGAAAGCTTGTTTCTTTCACCAACAGAATTTGGTCCTATAAAAGATATTACCTCACCCCACTTGTCTCTCTAACCCTCTAACTATTAAGAAAATTATTTCAGAAGACAAGCAAATGGAGGTTGGTTAATACATCTAAAGTCAGACAGGCAGGACCAAGAAGCCATGATTCCCAGTCCTATATTTTAACCATTAAGCCATACTTAGAAGATTATCTTAGTCTATTGTGATATTAGTTCTGTTAGTACGCTGCCTCTCAGCCAGTCTTCTTCCTTTATACTTTATTGATCCAGATGTCATAATCTAATTTGGACCAGTCCAAATGGGTGCCGTTGACAACTGCAGTATTCTGTCCCCTTACCTTAAATTTTTTGTAAGAAGTGTTCCACTGGATTCCAGGGTGCTGCTTACTGGTTTAGGCCCCAGTCCCATAAGTGACTCTGTGCAGGGAGGATCCCAATCAGTTGCACTGAATTAAGCCTGTCCTTAACACCTTACAAATGAACCTTGCAAATGGATATCAACAAATGGGCATTATATAAAGTTCAGATGACTTCCTCTGCTGCTCAGTGCATACCCTAGGCTCAAATCAGAGGTGGCAACTGCTGCTTTGCCGGCCTAAGTACTGCAAGTAGCAACAGATTAAAATATGAAGAAAGTTGTTGACAGCTGCCACTTTGCAATTTTAAATGCTGCATCATTAGGTTCATAAGTTAGCAGCATTTAAAAAAGTGACCCTGCTAGTTTATCATGATGGAACACAGCAGACAGTTGCCAGTTTAGCACTATATTTAATTCAAGCACTTTTCCATTGGGGACCTCTAAAATCTTTCCATAGGAAATGCTAGAATAAGTAGGACTTTAATTTAGACCCTTCTTTATGCGAGACAGGATAGTCTTTGTTGTGCTTGGAGAGAGTTCATCTTGACATCTACTTTTGAGGTGGCTTAATCCTGGCCATATAAAAAGCAGCATTGCAGAGAGGAGACAGATTGTTTAGTAGAGAGAAAAAGAGACACTTGGTTAAAATATAAATCACCCCTTGGTTTTTGGACTAAGACTTTCTGCAGTCTCCTGCAGTTAGCGAAGCCCTAATTCAAAGATACAGTTAGATCTTGGCTGACTCCTCAGACTCAGCCCTAACACATAAGATATTGGGCCTGCTGAGAGAAGGCTTGTGGGTTCATGTCTCAACTGGGGTGAGAAATTATTTACTTCAGTTGTAAACTCTTTGGAGTAAGGACTGTCTTTGTACATCACCTAGCACAATGGGGCCTGACCCTTAGGTTAGCATCTAGGTGCTACTGGAATACAATTTACAACTAATAATAATAACAACCTATCTACCACAATGCTATCATCTCAACTGGCGTTCTATATTGACTGAAAACTTGCTGCCTGTTATGAATGTGCCACAATAGGATAACATAAAGAGGAGTCGTTGTGAGCGGTAGGATGGGAGGTGTTATTGCCTAGTGGGTAGAGCACTAGACTGGCATCAGGATCCCCTGTGTTCTATGCCCAGCTCAGGTGATGCTGGGCACATCATTTCCTCTGCTCTCTGTGCCTCAGTTTCCCCATCTATAAAATTATGTTAATGACCCCATTTTTTGATCTACTGATGAAAATCACTATGTAACAGCAAACATAATTATTACTTATTATACAGGATGTAGCTGCTAGTCAGGACTCCTGGGTTCTATTCTCCATTCTGCCACTGACCTGATTAGTGACATTGGGCCAGACAACCTCTGAGTGTCCCAGTTTCCTGGACTGTAAAATCGGGATAATACTTACCATTGTAAAGTACTTTTAAGCCAATAGATAAAATCATTGAATGGGTTTACTTCTGTGAGCTGCTGAGTGCTTCCTGGGAGGTGCTCAGCACCTTATAGTCAGGTGAAAGTATTATTATTTATTAGGACAAATTACGAGGCCTTTAAGTTCTGACACAGACTCCCACTGAGAGCCAGCAGTAGTTTACCTGGTTCAAGAAATACTAAAGATTTTGGGATTTGGACCATTATTATACTATTTTAGTGTTTGAGACAAGTTTCTTGACTAGGGGACCACAACAGCCCAACCTGAGAGTCCAAATCTGCACACAGACATCGTGAAGTGTTGTTTTAGGAAGATAATTTTAGGCTCCCTCATTTGAAAAACGGGCTCATTAATAGCTTTTTTCCCCTTTGCAATGTTCCTTCTTCTATTGTGTCTTCTTTCCTTTAGCATTTAGTAAAAACGATCCCACAGCTCTAACTGAAACCAATGATTTTATCTCACAACAAACCGTTCTGATTCCTCATATATTTGCTTTGTCTCCAAATGGATTATGGAAACCAATAAAGGAAAATAGGGCCGAAGAATAAAAGAAACTGGGCTTGTATTTTAACATAGTCCTTGGGGAAATCTTACAACTTCTGCACAGTGAGTCCAGTCCTGCAGAACTAACCATTGATCTCTGGATTGAGGTCCAAAGAGGCACCATACTAACATTTTTATTTTCAAAGATTGGTGAAGAGTATAATAGGATAAGGAAAAACAATGAAATGCCAACACTAAGAAGCCTGATCCTGCAATAAGTATACAACTCATTGTAGGACTGGGGTGTTAGTCTATTGCAAAATAACTCAGTAATCCCTTTCCCTCTTCCACTCCCCCAAAGTTGTAGTCCCAGCTCTTGAGGGCAAGTAGGGAACAGCTGCTCACGATCTCTTCACAAGCGCTGGGTAGCTGGTAAACAAACTGTGCCCTCGCCCTGCCAGAAAACTATACAAAAATGTATTCATTTTCCCTGCCGATGAAGGGTAATGAAGAGCACGTGCATGCTGCAGTGAGAGAGAGAGAAAAAATGACAAATTAAATCATGTCTCGTTTGACGACCCTTTAAGTGTAACAGATCTGCACTTGTGCTGTCTGACAGGCGTGATTGATACAGCAGGGCACTCGTCAATTTTTAAACACACAGACCGAACAAAGAGTCACTTCATTCTGGCCCTTGTAGTTTACAGGCAGCCCAGCACTCTGCCTGGTAAGCACCCCTCATGCACTGGTGTTTTAGTTGGCAGTGCACTGAATCTCACTGTTTGGACAACTATATTTATTTTTATGATCCTTAAAATATTGTAACCCAGTCAACTCAACAGTCATTTAAGGTAATTTCTGGTCTGAACAGAATCTATTTTCTAAGCCACTTTACAACAACATATATTTGCAGTGGTTCAGATTTTGTCCAATTTTCTTTATTTCTGGGCTTTTGAAATTATTTTTAGCTATAAACAGACATATTACGTAAGCACGGCTGACATTTTAAAAACTACCTAAGGGGTTTAGATGCACAACTTCCATTACTTTCCATGGGGATTGTGTGTATCTAAATCTCCTAGTCTGTTTTGCCCATGCTAAAGAATGTTGTATGGCTGAGAATTTCAAAGCAATGTATTTTCCCTAATCTTGTTCTCAGAAATACCTGAACTGCTTTAGCTGAAACCTTTTAGAAAAATTCAGCCTGCAGCAGACATCCCAGCTTGCAAAAATTTCAGTCCACATGGTTAAAGTTTAGCAAAGTTATAAGTAACTGAAAACAGTGATTTATAGTGGGTGGTGTGAGGCAACCTTAATAATAGGCATTGCTGCCTGAGCCAACTATAATATAGCTAGGGTGGGGTTGTTAAATGGGCCCAAGGAGTTCACTGATTCCAAGGCCAGAAGGAACCATTGTGATGATCTAGTCTGATCTTCTGTATAACACAGGTTCTAGAACATCCCCAAAATAATTCCTAGACCAGATCTTTCAGAAAAACATCCAAACTTGATTTAAAAATTGTCATTGGTGGAGGATCCACCATGACCCTTGGTAAATTGTTCCAGTGGTTAATTATCCTCCGTGTCAAAAATGTACATATTTCTAGTATGAATTTGTCTAGCTTCAACTTCCAGCCATTGGATTATGTTATACCTTTTTCTGCTAGATTAAAGAGCTCATCTAGTTAGTTGAGGATCTCACACTGAATTTCAGTTGGGTCTGGTTGCCCGATTCCTTAGACTCTTTTGAAAATCCCAGCCATTTGTATTTACACACCTTTCTTCCTAAAGGATTGCACAACATTAAGCAAACTTTTAAACATGGGTGGAATAATCTACAGCTGATATGCAGCCATTTCTTGACAGATACTTAATATCAAAACTTCTTAAGGATTTAGAAGAGGAAGTGAAGAAGACTACTGGATCCAATTAAAACAGCAGGGAGAATGTATGTAGCTAGAAAAGCTTCACTGAAATTTGGCCAGCACAATCCTAGTCTTGTGGAAAGTGCCCAGAATCTTTAATGGTTTTAATCCTCAAGGACTTCCATTGGCTCCTAATGACTGCAGTTCCAGGGCACCGTGTCCCTGAGTCCCATGCTGTGTGATTTGTTCAGTAATGAATCAGAGAAGAACACCCTCCTGAATCACTAGCACCACTATCTATAAGTACCTAGGAGGTTACCCATCCAACTGCAACACTGCTTGCCCCTGCAGAGTTTGTCTGATCATAGCCCAATATGGCATAGCTACATACTATTGTATGTGAAATCCTAAACTTCTTTTCATTGCTTCTATTTCAGTCCAAATGCATGTTCCAAACTGTGCATATTGTACAGGACATTACATAAATTCATTTAAGGGCAGAAAACACTTTTTGCCTACATTGCTAAGATTTGTACTGTTGTTACTTTTATACTTTTCCTTTTATTTTGGCTGAATAGACACTCTCTATAAACCTTAGCACAGTGGAAGAATTGTGCGCCAGATACTGCTCTTCATATTGTGAGACAGCAGGGCCAGATGACAGTAAGAGGGTCTTACTATTTGTGATCTGGGAAGTGCCCGCCCACTGTTAGAGGCCCCTCCCCCAGCCTAAGGGGAGGAGTCACTGGACCCAGGACACAACTGATTTTGTGGAGTCTTAGAAGGGAGATATATAAGCCCTGGAATGGTCGAGGGCCCTGTTCCCTGCAGACTGAGCAGGGGTTACTACTGGTTAATTAGAAGCACTTGAGGCCAATTAAGACCCAGCTAGAGCTCTGATGAAAACCCCTGCTCCAGCCAGATGAAGGGAGAGGAAAGAGAGCTGGCAGTAGTGTGGGAGGAGTGTTGTGGTCAACCCGAGGAACCAGACTGGAGCCACAAGAAAGGTACAAGAGAACAGAGGGGGAAATAGCCCAGGGGAAAGAAGTGCAGCTGCAAGCTGTTTCAGGAGCGCATAGTTGCTATTCATAGGGCCCCTGAGCTGGGGTCTGGAATAGAGGGTGGGTGGGGTCCCTTCCCCCCCCACTGTTTGCTACAGAGGCATTGACTTGCCAGAGACAAGGGTAACAGGTGGTGCCCTGACCTACCACATGAGAGCAAAGCATAGGACCCACTATAGCAGACTGGGCAATTTGCCACAATGTCTAATCTCACTGAACTATCTATCTAGTTCTAAAATCCCCATTGCCATATTTATTAGATTGAAAGAGATTCATCACTCTGGGGCCATTCATAGATTTTAGCACCAGAAGGGAACGATTGATCTTCTAGTATGATCTCTCATACAGGCCAAAGAATTTCATCCAGTTACTTCTGTACTGAGTCAAAAAGCCTTGTTTCTTTTTCTTCTGCTACTTTTTTGGCATGGTTGTAATTTGATTTTTTTTCTATGACTTCTCAAGCAAAAAGGCAAGAACATATGAAAAATTCAGGCTATCACATCCAAGGCCTATTTCTATGGGAGGAAATAATGGCTCAGGACATTAACAAGCTGTTGGGGAGTCCACTACCTCTAATTCATGGGTTTGATGCCACCCCTGGGTTGTTGTAAAAGAAATAAATTATCATCTGATAGGTACCTGCTGGCCTACATGAAGTGAATCAGTGCTTTCTTGAGTTCCTGGTGGTCTACTTTCTATATCAAAGCACCACAAATGAAATCTTTTTTGGCAGTCTCAGAGGAGAGCCCCTATTTTGATTGGGGACATAAGTGGTGCAGGCTCTCTTATGAAATTTGGGGGGAGGGTGAATTTCACCCATTAGGGTTTCCAGCTGTGTTTGTATCCCCAGAACAGTGTCCTAGTCTGTTACCTCTAGAAGGGATAGATGCAGAACTCTATTTCTTTAGCCTTTTTTAACCTGACAGTTCCAATCAAGCTAATTCACCTGAAACAGACCAACCGTCCTTTTATTTATCTTAAACTATTTTACCAAGGTAACCCAATCCAGACCATCCCCATATCTTGTTTACAAGCGCGACCTTGGTGACAACATCTGTCCTGTGTAAAAATGTTCACCCCCCTCCCAAAAGAAACCCCCATAAAGACCTGAAAAATGCTATTCAAACAGCCACAGAGAAATGAGCTTCCAAAGTCATTGCCCACACACCCCAGGGAAGGGAAAAGTCAGAAGAGGTTTAAAAAAGATGCCCTTTGATTCCCTGCATCTGCACTTGAGAAGGGATTCTCAGAGCTGGGAATGAGGCTAAGGATGTGGTGAATGGAAGTTGTTGGCTGTGGTGCCCTTCGTGCTTCTTGGACTCTCAGGCCCTGATGGCATAACTAACGTTGAGATGTAAAAGCAGGCTGGGGGTAACACGCTGAGCTGTGGTGGTTTTTTGTCAGACAGAAGAAACCTGTCTCTTTATTTAATGCCATGTGCTCCTGGGCATAAGATTTTATTTGGTTAAATATTGACTGGAGTTCCATTAATAACTGGGACCGTTTCTCACAAAACCACATAGACTGATAATGGTTTTATTGCCTAGTTGGGTAGTGCTGGCCTCTTGGAATTGCACCCTACACCCATACACGCATTATATTTGACAATGGATGGTACATTCTATGACGTTGGCTTATAAAAGGACCTCAAGTTAGACACCACATTTGCATCCATATACGTTTGTGGATGCAAATAATAGCAGGTGCAGTTTTTGGAACTCAGATATGTAATCCCTTGGTTTGCTTGTGCAAGCAGGTAGTTCAAGAGTGCTCAAATGCCAAAGTGAGGGAGCACAGAATAAATGCCTGTCTATCTGCAAAAATACCTACAATATTTGCCATAGTAAATATACAGGGGTGGAAAATTATAGATGTGGCTATTCAAAACCAGACCCTTTGTTGAAGAAAAGGTAAAGCTGCCTTAAAAGCAAGATATCATGAAAGCTGCACATTACACAATGGGAGATTTATATTGCATGCCTATCACAGGTGCCGTAAAAAGCAGCATTTCAATATTCAGTAGGTCAGTCTTCTCTGCCAGTCAGTACTGAACTGATGCATTGGAGTGAAAGTTGTAAGGGGGAGTGGAGGGTGCAGTGGGTTGGCAGACTGGTGCCTTGGGTACTTATCCAAACAGAGTTTCTCAGTCTCGTGAAACTTAAGAAGAGCCACGCTGCATCAGACCAATGGTCCATCTAGCCCAGTATCCTGTTTTCCAGTAGTGGCCAATGCCTGGTGCTTCAGAGGGAATGAACAGAACAGGTCATCATCAAGTGATCCATCCCATCAACCCTTCCCTGCCTCTGGCAAACAGCAATCCCTGCCTATCCTGGCTAATAGCTATTGATGGACCTATCCTCCATGAACTTATCTAGTTCTTTTTTTAACTCTGTTATAATCTTGGCCTTCACAACATCCTCTGGCAAGGAGTTCCACAGGTTGAGTGTGCATTGTGTGAAGAAATACTTCCTTTAGTTCGTTTTAAATCTGCTGCCTATTAATTTTTATTTGGTGACCCCTAGTTTTTGTGTTATGAGAAGGAGTAAATAGCACTTCCTTATTTACTTTTTACACACCAGTCATGATTTTATAGACCTCTAACATAATCCCTCTTAGTTATCTTTTCTAAGTTCTCCTCATATGGAAGCTTTTCCATATCCTTAATCATTTTAGTTGCCCTTTTCTGTACCTTTTCCAATTCCAATATATCTTTTTTTAGATGTGTACAGATCTGGTCACCCCAGTATTCAAGATGTTAGCTTTTTTGACTGCTGCTGCACATTGAGTGGATGTTTTCAGAGAACTATCCACAGTGACTCCAAGATCTTTTTGAGTGCTAACAGCTAACGTAGACCCCATCATTTTATATGTATAGTTGGATTATGTTTTCCAATGTGCATCACTTTTCATTTATCAATATTCAATTTAATCTGCCATTTTGTTGCCCAGTCACCTAGTTTTGTGAGATGCCTTTGTAACTTCATAGTTTGCTGTTTACTTCATTTTCCAGGTCATTTCTGAATATGCTGAACAGCACTGGTCCCAGTACAGACCCCTGGGATACACCACTAATTACCTCTTTCCATTCTGAAAACTGACCATTTATTCCTAACCATCATTTCCTATCTTTTAACCAGTTACTGATCCAGGAGAAGACCTTCCTCTTTGTTCCATGAGCGCTTACTTTGCTTAATAGCCTTTGGCGAGGGACCTTGTCAAAGATTTTCTGAAAATCTAGAGAATTTGGATTTTTTTTAGTAATCCTTTGGAATAGATTTCACTGTCAGACTGGTGCAAAGCTGGCATGACTCTGCTTCAATGAATTAACTTATTCCATGCTTATGCTGGCGTAAATGTGGGCAGCATACGACTTGCTAGTGACAATACAATTATCCAAAGATCCAGATCACCATGTTACACTCATGAAGTCACTAAAATGACAATAGCAGAAGGAAATTTAGAAATATGGCTGCAATTTATGCTCAATTACTAGATGGAAGTTTGCTGTTACATTGTTGTCCCTAAAAATGGAGGAACGCTGAGCAGCTCTCATTCACATATTTCTGCAGTGGTTGATGGCTCCTCTTGATCCTCATTTATTCCGGAACTTTCTTGTGTTTCAGGAAGAGGTGGGGGCATGGTGAATTTATTTGTCACTTGAGCTAGCGATGACCAACAGAAGCAAAACCTGCGGAGTCCAACGTTATTTGCCGTTGTTTTATTTCACTGCTGTACCGTGTGAGTCCTCAAGTGAATTTCAAGCTGGTGAAATGCGCCTGACTGACAGCCTGCAGAATGAAGTCCTCTGTTTATCATAGAATAAGTTGCACAATGTGGGTAGCAGTAGCGCGTTTCCTCCACCTTTCCTTGCCTCAACTTTGCCCTGGAAAGAAAACCTCCTAGGGATCAAGAAGATGGCAGGCAGTGTGTGAGTTATTTAATCCTTGGCCTCCTTTAATTTTCATAGCCTCATCTTTGTGCTTCCAGGTAGAGCTGGTTGGAAAATGCCAATGACTTTTCCTTGAAAATTTTGGGGAACAAATGGTTATTTTTGACATTTCCAGTGCATATATATATATCTGTTTCTTGGTGGGAAAACTGAAACTCAAAACCAATGAAGACCATCTTTATTTCAATAACCAAAACCGAAAATATTTTTCCAAAATCCCAAAATATTTTGTCTCCTGTTTGTTTTGGTTTTTTTTCATCAAAAGGGCAGAAAATTGAGACCAAAATGAAAATTTTCCTTGTGGACAAAAAACTGCTTTTCATCGCAGAAATGTTTGGCTTAAAAAATGTTGAGCAGCTCAAATTGCAGGCTTTCTGGTTGCTGCTAGGACTGGAAGAGGGATTGCAGAAACACAGATAGAGACTGATCCAGTAATGTTCCCAATCCAGCCAACGTATGCCTGAAATAAAGCTCATGAGAACTATTGTCCACACTTGCCAATGTCCCCAAGAAACTTCTTCAGATGTACTATGCCTAGGTCTTGCTCTGTGCTTAAATGAGGCACATCTGCTCCTGGTGCTGCACTCTCATCTATGTGAAAGCAAAGATCAAAATGAGATACCAAGGTAAAAATAGATGGATATGAGTAGAGTGAGTGGGAACTTCTGAAAGGAGATTCTTAGATACTGGCTGCTTGGAATAAATCCAAACCCAGTTGTAGCAAAGAGAAACTGTGATTACTATAATGCAAACCAGTGTGTGTGTGGTATGTGATTGTCACTATGAAAAGTTTTTGCCAGCACGGTAGCTCAGACACTAGGGAATAATGCATTATACACTGATGTTTTCCAGGACACTGATTCCTAGGGGGTTCCGGTAGGTTGTTTCCATCACATGCTGTGAATTTCTGAACCTCAAAGCAGTAAAGTAAGCCGTAGTTTCCCATAGGGCATTATCTCAGCACTACAAGGTTAAGATCCTTCCATCCCTACTTCAGAGGAAAGCTTCCTCCTTCCTAAAGTCTTCATGTTTCACCTGCCATCATTGCTCTTTGTGTTTAAGGCAGCGGGTTCACATTTCAAACAATGGAAAGTATAATGGGAAAAGCAAACCCCGTTCTCTGTTACAATATAACCTTGACCTAAAAAAAAGGCTCACTCGTTACCTAAACCCTTTGCATGTTAAAAGAAAACACCCCACTAAGATTAAAATGCCTGAGAAAAGGAGGTACCTAAGCTGCAGCTGCCCCCCCCCCCCTTGGCTCAGAACCTGTCAGGTTTCACAAACTAAGCAGAGTGGGGGATGGTTGGAGCTTAGATGGGAAAAACCAGGTGCCATAGGAATTGTGTGGATGATTCAGTGAGTGGTTGTCTGCCCGGTCACCGCTGGGCTATTGATTCAGAGTGTTCTAGAGAAGGGTGCTACAAGTGACATCTATTAGGTATCAAGTAATATTAGAGGTACTGATGGCTTGTGGTCCTGAATGGTACCATGGAAACTTTCTGTGGAGCAGGGATGTTAACAGCTTCCTGCATAATTACCAGGGGGGTTTGGGGTAGGCAGTATGCAGTTTCAAGTTGATACAATAAACTTCCTTGCTTCCAAATCGGTTTGGTATGCGCCATTAAGCAGTTGCCACCTTCCACTCTAGAAGTGGCAGAATTTAAGTGTTGGGTGAATTGATCAACGTATTGATTGTAACACATATTGCTATTAGTGAGGACATAATAAAAGAAGAAGTCAACTAGGAGTCACCAAGTTTCTCCCGATCCTTAAGGCGAGATTACTCAGTTTGCTTTCTGACACTTCTAGAGCTTTCTTTATTTATGTATTCCTATGCTAGCCTTTAGGCAAGAATGCTTTCAGACAGGGTTTATTGTTTGCATAGCACAGGCTTCACTTCCGAAGTATATTATTTTTCAAATACATTTTCCTTGAAAATAATAAAACAACTTAACGGGGGGGGAAACTTCATGAAACTTTTGGAAGTCTTGTGAAACCTGGGGCTCAAAAATGGAAATCCACGTAGAAAGCCAGAACTCATCATGCTTGCCAGAGCCAAACAAAGCTTGAACCTCAAAAGTTTTAAGCTTCTTTTTAAATAGAGCAACCATCATTTCTGTGTGGATCCTAAATTCTGCAAACAAGTTTTTCCCATCCCCACGTTTTTGCCCTACTCCCACCTAAGTCAGATTCACCCTACGGGGACCTCTATGCTTCGAGGGAGGAGAATTTTGTTTCCTGAGCTTTAAGCAGCCTCTTGCCTCTCCTCAAGCACTATAGGTTAATTATTGAAACTAGCAGTTCTCAACCTGGGGTCTGTTGCTGTTCTCCCACTAGGAGATAGACTAGACTAGAACCCGTTGCTGTTCTCCCACTAGGAGATAGCTGGCAGTGGTTCCAGCTCCTCCTTCAGGAATCCTGTAGGTGCAGGTGGAAACAAGGGTGCAGAATCACACTAGCTGTGAATAAACAATTGCTGCTATTGCCATAGGGCTGACCACAAATGGGACTGGGATTCTAGGGGAGGAGGTGGTCTGTATGATTATGAATGCAAGGGGAGGTGGATCCACTAGATGACCTATTAGACTGTGGTCCATGCCATGGAATAGCTTGGGAACCACTGGTCCAAACAAATGCTGTGCACGTGACAAGCAAAATGGTCTCATTCTGCATAGGAAGAAAACGATCAGTTCTGTGTTGCTCAGCACAATGTGCGATAGGCCCCATCCTTGACTCATGATGCTACACGGAAAACCATTCGGAGCAGATTCTACCTGGTTTGTTAGAGACTTTCTGAACTGGATGGCCACTGGGAGAATCCATCAAACCATCAGCATGATTCAGGCTCTTCATTAGGCAAGAGCAAGCAACAGTGAACGTGTTCCTGACATTGAACAATTGCTACTGGCTATCGGGAGACATTCATGCATTAGCTGAGACCTTTCTCCTTCTGCAGATAGCTACACATTGGAAATTGTGTGTTTAATTGCACAGATCCCAAGCAAATTAAAATGAGGTAACCAAATCAGTGATTGGTCTGCCATCTTCCAGTGTCCTGACACTCCAAGAGCCCTGAGCTCGCGGTAGAGACACATCTGCTGCTTTCTATATTTACGGTATCGCCCGTGCTTGAGTTTAAACAGGCAAAAGCAATTCTAAAAAGTAGGTGATCTTCATATAGGCTTATGGGGCCAAACCTGCTCCTACTGGAGTGATCAGCAAAATATTCATTGACTTCAGTGGGGCATGATCAGACAGCTTCCAACAATCCTCCGCTCCCTCCCTTTCTAATCAGCCTTTTTAGGAGAACCATTTATGTTAGACTGGGAACCCCTGGGGGCAGGGATCTTACTTGGTGCCAGTGTGAATAAAGAGCTCTAGCTGCCTTGGTGAATCCGGATAGTATGGTGATGAGGGTCACCTAAGTAGAAGGATAACTAGATAGATGGTTCTGTACGGGAACAGTTAGATGCCATTCACTGTCACCGAAATTTCATTTGAGAAAAAAATGTATTAACTTCAGCAGTGCAAAAAACAAGTGAACAAAATGCCCTAGCTGGCCAGATGTGGCAGGTGGACAAATGGAACCATTTATAACCTTTAATTAGAATATCTATCTGTATTGTCCATCTCATCTACTGCTCCATTCAGTGGTATCAACCTATGATATCTTGAACTTCTCTGGGATAAATTCTCATGGGGAATGGACGTGCATGTAAGTGAGAGAGAGCTGGCTTGTTTATTATTTTGCAAAAGATTGTGATGCTTCTGTTGCCCATGATTTATCTGGGACCCTGGTTTCCAAGAAAAGAGGCCTGTTATCGGTTAGGAATCCTCCCCATTTATCACTGGTTCTCTAAGGAAAGCAAAAATGCGCCGAACGTGCAGGAGCCCCCCAGGTTAATTCAGTTTGGGCCTGTTTCTAAAGTCTCTCTCTCTCTTCTCGTCTCAGGAAAGCAGTCTCTGTGCTAGCACTTCCCCTCGGGAAGAGGTGCCTGGGACTCCAGCCTAGCCATACATCTCTGTCAAAATCTCTATGAATAAATTAACCTTTTAAAAGATTAGTGCACCCTAATACCGCAGGGTTTAAAAAAAAAAAAAAACCAGAACAAATGCTAATAGTGCCTTGACAGACCTCGCCAGGTTTTGTTCTGTGGATCATCAACACAGAGTTATGTTGGGGAATGCTTTAAAGGCATAGCTATGCAAATATGGACCAGTTGGCCTAATTCTTTCTGTGCCCGGGTTGAGGAGGACTTGAATGCAAATTCAAACAAGTCATTGTGGGTGGGTAACCTTCATTACCACTAATAATAATAATAATAATAATAAATAAATAATAATCCTGCCTTCACCTTCTATAGCACATTTAATCCAAGGAGCCACTGGTACTTCACCCATATTATTAATTAACCAAGAGAAATTGACTAACTTCAGGCAACCAACTTTGAAGAATTTGGCCACTATATTTCACAACCAGCAGCTGAAATATTTGCCCCCCCCCTCAATTTATTTCTGAAACAATGGAACACAGTGAAGCTCCAATGTATTTCTTAATCAGCAGTTCAACTGGCCCCTGCCCCACTTCTTTTGCCTCTTTAGCCAAGTCCCTATTTCCGTAGGACAGATCAAGGAGAGGTCAGGCATCTTTTGCACTAGTCTCTTGCTGTTGAATGGCTGGAATTGATCTGATCTTTTCCAGACATTCACTGGGGGCCGTTTCAAAGATGATGGGAAGGGGTGTTTTGATTTTTGATCCTTTTGAGATGAATTATGGGGAGGAAGCTGTCTGCTATTGGAGGAATTAGTCAAATTCCTTGTCAGATGTGCAGTCCCATTAAAAATGCATTATCTGTTTTCAAAGCTTAAGTATGGTGTCGGTTGAGAGTCTTTAAAATATTATTGTAAACTTTCACTGAGAAAAAGGATCTCTGAGTCTTTCATGAAGGCTAATCCCATTTCAACTACTTAAACCATCCCCTCCTGGGGTGGCCTTCCCAAGCAATATCAAGCAGGAGCAGACGTTAAAAGTATCTCATGAAACTATTCAGTGAAACTCACACTGGAAGGTGTATGGATTTGTTTTAAGGCATTGTTAGCAAAGCTTGACTCCTTGAATTCAGTTGATATGTTGTGATAATGATTTTGCTTCCACATGCTTCTAAAAATCACCCTTTGTGTTTGTGTGTGATATTTAGGGCCTTATGTTCACAAACCCTTATGGACCAAGCCTCCAAAATGTGTTTGCACCTGCTTGAGTGTGCAAATCCCACAGATGAAAATGCAAAGGGAGGATGGGTTGTCCTTGAGCCTGTGTGTGCATTTTGCAATTTTATATGCTCATTTTAGAAACAACCCTGGAATATTTTGTGCAAATGGAAAACACTAAGAACTCCTTTTATTTATAAAATGTCTTGGTGTCTCATATTTCCTAATTTTTTTTATTATTATTCTCCATATGCAAATCAAATTTGCATGAAAATCTCACCTGTTCCTCATCTGTTCTTCACTTTAAGTCATAATCACAGAATCATCCAAACTATTCAGGGAAAAGACTTGATAGGTCATTCACTCATCCCCTGGCTGGTATAATATTATTCCCTGCATTGAATGTCTAGAGCTTTGTTCAGTTGAGCTTTTAATGTTTTAAACAATGGTGTTTCCATCACTTCCCATTCACAGTCCAACATTCTCATCCTTAAGAAGTTTCTCATGAAATGCAGCTTAGCCCTTTCTTTTTGTTATCCCTTGTGTATGACACCAGACATCATTATCAAGGCAACCCTGTTTTGATGTCACAAGTGATAAAATGTCATATTTAGGGTTGAAAGTTCTAGCTGAGGTAGGGTCACTTTTCTGCTATCCAAGCCAGGTTATTCATCAGTACAATACGAATATAACTCTCTAGTCCAGTCTATATTGTTCTTATAACACGTCATCTCCATAATATCTGAGCCCCTTGTAGTCAGTCTGTGTAATCAATCTGTATATGTTTAATAATGAAGAAAGTGGGGTGGCCACATCTTTGAAGAGAGGAGAAAGCCTTTGGCTGGCAAGGGACTCCTGCTAGGTCCATGCCAGCACTGGGGGGCATGTTTCTTTTCCATGATAGGAATTGGCAGAAAGTAAGCAAATTCCCCCAGTCTGGCTGAACATCCTGGCACGATCCAGTAACCTTATTTCCCAACTGGTTCTCTGGCAGGTCTGTTGGTTTCTATAACAACTTGAGCAGGGATTAAAGTCAGCCGGAGTTGTCCGGAGGGGAGCTCTGGTAAATATTTTCAACCCTCCTGGAGTTTTTATAGCATGTTGGGCGGGGGCTCTGGGAAATACTCTATAAGAATTTAAGCCCTGAACTCAAGCCCCTCTGCATCACAGTAGGCAAATAAAGCATAGCACAGTTCCTCTGTTATCTCTTGAGATACCAATAACGTTATGGATTCAAATCCCTGCTAGGCAGCTTTGCCAATCCACCTGTTAAAATATTTTTCAAACAACAATGTATTAAAATAGCTATAAAAGTGCTAAACATTTTAGGTAATATGTTATGTTTGAAACCTTTTAGATGTGCTTTGATTTTATTTTTAACTACAGCTGAACTCCCAAGAGATCTCTTGGTGGCTTGAAAACAAACATGGCAAGTGAAATAAAGTGCATAGGAAGGAGAAAACAAGCCACAGCCTGACTTTTAACTGATCCATATAAACATTCAGTCTGATGTTTTACAAACCAGTGCTTAAGACAGCCCCTGTTCAGCTCAATAAATCAAGTGAGACTAACAAAGATTTTTCACACCCCTCTCCATTTTTGGGTGATTGGCTGGGTCTGGAACTGCCAAAATAGTGAGAGATGGGTTGTCCTGGGTGAGATTGCCAGCTACATTTTGCAGAACACAAGAAATCTGTAAGGTTTGGATAAATTTTGTACAAGCATCTAGAATGAAACCCTGGCCCCACTGGAGTCAATAGAAATGCTGCTATTGACTTCAGTGGAGCCAGGATTTCACTTTATATAAAATTAGGATGAGAGCAGTCAAGTCACCCTGAAACCTGCTCATGACCCCATCACAGTCCCCATGTTGCAAAGACATGCAGTAGAATATTCGTGGAAAAGATTAGAAAAGGAAGATGACCACAGCTGACTCAAATTCATTCCAGTCTTTATCTGAAGGAACATTAACAGGTAATGTTTGGAGATATTTGCTGAGCTCCCATTGTCAGACATCTACCAAATGCCATCCTGGGACAATGGAACATTGGGCAATAAAATGGGCAATAAACCCTCCTCTGCTTTTTATTCTATACCTTATTCATATCTCAGTGTTTTCCTTCTGTGATGGTTGCATCACTTTTGCTCCAGTGCGCCTGCCATGTGGCAATCCTTTGCTAAGACACTGTTGAAATCACTGGAATATGAAGAGGTGCCTGTCTTATACCTAGCTGCACAATAAGTCTGATCTACCTGAATACACAGAGTTACTTCTGCAAAACAGTACATGCACTCAGCCTACACCTACATGTACACAGAAGTCCAACATTTGAATTCTACCTGGAGAGATGTATGTAGAGCAGGTCAAAATTTTTCAAGTGAAACTTTTTCCCTCCAAAAATATGGTTTGTTGAAACTGAAATTTCCAGTTCCGCAAACATTTTGCATTCGCCCATGAGAAACATCAAAATGAACATTTTTATTTTGCATTGACACTTAGAAACGAAATGGCCATTTTTATTTTGTTTCATCTTAAAATGCCATTTTGTTTTGAAATGTCTGTTCAAAATGAAAACTGCCATTTCACCTCAGTTCCCAGCTTCCTGGGGGAAAATTGAAATTTTTCCACTGAAAAAAATTGAAATGAGGATTTCTCATTAGAATTTTGGGGGTGGGGGGGAAGAGAGTTTGGTTGACTGCTCAGCTCTACTGGTATGGTGCACAGCACAGCAGGTGCAGTCCCATGTACTTGGACCTTCCTGGTATATTCAGAAGCACAGTAGCTATGTTCTACCTAGACAGACCAGGTGGATTCAACAGCCTTCAAAGGCTTAATAATGCCAGAGAACCAAGCAAATAAAATATACTTGGTATCATTGTTCTTTTTACAGCAACAGTGCCACACTTTCACCATTTCTCCTAGTGTTAGAGAACTCTCCTATTACAATATGAAAAATAGACCTTGAAATATTAAAAGGAAAAATACAAGGGAAAGAGACTTAACAGCCCACCGGTATTATGATGGTATTACAGCTCAGCTGTATATTCACAAAGACAGGTGCATTCAGAATTAACCTAATGAAAGCACCTAAGATTTCTTCCCCCCGCCCATTCTCATCAAAGGAAGCACACGTGGTCCTCTGCCTTTACGTCTTAAGCAGTCCCATGGGCTAGCTTATGTACCATATGATGAAGTTGCAGGGTAACTTGGTTTAGGCTGTTCTGGATTAAAGGGAGTTGTGGCTGCCTTGTTTTTGACATTTCCTTGCTATTGTGGGTTGATGTCAGCATGTTAATGTTGTTTTAACAAAGTTGTATGTGTTTACCATACATAGCAGGGCCTACAGAAAGCCCCTTGCAATACTGTTCCTACTGTGAGCGAGTGATTCCTTCAAGCCTGAACTAATTTAAGAAAGTATTGGCCATCTGATTTCAATATTTGCAAGCAGAGCAAATTCGTGAGTGGATTGTTGGCTAGTTTCACAGCAAGGGGCACCTGCAAGCGATCAACGTGGCTCATACGACTAGGTGTCAGTGCACAATGGGAACAACAACAAGAGTCGAGAGTATGTGGGGATCACTCCGCCAGTGGAGAGAAGTTAACGGGGAAAGGAAAGAAAATATCATGGTGAAATGTTTTCATTGCTTGGATAGTCAGCAATCAAGGACTGTTCAGAGCCATGGAAGAAACAGGGCTGGAGATCGAATGTGAGAAGGCAGGTATGGAGTAAGGTGCAGTATTCCCAGAGCTGGCGTCACTCCTGTTATGCCAGCCTGCAACCAACCAGATGGCTCAGAGGTGTAAAGTGTGCCAGGAGGGAAGCTGGTGGTGGCATAAACGGTTCACATTCTCCTTTTGTCAGAGAGAAGGGGAGGACTGTTATATAGAATCACAGTCCATTTTAAACTGGAGACACTTATTAAAGAAAGCATCTGTAACCTATAGGCCTGAACATACAGGCTTCTGCACAGCTTGAGTTCCAACTTTTTCTATGTTAACCCCTTCTGTGGAACTCAGAGACATCTAGTGGCTGAATAATATATTGCAAGCAAACACGTGGTTGCCAAAACCAGTGTGCCTCCGTATTTGGGCAGGGCTGGCTGGGAAAGGGCCTAGCCAAAGAGAATACTGATTCAATACCTCCCCCAAAGTGGGTTTCACCATTGGCGTTTCCAGTGAGAACTAAAGTTGCTACTTCCTTGTTGGAACTGAGCAAGGACAATGGTCACAACACTGCTTTCCATCCCCTGAGGGCGATGGCCTTTGCTGGCACAAAGAAGTACATCTTGCACACCTCTCTGTGCCTTCTTCAGTGAATCTGGCTGCTAGCCTGATATGGAAATCTGATGAATACGGATCACATTATATAAAGGGAATATTGAGACAAGGGAGCCATGCATGATTGCCTATGCATGTGTGAGAGTGAGCGAGATGGAGGAATAGGGGGGATTCAATTTGTGAAAAGAAGGAGCAAAACAAAGGGGAGAGTGACAGTCCCTTATAGAAAAGTTCTGCAGAATTTAATAGGAATGAATCCATCAGTGTTCTACAGAAATGTAATAGGATTCAATAGAAATCACCCTAAATGCCTATAAAACTTAACAAAGAATGCAAGCCTTTTTAGAGCTGTTTTGAACCATCTAATACAGCAGGGTTATAATTTCCTATTATATTCTACATGGTGGTTCAAAATAACTTATGGAGAAGTTATATACGTCTTGCTGTACTCTTCCCATTGTGTGCTGGCCTCCGACACATACCGCCTCAGGGTATCTTTGAGGCAAATCACGTAGGCTGTGCAGTGACACTTTCGCAGGCTCAGAAATGTAAAAACTATCATATAAGTTTAGGATAAACACTGAAATTATCTGAACCACAGCAAAAACCCCCCTTTGGGTCCAGATTCCTGCATCACTCATTCATAGGGCCGCTGTATCCCTGCCACACTCTTCGTAGCACATATGTTATGTCACTATTTGCCTTTTACTTCTTAACTTTGTTTTTACTTTGCTCAGCTGCTCCTGATTTTACAGAATAGAGGTACCCCAATTCGGGTCAGTGGCAGGCGTTAAGTGCTATTGGTCAACGTATGTTTGCGTTATTAATATGTTATTAATATGCTCTTCTACACATCTGAAATAACACTGATTTTTCTTTCCCCTCTCCAAATAAGAAAATGAGCCCAAATTCTGTTTTGCCAGTTGCTGCCTCCTATCACTTTCAATGGCCTCTTCCCGGGAGGTAAGAAAACAACCCTGTGTACTTTTCACCAGCGGTATTCTGTTGTTTTGGCTTTTCTGTCAATGACTGGTTTCAGGCGAATCTATCAGCACGCCTTGCCAAAGACCAGGTTTTGGATGTTTGCTTTGGGAACATTTTGTGGTTGGATGGCTGTGCTCCATTCCACATGTAAATATGGGCAAAGACTCACATTCAACAGTCCTAAACCTTTGGACCCAGGTCAAAGAAGCTATCCCCTCTCTTTAATACGTCAAAATTTTGCATCAAGCAAAAGGGCTATTTAGTAGCAAGAATGCCCGAGTCTTGCCAAGCCTATGATTTGATTTGATTTTTTTCAGAAATGCCGAGCACAAAGACTGAACCTTTATTTAGGAGGAGATGTAGGAAGGCAAAGCTGACTTGAATCTTGGACTGTCCAATTTGGAACGATGGCTTAAGGAATGGTGTCTTTTTTCCCTCAGCTTGCACTTGTACTTGAGGCCAGCTTCCACCCTGTTACATGTGTCTAAATCACTGTTAATGCCACAGCTTCAATAGAACCACACTGGTGTTACTGAGACTGGAGTTTGGCCCCTGGACTATTTAAGGCCTGGTCTTTCTTCTCTTAGTCAAAGGATTGAAAAGATGACTTGACTTGCACTGGTCGGCAGGGCCCAGTGCCCAAGAATGGGATCCGCCGTGTGCTCAGCTCTGTTGGAAATGAAGTCCCGCCTGACTAAGGCTGGCTAAATTGTGCCCTGAGCGTGAAACTCAGAGAGCCCGCAAGAAGCCTGTACGTTGCTCAAATCCTAAATGGGGCTAAAGTGAATTTCACCTTGTATTAAGCTGTTTGTATTACCCACCTCTGTACACTGTAGGCGTCACCACCTGGAACAGATAGTTGGTCCATCCATTTTGCCTTGTTTTCCAAAACACGTCTGGTAAGCGTTACCATGCACCGTCAGACAGGAAGGTGTGCTGCGGAAATTGATTTTCTCTGCAGAATTGACTTTGCTATGCCACAGGACGAGGCCTTATAAAAAGGGGCTTACCCCTGCAAACACTTACTCACACAAATCCTCCTCACTCATATGAGTAGCCTCGTTGCCTGCAGAGTTACCGCTTAGGGGGATGTGGGTTTGCAGGCAAATTGAAACTGGTTCAACAATCCTATTCAGACCCAGGTATCTGCTGAAAAGGGATCTGCTGCCATTTCTCTCTGCAGAGCAGTTTGCAAGCCCGCATGGTGAGAAGTCTCTTGTTCCATGTAGACAGCGTGAAAGGCATTAGGACATAAAGAAGTCTCATTATGACCGACAGCCCTAGGACCAGCGGCACAGGGGCCATTTTACAACAGTCAGGAAAAAGACCTTCATTTGGAACCAAACTCAGCCCGGCTCTTAGTGGGAGCGAAGCAAGAGGGTTTGTTCTTGCTCCCGGCGTGGCTGCATTTGTACCCCCGTGTGTGATGGAAGCTCTGGCCTCAGTGTGCGGGAGCTGCTTTATCTTACACCCGCCTGGTCTTTAATGTTTCTGTTGCAGACCCCATTGGGTCACCCTCCTTCTGCATACCCATTGCCAAATCAATGCGCCACACTGCTTAGCCACTTACACGCATTCATGATCATCTGACACCCATTGTGTGTCTCATGACACAGTTTACATCATTGCTGAATTTGGCCCAGGAAACTTTCATAACAGCTGCACCTTCTTACTCCAGGGGCTGCATTTAACTCTCTACCACTGAGGTACCTTCCAGCAAAAAGCTCAGAAATGGCAGGTTTAACCACTAGACCTGCTGTTCAGCATTCCAGAGTGCTGAGCTGAGTAAGGTGGGGGCAGCATTGCTTGCTGGACAAAGTTTCTAAACCACAAAGAAAAGCTGAAGCCTTCTAAAATTGAAGAGTTTGAATGAAATGGTCAAGTGGCCCTTCACTGTCTGCTAGGAGCGACCAGACTCTGAGTGTGACTGAAAACAGCCCGGGGAGTTCTCATTTTATACCTTGGGTCACCTTTCTCTGGAGTTGCAGGTTCTCATTCACAGTGAACTGACAGAATTTCTGCTCCTTGAGCAAGGAAGACACTAGCACAAGCAAATGCTGTCCTGAAGCACACTGATATTTATAGTTCAAATCCCTCCATATATCAGTATGCAAGCTCCAGGCAGCCCCCGGGCACTCAGAGACATGGAGATGTGGTGCCTGATGTTGCACAGCGAGCTTTTTCTGCTGTACACGGTGCCCATTGTCTTTTCTCCCTGGACAGGCCTGACTAGGTCTCTGCACAGACATTCCTGACAGTGCAATGGATGCTAGCCGTGTGGCTTTCTCTAAGTGACTAAAGGGATCTCTGGAGCAAATGTGCTTTAGTGTGTGTGCATGTGTCTCATTTCCTTTCGGAGAGACAGGAAGCACATGTGTCTACCTAGGCCTTATCTAAGCAGCTAGCTTGATGCTAAACTTTCCCTTCCATTATCATTAGTCCTTCAAGGGAAACTTCTTCCAGGATTTTCTGACTCGCATCCTGGAAACTTCTTTTTTCAGTGCGTTGGCTCTTGATGGAGATTTTTTTTCTTCCTTCATACTTGGACGTGCTGGATGCATAAGACAAATATGTTTAAATAACCCAATCTGCTCCTTCTGTCAGGCAATGTCTGGATTCTCTCTGAAGGACTCTGTGGTGCATGTCTGACATCTTGGATCACTGGGCTGACACTGTGTCAACGGGAGAGGTAGAATTTGGCGCATTCTTTGCTGCCCAATGGAGTGGAGGGAAGGAGGGAGGGGGAAGGCACACACCCTGCACCAGGGATTAAGAAGAGGGAGGTATAGGAGCCATGTATGCATGCTCTGTGCCTGCTGTTGGTTCTCCCATGCCAGGGGTATCCATTGGTGGCCCTTCTGGGGAGGAGAGAGGGATAGGGGATTGGCCCCAGAATGTCTTTCCAGTGCACTGTCCCATTAACATCATGCAGGTCCACAAAGCAAAATGAAAGAGTAACAAAATCTATTTAATAAACCTCTAGGGTAAATGAAACCAGTGCCTGGCTATGAATCAGCACCTCTAGCTTTATTCATAGCAGCCCCTCTCACCAGAGGTGGTTCTGTCAGCCATCTCTTTCCTTAGGTGTTTGTCATTTGACTGTGAAAAATTGGCTCTGTGCTCAGCTAAGAAGGGTTTGGGGTTTTTAAACTGGGGTAAAGACCACAGCAGCATCTCCTGTTGCAGAATATGAGAGAAGGGGAAAACCAGATGATAGATGTGAGCGCATGGGCCATGAAGAGGGAGAAAAGGGGAATGGGTTAGCAGATTACCTCCTGAAGAAGAATGAAGAGGAGAAGGGTGGGAATGGACTTGGAGGATGCAATATGCCAATCATCTACTCCCTGAAGACTTCCGAAGGGGAAAGTAGTAGATGGCCACCGTTCCCTTCCCAAGACATCTAGAGTCAAGAGGGAAATCTGTTAAGAAAAGAGCTTTTATGGAGAGATGTTATGTCTCTGGCTGGCTCCATTGCTCTTAGAGGGTTGGGTTTGTATTTGCCGCAGAAGGTTTACAAAGCCCGATTCTCTGAACAAACCACTGAGAGTCACGGTTTCAATGATGTTTTCAGTCCCACCCTGGAAAAGTGTCTGACTTTGGAATTGATAGTTATCTATGCAGTGTCCTCTTTCCTGTTCTTTCTCACTCACATATGTGCACAAAGTGATCATCCTGAGAGCACCATCTCCAAGATCATAGAACAAGCTGTAGGATATTGCTGTGTTCTTAAAGAATGCAACGTATCACAAACTATTGAGTTATTCCTATTATTCAAATTATGGAAAAACATAAACTAGTTTCTTTGTGCATGGAGTAGTGCGCTCTAGTGGTGGTGTGCAAACAGAATGAATATTGTTCTATAGATTTGAGTTATTAAACAATTGCCATTTTATTCTGGGTTGTTTCATGGACATGTGATGTCACTTTCTGTAAATTTCTTTTTCTTGAAATGATTGACTTGGCTCTGAAACATGCAAATATTCATATTTTTAACACGATCTTTTAAATCAGGATTCCAGATTTTGGAAATGCCAAAGCTTTCTCTTAAAACAGGACCATTAATTTTTTTCACAGAAAACTGCAGAATTATACACATTTTTCCAAAAAACTGATTGCTTGTACAAATTCTAAATGAAAAACAAAACCTCTCGTTTGAGATTGTCTAATTTGGCTGTGAATATTTAGCAGAGCTTATGGCATTTCTTTCTATCCTGACTGCCTGTTTAATTTGTCACTGTCTTCATTTTTCATTAGCTTTAAGTGGCGTGAAATGGAGATGCGCAACTCAGTTGAGCAATGTACATTGCTGGGGTCCAGAACTGGAAGCTTCTAGGACCATTGCTTAGTTAAGAATTATGTAAGGGGGTTTTAAGCCAATTTTTTCAAAATTAGGAGTCTACAGTTATGCTGCTGAAGGGTGGAATTTTCAGAAGTGCTTAAGTAACTTAGGAGAACAAGTGAGCACATTGAAAGTCAACGGACTTGAGCTCCTAAGTCACTTACACGTCTTTGAAAAATTTCACTTTCAGGCCTGGTCTGTGCTTAACATTTAGGTTGACATAGCTATGGTGCTTGGGGGTGTGAAAAAAACCACATCCCTGATGAGCATTGCAGCTGTGCTGACCTATCTCCTGGTATAGATGCAGCGAGGTCGCCTGAAGGATGCTTCCATCACTCGGGGAGGTGGTCTTCCTACAGTAATAGAGAACCTCATCCATTGCTATGGGCTGTGCCTATACCAGGGAGTTACGCTGGCACAGCTATGGCACTGTCGCTGTGCCGCTATAGTCTCCCTAGTGTAGACGTGGCTTTGATTCATATTTAGGCACCCCCAAAAGTTACCTGGTTTTAAAAGCATTCCACTCACTGAGCAGCTCCTAATGACTTTGATGGGAGCTGCTGGGTGCTCAGCACTTATGGAAATCAGATAATTTATTTAGGAGCCCAACTTTAGACGTGTATGTTTTGGCCTTGAAACAGAGGGATGATTGCTACATATGCTTTTATCTTGACAGTATTATTACAGCCTTTGCCAGTAGGTGGGGTTCCAACCCTATCAAAGAAACCATGGAAACGTCGTCTTGCTTATATGTGCTTGCTGTTCCTGCACATCCATACACAGGCTGGCCACATCTGGAAATGTTTGATTTGATATAGTGTCGTTTTACATTGCAGAAATGAGCGTAAGCGGTTTTTTAACCCACCAAGTGAGAAATGTGATCTGGGTTTTACTACCGACCCTTTAAATAAAAAACAGATCGCTTATTAAACCATTATCTATCAAGGATATGGAGAGAGTTAGAAAAATCTCAGGATCAGAATCAAATTGAAATTGACACGTTTCTGTCTACTGTCTGATACTAACAGTGTGTTTCATTCTTGGGGGAGGGCCAGAGGTTGGGCTCGGGTAGCTGCATAAATGCAGTCTTGAAATCACCTCACAAGGGGGAAAACAAACTCAGAATTTAACCAGAGCTATAGGATAAAGAAACACCGCTCACATCCTATCCTTGTATCTGTGTTTGCTTTGACCATTTCCATTTAAGTACGAGGCATCGCCCATAGGAAGTCCCTGAAATGTATTATCATGTGCTGCTTGTTATCCAGATTTATCCAGATCCTCTCTTGTGAGCTCTTGTGAGTGGTAATAGATCAGAGGATACCAACTCCATTCCTGTGCTTCGTTTCTTGGAAGAGCTAACGTATGGACGGTTGCATCTACTATGCATGCATAAGAAAGCCTATGGAGCAAATTCCTTGCTGGTATAAATAGGCATGACTCCACTGAATCCCCCCTCTCTTATGCTAGTGGGGACTTTGGACCTATGTGCCTGTACTTGAAGAGGCATCCAGCTGATTTGGGGCATTACAGAAACCAGTTTAAGGGATGCTTATTAGCTGCTACAATTAATTCCCGGATCCCTTCACCCTCTGTGCCCAGTTCCTGATGTGGGCAGACGCCCATTGACTTTAATGCAATTGCTCATGTGAGAAAGGCCAGAAGAATTTGGCTTGGTGTGAATTATGGCAGTAGGCATCTGAAATGAAACCAAGATCAGATTTGAAATGGATTTTTGCCATCATGTTGCATTTAAAAGCTCATGTTACTTTGGTGGTATTATATAGCATCACACTTGACCAAATTGATGTGTCATAAGCTGCCTAATGTAACTATATACTGCATGAATGCGACAGAATGCCTCAGAAAAGTGATATTTCATGCTTTTGCGCTAACATTTGGGCAATGATTAAATCCACTAGAAGTGGGTATGTCCAATTGTTCGTTTGGATTGGCAAATAATTCATTACCCACATTATCTTTGTTTGAAATGTCACTGCTTGGGGTAAATCATTAAGGCCCTACTTTAAATCCCAACACAGATCTTCAGGCCAAATTCTCTCCCTCTCTTACACGCACACTGAAGTGAATGGAAGCTGCCCACAGGCAGAGTCAAAACGTAGCTTCTGGTGTGGGCTGGAATAATTGTTTCTCTTCGTAAGTGGGCATTAGCAATGAGTGGACCGGAACCGTCTCAGAGAGGTGGTTCCAAACACTGGTAGCTTTACTGAACCACTTTTGGTTTTCAGATCTCACCCGGGCAGGCAATTAGGTGGGAATGCAGCAAAAGGCACTGTGGCTTTGAGTAGTAAGCTGGAAGTCAGGATCCCCTGAGTTCTAATCCTAGCTTTGCCATGACTCAGTGTGAGGTTTTGGGAAAAATCATGTCCCCTCCCCGGGCCTCAGTTTCCCCAGCTGCACAGTTGCAGACAGTTAATGCTATCTCACAAAGGTGTTGTCAGAATTAACAAACCAGCTCTTAAAAAGAGTTGAGAAGGCACAGGGTCTGAATCTGCTCTCATGTACATTGATCTAACACCAGTGGAGTACTCCTAGTTCACACCAGCAGAATCAGGCCTGCGACATACTGTGTCAATGCAAAGTGTTGTGATCAGGGCTTGAAAAACCCACTCTCCTGCTTGCCCAGGACAGGTAGAAATTTCATCCAGGTGAGTGGGCCGGGTGGGGCCAGGGAACTGTTAGCCCCTTTCCCAATAGTTGGAGAGCAGAGATTGAGGAGCCATTGCTCTTCTGCAGAGGGGCAGCGAGGAGCAGGAAACAAAGTGGCATGGGCACCACTTCTCCTTTAAAAAGGGATGGGAAGGAAGGAAGGAGCAAAGTAGCTGGAGATGCCTCTGGCTTTTTCCTGTGGAGCAGTGGAGTGTTCCATAGGTGTGAGGAGGATGAAAGTCTCCAGTACATTCCAGAGCTCTGCAAAGAGGTAACAGGCCCTATTGATGTATGGCGGAGGAGGGGAGAAGGTGGCTACACAATTAATGGGGGAGGGAGAACCTGGAGTTGCTTAGTGGGCTTGGAGAAGAATCTAGAATTCATTAAGGGGCGTGAGAAGAAGAGCATAATTCAATCATGGAGAGGGGCTAGGGCAGAGCAGAGTCCAAATGGACTGGTGGGGGCAGAGAGCCCTGTGTTTGTGTATTGGGGGGAAGCCTGGCACGTCTCAATGGGGGGAGGGTTGTTTAATTGGCAGGGGGACCAAGATGTGCCTTGCTGGGGGTTCGGAAATGATTAACTGATGAGGGGGCAGATTTGATTTGTTGGGGGAGTGGAGACGTGGCTCAGTGCATTCCATAGGCGTGGTGTGGTGGGGTGTGGGGCAATGCAGGGACCTTTCACCCAGGCTTTTGTAGCCTTACACCCCTAGTGAAGGAAGTTTTCCAAGCCCTGATTATCATCTCTTTGGTGGCTTCCGGTGGGTTGGAAACACCGTAAGAACTGAGTTTCTGCAGCGCTCCGGAAAACAGGGACAAAACCCATAAACAGCCTCATAGGTGAGGAGAGAGAGTTTGCCCAGCTCCCTCTGCATCTTGCTATCACCAGGCCAGTGCCTTAGCCACAGGGTCCGTCCTATTTCTAGTCCTGAACAAAAGTCCAAACCAGTTCCCGTCCCAGTCAATGGGATTCTTTCTACTGTGGGCCCAGACCCAAGTGATTGCCAGCCTTCATGCCGTAGGGTGCTGGTGCCACTCAACGAGAGAGGGCATCCTGCTTGCAGCTGAAATGGAATGCAACCGATAAGCCACTTGCAGAGGTTGCCCAGCAGAGAGAGAGACTCATTTTAAGCTTTTGCCTCCCTGCATGCCAAACACATCAGTAGGACTTCAGTACAAAAACCAACCGGAAGCTATCTGCTAGGCTGGCAAGAGGAAAATCTGTTCCCCAGCACCAGCTCACTGTGTGACATGCAACATTTCAAAGCACAAATTGACCTTTCTTGGAAGTGATAACTGAAATAACATTTCACCATTTAAAATTAGAGACACCTCAACAACTACAACAAGTGTTGTGAGTTTCCCTCTTATCAAGTCGGAGGGGGATTTCTGATCTCTTCTGTGTCGAATTCTTGATTGGCTGTCACCATTCTTGATATGCCCTGTTGCCTGCAGTGGATTGGCCAGGGGCAGATTTATATCCTCCTGTCACAGCCAATAGAAATAAGGTGTTTCTTGAGTCACTGTTTAGTTACAGTGACAGAACCCTGATTGGGTGAAGCCTTGTGATTTATGGGTTTTTGCTGAGGAGTAACTGAGTTTTATCAGAACATAATGATGTGGTACTAATGCTCATTGCGAGTCAACATGGCTGACCAGTTTTAAAAGGTCAGCTTTTGACCTTGTCTGCATTTAAGTAGATCTTATTGTACTGTAGGTAGGCTGGGGTTACGTATTCACAGAAAACAAAAGCCCACATTGTATCTTTCTCTCCTCCCCCCTGCCTCCTCCATTTTGTTTTAAAGGTCTGCAGGAAATATTTTTTCTTTTCAGGTTGATGTATGTGCTGCTGTTCCTAGTGCATTAATGTGATTGCATTTTGGATATGATGGCCCCTTAGACATTCCAGATGGAATGCTGGTTTCTATTTTTCAGTTCAAGGGGAACTTAGACTGGGTGTGGTAGGAGAAATGTCTTGAAGAAAAAGATGGCAGCCTGAAATGCACTGAAAGACTTCTCCAGGCCCTTGATCTCTTACTTGTGCAATTTTAGGGGTCTCGCTACTCATGGAAAATACCCTTAAATACAATTGTGAGATGTATACATGCAGAGAGAGGTGGAATTAGACACTCGAATTGCTGCTTTTAATAATGGCCTAATCCAAAGCTCACTGAAGTAAATGGTAGCTGTGCAAAGTGAACTTCTCTGTGCTATCAAAATATGCCTTCTCCCCTTCAGTTCTGTCACCAGGCAGCACTATGATCTTGTTGCCAGGAAGGTTATGGTGTTGCATTCATTGCAAATAAAACAAAAGCTGGGCCAGTTAATAGCACTTCCTTTTCTAAACCAGAGATCACACTGTCAGAGCAGTCATCCTCTTCGATCCTCATTTAAAATGTTATTACATTTTCTATTACAAGCATGTGGTTGAGTAAATAATTGAGATCCCAGAAGATCCTTTGTGAAGGGTTAACATACAACTTGATTGTGCTGAGCATTGAATTTCAATGGGATATTGGTGTCTTTCTCCCTTAGGCTCCTTTGCAAATCTCACTCTAAATCTTTCACTAGATACCACTGAGGTTATTGACCCAGATGTTTACAGCTGTATTGGTAATGTTACCAAGTTCATGGGCAATACACTGTTTCTACAGCTGGTTTGTAAGCCATTGTGCTGTCAAGTAGTTTCAAAAGATCATATATGCATATAAATCTCAACGTAGCAAATATACACCAGTACTAATTTGCAGGATATTGACACCGTACAAATAGTGTAACATACTAATTTTATGAGTCATTTTTGTATCACAAAAAGAAAAGGAAAAAAAAGACACCTTTCCTGTGAGGATAAGTTTGGAAGAAATAACATTGTAATTCATGTACTGTACATACATAACATTTTACAGCTATTATTTAATGCCTTTTACACTTCAACTCCAATTTGCCCATGGATCTTGTTTGCTCTTTATGTTTCTGCTTGGATTTTACATTCAGGGTCTGACATCTCTCTTGTACCCTTTGCCATGTCCAGGTAACGAGCTGTTTCACATCTGGTGTCAATTAGGAGAAAGTCCATGACTGCTGTTGATTCTTTGAAAGGTGTGATTCTGAGGACCAGATTCTGATCTGGCTATTGTAAAACCAAAGCAGCTCCATTAGCATCAGTGGAGTTATTCTTGTTATTTCTTATTTGTATCTTTCTTGATTTAGATTGCTGATTTATAACCAACAAAACCTGGCCGTAAATGTCTCTCTCTTCTAGTTATCTTTCCTATGGGGGACTGATTATATTACACGCTGCCTGGTTGTGTATTATTTGTAGTTCCATTGTGAGCACCGTGGATGAAATTATTTCTCGGTGCAACTTCTAATCTGGCCATTTTGATACTCGTGAGTGAATGTCTGTTAGTAACTTACGGAGTGGACATTTACCATTTTTGTCCATTTGAGTTGATTTTTAATGCACTGCCTATTTCTTTTAATCATCACATTTGTCAAAAGTGAAATTAAAAAGATGAAAAAGGAGTGCTGTACAGTGGTTAGAGCACGGCATCTTGGAGTCAGCATATTATATTCCTACCTCTACCCTTGGGATGACCTGAGGCAAATAATAAAAGCTCTCTGTTCTTCCTTTTACTCAGTGGTAAAATGGGTATAATAATACATCCATGGTTCAGAAAACATTATGAGAATTCATGTTTTTAAAGCAACTTGATAGCCACCAATGAAGGGTTTATTTTTTAATAATATTCTTATGCTTATATTGCAAATGTTAACAGATTGTTTGTTTGTTTGTTTGTTGTGAAGAACAAGGTATTTCCAGATGGAAAAGTGTCTGAAGGATATTTAAAAATAAGAATTTCCTGTTGAAACATTAACAGGTTTGTCACTGTGTTAGTCTAGGAACTACATAACCACTACAAAGATGAGAGGTTAGCGATTCACCATGGATTTGATGGGGCCATTCTGGATATTGAATACAGATGATCCTGAAGTCTTTTAAATTTTCTTGCCTGATATTTAACTTCAGCTGGTCATTGGCCAGTAAAAGGTGATAGACATAGCAGCATGAGCCTTGATTATTTAGGACTAAACCAGTGGTTCCCAACCTTTTTGGCTCAAGGGTCCCAAATATCATTTTTACAACCCTGAAGGGCCACCAGTTTATTAACTCATCACAAATGTATTGACGTATACACCGTTAAGGACTACAAATCACGACATATTTCAAGTAAACATTTTGATGCTACTGTGCTCATTTTTACATTCACAATTTTACACCTACAAATTACTTACAGTATTTCAAATACTCACACACAAAGCACTAGTGCAGAGGAGTGACTGTCACTACACACTGAAGCACATGACCTGGCAGCTAAGTCAGGGTGGGTGACAAATCGGAAGACACTGATTTTTAGAGTCCTGCTCTTCCTCAAGCAATCTGGCACCAGCAGGGACCCAGGCAGAGTGCTTGGCTCTCTGCTGGAGCCGAGGGAGGGGAGCGCTGATCTCCCCTCCCTCTGGCTCCAGCAGGAACCCCAGGGCCTATGGACCCTGGCAGAGCGCTTTGCCGTGCTCCCTGCTACAGCCAGGGTGAGCGGAGCACTGATCTCCCGTCCCCCTGCACCGGTCTTGTAGCCCCGTGGCAACGCATTCTGCCTGGGTCCTTACACAGCGGCTCCCTTCTGCAGCCAGCGGGAGGAAAGCGGAGGGCCACTTTGAAAGGCCCTGCGGGCCACTTTTGGCCCCCGGGCCACAGGTTGGGAACCCCTGGATTAAACTGACTGGCATAGATAACACCCTTTAGTTATGTAGAGAGCTTGCAATGCTGCAGTGGAAAAGACCCCTCTTTCTGTCTGGCACTCATGCTGTTTCTTGCAGCGCAGTTTAGAGGTCTTTAACCACAGGTGTGAAGGCGATAGCCAATCTCCACCTGGCTCCTTTCAATCCATCAGAGATGCTGGGAACCAGGAGGGGACACTCATGTCAGAAGCCCTAGCGAAAGAAACCCAAAACAACCTAGAAGGAACTGGACATTTGAGAAAAAGGGAGACAGCTGAAATAATGTTCTCATGTTTGGGAATCCCCTCTCTGTGCATTGTAGCTCATGTCATCTGGATAGTCAGAGCAGTGCTGGGCAAACTGGTTCTGAATATATAATCAGCCTGAAAAGTTGCCCAGAATTCCAATCTGTTTCAGTCATGACTGACAAAGAGGGAAATACTAAGTTAGATCAGGTTCAGATAAACTCAAAAACCTCAGTGGCTTATTTAAAGTTCCTTCCAGAATGCTTGGCCTGGAAAGTAGTCTGGAAATCTGGTGAGAACAGGTTTTTTCCTGGTTTTGACTTTGTCTGAAATACCATGGGAACAGCCTTATTCATGGTACTTTATTACATCCACTTCCTATCTCAACTGGAACAAGGAAATGAGGGGACCCAAGAAGATTTGAAACAAACAAAATTACCAAATTTTTTGGTCCATCAACATTTTTTTTGGTTTGCGTTTTGGGCAAAAAGGTTCATTGTAGTTTCTATTTCAGCCAAACTGGTTAACAATAAAAGATCAGACTCTGAAAACTGATGTAGGCAATTTCCCAATTAATTAGCTTGAGGTAGGACTGTAAAAGCTGAGTACATATGTCTAGTTTTGGCCCATTCATAATAATAATTAGCATTTATATGGTGCATTTCATCGTCAGTATGAAAGCTCTCTGTAAATGTGCCCGAGTTTCATTATTGTCATTTCACAGATGGGGAAATAGAGGCAAAGAGACTTGCCCAAGGTCACACTGTGAGTCAGTGACAGAGCTGGGAACAGAGTGCAGCTTGTCTGATTCCCAGTCTTATTCCCTATCCAGCGGATCCTACTGTCTTTGGCTCATACACCTGTAAATGAGACGTAAGTCCTTCCCTGGTTTTTCAGTGTGAGTTCATGACCTACACATTGTCTGATTGTACAGAAGCTTTGTTTCATTTACATGAGTTGCAAGCATCATACACAAAACTGATTATTCTAATTAAAATAATGGATGTTTTCTACAGAATAAATTATCTGCCGGTGGCTCAGACTAGAACTGGGGAGTTATTGAAGAGTTCCTTACCATGACAACTGAAAAAATAAGAGAGCAAAAGTCAAACAAAATAGCTTGACACATAATTATCTCTGTAATGACTTTAGGAGAGGATGTTTATACTATTCTTACAACTTATTTCTTCCAAAGGAGAGGCCAGTCCAGAGTAGAGTTATATTTTGATGGCATATCTACTATTACTATATGGCCATTTCACTGAAAGCTAAACTGGCAAATTAGCATGAAGGCTTCATTTGTCATCAGCACTGTCTGATTTGGAATGGCAGGTTCATCAAATGTTGCGGGATTAGAGGCAATGGATCTTTTGCTTCTATCTCTTGGAAATCACACGGATCATGGAGTGGAGATTTTAAATGTAGTCTTATGATGTAGATTCCCCAGGGACTGGAACTTTTACAAACAGCAGAGAGGGTTATGGTAAACTGCATATCCGACTACATCTGAACAAAAACTAGATGTCAGGTAAATTGCTGCAGTGCATGGTGAAAAGCGAGACAGATTCCTGCTAAACTCTAATTGGAAAATGCTCTGCGTTCTGGTAAATCAGAGAAGAAGGCATTTTTCCCCCCTCAAGCTTCTGCATGATGCACAGTAGCCCGGAAATCTCCGTTCCACTCTTCTCCAGGGACATTAGGTGCAGTGTAGTATCTCTATGTGTACTAGACTGTTACATATATCGACAGCAGGAGAATACTGTGCTCCTTGCACTGCAACTGTGTGAAGTATCTCTATGGGGAATCCAGTCTCCGCACTGAGAAACCAGGGCTTGTTTTTTTTCATAGACGTGTTGGTGCTTTTACTATTATACATCCATGGCGTGGTCCCCCTGCTTTGAAAATTATATTTCTGTGCAGTGAGGAGCGTAGTGAGCCTCTCCCCTGCTGTCCTCCATGCCTTGGTGTCAGAAGCCACATTGATATCTATGTCAGGTGCAAAACCAGAGGGATCAAAGAACAGGGGGGGAAAGGAATGAAAGGAACCCATAGTTCTGTCAGTTTAGGGAGAAAATTACCCTGTGTACCAAAGAGTGAGGATTTGTTCCAGCGGTTAGAGCTGGAGACTAAATGTCAGGAATCCTGGGTTCTCTTCCCAGCTCTCTCCCTAATTTGTTGCGTGATCTTCAGCACAGAGAAGTTAGGTAACTTGCCAAACTTGTCCCATCTATAAAATGGGACAATAATAATGACCTGTCTGATAGAGGTGGCTGAGAGAAATGTATTGGTTTATTTTGGATACCAGGGGAGAGAAATGGGCCTGCTGGGTTTGCTGCCTCAAAAATTCTTAACCTATAGAAACACCCCACTTGAGTATCAAATTCAGATCCATTTCCAAGGTGAAGAAGTAAATGGAAACAGAGTCTCTTTGCTCATTCGTAGCACCGCCATCTTTGATTCTAAGTTAAGATGGTGATGCTGCGTATAAGGTGAAGTTCTTTAGTTTTTAACTTGGTACCAACCTCTCTCTCTGTCTCTCTTGCTCTCTGAAATGTTGGAAGTTCTAGGGTTAACTTTGACAAGGGAACCTTAGTTGAAAGCAATCCCTACAGAGAAGGAAGTCTCAGCATGTGTTGTAAGCAATCCAGGGCAGGGACTGTGATGGATATGTTTGTAGCTAGCATGACAGGGCACTGATTCAGACAGTGGGTTCTACTGTAGGAGAAATATTAAATAATAATAATAGCAAAATGCAAGAAACCTTCCTAAAGGAAACATATTGCAGCCCTCTGTTAGTGAACAAGGATACAACAAAACTCTGCTGTTTAGAGTGACAGAAGGAAAGTTCTGCAAAGTGAAATGTGAAAACTGAACATTTTAAAATCTAGTGAATCTCTGCTTACAGAAGGGAATTCTGCTCTTGGAGCCACCTGGCAGATCTTGGGCTGAAATTCTGCTCTTATCCTGCATGAATGGGCAGAGGAGACTCTCAGTATTAAGATCTGCTTTTTGGAAATGGTCCTGATCTTTCTGCTGACTGAGTCAATGGCAAAAGCTTCCCCAGGGCCAAATTCTGCCCTCACTAACATGACAGGCAACCCAACAAAGTCAGGGGGTTCTACGTCAGGGCAGCATTTGTCCCATTTTAGAAGTGCAACCATACAAACCTTGTCGATAGGGTGAGGGGGCAGGGGGAATGAGGAGTGAAAATTGCATGAATCATGCAGCGGTGTTGAGGATAATGCCAGAGCAAGGGAAGACGGGATGCGGGATGACTTCAGTGGGATAGGTTTGGCACAACAGTGGTGCATGGACTCTTTGAAGCACTTCAGCTCTGCACAGGCATGAATTCCTCCTCTGGGAGCAAATGTTTTCCGTGGTGAAGTTGTTCTGTGACCTCAGGAGAGTTCCACTTGTATATTGCATTTTGTTTGCTTTTATTCTCAAGGCTTTCTCCCAGGAAGTCCTGAGCTTTCCCTGCACATTCTTTGCACACCTTATTGTTTGTATTAGCGACATTGTGTTTCAGTAGGCAAGTGCTGAGTTTCGCATGCTGCAAAGGACCAACATTTTCCAGTTTATATTTTTGCATTCCAGCCCTGATCCTATCTGCTAATATCATATTGTATTTTGGCTTCACTCCCTGACAGTTTGATGTCCCAACTTTTCATTGTTAGCACAGGGAATCGCAAGCTAGTAGGCAGTGATAGCCAGCAGGTCTGGGACTGATTACAAACAGAAATCCCAGATAAGATCATAAATTTAACCCATCCCTGTGATGTGATCGTATCAGGATTCAAGTGCGTCTAAAAAGTTGTTTCCGATTTTCAGCCCTTTCATATGGTTTCCATACATCCCAGCTGTGAGCGAGGCACGCTCGTGGTGAACTCTAATCTGGGCCAGCCTGGCTCAGGAGAAGTCCTCATTTCTGTTATTATTGTATTATAAAAATGGATAGAAATGATTCAGACAAGATGGACATTTCAAGGGGGATCATTTCAAACACTGGTGAGATAAGACTGACTTGATCATAAGAAAACAGTTTCTTTCCCCGTTCGGTTCCTGAGTTCAGTTGCATTTAAACAAATTCATCCGCCGGTTTAACCCCATCAAAGTCAAAGGAGTTGTATCCAGGGTGAAACTGGTCCTAGATGCTTATACTATTTGCAAAAAAGAGAAGAGCAATCTAATTGAAGCAGGGGTGGGTGAGTTCCTGGAAAAGCAGAATATGTAGCATTTAACTTTCCCTCAATTCCAAATGCATCTTCCTTACATCAGAAGAGATTTTTGTTTCCTCTTATAATGGTTTTCTGCACTATCCTTTTCCTTTTTTATATATCTGCAGTACGTCTGAGCTGGCCCTTTCCCCTCACTACAAATGACCATTGGGTTCCAGCCCCTTTGCCTTCAAACCAGATTGAGGTTTACACCTTCAGCAGTGCAGGAGTCATTGCTCCCTCATCTATCCCCTGCGCCCTATGGTATCAGGTGATTTAATGTTACTATTCCTTTAACAGACTCGTCGCTGTTCTGGCTACACAGTAGTTGTCTCCTGTGTGACTGTGCCTGGGAAAATCTATTACGGGGATGTCATTAATCTGAGGCTGCCGCCTCTGGCACTTTCTGACTCTTCTATTTAATGGGCCTCTGCTTCCTGAGCTCAGGAGACATGCTGTTTTCCTCTCTTGATCAGCTTTGTTTAATTATCAAAATATTTGATGCAGAAAATTGACATTAGTTGTGAAGGTTTCTGCCTTCCTCCCTCTCGCGCCCTCCCTCCCTGCCTTGTAATGACATTGAGATCTTCCCTGTGTACCACCTTCACCTTAAAATAGCAAATCACTTGTACAATCATTGTCCGGGCACAAGCGGCATTAGCGAGCCACAGGTAACCCCTTGGTATAGAGGGTGCTGGGCCTCATCCCAGTGTGAAGACAAACCGCTGCACAGCAGGAATTCCCAGCCATAGCTTCATATTGCATCGTATCCCCATAGCTGAAAATGCAGTCTGGGAACTGAGCTGCCATTTTCAGTGAGTTTGCATGGAGTAGATTTGCCAGCCTGGGCTTTGTTTGGACTGCCACAAACCTGAGCTGAGCGCCAGCGTCCTTTTCCTTGGGCGGGCTTATAAATCAACAGAATATGCAAAAAGGCTCAAAATAATACAAACTGTTTGGGAGCGGAGACCTTTCTCTGCAGCTGGGAAGAGAGGACACCAGTGCTTCCCTAACCCCCTGTCTCTTCGGCTTGCTGTCCTTGCGGGAAACCTTATATCTAGTTTCCTGCAGGTCACATGCTAGTCACGTTGGCTGGGACAGCAGCTGTGAGTTTTCAAGGGCCATAACAGGCACATTGGGACATGGGCATGCACCCTAAGCGTATCAAAAGGATCAAGAGGTGACTTGATTGTGGTGTATAAATGCCTTCACCGGGAGAAAATACTGGGCAATAAAGGGCTCTTTAGTTTAGCAGAGAGAGGCAGAGTCAGGACCAATGGCTGGCAGTTTAATCCACACAAATTCATATTAGAAATAGAGCATATGTTTTTAACAGTGAGGGTGATTAACTACCGGAAGAAGTAGTGGAGTCTTGATCTCTGGATGTCTTCAGATCAAGACTGGGTGCCTTGCTGGAAGAGCGGCTTTTGCCAACCACTAGTTATCGGGCTCAGTCTGGGGACAACCAGATGAAATTCTCTGGCCTGTTTTGTGCAGGAAGTCAGACTAGATGATCTTGTGATGCCTCCTGGCCTTAAGATCTATGACTCTCTGAAAACCCCCAAGACTCAGTCCCTGTTGCAGAGCGTACCTAGCTTTAAATGACTCTGATCCCTTATTTTCATAGGCCACCTTTCCTGGTCTCAGTATCTCTGCCTGGTAGATTGCCACCTGTATAGATCTGGTTTCTGTGACCAGCATGTGGTGCCCAGCAAGCTAGAAGGGAAACCACTGAGATTTAGAGTTACTGAGACACAAGAGGGAAACTCTTCATGTAATGTTGAAAATGGCCATTGTTAACATGCTTTCTTTATACCCATGCTTTATTTGCTGCATTAGACCTACTACCTCTCAATAATCTTTGATAGAATGTATGTAACCTGTTGCTTAAACCGGCCTCTGTACCATGACTAGAAGATCGTTAATGTAACACCAATTTTTTAAAAAAAGGCTACACAGGTGATATCAGCAATCACAAACTAACTTCAGTACCAGGCAAATTGGTTGAAACTATAGTAAAGAATAGAATTATCAGACACATAGATGAACATGATACATTGGGGAAGAGTTAACATGGCTTTTGTAAAGGGAAATCACGCCGCAGCAATCTATTAGAATTCTTTGAGGGAGTCAACAAGCATGTGGACAAGTGTGATCCAGTGGATATAGTCTACTTGGACTTTCAGAAAATCTTTGACAAGGTCCCTCACCAAAAGCTCTTAAGCAAAGTAAGTAGTCATGGGATAAGAGGAAAGGTTTTCTCATGGGTCAGTACCTGTTAAAAATTAGAAAACGAGGGGTAGGAATAAATTATCAGTTTTCACAGTGGAGAGAGGCAAATAGTGGGGTCCCCCTACAATCTGTACAGGGACCAGTGGTATTCAATATATTCATAAATGATCTGGAAAAAGAGGGCAAACAGTGAGGTGGCAAAGTTTGCAGATGTTACAAAATTACCCAAGATTGTTAAATCCAAAGCTGACTGAAGAGTTACAAAGGGATCTCACAAAACTGGGTGACTGGGCAACAAAATGGCAGATGAAATTCAGTGTTGATAAGTGCTAAGTAATGCACACTGGAAAACATAATCTCAACTATGCATACAAAATGATGGGGTCTAAATTAGCTGTTACCACTCAAGAAAGAGATTTGAGTCATTAGATAGTTCTCTGAAAACAGCAGCAGTCAAAAAAGCTAACAGACTGTTGGGAACCACTAGGAAAGGGATGGATAATAAGACTGAAAACATCATAATGCTGCTACATAAATCCATAGTACGCCCACACCTTGAATACCACATGCAGTTCTGGTCACCCCATCTCAAAAAAGATATATTAGAATTGGAAAAAGTACTAGCTGGCAACCGGTCACAAGCGGAGTTCCCCAGGGGTCGGTCCTGGGGCCGGTTTTGTTCAACATCTTTATTAATGATCTGGAGGATGGGGTAGATTGCACCCTCAGCAAGTTTGCGGACGACACTAAGCTGGGGGGAGTGGTAGATACCCTGCAAGGTAGGGATAGGATACAGAGTGACCTAAACAAACTGGAGGATTGGGCCAAAAGAAATCTAATGAGGTTCAACAAAGAAAAGTGCAGAGTCCTCCACTTAGGAAGAAAGAATCCCATGCACAGCTATAGACTGGGGACCGACGAGCTGGGCAGCAGCTCTGCAGAAAAGGACCTGGGGGTAACAGTGGATAAAAAGCTGGATATGAGTCAGCAGTGTGCCCTGGTTGTCAAGAAGGCCAATGGCATATTGGGCTGCATTAGGAGGGGCATTGCTAGCAGGTCACGGGAAGTGATTATTCCCCTCTATTCGGCATTGGTGAGGCCGCATTTAGAATATTGTGTCCAGTTTTGGGCCCCCCAATACAAAAAGGATGTGGACAAGTTGGAGAGAGTCCAGCGGAGGGCAACAAAAATGATTAGGGGGCTGGAGCACAGGACTTATGAGGAGAGGCTGAGGGAACTGGACTTGTTTAGTCTGCAAAAGAGAAGAGTGAGGGGGGATTTGATAGCGGCCTTTAACTACCTGAAAGGGGGTTCTAGGGAGGATGGGGCTAGGCTGTTCTCGGTGGTGGCAGATGACAGAACAAGGAGCAACGGTCTCAAGTTGCAGGGAGGGAGGTCTAGGTTGGACATTAGGAAAAAGTTTTTTACTAGGAGGGTGGTGAAGCACTGGAATGGGTTACCTAGGGAGGTGGTGGAATCTCCATCCTTAGAGGTTTTTAAGCTGCGGCTTGACAAAGCCCTGGTTGGGATGATATAGCAGAGGTTAGTCCTGCTTTGAGCAGGGGGTTGGACTAGATGACCTCCTGAGGTCCCTTCCAACTCTAATATTCTATGATTCTATGATTCTATGATACATAAAAGTACAAAAATTATTAGGCTTCTGTACAAGGAGAGATTAAAAAGACTGGTACTGTTCATCTTGATCAATAGAGGGTTAAGGGGGATATGATAGAGGACTACAAAATCATGAATGGTGTGGAGGAAGTAAATAAGGCAGTATTATTTATCCCTTTACATGGCACAAGAACCAGGAGTCATCCAATGAAATTAAGAGACAGCAGGTTTAAAACAAACAAAAGGAAGTAGTTTTTCACAATGTGCACAGTCAACCTGTGGAACTCATTGCTGGGGGATATTGTGAAGGTCAAAATTATAACTAGGTTCAAAAAAGAATGCAATAAGTTCATGGAAGATAGGTCCATCAATGGCTTTTAGCCAAGATGGTCAGGAATGCAAAACCATGCTCTGGGTGTCCCTAAACCTCTGACTGTCAGAAACTGGGACTGGACAACAGGGAATGGATCACTGGATAATTTCCCTGTTCTGTTCATTCCCTCTGAAGTGTCTGGCACCGGTCACTGTCAGAGACAGGCTACTGGGCTAGATGGACTGTCTGTCTGATGCAGTATAGCCGTTCTTATGTTCTCAAATACGCCTTGGATACGGCCCAAGAATGTAACATGTTGCACATTTCATGCAATGTGGAAAGCCCAATGAGATACAATCCTGTTGCTGCTCATCTGAACCCAACTGCTCTATCTAACTACAGGGAGAGGGTGGACAGACAGAGATGCACCTCTGCTCCAGTGGGTGACTGACTCCTCATCCCACTCAGGTGATACAGTTTATCTGCCAAGCGAGCTGCTCAGACATTGGCTGCTGATTGGTTGCTCACTGCCCAGTCACTATTTGGTTATACAGCAAGGATTAATATGGAGAGCTTGGCGGGGGAAGGGGGAAAGAGGGAGGGAGTTTTTAAAGCCAGGAATACAAATTCTCCTCACTAGCAGGCCTGCACATTTCTGGCCCCTTCTTAGCATATGCAAACATGATATTTAAATATGTTAATGAAGTCTGTATACCCACAGGTTCTTTACATAAAAGGAGAAGATGTTCAGTGAGTGGCTGAGGATAGCTGGCAAGGCAGAATGGCAGCATATGCTGGCAGGAGGACAGGAGGTGCAGCTGAGAATGGGGCAGGGGCCAGGGAAGACAGCAGTGATGGCTGGTACATGGAGGAGCCCGGGAGAGAGAGACCCTAAATGTACAGATGCAGAAAGAGAAGTCCCCACTAGGTAGGTTACCCCTGTAATGGGTGCCAAGTCTGGAGCACTTCTGCCACTTTCCTGAACAAGCTGAAGTACTAACTAGACCCATTTTTAAAATTCCCTGAGTGTCCAAGACTGCCCTGAGGCTGTATGGAGCATGCAACAGTGCAGGCTTTTGTAAGTGTTGTGCATACTGTGGAAAAAGAGGTAGGGCTTGGATCTCCTCTGCTTTATACCACTGATGTAGCTTCATTTAATTAATTGAAGTTACTCCTGACTTATACTGGTGTAAGTGAAGGCAGATTCAAGTCCACATGATGCAAATCCATATGTGCATTCCTTCTGGGGACATGAGTAATCTCCATGATGGTGGAGGCATAATTCCCTTGCCTGCTCAAGGGATGTCCACCACAAATACGCAGATCATTCACCTGACCCCATCCTTTCCATGGCTTCTGTCATGGATTGGCCTCTCAGTGGGTTCTGGGTGCAACCAGAATTTTAGCCCAAGGACTCAGACTTTTCCCTAATCTCCCACACTTTCTCAAATAAAGGCAAACTATTTGGTGTTTCAAGAAAAGTTGGGCATGTTATTTCGGCAGATTTTCTTATTTTGAATTATTTTTTGTATATAATTAGAAACAAATAAGTCACGTTTGTGGATTCTCTTCTTGTTTGCATGCTCTCCAACTGTGGGCTTCACATCAGGAGTAACTCTGGTTAAATGAGTGAAGGTATATATCTGGAGTAGCTCTATCGAATGCAACCATATACATATCCCATGTGTATAGCAAGCATGTTGTAAGTGAGATCAGAATCAGACCCCCTATAAATATCTCTGGATTATCCCCCCTCTGCTGCCTATCTGGTACCTGGAGTTCATTACATCACAGACTGGGCAATATGGACAGAGAGATCTCTAGCTCCTTTCAGACAACAAATGCAAATAGTAATAATAAAGATAAAACTCGCCAAGGTGCAAAATGAGTTTTCAGATTCATAAGCACAAACCACCAGGAGTTAAATCCTCTTGGTTCCTTCCTAGAGTGCCCCAGGCAATAGTTTTCATATATATTTCTCTGTGGTCAGAAGCCAGAGCAGTCCAATGCTATCTAGGACCTTGACTTTTTTCCCTGACAGCTACAATTATTACAGCCCGGGGGACTCATTTTCTCAGTCTGGCCACCCGCTGACCTAGCCTGCAACCAGAATATACTTTAAAACAAACAGCAAGGCCCGCTTTCTTATTCTCATCCCCCTTTCCGCTCCCCCAGCTGTGGAATATTTTTACACTCCACCCTTACAAAGGGACATTAGCCAGTGCAGCTGAAGGCACGATTGCATTATCAGCACCATCCCCTCCTCCCCCATCCTCCCAAGATAAATTTTTTATGTTGTTATTTTCTTCCCTTTTGTATTTGGCACTCGATATTTACGTGATAAACTGCAGAGCTGCTACTAAATGGGCCCTGGTACAACTTAATAAATATATAACAACATCCAGACTGCACTGTATTGCTTCTTCCATGTCCTCGTCTATTAAGGATTTTCCTTGATAATATATACTAAATAAGGCTTATGTTCTAGTTACGTTTGGGCAGGAAAAATACCTTTTTTGTGCAGAATTATTTGTACATTAAACTAGATGCTATTAACTAAACAAGATTAACAAGGGGGTGGGAAGAGGTCTTTCCTTGTCTGTCTGTCTAATGTGCCTACACGAACATGTTTGTCCAGCATTAGAGACAATTCACAACCAACAACTTATTTGTTGAATGTTGTCCCTTTTTCTAAGCAAGAAATCTTCATGAGCAACATCTTGATTTCTCTTAAATTAAGCTTTCACAGTTAAACACATGCTTAAGAGTTCTGCTGAAATGCAGCCTGAGTCGGAAAATAAGCTCTGAGTCTACCAAGACTCAAAGGCAGTGCTTCTGGCCTTTTTAATCAAAGATCCCAAAGGGAGAGACAGCATAAAACAGTAGAGACAGAAGCTTAAACTGAAATGCAGTCTTTTCCTTTAATGTACATGAAGTTTTCTGCGACCTCCATGTCATTGTTCAACATTTCTTATGTTAACAGTTTGCAGGCATAAACAGGAAGAGAACAACAGGCTTGTCCAGTAGAAAGGTCACTGAGGTGTAACATACTAAGGGTGCTTACTTTGCCTGATGGATGAATATATTTTCCATTACTCCTTATAAAATATTTTGCCAATAATATTTTTTATGAGGAAACTTATTTAAACTTGAGTTGCTAATCACTCACTGTATCAACATATTCTTTTTAAGTTCAATGCATCCTGATTCACTTTCATTAAATATTCTCAGCTGTGCAAAAATTATGGCAACTCACCACCAAAACAGTATCTCTGAGGAACACTAGGGTTATGTGCCAATGAGATTTCGTGTGTATCAAATCAGATCTAGAATGCAACAAATATAAGCCAGCCCATTGATTCCCTTGTCATTCGCTGCCAAGCTGGAAAAAAATATGTTACTTGTTTAAACATTGGCATGCGTCCATCCAATTCTGAGGACTGTAGTAAATGTAGAAATTGTTAGCACCATCCAGTTATGGAAAATGTGGAACCGAGCAGGGTCCTGAATTTTATATACTGAATGGTGATGATGTACAAAAATTATTATTTTATTGCTTTCAGTCAAGTTCAAAGTTTGCAAATGGATCATATGAAGGGAAAATTATTTATGCAGAGTATGGGTCTCTGAATTTTTAGCTTTAGAGTCATCATACTCAAAGGATGCTGAAAATGAATAGGTATTGCATTAGACCCTCTGCTTCCACAACTCTTTTGATTCCAATGAGGTTATGCCAGCAGAGAATTTGGACCAAGGTATTTGATTTTTTAAAATAAACTCTCCTGTTGCTAAAACTAATATTTCTTGAGGATTTTTTATTTTTATTTTTTGTTTTTTTGTATAGAAGAACATTTAGAAATGCTTAAGAGACTCTGCATTTTAGCTCTATGGTTGGAAATTCTTTTTTTCTTTTAAGTGATATTGTAGCTTCATTAAACAAGCATCTATAGCAAAATATTTTTATCTTTACCTATGTTTTATCATGTGTCTTAAGCAAAGCAAAGCAAAACATATACTTAGATGAAGATGTTAGTCTATTTATCTGTTTTAATTTGTATATGGCCCCCCGTACTGGATCACCTCACATTAATTAATGTTTTATCCTGCAACATTCCAGTGAGGTACAGAAGTATTATCCCCACTTTCCCCAGGGGAAACTGGTGCATGAGGTGACTGGTCCAAGACCACATAAGATGTCTGAGGCTGAGGTGGGAACTGAATTCAGATCTTTTTAGTCTCAGTCCACTAGATCTGAAAACATTGGTATGTTGAATATAGGTTAGAAACTTCCTTTGATGACACATGGTTCTTGGATGCATGTTCCAAGACTGTCCCAATGGTCCGTTGAACACCTGTTCTGTGTGGGAAGTACATGCCATCACAATTCCAGCTTGCAGAAAGGAGAGTTTCTGCTCTAGACTCATTTAGAGTCTTTGAAAAGATGCCTGAGGCTTTGGTTGGTTGTTTTGAGATAGTTTAATGATCTGAATATTGTGTTTGGTATGTTATATGACCAACTGCACCAGCCCCCAATCCATAATTTAGCTGTGGATCTGCCCATCTTTGGTGGGCTGCTGTGTTTTCACACTGACATTGGAGGTACTGGCTAGAAAGGGGTGGTTCTTCTGGGAAGGATGCTTCAGCATTGACCAATCAGCTTTGGCCAGTGGTATGATACCATTTCTGCACAAGAAGAACTGTATGTTTTGTAGTGATAGCAAATATCTGCGGGGAATCACAGTATCAGCGGAGTCAGGATGGAAATGACTTATTAGAGCTTGACATCTAAGATTCATCCAGTGTAGGATTATTCCCCATACCACACTTATGCCTGTTTTGCAGAAGCTAACTGTAAATCTCCAAGATTTGGAGATTTTACAGTTTGAGAGATTATGCCACACTTGGAATTTACCATGTTGGAACCAGCTCTGCTCAAAATACTCACAACCCTGCACTATATGTTTGGGGCAGGACTTGAGGTTCTCTGGGCCAGGCCAGATCATGTGTAGGGTGGGCGCAGGCACAAAGACAAAGGCGCACGCGTGCGCGCACACAAAATTAGGAATAGTTCTAGTCATCAGTGCGCTTTCTGTTCTTTTTCCCGGCTGCTTTGATTTTCTCCCCTGGAGTCTTGCCCAGCTGAGTCCTAATTGCTGAAATGATCGGCATAAAATGCCATCAGCTAAAATAAAGTGAGGCGAACTCCCACAAGCTGCAAGAATTTGCACCACGAAGGCACCGCTACCAAGAGTTTTGCTCTGTAGTAACCTCAGCCAAAGGCGGAGAAGACGCCTCCAAAACCTTGCAGGATTCTTCAAAATGCACCACAGGGGGACCCGACACTTGTTACCTTGTGCCACCGCCTTTCCTCACCGCCCAGAAGAAAAAGCATGCGGGAATCTGCAAAGCAGTTACCCTGCACCTTTCGCAGGCGGGAAGGTTTCAAATGACACATGCAAGACAACTGCAAGGTCGCCCTTTGATGTCCTTCCTCGCCCTCGTGGGAAGGGGCAAGGTCTCTCCCCCTAACCTTGCTGACCCTCGCGAGGTAGGTATTGTCCTGACCCCTGGACAGGTGCCCAGTTCGCCCCCGAGAGCTGATCAGCTGGGCAGCCTATGAACGCGTGGCTGCCTGCCAGCCATGGGTGGGTTGGGAACGGTCTCCGCCACACTGCAGGGGCTGCATGGAGCCAGTGTGAATGCGCTGGGCAGACGTGACTGAAGGGAGGACGTGGCCTTCACCGGAACCGGCCGGGGTTTAAGTCCGGCTGCTGGGGTAGGCTCACGAGGTCAATGCATCACCCGCAGGGCTCTTCAAAACCAGGAGCGCAGCCCGGGGCGCGCGCAGCGTTTGGAAATGAAGCGCGCGCCTCTGGGCGCTTTGCGCCGGGGCCCAACCCCGGAGAGGGGAACCCGGCGCCTCCCGCGGTGGAAGGCAACGCGCCGTCCGGGCCGCTTGCGAGCTGCGGCGCACCCTGCTCGCTGCGCCGCGCTTCTGGCGGCCGTGGGTTTTGTTACGGTACAATCTGACACGCGGCTCCCCGCTGCCGCCGAGAGGGGCCCATTATCGCAATTAATGTTTCCCAGCAAACATGGCACTGATGGTATTCATGGGACTCCAGCCCTATTACCATTTGCATGGTGACTAGCACAAGAGTTATGGCGACGCGTGTTCGCTGCAGCAAAATTTGCCCTGGGGCTTCCCCCCCCCCTCCCACCTTCTTCTTCTTTTTATTTTGCTTATGACAACGTTCCCTTTTTTCCTCCCTCCTTCTGTTTTGATTTCTACTTAAAGTTTTATGGCTCCGTCCCCTCCAGGGGGCTATTATCTTGTATGCTAATAGGGCTATGCATATTCTATTAGCGTTGTCAGTGTGAGATAAGAGGCACATTCTGTAAGGAGCACTCAGAGGGTAATAATCACAGCAAGGGGTCTCGGTGTTACTACATAATCAGTCATCTTCACATTTCAGTGGAGCCTGTTTATGCACTTCTTCAGCTGCGCAGCTCAGACACCGAAAATGGCTAAATGTTTAGGGAAACAGCTGCAGAGGAACAGACCTGGCTTGGAGATTGACTTGATAAAGGGGCCTTCTCTCCCTCCTTGCTTCCAAATGCAAGATGCCTGCAAACTGTATAAGTTGGACCATAAGTTAGAAGGCAGCTAGCAGCTGGAAATCAGGCGCTGATCCATATTTCAAGTAATGGAAATCAGTGTCTAGGAACCGATGTAGGTTGGGTACATTTCCTCCTAGATCTCTCTCTTTCTCTCTCTCTCACACACACACACACAGTTCAGATCACTAGATAAACTGACAATTTTTACATCGTCGTATTGACTCTCTGGCTGTCAGAAGTTAATAGGCCCATCCGCTGGCAATGGTGGGGAAAAGACGTTTGCATGGCAAGTGAAATGCATGGCAGCAGCCCTTCCTCACTTGTTTTTGCCAATGAAACTCCCATCGTCCGATCTCTGCACGTGGATGGCTACCTGGCCCACGAGCTGATGTTGCGTAAATGAACAGTTAAGTGAACAATCTTGACTTCTTCAGCCACTGCTGAGGCTAAGAGCCTGGGTTTCTTGGTTTGGGAAGTGACAGCCCTTTTCCCCAAGGTGCTCCTGCTGTCCTCAGGTTCACTCACAGACAATCCCACTGAAGTCAACGTTGTCAAAATTGTCCATCCACGCCTGGTGCAGTCAGTCACCACACGCTGGTGCAGTCAGCCACCCTACCTCTGAAAAAGTGCTCACTAACTTTTGGATTTGCCCCTCTCCCAAATACACGGCAAGGTGCGTGGCAATTTATATCTTCAGGCCTTCCCGCTCTGCGCCTATGGTCCTCCATTCCACGATTTTGAAGGTAGAAGGGAGCTTTGGGAAAAGCTTCCACAACCACTAGGCTTTTCAGTGGAACTTCTGTGATCAGGGCAGGACCCTTACATGCGGGGGGGCGAAGAGGGGAAGGGTACACTTTACCGGGGAGCCTGGCCCAGGCTGCAACCCCCATTACCATGAGGAAAAACATTTTCATGGCTCATGAGATTCTATGTGTGTGGGAGGGGGCCCGTGTTACAAGTTTGTACCGGGCCCGAGAAAATTATGCTTGAACCAGGGGTGAGATGCAGGCCCAGGCCCTGGTATGTTAATTTGAACAATGTGTGATTGGCTTTTTAATAGGGCCTTAGAATAAATTTCCTGAAGGCACCTCGTCCTCAATAGTGGGGCCTGTCAGGTGTAGTTCAGAAATCAGGTTCACAGTGAGGTACCACCGGGAAATGGGCATCACCAGTAATGGAGGGCCTGGTTCTGCCACCTTTACTCAGGCTGACCAATACATATCTACACAGGCAGATCCATTGATTCCTATGGGACAGCTTGTCTAACAAGTTACATCTCCCCAGGCGAGAGAGTCAAGCCCTTATTTGTGAAATTCCTAGGAAAGGGGAAGCCATACAAAGGACCCAGAGTTGTGGAACATGTTGCAATAACATTTGGCAAATGATTATGCAAACGGGAAAACATGTTGTTGAGGAAGGCAAGTATACACCATGGTTAGGGAATTATCAAACATTTAGAGAGAGGAATAAACAGTTTTTGCAGGGTGAGCAGGAAATTTTTATAGTTTCCTCCCTACAAACAAAGAAGCAGCCGTTGTGTCGCGGTGAATGTATTTTAAACAGCCTTAAGTCGCTTCCCAGTCAGCACAGAAATCTAAATTTCTACAGGTAAAAGTGCATGGTTAAATGATTTAAATGGGATCATTATTGGGAAGCAGAAGATATTTGCTGATTATAGTTGAGCAACCGTAATGAGGGTGTAGGAGCCATGTTTTCAATCAGGCCTATAGTACTTAAGATTACAAGTTAATATCAGCAGTCTCTACTTTAACAATATTTATCCTTGACATTTTCAGACATGCCTCACACCAAATGTATTCAGCTCCATCTCCTGAGGGTCTTGAGATTAAAACCCCTGCTTTCTCACCTTGTGATCTGGCATTAATAGCTGATAGAAAAATCACATACATGACTGACATCTTCCTAGAAATGTGAGCCTGTGGAATTAATGAATGTAATGCTGGAAAGCAAGGGTCAGTTCGGAAATAGGATTTCTGTTGCCAGCCATCCACTCCTGGACTGGACAATCAGGGGTTGTTGTTTTTTCTTTAGCACTGAGTAAAATTAATTTGGAGAAGAAAGCTGTCTGGAAATATGCAACTACTCCTGTGCCAGCGTCGGAGGTTGATGGACATGGTTGCTAGTGGAAATCCGGCTGATGTCTTCTTTCCTACCCCTATGGAGCAAAAAACTATTCCTCACAACTACTACAGCCCCGTCTGTTCTTATGTCTTTGCATTGTTGTTAGCAAAGTCGTTATCAAATCTAGGGGTCTGAATGGCTCAAAGGTCTGATGATGGGCCATGGAGCCTGTCACCTCTAGGTTAATGATAACAATACAGATCAAGATGTTAGTGACCAAAAAGTGATGGTTGCTCTGCAGCTTGAATGAAATGTTGTGGGAGGCCAAGGGCTGAAGACTTTGTCACTCTAGCGAGGGTTCCTTCTATGTCATATGGAAGAAGCATCTATCTATCTATCAGGTATCTAGCCCATCACCAGAGTACCAGATCTTTCACCGTTGTTGCCCATGTTATACTTTTTATGTGTCTCCTGTCTCCAGTTCTGTCAATGTTGCTTTTTGTGGTGCCTCCTGAAATTATAAGACTTGCTGATAGTCTTATGCAGAGATGAACCAAGAATCAAAGCACAATAGTTTTCACTAGCAATGACTTCCATTGCTAGAAGTACTCTTTCAGTGACCTGAATGAGAAATGGTGCTTTTTTCTCCAAATGAAATTTTCCTCGAAAAATCGCTTTCTCAATTTTCTGGTTTTTCAATGAAAAATAAAAAAATTGGAAAAATATTGGGTTTTAGGGTTAGTTTTTGCTTTTCTCTCCATTCCCTCTGTCCTTTTCCAGTGGAAAAATGGAAAAAGAAAGAAATAGAGGATGTGGGGAAAAGGAACCGTGAAAGAAAGAGGTTTCGGGTTTTTTTTTAAAAAAGAGAACACCAAAACTGAAAAATTTGTGAGGTTCTTTTTTTGGTTAAAAAGTGGAATATACACACAGAAAATATATTTTTTTCCAACTTTTCAAAAAAATAATACTTACCATTTTTCAACCAGCTCTGTCATCTAGATAGCTGCACTGTCTCTCTATCTCCAATGCACTTACTATTGTAGTCTCTGGATATACTGATGCTATTTTGATGTTGACAGGTGACATCAACCTTCTCCTGATCTTCTCAGCCAAGATAGAAGACAAACTGTAATTAACCTGGAATGCACAAAGCAAGAGGAATAAAATAAACTCCCGTTTATTTTCTTCCAGTTTTCATCTGAACTAAATCTAATTAAAAAGAAATAATCTGGGTAATTCACAAAATCCTAACAAAAATTACAACATGGCCCATAATCACTTTATAGCATGCAATCAATTCCAGGCTGTGTATAATAAAGTCATTCTCTCCCCTCACTAAAAGCACTCACCAAATCGTACCTTAATACCACAGCACAGTGCCTGCAATTGTGAGAGAACAGGATCATTCCTTCCCTTCTCTATTAAGTCTATTTATCTGTGTAGCCACTTGCCAGAAACCCCCTTTTTTTAATACCACTGCTGTGTTTGCTGATGTAATGCATTGCGATAATAAACAATCCTGGGCTCAGGGTGCCACTTATAGCTCAGTCTCGTTAAAAATTAATCTGAAGTTTGTCTAGACTGTGGCCACAAACTCCTGGTAACTTCTTGCACCATAAGGACAAGAACCCTATAGCATTTGCATTCTCCTTATACAGGCAAAGGAAAAGTTGCTTGGCTGGGTGTTTTATTGCAGGCTTTCTTAAGGTCCCAGGAAGGAAAAAATCTTTCTTTTTAGTTCCAGTTGGCCCTGTAGTTAAGCCCCAAGCCTAAAATAAATGTTTATAATGCATCAAAAATAGACCGTTAATAGCAATTTTTAAAAATGTTTGTCCCAGACACTTAATTATAATAATTTTTCTTTGGCCACGCTTAAATTATAAGCATGTAGCGGGGAAGATAGTTCCTTTCCTTTCTGCATCCTCCCCAGATGTATGCCGCGAGTCACTTTATTTTAAACAGGAGATGAACATCCCATTCCTGTATCCCTTAAGCTGGAGTCCTGGGTCTCAATGTGTTTCAAGGAAAGTCTGGGTTTAGTCAAAAAATAAGTTGAAGTCAGCTAAAAACAATAGTTCTGAGTAACCATAATTAAAAATAATAAAAATTGAGTCATATCTTCTTCTTCCTTTTTAGATGAAAGTGTCAGAAAAGCAGCAGAAAACCAGATACAATTTTATCTAGTTGTCTAATTGGTTCTGTAAGTTTTGTCCGTCACCAGAGTAGCTGACCACCTTTTGTGAGAAGTGAACACAAAACAAACTTGCAAGCCCCACTGTGCAGACTGTGATAGCTTGAAAATGGTGGGGGGAGGGGAGGGGTGGCCTGACATGGATTGGGACTGCATTCATGAGTGCCAAGGCTGAGTTGTAGAAATTTGCAATAGAAACTAGGACGGTAACAGCCAATGAACCCAAACCAGTCCAGCTCTGAAAGTCAGGCTGTTGCAAGATAACGAGGGACCCACATTCCCTTTAATTCCTGAGAGTCAACCCATTTTGATCAGTGGAGCACATGAACATTGCACGGAGAGAAATATGGAAGCAATTACTTTAAGAGCCGTGTTTTGGGCAATTCCCAAAGAGACATCAGACCCTATATTTATGAAGCCTATTGCATCGGGCCCTAATGAAGCAATTAAGCAAAGGGTCCTCTGCCTTTGATCTAAATGTGGTAATTTTTACAAAAACATCGCCGAGTGATAGATACCCATAACTCAGAGTCCTTAATTGTACTTAATTTGTTTGGAATACGAATGTGCATTTAATTAAGCCAGGGCTTTGCCCACATGTTTCAAGAAGGGCTGTCAAGGAAAATTAAGGCCCCAGTTTGCTTTCAAAGGTACTGGTTTTTATCAGGCCAGGACAGCGATCTTCGAACAGAAGGTTACAGATAATTAGGCAGAGACCTCAAGCCAAGAAAAATGTAGAGACACTGTACAGCTGAGAAAGAAGAAGGAAAAATATCCTTGATGAAGAAACATAAGAATTGGCTGCTCACATAGCTAGGTCATGCATGGCTAGGATTTGGTAAATGTAACCTGTTGGCTAGAATGTGTTCTGCATTCCTAAACTCTGCGAATATGGCTGGAACCCGGATGCTGGGTTTAATGGCGTAAGCGATGGAAGAGCATGCCATGCCACAGAGCCGTTCAGCGGGCAGAGCAGAGGGATGAGAAAGCAGAGCTGGCCCACTGCAGTCTGTTTGTTTCTTCAGATTTGTACGAATCCAAAACAACGAGCAAGTGAAAGAAAATGTTGTTAATTCCAGGCCCAGTGCTACCCCCCTTACCAAACAGCACTTTCCTATGGGAGGCGTCCGATGGATTCTGGTGGGAATATTCACCCAAGGCAAATAGTTGTCCAACCTGCCCTATGGGGTGGCTTGGAGCTGCCTGGAGAACAAACTGCAACTCAGAACCACACTTCCTCCCCTCCTTGGTCTCTCAGGGGGAGTTAGTTACTTCACCCCTTTCTGTGGAGCTGTGCACCCAGCTGGCTGTTCCTGGACAACAGGTTTGGGGCCAAAAGCTGGGCAAGCCAGGGTGCAGTCTCCTTCCTACCCGCTTGCTCCCAGCGCGGAGAATCTAGGCCCTGATCTGGGGTTGTCTTGCATGACACTCATGCATTTGGCTGCTCTGTCACTGCTGGTGCATCCCCATGTGAAATGTCACAGGGGAGAGAGAGATGAGGGGAAAGAGAGCGAGTTGGCCAACGGGAGGATGGTGCACTGGGGTGTGAGCCAGGAGATCGTGCCTTCTTGTCCCACCTTTCCTACTGTACTAATGTTGCACTGCTCGGCATTTCACACCTTTCACGACGGGCCAAGACCAAGGGCCAAGGCCAATTCATGACGGGCCAATCAACCTTTCAGGGAAGCTGTGTTGTCTAGTGGGGACAGCAAGGGGCTGTCTGGAGAGCCCCGTCTTCTCACTAGCAAACTGTGTTACCTCTGCAGATCACTTAATTTCTTGGTCTCAGCTTCGCTCTATGTAAACTGGGGACGAAAATATGTTCCCCCCTTCCTAAATTACTTTGAGATCCTGAAGTGTAAGGCACTTTATATCAGTGAAAGGGTTAATGTTGGTGCTTATCACCATGGTTATCAGCCAGGGTCTCACTGAACTCGGTAACACTGCAGGGGTGGCCAGAAGTATAACAGGGTTAAAAAGAGACAGAGATAGGATAAGGTAAGGGACAAGAGAACTTAGGTAAGTTCATGGAAGATAGGTCCCTTGAGGACCATTAGCAAAGATGGTCAGGGATGCAACCCCACGCTGGGGGTGACCCTAAACCCCTGACTGTCAGAAGCCAGGAGAGAAAGACAGGGATGGATCTCTCCAAAATTGCCACATTCTGTGCACTCCCCCTGAAGGTCTGATACTGGCCACTATCGGAGACGGAATACCAGGGTAGATGGATTGTTGGTCTGACCTAGCATGGCAGTTCTGATGTTATGATTGTATCTTCACATGCACCGGCTGTTCCTCATCAGGTCTTTAATACACACTGCTATAGCTCTTCAACGAACTGCAGCAAGTGTGGGCGTTCTGCCTGGGCAGATTATCAGTGTCGGGGAAGTTAAGCTTGTTTATGTATAACTTTTTGAATTGCTACCTGTGCCCCTTGGCAGAGGAAAGCCCTCTGTTTCCACTTGGTAAATTCTTTCGCCGCAAGTGGAATTTTGGAGGAAGGCCCCTTCCCCCGATTCATGAAAATGTGGATGTAGTTGTGTATTTAGATCCTCTTCCCCTTTCCTCCTCTCCTACCTGGAGGAAAAATGAACTGCTAGGGTCTTTTATGGCCAGTCTCAAAGAAAATATAGTTTAATAATGAATGTCTTGATGAGGACAACACAGGTGAAGACAGACAGTTTTTGACTCTGAAAAACAATCTTCTCAGCACAATGAAAAATTCAGGAGCAGATTCTGTATCTTCCACTTTTTGCGATTCCTGCAAAAGTGAAATTTGTCACCACCCATTCATACATGCAGCTTATTTGTAGGGCTCTCCTAGCGATTATTAATATCAGGGTAACTCCATTGTGATTAAGGCCCATTATACTAGACACTGTGCAAACAGATATTAAGAGACAGTCTCTGCCCCGAGGAGTCTAAATTGACAACAGGCAGACAAAGGAAGAATTATGATCCCCATTTTACAGATGAGTAATTGAGGCACAGAGAGATTAAACGATTTATTGAAGGTCCCACAGGGAATCTCTAACAGAGCAAGGAACTGAACACAGGTTTTTTGATTCTCAGCCAGAATAGCAACTTTTAAAAAAACCCTTCATTGACCAAACACAGAGCTTTACACCATGATGAACTGTAGATGAATGAAGCTGACTTCCCACTGTGAGATGGTACCTGATCTTCTCTTCTTGGGTGGCTCAATACAAACGTTGGCACAATACCCAGAACTGCATCAGACCAAATTTAGTATAAAATTAGCTGACTTAATATAAACATAATAAAATAAATCCTATGGTATAAAAGTCCCCTTGGCTCGATTTCTGCATACCTAGCAAGGATTTATGACATGCTGTCACTAGAAAGTTAGAAGGAACGTGCGTTGCAGGAGTGACCTGCCATGGGACCTTTAGTCTTTCTGTGTGAAGGGCGTGCGACTTTGTAAAGGTGAGGAACAACAAAGACTGGGAGAGTCTAACTTGACAGTAAATGTTTGAGGGGGTGACACCGGGGCATTCCAAAGACGCATTCCTGGAGGTCTCTGTGATTTTATGTATCTGCTAAGCACATTGAATCGGTTTCCAAACTCAGCCCCAGAACACAATGCTTTTCGTGGTAAATGAGCATGTCAGCTGGTTCACCCTCTTACCAGTGTTTAAAATTTTTCCAGCAATAACACAGAATTTGAAAGGACATGAGAGGTGGATTTACGGGTCTCCTGGGAAATCAATTGTTTCCTGTTTCTACAGCTTCTTCATCATAACTTGCTGTCTCAGCCGCTGAGTGATGTTCTATTAATCTCTGTGTGCAGAGATTACAGTTAAAAGCAGAGCTGAGCTGAACCTCAGTTTATGAAATAACCTCCTCTGCCTCTTGAATAGGTCCATAGTAGTGCACTTTGGACTGAGATCTACTGATCAGATATAGTACTATGTTCCTATCCAGCTTGTGAATAATGCACAGAAAAGGACCTTTCATGAACCATTCAGTTTGCGTCCGCACATTTAAAATCTGTCTGTCTCTCATAACTCTCAGATGCTCTGTCACTTGGGTATTGGAGCAACAGAACAACCCTTTGTGTTCAAGTTTCAATCTATTCTGTGCAGTGATATTTATCTATAAACACTTGTATGTCACACCACAAAATCAGGGTTTAATTTTACAGTGAAGTGTGTCATATCTTATTTGATGAGATGGGATGGATCCATGATTAAAATTAAAATCACTTCTCACATCATAGGGAATAGCACCCTGGAGCTGGGTATCATTTAGGGAAGGGGGAACATGTTTGGGGGAAAAAATCTGCTCCTTTTCCCCAACCAGGAATGTTTGCCCTTTTCTGGAACCAAAAGCAAAGAGATGTTTAAGATTCTTTAATGTTCAGATACCTAATTTCCATTTCCAGGTTTTGACAGTGAGGGATGCAGTGCATAGATTATATATATTAGAAAGTGTAATGTGGTATACTGGCTTTTTAAGACAGGATGGGGTCCAGAAGACTCTATTCCAGGGATTCTGGAATAAACAAAGGCCCTGGAAATAGCCATGTAGCAGGAAGAGAGGCATTAGGAAGAGAGGAAGCAGTCCAGAGGCATTAGGAAAATCCAGGGCACTGCCCTTTTAAGGGCCCAGGACTCGGAGCCCTGTAGTGTTGGGCGGGGGAAGACTTCCTTCTCTCCCAATCAGTCAGGTGGAATCTCTCCGAAGGAGGGCGGTATATATGCTGCTTTCTCCGTCAGAACAGGATGCATGCTGACAGGGAGAAGGAAGTGAGAGCGGGAGGCTGAGATCCTGCTAGGAAGGACAGGATTGGTGGCTCCATGAAGAACAGTATGGGGCACATGATGAGTTCTGTGTGCAGCAAAAGAGCTGGAGATGAGCCTGAACTTTTGTGTTGCCATCATGGACTTTATTTCTGGGACACTGACGACTATTTTGAACCGCTGTTGGCTTTTAACCCAGCCCCAGGCGGTGATTAGTGACAGTCCGGAGCAAGATGGTGGGGCGTTCCTAAGAGGCCTGGGAGAGGGGGATCAGAGTGAGGGAGCTGTAGACGCACCTCGAGCCATGAAGGGGTGCTCAGTAAATGGCCACGCCCCTACAGCAAAACAGACAGAAGGGCCAGATATCTCGTGACAGAGCCTGTCTTGCCAACACAAGAAGTGCCAAGAAGCAAATGAACTTTGCATGCATATCCAAACTGCACCCAATCTCAGATCCTTTGGACCTTTCACATTAAAATAGTAGTTCATTGCTGGCTGAATTTGCTTTACGAGCTGCTTGGCCCATGGATGCTCAGACGGAGGTGCCATGACAGCCCACCTGACTGGCTGAATGGCCAATAGTTTATGGTAATTTCGCTTGAAATCACTTAGCTGTTATTTCTCCTTCCGCAGAGAAATAGCAAATTGTGAAGATGTAGCTTCTAATCAGGGCTGACAGGTCAGACAGTTCATCTTTGACTCTGCTTGAAAGGTACGGCTCTAAGAGACAGGCAGACACTCATTTTGTCTCCTTGTTGTGGACTTTTTAGTTTCCAGTCCATTAAAACTGACACATCCAATACATAACCTGTCTGTCATTGCTGTCCTTGGAGAGGAGCATCTTCCTTCCTGCTGTACTCATGCCATGTCTTCACCCAGGCTCTATTAGCATATTTCAACAGGCCCCAGCATGCTTGGGGCCTGGGCCATCTCCCACTGAAGCCATTGAGTGCCTTTCCATTGGGAACTGGAACGGAATCCGAGGGCCCACCCTCTCCAGAATTCACAATGGTTTATGGTCCATGGTTGCCCCCATCAAGTCCTTTCAAGAGGGAAATATCTATGTTTAAAACAAACCTGAGGCGTGTATGTTTCTGAGTTGGTTAAAAAAAGTGGATGGGGAATCGCATTGGATTGTGTTTTAATAATAATAAACAATCCTGATCCCTTAGATAGAGCTTTTCATCCATAGCCCTCAAAGCACTTGATAAATCAGGTCAGTATCATTATCCCCATTTTACAGATGGGGAAACATGTCCCTTGTCTTGGAAGATAAACATCCGAACAGACAAGATTGTTATGAATCCACCCAGCCGGAAGCAGGAAGGCAAAAAAGATGTGGCAGTCAGGGCCAGTCAAGAACCTTTTGCTCTTATATTGCTCTTTTTCATCTAAGCATCTCAGAGCACTTCATGTATATCAGTCCATTCAGCCTCACAACATGCCTGTCAAGTAGCTACTATTATCATAGAAGATTAGGGCTGGAAGGGCCCTCAGGAGGTCATCTAGTCCAGTCCCCTGCTCAAAGCAGTACCAACCCCAACTATTATCCCTACTCTTCAGGTGAGGAGTTGAGAAAGGGGCCAGATTCAGACAGAATTGTTTGAAGTCAATGGGACTAGGTGCAGACTAAGCCATTGTGAGTATGAATAGTAGCATCTGCCCAAGCATCTGCCCAAGGTCATACAGCAAGTCAATAGCAGAGCAGGAAGTCATACAGCAAGTCATACAGCAAGTCATACAGCAAGGTGCAGACTAAGCCATTGTGAGTATGAATAGTAGCATCTGCCCAAGCATCTGCCCAAGGTCATACAGCAAGTCAATAGCAGAGCAGGAAATGGAACGAAGGAAAGCAGATTCCAAGCGCATTGCTCTCTTCACTGGACACCGCGAACTAAAATAGTGGATCTATTTCACAACTAGAATTTAGGCATGCTGTACTGAACAGTGAGCCGTGTCAGTCTTTGTATTCATCTGTCTTCCTTCTTCTGTGCCTCAAACAACGGCCCTCCTTTCTCACCTCCCCACCTGACGAGTAGGGATAATAATGCCTACTGACAGGCATGTTGGGAAGCTGCTTCCAGCTTTCCAAAGACGGAAGAAAAGAAGTGAAAGGGAAAATAGAGAGAAGGAGGATAAGAAAAGTCCTTGGTGACCCTGCTGCCTTTTCCCAAATAAAGTACTTAACTGTACATAACCCTAGAATCTAAACTGCAGAGCAAAGTCAAACTGTTGTGTGACTCCTAGCATAATATTTATATATTTTTTAAAAAGTATTCTCCCATGGTAATATCCGAGTGGAATGAGCTTCCCTTTTTTCTAGCCCCATAATCCTCTGGTTCTTTCTATTATATCAATTTTAATACACTTTATTACAATTTCTGTGCCTGATATTCCAATAATTATCTTCCTAGGATTAATCCCTATCCCACAGCAATACCATTAAGAACGCTACAGGGGAGTCTTAAAATAGTTATTATTTATGCCATGCACTCTTTTCAATTCATAGAAATCATTATTTATAATTCACTGATTGGAGAAACCGAGGCAGTCATTTCCAAAGTATGGTACATTACTCTGCTATAGTTTTGTCTGACAGACCTGCATTAATTACTTTGTGTGGTTTTGATGTAGAGCCAAGAGCGGGTTGTAGAAAAATGTGTATCACTAAAGCTTAGATCCCCAAAGTCAAAAGTAAAACAAACAGGAAGAGATCCTTATCAGAGTCAGACTCTTACTAGCGGTGTACAGAAATTTCACTTAAAATAAAAAAAAAAAATCCAGCCAGTACTACTGCTTGTACTTGGAAACACTCAGATTCGTGTAGTTAGGGTTGATGGCGCACGCATTCCAAATCTGTCTTTTCTGTCTTTCTATGAAGAGTAAATACAACAAGACCATCAGGGTTGCTGCTTTTCCTTGTGGCAACAGAGGAGAGCTAGTTAGGATGCCTGGGTTCTGTTTCCGCCTCTGCCACTGACTCACTGTGTGACCTTGGGCAAATGTTAACCTCCCTGTGCATCAGTTTACTCCTCTGTAAAATGGGTATGGCAGTAATAGTTACCATTTACGGCATTGTGGGGATGTCTGTAGTTAAGGTTGGTACAGCAATTTGTGAGCCTCAGCTAAAAGGTGCTATGTCAGAGCAACTGCTAATTATTCTGATTTACTCCAGATCTTTACAGAACCTATTTGAATTTGTGAAGGAATAAACTGAAGGGTTAAGATGCAGGGATAGATTTAAAGTCAGTGTTCCAAATGCACAGATTATCATTATGTCTATGGCCCAAGCCAGCCAAGCACTTAAGTATGTGCTTAACTTTAAACACCTGAGTAGCCCCATTAGTTTCCATTGGGACTAACCATGTGCATAAATGCTGTGCTGCGTTGGGGCCTATATCAGCGCTGATAAAAGAGAAGGGAATTGTGTTTGTGTGTGAGAATTTATGATTCCAACAAGAGCATCAGCACAACAAGAATACAATAAATAAGTCACACAAAGGAGTGGAAAATTCATCCAAGATCCAAATCAATAAATGTAACAGGAGAGAAACTACAAGCTGTGCATTTCCACCGAGGCTGAGCTTTTGTGGGATGGATAGAAGCTGCCGAGCATGACCTAATGCCGGGGGAAAAAAACCCAACCACAGACCTCAGCATCTAAACAGTATGAATATTGAACCAGAGGTCCTTGAGTAATTGTCCTTTCTTCACTCGGGGGGTAAAAGGGTACATTAGACATTCAGTAGCAGCAAATGGCACCTGACATCTCTTTAAGTGAAAGTCAGTTTGGAATTTTTTTTAATGGCCAAGCATAAATCTTTTAAATTATAAATCAATAAATAGTTAATTCAATAATAGAAATCTTTTAAATATTTAATGAGTCATATGCAGAATGGCTCTATAACTGGATGTTGATGGAACTGTGTCAAAGGAATTTGAATCAAACTTTTCCAAACTCCCTGTATTAAAATAGTTATTGATTCAAATTTAAAGTACAAGGGGTGTAGTAAAAATGAGATGGCATCTGGGGTATATGTAGCCTACATTTTCTCATCTGAATCTCAGTAAAAATACTGAATTCCTGGGGTTTGCAGGTTTTATGACCATTGCTACAAAGAAAATTACAAAGCATCTATACCAAGTTGAGATTTTTTTTTTCTGTTTGTGCATCTTAATTGAAATCAAAGTAACAGTAAATCTGCTTCATGTAAAAAAGGGACTCTTAGAACTAAATTCAACCTACTAAATTCAGTCTGGGTGCCTGTATACATATCTCCCACTGAAGTTTTTAACATGTACCAGCGTTTTAAATTAAAGCTAACGTACAATTATGCCAGGGCTGACTTTGGCCCTTTGTCTTAGATAAAGAAGACCCTCTATCTAGCTAGGTAGGTACCCTGTTTTCACTATTGTTAAGTGAGCATTATAGTGTCATTACTGATGTCATTACGTACCCTAAATCAGAGGTCCCTAACACATCAAGTTCACTAGTGTATTTTTATGGCTTGTCTGTCATATTTAGATTCTAACAGTTTCTAGCCCTCATAGTTGTGAAGTTACCTTTCCAGACATGCCCAGAGTGTAATCATTATAGTGTTGTGTCTTCCAGCAACTTCAATGATCGCTCTGGGGCGTGTGAACTCCCTCACTCTCTCTTCATCTCAACTGGGTGTTGACTCTTGAGACTACTGATGACATTTTACAAGTTCTATTGCAATACTAATCATTTTTTGGATAGGATGGAGGATGAGGCAGGAGTGGTACACCTAGGGGGAACTGGGAGTTGCTGCCGTGGCGGAAGGAGGATAGAGAAGGGATGAAGAACAGGGCAGCAATAGCACTGGTGCTAAGGCTGAGTGGTTTTCCCACGGAGCAATGCTGAATGTGTCTTAACTATAATGGTGATTTAGTTACCATATATAGGCCACGTTCTATATGTTGCCTAACTCCTGATTTTGTGTATCCTCCCATGTGCCATGTGGGAGTCCTGCTGTCGACTGTGGGGAGCGTCGAGTCCCATCTGCATGCCTTGGCCCAGGGACCACAACTGGAAACGGAATTTGCTCTCTCTCAACATGAGTTTGACAGCCCTAAACACTAAACAATTGTCCTCTAGATGTCTTCCTGGGAAAGTACGTGGCCTTGGCAGGAGGCAGCAGGGGATGGACTAGGTGAGTCCATCGTCTTCTCCATTTGTTTTTCCTTTTTCCTGGTTAAAGTTTGGATCAATCAGCAGGGAGATTAGAGCAAGTATTGTCCACAGAAGCCATCCACTCTGACCCTCTGCTCTTTCCCATTCCCATGTGGAATTGTTCTTCAGAAGAACAGTCTTGAATTAAGTCACATTTGAAGCTGCATCTACCAGGCAGCCTAAATACACCCAGCCCATTTAAAAATAAATAAGTGCCATTTCACAGCATTACCGCATCCAGGAGAATTCACTGTAGCCAAGGTCCTCTTACTTCCCTTCCCTCACTGTGCCCTCCACTTTACTCCTTGCAGTCTAATAATTGTAGCTCATGTTCAGCTTCCAAGCACTTAACCGTTTGTAATTCCTTACTGCCGGAATCTGAGTGTTAGCCCCATGTTACAGAAGGGGAAACTGAGGCACAGGAGGGTGACTAGACTCGCCCAAGGGACGCCAGGGCCAGAGGTGGGTTTAGAATACATAAATTTCTGTCTCCCAGTCCTTTGCTCAGGCCATAGGAACAATGCTTCTCTCTCTCTCTCTCCTGATAAGCTTTACAAACACAGCAGCTGGCCGATCTTGTCCAATTTATGCTCCAAACTGGACATGGCCCAGTACTTCACCTGGTGGGTGGGCGGGCTGCCCCAATGTTCCTGTCAGCCGCCTCTAGCGATGGTCCTATCCCATTAGCTGTTATGCCAGTGACCCAGAGTCCACCTGCCACAGGCCAATTGCCCAGGTCGCCCGATTTTATGTGCATCTTGCTTTTTAAGGGTGTGTCCATATTTTCTGTCCGTGCAATAAATGAAATAGTAATGTTTGCTATGTGTGTCTACAGCACCTAGCAAAATGAGGCCCCGATCCAGAAATTTTAGAGACAACCCATTCTTCACAATGCCCTTGCGCCATGATTTGCTCAGTGTTTATAAGCCGCCAGCTAAACTAAAAGATGTCCTTTGGAAATAACAGCAATGGAAGTCGTCATTATTGCCCATCTGAAATAACAATGAACGATTTCAAGGTGCTTTAGAAACATTCATCTTGTTAAGCGTCTGACCCCCTCAGGAGGTAGCAGAGGGTTACTGCACCCATTTTACAGATGAGTAAAGGTGATTATCTCCTGGAAAGGGCAAAGCATAATTCTAAGGAATTCATTCCCTTACAACTGTAATCAATACCAACCAAAATGGTTCATTACCTGAAAGTGGGACCTATTGTTTGCTTTATAAGTGAAAATATAATCAATTCTAGCTAGTTCAATATTTCTAAGGGATCAGAGTTTCGTTAATATTCCACACACCTCTCCTTTCCCTCTGTGTGTGCGTATCTCGAGGACCTGTCTGCATATCCCTGCTTTTTCCCCCAGGATGACAGATATTGTAACAATGACAGTAGATTAATATCTCTTTAATCAGCCAAAATGAACATGACACACAAGGGTGACAGTTCAATTTTCTGGTAACAGATTGTGGCTATCAAAGCCTTCCTGTTCCAGCTGATTTTTATTCCTGGCAGAGATAATATGGCTTTGGGAGGACCCCAGCTCCCCGTCAGCTCATCAGATGCCCATTAAATAAATCTTGTAACACATAGGCGTTACTCACGTGCCTGTCAGGACTCTGGCTGCTCGGGGAATTAAATGAGCTCCGACACACAGAATGGAGTGAGACTGTCACTTGGCTGGGTGAAGCAGCAGAACATATTTCAGAATATACAGTTATGTGGCTCCCTCTCCCTCTTTCTTGTTTGTTTGTTTGTTGGCTTCTCGGGGTTGAAATGTGGATCAGGCACTGAGGCTGTCTTCTGGGCAGACATAAAAAAAATGTATAGAAAGCAAAAGGTGAATGGGGGGAAGTAGTGTTTTAGGTGGAAAGGATACAGTAAATGCTAGCCATGGAATTAGCTATGCTTAGCGCTTGTTTGCAGGTGGGATTTCAGCAGTATCTTGTTTCCAAATCTGAAGTGTAATCTGCAGGATCTAATTCCAATCTTTGTTTTTTTTTCCGGTGGCATTTCTCAAATGAGGGAGCTCTAGATACTGCACAAAGGCATGGCAAGTCTTTCTAAGGAGTAGCTCTGCCTTTTATTGTAGCAGGTCCTGACCCCCAAACTCATTCAGCATTCATTCTTTGTTGCTTAGACTTGTAATACAACACGAGGCTTCACTTTATGCCACCTCCAAGAAAATGAAAAAAAAAAAAAAAAGACTTGGAATTTGTCAGTCTAAATTTCTGTGAATACAATATTGGCATTTGCAGCCAACCACCTAGAACTATTGCAGTTGGGAAAGGAGCTGATAACAACTGGGATTCTGGGAGCTGATTTTGTCATTGTTTTCTAAATGCATCTTCACTGACTATGGTTCCAACCCTGTAGTCCTTACTATCACCCATGTGAATAGGCTACTACAGAATTGAAACTTTAATGAAGCATAGGATTCTTCATCTGGCTGTGTGAAATTCAGTGGATTCTTTTTATAGGGATTCACACAAACCATCTTCCTGGCTGTCCTTAAAACAAAACAAACAAAAAGATGAAATGGGTTTGAAACTGCTTAGTTTCCATTCCCACCCAAAAATATAAATCACTTTTGCAAACCTGGCCCACATACTAGGTGTGTATTAGGACCTGATAGCAAGATCTGTAATTTAATCACATTTTGGTTTCCTTTTATGCACAAATCCTTGCTGTTCGTCTAGCAGAAGACATGAGACATGTTTATTTTAAAAGATATAATGCAAGAATTTTGAATAAAAATGATTGCAAGAGAAAATTAACAATAAACTACCCAACTGGTGATATTAAAGCATATCCATATGATTGTAATTATGAAGTCAAATACTTCCAAAGGAGCATTCTATCATTCCCCATTCTTGTTACAATCTCTGTCATGCAAACGGGTTCATATTTTTTGCCATTTTCTCTTCTTATTACAGCTTTTTTCATAAGAATAAGTCATCACGGTTTTAAATGAGTAATACATTCTCTAAATTACAGTCCAAGGATGCATTACTTTATTTTTTCCCTCCATTTCTGTATCTTAATTGCCTAGCTATTTCCCATCCTCCTCTCTTTAAAGACTCATTAGCCTAAAGGAATTGAGTCCACCTAGAATATTGCATCAAGTTGTGGACACCCCACTACCTGAAAGAGGGTGATAAATTGGAGGAATAAACTGTCATCACTTTTGTGCCGTCTGAAAAATTGCACTGAAAAATTCAGCTATCAAATATTTGTAAAACAGAGGAAAAAGCACTCATGAGTGAGCTGCCGAGTAGAAATTATTTGCATACGTCATTTGGGTGATTATTTCAAATAATTAATTCAAGATGCACATGATCAGTTTAGAGGCTATTCAAAAAGGCCCTGTTCAGCAAAGTATGTAAGCATGTGCATATCTCTGAGCGTATGAATAGTTCCACTGGGTTCCCTGAGGGTGCTCGTGTGCTTGCATACCTTGACAAATCAGGGCCAAACAGAGAAAGAGGCGACATTATTGGCTACAGACGATTTGCTGATCTCTACTTATTGCCATCTGGTCACTGTGTGTAGCCCACATGAAACGAGGTGGTGGTCTCAGTCATCCTGCTAATAGACAGATCTCCATATTTACATTGCGCTTGGCACCAGTGGGCGTTCTGGTTTTTAGTATCAACATAAAAGCGAGGACTGCATGGTCCCTGGGTGCTGAACTCTCTGCCCCCTGTGCCTGAATGCTCATCTTAACTTCCAAATGTGGAACTTAAGGCACTCATCTTTGTAAATTAGGCCAAGAAAAATGTATCCTTCCAATAAGACTGCCTGGAGAAACCCCTTCGATTTCAAAATGTCCACGGCACCTCCATCCATAATGTAGGTACATGCATCTCAGGAAGGGCCCATAATTTGGTGGGGTGTTTTTCGATCTCCTTTACGATTCAGGGAAGTGAGCAGTTCCAATAGCATCAGACACTTATTCATGCTGTTCAATGCTTATTTCTTCTAGCTGATCTTGATTTCTGCACTCCTATATAGATCACTGCTTTGTAGGGGTCTCTCTTTCATATATATATATATAAATGTAATAAAGTGTTTCAGCTAATATTTTGGCAGGCTGTTGACCTGGTAAAACTCACTCAAGTTTTTTTTTCTTTACCTTGACAGAGCTGTTAAATTAGTCACAGATTTTATGGGCCATCCCCAGCATAGGATTTTTTTTTTTTGAAGTATTTTGGTTTTGACACAAAAAGTCATTAACTAGCCAGTTTGAGACAGAGTGCAACCTTCGGTCTGTGTACTTAGCTACCCTCTTTATTGTGCTTACTGAGTTGGCACCATTGTGCTCTCAGAGTGAGAAAGGGGCTTAGGGAATTGAGGCAAGCCTTACTCCAAATTGCCTCACCATCTCCCGCCAATGTTTATTGCGAGGTCTTTTCGAAGCCTTAGCACAGCGTGCTGAATGTTTCCTGTTATTGTTTGTCTTGGATGTTTCAGAGGGGGGACATCTGACCAGATTTTCCCAGTCTAACGTTGCTGCCCCAGGCTCTGCCGTTTCCCAGCTTTTCAGTATTACAGGAGGGGCTTTGAATGAACTTCATGCTACTGCACAGTTCACGTTGAGGACTTTGGCCCACACATATACAAGTAAAAGAAATGCTTAGAAGGCAGCTAGCACTGTGTGTCTGTTCATTGGCACATTGTACTGAGATGCCAAGGCAATGGGCATCTTCGAGAAATCTCAGACTGACACACACACACAGAGTTAAGGCATATTATCCATGTAGCTTTATTTCTCCTACAAATTTTCTGATTTTCTGCTCTCAACAGTTGGGGTATTGTTCTGATTCCTGTATATGATGGCACCAGAAATAGTTGAGGAAAATGTAAAACAGCCTTGAAATCAATAAGAAAGCACTCAGTATAATGCACTCTTTACTACCTGACTAGGTACCCGGCAGAATGATGATGAGCACATTGTCAGTGTAACGCCAACTACAACTGTGCCAAAGTTGCAAAAAGAAGTTCCCAAACATTCGTTCACATTTTTAAACATCTTCCTTTTGTGTTCACAATCATTTTCTTTGTTCACTCTTCATGAATTTTCATGTGAATTAGATTTACTAGCATGAATAGTGACGGAAAGCCAATAGTTTAAACTTGCACCTTCACATACTTGCAGACAGCAAATTTTAAAATTTGCTTTTGACAAGCATTTACAACCGATGCCTCATTACAAGAGTTATGTTCGTCCATTTGGAGAACTAAAAGAGTGTTGAATGGTATGTGGGACCAATCACAATAAATCAACAGGCCAATGAATAAACAAAATAGATGAAAAATGTCACAGAATTATTCCAAACAATGAATAAATTAAAGAAAATAGCAAATCTGGTAATGGACAGATAAAGAGACAAAATTCTTCACATAAATTATATTTTATTATTTGTATCACAGTTGCATGTAGAGGCTCTGACCAACATTGGGGCCATATTGTGCTAAGTGCTGTATAAAGACATAGCCATCTCTGCTCTGAAGAACTTACAATCTAAATAGATAAGACGGACAAAAGACTGTCAAAGAAGTGAAGTGACTTGTCTGAGGTCACACAACAAGTCAGTGGCAGAGACAGGATTAGAAAGCAGGGCTCCTGAGTCCTTACTGCAGGACGCTAGCGACTGGACCACACTGTCCCTCTAGCAGAGTCCCCTTGAGTCTGAGACCTGACTGGGACCCAGCATACACACTTGCATTTTCTTAGTAGTTTAAAGGGAGACTTGGAATATATTGGGCTAATGAGTTCAGAACCAACCCAAACCTTTGCCTAAAATGTGAACAGAACTTTTAAAAGTTTAGATAACTTTGCTAATTAGGTTTAATTTTCATCTCTGGGATTTTAGATAGATTAGTAAATGTTTGTACAGGGCTGTAAGTTTTATAATTATTGTTCCTGGTTCCGAACAGATCACATGTTAAGAGAGGCTGATTATGTGGTATGTTCAACCTTAATGGAAGCAAACGTTAGTGAAAATACCATCAAAGAGCCCATTAACTAGATTACTAGCCCAGTGGTGCAGTTTCAAATGATTCAGATAATTCTAGAACGCATTAAACAGCCAGAACATCAAAACCGAAGTCAGCTATCTGTTGCCTGTATACACAAATAGAGAGCAACACAGAGATTCCTGCATTTGTAAAGATCCTACAAATCTCTCTAGAGGGAGTCAGAGAGCTATTTCTTCAGAAAGATGGGATAGTTTATAAATGCAGCATAATCTGGGACCAAAAAAAACCCCCAACCAACCCACCCACCAAAAAACTCTCTGTGCAGTTTGCTGTGAGTATCTGGTAATGCACGTTCAGTAATTTCAAGTGTGTTTCTTAGTTATGCTTCGTTAGCTAAACCACACTGGGCCAAATTTCTAAGACAGCTCAATGTGTCCCCCTTGCAGTCAATGGCAAAACTCCCAGTAGGGCCACAATTTCATCCCAGATTTGCAGAAGAGCTCATATCGCTAAGCCACCCAAACAAGTGGTCAGGTTTTCAAGAACACAGGGAACTCTTGACACTCTGGCCATCAGTGGTACAGTGGGAGTACTAGATGCTGAACACTTTTGAATAGGTGTCAGAATAAATGGCCAACTGGGACCTGAGCTCTTTTGAAACTCTAGCCTGGCTTGTGGGTGCTGAGCCCTTGAAAATCTGGGCTACAGTTCTTTGGCCAATCTAGCGGATGGTGCTGTTTCCCTGAGCTGACCGTAATAGTGGGAATAGATGCATATGCACATTGAATTTTCAATGTTCAACAATACTTACACATGCAGCGTTGAAATTCACTAACCATGAAAATTTGGGCCAAAAAAACCTGAATTACACAAAGGTTTACAGAAACACAGACACAAAGAGAGTATGAATGCAACCATAAATGAAAAATCAGAGCATATATTTCCAGAACAGTTTTCCCTGTATTCACCCTTCTCTCCAAACCACAGAGAATTTTACCTGTTTAAAATCACATTCATTATTGTTAAAGTGAACTAGGACCATTTCCCTACAATCGGGCCTATTTCCTTTTACCAGTTAGGATTTAAGGGTATTTTACAATTCAAATGAGCCATGCAATTAAAGGCAACATTGCCAAAAGTGGACAGACTAAAATTAGACAGTCCTGCTGTGTGCTAGAGCTTGGCCCACATTTATATCATGCTGTTTTGGGGATGTATCTGTCTGCTCCAATCTTGTGAGTCAACAGGATACTGAAATGTTCCAGAATTTTATTCTTTGTGTTTCCCTGCTCTCTCTGTCTGCCAACATCTCCCTAGATCCTTTTCTTCCACTATTTAATCTGGTAAATTTATATATGAAAATACTTTGCAGTTCTTTAGCGACATTCCTCTGAGAGCTGGAAATCATTTCTTCATTTATTTGTATTCAGTAGTGCCTAGAGGTCTCATTGTGCTAGTATGAACACATAATAGGAGAGTCCCTGCCCCAAAGGGCTTACATTCTAATTAGACAAGAGAAATGGTGGGAGAAAGGAAGGAAGAACTGTTATCCCCATTTTTCAGCTGGGGAACTGAGGCACAAGGAAGTTATAGGCCTGATTCTGCTCCCACTGAGATCGTTGGCAATGTTCCTATTGACTTCAGTGTTGGAAGGTCAAGGCCATCGTGACTTGTCCAAGGTCCCACAGGAAGTCTGTGGCAAAATCAAGAATGGCACCCAGTCCAGTGCCTTAATCACAAGGTTATCTTCAAATATTAACCAGGTAAGTCACACCACATCCCATGATTATCCCACTTTCTGTGTGGGGAAACTGAAACCCAGAGTCACTGGCTCAAGGGCACACAGGGAGACATTGACAGTTCATGTTTGTAATTGCACATGTTTCATAAAAGTTAGAAAGGACATTGAGATTCCAAGCTTATGGGTGCACCATGCAGCCTAAATAAAATAGCAAAAAATAAAAGGCATTTTAATTCACCTAGTCCATCTGCCTGCCAATACAAGATTTCTCTCTCCAATATATAAGGTAGTGTTTGTATGCCACAAACAATGTACTAAGTGCTTTACAAAGTGCTGTATGACGTGTTTTATGATATAGTATATAAAAAACATAAAAATCTAGTAATCTCACCTATCTTTTCACTATATTTCACTGGTGTGTTAGAGTCTAGCATATGGAACATGCTCTTGCCAGCCAGATACTAGGACAGCTGAACATTTTAATGGCATTAGAGGTTGTAGGATCCAGATCTTTTTGTGCTAGCTCAATCGTTTGAATCCAGACCAGGTTCGTGGTTATGGCCATTGAGTGACCTATGTGAAAAGAGTTGCTGGTCTCCATCCATTTCCTAGTAGAAAGATGCCCAGCTTGCAAAAATTACCATGCCATCTGGCTCCCTTGATCTGAATGGCTCATGTAGACTGAGCTCTAACGCCATGATGACGGGTGGTCCCTCTATGTCAGGGTTGAAAAATCTTGGTGAGAGTGGTGTAGGGAAGTTTTATGTTGCCTGCACACATTGGATACATGGCTCCACTCTCCAGGACTATCAACGTTACACTCTGCAGACTTGATTCAGAATATAATTTTAAATTGCTGCTACAATATGGTCATCTAAAAGAATTAGGACCAGCAAAATATTTAGGGCCTGATTCAGTTACCCTAACTCTCACTGAACAGGGCCTTATTCTACAAATAATCTCTGGAGTGAATGGGACTACCTGAGGTCTGAAGGGCTATTCAACCAGAACAACAGTAACAGAACATAGAAATAAAGAGAACATTTTACCAGCAGAGGAAATTAACCATTAGAACAATTTATCTAGGGATGTGGCAGATTCTTTATCACTTACAGTCTTTAAGTCAAGGCTGGATGTCTGTTTAAATGACATGCTATAGCTCAGACAGAAGTTATGGGCTTGAAGCTGAAATTATTGGGTGAGAAACTTTGACCTCCGTTGTGATGATTGTAAAATGGCCCCTTCTGGTTTAGAATCTATGAGTCAAGCCCTTTGTGACTGTTTATTGTGGAGTGAGTGACATGTGGCAGATATTTCCTCGGCACTATGGTGCCCTCCCGCGAACCCCTTTAATAGCTGCAGGCTTCATGTCTGAAGTCCAAGCTCTTTCAAAGATCAGGGTTAGTTTGTATTGGAAAGCAGGCCATGGGCAAATGTGAATCTTGATGCTCTAAGCTCCTCTGGCAGCCAAGTTGGCATAACTTAAGATTTCTAGATAGCCATTGGCTTCCTGTATGACAAGCCAACAGTTCCCTGTATTTCTCCCCACCTCCACCATTGTCTCACCAAGTACAACTATATCCCCTGACAGGCAGACATATAAATCTTAACCATTGAGAAACAAAGCCGTTTTTAAACTTTAACGAGCAGACTAATGGAAATAAAATGCAGAGAAAATGCAAAAAAAAAAAAGTTTTTTATTTTGGTATTCTGGTGGGGGGTGGAGTGTGCACTCTAAATAATAAATAAACCAGGCAATGTTTTTACAGCCTCTTTTCATATGCGTGAATATTTAAAACATGCAAAAATGTGGAATAGGCATTTGCTGGGGACAAAGGAAGAACATTTCTTTTATGTAAGAAGGGAAAAGGTGCACAGAGAGCGAGATGGGGAAACCAGAGAGATGCATGTTTAATGGATTGGCAGCTCACATAGGGAGAGATTTCCAAGTGTGAACATATTTGTAGACAAACTGACCTGACAAGTCAGCACGGTAAGGTGCATTTACAGCAGCGATGCCTTGGGAAACAGGATTTTGTTCTCAGAGTGTTAGGTCGGCATGAGTGACGCCTGTTGTTCTCTGCTAGCCCAACTGCAAAGTCATCCGGTCACTTGTGAGTTTGTCAGACCTGCCCTTTGGTACCTGAAGGCCCTTAGTCCAGGTATCCAGGAAAAGGAGACTCAGCAGCTGTTCAGACTTTCATAGTCTTTAAGGCCAGAAGGGACTGTTGTGATCATGTCATCTGACTTCCTGCATCACACAGTTCAGAGATTTAGAGCCACAAATGGTGTGAGCTTGGGCAAGTCACTTGCTCTGCCCTGACTCTCAGATCTCCACCTGTACAATGGGGATAATAATAGTTCCTTTGTTTGTCTTGTCTATTCAGACCATATGCCCTCATTGGCGGGAGCTGTTGCTTCCCAGCTGTGTGTACAGCACGAAGGGGTCATCATCTGGAATGGGGACTCAAGGCATACTCATAATAGACGTGTTAATAGAGAAACTTTTAATCAAGACAAGGCACATGGAGTGGAGATGCTTTGGGCTGACCGTTTAGCAAAGAAAAGAGATTAGATACATTAATACACAGGGTGTTAAAATCTGGAAAGATGCTCCAACCAGGTTTTCATGACCCTGCTGTGGTGTCTGAGATATCAGAGCTTCCCTGTGGCTAGTCTTGTCTATATCTTTGTGCTCGGGTCACACCTTGCTCCCAGTGTAATTAAAAACACAGTCAGAAAGGCCTATTGCTGTGACTGGCAGGGTTGTTATTGTTAACTATTCCATGGCTTATGGCTGTAATGTTGGTTTAACTGCCTGGTTTTTTCTGCCTTTTGATTTCTTTTTGCCAACTTTAGATTTTAATACGTGTTTTTATGGAAATATTTATAGCACACATGTCGCATATAAAACACCATCATAAAGACTTTTTGCAATGAAATAAATGATGTTATTATTATAATTTCAGAGTTATATCTATTCTGTAATGAAAAAGGCCTGTGACTGCTTGAACCATCAACCCAGCAAGTTTTACAGCCTTCTCTGGGCAGAGTGACCTCACTGGGCTGCTCAAACTCTTAAGTAGTCTGTCTTCCCTGCTGATATGGGCATGCAGGGCAGAATGAGCAGAGATGTGTGACATTTATACCCTTGTGATCTGTGATCCGGTGTACATGGTTTTACATCTCCCTCAGGGTTGCACATAAGCGGTGCATGCTGTATTATACTGTAGCTATTAGTTATTATCACAGCACCCCAAAGTGCTAGGCACTTTACAGAATAAGTCACAGACAAGGTCCCTGCCCCAAAGTTCTTACAATTTAGATGTAGTTATAGGAGATAAATGCATTTAACCGCATTCATTTTCAGAAGTTTGTACAGAATCTACTCTTGGACAGTTCTTATGCGTACACTCAGCATTCTCATTTGTGTGTGCAATGCAGGAGTTTGCACATGGGAATCCTCGTATGTTTGGACAATCACCTGTTTGTCATGCTTGGAGTTGCTTGCACAATGGATACACACACGTCTTGCAGGCAAGTGTTCAAGATGTTACCAATGATATTATTAAAAACACTAATCATAATACTGAGGATATGATTTTAGTCAAATGCAAAAGGAAGTTGGCCCTGAAGCTGCCACCGCATTCTTACCTCACCCTATGCCCACAAGGGGCTGCAGGAATCCTAGAGGTCTGACTGATATGACCCTTTTCACAGCTATGCATGCCTTTATGCTCTCCAGACTGGATCGCTACAATCTGTCTCCACAGGCTTCTGTAAAGGACAACCGGAAACTTAGCTGGGGCTTCCTGCTTGCTTAGGGGTTCTAGAAGTAGGGTAAGAATTGCAGCAATTCTCTGCAAAATGCACTTGCTTCCCTTTGCTTCTGTGTGCAGTTCAAGGTGTTGGCCATGTTCTGTGAAGTCCTGTATAGTCTGGGTCCTGGCTATGACTGAGATTTACCCTGATTCTATGTGCTGGTCTGACACTCATGATGGGGAACTCTTGCTAACCATCTCCAGTTTGAACATCTGGAGCTGGCAGCTGGGCATTCTCCAGGTAGAGCATTTTTTTTGCATTTGGAACGAGCTCCTCCCACTAGTCAGAGAGCTCGAGTCTCTTAAATTTCAGGGTACAGTGGGGAAAGTTACTCTATTCACAAAGGTTTTTGCCTCAAGGGAGTGGTGGAGCATGACAATAAGGATATTGTCCTGTGTATTCTTTCAAATACTGTCTATATGTACCAAAGAACTGTGTGGTGGGTGCATTTAAAAATAAATAAAATATCTCATTGTGTAACACGGTGTTGTAATGCCAGTGGGGAGAAGAGGAAATAAAAACATGAATGAAAAATTTACCCTTGCTTTTGCTCTATCCTTAACTTTAAACACGTTTTAATCTTCAACTGCTTTGTTTTTTAACACACATAGTAATAATAATGATACATGAGCAAGTGGTCTTTACTTTCACCCCCAAATCCTCCCATAGGTATATTGTTACCTTGCAGCAATTAGATTGTCAAACCTTTGCCAATGTCCGAGACAATAACATCAAAGCTCCGAGCGTGAGAATACTATGCCAAATTTATCCCTGTTTCTTCCTAGTGAAGTTATACCAGGGAAGAGTCTGGCTTGAGCTTGCAAAATGCCATGGCACTGTGTTTTTACCATGCAACATTTCTTTAACCTTAGGCTAACCTTTTCTCTTTTAAAAAATAACAAGGCAAATGCTTATTAATAGAAATACCGTGATAGTGTGGACTTATTATTGTAAATGAAAACTTTCTTAACTTGTCAGGCAAGGTACCCTATGGGCTCATTGTGTGGAAGCATAACAGATCAGACTACTGCTCCATTAAGTCAATCACCCTATCTGAGAGTGGTAATGCCTGACGCTTCTGAGAGAGGCACCTCCCTGCCTTTACAGTTGTACACTTAGTTTACAGCCTTTATGGCACTTCACTGTTTCTAGAACGTGGAACCTTTATAGGCCTTTGTGGCCTCTAGAAATAAACCTTTGATGGAACTTCCTATGCTCTAGAATTTAGAATCTTTTAAAGCTTTTGCTTGTGTCACGCAGGCCGGCTTGTGGGGGGGCATTTAGTATATCGTGTGACATCAGTATGGCAGAATCATAATCATAATAATTCATGTGAGATATATCCGGTATTGTTAGAAGGGATATATCGTGCTGAGTAAGATAAATATACTCATGTTCATGTATTATATGTGAAATGGAAGTTATGAATGTATTTGATATTTCTGTATGTCAATTTGGGATGGCTGGGACACACCCCAGACAGAGAGGCAGCAGCATAATAGCCTGCTTGATGGCCCATTAAAACGCTCATGGATGCAAGGAGCCCAGGAAGAAACTAAAGGCATACCTGAGGTGTTACCAGGATTGGCCCAAGTGACTCTGGACCCCAGGCATACCTGAAGAGTCACCAGGATTGGCCCATGTGACTCTGGACTCCATTTTAGTTCTTGTAAGTTTCCACAGGCCGCATGGCCAGGGACCGAGGGTATATAAGATCAAACCCCAGAAACCATTTTGCCTTCTATCCTGAGCTTCAGCCACCTACCTACCTCTGGATCAAGTCATCTGCAATTGAAGCTGTGTAACAAAGGACTGAGGCCCATCCAGGTACTGGATGTATACCAGAGGGGACTATACAAGCCTGCAACTCCACATTTCTTTTAGAAACCTGATGTATATGGACTTTCAATCATTTGTATGTGTCTGATTTGCTTTGATCCTTTAACATTTCTCTTATGGTTTATTTCTTTCTTTTTACAATAAACCTTTAGTTTTAGTTACTAAGGGATTGGCTGGCAGCGTGGTATTTTAGGTAAGATCCAAACTTATATTGGACTGGTGCTGTGGCTGACCCCGTGGGGTCAGAGGGAACCTTTTTAGTAAAGAGCATAGAGTTTAAATAACTGGTCTCTTTACTGGACCTAGTGCTGATTTGGGAGCCAGGAACTGGAATGCAGTAAAGTGGGCTGTGGGCATTTGTGGACTGGCTTCTTGATAACCAGTATAGGGGAATCAGAAGCAGTTTGTGGCTGGTTGGGAAGCCGGACTTCAGTGTCACCCACCAGTGCTGGGAGAATCTGCTCTCCTTTTGCAGCCTGCCTTGATCTTGGCATTCTAGGTGGCTACCCTGGGCACAGACGGGTCACAGCTCCATCAATTCTGGTATCTTTCATTCTCTGCAATGCTGGCTTTTAAAAAAAAGCAGTAACAGAACCTGGAAAAACATATCATGTGTTTCTGTATAAAGTGTCGATTACAGGCTAAGCAGGAAAATACTGCGATGGTGTCATTACCACAATGATTACTAGGAAAGAGGCAACTTCAGAACTCACAGCAAACAGTTCCAGAGCATGGATGAGTTTTGGAATGGTCTGGGTGATTGCTGGAAGCTGGATTTCAAGGCTGTTCCAAGACCTTCTATAAATAATAGTAAACATAATCCATGATTATGAGAGCACATTGTTTAGTTCCTTTCACCCGGAAGGCTCCGAAAGCATTTCATAGATGATGAGGTCTACCATGCTCCAGTTGAAGTTACTGACAAAACTTCTGTTGGATTCAACAGTAACAGGTTTGAGTCCTGTACATACATGAATCACTTAACTTGCCACGTAAACACAGCTCCCTCTGGAATGGAAGGGAGCAGCTTTTTACCATTGCATAGGGAGTCTATGCACCAGTTTAGGACGAGAAGTGATGACCGCCACATCTACTGAAACTCCTGGGAAGAGTTTAAGCAGTTCAATTTAAATTTTGGCTAGGACTGGGTCTGCTCCTGTGAAAAGGTTCTTTATTGACAAGTGGTCAGGAAAAAGACTTTATACAGGATGCCTTGCCAAAAAGAGAGTCCCTTAAGCTTTTGTATCTTTCTAATCAATAGAGCCAATTCATCCATCAGGAAGCTGCTTTGTTTTTTATATCTGCGCATTGGATACCACACTCATTAATGCCGGTTGTGCACATATATCAAGGTTAGAGGGATATATTCCCCGAATCGTGTTGCACACAGTATGTGATTCACTAGCTAGATTAGTTAGAGGGGTACTGGAAGTCCAAACTTTGGTTGCCTCTACATGATTTGCCTGTGAATTCCTTAATGATTGTAATGGTGAAATGCCTGCACAAACCTGAACAGTTTCTTCTTTTGCCCTACAATGTGCATGTGATTTTAATATTAAATGACTGGGCCATAATTCAGCAAGACACTTAACTTTAAACATATGCTTAAATCCCATTGAGTTTAAGCCCACCCCTATTCAGTCAAGCACACATTTAAATGCCTTTCAGAACAAGGATGGATTTAAGCATAAGCTGAAAGATAAGCAGTTGCTTAAGTGCTTTGCTGAATTAGGACCCTTGACAAAAATAAGGCCAAAAGAAAACTAAGGGCAAAATAAGAAAATACAAGTCAAATTAAAAAAAAAAAAGAAAGAATAAGCATAAGAACATAAATTTACTCTGGGTTAATGGCACATTTTAAAAATTAATACCCAAACATAAAAATGCTTTATAGAAGACAGAAGCCTTTTTGTAACTTCTCCACCCCAGGAAAAAAATAAAGAAGATAATGAATAATTGAATTATGTGCTAAGAAAACACTACTTGCTGAATAAGTGAAAAATAAATCTAAAGGGAAACAAATCTAGACCAGCTGGACTAAGAAACTGACTCTGTGATGGTATGGGAAAAGGCAGATACAGCATGGGGTACCATTTCTAAATATGGGCTCGGAGGTGTAACATGAGTGGAGCTATGCCATGGGTGAATCTGGCTCCTTCCATGCAAGAAAAATGAAGGGAGAGCGAGAAGCTGGTAAGACGATATTTTGTGCAAGGCTGTGCAAAACATTCACAATCAAACTCACCACTGTGTGAAACTTGCTTGGTTTAGCATTGTGTTATAAATACAAAACTCCCTAGAGTCTCTATATGTTTATGGGCGCCAGTGCATGGTGATCCTCAAGAAGGGAGGCTTGGAATCCCTTATTTCTCTCCCTTAAATTCCAGCTCAGCAAAGCACTTAACTAAATGCTTACATCCAACTCTATTCAGCAAGACAGAGCACTGCTTAAGTCTCATTAAAGGCAATGGGATTTAATCATGTGCTTAAAGACCTGCTTATGAGCTTTGCTGAATAGGGCTGGTTTTTCTCCTTGTAATTATCAGAGATGATGGGCTCACTGCAAATAGTACTGTTCTTCCTGCACCCAAATGAGCCAGTGATCTCTGTATCCAGTGGCCCAATCCCCTCTCTGGAGAGAGGATCATTTACTCCTAATAGTGGAATAGAGCTCACATTCTAGCAGCCAGTTAACTAGATCCTCAAGCTGTGAAGCCAGTTGGGATGAGTAGTTTGGAGATTCCATTGACTCCAGCAAAAAAACCTCATGCTTGGCCAATTCTTCCAGGAGACAGCTGCTCTTGCCATTTTTTATAGAATGTGCATGGTGCTTTTATGCAGGTCACTCTCTTTATGACCTGTATGGTGGGTTTTGTGTGTGTGTTTTACTGCTAATCTATTTGATTCAGGCATAAATCCATTCACTGCCCTTAAAGCAACCCAGTCCAGGCTGTGTGGTCCATTTGCAGGCTGGGTCCTGTTTGCGAATCCTCGGAAGCACTATTCGCAGCCTGAACCCTTTTGGGCCATACTATAAAATGGCTGGGTTTTTCATACTTGGCTTTGGAATGAGACCCATGGAGCAAAAAAGCCCGTAAAATTTTATAAGTCATATTTTCTATGTTGTCGTGAGCGGAACGAAAGGCAGGACTTTTTGTTTTTTAAAAATATGAATCAGAGTTAATTCACAGGTTCAAGAACCCTTGCCTGGCAAAGCAGGTTTGGCCGCAGTCCCCAGTATTGTATAAACCCACCCCAAGGACATGGATCAGAATGAAATCTCCATGGAATGGCATGGTCAAGGTTACAGAGACTTCAGGTTAAAAAAATATATTAATCTCGCTACTAATGGGTCTGATCCTCCTTGCCCCAGCCTCCCTACCTCTGCTAACTGTGTGATGGTCAGGAGTTTTCCAATAAGGGTCCAATTTTCCCCAGATTAAATGTTGTGGGTTTCAAGAATTTCTTGTAATACATACTCATATATTGGCTGTTCCCTATGGCTCAGAGTTAATGCCCTTAACGTGACTCCAAAGGTGTAGGTATAATTGAGAGTGGATGGAAGAGAAGAAACACAAGATATTCCCCTCTCCTGGAAAACAAATACCTATCCCAACAAAGACTAGAGCATTTGTAATTCTGTGCCTCACAGGATTAATTGGTCAGCATATTGGATGCTGGCTGCATGAGGCAGCTATGCAACTCTTCACCTAAGAGGCCCTACTCGGATTCTAGTCCGTGCATCAATAGATCAAATAATTCTGGTTACAACCCAGCTTGCTCATAAGGCTGGAAGCAGGGTTTTATCCCCTTGGAAGCCAGGTTATTAATTAACTAATTAACATTTTATTATAGTTCATTATTGAAATACTTTTCGTCACAAAGGCGTTTTACAACATTTTGCAAAAAAGAACCACTTCATCCTACACTGAAAAGAAACCATCTCTTGTTGAAATGGGGCAGCTGTTTCATAACCTGTATTTTCACACTGGAGTTTAGCACAAGATGCCAGTTGAAACTTCAGGGGGATTTTAGCTCGTCAGAATTTCCCAAATCAGAAATGGTATCTAATACTTCTAAGACCTCAGTTTCACATCTCATCGCAAAGACATCACCTGTGGTAGTATCGTACCTCTCTGTCTGTTTGTCTATCTACTCAATAAATGATCTCTCTCTCGTGTTTTTGCATAGCATCAATCCCTGTAATGTCTGAGCACTGAACAGGTACATTAGAGCTTCAGGATGATGTCAGTAACAGACTTCATATAGGAGTAATTTAAAGTGAGCTCTGATGAGATCACAGGCTGTCATGCTATTAAAGAAAACAGCTACAGGCAGAGACAAAAATAAGATAGCTTCCACCCTGCTCAAGTTCCAGCTTTGTCTCTGTGATTCACTGAAAATCTGTTTGGAATGCTACACTGCACATAGAGACATCCAGTGGCTGAATTACGTGTTGCAAGTAAAGATATCATGGCACAGAGTTAGGTGGCGTGGTGAATACAGCATGATGATTTTTTCTTTTCTTGCACAGTTTCTATGTTTCCCACACCATGGCCAATTTTGTCAGGAAGGCATCTACATGTATCCACTGAATGTGGCTGTTCTCCATGAAAACAAAATTGCTAGCCTATTTAAATTCTAATCTGCATTTCCCTTCTCACATATGATTCCTAAATGAATCATTTTTGTGAAATACATGGTGGAATATGTCAAGTTTAAATAGAAAAGCAAATGGTTGACAGCACTACTGAGCTCTCACCCCTAGGCCTGCTACAACTGGTCCTGGTCAAGAATGTGTCATGAAGAAGATTAATTTATTTTCAGTCATTATCACAACTTTCCTGTATTGGCTGTGGGGGTCATTGTGCATGTGTGTGTGTGTATGTGTGTGGCCGCTTTACTCCTTCATCAAACAGGAACTAAATAACTTCCTTCAATCCTCCCACCCATTTTGGTTTCTATTAAGCCTCTCAGACTCTGACGTTTTATCCATTTTGGTTATTTCACCGTTTCTATAGCTGACCCATTCCCCTCTTGCTTAAGAAGGATAGTACACCTAAAGACTTGGGAGACCAGAGTTCAAGTCCCTCCTCTGCTATGAATTTCCTGTGTGACCTTGGGCAAGTTGCTTACCCTCAGTTCCCTACCTGTCAAATAGGGATATCAGCTCTTTCCTATCCGACAGGTGAGTGAGAATAAAGACAGTGAAAGTGAAGGGCTGTGAAATCCACGGATGAAAAGTGCTATATGTGACATAGGTATTATTATGGAGTGCCCTATCCCAATAGCCAAGAGTGCTTGCCTACATAGCACAATGTGGTGGTGAGCACTCTCAATTCACATGAGGGTCGAGGACACTAAATCTCCTCTCATGACTGGGCCCGTGGATAGCGAAGAGAGGTGAAGCAGCTAACAGAGGCAGATTTCAGCTTTTTACCCCCGTTTTCTCCCCTTCACTGTGTTGGAAGTTCACAGAAGCGACATCTGTGCTGTAAGCTAAAGGTCTGATTCCCCTGCTCATGTACACATGCTCGCGGTAGCTCTCACTGAGTTAGCTCAAGTATAAATAACCCATGTTGCTGGGATAGCATGGGTAGTGGCAATGGAGGCCTGCGTCAGCTGCGTTAAGTATTTACCCATTGGTTTCAGGGTTTGTACTCGGCCTGGCTAAGCCATTCTTCTCCTGCTGCCGCCCAAGAGCTGCTCTGCTGTTTTTACTCATGCTCGCTCGATGACAGCTAGGGGGAGTATGTGTATATATGCTGGGAAATCACACCCCTAGCTTGTAGTGTAGATGTAACCAGAGATGCACATTCCTGACAGACAACAGGTTTTCCTAAACAAGATACCGAAGGTCATGAAGTAGGTCTTGGGCTGCCCTGTTACCATAACATAGGGAATAGGGTTGTGTTAACCATTCCACAGCTTTCTATGAGCTTGTTAAATGCTATAGGCTAAGGCGGGACTGACCGGGACAGTTTCATGGAAACTCATTGGTGCTTATGTGTACCACACTTGAAACTCCCAAGTTCTCCCTCCTCTAGCAGAAATGCAGAAAAAAAGTCATCTGGCAGAAAAGTGGCCTGTTCTCCCTTTTGATGCATGTATCTAACCCGCAGGCATAGGCCATCCATTGCTAAAACAAAATTCTGGATGGAGAGCTCATTTGTGTGCTCGCCTCTTACAGTGCAAGTGCACAATGCTGCTGTCTACTGGCGCTCTAATGGGTGCACATTTTTTATTTATGGCAAAATACCTCAGAGGTGACTGTATTATAAAGTTTGTGATACTTTAAATCATTGCCATCCTGCAGGTGACAGGGCACTTCCAATGCACTTCAGTATATTGTTCCTGCTATTATTTTAATTGCCATGGGCTAGAATGTCATCCCTTTACTCATACAAGATAGTACCTTCTTCTTCAACTCCGCCCATAGAATAAAATGCTACTCAGTGTAAATAAAGTATCACAATCTGCTCCTATTTGTTTAATTTGCTATTTCTGCCCAACTATATGTGACAGAAATCTATGCTAGATTCATCATAACATAGAAAAGATCAAACATGTTTTCCAGTTATGAATTTATTTTAAAAAACATGCACTCATGTCATTTTCAGTTTGATTTTTTTTTTAAAGAAATGATGATGATGATAATGGAGATTTTACAAAAATAAATATGAATTTTGTCATTTAAAAAAAAATATTTTTGTAATCAAAAGATTGTCCTGAAGCGAGACACCAAGACACAACTGCCTTGTGCTAATGCAAGAGAACCAGAAAATGAAACTAAAGGCTCAGTCTCACAGGAAGCTGTGTGTGGGCACAAAGTCTCAGTTACACGAAGCTCCTAGCAAAATCAGGGTACTACAGAGGCTCAGCAGACTGCCACTATCAGCTGCGGCATCAGGGCCGGATTTTCCATTTTATCTTGTAACGTGTGAATTTCAGGTGCACTGAGGAATGCATTATGGTAGCTGGTTAGAAAATCACTGTCTGGTCCATACTGCGCTCATCAATCTAATGCACGTTCATTTTACAATATTGCCAAAACCAAGCCTCCAAAAAATCCTGAATCAGACCGCAAATAATTAGAAGACTTAAAAATAAATAAACAGAGTTTGGGTTCCTTTTATTTGCTGTCTGGATTTTGAGTCTCTAGGATTCATGTCTTCAAGCTTTATTCCACAACCATGAGAGCTAGAAATTAGAATTTATTTTTTCGTAATAAAAGCTGACATTCTCATCGAATCACATGACCGGAGGAGCTGCAGCTTGAAAAACATTAAATATCACAAGACTTGGCTCCATGAGTCATCGTCACTGTCTCCCATTCTAAATCCATCAGTTTGTCTTAACGCTTCACTCAGTTTGCCCTTAGCATGATGGCAACCGGCCTGATTCTATCAGTATTTTGCGCCTGGGGTAGTGGAAAAGCGGTATAAAAAGCTACCACAGATGCAAGTGAATAGAGAATTCCAAAGAGGAAGCATTTTACATGGTTGTAAATGCGGACACAAGTTGCAAAGCAGGAGAGAATTGGGCCCAATGTTTTGTACTTAAAAAAAAGAAAAGTCATACTACAACAGTAATTTAGAGGCGGTCAGCATTTTAGCAGTTGTAAGGTATATTACCTGCTATAAAGTTTGAGTGGTGTTGAATTTACAAAAAAGTGCCTCATGTAAAATCATTTTGTCAGGAACAATTAGCCACGCTGCATAAAAAACCTCTTATAGAGATTACACTTCCCAGATTGTTTTACAGAAAACTTTGTGTTAATGTTATGCTGTGAATGCCTCTTGCCATGAAACATATAAGAAACAACAGTTTATAGTCTCAGATCTTTTATGGCATGGAAGAACGAACACTCCCCTCACGTTAGGCCAAATTGATGTTTTAAATTCAGGAGAAACCCCATCATGTTATAAAAAGGAGAGAATGTCCTGAGAAGAAAGTGGTCAAATCATTCCAATATGTTCTGGGTTTCAGGGTTTTTTTTTTTCCTATGGAAAAATTTTCATGATCCTGGGCATATGGTCAAAAAACACAGAAGTGAGATATTTTTAGACCAGCGCATTTGGTATAAAATTACCCACTCCAGTGCTTGCATGGGGAGTCCAGGACAACCTCGCCTGTCCATAGCACATTATTACCCTCCTAGAGATTAATACAGCAGGATCGCCATTCGAATGCTTTCAATGGAAAGCCACAAGGGAAATATATACTAACTGTGCAGTGCAAAAGGAAGGTATCAGAGCATCTTCAATCCGGAATGATTTGTCTGGTGGTCAATGATTCAAGCTCTCCGAGGTTCAGGGAAGCTCTGTGTATTCTCTGGATACAACAAAGCTCAGGAGAAGATTGCTACGCCCATGGATGTGATGAGCTTTTGACACTCATGGTGCATAGCTCCCACCAGCAACAGGGGAGGTTTAAAAATATGCGTTAAAGAAGAATAAAACCCCTCAAAAATGTGGGTAAGGCTCAGATAAGTAACTGTCAGAATGCGCCCTCGCCACCTCGCATTTCTGGTCCTTGGTTCTGATATAGTCGCTCTGAACAGCGTTGACAGTGCAAAGGGGCTGTGAAGTGTATCTAGTCAGGCAGAGGAAGCCGTCCCCTGCTCTATTCTACCCTTCCTGTCCCCCCAGTGAAAGGGGAATGATAGGAGCAGTCGGGCACATGGCCAGAGCAAGCTGTGCTCTGGCAAACCCACAGGTGGCCCCTCCTCGGGCCCATTCCAAGCCAACCTTGTTTAGAACAGCCCTGAGGCTGCTGTAAACTACACCGAAGAGGGGACTGTGGAGAAACAGTCCCAAGATTAGGGAGCCACTAATGGCTACTTTTGCAGTTTCTCTCCTCTTCAGTTCCTTCCAGCATTCACTCGGTACAACTGGGGGTCGAGCCTCCTGTGTCTTCTAGTCAACACCCTGAGCTCTGTTTGCCTTTTGGGCCTGTTCCTACAACCCTGAGTCATGTGAGAGACTCAGAATCAGCCTTCTGAAGAGACTCGCTTGGGTTTTTCCAGGCCTGTCAGCACGGCCGAGCTGATGTCTCTGTGCTCGGGGCAACTGGAGTCTGCCTCGCCGCCAGCCTTGCCGATGAATTCAGGTTGGGGTGGGGGCGAGGATGTGTGATGCAGAGGGAGGTCAGCCTGGCCTTGAGGTGCCAGGCCCAGCTGGCCGCCAAGGCAGGCAGGATGCTCGTGGTTCCATTTATACACCGGTGCACCTGTGAGCTGGGGATCTCTGAGGGGGACCCGGTACTGGAGCCCAGGATAGCATTCCCATTGAGTCGCTGCCATTTTAATCACTGCCGCAACTGGCATGTGAGCGAGGTGAGTGTCGCTCTAACCCTTACAGCACTGAAGTCAGAATCTCTGTGGCAGCAAGACTGGCACCTCAGCAGCAGGCCGGAGCCCTGCACTAAATTACGGCTTTCTATAAACAGGGAACATGATAACAGACTCCCTATAACCGGGACAAAAGGGCGGGGGGGGGGCACTGCCAGTTGGCTTAGCCTTTCTCCTGAGAGCAGCCGCACTTTAAACCCTTATGCTTCATTGGGGAATGGACACAAGGCTTTCACTCCCCCTTGCACCCGAAAACGAACGGGACATTGTGGTTCTTGATGACAACCCTGGAAAACGCAGCCGCACGCGGCAGCTACCGCCCGGGCAGCCGCAGGGTGAGCTTCCCATGTGCTGCCCACTGGCCTCTGCTGTTGGGTGTGGGGGGCGGGGAAGGATCTGTCCTCTTTGCACGCAGCCCCTCTGCCAGGAGGAGGAAATGGTTGGCAGGTTTGGATAGCTGCAGCATAGCCGTGAAAGCCCCACTCCTGACACCCAAGCCTGCGGTATCCTCATTGCACACATGGGTGTAGGGAACCCTGCTGAGGATGGCTCCATGGCATGCAGTACAGCCACCCCCATCTCACTACGGTCACTGCTCTGCAGGCTTGATGCGTGCGTTCATGTATGTGTGTGTGTCCCTGACACCCCCTTCCCACCCCCCCATGATTGCTCTCTCTTTCTGTGCACACACAGAGTTTACCCTTTGGTTATGTTCAAAGTAACCAGTGACCCAGGCAAGATGGACCCAGGCCCATTTTTAGGAGTGGCTGGCAAGGCTTCTGGCATTAGATCAATAAATGGATACCAAGATGCACTGCTCTCCTTGTAACATTTTCAGTTCCCACTACCTCACATCATGAGATATGGGACCAAAAATATCCACTAAGGCTGTAGCCCCACCATGAAACACAATATAAAATGCTGACCAGGAAACAGACCGGGGCCTGATTGTCAATAATGCTTAAAAACCATGACCTGCATAATATCTGGCAACAGAGAAAAAGAAAACCACACAAGATCTGGGAATGTGTGTAGGTATGCACTGAGTTTATTTTGGCACAAGCAAGAGTATGTCCCTAATAATGAGTCCATATGTCTGAGGTGTGCAGTTCTGCTGAGCTGACATTGAAAAGGTGCATTGAGAGGGTGACCAAACTAAATGAGGTTTTGAGTGTGGGGATTCGGAAGAAAGAGTAGCCAGACGTGGATGCGATACCTCTTCAGGCACAGATGAGTGAATGGTCTCCTGCATCATAGGGCCCAATCCTGCAAATACTTTGACCCAGGAGAGCAGGTCAATGGGATTAGACATGTGAGTCAGGTTATTCATGTGTGTGCGAGATTGGGCCAACAGAAAGAGCAAGAAAGAAGGGAGATGAAAGGAAAATGTGGAGGCCTAAGAAGTCCTTATAGACAGGTCTGGGTGTAATTTGTAAGAAAAATGATCCTTTCTTTAAATACAGTTGCTTTAAATATCTAGGGCCTGATCCAAAAACTATTGCTACATCCAGCAGGCTTTCCATTAGAGTTGTTTGGAAATTTTCCAACCCAATGTTTTTCCATCAGAAAATGCTGATTAATTGAAGGCAAAGCATTTTGCAGAAACACACTGATGTTCGTTTTGGAGGAAATATACTTTAGAAAGCATTGCAATCTGATCAGAAGACTTTTGGGGAGGGTATCTTCCCATTTTTCATTTTGCTATGACTTATCATTAATTTTTAAAAATTTTCTTTATACAGTACAAAATAAAAAAGGCAAAGTCAGAATGAAACATTTTGATTTTTATCAAAACAAAATATTCCAGTCAACCCCGACAACCATTTTTATTTCTTTCCAGAATTTGGTTTTGTGAGCAATTTCAATTTTTTTTTTGTTTTGTTTTTTTATTCCACTGCAGCAGGGGAAAAGAAATTAACATCACAGAATTTCCTGCAAAATGAAAAATCTGGTTCATGCCCAGCTCTGCTTTCCATTGATTTCAAGAAAAGTCCGATCTGACTGTATAAAGCATTTTTGGCCAGATTTCATAAAGCACTCAGTACAGGTCACCATTAGGTGTGAAGCACTTTTGAAATGAAATTTGTCTCCATTTGTGGGTCCTGAGCTACTGGAAATCTGATCCTAAGGTCTTTTGAAAATCTAGTGCAATAGAAGTGTTTAGTATTGTTGACTATTTTTGTTGTTATTGTATTTATAGACTCTAGACTTTCATCAGATAAGGAGTGCTTTATCAGAGAGATGACGCTACACTAAAAAACTTTATTGTACTAGTTTATTTAAAATACTAAAATAGGAAGTCAAATGTAGACCACAGTGGAGGCTGGGTACATACCCCTTTATGGTAGAATTGCTCTAGAATACAAGTTTGAATGCTAGAAGTATTTCTTTCAACTTAAAAACATGTGATTTGTCGCAGAAGCTGCAATGCTTCTGTTATTTAAGATGCTTTGATCTAAAAAACTGTTTATTTATGTTTTATTGAACTATAAAACCTCCAGTAAATATGCCTTATGCTTTTATTATGTCCTACATGAATTTTGTCATGAAAACATCAAGGAAAAATAATGAAGATCTTTATCATGTGTTGCTGGTGTCTTCCTTTGGAAGTCCTTATGCTTCATGTTTCTGTTCAAATTACTGTAAAATTCATAAGGCCTGCAGATGTCTTGCCTGCTAAACATCTGGAGATGGGAAGGTAGTTTTTCCATACAAAATCCCAGTGACAAAGTGTTGCATTATACATAGTGATATCAGCAAATAGTGGTTTTGGAAGTTCTGTCTTTGAAAATGCCACTTGCTAGGACATCGATAACACATGTATGGTGATATTAATTATGAGGATGATAATATGGTTTCAGTGGAAGGGAACATTTTCAGTGATCAAGACACCAGTGATGTGATGAGTTTCCTATTGCATAGTTTCTCAACCTGTGGTACGTGTACCCCTGGGGGTATGTGAGACACAGGCAGGGGGTACCTGGAGAAAAACAGAGTGAAGGGGAGGCAGGCGGTAGCTGCCGACTTCTGGGGAAGGAGGGTAGCAGCGGTCCGCTTCCCACCTGGTCCCAGCTTCCAGCTGGGAGGTGTGTGGCAGCCCCCACTTCCTGCCCAGTCACAGCTCCCAGCTGGGAGGTGGGTGGTAGCTTCCAGCTTCTGATGGAGGTGGGTGGCAGCCCCCCACTTCTCACCGGGTCCCTGTTCCCAGCTGGGAGGCGGGCGGCAACAGCCAGCTTTTGGGGAAGTCACACGGCAGCCACCCGCTTCCTGCCCAGTCCCAGCTGGGAAGTGAGCAGCAGCCGCCTGCTCTTGGGGGGAGACAAGCGGCAGCCCCCACACTTCCCGCAGGGTCCGAGCTCCCAGGTGGGAGCCCAGTGGCAATCTCCTGCATCTAGTGAGCTGGGCTCGCAGCTGGGTGTCAGCCACCTGCACCCCAGCTCTAAGCTGAGGGACAGCCTCCAGTGCCCCGACTTGAAGATGGACAGCAGCCACCTGCCCACATCCCTGGGTCCCAGCCAGCGTGGAAGCCTCCTCTGCCCCAGCTCGGATTGGGTGGCAGTCGCCCACCTCCTGAGCTGGCAGCCAGGCAGCAGCTGTCTGCAACTTGCCCAGGTGGCAGCCCCCATCCCTGGCTCAAAATCCAGTGCTCAGAAAACTTGTCACTGCTCTAACTGAGCAGTGAAATTGACAACTATGATAGCCCATATTTTACCAGTTACCCTCTTTTTCCTCTCTCTCTCTCTCTCGCCCTCCTTCCCTGTCTCTCTCTCACCCCTTCCTCCTCTCAAATCTATGGCAAAAATTTGGCACAGCGCTTTATATTCCCCAGCATTCTCATGCCACTCAAAGCCTCCTACCTTTGGCCAACATCACCTCTAGCCCAGGTACATACTTGAGTTGTGCATCCCTGGTGTAAAAGTGGCAACCCTACCCACACTAGATCTGACATCTGTCATATCACGGCCTTATATACTCAGCCCCTCTTCCAACATATGGCTCACATTAGTCTGTAAATATAAAATCCCGTGGAAAATTGAGTGTTGGGATACTTATTAAAATTTTCAGAAGTTAGGGGGTACTTGCTACTTAAAAGGTTGAGAAACACTGTCCTATTGGACATATTCCATATTTGCAACTCAGTGGAGTCAGCTATCAAACTAACAGAAAAACTGAGACAGATTTAAAAAAGTAAATAAAAATACATTTTTATAATAATAAATTAGATTTTTATACTGCCTTTCATCCTGAAAGCTCCCAAGGCCCTCAATAACATAACAAATGGATAGACACATCATGAATTAGGGATCAGATCACCTGCCACAGAAATGCAGCTACCTCTGAAATTGTATGTAGAAGCTGCAAATGAGATGTTTACTTTCAGTTCTATCATTCAGCCACTAGAGTCTTTTGTATGGTTTGGAGTTCCAGGAAGGGTGGGCTTACTGGCAAACAAGAAAGATAGTGCTGGAATACAAGCTGGGTGGAAACTTGTTTGTTTGTAGCAGTTTTCTTTAATAAAGCACTTACTGTTTAAAAGGAACTAGAATATCATAGATAACGACTGAAACAGTTTAATGGTGCACAGCAATGCTCCAAAATGGGGCAGGAAATAAAGAATGAAGGTGTACGCAATTAAAGAGGAGCTTTAGGTAGGCAGAATGTAATTAAAATAAATAATCACTGAATTGAAAGTTGACCAGGCCCATATCACCCAATTCTTGGGAAAAGTGCTATCGGATCTTTGACTGATCTCCTCCAAATGTTCCAAAAGCAATTTCCCTTAGTGCCATAATGGGGCATTGGTTCAGTGAAGGTCTCTTGTCTTACTATTGTCTTGACCAACTTAACTTGTGATATCTGACTGGATAATAGCACAAAGGCTATGTCTGCAAAATATAAGTAATAACCGGCAGCAAGTAAAGTGGCTCACCCATTCTGTAATCTCATCCTAAGTGCAATTAATGTTTGTAGACTCAGGAAAGAAATTCTGGCAAAGTAGGCTCAACATTTGCCTAGTCTTCTGAGTTTTGCACAATATTTTAATCCAGCAGCTAACGAGTTAATCTTTTCTGAGTTCTCAAATGTATGCATGTGGACTAAAGTGGAGATCACTGAGAGTTGCTGTTGTCCTATGGGCGAGAAAGGCCTGGGAACAGCCTAATAATTGCACATTGAGCTTTGCACCTGTGCAGTATAGTTAAGGTAGAGTGTATCAGCTGAGCTGCCTTCTTTAGAATTGATTGGGCTTCCGAAATGTAGGGTTGTGAGCTCTGCTGCCCCTTGCATTGTCTTCTGTAGTTAGGGATTTGTTCAGGTGAGCCTAGTGGGTTCTTTACTACATAAAGCTGGAGCAAGGGATGAGTGAGTTCAATTACAAAGGTTTGCTGGTAGATCAGTCTAGCCATAGTAGAAGCAGGCAGGCTGTTACTGTTCTGAGAGATGTGTTCTGAACTGAGCTAGTGAGTTTTGGGAAACTGGAGGAAGCAGTGTTTGGTGTTGCTAGCTCTTGCAAAAAAAATGCTGGTTTGACATCTGATGCAGTCAGTATTGTAAGGGTAGGAAAAGCTGCAGCACCCACAGGATTTTTGGAGGAGTGGGAGGAAGACAGGTTACATACACACGCTGCCCTGAAGCCTATGGAAAAATGTATTAAACCACAACAAGCCAATGGTCTCAGACTATGAGTTCTATTCCCTGCGTTTTCACTGACTGAGGTTAATGTTTTTGTGTGTTTCACAACCTTTATGATGCCGTCTTGTCAATCCCTATTACCCTGAAACCATGAGTCAGGCCCCCCCCCCCCAAACTCATGAGATGGAAAACAATAATGCACTGGGGGTTCTCTTTATTTCCTCTCTGGGCCCTAAGCCTTTAGGGGCACCCAGCTCACATTTCTAGGCATTTTCCTCCACAACTGCAAATGCTAATGAGTTCTTTATTTTTTATTTATTTGGGGTTTTTTTTGTTTCTGGTAATGAAGATTGCAATTCTCATAATCACAGGACTTCGGCAGCTGGGGCTTTCAGAAAATCAGCAACAGGAGCATAAGACTCATGATAAAATCAGAAACTTGCTCCGAGTACAAGCTCTTTAAGAAAACAAAAACAACAAAAAAAATCAAAGCAACTAAAAAGCCCTCTATATTCAGAGGCTTAGAGAGGGAGAAATATCATAAGATTGACTGAGAAATCTTGGGGGGAAATAAGAACCCCTGGAATGAGTCCTATGTGGGATGTCACCCACTCCATTTTTTGGGAGTGGTTTCCTTTGCCCCTTAATTCCTTAATAAACAAAATCTCCTCAATCCCGCTCCCAAAAATGAGTGCAACCATAAAGTGAAGCCTTACACCTCTACTCTAACTGAATGGACTTTGCTTATATCTAACTTCCCCATTGTTGTTCCTTATCCTTAGATGTGTGTATATATATATATATATATATATACCCCCTATCTGACTTCTGTTTCTTGCATCTGACGAAGTGGGTTACAGCCCACGAAAGCTTATGCCTGCAGAAATTAAATGTGTTAGTCATTAAAGTGCTACAGGACTCTTGTTGTTCTTACACCTCTGTTTGCCTAATTCCAATCAGAGCAGTTGTACCCCTACTAGCAAAATGGCAAATGATTGAAGATATGAGTCAGCCTTACCAGGTTTGGAACCTTGGGGGGTTTCAAAGCTAAATCATCATTAAGATGGGAATAACATCAGGCTATTATTAGTATTTATTATTTGCACTTTGGTGCCATCTGGTAGCTGCAGTGCAGATTGGGGCAGTGTCTAGCAAAAAAGAAAGTCACTGCTCTAAAGAACTCTAAGTTAGTCCGAGAAAAGAAAGAGCAGCCCATTTTTCAGGTCTTGAATTACAAGGGAGTAAGAAACGTAAAAGTTTGCTTCCTCTCCATTAGAAGAGAGAGCGAAAGGCTAATTCCATTTTACAGTCGTCTTTGTACCAATATAGTTTGTATGTTGCATTTGACCTCCTGAAACAAGGTTAAACCACAAGGATCCCCTGGAGAAGTTGCTATTCATCTTTTATATGTGAAGATTTTCAGGTATAGAAGGGGGATAAACCTAATACGGTGTTTAATGGAAAAAAATTATGACACCAACAACACATCTGTGTCTGTAATTTCACAGTTTTTTTCTTTATATTTCTCTCCCTATATATGTATAATTTAATATCAGACTCCGGGCTGTGGTCTCACATGTCATCAGCTTGCAGGAAACTAGATCCTTGGAGTAAGTATCAGATGAGTTGCTAATGTTTGAAAAAAAGCAAAAAACATGCGTTAGGTCTCCATTTTATTGCTGTTATTGAAGTAAGAATTTGTGATTGTAACCTGATGCCTGCCTCACCAACATGTTTTCATTATTGTCTGGATAATTGAAAGTCCAGGCAAATTTGGCTATTAGGAGGTATTATACATGATAGGTTTTAGTGCTCAACACAGCTGAATGCATAGGTGGTACAAATAAAGGATGAACACGTTTTACCATTTTATGTAGGCTTAAGGTTGCTTTATTCCTCAACATCACTGGTCCAGACACAGGCTGATTAACATGTACTTAGTTTATTCCTGTGTCTGGTTATCCAACAGATGCTGGTAGTAACTGCTGTTAAAGCATGCAGGCAGCCAAGCTCTGCTGACTTGTTAAGGGGATGGATGGCTTTTAAAACTTTTTATTTATAACTTCAGAGTTGCTTTGCAGTTCAGAGAAAAAAAAAGGCAAGGGGAATTCTGTGCTGGCTTTTTATTTATAAAGGCAAGGAAGGTAGAAAGGGGACAGCTCCAGCTAACTAGTGTATTGGTTGGTCTGCAGATTGGGGTGGAGGTTCCAAAAGGTGCACCTATGTTGGGTTTTAAAATGTAAAGATATCAGCATGTCATTGCCATGCATGACTCTTTTTTAGGACTAAGCGTCAAGTGCAATCACCTCCGGCATCACTTCCAAAGGCTCCTGGAAGAATCCTAGTGTGTTATGTATGGAAGCAGAAGACATTGCAAAGGGAAGTTTATCAGCACATTAATCAATTTACCTTTGCAGCCCTTTGAAGCGGCTTGCAGAAGGAAAGTGACCAGGATTAATGTGCTGTGTGGCACTTTAGGTGCAAAGAGAAGCAGGCTAGGGTTCTCAGACCTGTAAAGAACTTAATATCCATCTCTGTGGAGGCCACCTATGCTCCTAGAGTCATCTCTCTTTCCTTCTGGTGGTGGCTTATGTGAAATGGGTGGTCCCAGTCCAATTTGCAGGTGGTGGAATCATAAAAAGCACCCTCCTCTGGTTGCTAGTCAGCAGAGAGGACTGAGTAGATGGACTATGGAGACTTTCCCCTAGGGATGGTCCCCCCATGTCAGGGGTGAGACACAATGAAAAGGGTCAGCTTGCCCTGCCATTACTTAGGCTGCTCCTGTTCCAGATTATTTCAGTCTTCAGGGGTGTGAATCCAGAAGCTTCCCTGTAAAATGTCACTAAAAAGCTGACATGCCCAGTGGAAGGTACATGAAGTTTGCAAGCTGATCCTTATTAATTGGGGTTAGCTGGAAATTAAACCGAACAAAGACTTGGGGTGCGCTGGCTTTAAAAATGTGCATGTGGCAAAAGTTCCTGTGCCAGGGTTTTGAATCCAGAAATTAGAAACACTCATTTCATCCACTAACAACCTGCATTTTATCATTAATTAATCTTTGCACACAAGGATCAGTTAGTTAGTGCAACCCTCAGAATGAGCAGATTTTGGAAATATGAAAATGGACCTGCTTATTGCTTAACTCACTGTTTTGATGCAAAGGTTTTGAATAACTGGCAAAAGGTAACTCCTTATTTGAGCTCTGCACAGAACTAATTACTTGCCTGGACTCTACCCACATACCAGTTTCTACCCCCATAAATCCACTGTACAGCAGGCATCCATGGAAGTCTTCAACGTTGCTTTTTTGAATCAGGTTCTTTATGTACAGCTCAACTTTTTTGTCGAAGATTCATGGCCTAAGCCACCTTAAGTATTTTTGTTATGAATAGGGGGCCCTTAAATATTTCCTTCTCATTTAATTTATCTTTTTGCAGGCTTTCAACACCATGTACATGTTAGAAATAATGGCAGGCAAAGTTTGTCAATGAGAAAATGGCCTTGGAATAATAAAATGTACATGGTGCAGGGCAGGAGGGGAGAGAAAAGAAAACAAATAAGCCATTTCCAAGCCATTGGTTTTAGGGAAGGTGTTTTTATTATTGAGTTATTTATTATTTTACATGTTGCATCATGATAAGATCTCAGAGATTTTTGTCTTAATTCAACATTCAAGGCACACAGCTAGGGGTAGAAAGAGTTAGGGAAAACTGCAAAGAGAACAGCGATTACAACAGCAACAAAAATGTGTGTTTTTGCCTAAAGATATGGAGGTGTGACGCGAGGTCATTTGTCACTGTTCAAATAGCTTGTAATGCTGGCCATGAGGGCTGGCGAGCTGTATCTGGTGTAGTTCAGCAGTTTCACTTCTCAGGGGCTGTTATTAATTATGATTTATTATTTATTAAGTGCTAACTGTTTGCTTGAACATTCACACGAATATTTTCTATCCACGTGGGTAGGAACCGCTGGAGCTGGGCTTTGAATTTTGCGCTCAAACAAACCGTCACAACTCAAAGTGAAATGGAGTCTGAACCCAGGGTGTTTCACCCTTTCAGAACAAAAAATCCGTTCAGGTTCACTTGGAAACTGGTCATGGGTTTGCTCAGTACTGGGCTCACGGTCACAAACCTCAGTGGATCTTGTGCCCTGATCTAAGCTTCAGGAACACAAGAACGGCCACCCTGGGTCAGACCAATGGTCCATCTAGCCCAATATCCTGTCTTCGGACAGTGGCCAATGCCAGGTGCTTCGGAGGGAAATGAACAGAACAGGCAATCATCGAGTGGTTCGTCCCTTGTCATCCACTCCCAGCTTCTGGCAATCAGAGGCTAGGGACACTCAGTGCATGGAGTTGCATCCCTGCCCATCCAGGCTAATAGCCATTGATGGACCTATCCTCCATGAATTTATCTAGTTTTTTTGAACCCTGTTACAGTTTTGACCTTCACAACATCCCCTGGCAATGAGTTCCACAGGTTGATTGTGCATTGTGTGAAGAAGTAATTCCTTTTGTTTGTTTTAAGCCTGCTGCCTATTAATTTCACTGGGTGACCCCCTGGCTTTTGGGTTATGTGAAGGAGTAAATAACATTTCCTTATTCACTTTCTCCACACCAATCAAGATTTTATAAACCTCTATTCATATCTCCTCTTAGTTGTCTCTTTTCCAAGTTGAAAAGTCCCAGTCTTTTTAATCTCTCCTCATATGGAAGCTGTTCCATTTTTGTTGCCCTTCTCTGTACCTTTTCCAATTCTAATATATCTTTTTTGAAATGGGGCGACCAGACTTTCATGAAGTTTATAATGAAACTCAAATCTTGGTGCATTTTGACTGGTTTCAGGTGCTGTTGCCAAGTATTCTTTGAGTTTAAAGTACTAATCTTTTGGAAAAAAAGTTTTTTTTCAGTATATCTTAATAGAGTGGAATAACAGAAGATAAGTTTAGAAAGACAATGCAGTGGATACATGAATATAGTGTTCTGAAGTGTACACAAAGTATATAAGATGCTATGTTAATGAGGGCTATAGTTGTTTAGCTCTCAGGTGTTCCCTACAAGTTATAGTGAAATGCAATAAGTCCTGTACAATAGCTTAAAAAATCTTGTGGCACACAGCTAAGATGCCAGTCTCTTTCAACAACTAAAGGATCACTAACCATGGGCACTTTTGTAAAGGTTATTTCAAGGTGAATTTGATCAAACTTGGTGAATAGTTTCAGCCAAATAAAAACTGAAAAAATCAAATGTTTTGTTCAGTCCAACCCAAGGTTTTTTCAGTCTTTCATTTCAGTGAGAAAAAAAACATCCATTTTCCTTTGCAATGAACCAAATTTTTTTGGAGGGAGATAGTTTTGGTTTGGCCAATGAACCGAAAAATCAGTTATTTGCTCAGCTCTGTTTCTGACTGTGCTGCTTATTATTCTTCTTTCCCCAAGCACTGAAACTCTTATTCTGCCACGACTGAATCAAACTCTTTTAAATATTCTACGGGTTTGGATCTAAGAAGCAGAATTTTTGTTACTGGTGGCCCAGATTCTGATCTCAGTCAGAGTGCTGTAAATCCAGAGTAATTCCACTGTCATTAACTGTTACTTTTAAGTGGGGAAAAATGAACTCTTTTCATGGTGCAACGCTGGTTTGGGCTGGGAAGAAGAACCCAGTGGGAAAACAGGGGAACTTCTGTAATTGTTCAGGGCAGATCTGAGTGAGGGAAGATGATAAAATAGAAGTAAGGATGTCAGGGCAACTAAGGCATTCACATTTACTTTTCTGGTGCCCAGTTACTGATAACGAAGGCTGCAGTGGCCTGAAAACAAACAAAAAGCAAAGTTCCAAACCAGCTTTCTGAATATCCTCACACAGACACTATTACAGCAAAATAAAAGCAGGTGGGATCTGATTTCCTAGTTTGTTCAGCTCTCCAGGTCTCTAAAATCCATAATATAAGTGATAAAATTTTACTCTAGAGAGAGCTCCCAGGGCTTCATTTTCAAACATTGGCTCCTTCATTTCAGATGCAAAACAAATACACAGAGGGCATTGCACACGCATGGCGTCTTTATGCCTCCTATTGTCCACTTGCTTGTGCGGTTGTGTACTTTTTGCACATATCTGCCTGAATGCACAGGTGCTCTTGAGAAGCCTGTGTTCTAGAAAGGGGCAAAACCAGGTGGTTTTGGTTTCTTAAAACTTTTTCACTCAAAGAGTGGTTGACTCCCATTTTATTTGAATTCCTAAAGTTTTTTTTTCCCCCTTCCTGGATCAATGATTCCAGTTTTGATCAAACTTCAGTTTGAATTAGGAGAAGACTTGCCTTGGAGTTTGGGGGAAATGGAAGTCAGCAGTTCAGGATTCCATATTCACTTGGTCAAGTCATTTCATTGCTAGGTGCTTCTGTTTCCTTGTCTATAAGTTGGGGATAATAATATTTGTCTACTTCACAGAGAGCTTATTAATATTTGTAAAGTGCTATCAGTTTCTCAGATGAAACAGGCTCTGTAGAAGTGTTGCTGTTGTTGTTATAAAAATGAAGCCATTAGAGTCCAGCTGTTTGTCTTACTCTTGAAAAAATAACTAGCATGAAAACTATGGAGTAAAAGGCATCATTGGTCCAAAAAATTAATTGTTGAAAACCTTGGCTAAACATTAACCAGCTTGGAAGTTAGCGACAGTCAACATTTTATTGGCATTTGTCCTTCCAATGGAGAGATTTTTAAAATGAGGACATTGAAATATGAATACTATTGGAGCCAGTTTTACTTCTTTATTGTCCCTTTGTTGATTTTTTTTTATTGTCTCATCCTCCATGGTTCATGTAATCACTGCTGCCTCATAACTCAGTTTTTTTAATGTACACAAGAGCAGATCTTGTATAAAGTCACTGAAAATTAATGACAACTTCTTTTATTTTTTCCCATACCTCCACTAATAGCTGAGAGCCCCTGGACTCTTAGAAAACATTAGGGATGTTTTCTTGGAGCACCTGTTGCTTTTGAAAAATCTTTTATGGGGTTTTAGAAAGTTTGTTTGTTTGTTTATTTATTTAAAAAGCAGATTCTGGGATTCTTAGATCATAGCAGCTGAGCAGTCTGTAGCAGGGATATCAATGGCAACTCCCAGGCTTCTTACTGATGCAAGGAGTGTTTAGGGTTTTTGCAGCAGAAGGCAGGTCTTTAGTCAGCAAAGGATGTGGCTCAAAATTCAGCATCTTTGTAACCACATTATCCTATTTAAAAGGTATTGTCTCTGCATCAGCTTTCTCTTTTGGAAAGTAATAGGCTGGACCAAGCATGAAAACATATGTATAACACCTTGATGGCTTGGTTTTCACTACCTTTTTGTACTGTTCGATCCATGACTGATCAATCTTGCTTTTAAAAAATTGTTGGCCCGAAAGCTGACTGTCATTTTTATGATGACACAGAAAGTTTTTAAGAAGAAAAGATTCAGTAGCATTCACAGAGAACAGGCTTCTTTTTCAGAGTCAGAACTGTTCTGAATGCAAAGATTATGCCCTCTAAATTATGGAAGCACCACGTGCAAGGTTAAAGTCTGAATTTGAATTTCCCCCAGATTAGGAGTATTCACATCCAGGATTCTGGGTTAGCTCTGCCATGGAGATTGAACTGGGATCCAAGTCTAAAGCCCAATTCTCCCGAAGACGGGAAGTTCTTCAGGACTCAGGTGTTGGTTTGGGCACCAAATCTAATTATTACAAACCTACCTACAACACTATTTTTAGAGCGTGTTAGATGATCACAGTACAGCTTTCAATTCAGGCAGCACCACCGGCTCAGAAATTCTCTGGACTGTGAACTCCTTTCTTCCTCTGGGAAGCAGTTGCTGCTCATACAAATAGTCCCGTTGATTTAGTGTTAGATTTCAATGGGGCTCATCGTGCAAGTAACAGCTCACCAGTGGAAATAAGGAGTTCCTAATCTGGCCCGTAATATACACAGTACAGTGTGTTTTTAGTTATAAACTTTAAAGCTGAAGCAGAGGCTGAATGCTAGTCGCAGACGTATCTGATTGTTTTCTCTCTCTAGTGACCCCAAAACACCAGAGCAGCTCCAGTCCCTGGTGTCTTTAGCTTTCTTGACTGGTCAAGGAAAAGAAAACTCCTTGGCAATGTGCCGTGCTGAAACCCCCCGCCCCTGATTTATCATCATTGAAACCAGTTGCAGATGTCAGCTGGGCCTACGCTCTGCTGCCAATTAAGGAGGGGTTGGGGGGGGGATCTTATGCCGAGATTGCTGGCGGTCTCGCCTGGCACTCGAAGGGGAACATGGCTGAAGGGGGTGGATCCATGAAATTAAAAAAGCATAAATAAAAGAAAACTAGGATCCCATCTGATCAGTTTAAAAAATGTCAGTGGGTTGGAAATTGAGCTGTGCTAAAACAAGGTGGATTCAGCTCAAAGGAAGATTTGTATGGGGTCCTATGGATTTCCACTTCATATCTCTTCCTTTGGGTCAATGAACCCTAAAACTTCACATTGAAACTCACCAGGACTTTCATTTTTGTGGTTTTTGAGGCTTCAAATTTAACGCAGGCCACTTGAAAGCCATCCTGAAATGTTTGTGAATTCATGTGGATCCTTCAGTAAACCTGGCCCAACCTGTGGGTCGGTAACAAAATCCCAACTCAGTTTGTCTTGAAAATTCTACACTGCTCAAAATCCAAAGTTGATCAGTCGTTTTGCTCCTGACTTCATCCCAAATACCCCATGTACTGAGCATCAGGTGTGATCTAAGAGAGAGAAAATGAGGTTTTCACAGGACTCCTCCCTGAAAATAACATTAGTACAGGGCAAATGTAGCAAATAATGAATGCTTATAGAAAGTGTACAGTTTTTTCAAATCGCTACATTTCTGCAATTAATCCCCTCTTGGAAGAAGTTATCTCCATGTTAATCTTTTCTCTCAAATTGGTCATAATTCTCTCCCTGGTCTGCCTAATAAAACTTTGTTTTGTTCAGAACTGAACTGAATTGAAACTTGATCACATGCCACTTTTTTTGTTCTAGGATCTATGACTTAAAACCCAGCTGTAACGATATAGTAACTTTTAGTCATGATATAATGCAACAGTTTCCCAGAGAGTTTTTTCTCTCTGTAGCCACATAGATAGACAGACAGACAGATAGAGCAGCTCCAAAATGCAATATGGACTATATTTCTATCAATTGATAGATATCGATATAGATATAGAAATAGATACAGATAGATATAGAATATCAGCCCAAACACTTATAGTTTGGCAATGTAGCAACTGAAAACAATGGAAACTAAATGGAATTAAATGAATGAATGAAAACAATGTCTTATAATGTAAACTGTTAGGCAAACTTAAAAATAGACTTTTCTAGCAGCACCACGTATAATAACGGCACTGTTAACATCAATCTCATATTTAAAAAAAGATCTCACCTATGTGTGCTAATTTCACCTTTTGGTTATGAAAAATGAGAGATTTAAAAAAAATCCTCTTTATTTTTCCCATTTCTGCTTGTTATTTCACTTGTTGCACTTCACTTAATTTAGACAATAAAAATGGACATGGGGTGTTTTCTGCCAGTTTCATGCTCTAACTGAGTTGTGTTTTGTTTCAGTTCACACTGTCTCATGAGAATTTATTTAAATTTTAAGAACTCTTTTCTTTATATTAAAAAAATTAAGAATGTGCTTGTTCCATCACACATTAAACTCATGGAACACATCGTTAAAACTACACATAATCTGATTTTTGAGTATTGCTGAATTTACTTGTTACTGAATACCTTATAAATTAAAGGAAACTAACCTGTTAAAGCAAATAACCGTGTCAGGTTTAGTCTATCCAGTGGTTTTCAAACTGGGATAGGTGTACCCCTAGGGGTACATGAGCTCTCATCAGGGGGTACGCAAGAAAAATCCTGTTATGGTGGACTACACATCTTAGTTAGTACGATTTGGCAATCTAATCAACGTTTAATCTCCTTTCAATTAAAACTGAAGTCGCATTGGTGTTCATTTCCTTTCTGCTGTACGACTCAGAATCAGAGGTTTTCAAACTGTGGGGTGCAGAAGAAAGTTTGGGCGGGGGGAGGCTGTTTATTAACTTTTTCAGCTAAGCCCCTCAATTGTTTCCCCACCCCCAATCCAGATCAGATGGAGGTGGTGTTCCCTCTCTGAGTCCTGCAACGTGGAGCTGGGCCAAGCCCCTTGGCATCACCACTTAGTCCCCTAAAGGTTCCTCCATGCTTCCCCAGCAGGGCTTGCCCCACAGTTTGCAAGCCTCTACAAGCTGTTGCTAAATGGAAGACAGAAATCTGGGGGGCATGTGACCCTATGTGCCTCCCCTATGTGTCACCTCTACCTATTTCAGATGGGGGTATGCAGTAGACTGCCTTATTTGGAAACAGCTACGCAGCCAAAAAGTTTGAAAACCATTGGTCTATACGAACAAAGTATAGCATATATCCTTAAAACTATGGCGCTTTGCAAAGTGCTTCAAGTGCAACTAGAACTAGAATAGTTTTTTTGCAACATCATATGGCAAAGATCACTAATGAGTAGGATCTGGAATGAAAGGGCAAAAGCACATTTTCAGTTTTTCTTGTTATCTTTACCATAGATTGAGTTTTGCCGACAATTATTATTTTATCATCTGAATTCTCTCAGTTTCCAAGCCTCAGTATTATTTCCAGTTAAATGTTGGTTTTTAAGGCTTTTTTTTTTTAATTTATTTTGATTTTTTAATTTGACTTTGAATGCAAAGTGCCTTTTACTGTAGCAGTGTTACAATGATAAAAAAGAGAAATACTTTTTCTCAATGAAAACTCATATTCAAATTTTGAAATCTCTGCTGCATTTTTGCTCCATGGATATCAATAATATCTTGTGTTATTTTAGTTTTGTATGGTATATCTTCCTCCCTAATCTCTACATTGCAGTATTTTTGATAAATGCCAGAAGAAAAGCATTCTGGATGCTTCTAGGAGGATTTGAAATATTTTAAAAAATTCCTTCTTTTTTATTTTTCGTTATTTGAAGTCAGCCTTGCCTTTTGAAAAAGTGTGTGCTTATAATTCTTTTTAAAAGTTAACAAAAATAAATTTAAAAACATAATAGTTTGTCAAATTTTGTGTTTTTTATCTTAATTTTGGATCTAAAACTAATTGATATTAACCCACTAAAATATTGAACGTATAGCTATGCTAATGAAATGCAAAAGCTAATCTCAACTTTTGACCAATTGGAATAAAATCTTTACATATACAAGTAAGCTCAGAACCCATTAGCAGCCCATATTAGCTGAAATGAGACTATACATTACACAGTGTAATTTTATTTCTAGAAGCAGTTTATTATTGCTATAATGCAAAGCGCTTCTTCATCACAACATAGTTCAACTGTTTAATCTTTCTCTGAGAGCTCCCCTCAGTGCCAGGGAAAGGATGCATGAAGGACAGCCAGCAATTGCAGTGGCTTATCTGGAAAACAATCTGGTGCAAAGGCCCCAAAAGAACAGAAGGATGAAATCTGATAACCTGGCTTTACTTGAAAATTTTATAGCAACATAAAAGACTTTATTTTCTCTTTTAAGGTTTGAAATGCATTTTGTTATGAAAATGTGGTGTTACATTACCATAAACGCATAAAAGGATTTTGCAAGCAAAGCTTTCTGTAAAGTTTCACAGCTACTGTAGAATATGGGTTGACAGTGTAGGTACAGTGGGACGTTTAAAACAAAAGAATGACACAAATCTCAAACCCAGCAAAATATGTTTGAACATTGCTGTGGTGCCCCACTAGTGACCATGTTCCATAGAAGGAACTAGTCATCTTTGAACAATGTGGAAAAAATGTCTTACTGACGATGGAATTTTTTTTTTTCAGTATGGGGAAGGAAGGTGGTTACAGACAAACTTTTTTGTCTTTGCCCCCCAATTATTTTGAATACTGAGGCTACGGCTACACTGACGGTGGCACAGTTGCCGCCGTCAGATCAACTTCTCTGGATCGACTGAGTGGTCAGTGAAGACCCACTCAGTCGATCCAGAAATTGATGTATTAAGACCACCTTCTCAAGTGGCGTAGCGCTGCGTCGACGGGAACACGTTCCCATTGGCGCAGTACAGTGAAGACGGCGCGCAGAAGAGAAGCAGAGAAGTTGACAGGAGTTATGCAAGTTTTTTGCGTAGCTTGAGTAACTCCGGTCGACTGCTGCCGAATCTTGGCTGTAAGTGTAGACAAGCCCTGAAAAACCTGTTTCTGTAGGTATCAAGCGCTGACTTCCACCTGGACAAATTCATGGTTACTTGGAATTTCATTGCTTTTGCTTACGTGACAAAGACGTGTTCGTGGGTAGAAATGGCTGAATCCTACCCTGGGTCATACCCATGAACAGACTGGGTTTTGTAGTGAGTGCTGGATGTTTTGCAGCATTTTAGTCCTCAGTGAGGCTATGTGAAAAGGGCTGTTAGAGCACACAGGGCATCATGGGAAACTTTGTCAGCTGAGTTTCACCAAGATTTGCTTCAAAACTATGATTAAGCCTTTGGTCCAGATCAGAAACTGACCCCAGGGTAATTCCAAATGTTTGCAATCTTAGTGAAACTTTCTAGTAATCAGAAGTAACTTGCAATTGTGGATGAAAGACAAATGTGGCGAGTTCCACATTGATTTGAGGTTTGTGGCAAACAAGTTGCACAGTTCTAATATAGTGCTGGTTGGAGAAATTTTGACAGCCATGTTTCATTGAATATGTGATTCCATTGAAACTGAAACACTTATGAGATTGCATCAATTTTACCAGTTTTTCGTTTTAGAAGAAAACTAGGGGAGAAAAATTCCGAAAGCATCCAAACGTCCAATAGGACAGTAGTTTAACCACAAGACTATTTTTCCTTTTGGTACTTTTGTGCTGGATGGAAGTATTTTCTTTGCATGTGATTTTGGACATAACTTGGAATACTGAGTATAACAAACCAACAGCAGATGGTTTTCGACTACTCTGCCAGATCGAAGACACACAATTTTATGACTTAAGCCACCTACAGAGATTTCAATCTATTCACATTTTGACAGAATGGAAACTGCAACTTGAATTGTTAACTTGGTCCCTCGTTTGGTTCTTGCAGTATGCATGAACAAGCCAGGTGTGCAGTCTTCTGGTTTCTGTGGGGTAGTACCATTTCTTAGCATGTGGTCCTGTAGATACTGAGGCCCTCATCTTCCATTGAGCTCAGTGGGACCTGTTGGCTCGTTGTGTGTGAGTTTGAGTATGTGCTGGTGCTTTTGCAACTGGTACCTTTTGCATATTAAATGTAAACCAATAAAACCAGCATTTCAGTACAAAGAAATGGAGGTTGGGGCTAGGTGATTAGGCTGCCTCATTCAGCAAGCTTTCATTTAATAAGGTGTACTGTAGTGCGAATTCAATATGTAATTAAAGCCTGTCAGAATTCACTTTCATATTTCCAAAGTCAGGATAATTCTTATTGCAGTTTTCACCCACTTTGTGCTTTACAGTCAAAACTGAGGTAACATTTAATTTACAGCGTTAACATTCATAAGGGGATGAGAGTGATGGAAAAGAGAAACATACCTATTATGGGTAGCTAACCCTAACTATATTTTGTTACTAACAATTATTAATGCTAGACAACGAGAGAGAAAGAGAGAGACCCTCATAAAATAATATCTACTTTATTTTTAGTCTTATCATGAGCCAGGGCATAATTCCTCCTACAGAACACATTTAGCAAAACTGTTGCTAACTAAAGAAGAGCCAGAAAAAGTTGGTGGGCCAGAAGCAACTGGAACATCTCATCAATGCACTCCGTTTAATTGAGTTCTTTCACTGCTTATCCAGTTTTAATAACATTTGGAGATGTAGAAATGAGAGCCGTGGCTTCTGTTCCTGCTAGACCCCATTGCAATGAGATTTAATGGATTAGCTAAGACGATGTGAAAAAATGGATCTCTGATTTATTACCTGTAATTTTTTGCTTACTGCAGCATTTTGTTTTTATTCAGTCGCAGTGTTTTCCATCCTGTTAAAGTCTGTGTGAATAAGTTCTATGTTGTGTTTCTGGATTTGCCCGGAGGGCTCATCAGACAACCCTTTGCCTGCAGTCCCCACCAGGCCTTTTAAACAGGAAGTTTAATTTTATAGTATTAAAAAAGAGAAAACGGTACTTAATTATCTGGCTGTGAAACAGCAGTACTCTTTCTTAATTTTAGTAGCTAATAAAATGCTGTTCCTGCCGTTAACTACTTCTGGTCCAAATGCACTACAATTTTAGCTATTTGAATAGAATATTTTATGAACTGTTATATATTGCACTACAGTTTTTAAGCTCCACTATGACATATTTCTCTCAAGATTTATTAGTATTTTTTATTTAAAACAATATATTAAAGAGAGGAGAAAGAGTATTCTTAGGTAAAATTCAAATATTAGAAAAACGTAACATAGACCAAACCTTTTTATTTAACTCCCCTCCCCCTGTCTTCTCCTCTCCCACTGTTGCTATAAAAAAGTTTTTGGAACAACAACCCACACCTGCATCATTAATTCACTATGCCTTCCAACATCATAGTATCAGTTTCAAGGGCCATTTGCTACTTAAATGACTTTATGAAAACAGAACAATGAATGTCTCCTATGCAGTACCTGCCTTACTCTGCATAAAATAACCTTCATGATCTTTTATATCCTAATATATCTACCTCTCTATCAATAGTTTGCCTTTCTGACTCCAGCACTTTAAGGAAATACTCTCTCATTAACTGGGATGTCTGTTGTGCAGAGATCCTTCTTACAAAAGCACAGGCTGCCTGTCTGCATTAAGCAGAAGGCACATTGGATGTTTCCTGATTTGGGAATTTGTTATTGGGAGAAACCATTTTGTCTGAGAAGAGCTGTTGCTGTTAGGGTGATTCTAATTCCCTGACACCAGAGCAGTGCTATTAGTCATGCTGAAGCAAAGTGTGCACCAATACAGACAAGAGAACAGCTCCCTCAGACTCCTAATTCACTTGGGAAAATACACTTCTACCCAGCGATGATGAAAGCAGTGTTCCTGGGAAGAATGTACTTGTCTCCATAAGCAGAAAAGATAGTAACCCCTTTTCAAATGGACCTTCATATAATGATTTGGGATTGGATCCAGCAAAGCACTTAAGCATATTGAAATCAATGGGATTACTCATGTGTTGGAAATTACACATATGTTGAAGTGTTTTGCTTTTTTTTTTTTCCCTCACCTGTAGCATATCTTCAAAAATGTTCCAAGACCCTGATGAAGGCTTGAAAAGCGTTATGGCAGTATCGGTTTCTGGTTGTTTGCATTCTATATTTTTCCTAGCTGAAATAGATATGCATGCAGATAAACATCTTAGGTTTCTGTCTTGGATTTTGTTTCTATGGACTGACGGGAGCCATGAGGGATTCACTTTGTTGGAGATGGGCATCCAGCAACATGCATCTGAAGATCACTCATGGCCCTGTCGGCTCAAAAACCTTCTAAATAGGAAAACCATAGAAAAACCAAAACAAACAGGAAATCAAAACAAAAGAAAAAAACTTCTTACAAATCCAACACGGCTGTTCAAATCCACATAATCTTCCAAGCTTCAATGCTCCCATATAAATATGAGTTTGTGTGTGTATGAATATATTCATAAAGAAAAGACACTATAAAGAAAGATTAAAGGGCCAGCACAGGAATCTCATCATAAGCTATGAGGAATAGTTTAATCCTACTTATTATACAGAAATGAAAGAAGAATTCTAATTACAAAAATGTATGTGAAACTCTGATTTGCAGTTGTTTTCCATTCAAAAACACCAAATATTGTTCTTTATTAAGTGAAGGCCCATTAAAACCAACAGCAGCAGAGATACCATTTGTTTTAATGATTTTCTTAGTGGCGATCTTAACTGGCAGTAACAAGTTTTTAATATGATTCCAATAATTCAAGTATTATTGGGTTTGCAAACTAACTTTGAGGGGAATGAAAAGTGACTTGAAAGAAATCTGGACTCCGGTTTGAAAGGATAGGATTGGTGCAGTTTATGGCATTGTAGAAACTGGAGTTGGAGCAGATTTAGGTCAAGATATGAACCCATTGAGAAATAAAATGTTACACATTTGGCTTTAATGGGTGTCTGTTTTGGCTGGGCCAGCAAAGAGACCGGGATAAAATAGACTTGAAGAAGGTACTCCCCTCTAATGCTGAGAAGCAGGGCTGAGGTGCATTGGCAGAGAGTGGCATGAGGAAATTCTGCTGTTGCTGTCTCTAGTCCAGTCATTTGTTTCGTGCACTAAATTAAGGTACTGTTGCTGGTCAGACGACGAGAGGAAATTCTTGTAAAAAGTTTCATTAAAATGTTATCCTTTTTTTGTTGTAAGTTAAAATTGCAATACAAAATTTCATCGTTTTAATTTTTCTACCCATCTGTTGTAATTGAAACTGGTCAAAAATAAGGGAAATTTGTGTAAAAAGCTTGACTATTTTTAGTCAAAGTTCAAAATTTCAATAAAAGTGGCGTTGAAATTTTAAACTAGGTCTATCAATTGCTGATTTTTAAAATAACCACTCACCCCGCCCAAACCAGCAGGTTAAACCTTATTCCCACCCTAACTTGTCTGCTTTGTATCTTGAAATGAAGAAGGATAGTTTAAAGTCACACAGGTTTGAGCAATGTGGTAGTATATATTTTTGTATGTAAAATTCAGAATGACCATTGAGCAAGTTGATTGGTCTGGACTGAAGCAGCAATGTACCAATTGTGGGAAAACAAATCCTGACAGATTTCCATTAACCATGTTATTTTTATCGTACTCTACAACAAACGTTCTGCTTTAGTTACAACACAGATATCTCCAGCTGACCTGAATCCAGCACTGGGCATTCTAATACCATGGAACCATAAAGTGTTTTCCATTTTTATTAAACACGTACTTATCTTCTTTATACTGTAAGAAGTCATGGATGTCCACAGGTAAGGGAACATCTGCCAAATAGGGGAGCTAAGCGGGGTCTTGGTTTCAGTCCCAAACTCCCTGTACCACTAGGGGTGGGAGTACTTTGGAGGCCATGACATGTTGTGGAATGAGGAACAACTCCTTTGTGTCCCCTTCCCCCAGCTGATCCAATCTAGAAGGCATGGGTCACTATGGTGAGTGAGTTCTTTAAGGTGGAAGTTTAATTTGTAATGGGAAATATGGGAGTATTTCAGAGAATCTCCTGGAAAAATACAGCATGTAGAAGAAGAGAGTTTGTTCAGGACTTCTTCCACCAAATTTGTCTTTGCTGCAAATCCATCCACATCAGTAGATTTACACCCAAGATGAATTTGGCTCAGCATCACTTTAGCCTGCAACTGGACACTTTGTGCTTTCTTTAAATGCAGCTTCAAATATTTGCTGTTTTTAATGAAAAAGCTGTGGTCGCTAGAGTGCCTCTTATAAAACCCATGTAAACTGCAGCTTTAATGGACACACTGCTTTTTTTTTTAGCCAAACTTTTCCTATATTTTTTTTTAATGAGCCTAATTATTTTGAGGGCTGCCACATGGCCTGTGCCACTCCTTTTCCTGAGTCTTTTCTAGCTGTACATAGGCCTTTCTCCTCTTGGGTAATGGGTGGATTCTGAGAGGAGTGTCTTTATCTCTCTGTCTCTGGTCCTTATTTGGCCCCTGTTATGATAGTATCTGAGCACCTCAAAGTCTTCAGTGTCTTTAACCTCACCACACTCCTGTGAGGTAAGAAAGTGTTTTTATCCTCATCTTTATAAATGGGGAGCAGAGATACTAAGTGATTTATGCAAGATCACGCAAGAAGGTAGTGGTTCAGCAAGGATTTGCAGCCTGGTCTTCAGAATCACAGTCTAGTACCCTAACAGCTGGGCTATGCTTCCTTCCTATGTTCTGTTGATTGTTGTTTGTTATGGGTAATCTCTTGTGTTGGACCAGTTACCTGAGTCTCTTACCGACCTCTTCGTTGCCTTTTGGCCAAATTCAGCCTGGGAACAAAGCAAGTCAAACTCCTGCTGCAGCGGACCAGACTTCACTGAGAGTTGTGTCACTTGCTCTTTGGTTCCTTTCAATGGATAAAGCTCCACATAAATTCAGCATGGAAATACATACGTGATTGCAGATATCATTTTCTGGCCCAAAAGGCCTTTTCCCCCATGCTTTCATTTGAACTCGACTTGTCACTGTGATCCTGCTGAAACTCTTGCAGATGATCTTCAAGGTATTCTGATTGCAAGTCCTCTGCTTTTTCGATCAGAATCAGGTACATGTCATGAGCCTGATTCTCCTCTCACTTACGCCAGATTTACAAAGATGAAAGTTTCACTAACGTCAATGGAGTCACTCTTGATTTACACCAGGGTAAGCGAGGGGCCCTGTGCGTCCTGTCTTGTGAGTAATATCTCCGCTGCAAATCACACAGTACACACATATGTAATTTCTTATGCGTCAGGCCCCTTATGAAGGAAATTATCATTTGTTTGCATAAGGGATAATACCTTGGTGAGCATCTGTTTAATTGTGGCCGTCACTTAGCAATAGAGGATATGCAATTCATACAACCTCCCAATATATCTAACAGTGACCAATTCAAAAGGAAACCATTGTCATCAATTACATGAGTCAATGCTTCAGAGAAAGCATCCTTCACAACTGTGTTTCCACCATTTAGCTGTGTGTGGTTAGTTAATTTGCAGGCATTAAGAGACTCGGGCAAATATCAATCTTATTAACCTTATGGCCCATATATACGAGCAAAACTAAATTAGGTTATCTTTAGGGAACACAATATACTGGGAGTTCTCTCTCACACACACACGCACTCACTCACACAGAGAAAGAGAGAGAAAATGATTATGCCATTTTTTCTATACTGTAAAGCAAGTTTTTCTATATTAGTAATGCAGCTATCATCCTTTTCATCAGAGATTGAAGTTCTGGCTAACAAGAGCCCCCAAGACTTACTTGGAGAAAGCTTGACCATTCACTGGATAAGGGCTGCTTCTTATTTTATCCATTCTGGTTCACCCATCCCTAATATAGAGACATCTAGAAATCTTCCCAGATCTATTTTGGGTAATATGTCTGAGCAGGAAAATATTTCTGCAATGAGAAAAAGTGTCTTGTTGGTATATTTAAGAGTGTCTTCAAAGGCTAAGATTGGATTGGACAGCATCCAAGATTCTGAAGAGAAGGAGGCATTTAAAATGGGGAGGGAAAGGTTTTATGCAATCATCATCATAGGGAAACAATACAACAAGTGCGTATACATGGTTAAAACAGCATTTTTGTCTTATGAAAATTCTGGCCCAGACTCTGAACTCCCTTATTCTTGTATAAATCAGGAGTAACTCCCCTGAAACCAATGGAATATCACCAAAGTGAAACAAGCACAACAGATAAAAATCAAACGGAAAGTGTCCAAAATAGCAACAAGTGACATTGAAAATGATTCTTGTGTAGCAATATGGTGGTTTGTCATTTGTGTAACAATTGCACAAACTTTCAGGGATAGAAATTAGCAGCAAAAGAAAATATGTAAACATGGTAGAGAAAAGAGGATAGGGCTTAGAAGGGAGCCCCCAGTGGACTCCATAACACTGCAAATAAGTGTTTGAGAAGGAATTATTTGTAGCCATAAATTGTAGACTTGGATTAAGCAATGAATGAAACCGAGAAAGAACAGCCTCTGAGAATCTAACAAAAGAAAAAACTCCCCAAGTATTCAAAAGGAGTCTCATGGTCAAGGGTGTCAAAAGCAGCTGACAAATCGAGGGGAGTTAAAGCAGAGATCATGGCCTTGTCAAATGACATATGGAGCTCGTTACTGACCCTCGGTAAAGTGGTCTCTCTCCTGGGACTGGGCTTTTGTAGAATGGGCAATAATTCTGGAAAAGGGGGTTTGAAAATGCACAGCGCTCTATTTTTGTCCCATACGATAGGATGATAAACTGATTCAACCACAGACAAAAGGGGGAAAGAGCATGATGTTAATTGATGAATAGCTGGACTTCATTAATTTTAGACAAAGAGATGCAATGTTAATTGTTTGTTAGTGTCAGCTGATGTTTCAGTTGCCAAAGTTAAGGACTGAGAATAAGGAAGTCTGGCTGATGCATAATCTGATATTATTAGATGTTGCACAATAAAAAATGGAGTTGTGACCTGCACGGTACACACTCTCTCTCTCCCTGTGTCCTTGTAGTTAGATAATTGTAGCTAGATATTCTACATGGAGGCCCTTGTTAGCCAAGTTACATCCCTCTTTGGTTCAAGGTTCTGACAGGGTCAGTTCATAGTTATACCCTGAATGCTAGGCTTGGAGATTTCATTGAAATGGGAAATAGTTATTAGCAAGCAGTGGAATAAAAATGCAATAAAATGTAGGCTGTGAATAGGTAAGTAAGTATCCCCTACTTTGATCAGTTTTGGACAGTACATGAGTGAAGGGGCTGGTCAAAATATTTAAAATTTCAAAATTCTGACTGCATTTTTGAGAGAAAAGAAAACTTGGGAAAAATTTCAATTGAATTTTTATGAAGACTCCTTTCTCCCACCCAATTTTCAGTTCTAGTATCTACCCATTTCTTTTGGTAAAGAGGTTGAAGCCTTCCAGCTTATTGAAAAATATCTGTGGGTGGCAATGAACACAGACTGAGTGATAGGGCTGATTGTTTCTATAGATCTTCTCCTCAAGTGGAACAGAGGGTACCATTAAAACATGGGCATTCACTGTACTGTACTGTTTACCTTTAGTCCGGTCTTTGCCATAGCCCCTTATAAGGGAAATTCTACAAATGTCTTAGCTAGCATAAGTACTGCCGACAATAATTTTTTTTTAATTGTGACCGCTGATTTCTCTGCCCTAGGGTGGTCCCCTTTCCTCTTCATTCCCCTGTATCTATGTATCTACCTTTTTGTCATGCTTTCTCTCTGACTTCAAACATCTCATTTTCTGCCCTACAACCAAGCTGGCACCTCTTTCTATTATTCATATCCTGGACACCTAGACCTTGAGTGACAGCTGAATTTATCCTTCCAGCCCAAGTCTAGGCTTCTATCAGTTTTGTAAGCCATATCCCTCCTGTTTCAGGCATCTCTCTGTGCTCCAGGCCTTTCCCCCTACTCTCCCAGACCAACAACCTCAGTGCTACCTCTGACTGCTACGGGTTAGCTGAAGAATGAGTCGATGTCACTTCTCCTCTTCCCCTTCCTCCCAACACCTCCTCAAGCCCTCCAGCCAGCCTTAAAAAGAAATCAGAAGGGTCAAATCCGCTAAACCCTAGCACGTATAATAATAATTAATAATGTATAAAATGGGTATTTAAGCACTGGAGCAACTTACCAAGGAATATGGTGGATTTGACACCTTTAAATCAAGACTGGATGTGTTCCTAACATACGCTGTAGCTCATCCATAAGTTTTATGGGACAGAAGCAGGAATCACTGGATGAAATTCTCTGGCCTGTGCTCTGCAGGAGGTCAGACTTAAATTCATAGATGTTGAGGCCAGAATGGACCATTATGATCATCTAAGTTAAATGGGGTTCCAAGAAATTCCCCCAAATGCATTCCTGTTACCCGGACTACAGAAGACAGCACATCTTACAAGGACAAGACAATTCTGTGTTAAGAGCAAACCCCGCACAAGTGGCTTCTTTGTTTTACATAACTCCTTCTAACTTTTATAATAAGATAATACACCATTAAGTAATATGCTGGCCAATTGGTTGCTGATTGCTTTCTGTTATTTCAGACACATGTCAGTCCTGAACAGCCATTCATATTTACCCTCCTGAGCCTTATCACTATGTGCACTTAGTAACCCGGATTCATTTGCCATTATGTAGATTTCTTTTCTCTTTTGGATGACATACACATTCTTTAAAGACAACATCCCGAATGAGTCTATAATAGCTATGAGCTTGTCAATGATTCCCGCTAAGCAGATTGAAATCAGATTGTTTGCACTTCGAATTTGCTCAATTGGTCCTTTTCCATTATTCAGCCGTGGTTGCCGCTATTCACCACCCCTGTCCAGTGCATTAAACGTCTATTACCCTGTTTACCATAGTCATGTTAAACGCCAGCTTATGAATGTCAATTTGTTCTCCAATTAGCCATGCCTTATTGACTTGCCCTTAAACTTACAAACACCAGCTTTCTGAAGTGCCTGTCACTATAAAACTCCTGTTTGTTTTATTTTTTAAAAGGGATAAAACCCTAATGTATCTTTCTAATTGACAACAACCTTGGTAATCCACATTTAGAGGCTGTTGTTTGGGGGCAATGGGCTTTATTTTAATAGCTTCATATCAGCGTTAATATTTTGTGACAGTTTTGTGTATGTTTAACTTGAATAGATGATGCATTAAGTATATTCCACTCTGTATATGGCGTGTGAGCAGCAACCTGTTTATGATGCAAAGCTTTTAACTTCCTTTCCACGCAGCACTGAAAGGCAAATGCATGTATATTTGCTGGAATTAAATTAAAAGAGCATATTTATATGAGTGTCAGAGGTTCCCAAAGATATTCTGTGGTGTGTACAATAGTGGGATCAAATAGCAGGTGGGCCTGGGAGCATCTGGAAATGCTAGAGCACAGATGGGCAAAGAAAGAACAAGATCACAAGTAAAAAAACCCCCCAACCTTCTGCAAGTTATCTCTGTATGTGTGACTCTAGGACTAACTTAACGCGATTAGGATGATCTGAAATAAGATATGAGGAAAGAAGTTGAATGAGCAAGCACACCGGATCTCTCCAAAGATGGGTCTGATTGGTATGCTTAGCATGCTCAACTCAATGGGAATGAAAGGTGTTCAGTACCTCAGTGCTCCTGACCCATGACTGCATCTTAAAGACAACAGGCATTGAACTTTTCCTGTAACAGATCTCTTTGCCCTAGTTGTATTGCCAACCCACAGCTAGGTACTAGGCTAGTCTTAAGCCCTAAGCAGTGGCCACTGCATGCTTTTGGACTTGTTCTGTGAGTGCAGAATGACCCTCTGCATGGGCCATCAGCAGATATTGAATCAGGAACCTTCAGCACCACAAAACAGAGCTCCTCCACATCAGCTATAGGAATAAGCTCCATTTGATGATACTAGTAGTAGACAATTATCCTCTGTGTGGACCAGCCACTAGAGGGGGATGCATCACACACGGTACAGTAGCATTACATGGGCATCTGGTCCATTATTACACGTGAAACACAAAGCAAAACTCTTGCAGTGTGTAGGCAGCATGTCTACCAGGGAGCCAGGAAGAAGGGAGCCTCTGGCCAAACTGTGCTCAGCTGGTCAAAACCAGAAGCAGTTCTTAGGTAACTTTCTCTCAAACTTCCTTAAAGTATCGGGCTTTTGTGTCATCTCTACCTGCCGGGTTACTCAGCACTGACACCAGGGCTACTGCACAGAGCTGGGAGTGAGGCTTGGTTCATACTGGTGAGAGATGGGGAGAGGTCAGAGCAGGAATTACTTGCAATGGTGCAGAAAGAGAATAACCCCCTATGGGTATATCTACGTTGCAGCTAGAGGTGTAATTTCCTGCTCAGGTAGACCTACCCCTGCTAGCTTTGGCCAAGCTAATACACCAAAGAGAGCAGTGTAGCCAATGTGGCAACTCGGCTAGATGTCCTCGCATGTGTCCCTTAAACAGGCCGCTGGCCTGAGACGCCAACCATGCTGCTACAGCTCCACTGCTATCTTTAGTGCATTAGTTCGACCAAAGCTAGCAGATGTATGTCTATCCAAGCTGGCAATTACCCTTCCAGCTGCAATGACAATGACAAAATATCGGCATTTTTCCAATATAGGTTCAATGCTTAACATCAACCCTCTTATGGTCTCTCGGCCTCCCCCAACTCTGAGGGGTTCTACGTGACCTGTGGAATAACTCCCCAAAGAGAGCATCAGTAACACTCAACCTGCTTCCTCGTTGCCTTGCCAGTGCGATTTCAGGTGTTAATTTTCAATGGCGTTGATCAGAAAATTCGGGGCTAGAAACAATTTCCAGTGAAACCCTTTCTCAGGAGGGGGCGGGGGAGGCTTTGAAAAAACAATAAGTTCTTCCATCTGTTCTAGATTTAACCTATGAAGGTTTAAATGGGTCAGATCTTGTTTATCTCACCTGTTAACCTCTTTGCTTGTGTGCTACCACAGTAATGGAGCCTGGCTGAAGGACTCGTGTTGATAATCATATGGCTTTGCTGAGAGATGGGTGGAGCTGCATGGACTTTGTATGAGGGATCCTTGACTGTGGGATTTGTTTCTTCTGTTGTTTAAAGCCTACATTTGTGATCTTCAAGTTATGCTACAAGGCCTTTATTTTCTTCCCAGGCTTTTCTCTTGAGACAGCATAGATCTTACACATGGCTACTGGATCTTAATTGCTATTAAAATATGATAGGTATTTTACATGTGTCTTTTTTTAGTCCTGCCTTCAAACAATGATTCCCTTAAGCCAGGTCCCCTAGAGCAATGTCTATGAAGAAGAGCACAGAGAACTTGACAGATTCCTAAGAGGGAAGAAAATCAATGGTTTTCTTTTCTTCTGTGTGATGCTTTTTGTGGCAGCTATCTTAGTGTTGGAGCGGACGATAGAATACAATGGTGTTTGTGACATCAGAGCATTGTGTCAATAAATGGCTTTTGCAGTTATCTAAATGCTTTAGCTTTGCCCAGGCAATCTCTCATAAAAGCTGGTTATTGCCTCCTGTACTACTCCACTAGGTACATTATCCCTTAAGTATATGAATGACACAATTAGGGCTCTTAGAGACTTACCAAAATAATGTTGATTAAAGGTCAAGCATAAAACTTCAGATGCCACTCTCCATAATTAAGAAAGCTGGGGCTCCTGCATAAAGCTCAGTATCGGAACTGACGAGAAGCGGCAGGATTAAGCAAGGAATCAAATGGATCAGATACAATGACTAGGTTAAATACTTCATGGACACATTTGGTTTCTAGGTAACAAATTGAAATTACAAAAAGTGTTGCTAAAAGTCCATTTTTACTGTTAGCGATCTTCTCAAAACAGATCATTAACTTCAATATGCTATAAAACGTAAACTGCAGTTACAGGTGGCATCACAAATAGCAGGCAATCAAGCCTCATTAACACTGTAGTTTATAATTACAGTTTACTGTAATTTGTGAGGTATTCAGCATTTTGCAAGGGTGTTATTTCTACTCTTAGGGGGCTAATGAGCAGTGGTGGAACTCTACTATAAGTTTGGTCTTGTAATCTTTCCATTTCTTCAGAAAACAAGGAAACACCATGATACAATAGAGGAGACGACAGCCATTGGAAACCTGCAAATCATTCATTATCAACCATCACAAACTGTTATACGGTAATAAGCATAACATCAAAAATATGACAAATTACCATTTTTGTGCTATGAAAAAAAAAGACTAAAAGTTTCTGGTAAATGGATGATCACACAAATATTATTTTTACTCCCTCAATTTGGAAGGAATGTAGGGTGAATCAATACATAGAAGACAGGATGCCGACTCAAACCTTTGCCTGTTTCTATAACCAAACTTGACGGTCTCACCAAAAGGTCTGTAATGTTTTGGATACTTTTTGTTTTCACGTCTGGTGTCTAGACAGAACAAAAACTGGGCATGGTGAGGTACCAAGAGAGACCCTGTTTTGTAACCTTTCCACTCCCTTGTCACAAACTCAGGAGGCTCAGATAGTTTGGGCAATTGCCCCATAAAAATTCAGACTTGTGGATGTTAATCTTAACCATTTGAGGTTTGCTGTGCACTTACTAGCTTTGAAGTAGTGTCTGACGTTACAATAAAATAACTGAGGCACATTCTTTGAATGAATTAGAAAATGGACCCTGGTCACAAAAGTTAGATCTGAATTTCATGTATGTTCATATTTAGAGTTTTGGACTGAGCTGAACTGTGCTATAAATATTGGACTGGCTCTCCATGCCAAGAAACTAGGGACTCATGAATGAATGAAGATTCTTTAAGAGCTCCAGGTAGTGCATTATAACAATAATTTCCTTTAGAAGGTATGTTATTAGCAGGCAGCATGGTCTAGTAGATTAGGCTGGGGCTGGAGATCTGGGTTCTAGGACAGGCTCTGCCACTGACCACCTTTGTGGCCTTGGTCAAGTCACTTGCAGCCACATTTTTAAAAGTGGTCTCTGATTTTTATCCAACTAAAATTAAAGGCACATGTCATGAGGGGGGCAATTTTAAAGCACAGGGGTAATGGATCATTGGAACATTTGTACCTAAGCTCCTAGTGAATTCTCCATCACTTAAAGCTTTTAAAACATGACTGGATGTCTTTCTAAAAGTTAAGCTATACTAGTTCAAGTAGAAGTTTTAGGTTTGGTGCAGAAACTACTGGGTGAGCTTCTAAGGCCTATTGATACAGAAGGGCAGCCTAGATGATCACAAGGATCACTTCTGGCATTAAAATCTATGAAGCTATGAAATATTTTGCCTTAATATATGGCTGAGATTCACCTTCTGTAAAAGGGGAATAATAATACCCACCTGTCTTATAGAAATGTCCTGTGAAAAGGGCTTTAGACATTAAAGTGCTATATTAAAGCTAAGGCTTATTATTGCTATAGTATTATCCATGGATAGGTCAGTACCCCTTAAACACAGGCCTTTTCTGCTCGAGATATTGCAGCTGCATTTCTTTTCTTTTTCCCAATAGAAAGGCTATTCAAGGAAAGCATTCTTTTGAATGGTTTGGTATTTATGTAGACATATTTTTTTTAAAAGAATGATAATAAATGATCAAAAGTGAGCGATAATCAGCACACCATGCAATAAATACATCACAGGCTGAATATGACTCTCAAACATATGCACAACGCTAGCTGAAGTCAGTGGGAATGGCACATGCATAACTGAATGCAGAATTTTGCCCCTCAGGGTTAAACAACTCAATTCAGAAATCTCACTAGAAAGAAGAATCAATAAGAAAAATATTTGCATTTTCACATTTTATCATAACCGGTGAAGAAACATTGAAATCAGAAAGATTTCCACGTACCTTGTATAATCTTTGAGACAAATGTGAATTTAGCATTGCTGAACTGAACTGTGAAATATGTATTAAGAAACACACACCTATTACAGCTGGCGAAGAATGTTCCCTTCTACTGGATGAAGGGTCTAGGTTATTGTCTGGGCTTCCATCCATACTGATCAAGATTTTTGCCTTTAGTCTATTTAATTATAATCACTAAAATAGATTAGACCTGTAATTACATTTACTAAAATATGATCTGAATGCATTTGTTTTTTATGCTGAAGATGAGAATGTTTTCATAGATCTCATACTTTCCTCCATTCCAAGAGCCAGTTGCATAGCTTTTACTGATTTGATTTTAACTGCAGGGCTGCTGCCTGCTTAATTTTTACTAAGCTTCTGTGTCCTATGGTCCCTGGGAATCCCTGACTTGTAAAATCCTTAAACTTCCAAATGCTTTATACTTGTTGCATAAAAAAAGAAGAAAAGGAATTGTTAGAAACTCTGCAGACACAGCCCTATTTGTGGTATTGGGCCTTGATCCTGAAAATGCGTGAGTAATTTGACCTCACTGGGACTACCCATGTGTTAAAGATACTCATGTGACTGCTCAGACACCCACAAACACAGGGACTCAAACTCAGAAGTCACTTTGGAAAAATTAGGCCTGAGCCTCCAATAATAAATAGATTATAAGTGACTAAGTCCCCTACTGAAGAACTCCTGTGTAAAATGTAGGCGCTACTATTTAAGACAACTGCCACAGCTTCCATATGAAATGGAAAATACCCGCAATGTAGGGGCATTTTCACTTAGCATACCTTCTGAAAACTGAAAATTGCTTGAAGATTCTTCTGTCCAACACAGACACACACACATTTTTAACTTATCTACTTCATTCGTGATTCACAGACGAAAGTGAAAAGCAAAATCCCCAATTTTCTTAAAACCCTTGGCCAAAAACATGTCAGCTTGTCCAGGGAAAATCTGGTACCTTACATTTTTAATGAAGCTAGCTTCAATTGATTTTAGGAGATACCATTGAAAGGTGAGCATGGAAGGATGTAATGTATTACTCTTATCTTTGCATCCCATATACTTATGTTTATTAAAATCAATATAATCCATTAGCCTACATTGTTTCCATTTTTAATAATCTATTGATATATTGCCTGGGCTTTTATGGGACTAAACAAATTTCCTCTTTATGTGCCCTGTAATAGCCGGAGGTCAGGCTGCTTGAGAGCAGTTGCTGTATATAAATGTTTATTTACTGCCTGACTACTGATTGAGAACATATCTGGTCCACAGGCTTCAGATGACTTTTAAACTAGAGATTTATGGCTTACTTCCTGTTTTCCAGACACAGCACACCATTTTTAGGGAAGGTAATGAATGCAAGGTATTGTGAAAGTAATAGCTAGTGTTTTACCAAAGCTGAACATCTGAGGATGTGGAGTATTGGTACTTTTGTTATCTGTTTAGTATATTGTGTGTTTTGCTGTGCCGGATGTGTGTGTGTGTGTGTGTGTGTATGAAACATGCTGCAATTTAATTTTTCTTCTGGGATCCCAAACACACAACTGATGGAGGCTAGTCAGCTCTTGAGGATATGACTGCACTGGAATTTCTCAGTGAACACAGGAGCTGCCCTACTGGACCAGACCAATAGTCTTAGCAGTCTAGAAACCCACCCCAATACTCAGTGGCCACTGCCAAATGTTTCAGTCCAGACCCAGCTAAAAGATTGTTCCACTTAATCTGCTCAATGATGCCCCTCTCCTATGATTCATAGCAGGCAACTTCTCTGATTTTCCGTTAGACCCCATTTCATCAAAACACTTAAGCACATAGTTAGCTTGAAGCATGTGGGCAGTCCCATCTACCACTCAGTTTCTCTCCTCTATGGACGTAGGCCCAAAGCTTTCAAAGCACTTAAGGGCATGGTTACCTTTAAGCATGTATAGAGACCTATGGAAGTAGGTGCTTGGTTTTCATGTCTGCTTTGGAAACCATGTTTCTTCTTCTTCTTTGCATCATGAAGACTCAGTTCTGAGTCCTGCAGCTCTCATAGGATCACTTTTGTCTCCTTTACTTGCTCTGATCTTCATACCTTACACTTGGAATAGTCTTTAGATCAGTATGCACCAAGTGCCCTTTAGATCTCCCTTCAACAAAACTTGCAAAAACTCACCTAGCTGGTGCAGCATTGTTAACTGTAAAGGCCATGTACCACTGAGCTGTACCTATGTCAGGGCCTTTAAATTCTATGAGCAGGGGTCTAGCATGTTTTAACTATTGATTATTCTATTCTATTCTATTCTATTCAGGTTCTTATACAGCCCTCACTGGCATAGTATCTGTATTTACAACATTTATATATGTTAACAATAAACATAACAATAAGCTGGGATTCTGCATAATGATCTTTGGCCCGGTCCAGGCACCTGTTCCACAAGAATAAGGACGGTGAGTGAAAAAGCTGCAGTCCCTAAATATCAATGACAAATCAGAATTTCATACTAGGGAGCTGGCCTTTCCATCTAATATGTGCTTTACTCACAGGCAGTCTTCCATGTGTAAATCCTGCTGGTCTGTAAATTTCTTGGCAGCAAATTGGATCTGAATACGAGCGTGATTGATTATAATTGTCCCCTGGGGAGGGGATTTTAAAAAAATGTGTTTTTTTTTTTACAATGCCTGAACATCCAGTAAATATCGCTTTCCCATGGGGAGGATGCATGATGTGGTCGAGAAACATTGTTATGAGGATGCTTTGTGGTCTTTTGGAAATGAAGTGATGTAGGAGACAGACAGAGTGTACAAGGCAGCAAGCCGCAGCTTCAATAGGCAAGTGGTGGCAGTGGTTCTGGAGTATAGACAGATAGTTTATTTTCCTTCTTTCCAACATAGCGACCCTGCCCCTGCGCTATTGAAGCCAGGGGGAGTTTTCCCATTGGTTTCGATGGGAGTTGGAGGCCCATTGTGTCTTATTGCCCTGAGCATTACGAAATGCCATTGTTTCAAATCAGAATAAAATGCTGGGCTTCTCAATTCATGGCGGCCCACCACATGCAGTGTGAGCAGCTCCCGATAAGACAGAAAGCAATGCAAATTTCCACTGGCTCTTTCAATCATGCAACAATTAACGATTCATCATTTATTAATACATACAGCAACTCACCTACAAGGAGCGCAATGCAGTTTACAGAAAGAGGGTAAACACCATGGTCAACATTTTACAGGAGGGAAACCGAGTCACAGGGCACTAAGTGATTTGGCCAACCTCACAGACAAGTCAGTGTCAATCCCAGGAACAGGCTCAATTCCTAGCTCCTGGCTCTGACCCCTACATCATGTTGTCTGCTAGGGACATGCCTACCTTTAAGCATGCAAAATGTATGTGTTCTTTTGGCAACAAACAAGCTGCTTTGGTAAAATTGTAACATGCTTAGAGTCTGGGTGTAAGCCCACCAGTCATGTTGAGGTTCCAGCAGGGAAAGGAGAGGGAAAAGATGTGGCTGAAAAGGTCTGTACAGATGTGAGAATGGCCCTGACACACATGGCCAGGCCATTTCTGCGGGTTTTATGTGCATTTCTAATCTGTTACTCAATAAAAATGAGTCCTAATCAAAGCAACGCATGGCACAATGTGCACTGTATGCTGCCTCGGGACACAGAAGCCCCTTCATGGAGAACACGCTTGTTAAAATGCGTAATGAGAGACATAACAAATCCCCAATATTTTGTAAAACGTTCATTAAATCTCTAATTATCTCAGCATTTTTTTTATAATATAAACGTGTGGTTCTTTATGAACATACTTGGCACCAGCAGGAGACCAGGAGGGAGGGGTTAGGCCATTCTAGGCTGAGAATATGCTGATCGCCAAGACCCCCATCCCTCTCTGCTCTGGTTGCAAAAGGGCCACGTACATTCCTAAGACCTCTTTGCCTTAAAATAAGCACAAACTTTCACGGGGAGGGAAGGGTCTTTATTTTCTTTGGACAATGCAGTCAGGCAGCTCCTCAGGCTTATGGATGCTGGCATGGCGGGAGGAAGAAACTAGCACTGAGGGAAGAGCCAAAAGCAGCACAGGCCTGATCTAAATCCCATTGGAGACAATGGAGGGGACAGATTTTTTAAGGTATTGGGCATAGAAAGATGCAGATAAGTGTCTAGTGGGATTTTCAAGTAGGAGTTAGGCACCTCGGCTCTTTTGAAAATTCCAGTCAGCACCATCTGCATTTTTATGTGCCTAAAATACCTTCAAAATCTTGTTCTGGGAGTCTTTCTATTGATTTCAGTGAGCATTGGATCAAGCCTCTAGAGTTTAGTGGTTCAGCTGATCTCTCCCAGCTGCCGGAGTCTGCCAAGGTGAGCTAGAAGCTGCCCATGAACAAGCTTTCTGGTGCGATTTCCAACACTGTAATGTCCAGTGCTGGCTAGGAGTATCACAAGAGCAGCCTTGGGGTGGGATTCTGCAGATATGTATGTGAGACGCCATGTTTGCATCTGGATCCAAACTTCCCACAAGATCGGAATGTGTCTAGCTGAGAGCTTCTGGGTCAGGCCTATCTCTGGTATTGATGCGAGCCTGGAAATTTAAAGCTGGGGCTGGTGGGGGCAGGGGGAGGGGGAGGAAGAGTCCACACCACACTACAACCTTTCTGAACTTTTCAGACCTTTAAAACTAGGCTAAGTTGTAAAACCCTAAAATATTCTGCAAGAAGCAAATTTTCCCCATTTAGCTAAATTCTCGGTCTCATCCTTCATATTGTCTACAGCAGAGAGCTAAGACATAGTTAAACAAAACAGGAGCTGGAAACAAAACTCTAGTTACTTCACTGGGACAACTCACGCCTGAAGTTAAGCACATGCAAAAGTCTTTGCAGGCCTTGGGCTTTAGGCCCCTATTTACTACATCACTCTGTGCAAAGAACTGTAGTATACAGCACAGATGTGAGGAGGGGAGAGGAGTGACTGAGGGAAGCCGTAAGTGCATGATGGAGTGGACTTGGGAGACTAGAGGAGGGAACGTGGTATCGGGGAAAGAATTCAGGCTGTGATGTGCAGGGAACCAGTTTCAGAGAAGCATTTGCTCTGGGGAGTGAGAGACAGAATACCTGCCTGTCTGAAACCTCCCCATTTCCACCTGCTTGATCTGGTTACAAAACTTCGAAATTCAAAATGTTGATGGAATATTTTTGTGCATATTAGAATTTCAACTAAAAAAGACATGACATTTTTGCAATTTTTTTTCCATATTTCAACCATCTCTAAAAACATGAATGTAGTTAAAGTAAAACCAAAGATACATATATATATATATATATATATACATATATGCACAAACACATGAACTGATGGTTATAAATTCCTGCTAACCTCAGCAATATCTCTTTGCTTGTATTTGTTTCTACGACCTGAAGCAATATGGAAGCCTCTATGTGTTGATTAAGTTTTATTGTATTTTCACCATAAACTGTCACTTGATTTCGAAATGAACATCCGTTTTATTGCGTTGGAACACAGGATGGAAATGACTGTGGCATTTTGGAAACATTTTGGAAAACCACTTCGGAGGTGATTTCACCTTTTGTGACAATGTCCCTTTTAAAGATTTTTATAGCATGTAATGGCTGTCAAGTGCAGTTTTGTTTGGGCAGAGCAACCAGTAATTAACCCCCAGAGTTGTATGGTAACTGAATAAAATTATTGTACGAATTTGTTGTGTGCCAACCGGTTGGTTATGTTTGCAGGCAGAGGGAAGGAAAGAGACCTGTTTTAGGAACAGAGAACCCTCCACAAGGCAGTGTGGTCCCCTTCCACATACTAACAATTGCACCTTGCAAACTAGAAGCTTGGTATTGACCATGAAGGGCTCCAGCCACTAACACACATGGGCTAATCTGATCAGAAACTTAGGACCCCTTACATCATGGAATAATTAACAGCTTAGTAATTGGAGCAGGCAAGGCCTAACTGTGCAGTCTGGGTATGCATGTAAAAAAGTAAAACAACCCAACCCCCTCCCACTCAGGTGCATTCCTTGGGAATGATGAAATGAAATAGGATGCACAAGAGAATGGCACATTGCAAAGTCCTAAAGGGAATTGGCAATTACTTATGGTTTAGAGGAAACAGAGAGAGTTACTGGCCCACAGGCTGGGGAAAGACAAGGACTAAAGCAAACAGTCAAACAAACCAACCAGCCCATTATTGCTTTTTTGGAAACTAAAGATGGGCCTGAGTTAAATGCTTGCTACCCACTTGCAGATCGGCACCAATACTCACGTATAAGCATGTAACCTGATGTATACAGGGCACGATGGATCCTTGCTACTTGATCTAACTGTGCCAAACCTCACCACCAACCACAGAAAAAAGCAAGCATTCACTGAAGCTAAGTCCTTGCTTCTGGATGTGAGACATGGGATCCTGCTCTCCTTCAAGTCATCATCCTTATTCTCTCTACATACTCTGCCGCACGCAACACTGCATTGAAATGAATTGATGGACACATCGTTTGGGTAATTCTGAGCCTTGAGGTGACTGCCAGCCTGGGTAAGCTGTGGAGCTGGGTCACTCTTCCCAGCCTACGTATGTCTGCACTGCACCATTGCCTCCCTCCGAAATGGCATCATCTCTAAGCACTCTTAAACCCGGGGGCTGTTCTGATCACCATCTGTCATTTTGTCCTATTGAAGAAAACTTTCTGTGCCATGTGTTGACGTACATAGGTACTCATCTGGAGATCCTGCTTAGTTCTGCACTCTCCTAGGTTGGCTTAGAAAACTATAGCATTGAAAAGAAGCCAGCCTGCCTGTAGGCTGGGGAAATGGTTATTCAATGAATTAGGATGGCAATATAGGTCTTTTCAGTGTGTATGAACTTATTTTGCTTGCTCCTTTCAGACCTGATCCTGAAACTCCCAGTGGGATTGATGCTGATCTCATGTGATACCAGTTTTACACTAGTTTAGCGCCGCTGATCTAAACAGAGTGACTTTGGATTTCCAGCAGAAGAGAATCAGGTCCATTGGCATCTAGCTGCAGGTGCTCAGCACCTCTCTGTATCCGGCTCTTATTCATCTGCTTGTCTTTCTCACTCAACTGTATCTCTACAATTCATGTTTCCCAAGGTTGTGCATGAAATACCTGCATGGAACATGTCTTTCTCATTCTTCATTGCAACAAAACCTTGGCAATTGCCAAAATTCAAACATTTATTTGTGTAATTGTTACTATGATTAATTGTTTGTTTATATGATTGCAGAGCCTAACCAGAGGGTCAGGGCTTTGTTGTGTGAGGTGCTAGACAGACAAGGAACAAAGACAGTCCCTGCCCCAGAAAGGTCACAATCTACACATCACACAGGCTGCAACTAGTTTTCCATACAATGTCAAAACTTCATAAAGTGCCTGCTCTTGCATCCCTTATACAGGTGAGTTGGCTTATTGACGTGGAGGGGACTATTCACATGAATAAGAGCTGCAGGACTGGGCTCCGTACATTGCAGTGCAACAGGCATGGAGTGTCTGAAGCGAAGGGGTGACCTGGTTTTAATAGGCTGCTGCATGTTGGTTGAAGAGACCAAAGAAACATACTTTGCTTCTGAATTTTTGTATCTGTTACTCACAAATCAAGTTTTCCCTCCCTCCTGATTGCAGAGGGCCCAACTCATCCAGTCTACTTCAGTGGTTTTACTTCCTGGATTAATTTGGTTTAGAATATGGAGCGTTTCCAACTGTTTACATTTTCCTCTTCCATGATCTGCAGGCTGTCAAGCGCCTATCTTTTGTTTGGATGTTAATTTGGATTATCTAGTCCTCAAGGAAATCATTAACTTTTATTGCCCCATAAAATCAAGCAGGCAAGGAGCACACCCAGCAATTTTGGATTGGCAGCAAGCTCCGATGGCAGGTCTCAGTGTCTCCCTCTTTCTCTGCCCCTCTCAGTTTTTAAAAGGGGGGTTTTTGCTCTCTGGGGCCAGAAGGAGCAAAACTTCCAGCAAGTGCAATGTGTAAATTCTGATAATATTAAACATATGCTTTGCATTTCAAAACCCAGAAACTATTATGAAAGCCATAAAATGTCCCTATTCCAGGCAGCCCAAGCGGGCTATCTCTGTGTGAACACAGGCATTCACGTTGAGTTATGCATCATTCTCTAACTCGCCCCACTCCAAGAGGCAAAATTTGCAAAGCAGATTGTGGCTTATTTATGTTGCCTCGTGCTGGGCTGTGCAAAGGAGGTGTAGCGGCAGCTGCTGCCTGGTGTCCCTACTGGAACCTGTTCCAGATCATGACAAAAGGAAGGTAACAAATATATCTCCATCCTTGGATTTTTACAGAACACCTGGAGCTACCCCCTTCTAGAGAGAGTCCCCCCAAAGACAGATGCAGAAACTTTTAGACTGACTTTGAGCAAATGCAGGTGTCTTGTTAAAGTTCCTGAGGCTGATGATAATTAATAATAATCATATGGCTCTAACATTTATACACCCCAAAGTGCTTAGCAGTCTGTGGGAGTTAGCCTCCATTTGGGTGAAATCTACCCCGATGGAAAAGGCCAACACACTAGGCACTCAAGCAACACATCTCCCCAACCATCACTGAAATGCAGCTACTTCTGGGAGTTTCATAGTGTCTAGAAACACTATACAGAGTTAAAGGGCAAAGAATTAAGAATGCTGTAGCCACTAGAAATTGAGAAAGAATGAACACAACATCATTAGGCTTTCCCCAGTGGTGTTGTGGATTTGATCGAACCTGCAGTTAAATACAGCTTTGTTTAGGAAGCAGAGATGGTTTTTGGTTGTTTTTTTTTACTAGTCTGTGACCTGCAACAGACTTTAGGTTGGGTGTTAATGACCAAAGGTTTTGCAAGTAATTAAATTAGTGGAAAGCACTATCCCTGAGAGGCAGAGAAGCAGAAGAGGGCATTTGAGAACAGGCACGCGTCTATGCGTTGCTGTGTTCCTAAACATATGGTATATTGTTCATAGCTTGAGAGAAGCTAACAGTCATTGAACGCGGGGAACATGTTTTACCTCAAATATCTGAATTGGATTAACTAATGTAGTTATTTTTCTTAAATAGTTAACTTTTAATTACAAAACTATTACCAGGACACTTGAATGCATATAGAATGAATATGTAATTTCCATGTCATAGGACTGAAAATATATCTAACTGGCAAGATACACTGTGTATAATATTAAATATATGTGTGTATTTTCGATGCTGTAATGTAATATGTATATAGAGACCCTAAAACTTCAATTCAGAAAAGTATCCCTACACAGAATGGCACATATTTAATGCTATGCATGTGCTCAAGTGCTGTCCTGAACAGCGATGGACTAACCGATGTACTTCAGTGCACCCCTGAACCATGGCCTAATAAAATAGTCATAACAAGTTGCAGATCCATACACAAATCAATATTAATGTCCCTTGTTAGCTTCAGCCATTCTCCTTGTGTCTTATAAAGTCATTGCCATCTTCATCTCAGCCACTGTCTCACTCTGATTTGGTGACCCGTTACATCTCCAAGTTGCCACTAGGTAATGTGTCTATATCAACGAAACCTAAATAATAGATGTGTGATCTGGTTCAGGTAGAATAAGAAGCAACTAACCTTTCTCCCAAATCTCAAATCAAAACATTTTTGAGGTTAAGGCAGCCTTACATATATTTCATTCCCATGCTTTGGTGCACATCCTAGTTCCAGCCAAACAAAGGCTGTTTTTGTGATATTCCTCAATGGAAAGAGAGCAAGAATTATTAGAAAGCTCACAAACAGGCCAGTTCTTCTGATGGCTCCAATCCAGGTTTTTAGACCTGAGAAGATCAGATATATTTTATTTGATTGTGTTGGTGATTTTATTAAGATCATGCATTATTCATCATTTCTGACTGATGTTTTCCCAGCTCTTACATGTGGGTTGAAATCTGTGGGGCCCATTCTGCCACCCTTACTCAGGTTGAGTAATTGTGTTGAAATAATTACACTTGAATTAGGAAGAAGAGGCAGAAGAAATCCCACTGGTAGCCCTATGAAAGGCAAGCCCCAGACAGCAGCCTGGGGTTTAGTGGGTTAATTCCCATCTAGACTTCAGGATCAATCCAAGGAAGCACTTCCATCTGGCAGCTAATTAGGTGCAGCTGAGACGGTTTGGGCTGAGCACCTTAAAAGAGAGCTAGGTTCCTCCTTAGAGACAAAGAGAGGGTGCTTTGCTACTAGGACTGGGCGCTTTGGGAAAATGGAAGAGCTGCCAAGTCTGGGTTATAGGGTTTGGAATTTACTGCCTATAAAGCTACTTGGGAGGAAAATGGCCAGAGCCTTTTGCTAGTTTAAATGAGAAACTCTGAAATAAACCTCAAACCCTGGCTAGGGCAGTTTGTGTTGACAGCTGACCCTTCAGTGAATACCCTCTCTCAGCACTCTGGCAGTGACCCTATCATGCGACCCACCCTTTCTAAGTCAGCAGTAAGACACCTCTCCGGCCTGACCTACACTGACGGTGTTCCTTCTGAGGGCACCACTTACCTGGTTATGTGTTTCTCAGGTTGTGAATCTGCTATGGTGCTACTGGGTGAATAATGGCTTATGCCTGCACAGTGCATTTCATCGCAAAGTGCTTTACAACATCCACACATTTCAAAATGCAGCCAGCTTTGGGGCGAAACGCGGCAGCTGTTTGAGAGTGCATGGCAAAATGTTCTGAGCCAAAGTAAAGCTGGATACCACTCCCAGCTGGAACTGCAGGGGGAAGATGGGTAGGCAGAATGTAATCACCCAACTTGGAAAGCGGCAGAACAGTAGGTCTAATACCTGCCTAGACATTAGACATGCTCAGAGTGATCATCAGCGTCCCCAAGTGGGCAGGCTCCCAGTTTGGAGTCTTACCCAGGGGATGGCACCCCAGTAGCACAGCAGTCTGCCTTTCCACTACTCTAGGGCATGGATTCAGTACCAAGTGACAGAGAAGAGCAACACCTATTGAACATGGTCTAAACCGAGGGCGGGGAGGGACTCATACTTTCCCTCTCTTTTAAAATCAGAACTTCATTTTGATCATTTTCCAACAGGCTCTACTGAGTAATCACCAAAGCAGACCCTGTAAACAGGTAGAGCCAGGATAACCTGGCTTCACAGCCTGGCCAGGCAGTAGCATCCATGGTCACTGAGATCAGGGTCAAACCCACAGGAAATGTTTTACTCCTTTGCAAAAATTAGAGTGTGGGTCACAGAATCATCAGGAACTAGACTACTTCCCGGGGAAGCAAGGACAGCTGCGCTCCACCCATTTGGGCAGCTGAACAGTGCCACTGGAACCAAAGGACCTGTCTTTCCACTAGCTCAAATCATAGTGGGGCAAGAAGGGATGGTGGTCTCAAAGGCTAACAGCTAGGAGATCCAGGCTGCAATGGGTGTAGGAGGTAGGAAAACCTTGGAGAGGTTGGGTGGGTCATGGTCCATTAACAGATAGGTGGAGGAGGCCAGTGACAGGGAAGGGCGGTCCAGAGAATGTTAGATTCTGGGGGCCTGAATTTGCTCTTGCCTACACCAGTGTAAATCAGGAATAACTTAGTTGAAGTCAGCAGGTTTCCCTACTATCCACTGACACTCTGTGTTCTGTAATAATGAGACGTCGCCAGCTCTCCCTTCCGAACAGTGGTTTTCAAGATGGATAGTAGTAATAACAGCAGCCAATAGTGGGAGGCACAGTACAGACACAGAGAAGAGACAATTCCAACCCAACGTGCCTTATGACCTGTAGAGAAAAAGATACAATGTTCCTAACTTCAGCCTTTTCCAATAGTATTCTGCAAAGCAAGTCCAGTCTGCCATTAAAGTGGCAGTGGTTTTGAAAGGGCAAGCTTCAGGAAGCCCCACCCAAGATTCATCTTCTGAATCTTTCGCAGGCCCTTCCAAGGATGTGACATCCATCGTGTCGAGAAAATTCTGTATCAGAGATGTTAATGTCCACCTGGTGCCTGCCTGGTGAATAATAACCCTTTTAATACACTACGTTTTCATTAACTGGCCGGCCCACTCCCTCCTTTAAAGCCCCAGGGCTGAAGCAAAGGGCTGCAACAAGCAGCCAATCAAAATACCAAGTTTTGGATGGTCAAAGGATTAAAGCACATGATTATGTTTCAGTAAAGAATATTATTAGGTATACACCGATACTTGTGTTTCATCCTAGAGGCCAAACGCATGGGAATTTTGTATGACGCCTGAGATAAAGCCTAAAGATTTGGCCCCCAAGACTTCTAGCAACAGTTTAGAAGAATCCAGTGACTCCGTTCTTTCCTCGAAGTCTGACAGATTTGGTCTGTGTTCTTGGACCCGGGCAGGTGGCTGTGAATTACCTAACTTTCTTTCAGAGTAAGACAGGCCAGAGAGAGAGAGATTTAGCATATATGTTATGTTTTGTCTATCATACTTACCATACTCCGCTATGGTTAAAACCAGAGTCCAGCTCCCCATTGCGGTATTGCTAAGTCCTCAGAAAAACCGCAGGTATTAAGAAGCCAAAAGTGAAAAACAAGAGGAAAGCTTTTTAAAAAAAAGTTTGTAAGCACATAAAATAAATGCATTTACAGTGTTTGGTGCTAAAGCTTTGCATGTAAGATTACCTACTGTGTACTGTGTCTTTAAAACACTAATGGGCCCACTAAAAAAATACATGACAGTCCACTAGCAACTAGCAAACTAACAGGTTCTCATCTGACACCAGTAGGGAACCGAAGATATTTTATTATTTGGAAACTCCATATAGGGAAAGCCAGCCTTGAATCTGTCATTACTCCAAGAACCGCACCTCCCCTGGGAGTTAATTATTTTCTTAAAATGCAACTTGTACTGTTAGTTTAAAACATTCCAACTGTGTTCGCACTCTTTAAATCTTCTGTAAACCTTAGAGTTTAAATCACTTGCAGATAAGAGTAATTCTATTAGAAAAAAAATGTTTGGTGGAAGGGGAAAGAGAGAGAAATAAAAGGGCATTGATAAAAGTGTCCTTTGGGTGCCTATTGCCCTGTCACCTTTAGAACTTGGCAAGAATTGCAACCCACAGTAACTTTAGAGGCCCTGGCACAGCATGAAATGAAATAGGTGCATGCCACATTTTCCTTCCAAATAACGCCAGAGAAAGACTTACCTCCTTTGTAAAGGGTCTGAATATCTGCAATGGAACGTTAGAGTTCAATCAAAACCCAGCTAACGGGACCGACTGTTGCAGACCTTTGCTGGGTTCTTACTTTTTTAAAAGGGACACGGGGCAAAGGGCTTTGTGACACTGGGTGACATTTGGTAATTCAAGCGCTTGCAAAGTGTACGACACTACCACAGCATTTGACTCACCCTGGCTCCTTTCTCTGCTTTCCTCAGGATTCCAGGGGGGCATTTAACAAAATTTTTAAAAAGCAGAGTGCTCTGCTGAGAGTTTGCCATGAATTAGCCAGAGCAGGGGGGTGTGTTAGGAGATGATAAGCGTCATATGTGGAACTGGCTGCACAATCATTCAGATGTTGCTTTCGTGACTGGGCTCCTAGAGAGAAGAGTAATTCAGTGGTCCAGAGTTTGGCTCTTCTCCCCCCACTACCCCTTGAATTTATTTTGGGCTGAAAATTGGCTTCCCAAATCCTGGGACTACTGTTTTTCTTTTTAACCAAAGGTTGTATTGGTCGAGCCATTTTATTTTAATCAGTGACGGGTGCCAAATGCCAAAGACCCATGGGAACTTTTCCCATAAGAAGAGAGAGGGGCGAGGAAGAACAAAAGCAAAGGGGGCACCATTGGTCATGCTGGATAGCGGTCACAGTAACTGCTGCAGCACAAACCGGAGAGTTGGTGAGATGAGCCAGGTGGGGAATCTCCTGTGACGAAGCATCTCATGATGTAATGGCTCCATGTCAGTGCTGCCCTCTACTTGGGTGGAACAAGTGCTTTGAACATGCTGCCCTCTGGTGGCTGCAGGGCCAGAGATGGTATAAATCCTAACGCTGCTACACCCAACAGGGATTCTCCGGTAGCTAAAATAGCAGGAAACTGGGTCGTTATGGATCAGAAAACGTCCCACCCCCCCGATAACAACTGTGAAGTGTATGAGGTTGCAACGCTCAGATAGATCCCAAAGGGAGGCTCCTCATCCTGGCCCCAGCTGCTGTACACCAGATGAACGGGCCAGAGTGGCATAAAAGGGCTGTAACAGTCCAGTTCTGTCTGAGCACTAATTCCCCTGGTGCAGGCACTGCAGAAGACAATCATAAGTCTGCCTTCCCAGGACCTCCTCACAAGCCCTGGCATAGGGGGCAGCTCAGGGGTGGGGCTGCAACACGCAGCACTGCGGGGCTTCTGGGCAGTGCCACAACCCATGGGCATGCCCCACTGTGGACTCAGTTATGCTGGGGGGCCTCTAAAGCAGCCCAGCTTCTTAGGGTCTGGCTGCACTGCAGCTGGGAGTGTGCGTCCCAGCGGGGAGGTAGACAGACGAGGGCCTGCTCTGCTCCAGCGATTGCACTCAAAATCATGGTGGCTCGAGCTAGAAGCCGGAGAACATACCATGGGGTTGGGTGGGATTGGACTGGGGTGGCTAGCCTGAGCCGCTGCCCGTGACTACACTGCAATTTTTAACCCTTTAGCACGAGCAGAGCTAGCGCGTCTCTGTCCACCCACATTGTGAAGCATCCTCCCAGCTGCTGTGAAGCAGGGCACAGGCTCTCACTCCACTTGTCAGTGCAAAACACCATCCACCTGCCCCTATGCTACCCTAGTTTTGACAATGATTTTAGCCATTATAACTTAGTCAGCTGCCAACCCCATTCCTGCTCATCCTGGCCCTGTCACGATGCCTCTAACCTGGTTCCCAGGTGCACGGGTCAGAACTGTGTTCAAAATATCCTGCTCCCCAATATGATACATTTTCATAATGTTGTCACCAGGACACAAACAACGATCCCTCAAACAACTCTTCATACACTGATAATGTCATCCAAAAAAATTCACACACGTGAGAAATAACCCTTCACACTAACACAAGCCCATAATATCATCCCCCCTCCTCTTGCTTGTTATTTATTTGCCTCTACATTCATTCTTTTTTGTAATTAGCTTACACTGTAAACTCTTTGTTCAGGGACAGCATCAATGCTATGTAAAGCTCCATGAGCAATTCCGGTGCTGTATGCAAATATCTAATAATAGTCATACCTCCTCTCAATCCATTTCAAGAGACTTAAACCTTCAGTGCATGTTGGAATTAAAAATCTCTTGCATAGAGGAATAATTCTATTGCAAAAAAAAAAATTCCATTGATGGTTAATAAAATAGGATAAAAGAGCAGTGATAGATGGGTCGTTAGAGCACCCATTGGACACATGTCCTTGACCCTTTCCTTTATGATTAAAGAAGTTTTATTAAGTGTAAGAATCAGGTTTGAAATATCTATACTTTGCAGAACCACAGGTTCAGATCTAACTTGCATGAGGTTTCATATGTGTACTTGAGGTTTTCAGAAGAGATTACAAAGATTCAGGCCCTGTCTCCTCTAAATGGACATTACAGACCCTGTGGTACCTTTCCCCTTTTCCTGTCGCCAGAATTTTCCCTTTTCCCCACTCCTTTTCATCAGTTTTCCACCTAGCTAGCACTTATCCCACACCCCAGTGGTGACTGCATTTCATTGATGCTGTAAGAATACAGTTTGCAAAGCACCTGGGAATTATTCAGGATTAATGGCACTTTATGAATGTAAAACGTTGTATAGAAATGTTGTGTGGCTAAAGCTCAAGGCTCAAAATTTCAAATGTGTAAGTGAAAAGGTATACACAAATGTCTGATTTTTTTTCACACACATTGGGCGTTGCACAGCACAACTCAGGCATGCAGAAGAGTGTGCATGCATTTTGGAACATCTGACCCCCAAGAGTCCAAGTCTTGTCCACTATAAGAAACTCATTTATGAGAGCTCCCTGCAGGCAATGAAACCCAGAGACCTTGGTGGAACCTATGCTTTTGTTATAGCGAGAAGAAAAAAAAAAGAAGGCTTGTGGATTTTAGAGGCATTTTTGATTATGTTCTGAAAAACTTACACAAATGCAATAAATGAATATGGCAGGTGCTTCCGGTTTCCTTTAGGCTGGTGTCTTTAGTTTATATATGTTCTTAATAATGTAAAGCAGATGCAATATTAGTGCTCACAAGTGAACATATTTTTATTATAGACATTGCCTGCATATAATTATATGCATAGTAATATTATCATGCTGCATTATAAGACGCTGATCATTTCAGCATGCCGGAGCAGTGGTGAATGATGGATCCATTTGCACATTGCCATATGGATCAATATTATCCACTGCCGCAGTGCACTGTAACGTCTCCATGGGGGTCTTTGTGATGTATCATGTCAATGATTTATGTCCTAAGGAATCTGTGTTATGATACAGTGTCGGCTTGGCTCTGTTGGTGGCACACACACTTCCAGGAATACTAATGTTATGTACACTGCAGTGGGGGGTCAGCTGCCTCCCATACATCCCCTTGTGGCTGAGGTTCAAGTTGGCAGCTTAAATCCTACCCCAGGATTTTAGCTCTTGGCCAAGGCAGTGCTTGGAGTGGTGCTACCCGCTCAGAGGTGCTGTCCTTTGGCTGAGATATTGAGAAGGGGTCTCCAATGGCTGTGCAGGTGGGAGATCAATCCTATGGCATTTTGGAGAAAGAAGCGGAGGTAGGTGGCAAGGCAGCCTGATTGTTTGCTTCCCTTTGTCAGCCAGCGTTGAGAATCCTCTCAGACACCTCTCCGTACATCCCCTCAGGATTTTCTCTGGTTTTTATTATTTCAAAATGCCACATTAACTGTTCTGTGGCTGAGGTTGCACATTTCCTCAGCACTTCCACTCTGAGCTGCATGCTGGACCCATATAATCTGTATTTGCAGAGAGCTTCGCTCTCTATCTAAGCACATTGTATGGCCCCCATAACCACGGTATCTGAGTCCCTCACAATCTTTGATTGGTGTAAATTGGTGTATTTATCCTCACAACACCTCTAGGAGGTAGGTAGGGAAGTGCTATTGTCCTCATTGAACGGAGGGGAAACTGAGGAATAGAGAGACTAAGGCCCAGATCCTCAAAATTATTTAGGCTCCTAACTCCCATTGACTTCAGTGGAAGTTACGAGCCTAAATACCTTTGTGGATCTGGGCCTGAAATCACAGCAGATCCAAGTCTCCTAGGCCCCAGGCTAGTACCTTAACCATTGGAGCATATATGTATCAGGATTTAAAATAGTGCACCAAGAGGGATATTAGGAGCACAAGATCCTGCAGGGGGGAGAGATAAATCTATTCTGAAAAAATGAAAAATCCTACCAAACTCTCATTCCAGAATCAGTTGGGACCAGAATCAAATCCCGTCCAAAATTTAGAACATTTCTGAGAATCTTTGCAGTTCTTGGTTCTGGTTGGGCCCAGGAAAAAACCCAGACATATCCCAAGTATTGCCAAGCTCCATCTCTATTTCTGACCAGACCAGATGCAGGTATTAATGGAGAGCTCATGAGAAAAAGCCTGTTCTGAGATTATCTCTGTCCCAGTTTTGTACATCCTAGGAGATCTGGTTGTGCAGATCTCAACCTAGTGCTTTGGCTCCATTGTCTGTCTGCATTGTCTGTTGAAACCAAACTTCTGCATTTTTGTCGAGCACTAGTTTTTTATTCTGTGCCCATTTATCTTGAAATCTGGTGAGAGATCTGGGAAGGTAATTGACTTTGTTGAGCAGATAGAGTTTCTGTGTTCTGCAATATTCCTGCTCTATAAAAATAGAACTGGCAATATGAGTGATACAAGGAAGTTTTTCCAGAGCAGTCTTACTAAAATTCTTGCATGTGTGCTAAAGGAAAAATGGGAAGAATATTTTCTGGAAACACTTGAGCGGTTCTGTCTGGGGAATCTAAAGCAAGTAAAATCTTTCATTCCATTGTATCCTCATGAAATGCTCAGAATAGTCCACAGTACACAGTAAACAGAGCAGAAACCACTTAAGTATGAACAAACCTGCTTAGAGGGCAAATTTCCTCCTCACTAAACTAAACCATGTATAAGGAGACACAAGAACTCATTGAAAATAATCAGCAGTTAAAATAATAACAACAGCAAAGTGACAAAGTGGGTTGCGGCCCACGAAAGCTTATGCCTGCAGAAATTTGTTAGTCTTTAAGGTGCTACAGGACTCTCATTGTGTTTGCTGTATACAGACTAACACGGCTACCCCTCTGGAAATATTAAGCTTGAGACACAAACCCGTAAAAAACAGGGACCCATGATAACACTGCTGCTGGTGTCTAGTTCATCCTACTGGTCTTGAAAATTCTATTAATATTAACAAATTATCTAAACACTTTGGCTCTCCTTGGGTGAATGGTACTAAATATAAAGGGCAATATGTTTTACAAACTCTCAACACCCTCTGAGATAAGAAAGTATTATGATCCCCCTTGTACAGATATAGAACTGAGGCAGGGATGTGCCTACAATCAAAAAGAGTCAATAGCAATTGAATATGTATCTGGGATTATGTTATCATAGAAATGTAAAACTGCAAGGGACCTTGAGACATCATCCTCTAGTCCATCCCCCTGCACTGAGATAAGACCAAATATACCTAGACTATCCCCAACAGGTGTATGTCTAACCTGTTCCTAAAATCTTCCGTGATGGGAATCCCACAACCTCCCTTGGTAATCTATTCCAGTACTTAACTATCTTTATCATTAGAAATATTTTCCTAATACCTAATCTAAATCTCCCCTTGTGCAGATTAAATTGAATACTTCTTGCCCTTCTCTCAGTGGACACAGAGAACAATTGATCGTTATTCTCTTTTTAACAGCCCTTAACGTATTTGAAGACTGTTATCAGGTTCCCCCTCAGTCTTCTTTTCTCAAGACTAACCATGCCCAGTTTTTGTAACCTTTCCTCATAGGTCAGGTTCTTGGAAACTTTTATAATTTTTGTTCTCTCCCTTGGACTTTCTCCAATTTTCCACATCTTAAACTGTGGTGCCCAAAACTGGACTCAATACTACAGCTTATATATTTATTAATATATGTATATATTCATTATATATGCATTATAGAAATGGAAGATAGTATTACCTATCTTTCCATAATGTTTTCATAGACAACCAATGGACAGCCTTTGTCAACGTATAATATTCCAGTCAGTTATCTAAATGATCAACACCAGGGAGGTATATTTCCCCAAACAAGAGAAACATCGGGCACAAGAATCCTTTTCTTTGAAAATGCCCAATGCAGAGGGATGTGTATTGCAGGAAAGGATATTCTATTTGGAAAGGATTAGATACATTTAAAACTTCCTAAATTGCTGGCTGAGGCAAACAACATGAAGCTTTTTATTAGACCCACAAATAGCTATAAATATTTTCTGCCTGCCAAATTGCTGTGCTCTCTTTCCACCAACACGGGGCACTGCTTCTACAGATTCTATCTCTGCCTTCTGGCTAAACAAGAGTGTCTTGCTGTCTTTTTGCTTTATCAGTGGTCTGAATACTGTATCGATTTACAATTAATCTTTTATGTTGTTTTGTGGGGGCTTTGGGATAAGATTTTATCGCTTTTGTTTGTCAGAACTCATGACAGTCCTTGTTATATTAGTGAAGTGAAGAAAAGATACACAATTTTCCAGGATACTATATATATAAGATTGTCCCCAAAATATTAGAGCCAGGGGACACATGAATCTGTTGTCTGAATTGTAATACACTGGTCTGCATTTTACCCCTGTTTTGCTGTGTTTATTGAAGGTATGGGTTCTGTGATAAAGACTATCATCAGTATCTTGTTTTCTACATGTGGAAAATGGACTTGAATTTTTAACATGAAAAATGTTCATAGATTTTTAAGGACCACTGTGATCATCTAGACTGACCTCCTGCGTATCACAGCCCACCGAATTTCACTCTGTGCTTCTCTCATTGAGCCCAAAAATTTGTGATCTCAGAAGGGAAAAAATATATATACTTACCACAACTACCTCATCATTAGGTAAGCTCTGTAGAAGCTCGAAAGCTCATCTCTCTCGCCAACAGACGTTGGTCCAGTAAAAGATATTACCTCACCCACCTCATCTCTCACAATTATGTTGACAGCTTTCGTTAAATAAGGATTTTCAATCATGTATTTGTTTTAAGAGGATTGACAGCTGGCAAAAGTGGCCAGGTTGGCAGCCCTTGGAGCCTGAATTCCTCAGTTTAGTGACAGAGCAGGCCCAGCAGGAACAGCACCAAGGGAAGCTACCCCCTACCACAATACGCTGCCCACCAGCCCCCTTCTGCCAGGAACTGAAGGGAAGCCCCAGACCTGTTGGTTTCCTATTAAAGGGGTCGTTAGATTTTCCTGAGGGCAGTGAGAACAGACACCAGTGGATGTAAATCATGGCCAAGGGGCCACTGTGCTATTCATTAACTTAACAAGGTGGTACGCCATTGCTCTAGCAATGCTCGTAGGGGAAAAGCAGCAGCAGGCTAGGAGGGAGGTGGAACAAGAAAGACACCTGGGTGCCTTTTATGATTGGCACCCACTGACCAATTCCCAGGCCACATAGACCAATGGCAGTGCTGAATAGGCCGGATTTGCCCTGGGCTGGTGATTGATCCTACCTCTGTACACTGTAAAAGTTTGTCCTTGGCGTTAAATCTCATCCCACTGGAGCCTAAAACTGGGTGTAGTTTGTTTGAATACATCTACAGCCTCTTCAGCAGAAAGGAAATGTCTCTCACCCTGGGCTCTCCTTGCTATTGCTAAGTCTTATTAAGATTACTGAAGTTCCAATAAAAAAAAAAAGAGAAAGAAAGATGCTTTGTATAAAATTCAGTTTCCCTCTTGCTTATCTTGTTTTGTGCAGATTCTCCTGCAAACATATTTCCCTCAGAGCAGCAGCAGCAGCAGCAGCAGCACAGAAGAAGGTGGCATGTCCAGAGTGCGGAACAGACCCAGTGCAATAACAAACCTGCAAAGAGACAAAAGCCTCCCAGGAGTCCAAGGGAAGCAGAAGATGCTCAAAGCATAGCACTTCGTAGGACAGGTCCCCTAGTGTTCTCAGGAGAGCAAGTGCTGTGAGGCCAAAACCAAGTCATGGCTGAGGGAGCTGGCCAGCCTTCCCTGAAGATGGTAGATCTGGTCTTGTGCAAGTGAACCAAGCCAGTGCAGCAGGCAGAGTTTCTGAGAAACCAACATGAGATTCTTCATAGAGTTAATGGAGTGGGGCAGGCATTGCCAAAGGCGGAAGATTCCAGGATTGCTTCGTCACCGCAGAAGAACAGAGCATCTCACAAGCACAGCCTGTCACAACTAAGACTTGGAGTCAATGTGGGGCCAAGGGGGCTCTTAAAGTCAGAGATTATACGCTCTCTAAAAACGTGCAGCAGGATCGTTTTATAAAGCAAGTGGCAGGCTATTATTTTAGTGTGCATAGATGCAGATTTACCTCTCTGTTCATCTGTGCTCCTCTTTATTTTACTTATTTAACATAAAACAAGGCTTTTCTATACACAGCAGACTAAATATTGGACACGTGTTCTAGTGTTTGAGTGAATAGACAGCGAAACTGGCTCTTTGCAAGCCTTCGACTTGGCCGCCCTTCCTAGCACTAGCACATTACTTACCCTGGCAGGCCAATGCATCCAGAGAAGTTCATTATTGTGCCAGCTTTCATTTGCAGCATCTACAAATATGTCGAGTGCTATTTTTTAGACTGCATTTGCTTGTTTGTTTTTTTACTTTGGTTCCATTCCAATACCCTTGAGTGTATGAGGTTGCAAATAAAGTGGCATTCTTTGTTGCCTTAATTTTGCCAGTTGGAAAGCTTGAAAAGTTAATATTTATGTGAAATGATCTAATATTCATCTTGCTTGACGCATGTTTATTTAACATATTTAAAGTTAGCTGAGGGCTGTGTTTATTTTTTAAGATACCTATACGCTAAGGCACTCGAGTGCTGCATGCAGTTTTAACAAAACATATCTTTCTATAAACCCTTTTGATTGCAGCTCTACAACAGATGAGAAATCTCTCTCCGGATATTTATTTTTATTCTTTTTACAATTTTATATTATATTTTATGTTTCTGACCTACATAATCTTCCAAGATAGAATTAGACTTTTGTTCTTGAAAATAATAATAATAAATAATAATAACCATCCGGTAATAACTCTTAATACTTTTTGAAATGGTAATTAAGAAAATATTCAGCTGGAGATCTGTAAATAAAATCTGATCTGTTTAAAAGAGCAGTGAGAAAATATTCTGGGTACGCTGTGCATTTTTATTTGGATATTTAATATATTTTGTATTCAGAATTTTCTGCCTGATTCTGCTATCACTTGCATTGGTGTAATCAGGACTAAGGTGAAAAGGAGTCAAATCAGTGTAAGTAACTAGAGTGAGTTAGAGGAGAATCAAGCCCTTATTTTCAAGGATTTTTTGAAAAGAAGGGTTTGCAAAAAAGATAAATTAATAACACAGGTTTTGAAGTTGGATCCAGATTCTGAACACCCCAAAGTTCATGAGTTTTGGTTCATCTCCTAATAAAAGTGCAAAGTTCAGATCTGAATCCTGGCTAGGATTCTGCCCTCCCCCAATGGGCTACTTGTGAGAGCAAATGCTACAGAATTTGTCTCTTAATCCTGTAAGCAGCTTCTTTTAAAAAATAGTATAAGAATGACCAGGTTTAGGAGAGTGTAGTTGTAGCCATGTTAGTCCCAATATATTAGAGAGAAATAGTCCAAATGGAAAAGGCCTATAGCGTTTAATAGAAAATAACTTTTAACCAGATTTTTGGACCATTCTAATTGAATTCAATAGAAAATTCATTTCAAATGATCCAAAAAGATTTAATTAATTAAATTCCATGGGCCACATCCTCAGCTGGTGTAAATCAATTAATTTGCACCCATGGAGGGTTTGGCCTTTAGATGTTCTTAAAGTAATTTCTATAGGACCTAATTACGTTTCTTTAAAACCCGATAGGTTTAATCTCGATTAAATTCTTCAGGACGTTTGTATAAGGTAGAACTGCATTTTTTCAACATTTGCTTGAGAAAGAAGTGCGATACTGCATGAAATAACATTCTCATCAGAATTCCCTTCTCGTTTAAGCCATGTTTAGACAGACAGTTAATTTATCTCTGTTTAACTGCTGAATCAATCCATCCATCAAAACTACACAACCTAATTAGCTCGGGTCAAAGTGACACCACCTCCGATACGCAGTGGGGAATAATATCTGTTAGAACTGAAGCATGGGCTACAGGACAGATTTCACTGCATGTGCCTGACGGCTGCTTATGGGCCTAGTGATGCAATCCCTGCTCATGCGGGTGAGGCTTACTCATACGATGTCCACTGATGTCAATAGGACTGTGTACGGGAATAATCACCCACCCGCATTACTAACGGGTCCACAACTGCCCCCTACATATACATTTGCTCTTCTGTATGGCCTTACCCCCAGCTCAGTAAAGCGCTACCGGGCATGTCTAACTTTCCGCCGTAAGTACTTCAGCGCTTCACAGGATCAGGGCCTTAATCCTGAGGGCCAAACCTGCTCAAAGACTAGCCCAAGTGAGTGGTGCCCATGGAAAGGCAATGCGCACAGAAGGCAGCATTCTCCCACTCACCCTTTGCACGCTCAGAGCCCTGCCATTCCAGAACTGTGAGCCACGGGCTGAGCCTGAGCCCTATCTACAGAATGAGACCCCCGAGAGAGGGCATTTCACGCAGTTCAGGCGGGTTTCCTGTGGGAGTTTTGCTGTCATGGTGGGGGTTGGGAGCAGCCCTCCTGACATGCTTTTCTCCCTCCGTGCTGGCACTTTGTACAGACGGGTCATTTCCCATGAGTGCTACGCAGGGGACTGGATCCAAGATTTCTGGAACTACAAGGCACAAGCGTCTGTTCTGGGAACAAAAGTACCAGGATGGCAGAAGCCAGCTCAAACCTCTTCACATGGGGGACAGAGACCCACTTGGCTGATGTATTGCAAAATATTTGCCTAAGAAAGGCTGGATTAAGAACCCCAGGACTGGGCCCCATATGTCACGTACTGTCCCTCAAAGCACTTCAGCTCAGCAATGCTGGCCTACAGCCAGTTATGTCAAATGGGAAGGGGTATTTCCTAGTGCAATGTTATTGGAAGTCTGGTGCTCACGTCTGGGAACTGAGACTTTTATTGTACAAATCTCTATGTCCCCTGTCCTCACCTGCCCCTGCCAAGGCTTTCTATGGGGCTGCACCTGCAGCCATGTGCTTTTTCACTAGCTCTAACTCACATGCAGGGACAGGAAACATGAGCCCTGAAATCACGGGGGCAGAAAGTTAAACGCCGTTGAAAGAATAGCCAGGCCAAAAGCAGGGGGATTATTTCCTTGATATGTTTGTTGGTGCTGCTCATCTGTTGATTGCCCCATTTGACTTTTATTGATGGATGGAGGAGAGCAAGGCACGATATGAAGACAGTAGCTGGTCCAGCAGTGACTGCTGGATGTGCCGCTGAGATGGCGAACCACTGAAGTGGGAAGGTGGTTGGGAGTCAGGCAGAAGAGCTTCTGATGGATAAATAGATCACAATGAGCACGTTAAGCCAATCAGGGATACAAGCATGAACCGGAGCCTCAGCCTTGCTTTTTTTCTTTTAACCCATTTGTTTATCTGTAACTGTGGTGACAGGTAACAAATGACTCTACCTTTAATTTCTCATTCACTTTCGACTCCTGCTGCTGATCGGCCCATGGTGCCAGCTTCCATTGGCCACTTGTTACATTTTCAAACAAGCACCTTCATGCTTTCCCACACTCAAAAGGAGCTCCCCACAAACATGCACAAAGCCACCTCCCGATCCTCCTTCAAATTCTGCTTTTAAACCCGCCTTCGCCATGATGCTGACAAAGTACTTGACAGTGGTGAGGCCACTGCTGCTGAGACCACAGCTGGTCAGTATCGTCTCATTGTTTCCTTGTATGAACCTGTCTGTCTGTATCCTTCGGTTGACTTGTAAGTTGTTTTATACTTACATTGTGAGCTCCTCGGGGCTGTCACCATCCTTTTGGCCTGTGTTTGTACAGCACCTAGCACAAGGGGGGCCTTCTCCATCATTGAGCTCCTAGGTTCTATGGTAATATAAAGACATAACAATGAATAAAGCAACCATGACTTTTAACTCTTGATGGAACCTGTTTAAAAAAATAACCTGGCACTGATTCAGCCTAGAAAATTTTGGAAACCCTTCTGAGATAAATTTACTAATACTGGGGATCCTTTTTACCCTAATCTCTTTAAGACACATCACTGCACTATGCAAACACCTGGCTGCCAAAGGGCTGTGTTTTCTAGTTCCTGCTGCTGTGCATCTAGGAAGAGGGGCTTTGAAGTTGTTTCTGTGGATTGTACTTTTAATGTTTTGTCTGCGCACCTAGAGCCTGAGTTTGGGTGTCTTTGTGAGCATCTTAAATCAAAACAAATAATGAAACATTAAGCCGGGGTCTGCTCTGCTTCACACATGGGGACCCCCGTGGATTGGGCTGTGAGCTGCCTGGGACAGGAGCATGCCTTCCCTCTAGTTGAAAAGGGTCATGAATATCTGCGGTGCTTTGTAGATAATGCTAGGACCACGTGTAACCAAGAGCAGTCTGGTCCATAGGCTGCACTTTGCATATTTACCAGCTCCCAGGCTTCCTAACTAAGGGCATCCAGGCTAAAAGCCAGCGTCTGTTCCTAGATGTGACATGCATAGCTCCCGCTCACGCACATCTGAGTTAGCCTGGAAACTTGCTCCATCATAAGTGAAGGATTGAGGCTGCAGACTTATACGGTCCCCATTGCCGACTTATTGAGCCTCACAACTCCTGGGAGGTAAGAAAGGGCTATTAATAGCATCCCCTTTTTGCTGCTTTGGAACTGAGGCATAGAGAGACTGAGTGACCAGCCCCAGGTCACACGTGGATGGAGTTGGTGGCAGAACAGAGATCTGAGGCCTCCCAAGTCCCCAGTTAGCACCCAAACCACTAGTCCCCTGATTCCATGTGTCTGCCTCTGTTCATACGGCTCCTACTGAGTTCAATAAGAGCTACCAAGGAGCAGAACTTGTCCTTTGATATAGACCACCCTAGTTGTAAAACAATAGGGCAGGGCATGTGCTGATTATATCTCAGGTGAGGGGAATACACTTGAGAAGCAGGTACGCTCCTAAGAAACAAAGGCCCGGCTTTCATGCAAATATCCCTCAGCGATACAGCAAAACAAATGCCAGAAAATCTTTGCTCGCCAGCCAGTGCTGTTTCTTAGCGGACGAGGTTTCCATAAGATATTACTTACTCTTTAAATAGCCTTTTCTAAATCCGTATTCATTCCAGTGGGGGAAAATGTGTGTTACTTATTTATTTCCCTGCTTAAATGCCGTATGTAACAGGGTCACGTGAGCCTCCAATTCCCCTCCACAACCTATTGTCATGTGACTGCAGCAGTCCGCCATACGCAGTCGTCAATTTCTGCAATAAGCTACACACTAGCTTGTGTGCCGCACCCCGCCCCCTTGCCCACAACACATAACAATCCACCCAATTCACCAGTGAAACATCTCGAACAAATTCACGGAACACCACCATATAAAGAGGTGTGGGTTTTTCTCAGTGAATTGGGCTTCATTTTGTATACTTTCAGGATTCTGTGTTACCACATTTCAAATGCTTATTTTAACCATGTGCAAGCTGCTTATTTTGCTGTTCCTGTGCATTATTTCACATGCAGTCGTTATCGTAATTAAATTCTGTGTCCATTAAATCCTGATAAATTGCTCAGTGCTCCATTTGTCATACCCTGCGACAGCACACAGGCTGTGTTTTCTTAACACATGTTCCATGTTAACTGTTTTCATTGACTATGAATCTATAAAAATACATATGGGACAGAGGGTACATAGTACAGTCATGTCTGCCTGACTCCTTCTTATTCTAATTGGGCAGCAAAGCTATTTAATAGAGTCTGTGGAGTTTGTTTAACTACATACAGCCAGAACAATGCTCTATTCATGTTCTGAACAGAACACTAGTGATTGGACTAATATCTTTAAACTAGAAAACAAGTCTTAATTGGAACAGATGCTGCAAATACCAATGCAAATGGCCAGCTCATGTGTGATCAAAACCAGGTACAGTCCATTGATTTGTTCTTAATAGCAGCTTTCATTTTTTATTAGTGTACACAGAATTCACTAACACGATACAAAAAGTCAGTAACAATACTTTGGAAAATCACCTTGTTTAAAACAGACTCCACCAGGCATTGTTTCTGGTGAGGTGCTGTAAAGAGTTCGATCCTACTTAGCACACTTTGTTTCATGTTATGTTACGGAAATTATCTTCTGTTTTCTCCTCTGGAATTCAAATAAACCAGGTGATTTCAGTAACTAGCTGCTGACGTTATAGTTCAAAATCAGTTTAAATATTCATTTAAATTACAAATGGGGGTACAGGCCAGACTATGCTAAATATATTCCCAGTCCTGATCACACCATGTACTCTCATAGTGCGATCTCTATAGCAAGACAAAACATGCATCCACAGCTACCTACCCATTCAAATCCAGTGCAACGTTTTTGCTGTGGCAATGCCAGACATGGAAGGGGTGGAGAAGGTTCTGAAGCAGACAACTCAAAATGAAATTATTTTCTAGCTTACTTCTACTAAGCTTAACAGCAAAATTGTTATCTGACCTTCTGAAACAAATTGATATGTTTGGCTATTTCACTTGGCTGTATGAGCTCTCTTCTATAGTTTTTTCAAGCAGCAAAATGATCATAAGCCATTCAAAGCCAAGGACAAATGGGTTGCATCCATTATCCAGAAATACTTCCTCCATGCCTCCGTGTCAGCAAACATTTTGATTTCCCTAATAGCCAAAAAAGCAGGGACTGTTTAGAACTGGAGAATGTACGATCACATCCGATCTCCTGTCCAATCACACAGCATACAGGAAAAAGGCAGAAACTAGGGGTGAGATCCTAACCCTAGGCGGAAGGGCCCAAGCAACATAAAGCAGCCCCGAACACCTCATATCTGACACTGTGGAATACAACCCCCAGCTGCCTTCTGAGGACCCCCTTGCAAGCCCTGAGATAAGTAGCCTGTTGGGGGCAGAGGGAGGATGGCAAGTGTGTGGCTGCAGCACACAGCACTGCGGAAACTCCAGACAGTGCTGCAGCCTCAGAAAACTTCTGTAATAGATGGGTACTGCCTATGTTATGCCAGGGACCTTCCAGTAGCCCAGGATCAGGAGGGCGTAAAGGTAGCATAAAGCCCCACCCCTGTGGGCTATGAGTTTGGAATCTCGTCCTAAATGACTCTGAAATACTAATAACCAAATGCACAGCTACTCCACATTCACATGGTTTTTGTTTTGTTACAGATTCAAAATTAAGCCCATTGCTATGAGAAATGCTATTGCAAATGCCAATTTTCAAGTGAAATGGTCCCATTTTCTGAGTGCAAGTGGCTGGGCATTACAGAGAAAAATGGTCCATTTAGCATGTTCTCCACTTAAAAACAAGCATTTTGCTGTAAATTTTCCACAAAGTGAATTTGTGTGTGTGTGTGTGTGTGTGTGTGTGTGTGTGTGTGTGTGTGTGTGTGTGTGTGTGTGTGTGTGTGTGTGTGTGTGTGTGTGTGTGTTAGGTAAAATAGAACAAAATGAGTCAACAAAAATTGCCTAGTGAAATTACAGCCAACATTGTTAATTTCACACCGTGCTAAACAAAATCCTGCATAATCATCTACAGGGCATCCTGCTTAAAAACTCAGGGAACAAAATAATGCAGCTTCCCCCCCCACCTTTTATTTCAATCAGATGTGCTCTCTTCCCACGTCTCACTGGCTAACTCAATCCGGGACTACAGAACGCTGCTGTTTATTTTCAGACGGGGTCCAAATGGGACAGATGAAGAAAAAGCCAGAGGAAGACCCATGATAATAAAAGACAAGCGCAATCAAACGTGCTAATCACACGTTGTTATTGACATTATGAACGGTGCCAAAGGGCCACACGCGGCGGTGTGCGCTCTGGTGGCCGTATGGGTAACAGGATCAGACCCTGATTGCAGTCAAGGCAACAGGAGAAGAAATGAGTAAAATAAGGAGGGACGGGCTTGTCCGACTGGAATGCCTGTTGTAACGGTTATAGGTGCTGCTCTTACCGGTGGGGACCTTGGGCTTGCCAAACTCAGCTTTCCAAGCGCATGGGCGATAGTCAGAGGAACTCACAGAATGTTAACACACATTCCTGTGTCAAGCAGGCTCCTACGGGCATACCCCAGGGCTGAGACCCTCATGAGATGAACATCCACTGGAAGGGAAGTTGTGATGCCACAAGTCACCCACAGCTCCTCTCTGCTGGGTCCCACCTCTGGCCAGGAAGGGGATGTAACTAGAATCCCCTCGGCCATGCCCGCTGATGGGGCTTTTATGGAATGCTGGCCAGGGAGGGCAGGTAGCCAGAGCCCCTGGAGTTCACACCCCCATGACGGGGCTCCTGACTTACTGAATAAAGGATCAGAGCACCAGCCAGGGCTTCAGTGCAGGGATGCAAAGTGAAAGGAAGGAGGAGATTGCCTAGGGGCTGGCAGGAGTACTGGAAGACTAGATGAAACTGTAAAATGGATAATTGTCTTCTGAGTCTCTCTGCCCCCCCCCCTCTGCTTCCCTATGACCCTTGCCTATACTAGGAAAATGCTGACAATGGCTGGCCACGCATCGCCAGCGTTTAAAGGACTCATCTGTTCGTGTAGACAAGCCCCAACCATTTTCAGCACCTTTAGGGACAAGTTTTTTTTTGAGGCCTGGTGGAGCTTTTCCCCAGCCTGTCCTCCTTCCCTCCCCCGCCTCTCCCACACACGCAGGCAATAGACTCAGCATACAATAAGGTCAGTGTGCACGGGAGCAGGGAGTCCATTAACAAAAGCTGGCACACTGAGCCTGTGCTTTGGGTGAAGTGCTAGGATTTCAGCCGATGGGGATTGAGGGCCACATTATGTGACCGTTCGAGGAGTCTGCCTCATTCAGCTCTGATAATCAGAATGATGATATACAGCCCATTATGATTTCAGGCTGCTGACATGGCAAACAATGGCCCCTCACAGAGCCAGCAGGACGTTCCTCTACCCAGGTGTGCTCTGGGGGTCTTCCGAACAGAACAAATCTTTACTCTCCACAGCTATTGTTAGGCTACCAGCAAAGGCTTTTCAAGGGCCGGGCTCTAGCGAAAAGGGAGCCAAGTTTTATTTTGCCCCTTTGGGTCTGTTGAAAAGAGACGACATTCGAGGAGGCCCGGGGATTGACTCGATGAAAAAAAGGCTTTGCTCGCTACCTACCGCAGTAGGAGACAGGCCGGAGACAGGATTGGAAAGGCAGGGTCTGAACGGCTTCAGGAGGGGTGTTCCAAAAGGGGGCCGGATAGAATTTGGTCTCCTTAGGGAAGGCCCAAGGAGGGCCTGTCAATCATCCCAGGCTTTGTAAAGAAACCAAAAGTATTGTGCTTGGCCCACGAATCACGCCGGGATGCTGAGCCCAGTGCAAATAGAGTGAGTCAGGCATTTGCAATTTAAACAACAATTGGCGTGGGCTGGACAGTTCTCTTGCACTATAGTTATTCCGGCATTTTTATTTCCTCACGAAGGGAATGAAGGTGCAGTTTGTGTCAGCTGTTATCAGTGGCCAGACAAGAAGGCTGGGGTTATTTGGGAGGTTGGGGTGCGGGGGAATTAAACCTACAATTTTTTGTATATTTTCATATTTTTAAGGCCAGAGCTCTGGAGTGATGGTTCTGAAAAAGTATTGTGAGTCAGGGCTGGTCGACCCACAAACTTGTAGCAAAATAATAAAAGGTGTGCCTGGAAATTGTGCTGTAAGGGCTAGAGGCCGGGGACCAGCCAACCCTAGTTACTGAAGAGGAATACCTGAGAGAGAGAGAGAGAGCAGGTGATTCCATTATAAGAGCTACAAGACACTGCAGAGAGTGAGAGAGGCTTCCGCAGGGAGAGCTTCTGGCCCAGGAGTCTTTGGAAGTCAGAACTAAAACGCTGAGCTCCAGCCAGACAGGTGATTGAGTTGGGACCCAGCTCTGGGAAGCGGGCGGGGGGGGGGGACGGGGGACGGGGACGACTCTGTATCTAAGGGGAGAGAGCGACACTGTCCTGGGGCTGGGACCTGGAGGGCCAGAGTGTGTGAGGACTAAAATAGGACCCCAGGAGGGGAATGTTTGGAACAGCCTTCAGACTGGGTGTGGGGAATGTCACAGCGTACTCCCCACCTTTCTGGTCCAGTAAGGGCACCCACTCTAACTACCCAGCTGTTGCCTCTCTTGGATGGAAACACCTGTCTCTCTCCCTTCTGACCAAGGTATTTCCAGGCTGGACAGTTGTCTGCCTGCACCATGATCTTCCCAGCAAAGGGCGGGCTGCCTTGGCATCTTCAGAGATGGTTAATGCGTGTGGTTGCCACAGTTGATCTACCGCACTGCTCTTTCCAAGCAAGCACATTTTATTCTTAAGGCAAAAGTGCTACAGAGAAAACATATTAAACACAATAAAATCACCTACGCATATGCTAAGAAGCTTCCCAGAGATCACCCCAACTCCAGAAAGGGCTCTGGCAGGTGGGCAGTCCTTCCCACCCCATCCAGGGGTTTTCCTCTGGCTTCCAATTCATAACACCCTTTGCTCAGAACAAGCACACAGTCTTATGGGGCCTCCATAGGGCAAAAGCCTTCCAGTTCTTCCCTAAGGACCGGGGCTGTCCATGAACCAGCGGTCATGCCTGTTTGCTGGATCAGAAGGAAGGCCATGGGGTCAGTTTACCACCAAGTTATTTAATCCAATAATCCTTTCTTTGTTGGCTGGTCCCTGGAGAATCCAGTTTGAACTAGTTGATGTGGACTGTTGGTGAGGAGGGTGGAGTCTGACTTTGACTAATATTCCCCACTGCTCTCAGTTCTTGGAGGAGCTGTGTTTTTACCCTTCCCATGGACATGCATACAATCCCTCGAAAACCCTTAAACAATTGCATTTTAATATCATGGACCCCAAAGATATTAAACTTAATTCAGTAAGGTTTATCCAGGAGACTGCCCTACTTGTCACATGGAGTTTTCTTAAGAAGCCCCTTGAGGGGGAACTGAGGCAGACTGCCTGTATTGTGATCTGGGCAATGCGGGGGCACATGGGAGGTGCCCAGTCTGGTGACAGAAATTGATTTAGTTATTTGGGTGCCTGTCTCTGGCTTGACGCTCTCATTTTGGAACAAAAGTGGCGAAAGTGAGCAAGCGTTATGAACTTTATCACTGTTATTCCAGAATAAGAGTGTCCACACACAGACAGCACCCAAAACATTAAACTGGTTTAAAGAAATTGATATAATTCAATTGGTGCAAATGCATGTGTGTGTAGAGCAGGCCTAAATAACATTATTCCAAGGCTCTGAAATAAACAATGCTTTTGAAAAGGTGTGGTGAACTTTGTTACTGTTTAAGCTGTCCAGGAGGGCTGACATGCTCTACTGCAGCGTTCCCTGCAATTACAGGAGGTCTCAGAGCTGATTGCAGGGTCAGGGCTGATGTTGGTGATGTTGATCCCAAACAGTGTGCGGGATATGTCCAGTGATAAGAGCGCTAGCCTAAGATTGGGGAGACCTGTGGGCACGTCCCTTCTCCTCCACAGACTTCCTATGTGACTGTGCGCAAGTCATTCGGCTTCTGTGAGCCTCAATCCCCCAACTGAAAAATAGGGATTGTCTCACTGCCCTGCCCCACAGGGATGTGGTGAGGATAACTACATTAAAGGCGATGAGGGGCTTGGATTCCTCAGTGACGGGGGCTGTCTAAGTACCTTAAATAGAAGCAAACACTGATGCCCACCCCATCACTGAACTCACTTCTTATTCAGTGAATTTTGTGCTAGTGAAACAACACCAGAGGTGCTGTTCTATAGTTAAAAGACTCCATACACCATGGTCAATGACCCGAGCTTCCCCACTGTTTTTCTCAGTCCTACCTAGGAGGGATGACTTCTAAGTGCAAGAACAAAGTGCATTCAATATTGACCTCTCTGCTTAGCCTACCAGCAGAAATTAATAAGTATGGGCCTGATCCAAAGTGCAGTAGAAAGACCTCCTTTGAATTCAGTGGATTTTGGGTCAGTAACAACTGAAGTGGTGGTATTTCTTTTTAGCCATTTGGATTCCTGTGCACTTGATCTGTGTGCAACTTGGCACATTTGGTTCACAGAGGGTCAAGCAAACATTTTTCTTGGTTTAGGGCTGCACAATTTCTTACCCACCTGAGTTTTGCTTTGAGTTTTAGGCTCGAATTAACCCCAAACCCACCAGCAAAGCTCAGTCGAAGCCAGCAGTCCCTTGGTTACAACATAACCCCATGAATTTTCCATGGGTTTGACATACAACCTCATGTCACTCCTAGGTTCCATCAAAGCTGGGCCAAAGCTTGCTAGAAAAGTTCAGCAAAGCGGAATGTGACTCAAGTTTGCAGCTAAACCTGAAAACAGCTGAACTTTGCGTGGGTTTTAGCTTTCATCAAGAACATTTCCTACAACTCTTCTGTCTACGCGGATCTTCACTGTGACCAACCAACCAAACTCATATAATAACCATTTCAAAACCCAAATGAAAGCATCAAAAATACTGAGGGGTGGGGGGGAGCAGAGCCAGGGGAAATGCTAGGAATTTAGCCAATGGAAAGTATGGTCACTCCTGCAGGAAGCGTGATCTATTTGCTGAATTGCTGAATTAATGAAATCCCACCAGTGAAGTTCATTTCACACAGTGCTGAAAGAAACCCAGATTTCTTACGCTTGGTGGTTGCACTCGGATCCCAGATGGGTGGATAATAAAGTTATAAATGATTTACTGCCATACAGTATATATTATGGGGGTTTTACAGAGATCAAATCACATAGTGAGCAAAAAATCCTCTCTATTGTTGAGGCTACGCTGGGGCTGTTGCTGGCAATAGCCCATTAATGGCATGTGGAGGAGTTTGCTTTATTCAAACAAGAGTGTAGGCATTATAATTTAATTACTTTCATTATTAGGCCAATTTTGTTTTAAAAAATAAACACTTTTTTTTCCTTTCTTAGCAGCGTTTGAAAGAGCATTCCGCTGGTTCTCTCCGTGTCAAGTTTTCTTAAAAATCTGTATCTTATTGATAGTTTAACAGGAGATTCTTACTTTCCAACTAACAATATCCTGGACCAAATTTCCTCCCCCCATGTCTTTATCCCTGAGATATAGCTACCTCCTGATGAAGATTTCCTTACTTAGTGCCCCAGCATCTCTATCCCTAGGATAAACAATTAACTTGTGCCTTATGAAGAAAAAACCCCAGCCGTGGGACAGAAGACTCAGTGAGTTTCAAGTACGGGAGTTGCGTCTGAATGGTTGAGTCAGGGTAATAAAGTTCATACTCCCACGGGTTCAGTCGCCTGAACCTATGGCGGTCCTGAGTGGGTTTTAAGACATCTGCAGAGAGAGGTCATTTGCTTACAGATGGATTTTCCATTGCCCTGCACTATAGTAATTTACACTATTGCTAAGAGAGTGGCCAGTGCTTGTAAAATACTACATGTGCTGCTCCGTACCCAAGGAGAACATTTACCAGACTCAGAGCTTTTAAGAGTGTGCTAGTTTTGCTGTGTGTTATTAATGATTATGAAAGCACCTTTTGTGTCTTCTCCTGAATCCTTGTTACAGCCTTTGCAAGCTCAGTTGCTGTCAGACTGATAATGCTATTTCCAGTGTTGCCAACGCTCATAGTTTTCTCACAGAACTCATGATATTTGGCGGCATTTGTGAAGCCCCCATTCCAGGAGTCAGGAGTCACAGCTTTTGTTTTTCTCAAGGTATGTCTCTAGCTCGAGTGGTTGCAAGGAAAAGATTAAGAGATGTGAGCTGAGTGCCCCCTAAGGCTCAGAAACCAGAAAGGAAATTAAAAGACCCACCCCCCTTATTATAAAAAATCTGGTGAATTTTAAGTCAGTCTCATTTTTTGAGACTCGACCCATGATATTTGAACGCGTGGGGTTGACAATACTGCATCTGTTGGAGAAGCAACTTTGTATTCATTGAGAAAGACTTGGTTTTTTCCCATTGTGATGAGGTGGATACCCCACACACAGGCAACAAAAGGGTTAAGGTTGGCCTGAAAGGCCAATTATGCTACCTGGCTGCCCCTGAAGGGTGGAGCAGGCTTAATTAAAGATGAAACCCAACTGGGGAAGGAGCTGGGTGACCACTATAAAGGAAGGAAATCTGCAGCACATGGAGGCTTATGGGGTAGAGGATAGGAGTGCTGTAGTGTCCCGCTTTGCTTTGGAATGAGTAGGAGGAAACTCAAAGAGCTGGTCCTGGGATCCTCTCTGAGGTAGAGACATTCAGCAGAAGGTCAGCAGCAACAGAGCAGCCAGTGGGGTGGGGCAAGCTTTGATGATGGTTCCTGGTTGTAAAGACAGGATTTGGACTTCTAGGGGGAGTGTGCTGGGCGGCTCTCAGTTCAGGCTGAGAAAGGGATAGAAGGCCCTGCCTGAGAGGGGCAGAAGTGGGTTTATGTTTGTACTGCCTAGTTTGGGACCTTGCTGAGGGGATTCCAAGGGAAAGCCCTGCTGGCCTCAGCCCTGAAAGAAGGTTGGATCTAGAGAAGTTGTGAGGAGAAGGTCTTTTGGCCTTCTATATTGTTTCTCCAGAAAGGGGGAATCAAAGCATGACTTGGCTGCAGGCCGAGTTGTGAGAGAAGAAGGCCCAGAACAGGACTGGAGAAACCTTGGGCAGAGGTTGGCTAACAGCCAGTCTACCCTTCTATGCCCATTTTATGTCATTTGAAATCCAACCTCTAGTGACTCTGACCTGCTCTTTAAGCTCATTCTGAGGGTGGGGGGGAACAGAGGGGATCCTCACCTCTGTTTCCTGGGAGCTAGGGCTTTTGAAAGGTGAAATGTGACTAAACAACCAGGCTATGTCTTGGGAAAGGCACTTAGCTTCACAGACAGGGCAGTGCTGATTTCTCCAGCACAGGCGTACCTCTGGCTGCCAGAATTAGCAATTATTTATGGGCTGAAGAAGCACGAATAGCAGCAAGGTGTTCCTGGACTGGCAGCCCTATAAGGCAGTAGCATGAAGATCAGCTGTGCCTTGGAGCTGAGATTCAGGCAGCTGGGCCTGTGATGATTGTCCTGTGGAGAGTAGCACACTTTCTCTTTGATGTGTTTAAAGACTCCTTTCATTTGTTTGTTTTTTTCCTGTCAAATTACTTCACTTAGGTCTGAGTATAAGGCAGATACTGTGGGGTATTATTACCATGGGTAAACAAGGCAGAGTAACTTGACACCTGAATGACAGCAAATTAAGAGATTTGACAATTGCAAAGGGCCAGGTTACACGTCTCCTGGACAGTGCTCCAAGATACTCAGCGCTCCAGAAATAGATTCCTGCTAAGCATCAGTTGCCCAAGTCTGCGATGTGCTGAGTACGTGAGATGCTCAGCATTCTTTGCTCCCGTGAATTGCAATGGCTCCAGTTCTGTGAACTATTCCATACTTTGAAGGAAAACCGTCTTGGGGAACAGCTAACTGGAAATATTTCTGGTAGACTAGATATAATCGGTGGTAGATTGTAAGCTCTTTGGGATAATGGTGACCGTCTTTCCTTCTGGCTAGTAGCAATTTTACAGGATGTCTAGTGTGCAAACAGGGCTGGATTAACTCTCTCGTGGGCCCAGGGCTGTTAGATTTTGTGGGGCCCCTGTGTACAAATCTTTTTCCTAATTTAAAACAAAATGATCACAAGTATGGCATCGAGGCTATTAACGCTATACTAAACTTGCCTTTTAATTAACAGAAAGCCCTTCTGGGGTTACATTTCAGTCTTAAAAAATGTAGAACAGGGGTCGGCAACCTATGACACGCGTGTGTACCAAACGTGGCACGCAAGATGATTTTGAGCGGCACTTGCACTCATGCTGGGCCCACGTCACATGGAGAGGGGTGCGGGGATGAGGGAAGGGGCGGGGACTTATTGTTGCAAGGTCCCCCCTTAACCCAAGGCCCTGGGCTGCAGCCCCTAAAGCCCCTGCGTTAATCCGGCCCTGGGGGGAGGAGAAGGGGGAGGACAGGTATCCAGCCCTGTGTGCAAACACATAGGAAGGGACAAGAGATTGCAATCTAAATAGACAAAGGGAGAAAGGGCTAACGGGCACCTAGAAGTGAAGTGACTTGCCTAAGGTCACCCTGCAGCTCAGTGGCAGATCAGGGAAAACAATCAAGTCTCCTTGGTCACAATCCAGTGCCCTACCCACTGGACCACACTGCCTGTACATCTGTGGTGCTATTCAAGTAATGAACAGTACAAGGTGTCTTCATTTTCTATAGTAAGTTTTATACAAACTGTATCCCAAATCTCCCTAAAGTGTTCAGTAGCACAAGACAGCATGTGGCCAGGGTTCTCAGACACTTTCATGGTACAGACCACATTTTAATAGACAGAAGGTCCTGTGGCCATCTCTACTCTCATTCCTGATCGCACAAACCATGTCATCACCCATTCACAAGGATCAGGGCCCCCTCGCTTCCCATGCACGATCGCGTAACATCTCCAGCACAGCTACACCTCTTGCTTTCATGGAAAAGTTATAGTAGCGAAATAATTGGTGTGGTTTGTTTTTTTTAAAAACTTTCCATTGTGATCTAGCATCTGGAAGGAAGCAGGAGCATGCTCTCCAAGCAGTACTGTGAGGAAGAGTTTAGCTGTTTGCAAAGTGCTTTGAGATCCTTGAGTGAAAGGTGCAGTGCAAGTGCGAAGTATCATTGTTATGGCTGGCTGCTGCTGCTGTGGTTTCATGACTCCGCATTTCTGAATTAAATAATGGTGGTGTCACAATAACGGCAGCTTTTGTGGGGAAATTTGGATCTGAAATGAGGCCCAGCCTCAGCAATAAGAGACGGTGACATGCTACGTACAGTGGTCTTTGTTCTTTCCTCAGTGTGTGCTTGTCTCTCCCATGAGCATTAGGTGCAGGCTTTGAGGGGACAATGTTCCCCCTGTTTTACAGAAAATAGAGGCAATATATCCCCGAATGGGCACGAGTCTGAACCGCACCTGATAAAATCCCCAGGAGCATGGAATAGGTTTTCCAGCAACTGGTCAAGAGCCTTTCATCTGTGCAAAGTGTGACTGCATTGAGAGCAGCGTTTTGCTTGAATGAGCCTCTCCAATCCAGCAAACCAACTGCTGTTCCTTCAGGAGGTTGGCTCTGTGTTTTTGTGAGCCGTGCCTCGCGTACCTGTTGTTCTGGCACATAAGATAGGTGGGATACGCTGCCAGCGGTAATTGTTGCTCTATGGCATTGAGCAGCGTGCAGCTCCTATTTGCTTTGTTTATTAAATCTCTCATCGCCCCGTAGGCATGTCTTTCTTGCCTCGGAGTCACGATTACTGCTTTAATTATTAGTATTTCCTTTGCCAGCAATTCCACAGCTTTCAGTCCCTGAATCAGCAGGACCTGCTGCAATCAAAAGCCTTGAGTGCTTTACCCTACCGAGACGTGACTGGAGTCATCTGAGCCATTTGCAATGGCAAATCCATTTTTAAACACCCAAGCCTGCGCGCCGCCTCACTTCAATAAGCACTGCTACCAGGAGACTTTGCAAATAATGACTTTTCATGTCAAAGATTTGGATAATTTAAAGAGACAAGGTGGAGTAGCTCAGGTCTAAAAATTTTGAAATATCTTAAAAAGATCATAATTGAATGTGTGTGTGTGTGGGGGGGGCGGGGATGGCCATATTTAAAATATCTTTAAATAAAATGATTACTTAGTCTCTTAGGGTATGTCTACATGGCATTTTGGAGTGAGCCTCTGAGCCCACATACACAGATTTGGGTAGCGTGGCTCACAAAAGGAGCTGTCTAGACAGCGCTTTGAAACTGCAGCTAAGAAGGCTGGAGCTACCCCACTCTTGTCCCCCCCCAGGCTTCAGAAGCCAAGTTCCAGCTGTTTTTAGAGCACTACATGGCGTGAGCCCCTCTGTTGACCCAGGCTGAGGTTTTTCTCCCACCCAGTCCAAAATGCTGTGTAGACAGACCCTTAGAAATGAGAAGGCAAAGCCCATGTTTATTTAGGATGTAGGCCGAAGATCAATGACCTGTGCTCTTATCTTCCTTCCATTGGCTTTGTAGCAGGGGGCTCACTTGCAAATGCTGGGCTGTGTTCTGAAGGCCCTATTCAAGTCCTACTCGGTCAAAACTCCCGTGGGGTCAGTTCTAGGTAGCTAGCTTGAGCATCTGACAGCTGAGGTAGACAGTGATGCTGGTCTGCAAGGTTCTGAAAGATGTAAATGCCAAGGAAAGAGAAGAGCTGGCAAACTTGCCAGGGCAGCAGTCATCAGAAGTGTCTCATTCCTTTGGTTTAAATGGATGGGGGCAGCTGTCAGGACCTTCAACTTTGAAATTACACTTCTAGCCCAAGATGTCCCCAATCTGTTGACTTTTAGACCATTTAGTTTAAATTTGTGTCCTAGGAGAATATCTTCTGGATTCGTATTAAATTCTAAATTGATGCACAAGTGCCCAGAGCTACTGGATAAAGACTTTTGAAAGCCAATCTAAAGAACTAAAGCAATAGAAATAAAATAGCCTGAAGACAGTCACACAACATGTTTCCTTGCTTCACGTGAGAAACTCTCCCACTGAACTGGAATTTTGTTCCAAAGAATGCGGTGGACTCCTTGATATATCATCACTTAATATGGCACTGCATATTTTACCTAGTAAGGCTCCCAATTGCTTGGATTATTATTTGTCAACCAGCTAGGTTTCATTTGAAATTGTTCTATTTTAGGTGGTTATATAGGCTCCATCACCAAAGTGTCTGAGCCCCTCACAATCTTCAACACAGTTATCCTCACAGTGCCCCTGTGAGGTGAGGCAGTGTTATTCCCTCCAAGTTCCAGAGAGGAAAATGAAGCAGAGACTTGCCCTGGGTCACACACACAGCTTATGGCAGACCAAGGGATTGATCCAAGGGCTCCTGAGTTCCATGCTAGCACCTTAACCTATGGACTATTCTTTCAACCTGAAGCCATTGGCCAGAGCAGATTGGCACCAAGTTATTTCCTAAGTGCTCTTTTTCTAAACCTGGGAACAATGCTTTCAGAAAATAAGTGCCCTGACGTCCTGTTCTAAGTAGAGTGGGTCAAGTAAAGGAGGGAGGGGGGAAAGGATATATTCTGTTGTTTGTTTGGTGCAAATGCCAGCAACATTCTTTGGATAAATCACTCACAATGGATAATTCAGCAGCTCCACTCTGACAGGGCATAGGAGAAGAGTTGTTTGGACTTAGCTGGCCCCTTGCTCTGTAATGGGTCCAGACCAAAACCCCAGATCCAGACTTTAGGTTATTCCAAATCTGGATCCAGATTTAGACTTTGTGGCTTGGCCCCAAAGGTGGAAGAATCAGATTCTGCCAGTTACAGAGTATCCTCAACCCCCTCTGAAGTCAAAGGGAGTTCAGTGGATTGCATGATAAGATCCAAAACAGCCCCTTCAAAAGAAGTTCTAGGCCGTTATCTGTCTGGTGGAGAACAGGCAGCTCTTCCAACACACATTTCCTAGCAAATACTCAAAGAGGGAAACATAATAAAAGTGAAAAGCCAAGTCATTTCGGAAGTCTGGCTTAATACTCTATGTGCAGAGTGTACATGGCTGGTGGCCGTTTGAACAACTTCTCACATTAATTTTCTTCCAATGCTGACAACTTTGATTTACAGCATTAAGGCTAGTTCAAAAACACCCAGACGTGAGGGAAGCCAAGAGTCTTGGAAGACTAAGGGAAACATGGGCTATCAAATGATGGATAGCATTGGTGAGTAGGCAGAGACCCCTCTGCACTCGCACAGCATCCAAATAGTGTCCTGGTTAAATGAGAGCAGAGGGCTTTCTTGCATTATGTAGACCTCTCATTTGGTTTTTAATGTTGAATATTCTGCCAGAAACCCCCGTGGATGGGAACAAAGTATTATCTTTTTGTAATGTCTGGTTGGATGCCAGGGGAGGAACTAGACAAAGAAGGACTTCGAAAAGGAAAGAAATAAAACGCATAGTGGTTGGGAAGGTTTTAAAAGCTCCCTGGTGTAAGAACCCAGTGTAACTTCCTCATTTTCCCTCTCCCCAGCGTTGACAATCATTGGATCAAGTCTCGACCTCTCTGTGTAAACATTGCCTGTCTCCCAATAAAATAGGTTGCCAGTCCACCCTTCCCTTGTCTTTCCCCCCTCTTCTCCTGTTTTCCGATCATTTGGCTTGCTGATGTCAGATCATAAAACAGACACTATTTTAAAAAGTCCTCACCCTTGGAGGCAGGGAGAAGCATAGTGGCAGCACTTTCCTTTTCTAGGGGGCCAGCTCCTCAGGTAGTGTATATCAGCCTCCACTGAAGTCAAAGCACCTGATTTACTGTTGCCCTGCAGAAGGGAGCAGAAGTGGAACCTTTGAAGCCTTTCAGCAACAGTCTCTGACTACTGGCCCGGAGATTCCTGTTAGCATGAATAGGAGTTCCCCTCAAATCCATTGCATGTCAATGGAAGAATGAAACCACTTAAGACCCAGTTCTGTCTTCAGATGTGCCTGCTCCACTCCTGCTGACTTCAGTTGGAGCTGTCTGGCTGTGTCTGAGAGCAAATTTTGAACTGAACTGAACCATAGAAAAGGTAAGGAAGACAGACATGCTGTAATAACAAATCTGAACAAACCAGATTAACTGCCCATTGTGCTAACTGCTGTGTGGACATCTGTAAAGGGTGCACCTTAAAATAGCATTTAAATGTTGCTCTGATTAGTCAGGAAGATAAAAGGTTTATGTACAATGCTTAAGAGATGCCAACCATTTGGCTAAGAGGTGGCCAAATAGTGTGGGGGAAATGCAATAGCTCAGATATGCTTCTCTCTTAATGAAAATTAGACGAGTATTTCTTGTAGCTTTATTACAGAGTTTGGTGTGATTGTGATTGGCTCTTTCTACTAGTGAAAAATATAATCATTTAAAATGAGTGTTTTCTTAGGCATCCAGTGTTATTTCACACCAGACCTTCAGGAGGATCGCTTGAAGAAGTTTTCTTGGTTATCCAAACATTTTGCCGACATGCCATGGTTCCTTGGTGCTCTCACACCTTATTAGCTATATTGTGTTCGTGTTTATATAACACACACTTTCCCTGCAAACTAAAAATGATAACTAGATAACCAAGGAGTGAAGCATCATGAAAGTTGTATTTCACTTTATCAATAGCTTTAAATATTTAGAAAGCAAAACATAAACCCCTTAGAAGAGATCCAGGTGATTGGTCTTGTCCAGAATTGTTGGGATTTAAAAACAGACGCTGCTCTCAGGGTGTGGAATGGATGTTTCAGACTTTCCACCAAAGTTATATACATGCTCGCATCATTACAGCTCTTCCTCTGGCCTATGTTGCTGGCACAGGTTCCTGAAATGTTTTTCATTAGTAACCTTTTCATAACCTCAAACTGTAATAAGCTGTACGGTAAAATCTACTAGGATGCCAGCTGGAGTTGGCACTTGGCAAAGGATTTTCAGAGCTGTTTGCTTAGCTGGATTTGAAGGATGTTCAGGACCAAGTAACAGGACATGTGACTGAGTTTTGACCTATATCACTGGCCAGGCTCCAGTGATATTACACTTGAATGCTAGTTAATGTGAATGCCTTGCACTTTGTATTACTAAAACTCTGCACTCGTTGCTTTCACACCTTCTACACAACTCTAAGTAATTTGTGTCTAAAGCACAGCCCGGGAGCAATTTGTTATATAGGGCTAACTTGTAACAGTGAGACTCCAAAATGGTTAACTGCAAAGGTAATCCTACATGAATAGTTATTCTTCACGGCTATGAGGAGCTGAAATTTCCTTTCTATGGCTCTGAATCCACTTTACACTCAGGGCCTGATCCTATACGAATTGAAACCCACAGTATGGCTCCCATTGACTTCAGTGATCTAATTACAAGCGCTGTTAATTAACCATACATGAAGTGATACATACAACAAGGAACAACGAACAGCAGCTGGGAGAAAGTGACTAATGGGCCATTGCATGCACCGATGAGTCTCTAGGCACCTAAATATCCATTTGGATACACAGGTGCTTGATTTGTTTGCACAAATATGGCTGCAAGCAGGTGTGAGGATTATTGCATGTGGCTCTCTGCCTTTCTATTTTTAAATATATGTTCAAAGTTTTATCGCTGCTGAATATTATTTTTAGTACGTGTATTGCTGTAATGCCTAAGTGCCCCAGTTGAGATCTGGGACCTATTGTGCTAGATACTGTATGTACTCACAGTAAGACAGTTCCGGCCCTATATGTTTACAATCCAAACTGATTAGACAGACAAAGAGTGGTATTATAGTCACCATTTTGCAGATGGGAACTGAGGCACCGAGACTGAGCGACTTGACTAAGGTCACAGAAGAAATCTGTGGCAGAGATGAGAGCTGATCCAATCCCTTGGCTCCCAATTCAGTGGCTTAATCATAAACCCATCCCTTCTTGGCACCAGTTTTTAGGCACTCTATAGGAGACAGGGGGCCAGTTGTTTTACTCCCTTTCAGTGAGCCAAGCCAGGAGGCATCACTTTTACCCTTGTCCCACAGCAACAGAAAGGGTTAATGCGTGACTGAGCAGAAAGAACAGACTTGGGTAAAATTCCTTTACCCTTTCTTGATACTGGACATGGAGGAAGTAAATGATAAGTCTCTTATGGTTTTTTTCCTCACTGTTCAGAGAATCACGTCTATCATTTTAAATATGTGGATTTTCAGCTGAGCTTTCATTGTTTATACAGGGTTAAGATGTGTAGCTCTGTCTCCCATCTTTTATTTCATTTTTGTTGTTGTTGTTGGTTAAATCTATTTCCCCAAATGGAAAATATGCAGCTCGAAGCGGCTTTGGTGATGCTGGATTCCAAACTGTTTGAATTAAATCTTAATCCTGCTGGGGCTTGAGCCTTCCTGATTATTTGTCACTAGGAAGGTTTGTTACATTTTGGATGAAACTATTAATTCCAGGCCCTTCTCCCTCCCATCCCCCAGAGATACCGGAGAGACCAAATGACTGTAAAAAGCAGAAGACCAGGTCTGTATCCTCAAGGACATTCCAGTTTACCAACACAGTAATTTAAATTTCCCTTACAAGGACAGTGAGATGTATTTATTTTTTGGTGTAGTTTATAATTTGTTTCTACTTTCCAGAATACCTTTTAGGAGATGGAAAATAAACACTTTCCCTGCTGATTTAGATCTTCTTTTCTATTTTGCAAACATTGATTTTATTTTGCTCCCCAGTGTTTTGTATGCAGCTGAAATTAACACAGCTTTTTGGTTTAGTAACAACTTCAATTTGCAGAGGGCCTGAGCCAGTGACTACAATAGGAGTTGGATCCGGCTCAGAGCTTTCTCCTGTCTTTGTTGGCATTGATCGTTGCTACCACACAAAGCTCAGCGAAGGAAGTTTGTTACTGAAACACATCTGCAGGGTCAGCAGAGGGAGCACAATGCAGTTTTGTGGCTTCCACATAACAAATATGTACGCCTGCAAACGCTGCTAAATGTATTGCTTGCTACTATGAAATTTCAATGGGACGATTCACGATAGAAAGCGCTACAGTTGGTAGCAAGTGTTTTGCAGCACTGAGCTCTGGTCCTGGTTTTGGGGCTGGGTTTTTTAAATATGTTTCATTTTTTATAGCTAAAATCTAGAGGATTTATTAGAGGATTTGAACAAATTTAGGGTGAATTCCATCCCTGTGCACAGGGCCAATGCCAGAGCTGTGTACTACTTGAATTCTGTCTTGTACTGTCCTTCTGCACAGGGTGAATTTCACCTCTACACAATAACAGAGATGGTCTTAAAACATTAATCTTACTTTGCCTATTTAAAAAATATCCCATGCTTAACCTACATCGAGGGCCCAACCCTGCATTTCTGGCATGACAACCCCAGTCTCGGATGGGTTTCATGGAGAGAGGGGTGCACAAAAAATGTAAGGTCGGGTCCATTTTCACTAAAATTCTTCTCTCTTCCACACTTCGGTTCTCTACTTCAAATTCTTCACTGCAGCTCTGCTATGAAGTTAGCCTGCAGAACTCATTGCCACAAGGTATCAGCGAAGCCAAGAGCTTAGTGGGATACAAGAAAGGGATTAGGCATTTATGTGGATAACAGATTGCCAGATTTATAAAAGCAAATCCTAAAAAAAAAAGCTTCTGTAAGGATTATGAACACTATGAATACTCATACTTCAGAGTTTAGGCCAACACCTAATCATTGGGTGGAGGGGGGAATTAGGAGGAAACCTGACCCAAGCAAAGTTTCTCATAACTGGCTGCTGCCGTGTCACTTGCATTTTCCTCTGAAACATCTGGCCTCTGCAGAAGGAGGAGACTATATTCGATGGACCACGGTGGCAATTCTTACGATGTTAATTCCATGCATGGAATGACTGCAGATTTTGTACTAGAGACCGATATTTTAGATCAAAGGTCTGCAGTGAAAATTGGAGAGGAGGACTTTGTCCATCTGGCGCTTGCAAAAACGAGTGCAAAAGCCTGCCAAAGTGTCTGAAATCTGGTTCTGCAGAGAATTGTGCTTTGAATGTTTTACATTTAAAAAAAAACAAAACCAAAAAAACTAGGAGTTTAAACAAACACAGTTAAATGAGTCAGCGAGAAGATGTAAAATCATCAGGGAAGGCAGCGTTTGTTTTTATATGGGGGTTATTAGAAATGTTAGGGGCGCATGGTAACAATTTGTAGCTGAAGTGTTTTGAAATATCATAACTGGTGTCAATAGACACAATAAAATTCAGCTTCAAAGTGTGTTGTGGGTGTCTGGATTGTCCTGAAGACATTGCACAAGAGGGCTTTACAGAGAAACAAATGAGGAAGCAATCAAACACATCCCTTGAGAGAGGAAAGGGATCTCGCAGGGTTGTTAGAGCAAAGTATTTCTGATTGCAAATACTGCTTCTGATTGGCTAAGAATTGCTCAATCCTATTATTTTTGTTACCCTGTCTGAAGGAAGGCTGCTGGTGACCAGCTTTCCTCGCCCGCTTGCCAGCAATGCATGGTGTTGCTTCCCACTTTGCTCCCCTCTCTCATATCCAGTTTCTCCTACAGGAGACGCGGCCCTCGCTCCATGAGAACACACCCATGTCTGCCTGTTAATTTCCCCTGAAACACTCGCTGCAGCTGCCCTAGGACACAGTATGCAAATCCACACACTCCAGCCAGGCATGTATTGCACAGATCACATGCTTGCACTGGGGAGAAGGGATTAGAATCCTGGTCTTTCAACTGCAAAAACCACAGGCCTCTAGCACTTGACCTAAAAGAGATCTCCCTTTGCCAGCAGCAATAATAGATCTTTTATTTTGTCTGTGGGACAGCCACTAGAGAGCAACTTGATTTCATACACAACCACTACATTACAACATGACTCCTCTGCCCGCCTTAAGATATATCTTCTCCATCATTGTATGCCTTTAGTTCTTTCTTTCTTTTTTTTTCTCCTTTTTAATTCATTGAATTTTACTAACGTCTGGAAGTGTTCTCTCGAATTACAACTCCAAACAGACATCAGCTACTAATTTTCTTTGCAAATATCAAAGGGATCCTGCAGAACCCTCTTTGAGACACAATAACAGAATGTACTCCACTCTCTTGGCATGCTGTCTTCACGTCTGTGGTTACATCCTTCTAAATAACGGCAAGGCATATTTGCACTGGCAATTGACTCAGTGCTCTAGGAGCATGCAATGGTTAATAAGGAAGTTCCATCATGAAAAAAAGGTACAGAAATGTGTTTTCTTTGAAGCTTCACTGAAATCTAAAAGTTGCAGCTTAATCCAGTTTGAAAGCAGTATCAATCATCCTGTCGTGCAACACACTATCACAGATGTGAAATATAAAAATGAGCTACCCCCGGCCGACAAACCCAGGACCCATTCTCCCCATCCATAAAAGCAAACAGGGAAACTATAATTCACAAAAATAATAAACATTTTATAGAGAATTCATGAGAATAAAGGGAGAAAAAGGGACCCTGACACACTGGCACTTGTGTCTTGCCCGACAAAGCTCATTTGTTATTTGGGAGAGAAATTAACACCAATTCATCAAGCCACTTGTCAAGTTTAGATGGACATATCACTACTTGCTTGGAGCAACGTGTCTGAGATTTTTTTTGTAAGCACTGTGCTACACAGGAACACGTGATTGCTTGTAGAAATTTGAGGAAATACCAGAGTTGGAATGGGTTTGGTTGGTGACAAAATTCCTTGTCCCAGTCCTCTTTCAGTATAGTCCTGGAGAGCTTTGCCATTGACTTCCAAAGGACCAGGATTTAACCCCAGGTATACTGATGGCAATCTTGTCACTGACGATCGTGTGCCCTGAGCACACGCCATGTTCTGAGTATCTCTCTGATGCAAAGTTAGCATTTCAGAGGTTCCAGCTGTACTTAACTGTGTATAAACAATCTACAGTGTATTATAATGAGGCTTTGTAAACTGTTATGTCCCCTGTGGGATAGATTCAGCTAAAACCAACCATCATAAACTAGTCTGACCTCCTGTATAACATGGGTCATAGGATTTCCTGAAACTAATTTCTTTTTTAATTAGAGTCTGTCTTTTTAGGAAAAACATCTTCATTCCCTGTGATAGGGGATCTATCACAACTCTTGGTAAAATGTTTCAGTGGTTAATTACCCTTACTGTTAATAATTTGCATCTTACTTCTAGGTGGATTTTTGTCTAGCTTCCTCTTCCAGTCTTCCAATACTTTGCTCAGTCTGGATTATCTTCAAAGAAGGTTTATATGAGAAGAAAGAGGACCACATAAATTTAAAGAAAATGATTGGAAGGTGGGATAATAACACAGAGAAGAGTTAAAGACTGGATAATGTATTTAAAAGTCTGATGGAATAAAACTGAACACCAGGTTTTAACCTGTCCACAGGTATGAATCAAAGGGGCAACTGACAAAAATGAAACACTACCTCATGCTTAACCTGTGGAACTCACTACTGCAGGAGTCCAGCATAAAAATAGTAATTAAATTACCCATATATTAATAGAATAAAATCCAGACATACTGTCACCCATGTGGTAGCTACCGTGACATTCACTCCTCATGCTGCAGGCTATCAGCTGAGCACTAGAGCTGTGCAAATTCTGCTAACACTCCCTAGCAGTTCCAGATCATAAAGGTTTGTTCCATTTTATTTCCCCCTAGCAAGGGCTAATATCCCTGCAGCCTAGTTCCATAATGACTTGCATCCTGGACCAGCCACTAAACAATACCTTATTTATATGCATTCTGTCTTTCTTAGATACTCATCTGGCCCCCTTCACCACAGTATCTGCGTGCGTCCCAATCTTTAATGTATTTATCCTCACAATACCCCTGTGACAGGGACAAATGCTGTTAGCCCCATTTTAAAGCTCGAGAACTGAAGCACAGATAGGTTAAGCGTCTTTCCCAAGTCACACAGCAGGAAATTGAATCCTGGTCTCCCAAGTCCTATGCTAGGGCCCTAAACAGTGGATCATCCCTCCTCTCTGTTTGGTAGCAACTAGAGGCTCTATATCAGGGGCCTCATTGTGCATGGTGCTGTTCAATTTGCATCATAGGCATTCTCCGTGATATCATGATGGTGTGTTGAGTTTAAGGCAGCACTGGACTCCCTTTCCCCCTGCCACAGGTTTAACCTTGAAACCCCGAATCTTCAAATGAAACTCACTACATAAGTTTTGTATGGCTTCCAAATTTAGAACCTGGCCTGAATTCTGGGTTTGCCACCAGAGAGATGTTTAAATAGCAGGGTGCTGTGCAGGGCAGGGGAGAGCATTTCTGGGAAGGTGAAATGGTCAAAGCGCAAATCTGTGTACGCTGTTTTAAGTGGGAACGGTATGCTCAGCACTTCTCAAATAAAATACGCAAGACTGCCCTATAAATAGCATGTTTAGCTATTTGTGAATTGTGCCCTTTCCCTTTATAAGATCCAGTGTCTGTTCATACATGTTTGGCACCATTTATGAATGGGTCTGCAGAAATTTTGTAGAATGCACATATTAAAATATTTCCAAGGTAAGCTCTGGATGCCAATTCACATCCAGTCCTGATGAGAGGTAACCTAAAGCTCTTACCAGTTGCTTGTTATTTAGTGGCCTATGGGAAAGGAGCCTGATGGTCTCACCTGTTCCTGATGAGCAAATTATTTCCCTCACAGTTGGCAGCAGTTGGCAGACTTGCAGGGCCAAGGATTGAATGGGCCATGGAGAATGACCTAACTCAGTGGTTCTCAACCAAAGGTATGTGTACCCCTGGGAGTATGCAGAGGTCTTCGGGGGCGGGGGTACATCAACTCATCTAGATATTCATACTTTTACAACAGGCTACATAAAAAGCACTAGTGAAGTCAGTACAAACTAAAACTTTCATACAAACAATGACTTGTTTATACTCCTCTATACACTGAAATGTAAGTACAATATTTATATTCCAATCGATTCATTTTATAATTAGATGGTGAAAATAAGAAAGTAAGTCATTTTTCAGTAACAGCATGCTGTGACACTTGTGTATTTTTATGTCTTTTTTGTAAGCAAATCATTAAGTGAGATGAAACTTGGGGTACGCAAGACAAATCAGACTCCTGAAAGGGCTACAGTAGTCTGGACAGGCTGAGAACCACTGATCACTTTTCACTCCTAAATATGGTCCTGCTAGGTCAGGTTTGAACCCCATTGTCAAGGGGGCATGAGGAAACTTTTGTTGCTCCTTGTTGAACCTGTTTTGAGCAGAGGTCTACAGTCTCCAATACTTCCAACCAACGGGAGCAGCAAATTTACACGCATAATAGTAACAAAGTTAAGGGTAATTCACGCATGACCTCATTATGGTGATTTACAAGGGAGAGCCAATGTTGGGTCCAGATGGGCGTTCCAACATCTCAGCTTAACTACTGTTTTATAATTGCAGTCAAAATTCCCTTGTTTAAATAATAAACATTATATTCTAAACTGAATACTTTACTGTAAACTGCACACACAGCATGCTGAACTAAATAGGGCTTCTATTGCGATGAATATAACAACCTCTTAAATGATTAGGACACCTGTTGACATTAATATAGAAGTGCACATGGAAATAAGTGTGCTGCACATTGAAATATATGTACACAAATATTAAGAGGATTAGAGAAATTGCTAAAATGGATAGAGCAGCATTTAACATGAACATGTGTGGAATATAGGCTGAGATGGAAATAACATGCATGGAGTCGATCACTTATCAGATGTTGGGTTTTTGTTTTGGGGTTTTTTTAAGTTCATTTAGGGCAGAAAAGTCCCTGCACTAACAAGTTATGGATTTCTATATTAAGTAGAGATTTTAAATATATTTTTGTTTGGAATCGGCCCCTGATTCATAACCACCTTCATTTAATAGCTGGCACTTTTGCCATGCAAGCTACAAAAGAAAGTAATTAAATTTAATAGAAGCCACCTTCACTTTGAAGCTGCCCTTGATTTAAAGCCACAGAGAGAAGCAATTAAACTGTAACAGCCATGGATTCTAAACTAAGTTATATGGTAATTTTTGTTAACGGAAATTTTCACTGTAACTGGGATTGGGTTGTCAGACCTGATTGTGTTCAGAAGTATATTCCAAAATTATTGATGGAGACCTTCTTCAGGAAACCTTTCCTTGAATCAAAAATACAATTTAAAGAGAAAGCAAAAAAAAAGAAAAAGGGGTGTAAAACGGAGGTCAAATGTCACAGGCAGGATATTTCAAAACTTTTGGAGCATTGGTTCTCCCGTGGAATGTTCTGTGATTGTGAAGGTTAAGAATGGAAGAAAGATGTTTGTTTGCAAGCTGGCTTATCTGCCAGCAGCACAACATGCAGGATCTTTGAGGAAGGGCTCTTTTTTCCAATGGAAAGTGTTAGAAACTTCATTTAAAGAAAGCTAGTCTCCTGAAAACAGCAAAATCTGCAGAAATGACCAGTTTGCTTTTCACTTCCATGACTTCGCGGGTAAGGTAGAGCTTTGAAAATAAGTAGCAAAGACTGACGAGAAACAGAATGTTATAATACTAAATGTAGCCCCTTTCCATTTAAAAATAATACTTTTAAAGAGTTCTGCATGTAGGAATGAAAACGATTAAGTGAAAGGTTTTGCTTCTGGTGCAGGACCTGTTCAGAAATCAAACAGGAAAGTTCAGTTTGACCCTACATGAAAGTGAAGCTGTTCCCATCTTCAACAGCTATGGGCAAAGTTTGCAGACTGTTAGTTAAGGTGTGGGGGCACGTGAGAGGTTTAATTATTTTCAAGCAGGCATTTAAGCAGATTGCAAGAGTGATTCTTAAATAGCCCATAGTCCCTAAATAAATCCATATGGAGCCCATGAAAAAAAACCTAGTATGTATAGCAGAACATTTCTTACAGTGCCACCAGTCACAGGAGAAAACCTTGTAGGAATAATACAGGTGAAAAAAAGCATCGAGTGCTAGTTGTCAGCAAGGCATTACGGACATTTGTGCTTCGGTGTAAACAGTTTATTATTTTTATCCGTATTTGGTAGCATCTAGAGGCACCAGCCAGGATCAGGTCAAATCAAGACATGCCTTTCTGTAAGAGATGCTTAAATCAAACACAGATTATTGGGTTCAATAAAGGGGTAAATGGCTGAAATTTGCTGGCCTGTGTTATATAATGGTCCCTTCTGGCCTGATGCTCTGTGAATCTAGGAACTGAAGCAAGCCATTTTTCAGGGACGTGTCTGGGTTCAGCAGTCAAGTTTGTACAGCCCTGATTCAGCTGACTCTTCAGCAAAGCCATTATTACTTCATCGGTCCACTGTTAGGTATTTGAGGGCAGAAATGTTAGAAAAGGCAAGTTGCAAATTCCTCAAAAACCTGCCTTGGCATTTGCCAGTAGCATAACAGCCTTGTCAACAAGCTGGGGGAATGAGAGGACTCTGCCATATATGACATCAGCAATCTAGAACCTTTATTGTCCAACATTCTGCCTGCATTAGATCTCCCAAAAGCAGCTTTCAGGTGGGCAGCAAATGGTTCAAAGAATGTTTGACCCTAAAATTTTAGATATCCCAGCTGTGATATTTGACAACGGATCTGGATTATGCAAGGCTGGTATCGCAGGGGACAGCGCACCGAGGTCAGTTATTACAGCAATTGTTGGTCGCTCGAAAGCCAAAGCCACAATGCTAGGAGCAGGACAGAAGGAATATTATGTTGGAGAAGAAGCCCAGTCCAAAAGGGGTGTCTTAAGTTTGAATTATCCCATCGACCACGGCATAGTAACATCCTGGGATGACATGGAGAGGATCTGGAGGCACGTCTATGAGTGTGAGCTGCGAATCAAAGCGAGCGACAGGCCGGTGCTGCTGACTGAGGCCCCACTCAATCCCTTGCAGAACCGGGAAAAAATGACTGAGATCATGTTTGAAGGCTTCAAGGTGCCTGCCATGTATGTTGCAGTCCAGGCAACGCTGGCACTCTATGCATCCGCACGCACCACTGGGATAGTCATGGACAGTGGAGATGGCGTTACCCACACCGTACCCATCTATGAAGGGTACTGTTTACCCCATGCTGTTTCCAGACTGGATATTGCAGGCAGGGATATCACTGAATACTTCATGAGACTCCTTTTGGAGAGTGGACACTCCTTTGTGAGTACAGCTGAGAGGGAGATCGTGAAAGACATCAAGGAGAAGCTATGCTACGTGGCTTTAGATCCCATCCAAGAAATGAAAGCAAAGCCAGAAGAAATCCTCAAAGAATACAAACTGCCTGATGGGAATCTCATTAAGATAGGCAATCAGCTCTTTCGAGCCCCGGAGACCCTTTTTATGCCGGCGAACATTGGTATTGAAGCCCCCGGGGTGCACAAAATGATCTTCAATAGCATTATGAAATGTGACATTGATGTTCGCAGGAATCTTTATGGCAATGTGCTTCTTTCTGGTGGGTCCACCCTATTTCCTGGACTGGATGAGCGAATACTGAAGGAGATGCAGCTGCAGGTGCCTATCGGAATGTCCGTACGGATCATAGCACCACCAGAGAGGAAGTACTGTGTGTGGATCGGGGCCTCCATCCTCACTTGCTTGACATCTTTTAAACAAATGTGGGTCACCGTCAGTGATTACAAAGATTTTGGTGCAGCTGTAGTACACAGAAAATGCTTTTAAGGAGAGAATATGCAACTGAACCAGTGTCTCAACAAAATCAATGGTATTCGAGAAATGCTACCAAGATGTGAAACAGAAGATGCTACAGCTGTTCGTGTTTTTATGGGCTGACCAAACATTAAAGAAAATAAAACAGTAGAAACATACCATCTTGTTCAGAATGGCTGTTAGATGTCTTATTTTCCTAGTACCCTCAAAGGGGGAACAATGTCCCACCGCTTCCCCTAACTTCTCCATCTTGCTCCCACGTCTTCAAATCCTCATTTGCACCCATCATCCTTCTCCTCTGTATTCAGTATTGGCTGGGATGCCCTTTTGGATGCTATTCCTTAGCAGGCCAGCGGGGTGACCCGAAAGCAGTGAGAGCCATTCCTTCTCACCACTAACGGAATATTTAAACCCCCAAACACACTTCCTCCTACCAGCAGGAGAAATGAAAAAACCAAAACAAACCAGAATTGGAGTCATGTATGACTGAATCAATTTCTCCTAATGTAGCAACACAGAGCAGTGCTAGAACGTCATGAGAGCAGTGTGGGTAGCTTTTGTTCTGTTATCTTTGGTGTAGTGATCCAGTTTATATTAAACAAATTGAATGACCCTAAAGGAACATTTAAAATGGAAGTTCTGCTTTCCGAATGTTTACTGTATTGATGCTTGATCTTGCAAGCATTGACCTTGATGGGATGGCTCCCTTTCCTGACATCACTCCTATGCATAAGTGTTTGCAGCAGGAGGCCTTAAGCCTTTAGCTGCTAAAGAAAGAACAATACTTGTGCTTTCTGCTATGCTGTCCCATAGTCTTGGAGGGAGCTGCTTGTAAATATCTGTGAAGCGACCTCATTATTCTCCTTCCTTAAACCGCTCCTTTGTCATGTTGCCTATAAAAATCTTGACAATGAGTTAGGCCACTGTTACTACTGCCTGTTGTGCTGACCATTGTTTCCTTGTACTCCCCCATTGGTCTGTCTGTATCCATCTGGTGTCTCCTGTCTCATACTTAGATTGGAATCTCTTTTGGACAGGTACCTCCTTTTTTGTTCTGTGTTTGTACAGCACCTAGCACAAAGGAGTCCAGGTCCATGGGCAAGGGTTCCTAAATGCTGTGGTAATACAAATTAGTAATAATACTCAGGGAAGCCTGTCTTTACAGCAAGTAAAAAGGCATTTTTCTTTCCACTGTCGTGGTTCATAATAGTACTAATAGCCTCTAGGTCATTTCAAACACTTATCGACCTTCTGGGTTCAAGGGCCTGAGTCCAAGGGGAGTTGTTTGCTTTTTGGTCTGTGGACATTTAGGGTGTGTCTACAGGACAAACCCACTCCCCAAAAAACGAGTCTCAGAGCTTGGGTCTACAGCTTTGGGATCACACTATGGTGCTGAAACTAATGATCTAGTTGTGGCGGGTTGGGTTGGAGCTCAGCCTCTGAAAACCTCCCTAGCCTGAGCTCAAATGTCTACACAGCTACTTTTAGCGCTGTAGGGTGAGCCCACATCTGTGGAGCTGGGCTCTGAGACTCGCCTGCTGCAGGATTTTTTGCTGTTGCTTGGATGTTTTTTTGCCATGTAGACATACCCTTAGAACTTTCTCCCTCAGAAGATAAAATCATGTCAAATTTGTTGACCTTCCTATTCTGCGAACCACTCCCTACACTGCTTACCTCACCGCTGTGCCCATCTTCCAAATGAAGGATCTCCATGCACCTGTGTCCCAGACTGGGTAGTGCACATTTCACTAGGGGGCACCAGAGCAGCAGCTGGAAGAGAAAGGAGAATTTCTTCATGGACGATGACAGTACTTCACTGTAACATATAAACCTACTAAATATAGTCATGCTTAGGAAAGGCAGAATGATTAGTTAGTGCCATGTTCTTGGCTAACTTCAGAACTCAATGCTTTAAAGGTGACCCCTTTAGATGAGTGGAGTGGCACTGGGGATGATATAATTCCCAGGAGAGACACAGGTGCTGTTTGGCATAAGTGAGCAGAAAAGGGCTCCGCTCATTAAAAATGAACACCGATGCACCTAAATGTATCAATGTTAAAAATGCTCAGAGCCTTGAAAATGCAAATGGCGCATGACTCTCTCATTCAGTGCATTTCAAATCCTTAATGATCTACTTGCAAAAAATTCTGTACGTTAAATGTCTTAATAATGTTCTGATATAAACGACTAGGTGAATTAGTATGTTTAAAGGCTAGGATATAGCTGCTTCAGTTGCAATGGCCACCAAACAATCATTATCTAGCTCATCCATTGTTATGTATTACAGGACTAAGCACTGAAAATGCCTTGTTTGCCACCACAAGAGTGGGGATAAAAACCCTGAATCCCAGTCCAAGTTGGGAGCGTTATTCCTAGACTTCAGAGACTAGCAGAGCTTGTCTTCATGTGAAACCGAGAAGATATGGTTGGAAGATATGTCCTTAAACCTTCATAAGTAAGCTTCCCAGAAGCAGCCTTTTCAGAAACTATTTACGGTTTAGGGGGGGAAGCTGAAGCGATGTTTAATCCTCAAACTTTAGATGCTCCAGCTGTGATTTTTGACAATGGATCAGGGCTGTGTAAAGCTGGTCTGTCAGGAGAAATTGGTCCAAGACACGTCATTTCTACAGTTATTGGCCACCCCAAAACAAAAGTATCCCTGTTAGGAGGGGCTCAGAAGGAGTGCCATGTGGGAGAAGAAGCCCAACACAAACGGGATGTGTTATCTTTGAAGTATCCCATTGAACGTGGTATAATTACATCTTGGGATGATATGGAGAAGATCTGGAAGCATGTCTATGAGCATGAATTGGGGCTGAAAGCCTTTGAGAGGCCTGTGCTGATGACTGAGACCTCTTTGAACCCAGTGGAGAACCGAAAAAAACTGACTCAGCTGATGTTTGAACAGTTTAAGGTGCCTGCTTTCTACTTGTCTGTCCAAGCCATATTGTCCCTCTATGCCTCAGCACGCATCACAGGGCTGGTAATAGACAGCGGATATGGTGTTACCCACACCGTACCAGTCTATGAAGGATACTACTTACCCCATGCTGTCTCCAGGCTGGGCATTGCGGGCAGAGATATCACAGAGTTCCTCACTAAGCTCCTTCTGGAAAGTGGGCAACGCTTTGAGAGCCTTGCTGAGAAGAAGAGCATCATAGAGGACATCAAGGAGAAGTTGTGCTACGTGGCTCCAGATCCACACAAGGAACTAGCTAAGAGGCCAGAGGAGGTACTGAAAGAATATAAACTGCCTGATGGGACTCTAATCAGGATTGGCAGTCCACTCTTTCAAGCACCAGAGATCCTCTTTGGGCCAGGCGGCACTGGTAAAGATGCGCCAGGCCTTCATAGAATGATAGCCCACAGTGTTACCAAGTGTGATGCCAACATTCACAACACTCTCTATGGGAACATAGTGCTCTCGGGTGGCTCGTCCCTCTTTCCTGGACTCGATGAGAGGATTTTTAAGGGACTAGAACATCAGGTCCCCAAAGGGGTTCCTATAAAGATCATAGCACCCACAGACAGGTGGTTTTCTACATGGATCGGGGCTTCTGTAATTACGTCCTTGACCAGCTTCAAGCCAATGTGGATCACGGCAGCTGATTACAAGGATTTTGGACCAAACATTGTCCAAAGAAGATGTTTTTAAGAGGATTTAGATAAATCTAGCCTGCATCCATTCAGGACAGTGACAGTTCTTGCATTTGATAGTTATAATGCATGAATAAATTCCCTTGACAGAGCTTTGGATCTTTCTAATTGTATACTTGCCTTCAGAGTCATAGATATTAGAGACAGAGACCTCTTATCTGTTCCATTCCATAGCCAGTACAGGGCCTTATCTGCAGTAATATAAAATAATCTGCTAAAATGATTCCTACTGGTGTTAATCTTAAAGCTTTCAAAATAAAGCAGGGTAAGAGTCTACAGCTGGGAAACTGAGGCACAGAGGGTTACAAGTAAGTGACTTGCCCAAGACTTAGGTGAAGTCTGTGGCCGTGCAAGGAATTGAACCTAGCTCTCCTGCATCTCCATTCAGTGCCTTAGTCCTGAGGCTGGCCTGCCTGTGTGTGCAATCATCCCCTATGGCAAGGAAAGCTGAGAGAGTGCGCAATGGATAGGAGCTAGCGAGCCGTAGAAGGGTCAGAGGAAGCTGAGATGACCCCAGAATGGCTGGCGGATCAGACTGGGAAAGCCCAATCAGTGGAGCTGCCATTCTGTGTCAGCCCAATGGTCCATCTAGCCCAGTCTCCTGTTTCCAACAGTGGCCAGTACCAGAGCTTCAGGCAGAGTGTACAGAACAGGGCAATTTTGGAGTGATCCCCCCTGGCCTCCCCCTCCCACAACCACTTTCTCAGACAGCTCTGTGGACTTAACAATAAATAGTGAGGGAGACATTCTGGGCTGCACCTCTGAGAGTCTCAGCATGGAACGCCTCGCTCCGGCAAAGGCAGCTATAGGGCTGCCTTCGCACCCACCTGATCAGAGGCTGCTCTGCGGACTGGCGAGGCCCCGGCATAATTTAGACAGCTCAGGATCTCCATAGAGCTGCATGCAGCAGCCCCATTCCTGATGTGCTCCCTATGCCCAGGGTTCGTGAGAGAGCCCTCGGAGATCAGCCTCACAGCTGCCTGCTCCAGGGGAAGGCTCCGTGCCCAGAGGAGGGTAAAACACTGGAGCAGGCGTGAGCATCTCCCCCCAGGTCTTTATTGATATGTTCGTCATTTGATGACGAAATTTGTCCAAGTCAATGAAAGTCTTTCCATTTAGGGCTTTGGATCAGGCCCTCCAGTCTGTCTGTTTGTCTTTTATGTCTCATTGGGAGGAGGAAGGTCCCCCAAAGGGTAAAAGGAGAGAAATGAGTTTATAATACAAATATAGAGTACAAAGCCTGTTCCAAGCCAGTCTCAGATCTGACATGTTAGGGGACCACCTGGTGACTTGGGAAGCCCTGGGGAGCTTGGAAACTCATTTCTCAAGGATCCAAAACTTCAGAAGCTTTTCTAAGCACCCTGTAGCTAAGAAAAGGGCCTGGAAATTTCAGAGGACCCACACTCTTGGTGACATTTCTATTAATTCATAGTTTAAATCAACTTTAAAATGTTAACCTCTCTGTGGAACTGTAGAGGTGCATTTTTCTTTTAATAACCCAGACTGACTAACAGGTTTTTGGCTCTGCAGTACGGCTTGGCTTAGCTTGGTTTTTATAGTATCCAAACTGGTTTGCCACGCCTTAATACTATTTTTCCACGCTGGCCTGTGGAAATGGCTAGCCATGCAGAAGGGAGCAGAATGCAGCAGCCCAGCCACTGGCAGCTTTCACACTCCCAGCAGAGACTGTGCCGTTCGGAGGCACAGTCCATCCCACTCTAGGTTCCCCCTGAGATGGAAGGGTGGCACTGCACTGGTTCCTAGAAGGGCCTGAGGCTACAGGCTACAGTCTAGACCATGGGAAGGTTCTTGGCTCTATTGTCATATTTGAAAGTTTGAACAACTTAATGATCGATGTCATCATTCTCATAAACAAAACAATTTACAGTAACCTTTATATTTTGGAACTGGGCTTCAAGTCAAACACTTTATCTTGTGGAGTCTTCATCTTAAGAAGTTACTTTAAAAGTTATTAAGATAAACCCATTTAAGAAATACAATGTTTAAAATTCATATAAGGTCTGCATACCCATAGAGACCACTTCTCTCGTATATTTTAGACTACAGTTCCATAGGAGCCAAACCACTGGGTCTGTATTTGTTTTTCAATAGGTTTCTTTACTTCATGGACTCAGAACATGGGATTAAGTTTTCTCAAGGTGTTTCCATCATTGAGGAACTGAAGTGTCAGAAGAAGACCAGATCTCATGTTAATTAGGTATTAAAAACTGAGTTATAAATAAATATATAAGCACTGGAACCTGTCCCCACTGTATGTGATGGTCTGAGACTACGTGTTGTGCCTCCGTTAAAATTCATCTGGGAGAGAAGAATGGCTCAGTCATTGGGAGAGAAGCAAAATTCTTCATACTGGTGACCTTCAGGAGTACTCCCAGGCCTTGAGGGAGGGAGCAGTATTCACTGGGCTGCCATGAGAAGCTGTTAGCTAAGGGGGACTCAGAGGAATGTTCCCATTTGTGACTCTCAAGAATCTAGAATATATAACCAGACATTCTATGTCCCCTGAGCAGAAACACAGAGCCTGAGAGAGAGAGAGCTGCTGGGGAGACTGCTTCCTTCTTGCCAGAAAATGTCTGACCCCAACATCTTAGATCTCCCGGCTGTGATTTTTGACAATGGATCTGGGCTGTGTAAAGCCGGCCTGTCGGGAGAGCAGGCACCAAGGTCGGTCATCGCTACTGTCGTAGGCTACCCCAAATCCAAAGCAATTATGTTCGGAGCGGGTCAGAGGGAGTATTATGTCGGAGAAGAAGCCCAGTCCAAGAGGGGCATCCTGTCTTATAAGTACCCAATGGAACATGGCAGAGTTACATCCTGGGACGACATGGAGAAGATCTGGAGGCACTTGTTTAAGCATGAACTTAAGATGAAATCCAGCGAGCGGCCGGTGTTACTGACTGAGGCACCACTGAACACATTGTCGAACCGAGAAAAAATGGCCGAGATCATGTTTGAAGGTTTCCAGGTGCCTGCCATCTTTGTGGCTCTGCAAGCTCTGATGGCCCTTTATGCTTCTGCCCGAACAACTGGGTTAGTTCTGGACAGTGGAGATGGAATTACCTTGACAGTCCCTGTCTACAAAGGCCACTGCTTGCTCCATGGTGTTTCCAGGCTGGATTTTGCAGGCAGAGACATTACTAAATACCTTGCTCAGCTCCTCTTGGAGACAGGACATTCCTTCGTGACCACAGCAGAGAAGGAAATTGTGAAGGACATCAAGGAGAAACTGTGCTATGTGGCCTTAGACCCCAGCCAAAAAATGCAGGAAAAGCCCAAAAAGCTCGCACGTGAGTATATTCTCCCAGATGGTAATGTCATCAAGATGGGTGACCAGCTGTTCAGAGCTCCTGAAACTCTTTTCATGCCAGCTAACGCTGGCATCACAGCCCCAGGAATTGACAAAATGATCCTTCAAAGCATTATGAAATGCGATGGAAATATCCATCCCGATCTCTTGAGGAATGTGGTATTGTCAGGCGGGTCGACCCTCTTCCGAAGTCTCCACGAGAGACTTCTGAAGGAACTGCAATCTCAGAACCCCAACGCACTCCCTGTAAAGATCATAGCACCCCGAGATAGGATGTACTCCGTGTGGATTGGTGCTTCCGTCCTCACCAGCTTAACATCATTTAGGGACATGTGGGTCACGAGGGAAGACTACAAGAAAACTGGACCAACTGTGCTTCAGAGAAAATGCTTCTGAGAAGCCCAACCATCCAGAAAAACAGAACACCAGCCTGAACAGCTGGAAAGCAGTTAATAAATCATCGCAAAAATAATTGATTGGTAGTAAGTGATTTTATGGCTTGGTAAAGAAAGAGCCCTTGTTCAGCGCATTTTTGCTGAACATGCTGGTTTTCATTCTACAAATTGTTGGTCCTTGCTAGCACTGCAAGTAGTTTGTCAGACTTTTAAACTCTAGAGAACGAGCCACTTCCATCCGATGTCTGGCTCACTGCCTGTCACCGTGAGCTTCCAAAGGGCAGAAAGACACCGCTGATGAAAAAATAGAGGGCGCTGGTGTACTGTTGACTTTTTGCTGTAGCACTGGAGATCTCTTGTAGTAGCCATGGTGAGCCTGGAAGAAGCCCGGAAAGAGTTGAGCTTCTAAGTTTGTTTTTCTATATAAAATAAAAAGAAGTTGGTTGAGTTGTTAAAAGACGAGCCTGGGAATTAGGGTTCCCATGTTCTATTCCAAGTTATGCCATTGATTAGCTATGCAGCACCAAGTTAATCCCTTCACCCCCACTGTGCCTCAGTTTACCATTCTATTCAGATAACTTCCAACAGCACAAAGATGATGTGATGCTTAATTAAAATCTGTAAAATCATCAGAGGTCCTTGGGCAAAAGGTGTAGATTTCTGTTTTCTTTTCATGAGATCCCCTGACAAATTTTACAGAGTCAGGAGTTTGGATGAAGTTCAAGTAGCCACACTTTTAGGCACCTGTCTAAACAGGAGAGCCACTACAATAGAACCTACCTCTATATTCATGTCCTGCTTCCAACTGCTAACTGGCCACAAGAACTACAAGAACAAGCGGGTGTAAATTGTAGCTCCAGGTAGGGGGTGACTGTCCAAAGGAGGCATCAGCATTAGCAGCTGTGCCCCCCAATCCCAGCAACACTGCTCCCCTAATGCGCAACTACTAAACTCCTTGGAGAAAGGTCTTGCAGGGACTGGTCTACATGATTCAGTTAAACTGGAGGGAAAGCGCCTCTGAACACCTCACAGGTGACCTTCATTTGCACAAGCTGAGGATCTGCTCAGCTGTTCCTTCCGCAGTTCTGACTCCAGCCTCTCTCTTAAGCAGGCATGGCCTCTTGTGCGGAATGGTGCAAAGTTTGCACCACATCGGACATCTGACCACAGGACTTAGGATAAGAGCCACCTAAACTCATTTTCGCTTGTGAGTGCAGCGAAAGGATTGAACCAAAGAACTCCCGAGGTAAAAATTTCGTGGTTTAATTCACGGCATCACCTAGCCCCTAAGGGCTGAGATTGTTGAGATATACATTACTACATTAAGTTAATGTACATGCTCAGAGTGCTTACAGAGCTGTTATGAAATCTGATTCAGCGATCTTAAATCTTTGTTCTATTACAGCATGTTACCTTTTAGCAGCCCACTGGAAATGTGTAAACAAACGAGGTACAACTGTAGACAGTTTAAATATTTTACAGCTCACTGACTTCCATATGAGAAGGGATTTACAGGAACTTAAGTGTTCAGATTCTTGCTCCAATAATCCATTGCAGATAAAAATGCAAAACACGTCGCACTGGAAAGCCTGGGAAATTTGACAGAACGACGCACCTCATGGTTGTTGTCAGCATGGGAAAAACAAAAAGCAAAGAGAACCATTTCCCTGCGAGCCCAGAGCCAGAAACACAATCACATTCCATTAGTGATTATTATCCGAGAAAGTGAAGACAGAACTCACAGACATCCCTGCACAACTTTAATAATGTTTCACACCTAGCGGACCAGAGTTGGCTGGTGTAAACCAGTGGAGCTCTAGTGAGAGTAATGGTGATTTACACTAGTTGAGGATCTGAACCACAGTATCTAGCATCTTTTATGTGAAGCTCTCATGCCCTTATTAAAGTCACATGACTCCCACCCAATGCAGTGGGCCCTTTTGATTCCATTTGACCGATGGGAAGTGACTTGCTCACAGAGGAAAACTGTAGCAGAGCTGCATATGGGACTCGGGACTCTAGATTCCTCATCAAGTTCTTTAACCACTAGCCTACATTGATTTTCAAAGGGACCAAGGTTCCACTCTGTAGACTGTAACACTCACCTGGAATTCCTAAGCTACTCTGAATTTGATTTTTATTTTAAGAAAGTCTTGGGACTTTTGCCCTTTTAAACATTTTGGGTGTCTCACCTTCATCCCAGCCCAGGGACTGCAACTGTGGAATCATGACCCCCTACCGTAATCCATTCCTTCCGGTGCAGCACCTTGCCTCTGGATACCTTGAGAACGTCGGTCTCCAAGGAGGTTAGTCTTTCCAACATTGAGAGAGGAAGGAAGGTCTTGTGGTTTACGCCCTGCTCTGGGACTCAGGAGATCTGGGTATAATTCCTGGCTCTGCCGCAGCTGCCTTGTTCAACTTTGAGCAAGCTACTTACTGTCTGTGTGCTTCAGTTCCAGGCCTCTAAAATGGGGATCAAAATATTTCCTTGTCACGTTAGCGTGTAAACTCTTTTGGGTAGGGACTGTCTCTTATGATGTACAACCTCTAGCACAATGCAGTCCTGATTTGGTTGGGACCACTAGGTGCTGCCATAATAAATCTTTCACCAGGAAAAAAATTGACTTTAAAATAGAAATGTGGCTGTGCCAGAGAACCTGTGCCCACATACTCAGGCCCCTGGATTCTATGAAATAAATACCAGCCTTTGTGAAGATGACACAGGAGCTGCATAAACAGATCAGCCTGCTACTGGCAATTCTCTCCCCCATTTCCCCCCACGTCTAGTTTAGCTTCCAACCTCGCAACAGCACCTTATTTTCTTTTCAGTGTCAATTCATCATTTTGTACTTTCCCCATTCTGAACAAATCTAAAGGTTTTATTGCCCATGTGTATGTGGTAATGTCAGGCTCGGCCAGTGCAGACCGAGTACCCAAAACAATGTGCTTATTGTCACACTGTCCATTTTTGGCTGCCAGAGCTTGAGAGATGTAGGAGAGCTCTATCCTCCGCACCTGTTATCACATGCACAGCAAAAGGGTTGCGCTCAAACATACAGTAGGCCCATAATAATTTTCTCTTTTATTCCAATAGCCTGTTTCTTTCCTCCTTCGCTTTTCAGCAGCGTGAAAACTCTGATGTGAAAGAAGTTACCACACTCCCATTCCAGGTGTGCCAGCAGGCAGCTTGTGTGTGTGTGTGTGTGTGTGTTTGTTTTACCAGGCCCATGCACAAGCTGGTACATGCTAGCAGGAAAAATATTTGCTCTTAAGAACATGGCTTTGATACCTGGAGCAGTTCCTGTGGTCCACCTAGCCCAGTATCTTGGCTCTGACCCTAGCCTCACCAGACATGTCAGAAGAAGGTGTAAGAACTTCTCAATAGGCAAAGAGGTCTTTAGAGGAGTCCCCATGAACCAGGTCTGAAAATGATCCCTTACAAAGTGTAGGAGTGTCCAGACAGGGAATACTGCCAGTGGAGGCAGAAAAATATCTGGCCTCAATTTCCTCCTCCTCCTCTAAATGGATATAGCTCCATCAACTTCATTTACTCCAGCAGAGAATTTGGACCACCTGCCTCCATTTTTTGACCTTGGTGCTGCTCAGAGGGCATTTGGCCATGATGAATTTGATGTGAAAGGTTTAAGAATGTTCCTGTGCTTTGCCCTATGGAGGTGTTGCTAAGTTAAGTACTATTTTCCTCTTGTTGAGAGAAGTTCTATATTCATTACATATACACAACCTGATTTTTATTAAGCTGTTCCACACAAGTATTATATTTTTTTTTTATTTGGAAAACTTCAGAGTGCCCTTTTTTCACACACACTAAAGTTAGCTTTGCTGAGATTCATTAGCCTCCTTCTCCCCAGTGTGTAAATGGATACCGCTCAGTTATGCAACTTCGAGGTGCACAACTATGAAAAGCAGCAGAGGCAGCCAAAACAAGCATTGTTCTGAGCTCAGATGTGTAAAATATTCATATTCAATAATAATAATAAAAACACTTAATAAAAATTTCATAAAGGAAAATCTGTATTGTCACGCTGTTCCCAGGCTGCAGCAGCTTCTAGGCCCTGATGTTACATGGGTTTTGAATGTTTTTTTCACCCAGTTAATGCAGAACCATTCATTTGCAAAGACCCAGATTTTCAGACGTGGTCTCAGATTCTAGGTACCCAACTTCAGCCTGATTTCCCTAAGGGCAACGCACCTGTGACTCGGATTTATGTCAGTGGGACCTGAGCCGGGTGACAAAGGCATAAGAGATTTTTTGTTTGTTTGTTTGTTTTTGTCTCTTATTATTTATAGTTTAACAGCACCTACGTGCCCCAATTGAGATCAGGATCTCTTAATGCTGGATGTACACATAGCAGGACTTCCCCGGCCTCTAAGAGGTTTCAGTGTAAATGGTCAGAGGGCAGAAGTGAAGGAGGAATTAAGTGACTTGCCCAAGGCTTATGTGAAGTCTGGGGTAGTGGCAGGAGAGGAACCTGGATTTCCTGTCTCCCCATCCCATGCCCTAACCACACGATCATCCTTCCTCTGCGTGTGTGCATGCATAAAACCATTGCAAATTATTAGGAAAGCTGAGAGAGACAGAACAATGTGCGTGCTTGGGGAAGTGGTGGGACAGAACGTGAAGGGGACCAGAGGAAGTTGAGATGACACCAGAATCAAGGCCTGGGAAACTGAGAGTTCGCCTTGAAGGGCCTGAAAGCCCAGTGCCATGAATACTTGCTCATGCAAATGGTCTCTCTTACAATAACAATGAATACGTAGGATGAGATTCTGGGCTGCACCTCTGAGAGGCTCAGCATAGAATTCATAGCACTGGTAGAGGGGGACCATAAGGGTTCCCAAGCCCATTTAGCATCTCCTGATCATAGGGTGCTCTGGGGACTGGCGGAGCCTGTAGTACAGCTTAGACAGCCCAGAGAGCTTCAATTACAGTAGCCTCCCTGGGCTGCCTTTTGGGCTAAAATCTTGATTGTAGTGGTGGAGGAAGGTCTTCAGAATGCGGTCTTACAGCTGTTCTTTGCTGTGCCTGCACTGGGGGAATCCTCTCCCACGGAGCTTTTTGGGCTCCTTTAAGCCACTCTCGTCCTTTTACCCAGTGTAAAGTTGCTAGAGCATGGGGTAAGAATTGCATCTTTAATACATCTTTTAGTGCTTCAAAAACTTGTGTAGTATTATTACCTCTGCTTTATAGAGGAGAAATCTGAGGCACCAAGAAGTTATGGGCTTTGCACCAGGTTACACTGCTGTGGCCTGATCCAAAGCACATTGATGTCAGCATTTTAAATCTTTCCACTGATTTCAGTGAGCTTTGTCTCAGATCCCTAGTCTATGGCAGACCTGGGAATGCATCTCAGATCCTAGCTGCTGCCTCATGAGAGCTGGGATAACTTGGATGTGTAAGAGTTTGTAGCATCAGGTCCTGAGAACCCAGCAGCAGCGGAGAATTTTAAGGCAATGCTATAAATATTGCTCAAGAAAAGAGAGCTAAGGAGGAAGCAGAAAGGTTCTGAATTTAAAATTATTGTGCCTGGCAGTGAAATATTATGAAGATATATGGCAGTAAAGAATGAGAAACTCCAAAACAACCAATGCTTGAGATGTTTCTTTTATCTAAAATATAGCTGGTTAAATGTTTCACATAGAACAAGTCCCAGGGAACATAAATCAGGGGATGTAAGTTATGTTTTATAAAGATCTCAAAACATAAATGCTTTACCTCCCAATTTTTAGACTAAATATTTTAACTGGAAAAGTATGTCAGACAATAAGTGTGCATATTACCTAAGTCTTTAAAGATTGCTGTTACCAAGCTGCTTTGTTGTATGCCTATGTTTTAGTGGTTATATACAAGGAAAAGAATATAAACAAACCCACTGCAGAAAATGTTGATGGTGGAAAAATTGTGAGCTTGAGTGACAGTTTGAAAGCAAGAAATGTGTTGTGACAGCTGTCTGTCACCTCTGTGAAGTTGTGCTTTTGGAAGCGAGGAGAAAGCAACATAATTGTGCATTCCCTGTGCAGACTACTTTAAATACAGCCTCTGGGGAATGCCAAATATTAGCCCTGGGACCGGGAAATGGGGTGAATTAAGCATCTCCTCTGATTTTGGAGCAAAAATCCATACCTGTCTTTGCTTCCCACCATATTCACTGTTATTGGACACAGAGCATTTTTTCTTCCTGAATTACACATTTGATCCCCATCTTAGTTCATGTATAGAAAACAGAATTAGCTAACAATCAACCCACAGGTTTGCACACTCCTGCATGGCAAAGAACTCTACATCATGGAGGGGTGCTCTGTGTGTTAGAATGGGGCGGGGGCAGGGGATCCAGATGGCAGAAACTGCAGCGGAGAAGCCTCTTGTATTACGAGAGGCAAAATTGCATGGAGTGGGAAAGAAGAGACCATTGCTAGGTGAGTAGGTGAGGGGGTTTAGAGCTAGGAGGTTAGTAAGGGCAGCTGGAAAGCATCTGTGGAGGGTTTTAGCAACAAGGCGAGCAGGTTCCTGCCTGCAGGAGCAATGGAATTGTCTGAGGATGTAGAATGATGCGGTTGCTCAATTGAGATTAGAAGCTATCCAAACCTTCCTAAAAGGCTCCTTGTTTTTTCTGTCTGATATTTTTGCGGCTGTGGTTTGTGCAGAAGCGAATGGTAACATGGGGACACGTCTCTCCCTTTTGCAAGGCTCCCTGATAAATCCTTTTCCTGTCTTTGTAACACTTGGCCACACTTTCTTTATTTCATATTTTTTAAGGCTCACATACTGAAAACGTGCTGAGCAGCATGATTCTGACTTGGGAAGTCAGCCGACCAGGGGGGTGTCCATCTGTGGGCCTCGAGCACTCCAGCATGCTTTCTCCCCACCCCACAGCATCAGCTTGAATTTGGTATTATGTCTCATTTTGCTATCTGCTTTATTCCTGCGTCTGAGAAGGGAGGATGTCCTGAAAGCCTTCACATGGCTTGCCACATGAAACCACTTCCTTGCTATCCAAAAGTTCAGAACATCTGTCTTAATTTGTCTGGCCCTCAGTGCCGCGCTCTAGCAGAACTTGAGAATTTACTGCTTGTTTTTGCAATGAATCTCCCTCACCAAGAGCAAGGGGTAAATCTATGGTGTTCAAACATTTCTCTCCCTCTGTTTCTCAAAACATCTTAGATCAAATGCGACTCTGACTAATAACAGTATCTCAGGCCAGGTCTTGTTCTAGAAACTTTTGCTGGTATAGTAAGGTTAGTTACAGGTGTGATTTTTTTTTTTAATCCACAGATAACAGGCCAAATTCTGATCTCCGTTACACCAATGTAAATCCATTCCATTCTTTGGATTACTCTAGATTGACACGGATGTGACTGAGATCAGAATCTGTTACCTACAGAGATAGCACACTCCTGTATGTAACTAGTTAATGAATGGATAAAGTGTCAATGACTGACACTCAGGAGTATGTCGCATTGTTCCTGAATTTGGTAGACCCGATAAAACTTCTTATTGTGCACTGCAAATAGCTTTTCCTCTGTGCAGCTCTTCTATCAGCTCTCAACAGATGGTTCCAGTTGATGAGAGGATAACCGTATTCTGGATGGATGAACTGTGATGTCAAAACCAGAGCAGGATGGTCCTACTAGCCTAGGACTTGGGAGACCTGGGTTCAAGCTCCATCATGCCAGGGCCAGGTTGTGAACATGGGGCTGAGGATGGTTTCTCACCCACATGGTGCCCCAGGAGTTGCTGGGACTACTGATCTGTGTAACTACTCACTGGTGGGAGGAAGAAGTTCGCAGTCTTGCCTCCTGTGCTTATACAAATCAGGAACCCAGATGGCACTGAGTGCCGGGAATTGTCTAAAACAGCGTAAGTATGCCCCAGCATGCCTGGCTGAGACAATTCCCAGTCAGCTGCTAATATACCTCCTGCTTTTGGCCCCAATCCTGCAGTCCGCATGGAGGCCCAGTCCTGTCTCTTGCTATTTGCAGGCAGACACCTACATTTGCATGGAGTCTCATGGAAGCCCATAAGGCTCGAGACAGATGCAGGGATCGGCCCGCTCACAGAGTCAATTCCAGGATCGGGGCCTCAAGGCAAAACTACCACTCAGTGAGAATTTTATCCTGAATAATGAGCCCAGGATCTGGCCCTTCTATCTAAGTAGCACTCCCAAATTAAATAATGTTACTTAATGAATTGAAAAGCCTCCCGTAAAAACATGCTGTGAAATGTTCAGCTCTGGTGCTAGTTCCACTGGTTTGATTTATGTATGTTAGTTTTATTTTCAGTTTAGACTTGAAGAACTGTGTACATGTCATGAGCAACCAAATGGGTGGGAGGTTTTTTCGGAAGCCACATCTGTGGATTAAAACCGCCAATATTTCATGAAATTGCCTCATAATTTTTTTTTTCTTTACTAGAGTGTCATGAGGAATTCCCTAATTTCTAACCTGCTCCAATTGGCACCAGCTCACATCAGAGCTCTAATATCAGTGGAGTTTGTCAAATTTCCAGTTTTTCTGATGAGAAATGACATGAAACCAAAATAATTCTTTCCGTGAGGGATTTCACAGCCACTTTTATTTCTAATATTCTGCCTCATGGATGAGAAACCCTTTCTTGGGTATCTGTTTCTTCGTTGGCTGTTTACAGTACTTAGGCATAAACCCATCATTTCATGTCTAAATACTCCTGATTGCCTAAATGGAATATCAAAAATCCGATACTGGCTGAGTGTTCATGGACAATTAATTGCAGATGGGCTCTCCAATACAGTTGCACAAATTTCCTTAAATGTTTCTAGCAACTGGAATGCATTCTGAGATATGCCCTACATAGTCAAATAAATATCTATCATAGAGAACAGTCTGTGGATAATTAAAGTGACGCGTGTCTTCTGGATAGCTATATTGCTAATGATCTACACAATCTAGACCAAACGTCTGCTGCTTGGATTTCTTTTTTTTTCTGTTCAAGTACCAAAGAGTGCTTCAGGAATTTTTTGGCAATGGTTTTAGAGCAGGAAAATAGGAAATGAACTGGAAAATTTGAAGACTACAGCAAACAAGAAAATTCTGGAAGGAATACAGCCTAGCCATTAATAATATGGAAAGATTTCATTAAGAACAGAAAAGAAAGTAATGTCAGTATCACTCCACAAGTTCTGCAGTGGCCTAATTTACAGAATGAGTTATTCCAAGGCACGTCTGCTATTGCAGGCGGTGGCCACTCCACTGAAAATGCCACTTCTCAAAAAAGAAAAAAAAAATGAACAGTCAGAACTATGTAATGGGGGCAACTGGAACTTTGAACCAATTGTGCCAAACCTGGTTTCCTCTGCACTGAGCCCAGATAAGTGGATTTTTCTAAATGGCTTCGTTGTGGCAGAATGTATTGGGCCTGGCTCATTCTGACCTTTGTGCAGCTGTCAGTGCAGGGACCTGGGGAGTTCTTTTTAATGGCTGTGGGGTTCTGTGCAGCCCCCCCTGCACCCCCAGGCAGGCTGTTATAGCCCAGAGTTGCACTCCTGCTTTAATAGCCGCACTGAGCCATTGTGGGGGTTCAGAATTGCTATGGGGCAGGTCCACTCTGGCCACGCCCACTTCGGTCCCCAATTGGTCCCCTCCGTGTTCCACTTCTGAATACCCACTATGCCCATGGCTTCTGTGAAGATGGCACTGAGGTGCCTGGCACCAGAAGCGGGGGCTAAATCAAATTACACCCATCCTGCAACTCCTTTCCATATGCTCGGCTTTTGCAAAGAGGAGGTAGCAGGATGCTGACTCAGCCCTGTAATTTCTTCTTTTCCTCTGAGCCTTTTGGCTGAGATCAGACACAAGGCTTTCCCTCCAAACTCTTCTTCTACACCAGCTGTCCTATTGGCCTCCGTGGGGCAAGCTGTGAGAGGAAGGAATATGTGCGCGACTAACACGGGCAGGATCGGGCCCTTAGTATGCATCTAAGGGCCTGACCCTTCCGTGTATTGGTTGACCTCAGTTCCCATGGATGTGAGGGCAGTTGGCAATGTATAGGACTGGGTGTGTTTATATCTGACATGTCCTCTGTTGCGGGATGGGCTCTGATCTAATCCATCTTTGCCCATCTCTCACTGCGCTGATCCTGTGATTGTCAGCAAGACTAATAATCCTTTGCAAACCTTTTGCACTTTCTGTTTGCAAGGCACATTTAACAGTCACCCATTGGTGACTCGCTTCACTTCACTTGTCCTGGCTTCCAAGCCATTGACCCCTCTGTGCCTCAGTTTCCTGCTGTGTAAAATGGGGATAAAAATGCTGACCGACCCTGATGAATTTCTTGTCTGTAAAGTGATGTAATTTCTTTAGAGGGAAGGTGTCATGCCGATCACTGCTCAGATGGGATCTGCTCCAATTAACCGCATGAGAAGCAAATACCTAACATGCTTTTCTCGAAAGGTATCACAATTGGAGGGGCTGTATATAATAAACAAACTATGTGCAGCTCCTGATATACAAATGAATTAATGTGCATACAGATTGATTTCACTTTGCTTGCTATTTTATTTATTTATTTATTGGTAGGCAAATAGACTATATTAACATTTCAGCCACAGGACACCTTCTGTGCCATGCTGCGTGGTCTGCAATGGCCCATTGTATGAATGATATCAGGACACCAGTGTGATTATAGTTAAAATATAGAACAAGGAGCTAGAATTCCATCCTAGGTTCTTTTCCACACTGTACCAATGAGTCATCATCTGGCCTTTGGAAAGTCACCTAACCTGTCTGTTCTCCACTTGTGAAAAAGGGTGACCAATATTGACAGTCCCTCCCCAATAGCGAAGTTGAGAGGCTTCGTTGTTAATTAGAGCTCAGTTTGGTGAGGGATGCCCTATTATTAATAATTATTATTATGGCGGCACCTACAGACTCCAACTAAAATCAGTGTCCTATACTCCTAGGCAGTGTGCAAACACAGAGCAAGAGGCAACCTCTCCTCCAAAGAGCCCACGGTCTACATGACCAAGACAGACAAAGAATGGGGAACCGATGCACACAGGGAATCTGTGACAGAATATGGAATTAATCACAGATCTCCTGAGTCCCAGTCCAGTGCTTTAACCACAAGGCCACCCTGTCTTCCTCCTTCCATCCTTCTTCCTTGCATTGAAGGGAAAAGGCAAAATTCATTTCATAGGCACCAGCAGAAGCCAGGCTCTGGACCCCACGAGATGGAAAGTCTGCCAAGGGGTAGGGGCAGCTTCCCACAGTCCCCACTCGGTTGAAGCAGGGGGGCTGACCCCAGCTAAAGTCACCTGCAAATCAGGAAAGTTGGCTGGAGAAGGGGCGGAGCAGCCTGACCAGGAGACGTACAGATTCTGAAGCCCTCGAGAGATTTTAAAGCTGCCCTTTCTCCATAGGCAGAGGGTGGGAGGTAAGTTTTTGTCCCCCTGCCTGTCATTTGTGGAGAGTGCTCAGCACCTCGCAGATCCTGGATGTGTGTATGTGTAGAAAAAGAAAATCCAATGGGAAAGTAAAACCAATGGGAATTTACTTTAGGGGCAGTGGTAGGAAAAAATTGTCCTGGGGACAGAACTAGAGTTGGTCAGAAAATGGGGACTTCTTCCACAGAAAACTTTGATGAAAGTGGGGGGAGGGGAAATCATTTTTGTCAAAGAACCATACATTTTCAGTGGAAAATTTAAAAAAAAATGGCTTTGGGGTTTCAGTTTTAATTTTTTTTGCAGAAAGTGGACATTTTTTGTGAAAAAAATTGTTGTTTCCAAAATCCAATTTTCTCTCAAAAAAACATCTTGGATGGACAGTTTCCAGTTGCCCCTCATAAGAACAGTGCTTTCAGTTTGCACAGTGTAGGGAATTCAGCCCTGCACAAGGACTTTGCACTCCTTAAGTCCCACTTAAACCCTTAATATAAAGTTTAAATGAGACTGAAGTGGTGGATTGGTTTTGTACTGGCCCTCCATGCTGTGTGAATTTCTCCCATTGTGATTTGTCCCCAGCCTTCAGGTTGGGCAAGAAGCCACAACCACAGGCACTAACCCTGGAGCAATACTTTGCTATTGTGACCAGTGACTATTTGCATGGGATAAAAAGAAACTAGTGCAATCAGAAATGAGCAAAATTATAGCAAAGTGCTGCACGTGTGTGCTTGTAAGCCTGTGTAAAGGTGTAAGGGGGGAAATCTCATTTACATCAGAAACTTTTATCTGCTCAAGCTGTGCCAAGCCCAATGAAACACACAGAACCTGAGAAATTGTTTTGTGGATGGCAAACAATTCTCTAGCCTTTCATCCCTCTATGGCACATACCTGCCAACTCTACCCTGTTGCTCCTTTTCTCCTGCATACTAGTAGTATGCAGTACTAGGAAGGCTCGCAAACATCCAGAAAGCATCCATTATAACAAAGGTTTCTGTTTGCTACAACCAGTGAAAAATCTACTGAACCTAATGTTTTTTGTTTAGAAAATCATTTTGTTCTTTCTTATCTGCTCTGCGTGTCTGTTTTAAGCAGAGTGAACAGCATTAAAATACCGACCACCGCAAAGTGCAGCAAAGCAATTTATAATACCTGCTTTTGCCAAAAGATTTTGCACCAGTATGTCACGACCTATATGTCATATTTTTGAAGGAAAGTAGTTTTGTTTTGTTTTGTTTTGTTTTTTGGCAGTGGATTTTGAAATACCCACTCTGCTCTGGAAACAGAGCTGCCAACAGCCCAAATTAAATTTATTATTTGTGGTTTATGTATCTCCAGTGCATGTGTGAGGAGATACAAAAATAATGTTAGCAGTTATACAATACACAGGGTGGGGGAAATAAAGGAATCCGGAAATGAGACGTGTCACGCGTATTCCATGAAGGAGAATATCTCTCTAGGGACGTCCATCTTTTCACTCAGTCATATAATAAAGATTGTCCTATCTGAGCCATGTTTACCAATATCTCTCACTATCGTAAGTGCCATTTCCTGAGCAACCTCTGGGATAGTGAAACACACAGTGTGGGAGTCAGATGGCATTAGGTGGTAACTGAGCACTTAGCCTTGAATTGCCACAGGGTTTGCTTTGTAGCATAATTTTTTATAGTCAGACCCTTTCATCAAGAAGGGTCCCAAAGTACTTTATAAACTGTAACCTTGATCCTGTAAGTGACTGCACACAGGCTTACAGGTGTTCTGGGCAGGACCTCACTGACTTCATAGTGGATGCGTTCTATTCTATTCTATTCATTTAATTTCTTATACAGCTCTCATCACTGTAGTATCTGGGCACCTTCCAGCAATGCCTCAATCAGCATTACTAACCTTTGTTGTGTAGTGTTTGTTCTTTCATCCTGTCCTCAAGGGGAGAAGCATGTGCACTGGAGTGTCTTGTTTTAGTAGAGCTTTATTTATTTTCAATATACATGTTGCTATATGTTTATGGTAGAGACAGCACCTCACACAGTCTATTCCAGGATCAGAACCTAAATCTCAGAACTGGTTGAAAAATGCCAATATTTCTTTCTACAGGAAATTTTTTTGGGGAAATAAAACCAGTTTTTCATTGAAAACTAAAAACCAACAACATTTTTATGCTTTGAAAACTGATCATTTTTACCAAACATCAAAAAAATATTTCAGCTTTGCATTGAAAAACTGGAATTTTCTGAGGAATTAAAAAGGTTTGGGCCAAAAAGTCATGCTTCATCAAAAATATGTTTCATTAAAGCAATTTTCAGTCAGCTTTCCTGAACATAAAGAAATCATTTCTCCCACCACTCAAATGCAGCCAGCTCTGTGGTGGAATATGGTAGCTATTTCACAGCACACAGCAAAACTGCATAACAGCTTTGAAAGGAAGTAAAAAAGAACATATACATTTGAATCTACTTTGTGAATTCAGGATTCCAAACTCGCACTGACTGGCCAGCTTTCTGGAGCTAATCCCCGCCTTAAATGCTGAGAACGTATCTAATATTAATGATTTCTCTGCTCGCTTTAGACCACAACAGTACAGCTGACGTGGTTCTAATTTACTTGTCATGTATTTTTTCCATACTTCTTTGTAATGTATTGTATTTAATGTGTGTTACAGAATGCACAATTCCTAATTAATACTTTCAGGCTAGTCATGCACTGTGGATCAGAAATGTGTTTGGTCAGAAAATGTGCTTAGAAAAGACGTGGTGGTAATTTTCTTTCACCCCTGTACGATTATTGATACTCCCCTAAGGGAACTCATTATAGACACAAAACTGCCATTACAGCCTTCCAAGTCACCTGGGCCTGTTGCATATACAGGACTGCTGCAGCTCTTGGAGAAGTCACTTATGTGCAGGGTGTTGGAGTCTAATTGTGTCACTCTTTCTGCTATATAGATTGCTTTCTAGTTACACTATTTGCAGCAATGTTACAATAGCTTAAGGGGGAATCACCAGATAAATTAGGCCCACCAGGCCATACTCAGTTTAGTAAAGGAGAGCACCTGTTTCAATTAACCAATTAGATAGGCATATATGCAGCAGCAGAGGGAAGCAGTTTGCTTTTGTTTGAGAGGGCTGTATCTGGTCGATCTGTGTGGAATCACAAGCCTAGTAGCGTTGTTAACATGTTTTTATATCCTGTATTCTTTAACCATTTTGAAGTAATGACCTTGGGGCCCATTGGCAATAATGGGAGAAGGCTCTGCCCCCACAGAGAAATCACAAAGTATTATATGTTCTTTTTAAATGCATCTACCCTGCTTGTGTGGAAGTAAAATCTAAACCAAAAGAGTGGTGCATCAACACTACACAACGCCACAGCAGTGGATCGCTTGCAGTGCTAGGACCATGCTTCCTTTGTAACAGTGGTCAGTAAGTGATGGTGTATGTAAATGAAAACCCTGCTGTAACCTTCGCTGGGGGGCCATTACCATTCCACCATAAAGTGTGCACCCTGCTGTGCGACTGGTGGTGCAATCATTCAGTAAGCCTCAGACTGCAATATTTCTCATGGATTTGTGGTCCTTTGGTCTCTCCCTCTTCCTGAAGTTTCTATAGGCATCTAGTGCAACAACTCCACCCTCCAGGAGAAATGTCCATGTGCCAACATGGGTGGTGAAAAGAGCCAATGAGGACAATAGCTGTGAGTAAAAAAAATGTAATTTTTTTTTTCAGAGCACTGGACAATGTAGAGCACTTTTATCTCACCTTGCGAGGCCCCTGTATGCTTCTATGCAAAGCCCAATTTGTTCATGTTTCATTTCATCTGATCTGTTTAAAGTAATTGTCAATGCTGTCTGGGCTTTTTTAGTTTTATCCTAATTATGCTTCCATTTATTTAGAGTAGCTCCCAGAATGTGCTAGCCCTATGCAGCCATCCAAGAAGAGAGCTCACACTCTACCATTAGATGGACAAGCAGACAGAGACTAGGGGAAGGGAAGGATAATTTTTTACGCGAGTCAGTGAAATTCAGTGTAAGCAGCAAAGCAAAAGTGAGTTTTCAAGAAGGGCTTTACTATGGGTGGGGTAGAGGCTTTGTAGATAGACTTAGGGAGGTTGAATTGCTATAAAGTATTCCCTGATTTACTCTGTGCTCCCTTATCTCGTCTTATTGTAACCTTATTTGCTGCATCAGTCTGCCCGATGTGGTGTGTTGTACCTCTGAACCATTGATATCTAGTTAGATTGGGTAACAACTGCAGGTTAAAGGGTATATAGAGTCCTAGTCATTTAGTCGCTCAGTAGATGTCACCTTGCCACAAAGCAAACTGGCATGCTTGCCCTAAATTAAAAAACTTTCTACCATACTCTAGCCACCTCCTGTGGGTCAAAATTTAGTAGGTTCGTACCTATCTACACACCCATTGTATTAAAGAAAAACTATTGCGTATGATAAGTGCTTGACCACTAAAATCACTGCGGAATACTCAAATACCCTCACTTCTCAGTATCCCTTTTCTGTGCCCTGCCCGTCCATCGGGGAAAAGTGTAAAATTTTCCCCTCACTCTCCCATATCTCAATAGATTAATTTTCACTCAGATTTGCTACCAGGAGTTCAGCTCTGGGAAGAGATAAAGGACAGAAAGTTTAAGCCCCAGAAGTGTAAGCATATGAAAATGGAATGGTAATGTAGAAAGTGGTTTAGGAAACCTTAACTTTTAGTATGTACCACTGTTATCTGCTACAATTGAAATGCAGCCAACTCTGGGGTGGAATGTGGCAACCATGCAACTACATAACAGTTAGACAGGAGGTTAAGAAGACAGCATCTAATTTTAACTTAAAAGAACATAATTAGCCAAACTGCTGTTTAGCCAAGACATGAAGGCTATCACCACTACCCATGGAAAGTATCATGGGCTAGGCTATAAACCCTGCTAAATCCCATGAGCATGTTATAAAATTTCCCAAACCAAGCAGTTTGTGCAGAAAAACTTCCAGACACTTTTTTATGTTTATCTGAGCTGACTATTTTGAGACTTGGCCATTTCTAGATCCTGCCAGGACTGCTGAGAATATTTTGAGAGTGAAGGAGAGTATTGATCCTTGTTGATTTCTGGATATAGTCGTCATATAAGAGTTTGCTGTATTGCAAAGTAGCAGAGTTGAATTAACCCAAATAGCTGAACTCACTCTGCTGTATCCTGATGTTAGATTCAATTTGACTTAATCAAACCGTTGACAAGTGTTTCCCTCATGTGGCATAATTAAACATGGAGAGAGCTGGATAGTGTGTTCAGGATGAAGCCGGGAAGGAGAGAGAGCTTTAGAATTTCTGCTTGTTCCTTATCAGTGTCCCAGTAGAAGATTTCTGCTTCACTTGAGGACAAATTGCACTGCCCACCCGAACCCATGATCTTCAAGTATAAAAATGGAAGGAAACCATCACTGAAATCTCTCTGAGTATTGCTAGGGAATTATGTTCTTCTTTGTGGATAACATACAGCTGACTACCAATGCATCTGCTCCTATTAATAATAATACATCTGCTTTCTCATTGCATTTATTGTTTAATTCATTCATGCTGCTTGTTGGAAATGCCATCATTAAATTCCTTCTGGGCTATTGCTTGTTTTAAAGGAAACTCTCCATAGAAAAGAGACTTCCCGGTAAAGTTAGCACAAAAGAAAATCCCAACAACTCTTATTTATAGATCCAGGGCATGAGAGATTTCAAGATTTAAAGCTAGCTTTGTAATTTTATCCCTCTCATAAAAAATGTTCAACATTTCCCCCCGACCTTCAGAAATAGTATTCTTTCAAATGTCTGTGACCTATTTTTTCACTCGCTGTTTAAAGGTGAGTTCTAAAATATTGATTTTGTCCATTCAAATGGCAATCTCACAAGTTCTAATTCTGATGTAGCAACTGTGTATGTGTAACCCATTGGGGAATGTGTGTTACAGGTCCCATTCTGTGCCAAGCCACAGAGGATAGGAATTGTTACAGCTCTTTAGCTCAATCTATAGTAGCTCATGGTAGCTCTGGAGGTCCTGGTTTAATTCTGTGTTGGCTAAAATGACAGTCATCGCATATATTTGGTTCAGCTTGCAGAATAGGATCTTTTTAAGGAGCAAATTCTTACATTAGTAAGTTCAATGAGACAGCTCTCATGTTTGGTCTCACATTTGCAGAATCAGGCCCTAAAAGTTGACTGCTTTTGATCATCAACACAAGGGTTTGGGATTCTACTGTGGGGGATATGTGTTCAGGGTTTGTGCAGTGGGGAAATATCTAGAAAAAGATGGTGAGCAAAATGAATGTGCAATGAACTGTGTGTTGAGAAAATAAGCAATTTTAGCACTAGTTCATATAGGTTTAAGTAGAGAAGAGGGAAAATACTGAGTGTTGGTCTGCTTGGGAAACAGGCAGAGCTTGCGTGAATGACATCACTGAGAGCATAAATCTTGTTTTGTATGATTTATGTTAAGATGCAGTCTTGAATGAGTTTGCTTAAAGTGACAGTTTTCCCTTTTTAGTGAAAGTTAGGCTGTGATAAACCAGTCCAGCTGTAAAAATTAAAGGCCGAGGTGAAGCCCAGATGATTATAACACAGAAATGCAGAGCGGTCTTGCTGCCAGGACTCTTGCTAAGGTGACTATTATATGAAGTGTCACAAACGGAGCAGCCATTCTGAATTTTTGTTAAAGAAATAGCAGATACTGGTCATTTTTTCCCCCTGTTGTGACTCGATTTAGTTTTATTATTTACACCTGAATTGTGCCCTGCCAGACAGCATTTGGTGGTCAATATGCTTGCAGAATAATACACTTCACGGCCAGAACGGCTCATTCAACTGAGCTTTATGACCAAAAAAAAAAATTGATTAAGGTTCCGATTCCCTTGAAAACATCAAGCCCTTTTGTGATCTTTAATTGGGTTCACATTCTAGGTTGCTTGAGAGCAGAGTTAAAAAGCATCTAGTAATCATGTTATAGAAAATACATCCCCCTCAATGTCTGAGTGCGGTCCCATTTGCTGTAATGCACCCAAATGACTGAAACTGAGTAAGCTACTCACTCACGGGAACTTATTTCCCAAAGAGAGAAGACAGTCACTCTTATTTAAGCCATTTAAAATCACTGTTCGGGTGATCTCATTGAATTATTTGTAAAGCAAGTTCTCCGTTCACTCCATTTAATTTTATACTTTTTGAGGAATGAAACTATTGTCTCATCTCATATCATGATAAATGAGCAGAGCTACAGCTCAGTGGTGGATGAGCTACTGAAGGCATATCCATTCTGGAGTACTGAGACTGGAGTGAAGGTCAGAGAAGGATCAGGAGTATGTATGAGGAAACAATACTCTTGGCACTATTCTCTTAAAACTGCATGAAGCTGAATTGTGGAACATTTTATGGAAGCATTATTTTTTAATCTGATAGCCAAAGGAGTGTTCACCACTATGCACAAGGAATCTGAAGGGACCTTTTACATGTGACAAAGTATTTCTAAGAGTCACTCTTTAATATAGAGTTAGCATGCCCCAAGCAACAGGAACCCTTGGGTCTGATCCCGCTCTGCCTCTGTCCTTAGGCAGTTCACTTAACTTAACTCTGCTGTTATTTGCCTGTCTTTAAAAGGGGTGTAACACATGCAAACATCAACCACCGAGGTAGGTAATTTGCTTTGAAAATGGAAAGTTGTGTATAAGCACTATGTATTGTTTTATTTTTTATTACGTTGAGAATCTCTAGGTAGTTGTAATAATACCTAGCTCTTATACAGTCATTTTGATCAGTAGATTTCAAAACTAATATTTCAGCCAAAAAGGTAAATGAACTGAACATGGCAAACAAATGATAGAATTTTAGAAGCAGGACTTGCAAAAAAATGGGTGTACCCACTGTTTGTTGGATGGATTTAAACTGGCTACTCCTTACACTGGTTCCCCATTGAACAAAGTCTAGTTCCAAATTGCTGTACTGATTTTCAAAGATGTGCATAGTACTGGCCCTTGCTACCTTGAGAGAGTCCCCTCCTGCAATGATAACCTTACATGGGAGCTTCACTCCACTGGAAAAATAAAGCTGCCAACAAATAGAAAAGGCAGGACTTCCACAATAGCAGATCTGAGATTGTGCAACTCGCTGCCAGGTGCAATAAGAATGACTGTGGACTTCGGTATCTTCAGAGCTCAATGCAACACCTATCTCTCTGACTTAGCTTTTTGGTGATGTCTTGAGCACACCACCATCATCAGACTTCAGACACTTATTTCAAACCCAAAATGCAATAGCAGCTTCAAGGGGGAGAGATTTTTGTGTTGGCTTCTTGTGGAAAATGTTCTGACAGAACAGGTGACATAAAAATTGAAAGCAGGAATTGCAGCAGTTGACTCAAGCAACCTGGTTAATGTACAGGGCGTCAGTTGTCTAGAAATGTGCAAACCAACTAGAAAGTGCATCACATGCTTTTAATAAAACAAAACAAAAAAGCATGCACTTCTAGGCTTCTTTCCATTTTCGGTGGACAGAAATGATGACATGGCCTCAGAGCATTTCCTGGGCAATAATGCCATCTGGGGTCCCTGAGCTGCCACTTAGACCAGCTCCTCTTAACCAAACATTAGTCCTCAGCAAAATGTCCTTCCTTTAAGTTCTTGTTGCTTAAATATCGGGAAGGGGGGAAGGGGACAAAAATGATGATTCTGTAAGTGCAAAAATAAAACCCCTGAAGTAATGGATTTCTGAAAGGCCTGCATGCACATGTGTGTATCTGCCTTTGTGGTGCTCTGTAAGGCATTGCCTTGCAGTGGTTAAGTGATATATGCTGTACAGGCCTGATCCTGTATTCCTTCTGGGCGTGTTGGGTATGCAAGAAAAGTGGGTTCAAGCCCTAGGTTAGAAAAATCCGTTATTTATTTGTGATGTACAGATAAGGAGAAAAGTACTCAGTGGAACCTGGGCGAGGTACACATGGAAACTTTTTTTCGTACCGTCCTGCATGCAGTATATTAGCCCAGCTGATGGGTACTTAATTCCTCACTGAATTTAGCCAAGGCTGCCGGCAATCCACAGTAACCTTGTTCAGAGAAGTTTGATGGGAGAGTCTTCCAATCAATAGCAGGAGGATAAAGTTAATTTAATATTCCTTAAATGGATAGCAGTTTATGGGGATTTGCTTTATACCCAGCTATATTAATCTAGCAAACTCATTCTTTAAAAATGTTGAATAAACACATTGTTCAGTGAGATTTTGTTTTAATTTAGATACTGGGTTAATTTTTACTTTCCATAGCATATTGGTTGTAAAAGCATTTGTTTCCTAGACAAGATCTGAAGGAACAGAAGGTGCTCTTATGATTTATAGCTAGACATGGCAGAATTCAATATTTTTAAAAATAATATTGATGGATATATTGTTTTTAAAGCATTTATCCATTTAAATTTTTACAGTGGTGCAAAATTATGGCATTTTTTGCTTTTTAAATTTTTAAACCTATTTACATTTTCACAGTTGTGAAATTACGCAAGGGGAGGCTCAGACAATGATAGTAGACATTGAGATTCAAAACTTTAAAATCTTTATAACCATTAAAACACACATTGACAGCATTACATGTCCAAATATACCAAGTAAATATCACTTTAAGTAGTTCTCAAGCAGCATTTTTCTTTCTTTGCCCATCTGTAAATGTAGATGATTATCAGTGGAAATATTTTTGGTGGGTTTGTGTGTATGCAGTGAAATTGACGTAGACTGACAAAAATCCAATCCGTCCAAGCCTACCCAATGCTTCACAAAACGCACAGGGTATGTCTACACTGCAATAAAGCACCTGTGGCTGGCCCCTGTCAACTGACTCATGCTGGTGGGGCTCCAGCTGCCAGGCTATAAAATTACAGTGTAGACTTGTGGAGCCTGACCTCTGAGATCCCGCAAGGTGGGAGGGTCCCAGAGCCTGGGCTCCAGCCCAAGCCTGAACATCAATACTGTAATTTTATTGCGCTTCAGTCTGAGCCCTGTGAGTCTGGGTCAGCTGACACAGGCCAGCGACAGGTGTTCTATTGCAGTGTAGACGTACTCCAAAAAGCCTGGTCTCTTCCCTTAACTTCAGCGTTGGGGGGAGGGGGGGGGAAGGTGGATACCAGGGAGAAAGTGTGTGCAAGTTTGGCTATTATCTTCTAAATGGAACTGATCCTGGATAAGGAAGTGCGGCGACATTACGAGTGAAAAGGGCAGACTGGAAAATGGTAATTGGTTGGGTTTTGGTTTGTTTTTTAATTTTTTCCCCAAATGTCCCACACCCTGGCTATGTTGCAATTTTTTACAGTTAATTTTGTAAATGTTTTCCTTAGTGGAGTTTTATTTTAACTTCCTTAGAGCAAGCTTCTCACTGACTGTGCCCCTCTGCTCTGCCAACAGAGCTGCTGCATGACATTTCCCCCCTAGGGAGTTCTCATTAGCTCTCAGGGTAGATAATTTGTGAAGCAAACGCTTTTCAAATCAAACAGTCTGGTGATCTTATCTTTAAATGGTTGATATGCTTTCAGGAGAAGGGGAAGTCTGAACAGGTCTTCTAATTGCCAATCTGTGTGCCTATATATTGAAGGGGGGGAAAGATGTATGAAACTTGATTTTTGGATACACAGACTGGAGTTCTCCTAGCAGTGGATTAGGGCTCTTATCTCTCTATCACACTGATCATTGTGTGCTGAGATTTCAAACTACCCAAAAATACCAGATGAATTATTAGTGACCCTTTGCCCCCCCCCCAAAAAAAAAAAAAAAAAAAAGAATCAATATAGGAAGGCTGCAATTATTTTTGGTGGTGGTGGTGGAGCGGGAGATTTTCTTATAAATTAATTATACAGAACACTTTCATTTAGGGGAATGTATTCTTTTCCTGTATAACTGACAACTCCTCCATGAACGGCATTGGAGTACACTGGTTGGCAATGTATTGGATGGGGGAAATGGAACAAACCAAAGTCGTGACTGGTGTGACCCATTAAAGTCAGTGCATTTTCTTATGGTAGGGATGAACTTGGCCTATTCTTTCTGGATGCAACCCCCCACTTACAGAAGTCAAGTCTATTGCATTGTAATGTGTGTTCTTAAAATTATTTGCTATGACAGGTTTTCATGCATTCCTGAATCTAAATTATTAGGATTTCCCATGGTTGGAAGAGTTCTTTTGGGCTCTGATTGTTTTTCCTGGACTTGAGCAAGATGCAAATTGCTCTGGCCACTTGAGAAATGCTTCTAAGTACTTTCCCAGCTACAGCTATTCTCTGTCAACTCCAAAAACCTGGGAGAGGAGTGTGGTGTGTTGTGGGTGTGGGTTTTTTTAATATGGAAGGTTTTTTCCCAGTTTTAAGGATGGAAGTGAAATGTTGCTGGCAGTGCTGTTATGAGGCAGAGAGGTTCCTTCAAAGGTGGAAGACAGTTGGTGAGTTTTGCAATAAATCTCACTCCATTGCTGTTTCTAAGGAAATCAAACATTGGGCTGATTTGGGGGTCTAGTGTGCCAAGGGGCGTGTTTGCCTTACAAAGCTGCAGAGGTAACCTGTACAGAGAGAAGGGGAGCACAGGAAAGTTCAGAGATCTTCCCAGTCAGCTGGGTAATTATGAATGACTTTGTCCTGCTGTAGGCTGGACCTGAACATAAAGGGGAACTCACAATAGGGTCTTGTTGTTGTCTTGCTCCTTTAGACTCTGTGCTTCCAAGAGGTGATTATTGAAACAATAGAAATAGGCTCTTATTGGGGGCGGGGGGAAATTAGGTCTATCCAGCCGGTGCAGATAGAGAGCGTCCGGTGGGATAGGGCACTGGACAGCAAATCAGGAGACATAGGTTCTAGTGCTGGCAAGTCATTTCCCCTCCTGCCCTGCCTGTCTTATTTATTTCTATTGCAATGTCTTTGCGGTAGGGTGGTGTACACTGGGAACGTCCATCATCAGCATCGCCACATCTCTCTGGGTGTGGAAATCCACACGAGAGAGAGCTGCCAACCTGACCCCCCCAGCTTAGACAGTGCTAGGTTGATGGACAATTCTCCCCTTGACTCAGCTACCGGGAGATGGATTACCTATGCCAACAGGGAAACTCCTCCAGCCAGCATAGAGGTTCCAAGTGTAGACGTACCCTGGGTTTCGCTGTGGCTGTGGGGACCTATTATGATGGGCCCTGATCCAGTCGGGGATTTTGGCTGTTACCTGGCCTGGGAGGGAAAAAAAAACAAACAAACCCTGCAGCTTCCACCGTCCGCCTTCTGCCTTTGTAGCTGCGGGCAACTGGAGTCACCTTGCAGCATCCGCTTCCATGGCATGACCTCGCATCCACACTGCTCTTGGTACCCAGTGTCCGCCTTACCCTGCAGAGCGGCCCCTAGTCAAGCCAACCCTGCTTGACACTAAAGCGGCCCCTGAACTTCTTAACTGCACGGAGGATATTCCTCGCCCCTGCCCTTCCTCCCTGGGTTTGCAGCGAAGCTGATGGGTGGGGGGCGGGGGCGGGGGAGGTTTACTGACCCTGACCCTGGGCCCTGGAAAGGGTTAAAAGGCTCCCGTCGCTGCCTGGATTTCCGTGGGCAGGGCGGGTCTCCCCTAGGTGCCCCCGGGCAGGGGATGATTGATTGCATCTTCTTGAGGTCACATCCAGAGTTGTTTTGCTCCAGGGGCTTTTCCTGATTTCTGCACTTTGGTAGCTGGCCGGGCAGAACCGGGGCTCTTATGGTTTCCTTCCTAGTGGACGAGCTTTGTGTTGTCCAGTAAAGCGAGACTCCTGGCCTGGTTTTTAATGGGGGTGGGGCGGGGGAGACGGGGACCGGGGGGAGTTGACCCACCGGCGGGACAAGCTGGGATCTCCCTCTCCCAAGGCACCTGGGTAGTAAATACAGGTGGGAGAGCAGGATTGTGACTGTGTTGTGAACCTAGCGGGTGTCTATTAGTCACTGTGTGCGCTCCAAGAAAGGGCTGCTGAGAGGGAAGAATCAACACCCCCCCGTACCACACCCCGCTTACACAGCTAGAGGGGGGCTTCCAACCTGCCCCAGGGGCTTCGGGCTGCCTTTCCAGGCTTCCAGACATAAACCCCGCTTTCTGCCACCCCGCTCAGTCCGCTCTGCAGCCGGGGGGTCGGGCTGCCTCTCCCGCGTCTTCACGGCCCCAGGAACCCGGGGCCGTGCGTGACCTCGAGTTTAGCGATCTCGAGGTCCGAACGCACCTGGCTCGCAGCGAAGCCCCGTCCAGACACAGGGCACCGGGTGTTCCGGCTCAAACCCTCTGGCTGCCCTGTGGGAAAGGGCGTTCGTGCTCGGAGATCAGGCAAGCCGATGAGCCGGGTTCAGTGCACGCTGGAGCTGCCCCCTCTGGCCTCCCTAGCCTGCTCCCGCAGATTTCTGCTGCCCTCTTCCGTGACAAAGCAGCCAAGATGCGATAGAGCAAGAACCGAGGTGCGCCCAGCATCGTGCCCTTGTGCCTTTGCCGGGTGGGTGGGGAAGGAGGTGTCCCAGCACCATAAATGCAGATTCTCCCCCCCCCTTTCCATGTAAGGTTCGCGCTCTCTTCAGTCATACAGGCTCCTTTCCCTGGGGGGAGCGAAGGGGGTTTAGAGACCAAGACGTGTGAATTCTTTTCAGAAAAGTTGCCGAGACCTGCCCCCACCCAAAGGGGTTTAGAGGGAGAGCAACCCCCGTGGGGCGGGGGCCGGTAGCAGGAGAGTGTCCTCATTTGCACGTTGTTGACAGGGGTCTCTTGAAAACTCCTCCCCGCAGTAACTGATAACCTTTCCCTCCTCTAGACCCAGAGCAATTAAAAAAATAACCCTTGCAGGGGGGAAAACCCCGCAGATTGGAATCGAAAATAACCTTCCCGGTGGTTTTTTTAGGAGCCGTCCAGCCCCGGGAAAGGGACGGAGAAGTCTCTGGCTCTGTGTGTTGTAAAACGTCTCCGGGACGATTACAACATCGAGGCAGAACCCCGTTCTGGATTAATAGCCGGTCGTGTGTAGGCTTCATCTCGGCTCCGGAATTCTGCGGAGCCGAGGGTTTTCCATCGGGGCCAGATGGAGCGAGAAGAGCCTGCAAAAATGCCGGCCATTGAAGCCCATTGATGGCAAAGGAATTCGTGCTCTAGGTCTGGGTTCAGCTAAACCGGACTGCCCCTCTGCAGGGGAAAGGGAGCAAACCCGGGTCAGTACACAGCAGCTGGGTACCCTCCCCGGTGCCAACGTGTTATGGGAACGCAGGGCTTTCTGGATGGGGCAGAGCTGTGTTGGCAGAGCCGCTCCAGCCACTCCGCTCACATGCCGCCTGCGAGGTGTCAGCCTGCGGTCCGCATTTCTCTCCCCTCGCCCCTGGGTATATGACTCTCCCCCCACCGGTGTATGGAAGAGCCCTGCAGAATCACCTCACACTCCATAAGTTTTTTTTCCCCCCTTCTCCCACCCCGTTGAGCTATGCCCTTAACTACCTTGAATTTGAAAGGGAGTTATTAAAAAAGAAAAAAAAACCTGCTTTGTGTCTTAAATGAATAAAATATGTTCGTGTCCCATCAGCTCCCTGTTTGCGTCCATTATGCGCCTTTATAAGAAAAGGAGTTAATCACAAATGGGTTGCTACTGGCTTTTTGCACTTATCGCCTTCCCAAGAGGCAGCCAAAAAGGAGTTCACTTTCCCAGCTCGCTTGGCTTGGATCTTCTTTTTAGGAACCAAAAAAGAAAGAAAAGAAAAAGGGGGGCCTTTTAAACACATTTAAAGTACGCAGGAAGAACTGGGGGTGTGGATATTTTAAAACCGAGATTTGGCTAGAATCTCCCTGGGTGTATAAATAATCCACAGCTAGCTGCTCTCTGCCTGCAGATGACTAGTACAGATTTGGCGTCCAAACGTTTTTCAGGTGGGACTTGGAAGGGGTGACGCTCTTTCGAGAGTCCTAAGCGAGCCTCTTGAGTTGCAAGAACGAAAATCAAAGAAAGGAGCATTTGGGAAAGTCGTGGGTTGTTTTTTGTTTTTTTCCTTGTTTGCTTGCCCCCCTCCTTCCCCCCCCAAAAAGTTGATTTTTGTCAAGTGCTTGGACAGCCCTTGCAGAAAAGTGATTCTAAAGCGTGCAAAAAGAAATCGGTGATGTTTTGTTTTGTTTTATTTTAATCCTTTTTTTTTTTTATTTTATTTTTTGCAGGCGTGTGAGTGTGTGTGCTTTAAAAATCGGTTTTCAGGAAAAGGCAAGAACAATACAGCCTTTTAAAAATCTGCAGACTTCTGAGAATATGCCCCCCCCCCCCTTATTGAATACACCGGATTTCTCTTCCTAGCAAAGGGGAAGGTTTTGTTCGTTTGGACAGTTTGTGAATACTGGTCTGAAACTTCTTTCAAGTGGGAACTGAAGAGGGAAATGTTAAGTTCTAAGAGGAGACAATGCGTTAGCATCTTTGAACAGGGTCCCTTGCATGCAAATAAGGCTTTTGGCGATTTTGGTCCACTTTAATTGGAAGGTGGAAACGTGAAGTTAAGGAGACATTAAAAAAAAGTGAATCTATAGGAGTAGCTCCCCATATTCTGCCATATGGATTCGGGCTGGGTGTCTGTTGTCCCTTTCCCCATTCAACCCAGCAAATGGGAACGGTTTCAAGCCATGCAGATCCTGTCTTGATCTCCTGTAGCACCATCTCGGAGCCCGCTTTAAGATGAGAAACCCTCCGCGTCCCACTGCAAATGCTCAGCCCCGTAGAGTCTATGCGGAGCCGGTTGCACAGGCGGGCCTGATCCTTCCTGGCTGAGACGGGCCACGCCTGCCTGCCACATTCCCGTGCTGTGTGGAGCAGCAGCCTCTGCCTGTCACCTTCTCACAGCAATTGCGGATTTCTTTGGTCAGCCCCCTCCCGCAGCTGTGTGTCCCCCTTAACTGGAATCATCCCGCCACTTTGCTTTCCTAGGGGGGTTTGGCGCTCGTTTGGGGGATTGGTTGTTTGCTACCCCTCCGTGCTTCCACAGGGACGCGGAGCTCGCTCCGGCTCGGCTTCCTTTAGCCCGCCCTGCAGCTAAAACGAGCTTTCATCAGTTTCTCGCTTCCCACCACACCGCTTCCCCCCAGAGGGTCTCCGCGAATAATGCCACTGCCTTGGTGGCAGCCTCTGGGCTCCGCCGTCTGTGCGCCCCGCACCAGAAGGTAATCTGCCCTTTCCTTAGCGAAGGCAGCTGCAGTGTACGCAACAATATAATCCGGATTGATTCTTGCACCGGGCGCGTGTCCTGCTGTGGGCGACTTCAGTGTTTTGGGGTTTTATTTTATCTCCCCCCCCCCCCCACTCCCCCATCATGGAGCAAATTTGAAACTTGCAAGTTAGTTTAAATGTGAAACAGGTTTCCTGGCGCGTGGGGCTAAAGGGTAATAAGAGAGGCCGGGGTTGCCAAGTGGGATTCCAACCCGAGCAGCATCCCCTGCCTAGCCTTTCACTTTCCCTAGTGACTGCGCCAGCCCGGGGGTGATCTGCCTTGCAATGAATAGAAGGAGGGTGTCCCAAGAAATAGGGGCTCTCTCCTGTTCCGAAGCGAATCCTTGGTTCTATATTCCTCAGCCCACTAACTGGACAACTATTCCCCCACCCCGGACCAGGGGAGTCTGTGTGAGTGCATAGCCTGCCACTTAATGTGCACTTTATTTTATTTCACTTTCTTGCGTTTGGTTTCTTGCCTCGAGACAGGCCGTTCCAGCCAGCTGCCTCCCTCTGCTTCCTGGGCGCTCGAGGTAGATGCTCTGCCTGCCCCCAAAGTTTTTACCTCCATCTCTGCGTTTCAAGTAGCCTTTTCACCTCCTGGTTTCCCCCCCGTTAATGTCTTTCTCTCTGCCCCCTGGGGGATTGTGTCAGGCTGGGCCCCGCCAGCCCTGGATGACTTTTCATAGCTCTTGGCTGTGTGCAGACCCTTATTGGAATTAGTGGTCAGACTCCTCATTTCCCACAGCCATAAAAGGTCCTGAACTCAATTAATGGCTAATAATTATACAGCCAACTCCGCTGCAGCCAGCATTAGCATGGGAGGCGAGGGCACGGGGAAAACAGGCATGTAAACGGAGGTGACTTACTAAATATGCAGCAATGTTAATTGGGGTAGCTCAGTATAAACAGAGGGCGAAATAAGGTAACTTGTCTTGTTCGCTCTTCATCAATTGGCCCCGGCTTTATTTACACCGAGAAGAAAGAAAACGGACCCAATTTATACACGCTACAGGGCGTTGAGATCAGACTCCCTCGCAGCATGTCCTCCCAGCTCTCAGACTTTTGAAGCCACCATCATTTGATCAGGAATCGTTGTTAATCAGAATTAGTTAGGGACAATCTCCACCGTCCCCGCCCTCCACATCCCTTTGCTTTGCCCGCTCAGGAGAATTCGCTCCCTCTTCTCCCCAGGCAAATTCTACTCGAAACGAAGCAGGGCTGGCGATTCCGCTCCTCTTTTCCACGCGTCTTCAGTGAAACCGGCTCGGGGCAGCTTTGAGCTGCGTTTGGAAAAATTAGGGGAGGAGGTTTTGACTATTCAGTGGCAAAGATCTAAACTGACCTTCCTTCCATAACTGTTGTGAACATAAAACTAGCTGGGAAGGCAGCCGATCCCTTTGCAAGATAATAAATTAAATCTGCACGCAGTTCAGTTTAAGCCGCCCTTCCCTCCCCCCAGCTTAATTAAAGAAACTCCCCTCTTGGGTTACCAACCTCTGGTGCCCGGTTTGCTGGCTATTAAAAATCGATCTACATTTTGATTTCAGACAAATGGAGAGGGATAAGGTGTCGATCTCTCTTTAGAGAATTAATTTTTATACCGATGTAGATTGTCTGGGTCCCCCCCCCCTCCCCTTTAACCCATGCAGTTTGCAAGGGTTAACTTGCCAAATCATCATACGTCACTGCCCGTTAAAGCGCACACCTTTGAAAGAGGTGGAGAAACGAGCTCCTTTTAGGTAAACAGAGACGTTAAATAGAACGTTTTAGTGTCTTAGAAAATACCTGTTTCAGTGGGGAAAAAGAAAGTGCTTTTCCAAAAATGGTTTTCGTTTGCGGCATAGCTGCTAAATTATTATAATACCCAGGCCCATCAGAAAAGCAGACCAAAACTCCTAGCAGGATATAGAACAGCCTGTCCTGTTAAAGCATGATACTCTCGCCTTTTCCATACAAAACGGTTTAATGGCTTATAACCTCTCAATTGCTTCTTAGTGTAATTTAGCAAGCCTTTTCCGCACCACAAAGCCTTGAATCAAACTTAAAAAAAATACGTTAGCATTAATTTAAACTTCCTTTCATACAAGACCATCGGGATTAATTAGTTTGTGCTGGCATCAGGCAAAAACTAATTTGATTTCCAGGTTGGCATTTTAAGACACTTGTGCATCATATTATCCAGAATGTGTGGGGTTGTTTTTTTTTTTTTTTAACCCTTCTGATATGGAGGCTTGACGATTCCTTTTATCCCTGGTTTGAACATATGCGCTGCTGCTATGCTTTGGACCAGCCAACGGTAGATTTGCACAATCGACTGCAACGAATTTGAAGGAATTCTTAAATTTATCATGCTCCTTTTACAAAAAATACTTAAATGCAGATTTACATGGCACATTTTCAGGGGCCCAAAGGAGCCAGTTCCCTCCCCCCCCCCCCCTCGGAAATGAATAAATTGTACTGAAATTAGTTTTGGGACAAAAATCTATTTTAACATTAAAAAACTAACAAGAAAATACTTTGCATTAGGAAGATACGTGCAGTTATATATTTAGATGACATGAACCTGATAGAATCAGTGATTTCCCCCTCTTATTTCATTTCTAATGTTCTCAGTAAACTTGCTTTAAGCATTCTTGGTTATTTGGGGTTTTTCTGGTCAGAGGCCAGCAGAATTTCCTCTTCATCTCCTTCAATGAAGAATGATGTTTCCTAAGCAGCTGTTGAGGGGTAAATAATGTTTGGGTAAATAACGTTTTTCCAAATTAGTATGCAAATGCACAGACCTTTACTCAGGGAAGGCGTTATTACAGTGTGTTAGGTAAATAACATGCCCTAAAAAAATGCATAAGTGTTTACCTGATTCTAAAGAGCATTTGTGCACTTTCATCGTGACATCATCAAGGTCCGTTCTTTCAGCGCCTCTCCATTTTCACCCCCACGTTCCCCCTTGCGCGCGCACATTTTATTAAACACCATTACACACACAAACAAAGGGGGGCAGCCTCTGGGCACAGATTTACCAGCAGAATTCTTTGGCAAACCGGGGAAAAAGGGGAGTAGCTCCGAATTTTAAATCTGGCTTTTCTCAGCCCGCGTGTTGTGTCGCAACGTACGGTGTTGTTTTAGAACGTGAGTTTTTTGCAAATCGCTTTGTGACCAGTAGTGAAACCTATGATTTACACACACACACACACGAGAGAGAGAGAGAGAGAGAGAGAGAATTATTCCAGGGTAGCCGCAAACATTTGTTATTAAAACAAACACACACTTTCCCATTGACAGGCGAACTGTATCGGAGTGAAAGAATGACATGCATCGACACACAGGATCTTTGCACAGCGGCTCCTTCTTCATTGACTTGCCCAGTCCTGAGTTCAGGGTTCTGGCTTGCCCTGGCCCACCGCTGCTGACCTCCCAGCCACCCTCACAGGCGGCAAGTGTGTCTAGTCTATCCTTAACTGCCCCCTTGTGCCTGCATCATGCAGAGAAATAGGGCTTTAAACCACGGGTGAAAGATGCTGGCATTTCTTGGCATAATGGGGGATGAAAGGAAAAGCAAGCTTCCTTTGCTTACGTGGTTCCAGGCAGCTACAATGTGGTTGTTGTGTGTGTTGTTTTCCTTCGTTTATTGATGGCAGATTTGGAAGGAAAATCTCTAGGCAAACGTGTGACATTCTTCCAGTCTACTCTGGGGCTCCCTGACCCTGGAGGAGAGCTGTGTTTCCATGTGCCAATGGGAGCCTACGTTTGGTTTTTTTAAAAAAAATAATTCTCTGTATAATCTCCCTACAACTCTGGGCAGGAACAATCCGCATTTGTGCTGAAATCCTCAGGGAGAGACCGCGGTGCCTCTGCCGCCGCTCCTGCTCTAGCCACTGTATCTCCTTTGAATCTGCTTTGCTCCTTAAAAACGCACTGGCGCCCAGCCGCCTGCGCCATGTAAAAGCCCTGGTTTTGAAGCAGGCGACTCTCAGGTGCTGCTGTGCGCGCACACAGCGCACACCCGCTGCCGAGTGCCAGCGGCTGAAGGCGAAGATGACCACACTGGATTACTGGTGCTTTGAACCAGGATCCTTGAACGCCACGTTTCGCCTAGGGCGCGGATTTTCAAAGCCGGCTTCCTGCAGTCCTGACGACACAGGACTGGCTAATGTAAATGCCAGCCGGCCGCCCCGTAAATGACACCCTCTCTAGCACCCACCTTAGAGCCCCAGAGGGTCACCGTTAAAATGCAAAGAGCGGCTGTGTGTCTCGGCGCCGAAATGGACCCTGGTTGGGCTAGGACACCGAGATGAAGGTGGAAACGGGCAGAGGCCGAGGAGATAAACCCTTAAAATGGCGATCTCCCCAGGGCTGCTTTGCACGACAGCACCACCCTCTCCAGACCCAGCTGGGGGACCTTTGCTAAGGACAAGTCTCCTTCGCCGACTCCAGTGCGGAAGGAGCTCTGCCCTCCTCTTTCTTACTCCGTGTTTTCCTTTTAAAAATGGCAAGGCCTGACCGTTTTCATAGGGGGGAGGAAAGCGCTTTTAACATCCTGCCTAAACGTGACCCCCCTCGGGGGGTGGGGGGTAGCTTTGCCCCAGCCTGAAACCAGCTGCAGGAATGCACCACGCTTGCGATGGGGGGCTCCTGGCTGTGAAATTCGCCAGAGGTGGCAGGGGGTCCCCGTGCCCTGCTCGGTCACTCACCCGGATTGTCTGCATCAGCGGAAGTCCTTTTAACAAGGCTCCAGGGCTAGCTGGAGGAGCGGCGCTTCTGTAATGCTATGGAGACAGAACACAGGGTTATTTGGGTAGCTAGCCATGCCAGGCTCCCTCCTCCAGCCCTAGCCGGCAGACCAGAAGAGCAAGGAAGAGGGAGCATTCCTAGTTCCCTCGCGTATTATTTTGTGCTCCCCCTCCCCCTCCGTGCAAGCGATACGCATTCAAACAGGTGCAAAATGGGAGCATCTGGATTGCTTTGTAAAATCAAATAGCAGACGCATGACAAGCTAGCCGGGTATCATCTGGCCAGGGGGGTCGGGCTTTTGACAACAAGCCGCAGAGTCGATATTTGAGGATGGCTAGAGGTTTCTTCTTGGGTCAGGACTGAAGGGTTTGGTGTTTGGGATTTGCTGAGCAGCAGCATTTAGTCTTCAGTCCATTCCCCCCCCCCCCCCGGGAGTTCAAGTCTGAAATGCAGCGAGCACCCTTTGCGCTGTGCGTGCGTATAAATCAGAGACGTGGGGATGGGGGGAAATGCAAACCAAATCAAGCTGTTAGCCGGTTATATTCTCTGCATAACGAACGGCACCGGAATAATTAGAACGTAGAAGGAGCGCAGTGTAAACAGCGATCACTCCTTGATTTGATATGATTTAAGAATAAAACGATCAAAATGTGGTTTTGGTTTAAAAGCACGTTTGTAAAAGGGAACAGCGGGGATTCCTGTTCAATTATAAATACTCCCCTCTGTCCGGAGCAGCAAAGCAGACTTCTTATTTTCAATCATTTCAAAATGTTTATAAATATGTATGTAAATTTTGAGATTTATTCTTGGCGTTTTAATTCCTGCAGCACCCCCGAATACTTTATGGTAAATCCGCTGTCAGTTTTCTATTTTGTTGGATTTTTTTTGCGGGGGGAGGGCAGGGAAATGGAGGGGAAATTCCCCCTTACTCCCACCATGGGCTATTTTCTTCATTGTAAATGATTGTAGGTCAGATGGTAACGGGAGGAGAAGGGACGGGGGACTGGAGAAAACCCATTTCGATCTTTGTTGCAACATTTACATTGATACATGCACATATTTACTACCTCCGCGTTGTTAATACAAGACAGGAAAATCATTTCCAAGTCATTTCAAAGCTGCTCCCAATCTCTTTGCCTTTCCTTAATTCAGAGCCCACCAGCTCGTTTGCTTTGTTTTGAATTTCATATCCTCCGTTTAATTAGGAAGGAATAAATAAAATAATAAGAAAAAAAAATAGATCCATCTTGTCACCTGCACTGTCTAGGAATTTGTAACGAGAAAGTCCTGCTCATAGAACTGGCTCCCGGGCGAGTGGAGTGCAGCATTGAGAGCAACGCTTCTGCCTTATTATTTCTGGAAGGAAATATACATAACCGAGCTGCTGGATATTTGGCAATCGAAAGACAGGCTTATGATTAGAAGAGTTGCATAAGAGAAATGTCCCTGCAAAGCCAGCGAACAGCACTTTCAATTATACCTTTGTGTAATCTGTATTAATAGCAGTTCTTACACGCTAGCCGGCTATAGAGGGGAATGCGGCGGGGAGCAGAGGAAAGAGTTGTATAAAAATCCTTGAGATTCCGCTGTGTTCTTTTCGCAGGGGAAAGTGATTTCTGACCTTCTCATATAGTTTTAGCTCTTCCTAAGCACCTGAGTGCACCTTCCCTTAGCCAGACAGCTGGATTCTCGCTCAGGGGTTCAATAGATCATCTAACAGAAGCACTGTCTGCAGTTCATTGCCACACCATTGCTATTCAGGTTTAACATGATGCAGTTATATAATGTGCGTGTTATGCAGTGTAATGCTATTGTTAATCGTCAATGCAAGATGAACCTTGTATATTCGGACTCTAGCAAGAATTATTTGTATACAAAATTCCCTTTTTAAAAATAATCAAACCTGTGTGCAATTAGCAATAGCACGCTTTTATATACTTCATTTAAAATGAATCTGCTGTTGATACTCGAATCCTGACTCATGTGAATTGGACTGGAGATTATATTCATATTTGTTCAATCGGATTTTTTTTAAATGCCATTTGGAAAAATAAATCGTGATTCTCTCCCCCGTCTTCCCCCCTATGTCTGTTCTGCAAAAAAACTGCGAATGGACAATAATATCGAGAAGAAAACAACTAAGAAAATTTCAGTTTAACCCAAACCTGGCTTTTCCGTCACCCGCTCATTTTAAGGCGGTGGAAGATACCTTCAGTCTTTTCAGGAATTATTTCAGCTGATTTGAAATGTCAGGTCTACTGTTTCAACATTTAAACTAAAAACAATTTTGGGTTTCAGACCTTTGGGTCTCCACAATGAAGCGAAACGACTATCTCTGAATATTAATGCATTTCCAGGAAAGAAATCTGCGACCAGCAATTCAACACTTTAATCAACACGTGGTTGGACATTTCAATATCTATAAAAAAAAAAATTAGGCTCCTTCTCCCACCCCCCAACCTACCACCCCCCTTGATTACTAACTAAGGAGCATCAAAAAAGGCCCTGCTTCCATCTGCAATTAAAGGGCACATGGAGGAGGGGGAAACCCAGTAATTAGCAAGAATAATTCCCCCCCACCACCACCACCACCACCACCTGCAGTGCAAAAGTTCAGCGGGCAGAATGGCTTCCAGGAGAGATCCGAGACACCCATCTAACTTTCCCTTTGTTTTTGCAATGCCCTGGAGAGACAGGCCTCCTGACGTTTCTGCTAGCCAAGTCCCGATCGGTTTCTGCACCTTCAGTGCAAATCGGAGTACTTGCCCCAGCCCGGTTGCTTTACTGAATGTTTATGAAGTCGCTCTCCCTCCATATTAATCTCATTAAAGCCTACCTTTCAACCTTCTTCCGTGACCATCTGACCTGGCCACTTGAATTAAAATAGTGCTTTCTCCGCAGTCAAAGGCAGCACATCAATCACCCAGCTATTTACACTTCGCTCCTTGCTTCAAAGAGGATCTGTCTGGTCTGATCTGTCTGTGCCTCCACTTCCGGGGATCACGGACAACTCCAATGTCTAGGCAGTGATCACTTAGTCGTAGCAGGATTTCAATTTGTCCCGAGGAGGGAATCGCTGCTATTATTTGGCGTCCAGAAAAGAGCTCTGCCTTGGTACCTAAAATGCAAAAGCGGCACGGTATTCATCCTTGCTTTCTCCAAGCCCGGGTCTTGTCTTCTACTCCCAGCCCCTTCAGTGGGTACGAGATGGGTAAGGTACAGCCTCAGGACTGCATGGGCCAGTCCAGACAGGAGGTCGGGCTAGATTTTTTTGTTGGGGGGGTGGGGGAAGCTGGAAACGTATAGAAATTATATGGGATCCTTCTGAAATCCAAACTCAGGTACCTGCCAGAGCTCTGAATCAAAGGCACAAATGGAGACTGGACCATATGTTTCTCTTTAACGCAGTACCCGGCATCCTAATTCTCAGCCTCTCTCAAAAATACACCGGCGAGCTATTCTTTTCACCTTTTAACACTACGTGTCTTAATAAATTGGGTCGAAAATGAGAAGTGGAGAAACACACACGCCACGCAAATAGCATAGATTAGGTGTGACTGCATTTTGTGCTAAACGGAGCCGCTCTCGGCTAATAATCCGAACAGAATTTCAATTCCCCTATTAACAAGATCAAGTTTACATATATATTTAGCAGGTAACATTATTGGCCGTATGCAAATATGCACAGCGGAATTAAGACAGGACTCTGATAGCAAAAGTGCCAACCCTCTTCCCCCCACCCCCCGAAAAAGTGTGAAAACGGTGTTTACATTTGTAATGAAAATGTTCACAAATCAGCAAATAGGGGGTGGAAAGAGCAAAGACGTTACGGTATTCAAAAATATATATTTTCGTGAAAACCATTCAAGGATGGCATGATGCAAATCACCAATAATCATTTGAAATAGCCCCGCAAACCTCCGAATCAAAGCAAAAAAAAAAAAAAAAAAAGGGCGTTAAAGGAAAAGTTACAGTAAATAATAATTAAAAGTTCATTTAAAAAACAAAACCAAAAAAACCCTCAGGAGCATGTTTAAAATACTTGCAATTGGAAAACGACACCCCCTGACAAGGAGAATGCTACAACATTGCTATTAAATAAGTAATAATAATTAATAATAAATAATCACCTCTTTATAGGATGGTACCTTGGTCCTTAAATATTGTCCAGTGTGTAAGGTCAGTGTGCAAAGGGGTTAGGCGCAGAGAGGGTTGATTTTTCTTAAAGGGGCAGATCAGGAAAAGGCTGTGATGGTGCTGGGGGGGGGAGGGGGAGATAAGTGATCTGAAGAAGAGGATAGGACCAAAAAGGAGGAAAAAAAAAAAAAAAAAAAAGAGCCCCGATGGTGATGAATACATTGGAAAGTTTTTTTGGCCCTGGCGAGGGTGTCAGATTGAATGCTCTGTGCGCATGTGCGAAGGTGTCCAAACTGACAATGCTGGGGAGATGAAGATAGTGTGTAGCTGCTTCTGGGCTCAAGGAGGAGGAGAAGAATCCACAAGCCGACAAGATGAGATCCAAGGCGAGGGCGAGGAAACTGCCCAAAAGTAGGTTTTTTTCTTTGCGTCCTGCCGCTCCCCATCTCCCCTCCCGGCTCCCGCCGGATCTGTGCCGCTGGAGAGCTTGGCTGGGGGGGGGGGGAGCTGCCGGCCGGGCACGAGCCCCCTTTTCCGTGCCCTTTCTCATGCCTAGAGCTAGAGAGAGGCGAGCCCCGCTGCCCACCCCTGTTTGTGCGTGTGGGAGCTCTTCTGCACGGAGGCGCGCTGAGCGCAAGAAGCGGCGGCTGGCAGTTTCCTGCGGGCGCAGGGTCTCTCCCTCTCTCTTGCACCCCACAAGCGCTTTGGTGGGGTTCGCTGCAGAGCGACGCGAGGCGAGCAGAGATGGCAAATAACCGGGGGGGGGGGGAGAAGCGAAAGTTAGCTGCAAAGTTGACGAAAGGGGATAGCAACTTTTTTTTTTTTTTTTTTATTGAGTCGTTCCAAGTCTTGTGAAATAATATTCCTGGCTTTTGAAATAGTGGGCGCTAGAGGTCTGCGTTTGCCGCTAGCCGTCTGGCTCCAGAGAGACTTAGCTTTGGAGAGAGAGAGAGAGAGAGAGAGGGAAAAGCCCCGCTCGTCCAAGGGACAATTATTTAGGGGAGGGAGAGAAAGGAAGAGAATTGGTATCAAAATGGATCCTTTCTCGCTCAGGGTTTGGATTCGCGCATTCCTAGAGGGAAGACGCTGACACCGAAAACTTTAGACTCCCAGCTGGGGTGGGGGGGGGGGGTGTTAAGAAGGTTGGGGGGGGGGGCCGACAAGGGGGTGTCTTTATATCTGTTGTGATTTTGGAATTTCCACTCCTAAAGTTTGCGGCAGATTTTTCCCACCTCCCGGACTTTTTTTTTCTCTTTCTTTCTTTCTTTCCTGTTTTGAAAACCTGAATTTTCACATGAGGAGTTTGGTTACTGTAGAAAAGGGTGGTTTTATTCCTATTCTCCCCCCCCCCCCTTCCCCCGGCTTCCACCTCTTTTGTGGAGTCCAGCTTTAAGTACTTGCCGTGTTTCCGAGCTGATTCGATATTAAGGTTTTGGTGCAGTAGGGAATTTAGGTGTCCAGTGAGTCTGTCAAAAGCTGCCTTTTTTTTTGTTTTGTTTTTTACTTTCTGTTTCATTCTGGCTTTGTGCAAAATAACTGGAGACTGTAAGTTCAAACTCATTCTCTGTACTACTTGCAATTGTATTTTAATACGCTGAGGGATATTTTAAAAATCGTGGTGTCTAGTTTGTTTAAATGGTGGGCGCTTTCACACTGGGTCTCTCCGGGGTAGGAGTTTGGACTTATTAATGCTTTGGACGTTATAAGAGTATGGGGGAATGTGAGAGCAGCCCCTCTGCGTATAAATACACTTTTAACATAGGTCATGGCAGTGAGGAGGTGAGAGAATTGTTCCAGGTAAGAGGAGCGAAGTTTGTGTCTCTGCATCAGTTGTGAAATGCTGGGAAAAGAGGCATTAGAATCTGAAATGACCATGCGTTAGTCAGGGGAAGAAAACTAACTCGTATTTTAGGTTTCTTTTATTTTGTAGTTGTAAACTTTTAATTTTCCAAAGGGGCATGTAGGTGACAGATACACACAACCCCCCCCTCGCTATTTCAAGGGTTTATTTAGTCAGTCGGGGGCATTCTTATGAAGCATCTTCACTTTTTCAAGGCCGGGGGCTATTTTTCATGGTTTATCCGGTCTGAGACCTACCTCTGTCCGGACTGTGGCTTTCCCCCTTCTTTTGGTTGGAACTGCTCTTCCAAATTTTGAACAGTACTGTCCGAAGTCACAGTACAGCCCTACAGACCTGCTTAATAATAAAGCAAATCGCATTTTTCCAGTAGTTTGCTTTTCTTTTAATCATTGCAAAGTTAAGGGCGAGTTCCTTTGCCACATAGTCTCCGAACGCCGAAAGTTGGACACTTTTGTTTTTAAAAGGACACAACTCACACGCAGCTCCGAGGCCCAGCAGCTTACCTTTAAGGTTGTATGTTTCAATATGCTCTATTACTACACCAAACCACCTCCAGTAGCTGTGTGCATGGGTGTAATGTCCTCACACCTGGCTCAGTGTGGCTATGGACATACAAATGCTTCTTACAAAAGCGTGCATGTTTTACAATTTACGTGATCACCACTGAGTGTATTATTAGGGAAGCTGTCTTGCAATTAATACTGTGATTTTTCATCTATGGATTACACGCCCCCATTAGAAACCCCCCGTAAAAATACCAAACGTTATTTATTATTGCCTTTTATTTGAGGAGCTGAACATTTTAAAAAGACTTTTCCCCCTCTGGTGAAGCTAGCTTGAGTATAATGGAGGAGATTTTATTTTGCAGTTTAGCAGCTCTGATGGGCATGTGTGTAATGCAGACGTGTGCACAGCACAGCTAATTATACACATGAAATCCCATGCATCTGTGTGCAATGTATATAACACACACCGCTTGCAGCTCAGGGTAATTGTGTGTCTGTAGCGCCTTTTCCCCTGCTACCAAATTAGAGCAGCTCCTGGAGAGAGTTCGGTAAGTGAGAGAAGCGCTAAGAAGTTTTCAGTGCCTGGATTGCTGGGGAGATGAGTTGGGATTTCTGTGCTTGGAACGAGAGACTTGGTTTCTGCACTCGGCGCTGCCGTTCAAACGCAGGTCATTTGAATGAGCGCTAACACGAGCTGGAAGTGTCTATTTGAAAGGCTGAGCTCTGATTAAAATCAGGTGTTTAATACAATACACGGCCCAGCGGTTTATGGGGTTTGAGCCGAGGATTTTTAGGGATCACAGTTCAAAACAGTAGCCCACAGCTACGGTTTCCATATCCCAGGAGGATTTATTTGCAAAACAGATTATCCACCTACGCGCCTGTGTGCATCTCTCTGTGTCTCTAATACAGTCAGCTATTGATATTCCCACACATCACCCAAAGCCCCAGCACAAGCACACCTATGTAGCCACACTCTTTACGGCTCTAGCCTATTAATGTGTGCTTGTAGTTATTAATACGCCCATATATCCTGTGGTAAAGCGATACACGCACATTCTGCGCCACTGGTATGCGGGCGAGAGGTGCGCAGTATATTAAAAACACAATCTGTTGTAGAATTTCATTTCATTGGACAATATTTTAAGCAGATGTGAAGCTCTCCTGGGAGTTTGACTCTATTACCTGATTTCGAAAGGGGCTGGGAGAGCCGGGGAAGGCTCGAGTGAAATTCCTCGGAATTTTCCTTTGGCTAACAAGGCGAGAGGCGAGCCTAAAAAGCTAAAGTAATTCCCAGCTAGAGGTGCAAATTGTTTTGGATCACTTCAGACTATAATTTATCTATTGGGACAGGAGCCTCTCGGCTTTAACAGCAGTAAATCAGAAGAGTAGGTTTTATAATCAAGTGAGAGAGGGCCAAACTACGGAATTTCACAGCCAGAGAAATTAAACATACGGTATCATATGAATCTGAACTCTGCGTATTATATAACCAGCTATCTATAGGTATCTACACACACATATACTATCTACAATACGTCTGTGTGTGTGTGACTGTCTGCGTATATGCACAGACACAAGTGCATATGCTACGCGCCTGCAGAAGCAGCCGCTTGCAACACTTTCTATATTTTGCCAAGTATTTTCAATGAATGTTGTTTGATTAGGGGGTTTAATTACTCTGTCTTCTCTTCTAAACCCCTCTTGTACTCGGCGATCTGTTAACCCTGAAGGAAATTTCAGCTAGCTCCTCAGGTATAAAAACAATCTCGAAAAAAACAAGTCTCTCTCTTTCTCTTTGTCTGTCTGTCTGTCTGTGTTTGTACGGATAGTATTTTAATGGGCCTTACCATTTAAAAATGAAAATAATCAATAATAAGGGAGACCCTTTCACTGGGACTGAGAATCTCTCTTCCCGAAATGAAAAGGTGGTGGGACGGGACACCAGCTATTCAGACGTTAACACATTTAAATCCGATTGTAACGCACCAGATTTCGACTCGCTCAATTTCGCGATCAGTAGATCACTTTGCGAGGGGTCCCACTGATTTTATTTTTTTTTAAAGGCCTTATTCTAAATCTACATCCATGTTGGAACACGGCGGCCAACCCTTTTGCCTTCACATTTGCTTTTCATTACTAGGAACATGGCAGAGTTAAAGCTTAAGGTTTGGGTTTTAGGCGACGGTGTACCAGGCTTCAGAGTTGAGCTGGCCTAAAGTGTTTCTTAAAGAGAAACGGGGGCGAGTCCATCCTCTCCCTGATTCGTCCCGTGCAAAGGTTTTCTAGTGTTTATTACCGATTATGCGGCCTGAATCTTCTCTCTCCAGGAGGGCAGGTTTGGCCTTTCCTTTTACATATATATATATTTTTAATCGACTCTATGAAAATGCGTCAGTGATGCGACCATGGAAGGAAAAGGGAGAGAAGAGAAATGAACAAAAAAAGCTGAAAGCCAAGAGACTCGAAGTATCCGCCCCACTGTTTTGAACAGAAGGTCCTACCAGCGCAGAAAGAAAGGGTTGGGTTCACCTTCCTGGCTTAAAAGGGACCTGAAGCATGCAACCTGCCTGGCCCGCTGTGCGCAGAGCAGACTCCCAGGCCTGGGGAGTGTGTTCTTGAAAACAACGCAGGGAGTCTAGCGTTCAAAGCCAGGGGGTTGCTGTGTCTCCTCTGTGGGCCCTAGCTCCGTCGTGCCTGTGTTGTCTGACCTGGGGGGGGGGGGGGTGTTGGTGGAGGCGGTTTTAGGAAAAAAGGTTGGCGGTGCATGGCTTTGGTTAGGAAGTCTGGGGGTCTCTTCCTCCCTCCTGGTTTGGGGCTGGCTCTGTGTGTGCGCGCCCCCTCCGCGTCCATTTCCTTACTGTAATCTCCCTTGTCAATCGCTTGCAAAGCGGCCCATGTGCTGCCATAGCAATGGGGTCAGGGAGCAGACAGCCGGGGGCACCGGGCGGGGGGGCTTTATTCTGCGGCTGCCACCGCGGAGGGCAGAAGCGCACGGGTGTGAGGCTTGTGTGCGTCTAAACGGCCGCGTGTGCGCCTTGCGTCCACACGGACTCTGCTTCTCTGTAGACCTGGATCCTCTCTGCAGTGCGTCTGACAGGGCAGAGGGGAAGCGAGAGGCCGGACCTTCTGTTGCGCTCCTCGGGGTTTTATTTTAAAAGCTAAACAACGTGCAACGTTGGTGGAGCAGCTCAAGTTCATGGGAGCAGCAGGCGGGCAGCCGCGCTGGGGGGGCTGAACAGGGCATGCCTAGGAAGGCGATCTTACATAGAGCTGGTCTCCCACTCGGCCACTACCGGCTCGATTTAAATGGAGCGATTTCTGTTTCAATAGGTGGCCAGATCATTTCTCTCACGTCCCCCTCCCGGGTCCCTGGCGTGTCCGTGCATCAGGCTGGGACTGGGAGCTGCCCAGGCAGACAGTCCCTTTATTTCCTCTTCCTGGAGGGTCTCCCCCCGCCCGCCCGCTATTTCAAATGAGACGTGGTGCACAAGCCAGGCGGGGATGTGATGGGGTGTGCCCGCGTGTCCGGGGGGGAATCGGGGATTAAAAAACCAAAAAGGGGCGCTGGGGGAGAAACGCAAGCATGTGACAAACTAGGGCAACTCAGCCGGGGGCAGATGTAGCCAGTTGCGGAGGAGAAATTAACCAATTCGTTGTCACCTAGATTCGGGGATCCCACTTAGGGCGGGCGGTCGTTAGCGCCAGGCAGCAGCTGGTGGCCAGCCGGGTCCCCCCCTCCCCAGCCCCGCGCCCCGGGAGATCGGGTGCAGGGACGACCCACAAGGGGGGGGGGGTTTAACACAGGGGAGGCACACGCGGGGCAGCTGGCAGCCCGCTCCATCGCTGCTGAAACTTCCCCCCCCCCCCCCGGGGGTTGCAAACTTCAGATGAAAGGGAAGCAAACGGGAGGGAGCCTGGCATTTCCCCCCGCGCTAGAAAGTGTCTTTTTATTTGTCGGGGGGGGGGGGGGCCGGGCCGCGTCGCTCGCTCTGTTCCTCGCATAAAGGGCTTTTTGTGTCCCCAGTTTGCGGAGGCTGTTGGGCATGTAAAAACAAACAGGTGTCGCCACCTCGGAGGGGGAGGGGAGAATCACCAGCTGAGCAAAACACCTTTCTCTCGGCTGCCGGAAGCCTGCACAGCGACCTGGGAGCTTTGCTCCTTCAGCGGCCGGCATCTAAATCCGCTGCCTTCAGCCCTACGCCTGGGCCATACATCACATACAGCATGATATCCCATGCACGGCCAGGCCGGCTGATGCCAGGCCGGGCTCTGTCCCAATTCTGGGAGCGCCATGCTCCAGGAAGGCTCCTTCAAAGTCCCCTTTGCTGATCCGGAGCTGGCCCGGGAGAGGGGCTGAAAGCCAGTGAAGGAAGGTCCCCATGACCACTCAGGCCAACCCCGGTCATGATCAGAGCGACCCGAACTCTCTCAGGTGGGCTTGTTCCACCGGGGAAGGCACCTGATGCTGTGTTTGTACAAGCTGCTAAATGACACCTCTGGCCTGGAGGCTCTCTGGGCTGTGGCTAAACCCACGCGTGGGTTTCCTTCCCCAGCAATCAGGGAAACCTCGCCAACAGCTTCCCTTTGCTGTTGCTCCGCTGGCTGCTGCTCCCCAGTTTTATTCAATTAGGCAATTAGAAGCCCTGGGGGTGGGGGGTTTCTGCTCTGGTTAGATGATGGATAATTAGTGTTTCAACAAAAAATTATCCAGGATTAAAAATCTTCTTGACGAATTTAGGTGGTTGGGGTTTGTTTTGGGTGTGTGTGTTTTTTGTTTTGTTTTTGTTTTTAAATCCCAAGTAGGGTTAAAAAACGGATCGGGATTGTTTTTTTAAATCGGGTTTGTTAGGTACGTGTGGAAGCTGCCAAGGGGACAAATACAAATAGCTGGCCGCCTCTCTGCTACCCCAGAAAGAAACTTTGCCAAGGAACTGAAGCCTTGATTACCTGGGAGTTTTTAGATGTTGCTGAACTTGTCACCTTAAACCTTATTAGTCTATGGACAAGGCACTTTTCTGGTGTTGAAAAAGGCATTGCAAATAAAGATTTCATTTAGCTGTAAAAGAACATACCTGGTGCACGGAGGGGAATATAAATTATAAGTAGTTTGTGTGTAGACTATGTATTATGCACACATCCCTGTACATCTGTATACATTGTAGGGTGTAAATATAAAGAGACTAAATACACACAAAGTAACACATGATGTCCTTATCACTACATAGCTATGTACATTAACTGTATCATTTGTGTGTGTGTGGATGGGGATAAAAACAGAACACATGATGTAACATGTTCTGTGCCTATATCTATCTAGATAGGCAATGCATTTGTTTGTTTGTGTGTGTGTGTACAGATCCAAGTGTGTATAAAGTATACATGCGCATTAATGTACACATATGCTGTGCACACATTACTGCTCATGTGTATCTTACATGCAAAAATGTGGCCACTATGTTTTTAAAATATCCACCTTTAAAAAAAGGCTTCCCTATGTTTAGGTTTTCTGTGGAACCTGTAGTGTAAAACTCCAGCCAAATATACACAGGGAATGGGGGGCCATTTAATAGGCTATAATAAGAAATAAAACAATTGTAACTAAAGGTTTCTGTGGACAAAAGTGGAAGAACCTCAGTTAGGATGCAAGGATAAACAAAAAGTAGCTCTTTGTTTTTTCTCTCATGTGTTTTCCTCCCCTGAGCAGGAATGATGATGATACAAGAAAATGAAAAAAGACTTGAAAACAAAGAAATAAGATTCTAAAGCATTAAACTTGAGTAAACCAGGCATACCTGAAATATGTAAAATCTCCACTCATTCCTGAGCAAAATTTCCTGAAGCTAGGATTTCACAACACAGAAGCAATGTAATTCATAACTGTCGTTCACTGTAATAATATCCCAGCTCTTTAGTTGGACGCAACCATTCCATGACTGGTGATAAAGGAATGCTCTAAGCTCGCCTGCTGCATAGAGGTTACACCTGCCTGCATGGGTTGCACTGCTGGCTGCATAAATTGGCTCGATTGTTAAGTGAAATACCTTAAGCATATGACAAGGGAATCTTCTGTTTGAGAGGGAAATATCCCTCTATGACATGGCTCCATAATGTTTGTAAAGCACTCTGAAATCCTCAGAAGGAAAGACCCTATTGAGTAAAAAGCGTTATTATTGTTATTATGACTATTATTATTACGGCTTACATATTTTATAAAAGCTGTATAATGCTTAATAGAGTGCTTTAATCCCAAAGGCCTCAAGAAGTTTGCAAACATTAAGGAGTTTAAGCCTCAGCAGCCTGCCTATGACATGGGGACTGGAATTATTAATTTCATTTTACAGGAGGGGAAACTGAGGCAAAAAGAGATGAAATGACTTGTCCAAGGTTCCTCTCACACGGCTGGCGGCTGAGCCAGGATGGGAATTGAAATCTTACAGGGCCAATTCTGTGCTTTAACCACAATACTTTCCTTCTGATTGTTAATCAGTGTTACTATTCTATTTTTCTAGTCATAGTGAACTTCTGATAAATGAAATTTCTTCTGCAGAAAAACAAAGTGACTTCACTATAAGATTCCCCTATTGTGAGTGGGCAATGACAAATGACAATGTATGCTCTCATATCTAGAGGCCAGGGGAAGTCTGTGGGCTGAAGGCCTTCATTTCTGCAAAATGAGACTATTTCATCTTTCCATCCTTGAAATGTGCAACTGCTTTCATAAAATATTTTTGTGACCAGCAAATCAGAATCCAAATGGTTCCAGCAGATATCTGCAAAGGTCAAAACCTCAACTGAACAATAGGTTTTCTCCTGCACATTTCCAAAATACGTATTTAAATTATATAACCCATTAGTGGTGAGTAACCAGCACGGGTATAATTTTTTTCACCTACAGTTAGCCATCGGAAGAGTATGTGCAAACAAAATTGTTCCTAGACTCCGGCCAATCAGCAGCTCCTATGCATGTCCATTCCTGTAAACCTGTCAGAGTCCCACAGCATTGTTTAATCTTTAATGTGTCCTCTCCTGGAAGAACTGCTTGATCAGATATTTCTTTTCCACCTTTAACTGTGATCTCATCATCTCTTGTGTGAAACTGTTGAATTGCTGTGCAGCACGCTCATGGGCCTTTTAGTGGTGTTTGTATTATGGCAGTGCTGACAGGCCAGGGTCCTGTTGTGCTTGGCAATGCTCAAACATGTTATAGAGACAATTCCTGTTCTGAAAAGCTTTTCTGCTCCTCTTCATTCACCGGGCAAGGTGGCCCCCTTCACTAATAAAAATGAAATATGAATTTCACCTTCAAAATGAGCATCCTTCTCCATGGTTTTGAATTCAGTGTCATTTGACCCAATGATCACAGACTATCACCATCTTTGCGATCAGGAAGAATTTTCCCACAATAGGGCATGTTATCATTCTGAATTATGGCCAGATTCTGGTCCCATAGCTCATGTCGATTCGTATCTTATTCTGCAAGGAGTCCTCATGGAGTAAAATACATCTCAGTTTGAGCAAGGAGACCAAAAGGTCACCCAGTAAGTTTGGACAGCACCTGACATTTTCAAAGTACTGTTCAGGATTTATCATCATTGGGTAGGATACTGGACTAGGTGGAAGCCTCTGTTTGTTCACACAGGCTGAGCAAGCTTCCCTTGCATACTGCCATGACAATCTGCCTCAACATTATTTCTTTCACTGAGCTGGCTATGCAGTCTTTCTGCCCACTGAGCCCATTATCTCTCTGCTGAGTTGCCAATGAGGCCAACAGGTAGCGATGACAATTCTCTTGTGGGCCTTTTACCAGTCAAAAAATGGTCTGGGACAGCCAAAGCACTTCAGAGAAGCCACAGAATAGTGGTTATGTGTTGATTACTTTTGGTTTCTGTTAGGGTGGTACATGGAAAGACTCCACATTCCATCAGCCACCCAGTTTCTGTATTATTACAAGTAAGAAGCAGGAGGGATGGATATCGACTCTCCAAAGATAAATGTATGCACAGTTACTATATGTAAAATGTCAGACCAAAATAAGCTGGGGGGTAATGTATTTTCCTTTTGAGAGATTTAAATCTTTCAGGTGTTTTGCTCTAAGGTAATATTATAGTGAGCTGGAGGAGTTTGCCTGTCAAGTTTTTCACCAAGACCCCAAGACACAATGCCCTGGCATCAGATATTAGGAACAATTTAGCCATCATTGCTAGATAACAATTAACCCATTTGAGATACCTATTTGCTTAATAGTTAACATTCTGTACCAGAAAAAAGGGGTGAGGGGGGAGAAGTCAGACTCCAGTGAATGTACTGCTTATTTTATATCCACTATAACTATTTCTGTCCATGAAAATTGGCTTAATTATATCAATGGAATGTTTCTTTTTCAATTCTGTGTGCAATTAGTCCATCTTGCTGGCTGCAATTTATTTTAATAAAAAAATAAACCAGTGGTGTGTTCAGTTCTTCAGCCCCTAGGGACAAATGCGATTGGTGTGTTTAATTTCATTAACTACAATGCGGCCTACTGGAAAAATGTATAAAATCAGCTTTATACAGCTTAAACACTGGCATTTGAAACAAATCATTATTGCATTAGCTGTCACACTGGTAATTCTAGAATCCAAGACAAAAATATTATAGCTGTTTTTATAACCCTTTGCAAGTACACTGTTAAAATAATTTGTAATCATTTTTTAAACATGGCCTGGTGCTTTTAGTAACAATATTTTATCACCCCCCAAAGTAGGCTGGCTATTCATTATCGCACGCACATTTTATGAACTGATTCCTACGTTGTTTCCAGTTTAGAAAATCTGTTTCTCTTTCTAACGATCCCCAAATTGAAGATGAACTCTTCATACGCAAATGTGATTATTCCTGTGTGGGGTTTTTTAACTGAATTTATGTAATTGCAGGTTTGCAACTTCAGCTTTTGGGAGTGAGGGTGCAGGGGTATATTTCCCCAGCAACATAAATCAGAAGGAGAAGCAGGCTAAGCTATGATTCCAAATGCATCTTCCTCCCCAGGTAGTTGATTACGTGCTATGCAGTATGTAGGGCTGCATTGAATGTGGTTCTGAACCATTTTCCATTTTTTGCTTGTGGCGTGTTATTTAACGAAATACTTTTCTTGTGAATCCATGAAGATGTATTTTTGGGCCAAATCTTCCTTGTCTTGAGTGATCTAATGTTCCCTGGGCTTCAGTGGGACTTCTAATGTAAGTAAGGCGATCAGGATTTGGAACTTCCTGTCTAGGTTGCTGAATTTTCCACACCTAATTTATCTGGACTTCTTGGTATTTTTCAGATACAGTTATTTAGCCACAAAGCCACCCTGCCCCTTATTTGTTAAGACACTTACATATTTTATTGGAAGACAGCTTAAACTCCCATGGTGGCGTCATCATGTGCTAGTGAATAACACTTGGTTTTCACACTGTCTTTAGTATGAATTAGGCATGTGCATTTCACTGACGTTCATCTGATGATTAAAAAAAGAAAAGGGTTGATACTTAGCTAATATACATCAGCCTTGTGCATCAGCATTGATGGAGATGATTTAAACTAGTTGAGAATCTGGCTCATGAAACTGTATAAAATATTGGCATATAGACGGTTTCAGGGAATTTTCTGTTAGCATCTGGAAATCAATATACCAATAGAGAAATATCCTTTTTATATTTATGGAATGATCAATCATAATGAGCTCAGCAGAATTTACATTTGATCCCTTGTCTCTGGCCATACCTTTTCTTCCATTAAAGGCAGAAACAAAGTAGTGATGTACAGAGGAGGTGACATTGTGGACACAAGATATCTGTTCTCTTGGCCCACCCTTTTCTCTCCTCCTGCTTCCTTGAAATAGTTTCACACCACATGTTTGTGTCTATTAGAAATGAACGTAGTTATTCATCTTCTTTTCCTTATCAGTTAAACTATCTCTAGGTTGTCATAACGCCACCATCTCTGGGATATCTACTTGCAGAACTGTGGGATGTCAGCTGGGAGATCAATGCTTATTAGCATTAGGAAAAATGACAAGGATTGCCCACCCTTAATGCAGTGGTAGTTCACCCCACTGAAATGGGGTTTTGCTAAATTGGTTCTCACTTGAGTGAATGGGGTGGGGAGGGGTGGATTGTCCCATTTCCAGCATAGGGAGTCTGTCTTAGTCTGGTTGCATCAAATTCCAGGGTCCTCAGACTTGTTGGCACATTCAGGGTCCCACTTATTCTTTCCTTGCTGATTTTGCTAGCATTGGTGCTTCGGTGGCATTGATACTCGGGTACTGGATTGTTGATCTTAAGGGAAAAATTTTGTCTTGTTTCCTACTTTGTATAAAATAACAAAGTTGCAAAAAGAAACTAAAATTGGTCTCCAGTTGATGGCCCAGATCGGCAACTGATCCGTAAAACGGAGAGGCTTTGCATTACGGAGGGAGTTAGCATTTAAATATAAGATGTCGTTTTATAGGACATTTTGCCAAATGTAGGGTTGCATCCTCAGCAAGGTGAACGAGGTCCTGAATGGCTGTACTTTGCTGAGCAAAATGTATGTGTGAGGGAGGGTCCTAGGTTGCACAGGGAAACCGACCCTGCACAGCTCCTTTGATCCCCTAGACTGCAGAACACTGTTGTGGGGTGGTTCTCTGATGTGAGGTAGGGAGGACTGAGACCAGAGGAATAGCATGTTATGATCAGGCTCAGTGAGACTGAAGAGAAGTTACTTTCTTCTGAATGCTATGGAGATCCTCCCCCATGCAAAGTCTGTTTACTCTGGCTTTATGCAAAAGGCCAGGATTGGCCTGTCCTCACACAAGCAAAAGCTGCCCTCTAACTTCACGGATCAACTCTCCAAGTCTATGCTTTGCAAGTTAGAACCTACATTTCTCTTTCCCCCTCCCCAGCTTTTTCTTGAGGCCCTGCCTTTTTGGCTGTGTAAAAGTGTGGAAACTTGGATGAAAAGTTGTTTAGGGCGTGTGGAAAACTCAGAACATTATGCAAAGCTGGAATTTGTGGGTGTGTACTATGCATTTTAAAAAGAGACTTGAAAATGCCCAAGGTGCATGGTCAGTAGATAGGGCACAGGAGTGAGATTTTGGAAAACTGGGTTCTGTTCCTGGTTGTACTATTGATCCGCTGTGGGACTTTGGGCAAATTGTTTAGCCTCTCTGTGCCTCTGCATCTCCATCTGTACAAGAGGGTAACTGTGTTTACCTGGCTTTGTGAACCACATTGAGATCCAAGGATGAAAAGTGCTAAATAAGTTTATTATTATTAATGATTTATGGGCCTGCTACAACTTCCATCCAAGTCAATGGAAGCCTTTCCACTGACTTCATTAGTATCAGACCCAATGTTCTATTGCAACAATTTCAGGCTACACTTTTTTCTTCCTTCTAAAATGTTTTGCTTTCATGCAGTGTTTGTGCCTTGTTCTTTATTTTAAGCCTTTCACTATAATTTGCCACTGTGTGTGCTCCCTGAAGAGTGGGCCTGCAGGGATCACTCATGTACATTTAAAATATAAGTTTTAAGAAATTGCTGTAGTTAAAATTCACAAATGGTTTGTCATAAAACTGTATTACAAAAATATTTTTCTGTGTCTAGAAAAGCACTGGTTTCATTTTATATTTTATAACACAGTCATGAAATAAAGGACATGTGCAACCAGCAAATATTCATATATATACATATTTATTTTGGAATTATCAGATAGAAATAAAATCAGTTTTAAATCCCTATGTGGCATAACAATTATATTTAAACAGCAGTTGATGCCTCATGGAAAACTTTGAAAAGCCTTCTACTTAGAAACAATTCTGCTCATATATCCCATATATAGTGAATGAAAACCAGATATTTGTTTCTTTGGGAGTTCTTAAACTCTTGCTGCTTTTCTTCCTTGAAGAATAATTAAAATGGATTTGATTCAAATTTACACCTTCAGAATACTGAGCAGAATTTGGTCCACAGTCTATTTGTGACATCATAGCTTAGCTTATTAATGAGATGAGATGATTTTAACAAACAGGTAGGTGAGGACAAGCAGCTGAACGTGAACTGTTAGGATACCCATGACCCCTTCACATATGTGTCCTGAATAACAAAACTGAGGGGATGCTGCTACTTTCCCAGCAATTGCAAAACGTGACGTTTAAGATGAATTGTCACTAAACAGAATATTTGATATAGCCATTTCAGCCCTTTAAGATTATTTCAATGCTTTCATTCTATACCCTATTTCCAGGGGTTTAAGATCATAGTAAAAAAAATTCCTCTATATATCAGAAAGTTTAATTCTGAATTCTATGCCCTCACTAATCCATGTATCAATGTCCATGCAGAATGAAGGCTATCTATAGTACCCTTCACCCTACAAAAGTAAAAGATGTGGTGTGAAGGGGATTATTTCCACTTCAAGGCATGTGTTACTTTTTTCCCGGTGTGTGTGTGTGTGAGTTCAGTTAGTATTGGAATTCTTGTAGCTCTTTACTCCTAATGTGGAGGTAAATCTCTTTGTATTTGAAATAAGTGTAGAGTGGTTTGGTATAACTATTGTAACAAATATACCCAGCCCATGTTCAGAAACTTTCTCATGACAGATTTTCATAAACACATCTGCAGTCACATGATCCAGCAGCCTATATAATACTACATATTGATTTACATAATAGCTCTTTCTGTTCCAGTAGATCAGGAAAAGGAGCATGCATTTTAAATACCTATAAATCCATATTTACCCAGTGGTCTTTAACTGCCTATTTAGAGTCACTGGAGTTTATCAGGTCCATGAAATTATTGTTTCAGAAATAATCAAAAGAAATTCCCAGTGACTTATTTTATATTTTTCAAGTGGCTTGTTGATGGAGTCTGTCACTCTGGTTTGTGGGTGCCTTAAAACATTAGTGAATTTCACTTCTCAACACCCCTGTGATGTAGGGAATATCATCATTATACTCAGTTTGCAGATGGGGAAACTGAGGTGCAGACAGGTAAATAACTAGCCCAAAGATGGGAATGGAACTCAGATCTCTGAGAGTCAAAACCTGGCCTCCAGTGGGAGAGGACCCTCCATCTCCGGTTCTTTTTAGAAGCTGTTGCTGTGTCTGGGGTGAGTGTGAAAGCTTCATGAAAGAGTTTTGGGTTATCGATGTGGTTTGGTAGATGCCCTTCCTTCCTAACAAAAATATCTAAAACACAATTTAAGGGAAGTTAAGTTGAAGGTCTAACCCTAAAGCCTGGAAACACAAATCCAACAAGGGAAGCTCAGCTTTAACCTCCTGTAGATGATCCTTTTCCCCACTCCCCTGCAGTTTCAGGCCTTATCCTGCTACTGATCTGTGTGGCTGAAGTGCCTCAAAACTAATAACTCCAGCATCTGTCTTAACTTTGAATTTCTGGGCTCTGTTGAGTTTGCATCACCTACAGAGGGTCATTTTATACTGTGGACTTTCTCTCTAGCCTTCGCCTCATTTATAACCAGCACTGCAACTTGCACACTCTGTTTGATCGGAACCCTGTTGAACAGGAGTCTTTCCACTGACTTCACTGGATTTTGGAGCGGGCGCTCAAGGTGCTGACCAGTTTGGGATTTCAGTGCTATTTCACTGTAAAGGATTTCGCGTACGTCTGAGCCCACTCTAAGCAGGTTCTTCTGTATGTAATGCTAGTTAAACATGCCCTAGCACGGGTTTGGTATGTAATATATCTCTTTTCATGGAAGAAAATGCCATCTTTGTCTCCTACTAAATTCCCTTTGTGAAGTGACATAGTTTTTAAAATATTCATAAATAAACATGATTTTATCTGTAATTTTAAAAGCGCTTTTAATATGTCCAAATCTTCTCAAAACAAACGCAGTGTAATAATTTCAGATTCCCAGAACAGACAAAATGACCAAAACATGCTTATTCTACTCAATACACTTCATTAACTGGAGACAAATAAAGAGCTTGCAGGATCTCCAGCTTTCTGAGCTATATCTCGCTCTTTGGATCTCCCGGACAGTATCAGTTTATAGAGATGTATGTGGGTGTTTTGTCGTGTGAACGAGGCTAGGCTCCCAGTCTCCTTTTTCTTTCATTCAGTCCCGTTAGTGACAATTAAATCTGTACAAGTTTGAAGTGAGAAGAGTCCATGAACGAATACACTCACATGTACACGTAATACACCGATACACGTGTGGCTATGTATGTATAAAAGACTAAACAAGGGAAAAGAGAGTGCAGCCATTTAGATCAGTCTTGTGCCTCAGTGTTCACTTTTTAAAAAAAAAATTAGGCTCTCTTGAAAAATTACAGAATTATCCTAGCAGTGTCAGGTTCCAAGATAATGATGTGTCTGTGTGTGAAAATATTAAATTGCAATAACATGCAGAGTGAGTGCCTTTCTGAATGGGGTATTCAGTTCACAGCTTGGGTTATACATAAAGCTAGTGAGTGACAGAATACAAATGGTGTCATAAAACATCAGGGGAATTTGCAGCCAGTCTCCATCTTTTTGATCTATATTCTATCTATCCTGCTCGCTCGTTCTATCTGTCTTTTGTTAATGAAATGGTTAAACATATTTAATTATTTATCACTAGTTAATGTCAGGAGTTATCAAAACCGATTACATTTTTTCCCCCTCTTAAAAGAATGAGAAGATCTCAAAATTGTATCTATTCAAATCTGGGATATTTCCCGCCCAAAGACCATCTTTTAAAATGCCTTCTTTCCTCACAATTGTTTTAACATGGTAATTGCTCGATGCAAGTGTCTCCTCGGTAACTTCCCTGCTATCCTGATTTATTTGCAAACACTTTGCTCGTGTCTTCATTGTACGCTTTTCCCAGTGAGAGAAAATTATGAATAATGCAAGGAAAATAGGTGTCCAGTTCAGACGCACAGGAGTAATTACACTTAGTGGGCCAGATCTCAGCTGATGTAAATTGGCCCTGCGCTGAGCTGAGCCAGCTGAAGGTCTGGCTGAGTAACACAGATTACAAAGGACCCTTTAAAATATTTATTTACAGCAAAGGATTGCTGTACCCCCGCCATCTGAAAATAAACCCCACTGAGAGCTATGCACCTCTATTTAACGACGGCCTGAAAACTCTAAGCTATTTAAACGCTAAATATTTTTATGGCTACATGGTCTGGAGAGCCTTTATGTGTAAAAGGTCTAAAAATGGACTCTTGAGGCTGCCCCCAGTTCTGCAATGCTAGGTGCGGATAATGCAACTGAACTGAGAATCTCCTATCAGAGATGGGAATTCACATCTGCAGAACCTCTCAGTTCTGACTGACTCCCCCCCCCCTCACACACACACACAGAGGTGTTAATCTTCACCCTCTGAAGGTTAGGTTGAGCTGCAAAAAGCTGTTTTCTGTTGGCTCTCGTCTGCTAATTATGGGGTAGGTGAGCTGTTCAGGATCCATCTCTGCCATACCACCTGGGTCTTCTCTATTGGCAACCTGGATAAGGAATCATTCTTTCCTCTGTACCTAAGCTCTCCCTTTACCAACGGTTTTAAATTGCTTTCCAACCCTGACAGACTACCCTCGTTCAAAGAGAAATGGGGAGGGGGTTGATGGTTATAGTAAGTATTAGGAGTCCATTACCAGAGGACTGATTTCTGTTGGGATCTCTTGGGAAATGCCCCTCCTTGGCCCACCAAACAGAGTATTGCATTGTGAGGGAAACGAGCAGGAGGATAAAGGAATCCAGCCCCGCTTTTCTCTGACAAAGAACCCTCAAGACTTTTATTCAGCAGAAAAAAGAAAAATATTTCTGTTTGCTATAAAAGCCATTTTCGGCTGGGTATTTTGGACATTTTTATCTGTGTTTCTGTGCAAAAAACGGGGTGGGGAGAGGGAATGGGACTTAAAATATGAAATGAGACGTCTATAAAGGCATCTCAGTGCCAATATGACCCTAAATAAATAGTGGGTTATTAGTAATATTAGTCTTTTATTTATTATTTGTATTACAGTATTGCCGAGAGGCCCCAGCAGGATTGAGGCCCTGTTGTGTTGGGCAGTATACAAAAGCATAGTAAGTGACATTCTCCATTGGGAATACAGTTTTGTTGCATACAGTGGTCACCTTTAAAATGTGCCACCTTTGCCCTATAGAAATAGGTAAGGTTCTCTCAGTAGTTGTTGTGTTCCAGTTACTCCCCTTGGTAAAGATAAGGAAGTTAAGGAATACTTCAAATACTGATGTACCTGTATCTATGCAAAATTGGCACGTATTTAAAGGGAACTCCTGTATGTTCTAGATAGGCTGTCTTAAAATATCCCGTGCAGATCGATAGCTCTGTGTACTCTAGAAAAATATTAAGCCACGGGACGTTTTCTGCTTTTGCATTTTTATTCTTAAGGCACAGAGATTGTAAAAGTTAAATAGATTTAAAGAAGACTTAGAAACTGATGGAAAAATATATATTCCTGATTTCTAAATAAGAACAGTGCAAGTAAAAAAATCATAATACAGGACTAGCACAGTCAACTCTTATTAGCAAAGGTATAATCTGAGAGCTGGCATGCTGGCACTTATGTAGTGCAGTGCTCCACGCAAATGTTTCTTTTCACACCGTTGGAAAGGTGTTAGTACAATGATGCATCATTTTGTTATCTCTGCTTTCTGGGCCAAATCTCACAGTCCTTATTTAGTCAAAATTTCTGTTGGCAACTTTTCTCCATCCCTCTGCTTTTAAATTCTTCTTCTATAGTATCCTGGCACTTGAGAAAAATTAAGTTCAGTGCAGAACGTGTCATTTTTAAACAATAAAAGGGCTGATCTCTGGAAGTGTTGAGCATTAATTTGCATCCACAGTCAGTGGGAATCGCCAATGCTCAGCACTTCTAAAAGTCAGCCCTGAGAGATTTAGGAATGTGTTGTCAATGGGAGCTGCAGCCTTAAACCTAAATTAAGACCTATCTAAAATCAGACCTGATTTTGAAATGCTTTTCCTAGGTTACTCAGATCAAAGAGAATCCATTTTTCTGGCATCCATAAATGATATTTTCATTTCTAGTCTTTTTTTTTTTTTTTTTTTTTTTTTTTTTAATGCAATAATTTAAGTTGTCAGAACAAAGTTTACATGCTGAAACACATGGTAAAGATAAGCTGTGATCTCAAAGTTAATGCTGCCACCAGGCTATGTGCTCCCAACAGGAGGAATTTTTCTGCTTGCATGTAGAAGAGGGAAAACATCAGAAGTATGTGCATGCATGTGTGCATGCAAGTAGGTTTCAGATTTCTATCAAGCCATAAATTTCAGCATTGTGGGCCCAAACATCCTTTCATTTTTGCCTTAAGGAACTCAGAACTGGTAGATGGGAATCTCATATAAAAATCGCTATAAAAATCTCAAGGAAATGTGTGGCCCCTCAACGATAAAAAATATCTCAGTCCTTCCCCACCAGACCGGTTTCAGCTAGGTACAATACTAAGAGGTAAAACCAGTGGTACAATTGAGATACCAGGCTGTAGGATCAAATCTCTACTAAACCCACTGTTCCTTTGGAGAAACAGATTTCTTCTGCTAATGCACAGTTTCTCACCATGGAATCTGGAAAGCCCAGCTCTCAGCCTAAGTTCTCAAACAGTGTTATTAGCACCTCTGGTCACAAGATGTAAGTCTCCAAACAGTCTTCTGCCCTAAGGAGAGTTGTATGCAGAACAGTTGTGCATATATGGTCTATAGATATATAAGTATCTCTTGTCTTTTATTCCCTTCATTTTCCATTTGGGGCCCTGTGGCAAAATTTTCAAAAGTAATTTAAGTGCCTAGGTTATTGTTTAAAATAGGATTTAGGCTCCTAAGTTACTTAGGTGCTTTTGACAATTTTGCCCTTGATCTTAAAAAAAAAAAAAAAAAAAAATTAAACAAAATAAAATAAAATTTCAACACACTGCACGAAAACCAGCTCTGCAAATCACAACCTGTGCCAATTTCCTAGACTAAATGGAAAGGAATGTTGTGCCATACCTTCCCTTTGTGCTTCTGCCGGAGAGAGATACTCCTGCTATTGCTTTTGTTGTTGAGAAAGATTTACATCAGCCATGAACTGGCAAAGAAGGGAAGCTGGAATGACTAGAAATGGGGGCAGAATAGGTCAATGGAATGTAGTTTGGAAGCTCAAGATCTCTCACAAACCAGGTTTCTGGTGGTGTATAACTAGATGACAATGACTGAAGTGGTCATAACCACAGAGAAGCAAAAATACACTCCTGTATCAAACTGATGTAGAGTGTTTCTGAAGTGATTGGTAGGAAATCAGGAACAGTAAAGTGGGACTGGAGTCTGACGTACCATCCTCAACAAACGTTTTTTTAGTAGACAAAATAATTTGGAATAAATATACCAGATCCAGGACTTTCAGGGTCCACGCTTCAGAAATGCAAAAGTGATCAAAAATAAATATTATCCAGACCTTTTGGCACATCCAAAAAAGTTCCAGTTCTGTAAATAAAGGAAGGTTGAAGTGTGCTCCTGTGTCATCCATGCCACTTTGCTCATACCTAATTGTAGCTAACAAGGGCATTTCTCCTTAATCCAGCCTTTAAATTGAGCTCTATAAGTAGTCCTCCAAAAACTTAGCGCACATACCAAAACTGGGCTTGCCTTTATATATAGAAATCAGCCTTTTCTTTGCTTCAGTGGGAAATTATTTATAGTTCTATAAATACTGCGGTTGTAGAAAAGTCAGAAGAGCCCATAATGTCACATTAAATATATTGATTGGTTATTGATTATTATTTAGCCCTGGCTTAAAGTACGAGCAATTGGTTTCTATAAAACAGCAGATTTCTCAGGGGTTTCAGGGAAACTATTGGAATGCCAGAGCCCGGCCGGATTCTGTTTAGGGAACTAAAATCTGGTTGCATTTCAGAAAATGATGGGTGAAGCAAAAAGTCCAGTACCATCTAATTGGGCTGACACAATCCAAATGCTCATATTGTTTTAGCTACTGCTTCTCTGCTAGGACAGGTGAGAACTGCTAAGTGGTTTTGTTGCTCGAATAAAAAGTTGCTCAAAATAGGAACTTTTCTGTAAACCTAATGATAGCTCTATATTTACCAGAGCCATATTTATCCCTGGTGTAACTCCACCAAAAACCGGGCAGTTCCATCAGGGATGACTGTGACACTTGGGTATGGTAATTTAAAAATGTCTTGGTCAACCCTTACTATTCTAGTGAGAGCATTTTCATTTTGAAGGCCACATTGAACGAATGCTGGGTATATAACCGTAACTGTCATAGTAGAAGTTTCGAAATGTTGGTGAATCTGGAGAAAAGGAATTTCTTTGGATCACATGCTAGAATCCCTTAAGCAAGGGCTCTCTGAACACTACTAAGCTGGTTCATACTATGCGTTAAATGGCCAGTCCCTAATGGGTTTTGCTGGAGGGGAAATCTGAAATAGCAACTGATGCCAGCTTTAAAAGGCATGGACCTTCCAAGAGAAGGGAAATTAACCTTGGAATTTATCTGATAGTGACAGGGTAAACTCAAATTCATATTGAATCCCATATCCCTGCTCTGCCAGAATCTTGCAGATTTTCCCTTGTAAAGATATAAGAAGAGGAGTTAGAAGTAACATTAAAAGTATAATAAATGCAGAAAATGAAAGAAAATGAGATTTTCCTCTCCCTCCACTCTGTACTAGCTTTGCTGGGAACAAATGTAACTATTATCAAAGTCTTTAGTGCATTCCATTCAAATATTAAACATATAGGAGTCATTTTCCTCCCCACTAAAATGTGTCCGCCTCTGGCATGGAAGGTGGCAGATATTTAATTTTGAACAAAAACGCTCCAAAAATTGTGGAAATGAAGAGAAGAAGGAGGCTATAAACCTCTCAACCTGTCGTGGGGAATGTAAATAGGAAGATGTCCCTTGGCATTTACAACTTTTATGCTTGCTTAAATCTAGTCTTCCTCTTTGATGCAGGCATTTTATAATATGATCTATTAGCCACATGCTTGGTGTATGCAGAACCCTCCTACTGGCTTCTAGGACAAGCTCACATAGTTGTGAGGAACTTCTGTTGGGAGGGAGGGAGTTAAAATTAAAAAATACCCTTCCCACTTTTGAACTTTGACTCAAAATTCAAACATTTGCTGCCATTATTTTTCTTTTCTAATCTCCTTTTCCTTGCCAGGCTCTGAGACATTTTCATTCTTGTGTGTTTCAACCCCAAGAAAGAGAAGAAAGTCCCACTATGTTGTCAACTTTTGTAGTAATATTTGATGTTTTTCTTAGGGCCCCAGCTCCTGGAGTTATCTGATTTACATGATGATCTCAGGGTTGCTTTTGTAAGGAAGTTTCTGGACCTCACGGTTCAGAGAAAACCCTGAAAACATGAACTGACTGCACTCGAAAGGCTCAGAAGCAAGAATGCAAATAAAAAGAACCCCCATCTTTTTTTAAATCTCATGACTTTTTTAGCCAGCCTCATGATTTTCAGGGGGCATGACTCATGATCTGCAAACTCTTGAGGTTGACTGTACAGAGAGACCACCTGCTTTTTGAGGTTTGCAGTTTGAGGTTTCGCCAATTTTTGTTGGCCAAAAAGACTTGGGTAGTTTGGAGAAGTACCCAGCCTTTGGGCACTTACCTGAAGCAAATGCCAAAGCTTTTGAAGTTTGCCCATTTGCATGTGGTGCAAGTTTCCCATTTGATTAAACCAATTTATTCTCCGTTTAATTTGTCTATGTTGGCCATTTTTATTAAATATGCACTTAATTAAGCAAAAAAAATACAGAAACTTATTTATGCACAAGATTTATGCGAAAAATAAGAATCCCACTGAAATTTCCAGTAGTGAAGCAATTAAGTAATGGAATTCTGCAATCTAAACATGGTGTAACTCAACTATAAAAATGATGTTTAAATAATGTTAATGAGCTGACTTGAAGGTGCAGAAGCAAAAAAACTTCACTGTTACAGCCAAAAATCCAGTTTATTCTAAACTATAGCTGAAATAAGGCTCTGCTGCATGAAAAGTGACCTGTACTTCCAACTCTAGCTCTGAATTTCCTTTCTACATGTACAACATCTCAAAGCTGAAGACCTGGTAAATGTGGGAATAACGAAGGCTGTTGGAACAGTCTTTGTTATGCATCTTGTATAATGGGGCCCTGATCTAGGACTGGGCCCCCACGGTGCTACTGTAATAAAAATAATAATTATTATTCCCTGGACTGGTAAATAATATTCAGTTTGGGAGTGATTAAACATAATAATGCTTGAGAGAATAGATTCTGAAGGTTTTTAGAAATTATCAGAGTATGCCGCTAAAATTCTTATTAACTTTTAAATTCATGCACAATTATCAGTTTTTAAAATTCATATTGGCAGTATTTTTTCAGAAATGACTAGTCCTTGCTTTGGACCAATAGCTTGCAAAATATATTCTCTGTGTGCTGCAATTGCTCATTCAATATTTTCATAGGCTGACAATTTAAATCTTCTCTTAGAGATGCTTTGTTTTTTTCAGGCTGCATTTCAAATTATGGAGATATATAAAACATCACTTCAAACTATCTTCCTTTGTTTTTGCAAAGCACTAATTTGAAAGTGGGAACATGTTTCTGGATTTTAAACCTTGAATGTTGGGTTTGTATTGACATTTTGGCAAATCTAGGGGTAAGTTTTGTAGCTGGATTATTTAAAATGAATCCTTTCCTGTGTAAACTTCTCTCCCCAAAATGGGGGTTTGAAATGGAAATGTTTTTAGATCCTTAACTTAGAACAAAGACAACGGGGCTGCTAGAATAAAAAAATTAATAAATTGCATTTTAATAACCTGAGTACTCCTTTTTTTTTTTTTTTTTGTTATTTTTAGACAAGAACTAGTGGGGGGAAAACAAAATTTGTTTTTTATTTTTATCCATCTTGGTATGTTTCTTTAAAATCCTCTTACAATAGCTGCGAAATGAAGTGCATTTCTGTTTACAGCATTGGAGCAAATTCTGCCAGCTATGGTTATGCAAAGACTAGACTCACATTTCTTTTAAAGTTGCATTTTAGCCAAATCCCCGGTGATTTCAGTGCACTCTGGCCTTCATGCTACATTTTCTTCCCTTTTCTATTCCACTTCATGATGTTGTTTCTGTCACCTTCAAAACCTAGTAAATCGCACGCTGAAGATTTCTGATGTTTAAACTTTTAACACTGTATCGTATTTTATATATTCTTCACAGCATTATTCAGACGTGCTGTGTTATGGTTAGTTCAAGTTCTAGTGCCACTGAACTGAAGAACTCTTTCCTTGTGGGCAGTTTCTCTTTGCCAAATAGTATTTGCACTTGCTTTTGAGGAAGAGGAGAGGAATGCTACATAAATCTTGCACAGGATTAAAATTGGGGATGCCAAACCAGTTCCGATAGAAAACTAAATAAAAACCCTTCTGGAGCCCTAATCTGAACCCTAACCCCAAACTCAAAGGAACGATGAACCAAACCTTTCTTTTGAGAGTCAGATATTGTTTCCATTGCTTGTTCTGTGCTGTGCTGTGCTGGAGCCAGTTAAAATTATCCTGTCAGCATTAACAGTGGGGATTGAGGGTTAATGTGCTCATACCATCGAATTCAGATGGCAAAGAGAAGGTAGGGAGGATAGAGTGGACAAAGCTGTTTTCTAGCGCACTTCCAGGTCAGGTATGAGTGAACTTCCAGAGGCTCAATCTAGATGAATATTCAGAAGTTTACCTAAAACTTCCCTAACTAATACTTTCCCTCCCCTTACCTGGAAATCAGTCTGGGAATCTCCTGAGAAACAGACATGAGGTGTGGCCCAGTTCTAAGTGGATCAGAAGTACTGCAAGAATTGCAAGCTGGGTTTTCTGTTTCTGACCCCAGGAAGTGCTGGGATGTATGGAAATGCACCAAAAGTGTTAACTGAGCTGTTTAGAATCCCAGAAAAGGCTCAAGTTGGTTTGAGTTCTGGGTAAAAGTTCTCATGGGTTCTTCCTATATCCTCTGAAGTGAGTCACCCTACCCCTCTTGAATATAAGACTATTTTTTAAAAATTGCAAAGTATGTTCTCTATAAGTGGTGCTTACCATATACTAAAAATGTATGGGAGATGTCCTGGACATGAGTTTTTTTAAAAATGGCCTTCAGTTTTGCAGATGCAATTAACCATATGTGCAAATGCTACTATTGTGACATCAGACTGACTATGTTTTCAAATTAAGTAGATGCGTAAATGCTAACATTTCAACACACAATTAATTTCACAAAATGAGATCCCTTTTTTTAAAAAAACCAACCTGTTATCCTGCAATGAGATGTATTATTAAATCAGTGGCTCTCTGCGTGGGTGCTGAAGTTGATCTATAAGCTTCTCATTTCAGGATCAGGGCCTTAATCCTTAAGAATGTATAAACGTTCATGAAAAGCGCCCTTGGTATTAAAGCATATGCCATCATGGGAAATGCAGCAGAGCACAGTGAGGTATATTTGTCTTTTATATATAAAAATACTAATTAAAATATAATGTAAAAAACTCAAGTATGCTAGTTATATTTTAGTATGCTGGTAAGGTAAATAAAAATGAAACAAAAGACATATATACTGGGTCATTAAAAGTGCATTGTTAAATAAGTCTATGCCACAGAATTTCCTAATTAAAAACTGAGCAGAAATACATCTGGAATGGGGCACAAAAGCAGATGACCATTACCTTATCCAGAGTTCTGCATTTGGTCTATGGATCATTTGTGCTGCCGGTAAGCACTACGCAGAGAAACACAAGCAAGCACAGCTCCTGGAACCAGACCTTGCAAATTTCCCTTTTTACAGCTTCTCCAGTGGTCCACCATGACCCCTGGACATTTTACCCTAAGGCTCAGAGATCTGAACTCCATATGCTGGTTGGTGCTTTGGATACAAGATCCCTTTTAATATGTCAAAAGCAGAACCAGCTTGGAATATTAACTTTGCTGTACCTTACTGCTTACAGCGTGTAATGAGAAAAGTAGACAAGCTGTCAGAGTTAGCAATTAAGACTGATTCTTTACATTTTATATGTGGAATGCTGCAAATTAAATTGAACTATTTGAACTGTTCTAATCACAGCATGTTAATGAAGGCAAAGCTGCATTGGAATATTCCTCTCCTCACCCCCATCACCTTCTGCTCGACAGCATGTGTCCCTCTCCAATCCTCTTCTGGAATCAATACAACATCCCCAGTGCTGGGTCCCCCTTATTTCCTTAAAAAGCCATGAAGGAACTAGCTATCTGTGCAATCAAAGAAGGGTGTCCATGCTTCCAACAGATGGTGTCACTAAAGAGCAACAGAGGTGTTCCTTTCCTCTAGGGCTGAGTGCGCTGTGTCCATAATGCATCCCGCATGCTTGGCGGAGTGGCTTGGCTCCAAAGCCTGGACCCCTCTGCAGCAGCAGACTGCTCTACGCACCGGCTGGCCTTGCAGCCGCGTGCTCATTGACATCCGAAAATTTACCTCGTGGCTAAAAATAGCATCTCTGCCTCTTGTAAGAATGAGGGAGCATCGGGCCAAGAAATTCCATCGCAGTAGTGAGTGTTGAGCTATTCATCCAGACTTCAGGATTCATATTTTTGTTTGTTATCAATAGGGGTATTGTAAAGGTGTCCATTGAAATCAGTTCCGTTTCACCAGCGGTGTTTTGGGTCCTTTTTGTCAAGAAAAATCCCCCGGAGACTGAACAGTTTGCCCATGTTAAAGAAACCAGAATGAGGGCTGGAGCGATGTTGTTGTCCCTTCGTGAAACGACAATGCTAGACCAGGTTAAACACATGCAGGCAGAGGTTTGTGGGGGGCCATAATTATCTTCACGTATTCAGGGCAGCATGACTGGATGGTGATTTGCTAATGTAAAAGGATCTCCTTTCTAGTTCCCCGAAGGCTTGGTCCAAAGCCCATTGAAACCAATGGGAGACTTTCTGTTGACCAGCGTGAACTTTGGATCAGACCTCAAATGTGTAGGATAGTGACTTATCCTCAGCCCTTGCTATATTAACCTGCTTATTAATAAGCCCTTCTAGGCCGAGAATTTACATTAGAGGCCTGTGATATATTTAGGGTCAAAACAGGTCACTTCCATGCCACGATTTTGTTTTAATGGTATTTTTTTAAATCACCTCTTGAATCCTCTCCTGGTCTTCCCAGCACTGGATGCAGCCACCCTGATAAAAAAGGTCTTTCTTTGTGCCACTATCCTCCTGAAGAAAAAGCTTTAACATCTGATTTAGGTTTGCTGTAATAACAACAGATGTTTATCTTGTATTGTATGGCACATGGCACTACAACTCATAAACCCCCTCCTGGAGCTTAGAGCAGAGTTTCTGGGCCCTCGTTTGGACACTTACAGGCTTTGTGCTATTTTTTTTTTAATGTTTTCATTTCCCTGCATTTTAAGCTGCTACCAAAGTATTTATAAGTATCACGTTATAAACCGTGAAACAAGGAATAGCAGAGGAGATTTTCAATGCTTCCTCCCACTAAGCAGTGGACAGTAAATGCAGCTACGTACCTGAAGCCTCAAATCATGAAATAATTATACAAGCATTGCCCAATTTCCCAGTATGACTTAACCATTCTGGCCCTGGGATTGTGCATATTGTTCCAGGGACAGCAGGCAAATCCCCACACTTTTCTATTAAAACTCAGGCAGTTTTAAGCAAAACCATGGAGGAAAAAGGAAGCAAAAAAATCTCTTTTCCTGGGGTTTGTAAAAAAACCCACTAAAACGCAGTTTTATTTTACTTCTGACAATGGTGAATTTCCACAGCTAGAGCAATTGTGCACCACCCCCATTATCCTCCCTTCTCCCCAGCTACAAAATGCTTTGTTACCAGACAGAAATGGCAGTTTAATTCAGGAGCTCATTTGCAAATGCGTGTGCAAGTATCAGAGTTTGCACATGCATACTAGTGAAGTGCACGTCAGTAGTTTCATGTGACTCTGCTTGGTGGATTATGGAGGTTTCTTGCATAATATGGCTGGCCCCTGGGAGAATCATTTATACACTTAGAGGGAAGGCTGAGGGTTAAGGTGCTTGATAATAGTTAAGATAGATAAAATAGATAAAAGTTAAGGTGCTTGATAATAGGATAAGTGGCTGGAAATGAGGGGAAACAAGTGCCTTCCCCATCTCTCACTCTAACTAATCACCCAAGTGGGAAGAAATAAAAAAGATGATTTCTCCTAATCTTGCAGAGTAAGGCTGAGCTGGCAAGCAGAATGTAGCAGGGACGGAAGTGAGGAGGGGGGGAAGTAAGGTAGCTCCTCTGATGCTGCAGGATGGGCCCAAGATGGGGAGTGGAGGCCTGGATCTGTAATTTGGAGTAGAGGGTGGAGGGTGCCAGAGATCATTTGGACCAATCCACATAGCTGTGGGCTGAGGTGAAGCCCCTTTCAGTTAAAACGAGAGAGTGAAAGATTAGCCTGCAATGTGACCGCTGCTCCTACACTGAGACTGGACTGTTTTCACTGAAGATTTATTTGTGCAGCAAGTACTAAAGCAAACGCCTTACTGCTCCTCGAATATTCAGTAGAAGCCACATTGTCTTAAATATACAGAGGGAATTGCTTTTCTGCCATTGCCTATATATTTCCTCGCTCAGTCAGTCCATGTACATTGTAGCTTCTCTTTTACGTACCTTATGAAGGCATGGTTTGTTTTGTGATAGGGTAAATGCAGTCCTCTTTTGTTTCCTTGGCTGGCTTCTTTATTTATTGCTTCCTAAAATAATTTGATTTTTTCCCCCCCTTCAAAACACATGCGATAGCAATAAGCAAATACCAAACAGAACTGGGAAACAAAAAGCTGAACATTCTGATAACGTACATTTGGTTTGTATTTATCATATTAAGATGTGTTTTAATTGGTTTACTATTAACATCCTGTAGCTTTCGGTCAAGTCAGAAGAAAAACCTGTTTCATTTTAAAGCCGGTTCATTTCTTTCCCCTTCCAGCTGAGCCAAAAGGACAAGCTCCTACTGTAGTATTTCCAAATTCAATTGCCTTAAAACATTTAAGAAAGAGGATTAAAATACATCTTGCTTCACTATTCTTGGCCAATGACTGAGAGCTTAACTTGATTTTAGAGGGGATAAAAAAAAAAAAATGTTGCTTCTCTGCAACCTGAAAAAACACGATGCAGAAATTTGCACAAAGCCATACAATTACAAGACTGGCAGTAAAATAGCTTTGTGTATCAAACTGCCCCTGATCCTAGTCCGCTTCTTCGTGGACAAATACACTACAGAAATAATCACCTTGCTGACACTCTCAACACAGAGGCCAAGGACTGAATGAGCCACAGAGACTTAGCTCTCTGTAGGAAGGACCACTTCTGTAAGTAAGATGGTTGAGGCACATCGGTGCTTCTCCCTGGGCTATCCCAGTCCTGTGGATTAACTGAGGACATCAGCCCTCCAGGCTCTGTCTGGCACCTTTCACCAGCACAGAAAGAGACTGAAGTAAAATTCTCACTGTCTGTAAATGTCTGTTGATGCTGTTATGAAATGTGGGCCCGAGGCACAGAACTTGGATCTGAGCTACCGAAATCTGAGGAGTGTTTGGTTCAGACCGATGTCTAATTTGAGTAATTTACCCCCTGTCCCATTGCCAGTCAGTGGCAGATTTGGATTTAGAACCCAGGAATCCTTATTCCCACTCTCCAGCTTAAATCTCTGGGCACAGGACATTTCAGATAAAACTCAAACGATAGTTATCTAATAATTGTGTTCCCTGATGTTTTGTGCAGTTAGCTCACGGGAGGGCTGAGAGTGTCACTTTGCGTCACTTTCAGCATTTTTTTTTTTTATGCCCGTGGAACACGCAACTTTTGTATTAAAATATTTTTTGTGAATATTTTCTTTGTGACCAGTTTTGCAATAACCTCTAGAGTCTTTCAGCTCGCACTGACTGCGGAGCTAAACTCAGAACTGCTCAGCCTAAAGCCGAGCTGTCAGTATCAGCTATCATGTAGCTATCACAAGACAATCCCAGATCTCACCACTACCTACAATAAGCTTAATAAATAAATGGCCCAAAGGGCTTATTTAAATGCAAAATTTTGTAATCATAGGTCAGTACAAAAGAAGATCCACAGTGGATGCAGTTTGCAATACAAAATATGGGTTAGTTACCACATATGTACGGTCAGTACTGAAACATTGTGGACTCTTTTTTTTTTTTTTTTTTCAGTTAAGTTTAGTGCAGCCTTGTACAAAATGGCATTCAGATGATTTCTGAACCATTGCCATCTTCTCCTGGACAAGAGCTCGAAAACTGCAGAACAACCAAATGTGACACAAAGAATGAGAGAAACAAATCCTTTCATGGGAAAAAGGCATCTTTGAAACCAGCCACTCCTAGAGTGATGATGAGTGTTTCTGTTGCTGCGGTAAAGCTGTTTTATGTGGTTAGTCCATTTCAAGAAGTTTATTAACAGAAGTGGTGAGGTGGTGAAATTACCTGGAAGTTTACCTTGGTTAGCATCACAGAAGCCAGGAGGAGGTCTGCACTAGCTGACAGAGCTGAAGCAGATATATTCTTAGCACAGGGTATAAAAGGGGAAGAGGGAGAAAAGTACTTTTATACAGAACACAAGGAAATCCTCACAAGTATGCACTAGAGCAGGAGGAACATGGGGCAGAAGGGGGGACAGTGGAAAAGTATCTAAAATTTTGAAGCAATATTTGTTTTGCAGGCTTTCAAAATAACCTTTTAATTTGGTATTTTTCATGAATATTTCAAGGCAGAATTTTCAGGTTCAAAAAGTTTGCTTTTCAAAGCTTCTCATTTTTCTTTGGATCCAGTTCCCCACTTTTTCCCTTTTTCCCTTTTGCTACTAGAAATAGGGGAAATAATAATGGCCAAATCACTATTTTGTTTTTCAGTTTTGTCCAAAAAAAGGGTAAACTTGAAAATGCAACATGTTTCCTTTGTGAAAATTTCAGATTTTGAAAGGCTACTTTTTCAACAAAAATTTGTGTTTTAAAAACAAAAAATTTCCACCCAGTTCTCAGTCTCCAGCCTTGCAAGGAGCTGTAGCCAGAAGCATACCTGTGTCTGCTCAGAGATTATTGCAGGGAGTCCAGGCTGTTGTGGATGTAAGTATTCATGGGGAGAAATCAATGAATTATTTCTAAATCATTCAGTGTGTATACTTAAAATGGCCTAGATCAAAGGTGAAGGGATGACTCTGTCCCACTGCTCCTGTGGAATTACACCAGGAATGAATTTACTCACTGGGTTTTTCACAGATGATCTAAAGAGGCTGCCATGCCATAAAACAGATTAAGTATTTATTCAATTTAATAAACTAGAAGTCTGCACTTTTATATATAAAAAATAGAATGAAGTTGCAAATGTTTTGTGTTTTGCAAAGAAGCATTTTCTCTTCAATTAGTCAGGAATGTTAGCTTGAATAAGGAAGCTCCGGTTCTGAATGTTTTTCTGCTTGCATTGATTTTTGTTGTTGTTTGTTATTGTCACTTTATAGATGTTTGGAAAATGTTACCTGGTTTGTTACCATCATTTCTATCTTTGTAATTAGTGTTTCTTTTATTGTAATACAGCTTGCTCTTGTGAGAATTAATACTGATTCCAAAAGGTGTTATGTTATTTTCTTATCTCTTACATTGGCTTCTCTTCCTCAGATTCTTACAGCGTAGGTTCCATTTCTGTAAGTGCTCTCCAAAAGCATGTCCTGCTAGAAAACAAAAATGATATACATCTTGATACTGGCAAAAAAACTTGAGCATATCATCCTACAACCTCCATTCTCCACGATGAGATCATGGTCTTTATTCTATATAGACAAGATCAAACTTAGCAGAGTTGAAGCCAGAGCAAACTTGTGGAGAAAAAATGTCCATGAGCGATGTAGCTTCTCTTTGAAGCTGGGAAGAGGTGCACGTTTTTAATGTTGCATTTTACAATGGGCTTCTACCCCCCCCCCCCCCCCATACATCGGCCTAAGATTTTAAATGAAAAATCTTTTTAAAATTGGTCTGAGTAACTTAAACTACAATCAGATTTAGTGCAAAATAGACATGCCTCACAGTCATATTACCTTGAAAGCATTAACATGGAGAGAGATGAGATGAGGATGTTGGGCACAAATGCAGGATCCACAGCCACGTCTTCCCCAATAAAACAATTGGAAGAACAGACAGAGGGCTAATTTCTCCTCTGCAATATCCACACTCTGAATTCTTACTGCGGAGTCTGCACTTGTTCTGGGCACAGAACACCCATTGACAGCAATTCACAGAGTACAAAATATGCAATAGAGATCCTCGCCAGAGATAGCAAGTCTCCAGTGTGGAATAGGGAGACGAATTTTGCCCTAAATGTACACCAGATGCCCTGAGCGCTTTCAGTTCATGAGACTAGTCAAGCAATCACCAGAAGATTACAATAGGGCCTTTAGTCTTGAAGGCTGAGGTGTTGATGAAACAGTCTTTGAACTGTTTGAGGTTTCTTCAGTTTCTTCTTTTTTTTTTCTTGTGGAGTTTTAATTTCTTCCTAAGAACAAAAAAGTAACTTCCCAGTGCAGCCCCAGTCTCTGCAAGACAAGGACTCTTTTGAACTATTTTACATACAGTACTTATTCAAAAGCATCTTCTTACAGTTTCCTAAGGAACCTCAACAGGATAATGTTGTTGGTTTGGACACTGCAAGCATCCATTTCAGGAGGAAAGCAATGATTACAGCTGGCTGAATAATACAAAAAAGGGATTCATGGAGAAAAGTGGTGAGTTTGGTTTGCTGCGGCTATTTGTGGGGTTCTATTCGTTGTTGGGAAGCATTCACATAGCCGGCAGTGAAATGGCTGTGAATACTGAAGGTTTCACCAGTTTTGGCATGAATGATTAGTCATCCAAACAATTCTACTGCAATTATTGCTCGTTATTAGTTGTTGCTATTTGTATTGCAGAAACACCGTCAGGACTAGAGTGACCAGATGTCCCGACTTTATAGGGACAGTCCCAATATTCAGGGCTTTGTCTTAAATTGGTGCCTATTGCACCCCCACCCCCGTCCTGATTTTTCACACTTATCATCTAGTCACCCTGCTCAGGACCCTCGTTGAAATCAAGGCCTGCTCTGCTAAGCACTGTATTTATACATATTAAGAGATGGTCCCTGTTGGAACTTTACTATAGAAGTAGCAAAGCTGGTCAAAAAAATGCCACTTGTTTTACATAGAAAGTTTGGAAATGCTTGGCTTTTCAACCACAAAACAACAGACTGAAATCCAAAATGTGTTGTGGGTTGCTTTTTTTTTTTTTTTTTCCATCTATTTTTTTATTAAAAATGAATAAATCAGTTTTTAGTTATGACTTTTCAATTTTCAAATCCTGGGAGCCCACCTCCAAGAATGTCCAGTTTCTGGTTGTTGGTGTATCTTTTTTTCTTTTTTTGTTAAAACTCCACAGAAAAGGTGAGCGAAGATTAAAATATTTTTTAAAAATGGTTAAAATCTATTTTTTTGTTGAAAAGATGTTTTGATGAACACACTTAGACTCAGTCTACCAAACAGACAAACGATGACAGAAAGGCAGTGTTGTTATTGTCTCCATTCTATAGAGGTGGAACTGAGGCACAGCCAAACTAAGGCAGAGATCCTCAAAGATACATAGACGCCTAACGTTAATGGGAGGAAGGTGCCTAAATACCTTTGAGCATCTGGGCCTAAGTCACTTGCTCCAGGTCAGGCAGGGAATCTATGGCAGATACAGGATTTGAACCCAGTTTTTTGAGTCCCAGTCCAGTGCCTTAGTCACAAAGCCATCCTTCTCTTGCTACTCATCAGTTTCCTGGTTGGAAAAGTCTGTCATCCAATCAGAGAGCAGAGCCAATGCTTTATAACTTAGATGACTAGTCAAGTGCCATGAGCTGTTCCTTTCGACTACCCATGATAAGCTATTGACTGAAACTTTTGGTGTGTGAAAGTCTTCAAATAATTAGAAGTAACAAAACCATTTGTAAAATCAGGATCTCTTTGCAAACAGGAAAAAAGCTGCATTTGTGGAAAATTTTCACCAGCTCTGGCAACAATGAATAAATCAGGCATGTATTTATAACGGTGTCTTTATACTCAAGATGCCCAGTGCTACTGGGATGTTGACTTAAAATCAGCCAGACTGGGTGGGACAATCCTTGGGGATTATGTGAATTTAAATAAAATCTCTCTCTGAATCTGGAACCATCAAGTTGTGCTGTAGTTAATTACCTGTGTAACCATGTGATCTTACCGTTACTCCTCCTTCTTCCCCCTTCCTGTCTACTGCTTGTTTTAGCTGGAATGTAAACTTTGTGGCAAGACCCATGTCACTTGTGTGGTGCCTAATACAATGGGATCCCAAGCCTTTGGGTGTTATCACAATACAACTAATCAGTAGTGAAGAGGCAGATGTAGGTGAATAATAGTAAGAAAATGGAAATGTTGGTGTGAGCTTTAGAATCATAGAATCATAGAATCATAGAATATTAGAGTTGGAAGGGACCTCAGGAGGTCATCTAGTCCAACCCCCTGCTCAAAGCAGGACTAACCTCTGCTATATCATCCCAAACAGGGCTTTGTCAAGCCGCAGCTTAACAACCTCTAAGGATGGAGATTCCACCACCTCCCTAGGTAACCCATTCCAGTGCTTCACCACCCTCCTAGTAAAAAACTTTTTCCTAATGTCCAACCTAGACCTCCCTCCCTGCAACTTGAGACCGTTGCTCCTTGTTCTGTCATCTGCCACCACCGAGAACAGCCTAGCCCCATCCTCCCTAGAACCCCCTTTCAGGTAGTTAAAGGCCGCTATCAAATCCCCCCTCACTCTTCTCTTTTGCAGACTAAACAAGCCCAGTTCCCTCAGCCTCTCCTCATAAGTCCTGTGCTCCAGCCCCCTAATCATTTTTGTTGCCCTCCGCTGGACTCTCTCCAACTTGTCCACATCCTTTTTGTATTGGGGGGCCCAAAACTGGACACAATATTCTAAATGCGGCCTCACCAATGCCGAATAGAGGGGAATAATCACTTCCCGTGACCTGCTAGCAATGCCCCTCCTAATGCAGCCCAATATGCCATTGGCCTTCTTGACAACCAGGGCACACTGCTGACTCATATCCAGCTTTTTATCCACTGTTACCCCCAGGTCCTTTTCTGCAGAGCTGCTGCCCAGCTCGTCGGTCCCCAGTCTATAGCTGTGCATGGGATTCTTTCTTCCTAAGTGGAGGACTCTGCACTTTTCTTTGTTGAACCTCATTAGATTTCTTTTGGCCCAATCCTCCAGTTTGTTTAGGTCACTCTGTATCCTATCCCTACCTTGCAGGGTATCTACCACTCCCCCCAGCTTAGTGTCGTCCGCAAACTTGCTGAGGGTGCAATCTACCCCATCCTCCAGATCATTAATAAAGATGTTGAACAAAACCGGCCCCAGGACCGACCCCTGGGGAACTCCGCTTGTGACCGGTTGCCAGCTAGACATGGAGCCATTGATCACTACTCGTTGAGCCCTATGCTCTAGCCAGTTCACTATCCATTTTATAGTCCATTCATCCAACCCATACTTCTTTAACTTGCTGATAAGAATACTGTGAGAAACCGTATCAAAAGCTTTGCTAAAGTCAAGGTATATCACATCCACCGCCTTCCCCACATCCACAGAGCCAGTCACCTCATCATAGAAAGCAATCAGGTTGGTCAGGCATGACTTTCCCTTGGTGAATCCGTGTTGACTGTTCCTGATCACCTTCCTCTCTTCCAAGTGCCTTAAAATGGATTCCTTAAGGACCTGCTCCATGATCTTTCCAGGGATTGAGGTGAGGCTGACCGGTCTGTAGTTCCCCGGATCCTCTTTCCTCCCTTTTTTGAAGATGGGCACTATATTTGCTTTTTTCCAGTCCTCAGGGACCTCCCCCTGTTGCCACGAGCTTTCAAAGATAATAGCCAATGGCTCTGAAATCACCTCAGCCAACTCCCTCAGCACCCTCGGGTGCATTGCATCCGGCCCCATGGACTTGTGAATGTCCAATCCTTCTAAATAGCCTTGAACCTGTTCCTTCAGCACTGCGGGATGTTTGCCTCCTTCCCATTCTGTGCCACCCAGTACAGCAGTCTGGGAGCTGATCTTGTCTGTGAAGACAGAGGCAAAAAGTAAGCCTATTATTCCTCTGTTGCCTTTGCCTAGTGAGATATACCAGTCATGACAGATACATTGCGGCCCTTTTTCTTAGCAATTGTACTTAACAATATGTTAATTAAGGCAGTGCTCACTTATCAAGAGCCCACCATTAGACGAAAGCATGAACTGCCATTGCAGGATGATCATTAGCACTTCCACAAAGTTTGCAAGCTGATCGGTGTGTGTATTTACACCGCATTGGCTGAGCAATCAAGTACTTCAATTACAGAGGGTGCAGTCTAATGCACATTGTGCTCCATAAGGCAAGCCATACTTCGCAGTTCTTAGAAGTCATGCTTAGAGGGTCAATAGGTGGTTAGCAAAATCTTTGTTTGATAAAAAGTTGCTTAAATTAGGCTAATGATGGGATCTCTGGCTGTCTAATGCAAGTGAGGGAAAGTTCAAAGCGCAGGATTTTATGCAAGCAAATATCCAAATATGTGCCAAGTCTCTTTGATGAAGTGTCTTTGTCAGAACAATTAAATGAAGGTTAAAAAGGCCAGACCCCATATTTGACTTGCTCTTTCTTTTCCCTCTTCAAGGTGTCTTCATGTTACATTTATTTGCTTCATGAATTCTTTATTACACTAATCGGTCCTGATGTACAAACTCATTAGAAAATGAGCTGGAAATGTAAGATCTGTCAAAATTCAGAGACTTCTGACATGGCTGGACTCACGGGCCTTTTTGCAAAGAAGGGAAAAGGGAGAAAGGAAAGAAGCTAATGAGGAAATGTCAGATAATGTAGAAGTCAATCCATTTTGGGATCGAGTTTTATAAACTTCAGAGAAAAAAATTGTAGCATTGCCAGGGTAAACACTTAAAACTTTTAAAAATGTAAATTGTGGCTCAGCGGAATTCTTTCTTATTGGTGTTTCTGAATGTTTCTCATTTGGGTTTATACCCCAAGTCAACCAACTTACATTTAAAAAAAAATTCCCCCACCACTTGAACTACTTCTTCTGCCTTAAACATGATCTCTTAGTGATGTGAAGTTGTTATTAACAGCTTATTTAGCCTCAGCCAAGATCACTGTTCCATTGTGCTAGGCACTGTACAAACACATAGTGAGAGACATTTACTGTCATGAAGAACTTAAATCTAAACAGAAAAAGGTGGGAAATGAAACAAAGGCACAGAGGAGGGAAGTGACGTGGGCAAGGTAACTCAGCAGGTCAACTGCCGAGACAGGAATAGAACTTGGGTCTCTGGAGTTGTAGTTCAGTTCCCTATTTCCTAGATCACATTGCCTCCTTATGTGTTATGTTAAGTGTTGCATAGGCTTCTTCTTCTAAACAGTATTAAGAATGAGAAACAATTAGCAAGACTAGTACAACCAGTCCTGAATAAAGTGTGAAAATCATGTCTGCTTTTACTGCAAATCAGTTCATGTCTTCTTGCAATTTTCTACATATTGATACTGGAAAAATGATCTCCTATATTAATATATAATGTGCCTCCTTGTATATATATATATATATAAAAGAGAGCCATGTGATTTTTGTGTGCATTGGCCATGCTGCATATAGTGGGGTTATAGAATCATACATGCATCAGAAACCAGAAATATTACCATGCTGAAGAGATTTATCAAAAAGCTGGGGCCATTGTCAGCTGAATTGGGAGAGAGGACTTGCATCCCAGAAGGAGCAGTTGCTATATTACTTCTCCTTGCAGTCCAGACTAATGCAGCAGAACAGAAGGCGATTTGTTAGATTTAGCCATCAGCTCCTTCCTCTTTTCTCCTTATCAGTCAGAACATGGAAATATATGTTGGTTTATCCAGTCAGCCCTCAAGATATCAAATAACGCACACACTGGAGAGGGACACTTGCATGCCTGTTAGGGCTTTGGCTACACACCTGTGAAACTCATCATTTCGTTTCCAAAGGAAATGAGTGGAGGAGGGAGGATGGTGTCATGGTTAAGGAGCTAGACTGAGCCTCAGGAGATCTAGAAGCTAGTCTCAGCTCTGCCACAGACTCCTTGTGAGACCTTGGGAAAATCACTTAATTTCTCTGTCCCTCAGATAATATTTCCTTTCTCCCACCCTTTGAGAAGAAGCATAGTCTAGTGGTTAGGGCATGAGCCCGGGACTTGAGAATAGACATAACAGCACTGCCCTACTCCAGGTTGTTGCAAGGATAAAGATAATGAGATGGTATGGTGATGGGGCCATATAAGCATTTCTGATAGATTGTCTATTTAGATGTAAGTTCTCCAGGACACAGACTGTTCTTACTATGTATATGTACAGCACCTACCCCAATGCAGTCCTAACTATGGCTGTAGCTTCTAAATAGCTACTGTAATACAAACAATAATCAGAAAGAGGTGTGTCCTTTTTGCTTTTACAAGGATTTTTCTGAAGTGACCATTTAACAATAGCACTCCAAGGATTATTCTACAAGGAAGGTACTGTGTGACCTTGAAAGCAGCAACAGATGTAGAGTAATCCTGACTCCTCCCCTGGTTTCCCCTTCCGTTAGTAATGGCACTAGCAATGCTGACTTTCCAGGGACACAGAAGAGCACAAAATGGAATCCAGGGACCATGCGTAGCAGAATTCTGGGGGTTATGACAGGGAAATAAAGGGATTGGGTGCACTCCAATGGTTTGTGTTTGTTTGTGTTTTTGCCAACATCAGGCTGGCAATTTGGGATCCAGTTGAATACAGACACTAGGTATCTTAAAGAAAGTACATGAGAAATAAAGGCAGATAGAAATATGCACATACCCTCCCTTCTTGCAAACTTGCTGCCACTTCTGAAAAGAAGTGTGCTTGGTTCGCTACCCACAAATTCCCAAACAGTCCCAACTATCTAACTCGGGAGGTTTCTCTGTGTGTACCTGCATGGATGTGCCAGCTCAGTTTTCTCAGTGCACTTCAGTGTCTTCTTAGCATTGTGCCGTGTTTGTGTGCAAGAACCTCTGAATGGCAGAGGAAAATATTCGTAAAACACAAGGCTCCAAGTCACACTTCCTATCCCTTTGGCTGAAAAAGGGTAGATGCCTCCATCTACCTTAAATGGACTGAGGAGGTTACTAAGGCACATCTCATTGATGAGGGATTTGAGACCGAGTGATCCTCTAACTTTCTTCTTCCACATGACATCGCAAGAATTATTCTATATGTTACTGTCTGGCAGTGGTTTACTAACAGGGTGTTTCAGGCAGTATTGATGCTGCTGGAAAAGAGTTAAGCCAGTTCTGCTGACTCACTGGGGCAGGTGGCTTATTATACCATGAAGACAGAGGGAAGGTGAGAGTGGCGCTCTCGAAAGGAAGGATCTAGTATGTGGGCTGAGCAGCCTTGAGGGAGGAACTCTATCAGCAAACAAGGTTGGAGGTTTGTTAAACGGCTATCTTGTTTGTTAATAAAACTAAACCCTAGGAGGAAGGTGAGTTTGGACTCTAGTTTACAGTCTGTCTGAAAGCAGCTGCTCTCACATTATAGCTTTGGGTGTCTTTACTTGGATTGCTTTTCCCCCTTGCCATCAAGACATTATCCTATAGCCAGGGTTCACAGCAGGCAGTTGATCTACACTCACAGGATAGGGAAGAGTTGTTTACTGAGAAGAAAAAACTTTGCTAAAACTCTTTCCCTTGCAGGTTATCATTAAAGAGCTGTGTGGCATCTCTGACTAGGCCCATAAGCCAATAGGCTCTAACTTTGTGATGCTAAGGGTCACCTTTGCAATTTTCCAGGAGCCAAAGGGGCACAGCTAATTTGTATATTCTTTTAAAACATAGAGTACATGCACATAAATGAACTTTCTTGGGGCCTGATTTTCTGAGGCGCTAAGCACCCACCACTCCAGCTGGAGTGAACAGGAACTGTGGTTTCTCTGCACCTCATTTAAACCAGGCTCTCGTATTTTTTTTGATAAATGAAAGGAAACAGAATTCAGCTAACAAAATGAGTGTGCTGGCAAGTTGCTAATAGCAAGGAAAACAAAAGGCATTCACATACTAATCAGAGAGGGATTGCAGATCTGGGCTCCGGCCTGTGTAGGGATCTCTAGTCTCCAGGGGCCCATATTGCCATATCTCAGATACAGTGAACTGAAGGGCAGCTGTCATCTTCAGTCATCCTTTTCGCTACTCTAAGCACCTTCAGCCTAAACTTGTCTGGGATTTATAGCCACAACTGCTCTGATGAGAATCAACTGGGAGTGTGCAGCTAAATGCAATACAGTTCTCTGGAGGAGGGTTGGGCATACGATTTTGAGGTGAACACTTCAGACTCATCCATGTGACCATTGTGACAACATCATGCTCAAATGGCTAAGGGTGATGTTTCATTTGAAAAAAATGTTTCTACATCAGATTAGATAGCATAGATTTGCAGAAGAGAAGGGGGTATGTTCTGCTTTGCAAACCTGTACTCCATTTGCGAAGGTGTCAAAGAACCAGAACTTCCTTCTTCATACTTACATCTTTTTCCTTCCTCTTTCTATCTCTAGTTGTCTTGCCTTTCTTGCAAATAAAACCACATCACAATTTCCATCCCTTGGAAACGCAAGGTCATTTGTGTACTATAACTTGCTAACTTCATTAGCCCTTCAGATCTTGAGTATTATCTTTGCCCAAGGAATCTGGATCTAGCTTCTGAGGAGAAATCTAGATTCCTTTGCATTATCAGACAACTACTGAAAAGAAAAAATAAAAACTTTTTCATGTTCACAGTTCATTAAAAAAATTGAGGAACATTTGGACTATTCTGGCTGTTAATAGGATTCTGGTAAGTAGCTGAAGACTGTTTCTATTTTGTTTGATTGAATAAGTGGATTTATATAGTCCAGAAATTTAGATGGATGTTTTCCCACATAGGTCTGTTTAAAATCATCCTAAACTGTTTTCTGTATGCATTAGGCCACGCTCATCACTGTGGCATTACTACTCAGGATTTATTTGCCTCTTCCACATGTCTTGTGGCTTCCTTTCAGTGCTAGAGTCCATTGAGTCCCTAGGTGAGCTATCCATCTTTGTGCTCTTCTGTTTGATACCCTTTGACATCCTGCTAGTGTCTGATGCTCCCAATGCTTCTGTCCTGCCAAGGGAAGATTACTTATTGCAGCTGTCAGTGTTAAACGATTCTAAACTTTGCTTTCTGCCCTTCCCACAGCCTCTAGTGTTACTTCATTTTCCTTCTGTGTCTCATGTGGGATCCCAACCTGCTGTGTCTCTAATGATAACTCCCTTCGGGTTAATTTTTTTCTCTGTGCCTTCAGCTGCTGTTCAAGCCTCTCACTTTTTCTTGCAGAATGGAAACCAGCTTGAAACACATGGAATCCTTCCATAGCCATCATTTATGAATGGTCTTTTGTTGTATAGTGGATAGCATTAGACTCTCCAACGCTCATTCTTTATAATGGTTGCTGCTTCTTTTCATGCTTTAGAATAAAGTTGGTTGAGAAATAGGGGTAGGGATTTCCAAAAAAAAAAATGTGTTTAAAAAAACAAACAAACAAAACAAAAAAACCTTTTTCACCAAAATGTCATTGACATTTCAGCTCCCTTTTTAGAAAGCTTCTTGTTGGGAACAGGAAGGGTTGCAGAATCTACTGTGCCAAGACCTTCTCTCTTCAGAGTTAGGGTAACTCTTCGAATATTCTGTATTTAACAAACCTGCCACTGCTAATCAGTTCCGTAGCTTGCCACGCATCGCCTAACTCCCTCTTCAGATCAAACTCCTTTTGGTTTGGACTTATTCTCTTGCTGTCTATATGGCTTGTTTGCTCATCACCCAACTAGCTTCTCAGCACTCAATGGTAATCTAGGAGATAAAGGGGAGGGTTTTGGTTTTTTTAAGAGTAGATTCTGTACTATTTTTGGAAACAGTTGGATTCACACCAACTGATTATTTCCATAAATAAATGAGATGTTCACCATTAAAACAATGTTACTTATTAGGAAAACCAACTCCAGTGGTGTTTTCTGTCAGTCTGCTCCCACCAGCCATTGTCCCAGGGCTGTCACCAGAAGAACTACCTTGTTCAGTAATTTTCTGCATGCTCTTCTGTTCTCAAGACGCTTTGAGGCTCATCGTTTGCCCGCTATGGGGAAGGAAAATTGTATGTGTCATAACACAAAGCACCCATGTTACCTTCCTCAGCAGAGAGGACAAAGACCGAGTTGGGCCAGTGAGTCTTAACTCTGTATGATAGCTCTGCGGGTGACTGTTTCATACGTTCAGGCATGTTAGAGGAGCAGTACATAGAGAAGCCTGCGCTGCTGTTAACCATGTGTTGCTAAAGAGAGGACTTTGATCTCCAGGCCTGACACCTCTCACAAGTGCTGGTTTGCTTTAGGTTGGGTGGGGAGGGAATCTGAATACGTTTTTCTTATTTTTTCTTACGCTTTTCAAACTGATGACTTGTGTCACTTCAAAGTGTTGCCGTTTGAGAGCAAACAGTGTGGTGCCAGTAGGGCCCAATCCCGAGACCTTCCAGGGCAAACTTCTTTGTGAGTACAGCTAAGAAAAGACTGAGGAAAAATTGAATTTGGACCTTGGCATTTGGACCCTCATGAGAACTGCTGAGCCTCTCACGATCTAAGATATGTGTGTGTGTGTCTGTGTGTATTATATATAATGTTTGTCTTTGTGAGTGTGTATATCAATATTTATTCACACACACACACATAATTAAAAGGGTCCTAAGGAAGTAGCGTACCTAACCTGACTCCTTTAAAGATCTAGCCATAGTACGTATTTTAAAAATGGAGAGACAGTAAGACTGTGTAACTGATGGGCAGGAATTTATATAAAACATTCCCAGATCTCTGTTTTGAAGAATAGCAAGTCAAGAATGCTGCATAAGTGAAATTAAAATATAAAAAAGTGTTTTATGTAAACTTTTATCTCTGGAATCTGTCTAGGAATAATTGATCTTTTATTTTAATTTTCTTTTACACCAGATTTGATTAAAACAGGGCAGGTAGTGAAGAGTTAGTTGCATTGCCACAATATACTAATTATAAGGCAAAGATGCATCCTGAATAGCTGTGACTATCATAACCTTACCTGAGGGCTTGGGAAGTTTAAGGATGCTTGGAACAAAAAACCCATTAGAGAAACAAGGGTGAGTGTCTGTGTCTAATGGCCATCATGTCATTTCATAGCTTTGGGCAAAGACTGGTGAAGGGCAACAAATTCTATATTTCAGTGTTTTTAGCTGCTAAACTCCAGGGCAGCAAACAAACTATTAAGCCAGTTTTAATATCAAAAGTTACATACAATGCAAACAGTTGATGCCTGTATAGCTTTCCACTAGGTTTTGCATACTTAGATTAATATTCTACTATTATTGTATTTTTTTATCTTCTATTTGAGGATGTCAGAGCACTTGCTCATAGTTACCCACCACTCTGAGGTACATAAATTTTGTCACCCCCATTATGCAAATGGAGAAATTGAGGCAGAGAGCTTTCAAAAGCGGTCTCTGATTCTGGGAATTGCATTTTAGATTCTAAGGGCCTCCTTTTCTGAGGCCCAGGATTGCCGGTAAAGTCTATCAACGCTGCAACTGTTCAGCATCTCCTGAAGGTCAGTCCTGATGTGTCTGAAAATTGAGGCTCCCAAAAGTAGAGCGAGGTCATTTTTGAAAAATTGGCACTAAGTGACATTCCCAAGGCCACAGAAGGAGTTGGTGTCAATGCCAGGATTAAAACTCAAGACTTCCTGGATCTTAGTCCTATGTTCAGAATAGTAGCCCGTGTCTTCTTCGCAATCCCACAGCGTATCTAATGAAAACATTGCTTCAAATAAGTGACTATGTATGGGCATGTCATACCTACACTTCCTTCTGCTGCTAGGTGGAAAAAAGAAGGGAGGGGAAGTTATCGGCGTGGGGAAGATACTTTTGGTGCATACTGTACAGTAAGGTTTTCCCGGTCCCCTCCCCATCACCACTTCCTTCATCCCCTAGTTGTGAAACACTGAATATTTACTTTCTTTACTTTGTGAGTGGGGATGAGATTATGCAAAGAAAATGATACTCCTATATCCCAGAAAATGTTTTGATCAATTATTTCAACTGCCTTTTTCAGATGAGCTTACTCAGCCCTAGAAATTATTCTGCGTGCGCCGGTTTTGCCATATTCTTTAAGAAATGAGCATGCATCTTAGTCTTTCATGGGTTTGGCTATGTTCTAAAAATATCCCTTACGGGACATGTAGTGCGGGGAACTGTGGTATGTCAAATGCCCTATTGGCCCTATTTGGTGCTATCAATAACTTTTGCCCTAGTATCCTCTCATACACACGCGTGCGCGCACACACAAACACACAAAAACGGTGGGGGGAGGGGATTGCTCAAGGTGAGTTCCTGAGTTACAGTTTTTAAGACCTCAGAGTGAGAGAAAAATGGCAAACTCTTTCAGATTCTGAACACCATCAACTTCACGCTGTTTCCAATGCAGCATGGACTTGAATTTCCTTGTCCGACTCAGCTTCTACCTGCCCACCATGCCCACCAAGTGTCACTGCTACAGCCGTGTGTGCTGTTGTCAGTCCTGCGGAGGAACACCCTGCACATCAGCTGGCCCCGCTCCACCACTTCATCTGAATGAGCTGCTCTTCCTCCAGATTTTCCACTCCAGGGAAACTTGATCGGATGCTGCTGCTATGGAAAATAGATACAAGCTGCCCTCCCTTCAACCCCAGTGTTTTCCTGGCCACCCTGAGACTGCCTCCTCAAAAACTCTCCCTTCTCTTTGTGTTTGTGTTTGTGATTTATAGCCATGCTTTTCAGAGTGTTTTTTTTCAAAGCAGTGGGTATCACACTCCATACCCCTCGTCATTCCAATGCATTGAGCTCGTGTGTGAACCAGACGACTTAAAAGCTCTTCCAACAATTCCTATTTCATTTAGGGTAAACAAGCACCGTTCTGAGGTTGTTGTTTTTTTGGGGCATATTCCATTCCTGCCTAGAATAGCTAAGAGGAGGAGGCAGCATGATCTGGTGGATAAAGCACTGGACTAGGATTCAGGAGGAGTGCATTCCCATCACTGCCATTACCCAGCTCTGTGACTTTGGCCAAGTCACTTCACTTCTCTTTCCTCCCCTAACCTTTGTATTGTAAACTCTTCAAGGAAGGAAAGATCTCTTATTATGTGTTTGTACAGTGCCTGGCACAAAGGGACCCCAATGATATGTTGGGGCCTAGAGGCATTCTTGCAATATGAAAAATGAGTAATAATCTTACCCAGTGATATCTGAATCGCATGAAGTAATCTGCTTGCCTGCTGGTGGGAAGAGGTGCATTTGATCAGAGGCCTATAAAAATAAATGCATAAGAAATACTTGGTGAGATGTTTAAGGCATTTTTGTTAAGGTCTTAATCTAAGGGGAAAATAGTTAGCCACTTGAATAGTTGCCGTAGCTTTTGAGTTGCACCTGATCTACTCCTTGTCAGTACGCAGACGATAACCTGGAGAATGAGTAGGAACGTGGCCTCGTACGATATCGGGTATGTCATAACATTAATCTCAAACTATAAAGGGGGTGGGGGAAGGAAATACCTGGGGGGGGGAGGGAGGGACAATAAAACATGAGCAATTACTAGAAGGGTGGATCTGAGGGGTTCCCGGCTGAACCCTTGCAAACCTGAAGGGTTCCCAGCAATTCCTTACAAAGCAGGCTGCCTGAAAATATCCATGCAAAATAAAACCTGACAAAGTCAAGAGGCAGGAAGGGAGGCAGATTGCTGTGGCTGAATGAAAGGCATTATTTTCCTTCTTTACCTTAACACCCTTGCCTATTTGCAAACCAGGAAGTGGGTGGGTGCTAGCCTGCCCACTGTTTAAGGCCCCTCCCCCAGCCTAAGGGGAGGAGCCACTGGACCCAGAGTGCAACTGATGGGCTTCAAAACCCCCAGCAGTTTGTCTGAAGCACCGATTAAGTGGCCAACCGCCATAGGATATTTTGGGAGGCGCAGAGGCCAATACAATCCCCCTCCAGGCTATCCTGTTGTGAGCCTGGTCAGGCTGAGATCGGCCTGTCAGTCCATGGTCAGCGCCTCACCTCCAGCAGTAGCCATTACCTGATGCCTCTTTGTTACCTGTCCTCTGAGGGCTCATCTGTGGTTCTGGAAGGTGCTGAGTGCCACCTGACTCTTGTGGGAGTGGAGAGAGGTCAAGGAGGCCGCATGGTCCAGTGGATAACTGTACAAGGCAGGGAGTCAAAAGAGCTGGGTTCTGATCCGGGTTCTGCCATGGACCCAGTGTGTGACCTTGGTCAAGTCTCTCTGTGCTTCACATTCTCCATCTGTGAAATGGGGATAACAGCATTTACCCCACTGGGCAGCGTGCTTCGAGATTGATGGGTGACGAGCCAGGGATGATTATCACTCGGGTCACTCAGCACCGTGAAGAGTCCAAGCCTGCATTCCGTTTCTGAGTCGTGTACAGCAGCTGCTCGCTCCTGTCGTCACTGACCTGGGCAGTTATTCTTGTCTCCAGCTCTGATATGCAATGAGGCCTGGGCAATCCCTGCCACTGTCACCCCGACACTTGTTTTGGCTGTGAAGTTCATTGTATTGATGGATTGCCGCCTGTTTTGGCTTGGACTGACTTTGACTGTCATATTGTGATTATACAGGGAACGGGGGAAGGGGAAGCAGCAACAGCACATCTTATTCCGAAGGACAATCCTCACCTCTAATCTCAGGAATTAAAGCGAAGATACTCCCGAAATGGAAAGGAAGCCCTCTGAATGTAAATAATCTCTGCTACCCTTTTGTTAACCATTGACACATCCCTCTCCCTTCCTAGAGTGGAAGGACAGAGAGGCGGGTATGATCTGTGTTATCGTGGGTGGGGAAAGCCACCAGCATAGTTTGGGGTTTGCAAAATAAGGCTGGTTTTATGGTTCATTTCTTCTTAACGTGTAGATGCCGCTTCTTCCGCTCCTCCCCACTGCTGCAAAAATCAAACATGGTGTGCAGGAAGCCTGCGTACACAATGGACATAAAAGCACCTCCTCTTGTATCTTCCCCACTGTACCAAAACGCTGGTCTGTCGCAATGGGTATGAGCCAGATTCCAATCTCACTGAGAACTGTGTCATTGTCATTCCAGAGTAACTCCATTGACCTAAATGGAGTAACACTGGATTTGCCCTGGTCTAATTATGATCAGAATCGGGTCCTTTGCATTTATTGTTCCCTGTCTGGTTGGTGATAGTGGTTTGTTTTTAACCCTATTTTTTTGCCGTTGGATTGCTTCTCTCTTCCCCCAGGCTCCCGTTCACCCCCAGATGGAATACAGAACCAGCAACATTTGAATCAAATGTTCAGTCCCCAAAGCTTGAGTGAGTGGATGGGTTCCAAATTGAGCAAAATCCATCTGCCCAACTGGAATTACCAATTTGTAATGTCCCCAACGCTGGTGCTGTTTTCTTATTCTACACCATGGGTGGCCAAACTTTGCCCCGCTGAAGACATCATCAGCAACTTGGCAGGTGCCTGTGGTCCACACACAATCTGAATAAAATTAAGTGAACGGCAGGGACCCTTCTCTCTAAAATGGAGGTGGAGTCCATGAAGATGGAAGCCTTGGGGAGCTTAGGTTGTGGTGTGCTGTGGTCTCCTCTGTGTGCACGTTTCCTAAAAGGACTGTGCTCAGACTGTATTGTAGAGCTCTGTGTGCTGGATTTGGGTGTCGTCCCCCCCTTCCCCCATTGTATAATCATTAGCAATTAGCTGCTGACTCTTACTGTTGGTGGTTCTTTATCTTGTGGGACATCTGTAGGCACCTTCCATCATCATTGTTCTAGCCTCTGGGTTTGGGTGGGCTGGTCACTCCTATTACTTTGGTGCCACCCCAAAGAGAAATGCGGTCACTTTGGTGGTTTGTTCATGCACTTTGATCTAGGCCCATGTCAAAGAGGGTGCACATGATGATCAGTTAGGGTGAAGTAGGCTAGTTGCACCACAGCTTGCTGCAGACTAAAAGATCGAGTAGGCAAACCCTCAGTGTCACTTATTTATACTACACACACTGGTGCGTAAACATGTAGGCAGTTCCCCTCTGTCAGGCATAGCAGCCCTAGGCTGACCAGATAGCAAGCCTGAAAAATCAGGAAAGGGGGTGGGGGGTAATAGGCGCCTGAATAAGAGAGAGCTTCAAATATTGGGACTGTCTCTATAAAATCAGGGCATCTGATCACCCTAAGCAGCCCAAACACCAATGCTTGGATCCTAGGAAGCAACTTTTCACCAAAACTTGATTCTAATTAGACAGACCAAGGTAGAGAGCAAACTCTCTTGCTGTTTGACACAGCTCCTCAAGAAGAAACCACATCACAAAACAAACAACAAAACAGCATTTCAGGCTGTTCGCTGCTCGCATGCTAAGAAAGTAACTTGTAAAACAATGTGGAACAGCACCATCTAGTGACTTGCACTGTTACGCTGCAAAGCTCAAACCAGTTAACTCAGGGAAAAGGTTAGAGCCCGTTCTTATTTTAATAATTCCTCGTCATCCTAGCAGCTATGTTTTTCCTTATGCAAACATTCTGTCAAAGTAAGAGTTTATGCCACAATTTGGGCATCTTCTGTATTATAAAAGGGCATGTTATCAGCAAGTGGAACATTCAGTCTGTTGGTGGCCTTGACTCAGCTGTGTCTATTGAATTACACAGTCATCACCACTTTTAGCTCAGGGAGAAGCATCTGATTTTTGCCTTTTGGCTCAGCTGCTGCTGAGTGTTCTCATCAACAATAGAGAATTCAACAGCATTTTTTTTCCAGCTGGTTAAGTCATCCAAATATACATTTGTGGGATCAGTGAATGATAGATGTTATAGGTCTTGACCATTCACTCAGGCAAGGCATTTTTGAACCCGCTTGCTGCCCCATGTTTAGAGTTCCATACTGAAACATGGCCCTGGGATTCAATACCTGTATGTTCTTCGGGGCAGGGACCATCTTTTTGTTCTGTGTTTGGACAGTGCCTAGCAAAATGGAACCCTGGTCCCTCACTAGGGCACTTCAGTGCTACAGTAATTCACGTAATAAATAGTAATAACTAACAACCTCTTGTTCCCGGGCCGGTGGGGCACAGGAATTCAATAGGCGTGTCCTGCATGACTGTGCAATCCATTCAGTTTTCCTCAGGTGTGGAAGATTCTTGTGATGTGGGGGATCTTGGGAAGGGAGAGAGTAGAATTCTCCTTTGGGAACCCCTCATCAAAGGCATAATTGCCCACTTTCATTTAGCTCGGTTTACTGGAACACGTACTTGTGTGCAAAGAAAATACATTGCATCTGCTGGGGTTGTGTATAGCGGTTAGAGCAGAAGACCAGAAGTCAGGGCTCTGAATCTTTTACTTTGACTTGCCATGTGAGCTTGCACATGTCTTTTAGGACCTAATCTGATGCCCATTGATAGGTTGATGGGAATTTTTTTATTGACTTTCATGAGTGCTGGATTGGGTCTGTAAGCTTTCAGTTCCCCATCTATAAAATGGAAATACTGCCACCTCTTATGGGTGTTGAGAGATTCTGTGATGAAAGACACACTACCACTTCGGAATTTATATTGTATCCTGAAAGTTACGTGGAGAGGGAGCCAGAAGCTTTTATTTCAATCTGCTGATGTCTTAATAATAAAAAACCTCTCCATTCCCTCACCCGCACACACACACTAAGCTGAGAATAAAATTCCAATGAAACAAAAATACAAACAAAGGCTGAAACAAAGTTGGCAACAAATCAACTTTCACCATAAACTGATCTTGGCTCAGAAATTTCTCAATAACTAGAAAGCATTAAGGATACATTGACAGAGTGTTATTGTAATAAACATATGCTGGAATTATCTGATGTCACTACAGTATGAAATCTCCATTCCCACCCACTAGCATCATTGAAGTGTGAGATTCAACAGTCTTGGGATTCAGAGGGAAAGATTTTATATATACTTGGTTTCTGTTTTATTTTTTCCACTGCAAGAGTAATAAAAGAAAGACATAAAAATAAGCAATGGCCACTTTATCCCACTGATTAGCAATGGGAAAAGGGGTTGGTGTCATCCTTTCTTAATTCAGAATTAAACCCCAGCCGTAAAATACAATGTCCATAGTGCTTCTTGCTCTGGTTTCTATCTGTATAAGATATATGGAGATTAATATGTCTCTAACAGCCTCTTGACTCTAAAGGAAACTAGAGAGACAAGGTGGATAAGGTAATATCTTTTACTGGACCAACTTCAGTTGGTGAGAGAGAGAAACTTTTGAGCTACATAGAGCTCTTCTTCAGGTCTGTAATTATTTGTGACACCGAGTACCTTTCCCAGAATTGAAGAAGAGCTCTGTATAGCTCAAAAGCTTGCCTCTCTCATCAACATAAGTTGGTCCAATCAAAGATCTCCTGGGACTGACATGGCTACAGCAATGCTGCATATATCTATAGGAAACTGTCTATTGTACCAAGGCTTTTTTGTTCTAGTTTTTTATGAAGTTGTCCTTCACTGTGGTATCTGAGCAACTCTGAATGTGACTGAGAAGCTATAGAACTCCAGCATCTTATCCTACAGGATGATATAGGCTCTGTTTCAAGAAAGCACTTCAGTAAATGCTTAAGTCCATCCATATTCAGGAAAGCGCTTGAGCATGTGCTCAACTTTAAACATGTGTTTTAAATCCCAACGGGATTTAAAACACATGCTAAATGCTTTCTGGAATAGAGACTATGGTGAAATAATTAAAGGAGTCTCCATTCATTTAAAACAAAAAAAAAACAACAAAAAAAAAAACCATTGGCCACATTTCATCCACAAAAGGTGTTGATGCTAGTGTTCACAGGGAAATACCAACAGGTGTCCATCTACTTCCTTGTTTAGCCCTGCCTACTTCAGGTCATGTTGGCATCTGTACAAGCCCAAGCCAGGGCCTTGCAGTCATACAGGCTGTATCTGCAAATAGACATTTCTCCTAGATGAGTTAAACATTTCCCCCCCTCTTTTCTCTTCTTCCCACCTCTCTCCCTCCCTCCTCAGTCCTTGACAGAGGCGCAAACACTCTTAAACGAGAGATAGTGGCTTCCATCCAATGGAGCCCTGGTTAATCACCGAACATCGTGGGAAAAGCACAAGATGAGGGCCGAGAAACAGCCCATTGTCTGGGCAAGATTAAAGCCCCAAAAGCCGTATTGTCTAGTGAGGGGATAAATCTTCCTGCTGTCACTCAAGCACTGAATTAAATTCCCCTTCATTTCTAAAGGGGCTTATCTGCACTGAATAGGCTGTTGCGCCACAAGCGTAAGGGACCGTATTAAGTGAGCTCCTGTCTCGGGCACCTTCACAAATAGACGAAAAACAGGAGCAAATCTGGAAGGAGAGGGGGGAAAAGAAAGTGCCTTGGACTTGGGAAGGGAGGACATTAATTGTTCTAGCAGATTTTTATTACAAAATGAGGTAACTGCAATGGCTGTTTTGCTCGACTGTCCAGATTTGTCACCATTATAATAGATATTGGGTGAAGTATTTGGGGAGGGGGGGAATCTTTAAATGTAAGAACAGCTCAGGCAAAGGAATGTCCCTGCTTAGGCCATGGGAGCTCCATAGTGTAAGCCTGATTCCCTCAAGAGATGGCTTCAGGAAAATGGATCTGATCTTGTGTTGATGCTGGGGCATGGACTAGATGTTCGCTACTAGAGGATCTTTCCTGAGATGAACACCAAACAAAAATGGCCTGGGTATTTACCTTTATTACCTTTATTACATGTTCTGATCAGTCTGATGGCTCAATACATCCCCAAGGAGGAGTATCAGCTGCAGCAGACACAAGGCAAATGTTGACACAACTCTGGGTTGGGAGCAGAGCTGAGATGCATAGCCCCACCAGATGCTGTAGGAGGAGGAGAACTTCAGCGGGGGTGTAACACTTTCAGGAGCCCTCAGAGAATGCAGCCTCTGCTCCTCCTCAAAATCCTTCCCCTCAGCTGGCATTGTTAATCAATGTGCAGGGGAGAGAGGTATAGAGTCATGTTGCTCATCCTTCTTCTTCCACCCTTCTCTTCCCTCACAGCTGTGCCTGGCTCTTGGATAGGCATGTGAAGTGGGGAGGTTCCTGGCATGGAACAGTTCCCTTTGTACGTCCTTGCAAGAACTAGGCATAATCTGGCCCAAAGAACACAAAATTTTACCATTATATGTCCCACTTGGCAACAGGCTCGGCCTGACATTTTCCATGGTTCAAAGAACTGGAATCCAAAATACACTCTTGAGATGGCAAATGTGGGACACGGATACCCAGTTTCTGTGTACACCTTTGAAAATTGAGCCCGGTCCATTTGAGGATAGGTTTGCTCTCCGCAAGGTCTTGGAGGCCGAGATATCTGTAATACTGCTATACTGAAAGATCTTCCTGTCGCAGTTCAGCTGGAGGATGGTACCCACTCACTCACATATCTTTCTTTCAGGCTGGTATTCATTTCTGTCAGATTGCTCCAAGGAAATAATGATAAAAAAAAAAAATTAAAATATTGTACGTTAGCTGTGTTCACTTGCAATTTACTTCTGTATTATGACAGTTGGCCCAAACTAGTGTTCAATTATTGAGTCTGATCTTATGTGCCTTGGTGTAAATTAGAGGTGACTCCACTGTAAATCCTGTATAAATCTGATCAGAATCAGGCCCATTGATTTTATTTAACGTTAGGTCCTCGATAACAGCTAACATGTTGGAGGATAAGCTATTTTATTGATTTTTGTTGTTGGTAGAGTTGATATAAATTTCTGTAAGGTTCAGTGCATGTAAATAGAACCGCCATTGAAACTAAAGGTTGGATATTAAGTATCCTTGAATCAAAGTGAGAACATCACCAACTGTGAATACTGTGCAAATGTCAAAGAGCAGAGGCATTTATGAGTCTCTATTTGCCATATTAAGTTATGAAAATATAAATGATGCTATGGGCTTATTCTAGGCAAAGTAGCTGGCCAAAACATTCACATTAAGAAACCTGCTGATTATTACTTTCCTTGGTTTTAATCTATTGGATTAAAAGGACACTGCATTTAGGATTTGGTACATTTTGGTAAATGCTAAACAGGATTTTCTGCATCCTGTACAAATCTCTGGCTGTGCAAATACCTCCAATCTCTCCTTTTAGCAACCCAAACCATTGCTTAAACAAGTGGGTTTACACCTTCTTACCAGATTAATTTAATTAGCCAAAAATAGAGTGAAAGAGCGGGCTTGAAAACAATAGTCTGTAAAGAATACCTCCCCTCCCCCCTCCAATGTTGAATTTGGTGTTCTTGTGGAAACTGGCTTGGGATATTACTCCTTTTAGTTTAATGGCTTATGTCTCTGGCTTCTTGTTTTTATAAACCAGTTTGAGAAAATAAATTGGGTTGAAACAATATGTTTCAGGGCCTTTTGTCTATAAAATAATAATAATTAAAAATATTGATTGTATTCTTCCTACTATTTTGCTAATACAGAGTTTTACAAATTCCTGGCCCAACCCTGTTGTCCTCGAGTTGATAAAACTCACTTGCTGTCAATGTTAGCAAATGCTGACTAAAACTGCAAGAATTAGGCACTTGCAAAGTCAAAGGGCTGATTCCCCCTTCTTTGCACTTTGCTAATCAGTAACATTGGTGCAAAATAGTTGCTTGTCACCAGTGTTAGCCAGCTGAGAATTTTGATTTAGTAGCATTTTACACCCACTACAGACACAAGGTGTGGGGGAATGGAAAATGAAGGCAAAATGGTTACTTCCTACTATGGGAACCTATTAGAAGCTGGATAGTATGTGAGCCAAATATAAATGCACATCCTCCGTAGTGCATCTAACTAGAGAGAAGCAGAAAACTGTTTCCTCGTCTTGCTAGAATTTTTGAGAAGTCCAAACATTTTCCCTTCCTGAATCAGGACAAAAGTCAAAAACTCAAATGTTTTCTCAAACTAAAAATTTTGAATCGAGAAACTTAATTTTATTTGACTTACTTTTACTATAAATTAATTTAAATTTGTAAGTAAAACTTCATTTTCAACTCAAAACCCCACATTATTTTTATATCTGTCTGTCTGTCTGTCTGTATATAAACAGTCAGAATGGGATGTTTCAACATTTTGAAACTTTCTTTTTAACTTCAAAACAGGAAATTTGTCAAAACTGATCTTTTTCGTCAAAAAGTTTTGGTTTGAGAAATGCTGATTCATCTAATGAAAAAATGTTTCATCAGAAATTGTTGATCAGCTCTACCTCTGATCAGCTATCTCTCTGCTCCTCTTGTCAATATCAGGAAGAGTATTATTGTGTCATCCATCAATGAAAAATTAAGTGGTTGTTTTCAGCAGTGACTTGTGTTTTGAAAATGAATGGATACTGACAACACTAACTTTGTGAAGCTGTTTTTTAGCTTCAGGCTATGTGAATTAACTGGTTAATTCACTGGCTGATACAATATGAAACAAACCATGACAGAAAATTCAGCAATTCCTCGGATGAGGATGCAAACACTTTTTGAAAGCGTGCACAGATACATAAAATTGGATGGATGTTCAAAATATTGGACGATTGCAAATTAATTTAATTAGAAGTCTGTTGATATTTTTCTACTCAGTTGAGATCTTGCTCTGTTCAGTTCATTATTTTTCTTGTATTAATTCTGAAACCTCTTGGAGAAGAACATGTCTAAGAAAAGCACTTTCTGAAGCTCAAACCATACTACTTTAAAGTCATTTATATTCAAAAAAACAAAAAAAGGCCCCAAGTAAACAAACTTGTAAGCCCATAGGATGCTTCTGCCCTGTGGCTTAATGGCAGAGGTCTTTATACATCCAAATCCAGCAGCTTTCAATAACAAAGGATGAAATTCACAAAACAAATTGCTTCCCTCTTCATAAGTCATGCACTTATATGCCGGGGTAAAGATGTGTTGATAACGTTAAAATAGTTTACTTGCTGATGAATTGCAAATTCCCACCGAGTTTTGGTCTGGCAGTTGTGTTGATAACAGCATGGTGTGGGACACAGAATGCATTCAGATTGTGGGGTTCACGACTTCATTATATATTTATATATATAAAAATATATATATATATATTTTAGGAGAACAGCTAAGAACCACCACTGTGAAATTTTGGTAGGCAGTTTCAAGAAAAGAGAGCAAAATATGCAGAGGCGGTTTAATGAACATCCATAGTTCTTTAAAACTGTATTGACGTAAATGTGACCGTCCCTGTGTGTGATGTTTTCGGGGGTAGGCGGAGTGAGTCAGGGGAATTCTTGTTGACAAAAGGTGCCAGATTTGCTTCCCTTTTAAACAGAGAGCTGCTGTTTATCGACGGAAATGGTATGGCACAGCTGTTAAAGCTTCACTCATAACGTTCCACCAAGGTGTTCCCGCCCTGATCTGGAAGGAGGCCCTCTAGAGGTGAGAGTATAGTCTGGTTTCTGAGCATCCCATGGGCCCTTTTGCTGTGTCTAACACCAACCTGTGTACGTCTACATGGCAGCTGGGAGTGTGCTTCCCAGCTCGGGGAGACAAACTCTTTAGCTCTGTCTGAGCTAGCAGGCTAAAAATAGCAGTGTCGCCAGGGCTGGCACAGCTGGTGCCTTGGGCTAGCCGCCACACTAGTATAGGTACAAACTCGCCCAGACCAATTGGCTACCCACTTGGGCAGCTAGTGCAACCTGCACCCTGTGCTGCCCCTAGCTACATGGCTATATTCAGCATGCTAGCCCAAACGGAGCTAGCAGGGGTCTGTCTACCCCCTCTGGAAAGCAGGCTCCCAGCTGCTGTGGAGATGCACCCGAATAGTACAGCTGTGGTGGTTGGGGATGTAGAACTGCAATGGAGGCCTCCAGGTGCATATCACAGCAGCAGTCAAAGAGCTGTCTGCTGATAAATCCTTTGGCTGGTGATGTTTGCACCTGGATAGGTGCCTCAGAGGTACTGAGATGTCCCTGCACCACAGCCATGCGATGTGAAAGCCCCACGTTTTCAAAGATTGGTACAAAACATCCCTGCTGCCCACTCTGATTGTGGCTTTAATTTTTAAGGGTGAAGTCAACCCTGTGTAAATGTGATGGATTTGAAATCAAGGTCGTTATACAAGGGCTGAGTTGTGTCTTAGGTGCCTTTTTTGTAGCGCCCAGTCTTGAATGGCAAGGAAAGCTGTGTTTAAAACATCTTACTGCTGTAGAGTTGGTTCTAGAGCTTTCCCCAGTGACCAGCTTAATCACATCTTTATTATCCAGCACATTTTAAATTCAACCTATGTGTAAATCAAAAAGGCGGTAATAGATGGCTTGCCATGCCAGCTTTGGTAAATACCCTGCTAATTTCAGTTCATTTGCAGAATAGTATTCAGCCTACCTTCTGCCGTTAGAGCCCCTGAGTTGTACAGTTGGATACTTTTACTTCAAACTACGGGGAAAAAACCCAGAGTTCTTTCCTCAGGTCAGAGCACTTTGACTGGACCCTAAAGGGTTAACAAACAAACTGCTTGAATTGCTTTGTTCACTGGAAATCTAATCAGATGTTAACCTACAGTCTATATCCAAGCAATCCTTTCCTTATGATAGTGATTAGTATTACACTCAGAATGAATAGACCAAGGAAAGATTCCTATGGTAACCTTCAAAATGCATTCCATCGGCAGGCTCTGCCTACTCACAATAATTACATTCTTAACTCGTCTAACAAATGGCATGCTAATTAGCTGCTTAACCAGCCTCAGCTCATTATTACTGGGCCTGGGCAGGTTTGAGTAAAGTGACCCAGAGAGAACAAGCTCACTTCAAAATACTAGTAATAATACATTTGTCAAGTTTGCCATGTGGATGGAGTTCCTTCACTGTGACTAGACTTTCTCTTTTAGGGACTCCTCCTCTTGCAAGCCAGTGCCACCCTAAATTAATCCACTGGTACACAGCATGACTCGATTTCTTCTCACAGGAGCTAGTTTATATCTGTTATGCCAGTGCTTTAGTTTAGCATCTGTGTAGCTTGATAGCTACCCTCCGGGCATCCGCAGAGGTTGTTCATGGTGCTCTACAGAGATAGGCATGTGTCGGTGCTAATTACCCTCTGCAATAGGCTTGATGCTTGAACCAGAGGTAGTTGATGTGCTTCCCTTTCTCAGCCCAACTAAACCACTGTTGGGATCTCTATCCATCTCCACACCTGGGGAACCTAGAGTTCCCTAGGTTGTTGCGCCTGGAATTAGATGGACACAGATGTTCCTGGGTAAGTTCTTTAGTTCTTCTTAGTTGTATGAGGTCTCTTGGTCTCTTAATGGTTTGAACTGAGCATCAAGAGAAGATGGTTCGGTGTTGGTTTGTCAAGGTGGCAAATCACTGGTTAAAGAGGGGTCTTATTTTAGCACAGTTTGATTAAATAAAAACAAAGCCGTCTCAGAGAGGACTGTGGCAAATGGATAAAGGAGCCTTAAAAACTCTAGATTTTTGGTTCTAATCCAGACCAGGCCAATAGCAACACAGTGATTACCATCTGATGGCTAACTGATGATCTCAGAGTAGGGTGGACATGTGTTTATCACAAACATCACCATCCTTAGCACTGGCATTAATGACTGCCTTTCCTTACGGCTTGTCTGTACACACACGTCTAATGGTTTAACTGAAGAGATGATTTTTAATCAGTTTAAATAAACTGGAGCGAAAGGCCATGTGGATGCTCTTATTTCAGTTTAAATCAGATTTATTTTGGTTTAGTTTAAGTTGATTAGGAGCAGGTTAACTAAATCAGTTTAATTAAACAGGTGCAAATCTGTGTGTGGACTAGGCCTTAGCAAAGAGGACAAGCACTGAAGAGGACAAGGAAATTGAGCTTCCCTCTCACCTCATCAGCACTGACACATTAGTAATATGAGGAAGCTTGTACGGCTGCTGCCTATGCTGTCTCTGTCCTGTGGCTTGACAGAAGACTTCAGTCTTGTTTTCAGGGCAGCAGACGTATTCTGGGATTTAGTATTCAGTCTCCTCCTCTGAATTCCTTGCTTTGACTGTCACCCACATCTTCATTCCTGTTTTTCATTTTCTGTCCCCCATAATCTGTTAAACTCTGGGTTCTCTGTCCCCTCCCACATTTGATGTGGTAGCCTTTTGCTGTTCTGGCGAGCTCCGCCTACCATCCCAGAGTTTAAACAGGCTAGCATGGTGCACCAGCATGCAAGTCATTTAAGTATATTCACGTAGGCCTTTACTTACCCTTCCTGTCTTGTTACAGTCTGTGTATTGAGAGAGGGGAGTCAAAGTGGACATCACCTTGTTTCATCAGCCATTTGCTCTTATTGTTTGCTCACAAAATGTTAAATCTCCTGCTGATTCAGTATGACTTTTTTTCTTTTTCTTAGCTTTGTAGTTAGCATAAGGAATGAATCTACCAGGACAACAGCACTCACTTTATGTGTTTGGGATTATTATTATTATTTTTTTTTACCACAATTGGGAACATACAGATTAGGCCCAGTCTTGCAGTCCTTACTCATGCAGAACAGCTAAATATGACCAAAGTTCTTTCTAAGTAAGGACAGCGATTGGGGCCTTATTATTAAGCACTCAGGCTAGCCAACAGTAGCTTGTGTGTTTAATAAGAGATTACAAAGGTGAGGGGTTAAAAAACCCGTTTTACAGTTCTTTGGTGTCAATCTGCAACGCTAACCCTAATGTAAACACAGTAATAATCCAAGTACAGTTACCTGCCACTTAATGAAAACTTGTGATATTACAGAGCTGTGCAATGGTAAAGTTCTCTCCAAATACCATCTGTCCAGCTTTTATTTCCTTACCCAGTTGGAAATGCATGTCCTCTTACCGTGATTTCAAATATTGATTTGGTTAGTGCACTGTTTGTTTTCGGTTTTCACACCTCCTTGCCTTCTAACCCCTTAACATGTAATGTTAATGCGGTTTCAGTTTTTTTACTCCTAATTATTTTTTCTCGTCTGCATGTTTGTGATATATTCTTATGCAACTGAAAAATAAAAGTTAATAGCAAAAGATGGCTAAGCAGCCTGTCTCCAACCCAGTTACTCATCTTTCCCTTTTGTGATTGCTTACTGAGAACTGCAGGCCACAGCTGACTACAGAAATTCCATTGAAAGGGCAGAGATGTGTTTACAGTTTATGGGAGATGCATTTGGCTGTCACTGTCTAGCTTTAACTTGAATGAGAGTGAATGTTATGCTCCACAATAGGATTGGTTGCATAGCTTGCAACTGGATTTCTCTTCTGTCGCTAATCTTTGTCCTACCCTGCATATCTGTTTATTGGTAAGGTACAAATTTGTATACCGTAGTTAGAATAAAATATTTTGTGCTTGCTCCCTCTCCTTGAAAAATTGGCAAACTTTCTTTGTCAGCAAACGCTAAATATGTTTATCTCCTTGTTTTTTCCCGCCAATTGCTAATTCATGCCCTTCTTTGTAAGAATGAATTTGCAAAAGGGCTTGTACAGCTCTCTAGACAGATGTTAAAATGATTAGGATTTGCAAAGTTTCAAGAAGTCAAACATCTTTTAATAACCTTGTAAGTGCTCAGTGTTCTCAGTATTCCCATATGCAATGGCTATTCATGAATGACAAAATATTAGTGCAGGGACTGTGCCAGACAATTAACTGTGGAGCGATTAAATGATGAATACATAGTTTATAATAACCAAACTCTTTTTTCCTTGGTTTAACGTCTGATTTTTATTGTGTTAAATCTATCTGTTCCTTGGCTTGTCTAAAAATGTTAACTAGGGATAAGGGAATGCCTAATTTTCACTGGAATTAAAAAACAAACGAAAAAAAATTTGATATGACTGCATTTGTATCCCTTTTTGTTTTCACTTTTCATGAATAACTAAACAAATGAGCCTCCTGGAAGGTGGAATTATATTTGTAGATTGTTTATTAGGTTTGTGGAAACAAATAGATTTGCAGAATGCCGATTTTGAACTCATTTAAATACAAGTATTTGTACCTCAGTCTAGAGTCTAATTGTCATCCAATCAGGGAAGAGAAATGATACTAAGTGAACTATGCTTCCATATAAAACTGACCAACACTGCTTAAATTCAGATCTTGTTCACAAGTTGTTTGTTGTTGCACATATTCACCTTATAAGATGAGAAATTGTTTGGTAAACTGATTCAAGAAAATTGTAAACTGCTTGGAGATAATCATGAACAGAAGGAGGCTAATTTTGTTGAATAAATTATTTGCTATGAATGGTCTCTTCAACTTGAATTGCAGCAGCTGTATATTGTGGTATAAATCAGGGAGGAAAATCTAAGCATACATATGTAAAAAGCATAATATTTTTACCCAAATTACATTTTGAATAACAAAGGTATCAATTTAACCATCAACAGAAGATTCTAGGTCAAAAAACTGAAGAGCTCCATTTGGCACTAACTATTTATTGGTCTATTAAAAGTTGTGATAGCTATAGCTGGTGTTTAAGAAACATCATTCACTGAAGTCCCTCCTTTCTGCTGGACCATAACAAAGGCTTGGATATCCTGGTGATGGGTGATCGTATAAAAATTGTGATGGATTATGGAGAAAAACATGGGGCTCCCAATGTATTTTCTTTCTTGTCTGTCTTCCAGATTGTGGGCTAGGACAGGGGCAATACTGGTCTTTCAGAGCGCTAAGCACACTTTTAATATTCATAAAGTTAAATGCAATTAATATTTGATTGATCTCCAAAAAAAACCTTGGACCCTCACAAACTTACCAAGTATTCATTTTTAGTGGTGAATTGGTTCTGATAAGAAAAAACCTTCACTCAAAACTCTCACTAAATGAAACACCAGCTTCTCTTATTTAAGTTAAAAATTTGTTTAATTAAAAAAGAAATACAACATTGGCCTGAGATGACATTTCCAGCAATGCTGGGTCCAACAGCAACAGAACTACTGAAAACACAATTCTGACCTGGTGGCTGAAGAGGAGGTAACCAATGAAGGTAACTAAGTGCCTCCCCTGGCCATAGGTAGGCTCAGTACCTCCATGTTGAGAGAGAGATAACTGTTAGTGGTCATCGTAAGTTTATGTCTCCAGATAAAGCCTCCACGGTTCTGGTGTCAACAGGAATGCAATTATTTTTCAGCCTGCCTTCTCTGAAAGGACATGGTTTGAAGTTTGAAAATTGTTTCCTTATTTGGTTAGTGGCTTTCTTGTGGCTACTGTACTCCTCCATCCCTTAGAATTGATAGTGATTTCCATGTCTAAAACATGGTAGCTGGTCTGGGATCTGGCTAACAGGGACACCACCACCTGTGTGGTGCAAGAACAGCTGAGATCTGGTGACTAATTTGACCTGACAGCTCTTTTGTTTGAACAAGATGGGGCTCAGGCATGGCATTTGCAGTAAGGGTCCCTTGACTCTGGAGTTTACTCATCCTCCAGTCCGGCAGAGCTTCAAATCTGTTGATCTTCAAAGTGAGTTACAAGGTGGACCAGTTTACCCTGGCCTGTTGGGATGGGGAGAGTCTGAACATGGTGAATGGGGGAGATGGTAATTTGGATAGGAATTTTTCTTTTCCTTTTTGGTATTCATGAAGTTTGGAATTTTTGTGGTATAACATTTATTGCATATGGACCACAAGAAATAGAGGCAGAAGTTTTAGTAAACTGGAAGAAGAAACAGAATAAGTAGAAGCTGAGGCATAAACCATGGAGGCAAAGTTCTTTAAGTGATTTTTGATTGCTCTACTTGCAATACACTTAAAAGGGCCTGATATTCCGAAAGGGCTGAGCAAGTCCCCTCTTCTCTTTGCAAGTATCTCAAGTTGGACACCCAAAAATCACTGGTCACTTCTGAAGGTCTTGGCCTCTTATTATGCCAAATGATTCAGATATGGTAAGAATCAGCTCAGGCTTTTGCCCTAATCTCAAACTGACCTTTTTAGTAAACTTGAAGAAGTTGGGGGTTTTTTTGTAAAGAAACCATAACTTTCTGCCCCTCTGACTTTCCTGCTGCCAGTTAGTATGGGAAGTGGAATTACTGTGAAAGGGTTGTCCTTGTGGTATTTGCTGCTGGCCCCAAAACTGGAAGTGTTGGAACTCTGTCCTCATGAAACCAAAGAGGTTTTAGGCAGGTTGGCCCAGTATTCAGATAAGCATCCAAACTTCTTAGGGGCTTTTCTGAACGGAACCTCCAAAGCTGTTGAGGTTCACCCATCTCCTAATCCAATCCTGACTTGTAGTTCCAGAAATGCCACAGACTTTAAATCTGGTTGCATTAATGCACCTCCCAGATTTGTACAGAACAAGGAAGAAATATGTTAGTGCAGCTTCTGAGGCCATTGTGAAAGATTCTTATTATCCTTCCCCAGATGGCACCAGCTGTACTCCTGGGCCAATACTAAATGACTGTAGCTTGTGCCAAATATGTACTTGAGTGGGTTGTACATGCCCTTTACAAATAGAAGCTGAATGTTAATAGATACTGAATGAAACCCATTGCCAAACCAAACAGAGCCCCTGGATATATACAGAGCATGCAGGGAAATTATACATTTCAACGACGCTTGCTGCAGAATGCATGCAAAGGATTTCAGAGTGTTGGTGGATTTAATGTAGTCGTGGCTAATTCTCAGTATGCTAATAGTTCTGTGAAGATGCAGGCAGAAGAATGAGTAAAGGTTAAAGACCACTGCACTGATATCATGTAAATTCAGGATAGGGTCAGCATCTGGTGTTGTAAACAACATCACATCTAGGAGTACATGGAGTTCTGATCCTTTCAGGTATTTGAGCCTTTGTCTGCTGATATAACGCTTGCCTGTCAGCCCCACGGTCAGAGGCCTAATCTTTTTTTCTTCACTCGCTGAAAAGGTCCCAGCGCCACATCGGGGCAACATACTGGCTGCCTATTCTCCTTCCCTATGGAACGCAATCACTGGACAACTCTGCTATAATTCACTCCCTGGCCAGCCCTTTGAAAAGGTGGGCTGCCTCAGTGCTGTTAGCCCAGCAAGATAAATCATGTACTCGAAATTAACTTCCATTGAAAGAAAGGGGTGGAAGAAAAGCCGACTGGTCAGGCGGAGCATGCTAAAGAAAAGATGACTAGAGTTGATAAATGTCATTGCGGATAATTTGGGGCTGTGATTAAGATCTTATCTAGGTAGGAAGTAAATAGAAAAGACTTAATAAAAGTCCTACCCAGGGATCCATGCTTATGAACTTGTGAAGTTTTAATTTTTAAAAAAGTGAATATAGAAGAGAATACCAGAAAGCTCTTCATTAAAAGGAATGTATTCGGGGCGTTGCCTAAAGGGATTTAAAAAGCCCCTGGGTGGAACAGTGCTTCTTCTTTTTCCTTCTTTTTCACAGTGGAGAGAGAAAGCATCTTTGTCTAGAAATTCCTTTAAAAAGTTAAACAGCAGACAATCAGGAAAGAATTGATGAGGATTCCCGGGTAACGATCATCTGTTTTTCCTCTCTCATGTGTTTTTTTTTTTTTTTTTTAAATGAATGGGCTTTGCTGACATAAAATTCCCTACAAATAAAATGTAACCTTATCCCCCATATGCAGGGCAAAGAACATGGAGGCCTATTTGTTCACAAATACACACGCTGCTCGCTCAGAAGACATAAACCACCTTCTATATTTTTTATTGAGCTGTGCAGATTTTGTTGTTATTTATTTATTCTTTTGTAACCAATTATTTCAGCACCCTGCAAGCAATAGCAGAAAGCTGCCGTAAACTCAGTTAACATCTGTGAGATTGAGTGATGGGGATCTGGAGCGCAGTGTGAATTTTCCATCAAGGCGTAGCGAGTCTCCTCTCCTCCCCTTGCGCTGCACTTGGCTGATATTACTGCATGAACTACATTTACAACATGGAATGAGCACAGACAATGCTTAACAGCTGTACAGATGTTTTCTGTGTATAGACTTCTGTTAGCTAATGAGAATGTTTAAAATTTTATTGAAGAGTGTATCCTGTGATCTATAATTTACCTAATCCAAATCTCTCAGGGACATTGAACTGCTAGAGATTTCCAGAAACCTTTAATGCCAGCTCCTAAATTACCCAGGTTTCTTATTTACTTCCTCTTCTCTGCTTTAACACCCTCTCCCCACCCCCAGGTGGGTGGGTGGCTCTGTGTGTGTGTGTGTGTGTGTGTGTGTGTGTGTGTGTGTGAGAGAGAGAGAGAGAGAGAGCTAGATACTTTAGGAACTGGGAGTTAGATTTATACGTTATATATAACTGAGCACTCAAGAAAAAAAGGCAGATGAGGGCACAAAGAAAAATGGGTAGGCAGAGCCTAAAGTATTTTATTATTACCTAGATTCATGGGAGATAAGTTTAGAGTATGTCAGAGATAGGAAAACACATTGGGGTCCTTTAAGTTTCAAGCCACTTGTTATATTTGTTTGTTTGTAGAAGGAATTGTGGAAAATTGCAGAGAAGAGAGTGAGACAGATCAGCTAACGATGGCATCTTTGAAAAGGTCTTTCCTTTTTCCTCCACCTTTTAATACATTATTACACAGCAACACAACATAGAAAACCATAATCTACCACGGCAGCATATTCTGCTCTTAGACGAGCAGGCATGCACCACTCTAGATGTCAGGTTTTGACATGGGTGTAGCCTATCATAAAGGTGTCAGCAGATTGATGCAAATTACTTAGCCCATGCTGCAGAGTTTAATGTGATAGTGTGATGGTCATCTTCATTGTGTGACGGTCATCTTCATTGGCCTAGGATGCTGGGGACTCCAGAGTTAAAAGCATGAGCTTCTTCAGCTTTAGCTAAAGAGCCAACAGCTTAGCACCTTTGTGGACCAGATGGGGATCTGTAACGTACGCTCACCAGCAGGTTACCATAGCATCTGCGACACTTAATCAGGTGTAATGGCAGCACTAGTGGCTTGGTCCAACTCCATTAAAGTCAATGGAAAAACTCCCATTGTCTAGAAGCTCCGTTAACTGCAGCTCCAGTCACCAAACTGCTTCACGTTTTCCATAGTTAACCACCTTTATTTAGGTATGCGGCTGCATTGTTACTTTGGGTTATGAGTTTAGGGAATTTGAGTGAGGAGAATAAACTGAACCTTACTTGGAACTGGGGATAATTGTCTATTTCTATTTTTAAAAAACCCACTCAAATGCAATTAAGATGCGAAGAGATAAGGGAGAAGTTTCTGTAATCTTTAAATATTTAATGTTCAAATGGATTCATTTGCAAATTTTAAAAGGTACAGATTCCACTTAAAACAGGAGCAAAAGGAGTAGGTGAATTATTCCAGGTGAACAAATGAGCTCACAAATGTAGTCTTTTTTTTTTCTTTTTCTTTTTCCTGTTTGTGAATCACACTTGCACAGATCCAGAATTCTACAAATGTGTTCACTATTTGCGCACCAAGGCTTCAAGGAGAGTTATGTATTAAAACACTGTTCAACATAACAGGGCTGTTCCTAAGACGGCTTGCTGTTTATGATGTGTGATTGGTCACTTAACATGTGGTGTCATTGCTGCCCAAATTGGCTAACTAAAATCTTTTTAAACAGAAAAAATAGTGGCTGATAAATAACGAATTGTAAAGGCCCTTGCATAGCATGCCAGTGTAGAAAGATCAACCATTCACCCAACTTTGGTGCAAACCAAACCCTGCTTACACCAGTGCTCATGATCAGTGAATAATAAGATTCCTGGAGATGGTGAAGTGGAACCGCCATTTGGATTTTGAATGGATCTTTGCGAACTGTGTTTCTAAGAATTCAGCTATGTCTTAAAAATGTTGTAAACAGTCCTGCTTGTAAGTACAGGGCTGCACGGAGGATTATTCAGGATTTTGTGTCTAAAATTTCTATCTGCATAATCCAGCAAACACACAAGGACTGTGGTGCTTTATAGTTTCCTATTAGTGAACCCCTTCTTCAAGTGCGGTCTCCTACCACTTGCAGGTGAGACCGTCCTGAATTTTTATTTTCCCTTGCGAAAAGAATGTAAAGGTGCTTACTGAGCTCACTTTTTTTATGAGCAAATACTCTTATAGATTCCAATTATCTGCAAGACCTCCTTAGGAACATTTTTTTCAGATGTTGATTGTAGAAAATTAAATATTCTGTAGAAATTCCTTTCCTAAATCTATTTCTTATTTTGGAAAGGGCAAAATAGTTTGCCCAATTTAAAACATAGTTAGAAGCAAATGCGTGAAAGCCTCCCAAGCAATATATGTCATCAGTGTTTTTCAATGATCCCATCAGCACATCATAATCTCCTTTATTAATGACTCTGAGAAAACTGTGGACCCAATAAACTGCATGTCGGGTAAAGAATACAGTGAGGATTGGAAAGTGACAGATAAAGCAAATATCCTGCTCCTAAACAAACACAGCAGGACAGGAGAAGATGACAAATGATGATATTGTGTCAGCTTGAAAACAGATTGGACTAATGGCACGCTGGACTTTGCACTCCAGGGGATCAATACTCTATCAGGCAGGAGAGCTTGAGACCTTGTGAATAGCATTTGTATGGACAAAAGAGAGATCTTTGCTGATAGTCTGTGCATTTGTTGCTAGCATAGTACCGTCTCCTGCGTACAATAAACTTTAAATTAAGACAAAATAGGGCTTGCTGGGGGGGAGGCGGCAGGGAGGGGGAACAAGCATAACTTCTATAGAATAAAATTTCCAAAGACTGACAGGTAAGTGCTTTCTGAGGGTTTTTCCTCTGATGCGGCAAACTTCATGCCTTTGTAAGGCTTCTGTATATGTTTTAGGAGTTGACAAGACTTTAGTTCACTTAGTTATTTTCATCCTCATATTTAAGCCTGTGTGCGCATGTTCACTTTATTTATTACCCTTTTAAGGGGGGAGAATCTATTTGTTTTAAAGTCAATATTTTTATCTTTAACCCAAAGGGCAGACAGTGTTGTGTAATAGGCATACAACCATTTCCTTCTTTCCCCCGAGAAATATCCAGGCTGGCATGAAATAGGTGCCCTGGAGATGGAGTTCATGGGTGGTTATCAGGGTGTATATTTTCAATCATAGTTTTATGTAGAAGAAGCTTGCCCATCCTTAAATATAAATTACAATGGTAAAAGAACCTGCACAGCTATATAGAAGTGGATTTGGACAGGCATATGTTGCCCTGTGTGTTTCATTCCAGGACAGTGTATACACATATCCGGATGTATGGATTAAAAGTAGTGGCTCAGATTACCAGCTACAGCCAAGGAAGGCATTACGGTGGGGGCACTAAACTACCAATATATGTCCCTCTCCTCCCCCCCCCGCACAAAGCATCCTCATCTGGGGGCTGCTGTATGCTGCCTGGTGGCTGTTCTAGTTTGCACCTGCTGCCATCAACCCAAAGGATCCAGGGATCATCAGAGTGCAGGAATAGTCCATTTTTCACCAGCCATGTTCCTTGTTCTGTCCTCCAGGAAGGGGCGTGGTAAGTTTTTTTTTTTTTGTATTCAGCATTTATCCTCATTAAGAACGGCCATACTGTGTCAGACCAATGGTCCATCTAGTGCCTGGTGCCGGATGCTTCAGCAGGAATGAACTGAACAGGGCAAGTGATCCATCTCCTGTTTTCCTGCCCCAGCTATTGGCAGTTGGAGGTGTAGGGACACCCAAAGCATAGGGTTGCGTCCCTGACCATCTTGGCTAATAGCCACTGATGGACCTATCCTCTGTAAACTTAGCTCATTCTTTTTTGAACTCCAAAGCATCTCCGGTAAATGATAGTGTTGGGGGCTGCAGCATAACTTCACATTTAGCACATACCTAGTGGGGCTAGCCCTGCTAGGTGTGCCGATTGCCCCCAAATCCCAAAGAGGTGAAGGTGAGTTAGTTGCCCAGCAGATCCCTTTTCAAGGTCAGGAGTCTCAGGAGCTGTTGCAGGCCTGGGCCCGAGGTGGGTGAGGTATCCCCCAGCAGCTGAGCACTTCTCTCTGGTAGATGTATTTACAAAATGAACAGGGGTGGGGGCGCGTCTGTGAGAGAGCCCGTGTAGCAATGCAAACAGACGAGCCACCATTAGGAATATAGTGGGAGACTTTCCAGATTGCCACAAGGGCTTAGGAGCATGGATCTAACCCACTGACTTTCAATAGGACTTGGGCTCCTAAATCCCCGTGAAAATCCCAGCCATGGAGTTCAGAGAAGTTTTAGCTACCCCAAACCAGAGAACGAGTAGATTTCTCCTAGTTAGAAACTTTGCGATACTGGATTATAGCAATACCCTGGTGACCAGACTTCCCTGGCAGACCTCTGCAGGGCTTTTAAGGTTTTTGTTGTTTTTCTGTCTGCCACAGGGACTTCTAAGGCCTGATTACATTTATTTATTTTTAAAAAAATGAGGTCCCAATATGCTCCTCCCTCCAAGATTAGGAAGTCCAAAGTCCTGCTGTGATTGCCGCACTCGGCTGCACCCTTCCTTTCCTTCCTTTTTCACAGACAGCCAAGCCGGCCCCACTTCCCCTGTACCTGATAAAGAACATGCAGTCAAACACATGGCAAATAGGGTGGCCTTTCAGCTGCGAACTAGAGCAGAGGGGAGCAGCCCAGTGGCAATAAGAAGTATTGAAAGCATCCATGCTGGTGGTAATTGTGTATATTCCTTGGTCGGCATGAAGATTTAATACTAAGAATCCAGAGGCTTTATGAAGTGAAATTTCCCTGATGGGCCTCTTTTGCTTTTGAGTGTTCCAGTACTGTCCTTAGGTATTACATGTGTCAAAACCTCCCTCTGCTACAGAACTAAGTTAGGTCCAAAACTTTTGTCCACACAATGCTTCTGTTTTGTTTTTATGTTAAAGTATATTTTACCACTAAAAGGTATTCCGAGAACTTTTACATTTGTACTGATCTGTTGTAGCAGCCAGTTAATTGCTCTCAGCTAACTTGTGCAGTGGTTCAGAGCTGTTTGCTGTTCACTTCTTTAATAAAATACATGTTGCATTGAACGGGGGAAAAAAATCCCTCTGATAAACCAAAACTTTTGACTTTCTAAGCTAGTAGCACGGAAACATCTAGAGATAATTAATGCTAAGGGGATGCTATGTGAGCTTGAGTGTATAAAACTTGTTTTGTGTTCTGTATGGAAAACAAAAGAATCGACAAAGTTCATTGTGACCTCAAATCCTGATCCTGCAAACCATACCGAGGGGTTTACAGAATTGAAATCAATAGGACTGCTTGCATGACTAAGGGTTTTCTGGATCAGCCCCTAAAATGTGTATTTTTAACTTCAGAAGGTCAGGTTCAAAACCCAAGAGATAGGTATATTGTTTGTGCTTTTTCAAGGTATTTATTCAGCTTTAAAGTCTCCTCAGAACGAGGGGTGGGGGAAGCCTCTTGTGCGCCTATCAATTTCTCTGTTGATATTTCTCTCTACCCATTTGATACTTTAGATAAATAGGCATGAGCTCATCTAAAGCAACTCTTTTGGAAAGTTCCAAATATTTATGATCGGAGTCTAACAAGCTGATATTTTAGGTGTATATATATAAGGGTATTCTGGAACAAGACAGAGTTTATAATTAAAGCTTTTAATCAGAAACAGCATGTGAATTAAGACTCAGAGAAAATGTATACAGTGAAATATAAAAAATGTGGAAAGTTTAACTGTCACGAATACATTTATACATGCATTTTTTTAAAAAAAATGTAGTCTATAATTAAAATAAAATATTCTGAGTTTGTATGTTAAAGTGTTAGCGTTTATAGTAGTTACATTGAGCTATATGGACCCTTCATAAAATAAATACTTAAATATATATTTTGGCCTGCTAAAGGATCTGAGTATTTTTTCCTACGAATCGTAAAAACTTTGGAATGCAAATTAAAACAGAGCTGATCAGGGAAAGGTTTAGATGGAAAACATGGTCCTATGGGAATCATAAGAGCTCTGTAGGTATAGTCTATGCACACATATCCATATACAAATGTAAAAGGTATTGATTATAATTTGTTAGTACAGTCCTTAACATGGAATAAAATTCCATTTGCTAAAATTGCTGAACCTACTAGATAGCTTTTCTGTACAGAGTATGATGGTCTTATATCAGCCACAATCTGCACGATCCATATTATACTACTTATAAACCATCTGGTTCTTAAAATTGTTGTTCCCTCTTCATCTTGCCTCACTGAAAAGTGATTCAAGTTTAAAGAAATACCAAATGGCTAAAAACATGGAGATCCAAAAGCCATGATTATATTCCTGGTTCCACCACTGACTTGCTGTGTAGCTTTTGGGCTCTGTGCCTCAGTTACCCCATGTATATCCTGAAAATAAAACTTCCTTACCTCACAAGAGTGTTGGAAGCTTAATTAATTAACACTTGTAAAGCACTTTGAGACCCTTAAAAGAAAGGTATAAAAGGAATGCCAAAGCACCATGACAACATGAATAAAATAAATTGGAATTTACTAATATGGTACTCTTTGAACAACTTTAAAAAAAAAAAAAAACCCGGCATTTTGCTTCCCACTCATGTTGGTTCAAATCTCCCTTTCTTTTGCCTGAAACAAGGAGGATCGTGAAGAGAAAATTTCCACCTTAAAGCTTGCTCTTGCTATCTTCTTCTTTTTTTTTTTTTGATGTTCGTGGCACTACTCTGCAGGAGTCAAGTTGGATCAAAATCAAATTTGGTGCCGATGTGGTGGTGGCGGCGGCAACCGTTTAGATTATGGATTGTCTGGCTAGCCTAGGTTTTGTGACATGATGTCATAGATTCTAAGGCTAGAAGGGACAACTGAGATTATCTAGTTTGACCTTCTATAATGTCACTCACACCTAGATATCAAACAGCCCTAAGACAATAGAGATGACATGCTGAGCATGGGGAAGTGAAAACAGTTTCAGGTGTGTTTCGAATGATGCCTCCAACCTTTTCTGGATTTCTTTGGAAACCAGCATTTTTTCAGAATGTTTCGACTTTCTTTCCCTCCCTCTCCTTTCTGTAATGTATGCATAACGTGTTCATCCGTTCATTAGACAAAGCTAATTGTTCTAGGAGCTGCTGCATACATTTTTGTTGGCCCGTCCACCCTTGACTTGTGTTTCTTAGGCTAGGGAAATAGCACGTCGTGTAGCTGAGCTTTCCTCAATAACAAAAAAACAATATTTGTCCTTTTTCTTTTCTTTTTTTTTTTTGCCTAACTTTAACACCAAATGTATTGCTTTGTTGAAGCATCAATTAGGACCAACCAAATAAAAAATAAATGATTCCTGCAGAGCAATGCCCCACTCCTTATCTCAAAGGAATCTAGTTTTGTTTTCCTTAAGAAAATTAGAAGGCCAGAAGTTCTGTGGCCTAAGCCGGTACCCAAATGATCCCAGATCTGTACAGCATAAGTAATTTGTTTGCATGGATGTGTGTTAGTTTCCCTGATTATCTGTAACACTGAGTGAAGGATGCCCAGAGAGAATGGGAGATCGGAAAGAATGACCATTTCCCAAATTTTCACAAACCTCTTTTGCAAGGCAGAACTCTTGAAAAGAGGCTAGATGTATGTAATAACAACACTTATCGGCAATGCATCAGGCCACTGCACCTAGTTACCTTAACAGCCAGCTGCACATGAAGGAAAGTATGTGCATTAAATTTGACAAGTAAAAATTCATTGAATCTGCCACAGTCATTTGTCTTTATTGGAGCCCTGATTGGAATGAAAGCAAATACTAATAGAGGCATAATACACATGTTGGTGTGTGTGTGTATATATATATCTTATGAAGGGAGAAGTGGTAATATAATTTATAGGCTGGTTTATCTTTGCTCATGGTGAAGTTTGCTGGTGCAGTTGTGCGGCTTCCTACTGTAGCTCTTATCAATGCACGTTGCTTTTTTCTCCAAACAAATTTCCCTCGAGAATTCATCTAGAAACGTATTGATTCCATGCTGGGATGGAGTGGGACAGTGTCCTCCTCTGCAGAGAGCTCTCGCTGTTTCTCTTTTATGAACAGTCACGGACTGTGTCAGCCTGACTCGTATGGTAGTAGGTCTTCCCTTGTGATTCAAGATAGACGTGTTAAACAAAGTGCCATTAGGCCTGCCTGCCCGCGCAGTGGTGGCTCATTGTGCTGCCATATGAGTGAGCTGAGGATGGGTTTGTCCCTTCGGAATCCTTTTAAATTACCTTTAGCATCATTCAGCTTGAGGTGATATTTCAATTGAAGAGGACTAGGAGGACTCAATTTCCTTCTTCTGTGTTTCTGTAAATATTCATGTGCCAGTTTGGTTAGGGGTGTGTGTGTGTGTGGGTGTGTGTGTATGTGTAAACAAATTGGAAATCTTTGCATGTTAATGGAAAGGCCCTGGATGGAACAGAGCTAAAAGCCACCTGCTCTCAAAGATAGCTAGAGATTTAGTTGTTCTTTGGCTATTTTTAATCAACCTTACATACAACATAATGTCTAAGTGCAAGCGTCCCCTGACCGAATTCAAGAAGTGGAATAACTTTGTTATTTAGATTAGTTAGTAAAGATCTGTATTGTAATTACGATAAATAAAACAGGAGAAACATTTCAGTACATCTGAATTTCCTTATGTACAGGTTCTTCCAGGGTAACAATGTTAGATGATTTTTTACCTTTTTGTAGCAATACGATATCTGAAAATGACCTCAAATGCTCAGAAAGTTCTTGGTCTCTGAGCAATTTTGGCTTATGTCTATTTTAGCACCAGTGGAGAGTTGGCGAGGAAAAGGAGCGCAGGAGGTCCTTTGTTACTTGGGAATGAAATTCTTGCCAGGGCACTGAGTGAGCCCCCTTTCAAACCAGGCCCAAACTGCCAAGAGTTCAAGGATCAGACATGGACGTTGATTTACCAAGGTCACTTATTCAGAGTTCAATGCAAGGATAATTCCTAGCTGAGAACACACTGACATGTTCCATGTTCATTACTTGCATCATGGTGATTTCTTTTGTTTATTGTTTATTTCTATATTTTAAGTATGTTATAAAAAGAAAGGCCTTCCTGATCTACAATATCTATCCTATTTTCATTATCTACATATGGGCCCAGATCCTGGTGTGTGTATACAGAAAAGTGGCTTAAATCTCACCTCTGCTCTCCCATGATGCCTCTCTGCAAGTCACGTCTCCCCAGCTAAGGGCTGTTCTAACTCAAGCTGGGTCACTGCAGCCATCACAGCAGTGGATCAGCTTGACATCTGGGTGTCGTGACCTTTTGCCTGTCAGTCAGGGCAAGTGATATAGAAGTCCCTTCACTCAGCTCACTCTCCTACACTAGTGTGATCTTCCCCAGGCTAGTACCAGTGGCTTTGGGGATCAATTGATGGTGGCAGTGAACTTCAAAGCACAGTAGAACACCAGAGTTACAAACCGACCAGTCAACCACACATCTCATTTGGAACCGGAAATACGCAATCAGGCAGCACCAGAGTCGTGTGTCCCCCCCCCCCCCCTCCCCAAAAAGCAGCAAATACAGTACAGTAGTATGTTAAAAGTAAACTACTTAAAAAAATAAAGGGACAGCAGCTTTTTATTCTCCATAGTAAAGTTTCAAAGCTATCTTAAGTCCATGTTCGGTTATAAACTTACGAAAGAACAGCCATGACACATTTTCAGAGTTATGAACAACCTCCATCCCTGAGGTGCTCAGAACTCTGAGGTTCTACTGTAGATGCACTGCACTCAATGAAGCCCTAAGATCTTCAAAAATTGAGGAATGAGTTGAGCACCTCTGTTTTTGGGTGGCCAACTGGAGACACTTTAAAGGGATTTGATTTTCAGCCTTTCAGGTCTTGCCTTTCCCTCTCCTCTTCCCTGCCAGCCATCTGCCCAAAGCTTTGTGTGACATTTCTCAGTTCTGACCTGCAGTATCCCACAAAAATTCCCAGTCATGCATCTCCCTTAAAAAGAGGCTACCCTACGGGTGCTAAAGTTTCCTGGTGACTGTCATATGGAAAAAGCCTACTAAGGGATATCTGAAGACAAAAGCATCCATTTTCATATGTAATCCAACTAGGATTTGAATTCAGTTCTCTGGAGATGAACCCTTTTTTTGCCATCAACTGTCCTAGAATAAAAGTGGCTGGGGTTAACGGTTTCTAGTGTCCCACAGGAGTATGGGGAAAAATACACTTCTAGGAATTAAAAAAAACCCAAAAAACAAATCCTGCTAAATCATTAAGGAGATGGATTCAATCTGTCTTAGACATCTTGCTTATCCAGTATCATCTGATTTCACAAATATCAAGTTTCCTCTTCCCATCATCAACACCTCCCCCTAAGAGATACAAGCTACCACAGAGCAATTTCACTCTTCTGAAGCCTCGTTAATGTCACCAGTTGTTCATTTTGACTTATGGGATTTAATTGCCAGAAAATGGGCCAAATGTAAATAAACTTGGGCAGCTCTTTAAAATTCCATAGCACTTAAAACCGCCTGCAGCAAACAGGGGTTTGGATGGATTGAAGACAACAAACACATGTTTTGGATGTCAGAAGGGTGCGGGGCTCTTGGATCTGAAATAAAAGCCTGTTCTCGTATCAAAAACAAGAAAACCTCCTCCTCTTATGTGGACAGAACTTAGAGCAAATAGTATGGCAGCAGCAGTGACAATGATATAATAAGAACAGAGAAACGCTGATGCACTTAACATCATCTGTCCACCCAACATTTCTCAGCTGCTTAGCACCATATTACCTGTTTGTTCCTCACTTGGATACATTTGGTTGTAAAAAAAGTAGAATAATCAGGAAAAAGATGGTTAAATTCAAGTGAGAGAACTTTGAAAGACTCGTGCAATAACAACTGGTCTCTGGTGTTATTGCATTGCTATCCCCATTTTACACATGGGGAAACTGAGGCACAGATAGGAGAGGTGACTTGCCCAAGGTCACCCAGCAGGACAGTGGCAGAACCATAAACTGAACCCAGCTTTCCTAAGCCCCAGTCCAGGGCTCTAGCCATTACACCACACTGCTCCAGTAGGGTGAGCCTGAATTGGCCCTTGATCTTTATTTCTAATCTTTATTTCTCTATTCCTACTGGAGAGAGCTCAGTTGCAGCCCACCAAGTGTGTGTAGCATGCTGGCACCTTTGTAAGATCTCTTATATTGGCCCAAAGAATATTGTTTAAAAAAAAATAGCTGGGCAGATTCACTACACCAAAAACCCCATAAAACTAGTGTTGTTCTCCTTAGATGTAGTGGTTATGAAAGTACATGTTTTGTTGACTTTTATGTTCTAAGCCTTTTAAGCTTTAAGTCGTAAAATAGAACATAATTACTAATGAAACACATGTAAGTACCAGTGGTGTTCCAGACTATAGATGAGCATCAATCTGGAGGGAAGGGAGGGAGGAGAAATTTAAGTAGTTTTAAAAAAAATAAAAGTGTAGTGGGGGTGAAGAGAAGGGTTTCACATAGTGGTAATATCCTCAAGCTGAACAATCTATATGTATAAATATTTTCTGAACCTCATAGTTTTATAGTTATTTATGATAACTGGCACCATGGAGAGAGGATGATTTAATCACAACAAAAAAACTGCATTTGATTTAGTGTGCTTGTGGCGTAATGAACATAGCCACAAGAGTTAAATGGTTTATTTCACTTTGACATTAGGTTGCTAGTACAATAGTTAACTGTAAGGAATTTATTTTCTCCTCCTCTAAAGAAGAACTTGTTCTGTGTTTAGATTAGCAACAGGATATAATAAACTTGTTAACATGTCAAAATCTTGTATTGGGAAAACATAGATGGTGGGTGGGTTTTTTTTCCTCTTTAATTTTGTTGTGCAGTAAAACACAGCAATTAGTACCTAGACTCTGGAGAACATGCTGGAAGGAATAACCCAGACATAACAGAGCAAGGTGTTCACCAGGAAGTCCTGCCTGGTTTCCAATATAAATCCAATTTTGCAGTGTAGTGTGGTCTTAATTTTAATGTGTACTAAGTTAGTGAGACAGGAAAATACATGGTAAAACATCCAGTAAATAGCTGCACAACTATAGGCATGTGGTGTCGTGTCTAAATCTCATTTAAAAAAAAAAAGACATGAAAAATATGAATATATCTGTAGATACAACCGACTATTTCTAAGCAAGAGGGTGAAGTGCAAAAGACCTTTCATTTATAAAGTTTCTTCAGTCCCATATACTTTTTCAGAGGCAACTTTTTAACTTATATTGATTTTTAAAAAGTTGTTATAATGACTTACATTTGAAATCCCAAGCCATTTGGACAATCTTATGCTAAATAAATAAAAAAAATGGTTCCTAATTAAAAAAAAAAACAACAACAAGCAATAGAAAAAAAGTTCCTTGATAGGGAACAAAAACATTTTTGTTGAGTTCTAATAGAAGTTTGAGCTTTGTCCTAAAGCTCTCTCTAGTCTGCAGTGCCTCCCGCTTATTGAATAAGTGAAATGAAGCCCTTGGCGAGAGCTAGTAAGTGTGGAACAAAGGGCAGCAGTGAAAAATGAACACAGTTTCAAAATGCAGAGAAACAGATGTGAATCTGCAACAGAGAGAAGGGAAGCCCATTACCAAGACCATACTAAGGGCGGAATTTAAAGCTGCAAGACATTTTGCTGACTACACTTTGCTATTACCGTGCAATGTTTTACAGAAACGTCCTCTTCATTATCTCTGATATTTGGGGTTAGCGAGACCGCTTCTCAGACGACATATAGCTTCTGAAGATTTTTTCGAAGAACACGCATCAAAAGATACTTGGGGGGGGGGGCAGGGGAGAAGGTGGGTACTTATTAAGTGCTGCTAATGTTAGTGATGTATTGAGTGAAACATCATGAAAAATGAAAGCAAATCCTACTATAATCTCAACAGAACAAAAGGCTTTCAGTTAAAATAGAAAAATGCAAAGGCAGTATATATCAAACATGGCTTTTATATTAAATGTGCATGTGGCAGAATATGGATCACATTATATGAAATGTTGCTTCACTTTTTCTTTTTTTTTTTTTGACCAAGCACCTAAAGTTTTGGTTTGGGAAACATTTAGGCAGCATACTGCTCAAATGAGATTTTCTCAAAGTTTTCTAATTAGAGGAGATTGGCCCATCTGCACTTGGAGGAGAAAAAATGTTGGCTCATCAGTCACTAAGTACAAGGTTTACATGCCTTGCTTGAGTGAAAGTAGCTGCACTTCTCATTCATCTTTTCTGGAAGGAGTAAAATGAATGTATTTGGGGACTTTTTTCCTCCGTCCTAAGAGCTAACCATTCATAATTAACTAATGCTCTCCAATTTGCCTTTGCCTCATGGCTCTCTGTATTCAAGGATAATTTCTCCAATTCTAATTATTGCTAACTTGGGTCTTAAACATAATCAAATATAGACCAGAATTGACATAGAAGTTAGGTGGGCCCCCCTGTAAAAGTTAACTGTTCTGAAAGAAAACAAAACTCCCTGAGTTTCTTCTAGAAGGTCAGTAGCCTTTGTAATGGCAATTGTTTCCTTTAATGCATTTAATTTGTCACCACTGTAAAATGACGTCTTTTAAAATAGCCTGCATGCTTAAAAATGAATATAGCCCTCTTTGGCTCATCAAGCCTGGTGCCAAAGTCATCTTCTTGGCAGTGAAGAGACTTCATCTATTAGTTTAGGGCTCAAGCAGATAAACAAAACTCAAGTGGCTGGAGGGAAAAAAGGATCATTATGTGAGTGAAAAAAAAAATTAAACATCTTGACTCAACGAATGCCACAATCCTGTCTTTTACCAGACTCTCTCTACGCCAAGCTACGAAAGGAAATCAGATTTAAGGAGGGCTGGGGGGGAAAGGGGAACCCTTCCTAATGCACACAATTTTTAATTTCATAAAGACCTGGAAAGAGTTTTCTTTAAATTTTATTTTACTTTGAACAGGTTGAATCCTTTCTGCAAGCCTACAGGAATACAGTTTTTCTTTGGATCAATGCCAGCACTGTAAGACCAAATTCAAACCAGGGCGTAAGAAAGGGCTAAACTATTTAGAAAGCAAAAATTTGAATGCATTTTTTTTTTTTTTTTAAAGAAAGCCAAAAGATGTGCGTCGTCATGTGTTGGGCTGTCTTCTAGAAAGAAACCATGACAGATTGGAGGAAAAAGATTTCTCTATCAATCTTGTTATGTCACCTCTGATAAATCAACGTACCTTAATTAATTACGTTCTTTTCATACCAAGGCTTTAAAATTGATGAGGGTGTGCCAGTGTGTATTTATTGCTCATTAGCTGCATGACTATACACAATTTCTGTATTTTATTCCCAGACTTTTAGCAACTCCTCAGCACATTGTGGCCATCTCATTTTACTTACTGTGTATATGTAATCTTCCCAGTCATGGTCACTTAGTTTTGGCACCACCCTGAAACTGAAATTTGATACATAATGGTTTTGTGTGTGTGTTTGTGAATATATATACCTTAGTGCCTGCACACACACAGATATCTCTCTGTGTTGTGTGTGTGTGTGTGTGTGATAAACTAATTAAAAAATTCTGCTCAAAGGCCAGTGACATATTCACATGACCATAATTGCATGTGTTTTAATTGCCCTCATCTTTATAAATAAAATGTGTGGCGTCAACACCCCAGCAGTTGATGATAATTCTTCATGCCATCAGCTGAATACTAAGCGATACCACTCCCTTTACAAACACACACGCTAGACCCCACACTGGATGGTTTTGTCTCTTCTCATTCTGTTGTGTCAAATTTTCCACACCAAAAAAATTGTATTTGAAGCTGGATGGAGTCTTTAAAATGCCCTATACTGAGGCTAAGCTCTGACGTTTGTTAGCCATAGCTGACATGAGCCACAGCTTTAATTCACGCAAAGATGACAAGGTATAGCCTAGGACTGTGTTAGCTGAATACTATTGGTGGTACGGGAACAGCAATGCTCTGGATCTTCAGGTGCAGATCAGCTTGGCTGAGCACTGCTTCTCTGGCTCGGACTGGCTGTTCATCTCTGGGTAGCACACACTTGTGAAACAGGGTCTCATCATTATTTAGCCAGTTGTTTTAAGAGCACTAGCCACTCCTGCCAGAGCCATGAAGGGAGTGGTGAGGGGAAGAGGAGAGTTTCCCAGGCTACCGCTAGAATGGGGAGATAACAACCAGATGGAAACTGTCACTAATGGTGAGGATATTGTTGCTGCTCTTTGAAGATGGACCCAGCGAGAAATGAGCAAAAGAGGAAACAATGAAGGGTGTGTGTGTGTGTGTGTGTGTGTGTGTGTGTGTGTGTGTGTGTGTGTGTGTGTGTGTGAGAGAGAGAGAGAGAGGGGGGGGGGGAGGGGGAAGCAGAGCTTCTGGGAATGAGGGGCCCCAAGACTTCCTCATTAACCCCTGTGCTTAAAATAGCACAGTAGCTTTTAACAGGTGCCCACTCTGCCACATTAGTATTGCCAGAAACAGCAGCAGCACCTCTGTGAGATGAATCACTGACTCCATAAGGGTTATCTCAGTGGTAGGCAGGACCAGGCCAGCAGCCAGCATGAGATCAGTGGCCAGGTCACCGCCCACCTGGTCCGTAATTCCAGGTGGCAAGGCCCTGTCCACATACCAGCTGACTGCCCCACGGCCCGCATGCAGCACTCTTTCGTTTTCTGAAAGGTGGCCTCTGCCATTTCCTACCCTCAGTTCTGAGATCCTAGGAACAGGCCTGATGCGACAGCGCCCCTTGTGGAAGTGACGGGGTTGGTTGCTGTGAATGCAGTCAGGCTATTGTATTTCAGCTGCTGGACATAGACCAGACCCTGTAGTTCTCTGCAGCTCCCCATTTCCCAGATTGCCAGATGTAGCCTGTTTCTCTGATTCCTGGGCTTTGCAGTCATGGAAGTCATGCTGTTGACTATACTAAGATACTCCCTTATCTCAGTGCATTTTAAATGGATGCACTTGAGCATCATTTAAAACAGGAGTGAGCCTGGAGGGACGGGTGCTTGTAAATGGAGCGTGAATCTACGGTCAATGTACTAAGGGGGGGGCATGGGGCTACTACTGCTCTTTGATGGAAGCTGACATGGTGAGACTTCTTCACCAGCCCTGAGCTCTGGTTTGTTTAGTCCGAAAGGCCAGGTTTCCACATCAGGAGCCAGTTAATGGGCTACTTATGGAAAACAAATTGAACCAATATCTGGAGCTCAAAAGAGAGAGAGTCATCCCCAGTTTAGCTTTCGATAGTAATTATATCATGTTCTGCTCATTGGGGGGTGAGCATTTTCTCACGACTTAGTAGTCTCTTAACCCACCCCATCCCAGGAAAACATAACTGACAAGTCATTACTTCACAATGTGCCAACTCCCTCCAGCGCCCCCAATGTATTTAAATTGTTTTGAAATGCACAAATATAAACTTACATATTTTTTGTCTTAAATAATGAATATTTTTATTCCTAAAGGCATGTTCTTAAACTCCAGACATTTGGAGAGTAAGTCACCAGCACTGCAATGCTTAAGCATGTGCTTAACTTTTTATGCACATGCGTTGCTCTGCTGGAGTCCCGTCAACTGGGCTACTGACCATGGAAAAGAAAAGCACGTGTAAAAGTCTTCTCAGGATTGGGGCGGCAGCTCCTTAATAACTTGGGGGGGGGGGGGGGGGGTTATACTGATGACCATTGCTGTAGTATCTGAGCACAAGTATTGTACCACTGATATTTCTTAAAAAGCAGAATTCCTCGTTTAAGTTAATGGGGAGTTCTTAAATTGATGTCACAGCATGGCCTGAAATAAAGGGCAGATTTTGATCTCTGTTAAACCAGTTGAAATTGGATTTCAGTTTAATTACTTTGGTTTGATGCCAATTTAACTGAGATCAGAATCTGGCCCTATTGCAGACTACTCATTTTCTCATCCTTTTGCTAATGATGTTTTGATTTACCCGAGTTCATCTTGTCAGTCAATGTGGCTGAATTTAATTCTTGTTAGAGTAGTTGAAAAGAATTTCCATATATCACATAGTAATAAATATGGTTCTTCTAGAGTAGCTTTCATTCAGAGTTGTATTAATATTAAGATTGGCAAGATTGCTGTACAATAAGTAAAGCATTATGATCCCCCCTTACGGGTGGATAAATCTAAGGGACAGAGGAAGCAAGGCTAATGTTTTCAAACTTGTATGTCTTTATTGCATGTTAACATGAGTTGTGGGCAATCAGCGTCACTGAACATCAATGCGCTTTTAGTTAGGTACCGATGGCTGCATTAAGTTCCTAACTTTAGTCACCCAGGTTTGGAAATTTGGGGTCAGTGACATGTACAGAGTGTGGCACTGAGGCAGTGGAAATGCCAGAAATCCTGACTCTACCTCTCTCCTAACTAACAAACCCCACACTCCACTCTTATAACCATCCAGGATTCCCTCTTTATAGAGTGATGTCTCCGACTTTGCTATGTCCAACACTGCCCCTCGTCATGCTCTGGCTGGATGTCTATATGCGCTTGTGAACTTTTGTCATGAAGGTGCAATGTTGATCACTACTTTTAGGAAGAAGTATGTTTGATCTGCATATTCCGAGATTCATTCTGCATCGAAAAGTTTATTTAAAAAAAAAATCACAGGACTTATTTTCCACATGCAGGGCCTGTAGTATAAGTATATACAGTATCTTTTGGCTTCAAGGTTCTCCCCTGTGTACAGGGTGTTTGGCTACCAATGCCTGATTGCAAAGATTTGGGTAGAGATGAATAACGAAGACCACACCAGAACTGTCTGTTGCAGCAGGTCATGTTTCTCTATTTCCTGCATAAAAGACAGAATACAAAGTACAGGAGCCCCAACAGCACACATTGATATTTATTACATGTACAACATGGTCCATTGATCCTCTCTGCTGCCCAGATCAGAGGGGGTGACGAGCAGAATTTTCCCTGGAAACTCCCCATGTAGCCTGAGCCCATTCTCTGCTCCAGGAACATTGCACGGTAGGGATCTGGGTGGGAAAGCTCAGAATGACTGCTCTAAACTGACCAATTTCCCTTCACACCAGGCTCACAAGTTTCTGGCTTGAAACCCTTCTTCTGCAGTGAGAAGATGCCACGCCCCACGGGGTACGTCTGATAAGAGATCTAGGCCCGTGAGGCTCAGGTTGGATGCCCCAAGAGCTGTGGATCTTGTTGCATCTGTACGGTTAGGCAGCTCTTCTCCCTATCGTCTTTGCATGGCCCTGACCCACTCCACCACTGAGGAGCAGGGACGCCACGAAGAATTTTTCTCCCCTGTCTAGTTAGATTTCCGTAGGAGGAGAGAGGACATTTCATGCTGTTAGGTGCAGAACTACTTTCTTTCCCTTCCAAGGAGCCTTGAAAAATAGCGTGTGGCTCTTGTATCTTTATATGTATGCGTGTCTATTTGTTTAAATAAAAGTCCCTGGTTAACCCCTCCTGCGTGCAGACTGGTCTCCGTTCCTGCCTCCACCCTTCTCAGAGACTAATCTGTGACAGGCAGACAAGGCCTCTCACTCATCAGTTCACCAATGGAATTTATTTTGGAATAATGGAGTGCGGAAGCTAGAGTGCCTCAGCTGGAGCCACATGGTTTGCTTAGTCTTGACAGGAGGGAGGGGGATGGGGGGCACTGAACAGGAGCCAATGGCTTTTCATTTATTGTGTGTCCCATACAGCTATTTTGGCTTGAGTGTGAATAACTGTTCCTGGATTCGTGTGTGTGTGTGTGTGTGTGTGTGTGTGCGCGCGCGCGCGCGTCTGTCGTTGAGTTTAGCTTTAGCTGGGCCCTTATGAAAAAAGTCTTAATACTTTTTCTAAAACTTCATAAGGGATGTCAGCACTGTGATTCTATAGAAATTCATGGGGCTAGATTATAAATAACTACAGAATTTACTAAAGACACACATCCTTCCTATGGTACTTTGAATCGGCTTTCGAATAAATTCTGTAGACTGGTTAGAAGAACTATCCTGTAGACACGGTACTATTTCACATTCAGTTCTGTGGGGCTTTCCTATAAGAGGGAGTGGAGGGGTGAAAGGAAATCCTTTTTTTTTTTTTTTTTTTTTTGGCGGGTTCCACATCGTAACAAGACTTTGCTCGTTTAGAACCTCTGTGGCTCCGTCAATAGTTTGACTGACACCGCCAATGTCAAAGGAACTTGAGAACTAGCTGGTGTTTTGAAAAGGTGGCGCTGATGTTGTGTTTTTTAGGAAGCAATTATGCGAGTCCTATTGACCAGCGGAAAAAGGGGGGGAAAAAATCTTTTAGGTCCTTTCATATTAGGTTCAGTACTTTTTGCTGCCTGTTATGGTAAGTGTTGAACATTTGTAACTTGCTTTTTTCCATGAAAGATGATGAAATTATAATGAAATCCTGCATGCTAAAGGCGAGGTGCCAGTGACCAGTTAGAATACCAGCATTAACCTAATTCATTAAGTGCTAGATGCCCGCTTTGTTTGTGTGGAGCTTGCAGCCGGGGCTATTGATGCCAAGCAGGCTGTTAAAAAGCATAATGACATGGCATTAGAGACTCTGAGAGCAATTAACAGGCTGCTTAATTAGCAAAAGGAATTAGAATTTGAGTGGCTGATCTTTGCTTAAAGACTTGTAAAAAAGCTGGAGCAGTTATCTGATTATGCATTGATCAAACAGGCTAACCCTGTCCTTAGGTAATTCTCTTCCTTCCATTGTAATCTTTGAATATACAACTGTTTAAATATTCTGAACTGTCTCAATAAACAAGAGGAGAAAAGCTGGCCATTATAGGGGGGATGTATACAGTGCCTCTTTCCCGCTGTTGACTCAAAGCTTTTTTAGCTCAGAGCAGCAGGTACTGGGGCTTTTATGGATTCATTTTCAAAAACTGTCAGCAACTGCCTAGGAAATGAATGTTAAGGTATCTTTAAAAGCACCCGGGCAATCTATAAAGCCCCTCAATGCATCCCTTTTTAAGAGAAAATTGGAGGAATATATGTACATATGCAAATACGTAAGTGCATGTGTCCCTGTGTTCCTCCAGGGCTAACAGTTTTTAAAGGAAGGTATGTGTTTGATTGCAGTATATTGTATTATAGCTGTCTCTATCAGGGATATCACAGTCCTAACCCTTGCCACGGAAGGTAGCAGCAGCTGTTTAACAGTACACAACAATGCTGCGCAATAGTGTGAGAGAGGCAGGTTGTAGGCGCCGGTATCCAGTTAAAGCTGCAGCAGGGATTATGGTTCTCAGTAGCGAAAGCATTTAAAAAACAAACAAACAAAAACCAAAAAGTGACCAGCAAATCTATTCAAGTGAAATAAATCGTATGTCGCCGCTTTCAGAGATGCATCCTGGGCTTCTCCCTTTTTAAAGGATCATCTGTTGTTTTGAGGCCTCCGGCTCTTGACAGAGTCCCTTTAGCCAGAACATTATGCTGCTCTGACAACTCTGTTACCTGAATAACTTCAGTGTTAACTGCCCACTTGATTTGTCGTGAATATTGGAGGTGCGTGTGGGGGGGGAAGTTTGAGGAAATAGCCCACTGAAAGCTGCTGCAGCTTGTGAGATGCAGAGCATTTGGGGACCTGGTTGATTCAAGTAAAATAGCCTTAAAAAAAAAAAAAAAAAAAAAAAGCCTTTTAAGCAGGCTGCAAAATTTTAACTTGCGGCGGAAAAATAGTGTATCGAATTCAGGGTAATGCTGCTTCCTGCCTTTCCCAGTTCCCCCACTCTGTTTTGAGTCAACTGTTCACAGCTGAAAACCAGAGAAGCACAGAGTGATTGATTCCTACACGCACACACACTTACTTATTGTTTCCAGTTAGCCTACCTTCCTCTGAGTTGTGATTCACTCTGAGTGTGTTATGACATTCTCCTTCATCAAATAATAATCATGGAATCTCTGTAAGGGGTCAGCAAAGACAGTGGGGAGTGGAGATTAGGAAAGGGGAAAAGTTCAAACTTTATTTCCTTTTTTGGTGAAATTTAAAATGAGATGAATTGCAACTAATTAAAAAAAAAATCTTTCCATCATTATGTGGCTAAAACCTGGTGGCATTTTATGTGGAGGTCAGACCAATCGTCCCTTCTGGCCCCTGGTATACTTGTTTGACCTTGCTGTGATTTTGGCAAGAGGCGGCTGTTACTATTTGGCCAGGAGTTATTTAAAAATCCAACGGCAGTGTTTGTACTTCCCAAAAGCTGATATATAGAACAAATTACATACATGATTTGTTCCTTGAATGCTTTTCTCCCCTCCTGCTACACATGATATCAGCTTCCCTAAAAGACACTTTCTAACTTTTGTGTTTTGGTGCAAGCACTATATTTTATATTACTATTTGCCTGATCTGTGTAATTGAAAAAAGGGAATTTAACCCTACCGGGGAGTTATTTTGACTGTATCAAGCGTGGCTTTCACTGTTACTTGCAGAATTTTTGTGTGGCCCAAACCCGATTGTGTCTGGTGCTTGATGATTTTGTTTTGGAACAATGCTTTTAAACATAGGCAGTAAAAAGACCACCATTGTTTATTTTCCTTTGGGTCCTTTTTTTTTTTTTTTGGCTGTCTTCTAAACTGCTGGAAAGGAGAACAGAAAATATCATCTTTCTAATTCAGTTAATTAAGAATATATTAATGAATTTCATACTGTTGGATCTTGTTGAGGGGGGTGTAATACTGTTGGATCTTGTTGAGGAGGGTGTAATACTGTTGGATCTTGTTGAGGGGGGTGTAATACTGTTGGATCTTGTTGAGGGGGGTGTAATACTGTTGTGGAGCCAACTTCTAATGACCAAAGATCTAATGAAAATGTAATCAATTTTAATTCATTGCAATGAGGAAATGACAATTCAGGTTACGGTGAAACTCTGCGTATGGGGAAATTGTTCTGTAGGGAAAAAAGTAGTACTTTACTATGAGTTATCCTGTGTGTGTGCGTGCATGCATGTGTGGTGCCATAGAAATATCATAGACTATTACCAAAACAAACCCCCGATTCAGCTGGTCTTTATCTTATGGAAGATACATTTCTAATTCATTCTTTCTCTCACACACTTGGCCTGACTGATTGATTGATTGCCTTTTTTGTGCATGTAATATTCAAAATATAGTAGGGTTGTGTGGTGATCTCAAAGAGGAAAGTCCTAACTCCTGATCCAGAAACTTGAGTCCATGCAGGCAGAACTCTGCCTTCATAAACCTCCTGCTTATTTAAATGGGGCTTAATGTGTCTGAAGGGGTTAGGGGACCAGATAGCAAGTGTGAAAAATCAGGAAAAGAGGTGGGGGTTTATATAAGACAAAGCCTCGAATACTGGGGCTGTCCCTATAAAATGGGGATATCTGGTCACCCTAGCAGGGGTCAACCTTTATGATTCTCTTTGCAAAATCAGGGCCTGTGTCTGCTATCATTAGAAAGCCTATGGCACATGCAGGCATTCGCCTCATTTTCATATTTTAATTACTTACTATCCCAAGGAAAAAATGGAAACATTTCCAATAACTGCAGAAGTGTATTTGAAATCAAAGCCTTGTTCCTCCTGATAAATGGACCATTAAACTGTTCAGGAAAAGAAGATGTTTATATTCTTCCAAAAACTGAATCACCACATTAATAAGTGGTTCTGCCTTTAAATAAATTCCGCACTAAGATGTGTCATGAAATATTTCATTTTCTTTAAAACCTAAGAACAAACGCCCATTAGAGACACACCAGTGAGTGAAGAAGTGTTTAAACTTATACATGTGTATAATTGTTCGCAGAATCAGGGCCTCAGTTGGAAACTAAACCATGTTTTAGGACTGTCCTACTATTAACTCTCTGTTTCATATACAGTTTGATTGCATTCAAGGGCTTTATCCTACAGATCTTATTTAAAGTCAGTGGGATTTTTGTTTGCAGTGTTGTTGTAGCTGTGTTAGTCCCAGGATATTAGAGAGACAAGGTGCGTGGAGTAATATATCTGTTATTGGACCAACTTCTGTTGGTGGAAGGTACAAGCTTTCAAGCTACACAGAACTCTTCTTCAGGTCTGGGGAAGGAAGTAGAGTATCTGAGCTAAATACAAGTTGGGGCAGGTTGTTAAGCAGAAGGGGTGAGAATAATATTTTGTTTCTTGCTTTTGCTCAGGAAGTAGATGTCATTGTTTAGTCTTGCTTCCTTCTTCATGTTGTGAAGTTTCCATTTTAAACAGCAAAAATCGATATCTTCCGTAGTTGTTTGCAGTGTTGTTGTAAGCCATGTTGGTCCCAGGATATGAGAGATGGGATTTTTGTCTGAGTAAGACCTTTATATGGCCCCCATTCCTATAGTATTTGAGCGCCTCACAATGTTTAATGTATTTATCCGCACCCATGAGGTAGGGCAGTACTATTATCATCATTGTCCATTGGGGAAACTGAGGCACAGAGAGGCTAACTGATTTGCCCAGGATCACACAGGAAGTCTGCAGAAGAGTAAGGACTTGAACTCAGGTCTTTCAAGTCCCAGACCAGTGCCCTTACTTGACCATCTCTCTTTCCCTCTCTCTTTGTTCATATTTTTACTCATAATGTTATTTAAAAGGGATTTTTCTCATGGTGCTACTTAACTTACATGTAAAGTAAAAAACAAACAAACAATTCCTCCACCCCAACTGGTAAGTCTTTAGCATAGTTTTCCATGTTTGAAGATTATTGATTACTTTGAAGTGCTGGAATCCAAAATCTGTGGGGTTCAACGTGATTTCTAGAAAATCTGATAGATCTTAACATGTTGTCATGAAATTAAGTAATTGTTTTTTAATTACACCCATCTGCAGCAGAGTTGGAAACTCAAGTGCAACAGCATGTTTGTAATGCATGGGAAACCAGAAAATTCACTGACTCTAAACAGGAAGTGAAACTCACCAGTCCAGTTTCATTGTGCCAATCAGGTGAAATGTAACTGGTGAAAAACAGGGCAAATGGTAAAAATCAGCACTCCTGGTGAAAAAGAATATCCAGTACTTAAAATTCCTTCAGGTTTAATAATTAAAGGGGTTAATAGCAACACAAAACTATTTCTTGGAATATTTGATTTTTGATCTTCTTTCTCAATACTTAAATTGCGCCCATCACAGTGGTACGTACAGGCCCTTGAAACATTTTAGTTTAGAATTCAGTCCTGCAATCAGTGATGCACATGACTAACTTTACTTTCCTAAGAAGTTCTATAGCCTGGGAAGACCATGGGATTCACAGATTACAGAACATGGGACCAGAAATAAAACTCTTCAATGCATGTATTTTTCAAGCCCCAAAACAGTAATTGTCCATTGAGTGCATTTTGGCATATCATGTGGGTGACCATTTGTTTGTAACTTGTAGCAGTAATTTTCATCTTTACCCTGGCTAGTTTCCTGTACCGACCTGTAATCCCAGTGTTGGCAGTATCATGTGATGTCATTTCCCTCCTACAACATTAGAGTTTAGTGGGTGTAATTATGTGATTAGCATGACTCGAGTCCAAAGATTGGGGCTACTGTGTGGGGAATTTCAGAAGCTGGGATGTGACTGAGACTGGAGTTTTTCTGTTGTGCTTCTGATCCTCTCTGTTGTTAGATAGAATTAACTGAAATCTCAGCTCTGTGTTGAAGGACAGGCTGATAAGAAGAAGGTGTGGCTAAGAGGTCAGGCCACTCTGGAAACGTGCCCCATTGGTATTTTATTGTCTTCTACTAACACTGTCATCTATATCACAGATTCCATTATTACTACCTAGTATTGACCATTAATGCATGATAGCTAGTAATCAGCGTGGCATTAAATAGTCATAGAAGTTGCAGATAAAGGGAATCTATTTAGTCCATTTCACATTAGGTCAATTCAGGATTGTCCCTTGCAGTGCATTTTCTAGTACTGTGTATATTTTAAGTGTGCAATGAACTAGCCCTGAATAACATGCACTTCTCCTTTTCATTTTACTAACAACGAAGTGAGGTTTTCATGGATTGACGAAATAGCCGTGTCCAAAACCTTCTATTTGAGCTAACTCTTATTATATCATCCATTATTTTCTTTTGAGTTCAATAATGACTTTATTTTCTCTAAAACGTTTGAATTGGAAAATGGCTTCTAATAGGTTATGTAGTCCTCCATCTCTCTGCCGGTCCTTTGTCATTCTGCATCCTTGATGTGGTTCCTGAACCATAGCTAATCTGTGAGGACATGGTGGGAACTATCCTTCCCAGTAACCATCTGAGTTTTAGATTTACGAAACAATTTAAGAGATCCATTAATGAGCTTCCCACAAGCAGGAAGATCCCTAGATGCTTACCAGATTCTTGTAGTGATCAGTGATGATCAGTTTGATTGGAACATAAGAACTGCTATTTTGCAATCTTTGACAGTGACAAGTGCTGGGGGGTTTCAGAGGAAGATAGAAAACCACACAACTCAATGAACCTCAGGCCATGTCAACACTAAAAAGTTAGGTCACCCCAGCTATGTCACTCGGGTGTGAAAAATCCACACCCCTCCCATTGCTGTAGTGTGTGTCTACGTTGAAGCACTACAACAGTGCAGCTGCTGCTTGGAGGGTAGCGGAGGGATTTCTTCCCTGGAAAAACTGTGCGTGTGTACTATTGTCTATGTTAGTGTGAATTAGTTCAATAGCACTTTCTTCAAACAATTTCTAAATAGTTTCATATGGAAGAATGTTGTTAAACCAACTGCATCGGATTAATTTTGCAACTAAGAAGTGCTAGAGCTTCAAGTGAACCATGAGGACACTAGATCTCATCTGCTGAAAGTGGGCGTTCGTCAGCGTGTGCTGCCTGTGTCCACTGCTTCCAGATTTTGCCTAAAAAACCATTCACAAATAGTCCAGTGGCTAGCGAGTGGGACTGGGGATCAGGTGACCCAAAATCAATTGCACTCGATGTCTGAGTCACTCTGACTTACTCTGTGCCTCAGTTACCCTATCTGTAAAAGAATTCTTACCCATGCTCTGAGATCCTCCGATGGAAGGTGCCGCAAGACTGCAGGATGCTGCTGATGTTCCAAGGAAAGAGGAAGTCTTTGGAGATATAGTAAGAAAAAGAAATGTATATTACAGGGCCAGATTCTGTCTTCCTTATCCTCATATAACCCCATGCTGCTCATTTAGTTTAATTTAGCGCAGCAATGTTTGAAGAGCCGCCAAGAAAACACATTCACAACCTCAAACTCAAATAAATAAATAAATAAATACTTCCACTCCAAATCTATAGCAAAACTCCCCTACATGTTAACATCAAACTGCATTTAACAGCTAAAGGAAAGTAAATATTGACACACTACAAACTACAGTGCATAAAAAACGTTAGAGCTCGAACAGTCAACAAAGCAAGAAAATTCACAGTTCAAAAGGGCACTTTGAAAATATTGCTCATAACATCTGAAAAAGCTATTTTGTTAAACTCAGTTTTATAATTAATGGTATTTTAGGGCTGGGATTTTCTAGAGCGTAGGGGAGCTAGGCACCTAGACCTAGCTCATCAAATGTATTTAGGTATAAAGGTAAGTTTTTCTTTAATTCCTTTACGCTGCTACAGGACATCCCAGCCTGCATTTATACGAGGGGTTTTATTCAATAGGATTCTCAAGTTCTTTCCAAACTATTTACTGGTATTGCTAAGTCCATTGCTGACCTGGAGCCACCTCTAGAGGTGAAGAGTGGCAAGCAGTTTAACCATGCACAGCAATAGTACGCAGCAGTTTCGAACAGAAAATGGCCAAATGTCAAATAAAATTGAATTGCAGGCAGAATTTAGAGAGACCAAATGAATTGCCCAGGAGACCAGGGTCATACACCCCTCTTCTCACAAAGAGTGAGAGAGGTCTTTACAATCCCCCAGTGATTTATGAAGGGAAAAAAAATGTTCAAGAAACTTTGCAATACAAAATACAAACACTAGGTTAGATTATTTGGTACAAACCCAGTAAGTCACCTTAAGTAGTTACGGTAGCATTGTACAATGTCATGACAAAATGTACTTGTGTTATTAGTTCACGAGAAAAGGGGGTGACCATATTTATTAGGGCTGCTTGACTTCTTAACTATGTTGTCATAATAACCAGTCTCCCTTGTAAGCTCCTGGAAACCAATTCAGCTGAGAATCCTTGACTGAATAAATAAATAAACTTGGAGATGGAGAGGAAAATCCCTCCCTCGCAACTCAACAACAATCACTCTGGTTGATGGAGGATTGTGGCACAGTCAGTGTTCTGAGTCCATGGATTAGAAAGATGGTAGCAAAGATGCCAGGCTTCCGTGGGGATGAGTACTAAAACCATGATGTGGGGAAAGGAACCTCTAGGGGCTGTCAAGTATGTGCAGGTCACTTGTTTCGTCATGCTCTCGATGTTAAAATATTAAATGGCACTAGCACTGTCTGAACTGACTGAGATAATAACACCTCCTCCAGCCTCTGAATCTACAAAATTTGAACCAGATTTTTTTTTTTTTTTTTTTTTTTACAGGAAACATTTGGATAATGTTTTCTTTTCCATTCCCCCCATGCTCTGCACCAAGCACAGTATTTTCTGCCTGGACTGCTAAGCAGGAAGTGAAGAAATCTCCTAGGAGCATGTTGTCCTGAGATTTTCAATCTGATATTGCTAACTCAGGAAGTTTTGTGTACTTTGGATGAGCACTGGAACGTTCAGCTTTTATGAACTCCAGACCAATCCAAACACCTTGAGATTCACATAACGCTAATTAACACTCACTTAAAACTTTCTACAGTTTTAGGCAGTAATTCTCAAGTAGTTAGCGTATTTTTGCTTAACTGACTTCCCTTTCACACAACTCTTCTTCCTGCAACTGAAGCATGGGCTTGTTCTACATGGAGTCTCAGGAGACTGTATTTGCTAAGTGGAAAAAAAAAATCAGACATGCACATGCTTTTGAGCAGAGTTTGGGCCTGTTCTAGTCTCCTTTTACAGTCCCAGTTTGATTCTCAGCTTCAGTTGGCCCGCTCATGTGCAAAAATGTGTCAGGAGCAAGCTTTCTGCTTGTAGTTGTCATCTACTACATGACAGTTTGAGTCCCTTGGATGGGGTTTTTCTCTTTTACTTTAATTTGTCTTTAGTTAAAAATGAAGTGTAGTCTTGGAATAGGAGAAATAAAAACAAATTAGGTTTGTCTATATAGAATATAGGCATGTATAAGGAATAGCCTAATGAGAGATTACCTAGGGCCATACATGGAGGGTCTAAAGGAATCTGCGTAAAACCAAATATCTGTTTATATTGTCTATTTTCAATGGACATATTTGCCTTAGGTAACTAGTTATGGGACTCAGTTGGCATGAGATCCAGAATACAAATTTTGAAATGCTTACGTCCTATTTTCAACAGACTTAGCCTCCGTCCCATTGAAAGTCACCTAAGTGAATTAGGAGCTTTTGAAAAATGTTACCTCTTGTTGTTGTCTCAAGTATTTCCTCCCATTTTGAACTGATGAAGTCATAAGTCATACACAAGTCAAAAAATGAAATCTGTATGTGCCTTGTGGAAGGAGCATTCCTGGAAAAGGTCGGTTGATGGAGTGGGATATGATGGGCTATTTGATGGATAACGATTATTATGGGGTCTGACTTCTCTGGTTTATTGGTTGCCCATCAAATATCTTATTTCTTATTTTTTTGTGTCAAGTATTATTTGTTTTAATGGTTGTAAAGTGCTTAGAGTTTAATATGGGTCTTTAAAAATGTTGAAAGAAATAAATCATAAATAAAATATTAGCTGTCCATCTCTCAGAAAGGGGGGAAGAAAAGCTAAAGGGCATAAATCCAAAATATAAATAGGCCAAATTCTGCTGGTGCATATTGGCACAGCTCTATTGATGTCAATGGACACCAGTTTACACCAGCAAAGAATCTGGTCCATGATCCCGTAAAATAGACAATAAAAGAATCTCATCAGATAAAACAGCCTCAGACCAAAAGACAATGAGCATACGACCAGACTAGGTAATACTGACAGAGCTTCACAAAATTTGGGCCTAATATTGATGTTGATGAAGTCACTGGTGAGAATCCCATTGACTTCATTTAGTTGTCCTCGGAGAATCAGGCCCTTGTGTGTTTCTTATGCAGCAGAACATTAAATCAGTGGCCAAGACACTTTGTTCCCTCTGGTGGGGGGGGGAAAGAAAAGAGGCAAAACAATAAACAAACTCCAAACTGTATGACCTTCAAGAAGAAGGGGGTGGAGGAGGGAAGAATTTAAATCAATCTGGTGTGGAGTCATACTGTTTAAGGTAATCTGGACCTAATTAGTGTAATGGAACATACCCCGGTACTAAGCATCTGTACCCAGAGTTTTCAAAAAGTAAAGATTAAATTTAAAGAGATTAGACAACATTTCCCCCCACAAGATATTAGCTGTTCAAAAATGACAAAAATGTTCTTAAGCCTCCCTGAAGGAAGGGTGACTAAACAAGCGGTCTTTTGTTTAGCGATAGAGCTTGCCTGCAAGCCACTGTGAGGTGGTGTCCGGCCGCTGTGTGCGGGACCCAGAAACATGACTTATCTATCGCCAGTAAAGCGAATCAGGTTGGGGTATTAGCAGGGGGATTAAAAGTCAGAGTTGCTAGTGCAGCAGTAAAACCACTGGCCACCCACAAGACGCGTTGGCGCGAGTAGTTAGCAAACCTGTCTGCAACTGTTTGGATTGCTGGAAAGAAGAGCATTGCATGAAATTTTCAATTTCAATGAGCTCTGGATGAATGGCATTCATACATTTATAGATAACGCCTTCAAAGTCATCTAAACGACACCGACTTTCAAGAAAACTTAGACTCCGAAGTGCCCATGTCTGTCTGAAAACAGGACTTGGGTGGCTTTGAAAATGTTGCCCTACCCTGCTGAAAGAGGGTTAAATGGTTAAACCTGAATTTTATATTTGGGGAGCAAATGATAATTTTGCAAAAGGTGCCAGCTAAGCCTTTGGCTACTCAATAATCATAGTGCATGAATGTGGTCCAAAATTGAACTATCTAAGGAATTCATTCTTCCTGTTTCATTGGAGAAATGGGAGGGACCAAATCAAGGGGATTTTGATGGCTCAGGGGACTAGTAAAGGAATGTTACTATCCAGCCCTCTAGGTGTAAATCCAGGTCAATGTCGAGAAAGTTTTGCTCTGGTGGCTCTTTGGTGGCCTATGGGAAACGAGTTTGTGGTCTGAAACTAGTTCCTAACTAACAAACCCGCCATCTTTATGTACAGTAATCAGCAGCCTGGCTGAAGGTCCATGCCTGAACTGGCCATAGGAAAGCACCTTTCCTTTTGCTTTTAAAGTGGCTCCTTCCATTCTGCGTTGAGGTTTATTGGCAGGGAGGGGAGGTGGGGCAGACTCCACTGCTGTGCCCCTATTCTAGATGAGTTTTAAACAAATAAAAACCTTTGTTGTTAAATATTGTCTTTAAAGACTGTCTTTAACCTTTCACCTCTGTGCATTTGTGCACATGGATGTAAAATGATGGTCTCTCTTTCTTATCAGATTATCACCATAATGTTTACAAGCTGGAAAGGATGTTTTAAAAAACAAACAAACAAAACAGTTAAAGGTGTTTTGGTCACAATTTGAAGATGGGATAACTTAACCAAGTCCAGCCCTTGGACTGAAAAGGGACTGAGACATGCCCAAACAAATTTGAAAGCATTTGAATTGGTTTCACCAATTGAGCTGATGCCAACAAGCAAATCTCTCTAGTAGCACTGCCCCCAAACATATTCTGGTGTGATGGAAGCCATTGTCGCCTAAACGGAGGTATAAAATATTACCTAAACTGGTCTGATGTAATGTGCCAGTGTGGATTTATTTTAAGCTCCGTGTCTCTTCATATACTTGCCTCCTTATTGTTGTCACTGTGAACACTGAGCACCATCACCACTTGAGTGGATCTTGGTAATTATGGGTGTTATGTTACCTAAAGAGAAACAGGTATTTCAATGCTATGTACAAGCCACTCAACAAGGGACAGCACGTGGCACCCCCAGCTCAGTTCAGTTTTTCTGGTCTTTGCACTCTTGGGCTGCAGACACGGCAGCACAAATATTTATGTTAAAAAGAACTCCTCAAAACGTCTCTATCAATTTTTTGGCTAAAATGATCTTTCTTTTCTTCCTTCATCCATTTAGGGCCCTTCTACGCACCTCCCGTTTATTCTTTGTCAGCTTCTGTGCTGTTTCTGATGGTGACCATCAGGAAGAATTGAATGAATGGATTTAAATTTCTCTTTTGTTGTAACAGTCTGGGTCTTTTAATGAATGGCCCCGCCCATAGAACATTAAACATTGGTGGTTTGTTCATCTATTGGGTGTTTCTGCTCAGTTTCCGATTTAATTTAGGTGATTCCAGGGACCTAAATTTATTATTACTTTTCTAGATTCAGTTCTCTGCCACAAATAAAAAGACATGAAAACATGGATGTGTTTATTTATGAGCTAGTCCTGGAACACCCTGTGGGCAAATATAAATCTCACTATCATTTTCAGAGAGGTATTTCACAAGAAACCGTAAGCTGCAAGACCTCCTGCTATTCGAGAGCTCAGGCCTGCCAATCCACCTTAGTGCTAACCTGAAGCTCAATCCCGACGGTTCTAGCACTAGGACTCCCTGCCCGGCTCTGCCAGCTCGAGGTGACTGATTCCTGGCTTTTCTGTTTCTTGAGTTAAAGAACATTATACCTCAGTCCTGATCTCCAGCATCCCTCTGCCTAAATTCTTCTTGAATACAGACTGCCAGCTGTAAACCAGACTACTGGTATGGTTTTGTACTGGACTAGGGCAAAAACATCCCATTCAGTCCTACTAAAGAGCTAGCTGCAGTTTATCTGAATGTATGAATCCAAAGGTGAAAGACAACTTATCTCCCCTCCTAAGGTATAGGGTAAATGGCCAACTATTCTATTCTTCATTGAACCAAAGTTCATGCACGACACAATTGTTTTGCTCCCAGTGAGTCTAAGTTATAGCAAACGAGAGCTGGTCCGAAATATTTTTTTTAAAAGTGTAACATTTTGCAAAATGTGTCTTGTTGTTGTTCCTGCCAATCTCATTTTAAAGGATATTTTCCGACCCACTGCCTCCAGAGTAATATTCACAATTAAAGGCGTGTCCAAATTATAGCAATCAGGGAGTGTCTTGCCATACAGAATCTAATTCTAAACCCCAGATTTGAGATTCTGAGAATCACAGATTCAGAGCACAAGTCAACTCAGCTTTTCATCCTTCTGTGGTAGATAAACCGAGTAGCAAGCTGTTTGTGGGTGGGTCTCTTTCAGATTAAATAAAAAACACCCAGAGTCCTATAGGCTGGGTGCAAATATTAGAGATCTCTTTGTATTTTCTCTGAGAGGAGCAGATGTTTGCTTAGGTGTCTCAAACCAAAAAGATCTCACCCTTCTCTTCTTTGCAGCATGCAATGGGGTCTTTGTTCACCTGTCAGCTGCTCCCCACCCCAGAGGTGGCCAACTGTGTTCTGGGAAGAGAGGGTGTATATCATGTAAAGGGCTGTGGGATAGTGAGGGGATAGAAGGGTTACATGAGGCTTTTCTGATTTGTGAACAATTAAGTAAGGGCTAAATAAAGTTTTGAATGAATAGTGCATCTTCCAGCAAAAGGCTCATGGGCAACAAAAGGAATTTGAGTTCCAGAGGGGTAAAAACCATGTTTTTAGCAAAGCAACGAGAGTCCTGTGGCACCTGAAAGATTAACAAAGGAACTTGGAATTCCACCCTCCTTGGTGTCACGTCACTCATCACAGGTAGCAAAAAAAGAACATTTGATTCTCTAAGAGGATGCTGCCTGAAATTTACCCTTTAAAAAAAAATTACCCACTCCGGTCTGTCGTTGGTCAGGTCTGCTGGCTAGAGTGACAACATTTATTTTATTCCTGTTAGCTATTGACTCAAGATGCAGCAAAAGAATTACTAATTTCCAATATCCAGGCCAAATTCTGCCCTCAATTAGAGCTGTGCCAGTCTATTGATAGTCATAAGGCAGTTACAGGTGGATCTGAGAGCATGGTTTGAAGGCAGTCATACAGGTGCAAGTGAGACCATAACTGGAAGACACTGGACTTGCACAGATTTAAGAGCGGACAGAATGTTTAGAGAATCTTTATTACTGGTGGTGGTGCAGCCAGAGAGAGAGATTCCAGCTTGACTCTCTCATCTGAGGTTCCAAATGGCCAGAAAGTGCAGCAGAACTGGCGACAAAATTCTTCCCCAGCTGAAGAATAGCAGTTGTCCCAAGGTCAGATCAGTTGGCTCCATTCAAATTATTATTATTATTTATTATTAATTTTTATTACCAAAGCACGTAGGAGCCCTAATTATGGACCAGGACCCCATTATGCTAGATGCTGTACAAACACAGAACAAAAACAGTTCCTGCCCCTTAAGAGCTTCCCATTTCCCAAGGTAAAATCTCTGATCAATTCACCATTCAATGCATAAAGGAGAAAATCATCAGCCGTGCGGTAGCTATCGCTCTGCCCCTAACCACCTCCTCACAATAAATATCCTGTGTTATTGAATTGCTGGATTGAGATGTGTATATATACAGCAAATCTGACTGAATGACTTCTAGGCATCCTTTGATAACTTCATTTTTATGGGTGCACCTGCACTAATTGGTATGTAATAAGGGTGTCGTGTTTAGGGCTAGTTGAACTGGTTCAAATAAAGTAAACCCACCCTGCACATCTTTGGCCGTTTTTAGATGCGAGCTTAAGCAGGGCATCTTTTTTTAAGATTCTGAAACACAGATGAGCCTGGGCAAAAAAGTTTGGATCGAAGTTTGCCACGTCCCGTTCTGGAGGGTTTCCTTTAGCTCACCACAGAGATGAGCCACATGGGAAGTTTGGCTCTGGATCCTGACTTTGCCAAAGTTTGTGGTGTTTAGCGAGGAGTTTCTGGAAATGTTCAGATAATTTTTTCCACTCAGCTTTGCACCGTCAGCTTCTGACATGGCCCAGAAGTGCGAAAACAAACAAACAAATCATCACCACAAACAACAAAAAGCCAAAAATATCCTAAGAAATGCTGATCCGGCAAAGAAATCTTTTACATGTCAGTTTTTCAGACAATTTTGGCCGACTCAGAAGGATCTAACCTATCCCAGAGTCTGAACGTTTTGAGGTTTACTTGCTTTACACATTGGAGGGAGGGCCAGAGGGTTGTGTCACTCTCAGAAAAACAAACTGATACCTGTGCTGCTTATTGCTCGCAAATATCCCGTGCAAAGGGGAGGGAATGTTCACAACATCTTTCCTAAGCCCTGATTCCATCAGTTGGAGTGTTTATTAATCAACCCTCTGACTCTGAAGCCTCAGCTCAAATACTCCTTGACCTTTCCAAGTGCATCGGCCAGACAGCAACCATGTGAGGTGGGTCATATGGAACAGATTTAGATACAAACCCATATCATCCTACTAGAGGAATGCAAAGTCCCTCCCGATCCCTTCCGCAAAGCTGCATCATGTGTGTGAGATAAATCCTGGGGACATAAGGGGTTGCCAGACAGCCGCAAAGGACAATAACTTTGCTATCTCAAACAAAATAGACCGCATTGCGTTGAGATTTCACTCTTAAAGGTGCAGCAACCGTCTCCCACAATCATAGCAAACAAGCGTAATGTCCGGCGGTGCTGCTGTCATGACTCTGAGGTGAACTGGCAGAACGGAATGAGATACCAGGCCAGAAATAGCAACGGGTGCTGCAGGTGGGAAACGAGGTGCCTTTGAAAAGCTGTGGGGGAATTTGAGTACTCGGGGGAAAAAATGTTAGCGAACCAAACTTTTTCTGAGCCTCCAAAGGCTATTTGCTATTTCCTCCATCCAGCTTGTTTGTGGAGAGCTATCCCATGACTGGAATTATCCATTATCTGTTCCATTATTATTCCACCAGCTCCGGTTAACATTGATGGAAGCTGCATGTGCAGTGAAGAAGAATAAACCTCTAAGTGTTTGTCTTGAAATGGGAAGAGTTTTGCCATTGGGCCAGATTCACAAGCGAGATGCTTAAATAAGTAGCTAGATTTTCAGAAGAGCTCAGCGCATGTGCTGCAGGTTGGGTGCTGAGCCCTTTTGAAAAATCTGGCCACGGATGTCACAATGGGAGAAACTGGGGAAAACAATCCTTGAAAATCTGCCTTTATGTCAATGGAAGTTAGTTAGGAGAACATGAGGCTCAGGGCCACCAAAACAAGCCTTCATATGTTTAGTAAGAGGCCTCAGAGATTCTTGACCAACATAATTCTTCATTTCTTTATTCCATAGCTTGTTCTTTCAGACTGCCTTTGCCTTAGGACTCTACAACTCTGACCTCTAGCACCAATATTATACCTTTAATTATGTCTCCTAGACAAATATGTCCCCTTCAATTTACTTCAGTCAGCCCATGCTATGAATCTCCCTTGGTCAATGTATTGTAAGGCTTTGATTTTTGACAATGCCATTAGCAGGGAAGCATTTTAAGCCACATATTCTATAATCATCGCTATAAGGTGGCATTTTTCCCCAAATTAATCGGCAGGACCCGTATTTAATCAACAACACTATATGTACATTTTTTCCTAAGATTACAAGCCTATGTTTCAGTGTTTCATAGTAAACTGGATTTTGCGCCTTATCTGATTTTAATAAGCATGACCTGAACATAAGCAAATATACACTTGACCTTGAACATAACACCGAAAGAGGGGCTATAGCCCCTGTTGGTGTTGCTGACAAAGCAAATAGTTTAAACATGGGAATTAAAATGTTCCTTTCTTTCAGTATTTATCCTCTTTTTTTAACTTAAGCTATGACCTAAAAATACAGCACAGTTTGCTTCTGAGCCAGTCTCCAGTATATTAATATTCTTATTAAAGAGCAGTGAGGATAAAGAGCAAATGGAAAAGGGTCTGCATTGCTTTGCTTCCTGGAACTTGAGCTTTAAGACATTATTAAGATGATTTGTTAAATAATAGAAAGAGTTTTTCATTTCCTCATTTCCAGCTCCAGCTAAAGCTATCTCCCAGCAACCTGCTTCTCATTCCTTAATATTTAGACTTATGGACCAATTTGAGAATATTTTCTTTCTTGCTATGATTAATGCTTCTATGAAACAATGTCATCGCAAGCCATCTACCTGCCTTGTCAGCTTGGCATCAGTCTGACTGTGCTGTGCCGTAATTTATGATTTGAGCCAGTCATTTGCAAATCTAATGTAGGGGAGGCTATGAGGATCTGCGATTTGAATGCTTTTTACTGATTTGGTAAGTATCTCCACCATTAGTAAAACAAATGGCACAGGGATCAGACATCATCTCCAAGGCTCAATAAATATTTTATCAGCCATAATGGAAATTGTCAAATTGATCTAATTGTACAATATGTTATCAACAAGATATCAAAGTTGGACATGGCCTCTGCCCTTGTCTCTCATTTGCAGGCTTTTGTCTTCGATTGCTGCTCCCGGAGAGAAAAGTAGGAAAGTGCAGAGTTCATTACAAAGTAGTGTAAATAATACACCAAGCAAATATCCCTTCAGAAGATAAATTCTGCTGAAATAATTAACTTTGCTTGATTTTAAAGTGGGGCTAGGGAAGATGCATGTAAATCACCTTAATAGTGATCTTTTGAGACTGAACCGGTTTACATTAGTCTGATGCAGAAGGGCAAATTTCCCCTTTACTTTACTTTAGTGGGAGCAGGGTACAGCTCTTGAGGAAACATTCCTAGCACCAATGATTTTAACCAGCGCTGAATGAGTGCACTGAAAAGCAAATTTTAAGCCCATGGCTGGTATCTCAGGGACAAATTAATTAATTACCCAAATAAAATAGAAATTTTGTCCTAAGCATTTTTTTTTTTAATATTGGTGGCTGAAATTAAATTCAATAATTGCTCCAATTGACTTCAGTGCAAGTCTGGATACTCAGCACATAGAATTTCAATGTGCTAATTATTTAGAGAACTAAGGTAGGACTATGGGTGCCTAATTTTAGGCAGCCAACTTTGAAAACTTTGCCCTTAGTAAATGTCACACTTTTCATCGGTTAGCACAATACGTTATGGCCATAGATGTGTTGAGTTTTGTTTATATCTGTTGCTGGGTAAAAGAACGTCCTCTGCTGAAAATCAATTTCTGGTAGGTTCACAAATAGGAACTGAGCATCCAAATCCCTTTAGGTAGCTCTAAAAATCTCAATCAAAGTTTCTAGTTGGGATAAATTCCTAAATTTTGTTGAGTGAGTGAAATTCGGTTGTTTTTTTTCTTGTGAATGGTTGGACTTACCAACAGGCTTTGGTGATATTTTCATCCATGAAGACAAGTAGAACTATCCTTTTTTTTTGCACAGGACTACTCACCGAGGGGCGTGTAATTGTCCTGCATAAATCAGTTAATATGCAACTTTTATTCTTCTGATTGTTCATTTGCAAGCACCAATGCAGTGTGTCAGCATTCTCCAGCAATAAGCGCTGGAGACCTGGAAGCAGGACACCTGGATTTAATTCCTGCTGTATCACTGACTCACTGCATTATCTTGATCTGCTTTCTCTGTGCCTCTGTAAAAATGAAGACAATGATGCTCCACTGCTTACACGGGGTCACTAAGATTCAACATTTCTAAAGTGCTTTGGGATCCTTCTACAAAAGGCTCTATAGAAGAGGAAAGAATTTTAATTCTTATATGTCTTAAACTATTTATCATCTGGGTAATATCATACCAGAGCCCGCCAATGTCTCATCCATGGTAACTAGATGACGAATGTCAGTATCAGTTTGCTAGTTAGAGAATCTTAAACATTTTCTTGGATGCAGCCCCTAGCTATGTTTTTCATTAGATCTCATGGAGGCTTTAAATAAAAAGTCTACACTTGATGTTTTTGGTTTCCTGTCATATTGAATAAAAATAAGAATAGAGAGTGTGGTATCTTAATAGGAACCTTGAGTTAAAGTAGCTTTAGGTAGCATTGTCTTAAAGGAAGTGTTTAAAATTAAAGCCAACAAATGGCAAACATCCTGTAATGTTGCCATTAATTTGTCAGGCACAACCACTTTCTGTATCGTAAAAGGGACATGGAAGCAAATGGGAACTGTGGGAAATTAGAATCAATTTCAGGACATTAATGGCTGAGCACCAGTTGGATCATAACAATAATTAATCCAATCGAAGGTAAATGGGCTATTTTAACAGTATATTGTAGCCTGACACCTTGAAGACTGTGTTGAGTTTAGGCTTCCATGTAGCCTGTTGCCTTAGAGCTGTTGAGTCAAGAGAGGTTTCTAAACATAAGCCATATGCCAAAACTCTCCTTTAAACGTGATTTTTAAGTGTGCACTTTTCTTCCCACTCCCTGCATTTGGCTGTTGTGCTACTTGCAAAGCTAAGCATCTGAGCTGTTTTAGGTGGGTTTTCCGAAGAAGTCCTGGGGAAAGATAGATTGCCTTTTCTATAGTGCATCTGGGCATGACAACACAGTGGCACCAAGGATGAAACTTGGCAGTATTTTAAAATAAACCTCTCTTATAAATTGTTTACTCAGGGGGCTTCAAATGAGTCTCCTTTATCTCCTGGGTAGGATGTGCTGATAAGATGTGAGCATAATCAACTTTTTGCTTAACGGGTGGCACAGCTGAAAGCATCCTAGACCTGCTAAACTGCCCTCCGCTGTGCTGTATGGAAGCGAAATGCTCAATAGCATTAGTCAGCCAGAGTTGGCGGCTGGATGGGTGTGGCCTTCCAGAGAGAGTGGAGGCGGAGTCTGCCTCTAAGTAAGGTGCTCATAAAGCTTCAGTCAAAAGAGCTGGAAAGATGCATGGTGCTGTTCAGAAGAACATAATACCCATGATCTTCTAGGGTTGTCACTTTTGGTATTCTTTGTGACTAAGAGAGTTGTGAGCCTGAGTCCAGTCTTTGATGCATCAGGGAGGGAGGATGGGGAATGAAAAGGGTTGGTGAATCAATTTAGCGTTCTTTAACCGTTTCTTCCCACTGACAACCTACATCAGGAATCTCCAAATATCCTGTAAGTTATGAAGCACTGGTGTGTGGGAGTCAGGGGTTGATCCACACACAACACAGAGAGTTTGGAGGCCTAGGCAGTGTCCGTGGCACATGGTGGTGAGGGAGCATAGCTGCTACTGTAGCCATGGGATGCAGAGCTACAGCACAGGTGCTTCATGGACTGGGGAGCGAAGGTCATTCCCACCGGACTGACTTTGGCAGAGCACCTTGCATAGCTTTGTGAAGGGCAAGAGGATTTAGCCTGAATTGCAGAGAGGACAATGGGTTCTTTGGCCCGGTTGGGGCAGCTTCGAACTGATTCCAGGGCTTTTTGCCTCTAGAAATTGAATTCCCTGCAACATCTTACAAGCACTGTGATGGTCTGTCTGTCTTCCCCCTGCCTCTCCTCCCCCCCCCCCCCCAGCTCGCAAACTGTTTGCTAAGAATGATTCCACAAGTGGTGACAAAGTTGAGTGAACCCAGCATTTATTGGAGCTGATCTAAGGGACATCAGTTAACTTTTGGTGAGAGAGTTACTTATTTTAATGCCAAAATCATTCAGTCTTTCTTTTCCCTGCCCCCACCCCGGCCAGCCTAGATTTTTATCTGTGTTGGCTTTTAGTGGTGGTGGTGGGGGAAATACAAAATGTTGTTCTTATGCATTCATTTTCTAGGCCAACAATAACCCGAGCCTAGACAAGTAACTCCCTCTGAGTTCTTACAGAGAGAAGTGTTAGACTACACAGACAGTGAGGTCATTCATAGCCACTATTGTTTCCTGATAACCCAATTAAGAAAGTGCAATTTATCTAGCCTGTTTCCATTTAATTATCTAATTTGTCTGACTGAGCAGGGCTAGCTATCTCCTCTGCACTCCCAGGCTGCTATCGCACCCAGCGCTGGTTCCTGCCGCATGCTCCCCAGGTGCTTTCCATTCGTTTGACCTATAGTCATAGACACGTATAAATCAGGAAGGTGGAAGGAGCCATCACATTGCTTTCCCTTCCTTTATCGTTAGGGGGGAAATGTGTGTACTAGATTTAGAGTCACAGCGCTATTGCCCTCTTGCTAATCTAAGACCAAACTTTAATAAAGATATTTTATAGTCTTCCATTTAGAACTAAAGATTTTTAAAAGGAGGGAGAGAGAGAGAGAAAAGTTGGTCAGTGTGGATGTTTCTCAACAAAGGGTCAAATTGCACAAAATAAATTCTCCTATTAAACACAGTGGATTGAAATACAAGTATTAACCCTTCCTGCCTGGGTAATGAAGGATATAAGTGTTGGTGAGCACTGACTGTACTGCGATGGTGTAGCAGATTACAGTGGAGCTAAAAAAAGCTCTGTTAGAGATGTCCATGTGAAGCAGAGGAATAATTTTAAATGAATTATACATTAACCTCATACTTGTGAGGATGGGTCAAGTAGTGGCTACAGAATGGATTATTCTAGTCCATTTCTCAAAGGTTTGATCTCTCGGATTCCTTATTGTTCCATCATTATTTTACCCAGAGATGCCCCCATTAAGCAGGGTTCATTTTCCTTATTTGAAATGCTTAGTTCTCTGACCGAGTTTTTTTAGGAGCTGGCTTCTAGAAATCTGCTCGATAAACAAAACATGGTTGAAGCAGGTGAGTGGAGGTCTGAACTCTTGGGCTTTCACACTGACTTGTTGGATGTACTTTGGCACATCCTGGAGGCCAAAATTTTCAAACCTGGAGGCCTAACTTTAAACACCGAACTCCATGTTTAGGCATCTTAAATGAATGACCTGATTTTTCAAAATTAACTAAAAATATTAAAAAGGAAAAACAACTAATTACTGGGGCTGCTAATTGCCTATTTTCACGGGTGTGAAATCAATGGGTTATTCATTCACAATGATTCCTCTGTTTAACATCCTCAGCTCCCACTACAGTCCGTAATTATGGCCATAGTCCCTGAATCTCAGTTCACCCAGCTGTGAAAGTGAGTTGTTGACACTTGGAATTGTCATTCCAGAGCAGTCCAGTATCCTGTCTATAATGGCGCCCAGTAACAGATGCTTCAGAGGAAGGTGCAGGGCAAGGGGGGAACCCTGTAATTAAAAATTATGGACTCTCCTGTCCATAAGGAGGTTTATTCTTAATTCCCATAGGGGTGTTGTAAGGATTAATCAGTGTTTGTGACGCATTTTGAACGTGAAGAGTGATGTAGAAAGGCAAAGGAATAATATTACTTCTATGACTTCTACTAGGCAGTGGAGCCCCTACTGATCCTGCTCCCAGACCCATTGGGTTTTTTTATTTGTATTACAGTAGTCTCTGGAGGCCCCAGTCCAGATCAGACCTCCATTGTGCTAGGTGCTGTACAAACACAGAGTAAGACAGTTACTTCCTTTAACAACTTTACAGTCCAAATAGGCCAGTCAGATCTCATTGGAGACCTCTAGATGCTACTGTAATAAAAGCAGTAAATGATATGAAAATCCTCCCAGTGGGGGCGTGGAGAGTTTTAGCTTCTTTTCAAAGTATAGACTTATATGTTTTACATCAGTTCACTTGCTTAAATTGTTTTTCGGATGCTTGGATGCCTAACACGTCCACCCTTCCAAAGATGTTTTTTTAAATTTGTTTGACCTGCCAGGCACCGTTTCTGAAGAGGTGTGTTCTTTGTTACTTGAAATTAACCACGAATGGTGCTCTGTGCTGATATCCTGGATATTTTATTTGCTCTGTTACAGTCCTGTGCAAGCCAAACAGGTGGAAAAAATACCTGAGAAGGGTTTGGCTTTATTGGTTTGTGTGTGTGGTTCCCTCCCCCCACCCCAAAAAAGCAGGGCTGCTGTACTGTACATACCATAGTGTGTGGTGTCATGCCGAATCATGTTTGGAAATGAATTTAACAGTTCATCAGAAACTCACTTCTACTTGAGTGTCCAGCATGTCACTGACTACTTGTGATCCCAGACCAAAAGATGCCCATAACCAGCCTTCCACAAAACTCTCTGTACTCAGGAAAACTTTTTGCTAAGGTCTATTAAAGTGAGATCTTTAAAGCCACATGTCTGTAAAGTGACTTCCTTTGCTGTAACTCGTCAATTCAGGCTTCAGCAACATGAGGAGAGCAACCTGACTTGATGTATCAGAGTCTCTCAAAGCCTAATCTCAACAGCCTTTCTAAAGCCACAGCTGAAGAGATATATATATATATATAAATATTTTTTGAAATATACAAGCTTTTTATAACTTCCATAGCTGCGAACTGAGGCCCTGTTCCCACAATGAACTCTGCACTGTACCCCTGAAATCAGCCCATCTCTGTGCAGGGATCTACCCACTTAGACCTCCTTACAGGATTGGGCGATCTAGTTTTTGATGTTTTGAAACATCTGGGCAGGTAAGGTGCAGGCTTTTCCCCACGGTATTTTACTAGCTTCCCCTGGCAGAAGAGGGGAGTGAGTTTATTGTACTGTTTCTAGTAACAAAGTCATGTTGTGTCATGTTTATAGAGTGTCATGATTCAATATAATGGTATGATGTGACTTCAAGTAATCTGATGCCTCTGTTTAATAGGGATTGTCGGATCAAATACTTGTTATATTCAGGGTAGGGCACAGGTTTTTTTGGCATGTTTCTGAACGTGGTGATTCTGAACTATGGACATTTAAAAAAAAATTACAGGTGGTTTTTTATCTTCCCAACTCTAAACACGTAAGCCTCTGTTTTGTGTACAACAGCAATAATAACAGTCTACTTCTTGCAAATTGCATCTAGACATGTCAAAGCACCTTTAAAAAAGTCTTACCCTCATTTTATAGATCTGAAAACGGACACACAGAGAGGTTATGTGTCTTTCCCAAGGCCATACAACCAGCCACAGAGTTGGGAATTGAACCTACTCCTGTGCTCTAACTGCTGCCTCCCGGGTGACAGGAGGAATGTAGATGCATGAAAGCTTTAAAGTTGTGATTTCTTGAATTGCTTCCATCATCAAGTAGGTAGCAAGGACTTTCCAAGCCAGTTCCTATCTTCCCCAGGCTTTTGAATGGACACCTAGAAGAATGGAAAAAGGGGAACAAGTGGACTGTCTGTTACTTTGCCAGTGCCAACAGAAGCTCTGCATTCACGTTGACCACGTGACTTTCTTTGTTTGCTTTCCCAGGATCATGTTTTACTTGTTGGCTAAAAATGGAGATGTTGCATTGTCTCCTCTTCGTAGGGGCTTCGTTGCAGTGTGTCTAGCGGTTACACTCACAGGGAGGCACCGCAAAGCCTCAGACTAGTAAGAGGAGCAGTACCATCAATTGTGCCACCAGGGACATGCTGTGTAGTAACGGCTCGTCTTTCACATCCTTGTGCCCAAAGTGCTGTGTTGTCTAATTCCGGGTCTCGCATGCCATTAATGTTTGGGGCTTAGCAGAGACTATGCTCTGGTTCTCCTGGAACCCATTAACAAAGCTTAGAGGCGGTTGCTAAGTGTGCAGAATTATTGCATTCAACCTGCTAGTGGCTTTATTATTCTTTTTTCTTCTCCTCCTGTAAATGCTGAGTTACAGGTTTTGGAAAGTACTGCTTTTCTTTCATGAATATTTCAAGTATTCTTCAAATAGGGTCTTGGATCATGTTTACCTGATGCTTATCTGTTTAAAGGCCAACAACTTGAGACTTCTGGATTAGCCAATAAGTAAGTGAGATTGTTGTGACAATATAAAGGTATATTAAAATTAACAGCTCCTCTGTTATTCCTTTTAAAATAAATATGTGCATTGTTCTGTCCAAATATGGCATTCTTGAAAGATAGGGTAAATAACAGAAACCAAAGGTGTGTAGCATGCTGTGAAATGACTGGTGAATTTCTCCATTACTTTGCCTGAGCATCTAAATTCTGATTTGTAATATTCTTGGCCCTTCAGTCCTGGGCATCTCCAGGGGGAGAGAAGTTTTGTGATAAATGTTCACAGAAGTTGAGAATGAGACAATGTTTCCTTTTCCACTTTAGACCTCGGATTTGAATCAAGGCTTCCAGATATGAACCCCTTTCGCATCAGTGAATACTAGCCTCTCCTATTCCAAGTAGGGCATTGTGCTCCATTTGACTGAGTGTGCTGTCCCCATAGATGTCATTAACACGGGGTGCGTACTACCATTCCCTACAGGACAAAGTGCATAATCTTAACGGATGCTGTTTTGCCACTGAATCTTTACAGAGCTGGTTTGTGGTTGCACAATCTGACTTTCCTGAGAGAACAGCTTCCAATTAATAAACCCTAGAATTTACAATCTCAGATTTATCATTCCAGTTACTCGAGTGAAAACCCTTTCTCATCAAGTGATGCTGGTGAATTCTTCTCTGAGCAGTGTTGGTACCAACCTATGTCACCATCAGTTTGACTGTACATTCTTCCACCACTGTGGTAAGATGTGATGTGTGCTGAATTTCCTGTAATGGCTAATCAGCTGCAAGAAAAATGCAACTTGTAAGCACTTTGCACTTAATAGTTAAGGCAAGATTAGTGCCCCCGTGCTACTGTTGAATCACATCGGTGATATTGTCACAATGTATCACGACGTCACCTGGAAGGGATACCTCCCTCGGTGTTTTCTCCCAATGTCTATCACTCTAAAAGCACCTATCTTGCCCAGAATGATGTCAGGTCCATTTCTAACCCTCTGGCAGCAATTTGTAACCTTACATTCAGTGCCAAGAAACACAGCGATGCTGCTATGTGTGCAAAAGAATCAAAACAGGCCAGCGACGCTTGATCTACACTTCAAATTTAGATCAACCTAGCTATGTCAATCAGGGGTGTGAAAAATTCACACACCTGAGCACTATAGTTAAGCTGAGCTAACTCCCAGTTCGCTGGATGGAATTTTTCATCAACCTAATTACTGGTCCTTGGGAAGATGGATTACCTATGTCCATGGAAAAACCCCATCCATCAATGCAGGAAGTGTCCACACTACAGCATTACAGTGACATAACTGCAGTTGTGCCAGTGTGGTGCTTGTAGTGTAGACATAGCCCTAGGCATCTGAGGTTTACACCCCTGCTCCCTAGGGATTTAATCCCTTTTCACCCACTCATTGAGTAGTTACTGCATGAAACATTCCAGCTGGTAAAACAGGAAAATGGCCCGAGCTGCTGCTCTGAGCCTGCATAAGCATTAGTCCTTGCTCATGGTCAGGAAATTCCTACACCTGTGTCAAGAAACACAGATGACCTGCCATTTCACCTGGATTTGTGATCCAACTGGGAAGCCTGTGGTCTCAAAAACTGTTGAGTTGAACTGATGGATTTATTTATTTTTAAAAGTATTTGTGAATCTTTTCATCATTAAAAGCATAGAACTTGGTTTGCTCTTCACCGGGTCATACTATTTCTTAAGTATGTGGATGTATGCCAGGTATTCTCAAAAATGTTTGTAAATCCTGAACGCATCACATATTTTCTCCGGAATTATTATTCGTTCAAATATTTATACTGGAAAAGTGCGTCAGTCACTGTTTGTTATTCTCGTGTTTAAAACATTCGTTGGCCAATCAAGAAGCAGAAATAAAATCATGTGACTTAGGTGACTGGCTGCACAATGCAAAGAGGTAATAACTGAAGGTCCAATCCTGCACCATGAAAGTTAATAGGATTTTTGCCATCACCGGTAAGCAGGACTAGTTCTTAACAGCAAGTAGTTGAAGAGAACTATTCATGAACAATCCATGGTCTGAATGTGATTAGTCCAAACTATTTCAGCAAATACTTACAAATAACAAACACATTCAGAGGGAAAAATCAATCTCTTAACATAGGAAGGAGCTAAATTTTTAACTCAGATAATTCATGCTATAGAAATGTCAGATATGGAATATATCTGCCAGAATAGATCCCTTACTTCTGTACTTTCCTTCAGTCTGACCTTCAGCAAACTGAGGCTGTGGGGATCCTTTACAAACTCTTGTTGGGTACTGGGTATTCTTTTGAACTAGTAGGACTAGTCCAACTATTAATTCTAACCCTAAAGTGAATATGAATTCACACTGACCCAAGGATAGATCTTTGATTCTCCCTAGCAGTTCAGCAGCCTCTGTGTTGCCCTGCACAGACAGGCGTCTCTTTTTTTCCACCGTTCTGGGGACCATGAAAGTGAAATCTGTATCCTTTTACAGGGCAAAAAGCCCAAGAAGGATCCTGTACTCATTTCTATTATAATAAAAGACAAAACAACTAAATTAAATTGGAAATAATCTCTGTATTACACAAGGCTGCATACGCTGAAATTCTCAAAACAAAAGCGGGGGGAGGGCAATCACCACCATTTAAAAAGTGTCTCTGGGCTAGAACTTGTACTATTCCTTAACTCAGAACTGAAATATTTTAACACCTCTGATGCCAGGGCAGATGAAATTACAGTTCATGCAGGGTAAAATCAAAAATGTTTCATTGGACCTGGACATTACCTGAGTTTCTTGCTCTTAGGAAATTACATAATTTTAAAGCAGATATGTTTGTAGTTAATGTCAGTGACTTTGTTACTATGTGACTGTCTGAACCCTCCATGATCACTAGGGAGATGATTTAGCCAGCTACAGGGAAAGTGATTTGGCAATGTAAAAATGCAATGGGAATCCAGACTATCTTCTAGCACTCAAGGTTTCCTTTTCTTTTCTTTTCTTTTCTTTTCTTTTCCTCCTCCTCTCCCTCCTCCCTTCACCCTTCCTCTGCTTTTTTGTAACATCTTTGAAAGGCTACACTATTTATTATGGTTAAACTGGTCACAGACCTATTGGCACAGAATGCAATCTTATACAAAAACTTGCTGCTAGATTTTATTTCACTGGAAATAAAGGAGTGGAAAAGTTAACTGATCAGGTATCTTGCCTCATCCAATTTAATCATTTCAATGAAAAAAAAATGTGGAGAATTCCTTGGAGCTCAAATCACAGCATTATCAATTCAAATTCAATGAGCCTTTGCAATCCAGGCCTTGTCTCGGGTGCAATCTGATCTTCTCAAACAGAAGGGGTCTACCTGACTTTATTTATTTATTTATTTTTTGGTCCTGAAAATTATTTATGGTTTTTTTTTAGCCTCAGTTCAACTTTAAAAACTGGCTTGTTTGTTCAATAAACAAGTCCTTATTTATGTTTAAAAAAACCCAAATTCAGTGGTCTTTTTTAAAAAAAGAAAATAAAATTCTTTCCCTTTAAAAGCTACTGACATGTGAGGCTTCCAAGGGTCTCATCTCTTCTTTCTCACTATTGTTATGGTGCCAACCTGTTAAATGAAATTCTTTGCAGAAATAAATAAATCACAATAAGGAGCCATGTCATGCCACAGATTTAAGCCCATTGCTTTCAGTGGGAAGCCTGGACATAACAATGTCCATAATCTTTAAGGTCTGATTTGCAAAGCACCCAGCAAAGGGCTGTGAGACTAGCGGGTGACTGCAGGATGATGTCCCTTGCACGTCAAATCAGTAAATGAATGAGGTGGAGGACCTGATCCTGCTGCTGTCGGGTAAAGCAGGAGCAGAACTGGGCCCTGTTTGTGCAGATTTTGGTACTAAACTGAAGCCACTCACTAATGAGGATTTGGGACTCAGCAGAGCTAGGTTTCATTCCTGGCTCCACCACAGATTCCCTGAATGGCACTGGGCAAGTCACTTAATGTCTCAATGCCTGGGTTACCACCCCTTTGTAACATGGGGATAAAAACAATTCCTTTCTCCCACCCTTTGCCTGTCTTTAGATGTAACTCTTTTCAGGACAGGGGCTGTCTCTTGCTGTGTGTTTGTACAGCAGCCAGTACAACATAGCTTCAGATCCCCACTGGAGCGTCTAAGAGCTATCTTAAGACAAATAATAAATACTATTTCCCACTGAATTCAATAGGAGTTATGTGCAGGTATCTGAGCACAGAAGTGGGCACCTAACATTTACAAGGGAATACACATTAAACAGGACAGCTGGCCATCAGTTCTTCTTTCTACCAAGACTGGAGTTCAGCATTGTATGTTTTCCCCACTGCTACAACCAATAAGTAGACCAGCGTAAGGGACATGTCTTCCTGCTCTATTTTAGGTGTGTGTTATGTCAGCAAATGTTTCAGGAGAAATAGAGAATCCTGGACTAAGTGTTTGGCTGGTGTAAAAGCTTCATAATTTACTTTTGTAAGTTCCTCAGAGAAACTGTTTCCACAATGGATAACTCCTCAATGAGAGCACATCAGCATCACATTCATAGGCCGTGAATAATTCAGAATTGGCTCAGAAGATGCAGCTAGGAGGCGAACAACAAGGGGACTTAAAAAACAAACTGCCAAACTGTCTTATTAGGTCAGAATTTACATTTTAAATATTAAAGACAATGTAGTTAAACTGAACTGGTGAATCCCCATGTAGAGATCACTGTATAACGAGCAATTTTCCTTTGCCAAGGCGGGTGGGGGGGAGGGAAGTATTTCCACATGGAAAAAAAATTCTTGGTTTTGAAAGCATTTCAAACAAAACAAAAGAAAATTTTGCTCCTTTGACAGACGTTTTAGTTTAAACTTAGCTGTGTTTTCCTTTTGACTGATAAATTACAGCTTTATTTAGATGTCAGTGTACAAATGGTGAGATAACCGAGACAAAGGAGGGGCTTTCTCATGTTACATGAGTGGCTACCCTCAGGTAAAGTGACTCAGTTGTTCATAAATTGACCCCCCTGACCTTCTAATCACTGACAAATTATCCAGTGCTTTTTTCTCCAGTCTTCATTATGCACTGTTATTAAACAGATTAATTTCCTTTTTATTAGGACAGCATCACTGAGATGCAGTAATAACCCTTTTCATCAACTTTAGTGAGCACATATGGAAGTGCCTAAGTGATTTGCCTTAAGATTCAATGTAACCCTGTGGCTTTCATGGCACTTTTTCAGTCATTTGCTATAAGTACAGCATCACCACTGGCTGTCAGGTGTTGTCTTTCAATTTTTTGTAAATGCTGTAAAAACTAAAAGCCCCTGCAGATGAAAATTCTTCATGCAAGGTTCCCGTTGGCCAAGAAATAACAAAACCACCCAAGTTTCTGTCTCACCCCTTCCTCCTTACACATACATTCATGCCACAGGCCAAACCAGGCTCTCTACCAAATATTGAGGCCTTGTCTAGAGCTCTCAACCAGCAAAGAAGCTTTACCTAGACAGGTGACCTGGCGTAGATCTGATGGACCAAGTTAAACGTAACTTGCGCTAGTGCTACTCACTACAGTCACTGCATCTGCATGAGGGGGTGTTGTACAGGCGAAGCTATGGTGTGTCTACAGGACTGGGGTGGGGGTTAGTACAGGTGAAGCTACACTGTGCCTACACTAAGGGTTGTACCCCAATATTAAGTGACCTCTCTAATCTATTGATCTACAGAAATCCCAGCAGCCTGGGCTGTAAGGCAGACTCTGAGTAAGTCAGAGGGGAAAGGAACAGGAAGTAGGTTTTGCCTAAACAAACAGAGATAACTTCATGTTGCTTGCAGGATGTTTTTTAAAGCTTCCCATCAGCCTTTTCACTAAAGCACTTCCAGTTTTTCAAAGGATTTATTGTTAAGGTGGTAGAGGGAGGGCTGGGGAAAGGCAAGCCAGTTAAGGTTCAATATTACGTTTTAGTATCCCCACTGACAGCCCCATTCTACCAGAAACCTCAGTGCAGCTGAAAGGAAATCAGTGAACCATGGCCGAAATGTTCACATATGATTAGTGATGTTGGGTGTCAAAACCTTAAAGGAGCCTGATTTTTCACCCACCCTGCACAAATCTGGTCCCTTTAAGTTGGACACCCAAAACCACTAGCCATTCTCAAAAGTTTAAATCAGTGTGTTTAACAAGCTCTTGAGATCTCAATCCCCATTAGGCAACCTTAATGATAGATATCTTTTATTCTTCATTTACACACCTGGAGAATGGGCTTTTACCAAACCACCAGATCCAACTGCCTTCCCCCAAACTTAGCAAAGTTTGGACCCAGATCCCAACTTTTATAGCTCAGAGCCATCTCTAGGTATAAACAGGGATAAACAGATGAGTGGATAAAATAAGAATTCAGCCTGAATCCACCTTTTTCTTTTAAGGTTCAGTATTTGTTTTCTTCTTTGTATTTATTTATTTATTTATTTATTTTCCCTCTGAACTGCCTGGGTCTATCAGAAGAAGTAGAAGTGTTGAGTTACTTTAGGAAAGGATGTTCTCATGTGATATCCTGTTCAGATCAGTTTAGAAGTTCAAAGAAGTTCGAATAGTTCAGATAAGAATTGCATGAATGTTTTGTATGCTTCTCTGAGCCTAAACTTCCTGTCTTCTGGGCTCTGCCCATTACTAATAGATCTAGTCCTGCTTTTCCCATTCAGGCCCCAATTATCCAGAACTCTTATTGCAATTAGTTACTGTCAGGGAGTCAAAAGGCCTGAACCTGGAAAGTCTTGAAAGGAGGAGTCCATCCTCCACATCTGTTGGTGTGCTGGGAATGAGAGCACTCAGCACCTCTGTTGGGTGCTAAGTACCTTGTAGGATTGGTTTCTAACTGAGTTTTAAGGATTGTGCTCTAATGATAGCCTCAAGAATCTTGATCAAATGTTTCTATATTGAATTACTATCTAGTAATCCTTTAAAAGTGCCAGATACGCATTATGGGGTTGAGTCTGCTCCTATTAAGATTGTGGGCTTAATATTGCTTTCAATGGTAGCAGGGTCAAACTCTTAATCTATATTGTTTTGCTACTTTGAGAGCTTTGTGCTTAAACCCAACATCTTCAAACTTGGGAGCCTAAACTTAGATACCTAAATCCAAATTTAAGCACAAAAAAATGATTTATAGGGCTATTGGTAACTTGCAGCTCCCATTGACTTTTGGGAGCTGTTGGGTGCTGAGCAACTTTTAAAATCAGACCATTTATTTAGGTCTGGATAATATGGAATCTTAGTATGGATTTAAGCGTCTATCTTTAGGCTATGGGAGAGACAAAGTGGCAGAGGTAATATCTTTTATTGGACCAACTTCTGTTGGTGAAAGAGACAAGCAGTTGAGCTACGCAGACCTTGTGAGATCTCAGATCCCAGGCTTCTGCCCGAACCCAAATGTCTACATTACAATTTTATAGCACCATGAGCCCAAATCAGCTGACCCAGTGCAGACATACCCATTGAGTACCTTTCCCAGACCTGAAGAACAGCTCTTGAAAGCTTGTCTCTCTCACCAACAGAAGTTGATCCAATAAAAGATATCACCTCCCCAACCTTGCCTGTCTAATATCCTGGGACCAGCACAGCTATAACAACACTTCAGATAACTTTAGGCTAGTAAATTTGATAATTTTGGCCAAACTGTTCTTAAAATCTCTCCTTTAAGAATTAATGACACATGGTTGGTCCTGGCTATGTTTAAGTTCAACCAGTTTTGATCATCACTAATGATTTTGCTAATATGCAGTATCTTTTAAAAATCTGAAGAGCTTTGATTTAAAGTATTGGCAGAGTTCTGTATAAGTCACACATGAAAAAGCATTTGTTTCTGGATGTCTAAGATTTGCACTCCAATAGCACTAATTCTATGATCTCACAACCACACACATGCTTAATTTTAAGCAAGTGAGTAGGTCTATTGAAATCATTAGGATTACGTACAGTAGAGCATCAGAGTTATGAACACCTTGGGAATGGAGGTTGTTCGTAACTCTGAACAAAACATTATGGTTGTTCTTTCAAAAGTTTACAACTGAACATTGACTTAATACAACTTTGAAACTTTACTATGCAGAAGACAAATACTGCTTTCCCCTTAATTTTTTAGTAGTTAATGTTTAACTATATTTGCTTTTTTTTTTTTTTTTTTTTCCGTCTCTGCTGCTGCCTGATTGCATACTTCCGGTTCCAAATGAGGTGTGTGGTTGACTGATTAGGTCGTAAATCTGGTATCCGTTACTCTGAGGTTCTACTGTATATGCTTAAAGTTCGGCATGTGTACAAGTGTTTGCAGGATTGGGACTTATGTAAATAAAATAATATATTGATAACCAGTCCAATATAATATCTCCCTGAAGATAGGTGGTGAACTGAAAAAAAGACTAAATTTGTTGGATAAGTGATTCACCGGTGATTCCACCAGCTGTAGCATGAATAATTGATTACCAATAAATTAAATTAAGTGTGGTAAGTGGGTGCACATTTTAATTACCCACTCGTAGATGTAAGTACTGGATATTTCAATCCCGGCTGATTTTTTTGTTAGAGGATTTACAAAAATAAATCAAATAAAATCAAATCCATGGTGTTGCATCATGGGAGCTATACAGAGACTGTGTCTGGTGATTAGCATCTCTTACAAGAAATACTTTCAGTTCAGGTTCACAGAATTATTTCCCTGTTATCTTTGTCGTTGATGGTATTATTGTATATAGATTTTCACAGTCATGTTCTGTGTTTGTGGAGTAAAAGGGACCTGTTGTATTGTTTAAAATGCACTTGTTCCAATTCTGAGCACTTTCCATCTGGTTTCCTTTTTCCTTCCTCTTGATATGAGCAGCCTTTCCTCCGCCTCTCACTCTGTCGGAGGAACAGGGAGGGAGGTGCTGTACAAAGCCTGTTTAGCTCTGTGTTGTAGATCCTAGTCCAAGATTCCAGGCTCAGCAGCTTCAGGAAACTGACAGGGGTTTGTTTGTTTATTTATTTATTCTAAAGGCCTTAGGTAAAGCCATGCTTGGGAGAATCTACAAACCAGGGGCCACAGACTTTCCCTTTTGAAAAACATGAGCTGTGAAAGGAAATGCATCTTGGCCTAGGTTGGTGGGGTCACACTTGGTGCTGTCTCATAGCTATTGAGTGGCCTATGTGATGAGTTTGGGTCTCAGTCCAGTTCAAAAGTGGACAAGAGTCAATGTCACAAAAACCACCACTACACTTAGCACCAACTGCTACCACCCCCCCATACACACACTGCTTGGCACTCACAGCAGAGAGGCCAAGAACACTGAATTAGCTATGGAGAGTTAAATCTTCTCTCTCCCTTAGATGTGGTCCTTCCAAGGCAGGGTTGAGGATTATGGGTAGGGTTCACTATCTGAGGCAAGTTTGCCCTGTCCCTACCCATGCTGTCCCCAATCTGTGGATAAGAAGAACTTCAGTCTCCCAGCATTTCCCATCTTTCCACCAGCATTAAATTAAAACGGAGAGAAAAATAAAAGACACATGCGAAGGAAAAAATATTTTGCACAAGAAGGATCTGGGAGACTAATCAGCCCAAAGTGATGAAACTGGGATCATATCCTCTCCTGATCCCTGAGCGCCTATAACCATTCTTATGTAACCTTGTCTTCCTCCTCTGAGCTGTATGGTGTAATAGATTTCTTTAAATTAATAATGCGTAAAAGGAGATTTACACTGCAGTGCTAAAATATTGTCTTTGCCTTTTATTCATGCATTTGTCACTGTAGTCTCTAATAGAGGTGTTCAGCGGGGGGATAAATAATGAAGGGGAAAAAATTCTGTCATCATCCAGGACCATTTGCAAATTCATCACCAATATTCTTTTGGAAAGAGAGACAGAAGGAAATGAAAAATATGCACCAGTGCTAATATATCTCACTGATTTCCCTCTCCCATTATTCAGAGAACCTACTTTGAGCTATGATAGAATGTGAATCCTAGAAATTGCCATTCCTTTTTTAAAGACAAGTCTGCCACTGAGTTCCCAGGCAACAGATCGCATACTGGCCATCAGCGTTCAGTTAAGGAACTCTAAGTTAGGGTGCAATACATGCAGCTTTCATTTATTGATTAATTGGAGAGTCAGGTTATTGTATAGAGAACAGCAAGGGAAAGTGCCAGTAATTCTTCAGCAGACAAATCTCTGCAAAACCTTTTATTCTGCGTAAAGGAAAAATGAAATCTACATCATTTTTAAAATTCTAAAAAGATTATAAATAAATAAACTTTTATTTATTATGAAAAATAGAGATGAGTCAAATACAACCAAAAAAAAAAAAAAAAAGCCAACCTGAAATGCTGACCTAATTTATCCTAAACTCCCAGGTGTTCTTTGATCTTTCAAAAAGTTCCATTAACTTTAAAGAAAAACGTGGCTCTAAAATTCTGAGGTTCAGCTCCAATTGGAAATGGAATGCCAAATTATTGCAAGAATGAATTTTTATGGTCACACTCCCAGATCAAATGAACTCAGGAATTACTAGAAATCTTAAGGGAAGGGGAGGAACAGGACAGGAAAAAGTACTTTCAGGAGGGTTCCAAGACATCAGACAAGGCTAACTGGCTGGGGTCAGAAAGAAACTTAATCTATGGCCATGTTTATTGCCAAATTATATATTATAGGTGATTTTACTCATTTATCTGGAATATTTGGTACAGTGAAGGTACTGAGCTAGATTGGTTATTGATCTAACCTGATATGGCAATTCCTTTGTTCCTAGCATCTAAACTGGAATCTCTGGAGATTCTCCATCTATAGGAGGATCTCCTTTTCTTCTGACAAAAGCCAGGAACATTGTTTGCCTCCACGGTCTCTGTGAACAGAGAATACTCGGTGGTCTTTTCTGATATTATTGGGTGAGAATGAGATAATAGCATTGCAGCCAGCATATAACAATGGAGAAATTACTTCAGGTATGAAAAATTTGAACCCCCTACATAAGCACCGGGGCAACAACACCACCCGCAGCACTTTGTGAGCGTAACAATATATGGTCTCCATTGATGGAATCCACCATTCTCGGCTTGGTCTCTCCCTGCTGCCAAGCTGTAGCTGTGTTAGAACCAGCAACCAGAGTGAAAACAGGAGAGAATGTAGTAGCACTCCGAAAAGGGGGAGAGGATGAAATATATCATAAGATAATATGAAAATAAACCATTAAAAGGCTCTGTTTCCTATTATCATGTGGTTTTATGTTAATGAAGTTGTTCCAGGCCTGTTTGAGTTTAAGTCAAGCAGGGGAATATGAGTAATATGAAAAATATGTAGGGATGAAGACCCTAAGTTAAAAAGTCTGTGTAACATTTAATGTTTTCATTCTACATGCATTTCAGGATAAAGGATAAAGCAACCAGTAAGTGGAAAGAAAGAAAGAAAACACACAGGACCAGATTTTCTGTGGCCCTCAAATTGATGCCCACAGACCTGAGTGTATAAAAAGACCTGTGTTTGCACAAGTGCATGTGTAAACAGGCAAATGTGTGTGCAAAATGAATGACTGTGCATCTGGTTAATCCATTTGTATGTGCTCTTATCCATTTGAGTTGTGCTTTCACAAATGCAGAACTTAGTATGTGCTCTCAAATGAACCCACAAGTATCAATCACTTTTTTTAGAGGCAGCCTAAGAATTTTGTAGGATTTTTATATGACCGATCAGAACTCTGGAAAGCAAAGAGATGTCAGGAAAGAGAAATTCAGTGAAAGAACTGGGCTTAGAAAAGGCAAAAGCAGAATGGAGGAGGGACTGTAGAAATCATATGTTTAATGTTGCGTGGTGACAAATAACTGACAATTAACAAACAAATAATAAAAATTATTCATCACACAGTTCAGTCTGTTTTCTAGAGTTCCTAAAAGCTTCGCTTTTGAGGGGCACAAGTCTTCTTACAAGCTTTTTTCAGTTGGTCTTGACCATGGTAGGATTTGATATTTCCACTTCTAATTTAAGGTTCAAATGAAAAATCTGCTGCCCAGATACCACGGTGATGGGCCTATGAGAAATTATTACATAGTCGAATGCCAGAACTCAAAGAGAAACTCAGTCAAAGTTACTGATACTTTCCATTCAAACTATGTGTATCTGCCCAGGTTTGAAAAAACTGAGTCTGGGGTTTGATCGAAAAAGTCTGCAAACTTTGGGAAAACAGAGGATGAGTTTGCAGTTACACAGCTCTGCCATTTCCTCTACATTGATGCTCTGATTCTTTTTCTAGCTGGTGAATAGGTTGAGGGGCACAGGTCAGAGGCACCACAGTACGGCAGTTAAAAAGATGAGCTGAGTCAAATTTGAAAAGCTCTTCATAGATGGCTCAGGAGTTGGCAAAAAGGAATAGTAAGAAGCTCGTTTCCATAGTCACGGTCTCATCCTTATCCTGGCTGCTGAAAGTGCATAATACCTAGGCTTTGGCCAGCCGAAGCAGGTGATAAAAAGAGTAGAAAGAATTAAGAGTTCTAAGCACCACCTTGTTTATAAGAATCGTAGAATCATAGAACATTAGGGTTGGAAGGGAACACAGGAGCTCATCCAGTCCAACCCCCTGCTCAAAGCACGACCAACCCCAACTAAATCATCTCAGCTGGGACTTTGTCAAGTCAGGCCTTAAGAACTCTAGGGATGGAGATTCCTCCACCTCTTTAAGTAACCCATTCCAGTGCTTCACCACCCTCCTGATGAAAAAGTTTTTCCTAATATCCAACCTGTTCCTTTAGTGTGAGGGGTTGCACCACAACAAAGTCCTTCTGTAACACTCCCATAGTCTTTGAACTGAGTCAGGAAACTGCACATCACAAATTCATTGTAATGCTGCAGAATCTACTTTCTGTGCTTTAATGAGCAAAAGGGACTGTGTGTAGTCTGTGTTTCGTAATTCAGATAGCACAGAGAGGTCCTGGTCTCTGTCTGGGGCCCCTAGGTGTGACTCCAATATAAATAATAGAATAGAGACATAACTGATTTAAATAATTGTATTTTTGACTATCGTAATGATATGTAGGCGTGGCAGAATTTTATTTTTTTTATAATTTCAACAGATCATATTGCTGTTTATTTTAAAGCACTTTTTCTGATTGTTATCAATTTAAATGTTCACTGATGTGCCTAATTGTAATTTTTAAGCATTTTTTAAATTTTCATCAATTTAAATTTTCACAGTTGCAGGAAATTATGGGGGATTAAACAATGGTAAAGATCAGACAATAATTATTCAATGACAGTAGATGTTGAGATTAAAAAAGTTTAAAGCTTTAAAACACAAACTCCGAACATCATATGTCAAAATTTTAGCCTTAAATCAAACTAATAAGTTCTCAAGCATCAGTTTTCTTACTTTGCCTATCTGTAAATTTCAATTATTATCAATGGAAATATTTGTTCATTGGTTTGTATGTACATGGTGAAATCAATATTTGCCAATAAATATCTAATCCTTCCAAACCTAATTATATAATATGTGCAATTAATGAAATATCAATGTTCATCATAAAATGTTAAAGACAAAATACCATAACTTTAGTTTGCTTAACACCTTTCATACAAGTTGTATCCCAAACCCACTATAGTGTTGTGTAGTGTTTTCAGTGTTGTGTTTCTTTGAAATTCCAGTGGAATGTCAGTACTTCTAAGAGAGGTATATGCTGTGAACAGTGCTTTCCATATTTGCAACATTGTTTATATTCTGCAGCAGTTATGTGGTTACTAGAAAAGTTTTGCAAAGGTTTGTTATTGATGTGAGATCTTTGGGTCTGTCAGTATGATTTAACCCTTGTATTATGGTAAGTCCCCATCATGCTCTGTGATCCACAAAGATGTAACACGACACGTCCCACAAAGAATATACAATGTAAATAATCAGAGTTTTGTTGATTATTGTCAATAACCTCATTCCAGAATCTTTTAACACTATGGTAAGAATCTAAGTTGTTTAGGTGTATATAAGTATTTATTTACAAACTGCAGTAGGAGGAAAGGTAAGAGGAAACTCTGCTCCTTTTACACATACACTTGAACTCTGCTGGAGTGCTTGGGTCTATATGAGCTACTATACTTCCTGTGTCTTTATTCTTATGAACCCATCTGTCTCTGCACACCAACCTATGAATTATTTTCCACTTACCTATCTTACTAGTAGCATCAATATAACACTTAATAATCAGATAAACTTTTTTTTTTGGCTGAAGTTTGAAAAGTAATTTAAAACAATCTTATGTTGTCCCACGTCAGATAAACATTGTAACAACCAATTGGAGAGGACAAATTCTGCAATATTAGCAACTTGGATTTCTTGTTTCTAATTTAAAATAAAAGAAAATATGATTAATGACGATCAACAAACAAGTATTAGTTCTGAACTCGTGGCTGGGGTAATTTCAGTGCATCTTACTTCCTCCTCTTCCCCTCCGCCTTGAAGAATAACCAGTTAAAGGCAACAGCATTCAGACAGCTGGTGGAGAGGGTAAGAATTTTTGCTCTTGAAATTGGAAAGCTGCAAGTCACTTCCAATAACAGTTAGTACTACAAGCAATGTGGGATTGTTGCTGGTCATCAAAAACAACACCTTTAAAAAAATCTTTTATGTCTTAGGTGTATTTCTTAATAATGGTTTAGAAGGCTGATAAATTGCTTGCTCAAATACAGCTGACTGTCCTATCCCATGGCACAGAAGAGTCAAAGTAATATGGAAGAGGGGAACTAAAGTTTTGGTGTTCTTGATGCATAGGCTGATATATGGAGCTTTTTGTCATGACATGTGTCTGAACAAAGGTAATTCTGGCATAAGTAGATTCAATACAGGAGTAACTGGATGAAATTCTCTGACCTGTGTTATACAGGAGGTCTGATTAGATGAACTAATGAGCTCGTCTGCCCTTAAAAATCTATGAATTTAACTGTTGTGGTAAGCTAATTTTTTTAAGTGGGTAGACCTGATGAACCTTAAAGGATTGTGGGAGATTGTGCCAGCTTCTCCTCCTGTGTTTGAGAGTGAGAGGCACTGAACATTGGAGGGGTGGGGGATATCAGCAGGAATGAGAACTTTATGGGCTTGGAGACTGTCAAGACCGAGTAGCTGAAGAAAATGCCTTGGGGAAAGGGGGCATTTTTCTGTCACCGGTCTTGAAGTGTGATTGGGAATTGGGAAGGTGCTGCGTTAGTGAGATGGACTTTCTGGCCTGCCGTGGAGGTTCCTGATTGTGTATCTATCATCTAAACCTGATTGGGTGACTGACACTGCTGAGCTGTTCTGGGAACAATTGGCTCCAGCCTGACTTTCCATGTGGCCCGGCTTGAGAGGGATTCTTGGGGGCAATGGTGGTGTAGCCATAATGATTGCATCGAGCCAGAAGTGTAGAAGATCTCACATCCCACTGTATCGGATTCCATTTTTGGATGGATCTTGTATGTGTATCCTGGGACGCTGCTAACACGGGACTAGTGCTGGCACCAGTTTCTCATATTGCTTATAAGGGTCATTGGGATGGGTAAGCTTCATCTTCTATGCAGACAGGTTTAGCGATTTGCACCTACCCCCGTTCTGGTTTCCTTGATGCTGAAGTTACTGTAGATTGTACCTAGAACAAAATAGCTGTTGTGGAGCAGTATAAATTGGCACAAGATGGGTATTTTGGGTTGTCGGTAGGGCAATGCAAATGACAGCAGACAAAATCCTTTTTAGCCCCAGGTTATTACTGTATCGGAGTTGCAGCATTAAACTGGAATATCACCTTGCCTTCTGTTTGGCTGAAATGAATTAACTGACAGGAAATCATGGATTTCCGAACCCAGCTTTCTTCAGAACATTCCTCCCTAAGAGAGAAGAATTGAACTGATGAAAGTGAGTAACAAGAAACAGGTCCTAACATTCTTTTGTACGCCAAAAACAAAATGCCATCAACCTGTCTAGTAGCAATTCCACTTCTTTGAAAACAAGACTGTAGAGAGAGAGAAAATCTCTAACTCGGGATGGAGAGCACTGAAAACTGGGTTAGAAGTGCTGGGTTATAATGAAGAAGGGTACATATAATTATAACTAGGGGTTGTAATTTGCGCTAACTTTTTTATAATGCCTTTATATTAACGGTCATCATAGCAAAATACTGTAACTTATTCCATCGTAAGTGGGTTTGATCCTGGAAAACACTGAGCACTTTTGAAAATTCTGGCTTAAATGCTTATTAGGTAAAAATATTTGTATTTTAAAAAAATAATATTCTAAACACATTTTTGCAGTTCCCACCATGGTTTTATTATCTTCATAACCGTGAATAGCCTCTCTGTTGAAACTGGTCTTTTCTAGTGGGAGTTGCAGACGGATGGTACAGGGCAAGATTGAAAGAATGCAGCTCCATTTCCATTCCATGCATGGGAAAGCAGGAACGTTCAAAGCTGTTGCAAAGTTTTCCCCCTTACAACAGTTATGTAAGTCTCTGCTTTCCCATGCATTCAAATGGTAGCCACATTCCTTCAGACCTACTCGGCATTGTGGGACCCTTAAAGTGAAAACTTCCAATTTGGTGGGGTTTGTTATATTTAATTACTATAAGGTTTGTTTATAAGGTCGCCCATACTTACGTAGTCGTATTGAAACGTATTTGAGTGGTCATCTCTTTGACATTTCATGTTGGGCAGAGTTTTCAAAATTCGACACTGAATGGGTGATGCCTCAGATTTTTAAGTGTCCGAGATTTCTGAAGTGTCCAGCCTGAGATTCAAAATCAGCAGCTGCTTTTTCAAAAATTTGACCATAGTAACCTATAAGTTACATTGATAGTTTCTTTTAAGCAGTATTTCCAGCCATATTTGTCTACAGGTCTGTGAACAGAGGCAAGGGTTTTTGGCTATTTGTTTTGTTTGCGGGGAGGGAGGTGTTTAAAAGACAATTGATGCCAAAATGTTGGAGATGGAGTGGTAGGTTGGAAAATAATACTTAGCCTTGACTGATCATCATCATCTATCCATGAAGAGTAACATTTACAAAAGTGTCTAAGTCACTCTGGGAGGATCTTGTGCTGCTGAGCCACCTATATGCTTAAAAAGAAATTTACCCAAGGTGCTTAGTGGCAACGTTTATCCTTACATTCTGTTGGAACCTTTGTGCCTTCCCCCCTGTCTCCATGTGTAGGTCACTTCTGCTCCACTGTTACTATCTAATTTCTCTTTTTTTTTTTTTTTCCTGCCTCGCCAGCCTACCCAAAAAAAAAAAAAAAAAAACCCTTCTCTTTCCTAGCCCTGTGGCTGTGCTCTCCTTTTCTCTGTTCGTGTCCCAGAGCCGTGCTCGGGTCAGCAGCCATCTAACGCTTTTGTCAGCGTGATTAATAGCGCTGTGGATTGTCGTTAATTCACTGGCTAATGACTGCGACTCTGGCCGCTCTTGGAGTAATCGGGTGATGTATGTGAGGAGTGCGCACCTCATGGCAGAGGTGAAAATCATTTCGACAAGTCAAATATTGTCACAGGGAACAAATGGCTCTCCCTGTTAATAAAAATTAATGAATTTTTTTTTACCACTGGCCTGCTAAATGAAGCTGTGGAGTGAATGAGCAGAGGGGACAAGCTTGGTGGAATTAAACACTTTATTTGAGGGTTAAAACTATAAACATCTTTATTACAGTTGTGATAGGATGTGGCAAGTGTTGGGAATTTTGTTCGTACTCCGAAGCAGTTTGCTCCAATGAATGTTGGTTTTTTAAAAGTGTGTGTGTGAGTGGGGGGATAGGAAGCAAAAAAAGATTGGAAATATTGTGAGGGAAGCAAGGGCAGAACAATAGTAAAGGATTCCCCCCCCACCAAAAAAAAAAAACCCAAAACCCCTATTCCAAATGCACCTATCCACTCCCTGTGCATAACTTTGAAGGATCCACCTTCCTGTCCCTACCAACCCAAGATGTCTACCCTATCCCTTACCCCATCTCCTTACCTCATCCAAGCCCTTACACTGGTGGTCAGCATACTGCTAACATCTGAGGTTCCTCTGGGTGAGCTGCCACCTTCACATATGTGAAGCTCTTGCACCTGGTTGTTTCAGAAGCCACCTTAGGATATTAGGATGGGGCACAGGCAGTTAGCTGTGGAAGACAGTGGCAACAAAGAAGTCACCAGCCACCTTTTATTGTCTCCTTACCTCTGGTAAGGACAAGTATTGTATTAACTGCCAGCAAGCCAGCCACCCCTCAGTACTGGGAAGAGAAGAGCGGGGCTTTGGTTCATGAGGATTTTACTTCCAAAGGAACTTGCTCTAGCTTTTCCTTACAGTTTCTCCAAAGCCACTCACTGTTTTGAGTCAGGCTCCCAATATGACATTCAGTGGTGACTAAGTTGCAGCATGGGATCTAAATGCAGCCGACAGAGCAGTACAGTGCAACTCCTCTTTAACATGGAAGTGTAGCCCATGGAGACTTCAGAATAGATCCCAGAGAATGGCAGCCTGGCTGCTTGATTCTTTGGATCATTGTACTCTGGGATCTATGGTCTCCATTGGCTGCATCGCCACGATAAAGATCAGGGCAGCCTCAGTCCACCTCTTTTTACATATACCGGGTGTAGCCTATGGGCTTTTGGCCAGTTGAACAACCAAAGGCCTTTTGAGAATCGCAGCATTAAGTGGAAACACAACCTTAGTGGAAATGCTTCCCCGTTGTATCCAATTTTTATTAAAAGCAAATACACCATTTAAAGGGTCTTGTATGTGGAGGGGAAGAAGAAAGAAACTGACCTGGCATGAGATCTTACTCCTTTAAAGATTTCACATTGCTGGTTGCCTGGGGAGCAGCAAATCTGAGGAACTGGAAAAGAAAAACAAGGGGAAAATCCTAAAAAAAATACCCAAATGTTACGCTGGACTGAATATTATGTGCCCAGGTGCACCTTCCAGATGGTAGGGCACAGCAGTGATCTGACAGTATTCTGTATCCTCTCTGTACTCTAGGAAAGGTTGTTTCATGTGATGCATCCACACCATTTCCTGCAGGGAACCCCCCAAAAGAGAGTTTCCCTGCCCTACTGCAAAGCAAAGAGAAATAGTTACATTTTAAAAAAAATGTCAACAGCAAGACATAGGCATCATATGGGATGAAATTAAGAATTTATATAATTTTTGTTGTGGCATTTTTTTCATGAATTTTGTTTGAGTGCACATTTTATATGTAAACACCAGAAATTGCTGCATTGCTAAAATTAACTCAATGTGAGCCAATAAGAAAATGGATAGCATTTTTTTTAAAGTTCTGTAGATTTTAACCCATTACACTTTGGTGAAACTACATAGGTAGGTAGCAAAGCTAATAAATCTTATTAAAGCCATTAAGAGGAGGGTGCACCCACTGTATCAGAAGTTGGTGCTACCAGGCACTGTGTTGTGAAAGGAGGCTGGTCTTTGGGAATCGAATGTAAAAAAAAGAAAAAAGGTCCTTGCTGGGTCTGATTGTTAAAGATCCCATTGTGATCTGAACCCCAGTTCCCTTTTAAAAAATTTGATAGGGTTATTGAATAATGACATATTACCTAGCTCAATCTCTTTTTCAGTATCAGCTGGATATGGTGCAGTGTCACTCGATGCCAGCTAATAGGTCCTGAATTTCACTCCAGAGGTGACTGCATTTCAGAGATGCGTAAAGTGATTGCATTATATATTTTGTATTTGTTTAAAATTGTAAAGCATTTTGTGTACTGTATGAATGCAGGATTACTGTAATCGTCATTTTCACAGAGTTGATACTTGCAAATTTTCTATCAGTCCTGCACTCAGACTCTTTTGCTGGCTTCCATCTCAAAGGAGAATCAGGCCTAATTTTTGGCAAAAAAAAATGAGAACTACAAGATACAGAACGTATCATAACTCAGTTAGACAGTCTCCGGATTGGTGCAGAAGTGTTGCACTTAAAAATGAGCTACATTTGACATACAAGAAGCAAAGGCAAACAACTGTGTCCCTGCATTAAAAACTACACTAACTATAAATTGAGGGATGTTGGTAATGCATACATAGCATCAGGACACTTACCTTCATGAAAGAATTCTTCTCCAGATAAAATACGTATCTTTAGACCTTTACCTTGACTATTTGTGGGTCTATTTATATTTTAAGTAACACTTCACCAAATACTTGTGCATGTGCTAATTTATAAAAATGCTGTAGGAAGGACCTTTGTACATTCTTATTTCAGCTGGTTAGAATATTTCTGATAGAATGCTTTTCCATCAGAAAATGCTGATTGGATGAAATGGAAATGTTTTCTGGGAGTGTATCAATTTTTGCCAATTTTCTACAGAATATTATCCATGTTTGTTTCATTATGACTTTATCATTTTGATGTTTTAATAATATAATGATATAGCATAAAATCAAAACATATTATTTTGACCTTGAACCTTTTGGTAAGGATGAAGCAAAATATTTCAGAATATTTAACTGAGGGGAAAATTCCAAGAGTTCTACTTTTTAATCCTAATTCAGGATGAAATTAAAATGTGAAACCTCAGTATTTCCTGAGGGCTGGGGATTTCATTTTTTTGACTAGCTCTAGTTCTTATGAGCAACAATATTTCGCTTAGTATCTCCCTGCCTCCCTCCTTTCCTTGCCCTGTGTGTTCCCATATAGGGTCCTCCATGGAGCTAAAAAGTACCACCTGCACACTGGTTCATCTGCTTGGGAAGCTTCAGAAGCCACAAAAGAAGGCAGGTTTGGTTTTGGGCTTTGGGTCTCAGTCTGAAATCTGCACCCTGCACAGAGGACCAATGCATTATGTATCTCTTATTTCTCATAGCTTGTTGTACACCGGTGGCGCTCGGGGAGGGCACAGGAACCTGCCAGCATGGTGCTCTCTGCAAGTTTAGGGTTTGTCTTTCCATTGCCATTCTGTAGAATAAAGCATGATGTCATTTGGGGAAATATTTAGATTTTCCTTGCGGGGAAATAACAGAGTGGTGGGTCCCCTTTAAGTGACCAGTCTAGCAGAAGTGTATTCAAGTTGCTAAGACTCCTGTTTGCTTTTTCTGTTGTTGCGTTTTAATTTTTGGTAATCGCTGTCTTAGTATAGCTGGGACCTTGCTTTTTTACTTCACTGATCTTGCTCCCTTTGAAGTCAATGTCTGATTGTCAGAAATATCTTTGACCCCATTCATCGTCTAGTCCTCATCGTTTTATATGTCCGTTTGTGTGTGTTCTTATTAACGTTGGCTTCCATTTTAGCTGAAAATAAACCATGATAATTAAAAAATAATACCTTTCTGATATAGCATCCATGCGGATGGTCAGTCTTATCATGCTCTTGCACTGTGTGTGTGCATAAGAGACAATTGCTATTAGCTGGGCAGCTCTCGCTCGGTGGGGAGGGGCCGAGCCCTGTGCGGCCCCCCGCACATGTAACCGTTTAACCGTTCTATTTTTAGAATGTTGAAATGGATCATTAATTAAAGGAATTTTTACATCCCTAATTAGTGTGATATAAAAGGCTTAGATCTCCAAATCACCACACTCTGCATATCTCCTTGTGGACTTCTTTAGGTATATTATTTCCTAATGTATTTGTCTGTAATTATCCCTATAAAACGGCATTTGCAGCCACTTTCACAATGAAAGTGATCAGCCTACCAGAAGTCATTTATTTTTATGTTTCAACCAAATGAACAAGAGACACTGGCCAGGGTTTCTCTGTCCTGTCTCCCTCTCTACCACTACCATCCTTTGCAACAGCAGATTGACCAGTTCTGACATGCGTCTCTTTAACATGGCCTTGTGAGCATTAAAGTCCAGGAGATGAAGAGTTAAGGCAGAAATAAAATCTCGAGGTTCAGACTGTCAGCTTAGATAGTGCTTAGCAAGGGTGGAGGAAAAAAGTCAGTTGTGATTTAGAAGAAAAACAGTGAGATTTGAGCAATTCCATGGAATACCTTTCCTAGCCCCAGGGCAAGTGGAAGTGGTATATTAACCAAGGAGCAGAGCAGAGGAGGAAAAAAGGCCAAATCACATTTCTTTGAAACAAAGAGGCTTTTTACCAGGAACAAGCCTTGATAAAAATTACAGTGGCATCGCAACTCATTTCACCCGCTCTGCCTCAGGCTATATTAAAGCAATGAGGAAATAGGGGATGCGGCAGCTCTGAAATACAAATACTGGGGTCCCAGGAGCATTTTCAATATAAATAGTCCTTTTTAGAATAATGTATTGACTTTAAATGGGGCCCGGTGGCGTGTGCAACACCTAAGATTGCTGTGTAAGGTCTCTGATTTAGGCAGGATACTGTACATTTGTACATATGCTGGTAGGTACACAATGAACGCTCCTCCACCCACTCCTACTCCCCTTCCCCCCCACTCAAAATTGCCATGTATCAGGCTCACAAGCAATCACCTTATGAATCTAGACAAAATGTAAAAATAGTGCAGTCTGGTTGCCAGATCAGGTGTTTCATTGATGAGTGCAAGAAACTACTACTAGTCACTCCGATTTTGAGGACGCCACCGATCACAGTTTGTACCAATGGGTCCTTGCGTGGCTCTATAAACCAGTTTGGGAAGAACATTTGCTGCACTGATCACAGGGTGCCGGGAAATGTGATCAGTTGCCTGTTACTCGAAGATTGAGTCAGAAATATTCGTCTTGTGCAGATTTTGTCTGAGTATCTTTGGAGCGTTTCTTCTGCCCTCCAAGCTAGCATGTGAGACTAGGAGTCATGTGAATTCCCATTGCAGATAATGGGAGATTTGTGTGCTTATGAGGGGTGAATTTTCTGTTTGGGGTTTGTTCCCATCTCTGTGTGGCTGTGGGAAAGTCACCTCATTCCTCTGCCCCTCTATTGGCCTATCTGTAAAATGGATAGAAATACATTCCTATTTCTCCTGGATGTTGTGAGATTTAAATAACCGTTTGCAAAGTTAGTAAAGGATTATAAATGCAATTTATTTTTATTATTAGAACATGCCTCGTTATTTATGTCACCTGCCATCATCCACTATTTGAATGTTACAGGAAAAACTCCAGGAACACCTTCCCAGTTGGAAGAGATGTGTAAATGGGCTTCTTCATGGGAGTGAAGAGTTAGGATTTAAACACATGCTTAGCTCTTTGTCAGATACGTTTTTATGCAGTATTTTTTTTATTAGAGAGGAAAGCCTGTCTGCAAAGAGCACTTCAGTGACCAGGGAAAAACCCTAATGCAGTAGTCTCGATGGAGGGGTGTTCACTGTACAAACATTCATTGAAATATGTTGAAGAAAAATAAAGAGATCTTTGTGGAGAACTGGGCTTTAAAAATAGGTTTAAGTGTGTTTCTTGCTGTTTGCTTTAAAATGAGTTTTGTCCGTGTTAAATATTATTTTCTCTGTAAGAGTTAAACATTTCTATAGTCTATCAGAGCAGTGGGACCTGAACGTGGTGGTACCTAGCACAGGAAGAGACTTGGGTTTAATTCACTGAGCAGCGATGGCTTGCCTCTTTGGCCAATCAGCAGTGAGCATTTAGGACTTCTTTGGGAGTCTGTAATGTCTTCCTCTGCCAGCTGGTTGGAATCTGTCAAGTTAACTCTGGGTTAGGGGTGTGAGGAGTGGATTGAGTTAGAGATGTGTCTTAGCCGTGAAAGTCAGATTCAGCTCTGAGGTAATGTGGTCAACTTGAATGTTTTTATTGTGAGTCTTGTGATGTTTGTTTTTCCTTAAAGCTCCAGGTGACGGAGGTCAGTTATCACAGGAGATTCCTAGCTTTTTCTTTTTTTAAAAGTCAACTTATAGCCCTTATGGTTGTGAAAAGAAAAGCTTGAAAATATTGCCTGAGTGAGCCCTAATGGCTCAGAAACCAGAAGTCAAGATTAAAATCAACCCAACATTTATTATTTTTAAAAAATCTTATGATTTTGAGGGGTGTGAGCCATAGAGCTGGTTGGGGATTCTCCAATTCTCCAAATTCTGATTGAAACAGAAACTTTGTGTGGAAAGGGTCGGTTTTAACAAAACTTTTTGTCAGGAAGGTTTCTCAGGGCAGGATGGAATTTCTGGTCTAAATGAGAGAGAGAGAGACTCACTCAATCTCCCCTGTTGGGCTGTTCCACTTGGTATAAATATCCATTGCGCCAGAGGAGGTGCTGCTGACCCTATTGCTTGAAGATCAGGGCGGTCACCCGGGAGGTGGGAGTCCTAGTTTCAGATCCCTGGTCTTAATCAGGCTGTAGGTGTGTCTCTCATTCACACCCACCGTTACCTACATCCAGGGCTGCAGGGCTGGAGAGAGACTGGGAGTTTCAATGGTTCTGTAATAAAATCCCAAAGCCACCCAAAAGCTCACTCTAACATTCCCCTCCCCGAACTAGCTATGTTTTTGGAGGAAGTTCCTGGAGGGATGTCACCCGGCCCTTTGCAGCTGTCTCTTTTGGCCAGGAGATTCCTGACTTTAGCTTCTCTCTGAGCAGCTCCTGCCTTGGCAACTTAAACCTCCCATGTTGGAGAACTAGACACTCAAGGCTTGCATCTCTGTGGTGAAGTGTCTCCCTGGCCAGAGGGGCCTGGAAGTAGCAAATAGAGACCAGGAGCCAGGGCCCTCCCTAGTCAGGCAACAGGAATTGGAGAACTCCCCATCCCTGAAGCCAGGGAATATATGGCAAGAGATGAGTCAGAGCTCTGCGCCCAGCTTCGGAGATGGCAACCCAGCCAGACCCGTCCCCCCACTGAGGGCAGTAGCAGCCAGATCTTCCACTCAGCCCTGGGCAAGCAGCAGCTAGGCCCAAGGGCTAGCAACCCATCCACAGCCTCCCACCCACTCTAGAAGAGGGAGCAACCATGCCCAGAGGCTCAAGGAACAGCCTGAATTGCTTGGACCCCCCAGCCCAGTAACATGGCAGAGACGGTTTGGAGTGTAGCAATGCCTTTATTCCTAAAGCGTCTTCCAGGCGCTATATTTGTTAGTCTTCAGTGCTGATCATCAGGACATTTGCTGTCATTTATGTTAAAAAGGTCATGCATGTCCTTCCGTAGGCAAATGAGTGCAGCTGCATAAAATCTCCAAACATCTAACCTTCAGCCTTCACAAGCCCCCTCCCCCTACCATTTTGGACGGCTGTCTGTGAGGTCCCACCTTTGTAAATTTCTCCCAGAGCGGGGTTCTTACAAATTTTCACTTTGAGTTTCATGTTTGGAAAACTGGGATATTCAAGTGAAGCGCAGGTATTTGGGGCTGCAGAGAGGTGGATGTTACAAAATCCCCCCAAACTCAAGTGAATCAGTGCTTGCTGCTTGATGGGTTTTGCACAGTCCTAGAAGGGACACTGCTCAGGGACAGATCGGAATCCATATCCCAAATTCTAAGAAGTCTCAAGGTGGGTCCAAGATGGAAAAGTCAGATCAGGGTTTTGAAAACACGGAGATTGGAATTGTTTGAATCCAAGGTGATCTTTCAGGATCTTCTCTAAGCAATAGGATTCTGCATTGTACTTTTTCCTTATGCATCAGCTGCTGATAGCTAAAATTGTGTGAGATACTCACAATGAAAGATTTAAATTATTCACAATCATATTATTTTAAACTTGCTATGAACTATAGTGAGCCAATTTCACTGAAAAACTCAAATTTCACAGATTTCTCACATTAAAACAGATTTCTTATTTATTGAAAACTAATCCTTTTCAGAGCACATGACAGCTATGAAATACTAATGTCAAAATCTAGATATCTGCAAATCTTCCTTTCTCCCAAACACGGTGTGATGATTTTTTTTTAAATCAGAAATTTGTAGAGTACAATATTGCCCCAAATGGTGAAAATTGTAAGGTGAAATTTTTCACCTGATTTGCACAGCTCTTATGTTTATGACATGATGTAAAATGGTTGAATGTGGAAGAATTTTTTTTTGGCCAGTCACAGAAATCCATTTTATATTGTTACACCAAAATCTGCACCTCTTTCCTCTTAAAACAGAGCTGGCTTTTGACATCCACCTCACGGCTCAGTCCCCTGTTCTGCATTGATTCACTGGTTCGCTCTTTATTCTGCAGAGTCTGTTAATACTGTCCCTTTCCTTTGCTCTGTCTTTCCCCCTCCCTTCCATGCCCAGGGTATGTTTGTCTAGCTCACGATAGGAAATAAAAATTGTTATTGATTATTATTAATATTTAGCATGTTTTTGAAAATGTCTTTTCCCACTGCTATTAATCTGCTATGTTAATAATGCCAGGACTCCTGTTCTGGACCCTAGGGAACCTGCAGTGAGTAGAATGACAATGAGACTGTGACAACAGCAGAAAAGCTTTCACTTGGCAGAGATGTGAATTCCAAATGCAATGTCTCCTTTTGGAGAGTTACAAATGCTTTATTCTTGTTCTGCATTTTGCAGTTCAGGACTGAGAGAACTACCGAGCATCATTTGTTAGTTTTTGGAGACCTCAACTTGTTGCACTTATTTATTTATTTTACCAAGACTAAATTTCTCTTACCAGACAAATTATCTTTCAAGCAGTTTTTTTTTTTTAAGTTCTACCTTTTCAAATTGTCATGAAAGAACTTTCCAATGAATTGGGAACTTTTTCATGCTTTACCAGACTTGATGAGAAAATGTTTTCAGAGAAAATAACCAAAGCAGCAAAATGCAATCATGATTTTTCTCTAATCGGGTCTTTTCCCTCTTTCCTGGATTCAGTTTCTGCTTTATTAATTGTTCATATTTTGCTCTCTAAATTTGCAAAAAAGCTTGTTGCGATTAAGGACTGTGGTTGTAGTATGTACTCTATATTTCTTTTGCTGCTTTATCACTGAGAGTTGGTTTGAACAAGTAATTTGCCACAGAAATCCCCAACGACTGATTTATCTTCCCCAGTGGCTTTAACAATGCAGAACTTGGCCATATTTTTTTCTTTAAAGGAATTCAGTTCTATCTGCTATTTCTCACTATGCCATGAACTGTCTGCACAACACTGTAGAATTTTAAGAAATGTATTCATCCATTTGTAATTTGAATACAATACTGGGCATATAAAAAAAAAACAGAGGGGCAATCAGGTAAAGTTTAGCTGCAGATGGCAACCTTCTAATAATAAGACTTTGATTCTAATAGGCTCTTCTGTGAAAATATTTTTGATGCCTCGATGAACGACTTTTACTGGAAATATAATACTGGCATTTAGTGGAGAGTTATTTGGACACTCTCCCTGCTGGTTTTACTAGAGGAAAATGCGTATTAAGGAACACTTTGAAATATTGTTACAGGATTTATTCTCCATTCCACCAGCAGAAATCCTTTAATAAAAGAAAACACTTAATTTTGTATTTAGAACTGAAGGCACTTTAAATCTTTAAAGCTTTTTCTTTTTACAACCAGCTTCTACAGAGACTTTTTAAAGAAAGATTATTTTAAATATGATTGTTTAACTCCTCCGTACCATATTTCTGTCATTACCAATTCTTGGTGCTCATATTTTGAGAATTGTGACTTTTTATAAGAGAATTGTATCTAACCTAAGGATAGGAGAATTAATAAGGATAAAAACAGAACATACTCACCTTTTGCTAAAAATCTGAAATGAATATTGTCTTAAAATTCAAACAAAATGTGGAACAGTTGTTAAGTTTGGGAAAGTTCAGTTATTTATGTTGTTTTAAGGTCTTTTTTCCCCCACCCTATTTTTGAATAACTCTGCATTTCCTAGTTTGGTCTATGACTGAAATACTTTGAAATATTCATCTCACAGGAGACAAGATGAGGAAAGCTACACTTGTCCCTATCTTAAATGTAGATTGTAGTGGCTGGATGATGCTATGCTGCTTCAGTAGATTGGAAACTCAAATTTAGTAGTTACCTTGGAACTTCTATACCTGCTATATGAGAAGAGCTTTTCACAGACTTAGCCCTCCATTTTGTTTTATGTGGTTTTATGTTGGAGATGGATTAAATAAAAACCCACATCCACTCAGGAGTCAATTTCAAGGGCACGTGAAAATTATTTTCCAAAAATGAATATCTTGGGATCCTATATTTTGCATGAATTTATCATGACAAGTGTTAACTGCCAAGAAGCAGTGTTGTCCAGTGGTTAGAGCAGGGCTCTGGGAATTGGGATTCTTGAGTTCTATTGCCGGTTCTGTTACTCATTTGCTAACAGTCGTGCGCCAAGTCACATATCCTTCCTGTGCCTTCATTTACCCTGCTACAAAATGAACATGTTAATGTTGAGCCTACCTCCCAGGTGTTTTCTTAGATTCAGAGATTCCAAGGCTAGAATGGACCTCTGTGATCATCTATCGTGTCTAACACAGGCCAGAGAACGTCCCTACAATAACTCCTAGAGTAGACTGTCCAATCTTGCTTTAAAAATTGTCAGTGATGGAGAATCCACCAGCACCTTTAATAAGCTGCTCCAATGGTTTATTACTGCCACCATTAAAAAATTGCATCTTTCTCCAAGTCTGAATTTGTCTAGCTTCAACTTCCAGCCACTGAATTATGCTATATCTTTCCCTGCTAGATTAAAGAGACCATTATTAAATATATATTCCCCATGTAGCTACCTGGAGAACAAGCTACTCCTTAACTTTCTCTTTGGTGAGATAACTAGAGTGAGCTCCTTGAGTCTATCACTGAGATATGCTTTCTAATCCTTTAATTATTCTCGTGGCTCTTCTCTGAACCCTCTCTAATTTATCCACATTTTTCTTGACTTGTGGAGGCCAGAACTGGGCACAGGTTTCCAGCAAAGTTGCACCAGTGCCAAATACGGAGGTAAAATAACCTCTCGACTCCTACATGAGTCTCCTGTCTCTTCAGCTAAGGATCACATTAGTCCTTTTGGTCTCAGCACCTCACTGGGAGCTCGTGTTCAGTTTATTATACATCAGGACCCCCAAATCTCTTTCAGAGTCCCTGCTTCGCAGGATAGAGTCCCCCACTGGGTAAGTGTGGCCTGCATTCTTTGTTCCTAGTGGTATAAGTTTTTGTATAGCCATATTAAAATGCATATTCTTTACTTGTGCCCATCTTACCAATCAATCCAGATCCTCGGTATCAGTGACCGACCTGCCTTCTTTATTTACCACTCTCCCAATTTTTGTGTCATCTGCATACTTCATCAATGATGATTTAGTTTTCTTCCATGCCATTAATAAAAATGTTAAATAGTATAGAGCCAAGGACTAATCCTTGAAGGATCCCACTAGAAATGCACCTGTTGGATGATGTGTCCCTGTTTATAATTATGATTTGAGACCTAACGGTTTGCCAGCATTGAATGTGTGCCATGTTAATTTTATTTTTTTCTAATTTTGTAATCCAAATGCCATGTAGTACCAAATTAAATACCTTGTAGAACTCTAACTGTATTACATCAACACTATTACTTTTATCAACCAAACTTGTAATCTCATCAAAAGAAGACATCAAGTTAGCTTGACAGGATCTATTTTCCATAAACCTATGTTGATTGGCGTTAATTACATTACCCTTCTTTACTAATCGAGTCCCGTATCAGCCGCTCCATTATCTTGCCCGGGATCGATGTCAGACTGACAGACCTATAATTACTCAGGTCATCCCGTTTACCCTTTTAAAATATTGAGCCTTATTATTTTTACAGTGCTGTAAGATCATCTGATAAGACACTAACGTAAATGAAAATATTATGCTCCACTGATGTTTAAATGATACATGAGAAGCACAAGAATTAAATTACACAATAAAAAAGGAAGTAGGAGCCTCAGAATTAAGGGAGTTGGAATGTGGATGTCAGCTAGAGATGGTGCATGTTCAAATTTTTGGATTCATTTCAGCCACATTTGCATTCCATTACACTTGCTTTCCACATGGATTTGGGTGATTTGAGGTTTGCAGAAACTGAACTTTAAATTCACATGCACAGTGGAATTCATTGATCAGTCATCCAATCAGAACAGAAATGATGCCAGGCGATTTATCTGAACAATCACAACTACCTAATACCTCTTGATAGTGAATTTCAAATGCCAGCTTCTCACATAGAATTATTCGTGACCAGTCCACAGACATTTTTTTTTTTTTTAATTGTAAAAAGTTTTGGATACTTTAAAATAATGAATAAGTTCAAGGAAAATGTGATCTACTCATGAATATCCCCCACACAGAAAAATAGGCTGTGTTCATCAGATAACCTACTTGATGTGCATTATGTTCTCAGCTCTAGCATCATCTGTTACTTCTAACCACCGTGATACAGCACAAAAAGGAAAAATGACATACGTGAGTGAAGGGAGACATCATATTGTTCCAAGCTGGAAAGTTGCCCATCAGATATTTTCCCATACTATTGAAAAATCAGGCAAAAACATCCCAATTGATAGTGAAAGCACTCCTTTATTCTGCGAGTTAAATGCAGGATTGGACCAAATCATTACAGACAGTATAAATATTCTGAGATAGAAAGAGACCGTGTGGCACTCCATTTGGTACTGTGGTACACTGGCCCATCCACTTCTCAGTTAGGGTCAGTTCCCTGCACACTTATTTATTTTAAGTGCCTGTCTAGGTCTTTCTTGCAACTGTTAGATGCTGTGAAAACCAAGGGTTTTCATGAATGAATGAGTGAGAGACATCTCTAAATAGTCAGTTACATAGCAGATTCTACTTTCCCCTTTCTGGACATCCCAGAGTTGTAAAGAAAACATCTGAGGGCTTTTTCCAAGGGTCTAAGGACCAGGTAGGCCATGTGTTCCATGTATGTACATATGAGTTTTCATTGGCTGTTTCCTATTTCAGTGTTCACCCCCCACTGCTGGATTTATTGCTTTTTTTTCCAATGTCCATTTGCAAGTACTCTAGCTCTCTGTATATGCATCTTTGATGGAGATTGGACATTCCCACAATGAATTTGGGGGGAAAATTACAAGATACGTTCACGAACGTGAAATAACTTCCTTTCTGCTCGCCTCACCCTGAGTTTTTTGCCATGACAATGAAACAAAAATTGCCTTTGTGCATCAAGGAAATGGAAAGACTGTTTCTCAATTAAATGTATTTGAGATTTCAGTCCAGTTCCTGGAGAACCAAAGTAAAGCCTATCTCCCCAGAAGGCACTAATTAGGAATTGTGGAATTAGGGAAAACAAGTACTTTCCAAGTACACCATAACTGCAGTCCAGAGTTCCTTTAATTCTTCAACTTCAGTATCCCACACTTTCTGAGAGCTAAAAACAACAGATTTCCTGCCTTCTGCCTGCCTTCAGGCAGGAGACCTCCTACCCACGGAAGAAATTTCACCATTCACATCCTAAACAGCCCACTGAATGATCTGTAAATGAAGAGGTGAACAGAGGAAGCTTGACCAGATCACTTGGACTGTGGGGGCTTGTTGAAGAATGAGTACTATCTAGAGACCTGCACAGGTTGTTACCTTGTTTGGCATCGTTTTTTAATCAATGCCATAAAATGCCTGGATTGACATCCCTGGAGAACGTTGGTCTGATTTTTCAGAGATGTACAACTCCAGTAAATGGGTGCTGCAAGGTGCCCCTCACTGCTGAAAATTGGGCTCTCTGTCCAAACAACAGGATCAGCATGAGGAGGAGGCACAGTGCAGTTTTGCCCTGCACTAAGCTTCTGCCTTGCCATTGTATTTCAGCTCTGGCCAAGGTATGAGAAGGGCAGTTTGCTCACCATGCCTGCTCAGTGTTTGATGCCTTAACAGGGACTGCCAGGCTGCGTGATGGCTGGTGCCATGTGGCGTTCTTTGTGATTAACAAACCTGACATCAGATCTGGACTGAAACCCACTAATTCATTTCATATGAGCCACCGAGATGAAGGTCCAGAGGCCTGATCAGATGCAGAGGGCAGAGAAAGGAGTGGGATTGCGAACTGGAGGCCCGAACAGTCTTCCAGAGGGAATAAAGGAAACTTCAAGAAAGCTGCTTGTTGAGAATCCTGAGGGTTATTTACAGAAGAGAGGCTTGATTTTTCAGAGATACCAAGCACTGTGGCTGCTGTTGACTTTGACATTTTTCATGTTTTCTTGCTAATATAACAATAATCCAATTTCCAGTGCAGATTTTTAAGTCAAAAACACTGCAGGAGCTTTGCCATGTTCTGCCGTCATCAAGGGAATGGATATGTTCCATTGTCGGTTGAAATAAATGTTTGACGCCGCTGCTGCTTCTCCTCTAGAATCAGCACAGAAGAAGTGCGTCTCAGGGAAGCCTTAATCTCATGGATATTTTTATGCCTTTGGTGTTTGCTTCAGTGTTTGCTTCACTATCTTTTAAATTATAGTAGACAATAGCCCAATAAGAAGCAGTTGGAAACAATGCCACGCTAGTCATTGGCTATATCTGTTTTCCAACTCATAAAGGAGAATCGGTTATAAAGGATGAACAATAAAATGAAAAATTCTCAGCAATCAATCCCCTTCAGGATATATTTCAATTAAAGAATTAAGCCATCTCTCTCTCCCTCTTCACAATTTCTCTCATATCTAGGGATATTGTTAATACATTGATACTTAGATTTTCAACCCTTTTGCACAAGTTTTTTCCCCTTGGGCTGAGATTGCACGCTAGCTTCCAAGAAATATATGAATTCATTGGGAGCCTGAAATTTTCTCTTTAGTTTATCAAATGAAAATATCAGAATGTTTTATATGTATGTTGTGTTTATGCAAACCAAATCCACTAGAGAATCCTCTTGAAACCTTGGCAGCATTGTGGATTTGAGCCTGTTGCTATTTTATGTGCAAGTAAAAATGACCCATTTTCTGTGAACATCCAGTTCTTAAGCACTCTGCCAAATTTTGGCTTGGAAAGTCACTGCATGTCAGCCAACAGAATAATGCAGTGGAGTATGACAAAAGTGTTATGGGCTCAATCCTGCATTGTGTCTGCTCTCAGAACTCCCACTGCATTCAATGGGACTCTTAAGTACAGAAGGAATGTAGGATCAGGCCCAATATTATGTCTTAGAAGGTCAGTGCAATTGAAAGAAGAGCACATTTACTTGCTGATCAAATCAGTTCTGACACTGGCTGGCTGAGCTGAGTTCATTGTGGGTGGATTCTGTATGCCTTAAAGGCTAAGGAATCTGCAATGTTCCTCTGAATGTCTGTGGATGTAAAAGATGTTTAATCATGTCACAGAACTAGGTGTATTGCTAATGGGATCCTATGCTGTAAAAAAAACAATTAACTCATTATTTTTATGCAGTCATTAATGTTATGCTACTTTTTAGCTGAGAAATCATGCACATTTCCTTTGATGTTATTTATGTAATATATTTATTACAGCTGCCAAATAGATTACTCATGAGGTCTATCACCAATAATAAAGCGTCACTGTAATTGTTGCAGAAACCTCATTGGTGTCACACAGATTTTAAGCCTATACCCATAGTGGATTATCTGTGGAAACAACCTTTCAATATGGTCTTTTACTGTGTAATTTTGCCAGTGAGCTTTGAAGGACTAATTTTAGTTTCATGACAATCACAGTAAGGTCAAGTTGCATTTCTATGGTGCTTTTCACACGACCAGACATCCCAGAGCATTGAAATACTTGCCAGTGGAAGAGGGAGTATCTAGGACAGCATGGTTGTCCTTAGCGCATGGCAACACCCCACACGCAGCGCTTCCATAAAAACAAGCGAATCTGTGATGAAACTCAGTAGAAGTGACAAGTGCTGTCTTCTGGTTTTTTGCCAACCAAATTCAATTTGGAATAACATTGAGGGGCTCAGCCAAGAGGCTTGATAGTGAAATATGCAGTAGGTTTAATGCAGTCATATGTTATGTGATTGGAAGAAACTACAGAGGCTTAACCAAATATTGGACTCCACCTGCTAGAGGCTGGACTTACCCAGTATGCATCCTGCATATGTACGTAACCCCCAGCAGAAACCACCATCCTCCTGCTCTGTAGGCAACAACTTTAACAAGCGGGATAAAAAGAATCCTTCACACTGCTGAGCTTGGAACAGCTTGGGTAAGCTTCTTGGGTGGAAGGTCACTCGTTGAAGATCTCGCTCTGTTATTTCTCTTCAGACATTACTACAAAATATCCCAGCTAGACTTGACAGCATTACATTGATATCCTGAAATGTTTTGCACATAGAGAGATACTCTGAATGTCCTATCTGCTTGCATCAGCTTTGAAAAGCTATTGGAGAAGGGAGAAACACAGCACCTCATTAGATTAGAGAATGCCACCATTCAACTAATGGGCTACTTTATTCCAGGAGCTTCAAGCAAACATACTCCAGAAGTACAGCATCACACAAGTATATTCTAGTGGCGTCTAGCTAACTCCCATGGTAAGTTTCAATTCCACAGCAGGCCAGGCCATTTCACAGCGAGATCAGCTTGACAAAATGCATGGCTTTCGAGAGTGCCTCTGAACACCCTTCTCAGAGGTAACTCCAAGCTGGCTCTCCTTGGGGCATCTCCAGCCATTATGTTAAAGAAGCTCTTAAACACATCAGTGTGACACAAAAGATCAACCTCAAACACATTTTCATGCCTAAAGCAAGCTGGGTAGGATTTTGTTGAACGAAGGGGCAGCATTCAACCATTTTACAAAGTTAGACACTTTGCAATAAATCTATTGAACTCCTGTGGCAGAGAGCGATTATTATACTTCAGAGGGGAGATGGACAATTATCAGTCCCCTAAGCATTTTATAAAACTTTTCTACTTGTATTCAAGCTGGAACATGTTGCATGACTATTCTCTTGCTCTTTCAGAGACTTTCAGGAGATTTTGAATCAGTCATAGAGCTGAATCTTTCAATCTTGCTCTTGTTGAATTAAATAGGTGTATGGCCAAGTGCTATACCGAACCATGTAGACACAGCCAACAGTAAGGGTTTGTGCGGAGTTGCACTGCCCTGGAGGAGAAACAGAGGCAGAATGTCTTCTGGAGCTCCTACACATGTTCACCCTACCCATTCTTGGGATGCTGCTTTTCTGCCCCCCTCTCCCTGGGGAAACCAGGCTGTTCTGTTGGACAGTGTACGGGAAATGGCCTTCCTTGTCTCCATGACCATCCCTGTTCTTTTTGAAACACTGTAAATGAGTTAATGGTCCAAAGGTTCAGTGGCACTAAATTTCCCTAAGTTCAGAGGCCTGTCTGAAGACTTTCTGACATCACTCAGATCCCATGAGCTTATAGAACTACCCACCAGGTACTGGTTAGGTCAGAATTACCATGTGAATATTCCATTTCATGGTAACTTTGTATTTCCACTTCCAGGACCAGAAAGTATGCCAGTACATGGAAACTGAAAAGAAAGGAGGAGGAGCTAATCACACTTCATTTACCTTCAAGAACTATACAATGTCAGATCAAGATTGGGGGTCACTTGGGATTACTTTTTAAATTAAATCTGGACTGGTCTGTCCAAATAGCAATAATATGAAATTAATGGTCTTTACTAGAGAGTAATATCTATTGTCTACCAGCGCCATTTCAAATATGTCACAGGTTGTGCCCTACACGGCCCTGCTTTGCTTTCAACTCTGTTGGAATTCCTGTTTCTTAAGTGCAAAAGAGGCTAATCATAGAGTAGAAAATAATTTGGCTTGCTTAATACCAGAAGAGAAAACATTTACAGCAACCACAAGTATTTTTGGGATTATGGCACATAATACTTATGAAAATTTGTTTCTGGGGACAAGTTTGCATAAGCCGGGCTGCATTTTTTTCTTTACTAGAGGGAACATTTGTAAGCTATAGCAGAGAATTCGCTGTGCAAGTGAAGAAGCAAAATCTTCTCCTGTAGTGAAGTAGGCCACATAGTTTCTTCGGGGGGGGGGAAATGAACTCAGAAAAATCTTTGAGGTCTCAAAAAGAGAAGAGATATTTCTTTAATACAGAAGGCCTATTCTGAGGCTATAAAAGAGATGTAGTATGTAGTCCTTGAGCAGAGTCCTGCTGAGATAGTTATTCTCCCCTGATAGTTCCTATTTGGCAGCAAGAAATGCCTTCCATGCTGAAGTGAAAACTGTAATTTTTGTTGGGTGCTATTTTTCCCCATGATTACATCAGAGGTCAGTCATTAATATTCACTGTAGGAGTCCCTCTCATTTCTCCATGGCCCACAATGAGGCAGTTGTTGGAGTTGTTATCATAGTGGAAACTACTGTGCAACGAAAGCACAGTCATGCTGCCTCATATTTAATTGAGAGATGGTAAATCTGTTCCCAAAATACTTCAGCTCCTTGTATTGTATGACAAATGTGTTTTTCTTTTCCACTTCATCTGTGTATGTTCCCCCCCCACTCCTTCCTTTTGGTTGAAGAAAGCTCCATTTCCCCTACATCTGAGGGTCATAGCTCAACAATTGACTCTTCATGAAAAATCCCCAAACATTAGCCGCTTGAGAATCACCCATTTTCCCTCTCTTTCCTTTCCTTTGCTCGTTTGCCACTCCTCCAAACTGGCATGGTTTGCTTTTCCTACCGTTTAGAATGAGATGACATGGCTCAATTTTCAAGCCTATCTGACGTTCACATTGACATTTGGCATACTCTTGTCCCATGTGCTCCTGTGACTGTCAAGATCAGTGGGGTTGCTCCTGATAAGAACTTCTGGGAGATGAGGCAGAATATTCCATGGGGATGGCCCTAGAATCTGGAATTCTCTCACTAGGCCCACAGAGTCAAAAGGCCTGGTTCTCAATCATTTACACCGAGACTATGTCTATACTACAGCTAGTGTCGGCATAATTTATGTTACTTGGGGGGTGAATAATTTACACCGACATAAGCCCTGGTGTGGACAGTGCTGTGTCGGAGGGAGAGCTTCTCCCACCAACATAGCTACTGTTGCTCGTGGGGGCTGGAGTAGGTAAGCCGATAGGAGAACTCTCCCCTGTCAACTTAAAGCAGCTAAATTATCACTTACAGCTGCATTGGTGCAGCTGCACTGCTGTAAACTCTCTAGTGTAGCTGTGACATTAATCTTAATACTGTGTAGCTCCATTGACTCCTGCAGGGAGAGAGCAGAATCCAGGAGCCAAGGTTTAGTAGAAGGCCCCTCATCCATGGACTCATACTTCTGGCTGAGGGGGGTGGTTGTGGTTTATACACTCTCACAACTTACACAGCTGGAATTTGGAGACCTAACGTATGCTTCCAAATTAGAAAATTGGGCCGACCACATGGCTGTTTAGGTAGAGCTGTGCCTCGCCAAGCCCTGCTTTTTTGCAGGTCACTTTCACTGACCCACTTTCAGTTGCCATCATCCTCCACTGCTCCGTGCGCTCACTCCCTGCCTTAAATTCAGTTCTGTGCTCACGTGAGCATGCCCTGTCCTCTTTAAGAGCCAATACCAAGGTTCTGGTTTAAGGCTTCCCTCCTGCCATGATATTTGCTGTTCCTGAGTCTCTTTGACTAATCATCATTTTAATGGTTAGGTTCCCCTCTTCCGCCCTGCAAACCAGACAGTATCCTGAATCTAGCTCTGGAAAAGTCCAGTACTACTGCAGGTTCCCCTTCCATTCTAACCCTGGAATTGCAAGGGAGTAGCAAGGCCACATTCTGTTTCAATTACAGTAGCAGAAGCTGTATATTCCTGAGCCAACATGCTAATTGAGGGGGTTACATTGATTTATGTTCATTTAGGGTTATCAACCATGGAACACTTATGACATAGCTGCTACTAACCCTCAGGAAATATAGTTTGAGGAGAACCATTGTTGGTTCACTCAATATCTAACAACAGTCTTATTAACTCTGATATTTGGGCATATTAACTTAACATTTTCCCCAAGTTTCTCTTAAAACTGTTGTCTTCTTGCCAAACATAAAACCCATATTTATTGAGGTAAATGAATATTGGGAAATAATGTCAGTTTGGCTGCAGTATAGCAGGAGGCATGTGAATACTGATTTATTACACTTGATTCAAATAATGTACTGTAACATATATAGTAGCCAAGACCATAGTTAACATAGTAGAAACTACTGATAATCCATATTAATCCCTGTTTTCATTTCTTAATAATTTACAGAGGGAAAAAGGGCTGAAATTTATTTTATGCTTAATCTCAACTCATTGGTGAAGGAAGTTTGGGTTTCTTTCTTTCTTTCTTTCTTTTGAAGCTTTAGGAACATCTTTTCATTTGTCTGTGCACTAAGGGAGATTTGTGTGTGCACCAAAATGGACAAGTGTGACCAGAGAAGTCGGCCCATTTGATAAATGTTTTATAGGCATGTGATGGGTGGCCTGCTTGTAAGGGCAGTAGTATCGAGTGGTCAGCCCACCTCACCACCTTCTACGTCCCTTCAAGGATTTTGAAAGGCCCAGTAAAGATATACAAGGACCTAAGCAGGGATAGGAATAGAGAAGAAGTGGTCTCGGGAATAAGAAATGGTTGGGAGAAAAATAGGCATTGTTTCTTTAAAGGCCTGATCAGGAGCCTGGCAGAGTGGATAGGGCAAGGCTCCTCTCTTCCTCCAACCAATTGGGGGATGAATTGAGCAAAAGGGGCCAGCGTCAAGGCTGCCTCCTCTCACAGGGAGGGCAGACACTGAGAGAAGAAGGCCGGCCTACTGAGTGCTCTAGTTTGGAAGGCAGGGTGATGGTAGGAGCAGCTCTGGGAAGTGGCAGAGGGATTGACGAAGCAGTCCTTAGCCAACTAAAACAGGGTCCCTGGACTGAAACCCAGAGGAGAGGGTAGGCCTGGGTTTCTCTGCCTTCTGCCAGAGCAAGAAGCAATGCACGGGTGTTAAAAGGGAAAATGCCCAAGACCAAGTTCCTGATAGATGTTGAGAGAGGGGCTTGAAGGCCATTAGATTCAGTTTCCTACGTTTGGACTTTTTTTTTTTTTTGTTCACCCCAGAAGGGGAATGGACTGATTAGTGATATGGCCTGGGGGAGAGAGCGAGACCATGGAAAACAACTTACCACTGTGAAACCAGAATAGCTAAAGGAGCACTAGACTGAAAAAACCCTGTACCCCACACATGGATGCTCTCTGGAAGTGAGAGACACATCAACAAGGCAGAATTCAGACACTCCTGTGACTAAAGGGAACTGGTGACTGTAGTCTGGATATTTTTTTTTCTCTTCCCGACATATCACACTTTCCTTATTTTTTTTTTTTTAGGCCTCTCTGAAGAACATTTTGGAATAATCAGCACAGTTGTGAACCTATAACCTGAAACCACGGCCAAAACAAAATAAAAAATGTCAGGTTTTCTTAAAAGTAAATAACATCCTTTTGTGTAGCATATTTCCAAAGTCATTAAAAATCTCATGTTCTTGGCAAGACCTTCCAGAGAGCTAGAAGAGAGTGACTGGAAACACTTCTGCTGTAATTGGGGCTGGTTAGCAATGATTGTAGACCTGTGTTTGGATTGCAAACTGCCGTGGTACTTTTACAAATTACCCTGCTCTGGATTTGTCTGATTACTGAAAAATACATCTCCTCTACTCAAGCTTAAAGAAGGTGTTTGGGCGTGTAGAGGTTCTGCTAAAGAGGTCTGTTTGGAAAGGGACAATAGTGGAAGTCACCTATACTAATATCTTCCCTCTCCACCACATGCTGCTCCTTTAAGAGCGAGGAAGAAGGGTTAAGGTGTTAGGTAGAGCCATAGGAGATCTGGATTCAGTTTCAAGCTTTGTAACAGCTTCCCCCTTCCCCCCGGTGAATTTGGGCTAATCACTTAATCTCTCTGTAACTCAGTTCCCTAACTGTAGAATGGGTATAAACATAATTTCTTTCTCCCACCATTTGTTTGTCTCATCGATTTGCATTATAAGTTCTTTGAGGCAGGTACTGTCTCTTCCGATGTGCTAGATGGACAAACTCTAGGTGCTACTGTAACATAAGCAATAACTAAATCCTTGAAGAAGGGTCACAATAAGCAAAATTGCACTCTGAGTATAGCAGTGCGAAAAACAATCTCAGATTATCCTCTCACTGCAGGATTTTCACTGTATCCATAAATTCTAGGTTCCATTGCATTTTCTTATTCAACTACCCTCACTATGTTACAGAACAGGTGTCTAGTTCTTAATATTTCTTTGGGTGCATTTAGCTTTTAGAAGCAAAAATCAAACCCGAAAATTGATGTGTGTGATGATAGCTTTAATAATGGTGTTGCCTTGCAATTATCTCAAGTGTAATAATTTGTACTTCTAAAATAATAGCACTAATTTCCTAATTGTTCTGGAAGAATGAATCTTCATTACCCTTGCAGGATTAAAGATATTTACTGTAAAACAACAACAAACCTTCCTTTTTTTTTAAAGCCTGATTTATGATCCAATCTTGTAAGGCTAAGCAGCTTCCACTCCAATTGTAATCAATTCAAGTTGCGGGTGCTAAGCCTTCCCAGGATTGGGCACATTATCTGTAACCGGATGCAGTTACCAATTCTGACTAATAATGTTAATTGCTGCTACTTACAATTTTACTTTTATTCTGTATACATCCCACTTAAATGTTTTATGTGGGTGTTTCTGAAACCTAAACAACTTAAGAACGTTAGGCACTAGGGAAACAGCTGCAGTTCTGCTGTTGCTTTTGTGAAAAGATCACACAAATCAATTAAAAAAGAAAAAGAAAAAAGAAACCACTGGCCATTTGAAGCCTAACAATTACTGCTCTGAATGCTGCTAAATTAAATAAGTGTTTTAGCCACATGACTTTTAAAGGTTTTAGATTTTTGGAAAGAATGGTTTGAAATAGTTTTTGAATTAATCTATTTCTAACCAGATCGTGAAATGCTGCATGGAATATTTTTCTGGAACCGATATTATACAACTTTTCCATAGCTTTCTGTTTCAGCATTGCAGCACTCCATTAAACCACATCCCTGTCTTATGGAGTTTTATGAAACTATATATGTAGTGTGGTTGAGAGAGTAACTTAAAATGTCCAATGTTTAAGCATATATGATACATTACTCTTAATGTGATGTTATAAGCTAGTGATGCTATAGTTATGCTCGAGAAGGAACATTCATTGCTGAGTGCCAAACCGCAAATAAAGACAGAGACATAGTTGCAAGGTCAGATTGGCCACAGCTTTTATTGAATAACCCATTGAACCAAACAAACCAAACCTGAAGCTAGTCTGGCAGCTCTTGCCAGACTTGAGCCGCAGGTGCTGTAGGCTTTCGTAGGTCCACAGCTCATGTCACAGAGCAGAGTTCATAAGGCACTAATCTGCTATACATGTCCTGGGGCTGGCTCTTACTTGAGACTAATTAACTATGCTCCAGTTATGGGATATTCAAGCAGAAGCGCTCCCGTTCATTGCAATGGACATGGCCAACCTCCCCTTGCAGGTGTTCCTCGCATTAAGTTTTGCAGAGATAAGCAAGGGGCGGGTGATGCTGCTCCTCTGAATCATGTCTGAATGGCTTCTCATCAGAGCTGCTCTCAAAATGGAAACAAGATTCATCAACATTTCTTTAATTAGTTTCTCTATTTTGCAAGTACTGCCTGCCATCCTGTAAAAGACCCAAAACTGAGTACCTACATTCTCCAGTACACAAATGTGCTTTATCTCGTGACCCCTAAGGAAAGTAAAAACTCACTAAAATCTTCTGACCTTCGTGCATGTAAATTTCATCCATAACTTCGCTTTAATGTGGATTTTTGCATTTGATGTAAAATATACTAAGTCAGTTAAAACAATGAACAGCAATAGAGAGCTTTGGCCACCTTTTCCATTTTCCTCTGTCCTCATTCCATCATTGGAGGTCACCTGGCGTGGACATCCTGAGTCTGTGCAACATGATAGTCTTGGTTGCTAGCATTAAATGAATGCCATTTTGAATATTGCAGAGCCCCTACACATATCCCCTTTGCCTTCCTTGTTAGAGGCCGCAGTTGCCTTTTCAGTGAAATCTCAACTTTCTGACCTGTTGAAGTGTGAACCCTGGTGGCACTCAGTAAGATGCTCGCGGGGTTGTCTAAAAAACCAGTCCTTCACCAACTGGACTCAAATGTTTAAGCAAGCAATGGTAGCTCCTTATTGTCATTGTCATTAGCTGTGCATTATTGTAGGTGTATCTGCACCAAAACACTGATTTACACAACTTCACATTATAGGGAGACTCTGGAAAAACCCCCAATTCAATGGGGAAAGCTGTGAATCTGAATTGTGTGGCTCAGGATTTTTACCATTCCCACCCTCTAGAATGTCCACACCGCTTGGATGTTCTTGTCCAGGGAAGGGGTTAACTAACTGTTGACTTCAGGATTTCAGAATGTGTTGTTCTGTTGTTTCCCCTGTAGGTGACAGTGAGATTGTAAATAATATGTATGAGACAGACCCTGATCTCCTGGCTGGTGAGAGTGCAGAGGAGGAAACAGAGGACAGTATTATGTCCCCTATCCCCGTTGGACCTCCATCACCTTTTCCTACCAGTGAGGACTTCACCCCCAAGGAAGGCTCACCTTACGAAGCTCCCGTCTACATTCCTGATGACATTCCAATCCCGGCAGACTTTGAACTCAGAGAATCCTCGATTCCAGGGGCAGGGCTGGGGATTTGGGCCAAAAAGAAGATTGAAGTTGGGGAAAGATTTGGACCTTACATGACCATACCAAGGACTGCATTAAAGGAAACAAATTTTGGATGGGAGGTAAGCCTGCTGAATATGATTGATCACTCTCATTTGTCTTGTGTACAAAATACTTATAAAGCTATATTGAGTCCCGACTGGCCTGCAGACAAGAGTACATAAAAAGGAGGTACTTTGCTAATGTCATGTTTCCCTGGTTTATTTTGTACCATAGTTTACATGCGCTATTTTAAAAAAACAACAGAAATCCTTCTGGACAGCCTCTGGGCCACAAATGTTGCTCTAGCACCATTGTAGGCAGGCTAGCTTTAATGATGTTGTGTCATTTCTTAAAACACACATTCTTGCAATTTTCTAAACTTGCTGTCACAACAGAACAACTAAGATTAATCACATCATATTTTGCAGATGGCAAAGTACTTAAGTATGTCACCTTAGATGGCCAGTCTGTATTTGTCATACCAGTCCGTTAATTGGTTGTAGAAAAATAACTTGTATCCATTAACATCCTTAAAGCAAGTCTTCTGGAGCCCTTTGCCATGTTACAATGGTAAAGAAACACAGAAAAGGAGTCACTTCCCCCCAGAACTGAACGAGGAACTTTTTTTTAGAATAAGTAAAGCTGTATCATCCTTAAAACACTTGTCTGCCTCTCTGCTTGACCATTGCGTTATCCCTAGAACGATCTCCAACCTCTGCTTGGTGTATTCCTATCTGAAATTATCCATCCCCAGCACTGCTCAGTCTTACATTGGGGAGAATTATTTCAGAATTTTATATTAGCTCAAGCATAAATCAGCAGTTTTGGAGAAATGTTATTTAACATATTGTTGTTAACATTCTTTAGGAAGGTTGTGCTTTTTTTAATCCTGGCTGCTTGGAAAACAGGGCAACGTTTTTAGTTTCTTGATGCTCAGCAATGTTAAAACACCTGAAATTCTATTAACCTCAATGGTTTAGACAACCCTGGGGAAAATATTTGCTACCAAAGTTTCCTGTACTTCTTGGTTTTGGTCAGTTTAGAAAATGGATAGTACAAAAACTGCCTTTCTTCTGGTATTTCTCCTTCTCATCCTGGCTGATATTCAAGGCAAATACATGATGTAGTTACTTTAGTTTTGTTCACACGCGATTCCAAAATCTTAGAAAAACCATGCTGGTTTTAGTAAGCTCTCCTCTACAGTCAGAACCACTGGGTAGGATATTTCTTGAAAAAGAAATATATTTATATATATATCTTCCTAACAACGATCCTCATTTCTGAAACAGTGCATTTTATACTAAGAAGGATACATCTTACTCATCATCTGCAGAGCTGGATGAATAGAGGTGATAGTTTTTCACAATGTTTACAAACTAAATACAATAGTTCAGTTCACAATGTCTGTAAAGCCATTCTTAATTTTTTTTAACAATGTTTTCACACATGGAATTCTATTTGTATGAATGTTCTCAAACAAAATGAATAATGCGAACAATTCAAAACTATTTCTGTAAGGAAATGAAATTTGTCTTGTAATGGAATGGATTTTGCTTGAGATAAAAAGTGGAAATGCCATCTGACATCAAGTGACCAATCATGAATAGCAATTTAAAAAAAAACTAACCAAGCATGGTTGGCAAAGCCACCAATAGGCCATACATTTTTTTTCCAAACTCATAAATATCAATGAATTTCATAAATTGAAAAATGGCCAAATTTCATTTAAAATATTTTTTTGCTCAGTTGCGATTATAGTTACACTCAAAATTCATTGATTTTTTAAATTTTACAATCAGATTCCATGAAGCCCAGAGAAATGTGTTCAGCTGTAGTTGATACCTTTGTTTATTATTTTTTTAATGTCCAAAATGCAGAAGAAAAGCAAAAAAAGACATGCAGTACAAAAACCAAGCTCAACTAGATATTGCCTGCGCTCTGTGGCAGGAAATTCCTGAAGCGCTAGAATCATGGCTTGGCTGAATGATGAATGAATGAGTTAGTCAAAGAAAGGAGGAAAGAAAGAATGAAAAAAGAGAGAAACTCACAACTAAACTTTCCCGGATGGGTAATGGAGGTGCCTCACATGTTCATTCTGGAGTGAATTCCTTCTGTTGTGAAGTATGTAGTGTATAGAATGTTTGGTCAATATCATGTTCAAAATATGCTTTTGGAAAAGGTTCCCCCCACCCCCAATAAAGCATTTGAAATAACTGGCCATTTCAGAGAGGGCTTGGGTACAGGGAAGCTTTGGGATTACATGAAATACTGTTCACACGCACTAAATATTTTTCTGAGCAGCATAGTAACACCTTGTGGAACAAAGGAAAATATTCCTCAAGTAAATGGTTCTCAGGCTAGGAAATGGCAGTGACTGTGTTTTTCTGTACCTGGCACCACACAGAATTGGTCTTTGAGTATGTTTGTCCTCCTTAGAGCAATCAGGGGTTAAATATGGTGCCATCTCTTTGGCTCACAAGTCCTGGAAATTGGAGGGAATTTGAACACTGGAGCAGATCGCTTTCTTTTCCTCCTGTAACCTTGAGGTAAATTTGTTCTTGTCTGCTGTATTCTTCTGATAGGAGTCTCTGTTTACTTTCATATTTTTAAGTAATGTTCCATATCTCCATTACTCACTGAATGCTAGGCCTGGCACAAGCCATTTCTATTATCTGCCATATATGTTGACTCTGTGATACTATTTATTTTTGTGGTATACGTGAGAGAACTTACTCTCTCTATGGTGTTCCTTACATTTCTGTGGCAGTCCTTTGTTCCCTGACCTAACAGCTACATTTCATGCAAGAAAGCCAGCAATATTTGTCCTCAAGCTAACGTCCTCAAACAGTCTTAGACTCATTCTGACACTATCTGTTTTGACCTTGGTTTCCTTGTGAGTTCAAATACGAGTTGCCTGCTTTTTGTGCTCTTTCTCCTTTCAGTTGGTGTCATTTTCAAGTCATTTATAAGCAGTTTTTAATAACAATTTTAATTGCTTTTTAGAAATCTACTTTTAGTCACTAAAGAATCTTTCATGTGTTACATCTAAGCAGCATGTCTGGAAGCTTTTGAGTTCTGAACTGGAATATGTGTAAAAATAGTACTTCTGCAACTTTATTTGTGAACTGAGTTCACATTTTGTTGCTGTTTCATTTAAGTATAAGGCTGGAGAAACCTGCAAAGAGATTTCCTGTGCTGTTTCACCTAACATCCTTTGTACTAAAGAATCATCATTACTTAGAGCAAGTAAGTGTTTCCATCCTCTGGCAATGAAAGTCATTATATAGGAAGTTGGGCACAGTAAAAGAATAATCAGTAGATTTTTGGTAATGCTTTAGAATTTTAACCAGATTCTATATCGATGTACTGCTTATTGCAGTAATGATGATCAGTGATCATAGTGGTGGTAATGTACTATGAGAAATATTCATAATGATCATAGTAGAAGTTGTGTGCTTGCTACTCCCATACCAGTAAATAGTCAACTGTAGTCCAACATTATTATTTTTTTATTTACAATACTTCTGTGTAACCTGTGGTTTCAATCATTCTTGATTTATAATGCTAGAAAGTGGAATCCTTTCACAGGGCTATTTACTTATTGACAGCTACGTAGTTTACGAATACCACAGTTCAATTTGCTGTGCAACATGATGTGCATTTCATTAATGTTTTTATTTCATGAAAGAAAATTATTCTTGGTTTCATACTTTCTTGCAGAATATATGGACAGCATTTCATTCCCCCTAAACTAAAAATTAACAAAGTTACAACAAAAATCCTGAAGACTTTTTTTTTTTTTTAATGTATTGGTAGAACCACTTTCTGTTCCCTTGGTGTCTTTGTTTCCACCCACAAAACACAAAATGCTTCCTCTTCATAATGGGAAGTATTAAAGCAATCTTTGACTAATATTAATTAAATAAAACCGAGGAATCAAGATCTCAGGGGGTTTTTTTTGTTTTTGTTTTTTTGTTTTTACACTTTCTTTGAAAGTTGGTTGCTCACTAGCACCACCTTTGGGAACTGGTTCAGTACTAAAACTAGCCACCATTTTTCATCATCATTTCTAATTTTGACAACAACCATGGAAAAAAGTCACATTCTTTTTTCCATATCTAGACCAGTTCTATTCAGATGTCTTTGACTGATGGCTTTATAAAGCACCAATCTTTGTAATATCTGAATACCAAGACTATCTGGAAAATTCAGATCTGGCTTTTGGCTTAGATTTTGCAAACACCAAAAATGTGAATTTCCCTAGATCATGGGATTTGGTTGACCCATCTATAATTGTCCTGTAATGGCCCCAATCATTGTAGGTAAATATAGGTGTACTGTAATGTTGGAGGTCATTATTGTAAAACACTGTGTGGTGTGGTTTTGTTTTTGGTTTTTTTTGGTTTTTTTTTTGTTAAATAGAAAGGAACACGGTAATGCTACAGATCCAAACGCCACCCAGACTTTTAGAAAATGGGACTCTCGTTCTGTACTTTGTAGCTCAGGCCCATCTGTTTTTTTGTTTGTTTGTTTGGTTTTTTTAAAGGAACAAACTTTTTGGTCTGGGAAACCTCTGAGAACAGGCTTTCTTGTAAATATGGACCAAACCATTCTGGTCAGGATGGAATTAGTGCAAGAAATACTTTCTGTTTCTAGGCCTGGATGACGCTAGGCATGTGAAAATTAAAGCAAACAAAAAAAAAGTTCTTCAAATTTCAGAATAGGCTTGGGGTCCTGTTTGAGGTAGGGGGTCAGCTCTTATTTCATCTGAACTGCTTCACCCATGCCCTGTGATGATGCAAAACATCTAGCTCCAGGAGGCAAAAGAAAAAAGCCATTTGTTGAAACTTTCAGCTTACTCATTATTTCTCTTACTAGCCTAAAATATCAAGCAGGGAATACAGAAGGCTGTGTCTGACCTTGAAAGAGAGAAAGATGCATAAATGTTTATTACAGACATTTGTCCCTTTAGTGAGACCGGAAGATTCAGATTTGCACTGTGTGAATATCTCCTACTTTATCTGCTTCATTTCTTTAACTATGTTGTTTCTTTATACGTTTTTCTCGAATATTTGCTTTCTGGACTATGTTTTTAAGCAAACTTTTTAATTCAAACAACACCTGTTATTTGGGGGAAGTGTTTGTTGGGTTTTTTGTGTTTCTTTTTAATATGGCATGGCAGTAAATGACTCACTCTCATTTAATAAGAATAAATGAGATGTAAATGTTCATGCAGTCACTGTGTGTGCTCTCTGAGTACTCTCTCTGAAACAGTAATTCTGGACACCACCATGCTGCTTGTTTGTCTGTTTTTTTTTGTTTTTTTTAAGAGGATGCAACCCAAATTAAAAGCCCTTGATTCTCTAGTGTGATGGGATTGCATGTCTGTGTGCTCTGCTCTCCTGATCCTTTGACTGCTGACACAGAACGTACCCATCACAGTATCCCAAATAAATCACACCATGTTTTCGCTTTATTGCCCCGAGGGCCTAACCCTCCCCCCCCGCCCCCCACCATGAATATGATCATTTGTTGAGTAAATAATGACATTTATCATAGTGCTGTTTATTTTGCTAATTAAGAGGTGGCTGGAACTGACATCCTGGAGGGAAATATAGCAACTGAACACTAGGGAACTTGGGAGCAGTGCTCCAAAATGCCATTAGCCTAGTTTGTGTCACAGGATAAATACAGCTAATAAAATAGAATAATTAGGTCCCTTTCTTCCAATTTGTATTTTAAAAGAATGACATTCCATTGGGCCATAGAAGGAGGTTTCTTGCACCTGTACAATAAGCTTCAAAGAGGCAAGATGGAATGACCCTTTGCATGCTACAAAATAAATAAATCAGTGCATTAGTTCCATTTTTAAGGGTGTTTATAGAAATCATCCTATTGAAGATAAATAGTTGTGTGGATAAATTAAGAGCAAGCAGTTCAAGATACAGCAAGCATTACTTGCTTGGAAGCTCCGGAATCCCATCAGGGCCAATGGTAAATGGGCAATGTTGGTTTCTGAATATCTAAGGTGATTTAGGTTGTCTGTTATGCATAATAGTTCAACTTTTTCCTCCCACAGGAGAGACTTTTTAAGCATTGTGTGTGGTTTTTTGTTTTGTTTTGTTGTTATGAAATTGTGATGTGCACACACTGAAGAAAAATGTGCTTCAGACAACTGTGGGGAGAGTCATATCTCCTCAGGGCTGAAACAAAATTAATTCAAGTAAGAAAAGAATCTGAACAGATTTCAGAGAGTGATGGTTTCTGGATTGGTTCTCACTGGGAAGAACACACAACCCAAACGATCTCACTTTGCTTAAGAATCTGATCCAAAATCCAATGGAGTCTGTGAGAGTCGTTAGGGGATCAGGCCATAAAAGAATGTATATTAATCACAACCTGAAGGGCAAACAATTTCATTAGAGTGAAAGCCAACCAAAACCCTTGACCCTAAACTGAACTGAAGCTCAACTGTCAAATTTGTTTTGGAATTCAGATTCAGAATCCAAAGTGGGAGTGCTAAAACATGAGAGATCCTATCCCTGCTGTTTTGCCTGCTCACTCTTACTAGGAAGGAACCAAAATAGATATTTCCCAGAAGAGCTTGTATTCATCTGCCTCATTTCTAGACCAGGGAGGTTTGGAGAAGCATCTGAGCCCTTTAGCTATATGCAGCTGAACCAGAGAATCTGTTTGCCCCAACTCTTACTAATGTACATCCTGAATAATTTCAGATTGAAAGGATATGACGCTATTTCCTTATAGCTTTTCTTTCTATATCTTCTGATTCACTCATTTTCCCCAACCTCTCCCTTTCCCTGGCTTGAGAGTAGTGTTAGTATAACAACCATTACCTCTCTAAAGGCAGAGTACCTTCAGAGTCCCATCTAGGACTTGTGCAAAGGATGGGTAGTCCCAGGGGCTGCTGAATAATCATGCCCACAGCCCTCCCAGAGATGGAGCGTGCAACCTGTGCCATAGGCATATTTTTTCTACAGGGCTCCTTTGCAATTTCAATGGTTTAGTTTTGACAGCATAATTCTGCAAAAACCAGCAGTCTGCAGGGTACTATTTATGTGGTAAACAGGACAATAAGGCAATGTGGGTCTTCCTAGACACAGCTGTAGTTTCTAGGAGCTATTAACAGCTATTAAAGCATCGTTGTTGCTAATTTGGTAGTTAAAGTTTGTGTGTAAATGATTTTCAGGGGTTGCAAATCTGGATGTAAACATTCGCTGTCAGCTGAAGTTTGGCAAACTGAATGTGAATTTTTCAAAAATGAGGCTGTTGGGGGGAAAAAACATCTATTGAACTTTTTTTTTTTTTACTTCTTGATTCTTTTGGGGCTCATGAAAGTTGCTGCATTGACGAGCCCTGGAGACTGAATCATCTTTCCACAGAACAAATACAGGATGGGCCTCAACGGTGCGAGTGTATCCCACAATACATTGCCTAGACTCGGTTGTGGAGTGACCGCCTCTCGAACTGAGTGGATGATGCAGGCTCCCAGCCCTTTCCACCACTGTGAGAAAAGATGACAAGCTTTCCTGACTGCATCTTACTGGGTTCTGGTCCAAAAATCAAGAGTGCAAAAACATTTATCTGAAATCTCAGAACTGCAGAAAAGTTTTGGAATTGGGTTCTAAAATTAGATTGACCCGAGGAAGGTAGTGTTCTTGTTTCATCAAAGGGAAATGACCCCTCTCTAGTTAGGTCAAGGACTTTTTTTCTTTAACCAAATCTTAGCTGTAGACAAAGGTGAAAAACATATCAAAACAGTTCAAAGTGAAACCATATAAATCTGTGCCTCTCCCGGAGTCTTCACCAACACCATGACATCAGGGTTAAAAAAGGGAGTCTTTTTTAGCCCAGGAATGCCAAGAAATCCTGCACTATCTTAGGCACTGCTCAGAAACATGGGTATATAAGGAATTAAGGAAAAAAAGAGACAGCAGCAATGACTAAGAATACCTCCCTGATATTTCTCCTTTATTTCCATAAGGGGTAATAACTCACGAGTGATCCGGCAGAGGGCACTTCCTTTAAATAGAACATTCTGATTCACAAGCAGAAGAAGGAAATAAATATTTTCTTTTCGTCTTTGAGAGAGACACATGAATACCAGCTTCTGAAACGGTATTTTATCTTCCACATTTTTTAAAAAAGAAAGCGAGAGAGAACCAAGAATAGCTCGCTTGTGACCACAGGACTTGAAAAATAGCCTTTTCATTGTCAGAAGCCTTGCGGGGCACAGGACACTATTTCTTCCTCTGGAATGTTAACCTTCATATAATTCCGGGCTTTATTTTTTTTTCTTCTCCCGGAAAGTCCTGGCTGCTGGAGCATTAGAACACAGTAGCCTTTTGTAAGGGAAATGATCAATAAACTAGAAGTAAATCATAAATGTTACATGGAGAGCATCATTCTTTATCCTATCTCACCTATGGTTCCAATGTACAGAAGCAGCACTAGGTGACTTGCAATAAGTCGCTCACTGTGCAGAACTTAGTGGTTGCACTATGAAGGGCTTTCCTATCATTATTTTCTTTGATTGTCTCTCTGTAGCTCATGCCTAGTTTCTGGGTTTCAGTGAGCTTTGGGTTGAGTCAGACTCAGAATCTCCAGTGAAAGTTGTTTGACTGAAAGCTGAACAAACTTAGAGAAAGCCGTCAAATTTCAAAGCCACACACATAACATGATTTTCATGCAAAAGCATTAATCAGCCTAGAATTAGGCTCCCAAGGTTAGTGACCTTACCGAGCCTCTGGGTGAACTTAATCTGAGTTTTGAATTTATATTGAAACCTGAAAATAAGTTTCAGATTGGGTTGCAAACATCTCACGCTATTCTATCTTGTGTGGATGGGACAAGACATTAACGGACAATAGTAGATGTTTCAAAATGACATTTTTAATATTAGATATGATGATTACTTGAAAGCTATTGTCAGATGTGAAGGTTTCAGATCTAAAGAGCCTGGTGATTTCAATGCTTTTCTTCAAGAGGTGGTTTGGCAACTCCCATCCCAGCTGCAAGTGCAGAAGGGTACAAAAGGTTTCCGGTCTGAGCCCATCTGCAACCTTTCGTACTCTGGAGAAGTTTGGATGTAGATCAGGATACACTTTTCATTGCTCATCCTTATCCTTGATGTTTCTTTAATCCCAACAGAGTCTTGTACACTAAGCAAAAGGAGGCAATCCCTGCCTTGAAGAATTTACAATTTTGAAAGAGAGAAACAAAGAAAGATAGACTTTACTAGGAATGCCTGAGGAAGGAGTAACATTCTTTTGTGCTGGCTAGTTGGTTTGTTCCTTATGGGCATTGCTGAAGGAAGTGAGTCTTCAGGAGGGATGGCTTTCCCAGAGTTAGGAGGCCATTGCCCTGTGTAGGGTGGGTTGGCTGATTTAGTTCTGGCACTACCTCTATGACAAACCACTTGCTTTTATTTCTAAATCGTGCATCACGTCCGCCACTGTGCTCAGCCATCCCTGTAAAATATCCACCTTGGCTCATTTGTGCATCTCTCTTCATTTCCTGCTTCTCCAGGCCCTCTCTAAAAGTAAACAGATAACAGGATCATTTTAGACACTGGGCTAAGTGGAAACTGGTTAGCTTAATCAGGTTCCAGCCTGGTAATAGTATGCTGTGACCATTTAGTGTGTTTGCATTGATCAAAGACATGCACATTCAAGTGGGATGAGTAAATAAAGGAGAGGCATCTCTCTCTGAAGGAAAGTCAATTTGTGTACACATCAGAAGGCACAGAATGGGAGGGTGGTTAGTCAGAACTTGCCATCCCTTATTGAAGTCTACAAATGTGCTTTCTAAAAAATCCTTTGCACTGGTGAGTATTCTCACCCGAATGTTCTCTCTTACCTGCTGTTCTTTAGCTGAGGCTCACTTGACCCTGTCTTGACAAGGCATTGCTAATTCTAAAGTAAATCTCCAGTAGGTGTTTTAAGTGACATAATGTATGATAAATGACGCCAGAGCTTGTAAGCACTGACCCTTGAGAAATATCATTGTATTGAATCTGTTTTATAACTTGTAGGGTATAGAAACCACTGTATTCCAACCAGTTCATCCTCGGATTTGCACCAAGGCAGTTTATTCAGAACAGAGAAGTGGGTATTTGTTCCTTTTTATCTGATTAGCCATCAGTATGTTTCTTCGTTTTGAGAGAATGCCTGGGCAAATCATTGATTTAATTGTACATCTTATTGTGTCATCCCTGTTCAGTCATGTTCAGAAATACCTACAATCCCCCATCACCACTACCTCCCTTTTCCCATTTAGATCTTACTAAAGTCCATTCTACCTTATCAGCACAGTAATTTCATGAACAGAGCTAGGATTTCTGCCATTTAGGCCCCGGCCATTGTCTGTCGCAGCTGCAGTCAAGATAAACCCTCACCCAGAACAAAGTTGGAATGACCTTTTACAAGCAGAATCTGCCTTGTTTCCCTCCAGACTAATTTATCAGCCTTCATTTCAGCCTAGTCTCTCAGCAGAGGCCTGAAAGAACATTACAGAGAGCATGAATGAACAGGGGGATTAAGAGGCTTGGCTAGTCCCTCTTTTTCATCAGACACCTTCTGGATTTACTGAGATGTAAGCTGTAAATGACCATAAGTGGTGAACTGCCTTAAACTTGGGGAGAGGGGAAAGAAATCAACCAAATGTTTGGGAGAACAGGAGTGAAGTGGGGAAGCAGTTAAGCCTCCTGCTTTAAAATCAGAAAGCGATAGGTCTGAGTGATAGCTGAGTTCTCCACCTCTTCGCTGGCCCTCTTGTGTTGGACCTTTACTGAAAGAACAGTCAGTCACCCCTGAGAGAGAGAAGGGGTTGGGCAGAAATTAGGGTTCTACCTACTGAAACAGAGAATTCTGAGCCACAGGAGACTTCTGCAATTTCAGACTGAACTTGTTGCCCAAATAAATAGATTACTTAGCAGCTCTGACGTGTACCAAGTCTTCCTGTGTACTATTTACCCGCCTTTATTCAATAAACCGTATTTTTAAAATAACAATATTGGAAACTTAAGTGTAATATTGGCAGGGGTTAATTGTCTTGTTTGTTTTCAACTAACTTTAGCAATGGTGAGAAGTATCAAAAGGGCAGATCTAAAAGAAGTCCCCTTTATCTTCACAGCAGGCACAACAGGGGCAGCTGCCCCAATCTGAAGGCACTTCTCTGAGGTGGGAAGAAGGTATTTGTCTCTTTGGGAAAATAATGGAAAAACATAACCAAAAATAATTTTAGATGTAGAATCTGTGTATGCAGCATAGGGAGCTGCTGTTATTTACTGGACTCATCTAAGCCATCATTAGTACTACAGGACATCAGCCATAGATCTTTCTCTTCTTAGTGCTTATTCCTTTTGGCTTCCTTGCTCTTTTTATGTCATTAAAAAGTGGTTGTTTTCGTTTAATGGCTTTCAAACACACTACTGCTATAGCAGGAGTTTATGTGTGTTGGAAGCGAAAAAAAAATCCTTGTCAATAAAAGTTGCATCAGTGTGCTGGATTACTTTAATTGAGCTGACTTGAAAGCTTTTGCGAGGGAAGAATTAAATACAGTGCCAGTGGCTTAACCTTTGTTATTGGTGGTGGTGGTTGTTATATATGTGTTGTCTGCCGTCTGAGTACATCTCATGAACAAGATATAAAGGGAGGTAGGGTCCCTGCCTGAAGGAGCTTGCATTTTAAATTAGTCACTCAGTAAGTATCAGGTGCTCAGTATATTGAAACGATCAGATAATGGGCAACTCTCCAGGTAGCACAGATACAGAGATATACAGTTTTAATGTAGGGAGAAGATTTTAACTTTGATAGATAGGCTTTAGCCTCCTGTTTGAATGAAGGAGAAGGAAAAGGCAAAAGATGGAGTTCCAAGTGTGAGGAAGGAAATCTAAAGATCTGTTGGAAAAGAATGCTAAAGAGCGTCTTTGGGACATATGCTGCATGCATTTGCACACAGTCATAAAGTGATGGACAAACCTCAAAAGGTTTAAGAGATGGGGTTGGATAAGGAGCCAAATTTTTGGAAGCTTATCTAAGGATACAATCAACCCAACCTACAAAATTGAGTTGGAAACCTCTCAAGGAAGCCTGTGTCAGTGAGATTTCCAGTTCTTCCCACTACCATTCAGACCAGAAACTAACATCATGATAATAACATCATGATAACTGACCTTTCTTTCAGAGCCTCAATAGGCCTGGGAAATAGAATAGCATGTGACAATGAAAAATAATAGTAACCAAACTTTTAGAAACCTCGAAGATTCTGAACTGATTCAGGATTTGGGTGAAAGTTCAGTCTTTTTGTTTGTTTGTTTTTCTTTGGCTTTGTTCTTTTGTTTTTATTTTTTTGAATTATCTGTTCCACTTCACATGTTCATAATACATATATTAATTACCTTGCGGTCATTTGGCTAGTTATCTGGAAATGCCAAGGTTTGTACAGTTAATGTGCTTTATTTACACTCAGGCCCGGGCTGGACTTTAACTCTAGTTGTATTATATCTCATTAGGAAAGGTCCACCATGCAAACTCACTACACTGTTCTTAAGTTTATAACCCGCTCCCTTTTTTAGTTGCATTAGGACAAAAAGATTTGTGCTTCTACTCAAATCTCTTGACTATCAACTGGACCATTGCACCAGACTGATTTAGAGACACTGTATAAAGTTAAGGATCTTTTGCTATTCACAAGTGCTTAGATCATCACCAAACTGAATTTCAATACTTTAGAGAAAAAAAGACTGACTTTTTCTGAAGTGTTGTTGAAGCAAAATGCAGATACTCTAAAGAGGACAGGTTATCTTTGGCCGTGGTCCAATTTCCTGGGAATCGGACAGAGAAGAGCTTAACTTTTCACAGTCCACTGCACTTGTGCTTAGGTTTTAATAAGTTTTATAAAAGGAAGTCAAGAAGTGCAGATGCTAGTCAAGCTGTAAGCTCCCTGGGGCAGAGATTATGTTGTTTTCTGTGTTTTGTACACTGCCAAGCAAATTGTCAGCATGGAACAAATAACAGATTGGCAATAATAATAATAATCATTGAAACATCATGAAGTTGGTTGCAAGCCCTATTTTCCAAATTTTGATGGTTTTAATGGGATTCTTAGCAGCCGGAAATTCACCATGCAAGTTCTCATCCCGTACGCAGGGGTTTGTTGCAATATTTGATAGCAATCAGTTAGCAGATTTCAGGTTTAGAGAGATGAGCTAATGTAATATAATTTGTGAGACAATATGGGTTAGGGTTTCATTCTTTTTTCTTCATTTTTCTCCATATAGTGCTGCGATAAAACCTTTTTAAAGCACTGGATGGAATTAAATGTGGATGAGATAAAAAAGCATCTTTAGCTCCTCCCAAGTTCAATTAATTAATATCAATAAGTAAAACTGGCATTTCACCATGCTCAGTATAAGCAATTCCTTATTTGTATCGAAAGAATTCCCACCAGATGACTTATTTAATTTACAGACTACATTTATTGTCCTAATAATTATCCTCATTAGGAATACCTACCTGAAAATAAAATGTATTGCTCTCATACCTATTAGATAAATGAATCAGATTTACCTAATGATGGGATAAATTCAGATGTGATATGTAAGGTGGTGTAAGGTTCACGTTGATAAAGGATTCTGATGTAGTGTAATTGACACACCTAGGAGACAGAAAAAAGTGTAAGGTATGGGGGAGAGAGGACGTCTAATACAACCTTCTTATGCTATCTTATTTGCTTTGCTGTCCTCTCTTCTGGTCTCCAGCATGCAATTTACACCAATTCATGATGCTCCCCAAGACACACAGTCACTTGGATCTACTCCCTGATGTTGATGTGTAACTTACACTGCCTTAAACATAACTTCTGAATGAGGGCCTGCTTATTTGAAACTTGAAAATATTTTTCCCTCACTACCATTGATGAGTGATAAACTCTAAATACAGGTGAAATATTAAGTGGCTTCATTTTAAAGAGAGCAAATAAATGTGTATCTGTATCTACATTTTACTAGAAATTATAATTGGCAAGATTCTGGATATAGTTGAACTCAGGATGTGAATGATAAAATACTGATGCTATACCTTTTAATTTATTACCTAGATTATCCACCCTCTACATTTTCCACCCTGTTCTCTCTCCTTCATGAGTTGTGTTTTCACTAGACTGGCATTTTCCTACTCTGATGAATTAACTGTCAATTGAAGTTAGTGAGATAAATCAAAACAAATGGACACAGAACTCCATATTGACTTTCTCACTGCCGGATTCTGAAAACCATTTTCTGAAAACTGTGCTGCTATTATGCTCACTTAGTTCTAAGCAAATTTACAAGAAAGGAGAAATTGTGGGGATGCAGGTGTTTAATAGCCACCAATTACATTTTCATTACCTTTATTTTACCTTAGATTTTTGTAAACAATGCTTATTATTCACATGGAACCAAAATACTGATATTGCATAAGAAAAGCATTTTGTCTCTCTCTTCAGAATGTTCAAGGATTTAGAAAATGCCTAAATGCAAATTTAAGACTTTTAAAATTAGGGCCTCGTCTACACTAGAACATTTTTCTGGTATAGCTATACTGGCAAAGTGTTCCAGCGCAGCTGCAGCTTATATCAAAGAATCATGCTAGCCTTTTTCTCAACTGCATCGCATTGTTGACTCGTATTTAATTTGTGATCCACTATGGCCCCAGATTTTTTTTAGCAGTAGTACCACCTAGCTACTTATTCCCCATTTTGTAGTTGTGGATTTGATTTTTTCCTTCCTAAGTGTGTGTTGCTGTTTGCATTTCTCCTTATTAAATTTTGTCTTGTTGATTTTAGACCTATTCTCCAATTTGTCAAGGTCATTTTGAATTCTAATCCTGGCCTCCAAATTACTAGCAACCCCTCCCAAGTTGGTGTCATCTGCAAATTTTATAAGTATACACTCCATTCCATTATCCAAGTTATTAATGAAAATTTGAATAGTACAGGACCCAGGACCTGACCCCTGAGGGACCCCACTAGACAGGGCTGGATTTACGGGCAGGCAACCACTTGTAGTGCTGGGGTTGGAGGCTACTGGGCTCAGGGGGTTGTTTTTGTTGGTGGTGACAAAGGAAAAATAGAACATTTGAAGTGAAATGTTTTGCAAATCCTAGCGTGCAAATGTATCCTTTTACATGACCAGGATAAATCATGCCCACAAATCATGCGTAAAAGTCATGAAATGGGCTACAAATGAAATTAAAAAATAAGATAGTCAAAAATTTAACAGATGGGGGGAGGCACCATTTGGGCTAGGACCAGCCCTACCCCTAGATGTGTTCCCCCAGTTTGATAGCAAACCATTAATAACTAATCTTTCAGTATGGTCTTTCAGCTAGTTTTGCCACCCACTTTAGTAATTTCATCTAGACCACATTTCCCTAGTTTGCTTTGGAAGATTCTATAGGCTGATTATATCTCTGAATTAATGACTGTATCTGAAGTTCTGCTGTGCAAGTAGGTTGGGAGTGAGCCTAAAATTATGTTGTCTGTCTAACTTCCTTTCAGATCACTCTGAAATTAAGTCTGGAGCACAAATAACTTTCCATGCTTCCTGTATCTTTAAGCAGAGAGCCAGTATGATCTGGATTGGCCTGGAATCTGTGGTCTATGAACTATTAAATTCTAATCTTGGTTTTGCATTTGCTTGTTGAGTCACTGTGTGCAAGTCATTTAACCTCTCTGCCTCAGTTTCCCCATGTGTAAAATGTGGATATTTTCTTGTCTAATAAGTCTTGAGGTAGGTAGAACCACATATAGTCCATGTTATTGGCAGTAAATAAAATCATCCATACATTTCATGGGCTGTGTTGTGTGTTTGTGATGGTTTTATCAATTAAGGAAAAACAGTCAAGCTAAAGTGTCTGAAATGTAGACTTGTTTAAGTGACATTTTAGTTTTGGACTAACATGGAAAAGCTTCTAAAGTAAAAAACAGTGATTCCACTCATTGCATGGGAGGGGGAATTCACTGTAATCTAATGTCATACAAAACAAAAGTATCTGGCAAAAGTGATAAATGACTGTCTTAAAATACGAGAATACAAATCCACATAAAAGTTAATGTCTGAAGCAGTGCCACTGTAGTGCAGTGAATCTCAAACACTAGCCATATCTCTGACTTATCTTAGTGACTCTGTATGGTACCATAAATAAGAGAGAGCATATGCCTGTCATACAGCAAGTGTGGAAATCTTTATTTGTTATATTTTAAACAACTACCGTTTAATACTTGGCTTGGAAATAATTTCTAGATCAACTAGCTCATTTATTCATGATTATATCACTTGATCATGTGTTGTGTTGTCCTGTGTAGCCAACATCAGATTTAGCAAATAAAGTTAGTCCCATCTCATCTTGAAGGGCTCTTATAAAGTTTAATTTAAAAAGTAAGAGATTAAAAAAGAGTGTGCGCAGCGGAATGGATGGAGAAGAGAGGTAAAGCTGTCTCAGCAGTAGGTTAATTGGAGAGTGGAATACCAGTGTAGATGGGAGCACATAGTTTCCTTGGACAATGTGCTAAAGAACCGGGAGCTGGGAAGGACCAGCTGGGATTGTTAGTGAATTAGCTGAAGTCAGAAACCCCTGAATGAAGCAAAGAAGTAAAGGGGAAATGAAGGTTAGGGTATAATTCAGTCTAAATTAGGTGGGCCATTCACAATGCATAAAAGGGCTCTGAGCTTCCTTTCTTGGGGAAAATGGGTAGGAAAGCTCACTTTTGTTTAGATGTGGGGTGAGTGGTTGATTTTAAGAATGTATTACCTACATCCAGTAGTGTTGGGAGCGTATTATCCCACATGGATTTGGAGGAAGTATTGAAAATAATCATCCATGTCATGAACTTGAATGGCAATAGGTTTAATAAGATAGAATTAAATCAGTTATGCTGCAAAATATATTTAAATCAACCATGAATTACTTGAAGCAAAGTCTATTTCTATATTTTTAGCTTTGTTTTCTGCCTAATAAAGACAAAATCTCTAGCTGAAGTCACCTCTGAACTTTGGGTGTTGTGGCCAGGCCCATCTCTACTTGTCTTAGAAAAGAAGTAAGTACAGCAACATTTGCATATGTTTGTCAGTCTCCCTTGGTTCCGTTGTCTTGTTTTTAACAGGTCGAACCATTGGAAATGACATTGCTGACATGAAAAAGTGTGCGTCTACAGAATAAACTTGCTCTCCATAAATTCCAAATCACCATTGTAGGAAGTCATTAATTTTATTTGATCATAAAAAAGAGAGGCTATAATGGTTATTGTAATTGTCTTAATTTTTTTCCCCCTCTAAGAAAGTGTGTGAAAACAGAGAACATTTGAACTAGTCTGGTAATCCCATCATTCACTTCAGTCTAGTTATGAATCCAAACAAAAGAGGAGGAATCATTTGATTCTCATCAATATTTTTTTTTCCCAATCCAGGAGCTTCACATCCACAGTTCAGAGCACTTAGATAGGTTATCAGGTTCCAAAGATATATTTTAACTACCTTGTACTGTACTTGCATTTTATATATAGTTTCCTATTTCGTACTTCTTGTATATGCCATTGAGATCAACAAAGCAGCATTGCCAATAGGAGTTCAGTGCATCTTTATGTTCAGTGCATTTTTTAATTAGAATTCTTTTGCTTCCCTTTTGTTGACTCCAATATAGACTCAGTAATGTTTTGGATGGGATAGTTTGCATTTTCCAAATCTATAAAGATGACACTGTCCGTTTTAGTGTGCTGACTTCTAATTAGCCCAGGTTAGGTAGAGACAGATAGTTTAGCAGTCTTTGAAATATCAAATAGCTGGCAAGGAGTTTGGTCTTTTGGTTCCAGATGGGATTTTGTGATCAATTAGTTTGTGGTTTGGAAGTCCGAAATTCAAATAACCTATTATTTGGTCAGATCATCTGACTTCCAGTAATAGTAAACAGTTGTGATGTGCCAGGGTATTAGGAGGAGACTCTGCCCTATGCCATGGAAATGGAGAATATTGTGGCAGAGAAGCACTTGGTTAATTTTACAAATGACATTAATAATGTAACCTGCATAGCATGATATCATCAGGATGCTGCATCCAATGTAAGGCCCTTAGCCTGCAAAGTCATCTTCTAGCATGGACCTGTATGTAGTTCAGTGGGACTCTGTACAGGTGCAGGGGTCCATGCTAATTAATCCTGATGCGAGATTTGGGAAAAAAAGGTAGCAATGGTTATTTATTAATTCATAGTCAAGAAGTGCCGGTCCTGTGCTCTAGGTGACTTTTCTTAGAAAAACACTTACATAGACAGAAAACTAATAGTTTCACCAAAAACAAAAGATAGACAATAACCAACTAGAGAGACAAGCCCAAACAGAAGCCCAACAAAGACCCACAAGTGCTAGCCATCACTGCACCTCCACTCCCCAAAAGCCTGAAGAAAGAGATGGCTTTGCACCATGCCTTGGAGGTCCCCAAATTCAGGCTGTTTGAGACTGGATGGAGAGTAAACTCTAAAGGTGAGGGCCTCTCTTGGAAAATACGCTGCTGCCCCCCGCTCCCCCCCCCCCATACTGAATTTGTTCTGGTGCTTCTGCTGACCTCAAGTGTGTAACAGGCAGAGGCATTCTATCAGCTCCAAACCATTCAGTGCTGCATAATTGAATATATCTGTATGTTGAATAGTGGCTGTTCTCTTTCAGGGGTGCAAATACATGTAATATAATAAAATGAGGGGACGGGGGGGTTACTATATGTTCGTAGTGGTAGCTCAAACCAGGGTTAAAATTATAGGTATTTTTCTCTTCTGTGTTAAAAGAAATCTCCTTTCAAAGACTGTGTTTGTCTCCAGTGCAGTGCTTTGTAATTGTTCAGAAGAGTTCTCCTGCTTGGCTCTTTCTGATATCACCTTATAAAATGTTCTCATGAAATGTTTATGAAATCTGAAGAACTGCTTGCCTGTGGCTTACAGCACTTGGTATCTTCCCAATGCTACATGAGAGCACTTTATGAGGATAATACACTACTGTCTTACTTCCCAGGGATGTAACTGCTTGCCTGTGGCTTACAGCACTTGGTATCTTCCCAATGCTACATGAGAGCACTTTATGAGGATAATGCACTACTGTCTTACTTCCCAGGGATGTCACTTGATTGATGTTTGATGAGTGCTTTGAGATCTATGATTCTAGCAGCTTCATGCATTTAAAGTTTGGGTAGTGAGGCAGCTATCTAGATAATGTAGTCTTCAAGATAGTGCAGAGCGTGACTATATCACCAGGTCATTCAGCTTCTGAAATAGAGAAATTAATATTAGCTTCTTTTTTAGAAAGTCATGCAATGTTAGGTTTTATTTCTACATGGTAGAATCTATCGCGAGCCAGACACAGAAATATCATGCTGGCCTACTGATGAGCTAAATCCTGACCGATTGTTGGTATTTTGTTATATTGAAGATAAAATGCGTAACAAAGGGAATTACACATGGTTGCTGTAGTCTGAGCAGAATTCCACAAGTGTCAAATAAAGAGGTAGAAGGGTCTCTCTCTGCACTGTAGCTGCCACAGCCCAAATCCATTTCTCTATGTTTATTCAAAAGGCTTATGTCAAGCCCAGTCAATTTAAATGAGATTCAGAACTGGAACAGCAAAATAAGTGTTCAATCAAAGTATTTGATAAATCACTTAAACAATCTTGCAGGTTGCAAATTCTGTAAATGTAAGTTCTGCACTTATTCAAAACTAGTGAATGTGACAAGACTAAGAGACAGGAAAGTCAAAACAGCAGGAAGAAAAACTAAGATCCTTTGATAAGATTAAAATACCAGCAATGTAAGTGGTAAGCAGGTAGAACTATGCTGCTTGTATGGCTTTTTAACCAATACTTGAGCATTTAGAAGGAGAATATACAGATGGGATAAAGAAGAGAAGGCTGATTTGGTGATTGCAGTACAATTTTACTTTTACTTCAGGGTATGTGTGTTTTCTTTAATAACTTGAATAGCATACTTTGGACGGGCAGAAAAGTTTTTTTCTTATTAAATAGAATGACAAGTGACTATAAAAATGGGAGAGGGGAAAATCTCAACAAAACTGATTGTTTCTGAATAGTAAATAATTTTTCCTTGGTTAATCACCTTTTAGCACTTAATTCCTCTCGAGGATTTTATTCTGGTGTCCCCACATGAAAACAAAAATGTTACAACAAACTAGTTGGACTTGACTCTAAATTAATTATTTTTTCCTCAACTACTCCGGAACATACATCTGTCAAACTCTGTATTTAATGCCCCTCTTGCTGCAATTTTGACTATCTCAAACAACAACAAAAATGGAAGAAATTAAAGCAATAGAAACTCTTCTTTGATTAACTGCCAAAATTAAATCCATTTATTTGACAGTCCCCCACTTTCTCTCCTCCATCCCTAGACATGAGGCTATGGTGGTTGTTAAATTATGGAGGAGAGGGAATTTATTTATTATCAGTATAAATACAAACAGGCAAAAAGCAAGATTTGAAATAGTAACATTTTTTCTTATTAACAAAATGAAACTGAATGATCACATCCTTCTTGGGTGCTGCCATGATTCACAGCCTGTGTGATTTTTTTTTTTAAATGCACTTGTTGCCAGTGCTTCTCCTGTTTGTCTCTGTTTTGGTTCAACCTCCTTCCAGCCTCAGCCCCTTATTCATGACAACACAGGACCTCTGAGTTGTCCCTTATTTATCACCCCCAAGTGTATTTCTATTCCTCAGAAACTTGGCATTCCCTCACTTCCGTCAGTTGCATCAGAAACGTTGGCTCATGAAAGTGAGGACGTAGTAAAAGTTGTTTAACTTTTCTCACACACACAATCCTTAGAACACAAACAAAATAAATACTTAGGAGGAAGATTATACTAGAAGCCAGAAGACCTGGGCAAATCTATCCCTGGCGCTTCCCAGGCTACTTCAGTGATTTAAGGCAAGTCATTTAACTTTGCCTCTTTCCCTCCCCAATATTTCTTACAGGGGGTTGTGTGTTTTAAGGGCTTGATCCTGCCCTGAGAACCATGCATCCTTGGACATTTGCCTGCTCTGGTCTCCGCACAAGGTCCAGAGCCTAAATCATTAAAGTTTGTAAACACGTTTTGATTCTCAGAAGGAAGGCACTTTAGCGGTGGCAAAGCATTACATGTAGTAAAATGTCTTGTCTCCCATACATGGGCCTCGGCAGGCTTGCAGGATGGTGTGCTTGGGACATATGCTTTATGGTTACTAGAGTGTTAGTTTTCTCTTGCACTCTTTGGGTGTCGAGCTCAGTTTTGCTTCATGGTCTCTTACTCCCTAAGAATGCACAAGGAGAGCCTCTCCTAAACATAATGCTTTTACTAAAGCACTGAAAAACATACAGCGTAAATGAAACTAGTAAAGGTTCTCATTCTAGAGCAGTAGCTATTCAAGTACCTCCGGTACAAGGGAAGATACATATTTTCTTGACTTTCCAGTCAGTACATACCATTCTTACTTGTTCTACTAACATCTGAAAATAGCTTATATTCTTGTAATACTTGGTACCTGAATGTACAAACAAATTGTGCTCACTACATGTAACAAACAAATCTGGTATTTGGGAAATGCCAAATTTCTATTCAATATGGACATTTGGTCATGAAAAAATGGAGTAACAATGAACAGGATCATTCCTGCCCTTAAATTGGAATGTAAGTTGTCTGATCACCTCAGCTGAATTCATACACTGTTACAGCTTCAGTTCTCTGCTCCACTTCCGTATGTAGGGAAGAAAACTAATTTTTGCATATGCAAGGCCAAATCCTACCCTTGGAATTACACAGAGAAATCCCATGAACGTCAATACCACAGTCTCTAATACGTTATAAAGTCTTTAATTTTCGGAAGTAGTAAATTATATATTGTGTAGCAGAGCTATCACATGGCCCATAAACTTTGGGGGCTTCAGGCAATGGGTTGTCTGAAGAGCAGCCCAAATGATTTAGGAGACTTCCCTTTTTGTGCATTATTTAAAAGGAGCAACATTTCTACCCCTAAATATAGAAAGGAGGTATCAGTCCACATTAGAGCTAATGATATGACTTGTGCCTGCAGTTTTACTAAAACAGTACAAAAAATCAAACAAAAACAACTTATCAATCCCTTTTCTGAAGAACAAACACAGCGAAATCAATTTCTTTTGAATTTTGAAATATAGTTGACTCTGACAATTTTTAAATCAGGATTCATCCTGCAATTAAGTTTCTTCCAGTGAGCTGTGGAAGATGCAATAATGAATGTTTAAAGGGGTATTGCAATGGATCCTATATTAATATCAATACTGTGTCATTAAAAAATATGTTTTTTGCTTAAGTTGAATCAGGATTTTTTTCACTTTCAGTAACAGCGTCTCACTTTTAGGAGGGCCCTCCTGCTGTTTTCCAACCTTCTTTATCCTGTACTAATGCATATTTTTACTGCTAATTATTTTGTGCTGAGCAGAACACACATTGTAATGTATGAAATTTGACATAGATATAGATATATGTATACAGACTCGTATGTAATTGGTCCTTTCAGGCTTTTAACTATTCAGCTAATTGTATCCTGTATAAGTACTACATTCGAGGTGGAATTATAAAGATACAGACACCTTTATTTTCTGTTATGTCCATGGCATATTCTAGCAGACATGGAGAGGTTAAGTGTGTGTTGTGTGTGTTGCATGCATGCGAGTGTGTGCGCGCGCGCAGTCTGTTGTTCCATTCTTCTTAAAATCCTTCACCACAGTAGGCAAAATGGATGAAACATGGAGGAAAAAAGAGACAATAAATAGTTTCCTAACCTGGCTTTGATAATAGAGAAAGTTCGTTAGATTTATTAATCCTCATTTTCCTTTGGACTGTCAGGTTTGGAGTGACAGTAAAAAAGCTTGTGACGACTTTGGCTAATTTGCACTCCATTCACTTTCTCATGAAAACCCATCAGGACGACTGAAGAACTGCTCTGCAATTGACCTTATTCAATGGCAGAGTGATATACTGGGAAACAGGCCAGTTTTCACAATGCCAAAAAGAGCAAATTGGACGGAATCTTTGTTCCTCTCTTTCTTTCTCTTTCCTTTTTATGCCAGTCTTGCTCTAGTTAAGCTCCCTCATTTGTTCCAGCAGTAGCTCTAGGGTTCAGGTCACCCTCTGGGGCTGCCATTGCAGGTGATCACTGGACTGCTTGTCTGACATGTAGAGGGAGGGTGAGTAGGAAGGGAGTAAGGTGACCAGATGCCCCGATTTTATAGGGACAGTCCCGATATTTGGGGCTTTTTCTTAGGCGCCTATTACCCCTCGCCCCTCTATCCTGATTTTTCACACTTGCTGTCTGGTCACCCTAGTTGCGGAGAGGTTTGAGATTAGGGACTCTGGCACAATGAGATAAAGTCCAAGACCACAGTGTCCTGGTCAGGTTTGTGTTTAGTGAGTATTTTTAAGTGTACAAATTGCTAATACGAAAGAGTCCTTACGTAACCAATAGCTGAAAGGCAGTTCAGCTCTATAGTTTATTATATTTGGTCTTTTGGGTGAGGCGTAAAATTGGTTCCTGACTCCAAGTGGCCGTTACAGGAACTATAACTCTTTTGAGAGGGTAGGGTTGTGAACTCCAGTAACCTGGCCCAATCCCAGTGAAAGTGATGACGTTCTGCCTCCCGCAATTCCCCTTGAAGTTTCTACTAAATATTGTATTCTTCATATCCTGAGTAGCCCATGAAGTGCTGTCGCGAGCTATAATACATGTGCTAGGTTTCACCTCAGAGGGGGTTGCTTTTCACTTTGATGGATGAAAATGGTCCTTGTGTGTGTTTGAGAAAGCATTCTTTTGGCTGAAGGATGCTGTACTCTGCAAATGAAAGACAATTAGCTGTGTCATTTAGAAGCCCTAGTAAAAATGCACTGGTACCCATTGGATATGCTGCATCCTCAGTATGTGCAGAGCAGTAACGGGACAGCTGTGATTCACTGTGCTTAAAAATACACTAAGGTTCAGGTGACCTCCATAATAACCTGTGAGAACAAATGTTAAACTTGACACATAATCCAAAACCTAAAAGTCCATTTGTACATTTCCCCCATTGCAACCACAACCCCTTGTGCTTTTTAATTGTCTAACTGTATATAATAGTATATGGATCCTACTAGAAACATTGACACAAAGGGCTCTCTGACCTCATTCCAGCCTGTTTCTTATGTTTCTAGTTACACCGAGCTATATTTTGTTTTCTCTTTCCTTCATTTTCTCTTTTCCCCCATTCTCCTCTTTTCAGTGAAGCAGGAAAGAAAAACATACCCTCCCCCGCACCAAAAAATCCCCACAAAAAAACCAAAGACATGCCACACACCCATAGAGAAGGTGAGCAGAAGATGATTGCACAGCTTCCGACCCTCCGCTAGCTTGTACTGAACACATTTCACTTCTAATTCTAAAAGCAAAGCGCTAACTTTGAAGGTTTCTAATATTCCTGATTTTGGAATCTGATCCATGTTGCTCCTGCTGAAGTTAATGGATTTCCAGCTGCTCAGGATCTCTGTGGCTCAAGTCCTGTCATCCAATCTTGCACTGAGTGTCTTTACCTCCAACTCTATTCATTGGAAGTTGAGATCACTCAGTAACTTGCAATATTGGGCCCTTATTTAGGTGAAAGTTAAAATCAGAATGAAGTTGCATAAAACTCTTTTTGGAAATCTTGTGGCTGTAATTCTGCCTGTGTGGTGCTACCAGGAAGAGGGGAGAATTGTCATCCGGAAAAGTGATCATTATGTGTTGCATCTTGTATCCCACCTTTAAACTACAAAGTGAAACATGTGACAGTAAGTGTTACTCAGGAAAGGTTCAGGACTCCTTGGAGGCAAGTCCAATTGCCAGAAAAGGTTCGGCAGAGTCATTGGAAGCAATCCCACGTGTTACAACCACACATCTGTCTCAACCCTATTCTGGAAGAAGAATCTCCAAAAGCAAGAAGATACTTTTGTGTCCAGGACTAATTGGGCCAGGGGCCTTTTGCTGAATCACACAAGAAAGAGCCCAATTGGGGTGCTGTCCATTTATTTATTTTTAATAAAATTTCCCATAGGAACCAGACTGATACCCCCAACTCCTTTTACCCTGGGTGGGCACTCAAGAGCCTTCCTATAAATTTTGATCACTTGTGACCATTTCATCTATATATGAGTCAGCAACCTGGGAATGAAAGGCTCCATAGGCTGTTGAAAATTCAGGGGCCAATAAGGACAGAGACCAACATTAATAGCTGGTCCGAATGACCACCCACTTACCTGCTTTTTGAAACACTGGAATAAGCTACCGCTTACCCCGTCGTGGCTGCAATAGAACGGGAGAGATGACAGCTGCCTACAGCTGATGCCTGCCTGCCCACGCGTTGATACCCTCATCCCGGTGCATCCTTATAATCCAAGGTTTATTCAGCCTGGGCCTGCGCAATTCTTGGGCCAGCAGTGATGGCTATTTACCCTATCCAACAACGTTTCTGACCCAGCCGGTTAGACACACCAGTGTAGACCCATAGTAAGCCACCTTGCAAGCAAGGACTACCATTGGCCAGCTTCAGTGCTGCCCAGGGGTTAGGCATATCCTCTTTGCTCCGGTCTGTAATCATGTGCCAGATGCCATGGCCAGCGCTATTATGAATCCTCTAAGAGATTTAGTCCACTAAAATACTGCCGTTTAGCCATATAACTCCTATGATTTGGAATATTTAATGCTACAAAGGACTTTCTTTATTTTACTTATTAATTGACTTTCAATTTATACACACATTTCATAAAATGGAGCATGTATCCTTTGCTCTGGGCTATTCTTGACACATTTTAAACATACAAATAGACTATTCAAGGGAATCCCTTCAGCCAAAATACAAATAAATAATAACCTAGCAGCTAAATACACGTTGCTGATCATTGTGATCTCCCACCAGAGCCCTCTTGATTCTTCTCAACTAGGGAAAACAAATGTTTCTTATATCCTTGTATTTTAAATACCAAGACTATATAAGCACAGTGCCCAAGGTGATATAAGCTATCTATCTAATATGAGCGTTTCCAGATGCACATCAGTTAAATTACAGTAGGAATATTTTTTAGATTTTTATTATGGAGAGTACAGGCAGGTGTCTATTATACCAAATATACAGAGAGATTATACCAGTCTCAGAAAAATGATCAGAAATGGAATTAAGCCATGAACAATATTATAAAACACCATACAAGCACTTGTTTCTGTTCCATTGTTTATTAGACATGAATCTGAAGGTTTCATCCATTGTGAAGAAAGTAGTTTAATTTTTTTTTTAAAGTTTGAAGAACTGAAATAATCAAAAAGAGCTGATTTTTCCCCCCATGTAGTTCTGCTGGGGAGGGGTGGGGGAAGACAACTTAAGGAATGTCAGGGTCCTAAATCATTTAGCAGATATCAACAAGTACGCTGTTCTTCCGCCCAAACTTCACCAACTGGTTAAACATACTTGAAGCCTGTTCTCCTGATGGCAGTAGAGGTTTCTGTTCAGAAATGCCAGTTTTTCACTGCATAAAACCTTGCCCTTTTCTGATGAAATTTGTCTATATTCAAAATTTGTCTATATGATAAAATAAAGCAGCATCTTTCTGAAATAACAGCATTTTGGGAAAGCTCTAATCTCTCCAAAGCGACATCGGCTTAAAAAAAGCAATCCAGCTGAGTCAGCAAACCTTGGATTGACTCATTCTTTTTCAGGAAAGTCACTCATGCTACATGTTATAGACTCCTATAGAAAGGTTACAACCCTCCTGTGTATTTAGATTGTTAAAATAAATCAACATGTTGGAGTGGGGAGAATAGTGGAAATAATGTAGATTTTTCTTTGCCATTTTTTCATGGATATATATTAATACGAGGGAAAGCGGCATAACTAATATAAGTCATGCTCTGTGGGATATACCTAGGGTATGATATGACACTAGATAGACACTATATGTGTGACCGTTGTATATTTCTTATCATTTAAAAAACCATACCGTGACTCTTTGTTGTAGATGGTAGTGTGTGACCTTACTTCTGCCTCTCACTCTTCCTGTGTATCTCGTAGTCTCACTGGCATCATTCTGTCATCTTCTTGCCCTCCTCCTTCTGGTGCCCCTCTGGTCCTCCACTTTCCCCTTCTCTCTCTCAAATTCTGCCCATGTCCGCACCCTCATTAATCAATGTCAAGTCGCAGAGTGTACAACAAGGGCTGTATTCTTCATCTGCCCCCTCAGTCCTCATACATCCCATTGTTCTGAAAAACTGATTCAGATGGCACGAAAACAGCCAATGCAGCACATAAAAGAGATGAGACAAAAATGAAAAGAATCAAGGGGGGGGGGGGGGGAAGAAGAGGAGGCATTTTTTTCCCTTGAAACACTCGAATAAATTCTCGGCAATGATAATTTAAATTATTCATACATTTATGAAAACATCCATTGAAAAGTGAAGTGTATGATGCTCTTTGTCTATTTTACTCGTCTCTTGTTTGTGATTAACCTTTACTGTAACTTGGGGTGGTACTGCCAGGCTCACAAAGGCCAGACTTTTCTTTCCATGGGAAAAAAATGTTTCATCGTATCAAAATGAAAAATTAAGTGGAGGTATTTAGTGCTGATGTGGCAATTTACAAAGCATTAAAGATGCAGTGTTATCCATGTCCAAAGACTGTCTGTTCAACAAAAATATACAAAGCAAGACTTTAACAGTATGTTCTCTTACAGCTGAGCTTGACATATATATTCCACTTTCAAAACCATGAAGCCCTCCAGGAGCCAAGTAACTTGACATCACACGATATACAGGATTTACTGTACTTAAATAAGCAGAATGTATGTACTTATGAACACACATACACACACACTCAAAAGTGTAAAGTGAATTGAAAGTCTCTGATTCTTTTAATTTCAACTCCTCCTAAACTTTGCAAGCTAAGATTGTCCAAACACAATATCTATGAAAAGTTTGTTTATAGAGTGATATTAATATGCTTAACTGCAGTAAGAATTGAGGCTCAGTTTGAGCCTCATCCAATCCCATTGAAATCAATGGGAGTCTTTCCATGGCATTTCACTGGGCATTTTATCAAGCCCTGTGATCACTGACTGATTTTCTAAGTTCTTGGCTTGTGGCTAGATAGATAATAGGTAACTTATACTACAGTTTGACAAACTAATTTCAGATATAAGAACAGGCCTCAACTTGTAGTCTGCTAGATTTGAGAAAGTAAGGTGGGGTGAGGGAATTGCATTTTTGGCATGCCTCTGTAATTTTTGCTTTCTGCTCAGACCAAAAGAAATACTTAACGAAAGGCTTTCCTTATAGCATGAGTGTCTTGGTTGTAACTCATCAAATTTCCACCCAACCGCCCAACAAAAGAGATTTAGATAACTTCAAATAATCCATAAATAATCACCCAGATATTTGTATTCTCAAGTGAAAACATTTCATCCTGCAAACATTTTTTATGTTTTTTCCATAGCTATTTGATTAATCTTGTTTTCCCCCCACCTTAGTACTTGGAATGGGAACCATTGTCTAGCGATTAAAACCAAGGGATTGGAAGCAGAAATCTAGTTACTATTCCTCTATTAACTCCCCAATTGACTTCCTTCGTGACCTTGGACAAGTCACCAATATTCTTATTGCTTCAGTTTCTCTTTCTACAAATGAGTATTATAGTAATAAGTACCTACATCGAAGGGGTGATTAGAGACTTACTGTATCAATATTAAAATGCTTTGAGATCCTCAAGATAGACACTATAAGAGCCTGACCATTGAAATTAAAGGCAGTCTCTCCATTTTCCTTCATGGCTTTACATGAGACTGTAGGGGGCAAGCATAGTTATTGTTAATTCATTTTCCTGGTGTTCCAGCTTTTGTTTTACACCTTTCTTTTTCTCCCCACCCCCCTCCATCCCTTGAGACAAAGCCTTCATGTTTTGTTCTCTCTTTTCAGTTTATCTGCCTAGCAATTTCTAGAGAACAGTTTCAACGCAGTCTCTGGGTTTGTATTTTACAAAGGTGAAGCATATGCAGTCTTGTTTCAGCAGAAAACTTTTTTTTTTTTTTTTTAAGTAAATCTGCTAAAGGAGGCTGTCATCTTTAGGATACAGTATTTATGCAAAAAGTACAGTGGAAAATTGTATATTAAAAGAGGAAAGGAGCTAAAGAAAAAGTCCTAAATCAAACTCCTGGCAATATACTGTCTTGCTGTGTATTTCTTGTTCAGCTGCGATTCCTTTCTCCTGGAAGTTATCCAATGCTTCCTGGCTTCAAAAAGTTATCCAACGCTTCAAAAGTGATCTGGGGATACTGGCAATTCAGAATGTTTTTTTTTTTGTTTTAACTATACTGGATATATGGAGTAATAGGTAAACTTCCAATGGGTCTGAGATTTGTTTTGGTTCAAATAGACATCTGCAATTCCAGTTACTTTTCTGAACTGATTTGAAGAAATCCTCCCCCGCTGCTCCAAGCCAGTCTGCAGCTTCTGACTGAGTAGCAGGCACCACAGGGACCCCCACCCCTCCCATTTAAGCGACAGATCAAGTTGGCCTCAGGATCAGCCAGCCGGGTACAGAATCTGCTTGCCATAGAGTTACTCTACACGCTGAACACATCCTCGCTCAGACATAGACTAAGATCTGGCATTTACACAAATTGCCTCTCTCTCAGGATAACTCATGAGCATCTCTTCTTAGCTGATCCTGGGAATTATAGACGCTTCCCACCCCCAGGCACATGTACAACAAGAGTCAAAAACCAAACACACATATTCATACCTGTAAGTCCTCAAAGTTTCAGTCTGACTTTTGGGTGAGAATCATGTGAGGGGACCCAGGTCACTGCAAATAAAGGCTGTGGATAGCAAATACAAGTAACGATGGTCCCTGCGTCGCTTCACAGTGTTTGTGATTTATAGTGAATAGTGCATCCCTTTCGTTATGTTTTTAAATGATTTCAGCAGGGAATTAAATGGTTAATCCTCACCCTGGTGGGGGAGGGGGGAATAGAAAACTTCTTGTGCAATGAATTCTCTGGGACCCAGGATACCAATGTGGGGTTCTGGGTGTGTGTGTGTGTGTGTAGAATTCTGCAATTGCAGCTCTATAGTGATTCCCTTTCTAACCCCCATTGACTGGGACAGTTATGTGATATCCCCCACACCTGCACTTTGCCCATACAAGGTATCTCGATGCCTCAGTTATGCAGCAGCTTCCCTCCTCCCACCACAGTAACCAGTGCTGGGGTCTGGGAAGGTAGCCAAATGCCACTGAGGACACTGGAGTAATAAATCATCCTCCTTCCAACATCTGCAGGCCCGAAAGACTCGCCCCTCGCTGATGATGATCCCCCCTCCTCCCCCCCCAAGCCCCGCTTTTTATCCTGTCCCTCTCTGACAAAACACCTATTGTCATAGCCGGAGTGAAGAAGAGTCCTTTTTCCTTTACAAAGGCCCTCTGAAGGCAAGTTGTGAGCTGCCAGAGAAGATGCCTATGGCTCTGCAGGGAGTCTGTATCTCACTCTCTCTCCCTCTAGTTCCTACTTTTTCTCTCTCACGGGGGTCACCCAAAGCCTTTCACTCCGGCTTCATATTCACATAAAGACATCAAGAAAAAAAAAACTCACCAGAAAGAATTATTAGGCATGGCTGTCAAATGCTTTATCAGAAGGGCGGGGGGAGGAAGGGGGGGGGAGCGGGGAGGGCAGCACAGTAACTCTTTATGGGCTATCATTGTTATAAGAGCTAATGTACTCGTACACGGATCCTGATTGTTAGCAGATCTTGTGCTCCTTACAAATGAGACAGAAATATGAATCTAAAGTACACTATTTAGGCAACAGCACCTGGCCGACAATAAGGCATTTTGCTTTCTGTCCCTTGTTCTATTTTCTCTTAGACAAGGAAATTCCCATCTAATCCCATTGTCCTGAAGAACATTTTTTTTTTCATTGAATAGGTTTTTATTGACTGTCATTTGTATGCCAAACTGCTGGGCGATTTATAGGAATAGATAGATCAAAATGTCCCCAGCCCACTTTTGCTTATGAAAAGAATTTAAAAATCCACCATGACCACAAAACCCTTTCCAGGATATTAGTTTTTCTCATCAAAGGAACAAAGCTGCATTAGCGCAATTAAGTTGGAGCAGTGGAACATAAGAACATCCTTGCATCCCTGACATACCCATATAACAACACTGGGCGCTTTTTATCTTCACTGTTTGTGTGTGTGTGTGTGTGTGTGTGTGTGTGTGGTAGGGAGGGACGGATCTCCTGTGCCAATAAGCAGATTCAGAATTATGAAATCACCCAGTTGTGACAGGTTAACGCTGCTGAGAATTCCTGACTACACTGCTCATCTCTTCCCTCCCCAGTCCCCTCCGCCCCACCACCGCCACAAGCTTGAAGGGAACTTTGGAGAGCTGTGAATTGAAGGTTTTACAAATTGCCTACCCAAGGTTCATCCAGATGCCAAGTAGCCAAGTATATTTTTAACCCTTTAGAGCCTTGCTCCGAGTCCCTGCTCGCTGCAAAAGTGGGCAAAACTTTACTGGGCGCTACTTTAAGAAGGACCGACTGGCCTTTGAGAGGGAGATAACTTAAGAACTGCAGCTAATCCTTTGGAAGGCTGAGACTGTAAAGTTAACAGTTGAGTAACTATTAAAATTTACTGTGCACGGCATCAAAACAGAAGAAAAGTGCATATATATAAAGTTTAAAACATCCTTATAAAAATCCGGAAACCTAACACTGCATTCCTACAAATTATTCCCTTAGCAAACATTTTTATTTCCAATTAGTAAAAGAAAAATTGCTAATTTGCTGCAGTTGGACAGGCCTGACGTCTCAATCTGCAAAGTGTCAGTGCTGTGAAAGGAAATGTTTCACACTGTGCTGGAGAGAGAGAGCAGCTCTAAAGAGGGTCAGGGCATTGGGCCCAGAAACCAGATTGACTGGCCATAGTGCTAAATTACTCACACAAGACGTACATTGTCTGCACTGCCAGCTACAGAGTACTCACTTTCTCATTCTTTCCCTTTTTTAGTTGGTGCTTGTGGGGGGAGGTGAGGGAAAGGGACGGTACAGGAGGAAGGGGGAGGAGTAAAAGGAGGAGGGGTGGTATGGCATTAATTTAGCTCTAGTATCATCCTCTGCTGCTGCCTGGAGCTGGAGATTCCAAGTTGCTGCGGTGAGGTTAAATATTACTGCAGTCCACCTATACCTTGTCAAGGAACCTAATGATGAAATCATCTGAATACCAGCCACCTGATTGCACCTAGTAGATACCTAAACAAGAAGCTTGTGTTCACTCTGTAGGGGAACAGAAAAAAATAGTAAAAGAGACAATATTATTCTTATTTACGTGTAAAAGAGACAGTGAGGGCTAGAGATGTACATGGTACATTTAATGTGAGTTCTTAATCTGAAGAGTTTATGATGTAAACTGAATTAAGAACTATCCGAGGAAGACAACAACCCAAAGACAGAGTGGGAGAAAAGGAAGCACTGGGGAGAGGACACAAAGATTCTACAGTCACTAGGAAAGTTGAGACATGTCACAGGAGGGTATATTTTACGATGGAATGTTACCAGAGTACATGGAAAAAATACTGGTGCTGAGATTTTCAGATAAAACCTTTTCAGATAATCAGTCTCCTCCACAATCCTGGATCCAAACACCACTTTGGGCTTGTTTGAAATCAGAATTTGCCAAATTTTTAAATCATCCTGTCCAAATCCTCAGATGAGCTCCACTGAAATTTGGGGTGCTCAGCACCCACAAGGTATTCTGTGACTTCATGTCACTTCTGTGTTCTCCTGTTACGTGAGGGTATTAAGTGTATCAGCATATTCAGCAGCTTGAGGCCCAATGATTTTCATTTATATTAGCATACAGAGCTTAGTATTTGGATTCAAATACTGGTTACAGTATAATACAAAATGTGTCAAAGCACCCAGAGCGAGGGATTGGATCCTTTTGTAATTTTTATGATTTAAACTGAATAAAAATCTCATTGTCCATCCTTGGACAATTTGCCTCAATTTCCCCCATCTGTGAAGGGGAAAATACTTGCCTATATGTTGGGGTGTTGTGAGAACTAATTAGTTGAAGTTTGTACATTGATTTGAAGATGTAAAGTGAAATGAGTGTTAAGTATTTATTACAATTGTATTTAAGTGTGGTGAGTGACAAGCCCTTTCAGATGTGCTGCAGGCATAAGCTTCCCTTCTCTTTACTTTTTATGAAGAATCAGTGTCAGGCAAATTGCCTTATTTGTGCTGAAAACCAAATATACTTCTGTAGAGGAAACTAATTCACAGTCTAAATCACTTGCACTATGACTATCTTGCTTGCAGAGAAGCTGGTGCACCTTGACATGACATAATCTCCACAAACCCTTTCCTTAGTAGACAGGTTCTGGATTTCTTTTCCCTGATAGTCCCATCAGGGCCTTTGTTTCCCGATAAAACTAGATTCCAATACAGAAAACTAAACACATTAAGGGCCCATTACATCCTCCTATCCTCTGCATAGTTCGTAAAACTGCCCTGTGCTTCCTGTGCATTAAACAGAGCAAATGCCTACTCTGTTCCTCAATGGCGCAGTTCAGCCCAGCCATCACAGTTATTGCTGATATCTATGCACAGCTGCCATGATAACACTGCTAACATTTTCAATGTCTCTCTCTCTCTTTTTTTTTTTTTAAAGCCTGCCTTAAGTAAAATAAATTGCTTCAAAATACCTTCACAGTGCTGACTTGATATTTTTTTATTTTGCAAAGACCGAAGATGCTATTCTTAAGAGCTGGTCTCCAAATTATTCATTCATGTGAATCTCAACAGGCTGCTGTGTATGATCTGATAAAGAAACACTACTTCTCATAGTTGAGCTGAAGAAAGGAGACAGAAAAGGCACTTTATTCGGGTACACAGAACCCGTTTCTGAATGTTATAGAATTGGAAGCCACATTTTTAGTTCCTCTTTGAGACAATGCCTAGTGCAAGAACTCTGAACTACAGCACAGCTTGCATGAAATCAAAGTGGGTCAGTCAGTAAATCCAAGAAATAGTTTCTTTTGATAGTTTCTGATACAGGAAGGAAAGGAGAGAGACATTAAAAGTTTTGGGAAAATTTAGAGAGGGTTGTTTTTTTTGTTTTTTTGTTTTTGACAGGTGGGGGAGGGAACCTATGGACCTCATTCTGTGCTTGGTTGAGTGAGCAATCTCAATTGCCTGCATTGGAATTTGCAACTTTATCTTTGCACAGAATTTGACCCTAAGTATTCAGAAACACATTTTAGAATATCTAAAATCCCTCCTCTCTCTCCTCTTCCTTCTCCCTCCCGCCAACCAAAGTGGATCTAAATAGTCAACAATTTTTTCCTTTCTTCATCCATCCATCCACAGAATGCATTGAGAATTAACAGTGACAGTGTAAACTCCCTATGCTGCCCTGCTATCATGCCTCAGTCTGATCTGGATGTACCATCTCAGGGCATGTCTTTACTGACGGCTGGAAATTCGCCACCGTCAGATCGATTTTCCGGATCGATTGAGCATAAGTGAAGACCCGCTCAATCAATCCGGAAGTTGATTCAGTAAAACCACCTCCCCAAAAAACGTAGCGCTGTGTCGATGGGTACACGTTTCCCATTGGCGCAGCGTAGTGGAGACGGCACACAGAAGAGGATTTAGGAAGTTGACGTAAGTTACGCAAGCTATGCTATGTACATACTACATAGAGTAGCTTCCGTAACTGCTGCTGAATTTCCCCGTAAGTACAGACCAGGCCTTTGTGAGAAGGGAATTCATGGCACCTATGTTTGTTTAGGCTGCCAACAAGAAAGTGGAGAAATAGTGCCAGTTACGATGGTACTCATGATTTAAAAATTCCACTAAAGATTTGTTTTAGTCTCAAGTCATGTAAAATAAAAAGTGCTGCTACAGAGCTCCATTATTTGTCTCTCCCTGGCATTCATTTGTCAGACAGTTAAAACGTAGGAGCTGAAAACACACACCAAAGGTGATATGTGGTATGCTTCCTCATTGGTCTCATATGCAGAGAGACTACCATGATAGAAGCCAAAGGTGTGCTGGCTGATTTACCTTGGCCACTGTGTCCTTTCCACATCCCAGCACACAAACTCTATTCTCAGCGCAACAAGACTGAAAGAAGTCCAAGGACTTTATATATGCAAATACCTCCATCTCCAACCTGCTGCTGTCATCACAAAGGGGGCATTCTGTAAGTCAGTGCATGCCAGGACAGTGAAGTAAGCTTCCACTCCCCACAAAGAGTTACTTCGAATGGGTTTCCACGAGCCCAAACATTTATATTCTGTGCTGAGGGGGGGGAAACCAGTGCCTTCCATCGTATCAGATTGCCCATTCTTTCTTTTGTTTTTCTCACTCTTTTTCCATCTCAGGCCTTCAACGTGATCCTCCAAACTGAAAACAAAAATAGTTTAATGCTCTTTTTAAAATGATGATGATAATTTGACTGTGCCTGGCTATGTGGAGATGCTTTGGAAGCCAGATGTCACATTTTGTAACCCCTACTGCAGTGCTAAATGTCCACAAATACTTCGGTACTAACGCTGGTGTTTCTGTGGAAACAGCGTGGACGTTTTTGAGCAGCAGTTCAGCAGCTAAGCAAATTGGTCCCCGTGTGTAATTTTAGGAAGAATTTGCCGTGGATTCCCTGTTGCTTGTGGTCTTTTTCAGGTGCGCTCTTCCTCAGTGAGCTTCAGCATTCAGAGCCAGCCTCCACAGGCCCATCTCTGGAATGCATTTTCCAACAGAAGAAATCTCCAAGTAGCCTTTTCTGGAGCCTCATCTTTGGCTGTTAATATAACTTCTGCTGCCATACCAATGTGGGCTGCAATCTTGTCACATCTCACAGTACAGTAGGGATGGGCCTGGTCAGTACTTGGATGGGAGACCTCTAAGGAAAACCCATGATGTTGCAGGAAGTGGTATTGGTTAAGTAGGTAGCACTCAGCCCTCTGGGTCACTGTTGAATCAATATCCCAGCACAACGCTAATGGGGAGAGAGCTACTGGAGAGTATGACTTTCAAACAGGGCATAAAACTGGTCACTTGGGCCAAAAAATGACATGGGATCTTTAATGACCGGAAGAAAGATATTAGCCCTGGTGTTCTGGCCAAATTTCAGTTTGCCTTCATAAATTAATCAAGCAATTTCAATTGGTAATGGTATTTCTTCTCTCCCTATCCTGAATTGTTCTACAGTGTTGCTGTGGGCTACTAAATAGCTTCCATGTTCCTCCCCAGAGATGGCTACATTTCAATTGGGGGTGAACAGCTTCCTATAAGTGTATATAGTTTGTAAAGCACTTTGGGTTCCTTCCGGCTGGATAAAGCATTATATAAATGGGAGATCGTTACTTCCGGTCTGAGCTGTTTTTTGTCAGATAGTTTTGACAGTGATAGTGAAGGGGACAGTTACACTGATGAGTGAAAACCCAAGCTACAAAGTCTATATCTAGATGTGCATCGAGTTCTGGACTTCCCCAATCTTATACAGTGTTTGCATCTGGGGAGAAAGGATGGTCTTGTGGTGAAGGCACTAGATTGGGACTCAGGTGATCTGGACTCAATTCCTGACTCTACCACGGATTGTTTGCATCACTTAACCCCCTGGGCATCTGTTACCTACATGTAAAATGTTAATTGTGATCCTTCCTTTTTCCCATATTTATCTGCCTTCTCTAGACTGTAAACTGTCTGAAATAGGGACAGTTTTTTATTATGTGTTTGTACAGCTCCTAGCACATTAGGACTTTGATGTTCATTGGGGCCTCTAGGCAATCACTGAAATGCACATAATAAACCATAATGGAGTATTGGTCTGGCCTATTGTAGAGATAGGGAGCTCAGCTATCAGATTGAGATTTGGAAATTCATGTCCTTAATTTGGAGATGTTGAGAGGGGGTGAAAATTTGGTCTCATCTCTAAATGAAAATTGACTTCTCCTTCCCCAGAGTATTTTCTTCCTGTTTCCTGTGCTGACAGTCAATATCTCTCACTGTGCATGCTTGAGAATACGAGGTCTGTGTGAATTTCTTCATATGAGCTGTGAGCAAAACACCTTAAGGGAGTTATAGAAAGGAATGCTTTTTCCATGCTTGTGTTTGCTGTATTTAATGACAGATGCGTGGCTTATGGAGTTACCTACCTATTTCTGGCTGACAGTTCAACTTCTGAGCTGAGTTTGGTTTGTAAAACAGAAGCCAAATCAGTTGTAATGTCTTCTGATGAAATAACCATAGTGAAAATTGGTGCTGTGTTGCTCAGTCATATAAAGCAATTCTTTGAGTAAATTAGCAGATGAATGTCTACTGGAGTCGCTTTAACCATGATGCAGCTAATAAAAGCATGGTTTGTGAAGCAGCTGTTGAGTATCACTAGTAAATAAATGTCTCTGAGTTTATAACACCTGTTATCTGGAACTAATAAAAAACAATGCAATGATGAGTTGAAGGTCATCCCTTCTCTCTGTTCAGGTGACTTGCGGTATTTAACAAAACTCAAGAGATTACACACACCCACCCTCACACAAAGAGCTTGTGTATAATATAGTATGATTTTATTATATTAGTAGTAGTAATATAAAAAGCTAATTGTGATAATAGTAGGAGAGGCAGATAGTTCAATCTGGAAAAAGGCTTTCATTTTTATTTTCTCAAGCCCAAATTTACTTCTCAAAAATAGATTCCCCTGACATAATTCAGGCCCCATTTTACAATATAGTTTGAGACACCATGAGTCAGATTTTTAAAACCAACTGCCATAATTGCGTTTGCAACACTTGCCTGTTCAAAATCTGCATATTTTGCTGCAAACTAGTGTTTACATTATGCAGAAGTGGCAATCACATCCATAAAAAGAACTCTACTGGTCCTCTGTTGGTCTGTAAAGCCTATGCCTAACATACACATAATGAGTTCAGGTAGAAGTTTTGTGGGAGGCACTTAGGCTGCTAGCATTTGAAATCCAGCCCTGAATTTTGAATCTCTGTGGACATAAATCCCATAAAGTCAGCGGTGCCCAGAGACAATTTGGTCCATAATCTTTTTCTTAAGAATTTTGAAGCTAGACTGATTGTGTATCATACTCTAAGCATATTCTTATACTTCTTATTCTCATACTTTGCTCATTCTGGTCTCTTTCTATTTACATATTTTGCTCCATTTACTTATGTGTTTTGGGCTTTTAAATGTCTACACTTTTGTTCTGAGCTTTTGAATGAGAAATGTAATTTAGTATAGTGCCTTTTCCCCCTACACTATAACTTTTTTTTTTAATTTCACATAGTAGTGTACCACTTTGTAAGATAATGGAAACAGGTAGCATATGACAGGCTCAATCAGGTGCTATTCCAGTTAAACAAGCACTGGGATTTTTGTGAGCCTCTTTTGAAAAATTCAGATTTAATAGAAAATCCATTGAAACAATCAAAGTATTCATCTTTCAGAAAAGCCATTGTGCAAGTGCAACGTAAAGAGACCGCAATAAATCACCAAGCTGTGCACCTCAAATAGATAATCAATTTCAGAGAAAGCATCAATAATCATAGTTTGACATTTATTACCCTTTGGATGGTTTATCTTTTGGGCTAGGGGACATCAGAGGTAGTGATGAATACCAGTTCTTCTATGGAACACAATTAAACGGTGCAAGGGTAAAGGATTTTATATTGTGCAAAAAAGCAATCAAATTTATAATTGAACCAGATTGCATGAAATCTGTAGGAAATAAATATGACCTCCAAAAGCATAAAACTTGAATCGTAGTGTTATAGCTAAGGAGATAATGTTACAAACTCTACTTTTGTATATTATCTTTTGAGTCACTTATCTAGCCTCTCACTTAAGTTAACAATCCTGCAAGGCCAAATCTCCCTCTGTACATCAGGAGGAGTTTTACCCTGAGCAGAAGAAGAAAAAAACAAATAAAAGGCTGAACTGGTTCCATCTCCTATTATAACTGTGCATGCTCACCTGGTGTCTTTCATTATTCATTCCCAAAGGAGGAAACTATACAGGCAAGTTATACTGACCACTTAGACAAAAGGCTTGGTGAGCAAAGAGGGATCAGAATGTAATCCCTTGTTTATTTTCCAACAGGCTAAGTGTTACCTTTTTCCTGCAGAACTGTTTCCTGGTAGAGGGCCTAGAGAACGCCTTCCAATGTGTGGTTCAAATGAAATAATAAGTGGTGAACTTGTGGGAAAGCCCTCAGGACTGGCAGAGTTGCATTGTGTACAACTGTTGTTTGCAAGTCCTGGAAGACTTTCAAGAATGTAAAAACTCAAACTTTAAAAGTTAGTGTTGTAGATTAAATTAGTCAGAAAAGGAGTGAGCATGCAGCTCATCTGCTGTAGTTGGAGGCATGTGGTTAGAATAGGTTAATAGAATGCCACCTTCCAATTTTGCTATGGTTTCTGAAAAGTATTCATTGGCTTTTTCACAGAGGAGTGCATTAAATGCTTACCACCTAGTAACAATAAATATAGGCCACAGAGGTTGACCTAAAGTGAAGTTTTGTGTTCACACTTTTTATGACAGCTGACCCAATGTGATCTTAAAAGCAATGTAAAATTCCAGGAAACAACACTGTCATTCCATTTTTGGTAAAAGTAGGAGCACAGAAAAATGAGATTCTCTAAGACGTCAGAGAAACTCATGTCCCAGATAAATATGTCCATCAGATTATTGTGCTTGATGTAATTTTAATATTCTGCTCACCTACAAGCTGAGTATATGAATTAGGGAGGAGAAATGTACCATTGTGGCTTCTACATTTACAATCAAATTGAAATTTTTTTGGCACTGGCAAAAAAGATGTATTCTGCAATGTGGTATGTTTTCTTTCTTCATTCTCAATTTTATTCACCAGCTCATCCAAAAATCAGAACAAGAATCTTTGTTTATACATTGCACAGGATTCTGCTTGTTAGAAATATGTTCTTCATATAAATTAAATTTGCTGCATAAAAAACAATGGTTTACATTAAGGGGAAACTATTTTGTGAAGCCCAAGAGGAAAGGGTGTGGGGAAGGGGCATAAAAAATTTAATCTTCAAACACCGCCTTACTACCCTAGAACTAAGAATCTCAAAATATCCTATGGGGTTTTCTAAAATTTGGCAAAATGGTAAAATGCAGTGCCAAATTCTCAAAGCTCTACAAAACAACCCTGACCGAAAAAATGTATGAATGTTTATTCCAGGATGGGTACATGCACATTTTTGCAGCAATTCTTAATTTTAGCTTATAATGTTCATTTTACAGCTGTGCATTTGTGTGTTTGGGGAGGAAGGATAGCCAGAGTCTGAAATAGTTTCCATTCTGATTAGAACAGGTGCCATGGGCAAATTTGGGCAAACCATTGCTGAGTTTATTTTTCCCTTAGTTAAAGGAGCCAGTTGATTTTGATGATCTAGAAGTGGATCCTGAAAAGCACTACAGAGGTGGTTGGTTTCACAGTGTATGCTTTTCACTTCTGCAATCTAAAGAGATTTGGAGCTTGTAGGGATGACAGAGTCAAATTCACGAGAACATTAAAATGTTGTGCGTTTCCCATAAGCTGCAATTCTTTGGTGGCACATTGTGATTATTTGACAGCTAGAGGGAATCTCTAGCTATACTCGCCCATCAGTGATTATTTACTTTGGACATGCAGTTAAAAAAATGTGCTTTACTTTATTAAACCCTCTCCTAACAGCTTAAAAAAATTTCATCTCCAGCATCTGGATGCATAATGGATGTTTCTGTGTCTATGAAATATTGGTGGTACATTTAAGACATAAACAAAAAAGCTTTTTGGCAAGATCACATAGAGAGACATCTTTTACCCTCCATGTTCCTTTTGGCATCGGATTAAAACAAAAAAGCCTTGCAATCACTACCCAAAGTTAAATTTCCCCAAGATTTTCTACAAATCTGCACTTGGAGCATTTAATAACAATGGCTATGTGTGTGATTTATAATGATGATACATATTTACCATGGTGGTCGTTGTTCTGAAGGATGTACCGGCTAAGAGAGCAAAGAATTAGAAGGGCTGAGATGCCATAGGTCAGCTTTTCAAAAGCGATGAGTGAGTTTTGGGTGTGTGGGTTATTGGGTGCCCAACTAGAGATGCCTTTAAAGAGGAGTGGGTGTTAGAGAGTTCTGAGCACCCACACTCTGAAAATCAGGGCCCTTTATATAGGATGGGCACCTAAATTTAGGTGCTTGAAATCACTGGTCTCTTGAAAATTTCAGACCATAAGCCTGTCTTCTGTTCATAAAGGAGATACAATAATTACCACCAGGAGACAATGAAGTGGATGCTCCTTAGTGGATTCTTCTACTACCCTAAGGATACCGGTAACTTTAAAAGTGCATAGTCCTTTATTCCCCTACCTCAAAAGATGGCAGTGCTAGCTAACCATAGGTTCACTTCCTTTGTTATACGTTGCCCTGTTTTAATCAACGTCACAGCTAGATTGTGGCATGCCTCTGTGTGGGTGCAAAGAGGAGAAGAGCAATGCATAGACCTACAGCATCCGTACCAGTCAGCTAAGCAGGGCTGCTGGAGAAAGAAGCACATGTTGCACTCCCTGGCAAGGTGCATTCCTTAACTACTGCTCCAGTGTGCACTCCTCAGAAGGAATCCTGGTGGAGTCCAAGTCAACACAGATCTTCAGCTGGCTACAGCATGGTCCTTTCGGCTTGACTGACTGCAAAAGCCAGAATCTATCTATGTCTTAGAATCTATCCTGGAGCCAGGCTCTATCCCGGGGTGGGTGGGCTGTTAATTGTAAGCTCAGGGTCCAGATTTTTAAAACCCAAACACGTTTTCTGAAGGCACAATTTTGCACCCGTAGTTGTGGGTGCGGTTGACACCATGTAGATGTCTCACTGTCTGAAACATGGGCTCGGCTACAAAGCTACTCCCCTGAATGGCATCAGTTGCACCTGCAAGTGTTATTTACAGGAGCAAAAGCAGGTTGAATGGAGGAGGCACCTTCAAAACTCAAGTCTTAATTGTATAAATGCAATTTTCATGGTAACAGACTCCTCTGGATACATAGTGGCCTGTTGTTGATTTCCTAGGAGCTCCATGATGGATGGACCAGCAGCCAGCCAACACCCTGGTTTCTCTGCCATCCTGTGTCCCTTTTATCTTGCTCTTGGGGCTGTGTTATGTTATGCTGTTTGCTTTCCCCTTAAATAACACCCTTTATCAGGAGACCAGACCAAAGGGGCATTCAATGAAATTAGGCAATCACTTCCAAAGTGCTCAGAAGATTTCTGTGGCTTGGTCTGTGACAACTCAGCCACTGGATGGTTGCTCACTGCATGGCCATTCACCAGCCAGGATTTTCCCTCTGCGAGGGCCTCCTGCTTCGCTCCCAGCAACGCGCGGGAGGGTGACTGCCAGGACGCATCTGGTGCTGCATGTCTCGTGACCGTGACAAAAGAAGGTGAAAGAAAAAGAACTTCCCTCTGCCCGCCTGTGCTTCTTGCAGTAGTCCTTTCTCCAGGGCCTTACGTGGGTTATCAGTGTCCATTGACTGAAACTTCCCCTGTCTCAGCAGAGTGGTAACACCAGGCCCCTAGGTGGGTTGTCAGCAGTGGGGATTGAACCCCAAGACCTCTGGTCCTATGAAGCCTCCACAGCCTGAGCTAAAAGATCCCCCTCTGCTAGGCAAGGCTACAGCAAGCTCATCAATCTCAATAGTGGCCCAGTCACGACGAGACGGGGACAGAGTGCCGCACTGGGTGGGTGGGAGTTACCATTGGCAGCGATTGAGGCCAAGCACTCTACTCATTGGGAGAGATGCTCACCTGCAGGGAAGGCAGTGGTGGAAGAAGGCAGCAATGGAAACTTCTGGGGCTTTGAGACAGCAGCCATCCTGCCCAGCTTGCATGAAGGGGGCGGAAGCTGCCTGTGGGGAAAGAGGCACTCCCTGAGAGAGCCTGGAATGCAGGGGAAGAGACATTCAAGATTTCTGCAAGTTAAGGGGTCTCATTGAGCCCATCCCTTCATTTTCTCTGGCCCATGAAGATTGTGAGTGGATCAGTGAGCGCTGACCAGCTGCCAAATCTTACCTGGAGGCTTTAAGCCCTCCTCCTACGAGTTACCTAAAAAGCCTTTGAGGAGCTCCTCAGAAAAAAAAATATTCTCAGGCTTCCTCCAATGTTCCCTGAGACTTATTTGGGGAAAATGCAAAAAGTCTATCCAGGGAAAAGAACTCTATATTGCCTGCTCTGCCCTTCCCATATTGAGTTTCCATGAGCGCTTCCGCATGGCGTGGGTCAGAGGAATCACAACACCTCAGTTCTTAGCAAACAGCCTTATAGGCATCAGGCATTATGCCCCTGTCCCTATTCTATATGCTGAAAAGTATTTTGGCTTAGTGGTAAGTATAGCATGTGATACCAATACAGGGTTATTTTGGGAAGTAATCTATAGTCAGTGTTTATGCAGATGCTCTAAAGATTAACATCTGGCCATTTACCTTAGCTTTGCTTTTCTTAGTCTGCCCCAGTACAGTAAATAATCCCCTAATTTGCCAATTCCTCAGATTTAGCTGATTTGTAAAATAGATACACAGTTAGGATGTAAAAGATCACAATTGTAAAGGCGGAAGCATTCCAGATGTACCCAGCCATATAACATTATGGTTTTCAGTACCCTAAACACAAATTAATTTTCACCTGTAGAAGGTATCAACAGGCCATGCAGAAACTGAGTTCAGTTTGGACTCTGAATTCCTATCTCAAGAAAATGCATTGAAATTGCCACCCACTCTCAGTCTGGCTGATTAAATAAAATATTGACCCTTTCCAAACACAATATTATCATTCCAAGCATAATATTATCCAGTGGTGTCTGGGATTGTTTCTACAGCTCTTATAAGTGAATTCACCTGGCACCCCCTATCTATTCCGATAAAGAAACAACATTGTGTGCTTTTTAAATAGGAAACTGGTTATGCAATGTCTAAAGTTAATCCATAGAATAATTCTGTTAACCTTTCTTCATAGTGAATATCATTTGCCTAATATTACTTCTGAATGAAGGAAGGAAAAATGCTCTTTTCCATCCCTCCATTGTTACTTTTCCCTATACAAAACCATTACTACTGGGATTCGTTCTCCAAGTTAACACACCATTTCCAAAAAAAAAAAAATCCTGTTTTTGATCTGCAGTGAGTCTTGTCGACAAGTGGCAAAACAATGGCATATTCAATAGCACAAACTGTTCCTGTAACAAACCTAGATCGCACCAAGAAATAAACACACAGGTTGAAATTCACCCTGTGCAGAGTCAGCACAAGGCTATGCCCAATTTAAATCCACTTAAGCCTTATTTTAAGAGATTCAGTGAAAATTAAGTGGTGCCTTGACTTTCCACAGGGCGAATTTCACCTGTAGTGAATATATTGGTCACAGCTCTTCATTTTCATTTTTTCCCCCTCAAACCGCCTGGCTCAGAGGGCTCTGACTGAGGCATCTGTACTTCTCAGGGATCAGCCTGACATTCCTTTCCCAGTTCTCATGTATTAATGAGGGTCATTTTCCTTACTACATCACATGGACTGACTACAACCTTGTCATGTTAAAGTGACAGTTGCACTATGCTGTTGATGGGTATCAAACTGACATTTCCCATCCTTTCTGTCAGGGTGCCAGGTAGGGAGACGTTCCCAGACAGCCAAAACTCCCCCAGACAGTACCAGCTATTAGAAAGGCTTCTCTGACTTGTTTGTATCCATTCCTTCCACAGTGTGAGCGGCTAAACGAAGCTGCTAAATCAGACAATGCATTTCCCACTTTAGAGTTATGAAATTATTGGGGACAATGAGCATTGCATATTGGCTTTCTTTTCCTTCAAGGGTAATTAATTATCAAAAATCTACATGTAAGCATGTCTCAGCTATGTTATTTATTTAGGAAAGGTTGTTTTGCACTGCTAAATTTACATGTAAGGTCGTAAAATCATAGAAGATTAAGGTTGGAACGGACCTCAGGAGGTCATCTAGTCCAACCCCTTGCTCAAAGCAGGACCAATCCCAAATAAATCATCCCAGCCAAGGCTTTGTCAAGCCGCACCTTAAAAACTTCTAAGGATGGAGATTCCACCACTTCCCTAGGTAACCCATTCCAGTGCTTCACCACTCTCCTAGTGAAAAAGGGGATTAGGTCATTATTTTTTATATCGTTAAAATCAGTATTAGATAAAGATTCAATTTACTGAGTTGGATTTTTGGGGGATCTTATTTATAGTCAATGGCAAATCTATTTTTATTTATGCCTGGGTTTACATGCTAACTTTGAAACATCTAGAAGACTTTTAGTGAGCTGGACAAAGTTTGTATTATTTGTGCAGAGAAAAGACTTGGCTTCTTAGCGACCTGTAAAAGACAAAACGCATGCTATCCTAACATAGGAACAATTTATTGCAATATAAACATGCCCTTTGAACATGGTAAAATAGTTCAAAATTATAATTTTTTTTTAAATTCAGTCTGCAAGCAAAAGAATGAAGTAAGCTCAAATCTCATCCATTCTCACTCAAAATCTTGGAGTCTGACTATATAATCATTACATTTACATAAGTATAGAGGTTACATCATTCAGGAAGGGAGATGGCAGAAGCCAAAGCAAGCACAAATCAGACTATTGGCTCTTCTCCCTTGCTTGAGGCCATGAGAAGAAACTCTGCTAATAGATATGTATTCTCTAGTTTTATTACTTTACAATTGGTAACTATGGAAGGTGTTGTGATGGGAGGATTAAAGGTTATTGTTAGCCTCAAAGGTTTCATTCTTAATTGATGCCTTCCTATTTGACAAGGCTTTGTCACATGAAGAGCGACTTTTTGACCTCACCGGTGAACTTATTGTGCCGCTGATTGTATAGAACTGAACGGGTGTTGCATGCCATTGATATCTGGGTCTGATATCTAAGTATTTGCTGGTTAATCTCTGCTGATGAAGAGGAAGAACAGCACCGCGTTTCTTGATTTTTACATGCTACTGATGAGTTATTAACCTGTATTCAATTATTCTTACCAAGGATGAATAAAAGTGAACTATGATGTCTATAATTGCCTTGGTGCGAAAGTACTCAATATTAAAAGGGATCTCCCTCCAGCCCCATCTCTCCCATATAATGAGCCTACTCACATGCAAACCACGGATTTGACATTATTCTGAGAACGATAGCACATCATTCAAAACATCTTTTGGATACTGTACTGCTTTCAAAGGTGTTCTTCCACAAAGGACCTGGAAAACCAGAGCCCAGTGTGGGTGATGAATGCATTCCTTCAAAGGACATGCATGTGCTTGGAGATATTTATTTGATTGAACTTGTCCACTTCATTCCTGAAGCCTAGGGAGCAAAGTATAGTGGTTAGATCAAGATATTGGGAATTGGGAGCACCTTCCAGACTACTCAATGATCAGGCAGGCCATTAACTATATATATATATATATATATATAGTTATATATATAGTTATATAGTTATATGAAACATACACAGATACTGTACACCCAATAATTTTGTACCAGATTATTGTGGGGATTAGTTGATTTAGATCCCAAAACCATTTTAATACTTCTCTTCTTGCTTGAAGTGGATATTTTGAATGCAATTTGGGAGAGTAGGTCAGATTAGATATTATAGTCTCAGTTCATCTCCCTAAAGAGATGAGGTGGGTGAAGTAACATCTTTTATTGGGCCAACTTCTGTTGGTGAGAGAGAAGCTTTCAAGATTCAGCTCTGTGTAAACTCAAAAGCTTGTCTGTTTATCAGCAGAAGTTGATACAATAAAAGATATTACCTCACCTTGTCTCTCTAATATCCCAGGACCAACATAGCTACAACAACACTCCATCATCCTAGGTAGATATATAGGCTAATATATGTCCTGGATAATAACACTGCAATTTAATATATAGTATGATCTCTTCAACCTAAGCTCAGAGGTCTTAGTACTTTAGAGCAAGTGTATGTCACTGTTGCCATTACCAGAAGATGTATGATCTCTCCTTATTTACTTATGATTATTACTGATCATCTTAACAAACAGGTTATCAATATACAAAGTGAGGAAGAAATTCATTTATATTATTCTGTCAATATCAAGGTCATTTCTATAACTAAAAAGGGTTGTGAACAAAAGATAGATGGAACATACATGAACGAAGCTAACCATCTAATTCATTTTCTTTACTCCTAAGAGCAAAGCTTTATCTCTGATATCCAGAACACGTTTAACTTTTCAAGACAATTTTTGCTTAAATAATATGGAGCTGTGATTGGGAATTTAATAATATTTTGCATTTCTGAAGCAACTTTCATCAGAGGAGCTCAAAGCACTTCACAGTCATTATCTCATTAAGCCTGAAAATCAGCTTGTAATGTTAGTATTGAAAGTATTATCCCTATTTTGCAGATAAATAAACTGAGTCACTGAAGAGGTGGAAACAAAACTCGGGAGTCCTAATTCCTGCTCCAACCATTCGATAATGTGCCTTTCTCAGAGCTGTGGATACAAAACAGAAATTCTTCTCCTAGTTTTCAGCTTCCAGTCAAGTCTTCCCTGGTTTTATTGCAGTTTTTACATTTTTTTTATTACTTTACTCAACATTTCTATTGAAATGTACATAAGAAAATGAACATATATAAAAGCTGATCTGAAAAAAATCTCCTCAGAAAAACTACGTTAATTTGAGTTAAATTCAGAACTTTGCTTTTTTTTGTGTATGTATGTGTGTGTATCTTCTCTTCTGGGTCATGACCAAAGTGCCAAAATAGTACATGAAAGACTGTTTTGGTGTTCCCAGCCTAGTTAGAAGCAGGAATTACCAGTTACCTGATCCAAACTGCAAGTCAAGTCAATTTATTAACAATGACTCAGCCATTGCCAATGTGCAATTCAAACTACACAAACCTCTTGGGTCTTCAAAATTGTTCTGGAAATGTGGAAAACACTCTAATATTTCAGGTACTTACCGTATCTGGTCAGACCCAGAAATACTAATTAAAAAGGCCTTTCCTTTATGAAAAAGATCTATAGGATGAAATCCTGGTCCCAATGAAGTCAATAGGAGTTTTGCCATTGATTTCAATGGGTTAAGGTTTTCACCCATAGAATTTAATAGGGTTTTATAGGACTTACTCTAAAACCTTATACAATTTAATGCAGAATGAGATCCTTTCTATATGAAATTCTATAACAAGGATGCAACCTTCTATTACATTCAGAAGGACTTTTCCATGAAGACCATTGGTTAGAAAGGGATGTCTTTCTGCATCCAGACCCAGCCATAATGCAAGGAGTTCAGAAACATCCTGAATTTTTTTCAAACCTCAGAAACGTTTTGGGTTCATTCGGAGGCTGGGACAAAGGTTTTCTTGGTGATTTGTCATCCTGAGCACTCGTTTATTCGTCCTAATTCAAATCAAATAAGGGACTGAACTGGCAACCTGGATCAGAACCTCCATGAACTCCTGAAACGTTACAGGGCCAGATCCAGAGCTGAACGTTGGGTCTTGGCCTCTGCTTATACAACAAGACATTCCCCAAACTTTGGGAGCTCTCCGACTCCAATTCTGAACTTTTCAGCGAAGGCCCACCTCTAATGATGACTCTAACATCCCGCAAAAGAATTAAGATTAATACAAGAACCGATCAAGGGAACAGTGTTTCAAACTGAATCAGAGCCACGTCTGGCTCCTCACTAAGTGCTCTCTTCTTTTTCTGGGAAAATTTCATTTCCAGGTCTTGTTAAGGAGACACTTCAGTCACATTCCTCCTTTCTGTCTAGACCTCTCCAGTTTAGTAAAGTAACCAGATTTTGTGGGGTTATTTTAGCACTGTTCCCTCCTACACATTTTATTACGTTTATCAGGGTGATTGCATAGCTGGCAAGCCAATTATGTGGATACTCGCCCGTAAACCTTACTTTCAAATGATTTCTTGGAATTTTAAGAGTGACCTTTTCCTAACATGCAAGGGTTGCTGTCTGGCTGTATTTCAGCAAGACTTCAGGGAGAGAAAGGGGGAAGTTAAATGAAAAAAATGTGTTCCTTAATTAATTAACACTGAAAATAAGACATTGGTATGAGGGATGAAAATGCTGTAGTTTGCTAAAGCACACAGAACTGTAGTGCACAGAGTTCAGTTATACCAAATAACATATGTGACACTACCACACACATACTATAAATACATTTATTAAGTATCTCCTTTATTATATAATTATCAATATTCACTGGGGGTGGGGGGCAGGAAAGCTGAAGACCTGATTCTGTCACCCTTATACTGAATCATACTGTGAATAGACCGGATCTAATCAATAGGACTACTCACAGTGCAAAGGACTACGTGCTGTGAGTAAAGGTAGCAGAATTTGACGCTTAAGGATTGTAGACCTGATCCTAAGTCAATAGGAGGTTTTCAGCTGACTTCAGCGTTCTTTGGATTGGGCCCGATCTCTCTATCTAAGCACTTAAAATGTGATCACCACTGTCATAAACTTAGTACTAATAGATTTCTCAAAATATACAGTCAACCCAATCTATGCCCTCCCCCTTTGACTTGTGATTCACTCAGAAACCGTATGTAAAAGTTCTTTTTTGTTGTTGTTTTTCTTTTTTAATCATTTGCCATCTGGGGCATGTGACTATGGGACTGCTCGTGTCAAGAGATGGGTCTTGTGTCTTATTCTGGAAGCAGTGAGGCGTATAGGCACTCTACATTTTTCAGGGACTTCCATAGGTATGGGCCTGCCACGGATGTATTTCATCCTAGCTCTAGAGTCCCTCAGGAGTGCAGTCGTAGCAGGAAATGAACATGGTTGATTAAACCTATTTTTGTTTAAATAGCATAAATAAGCGGCTGTTAAAAATGATGATAGGTGACTTAAAATGGAGAAAGAGATCAGAATTGAGGCCATAAGTACCTATGTTCTGGAGTAGTATGAAAGGCAAATGCATCTGTTGCTTATATCCAAAGAGCACACATAATGAATGAAATACTTTTTCTTTTAGCAAAACTGCGAAACTTCCAAGTGTGTTTCTCATGCTCATTAACACTGGACTTTAAGAACCTGATAAGAATGCAATATAAAATCAAACAGCCCTTAAAGACTGTGAGATTATATTTAATACCCTCCTATCACCAGCCTCTGAGTGCTTGGCAAGAGAAATGGTGACATTTACTAATCAGTACCCTCTCTTATTTGTCTTGGCTGAAAGTCTCAAGTCCTCAGCTTATTGAAGTCATTACAAATGCTCTCCATTAGATTGTGTTTAACTTCCTGGTATTTGCAGTAGAATTTGATCACAATGGCATGGAGGAGTTATGTCTTTAAAACAAGATATAGGAGTTCAGATACCATACATGTAATTTGTATGTTTATTTTTTCTCGTGCAATCTTGTTCTTTAATTTATTCTCAATGTTTAACATTCGTTGTTTTCCCCATTGTCTGACCTTGATATTTTTTCACTCCTTTCTGAATGCATAGAATTTTGTTTTTAGGGGGTATCTGGTGTTGTTCATTACTAGTGTATCATTTAACAAATGTGTTTGTTTCTTTTGAATAGCCTCTAATAATTCATCTTCATAAAAGTGTAGCCCCAGAGGAGATACAGCATGGGCAAGTGGTCATGCAGGGTTCCTCTACTGTGTTCCAAAAATATGCTTGGCCTGCCTTTAGCAGTGAGGTCATTCTCCAGGGCCTGCTCAGCCCATGGCCACACTCTGCCAGCTGTAATATTGGTTTCTGTGATGTGGAAACCTGTTCAGTTAGAATTGGATTGAGATCACCAGCTCAGTTTATATTGGTCACTAAATTCATGTTAAGTGGTAATTACTCTCGGACTTTGCAAACTCTCCTTTCCAATGGCAATGGGATATTCACACACTGATCTGAAGGCAGACTTTATCCTTTAGTGTAATAAGCTCCTTGGAAATCCAGGGCCCCTGCTCCATTATGCCATATATTCATAGATTCCAAGGCCAGAAGGAATCATTGTGATCATGTAGTCTGACCTCCTGTATAACACTGGCCAGAGAACTTCCTTCCAAACTAGATGTACCTCATGCATGCTATACCACAACTTGTATCAAAACCATCACAATTTTGTATATTTTAACGTTGCATAATTTGATTATTCCATACAGAATCATGGCCTAAATAAAACCTCTTACTCGTAAGTGTTGGGGGTCCATTACATTATTTTCTCCCACATGCTAGTGGAAATTAAATGTCCCAATTCAAACCCATGTCATCTAAGTTGTGTAAGGGAAACATAATGCTTTTGCTCCTAAAGTTGGCAAAGAGTGAGTTGGGTTTCAACATCAACACGTTGTTCTGAATGAAACCAGACAAGCCTATCTATAGGCATAAATTCTAACTCCAGGGGCCCATGTACCTTTGGGGTTATTTAGAGCCCTTCTGTAGGCAGCATAATGAATCCATGCTGTTCATCCTTAGTCATCCACCCAGTCAGGAGGGCAAATGCTGCCACTCCAACCCCACCCTCAAATAAGTAACAAAAACATTTTTCCTCCATGTCGAAAAGTTCCTCAATTCAGCCATGCTTTACAAAGTTCATTGGATAGAGGACATTATGGCTTTTCATATGTTGTTTGTCTGAAAATACTGTGAATTACAAACACTTTTTTTTTATGATGCACACTGGAAAAAGAATCTTAAAATAACATCAAAATTGCTTGCTATGGAACTCGTCTTCCTCATCCCTTGTTGTAAAGTAACACTGCCATGGTGACGTGCAGGGCTGGCCCTGGACCAAATGGCACCTCAGGCGAGAAGCATTTTTGGTGCCGCCTCTCCCACATTTGCTAAATTTTTTAATACCTTATTTTTTATTGTATTTGTAGTCCATTTCATGACTTTGATGCATGATTTGCATGCATGATTTATCCATGTCATATAAAATGATTAATTTGCATGCTAGGAACTATAACTCTTTCACAATTACACAATAATACAAAGTTCACAATATCGCAGCTGGGCTCTCACTTCAATTCATTCTTATATCTCACTGACTGGCGATGCACCGCCCCTTTTATACCCGTGAGCACCTGGCTGACAACATTCTAGGAGGTTCAAGGAAAATGTGGCTCTCAGAAAGTCTGGAAGGTTCCACAAGATTCTACAAGGGTCCAGAACATTCTAGGAGGTTAGTGAAACATGAATCCACGTATGGAACACTTGAACCATTTTACTTCAAACCTTCTGTTTTCCCTTTTCTCGCTAACAAAAACAGCACCCTGAACCCAGCGCCCCCCACGTCCGGCACCCCAGATGATTGCCTGGGTCGCTTACCCCTAAATCCGGCCCTGGTGACATGTGCACAATGGAGATGTCCGTTATCCTAGAAATCAGTTTTAAAGGGCTGCTCTGGTGTCTCAGTACACAAAACTTAGCATGTTGTCATTGCCAGGCTGCCTTTCATGTGCTATCTGCCAGTTTTCACAAACTTGTCCCGCTTCTTCTCTATGATCTGAATGTACATCATATGTGGAGAGAGTTGGGAGAAACATTAACTTCACAAGTCTGTTCAGTAATGAATAGATAAAAAAACACAGACATAGAAAATGTGAGCTGAAACACAGCAGCTCATGAGACAATCAAAAGCTGTCAAAGCAAAAAAAAAAAAAAGGATGAAAAGATGTTCCCTGGGGATCAAAGGTCAGATTTAACTTTGATATTTATTTTGTTTCATAAAATGAGCACATGATTCTCTGCTCAGGATGGGACCCTCAACCCTCCTTCCCTCCAAATAATTCTTGTACACAAAGGCAGCTTTATAGAGTAGTGAGTTTTTTTAATCAATTCATTTTGACCATATTATCATTTATGACTTTTCCTATAACTCCACCTGGGCGGTCTCAGAGTGACCTTAATTTAAAGGAGTGCTTAGGCGAGGCCTTTGTATCTGCATGCTGGTGTATTTCTAGGTGAAGAATGGTGAGACAAAAATTACCATTAATCATGGCAGTGTTTGAGGAGCGTCAGGAGGCTCAGGTGAAGAGTGCAGCTTTGCACAGCGAGGTGAAAACAGACACCCACGTTATGGGAGATAATGTTTACACAGAAAGCGTCTGGATTAGGGTTAATATTAAACCAACTCCTTCCCTGTCAAATAGTGTCAAGGACCTGAGTTTGCCCCATAGTGCCTAGGTATTGCAGCTCATTGTACACTTTTTGGAGACCCCTGTAATTGCCTGGCACAGCAAAGGGAATAAAGGGGCGTTTTTATTTTGAACTTCTTAACTTTGGTAACTTTTACAATCAGACAGTTAATTATTTCAATTTATTAAATAAGGAGGCAGTATATTCAGTTGGTGAGGGCATAAGATTGTGAGTCAGAGCCTCTAGGTTCAATTCCTGGCACTGCCATTGACTCACCCTGTCACCTTGGGCAACCCACTAGAACTCTGTGCCTTGGCATGTCAGTCTGTAAAAAGGACGTTCCTTCCTCACCAGGATGTCCTAAGGCTTAATTAATTTAACATCACTTTTAATCTTTAAAAAAACTTGGTTAAAAATCACAATGCAAGTTGCAAAGTTCACCTACACATCTGGATCCAAAGTTAAGATGTGAGGTAAAAATGCATTGTTCCAATTTGGACTTATGTCCAATTATTTCTTAAATGCAGAGAAAATGGGCAGAATACACACAAAATTATCTAAAGTTGTATTTAAAATAGATTAGTCCCTATATTTTAACATGATTTTGATAGTTTTTAATATCATTACTGTAAATATGAATCCAAAAGTGTTAGAAGTCAAGACTTCAGTGGGTTTGTGCTTTGTGCGTGTGTTAGAGAGCATATTTATGTCTTATATAATATAAAAAACACAATAATAGATAGTGGAAGGAAGAAAGAGCAGAATTGTTCACTTCCTTTATAGGATGACAAATGATGTCTAATGCATAGAATAATATTCATATACTGTTAATGCACAAGTATAAAGTATGTTATAAACATAAGAACAGTTACTACAGAGTAGCAGTAAGTCTTTTTTAACATTAATATCTTGGCTGTATAATAAACTTAACAGAAACATAAAAGGGTTTTACACATAGTGTCAAACTGCACTAAAAATCTATCAAAGCAAAGTTCTTTTGTTATACAAGTGCCAAACTACTGGATTTTGGAACAGATCAAATTTTTGGTTTCAGTTCTGTATCTGAAAATTGGCAAGCTATTTTGAAAATTTTAATAAATAAACCTTTTTGTGGTAGAGAATGTATTAGTTTCAATCTAGAAAGTTTATAATGGCAGGGCTTATAGAGCCTATATTGTGGTGGCTATAGCTTGTGTCATTATCATGAGTAATGACTTACCATGTTTCTTGCTAACACTAACGATGAAAAACACATAACATGGTCTTTTTATAAAACCATCCTCGGAAACCAGGGGGTTGGGAATGTTATTGAGATGAATTTGTTGTAATAGAAGCAATAATCCTGGGCGATTGCGTATCTGGGAGACAAGGTACAACACCTGTATAATAGAAGGCACATTAATTGTCACAATCTTGTAACAAGAATAGAGCATACTGTCATATCAACCGCTATATCTTTTATTTAAAGAGGAATATGGGCTATACGTACAGCAGGTTACCCTAGGCAAATGTATGGCTGGGTTTTGATTTTGGACATAAAGATAAGAGTGACAAAGGGAAATAACAGCATTGTTAATACGATATAAATATTAAGAGAGCTATCAAAAGTGACAGAGTGAAATGTGAGGAACGGAACAGCACATGACCCTCCCAAGGATGAGTCAGGAAATTAAAATAGAATCATTTTAGAATGAGCAGCAAACATATATCCAGCCGCCCTTTCACAGTAAGAAGGAGAAGGACCAGTAAGAAAGGTGGACTCAATAGCGTGCTTTTATTGAATTGTGGAGATGGAAAAGGGCAACGGCTGTTTTGCCAATAATGTGAATGATTATGAAGATTCTGGGTCAAATTCTGAGCTCTGTCAATGTGAATCCTGAATAACTCCACTGATCTCAATGGAGTAACTGAGACTTACACGAAGGCCCAGATTTTTAAAGAGATTTAGGTGTTGCTGCACTCAGTGTTGCAATAGCTAACTGATTCAGGAGCTTAAATCTCATTTTCAAAACGCCTAAATACCTTTAAAAATCTGGGCCCAAAAGGCCAGCCTTTGGATAGAAAGATATTTTCTTTATGAAAGAGAAGAAATCAGGTGGGGCGAGGGGGAGGGGTTTTTTATTTGTTTGTTTGGAAAGTACTGTATACTGCTACCTCTCTAGCATCATTTGGAGGTGAAAAAAAAGAGATCTCTTTGTGCACTTCCAAGGAAGCCACTACTTAACCAGAAAGATAATTCAGAAAAAATCAAGTTAGAGTGGCTATTGACTATGCTTTGAAGTGAAAGTCCTTATATGTGTTAATGCCCTAACACGCAGACAAGTATATCGTTTGAAAGGATATTCATTTTTGTGCACCAGGAAGAAGGGAGAATAATAATTGCAGCCCTCTTTGCAGTGACTGCTACCATTAGAGCGTCCCAAGCACTGTCAGTTTCTCGTGAGTGTGAAGGATTTGTAGTACAAGGCAAAAGCCCTTGATGCGGGGATGTTTAAAATATAGCTGAAATGGATGTTGGTGTTTTATAATGGAGGGCGATATCCTCCAAAGATGCTTGGCACTCTGGCCCCAGTCCAGCAAAAGGCTTTATGTGAGTAGTCCTATTCATTTCAATAGGGTTACTTACATACTTGAGTGTTGAGCTGGATCATGGTCAGAGCCATCAACACCTTGTCAGATCAAGCCCTAAAAGAATAATTAATACTTGATAACCCTGCTTGCTTCATGCACCAACAGTGATATCTTCCTCTGAGCCAAGCTGCAGAAGTGGAGTAGAGTGTTGATACCTTAGCCATCTTCTTGGTGCAAGGCAGAATAGGCAGCTGCATGACCCCATGGGATACTTTTTGGCAATGTGCCCCTCCCACCTCCCAGGCAGTTGCAGGGCATGCCGTTTCCCTTCGGTGACAGACAATGCCCTGTTGGAGTTATGGTGCACTAATGCTAATCGATACCTTAATGGCCTTCAATGCAAGGTTAAATCCTGATCTGGTGTTTATGGAGAGGCCTACTGTGACCTTCCTCTATGGTGCATCACAGAGTTTTTGAAGAAATGTATAGCAAGTTGGAAGAAACTGGTCATGTTTTGGCTGATTGCATGAATCTATCACGTTATTGGTAGTTTCCTAGTATTGTGCCAGGATAGCAAATAATTGGGATATTAGAATTTAATTGACCTGAGCCTAAATCATGGTCCTCACCACATACTTTTACACTCAGGTGAGATTCCACTGACTTTAAAGAAGTTCTGCTTGGACACAGGAGTCTGTTCTCCTAGATCACAATGAAGGATGGGGCCTAGTTTTATAATTGTGTTTTCAGGATTTTCTGTTGCTGTCCCTGAAGTCTACAGTCAGAAGCTTTCTACGTAATTGTGATCAAAGGCCCTATACTTATCTTTAACATTTGATTCTGCTTCCTTGGATGAAAGGCATTGAGTACATAACACCCAAGTATCATTATTATGATTAATATAGGCTTGTGTACAGTGCCTTGGTATACTGTTGTGAGGAATGTTGCAGTTAGCATATTCAAGTTTCTGTTATGATTTTTATAGTCTAGCTCAGTGGTTCTCAACCTCCCAATCAGCACACAACTGTGACCCATGTGATATCCTCTGGGCCGTACAGGTAGCATTGGATGCGGCCCATGTAACACATTTTGGGCTGCACATGCAGCCCACAACGGTAAATAGGTTGAGAACCACTGGTCTAGGCAATCCTAGACGGCCGATATTTAGACCTCTATTCAAGAAAGCACTTAAGCATATGCTCAACTTTAAGCAGTTACTTAAGTCCCATTAACTTCAGTGGGATGCAAGCCCATGCTTCAGTGTCCTTCCTGAATAGCAAGGCTTTTCTGCATCAGGGCCTTAGTTAGTAAACAGCTGAAGATGTCGTTAAAGAAAAAAGCATTTTGGAAAAGTACACAGAACAACTTCGCTTTCTTCATTGGATGGAAACATTGGACAAATTCTACTTTCTGTTACATGGGTGTAAATCTGAAGGAAATCCAGAAGAACTGGCTTAGTTAGTAAACAGCTGAAGATGTTGATAAAGAAAAAAGCACTTTGGAAAAGTACACAGGACAGCTTTGCTTTCTTCATTTGATGGAAATATTGGACAAATTCTACTCTCTGTTACATAGGTGTAAATCTGAAGGAAATCCATAAGAACTGGGTTCACACTGATATTACAGAGCAGGGTTTGTCTCGTTGTATAGCTCCTTCACCCTAAAATTTGCTGAGTATGTCACACCATGCCCATTTTTGATTTTTTTTTTTTTTTTTTTTTTTTAATGACAGTTCATCTGAGCTCATGGAATGAATGGATAACATTACTATTTACATAAGCTCATTGTGATCTGTCTCGGTAATGTAATCAAATTAGGGTTAACTGCAGCTGGAGAATGCCAGCTTGTAAACTGTTTTTCAAAAAGAATCACATGGCGTTACTTGACATGTTTAGAATACATTTGGGAGGCTTTTGCAAAAATGATAGCACATCCCTAACTAATGTAACACAAGTCAGGATTCTGCTGCCACCAATTCCCTAAATGCAGGAAATGAAATCCAGGGAAGATCTTCAACAATTGGAGGAGTGATGCCTCCAAAGACATTCCTGTAACAAAAGTTCCTCTGACATGGCTTCTGGAAGATACGTTGTCTTTCTTTTGGCTAAAAACAACATAGCAGTTGATAGAAAAAGCATATAGTGTAAATGTTGAGTGCATGTATGAATATCTGCATTAACTGCAGAATTACAGCTCACCCTGCATGTCAAGCTCTACGTTTAGTATTATAACATTCATATCAGATGAAGTCCAGCCTGAGCTACAATTATCCAATGGGTGGATTTTCAATTTTTTTATTACTAACCAATACCCTTTATGATGGTACTTTTTCTTATTATTTGTATTATTATGATGGATTATATTTTTGTATTACAGTAGTACATCCAGACCTCAACTAAGATCAGGGACCATTTTTCCTATATACACATATAGAATACATCTACACAGTAATTAAACATCTGCGTCTGGCCCATGTCAGCTGGCGGGGGCTGTAAAATGACAGTGTTGATGTTCAAGCTGAGGCTGGAGACTGGGCTCTGGACCCTCCCCTCTCACGGGGCCCAGAGCTCACCACAATTTTGGAGCCTGAGCCCCATGAGTCCGACTCAGCTGACACAGGCCCAGCAGCAGGTGTTTAACTGCTGTGTAGACATACTCATAGTAAATGACAGACCCTGCTCCTAAGATCTTGCACTCTTTAAACACACACATTATAATTATCACCACAGTACAACTGGGGAAATGAGGTGCCTAGAGATGAAGGGATTTGTTCAAGTCACAGAGGAAGTCTGTGGCAGATCTGGGAAGTGATCTTGGATTTCCTGAGTTCTAGTTTATTGTCTCAACAAGACTATCCTTCCACTTTAAAGTCCTCTGTAAGTGTTAACTAATCTGTCCTCATAAGGCATGTGTAACGGATATCAATATTACCTAGGGATGGAACCAAACCAAATCTTGGATGCTAAAACCTCCTTTCCCATACTTGAACTTTGAGGAGATTCAGATCTAGATCTGAATTCAATAGCTATCTACTCTATAATGAGTAAAACCAAAATCTCAGATCCAACAAGATGAGCTTTGGAAAAATTCAAATCAGGATCCAGATTGTGCATTCCAGTCTAATGGGAGTATTATCAATCTGTTTTTCAGATGAGAAAACTAAGGCAAACAGACCTATCCAAAACTAGAGCTGGTTGGAGAATCTTTGTCAAAATAGACAGTTCTGTTTAAATCAAAATGCCTCACAAAATTGCTTGATTTTCACAGAATTTCATTTTGGAAGAAAACCCAGGGAAAAAGTTTTGACAATGTCAAAGTGTCCTGTTTTGAAATATTTTGAATGAAAAGCTTCAATTTTTCATTTTAAGTGACTTTATTTAGAATATTTTTAAATTTTGTATTAAATATTATAATACAAACGTTTTAAAAGGCAAAATTGAAGTGAAACATTTTTATTTTGTTGAACTGAAATGTTTCAATGAATCCAAAACAAAACAAAAATTCAGAATTTTCTTTCACAGAGAATTTTTAATTTTATTTTATTTTTACTCCAGTTTGAAACAAGCCATACTTAAAAATCCTAAAATCCTTTGCAAAACACAATTTATATCCTCCTCATAGATTTATCCAAAACCACAAAAGAAAATTGTGTAAGAGTTGGGATTCAAATTCAGGAGTACCTGACTCTGAATCGTGTGTGGAGCGTATGTCCCATTTTAGAGTGAGCAGGTACTGGGGTCAGTCAAACCTTGTTCCAAGTGTTTTGGAGCACGTATAGGGAAAGGAAAAAGTGGTCCTGGGATGATAAGCAGTGTCTGGGTGTTTCCAAGCGACTGTCTCTTTGACGACATGGTTAAAGGAGCTTTGTACTGTAAGGGCAGGCAAGGCTCCCCTTTCTCTCCAGTCTGCAGGATGAGTTCTGGGAAATAGAATTGTTTATTACCTGTTTCTTCCCTCATAAGAGGAGAGACAGCAGCCAGCAAGGAGGCCTCCCTGCTGAACACTTTCAATCCAGAGAGGAATGACATTCAGCAGGAGTGCTCCAAGTCTGCAATTGACAGAGAAATAAGCATAGCGCCAAGGACAGAACTTTGAGACTCCTCTGTTAGGGGAAGACGACTTTGGAAGAAAGCTCCTCAGGAAGGAGGAACTGGGCCAAGGCAGGAACTGGGTGAAAAAGCCCTGTTTTTGTTTGAATTTTGAAAGGAACTTTAAGAGAAGACGGTCCCTCAGGGAGGAGGGGCTGGGCCCAACTTGAGACTGGTATGAGGACTCTGTGGGTTTTTGTTTGTCTTTTTGACTGGTGCACCCCAAAAGGGGTGGACTTTTGTTAAACAGCTTTAGCCAGAGGACCGAGTCACTGGAGTAACCAAACCAGGATGTGTTTTTTTTCAAAAGAAGTCCTGAGAAGGGGAAACAAAGGCAGGGCCACTGAAGAACCACCCAGGCCATAAGGGGGCGGGGAAGGGGCACTCAGGAAGCAACAAACAATTATAGAGCACTAGAGCACATCTCAGCTTGCAATTAGTTCAAACTTTTTTTTCTGTACATTTATGGTCAAGTAAAACCAGCGTAATACGTCCTGCGAACGGGTTGAGAACACTATTCCGACATTTACGATCAATAATATTTAATGACACTTTGCATCTGAGTGTGTCAATGTTTCACAAACAAATTAAGGTTCACACGATAGATTATTTATACTTGTGCAGATGACCACACTGGAATACAGAGTTTCGTGGCCTGATTCTCAAAGGCCACTGAGCACTACTAGTTCCTGATGAAGTTAGGGGAAGCTGTGAGGGCTCAGTGCCTTCGAAGATCAGGTTGTTCCAACCGCAGCTCAGTGGAATCTACTTGTTAACGGTGCGTGTTAAAGTATTTAACTTTCAGCATATCAAGCTGATTTCTCTTCACATATTTTTTTATATTGCTCTAGTGTTCACCTTTCACTCGTGTTTGCTTTTAGCTACTTTCCAAACCACAGTTTCAGTATCTATTAAAAGTTATGTAAAATATAAAATGAGTTAGAATTCTTGATATTTAAAATAACATGTTGTTATTACAGCTGAGCTCAGAAACATTTGCCAACATTTTTTAGTTTAGTAAATTGGTCGATCTCACCTGCCCTAGGTCACAGATGCCCAATAATTTCAAGCCAGGTCCTCACCAGGTTTAAATTGCATGGCTTCATTTGACATTTTCAGAACCAAGTCAGTTTACACCAACTTCAGGGTCTGTTTTGTTGTTTTAAAAATGGAAACACTGATTTTGAATGTGTGACAGTTCTCATTTTAATTTTGATAACCTTAATTTGCATCTCAGTTTTCGTACTTTGCTGCTGCTCCTGTTGCTAGCCAAAATACACTGTGACATTACAGTTAGGATGTAATCCTACAAGGTGCGGAGCACTCCAGCTCCAGTCAAGGAAATTCTTAAATACTTTGTTGAATTGGGGCCAGAGTACAGTCGAGTCTTTAGTGTGCCTATCCTGATGGATCTTTACGGCATTTTATAGAATTTAGGTACTTAACCTGCCCATCTGCCTGCTTGCTTATATCTAATCTTCACCAACCACCAAAGTGAAGTCACTCTGAGGTAGAATCCTGGGACAGTTCTCTTCCAGTACACAGCAGCTCTACACAGTTGCTTGGGGGAGGGCGTGCAAAATACCGTATGCAACTGCAGGAAGAATTTAAATAGGAAGAATATAAATAACTCATACCAGAATCTGGCCAGTTAGGACAACACCTACTGTTTAAAAAAAAATGCCATGAGGTCTTTACGAAACACAAGTGGGTTGGAAGACCCTGATCTTGAATCTCACCTTAAGGAGACCTCCAAGAGCACATTCCTCCAAATATATACCAGTGAATATAGAATGCAATCATCACCAAGCCTGTGGTGCTGAACCAAGGGAAGTCATCGTTAATGGTGTGCATGCTAATCTAATTCTCTACAGCACTGAGACCACTGTGATTTATTTCTTCTCTCTCCAACATTGGCATCTTTGATGTGTCAGGATTTCTCTAGCAGATATATTAGGATCTTCTGCATGCCTAGCTTAATTATTTTCAAATATATTATTTCTTTACATCTGACTTGTCTGTTGTGCAGCATTTTCGGTGCTGGTGGTCTACCTGGCATCTACTCCAGAGATGTCTGCATCCCGACCTCTGGATTTTTCCAGTGCATTCCATCTTTTCTGTGTGTGTACTCTAGGCTGGATGCTCTTGGGGCCACGGGACTGGGTTTTCTCTGTGTATCAAATCTAAAGAAATATTCGTTAGAACCAGTTGAAAATTTTCAATGCTTCAATGACATTTTTTTTTTGTGAGGAAAATCTGTTGCGAAATTTCAATATGCTCTAGAATAATAATAATTAATAATATCAGTAGGGCTGGTTACCTCCATGCAAGTAAAGTGTTTTGAGATCCCTTGGTATGAAAAGTGTTTTATAAATGTATGCTGTTGCTTGAGTGGAATGCTCTGAACTGGGACATCCCATTAAAGAACCTGTCTTTCTTATTAAGTAGCCATCTATTTAAGAGGCAAGACTATTAAGACTTGCAATGAAATAAATTACTGTACTGAATAAAAATATTGGAACAAAGTAGTATTCATGGCATTCCACCTTTATTTTTTTACCTTTTAATCTTTTTGTTATATTTATTTTATAGATTTTAATACCATTAATTAAAAATAGGGTTTAGAACCTCATGGATAGTTAGACACCACTAAACCCTTGACACTAGCCCTGTATGTCTGCAACCAGTAGAATATATGCTAATATTGCCCCGCTTAGTTATTGACTTCAATGGGATTTAAGCATGTGCTTAAGTGCTTTGCTGAATTGGGGCCTGAAGCAGCAGTCTTAACCACTTACCAACTTTAGACTATTCTATGACATACATCCCAAAATAAAGTGGCTGCTCAGATCCAGTGCCGTGTATTATAGTAGTAGTACGGATGTATGTATGGTATCTCACTTTTAAAATGTCTACACAAGTTTGCTGCCTTTGAGGATGCTGACCTTTATATATAATGACAGTCTTTTTCATTGCAAATGGACTTATTTTTGTTTCTATTATTTTACAGCAAGTACTGACTGATCCTGAAGTAGCTGCCCAAGAGGGCTGTATAAAAAAGGTAGGAAAAGGCTTTATCTTATGCAAGTTGTGTTCGTTACTTGGCTTTGTAAGTATCTTGACAGTTTTCTGTTTTCATTTGCATATGAATGTGTAATAAATGCACATATCAAGATGCATGAAAAAGGCTTTCAGAGCTTGTTTTTCATGTCTTTGGGTGCAGGATTGTACCCCAAGCTTTATTTGGGGTACTTTTATGTGTGATTTGTGGATCCAGTACTTATCTTTACAGTTATAACCTAGGCAATAGCAGTTCAAACCTGGAAACTCCAGTGAAATGATGTTTGTCCTTATTTACAAGTGCTAAACAAGTAGAAATCAGTTCACCATATAATGTTGATTATTTGAAATCCAGGGGATCTGGTATGCATGAGTAAAAGAGCAGAATTTAACTGGTCTTATGTATTGCCTAGCTTTTCCTCACTTTGTGCCATCTTAAACTATATTACCAGAGAAAATCTGGTTCCAAGTGTATCTTAGCTGTATTATAATTTCTGTAAATTTCTATATTTTAACTGTTAGATAACCCCATAAACTACATGTTTCAGGAGCCTGACTAGTATTTTGGCCAGGATTATTTTAAATAACATAAAAATAACATTTTTTCCATTGGTATCTTTGGTTAATAGTATTAATAAGGTAAAACATAGCAGGTTGCATTTGATTATAGCCTATCTAGATGCCCATAAGAGGGGTAGCATGTCCTTGCTTGAGTAATGAGTTGGCTTTAATTCCTTTCACATGTTATTGTCTGATTAGAAATAGATAAATATGAAATTCAAAAGTGTCAAATATTTTAAGTTGGAAAACTGCAACAACTGCCATTTTATTCAGCCCTTTAGGCCATCTTAAATACAGTTTCTTAACTCTGCAAGTTAAAAGAAAACACTTGTGCAGTTCTGCCAAACATAGTGAAATCTAATACTTCTCAGGCTCCAGAGTTAGTTTGAGAACAGATATTTAGACATATCTATGTCCAGCATGGACCATTCTATTCTCACTAGCTTGAGTAAAATAAGCTTTTATTTTGGAAGCTAAACTTTCCTATCTGAAATGTCTTTTGACCATCCATTGACCTTGCAAGAGGACCTATAGCAATAATGCTGAACTTTTTACCTTGTTCATCTCCATAACTCATTTCATGTTCATCTGTGCCTCAGTGGGATCCTTTTGTCTGGGCAGACATGGTGACAAGGTGGCAGGTTCTTATTATCATAACCCACTTATCACAAAGATGGAAGTAAATTCTTCATGGCCCAGGGACTGCTCAGCTATTTCTATAATTACAATATTGCAAATCTACATTTAACCTAAAAAGAACAAGGCTTTGAACAAAGGAAGAGTAGGAAGGGACATTAAACAGACATCTTCAGATGTTTTAAAAAAAAATCCAGTTAAATTGTACTATTTTTGTTTCAAAGCAAAAGATGACAACATTTATTTCCCTTCCCCCCCCCTCCCCAAACTTTCTTGTGTCTTCAAAATTCCCTTACTCCAAATGTAAAACTGGAAAATTATGATATTTGACAGGAGGACTGCCACTGTGACTCTTTCTTCTAAATGCATTGTAGAGAAGCACTAGTGGGAGTTTATGAGGTGATAAATTTACTGAAGGATGGGCAGTAGGGTTTTACAGCCAGGGTAAAAAAGGTCAAAGCAGTAAGGTAAAGAGTTCAAGTCTAAACTTAATGGCTTGTGAAAAGACTATTGCTGGACAGCTTTTCAGCCAGGAGGGGGGGGGGGAAGAGAGAATGAAAAAAAAATCCTGTATGATTTTTGCAGCATCAGGACAGGCTACGTGGCCTAATTTTTTATAAAAGTAATCTTTGCCTTATCTACATTTCACTCTGACAGTGCAAGAAGCCACTGGGGAAACATTTCAGTTTCCAAACCTGCTGAATCATTAAATTGCCATACCCTGTGTGATACAAAACTTTCTGGGGGTTGATTTCCATTTAATCCTCTTCCTTTTGAGGCATGCTGCAGGACAGGAATGTGGCTCACTCCCCAGCCAGCCACCAAGACAGACATAAATGTAGTGGGTGGGCCAATCCAGGCTGGAAAAAAGGGAAGTCTGAACCAAGCAGGGGTACCATTTTTTGGAAAGGCCAAAGTTGAGTGGCTGTTTCTTCGAAGTTTCTGAAGGGGGCAGTAGCAGGAGACATAAATAGGGAATGAGTGAGAAAGATGTGGAAGAGGGGGGAAACCTGAAAAAAGAAAGAGCATGGATGGAAGACTGAGAGAAGTGAAGTATAGTGAGAGACACATGAAGTTTCTTCAGTTTAAGCCCTCAACATCATTTTTCCTGGTTAAATTACCAAGTGGACAAAAATGTTCTACTTTCTATCAGTTCTTTTCCATTAATAAACTGTCAGTGAAATGCTCAAGAACTTCACATAGAGGGCACTACTTTATTGTATAATAAATAAAGGTTTTCATTTAGCTTGAGATAAAATAGAAATTAACTGAAACTGTGTTTTTTAAGGTTGAAATAACTTTTCACAATACGTCATGGTCTCTGCATGTCTGGGCTCTGTAGCCACTAGAAGCAGAAGTGTCATACTAACACTAGAAGGTTGATTTTTGTGGTGGCACTGGCCGCACAGGAAGCAGGAAGTCCTAGGAATCTAATAAGAGGACCTGTTCCCATGAAGTTTCCAGCCCCGTTTTGCAAAATCTAGAGATTCATATAGTTCATGGAATAATTCAAACTTCTAAGCATGTGTATCCCAGCCATAGTGAACTGCCAAACAGTTTTGTGTATTTGCATATGGTTAGCTTTGATTGCATTGTGCCAATACATGGTTTGGAATAATATTTCTGGAGGTTGAAGTATTTGCTTAAATAGAATCAGGTAAACTTCACATTTCTTTGTGTACTGCATATATACCCTCAGGTACATATTCATTTTTATGTGCATAGATATAGACATTTTCAAGAACATCTTCCCTGATCAAATCTGCTGCCCTCTATTTTATTTTTCTTAAAGGGAAGCTCATGTGCTTTTTGTCTGGACTTTCTAAGCTTTCCCACTGCAGATAATGTATCTAAAAGTCAGCTTTATATCATTATCCTTTTTTATTTAACTTTGAGAGGGAGATGAAAGATAATACTCCCTGTTCAGATTGGAAATGATATCAGTGTCCATTGCATGATGCTCTTGTTTCTGATGGGTAATGCTACATCTATTTAATTTTTCTCTAAACATTAGATGAACATTTGAGAATCATGCTGAGAGAGGCGCAGGGTACAAGGCTCCCAACCAACCTCTTCTGGATGGACTGTTTTTCTAACTGTGGTGACAAGAGACCTCAGGGACTTCTCTCTTCAGTAGACTCTCTATTTAGTCTCTGTTTACTTAGAGGGAATAGCCTAAGGGGCTACTGGAGAGAAAACATCTGTGGGAGATAATCTATAGAGTTATCTATCTATCACTCTTGTCGACCCTGTCTCCCTTGAGAGCAAGCTGAGAGACTTGTAATAAAAAGGCATCGCTGAAGAGGCTTTAGGGACAAATAAAGAGACATGTTAAGGGCCAGCTGAAAATGGATAGAAGACATTATTAAAGCTCAATAGCCATCTTATCAAAATCCAATAGGATAGACATTTGGCAAAAGGTTTTAAATTTATTCTTTGACTTTCTGGAGAGCTTGAATTTATCCATTAACAAGACTGAACTACACAGGAAGAGGGAGATACCATCAGCTTTAAAAGAGTTAGATTCAATCTGGTATCTTATATAAAAAAACAATAAAAACCAACCTCTTCTTTTGTCCTTTTTTGACTCACTTTATTTTATATTACAAAATGTAAGAAGCTGTTAGTACAGTACAGATGGAAAGAAAATATAATCTGAAAGTAAACCTTTTTTCCAAAGTAACTGAGTTTTCTCTAAACAATGTTCAAGACTATCAAACTGTCTTAGCTTTGAAAACATTGACCATTTAGAAAGTGTTCCATGGCACAAGTGTGCTATGTAACTGGAAAGTTGTTGGTGGTAGTTTTTTAAATTAAAATTAACTTAGTTTTGTTGCTGCAAATATGAACCAGGATAGACCTATAAATCTCTCTAGGTTTATTATTGCGTACAAAATGCTACAGGTCACAAAAACCATCTGATACTTCAGAAGCACATTGTTCAAACTGGATGATTGATTGATAATTATGATAATTTGCAAAATGATTATTTGGGTATTATAACCATAGCTTGTCCCACTGGGTTACTGTGAAGACATTTTCTATAGCCTAGGCCATCAAAAATGGCCCCTGGTAACAAGGGATATGGAAAGGTCTCGTCAGTCTCTCCCAGCGGGATCTCTAGGGCTGATGAATGATGACCCAGAGGAGTAAGAAATCAGACTTCAATAAGCAGTCAGGAAGGTAGTTAGAGAAGAGCAAGGGAACTGTTAACTGTCTTTTGTGGAGCAATTACTAGCTAGGCAGTACAGCCTGAGGCCTAAGCAGGGTCTATGATAATATGAGATACTCACGGAGGGTGACTTAAAAATTTTAACTTGAACTGTTAAAAGTTTATGGATTCGCAGCATTTCACATAAGTCTACTGTACTGCATGGAACACTTTTATTGCCAAAATTTTATTTATTTATACACACAGAAGAAAGAGTGGATTATTCCCTCATACTGTCGGGGGGAAAAAAATCCTAAAATTTCAGTGACATTTGTTTTAATTTACAGTTCCATTAATTGAGCCACTAACTGCATATGTTTTAGGATAAGTGTGAGCTGTTAGAAAGGTCTTTGCAGTCGTTGTGGAGAGTGTGCAGACCAGAGAGTAAATGTAATTATTTCTAAATTGTGATACTGTCTGACTCAATGTGTTTATATTTAGCTAGTGTTTTTATCTCGGTTCATAAAAAAGCATTAATCCAACAATAGTTCAAAGCCAATTCTAAGAGGTGCCTGAAATCAGACCTTGATGATGCTTCACAAAAGTATATCAGAGTGACTAGCAATACCCAGTGATCATATCTAAAATCCAGTTTCAACATGATCTCTGCCATAGAATTGCTCTTTCTTAAGAGCTTTAATTTGCTTGTTTTATAGGTTATATCTTTATGAAATAAAAGTATGTTTAGCTGCCACAAACAGAGGCAGCTTTGAGTTGATTTTTATAATCTTTTCTTGAATAGACTTGTGTCATTCCAATAAGCCCTGGACAAAGGAGGGAACAGTTGTCTGAGAGTCTTTTTTACAACATTTCTCTCTTTCCATTGTTAGAGGGCTGCTAATAAAAGAACCAGGAGTCCATTAATTCAGTGAATGAACATATAGTAAAGTCAGTTCCCTCTTGAGAACAATAATGTTGAGGTCAGCTTAGGTTTCCATGGAAACTAAGTACTAAGAAGTTTGCATCCTTGATTTTGCTGAAATGAAGCATGTAAAGTAAAAATGGTGTAAAGCAGCCACTGAAAAGTCAGAAAAAGAAGTGTTGGTCTAATAACTTTGCACTACTAATGCTGTAGATTTAATTTATCTGATACAATTGTCTGATTAGTGCTGCATGGAAAGGGTGAGGGAAGAATGTGGGGGGGGAGAGAGAGAGGAAATATTTCTGAGAAAAGGCTTTTTTCTTTTAGTAGTTAAATGTATAAATCAGGTTAAGTTAAGAAGACCTGCAATTGTTAAGATTTTTCTATCCATAATTCTGTCTCCAGTACACTGAAGTGAACTCTAACCCCATGCACCACAAGAGTATGTGAACTCAGCACCTTTGCAACAGTTTCAATTTTCAATATTGTCAATACTGTGGATGATAAGGGTGATTAATGGTAAATTACCACAGCCTCTGTTTGTGAGTTCATGCAAAGCATAGACAGGGTGAAGACTTGCCTATTTCATTATAAATGTGAATTTTTTGTAAGTTAAGTTGATTTTTTCACCATCCGCTCTGAGGCTGCCTTAAATCAGCACAGCCTTCAGATTAATCCAGGGTGCAGTGAAGCTAATTAATTATTTTCACACTAATTTAAAGCCCATTGTTATATTTTCATGTCTAAATGAACAATGTATCTCGGGGGAAAGTGCCTAAACTGTATTACTGAGTTATTTATACATATTGTTCTAAATGACACACATCTGTATTGCAACAATGTCTGTTAAGAAAAAAATGTGTATTTACTTCAGGGGTAGATAGGTATGGGAGGTCACCTTGCCTCCCTGGAATGGAACTCAGCTTTCCTCAAACATAAATGCTCTGACTTTGAGGAAACCTGAGTTCAGTAGCAAAAATGGGTACCCATTTTTTGTGGTGGGGTGAGAGGGAGGTGGTCCATATGGCAAAATCAAAAACCAGATTGGTATGAATCTGTGTCCCCTTACACCTCTGCCCTAAAAGTTTGAGGAAGAGAGTGGTCAGATACATTATTCCCGTTTTAGTTCATCTCTGTTGGCCACTTAGTTAAAAAACACTACAACCAGTGTAACAATCCTTTGCCAGCACCGGGTTATTCAAAAGTGTTTATTGATTATTAGCTCATTCCAGTTCATGCTGGGTGGTTGCCCAGCTAAATCACCTGGTATTGTTTCTGCTCCCTCATTGGATGACTGAAGCTTTTTAAAGAGAAGGGGCGTGAATAACACTTTCTGATGTGACTTTTCGATTGAATAATCATTTATTTATAGGCATTTCAAACATTTTTATGCATACCTGGCATCTGCCTAAATAATATGAACCCACGTGCCATAGTGCTGGAACTCAGCATTTTTACTGGTGAAAATATTCAGAAATATATATTTGCTACTTAACTATTTCTTATCCCGGTTACAGTCCCCTGTATGAGTGCGTTTCTGGATGTCTCTGTCCAAAGAACCAAGTAGAATGCCATCTGTGAAATCCTACACACTCGCTCAGCTTGTGTGTTCATTTAAATCAAGATGTGTTTTTAATTGTTTGAATAAACTTGAAAGCAGGTTGTCTGTTGTAAGGGAATAAGCTGCAAAATAACACAAAGGTCTGGAGTTTATGTACTGCCTCCAAGATGATTACTTGTGAAATAATATTCTGGATGATTAGGAGGTATTACAGCCTCCAGTTAGTTTAAAAATGCCAGAATGCCCCAGAGATCCCCATGAATCTGCTGCCAGCCGGCCCCCGTCACAGCTGAAGGCAGCACTGTCTGGAGCCCAAAATCAACTTCAGGAAGGTCATGTGAAAGAAAATCCTCAGTCATCAGGAAGCCCTTGGCCTCATGGCCTTTCTGACATTATCTGACAAACCTTAAATCACCAAAGCAGACAAAACATCACAAATTTCAGAATGATAGCCTCTGGGACTTGAGAACTGTACATTAACTTAAAAGGTAAAAAAAAAAAAAAAAACAACCCCACCCTCCACCCCCAACCCACACTCTAATTCCTCTCTGCACACAGAGGGTGAATGTAGCAATATTGGATCTAAATTCAGAGCCATAGATGAAATGGATCTGTAACTAATACTTTAGTCTAGGAAAGAGATGCAAGTGTGTGTGGGTGCCTGTGTGTGTTTGTGTGTGTGTGTGTTGCCACCAATTATTTAGATGCAATATATAGTACATATATTAGTGCTGTAAGAATAGATTACACTGGGTAGGACAGATTTCTTTGCAGAATTGTTTGGACGCAGGATTTATTGTATATATAACATACATTATAGAAGCCAGATGGCGGTAGTAATAACATCTGTAATCTTCAGGTGTCTGTAATATTCAGTTAATTAAATTGTGCAGCGCTATTAGAGTGAAGAATATGTATAAGCTAGGAGGCCTATTAGACCTCTCCTGCTAAAAAGCCTAGACAGTAATAGGGAGACAAGGGGGAGACAAGGGGGGAGGGGAGGAAACAGAGAGAGAGAGAGATTGGAGAAGAGTTAATTAGCTACCGGCAGCACTGCTGCTGCTCTCTAAGTAAAAACAAAACAATACCTAAAGTCTCAAAGCAATGATCTGGATACCAATGGCCTAAACTTTTCTGAGACATTTAACATTAGCAGGGGGGGTAAATGCTCCTTTTAGGGTTTTTTGGACCAGAAAAGTGCGTAGGAGGGACAAAGCAACCAATATGTCACTTGAGTCCTGTGCCTAGTTCAGGCATACAATATATTTTGATGTTGCCTCTCAGACAATTGCTTTCTTTCGGCATGGAGAACTTCTGCCTATAAAATATGTGCTGAAATAATCTGATTTATTTTGCACAAGACCTTTGCTCTTTGTGCAACCAGACATGGTAGCTGCATGCACAAATGGTTGCATACAAAAGCTTGCGAGCACAAAACTAAAGACTGATTTGAGGCTAATGGAAAATTTGGCCCTATATCTTAAGGAAAATTAATTATAATTCAAAATGATTGTTTCTTTCCATTACATTTTGTGAACCCCTTGATTTCCAGAACCCTGATATAGATGAACAAAAACAGAAGGCTATCAAATTTCTATAAAATATAGTATTTTACATAGAGCTGGACCAAAAATGGAATTCCTGTCCCACAGGAAATTCTGAGATTTCAAAATTTCATTTCAGGCTGAACTGGGGTGAAAAGTAGAAATCACAGAATATTTTGTGAAACATCAAAATGAAACATTTCAATAACTTCCTGTCAAAATATTTGACAAAATTGATACATTCCCACCAAATATTTTGATTTTGTAGAATGAGCATTTTCCAATGGAAAAATGTTATGTTGGAAAATGTTCAACAGTCTCTCATCATAAGCTTTATTTTGACTCAGTAATAATAATATTTAGCATTTACACTGTATTTTTAACATTTCAGAGTACTTTGCAAACATTTTCTAATTAACTCAGCATTTAGATACCACATATTACAGAAATACAAGTCATTCTGGTCAGGCTTCTGCTGAACTTCTGCCTCCTTTTCTAGGAAAGGAGAAATCAAGACTTAAGGAAAAAGCCAGGTCTCTGTAGCAAAGCAACTGAGGCATTTAGCAAACTTTGTACATTCCCATTTGGGTCTGGCACTCCCAAGAATGATGGTGAAAAGAAATAGCGAATCTGGGATAAAATCCTATGATCTAAAATTGTATTATGGTTTTCCAAGAGGGCTACGAGCTATTATTGTGCACAACAAGCTAGGATTCAAACATGGTACTTTAATTGTTTTTCTCTCTGTCTGAGCATTTGATATCTTAATAACCCAGATCAATAAGGAGTTGATAGACTACAAATAATGGAAGACTTCAAATGTAAAATGTCACACAATCTTAACCACTATGTGCACAACTTTAATTCTTCAGATCCTCTAGAACCTTGCTCAATCCCACACCGTTCTATAAATACACAGACAAGGACAAAAGGTCACATGATAACTTTCAGAGTTTTAATATATCATCAATAAAGGTGCAGTGACGCTTCAGACTGTCCTCAGATAATCAGCAGCATTCTAAGGTATATTAATCTCTATCACCTGGGTTTTGTTTTTAGCTTTATTGTATTAACACCACCTTCTTCCTAGAAGTGTACCACACAACTCTAAAGATAAGATAGTGGAAAAAATAGAATGTGAACTTCATCCTTCCGCCTTCAGTTACAAATTGCGTAATTTATGCTGGAATTCTTCTCATCTTAGCCAGGTGTTACACGTTGAAAATTCCCTGATTACACTTGGAAAGCTTGTGTCATGGAGCGTGACTATTATCAGTCTTCATGTACATTTTCTCCTGTTGCAGAATTCTTCTCTCCACCAAAGCGCTGTTGTCCACCAGGATATGTGAAGAGGCTTGAATTCTGGTTGCACTTGAATCAACCTTAGATCCATCTGCACATTATAGGACCATCACTTAACGGATACAGAAAGGATAACATTTTCAAAAATAGATGCCTTAAGTCCAGCTCCTAAATTTTATTTAGATACCTAAATAATTGGCCTAATTTGCCAAAGTGCGGAACACCTTGCTTTGTGTTCAGAAGTACAGAATACCCATTGATATCAATAGGTGCTCTATACTCTTGAAAATCAGACCAATTACTAAGGTACCTAAACGTGAACTTAGAATCCTACCTGTAGACACCTATTTTTATCAAATCTTGGCCCAAGTTACTATAGACCTTGCAGCAGCAACAAAAAACACCTGTGCATAAGTCAGAGTTATATATATAATTTAAAACAGCTAGTATGAAGTGAAGAAGTGAAGAAGAAAGGCAGTGAGGATGAAAGAAATGAAGAAGAAAGGTAGTGAGGACATGCTACCGTGACTGTGGATTTTTTGATGTTCTACGTATTTAAGTAAATTCATACCTTCTGGGAAGTACAAGTATCTAATCCTGAGAGAAGCCCTTGTGTGGGAGAGGAAGGGAAGCAAAGAAATGTTGAATTTTGCACCTCTAGATTTTTCTATGAATATACTTAGGGCAGAAGCCTGTGGAGTAGATACCGAGAATATTTGTGGTGAAATAAAACTTTCCATTCTCCAAGACCAGCTCTTCAATTTCTGCTCAAGTTTATTTAGAGAAGTGTCCCACCAGCTACTGGAATTGGGAAATTCTGGGCCATTCTGAGGCAACACTGCTCTAATACCAGTTTAGCTGATTACAACATACTCCATCTAAATCAATGAATGCTGGCCTGAAATAGAAGGATGTTAGCCTGTTACTAAACAGTTTTCCATGTTGTTAATTACTACTTTGGAGACAGGTATTCACATACCCTGTTGGAATACTTCCAGAGTGTTATTTCACAGCTTGGATGCCTGCAATGCTTCCTCAGTCCCATAGGAATTGAATGGAAATCCAGACTTACTGGACCCTATTTCTGAATTCCCAAGGACTATTTCTTGGTTCAGAACTCAGCCAACGGGTCCTGGAGATTCTCGGATACAGGAGAAAATTAATTCCACTCCATGACTGCCCTATCATAGGCACGCTGGAGTGGAAATTCCAGAAACAAACGTAGATGTTCCTGCACCAAAATAGACTTCATGGTTCTTTAGTTATAGCATGAGACCCATTTCCTTGTGAATTTAATTTCAAAATTAATCAACGAAATAACTTTTTACAATGTTTTTCTGCAATTATTTGCATGTGGCTGAAAGAAATAAAGCTTGTCTTCCACTGGCCATTCTCTTACATTGCTGATTTTTTTTTATTAAAATTTTTGATGAATTTTCTTTCTTTCTCATAATTATAGCCAGAAATGACTCAGGATTTCTTGGTTTTATTCCTGGATCTGCTATTTTGACTTACAGTATTACACTGGACAAGTCGCATAAAATATCCTATGATTCAGGTTACATGTCTCTCAAATAGGAATAATACTTGCCTACTTCGCAGAAATATTGCATGGATGAACCCTTAAATATTGGGAGGAGTTCAGATATGATGATGACCAGGGATGTATAAATATTGACACTGATAAAACACTTCCTGTCTTCTGAGAAGTTCAGATGTACTTTTGCTTGTGCCCATCTCTACTACTAATAATAACTATTCTGACCATTTTTCATTAGTTAATATTCTTAATATAGGTGATCAATTTCTCCTTAGCCAGTTAGCAAGATACCTTTTTCCCCCAGAATGTAGTGTTGATAAATTAAATCATAAAAGCAAGACTTATAATTTAATGCTGGAAACAGGCCTTTGTTACTCCTGAGCATCAGTGACAGCTTCAAGCACCTTCCATATGAATGTGTGTGGTTTTGTGACTCAAAATCATTGCACAGAAAGAGTGCAGTAAAGTATCCTGACCATGAAGGTGGTTTATCTGGAGATGATTAAAGGTCCATTTCTCTTCATATATACCACATGATACAGAGGTTGGAGAAAAAGTCATTGATGACCCTCTGACATTTTGGAGTCTGTTTGGTTTGGATACATATTCTAAAGTTCAGTTGCTTCTCTGCAACTTATCTGAACCCCCTGGGTCTGCAACGCTTAGGTGGAAATCTTGTATATAATATATTTAAGTGATATTCCTAGTGATCCCTTATTCTAACTTGGCTGCAAATATCTAAGAAATATGCTTTCTTCTATTTAGCTCTTCTGCTTCTCTGCTTCTGATTCCAGACACTATATTGAAGTGTTAGAGGCTCATGAAAATAAATAATAATGAGAAAAAGAAGCAAACGCTTTTTTTTCATTTTAATGCTCAAAAATGGTTCAGAGTTGGGTGTGAATTTTTGTAGAATGAAAAGTGTTTGCTTTTCGTAATGGAAAACCCTTCATAATTTCAGGCTGTGAACAAGTAGCGTGTGCTCAGAACTCTGGGTAATTAATTTGGATAGCAAGCAAAAAATGTAATTGGTGCCTTTCAAAAAAGTATATTTATATTGATAAATAAAGATAACGAATACTGTTTTTATATCATCCTGTATCTCCCCTTGTTATATCAGTCTGTATAGTTATCATCATCCATTTACTACTTAAATTTGCCAGACTTCAGATTAAATCAACCATTTGTGTGCTAACTACCTTTTCCATTTGTGTATAACCGTACCCTTCTCTGTGTTTAAACAGCCTTGATTTATCTTCGATCACTACCCTTCTTCCCTCAGTTTGTTTTCATAATCACAGAATAACTCCTCTGAATTTCCCCTATGTACGCAATGCTCTCCTTGCTCATGCTAACACAGAACATCAAATATTTGTTTTTTTCTTTAAATGTCCACCTTTATGAAGTAAGCGCTTCTTCTAAAAAACAAAAAATGGCTTCTAAGCAACATGATTCATGAATGATAATTTCAGCACCGTTGGGATGGCAATGGCAACTTCTGTTTTAAGAGAAACTGAAATATCAGATATTTAAAATAAATAAATTGGGTCTGATCCTGCTTCTACTGGAAAATTTCCATGAGAGCAGTAAAAGGCCTTTTGTAGCTAAATAACTGAAGCCCAAAGTCATATACTGTGTTACATAAGCTTGGTAAAGTCTTCATAGTATTTCGATAATAGTTTATTATCATTGACGTCCTCACTATCTCATGGTATTAGGTAGCCTGCATGGAAAAAAATTGGTGATCTCAGACCCATGCCTAGTGGTCAGTTGGCTTCACAAAAATTATCACTATGAAGGCACAAATTATACTTCTTTCTTTGGAAGTAGTGTCAAAGAAGCCAATAAGCAAATGGGCTATGGAGGCTGATGCTTCTCACTCTATAAGTGGGCTCTTCAAGTCGGGGTTGAGACACGGTGAAATAGGTCTGAGAGGAAAAGAAGTGGGATATTAGTCTGTTTTATTGTTATTCCTGTAATGAATGTAGGTACAGTCTGTGCTTCATATAAATTCTGTGCTTCGTATTCTCTGATTTTCAATATTCCTTATGTCAATTTACTCATTCCATTTTAAAATAGATTTAGTGCTCGTGAAAGGTGGCAATTTCAGAGGAATTCAGTCTGCAGGGCTGTGTCAGTTATCTCCAGAGCAGGTACAGCGTGCATAGAAGCAGTGCAAGCTTTCTTTCCCCTTCTCCTCCCACCACATACACCGGCTCAATAGAAAATGAGAGGGGATGGGCGAAAATTAAAATGTAAAAATATCCTTAAAAGATACCTATAAACCAATCTTCTGAATTCATCTGTAATGTATAAAACAGACAATGACAAGTTAATATGAAGTAACTGATTTCTAAAAGGATAGCAAATTAATCTTGGAATGAGATGATTTTATTTTTTATTTATTTATTTTTTTTTAAAGATTTTGCATGTCAAAATATTTCCCTGCTTCAAACATTGAAGTTATTTGTCCTTGTGGCTGACATTACTCAGTTTCTATGTATCATTGCAATGGGTGGAAACATCTTTTCACTGCCAGACAGCACTTACCGATAAGCCAGCCAATTAATAATGTTGATTTGAAAAGCCCAAGAATAGGTGAGAAAGCAAAGTCCTTTGGTAAGTCATATTTGCACAGCATTAAGAGTCCCTTTTTACCTGATCTAGTAAACATGGTATTAGGAACTATGTGCTATTGAAAAGTTGAGAGACTATAGTGATATGTATAACTGATAATTGCCACTCCCAACTATTCAGCACCCACTTATCATGCCTTTTGTACATACATACCTTTGAAATAGACAGGCTATGGCATATGTATTCCTCCTTCCTAAATACTGATGGGGCTGAGCTTTGTGAGACATTGACTTGCTTTATCAAAGGAGTAAACAGAGAAGAAAAATCAGCATTTCCCTCAAAGCTGGTTGCCTACAAGTTGTAGACTTTAACTTAGGTCTGGAGATATAAACAGCAGCCAGCTGTTTGCTCAGCTGATGCGACAGTCTCCTCCCCTTTCCAATGTTGCATGCATTCAAAGGACAAGATGAATACAGCCTCTGCTGAAAAGGAAAAGTGGTCTACATCTATATGCGATGGTAGAAGCCGCTCAATGAGTCAATTTATAACTAATTCTACACAACTGCTGCTTTCTATTGATAGTTAAAGACTCTAACATGAACCTGATCACAATGTAGCACGAGGAATACTTTTGTAGGATGTAAGATAATCAGAGGTACAATCATTGTCAAAATCAAGAAGGGTTTGAACCGAGTGACAGCAGTAAACTGACTGCAGAATTTAGTCAACATGTAGTTAAAACAGTATAGAGATAGCCATGTAATTAAGGGCCTTCATTTTAGCTTTTGTATTTAAATTAAAATTTACTGGAAATTTATCCAGGCTTATTCCAAATTCTTTTAAAAAAAAAAAAGTGAAGCTTGGTTTTAAAAAAAACAACGAAGGGCAGAGGATTGGGGTGCAACGGGCGGGTCGGTGAGGGGGGCCCAGTACTCACAGGGTACATTAAGCGGGCGGGCGAGTGAGAGGGGCTGGAGGGGAGCCAGGGACACCTGGTATTCATGATGTGGCAGTTGAGGACGGCTTCCACACCCTGTCAGCCTGTCACCAGAGCAGTCAGGCAGGCTCAGCTGCCAGGACTCAGCTCCCTGCCCGACTCACGAAGTGGAAGTTACGTTCCTGTCCGCGGGCGCGCTCTGCTGTCCAGTAGGGACTTTGTCGGGGGGGGACCAAGCAGGCCTTTCTCCTACCAAAGTGGGGAGCCAGCTGCGTGAAGTTTCAGCACTTCAAAACTTTGGGTGAAAATTAGTAAAACCCAGATAATGTCTTTTTTAGAATTTGGGCAAAGCACAATAAAAACCAAAACTGAAGTGCTTTATATATAATGCATGAAGCCATTGAATTAAATGTACTTTATCTTCCTGCATAGGAACTGATGTATGTAAATTCTTACATGTTAGCATGAGAATTCCTCGTACTATGCAGAGCCAAATATAACCGATCTTAACACTAACAGGAAAGGGACTATAGACTCGTGCTGGGTAGGAAACGGTTTTTCCATCCTGTGAATATTTTTGAGATTTCAGACATTTTTCCTGTTTCGCATTGGGTTGGAACCAAGACTTTTCAAAGAGAGTCACCCGCAACAGCCTATAGCTTGGCAGTCGGTATACTCACCTGAGAGGTAGGAGACCAGGTTCAAGCCCCTGCTCTCCTAGGTCTCCCATGTCCCAAGCGTGTACCCTCACCCCAGTCTATGGGCTATTCTGGGGTGGGTCTCCGTCACTCTCTCTTCTGTTGGAGCAGTTCCACATTGTATAAATACTTAACTATTCATTGGGCCAGAGAAAGAGAGACTGAGAACTTTTCATCAAAATGGTTTTTAAATCACCAGGCTATAGAATCAATCAGCTCTACTACAGGATTGTGTACAGTGTTCCTATCCCATCCGATAAGGACTCGTATTGTACTTGGTGGAAGTACCTTCTCATCTTACCTTCTTTCCAAAACACTTCACAGTTGTATCCATTTTGCTTTGAGAAAGTATCAGGCAATAGCAACTGTATCCCTTCTTTGATGGACAGCTTCAAAAACCAAGTTAATCTCAGAGGATTTTTTCTAATAAAATATGTTAAATTTGTAACACGGGCAGCTTTCAGAATCCCTCACACTTGAGCCCAATTGATCATACAGTAAAAAGGACCAACTTTAAATATCTGTTTTTGTGTGATGGATCACTTGCCATACTGTGTGCATGTATAAAGATAGATATTAAGATTAAAAGCAATTCTTCCTACAAAGATGGGTGCGAAACCGTGCTGCTGCCTTCAACAATTTAACTTTATCAGCAGCTGCCTATGTTCAGATGGATGGCTTTAGAGCTGATTATCTATGTTTCTGGCCAGGGAGTGAACTTTGAATGCTTTTGTGATCCGTTCTAATGAGTGCAAGTGTACAGTGAACTATTGGACTGTTACAGTCCGTGCTCTTGATGGATCTGCACAGAGTGAAGAGAGATGTTGACTCAAACTAAACAACATTGAATCACAGCATTAAATCCACCAAGAGAAAAATATCAGTTTTCTCTTCCTCGACAGTGTGTACTGCCCCTGTTCAATGAAAATACTATTGGCTGGAGCACAAGAAGTGTGAGTAGGCGACCACACTTACCGCACGAAACAACTCGTTAACTTGTGTGAAAGTCCACAATTGCAGCTTGACTGGTGAATTCTTATTCGCTTGAGCAGTAATATTGATGACAATGGTACTGCTCACGTGAGTAGGTGCTCACTAGCGTAAGTTTGGGTTGAACAAACCAGCTCTTTATCACCATAAATGTATGTTTTATACACACATTTCCCCTTCCCCCAAAAATGCTGTACTTTAGATGAAAAGAAATGCACTTCATATTTCAGCTGATAATGAGAAGTTAATAAAATTGGGATTTTGTGCAATGCAGGACCTCTGACATCTTAATCTTTATTAAAGAGACTTAAACTACCAAGGAACTGCTGGTGCTGACTGGCACAGCCAGACTCAAGAAACACCAGGAGAGACTGGTCAAATGAACTGTTAAACAACTCTTCCTAATCCATCAAGGAGAAACAATAAGTGCTGGAAACATCTATTTACCGTGCATCAATCATGCTTACCTAAGCAATTTCTAATTAATTATACTTCTGTTATATACGCCCAGAGATGACTCATCTGAATGAAGCATTTGCTTTATTAAACAAAAAAACACTTTTGTTGGAATATCAAATATTGTCCTACGCTCTGAAAAGAGCACTGAAAAAAATATTAGCGTTTCTGAACATATCCTTTACCAATTTTTGTGTTTAAAATCTTACCTGGATCTCAAATAACGCATTTTCCTCTTGTAAAGCACACACAAACATGAGCTGGGTTTTTCCATTTTTTTTTCTGTGTTAGAAATTTTGTTTTGCTCAGTGCTGCTAAACCAACAGAAAGTGAAACTGTGACCAGATTAACAAGATGCAACACTCCATGAGACCTACTGGAGACTGGCATTTCTGAAAAAAACAATAATAGATCTTTTGTACAATAAAAACCAGCTCCCTACTTGTTTTTGCTGGTTGCTTTCATCCACAGTTACACAAACAGATTGCAAACATACAGAGGTGGGTTTCTTTAATAGACCATGATTGTCTTTCGCGTAGACTAAGACCACACAATCATCTTTTTTCAGCTCAAGGCCTTGGAGATTTAAAAATTATATTAATGTTTTTCCTGACCAATGTAATTTTTCCATTGATAAGTTGAGCTTTGTTCATTTACCTTTGCCTGTGCCGTACACAGCTATACTAGAATAACACTTTTTTTCCAGTGACCCTTGATGATACAACATGGTGGGGGTATAAATGTATATATTTAACAAACCCATCATTGTGTGGGGTTTTTAATGTTGTTTGCTAATCCACTGAAGGAAAGGGGAGGGACAGAGCCTTTGTCAGTATTCAAGCAATTAGGATAATTAAAAAAGAAAGCTTATTGGGTAAACATGCTCTTAGATTGTGACCTCTTAATTAATGGACCACAGGGAGAAATTACAGCAGTGGCAAGATAATTAACACATGCATTTAAAAAGAACTGTTAGACAAGGGTATTACAGGATAGTAAGACACAGATTTGAATCACCGAAGGGCTGGAGGTGAACAAACACAGTTGAACGAGGGACAAGATTTGCATGTGTGAGTGCCCCAGAACAGATTAGGTTAACTTTATCACATGTAGGAGGCTCTTTTAGAAACCCTTCCCCTTCAGAAATTTATTTCAAAAGCCCACATTGGGGGCTTTTTGTATTGTCTCCAACCGTAATAATTCTTTGGCACTGAATGTATGTTGCCTTTTAAAATCACATTAAATGTTATTAATAAAAGCACAAAGAATCTTCTTGCCACCATTGATTGGCTTGCCCAGGAATAATATCAGAGATGTGCCTTGTGGCAAAATCATTCAGGTTTGGTTTTTAGCACAGCCTGAGAAAGTAAACATGCAATTAAAGCTGTCTTGCGGCTTCCTGCAGTTGTTTTTTTGTTTTTTTTTTTTTTTGTTTTTGTTGCTTTTATTAGCTCCACTAATCCATTTAAATTTTTTTATTATATCAATTATACAGATAACACGAGTGACCAAAATGGAATCTGTAGAGTTAGAATCCAGATATTAAACATCTACTTTGGTTCTAGGGACAAAGACCATATCCTCTGTCATCTTTTAACCTTTTAGACTCCAAGAAACCTTCAGATTAGTTAAAGATGGCACACATACATAAATACTCTCTTCCCATTCTCCCCTCTTGGGCCAATCAGCTAAACTGAAACTTTCCCCAGACTTCTATTTTCTGAAAATAATAGGACAGATTTTCAAAAGAGCCTCTTAAATTGTATTCACAATTTTCTCATGCATCTGTTCGTGCATGTGCAATTATACATTTCCATATAGCAAGACTCCCTGATACCGCTCCAGGGGCTCGCAGTAGAGGGGACTCTCTTCGGATCCCATAGTACATCAATTTTGCAGTTGTTTAGTGGCAAACAGATGTGTAAGAGCAAGATAGTGGAAAGGAACAAAGCATAACCTCCTGGTGCAGTACAGGATGTGAGGTGCTGGTGATAGAAAAATTAAGACATTAAGTATGAATCCAATAAAAGAACATTGGCTCCTTCCAAGAATAGCCCTGACCAGGGATCCTCAGGGGTGGAAAGTCCATCTTTGGTGGACAGTGATTATAGCAGCACAAAATACCCATAATCCCCACTTCAACATGGTAGGGAGAGAGTTCAGCCATGTAGTGCAGCTGCAAAATTTCATGAGATTGGCTAGGGGAGAGCATGGCCAAGATGTCCAGAGCATGAACAGATCCACAATGGGCCATCAGTATGCCTTCTCTGAATTTGAGCTCCCCCAGGGGGAGAGAGGCACTACGAACATTGTTCCCTCTTTTTGTGCTGTAAAACCCAGACATTTGCAACCGTCTGGGACTGAGCCAAACGTGGCAGGCTGAAATCCCGTAAGGAGACACCTATGTCCAGGTAATACTTCCAAATTCAAATGTCATCAGCTTATTTACATAAATTAGCATAAATTATTTCTACCTGAATCATATTGATAAGGTGTATGCTACTGGGCAATTCTGAAAGGGGTAGCACTAGCTGTGGGGCCTTCCCAGGTTTAACACAGACGTTTTATGTACATGAGCAAGCAACTTGCACCAGAAATGATGGGATCTACTTGAAGGTCTAGAGAGTATCTATAAAATAAGTTTTTTTCTGTGGCATCTGGGATGCCATAAATTACTACTGGTGAACTGCTCAAGTTCTCCATCTCAGTAACGAATGTTTTGAGGAGTGAGGAGAAAAGGTGAGGGGAAAATCCATCTTTTCCACTTCTAATTATTTTTCTTGGACCTTTGTTCTGACATTGTACATTATTTTTAAGAGGAGGGGAAAGAACGGTTAGGGGAGGGAGTAGTTTGTGGTTACCAGAGCCATCATGAGAGAGTGCCTTTTTCATCTGGCCTTTCTCTCCATAGTCATTAGTCATATTGCATGTATTGCCTCTTTGAGAGGGAGCCCTGTGCCTTGCCTAGAAGGAACGAGTCAGGAAGTGCCTGGAGAGTGTACATCTGGAGCTGGCCATCAGGATTTGCACAGCATATATAGATCTACCTCTCCATCACGCTTGAGGCATGACTGTACTCCAGTGAGCCCAAGAAAGATAAGGGTCCCTGAAGGATAGGATTTGGACATGGTTACAGTGGCTGCGTGTATGTTGCCTTAATCACAACAGGCTGGGACAAAACAGGGCACATTGAGCTCACCAAATGCTAAATCTGTAAGCCCTGTTTGTTATTTAAAAAAAAAAAAAATACATAATACACAAACCCAGAAAAGCCTAAAACGTAACTATGGATATGAACCGACTCAACCAGTTTGTGTCAGAGCATATCAACCCCCACATCTCTCTCTTTCTCTCTTGTGCGCATGCACACAAACACACACAAAATAACCAAAGGGGGTGGCTATGTACAGTTCTTTGAGAAGTGATTTGCATTTAAATCATTGAGAAGTGATTTAATTCCCACTGTTCACAATACCAGGGGGAATAAAGAGATGCTCCGCCAGTCCCATATTTCTTGCATCCAACAGAGCACATGTCCCGAATCCCACAGACTTCTTGGTAAGTCTCAGTATTGCGTCTTTTGTCTGTGGATGTGTGTCACACATTCAAGACATTACTCACCCTAACATGAAAATTAAAGATCTATGTAGACAAACAAAAAACCCCACATGTAATAACTCTGGTTCTTTGATTAGTGACTCAGGCCCCAAATTTTTAACTAATTGAGTACATTAAATAATATGTCCCTAAAAGACTGACTAATACAAGACACTTTTCAAAGCTTCTTTAATAAAAATTCTATTTGGGATTTGACCATAATGGCTATTCTTGCTTGCCAAAACACGACTTCTTAGCAGGTGACTTTCATCAAGTACATCTGAAATAGTACCTAAATGAATTAGCAATAAAATGGACTTAGGCCTAGCAGTAGGAGCCTCCATTAATCTTGGGTTAATCACTAAAGAGATGCCATTCACTTTTCTTAAGAAGTCACATTTTTCTCCCCTTGCTGGCGACCAGATTTCATAAAGTAACATATTTCTAATGAAAGGGCTCTGCTTGAATTAAAACCCTGAAGGTTTATGCAGATTTTAGTTTTGATTACTGCTGGCATGGGCTCTTAGCAGACTCCAGAAGGTAGGTCCGCAGTGAAAGAGTCCCAGCATGCAGTTCATAATATTCTTTGAAATAAAATAGTGCACTTGTACTTAGTGGCTTTAATCAGCTCTGACTTTTGATAGTCAAACAATAGCTAATTACAGTAACACCTGCCTTCTAAGTCATGTCATGTAGGTTATTGCCAACAAGAGACCTTGTATCTTAGCTGCATGATTATTATAGAGTCTAAAACCTATCTGTACAAAAAACTAGAACTGACACTCTGCAAGTAGCCATTATGCAGGTTTTATTTTCTGATGCATTTTCTAGCTTTTCTGTTTGCAATTTTCTGCATTTGAAGGGAAAAGAATCAGTGTTTGTAACCACATTGGGAATTTGAGCTTCAGCAAAAAAATATATGTTTGCATTTGTCACTCTTACTATTGTATAAAGTACCCAGAAATATTTCTGAATATATAGATTTCTAAACATATTTGAAAATGACTGGCAATTTACCATGTATAACAAAATAAAAATACATTCAGTATCCAGCATTTTTATCATGATCTAAAATCTGGCATCAGATGGCATCCATCCACAGGGTTGAATTTGATTTCACTGTCTTTAAACATAATAGTATTTGGGTGGATGGGGGGAGAAAACTGGATCAATTTTTTTAACCCTTACCCAAACTTTGAGGAATTGCATAAAATTAGATTCCATATCCAAACATCTGATTTTGAATCAAGCAGTAAATTTTCAAAAACAAATCTACCACATCTTTCCCCTCTGTACTTTTAATCAAAATGTACAATCTGATGAGTTACTCTCTAAATGCTAGCTGTTCTGGAAGCCATAAATTATTGTCTCATTGAAGATGTTCATTTCTCATTAATTTTCCTAGCACCTAAGTCTTTGTTTTCACAAACCCAGTCAAGTGAGTAACATCAGTTGCTGGCTACATGCTCAACAGACCCTGTAACAACTTTCCAAGAATTAACAATACAGATGTGTGGAACGATAACATGATGGATGCTCCTTCCTCTAGGCACAAAGAGATAATGAGCTCCGTTCTGCTCTCTGTTACACTAGTATAAATAACAGAAGTATATGGACCAATCAAGGCAAAAGGGGAATTTTGATAATAATCGTGTTCAAAGAAATCCTATTGTTTAAAAACCCAGTGAAAATAATCAAGCCAATAGAGTGACAGGTAGATCTTGTGTTGTAACATACACATGTGTGTCCATGCTTTACATGGCTAAGCTCTTAACGTTACAAATTGGATTCGTTAAAATTGATCTGCAGCTTGGCTATTTAGCTCTTGTAAATGTAATGAAATAAGTATGAATTTAGTCAGGAGCAAATACCTTTAAAGAGGTGTATTGCAGCACAGTTCATCTTAAATACCTTGAAAATGTATATCACACATATTATTTCATATATAATAATAGTTTATATTCCAGAAGCACCATCAATTTGATTGGTGCTGTGCAAACATATATGAAGACATAATCCCCGCCCCAAAGAGCTTATAGACTATTTTCAAAACAAACTAAAGAAATGTTTTAGGGAATTAAAGTTAGTGTTGAATAGGGCTGGTGTGATGAAGGTGAACGTTGCTAGAAGTGAAGTCACTAGCCCTCCAGGAAATCTCAGTGCTCAACATTTTCCTTTTTGCATCTGTTACATTTGAAAATGGTGAATTTGGACAACAGGCTAAGTTAGTGCAAAGAAGTTTGCATTCAACCCATAGTTTGAGGAGTTGTCTGAGTAGTATGGTTTACATTCCCAGTTGAAGCTTCTGGAACTCCTTTTATTTTCTGGGGACTATTTTCTATTGGCTCACATTGCATTCTAGGTAACTTGTAAAATTGCAATACCTCGTGCTATGGAGCCCTGGTATTGATCGGGTGTTACCACAGCACATATAATAAATAATAATTAATTGCAATGGTGATTCCGTATAAGGGACAATGGCACAACGTGGCCAACATCAAGGCCATTTCTGCAGAATTTTGAAGTACATGAAGTTACAAACGTCCTTCTTGCTGTTGGGGGGGTAAGGGGAGAAATAAAAATGAGGAAAAATATTATGAGTTTTTCTTCAAATACTATTCAGAGCTGAGACAGCTAATCCACAGACATTTGTAGTTAAGGGACTGGAAGTCAGCACAATTGGGTTCTCTTCCAGGTGGGCTGCTAAGTCATTGTGTGATCATTGACAAGACACAAACCTATCCACCTGTGACTTAGACAAAAGCTTTTTGTCTTGAAACTTCTCTCCATTGCTATCACACACAGTTTAGCTAAGGATCCCACCAAAACCAGGCCTACAGTGCCTAGCATAAACACACCATGAGAGACAATCCCTGCCTCAAATGGCTTATAATCTACACAGACAAGACAAAGAGATAGAGGGTCACACACCAGGTCAGTGGAAGAGATGGGACTAGAGCCCCAGTTGTCTGACTCCCTTTCTAACATTCTAGCCAGTAGACAAGGCTGCCTCCCTTTACCAGCCACTCAGAAGAGATCTGAGCAACACTGTGATTAAAATGCTGGCCATCTGTCTACATTTTGTGCCTATCATTGCTCCCTCTAGCGGAACTGCACCAGGGTTGGCAGCATTAGCCTATTTTAAGGAAAAAGAAAATATCTATGTTCCTATGTAAGAATCACCCAGTGAAGCTCTAAAAAGTTGAAGTTCTATGTGACACCTTAACTCTTGCAACCTGTGTGTATGTATATTAGGATGCATACTTCATGTACGTGCCTACATGATAATTTTCAAATAATATGATATGATGCAATTCTATCCACATGTGGAAGACAGCATCTTATATTACTTCATGCTACTGGTATTTTCTGAGTTTTCTCTTCCATTTTAACATTGCCTTATTATAACTTAGGCATTTTGTTTTGAGTAACTTGTACAGAGTTTTCAAATTAAACTGCACAATATCCACTCTTTACAGGCTGAAAAGCCAACTATAACTCTTGCTTTATATATTGGCTGCAGTATGCAGAACAAAACCAATATAGAAAACGCATACAGATAAATTGTGAATCTTGATATTCAAACACTAAAGATGTACAGTGTTGCGTTTTGTGCTTTTCTCATTAGAACTGAAGTATTTTTTAAAATAGTCCATTACTGGGATAAGAGGGAAGGTCCTCTCATGGATCAGTAACTGGTTAAAAGATAGGAAACAAGGGCAGGAATACATGTTCAGTTTTCACAGTGGAGAGAGGTAAATAGCAGGGTCCCCCAAGGATTTGTACTGGGACGAGTGCTGTTCAACATATTCACAAATGAGCTGGAAAAAGGGGTAAACAGTAAAATGGAAAATTACTCAAGAGTATTTAGTCCGAAGTTGACTGTAAAATGTTGCAAAGGTTCTCACAAAGCTGGGTGACTGGGCAACAAAATGGCAGATGAAATTCAATGATGATAAGTTCAAAGAAATGCACACTGGAAAACACATAAACTACACATACAAAATGATGAGGTCTAAATTAACTGATACCGACTGCCAGAAGCTGGGAATGGATGACAGGGAATGGATCACTCGCTAATTGCCCTGGTCTGTTCTTTGCCTCTGAAGCATGTGGCACTGGCCACTGTCAGAAGACAAGACATTGGGCTAGATGGACCATTGGTCTAACAAGTACGTTCATGCTTGTGGTCTTTATGTTCTTATGGGATTTTAAATAAAATAAGTAATGGGGGTTGTACAGGGTATTTGCAGGAAATGCCTGGCATGCAGGATATTCGCAGTAAATACATTCATGGTTGCCTTGATGAATGGGGGAAAAGAGTGCATGTTAAGAGGTATTGATGTTAACATCCCTGAGCTATGCTCAAACTCAGCATTTAATGTGCTATCTTTTTTTTCTTATTTATTTATTCTTTCTCACCCTGTCATTTTGTGTTAACCTCAGACTGTGCAGTAAGACATCTTCTTTATTTCAGTTACCATGTTTGCCATATCTGATCAGTTTGATTGATCATTGCCTTAGCCACAGGTTGGTAATAAGCTGTTTTGAGAGACTCCCACATTTCCCATAGGACAAAATTGGCATGACAGCATTATAAACTGGCCATTTATCAATCTGCTCCCCAGTGGTCAGTGTCTGAACACTGTTAGGCAAGCAAGCTAGACTTCCGCTTCACGGCAGTGGAGAGAGATTTGGAACCACTGGACACTCAGTGGAAGCTAATATGAGAAGTACAGTAATACATGACACTGCAGTTGAATCAAAATTGTAGGTACAAAAGTTGCATTTAAATTCTGCTGAGTTCCTCTATAATGCAGGCTGCAACCTGTATACCAATTGTGGATTAATTTAACATGTTCAGGGAAAAATCTGCACTTTCAGATGCATGTCAGATTACACTGTTTCTTAATCTGAATGGACCTGGTTCTGAACTGTAACAGGAGATAACCCATCCTTTTTTTTGAAGGAGAAGAACTGATTCAGAAATTTTTAAGTATTACAGATGGTCAGGTACCCTCCCTGTCTACCACTGTGAGGATGCCTATAGGCTAGCCAGCACAACTCACAATAATAGTCTTACATTAATATAGCGCTTTTCGTGCCTTAATGATTTTACAGGCTTTGCACAGAGAATCACTTCCCTTGGAGAATAGCATGGCTAGTTTTGTTGAGCCCTGCCCCTTGTATGAAATCCATGGCTGGACTAAGGCAAGCTGGGCCCTTTGGCACACTCTGATGTGGAGGCTCTCCACTTGGAATGGAGGTGGCATAACAGCACCCCTCTGATACTGGAGTGGAAAGGACAACTATAGAAGACTCCTTTCTTCCCCACCCCTTTCAAGAAGTGGCGGTAGGGTCCTTCCTTAAAGAAAACAATGATGACGAGGATTCCTTTCTATAGCTGGGGCATCTCTGCTGGAGATGGAAATGGGGTTGGGCTAGGATCATTGTGCTCTTCTCTTCCCGACACCTACAGAGTCCTCGACTGGCATGGTGTTGGTGGGGTGACCTATAGCAGTGGCTCCTGATGTTAGCACCCGTGACATTACCTGGGCTATGATCTAGACCATTGAACAGCTGTGTCCCCTTAATTCTCTAGCCTGGGGTGTGTTTTACACTGCTGGGCTGTCAGAATATCCACCCCATGCCTGCTCACACAGCCTTCAGTGTGCAAATTCACTCCCAGCTGAATACATGAGCACTCAGACCAGTCGCTCATGAATTAAACTGCAGGATGACATCGCAAATCCTTAGTCCCATCCTTGTTTCCCCAGAAATACGTGTCTCATACTGTCCGGCACACCACTGAACAGTGCAAGCTCATAGAAAGTCTGTCATTTCATCAAAGGAAAATGATATATGCAACAGCCTTGTTATCCCAAACGGAGTTTCCCTCACACTCTAATCCAAACATCGGTTAAGATAAAATAATAAAATAAGTTTATTAACTACAGAAAAATAGTTTTTAAGTGATTACAAGTGAGGATGCATAGAAACTGGGACTGGTTATAATTTACCAAGCTAAATGAACTTAAAAGCAAAGGTTTTGTCTTCCCCCTATGCTGTTGTAAATTTTACAGGCTGGGTCTCGGGTCAGCCTGGAACCATGCCCCCTTAGTTCAGTTCTTTGAGAGTCGTTGATGTCATGACCAGAAAGATGGGAGGAGGAGAAGTGAAGTCAAGTGTTTTCTTTCCTTCCTCTTTATAATTCGATTTATTGTGCTAGAAATATCCTTGTTGAGTCATGGTGATGTACATTCTGCTGTGGACATGAGGTTTGAATCATCCCTGTGATGAAATGTAAATTTCTTGTTAACACCTTCCCTGCGCTGGAGGATGGTCACTTACATAGGTGATGGCCATTTAACACCTGTCTAGGGTGCTAATGTGTCTTTGTTGCTGAAAAACTGGTTTGTTGATATTACTCAGAATGACAACATATTTCAGTAACAATCATACAGTAGATTCTTATATCTTTGCATGGTGTCACTACACATATTTTAACAGGATAATGATATTCAGCAGATTATGACTTTTCATGAAGGCCAAGACTATAACAGCGTTCAAAAAAGAACTAGATAAGTTCATGGAGGACAGGTCCATCAATGGCGATTAACTGGATGGGCAGGGACTGCTGTTTGCCTGAAGCTGGGAATGCGTGATGGGATGGATCACTTAATGATTACCTGTTCTGTTCATTCCCTCTGAAGCACCTGGCATTGGCTACTGTTGGAAGACAGGATACTGGGTTAAATGGACTATTGGTCTGACCCAGGACGGCCATTCTTATGTTCTTATGTTTAAATGACACTCACAAGGCATACTTTGTACAAAATTTATCAGAGTCTTGTAACCGTAATAGTATACACTGTCACAACACCCCATTGATATGCCTGGGGCATTTCAGAGCTCTCAGAGCTATTGTTGTCGGCTGTCTGGAGACTTAGTAGACATCGCTGTATTAGTTACTTGTTGATCATGTTTGTGAGTTTTTCTTTGCAAATGTAACTGCTAGACACAGGCCCATAGTGTGTATGCCTGAATCTGGCCTTGATTAAATCTTTGTCTGTTAGAGGAATTTAAGAGTCAAATTGCACATTACTACTTGAGTATAAAATAGGCAAGACAAGAGAAATCAACTATTTGCTCCTACCAGCCAATGCTACTTCCCCAAATACAGGATTCTGTGTATGTGGGATCCCATCATTTCTCCTTTCCAGTCACCCGCCAAGCAGAAAACCCTCTTTATGCACGAGCACTGGTTTTCAAGCTTTTTAGGCTGCAGATCCCTTTCCAAATGATGCACTCTACCATGTATCCCCATCTGAGGTAGGGTCATACTATACCTATGAAAACAGAGGGGGGAAGATATAGGGGATAACACGATGCAACACAACGCACAAGCCCTGGAGTGTGTTGTCCTGGATGCAATTATTATTATTATTATTATTATTTTACTATTATGAACAATTTTTTTATTTATACTTTCGCTTTGGATAAAAATAGTCCCTCAAACAAGTTTTTAGTTGTTGATTAGATTGCCAAGTCTTACTAAACAAAATGCACTGTCCACCATTACAGGTTTGCTCATGAACCCCCTGATGAGAGCTTGCATACCCCTAGGGTATGCATATACCAGTTTGGAAACCACTGCACAAAACCTAATCATGTCATACTGCACAAAGAGAGGAACGATGTATATGTGAAATACCATTATGTCCTCCAAATCCTATAGTGCACACACAAGAGAGAAGAGGAAGGACATCTCTGCTCTGTGATATCTATCTAGAAGTGGCATGGTAGAGAGGTATTGCTTCCCTGGATCAATATTGACAGTCAGTTTTCCCCTGCTCTATTTATTCATTGCTGAAGGGGTTCCAGGTAGAAATTGAAGCAATCAAATCAGCACTTACTGTGTACATCTGGGGGACTGAAAATTTTCAAAACGCCTCTCAATCCATTTTGCTAAACATGTTTGAGCCTGTCCCTAGTTGTCAATGGTGTTTCTGCTATTGTTTAATATTAATAATTCCTTATTTTATTACATAAATAAATACAGAGAGACAGACGTATAAAAGCAATGCAATCCTTTCCTTCCTTTTAATACGCTTTCTCTGAAAACTAAACTTTTGCAGACCCTGTGGAGTATGTTCCTGGTTCTTTAAAAATTCTCATATCTTACAGGAGAATTCCTGCACTGCATAAGTCATTCTATTGAATAGCACTGAGTTCTCGAGAAAACATTAAGACCCACCCTTCCAGCAGTAGTGAAATTGTTTTAAAGGGCCAGGACTGCATGTTAAGTAAGACCCTGATCTAAGAGAGCACTTAATCATCTGCTTAATTTGACTTTGAGACTACACGCATGCTTAAAATTATACACAGATGGATTAGGACCTAAGTTTCTCTCGTGATGTAGATCATAGTCACTCTAATGATGTTTGTACCTTAGTTTTAGAACAAAGAACAATAAAGTGTCATACTACCGCCCAATCATCCTTGCATTAACAGGTTATCTGCTGTACATTACAAATGGAAAAACAAACAGTGTCTGAGTAGGACTGAATAAAATATTGCAAAACTTTACTTCTTTTAGCCTACTTTTGCTGTGTTGTTTTTTCCCATGGAATTTCGGTGAAGTGACTTCTGTCTTACAGATTGAGCGTGAAGTTATTCCCAGACTGCACAAACTACAGTTTTTAATCTTAACGATAGATTTAGTGACCGCCAAAGTGTAAAATAAACCACTGTGGCCCAATCAATCAAATTTGCATAGTTTCGAGAAAGTATTTTTATGAGATTTTTATATCAAAATGTCTGTAATAGTAATAGATGTTTATTAGCCATCATAAAGCTGTTTGAATTTAATATCTCTCTAAATAATACCAACAGCTTTAAAAGAAATCTCTAAAGCAAATGCAACTGCACCATAAACAGCCTGCAACATCAGGTTTAAAAGCTATTACAAGAACCCCAGAAGATTCATGGACTGTGCTATTACTTGGACGCTCTGTAGTGAATTGAAAAACATTGCAATTATGGTACAGAACCCTTCTAAAAACATATTACCAAGTATTAATCAAGTGATAGCCTTTGTATTTCAGTGCAAAATACATACAGTCATTGTAAGCCTATCGTGTTAAAATGAATGGGTAGCAGAAGCTTCTAAAAAGTTTGGGCTAGCAGCTCAAATCCTTCTGACATATGGAGAAATCAGGCTGTAAATTTTATGAGATCAGGTTTATCCCAAAGACCTGCTCCTGTGAGGTGCTGAGGACTCTCATCTCAAATTGAATGTCCAAAGGGAGTTCAACACCTGTTTTTCCTGGTTTGGAGTGAGTTAGAAATTACTCCTAAGGTCAGTTTTTCTTCTGCATTAGTTTGGATCTTCTAGTCCTGGACAAACCAGAGGGTCCAGAAGTGAAAAAATGTTGAGTGAGGGGAAGTGGGTGTTTTTCCAGGGGGTGGGATGGGGACAGCTTGTTGTTTTTCTGTGTTGTTTTTTTTCCTAAATATTTCTAAAAGTTTCCTCTAAATATTCAAGCAAAAGTTGTGGTTGGTGTAGTGGAGAAAGAAAGCCTGGAGCACTGGGCCTGGCTGAGGCCTGGACCAGAGGCTGTGAACCAAAGTAAGGCCAGGTAATAAAGCAAATGTTTACAAGTTCACTGCCCAGTACCTGAACTTGGCCAAGTTGATACTAGTGCACTAAGCATTAGGTATTTATGTAAATATGTTCCAGCTAGCACAGATGCAACCCTGTCTAGCACAAGATAAGATGGTTTGACAAAATAATGAACAGGGATGTTTTGTCCGAGACATCAGGCACAAGAGGAGGTAACAAACAGATGTCACGAAACACGTAAGGTGGTACGTAAGTTGTTTCTCCCAGTGTTTGTCTCAGTCTATAAATATCTGGGTACCTCACCTCAACCCTTTGTCCAGCCTAGGAGGCAGCAGAAGGTCCTGCTGCTGACCGAGCTGCGTCCTTGCCACTGAGCAATCGCGTTAGTGCACCTCTAGATATTGATCCAGGAAGCCAGTACAGTATCTTGAGGGCCATAAACCTGGTTGAGCGCCTTCGCTGCCGAACAGAGTCTGTGGCCTTTCCGGGCAGTCCTATCATGGTCTGCTGAGCCAGCTACCTCTGCAGAGCTGGGACCATGCGTGGAGAGAACACACATGCAAGCCCATTGACTCCAGTTGGGTCACCTTATTTTATTTGGACTTGTCTGCTGACCACAATCACAAATGGAGATGGTGGTGAGCTGCAAAGTTCAGAGACAAATTGCTCTAACGCCTCGGGGCGTTCAGAGTTGCTGCTCTGGTTCAGCCTGTCGTTCAGATGGGAGCCTGTAGTTTGGAACTGGATCTGAATTTTCCCAGTGTTAAGGCCTGGGTCATTTCTTCTTTGTGTCTCTCAATGTGTCCATATTAAAAATGTACCAAGGTCCATGTTTATGTAAGTAGCACAATGCAGCTTTTTCTCAGCATATGTTTTTGACTGAGGGAGTCTGTTTGTGGAAGAACATAGTTTTCTGTGTTTTTATGTAAGAAACGATGAGTGTTGCAAAAACACACACACACTTGATGGAATTTTGTGCTTGGCTCTTTTAGCAAATGGCCGATGATAATTGGGAAGTTTTCACCATAGATGAATAGACAGAGTTACTGGCTGGATCTGACCTGGTGGAGATGCTGCTGAGATGCCTGTTAGACCTCTCCTTGAACTGTGAAGACAGCTGCTAATCTCCCATACTCTTGTTGGAGATGAAAACTAACAAAATGTTGTTTAGCGATACTGACGCAGTCTGAGGTCAGGGCCCCCCGAGAAGCAGTTGGTTTTTTGGGTAAATGTGGTCAGATCAAAGCATTAAAAAGAACAAGATGTTCAGATGACAGGAGGGCATGGACACATAGCAGGATAAGAGGAGATACTGTTTAGGCCTGCAGCTGTGGTTAGCTGACTGGAGTTCTGAAGGTAGCCTTCTCACAGGAGGGTAATGAACACTGCTTCAGAAAGAAAGTAACCATGCTGGCCGTCACAGTGAGAAGGAAACATTGAAATTCTCTGTGCTTTCAGCACAGTCCATACAGAGTGAGCACAGACATTGCAGAGCTGCTGCTTCTTCAGAAACATGCGCAAGCTATGGCTTTGGCTGATCTGAACAGCCCAGGAGAACTGAGACCAAAAGGGGGATTCTTCTCAGCACAGCAGGGAATAAAAGAAAAGAAAAAGAGCAGACTTTTACTGTGAGTGCAAAGTTACAGGGCATCCTAGGCGTAAAGAATGCAAATAAAGTGTCATCCAGGCCAGGGAGGGACGGAGACTGGGAAAGAGATGCTTTGGGAAACAGGAAAAATTAAAATGTCTTGGAAATTTCAGTACAGATTTGACTGGTAATAAAGAAATGTCATAGTGGGCATTGTGTGTGGCTGGGGATAGAAGATGTGCTGTGCTGGCTAGTACCTATAGAACCTGACTGTCAAAGCTGGCGAACCTATAGATAAGGGGTCCTCCAGTTTGCAAGATGGCTCTGAATGTAACGCCAGATTCAGGGGGTCTGCTGGATGCTGTGTGTAATTTGGCAGATTATCATCATTACAGTTGTGTAGCATCAGGTGTGTGTGAATGTATGATCTCTGCCTCAAGGATCTACAGACTAGACTTGGACAGACAATGAGGAGTGTCTATGGCAGGGGAAGATATTGAAAGAAAGAGGGAAGAAAGGCCCCGTAAGTCTGAATTCATTTGAAGGCCCCAAAGTCCTGAAACTATTTACCGTTTATAGGAGGATAGGGAATGTGATATGCAGCAGGTGGGTAAAGCCTATAGAGATGAACTCCTGTGTGTATAAATCTGCTGTCTTGGTCTTTTTCCATAAGAACAGGTGACCACTTATGGTGCTTTCTGACACCACCAAACAAGAATACTATGTAACAAAGGGAATCATTCATTTAGCACAGTGAGTTATAAAATAAAAAACTGACTTGAGGAGAAACAATTCCAGGAGACAGCTAATGTGCTGCCTTATTGTGATAACAAGCTATGATCTCAGCTCAGGAGACTGGGGGGAAGGGGGGGTCGACGACAGTCTCAGTGTCCCAGAGAGTTTCCTTTCCATCAGAGAGAAACTAAATGTAAACACAGCAAAGAGGGCCAGGGGATTGGCTACTAGAAAACGCAACCCAGAGAAAGCCCAGTGATTGTATAAGAGTATTAAAAACAGTGAGACTAGTTCTCATGCTAATGTGTTGTGTATCCTATGGGGAAACCCACAAACACCAGAGAAAAATCTGTGCTGTGTGTGTGCATGTATATTTTGTGTCCATATTTGTGTATCCATTTGTCAAGTCCACAGGTATGTTTTAGAGCTGAGTGAACCTTTGTTCTTATGTTTTCCATGAATTTTCTCAAACTTTCATCGGTTTCAGCCTGCATGAGTCTTCATGCCCACTGAATTTTAGAGTTTTGGCTTTTGATGAACTTCTATGGTTCAAAATAAAACTTATTAATTTCATTTAGTTCCATGCATTGCCTATGAGTTTCATAGAAACCAAAAGGAAACAATAAAATCATAGTAACGGGAAATAATCCAACCCACTCCATTTGTCTGTTTCATCCACTTGTTGTGTCCTGCACATGATAAGAATGCTCTTCTCAATGGTAATAGACGTTAAAAGGGAACTGGTGCAAAGGACAAATGATGAGGATAAAAACAACGTATTCTGGGCCTGCTCCTCCATTGCCCTGCACATTGTAGAGTCATTTATACCAGCGATACTCAGACTGAAGCTCGCGAGCTGCAAGTGGGCCTTTAATGTCTCTTTGCAGCACGATATTAAAACACTGTGTGATTTAATTATTAAACTCATCTAACTTATTAACCAATCAGGATGCTTTTGCTAGGTTATTAACCAATTGTAGTTGATAAAATAATACTTGGTCAGTGTATTTGCTGTGAGAATAATATATATACACAGTCATAGAAATTCCTCTAATAATGTTAACAACAGTACTTACAAAGGAGGAGACTGCACTTCACCTTAGGTATGTAATATATAATAACAACAATAGAATTATATATATATATATATATATATATATATATATATATAAATAAATATATAGTTAAATATTTATTCCCCTAATGTATAAATATATACATACATTATATAAATACATAATATAAAAATATTTACATTGTCATATTATATTATATAATTATGTATAATATTTATACATTATATACATATAACATAATATCATATATAATTAATTATACTTTGTTATTATGATTTATTTATTTGATAAATAAATTATAATTACAACATAATGTAATATTATATAATTATGTACAATATTTATACATTATAAAAATACATACTATAAAAATAGTAAATGAAACAATGAATTCACACTACCATGGTTCTTTTGGGTAATGTTGATCACTAATTTGGCTCTTGATCCACTGAGGTCTGAGTATCACATAGTAGTAGTATCTGAATTTTTATCAAGAACTAGTGTGTTTGGTTTCAAGAATAAAAAATTCCCCTAATAAGGTTAACACCAATACTTGGAAAGGAGGGGACTGCACTTCACCTTGGATACATAGTGACTGAGACAAAGGTAGATCTTATGATTATGGCATGACTGGGTCTCAGGAAATCTGAGTTCAGCTCCTATCTGAGCTTGGGCAACTTGCTTGATTGCTCTATGACTCAGTTCCCCATTGGCAAAATTGGAATAGAAATACTTTCTTTCTCCCACCTTTTGTTTGCCTATTTAGGTTTTAAGCTGTTCAGGATAGAAACTCGCTCTTACTATGTGAATATTAGCACAGAGTGGCCTTGATCTTGGTTGGGGTCTCTTGATTCTATCAGAAGATAAATTAATAGGGTTGAATGGGAATTTTTTGACTAAACTTTTTTTTTTTTTTTTTGGTTAGAAAATGCTGATTTGTCAAAGCCAAAACTTTTTGCAGGCGGGTTGGTTTCAGTGAATTTCTCAACTTTCAACATTTTTTTAAGAAGAGCTTTTCAAAATTGTTTAAACATTTCCTTTCAAGCGAAAAATTCCAGTTTTCCAGTTCAAAAATACTTTTCATTTGGAAATTTAAACTGATGGTAAAAATAAATAACTGCCCAAGCCATTTTGAAATTATGAAAACGTCTTGATGGATCTGAAACAGTTGTTTTAACTTTTCATGTCAATACATTTTTTTTTTTTTTTTACTTTTTGTCCCAATTCAATCTTGAAAATTTGTGCAGGGCATCAAAACTGTTTCCCTCCTAGCTCTACCATTTAACAACAATTGAATTAACCCTGGAGGTGTACCTTCCTGAACTATGCTCTGTCCATTCCTGTGAACAAGACAGGATAAACAATTTCAAACCCTTTGACTGATACCAGCCTTAGTTACAGTGATACAAACTGCCAGCTGGATGCAGTGTAAGTTTGGAGACATCTGAGATTCAGATTTGGAGACTAACTCATATATAATACAAAAAAAGGGAAGAAAATGTAGCTGTCTGTGGTGTTTTCTGTGTTTCTCTGACAAGTAATAGATTAATGCTTTCATTTGCCCTAGACTCAAATGAAAAACGATGACTCCTCCCCTTCCCCCAGCTTGCTCCACCGAAAGGCAGAAAACCATTGCTCCTACCAGAACCCACAATAGACAGTCTGAGATGTTAGCACTGCATCAGTCAGAAAGAGACATTTTTTTGGTAAAAAATGCAAGAAGCATGTAAGCAGTTGGAGACTATCTCCATAGCCACTGTTGTTTTCTGTTGCCCCGGCCCATCTCACCAGCATGTAAATAGCTCACTACCTACAACGTCCAGACCTGCTCAACTGTTTGTGATTGCCTCTCCCATTAGAGGCTGGAAGTTTGCAGAGACTAAAAGCCCGAATTCTACTGAAATTAATGGAGACTCTTCTTCTGTTCGAGTGGTCCAGGCCTCTATACATGGAGCAAAGAGAAGGTCACGAGTATTTTCCATGTGACAGGTGAGCAATTTAGCTGCTGACTGTAATTCCTATAGGTAGCACTTATCTTCTGAATCCAAGTATTAATCCTCATAGGCTCCCACTGTGATTTAGGTATAATTTCCATTTTGCAGGCGAGGCAATGACTTCCCCAAAGCTCCAGAAAGAATTAGTGGTAGAGGGAGGATTTAAATTCAGGAGTTCCTGATTCCCATTCCTGTGCTCAGACCACTGATCCAAGTTCCTCTCAATGTCCCTACCCTCTATGATTCAGGTTAGACACTTGATCAGTGGCAGCTACCTCTAAATTCCCCAAATAGTTTATAGTCTCATTCAATATTTATAGGCATTATTAGTATGAAGATTAAATGACACTATACACACCAGTGGCTTCCCGTTAAATATTATATTCCATCATGTCACTACATCTGAGGTGCAGCGGTACTGAGGCTATAAATCTCCAATCTACACGTCTTTATAAGAGTTTTGTTAAAAAATAAATGTACTGTCCAACTACAGCATTCATTTATCCAAATGAAATAACTTGTATTTAAAATATATTTTTTTTGTTTCTTCAAATATAGCCAAAGGTACTACTCCACCTTCTGGATTAGCGGCCAGTACTATTTCAATGTATAAATGAAGTTCTTTTTGATTTGCAAATAAAAAACATCTGAAACCACTAACCAGCTTGGCTTTTATTTTTATGCCTATAAAAATGTCTGAACCATTTGTTTTTAAAATGTTCTAACGACAAAAAGTGCTCCTATGAGCTGATATGTCCAAGTTTCAGTTGGAAGTGAACTTTTGTAGAGAGGAGTTACCATGTCCCAGAGTTTCAGATGGAGGGCTAACGGAGAATTCCACTTAAAAATAGCCTCTCTTTTCCTGTTTTCATCTAGATTTGTCATATGAGAACCTCAAAGTTCAGTTGAATTTGCATCCAGAAGTTCAAGGGTGAAATCCTGGCCCCCATGAAGTCAATGGGATTTTTGTCATTGACTTTAATGGGGCCGGGATTTCATCCCAGAAGTTTACCCCAGTATATTGAAGTTCTTTGCATTTTCAAGAGCACTCCAGTTCTTCCTGGACTGGTAGTGTCAGAGATATCGCAAGAACAAGCTTTTGTTACCGCATTTCTTGATTCCAGATGCAAACAGGATATCTTAATCTTCATTCCAGATGCAAACAGGAAGAGCAAAGGTCCAAGGAACAAAGACAAATAACCAAAATTTCTTTTTTTTAACCTCCAAAGGTGGGGATTTTGGAAGAAGTTCAAGATGGTTCTTATTTTATCTGAAAGATTTCATCAGTTATCCCTCTTCTAAGACCTTGACTATGATTTTTTTTAAAAACAATGGTTATAAACTGATTTAAACCCCAGTTTAAAGGTGGTTTCTTCTGACACAGGTTGAACGTTGTGTGCCAGGCAAAACACTTTTAAATGGTAAGGAAAACAATTTTCTAATAAGCACAGACCTAGTGTAGAAAAAGCGGACAGCTGTATCTTAAAAACCATACTTCTGTTTGCATTGTTTTTACCTGTTTTGTTACAAGAAGCATTTAAGGTTACTGTAAATGTGAGAAAAAGTATTTAATATTTTTCCAATGTGTTTACTTTGTCGTTTTGGCAGCACTTATTGTACAGTCATATTCACTCTCTTCCCTGTTAGTCAGTTAATCAGTTTCCCCTGTTGTTTGTAAGAGTCTTTCCTGCAGGAACAAGGGAGAGAGACAGGAAAATGTGTTTGTAAAACCACAGAAAAATGGCAGGGAAACTCTAGAGCAAATGTAATGACTTAAACTCCTTTTAATTCATTTTTTAAATGGATTAGGTTTCAAAGTGATTTACCACTCTTTTAAAAATGTTGCGAAGTCTGTACTGACCCAGGTACTGACTAGGTAAATCACACTTTCTCCATATTAGAAGAAATAATTTTTAACACATGGTTTGTTAACACAGGTTAAACACAGTACAGATAAAGTCTCTGCAGCTTGAGAATGTGTTAGGATATTAATTGTGATGTAATGACTGTCAGTTCACACTTGTACAAACTTCTTATGAATGAAAGCTATTCTGAGAACTTTTCTTCATTCGTTCTTTCTGTCTGACTATGGTACCATCGAACTCAGTGTAAACTGTTGTAGGATTTGGCATTTATACAGTAATATGTCAAGATACAGTAGCTTTTTGTTCTAGACTTAAGATAAAGTATTCCTAAAAGAAATCAGTGCAAACCTTATTAAAGTTTTACACTATTAAAATATAAATGGAATTTGAGTGTAGTTTGTTACATGGAGAGCTTAAAAAGAAGCAAATAGCATTTATTTGACTATATTGAGTTGCATCATATTTCGCCATGTGTATAATGCTCCCTTTGAAAAATAAAAATGATTGGATCATAAGGTAGTATCAGCAGATGCCCATAATATGGAAATATTAAAGTTACAAGGAAGATCAGGACTATAGAACATGGCTGTGCATAGACTTCTCAAGTAATTGTGTAATCAAGTGTGGTAAGGTGAAGTTGATCTCTCTTTAGGATGAAGATATATAAGAGGAATGTGTGTAAATTATTAAAATGCATACATGCATAAATCCCTTTTTGAAAAAGATAATGTTATATATGGAAAAGAGCCATGAGAGAAAAAAACTAACTTTTTTTTAATAACCTTGAGATAAATCTGAGATGACACAATGCATATATATATGTTGAGTATTTTGATGTATACTTTTTGTTGTTTTTGTTTTATAGCATATCCCTAGAGAGAAAATGTGTTTTAAAATCTGGTCAGACTGATATTTTACACATAAGCATGCCATTTTTTCTCTTAAGCATATTGTTTTGCCTGAACACTGTTTATAACTACTTGTGTGAAGGCGCCCTCTATTGTTGGAAGATGGAATTTACTGTAATATGCAAATATCTTTTTGGCTTAGTTTAGTGAGTTTTAAAACTTAAAATAAAATGTACTTTTCCTCCTCAAAATGCTCTCCTTAAATGCTGCCAACTTTATTTGAACCTTAAAAACAAAAGCCAAACTCTTGTGTTTTCTGGCTGGCTCATAAATAATACAGTGCTTTGATTCATGCAGAATTTTATGCTTGTTTAAATAGCAGGCATGGTGCTGTATTTTCTTTAAAAACAAAATCAGTTCTAAAAATAATAATGCTTACCTGACAAAACAGATGACTGATGTGACTGTAATTATTTGTTGCATTGTAATTCTGTGTATAAAGAACCCAATTCTAGATTCAAATGCTACCCTATTGTTAACGTTCCCGTTAAGCAAAGTGGATTGCTCAGCTCTATAGATCTGACTTTTGCTCTGTGTTATAACTTTACCTTCAGGGAGCGAAATCCTGGATGTATTGAAGTTAATGGGAAATCTCCATTTGACTTCAACACAGGCAGGATTTCACCCCAAGGAATGTGTGTATGTTTTTGTGGCTTTTTTGTTTGGTTGGGTTTTTTTTGGGGGGGGGGTTCTTGTTTTTTCCCCACACTCAAATATTCTTCGTAAAACTTTGCCAAAGAAGCACTAGTTACTTCACAGCATTTGCTGGGAACTATTGGCACAATAGGTCTGGCCTTGCCAATAAAGTTAGAGCAATACTCTCTGGGGAAAAGGTGGAACAAGCCTCAGTTAACTAGTTCAAAGCTGGACTCTGAGCCAAATATACTCTGCAGAAACATGTACCTTGATGTAGCTGTTCCTAACTGTGTGTCTTTTGCTTAAAGCAAAATAATAAAATAAAACTAATAGCGCTTGACAAATGTAAATGCCAAAATACCAAACATTCTGGTCAGCCTAAGTTTATTTTCACCTTTTCATATCGTGGCAGGAAAAAAGTCACATGTCTAATATTCTATTAACATTACTGAAGATAATAGAGCTAAATTCTGCTCTCCGTTATGCAGGTGAAGCCTGTAGCAACTGCACTGACTTGAAGAAAATTACTACCCATTTACTCTGGTGTGAGAGAAGAATTTGCCCTAATAAACATATGTCTTTGTTTCCATGTGTAGGTTTACAAGATGGTTAGTTTTCAAAGAAACCATGTCGCAGTTTAAGTTCAAGTTAAATCTTTATGGATTGTGGTTCTGTTCACAATATTGGATCCATGAACGCTACATCAGAAGTGATAGCACTTTTCTGGATTTTATTATTCCAGTAAAATAAACTGCTCATGGATGCATGACTTCCAGAGCATTGAGAACAGAATTGTGTGGGAATATTTTTGTTAAAGAAGAAGTACAGTTTAAAATCAAACTTATCCAGGTTTGTAGAAAAAATGCAATCATCACAAATGTCTGGTGTTACAGCAGAACACTGTCATTTTGCTGTAAGGAGTAATATTTCTAGCTGAAACTTTTAAATTATTTTGCAAAAATGGCAAATTTATATGTGGGGCAAATTCAGGGTTTTTGTCCTGGGGACAGAACATGTCCACAGAAGTGGCTAAATATTGCCCTGCTGACTCAGTTTATTAAATTCTTCCAAATGTTTTTGGAAATATCAGATTTTGCATTCCCACAAGGAGAGCTTGGCGGCAACACTATCTTGAAAGTTTGCGCCTTGTTATAGGCGAGCAAGTCCCTCGTACAGTGTAATAGTTTCACATGAGGGTCTTTCTTGAGGGAAGCAATGATATAGTGGTGTTAACGTTTGGGCACCATCCATAAGCACTACTATGTGAATCAATACTGCGGATTACAGCACCCCGCCACCCCCCGCCGCCACTTGTGCAGGGGATAGGGAACTGGAATAGAGAGGGGAAACTTGAGGGTAATATAAAAAATCTGACACTTTTGATAGCAACAGACTTTTTCTAAAATCCCAGATTGATTTCTTCAAATATTAGCATCTTCAGTATTTGGGAAAAGTTCCATATTTTGAGAATGTTGAGATGTTGTTAGACATGTTCTGAATTTTGTGGTTAATTTGGAGCTGCCTGCCCTGAACCTTGTTTTAAAACTGTGTGGATCCCTTTAACCCTAGAACCACATCAGAATAAGGCCCTAAAATAACAAAATAAGTGTGTATCACACTGCTCCAAACTGTTTAGATTTACAACTTCACTGGAAATATTTCATATGTGTTCAATGTTGTTTGCTAAAGCTTTATTAGTCCCACACTTGAAAATGAATTTATAGAAGACAGAAGCAGCAGAAGTTGATTTATGGTGCATCAACCTCTCTTTAGCAGAAAAACAGGAGGCGTGTTTATATAACATACCAAACATAGAGAGACAATTAACTGGTCTGGAAGCACTGTTTCTGATTTTTTTTAAAAAGTATAGTATATAAAACTATTGTTAATCATTATATAAAAGAAAATATAATCTGCATGTGTTTTCATCTTTTTTCTTTTCTTTTCACTTTTTACATGAATATATATTGATATATAAAATGGAAAAATTAGGCTTGATTTTGTATATGTTGATGTAACATAAATAAGAATATATACATATGTATGTGCACAGTCTGCATTTGGATATCAAAATTAGAAATTAAAATCCTGTGATGTAAAATTTAGGACAACTTGGCAGGTGTCATAAATATGGTCAATAGTGAATGTGGAATGGGACAGTTCTGCAGTCCTTGCTCATGTCAGAAATTTTAGATTCTTCTCTCAGGTGTATTAAGTATAAATCCTGAGTATCTCCAGGATCTTTTGTGGGGGCAAATTATAATTTACAGTTGCTGTGAGACAGGGGAGAGCTTTGTGCCCATGGACCCCACTTCAGGATCCCACTGCATACATGCTGATAGGGATAAAGCCACTGACCATCCATCTTCCCTCTCTGTTCCTGAGATGGTCCCTAATATACCTAGCCAAAAATGTGGCTTATGCATACATTAAGTAGCAGCCCAAACCAAAGTCAGGTCTTTTCTCTCTTAGATGAGAATATGGCGGTTTTCAGATGCTGGTTATGATTAATCTTTTAATCTTCAGATTAACGTAAGGGATTGTAAGAATTGATAATAGCCGGCATGGAATGTCAGTATTTATCCTAAAGTCAGTAATCTATTACTCAGTAAAACCATATGCCATAAAAGTTCTTTTGGAGACACATCAACAGGAGTTTGTGTATTATAACTAATAATCTGTGAAATCTATGGAGGATGCTAAGCATGCCCAGTAAACTGTGGTTCTAAAAGCCCATAGGAAACTTTATTTAATGTGCACCGTATGTAAAGGAGCCATTTTTTAACCTAAATAACTTGGATACTTCATTATTGGCCAACATGGACTGAAGAGTTACAAAATGTTGGTCTTTCTCCAAATTTGTTCCCAGATAAAAGTCCCTCTTCAAATATTACTTTTACAATATATTATTGGTCTGGGTTTATTTTATTATTCTTAAAGCACCATCTATGTACACTGTGCTTTACAGACAGTTAAATATAGTGTGCTTCCCATGTGAGAGGTTACAGTCTAAGTTAAATGCAAATACAATACTTTATTGCAATACAACCAGCAGGCAGGCATGGTCATTTCCATGGGTTTCCAGTTCTCTTTCAAACAGAACATTGATCATTCTTGTTTTTTGGAATCCACCTGTACGATTCTGTTTAGCTAGAGACGAACCTCAGTAGGACTAGAAAACCGATTCAAAATGTGGATGTTCATCTGAACTTGTCTGGTCTAGAAATCACACCAGAAATTTTGTGAATACAGGCTCTCTTCATTAGATTTCCACTGCATCTTCATTCCACCTGGATCAAAGCACCATAAGGGAAGCTTCTCTTATGTTCTTTCTGCCTGTGGTCTCAGCTGAAGCCAGGAAGAGAAAAGGCATGAGAAATATGTTTTTAAAACATTAACCAAACTCAGAACCTCAGAAAGGTTCTCTTCATGACTGGAACATGCTCGGGAGAAGATCCGCTTCTGTTTTCATTTCATCTGAAACAGTTCACCCACTCCTAGTTAAAACCATACGTTATTGGATTAAATGTACTCAGAACAAGAAGTTGGCATCAGCGGAGGGGAGGGAGGGGCAGGTTGGCATAGTATGGCGCATTTTCAAACAGCTTCCCTCAGCAAAATGAGCAGAGTATGCAGTGAAGAGCCCAGGTCACTTAATCTCCAAAGGGTTAACTTTAATTTTAGAGTTCCCAAAATGTCAGTGCTTCTTTATCCAAAAATACAGCAACTGACTTTATCAACATATGCTTTTCATTACCTACAAGACTTACAATATTTTTGGTGTCTGTATCAACTTGATTCAATTACTGGTACCACTGTGAGGAAACATTACCTCCAGGGAAAAGGGGGTGAATGCATCAGTGCCCATGGATACAGGGTAGGGAGCAGATTAATATAACAGATTTACATCAAGACTGCTGACTCCATTACTTTAAAACTCCTGTAATTGACTTTTTAAAAAATGACATTAGCATTTAAATGGTACTGTCGTTACAAGGGTGAAGGTTCAGCAAAATATGATCAATTTATTGAGCTCTTCAAATGTTCTTTTGATATTTATTTTTTGTTGCCATGCCAGAGGGGTTTTTGTGTTTTGTCAGACACAGAAAAAGTCTATAGCACTAAGGTCTTTGAATAGGCGGCTGCTACATGGACGTAAATGACAAAGTTTACCTAAAACAGAGTGTGTGACAATCCTCAAAGTTGTCTCTTGCCTAGTTTTTACATGCCTGTTCTAAGATTTGAAAAATCCATTTACACTGTTATTCACAAATCCAAACAAACAATGTACAGAAATCAGCTTTGCTCTATACCGTAGGCAGATTCTCACAAAATACCAGAGGGGGACAGTATCCACCCTGGGGTCTTCATTTCCTCACTATGTGTATCTCAAAATGATTTCAGTTGCATACAGAATATATTAAAGCCTGCAGTAAATACAGCTACAGTATATCAGACTCCTCAAATTGGCCTAAGGGAGGTAGGTGCCCAAATCCCATTGATTTTCAATAGGAGTCGAGTGTCTAACTAAACAGTTTGAAAATCTCAGCCAAAAGGCCAAATGTTCTTCTCTCACATTTCTGGTACATTTGCTTGGTCTTGGATGAGATAGAATCTAACCCCGCAAACCCTTATTCACATGCTCATGCAAGTAGTTCCATTGCCATAAAATGGGTGAAATTGTGAGTTCATTTGGAACCAAATTAAATCTGAAGTAACTCCATTGAAAGTAATGACTTTTGCAGCTATCATAAATAGGTAGATAGTGAATGTGCAATTGGGCAATTTTTCTACCATTGGTCATGTCAGTAATTTCAGATTCTCATCTCAGGTGCTTTAATGATCCTTAATGGGTTATGATCACATAACCAAATGCTGCTTCAGATGTCTGTCTCCTGGAGAAGAGCTAAATCTCACAGAGCTTGAACACATGGAATTTTGTGGAATTGGTCCTTTGACACAGGTGAAGAGCAAACATCTTGCAGAATTCCTGAAAGATTCCTGTTTCCATAGATAAATACAATTTGAGAAGAAGAACATGCTAAATTTTTTGGCACACTTGATTTGCAGCACTCCTGCTGTTCTGAACTCCATTCCAAGTGTGTGATATTGAGATATGGGTGGACCAGTTTTGGTAACAACAACAAGCTCCCCACTACCTGCTTTGAACTTTCACCCATAATTCTAGTTGAATTTTAGCTGCACCTTTTATGAAGTTGGAGAAAGTTTAGATAACTTTTTGTGCCTATTTTTTAATTTTTCCAGTGCTTGAAACTTTCAGGTTGTGGTCTAGATCAGAACCAGAACTACCATCTTACATCATATAATAGTCATTTTTGTTGTGTTTGTGGACCAAGAGAAAGCGATCATTAAGCTTCAGGATAAAGCCTGTTCTTGCAAGATTCCCAACTCAGAAGGTTTGGATTGTTCAAATAAGACCTGATCCAATGCCCAGCAAAATCAATAGGTGTTTTTTTCCATTGATTTCAATGAACGTTGGTCAGACCCACAAATAATGAATTTCTCAGACTGAACTGCCAAACTATTGGAGGTTCCTTACCACTCTGCCTTCTCTTACCACTGTACTTCCACGTACTTGAAGAGGTTCTTGAGTCCGTCAGTACCAAAGGGAAGTATGTGTTGTACATTCTCCTAGGAAATGTATTTGTTTCCCCTCAGCTTAACCATTTGTGTTTTAATGAATCTGTTTAGCACTAATTAATTCAGAAAAACAGACAGCACTTACTTTGGCTCTTGACACAAAACAAAGATGGTATGCTTAGAGGATAGTATATTTCTCATTAGTTGGTTTAGACTAAATGGGGTACATCTTCTTGTAAGAAGAAATGGTGTCTCTAGCACAGGGGTGAAGCAGAATGTGAGGGGATGCTTGCCCTGAATCTGTCCATACATGTTTTATGGATAAATAAGACTTGTATCTCCTTCTGCCTTCAGAGCTGTCTAGCTCCTGTCACCACTCAATTCATTTCAAAACGAAGCATTGGAATGAAATAGACCAGGGAGTCTTCATGGGTTCCGTACATTTTCTCCTATTTAAAAACAATAATAAAAACCCAAAAAACTGGAAATCTGCATTATTGGGTTGAATTTGCAATCAGTGGCTCTCTGGCTGCTGCTGATACAATGAATGCATAGCAACCTAATTAACCTGGTCCACCCTGGCTAGAAAAGTTAGTCGCAGACGCAAGCCAGAGTTGAAACTACAGTGACATTAGTAACTCAAACACCCCTTCTGCCTTACTTTGCTATAAAAATGCTTGGTAATGACCCAGCTCGACCCTGCCAGTTCTCTCTGACCTCCCTCTTTTCAGGATGCTGCTTAATTTGCACTAATTACATTCCAGTCTGACAGGAACTTGGACATTGTCTCAGGCTTTCAGGTACTTTCACTGCTCTTGTTCCAGTACAGAACACTCTTCAGGCTGAGAAGGAGGAATATTATAGCAATGACACAATAGCCGGTCCACATAATCGTGCTGTATTTTATATATTGTATATATTTATTCATGCACATGTGCGCGCGCACGCACACACACACACAACATATATGTATAATCTGACATATAATATGACGCTCAGACAAACGGAGATAAACTTAAATGCATTTTGGAATTTGTTTATGTGCTGTAATTAGAAGTTCCTACTGGGATTTAAGAGATTTAGTTAATAAAACCTAAAGGAATGTAATTCTGGCGTTAAATGAATAATTAATAGTTAACATTATTTGCTTTTGTGGACTTTCGGCTTTACACTGTACCTGGTCTGTTCCCAGAATTCTCAGAGTAAATCCCAGTATCAAGCAGCTGCAGAGTTGACCCTGGTACCAGTAATGCCAAGATGCAACTGGTCACAAGCCTTCGAGAGGCTTTCTATATAGCACAAAACTTATGGGGCAGTCTCAGCTTTCAGAGATCTAAAATTTGAGCTACCTTTTTTCTTGATCTGTTTGCAAATTAAATTTAGGGCTTCTCTACAAAGTGTGTTAGGCAGCACCCGTGGGTGTGTAAATTCTAGATCACACAAGCAGGTCACACACTAACAGGCCCACATGGACCCTACTAAAAGTGCCCAAGTGCACATCATGCCAGCCTGGTCCACATGAGGCAGCTAGTTCATGACATGTTTGTGCAGACCACAATTTACACCCCACTGGTGTGAACTAGCACACCGTGTAGACAAGCTGTGTGTGTGTCTGTGTAAACAGGGATCTGGAATTATGTCTAGATAGATGGTAGATTTCAAAATAAATTCTACATGTCTTTTTAGTAAGAATAAATGAAGAAAATGAATTCATCTCCACTGTGTGACACTCAGGCACAACCATACAATAACAATGACCCATATAGACAATGAGACACCAGCCCTTGCGACTGACCTACATCGGCAAGCAAGTGTCTGCATGTAGCTGAAAAGAAGACCGGACATGCTTTATGGAAGCAGCTTTCAATATGAAGCCTCAAAGAGGATGCTAAAAATAAAATTAAAACCCATGCTGTGGCTTTTTGTTGTTTTTAAGAAGAATAAGATGTGTGCCGTTGTGAGAGTTTAGTTACACTAAGACTTTCATAAACAAAAAGTCTCAGTTGGTTATGTCTGTGTTTCAAAATATTGTATCATTTTAAAATGCAGTGCACATTAGATCACTGAAATGGGATACACCAATTTGAACTTTGTCAAATAATGCAGGTCTGTGTTTGCAGAGACAGAGGCACCCTGAACCCAAAATCCCTTGAGCTGTCTTTCAAAGAGTGATAGTTACGGAAATTAGCAGTGCAGAAATCCATACTAATCATTCATCAGGAGTCTTATTAACTGTCTTACCGATGTGATTAAGAGCGGGCCCAGCTTTCCGACAGGAGCAGCTGGGAAGAGGGCTTCTTCTCCCGCAGCTGTGAAAAAGTGATGCAGGCTTGGGTCTTAGGACAATGCCATTAAGGTGGAGTTTTTCCATAGGGCTAGTTCCTTGAAACTGCAGGGGCGTGAGGGAGCAATAATGTAACCTTAATAAGGTAACCTTATCATTATACTGCACCGTGTTGTGCCAAAGGGTCTGAGGCATATTGCAAAGACGGGGGTCAGTCCTGCAGGCCCTCTCTTGCGAGTAGCCAAAGTCAGCTCATAGAATATGTATGTTAACATCGGTAGAACATATAGTAGGAATATCTTTAATTACAAAATGTCTTTGCATAAATACATAAAAAATAATAACTAATATGCAGTCTGGTCAAATTTCTCATATTAATTTATCTTTTGACTACTGCCCTGAGTTTTATCAAAGAATAAGGTGGGTGTTGGTTTTTGTTTGCTTTTATACATTTGTGGTCTCTTTCTTCGGAAAAGGAATAGAATGAAGTTAGGTTTTTGTTAAAGATAATGTACAGCATTGATCCTTGGTATTCACACGGCATTAATTTCATATGCAGCAAAATTAAATTGAATTGTTGTTTAACCCAAGTTTCCAAGTCTTCGGACCTTTCTCTAGCTAACGTCTCCACCTTAAGAGAAAGAAAGAACATCAAGGAGATAAATAATACTTGAAAAAGACAGGATCATTTTTGGCTGCTTCTTTATCTGCAGTTTGACTGTGTTTCCTAAGTGTTGAAAGGGGTGCTTTCTTGGCAAGTATGACACAAATAACCTTCACCCTTGATTGCACTGTCTAGAGACAGTTAAAAATTTGAGGATAAAGGAAATGAACAAGTTACAATGTATTTGGTATTTTTAATGACAGCCAGGAATATGACTGATCATTTCTGTTGCATTTGTTGTGGGGTGGTTTGATAAAACAGGATTTATACTTGGGCATTTAAAAATATTACAGCAGAGGTGTGTGTGTGTGTGTGTGTCTCTCTTTTAAGGTCCATGTTGCAGTATGTAACCTGAATAGAATGGATGCAAGCTATTTGTAACTGGACAGACTGTTCCTCACATATGCAGTGCACTGTTTAACAATTTCTGAGTTCAGTGGCAGGCAGAGAGTCCCATGTATAAACAGAAATTTGCATATCAATTTAAGTAAGGAAAACTGAGATTCTTGGGAATGAAGGTCATGCTCATTTTCATGATTACCATTATTTTGAGCATGACTCTGATAACTAATAATACTTGCACAGAGTTTTACCTGTGGCGTCCACCATCCAAAAATTAAGACTGAGATTTTCAAAGGTGTATAAGGGCGTTAGGGACTCAACTCATAGTGAAAGTCACTGGGAGTTGGATGTCTAACTTCCTTAGACCCCTTTGGAAATCTCAGCCCTAGTAATGAAAGCTACTTTAGTTACGCTTTCAAAAGTGATTGATTTTTGTTGCCTTAGTTATAGGGTGCCTATTGTACAACACATTCAAGGGCCCAGTTTTCAGCACCTTATGAAAATTGATCCCTTTCCAGAAAGTTTAAATTTAGCACCTAAAACTTCATGAACTCCAAACTACTAGTCACTTTAGAAAATGTGGGAGAGAGGGAAGGACAGAGGGAGGGAGGAAGGAAGTCTGTTTAATTTATCAAAAAAGCTTTTTTTGTTTGTTCAGAAACAATTTAGTAATCCTTCTAGCTACATTAAGAAGCTGACATACGCAGTGAAATATACATGTACCAAAGCTTTACACCATTCTACTCATTTTGATTTAATTACCACAGCTAATAGCATATGCTCAGATTCTTGACATGAGCGAATAACCTCAAGTCATTTTCTTCTTTCGTTCGTTCATTCTTTCATAGTGTGGGGCATTCTGGGGAAAATGGTAAGACTTAAAACCCTGCATGGCTCTTTGAAGGATAATATTTAAGGAGTCACAGAATAGCAACAACAACAAAAGCCGGCAAACCATTTTCCCAATTGAAAACTGTAATCAGGATATCTTGGCACACTTCTGTGAGGTTCTGTGCACCAACTGCAGGGCATAGAGAGCCTTCTCTCCTTTTGGAATCTGGGTAATCAGGAACCCCTGGAGATGCTCAACAATTTAAAAGATTCGGTTCAGCATCTGTATTGATGCTGAGATTTCTGAAAATAATCTGCACTCCACATTACAACTGAAATCATTCAGGGCTCCTGGATATGAAATTATGGTAATCAGTATAAACATTTGCATCTCAATCCACACCTACACAGCATTGTAATGAAACCTTCTAAAATCGCTATGGACACTGGTTTTGATAATATATGGCTAAAGGTTGTATTGATATCTGTATAGAGATTCATCCATCTATGAACCAGGACAAGGCATTAATAAGAGGGATTGTATTGCCAGGGGCAAAGTTAGAGTGCAAACTTATCAGAGGCACTGAACTTTGATGCTCTGCTTTTAAATATAATTCCATTATGATTTCATAAATAAAGAGATTAAGGTATCCGGGCCATGAACTGATGATCACATGGGAATGCAGTTTAGCTAAATTAATGAATAATATTTGCTTTGGGGAAATGATTGTCTCAACTGATATCATGCTTTTTAATTTTTTTAAGATTGTTGAATAGAATTTATTGAGAGGCCCTGTGTGCACACGGCTTGACAATACAGAGTACCTGTTCCTTCTGTTCTCCCACCTTTGTTCAGCCACCAGTCCCTTACATTCATCTCATGGGAATTATGGGATTATTTCTCATAGGCTGTATCCTACCTCTTAAAATCAACTGTTAATAAAAACTAAAATTCAGCCAAATGGCATCCAATCTACAGCTGTTTGTCACTTTTAGTTGTGGAATAATGTAACTCCTTCCCCATAACGAAGGAAACTCCCAAGCCATTTCATCCTTAGCCTGCTATTCTCCCAAAACACATATATGCTCACCCATAGTGTGCACACATTCACAGAACCATATCCAAACATACATTTTTCTGTCCAGATAGCTTCCCACCTAGCCACTTAATAAACAGGAAACTCTTTTAGACATAACCAATGCCATATAAACTTTACATAAGTATATTTCCCTTAAAGATCAATTAGGATGAGTCATAGAATCATAGTACCTAGAAATAGAAAAGAATGACTAGATCTCGTCTACTCCTTTTCTTGTGCCACTGGCGGATTGTTCTCTATTGCACATTTACTAGTGTTTTGTCCAGTCTATTTTAAAGTGAAAAGTTATGGCCTTTTACCATTTCCCTTGGGGAGACTCTTCCACAGGCTGATACTGTAGATCTCCCTGTCAGGAAGGTTTTCTTGATATTCAGCCTAAATTTTCCTTCTCTTAATTTCATCCTACTATGCATAGTTACATCCCACACAGTTAATTCAGATACCTCCCTCCTGTTTACAGTAATCAGATATTTGTAGGCTCTTTTTGAGTGACATGCAACCGAGTAGAGCAATGGCAAACTCAGCTTTAGAACTGTCAAGGTAGGATCAAGAAAGGAAAAAAATATATACATATATATTTTACCCATTACTTTTCATTGAGATAGACTGGTCTAACTTTCCCATTTTAGCTCTTTAAAATATTCTATAATTTTATAGGGTCAAACCTGCTGGAATCCATCAATGTAGATCCAGGCTAACCCTAATTTCAATGATTTGATGCCATGAGACTAGGCAGAAACAAGGCAGAATAGACTGAAACAAGTCAGAGATCAGAAATTGCCTATAGCTTTTAGATTATATTTACTAAACCTGAGTGCAGTGATACTGTGGACAAGATTGAGACTTAACCTTTTGGCCTAAGTAAAGAGATAGCACATAGTTGCTTTGCTCCAGGAACAGCCAAAAGAGGAGATTGTGACTCGGATGTTCACACTTTTTGCCCTTGGTTTCCCCTGGCTTGCTCCCAGGGGAAACTAATCTGCCACAGTGCCTTAACCAGATGCAACTTCTCTCCCCATGCCAGATGAGTTGTGCATACTGACGTGTGGGGGGGGGGGGACAGCCAACTCTCTGGCCAAACCCCATCCACTTGGGGGAGGATTAACAGAGCCCCCAAATGAGGGGGGGGGAGGGCACACTTTACTGGGGCCTGGAGGTCCTGGGGGGCCCAGCTCAGGCTGCAACCCCCATGGGTATGTGTGTGGGAGGGGGCCCATGTTACAAGTTTGTACTGGGCCTGAAAAAAATTATGCTTGGGCCCTGGGAGGATATAGTTGTCCTGAAGAGCACACTCTCAACTGGGTCACAGATTGACAATCCAGATTAGCCATACAGAAACTAAGGGGAAGATTTGTACCTCGTTAATCTCCTGTGCCCCCACATCGAGTGAGTTATAGTCTTACCCTATGTTATCCTGTACCTAGGGGATGTTCATCCTTGTGGATGTCACCTCCCTCCCTCAGCTTTTGTGACGGGGTCTGGAAGACATCCTTCAGTTTGCCTAGAGTCTTAACAGGAGCTGTTTGATGGATTGTGGCTGACTCAGTGCATTCTCCAGCCACGCTATCCATGTCCCAGCACAGCAGCACCCACTTTTCAGGCCCAGCAGAGCCACCCCAGCGCAGGAGAGATCCCAGCTGCTTTGCGCACAGACTGCTCCTGGGAGAGATTTTCCATAGCCAAAGAGCAGGTCCAGTGAGCACGTGGTTGCCGTTGGGCAGGGTTCCTTTTCCCTGAACTCCCATTGGACTTCACAGCTTCTAAGTCCTGTTAGTGTTTGAGCCTCAAGAGAAAAACAAAGTATTTGGATTGTTAGTATTTACAAGGGATACATTTCTCTAAAATAAGAGGAATTGTGTATCCTTTCCTTCCAGCAGATACATACATACACCAGGATTTTCCCACTGTTCCTTTTGTTTAGTCTGGACCACGTTTGATTTAAGTCTTTCTTATTCCTCCAAAGCTCTGTAGGCAGAAGACCCCTCCAAAGGAGCCAAAAATGACTAAATAACATCCTTAAATGAATAAGTTCCTGTCTTTCCTGAGGGCAGACCATCACTAATTGTACCAGGTAGCCTGCTGAGTGACCCAAATGGGAAGCAGAAGCTCCAAGTGGACCAAATAGAAATTTACAAGGCAATTTTAATGGAGATAGCAAAATCCCTTAAAATATTTCACATATCTAATTTAACTTTTGAGATAGCCATGGGAATTATGGCTCTTTCCCCAAAGTGCACTCTTTCCAGTTCTTTATCCTGGTGTATCTATCACAGGGGCTGTTTCAAATAAATCTATTTGTCCTTTTCATTTATAACCCTGCAGTCCTGCTCCTGCAAAGCCTTACTTAACTTTAAGCACATGTATGCATGCATAAATCTTTGCTGTATTGGGGCCAGACTATTATACATCTTTAAAGCGCTTTAGAAAAATTCCCTAATTAAGCTGCCCCGCTCCCCATGTGAACGAGGTTAATATTAGAGCTAGTCAGGAATGTTTTAATGAAACTTTTTTAATCTGAGTAAAATGCTGATTTGTCAAAACTAAAAAGGTTTTTGCAAGAAAAGGTTGGTTTTAATGAATTTCTTGACTCAAAAAAATTGAGGAAAAAAGTTTCAAAATTATTGAAACATTTCATTTAGATCCCTTCTAAATTAAAATACTTTGTCCATCTCTCATGCCTTCTTTTCAAGAACCTCAAGTTAGTTTACAAGCATTACATATTCATCCACAATACCCCTGCAAAGTAGGAATGTATTATCATCCAACCCTTAAAGAGAGGGAACCTGAGACATGGGCAGGGTATAGGGTTTGTCCTAGTTCTCCAAAGACATCTGTGGCACAGCCAAGGAAAGAATCTGGATCACCTGATGCCCAGGGCCAGATTTTTAAAAATATTGAAATCAGAGAGAGTTAGGTGCCCAGGGACTTTTGAGAATCCCACTAGATGACGATCTGCTTCTTAAAGAGCTAAAATACCTTAAAAATATGGTCCCAACTCATGTGTTTTACCCCAAAGAATATCCTTCCTCTCTAGTGCAGGTTTTTAAACACAGTGGACCAATATGTCTCTCAGTTACATACGTATCACCACCATGGATGGGTGTAAATTAATGTGGTTTCTCTTATCTTCATTATTATTATGATTCCTTTTTTTCTAAAAAGAATATCAAATATCCTCTTACTCTAACTTTAGACATATAGAATTAAAGATGATGGAGCAGACCTGTTAGGACCTCTATTGTCACCCAGCCAATGACAGATTGCCTCTACAATATATGCAGTAGTTTTTATTCAATGTAATTTTTAAATGTACAAGTAGTGCTTTTCTGCTCCCCTTAGAGTGCAATTCCACTGTCTACTAAAAGAGAAACTATCTATCTATCTGAGTACTTCTGTGGCCTTTATCGCCATAGTATCTGTGCATGTCTAGAGTATTTATGGATTTATTCTCATAGCCCTGTGGTGAGGCAGGGAACTATTATGCACATTTTATCAATATGGAACTGATGGGCAAGTCACTACATTTCTCTATATCTCCATTTCCTTATTAAAGTAGATGTAGGGCTAAATCATCCATGTCTGTGCAGTGCTTTGAGATCCTTGGATGGAATGCACTATATAAGTGCAGAACATTTATTTATTATTGTTTATTAACTCACCAAAGGAGAAGTTTAAGGAGTTAGGTGTGGTGAGGAAACCACAAAGTCTGGTTGACTTGGAAATACTGTTCTCATTATTTCATTAAAAATAATGAAACTAAGAGGAGAGGGAAGATTAGATGGTCCAGTAGCGATGTGGTCCAGTGTAACGAACTCGAGGCCTGAAAAATCGACATTTCTGAACAACTAGTGAATTGAATTTTGACTAAACTCATGCATGTTCTACTAGATTGCTGTGCTGTTGAATGATTGTTTTAATTCATTAGAGGTAACTTTTGTAACCTAGCAGCAACAGAATTTGCTACATTTTTGCTAGCAAAAAAGCAATGTGTCTTGTTAGATCAGTGGTTCCCAAAAGTGGCCCACGGGGGCTTTCAAAGTGGCCTGCGGCTCCCCTCCTACTGGCTGCAGAAGGGAGCCACTGCCTAAGGACCCAGGCGGAACGCGTTTCCGTGGGGCTAAAAAACCGGTGCAGGTTCCTTGCTGCAGCCAAGGGGCAGGAGATCAGAGCTCCCCTCTTCCTGGCTGTAGCAGGGAGCACGGCAAAGCACTCTGCCTGGGTCCCTAGGTGCTGGGATCCCTGCTGGAGCCAGAGGGAGGGCAGCACTGATCCTCCATCCCCCTGTCTGCAGAAGGGAGCCACTGCCTAGGGACCCAGGTGGAGTGCACAGGGATACAGGACGCGTGCGATTTCCCTGCTGCAGTCAGGGAGACAGGAGATCGGCGAAGAGGCAGCCTCCTCGCTGAACTCCTTCCATCTGGCTGCAGTGGGAGGGGGCCTGCTGACAGAGACTAGTGGCCCTTCACGGTTAGAAAAATGATATCTGTGGCCCTCGAGACAAAAAGATTGGGAATCACTGTGTTAGATAGTCTTTTCGTGCTTAATTATGCTCAATTTGACTTTCTGAGCTGAGCAACAAAGCAAATTCTCAGCTTTTTCCTCATGGACTTCATTTTCTGTAAGATTATATGTAATTAGGAAATGAAGGAATTTCTGAAAAATTAAGTGAGGCAGTTAGATCACGGGACTGGAGGTCAGAACGCTGGGGTCTACTATTTCCGACTTTGACATTGACTTACTGTGTACATCATTTCACCTCTTTATGCCTTAGTTTAGCCATCTGTGAAGGGCTTATAATAACCTTTATCTATCAGTGACACTGTGATGCTTTAATTAATTCTTTTAAAGCACTCTGAGATCCTGGATGAAAACTTCTGTTGTAAATGTAAAATATTAATGTTGATTCCCTAAATCATTTGGGGTGTTGTTTACTCACTGACATCAATGGAGAGGGCATAAACTGTATGATCCATGACTTTTCTCTGACCAGACTGCTAACACTGAGAGCTAAATAAAACAAGTCTGTCATATTATAGAGGAAAACTCTGCTCTGTGTTACAGATCTCTGAACTTCAGAGTAGATTGTGGTCACAAATTCTGCACTTATTTTTCATGCAGAATGGAAGTTTATCATGCAAAATATTCAGTAAAAAAGTACATTGTGGATGCCTGCTTCAAGAAGCCTGCAGTCTTGATATGCATGAAAAAGTTTTCTTTTTCCTAAACTTTAAATATACTTTGCTTGTGGTGCATATGAAATCCTTCCAATGCTTCCCCATCCCCACCACCTCCAAAAGTGGAATTCTTGAATTGCAAAGAAACATTGTTAGAACTGGGGGGAAAAAATTATGGCAAAGAGTTTATTCACTGAAAAAATGCAGTTTTGGTCGACCCAAATCTATTTATGAATTTATGTCGTGTGCAGAATAGTTCAACCAAACTGAAAAATTGAAATGTTTCATTACTATAGAAACTAATATTGTTTTGCCATTAGCAAAATATTTTGATGGGGGGCCACAGTCACAAAACAGCAGGAGGAGGTGCTGATGCCCTCCTTATAATTTTTAGCCCAGTGGTTAGAGCACTCATGTGGGATGTGGGAGATTGGTTCAATGATCTGTAGTGCCTAAGGGTGGAGAAGGAATTTGAAATTGGATCTATCTCCCTCATTGCAAGACAGGGCCACTAAGCTATGGGCGATTCTAATGTGGTCTCTCTCAATCTCTCCTGTTGAAGCAGTTCACTTTGTATAAATGCTTAAATAGTCATTGGAGGAGGGACTTGAACCTGGGTTTCTCATCTCCTAGGTGAGTGCACAAATCCTTAGATTATGGAGTCATTTATTCATTCTCATTCATAGTGGCAATTCATAGTGATGTATAATGACAATGAAACATCACTGTTCAAAACCCTTCTTCACATCAGGCAAAGGAGGGAACTGAAGCTAGGTCTCTGACTTTTGGTTCACTAGAAACAAAAAAAGAATCCATTTCAACATGAAACAAAACTTTTTTTCTGATCTTTCGGAATTGCTAGCAAACCGAAAAATCTATTATTCGTCCGGTACTATAAATTATTTTGGTGGGTGGGTGGGTTGGTTTGTTACTAAAAACTAAAACAGATTTGTATTTTGAAATAAAATAGATACCACATTTGGAAGTGCAATAGGAAAACACAGAAGCAAATACATGCATTGTGGAGACTCTGTAGGTCTGATTAAAAGTGCAAATTAGATTTAGATTTCCTGACTATCTAACAGCAGCTAGGCATTTTTTTGTCCTTTGTGCATGAACACTTCCATTAAAATTTACAAAGGGTTTGAACTGGATTAGACTCCCACCGTCACTTTGAAATAGCAAAATACAACTTGGCTGACAGGGGCTATTTAGAAACCTTTTGCAAAAATTATCTGCAGAAACGCTAGCACTCAACAGTTACAAAATGTCTGCTCTTGTCTTGCCCTCTTTGCCAAGTTCTCCTTTTGTCTTGCCAGAAGGAGGATAAATTATCCGACTTGCAGAGATAAACCACAGTGAGGTGAGATTACTGGAGCTGGATTCTAGAACTCCCAACACTCCATCCTCTTACACTGCTGTGTCTGTGCCAGCTTTGGTTTTGTGTTGGTCTTAAGCCCTGTTTTGGGCCACATCAATCAGTCACTTCATGAATAAACTCCCAGATTTATTTGGCTTTCCACACACTCCTAAAACATGCAGTTAATGTTAAGATTCAATATATCTAATTTGCAATATATGTATGGATACAGCAAAATATTGTATTGACGTAGTGCAAGGAATTGTCTGAGCAAAAAAAAAAAAAAAAGGCATACACAGTGCATTGCTTTGAAATGCCTGAAATGTGTTGGGGTGTACATAGAACTGTTACCATACACACTGTACCATAAATGCTTTATGACCTGACATATTGTGGTTATGCTAAACTTTAGCTAAGGATTGGGCTAAGGGCAAGAACACAAATGAAACACTGTTTCACATTTACAATCTTGATATTCTTTTACAGAGTATATCTACAAGAATGTTCGATTTAAAGGGAAGGGGAAACCAAAAGACGTTTCCCTCCAATAAAAGGGCTGGCAGGAATTTCCATCCTCAGGATAAGTCCTTCCAAAGAACCTATAGAAATATGACCTAGCTGAAGGAGGAGAAGAGAAAAGTATTCTTCCAGTGGGACAGAAACAGCCTCTATTAATTTTCATTATGGCGCCTAGATATTACTTGGATTTGTGATTAGGAATATCTGTGGATGCATCCAAACCGGAGCTATAGGAGAGAATGAATTCTTTGCCTTCATTTTATTCCAAAGTATTGTTACTAGGGATACTGATATTGTTATGGATCTCCATGTTTTTTCACTGAAAGGAACCCAGCTGATGTCAATGACAGCGGGGCAAATCTGCTGAGAGCCGATGACAGACAGATACAAGGGGCTGTTGAGCTGGGTGAGAGTCTGGCTTTGCATTTGGTATCTAAAACCTGGTATTTAAATAATTTGATAACAGGTAACACCTATAGAGAGATGGCCTTGCAAGCGAGAGGGTGGGCTGAATTGGAAGGATGGAGTTCTGAGAAGAGGGAAGAGGGCAGGAAACCTCTATTCAATCAAATATTTTTTTCTGGGTTCAGTCTGCCTGGCTTTGCACCTTTGGGGCCTGGGGTCTAAATGAACCCAAAGTAAAACTCAGGCAGAATGATTTAGGCACACCTGGTTTTGCAGTGGACATCTGTTTAATGTATTTGTTTATTTTTAGATACATCGAGTGGCACGCAAGCTAGTCTGTGAAGTCCCGTGATCTTACCACTGCTAGTCTCATCCTCCATCCCTATGCCCTCTGCTTGTTACACCCACTCTCTGTGCCTAGGCTTGAAAACAGGTCCCAATTTTGCAGTGAGCTCAGTGCAGGTGCACATACCCTCTCTGGGTGGGGGCTGGGGGGATCTGCCTATAAGAGACCCGTTGCAGGTTCAGGGGCTTAGATTCTAAGGCCCAGATTTTTAAAGGTGTTTAGGTGATGCTCCACTCAGAATGACCTAGGAGAGTAAGTCCCAAGGAGACAAAATTGCCAACAGACTTTGGTCCAATCCAAGGTGTTACCTCATCCACCTTGTCTCTCATCTCCTGGGACCGACTTGGCTACAACAGCACTGCATTCAAAAGTGCCTAAGTCATTTTTGAAAATGAAACTTAGCTGTCTATGTCACTTAGGCCTTCCTATGCTGAGCAGAGCAAAGCCTTGAATACCTTTAAAAATCGGAGCCAAAATTCTTCTGGGCAGAGACTGTATCTTCCTGTGTGTCTGAGAACTGCTCAGAACAGAGAGTCCTCATTCTGACTGGGGCAGGGGGGGTCTTTGGGTGCTATCATTATACAAATTATGAATAATAAAAAAAAACAACCACCTCATAAATCACCCCTAGCACTTTCCTTTAACAAAACCTTTCAGCAAAGTCAGGCTGAGTTAAAAGTTTGTAACAAAACACGAAACCAAGAGACTTTCATGTTTCAAAACACAATCATTTTACAGCTCTGTTAGGGAATCTTTGGCATGCTCAGCATGAAGGTAGGATATTATTTATTAAGCTACATAAAAGGAGGATTTCAGGGGGTTATAACGAGCTCCAGTTGCAAAGATTTGTTATGCCTACCTAATCCGGAAATCTGAAGAATACAGTAAAATATTGCCACATGTAACTGTGTCATTTGAAATAGCCTGGGTAAAATCAACACATTTTAAAAATTCCTCAGGGAGTCAAAACTACACTGGTACCAATGTGTCCTTTTCATGAGATCTTATAGCTCCCTATAGGGACCAAAGTACACCACACCTCATCTGCTTTTTCAGTCTGAATTTTGCTGGCTTTGTCGTGTGATGCTTGGACTGACTTGCTTTTTGCATGTTAAAAATGGTGGCAGAACAATTAAGTACATGTCTTGCAATGCTTCCCTGTGTAATTCTAAAAACATCTTTCAACTTGTAAAATCAAACACCTTTGTGCATTGTTTGGACAATGTGCTTTATAGATGTAGCAGATGTGCATAACTTGACTCAGGAATTCATGTCTTCAGCAAGCTCTACCTGATTTCTGTGCCAGAAAGATGTGTAAACTGGAATCTAAGACTCAGTCCTTTCAGCTTCTGTCTGACAGGACACACTGAACAATCCATGGTGCCTGAGCGGCTGCCCCTCTCTGCAATCTATATGGCTAGTGTTTACTTACATTTTAGACATGAATAATGCAAATCCCTTCAATTTCTGGCTACGGAATGAATGAATAAATAAATACTGTGCTATTGTGGAACTTCCAAAGCTTGGACAAAATTCTCTTCGCTGATCTACATAGTGCATAGGACCAGGTGAATGTCACAGAAAGCCTTTTGCATGCACATTTTTTGTGAATTTTTAAATGGCCATTGGCAGTAATTGCACTCACACACACTCTGGGTTCATCTGTCACAAAAACCACCAGTGAAAAGCTTTACTAGAATAGCTACTCACAGGAAACAAATTTCAATTCTGAATATAGTTGAATTGTGAATAGCCAATTTTCCATTCAAATATGCAATTTGAAATTCTCATAACTAGTTAAACAAGCGGTCCAAACAGGAAATGGAGAAGTCTAACAGGAGATGTGTAACTATTACTTATTATTTGTATTATCATAGTACCTGGGAGCCCTAGTCACAGACCAGGACCACATTGTGCTAGGCACTGTACAAACACAGAAGAAAAAGACGTCCCTGCCTCAAGGCACTTACAATCTACATAAAAGGCAAGAGATGACCAATGGATAAAGACAAGTAGGGGAGTGCAAGAAACTAGTGATACACTATTGGTCAGCCTGATAGGCAGTAGTTTCAGCACCCCAACAGCTGAACCATTGTCAAGTTTTTTGTAGGCCAAAGGAAAGTTTTAAGAAGGTATTTGAAGGAGCAGGAAACTGGCATCATCGGCCACTTGGATGCAGGAGTCGACATTTCAATAGTGAATTAGTGAATGGTTTGCAAACCAAGAAATAGTCACCAAAACTTTTTTATTGGTAACTTTTAATAGTGAATACATTTGGGGGGTTCGTAATGTGTTTATGGGCAGTCTGTGAATAGAAAAAGAGATGACATTCATCCAGTAAATTACTCATTACATATCTGTAATTGTGGATCTGTTCTACATATTCTTAATGTGATAGGATAGAGGATAGGAAAGGAAAACTTTTGCCCCTATTATCTTGACACGTGACTATGAGGGCAGTATGTAGAAGAGTGGCTCATCTGTGTCTTCCATAAGATTCACTGCATCCTTTTGAAGGGGTTGTTGTAACTTTCTTTGCATGGAGGGACTTCATATGAATTGACATGCTGAGCAGCAACCTGGTAGTTTTTAATGTAACAACGCAATGGGGAATAATACACCACCCTCTCAAAGAATGATGTGTAAAGATGCAGCCAGATTGTCCCAAATATTACTTGAATGTACAAAAAAGGGGTATGCTCTCTCCTCATTAGCCAAGTGAAAAAGTTGAAAACAAACATGGAACGTTTGGTGACTGGGATAATGGGACACCAAGCCTTTTACTTCAGTTTTCCTGGTTTGAATCTGGCTGAAATCAGTATTGATCAGAGGATCACTCCTACCTAATGTCTTTTTGGGACGCTACCTCTAAAAGGAGATCCCTTCAAATCCATGTTGGCAGGAGGCAATGAGCGTGGGGGGAATGTCCATTGCCCTTGTCCATTCTGAATCTACTCGTTGGATAAATAAAGGCCTTCATTCCTAGGGCTCTTAATCAGACATGATCTTTCACAAGCACTAAATTCACTTTAAGGGCCACATTTTCAAAGAGCCCTCAACCTGGCCTTAATTTGCTTACCGGCAGCTTTGGTACAATTATATATTTATTTTTTCTTTCCTCATAAATCAATCCCTCCCTCTCCTTAATTAATTTCTTAATTCCTTCCAATTTGAGTTCAGAGACAGAAAGCTTCCGTGCCCACTCTTCATGGCTGCAGACATTACCTGGAGTGATTTTATATCACTCTGTGCAGACTTTATGTCTTAAAAGAGACCAGTTATCTATGGCATATAGCCACACAGTGCCAGAAGTCGACAGGACATGGATGGCAGCCTAGACCGTGCATCAATTAAAGGGTTAACTGCCAACACAAAGCACAAATAGGGAGATGCGAGCAAACAGTCCTGAGCAGAAATTGGACCCATCGCTTCCCTCTAATGAAAACCAGATCACTTCAGCAACAATCATTCTAGTGTTACAAGGTACCATTCCTGGCTTTGGAGAAGTGTCACTGTTGTTGTTTTTATTAAAATATATACATCTGTGTCTAGATTCGATATGTTTGGTCATCTGTTTTTCTTTCTGGGGGTGGGGGAGGAACTCTTCCATGGGTAATGCTTCTGAATTGTAGGGTTTCTAAAAAAGTAAGACAAGAAGTTTGTAAGGACATTGGGCCAGAAGTTCAGATGGTGCAAATTGGTGTAGTTTTCTTGACTTCAGTGAGCAGTTTACTAATAAATGTCTTGTCTATAAATTGGAACAAACAATGTTGACCTGTTTTCCACATAAACATCCATTTGTCTGGATATCCAAGCAGCCCTTTTCTTGAAAATCTCCTCAGTTACACACGAGAGCTGTAAATTGAAAGGAGGCTTGACCTAAGAAAGTTTTACTTTATAGTGCACAGTTGGACTGCCAGAAGCTAAAGTGAAAGATCAGAATTTTCTTGGTCTGCTGCTTGCTGATGCTTTTATTGATAGAAACACTGTTTGTGATTTTTATTAGGCAGAGTTAGTGGGTGTTTCTAACAGTAAATTCAAAAAATATTGAGACCAACTTATAAAATATTTTGTCTTAGCAGTGTGAGAGAATGACAACGTATTTTCCCACCCATTTTTGTTTGGGTTATGAATTTTTTTCATGCATCCCTGTCAAGCCTCATGCATTCTTCTCCTTGTGCTTGTGATTCTTTGATGTACTTACCTCTGCCTCTCTATTGGCACCCATATCTAAAAGATACACATCGAGGCTTGTGTATGTTTAAAATGCCAGGCCTTAAGAGGAACATAAACATTTTAAGCTTTAGCGGGCTGTATCAAAATGTGCAGTGTGTGTTTTGTACTGTTCATATAGATCTTATCCTTTGTAAAGGATTTGAAAGAGGTAACAAAGGGATTCTGATCTTACTGAAGCAAAAGAATCTGAAGTCAAACTTTTTATGTCAGTGAGCAGTTTTATGAAATAGTCAAATCAAGTAAGAAGGTCTTTATAAATTTATCCTCATCCTTGATAACTCTGAACTGCCAAGTTGTTCTTCTATGAAGGCTGGAATTTCAATCTTACACAAATATTCCAATGCTTTTTAAACATGTTCCAGATAGACATTTATTTTGGCTACAACAATATTTTCCTTTTATTGCTGTTATGAAATTCAACATTTCCAGAAATAACTTCTGAAAGGTACACATGGGTCATGAACATGCGTGATCTTCACATACAGCAGAGGAGCATTTTAAAATGCCTAATGTACACTAACATATACACTTTTTAAAAAGTGGTGGGTACTTTTGTGAAGCTTACATAGTTTTGAAGGCATTCCTATTTATTCATTAAGAAACAATACGATTCCCGAGAAGCTCTAGCAATGGTATTCCATAAATACATACATTTATGATTTACTTAGTGTGTATAATGAATGCTAGCAGAAGCCTAACGATTTGGGTTTATTCAGAATTTGCTTCATTGTGATTATATGATGAATAGGATGTGGTCTGGGAGCCCTCTTTTGGGGTTAGGTTTAAAGCAATGTGCAATTGTTTAAATCTAATTTAAACTGCTAACTGCATATGAAACAATTGCTTACTTCTGTTCTATAGGCCACATAATGACATATCGCATTATATAGTTTTTTTTCATTTTCAAAGTGCTTTACAAACAATAGCTAAGCCCTACGACAACCCTGTCAGGAAGGTAGGTAAATATTGTTATCCCTTCTTATGGGTGGTGGGAAATTAAAATACCGAGTGTGTGTCTACGTTGCAGCTGGGAGCATGCCTTTCAGCCCAGGTAGACAGATACGCACTGGCTCTGCTCAAGTTAGCATTCTAAAAATATCGTTGTGGATATCGTGGTGTAGGCGGTGACATGGGCTACACCCAAGGGGGTGGGTGGTTTGTATTTGAGCAACCAGCCCGTGCCACAATGTCCATACTGCTATTTTTAGTGCCCTACCTCAAGCAGCGCTAACGCATGTCTGTCTACCCAGGCTGGGAGGCACATTCCCAGCTGCAGTATAGATGGCCTATGAGAGGTTAAGTGGCTGGCTAAAGCCACAGTAGGAAGTCAGTGGCAGAGACCAAGTTCAATCATTCATAAGAGTTCCTGGAGTTGACCCCTGTTTCCATGCTCAGTCTGCTAGGCCATGCTCCTTCTATAATTTAATAAACGACATTTCTTGTGTAAATATTAGGGAAGGGCGAACTTCCACAGTTTGGATGTTCAATCAATCAAAGCCATTAAAGAATTCAGCTGTTTCCCCATAGTGTCTGAGTTTACCTTGAACCTCACTGGCCTAGTCTGTTTCCCACTGGTGGGCAGTATCACTCCCATTGACTCCAGCAGAAGCAGGGTTAGACCCCTGCTTTCTGGAAATAGGAGAAGCGATCTCACAAGATTTGGGATACTTCCTGTTTTCATTCTGGTTAGAAAGAGGCTCCTTCTCCATGGTCCTCCCACTCCCATCACCCACTTCTTGTCCTGCCTGGATAATTGCTTCAGAGGGAATGAACAAAATCCTGCATCTGCCACTGGCCACTGTTGAAAGACGGGATACTGGGCTAGATGGACCGTTGGCCGTTCTTATGCTCTTAACCATTTCATACTCAAGCCTGCTTTCTTAACAAATGTTTCCTCCATACTGTGTTATTGTAGGGTTGATTTTGAGAGCTGCTTTGTTAGTTGTATGGTGGTTTGTTATTGTAGGACTGTCTGAGAATGCTATAGTCAGTGGTGTTACTGAAGGGTTGAAAGTAAATATATACCGTGCATTTCTCTGTGTTTGAAACACTTGATTTTGGATTTCTTTGCAGAGAGTTGTGTGGGTATGTATGTAAGTATAGCTTATATAACTATTTATCTATCACACACAAGCACATACGTTTATGAAGAGACCTTACTGTTCTAGCCTGATGTTTTGAGAAGACTGCATCATTTCCCATTCATTTCTGTAACACTCTGCAATCTGCTGACCCAAGCCAAAACCTCTCCACTCTCCTCTGCTCTCAGGGAGGAGTTAAGGATTTGTGAATGTGTGAAAGTATTAGCTGCCAGTTATAACTGGAATTGAGCCTAGAGGAACCCAAATACTTCAGCAGGAAGGCTTGTAATGCATTATCTCTGGAACTGGCCCAGCTTTCAAAACCAGGAAGTATTAATAGGAATGAACGTGAGCACCTATTAGCACTGGCAAAGCCATGATTTATTATCCATTCTGTATGAAAAATATTTTTGGTTGCATAAAGTTATCTATTTAAATATAACATACAATTCATGGATTAGTGTGTTCAAATGCAAAGAGATCCAAAATCAAGGGAATTCCTTTTTTAACATGCAGTGTATACAGACAGGCACTTAGCTCTCTTCCTAATATTGGCAGGTTCCTAGTTTACAGTTATACTGTATCTGCATTGAGAGAGAGAGAAAGTATTTACATTTTCTGTTTAAAAAGAAACCGCTCTCTTTTTTTTTTAGCAACAGTGAAAGCAAGAGGAAGATGGTGCAATGAGGCGGGAACAAAGATGGCGTAGTGTAAGGGGCATCTGTGTGATGCAATGTGGGGAGTGCTAGTGAGCACTAGGAAGTAATTAGGGTCTCTGTGAATCAGTGAGGGGCAAGCATGGGGCAAGCATCTGCAGGATCTAGGTGAAAATGAGGGGCTTTGCTAATCAGTGACCTGTTGGAAGGAAGAATTGGTGCAGTGTTTAAACATGTTCTTTTCATGCCTTGGGTTTGAATCCTGGTTTAGGCACATTCCAGATTAAGATGAATGGATCCCCATCTCATTCTGATTTTTGCATATAATACATCAGGCCGGGCTTGGCAGAATTTTGCCTGTGCAGCACCTGCCTATGTTTTGCCAGAGCAGACTTAATCCATCAATTCCATGAGCACTAAGTCCAGTCAGAATTTTGAAGGACCCCCTGTTTGGCTCCTGCTGCAGTTCCAGCACTGCAGTAAAACTAAGGGAAATCTTTGCTGCACTTTACAGCGTTGAATACCATGATTGTAAAAGGTATAAAGCTCAGCTGAGTGAAATATTAAACTACTTCTACTTCAGAAAATGTAACCCAGTGCCCATGATTTTACCTAGGGCTTGTCTACACTTACCTCAGCGATTCGGTGGCAGTCGACCGGAGTTATGCAAATTATGCAAAAAACTAGCGTAACTCCCATCAACTTCTGTGCTTCTGTTCTGTGCACTGTCTTCACTGCACTGTGCCGACCGTCGACGCAGCGCTACGCCACTTGAGGAGGTGGTCTTAATATGTCGATTTCTGGATCGACTGAGCGGGTCTTCACTGACAGCTCAGTTGATCCAGATAAATCGATCTGATGGCAGCGAATTTGCTGCCCTCAGTGAAGACATAGCCCTAGTTATCTAATTCTGCTATATAGAGGCAATGCTACTTCCACTGACTCTTCTATTAACAGAAGTTCCTCTTCCCTAATCTTTAGCCCACTTAATCAGTCTGTTCCCTATAAAATCCCTCCCTCCTGTCCTCTCCCTTGTTCTTTGATCTACTGGTTAGGGTTCAGCTCCTTCATTTTTTGCAATTACTTGTCTGGAGTGAGGATGCCCCTGACTTCTTACCAGCAGTCTGGTCAACATATGGGACAGGAAACTAGGATCTTTATTTCAGGCTTTCTCTGCTATTCATCTTGAATAGATTACAACAGTAGCAGCTCTGACTGTCTTTGTGCCCTGTTGATGATAAAGTGACGGTAACATCACATACAGAGAAATGTGCCAATTAGCGCTATCCGGTCTCAGTTTGATTGAATGAGTCCAGATCACTGCAACGTAATCAGATGCAAAAATCATATTCTGAACATTGCTCTAGTGGAAAAAAATTCCTTTTACATCAAGTTCTTCCACACTTGCCCCACAGCACGGTCTGCTTCGAAGGAGGAAGATATGTGTGGATGTCACAATGGTAAATTAGTCATGTGGTCCAGAAAAAGTTACTTGTCTTTCTGCTGCATCCATTTGCTTTCTAGGTTTTGAGAATCTACAAGGCAACAACAGAACAGCCAAAATAAATCAAACTGCTACAGCTACTTTGCAAAAGATTAGGGTGGGAGGTGGATTTATGTTTGCATCTCAGGAAGATGGGTAGATCCATCATACTGTAATGCCGCATCTACTAATATTAAAATTGTCTGAATCATTGTCTGCACACTAGGAGAAAAATATAACCAGGGAGAGCTGACATTCTACAGTTTGACACCTATCTAACTCCTCCATAAGAAACTGCATTAGTCAGTACTTTTTCCCCCTTCCGTTTACATAACTTTATAGAAATGAAAAAATAGTAACTTCACAGCTAGTTTTTCAGGAGACACGTGACCTAGAGGTGGAATAACTTTTGTTTTTGCTTGCTTAGTTGCTTGTTCTACTATTTTCATCAAACCATATAAAAACAGATGGGAACTCCCCTATTAAAGAAAATGCAATATTTCGTTTTGAAGCAATACAATTTATAAAATTCTTAGTAAATGTATTCCTAATCATTGGGGGAGCGTGGGTTTTTGTTTGTTTGTTTGTTTGTTTTTTTAAATCTCTATGAACCACAAATAAGAGAATTTTATTTCCTCTAAGTTATTGTGGTTTAAACTGATTGGAGTTATGTCTTCATTTCATAATAGAAAAGTGAAGACGGCATCTTGCAGTGAAGGAGGCAGGGAGCTGGAGAGATGAGTCTAAGGAGTGACATTGCTTTGCTTGTTCAATGTATCTGTGGATTTAAATGACATCTCAGGGGACAGTATCAAACGTCTAAATTTCATTCATCCATCGGATGGGAGAACAAGAACTGGCTTTCAGTCAGGCGGGAGGTGGAGTTTTCTCCTGGAGTCAATGAGCTCAGACCACACAGATAAAGAACTTCTTCTGTTCCATTTTAAAACATTTCAGGGTAGAATCATCTGTCACTAGGCTCTGGGCCGAAGACCTTTCAGCTCTGATTAAAGTAAGGAGTTTAGTGTAACACTGGAGCTTTTGAAACTCTCTCCAGTCCTGCCCTCCATCTTAACTTCCAGAGTTTGCTTCAAAGCTTCCCAGAGTTTGAAGCAAACTGCCTGGCATTCAAATTTTACCAGTTGTATTTTCATTCCAGGCAGACATTCCTCCTGGAAAGGATGGCTTGTGCCTAGCAAACATTTTGCTGCTTATGCTAAAAAAATGTCCTGAAAGCTCTCTGCTTTATGAATTACACGTGAAATTCACTCACTTCCTCCCTCCTGGAGTGCATAGCTCAAGTTAAAGAAGCTTTCTATGGGGTGGGGAGCTAGGAAAGGTTTTAGTGACAGAATCCACAACCCAGCTCAGGAGCAGGCTAGAGTGCAGCCCATCTCTTCCTACCGGGCCTTGTACAGACTAGGGTTTAAAGGGGTGTCATTAGAACCTGTTAGGCGACACATGGTAACTGACAAGTTTATAAAGTCTAATGTAGACAAGGTTCACTGTCCTTAACGTGTGCTAAGCTGGTGGAGTTAAATTCTAGAGGAAGCATGGGGCTTTATCTCCACCAGGTCAGCATGGGTAAAGTAATACACTGCCTTTTCCACAACAGATTGTTAGAAGGTGTTCGTTATCACGTGTTAGTTAATGTGCTAACAGCACACTTTCCCCTAGCCTAGACAAGGCCCTGTCTGTTACTCCAGCCTATAGGATGAAATGTCTGCACTCCCTGTGCACCCTTTGGTAAATACAGATACAGTGGCCCTTTCCCTTGTCTGTCCCCTGGGCTCCCAGCCACACTGGCAGATTAGTAGTAGCCTATTTAAACTCAGTGCAGAGTTCTCCTCCCTCCATGTCCCAAGCTTCCAAAGAGCTGTGGAGCCCTGTCTTTGTGTGGTTGGTTTGTCTCCACCCTCTTCTTCCTTATGTTATGTGTCTTCAACTCATTGGGCCTTGCTGGGTCCAGCCAACCAAATGTCCAATGTCATCTGAGGGCTCATTTCTAGACAGAGACATTTTGGTGAGACTTTTAGATTTGCTGCTAAAAGAATGCCCACAATCTCCATCTTTTTATTACAATAACATACATTTCCCTTCTGCTAAATGACAGTGATTGTTAGAATTGTTTTCTGCCCAGCTACATGTCCTCACTACGATACACATACATGCTTAATGTGAGAATCCATTCATTTTAGACTGGTTTGACAAACTGAGAATTGGCAAACCTGAGCAGATGAGTTTGGCTTTGTCTCTTCATAAGTATAATTAGAGGTGATTAACCTTAACTTTAAGTGCTCTCTGCAAATAATATTTTAAACACAGAACTTAAGAAACTCCAGCCTATAAAAATGGGCCTTATTATATCAACATGCACAATGATTGGTGGGAAGGGCTAACAACCACTAACCTCTTCCCACTATCCCCTCCTTCCCTCCTTGCTTAGTGTCCATGAAAACAGATGAACAGCACAACATGTCCAGGTCAACAAATTCAGTCTCTGCTGGGCAAAAGAAGGAAGCAATTTGCCCACTCAAGAACTCCCAACAGAAAATGCCTACTACCAACTGCCTCTCTTTTAAGCCAAGAAACTGTAACTCTGCTGACTGCACACTGCCGTCATAGCATAGAGAGAGGTGATCTCTCAGCAACCCAAGGCTCAAACTGTACTGGCATTTGTAAATCAAAACTAGCTCCCTAAACTCCTTCTGAAACAAGTAGGTATTTACTGTAGACTACAAAGTGATGATGCAACATGCTTTAAGTGTAAAACATTGCTTAAAAAGTAAGCAGCTGCCTTCCGTAGTGCCTTGTTTCTGAATAGCACCAAACTGAATAGCACCCCAGATCCAGGGGATTACAGCAGTCTAGTTTTGAGGTGACTAAGGCATGGGTAGCCGTAGCGAACTCTGATTTGGAAAGAAAAATTCTCATACTTTTCACCAAGCACAGATTGAGGAAAAAAGCACAGAGAGAGACGCATAAAGCCCACGGTTATATGTCCATCCAGGACAGGATATCCTGGCTCTAACAAGGCACCCAAGCTGCAGAATTATGTAATGAGTGGCTGGTGCCCTCCCTCAGTCAAGGTGGCTGAAATGGTCGTCTTCGTTTCTTCCAGATATTGCCTCAGTCACTACTATTGTCTTGTCTGTGTTGTAACCATCATTCTCAACCAGACACCGAGTAAGCCACTAAACTGCCTCAGCCCAGTTGGATGAGGGGAAGAGAGAGAGAGAGCTGTGTGTCTCCAGCATAGTGAAGATATTATCACAAACCCTACTAATGGCTTCACGTGTACATTGAACAGACGGGGTGACGAGAGACCCTTTGAAAACATACAACCAGATTTAATAATAATAATTTAATAATAATGGACTTGAAACTTTGGCCAAAGTTTGCCTTGAACTCAGACCCAAATCAAAAGGAAGTGTGTTCTTAAAAATAAAATAACTGTTTTTAGAAAAAATCTGTCCCTTGCACTTCCTGGTTTAAGCTTTAATTAGAGCAAAACCAGCAAATTACAGTGAGAGAACTGTCTTCATAGTCCCAAATCAAAATCAAGAATTACTGGAAAACTCAAGATGAAGACTTTTTTTTTTTTTTTTTTGCTAGATATTTCAGCTTGATTTCTAGTACAAATAAGTTTGGGAAAATTCATATAAGGATCAGAAATGCAGCTCACTAGTCTAACTCATTTCATTGAAATCTGCCATTGAAATGTATCCTCAGTTAGAGTGAGCCTTTCTAGACAATAAAGTTATGTGATTCTAATGACAAATTGAATTCACAACCTATCGGTGTAATCATTATCCAGACAAAATTCACATAGCATCACAAAGGCTGTATGTGTCATATTTATAGTTAGTTCTTCCATACAAAATGAGAAAAACATACAGAGAGCAAAAGACTGGTATTCTTAAAGGAGTAATTCACTTTAATTAAAACAATAAGTAACTTTTCTAATATAAAATGTCAGACTGGTTAACTTTGCATCCTAACTATGGAAAGATACATTTTCACCTTTGTTATGCCCTCGTTAGCGGTTCCTGGCACGTTACATTAACTAATTTGAGATCGAATTATCAAATTTGTTCATTGCTGCTAGCACTAATTTGAAACCTTACAATAAAGAACAGTTTGAGAGGCAGATGAAAGGTTGCCACCCACAGAGGCTCCAAGACCTGTCCCTGGTGTATCACAGCAAGGTTCAGAAAGATTTTGGGTAATTGCAGTCATGAGCTGGAGTTGATTGAAGAAAATTATACCCTGGTTTTTTACAAGTTTTTTTTTCTTTTTCTTCCTTTTTGTGCATGTGTGTGTGGGGTGGGGGGGGGGGAGATTTTCTTAAATTATGTGGTTAAATACAGTTACAAGGAAGACAAAGTATTGCATTTTTAATAACTTTCTGAAGAGTGCAGTTACAACTCCTTTCTGCTTAAATCTTATTGAAGTTGCTAAAGAATTTGCATTTAAAAGTTATTCCTATTTTCTAGTTTTTAAGTGTTATTTCGTTGGAGAGTTTGTTCTGGTTGGTTGGCTTTTTGCATGCATTTTGTTTTGTTAGACTTTTCAACTTTTAGCCACAAAAATGTTAATGACATACTTTAATCCAAAATGATGTTAAATCTTTTATATTCTTCTTAACTGGAAAGCTTTACCATCCAATGCGAGTCTTTTGACTTTAAGAGAAAAGTTTTTCATTTACTAAGTTTGACAATTACAAACGTAACACAAGCAGTTTTCTAAACTTCTTCCTAAGATATTTCAGTGTTGCCAAGAAAGTATAGTTCCTCTTTCTCACAAGTTTGTTGCAAAAATAGGTAATAAGAAAACTAAGAGTTGCATTTTTTGCCAACAGTGTGCCTGGTTTTGTAGTCAAAATGGAAATGACGGTGAAGGGACCCGATTTGCAATTAATCTATTTTGGAAATGTAACAGTTTGTTATAAAAATGATGCAGCAATTTCTGAGATGGCCTGCTAGGGTTCCCTTACACTAGGAACTTGAATTTAAAAAGCTATACAGAAGAAAACAGTAGGGGCCTGGAGAGCAGCATTTTCTTTCTCACCTTCCTGAGATAAATAATTCAAATGGAGTCTAGATAAAGATCACTGTCAAAGATGAGAGGTTAGCCTGAGTAGCTGGTCTGAAAGGTAAAATTGCCCTGCTCACTCCAGCAGTAACTTGGAGGCAGCAGCTGTGTGTCAGCAGGAAACAGAAAAAGTTTTTTGCTCTGTTGGGTAGGGGGTGGCGTTGAGAAGGAGGTACGGTATTATAGTATATATCAATTCAATTGTGTTTATAAAAATCTCCTCCTCCTACTCAAGGTTAAGGGGGCAAATTAGGAGAGGCTAACAAGGCTTGAAATTTGAAGAGTACAAAGGTTAAAATGTTCCCTTATTTGGAGCCCTTCGGCATTCCTCACTTTGGAACAGGCTGTTCAGATTTTGTTTTTGGGGGGGGGGGGGGGGGGGGGTGATTGTTAAATGTGTGCTCAGACATTAGGAACCTCACCCAGGGGCTTCTTTCTGGAGTCTGTGCCCAAACAGACCCTGCCATCTAGGGATTCCAGCACTCATGCTTCAGTTCAGCTGCGGATCAAGGTCCTGCTGTGGCCACACCTGTGGTGTAGGTCTCGCTCACCCTGGACATCTCCCTCAGGCCACTGCGCCTCACTTTTCAGACTCCTGAAGTCCATTTCTAATCAGAAGTTTCCTGGTGTAACAGCAGCAGGTCCCTGGATATGTGTTGCCTATTTTAATGATTTCCCTTTGTTTTGGAAAGAAGGAGCAGACAGGGAGGACTGGTGCTCATCGGTGCTCAGAAGTGAGGCACAACAGAAATAAGTAGCAGGAAAACACCCTCTATGCTGGCCTATGACCCGTCCCTTTGCACTGTTGGCCCCTTTTTTTGCCCAGCCCGATTGTATTGCAGTGGCATTCAGAAGCCCCAGTCCCCACTTTCGCAGGCTTTTCATGGACCTTGTGCACCAAAGTGAATTTCATCCAGATTCTCTAGGGGGAAGGGCATCATCTTCTCCCAGTAACAACACACTAACTGTAATACAGCAACCTAACAGTTGTATTGCCATTTAGGCAGACAAAGCTGCATGCCGGGACGCATTACCGAGCGGCTCTGAAGCTCAATGGCTGTAGTAAGGGCAATTTTCAAAATAACATCTTAGTTAATGATGATTTGTCAATTAGAAGAATCAGAATGCAAGAACAATGAAATACTAGCAACTGTAGAAGAACAGATGTAACTTTGGAACTTCAGTTTCCAGAATTGACTCCAGATTGCAGCACGTTGCTTTTTCATCAGACAGCTCAAGATACCTCCTGATCTTTTGCCCCCGTAATATAAGTAAAAATGAAATTATGATATGTCTGTGCCAGAAGCATTACTCAATCTGTGTGTGCTCTGATTGTGCATGCAAATGCAGGGTTTACATGTGCAACAGATACTTAGACACACTTACCCAATTTGCATGAGCAAATGCCAGTGTCTCTCAAGTATTGTTTTGCGTGCACACAGGGTGCTTGTGTAGATTTTGTAGGCTCAGCTCAGGCATCTGCATTTGAAACAGGCAACAACAACAGAAAAAGGAGCTGGGCCTTTAATGATCACGGCAAGATGTCTGCAGTTTGGGTTGGCTTTTTTTTTCTTTTTTTTTTTTTTTTTTTTATAAAGGCCAGAGTGCTTGGGGGCTAGTTCCAGAGCTCAGTGACAGAGAGGAAACAGGGCCAGGAATAAATGGCCTGTTGATTTACTCAAGTTACATCATTTTCTTCCCCTCAAGAGCCTATAAATCTCACGCTCCTTGTAAAAACAGAATTTAAAAACAATTGAGAGCTTCTGAGACGACCCCTCAGCTTCCAGCCGCTGTGGCCTCTCAATATAGAGCTGCCTTTCACAGGCTGGACCACTTGTTTCATATTAGATACTCGGGGAGCCCCACTTCCAGCCAAGCAGCAGAAGCTGTTAAGATATTTTATAGTCTTCCTAGTGGTTTAGATAACACTCTCCTCATACATATCATGGGGCTTTAGCTAAATACCAGGCGTCCTGACTTGGCAAACAAGCTCCAAGAGTCATTAATTCACACATTTAAGTTTCCACTCTCTTCAATAATATTTCTGATCAAAGACGCCCAGACTGGCAGAGGTGCCATTGTTAAAAAGTGGACTCTTCTGATTATTGGAAAATTTATGGCCTTTTTTGGTTCTGAGCATTTAAATGAAAGGAAAAATGCTCAGTTATTAGGCTTGCTACAACACTCATTAATTTTGTTTGAAGTCTCACAGTTGAGGAGATTTTTCAATTCAATGAGGATTTTCATTGTATTCTTTCTATACTAATGGCATGTAATTGGCTTAAAGTCTCTCCAGACGTGGGTCAAGTTTTTGGATGCTCTCTATTTCGGTAGAATGCGAAAGGCACCTATAGGTGGATGAAGAGATGCGCTTGATTAATATTGCAATGCCCCAGATTAGCAGTAGTGTTCCCCTGCTCATCTGTGAACCAAATGCCAGCATAAGAGAAGATACCAATAATTATGCCTTGTGTTAGAAACCAAAAATGTAATAATACTTTAAAAATAGTTACAGGGCAGTATGGAGTCTGTTGAGAATGGCTGCAGTTACTAAAGCTGAATTGGACCTCATTTCTTTATCCCAGGTAGTAAAACTCCAATTCAAAAGTCTCTAGGAACCTTGAAGCAACGTAAGGGGCTTTTCTCGGGCTACTTACAACCTTTTGCCACCGCATGTAACAGTGTGATCTCCTATGTAATGATGTCAAAGAGACATTTCTCAGCCTAATCCAAGCTTTCTAATGGTGAATATCCAAGCCTTAATGCTAAAGCCCTCAAGTTCTAGCCTCATTTTCTACAGCTGATAAGCTCTAAAGTGGATTCTGTGGTACTGGGCTGGCTTGGTTACGTAAATCTATACAAATCTGTGACTTGAAAATATTCCACTTGACATGCTCCATGAACAAGGATTATTTTTTCATTCAGTAAAGGGAAGAGTAATGGTTAGTGCACATGATCCTGCTGTCACCTGCTAAATGTACAGACAAAAGGATAGCTAGTTTATTTATTAAACAGTGCTTTAAAAATTTGGTAATGATAATGTGGTTAACTGTAGAAAAAGCAGAACCAAAGAATGAAACCAGAAATTCCTTATAGACGTCTCTTTTTCCTGGAGAACAGAAATAAACATACAAGGTGACATAATTAAAAAATGCGAGTATTTACCAGTTTTTGGCTAGCTGCCGTCCCAGTGCAGGGCAGAGGAAGGAGTCCCTGCAGGCACAATCCACATAAACTAAGTAGATTTGCTTATCATTTATCAAAACAAAAAGGAAGTATCTGATTAATCACTTTGTGGGCTGAGGTCTCAATCATGATGGTTTAGGCAGCAGTTTATGGTGCGCTGGGTCCCAGCTACGTTATGCTTTCAATTTACACCTTTTGTTTAGAACTCTCCAAATGAATTGCTGCTTAGATTAAAACATCTGGCAGACTCTTTCGTCCCAATGCCTTCTTAACTGGATGGAAATCTATAAATAGAAGGAGATGCCTGTACATTTTAATTACTAATAAATCTGGGTAAGACATTTTACAATGTAAAATATACACATGGGGCTATAGTCACTCCTGGTTTATGCAGGCTCCGGGAGGCACAAAGCAGAGCACGTGCCCCCTAGTGGTGGAGAATCTGCAAATGGAGGTTGAGGTACAAGGTGAGCACTGCTGCCTCCCTATTAGGGAGGCCGTAGGTGGCCAGCCCCAATCAAAAAGTGGGGGAGGCAAGCCAGGGAGAAGGTGTAGCCAGGGCTGATTCTGTACAGCCTCATTGCAGTCTCTGTCAGGGAGGGAGTCCCAGCGGTTACTAAAGCTTCTAACCCCCAGTGTGCAGCAGCTCTCGCCCCATAATATATAGCTTCTTGTTTATATCCATGAGTGTCTTCCCACGCACACTTATACAGGGAGAGCTTTGAAAGCTGGATACGTGTTTGTACTTCTAGGTTAAAAAAAACCGAGCCATTCCACGAGGGCCTAACCGCATCCCATGTGTGAATTCAAATAACTGAAGAAGGGGCCAGATGGGACTTCAGAGCTCGGAGTTCATGCAGTATGCTTCCTCGGTGTTTCATTTTTGCAACTCACTGTGAAAGGCACAAGGCCTATCTTCTTAGGTGGTGATTAAAATTTGACAACGTGTCAAGACAAGTCTTTAATATAAGTTAGGGCTTTATTGTCAAATAGGTTAGATACGTGCTAATAAAATTAGTATTCTTTGCAGCAGGATGATACCACTTACACCAGGACTGAATCTTACCCTTATTTCATAAGCAAACTGCTCTGGGGTGAGGATGTCAAATACCAGACATGCAACTATTTACAACCCTCATTCTTATGACAGGATTACAGACCATTGGCTTCAGGATGGATTTCCCTAGGATCATATTTACAGTTGTATTTAGGAGTCAAATGTGAGCCAAAGGAAAATGTGTCCCGGATCGTATACCCAGATGCACTGCCTTATGCAGCCAACACTGTGCCAGGAGCCATATGTGCTGCCACTTTCAGGAACAGAGGCTAAGATGAGGAGCACTTTGTACTGTAGCCAACCCAAGATACCAATGATCCAGGAGCTGCTGTGGATTATATTTATTACCCCTGCACCAGTAGATTCACTGATTCTTGTTCTGAGCTAGTGTTTGTTCATCAGGTTCATTATTGTCAGTTAAGTAGTGAAAAATGATCGCCCAGAATGCAGTTTGTCATGTTGGTGATCATTGATTCCCAATTCACCATCAGCTTTTGTAGTGAAAAGTTACAAAATATTTCATTTTTGCATTGCAAAGACTGCTTTTTGTTTATGGTTACAATGGCACTTGAAACTGATCTCCAATACACACGTATGTACTCACCAGCTTTAACGTGTATGCAAAAGAGCCCGGAGGAAATGTCAGACTGTCAATGTATAGTGAAGTCTTTTTGTAATGAATAAAGCAAAAGCTATAGGTGGGGAAGCAGTGGTCCGTGATTACCACACAGACTGTTGCGCATACTGTACCTACATATTAGGGTAGGTTTGAACTCCTAGCTCAGTCTTGGATTACATACAGTGAGAACTATTTTATCTCTTCATTTCTGAATAAGAAAGTATGAGCAGCATTAAGGCAGGTTTTGTTTAAGCAAGCAATAGTGATTTGGGACCTTTGTTCTAACAGATTCATGTTCCTCCCCAGAAAGTCTGTGTTATGGAATTGATTTTCTACATAATTGTTTTAGAAGAAATAGAACCAAATTCAGATCTGGTGTGTCTGGGATTTGGTGCATAAAGGTGTGCCGTTGTCATCTGCCCAAGGGTTAGCATCAGCTAATGGTAATGTGAAAAACAGCAACACTAGTGATATCCAACCTGGAGACACAGTTCTGTGGGACAACGCAGATCACATAGTGGGTGAGAGATTGGCTAAGCATTCTTGGCTAAGGAGATCTAACGATGGGACAAACTTCCAGAGGAGAGTAAGAATTCACAGCCTGACTGTCTTTAGGAAACTCTACAAAACATTTCCCTTTGAATAAGCCTTTCCACCATAGCAGATTGACACACAACATGGACTCTTCTACCCAACGACCACTGCTCCCAAAATAAATAAATAAAAGTGTGTAACAAGCAAATCAACAACCAACCAAAACAAACAAACAAAATACTCCACGCAGAGCTTTTCCCCATAAAGGGAAGAGAGCCAGAGACTCCATGGAGCCCACTAGGGAGTTTGCTATTTTTGTTGATTTTACATGGAAACGGCTCCTATATGGTAGTAATGGGCTGTGGTATAAAACCCTTAGATAGCTAGACAGAATTTCTTCAGGGACATCTTGCCCTGAAGCACAGAAATTCCAGGTTGGTTCCAGCACAGAAGAGCAAGTTACTGGAGGGAATTCACTCCTGTTGTGCAGTTTGGAGTATCCACAGATGGGGTAAGCATATAGAGGATACTGTCAAACTGGTATTAGCTGGTTGGTTCATTTATAGCTTCATCTGAACATCTTGCCTGGGTTCAAAATCCAGTATTAATACTTTACACTTTAATGCAGGCTATCATGTGAGGCTCTCACAGCACTTCAGTCACATTAATGAAATAAATGTCACATCAGCCCTGTGAGGTACGTCAGCATTTTACATCTGTGGAAAATGAAGCACAGGAACTTCCCCGGGAAGGTCAATGAGGGTCTTGGCCTTCTTTTCAATAGGAGCAGGATTGTCCCACAATCACATGTCCCAAGCTCTAAGGAAATCTGTGGGACAGCTGGAAACAGAAACTTTCTTTGCTGACTTCTAATTTAGGGCTTCGTTCTCCATTGCCCTGCACCTCGTATAGTTATTTACACCTGTGCAAAGTGAGCGTAAAACACAACTAATCAGAATGGTAGCACTTCACACCCGTTTTACACCAGTATAAATAGCTAGACAAGGCGCAGGGCAACAGAATATTGGCCCTCTCTATTTCAGTCACCAAACCGTGATCAGTTTGTGGTGTAGACTGGGGCGGCGTGTCTGCGTGGACCCTGCTGACGTGCACTAAGAGTGCACTAACAGCTTGCTTTGATCTAGTCCTGTTTCAAAGCAGGGTTGCTCAGCTAGATCAGAGTGCTCTAATGAATTGTTCTTAGACATATGCAGGCTGCGCGTGGACAGGTAGGGCTCAGCAACCTAGTGCGGGGCAGATTCACACCCCAGTGTGCCACAAACAAAATGTTCATGTAGACAAGGCCTCGGTTTCCAAACCCCTGCAGATACTGTGCTAGGAGTGGGATGGCGTGTTCCCCTCAGGATACCCTCTGGAACAGAATTCATTATATTTGCAGTGTAACACTCACATTGCAGCTCAATGCAATTTCACATAGTCATGTGTTTTCTTACGAGTGAAAACTTTTTTATTCTATTCCCCCCCCCCAAACATAAGGTGGGGGGCGGGTTGTTTTGTTTGCTTTTTGTTTCTTTCAAAGTGGCACAGGTTCTTAACATAGGAGGTTGGGTGCTGTCATATGGGATACAGCAAATCCAATATCCTGCCTGTGTGTGAGCAACCTTAGGGCCTGATCCAGAAGGGGTGAAACATATCTAGTGAGGTGCTGGCCGCAGAGCACTCTTAGCTCAACACCTCAATGGGTCAAGCCCCTGTCTTGCAGTGGGGCATTTGGGGAAGTAGACAGGGAACTGGTGCCTGGCCTCTGTGGCTCATAGTGCGGTGCACCAGACTTGAGTACCCTGCATTTAGCAGCATTACGACACATGTTGTTGTGGGGCATAAAAGAAGTCACTTTGTCTTACATTCAGCTTCGCAGTCTCTGGCTTTTTTTAATTTGGCGTTTGTAATTTTAGTCCATCCTTCGCCTGGCTTGCAGAGTGTCTTGAATAGCAGCACAAACTTTTTAGCTTATAATTCCACGTGTATCTACCCTGGAAAAAGCATTAAGTAAAGACTGCAACTTTTCAGCAGTGCATGTTGCAATCCTTATGACTTCAGTGCAGAGTTTTAATTCCTTTCTGAATAGCGCACCGCTGCGGAGCCAGGTTGAAAATCTAGTTCACATTCACACCATCGGCTACAGAATCAGTCTTTCTCTTTTCTGCCTTTTCAAGAACAACAATGCCTGCTTCCACATCCCCAATCAAAAAATCAGTTGACCAGCCCCCAAATACTTTGATGAGTAGAAAGCAGGTTCTGAATTCTGCTGGTGTCCACGGTATTTTCTTTCACCAGGGTATTAAAGAATGACTGAAAAAAAAAAAAAAAAAAAGACCTCACAGATGCCAAAAACTGTTGAGCATTGAGTTGTAGTCTTGACGGTGCTTCAGTTCCTCTGCTTGGTAGATAGGCAGCGTTTTTCATGCTATTTGACAGTTATCTCCTCAGCAGCATTACTGGTCTTATACATCTCCTTTCAGCAGCCCCAGATAGAGCTGACAGCAGGGGGATTCTGTTTTGTCTCAGGGAAGGAAAAAAAAAGGTGGTCTTTTGCCAGTAGCCAAGGCCACACTCAAGCACCAAGGGGTACAATGTCTCCTCTGTCTCTGAGAGAAAATAGCTTCTGACAGGAATCAGCTTTCAGTCAACTGCCAGGCATCTCTCATTATGGGAGGCCTGACCTGCAGGCTGCCATGTAGATAACCTGTTATCGTAGAAGATTGAATGTGGAGCTCAGTTGCCTCACGCTGCTGATTCTGCAGGCTCTGGGAGTACTGTAAAATATATTCTTTGCAAAGTTTGTCTGCACGCACAATCTGTGTGCACGTGTGGCTCTACCCAGAGATTTCCAGTGAAAGATGCATTTCCCATCCAAAATACAGACATTAGTACTGACCATGTGTTCATTCAAATTGCTGTTATTAGCACATTGTACAGAGGATGCGCTGATGTCACGGATGTAGGTACTGAAAAGGGCTTTGAAATTCTAGTAGTTAGAATGCTTTGAAGATCCCCAAAGGTCTTAGTAGAAATGCAAAATACTCTCCAAAAATGAATGGGATTAGGGTAGGGCTTATACCCATTTTGCAGTTGGGTTAACAGAGGCACAGAGAAGGGAAGGCCGACGCTTTCAAAAGTATCCATATTCCAAGTATCCCACTTTCTCAGTACCCCACTGCACACCAAGGGTCTGATTTGCTTAGCACGGAGCATCTGCAGCTTCCACCCACCGCAGTTAGCACAGCACCTCTGATAACCAGGCTCCAGGTGTTTCATGTGGGGCAGCGGAAATTGGTGGACAATTTTTAAGATGTGAACTGTTGTGGCTTTCCCCAAAATCACCCAGCAAGTAAGTGGCAAGTCCAGGAATACAGGCTGATTTAACAGCTTTAGGGTCAGATTCTGATACACTTACTCAGCTCTCAGAACAAGCTTTCTTTAACCTCTCCATCCCTCCCAAGTCTAATGTGACATGAATAGGTTCCAGCCACTAGTTCCTTGAGCTCCCAGTTTCCCATTCCCTCTCCCGCGCTGGGATTCATTTTTCATTGAGACCATACACAGTTAGGGCCAACAAACATAGACAGGTCTATTATAGTAATTCTGTTTATCCTGACAATAAGTTATTTGACCTCCAGGCTGATCATGTTACTGATACTGAATGTATCAAATCACCGATGCACATGCTGATACTCTGAGCACCAATGCGCTGACATCTGGGGAATGAAGTGGGGCCTTCTTTAGAGAGAGAGAAAGGGAGAAGTTGCAAGGAAGAAGATATCGCCAAGGAAGAACTTTGACATGCTCTAGTAAAGACATAGTAAAAATGATGGCATTTCTCTTTTCTGTGCCCAGGCTGAGGATAGAGATCTCCTGAATTATATATCCCAGCTGGACTTCATTAGCGTCACTTTAGGGCTGTATGGAAAGCTAACAAACGATTTTATAAAAGTGGATGAAAATAATAATGGGCCCAATTATTAACCTTGGAAAACTGATAGGCACCTCAGTCCACATCTGATTATCCAAATACAGACATAGGTCACCTTAAGGTTATATAATCCTGAAAATGGGGCTCTCTGTGTTAACCTAACTGAGAATCACGTCTAAACTAGTCCTTTAAGGTTCAGACACTCCCCAGCCAGCAAACATGAATGAGATGGCTGCTCTGAACTCACTGCAGAGATGCATGATTTTAGAAGATGGGTTTCCATTGGCAACTCAAGCATACACCCCTTCCTGGCAGAAACACCACGCAGTATGTCATGAGCTGCACCATGAGGGCAGTTGTTCTCAGGCAGGGTACAGTGGTGTCAGCAAGGATAAGTAGTGGGTATAGAGGAGTCATCCTATGCATAACTCAGACACTGTTTATACTATGGAAATATAATAAAAGTTCTTAAAAGACCCCATGCGCTCAATAAAATTTATTTTGAGAAAAAATGACTCCACTACAAGACCTTTACCTTTACCACAATCACCGCAGGGTTGTATTAGAATAGCAGCTATTGCGTCACAAATATTTTATATAAAGTATATTCAATTTCATTCTAGAGGGTTGGAGTGTAGTCCGATAGCTAGAACTCTAGTGTTGTATTCCTGTCTCTCTCGCTGACTTGATGTGACCGTTGCCAAATCACTTCCTCTTTCTTTGTGCCTCACTTTACCCATTTGCAGATGAGTACTTGCCTTCCGCGCATTGGTAGTAAGGGTTAATGTTTATAGAGTGGAGTGAGATTCTGTGGGGAGAGAAGGCACTTTACAGGATCACGAGATGGTCATAGTTTCATTTTTCCACCTTAATATAAAAGTAAAGGAAATGATGATGCAGAAATGCAAGTGTTGTCCTTTTAGCGTACCATTGCTCCGGATCTGATTCAGCTGTATTGTACTCCTTGCACAATGGGATCATGCTTATATTTGTTGTGATAACAAATGCCTGCCTCATCTGTCTCATCCCCCTGCTCCTGTGCTTGTTCCCCCTTGCAGCCCTGCCTTAGTTTTTTTCATCACCTGCCCCAGGAGCTGGAGCAGTTACAAAAGCAAAGGGGGGGAAACTTGCAAAGTTCATCACGAGTTCAAAGCACCACAAACACTTTGTTAAATACAGGCTCTTTGTGCCTATCTTGTACATGACATAGTTTACTGAACAATTTGGTGACTACTGTACACTGTCAGCTATCACTGTCCTGCCGTGGGACAAAGGGGAGTTCTGAGAGCAGTAAAAAGAAATGCTTTCATGTCACTTTTATCTGACATTGGAAGCTTGAAACAAGTTCACAGAGGTAACACTGATTTTCTTTCCAATAGATACGGGTGGGATCCTGCCAGCCCTTGCTCAGTAATACACAGTGGCTTCAATGACACGACTTGCCTGAGCAAGACCTACTCCATAGGAGTAAAAGATTGCAGGATCAGGCCGCTAAAGTATCTGTCCCCCACCCACCCACATTATCGAGGTGACCCCAGGGACATAAGATACGGTGAACCTAGTTTTAGCTTCTTCAGTCTTTTCTCTGTGGCAAATCCTGTCACCTTTTGTGTGGCTCTAGATGCAGCGTCAGATGCAACAGGGCCATTTATTATTATTAATTATTTGTCTTGATGTAGCAGGCCCAAATTAGGAACCGAAGCGTCTTGGTTATAGGTACTGTATAAACTCAAACAAAAAGATAGTCCCAGTGCTTCCCACGGAGGATGTGACTTAAGTATCTGAACTCTGCTAAATGTTTAAGTATCCGTCATAACGCCCTATTCTGTAGCTGCTTGAGCTGTTTGTCTTTTGCAGTGTCTCTCTTACCTAATTCCTGCCACAGGTACCAAAAGATAATGCATTTCTGCAACAAACAGAAATGATATCAACACTCCAGTGATTTCTAAACTGTAGTTCACAAAAGTATGTGCCTCAAGGAAGTGGGAATGAAATGTTACAGGATCCATATTAATAGCACGGGCAAGAGGCAATTTTACAGTTAGGATTTGATTTTTCCCATGTTTTGACTTGCAAAGCAGTAGCCAAAGCTGAAATCCTGAATTACCGAGGGGTATCTTTAGGTAAAGTTCAGTACAGCCCCCCACTAACCAGGCTGTCAGGGTATTGAGGGCAGAATATGTGTCAGGCGAAAGGAAAGTGCAAGAGCTTCTTCAAAGAATTCCACTTTGAGGAGCTATTTGGAATCACTGTCCCGTTAAGAATGAACGTCCCAGTCAGCTGCAGCCATCTCATTTTGATTTCTATCGACAAGTGATGATGTGCGGGTCTACACGGAGAACAGCTTGAATTCTCAGCCAAGAGGGGTTAAGGGTGCCTTTTAGACTCCTGTGACCACCCACTTCACCTTGTACTTGTCAAACTCCACCGGCCTTCTTAACCCTTGTCTGTCCAGAGCAGGCAGTTAGCAGTAATGCATTCTCTAAACAACGCTTCTTAAAAATAAATCTCTAAACCTTTAAATAGATATGGTTATTTTAGCAATGCAAGGGTTTCAATGTAGCCTGCCAGCAGTCTTGGCTAAATGTGTTTTCTCCCAAGGCATTAAAATAATAAAGCTATATTTTCCCCTTTACATTTTCATTGACACTCACACGGTAGTTACCCTAACTATGTCTTGGGTTCTGTCCCCACCAAAAGCTTCTCAGTTCAAGTGGTGTGCCCGTGAGACCTGATAAAACTCTTTCAAAGTCAGGCAAAGTATAAATGTGAATCCTGATAAGAACTGTTATGTTATATGGTCTCAGTGAAGTGTGCACATACAAAAAATGTTTCTAATTTCTGTCTTTATAAAAAAAGTCCTCTAGAGTGTGATACAACAGAATTTTTTAACGCGCCTACAGAATTATATAGCAGGAATGTTCTCTATTAAATTCTAGAGTTTTTAGAGTAATTTCTAAATAACTCTATTTGGCAAAGGCCAAAAGAAACAAAATATGAATCTAAACTCCCAAATCCTTAAGTTTTTCAGTAAGAGACCTGAATTTCAAAAGCCATGAGCATTGGGAATCTCCTATTAAAGTAAGTGGGACCTGCAGAGCCCTCAATACTTCACAAATCTTTTCCAAAGCACAAAGTTACGTGCCCAGTTCCCCTGGAACACCACTGAGAGTTGAGTCTAGCTCCTATTTGTGCCTTTGAAAATCTACTATCAGGTCACTTACATAGGACCCTAACTTTCGCTCCTGTTTTTTGAAAATCTTAGCCTTAGCCCCTATAAAATTCTACAGGACTTTCCATAAGGGTAATTAATCATTCTTTTACAGGAAAATACTAATTCATTGGAATGAGAGAATCTGTGGGTTATTTTCACAGCCTTCTTGTGAAACTTTTTTTTCCCAGTTTTGGTTCCCAGCCACTTGAACCTTCTGAATGGAGAGAGATTCATTTTGAATTTTGGACTCATTTGAAAGAGGAAATTTCACCAAAACCACCATGTTTGGCTTGATTTTTGTTACCAACATCTCTCACAGCTTAAGGTTCAATTCTGATTTTAATTCTGACTTAATTGAATCCCTAACTTCTAAGTTCTATTTTCAAAAACTGAACATTGTTTTAATGAGCTTTCGCAGCGAACTCAATTCAATGTGTGGAACATAAATCAGAGGTCTAAAAATGGCCTTTCTTTTATTCTTTTAAGGCACTGCACCAAAGGACTTTGTCACCTATTAGCTCACTGGTAGAAATTAAATCCTATACTTGCAGCCATGATTCAGGGTCAAGAGGTAAGGAGATAAGGCCAGGCTTTTTGTGAATGGGAGCTTGACTTTCAGCGAACAGGAAGTAAGAATGAATGCAAGGAGAATGGCAGGAGTCAGAACGGTGAAACTCCAGCCTGGTTTGATCTGATAAGGGATAGACACTAAACTTAACACTGACAGGGTGACTCCACTCAGAAGCTGAAGTTAAAAGGCAGACAGTGGTCTGCTGAATGTCCCAGAGTGAGTCTGGAATGTTTGCAATCACCCTGATAATATTGTATAATATTCTTCATGGGTAGAAATATTGAAATACCCCACTTTTCTTTGCCACGGATACACCTGTCTTGCTCCAATGGCCTCTAATGTTACCTCTGCTGAGTTGAATCCATTCAGATTCCCTTGGACACTCCTACACTATCACTCCAACGCCCTCAATTCAGTGATGGTGGAATCACAGGGTGGGCCATTGGAAATAAAAGAAGAGTCAGTTCTTTGGGAGTCTTATTCACCTTTTGGTGCCCATTTCTGTGAACAGTACGGGGAGTCAGACTGGTGCATCGGTGAAAAAATAAGGTTCCAGATATTAAAAGTGAGAGTAGAACGTGGAGAGGAAAGTTGCAGGAGTCAGTCTGCAACTTGGTACCCCTGTAAATATGTCTCTCAAACTCAATGCTCTGCCACGTTTAACATGTCGCTTCATGTAATTGAGAACACGGCACTGGCTTTGGACAGCCCCCAGGTAATCAAGATAGCTGTGGGCAGCAACTCCAGGGACCTCAGGGTAGTAGAAACTGCCAAACTGGGCCTGGGCAGGAACCTTGAGGATAATAGAGAATGCATCACTAGTTTTGTACTGTAAAGTACTGTGTCGTAAACTGCAGTTCTCTCATTTTGAACATTGGTCTGCTTATAAAATTGCTTCAAGGACGGGCAAACTGACTAGCCATGGATACAGCAGATGTGCATAAGGCTACTCGTGCAGATACGGGAGACACAGCAATGGTTGGTGGGATTTGTTTGTTTGTTTTTGTCTACGTTACACATGATACCCTTCCTCCCTTACCCCTGGTTTTAAATGCATGCTTAGACAGCAGTTCTTCTCATGGAAATAACAGCATCATTTCAAAATCTATAATGCCGTTTTAGGTTTTTCCTAGACTCTGAACACGTAATTAGAATTCGCCTCAGATCAGGTACCAGTTCCCAGGAAAATCATCAGTTAATTGATTCCAATTACTCTTAATTGTTTCTCATACATTTCAATTAGTCTGCTGTGTTGTTACGAACAGTACCACTCAATTATACCAGTAATCAACATGTCTCTAACAACTGCTGTGGAAAGAGTCCTGTGAAAAGAAGTTTAGGCGTTAATAACATTTGGGTGTCAAAAAATGTTTATATCACTGATGCTTCCTGACAGTAAAGAGTAACTTCCCCCAAGTTGCTGAAGTGATTTTTAGCAACTGAGGAAATAACTATATTGTAAACGTGTCACTATTAGACAAAGGATTCAGAACACGAGCTCCAGAAAGTTATCTTCTTGTCCCTATTGTACCACAGCTAATGGAAGAGATTAAAAATGAAAAACAAACCTGTTTATCAGTAATTAACACACAAAAAAATACAACATCTCATCACCCATGAAGGGCAATTATATTTCTTTTGTAAATAAGTTTGTAAGAGAAATTTAGGGCCAGATTTTTTTAAATGAGTGTGAAACCCTATAGTTGGACACCCAAGGTGGGCCATTGCACAAATAGTGATGTGCAAAATATTCATAACAATATGTGAAATATTGAAAATGGGTGGAGCTTTTATGTCTCCTAGAATGCTAGACAATGAACCTATTGTCATGGAAAATTTTGCTAAAAAATATACATTTTTTTCTTCAAGCAAACAATAATCCCTTTCTCTACTTCTAATGAGCCCATTTTACTCAGATGGCTTTTCTTCAGTAAAAACCTTCAGAAATCCACATTTTAAATGCAAAATGATCCACTTCATCAAAAATTTTGCGTAAAGCAACAATTTTCATGCAAAATTCTACAAAACACTAAAGTTTAATTTAATGGGTGTTTAAATATTGCATTGCTGATTGATACCAACAGTGAGCAAGATGGGATTTATTGTTCAGATTCTCCCATAAAATGTTCATCTTAAGCGGTACAGAGTTCACTGCAGGAGAACGAGTTCCATGCTGCTGGGATAGGAGCACACATGTCACTATTAAATGTAACTGGAGATGTGAGAAAATATTTTTGCTAACCTCTCCTAATAACAAAGCAATAGCATTTGCTATAGGTAAACCTCCAGGTCTTTGGGCCCAATTGGAGAAGGGGAAATAATGCTAACTTAGTGGCATGCAACCCTAAAATAATTATTCTCCTTTGAATGGCATCAAAGTGCCACAAAACAAGCACATCGGGCCAAAGTCCTCGCTGGTGGAAGTCTGCTAACCTCAATGGGGTTACATGAAGTACAGCATATGAACCCAATGTGATCCCTGGCATCGAATATTTGCATCACACACTGCATTGTTGCAACTCAGTCTCATCCCAGTCTGAGTCAACCTTGCCTTGCCCGCCTCAAAATGAAATATCAGAGCATCATTCTGTAATTAGTTCATGGCTCTCTGTGACTAAATTCACAAAATGACCTGCTACCTGCTTCTGGCTGCTGAGAGGGCGTTGGGCTGAAACCAGGCAGTAGTTGGTGAATATTCCATGGAGGTGGCTTGTATAGCAGTAAAAGTACTTGCTTTCAGTATGTAAAACACCCCTTCAGAAGTGGAAATCAAGCTTAAAGATTTTATTGACTCCACTCCCTCTCCTCCCCCCTCTTTTGACAATTAGGCCCTTCAAACATGTAAAATGATCCACTGGACCCAACGAAAACTCCTCTATGAAAAGTACTTTCTCAGTCACATCAGAATTGGTGAGCAAAATGTTTAACATTTATTTAACAACATTCTAGAAGAGGCAGAGTGGATTTATTTTACTTTAAAGTGGCCAAGCAAAACAAATAAATAGCATTTCAAATGAGCCAAGCAGGTCTAGAGACCTTTGGAATTTAACCTTTAACTTTTGGTTTAAAAAAGCCCATGGACATTAATCCATAAAGTAAATTCCAATGGTTCCAATAGTTTAAATAGTTTGTTTAAAATAGTTATTTAATGCACATTGCCTTATATTTCAAGTTCAGTTCTTTTTGCATCTCATTTACAGTAGGTGCTTTTAATTACAGGATTGTAAACCAGCTCTTTTTTCGTTAATTAAATTAAATATTAGTATACTTTACCTTCTGCATAAGTTGTACCAATGTGCAGGTGAAATTCTAATCTAACTCTATATACATGCTGGTGTAACGCGATTGATTTCAATGGAGTTCTAGATTTGCACCAAAGGAAGTGAAAAGAGAATTTGGTCTGCTGTGTATATGTTAACTTGATTGTACATCAAACAAAAAATTAGCTACAGACGCTCAGCTTCATATGATCCATGAAAAAATGCATGGCACACCAAAAATTCAGGGACAGAATAAAAATGAATTTAATATAAAAATAAATACAAGAAATATTGTATTTACTGGATTAGTCCTTCATTCTTTAAATGTACCTGGAGAGAGAGAGAGAGAGTGTGTGTGTGTGTCTATCTATCGATTGATACAGGTATCATGACTCAGTATTACTAACTAGTACCCCAGGGAAGAGATAGGAGGTTACAGCTAGAACCAGAGAAAACGTTTGCAGTAAACCTTGAAGCCACTGGATACTCACCAGGTTTGGGTGTGTGTTTACAAACTAGAAACTCAGACTAGATTCACTCAAGTGAAGCTGGGGTAGATTTGATCCTTGTAGTAAAATTACATGAAATTCTCAGTTTTACACAGCTGTAACCCCAGCTGGGGCTTGTTCCTCAGTTGGATGTCTCTATGCCACTTTTCCAACTCTCCTGATGCTGGGGTTGACAAGTTGCTGAACTCAAACAGTCCTCAAGGAACCAGTCCATCAGCCCTGGATCACAGCATAGGCTGCAGAACACACACTACATGAATGGGGGGAGTAAATGGTATAAAGCCAGCACAGTCATTACCAACCAGAAGTAGGGTGGGGATTGCTCTACGGCAGGAGACTCCCCAGCTGCTCTTTGAGGGACAAATAGCCTCCTCTAGCACTTCATAGAATTATGGACGATTAGGAGGTTGGAAGGGACCTCCAGTGGTCATCTAGTCCAACCCCCTGCTCAAAGCAGGATTTCCAAAAACAGAGTGCAAGTAGACCCATAGAAATCACCATGAAATATAAGAAGTACAAAGGGAGCTTAACCAAGGACAAAGATCTGGTGCCAAAAGTTTTGGCTGTCAAGAATTTAGGTTTGTTCAAACCCCAAGCTTCATGAGTCTCCGAGGTCAAAAAAACTTTTAAAACCAAAGAAAATATTTACCTGACACCCTCTGAAAGGATAGTGCCATGTTTCGCATGGTTCTAATTATGGCATTTGTACTTTCAATGGAGAGCACCCTTAGGAGTTATCTTCAAACTCAATAATCACTGGAGACCTCATCTTGCAAGCCATGCACTTCTGGGACTTCCATTCGCTTCAGGGGACTCACATTCACATTCAGGTCACAAGGAGGGCTTTGCAGCTCCAGGCCCTCAAGTATTAGCAACAGCATATTCCTTTTTTTATTTCTTTTTAATTTCAAGCATGTTTATTGGTTTTTTTCCCAAAACCAGATAAATAAAGCATCATTTAGTTGTCGTAATAAATAGGTTTAAAAACAAAAATAAAATATTTTTTTCCAAGTGCATAACAACAGTCAGATTTTCTATGGATACTTTGAATTAGTGCTCATTTGCTTTTTTCAAAGCCTCCCACCTTTGTCTTTCTGCCTCTTTACTAGCCCTTCTTTTCTTTCTCAAAGTGCCCCAAAATCGCTCATTAGTATTGTCCCTGATTTCTTATTCCAGGTACTGGAGGGGGTCTATGAATGACATTGAAACTGATAGGTTACCCACGAATCATTTTTAAGAGTTTATTATTTCTGTGTGGAAGGAGACTACTTTACATTATATCCCTGCAATGGCAAAGCCAAGTGCGGAAGACAAGCCAAAATTACATAAAGGGCTCTTTTGCTGACCAGAAGGTTCATGTTCTTGGGGTCATTAGCATTGCATTGCAATGCTGCTGGCTGAGTCCACTGATAAACACTGAGCCCTCTCAGCTCTGCTTTTTACGGGCTTTCTGAACAAAGCCTTCATGTAGCTCACTTTTCATTTTCCATAAGTGAACTTTTGAATGTTTTGAGTTTCTTCCCTTTTTAAAAAAATTGTGCTTTTAAGATACTCAGGTGGGAAAGGAAATGGAGTTTCACGATGTTTTATACTTCCATTCTCGTAATTTGTGAGCTATCTCTGCCCAGATGAGTCATTTGCAGCATTTGAAAGAAATGGGTGGTGGTTCTTGGGAATGGCCAAACCGCTTTTTAAAGAAAACAAAAAAACCAAAAACCCACACTGGCATAAATTGAAAGAAAAGCAAATAGCTTCCACTGCTGAAACTTGATTTGACTGCTAGACCTGGCTGTGGAAATGGAGGGGGAAATCTTCTGTATTGTCTGTATGGTCTGTAAGTTTGGATAGCACAAAAATGAAAGATGTGGATTTGGGGTTTTTTGAGGTTTACACAGGATCATGCAATACCTAGATAAGGTTCTATTCTTCTTCAGGTACTTACAGTAACTCATGTTTGCCACTAATAGAGATTACAAGTGCAAATCAAGCCACTTGACTAGCCATTGCTCAGTTTTCTCATCTGTAAAATGGTTCTAATAAGTGTTGGATGCTGAGTCCTTGTAAAGGGCTTAGAGAACCTGTGAAGAAAATATCAGTGCCAGATATTAATATTGTAATTTATCAATAGAGCTGGGTGAAGCTTTATGGCTGAAACTTTCTTTTTTCAGAGAGAGATGCGCGTTTGGAAACATTGAAATGTTTTGTAAATTCATGTCAGTATTGCCAAATTGTTTCAGATGACACCACCGCTCCCCCCCCCCCCCCCCCAAAAAAAATCTGAAAAAATCAAAGTATTTTGTTTTGACATTTTCAAAACAAAACATTTCCGTTCAAAATACCTTCTCATTTCAAAATTCCCTTTAATTTTAGTTTTTAAATAATCAAAAACATTCTAAAATGGCAGAAATATCTGAACTTTTGACCCAAACAATTGTTTAGTTTGACCCAAAACAAAATGTTTTTCAATTTATGATTCAGCAAAGATTTTTTTTAAACTAATTTTCTGTTCAACCCAGTGAACCAAAAAATTCATTATTCACACAACTCTGCTTATAAACCCGAAGTTCGAATATTTTGTCTCCATTGCACCGAGGGGTAATCATACTTTGAACACTGCAGATATAGGTACACTATCATTTGGCTGACAGACTGGAACATGTTTGTTTTAATATCCTGCAATTAGGTCTTCATTAACTACTTTTTTTCCTCTATGAATATACATTGTTTCAGAAGGATTCCTGATACAGGTGTTCATAGTATGTACTCTGTACAGATCAACTGTTGGGTTTCAGATTTCCTTTATGAAATATTCACTGATTCACATAGCTCAAGTGTAGATTAAACAAAATAAAACATTACAAATCGAATGTTTTTAATGTTACAAATAAATAAAAAGCATTGCCGTGGCTATCCAGCATGTCCCAAACTGCCCATTCAGTAAGGTGATGAGTATCTATTATTTAATTAATACTGGCCATTTTTTATGTACATGGGCTATATTCAGAATGCTACATAAAGATGTAGCATTAAACAAAGCCTGGAGCCCTGGGATCAGGGACTATCCCTATAGAGCTGGTATCAGTTACAGAACAGACAGGAACAGATTTCATTTATCTGACACTGAGCATTGTGTTGCAAAAGTTGGCAGTGCTAATAATTAGAGATGTGAGTGGTTAGAAAAAAACCTGCTTAGTGTGCAATCTCTCTTTTTTAAAAAAAGAAAAAAATCACTCCACACCTGCAAGCCTCTGGTGAGCTTAAAATCAACAGAGGAAGTAAGATCCCGCCCTACACAAGCGCTAGATGCTTGTACGGTTAGAGATACCGTTCTCAATCTATTTATGTTTTAGATCTATTCACTTTTCTATGGTGTTTGTTACTACAGGTCTGGTTCATTTCCATGACACTACTAAGAATATTCTGTGGGAGAATTACCCACAATCCACTGTTGGGACAATTAAATGATGTGGAGATTCTGATGCACCAGAAAATGGGCTAAATATTGGTTTGATTTAAAAGGTTTTAAGGTACCAGGTTTAACATGATACCAAAATAATGAATGCAGCGTTATAGAGAACCTATTAAGTAAACATCAAAGGGGAGGCTTGCAAATAATGACACGTTTTATTCCCTGGGGGGATAAAATAAAGAAAAAGTATAGTCCCATCTGTTTGGCTGGTCTCCGAAGAGATGTTTGTGCTGTTAGGATTCATTGCCATCTTCTCCCTGTGAGGTAGGTAAGTAGCAATAATCCCATTTATGGACAGTGACGTGACTAAAGAACTCACATTGAGTTATTAGCAAGAATAGAACCCAAGGGTTTAACAACTAGACAGCAAACTAGATTAACCATTAGACGGTATTTCCTCCTCCTGAAAGCACTAGCACCAAGGGAAAATTCTTCAATTCCATGACATTGTTTCCAATGGGCAAAACACTGAGATAAGTGTCAGTTATACAGTTTTTTATCATATAACTGCTGAAATCCATAGCAGTCCTCCTTGCTTTTTGTTTCTGGTAGAACGTTAGCACTCACCTAGGCTCCTTACTCAGGGAGTGCATGAGGCTCCTCACCGTGGTCGTGAGTATGTCTTGTGCTAGATAGTAGGATATATTCAGCAAAAGGAGAGTCATTTGAAATAGGGCTGGCAAAAGGAGGCAGATTGCTAGCCATGGGGACTGAAACCCTTATAGTATTCATGCACAAAGTACGGGTAGTGACACTACAAACGTCTTGTGCTAGTCTCCTCTAAAATGAAATCATCCCTGACCTGGAATGTCCACCTCTAGGGGTGTGAAAAGAGCCTAATCTCCTGGTCCATTCAGTCCTTGGCCGCCTTTCTCTTGGAACATACAGGTAAAGGCAATGAGGATCTGTGCATTGATACACCATTGATTTGGAAATACAGCTAGTTTCAAATTTGCAGTGCAAGAGAATGTATGCTGGCTTGTCTTACCTCCCTTTTCACCCCCGTCCTTAACAATAACATAAGAAGTAAAAATAATATAATGAAGTATAGGCATTTACTTGGCAAAATCTCTGCAGTTGCAAAGAAAATGCCAATAAATGCCAAAGTACCTGCACTTTTCAAGAATCAACTTCACGGGTCAGTGAATCCGATAGCGTCTTGAACATTCCCTGAGAGAATAAAACAATTATTTTTGGCAACTTGCATTGATTTAGTCTAATTTTTCAGTGGTGTCCCCAGCACAGCAGCTATCCTTTGCATTCTCATCTGTGTCTTCAGGAAATAAAGCCTACAGGAAATTCAATAAACCAATTGTTTGCCCCATTGATCGTACTTTTGGTTCAGAAAATTCAGCAGACAGCACAGTGTTAAATTATTAACTAAATGTTACCATTCATAAGGGACATGTCTCTGTAAAGATCATCTGGAAGAACAACGATCTTTTTATAAAATTCATAGCCAAAAGCATGCCATCGGCCAATGAAACAAAATTCCTAAATCCGTAAAAACAAAAAGCATGGGTGCCTGTGCACATATATGCATGTATACAAGAGAAATTGCGTGAATAAGGGGGAAATTGCATGTGCAAATGCATACTTTGTATGTGCAAATGCTTATTTTACCTCAGTTATCTGATTTTGCATGAGAATTATACACGCCCAATTTAGATGTTGCATTTTCAAAATTTGCCCCTTTGATTTTATAATTAAACTTGTGAATATTATAAAATCAGATAACCGAAGTAAAATATACTCTGTGTGTGTTTGTATAGGTGAGTGTACACTTACATACAGGTCCAAATCTAAAGAACCAGCATTTCTATGCACTCTGGCACACACATTAGTTCAATTCTGAGTCAAAGGAAAGTATATTGGTGCCACCAGCAGAGACATCAGCACCATATCCTGACACACTGACCCCATTACACCATGCTCAGTCATTCTTCAATTATGTCTTCATTTAGATCTGCAATAAAGGCTACATTGGGGCTCTAGGTGTCATAACAACTTAGCAGTTTCCCCAAAGCCAGAAAAAGAATAACCAGAAATAAACCAAATAATACCAAAGCCTTACCACGGCAAAAAGCAGCCCCTCTCCTTCCCCAAAATCTTGGATAAATGAACAGGCATTACAACATGTCTGGAAGGTCAACAGATTCAGGTTACTTTAGACCAAGTGACCAGTGAGGTTGGTCCCTCATTACTGACTTGGTGGAACCTGCTGAGTCAGCAGTACCATTTCCTAAGGCAAATGGATTTTTCTTTGGAAGTCTCCTATCTAAAATGCAGATTAGGCCCAGCTTTGCTGAGTATACGATAGCTGACAAATTCACAGAGGTGGCTTGGCTGAAGGCCAAGGTCTAAATTATGGTAAAACAAAGCCTAGTGTATCTGAAGTACAAAATACCAATGAAATAGGTGTTTTTGGTTTTGTTTTTTTAATCTATGCAGCACCCATGATGACATCTCCCTTCTGTTTACTCTCAGCCCTCTTGAGTTTCAAGGCACTATACAAACATGAACTACTTAATGCTAATACTCCCCCCTCCTTACGGGGTAGTTGAGCATTTTTAGCCCCTTTTAACAAATGAAGAATCTGAGACTTAGAAAGGTGAAGTGACTTGATCAAAGGCAGTGGCAGAGCAGGGGTTCGGAATACCTAGCTCCTTTCTCTGCAGTCGCACCACTAAAACAATGCTGCCCCTAGAGCATATGAAGGTGCATTGAATGTGTACAGCTCAACAATATGGGCTTTGTGATGTACTTAGTTATTTCTGTTGAAATGGAACCTTTTCAGGGGAGGATTATTTAATTTTTAAAAATGGCTTTTCCTGGCAGGTTGGGTATGGAAAAAGTTTATCAGATTTCTCTTTTGTTTATACCATATGAGAGTAGTCGTAATGATGTTCCTGATCAGTTTAATCCCTGAGAAATATGTCAGCCCAATGTGTTTATGTTTTCTGTTCTGTGCATTTAGTCAGACTACTTTACAGCTTTCAGCAGGACACTGAGTTTTCCTGGCAGCTCGTGTTCTGACATGGTGTTACCCAGCAGGGGAGAAATAAAGGGAGGATGTTTGGGTTAATGTGGTTTAATAAAAGATCAGGTTTAAGGTCTGGAAAAGGCATGGGGAAGATTCTTTCTCCCAGTGCAGACTTCATGCGATCTCATAGCCTTGAGGCTCCCTGAAAATTTTGGATCAGAGAGGAAAAATACAGGATCGAGTGGTTTTGTGCAGCTGGTGTGTAGGAGCCAAATAGTCAGACCTTGTGAGTTTTACAGTATTTAGCTTCCACAAGTTGATCTTACTCAGTTATAGTGTTAGACAATTTACAAAAAAAAAAAAAAAATGTGGTTAGGAAATGGTGGGAAGCCCTAAAAAAAAAATTTTTTTTTATTTGCACATTGAAAAGAACACATTGCATTTGTACGCAAACTCCTTTTTTATGACTCCACTTGTATGAAAGCTGTAAAAGAGACATCATTATTTGTGAAGAAAATGATATTCTCTTCAAGAGTCAGAGAGAGAATTTAACAAGGACTCTACAAGGCTGTCATTTCCCCTGTTCAAGGATCATTAATTTATGAAGTATCTAACCCACTGTTAACGCTGTACAAATAAAACTGGCAACTTTAGCCAAACCCTCAAATATGACCTGCCACAGAAACGATATTTTGGTACAGTATTCCCCTGAAATTTACTAAGGTTATACACTCTCCGGCTCTTGATTCCAGACTTCAGGAATTTAATGTCCTAAGCTCTAAATGCACTTAGAGCCGAGAAATCAGATTCTATTTGGTGAAAAGGGGTTAGAATTATTTGGTTTTTGTTCTGCTCTATCTGCTGTTGCCCCAGAATGGATTATGATGGATTGTCTACAGGTCAGGTTGCTAGCCTGGAGCTCACTAGACCCAGGTTCATTTAGTCTCTCTCTACCTCAGTTCCCCATCTGTAATAAGGCAATAATAGTACTTCCCTATCACACAGGGGTATTGTAAGGGTAAATACATCAAAAGATGGTGAAGCACTAAGATACTGTGGTAATAGGGGCCAAATAAAAATAATACATAGGTAGATAGATGATATTTATGTGATTTCTTTTGCAGACATCTGATAGTCTCTCATCTGGGTATTTGATACTGTATAAGGACTGGAGTGTGGTTCCTGTACTATCCAAATCAGCATGGGCTGGGGCCTTAAGGGAAGGCAGTGCACTCAGGCTTTTGAGGGGGAGAGTGTTTTGCATCCCTTTGCAGTGACCTGCCCCCTGGATGACAAAGAGAAGCATGGGAAGACAACTACTGATCAGTTAGCAGTAGGTGTTCTCTTTCAAGAGCAAGGGTGAAAGAGAAATCAGAGTTTTTTGCCAGGCACTGCAATCTCTAAGAAATCTTGTACAAAGATAGCTATACCGGCAGATAACATATGGGATGACAGTGAAGGAACCATATCCCAGGTTCCCAATCAACCATAAAGGGTGACTATGATCCACAGTGTGGAGAAGATTTGTTCTTCAGCAGGAATAGAGACTGAAAAAATAACATTCCACTGCAGAAAGAGGCTGCAAAATCTGGCACTCTTGTGTCTAACATGGAGGCAGCCAACCTCTTTGGCAGTTAATCTACATTTTGAACAGCTACTAACTTTTGAAAGCTTCACCGACCTCCTTCTGGTCTAGATAATGCTTGGTCCTGCCATAAGTGCCAGAGACTGGACTAGATGACCTCATGAGGTCCCTTCCAGTCCTACGATTTTATGATTCTATGATCCTTCCAGAAGAAGGTAGGTAAACAGGACTTGCAAACACTCCCTAGAGTGAAACCGATGCCCATTGGCAATAGTACTATTATCTATGTCACAGCAGTTGCCTGAAGGCCCGAAATGAGATCAAGGCCTCATTGTGCTGAGTGATGTACATACACCTAGTCAGAGACAGTCCCTGACACAAAGAATCTACAGTCTAGACAGACCAGGATGGGAGAAAGGAAGGATTATTATCCCCATTTTATAGATGGGGAGCTGAGGCATTGAGAGATTATATGATTTGCCCAAGGTCACAAAGAAAGTCTGTGGCATATCTGAACCCAGATCCTCTGCATCCTAGTGCAGTGTTTTAACCGCTAGACAGTCTTTCCTGTTCATTGCTCTAAACAGGGCCAGTTGCAGGGTCCAGATGACAAGGCATGCAATGTATTGTTCTCACTGGGATTTGTCAGGGTGTGTATTCTTTTCTACGGCTATTGCCTATTACAGGCCATTGTGACTTAGGCCAGTGATGACCAACATATTCCCCCTTGGTGTTGTGTTCCAGTTGCTTTCATTTAATTCTGAATAGCTCGTTTCATGCCTTTTTTATATGAACATAAAGCAGTCCCATTCAACTTTCTTTTTAATATTCATGCCCAAAGCCTCTTTGTTGCTCTGGAGGGGGAAAAAAAGGGTGTGTGTGGGGAGGGGGGAGCTGTTCACTGTTCCGCTCTGAAAATATATGTGCTGGTGACATAAAGCCATCCCTATCCCAGTGCTTGACTCACTTCCACGCTGAGTCCTCTTTGTGCATCAAGACGAAAATGCACAGCTTCTGCCACTTAAATGGGCCATTTTTCTTGCAAAATATACCTTTTAAAAAAGCATTTTTGGAACAAGATTCTTGCTAAGTGTAACAAGGTAAGACGTCCTGGCATCATTTTATTCTGCAATGCAGCTGTTCGGGAGCTGGTGTTTAGGGGTTCTTTTTCCCCCAGTGTCCTATTTATAAGAGATGCAAATGAAAGATTTTTATGTACAAAAATTAGGACAAAAATACTGCCACAACCTTCAAAAAAAAGGGGGAGGGAGTCCATTGTCAGGCCACTATGTTCCTGCAAATAAGACTATATTTTTGAAAATTAAATATATTGGACTGTCCTCTTGTAATGGTGATGATAGGAGAATAAAGTAGCTGTATTCAGGGTACAGAATGATGGAAATGTCCCAGTAGCTTTAGTCTGAAATTACAGTAATAATTCTTGAATTATAGCAGTCAGAAGTTAATGTATTTCTCCTCAGTATTGTCAGTGGCAAACCAAAGTCATTAATTTCCCACTCAGTGTTTGTTTGAGAAATCATCCTCTGTCAGCTGCTGCTGGTGAACTTGTCTCCTCTCTGCATTCCTACACATGCTGTCTGTCTCCCAGTCAGGGCCCTATCCCTGCAGGAGATAAGATACAACCCGTGTACACTATGAGGTGTCAACGGGCTGCTTTATGACACATGATGAGTGATAAAGGCTGTGGAAAAGGTGCTGATGTGGCCACATTAGTTAATGAGGTCATAGCTAAAGTTGCTGCCCCACTGATAACCTGCAAATCCAAATAATGTGAAGATATCAGTGGGGTGTTTAGAAGCCCTGTCCTTGTATTCTCTTGCTGTCAGTCAGATTCTAGCATCCAATCAAAAAACAACAAAAATGCCTCCAGAAGAGTAACATGCATTCTTTTCACCAATTCCAGAGCTGGTTGTAGCCAGGAGAAGTCAGTAATACATGGATATTTGTGATCAGGCTCACTCAATCCCACCATAAAAAACAAGCATTTGATTTCTGTGTAATAAGAAAATTATTCTACTGGATTTTACAATGCAGAATCTACTTAAAAAGGAGTAAATCTTATTGTACACATAGGCTCAGCATTGTTGTGAACGTATACGGAAGAGCCAGTAATATCCAGAGAAGATTTTTTTCATCTAGCACATATCAGAGGAGCCTAGTGCCCTTAGACAATGACCTGTTTTGTTGATGACCCAAAGTATTTGGAGGGCACATTCTTCTTCACTTTTTAAAATGTTCAGTTTTCCAACATGAATTTTTTTTAGTGAAAAATAGAATCTCCCTATAGACCCACATGGGAGCTAAAAAGGAATAGCCCTCAGCTTGCAGAGTCAAGTTAAATCAGACAAGCAGTGGCAGTGCCTTCATTCTTGCAGGGCGCAGTGTAGTAAAAATACACAGAGGGGCAGAGGTGGCATGAGCTACATTGTTCACTGACTACCACCGGATAATGCTCAGAGCGTGTCTGATCACTTCTGGATCTCATTACAGCTAGAGAGGACCATCATGAAATCAGGACTTTGAACATGGTTAATAAAGTGAAGGGGTGGGGAGCATGAAAGATCTCTAGGACACCCCAAATCAGACTGTGCTGACAGCCCAGCTCTGTGGCTATGTCAAAATCTCAGTTGCCAAGTGTGTCTGTTTTCTTTCCTCAAAACTGTTGCTGCTTCTGTTGCTCCTCTGCATGGAGATGCTTCCTCAGTATCTTTTCTACATGCAGTAATGACTGCTGCTTGGCAATTGTCAGAGAATGCGATGCAGGAAGAGGACATTCTCTTCCACTCATCTGAAAAACACACAGCTATGCTAGGTTTGAAAATCATATTGTCAGCTTTAATAACAGTAACGGGCTGGAATTTGGTAATCTGGTAAACTGTGCTCTGTTTTTTCCCCTTTTTGGTGGATTTTTCTCCTCATAAACAAGTCAAGGCCTTAGCAATCTCTTGTCGTGCTGGTATTGAACTTTATGTCCTTCCCCTCTTAGCAACTCACGTCTAATTTATTTAATCAGTGTTGCAAACTTTCAAAGAGTTCCATGCCACCTCATTTGTTGCTGTATTTTTAGCACTTGTTACTGAACTGGGTGTGTGCCCTGGAGAAAAATTAATTATTGTTTTGGGTTTATTGCTGTTCAGACATTAAAAAAAGAGGTTTTGCAGACTTTGAACACCTCAAGGGCTTTGTTATTTGGAGTTTTGATGCTGTTGCACTTTTAATAATGATTTAATTTTTAAAGTGAAATTAGCACTGGCAAAAGATGACAGCTCTGGAGAATAAAATCCTCTATTTACCCACACAGCAGTTACAAAGTTCAAGTGGTAAAGGAGAGTTTCTTCTGCATAACTGTTGGAGGATCTAGATCCAATTAAAAAAGAGCTGACCCGAACCTTCACGTAACACTCTAAGGGAAGTTGAAACTTACCTCATTTGAGACTGAAAAAGGTCTTGACGACTTTTCGCCTCATTATTTTTAATTTCTGGCAACCCATTCCATGCAGAGCTACATATGCTGAGACATTACAACAAAGGATGTTCGCTTTGAATTTTGGGCCCAAGAAAAGATCCAGAATCTAATAATCTCATGAGAAAACCTGTTCATGTGAGATTTCCAAACCAGTTTTGAGGAACTATTATCATAGACAGCCCTTGATGCTAGCAATTGCTCCCCATGTTGAATGAATAGAGCCCATGTCTGCTGATCTTCAAGGTTACAGGTGTTTGTTCAGCCTATTAACTGAAGAAGGTTCTAAAGTGGTGTCTTGGGAAAGTTCATTCTGGGTTAACATTGATCAAAATGTCTATTTTCACTAGACCAGAGCCAATAATTAATATCTACCATTTATTCAAATTTGTTATTTTTTCTGTTAATAAAATAGCCACCAGCTGATCATGAATTCTTTGAATATATATATTATTTTAAATCATTTGATAATACTTTTTGGTGGATAGTCTTAACTACATGGATTGATAGCAAACAGCTCCCTGAAAGTATTTATTTGATCTTTTATAATCACTATCCCAGCTGTGTTGTTTAGATAAGTCATGTAGTATTGTTTCTGTTCCCTGATTGGATGACTGAACAAGCACTTCCAGGTTGGATATTCAGATGTGTGAAGGCAACATTTATTTTCCATAAATACACTCACATGCAGCTTTGAAATTCACTTTGCCCCAATTTTCATGCCAATAAAATTTGACTGAGTGAATGTTGGTGTGAAGTGAAGACCCAAGGGGCACAAGGATGGATGAGGTGAATTCATTTAAAAATTTGATTGAATATTCAAGGGAAAATGTTTGCACTGTTGACTGAGCTTTAGTTTCCATTTTATTTTCCATATGTGTCCAGAGATCTTATGGTGGGTGCATCTTTATAAATTGTAAATTAAAAAATAAACAAGACTCCAGATGTTGAGTTAGCCTGGATAAGTTTCAGGAAAGTATTTGAACTTTTGGATGCTTATTCTAACCGAACCTTTGGAGGTTTGCCCATATACTAGAGTCCATGCAATCCTTGGCCTCTTTGCGGAGACTGCCAGACACAGGGTGCCAATTTAGTAGTTGTAGTTTATTGCTTTGCAGTACAGGAGATGACGGTTGCCTCTGAGGTCAACAGGCAAACTATAAAAAATAATAATAAAGTCATGAGACCATGTTCTCTACAATTAATGTACCATTTATTCCAGAAAATATGGAGTTTTCATCCTTCTTTTAGTTTGAAATCAGGCCCAAGTCACACTCCTTTCTTTCCTCAAGTCTTTAAAAGAAAAATCACTTCTACCGAGAGCAAGTTACTAAGCCCCTCTCTGTGCTCTTCTGGGAATGTGCAACTCAAAATGTTGGTGGGGCATTCTTGGCTCTGTTCAGTACTTTCTTTATTATAGTGTGCATAGAAAAAAAATGTATATATAAAATTCTGAAAATTTGGTTCAAAAATAACAAACTGGGAGATGGAATATGTTTACAGTATCTTATTTTTACCTTGCCTTAGCTATTAACGTGTGTGCAGAATCTTTCTTAGAGATGGGCAAATTGAATTGATTTCAAAAGGAACTCACCTGAACCATTCCCCGAGACTTAGACTGGACCCAATTTTCACTCAGTAGAACCTGAATCTATGGTTGGAATGTATTTAAAAGAAAGAGCCAATGAGCTCTTCAAATGCTGTAAATGCTCGGAGCAAATTCTGCTACACAAATCCAGGGTAACTCCCCTTCCAGTATAATTGGAAATAATGTTTATTCTTGAATTTCATTAAACAGCACTAGAGAATATATGTAAACATTGCTCCTTAATTACTTACAAATGGTATCAGTGCCAAGTTCTTTATTCAGTCCTTACACAGGCAAACTGCCATTGTGTTCAATGGGGTGGAGACTGAGTGAGGAACCTATATATAAATACATTTCTGACGTGGTTCATTGGTTTAATAGACAAGTTCCTAGGTTTGAGTATGAGCAGTGCCAGTGAAGACTTATCTGTGTCATCACATTTTGGTCTATAGGAGGCAATGGGGAACATACCTAATAGTTCCAGTTTTCATTTTCTATATGTTCTCATATTTTTGGGTTTTATTTTTGGCTACTTCAGTTCTTTGTAACGTTCTAGAGAAATAAGTATTTATAGATTTTTCTCCCTTTTGAGAGCATAAATTCGAACAGGAATCTGTGGATTCGATAACAATGAAATAAAGACACAACCTTAAACAAAAAACCCTTAGAAAATCTTCTTTTCAAGAAGTGCCATGTATTATTTGCATCCTACATTCCCACTTTTTAACTACACAATGAAAGCCATGTACCACTTTTTTACTGCATGCAACAAAGAAATGACCCATGGAAAGGAAGTGAACCATGAACAGGAAGTGCAATATATTATAATATACATCAGGCATAGTGGACAGAGTATCAAAGACCTTTTAAAGGAGCCTTCCTATTTTCTATTTGTTTCTTTCTTTCTCTATTTTCCAGTGTTTATTTTTTTAAAGAACAAGTATAATAGTTGTTATATTTATTGTTTCAGGTATGAACTGAAAACCAGAATATCTAAACATCATAGTGCACTGGTTTGCCAAAGTGTACCCTCTAGTGGATGGTTGTGGAGGAGCTTTAAGGCACTTCTAGCTCACTCCATTTTACTGCAGAAGCTGCTGTGTATGTGGGGGTATGGGAGTTGGAGGATCAGGGAAGGATATTGTATGGGGAGATGGTTGCCATAAGAAAAAGCTAGATGGGAGTCCCTGGAAGAATCTCCTTCTCTCAGAGCTGGATCAGCCTACATTTTTTTTAAAGTTACATGCCTCCAGTTAGTAAAAAGCCATTTTGGCATGTTCCCAAGTCAGGATCCTGGTTTGGGGAGAGCCTCTACCTCTGGGCAAACAAGGAAAGAGAGGACAGCTTTTTTAATCCTCCTTTTACCTTTCTACAAAACTCCATGTTTCCACATTTACTGAAGGAGAAAAATTCTATATGAAAACCAGGAAAACCCATTGATCGTTCTTACTGTAGGTTTTTTCCAGCTGACCTGACGATAGGACTGTAAACCTAAAGTAACGAACCAAGATTTTAAAAATTGAGGGAGGAACTCACCCTCACATTACAGCACTTTATGTCAGCATAAAGAGACCATAAAAGCCCCTGATCCAGCTGGAGGAAAATTCCTCTAGTGCAGGAACTGAGTAAGATAGCTCCAGGCTGTCCTACAAGGCCCCTTCCACAAGATGTAGGGCATGGTGAGACCACATTTGAAGTACTGTGTCCAGTTTTTGGGCCCCCCACTGCAGGAAGGTTGTGGGCAAATTGGAGAGAGTCTAGTGGAGGGCAGTGAAATGATTAGGGGGCTGGAGCACATGACTTATAAGGAGAGGCTGAGGAAACTAGGCTTGTTTAGTCTACAGAAGAGAAGGGTGAGGAGGGATTTGATAGCAGCCTTCAACTCCCTGAAGGGGGGTTCCAGGGAGGATAGAGCTAGGCTGTTCTCAGTAGTGGCAGATGACAGAACAAGGAGCAATGGTCTCAAGTTGCAGTGGGTAAGGTCTAGGTTGGATATTAGGAAAAACTTTTTCGCTAGGAGGCTGGTGAAGCACTGGAATGGGTTACCTAGGGAAGTGGTGGAATCTCCATCCTTAGAGGTTTTTAAGGCCCACCTTGAAAAAGCCCTGGCTGGGGTTGGCCCTGCTTTGAGCAGGGGGCTGGACTAGATGACCTCCTGATGTCCCTTCCAACCCTCATCTTCTATGATTCTATGTGCCAGGGGCGTTAAGGGATGGGACCCTAGAAGATGGTGCTAGGGTGATTCTGCATGGTGCTGCTGCCCACTGACAGCTCATCTTGAGCTGATATAACTTACGCAGCCTCCATTTACACTGTAGGCCATATCAGCTCCTGCAGCACCCCAGAACTGGGAGGGTACAAAGTTTCCATCCCTGTCAGCCCAGCACTCAGTCTCATGCTAAAGGTAGACTCCTAAACCTATATCAAAACACCTTAATAAAAAGACCTCATTTTCAAAAGAGCTTATTACCCAGCAGCCCCCATTAGCTTCACTGGGAGCCGCCCGATACCTGCACTATTGAAAATTAGGCCATTTTATTTCAATGCCTTTAGCAAGGATTTGGGTGCCTAACTTCAGGCACTTGCTTTTAGAAATGTTGTCCACTCTAGAAATGCAACCTTCCATGCTAGCATGTATCATGCTTTATAGCAGTTCAGGTGAGTAATGGTGTGACTTTTTAATGGGTCAGCTGGCCCCATAAAGGGTGTCACATCTGCTTCCCTTGTATACTTGGTTCCAAGGGCCAACTGTCTTACCCTTATACTTAGCATGTACACATTTTATATCTTGCCTACGCAGTACACAAGCTAAGTTTCCCACAATAGCAACGTAATTATGAAGCAGTGCCTGAAATGTGAGCATCGGCTTCGAGCTGCCTCCTGCTGATACTGACAGTCCTCAAGCTACTGCCCCTTCTGTCCCACTAACTCTCCTTCCGCCAGTAGGGGACGAAACAGCTGCAGTCACGGGCGAGGTGTTTCCTGACGGCTGGAGCAGATGCCACATTCCGAGGTATATCTTTTCTAGCCAGAGCCTAAATATCCCTTACTCGCTCTGAACTGACATCTTTTATGGCTCCAAGGCTCCTTTCCCAGTGCTGAGGGATGTGAATTAAGCTGCTGTCAGTGGTGGCAGTGGGGAACATACCGGGGTTGCCATCAGGATTGTCCTGGGACTTTAATCAGTTGTGAGGACTTTTCTTCTTTGGTAAATATTATGTTTCTCCTAGGGCAGACATATAAACTGTCATTTGATGCTCTAAAAGGCTGGATTCTGAATAATGGAATAAATACTCATGCCCTGTTGAAGGGCCAGGATCTCTACTTCATACAAAGCCAGGTTTCAGGAACAAATTGAACATTTTTATGCAGTTTGATCAAATTGCACATCAGTGATGGACGGAAGGATCTTTCATATAGGCCCCAATCCTGGAAAGACTTACAAAGGTGGTTACATTTAGGATAACTGAAACAATTGGCCCTGATCCTGCAATTTACTGTGTGCAGACACACTGCTGCCCCGTGAAATCCATGGAGAACATGTTTCCTATTTACAACCATGACCTGGCCAAGAATGCTCAAAAAGTTCAAGGCAGAGTGTAATTATCGAAGTAGGAGACCTGATTTTGGGTACTCGGTGCCATATTTGGGCTCTCAAATCACAGGACTGTTGTGACTGAATAATGAAAAAGATTAAACGAGTCTGCTGTGCAATGACTGGTAAGATATATAAATATTTGAAGGATGCCAATCCCAGAAAGAGGGAAGAAATATTAGAAATAATAGACTGGTGTATAACTAGGAGGCATCTACAACATCAGATAGGACCTCTATGCCACAGCAGATACCACAGATCAGCACATATTCCTGTCTTGCCTCCTAGAAGCTGCAAGGCAGAGCAGAAACAACCTGACATGGTTCAAGGCCTTCCTCTTGTGTCAAACCCAGATAGGTGTTATGGGCACCTGGTCCTCCACCTGCAAGGTCCTCACCTTGGGAATCCTACAAGACTCAGTCACCTCCCCTACATTGTTCTGCATCTCTCTGAAGCCTTTGGAAGAGCTGGTGAGATAATACAGGCTGAAGCCCCAATAGTGTGCAGGGGACACTCAACTCTGGGCATCTCGTTTAGATCAAACACCCTCTCCTAGTTTTCCAGTGGTTAGCCAAAAGCGGAGATGATGCTGGTTTTAAAAGGGGGAAAAAAAAAAAAAAAAAGGGAAGTGCTTCAAAGTACCTACATCTTCTGTAAGACCTCTCCTTATTGAGAGCACATACTTTCAGATTGCTCAGTTGTTCTGCAGCCTTGGCGTCCTTTTGGGCTACCCAAAGAGCTAGAGAGGCAAAAACATCAATATTCTGGCAGATGGATGTTGTCCTTGTGCCTATCAGACACATCAATCTAGCTATGCATTCATAACCTCCAGGTTTAATTATCATAACTCGTCATATCTAAGAATAAATACTCATCCCTGAAAAAGCTTAGACTGGTAGGAAATGCAGCAACCTGTCTGCGTAGTCACACAGTTTGCCATGGACCCCTCACCCCGTCCTAGGTCTAGTAATCACCTACACGCTGAGTAGTATGACTTTGTATTTCAGAAGGATACTGCCACCCTACTCACAGCAGGCATCAGACAGAGACTCAGAACTCCTGCTCTAATTTAAACCATGGACAAAACTCATAGAGACTTAACTGAGACCTGAACTGGGCCTATATACTGCAGAGGGGTTTCCTGCTCCTCAGAGATGATTCTCCACACATGAGCCATAGGAAAGCACCCAAACAACTGTAATGATATGTGACTCCCTGCCTTGGGTGGCTTATCTTAGCTGATTTCTCTTCATAAATCTGCTTCCACACATCCTCTCTGTGCTTACAATCACATCAAGCACTTATTGCTATTATTTCCATTTTTGGGTCCCTCCATCATCTCACCCTTTTTTCCTTTTGCTTTTATTTCATGTCTTAAGGATTTTGCAGTTTGCTTTTAAAACTACTCTCGCCCATAGAGCTGGTGTTATTCTATTATTTTTCCAATGTACTCTTGTAATGTTACCTGCTTTGGGTGTGGAGACAATTTTTATATTTAAAGTCATTCTCCTTTTTTATCTTCTCTCTTTCTACTAATTTTTATTGGGTTTTTTTAGTGTGATTTAAACTGCGTTTTCACATACCTCTGCTCTATCATTCTATTCATTCTCTGTTTCTTCTGGGTTGGGGGGGGGGGGGGGTTATCTCTCTTCCTCCCGCCATGGGCCCAGCCTCTGTGATTAAGTCTGCAGCTCTCCTGCTGTTTTTAATAGGCCTGTAGGCCTGACCATCTGATGAGAACCAAACTGCACAGCTTGCTCCTGAATACTTTCACTGGAATCTCCTAATGCACAGTATTAATCATTACTGTCAAACCATTCAGGCCCTAAATATGTCCACCCAATATAAAACTATACTAAACAGGAAAAAAAGAGATTGGACTCATATTAAAAACAGACATTAGACAGATAGTCCCCTGACTTTTTGGGCCTAAAGGCCAACAGCATTATCCAGTTTAACAAACAATGGATTATTCAGAGTAGGCTTTTCATGTTAAGTATTCATAAAAGTTTCAGAATATAAGCATAATGAGTAAAAGGAAATATAGAAAGGTGTGGCTTCCTCTAGCCCTTACTAATACATATGCCTGGGTAATAGTTTCCTAGTGTACTCTGTTCAAAATGCATTTCTCTTTGTGAACTACAGTAATGTGTGCAAGAGAAATCTTCTTTTGCTGCAATTAAAAGACAGTAACTGCTATATCAGGAGCCATTGTACTAAGTTATTGTATAGGTGGAGTTTGTGAATTCTTTTCCACGGTATTTGGTTTGAATTTGATCCCGGGAAGAGTAGAACACAGCACATTGGTAAGGCATGGCGTTACCTGACAAGTCTCGAAAAAGGTAAGGCTGCTTCTCTGCTAGCTGGTTTAGAATTATATACGTGTGTTTTAAACTGTATTTGTTCCTGCTATGTCTAAGCTGCCAGGGCATACAGCCCCTTAACATTAGAATGCTTTTTGTTTTGTTTTGTTTCTGCTTTCCCCTATCCCTCTCACCCCCTCAGAAGATAGTTTCTAATTCTCAGCAGCAAGGATGCCTTTAGTCTAAAGCTGATAAAGTTGATCTAATATAAAATATAAGTTACATGAGATGAGTGGTAAAAATTCACTACTACTGATGTTAGGTTTATTGATGGCTCCATTCAACATTATGAGCGATGGCATACCACCAGCCCCAGAATGCATGTCTGCCCGTACGTTAAAAAGGTAGCACTCCACAGATGCCCTTCAGCAATGCTCACCACAGAGGATGCTTTCATTACTCAGCACTATAACCTGGCATGCTATTGGTATTTGAAGTGAAAGTGGCCCAGCTAACAATTACAATATTCTTAGGTAAATGCGGAACATTTTGCTCGAATTTTACTGAAACTACTATTTGTTCCAGCAGAGCCAGCATACCCCATTGATGTTTTGACATCATTGGTTAGAGAACAGCACTAAAGATGAATCTGCCACCATTATCCATGTGTACTGATGCTAAAGTAGCCATACACCATGCTATCATCTCTTTCTGCTCCCCTACTTCATTTTGTCCACACAGCAAGACAAATGAGCCCGCTTTGTGTCTTTCACACCCTCATCTCTGGGCCTTCTTCTATGTAACCTCCTAAACTAGGACCAGATTTAGACCTTTCACCAGATCCTTTCACATGGGCTACCAGAGAGCCATCAGATGGTAACAGCATTCAGTCTGCATTCAGAACACTGAACAACCAATGAAAGGCTCCATTTCCCTGAATGCCCTCTCTTTACCTTTTTTATAAAGATAGCAGATCGTAAGGCACCACTTTCTCTTACCATTGTCTATATTATCTGTGATAAATACATATCAATAGGGGAAAACGATAGATATCACTGACAAATTGGGGCTTCTTTTTGTGCTCTATTGTAAGTTGTATTCTTTGTTTTCATGGCTAATATGATAAATAACAGTTTCATTCAACCTTTATTTCAGTCTGTATTACTGAACTGTTATACTTTGTCTTCAGTATATGTGTCTTGTTAGTTTAAGAGGAGCTCTCTGTGTGTACACACTTACATATAATATGCCAAACATTTCAAAAGAGGCTAGTAAGTTTGTATGAATTTTTGGGTGCTCAGTTGTGTGACTCCCTAATATTGAGGCTCCCCAAGTCATTGGTTGTGTCAGAAAATCTTGATCATATTTTTTTAAGAACTTATGCCTGCACAGATCATAGTTTAAGCAACTCATAGCTGATTATTTATCATGCTGAGGAAAAACTAACCTAAAACTTGAGATGCAATTCGGCTTGTTATAAATGATCAGAATAAAATAAAATGATCAGAAGTGCCAACTGTGTAGTATGCTTAATGTATAGACTTCTAAGATGAGGCAACCAAATTTATTTCATTTGGGACTGTGGTGTTAGAATTAGGTAGAGAATCCAGAAATTGGGAAGGTAAAGAGAAAGAGAGAGAGCTCAGAAACAAGAGCTTCATAACTTCCCCTAAAGAAGACCCTTTCCCTATTTTCTTATCCCAGGAGGTCCAGCTCCCAAGATAATGAATTTGGGGTGGAAGAAGAGTCTTCCATCCCTTTATCTATAATCTCTGAGTATTAGAGGATGGAAAGGTCGTTTATGCAATCATAATAACACCAACTGAGCTCAGTGGGGCTGCAGGAAATGCTTGCATGAAAAATCTTGGACAGGTCAACCTAGTGACTTAGCCCCAACTCCTCACTGACGAGTCCCATGGCTTAGAACAACCAGACAGACTGTGTCTAGACAATCCATCGCAGGTTTCACACTCAGCTCAGTGCATGACTACTAGTGTTAAATATGCCCAGTGGCCTGTGATGGGACGTTAGATGGGGTGGGTTCTGAGTAACTACAGATAATTCTTTCTGGGTGTCTGTCTGGTGAGTGTTGCCCACATGCTCAATGTTTAGCTGATCACCATATTTGGAGTTGGGAAGGAATTTTTCCCATGGGCAGATTGGCAGAGGCCCTGGTCGTTAAAGTCTTTAAACCATGATTTGAGGACTTCAATAACTCAGTCATAGGTTAGGGGTCTATTACAGGAGTCAGTGGGTGAGGTTCTGTGGCCTGCATTGTGCTAGAGGTCAGACTAGATGATCATAATGGTCTCTTCTGACCTTAAAATCTATGATTCTATGATGGTTTAGGACATTGGGCATTTAGTGAATGCTCAGATAATGCAGATGTAACCTGTAATGGTTATTGTTATCTACCAGATTCCTGAATGTCAGTGCTTGGATTTAGGAAACTGCCTGTAAATGGAGACAAAACACCTGCCCAAATGATGACCTGATATTAAAGTAAATTTAATCACAAGTTGGACTCAGTGAGTGTGTGAATGCAGCCTGCATGTTGTCACTGCTAAAATTCTACCTGGGAATGTCTCAGGATTTTGGCTTAAAAAGAAAAAACGCGCACACACGCCTCTCTCTCTTTGGTTAGAAAAGACGTGAGGGGAGTTGCCACAGCAATTTTATTTTATTTTATTTTTATTTTTTTAGGAAAATTCAAAACCTGACATTTATCAGCCAAAACCCAAATATTTGATGTCAGAAATGCCATCACATTGCCTCCTCTGCATACTGTGTTCTCTGGCAGACTATGCCTCCCCTGATACGCTACAGCCTTCCCCCGGGCTAAGCTGCCATTTAAATTTAACTTGGCCAAATTTGGGCTAATATTCACAGGGATGGCAAAAGGCACATCCTTGACAGAGCAGCCATTTCCTGTCAGATTTCAAGTCCTTGCTTCAAAGCATGGAAGCTTGTAAATGTATGGCCTCCCTCTGGGCACCCCCTCGTGACCTCAGAGCAGCTCTCAAGTTTCCCTCCTGATTCCTCAGATAAACTCAGTACAGCCTTCAGAGTATGTAATTAGCCTTTTTGTGTGGTTAATTTATTGCCAAAAGTCCCACTACCAGAAATCCCCCCAGCACAGTCCAAACAGTTCATTTCTCACCAGCAGTCCAACACCAAGTACGTCTCTGGCATCTCTCAATGTGCCTCAGCTGTCAGGTGTGGCTCCAGCATCTCCTCCGAGCCCCTCTAGCTCAGCTGTTTCTCCACCTGTTTTCTTCCCAGGTAGGGTTCCAGTTCTTGCCTGGAGACACCTGTGGACTCACCCCTCCGTCATCCACCAGCCTTCAGCCCTCTCTGGCCCTCTGATTTCAGCTTTGTGGTTCAGAGACTCAGGAGGACTCTCTCTCTGCAGCTGTCACCCTGGCTTCAGCCCTCCCTGGCCATGGCTCTCTGGCTTGAGAAGTTTGTAGGTGACCCCCTCACTGCCTTCTGTTTTCATCAGCCTGATTGGGCACCCAGGAACTCTCACCACTGGCTCCTTCAGGAGCGTCCCCTGCCTGAAGCTCTCAGCCTAGCTCTGCTCTTCCTCAGAGCACACTTTACTCTCAAGACCATTTCCCTTTCTAAACTCTGCAGTCCAAAACTCTCCCCCTAATCTCTCTCTCTCAATTCTGGAGCCTAGGTTCTGAACTCTCCTTTATCACTCCCAGGGGCAGCCCAACCCTTCTCATTTCACCAAACTAGGGCATACCTGCACTGGAATAGGAGAGCTAAGCCCAGGGGGGCCAGCTATCCTGTTACAAAGCTCTCTCACTTTTTTCAAAGAAAAAGTCACCCAATTTTTTGTTTTCACACAGGCAATACAATGTCTTTTTTCTCCTAGCCTCCTCCTCAGAAATAGCTGTGCCATTTTGGCTGAAATTTAAACACAAAAAACCAAAAACCACAACCTGAAACAGTCACCTGGCATGTAAAATTCCAGCCAAATGGTTAGCAAAGTTATAAGCATCTGAAAAACAGGTTTTATAGTGAGGTTAGACAACCTTAATAGTAGGTTGTGCTATCAGAGCCACTTAAAATATAACATTTAAATGATGCCTTCCAGATGAGTTGTGGTGTTTTACACCTTTTTCTAACCCTATTGGCATTGCCTTCTCTGAGAGGGGGTTCTCAGAGTAGATCAATCTGTTCTGATGTGGCAGTGGCTGACCCAAATCCTCTGTGGAGCATTTATCTTCCTATAGGTGGTGGTTAAATGGTCTGTACCTTCAGGCTATGCCTATACATGGAGCTAGGGGTGTGATTCCCCAGCTCAAGTACACATATTCCTGCTTATGCTTAGTGTGTTAAAAATAGTAGAGTACCCGCAGCAGCGTGGGCAGTGGCACAGGCTAGCCACCCATGCTATTGTGACTGCACTTCTATTTTTAGCATGCTAGCTCAACTGGAGCAAGCGCAAGTATATCTGCCCAGGCTGGGAATCGCCCCTCCAGCTCCAAGTGTTGGTGCAGTCTTGCTGGGCCACATAGCTCTACAACGCCTAAACACATTTTTGTTCTGCAAACTAAAATCTGGGCTTCCTTTTTTGTCACTCCTTAACCTTTCTGAAGGTTTGCATTGCTCCGTAGCAGAAGCACAGTGGAATTTTAGTCTGGTGCTTTCGAGAGTACTTTGCAAAGGCCGTGAACACATTCATCCAGATTGCATCCCTGGACCACATTCTCAGATGAAGTTGGCCTCCCATCCTTATACAGGGCATGAAAGAGCTTTGAAAGGGATATAAAGCCCCCATGCTTCAGGGCATAAACCAAGCTCAGATTAATGGGGGTTAGGAAGAAACTTTTGCTGAGGGTAAATTGCTCCATAACTGTCTACTATCAGGATTCCTGCATCTTGCAGTGAAGCATTTGACGCTGGTCAGTGTTAGGGACAAGACGCTCAACAAACTGGTCCATGAGTCTGATCCAGACGGAAAATTCCTCTGAATTATCTAGGACAATCTTTTACGCCCTTCACTGGGAGCTGGTCTACACCAAAAACATACACCCCACCCCTGAGAAACATAGCTATGTTGACCTACCCCTCCCCCCCACACTCCCTCATGTAGACAGCATTAGGTTTCTTCCCTCGACCTAGGTACCACCTCTTGGGAAGGTGGATTATCTACAGTGACAGGAGAACCCTCCCGTCACTGTCGTGAATGTCTACACCGAAGTGCTCCAGCTGTGCCGCTGTACCATTGTAAGTGTAGACATAGCCTGAATCTTTGTAAGCACAGATCAGTGAAGAAGGGTCTGATTTGTATCCCCTCCTCCTCCTGTTTAAAATGGTCTTCCACATCCTGAGCAATGTAAGCAATATTCCTATAGTAGGAAACCAGATGGAGTTCATCTGAAATAAACCTTGCTATATTGGTACAAGTAGTTACTGGAGATAATTTTACCTAACAAAAGGAAATTATGTATGATTTTTACTTTATTTCTTTTCTCTACATACTCGCTACAGTATACAAGATGATTCATGCCAAGAGAGGGAGGGTGAGATCACACATAATTCAAACCATTTTGAAGGAAATGGACTCTTGGAGGTACGCTGAATAGAACAGAAAATTGTTAATAGTTGAAAAATGGCCAAATGTTCCCTTCTGAAAAGTCAACGTGAAACAATTATAACCAGTAGTGTTAAGATTGTCAGTTTAGACATTCTTTTAGCAAGGCTGACTGGGGGAAAAAATCTATTTGCCAAATGTAGTCTTTAAAAAAATTAAGCAGCATTTTCTAAGATCAAAAGACCCATGGCATAAATTAAACACATGCCTAGGTTGTATGTCTCCATGACTTTTCCCATATACAGGATTGACTTGATGTTACCTGTTTAAAATGAGCACTGATGTCTCCTTCGAGCATGTTTTTAAAAATATATCTATACATTATTAATCCTATCTTGCTCTCCTTAGAGAATAGTATACATACATTAGGGAACTTTGTTCCTAATGTATCTGCTTTAGTGTAACATGTTTCCATAACTGTATTATTAGTTTTGTCCAGCCTACAGTAAAAAGTGATTCTGTAGCTGGCATCCTAGTGTTAGGTCATATTAAAACCATCTGTAACAAATCTTTATTTGCAGTTACTTTGGAGTTCAAATTTCAGTCTCTACTCCACCTGTCATCAATGTTTATCCTCATAAACTTTCACAGCTTCTTTTATTCTTACTCCCCACTTCCCCCACCCCTCAGAAACCTTTTTCTGAATTGTTGGCAATCTTGCTTCCATTTTTCTAGCAAAATTTCTCTCTTTTGGACTTAGCAAAGACACAAGGTTAATGAATCCATCTACTATATCAGCAGAGGAATTAAAAGTCCTTTTTGATGTGATCTTTAAGGGAAAATAGCTCCATTGCTAAAAGTGATTCTGTATAAACGTTGGCAAGGGATAATGGACTATCATATTTAATATGTAATGTGCCTTTCTACGAGTTGGTACAAGCATGCTTTTGTTTTGACTCTGGTAAATAATTCAGTTCGCACTTATTAATAGCTATTTAGACAGAATGCTGACAAATTATAAAGGTAAATTCACCAAGATCTATTTGGCAGGCTGGTTACTCTACAGTACAGCCAATTGTTTTGAGTATTGCCAGTTACACACAACAGGGAAGTATAATTAAAAACCTTAGTAATTAAGTGGGCACCAAATAAATTAGGGTATAATAACATTAGAGCATATCAAGAAAAATATTTCACCCATTTGAAGGCATGTATAAATAAAAGTAATAATTATTTTATCTGCTATCATCTAGTGTTATAATGGTCATATATGATAGTTTTGTTTGTGGTTGTAGAAATATGCTGTTAAACAATTGTTTCACTAAGAAAACTTTATTTTATGCCTCAAAACAGATACTTATTGTTTTAGTTATTAATCAGATGCATCCAGGTCTATAGAAAAAAATCCTCTGGAGATTTTAGAGAACAATTTTCCTGTTCTTTACCAGCATTTACCCTCTTGACTTCTAGAGTTGGATGACCCTAGAGAACAACTTATAAGAACAAGCTGGAATTTTTGGTTAAACACAAAATTCAGGAACTCGATGGTCAAAGGAGTTCCCTTTATACTTAATGCTGTGTGCTTGGCTATGATCCAGGCTGTGGGTACCAAAACTATCTCAAGGTATTATACTGCAGCCAATCTCCTACGTGTCTTTGAGTACACTCCACATACAATTGGTGGACTTCTTCCATCTTGGACTTCACTCAATCTGTGGCACTTCTCCCTTTACAGGGTAAAAATCTCTGCTTGGATTAGGGTTTTTGGTTTAGATTTTTTTTTTTAAGATTATATTAATTTTCTAATATAGAAATATAGATTTTTTGTAATTAGTAGCGTTGATTAGGGAGAAGGGGATGTCAATGTTGTGAGTGTTGTTCTTATAGTAAAAATCCCTTTGTGAAGGGGAAGCTTCTGCAGCATTTCCTGAAGATAGTCACATCTAGAGTCTGACCAATCTCCTCTGGAAGCATGTTCCACAATCTGCTCTCCTTGAATGAGAACACGTTGTCCCCAGATCTTGTATGCTTTGTCCAGGACTTTGTGAGCTGATGTGTCCCGGAGGAGTGCAGCTGTTGATGTGGTTCATAAATCAAAAACCTAGTCTTTAGTGTAGCAATCCATTAATTGCTTTGAAGATTAGGACCAAAGCCTTAAATTGGCATTGGAAGCCAGTGGAGGGAGTTGAACATAGGCGTGATGTGCTCACAGGAGTCTATAACATGTCACATTCTGTACCAGCTGGGCCCTGTGCATCATCTTCACATTCAGTTTCAAATACAATGAATTTCAGTAAACCAGCATCAAGGTAACAAATGTTAGCATTATAGAGGGTGCTCTATATTTAGGGGGCCCAACACCATCTATTATAAAAGTTTCTTGCATCCTCTTTTGCTAAAACCTACATTATCCGCTGCAGGTTTATTAAATTCATCAGGAAGAAAGCCATGGGACCAGAGAAGTACCTTTTCTTTGCCCATGCAATTCAATTCAGGTTTAGCTGAGTTGTAAACTGTTAAAAATTGCCATTTCCCTTCTTTTATTTGAATTCCTCAGGAACCTTTTGTCAGCCATCCAAAATAATAATTGAACAAGAATGTTCTAAGGAGCCAGACCCATGCTACAACCAAAGCAACAGCCGAAGATTATTATAAACCTATATCTTCCACAGAACCCCTCTCTGATTCCATGTGTGATTTGGATGCACAAGGAGCAAAATTAAGATTACCCAGGCAACCATAAATCTGGTATTTCCTAACTTTTGAGTGTTTGACTTTGCAGCCTAAATAATTTTCTTTTAATATCATTTTTGGATGTAATTAATATTCCTGATGGCTGATTGCTTACCTTTGTAAAATAAGTTGGAGTTCTCAGCCTGATCCTTAGGAGTCAGCAATCCCCACCGCAGCAAGAGTTGGGCTGAACCAAAATCCAAGAATTGAATACCTCTAAATTGACGACATTCTAATCTAGATGAGCATTGTGCGTGTGGTATCCATCACTTTACTTGGCTGAGCCATAACCTGGGATCCAAATGTCCTTGAACTTGTAAATTCTGTTGCATCTCAGACCCATCTCTAACCATTGGTGTCCACATTGATGACATCTTAGGAAAGGGTGCGCCTAACCGTTTATAACTTGTACACACAGTCACCTTGCCACAGTTATAGTCCAAACTCCTCAAGATAGACCATTCATGACACAGAACAGGAGTATATGCAGCTGGAGGAAGAGATCTAACACTGTATTAATAATAATTAAAAAAAAAAACTCGATGAGAGGATCCACAGGAACATGTCAGTCACCAAAAGAAACATGATCAGGATATTAAGAAGAATACATCACGATATATATAGATTATGTTTTCCTAGATCTGTGTTAGAGAGTTTGCAAGTGTGGAGACCAGTGTACTGTCATTCAGGCACTGGGAAATGCCCTTGAGTTAGCACTCAGGAGAAGAGCTGTTATGCTGCACTTCTACACAGTTCACAGTCCTTTTGTTGTTGTTGTTGTTGTTTTTCCTTGAGGTGTTCTGTGTTTTCCAAAGTGGAACATCCTTGGTAAGTAATAAAGTGATACCAGATGTGCTGATGGTGTCCCATTAGTGTAAAATGGCTACAAGTCCATTCTGGATTTTCCATCGCCTTTCATTTTCTGCAGCAAAACTGTTTCTGTTTGACTTAGTGAAGACACCGATTTAACAATCACTGCAGTGTCCATTACACAATATTCCACTGAAAGGCACAAAAAGACTTTTTGGAGTGAGATAAAGTTGCAAGGAACAATGTGCCAAGCATCATGTTATACAATTCTGTTCTGTGGTGAACTGCCGGCATGACAGAAAATTTAAACTCATTTCTCTGAATCACTGATTTTTTTAACTCATTCAAACAGTCATATATTACCATGTCAGAATCTGCAGGGACTTTACAGCTGTTTCTTCCTACTGATTCTACTGATTCAGTTTGGTTTTATTTTGGTTATATTAATTGCTAATTGCCAGGTGGTGGCTAACCAGTACAAAGGAGGAGGGGGTGGGAAATGAAACCTTGGAGAGTAATGAAAAGTTTTGTTTCTCTTAATTAGCTTACTTTGCACCAGATGACATCGTGATGGCAACCTTGAAAATATCTAGGTCTGAAAGTTTCAGTAGTGATCTTTTTTTGGTGCCCAACCTGAGACTCCTTAAAGGGGCTTGATTTTCAGAGGGTGTATGCTCTGCACTTCTTCCACAGTGCATTATACTATATGGTTAGTTAATTTGCCTTAGCAATCTTGCAGGCTAATATGCACTTTATTAGACATTATATGTTAGACTTTAGTCAGACTCCGAAACTGTAAATTGTGATAATAAACCTTGTCCTAGTTGGTGAGTATTTGCAGATTGAGTCCATACACTGTAAGAGAAAAAAGTTTTAAATTTGCTATTTTTAACTTGTCTGATGTTCCAAGTAGAACTATTAAACATTTCAAAAAGATTCCAATAGTAATAAATGATTTCAGATCACTGATAGTGAAACAAAATGTTCATTTGTCAGAAAACTAACATTCTGCAGTACTGGAAGAATCACAGCTTCAATAATTCTCCATAAAGTATATTTTCCACTCTGATATCTGTTGTTGTTCTTTCAAGTAGGATCTGGGGAATAGTTAATAAGCACATGTTTTCTCTCAGTGTTTCCAGGGCTACCCAATGTAGCAGACCTAACAACTTGCATTCCTGCATCTAACTGTGGTACTGTGCTGAAGGAAATGGGACACTCTTGCAACTATATTTTTTTATCACTCTCCCAATATCACTGTAAATACTGGTGAATCAAGTGCTTGTTTTGATGGTGTGTGTCATACAAAGTCATGCCAAGTGAGTGGTCCCAACTAAAAAAAAATGCAACATTTCACAGAACGATGCAAATGAGCCCCTGGGGATAATCACAGTCTTTTGGGAACAAATAAATATTTGTTATTATTGAGCGATGACTACTGCATAATTACATCAACCTCATTGTTATGTCCCCCCAGTCAGTTTGTTGTATCTATCTATTGTCTCTCTTCTTATGCTTAAATTGTAAACTCTTCCTCGGGGCACAGCACAATACAAATTATTATTACAAATATTCTTTAATCAATGATGATGTGTGAACTGATGCAAAAATATATGAACTCGCCTTTTATGAGGTTTCTAAATTTAATTTTTAAAAGTATTTTTGCACATATTTCCTAGTGTCAGCCAGGGAAATGGAAGCAGAAATGTGACAGCAGAATCTCTCCTCCTGCAAACAGATTTTTTTCAGCATGCAAACATGTAATCTCCAACTTGATTTTCAGATAAACATCTTGGATGCTTATGTTTAATTTATCTAAACCTGTAGAGCCTCTCCTATTGCTACTCTATCCATGTTGACCTTTGTCTTGCTGATTTTTTAAATTTATTTTTATTTTCAAATCATTGGTGCAGTCTTTATTTCGGGATTTTGTGTGTAATGATTCTGATGGGGTATTAGCTCTGGCCATAAAATTGTCAGAAAACAAGCCTCATCTTTATAACACAGAAGAGCACATTATGGATGTTTTTATTCTCTTTGACATCATGGAGGAGGGAGGGGAAGTGAAGCAAATGTGACAAACACCAGCTCTTTAATGCTAGGTTTGTTACTGCTTTGAGTGCCCTAAGGGTTAATGTAACAGTTTTAAGTCCTTCAATCACATCCACCCTCATCTAGTGAACACTTCCAAATAATCCCTTTATAATAGAGCCGTTTCCACAGATTGTATCTAACCCATGCATTAATGGGCCCCATTGGTGTCAAGCATTTCAACAAATACGGGCCAGCCAGCTGCCCTGGGAGCCCCTCTCGCTAACCGTATACGTTAATGATCTTTTGCCCCTCTGACTTTGCTCCCCTGCTGCAAGGACAAAATTAAACTACTGCGGATGGCAGAATAGTTATTTGATGCCCAGGCAATTGCATACTTCCAAAACTCTCCATCACGGAAGGCCAGATGGACTTTATAGAAACCAGACCCAGGGCACAGTTTTAATTATCATAGTCCTGTCAGAAATGAGTGAAATTCTGAATGACCGCATGAAACAAACCAAAAGCCTTACACATGGATTTTTTCCTCAATAAAATTTTATGGCTTCTTAAAGAAACAGCATTCATATATTTTATGAGGCCTAATCATTCACTAATGCCTATATTAGTGCACCTGTGGCACTCAGCCCCATGGAAATTACAGCACTAGTCTCAGCTATGTTCTCTTGCATGTTATTGAAAACTCCTTGTCAAAAATTCAGCATATGTTCTCGGGATAAGTTGGGTTCATTTTAGCTAGCTAGCAATTATTCTAATAAGACAAAGGAAAAGAGATTTATGGATATTTATCTGCTGGAAATTGTGTTTCAATGTTACATGAATAAGATTAGTATTTATAAATACAAGCATTTGGAAAGTTTACTGCGGAACACAGTGAAATTACTTGCAGAGACTAGCACATGTACTAGAGCTAGTCCAATATGAGAAAAAAAAATTCATTGAATAACTTTTTCCGCAAATATCACCATTAATTGCTGAATAATTATTTGATAACTAGTATGTGACTAGTTCTAGAGATGGTCAAATAACACAAAAAAAGTATGTCTCTACTATCTTCTTCATCCACTAGTGATATTCACGCAGCTTTAGTGTGTTCCCAACATTCTGCTCTGAGACATTTTTGCCACAGTGATGGCAGATGTTCTGTCTGGTCTATCTAGTCTCTTCTTTGGCTCCTATTTACACCTGTCTGTCTGTCTACATATATGGCCAACATCAACATAGTATCTGCCCTAGAGAAGAATTTTGAGTAGTGAAGCATATATTTCTGGAGCAGAGAAAAGGGGTCCATTTGGTTAAGCTTCCATACCTTGGAACAGAGGCTTAGAATGATGAGACACATGTCTGTGAGTTCTACCCAGATTTCTGGCCCAGACCAGAATAATATAGAGAGCTACTTTTTTCTTGGTGTTCTATTACTTTCATCTCTGGTCCCAAAAGAAACCAAGAAGTATGCAAACAATTAATCAATCAATCAATCAAGTCAAGCAAACTTTTTTAAGCTACATGATGACTATTCTAGTTTTGGTTAAAAGTCTGGGTTAGTTAATTCTTGTTTTACCAGAGCAGTTGGTCCAAGCCTTTTTATTCACGTCAAGATGTTTAATGTTACTCCACAGATGAATTTTAATTCTAACCAAACTTCAGCTGTTCATGGGAAACAGCCTGAAAACGAAAGAGCTGTTTGTTTACATTATGGATAGATGAAGCATGCTGACTGCATTGTGATTGATCTAAGGAAAAAAGGTACAATATTTTGTGCATTTTGACTGCAGTTTGTGAATGTCAACAGTAGGTCAGCAATGTCAGGAACCTTGTATTGCAGCTATTAAACAGAAGTCATAAATATAGAGTAAGTGGTTTATGTCACTTCTTCCTACTCTTCTTTCAAATCCAGGGTAGACTTGGTGATTAATGATGATTATCATTACCACAAATAGGCCATTTCTGAGAGAGGTGGGGAAAAATACTCAGATACAAACGTTGCAATCATTTTGAGACAGATAAGTTACTTAAAGGGATAAGCAAACTAGACTCGACCAGGAGAGGAAGGAGGTAGCACTAAGGAATGGATCTTGTCTGGCTGTTAAAGTCAAATTCACTAATGAGGTCCACTTCAACAACGTGCTGACACTCACAGAACATACTGGCTGTGTTTGCTTCAGCACTGCTGGAATGAAGTCAGATTTCTCTCCCTATGTTTTCTCATTACTTCATGCATTTGGCAGCTGCTAACAGACAGGACAAGCTTAGCCAAAATAAGATGCAGAAACATGGAAAAGACTATTAGTGTGTGCAGACGTTCTGATTGGGGAGATGGGCAGGGAGGGGAGGGGGGAGAATTGCTTTTATATGTGTTTTCTCTTCTTCGAATTATCAGACATGAGTGTGGGGGGGGGCTACCATGCACATGCGCCGTTTATTCAGTCTCACTCCTGCTATGCCTCTTTGACAGGACTGAGGGGTCTGAGCGTGTTTCCTTAGCTTGCTGCTCTTTACTGCTCTGTAGTGTGGTTTTAAAGATACAAAGTGTCCTTTTATTGGATATATTAATTCAAAAAGGGGCTAGTGGTAAACTGAGAATATTTGGATAAACTTGTCGGCCCTTAGGACTAGAAAAGGACTTTTGTTCATAAAGAGAAAAAGGCCGTATCATTACCATAGAATCACTGGATCCGGTCCAGTACAAACTGAGCTGAGAGTAGAAAAAAATTATTAAAGGTGTCTAATGAAGGATCTTTTACTTCAGGTTAAATGATTATTTTTATTTATTTATTAGAAGGTGAGACCGACATCCTATTGCCTACTCTTGTTCTGTGACAGTCTCTCTTAAGAACGTTCTCTGTCAACAACAAGAACTTTGTTTAAAGAAAGAGAGAGAGAAAGAAAAAGAGGAACTGCACACTGGGCGTGAACAACCTGGTGGCAAGTAAATAGGGCTTCAGCGTGCATTCCCTTCTACAGCCTCTCAGTGCCTCTGAGGTTGTCCTGAGTTGTTTTTTTTTCCTCTGGCTACTTCATTTTAAATTATAGGAGACTCTGTGCTGAAGTCAGATGTGTGAGGTCATTGGGATACAACATAATCCACCAATGAGCCTTATAGCGGGGCCTTGGGTGGCATGTGCCAGCCCTGAGCAAGCACATTAGGTGGCATGCAACGTGTTTGTATTTGTTAAGTGACTGTAGATAGTGATGCTGTCAGAGAGAGAAAGGACGGTTAGGGCAGTAGGCTAGGACTTGGGAGATCTGGATTCAATTCCCTGCTCTGCTACAGACTTCCTGTGTGACCTGAGGAAAGTCACTAAGGGTATGTTTACACAGCAGCTGGGATCGAGCCTCCCATACTGGGTAGACAGACTCAAACTAGCTCGGCTGGAGCTAGCGTGTGACAAGTAGCAGCATGGACATTGCAGCTCAGGCAGCAGCATGGGCTCTCAGATCCACCCAACCCCCTGGATCTGAGCTTGCGTGGCGGGCCTAATTCTCTGCCGGGACTGCAATGTTCACACTGTTATTTTTAGTGTATTAACTTCAGCTGATCTAACCCAAGTCCGTCTCCCTGTGCTGGGAGGCCCATTCCCACTTGTAGTGCAGAAATGCCCGTAGCTTCTCCGTGCCTCAGTTCCCCATCTGTAAAATGGGGTTAGTAAGATTGCCCTCCCTTACAGGGGTGCTGTGGGGGTAAATACATTAAAGACTGATGAGGTGCTCAGTTGCTGCCGTGATGGGGCCAGGCCCCTGGATAGATAGCACTGCTAGAACACATTCCATCTCGAGGCACTTTATAAACATTTACATAATTAATTGTTTAGAGACCAATACTCCTCTGATTCTGGGAGCAGAGGGGACACCAGTCTGGCAGAACTTCCCTCACCTGCTCATTTCTTCTACTGATCCCCTCGTCACCCCTATGTGGTCCATGGCCCAAGATGGGATGGGGTACTGGCTTTTTGCTACTCCCACAAAGTTCATTCTGAGGTGAGTGAGGTCCATCTCCGAAGAATGATGGAGAGGGTTCCTTAAGAGTGCTTGGGAGCAGTGGGTGGTGGGGATATATGTGGACTTGTCCTACCATGGGAGAGCAGCATGGACTCATTGAGCTTCAGATGATGGCTTAAGGTCTGCACTGATCTTGGGACATATGCAGTTTAGGGGAACCAGCTCCCTTCCTGTTCCAAGGGAAGGAGGATATAAGGGGGGGGGGCGTTCGGATTTAGCCATGCTTAGTTTTTAAGTTAATGATGAGACATCCAGGATGAGAGGTCAGTAAGACAGACCGAAATGCAGGACTGGATGGTGAGGGAGCAAATCCAGAACAGAGAGGTAGTTTTGTGACTCATATGAGTGAAGATGGTAGCTGAAGCCATGTGAGGTCAGCCAGAGAGGGTGCAGCCAATAGGTTCCAATGTCTACAAGCACGCTGCTTTTATAGTATACTTAAATGTAAAATGTAAAAAGATGCACTCAGTACAAATCTTTTCCTTGGATTTATTTCTGTTTAATCATTTATGAAAGTTTTACAGACTTTATGTAACAGATTTGCTAACCACCCATAAACCATGTTTTGCTGCTTTAATTAAACCATTTCTATCCATGAGGTTTTATTCACAAACTGACAACATCAATATAAACATATCTCTGGCAGAGTAATTAATAAAAGCAGGCAGCTCATGGGAGAAAACACATGTGTCGTATCATCCTTGTAGATTCTGCTATTGTACAGTGCTTTCAAAAAGCCAAGAAATGTCTCAATTAAAATGCTATGTGGCTTATGTACACCCATATTTAATTTGGGATAATTGATTCTGTTATGTTCATCCTTGAGAACACATGGGGCTGCCAGATACATACAAGAATCATTTATACCATGGAAATACTATACAATTAGATTTTTAAATGCTATAGGATTTGTTTTTAATAAATGGTTTCAGCAGCGTTTCAGGTATGAATAGATGCTTGAACATACTATGTAGGTGCTTTCAAAGGGAATTTAGGTAATATTGTCAGGAATATGTCTTTAATTTCTCACTATTTTAATTAATAGTCCTTGTATTTTGCATGTTGAAGAATTGCTTAAAGGAAAATGGATTTAAATTTTTCCTCTTTATCATTCATATCATGATTTTGTTATAACTTGAAGGAAGGTAAGTCATGCTTAATGTTGGATGCTATCTGATGTCTTTTATTTAACAAAATAATGTCAAAATAATGCCATAAAGAAGTTGGCCAAATATTGTTCCCAATTGCGAAGAGGTCAGTGAGGACTTTTTGAGTAAGGCTGAAAAGAATCTTGATATTCCTTATAGTTTTTCCCAACATTTTTTTCAAAGCTGGAAGAGGTTATTGTCTTGAAGACATTTGAGAACCACATTCAGGTTTACATACAATTAAGCTCTTCCCCATATCATTTAACAATTCTCAGACCTTTTCTTTTCTGACCTGTTGGCTTGGGTCTTGACTTGTGCATGGCAGACTTGGCTTTTTTCAGATTGCAAGCTCTTTGGGGCAGGGAACATGTCTTGTCTTAGTGCTCAGACACCATGTCATGGTATAGAAACCCAGGCAGATGCATGAATTTCTTTAAAAGTCATGTAAAATAATAAGAAGCAAATCCTGTGAAATAGGCAATCATTAACCCCCTTTTACAAGTGAGAAAATGGAGGCACCAAGAAGTTAGGTGACTTGCTGCTAAGTGAGTTATCAACAGAGCTAAGAGAACTACCCAGGATTCCCGAGTTGCAGTTCCTTGTTTTAATCAAAGAATATGTTTCCTTCGTTATGTTAGTATAGATGTAGAATAAAAAAGTATATGTTAACTTTAGCTCCATCAGCTGGACATATGTCTGTCTCTGCAACCTTTTAGCAATAGCCAGTAGTTATTGTGGTTTTTTTCTGATTAGTTTTTGGTCTCAAATCAATGAATTTTAAAAATGGAGGGAGCATTTCCCATTGGATAAGAACAATTTTAAGGTAGATCAAAATATTGAACTCAATTGCCTGGCCGATGTGTCTTTAAGATTGAGAGAAATAAGCCCACAAAGGAAAGGAAGTTCTGTGTTGAAACTCTCAGATTCCCCTTAACTCAAACTTGCCTTGCCTAGGCAATCACAACATATATGGTATGTCAGATTACATATTGCTCCGAGACCTCTGTCAGTGGACCAGCTGGGCTGCAATGTCTCAGCACAATAAACCTGGGTCAAGATACCTTTAATGGTTGACCTTTTCTTCTGGGTTTATAATTAAGTTTTTGCCTTAAAGATGTCATCTTAAACCATCTTTTGCCACTGAGATGAGATTCCTGTGATACCAGATCTTAGTTAGAGATTCAAAATATGTTTCTCAAAGTACCCAAAAGGGCAGATTATTCATTAAAATCACTTCCCTGGAATATATCATTTTATATTTAAACTGGCCTGAGCTAAAGTTCATCCTGAAGGCACTGAAGACCAGATATGTAACTTACTTTAGAACTAAAAATGCACTTCCTGATGGCTGACAAGATATTCACTTAGTTTCCTTAGGCTGAGCGCTCAGATCCAAACCATCAAGCTTTATAATGAAGTAAGATCAGTCTTTCCTTAGTATAAGTTAGCTAAGAGCATCACATATGGATTAAGGGGCAAGCGGGCTGACGAAAAAACAAAAGCAACATCTATTTGCTAGCAGCTATAGCTTAACTACCTGAAAAACCAAGGGAGGATGTAAGTCCGTGTAACTATCTGAAAGATGTGAACACTGAGAAGGGAGGATAGTATACAAGAGCATAAGGACTATGAGCTATCTGAGGCATGGACGGTCATCTTTGTTGTTTATCTGAACAGCGTTTAGCACAATGAGGCCTTCAGCCTCTGCTAGGGACTAGGTCAGAACATCATAGAATAATAATGGGAAGTAGTCATGGGAAGACACTGGGCAAAGGAATATTTAGGCTGAACGTCAGGAGAGAGGTCTATCTGAGTGTGAAAATCTCCCTGTCAAAGTGGTGAAAACCCACTGCTGGAGTCATTTAAAACTAACCTGGAAAAAGCACTGGAGAATGTACTGTGGGAAATAAAGCTCTCTTGGCAGGGAGATGGACCAGATGACCTAACAGGTCTTTGCCATCTCTATTATTTCAGAGGGGTAGCCCTGTTAGTCTGTATACAGCAAAAACAATGAGAGTCCTGTAGCACTTTAAAGACTAACAAATTTAATTTCTGCAGGCATAAGCTTTCGTGGGCAGCAACCTTGCAAGCTTGCATCTGACGAAGTGGGTTGCAGCCCACGAAAGCTTATGCCTGCAGAAGTTAAATCTGTTAGTCTTTAAAGTGCCACAGGATTCTCGTTGTTCTAACTATTATGATTCTATAGCAATACTCAGAGCAGCTTTGAAAGAGAAACAGAAGCAGCAGAGGGCTTTGAGAGTATTTCATAAAGGGCCATTTACAGGGGCAGATGTAGCCTCCCGATTCAATGGGTTCATGATACTAAACTGCTGGTGGGGCACCAACCACCTACAGCAGCACCCTCCACTCTGGCCCTGCAACTTAATCCCAACCCAGTGAGGAGGGAAGGCCCCAGTTGGGGGGCTGGTGGCTCCTGTCCCATGGGACTGAGGCCGGCTCCCCACTTCAGATGTTCTGCCCTGGGGCACAGGGATGCAGTGCTACTCCGGGTTTGGCCTGGCTCCCCCTCCATCAAGGGCGACTGGGCCAAAACTGAGTGACTTTGCAACCCCATGCACCAGTCCCAATGCCTCTCACTCAGGTTTGGCCCACCCATGCCCTCCATCATGATGGAAGGCTGCCAAGCCAAACCTAGTGGCAGGCAAATTAAAATTAGAGATGTGCGGGTATGTGAATACCTCCGAAACACCCTGCAGATATGCGCACTCTCGGTATGAAGGTGCTGTCCCTGCAGGACTGTCATAGGCAGCACAGTGTTGCCAGCACCAGTAGGGTGTAGATAATAGTATATTATCTACAGGTCACAAGCATACATGTCCTTACACCTTTCCTTTTCAGAGACCTTTAAATGCATCCAAACAGGTTTGTGTATCTCTACTTTGGAAGTCAAAAAAGGGTACAGCTAGTTGGAAAAGCGAGAAAAGTCTGAAAATCTGATGAAAAATACACAAGTTTTTTTTCTCATTGTTTGTTCACTTCCTTTGGGACTTAATAGGTAGAGCAGGGGACTAGAAGTTAGGACTCCTATGTTCACGACTGATTATCTGTGTGACCTTGAAGGCAAATCACTTCACTTGGAATGTCTCAGTTTATGTGCACCTGTTCAATCGGAATTACACTTACGTGAGAGGCGCGTTGAGAGGGTTCATTAATTTACTCCCATAAAGAGATTTTAAATCCCCCTCCCCACGGTAGGCACTACAGAAGAACAAAGAATTGAAATAAACCTTCTAGGACAGTGGTGGGCAGCCCATGGCCTGTGGGCTGCCTCTGGCCCTGGGGGCTCTAAATTGTAATTCTTGAGGGCAACTGTATTAATCAGGAAATGTAAATTTGATTGTGAATGGAAAGGGCGCTCCCCATGATACGTGAAGTGTATGAAGCAGCTCCAACGCTGCAGGGAGGCAGACCAGAGTGCCGTCTCTACTGCCGTCAACTACCTCCCACTGCTTCCTTACAGCTGAAGGACCAACTCCAAGATGGACCCCCAGTGCCCTGAGCAGCTGCTGTCACTTCTCTGCTGCAGCTGATCACCAGCTCCCTCACCAGCCTGGCACTGCAGGGCAGCAAGAAGAGAGTAGCTCTGGCTGCTCCATGGCCTGCTTCCCTAGTGGGCTGTGGAAGCACCAAGGAAAGCAGGGTAGAAGCTTGACTGGCGCGCTTTCACTGAGCCATATGGGGGCCCTAACATCAGATTGCTTCCCCCACAAACCCTCAGAGCCAATAAGGACAACCCAGGAGAGGGAAAAGAGAGCAGAATTTGAGAACCAACCAGTAGCTACAGCTGCTTGATTCTCTGCCCCAGCTTGGGGACTCTTCAGACATGCGCCAAAGACCCTAGTCCCCTAGGATTTGCAGGCCAGCTGGGAATAGCCAGAACACAACACGCTTCACACAGCCCTTGTGCTTTGGGGGAGGGTGAGGAGATGCAGGACCTAGATGTGCGAGATCTAGACATGCTGAGGACTCCAGCACAGAGGGAATTCACCGATGCCTTCTGTACCCATCGCACTGCCCGTGCATCACAAAGGGAGCAGAAGGGGATAGCAAATCTGTCCCCAGTGTCTGAGTGTGGACCCTTGATCTTTCTGGAATAATTATGTTCTGCCCTGGGGCTGAAAGGGGATGCATACTGCTGGCCTACCATGTGTGCACAACTACCCTTTGCTAGACGGTATCAGATCTGCTCAACTATTATGGGTACATCTAGAGTGCACGCACCTCCCGGCAGCGTGTTGAGTACATGCAGAGGTAGCCCGCCAACATGGGCATAAATCGCAATGTTGACCATGAGTCATGGTCCAGGCAAGCGAAGGGTGTGGGTATATACCCAAGTACATACCTGCACGGCTCTCTACTCGCCCAAACTGAAGTTCCCCGTCTACGCTGCTGTTTTTAGCAGGATCGTTTCCTGCTGCCTCCCTGCTGTTGGAGCCTTTCCCCACCTCAGGAAAAGCTCGTTAGTAGGGAGAGTCTCTGGCAAGTGGGAGGGAGTGGGGAAAGGTTCCGCTGGCTCCGAGTTTCTGAGCCTTTCCCCATTGCAGAGTAAGACTCTGGCAGTGGGGAGGCAGCAGGGAAAGTCTCAGCCTTTCCTCACCACAATGAACGGCTCCAGCTGTGGGCTGCTGAAGCGTCTTCCTGCTGCCAGAGCCCTGCCAGAGCCTTCCACTGACACACGGCGCTACACACAGCACTGTGGGTGCAGCTTGTGTTTCACCGCAGCGTGTAGCTCCCCATGCCCTACACACTGCCGCCAATTGTGTGTAACATAGATGTAGTCTACAGGTCAGAGACCCAGTCCATCTAACAGCTGAAGGCTAATTCCCCATTCATTCAAGGGGTAGAGGTCTGTGTTTTAGGGGCAGGAAGATCTGAGTTGCACTCCCACTGTCACTGCAAATCTCCACAAAGTCATGGCACAAGGGCAACCCCCAGTTACTAAGTAGCTACAGATTTGTTACAATGTTATGGAGGTTTTTTGTTTCTTTATCTGTTAAAGAAAAGTTCATGGGCAGCTTTTCTGCAGGATGGTAATAGCTTCAGTAGGGTAGGAGTTGTGTTGCTGTAGAACAATTGTGCTGTGGAACAACAGTGCAGCCTTCGTATTCTCAATTTTGCACCTCCTTTTCAGTTAACATCAAATACAAAGAAAATAACACATTTCAGCTTCATGATCGGTGAGCAGCACGTTATTAGTGAGATGGCTACTTTGTGTGCAAAGTTCTTTAAATAGAAGTCTCTGGATTCTTATATTTGATCAACTAAGCTGATCATGAGAGAAACCTACAATATCCTTTTTTCTTTTCTTTTTTTTTTTTTCTTTTTTTCCGGTGCCCACCAAGTTCACAAACTCATCTAATTCACACCTTCTATTTAGCACAAGAATCATCTGCAAAGCAGCTGCCTTACTCATTTCTGGCAAGAAAGGTTTCAAGGACTGTGTTTCCCCCTACATTTGTGGCACCTTTGATAAGGCGGTGTTTCCTGTGTAAATGAAACTTCAGTTCTGATATGCTCAAAGCAATGTCAGCCCGGGGGAGGTTACTGCTTTTCTTTTTCCTTTTTATAAATCTCTCTGTTCACAGGGTGCAAGGTCGTGGCCCAGGCTGCCATAATGTGCAGGCTTCCAGCCTAAAGCGTTGTGCAATTTAATGTTAGTATGTGAAAAAAATGTAACCTTTTAGATTAACATTTCTAACCTGCTTGAAGACAGTAGCATATGCTGACATGAGACTGTAAATCAGAAGCAAGAAAGGATTGTATTCTTTTTGCACTGGAGATAGTTCAGTGTTATAGGTCTCATCACAGGTAGACTCTGTACATGAATTTTCTTTATTTATTTAATTTTTTTTTTAAATGATGAGTTTAAAGCTGGTGAAACTTAGGTCCAAAGTTCATCCTCCAAGCAAGTACAACATGAATAGTTTGTAGTTGAGCTTCTCACAGACATAACGACCCTGCCAAAGTGCCTGAAACCGTGACCTCAGGGGATAGCTGTGAAGTGTGGCAAGGAGTGTTCAGTGTTCATTACTCATTCCGTTTTTGCTGAGTCTCAGAAAGGGTGCATTCGTGATGGCTGATTTTGTGACTGGACTTCAGCTCACTTCACAATTGCCACAAAATAGTGATACATTTTGGTCATTTCTAACCTGAATCCCATTTGAACTAGTACGTAAGAGCCCGAGGCTTTAAATTCCCATGACCAATGACTTTAGCTGTATCGTGCCCCTGTGACTGTGTTTCTTGGTATGAGAGCAGATGTACAGGTGAATTTCAACAGACTGAGACCTAGACAATGCTTCTCACTGGGATGCATACAACTAGCACCAATAACATATGAAAAAAGTGTCATTTTGCAAAATGACTTTTCCTTAATCTGGAGAGATTTTTCAATTAGATCACATTGCAATCATATTTCTCATAACATTTCCTGCCAGTTTGATTTTTGGCACTATGAAGAAACCACAAAGTTTTTTAGGGGAAAAAAGTTGCCCAGGCACCCATACAAGAAAGGAGAAGAGTCTTAACAGTTAGTTCTAAATATATCATCATTTTATTTTAATTTAAATTCCTATGCCTCAAAATTAGAATACACTACAATTTTGATTGTCCGAACCTCCAATATTTTGACACTCCCTGTTAGCTGAAGCGGTGTCATATCCTCCAACATCTGTTTATTGAATTGAAAATGTCCTTTATTTCTAAAACCTTAATTATCTGAATTCATTGAACATTCTCCATGGCATTGGATAACTGAGATTAGCATTTCTTTTCTATATATTAATGATCAAGTAGAATCTGAGCATTCTGAGCTTTGAGGGGTTTTTTGGGGATAGAGGGAGGGTTTCCAAGAAGTTGTCAAATAGCTGCTAATATTCTTCCACAGAAGAGGTTTATAAGAGACCTTAAGACAATGTTATTTCATATGGCTCTTCTCATGTTTGAGCCGTCAACTGACTTTGCTAAAGCTGTAAAAAAGGGTGATATTTTGTTAATGAGTATTAGCAGTATGAATGGGCATTTGATGTTTCTGCTACTATTTCGGCAAGAGTGTGAAATGTGGCAAATGGTTTTGGCACTCAGTGCTTTCAATGAATCACTCGGAAGAGGCCTATAAGTTTAACGGTGCCCCACAACTCCATTCCTGAAGCTTTACAGAAAGGGAGATGTAGTAATAAGAAGTGATTTAAAACAAGCAGCAGTGACCCCCTCCGGATGCTAGTCTAGGGAAATACACAAAACCTTTTAATGGAAGTTGACTAGAGATTTCTTGAAAAAAACACAAGCTACAGTTTCTTCACAGCAGTGGACCCATTTGAGTGTAGTGCTGGGGACCTACTGGTTCCTTGGCTTGTTTTCTAGTGTAACAGAGTGATGTGCATTCTGATTTTATCATTAGTATTTGTTTGTAACACACTAGCATCAAAAGTCACCACCCGAGTTCAGTGTCCCCTTCTGGCAGGCACTGTCAAAGACAATCACTGAGTTTGCAATTTAGGCAAGTCAGACAAAGGACAGGAGAAAGGGAGCATTGTGATCCCCATTTTACTGATGGGGGACTGAGGTACAACCAGATGAAGTGATCTGCCCAAGATCACACGGGAGATGTGGGGCAGACAAGGAATTGAACTTACACCACCCGAGTCCTATTCCACTGCCTTACCCACAAGAACATCCTCCTCCTCTCGCTTACTCTGTGCTGCACATAGAAATGCCCACAAATTCCTGCAATTGCAGGTTATCAGGAACGTAGACTCTACCCTTCTGACCTTGAGGAATAATCCCTCTTCATTTCTTCAAAAGAAGCCAGCAATGCCCAGAATAACCCCTGCATGGCGGTTTCTTTGGAACATGGCACCTCTTGTGTCTAGCATGCGGAAAGTTGTTCCCTGGACCAGAAGTCAGAGAACCTGGTTTGTATTCTTGGCTCTGCCACTGACTTGCCACATCACCTTGAGCAAGTCTCTTACACTGTGTCTCTCTTCAGTTTACCCATCTGTCCTACGGAAAAGACAATACTTCCTCACATTTGAAATGGGCTTTAAGTTTTATGGTTGTGTGTTGCCAAATAATGGGCAAACAGTTAAGTAAAAGTGGTTACAAAGCTCCTCCCAACCAGAACCAGCTCCTACCATTTCTTTTCATCCCTTGGGACAACATCCAGACACTGATTGCTGCATTATGGTATTTGCCATTCTCCAACCCGCACAGTGGCATGAAAACTGGCAAAATGCCAGGAAGTTGGTGTCCTGTAAGAGCCAGTTGGGGCCTGTAGAAGAATTAGGTGACATTTCCATATCTTACAAATGCATTTAAAATTATATTCAGCCAAATATTTTGCTCAATGGACAAGTTAAGATGGGAGGTGTAATTCCAAACTGGGCCATTCTAGGGAGCTGTTCATTAGACCAGCAGCTTCGGTCTCTAGGCAATATGTGAGGCGTGAGATGCAGAGGCCCCTGTAGATGTGAGGAGATGACTGGGTCCTTTGGCAGAACTAATGGAGCCTCTCCTCTCTCTTGGATGAAGTGTTGGACAGTCAAAGAAGCTGAGTTATACAGAGTTCAAGAGTAATGAAGGATGGGAAGAGCTCTGTGCCGATGAGAGAGTTCTGCCCCCACAAATTAAGATGATCCCAGGAAAAGTTACCATCAGTGGTTGTTCCAGTCATGTTGCAATAAAATTCTGTTCAGCTTCTTGAATGAGTGTTTCCATGTCTGGCTATTTTTCACTTTCTTTTGGAGTATAACACTGTTAATCCCACTCCCTTTGCTAGTTGACCTTGTTTCATTAGAAAGAGCTGGTTCAGTACCATATTACTATTTTTAAAAGAGAGAAAGCCCGTCATGCCCAAATTATGCCATTTTGTATCCTTTTGAACAGCACTAGAAAAAACATGTGCTATTCTGCATGCTTCTGCTTCCCACACCCACCCCAGCCTGCTAGTCAGGCTGGAATTAGATTGCATGAAATTCTAAATCCCAATATACCTGTAAATACTCTGCATCTTTTGTTTACCATGTCAAGCGCTTCTGTTTTAAGTACACACTTCTTTTTCCATCCACAAGGCTCCAGATGTTGATTAACAATTAATATTTAAGTATAGCAGACTATTGGTTTGGTTTGGTTTGGTTTTTTTGATAAAGCAAAATGCACTATGAAAAAACATATGTTCTGAGCTCTTTCTTAGGAAGAAAGTTTCAAAGTTTGCTCTGTGTGTGTTTGTGTGTTGTAAAGAGTCAGACAATCCCATTTCTGATGTGTGTGTACAACATCTGAGGCAGCCCTGTGATTTGATTTGAACATTATTTTTTACAGTCTACTGTTTAATTTAAGTCAGTGTGGTATGAATTACGTTATTGGTTGGAACATGAGCTTTTGTTGAGATAAATGCTTGCCATCATCTTGAAACTCTTCTTCTGTTTTGACATTTTTACTTTCTGGTTTTCTGCATGATGATTAGATGTAGCTGTGAAAGTTTAGCCTTTCCACCTCAAGGAGAGTGAGGTTGTGAGAGAGGAGACACGGAAGGGGAGGATTACGTGCATCGGCAGTAATTAGCATGAGTGGCACCTCTTTTGACATACCGTATTATTTAGGGTTGGCTTCTGTGTAATGAACCTGCACCTTTAAAGCAAGAAAATAAGCAGGGATCCTTTTACGGGAGAAGAAAAGCAGAACAGTTGTTGATTTTTATCATAAGGTTTGAATTTCTTATCCTTATCCCTTTTGCATAGAGGTTGCCCTGTCACGCAGATCAAGTGTGATTTCTCTTAAACCTTCTAGTACATGCTGGGTCTGGTTGCTTTCTAGAGAAGGAAGATGCTTATATGAAAATCCTGTTTAGTGAGCTCTGGAGACAGTATGCTATATAATTACAGCTGCTGTTGCTCTCTCTGGTGAGATTTTGTATTTGCAATCAGGTCTAATGTACACTCAGCTGGAATCAATCTACTGTGCTTGAAAGACACATCCATGAAATAGAATAATTTTTTTATAAGGACACTGCAATTTCTCAGGCTCTCAATCCCCACCCAAAGCCAACTGATACATTGGAAATATTCACTGGCAGTTCTCTGCTGGTACATAACAGAATAGCAATTAATAATGGGCAGACCTTCAAAAGGCTAGAAGATTTCATTCAGATAGGAAACAAGAAATTCAAAGTCCTTTCCAAAGCTTGTCTGAGCTTATCCAGACTCTTTTGGTCTAGAAATTGAGCAGAATATTTTGAAAGAAGAGGCTGTTTTCATGGGATTTCTAGTAGTCTTTGGGCTTGCTTTTGTGGGGACAGGCTTGGAGAAGCATGTGTTTTGTCCTTCCCCTATGAAAAAATAAATGAAATAAATCACAAGAACAGCCTTTCTTGCAGGACACTGGTATTTTTGCTTCCAGGCCTTACTGAAACCAGATAATGTAGAGGTGCATATTACCTGGAAATGGAAACACAGAAACCTAATAAAACATTTTCATCTCAGCTTTGAGTTTGGTTTGAGCTTTGAGTCAAAGGTCAAGACCAATCTTTTTGTTTTTAATCTAAAATGGTTTATTTCCCATCCCTTATAGCAGTGTGTTATTGGGAATAAAGCTGGCCAACAGCCATCCAGGCCACCATAAGACATAGAGGCTGTGTTTGGAAATAGAAGCTTCTCACTGGACTGGCCCAGGGATGCATTTTTCCAACCCAGTCTCAATAGTTGCCATTAACACATTTGTTTCAAAGGAAAGACCTCTTGCAAGCATTTCTTTTTGATTCACATATTCTGAGCTTTCCAAGTCAGTGGAGACACTATTTTTTGGTATAAATAATAGTAATTTTTAGTAGTTATGCAGTATCCCACCACAATCTGAAGATCTGAAAGTGTGTTACAAATCTTAATGAATTTAGCCCCATGATGCGCCTGAGAATAGTAGTATCCCCAATTTACAGCTGCAGAAAGTCAGGCACAGAGAGATTAATGCAATCATTAATGGAATCTGATCCTGCAATCATTTAATCACACACATAACTCCCCTCACATGAGTGGTCCCTTTGAAATCAGTTAGACTACTCCCATGAGTAAAGTTATGTATGTGCATAAATGTTTTCAGGATGAGGGCCTAAGCAACTTCTAAGGCCATGTAGGAAGTCTGTGGCAGAACCATGAAATGGAACCCAGGTCCTGGCTCCTGAAGAAACCGTCCTTCCTCCAATCCTTGTTATTGTTATCACATGGTATTCACGTTCTGGATGGGGAGGAGCCTCTCAGTTATGTAGGTGGGGCTTAAACTTGGACCAGAAATTGTACCTTATGCAGCATAAAGTAGTTCTATGTGGGTATCCCTCAAAGCTCTTCCTGTGGCTCCAAGCTAGTGTGGAGCCAGTGAATAGGCTGGCTCTGTTGCACCTCCTGTTGACTTTGCAGTACTATGACCTGTTTTTGTTTGACACATTTCTTATTAGCCCCTGGTCAGATCACCATGAAGCCTGGTTAGTTGCAGGCAGAGTGCTGAATTTATGAGTTCGTCCAGGCTTCGTGTCTACTCACTAACAGAGGTGTTTCTCTGGACAATTTTTTTCTCTTCATTTTGTTATGAGAATGGACTTTCTGTTCCAGCTACTTTTAAAAGTCATAAATTGTAGCTAATTTTTTCCCTTATTTAAAAAATAACACAACAAAACCTTATAGCAACAGTTTATTGCTCTAAATCTGTTTGTGGGTCATTAAAGAAAAAATCTCCCTCGGTCCTGCCAAATAAAATTCGTACATCAGCCAAACTGTCAAAGGCAGATCCTGCAACTATGGGATGAGAAGGTTTATTGCACTTTCAGCTTCTGGGGAGTGGTGTTATAGCAACAGGAAGCTGGGTCATTGATGGCAAACTCATGGACGCTTCATTTCTTCATGCACACTAGGAATCCATTAGGCAAACTGACGACAGATCCCCAGGCATTCCAGTCCATATGGCACACCTCTGCTAAAGCCAAATGCTGGACTCTGCCCATTAAAATGTGAAAGAAACAACCCAATGGAGAGCCCACAAATTAGAGAAGCAGGAAACCTCAAATGATGTGCAAAAAAAAATCGTAAACGTTTAAGAGAATTTTTCCATAACTTTTGCTTCGTAACTCAGCATTTCTGATGTTAATAAATTACAAACCGGAGTCTTTGCAAGATCAATGAGGCCTTTGGACTCAGATCCTGAACTCTATTCGGCAGAAAGCAGAGGAAGCTGCAAAGTGAGCTCTGGAATATGACAACAATTTCCTTTTGGCTGGATAAAAATGTGTCTGAACCAAAACTTTGGTCAGAGCTCTAGACCTGGGTCCAAAATTCATATCTCTGTAATGGGCCTATCCAAAACCCTTGAAACAAACACACCTGAAGGCAGGAGCATGGGAGGATTGTTTTAACTGAAGAGACAGAAGAAGTGAAAGGCAGGGAAGCTGGAGGCAGAGAAACTAATAGTGCCAGAGAGACCAAACCTCATGGACCTGGCAACGTGGACAGAGAGAAAGGGGTGGATTACAGCAGAGGAAGTGACAAAGTTTGGCTGTGAAGAGAGAAAGAAATGAAGGCATGTAGCTTAACCCTAGGTTTGGTGATTGAATGATGAAGAGGATAGTGGTGCTGTCAAATGTTGATAGAGAAGATGGAGAGAAGTTAGGAAAAAAGGTAAATTCAATTTTTAATTTGTTGAGTCTAAGAAAGCAGAGAGGAAATCCATGACAATAAATAAGGAGAAATGGGAGACTGATCAGAGAGAGACATTGCAGAGGGATTATACTTATATTTATTTATTATGATTAATATTACGATAGTGCCCAAAAGGCCCTAATCTGGATCAAAGCCCTTTTATGCTAAGTGACCTACAAGCACATGGTAAGATATGGTCCCTTCACTGGAGAGCTTGTGCTCTAATTTAAGGGGGAGAGAGACCTGGGTATAGTCAAGACATATGTTCTTCTTTCCCCATGAACTTTGCTTTGTGGACAGTAACATCCTGTTTTAGATAGTAAGATATGAAAGAAAGAATGCAGTTACTGTAGTCCTGACACTGAGTGAAATATCCACACATGATCTCTTTTGACCTTTTGCCAAAGATTTATCAATTTCTAGTCACACCTGATTTTTACGGCAAGAGTTGATTAATTTTGTTAACCCTGGGCCAAATTCCCTCTCAAGAACACCTGTGCAACTTCACTGGCATAAAAGAGGTTGCTAGAGTGTAAAACAATAGGCAGAATTTGGTCTGTTAGATTTCAACTAAGTTATTTCAGATTCATTTGCTAAGTACATATCCAACTTCTACATTTTTTGGTATCATTCAGTTTGCTGCTGCTGAATATACAACATTGAACATCTATAAGGCTGAACCATCAAGAAAATCTAAGGCTGCTCAAAAAAGAGACAGCTCTTAGGCCATTTGTGCTTTGTAAATTTGCGAGTTGTTTGCCAATATCGATAAGTAAAAAGTCCATGCCATTTAGAGGAAGGGTGGTTTTGTGGTTAAGGCACTAGGACTTGAGAGAACTGAATTCAATTCCTGGCTCTACCACAGACTCCCTGTTGCTTAATCTCTGTGTACCACAGTTACACATCTTTAACATACAGATAGAAATACTCCTACCCTCTCATAGAATCATAGAATATTAGAGTTGGAAGGGACCTCAGGAGGTCATCTAGTCAAATCCCCTGCTCAAAGCAGGACTAACCTCAGCTAAATCATCACAGCCATGGCTTTGTCAAGCCGCAGCTTAAAAACCTCTAAAGGTGGAGATTCCACCACCTCCCTAGGTAACCCATTCCAGTGCTTCACCACCCTCCTAGTGAAAAACCTTTTCCTAATATCCAACCTAGACCTTCCCCACTGCAACTTGAGACCATTGCGCCTTGTTCTGTCATCTGCCACCATTGAGAACAGCCTAGGTCCATCCTCCCTGGAACCTTCTTTCAGGTAGTTAAAGGCTGCTATCTAATCCCCCCCCCCCCCTCATTCTTCTCTTCTGCAGACTAAACAAGCCTAGTTCCCTCAACCTCTCCTCATAAGCCTTGTGCTCCAGCCCCCTAGTCATTTTTGTTGCCCTTTGCTGGACTCTCTCCAACTTGTCCACATCCTTTTTATAGTGGGGGGCCCAAAACTGGACACACTACTCCAAATGTGGCCTCATCAATGCCAAATAGAGGGGAATAATCACTTCCCTCAATCTGCTGGCAATGCTCCTACTAATGCATCCCAATATGCTATTAGCCTTCTTGGCAACCAGGGCACACTACTGACTCATATCCAGCTTCTTGTCCATTGTAATCCCCAGGTCCTTTTCTGAAGTCCTGCTGCCTAGCCCATCGGTCCCCAGTCTGTAGCTGTGCATGGGATTCTTCTGTCCTAAGTGGAGGACTCTGCACTTGTCCTTGCTGAACCTCATCAGATTTCTTTTGGCCCAATCCTCCAATTTGTCTAGGTCCCTCTGTATCCTATCCCTACCTTCCAGGGTATCTACCACTCCCCCTAGCTTAATGTCATCTGCAAACTTGCTTAGGGTGCAATCTACCCCGTCCTCCAGTTCATTAATGAAGATGTTGAACAAAACCGGCCCCAGGACCGACCCCAGGGGCACTCCGCTCATGACTGGCTGCCACCTAGACATGGAGCCATTGATCACTACGCTTCATCTGTTTTTTCTATTTCGATTGTGAGCTCTGTGGGGCATGGACTATCTCTGTGTGCCTGTAAAATTCCTAGCACAAGCTGGCTTTGATTTTAGTTGGGGCCTCTAGACACTATTGTGCTACAATTAATAATAATTTACCAGGACACAAGGATAGAAATGGTATCTAGTCAATCTGAAATCACTAGTCACTTTTAAAAATATTGAGCAATGTCTTGAGGTGATTTGGAAACAACACTAAGAATTACCAAGCATTAAGTTTCTGATTATCTTCCAGCATAAACTGACAGAAAACGAGGTGCACTTTTATGGGGTATTTTTAACATCTCTCTGTGTATGTGGAGAAATGCTAGCCGATTTTTCTTCATCTCATTTTTTTTCAGTCATGATATAAGTTTCCTATAGAGGATCAGAAAAGGATGTGGGTGTTTATAATTGGTGTCTTTCAAGGTGCTAGCCACAGTGTACTGGCTTAGTCAAGAATGCCTACACCATGGAGCTAGCTGGCTGTGCAGTACTTTATTTCAGTAGTTGATTCTACCTATCTCTCTGTGACTTCAGCAAATCATCCTTTTTAGGCAAGTCACAGAGTGGGGCATTTGAAGTTTGTCAGACAAATACTGAAGCATTGAAATATTTACATAAAAATATCAACATCTTCCAAAAAATCATATTTGAGCTATTGCAGTTATTTCCTCTTCCATATATAAGGGGGAAATGTATGGTAAATTTTAGCAAATATTGACATCTTTGTGCAGCAACTAGTGTTTAAATGTTGTATTTATAAAACCAACCTCTTCTTCTTCTTCTTCTTCTTCTTTTTTTTTTTTTTTTTTTTTTTTTTGGAGGGGGGGGAAGGGGGAATGTAGTTCTGCTGTGTCATTTTTGCACCCACACTAAATTGCAGGCAAGTATAAGTAATTACACATCTCTTTGTGCCTGCAGATCAGGTAGTTAAACCTATAACTGCCAACATTTTCACCTCCTATTAATTGTGGGCATAGAAAAAAAGTGCTGGTGCAATTATTTTGCTCCTTGAAAAACTGGAGGCCAAATTGACTTCTAAATAAACTTCATTGAGTTAACTGTTCTAAAATAAATTAGTTAATTATTATTCATACCTATTAAGTTTGTTTTGTACCCAATCTTTATGAGTTCTTCTTTTTCTAAACTACTATGAGGGCCAATACCCCATTGCACCAAAGAAACGAAATTCAGACTCAGCTTTCTCTGTTGCACCAAAATGTAGCATGCATGAAATTTTGCAATCTTAATGAGTTCATGCCTCTACCCTATCTAGGGCCAAACTAAGGGTGGTAGTGAAAGTCTTAGCTCTGAATATGGAAAATATTCTGGTGTATATTTAGCTCTTGAATGCTCTTTATTTATATGATGGCAATGTGTATAGGCCGGAATGGGGATCAGGACCTTACTGTGTAAGGCACTGTACAAACCCAAAGCAAGAGATTCAGGTCACACAGGAAGACAATGACAGAGCCGGAAATTGATCCTGAATCTCAGTCCAATGTCTTAGTTATGAGTGATTTTTCCTGATGCTGTCTGGGGCCTTGTCTACACCATGTATTAGTTCACACTAGAGGGGTATAAATTCTGTTGTGTAGTAACTGGCCCGTGTGGACCCTGCTAGCTCACATTAAAAGTTCCCTAGTGCATGGTCATGTACTCCCCTTTTAAACAGTCCTACATTAATGTGCACTAGGGAACTTTTAGTGTATGCCAGCAGGGTCCACACAGACCACTCAGTGCACAACACACTAGCGTGCACTCAAATTTACAGCCATTGAGTACAGACTAATGCACTATGTAGGCAAGCCCTGGGTGTGCTGACAGGCAGGAGAGAGTCCTCATTATTGGGACGCACTGATAGTTTCCCTCCTTTTCAGCTGCCCAACCACAAGGGTGATCCCGCTGGCATTCCCAGAATACCAGATGTCCTCATACGTCCGGGAACAGTGAGGGCTTCCCCCTTCTCCCCTCCATCTGATACCTGACAAAAAATCATCCAGTTTTGTCTCAGTACCAGTCGTGGGGCAAACCTTAGAAAAGCAAGACTCTCCACTTTAAAACAGGGTGAATGGCCTGCCTACCAACCACATCCACAGGCACTGTACCTGCCACCTATCTTACACTGCAACAGGAAGCTTTTTTTATTTTAAGAGTGTCCTGATCAAAACCAAGGAAACACACATTGTGGTAGGATAAAGTATTAGACAGAAACACAGTTGAGTGTTGTTGCTGGGCCTCTCTTCGCAGCTCAGTTTATTTACAGGTTGGAGAAAGAGTGCATGAAAACCAGGGGTTTCGGTTCTCAGGGTTTCACATAAATATTTTTTCCGGTTTTGGTTCATGAGATTTCACGCCCCCAGAGTTTCAATTTGGGTTTCAAAGCTAAAAGGAGTGAGCTTCATGTGATTTTTAGCCAGGTGAGGCTTCATTCTGAAACACAGAGTCTCAGTGGTTCATGAATTGCGAGTCTTTCAGCAAATTGGAGCGGAGTTCTGGGTTCCACCAGCACTACCTGCAGTGTCTTTCTCCGAACCTCACAGAGTACAAAAAGAAAGCTTATAATTTAGATCACTTTTGTAACCCCGGATGTTGCTACCTTGTTCGACAGTATCAAATGGTCACTGCTGTAATGTCCAATCCAAGCTGACAATGTTGTGAGGGTTGGGAGATGCTGCCAGAAGCTACCTGATTTGTTCAAGCTTTGACACCTGAACGTCAAACACACGTCCTGATTTTGTTACCCAGAGTATTTATTTTTTTTATTGCAGTTAGCACCCTGACCGCCCATTAGGGTATGTCTGCACTGCAAAAAAAAAAAGAAAAAAAAAAGAAAAAAAGAGGTGCATTCTTAACTCGGGTCAGCAAACCTGCGTTAGTTAACTTGGGTTAAAATAGCTGTGAAGACACAGCAACTCTGCTTTTAGCTCAGGTTTGCAACTCAAATAAAAGCCTATCTGGGAGCCTGGAGTTGAGCTGTTATCCCGACTTAAAAGTTGAGTTGCCACGTCTCGATTGTGATTCTAAGCCGAGTTAGCTAGCCTTCGTTAAGGACGCACTTTTTTTCTGCAGTGTAGACATACCATTAGAGTATGGCCTTCTACACTGCTCATGTCACATCATGGATTCAGACTCATTAGGAGAGATGAAGAGAGGTGGAAATAGCCTGTGAGATAGTAACCATGTTAATAAAAGTGCCTCAACGTCAGGAGGCTCCTGGGGCAAGGGCAGCAAGGAGGCAGGGGCTTGTCTAGTCTCATTTCCCCTCTGCATCACTGAAGAAGACATGCGTCCTGCACAAATTCAACACTGGTATATCATTTTCTGAAGGACAAGTCAGACTGATATGGACAAATGCACTCCTTTCTCAGGAGAAACACCTCCTTTTTAAAAACCTTTCCAAACTTCCAAATGTTTGAGAGAGATCCTAATTTAACTCTTATATTTAATATAAGTCTGTCTGTCTATGAGAGTTTCAGAGTACCCATTACGTTGATATATCAGCATTAATGTAATCAGTCATGGCACTTTCTGGTGGGCTGAGGGTTAATCATCACTTTTTTCACAGTTACTTTCAGACTTTCACTGTGGAAACATTGTATGTGGCTGGACCAGACTCTGTAACTATTCTTCTCTGGTGCAGACTCTGCCAAACTAGTTCACACCTTTGTAACCTCAAGGCTAGTTTATTGCAGTTCATTCTAATTAGCACACCACTTGAAGTCCATCCAGAAGCTTCAGCTAGTGCAAAATGCAACAGCTCATCTCTTGAATGTGACATGCTGGTCTCAACATTTGAACTTCTTGCTTGGAACTGTTTGCCTCTATGGTTACAATCTGTAAGGTCCTTATGGTCTAGGACTCAGTTAAAAGAGAGATCTCTGTTTCTGTATCCTGTTGTAGGAAATTAGATTATGTGGAGCCCGTGAAGATGTGTGACTTTTTCTTTAAAATTATTTCAGGAAGCCAAGGGAAAGCTCTACAGTGATGCATAGAGAGAGGGAGTAGATACAAGGATGATAATGTGTTCCTTATTATAAGCAAGGCTGATAGCATCACTTAGTATTAAGTTTGCCTAATATTTCCCATTATAGGACCCAGGCTTTGGGTGCTTATAACTTCAAGCATTTGGGCCGAAATTTTTCATGCTGGGTTTCTGATTCAGGCTGATTTTTTTTTTTAAATTTCAGCCTCAGACAGGTCAGCCATTTTCAAGAATGAGGCTAGGGGAAAAGATGTTGTTTTGATATTTTTTTAAAAAATGCTAGTGACCTTTCCTAACGCTCTAACATCCTCATCTTTTGAAGCAGAGGCTTGAAATTTGGCAAGGGAGTGGTGATCTTTATGTCAGGGACGTGTCTTTTGCCTTCTACATGAAAATCTGCCCAAATTTGGCCAGCTTGCAGGCACTTGCAAAGTCACAGTTTGTGCATGCTCAGTGGAGACTTCTTATAGCTTAACTGCTACAACAGCTGAAGATTTTGTCCACACTGGGTCTGCTCCAGCTCAGGGATGAGCAGGACTTTCCCTGCAATTACTGCTTTAGGCTGCTGCAGGCCAGAATTGGGGCCAGGCAAGGGAACTGGGACTGAAAGTCGGTGGAGGGAAGACAGAGATTGGGACTGGGGTGAGAAACCTGAGGAGTGGAGACTGAAACTGACTAGAGGAGGAGACTGGGACAGGGATGAGGCAAGGAAGACCCAGGACTGGACAGGGACAGATTGGAGGGGATGGGGCAGAAGGGTTAATCTGGGGGAATTAGGCAGAAGAATCTGTGACCACAAGAGAACGCGCCTCTCCAGAGATTGGAACAGAACCCAAGATCCCGGTGTTCCCTCTGCTGTGGCTAATATCCATGAAACCCACATGATCACATGCTCATTTTTCCACAGGATCCCTGCCTCATTCAGTGCCTGGGATGGAATGGGTATGAATCAGGGTTGTGCAGTAAAGGAAGCTGTCCGTAAGACCCCATGCTTCACTTGTTGCAGAAGTTGGAAGGTGTGTAGTGACTTAGGCAGCAGATTGCAAGAAGAGAAAGGATGCTCCCATAGGGGTTTGTCTACATGGCAATTAGACACCCACAGCTGGCCCATGCCAGCCAACTCAGGCTTGTGGGGCTTGAGCTAAGGGGCTGCTTAATTGCAGCTACAGCCCAAGCTCTGGGACCCTCCCACTTCGCAGGATCCTAGAACCCGGGCTTCAGACAAAGCCCAAATGGCTACACGGCTATTAAACAGCCCTTTAGCCCGAGTTCCAGAAGCCCAAGTCAGCTGGCATGGGCCAGCTGCAGATGGATGTCTAATTGCAGTGTAGATATAGCCATAGTTAAGGCAGTTGAATGCTGTCCTGGGGAATTGGATTCTATCCCTGTCTCTGACACAGAGTTCCTGTGAGATGCTGGGCAAGTCATTTAAACCAAACTTTTCCTGGGAGATCATTTATTGTGTATTCCTTATTTTTTGGGTGCCTGGCTCGAGACTTTGGGATCTGATTGCAGAAATCCTGAGTGTTCACAGCTGCAGCTGAAGTGAATGGGAACCTTGCTTTGAATATATAAAGTGCTGTATAATGCTACGTATTCTGAAAAAGACAGTTTCTAGATGTCTCAAGTTGAGCACCCAAAATTAGTTAATGCTTTCAGACCCTTGTCTCGCTGTGCCTCTGTTCCCCATCTGTAAAATGGGTATAATAATACTCTCTCTTTTCACCAGAGTGTTGCAAAAATAAACTAGGAACACAGATACTATAGTGATGAGCACTATTGAAAAGCCCAAGAAGAAATTAATAATTCTGTCTTCAGAGCATGGTTTGAATAGTGGACAGTAAATAAGGCATGGGACCATCCATTGAACAATGAGGAGAAAATAAAATATTAATAGCTGCTCATTAAGTGTGCACACTGAATGAGGCTGAGGTCCTGTGGAAAAAATATGTGATCATGTAATTAAAGACTGTCTCATAATACATACAGACAAGGGGGCTGAATTAAGGTTGCACAGGCAACTTTTTTGGAGGCTTGACTTTGCAACCTTAATAATAAACTTTTAAGGTAGGAGGTTTTTTGTGTGTAATTCTGATAAAGTTCCTTATCCTCTGTCCTCTGTTACTTTACCATTGTCAAGTGACAGGGTCAGCAAAAGTTATTCTGAGTTTATGGCCCACTAGTTTAGATAAATCACTGAAATCTATATGCTGATAGCACAGGTGTGCAACAGTTGATAAACAACAACTTGTGTTTCACCTATGTAGGATATTAATAAAATTACACATTGGTATAGTTGTTTTCTCCCACTAATGCTTTCCCATGTAAACACACATTCTGTAAGGAGGGAGAAATTTTCCACTGAAGCTTTAGTACCAAGTTTTATACAAAGGATTAGGCCAAATGCTAACCTATCTGATTTCCCCTTTTTTCCATTTTTAATGCAGGTAGTTTAAAAAATTGTGGTCTAATGCTTAGAGCAGAAGATGGGATGTCAGGACTCTTGGGGTCCAGATCCTCATATGGTGTACAACTCCACATGCTGATTTGTACCTGCTGAGAATCTGGCCTTTGGTTTCTTACTCCTAGCCCTGCCGCTGACTCTCTGTTATTTTCATCATGTCCCTTAATTCTTCTGCTCTGCCCCCACATTCTCAATTCCTCCATCTTTGAAATAGGTAGAAAAGTATTATCATGCCCAATGAGGGATTGAGAGACTTAATTAATTGCTGGTAAAGCATTCTGAGATCCTTGGAAGACTGAAATAATCGTGCAATAACACTGGATCTATTAGAGCTAGAGGGGAATTTAGGTCTGAAAATAGGGCATCTATAAGGAGACTCAAGCTGTGTGAAAAGTTTCACAGGGGTAGCCGTGTTAGTCTGTATACAGCTTGAACGAGAGTCCTGTAGCACTTTAAAGACTAACAAATTTAATTTCTGCAGGCATAAGCTTTCGTGGGCTGCAGCCCACTTCGTCAGATGCAAAGTGTAAAGTCTTTAAAGTGCTACAGAACTCTCGTTGTTCGAGCTGTGTGGTTATCAGTGGGAACTAGTGATATGATTAAAACCTTTTAATGCCATGGGCTTTGTTTTGGGGTTCCCCTCCCACCTTAGATATTGTAGTTCTGTATAATTTGGTAAATACTATTTTAAGTGCGATGCTGGTAAAACCCAACATGTTTTCAAATACTGTGGTGTGAAATGCTGACAACCTGCTGATCGCTACATGGTCAAACCGTTACTTTCCTGTTTTAAGAAAGCAAAAGCCATAAGTCTCCTGCTTTTAAAAATGCGTTTTAGATCATAACCCTCCCTTTATTTCTGTTTACACCAGAATCTTTCTGTTTTTGTAAAGGTTTCTATTCTGAAGTTTACACCTTCGACACCCATGCAGGTCCACTGAATCTAGCTAATTGCAACAGGGCCACAGACGTATAACTGAGGATAAAAAAAAAGTCTATGCACCTTTATTTATATATTTAATTTTGCAACTTTACGAAAACATAACCAGTTTTACCCCCAATTTGTTTTTGAAAGTCTGTTTTTATTTACAGTAGTAAGTACTGTGCTCCTTTTTTTAACCTAATAATAGAAATTGATAACATGGAGATGGAGCCATACAAGTACCTAGATCGTTCATAGAAAACTGTTTAGTTGTAATATATTATATGAGTACTGGAGCTGTATTTTTCTTGCTCAGTGTGGATTTGATCATTTGCCCCATAAATCAGTGGAGATTCTTCTAGTCTGAGAAGTTCTTGATTGGGACTTAAGTGGCTTTATAATATAACTGATATTATTAGGTAGCTGTTTGTATATTTTTATTAATCACGTAGACTAACAAGCGGTTTCTCTAGCTTTTTTTCTTGTTTTGGGGCCCTGCATTGCGAATAATTATAAAAGTACATTTCTCACTTGATGATTTCTGTATTTATCATCATTTCATATCAAGTGAAAAAAAATTCTTCCACCTTCTCTTTTTCCGCAGATCGCTGATGACCTTGGAAATGAGAAATTCTGTGTTGATGCTAATCAGACTGGAACTGGAAACTGGCTGAAATACATCCGAGTAGCCTGTTCCTGCGATGAACAAAATCTAGCTGTATGTCCGATTAATGACCAGGTATGCTTCTGCTCAGTTGAGCCATCACAATGTGTTAAGTTTTATGGCTTTGGCAATTATCAGGTTGCTACATTCACCTGATCACTTTAACAGGTTTAATACAGGTTTGCTTTGTATTTAGGGGAAAAGCAAACCATCACCATGTGAAAATTCAGATGATGTATTTACTAGGTTCAGTTGAGATAAGAGCCCTCAAGTCTACATGCTTTTCTGAACGTCTCTGGTTTGGGAATCAAACTTGAACAAGATGAATTTTGGCTTTCTCCTGAGATTTGTGGTGTTTCCTGAGTTAGGGCCAAATTAACAATACAACAGTAGCAACTTTTCTCTTGATATCCCTTTTTTCCATTCTCTATGAGTTTTAAGCTAGTCTAGGGTTCACATTTTATTTTTGTTGAACTAGCTTTTCACTCCCTACATATACTTAGGCATGGAAAGATTAGATTTTTATCAATAAATGTCAGTAAACATCAATTTCACTGTGCACACAACAAAAAAATGTTTCCATCAATAATAATTGCAATTTACAGATAAGCACAGTAGGAAAAATGTTGCTTGAGAACTTATTAGTGTCAAAATCCAGTGATCTGGACTTTTTGATTTAGGCTTGTTACAAATAGACTAGCAAATGACTAGTAAAAACAAGTATGGTCTGTCGCATGTTTTCACATGTGATGTTCACAACTTGTGTTTTAACAGTTTATAAAGCTTTAACTTTTTAAATCTTAATGTCTGCAGTCCTCATATACTTATTGTCTGCATCTCCCCCCCTGCCCCCAATAATTTGCCAAAACTAAGAAAATTTAAATCAATAAAAATTTTAAAAATGCTTAAAACCCATAATTTTACACAACTTTGGAAATTTCAATTGATAAATATCTAAAAAATCCAAACATTGATATAAAATTGTATCTGTACAAGCTGCTTATCTCCCCCCCCCCGCAGCCCCGCCCCTTCCCCTCCCCCCCCCCCCCCCCCCCCCACAGCCTCCTCCCACATACACACACACACACATTAGACATAATCTTCTGTCTGTGATGTCACATTTGGTTACTGTGGAGATGATGATGATGGCATCACAAGGAAAGTATTATGGCTCTGCATGAGGAATAAGCAGCATGAGTGGTTAAACTGAAACAAAGATTCTTTTTTAGTGTGTATGCAGATTCATGCCAGTAAAATCTAAAAGAAGCAAATAATCAGATAGCCAGCCAGCCAGGCAGTCTATCTGTCTGATAGGAAACAAACACAGAACTGCTCCTAAGTGGTGAGCCTGATTCTCCTCTGTCCCAGACCTTGTGTAGTTCTTTACACCTGTGCAGAGTGGGTGTAAAAATCCACTGTTCTGTTTTGGTGGCACTTTACACAAATCACACATGGTGTAAAGCAGTGGAGATTCAGTGTTTTTTCCCTCCAAAGTTTTGCACATTGTATGAGCTTTACTTTAAGGAATTAAAGCTGCTGTCTGGTTGACAAGGTGATGTGGATAACTTAGGTTGCTTTACTGCCACATAGCAAGCAGAATAAAATCCCAGAGGAATCAGTTTGTAAGACTTTGTTTGTTCCTGAAGTGACTCTCTTTGGTAGCAGATTGACATGATACTGGAATTTGAACAGAATTTATGCAATTTAAAGGCTTGTTCATAAAGTTGCACAATGTACGGCAACATGGAAATGATGGGGAAATGAGGCTGGAGCCATTTAGTTTTCAAGACATCATGTTTCCAGTTTCAATAGCTGCAGTTTTCTTTTGTTTGTTTTTATCATTCTCTGGCACCCTTCAGACATGGAGACTCTTGGTAACAGAGCCCCCATGGGGATGTTATCTCTTCTTTGTGAGAGTCAAGAAAATTACACACATTTTTCTTTCCACTTTTTCTGCAAATGCTGCAAGAGGAACCTAATTACAATCAGCAGATTATCTCCAGGCTTTTTGGAATACAAGACAAAGGCGAATATACTCCATTCCAGTGGCCATAATTTGGCAGGATTTGTAGAACACCAGCACTTTGGCTGAATTAAAGTGGCTGAGTGGGATGTCCATTCAGCAGCTGTGCTGTTGATGTCAATAAAATGATCTTTTTAAGGGCACTGGAATGGTGAGAATCTCCTGGCCCAAAGACCTCTCCTCTAGTAGGGGAAAACTGGAAAGCATTGTCAGCAAGCATGAAACCTGAATTCTCTTGATTAAAAAGAAAAATGAATGGAGATCAATGCTGGTATTTCATTGTAGTCCAAACAGTAGAAAGTGCATGTTGTACACTGACAGTGATGGATAGAAAGTCCGCTCCCAAACTGTGAACCAAGTTTTTGTCTGTATTTAAGTGGGGGGAACGGTTACAGAAACTGTTGAGAGGGGAATAGAATACAAACCTAATAGGCATGTTGTGGGGATGTCTGTAGCACACTCTCCTTGTGGAGGAGATATTACAAGGAATTCATATGATTTTGATAATGATATTCCCAAAGACACAGTCATCTTCCCTCCTAGACAGATGACAAAGTGTTGCGAGGATTAATTAGCTAGTTTTTGTAAAGCACTTGGAAGATTTAAAAATCGAAATGGGTACATGATGAACAATTAGATCTGGGGATTTAGAAGACCTCAAATTGAGAAAAGTTCAAGTCCAGGGTGTTGATTCAGGCCTATCTCTAATGAGAAGTACAATACTAATATTATTACTACCTAGCATTGTAGATAAGTATTTGGAGTCTGCTGAGAGGGAGAATATATTTTTAACATGCATGTTACTAAGGAAGGCATTACAAGAAACTCTTCAGTAGAAATGGAAGCCAAAATATTGCTCTGACTCCGACACAGATGGGCATGTCAGTTCATATAAAATGAAAATTGACCTGAACTTTTCACCCAATGCTTGACCCAATAAACGTAGCAAAGTTTGAAATATTTTAGTAAGCTTTTTCTCATTCATATTCTAATATGCTTCTTTATAGCTTGACCTTGGAGATGACTGGAAATATGAAAGTCAAAATATTGCAATATTTGCAGCCTCATTTGTGGACCAACATGGTCTGGATGAGGTTTGGATAAAAGCATCCAAACTTTGGGTAGCTTATATAAAATGAACTCCTGATTGCTGTGATGCCCGTCCAGTACTCGTCATGAAACCTCTTCTAACAAGGACCCTTCTAACCAAGAGCCTTACATCTATCATCAGCTCCGTGCCTCATATCATAAACTGCTCTACGCATTTGGTAGCACAAGGAGCTGGATCCCATATCTCAGTTTCAGAGAGTGACAGGATAAATATCATAGGGGCCATTATGTTTCCCCATTCCTATTACAGAGACCTTTACAGTCCTTCATTCTGTGCAGATTATACTGGTCTCCAGGCAGGCTACAAATGGCCTGATTTCCTCTTAGTGCATCCCACAGATTATCTGAGCTCAGACTATTACACTAAGTCATATACTTGGGACTCCCCATAGGCTCTGCAGCTCCAGTGCAATCGGATAAACGATCTAATACCTTCTGGCACCGCCTTATACGTTTCTAGCCCTTTCCCCAGTTAGTTATGTTCACTCCCTGAGTTTAGAAATGTAGTTTTGCCTAGTGGTCAATTCAAGCAGCTCTACCTACATCACACCTGCCATTGACAAAAAGGACCTTCACCAGGAATTTGAAGAAGCCATTTCCAGTTTCTGAATTAATCAGTCTAGCCACAGTAATAAATAAATACAAACAAACAAAGGGGATCATTAGAGGTGAATAAGTAACTCCAAGTTTGGGCTTCTTGCAAAAATATTTTAGACTGAATAAAAGAGAGCAGAAACAGGCCAATTTGGTGTTAATGTACATTCTTTCTGTTAGAAACATTAACCTTTAGAGCATTAGCCTTTTCTAAGCATGCCAGATTAATGCTTCAATTGAGAGCAACATGTATATATTTTGCCAGCAGCTAGAGGGCTAAACGATTATTTGTATTATATATGATTTTAAGACCAATTAATTAAATTTCTTTTTCCTTCATCTGGAGCTTCTTGGTTGTGCATAGTTTCAATTTATGTAACAGTCTAATTAGAAAGAACTGCTGTTTTGCACTCACACCAGACCTGTCTTCTCTACCTTCTGTTACATTCTAGTCATTTCCTGTGTATTTGCTTTATTATAAATTCACTAAAATATACATCAAAAAAAGAAAGGTCGCAAAATGGTTATTCAAGAAGAGGGAAATAAAAAGGCCATGGAATGTAACTAGACGGTAGGCATTTCAAAGTGTTTTCTCCCTCCAACCTCTTTCCTGAAGCAATGAAGACTTTTAGGTCAAGCCAGCTGGTAGGAATAAAAAGGTCCAGTGTACGAAGTGCAGCAGACAATGGTGATTGATAACCAGAAGTCCCAGACACTTAAGTAAAAAAATCATAGGCATAACAACACCAAGGTCAGGATGTACTTTTTCTCAAGCAGCTCATTATGACAGTCTGTGGTCTTATTTGAATGGGAGCAATAGGCCTTACAATATCTGGTATAGTCAGCAGCTCACTGAAATCCTCATAGGCTTTATTATCATTGTTATTATTATAATCAATTTCAACATTTACGTGGGGGAAATGCCAGTAAGCATGTCCATGCTGGATTAATATCCTTACTTCCCTCCTTCCATTTTTCCATACTACCTTAAAAACACAAACACAGCTTCCTTTTCTTGGAAAATTTCAAACTATTGACATTATCTAGGGGTGACTCTTCTTTGCACAATTGCTAGTGGATGGTCTGGTTTGAAGAGTTTCAATAGATACAGACAGGTCTATAATTTGCACCTGAAGTTATTTTAATTAGTATGAAAATATCTATAAGCCAATTCCTGCTCCCACTGAATTCAATGGAAGTAGGTTCAAGTCATTGCAACTAGCCAAAGTTGTCTTTTGGATGAGAAGAAAAATTTATATTTTGAACTTTAGCCAATTTAAAGTTCTTAGTCACGGTACACTCACTAGACACCAAAATCCAGGTTTAGAAATTTCTAATCCAACCCATTAGAACCATTAGGGTCAAGAGGAGCAAAACAATGAAGATACTCTGTAGACTTTCAAATGCATTTTAAATCACATTGTGGCTAGTTAAAACCTCCGCAGTTAGACCCCCATTTACACTGATGGGGGAAAATCATATTTCACTCTTCACTCTCCTTTCTTTTGCTGACCCTTATTAGAATTCAGTGTAAATAAAATAATAATAATTAGCACTCATCTAAATTCCAGGATGCAATACTTAAATCCAGGAGTAATTCTGTGCAAGTGAGCAGCATTATTCACATGATATATGGTTGTAGGGTTGTGGCTATTGTGTTTTACAGACATTAATCTTCCCAGTTATCATGTGTTATACATTTAGCATACCAGATTATCAGAGCTGAGGTCACACTTCTTTCTCATGTGCTATAAGCCGTGAATAATTCTGATTCTGCCAGGTGCTGAGCACCATCAGTGTTTGTCTCATGAGAATTTAGCCAGCTCAACACCTTAGAGGATCAAGCCCTAAACCATCAAACTGAATGTGATTTTTCAAAGCAACTGAACATTTTCAACTTCTGACTAACAAACAAGTTAATGTTAATTTGTCTACAGCATGGAGCACGTTCTGTCTGTAGAATGGGACTCAGGCTAGATGGAGAAAGATTCAACCATAGCCATTCAGTAGGCATGCAAAGATTAATCTTCTTTCTTTAAACATGTAAAGAAAACAAAAGCTCTGTAATAAAAGATTTCCCCTCAAAATAACTAAATATCATTGTGCTGATGAAAGCCAGGGCAAGCTTTTAATCAAAACCATTTGCTATCCAGACAAAAATAATATATGTTTACATTGGGACATAGTCCTTTTCACTCTTATTTGTACATACATAGGTCTGAGCTCTGATCTCATTGACACCCATTTAAAGCAGGAACAACTTCAATAATGCCAATAGTTCCAGAGGGGTAGCCGTGTTAGTCTGTATACAGCAAAGACAACGAGAGTTCTGTGGCACTTTAAAGACTAACAAATTTAATATTTGTAGACATAAGCTTTCGAGAGACTTAGCTGATGAAGAAGAGAGCTAAGTCTCTCGAAAGCTTATGGCTACAAATATTAAATTTGTTAGTCTTTAAAGTGCCACAGAACTCTCGTTGTCAATAATGCCAATAAAATTATTCCGGATTTATGGAGGTGTGACTAAGAGCAAAATGTGGACTACTGAGTGTTTTCTTAACTTCTTTTAAAGTAAAATGTTGCTTTTCTTCAAAGACACTAGTTATAACATTTTATCCCCCAGTTCCATTTTTTTAAACCCATTCTCCAAATATAAATTTTAGCATGATGTTTTTTAAACTAATACTTACAGGGTAAATACTGCAATCCTCACTTAAAAATTAATCAGAAAAAAAAAAGTACCCACCAATTCAAATCAGAGTTCCATCTAAGTAAAAACTGTACAAGGCCTGAGGAAAAGCCATATAATCTCTTCAGTATATCTGGAAAACAAATTAACACTTCTCTGCTGTTTTATCTTTTCTGCTGCCTTCAAAGAACAGATATTTAAACAATCCCTTCGTCTGAATTTTCTATAGTTTAGCAGAGGATAGAAAATTACTTGTAAATGTGGTATTTGAATAGAATGGTATGGAACTGGTGCATTACCCATTGCAATATTTTTGGTACAGTAGCAGTTTTTCATTTCTGTATTGTACTAGGATTATTTGAAAACAGAAGGATTAGCAGTTAGGAGCAATGCTGATTGGAAAATTAGGCCACTGTTTAGTTTTATTTTAATAATTATATTATTTTTACATAAGCTATCTTGGGCCCACGGTCTCTAGGCACATAATGCAATGTTCTAAAACATACAAAGAAGAACTCGACATGGCTCAATAGAACCCAGAGGTCGATACTGCAAAGCAGAAACACATCCAAGCAAAAGCAAAATATACAATCCCAATTCACCTACAAATATGGGCAAAGTCCTGAAGTACTTACCCGGTACCGACTCAGGGAAAACCACACTGGAGTGATATAATTTACATACATCTGACTGTATTTTTAGATCAACAACACTTGGAAATATTTTTAGTGTTGTTCACATAATTTCTAATATAACTAACTACTTGCAAGAAAAAAAAAAAACGACGTCAGTAATTTGCAGTTTAAATTGTCTCAGACTCTGTACATCACTTCTGTTGCACACCGATGCAATCAGTGGGTGCGCTTTTTGATCTTTGGCCAAACACTGCAGCTGTTTTCTCAGTTCTGTGATGTGTGCTTTTCTTAAAGTAGAAAAATGCTATCACGATGAAGCTTAAGTAAATAGCAGACATCACTCATACAACAGGTAAATAACGCTGTTTCTAATGAAAGATACTTGAATAATGAGGTAGTATTCAGACATACTTTGTTCATTCCACATGTTTCATCTTTGTCTATTGCATGGATATTGAAAACAGTTAGACAATTACCACATTGTTTTCAACTGTCTGTCTATTTCAAGAACACTCTTTTCATAGAAAAGATGTACAGTCTTTGACTACATTGTGATGCGCTGTTAATGAGATGGGACTTAGATTAGGATCACATTGCAGTTCTGCCTCTTGAGTAATTTTCAGTAATTGTACTAAATGGTTTTTAATATGCTGCAAAATGTTTATCCTAATCAGAGCTAGATTCCTCCTAAATATCCCCAGCACCAGGCTAACATCCTTAGAAACACTTGAGAAACACCAAATTTTAAGGGGGGAAGAAAATAAAAGGTTCTCATAAAAATGCCTGATCCAAAGACCATTGAAGTCACTGGGAGTCTTTCCTTTGCCCTGGGGTTCGGGCCTCAACAGAACATAGATTTGTCTTTTTTTGTTAATAATTCATATCTAGCCATAGGATTTTTAGGAAAATCAAGAAGTACAAACAGAAATGTAACATTTTCAAGTCTCTGGGAGAGCATTACACTAAAACTAAATCTATGTTTTTGTATTTTCTTTAATATTTCATTAATATTTGTTTGGCGCTTAAAAACTTTAATGATGTCATCATCTGGTGTAAGAAAAATGGAAAGAAAATTAATAGGACTTTGATTAAAGTAGAGAATATAAATTATTTTAAAAATACAATTTTTATATGTATTATTTAATCTGATATTTTTCAGTTCACAGCAAACAAAAGGGAATAGGTTTTAAACACAGCGGTACTTTTAATTAATTCAGAATTGCAGTAGCACAATTGCAAGATGACGTTAATTATTGTAACGAAGCATGGGATAAAATGACTAGCTTTTTTCAGAGTAATTACTCTGTCTTGTATTTTTATGTTTTTCTTGATTATTACTAAAATATATTTACCTCAGCTGCTTTTTGTTTTTGAAAAAAAATATGGCAGGGGGGAACCTAATGATGATATTATATTGAATTAGATTTAATATGAGCCACTCATTATTATGGTTTTGAAGTTTCGGGATGAAATCCTGGCCCAGTGAAAGAAACGGGAGTGGAAGTATTGACTTCACTGGGGGCCAGGATTTTACTCATGATTTTAGAACATCTGCTCTTTATATTTATGTATAAAATTGAGTGTCCATGGACTAGATGCTCCTGCAGATTTTGCTCTGTTTGTCAGTATTGGTTTGGTTTTGGATTATTAGCTCAGAGACATATGTTCATTTGTGGGTATCTTGGGTTTCAGAATTTTTTCTTGGTTCACTGACATAGATGTGAGTAAGTGGTACTAAATTATCAATGTTGTACCTACTGGGACAAACCCTGAGGTGTTTACTCGGGTAATTCTTACTCTGACAAAATTCCCCCGGAGTCTTACCTGAATAATGACTGATCTGAAAACTGACCAAGATATTCAGTATTTGGCTAATCGTGTCCATTTCATGAGACAAGAAAGAAACAAGCGTCATGTGAAAATGAAGAAAATCCTTTTTGAAAAAAGTAATGCTCCATATCAACTGTAGTTTTCCTTTGAAGTCTATCCAGAATGCAAATGACTATGATTTGCATATAACAATTAAGCATATTCTCTCTGGGATACGTTCACTTTCCCATATCGTATTTTTAAAAATGGGAATGTGTTGCACTTCTATAAAGCATTTGGTTTGAGGACCTTGGGGCACTCTTCAGTGAGAGGCCCCAGTCCTGCATGTAGCTCTGCATAGGCTGACCCCTTGAGCCTGGACATTGTCCCATTGACTTGCGGGATCAGAGCTGTTGTAGACCCGGCGAAGCAGTGAGTCACAGTCCAAGAGCAGGGAAATTTTTCACGAGACGTTTGCAATGATTCAAAACAAGCTAAATCTGGAAAATGCAAGAATGGGATACTCGTCAATTTGAGATGTTCCCAAAATCATCGGAAGTCTAATGATATTTCTCCCTTTGCTATTTGGTATCATGTCCATGTTGATAAAAATTCCAAATTAAACAACAGAACTTAAAACAGCTTTAGTGTTAGAATTCATTGGTCTGCTGTGAATGTGATATTATCCTCGAATTAATCTCTGGCTGAAGTTAGAAGACTTTTAAAATAAAGAAGCACAAATAGAGACAATTGGGGGAATCAAATGAATTGTTTTAAATTTATTTAGCAATAATGGAAATTGTTTTTTTATTTTTGCCTACCCTGATTTGTTCTGTATTAGTTGATCTTCAAAATGGGGATTTTTATTGCAATCCAATAACCATTGTTTGAATCTCAGGCCTTTTAATGAAGAAAGAGCTGTGAAAATAAAATCCTCAGCCTGTTTGAAACTTAGACAGCTGGCTGTGTAACCCAAACTTCCTTTTCCTTTGATTTGCAGCAAAGTAGTCTCTATTACATGCATAATGTAGGGAGGGTCTCCAGAGAGAACAGTCCTCACTGATAAGATTAGGGGGAGTGTCTCAGACTTGAGTTCAGATAATCGAGAAAGGATCACTAAAGAAATCCCTCTGTAAGAGAGATGCACCGAATGAGGATGCAGTAGCCAGGATGGTCCTTCAGTGCATGAGCTGTCACAAGGCCTGAAATACCAGCTGCCTCTCTCTAAGTATAGAGGATGGTTTTTGTCACCAGCTCCACTGATACTGGGATACCTTACTGGAAAGCTTTAAACTTGACTCAAGTCTCTGAATTGATGCACCTTACCTGGAGAAAACAGGTTAGACATTCAATTTCTTTTCTCTTTTTTAACTTCTTGCCAATACTGGGTTCTTTTTCTTTTCGTGTTCTTGTTGGCACTTGCTTTCATTAAGTCCCGTGTTTTGATATGCTTAGTGCCTTGAAACTGGTCATAATGTGTAAGGTAGTCATGTCAAACAGCATGTGGGGTCTTTTATGTACAGGTTTGTGTGATGATAGATTTTGCACGCACATTTGGTATGCGTGTTCCTAAATTGGTAGGAGGAGGTTGGGATGAGATGGCCTTAGAACAACTGTTGTATGAAAAACAGGGACAGAGGAGCAGTGTAAGGCAGGGGGGAAGAGGGAATGCCTGTAGTTTTGGATATTTATTGTCAACCTATTATTTTAGTTGGTAAAGACTGCCCCCTAATGGAAGGACTCAGAAGACAAAATGAAGCACTCCACACAACTAGAATACACCTCAATATTAGGTGTGTTGTTTAAAGAAACTCAGTCCTCTTAAAGTCACTAAAAATAAGAAAAGTAATTGCCTTCCGCTTCTCACTTATGTTTAGGCCAACCAAATATATTTCTCAACAAAGACGTATATAATATTAATTGAATACTCAAAATGTATTGAAGGGAACCTATACCTCTGAATGCTGTTTGTTAATGAGTGAGGCTATCTTACTGAATAGTAATGATACACTGAAAATGATGTACTTAGTAAATTCGTTTTTCCAGTTTCCTCTCTTTCTTTAATAGGATAAAAATATGAATCATAGTGCAAGCTGATATCTGGTGCTGAAACATTTGGCTGATTCTTTCCTCAGACAGATCTCTCTCTTTGCTTCAGGAGAATCAGGTCCTGAGTGTATAATTTAACATGATTATAGTTAAATGCATTTCTTAGATTGTGTCAATTTAAAATAACAAACAGACAGAAAAGAGGAATAACAATTGAGATAAGCAAGATATTATTTTCCCGTGAATGTAATTACTCCCAGGGTTACACCCCTCCATAAACTCCTAGGCTGTATACTTTATTAATAAATAATCTAGTACTTGAAATAATTTACTGTTTTATGGTAAGCTACCACTTCTGTATTCATCTGTAACGTGGAATATTAATTAATTTATGTACCTGAGATTTTCTGATCTCACAAAGGATTCATTCTGCAAAAAACTCAGATGAGTAACCGTATTCAACTTTACCCCACTAAACTCAGTGAGACGCCTTATGGGAGTAAAGAGAGTAATTTATGTAAATTTTGGCCAGAAAACAATGAAGGCCCAAATCACATGAGGTGCTGAGCACCTGTAGCTCTCATTAACTTCAGCTGGGGTTGCAGATGCTCATAACTCCTGGGAATTTGGTTATTCTTGTGTGTTGCAGTGTCTGTATGGAGAAATGAAAGAGAATAAATATTCATCCTAGGGATATTGATCAGTACACATCACTAGACTTATAGGAATTTTGTATGTTCATTTCCTATTGAAACAGTGGATTAGCGGAGATTGAGTTATTATTTCAACTAAATCAGTGAACTATGAAAGTGCTGAATAAAATCTAGCTTAGACTCAGAAAAAGAAACTGCATAGGAGGTGGGGGAAGGAGACTTATAATTGATTAACTTGAAAAAAGAAAATTCTTATGCGCCTGTTATGTAAACACCATGGTATTTATTCACCCCCTGCTAAAAGGATTGCCCAGTGCTAACAAAACCTTGCAATTGACTTTTAAGGTTAATAACTAATATCCATTGAATTCTCGGGGTATTGGTATTAGAATAGGGCAGAGTCCAACAAACTTTTTGGAAAATTGGAAACCTTATTGGCCTCACATCCAAGGTGCAGAACTTCTTGAACCTTTCCTCCTGGCATATTGCCTTTCTACTTTGCGAGGGACATCCGCTCAACTCCCACCACTGGTTTCCTTCTAACGGTCCCATCTCTGTGCTTTTTCTTTGCTGCTCCTTCATTAGATGACCTCTCAGTCTTTGTTTACTGGTGCTCCACTCTTCCTCAGTCAACTTTCTCCTAAAACCTCTTTCCTGTGTTATCAACAAAGAAGTGTGTGGTTGTGGATGTGTGTTTGTGTGTGTAAAACTCTAATTAGTGAATTAAAATAAATAAATGTAATGGAACTTCACGTGTGCATACCAAAACTGAGTAATGGTGTTATCTTATTACTGTTGCCCTCACCCTTCCCACCTCATTGTTTGCTACTCTCAGTTGTTGTGTCACATCTAATGAAGCTGATGGGAGTCTGCATGGGTGCAGGTGTCTGCCCAGATGTAATAATTAGCAGAATAAGGGCCATAGACTGCAAGCTTATTGGGATTGTGCTTTTCTTTCTTATTCTGTAAAGGCTATAACACGCTTTTGGATGGTGCGTAATAAGTAAAAGTGTCCACGACGTAGTGTACTTAATACACAATACCTGACATGTTGATACACATATATTGCTTGCAGCATTACAATCTTTTATCTCTTGGATTCAATGAATTTTCATCTTGTATAAATAAAACAAGTGCTATTCCCCTCTAATAAATGCATCCCTCGGGTTCTTTTCAGGTTTATGCCTTATACACAAGTAGTCAAAACTCATTCCAGTGCAGGAGATCTATATAAGTTCTTTCAGACCATTTGAGCCCTATATTATGCAGTTCAAGTGGTGCATATAGGACTATTTGTGGGCTCTGCTCTTGAGTGAATTCCACCTGTGTTCCTTTGATAATGCTTCAGTGCAGCAAGACAGATATCTAAGATGTGTGGTATCGTACTCACCAAATTACAAAATGTTTGGGCAATAGAATGCTAAGTTTGGCTCACAATATTTTGAATAGGGACAGAGTGGCTTAAAGAATGACTAAAAGATATCGCATCTTTAAGGGCCAAATACTCAGATAGTGTAAATTGGTGTAGCTCCATTGCTATGCTAATTTAGATCAGCTGAAGAATTGGAGGGCAGAGCACCAGCTTGACTCTGGCCTTAACAAGCAGGGACCAAAGCTAATTTTCTGTCAAATTTATTTTCTATTTACTTTAACAAATATTAGTTCAGTAACCTTATGACGGGGGGAGGAAGTTTTTGTGTAATCTGGATGAGAGCGGCTCTGACTGTAAATACTACTTTATCATTCAAACCGTATGAAACTCTGACACATGTAGAGTATAAATAAAGGCAGAGAAAGAGCTCTCAGTAGCAATTATCAAACAAATCAAGTGACAGCCTCCCCTCTTAGTCAGAATCATTTGTGTTATTGCGTAAAATTATAAAATGTTGCTTTGCATATTTAACGTGTCTGTCTCATTTTTGTTTTCCTGTCTCCAGATCTATTATAAAGTTATTAAAGAAATTGAGCCAGGAGAAGAACTGCTGGTGTATATGAAGGAAGGTGCCTATTCTCTTGGGAACATGCCACCTAGTCTGGAAGGTGAGGTCCTTGTTATTAGCTAGCATCTCTCTGCACCTCAGAACTGGGGGTAACGAAAGCACATCCTGTGAGAAACTGAGTCTCCACGGTGGCCTTGTCTGTTCTGCAGCTGCAGACTGTTCGACGGTTTTATGCTTAGTGATATCTTTTCTCACTGGTTAGATTGATTGCCTTAGCCAATGAAGTCTGAGCAAAAACTTTTTTTTCACTTAAACATAGGCCTGGATACACTAATATATAACATTAAGGAATGTTGTGGCTTTGAATCCTGCAGGGGGCAACTCATTAACTCCCAGAGTGATCGTGGTGGTTTGTTTGCACTAAAAGTGAGCCAAACCATTATGAGACTTGCAAACCATGCTGTGTGTTTTTAGATCACAGGGCAAATGTGGCCAGTGCAAAAGTTGGAACAGCCCTTGTGCTGTTATAATGTGGATGGCTCCACAACATCAACTGACAGTCAGCTGAAGAGTGAGAGTGACAAGCTGGATGAATGATCACAAATAAAGTTAACATCTTCATTGCTACATTGCCTAGCAATGTGTGTCTTTCCTGGTGGCATATGGGAATGGCAGGTCAAGGCGCCTGGCACGAATGGACTCACCAAGCGAGCAGATTGATTAGAAGTATATCGTACTGTGCATTGAGCAGACCTAGGGAATAAGGCTTTTTCTCTAGCACTTGCATTAGCATAATCATTTTTCCCCTAAATACATTGATACCAATTACTAAAGTTCAGTAACCACACAGGATATCTAAAGAGCCATGAAGCTTTCGTGGAGGAGTGAGTGTTTCATAATAGTTACAGCAAGGAACTGTGAGTCAGGATGCCTGGGTTCTGTTTCTGACTATGCCACCAACTTGCTAAATGAAATTAAAGATAACTTGCAAAGAGAGAAAACTGATCTTGTGTCCTTCCCCCACTCCACGCCCCTTTTATGATGTTAAAGGTGGCCTGAAATGATTTTTTCAGCTCAAAGGGGAGAGGGAAGAGGGATTGCTGCTTGTTTTTCATTCGAAATAGAGGTCTTATCTCCAGTGGAATGCTTTAGGACTATTGGAGAACTAGTGATATGATGACATCATGAAAATGAAGAGTGAACTTTGAGCAGCTTTAGAAAGGGGAAGGGAAATAGTCAGACTATTTACAACTTTGGTTTGGTTTTAGAAGAATTTTTAAAAACTGCCTATTTATATAGGTGGCAAGAATATCAAAATTCTTATAGCAAAGGTTTAAAAAAAAGCCCACCCAAACCCAAGACTTTTAGAAGGACTACAACCCTCTTGCTTCAGGCATGAGCAAGCTTCTACCTTCTAGGGATCAGGAAGAAACTTTCCGCGGGGGAAGGAAGGCTTGTCTGAACGTCCCACGGCAGGGTTTCTTGCACCTTTTTCCGAAGTTGCTGGTGGTAGGCACAGTCAAAGACAGGAAACCTGGCCAGATGTGCCCTTGGTCTGACCCAGTCAGACAGATCCTAAGTTCCTTTGTTTTTGGTTTGTTTATTAACACTTATTTAACAGAGTGACCAACATTTTGATACAGGGATGTGTTCATTAAAGAGTCAATATCCCCGTTCCTTTCCCTCAGTGTGACAGAGCTCACAATTCAAGTGCTCTGCGGCATGGAAGTGGTCTACCTGCACAAACGCTAAAGTAAAAACCTAAGCCACAGAAAACCAATTTGAAAACGTAACCTTGTAAGCCTCCTTTAAAGAATCAAAAAAGAGCATAAATCCACCCCTTTAAAAAATCCTTTGTAAGTCACTATGAGTAACACTGAAACAATACTCTGTCTCACTAGGATGTTGTAAAGCTAATTTAACATGAAGGCCTCTGTGCTTCCCAAACAAAAGTCACTATAGATGAGCTAAGAACTAATATATTTTAATGTGCTTTTTAGTTTGGCTTTAATTTGGTGACGATGAAAGTTAAATACTAATACAAGAGGTGGGTGAACTATGTACAGTGAACAATTAGCTGAATTTAGTCCATATTTTCTGTTTATACATAGACTGTGGGAACAGTTCATGATTGGTTCAGATTTGTTCACTATTATTTGATGACTGATTTATACTAATCTATTTCATTTTATTGGTTATTATTTGTCTATTGCTTTACCTAATCAGTATTTGAAAACTGAGCTATTTTGATTGGACATTCTGATCACATGCTGGGTTTTGTTCCTTAACTAGTACATTAACTTAACTCCTAGTTTCAGAATTCTAATGCAAATACTTACGATTATAAATGCAAAATCCACTAGCTGTGAATATTCTACAGTATTTGTTTGATATTAACTGTGAATGGTCCTACCAAAAACCTCTTTTGCTAAGGGTACTCTGAAAAATGAATGAAAAAAGAGTTCAAACACAAAAGATACATATTAACTGAAGCATTCAGATGAATATTTCTGAATAATTTTTTTTCAGTATTCTCTCAGAAATACTAATACTATTCTTGAGAGCAAGAGAGAGATGTGAATAGTTTCTTCCTCAAAATAATGGTATAAAAACTAAATATAGCTTTGATAATTTGTGTAGAAAGAAAGAAAACTCAAAGCTGTTTAGTTTAATGTAGGATGATCTGTTTTGCTTCAGGGATTTCATTTTTGTTTTTAATTGACATTTATTTGAACAAGCAAAAACACTTTGTTCCCTATAATACTCCATTGTTGTCATTATATAACATTTATCTGCATCCTCCTAATCATGTGTCATGCTTTTGCCAGCTAATTGCTTTCAAATTATAATAGCCCAACATCCAATATTTGTCTTTTTGATACTTTTTCACCTTCAATAATGATATCCTCCCCTTGTCCCACTCCCCCCCATTTAAATTATGAATTGCACAAGAAAGAAAATGCAAAAATGTTCCACACAAATATAATTATCATAAAAATCTTTTATCCAAACCCCAGCCGAATGCAATAGACCCCTTATCACTGCAGGAATTTTGAGTAGGGTTCTTGAACTCCTTTGAGACTTGAGTCTGGTAGATTAGCATGTAGATGCCACATAATTGTGTTCCCCTTGGTTTCTCTGAAAGCTATTAGGCTCTGATTTATTTTTCTGTTACATTCCTGCTTTGTCCTGAGTGTTACTGATGGAACTTAAGATAGACGCATATAACCACAGATTTGACAAACAAGACATTGAGCACTGGCAGCAGTTTTTGTTGTTGAATTTTTCTTTTTGCTAAGATATTGAAGTAGGAACCTGTCTGTGAAGGGCACAGTTTTTACTTATCGTGCAAAAAGAAAAACAAAAAACAAAATAAAACCTTAATGAACCCAAATCCATAAATAGGAGGTAGAATGGACAATCTAGTGATAAAGGCACAGATCTGGGAGTCAGGAGACCTGAGTTCAGTTATGAGCTTCCTTTGTGATTCCTACAAGGTGTTGATTTAGCCTTTATCTGTGTGTTGCACTTTCTTTCTCTGTAGCAATACACAAAGGTCAGTCATGTGAAGCTAAACTCGCTCATGTTTGTAACTATTTGTTTGCATGAAAACTCAGAGTTCAGAATGCAAGAGGAGCATTTATTGTGTGACATTTTGGGGGTTCAGTTAACATCCTTGCCAATCAATTTCTTCCCCTTCGAAATGTTTAACATATTTCTAGATTTCCTAAAAATCAGATAGTAATTACAACTAATGAGGACATTTTTGGATGTGTGGCTACCACAATCTCTGTAATCTTTTGTATCTCTCTTATACATTTTCTTTTCTAAATGTTCCATGTGAAGAAAATCCATTTCCCTGCATGTTGTCCATCCTCCATGATCATGAAAAAGCTGTTGTACTTGATAAGGGAAGAAGAAGGTTGTCATGCGTTTCTTCAAAATAGATACTTTTTTTTTTTCAAAGATTTGAAGCACAAAGAACTTTATCTATAAAATATTTGTGGCACAAAGGGAACACAAAGCAAAAAAGAAAAAATAAACGTGACTGAACTGAGTGAATTAGTAAAACCACGTGGGAGCCTCGTTTTTAATGTCATTACTTAACAGAAGCCTTAGTGGACCAGATATTCAGCTGGTGTCAATAGAGTTAGGCCGGTTTGTGCCAACTAAGGATCTCTCCAGCCATGCACAATTTACAGTAATCCTTCTCACTGTGGGGAGGACAAGGGTGGGGACAGAATTAGCCAAAGAAGAAGAATTAACAGCTATAACAAATGTATTTCATATATATGTAAATAGTAATCTCTAAAGCTGTGCATCAGAGCAAAATATGTGTTATTTTCCTTAATGGTAGCAGGAGTTCTACTCAGGTATTGTATATAGTGCTGTGATGTGTGCGTGTGTGAGATAGAGATAGAGAGAGAGATCTATATCTAGCTATCTAATAAAATATTCTCCTTTGAGAACAGGTACCCCAGAGTTCCTGCTAAATCTGCCTATATTCATCTGCACATTTCAGAGCTAGAAACTGGTTCAGGTAAAATAAGAACCAACCAGAATCACCACCTAAATCTTGAACTAAAACAGGAAGGATTTTTGAAGTTTGAAGACATTCTTTGTTAAATTGTCTCTGATGCAAAAAAATAATCCCATTCACCGCTGCATCTCCTAGTTAGGGGTAGAAGCTGAAGCACCAAATTGCATTGAGATGTGAGATATTTTTGTCCTGCATGGAATTAGGATACATTGGGAATTTCATAGGATATCAGACTTTCCTGGGATTTCCAAACCAGGGAAGTTTAAAAAAAAATAAGTTGAGACATGCTATGGAGAAGCAGATGAACTTTTGATTAATTGTCCAGACCAAAGCTTTTGAAGTTAAATCGCCACTAACTATTCAAGAAAGAAAGAAAGATAAAATAGGTCCATATGATGAATTACTAAGATAGATAATCTTGTTGCCAGAACAGTTCAAGATAACTGAGGGACTTCTACAGAGGGAAGATCCTGTTATCATGCAGGTGTTAGGGAAGGGGTAGACAAGCCAAATTGGACCTGTATCACCTCTGATTCTCTGGAGCCCAAAGACAGAACAAAAATATAGGCGTGTTAACTGCTGCCGGCAATGACAGCACTTTGCAGTACAACTTGCAATGTGAATTAGATACTGAGATATGGGAACAGCATGGGATAATCATCTGCTGCAGGATGCAATGAGATCAAGATTCAAGTGATGTATGATAGAAGTGGAATGTCTTGGTGAGGTGGCCCCATCGGCCTGGGCTGTGGACAGCCTGTGCGTGATGGATGCAAAACAAAGCATGCAGGCTGAGCCTTGTAATGTTGTAGCAACCATCCCAACGGTCTGTCCCGGCACCTCTGGATGTATTATATCTTGGAGAAGGATAATGCCTCCAGGAAATGCTGTTCATGTAGTAAGCCTGCTCCCCGTGCCCAGCTTGGCTCTGTCCCAAAAGAGGCATAATTTAGCCAACAGATATGTGCTGATGGTGTCTTAAATTTAGCCTGGTAACATCTTGTTTTACACCATTCTATCACGTCGCATAAAATGTGACAATGTAATATGATAGCTCAATCCATTCATGATTTTATTTTATAAGAAACAATTTCTTGATGACAGGATAAACACAACAAATGCTGCAGCTTACACTGACTTGTCAACCTTCTATTAAATCTGGGTAGCTTTTCATGCCTCTGTTTACAGTTCTCCGTCCCTGATGACACAAAATATGTCACTTAAATATTGGCTCCATTTGAAAGACCTCTAATAAACATAGTTTCTTCCCCTAAAAACTAGAAAAAGGAGCCCAATCCAGCTTCCACTAAAGCCAAGAGCACTTTGGCCATTGACATCATCAGTGGCAGAAGCATCAGTCCCATAGTCTATCATCCATCTAAACTAGTAGAAAATGGAGGGAACAAAGAGAAAATTTCACTAATTTTACCCCTTCTTTCAAAATGTGATAAAAAATGTTTGAAGAAAAAATTAATTTTAGAAAACGTTAACTAGCTTGTCATTGTGTGCCCACCTATCCTCATCCATTCTTCTCATCTTCAGCAAGTCACTTAACTTCTTTGTTTCATTTTCCTCCTGTGTCCAATGGGAATAGCACCACTGACCTCCCTCCCTCACAGGGAGCTGTGAGAGCTAATTTTTTAGTTAATATTTGATTATTTTACCTATGAAGTGCTGTGAATGGTAATTATTATTTATTATTGATATTTTTAGTTTAATTACACAGCACTAGGTAGTATTGAAAATTAGGGAGGAGGAGCATTAATATTTGATTCATAAACGAGGAAGTAATAGAGCCTGGATCTTATTGTGACTTCACTTATATTGGTATAACTTGGTTGACTCCAGAAGTGTTCCTCCTGATTTACACCAAACACAGCCTGGGGCCTTGTAAAACAGACTAAATGATGCGGATATTTTATGTAAAAGTTTGTGTTGATTACCTCATGCACTTTAGGGCAGGGAAACCTGTTAAAAAGTTTGTTACACATCTTAGAAACACCCGTGCAGGACAGACAGACACACCCACACAGACAGGGGAGCAAGGATTATAGGAATGCTTCCTGTCCCCTCTCATCTCCTTTTTTTATACCACAGATGATCCATGGCAGAGGTAATCAAGATCATGACATTCACTACCAGCTCTATCCCTTTAAAAATAATAATTTTATTATGTCTCCTGAGTTAATGAATCTTGCTACAGGTTTTAAATTTGCAGTAAAACTATTAAAGTGAGAGAATGAAACCTGAATCGCAAAGACTTTCAGAAATGGAGTGGGAAGTAAGGGGGAGAGGGGGGGAATCCAGCATAAAGAGACTAAATGGTAATTCAAAAGCTTCTGTTTCAAGCTGACTGCTGGGTGAAGAAACCCTGGATTGTCCCAACTCCCTCACAGAAGTCGTTCTCCTGGAAAATTTACAGCTCTGAGCTGATTGTTTGACTTGGCACTATGGTCAGGATGCTGCCTTGTAAACTTAATAATAGCTGCCCTCTTTTTAATTTGTTTGACCTTGACTACAATAATTTATTATGTGCATTAGATCTTTTTTTTTAAACAAAGAATTTGGCTCCTTTTTCTTCACTGCATGGTGCTCTGGTTTCGAACTCCTCCTCCTTCATATTGCACTGAGGCTGCTACATAACAAGCTTAGAGGATTGGGGGAAAAGGGAATCCCTTGAAAAATATGTTCTCCACTTTGCCTTAAAGCAGAGGAGCTTTTCCTAGCATAAATACATCATTATCTTTTTATAGGCTTCTTTTTGAGACCATAATCATTCTGGTTTGCAAAGCTTTCCTCCACATCACTTGGCAGGCCCATTTGAAGAAACGGCCACCAAGTTATTTGTATTTTAAAAACACTTAATTGCAAAAGAAAGAAAAGAGAGGAGACCAATCCTATGTAAATCCACTAACTCCTGTAGGTATCAGCAAAAAGCCTCAACAGAGCTGAGGATGAAAAAAGCAGACAGGGGAGTTCAAGCTGCTTCTGGTCAAGACACTTTTCTGTAGCAAAGAGCATACTGAAAGCCATGGTCTATTCAGGTTGTTTGATTCATGTAATGACACTATTCAGGGTTGATATTAACTGCGCCAGTCCAGTTTATGGATGTGGATTCTATGCAAACAGGCTATGTTCAGATTATGTGCCAGGTATGTCATTTTCTTTACAGGAGAAATAGTTGATCAAAAGAATTAAAATTATTTGGAGTTTCTAATACTGACATTGAACTATTTTGTCTTTCGGTTTTTAGAAGAGCACACGTTTCGCTGTGAGGACTGCGACGAACTCTTCCAGTCGAAGCTGGACCTGCGGCGACACAAGAAATATGCCTGCAACTCCGTCAGTTCGCTGTATGAGACGCTGAATGAGGAGATCAAACAGGAGGGGCTAGGCGATGGGCAGGTCTATGAGTGCAAAGACTGTGAGAGAATGTTCCCCAATAAATACAGGTATTGCTGAGACAACAGGCACTCACCTAGCTAGTGGGATATTGAACTCTAGAAGAAATTATCCAAATACTAAATCTTATTATTTGGAAGTGCAGGAATCAAGGGCGAGTTGGAGGGTTCCGGGTTGGTCCTGGGTGATAGGGCCTTTCAGCTATAGGCCACCATCCTGAATATGGTTCGGACCATATTTTTCAGAAAATCACTTGCAATCAGGCAGCTGTTTGGCATCTCATGTTAAGTGAGTTTGTGGTCTCAGTTCATTCCCTTCAGTCCACTGTCATGGTACCTTGACTATTTTCACACTGCCTTAGAAAATCCACCCTGATTATTGGCTCTGATTGTTGGTCCTCTCAGCAGAATGGCCAAAGCTTGAACAGGTATGGTGACTGAATTCCACCTCACCCTTTACAGGTCAAGACTGAGGCCCATTGGCAGGGCTGGTATGATTGTATTACCTCTCGCTACGCTGGGCTAGTTCTGTGGACAAGCAGAGATGTTCAGTTCTGTCAACCTGGCCCGAGGACTATTTTAAAAAAGGATATCAATATTGAAGTCAATGGGAAAAGGTTCCATACCAGAGAAACATTGCTGTAGGGGTACATTACCTTTGTCTCCTACTCTATCTTACAAAGGTGATCCAAAAATTTCTGCCACAACAAATCTTAGTGACGATTTTCTTGAAAAATATTTTCTGTTTTCCGATCAGTTCTGAAGTGGATGAGAAAGAATTCATTGGGGGGAAAAAACCAGAAAGAAAAAACAGGGTAAGAGTCCTGTAGCACCTTAAAGACTAACACATTTCTGTGGGCATAAGCTGATGAAGTGGATTGCAGCCCACAAAAGCTATGCCCACAGAAATGTATTAGTCTTTAAGGTGCTACAGGACTCGCATTGTTTTTTCAGTTTAGTATCTTATCTTTAGTAGCCATTAAAGTGTGATATAACTTCTAGCCCTTTGTATGAATTTAACGTTGAAGGTTTGAATGGAAATATGTTAATTATGGAGTGCCTATGTGTACATTAAACTTGACACCTTTAAAAAAAAAAAAAAAAGAAATTACAAACAAAACCAAAAATCTCTCTGGGTAGTTAAGCTTTGGCTTTCAGTTATGATTTCCTTTTTCAGATATATAGTTGTATTGTTCTATGTATCCAGATACTATGTTAAGGCAAAGAGCTCTTTGAGAGTTTGATTCATAAAGTAACGCCAACCCCAAGTGTTCAAAAATCAAGAGTCAGGTCTCAAAAAATCACGAGATTGGGTTTTTTTAGAATAAACTTTGGATTCTTTTTATTTGGATTCTGGTTTCTGAACCTTTAGATTACACTTGGGTCACATTGTCAAGCTTTTCCCCACAGTCACAAGGGCTAGAGACTTTTTAAAAAATAAAGGCTTAAATTTTCACATCATTACTTGAGCCCAGGAGCTGGGACTTTAAGAAAAACTCCCAATATTGCAAGACACATGACAAAATTTGCAAGAGTTGGCAACACTTTATTATGTATTAAACAAATACAACAAAATTACAACCTTAACATTCATGTAAGGTGTGCTTCATTTCAATTAGACATTTAATAAATGAGTGCTGGCCAGGAATGTTCATTTTGAGTTTAATTATGGTGTTAGTTGCAGATCTTTGATCTAGATAAATAGAGAAACAGATAAAGCCCAGTAATAATCTGGAAAGTGAAATGGTGTCTAAGTTTGTTCAAGACAAACAGTTAGTTTATTAGCATTACACTCTATCTGAGTTTTGGCTACCTGATAAGAGTTTTAAAATTCTCTCCTAGAAGTTTGACAGTATCTGTATTCACATGTAGTTTTCCCTTATTATTCTTTACCTTTTGTTTTTCAACTTAAGCTGCTTTTCTTCATATCTTAGGAGACTGCAGTTTCCTTGAATTTCTTTTACTCTATGGGCAAAAAAAAATCCATATGATTTTTAAAAAACCTTCTAGGAAATGGAATTATACCTGAAAATCTTACTGCCTCTCCAGTGATAACTAAAATAGTTTGTTTATAGCCTCCAACTCCCTCCTCATTTTAAGTTGTCGTGAGATCCATCCCTCTTGGTACTTATAAATTCCCCATCTTTGTAGTAACTGAATGTTTCACAGCTCCCCTTTGAGGTAGGAAGGTATTATTCCCATTTTACAGATGCGGAAGTGAGGCACAAAGATTGTGAATACCTTACTCACCTTAGTAACTGCACACCAATGTGAGCAAGGAGTTCATAATCTAACCCTAAATGACTTGCCCAAGGTCAGGCAGGGAAGTCTGTGGCAGAGCCAGGAATACAACCTAAGCCCCAGCCTAGTGAAGATTAGAAAAAGTTCTTCAGAATCTTGGCTGTGAGCTGCTCTTCTTTAAAATATGGGTTCAAAAAGAGTGGACAACTACTCAATAAAGTCATCGTCAGACATTCTGTTACAGGGACAGGTACTGGATAATCAGATAATCATGAGGCCATGATTTTCCAGTGAAATAGTGATTTTGGGATTCTTCTATTTTTGAGTGCTCAACTTGAGACATCTTAAAAAGGCCTGAAATTCAAGAAGTGCTGAGCACCCCTACATTGTCAGTCAGCCCCTTTAAGGTGTATCAGGCGGGGTCCCCAAAAACTGAGTCCCCACAAAACACTAGTCACTTCTGAAAATTTAGGCCTGAATTCCTAGGATATTGCTGGAATTCTTAACAATAGATATGTCTAGATTAGAGCCAAAAGGTGTAAACTCCAGCTTCAGGGAGCACAGCCTGCTGGCTCTGATTGCACTAGTGTGCTAAATATAGAAGTGTAGCCATGGCAGTGTGAGCAACTGGAGGGGCTAACCATCCTGAGACCTAAAGTCTTGGACAGAACCGTACTTGGGGAGACTAGCCCCACCTGCCACACCTGCCATAACCATGTCTACACATCTATGTTTATCACACTACCTTGAGCAGAGCTCATTGCTGGTAATTAGCATGCTAGCTGTATTAGAACTAGTTGCCAGTATGTCTTCTTGAGCCAAAATTTACATCTTTCATCTCTAGCGTAGACATACCTCATGTCTCAGACCATAGTGAGTTTACTGTAGAGTAGGCCATTTGTATATCCTGTTTAAAAAATACTAGCATTTAGTTGGTGATATGGAGAGGCAGAGAACATCCCATCACCACCACACCTCTCCTCCCCCTGCTTTCCCCACTATTCCATGCATAGATTAAATTTAATGCCACTTCAGGAGGAAACTACATATTCTTGTCTGGTTCCCAGTAAATCTGTAGACTCCACTTTATTAATAGAGAAACCCTACTAAGATAGCAGGAGAAGTCCATTCAATATACCTAGATTGCCTAATAATTTCTTAGAAGTTAATGATCAAATCAAGAATATCATTAGAGAGCTGAAACAGAGCATTTAGCAGATGACTAAATAAATAAATGTTTGTGCTAATCTCAATAGGTATTTTCCTGTAAACATTGTATTTAGTAGTCCATATTTTCTCTGAATAAATTCATAAATCTCAATTAACCACAGGAAAATAATACAACTTCATGGTGAACATAGTTTGTTTATCAGAATGGATGATTATTCTTCATAATTAATGGCAAGTCAATTTATTAGTGTCTTGTTCAGGAAAATTAACAATCAGAACTTGAAAGGAGAAGAGGATTTCCAGGGGAATAATGAGATTTGATACTGCTTTGGTTCATCAGAAATGGTTATCAGACAGAAGGAAATCAAGCCAAGCACTGAAGGTGTGCTAAAACAACAAGATCCACAATTGTCGTAACTTGTGAACCAGCAAATGCCATCAGGTCACAGATATTTGAATTCAAGTCAATTTTCAATCTCATGAGTTTTTAGGCTGGGAATTTCAAAAGAAACTAAGGGAGTGAAGTACCTAACTCCTAGGTTCCTAACTCCTTAAAGCTCCTTTCAAAATCCCAGTCTTAGGGCCTAATCCTGAGAGGTCGTACACTGATGGAATAGGTCTATGGAATTTAATACAGATGGATAGAGCCTTTCTGACAGGTGTTTTTTTTTAACCATCCCATAAAATTTAATAGAAAATTATATCCCTACTTTAAAATTCTATAGGGACAGTTTAATAAAACCTACTGAGACAATTTAATTTTCTATTAAATTTCAGTGGATCTTATGCTTCTGCGGAATTTGTCTGTACAGCTGAGTATCTGCAACTCCCACTGACCTATGCTTGAAGTCAATGGGGATTGCAAATGTTCCTCCTTTCTCAGGATCGCAGGGTTTACAGGGTGAACAATTTCCAGCTTTTTTGGTACTTGAGTTGCTTAGGGGGAAATTTTCTTTACCACACTTTATGTTCATCCTCAATAGAGGAATTTCCCGTCCTTCCTAGTAATCCCACCACCCATCACAGTGGCTTCCCTTTACCATTACCCCTGGTTTACTGGCTCAGCAGGAGAGCTGCTTGCTGACACACACTTTCAAGACAAAAAGGCAGGGAGAACACTTTGGCAAGGGGGAATTATAGCAACCTATAGCTTTCTCTGAAAAGCTATCTCTGTAATGGCATTATTCCAGCAGCCACTTTGGTTTGCCATCGTCGTCCTGGTTTGAGAGAAGCTGCCAGTTGGCAGAAGTTGAAATCACCGAGTTAAGTAATAAAAGATGTCTGACATTTAAAAGTGAAATGTGTTTGCACCTTATCACATTTCTTTCAAATGTTGAGTCCCAGTGTTCTGGGAAGTTATGGGCTTTGTGCCCATGAAAACGGCAACATGATATAAGGGTCAGCAGCAACAGTTAATGTCTTGTCTTTTCCTGAGGGGATCCTGCAGGAGTCTCCATCACAAAGTACTAGTTTTTTCTTTCATGGACCTTTAGGGTTGGGGTTCATTTTCTCTCTTTTTCACACTAAATGGAGCCCGATTTTGAGTGAGAAAATTCATGAAACATAACAAATTTTGGGGGGGTGGAATGGGCCCATTTTCAAATGTGAAATTAAATGCCAAAAGAAGAAGAAAAAAGAAAAAAATTTCCCTAGACACACCTTTCATTGTTAATATGTTGTTTACTTTATTTTAAAAGGATTTTGAAGTCATGTGACATGACAAAGTCCATGTCAACTAGTTAGGCCCGACAAAAACAATGTCTGTTGATTTTTGTGTCTGTCACCATTGCTAACCACCACTGTCTCTCTCAAACCTCCTTGGCACGGTGACCCTGAAGAGCCATGCACAAGACAGGATGACAGCAACTGTAAATCCACTGTCAGCAGGTGTCTTGTTCAGCCTGCCCCTAAATAGGAACCAGTCAAGGACTACACCATTCATTAGTTCATTTACTGTGGCTGCATGCCTGACTTCTTTGCTGTCTATGTGTCTTTCTTTCCTAGCTTGGAGCAGCACATGATCATCCACACTGAGGAGAGGGAGTACAAGTGTGACCAATGTCCAAAGGCTTTCAACTGGAAATCAAACCTGATTCGTCACCAGATGTCACATGACAGTGGCAAACGATTTGAATGTGAAAACTGTGTGAAGGTATGGTTCAGGGGCAGGGCACGAGGCAGAGTGGGTTCACAGCATCACCCAGGAAAAGACCTGGTGAGCTGGAGAAACGACTCAGCGGGAATAATCAAACACAGTGACAGTCGGCACAGTTTTACTTTCTTAAGGAATGACGAACGTAACCATCATTCAGAATCAGGTAACATGAGTAAAAGGAAGCAAAGAAAAAACTCCTCAGCCTAGGGTTTAACCCAGTCATGTAAACTTGGGTGTGGAACCCAGTCTACATTTTATAGCCCTTTCCCAAGCACTGCAGAGCTCTTTAGATTGCAAGTGAACACTGTGAAGCATGTATGTTGTCAGGCAGAGAGATTTAGCTATTCAGAAGCAAAATTTTACTTATAAAATTGGATACACTATAGACTTGAAAGAGGGTGAGATCAGCCAACAAGTGAACACGATACAAATCAACACTCACTGGGTCTGTGATCTCTCTGCAATGCGAGGTGAAAATCCTGCACTGCTGAATTCACAATCTGCTCTTCTGAGTACAGTCATGACAAACGAGAGTAGTCAGCCGCCCCTCGCAATCCCCACCGCCACCACCTTTGTTTCTGTGCCCTAAAAGCATTTTCTCTTTTAGGTGTTTACTGACCCCAGCAACCTCCAGCGGCACATCCGATCCCAGCATGTTGGCGCACGAGCCCACGCCTGCCCGGACTGCGGCAAAACCTTTGCCACCTCGTCTGGCCTCAAACAACACAAGCACATTCACAGTACTGTCAAACCTTTCATATGTAAGTTGTCACGGCCATCACAGAGGCCTGGCTTTCACTATAATTGCACGTACCCTGAGGGGGCCCCCCAGCACTGGCTGTACCTCTGTCGAGCAGCTGCTGTAATTTTATAGGTCAGAGCACAAGATGAAATTCCGCATTGATTTTTTTTTTTTTTTTTTTTTTTTTTTGCATGCTCCTTGTTTTTTCAGTAAATATTCAAGGCAGTTTTTGACTTTCTTGTCAAGTTAAAAGCTGAGTCTCACAGCAGTCCCAGCAGTGCCATTTTTCTCATATCTTTTCTTTCTCTCTTTTTTTTTAATGTTCCTGTTGGTGACATAAATAGCCTGATAGAAATGTGTTTCTGGGGTGCCTCAAATCGTGCAACCGTTGTGAGGAATTTGGGAAAGCAGCAGATGCTAGAAAGAAGGCACACTGAAAAAGCAGTTTTTTCTTCTTTATTCATGAAGACTTTAATCTAGACAATATTCTGCAACCATTTAAATGGCAAATTAACTGCATCCTTATAGCTATTCAGAAGAGCATTTCCAATCATTTACCCTGGGGTTGCCTGAAAGCTCCTCATCTCATTTCTTGTTGCCTTTAGGATGTGGGCTTTTAAAAAAATCTATATAGTGCCCATTGCACCTTGGTAACTGTGCAGGAAAGTGCATTCCACATCAGTACAAATGTGCAGGTGGTGGCTACCATGTGGCATCTTACAAAAAGAGGGTGGTCGTGTAGTTAAAGCACAAAGCAGGATCTGTGTTCAGTTACTGGCTTTGAGGCTGAGGCCAGATGTTACATCATGCAAGCCACTGAACTTCTCTGTGCCTCTGTGTCCCCAAATAGGAACAGTGCACAAGGTATTGTGTGAGGTGGAATTCATTAATGGGAATTGAGCTCAACAGATGGGTGTCAGCAGAGAAATACAAAATACTGAGGTGACTCATTTTGCTGACTAGAGAGATGATGTTGTGATCTTTCACTTGGTATATCGTGCCAATTGGCACATGAAAGAGCAAGAGGGAGAATTTGAATCTAGTAATAACTCTACACTGAAATGAACTGTTTCTTCCAACAATCTCTTCGCTCTCTCACCAAAGCAATTCTGGGTAAAGTGTTCTCCTCAGTCCATATCAAGGTTTAAAATAACTTGAGACTGAGTCTGCCCAGTTCATGTGTGACAAGTGGAGTCTCGTGTTAATACTGAATCTGTTAACAACTAGGTAAAATGTAACAAATGTTGATGGGGCTCTCAGGGAATCTTGGGGCCATAGTCCTCTGGAAAACTTTTTCTTTCCATTTAATAGAAAGTATTTGCAGTATTGTGCCTAGCGCAAGTTGGTTTGATGCTTTTATAGCTATAAAACTCAGAACAGCAAGTGAAAAGATTTCACATGGATTTCCAAAGTCATTGCACCTCTGTGCTTTTAAACAAGTATTTTTAAACTCTGCTTGCCTTGGAATGGTGAAAATAAGCTCTGGTATCCTTAGCAGCACAATGGTGTCTCTGCTGCATTACTATCAGGATGAGGCAGGGACTCTTTAGGGCATGGAGAAATGAAAAAAATCCCTTTCTTTGGAACAACTTGGTTTTAATATTACCCTTCATCTTTCCATATGTTTTTTTCTGCATGAGATGATTATATTTTGCTTGTTTATTTGCATTATTAAACACGTTTACCATAGGGATAATGCCAAGCCACAAATCCAATGTTCGGCCAACAAATGTTTACAAAAATTGCATTCTGTTCTGATGGAATTTGCTAAAGTAGATTAGCTCTTTATTATAAATTGTTACATATCTTCCAAACCACAATATAACATCTTTTGGCCCATGTTAAAGGAGACATAGTTAAAATTAAAAAGGGGTTATTTTCCACTGGAAAGAAAAATATACAAACATCTTTTGAATAAATCCAAAAAGGTGACATTTCTCCAAAAATTATTAGTAATTTGAGAGGGAGTTATAAATTCACACACATGGAAACACTTGTGTTCACACAGATGCATATACATGCTCTCTTGAATACATGCAAACACTCTCACAGGCCTACAGATGCTGGTGTTTCATACATGCAAGCATGCAGGGAGAAACACTTCTGCACATGAGAACTAAAGAGTCAAACAGATGTAACTGTCAAAGCCAGGAAATTCGGAGTTAAGGCTGGATGCTCTAGCCTACCTAACGCATCACTTCAAGCATGGGAAGCCCTTCATTGTTCTGTGGCTGCCCAATGGCAGGCAACTCTCTTGGGCTCAGTAACAATGAGAGTCAGCGGCAGCTGCAGAAAAGCAGAGCAACTTCCTGTGACTTCTGTGTTTTGCAGACCCTTGGCAGATCCCTCGGTACAAATTCTGGTGTAATTAGAGCAAACCCATTATTGCTTTCAAATCACTTATCCAAAGTGAAAATAGCGTGGGATTCATTTCTCTTAATGCCTTTGTAAAGTAATAATTAAAAACAAGGAAATAATTAAAAAAGAAAGCAGAACAATCAACAGCCAAACAAAAATCCTCCTTTGGAAGTGTAAAGTAGTTGAAACAATGTATAGAAAACTCATAATACTATATACACAACAACAGGTTGTTAAATGATAAAATAATCATTTGGCCTTTTAATCTCTTTTGATCTTAAACAAACAAAAAAAAGTTTGATTGCTATTTTTCCCTTCAATTCTGCACTGCCTCTGCACTTCTGAGTTGCATCCAGGGCCAGAAACATGAGTGCTGAAATACCATGAAGAAAGACCGTTTTTGTATTAACATTATCACAGTGAGAACTAGTCTGGTCTTGTGAGATTCTTCTGAATTTTTGGGTGCTCATCTGTACTGAATTGCCAAATCTGTGAAATTTCACTGATCATTACTTGAAATCTCAGTAGAACTGGCTTCCTCTTCAGCTTTCCAGGGCTGCTTGGATTTGTCTGGGTTGGAAATATTATTAGAACAGCTCCTCTTGCTGTGTTTTGATACTTCCATTCAAGTACTGATGTAAACCAGGAAGATAATAAATTATAGCAAAGTTTAACTTTTAACCCATGCATAAAAACCTCTAGCAAAGAAGGAAGTACTGCCTTGTCCTTAAACCACAGGAGCGGGTGTCAGTCGATCCAGATTCTATTCTTGCTTGGCTACTAACTTGTGTAATTCACTAAACCTTGCTCTGCCTCCGTTTCTCTCTTTGTAAAATGGTGATAACAACAACTCTCTTGTGAAGTCAGTGATTGCCTTAGTTCACTAACAGGTGAAATTTGTCTCTGTGCCTAGAGGCCAGCCCAAAGTCTATGCACCACTTTAGTCCTCTATAGGTGAATGGTTTGTGCTGGCAATATGGACAGGGGTGAATTTCACCTTGAGATTTACAAGGTGATTTTGAGGTGCTCAGGTAGAAGGTGAAGTAGAAGTGCTTGGGTCATCTGAAAAAGCTAAAACTTTTTTGGACTTCTGAAACAGTTTGGTTGGGTTTAATTCTTATTTCCTCAGAACCACCTCGCCTGTCCCTCCAGGGCTGAGTCCTGTAAAAGTTGTAGCAGGTCACGTTCTGAAAGCCTGATATTTAAAAATCTGTATGGAAAATGCTGACAGAACATTAACTCTGCCACTGCTAGGGTGTCCCTATTAATTTCACAAACACAAGATCTCGCCTCATTACTAGCTGAAGCTGAGCCTTGGTTTGAGGAATATTTATAGAACATCCCTGTGGAGCGGTAACTTACCATTAATGGCATTTTAAAAAAATGATAGATTTGATTAAATGAGGCAAAGTTCTTCTCCCTTCAGCCTTGAATACTTCCTGCCATGCCAGACTACAAGGAAAGCAGACTAGCTAATATAAATAGATGTTATGATTAAAGTCATGATTATCTTTATTTAAAATAATAATAAAAAAAATCCTTGAGCTAGAATAGCACATTACATCAGGTTTATGAAGATTTGCAGCGGTAGAGCTGCAAGTTGATAGATTTGCTTCCACTGGGACTTTTTCACAAGGAAATTGGTTCGTTATTATTTATTATCTGTATTACAGTAACTCTTTCGCGTTTTCAGCCCAGAGCAGGATCCCATTGTGCTGGGAGCTGTACAAACACACAGCAAGAGATAGACCTTGCCCCCAAATGCTTAGATTCTAAATAGACAAGACCGACAAAAGGAGAATTATTATCCCCATTTTATAAATGTGGAGCTGAAGCACAAGGATATTCAGTGCTTTGCCTAAGGTCGTAGAGGGAATCTGTGGTAGAACCAGTAGCTGAAGCCAGATCTGGCAGACCAGTTCATTCTTGGCCCACGCTTTCTCATTTCGTTAACTCTATGGGAAAAGAGGGGCTGGGGGTGGGGTGCAGAGGAGGGGAGAGAAACACCAGCAAAGCTCGTCATTCCCGAAGCGAAGCAATTTCATATTAATTTCATATTGTTTTTGTTTTTGGTTTCTGTTGATGCTTTAGGTGAGGTCTGCCACAAATCCTACACGCAGTTCTCCAACCTCTGCCGTCACAAGCGGATGCACGCGGACTGTCGCACCCAGATCAAATGCAAAGACTGCGGCCAGATGTTCAGCACTACCTCCTCTCTCAACAAGCACCGGCGCTTCTGCGAGGGCAAGAACCATTACAACCCAGGGGGGATTTTTGCCCCCGGCCTACCTTTAACACCCACCTCCATGATGGACAAATCCAAACCTTCACCCAACCTCAACCATGCCGGCCTGGGATTTAATGATTACTTTCCATCCCGACCTCACCCTGGGGGCATTCCATTCTCACCTGCTCCCCCAGCCTTTCCTGCCCTTACTCCAGGATTCCCAGGGATTTTTCCCCCCTCCCTGTACCCCAGACCTCCTTTGTTACCTCCCACCCCGCTACTCAAGAGTCCCCTCAACCACACTCAAGACGCAAAGCTTCCGAGCCCCCTGGGGAATCCAGCACTGCCTCTGATTTCCGCAGTGAGCAACAGCAACCAGTCCATCTCAGGGGAGGAAAAATTTGAAAGCAGCCTGGAAAACTCCTACCTGGAGAAGCTAAAAGCCAGGAACAGTGACATGTCCGATGGCAGTGATTTCGAGGATGTCAACACAACCACCGGCACAGATCTTGATACCACCACTGGTACTGGCTCTGACCTAGAGAGCGATGCAGAGAGTGACAGGGACAAAATGAAAGACAAAAGCAAACAGACTGAGATCAAGCCAGATTATGTCAGCAGTTCTGTATCCACCAGTTCCGCCAACAATGTGAGCGAGCTCCCCCTTTTCTATTCTCAGCATTCCTTCTTCCCTCCCCCAGAAGAGCAGCTGCTACCTACAACGGGGGCAGCCAATGACTCTATAAAAGCTATCGCCTCTATTGCAGAGAAATATTTTGGCCCTGGCTTTATGGGGATGCAGGAGAAGAAGATAGGTTCCCTCCCGTATCACTCCATGTTCCCATTTCAGTTCCTCCCCAATTTTCCCCATTCACTGTATCCTTTTACGGACCGGACCCTCAATCACAACTTGCTGGTCAAGGCAGAACCAAAGTCACCCAGGGACCTTCACAAAGTGGGTAGCACCAGCTCAGAGTCTCCCTTTGATCTCACCACAAAACCAAAAGAGATTAAGCCAATCTTGCCACCACCCAAGGTCTTGCCAGCCCCATCTTCTGGGGAGGAACAGCCACTGGATCTAAGCATCGGCAACCGCATCCGAGCCAGCCAGAACGGAGGGAGGGAGCCCCGAAAAAACCACATCTATGGGGAAAGAAAACTAATGGCCAGTGAAGTACTTCCCAAGATTTCTCAGTCTCAGCTCCCCCAGCAGCCATCCCTGCATTATGCTAAGCCATCACCCTTTTTCATGGACCCCATATACAGGTATTAACATACCCTGCCTTAATCATTTCTTCCTACAGGCTCATTTCCAAAGTGGGGTTCATGACTTAAGGCAGATCTGGAAGTGGGGGTCAGATAGAAAGAAGAGCTGTTTCAGTAAAAGCATGATACATTTGATTGTACGTGCCCTCTTTTGTTAAAGCAGTTAGCGATTTGTGAAGGAAAAGAGCTGTAGAACTGAAAAGAATAATCACTAATGTTATCCAGAGGTAAACATTTATGTAGGGAAAGGACATATTCCTATTTCAACAAGAAGGTGCAAGGTCCATTTAAGAAACCTCAGACACCTTCTAGGCAACATTAAGACGGCACCTCATGTTGGGGAATTCCAAAGAGTTTGATTCAAATAAGAATGCAACAGTTCAGATGCCTCTGTGCAGTATGTCAAAACCCTTGCTGTAGTGATGTGAAAACAAGCTTGAGAGTCAGGAAGCATAGGTTGTATTCACAGCTCTGCCACTGACCTCTTTGATGACCTTTGGCAAGTCCCTTCACCTTCTTTCTTTTTTGCATTTATTCTGTCTGTAGAAATGGGGATAACGATCTTTACCCACCTTTCCAAAGTACTTTGAAATCTACAGGTCACAAGTGCTATGTAAACGCTAAGTGCCATATCATTATTATCCAGATCGCTTTCCACTGCAAACTTGCAAGCGTGTCTTCCTTACAAGATTTCAAGTGCTTGCTGGTTTCAGCCAATGTGAAAATATCACGAGGGAGGCCTTATTCATGGTGTTTTGCTCCTAGTATTAGCTAAACCCAGGGAACGTGTAAAAGCTTAGTAGAAAAAAATAACCAACCTGGTTTTTGAGCCTCCAGAAAGAGTGTGTGTGGATTCAAACATACGATGAAGGTTTCAGTCCTTTTTTATTTTAGAGCTTTTTACAAGTTCTGTTGTAAAAGAAAAAACATGTAGAGACTCCAGCTACAAAATATGGGCGTCATTAAGACATTCTGTATTTCCCACCCCAGTGCCAACAATATACCCTGGTATCGTCCTGCTATTAAAATAAAATACACGCTGGTGGCACAATCATTGTGGAGTGGCAAACACTAATTTTTAGCACCCACAGTAAGTTGGTGTGTCAGATTTGTGACTTAGGCACCAAAATAGTCACTGACAGTTAAAATGGGTATTGGGACCACCTCAGTATCCATTTCAGTATGCAAATGCTGGATTTGGGGTTTCCATTTTCAGCTTCCATTTTCAAAATTGGGTCCACAGGTATAATGGTTTGTCTCTACATTGCTCCCGGCATGAAACTTGGAGAATCCAGTCCATGGCTGTGTCCCTGCACTGCTTCTCCAAGAAGAGGTGGTGAGGAAAATTCAGTCTAGTTCTAGCCGGTCTCAGAAGGTTATTGGGCACACTGCTCGAGTTGGGTACTTGGCAGTCATCCGAATGGACTCAAGGTTCTGCAGGCGTATGGGTCCCAGAGTACTTTGTCCATGTGCTTAAGGAGGTACACACAATAGTGGAAGGAAAAACAACACCTGCAGTGCACTGCCTTGCTACTATTGTATGGCTGATAAGTGTGGGAAAAAATTGTCAATGTCTAACTAGGCCAAAGAGCTGTCAGCTAAGATGAGGATTAGTGAGTTTTCATTGCTTTGCTATTAAGAAAGCCCCAGTCTCTTCACCAGCGCTTTCAGGGCTGATACTGCGTTGCTTACTTACATGCTTGCCATCTGTGGTGGAAAGAAGGTTGCTTCACAACCTAGGACATATAATATACTCTGTCTGGCACCTATCACGATTATCCTCCTCCAGAAAAATAAGTGATGATGTAAATAGTCCAATTTTTGTAAAAATATGTCTGGAAAATAAATAAAGTGGATTGGGTGGGAGCTGAGAATTAGTTTAGGATAGCACCACCTCTGGGTATTCTCAGAAGGAATGTTAAAATAACAAAGGTTGAAGAAAGCACTTGCCAATTAAAATAGGAGGCTCGGGAAAACCATGAAGGACCAGAAGACAGATGGAAGTGAAGGATGAGGGTGTCATTTGCTGCATTCCATAGGATGAAGATAGTTTTAGTAAGATATTAAAATAGAAAGTCAGTGGTGGAGTCACTTGCAAATCAAACTTCTGATGTAATGAGCTAAACAGCAAAGCTTCCAAGTCCTAGCTTGACAAAATATGGAAATATTTTGTTTCTAAACTTCTCTTTATCAGTCTCTCTCACATCATTTGCTTCCTTTTTTTTTTTTTTCTCCTCCTCCACCCTCCCTCCCCTGCCTCCAAAAGGCAGCTTAAGTCCTTGACATTTTCTCTTGGTGATATAATTTAATGCAGCCAGACAGCCTGAAATCAGTGCAATTTTCAACTCAGTCTTGTTAAGGTAATGTTCTCAGGCACTGGGCTGAAAAGATCAGCTTAATCCTTTAGTCACTGCGGAATTTGGCTCTGACGGACAGATCTGCGTTCAGTCCTTGGCATTGCAAGGTGCCACAGCAGAGCAGAATGTGGTGATCATGCTTCACTCAGGGCCTCATGTGAATGTTTTCCTTCCATTTTTTGATGCAGGTTGGGTTGTTTCATGGGAAACCTTCTAGCCAGCTCAACAAGGTACTTCCCCAATAAATACATCATGGCTAATTTCAGCCCTTCGTGGAGGAATGAAGGCTGAGTTGGCTGAACCATTATTAACTATAATTTAATATATCTGGATTTTACACTGGATCAGGTTAAATCTAGTTCTACAGTTTGTCTTTTTTTTTTTAAGCAAAAATGGTGTAGTTCATGATTTTTACATCCCAAGCACTAAAAAATAAAAATAATTAGGACCAAGTTTCAAATCCTCTTTTTTCTTTTCCTCTAGAAAGACTAGTTTCAAATTAAACGAATACACTACCTAGTACTGTGCAAGCACTTTGCCCTTCACATAGATTAAACTCTTTTGGTAATTTAAACTATATACCAAGAGGCTTAGATGCAGCACCAGATTCTGCTTTCCTTTACACTGGAGAAATGTAGTTAAAGTTACTGCGGTAATGCTGGATTTTTCACTCGTGTAATGGAGATAGAATCTAGTCCAAAGTTTGAAAGATTCAGCTGCATTCATAGGAGTTATTTTCCATAACATTTTGCCACCAGCAAACAGTCTAATCCCCCATTCACACTTTGGCTCGGTGGCTCCCCATGACATCACTGCACACCTACGATGTGATATGATGGTTTTAAAAATAGGAGCCAAAGGCGAGGCTCCTAAATCCATATTTAGGTGCTTAAACCTGGGATTTTCAAAAAGGCCTAAGTGACTCCAGGGGGGCTTGTGCTCCGAAGTCACTTGAGCGTTTTGGAAAACCCAAATTTTAGGAGCCTAAATGTAGATGTAGGGCTTTCTTACACTGGGAAGACGCAAGCGTGCGTCAGCTACTCCTCATTAACTCCCTATGTGGCCACTCTTATTGTGTATCCAAAGCGTCTTTGTGTGCATCAGCTTAATGCACTTTGGAAGTGTGTTAAGCTAACCCGCCTGAGGGCACATCTCAATGAGCGTGAACGTGTCCACACGGAGAGTTAGTTCAGGCAAGCTAGTGCTCTTTAAATTCACACCCTAGCTTCCTCGCACTAACTTCCTTGGGTAGATAAACCCGTCAGAGGCTAAGCGTCAGCTTGTATTTTTGAAAACGTTGGCCACAGGCATTTACCACACAAAGCCAATGCAACGTATACCTCAATCCTGAGAGAGAGAAAATAAATACAAAACACGTAATGATGTCAGCTGGAATTAGCACGTACTGGGGCTGTGGAACCAGGCCTAGCATTAACTGTAAGATGAAGACAAATACTCCGGGGCAAAGGTCTTTCCTTGCTATGGCTGCAGCAGACACTGTAGCTTCTACTTCTTCCACTTAGCTGTTGCAGCACATACACTTTTTAATGAGAACATTCCACAACAGCAATGAGTCTTACAGATCACAGGTGGCAGAGCTATTCAGCAAAGGCATCAGGACACTCCTGTGGGTGGACCTCCAAGCCTTTTGTCCATCACTAGCTGCGCAGCATGGTGGTGTGTGTTGTAAAGCATCACCCAAAATATAAAATATGGGCTCAGCATGTTCTTTCAAATAACTGTTGTCTGTCTGCTTTGTGGAACCCCATTTGTAATTCCCATGTAAAGGAGAGGCCAGGCGTTTACTATCAGAAACCATTTTTAAATGTATTTCAACTGCTCTGCAAATGACTTGGTTATTAGTTTTCTTCCCCGTTTACAGCCCTGTAGGGTATGTAACCCTCTGTGTTGTTGTCCAGCAGGGTGGAGAAGCGGAAGGTGACAGACCCAGTGGGTGCCCTAAAGGAGAAGTACTTGCGACCTTCCCCGCTGCTTTTTCACCCCCAGGTAAAACCAGCAGAAACACAATACAGTGTTGATAGGATGCCAAGGAATTAGAGATGGAGAAGTCACATTTAGGCAACCTCGTTTGTACCTCCCCACAGCTCAGGGCCTGAATGAGCCCCACAGTATTTTCCAACACTCATTTTTAAGACAAAGTAATTTCAGACCCAATTTTAGCATGATGGAATCCCTGCCCTGCTAGCCCTTTAATGTTAACAAACTTCATCTTGCTGGGATACAAGTGTGAAAGGCCTGAACAACTCACAAGGCCCTGTCTAACCTCTTGCTTTCCTCTCTTCCAAAATGCAGGTCTAATTCTTCATTTCCCTGCACCGTGTGCAGTAATTTAAACCAGTGCAAAAGGGGGACTAAGACGCTACCAAACCAGAATAGTAGCATTTTACAGCACTCCGTTCACGCCACCGTAACAACTACGCAAGGTGCAGGGCAGTGGAGAAGCAGGCCTTCCTGATACCATTAGTTCAAGAATGTATTTGCTACTAAGAGCAAGACTGTGCCCCACTTCCCTTGAGCTCCTGCACAACAACTGGGCACGATTGCAGTCCCTTTACTCCCCAAAGCTCAGAAACTGCTCCATCTGAGCATCATTAAGGTGCAAAACATCTCACAGAGGATGGGGAGGGGAAGGGGCCAGTCCTCCAAACAGGAGCCAAGCAACGCCATCCCCGGGAACTGTGCTTCAAAGGCATGACTAAGCCCTAAGCCCAGTGTGACTGTCAATGAAAATCAGGCGCTTGTAAAACTCATTAGATAAGTACAAACGAAAACCTCCATCCTTTAACATTACTCTGGGACTCTGCATGACTCATTGCTCCTTTCGAGATAATGTAGTCGACTCTGCCATGCTACATACTCTCCTTTCCTATGTGATAGCCACCAGCTTCCCTCAGCTGCTTTCTTCAAACCCTCTGTGAGCTGAGCTCTGTGGTCGTTATTGTAGTCTCATTTATATCTACATGCATTATTCTCTTCTGACAGCATTTCCCACCTTGGATAAATAACCCCCAGGTTTGTGAAAGCTGGCTACTGGCTGCTTTCACAGCTAAACTTAGTTCCTTCATTGTTTCGCATCAGCCCAAGAGTTTGGTTAATAACTTCCCCTGATTTTTCCTTCAAGCTAGCTGGATAATGGCAGCAGGCTGGTCAGGAACATCCTGTGTTTGTGTGAATTAGAATAGTGGGGATATCTGCCTGTAAAGGATCTGATAGCAGGGAGGAGCTACTAAAGCAAAGCCGGGGTCCAGCAAGACGGTGAGAAATTTACAAGCTCCGTACAAGAGCAAGCATTGGGTGGAAGGCTATTAACATTGTTCATGAAATCCAGACCCCCTCCTCTTCCCATGGAAAAATAAAGATATGGAAGGCCTGTTTATCTGTAATAGCTTATTACACAAAATAGTCTAAAACTGAAATATCACTCAATCTGAAACTTCCTGATAACTACTTTTTTTTTTTTTTTTAAGTACAATAGGTTACTGTACAAAGGGTATTAAATCTTGAGCTGTAAATTCATTCTGATCAGGATAATTAAATGACCCCACTGTTCCCATGTTATGTAGTTAATCTGATTATGCAGAAGGAAGCAGACAGAGAAGATGCTTTTATCCAGAGTTGTGTGGAATTCATCCATACTGCCCACTCATTTAATGTCAGAGATGTTTGCCTAAATTCCATGCATCAAGGGGTTTTTGTATGTCTTTGTCTCTGCTTTTCTTATAGCCCGTATTCGTTTAGATGCACGTGTGTATAACCAGCCTCAGTATTTCTCTGAGTTGAAATACGGTTGAGAAATAAATTGATTTTAACCCTACAGTATGTCCTGATCCTGCAGCCCTTCCTCACGTGAATAGTCACATTGACCTTGTAGGAGGTGCTGGGTACTGGAGCCTGTCAAACTCAGCCTTCATGTGTGGTACAGACTGAACATTCAAAAAGTGCTCAAACATTCAAAATGCATTTTACCCAGCTCTAGTTTCTCATCCAGTATTTTTCTGCAGCCCCTCTCCAATGATTTCAGTTAGTCTTACATTGTCTATTTTAAATGAACCTCTAGTCAACATAAATAAATGGTCTGACTTCATGATTACTTAATGGCAAACCCTTCCCCACCTATTAACTTTCTTTTCTTCTTCCTTGCTTTTTTATTACACCAGTCACTTGTTCCCTAAATAGCAGAGTGCCTCTACCACTAGAGAGGCTATGGCCAGTGTTTAGAATTTTAAAATAAGCCCACAGCTGTCATGCTAGCAAACGTCTCTGACTAAGTGCCTAAAAACCAGGGCACAACAAAAGATATCTCCAGGTATTCCAGCAAAGGACAAAGTGACATGGCTCTAAGAGATCCGGATAGCATTTTAACATGATGGTTTTGTTACATGACTGACAGCTAGGGCAGGGCTTCTGCTGTAAATGATCAAGTAACCTTTTCAAGTGGCTGATGCCCAGTGTTACTTACTATTTATCATAGGCTGGGAGACTCCAGCTAACGGGCTATGGATCTATTAACGAGTAATGGTTTTACTAGTCCCTTTTCTTTTCTTTTCTTTTCTTTTTTAAGGTTTATGAATGGTTGTCAACCTTCCACTTTGTATTCTTTGGTGATTAGGACAACTTTTTATAGTGATACATTTTTAAATAATGTATTGGATCTCATACCCCCCAACCCAGTTTAATATAGTGTCAACGTGCGAAGGGTCAGCCCTTCCTGTACAATAGAGCATCTGGGTTTTGATATATGGCTTCCTACTCCCTTCCGCTCACTTACTGTCTCCCCTGCTCTCCGTCTGAGTCGCCAGCTCACAGGATTCCACTCCCCCATAGGTCACTTTTTCTTTATGATGTAATCTGCTGTGAGGAGGCAGTTTTATTGCTTGCTTGTTTGTTTCACCCAAATTTTGGGTCTGGTATCTTGAAAGAATTCTCCTGAGTGGAGAAATGAATGTTAATCACATTGGCCAATTCCTCTAAATTGCATTTCTCTCTGGGATTTTCTGCACTACCATTTTTATTCTAATTAAAGTAACAAAGTTCCATCTTGCTTTTTTTATTTTTGCACGTGATATGCATATGCATGCATATTTATTTGCTGTCCACTGGGTCTGTTTATCCACCCATCTGTTTATCCATCACACTTTGGTCATTTAATCCCATGCTCGTCAGATATGACAGCTATTGATGAATCAACTTTCATACAATCCTAGAAACTACCGATGATAAAGGCCTGTTAGTATTGTCCATCCCTGCTCATGCACATTTACTATAGGCTAGTAGCCAGTCAGGGATCCTGGGCTCTAGGACCCTGCAAGGTAGGGGGACCCAGAGCTTGGGCTGCAGCCCGCACCTGGATGTCTACACTGCAATTAAACACCCTTTCTTTAGCTAGAGTCCTGCAAGCCTATGTCACAAGCCAGCCACGGGTGTCTAGTTGCAGGGGAGACATGCTGTGTCACAGTACTGTGACTTTCTGGACCCCTGTATTCCTTACCCACCCCCATCCCCATTTTATAAGTTTTTAAACCATGTCGTTTATGGCCTTTCTAAACTCTTACTCTCTCAACTGCACGGAGCCCAGAATATTTTGGCTGGAATTCTCTTCCACTCCAGGAAATGGGACCATATCACACCCACCCTTTTACCACCTTTACTGGCTTCCTAGCCTTCTTTGTGTCTCATTAAAACATTGCCCTCTTAGCTTTCAAAACTCTCTGGGACTCACTCCATCCCAACTCTGAACTCAGTTCCACCTACTCCCTGTCTGCTCTCTTCACTCCTCCCAGCGCTGTCCCTTCTCTGTGGCTGGAAGTCATGCTTTCACTTGTGCTTTTTCCCTCTCCAGACATCTAGAATTCTCCTGCCTCCTCCCTGTGAGACACTTCCAGTCTGAAACTTTCCTTTTCTCTTTACCGTGGGGTTGTCTGTCTCTCCCTCTGAAATCCTTGGTTGAGTCTATGTCAATGTCGTGGATGTGCTATTAAAAATAAAACATTGTATGCTACATTCCAAGACTGTGTTTGAGGGATGTATTTGCTCTACAACTTCTGCATTCAACACTTGATTCTTTTATCTAGTTTCACCGCCACCGCCCTGAGCCGAGTTTAGATAGGGAGCGAGAGAAGCCAAGTGCATTCTGAGGTTGTTACTAATGCCAAAAGTAAACATCTGAGCATAGCAAAAGATAGAAGTATGCCTGGTACAGCTTCTAAATTCTAATGCTTACTGCACAGCTGAGCTTGCCTTTATCAGCTGATTTCTAATAGCTTGTTAATTATTTCTAAGTGCATTGATTGGGTTCAAGTGAATCTTTTTTACTCCATGGCGCTGGCATCTGAGGGTGTGGACTAGAGCCAGTAGTATCCTGTAAAACACAGAGTACAGCAGAGAGACATGTTCTGTGCTTCTGATGTTCTTCTTCTCATGGCTTGTCATAACACAACTTCTCTGCTTGTACAGATGTCAGCCATAGAAACCATGACAGAGAAACTGGAGAGTTTTGCAGCCATGAAAGCAGACACAGGCACATCGCTGCAGCCCCTCCCACATCATTCCTTCAACTTCCGGTCCCCGCCCCCAACGCTGTCAGATCCCATCCTGCGCAAGGGCAAGGAGCGCTATACCTGCAGGTAAAGGGCAAGGGTAGTTTTACACTGCCAGTAGAACTAACCTGAGAAGCTCCATTTAGGTTTATGGTTCCTTAATTGTTAAGGCAACATCAGAGAATATGGAACAGGATGTGAAACTATATCAGATACAGGCATGTTATGGGGGCACTTGGAGGAGTTAACAATCTCCATTGGGATGTGGAGAAAAGATACACAGAGCAGCATCTGAGAAGAGGATTCTGGTGACTCATTAATTCTAAAACTGTTTGGTTTTGTTTGAAGAAAATTCAGCAGCATCCTTTTACCGACAGCCTTAATCTGGCTATTCTCAGGCCAAACAGATTTTTCTAAACCAAATTTATTTGAGGGGGGGGAGGCTAAAATACGGCTTTAAAATGCAAGCTTATTGTAGCCTTACCTGCCCAAACATTGCCACTTAAAATGATGCTTCGTGCAGCAAGCCAGTATGTCAAATGTGGGCATATCCGCAAAGATATTGTGGATCCATTCCATCTGCAAAACCCCATGACTGAGCATGCATCCTGAATAATAATAATCTGTGTCTACACACCCAGATTTTTATGTGCAATTACCGATTTTTTTTTGATAATTCCCATTGCATTTTTGGGAGGATGGCTGCATCCATTGTGTTCACAAATGACATCTAGTCTTTAGTCCCATATTTTACTTGGATATTCAGAAATCCCTGGATTCTATTATTCACCATGTAAAACCATGCTGGTTTATGTCTCCCCTCCTCCCCCCTGGAAACATTAACTGTCAGGTTTTGCAGTGGCAGAATTTTATCCCTCCTTTAAAGCTTTATTTGTTATTATCATGGTGCATTTTGTGTGTGTAAATATATCCGCTCCTTCTTTTGTGTTTATTGTGAAATCCAGTTCCCTCTCTTATTTTCCTGCTTTCTGGTCTCTTACCACTTCCTAAAGCTGAACCACCTGGTTCGAAGCAGATGGTCACACCTGCAGTAGTTCTTCCAGACAATGGTAATTTATAGGCATGTAATGATGGGTATTTGATCCTACTTTCCTGTTCATTCTCAGCATTTGAGCATAACCAATTGTCTTTTGGCCTATTCCTTTAATCTGCATCTTAAATACAATTGATTGTACCAGTTTGTCCTGCACTTTAATAGTGTGTTATTGCACGGGTCGTTTGAGAAAGGATAATGTTCTAATTTGGGAATGTTATCAAAATAAGTGAGAGCGAGAGAGAGGGAGAGTAGTGGGTGAGTAATTTTGTGAGTGGCCTTGTATTGCAAAGCATTCATGCACTGATGGTTACTTTGGCTTTTGCCTTCCTAGGTACTGTGGTAAGATCTTCCCACGGTCAGCAAATCTGACAAGGCATCTCCGGACACACACAGGAGAGCAACCCTACAGGTGATATTCTTACCCAGATAATATCCCTTCCCTGCGCTTGGAGGGTCTGGTTCACTGCTGTGCCATTCCATTGATTTCACTAAAGTTACCCCTGCATAATACTGCACTGATTATCAGTGTTGCCAGTGGGTTTAGCTGGATTAGTTTTCTGTTAATGTTTGTCAGAGGTGCCTTAAATAACAGCTCACTAGGCCTGTTTGTATATCTTGTTTGGAATCTAAGTAAGCAAATAAGGACTTGTGTGCCTGGGACCTTAGACAGTCAAGTTTGAAAGCATTGGTCACCTTAAGTAAAGGGCCTGATTTTCACACTTCAGTCTGCACTTGTGTGTGCACAAAATGGCACATGTGCAAACTACACGTGCCCTTTTTATACCTGTTTGCCTCCAGTGGATTCTAACCCCAGCCCACTCAAGTGATAGAAGCTTTGTGTGCAAAATCCACTTGGGGGCAAATGTTTTAGAATTTATTAGAGCTAATTGGAAAATTTATATTTTTCATTGAAAGATGAAGGTGGGAAGATTTGCCAAACTGTTTTTCATTTCATTTTTCAATTAGTTTTATAGGTTGCTCACAAAAATTTAGACAAAAAATGTTTTGACCAGCTCTAGTTTTACTGTAGGAACGTGTACATGCAAAACTGCGCCCACACAAGTGAAGGATAAGTTGTGCCTCACCAGAGTTTATCATTATATTTACCAACATTTTCAGAACAAGTTTTTGTTACTGTTATTAAGGGTTACCGTTAATATCAACAATTCAGGTAGCTTTCATTTTTGTGATGGTGTTTTAGTAGCTAATAACATGGGGATCTCTACATTCACTACAGAGACCTGTGGTATTGACCATATAAAGGGGGACACAAACAATTTTAGAAACAGCAAAAGGCCATCTGATCAAACACACTGGATATTTTTGGTGGTTTAGTTTAACTTAATGAAGCCACTTTTTCTCCTTATTTAAACCTTTCCAGAGACAGTTTAATGTTGATTGAAAGCATTAGGTAAAGAGTTGTTTTTAAGGTCTCTCTAAAATGGCATGTATTTTGTAACCATTCCCTGGTCTTCTAATTCTTCAATTTCATTATTTGATCTGAGGTGAATGAATACTGCATATTCACTCCACACCCTTGTTTCACCAAAATGCACACTCCCGATTACACACAGATTGTTAGTCCAGTTTTCTTCCAAAAAAGGAGACATGAAACCTAACAAAGGTTAGGAAAATAAAGATTTATTTGATCTGGTCTTCTCCCAGAAAATGAGCTATGTGTGTGTTTTTTGTAAAAGAGGTTTGACTTCTGGACAATGTTGCATTGGAATAGTACTCCTGAGAGTTAGTGCTATGTTTACAGAAGAGTTTAATTATCATTGATTTTCTTTTGCTCTCTGAGAACTGTGATTTCCAACTTTAGCAACAATAATTGTTTTGAAAGCTTTTTTTTTTTTTTTTTTGCAAATACTGACATGTCTGGATAAAAGAACCTTGCTGATTCCCAGGATTTTTTTGTTCTTGTTGTTGCAAATTTTCTTTTGATTCTTTAAGCAGTTCCCGTGTTCACTCTCGTAATCCGGAAGATTATTCAAACTCATATATGCATAAACATGAACAAAAACACATACAGGGAACACAAACCCACAAATACAAATGTACATGCACAAATACAGAAGCAGTATTGTTAGAGCAAATCGGGAGACCTAGGTTCCGTTCCTGACTACCACTGATAAACTGCCTCACATTTGGCAAGTCGCTTTACCTGTATGTGTCTTAATTTCCCCCATCTGTTCAGTGGAAATAATACATTACATTACAGGGATTAATTAACTAAAGTTTGTACAATGCTTTGAAAATTTAAAGTGCTGTTTATTTTGTAACTGAACTGCCCACGCTAATATATCTACTTAAAAGCAAAATGGTGAAAGATGATTTGACTGTATCATGACATATACATCTATGCAGTACAGCGGATTTAGGTGGCATTCTTTCCTATTTATTATTATTATTTATTTATTATTATTTCCTATTCTTTTCCCCATCTGGTCTAAAATTCAACAGTATGTTTCAAAACCCAAGAATAAAACAAAGCAATCAAACTTAACTATTTCAATTTCCTTCAGAGGAGGGCAAAATAAGTTTGGCTTGTTGTGAGATAATGTCAAATCTCAGTGGCAACTCAGGTAGTAAAAAACCAGGGCTCTGTCATCTTTCTCCTTGGACTGCAAAGAAAGATTCAGAAGAAGCAGGTTTTTAATGAACCTCTTACTTTTTAAAACACAAGAATATAAGGGTGTTTTTTTGGGGGTTCCCCCCCCCCCCCCCCCCAGCTTTGAAGCTACATAAAACCAGAATCAAGAACAAGCAAAGGCCATTTGGTTCAACGAGGCTTATTCCCTCTTTCAAAAGTCCATTCCCTCCAGGATGCCATCTAATTGATTCTTGAATTACACCCAATCCTGGAGCCTTAGCAACCTTGCCTGTTACGTTGTTCCCTAGATTTGTGATTCTTTCTATAAAGATGTGCTTCCTGACGTCTGTTTTGAATTTGTTTTTCTTTAATTTCCTTTTAGGCCTCCCTGTCCTGTTGTCTGCACTAAGTTGAAACTAACAACTACAGCTGACATTTACCATGTCATTTAAGATTGCACATAGTTCAATAAAAATCTCTTCTTTCTTGTTTTCTGTTAAAGATTCTGGGATAAATGCATCCCTGGTGAAACTCCACTCAAGACTAGGAAGTTACATAGGGGAGGAATATGGACCCGTATGTTTAAGGGGATTTTACTGTCTTTACAGCTCATGTTATTCAGTCTTCAAATAAATGTAAAGTTTTACAAGTGGAGTCATATTACTTATAGCGTAGTAAGAACATGGGACCATAATATTCTAGTTGAGATTTAATCAGAGTATTTTAGTTTTATGGTGATTAGCTCAGTTTGTTATACATCATTGTTCTAGCTGCCTTTTTCCCTCCAGCTGGCTTTTTAAACCATGTCTCCATATTCCTTGAGGTTTTAAGGGTTGTCCAATATTTCTCTGAGATCTTTCTCAAAGTTCCCCAGCTCTGGCTCATTGCTATCCATCCTTTGCTTCTGCTTATTATTTTTGAGACTGCTGCTGTATTATTTTAAATTGTTCAGCAATAAATTTCACTAGCAATTTGTCAGTGCGTTTACAAACCAAAGGCAACTCCTTTTGTATTCTACTTTCCTGCAGCCTCTGCAGTCACCTCTTCCCTAAATTTAAAGTTGGTCTCTCTGTCTGGGTAATTTATTTAGATTAAAACCAGCAGAGATCCAAGTTCTGACCCCTCTGGGACCACATTTAATACAGTACGTCTCCCTCGTCCCTGCACTCACAGGCATTAGAAATAGCTCCATTCACGTGTCCCTGTTTTCTGTTTTTTTAACAAGCTCTTTATCCATTCTCCATATCCTACCCTGGATCCCCATAGCTCATAGTTAAAGCAAGGACCTGTCAAGCGAAACTTTTCAAAGGCTTCCTGAACATCTAAATAAACTGACAAACATGGGGCCAAATCTTTCTTGCCTTACTCATGCATACTCCTTTTGAAGTCCCTGGGACTGCTCATGTGAGTAATGTGAGCAGGATGTGGCATGTAGACCTACAATAGCAGTAGTAGCAGCAGCAGCAAACAATTATATTATGGTAGCAGTCAGGGGCCCAGTCGGGACTGAGGCCCTATTGTGTTAGGCACTGTACAAAGACAGATAAGAGACAGTCACTGCCCCAAGGGGCATGCAGTCTAAAAGACACAAAACAGATGGAAGGGATTGGGATATAACATACAAGCAATATGGTGAATAATTGGCACCGCTTGGGGAATTGCATGTTTTGCTGGTGTTTACTTTTTTCACTGGGGGTAGAGGTTAGGGTGGGGAAGGGTAGAAATGGCGGAGTTAGTAAGAGTAAAGGAGTAGGAAAAAAAGGCAGGGGAAGTAGGCCTCACCCATCTAGTTACGATCCGCAGGCACGGCTGTGTGGGCATCATGGTAAAGGGGAATCTTAAGGAGGGATTTGCTGGAGGATGAGGAATAGGCTGTGTGGGGTTTTTATCAGGACGTATATCCCATGCACAGGATGCTGACTGGTGGCCTGGGAATGCTGGTGACGCTGGCAGAGTGAAGGAGGGAGCCGATAATGAGAAGATACTAGAGCAAAGTATGGTGGGGTTCAGTGGTGAAGGGCCTTGAAAGCCAAGACAAGAAATTTGTGTTTGGCGTGGAGGTGAAGGAGTAGTTAGTTAAGGGCTACCGGGATAGCGATGGCCAGAAATGTAGTCTTAGCAGTGGACTTTAAGAGGGCAAGTTTGCAGAAGTCAAGACCAGAGAGGTGGAAGTGTTTGCATTCAAGAAGCTAAATGATCTGTGTCTATCTCTAGAGATCTGGGTGTCATTCTACAGCGGCCCTGCCCCCTTCCCTTTTATACTGCCAGAAGACTGAAGCTAGGCGAGGGGTTGAGGATCCTTCAGCCCCAAACAGGAGCCATCTTAGGGTGCTGCTTTCCTGCACTTCTAGTGATGTTTGGGCCTGCCTGTGTGATCTGTGTCATACTCCCCTATGGGGACTGCCAGATCTATGCTGCGCCCCCTACACCCCCCCCCCTCCAAAACACTGACCCACAGACAGCCTCCCTCCGTTCTGCAGGCAGAACAGAACCCTTGATTTGTTACAGCTTGTGAACTCCTGAGACTTTCTCGATTGTTTTACAGCACATGCTTTGTTCTACCTCATTTCTCCGTGCGACTGCCTGGTCTTTGGAAGCTGCAGTTGTTTGCTCAGTTAACAGAAAGCTTCTTGGATTCACTTAATGTGGTTTGGTTTAATTGGAGATAGGGTGACCAGATGTCCTGATTTTATAGAGACAGTCCCGATATTGGAGGCTTTTTCTTATATAGATGCCTGTTACTGCCCCCCGCCCCCCCCCCACACACACACACCTGGAGGGTTCTTCCCAATTTTAACATTACCTTTATGTATTTACTGTGTATTTAGCTCTGTGTGTATTGTGTACATACAAAAATATGACACTGATGAGTCAAAGTGCATACTTTCTTATATTGTCCTCTATGTTGTTGTTTTTATTGTTCAAAAAGCTAGAAAACAAAGATGAAGAATTGGTAGCCAGGTGTCTCTGGAATAATCAGGACAGTTTGTTATTTGGACATATAAATCTTGATTTCCAGAAGTGACGGGCACCCTCGTCATTACGTGGACCCAGCAGACGCTGCAGATGCTCAATATATCTGAAAATCAGACCCTTCAATTTTAGGGAGGGAAAGGGAGCCGTAAAAAAACTTCTGCATGTTTAATCTTCAATATATAAAATGTTTTTGTAGCCAACAAAAGCAAATGTCCAAAGAGGCATCTTGCTCTTCTTTCATTGATGGTTCAGTTTACATTTTTGAAGAGTTGAGTTAAAAAAGAAATGATTTTTTGGAGGTAGGCAGTTTGAAAAAAATGTGATAAAGCAAAAGACTGTGTGAGTTTCGTAGTGTATTCAGGATGCAGTTATATTATATGTAATTTATTGATTCTTATTTGTGATTTAACAGTAGGGGACTCAGAGGTGGATGTGAGTTTCATATATATATATCTCTGTTGCTTCCACCAATAATATAAATATATATTTTGGAGACTGTCAGTCACAGATGTAGCACATCCGGTTTGTGTGTGCCACCTAGCGTAGATTTTTGTTACTTCCACCCCTCCCTCATTTGAATGTTTTTAAAAAAAACTGACATTGTCTTACTGATGGACTAAGTCTAGTTTCAGAGCTAATGGTACAAGCACAGGGTCCAGTCCTGCTTGCCTTCCTCACACAAGGACTCTCACTGAAGTAAATGGGACTATGAGGATTCATAAAATTAACAAGACTTGGCCAAGAGCAGGGTTTATGTTGTGTTCTGCAGGGGCTGGGTTTAATGGGCCAAATGTTGCTCTTGCTTATACCTGTACATATCCAGAGGAACTCTCCTAAAGTAAGTCAAGTTACTCAGGACTATACTGGTGTGAGTGCAGAAACTGGTCCAGAAAGTTTAAAAGATTTGCCTAAGTCCATAGAAAAGAGAGAATTCCACAATTGTTGCTGGTTTTGGTAGTAGGACCTGGGGAAAGGAGATTTTTTTAGTATTAACTTACTGCGATTCAGGCTGATAGAAGGAGGACTAACAGCGTTTGAAATCTTCAGTATTGAAACCCTTCCTTGTGGCTCAAAGCTGCCCTCTTCAGTAAGTTAGGTACATTCTTGTTCGTCAGTACAAGTGACTGCAGAGGTTTGGGGCTGAGAAGGCACCATTGCATTTGCAAAGGCCTTTGTTGAGTATACTATCCTACTTTGTTTCAGTTCAGGACACTGAATATAAAGTGTGTAGGGGGGTAGTTTTGAAATGAGCTGCTGACACAGCAACTGTGGGTTCTGCAGAGACTTTCAAACTCACCGCCTTCTAAATGTTCTTTTCCATGGCTCCTTACATTCACTAACTTCCCACCAAAGGGTAGATTTTCTCCACCTTTACAAATTCCTCTTCTGATTCCCATGATCATTTGCTAAATAAATCATGGTTTTATTTTTAGATTGCGTAGACTCCCCGGGGAAGGGAGTGCATCTCCCTCTGTGTTTGGAGATTGTTTTGCAGATGCTGGGTACTACCACAATATAAATACTAATGAACTATTGTTAATTATACAATAATAGACCTACACCTTAAGCACCCTCTGAGCTACTTCAGTCCTTCAGAAATTTCATACAAAAAATCACTAGTGTCTATTTTATCTCCAAATGACTCTGTCACTTGGGTATCTTCTGGATAATGGCTTTTTCTTTCTCTTCCTTTCAATCTTCTATACCCCCCTCTTCTTTCTTTACAAAATAAGAAAGCTGGGAGACATAAATTCTCCTTTCGTGTTGGTACATTTATATATGGAAAAGTAATTTAGTTTTAAGTTCCTATTTGTTTGGACTGGCTAACCTCTTAATTAATCCTAACCCCTTCTTCCTGCATCTTGAATAATAATAATATCAGAATTGTCTGAGATGATTAATCCCCCATGCTTTCCAGGTCTTTAGTCAAGTAAAGATTTATAGAGCAATGTTTGCTGGTAGGTTTTTTTCCCCTCAGTTGCACTCATTGGCATTTGCTTCTATTTTTCAGGTGTAAATACTGTGACAGGTCATTCAGTATTTCCTCTAACCTCCAGCGGCACGTTCGAAACATCCATAACAAGGAGAAGCCATTCAAATGTCACCTCTGTAACCGATGCTTTGGGCAGCAGACCAACTTGGACCGACACCTTAAGAAACATGAACATGAGAACGTGCCAGGTAGGGGTCAACCTTGCTTTGTAATTCTGTTACAGGCATTGGAGAGAGAAACCCCCAATTTAAATCATCCTGGATCACATATGGGAATCTTCATGGAAATATCCATTCTTGTACATGAATATTACCAGGCAGCAAAACAAAAAATACCATCTCTTTATTTTAGATGTTGCATTTCTAAAATTAGAAAGAAATATGTTTGTGTACGTCTCTCTCTCTCTCTCTCTCTCTCTCTCACAGACACACACACACACACACACTCAAAAACTTTTTTAAAGCTGAAAAAAATATATTTTTAGATGCTCATGTAACTGAAGTAGATAAATAGATTTTTGCTTGCGTGCCAAACAAACCAACCAACCCCACAAAGAGAGAGAAGGAACCTGTAGAATGAAACCAAATATATGCACTTTCAGCCCAGAAGAAATGTCTTGAAAAAGCTATAAGCAAATGGAAACAGAAGTTTATAATGGATTCTTCTTCTCCTGTGCTATTATTCTGTAAATGCCAGTGATGCTGAAATATGTACTTGACGGTAGAAACTCGACGTATTATTTAGAACTGCTAGCAACAGAGAGGAAGTGGGGCCCATTGCTTAGGGCTGGGACTTGGGAGACATGGATTCAATTTCCTGCTCTGTCCCAGCCTTCATGTGTAACCTTGGTCAAGTCACTTATTAAAGGTACTGAAGTCCCTTAAGAATTTTCAAAAGTGCCCTAGGCACTAGGCCCTGGGCATTTTTGAAAACCGCACTAGGTGCCTATCTGCATCTTTAGGTGCCTAGATGCTTTTAAAATTCTGGCCCATTTCTCCATGCTTCAGTTCCTACATGTGTCAAATGGGGAGCAGAGCATGCCCTGCCGCCCACAGTGCTGTGAGGACAAATTCATTAAAACTTGTGTGGTGCTCAGATACTGCAGCAGTGGGAGGCAGATAAGTACCTAGGATAGATAATAATAGTACTTAATGCTAGTTCCCATCCCTGTACAGATATTAATTATGTCTCCCTGTGCACACTCACTTTTGTGCACTACCAATTTTTCTGCCACATTTTTTGTTTCCTGAAACTTTCTTTAAATGTAAATTCTTAACATGCAGTAAATGCTTTATTGCGTTAATTCCTCCTTGTGTTCTATTGAGAGCCGCATTGGCAATACCTGATTCTTTCTCCTGGTTGTTCTTTTGTCCCTTGTACCTTCTGCAGTGAGCCAGCACTCTGGAGTCATTACAAACCACCTTGGGACCACTGCCTCCTCACCAAACTCGGAGTCAGACAACCATGCACTTTTAGATGAGAAAGAGGACTCATATTTCTCTGAAATCAGAAATTTTATTGCAAATAGTGAGATGAATCAAGCATCAACTTTAACAGATAAAAGGTAAACAAATAAGCAGACAAAGCCACATTAATGGGCACTTCTTACTGGATTGTTAAAGGGCTGGCCAGCCATCTGTGTTTAGGGCTTGATTTCAAATAGTCAGAAGAGATAAGAGTAATAATGAGAATCCCGCAAGGCACTCAACTTAGACTCCTTATACAGAGCTTCCCAATTCTTTTCTGCTTGTGGCAGAAGTTTGCAGAAGAGAATTGGAAAGCTCTGTATAAGGAGTCTGTCTCCAAGAAGCCTAAGTTCCTGTCACAGAATGGTGGCACAACTCAGACTGGTATGTGGTGTGTGAGGAATGGAAGTGTTGTCGTTGGGTGTGAGGTGTAGGGGGAGGACCCTCCATGAGCACAGATTTCAGTGAGGAAAGGCACTACCGAGGAAGAATCAGACATTCATTATAAGTCAACAGGTTCACTTTTCAAAACTCAGCCTTCCCGTAAGAGTAGAATTGTCTTTGCTTTCATGCTACACAGACATTTACTTTCTTGTTTGCCTCTGGGATCAATATTGTTCTTGGTAGGCTTTGGCAAGTGTTCTTGGTGCATTTCTACTTCAAAGGCCAGGTCACGATACATCTTTAATTCCTTTCATCACCCAGCTCCAAGTGTCACAGCATATGACACTGCACAGAAAACCCACGGCGCCAAGTCTCAGAGCCTGGGTCGATTGACTCAGGCTCGCGGGGCTCAGACTGTAGAGCCAAAAATAGCAGTGTCGACATTCCCACCTGGGCTGCACCCTGGGCTCCGAGACCTTCCCCCAGCGCCGGGTTGCAGAACCTGGGCATGCGTCTACACTGCTATTTTTAACTCCACAACCCAGGGTCTGAGTTTTGGTGTCAGGGGTTTTTCTTTGCAGTGTGAACATACCCTTACGAACATTCAATGTGCAACCACTCAAACCTGGGGAAATGGCCATGATCCATGAGAACAGCTAGTGGAGGCAAATCTGGAGAGAATCCTGCTTTGTGGGAGTTGATTGTATTCTGTAGAGTCATCCCCAGTACAAACAACTTTGTGAAAACCTCATTTCCCCCTAACTAAAAAAATCCATTATTGCTGACTAGTCACCTGTCTCCATCCATCCAACCACTTTGCCCATCTCCCCAAAGCTGGATCACAGAAGCACTTACTCTGGCTTTTGGTTTCAAATCTGCCAGCAGGGAAGAGGAGGAATGCAGTATCGTAGGTTTCCGTAAAGCCAAATGGGTAATGACTCGGTTATTTCCCATACAAGTGCTTTTGACCCTGCCTGGATGGAAATAAACTGAGTGCTGTGTCCATTGCTGAAGCTGAGCTTAGACCTCAGCATGGAAGCAAACGTCAGGAAGCAGCCTCCTCTTTTCACCTGAAACATGAGCCATATAAAAGAATCCCCCTCCCATCAAAGAAAGCCCTTCAAAACAGACTCATTAATGGCAGTGGCTTAAAACTAAATGTGGCCCAGATCCACCAAAGTGCAGCCCATTCAGAAAACCATCACTCTCTCCGCATATAGATGCTTCTAGCAAGCCCCTTCCCGTGGAACGCTACGATTTCAATCTCTGAGTTTGTATAGAATAGACATATGCTCTCCATCCTTCCATACTTTGAACTCCTTGGGCCAAAATTAGACTTGCGGTGAGTGGGTGCCACTAGCTTCTGTGGAACTACCCCAGCTCACAGCAGGTCTTAATTTGGCCTTTTGACTTCCCCTTTCATCCCTTTCCCACCAGCAAGTGACTTGGCTTCCCTGGCTCACTGCTGCATTGGGTCCCCCTTCCCAAGTAGAGCTGTGCGAATAACGTATTTTTCCGTTATTGGCAATTTTAAAAAGGTAAAAGAAAAATGTTTCTGATGGGAGTGAAGATGAAAATTTTAGAAATGTTGAGAAAATTGAAAAATTAAAAATTATATGTTGTTTTGGGTTGAATGAAACATTTTGTTTCAATTCTTCGTTCTACTCTTCAACACTTGATATTGAAAGTAAAATTAAAAGAATTTTTAAACAAAGTTGTTTCAAACAAAAAAATTGAAATGTTTCATTTGAAAAAATGTCCAAACAAAATGTTTCATTTTTTTCATATTTTTGTTTTCCCTTTTTGGTGGGAAGGGGAAACTCCCAAAACCAACTATTTGGTGAAACTGATCAGAATTTGCTAAATCTTTAGACGTTGCCAAATGTTCATTTTTTGCTGAAAAAAAAGTTTGGTCCATAATATTTTGCCCAGTGCTATTCCCCAGGATCCACTCATTGTCTCCACCACCCGTGAACCCAGCCCTGGTTATTCCAGTTGCACTCACAAAGAGAGAAAAAATTGTGCCGATGCTGGATGATTCTACTGCATGCAGTGATGAAATTACCAGCTGGCCAGTTTTGTGTTCATTGCCAGTGCTACCGTAGCGATAGCCTTTCAAAACTTTACATATGGAATGCAACACTTCAGCCAGAACGCTTGTAGAAATGTTAAATTTAGACACCTTTTCCATTTCCTTCCCTACTCTGTTGCCTTCATCTCAGTAAGATAAAGTTACCCCATCTCATACAGACTTCTCACTGGAGTTTTTGTTTAGATTGCACACTTGGAAATAAAACAGGGAGAAAAAGGTTCACTGTATTTCCTGAGGGAAATTAGGAATCTTTCGACCTTGCCTGATGTAGACAAAAAATTGACAAGAGTAGAAATCCTCAGCAGGCTGGCATAATTGATCCAGAGGGAGAATCAAATTTGGGCCTGTACCTTCAAGAAAATCTATCAAAATTCTCTAAAACAAACATGCTGATGATGTGTTTAGACTAAGTGACAAGATCCAGGGCTTGGAAAACATCTGAGTTTCCCCTAATTTTTTAAACCTTATTTTGACTGAGTGATATTTAATCTACAGAGGAACCAAAAAGGACATTCTGTGTTGTACAAATGTCACTCCATTCCAGGGCAGTTGTAATTACGCTCCTGCTGCTCTGTTGTTTTTACAAATAGCCATTCAATGCTGATACCAAGTTTGAAGGCTTTTTTGTTTTGGTTTTAAAAAAAAAAGCCAAAAATCTTTGTATGGGACCTCCACATAATTAGCGTAACCTACATTAGACAAAAGCAACAGGACAATGACATTCCTGATTTTAATATTAATTTGTTTGTGGAAACTTTCTGGGTGATGAAGTTAAACCTCTGTTGTTCCATCTAGCAGCATCTCAGTGTGTTCCAGCTACACATTGATACCAAATGGGATCGTGTTCTCTGAACCTGGTTTGTTTTATTTTGCTGGCAGCTTACATACTCTCATGTCCACATGGATATAACAAGGGGCAATGGGACAAAAGATTTAGGTTGGCTGTTAGGGAAAGTTTGAAATGAAACCTTTCACAATGTGGATCTTTCTTGCTAGGTGAGTGGCTATTTTGATACTGTAAGCACAGAGAAAAACATAGCCTTTGCCCCATGGAGGTTGCAGTCCAAAGGGTGGAGATTTACAACCAGCCTGGACAAAATCTAGTTTTAGAAGTGTTTGGGAATGTAATATATTTGACTCCCTCCATTAGCTCTTAGACACGGTAAAGAACAATCATGCATTGGTGAGGGAGCATGGATTAGATTACCTAATAGGTATTTTCTGTCCCCAGCCATTTTGAACTATAGATAACAAATAAATGGTTAAATGCCTGAATCTTGCATCAAAGCGGAAATTCATTGCTGCTCTCAACTTACTCGGTTCCTTCCCTGGTGCTCAAACATTTCAGGCCAGAAATCCAAGACATTGATAGCAACTCCCAGTGTCATGGGCTAGCAAATGAGAAAACAGAAGATGCGGATGAGGAGGAGGAAGAGCTGGAGGAGGAAGATGACGACAGCCTGACGGGGAAATCACAGGATGAAACAGTATCACCCACAATGGAGCCCCGAGGAGCGTTTGAGGATGAGGAGGATGAAGAGCCCACATCCCTCCCCATGAGCTTTGACCATACCCGAAGGTGGGTGGGGCTATTTCCTCTGGGGAGTAGAATGGGGTTAGGTTTCTCACCCTGTGTCATTGCAGGTCATGGGTGGTATCACTTTATTTTTCAAACCATGAATCATCCCTCCAGTTTGATTTAGGCATCAGCGCTAGGAATTTCATTTCCACCATGGTGGGGAGCACAAAATAAAATAAACTGGAATGCAAAACTATAAGGAGGACACATACACGAGGCCTGAAAAATGCACAGCAAGAAAGGTAAATAGTTAGTACATGAAAAAAACAGCATCCTCAATGTATCATGAACTCTTCTACCTGACACAATGGTAATGCCTCCATTTTCAAAATTCTGGTCAGTGAAAAGAGAGCTGGTACAAGGAATATAAATAAGAGCAGGTTTCCACTACCCTGTCCATTTTATTGGCAGCAAAATGGCAGCATCTTCTTGTCTCAGTATGTAAGGCCCTGCATTATTTTCAGATGACACCGTGCAGCTGGCCTTTGCGTGGGCAGAGTGGATGTGTCCCAATGCCTTTGTTTGCTTTTTCTGTCCATCTGTGATGTGCACCCTAGTTCGTAAGCCACCAGGAAGACATTCTCCAGTACAAAAAAAAAGATACATTTTAAATATTTAATTGGTATTCTGTTTTATTTAGGTTCTTATCCAGATTGACAATCCATAGCATCCCAGCATCAAGCTATGTAAACCAAAATAATGGCCTGTCTGCTGCAGATGTAATTTACAGTATGAGGTAGAGCAGTAGTGTGAAAATGAACTAGGATAATATTACGTTAGAAAGAACAATAGAATATAGCAGTGTTTGACTGTAAAGATATCAAAAGTGGTGGAGAATGGAGTCCACTCCTTCCTTTGGCTCTCTTCCCCATTTGCATTTCACAAAATCTGTTGCATTACATCCATGAGCTGCCATGCCAAAGTTCATCCAAAGTGTGGTGCAGTGTAGAGGGCAGCAAACTGGGACCCAGGAAACCAGGCTTCTCTACATGACTCTGCCATTGACTCGCTATGTGCTTGAGCAGTTACGTCACTTTAAGCCTAAATTCTCAGGCAAGGTCTATTTTTCACTCTCAGTATTTCTCAAGATAGGGAGCACAGCAACTCAATGGCAGTTGTTGGTGTGTGGGGAAAATGAAGTCTTAGGTATCTAAGTTGGTCCAAAACATCAAGCACTCAGCATTACAGTCAACCACTGAAATCGTAGGTCTTAACCTTTCTTGTGCCACAGGTTTCTGTCCATTAATGATGCTTTGATATCTATGGATGAAAAGTGCTATATAATTCAAGGTATTATTATATTCAAGGGTTTTTTCAATGTGTCAGTGTTTTCCGATTGCAATCCATGGAAAATATGGTGCAGTGGCTCTGTTTAGTCTATTATTCCCCCTACTTTCAGGAATAGCTAGTAATCCAGGCATTTCGGTACAGGAGACCAGAATGAAAATGGTAACCACACTGAAGCACAGAACATATGGTAGCACTAATGCTTGAGATGTATGTGCATAACCATGCTTTCCACTTTTTCTTTGCTCCTTGCATCATGTGCATTTATTTGTCCACCTGTTTGTCTCTCTTCATGCATGTGGCTTGTGAGAATCCATGGTATGTGCATGCAGGCACTGAGTTAGCGACACGCACATTGGCTAGATTGTAAACGGTGAGATGAGCTAACAACAGGTCAACCCCTTCCCCTGGTCATTGGTACAGGTGTATTGAGGATGACGAAGCCGGCTTGTTAGATTTGGAGCAGATGCCGAATTTTGGGAAGGGGCTGGATCTTCGCAAAGCAGCCGAGGAAGCATTTGAAGTTAAAGATGTGTTTAATTCCACCTTAGACTCTGAGACAATAAAACAGACTCTGTACAGGCAGGCTAAAAACCAGGTAGGTATATAACAGAACACTTTACTGAGCTTGCCTCCGGCATTTACCAGGGGATTATCAAACAGCTGGGTTTCTTTAGCCAGGTCTGTGTTCTGTCCACACTGAATTGGAATTCTGATGGTGAAGAATTAAGTTGAGAATCACACCTGTGTTGCTACCATGTTGCAGTTCAGGAGAAATAGGAGTTGGGAGGGAGTATTAACTCAGGTTTTATATAATCCGTTTCATGTAACCATATTACCTTGTGAAGTGAGTGCAGGTTTATGTCTATGTAGCGATATAGGTTCATCTCTCTATATCTGTCTACAGACACGTATATAATACAATAATTACAAACTTTGGGCCAGGTCCTCAGCTGGTATATATTGGAATAGCGTCATTGGTTTCACTGGAATAATGACATTTTATACCAGTTGTGTAACTGGCCCTTTGAAACAGCAGTAAAATATAACAGGATTTAATAATAAAAATATAAAATCTGATTCAGAATGGTATTTTCGACACTTGCTTGGAGAATTGCATCATCTTAAGCAAATTTAGAAAATGCCATAGTTTTGTGCATTAACTATGCACCTTCAAAATAAAATTCCCCCTTATTATCAAAAACCAATCTAGATCAACAAAAGCTGAGGTAGGCCTTCTTCCAAAATGCAAAACAAAATTCCAATACATCCTGACATTTGGAAGAACTTGGAAAACTTTTTTTAATTAGCATTGCTCTGTACTCACTGGTTTTGTCATAAGCAGAAATGCCATGAGAGGTTCTGTTCTCATGAAGTTTGCATCCTGGTCCAAATAAAACAGTAACAGCTCTCATGAGGGAGCAGTATTGTGAGATGTCCAGCACCATTACCAGAACAAAGAGGATATATTGAGACAAGCTTCAGAGAAACAATCTGCACAAAACCGCCAGACTTTTTGCCATTAACCACCCATTCTTATCTGCTTAAAAGAGGCCACAAAGTTCAAATGCTTCTTTTAAGAATACTAGTGCAGGTTTGAGTATATTTACATCGCTTCAGGTTTCATTGGGGATGAGATCAGCTACTGTACTTGGAGCCTTTCTGGCATGTAAACAACAGGATTATAGTACCATTTATCTTAATGACCACCCAAGGGCGCAACTAAATGCAGTTGTCTAATAGAGGTGGGTCTTTAATTAAAGGTCAAACGGGCTTGGGCTGGAAACCCTAAGGCTACTTTATAGTGGCTGCTTAAGACTGGAGCCAGGATGTTGGAGTGGGGGTTGCCTATTGGAAGTGGGGGTATTTTGTGCAGATTTGACTGCACTTACAGGAGTTTTTTTGGCTATGAAGATAGCACTGAAGTTCTTTTCTAATGAGAAAAGAGCTCATTTATAGTTTCAACACAAGCCACTTGCATGCCTCTGTCTGTGTCCTTTTACTAATATGCTGAGTGTACTAACTGTTTAGGCACACCTTGATTTTTCTTGACTGCAATGTTAGATCTGACACCTGATTGCTTTTTAAAGTAATTTTGTAATAAGCGAGATCTAAGACATGCTGACACATATGATATAACTTGGACAATTTAAAATTCTCTGCTCTGCATGCATTACGTGCAGGCAATATGGTGGAAAAATAATATTTGTCTGGTCAGCCCAGCACGGAAATCTTACCTTTCAATCAATTCTGGCTCACTTTCACAGTAGTATTGAAAGGGACACATCCACACAAACACCCATAAAGCTGAACCCATGACAGCACATGCATGAGGTACAGTGTTCAGATTGAGAACTGGATCTGAATTTGAGCTCCTTTTGGGGGAGGGGGCCACTATATTTGGAGTTTGGCGAGTTTTTATCACTATTATTTATTAAATCTGTATTGCAGCAGCAGCTCAGGGTGCCAATGTGCTAAGTACTGTACAGACATGTGCAGTAAAGATAGCGTCCGATCTAGAGCCCCCATCCTGGAAAGATTTATACAGGTATTTAACACTACACGCTGTGGGTAATTCTATTGACATTGATTCACAGTGTGTAAAGTTCAGCACATGCATAAGTCTTTGCAGAATTAGGACCTGGGTTGTGACAAGATGCAAAAAAATGAATGAGACAAACAAATGTGGAGGAGAGAGAAGGCTTAGGTAGCAGCAAAACAACCAAATTATCATACAATAAGCCGAGGTCTCAGCACATTCATGGACTAGGCGTTGTCCGCTGGCGGTGCTGCAATAAACACACATTAACATGCCTGCAAACACATCACACATACATTCCAAAATAGACTCACACAGGCTCCAACTCCCTCCAGACCCAATGGAGATGCTCAGTAAATGAAACAACAGGCCATATGCAAATCACTATGTATCTGAATCCCCATCTAGATATCTCCTTTTACGAGTCAACAATAACTTCTGAAGGCCAAATTTTCAAAGGCATGACCGCCTGTCTTCCCCAGGTGTACTGCATAGTTATCATAGTTCTCAGGTACGGGGGATCTGCAGGACTCAGTCAGCAACGTGCACTGTTGCATATGCACTTTTGAAAATCATGTGAAAAAAGGCAGTCAGAATTCTCTGGATATGTTCCGTCAGAACATTAATGTCCTCTAGGAGAGGGTCCTACAAGCAAGTGTCAGCATTGGAGTGCAAAATTCAAGGAAGGAAATTACGGGTTTGTTTAAGATGCCCTTCTAAGCCCACTGCTGCCAGGTAAACTCTATGGCAAGATCCAAATGATTTCCTCATTGCTTGGCAGGATTCCCAGCCCACACCAAAGTACACTGATTGTCCGGAGTTTCTGGTATGTAAGTGACTCTGTACTTCATGTAGGTTATTCCAGGAGTGTGTATTCACCCATTTCCCTTCCTGTGCTTCCTTCTCTCCTTTAGGCTTATGCAATGATGCTGTCCCTTTCTGAGAATGCTCCTCTTCACACTTCTTCCCAGAATTCTCTGGATGCTTGGTTGAACATGGCAGGAGCAGAGTCAGAGTCGGTGACCTTTAACCCCATCAACCATCTCTGACAGGTCGAGAAGGCACTGGGTCAGAGTCCGAGTGAAGAGGTGGTGGTGCTGTGATTGCCCTATCAGAAATTCTAGCACGCAGAAGATGGATTAGAGGGCCTCAGGGAGTCATCTGGGCTTTTGGCTGGGAGAATAAACCTGTCACATGTGACCTGCAATTCCTGAATTTGTATCTCTCCGCAGTTGTTCATTTCTAATTTGTCAGAAACTCTCCAAACTGGATAGCCCTGAGGCATCCCCAGGATTCCACCATCTCTAAGAATAGCGTAAACAATAAGTGAGTTGCAATGGTGCAATCAAATACTGGCCCCTTTACAGTTACAAGACAATATAACTGAGCCAGCTAGTTTCTGCTTATAAACTAAAACTTGAAGTCATCTGACCCCTTGCCCTCCCCCCACCACCACATTCACGTCAGCTGAACAGCAGTCATAAAGAGGCGGGGGGGAGAGAACGAGAGCTGATCGATCCCTGGTGTAATTCTAATGTAGTCACTGGAGTTATACCAAGGAAGGGTGAATTTGACCCATTTTATTTAACTTAGTTCTTTTAAAGAGTGTGAAATTCTGCACCCCCATACAAGTGCCCCCCATAACAGCACACGTGTTTACACTGCAAAGTGTTATTGTGAGTCTGTGTTGTGGGAAGCCATGATCCCCGACAAGCAATGTGCAGACAGGGATAACTTCTGCCAAAAGCACAGACAGTCTGTGCAGAAGGAGTATTGCTGGGGCTGAATAATACATGCATGCATATATGTAGACAATGCCCTGTAAACTCTACCCTAGAAAGCTCCTCTTTAATTTCTCTCCCAAAGGATTTTTCGAATGATGTCTATTCAACGTTGGGGTTGAAACCTCTGCTCTGTGCCCTCATGTTGGTTTGCTGGTGGTTGCTTATGCAGAGCACCCTGCCATCATTTACCCCATCATTTTGATATGGCTAAAAAAATCCTTGTTTTTAATAACCTTCTGAGAACAGATCAGTTTCTCAATCATGTGGCTAAGGAAATGTATTTTCTCTCTGAATCTAAAATTACTTGCAATTTTTTTATGGGTGATTTTAAATTGCTTTGAAGTCTCAGCTCTTTTGCTGACATAAAGCAGCCTTCAGAAATACTGTGACATTAGTTTGTGCTCTTTCTGCATTGTAATAACAACCTGGTGTTCTAGCTGATTTTTATAGGTAAAGCTAAACCTGAAAATAATTCTGAAAGGGGTTAGAAATATTACAAAGAATGTTAGTTGGCTACTCTGACAACATTTATAATATGTGTGCTAAGAAATTCCTAGATATGGTGTCATAGAAGTAGGTTGCCTGAAGGTAAGAGAGGTGCCTGCCACCAGTGACTTTGAGTTAAAGCAGGGGTGCCCCAAACTTGCCCATCTGACAGCAGCATCAGCAACTTGCCTAGGAGCCTCAAGATGCTCTAAGGATCCAATTGTGTACAAGCCTGATTCTAAGCCCACTGAAGTTAGCAGGAGACTTTCCTCTGACTTTAATGGATTTTGGACCAGGCTCCAACCACATAAAGACGTTAGTAAGCAAGTGTTTGCAGAATTGGGTCAATAGCTGACTTCAGAGAACTTCTCACAGTAGTAAGCACATCTGCTGGTAAGTGTTTTTGAGATTGGGCCCCTAGTTTATATGTAAGGGAACAGACTGCAGCTGCTCTGCTGTTGAATATGGAGATATAGATCATGGAAGTAGAGGAAGTTCCAGCATGCAATGCTCTATCTTGAAGCAACTGCTTGGATTAAGATGGAGCATTGCATGCTGGGATTTGCAGTCCTGACAGGCCACGCCTCATGCTCCAGAGAAAATCAGCCATGAGGCTTCAATTGGCCTCTGGGCCTGCACCTTTGGTTGCCACTGGGGTAGAGGGAATGGAAGGATAATCAGCAGCATCAAATAATTCTCCATAGTTCAACCAGGGAAAGACAACATGCCTCCTGATAATTTCTCCAAGTCACCAGGTATATGTGCTGAAGGCTAAGAATTCAACAGTGATCTATATCCCCATTCCCCCCTCTCCCCCCACAGTTTCAAATGTTTGCACAAAGCTCTTGCGTAGGTGTAGCCCAAGAACTGACAATATCAAAAGAAACCAGTCTCTAAGAGTCAGATGGAACATTCCTATCCCTGGCACATCTGCCTATGCTAACATTACAGTACTTTCCATTCACTTGGGCTTTAAATTATTCCCATAGGGGCCAATTTAAAATAATAATTGGTTTTTTTCCTTATGGAATTTATCTTAATCTGTATATAACTTGCAATTTTTTTCTAATTCCTTTCTTATTTTATTTCTTCCTTAACAGTATTTTTTGCATTGGATATCATTATTGTGAAGAAATAATGTTAATATAAGTATCTAGTGAAGGACCAAAATTGTGTAATTAAGGTTGTATGTTGTATGATTGATAACCAGGGAGTAGATTTTTTATGTGCCAAATGACCCTAAATAATCCTGCTATTCTTGCTGCCGATTTTCCAGACAATCATATGTTTTGTTAAATTTGAGTTTCAATTACATTTGCATGTAGGATGTGTTCTATTTATTTCTTTTATTGTTTGGAAAAAATATCACAAGCAAACAAAAACAAAACAAAAAACACTTCCAACGTGCCCTCAGTAAAAAACGAAAGAAACAAACAAACTGAAAAAGAGAGAGAGAGAAATAAAGCAACAAAAACCCTAAATAAAAACAATTGTGAAAGTCCATAGTGTAGCCAGGATGACATGCAATGCAAATGCGCCATATGTTGAAAAAAATCAGTGCTTATTTTTATAAAGGAATGGAAACAAAATCCCATCCGTTTAATTTTTGTTAACTATAATCAATCTATGCCTTGTAAATACCTTAAATACAAATCTAGCAGAACTAAAAGGTGACTCTTCTAAAAAGAAAACACAGCACGGTTGTCAGCAATACGAGGTCACTAAAATATTCACTCTTCTGACAAACAAATATGCCCCAAAAGAACCTACAAGGCCAAGTTTCATCCTGCAAACATGCTTTGCTTTAAAGTAAAGCAATGGGACTACGTGTGTGTTTGCTGGAACGAGGCTCAGAGGCCAATTCCTCTGAGGCCTTTGAAGTCAATGCGACTACTACATGCTTACAGTTAAGCACATGCTAATGTCTCTTTCCAGATCAGGGCAAGGGTGCTCTGCACCTTGCAAGATCAAGTCTTAAGAGCAGCAGTAGGCATTTGCAGAGTCTGATCCTAAGTTTTGTGTGTAAGTAATTGCCTGGGTTTTGAACAGGGGGTCAAACCTTGCTTCTCCATGTGTGGGGAGAACAGGCACCCAGATGAGAAGAGGTGACCTCATCTCCAAACCCTGGGCAAAGATCTTAGAAACAGAAATGCTGTCAAGGCTTTTTTGTCTTCCCTCCAGTATGTGAACACTGCCCCATTATTTGTTGCATTGTTTCTTTAAAAGAACAATGTGTGAAAAGCGCTTAATTCTCCTTGACCAAGAGCAGTATCTGTTTACCTTCCCAGGACCAGGTTGTGCCACCGTTACTCAGGCTGAGTAGCTCACCGATTTGAACAGCACTAGGTGAGGAGTATATTACCAATCACCTTAAGATGGGTTGACACAGTCTAGCCCTATATTAAGAAAATGAAAGATTTCTTTTGAATCCTAAAATTATTTTTTTCTGTTTCCTGTTACTTAAAAAAACAGACCACACTTTGTTTCCTTCCTTTTCTTCTAGCTGGTCTCTCTGTCCAGTTAAATATCCAGACTTCCCTAAGCCAGCACTGGCTACACATTTAAAGATTTTTTTCCAAGCAAGGCAAACAAACATAATGCCTGATCGAATTTATATTTATCTCTTAGTCCCTTCTTTAATTGCACTTGAAATGTTGCGATTTGTAGCTAATGTTTTGGGGGCTTTTACAAAAAACAATCACTTATTTTGAAGGATGTTTCCTGAGACTTGCTTATGTCTAGAATAAATAGAGGCAAAAAAGATCCCACAATCAGAATTGAGACTTTCCTTTAGAACTAGCAAGGGGAAGGATCTGGGTCCTCATCTGGAACTATGTAGCTCACGTGCACCCTACACCACTAACATACTATGCTCAGGAACAATGCTGTTGATATGATACATCAAGGCATGGAGTTAGAGTGATTTCCATAAGGCCTGGTAATTGATTGAAATCAAGGGTCCCATCCCAGAGGTGACTACAACTAAGAATTTTTGTTGGATGAGGTTTATTTATTTAACCTGTTTTCATGTCTGCAGCAGGTAGCCATTTTGCCATAATAGTAGGGGGTGGAGGGGTGAGAGGAATGGGACAAGCTGTGCTATTGTTCATATCGCTAGGTGGATCTAATGAGACTGTTAGTAGCTGAGGCCATGGAAAAGCCTCTGGCTTTGCCAAACTGTTCAGTACTGCTGAAATAAAACTATAAGGCAGAGGGACTCTTCCGTCTACTGATTGCGCCTTTAAATTTAGATACTTTATACATGAGCTAATTATAAAAGCAAAAAAAAAAATAGATAAAAAGTTCAATGTATCTGCTACTCCTTTCTGTTGCTCACTCAGATACCAGCTTTCAAAATAATGATGCTAATCACTTGGCTGGTACGGAATGCTCAAGGTGCAATGCAACTGCTGTGCTACTGAATGTGCCAGATACATCCAGGTAGAATGCACTCGCTTTGTTTTGGAAGGTCAAGATATGTCCAGGTAGAATGCACCTGATTTGCTGTTAGACATACTAGGTATGTTCCCGCAGAAGACACCTGCTGGGCAGCTGAACCTCCTGGTGCTTCCTTACCGAATGCATCCGTTGCATTGCCGAACCCTAGCAGCGGGGTCCTGCAGGCCATTGCGTCACGGGACGATCAGAGCCCAGCAGACACAGCAGAGTGCTAGCAGCAAACCAAACCAAAGGGTTAATAGCAAAACATGAGCTGAAATGCTAAACTGCATTCTAGGACAAACAACAAAGTTATGATTTTCTGCCTTGCTCAAAACGATTATTGAAACCTCTCGATTTCCCCCAAAATCAGCACTTAGAAATTCAATAAAACCGCTTCTTTTTTTCATTTCATATGAAGCATTTATAAAAGCACTTGCACAATGACATATTAACATGTTTAGACTCTAAGCATCAAAGCACTGGACTGTAAGCCCCCTTTCACCCTTCCAGCCTATTTCAATCTACTGACTTACATTCAATTTTTACGTGCTGTATTTTGTGTGTGTGTGTGTGCGTGTGTGTGTGGTGAGGGTGAGGGGGAAGCATCATGGTGTAGAAACCTGCACTTTGCTGCTGTTTAAAAACAAGCAGGGAGTGAAACAATCTGCTCAGATTCGTGTTGGTAACATGAGGGCAAAAGCTCTGTTCCTAGTTGATGGTCAGTAGTGTTTAAAGCCATGAAACTGTTTCTCTGTAGTGTTGAGTGATACTGTGATTAAAATGTTATTTCATTATTCCAATAATTTTTTTCTTTATTCTGTCATTGATTCTTATTACCACTTTTGGAAAAGAATGAAAAAGAGAGAAAAAAAAAGGCAGCTTTGATTTCCAAATGTGCAATTCACATGTGAACAAAGTAATTCTGAAAATATTTCTCAATGTATTTTACGTTCTCATCGCTCTCTTCAAAGTAAGAGATGTTTTGCCCTGATGTCATTTTCAGCCTGCAGAAGATGTAATTTAAAACATATATATTATGCTTGCAAGAATCATAAATATGTGCATCCTATGTCATTCCTTCTCCCATTGTTACAATACAGATTTGATTTAGGGTTTGTTTTTTCCTTTAGAACTGTATAGTGTTTTGTTTTTTAAAAAAATCAATTGTAAATGTCTGGTTTTCATATAATGTTTAAAAAACATTGAGAAAGAGGATGGTGCTTGTTCCATATCATTCTTGATTGTATATTGCTTCTGTTATGTTTATAAGTAAACTGTGCATGACTTGTGTTTAGCAGTCATTATTGTGTCTGTTTGTGAAATTTTTATCAAAAAGAAAAAAATTCTGTAGATGCACTTATTGTACATGTGATTAGGTTTTGCGTCCAAGGCTAGAAGCCTTGAACTGCCAAGGAAGAAAAAAAGAGATGGCAGTTAATAATTAATATGAAATCGCTTTGTTGGGAGCATAATGAAATACGAGATATGAAGTGTAGAAAATAATTAAAAAAGCGATTTTACAAATTTCGTTCTGATGCTTGTGACAAAAGGCAAATGCATTTGTGTAGAGAAATACCTTTAAAATAATGGATAGGGAAGCTGATTTTGAGGTTACTGCTGTAGAATAGGAATGTATACCAAATGTAATCTTTCCAATGCTACAATGAATTTATACATGAGATTGATATGCAATAAACCTGTGTGCTTTTCTAAGCAATGGCCCTCCGAGCTTTCTTGGCACAATACAATGTACCACAAAGTGAGGCCTGAAAGTGGTCCAGTGTTTTCATTTTGACAGAAGAGAAATCATAATAAAGCTGTTTGGGCCTAACAAACTCACAAGCAGCCCCAAGGGTTTCTGTGGGAATACAGGTTTGAAGAAGGGATTGGGCCCATTGTGTCTGTTTGGTTTTAGCTGTGGGGGAGATGGGGTTTGTAAAAGTTTGGGTTTTGGACATTTTCATAATCTCAATTGTGGAAAATAGCATCTTGGATTCCCTCCGCTCACCCACTCTTGTTGTTGCTGTGTTCTAATACAGAACAGCAACAGAGAGCAAATTCTTTCCTCCGCTGTAAGTTACACAACACAAGGACACACACAACCAAGAGGGATTCTCCAGGGCTTAGGACCCTCACCAGTGGCAAGAGGAACTCTAAAGTGCTGGTACTTCTTTGAAGGAGGCCAATGAGTACAGCTCTGAGGATGAGTCGTCGTCGAAGCAACTGTGTGACGAAGCACACATGCCATGAACTCACTTTTCAAATGTAAAGTACCTGTGGTGACCACTTGAACACAGAGTGCCCCGAGTTGGCAAGATGTTTGCATCGTAAATAAATACTGTAGAATGACCTTTATGAGCCTAAACTTTACATCTGAAATAAGTCTGAAATACAGCAACAGCTCTTTTAAGCAGGACTTCTGGAAATTTAGAGAAGACAAATAAGGTAAAGGTAAACCCTGATGTCTTAACCTTCTTGAGTTCTTCTTCCCAGGTCCAGAAGAGACAGCCAACACTACTGGGTACTCCAACATCCAACTAAAGGGAGTGCCTCTTTCTCAGCAGAAAATTCTTAGTGGCAGGTGAGTCTCTTACGTTATAAGAGAGAGGAAGTTCCATATGTTGCGAATATTTTCCCCTCAACATGATGAGCAGAGAGTTTAGTGAAATATCTAGTGATGGCAGTCAGATGTTTCAGTGGGGGCACTGGGAGCAAAAATTACTTGAAAGCAGGGTCTTTGAACTAACGACGTGCATTACAAAACTGATGAATGGTCCTTGCTTCAAAAAGTCATTCATGGTGCTCAAATGACAGTATCCAGCATACAACATAATAGCAGTTCCCCGGAGTTTGCCATATAAGGGTTTCAGTCTCAGCCGAACTCTGAGTTGAAATCCTCTGCATCTCTGTGGCAGCTGGCAACCTCTCTCCTTATTAGCCCTGGAGGGGAGTAAAAAAAAAGAAAAAAACGATTGGATAAGAAAGCTCTGATAATAGAGCGATTGTCAGGCAGGCCTTAGAGAGAGAACAGAGACATTTAAAAGAATATTGCTGACAAGTGGACTTTGTCATCCGGAAAGCACTCGATTCTCACCATAAAGTAGCAAGAAAAAGGCTCCATTTTTAGGGAGAAAAAAAAATCAACAGGGGAGGAAAGAAAGAAGGTCAGGGAAAGATCTGTTCCCAGCAAAATGTATGTTATCAATCGGGTGGTGGATACATACAGTATTGTTGAGCATGGTCTGGTTTTGCTGACTTGCTGTGCCACCTGCTCTGAGTGTCAATAACCGTATTTTCTTTAACGTACAAAACACATCCTAATAATAATTAAGCTAAATGATGCATTCTAGTGGTTGAGATCAATATTTTCTGAGTGCACAGGAGGATTTTATTATTATTTTTATTATAGTACCTAAACGCGCAACAGAGCCCCACCATGCTAGATACTGAATGTACATACAGTTAGAGGCAGTCCCTGTCCCAAAGAATTTATAATCTAAAGAGACAAGACAGTCAAAAGGTGGGGAAAAGAGTGGTAGACACAGTATGCAATTATATTTATATTTGTCTATAAATGAGGTGAAACTTCCAAAAGTGAGGGAGAGGTCAAGAAGATTAGAGGAAGGATGGTCTTGTGATTGAGGCCCTGGGCTGGTACTCGAGAGAACTGAGTTAAATTCCTTTGTGACCTCCAGCAAGTCTCATAGACTGCAATTCAGGAGGACAGTTAAGCATGGGCCTTTACTGTAAACACAAGTAGTATCATAGAAGTCCCAAGTGCTTTGCTCAGTTGGGGCCTTAATCTCCCCAGGCTTCAGTTTCCCATCTGTAAAATGAGAATAATAATTTTTTACCATTTCTGAGAGAATCTAGTGTTGGTGGAAGATGCTGGACTGCAGTCCTCTACATATCCACTGTAGTGAAAGTGCAAGCGTGTCTCACACCTGCCTGCTCTCGGATGCCCATATCCTGCAGTGGAGAGACAACCAGCACATGTCAGAGGAAGGTTAGACTCATTCAATTCTTGGCCTGTCAGCTGCAAACGGGGCCAGCTGGTGCCAGGTGGTGCCCTGCACCATTGCTGACAGATAACCAAGGGGATCTGGGATCTTTAGGCCTCCCTTATGGAGGGAGCCAGCACAAAGCCCATGCACAATTTAAGTCCTCAAAATAGGGCTTAAATGGCACTGCACAGGGAGACTTTCACCTGTGGAACACAGATGCTAACAGAACTATGTGGGCTGGAATTGTCACTAAATCTACAGTCCCACTTGCTAACTAGAGTGCTAGATGTAATCTACTTTCCATTGCTGTCCTAGCCCAGAAGACAATTTGAAAATCAGTACTTTAGTCAGCCATCTTTTAGTGTGATGGGAGAATCTCTAAAGGTGTCAGACCATATCCAAACTATCTGAACTGTATAGAAAAGGCAGTCTGTCTTGTGAGATTTCTAGTCCCTTCTTGCTTGCGGCTGGACTGGAAATACTTATGGAAACAACTTCTCTTGTGCGATTTCAAGTGCAGAAATTAAATATATGAATAATTAGATCTGGCTGAGTCACAATGTCTGAAGGGTGAGCCAAACTTTTCTGAAATTTGGGATGGCGGGAGATGTGTTTTTGGTTTGGCCTAGTGCAAAGAAGGGAGACAGCTGCAAAATTTGGTTCTGGACCTGAATATTTCCACACGCAAGGCTATTCAGTGCAAGGGATTTGGACTGGGCCCATTTCTAAAACTATTTTTAAGCAACACACGGTTCTAATCAACATCTTGATCCCCCTAATCCCATTAGTAGCTTGATCTAGCTTCTTCCTTGCTTTTGCCCTTGGCAACAATGGCATTTCTGGATGCCAGCATCATAGCTCTTCTACCAGTAGAGAGATGGGCTGAAGAACCAGCCTTAGAAATGTTAACAGATGTGCCCTGTTCATCCATCTCCCTGCCCCCAACCACCATCACCAAACAGAGTGAAGACAAAGTTTCTGTCAACAGACTTGCTAATAGCTCACTGTATCATGATAAGGTCACTGCAGAGAGATTTCTTGGAGAGAGCCCAAAGAGGGAAGATGCCCATATGAACACTGGCACTATGTAATAGGTCAGGAAAATAATGAAGAAAAAGATCTGCAATGAAAAGCTCAATTATTGTGGGTATGATAACGCCCACGTCTAATTCCATTCCAGTGCAATCCTCAAAGGCAAGGAAAATGCTCCTTATTACATCAGCTTGTGTCCATGGACAGCAGAGCCAAGACCCCCAAATTGACGATGTCAGTAACCAGTGATGAAGGGAACTTCTAAAGATCCTGAAACCTAGATGCGGAGGTGACCCACGCTGGAGATGCTAATACAGATGTCCCACATTCGCCAGTGTAGGAACTGGAGTTTATCCTTAGATTTTAGGATTTCTTTCTCCCAAGCCTGGGCAAAATGATAAGCACTGAGATTTGTTTGTTTAAAAAAATCTTTGTTGTTTTTTTAACAAAAAATGGCGCTCAGTTAGGGTTTTGGGTGAAAGTGCAGATCAGCTCTTATATAATCCAGACCAGTCAACTCAGATGTAGAAGCAACAGGCAGAAAATGCAGAGAAACCAGCTACAGATGACTGCACTAGGAAAGTGTAACTGGGTTTTAGTGTTTGCAATGGTGGTGTAGCTGTTAGTCCTAGGATATTAGAGAGACAATTGGGGGACGTAATATATTTTATTGGACCAATGTCTGTTGATGAGAGAGACTATCTTCCAAGTTACTCAGAGTTCTTCTTCAGTGTTAGAGGGATTTAGTGACAGGCTTGTGATACAACAGTTATATAGACAGAAACAATGCTGTTAGGATGGGCCAGAAGGAAGGTGCGTGGGAAAAAGGTGCGGAACCAAGGGTTAGAGATGAGTAGGATTCCAAGTTGGTTTTTCATTTCTACCAGGCACCATGCTCGTCCATGGATAAGCAGGAATTGATCCTTCTGAACTGTGAGGATCTCTATGAAACTCATAGTGAAACTGTGGTTAGATCTGTGCTTGTTTAAAGGGTACACTAGGCACTCTTGTACCCATGATTCAGTAGCACTACTTCTGTACTAATGTTAGCAACAGCTCAAGCACTGCCTTATCACGACATGGTGAGAAAGCCCACGGTACCTAGTCTGCAAGAGTGACTTCACCATGGCTAGCACTAGTGGAGCTGTGCTAGTGCTGGAAAAAGAGCCCATGATTTCCCAGCTCTGGCAAGGCCTCAGCCGGGTGCTTAAAAGCCAGAGTGGTGGTGTGCAAAATGAGTTTGACTGCATCTCCATGTGCCTGCCTGGCTTCAGAAAGGGGAATTTGTCCCAAACCGTCTGCGTGTAGCTATATCACTGTGTGCCACTAGAGAGCAGTTTATCATTACATTTCAGTCTCTCCCTCTGCGCTCTGGGAAGGCATTCCTGAATTCTTAATGCATTTGACAGGGTATTACTCCAGGGAACCTCAGAATTAAAGTCTCTTTTCCCCTCTTATGGTGATTAAAAGATGACCCCTGATCAGAAGCAGAGGCACAGGGCAACAGTGGCTTTTTAAGAAGGAAGAGTCTGCACACCTGTGACTGGTCAGTTCACTCCCAACAAGGCTGCACTGGTGGGAAGAAATAAATTATATCCAAGATGGGCTTTGTATCAGACACTGAAAAACTATGTTCCATTCTGGATGGAAGAAAGAGGAAACTGACACAGGTGCCCCTATTGTGCTACAGACCACTGCTGGAAGGTGCCCCAGGCAGGATCCCTAATGACAGGCAATTTATAAATATTTTGGGCCATCCACCAGGAGCCAGAAATATAAAATGCAGCAACCAAGGGAGAAGAGCACTGTCATTCAGCACACCCGACAGTGACTGATGCCTCCAATGCTAGCAGAAAACCTGATAATACTGACAACTTCTCCCTTCCCCAAACAGGCTCACTGAGCCCTGCCAGCTCCCCACTTTTCATTTTTCACCCACTCTTCAGGCCCTCTGTAACTACATAGTTCTACCTGGCCAACAAGGGGCTGAGGCAGAAGGCTGGAAAGCCCTCTCTTCCCCCAGCCTTGGCCTTTCCCTTACAGCATCCCAGAAATCTGGAGGGAGGATGCTTTGGATCCTGTATGTCAGGAGTCTCAAGTGGAATTAATGGGCATGGACAAGCTCCTGGCCATGATCTGCATGTTAATTCACATTATGGTATCCAAACCCCCTTACAGATGATTCCTGCCCTCAGAAGGAGAAGGGAGAGTTGCTCATGTTGAACATAAGGACATGCAGCAGTACCGTTCCTGAAGCGTATCTCTGGAGAGGAGGAAGACATTATGCTGATGTGTGCCTGTATCTAGGTGCCTCCCAGCCCTTTCCATAATCAAGCAGAGTTATTTGGCGGGAGAGAGAGAGAATGTGTGCTTGCTCATGCAGTGGGCATGACCCCTTGAGTAGGTCATGCTAAAACAAAAGCACATATAGTGGGCACAGACTTTCTGGAAACGTTTGCCTGGGGACGTTGTAGTGAGAAATTATTAAAAAGTGGTTTCAAGGCCAACAAGGGATCCCAAGTAGGAAATGTTAACAACAGATAAATGTTTCATGGAGTCACAATCTGATCACTTGTCCCCCATCCATGAATGTCCTGGTTCCTCAGTTAACTGGTGCCAATATAAGCCCATGTCCTGCATGAGGATTTGCTAGTGCAGAACTCTGCGTGTTGAGTCCCATTGAAATCACTGGGGTCCACCAGGCCCCCAAAGAAACCTTTTCTGCCTATTTATTTATCCACACTAACTTGTGCTAGTGGCTGATACTTGGATATTGGCTAGAGTGAAACATACAAACACAGCTCTTCTATGCAAAAGGTCCTATCCAGCAAAGCAGCTGCTCCATTAACCTATCTGGGAGGCAACCCAGTGCACCCAGCATGCTGCTATTTCACTGTAATAAAGTGTTGAAAATAATGACATGCCTCAAGCCCAGGCAAGAGCAAATTATACTGCATGTGCCTGTGTGCGTAAGCATATGCACAAACATGTAATTATAATGAGCCAGAGCAATTACGCCTTTGAAGTACTAGCTCCGTTTAGTCCAACTTTACTCCAGACTAAGAGCCGGAGAAGGCAAACACACACAGGAGGAGTGCATGAGCCTATGCCCATGCTTTAAGTTGAGCTTATCTGTAAGAATCAAGGTAGGCTCACCAAGAACTTACCTCGCACCCCATGGAAACCAAAGGGTCAGCGCACTGTAATAAAATTGGGCTAATGGCCTAAATACGCAGCACCTGCTGTCTCCTGAAATCTCTGCAATACAAACCTTGGAACAGCAGAACACAGCCTTACACAAGCTACTGCTTGCTGTGCAGGCATGTAGGCAGGGGGGAGTTTGCAGGTACTTCAACCAAAAAAAACCCTCTTGGAACCTGATACTCCCCTGCACCTTGTTTTGTCCTTCACATCTGTGCAAAAGCAGGTCCTCAATGCGCTCAGATCGGAATGCTCCATTCATTACTAGTAGTGGTGGTTATGATTTACATGCACTTTCACACGGTGCAGGGCACTGGGATGGAGCTCAGATAGTGCATTACAGTGTGGCTGCTAGCAATGAGATCAGACCATGTTTTAATCTTACACATCATTCACTTATTTTTGATACTGACAGCTGAAACTTAAACACTGACCCAATGTTTAAACAGCCCAAGACAGAGCTGTTGCCTTTATTTTCATGAGAGACAAAGCCATGTTCTCCCCTATGCTCAAAAATGGCTTATGAGATTCTGCTGGAATTTCTTCCAAAATTATACTTAAAAAACCAATTGCAGGACTTCTTTAGAGAGTCCTCGGCTCTGCGTTGCATTCTGGGGGCTAAGCAGGTTCCTTCAGGAGGGCATCCTTTTAAATGAGTACACTGCAGCCCTGTTGGTGAGGTAGATGCAAAAGGCTGGTGCTGACCCAAGATGTAAGAGGATCGTGCCCTGAACACTTGCCCGGGTAAACTGTGGAGTCAACCCCACCTGTCAGAAATCACCAGACTGGCTGAAAAATCATGACATTTTTCCCTCCTCAGTAATACATTTGAGTTCTGTCTTTGCCTTCTGCTTTCCGAGCCTTCGGGGCCATTCCCCAGCTTTTTTCCAAGCAAGAGAGTTACTTTTTGGAGGGGGAAACCCTAAAGCTGAGAGTCAAGGCCAGAGGTCCTGAGCTGGCTACCCCCACCGGCTGTTGGCCGACCCCAGCTCATCTCCCTGGGAGCAGCGCTTCATTTGGGGACTGCCAGGACTTGCCCCACGGAGAGCCGGCAGCTCCAGGCTGGGCGGTTCAGAGCCCCGGCGCCTCTGTCCTGGCAGGTGAAGAGCAGGGAGCCCGCAGCGAGTCACCCGGGGCGCCTTGGCTGGGGCACGGCAGGGAGCCCCGCTCCTGGGGGACTGGGCCAGGGCAATCCCCCCCCCGCGAGCTGCCCATGGGGCGGCTGAGCAGCCGGGCCCGCCCGAGGGCGCAGGTAGCCGAGGCCTAACCTGCGCTAGGCCCCACCCGCCGGGCGGGCAGACGGTCTGGGCTGGGCGTGCCGCGCCGGGGTGGGGCCGGGCTCTGCCGAGCGGGGCCGGGCGCCGGCTTTTCCCTGCCTGGCCTGGCCAGCGGCGGCGCCCTGCCTCCCTCCGCTCTTCCCTCCGCCTGCAGCCCGCCGCGCTCTGCCCCTGCCCCGGACACTCACGCACCTGCCCGCCGGCGGGGCGGCGATGTCGGCCGCCGCTGACTGACAGACCGACCGACCGACCGAGTGCCGGGGGCGGTCCGGGCTTGCTGGCCGCGGAGGTAGGACGAGGATCGGGGACGCAGCGAAGGGCTGGGGGCGGCTCCCTGGACTCTGCGGGGTCCGGCTTCCCTCCCGGGGTCCCCGTCCGTCCGTTCCCCCATGGGACCCAGACGGGGCCGGCTGCTGGTACCGAGCAGTGCACGCCCCCCCGCCCATATACTGCCCTCTCCCCCAGCCAGGTGGGGCAGGGCGCCGGGCGCTCCGCGCTGCCACCCCCTCTCCAGGTCCGGCCGTTCGCACGGGCCCTGGGGGCTCAGCCCCGGGCGGGGGGTGGCACGGTGGCTTCGTCCGGCCGGATGATTGGGGGGCCCAAGACGCGCCAACCAGCGGGGGCTCCGCAGAGCTGGGCCCTTCAGTCAGTCCTCCCGGCCGCTGGCTCGACTGGCTCCCTGGGGGGCTGAGAGGGGCCCCAGCACTGCACTGGCACAGAGGAGCTCCCCCCCCCCCCCCGCTCTGCCAGCCTGCCTCTTGGCTGGGGGGAGCGACATGGTGCCCCTAGCCGTGTGCATGGCGTGGGACCCTTGGCAGAGGTGGGCAGTTTGCCCTGGCACCCCCGTTTGAGGGCGCCCCACGCAGGGTCACAGCACCACGCCCTGCCATTTGGTGCAGGCGGGGATGCCAGGCCAAACCAGAGTGATACTTTGACCCCTGGATGTGAGACAGGTTCTGGGCGTACCATGTTAAAAATGTCCCCGACTGCCTCTGCCAGCAGATAGTGCATTGCACAGGGACTCCGGAGACCTGGATTCTATTTTTGGTTCTGCCACTGGTTTGCTGGGTGGCTTTAGGCAAAGTCCCTTTGTGTCTCTGCCCCAGTTTCCCTGTCTCTAAAATGGAGATAATGATACCGACCTTTCAAAGAGATACATGGATGAAAAGTGCTATATAAGAGGAAGGGGTGATTATTGTTATTTTACTACTTTACCTGTTGGTTCATACACAATATTTGCTCTGTGACACCTGAGTCACTCATCGGCGCTGAGAACTCGGATCGTGAGCTTCGGTGACGTGAAAGTGTAGCTGTTTGGGGTAGTTGATGAGTAATGGTCACCTGCAGTTCTCCAATGCTATCATGTTTTGATTTAAGACTAGTTGTGGTGTGTAGCTGTGGCACTTTGTATTACCATTGTGTTCCGATTCCTGTGTTGTATGTGAAGTCTCTGCATCCTAAGAATAACTTTGTGTAAAACTTCAAAGCTCCTGGTTCCTTACCCATAGCCACAAAACCGGGAGGGGGTGGGGGAACTGCTAGAGAACCATGTGCTAAAATCTTTAGCAAAGCTCTTTGGGTGTTTTTATGGCTGTGTTTTTGTAGAGAGCATCAGCTCAGATTTTTGCAGAGCTCTGCTCAGTAATTACTTGAACAATATCCCATTCTCAGCATGGTCTGTTTCTTGACCTCTGGGAACAGCAGCATGGAGAGATGCAGTGTCTGTCTATATTAAGATGATAGTCTGACCTCTTGACTCCCTTCCTGGAACATCTACTGAACTCCATGAGTGATGAGTAATTTGAGAGAGATTCGGTTCGGTTCGCTGTTCAGGATGCAGTGGTGGTTGAATGTCAGTCTCTAGCTCAGGGATAGTCAATTATTTTTTGTCATGATCCAAATTTCTTGGTCAAGGTATAATCAAGGTCCAGACTCCAGAGAAAATAATAATAAAATAATGATGATGCTGATGATAAGTAAATAAAAAGATTTGGGGTTAATTCAAAAGCATCTGGCAGTCTGGATTTGGTCTGCGATCTGCCTATTGACAACCTCTGGTCTTGCTGTTTCAGCAGCATATATAGAATGGAAATCCTGGCCTACACATAGTTTTTGTACCAATAGAACTATTTTGGTTAGGGATGTAAGTTTTATTTTTAATAGAGTAGTTACACTGACCTCTATTATGGACACAATTCTGTTCGTGTTATGCTGTTTTATACCAGTAAAGCATATTCCCCTTCCTGTTTGGGAGTAGCTATAATTAAGGATAAGGATTATGTCAAGGAAATCATGGATTCCGTGATTTCCAGAGATCTCCGTGGCATTTTCTGCTTCAGCTTCAGACTGGTGGGGCCGGAGCTGTCAGCCGGCAGGGGCCCCCGCAGCTCTGAGCCCCTGCCACCAGCAGGGGACAGCTCCGAGCCCCCACCACCTGTGGAGGCCCCTCGGACCCAGAGCTCCCAGCCGCCAGCCCCGCCTGATGTAGCTATCTGGCTCAATCAACTTCATGTGAAAGTGTAGTTGCTGCTCTATACCAGCCATATGAAAGAAGAAGAGCGTCCCCGCTGTGAGGTTGTTCTTGCAGTGCCTAGCCCACGCTTTGTTATAGTGATGGTGTAATAGACCTGGCTCTTCTGTTAGCGTCTTTCCAGCAGAGGAGGATCTCAGGAGCACTATACAAGCATTGAGCATGTAACCTCACAACATCTCTAATTGTCTGTGTGGTGGGGGTAGAACACCCACTTTGCAGTGGGGAAACAGAGGCACAGAGCACTTGAACAACAGGCCCAAGATCACGCATGAGCCAGTGACAGAGTTGGGACTAGAATTTAGGAGTCCTGGCACCCAGTGTGTTGCTGGAACAATGAGATTCACCGTCTCCTTAAAAGTCAGCAAACTGCTCCTAACCAGTCCAGCACGCAGCTTTTCCATAGACCCTGCACCTGGCTAATGATCACTTGCCCAACAGGTTCCCCTTGCACTGTGAAACCAAACACTGTCTCAAGTTTGCATTCAGAATCCTAGAAGATTAGGGTTGAAAGGGACCTCAATGCTAAAATCAAATCTAAAAATACACACTGAATAAATTGCCACCCAGCTATTGGGAAATAACACCCAGGAGCCAACACGGCTGCTGAAACCTGTCAGGGACTTTCTTGGAATGACAAAATAAATAAATAGACTATCTGGCTGGAGGCAGGTTATGGGAAACCTCCCCACCCTTGCCTCAGCTGCATTTATTATTAGTAACTGTTCCTGAACAATATTTGTATTTAATTTCTGTGGCCAGTCAGGGCACATTCAGAAGAGTCTCATTTTGAGCACTGATGAAATAATGACATTCACATTAAAGAGTTTTTATATACTAATTAATAACAAGGCAAGAAAAAGCATGAGGAGCTTTGTGACCTAGGAAGCACTGATCCATAAAGATATGTGATCCTCCGACTGGGCTGAGAAATAATGGCAAAAAGAATACACTAAACTATTCCCTCTTAATTTCCCAATCAGGCCAATAGTTTCCAAAAGGGCTAGTGATTTTGGATACCCAGCCAAGGCACCGTAAAGGGGTCTGGATTTCAGAAGGCATTGAGCACTCTGAAGATTAGGTCCCTTTCAGGTGTCTTGGGCTGGGCACCTAAAATCACTAGTTTCTCTTGTAAGTCTTCACCTCCATCTCTTAGATTGTAAGCTCTTTGAGGCAAGGATTGTCTTTGCTTTGTTTTCCTTTACAGCACCAAGCTCTTGATTGGAATAAACTACCAATAAGTAAGAATCCTTTTTCACCTTCCATGTGAGGATCTTGGAGTGCTTGCAAATAGTAATGAATTAGGCTCCACAAATACCCCTGTAACTTAGACTCATAATAGCAACAATGAGGTTGTGGAAGAGGTAAATTGAAAGCTGGTGATTTTGGAGCTAGTGCTTTGGAGCCAGTATTGAGCCAGTGCTTAGAGTGATGTGAAATTACTCAGGTGTTTCTGGACACAGTTTTCTGGATGAGATCTAAAACGGGGGTCTTGTAGATGACCTGTGGTTGTTAAGAATCACATGACATTTTGCAAAGGAACAAGGATGGCAACCCCAGTGTCCTTGCCAAAGTGTAATTGGGGAGGTTGAGTCCTCCAGCTGAAAGCACCCCTACAGCTTCTGTTCTCTGTTAGTTGCTGCTGCTTTTCAGTTGAGAGGTGTCCGAGTTTCAGCCATAGGTATATAGATTGTATAGAGGATGTTTAAGTTCGTGAAGTACTTGAGGCAAAATATGTTAGCCAAATGTGACTTCTTATGGATGAGAATCACTGAGCGGAGTGTGGCGGCATGCTGAGAAGCTCTAAGTCACGTTGCTGGGATGCTGTGAGGACCCAGGATGGGAGTGGCTATGTAGGAGCAAAGCACTACTCTTTTTACTGCCATCTTAACTCCGCAGTCTCTGGCACTGTAAGGCAAGCAAAGGAACCTGCCTCTCCCTTCCTGTCTTCCACTGAACAAACTGTTCAGGGAGAGGCAGTCTCCTAGGCAGATATCATCGACCTGTGAACTCGCAGCAGGTGTTCGTGCACAGAGGCTTGTGACGTGGCGTGGTCTGGACTAATTGCAGACAAAACAATTTCCCAGCTGCGAAGGACTGTAGCCAATCCGACTGTTAATGGTCCCAGGGGAGGGATGTGGTAGGGTTAACTCCTGGCTCTGGTGCTAAGCTGACCATAGGGTCTGATAATTAGCAGAGCAGTGTCTCCATATCTGCTAGAGGGCTATAGGCAAGACCATAAACTGGATTTTAACAAGGATCAGGTTATTTTGTGACCAGTAATATCTGTAGAGTCTAAAGATATATGGGTGATCAAATCTCATGCTTCAGGACATAAACTGATCACTGGTCAGGAAGGAATCCCAGTGCTGTGTAATGGGCCTAATTGTATAATGGAATCTTAGATGTTCCTTTGAAGCAGGGCTTGATGGAGTCAATCCAGTACAGCAGATTCTGTGTTCCAAGTGTTGTCAGTGAATTTCTCCTGTCTGGAAACCAGGAATTGCCACATCGTACATACTAGCCCATCTAGTCTGGTGTTTCATCACTTCCAACTGCAAGACCCTGTGGAAGAAAGAGAAAAGTGCCTCGTGCTACACAGGGGAGATTTGTGGGAGGATGGAAAAAAATTCCTTCCTGATCCCAGCTAGCAACCAGCTTATGTCCTAAAGCACAAAGAATGACATAGCATAGCTGCGGGCAGAAGCAAACATTCCTTCTGTCACTGTCTGCTCCTTCTCTTTATAGCCTGTAGTTGCTGCATAGATGCTACTTCTTTTCCCTGATATAGTCACGTTTAAAAACAAACGAGACCATCTCTCACTTGGAGCTTGATCCTAGTCTGAGATATTGAGCAGAGCTCAAGCCTGTGGTGCACTCTGTGTTTGGAGGGTGCAGGGAGGGGTTCTGAGTCACCTTCTGCCCCCACCCCTCTTGATATGCAAACATAAAATGGGACAAAGCCATGAAATTGGCCTTTAATATCTATCCAGATCCAATCGGAGGTGCTGGGTGAGTAGCTGTGGGAGGGTGTCACTTGTAGTGGAGCCAGCTGGGTGAGAAGTCAAATACTACAAGGTGGGGTGTTGGGATCGAGATAAAGAGTAACCCCTGGTCTCCTCGGAAAGAGAGCAGAGCTGAGTGACTGCGTAACCAGCAGCTTCCCGCAGGCTGAAAACCCTGATCCCCCACCAAGGCTGACTTGGTGATATTAGAAGGCATGTTTGAGAGTTTTCCTCTTGATTGCATTTTCTATAGAAGGGATCGTCAGCTAGGAATGGCCTTAAGATCCCCACCCTGGAGCCCCGTTTCCACAATGCCTGTTATTTCCTGACCAGCTCAGCTGGTTTGAGAAGAAGCTGGATCTAGTTTCTCCCTCCTTCCTGACTGTCCCCCTTCTAGCCTCCCTGAGCCCATATAATAGCTGCACACAGGGAGAGAGGGGAAACATGTAGGTCAGCCCTGGAAGGCTGGGCAGAGCCTTATATTTGGACTCCAGTGGGAAGGCTTATTCTCCTTGCCCTGAATGAGGTTGGAAAGCCTGGCTCATTTCTTCAGTGCTTAGTGGCTGGGTAAGAAAAGATCCCACTGAACGGGTCTGGTACGTGGTAGCTGTTAAGTAGCTGCTGTATTTGTGTACCTGGGCTCGAGCAAAGATGCACCTGATGCATCCCTGTGCAGTGATCTTGCAGACACTTAGGCACATGCTTAACTTCACTCACACGAGGTGTCCCACTGACTTCAAAGGGGCTGCTCACGGGACCAAGGCGTGTACATGAGCACCTGCAGGATCAGGCTGGGAATATACCAAACGGGGCACTGTCACTTCCTTGTAGATGTAAAAGCAGTCCGTATTTCCTGATCAATGGCTGTTGACAGAGAATGGTTGAGGGACTGTTCTGTAAAGCCCATGCAGAAGTGCCTGGCCTAGGAGCTGGTGCTGGAGGCTGCTATGAAGTTGTACGGTGCACATTGCTCTGGAGTGCTGCAAAATAGGAAGTTTAGCTTCTCGCCAAGCTGCAGTTGACGAGTAGCTAGAGTTCCTATTTTGCACTGTAAGTTAGCAGCAGTGGAACAAACACAGCTAAACAGGGTCCTTCTCTTCAACACAGCCTGTGTTAATAGATGGGGCGTGGTAATTTTATCCCTCTTCCCCCCCCCGCACAGGCTGCTTGGCAGGACACTGGCCAGCACGGGGCATGCATCCCTCATCCAAGCAGATGAAAACGAGCAGCATCTCTCAGTCAAACAGGCTTTTGTAGACAGGGCTGACTTGTCTGTCTGCCAGTTCTTATAAAGAAGAAGATGTTTCAAGTCTCAGTCCGTGTTTCCTGATCAATGGCTGTTGACAGAGAATGGCTCAGAGAGAGCTCAGGACAGTGGGACCTCAGTATGGTCAACTTGGAGCATATTTTTTTCCTGAAATTATGTAATGGGAAGGAAAAAGGGTGTGAGTATGAGTACATCAGTTGTGTTGTACATGACGTTAGAATTTATCTAGAAAAATAATGTGCAGAGTGGGGTCTGTGAGGTGGCTGCAGCGTGCAAATAGGGTCACCCCGAACGTGTCAGTAAGGACTTTGCACCCTCATGTACACTCTCTGCTCTGCACAGGGCACAAGCCTGGCTTTCAGAACGGCGCTAGAGATAATTGGAACCTTTGAAGGAAGTTGGAGATCAAGCTGAAGTTTGTCCTCTCTGGTGCAGCTGTCGTATCATAGTGTGTATTCCTCTAGACTCTAGAGAAAGCACCGGATGGCAGCAGTGGAATAGGCAGAGGTGCTGGAAGTAGAATAGAGAGCAATAAATCAAGGACAAGTGCAGCAGGTGGTGTTTGCACCCTAATAACCTTCCTGTTCCCAGCTTGGAGCAAAGAACTGGAACTTGCTCTGGTGATGTCAGCCATGGAGTAGAGCAAAGGAAGTGACAGAGCTTTGTAACCCAGCCAGACTTGCCAGACCTCTTTCTTTTCTGTCTAGCAAGGGTGTGGTCTGTGTGCCTGTTTCTATCTTTACACTCACTTTAGGGAAGGGAGGAACCTCCCCATTGCTGGCAGGGTTTGTATTTGTGTTGTGGCAGTGCCCTGGAGTCTCATTGTGATAGGTGCTGTAGGAGCACATGACAAAAGATCATTTTGAAAAGAAACAGTATATATTTCTTATCTGCCCTTCCCATGGACAGTAGACTGACTTTATCCCTGTACTGACCACCTGATCAGTGGTGACTTCACTTGTGTTGTCTTTCAAACCAAACCTCCTCTTGTGAAGGCACGCACAGTTTTGCACCCTCTATGAAGCGTGGGAAATCATGAATGAATTGCAGGTGCAGTTAACTTGTGCACCCACGTGTAGCTTCATCCGTAGTTACCCATCCTGAGGTGAGGGTTTACACTTACTGTAATCTGTGAGAATTTAGCCCGCAAGATCGATGACAGTAGGGTGGTTATCAATAGAAGGGGGATCCCATGGTGCACAACAGAGACTAACTACATAGTAATCTTTCTATAATAAATGCTTTTATTAACCCACCAAACAATATACACACTGCAACCCTGCTAAAGGAGAGAGCGACCAACACAGAATGCATAGTATTTGCATTACTCACACTGTGCCTTGTGGAAGAACCCTAAATGCTAGTCTTCATCCTCATCAAGGGTTGTCATCCAGGCATCTTCTCTCTTCCCCCCCCCCCACTTCCCCATCAACCCATGCAGGCCAGGCTACAGCTTGTATAATGTGTTACATTGACGCCACTAGGGTTCATCCATATTTGTGAAGGTTTTAACTCCTCCTCCTTATTTGAACTTCCACACCCCACTTTTGAATGCCCCGTTTTCAGAGGCTAGCTATTAGACTCATTAACATTTACATCACCTTGTCGCCATAACATTTCACCCTAGCTACCAATGGTCATCTTGCAGTGACTGCTGATCTCTCGTAGACGTTTATTAATTTATTTATGCTAATTTATCCTAAATCCTAATTTGGCTAATCTAAATATTTTGTGGGCCTGATGCCTGTAGGCCCTGGATTACAAAATGAATTAATACTTATATTTCAGCTCTGTATCTTAAGTATACCTGATACCTTTTATCCTTGGCTACATCATGTAAGTGGAGACCTGGTATAAAACTCAGGCCCTGGAATTCCTGGTTGCTGTAGTATCTGGGTAGGAATGAGTGTCCCTTTCCCAGGGTCTGAATGGTTATCCCATTACAAGAAGTAATTGTCACTGTTCACACATTCTCACCTTCTAATCAAGGGTTGTGAATAGACCTCATCTACTCTAACTGAACTGACTTTGTTAGCACTTGCCCTCCCTACTGTTATTCCTTACCCTTGGATGTATATATATACCTCCTGTCTGTGATTTCCATTTCATGCATCTGACCAAATGGGTTGCAGCCCATGAAAGCTTATGCCTGCAGAATTTGTTAGTCTTTAAGGTGCTGTCGTTGTTTTTCTTTCCCCAGAAACTTTCCTTTCCTTTGAATGATGCATTATTAACAGGGTGGGGGACTCAGGGAGCTGCTGAGACATGTAAAGGACAGTGTGGTTCAGCCCCTATTTGTCCCCAATCTCTGTGGGCTGTCTGGGGACAGGAACTTGCCTCCTGTTCCATGTTTAAGGAGACTAGAGAGGAAACACACAGGAAGAGTAACAACCGGCTGGACAATAACTGCCTGTATTTATTCGGAAGGTCACTGGGGATAGTGGTGAATGGGATCTAACATGGAGCTGTTTTCTTAGCGGTGGGCACAGGCGTGACTGGGGTTTTTGTCTCTGTTTTTTCACAAAGCATGTTTTGATGGGAGAACAAACAGCTCCTTTGTGGTCTTTGTTTTTGAAAGACTCCCCAGAGCTGCTGTGGGACTTCACAAGTCCATCTTGAGGATTCGCATTCTCACCTGCGGGAGTCCTGCTGGCCCCTCAGCTCCATAAGCCTGGGTTTCACTTGGGCCCATGATGCTGTCTGCTGGCTGTTTTCAGGAGGGCTCCATTTCTTCTAGCAGAATTCAGTTCTGATGAATTAGTGGGCCTGTCTGATGGCAGTTGGCTAATGTAGGCAGCTCTCGGTGTTCATTTTTGACTCATTTATTCCTGGTAAGCTGATTGCCTATGTGCTGGGCAAGGCTGTGTTACTTTCACTCAGATTTTTTTCCTCCTTCGTTAAACGTCTCTAGCTTAGCTGAGACGGATTCCCTTGATGTCTGAGGCATACATGGTAGGCATGGGAGACTGGGGGTTCTGCTCCTGGCTCTGTGATTGCCCAGGGCCACCCAGCAGGTCAAGTCGCTTGCCTTGCCTGTGTCTGTTTTCACCTTCCACTTTTTGTCTTTTGTTTGGCTCTTTAAAGAATAACAACAATTTAAAACCCCGAATCCTGACTAGTCCTGGAACCTGTCTGTTGGTCCTGGGTCTCTTTCATTAACCCCTGTTTCTGGGAGAGGGGAGAGCTTCTTAAACCTTGTGCCCTTTCTCCTCTCTCTGCAGGGTCCCCAGCTCCCCGCAGCGCCAGCATGTCTCACAGGCACTCTGACGGCTCCATGGGCGACAAGGCCCTTCTCCTGGAGCATAAGTTCCATTCAGAGCTGCAGATAGACGCCAACGCGACCTCTCCCTCTGGGAAACGCAGCTCCATGGCAGCGCAAGGCAATGCCTCATTCTCGGCCCAGCGTTCCCCATCCCCCACCGAGCCCCACCGCGTCATCCTCAGCACTGAGAGTCCCGCCGCTCTCAAGGTGGGCACCCAGCAGCTGATCCCGAAAAGCTTGGCCGTGTCTACCAAATCCAAGACCCCCGCCCGCCACCAGAGCTTCGCTGTGAACATGCCGAGTAAAGAAGCAACTCGCTTTGACCCCAAGCGCATGTCAGCCCCCAGCATTTCCCTGGACGACCTGGACATCGAAATGGATTCTAGCGGGATGCTCAAGCGCAACTTGAGGAATATGTCATACCGGGCAGCCATGAAGGGGCTCAGAGATGCCGTGGAGCCGGAGTCTTCCAAGGGCGTCGCCACCCTAAAGCCCGGATCGGAGGAAGCCAGTGCACAAACTGCACGCAGCCCGGGGAGAACCAAGGTAGGCTCCGTTGTGTGCTTCCAGTCCCTCCTGCTGCGTGAGTGTCACCTGGGTCATACCAGATCTGCCCTTACCTGAATGAAAGATTATTATTAATTGTACTACCATAGCACCTAGGGGCCTGAGTCATGGAGCAGGAGTTTGTGGTGCTAGGTGCTGTACAAACACAGAACAAAAAGATGCTCCCTGCCCGAAGGAGCTTACACTCTAGATAATAAACTCTACCTCTTCTAGCACCTCTCCCGGCCAGGCTTCATCAGCTGAACCGGCAGGTGCCTGGGTGTTCCTGGGGCCAAAGCTCAGACCAGAGATATGTTCTCATCTGTACAATTCAGCTGAGCAGTGTGGTGTCTCTGGTCACTCAGCATGCAGGGGCAGTGTGTCTCTTGGTTGATCAGATCAGCTCCTCTAATGACTGGTTTCCAAATGTGTGTGTGGAGTTGTGTTGTGAAACCAGTTAACTGAAGTTTTGAAACACTGCCGTTCCACACTGATGCACCCATGGCAGGGGGTTAGTCACCAGTGTAATACGAGAAAAAGCATCCTCTCTGCCCATGTGACCTTCTGCTTTCCATGGGCATAGGTTGCTGGTGATTACCCTGCTTGCATGTTTGATGACTTGGACATGTTTTTGAAGAGCAGCTGTATACAATGAAGATGTGTGCTGGAAGGACCGCAGGGCCCTTCTTGCTGCCTTAACTCAGTGTCCAAACATCATGCTCTTTTACAGTCCAACACATTATTTCAAAATACTTACATGCAGCTGAGAGGGTCAGGTCTGATTTCTAGCCCCTTGACTCGCGCGAAGTTTGCAAACGTCCAAACTCTTCTGTTCTCTCCCCTCTCTCCCATTAGCAGATACAACTTTTTTTAACATTTCAGCTCCGCTCCCTGCAGGTGGCATTAATTACTGCAGCATAAACCCAGTGTATGGCCAGGAGGGGTTGAGAGGCCAAAGCACAATAAATAAGCTAACTTCCAGGCTTCCGGCATGTTTCCAATATTTGAGCTACGCTGAGCGTCTTCTGAGCTGTCTATGGCTATCCACAGCAGCCAGACTGCTCATGGGCCCTTACAAGTACTTGATTGAGATTAAATGCTGTGCATTTCAGAATTGGGGTTTGGGGGTAGGGTGGGGAGGATAGGAGACCAATTCAGGTAAAGTTTTAGCAACTGAACTCACCTGGAAAGGCGGTAGGGGGTAAGAACAGGCTGTGTATAGCTGATGCAATGTGGTAACTAATCCTCTGGGAAGGATGTGATCCAGCTGTTTAACATCAGCTCATGACCTGCCTGGGCCCTGCGTTCACTCACAACTGCATCTAAGGCTTGTGGCTGAGGACCTGTTTGTCTTGAAGAGCTTTTCACAAGTGTGCAACTAACAGCAGCTGGTAGAGGGTGGACTGAGTTTAGATATCTCTACAGTCCAGTATCCGTGGTTAAGCACAAAAGTGTATTTCAGCACATGATATAGATATACCCTGAAAGCATAAGTGAGATGCAGATGGAGCCTGTTGCACGTTGACAGTGCAGACAGAGTCCAATCCTTCAGCCAATCAGTAGTCCCCCAGAAGCTGCCCACATGAGCCAAGTTAACCATGTGTGTGTTTACAGGATCAGTTCTCAAACTTGCATCCTGCTGGGGCGAGTGTTTGTAGAAGAGTGGAGTAATCCCCAAAACAAAAGCAGCCGCTCCCACTGGTTCACTGCCGGTATCATTTGTATCCGTGCTGTGGCAAGAAGGGCCTGTGTCTGGCTAAAAGAAATACTGAGATAACGTTTAGGCTGTTCTGACCCAAAACTAGGTAACGTAAGATGAAAACTGAGTCGCTCACCTGTTTTTTTTTTTTTTTTAATTAAAAGCAAACAAAACAGCAAGCAAGACCAATAGAATTTACATGTTTTTCCTGATAGTCAAGGATAGTATTGACTGGGTAACTAACCGGTTAGGTAACTTCCTTTTTTAAAGAAACTAAATTTTAAAAAAACCCCAAAAACATGATTTTGTGAGAACATTTGGATTCTATCCCAGCCTTGCCACTGATTTGCAAATCACTTAGACCAAAGCTGGCCCCTGCTTATTTTGAATTTCCAGATATCAGAACTGGGGGAACTCTGGCAAAGGGGAGACTGGTGTGAGAGGAGAATTGAGTCCCTTATATTTGATGCAGAACAGACTTTCTCTTTCTAGCCTGTGATGTAGATAAGTTGGGGTATCTTCTGGGTGTGTTCACATAGTAAAAATTGACCATCCTTGTAATTGATGCTTCTCTATGGCTGTCCACTTGTGACCTGATGGGACTTTATGTAATTAAAGGATTCTGTCAAGAGAAAAATATATACTTAAAGAAAAAATCCTTCCTCTCTGCACACACGATCTAACTGGCCGATATTGCTACAGAACTCTGTTTGCTTGCTTTTCATCCAGACACCAACCAGGATTTTCTTCTTGCATGCTTATAGTTTTTCATTCACAGGTGAGGACGGAGGGGGGAAGAGCTGCTCTGTCAGTATACCATCAGAGGCTGGTAACAGACTGCCTCTCATGCGTTTGTTGGCCATAAGTTGATACCACTTAATAGCACTTACCTGACTTGTGAGAGATGGAACCGACTTGTTTGTTTAACTAGCGCATCCCCTGTCAGAGCAGGATTACTCCCTCTTGGACACTTTAGTGTCATATCTACTCAAGTGTTGGCAGCTTCTGTGGAATGTCTGAAGAGTGAACTCCCTGGAGAGGGTCCCTTCAGGTCAGGGCTGGGGCAGGAAGGTCAGGCAAACAGTATGTGTATGGTGGAAGTCGCACAAGCACTTGGCCTAGTCCATGGATAAATTACACTCCCAGGGCTGTCAGTACAGCACCTATACAATTGACCTATAGAAACCCAGACTCCCACAATGGCTGCTTAGTCTACCCTCATCCTGACAGCTCTTGAATATGTCCACCCATGTCTCATATTGACTGTGTCTTTCCTGTGGCTCTTGCAGAGAACAATGGGGAAGAAGCGGATGCAGAGACACGGGGGCTCTTTTAAGGATGGTGAGTTGTTTTTTGCTCTTGCCGTTCACAAACTCCTTTGTGTTGCTGGTGTGTCCCGTCTCTCCCACGACGGCGCTGCTCCCACAGCTGGGCACTGGGGAGCATTAGCGAGTGATTCCCAGCTGAGAGGTGCCACCATGTGCCTCCTGCCAGCACAGCCATGGGAAGATGCCCTTTTGGATCAGCCTGAGAGGACCATCTGTGGACAGCAAAAGTCCTGGTCTGAGCATTCCCTGTGGGAAGGAGCCATGCAAACAAGTCCATCCGGCAAATGGGGCTTGCTGCTTCTGGGTTAGAAGCAGGAAGGATTGACCCAAGCACTGATCCTATCAGATCAATGAACATTAGCACTTGGGGCGGAGGAGAGGAATGTAACCACTGAGATGTGTACACCAGCCTACCATGTGCCTGCATCATCCTACTGTCTTCATGCTTGTCGGCCTCCTCTCTTTCCTCTGCTCTTGCCTTTGACCTTGTCCTGGACTGTAAGTTCTTCTGGGCCAGGAACCTGCCTTTATTTATTCAGGGAAGCGCTAGGCACTCTGGAAATAATTGAATTACTTGATGCAAAATCCAGTCTGAGATTGAAATAAGCTTGTGCATGATCAAAGCATCTGGTGTCCAGTGGTCCTGAGCGTTCTTCTGAGAGAGGCATGCTCTGTGCACATACCATGGAGCCAGGTGCTCCTGAGCTTCATTGCCATGCTTGACATTACCTGCCTCTGGCCCAGGACAAACCACTTGCCCTCTCTGCCTTGGTTTTCCCCACTCCACAACATTGCCCTTCCTGCTGAGGGTGATGCAAGAGTTAACTAGCTCAGTGACACTCCCTCTCTAGTATATTTGCTAAGAGCAAATGCTACTTGTGCGCCTGACCCTGTTTCTTGGGAACAGGAGTTGTCTGTGTGTCCCTGCCTTGATTTCCCCTCATCCCGGCCCAAGGCAGTTGCAGAGCCTGTGAATGTCTCCTCCGCAAAAACTCGCCCCCTTCTTGTATGTTTTCTCTAAGTGCCTTGAGGCCCCCAATTTGCCCCCGACCCAGCCTTGTGACGTTCAGCACTGATGTGCTGTCCCTACCCCCCAGCACTCTCCCTTGTCCCCGTGCCATCTCCCTGGGTTGCCATGGATCCTGCCCCCGCTGAGGAGAGCCTGCTCCTGAGGGCTTCCAGAGGTTGTCGAATGCGGGGTTCCTATGGGCCTCATGGGAGGCCCCGCTCTTTACCCTCCTTTCCCTCGTGGCCAGGGGTGGAAGGGGAGCGATTTCTCAGAGTCTGCGTATAATTTCCTGGCTCATGTCTTCTCTCCAGAGCCCCGGCTGTATCAGGAGATCCGTGAGAGAGGGCTGAACTCCATCAACCATGAGTCAGACGATGACTTGCTCGAGGACGAATCCATTCCAGATGAGCATCCCGTTCTCAACTCCACCATCGTGGTGAAAAGCTATCGCCCTGCCCAGGTGACCTGGAGCCAGCTACCTGAGGTAGGGAGCAGGAGCCCTGCCTCATGCTCTGCTGCTTTGTCCTGTCCTCGAATTTTCCAGCCCTGCGGCATGCCAGAGAGAGCCCACTGTTGCTGCTCCCACCAACTCCAGGCAAACTACCAGGGGGTTCCGGAGTAAGACTCTGGTTTTCCTTCTCTTTCAGTCTCCCTCTGTGGGTGCACTTGCTGCAGGTGGGCTGGGGCAGTGTGGCAAGGGCTGCTAACCTGGAGATGTGTAGATGGTGTGGGCTCAAACTAATGTGTAATCAAGGAGCGTGTTCGCTTGCTGCGGAGGAGCAGCTGTTTTGGGGTTGAAGGTCACTCTTTTCTCTGCTTTAGCCAGCTTTGGTGCTTCGTGTGTGCAGTCTCCCTAGGGGCTGGGGAGGTTTTATGAGCACTTTTTTTTTTAATTTGGCTCAGAGCTGGGTTTGAGTCTGTGTAACGCTTGCTAAGCCAGGAAATCGCTGGGACTGCAGGGATTATGCCTGCTTTTTCTCAACCAAATGAAAAGGGGTTTTAGCACCATGAGCGATGAGCCTGAAAATCAGCTTTCCTGGCTGCCGCTGGCTTGCTGGGACCATGAGTGAGTGCTGTCGTCCACCCAGCTGTAGGATGGGGAGGCTGTGTTGGAGTGGGGCTGGCAGGAGGAAAGGTTAGTGTTCATAAAACCTTCAGAGAAAACTTGCTGATCGAGGGGCAAAGGGTTTGGTAAAGAAAAAGCCCTTTAACTCTTTCCTTGCCAAAACAGATCAGATCCATATTAGCATCTAATTGGCTTTCAGCCGAGGCTCCTGGGCGGTCATTTCAGATATACATCATAATCAGGTGTGCGTACATCCCCTAAAGCTCCCAAAACCAACTTATTTTATGTTCCTGCCAATCTTCTGCTTGTTTTTTCTCCTGATGGGACAAACTCTACAAAACACCTTCTTACACTTCCCAATAATGGTAAAGGCTGCTACAGGAGAGTGCAGATCTTTATGAAAATCGAGATTCGTTATTAGCCTAGAATATGACCTCCAAGGGTCGTTGCCTACAAGGCTGTAAAGACCCAGTGATGAAGTTTAACACTTGACAGCTGCTAGTACCTGTGTTAGTGTTTTTGCTTTGCTTGAGGATGTTGTGGAGATGATGACCTAATTGCAGGAGATGGAAATCTCTCAAACCAAGAGGTTCCAGTCTGCAGTAAAACCCTGCAAGGTGGGAGTAGTACCTCATTCTTCAGGTGTAATCAGATTATTTGCAAGGGTCAGGAAGAATATGTCCCCTGCTGGAGGCAGGATGCCTGGTTTGGTGTCTGACCTGCTGTGTTGGCTCTTACATCCCTAGACCACAGAATGCAGGAGGCTGGGGAGAGTGCCTGCCGGATGCCTTGGGCAATGAGGCGCTCTCTGTGATCCCTTTCACGGGCTGCATGTGGGACTCAGAATTTGATGTTGGGAGCAGTACTGTCTTTCACATTCTGCATGATCTTTCTCTGTCGTTCAGGTGCAGGAAGCAGGCATCCTAGACAAAATAACCCCCGAGGAACGCAAAAGGCAAGAGGTAAGAGAAGCAGTTACGTATACGTGAGGGCCCCAGTAGCGGCTGAAAGCCTTGTCCTAGGAGAGATGTCTCGGGCACGTTCTCAATGCCAGTGGGTGCATTACTGCACCTAATACTGGAGATGGCGGTTGCTATGTTTCAAACGTCAGCGTCTGAGGTCTTCCGGCCTCTCCGTGGAACAACGCCGAGGCAGTGTAAGCTTTTCTAGCCCTAGCCACCCCCAACTGCGTACCTCCGCGCTGACGTACATGAGGATGCCCTGCTAGCTGTGAGAGGGGACATTAGGCTCCTTGGCCGTTCGGTCCTGGGATTGTTGGGTGAGAAGGACCAGTGGGCTAATAAGTGTGTCAGAGACTACAGGGAATTAATGACATGGTAACTTTGCTACTGAACTGGCCCTCAAAGGGCTTGTGATCTGGATGTGAATGGGGTCAGGTCATCCTCTAAAAAGGCAGAGATGAACTGCAATCCCTCTTCAGTCCAGCGTACGTGTAGTTGCTGCACTGAGCAGGCTGTCATCCTGCTTCACTCATTCACTTTGTCTATGGGAAGAATTGCTGCTCAGATGTTTGGCTTCATGGGTATGTTTTTTTTTTCCCTTTGCTCCCTTGTGCAGGCAATCTTCGAGATCATCACCTCTGAATACTCCTACATGCACAGCCTGGGTATCCTGGTGTGTCACTTCATGAAATCCGAAGAGCTGAAGGAGACAATGACTCAAACTGAGCACCATCACCTCTTCTCCAATATCAGTGACATCCTCAACATCAGCAAAAGGTAAATCTTGGAGGGGAGCACATGGGGAAAAGGCACCACTACTGGGTAGGTATCGGGGTGCTGGGAAGGTCAGGTTTTTGCAGTCACTAAAGTTCCATAAGTGGGGAGTAAAGGGGTGCGCTGCCATGGCTCAACTATGTCTAAGCAATGGCCCTGTACTACATCGGTACAGCTGCTGCTAGAGCGGTCTGGTGTGTTGCTCTGGCTGTGCGGTCACAACACCACCTAAACTTGACCTGGCTGCCCTCTGTTCAGATGGAGGACAGCTGAGCCAAATGGTACTGCAGCCTGGCTTCCTGTATAGCAGAGCACTGGGGAGTCTGAGAACTTGACTCCTGGTGGCAGCAGCTCGTGCATCATGTGAGCGAGAGAGAGAGGAGACTCACTGGCCACGGGAGACCTCTGGCAAATCCCTGTGCTGCGGTGCTGAGCCCAGCGGACTGGCTACATGTGGGAGCTGGCGCTGTGGGGTTGCTTGTTCTCTGTGCAGACAGGGAAGAGAACACAGTCCGTTCCTCGAAGGGCTCATGCCATAGCATTAGGCAGTCTGAGGATGATTCTTCACAAGGCTTCCTGGTGCTGCTGCTTTCCAGTGCTGGGTTAGCTGGCAAAGTTTGCGTGCTCCATTTGGAAAGTCCTGCTGATAAAGCTGCACTTGAACCACCTTAGAATCCCCTAAGCTATCTTGATTGGTTTCAAATGCCCGTCCTTGTGCCCTAGAAGAGCCGTGTCACGTAGGGTGTCTTCTCCCTTTGTCTCTCTGAGCCCCTGATGGGGGTGCAGGTGAATCCTGTGGCACTGCCCTGATCAAGTTTAGACATGACGTTGCCTGTAGAGCAGAGGCTGCCTGGGAGCTTTCCTGACAAGCCACTGCTTGTTCTTCCCCAGCTTGCTAAGAAGCAGCTAAAAGCAAAACGGCTACATCTGTACCCCGCCAATGCAGGCTTGGCCTCTGATTTCTGGCCTTGTGCTGAACCTAAAGCACACTGGCCGTCAGCAAACTGGGGCTATGTGAAAAATGAACAAAGGAAAGCGCAGGCCAAAAACACGACCAGGCCTGGGAGCTTGTGTGGGGGCGTTCCCTGGACTTGCAGCCTCTTGCAGATGGGTGCTCTGTGAGATCACGGGGCCAGAAGTGACCTGCAGAGGGTGGAGCGGGGAGGAGGATTTGGCAGGGAGGAGCAATGAAAACACTCCTCCAACAGCTGACGTGAAGCGTCTGGGGGGGCAGGGATGAGCACAGAACCGAAACCCAGGAACTCCAGAGCTCTAATGCCAGGTCTGCCACTGGTGTGCTCTGGGACATTGGGTGAGTCACTTAACCGCTGTGTGCCTGTGGTCCCCTTCAGCTGACTGGAGGTGGCATTGGGCTGATTCCCTCGGCACTTGGGAGGGGAGAAGACCTGTAGCATAAACAGCATTGCTAGGCTTGATTAACAATTATGGTTACTTCAGCTTCCTGAGCAATAACCAGTTAAAACAAAGTCATAAAAGCTAAACATAATTAACAAGCTGGCGGATGGGCTAATCTGTGCCCCGCCTCCCTCCCTGCCCCCCCACCCAGCCCTCACTTTCTGGGAGGTCCCGTCCCTCAGTGCATATGGGGCAGGAGGGATTTCTTGTGTCTGGTCTGCTGCACTATCTTGCCTGGCTCCCAGTTTGCAATGCTCGGAAATAGAGCCCTCATTCTCTTTCAGAGTCTGCCTCCAGCTGCACAGCAACTCTAGGCGTTTGCAAAGCTCAGAGCAGACCGTAGCGCTCGGAGCCGTGTCGCCCAGGGCAGAGGGAAATCCATCATTCTGTCAGTTTGAACCTAGCCTTTTTCCAAGAGCCCTGTGGGTGTGTAGGGAAGCTTTTTGCCGACCGTCTCCTCCCCTGAGGCCAGTGCTGACTGATTTGAATGTGGTGCCTGGCCCAGGTGCTCTTGGCTTCGGGCTCTTTCTTTTATGACCTACTGCAAAGCCTCCCCTCTCTGCTATGAGCCCTAGAGTGAGAACTCATTATATGGAGCTCTTGGATCTCTGGAGATCTGAATTAACACATGCGCACACACACACAACAGGTTAGACTGAGACCTGCCCGGGCCTCCGCCATTCTGAGTGGGCACATGTCAGCCCAGAAGCTGGTGACCCTGTGAGTGAGAATGGCCCTAGCGAGGCACTGAATCCCACTGATGTTCCGCTACTGTTGGGGGTCATGGGTCATTTTCTGCTAAGAGTGGAGCAACGTGTGTGTGATGCGTCTAGAGGCTCGAAACCAAACCCCAGGTCTGAACTTGGGGGAATGTCAGATTCCGTTCCAGACTCAGGGGCTGAGGGCCTGTCTTTCTGTGGAACTGTAAGTGCCGTGTTCCTGTGGATTCTCTCTCTCTGTTTATATTATCTGTTTGAGTACGTCTAGTGAATGTCCTTTGTGATTTTTAGGACCATGAACTACACCTGGGAGGGAATTTCAGGTGTTGAGATTTAAGCTCCTCTTATCACCTGTCCCTGGCTGTGATGTACGATAGTGCCTGGCAGGCCAGGGGGCTATGCTGAGCTGGCTCTGTGCTTTGCGGGACATTCTGTGATTTCCCTTCTCACCTGGGCAAGAAGTTCTGCATTCCCACTTTGGGAAGCTTCCTCTCTCTGTGCCCGGCAGCGGTTGAGGCGACCGCAGAGATGGTGAAGTGTGTGTGAGAGAGTCAGACTCCAGTGACAATCGTTCTGCAGGAGAGAAGGAAGAATGCTGCATGCTCCACCCCCAGCATTCTGCAGTTTCCTTACGCCCACATAAAATCTCCTGTGATTGCAGGCACGTCCCCCTGTGACCTGTGCTTGTCCTGGGCGCTGCCTTTGTGGGCTTGACGCCAGGGAACTGCAGCTAACCTTCCTCTTTGGGGCTGGAACATGGAAAGGAGGTTTACAATTAGGCGGACATGCAGGCCTCGCCACATGCAGGTAGCTTTGAACAGCTCTGCTGGGAGTGGGCGGTTTTCATTTTTAAAATCCCTTCTAAAAGATTCAGTCTTGGTTCCCTAGTAGATTTCCTCCCATGCCTTAAGCTGGGCTTTCAGGCCGTCACGGTAGCACATCTGCCTTACAATTTTACACTAGTAAATCAGGAAATCAGTCATGGTGCTGCAGGCTGGCTGGGACAGGTTGTCTCTGATAACATGGGAGAAGAGACATAGCCCTCTCTAGATGTTTTTAGCTTAGGCTATCCAAACGTATGCCCCCAAGGCACTTTGCCAACTTGCGGAGAATCTAAGGGCATGGAGACGCTCACAGCAGCATGTTGCTCAGTTTGCTAGTCAGCAAGTGGGAGAACAGGTGTTGGGGGGAACAGACTTGCCTCTGGCTTGTTAGAATTTGGACTTCTCTGCGTGGGGAAACTGACTGGAATAGCCGATACGGGATATAGGATTCCAGAATAGCTATGCTGGAATAGCTCCCCATGTGGACCCTCTATTCCAGCATAGAAGTCACTATCTTCCCCAAAAGTTACTCTGCTTTGGAAACTCACTAATTCTAATTGGTCAGTTTCTTCATGTAGATGGATGGTTCTCAACCATTCCAGACCGCTGTACCCCTTTCAGGACACTGATTTGTCTTGTGTACCCTGAGTTTCACCTTACTTGAAAACCACTCGCTTACAAATCAGACATAAAAATACAAAAGTGTCACAGCACGCTATTACTGAAAAATTGCCTACTTTCTCATTTTTACCATATAATTATAAAATAAATTGCAAGCCCTGGGTTGAGAAACACTGGTAGAGTATATAGAGCAGTATAAACAAGTCACTGACTGTATGAAATTTTAGTTTCTACTGACTTTGCTACTACTTTCCATGTTGGCTGTTGTGAAACTAGGCAAATATCTAGATGAGTTGATGTAGCCCCTAGAAGACCTCTGCATACCCCCAGGGGTACACATACCCCCGGTTGAGAACCACTGATGTAGACAAGCCCTTGTTCATCTCTGCAGCCTCACTCAAGGCAGTAACAGCCGCATGGGCTACCTGTTTGTGAGTCACCCCCTTCCTCAGGATTGAGTCTTGGCTTCGGCACCACATGCCGTAGCCTCGCCTTTTCTTCATGAGCTGAGGTTTGGGAAGGAGGTGCCCTGGTGGAAGAGCCGATAACACGGGTAGGCCACAGGGCATTAAATAAGGGAGTACGGTCCACTGAATGGAAAGCCTTTGATCCTGGGAGGAGAGAGAGAAATCCAAGGAAGAACAAGAAGTTCTAAGAGACCGAAGAAGCGGTGAGCCAGAAGAATGGCACTAGGGAAGTCGGTAAGAGGGATCCTTGTATACTGACACAATTAGTCCTCTCACAGTGATCCCGCTAACCTCCTTGTGTGCTTATTTTTTCTTGGCAGCTTTTTTGAGGACTTGGAGAAGCGGCACCAGGAAAATATCCTGATCCCCGACATCAGCGACATCCTGGAGGATCACGTGTCGAACCACTTCAACCCTTACGTCATCTACTGCTCCAACGAAGTCTACCAGCAAAGGACGCTCCAGAAGCTGCTGTGAGTGTTGCTGCAAGGCGGGCTTTGGGGGTTGTAACTAACCATTAGCAATCCAATCACCCAGAGAGCCCTGGCAGAGCTATGCACAGCGCCTTACTGTGATTTTGCACAACTGCCAAAAGAGTCGCATACAGCTAATTCTGTAGTTCAGATGTCTCCTTTCTCAAGGAAGCCCTTTTTCCCACCGGGCTGCAGGGTGTTCATGGTTCACTGCTAGATGTGGGCAAGATGCTGTAATAGGGGGACAGTGAACGTGTCTCCACACCAACCTTCAACTAGCAATAGCCTGATGGTTTGGCATGGTTTGTTTTGTGTGGGCAGAGGTTGCCTAATGAGGAGGGAAGGCAGCGAGTCTGCAAATGTCCTCGCCACTCACAAATTATCGGCATCCTGAGGGGAAGTGCTTTCAGGGCAGGTCTGTTCTGTTTCTCGATCTGGAAACTCGGAGATGTGGAGTGGCTCTGTCCTCAGCCTGGAAGCGAGGCTCTTTTGTCTGCGTTTTCCAGATGGTCATACTTTCTCCGGCGTATGCCAAGGCCATGTCGTCCGTTGTGATGTCAGTACTGATATCATCGCCTGTGGGGAGGACTGAGTGTCTCTGGTGCCTTTTATTAAGCTCAGAGGGGATTAATCCAGGCATTCTCTGAACTAAGCATATCCCCCAATTGTTACTGCCTCCCTTGGTGACATAACCGGCTGTTAGACGCCCTGGAGAGCCCACATCATGCCTGGGCTGTGAGCTTCTCTAGAGCATGAAGGTTCTGGAAAGTCTAAGCCCGAACCTAATGGAGGATCCTTGTGTCCTATTTTAGAACCATGAATGCTATGTTTAAAGAGACTTTGAAACAAATCGAGAGGAAGCCAGAGTGTGGTGGTCTGCCCATGAGCTCCTTCCTCATCCTCCCCATGCAAAGAGTGACCCGCCTCCCACTGCTCATGGACGTAAGTATGAGCCAGAAAGTGGAATTCCCTGGCAGCTTTCACAGGAACTGAGTGCAGGGAACCCAGCCTGCCCTCTCCAGAGACTAGCACAGCAGAGTTCTTGGGACCTGCCTCCCTATAGGCCTTTGGCTGGCGGTATATCTGTGCAAGGGAGGCTCAGTTCAGAAACGGACCTAACCTTTGTCCAGAACTTGAACTCCTGCCCAAAATGCTGGTTGGCCTATTCCTTCCTTCCTTCCTTTAAATGTATAGTCTGCTATGGAATGACCCTGTTTGGCTTCTGGTGCCTCTTATCCCAATATCTCTGTTCTTGTTCCTGCATTACTTTCTTCATGGGCTAATGCCGAGGCAGGATGGTGCAAAGGCCTTGGGTAGGAGATGGTCTGCAAAACTGAGCACAGGGGGTGTGGCATCCAGACAGGGCAGTGGAGAAAGCCTGGCGCTCCCCAGGTCGGGCTAGCAGTGATGTACACCAGGAAGCTTCAGAGAGAGCCATCTTTGCAAAATTCATCCCATATGTGCAATCCCTGAATCCAGCAACTCTCCGGACCAGCAACATGGCTAGGGCAGAGGAGTCAGTTTTACTTTGCTCAAGACAGCTAGTTTCTGCAAAGGGATGAGAACATGTTAATATCCTTGTTTTATTTATGGCCCAAAGAGATCACTGTGTGGCGTCTACATTAAACACCAATAGAGGCCAAATGGAGAAGATGCTTCCAAAATGGTTGCTTCTCCCGGTTTGGTTTATAATTCCCTCAGTGCTGCATATGTCCTGTCCTCCCTCGCTTGCGTGTGCTGGTTATATGAGCTCCCAGCTGGGAGGGGACCTTAGGTTTGCCACATCCAAGGACCTCTGGAAAACAGAGCAAAGCAATTTAAATAGACTTTTGTTTTGGAAGGATCCTGTAATGTTCTCTTCTACTTCTAGACTATTTGTCAGAAAACGAATGTGTACAGCACAGCCTACGAAGCTGCCACTCAAGCCCTGAAAGCCATCAGCAAGGTGAGGCACTGCTTTGGAAGAAAGAAAGAAGCAATATATATAGTGTTAAGCAGATAATGTCCAGTAGTAAACTAGAGGTGCTTTGCATAGCTGCAAGAAGACCCGCAGAGCTTACGTGATACATATGATACCTGATTCTTGGGATTGCTAGGATTTTATAAGTCAGCCACATGAGGTACAGTTGTCTTTGTTATCCTTTTGTTATTCTACAAATCTAGAGGCATCTAACTGGGCACTCAGGCACCTCTGGCAGTACTTCAACACTGATATCACTATATCACAACACTATAAATCAATGAATCAGCCACCGCCCCTACATCCTAGAACTGAGATAATTCCTGGCATTGGTATTCAAGTAGCCTCTCCTCACCACTAAGGTGTTAATGCTGTACTCTGGCCATGGTGAACCAACGATGTGGGGTGTGGGGGATATGGTACATGTGTATGATTTAGAAGAACTGAAGGGCACCTTCCAGTGGAAGAGATGCTACTAGCACTGTAGTCTGAAGTTATGTACTGCAGAGAGGGTATGCTCTCCACGGTAGTTAACCAGTCATCTTGCGTTCCCTGTGATCTATAAAGCAGTCGCCATCAGACAGCTACTAAAATGGGACCTTCCACCCGCTGCCTTCCAGGATGGCTTTAGAAGGTGAGGGAGAGCTTCACCGCTGTGTCTGGGACGAGAAGGGGGAAAAAACAGACTGCCTTGCTCCTGACCAGCCTACGGTCTCTGATTAAGAAGGATCTTGTAGCTGTGGAGGGGTTTGCAAGAATGCTGTAAGATATCCTGAAGTCAGATGGCAGTTGGGCCAAGGAGAGGAGGGAATGGTGAGTGGAGAGGGAAAGCGCAGGAAGTGGCGAGTTTGACTCCCCTGAAACCATGGATGAATCATCGGGCTCTAGGCTTGGGAGAAAATGAGTGGTCAGTCAAACATACGTAGCTGCTAGCTGTCCAGGACAGAGGAAATGCCAGCTGATCAGCAGGGAGCCTAGTTTTCCATGATGAAACCAAAATTCTCCAGTAAAAACCAAAAATCGGTGTTTTTCCCTGGTTAAAATGAAGCACTGAACTTTAGTTCCCTTAACCACAATATATGGGTATCAGTTGAACACAACATTTTATTGATATATTTACAGTTTTTAAGCAAGTTGGAAGCCGACCAGTGCCATCAATCATTATAATAAAATAAAATGAATAGAAGGATCCAGTCCCAGTGCATTGTTTCTTTACTGTTGTCGATGGCCCTGCTTCAGCCTCTTGATTTTGTTTTTCATTCAGTTTGTTTAGCGCTTTCCAAATGTTCTACAATTGTATGCCTTCAACTGTAATCTACAGCTTTGCTGCATACAATACAGAACGGCACATTACCATCAAAGTGAAATTTGTCCTTGCCAAACTCAGTGACGTGGGCATTACAGCTGATTTTTAAAGTTTTCAGCATCTTTTCATAACTTTAATTATTACCATCTGGATGCTGAACTGAAATTTGAGATGCATTAAAACACAAGCCCCTGCACACCGTTGAGTAACCTCTATATGCTGGAAACAGTTTATTGTTTAGCTATGTAAATTTAAAGCGCATTCAAAAATCAACCACAAGAGGGGGAGACTGCACGCCTTGAATAAGTGAGACTGGTACTTTCAGTAAAATTTAGGTAATAGTTCATATGTTTCTATTTTTTCACAAAATGTGAACACGAAAGATTTTCTGTACAAAAAAGGAAATTCCAAATTTTTCCATGGTAAACAGATTTCTAGGATCCCTGTTGATCAGGCTTGTTTGGGTAGTGAAGGGGGAGCAGAAAGGGTGGCCTCTGCTCATTGTCACCCTTAAATCAGTTGAGTCCTAGAGCAGAATTGCCAGGAGCTGAGGAGTGAGGGCAGAGAGAGGGAACTGCATTTACTTTGCTTTCCAGCCAGAGAAGAAGAAAAGGCTGGAAAGTGTTGGCGAGAGCAAGCGAAAATGGCCCAGCATAGCAAGCCTATCACGGCTCTGGTGGAAAAGAAGTGCCTTAAAGTAGCAAACCAATTCCACTTCCAAACTTTGTTTTAATCTCTATTGCATGTTGTGACCCTTCTGTGTCTAGGGTAGACCACATGAAGATGCCAAGGTCAGGGCAAGCTGCAAAAGGAGAGCAGATTCTCCCAGCACTGTTGGGGAACACTGAAGTTAGACTCCCCAGCCAGCCACAAACCGTGCTTCTGATTCCCCATGCTAGTTATCAAGAAGCTAAAACAAAAAATACACAGCCCCCTCTACTGCATTTCAGTCTCTGGCTCCCAATCAGCCACTAGGTCCAGTAAAGAGAGAAGTTGTTATAACTCTATACTCTTTACCAAAAAGTTCTCCTGGCCCCGAAGGGTCAGCCACAGTACCAGATCAATATGAGTCTGGATCTTACCCAAAATACCATGCTGCCAGCCAATCCTTTAGTAACTAAAACAAAAGGTTTATTATAAAAGGAAAGAAACAAACAAGATGAGAGGTGTTATATGATTAAAGCAATCAGATATGAACAAATGATTTGAAAGTCCATATATATCAGGTTTCCATTAGCATTGTGGAGTTTGCTGGCTTGTAAAGTCCCTCTGGTGGAGATCCAGTACCTGGATGGGTCTCAGTTCTTTGTTTCACAGCTTCAGTTGCAGATGAGTTGATCCAGAGGTAGGGAGCAGGAATGAAAGACTGAAGGCAACATGGAATGGATGGAGCAGCTGCCTTTTATGTCCCTTTGCCATGCTGCCTGTGGAAATGTACAGAAACAAGATGGCGTCCAGGGTCACCTGGGGAAGTCCTGGTGTCTCATAAGCCCAGGCTTCTCTCCCTGGACTCAATGTACCTATGAGTTCCCTTAATGGGCCATTAAGCAGGCTTAGTGCTGCTGCCCTCCTGTCTGGGATGTCTCTCAGAAACACAGCACAAGTTGAAATACAGCTATATCAAACATATCCATCATTTTCAATACAAGTATGACATAGACATAAACAATATCATCATAACTACAAAATTATAACCTTTCTAATGGTACCTGACATGGTCTATCTCATAGGAATTGTTGTAATTTTGAAATATTCATGTTAACTAATATCATACATGGTCGTCGTCTCCTCCTCCTCCTCCTCCCCCCCCCCCCCATCGAGACAGTGTCTCTCACGTCTCCAACCCTCCTGCCTCACTTTGTGCATCAGTTTAGTGCCATTGAAGAACTCCAGGCTACCTACTAAGCCTGAAGCTTCCCAGCCACAATTATATTCATGGTGTAGAAAGAATTATCCCAATCCTTAGCTTGTGTTCTCTGACTCTCTGCTCGTAGCTGGTTAAGAAATGCAATGAAGGAGCCCACACGATGGAGAGGACGGAGCAGATGTACACCCTTCAGAAACAGCTGGAGTTTGGAAAGATCAAGGTGAGGAGTCCTCTGAGCTGGAAACATCTCTGAGGCTTGTCATCTTATGCTTTGCAGTGATGGCAGCTTTTTTCAGTACTTGCAGCCAGATGTGCAAAGGTATTTAGGTGCCTAGTGAGATTTACTACAATGCCTGAGTGAGTTAGACACCTAACTCAGAAAACCTGTCTCTTAAGTGTTTTATTAAGAGCTGTACAATTGCTGTAGTGTAAAATAAGAACTTTGGTTTATTTGGGTGAACAATCTCCCGCAAAAACTGTTTGTCCCCATCTTTTTAAACACAGTTTAAAATTGAAGATGCAAACTGTTAACATCAGTATTGGATCTCTGTGCTTCTTGCCAAGGAAAGTGTCCTAGGGTCAACCTGGTGGCACTCCATACACACTCCCAGCTGGGAGAACTGAACTGATGGGTGGGATTACTTACTTTAAGAATTGCTATGTGTTTAAAATAATTTCTTTAGAGGCCAATCCCCCTGGTGAGAGGAGCAAGAGAAACAAGGACAGTTACTCTTGTCTCTCTTTGGACCTCTACATGGTCTGGGGTGGTTTCGTGTAACTAAAATAGCTGTCTCTCGTTCTCCTAGGAAACTCCTGCAATACTAGCTTATTAAGGGCCAGACGTTGAGACTAGGCTCAGCACCCAGCTTAGTGCTAGATTTTCAAAAGAGCCCCGCTCTCTGCACCAACCATTGCTCCAAATCATTGCTCTCAACAGGAGCTGCTGGGTGTTGAGCGCTTCTGAACATCTGACCTTAGAATGGCTGTGTGGCTATCCAGTGACAATGTGATATGTGACCTTTGGTGATCACTTCAGACTCTCCTTTTACTGGTGCTATTATGTCCCTTTGATAGACTCCCCAAATTGATTAAACTTCTGGTTCTGTTGCAGCCTTTCCCACTGATTTCTGCTTCCCGCTGGCTGCTGAAAAGAGGGGAGCTCTCCCTGCCCATCGCAGAAGAGGCTGGTATCTTCCGCAAAGCCTTTGGCCGGGCTAACTGCTACCTTTTCCTGTTTAATGATGTCCTGATCGTAACCAAGAAGAAAAGGTAAGGGAGGATATTTATGGTTTGTTTCTTGTTGAGTTTGTAGGAAGAGACTTTATCAGATGGTTTGACATTGACCTTTACAATTGCCTAACCTGAAGCAGTCAGTAGCACGGAGAGTGCATTACCTAGTGGTAAGTTACCATCTAATGAATGTCTGTCTGTCTGTTTACAAAGCTAGAATCCTCGTAGATTAGATGGTTCAGAAGAATGGCAATGAGATATGGAACATTTACACCCATCACCAGTTTGAATTCATAGTGAGTGAAGTTTGCTGTCTGACTGTGGTTAGATGCCTATGTTAACCAAATAGGTGCCATCACTCCAGCTCCTACACAATAGTGTCCTTTATTTTAAAAAAAAACGAAATCTCTCTCAGTTGGCACTGCCTATGGCGCTATTGTTGTTAATCTCAACAGAGAAGCCAGGGACTGAAAGGCCAGGGTTGGGGCACGTTGAGAATAGAACTGGGCAAGTTTTTTTTTTAAATAAATAGTAAATTCACTGAAAAATGCATTTTGGGGGGCACTGAAACTATTCCCAAATTCGGATTGAATTCAGTGAATAAGTTTCACCTGAAAAAAAGTTGAAAAATAAATTTTAGAAAGTCTAAACATTTCTTTTCAGCCATCTCGAAACACTTTTGACATTCCATTTTAAAACGGCATTTTGTTTTGAAATTAAGCCAATTTAAAAAATACCAAAAGGTGGAAAAGCACCTGAAGACAACCCAAAGCAAAAACCAGGGAGAGCGGGGAATCATTTCAAGTTAAATTAAATGTTTAGTTGGAATCGAGACAAAGCAAATAAACAACATTTCATTTCAGGTCCAATACAACTGAATATTTTTTCCTGGATTTTTCAGTTCGGCCTCCGAACCGAAAAGCCAGTGATTCTCTCAGCAGGTTTCTGAATGGGGGTGAGATGGGTAGAAACTTCTTCCTATCTGCTGGATAACAAGCAGTTTTACCTCCAATCCAATGCTGTCATTCAAGCCCTTCTGAGGGTTGGTTTTTTGTTTTAAGCAAAAAAGGGCAAAAAATGCATGTTACAGGAAAGAGGTCATCCCTGCTGTTTTATTAGTGAGTTTACCAAAAATGAGGAGGACAAGACACTCCTTAGCCTGCAGCTAAGAAGCTCTCCCATTAACAGGATATTTAAACCTTTTGATCTTTGTCCACAAGGCAAAGTGATCTTTTGCTTACAAGTCATCAAATAGGAGCAATTTAGGTACACAAATTAACCCCTATGCTGGAATCTATTACTTCCAGCTGTTTGGGAGTACTAACAATGGGCACTGAAACTGGCAGGATGGACCTGGTATACACCACTTCCCTCTCAGGGGCGAGGTTGAGGGGGGATCATGATGATCTTACTTTAAAAAAACCCCAAACTTTCCCCCAGATTTGAGCAGAACATACAATGCCAAGAGTTAGAAAGGAGGAGGAAGACAATAACCAGCCTTTGGAATTTAAAGGAGAAACATGACTACCAAATCACAGCCCTGAAAAGCTAGTATGAAAACTTAGCCACCTGGGCACAAAATTGACTTGGTCGCATGTGATATTTATAATTCAGCAGCACCTAGAAGCCCTGATCATGGATCAGGACCCTATTCTTCTAGGCGCTCAATAGGCACAGGAACAAGATAGTCCTTTCTCCAAAGACCTTACAGTTTAAAAGAAGATGGAGAAAAATTCAGTATTTAATATGCCTAACCAAAAAAAGTAGCCTCTGAGAGAATATTTAGCAAGGCTGTGTGTTTATCTAGCTATATGGGTAACCTTGCTCTGGGTTGCCAATAGCTGAAGTCAAACCCCCTGTCTCAAACGCTTTGTTATTGGTACATGGTCTGTGTGTTACAGTAGCGTCTCAAGGGCCTGATCCAGATTGTAGCTCCATTGTGCTAGGCGCTGTACAGACACGTAGTAACAGACAGCCCCTGCACCAAAGAGATTATAGTCTAAACAAGGCAGAGGGAGGGAGAACAGAGGCAGAGAGAGAAGTGAGTTGGCCAAGATCATCCAGCAGGTCAGTTCCCCATTCCCTGGATTGTGCTGCCTCTCAACACTTATGACCAGTTTTCTGAAAACATCTGCTCGGTGTGCAGCAGCAGTCAAAAGACGCTAACAGAATGTTAATGGGAAGCATTAGGAAAGGGATAGATAATAAGGACAGAAAATAGCATATTGCCACTATATAAATCCATGGTACGCCCACAATGTGAAAACTGCATGCTGTTCTGGTCGCCCCATCTCAGAAAAGATATATTAGCATTGGAAAAGGTACAGAGAAGGGCAACAAAAATGATTAGGGGTTTGGGGCAGCTTTTTCATGCGAGGTGAGATTTAAAAGACTGGGATTGTTCAGCTTGGAAAAGAGTCAACCAAAGGGGGATATGATAGAGGTCTGTATCCTGAATGGTGTGACAAAAATGAATAAGGAAGTGTTATTTACCCCTTCACATAACATAAAAACCAGGGGTCACCCAATGAAATTAATAGGCAGCAGGTGTAGAACAAACAAAAGGAAGTACTTCTTCACCCAACGCACAGCCAACCTGTGGAACTCATTGCCAGGGGATGTTGTGAAGGCCAAAAGTATAATGGGGTTCAATAAAGAATAAGATGGGTCCCTCAGTGGCTCTTGGTCAGGATGTTCAGGGATGGAACCCCATACTCTGGGTGTCCCTAAGCTTCAGACTGCCAGATGCTGGAAACGGATGATGGGATGGATCACTCGCTGGTTGCCCTGTTCTGTTCATTCCCTCTGAAGCACCTGGCACTGGCCCCTGTTGGAGGAAGGACACTGGGTTAGATGGACCATTGGTCTGACCCAGTGTGGCCGTTCTTATGTTTTTGGGTCCAGCCCTAGCCAGTAGCCAAGGTCACAATGCGGGTGTTTATTGGTTAATTTGTATTGTACCTGCTCTGAAGGGCTTTACAAATCTGTAACAGCAACTACCAGCATATGAGGCCAGCCCTACTCATGAATGATGTTGCTATTGTACCATCCCCCTCAAAGCACCGCTGGCGTGGACACAGCTTAGACCAGAAAAAGTGCCTTGTTGCTGGTGTAGCTCATGCCAGCACATGCGCCTACGCTGAGCGACACAAACCAAGCCTGTATCCATACAGCTTTCAGTGGTGTACTGAGGGAGGGCCATGCCCCTGGGCGCCGGCCCGCAGGGGGGCACTGGCAGGGCCCTTGGAGGAGGAGCTGCCTCCCGCTGTTGCAGGTGGCCAGGGCCCTGCCACCGCCCCGAGTGTAGAATCTGAGACCATTCCAGCCCTAGGTCCCAAAGTCTGATAGGTCCTGGTTATTGCCACTACACTGGGCCTTGATGGGAGGTTGTGGTTAAAATGAACTAAGAAAAGGCCTGATAGAACAACAAAAGTTCGTGCGTCCAGAGGTTTGGTGGGCTCTGGCCAATCTTCAGGAAAGCTGCTTTCAAAACCGAGATCCCTTCCCTGGTGGTGACGGCTCTGGGAGTGAGCAGCGCACCCAGCGCTGCGAGGGTCTAATCCTGCTGTGCTTTGTATCTCTAGTGACGAGAGCTATGCCGTTATGGACTATGGCAAGCTGGATCAGATAACGGTGGAGAAAATTGAAAGCCCCGACACTCCCTCATCTCCCCCGGGGAAACCAGGGTTAAGTGGTGCAGCCCGTGGCCCATCCAGCAGCCACTTGTTTCGAGTGATCATGAAGAGGAACAGCGAAGGGAAGCAGGAGAAGATTGTGCTGTCAGCGGAGTCTTTGTGAGTCTCTCTCTAGGGGCTTCCTTCCTAAAAATACAGATTGGGTGTGAATTTTTTCCCTGGATTGTGAGTGTTTTGTTTATTTGTTTAAACAAATGCTGTCTCCCCATTAATTTTTTCAAGATGAGGGGAGGACCTGGTTAAAAATATGTAACAGGTTAGTGTACGTTACACAAGTGACTTATTTTATAGCACATGAATAAATACCTTAGAAATGCCACCAAAACCTCTCCTTTCCCCAGCACAAAAAGAAGTGGCCCTAACTCTTCCCTATTTGTCTTCTGCAAATTGCCTAGCTCTGCAGAGAATGCAGCAGCATCTCCAACTTTGCTTGTGCTTTTTTTTTTTTAATAGAAACTCCAGACTCTCAGCTGCCTCCCCCTTTTTGCTTTCTCTTTATTCTTATCTGCCTATCCTTCCCTTTGCCCTTTGGCCATAAGTAACTTCCATTTGCTACGGTTAAATCCTGTTCTCTCTCTCTGTGGAGGCTTGTCTTTCTCTTTGCATTTTCATTTCCTGCTGTTCTTAGACTCCACATTCCATCTGTATTTTTCAGCCATCTCCACCATTTTATTATCCAGGGTTTTCATTAATGTGGACAAAAGGACAAAGTCCTATAGATACTCAGCAAACTTTTATACTGTTTCTGCATTAAAGCTGCATCTCTGTTCCCTCTAGTTTTCAACCTCCAGAAAAGAAAGTCCAGACACACTTCAGATAGATTAAATTATTTATTTAAAGTTGCATCTTTCTGATGTTTGATTATTTTTGGAGAGGGTTGGGGGGTAACTAGAATTTACCATGTGCAGGAGACAAGTGTCTGTATCTTATCTATAACCTGCCAGAACACTCTGGTTATAATTTAATGTATTTCCACCCTTGTTACCTGCATATAACAGGGTCTTTAACTCTCCTCTTGACAGGAGTGATCGGGCTCGCTGGATCACTGCTCTGATGCACAGAGAAAACAAAATGGATGACACTGCAAATAAAGGAGGTAAAACTTTATTGAAAACCAGCCTTGAATCATTTAGGTGTTTTTAAAAAAAAAAAAAAAGTTAACATGTCTGTAGCTTGCACACTGATGTCTGTTAATTATTGTACAACTCTGAATGGTTAGGCACTGTAAAGATCTCCTTTCAAAGGTCAAAGTCCCTGGTTGGAAAGTTTGTGACTCCCTTGTGCTGCTGACATGCATGTATTAAATATGAAAGTGTCTAATTAATTCTCCTGTTGGGAGAACCATTCTAATCTATCACACATTCTCCTACTACCAGCACTTTCCGCCCCAGTTAACTCTTAAGTCGATCCCTTTAAGATTCTCTCACTGGCTTGTGATCTCATTATAAAGGTGGGGTGGGATGCTAAATAAGGGAAACAAAATTGTTATATTTGGAGGAGGAATGCTTTTTTGAATGGAAGTAGAGAAAAAGAGACTGTTGCTCCCTCTACTGGCTTTGCTGCAGTAGCTGCTAACTCACATGGTCCTGCACCTCCAGAATCAGTTCATTTCTGGGAATAAACCAGGAAGTGAACAAAAATGCCATGTTAATTCCAAGCTCTGCAGAAATGAGGGAAATGGGGGATATGTGCCAAATGAAAAGCTCAAAGCTGATTTCTCCAGCTTCTGCTTAGCCCCACCGGCTGTGTGCATTGTCTCTGGAGCACGAAACTCAGACGGTGGCAACTGATTTATTTGATTCTTATGAATCTAGCATTGCCAGCCTCAAGTGCTGAAAAGTTATGTCAGGGCTCCAAACAAATCATGAGACTGTCTTAAAAACCATGGGATTTTATGAAATAATAAATACTGGTTTGGTTTGGTTTTTTTTCACTTCCTGGTTTCTGCATTTTTAGTATTAACTCAGATCCTGTTCTCAAGCTTTTCTCCACAACCACAACGGCTAATCACTTTTTAAATGAAAACTGAGACTCTATTCTAATCACTTGACTCCAGGAACTGGAGCTTTAAGATACCCTCAGATATTGCGACACTTATGATAAAATAGTGAGAACTGGCAGCATGTGAATCACCTTCACAAAGACCCATAACCTTGGTAACAAACTCTCCACCAACTCAAAATGAAGAGAAGTCCTGTCCAAAGCTTTGCCAATAAGAGCAAAGAGTAGAACTAGAGCCACTGGAAATGGGTATGCTTTTGTTCAACTGATTTGGTTTGTGCCATCTCCTGCCCACTTTGTTGCTTTGCTTTGAGGTTTGGTCAAATGACCCTAAACCCAAACTCTTCAAGTTCTGCCTGGTTTGGGGTCAGAACCATCAAGTTCCACAGGGCTCCCACTCAGACGCATAGTTCTGCCTACTTCTGCTGCAAGGGTCACAACTATTATCTATAGTGCAGTGGCACCTTGGGAGAGGCTACATCCGCACCATGAGCTAGTAGTACAATTTCCTTTGCTCGCATCCACCAGCTCTCCTTGAGCTCACAGGAGTATAAATAGCAATGTCGGAGTAGCAGAGACACAGCGCCTTGAGCCATGCTGACTATTTACTCTCCTGAAACCAGTGGGTTTGTAGTCAGGGCAGCTCAGCCGTGCCTTTCCTGACACACTAGCTGCAGTGCTAGTTATCCTCCCCCTACCTAGCTGAGAATACATGTACATGAGCATGGGAATCAGCCCCCCAGCTCGTAGTGTAAACTTAGCCTTAGAGGATGCTGGCCCTGAGCGCTTGCAGCTACACACAGACGAGACCCGATGGAACAGTTCCAGGAACAGTACAAGGAGGTTGTGAAGTGGAGACAGGACTGGGGAGCCCCCAGGGAGGGGTACAGGAGGAATGAGAGCAGAGATGTGGGTGCGGTGAGCAGCACCCTGAAGTTGGTGCCTGAGCGCTTAGCTTGAGTGGTTGTGGGGCCATCACTGAAACTAAATCTGTTCTGGACTTGCCCACCTGCCATGGGCCATAACACCAGTCGCTCTGGTGGCACCTGCATCTCTGCGCCATTTTACAGCTCTCCTTGCATGAGCAAAGGCTGTCTGTCTTTCACCTTGTGCCTCGCATCACTTAGGAGCCTGCGGTGATGCAGCAGGGCCAGTCCTGTCTGTGACCAGCCATCTCCCTTCTCCCAGTGGCTGCAGGGTAGTGGTAGCTCTTCAAGCGTTTGGCTGTAGGGCCCAGCTGGGCCATAGCTTCATCCAGCATTTTATCCAGTCGCACTGAGCTTTGCTTTTCATTCCATCTCCACATTCTCTCCCCCGACTAGAGCTGAGCCAGGTGGAGATAATCAGGGCCTACTTGGCTAAACAGACGGATGAGATTTCCCTGCAGCAGGCGGATGTTGTCTTGGTCCTCGGTGAAGAGGATGGTAAGTCATTTGGGCGACGCTGAGATAATGAGCAGAGGAGGAAAAGTGGTCTGGAAGCTAGAGCAGGGGACTTGGAGCCAGGACTCCTGAGTCCTGTTCTGGGCTCTGGGAAGGGAGTGTGATTTAGGGGGAGAATTTCGACGACACAAAGGGGGGAGCCAGCTTCCCATTGACATGCAGTGGGAGTTGGGAGCCTAACTGCTCTCTTGTGCTCTGAAAAGGTGCTCCCTACTTTTTGGAGCTGGTTTCGCTGGGCTCTGGTCCTGATGCTGCCATAACACCATGTGACCTTGGAGAGGTCCTTTCCCTGCCCCACGTCAGTACCATGGGGAGAATGGCTCCACCTCATGGAGGTGGTGTTGGAAGTGCTTTGAAGTCTGGGGATGGCAGGTGCGGCCGAGTTATACAGTGAATGTGCTAGGACTATAAAGGAGTTGTCTGGAGCAGCAGCCAGGCATCCACCTCAATCTGTAGCAAGCTGCGTAATTTGCAGTCAAGACTAGAGGTGGTCAGAAACTTTTCGATGAAACTGTTTCATTTTGGGTTGGATGGTCCCTTGTGGGAAAACTGGGCAGCCTCCTTGAGGGTCCAGAACTCCAGGACAGCCCCACCGTGTGGACTCTCCCAAGGCTGGGAACCCCAGGGTGTCTGCATTGGAGCTAGGAGCCTAAGTCAAGCCAGGGCTGCTTCTTCCAGGCCCTGGGCAGTTCAGGACTGGCTGGTGCCCTGGATCAGGGGGGTTGGATTAGGCTGTGTGTTCATCCTCTAGGTGTTCTCTTTTCCCATTGGACTGAGAGCTTCACTTCTTCTCTTTAGGCTGGTGCTTAGGCGAAAGACTGCGGGATGGTGAGAGAGGCTGGTTTCCCCAGTCGTGCGCTCAGCAAATCACCAACCGCAACGCTGTGGAGAGCAACGTCCGCCGCATGGAGCGGCTGCGGATGGAGACGGATGTGTAGGTCCCAGACCACAGGAGATGTTCATTCTCTGGAGTGATCCAGTTTTAAGGCCACGAACTGCAGCCTTGAAGCTGGCTGAGCCCATAGACTGTGGAGGAAAGGGAAATCTGTGGTTCAGACCCATCAATGCCCTTGGTGTCTTTCCCATGCAGCTGATCTTCAGAGCAAACTCTATTTCCCTTCCCGTCAGGAAAACACTCACTTGGGGAACTAACTTGACTCGCCCCTGAGCGCTCTGTGCAGAGAGAGGAACTGCGTAACCTCTGTGCATGTACTCTGGATGTGTCGTCTTCTCTCTGAAGACTTCAGCAATCCTAGAGGCTACTTCACATTCTCTGATCTTTCCATGGCCTTCACACACAGCTGGGCAGTTTTCTAATGATAACTGGAATTTGCTGCAAGGAATTTAAAGCCATGGCTCATTGCTTTGAAATCAAATCAAGAGACTTCCCCGAAATATTCAAACCCCACAGCTGTGGAGTTAGAGCTTTTGTTAGATGTTTGAGTTTGTCTGTCACTGTCTATGATTCACCTTTACTCTCTCTGGGCCATCGCCTGCCGCTTTCAGCCATGGGACGAGCACATGTAGGAGACGCACATCCTAAGTGAACATGCAGCAATTTAGTTACAGGGCGTCTTCGCAGCAGCCGCGTTGTGGGGAACATTGCCAGGTGTGGTTTTTATAAATGGACATCTATAAAAAAGATCTTTTACCTTCGTAATGACTTGAATAGTCTGTCCTCCTTTTCAGCAGATGATTAGCAGCTGTTTCCGGCTCTACATTGCACCTGGCTCTGCCCTGCTAAAAGGCTGGAGTGTTGTTAGGAGGCTTGGGGAATGCTCAGGGCTGGTGGGGCGGCGGTCTGTCAATGAAGCATTACAGGAAATGACCTGAGCCACGGAGAGTCTGAGCTTCATCCAAACCAGGGTAGGCTGCTTACGTGATTCTGCGCCCGTGCAGAGGGGGTGAATGGGGGTGGGCCGTGAGTGCTCGCCAGCCTTCTGAACATGAACCATAAACTTAGGAGAAACTGCACAGCGCAACATGTGCTCCGTGCACAAGAGGTTTGTGTTTTGTTCTGCAGGGTGTCTGTACGTTCTAAAACGCCAGCTGAGTCTCAGACAGTGGGGAGGTGTTCACTGAAACAGCACTGAGCCCTTCACGTTCCTGGAGTCAAGGAGGAGACTGTGCAAATGCCAGCTACGAACTCTCTACTAAGTAGCTGGTGCAATGCTTTCCTGCAGAAGCTACCTATTGTCATGAGGATTTGCAGCCGGCATGTGCCTTGGGCTGGATGTTACTGTGGAGGAGGGAATGTATTCTCTGTGTTTCCAGGAGGCTTCAAGGCCGTTGCAGTCAGGGTGCAGCGTGGAGTCCCCTCCCAGGTTAGAACAAAGTGCCAGGAAGCCAGCTTTGTGCTGGATGAGCAAGGTCACTGCAGTTAGGTTCGGAGGGGTTGGGGCCTTTGGTGAGGATTATTTTTATCCTTTGCAATCTTTCTGGCTCCTTCCCTGTCATCCTGAGCCCATCAGCTCCCTGAGGAAATGTTAAGGAAGGGGTAAGGAGAGAGCCAATGAGTGAGGAAAAACTGGGACTAGCAAGTGGCCTGGGTACAGGGCAAAGAGCTCAAGTGGGGATTCCCTCTGGTTGGTGCTGCTGCTCCAGCAAATCTCAGTGGTAGCTTGTAGCTGCTCCACTTCCCTTCCAAGATATGAATTTGGCTGTGATGCCACCCATGTTTCTCATGCTGTGAGCCAAGCCCACCGCAGAGCTATCGATAGCTGAGAACAGAGGCAGCCTTCCAAATCCACCTGCTGCCTCTGTGACCGGGAGCAGGCTCACTACTGAGTATGGCTAACTTGAGTTTGTTTTCCCTCCCAACTCCCACAGAAGTGTGTCATGGAAATATCAATCAAGCCAGCAATGTGGCTGATCCAAACTCCCTGGAGGTTGTGAATAGTTTGGAGTCGCTGGAACATTGTACCATGTAATCTCTGTATCTTATCACCATGTTTTAATAATGCTCAGTGAACAGTTTTTACGACACTGGTTACCGTGTGTGGTCTAGGAGCCTGGATTCCAGGAAAACCCTGGCCAGGTTTAGACAGGTGCCAAGGATGCTTGAATTCCACTTTGAACGCTGCTCTGTGCCTCTCCTCCAGTGCTCCAGGCAGATGGTTTTGAAGCTGGGGAAAGCACTAGAGATTCGCTGGGCTGAGAACCACTGGCCAGCCAGTATTTCTCCAGGAAGCACAGGGAGGCAATTGGCAGAACAGAGTCCGTGACGGAGGTGGGAACTGCGGCTGATACAATGCTGAAACCTTGGCCTGAGGGCTGGTGCTTGGGGGGACATTGCAGCTTTAAAAGGTTTTAACCTCCACAACCCTGGAACTGGAATTCTTCAGGCTCTGAGTCTCATATTTGCCTAATGGCACCTGGAAACACTATTGCCACCAAGGATTAGGAGGTATCATTTATACACCCTGCACTATGTCCGTGCCGAGGTTTCTCTCCTCTTTGTCCCGTTCCCTCTCCCATATCATCTCACAGCTTGTTTCGAATTTTTACTTGTATGTGTTAAAAGCAGTGTCCGGACAATGACATGACACCATAGCCTTAAAAGAGCCGTCCCCAATCACCGGGTGAGCATCGCCGGCATGCACTAAGTGACGACTACTGGCCACAGCGGAGTTGGACGTCATCCCCCCGCTCTTTTTTTAAACGAAGTTTATCTCTTAGCAGCAGGGCCTTTTACATTCTGCAGTGAATGTATAAAAGTCTCTGCCATGATGTGAGGGACGTATTTCCAGACAAAACATTTTTAAAGTGTCTCTATTCTGTATTAGAATGAGGATTTCTCAGGACAGTCAGACTTTCTAGACTCCTCTTTTCTTCCCCTTCATTCCCCCAAAGAATAAGCAATGAGCCACTTAATTTTTTGAGACTAAACATATGGCAGTCTGATTAGCCGTTGGTGTGATCGCTGGGAGCTTTGGAGGACTGTTTTCCAGTGCTAAGGGTGCTCCGGAAGCACAGTTTGTGGTTCTAAGCTGGTATGGGAATGAGACTGCAAACAAACTGCTCCCTGGGATGTATGCAGTCTGGGATGAGTGAAATCTCTTGCTTTGTTTTTTAATGTGGCTTCTTTTTACACACACAGCGAAGGGGGGGAAATAAGGGCTGGGATGCAGGACTGCTGATCCAGAGGTCCCAGAGGGTGAGACACAAACACCCCTCTTTAGAGGTCTGGGTGACAGGTGTGGGTTGACCAAGAAGGAACTTGTAAGTGACCTCCCGCCCCAGGAAAGGCTTTGAGAGTTGGGAGTTCTTAGGAACAAATGCTTTGTAGCCAGTTCCTGTGACAGAGCTGGCCCCTGGCTACGCAGAGAGCATTGAGCCTCCTCCTGGGCATGGTTCATACTCAGCAATGCAGCTGGACGGGCTCCTGGAGCTCCCCCTGCTCTGCTATTTCAAGCTGGTTTGTTGAGTGAAGCTGTGAAGCTTTTAAGTGAAGGAATTTTGGAATCCTACACACCAAATCCTCCCCTGTGCTTTGGTTTTAAGAATTAAGGTTTTCTAGCTTCCCCTCCCCGCTTCCCAGTTCTCTCTTCTCCCCAGATGTTGGTTTTTCTTGCTTTAACAGGAAAATGTGTTTGAAATTACTCTGGCCTCCATGCTGGGGAGATAGGTGCATGCAAGGACTGCTGCAGACAGGGCCGTGTTTCATGCCCTGGATGGCTTTGTGAGCCTCTTCTAATACTCCATGCCATTATAAATGCGGCCTGCTGCTTGGATTTGCTGACTGGGCATAAATGACCTGAATGCCAAACTCTCAAACGGCTGCCATGTATGTGTGGGTGCGGGGGGGAGATTGTGTCTGTTGTCTGCTTTGTCCGTTAAATGCGCTAAGTAGCTGGAGGCCCCAATCTGTAATTCCAACACCTTGAGCCTGTAATTATTACTTACCCCGATGACATGCACACTGCTGTATATCATGTAGCGAATATTTAAGCCAATAAACTTCCTGATTTGCTATGAGCGGCAAGGGGGTTTGCTGGTTCTGTGTCATTGAATCTACTCAGCAGGAAGTCTGGCTAATATTCTCAGGTAAATTATCTAGAGGGGTTGGTAGAACATGACCCATTCAAAGGAATATGTAATGCAGTCATTCACGCAAGCTAGATTGGTAGCCTGCATGCACCCTTCAGAAATGTCAAAGGCAAAGGGGGACGCTCTAGGGGTTGGTGGTTATTCTCCCAGGTAGTGCATTCAACATGGATTAAATTGAAATGTGTGTTTCAAAACCTGTGCGGAGCGGTTACGAGTCCCACCTTTTTGACTTTTTCTGTGAGGCTTTTGCTTTTCAGTGGGGGCAGCCGTTGCCTGGCTGTGGCGGAGGTCTGGTCTGAGGCACGCAGGGCTGGCAGGAGCGGCTGACTTCCTGTGGCGGAGCTGTGAGGTAAGTTAGTAGGGCTAACGAACCTGCTGTCACATTAACTTAAGAAAACATTACAACATGGTCGCGGGGTCAGGGTCACCTCAGCTCTTTGTTCAAGTACAGGCTGGTAGTGACAGGCACTTACCTAGCATATGGGGGCTGTATGGGAAGCAGACTGCCAGGTGTCCACATCCCAAACACCACGCTCAGCATTGGCGCCTCCCTGCCACGTCAGCCAAGAGACTGAAGTAAGTCTGGCCTAGCCCCATCTGGTTCCTCCGTGTTAGCAGGGACACCTGCACTGCTGCCACCTGTTCAGTGGGTCCTTCCCTGTCCAGGTCTGTCATTCCCACTTCCTTCAGGAGTGTGCAGCACCCTTAAAGAAGGTGGGGGAAATGCAAGAGTTAGTGTCTTCCCTGTCGCTGAGCCTGCCATGTTCCATTCTTTGTCGCTCACATCACTTTGTTCAACTCCTCCTTCAGCTCTTCTAGTGGCCCCATCAGCACCTCTCAGTGGGCTTCAGTGATGGTGCATAACTGTTCTCTGTTACAGGCAGACTGTCTCTTTGACTGTCTGAAGGATCAGTTTCCCAGAACGAAAGCTGCTAGTGTTTTCTGTTTTGTTCATGCAGTCAAAAGGCCTCCCTGCTCAGGAGAGTTCTGCTCAGATGGGGCCAAGATTCCTTCTTCAATATCCATGAAGACTTGTTTGCAGCACTAAGGGTGGGGGAGAAGGGGTGGGTTGTGTGGGTCAGAGTCGTAAGTCTCTGGAACAGACCAACTCAAGAACTCATCTGACCTACTCTCTGTTTTTCTTGCAGGCAGAAATTAGAGACTGACAACAAGAACATTGGGGAGAATGTGCCTATGGTTAAAATGCAGGAGTGGGATGTAGGAGATATGGATTTTATTTGTGGCTGTGCTGCAGATTCCTGCATGACAAAGTTTTCTGTGCCTCTGTTTTTTCTTTTGCAAAGTGGGGATGAGCCCTGTGTCATAGGGAGTTGTGAACTGCTTTGAGATCTTCGGATAGATGGCACTATAGAACTGTCCTTCATGCTAAACTGTCCTTCAAGTAATATAGTCACTAGGTGGCAGCCTAAGCTTCCGAAACATAAACGCTTAGTGTGACCTTGTATGCTGGATTGCGATTGCAGATGGGAGTTTGAATAAGGCTCAGCTCACTGCGCTGCTTGTCGTATTATCCTAGTATCTAGGGGCCATTGCCCCATTGTGCTAGGTGCTGTAAGAACAGATGGCCTTCTCACAGCAATTACATGCTAGTCCTGATGTTGACTCTTTAAGGCCCTGGGTTTGTATTTAGCAACAGCCAAGCACTTGACTCCAGTATCTCCGCCAGAGAGGTGACAAACCAAAGGTCTGCATTAATCTTATTTAGACATTCTCATGAACAAGGCGCACACCCTGGGCATGGACAGTACGGATCCCTAGCTCTCCTCTGGTTGCAGCCGCAAAAGGGAAGGCTGCTCTTTTAATTCATAGCATGCTGCATGTGATCTGTGCTGCTGCTGGCAAATGTAGCTTTTACCTGCTCAAACAGCCTGAACTCTGCCGCCTTCTTTTTGAGGGGCCAAGTGGGTGGTGAGAATTCCATAATGTAGGGCTGATGGGGACCTTGAGAAGTCATGAAGGGTAGGCCCATGTGCTAAGAGGTGTTTGTCTAGCCTGTTCTTAAAAACCTCCAGCGAGAAGGATTCCACACCCTTCCTGGGAAGCCTGTTCCAGAGCTTAGCTGCCCTGAGAGTTAGAAAAGTTTCCCCAAATCTCCCTTGCTGCAGATTAAGCCCATGGCTTCTTGTCCTACCTTCAGCAGTCATGGTGAACAGTTGACCACACTCCTCTTTATAACCGCTTCATCAGCCCCCTCCCCTCCAATCTAACCATGCCCAGTTTTTTTAACCTGTCCCATAGGTCAGGTTTTCTAAACTTTTGATCACTGTTGTTGCTGTTGTCTGGACTCTGTCCAGTTTGTCCACATCTTTTCTAAAATGTGATGCCCGGATCTGGACATAGTCCTGCATCATCAGTGCTAGATGTAGAAGGGGACAATTACCTCCCATGTTTTACATAAAACACTTCTGTTAATACATCCCAGAATATTAGCCTTTCTCACAACTGCATCACACTGCTGACTTACTCAATTTGTGGGCCATTACAACCCCCAAATCCTTTTCCGCAACCAATCATTCCCTGGGCCATTGTGTAGTTGTGAAGTGTCCTACTTTGCCCTTTTCTTTATTGAAATTCATCTTATTGATTTCAGATCAGTCCTCCGATTTGTCAAGGTCATTCTGACTTCTAATCCTGTCCTCCATAGCGCTAGCAACCCCTCCCAGCTTGGTGTCACCTGCAAATTTTATAAGCATACTCTCCACTCCACGGAAAATAGTGCAGGACCCCACCAGATATGTACTCCCAGTTTGACACCAAGCCTTTGATAGCTACTCTGAGTACAGTCTTTCAACCAGTTGCACACCTACTTTATCATCATAAGTTCCCGCACCATTGTAAATCTAAATACACTGCTTCCTTTGATACCTATAAGCATAGTGCATAGCACACGAGAGACATGCCTGTTATGCTTCTGTGACGCACGGCTGGACGGCATCATTGCCTTAGCTAAGCAGTGAGAGAGAGGGAAGAGAAACAATGGAGCTGAATCTGTCATAAACAGCCAGTGACTCCCAGTTTTATGTTGAACTCCTATGTATGTTGTAAATTTCTAGGTGAATCACACTTCAGTTTCCCCAGCTGTAGAATGAGAGTAGTAGTGACCCATCTTTGTCAAGTGCTGCGAGATCAACAGCTAAAAGGTTCAAATTGTACGTCAGTTATAAAGGGTCAGATCGTTTGTAAAACTACATCACAGCAGCTCCTTGCTAGACAGTGCTGGCTTCTGTCTTTGGCAAGTAATGAGCACAAGATGCTAAAATAGTATTTTGTTGATTCCACTTGAAATTCAAAACTTAGCAGGCACGAACTGTAGTGTTCTGGCACATGATGTATGTTAAAGTTTCAAGAACCAAACAAAGTGTTAGCTGCCCTCCAGGTCCACACCAGAGCAATCCTAACTCAGCACACTGTGCTAAATGGAAGTCCAGAAGCACATGTTTTACTTCTTGCTAATTTTGACATTGGACACCAGCTTTAGCTTTCTCACTGTGGTGGAAGGCTCCAGCTTAGTCTCCATAGAGACAGGAAAGCTTTGCTGATTAAGAAATCAGATATTAAGTTCCTCATTTCCAGTCTAATACATTTGTCCATTATGTGTGGCGTGACGCCTCTTTTTAACAGCGAAATGCCTCCCGGAGTGGATTAGCTAATGGGGGTAGTGAGGTACTGCAGCCAATGAAGAGGGGCCTTGGCTTCTCACTTTTCTCTTAGTTGCAAAAAGTTAGTGTGCGCCTGATTCTGCTTTTCCAGAGACCCAGCCTTGAGGTGCACTTCAGTCCTCTGCAGCCTTGTCCAGAGCTCTAAGCTTATCTGTGTACTGTGCCAGATGCTAGCTGATTATCCTCAACACTCCATAAATTGCTGCCTGCTTTTTAAATGTTTCAAAACCCTTTTTGAAATAGAATAATGTAAGGGCCAGCTGGGGGGTCAGACTCATGGTCCATCTTGCCCCGTCTTCATGCAAGGGTCAGTAATATGCTTCTAAGGAAGAGATCCAGTCATCCAGTCCCAGCTTCTACTAGGTGGATGTTTCAGAACACATAGCGCGTGGGGTTGTGTTCCTGACCAAGTAGCCATTGATGGACTTACTTAGTGCAAAGGCCACAAGTATAAGTGGGTTCAAAAAAAAAATATGTGCAGGGAGGCTGTCTGAGTGCCACAGTTGACTGAGCATTGTGTGAAGAAGTCCTGCCTTCATGTATCCCCTGAACAGCACCACCTATCACACGGTAGCCATCACCCTCCTGTGCCCCCCTCCCCCCCACAAACCTCACTGGCCCTGGCTGTGCCTCGCTCCGGGGACCATCTGCCCCGGGTCTGAGCCCCCTCCCCCCCAGCTATGCCCCCAGTTCCAGCCTCTTGCTCCAGGACCCCCCACCCAAAAAAGACTCACCAGGAGCTGCCTCTCCTCCCCTCACTCCGGCCCCTTGCACCAACCTCTCTCTTCACCCCACAATGTGCACCCCCTGCCCCTCACTCTGTGGACTGACTCCCCCCAGTGTGCATGGCCCAGACCTGACCTCCCCCACCCCATCCAGTCCCCTTGCTCCAGGACCTACCCTCCCCCCCCCCCCCATTGTGCCCCTGTTTGTCAAACCATCCCCTCCCCTGATTTCTGCACCACAGCCCCTCCGTCAGGGACCACCCTGCTGTGCTATGTGCCCCCCTTACTCTGGGGACAGTGCGTTGCTGGTCCAGGCTTCCCCCACTGTGCCCCAATTTCTCTACCCCAGCACCTCACTTTAGGACTCTCCCTGCCCCACCCTCTCACTTAGAATGCCCTGGTTCCCCCTGCCCCCTCTGTGCCTGACTGGGGGCAGGGTCCTCCTAGGCCAGCTCTGCAGGCAGTAGGTAAGTCCCAGGGGAGCAAACCACCAGTGGAAAGCAAGTGATCAAGGGAGGGGGAGAGGTGTGAGTGGAGGGTGGGGCCTTGAAGGGGTAGGACAGGGATGTTCAGTTTTCAGCAATTAGAAAGTTGGCAACCCTGTGGGATAGGTGAGGGAATTGGGTGAACTTGCGTTGGTGAAAGACAAAGCCTTTAAGCTACACCGAGCAGGTCTTCTTCCGGGCTAGGAAAGGTACCTGGGAAAAGAAGAGCTCTGAGTAGGCTCACACGCCTCTCTCAACACTAGGCATTGGGCCAACAAAAGATATTCCCTTCCCTACCTGGCACCAACCCCATGACAGTCTTTTCATGTAAGTAATAGGAAATTTGTCCTGGCAGCAGTGTAGTTTCGAGTGGGGTATGTAATTTGGTCCTGACCAGAAGGGTATTTTATTAAGCAGTGAAACCATCTTCCTTTTAGCTTTTATTATAATCCAAATCAGGTACCACTTCATGTTGTTTCTAACAATACTGTGTAATAGCAGTCCCAATTCAAAAGGAATACAAAGTAGAGCATATATAAATAAATAACTTTTCACCAAATGAGCAGCTAAGTTAATATTTCTTTTAAGGCAAAGAAGTTTCTTGTACCCAGCTGTAGAGAGGGAAGGTGCAGCAGAACAGAAGACAAAATATCTTACGCAAACTCTCCTCTAAACGTCTTTAGGATAAACGGGTTAATAGCTCAACTTCTTGGGTCCTGACCAAGTTTCTTTGGAAAGACTTATTGCTCATTTGATGAAAGATGAGGTTACAAATAGTGAGTCTGATCTACTATGCTACTACAACCCATTATTTTATATACAGACTACTACAAACCGGATTGTGTTTCCTAGATCATGTAATGCTGGAAGAAGCAGTCACATGTAAGTCAAGTCTCATTAGTTTAACTAAGTTTTGCACAATCCTTAGAGCCCTTGTCACCCATGATATCAAATGCTCCTCTAGGGAAGCAGGACTTACAGTACACTTTGGAATTTAAAAGCGAGTGCTTTTATGACCAACTTATTTAACATTTATTTTATTACAGCACCATGGCCAATGGTAAACTACAAAGAAAGACTGCTCACAAGTTCAAAAATCAAGTGACGCAGTACATTTGCTCCGTAGCACACAGAGGCACTAGGGGGTTTTGGCCATCAAGTATGAAAACACATTTGTACATCTTCCCATAAATATCTTTACATAAATACATATTTTGATTAAAATTCCAGGCAGACCGTAAAAGAAATTAGAGGATGAGCTGGAGAAGTCCAATAATTGCCCACTGGAGAAAAACCATATTTGAACTACTGCTTCTCTATTATAGAGCAAAACTGAAATGCTTCCCAAAGGCTGTGGTCCTCTATTGCGTATGAAATTCCACAACATTTCTTCCAGGTGTGTGGCTTTTTAAACACTTGTTCAGTCTCTTCTCAGAGATTACGAGCTGTGTGTGTAATAGCCTTAAACCTCTTCAAGCAGAATTTTAAACAGCAGGTGGTCCGTAATTCTGTCACCAAAAGAATTCCTGTGTGATTAGTGTTAGCTAAAACAGGGTCTGCAAAAAGACCAGTGGCTTGTTTACAAGATGACTCTTGTGTACAGTTTTCCTCGAACATGGCGGCTGAGAGACCTAGTTCTTCACAGGCTGGAGAACTCCCCTGGGGGAGAACGGGTAGGGTATTCTAGCTGCTACAGCTACAAGAGAAGAGGGAGCAATGCTAGATATTATAACAAGTTCAGGATCATAGGTCAGTCCCCTTCCACCTCTACTACTGTGCTGTAGTATGTCACCATTGCTCTCTGGTGGACTGAGCAAATGCTGTTGATTTTCTCTAAGGCAATGGTTTTCAGCCCTTCGTCTGTGGACCCCTCAGGGTCCACAGACTATGTCTAAGATTTCCATTTGAAATTTTGTAGGGGTCCACAAATGAAGAAAGGTTGAAAACCATGGCACTAAGTGTACGCGAGGCAGCACTACCCAAGCCAGTTTTAATGTAGCTAGTTGCCTGAGTAAGGTGGCAGGCTTGTGCACTCTAGCTAGCACCACACTGTCAAGGCGTCACTGCTATTGGGACTCACACTAGCATCGGGCATGGCTGCAGTCACACCCTAAGGGTCTGAAAGCTAAACCACTCTACCCACCGAATGGAAACTCCCCTTTGGCAAGAGCTTGAGAGGTCCAGTCCATGGGCTGCATCTCGGATAGCTTTCTGCTTTTACAGCATACACTACATCTATATAGTCCCTCTCCCACTGCTCCTGTTTGATCTGACTCCGAAGCAGAACTTCCAGGTTACTAGTCCAATCTTTCCCCAATACCTGGGCTTCACGCTCACTTCTCGCAGAGAAAAGAGCCATGACTCACCTGGCTACACGCTAAATCCTTCGCTGGATGAAAGACGAGGTGGGCCACCTGCAAAGAGAGAAGACCGTGCTTAGGCCATGCTTTCCAGGGAAGATGTGTACAGCACTCTCTCACTTTGCCTTTTATTAGCAAACTGGCTATAAGTAACCCAGAATTGCCTCCAAGTGTCTGATTGGATGGTGTCTCAGGAGATGCCCAGAACCTTTATAAAATGATAATTCACTAGAGCTGATCAAAAAATTTTTCCAGCAGAAAATGCTGATACATCACAATGCTCATCTTCCCCAGGAACATGGATTTTGACAATTTTGTTTAGAAAGAAGTTTACAGAAGCATTACTATGCCATGACTGTTCGTTTTGAAACTTACGTTGTATTATAAAATAGAAGACAAATGTTTTGTTTTAATTTAACAACATCGTGTTTGATTCGAAATGAAATTTCAAACTCACAGAAATTCTGGTACCAAACTCATTTCCCTGTGTTCCTACTCAGCATTAATATTCAGTGCAGTATGCATTTTTATAACAACTCCCATTGCTCTTTGCAACCAATATCTATCAAGACCATAAAAATACACGAACCACTGAAGCATTATTACACCACCATATCTACAGATTCCTATACACAGCGGAGATATTTCCAGGTATTTTAATACAATCAAGAAAGAGAAGAAATAGGGGATAATTTATTTGAATATCAGATTTTCCATGATATTAATAGAGGGGCTGCTGGATTAAAATATATTGAAGAGAAGTAAGTTTATCAGGTCTGCTGTTGTTGGGTTGAATTAATTCCTTGGCATGCCATGTTATAAATTATTACTCTTTTGCTAGCTTTGAATCTCAGCTTTAAATGTTTGAGGTTTAATCGCAGATTTGGGGGCAATTTCACAAACACGCTTGTTCTCACAACAGTCTTTGTGCATTAGCCTTGTTCTAATTTCCCACTATTGCTACCATGCTAGCTGTGCAATTGTAGAGGGAAGATGCTGATGGCCTCACCACTGTAGCAGTGTGATCTGCAGATAGAATCTTGGGGGAAATGGGACTGTCTACACTAGGCTGTACTAGTCCTGCAAAATTTCAAGACCCAGAGGGCATGACAGTGCTAGTGGGGTGCCCCCACATTAAAAGCACTAACCACAACCATTTTCATCTTGCCCTCTCCTTTGCAATCAGTTACTGATGCAGTGGTAATAGTGTGAGCTATGGAAATATAAGCACTGCTGCCTGAAGTTACCTTCTTGACAAGTAGATCCTATGTACCCATTAATGCAAGTGCACTGGCCATTCTGAGCATTGCAGAAAGAGTTGACAGAGGCACAGTCACAGGTCAGGGCGCAATCTGGGCCAAATTTATCCATGCGGCAGTCTGGAGAGGTAAGGAAGGCAGAGAGAGTGTTTGGAGGAGCTGGAATTAATTCAGCATGTTAGGTTGCATTTCTATAAAAGTGTTTCCTGACACCGAGACGACAGAACTAAACACAGGCCTGGTGAAAGGAAAGGGGGCTGTTTGCCCCAGAAGAGGGATGGGGACAGGCTACTTCCATGCTGTACCTCACCCCTGGATTTGTTAGACCACCCCCAGTGCCCAGGGGAGTTCAGTTTCCATTCAGTTGTTGGCTTTTTGACACCAGCTACCAATAAGTGCCCCCTATAAAGGAGTGTTTTGTGATGGGGGCACCCACCCGCTAAGGGTGAGACTGGCAATGGTATTCAGTTACTGCTGGGATCTACCAGGAGACCTAGAGGTGAACGGTTCTGCATCTCACAGGAACAGTTGGAGCCATCCAGTCCTCCACCTTTATCATTTCCATATAACTTTAGTACTTGTGACCTACAGAGCCAATGGGCACAATTCTCTTCTCACATTAGTGTAATGCTGGTGCAAGGAGAACCAGGTCCAATGCCTTTTGGCTAAGTCACTAGGTTCCTTTAGTATTCACAGCCTGACAGGAGAGTGATGCTAGCGCATCCATCCTAAGATCACCCTCCCTCATACACAACTCACGTTATTTCTATTGCGAATAATCCACACTCACCCAGGTCACACTTTGAGCCAGTTTTTCCGGGAGGACACAAGCAGCGCCCAGTGGCTGGATCACATGGTGCGTTTCCTTCACAGTCACACAGCTGCTGGCAACTCTCTCCGTACCTCCCCTTCCCGCAGCCTGTTCGCGCAAAAGAAAGGGTGAAGGCCAGCATAAAGATCTATGGCCCTTCAGTCTGTGCTTTTTCACACAGCCAGCCAGTCTTCCTGATTATGAAATTCTTAGACAATCTTGTAGGTCTCACACCCCAGACAAGAGACAATCTTCTCTATGTGGAAACCCTCCCAAGCCCTGACGCATGCTTCTTCCCTCTGACAGCAGAGCCAGGGCTGCTCCCCTTTAGTAGGGGGCCTTTTTTGTGACAGAAGCGGATTCTGATGTGGTTATTGACCCTGTGCTCTCAGTTTAGTAATTACATCCAGGGGGTGTTGTACAAAACAGTAGTATTTTGGGGGCTGAGTGGGAGATAAAGAATTGCCTAAATAAGTTATGTATTTTTGTACCTCCACTTGTCTAAACTTGAGTCATTCCAATCAGCTCAAAACAGCAGAAAATGGGAGTCAAGGTACTTTATTGATCACTGTGAGGGAATGTTGCCTAGGGAGCAGAGCGGGGGCTGGAAGTCAGAACTCAAGGCTCCCATTGCTGTCTCAACCTTCCCTGGGTGTCAGCTACGTATCTGAACACAATGGCTCTGGCACTACTTAACTACCTCACTGGACTTGAGGCTTGATGAGTGGGTGGCAAGCACTCTGATTAGCAAATAAATACTTCATACTTCATGGGCCATCACCCTTTTCAGATGATTTAAAACATATGTTCCACTTGCCAGCAGTACCTTCCCCACAACACCATGCTTAGTGACAGTGGTGTCAGCTGGAAGTAAATTCACTGAAGGCAGTGGCGACATTATAGATTCACACACTAGTATAAGAGAGATCAGCGCTGGGCCCCACATATGCAGTGATGGGAAATAAGCTGAAGAGGTATATACCTTCCTGACAGTGGTCTTTGTGGAAGCCAGTGGAGCACAGACACTGACCGGTCACTGGGTCACAAGTTGCTCCATTCTGACAATCACACAACTCCTGACAGCGAAGTCCATGGAAACCTGGAGGGCAGGCTGAGAAGGAAGACAGTTGGAAAGTTCATTAGTAAACACCAGATCGTTTCAATGGCCTTATTCACTGGGGGTCTCAGCAGCTCAACCTCCTGTTAACCCATGGGAAGAAGGCTTGAGCCCTTTACACTGGGAAATTTAGAGATGCAGAAGGACAATCCTGTGTTATGAAGGGGAGGGAAGGATTAACCAACTGTCTTTCTGATACTTATCCTACAGGAGAGCAGGCTGCTTTCTCATTCTGCCTTTTAGCTCTATGCTGCACATTGGATCCACAAATATTTATCATTATTTATTATTGTAGCACCTAGGAGCCCCACTCAGGCACAAGGCTCCCAGTGTGCCACACGCTGTACAAACAGAACAAAAAGACAGTCCCTGCCCTAAGAGATTGCAACTATCCATAGTCAGCTCCTGAAAAGACTGTAAGCCCGGTACAAAACACGTAACTCTTCACCTGTCTGAACTATTTCACAGACATCCTTCGCAGGCCATAGTAGGCTTTGTCTGTAAAAGTCATCTTCCATTTTAGTGAACAATCGGGAAAGATTTAAGGTGAAAAATGCAAAACGTGTGAGAGACAAGGTGGGGGAGAAATAACTTTTATTGAACCAACTTCTGTTGGTAAGAGAGAGAAGCTTTTGAGCCACACACAGCTCTTCCTCAGGCTTGGGAAAGGTACTCTGAGCGTCACAGCTCAATGCAAGATGGAACAGATTGTTTAGCGTAAGTAGTTAGCACATATTCTAAGGGACCATTCAATGGAGAGTTAACACCTCTGCAGTCATAGAACAAAAAGGGGGGTTAGTAGGTTACAGATTATTGTAATAAACCATAAATCCAGTGTCTCCGTTCAGTTCACGAGTGTGTGAAATTACCCAAAATGTACCAATGTTTCCCTTTGATGCAGGTGTGTGGTAGCAGTTGCCTTTCCCACATTACTGCTAAGAAATGTGGATTACTAAAAATAGATATATTTGTCTGACATGAGCCCACTAAAGAAATAAAACTTCTGACATCACAGAGGGGACCATGCTGCTGCCTTTTTTTTTTTTAAAAACTTTTTTAAGCAGTTGCTAATACGGGTCAGGTTATGTGGGTACAGTACAAGGACACACAAAGGGCAGTACATTCAGACCAAGAGCTTCTTTAACTTGACTGATAATCAGCCTGTGGACTTAGCTGGGCTGCCAGACAAACACTGCAGTGGAATTTCAACTGGGCTGTGCAATGTTATGACCAACACTAGGCTGGCAAATGTCGTGCATCAGGACTCAAGGAGAGCACCAGGCTGCTTTGTCCACATACCCCGCCCCTCGCAAGCTGGCCAGGTGCATTACCAAGTTTTTACAGTCTGTTGATGCCTCTGGTTTTGGCCGCTACCGGAGACAGGACACAAGACTTGATGGACCTCCTGGGATCCAGCCCAAGCACCTGGACCCCCGCCCCCAGCTGTGTGCGTGTAGGGAAGTTATGGTACCCATTAGGCCTTTCACTTGCTGTGATAGTCAAACTGCCGCTGTAGGAGTCAGATCGGCCCCTCTTCATGTCCCCTGGTGCCTGAATTAAACAACTTCAGAAAACACAGCCTCAGAAGGCAAAAGGAGCAGCAGTTCTGCGGCTCGAACTTACTGTGTTCGCATAAGTGCCCATAGTGCCCTCTGCTGCAGTGGCAGGCTCCCGTCACTTGGTCACAAGTCCCATTATTCTGACACGCGCAGTTCAGCTGGCAGTTGGCACCATACTTCCCTGGTGGGCATTCTGCAGGGAACACATTTTAGAGAGAGTAACTGACGCCTGGCTCATATGTGAGCACATCCTATGCAGCAGGTGACCGGTGGCCTGGTCAGTCCCAATCTCTGTGCCTCACAGGGTGCCATGGGAGGGAGGGCACAGCTGTGTGTGTGGACATGGCAAAGAGGGTATCGATTCTAAACATAAACTCAGTTCCTCTAACAAGTGCCAGACTGGTGTCATGACAGAGCACTGCAAGGAGGTTTACCCAGTTCGCAGAACTTCCCGGTCCGCCCAAGCCCACACAAACAGGAGCCGTCGGCCGCGTGGCAGATTCCTCCATTCTGGCAGGAGCACGTCTGCTTGCAGCCTGCCCCATACTGATTTTTCCGGCAGACTGAAAACAACAAAAGAGGAGAGAGTGGGAACCCAAACGCGGATGGGATCAAACAGACGTTACACCAATGGGTGTGGGGTAGCTTGTCTATACCCCATCCTACAGCCCTTCCCAAACACTGCTGTGAAATACCCAGTCTTGGTTAAAGGGCACCACAGTTAATGTTTACCGTGTTCACAGCTGGGACCAGTTCTTCCTGCTGGACAAATGCAGGTGCCTGTCACATGGTGACAGGTGGCTCCTTCTCCACAGGAACACAGGTGCATGCAGTTCTTGCCATAGCGACCAGCAGGGCATCCTAGGAAAGGGGAGAGGAGAGCACAAAAGCATTCTTAAAAGCAGGCCGTGGTCTAAAAAGGCAGGGCTTCGGTTTGGCTTGGCTTGGAGGGGAAAGTGTCGGGGATTAGAGCACTGAGACAAGGAGTCAGGACTTTTGGGTTCTTTTCAAGGCTCTGCCATTAACTCACTATGTGATGTTAGGTCTGATTTTGTTAAGAAGAAACAAGAGTCATCTAGACCACTTGTGCTGGAGGAAGAAAGCATTTTAACAGAGGCTCAAGAGCCAAGCAATGGGATGGTGCAAGGGTGAACTGCAGCACTTCCACATCCAGCAGCAATTATGGTACAGAAAGAACAAACAGCAAAAAAAATATTCCATTTCAATAAAAGCAAGAAATTAAATCAGTTACTTAAGAACTATAATACTGGACAGGCTCTTTGTCCACTATCCTCCCCTGTGTGATTCAGGGGAAAACAAAAAAAAATAATGCACACAGCCAATGGTGGTGTTGTACCCGGGAGAAAGCCAGGTAGTGTTGTACCTGGGAGAAAGGCTTCCTTCCTGACCCTGCAGATGATCCATTCATGCCATGAAGCATGATATCATCTCTCTCCTCTCTATCTGCACATCATGATCATGTGAAACTCCCACCTGTCGGTGTAGTTCCCGCTAGTAAAATCCATTTTGGCAACAGCTTGAATTTTTTGCAGAGATTCATTTTCTTTTTGTTTTGCTGATGCATCATGAGAATCATGACAGTGCGTGGAGGAAAAACAGCCTTTCCCAATGAATAATAAGAAAATTGCCTTCTGCAAAGGTATTTTTGGCAGGGTCACCATTGCTCCTGCTGGTGCTTTGACAGAGAACATTTTGCTGGAACCCAAGAGGAAAAAGTTTCATGAGCCTGTCCTGAGAAGATGAACCAAAGCTGTCAAGATTGTTCAGCACTGAGGATATTACAGTATTTCGTAAAGGGGGAGTTGTTATTCTGCTTTGTGGCATATTTACTATGTGACTCCCCTCTGTTACTAACATCTAAAACCTTTAAAAGTGTAAGAAACACCCCCAAACTGATGGATTCATTTTACTGTAGTTCTGGACAGTGAATCATCTAAAACAGGAGTCACTGGGATTCAGAGTAAGAAAGAATAGTCCATGCATTTCAGTAGTAATTGATCATTCACTCTATATCCCTTTAAGCGGAGCTTCCACTGCCAGCAAAGATCCCTAAAGCAGGCAGTGGAAGATAGTGTAATGTTTTGCAAAGCTGGACTTGCTGCTTGAAATCTGCCTGAAGGGCAGCATTAGATTAATGTGCATGGCTGCTGCAAAGGAAGCTGCCAGGATTCACCCCTTAGTGATTTAAAGCACCCTGCTACTCAGTCTCATACTTCCCCTGGTGATACTCTGCACACTCACCATTACTGCAGTCAGCGCCGATGTACCCAGCAGGGCACTGACAAGTCCCTGTGGTGGTCTCGCAGTGTCCTCCATTCTTGCACTTACACTGCTGCTCACAACTGGGGCCATACCAACCAGCTGAACATCCTGGGAAACATTTAAAAAAAACCCAATGCTTTGAAAAACAACAAAGCCCAGCCACCGACCATGTAGCACGTACACTGTGATACACATCTGATCCTTCTTAATCACCACTAGGTCGGTGATGACAAAGCAAGATTATTACAGTATGCTGGCAATCTATGGGGTCTATCAATTTCCTTATCAATATAAATGTTTGTAAATATGTTGTTAACCATTTACTTTCTCATAAAACCACCATTTACATTGATGTATCAATGTCGTTGATATGAATGCATGCCAGAGAATGACAGCACCCAATACATTTTATTCAGGGAAAGGAGGCTGGGAGAAGGTAACTTCCCATCTATTTTGAGTGAGAAGCTGATGATTTCCTGACTAATCCAAACAAAAAGATCATGGTGAGACAGAAAATCTGGTCCTGCTGATACAACATGCACACCAGCAGGATAAAGATTTAGGAAGCCTGGTCTGTTCTTGCCTAATGGACTCCATGAAAGATTGAACCCCATTTTATTTAGATACAACCCACATATTGTGACAGAAATAATCAAAGTGCAAGGCCATCCTAGGTTCCTTCATCCTTCCAGCACCTGTGGGCATGAAGCACAGCATAAAATCTGGGAAAGTGTTGACAGTTTCTAGGCGCTGGCTGCTCAAAAGAAGGCTGAATTTCACATTTTATCTATCATTAACCAATCTTATTGAACTATAAAAAATAATCAGTTAAGTCACTGCTAATGGAAAAGCTATTATTGTAATGAAAAATACTGCACAGAAAACTCTGTACAAAAATGAAATGGTCTTTCATAATACAGGGAAGTTTATTTTAAGAGGGTTGCAATAAGGTGCCCATCAATCATCGCCCTTTCTCCTGCTGCACAGTCAAAAGGAGGAATGGGAAAGCATCTCGAAGTAGCCCTCCTTGCTCTTGGCAGAGAGAAACTGATCCAAGGAGTTTTACTCTTAGAGGAAAATAACAGGAGAAAGTTCTTTGTTGATCATACTATGCAGCCAACTTTCCCATGGTTTCAATGGGAAATGGCAGAATGTGGCACTTGTGTATATTAAATTGTTTTTGACCACACAAAATGTTACTCACTAATTAACAAGAGTAAGTGAGAGTATATATGGATGGATGGATGTGAGTCTGCAGGGACAGACGGAGGGGTGCATACCGGAGAGCATCAAAGGGAACAGAAAATGCCTGCTTGGGCAGAATCATTTTCCCCATTATCAGCAAGGCTCACACAGACACACCGTGGGAAATGCTTTAAAAACTCTCAGCAGCATGAATGAGGGGAAAGCAGAGCACTGTGGGAACCCAGGATGACAGCCAATCAGAATGCAGGAGGTGCCATGCTGAGCAATCCCAAGGCTCCTAAGTTCAGTTCCTGGCCATGACTAGTATCTCAATGCTGCAGAGAAAGGTGAAGTCCACACTCCTTTGACTAGTTAATTGTGAATGCTGCAAGAAACTGCCTTTCGGACCCCAGAAAGTGATCAGCTTATGCCCGGATACATGAAGATAGACTCCCCTTGGAACACTCAGTCCCTGATTGGCTAGCATCCAGCAGAGAAGCTGTAGGTGAAGTCACATGAACTTTGACAACATGGAAGACAAACAGCAAACTCACTTAGCTGGCAGTTACTTCCATGGTAGCCAGGAGCACAGACACACTGCCCCGTGACAGGGTGACAGTCCTGGTTCACTGCTGAGCACTGGCAAGCCTGATCACAGTTCAGCCCAAAAGTCCCTGCCAGACAGGCTGTAGGAACAGAGATGAAAACAACACAGTGTTATTGTGGGGGATCATGATTTCTCCCCCCCCCCACTCCCTAATGTATGTCATTTTTAGCACCCACTGTAGAGCAAGACTTACTGGTATCAAAACCCAGAGCCATGATTTAGAATGGCCTTTAGTGCACATGGTCATCATCTGCCACTCAAAAGCAAGGGGAAACCCGTCTCACTGCTGTATCCCGTTGTGAGGAGCGTGGAGATAGTGGCTGGGACCCACAAAGGAGTAGGATTGAGGAGGGTATGAATTACTTGCAGATACTAGGCGCTCTCTGCAGTCATGCATCCACACGTGCACAAAGAGATCTGAAACACACCCACACAGCACTGAAGAATGTGCCCACGTGCCTGTCTCTCCCAGACTTGCTCAGACCCACAGGAGCTCATTCTTACTCTGATTTATTGCTAATCCTTTGGATGAAATATACTGCTCTGGTTTCCCACTTGGCTCCCTTTGCTCTGTTCTGATGATGTGGGTATACACTGCATGCCAAAATCTGAGCTGCTATTTGGCAAAGCATTGATTTTTTAGTAGTAATGGATTGACCAGCCCAGTTTCCTGGACTCTGTTAGTAACCGTGGAAGGGCTGGTCCCTTCTCCGTACATTGTTCACATCCATGGCCTGTAAATCCTGGAGGGCAGCCACACTGGCCAGTGACATGATTGCAAGGTGTTCCCCGGGGACAGTCACAGCGGCTGGTGCAGTCCTTCCCAAATGAACCAGGCAGGCAGGCTGCGGGAAGGAAACAAGGTGGGGAAAAGAAATCAAGACAAAGACTTGCAAATTCTTTCTAGTGCCCAGCACCAGCAGAAATTGTGTGTCCCTGAAATAAAGCTTAATTAAATGTTGGTGCAATATGGCTGTAGCCTTTTTGGAAACGTGAAAGAAATGTCCCACTGAATACTACTGTGAGCTGAAGATATGTTGTATCCCAAATGGGCACCTTCTATCCAAGGAGCTGTTAAGAAGCTGATGTCTCTGTAAATCGAAGTCTCCTCCCAATTGCTGCTTCTCCCAATCACTCTGCACCCTTCTCTTGCTAGTGCATTGAGAGATGCCTGATTGGCAGGCCAAGAAAATGAAGTCCTATTAACCCAACAGGTACAGCAGGGCACCAGCTGTACAAGCTTCCTCAATGCTGCCTTGACCCGGAGGCACTGTATGAGAGGTGAATGGGCAGTTCAGTTTCTGTGACCCATTTAGTCCCTGGCCTCTGCTGAGATGTCAGTCTTGGGGCCTCTCAGTGCCAACAGTGCTGTGGCTACCTGCCCACTGGGGCCTGTACTGGGCTCAAACTCTGATATCAGCCAGCTGGGCAGCATGTGTTACAGCAACATAGAGATAAAATCCTCTTTATATATCCCACTGCCAATCCCCTGAGCCATCTAGTCTCACTTCGTCTGTTACTCAAGAGAAATCTGGCCCTCTCCCAAAATGTCCAGTATTTTGTGGTTTCATCAAAGCCTGAAACGTAACAAGAACAGCCTGGACACTTGACCAGCAAAGACAATGCGGAGGGGACATGATGAAGGCTGTGATTCTCTCACCTTTCTCACAGTGCTGACCTCTCCAGCCTCTGGGGCAGTCACAGGTGCCAGTGATGTGATGGCATGAGACTCCATCCCCACAGGCACATAGCTCTACACAGTGCTCTCCGAATGTACCCTCCGGGCAAGCTGCAGAGATTCAAATGTACAGGGAGGTGGGGGTTAAAGTGGTGCTACAGAATGAATATGATCTTGGTCTGGTTTCATTACACAGGCCAATTCAATCCCCTCTCTCTAGGGACGGAGAACATCAAATGTTTATTTTATGTCCCTTTCGTTGTCTCATGTCAGGGGGTAAAGTTTTATTTCATGTTTTGACGTATCAGATGGGATCTGTCAGTCTGCAGAGCTGAGTCTAACGAGACTGGGAACACGACCAAATATATCAGGCTTGTCTCTTTTCTTTGATGGTGGTGACAGGTACCAGACTGACAGCTCAAGAGACTGGATCCTTCGTTCATCCCCAGAAGAGATTCAGCATGGGAAGCAGCTGTGCAAGCTTTCAACATTGCTTGGCTATGGTGCTCCAACCCTGACCTGAAATGATACCTGCACCTCTGCTGCTTTAGAAGTGAGATGAGAGATAATCTGTGTAGCCCAGTCAGTCTTTGGCCTCTCTGCTGAGACCATCACCAAGGGAGCCAGTTAGTGCCAACTGGGGGGGTGGTTTACCTGTCAAGGGAAATTTGTTGACTGGGAATAAACTCATTTGACAGAGGCCACTGGACAGTCATCAGACAATAATGTGCCCACTGCTGTGGGCAAGAGTGAATCAGTGAGCATCAGGGGAAAGGCTCCATCTTCTGACATAGCCAGTCTCCTGGGAAATCCATTGACTCATCATTTCTTTGCCACTCTCCATAACTATCAACAAGCTTTGCCTGTTTCTAAACGAACGGTTTTTTGATTCTTCTGTTCATAAAGCAAGGTCATAGTAGTTGGGCCAAATTCAGCCTTGGCATAAACAGTTCCAACTCCCACTGAAGTCAGTGGAGTTGCACGCACTTACATCAGGGCTGAATGTGGCACATGTTGGATTTGTGACATCATCATTAACTTTGAGACAACAAACCATGATATCAGAAACTTTGCCAGAATACAGGGTGGGGAGAAAGTGGCTGAGACAGGAAGAGATGAGCCAGACAGAAAGAGGGGAAGAAAGAAAGTTTTGAGCAAACAAACTGCTCTTTGCACAAACATTATCTCCTTCCTAATCTGGTGTGAACGTATCTCTCTTTAATGGTGCCAAACATTTTGGAAGTATTGTTCCTGGCACCATTTAGTGGGAGTTGGGTGCCAGATATCATCATTACCATCAGGGCCATTTTCCACCTGTCATCTATGAGGAAATAAGAGGCTGGTTTTTCAAAGCAAACGGAAACCAGATAAGATATTCATTGCCTGAATTTTAAAGAAGTCAGTTGCACAAACCACACACCTAACTGTCAACTAGTCAATATGACAGTGCACAAATTCAGTAACGGTATGTGCCAATGACAAAAGAGGTGCATTTATCCATGCACTCACCCAATTTGCACATGCAATTGTGGTAACCAAGCATAGATCAGTTGTGCATATATTGTGTGTGCCCATTTGCCCTAAAAAAATGAGCCCTAAAAAGTAATCCAATAAAGGATTCTGACTTTTGTTGGAGATAGGGTGAGCTAGCAAGAGATAGACATTATTGGACTTTTTAAATCTTAATGTCAGTTTGGACTGGAACTCACTGACCGTGGACTCAATGTTGTGAAATTCTACCTACAGTGAGACAGAAAAAGTCGTGACTAGTTTCACTGCAAACCATCATTCTGGCCATGACAACTCGTTGCTTAAAGTAGTCCTGTAAAAAGTAACAACTTGACTAGGGGAGGGTTCGGTGCACAGAGTTCCAGATAGCGCAGTGACATGGATTGTGATCTGGTAAAGTGCCTTGAGGCTGACTTGAACACTCAGCCAAAATCATGGTGCCTGCCAGGCCCCTAAGACAACGGATGCTTAAGTGAGATATGTGTTTCACATTACAGTACTTGAGGTTGTATTGAGGGAGTGCCAAGTCCAGTCAAACCTCTTGATGGCACAGATCTCATAATCTGCTTTGCTCCTCAGACAGAAGAACAAGATGGCTAAGTTCCAATGCAAATAAGAGAGGATAACAAGCAGGGTGGCTATGGAACAAAACAGAGCTTTGGAATCTTCCACTAAGCATTTGCTTCTGTGGAAAATTCTCTCCTGCACTTTCTAACTGGAAGGAGAAGCAGAACCATAACCGGGCATTGTTGGTTGCAATCTGCATCATGAAACCACATCCAAGTCTGAAAAAAACTAAAATAAATTTCACAGGCACCATCAGAACTCTGCTCTGGCCCCACACGTACACTGGCTCCATAGTTCAATGCCACGTTGAGGAACACTGGATACTCTGCTTGATGAAGGCTCAGAAGCTGCTGAAGATTCTGTTCAGAGCAGAATCCAAAAATTCAGATGCTTTTCCTCTAACAATGAAGTCGGATATCTCACCAGAGCACATTCTGCTTTCATGTGAGTCAGAAATGCCTCAGAGCTGCCTTACACAGATCAATAGCATGCCCGCAATGGGGGGTGAAAAATAAAGCAGAAGTAGAAGGGCTCCAGGGAGGGAGGACAAAACTACTAGAGCTCTGGAATGACCTCCTGTGCAGAGAGGCTGAGAGGAATCAGGACAACACGTAATGTAAACACAGCTCAATCAGAGGAGAGAATGCATCAATGAAAGGGATACTCAGGAAGGAGAAGATTAAGATTTCTCAGCTTTGTAAAGCCTCAAACTTGAAACTTGCCTGACCTTCGTCCCACATCAAGAAACGTTCCAGCAACATCATATTACAGGTCACAGCCTGCTTCCAGCTAACAATCCAGGGAACAAAAACAGCCACACACCCACAGTGCCTACAAGGGCTCAGAATCAAAACACTGCATCCCGTGACACACAGTAAACACCTTGTAAATGTCAGGGCTTCTCCTCACAATGCTGCTGAGGATGGGAGTAGCTGCCGCAGGCAACTCCCTCACCCCAAGACTTCAGCTGATTAGTAGCCTCAGACTAGTAACCCCCTTCTCAGTGGACTACACCGACTGGAACTTCTGGCAGGGTAGGGGCTCCCCTTTGCTGATTTTCTGGTACCTGATCCAGTCCCTGACACTCCCCTTTCTCAAGCCAGCAGGTCCTTTCAACACTAGCTAATAGCAAAGGGATTGCCAGGATATTTAGTAAAGTCTGAAGATAAGATGCGTACATGGGCCTGCAGAACGACAGGCTAATAACTCACTGGGGCTTAGGACAGAAGTCAGGCAGTGAGTAAGCTCTGAAGCTGGAAAGGGGGGAGGAGAGCAGCACAAAGCTATTAAAGTTTTGGGTCAGGTGGAGGTTTTCCTAGGACATTTCAGCTTCCCCCCTCCTTCCATTGCCATCTGCTGCTCAAGCCGGAACTCGGGTAAACTGTGGCCCTGTGTATCTGTCTGATTCAGGGCCTACTCCTGCAGGTTTGCCATTGACTTCAGAGGGAGCAGGATGACATGTTCAGACCTCTGGGAAGGGATGTAGCCTGTTCGTGGCTGTACAGCACTGGGTACACGTAGGGAACCGCACCATTTACATTTCCTTTGTTCAGATCTTGAGGAGAGCACAGCAACAGGCAGAACAAGTTCACACAGCTAAAACCATGGCATGTTTTCTCTTGAGCTGCGCAAGCCAAATGTGGGGCCCTTTATTTACTGTAGGGCCCTTTATTTACTCGGTAATGCCCTGGCACAGATGTATAAAGCAAAGTATCGGCTCCCTTGAGCAGAGAGGGCTTGTGGTTTTCTTGTGGTATCAAAAGCAGCTTTTTAAAAAAACAAGTGAACTAGACCTCTCTGGCCCTCAGAAAGGTTCCTTCTTGGGGAGGGCTCCAGCCAGCCAAACCCATTCCCTTGTCCTTGCAAGTAAGCAGGAACTACAATGACTGGTGGGCTCCTGTGGCTTTCACTTACGGCTCTGGCACTGCTGGCCCGTCCAGCCAGCCTGGCAGATGCAGTGGCCTGTCTGACGGTCACACAGCCCCCCGTTCTGGCAGTCGCAGGCCTGCTGGCAATCCGCTCCATACCATCCATGAGCACATTCTAGGGGAAGCCAGAGAGTTGACCAAAGTGGTTTTAAAATTAGAGTGCAGCAGAATCTGAGCCCACAGAGACAAACCCACAACTCCCCCTCGGGGACGGAAAGTACCAACGTGTCTACACTGCAGCTGGAAGCAAGCCTCCCAGCCCGGGTACACAGACTTGTGCTAGTTTGCTTGAGCTAGCATGCTAAAAGCAGCAGTGTGGACACTGAAGCTCCAGAGGAGACTTGGGCTAGCTACCTGAGTTCAAGCCTGCCCGACTCCGAGTCTGAGCATGGCCGGCTCACCCTCCCTGGGGCTGCAATGTCGACACTGCTATTTTTAGCACTCTAGCTCAAGCAGGTTTGAGTCCAGTGCAAGTCTGTCTAGCCGTGCTGCAGTGTAGACATACTCTAGAGGGCTAACGCTAATGACCCTTCTGTTGTCACCAGCTTGTTCTAAGACTCTAGCCATTTGGCTACTGGACTTATGGTTCCATAGACCACTATCATTCTGCCCCTTGGGTGCAGTCTGAACTTAATGTAGATTAGTTTGTACTCACCTCATGGGCATGCACAGGTCGGCTGCGCCAGCTCAGACTCACTCTGGCATCAAAACCATTTGCAACCAAACTCAGAATGTTCCAAAGCTGCATTTCTGCTTTTCATTGGAAATTTGGAAGTAGTCCTGTTTTCATTAAATTTTAATACCAACATCACTCAGACTGTGTTCCCTGAGAACACACAATCCTCACTATTTGTCTGCAGCCAAATTACTATTTTCTTGCAATCTTGGGGCATGAAATGACTGAAATGAAATTAGGGAAAACTTCTTGGGAGCAGGTCAAACTCGCAACAAATTTTCTGCAGGTTCCAACAGCCCGCCAGCTGCTCCGTTCTCGATACTTACCCAGCTCACAAGCCAATCCAATCCATCCTTCCAGGCAAGTGCAATGCCCTGTGACTGGATCACACGTGCCACCATTCCGACAGAGACAACGCTGGCGGCAGTTTGTTCCATAGAAACCATATGGACACGCTTGGGAAAAATCAGGACAAAGACTAAAGTCAGAAAGCAGCTCTTGACACTGGGTTTAAAATGCAGAGATCAAGCCCATCGTAACAGGAGGGGGCAAGGGGACAGGAGCGGACAGAAATGAAATGGAGCTGCTACCGCTAGAAAAGAGTAACAAGGACACAATCCAGCAATGCCTGGCGGCTGCATAGCTAACCCCACCAAAAGGTTCTGTATTTTTAACTCTTGCATATAAGGGGCATCCAGCGGGAGGTGGGGTGGGGTGGGGATGGGAGAGAAACAGCACAGAGGTGAGGGAGTCACATGCATGGAAAACTTTCTCTATACTGTAACCTCTCTGGTCTCTCCAATGCTTTTTCCCATGCATTTTCTGCCCCCTCCTTGCGCTTCTCCACAACTTCCACTTTCCCCATTTTGTGGTGCCTGGACTTCCTGAGCCCTGCCTGAGGCTTCCTTCCATTCAGGATGGAGCGGAGCAGGGATCATCTCTAACTCCCACCAACTACAGCAGTGTAGACTCGAGCCTTGGTACTGGCTACTCTCTCTCTGTCTCAGTGCCGTGGTGACAAGGACACCAAGTGGCATCTCCAAAGCTTTCCAGGCAGGTGGAAACCTACCAACAGGACCTGTAGGCTGGGGAGAGGATGGTGGCATGATGCTTGCCGGAGAAACATTTCGTTGTATTATTCACTGCTAGCCAAGCCTGCGATATAAAGCCGACATATTTCGTAAAGTAGAGCTATGGGGGAAGAGCAGCGTATGGATGGAGGATGGAAAGCAACTGTCTCAACAGTTTTGCTTGCTGAAAAACAAGGCTCCAGCTGCTTTTCCATTACGAGTCCTTTGGTTGTGAGATAGTCATCTACAAAGCAGCATTTTCCCTGCCACCACTTCATCTGGCTTTTAACCAGTGTTAGAAGATCTAGTTCACTGGTTTTCAAACTGTGGAGTGCATCCCGCTGTGGGTCTGTGACAAGCTTATTGGGGGAGGGCATGAGGCAGGGGTGGGAGGCTGCAGACCACCCAGTCCAGCCCTATCCTGCCCTAGCAGCGGCCTGCAGCTCTCCTCCTCCTTTCTGGAGCTTTATAGCCCATTGGAACAAGTAAGGTGGCTTTGGCTCAGCTATTGAGCTACGAGCTTTTTAATTCACTCATCATCTAAAAACAGCTTGGCACAAGGCTGCTATAAACTCAGCTTTTCCAAAGGCCAGAGGGGGGTGGGGGAGGAGTCTTTCATAACAGCATAAACTTGGAAGAAAAGAAGCTTGATGCTGAACTATGCTTGGCCTGCGTTTGCCTGCAAAAGCTTTGTTATTAGTGAAGATATTTGCGTTCTCCTTCCTGACCCTGAAGTGAGGTCCATAGCCCCAGGCTTGCCACTTCACACTCTGCTGCCATGGAAACGAGCTGGGATGTCACAAATCGAGCCTTACAACATCACTGCAGGACCCAGGAGTGGACAGTGAGTAAAATGATAAGTTTTATCAAACACGTCCGCGTTTCTTGGATGTCTGCGTAAGAAAGCTGGTGGGATCAGTCACTTGATGACATGACATTTAAGTGACTCACTGGTCTACCAAGTGCCTATGGAGAGTGTTTAATTCTGATACATTGAATTATTTTAAAAATTAGTTGTATGAAGTCAGTGCTCTTGAAAGATGCCAGATTGGCTGCCAACGACTTCAGTCCTGACTTGCAGAACACCCTGCTCTTCCATGTCTGCAATGCAAACTTCACTCTCAAAGAACATAGGATGTATGCAATCACCTTGATGGGAAAACAGCTTCTCTGTCATTCAGTGTAGTAGTCAAGTAAAACAGGTTATCTACATTATCTAAAGTTCATTTATTGCTTGAACCTGCACATTAAACCTCCAGCTGCCAGAAGCTGGGTCTGGACGACAAGAGATGAATTACCTGAAACTGCCCTATTCTGTTCACTCCCTTCGAAGTATCTGGCATCGGAAGACAGGATACTCGGCTAGATGGACCATTGGGCTTACTAGATGGACCATTGGGCTTACCCTGTATGGCTGTACTTATGTTGTGTTAAGATGCTGCTAGAAAAAGCACGTAATCACATGCTTAACTGTGAACACATGTATAGTCCCACTGATCTGGGCCTAAGTGCTTTGCTGGATCAGGGCCAGAGTGCTCAGTGTTTTGCAAGACAGAGCCCTTACTGAGAGTTTTGCTACACAAGCAATAGTCAGTCAGTGCAATTTCTGGCACTACCAGCTATGGCTGCTGGGCTGCTTGGATTCTGCCAGCGTGCCGAATTAGCACAGGCTGCACAAGTGGAGATGATTTCAGCCGTTATCTAGGCTCATCACTATCCCACCAGAGCTGGTGCGAGGCTGATGCAAACTATGACTCATGAAAAGACTTGGAATTCTTTTTCCCCAATGGCTAATTTTTTCTCCCTCTGACAAGGAAGGGGACAGCCTGGAATAGGAAGTGACCACACGTTGTGTTACCTTGCTGGCAGGTGGCTCCTGTCCATCCAGCCGCACAGAGACACTGTCCACTAACATGGTCACAGGTGGCATCATTGAAACAGCTGCATGCCTGGCTGCAATTCTCTCCATACCAGTGATCCTCACAAGCTGCATGGAAACAGAAGATAGGCACAACAACTAAGTAACAGGTATTCGTTACATAGACTTTTATTGCTGATACAGAAATGCAGTTGTTTGGGAGAAGAGGATGACCCAGCAACCTCGCCAACCAAAACGTTATGAGAAGGTCAGGCTAACTGCCAGCTACATCTGTTCACAAAAAGCGTGTGTGTCTGGAAAATAACAGCCAGATTGTAGATATGGCTGCAGCTCACAAATATGGCTGTTATTTTTCCATGATATTTTTAAAGTAATCCAGCAGGAAGCTCTTTTCACAGATGCCCCAAACTTTATTACTATCTGCAGTTACGGGCTCAGAAATTGAGCTAATCAAAACTTTTGGAATAAACCACAAAACAGATAAAATTTTCTCCAAAAATTCCTTTGAGATTGGGAGTCTGTTTCAGATAAACACTGCACAATTGAGATCCAGGTCCAAAGTGTCTTTGAATGTCTTCAGTCTATAAAACAGGGCTAGAAATCTTGTAAGAACAGGCTCTCAGAGATTTTTGGGGTGAAGCACAAGAACTGCCCACTCTGGCACTTCCACATCTGGTCGTGGCTGGAATATGGCACCAACAGGCAGATGTACAAATGATAAAAGCTAACCCAGTATTTCCAAGCCTTATGGGCTTGGGTTATAGAAAAGGGTTAAGGTTCGGGGAGAGAGAGAGGCTTGTTTTCCCTGGGTTAGTTCACCCTCCCTGGCTGGCACAGCTGTTCTCGGCTTCAAATAAAAAGGACAAATGAAATGGACATAAGAGACCAAACGTGGAAAAGACCTGTGCAAGCAGCATGCAGCTGTTGAGAGTAAAAGCCAGCAATGGTGCAAGAGACATTGGTGCCTGAGACCTGCCTGCAATCTACCTCAGACTCCCTCCTCCCCACGACTACAGAGGCAGCAGCGCTCTGAGAATGAAGGATTTCATTATTGCAAGGCTTAAGCAGAGTCTCTGATTATTTTGGCATGAGCAATTGCATGGACTCTTCATACCAATGTGAAGGCAACAGCAAAGCTTTGTGTGTCACATGGGGAAGAAGTCTTCCCCTCCCCACCCCCAATGTTTGTTTCACTGGCACAAGCTCATAAAGAGCTGCTGGTACCTCATAAAAAGCTTTGAAAAATAATCACTATAGTGATAAATTTCATCCTGTACTAAATCCAGTTTGAGTAATTATCTTTAGCCAATCTTCTGCAACAGGTTCAACTGGATATGGGATTCCCAGATGTAGATGCAAATGAGAGCAGGTTCATTGACTTCAGTGAAGCTATGCTGATTTACACCACCTGAGATCTGCCCCAGAGTCTGTCAATTATTCTGGGTCCTTCTGGATGGAAGGGCAAAACCCACCTTCAGAGCTGATCCATGTACCTGGTACATCCCTTTTCAAGGGCTACCGTTCTCACGCAGCATCATCCAAGAGGAGTGCCACCAGGGTTTAATGTCTCAATCAGCATCCATCAGCTCTTGCCGCATACTCCCTACCTGATGTCACACTCCTCTCTGTGTCATGATAGCAATTTCCACACTGAGAGAAGATTATAGGTGGGAAAAAGCCGCAAAAAAGAGGCAAACACCAATCTCTTTGGATCACGCACCAAGACAGAGAAACAAGGATACTGTATGATCTACTGCAAGCTGTCTCGCAACTGGTTCATCTTCAAAGGCATCAGTGGCCTGGAAATGAGAATCCTCTATTGGGACAGTTTTAAAGGTATAACCTTGGAACCTACTCTGGTTACAGTTAGGGCCAATCCAGCCCGCGGGGCACATGCAGCGCCCTGTCACATGGTCACAGTGGGCTCCATTCAGACACTTGCAGGTTTTCTGACACTCCATTCCATAAAATCCATCGGGACAGGCTGGGAAAACAGAAAAAAAAAAAACCCAAATGTCAGTCTGTGCAGAAGGCTGGAAATCTCCCAAGGAGAGAGAGACACTACACAATAGCTCACTCTGCTAATAAAGTGCTTTGCTAATGGATTTGTAGCAACTTTGTAAGTAATTTGTTACGTTCTTGCTCCATGACAGGATTTGTACTTGGAACTGCAGGGTAGTGCAATATGAGAGCCACGTCCCATAGAAGGCAAGGGCCGGTGAGTCAAGAGACCAATGTTAATGCTCCAGATCTGTGGTTTTCAACCTATTTACCATGTGCCACATGTGCAGCTCTCCATGTGTTATGTGGGTCGCATCTCACAATATATATACTATGCAGATGGTCCTGAGGATGTCACATGGACTGCAGCTGCCACTGCCCCAGATTGTCCCATCAAACAAGATTTTCCTATATTAATATAACTAGATTATTTTCCTAGTCAATGCATTGAAACTACCCCCTCAAATGGCATAGTGCTGCATCGATGGGAACGCATTTCCCTTCAGCGCAGCGAAGACGCTGCGTAGAAGAGGAGTTACGAAGTCTGCCTGGCTTGCGTAACTCCCATTGACTGCCGCCGAATTTTCAAGTTAAGTGTAGACCTGGCCTTTGAAATGGAGTAGATCAAAGTGAAGGAACTGTTAGTGCACATGGAAACAACGTACGGCAGGCTAGCCTGGGACCGAGTCACACCCTGTGTCGACAAGCCCTAACGCTTACAGGGGCTGAGACTTCATTCATTCATGTTTGTAACATGGAAATCCTTGGATGTCAGCTGTTATGTAAATACAGAGTCGTACAGTACTGTTATTACAAACTGTGCAGGAAGACTTGGGGAATGTTTGTTCCTGCATAGTCAGGGCTGCGGTTTTTCCCACCTGTGCAGCAAGCGCTCACTTCATGGTTCATTTGTGGGATACATTTCCTGGCCCATAGCAACTTTACATGTTCTTCAACCTTTCTCCTGTGCCTGCAGGGCTCCAGTTTGAGTTGGATCGCAGCCAAGTGCTCGTATCAGGGCCTAATGGTGTCTTCCCTTTGGCTGAGAAATGGGCTCCCCTTCTGCCTTCCAGGGCTGTGTGCCGGCAGACTAAGTGCACAAACAAACCTCCTTCCCACGTTCCACTCCCGGCATAAATCTGTTGGTAAAGTGCCTGCCAGCTCTCGGTGTTCCCCTTTGTCGTGCAAGTGGGGTGTCCTCTAGCACAGCCATCACTAAGGACAGGCCACTGCCGTGTCCACCGTAAAGGCATGGGGCTTAAAGCTCTCCAGCAAAATCCTGGTTTGAACTGAAATGGCTTCTTCAAGGTCTCACTCAGCTCAGGAGGGAGTTTTGTATTTAGTTGGTTTTCACAGTATAAAATACGTTACTCTGCTTGTTGCAGATGGCTGTTCACAAGGCATGGAACCAGGGGCATTCTGATAAAAGCAGAACTGGCCCTGGTTTAAGACTAACAGGAAGAGTGGTGCATGGGGATAACCCGCTCCCTCGGTGATCTCTCTGATTAAGGCTCAGGCCCTTGAGAGCAGAAAAACACGCTAGTGTCGGTCTGAATCTTTGGTGAATCTCAGAGGATTGTTCAAAACTGCAGGTGCTTTTGGTTAGTGACTGTTTTACAAATCAGCTGATGAGCATTAAGGCTGTGGCTGTGGGGTTTAATCATCATAATTAGAAGCTGTGGACCAGTAATGGGCAATTAGTATTGAGATCGCCTACAGGCCCTAACCAAGGATTGGAATCTTATTGTACAAACACATAGTGACAAAGACGATCCCTGCCCCAAGGATCATACAGCTGAAGTGGGAGGGGATTCTCCAAACATTCATCCGTTTGATTTGGATAAATACCCCAAAGCTTGGGAACTTTGGCAAAGTACCCGATCCGCGTGGAGTGCGATACCTTGCTACGAGATTGCTGGTATTTCTTGCATCTGGCCAGGTTGGAAATAAGATGAGAGCAGCCTTTTGTTGGCATTTGGCTCTTTCAGTCTCAGAGGGAACCAGGAAGTGCAGAGCAACCCTTTTCAAATGCATGCACCATGCAAAAATCAGTCTTCATGGTACCAGAACACACCACATGCATGCAGTGCATGCACATGCATGTGCAAACAGGGAGGCTGTGCATATAACTCCTTGTTTACATGTGTCATCACTAGCTTTTTTGTATGAACCTGCTATCTCCGGAATTAAACTTGGGGGCCAGAATACTCAGCTTGGGGCAATGCAGTTTTCCCCCACAGCTGTGCTGGATGCTTCTTGCCAACACTTCCAGGGGGCTGCCCTGTACAAATCCCAGTGACATGGAAAATCCATTAGACATGACTGGCTCCTTAGATCATCTAAAGGAGCAAAACAAGGGTACTCACCACGCTCACAGAACGTCCCTCCCCAGCCAGGGCTGCAAGTGCACGCCCCACTGACGTGGTCACAGGCTGCTCCATTGTCGCACTGACACCGGTGTCGACAGCTTAGCCCAAACCATCCTTCAGGACACCCTAGCAAATACAAGGCAATAAACATTGACCAGCCTGTCCTTCCTCTCATGGTTACCTTAAGGGGCTAAGCTAGGCCACTGGTCCCAACCCTGCGGAGTGAGGGCAGCAGTGAGTGCAATTAGCACTGTCTGACAGCTGTTTGTTTGAAGTGGACTGAAGTGGCTCTGCTCCATGACTTAGGGAACAGGTATCCACATCACCAAACCACCAGCCACAACTGGCACTGATTGGTAAGATCAGCAGAGAGACTGGGCATGGGAAAAGAACCAGCCCCATACACAACAGTTGCATCGTTATGGGGGAAGTTTGCCCTGCCGCTACCCGCACTTTAACCATTGTGGATAAGCAGAGGTCTTTACTCTGCAGGGCTGCCAGTCCAGCACCTTTTCCTACCATAAAAGATAATACACTTTAGCTTGGCTTAATGCCCCAGCCTGGAATACAATGGCTAGAACCACCTGCTGATACACTCACTCTTATCACAGTGGAGTCCTGTGTAGCCAGCTTCACAAATGCACTGTCCTGTCATCATATTGCAGCTTCCATCACTATTGCTGCAATTGCAAGTGTTAGCACAATCGGGGCCCCACTGGCCAGCATCACAGGCTGAAAGAGGAGAGAACACACACTGAATGGCAGTGCCTTCCACCAACTCAGCTGGACAAAGACACGGGGCAGAGGGGACTTTTCTTCTCTCAATGGGAATTACTCATGTGGACAGAGAGAGGAACACAGCCGCAGTCCATAGGAAATGTCAATGGAAAGAGAGAGTAGGTGGTAAGGTAACACATGGTACAACTGCATTTTGTACAGAGCCCTTCATGCAAACTGAATCCCAGCAAAGAAAACGGAAGGGGAGGCTGAGACTGGCCAGCAGTGGCAGGGTAGGCAGAAGGGCTATGAGAGATGTTCTCTGACAGAGGCATAGCACAGACAGACAGATGAGACAGAACACAGATCAGCTTTAGACAGGTCACTGGACACACCAAGGAGAGGTGCCCTCTACAAAACGTCCATGATAAAAAGAGGGTACCGTACCTCTCCTGCAGTTATACCCAGTCCAGCCGGGGGCACAGCTACATTTCCCTGTCACCGGGTGACAGTGTCCATCATTCCCACAGCTACATCTCATCTGGCAGCCTTGCCCAAACCAGCCAGGTGGACACACTGCAAGGGGAGAGAGAGATTAAGAGCGAACTGCTGCTATAGCAACGGTGAGGTGGTTACGTTTTTGATGCACAGCATCTGTGTTACACACCCTGAAATTCAGCATGATTCTGTAACAGGGTCATCAACATTGCCCCCAGCCACATGCTATAAAACCGCTGCTTGCCTGAACTCAGATGCTCCCTCCTGGGCTGGCAGGGTCCAGGAACCCACATCCAGGGGCTGCTTTCCTTCTGGCATTACACAAGCATGATGAAGCCACTTACCTGTGAGCAGCTAGACATTAGCTCCATGCCACTGTCAGCTCACAGAGGGGTTGTCTGAGCAGAGCACTAGGACCCAGGAACCAACTCACTGTGAGACCTTGGGCCAGCTGCACAACCCCTCTGTGCTGTGGTTTCCAGGCCTAATCTACATTTAAAATGTTGGTCAACACAGTGACCTGAGTCGGGGTGTGAGAAATGCACATCCCTGGCCAGCGTAGCTGTGCCGACCTCCCCGCCAGTGGAGAAGCAGCTATGTCGACAGAAGAATGCTTCCATCGATGTGGTTACCGTCCCTTGGGGAGGTGGTGTTCCTACACCAATGGAAACCCCCTTCCGTCGCTGGAGGCTGCATCTCCACCCTGGATTATGCCAGCCTAGCTATGGCACCGCAGTGATGCCGGCAGAGCCCCTGTAGCAGACATATTCCCTGTAACAGGGACCTGTGGCAGCTCGCAGGAAGGAGTTGTGAGGATTAGCAGCTAACGCGCTGCACTCCAGGATGTGCAATGCTAAGCACTGTTTCTTGTTTAGAGCAGTGGTGACAGATAACTACAGGCTCAGATCAGCATATAGGATATACTCCTGGCCTCACCTATAGGAATTCTAGTCATTGCCACCCAAGCTCATTCACTGAGACACAGAACAAATTCAGCATTAACGGCACCACTTACCATCCTGGCAGCGACTGCCTACGTAGCCAGGTGGGCACACACAGGCACCAGTGGCAGGGTCACAGCTGGCATTGTTCTCGCACTCAGGGCAGATCTCCTGGCAGCCCACTCCCCAGCGGCCATCAGGGCAAGCTGAAGCACAAAGACAGATACCAGAGGAATTTCCATTCATTAGCGCTTCTCGTTCTATTTCAAAGGGCAGTTAGTGCCGGAGAAAGGTGCCAGCCCGACAGCCCTGGAGGATGACATGCTGTGTTTATCCACAGAGCTGTTGTAAGGACAGTGGCTGGGCAAACTTCCCCCAGGCTGTGCAGCTGATACGCCACAGCCCTGCCCTGCAGAGGCCACCCCTATGGATGTGCTCCATTCTGCTGAGAATATTAATAAGGTGGCAATTAGTACCAATGACAGTGCAGACCCCTGTCCACTAATGTGCCCGCTTTACACCTTCCCTCTTCCCTTGCTCTTATTGCTGCTCCTCACATCAGGGACTGGGGACAGTAAATGCAAATGCCACAAACAAAAGATGCAAAAAGCACTAAGAAATTTTCAAATGTTTTTTTCCCTCTTTTCTTTCCCACCAGCCCACATTCCAGGACAGAACCCAGCCCAAAGGCAAATATTTTCAGAGTATTCACTCTGTTTACATTGTCCAGGAAGTTTTATTTGTTTTTTTTATTGTTATTTTTATTGTTAATTGTTTACTGTTAATTACTTTGAATCAAGCTTTTTTCCTTACTCTCTGGATCCCCAGGAACCTGAATGAACATACAAGAGACAAAACAAAAAAGAAAAGGCAATCCTCCATTGTTTGCTTCTTGCTCCTCTGACCTGAGCTAAATAAAACCTTACTCCAGGAAAGGGAAGGAAGCTTATGCCATTAGAAAGGCAGCACTGAAGTCACATAGTTAAACTTAACAAGCCTTTTCTTCCCCCACCAGGCAATCTTTCCAGGAGATTGAACAATGCGAATGTAACGTTGAACGAGCTGGGAAATACGTTTCTTCGATTCAAGAGCATTTTTTCACATATTACAGCCCTGGGATGCCTGCAAGTCCTGGGCACCTTGCCACAGAGACATTTAAAAGGAACTAAAGAGACAGGTTTATTTTATTGTTTCTTGATGACTTAATTGAGGCTTGTGCTCTTGTGATCTGAATTTCCTCTCTTTCGGTGTGTAGAGTTGAGGGAAAGACTACATGCATCACAGCTGCTGGAGCCAGTTATCTGTGTGACAAATACCATCATTCTGTACCACCTCGTCTGTCTAGAATGCCATTCCCTTGCCAGACAAAAAGTTCTCTGTGTTGGGCTGGTTTTAGGGAGGCAGAGCCGTGCCGTATTGGGAGTGAAAGCAGGTACATTGTCGCTGCAAACTCAACGATGCTGCCTCCCACGCAGCCCCACAGGAAAGCCTATTAATTCCTGAGCCTGTTTACTGAATCACTTTGCTTGTTACTAACATGCTTTAGCATGTTCTGTTTATTTTCTTTACCCAGGTTTTCTTGATTTTCTACTGATATTCTAGATGAAAAATGAAGTTTTGTGGTGTGCACAAGCCCTAACCCACCAGCACTTCACCAAAGCAACATCGCGGGGAATCTCATGCAGCGCTGCTTCAGAAAGAAGAACAATTCATTTGCTGCCAGGGAGTTTATAGTGGCACAAAATTCCAGCCAGAGTTTCTAAGGCAGAATAGGCTGAACCAAGTTTTCTCTAGCACCTTGGAGACTCTCGGTATCCCACAGTGCTCTGCGGAGTAAAGAGCTGAACACTTACAATGCAGTGACTGTGCTTGCAGGCAGCTGGTGCAGCATCAGGAATGTGAGGGCCATACAGTAAAGCAGGCCAGCAGCTTAGTGACATTTAAAAAGGACCTGATCCTGTGAAGAATGGCATGCCTTCTGCATGATGCTGCTTCCATCCATTCTCACACAGTTCAATGGGAACTGATGAGGCTCAGCATTCTACACAGTGGCACCCTAAAATGGTAAGAGCGAAAAACTTGCTTTTGCTGTGCACTGAAATAGGTTTGCTTTCTTGCCTGCTTTATGCAAGCACCTAATTCTTCAACCTGTGCTGGCCCAATCGCTTTCCAATGTGTTCTTGCTGCTTGATCAGATAATTACTCCTGGAGAGCTCTGACCTGCTCCTGAGTAAGAAAATGTTTCAAGCAGGTGGTCTTCATTCATGCAAGCTTGTTTCACATTGCTAGACAGAGATCTTGCTCAGCATTCCCAAGATTTGCATTTGTTTCCAGAAAGGAGCCAAGAAGCTGAGAAGTGCTAAAGCTGGGCCAAGTATCCTTGTTCACATGATTTCAAGCCCCTCCAATGGCTGGCAGGAACTATTTAGTGCCGTACATGTGCATCTAAATTGCTCAATCAAGCTATTAGAACTAAGACATTTCAATATGACTAATATCTTCCAGCTGTTGTATCTAACTTTTTTTATTTAGGAGTCTCTGGTCTTTCAGCTATTAAAGGGACATGGTGAGGATGATAAAAAAATGACATCTGTAAAGAAAAATTCCTTAGACTGCAACAAATGGAAACTCCAATTCACTTTTCATTCGTTATGCCATTTATCACATCACTCAGCTTGGACAAGGGACCTCAACTAGCTGGTTTTATTGTCAGAGTCTTGAACACTAGAATAATGCTGCCATTTAAAAAAAAAACAAAAAACAGCCACACAAACCATTCTATTTGCAGTCAGTTTGTAAAACCCGTTTAATTTAACAAAAGAAAAAGAAACCCCCAAATGGACAGTTTGACTCCACTCCCACCATCCCCAGCCTCACCCTTTTACTCATCGTCTCACCTCGGCCACAGTCGAGTCCTGTCCTGCCGGGCAAACAAAAGCACTTCCCAGTGAGTCGGTCGCAGGGAGAGCTTCCACAGGAACAAGACTGCAAACAGTTCACTCCAAACTTCCCTTCTGGACACTCTACAGTTAAAATAATGGAGAAGAAACCACACTTCACTATGACGTATCTTCCAAGAGAAGAATTTCAGCCAGCCACGGCTCAGATCCCTCACGCCATCACACAGAAAATCTCTCTCCCCGACTCTGTAGGTCAAAGTATGGCTGCTTCCATGTGCATGCATCAGAAGGGGAGAGGGGAAATGGCCCCCACAAGTGGAAAGGAGCACACCTGCACTGTATATTGCTGAGGACCTCTGAAGGGTAGAGAGAACATGGGACCAGACACTTCTGCCAATACACTCCCTGCAGCAGAGGGAGAGTCTCAGTGGGATGTGCATGTGGCCGCTCTGTTATTCACCCTAGCCATCATGCCCTCCCCCTCAGAAGACCAGCCCTCCACTCTGTTTTTCACTCTAGCCACCATGTCCTCCTCCTCCGAAATCTCACTGTACCTACCATGCCCCCAGTGACAAGGAGGCAGCACAGAAATTTCACACCACCACAATTTTCGGTTTGAAAATAGCTCCTCTATTGTTGCCTGCCCTTTCATGGTATAGCTCATCATGTGGCAATGATGGATCACATGTTCAGTAACTAGCTTTTAAAGCCAAACTGCCCTCCAGTACTGCCAACAGTTTGTTGTCATGAAGATGACCCTGCCAAGTATCCTTATTAGAAGCACACACAGAGTTCAAATATGCTCCATTATAAAACTCAACTAAAAACAGGTAGGGGATGATATCAGTCAGGAACTGCTAGATTTCAGCACCTTTACTATAATCCAACCAAGACTCTGCACTGTCTGTAACCCAGTCTGCATTCCTTCCTGACATGGAACAACCGAGAATGCAATGTCAGTGGTTCCCTTGTACTGAAATGCAACAGACCCATTTTCTGGGATTTCATTTTCTGTAATCCAAGCACTGAAATATCTGTCAAAGGTCTCTATGGCTAAATCTCAATGTACAGTGAAGGCAAAGGAGAGTTCCCCAAAAACCAAAACATAACACCATTAATTAAGGGAGGGAGGGAGGGAAGAATGTTCACATGGCTAATTTTTCCTGTGTTTCCTTAACAATTAAGGAGTATATTTCTGTTTGTAAGGGTTTTCCTGCCTCAGATATACAGATCTGTGGTGAATCACAACCGTTCATTTGTCATATCAGTCTCTTGCCATCGAAATGACTGTGATGACATCAATTCAACAGGATACAACAGGAGGGCAAATGCCATGCATGAAGCACCCCTGCTTGTACCCTGAGTCACACATAAAATGGACACATTGGCACACATACAGACACCACTGACATCAGTTAACCGCATGCAAGTGACATGAGGAATAGCCCTAAGAACCGTCATAACTGCATGCCTCTCCCGCTACAGCTAAAGGAGTGGCTTTCAACGCCTTAGCACATCTGACCTCCCATCCACCAGGGGGGCAGATGTGCACACACTTACATGCCAGAACACTTTTCAAATTTCTCTCTCTCTACTCTCCCAAATAATTTTTTGGATAGCCTGATATCCACCTAAAAAAAAAAAGGGGGGGGGGGGAGGGGGGGAGTGTGAGATCAAAGTTCTCAGACATTATTCAGAGTCAAACATTTCAGAATCCGCACTGTCCATAGTGGATAATTTAATGCAAAGCAAAGGAGAGAGAGAGAATCATCATGCACAAAAGGAACGAACAGTTTTCATTTCCTTTGCTCATGAGGATGAGGATGATTTGTGAATGCCAGATTTTGTTATTCTACAGAATGATCTGGTATAGTAATTAACTCTCACAGACTGAGTGCCTCGAAGTCAAAGATCCTTAAATCCTCTTTGAATCTCTGAGGAGACCTCCGCTCCATGCTTGGAGTGTTTTTGTTCATAAGCCCCAGCGTTTCATAAGACTTGGGCAGTTAAACACACTGACACAAAAGATGGAGGGGGAAAAAACACACCAGTTCAGAGATTTAAAGCAACACAGCCGAGTTTTCTGGTGTTTCTCTTCTTTGCTAATTGGTGGCAGATGCTTGTCTTCTCTCCTTAATAGTTTCCAGATCCAAGCAAGAGTCAAGAGCCCACTATTTCTATACAAATATTTGTGTTATTTCCTGTGACTCTTCCCTGAGGACTTTAGCTCCTTTCTTTTTCTTTAAAAAAGAGTCTTCTGATTGAAATTTCCAACCTCTGAACTAGCCCAATGGCTCCAGAGGCAGCACGCTACTCTGCTTTATGGAAGATCTAAGACCACTAGTGACCTTAGGAAGGACTCCTGCTTCCTAGGTGATTGGAAGCTAGGAACCCTGTAGGGAAGCACAAACTTTGCAAAGGTTCCCTGCTTCCCCTCTGGCAGATTCTTGAAACGCTCTTTGATTTGGCAAGGAGGGCAGCATATAGGAGAAAAAGAGCAAGAGCTGCAGGGGAATAATGCTTGCCATCTGTCTTTCAGCTCAGGCAACAGAGGCTTGTGTGTTAACTTCAAGAGGTCCCAGGTTTGATCCCTGCTGTCAACATGGAAAAATCACTGAGAAAAAGCAGTTGCACTAGCATTTGGCCAATCCCATGGGCATATCCTTGGTCATGATGGGAGACACAAGCATGAAACTAAATTTCAGGCAGTGTTGGGAAATCCTCACAAAGTCAGCAGGTCAGTACAGATGTGCAACCCACAGATCAGACTTTTATCTCAAACAGGTGCCAGCTGCAAAGTTTGGATCCAACCTTCCCAACCTTTTGAGGTGTGCTCAGATCCAGGGTTTATCCCAAGTTTCTAAAACTTTATTTGGCCTGGAAATCTGACCAGAATGGGCTCAAGATTTCGAGCATCTCCTGCCTACAGTCAGAACTAAATTAACCCCACATGAACAACTTTTCTTGCTGTATTTTGGCACAGCCACTTACAAACCTGGATAGAACCAGGAAGCACATGACAATGAAAATATTTTTGGAGGGGAAAAGGGAAGAACTTTTACAATCTTCAAAAAAAAAATAATAATAATAATAATTCAGGATTGAGTCAGTTCAAGTGATGGGCAAAAGACTGCGGCAACGAGAGATATTTCTTATTTTCCCTGTCTCTTGCAGCATTGTATTACTCAAACATGAAATTAAGCCACAGAGCTTGTTGATAAGAAGGTATTTATGTCAGGAAAGAGCGTGGGTTGCAGGTACAGAGCCAAAGCTGATCAAGATAGACTATTTGCTGTCATTTGCTTTTCACTGGGATATAGGACTGATATAAAAGCAAACTCTTTGACTTATTCTACTTGAATATTTTAGTGAAAATCTAAAGCTTTTGCACTCACTGATAAGATGAATGAGCTACATTTTCTGTGCCGTTATTCAACATAAGCACATGCTACTAACTTAACTACACTAACAATTGTATCTACTGAATGTATGTGGATGACGTGCCTGTGTATGAGATCCAAGCCAAACCTAAAACCCATTGGTGATGACACTCAGAATTCGGACACTGAACAGCAACAAGTGTTTTTATGCAGTGGGGTTTTTTTTTCTTTCTATGTTAGAAGACAACAGCACTTGGATATTTTCTACTGGATCCAAGCAGTTTGCACTGGGAAAGAGGGGGCAAAATGGGGCCCAGATAGGGCCACTCCTCCCCTCAGCATCCCCATGGACCAAAAACTAAGGAATGAACTTGTCACATGCTGCTATCACACACGTACTCTTTTGGTGTGTTATAGCCCTTCCCAAGCCCTGCATCTGCCTTGTCTTCAGGGCAGGGACTGCCTGCCACTCTGGGTCTGAAGAGCACTTAGTACAATGGTGCCCCTCTTCTGGCTGGCCCATAGGCACCAATGTAATAAATATGACACAGACAAAACAGCCACACAAAAGAGGATGATGCTTCTTCGATCCATGGACCAAATTGGAGGCAGGTCCTAAGTGCTGTGTTCCAAATCCTGTTGCAATCATGTTTTATGGTTAATTGTCCCCTCAAACCTCACACCAACAGTTCTTTTAGTGCCTTTACGTTCACATAAAAGAGTTTAATTGCAAGAAAATCTAACATGTACATCTGCCAGGAACAAAGATAGTGATCTCTCACCATCTGAGCACTGCACCACAGTTACCCCGGAGGTTCAGCCATGTATTTCACTTGCAATACTCCTGGCTGCCCTCTTCTCTGAAGAGCAGAAAGCTGATAACAGAATCATACGGGGGCAGTTGGTTAAATTTTAAGACCACTGAAATATAAGATTTTCTTTTCCTCTTGCAGATCAAAAAAAGCTTTAAAATGGAATAAAATGCAGAAAGGAGACTGATTCCATTCTGCCAGGGATGGAACACCTGAAAATGAATAGCTGTCAAAGGAATAAAGAGAAAAAGCCTCTACACATCATCTTTATCTACAAAAGATGAGCTGCCCAAAGAGCAAGATAAAGTGAGGCCTTTTCCTCCTGCTCTGATTAAGAATCATTATTAAAAAATTCCTCCCTCCATACTTTAAAGAAACTGCAGTGCTTTGATACAGACCCTGGCCGCTCTTTTTTCATCTAAAAGCCATTTTGATTTTCAGCTCATTTGATCTGCTGTAACGGGATGGGAAACCTGGAGGGGTTGTAAAAATAGTTCTCACTGTCCCTTCTTCTGACCATGCTACAATAGGGAGAGGAAGCTTAAACTGACCGCTACAGTTGTTCAGATTTTGCATAGGCAGCAGCTGGCACAGGGCACGGAAGGCACCCCGGAAAGAGATTTGGCCTAACAAAGTGAAATATGCATGAAGATGGCATGTGTGCACTGGAAGTTGGGATATAGAAAAGCTTTGTCCCCATTCATTTCTGAAATTCACAAGCCTTTCAGTGAACTTGAGAGGACACAAATTAGGGCTCATCCTTGGAGAACTAACAGGCAAACTGCACTCACGGTGCAAGGCCAAATCACGGAATAGACATACAGAGGGGGACGTTTTCAAAAGCGACTAATGATTGAGGGTGCTCAACTTGAAACATCTGAAAGGAGCCAAATCACGACCCTTTAAAATGTGCCACATTGGGAATCCTAAACCTGAGGTACCCAAAGACACTAATAGTGGCTTTTGAGAATTTAGGCCATAAGCCATGCAGGATGAAGGGGGAAGGGCTTTAGTAATGCTTCAATTCAAAGGAGTGCCTGCCAAGAAATAAACCCTTGTACAGAGTCCATGTCCTTTATTTGTTTAATAAGCATTTTACAAGAGAATTTCCACCCTTGAAGTAAATGCTGGAAATGCCTCTGTAAATGTGCAGATGTATTAAACCTGGTGTTCTAAATAGTTTGACGCTTATTTGGAAGTTAGATTGTACTTCCAATGAGACTTAGGCTCTTAAGTCCCTTAGGCACTTTTGAAGAATCTACCCTGTATCCACAGCATGCTTAGAGACGGTTACGTATGCCATTAACTCTTTTGTAACCTTTGAGTCAAGTAACCTTTAGAACAGAAATATATATACACTGACCCCCAGGAACTGCAGTTATGCTACACAAGAGGAATCAGCCTTGCAAAGTGTAAAAGATCCCTCACTGTGAAAGCAGAATTACTGCCCAGTAATTCATTCTCTCAGTTTTTATAGCACGTCAGTCGCTGCAGTACCTGAGAACTTTCCTCCTTAATATCCCGTTGTTTTGATACAATATAAGACATTGAACAGCAGCCTTCAGAGGGATCTGCCAGAGGAGCTCACTGAGATTCTGAAAAGTGGAACATGATACATGCACAATCTGTACTTGCACAACACTTGCCCTTCCGTGGCCCAGCTCCAGAGGCGGTTTTTACCTTGGTCACAGTTCTCCCCATGGTAGCCCTCGGGACACTCTTTCTGACACTCTCCGCTCACGTGGTCACAGGAAACTCCCAAGGGGCAACTACATTTGTTCCTGCAGCCACCACCGTAAAAGCCAGAGTCGCACTCTGTTAATCAGAATTAAATAGAAAGAGCAATCAGCATTCGCAGACAGACCGGGGAAGAACACACAGCCCCAACTGAGTATCAGGGATTCGAGGTATCTGCAGTGGAACTGTAATTGACCCCTCATTGATCTGACACATCACACCTCGCTAGACTGCGGACACAAGTTCAAGGAGTTTCCACTTGCATCTAATGTGTGTGGAACTGGACACCCTAACTTAGCTGACCAAGTTGAAAACTGGGCTTGCTCCTGTTCTAAGTAACAGGATGTCCCTGAGGAGGGTCTTCGTGGTTCTTTGTTTTCCCAATAAAATGAATGAGTAGGGGAGGGGGAAAAAAGGAAATTCTAGGGAAACCCTCCCCTAAACAGCCCATGTCACCTAACCACTCACTTGTCTGACATCTTTTGCCATGATAACCAGGTTTGCATCTGCAGGTACCATCCTTCTTGTCACACTCCTGGGTATTCTGCTGCACACACAGGCATTCTTCGGAGCATCCAGGTCCATAGGCCCACTTCGGGCAGGCTAGGTGTGGGGGGGAAAGCATTATTAAGTGCTTTGGGAAGCCAAACAGTACAGGACAACCAATAGCATCGTCATCACCCTCCAAAGACACTGCCCAAAGGGAACTCTTAGAAAGATCCATCTGACAACACATCGGCTTTAGAAGAGGTTCATTCTGGCTCTGAAAAGGTTAATACGGGCCTGAGCGGCTAACTGCCCCTGAAGGATGAGGACCAGGCCTAACTAAAGACAAAGCCGAGCTGGGTGATGACTAGAAACAAAGGAAGATCATATTAGAAGGGGGCTGCAGGGAGAAAAGGAAAGAATGCTTCAGTCCATCATTGGCTATAGAGAGTGGAGAGACAGGCAGGGTCAAAGAGGAGACCCAGGGGATACTCTCCTGCGTACAGAAGTCTGGCAGGAAAGCTGGAGAGAGATGGAGCAGTCAGCGGGGTGGAACAAGTTGCAGTAGTGAGCCCTGATAAAAGTGCAGGATCTGGAGTTCCAGGGAGAGAGCCCCGGGAGGCACTGAACTGAAGAACAGAAGGGATGAAAGGTCAAGCCCCAGGCGGCAGAAGCTGGGTTTGTGTGTGGTACTATTAGTTTGGGATTTTGTTGAGGGATTCCAGGGGAGAGCCCTGCTAGTTCTAGCCCTGAAAAAGGGTGAACCTAAAAAGCTTGTGGGGGGACGGCCTAAACAAGAGGGAGTAGGGAGGAAGTAGTCCAGATAGGCAGCAGCAAGGAGTCTGCATGAGGCCCCTGACAAGAGGATAAGGATGACAAAGCCCTGAGAGGATCCGAGGACTATGGGACCCAGAAATGGGATAAAGACAGTGTTACCCTGGCATGGGTGGGGACCAAAACGTGACCTGGCTGGAGAGCCAAATCATGGGAAGAAACAGACCACCACCTGATCAGCACGACCATTAGCAGAGGGTAGCAGAGGAGGAAAGCTAGCTATGCCATGTTCAGTCACCAAGGGCTCCCCAGCAGTCAGCCAACTCTTCTACAGAAAGGCAGACTTACCCAAATGGCAGTATCGTCCATAAAGTCCAAGGTCACACAAACAGGCCCCATAAATTCGATGGCACCGACCTCTATTGGCACAGTTGCATTTCTTCCTGCATTGTTTCCCAAAGAATCCTTTAGGGCAGCCTAGAAAGATGAAGTGGTATGCTAGTAAGAATACCCAGCATAGGAGTGTCATGTCATTGTCAGTGGAGGGTTACAACAGAACTTGGCAATAACACCCCCATTTCAAAATCAATGCCTGTATATGATAAGAAACCATCACAGTCATACAGTGCACCTGGATGTGAAAGAAGGAATGGATCATATTGTCACCAAGAAAAATGCCTGCATCTCTGCAAGATAAGATAACGATAAGGGTAATCAAATCACATGCTTCTGGGCATAATCCAATGGCTGCAGGGGTCAGGAAGGATTTGCATCTCACCCCATCTACAGGACTGTTTATTAGATTAGGTGCATTATGGAGTGTTTGGGGTCTCTCTGAAGCATCAGGAATCAGCAAATACCACAGACAGGATACTGGACTTGATGGATCGTAATTTGATCTAGTTTGACACATCCTATGTTTCAGGATGATGATAAACCCATACTACAAAAAGACCTCTGCAAACAACCAGAAAACACTATTTGGCAAATTGCCATTTACAGTTCCATGTCACCTTTCATTTCAAAGGCTCCCAAAGTGCTTTAAACTAGAAATGCACAGAAGAACTGAAATCAGCTGCATCCAGGGTGCCAGATGGGAAGTACCAGGTTAGGAATAAAGACCAGTGGGAGACAAATGCCCTGTGATTTTTGATGACCCCATAGATCAGACAGGACCTCACTCAGTAAATTACATGTTCTTCCTCCCACTATGCATCCAAGATACTTCCAGGGCACCCAGCACCACTGTTTCTACACTTGGAGAATGAAGAGCTGGGTCAATCCTGCTGGGAGCCAAACATGCAGTTCCAGGAAGTCTAGCTTTCTCATACCTGACACTTAGACCACTAAGCCATCCCCAAATAAAAATTATAATAATATTCGAACTGTTAAAGGAATAAAACAGTTGCCATTTTTTTTTAATGCTAAAGAACTTAATATTAGAAGCACATGCCAAATATCCTGTGTCAGCAGAATGCTCCAACCTGCATAGGTGTAGGAAGCACAAGCCTTGTCCAATCTGATAACATCAGACAGTGTAGAAACCAGAAAGGCTGCCTGGCCCAACTCGCCAGCTCCTTCTGGTTTATCTTCCCCCTACCTTCCTGCTTTTTCACTGTACCCTTCAATCACCTCCTTCCTAAGGGAAAAAAAATTGGGTGTCTCTTGAACTCATTTATACTCTGCTTCAATCGCCTTCTCCAGTAATGGATTCCATCTGCTCCTAACCACTGGTATGAAGTCATTTTGATTGAATTTCTCATTCACTCCTTGGTTCCATGTTTTTAGATTATAGTCCCATGATTTTAACCCTTCAGGGGTGAGAAATAAATAAATATCTACATCAGCTTAACTGTTCCCTTTTGTGCAGTAAGATATGAAGCTACTATTCTCAAATGTCTTCAGTGTCCACTTCCGTTTCAATGACAATAACGAAACCTCACGTCTTTCACCTTTCCACATCACTTCTATTTTTTCATGAAACGGTACCGTTTTTTGCTTCCCTCCACTGAACTTTCCCCAAGACTGGAGTCAGTGCCCATTGCTGTTCCGTGTGTCTTAAGCCAGACATTACTGATCAGCCTGGTGCAGGAATTTGGGCATGACCTAGAACACTGGTTCATGTTTAGCGGATGCTCCAATCATCTTTTTCATATGGAAGAAAAAGTCTTTTTAAACTCAGGACTATGTGACACAGCAGGCGAGATGGAATCTAGGGATGCGTCAGTCTCACACACAGTGAAGTTCCAAGAAAAGGCTTAAAAGACACAAGGTGACAGGCAACAGATTAAGGAACATAAACATCCTGTGTAAAGGGCCTCTAAGTTTTAACAGACGCACAAGTGACTGTGAAACCTGGCATCAACCGTGACTATGATCTCCATTTCTCACTACAGCAAACGCCCCTATAAAGTATACAGTCAAAGAGCAAATGAACAACCCTGTTAGCTCTGGGAACCTAACTTGTAAGCTGTTAAGAAACATTGTTATCGTCTTGCTCTGTCCCCAATTTCATTAAAACACATTCGACCGTAAAAAGACGGAGAGCAAGACAATTAGGAAGGTACAGCCTGCAGCACCTTGGGCTGGAATTCAGGGCCCAGAATAGCAGAGACTGCTCCAATCCTGCGCGCACATATCCCTCTGTCCTTCCTCTGTATTGCAGTGCCAGAATTCTTTCCTTCTCCCAACGCTTTATAAACACTAACAAATTAACCATTACAACCCATCGGTGAGGGCAATCACTATCACTGTTCCCATTTTACAAATGGGGAAGCTTAGGTGAAGAGGGTAAGTGACATGCTTAAGGTCACTGTGTCAGTGTCAGAGCTGAGACTGAAGTTGATAAGTCCCTGGTTCCCAGTCCTGTGCTGACACTTTATGCTGTCCCCATTCCAGCTCCAACCCTGCTTAACATGAGCATGAAACATTACTCACAACAATCTGCAAGGCACAGGGAGCGTAGAGAGATTGTGCCCTCAGTTACAGACCCAGGAGCATCAGGTGGACCAGTGTCTCTATCAGGCTGCTGTCTAACTTATTACAATGAAACAAGCCTTTCTGCACAGAAGCAGCCTCCTGTCATGTCTTGTCTGAATGGGGCTAGGGAGAGTGAAAAGGGGGAATCTCATTGCTGCGTGAAGCAGGAGACTGGGAAGCTTGACCATACCATCCTCACACAGTTCTCCACTGACCCCAGGCGGGCAGCGGCACTTCCCAGTCACTGGATCACACGTGCCTCCATTCTTACAGTGGCAGGTGAAGCTGCAGTTCCTCCCAAAGGTGCCTTCGGGACAGGCTGTGAGGGGACAGACAGACAGACAGAAGTCAGAAAGGTGATTGTATTTGTCATATCGATTTACTGATTTCTGATTCTCTAGATTTACAGATTAATTATAATGAGATCTGACACTCAGCAAACTCGGTGAGACCTGCTTGACTTGCTGCAGGCCCATCCTGACATGGCAATCATTCCAGTGGAGGACAGTGAAGCAGAGAAAGGGTGCCATGTGACATGGGAATGTATGAAACCAATACAGTGCAGTAGGGCTATTCTCATGCCTGTTCTGCACCTCTCTGCTCCAATCTAGCCAGTGCTGGTACAGGTACATATGAAAGTAAGAGGATGACTCAATAAGGTATATTCTCAACTGGTGCTTCTGGTCTTTGGTGCCAGCTAATATTCAACCTTTTGACTATGGCCTCCATGCTGACTATGTCCATTTTGACTTCCTGCATTTGGCCTGTTATCCTGTGTATTGTATGCATCTGAATTAGACTGTAAATCCTTCGGAATTGAGATTTTGTCCTCTATAGCCCTGTATATATCGTTAATGATGGTAGGAGTAAGAATGAGCCAAAAAACTTCAACTGATGAAAAATCAGAGTGTATACAACTCTAGAGAAAGCTAAATTCAGAGATATGGTTCAGTTTAGATGCTTATTCAAACCTCAAGTTTTCTTCTCCTCCAGCAACCCCACCTGGCATTGCATCCTACACGATGCAAAACACCTGGGAAACAAATTTTTTCAGCTGTACATTTATTTGCTGAAAGCTACACGCCAAAGTATTTTTTTAGAAAATAAACTCTAAAATCCAGATGCCAATTTCATTACTGTTTAGGCAATACATTTATTCATTTTTATGAACCCTATTTGGAAATACAAAAGGCTAAATGTTCCTAAAATTACTTAATTAAAAAAATTAATTTGCTTCGGGATCATGGAGTTCTATTAATATTTACAAGCATGAACCCAGCAAGTGGGTAGCCTTTCCCTTACAACTCATTGCCAATCCAGTTCCACATATTTAAAAAGAAAAGTAAGGACTCCAGAGAGTACTGGTTGGACAAGACAGATTTTGAGGTTCAAATTCAAACTGAAATTGCAAACAAGAACTAGCAGCAGCCCCTACTCTGAAATGGGCATCAAATGCCAATGTCTAAACTGAAAGAGGCCCAAAGGGAAAAATATTCCTTCATTTAAACAGCCAGCAGATTTCAAGCCAGAAGTTCAGTTGGAAGGAGGAATTAAAGGACTCCCATTAGTGCCTTAAATAGTTTCTTAGTCTTAAAGAATGTAATATGTCTAATTCACTGCCGATAGGTTTATGTACACAGTCTGAGAGCTAAGCTCAGATCCAACACCAAATACATACATTTGCAGATCTGAACTATAGATTCATACCCTCTGGGATCCGTATGGCAATGAAAGGTAGGGAACTTTATTGGGGATTTTGTCTGGTGACTATAGCCATGCTGTGCCAACACAAACTTGGCAAATGCGGGCAATGGGTAAAGAAAAGTCAGGGTCGTTAGTGCTATTTAGACCAGCTGGGGGTTTTGTGCTCACTTCAATCTTTTTGACTGGCTTTTGGAAGGAACATAACAACTATAAAACCACCCTGTCCTTTCCCTGCCCCCCTCCTTCTCCAATTTAACTCACTCTGATTGCATATGATTCCACTCCAGCCATCCGGACAGTCACAGCCAGTCTGGTCCTCATTGCATGTTCCACCATTTCTGCAATCATCACATGTCAGGCTGCAGTCATGACCAAAGGTGTCCTCCAAGCAGACTGGAATAAAAGCAGCTGTGGATGAGAGGGCTTTCTAAAAGCTGCTTCATTGAACTGAAGGGTTCAGCGGGGCAGTCAAACCCACAACACTCAGGAACGCTGAATCTCCAGCAGATGCACCAGTAACATGTACAGTAGTGGTGTGGAAGTGGAGTGTCTGGGACATCTGGGGAACGTATAATGGAGTCTGGAAATGGTCTGCCCTTTGTGACTGCTCATGTCAGAAGCCGTAAGACCCTCGAATGTTTGGGAGGGAATCTTGGCTCTGTTGAAATCAATGACAAGACTCCCACTGACTTAACTGGGGCCAGGATTTTGCACTTGGTATTTAATGAGGTAAAATATTAATCAAAACTCATAAGTGAAGAAGTTGGGGGGAAGGAGTTACTTTCTTCTGTTTGGCAGCAAACCAAACTCCTAGACAAGATATTGGTTTTAAATAAATTAAGACCTTAAGTGACAAATTGTGAGCCCTGGTTTATGACCGTGAATGCTCAAGTTTGCATAATACAACTGATGGTGTCTGTAAAGCAGAGGGCCAGCACTTTTCCATCTGCAAGCAACTACTTGCACACAGAAACTGTAGCTGGGTGCTCAGCTACCCAATCTGCATGTGCTCACTAGACGACAGCTCACCCAATCTGTCTGTGGTAATGCAGGTTTTGTGCAAGAGAAACAGGTACATGACAAATTCTGTGGATACCATTCAATTGTATGTGCAAATTTGGACATGTAGATTAGCTTGAAATGTGTTGCTACTATTACAGACACCAGGGAATTTCCCCATGCCCTTGCTACAAAATGCCCACCAAATTTTTCCAAAAGTGTGTGCTCTCCTCTTGCTTCCACCTCTTCCTCCTCCTCATCATACTCCTCATCAAAGAGCTGGGTGAATTCATCTCGCAGAATGGCGACATGAGGAATAGGACGTTTGATGGGATGTCTGCCGTCAAGGGCCTCCACAGGATCATCTAGAGCTGGGGAAAGAGCAAACGTTTGCATGCAAATCACCAGTTCAAAGAGGAGAGATTCAAAGAAGAGCAAAATGAGAGTTGAACAGGAGATTAGCAAAGGGAACAAAAATACGTAATGGAAAGAGGGAAGAGAGAACGAGATCTAACAGGAGACAACGGTTCTCTATTGATTTAGTTTTATACAGCCTACTCCAATGCCCCGCACAAATATCCCTGGCCACTTTGGGAACTGTGATTCATTTCGTGTCTCTTTCCTGTCTCCCGTCTTTTGTTTCTTTCAATCTAGAATTTTATGCTATTTCCACCATCTGAGTATCTGACTGCCTCCGGAAAAAAAATCTAGGTGAAAAGCTTATATTTTGTATTTATAGAGAGATCTGATTTTCCAGGAGACTGTTCTCTTACATAATCTAGATAACCAATGCAGCCATCGCAAGCTGCTGCAAAGGCATTCTTATCTTGCTTGTTATTTTCGTTTTTATAACCTAAACACAAAACACAACTACCTTGACATTTCCAATACAAATATTCATTACAGAAGCTGAAGAGAACACATTTTAAAATGCTAGAAAGCAGGGTACAGCACACCTAAGATTTAAGGATTTGTTCATTCATTTCCCAACTTCTCCTGGCTTCTTCACAGTGCTTCAGCTACTACCACAAACTGCATCATCGTAACTCAGCAGAAAACCCTCTGCACCCTACAACAACCTTAATGAAAGATGTATGCCTAACTCCCCTAGGCTGTTTTGAAAATCTCAACCCAGACAGACAGAAAGTGTCTGTGGAAGCAAGGAAATAGTCTGTGTTGTTGTAGGCTGCAGAGGGTTTTCTATTCAGTTATTATAATGCAATTCATAGTAGCAGTTAGTGTCAATAGTGGAGCTCTGAAGAAGTCAGCAAAGGTTCAGAAAGGGTTTAAGAAATCTTAGATATGCCACCCAGCAAACTTCCAAAGCAGGCTTGAGGATTTAGACTCAAGCCTTCCATTCCTTAAAAGATGTGCATCAAAATCCCCTAGACAGCTCTGGAAATCTCAGATCTGGCCTCTCTACAATGAAAACAATTGGATTATTCATAAAGTTTTATAAGGAAATGATACCAAGCGAAAGCAGTGTAAGGGGAAGAAAAAGGTATATATATAAAACCCTTGTTTTCACTTTGTATCATTTCCTGTTGAAGATTTTATACATACAAATCTTCAACAGGAAATGATATGCAGACACCCTATTTTTATATAGGCGCGCACACACATATAAAAACACAAGATGTCTCTTACGAATACAGCTCCTCCGATCCTCATCCAGTTTGTATCCAATCTGGCAGCTGCACTGGAAAGATCCCACCAGGTTGTGGCACGTGTGCTCACACTCACCATTATTTGAGGTGCACTCATCGACATCTAAAAATATATACATGGAAATATATCTACACATACAGCTAAGAGAAGTGTCCACTATAGGTCAGAGATGCCAAGGTATTCATCAAATTCAGAGACTGACAACAAGTATTGCTATTTCCACTCTACTTCCTAAAATTGAATCAATTTTGTGCTGAGGGAAGTTACAGGGCTGACAGTTCTGGAGACTGAAGACTTCTGTTTTCACCATGTCACAGAATGGATTAAAGTAATTTATTCTTCCCATGTGAGGTATTTATTTGTCCTGCCAGTATCTATGGATAAACAGACATTTTATTTGTTGTCTTGTTCATCCATGCAAACCTACCAATATTTCTTTTAAATTGAACAAAGACCACACAACCATGGGAATCACAGTTGTGTGAAAATAAAGTTTCCCAGGTTTTAAGAATAAACCTACATATGCTGGGTTAGTTGGCTTAACTTAATCTTCCAGCTAATAACATCAAATGGGGCTGGATAGCTGTGCTAGTGATAAAACAAGTTATCAGGAAATGGAAACGTAAAATCCTGCACACTTACAGTACTCTGACTGGCTAAATGAGCTACTCAGTACAGAACTGATGAAAAAACTGACATTAGCTGGGAGAAATTGCTGGAAGAAATGCCCAGTTGCTTTGGCCATATGGAAAAATTTCATGTCATCTCACTCCAGAGCTCGCCTTAGTCACCATCTTCTCAGTTATATTTTTATAGACACATTGGCATTTTCCTGGGCCACTCCAATGCCACAATTACTGGGAATTCCAGTCTATTACATGCAATACAAAATGACATTTCTATGAAGCGTTAGACGAGATGAGACCAAACCAACCCTCTTCAACTTTGGGAAATTCTGGGTTGGATCCAAACTGCGCTAATTAGACCCATTGCTGCTCTTTAGCGGATACTATATTGCAGTTAATCTCTGGCTTGTTTCTTTCTTTCTTTTTTCCTACTAAAAACCTACAAGAAATCAACAAAAATAAGCCTTTAAAACTGATTTAATATTTATCATAAGTTCAATGTAATTATAAAACCCAGTATAACAGAACCAGTGGAAGGACCAACACAGCTATGTCTGCAGCTGTCACGAACACAATTCTGTAATGCAGAGGAGCTGAGTCAATGCCCATCCTCTTTCACCCACAGTAGTCCAGCTAGGCATTGCTGCTTACCATCACACCCACAACCATCGGTGTTGAGCCTGTAGCCAGCATTGCAAACACATTCGTAGCCACCAGGATAATTGTAACAGTCCTGCTGACAGCAATGAGAACGAGCATCACAGTCATCGATATCTAAAAGCATAAAACAAAGTGCATCAGCGAGCACCAAATCTGAGAGTTTCTGCTTTGCAGAAAGCGGACACATGCATTTGTCCAGACCTCTCCATTTCTAGTTTGTCTGCTGAGCTCCTTTCTCTGGCCTGTGAATTTGTTTAAAGGAAAAGTGCAAAGGTTACAGAAAAAGGTCTCAGAACCCGAATCAGTAATAGAAACTATATGCCAATTTAGAAATCAGCAATAAGTATGTTTTAAGACATAACACCTGCACATCATTTTCTCTTCCCTTTGCAACAGCTGACAACTTCATTCCAACCTAAAATAGAGCAGGCACTGCTGTCTTAGGTACAATAACATCAGCTGCTGTGGGTCACATAGGGAAACCTGAACCCTGGGGATGCAGCAGATAAGGATGAGAAAGATAGTGAACATTTCTTCTGGAGATGTAGTTATCAATCTGGATTATTTGTTGGATACCTCCATGAACTTTCTGTTACTCATATAGGTCCCTAAACAGTGTCGGATTTTTTTTTTTAAAACCTTGGTGTTTACCTCTACAACTGCATGTAAATCTGACCATACTTAGAAAGTGATTCAATATCCATAATAGCAAGTAAACTAGGGAAGGAATGTGGTCTAGTGATCAAGTACAAGGGACAGGGAGTGAGGGTTGCTTGGTTTTATTCCCAGCTCTGTCACTGACTCACTGCGACCATGAGCAAGTTTGTTTGGATCAAAATGTGAGAGCAGTGCATCAGCAAGAGCCTCAACTGCTCAGAAAGCCATGACCATCCAGTTCCATTAGAGGCACTGTATACTGCAAAAGTACTTAAGGAGAATTGGCCATTCAGATGACTGGACTGGCTGGAGAATCTAGACTTTATAATCCCTTCTTGCAAATAAATAATAATCTAATAGTTTTAATTCTTCTATTATCAAGTCCATTGTCCTGCAAGAGTAGGGCACAGACTTGCGACTCAGGGAGATTAAACAGGAGTGGATAGTAACACTGTGAAAGAGAAAACATTTGGTATTTTACTAGAGTGCTCTTCACTGAACAAAGTTATTTTTTTGCTTTCAATACAAATCCATATGGTGTCCCGAGAAAGGCAGCGTCCCTCTTTGCATAGACTGTCTGGAATCTTATTTGTAGCTCAGCTGGCACAGACCCTCTCCAATTCATAGCTGTCTAAGACACAGCAAGGCCATATGGACACGCCAAACCCTGTGGCACATACTGAAGTATCTGCATTCTAAAGGAACGCTCACACAGCACACAACGGTGCCATCTCCGCAGGACTGACCCTTTCCCCACTCCTCACCAATGCAGGTTTTCTGGTCCTCATCCAGCTGGTAGCCAAAGTTACAGGAGCAGACAGGGCCGGAGCTGGTATGACGGCATAGGTGGGAACAGCCACCATTACCGGCTTCACAGCTATTCACAATCTCCATCTCTATCCCTGGAAAGCAAACACAGTATTTTTCCAGAGGATCATGGACGAGACACGTCTGCCACACTTCGGTTTGCAGTGCCACATTCTGGCAAGCATCCAGCCTTTGGAATAACAGACTCCTAGAACAAGCAGACTTTATTGCATGCACATATTATAGCTGTCGATGCACAGCTCTCAGGAATAATAAGTGTAGGAACAATCTGCAGGAGAGAGGGGTTAGGAGCAGCTGTATGTAGAGGCCACTGCTGGGTCAGGAAACGATTACAAACACATAACATGCAGTTCACAGCCCGGATCCCAGGCAATGCCCATAATATCCCTGCACAAATCCTGTCCTCGACAAATTGCAGGGCAGCCTCTCTACAACCTTTCAAATGGACTTGAAAATGGGCAGACAAACCCCATTGCTTACTCCTGCTGTGGATGGCTGATTCTGGACATGTTCCATTGCATGCTGCCAGCCAGAATTTGGCCCATCACCAGGACGTAGGGTCTGCACATAGTTTTAATGACAGCTAGAAAAGGGAGCAGCAACACAGAGCTAGTTACAGAAGCATGCAGATTCTGAAAGCCAGGAGAGTTGGAGCCACTTACTAAAATGTTGGAAGAAACATGAGTAGCAAACAGATACATGTGTTTTTGCCAAATGATATAAAAAGTTTTTAATTGAGCTGATTTATGGCCAACATGAAACTTATTAATTACTTATTTTAAAATCAGTCTAGTTAATTAAAAGCTTCACAAACACAAAGGAACTTGTCCCAGAGAGGACTCTGGCTCAGTTCCATGCATCTCTTCAAAAGAACAATTTTGATATTTTCATCACAAAATGAGGTGACATTTTTCTTTAGCGCTTGTAAAATCCTGGGACAGGAGTATGAAACCCATGAATCCCGTCCATTTCTCTCCTGACACTGGACAAGGAGCCATGCTCAGATGCAGAGTGAGGCTACGTCTTTCACTCAGATCTCAGAATGAAATGAAGAACATTTTACTCTTTTTCCTTCATTACTCTTGTAGAAGTGGCACCAGGTATGAGCAGACATGGAGATAAAGAATGTTAACTATGCACCCAATGAGGGCACTTGAAGGAAATTAACACCACAAACAGCAGTACATTGGGGCCACAACTGGCAGTCTTGGCAGAGAAGACGAAGTCTCAAAGAGCTGCAGAGACTGAATTAACCTCTCACTTCTAGCAGTGGTCATTTCAGAACTGGGCTGAGGCATGCCGGCAGGGGGCAATGTGTTTGGGTGAAACTTCCACTGCCGCTGCCAACAGATGTACCGCTTCAGTCTCCAGGGCTGGCAGTCTGGCATCTTTTACCAGTAATATTTACAAACCCATATCCATGCGAACAAACAGCTGCCAGGCTTTGAGTGTGATCCAGATCTTTCAAAGTCACCTGTGTGCCAGTTAGCAGCAGAAGCCATGGGAAGACTGGAATTTTTTGCTGGGACATTCACAATGCTAAGTGAGACGTGAATTGGGTGGATCCACTACTGCCAGCCTTGCATTTACCTTCCACATCTGATACTCCATAAACCTAGCTGATTGAATGTCTTCTCCCCATCCAGGAAAGGGAAGGAATGTTGCTAATGTAATACGAAATTACTGTGCTAAGGGAAATATCTTTATGTAATCTGCCGTGGGGGGGGGACTATACTAGTAGGGAAAAAATAGTGTTACTTTAGTAGATGAATGGGGTACAACATCGGTCCAGTTTTGCACGTCACTGTCAGACCCTGTCAGCCAGATTCCTACTCTTGGAAAGACATTTTTAATGTGAATGTCAACATCACAGGTAAGTGTGGTAGCAACAGGTACAAAGGGTTGGAAGGATGGATCTCATATCGTGTTGCTTCTTATAAGAAATGATAAGCCTGAGGGAACACTACTACCCCCAGTCCCAGTGTATTGCATAGTTGGCTAGCAGTGTATGGCAGAGAACAGCTAGTGCAAGCAAGAACACAAGTAGTGACAAAATCCTACTAGTGATACATTAATTCCCTAGCAAATGCATTAACAACAACAAGGACTTCTCTGGTGGTCCTTTATCATGTCAATAATGGAAGCAGAACTTTAAGTGCCAGTGACATCACTTTGGACAATTAACACTCTCTGCTGGTCCTCATTAGCCTGATAAAGAACTTGTGAGCTTCATCATTCCATAACCTTGAATGTCCCTTTTCTCCCCTGGAGGGAACTGATGGAAACACATTAGACCAAGTTCTGCCTCGGTTACAATTCTGCAATCTCACAGACTTCAACTTGGGGAGGACGGAGAGCGTCGGAATTTGGCCCATTGCTTTTAAACAGCTATTAATACATCATCAAAACCACTGCATGCAGTTTTCTGATACCTTTAAAGACCTGGCACAGCTCTTGTCCTGACGGGAGGAGAAGTGGTCCTATAAACTTCCCTTGAAAGATGCCACTGAAAACATCTAGGACTCTCGTATCAGCTCACGTAAAACAATCACGCATACAGATTTGTCAAGAATTATCCCACTGTTTACTTCCCTTTTTCTTAACCTGTTGGAAAAAAGATCTCTCCCCTCATTGTCTGATGGGTAGGGAGCCTGCAGGGTGGTCAATACTTACTATAGCACTGCTTGCCATCTTCCCCCAGCTCATAACCTGGGTAACAAGTGCATTTAAAGGAGCCGCGGGTGTTCAGACAGCTGTGTGCACACATGGCCAGCCCAGTTGCGCATTCATCTACGTCTGCAAGAGAAAGATGAGCAATTACCAAAATCAAGCAGACTAGCTCTGTCAGCAGAATGCTCTGCAAAGGGAGCACAGCTCCTTGCCTTTCAGCGTCTTCAAGAGAGGGACCTTTTGTGGGTCTCCTTTTTGAAGTGCACACAGTAGATTAGTCCCTTGTCCCTCCACGTAGACAAAAGCTGGAAATAGCCATGTACAGCTCCATGATGGAGTTAACTGGAGTTTCATTAGAGCGGGAAGGGGGGAATGTGGCAAACATCCATTGTTGAATTGGTTGCCACGTCTTCTGCATAGCTAGGAGACTCCTATAATTGTCCTTCCTTTTCTACTGCACTACTGCATTTCTGGAAGGAGGAATCACTGGCTCAAAAGTCTATGTTGGTGTGAATAGTGGGTTGTACCCTCTCTTCTTTTCCAAAACTTCTGCCCCAAACACAAACTAGAGACCAAGCACTTCATTGTTTGGATTAAAAAAACACTGCAGTCTTCTTTTTTTTGTGTGTGTGATTCTTAACAGTCCCCTGCACCTCCCCCTACACTTCTCAGTGATGTCAGTATCATAAGCAGAGGCACCAGCAAAGAGAACGGCTGGAAATGAGGAACTACTATTCCATTCACAGGAGACTTCCAGTCCCATTCCCAGATCAGTGAAATTGTGGCTGCTGGACAGATTTCAACTAATCACAGGAAATCTTGGATGCTTTCCTGAGCTGCACCTCTGGAAAAGCTTAAGGTTCATTTATCACTGTGTTAGGACTGACTAATTTGGCTAACACATACCAACATTAACAACATTTTACAGAGCAAGATAAGGGCTGTGTCTGTGCGCCAGCTGCCTTGTGGGTACCATACCTTCGCAGGCCTTGCCGTCAGCTGCCAGTCTGTACCCAGGGTGGCACTCACAGTGCACTACTCCACGGCGATTTTGGCACTGGTGCATGCAGCCTCCATTCCGACTGGCACACGGACTCCTCACTACAGAGACAGAGCAGGGAGCAAGGAAACATCATTCCCGACAGATCCTCTCTCTTTTTGACATTAGCCACATAGAAGAATAAAGTGCCACGTAGTCTCGGATATCAAGGAGAGACTGTAATTCATTTAATACAGTCCATCAATACAAGAGAGAAGATCCATTCCTGGGAGAAAAGCTCCTCATTCACTGTAAGGGCTGCCCTGCACTTGGCCCCAAATTCAAAGTGAACCCTCAACTCTTCTGAGGATTCAAATCATTTTTGGATGTGACTGGAGATGCATTTACCAAGCAGTCTCCGGTAGCGCATACCTGTCCCACAGGTTTTGGGTGCAAACTTCCAGATCTGTCAAACTGCTACAGCATCAGCTGCCCCACAAGATCCCAAAGTATTTTACAAAGTTTGTAAATTCTACAGTCACCGAAGTGCAGTCTCTTCTGGGGTGATGCACAGCAGCTATTTAACAGCTAAACATTACACAACATTTTAGGGCAGGAAGTGAAAAACACCATCATAACCACCTGAAATCACTGGGGGAGTTTTAGATAGAATGCAATTAAGTTGTAATTAGGCCAGCCCAACTTGGGAGGTGACCTCAGGGGATCCTTAATTACTATATATGAATATTCAGGACCTTGGTTTTATGCCTCATCTGAGAGGAAGGGTGTACATAGTGCAAGTTCCTGGCAAAGCAATGAGCCATTTCCAGCAGAACACTCTGCGGGCTGGCCCCGCCCCTGTGCAGTGATCAGGAAGGAAAAGCAGAGCCAATTTCTTTCAAGTGCTTTTTACCAAGAGATATGCTCATTCCGACCTGGTCCAGGAGCCAGGCTGCGGGTAATTGTGAAATCCCGTTGGATGCTCTATTTATAAGATCCTGTTCCTCCAGCAGCTCCACAACAAAAACCTCCCTTCTCACCACTTATGCCAACTGCTATGAATGAGAAGCCTGAGCTTCTACTTCTTCCCCCTTCAAGCTTCCTCCCTCACCCAGCAGGGAAGACAGAACAGCCTTAAATCTGTTGTATGGCAGGAGGAAAGTGCAGGGGTTCCTGTTGCACTGACAGATACTGCTCTTCCTTCACTTTCTTAGGAGCACATGCCCCAATACAATTTCATTTTGGTTGGCCAGGCTCCTTTCTGCTCTTCCTCAGCTTCCAAAATAATTCCCAGTAGATGTCCAAGGCAACACCATAGGCAGAATCGGCACCAGCTTCTACTACAGTGCAACATCCCAATCTGATCTGCTTCACATCTGAGCAAGCAGTTGTGGCATCCCCAGGGTTTGTGTTTAGTTAGCTACACAAGCTAGTCCCTAAATTATTATTAACCATTTCACGACCGGTTCCTCTCTGGGAATGTGAGTGAGAACATGGCGATGTGGAACTCCTACAGCACAGGACTTCCTTTTAAATAAATCTAGCTGTGGTCACAACACAAAAACGCAAAGACAAATGGGAAAGACAGTGCCTCGGAATTCCCAGTTCATTCCATGTGCTCAGAGCAGACTCACGGACACAGTGCTTGCCATCCTCCTTCAGGTAGTAATTGTACCAGCACTGGCATTGATGCTGCGTTAGGGTCAGCTGCACACAATCGTGTTCACATCCACCATTGTTGACGGCACAGGTGTTCACAGCTAGGAAAGCAAAGGGCCAGAAGGTAGAAACTATTAGAGCAGGTTTACAAACACTATGCAAGAGTCTGCTTTACGAGAACCAGGGCAAAATACAGATACCAAAGTGCGGATTTACGAATACAGCAGGAATCCGACTGGCTAATAAGAATTCCAAACTCTAGAGCACATTCGGTTCTGGCATAAGTGGGGACAATTCCTGGTGAATCTTTAAACTGTGCTATATAAATGCAGATTGTTGTTGTCATAAGCATCTGTTTTGTATTCAATATGTATGCTACAGTTTTGTGCTATGAAGATATTCTGGGCAGTATACCTAGACCCCGGGTACTGGTCTTCAATGATAAGAGCAGCTCTATTCAGCAACATGAGTCAGCATCTTGAAAACACTGTTTACTGGAAATAAAGAGTTCCCAGTACGTATCCCAGCTGCTCCTTGGGGAAAGGAACACAGGCCAGAACATTTCTGGCTTGGGTTACATAATCTAAAGCTAAATTCAGAGCTAACATGGGAGGAAGTTGCCAACAAGCCTGTCTGCTTTATAAATGCTAATCCCTCCCTAGTAGGTGGCCGTGTCAGAGGGCAGGGTTTGGGGACTGTTTGTTTATAATTGAAACTCTTGCAATTGTGCTCAAAGGCACTGACTGCAGAGTCAATAGCTCAGTTAGTTCAAGTCAATAATTACGGTTTACGGTGAATGAAAATCTACGGTATATTCAAATGCTTTCTCATGACAAATGATATAGAAAATTAACTTTCTAGTCACCCTGATTACACAGGGTGAGGCCAAAGAAGTTACGTCACAGACTGCTGGAAAAACCTGGGGACACGTTCTAAGCCACAGGTTTGCACATAAATCCTGTGTCCTAACCGCCAATTCACTGCTTTGAAAAATGTGACCTCTACACAAAAATTAGCAGGCTGCTTATCAATTCACTTTATAACTAGTGCTATAATTATCAAAGTCACTTAGCTTCATGTTAACAGAGAGATGTACAGAGAGTTTGCAGAGATGTGCTGGCAAGGAGGATCATCTAGTCTAGTGGTTAGCACAGGAGACTAGGAATCTGGATTCTTGAGCTCTGTTCTTGTTCATGCCATTAAGTTTCTGGTGTGGCCTTGAGCAAATCACTTCAACTCTCTATGCCAAGGAACTTTGAATAAACAAAACAAAAAGGCTCTGCTTGGGCTACAAGAAAAATCAGTTCTTATGGCCTGGGATGGCAGGTCGCCTCCACAGATTCCTGAATTAGCCTGCTCCCCGCTACGGTAAATTACCTTTAAAGAGTAACATAAGAACATAAGGATGGCCGTATTGGGTCAGGCCAATGGTCCCAGTACAGATCCTTGGGCGACCCTGCTATATACCTCTCTCCACTGTGAAAACTGACCATTTATTCCTGCCCTTTGTTTCCTATCTTTTAATCCCTTACTGATCTGCGAGAGGACCTTCCCTCTTATCCCAGGACTGCTTACTTTGCTTAAGAGCCTTTGGTGAGTGACCCTGTCACAGTCTTTCTGAAAGTTCAACTACACTATATCCAAGGGATCACCCTTGTACATATGTATGTTGACCTGCTCAAAGAATATTAATAGATTGATGAGACATGATTTTCTTTTACAAAAGCTGTGTTGATTCTTCCCCCAACATATCGTGTTCTTTACTAGACTTTCAACCAATTTGTCTGGTACTAAAGTTAGGCTTAACAGCCTAAAATTGCCAGGATTGCCTCTGGAATTTTTCTAAAATCAGCATTACATTAGCTATCTCTCAGTCCTCTAGTACAGAGGCTAATTTACATACCACAGTTAGCAGTTCTGCAGTTTCATATCTGAGTTCATTCAGAACTCTTGGGCGAAAACTGGTCTAGTGACTTATTACTGTTTAATTTATCTATTTGTTCCAAAAACCTCCTCTATTGATGCCTCAGTCTGGGACAGTTCCTTAGATTTGTCACCTAAAAAGATTGGCTTAAGTGTGGGAATCTCTCTCACATCCTGTGCAGTGAAGATTAATGCAAAGAATTAATTTAGTTTCTCCGCAACAGCCTTGTCTTCCGTGAATGCTCCTTTAGCACCTCGATTGTCCAATGGCACCATTTGGCAAGATTCCTGCTTCTGATATACTTAAAAAAAACTTTGCTGAGACTTTGTGTCTTTTGCTAGTTGTTCTTCATATTCTTTTTTGGCCAGCCTAATTACACTTTTATACTTGACTTGCCAGAGTTTCTATTTTCCTCAGTAGGATCTGAATTCCAATTTTTAAAGGATATCTTTTTGTCTCTAACTGCCTCTTCTACTCGATTGTTTAGCCACGGTGGCATTTTTTGGTGCTTTTACTGTTTATTTTTATTTGGGGTATATATTTCATTTGAGCCTCTATTATGGTGTTTTTTAAAAGTTTCCATGCAGCTTGCACTCTTGTAACAGCTCTTTTTAATTTCTGTTTAACTAGCTTCCTCATTTTTGTGTAGTTCCCCTTTTTGAAGCTAAATGCTATTATGATGCTACTATGGTGAGTTTCTTTGGCATTCCCTTCCCACCCAGATATTAAATTTAATTACATTATGGTTGCTATTATTGAGCAGTTCAGCTATATTCACCTTTTGGACCAGATCCTGTATGTGTGTGTGTGTGTGCGCGTGTGTGTGTGAAGCATTACATTACACATCACACTTCAGAGTTGTGTGCGTGCGTGGCTGGTCCAAAAAATACAACCTATAACAGAAACACAAAAAGGATTCCCATCATCACAAGAATATGCACGATAGTAGCCAAAGGTCAAATATCTTGGACCTTTTCCTCAGTTTGCAGAAGAAATTGTTGTAGCGATAGGGAAGAGTCTTACAAGGGGACTAACAAGTCCGTAAAGAAAAGCACCTCTCCACAAACCAGCACTGCTCAGGTAAAATCACAATTCTTTAGTGATAGTTCGGAGGCTGCTCACCAGTCAACTCTGGAAAGCTAATGGTAATAAAAGTCTGCCCATTTTTCACAGGATCTTTAAGCTCCTATAAAGTTCCCTTCTGTAAAAACATATGCTCCTCTCTGTAGCCCTGAGAGACACGGCAAGTTTCCAGCTCACTCATTTTTAAACATTATTATTTTACAATATTATCACCACAGGATAACAAGCAGCAACATTAGCACTTAGAATCCATAGTGCTTCTTATCCCTGGATCTCAAGGGCTTTAGAAGCATTAATTACTGAAGCCTCTCTATACCCAGGGTGGTGCACAGAAAAATATACACACGATTAACACACCTGAACTGAGTGGGACTGAAATTTTGTCCAGAACCCCAAATGAACAGAACCTTTAGGAGGTTCAGAAAGTTTATTGTCTTGCCCTTATTAGACTGGGGATACGGAATGCCTCATTTACGTGCCTTTGGGTGCTCTATACCCCCTCCTGAAGAGGTGTGCTGAATTCCGCTCTTTGCCTGATTTGGGGTGTTGCTGAACGTCTCTCTTATCTGATTGGGATAGGGGTGCTCTAATGCCTCCCTTAGCTTAGTTAGTGGGGGAATTCAGCACCTACTGCAGCTGTAAATTGATTTATCATTTGTTATTTATAGCTCCCTTTGAAATTAAAAGACCTACTTGTAGAGAAACGTTATGAACAGATGGAAAGAAGGTCAGAGGACTATGCCCAGAGAAAAGGCTAAGAAGCTATATCAAGTGACAACTTGTGGCTTTTATAACTCATGTTTTTTTTATAACTTGTAAGTCAAATACAGTACCGCTCCCTAGCTCAGCTATGAAAAATTACCTCTGAGGTTGGATGTATACAGTATGGAAACAGACCTCTCAGGCTTGCTCAATGCCTTTCATTCACCTCCTAATTAAATCTATTTAACTTGCACCTTTTTTTGCCAACTGTCAGATATCATTTGTAACAAACAGTTTCTATTGTAGCAAAGTAGACCAACGAAGTACTAAAAGCTATTTGGTTAAAACATTCCATTTTTACCAGAACGTTAGCAAAACCCCAGTATTTTTCACTATGGTGGTGCAGACATTTGAACCAGTGTACACAGTGTGGAAAACCACAAAAAATGTTCTGATTTTTCTACAATTTCCCAAAGCAAATCTGCTCAAACCAGAGCTCAGGACCTTTCTGATACAGAACAGTTTGAACTTCCATTTGCATCAAAGCAAACATGAGTCTCTGATTAACTAAACAACATTTTTGGAAATAGAACTGACTTAATTGGGTCAAAATGTTGCAGAATGCTGCACAATGCGGGAGCAAGAACTATCAGTCTGGGCTGGTTTTCCTGATTTTTTTCTTTATTCTAATTGAACAGAGGCAATAGAAGTATTTGACATTACTAAAAAATTATAGGTCAGACTTACATTACTTGAATTGTAACAGAGCTGGATGGTAGCCATTTTAAATGATCTGATACATTAAAATGTTTAATAAAGCCATATTCAAAGCCTCCATAAAAAGTGTGGTTATAGTTCTTGTTTTGAAAGAAATGATTGAAATAATGCTTAACTCAGCCAGTACATTTCTCCATATGGGAGAAACACCGGGCCAAAGCTTAAAATCCAATACATCTTAAGTCTAAAATAACTGCACAGTATGAAAGTATTCATTAGAGTCTGGAGTCTAAGTTGCCTTCATGACCCATCATTGTTATAAATCAGATTTTTAAAGATTAAAAACCGCAAGTCAAAGTTCGTGTCTTTTTTAATTGGAAAGTGAATCTCATGCTGTGCTGACAGTCCAGGAGAGGGATGTCCTCTAGTACAGCCACACTGTAGCTACAGCCTGGCAACATCAGTGCAGGCTTCCCAAAACAGATTTGAAAGAACCACTTCTACAGCCAACAAAATCAGCTTTAATTTCCAACGTCCATTTAGTCCTTGGCCATTCCATGGAGACATGCCAATCACATGCCATGTGCTAGCAATTGTGATAGTGGATTTTTGTGATGGGGACAATCGTCCGTTATGACAACGCAGAGTGAAACTCCCAGCATATCACACATACGCCATCCAAGCACTGTCAGATAGCAATGACTATCAATCATTATAAAGCTAGCTGGACATAAGCAACTAGTGAAAAGATATACACCCCATTACCAAGTGGCTGAGCCAGCAAATCCTCCTTGACAGAAGTCTTTTAGAAGAAAGCCCTTGGAACGCTTTGAATAAATGTCACCAAGTCTTTGCCATGACTTTTCAACTGCACTGGAAGCAAATATGGCATGATGATGGGCTGTGAAGTTTCTTGACATCTTACTACAAAAGCCAACTCAAAATGTTTGAGGAGAACTAATAAACAGAAGCCAAAAGGTGAAGCAGGATGAATGCTGGGATCTTCCAGGTATTTTATTTCCCCTCATTCTCTCTTCCCCACCTCCCCAAAGCATAATATATTGTGTTAGGAAATTTATTTTTAAAGACTAATAATCCCATCTGAGCCTCATAAATTCTGCCATTGGGCGCACTGGCTAAGAAACCCTAGTGTTCAATTTGTGTTAACTACGCAGGTACATTACAGCCCAGACAAGTAATGGGAGCCAGACGTCATTCTCTGGCAAGAGGCGTACGTACAAGACAGTGGGGGTTGGCATCACTGGCTATTCAGTGCAAAGCAGTTTATGGTGGAAAGGATCAAAGCAACAAGAGCATATTGTTCTTCATATATACCACCCACGTTACACAGAATAGCAGTGGTGCTCTCGGATGCCAGCACGAAAATACGTTAGGAAAATAAGTCGCTTATTAAAGGAAGGGCTTTCTAGTCCTAGGCCTCCTTAGGATGCTGTCTCACAGAGCAGAGAGTGAAGGCTAATAAGACTCATTACTGGTCTTGTTTTAATTATTAATCCCTTTCTGTACAAAGCCACACTAAAACCAATGTCCATTCGCAGGTGCTTTCCCCAGCTGAACCTTTCTGTGACACTCTGCCAAACCCCGTGTCATATCGTGTATCATGTGGATTCCTGTAAAAAAAAAAAAAAAAAAAAAACTAGACAGATTTTCCACAGATGATATTTCACAGCCTCAAAGGGACAGAACTACTTCCACCCTCTCTGCCACTAAAGTAAGGTTAGTGTCTGAGAAAGGTTCTGGGCTGACAGCCCTAGAGTCTGAGGTCCTCAACTGACCCCTGAAACAGATACAGCATAGCAGTGCCAGTGTTCGCTGTGCCTGGGAAGTCATGTCTGTCAACTGGTACTCCAATGATAGAACAGGCCGAACCAATTGGCAAAGAAGCACACCTCAGAGCCAGGCCTGATAAATGCACCTGGCACATTCCTGCCGTTGAAAGTCAAACTGAGCCCTTGTGGTTACAGCAGTTCTGCAGTTTCGAAAAAGCAGATGCCAGCAGAAGCTGTGAGAAGTACTTCTAACCTGAAGGTCGCTCTTCCCTATCTCCAGACACCTATGTCAGAACGCAGAGGGTGCAGTGTTCACCCCTATGCATTCACTCACTCGATTACCTGCCTAGACTGCTCCATATTCCATTTACCAATCCTGATTCAGCAAAGCACTTAAGGAAGTGCTTAATTTATATGCCTAAAGTTAAGCGCATTGTAACTGGGTAGCCAGCTCCTTAAATGCAATCAATCAGGCCCAGTGCTCCTGTTCCAATCCAGGTGCAACCTAGTTTGGTGTAATAAGGAGGGCAGGGCAGGACTGCCTCTAGGGAGTTATAAATCAGGAAAAGCTCAAAGGTATGTGATAGTTCGGAATCCAGAGAGGGAGCCAGAAGAGCCAAGGGTGTCTAGAGAAGCAGAGAGCTCAGGAGAAGAGCCAAGGTGGGCTGAGAGCTGCAGGAAGGGAAGGCCACTGAAGAAGGAAGTGGTGAGAGTTGCCTGGTTGGACTGTGGAGCCAGATCAAGTGGGTGAATGCAGAAGAAGAGCTAAAACTAGACCTAATAATGAAATTGAGATCACTGCTCCTGCAAGGGCTGAAGTGAGGTATGGTGAGAGATGATCATGACAGACCCATACCTGATAGTCTAAAGAGATGCCAGAGCCATACCGGACAGTCTAAAGCAAGACTGTCTAAAGCAAGACGAGAGCAGCACCAAAGTGCCAGAGCATGGTAAGAATGCCAGAGCAGTACGTGGTGTGCTGATGGTTTACAGAGAATGGAAATATTGCATGCACTGTTTGGACTGTCTTGGGGAATTCCAGACTCTGGTTGTGGGACTTCTGTAATTAATTAACCCTGCAACAGATGACTTATACTTGGAAACCTTGTGGGAAGTTACTGGGGATTCCAGAAGACAGAAACTGAGGCAGGGAGATGCTTGCAGAGCCCACCATGAGGCTACAAGGGAGTGCCATGGAGGCAACCACTCTATGAGACACATGCTTAAGCGCTTTGCTGAATCAATACTTAATGTCACATATTTGTGAGTTGGTGGCTGAGCCAGAAACAGAACCTGGGGTCCTGACTCAATGTCCTCTGCTCTCATTTCTTTCACTCTCTTTTTCACTATTTTTCTTTCAAGCCCATCTCACTTGCCATCAAAGGTAGCAGGAAAATTCTTTAAACACAAATGCAGTCAATTAAAGCATTCAGGATGGGGTTTGCTCCTGAAGCTTAATGCAAAACCTTCAACTCTGAGAAATTTCTAAGTGTTAAACACCATTGTTCATAGTAAGGGTTAAATTTTCAAACACATCTGTCTATGTTGCCCATGCAACTCACGGAGTTGAAAAACAAAGCTCAAGGTAAACTGTGTGTGCAACTTAAGCAATAAACAACACTTGAAAACACAGTCCTTTTGTTTAATCAGAAAAATTCCTGGTATACTTGAGATTTCATCTACAATACTCAATTATATAAATAGGGATATATTGTGTAATCCCAAACTGATTTTAACCTCCTACAATCCCCAGAAACATGTTGTGTGCTAATAAGGACCATCTCTGCTTTCCAGGCGAAAAAAAGCAATTGGCTCAAAGTAAATCCCTCATTTAGAAATGGAGTCCAAAAAAAAACAAAAAAAAAACCACCCCCTGAAACAGTATAAAAGGACTGGAAGATGTTTGCCATCATCCTTTTCCTGTCCATTTCAGAGCACGAGACAGGAGGTAATTCAGGATAGCATGGCAGTGTTTTGTTCTTTAGTAGAAATCTCAGTTTGCTTTCCCTTCCTTTTGTGCTAAAGCCACTTCACACTGGGCTGTCATATTTCAACAACAGAAAACGTGGAGAACATACAAGAATTTCTTACAACCTCAGTACAGATCACGCAATGAGTTGTCGGCAAGAGTGAGATTCTATGCTTTGCTGTTCTGCTCTCAGCAGCACACACACCACGGCCTCAGGAAAGTGGGGGAAGGTGGCTTCAAGCAACCCTTGCACCCTCCCAATTCTAGGCTGCTCCATGGCCCCAAGTGGCCCCTGGCATAAATTAGACAGCCCTGGAGGATTGCCTAGTATGTGGAGCAGGTGAGGAAGAGCCAGGAGTTTGGGGTTCTATTCTGGACTCTTCCACTGTGTGACACTGGGTAATTCATTTACACTCTCTGTCAGGCCATTTACCCATCTATAAAATAGATATAAGATGTTGTGTTCAGAGGCACAATTGTAAAGTGTTTAGAGAACCTGGGATGAAAGGTGCTAAAAAAGGGCAAAATATACCTTCTATAAATATTACATTGCCATGCATCTCATTATGTTATTTCTCTTTCTTTCCCTTTGTAAAAATCTTTTCAATGCATTTTACATGTTTCAGGAATATAAAAGACCTGATTCTCCCCTGCTTTGCAACTTGCCTCATCATTTATACTGTGCAAAGGACATAAGTGTCAACAGCTACAGGCAGCACAAAGCATGGGAAAGCAAGCAGCAAAATATTTCACCTGGTTTCTAGTTCCTGAACATTTAAAAGAACAAAAGAGGATAGGATTATCTATCACAAACATGTAATAGCAACCCACACAAAGAGCGGGAAGAGTATTCATCATTTTCTCCCTGTGCTATCCTACTTGTGGTTTGAGCTCTGCAACAGGTTTTGTACCTTCAGGTTTAACAGCAAACCAGCCCCCCATAAGGGGATTTTGGAGACAGGATGTGCTTTAGTCAGTACCATTGATGAACTGACAGCTTTGTGGGTTTTGTGGCAATGGGAAAACATTCAGAGAATTGGATTCATGGGTTGACATACTTTAACTAAAAACTTCATAGCAAGAGACACTGTCTCCAAAATACTTTCTGGCAGTGCATTTCTGCTCACTAGTATTGCCAATAGCTTCCTAAAGTTAATACCCACGTTTGACAGTGGCTCTGGACTGCAGGACTCCTGGTACCTTGGCTCAGGGCTCCATCAGGAACCAATATATTTTCCATGTTTCCTTATGGTGGGAACAGCTCTTCAGCTGAATGGAATATGAGGGAGTCTATTGAATTTATTATTAATTCTTCGTTTCATTACGACCCGTTTTCTTCAACAGCAAGGATTTTGTGCTTTAGTTGCACTGAATCTTTTCTGTGCTGCAACTAAAAGATATACCACACTGAAATGGAGTCCATGAACACAAAGAAGTGACCAGATCCTGCAGACCCTGCACAGATAAAAATCCCATGAATTCAAGGGGAGTTTTGCCTGGATTAGGACAACACTAATGAGCCTAGTTCATTCAGAACGACACTGTATGCAACCCAGATCCTCCTACTCCAAAAGCACAAGCTCCTATGTATCTGAAATATGGGAGAACTTCCTTCAGCGACTAAGCAATACAAGGTCTATGGCACACAGTTGAAAAATTCTGATTCTATCCAGCAGAGTGCAGTGATATAGATCAAATCTAGTAACAGTATCTAGTAACTAGTTCATTACAATATGTTTTAAATGTAGTTATTGTTATACAGGACCCAATGTCTTGGCAGGCAGCAACTAATATAGTAACTAGAAAACATTCTCTCACCAGTTAGATGCTCCATTTCCTAACTGCATCTACAAATATAGGTTGCTGTGCCCTCTTTTAAATGTGTGCACACACAAGTATCCAACTTTGGGGTGCATCTCTGAACCAACTTCCAGATCATGAACAGTTTGCCTGCCACTGGAGAGGATCCACCACCTGTGACCAAAAGCGCATATGCTGGGTTGTCAATTTGTTTTTATGCTGATCTCTTTCACACGGTCACATAGCTCCTCTACCTTCAGGAACACCTGGCCTTACAGTCTGGCATTTAAGCAGAAGAAAATTTCTCTTCCCAAATGGTGCTAGAACTGGGAAAGGGTTTGCAAAAGAAGAAAATTGGAGAATAAATTAAGGTTTTTGTTAAGTGAGGCCTCAGGTCTGTTCTGCAGCAGACTACACGCTTTCCTATGGCCCTTTAATACTTGTCAAGAATGTTGGTTTAATAAAAACCATGTGATTTCAAAGATCAAGTCAAAGCAAAGCCTCTGACTTTGCAGGGTAAATATTTATCTAGACTGAGCACTGGCAGAGTGAACCACTTTCATGTACTTACGAAAATACAACAGAGAGCAGGCACATGTTCAAGGGCCAGGGATTATTACAAAGTGACCCACTGAGTGAAGACTGGATTGATTGCTTGCATTTTCCAGACTTCGATGTATTATCAGACTTGGTATCAGAGTTTGGTGAACCAACAGGAAGCCTTTGCACAGTTCCTTGTAACATATTTTGCCTGATGAATAAATCTGGGAAGAAAGAGTGCCCGCTTTGCCTTCTCATGTTCACAAAGTGGGGTACATTCCTGAGGGAGTGGGGGGTTATTTAAAAGTAAGCTGTCTTGGGATAAGAGAGAAAGTCCTCTCATGGATCAGTAACTGGTTAAAATATAGGAAACAAAGGTTAGGAATAAATGGCCAGTTTTCAGAACGGAGAGAGGTAAACAGTGGTGTCCCCCAAGGGTCTGTACTGGGACCAGTGCTGTTCAACATATTCAGAAATGATCTGGAAAAAGGGATAAACAGTGAGGTGGCAAAATTTGCAGATGATACAAAACTACTCAAGATAGTTAAGTCCAAAGTAGACTGTGAAGAGTTACAAAAGGATCTCACAAAACTGGGTGACTGGGCAACAAAATGGCAGATGAAATTCAATGTTGATAAATGCAAAGTAATGCACATTGGAAAACATAATCCCAACTATACATACAAAATGATGGGGTCTAAGTTAGCTGTTAGCACTCAAGAAAGATCTTGGAATCACTGTGGATAGTTCTCTGAAAACATCTGCTCCATGTGCAAGAGCAGCCAAAAAAGCTAACAGACTGTTGGGAATCATTAGGAAAGGGATAGATAATAAGACAGAAAATACCATATTGCCTCTTTACAAATCCATGGTACGCCTGCATCTTGAATACTGCCTGCAGATCTGGTCTCCCCATCTCAAAAAAGATATATTGGAATTGGAAAAGATGCAGAAAAGGGCAACCAAAATGAACAGTGGTATGGAATAGCTTCCATATGAGGAGAGATTAATAAAAACGGGACTTTTCATCTTAGAAGAGAGACAACTAGGGAGAATATGATAGAGGTCTATAAAATCATAACTGGTGTGGAGAAAGTAAATAAAGAAGTGTTATTTTCTCCTTCTCATAACACAAGAACTAGAAGTCACCAAATGAAATTAACAGGCTACAGGTTTAAAACTGACAAAAGGAATTATTTCTTTACACAATACACAGTCAACCTATACTCTTTGTCAGAAGATGTTGTGAAGGCCAAGATTATAATGGGGTTCAAAAAAGAACTAGATATGTTCATGGAGGATAGGTCCATCAATAGCTATTAGCCAGGATCAGCAGGGATGCAAAACCATGCTGTGAAGTGTCCCTATCCTCTCTTTGCCAGAAGCTGGGAATGGGTGACAGGGTGGATCACTTGATTACTTGTTCCACTCATTCCCTCTGAAACACCTAGCATTGGCCACTGTTGGAAGACAGGATACAAGTGGATGGACCACTTGTCTGACCCAGAATGGCTGTTCTTATGTTCTTGTTTAAGGTATGACTATTGTATGTTTAAGTGACTTCTGCAAACTCAGGACACCTCTCAAAACTGCAGCTGAGCTGCTGTGCATGACTATATAAGTGCAGCCAGCAACTGGATAGCATGCAGCTGCTGGCACCAGAGAAAACCACAACACAAAGTTGATGGGATAGAAACCATCCACCAGGAAACAAGCATGGAACAAAGGCACTCATTTTATATGAGCATTCATGGCAGGAGCCAAACATAGGCAGTCATAAAACCACCCCATTTACTGCAAGTGGAAAAAACCTACTTCTATATTCCATTCTGAGCTTTTAAAAATTACAAGATTGTCAGTTTTGATCCTACTGAACAAATGATTTAATATATTATTATAGAGTTATGAGTATTATTGCATATTCTTTTATCATGAAAGTGTGTAAGGACAAAAATCATCAGTGCTAAAATGGGACGCTGTATCTTTATTGCTGTTCTGTTATCTTTTAGAAACGTTATTTTATGAATTACATAATGTGGAGGCTCTACAACCTCTATATTCATATTATAGTTCATATTCTAGCTGTACTTCATCTGTCACAGAGGTGCAGGCAGGCTGCAATAACGTCACACCCTGCCAGCACCAAGCTCCAGAAATTTGAGAAGCTGCCAAATACCTCTCATAATGGGAGGTCAGATTTCATGGATGGGGAGACCTTAATTCTGGTAGATGAGCTTCAGTACCCGGCATGTTTCTGCTAACTCTTCCTGGGAAGTTTAATGCAGAGCATTTTTGCAACCTGAATAGGGCTGATTGGATTCCAATTTGAATTTTTTTGCATAGAAGTGCCATACAAGTTGTAAAGTTTCCATATAGAAGAAAAGCAAGAAGCTTCATGGAACTCCATGGAAAATCTGTTTTAGTCAATTGAAAGCTCCAGTTAATGAGGTTCATCCCTCATCGGTTTTCTTTTGATTTTTGGGCATGTCTGTCTGAGGGGCCAGTGCTTCTGAATGGGAACGTTCCCTTTTCACTCTATAGACTTCTTTGTGCAATGAATGAGAAGAAACAGCAACACTTCAGGCCACAGGTAGGGAATTAAATCCTTCAGATAATAAATCATGTACATTTACTCAAGTAAGAGCAGCATATACTTATAAATGGATGGTAACAAGTTCAAGTAGTTACAGCAATGGACTGCTAGCCAAGAAAACACTGGCTTCTTGTCTCTGTTTGCCATCCCTTTGCCTTTGGATTTTTCCCATGCAGCACATGACACTCCATGAACTGCCAATTTAAATGGATGCTTCCTGTACAACACTGGAAATATCATGATGTAGTAGGTACATTTGGGGGCTGGGTTTTTTGGGTGCAGTTGTGGATACGATGGTAGCATGGGAGGATGAGTAAGTTAATAAATGTTGTACATAGGATATATGTAATGGTGCAGTGTGACATGAAAGGGTCTTGGCTTGATTCAGTCATGACTGGCATACACACACGCCTTCCCACTCACCCTCCCCCCCCACACACAGACTTCTGTTTTGAAGTTTTTGGAAAGTAAGCACACATTGTACGATTGCTAATAACTCCCTTCAATCGGCCTGCCAAGTCTCAGAATCCCCTACATCCAGGAATTCATTCCATTTATGCAAATATTCACTCAAAGAAATTGCAAAAATGGCAAATAAACAGCCCGCAGGAAAAGTGAATTAAAAGCAGCAGCAGCAGCAAGAGCAAGAAGGCTGACACCAAGCTCAATGCTGAACACAACTCAACAGCCAGCGTGGGGAGCCAAGGGGAGAACTGTTACAAGAAACTGGCCAGGAAACCAACCAAAAGCCAGCCACCATGTCTGAAACATTGCATATGCCCAGAAGGTGATGCCTGGATCTGCAGCAGCCAAGTGACTGCATGACTGGACACTCAGAGGAAAAAGTAGAGGGGGAATTTATTTCACAGCATGGTTCCAGTGATAGATTCCTAGTGCTGCAGTTCCTGGCACATGCCAAAGCATGTTGTCGTTGTTCTAAACACTGCATAGCTGTGGGACAAGAGTGACCCTTTTACCATGTGCCTGAATATTACTGCAGTGGGTTTCTCAGAATCAAGCACTGAATAAGGAGCCATTCTTAATGTGGTTTGAAGACTCCACTATCCTTCCAGAACAAAACCGCTGCACACTTCCCTGCTTCAGGGAAAGGCTATTTTGAAATGAGATTAATTATCTCAGAAAATTTCTCAATACAAATCTTTACATCTTCTATTTTAAACCATGTCTTGTCATTCCTAATGCAATCCTGAACTAGCAGCAGGCTGACCTTCAGTGCTGACCTCCCTTTCCCTGTCCCATGAAATGAAAGGTGATCTGGCAGGGGGAACTGCTCCAAAACCCAGATCTCAATAAAAACTGGGGGTCCAACCAGAAAAACCCAACCCCTTTGCTGCCCTTAAAAATATGGCCTTTTGTGTTTCTTGGATGCCGATTTTCTCCCCCTCTGCCTCTTTAGTTGCAATGTAAGACACAGGGAGAGCTTTATGTAGGAAAAACTCCTGTACGCTGTGTATATGCATGGAAATTCAAGCCCTCTGCATTTACAGCTACACGTGTAAAGTCTCCTATAAAAGAATGGCAAAATGACATAGGGTGTAATTTTCCAACAGATCATTCAAGTTTTTTTAATTCACTGAGAATGTGGGCTCAACTCTTAGTCCCTGACTGTGAACCATTCTGCTCATGTAAACAGTCCATAGAAGAAAAGTCCTGCATGGAACTGATGCACAACTGGGAGTAATATATCCTGTTTACTGCAGAGTGCGCTCGGAAATGCAAGAACTAGAGATTCAAGAAAACCCAACACCAACAGCTGGGATCTAGGTCTGAAAACCATGTTGAACTAGGAATTGGATTGGATTACTGAAGCGAAATATATGTTATCTTTTTAAAAATTCAGACTATTAGGGAAGGAGAGAAGTTTCTTTGACTTTTGAATAACTAAAAAAACAACTCTAAAAACATTTCACAAAATGTCTAGAACATTTTGGAAAAGATTTAGAGGGGACTATGAAACTCCCTATCTCTGAGGCTCATCTCACCCTACTGTAAATTTAATGCCAAACTCCAGTCTTCTAACAAAGCACACAATTAATTCCAGAATATGGACAGCAACTTTGGATGTATTTCACAAGTGTAAAACTCCGAATGCTTGCATGTTGTATGCAAATAAAAATGTAGCTTGTTCTGTGGGCTCTTAACCAGAGGCTTATCTTTCTTTGATTAAATCCTAGGGACATTAAACTAAGAAGAAGAAAAGATTGGGAAGAAAAAAAGACCCAACTGGATTCCGGTTGGTTCTATCTGACCCAGAAACGGGAACTCATTTTTAAAAATAAGTATAAACCAATTCAGAATCATCTAGGAATGCAGTTATAGGATATGTTAGAATGCATCTCTTGCGCTAACTTCTTTCCCTACCTACTGTAGCTGGCTGATAAAGGCTGACTGTAGGATGCAATAAAGTCTTATTTTTCTTGAAGAGCAACACAAAATTCCAACAGATGTTTCTGCTTTTAAATCAACTGTAATTTTACGAAGAAGTTTTCTTTTCTCTTCCAAACAACAGCAGGCACCAGAACTCAAGAGACCTGCTGTTGCTGTTAAGAAATGTGCTGGCTGTCCTCACGGCCACACGTCAGGAACTAGCAGGGGAATAGGATCCAAAAGCAACTAATGTTCCCATTTGCAAAGGGAATCAAAACAAAGCGAATGTTGTGCTGGTTAATTTGACAGTTCTCCTGGACATTGAAGTTCCACGCTTTCTGGGTCTGGGCTGTATCTGGAAGCGGAAGAGCCAGAATATCACAAGGCAGGTTGCTTTTGCAAAATTTCCAAACTGAAGGAAGTATCTGAAGTCTCACCAGAAATCCTATTTTTGGGGCATTACCAAGCCAGTTTTGTACTCCCAAGATAGTCAGTAAAGATTAGAACTTCCAAACTCTTTGATGTTCTTCCATTGCTTTTTTATATCAAGTCATATATGACACTAATAAGAACTTCAGCAGCATTATTTTAACTTCTTTATGCTATGCATAATCAGTAATACTTTCACCCTTTTACAGTCTCTCCCATCTCTGGGATAAAAATTATTGTTTAATGGGTCCTATATGTGTATATAATTTGGGCCAAATCCTGCATACCTGACTCAGTCCTTAATCAGGCAAAGCTCTCATTGACTTCAGTGGGAGCTTTGTCTGAGCAAAGACAGTCAGAACTGCAGGATTTCACCCTATAATTTCCAAAAAGATGAGATATGAATCAAATATATCCCCAAATTCAACCACAAATGAATGCAGAAAAGCACCTGATATTGTTTCCTTGGTTTAGCACTATCTCCTTGTATCTAGGAACTTACTCCTCCTTGCCAAGAACTCATTAATTCTTAGCTCAGGCAAATGTGTTATAACAGGGAGGAACAAAAGATCCAACATCATATGCTAATTTGATAGTATCAAGAGAGAAAACTGAGATCCTAAATCAAGGATGGATCTTTTTCGATGTGTCAATGTATAATTAATTTGCTACCAGTTTAAAAAATTGATTCACCCACTCAAAGGAGATTTGCTTTTTCAAAATATGACTAGTCCCTTTTTCACAATTCAAAACTCCTACTTTAGAAGGCTTTTTGGCCACAGGCTACCTCCCCTTAGCCACTAACTACACTGACGTGTGCTATGAACTCCACCCTCAAAACATTCATCATACACACAAAGTACCTTGCAAAATGTAGGAAGGTCAACTTGTCTATACACAGTACAGCAATGAGATCCAGACATGGCCACCTCCCTGTAATTAATTCAAAGGCCTTGCTGGAAGTGACCAAAGTCACTGCCATCCAAAATCTGATCTAGGGCCTAGCTCCTAGTGGATAGCTGTCCACGTAAACTGGCACCCTACCATTACTCAGCAGAGAGGCCAAAGAGCGAATGAGCCATAGAGATCAAACTCCCTTGTTGTCCTAACAGGTGGTCACATTACATCAGCAATGTCTGGGGAACCCTACAAAGATGTTGTGAGGCTCTGAGATCCTCGTGGAAAGGTTTGGAATATTGTTAGCGTACAGATGTAAGGCATGTTAGTGCCTTGGGGGAGAAAGGTGCAAAATGCAGTCAATGTAAGATTACTATCACAGCGCTGAGCCTCTGATGCAATGCTGCTGGACAGACCATGGCTCTGCTTGGCTGAATTTGTACTGCCTGAGTACAACAGGTTTCTTTTCCTTTCTCTAAACCACTTTCTCCACTGCCAGTTGGATTCAAGAGCATCCCATGCACGAATGGGCATGCAATTCACAAACACCCTCTCCCTGCCCCTCACTTGGCTCCCACATCTTTAGACAGTTCACTAATACTTGGTTTTGGATTAGATGTTCTCCAAAACAGATGACGTAATGACTGAGGTCAGCCTCACAACCAAGCAGGGCACACATGGAGCTGATCTCGTCAGTTCTGAGGTTACCAGAGCCATAAATACAGCATTAACAAAAGCCACACAATCATGCTCATTAGCCTCATTCGACACATCTAGGCAATAACAACAACAGTGCATTCCATGAAGCAATGGGCAAATCAGGACTAACCTGAACCTTTTGCCCAAAATAACTTAAAAGAAATCTCAATGTTTCAGGAGAGGGGAAAGGGTTTAAAACAGTTAATTTTCAGGGGTCGTTGATTTTGAAAATGTCATGCCTTGTGGACACTGGACCAGAAGCAGAAACACCAAAACACTACAGGAAATCAGCAACTGATTTCTATCCTCTCAACACATCATTGCCTTTCACGGATGATGGAAACAAGAAGGCTGAACAGAAGGAAACCATATTTGTGTTCCAGTAATGCTGAACGGGGAGTTAAAAGGGATAAAGAGAATTAGACGCTCTCAAAAGAACTTAAGACTCAACTTACCAATGCAGGTCCTGCCATCTGTGTGCAGGCGAAAGCCTGGCTTGCACTCACAGTAATAGGACCCCAAGGTGTTCACACATCTGTGCTGGCAGCCCCCATTGTGAACTTGGCATTCATCAACATCTGCAGATGGGAAAAGGAACAAACATTCAGAGAAGAGGGCATGGAAGTAGCTGACCTTACCATTTCTCATCACCGTGGGCTGACTCCAGATCTGAGGAATGGATGAAGGGGAGAGCGCCATTTCATCAGGTCTATCCATTTGGGCCATTGTGAAAATCATAAGGACAGACATGCGAACAGCACCAATGTGCATCATGAGTCATTCAAAATAAACCAACCTTCAGGCTGACTCTAAAATGCCATCCCTACTAGGAGATCAGTTACTCTGTGTAACTTTCAGACATCTGAACATACGGTCACAGGGTAAAGAGAGACATGGACTGAATTAAACTACTGGAATACTTTGCAGGGGGACATCCCCTCTCTGTGGCTTAGAGAAGATCTGTATATACTCTAAATCCTCCTTGCTCTCATTTTGCTGTAAACAGGCTGGGCTATCCCATTTGCTATTTACATATTAAATTATTTATAATAATGACAAGAGAAAGCATCTAACATTTACAGACTAGAGCCAAAAGGAATACCTTAAAGCAGCAGGTTTTAAATCCCTATAATCCCCTGTAAATCCTGGAATTACAGGTTCATTTCCTAGCACGGTTGACTCAGCCCTTCATCTTTCTGAGGCAGATAGACCAGATTCCACGCAATTTACTTTGTAATGAAGACTGGGCTGGTTGAAAGACACCTTGAACAGAGATCCTCCCTTCTCTGTATGGACAGCAAAGCTCAACTTTGCCAAAGCCTGCATGCAATATCTGATGAACACATACAGATTGTAGCTTTGTACACACCACCCTGACTTGCTTGTGTGCATGGGGTGTCATGGAAATAAGTCAAGTGCACAAGCTGCCCATTACATTTTGAAAATTTGGGCCATCATAAAAGCAGTGATTTATCCATGTGATGTTGACCAACATTCCCTCCCTTTCCCCTCCCAGTTGTCTGCAGCTCACATCTCCAGAGCTGCTGTATGTATATATTGGGTGAAACATCCTGAAGCATACCAAACAATGGATACGAGTATTAAATGTTATTACCATTAAGCCCTTTCATCCCAACATTTCCCAAAGCTCTTAACAAATTTCACAAACTACATGTACAGGTCTCACTTTACCTGTTGTTGCAATGCAGGCAACCCTGAGGTGGAAGGTGATAGATGTTTATCCTGTCCTCGGTAATTCTACACATCATTAGAGGCCAGAAAGCAAAGAAAACCATCCTATCCCACTGAAATTGTATATAATGGACTTTTATAAGGATTTTTTCCATAATGAAATGACATTTGCTTAATGATCAAGGTCAACTTAACCCCACATACAAAACTCTGAAATGTGTATTGCAATGCCTTTAAAGGGCAACTTTCTCATCTGCCCTTTCTAATTCCTTCTACTGCACAGATATCCATGATATCATGGCTTCCACATCAAAACAAAAGTTGGACAAACTGAGGCAAAGGTTTCTACAAAGAGAAACCCATTTGGCCAGCATCCATTTGTGTTTCCATTTCCATAATTGAAACTATCTGGGTTTGAATAAAAGCCATTCTCCCTCCCAGAACAATCTTGATCTATTCTTCCAAACAATGAGCATTCTTTCAAGGGTTCAAATAACCATTTCATTATTTCCTGGGTACACTTTCTATCCCATTTCATATGTAAGGCTATAAAAAAATAGACAATGTGTTTAAAAACAAGAAATTCATTCCTGTTCCACAGTGACTAAGTCATACACAGTTGTCCTTAAATACTATAGAAACAAAATTTCTCTACTGAAAAGGAAGGTAATCACCACAAGAGCTTCAAGCTATCCAGTGCTATCTCAGCTAGACACAGACTGAAGGCAATCACAGATGCACAAGATTCCTTAAGTGAAGAGCAGTTTGTGTTTGAGAATATCAAAGTTAATTAGCATACATACATACATACCTACGTATATATATATAAACACACTAAGACACATACTACAGCAAAATTACAAGTGTGGATTTCATTTTTCTTCTGTTTTTGATTCCCCTCTTCTCTTCCTACTAAGGGGATGAAAGTCATATAAATCCAATATAATTGGAATAGTACAGCAGGCTCACCATTCTTTCCTGAGTTAGACACAGGCGGCTTCTTGGCTGAGAGAATAAGCCAGTATATCTTGTTATCATTCAGTTTGTTTTCCATTGCACCAACACTCTTTTCTTGACTGTTTTGAAGAACTAAGAAATGAGCTCAGATATATTTCTATCAGATTTCAACTGAATTTTGAAAACCACACTGGAAAAGAATGGCTAACATAATTAAATGCGTTTCTGTCCTCTCTGTAGCATAGAACAACAATAATCCTAGGAGACTGTTGAAAATGTGAGACCTTTTATTAAATCACTTTTTATTCTAATATGTAGTAATAGATTCTCAAGCCTGTTATTCCCTTAGGTAGACTAGCCCTTCTGGAGTAACACTATCATATGCTATATGGAAGACCATAACGAAGAGAATTACAATAGCCAAGAACTCAGGACAGGAAGGCGAGAGCAAGATTTTCAACACAAGATGGTTAAGCTAGAACATTGGGGAAAAGACGTTTGGAAACATACAGAGGAGCAGCAACTCTAGTGTAGCTGGCACCACTGACCTGACCAACAAGGAAGATAAGTTACTTCAGCACAGTGCATCCCAAGACATGAGTGTCATAGCACAGGGGGCAAGGAAGTCTAACTTTCCTCTGCAAACACCTTCATTAACCTCAGGCCAGGACACACTCTGAACAACAGAGGTAAATTGGAGGAAGGAGCACGCCAAGTACCAAACACAAGGCTGCATGTCCTGTTCTTCAGATCAGTTGAGTGGGGGGAGGAGGACAGACAGACAACACTCCTACCAAACAGCATACCATACAGAATGGATGAAAAAGAAAAGGTCAGATGGTGACAATTGACCAATGCCCTGACCATGGCTCATAAACACTAGGTTCAAGGAGAATCATGCTGGCTATTATGAACACAGGCATGTGTTTCTCTGGTTGATTTAGAAGGCTTTAAATTCATTTAGTGAGATAACAGTAGCTACTGCTTGTGTGTGTCACTAAACCATAATCATAATCTCACTGTGGGGGGACATCACACTCAGATTTTTGTAGTTCAGTCTAATTTAAACATGGATTTGCTTCTAGCAGAACCAACACACTTTCCCTACTGGACAGATAGCACACACAGACAACGCACAACCTTGACAGAGTAATGGGTTTTCAAACCCTCTCTTCTCCCTGGCCTACGATGCCCACTCTCCCTCCAATAAGCCTGTTACAGACACCCTACTCTCTCAGCCTGAGCCTCCCAGTTCTCAGTCAGTCTCCCAGGAGCTTTTAAAAGTAATATGTGATGAAATCAATAAAACAGTTAAGATAGGAAGAGAATTTCTGTGCACTAGACTTCTGGACTTGGCAGGTTTCCAATGTACAGGATTTACAGTACACAAGGGAAGAGCATTCCTGAGAGTCCTGCTGTGCTGGCCAATGCACTGCCATGGAGATCTCCTGACGGATTTACTCAGCGACAGCTACTGTATCTTACCTCATGTCACACAGTGAGCAGCAGCAGAGGGAACCATTCACTTTGACATATAAAAGTAGAGCAGGGCAGATATCTGAAACCCAGCAAATAAGTCAAGCAAGCAGCAGTGTGCTATGTCTTTGCTGAATGATGAATAAATACATGTCAGCACTGATTGTTACTAACAACACTGGGAAACAATTTCCCAGATAATCGTTTTAGGGTGTTTCCCATAATTGCCTGTGCCTTTGCTTGTGAGTCATTTGTGGGAGCTTGTTCCAGCACATACCTGGGTCGTATCTGGAATGCCCTCCACCTGCTAGCATTAGCACCCAGTTCTAATGGTTTTCATTCCTTTCTTGCCCTCTGCTGACTGATGCAGTGGCTGTGACTGTGCAAGGGACTTAGTCAGCCTTCATCCTTTCTCTGAAAAGGGTGACAGAATAACCCTGGATGGACAGAGTGTTTCCTAAAGCCACAAAGAGAACCTGTTTGTGCTCCTCTGGCTCAGTGTTTCTGAGCTACAGAGTAGAATAGAAACACTTTAATTTTCTTCTAGCACCTTTCACCTGGGGCCCACAAAGCACCTTAAAAAGGTTAATAAACTATGTAGCAGCACACATGTGGGAAAGGTCTTTGTCAGTAATCAGTGGTGTGACTATGGTGCAGAGAGGTTGAGTGACTTGGCTAAGGTCACAGAGAAGTCAGTGACAATGCTACAGATAAACATCAGAACCCCTGTCTGCCTATCCCTGGTCCAGCCTCTAACTCTCACTCCCCTGCCAGAGTCAGGAAAAGAACACAGGAGTCCTGGCTTCTAGTCCCCAGCTCAGATGGCCAGATAACACTCTTTCCTCAAGAGCCCCACCTCATATTTTCTATTAAAATCTTTATGTGAATTAGACTCACCATGTTTCAGGCTCGGGATAAAAAAATCGTTCTCTCTATTAAGAGCTAGCTAGTCTCATTAACACCCAGAGAAATGGCTAATTCAACAGAGCCAGGACTCTGCTGGCTGAGGAGACTGACTGGATGGAGGTGCTGTCCTTCAGTGTGGGGAGGAGGCTTAATTAAATTAATTAAAGAGGTACTTTTTAAACCAAAAACAATAAAAAGAATCCAGTGTGAAATCTTAGCTCCAACTGGTCGTCTCCACACAAATTCTCATTTACCAGCATTTCAGGGAAAAGGCTGTGGTGTAAGCCTATGTGGCTGCCAAGCCAACCTAAGCTCACGCTAAAACACTTTCCTTCCTAAGTCTTTGCAAGATTTAGCTTCAAGGCCCTAAAGCCTGTGAAGTTTTTACTCTATATGCAGTCTGGATAAACCTATCTGGAAGGTCTAGCAACAAAACAGCGGCATGCTTCCAGCAGGGGATTGGAGAATGACCCCTGACGCCCATAGCAGCTGGCAGCATTGCAAAGATAGCAAATTGAGACCTTTAGGGAGGAACGGGGTACCTGACCTTGATCTCAAAGTGACCTAATGATGTAGAAGCTGTGCTAATGAGCTCCACAGGAGGCAGGGTCCAACCTCTTTGGCCAGAAGATGGAGTCCTTTGCATGGATAATAAGGGGGAAAGAAAGGGTAGAGGAGAACCTCCCTGCTTCCCAATATGAATTAAATAGAAAAACCTACAGAGAATCCAACAACAGCTACCTTATTATTTGTTCCTGTTTCCGCTGGCCATGTTGACTGGCAGGAAAGGGACATAGCTAACGTATTCCTGCTCACATGACTGAAGGACAGCATGAGCACAGGCTGGAATTATTAAACCCTCAGATAATTTCCTCCACCTGCCCCATCATTTTAGTGCTCAGCCTGAAGGACACTAGGAGAGAGGAAACTAGCAACGTAAAGAAAGTCACCGCAGTCACCAGCTTCAGTATAGCCCCAGCCGGCCTGGTTCAGAAACTTGAAGCTTCTTATGATCCACTTCCAGTGAAAATCTAGACTCTGGTTACTTGACACTGTCCCTGGTTCAAGCCAGCTGTGAAGCAGTTCAGAAAACCATTAAGGTGGAACAAGCTTTCACTGATGAAGACAAGCCAGAGAAAAGAGAGGCTCTGGTTAAAAACAGGTACATTTGCTTGAGGTTTTCTGTATGTCCTTTTACTATTATTACTAATTCACTTCCTTTCGAGCCCAGCTTCTGCCTGTGATAATGCATTTTGATGACTGATATGACAAAAGGAGTGATATTACTTCACTGTGGTAACAGAGGCAGACAGAGGATAAGCTGGAGGAGGAAAAAAATAATTAACACACAAACAGTGAAATTTGGTCCAGCTGCTAGTGGACAAGTGTCCTCAAAATAAGATTACAATGGACACTAACCTGGCACCCTCACAAGGCATTCTTAAGAGAGGAAGCAAAGATTGAGTGGGCACGCATCCCAAGGTGGTGCTGCCAGGGGCAGGGTGATGCTGTGGGGATGAAGCTTGCCCTGAAATTGCCCATGTCATTCCTGTTCTGTGGACAAACAGTAGATCCCAGTCCCCAGGCTGTCAATCCACCACCTGCCACCAGTGCTGAATTCACATCCCCTCTCTCTCTCGCACATACACACGGAACGTTGATGATAAGCTGCAGTGGCAACAGAGATTGAAGGGAAAGAAGCCATGGGGCCAGACTCTGTTCTGCAACAGGCTATTGGTGCTGCCACCAAAGCAAAGAGCCATGAACCCTGAAGAACCAGCCCCCAGGGAATGAACAGGTGCACGGGAAATTCCTGGGTGGCACAGAGCTCATCCAGAGGCCCTACATCATGTCACTCCCACCCCTGAGCATAGGGGGCCTGGTCAGAATGGCACTATGACCCCTGGCTGCAAGGGGCCATAGACATCTGGGTGCAGGCTCCAATAGCTTCATGGCTATTACCAAACTACCTCTCTTCCACCCCTTATCCTCACCAGAATCAGGCCCTTGGTGTTCCTTTATTGCAACAGTTTTACCCAGTGAGCCCTGATACTCCTAGAACCTGAGAGACAAGGTAGGTGAGGTAACAACTTTTATTGGGACAACTTCTGCTGAGAGAGACAAGTTGAAGAAGAGCTCTGTGTGGCCCGAATGCTTCTCTCTCTCGCCAATAGACATTACCTCACCCAACTTGTGCTATCTCTAATATTCTGGGACTGAGACAGCTACAACACTACATACATTCCTATAACCTGTCCTTTAAGAAATGTCACCAGGCTCTTTAAGAGTTGTCAGGACAACTCACTTTATCACTGAAGGGATTCAGGTCAATATGGTTTGTGTACAGCAACTGCCCATTTGTTTAGCATGCCCCAGAGCCTACATTTCTTTGTCAGTAAGTACACAGCCTTTGGGAGTTGCAGTTCTCAAACAAGTTGGTATGCCTCAGATCCACCTGCTCATGTTTGGCTCCCTTGGGTGGAGGTCTCAGTGTGGGAAGGAAGGTGGGATTTCCTGGCTTTTAGTTTTGGAATTGATGGTGCAAAGGCCAATCCAACAGCTGTGCAGGGAGAAAAGACAGGCCAAGCCCCTAAACATTTTAACAGCTGGAGTAAAGATCCCAGCATTCAAGAAATTCACACAGTTATGTGAATAATTCACATGCTGAGTGTGATTTTCACTCTGTGCCTAACTCTGCCCCCATGGAAGTCAATGGGAATTTGATCATTGTTTTCAATGAGAGTAGAGTTTGACCAACATGGAGCACTTCTGAAAATCCCACTTTTTTTTTTTTTTATTAAGTGAATACATGCTCAACTAACAGCCCTGGTGAGTGTAGTCCCCTGGTACAAAACAGGCACAACATGGATGGTAGCTGCACTCAGCCAACGGCCTTCACTCTTGAACACCTCGGGGGTAAAAGAGTAATTATGGCCTATTCTGTCTGGACTATCTGATGAGTTTTCCCACGAGAAAACAAAACAGTATGGAGAAATAAAGCACAGAGTTTATGGTGGTGTTAATAAAAACTTGTGTGTGCATTTCAGTGGGGTTTCCAAGTACAGCATGTTTGTCCAAGCAATGGTGAACAGACGTAAAAGAGAAAGGGGAAGGGACAAACTAAAGGAAAGGAAAACAAAGAAGGAATGATCAGAGAAAAGCAGTGAATATTAAGAACAACCGGCAGAAAATCTTGCATGGAGTCAAACGCATGATCCATAGACTATATTTACCTCATAGAAAGCCAAGTGCAGCTGGACCTGTCATAAGACAAAGCTACTTAATGTATTTGAAGTCACAGAATCTCAGAAATGACTGAAAGATCTATTAAATCATCTACATTGTTCCCAATGGTACATTCATTAATACATTGTCCAGTCTAGATTTAAATGTGTCGCATGATGATGCTTCCACCATTTCCCCTGGAGACTATTCCACAACCCAAGAGATCTCACTGTCAGGAAACGTTACTGATGTTCCACTTAAATTTATTCTTAATTTCACCCCATTGCCCCTAAGAAGTAGTTACACTCCTGCAAATAGCACCTCTTTCCCATCATGATTACACACTTCAAAACTTTGCACTCATATGCTGCCTACTCCTACCCCTTCTCACCTTTGCTTTGGAGGGAGGCCAATGCTTCAAGGCAAGCCTCTCCCTGCTCCAGCAACAGGAGAATGCAGCACATTCACCACCACATACTTTTCACCTAACCAATCATTTTATTTTTCTATCTCTGGAGTATCTCCTCGCACTCCATATCAGCAGAGGTACTTCTGGATATACACTGTATGGTCCAGTAAACAAATAAATAAAACCTCCAATCCTTCATACTGTGAAGACAACAATTTTATCCCCCAAGAAATCTTCGATTTCATGTCTTTAGAAGGGACGTAATGGTGTAGCTCCGCAAATTCAAATAATTCACCAATATGGAAAAGGAGAGAGAAGTAGCACCTTCATGCACCAATACTCTGCAAACTTCATAGCTGCTGCTGGAGCTAAGGAGATACTACGCTCTACAAGAGGGAGGGCTGATCTTAGTTGTGTCACTCTAGAGTCCTGCATTGTAGCTGCTACAGCCAACATTGTCACACAGATGTGGACAGCAGAGATCGTTTTCTCCCAGATCCGTGTAACAGCAGGACATTTTCCATTCTTGTCTTGAATATTTTGCCAAAAGAGATTCAATATTGTGACCGCAGTGACGACAACTTAAATTTAACAGGTAGGCATCACTTTCATGGTGCACTGCACTGCATTTGACTGGAGATTTTTCTTCAGAAATGGTGGCAGTGGAACCTGGAGGATGCAGTGGAGCTTTTAAACCATATATCGGCACATGATATAATCCAGCGGTTCTTCAATTCCCGCAGGTGGCTTTTACCTCATCTCCACAACACTGCCTACCAATACTTTTTTCCAGACATAGTTGGCACAAGGAAGGTATGGAACTGAGATTGGAGGTTAGAAGAAGGGCTGTCTAGGGGCAGATCTCCATTTTAAGATGAGGTCAACAATATGAAATAGTTTGAGACCCACTAGCGTTGGGTACACTCTGTATGTGCATGCACATGTACCTTACAGCCATGTAACAGACAGACTCAGACCTACAAGTGTTTGGGAATGTCTTGCAAACTATAGAATCATTTAGAAATAAGCATCATGCTAGTGTCAGCTAAAAGGAACGATCCTTTAGTTCAAGCAATGATGGTCTGCATATGTGATTCACTGAGCATTCTCCCCAAACTAGGTGCAATTCTCTGATTAATTGTTAATATTTTATTGGTATAGACAGCTGTAAAGGTATACAGAGCTGTCCAAGATATATCTTTAAATACAGTTTGTAGCCCAAAGAGGTTATAATTCAATACAGGCAAGACAAAAACTTGGTACCAGGAAAATCGGTTGAAAGTATAGTAAAGAACAGAATTATCAAACACATTGATGAACATGATTTGTTGGGGGAAGAGTCAGCATGGCTTTTGTAAAGGAAAATCATGCCTCACCAATCTACTAGAATTCTTTGAGAGGGTCAACAAGCATGTGGACAAGGATGATCCAGTGAATATAGTGTACTCAGATTTTCAGAAAGCCTTTGACAAGGTCCCTTACCAATGGCTCTTAAGCAAAAGTAAGCAGTCATGGGATAAGATGGAAGGTCCTCTCATGGAGCAGTAACTGGTTAAAAGATAGGAAACAAAGGGTAGGAATAAATGGTCAGTTTTCAGAATGGAGAGAAATAAATAGTGGTGTCCCTCAAGGGTCTGTACTGTTCAACATATTCATAAAAGATCTGGAAAAAGACGCAAGTTGGAAAAATTTGCAGATGATACAAAACTACTCAAGATAGTTAAGTCCAAAGCAGACTGTGAAGAGTTACAAAGGGATCTCATAAAACTCGGTGACTGGGCAACAAAATGGCAGATGAAATTTAGTGTTGATAAATGCAAAGTAATGCACACTGGAAAACATAATCCCAACTATACATATAAAATGATGGGGTCTAAGTTAGCTGTTAGCATTCAAGAAAGATCTTGGAGTCATTGTGAATAGTTCTCTGTAAACATTCACTCAATGAGCAGCTGAAGTCAAAAAAGCTAACAGAATGTTGGGAATCATTAGGAAAGGGATAGATATAAAGACAGATAATATCATATTGCCTCGTTATAAATCCATGCTATGCCCACATCTTGAATACCGTTTGCAGATCTGGTCACCGCATCTCAAAAAAGATATATTGGAATTGGAAAAGGGCAATCAAAATGGTTAGGAGCATGGAAAAGCTTCCATATGAGGAAAGATTAATAAAATTGGGACTTCTCAGCTTGGAAAAGAGACGAGTAAGGGGAGATATGATAGAGGTCTAGAAAATCATGATGGGTGTGGAGAACTTAAATAAAGAAGTGTTATTTACTCCTTCTCGTAACACAAGATCTAGGGATCACCAAATGAAATTAATAGGCAGCAGGTTTAAAACTGACAAAAGGAAGTACTTCTTCATACAACGCACAATAAACCTGTGGAACTCCTTGCCAGATGATGTTGTGAAGGCTAAGACTATAACAGGGTTCAAAAAAGAACTAGCTAAATTCATGGAAGATAGGTCCATCAACGGTTATTAGCCAGGATCGGCAAGGATGCAAAACCACACTCTGAAGTGTCCCCCTAGCCTCTGTTTGCCAGAAGCTGGGCATGGATAACAAGGGATGGATCACTTGATGATTACCTGTTCTGTTAATTCCCTCTGAAGCACATGGCATTGCCACTGTCGGAAGACAAGATACTGGGCGATGTGGACCATTGATCTGACCCAGATTGGTACTTATGTTCTTAAAACACATGACAATAGCTGAAGTAATGGAGGATGTGGGAAGATGTTGGTGATTAACCACTTTTCCCTGACTAAAAGCGATTCCCTGATAGGAAATTCCTGTTTGATTTAAAAACCAAAATATTTCTCTATCAGAGTTTTTTGCTGGAGAGAGAGAGAGAGCAGCAGCAGCTTGCAAATTATTGAACAGTTTGCACAGAGGCTGTTTATCTCCTATGAAAGGAGGAGGAGGAGAAGATGAATCCCAGCTGCAAGCACAAGCAGTAGATATGCTTTTGCTGTATTTGACTAAACAGCCAGTGCCAGGTTTTAATCTCTGTGGTGATTAGCCTGGATTACAGAGCAGAGGTGCACAGGGAAAGGTTAATTGAAATCTCTAAAGAGGAGTGCATGTGAGATTGTGCTACTTTATCTTTTCAGTACCAGCTTGTTAAAGTTGATTACAGCAATTATAGGAAATGATGAGGCTGAAAGGAGGTGGAGTCAGCAAAGCAACAAGTTGCAGAATCAAACAGATTGCTAACAGCTGGGAGCAATGCAAATATGCATATTAACCTGGATCAATTGTCCCAATGTGCAGATTCCACTTGGAAATCAGTGGCACAGAATGGGACCTGGAGACATTGGAAGAAAAAATAATTGATCTGTGGTCATTTTTTCTCATTCTGTTCCGCTCCTGCCCACTGAGCAAGCTGGCATTGTTAGGGCTCCGTTATTCCATGCATCCATTCTGCTAAAGTCCAGGAAAAACATAGCAACAGCAGGGTCCAGCAGTGAGAGAATCACCAAGGAGGCACAGTTTCTTCATCTCCTTTTTGTCTCCTCTCTGCAGGAGCTCCCCTCTGCTCATCCCCCTCCCCATCTTCTTCCTGTTTAAGAATACCAAACCAAACTTTACTGCGGCTGCTGCTCTCTCCAGTGCTTTGCTCACCAAGACGACACACAGGCAATAAGGGGACGATGCTATTGGCATGTACCTGGACCAGCTTAGGCTTTCAGTGTCAAGCTGGGGAGGCAAACCATTGCAGCCTGAGGCCTGAAGATGTTATTTCAGAAAGGTCCAGGGGCCCCAATTAATACTTTGGGGCAGATCATCTGTCCCACTTCCCAGAGGTGGGGTAAACGGAGTGGTAGCCACCTGCAAGGCCCCTGCCCAGGATTCTCCCAGTGGTGTGGAGCTCCCCATGGCCCTCGGGCACACAACATAGAGGAGAAGTGGCTGCACTCTAACTTGGGCCAGGTCTGGGGCAGAGTGTCAGGGACCTGTCACTAGCTCTTAGCTCTCAGCGTCTCCCTTCCATTTCTCCTGGGCTGCCCTGGGTGGCAGAGGGGACTCGTCATTCGCTAGGCACTGCCCCAGGCTCAAGCAGGGCCAGCTGTGCTCCTGTCCTGGGCAGGGGCACTGGAACAATGTGTATAGTGGGGGTGCTGAGAGCCACTGAACCAAACTGTAAACCCTGTATGTGATGGGAAGCCAGGGGGCTGGCAGCTCTCCCCACACTCCTAGTTCCAGCACCTATGGTCCTGGGAGGCTCCCAAAGTCCAGCAGAGAAGCAAGAAGTGGAGCAGCCAGTTACTGTCTCCTCCCTGCCTTGCAATGCAATAGGTGCCCACTGGGAGAGCTGCTGAACAGCTGCAACTGGGAAGAAACCACTGCTGCTGCTCTGAGCGCCTCCAGCTGTAGAGCAGTTCCTGGAGCAGTAGGGCAGGCAAGGTAGCAATGGGGCTACTGCCCGCACTTCAGTTTAACATCTGCAGGGTGCTGCTCAAGGGAAGTACTTGCAGTTCACAATCAAATATACATTTTCTTCTCAATACTGGGGCCATTGGTTGGACACCACTGATATAGCGCCTCCCAGCATCCCAGGTGATCTCTATCCTGACTGTGCTGGGGGGGGTCTCCTTCACCTTGCCTGTCCAATAGGCAGTGCCCTTGATGAGCATATTAAAATGAAACATACTGCTCTCCACTTCTAGGCACCTTTACTCAAGGGTCTCCAAGCCCCTTACAGCATGACTAAATCAAGCCTCACACCGGGTACAAAGCGGTGCAGCAACTGGAGAGAGGTGCCCAGAAGCATGCTGGCTACAGAGGAGAAATCAGTGGAATCACAACCATGTTGTAAGAACTGCTGCTTTCAAGTTGTTGGAGGGAGCTAATCCCATCCTGCATGAGCCTACTCTTTACTCACATGAGCAGATCTGTTATACCAACGGGATTACGCACAGAAGTAAGGGCTGTAGAATGGGGTCCTCTGCGCTTTCCAGAAACATGAGGCAAAAGACAAACTGCCCATCACACTGAGCATTATTGTCTCATTGATTCCTCATGCTCTTCTGTCTGATGTTTTCTGTACTCTCGTCTTAGACTTCAACTGTAAACTCTTTGGGGTAAAGACTCTTTTGTTCTGTGTTTTTGCAGCGCCTAGTACAATGGGCTCTTGGTCCATGACTAGGGCATCGAGGCTCTATTAAGGTAATACAAACAACAACAACAGCAACGGTCAACAGGAGACTCCCACCCACCAGCATCCCACACGATATGTGCAAAACAGGCACCTTTTTGGAACAGAATCCTATCTTTCCTCTTCAAAACCCTCCTTCTCCAATCTGGCTCTAGGCCCAGCGAGAAACAACGAAACTGGCAGATCCACAGAGGTGAGCAAGCAAGCAAGCAGTCTCTAGCCCTCAGGGATATGATGAGAGAGAATTCTGCTTTTCAGTGGAAGCCTGAAAGCCACTTCAGAGCTGGGGTCACTCTGGAGCCCAAACTATTCATGTGACTAAGAAGTCAAAACTCCTCTTCAAGCTCTATCCCGTCCTGCACGAAAACAGCAACTCTCACTATTGTGATTTCACAATATTTAATCTGATTAACTACAAATGCAAAATGGAGTTATTTAACAGACAGAGGCTCCCAAATTCAGCATCAAGTCCCTTGTTGTGTCCTCAACTCACCTTTGTTTTGCCTCGAAGCAGCACAGTGGGGGGAGTCAACCCAGCTCTCCTTACTCACGTCAGTCTAACCATGGGACTGATGATTATCATGCATTACTCAGCCTGTCACAGGTGCTCAGAACAACAAGCACCAGGCTCTCTGGCCGTTGTAGTCCCTCACCCTCTCATACCCCTCTCCCCGCTGTTACTTTATACATGTCCCTCACTGTGCTATGTGCCATTTTGACTGTACAGCATGTCAATGCATGGAACTGTCCGTTTACTGGCCTGTCATGCGCATTGTCCTCCTGGCACTGTATGAATGACAGTAATTCACACAGCATTACAAACCGGTGTGGAAAGGCAGGATGTTGCCCCAAGGAACTCACAATCTCATTGAGACCAACCGGAATAAACAAAAACAATCATCTGTGTTATGTATTGCATTGTATTGATGTATATGTTATAGGATTACAGAAAAGACAGTGTGCCAGGTCTATCCTTCTGCAAGGTCACAACATAGGTCCCCAAAGGAGAGAACGATGGATATTAAAATACAAATAGACACTACAACTGATCTGTTTTATCTAGAAATGAAAGGATCTCAGAGGGAACCTATGGTACTCGGAGGAGCAACCCCACACTAACACTTTACATACAAGTAACTCAGCATAGACCAGGGGTGGCCAAACTCCGTTAACGTGCAGCTCACAGAGTCCCATACGCCTCCCACCCCCCATTCTCCACTCACCAGACTAGGGGGAGCTCAGAGCTTCTGCCCTCAGCAGGGTGGTGGGGCTAGAGGACTCTGCCCAGCGGGGAGGCGGGTCTCTGGGGTCAATACATTTGGCCACCTTGGCATAGAGTCTTTGTTACAGATTACATTACAATGCACTGGGATTTGAAAAGATATGTACTTCACTCAAACAGCAAAGCACTTCCCCCTCCCTTACCCTAATCTATTAAGGTGCCCGCCATAAGCACCTACCATACTGAAATGCCTGCTTGCTGCCCTTCTCCAGCTGGATGACAAGAGCCAAGGCCAGAGCTGCAGCTGGGGCGACGTCCCAGAGCAGAGCAGAGCTGCGTTCAGGGCTGAAGCTGTGGCTGGGGGGAAGGGGGGGGCTGGAGCTGCAGTTAGGGGCTGAGTGGGGCTGAATGGCCCTCCCTCCCCGCCCCCCATAGGGGCTGGCCTGGGCCCCATTGTGTCCTCTGAATATTCCTCCATTCCCCGCCAGGGGGCACATCCCACAGTTTGGGGACGACTGCTCAACATCGTCTGGTTCAGTTCTTACCTTTTGAGATTTTGTTTCCATTTTAGGTCCCCAAACTCAGAAATAAAATGAGCTGAAACAGTCTGATTTCACTGGGTTTCCATAAATTAGTCCAAACACATTCAAACTAGGCCCAAACATCACCTGTGCTGAGGGAGGAAGAAAGCAGCAGCACTAGATGGTTTAACCAATGCATCTTGGGAGGATTACAGTTCAGAAATCTAGCTCCTTTTCCAGGCCCTGGCCATCTCTTAGGCAGAAAAAGCCTCATCCATGCCAACAAAGACCTGCAATATCCTTAAGTGAGCTAGCCTTCATATCTCCACTAAGATTAAACTCACAACTTTGTCAGATGTACCATTCGGATACTTCAGGCTGGAGTAGGCCAATAATTCATTTCTCTTTAGAAGGAGCCCGGGGAGAGAGATTTTTATTTTGTATTCACTACTTCTCTGCTCTCCCTCTTCTGGGAAATCTTCCCTCTTGATAATTTCCCTGACCCACCCTTTGCCTGGAACACAAAAAGAAAAGAGCCACACGATAGGAATTTGAGGTTATATAGATAACCATTTTTCAATTGGCTTGTTACACCATTTTATTAATGAGGCTTTTCTGAAGGGGTGGAAGTCTTCATCTGGAGAAAAGTAGCCAAAGGGACAGGGTTCAGGCCTGGTATCTTGACTGCCAGCTTTGAACTACCTTCTGCCTGAACATCGGGAGCAGCAGCTCAATTGTAGAGGACCATCAGAGATACTGGGCCAGATTCAGATCTCACACCAATGTAAATCAGGGCAGTTCCACATCTGTAGGGCCACATGTTTGTGAAACTGGTGTAAGTGGGATCAGAATCAGGTGCATGATATAACAAGAAAGGAGCAGATAAGCCAATTTTGTATTGCTTTTTAAACTTCCTGTGAAATCTCATTATGCTGGAGCCTTGGATTTGGGTGTGAAACTTGACTTCAGGTGCAGCAGACACAACCATTACCTTTTGAAGGGAGAGTCGGGGTTTGTGGAAGCTGGTAAACTGATGGAGTTGGATGGACATGATGTGAGTTTGAAAAACAAACAGCTGGTCTATAAATAGAAAGAGTAACACACCTAATTTCCAAAGGAATGTGGCATCTAGCAAACACACTAGTATCACCTCCACAAACAACAGCTTGTGGCCATTATTCATGGATTTAAGCTTGTGCTGAGATACTGCATTCTTTTATATTTATATGACTCACAAATGTCAGTGGTTTCAAGTTTTTGGTGGGCGGTGCACTCCGCGTATTCTCTGTCATTTCCTGAATTTTCAGACAGTCTCGACCTTTATCGCCCAGTAAGTCAGCTGAATATACAGACAGGAAGAAAACTGTGCAGAAGTGAGCACACACAAATCTAGTCACACCAGCAGAGGAAACAAGTGTTCTCTCACTACTCCCCAATCATTTCACAGTTAGAACCAGTACACACAAACCAACAGGCACAATGACATTTCTGATTAGTGTCTAGTGGAGAATTTTTGAAGAACACTATCGTTTCCTAATTACCTCATCCAAGTGACTGGTCAAATTCATCCTAGGTGCCAGAATGTGTAACACTCGCTGGCACCAATGGAAGGGCCATTGATGTCAGGGCAGAATTTGGACCTGCACTCCTTGCTGGTCCAAGGAATGGAAAGAAAGGAGCTAGTAATTCGCTTGTGGGCACATCTGAATCCGTGCCCAACACTAACTGTGCCCAACACTAACTGTCAATGCTATTTAGCACTTGCAGAACTCGGATATTCAGAACAGGTGACAAAATGTTACATTACAGCAGCAGAATAGTCAATGTTTATAAGCAAATAAAATGTAATGTGACTCTCTCAATTGCTCAGCATTGCCAGGAAATATCCACATAGCAGCAGACTTGAGACACAGATATTAGGAATTTGTTTTCAACAAAGACACTAATAAGTCTGGACCTTTAAACGCAGAGATGTTATCTGCTTTGCTTTTCAGTCTGTGGCTCTCCTCACAGCACTCACTTGTGTGAAAATAGCTGTCATGGTCCTTACTTCTTCTTCTCTAATTACTGCTAGGAAAATGAACACTCTATGAGGATTTCCCATCACATGTAATGACGCTGAATAATGCAGAACCACCCAACTGTATGTGGTCCCATTGTGCTCTGGTCAGAAAACACAGACATGCCTGATCCATGTATCAGTCAGAAAGCCAGTTTTTTACCACGGAAAAAGCAACGTCATGTTTCATTAGCTGCCCAGAACTACTGAGTGATACCACTCTGGAGTTTACAAAACTCAGATCAGCATAACCCGTGACAAAATACTAATTTATTTTAACATGCTTGTTGCACAGCAGCTATCCTGCCATCAAATTAAAACCCAAGAGTCACATAACTTTATAGCAACTGAAGAGAGAGAAATTCCATAAACTATCCCTCTCTGCCAAGAATGACTTTTCAGAATAACAAATCCGTTCAAGCAGGAATATGTATGTCCACAATGCTGAAAATTTACACAAAAAGCACAATCTGAGGGACAATCGGGTCACTGGTGTGTGACTTCAGTAATTGTAAGGATGGGCATCACTCCTTATACATCAGTTACCTGCCTCCAAGCTATTCATAAAGAAAAAACATTTTCACCTCTTATAGATTCACTGTTCAACAGTGAGCCTGTCAAGAGCATCCCTGTAACTGTGAATATAGCAGGGATACATACCTGGCCTCATCTCAACTCCAAACCCTGCATGCCCTGTATAACAGGGGTAACAGCTTTTCCAGAGATAGCGGTAGTGAATGTCAGCAGCACCTGGGATGCCACCAAAAAGGTCTGTGCACCAAAGTACCATCCAAAAAAGCCTCTGCTCCTTTCCCATGGTGAAAAGCTAATGAGAATAAAAAAGTCAAAAACAGGATCCCAGAGCAAATTAAAGAGAAAATAATATCAAGCTACAAAAGCGGGGGGGGACCCTTAGAGTCAAATAAAACCACCCCAGAACATGTCTGTCACCTACAGGGCAAGCCATACACAGAGCCAAGCTGCCGTGCAAAGACCCACAGATGCACAATGTGCCGTGGTAATAAAGGCTACTGCTAACAACATATGTCTTTTGGAACCAAGCTTTCTTAAGAGCCCTCCCACATCCCTTCCCTTTTATGTTCTCAACTTTCGACCCGCCCCCGCAGGTAAAGGCCAAACCCAGCAGAAGTGTCTCCACCCTTGCATTCACTCACTCTCCCCTCCCTCCTCTGCTCTGCTTTTTCTTCTGTCCTGAGCCAGAATTTGTGCGTGACATCACATTCCTCGAAAAACCACACAAACTGAAAGAAACCAAAATATTCCTGGCTGGGAGTATTATGGGGAAGCTGGGTTTGGGCCAAGCTGGAGTTCTATAATTGACCATGTTAGCAAAAAAAAAAAAAAAAAAAAAATGGGAGCATTGGGGGGAAATGTGTGTGCGCTTTATTAAATCAACACCACATTTTGGAAAGTCCTGCCTAGACACTACTAGTGACTGTAGAGCAAAATATGCTAAGAAGCTCACATTGTGGAATAAGAAGAGTGGCAAAAACTCTGACAAAACAAAATAACATGAGTTCCTTTGGATGGTTAAAATAGACCATCAATTAGTAGATAATTATGTCCCCATTGCCGTGGCTTTACAGTACAGTATGTTAAAATGAAACATAAAGCAGACTAGGTAATAGCTGCCCCTACCAACTCGCCCAACTTCAATAGTCTTAGCCCAAATCCAAGTAAATGCTGGCTAAAAAGGGTCGTCCTGCACACTGCACTGAACTCTCTCTTCTTGGCAGAAAGTGGGAGGGACTGAATTCTAGAGATGAGGACTCTTCACCCAAAACATCTTGTCTCCAGTTCTCCAATGTCCAGCTCTAGAGATGGGTATTAGAAGCACTTCAACTGATATCATGCACCTAAAATGATATCTATACACCTAAAATACATGCAAAATTCGGTGTCATAATTTAGACCTACAGATTATTATGATCATCTTCATATATTGTTAGGGCTTTTCTTAATAGACAGTAGGTCATGACTAGAACTGTGTGAATAGTGCAAAAAATATTCTGCAAATAGTGGTTTAAAATTGTTTATGGAGTCACTTTGATTGTCTTTGCTTCTTTAGGTTTGCTGTTTCCAGGCAGCAACAGGCACTGAAACAAAATGCCAATTGCAGAATATTTGCAAGAAGTGATTTCTGAATTTGGCCAGCTCTGTTCCTGACTGATGCACAGGAACATACTTCCTGTTTCTCAAATGGAAAATAAAGAGCCACACAGCCCTGCCTATGTGAGCAAGAAACACAATTATACACTGTTCAGTACTGGATAATGTTACAAATGAAACTTTGCATAATATTAACACTGAAAAGTATTTTGATGGCTCAGGGAATTAAGATTCTGGGCCAGACTAAGAATTTTGCAAAAACTATTGCTTTTGTTTTGGTGCACATCACTTTTGTGGGCAAATACTCTAACTATGCATGAAAATGTGGTAAATGCTTGTGCAATAGGTCAGTTAATTCAATAGCCACCTGTGTGTGAAATTACTGTAATGACACGCATAATCCCAGTACTGTATTTGCACACATAGCTTGGGCACACAAATGGACAATGGCATCTGCAAAACTCTCAACATTGTCAGATACAGCCTTTCCCTTCTATGTCACTGGCATTAATATACGTTATTAGCAATCAAAAACTACTTACTATCTGACAACTGTTCTGTGACCAGTATGAAATGAACTGGTGGTCTCATTTCAACTCCTACACACATGTAGATTACGACAGACACTATTTGGTGCTCTTGCCTCAGCAGAGAGGTCAGGAGCTAAACAGGTAATACAGACTTCACTCTTATCTCTAGAGGTTGTTCCTCCAGCTATGGGATGAAGCACATGGTTGAGGGAGTTGGAAAGCTAAAATTGCCCTTGTATGTGGTGTACCTAGTCTATAGGTAAAGACTTTGGTCATCAAGATTCTCAATCTTGTACCTTACATGAGAAATCAATTCACTTAAAAAATAAAGACAAAACAACAAAACAGCATTCTGCTTCAGCTGTGAAAAGAAACCCAGTTCCAACTAGCATAATCAGCTAAAGGTTATCAAGTGCAGTTTTTCTTACTCTTTCTAAGGCTAAATTAACACAAGAATTATATTTCAAACCTGGAGATTTTAAAAATGACAGTAAGAACTGACTGTTCTGAAAAACCGTGCAGATCCAGTGGAAACCCATCTGCTTTATACCAGTGGACTGTCTGCTTTATACCTTCCCAGAACTTGGCTGTATGTAGTGAGATAAGCTAGGTAGCACTCTAGGGGTTAAACTGGCAACAGAACATTGGAGTTACTGCCCTGTATTTTTCACAGTGGCTTGTTTTTAGGTGGTCAAATTCTGGATCTCAGGGGCAAGTCAAATTCTGGAGGTATTCAATAAGGCTGCCCTGTTCCAAAGGGTTACACAAGCTGTCCAAGGACCGTCACATAACTGGCAAACATTAGTTTTGGCTTTGCTAGTTTCTGCACTCCTGTGAACCGTACATTATATATACCAGTCATATTAAGGGCTGGAGATGACTAAATTATGTTTTCAATAAGCATTCAGATTCAGAATGACTCATACAAATTCTTTTTAGTATTTGTTTTACTGGTCACCTAGGAGCCTGAGCCATGGATCAGAATCTCATTGCACTAGGCGCTTTACAAACACAGCACAAAAAGGTGCTCCCTGCCCCAAAGAGCTTACAATCGAACAGTAAGATAACAGATGGATACAGACAGACAGACAGGGAGTACAAGGAGAGAATGAGACAAGATTAGTCAACATGATTGGCAGCCTTATCATTGTTAAGGTTTTTATAGGCATCACTGCAAAGGAGAGTTTTAAGGCGAGATCTGAAGTAGGATCGTCAGGTAGCTTTGAGGGTATTTATAGGGAGTTCCTCCCAGGTATGAGGGACAGCATGGGAGAAAGCACAAAGATGCTTGTTTGAACAAATGCTAACATATTGTGCATCACGCTATGTACACAGTACCACACCATGAGCCATTTATCTAAGTTACTCCATGCACAAAAGGCATCCTTGGGAAATTACTGAAAAGGGCTGTATGCAAACATTGATTAATTGAGTCTTGCCTTGGACTGATACATGTGTGTGTGTGTGTACACATGCTCATGGTCGTGTGTATGGTGGGAATCTGTGTACATGTGCTGTGTGAGAGTAAAGTGTGAAGAGGCAAGTCTATCAGTCCATGTGCAATAATCAGCATGCGTTGTGCATGGGTGGCTCTGTGCATTATGAGTTGCATGCATCTTGTGTGGATATGTGAATGTTTGCATGTGTGTGTCTGAAGGAGAACACTACTAGGTTCTATTAAAAAACAAAACAAAAACAAACAAACAAAGGTTAGTTCTGCACAAACTTGTCTTTTGAATTAAGATGCCAACTGAATAATGAAAAACTCCCACATAGTACAGTCTAACTAATGAAATAATACAAATATAATCTCTCCTGGAATGTTTAAAAACATGAATACTTGCAATTCATTTCTGAAAGTCTAGGAGTCTATGCTAATCTCTTCAAGGATATTTTATTTTACAGCATACAAAACCATTTTTTCCAAATGTTTGTGTAAGCAAGGTTTGAGCGGCACTGCCCCAGCTCAGTCAGTTGAAAGGGGGGAGCACTTTATTTGCATGGGCTCTGTATTTGCACGAGTACAATTAAGTACTTAACATAATATCACTGTATATAGGTAAACACACCTACGTGCTGGGCATGATGGGAAATGGTTAGTATGGCTGGTTATGGGCTACAAACCGTTTTTGTGTTAACTGCTGGGGTAATGAAATGTTGTCCTTCAATTGTATGACCAGATGGCAGCAGAACTGTGCTTAGCCGGTTCTAATGAAAAATTCACTCTCAACTAAACAGAGCGCAACAAGGGTGGCAGACGGATGCCCCAGCATTGTAACGGCAGCAGGGAGGGGGTGAGAAGTCTCCTGTTGAGATTTCACTAGTCCTGGCAAAGGGCTTCCCATAGGCATCGATTGACTATCTCCTCCCACTGTTAAAATGTAGAATTAATTATTCCTCTTGGAGTCTTTTGTCTTGTTAAAAAGCAGGGACATTGTTCCTGTGTCAGCAGAAGCTTTTCCCATGAGCTGAAAGCTGAAATTCACTGAGAGCTGAAATCACTAGAGGAACGGGGAAACCTTGACTGACAACCAGCAGAGAGGAGCCAGGAGGGTCGGTGCCTGCAGATGGTCGGCGCTTACAGACGGCGGGAGCCAAGAGCGGCTGGGCTGCAGATGGCGGGGACTTGCAGATGGCAGGAACCAGGAGCAGTCGGCACCTGCTGACAGTGGAAGTCAGTAGCCGGGACTCAGCAAGGCCCAGAGGTGGCAGAAGGCAGCAGCGGAGAGGGCCTGGTCAAGCCCATGTCCAGCAGGAGCCTACACAAGGGGACTGGCTGAGCCCCCAACTAAGAAGTGGACACTGCAACTATGATGGTCAGTACAGGGGGAAAGCAAGAAGGGAGAGGCGAAGGACACGCTCCTGTACTCTGGGGTGGGTTTGGCTCATTCAGTTCATGAATTCTGTTTGCACTAGTTCCAAAACCAGTGCTGTGTTCCTTCCTCCCTTTTATTAAAAGGTTTACTTTCTACACTCAGACTCTGCGCTTGCGAGAGGGGAAGTATTGCCTTTTGGGGATAGTGTGTGATTTCCCAGGTGACTGGGTGGGGGCTCAAGCCGGTTTAGTGTTGTATCATTGACAGGAACCTCTAGATACAGAACCTGGACCTTTGCTGCTGCTGGCTCTGCCTGGCAGAAAGGTTACATTTGCACTGATTGCTTCTGAATAAAGATCATGAAGAAAAAGATGATTAGAGTGCTAATACAAACATCCAATTGGTATTAAAAAGACAATTAATTTGCATTATTTCACTATGTATTTCATCTGTCCACTGTCCGTGCACAATGCTAACAGAAGCCTACGAACCACACCCACACGCACCTAAGCCAACAATTACAACCCAAACAAAAACCTTTTGATTGTATTTTTCTTTTTGTTCATGAAAATGAATGCAGCAAGACTTTGACATTAAGGTAACGCCTTAGAGTTTTACACTGTCCTCTAATGAAGCACAGATATCCCATTGATGCCAGTGGAAGCTGTACATCTAAACGTTAGTCATTATGTGATCCTTAATTGCCTTCATAAACACAGCATATGTTCAAAGACAGGATTATCTTTTCCAAGAGGTGGCTGAATTGATCTGTTATTACTACGCTGTTGTAGTTTTTCAGTCAATCTTGTGCTGGTGAAAGGTGCCACTATTTAAATGCAGAATAAGTACAACACGGAGAGACACAGAGCAAGCTTCCAATTCCCTACCCCACAGACGTGCCTCAACACATACCTGGAGGGAACGCTTGGTGACAGAAGAGTTCAGTCTCCATGACCCATTAAATCTTTTCATTTATTTAAAGGCTGTAAAGGCTTTTCCATGGCACTCACCACCCTAGCACCTCAGCACCTTGCAAACATGATTTAGTCTCACACTGAGGTAGGGTATTATTACTATTCACATTTTACTAATGAGGAACTCAGGGACTGAGGTGGTGAAGTGACTTACATGGGGTTACACGAGAAGCCAGAAATTGAATATCCATTTCCCAAGTACCAGGTCAGATAATTAACCATAAAACCACGCTTCCTTTCTTGGCCTTTCAGCTCACGCTGACGTCAAGAGTGACAGTTAATGCCAACACTGTTTCATTTGTATTGTCGTGTAGATTGGACCCGCTAATTTCCTACAGGCCAGCAGACAGTTCTCAAACCACGTTTTACCTAAAGTGGATTAGAAGTGGTGTTTTGAATCCTAATCCCTGCCAAAATGTCTGCTGCGCCCTAACTGGTACAGCCATGAACAGAGAATGCTTAATCCTAAATATACTTCAGAGTGGTCTTAAAAAGCCAGCATGACATTATGGTGTTTTAACTCATGCTTTAAGAACACAAAATCCCAAAGATTAAACAGCAAGTAAGAATAACAAGCCAAAGGACACTGACACATCACGCAGCAGAACTTGCTACCACCACACGTTACAAGGTAATAGATCCCGGAAAACAAAGCACTCCCCCAATGCGGACTGCAATCTTTAGTGACGAAGCACAAAGCCAAGAGTCCTCCCAGTCCATGACTGACATCAAATGAAGACTCCTGCCTTTCCCATCTGACACTCAGCCAGGATCCCCCCCCACGCTGTGATCAACGTGGTAAAGACTTCTGCCATCTAACACCAGAATCTTTGCTTTATCCCCCCCAGGAATGACATAAAACCAACCTCCTCTTCCTCCTCCCATGCGACTGATACTTAGCTAACCAACTGCAAGTTGGTTCTCCCATCCTGCAAGTGACACGTGACCAACAGCTCTCAAACCCTGCAACTGATAACATGGTCTGAAAAGGTTGGGGAGACGTTCTCCATATATTTAAAAAACAAAAATCTGTATTTTGGTTCTTTGCCCTATACGGACTGCCCTAGAGAGCTAAATCTATGGGAGAACACCCTGTATTTGGTGTCTCCAAAGTTTCAGTCCTCTTGTGAACCAAACTGAGAACAAGAGAGCAGAGAGTATGGCTGAGGCATGGTGTTTCTCTAGCAATCACCAAGGTGAAGAAACTTTAGTGGATTTTTCTTTGTATTAATCTGATTAAATAGTTCTAAATTAAGGCAGTGAACTCAAGTCAGTAAGGAGCCACACCAATTACTCTAAGAAAGCAATAATGTTACCAATTCTTGTGCTATGGAAGATAAGATTCTAAATTTTAAAAAATTGAGGGGTAAGTGTAGCTTATTGTATTTTCCCGAGGCCAACTCATAAAACACAATGAGCTTTCTGGAATGTTTCATAACATGGTGTTCATACGAATGGAGGCGTATAGCAGCTCCTTTTAGTGGTATTATTTGGCCATAGCAAAATCTCAAATTAAAATTTGTGGTTTAGACTGCAAAGAATATCACTCCACGATGAATAGGCAACACTGAAAGAGTCCAACCCAGGAGGAAAACAACAGCCTAGTGCCACTACAGTAGTAGTTTCCAAAGGAAGGTGGACTCTAGTCCCTTGTCACCTTAGTGGACTCTTCCACATGTGGGCAGCTTCCTAACATTTCATGAACCGTTCAGCTCCTCATCATACTCGTTCACTGTAACACACTGCATGCTTGTAATTAATATTCTGCGTTTAAAAGAAACATTCTAAACCAACAACTCTGACAGTTGCTTTATGGAAGAAGCACGATTTTTCTAGAAAAGGCAGTATTTTTTAAGAACCATTTATACAAAGGAAAGTCAGTTAAAACTGCTGATGTGGTGTAGCACGCTAAGCTGATACAGCGCACCTTTCATTCACCCTCTGATCTTCGTGTACCCATTTGGAAGGTCTATTAAAGTCCTAAATGGCCAGCTTACATGTATGAAATCAATGGATGTTAGGAGCCCAAATACATTTGTGGATTTGGGCCTACATCCTTAGCACCTTATGCAATGATCTGTCAGACCTTTCAAATTAAACAAAATTGGGATGTCCCACTCTTTGGATGGGGGACTACCCAGGAAATGCTGTTAGCGATTATGCAGGTGACACTGAAGTCTCTGAGTCAATTATGAATACCATCACACAGCTTATTCATCCTGCTCTTTTTCATATGTATTGGCACCACTTGATATGTTTTCTGCATTGAGAAGAAGTGCAGGTTCCAATCTGTTTAGCTATGACATTCTGACTTTGCAGATTAGCAGCCTGGCTGTTCTATCATTGTGCCGTGTTGTAACACCGGCTTTGGAAGAGTCACATAAACAAACAACACAGGACATTTAACACATACCAGTCACAGGCTGAATGCTCAAATGTATTCCAGACAGATTTTTGAACCCCTCTAAATGTGCATAAGGAAAATGTTAGTTGATAATTAAATAAACAGAGCACCCTTTGTGCAGAATTACGTTTGTTTCATAAAATCCAGTTAAAATTTGAAGTTTCATTTCAACTGATGTCCCTGTTTTCAGAAGGGTTTCAAAAGTTCAAAGATGCTTCCTCCATGAATAAGAAATTACATTTAGACAGATGACCTAAAAATAACAGTTTGTAAGGACCATACTTCAGAGGTCTTGGGACCTCTTCCTAGTCATGCTCAGTACACAGTACTGTATGCACTGCTGTTTGGAAGAGTTCTTAATTTTGTACTGGATCACTGTCCCACAGTTACCCGCTTTCCTGCCAGTAAAAAAGCAAAAAGTTACATTTCAGTCTGTGTAGGTTTGTGAGACACAGAAAATTCCAAGATGGTGACAAACATTCTGCACAAATTCTACAACACAATAGCAACTAACAACAACAAAACGAATGGCCAGAAACTGTGCCATGATTCTGAACTTGCTGAAGCTTTAAGATCTGTGGTTGAACAACAAATGGGTACACCTTGTTTTATAGTTCTCGGTCTAAAAGTTGTTGGTTATATCGTGATACGGTTTGAGAATGCTAGCCCTAGCAACATTTTAGCCTTTAGACTCCAGTTTTTCTGCTGAGATGGAGCTTCTTATTTCAGAACTTACCTGGAAAGCCTCCTGGTATATTAGACCTTCAAGTCAGATTCTGCAGTCACACTCGCAAACACTCTGCAGTCTCCTCTTATTGATAATGCTGCAGGTATCAAGTGGGTCTGCACTTTGCAGCTAGTATATTGTGAGACCTATCGGCTTGACAGATGAATTTATTTGTCACTGAGATGCAAAAACAGTTCCATAGTTAAGGCTGCATCCCACTTTTGCCTTTGATGGGACTTTAAAGCCTCCTATTTAGAAGTATATGTGCCCACTGTCTCTAGGCTTCTACGTGAAAGGCTCCATTAACTCCAAACTCTAATCCTCAATAGTCCCACACATGAACCTTGAACCCCAGCCTAAATCTGTTTGAGATCCAAACACAACCTCATCAACCCAGGTATAGTATTAAACTGATACCATGCTTGAACGAAGACAATAGGCAGCCTTTCCATTCACAGGAGAACAGGGAATAAAGAACTAAGAAGTTTCCCCAAATAACTCAAAAAAAGAAAGCTGAGTGGAAACATTTTTCAGCACCTCCCACTCACACCTGGTTAAAGCTGCCTGTCTCTCTCTGCTCTGCCTGTCTGTACTTGTGGGGAACAGTGAGTGCCCTTGGTGGGCAGTCATGGGAAAGATCCCAGGCAGATGTTACCCCAACCATCATAAAAAAGAAGAACAGGGTACATTAAAAGTATGGCAATGAACCTGTCATTCTAGTTGCTAATGTGTTCAGAAACATTCCAGGATTGCAAATCTTGAATTTTGCTGAAAGTTTTGGAACTTTTGATTGTAAGGGCTTGAATTCACTTCAAACTATTTTTTACACTTTGCTAAAGAAAACAAGGGTGCATGCAAAGGAGACGCTCTGGTTTTAAAACCCCAAGACCAGTATACTTGACACAATAACATTTGTCAAATGACACAAAATTTTTTTTTTTTTTTTTTTTTTTTAAAGGTGGGGGAAAAGGGAACTAGAGTAAAATTAACAGATTGTGAAAGGGGACGTGCTAGACTTTTGCTTGTTTCAATTGTAAATTGTTTTCTGGCAGCCCTGTCCACACTATATCTGCAACTGTACTACCAACTAGAGCTGGGTGAATATTTTTGGGCAAATAGTAAATTCACTGACAAATGCAGTTTCGGGGTAACGGAAACTACTTACAAATTCAGGTTTGAAAAGTCACTTAAAATAAGGTTCAAAATGTGTTGTCAACTCAAACAAATTGTTTTGTGGATTTTCATTTCTGCCAGAAAAAATGGGGGGAAATCAGTTTCCATTGGAAACAAAACAATTTTTTTCCTGATTTATCGATTCTCCCACCATATGGAAAAACCAATTATTCCCTCAGCTCTGCCTGATAGCTTGCCTGGGGACTTTTAAATATGGATGTGTGTAGCATATATGCGCACAAGATCTTTGTTTTCTTTAACAACCCTTCTACCTAAAGACCAGAGATGAAATTCTGGCCCCACTGAAGTCAATGGCAAAACTCCCGTGGACTTCAGTGGGGCCAGGATTTTACCCCTCTTAGTCAGTTGCACTGTCTGAGTAAAACAGCTCTTAGAAAATTCAACCCAAGGTTGGATGAGAAACCAAGCTCACCCCCTGCTACTGGATGTTATTAGCATTGTTTTCACCAGACTGCCAAGAGAAGCCTCCTCTGACACGGCTTCATGAAGATTTTTTTACTTATCCAGTTTGGGAACATGTTAGGGCATTTAGCTGCTATTTGAACTGAAGATGGTTATCGATCAGAAAAAGTGGCTGTTTCATCTTCTAAGTCTCTATCTGCTATTATATAACATTATATACTGGCACCAGTACCTGCTGATACTGATCCTCGAAGGGAAACTTACTCACTAGAGCTTGCCACACCTCTAAAGAATTGCTCTAAAGAGTCAAGGACTTGTTTTTTGCCATACAATGCAAAAACCTATGTTAGTGCAACATACAGACTGAGACATTAAATGCTCCAAAGAGTAACCTACCATACATAGCACATTCAAAAAAGAAACCTAATATTTATAGAAATATTTGAAGGCATGATAGAATTATCACCTCTACAGGTGAGGTGATGAGACATCCCTGAACTACAGTCTGATTAAGCCACCTGCAGTGATGAATCATTCCTGTGCTAAACTCAGCCAATCCACAAGCTAGTCTGGTGACTCTCAGGGCAGGCATATAAACCTCACAGGAAAGACAGCAGCTCAGTCTGCCCAAGGTCACTTCACAGCTTGGAACTCTCCCCTGCCTGATAGTGGTGATGGACTCCACAGACCCCAGCGTGCTTCAGCGCTGCACCCAGCCAGACACCTGTCTTGTTCCAACCCCACTCTCCAGTTTCCACCCTGATTGCCACCGCACAGACTACTAAGTCCAACTTCCACTGCTTCAACCGCAAGGCATGATCATCCACCTCTCAGTTTCTGACACTACACACAACATATTAATGATACTCAATACCACGTTTACAATAAGCATCTAAATAGGTTAGATATTTTTGGTGGGGCAAGATCCCTATGGGAGTGTTCTGAATAGCTACTCTCAGCGCTAGGTCATCAGTTCGAATTCAATTCATGTCAATAGAGATGCAAATTGGTACCATTCAGTCCAACAGGATTTCCAGTAAGAAAAGCAAGTTTCAAACTTTAAATATATTTTTGTGTCTCCAGCACCTATCAGTTTAGACAGGACTAAAAATGCCACAGGAATCGACTCTCTCATGAAATGTCTGCCCTTTATGGTCCCAGCTAATTAAAAAACAAAACAAAAAAGTTTAACTGAGTTTGGGGCAAAAGTTCATCTCAATTTTAATTTTAGCCAAACTGTTTTGCTCATCTGTATTGTATAACAGCACCACATAGCTTGTACTCACCGTGTAACTGGTCGGTTCACACCGAACAATATCAGGAACCCCTTAATCATCTGAGACTCTAATCTTTGTCCAGGGAATACTGGAGAAATTCAAAATGCCTTAACTTGGCTCAGATAAGGACAAAGCTGTTTATTTCACACATCTCAATAACCCATGTAACAAGCCAGGAAATACTTTTCAGCTATTTTCAAAAAAAACATGACAAATATACAAAACTGGCAAGAATTAAACATTTTTTCTCAAAAATTCTTTGATGTCCAAACTAATGTTCACTAAGATGGTTCTCTCCCAGTTTGTCCGTAATATTATTAACTACTTTGAACAGTTTCTTTTTTCTCCCACTAAGCAAACCAGTGCAGCAAACTGATAATTCTACTATAAAACATGTAATAATACTAATATATCTATATCATATGCTGAGTTGGGTGCTTTAACTCTTACTAAAGAAAATATGCTTTCTTTATATTTTTAAATCCTGTAAGAATTTGGTAAAGGTGTCCTTTTCATACAGTTTCAGCTAGCGCTCGGATTGGCATATATTCAGAAAAAATACAGCTAATTCTTGGCTCTGGCTAGCAAATAATCTCTTGTAATATTCTGACACTGAGCTCCAGCCATCCCAAAAATGCAGAACTGGTACAGCAGATAATTCCTAGGGAGTAGGGTGAAAGTTTAGCAGGAAACTACACACGGTGTAATTGTAATGAATTCAAGCTCTAGACGGAGGAATGTCCATGTGATTGAGACTTACTTTGCGGAGTAGACTATTACATTGCGTACTTTCACCTTATTTTCACTTTACAGAACATACAAATGTGTATCTTTTTTCCTATTTTGTGAAAATAGAAATTCAAAGTGGAAGATGGAAACAATGTAAAGATAGACAAATCCTGGCCCTGTTAAGACCATGGCAAAACTCCCACTGTCTTCAATAGGGCCAGGATTCATAAAGCTTGATTTTCATTCCAGTCTCAAACCAGACACTCTTTTTCCACCCACAATTATTTGTGGGTGCAGCTGGTATCATTTTAGATGCCTGTGCTACTGATTGTGCCCAGAAACCGAGTACTTACAGTGCATGACAATGACATCAGGAGTGTGTGCAATTTGTAGGCAGAAGAAAGAGAGCCTGTCCTTTAAAAATCTGGCTGTTAGGATTCTAACTCCTGGGCTTCTCTAAAGACACGGACTTGTAAAAACCTCCTTATAAACATAATGATCATGTCTAAACTATGGCGTGGAATGATCCTAGGGTATTAACAGAGCTAGAAAATGAGAAGACTTCTCCTCCTGGAAATTCAGCACCACCACCTGGATTTTATAGAATGATCTATTAATTTATCATTCAAAGAAATGCTTCTTCCTAATGGATAAGGAGCTGTTCATTATATTCACATTCTGTACCACCCTCAATCACCTTGTTAAATTACTATTCCCAAAGTAATTTAAACACAAAAAGACAGTGTACCCCTCAGAGATGATTTTAGAAGGGATGACACTAATAATCCTGAACAGAAGGCCACATGACTGTGGACAATCCCTGTCACACTTTGAGGAGCATTAAAATGACATTCTGTGCCCAGTCAGTATGAAATGGTTATTAGGTAATGACATGAAACAAGGAATTCCCAGCAGGGGACAGCAAAGGGGGTGTTGGCTAATAGTTTTTAATGGCTTAGACCCTTGCTGAAGGACAATTTCTTATATCAACATCAAGACAGGAGCAATATATACAGAAAATAGGCACAAGGAGGCTAGGACAGGGATTTTGACTGAAGTAAGCAAGCAGACAGTAAAATGAAATTGGATTTTCTACTAAAGCAAATACACCAGCATTTAGATACCCTGGCTGGGTCTATGCTAGCGTTTTCCTTCTAATTTCCCAGAGCTGCACTAGCACCAGTACAGCTTCACCAGTTCAAAGGAGATAAACCAGACATCTGGAAATCAGAAATACTAACTTAGCTGGACATTTCCTTATAGGAACAGCTTTTACATACGAATTCAGTAACATCCCATATTTTTGGGTGCCCCTTCATTTTGACATACTGCTCCCATTCCCATTGTAAAGCAGAGTTTCAATTTTCAAAGAAGGCCAGTGCAAGTTATTCACTGTTTACATGGAACCCAGTGGCACGTCAGTCATGAGGGAGAAGGAATAGGTGGGCACTTGTAAGAGGAGCATTTCATGTGGAAATGGGTAAAAGGAGTGGATATTTCAGCCCGGGTGCAGAGAAAACTTTACTTTTGCATCACAGACTCTATTCTGAGGCCTGTTAACTTACTCTGAAGCCTCAAAGGTGTTGGCTGATTTAAGATGGTTTTTTTCACGTCTGGATTTGATGTCGGAAAACTCAAGGCAACTCTGCCTTTCCAGGATGTTTGTTTTAGGTTTCAGCCACCAGGCTGTAAATTAGCAGGGAATGGAAAGAAATAGGGAAATATTTCAACAGAGGCTTCTCTCTCACTGATCACCCTCCAACCTCTCCAGAACGAGGTATCAAGTTCTGCCAGATCGCTGCTCAAAACCATCAATTTCTCCCCAGAATTAGAAACTCCACCAAACTTCCCTTGAAATCTTTCCAAATTCGGCTTGAATTATTTTGCATAGCTCTCTCTCTCACTTAGCTGAAGAAACCCAAGGAAATTTAACAAGCTAAAATGATTACCAAGTCTGTCTGCTTCATTGAAAAAACAGAAAATGTTCTTACAGCAACTGTCCCAAACGGTGGTGTCAGTACTACGATATAATCAATAAATTACATTACTGGTGCCTGTTCTAGTGCTTGGCAGCATTACTGCAGAACACTGCAGAGTACAGTAATTTAATAAGAGCAGGTTTCCTTAAACTACAAATATAAACAACAACCTGTTCTCCAAGCATCCTTCCCCCTTTCCCAGAACGATCCAAACAAACCCAGCCACTTAAAATCAACTCAGCAAAAAAGTTTCCAAAACATTGTCAAGGAGGCTAAAATGCTTTGAAACCACAAATAGTCCTCCTCCTCTCACAGACGGTGCACAGCTGGGAGCGGGCACTAATAGAACCGTTACATTCCTGAAGAGAGAGCATTCAATGATTTCACTTCAGAAAAGGAAGTTCTATTAGGAGTGAGATAATAACATGTTGTCTGACAGAGAAAGATACCAGATGGCCTCTCCCAGCTAATGGCCTTTCATTCCCTTGGAAATCTGGCTGAAATTTAAGATACCAGTGCTGCCTGCCGGTAGCCAGAGGAGGTTTTCAAAAGGAAGGTACCCTAGGTGAAAGAATAAGAAACATATTGTATCTAAGTGCATAAGTGAAATCCAGCAGTTAAGCTGCAATCAATTACGTACGGAGCTTGTAGTTGGTGTATATTTTGTACAGTATTTGTTCTCCTAGCTACAATTGTTGTCATAAAGGAAAACAAAGTCCCACGCTCAGTCCCATCCAATATACTAAGCTGTGTTTAAGCTAAACCTGATTTCCTCTTATTCCTTCTCAAGAGGGGAGGGTGTTGGATCACAATGTGATTAAAATCTTATTTTGCATACTGAAATTACAAAAAGAGGAAGAATTCTACTAGAGTGCGGCATGATCCCAGAGGTACAGAACTGCAATCCCTGACATGGCCAAGAAAAGACAACCATACAGTGTTCCATGTGCATGCACATATCTCAAGCCAATATACGCCCAGACTCTCCTACACACTCCACAGTTTTACTCCAGACTGTACACACCTCCCTCACGAACCCCCATCCGACCTCCCCAAACACTATTACTCCCCTACTTCCCCCACATACTATCTACACTATTATTTACGTTGCAAATCATTCTGAGATACAATTTGTGTAGAATGCTCTATTTTAAATACAGCTAGATTGTACAGCAGAAGAGGGGTAAGGGTTCTGAACAGCAAAAGCAGAGTAAAGGGTCTGAACACTAAAGACACTTAAAAGCACCCCCTATAATAGCAACTCTTTCTCTACAAATCACAGGGAGGCCTGATCCCTTCTGTAAAAATTGTCAAGCATTACTCTGCTATACATTTGGCAAGACCTGGCTTTGTAACTTCAGAATTTCTAAGGCTACAAGGCAATTCTTGTAACATACATGCAGTCGTAGGAGCCCAGGGAATTCATTAAAGCCCTCCATGGCTGGTCCACGCCAGCAGGCTGTCTGTCATCCCATTCCTACCTTCACACGCCTTTCCATCTCCCTTCAGCCTCTGCCCATCAGGGCACTTGCAGTAGAAGCTGCCAATAGTATTGCAGCACTGGGACTCACAACCTCCGTTCCCGGCTTCACATTCATTGACATCTGAAAGAGATGAGAAATTGGGGGAGAAGGTGTGAGATTTAGCGCAGAGCCAAACTAGAGGGATGATTAACGTGAGATAAAAGCATGTCTATTTTTCATACACTTCTCTTTTTTATTTTTTTAAATTAAACATCCTGTGCCAATAGGAAAAAAATAAAGGGTAAACCGTGCAAAATAATTCTTCTGAGTGCATTCTAAGGGATACATTTTAGAACTGAAAACGTTGCTACTAACTCGGTACTTACCCCACTGAACATGCAGTACATGTGTTTGCATGCACAGAGAGATTTACACTCACGAATATCCTGTTTTCCCCAATAATAGCCATTTTGTGGATGAGAAATGAGAGGCTGTGATAATGGGTGCACCCTTGTATTTTGCAGAAGCAATTTATGAGGCAAGGTTTGAAAATTTTACCCTAATAGCCGTATATGTTATTTTTTAAAAGGATCAACCATTTGCATGGGTAAGAAAGATAAAAGTCACAAAGATTCACAATCCTCATGTTTCAGGATATAAGTTGGTCACTTCTCAGCATGTAATCAAATGTCATAGGTAGGTGCATTGTAGGAGGTTTATGGCTCTCATTGCAACACTCAAAAACAGCCACAAACACCAGACCTGATGGGCCATCAGTCTTGTCCGACGAAACAGGTTTCATATTTATCCTCTCAACACAGCAATAAAGTGCTACTGTAAGGTTGTAATTTATACTTGCAGCTATGATGTAATCTAAACAATCGTGAGTTCGAACCAGAGAGCACTGATAGTAACAGAAAACAGCAAAACCATAAGAATTGCAATTATTCCTTAATACCAAAATCCCCCTGATCAAAGAGGTTTCAGTTTCCATACCTGCTCATAAAGAAAGGGACCATCCATATAGAACTAAAGAAGGATGAGATGTAGCAAAGTAATTGGTCAGCAGGAGTTGACTACTTCTCAGCCAAACTTATTAAACACCCACTACACTCTCATGGAAAATTCTGAACAATATTTTATATTTTCTGTATTTCTATTTCAATCCCTTTTTTGGTCCTTTCCTACTTATCATTCACCTGAGGTTGCAGTTTTCTACTTGTGACATCATCGTGCAGATGATTATGGCATCACAGATAAATCCCTAAGTGATAATGACCCTTTTTGCATACCAGTGTCCAATAGGGCAACAATCACTTGTGGAAGATCTCTATATTTTTATGCACCGTGTTCTGATGAGCTGATGCAGAGCCAGCGCGAGGCATAAGCAGACTAAGCAATTTCTTAGGGCCCTGAGCAGCTCAAGGAGGCCCCCCATTCGCTTTTTATTATGTCTTGGGGGGGAATATTCCTGGTTAGGGCCCCCAATGGGCTAGTACTGCCTCTGAGCAGATGCCAACATCTTTATGTATATATTTCACCAGCACTTCATCAGCAAAGCACTCCTTATGACCCCTCCAACAGGCACTCCCAGCTCCTAAAGTTCTAGTTCAAACAGGAATTAATACAAGGACATCTTATGACCTGTGTTATGTGGGCAGGGTGTGGGGGGGGATCAGACCAGATAATCTCAGTGGTCCCTTCTGGCCTTATGAGCTATGAATCTATGAAAGGCTCAACAGAGCAAAAGACCCAGGGCAGAATGTAAGCTGAGTCTTCCACATGGAAGAGGAGATCACCCGGCAGACCCAACCGGAGTCTTTGAATAGCGCATGAGCATTTCAATGGGCTTATTAGACCACACATAAGGGGTAATTATTAAAGAAGGGAAGGTGAAGGAAACAGGAGAAATCCACCTTCAGATGACACATAGCAGGAACCTTGGAAAACACACATGACGAAGAGTAGAGCTGAAAACTTTACTGATGTGGAAAGCCCAAAGGATAAAATGAATCCACCTCACATCAACTACTAAGAGTCCAGAGTTTAGAAAAAAGACTAATCATCTCAAAAGACTCGTTTCCAAGATAATGGGAGCAAAATACGTGCAAAGTTATCAAATAAAACTAGCAAAAAGCCTATCTCAGCCTCTCAGAATCTAAAACCGCATTTCTGCTTTTATACTCAATATCAATTTTCAGACCTTTAATTCCAGATCAGTTCTGAACATCTCAGCAGTGTGTGGTAACTCTTATATTGCATTCTGTGAATTATTCCTTGCTGGGGACCTGTAGGGAATTGCTTTCACTACATAGCTGGCAGCAGTTGGTCATTTCAGCAAATACTCCCACAGAGAAGACAGAGTCTTTCTGAGACCAAATTTCATTACTTATCCAACATAACTTTTGTGTCATTTTTAAAAAGCAAAAACTTGAATCCTTATTTGAAAAAAAGCAGAATCATTACGGATAAATTTACACCCAGAATTCCTTAAAAAGAAACTGGAAAGACACTGATACATTGGCTCATCAGCAACTAGTAACCCTGAAAAGAATAAGCTAAAAATCATATTACTCTTGTAACATGAACACAGGTGAAGTATTGCTGCAAAGGTAACAAATATCTACATTGTACACATATTTTCTACCCATCTTTGTACATGGGCAACTTACAGTTATGTATTGATGCAAAAAGTAGTTGTTTAAACAGAAGGCATATGCCAAATGTACTTTATTACAACAGTGGTAAAATAAATCACACACACAAAACTTGAGAAAATTCAAAATAAAATATAACTTGAAAAGGAATTACCATCATCTCAGATACTACAGTGATGAGCACACTATAAATGGATGGATAGACAGATAAATAAATTAGACAAACAGATACAGGCAGGAAGACAAATGGATCTGAAAAACGTATAACAACTATGCTTTACAATAAGAATAATATAGATAATATGAAACCTAAAATTAAGATACAGTTTGAGAACAAATCATCTCAATGATCTTCACAGATGGAAACTTTACTGACCATTTTTGGGAAATTCAAAGAGTGTCAGTTTAGGCTTTTGTTAGCTAATCCCATTTAACTGTGATCCATTATTACATTTCACTGTTACTTGAATTAACTGATGGGAAATTCCTTTGTTCATGGATGCAGAGAGGCAAATTCCACTGAATGTGTTAACAAAAATAAAGCATTGTTTAGTATGTTATTGACTGGATGCTTGGTTTTTAATCTTGTCCAGGTGAGCCACCACCCACAGTCATCACCACCCAATGACTGTTCAGGGGCTTGAATGAAGCAATGAGTTGATACACTCAGAACAATTCCTAGAGGACAGATGCACCCCGACCACAAATGCCACCATCTCAACTCATACTAAGGCCCTGATCCTGCACCATTAAGCTCAATAGGAACTTTGCCATTGACTTCAGTGAGTGTAGGATGAAGCCCTAAACTCTCCCTTGTTGGCATTACATCTTTCCCACGCCAGTGTTAGTGTTCAGGGTGGATATTAATACCTTCCATTCCTCTCTATCATTTGCTACTGCTGCTTCCATCTGCTCTATCATGTTGAGATCGACTGTTCTGCCCTTCCTGATAAGGGTCCTTCTTAAGGTTTTCTCTTGGGCTGCTTCATTTCTTCACACCAGTTGGTTTCGCTTCACATAGGAGGCTGAGTGTTGGCTTCTGGAGCACATGCTCCAAAAAATTCCAGCACATCCTTCTGATTCTGGTGGAAATGAGCTATTGGCTGCGGATTTCTCAATCTCTTCACTGATGATGACGTCTTCCCAACAAATGCCCAGAATGCCCATGGAGACAGTAATGCCAACAAGGGAGCGTTTAGGGCTTCATCCTGCGCTCACTGAAGAGAGAGGCTCATGGGGCAAGACTGGCACTGCTGTTGCTATGTGCATATATCTGTTTGGTGGATACATAAAGATTTCAGTGTCCAAGGCTGTCAAGTCAACATCCCATCTAGAGCTAGTCAGGGATTTTTCAATTAAGCAGGTGTCTGTCAGAAAATGCGGATTCATCAAAACTGAAACTTTTGGTGAAAATGCATCCGTTCAGGTGAAAATTTTGTTAGGAAGGTTTCCTCAGGAAAATACTCACCTGGGATGTGGAAGGATCCAGGTTCAAGACTCTGCCTGACTCAGAGCAAGAACTTGAACCTGGTTCTCTCACATCCCTAGCCACTGGACTGTTAGCTATTCTGGGGCAGGAGTCTCCCTCTCCCTGGTTTATTTATTTTGGCAAAAATTTTCTAATGATTCTGGTTTCATCCCAATACAGAATGGAGCATTTTTTTAAAATTCTGAAAATTTTGGTGGGAAGAGAAAACCAACCCAATGAAATCAACAGAACAATAACCCTTTGACTTCAGTGGGCTTTAGGGCAGATCCTTAATAAGTATTTTACTCATTTATTTTTTAAAGAAAGTGATTGAATGATTACCTACTGAGAGAGGGGAAAGCACCATTCTTCTTTTTGGTTCCTCTGTTATATAGATACAAGATGACGCTATTCTTTAAATGAACTGCATCATATAGGCCAGTGGCACACGAGGAACTCTGCGGGCAGAAAGTTATGCCAGCATTCAGACTCAGAAATAGATTTAAGAATCAGAGGCCCAAATCAGCTGAAGTTTATGCATCCCTCTCCCCTAACCTCGAGGCACCATTCTCCCCAAAATGCATCTGGAAGCCATTAACTGGCTGCACTCCCCATCCTCTTAGTAAGTGCTGGAGATGCTTCCCATCCTGCAACATTTTTACACCTCACGAATAGGGGAAGGCTACTTTAATTATTCCAAAACCCACAGACTAACTTCATGAGCTGCCAATGTTTCTAATGTACGGCATATCAGACAGCTACACAACTTCATATTAACAGCCATTTCATACTTAAATCTCTCTGCAACCTGCAGCCAGCAACCAAGATCAGCAAAAGTCAGCTGCCTAGCAGACATGATCATTTAAGTGGAAAATCAAACAAACCATAGTGGAAACACAATTGCTTAGACAGAGGATTATCAAATGGCATTAGGGTCCCTTATACATGTGTCACTACATACATCCTGACCCTCTCATACTGTGGAGTGCACCCAGGAGTAATACTCATACTAAATCAGAGGCACCAAATTCTGCAGCAACCTCTAAAATAACATATACAAATAGGCTGCAGGGGAGATTTTTAGGGGACTCCACATCAAGGCGAAAAGAAAAAGAATATTCTACCATGGCAATACTGGGACATTTCCTATTTTCAGCCACAGAATCCAAATCAAACCCAAAGTTGGAGATGTTACATTCTGATCAGACATCTGAAATGTGTGGGGAGGTTTTAAAGAGCTGTATTGGTTCACTAACAAATTCTTGACATTTGGCACCTAACAAGACATTCTAAAAATGTATTTGTGTTCAAGCAGCTACGTCTTTGCTTTGCAAAGAGCATGTGCTATTTAAATCTGTCAGAAAAAGGAGACCAGTATGATTTTTAAGGCATTTGGTCTGGAAGTAAGAATGATGAGCTGCAGTTTTGCCAAAAAACATGTGCCTCAATGTATGCTGTACTCTGTACATTTCCTTCAGCTACTATAGATAACTCTTCATTACTCTTTATTTTCCTTCACACACCCAGAGCTGAGAGGACCCACTCACCTGCCTGCAGAGGGGGGCATCCCATTTCCATGCACACTGCAGTTAACTCTGATGAATCTGACTCGAAACTCATCCTCTGCATCAAAAGTCAAAGACAGACATAGTTCTTTGACAAGTCACTGGATACAAGTTAAGGCCAGAAACATTATTGCTGGTAGTTCATACACAGCACCTTGGAAGGAAGTCACTCTGTTCTTGGCTTTGTAATATTAATTTAAAAGTAATGCAGAGACAGCTGGATGTCCACTGTCAGCATATAACATTCAGACAATAAAAGCTAACGAAATCTAGACTGAGCTACTGATTATTTTAGACGAGTCATTTGCACCAAAATAACTCCACCTGAAATCTTGCTAAAGTTAGCATGCGCCACAAGGAAAAGAAGATTGACTGAACTCATAGCCAAGACGTCTGGAAAACTCCTGTGCAACCTTCCAGTCTGAGGATTGGAGTTAACAGGTGTATTTGTCAATTCGAGGATTTATCAATCATCAGTTTCGTTCATCCGGTGCAAAACCCACCCTGGCACCCCTCACAGTTCTACAACCGAGTCTTTGAATTTGCATCCTGAAAGTCTGTAGACAGAACTTCCAGCAGCCAAAAGCGAGCCTTCCTTTTGGCCAAGGTGATAGGATCTTTGCTGATTCTGTCTCTTCTAGAAGCTGTTCTTTGCAGATCTTAGAATAATCTTCATAATAGGCCACACAGTTTTGTTTTTCTAGACAGACAGACATGGTACCAGTGTAGAAGACACAAACTCAGATAATACCATCTTTACAGAGATAACAGTGAGTAACGAAGAACACTCTTTGGGGTAAAATAATTAGATTTTTGTTTCATCTCTGAACTTATTTGTTTCACTTATTTTTTTTAAGCAAGGGTCACTGTGACAGGCAGGATCTTCATCTGTATAATATAAATTAGGAAGGACATTTGCCCTGAAGGTCACAATACTTGGGCTCTCGTGGGCTGCCCAAGACATGAAGAGTCCAGTAACTGGGGTCTTTGACTGAGGAAACCTGCCTCTGGCCATAAAGTCTTCAAGATTAGAGCCTCCCAGCAGATCTTAACTGCCACAACAGAATTGAGAGCAAGAGGTGTCAATTATAATGTAAAGAACAGATTGCAAATTTTGGCAATTGGAATAAAATTCCAGCAGCAAGAGTGGGAGTGCACGAGATATGATTATATTCATGGTGCTGACATCAAGGATGTTGTAGGTATCCAAAAGCTGATTCTTCACCAAGAGAAGTATCAGAGGCAAAAGAGTTGCCAAGGAAGGTTCTATGGCCAAAATCCTGAGAAAGCTGAGGGCTTGCACATATCAGCAAGATTACATTAGCTGTCTGCTGTATGTCAGGAGCAAATCAGAATCTCACCAGATGAGAGCCACAACAAAATGCCAAAGAAAGAAGAGCATAAAATTTGAAGTAATACTCAAATCAACTTCTCAGTAACCACATCAGGTATACAGATCATCCAGCAAAGTACAAGACACTTGCCTATAGTTCCCTCAATTATTATTATTTTTTTAACTTTACACTTTAAGAAGATTCATACTACTGTCATCGACAGTTGGCTAACCTGTGAGGCATCACAACCTACAATTCTTTGAGATGTAGGCTGCAGTGCCTCTCCAGTAAGCAAACTAGTAACGACAGCATTTTTAAGACGATTAATAAACTGGCAAATCAAGAGCACTAAGCTGCAGTTGGTCACATTCCTACAAAACCATGAATCACACTGTCTCAGTGAAAAGCGTTCACAGAGAAGCTTACCCACACAATCCTTAGTACCTCTGCAAACAGCCATAGGCTCCAGTCTCTCTCCTGTATCCCATCCCATGTTGCTTTTTGTTCTTGTAAGATGCATGCCTCCTGGTGGCAACTTTAATACAATGCACAAGTTCTGTTCAGTGCTTATTATTTTAAACTGCTAGTTATTACTGCAATATTTGGAACCTCTGAAGCTTTGGGGAAATTTCTTGGTGTTGTTCTTCACACACAGGCTCATTTCGTACACTTAAATAAAAGGGACAAAACTGCAGCCTTCCACCAGAAATGCCCCTTGTCCCAAATTTGGACAGTTTGGTGAACTGGAACTCAGATTCCAAACAAACCCCCGCTTCTTGGTTCTGCAAAAACAAAGCTCAAGTGAAGACGTTGTTCAGAATTAAAACCTGAACTGGGCCTCCTTGGCCCTTCTCCACTTTAAGAACCAGAGGCTGGTCTGGGTATTTTCAGCTGCTGGATAAACTCCTCCACTTTATCCGTGAATTATATTGCAAGAGCTCTATAAAAAGATACATTCCCAAAGAAATGCTCTGCTAGAGAGGAGTCCTCCTCTGATTGTAGGAAGAAAGGAAGATTGGGCAAAGCATGTCAGGAAGAATATGATTATTCTCCCAACCTGAACACTTCTCCCATCTTCTAGAATCAAACCAAATGCAGTGTTCTTATAGCTCTGTTCTCCTGGCATTCCTGCATTGCCTCTGCACTCCTAGATTTTGTCTTTGACTATGGCTGAAATTGCAGTACTTTTATAATGACAGGCATCTTATAATGTACCTGGCATCTTGTGAAGGATCCTATTCTTGTCAGATTTCCAGCCCAAATATGCAGACCCAAGAGGACTGAGTAGTTTGAATAATCTTCAACTGGAGCATCTGCACCTCTGAGAGCTTGCCCAAACTCACCACACCCTCATGAAGTTTGAGATCCCCCATCACTAGAAGAAACCTCATTGCTCCTTGAACAGGAATTCACTACATCAGAACAGTCCTACAGCTGAAACAGTTAAAACAAAACAAAACTGCTCCTCCGAAGAATTCTGCTTAGCCCTGTACGACGAAGCCGGAGCTAGACAAGAGGCTCAGATACTGTGGTGAGGTGAGCCATATAGATAAAATAGCTGAGATCGGTGACAGAGAGAAAGATGTAGAAACAATCCCCAGGAAATGAGGCAATGAGCATTTTCAGGAAATGAAAACACTGCATTCTCAAAATGAGTACTGTAGAAGAGCCAGGGTTATGCTGGGAAAGAACAACGCTGCTGTGGGGTCAGACATTCCATGTCCAGTGTATAGGATGCTATGATGAAGGCAGTCACACAAGCTCTGCACATAGGTGCTGGAACTAGGGGCGCTGCTGGCTTGAAGTAATAAAACAACCCGAATACCTGGTTTCCACCGTCAGCACTCCCACTATAAAAATTGTTCAACTGCCACTGGCTCTGCAAGGACTTTGCAGCAGGCAAGCCAAAGAATAGAAAAAAGCTCAAATAAAAAGGAAGGAAATGAATGTGAAAAGGTGAAAAAATGCATGTGTCAATGTCAGCATGGAAATACATTCTCTATCACATTCCTGCCAAGAGAATTAACCTGGGATCTGACATAGTATTTCTGGAAAGCTGTATCTGGACCGTCCATGAAAAGCTATTTCCAAAGATGTTCCTTTGGTGGCGCTCTTTAGTCATTATAGCATTGGCAGTGGCTTGTTTTTATAACAGTAAGAAAAAACATTCAGCTGTCTGTAGTGACCTGACCTGTCAAGTTTCCCTCTTAATACCCATGGAGAATTAAGTATATTAAACATGAGGGCTGTGAAAGCCTATAATAAATTAGGTTTTGGGAGTGGGAAAATATAAGAAAGAATAAATGAGAAAAGTTCCAAGTTGTACAGAAAGATTTCAAGGGGTGAACTGCCCTGAGTTATTTCTTGTTTTTATGATGATGCTGTCCAACTACATTCAATAAATTATGTCTGCAGACATATATGGAATTGTTATTCTCATTTCGGATATTCTCTATGCATTGTGAACCCTTGACAATTTACAAATTGTGAGATTTACAAAGCACTTGAGGTGGGATAACTTGACATTTGGCTGAAGCTGTGTTGAAACATGGCAGTCTTGGAAAAGGGGACCAAATAAAGTAAAATAAGCAAAGCTGATACGATCAAAGAGGCCTTCCTTTTACCTCCCTCAGACTCTTCTAATTCAGACCTCAGGAGATAACCAAATATCATTGGCTGAGAAAGACATATAGACAGCACAGAACCCGCAGTTTTGTGATTCACTATCCCCCATCTCAAGTGCTTGCTACATTACACTCTCTCATAGCCGCCAGATTCCAGAGTAGGTTTTCTACATGCAAATCAATTTGCCCAAATCCTGTAATTACATGTTTGGGCAACAGGGATCACTACTTCCAGCAAAATGACTATAGTGTGTATCAAAACAGGCCAGAAAAAGTGGAGACAATGGTTTCACCTTCATTTACATATTGAAACTTTTCAAATATGCTACAGTGCACATCATAGCAAGGAAATGGAGCGTTCCTTGCAGCAGGAGGCTAATACCTGGGATGCACAAAAGTTTGTAATGAAACCCCAAGCCAAGCAAATATTTTGCCCACTTTGGGAATTCAATCGACTTCCCAAACTCCAAGCATCGCCGCTAAAAGGTGCTGAAGATCTCAAACCTGCGCTGGTTTGACTGGCTATTGGGGGCTGTTTTGTTCTTTTCTCCATCTGGTGGGTTGGGATGGTTGGGAGAAGAACAATTATTATTGTGCCTAATGCGGTACTTAGAGGCATGTGTTTTATTCTGAATGCATGGAATGTGACCTGTGACTAGACCAGTTAGCGCACAATAAATGAGAGCAGCTGTGATAACAAACATAATATTCATTTTTGGGGATAGGGAGAAAGGAGGACACAAAGTAACAGACACTCATAGATGGGGATGGATATACAGAGACCCACCAAGCCGTCACTTGTCTCTCAAAAGGAGATCCACATCTCAGCAACAAAAGAAAATACTGGGGATTTATGTGGCTTTAAAGCATCAATCAAAGAATGTAGCTGTTAGCAGAACATTCTTCCTGAGTTGAAGATACCTAACTGGATTACCCCCATGGCCCCAGATGTCAGGTCAACCAGAGTGTTCAAAGGCTGCCCCCCACATACTGAAGCCTGCTTACTGTCAGAATCTGATGCTTTTGCCTATAGTGGCCATTATGTTGATCTTTCTCTACATCAGATGCAGGAAAATAACTGCTTCTTTCTTGATCATCCCTTCCCTTTGCTTTGTCAGTAAAGGTAGCTATGCTTTTATTCCTATCCTTAGCCTTCTGACGGTAATTTTTCCATTCTCTTCCAGACTTTTAGGCACTTGTGTGACTTCTTTCTCTTGTGAATCTATCGAATACCTGTAACCACTTTAGAGAGAGCAGCTGGGACTCCCATTATGCCAAGCAGTGTTAGCGTTAATGATATTTTGCACTTCTACAATATCTTTCATGTGAGGAGCACAAAGAGCTTTGCAGATGCTAACCCTGTGAGATAGGTAACCCTTATTGGGCAGACAAGTGTGATCCCCATTTTACAACAAGTAAACTTAGGCACAAGAAAGGTTCAGTGACTTATTCAGAGTCAGCTGCAGAGTCAGGAATAGAACGCAAGTCTCCTGCCTTCCAGTTCTCTGCTCCCACACTAATCCACATGCACACACTTGCCCACACACAGACAATACCTTAAGCAGTTAATATGGGTGTGCTGATGCTGAAAACTTGGTTGGTTGACTGGTGCATGTAGCTGGTATTTGTGCCATACAGTTTAGCAACCATGTAAGAATGCTAAAACCCAAAGGCTGCTTCTACACTCTTATTGATCCTCACATTCTAAAGTCATCATTGCAATGCACAGACCCCTCCTGATAGGAACGCTGAATCCAAAAGGGGCCTTTATTATTCATAACCAGCATTTGATAAGATGAACATTGCAATGCCTGCAAAGAGCTTCCTCATTAGATAAGAACTGAACTGCTGCTTCCAGCATAGCCAGCAGGTGGCAACAAACTGAAAACTCAGCTCCTTCTAGCTTAACATATGGTCCATCTAAGACCATGTCAGCATGGCTCCTTGTGGCCTGACCAGAGGTTGAGCTTTGCTGGCAGCTAGGTGCTGGAGTGGCACAGAAAGCACATAAAGATCCTGAGTTAAACGGTTAAATCCACCCCTCTGTCTAGCCTGCATCTGGCAGAAACAGCAGCAAATCAAATCAGACTGCAGCCTATTCTGATCCTGTAGTGAGCCCTGAAGGCAAATTTGATTTTCTGTGGAAATGATTTGCTCTCCATGAGAGAGAGACACCCCTGTGCTTTGAGGAGTTCATTTTCCACTGCAGCAACCGGTGTTATAAACATTACCTCTCAAAGAGGTAATGTTTGCATGTGCAAGATGTTTGGGAAGAAAAGCTATTACTGCCTTTGGAGGATAAGGCCCGGAGTGTCACATCGCCTCCCGCCGCTGGCAATAAATGAAAACATATTACTGTAAAAAGAATAGCACAATGGCAGTCCAAACTGAGGCCCAGTATTCAGGGAGCACCCTCTACATCTGTTTTCATTAACCAATCCATTTCAAACTCAAGAGATACATGCAAAGCAGTATTTCAATGGACTAGAGTCACACAGCCATCTCCTGGGCTACAGCATTACAGGAGATTCCCCAGGCCTCAGTGCTACTGCACTTGCTCCTATGCCGCAACCATGCAATCAAGCCCCTCTTTCCCCATCTCTCACCTCCCAAATTCCAGCAAAGAAAGCAAAGTGAACGAGCTATGGAGACTGAGCAACCCTCGTCTCCTTGGCACCAGCTGTCCCTCCAGGCCAGGGTTGAGGTGCAATGGAAAAGTATGATGTACCTAACCTCAGGTTAGATGCTCTCGGTCTCCAGGACCATCAGCCTTTCAACATTAAATTCACTTTCAAAAGGAAAGGGAAACAAAAGCACTTTCCCTCTGCACCCACAACATATCAACAAGAGTCAGTGAACAGGACTGGAGTTATCCATCCCTCTGCATCTGCACTAGGATTGATTGAGTGTCACGCTTCACTAGCAAAGACAGAAAATCCAACAGTCCAGAAAATGTATCCACTGAAACAGAGGACACCTACTGAATCTCACAGGGCTCACAACCCCAGAGCAGCCTATCATTTGCTCTACTCGGTCACGTTGTTATGATTTGTATTCAGCAATGCCTAGAGGCCCCAGCTGACACTGGAACTCCAGTGTGCATGGCACTGTACATACACATAATCTGAGACAGTCCCTGCCTGAAAGAGGTTACAACCTAACCTGACAAGACAGGCTAAGGGTGGGAGGAAGGGTTATTCTCCCTAGTTTACAAATAAGGAATTGAGACAGAGAGAGATTAAGAGTAAAAATTAATTAAGCATACAAATTAAGGGTAAAACTTTTAGAACTGCCTACATGATTTAGAAGCCTAAGTCCTATTAAAAGTCAATGGAATTTCAAACTTGTCAGATTAAGTGGCTCACCCAAGGGTACACAGGGAGTCTGTAGGAGAGCTGGGAATAAGACCATGATCTCCTGTGTTCCAGTCCCGTGCTTTAACCACAAGACCATCCTTCCTCTGACAGTGGGTAGGCAGAACATTTGTTCATACAATGCCCAGAAAGACCTAATCACAGAAGCTGGTACCAGTACTCAGCTGCAGGGATGAATGGCCATACTATAAATTCTGGCATAAATTCTTGGAGCCCATGAGAGCTTTGAAATGCAGTTTGGACCCGCTTCTGTTGATCAGTACTGTTGTTCTGCTGGCCACTGAAACAGCGGCTGAGTATTTCCCTCCACATTACATTACTTTCATGTACATAACTAAACACCCTTTCACAACGACCAGTTACACAAAGTTACTATCTGTATGCCATGTAGCTAAAGTGGACGGGCATAAACAGTCTGTATTTAGGAGAGGAGGCAGCACTCAGAAGCCTCCTGCTTTTATTTTGGCCATTGTTTATATCAAGCAGAGAGTTTTATCTCGTTGGTCCCACAATGTTTAGTTTCCATTAATTCCACTAGAAATAATTAAAGGAACAGTATTTGTGATGAATGAGGAAAAGCAGGCACCAACAGAGCAGTACAACTGGCCTTTGTATACTTAGAAAAATAGAATGTGCATTCATTACTTCCAAATTTCCAACAGAAACAAACAAGGCTGGCAAAGAACTTTGTCAGACTGGATTTGGAAGATGACCCCACCGTTCCCAAGAAAAACTTAGTGAAGAAGGCAATGGCATCGCAAAATGGCAATGATTTCCAGAGAGGAAATGCCATGCCAACCCTGACGGGGCAATCAGGCCACCACCCTTGTTAGGAGAAGTCACACAATTCTAAAGGTCTCTAAGGAGCACAGTGCTTTGACACCTATGGATGGGTCTGAATGTGTACTTGTGAGTGATGTGTATGGGAATCTCTGTATATGCATGTGTAAAGAAAATCAGTTGACTTCTCTATTCTCTTAACGTATGAACAGAGAGTACCAACCAGGTTCAGAGTCAATTCACAGAGATGGGAATTCTGAAGTAATTATGCTGTCTTGATTTCTCCTGCATCCAAGCTCTGTGGGGGTAAAGGGAACACCTGGCCCAGGATCTGCCTCTGCTGGCTTTACACCAGTTGAGAGCTCCCCACAGCCAGGGGAATTCTCAAATGGCTAGTTACAGCTAGAGTGGATTTAAGGACGTGGCCCTGTGTATGTACAAAGAGCGGAGATGGCGAATGAGAAAGCAGCTGAATAAAGGTGACTTAGACCTGTGCTTCAGATATGCTTTACAAAGGATGAGTGATTTTTCATCTCTCTTATTCCCTGAAGTATCAGATGATTAGCCTGTCATTAATAACTTCCTCCCTCTTTATCCACTGGGCTGGCAAGTCTGTTGGGCTCAAGGTACCCTTTCCAGTTCTGAAGCAGGAGGCTGTACAAATTTTGTTTTATTTTTTCAAAATCCTAAAGCCTCTTGAAGCTTAACAAAATCCTCCAGGGTTTACGTTCACTTAATCCTCTCATTCCAGCAACCTGCCAGGGTCAGGAGACCCCCAGAAGGACAGTTCATTCCAAACACATTGTGTAACAGAGAAAGACTATTATGGGGGTTACTAGGAGGGGTACATAACTATCGCTCAGTATTAGCCCTCCAATTGGATTTCCATTCCACAAGGTTAAAAAAGAAAAGTTTTAACTAAATCTTTTACAATTTAATCTGCTAAACACAGTATCTGTGTAAGGAAAGACATATTATTCTAGGAATTTTTCCAGGCTCTGGGGAGTAAATGGGGAGTAAATGTTCATGAATTAAAATGCCGTCCTTGCATTTTAATCAAAGATCCAGCACAGTAGATGCATATCACTGGGGCACCACAAATCTCTTCTGAGACAGAGGCCAGCCCTGGTGGATACAATAACCAGACACACGGCCGATCGGTTTTACATGTGATCTGGTTCTAAAATGCTGGGAACATAACTTGCTCACAAGTGAAGGAAGAATTATTTTCCCAACTTTGACCACTATTAACATAGTCTAATGGTGCAGTTGTTATTCAGTCCAAACAGCAGTGATTGTGGATTGATCAGATATATGCCAACTGGAGGATGAAGGTCTCTGTGAGGGATGTTGAGTTTTGCTATGCAACAGGAAGGGAGATAAGAAATATAACCCTTTGGGATTTTGATATGCTTTGAAAACCCTTAAGAATCTGAAAACCCAACTGATGTTTTAGAAGTTTAAAGGGCTTCTCGAGGCAATGAACTATCTGTCATGCTGAGTTAGATATGAAGAGCGGAGTCAAAATGAGTTCAGATTAGAGAAGCACTTTTCATGCTGGGGGTAGCCTGAATAAGACTACTGACAAAGAAAAGAATTTATGAGGCCAGGGTTTTTCTGTCTTCATTTTGCTTATCCTTAAAATGGTTTAATAAGAAGTTTTCGCCTCCTTGCCCTGCTTCTCCTGCACAAAACCGAATCCTATGCTTATTACGTCAATCTGTTGTTGTGGAAAAGATTGCAAGGCCATAAATCAGCATTGTGACATCCCTGCAGGATTAAATAGAAGCTCTAAAGGGGAAAAATCTTCATTTATCCCCCAAAATAACAAACATAATGGGCTTACACTGAACAAAGTCACACGGAATTTGGCAGCTTCACTTTGCAGGAGATCAATTAAACTTTTTTTGTTTTAATTATCTGTATTTATCATCTCAGACCTCCGGAGCTTGGCCTTGGCTTTCAGAGTCTAATGAACCTAAAATCCCAAAGGTAGACTTCATCAAAATTGCCATCTTTCACCACGTTTCACATCAGAAGGGAATTTCACATCATTCTGATGTGAAACCACAAATCAGTCCCAGGACTGCTAGAAAGGTTCATAATGAATCTGAGCAAATTCTGATAGATCTGGGTGGAGTATAAATTTGTCAGTAAATTTGAAACCACGTGAATTTCATAATCTTTGAAGGTTTGTTGTGTATGGTTGGCACACAGCTGAAGTCTAATATATTTGAAACTGACATCATTTTCTTCAGTATGGAAATCTCTTTAAATCATGTTTTGCTCTTTTATATGGATAGATAATCTAATTAGCTTCATGACAATTAATTAAATAAACTCCCACAAGGAGGCAGAGAGAGAGGAGCATTTTTTTTTCTTTCATGCATGTTTGGTAAAATCCATACAGCATTCAGATTCTACAGCGATGAGTGTGGTATAAATAGATTAACATAGATGCCCAGAGCTTGTAGATCTCAGAGAATACAACCAGAAGCTATAAAAGCGCTTTACTCTATCACTGCAGCATACAATCCATCTAGAGTCAAGAGTGCTCATCACAAGATAGCACCGGATGATACATCACAATGCTTACAACATGCCTCAAAAGTACAACTGCCTTGTTTATATTCTTCTAATATCTTCCTCCCTCCCTTCCCAGCAGTCATTAGTCTGGGAACTGCCATTTGTTCTAGCTCCATTTTGATTCCATCCTGTTCTTTCTACAGTTTTACACTGAATTTATAACTGAGGTAACATTATATTTAGCCTCCCAACTGAAGTAATGGAAGCCTCATTGCATGGTTCATTTAAAATTAAGCAAAGCATTAAGGAATACTGCAGAGAACAATCCTGTATTAGCAAGGGAATTGACTAGATGACCCAATAGCCCTTTGGCATCTCTAAATTCTATGATCCTTCCCCCGCTCCCCCCAAATAGATGGGAATTACCCCATTGTCAAGATATGTAACTATCCTCCTAATGCTGTTCCAAACTCACCCAATAAAAATACCATTATTTCAACTGGGTGACTGCCTAGTACCAATAAAATGAAAAAATGACCCTCACTAGGATACCAATGATCCATACTTAGTAAAAAAAGAAGGGATTGAAAGGGTTAAACATTTTACCATCATGAATTTAGAACCCTCTGGTCATCCTCGTGGACCTACAGGTTTATAGGAATTCTAGGGAAAGAAGGCTACAGAATTATAATCAAATCCCAAAGTATGCCACTATGAGATTTATTTTGCCTCTATTGAATGGCCATGAATCAGCTGTCACCATCAGCCAGGTGTCATGAACAAAAAGTGGTAGAGGTTGGTCACTAAATCAAACCAGAATCTACTGAAGTTGAACTAACTAGAAGCAGCTGGGCTGGAGACAGTCCTAATAGACGCTTTGAATGCTAGGTAAAAGAGATTGTATATCATTCCCAGGAGGTTATCATGCGCCTTTGAAACAATTCATTACATTTTACCGAAGTGTGATTGTTGCTGGCATTCTCTTATTAAAGGAGTTTGGTCTATATTATAGATTTTATGTAAACCATGTACCACGCAAAATTAAAAGCATATCCCACCCACCCCAAAAAAATCAGTGATTTAGGTGTTAAGAACTTAGTTATAGGAATCCTTTGGGGTTTTGAGGAGTTTACAGTAAAATACTTTGAACTGACATTCCAAATAGTTATTTAGTACACAGACCATGAGTCAGATTTTGCTCTCCGTTATTTACATCGGTGTAATTTCCCACTAACTTCACTTAAGTTATACCATGTTTTCACCAATGTAACTGAGAGCAAAAGCTGGCTCTGTCACTGTACATTTGTGAAATATCAGAGCTGCAGGAACTTTTTTTTTATTTGGTTATAAAACCCAATTCTATTCAAAAGTCTCTTGTATTCATATTTCCTAATAAATTCAAAACTCAATTCAGGTTCACTTTCAAGTAAATAAGGCCTAGATTTGAGCAAACAGGGATCAATCAAGTTATTTCACACAAAACTTGCAAATTCTTCATAGTCCTCATGTGAAACCTAGTGAAAGTGTGTGGTTTTACTAAGTTTCACATTGAATCTTTGGTCTTGTTCAAACTCCAGAACCCACATCAAAACTCAGAGGGTGAGAATTCCATTTGAGTCTGAACAGTAGAAAAATTTTGCAAGAAATCCCTGAGAATAAAAGGCACCAAGTTTCATATGGTTCGATAATTAAATATCAAATGCCTGTGAACAGGATCAATAATGTTTGCTTGGAACAGAAATACAACTAATATCCAGTCATCCAGGAGTGACAACAATAAAATAGCTACTTTATGATTTTCACCACAATTCAGCAAGAATCCATGTAGCAAGTTAAAGAAAAGTTAAGTATTTCAAAAGGCTAAAATGATAGAAAGTAAGTATGTTAACTGACAGGCAGTTAGTTATCTTGCGATGGCTTCTGAGCTAATTAAATAATGAAGTCTGCTAAAAGGTTTGGGGGATCAGTAAATCTCCATTCAATACATTGATTTATGATGTTGAATACTCACAGCTACAATCATCTCCTACAACAAAACTCAGTAAAAGGGGCAATGGGAACTGGCAGGCATATACCATTCATACCACTTCACACCACTTTAATTTTCTGCAGGCAACATTTCTTGAGGTGCATTGAGGAGTTCTACACATTTTTCATCAGCTCTCGGTATCTAACTGCCACCCCGCCGTGTTAGTGATCATGTATCATGTATGTGAGGTCAAGAAGTTGATGGATACAGTACATGTATTCATTTCAGATTGCTGGGTACCTGGTGGGCCTATCCACTGATAGTGCTTTGCCAGGCGATTAGCTGTATTTGGGGCAGAGATTTAGTTCCTCACAAAAAGAGTCAAAAAGCTCTGCACCTTGACAGTGGGGCAAATGGGCTGATGTTATAAGAAGGTGCAATCCCACTAAAGTCAATCTATCTGCACTCACTTACTACAGCAGTAGATCTGGCTCAATACAGATAAACCCAGCAATTCAGTACATAGTGCAGATCTAAGAAATCAAATTCTGAAAAATCTGAAACCTGGAAACTAATTATAGAACTCTAAATAATCTAAGAATGTGAGGGGAAAGAGTTTAAAAACATGCTGTATTTTACCCAGTCCTGACTGAACATTTTCCCAGCATGAGGCATAGGACTAAACTGTCTTTAAAAGATCCACAGCTAGGCACCGAGATACATAACCTAGGGAAAAGAGGACCGAGTACATGCACAATAGCAGAGCTGTGCAGTACCACACAAAAGTAAAGACACACGTGTTTTCATATTTTGCCACACACTTGAAACTTGGAGCAGATGCATGAACAGATTTCTCCGAGGTTCGCAGACATTGTGGGGAACCTGGGCTGAGGTTTGCATGGCTCTGACCCCAGGTGGAAAACATTTGAAATGCACAATTTTCCATTGTTTCTACCCAAAACTTGACCATTTCTGCTGAGGTACACTTTGACTGGTGGAGTTTCAATACCCAGCCCCATCTTTCCACACTATCAGTGACGTTAACCTTGAAACAGTTTCTTTGCTTCTCCCACAACAGCATCCCTGCTCTCTTCTGCACCATTCCCTGTGCACGGAACATCCTTCCCAAACCCGCCTGCATGGGGCACTAGCCTCTCCCCTTCCACAAGCCTGCTGAAGACCCATCCCTAGCCGAGTTCCTATAAGAAATTAGCTGACTGGTCTTGGCAAATCTGGGGGACAACAGAGAAAAGTCTATATATCATTCAAAAAATTGTGTTAACACAGCACCCTAATACTGTGGCAAGACTATGGGCCCTACCAGAAATAAATAATAAAATTAACAAAGCCAGGCCTGGGGTTTGAGGTGGGGACAACTGAAACAAATGAAAAAGGTTCATATAAACACCCTGCAAACCAAAGCACTCAAGATCTGCTCGGGTCTATAGATCAGATAAGATTTGTTTGTCTGAGGATATGTCTACACTACGAGCGAGGGGTGTGATTCCCATTGAGCTAGCACAAGCAGAAATAGCGGTGTAGCCACAGAAGCACGGATGGCAGCAGTGGAGCCGACTACCAAATCAATTTCAGGTGGGTTTGTACTTGGTATGGCTTAGACATGCCTCTGCTACCAGTGCTACGATGACTACGCTGCTATTTACAGTCACGCTCGCTCAATGACAGCTAATGCAAATATGCATACTCGAGGGGAGAATCATGCCCTAGCTTGTAGGGTAGCTATAGCCTTGACTATCTTTCTGTCACTCCCCAAATCCCTGCAAAATTACCGCCTGCTGGCCCCACTAGGATTTCCTTTTCACTGGCTCTGCTCCAGCTAAAATCTTCTCAGTTTATAAATCAGGTTAAATTTCTGGATAACGGCATTTTCAAGGAACGATTCTGTCTGAGGGGTAAATGCCAGAGTCATTAAAAGCTGGTAATCTGATGCCTATCCTGAGAACAGCATTTCTTACAATTTTTTTAAGGAATCTGGATTCTTCAAGAGCCAAAAGGGGATTGTTCCAAATGACCACAAAGTCATTTTGCAAACAGTCATTAGCCAGGCAGCTCATTCACCTTGAAATGGGTTATTTCCAATTTTTGGTTGTCCATGATTTCATATATCAGAAGATATATCTACACTACACTACCCTTTTATTCTCTATATAAATTTATTTGATTAATTTAATGTTGGTGAAACGGTTGGGCTGACAGCCCTGCATAATGAAACCCCAGACACAAACAGAAACAGTACAGGAAGTGACAGTGTGAGTTAGCTGACAATTTACCTCAAACCTTCCCTGGAAGAAGAATCTCTACGCATGAGAGGAGAGTTCAAGTCCCAGGGGCCCATCCATCTCTTGAGAAACCAAAGCCCAACTTAATTCATGACCCACAATAGTATTTCAACGGCACTATCACTAGTTTAACAACTTATCCAAAGGCCAGTGAAGTCAATGGGAGTCTGGATCAGGCCCCAGGGGAACAAGTAGAGATGGGAAAGCTAGTCTGAACCTCTTGAACCTTCACTGCAAAACTCCAATACTCTTTTTTGAGATTCAGAAATGTTCTTTTCTCATGCTCACTCACCCATGTATGTCTAGGTATTGACTGATATCATAAGCAGAAATGTTATGGGGAAAACCTGTATGTGTGAAACTTCCAGAAGAATTTGGCAGACTCCAGCAAGTCCAATAAGGTTCAGACCTCTGTGTGGTTCTTTAGCCTAAACCTTTTGAGGATCACTAAAGGCAAGTGACAGTTTGCAGATTCATGCAAACCTGCACATGGGGCTCACAGATCCTGAGTTTCATTTTAACTTTTAGGTTTGAATGAACCCAGCAACGTAAAGAGTAACTGAGGGTTGATGTGTATGTGTTAACTTTTGCTGAATCTAGTGTAACCTTGCGGTTTCTAACGTGAGTATTGCCTGGTTTTGGATTCAATTATCCAAATTGGTTTTGGCTGTAAATTACTCCATTAGTTCAGAAAATTCAAGGAATGAAGTTTTTCACTATGAATCAGCAAAATACAGAAAGGCTTTTCAAAAGAAAAAAGGTGATTTACTAAAAGAATTACAATGATTTTGGGATGGAAGGATACCACATAAGAAAAAAAATCCTGCATTTTTAAATTACTGTATATTAACCAAGTTCCCTCCTCCCCTTTTTCCCTTTACATTTCAATAATCAAGGGAAATTCTAACAGCATTAAATAGTAAATAAAGTACTTCCTGTGTTTCTTCTGTAGATTCCCCTGCTGACCCTTGAAACCAAGTATGGGTCGCCTAGAATTAATTCAACAGGCTTCACCCATTCTTGATTTCCAAGGTCATATACAGGAAATACCCAGGAATTCCAGCAAACCTGTCCCTTGAAAGAGTCTTCCTAGTGTTATTGGATAAATCAGTGCACATCAAACCCATATAGAGCCAATACCCCCCGCTCACCTCCCCCCACTTCCAGTTATTAAGGTAATGTAAACGGTCTGATGTAAATCCAGACAAATCCAATACGAGAATTACTGTACTCTCCTCATAAGACTTAAATGTACCTCACATACTGGTCCTAATTATATTTAAAGGATCTTTTAAAAAATTCTTAAAGGTTAGATTTTTATACCCATAATTTCCAATTAGTAGTACTTTAATCTACAAGTAATTCCACTGAGGCCAGTAAAGCTACTTGTATAGTAAGATATTTTCTAAGCGACTAAAGGCAATAGAATCTGACTCCAAATTAGGTCATGCCAATTAATTAGGATCTCTCTTTTGGTGTTTGTGTTCAAACAAAAAACAAGCTAGTGGTATTAACACAACATGAGCAGATGCTATTCAATGCTCTCTCATCCAGCTCTTCCAATGTACCTCAACCCTGTCACCAACACGCCTTCCATTCTAGTCAAACCCAAACACATACAACTGTGCCAATACACTTCAACCCAGATCTCAAGCACCTCCTGCTAGTCTAGTCCTGGGACTTCTGAGCACAACCCTATTCAGATTTTGACGCATTTAACTGTTGTGCTTTTGTATTTCATTTTCCAAGCAATTTTCTATATTCCTTTGACATTTCACAAGCTAGTCTAACATTGTTGCAAGGATCATACCACAGATCTACAATGAATCTGTTAGATGATTTAGCTGAGGTTAGTCCTGCTTTGAGAAGGGGGTTGGACTAGATGACCTCCTGAGGTCCCTTCCAATTCTAATCTGCTATGATTCTATGACTATAAAATATAGCCCGGGCCTCTGCGGTTCAAACAAACCTGTGAAATTTGAAGTGGACAGACTGGGATTTGAAAAGAAATATATTACCATGGTTAAATTTCCAAAACAATCTGTACACTTTTAAGCAGCTTCAGGGACACACACAGAGAAAGACACTTTCTGAAGTTCAAACATATCCTGCTGAAAACCATGTTTTATATAAAACTGAATTCATCTGCTTTGGGAGATCTTCATAATTCTTTTTCACTTTCCTTTTATCCCTGCACCTGTGCAGGATTCACTTCAAATTCATTCTTCATATGCAGTTGAACCCCCATAATTTTCCTTGCCTCCTTCCAACCATAGGCAGACTGCAGCCTATTTTCCCAGCCTCTGCTACATGCCTCTCTTACTGCATTTCATTATCATGCCCTACAAGTGTGCCACAACCACCACTTAGCTCAACTGCATATTTCTTTCTTTTCTGGTTTTGAGAAGTCTGACACTTGTTCCTATAGTTACTTTAAAATAGCCATTTGCATTTATCCACATAGCAGACATTTTCTATAGACACTTTACATATAAGATATAGAAGTGGTCATCAATGGATAAATCAATGGCCCATTTAGTGTGATATCTTGCTTTCAGCAGTGTCCAACAGCTAGTGACAGGTTCAGAAGCCTGGTTCAAAGTAGCATCCAAAAGCTGTGCTTCTTCTCGAAATGTCTGCAAATCATTTCAGTCAAGGACATCAGGTTGTAATTCTGAATAGGTTCTCTCAACTCCTAATTCTGTCCTCATCACAGCCTCCATTAAGCTCTGTGACGTTCTCATTAAACTCAATTTTTATGGACTTGGAAGTAAGAGAACAGTTTTCCTAATATGGCAATAATATTTCTATCCTTTACCTATTCAAAAGCAGGAAGAGAAAATAGATCTGGAATATAAAAACCAAATGTTGATTGAAGTTCAACTGAAACTGAACACTTTTGAGAGTGAGATTTTGATTACATTTATGTTTGAGCTGCGAGGCGTGATTCCCAGCACGTATAGACATACCTGTGCTAACTCTGCTCCACTTATTGTCAAGCTGCCGCCCAGGCCATCATGGGCACATTGCTAATTTTAGGTGCAAGCTTAGCACAGCTAGAGTGGGCATGTTTCCACAAGCTAGGAACCACATGTCCTCACTCAAATGTAGAGGTGCCCTTTTAGCTGGGGGCTAAAATCTGGGGCTGGTTTTGTTTTATCTGAACAGATCAGCCCTTCCATCATAATATGCTGCCTGGTTCCCTGACTACTTGCTCTTGTAAGATTGAGAATGTATCCACTGAAGGATGGAGTCTATGATTTTTTATCTGTTTAAATTGCTCTGTTCAGAAAGTGATGAAATTTCACCTTGGTACAAATGACACACTGTCACCACCACAACACACATTTTATTTTCAGTGTTGTGGGAAGTGTTGCAAGACAATTTGGAGACAGTATTTGATTCCGTGCCATCATTTCATTACAGCTGCACAACCAGGCTTCTGGCTTCAGATGAATAATATGCGCTCTCACAAGCTTAATATGAAAAGCATCTGAACAGCTGTAACATTCTTCAGGACAAGTTTGATGGAGGCTTATTTTTAAAACTTTTTTAAGATTTGCCTCATTAATCTCTGCTTGTCAAAGTTGCTTGAGACGAAGCCAACTCCATCAATAAGAATTCCAGTCACCCAAAAGAAAGAAAATTGGGGGTAGAACACGATGGTATCTAGATGGGTGGAGGATGGATACTGAGGCCTTTCACCTCTTGGTCACTAGTGCGAATGAAGAGGTCAGCAACAGCCAGACCAAATGTCATTAACATTAGATAGCTCTTTGGATTCTCTGTGAAACCAATCGGTTGTCTCAGTTCAGTTTCTAGCAGACCAGTGTCCAGATCCCACAAAACACCTTCATAATTAGCCTCAGTAATTCCCTGTGTTGGCAGCCCCAGCAGAGAGGCCAGGGAGTGAATGGACCATAGGTGCTCCACTGCCCACCAATCCATTGGAAGAATTCTCTCTAGGTCATGACTGAAGCGCAGCAGCAGGGCAGCATGGCTAAGCTTGCCCTCTTGCCCATGCTGCACTCACATGGCAGATTGCCAGTTCTGGAGACTGGAGCCTCTCGGACACCTTTTCGCCAGCGAACTCACTGACAGCAGAGAACTAGCAACAATGAAGATTTTATTCTTTATGAAAATCCCCAAACTGTTTTAAAAGAAAAACAATCCGAGAACATCTGGTACTTTATTTATGGAGAGTCAACATTCCCAGATGAAAGAAACCTGCCAAGTTAAACTGATAACAAAAACGACCCTTACTTTTCCATCTGCCTTTGGGCTAAGAACCCATTAACATTCACCACCTATTGTCAAGTGACTTTATAGCATCTTGTGAAAAGGCCTGGAGGAAGCATTAAGAATGAAGGGTCCCCAAGTCCATGGCATCTGTCTCAGTCCTGAACAATGGTTGCCCCTTATCAATGTGAGCCAGTTTCCCAATTCTAAAACACACATATCAAGCAAATTCTGGGTGACCCTGGGCACTAAGGCAGTAGAGATCAGGGAACAAGAAAGACAGGAACGTCTTTGTACATTATTCTTACAGGACAATAAAAGCAAATGCACTGTGGACCACACACGTCAGGGCACCAACTGGGTTATTTGTGAGTATCCCAAAACATTCATGACTCCACTAGAAAAGCGAAGTAGGGAGCAAATCTGGTTTTGCAATACCTGAATAACAACATTAGAAATGCTGCCTCTGCTTTTCTCTGAAGTTTATTAAAGGAATCTGTATTCCCTTAGACAGCAAATTAGTTGACATCCTCTCCATGAAGGCAAAGGATCTTGCTGAACGAGAGGGTTTATTCTTCAGATGCTGTACTAAATAAAGAACATATATGAACTTGAATTTAATCACAGATGAGCAGGCTTGCCATCACAGCTTGCAAACCTGCTGGAGCACTGGAGTGAGGTGTTTCAGGGTTCATGGCATTGTACGCCAACTCCAAGCCCTTTTATTGGTCATAACAGCTTTTCTTTGGGACCTTCTTTGTTTTAATTGAACAAAACTGGTCATGTCTGTGCAGCCCAACTGGATATCAGCACTGGTGGAGGCTGGATGTCTCAGTGGATGGCTACAGACAATTTCACTCCTATGTTGCTGGTTCCAAATTGGCTCAGGTTGGCAGTCCAAACTGTCCCTCAGTAGAGAGGCCAAGAATTGAATGGGCCTGCAGGCTCTAACCCCCTGGAGATGCTTTCTTAAGAAGCGGGTGAGGGTCTGCCAGTGTTGGTTAGAGATAGGACTGCAGAATGTCCCTGCAATGGGACTCTGCTTACCGACACCAAATTCTCTCTAAAAATTAGAAAAACAATCGCATTTTAAACTGTGCATCAAAATCACAGATAGAAGAGGCTTTATATTTGTATCCAGATACTATGAAAACCTCATCGTGCTGCTAATCCCATTGGAATTAATAGCTTTCTGAAAGGCTTTATGTCTAATGTGTTGGCACCATATGTGATGTTCTTAAGATAAAGGACTGCACTGAAAATGTTTTTAAAATATTAGAGCTTTTTCAACTGCATTTGGTCAATGCACCCAATGAGCAAATAAAAATGTATAGCTTACCTCAGAGGGTAAAGGTTGTGGAAAACATTTCAGATACATTTGAAACTCAAATTGGCTTTTGGTGACTATCCCCTTCTCAGTCTAAGGCCTAGTCTCTTGTTTCCATCTGAAAAGTGTGCACATGTCTGCCCAGGCATAGGGATGGGTGGGGCTCTTTCAAATCAAATGAAAACCAACCAGACTCCTGGAGCAAAACTCAAACAAAACCCTTGTGTGATACCTGAAAATGAGTAACTTTGGTGGTGATGGTTTGTGTTCTGATGTTCCTCGGTGCTTCCTGGTCTAGCTGAAAAGGAAAGAGGAAACACCAGAACCCCAAGAGAAGGGACTATTCTCACCTGTCCTAAACCAGAAACATTGGCAATCCCAGAAACCAGCCCAGGTGAGAAGTCACCAATCCAGTTCCTACACCACACTTACATGCTGCTCTGAACCTGTAAAGTAAGTTTTGTACCTTTGGTATTTAATATATGTCAGCATCTCCCACTTTAGCATTGGTTCAAATTAACAATAAAATCATAGCAAAAAAATAATTTACAACATCCTCCCACACACACCAGCTGCACTCTGTGCCAAGAGCCAAGCGCTGACAAGAGGGGAAACTACATCTATTGTGAACCAGCTACATCACAATGTTTCAGTGTCATACAACGTACCAGGAATCTGTGGTAAAAAGCACACCCAAGACTGCCTCACATGTCTGGGCCCTCACCACTGAGATGGCCAATGTCGCATTCCACTGATGCACAATGGCTGCAGCAGAGAAAAACCGTGAAGCATTTAAAGCTTGCTTGCCTGCTGATCCCCCTCCTATTCACGTACCAGCAACTGGAGTGACACACATCTGTGCATTCCCAGAACCATAATCTTTAAAGGCAGAACCAGTTTCTTGATTTCAACAGAAGTGTGACAGAGTGGTAGGACAAAGAGAAGAGAGAAGCCCCTGTTCAGAACACATACCCTGTTCATGTGGCACCAATGTAGTAAAACCTAAAAAAACTATGTCTCATAACACATCATCCTCCAGCTGGCTTGGATAGCACTGCATCTCTCCTAAACGAAGATGCATTTGCACATTAACAACATCTGCTATACCCCAGCCAAAACACTAACAAGCACTTCTGACCACTGAACAGCTAACAACCACCTGCCACAGGTCACGCTTTCAGCCATGACCTTCAGCACCATTATCTATGGTAGGGGAACTTGAAATTTGACTCCATTAAGTAGGCCAAAGTTTTTATATCTTTTCATGAAGTATGAAATAACTTCACAAAATGAACACTGATTAGCAAACAAACTTCCACGGACACTTGGTATCTGGTCACTGCACACTGCGCTCATTAGTGCCTATCCTGCTGGACAGCCTTGCTGATTAGATATCTGATAGCTGTATTTGGATGACAGCCTAATTCTTACACTCCTGACTGAGCAGGAATTATTTCGAGTAGGCCCAGGGATTGGATAGTACTTACTGTCTCTTGCCACATCATCACCTTGTGTGGGCCATACTGTATCTTGGGAAGTGTTAGTTTCCAAATCTGTTAGGAGTGGGGGTAACATCTTCCAGTCCCTCTGAGAAGAGCCAAAGGTTAAAATATAGGGAATAGGGAGGGAGTGCAATTCACCCTCCTCTGCAAAAAACAGACTCCCCCAACCTCTGAACTCACTCCAATTTATCAACATCCTTCTTGAATTGTGGACACCAGAACTGGATGCAGTGTTCCAATAGCAGTCACACGAGCACCAAATACAAATGTAATATAACCTACCCACTGTTACTGTATGGAATCTGCTATTAGCCCACGACTGGAGTCATTCATACTCCTTGCTTGGTACTGTACCAGTCTTGTTCCAATTAAGCAGTAAGCCACTCCAGATTCATGTACGAGCCTAATCCAAACAGGAGCCCACCTGCGATAAGGAGACCAGAGGGATAAATACCAGGGAGCAAGAGTAGTTATTTAAATTAAGGGCCCACATTGGCACAAGAAGAAATGGATATAAAACTGACCATCAACAAGTTTAGAGTAGAAATCAAATGAAGGATTCTAACCATCAGAAGAGTGAAGTTCTCAAACAGCCTTCTAAGGGGAGTAGTGGGGGCAAAAAACCTAACTTGTTTTAAGACAGAGCTTGAAAAGTTTATGGAAGGGATGGTATGACGAGACTGCCTACAATGGCATATGGCCCATCCACGACTGCTACTTGCAAATATCTCCACCGGCCAGAGATGGGACACTAGAGGGGGAGAGCTCTGAGTTACTACAGAGAATTCCTTCCCAGGTGTCTATCTGGTGGGTCTTTCCCACATGCTCAGGGTCTAACTGGTCACCATATTTTCCTCCAGGTCAGATTAGCAGAGACCCAGGATTTGCTACCTTCCTCTGCAGCATGGGGCACAGGTCACTTGCTGATTTGAACTAGAGTAAATGGTGGATTCTCCATGACTTGAAGCCTTTAAATCAAGACTTGAGGACTTCAGTGACTCAGTCAGAGGTTATGGGCCTATTACAGGAGCGGGTGGGTGAGGTTCTGTGGCCTGCGATATGTGGGAGGTCAGACTAGATGATAGTGATGGTCCCTTCTGAAAGACTATTAGGCTATGAGACACTAGGCAACAGAGCTCCTCACCCTCACCCAGAAGGTGACCAGCGTTGGATTTACTGCCACAGTTTTGTTTTCACTTATGGTGTGAAAGCTGTAAAGTGAATCGGACACCAGACGCCTTCTTTAAATTGGCAGAAAACTGTTCCTGAAGTTTCAATTCCCTGTCGACTGCCTTGTCAAAGCCCTGTCCTGCTTCTTGGGAGGCTCCCAGCAATCATCACTGGGTGAATGCCAAAGGCTGAGCAGTTTGGTTTAGATACTGAGACTCTGCATACTACATACAGCTACTCTGCATTATCTGAGTCCCTGAGTCACCTGTCCCCAGCAGGGCATCACTATTCTGTTCCCTAACTCTGCCTGAATCCACCTGGATACTTCTTTGAGTTAGTTTCATCATAGGCCTTTCCCCAGGTCTCCATTAACCAAGCACAAAGCAAAGTAAGAGGCTGGCTTGTCAAACTTCTGTTAGGACAACACTTCCTTTGTACGTTGGAAAAAACCCAATATAGACGGACATTCGTACAGTTCATCATCCTACACATTGTCAGCAGATAAGACAGGCATCAGTGATTTCATAATGAAAGCTTGTGACTATCATCGGGACATTTTTATGGGCCACTTTTCCACAGCCAGCTGAAGTGCTAAATACGTCACAATGCCAGCCATCCCCGAAAGGATCTGTAGAACGAGCATCAACCCCAATGACCATGCTTACCAAGGAAAGCAGATGAGCTGGCATTCAAGATTATTACTATTAAAGGGACACTGCCACTAAGTAGTTGGCTTGCAAAAGCCTCTCTTTGATTTGTTCGGTCAGTAGTTCATTATGGTGCAGCAGGGCTTTAAATAACATTCTGTGCCGATGCAGACAGCACTGGCAAGTTCGCTGGCCTGCTGCTTTATAGTCTGGCCAGTTACCCTATCTAGACAGAATGTCCGTCAGCCCCTCCATTCATCTCGGAGCACATCATGACCTGCAGCAAATATATTAATTCACTTTTGGCTAAAGTGCTGTGGCTAAAGCACATGTCAGCCAAGCACTGACATGAGACCCCAGCAAGACCAAAGGCATAATGTAGAAGACCGTGAATTCCAACCGTCACTGATTGTTTTGTTTTGTTTTGTTTGTTTGACCAGCCACAATCTGAATTCCCAATTCCAAGGCTCTGGGCTATTTCACTACAGGCCCATTCTGCACATCACTGCAGGCAAGACTCCAGTGGAGATTCTCACAGTCCAGAGGCAGCAGCTGTACTGAGCAGAGAGCCTTTGGCTTGGTTAGGCCTGTCTCAGGTGAAAGTTAAACTTACCTGTAAAACAGAGGAACCTATGCGGAAATGTTTTGGCCCATCACTACAAGAAAAAGACAAGCTGAGCCTGTTTATGAAAAGGTTCAACTGAGAATCCTTGGGATGGTGCTAGTGGGGTGTCCTGGCAATAAAGCAAAAGAGTTGACGCTTCCCAGATTCGAGGGGCAGAGAGTCACTCCAGACTCCAGCCCACATGGGCACATATGGGTGACATCCAGTTATTCACTGGGTAACAAATTGCCAACACCTGGTTCAGCTGCACCTTGGAAGGAAGCTTTTGTTTTCTGGAATGTGAAACATTGCAATTTCCCTAGGCTGTCTTCAGTAAAAAGAATGACTCCCTGCCTGGCTTTCACCCGCGTATAGGAAGCAAGAGACAATGACTCCACAAAGCCCAATGTTTTGAGTGTTCTCCCTCTCTCTCTGACTCTTTGTATCTGTCTCTCTCTTTTTTCCTTCTCTCTCACTGGTTCACTTGATGTGTACAAGCCAAGTATTCATTCACAAACAAAGGCATTAATTTGTGAGGCCTGCTTTTAAAGTTACTGCAATGTTAACACAAACCACTAGGGGGAACCGATTGCTCCCATTCCTTCTTTTGGAACTGCAGAAAAGTTGAATCCTTTGGTCTGGGTGCACAGTGAACACCCAGTGCCTCAGGACTAAACACATACAAACTGCTATCTTTGAAAAACAATCATTGTTGAAAGGTTTACATTATATATTTACAAGAATAGAATAAAAACAGCATATGAGCTTGAATGAAAACACCAAGAAGGTCAACATGAAGACACCGGATTCAGTTAAATGTAACTATTTTGATGCTGGTGTTGAATTTTTCAAAGTGCTGTTCAGCTACTAACGGCATTCACCAAGGCAAGGAAGATTTGTATATTTCCAGCTCATACCCAGTGTCCATCTGTCTAGATCTTTACCAGCATGCTCACCACTAGAAAACCAGAGAGATTTTGGTTTCAGAACCGTTGCTGACCCCAAAGAATTGCATCTTTCATGCACAGTCAGAAGCATTGTAAATACAAACCATTCCAGGGCTGTCAAAACCCTGAAGCAGAGTAGATGAAAATCAGGAGAGAGGAAGACCAATGGCAATGTAATTGAATTGACCAAAGAAGAAACGCCTTGTGCTAGGGAACAATTATTGAGAATAGCTAGGGTTCAGTGAACACACTCCTCCAAAAGTGCAGCTTCTCCAACTCATGCAAACCTCTTGAGCCTGCAAAACCAGGTAGGAAATTTCACAAGGGTAGTTTTTTTTCCTGGAGATTTCTTGCACTTCTGATCCAACCTGAGAAGATGCAACAGGTCCTTAAAAGTGTGGTCCTAGAGAAGTGAAGGTTCACTGCTCTCCAATATTTACTTATGCTGTTTAAATCTATTATTATTTGTAGGATTTATATAATTCTGTTGGACGGAGTGCTGCTAAGTTAACCCTTTCAAATGAACCACAGGTCCTTGCCCAGAAAGCCAGTAGAATAGGAGAGCACTGTAATATGCATAGGTGAATGGGGGAGGGTTGCGCAAGGATGAAAGGCTGTGCTCTTAACATGAGGGAGGAATGGGAGACCAGAGGAGGAAAGAGGTAAACCGCACACCTGCGGTCAGATGGAGATGGCCACAATCTGTGATTCAACATCATCCCATTGTTCTCTTTTCAGGTCTAATAACACAACAGAGACAACAACAGAATACTAATGAGATCTGACTGCATCTTGGTAAGACACTGAACCAAGAACCTGGGTCACCAGTGGCAAGTCGAGTCAAAACTTCTTAAACAAATTAGTAAACAGACATAACCCTCGGCAGCAATAGCTGCATTCCATTTACATTCATGGGATTCCCTGGGCTCTGCTGTTCTGACTCGAGTGTTAGGCCATGGGTCTCCAAGTCATTAATTCCAGAGATGCACCAAATACCTACAATAGCTGGCATGTCACACACCAGCTTTCACTGATTTATCTCACCTCAGGTTGCAGGTCATAGCCAAAGCCAGTAGGAAGAAGTAATTAACATTTTAATGAGTGAACTTTTGATGTGTATGAGCAATCACTGGATTTAAAAACAACTGCAGACAGCATCTGCAAACCACTGTGCAAGGGAGCTTCCCTTGCCCTGCCTAGCACAAATATGAAAAGACGCTTCAGGTTTGCGCTGGAATTGGAGGGAAGATGGAAGTACTCCTCCTGGCATTCTCAGACCAGGGTGGGACTGCACTGAGACTCTCCTGAGAGAGCCTCAGCTCTTCAGATATCCAGCCATGGAGGACCAAGAAGAAATTGAACTTCTGCATTCTCATCAGAACCCAATCACTGAGGTTCTCCCTTGGCTATACTTAAATATCACACTTGATTGCCGCTTCATGCAACAGAATTCTATCTGTCTCTTTGCTGTCATCACACCCTTCCCAGCTCTAATGCAAAAGGTCATTAATGAAGACTAAACTATGCTCCACAGATAAAGCTTTGCCCTTACAGAGCCTCGTTTAGCCAAGAACATCACAGTGCTTAAATAAAAACATTAGTCAAGTCTTACAATTCCTGCCCCACAACCCCTCCATCACCACTATACCCTGACATATGAAAGCATTATGCCCATTATACAGAAAGTGACATTAAGGAAACAAACAGTGGCTGACTAACATCACACAGGGACTGTCTTTGTTCTGTATTTGTACAATGCCTGGCACACTGGGGTCCAGGTTTCTAACTTGGGCTTCTAGGCACTGCGATTATACGAAGAAATAACAACAGCAAGAACATCAAAAGCAAGTCAGTGGGACAGCTGGGAGTAGAACCCAAAAGTCCTGACTGCCAGTCTCCTGCTCTAACCACTGGAACACACAACTTACATTTTGATTCCTGTCTGACTGCCCTAATCAGTTTGGATTCTTTTTAGCAGCAGTGATAAAAAGCATGGTAACCTCTGATCATTTGCACCTATTGTCTCCATTTATTGATGAGCAGACAAATTGCATTTTTCAGCAAAAGGCCTACATGTTGGGGCCTTACCTAGAGCTTATCATTTGCCTCAAAGCCTGGCCAAGCTAACCAGATTCACACCCAGCCTGCCTGGCCTCTAACAGTCACTCGGCTCTCTGCAAACAGCCTCTGACGACTGAATCCTCCTCTTCCCTCTCTAATGGAAGCATTTTCAACTGCTTTATGTCCCTTTGATCGCAAGCCCTTAGCACTGGCAAACCTGCCATGTAATTTTGCCTCACACCAGAAAGAAGCACCTTCCCAATTAAAAACCCAGCCATGGTCCATATAGGCACAGCAGCATCCCTGCACATGTTCTGACTGGGAGAGACAGAGCGTTTGCTGAACACGCTAACCAGAGGGAAGCCCAGAAAGAAGACAACAGCAAAAATGCTGAAGTTTGGAGTTTGCTTTCTGATCCAGAAGAACGGCTGATAAAGAGAAGGAGGTTGGAAGCTCCCCTCCCATTTCAGTCTCCATCAGGCCTACTACTCTCATTTCTCAATAAGTCCTTGGTCTTTCCTAAATAAACCTCCTTTTGATTTACTATAAGTGCTCTCAAGTGCTGTGTGGTTTACAGGAGTTCTGGCTTAATGTAAAACTGGTAAATTGGGGCTACACTGCACCTTTAGGGCAGAGGATCTGGAATTTCTGTGAGTACCCAGTGACAGGTGCTGGATATTACAGGGGAACCATTCAAAGGGACTTGTGGGTTGGGGTGCACCTTCTGTTAACCAGCAAGGTGAAGTTAGGGCTGCCAGAGCCCAGAGGAGAATGCCCAAGTGGCTGAAAGGCTGGCGGTGTTAGAAAGCTGACAGCCAGCTACCGCAAGAAAGGCTCCCTCTTGCCGGAGGCAGAGGGTAACAATGTGACCCACAATCCTGGGGGCCCCCAAGAACTGTCACACAGGATGAAAGATTTTATCTATGAATCTTAGACATAATGGTGGAGAAATTTCAAGATAAGGGCAACTACAGTTTGGTCCGTTCTCCTGCAGACCTCTTTATTTATTCAACAACACCCTAACACCAAGAGTCACCTTCCCTTGAAAAGCATGTCAAGGTCTGTGGATGAAAAGTGCCTATATAAAAGCTAGGTGCTCAAATACCATCAAGATGGGAGTGGTAGCAGCAGCTGAACACCACAGCGAATGGAACAAACAGTAATGTAATCTCTCTGTTTTTAATAACAAACAAGAGTGCAATAAGCTGCAAAAAGTCTCTCTAATAAAGCTAAACAAACCAGCTTCCTGCTCACCAATGGTGAAATCTTGGCCCCATTAAGTTAATGGAAGTTTTGCTATTAACGTCAATGGAGCCAGGATTTTACCCCTAGTAATCACCCCCCCCACCACACACACACACACACACGCTGCACCTTATCCATAGCTTGCATATGTGAAGATGTCTATAAATATGGGCTCATCTACAAAGGTCATAAATAGCTGCAGCCGTCTAGATCTATAGGACAGACCAGGGTCCAGCACAAGACATTTTTCTGCTTTAGGAAACACGAGTCCAGAGACAAGATCACCTCATTAACTAGGTATGAGATCTGGAATGAATTATTCTCCACATATTTCTGTAACCCAGATCCCTGGAGCAATTAAGTGAATAAGTAACTGCAACCACGAATTTCCAGATCAACTCTTGACGCCTTCTGCCTGTAATTCATAGGCAAAATAGGGAGCAGCAGCATGCTGGGAAAAAAACAGGAAACCTGCCTAAAAGAGGCACAGCCTGCAAAAGACAGGACTGGCTAATTAAACTTTACCATTTAACGGTGACAACTTAGCAATAGCACAGCTCTATTGCATCTTCCCCCAGATTAAGGAGAAGTGACAGATTTCTAAGTATCCTATCAGGATTCATTCATTACACTCTAACAGATGTTGAGTTGTGTAGACTCACAGGTTATAAAGTTGCATTCAGCCAAGCCAGCCATGCAAGCTTCCTGCAGTGGAGTTTATAGGTAAGTGAACCAGTTTCCGGCAGCTGATGTTTGTGAATGTAGTTCTTATCCTGAGAGGGATTTTTGTACTTGCCTTTTAGGGACCTGTGGCACAGTTCATTCAGTCCCTGAAGTTCATGGCATAAAACATTCAAGCCAGTGAAGGGCCATGCCAAGGTCTAGAATTCCATACCCATTTTCCAAGACCAGCAATAGTGGAAGTGCTAGTGCAGACAGTGTATGGACATTTTCAGCACTGAATTATGAAACCTGGTCAAAGCAAACCAGGTGAACTGCCTCAGAAAAGTGGGAGTGTCCATTAACAGTGAGGCATGATTCTTAAGGTATAAAGGCCACTTTGCCAGAATTCACTAACACCAATAGAGTCTCTGATGAAAGACTGTAGGAAGTATAGGGAACCTAGGGCCCAGCTGAGGAACAATTTTTGCTGAGTTTATGATTTTTGTGCCTGCATATTATTTGCTAAAGTCAGGGCATTATGACACAGTGCTGAAAGTGTCTAGAATTAGGATTTTCAACAAAATCTAAGGGAATTAGGTGTCCATCTTCCAATGGGATTTGAATGCCTAACTCTGTTCAGTTTCTTTGAAACCCCAGTTTAAGTCTTATCTACACTAGCACGTGCACTATTGTTAGCACCAGTGCAGGAAAACAGGCTGCAGTAACTTCTGGGGTGTCTGGCTTACTCCAGAAGCTACTCTGCCACCTGCAGCAGCCCAGAATCAAGAGGGTGCTTAGCTCCTGTCCTCTTGGGCTGTGAATTTGGTGCTACCCCATTTAGAGGCACAGCAAAAAAAATCTCACTCTGAGGTCTGCAGCATTTTACCCTCACACAATTCCTTCTTTTTGCTCTCATATACAAAACTTAAAAGGACACTAGCAACCTGATTTTTTAAAAGTACGTAATTCCAAAGTATCTCAGTTTGTAATCAAGAGCCCGTTAAATGGCATGTCCTGAAATGTATCTTTATATTCCTAGTTTTAAAAAAATTATAGGGGTTTTTCTACACCTTTATAGATGTTTAAAAGGGACTTTCCCATTAACCAGGTTCTCCCTTGCTAAATGTCTATATACAAATGTACAAAGTAAACACACTGAAAAAACCTATGTATGCATGTATTGCTATTTTCCTCCCTCCTCCCCCAGTTTAGGGATTTTGTATGACAATTGTAAATATAATAGATACGAACTTCCAGATAGATCTTTATGTATTTCCTTTTCAAATACTGGGTGGTCTTTTTTATAAACGGAGATGGGATAAGACAAGTGTTAAGGAAGCTGTTTTTAGGGTAAAGTGTATTGTAAAAAGAATCCATTGTAGTATAAATGAGGCAGACAAAATATCTGCAGTTAAGTTCTATCTGGGTAACTTTATCAGGATATGACCAGATATGTTTACATGATGAATGTGATTTTTTACTCTTTCAAGCTTACCATTTCCCCTCTTTCAAACACTCTTAACCACACGCTTTTCCTTATCAGACTACACATTTGTAACTTGCTGCCTTACACCAAGTGCACAAACCCAGCCTGCCTCCCTCTAATCTGCAAACAACGGAGACACAACAAAATATCCATCACAAGCAGCACCTCTAGGAAGTTTCTAAGAAAAATCATGGTCCTTGACGAGAATACGTCTAGATGAGCTCTATCATGGTCTGTGGGGTACAGAATGCCATTTAAAACTCTGTAGCTTCCTGGAATAGTCATATTAGAGTGTATCCAGTGCATGTGCTAATATGGCAATATATTGCATCCAATGTTGACCTTATTTCATAAAATCCCTCTCTGTTCTGTTGTCCCTGGCTCCTTCTGCCATCAGATTGCTATGGCAGACAAAAAGACTGAACTAGCGAACAGAGAAGTCTTTTGAGAGCATCTCGCGTCTTCAGGTTCTATTTGCCAAAGGAAATCAAGGTATTTTATACATAAAATGGTCCCACAGATGCCGCACTGAAAGACTAAGCACTTTCTGGCCAAAACTACTTTTGTTACCTCTTCATGGGCAGCAACTCCTTATTACTGATATAATATAGTAGTAGCACCTAGAGGTCTGCATCAAGTTTGGGGGGCTCATTATGATAGGAACTGTACAGACACAATATAAAGCAGTCTTGTGTCCTGAGAAGCCTACAGTCTAAATAGATGAGACAAAGAAATGGCCAGACAAAAGTAACAGCCAAACAACACAGACTAACTCTGAAAACACTTTCAACTCCCACTTCAGCCCCTACTGTGATTGACTTTAAGCAGCATATTCATTGGCAGAGACTCAATACAAATGTCTCTCAACTTTAACAGCAACCACAGTTAAAGAAAACTACTTTAAAGGGGGCACCAGCTTGGCTTCTAGGCCTTAAATGAAACTTGTGGCTTGTTCTGGTTTCTGGGTGTACATCACACTGTCTTTCCACCAGCCCGCTCTGCTATTTTGAGCAAGCGGGGTACTGGCATATCAAGGGTTTTGAAAAACATGCATCCTGGCTTGGATTTCCTTGCTTAAGAAGCTATGGAAATGGTGAGTTTTGCTAAGAGGATGACCTAAGAGGAATAGACAAAATGGGGGAAATGTGATCTTACATTAAGGCTCAGGAATAGGAGCCAGCAGATGTGGTTTCTAGTCTTGCCTTGGCTATACATTGGATGTGTGTGACTTTGTTGTGTCCCATCACTGATCTGTGCCTTAGTTCTCCCCACTGCAAAATGGGGGGTGATAGAACTTACCTACTGCATAGGTTGTTGCTAGATTTAATTATTATATTAATTTTAAACACTGGGGGATTCTTGAGTGGAAAACAAAGTATTCTTGGTGCTTGGACATGACAGCGGTTGCCACAATAGAAATATGACGGATAGGCTGACAGACCTAAATTAGACTGAAAATATCTCCAAAGCCCTCAACAGCAATAATTCCTGCTTCAAGAGTCAGCATCAAAAAAGGGAATGAAATTCACCCTTGGAACACAAAGTCCGTTGTTTGCAAAATACCATCCCGTGTTCTTCGAGACCATGCAGAGCCTCTCACCCTAATCCCCACATCTAATCCTTCATTTGGGATTTTTCTAGCAGACACATCATTGGGCTTGTGGTAGCCAGCTGCTATTTACCAAAAATGGATCAAAGGGATTATGATGAAGAAGAATTGAGAAAAGGCCAAATATCTCAGAGATGTTTGAAAAGCTATTCAAATGTGACCTGGAAAGGTAAAGTCTGATGTCAGACTGGAAGGAAAATCATGACAGAAATTAGAGATATACAAATTGGCTTGGAAAAAAATGAACAGTCCTGAACTTCTGCCCTAAACCTTTTCCAAGGCTGGAAAAAGTTACGTTACCATTTTAGCAGTGAATGTTCTAAATTTCTAGATTCAGATTAGAACCAAGAGTACAAATGCTATGAAGAAGTTTATCCACTTGGCATTTCCAATGTGTCTGAACATGGGAAGTACTGATTCAATATTTTTAAGCCAAAAGATCTTTAGATAAACCTCTGAAGTTTTGGATGGAATCCAAAACAGGACCAAAACATCCAGCATTTTAGATCCTCTCATTTCTGGTAGAACAAAGACTATTTTCAGAGTGCGGGGATTGAGATTGCTGCCTTGCTCCCCAGACTGGTGAGGACTTCGGAGCATATGATATCAGCAGTAGACAGTAAGTAAGTTTAGCAGGCAATTACTTTTAAAAGAGGTCTCAAATTATCAGAGGATGTGAAAAGAGAGATTGAATTCCACCATTTTGGGGCATAACAAGCAAATATGCTGTCATGCCGGTGCCAGAGACAGGAATGAGGAATTATCAGCTGTCCCTGCAAAGCAGTAGTCAGGGCTGATGTGAAGGTGTGGGGAGGAGAGAGGCAGAAAATGAGGATCATGATTAATAACGATGGTTATCAAAATAAACGTTTTTTCCCCCTCTCCTTCATCATCGTTTTTGTGCCTGATGTTATTCCCTAATGATCAGTTCATCCAAACTTCACTAAGTAAGTATATAAACAACATTGCAGACTGAAGATATACTGGTGATGTCTACAAAGAGAGGAAGAGAGAGAGAGGATGAATACACAGGTTGACGCTGGGCCACGATGATTAAAAAGCAGCAGGATAAACTCGCTTCGCAACCTGAATGCCAGCAGACATTCCCAAACTGTGTGTTCAGCGACTCCACGGAGAGCTTTCCTCCTGACTGCAGAAGCTGAAACTGCTACTAATTACATTCATTGTAATCCTATCATTTTGTGCTTCCCATCTGTTTGTTGTATACACCTGTTGTCTCTTATACACTCTCTGAAGCTGGGAGCATCTTTTCATTGTGTGTGTGTGTACAGCACCTAGCACAAAGGGGCCTTGATCTACAGTGGGTCATCTATGTGCTACTACAATACAAATGGTAATCATAAACTGTTCATTTTTCCTCTGCAAACATGTAAACTATAAATAACAGGACAAACCCTAAAGTTAGAGCTCAGACAAATAAATCTCCCATTGAAACTACTGAGTCTGACTGAAGTCTAAGGACTCATTAGGCATTAGGCACCGCAGTAGTTCTACTGTGCAGTGAATTTGCTCATTTCCCCTCCTTGCTGTTGGAGTTTTTAATCTGATTCCATGAGATTGTCAGATTAAGAATCAAAGATGAAGAATGCTGGAATTTAAAACAAACAGCATCTTTTAAAACTGGGAAAAATTAAGCGGGCATAAATAGAGGCACAACACGGGCAAAGGGAGGGCAGATGCAGCGTGACCTCATCAGTTTGCCTGAAATCTGTCTGACAACATCCTCTCAACTCCATTGTTCCCGTGCTTGAAGAAATAGCAGCCAGGGGATCAACTCTGGTCAAATTATGCATTTTTAAATCTTCACAGCACTTTAGTCTAGCTAGTGACCTCACCTTCACAATCAAGCCCCTGCTGCAAAGTGGGGGCAAGAAGTTATTGGCTTCACTTGCAGGGGTGCTGAGCACCCACAACTGCAACTGGAGTCAATCAGAGCCGTGGGTTCAGCACCTCTGAATAGCTAGGACGTTTTAGAACGTATCTTGCTTATGCTAATTCAATAATGTTGGGATTCTCTGGTCCAATATCTCAGACGCTTTCCTGATTAAGTACATATTGTGGATCTCAATGGAAAGGAAAATTCCTGACTTTCTAATGTTTAAAACGGTCCCATTTTTAGCCCTGAAGGGAAAATATATTGGTCTTAAATGTGTCACTGGCACAGGACTGAACACTGTTCATCCCAAGAGTCAGACCAAAGTAGTGTTCGGGGGGAGGAAAAATGCTATATTTGGGAGGGAAAGAATCATTTTTCTGGCAGGCTGATTTTAAAAAAGTATGGCAACTGTTTGAATCAGCTCAGAGTTTTGGAATGTTAGAAAAAGCCCCAGTGGAGATAGATTAGTGTGCAGAGTTCAGGTGAGGTGGTCAAAGTTGAGTAATAAATTCAATTTATCACATGGATATCATCTCCATGCATACCGGATATATATACTGGAGATTATATACAGACAGGCCCTAAACAGCATTTCTGAAAAGAATAAATTACCATTTTTGGCTTCTGTTAAATGTCTCTACAAATGTAAATATTCAATACAGCCAAATTACACAAGCAATATCACAGAACAATTTATAAGGATCATGGGGATTACTGTTTCTGAATTTACTAGATGGATTCAGGAAAACTGTAGGTTTAACACATTGCACAGTTTTCAAAGAAAAGTACATACAATGATATCAGCTCTCAAGTTAACCTTCAATTTGTACGACTCGAGTCTCACAAAGAAGTGATTTGCCCCGTACTGGCCATAAGCATACCTGGTCTCCTTAACTCAGCTTCTGGAACACAGACATTTTAAAGAGCCCAAATGGTCCCTTCTAAATGCTCTGAGGAAGAGTATGAACTCTGTCTTTTTTGGTTTTAAAGGAGATAGTCATAGATTAAGTTCAAATGATTCAGAGGTTCAGTTCAGATCAGCAGTGAAAAGTCTAGCTGCTTGCCTGAACATTATCCCAACTATCCAAAGGTTGAACATCTTATGAGAATTTTTTTCACAACTTTCTGGTATCTCCTGCTTCTAGCCAATAGTCGCACTGGGCTATCGTATAAAGTTGTAGCATTTCAAATGCCAGTCCAGAACCAGAACATGCAGAAGAAGTGCATGAAAATGAAATAAAAAATAATAATGTGGGTAAAAGATTTAACCAAATATGTCATATCCATAAATATAGTTGCTTTGAATTCAGAAAAGGGCAAAGATTCAGGGAAGGCTCCTTTTTTTGATCCCGCTCCAGCAAAAATACCAGGGATGAAAGTGAGAAAACAGCAGAAAAAGTGAGGCTCTGAAGTGAGGTTGAAAAGAGGCCTGAAAACGCTGATTCTCTTGGTATTCAGGTGATCTAAATAAACTCCACTATCCTGTTATTGATATGCATGTGTATGTTTCTCTTCCATTCCCCTCCCAAAGGAGCCATTTATGGGTCTGAAATAACATAAAATTTAGAAATTCTATGGTATTCTCTACCAAGGAGAAATTGAAATATCACCATATCAGATCAGATCCCATGTTGTTCTGGAACTATGAATGGCTCCCTGTGGCATTTGAAAAGCTTGGAACACACAAACAAATAGCACAAAGAGTGGAAATGCAAATACAAATACGAAAACTTGAGCACACCCCAAAGGTAGGCCCTTTTCAGCATTGTTCTCAAGAGCCTATTAACTGTTTCGTCCTCTGCCTGGGAAGCTTAATACTTGAACATTTCAACAAACCTCTCTAGTGTCACAACATTTTACATTAGATCTTGTCTCTGTGTTTTCACCATTCATGTGAGTGACTTAAAGATCCATTTTGGTCCTCAAGTCCCTCAGCTGGACTGTTCCCTCCATGACAACACAATTATGATTTCAATGAGGCGGTGGCCAGGTGCTTTGCCGAGGCTTCCTGGTTTAGTGGAGATTCAAAATAATGTCCGTGACCTCTTCTAAAATCCTAAAAGCAAGCTAATCTCCTCTGGCTCTTCCTTGCAGCCTCAGAGCATGGAAAACCTTTCACGGTTTCCAGCAACATCTGCTCAATGGAGGAAATAATTAACAGAGGAACAAAAAAAAATGTCCTCTTAATCAACCTTGGCAACAATTAGTGACCAAGAAACCCAGCTCCCATTAGTATAACAGCTGCACTATCCATCTACAAGTTAAATCTGAAAACTGGCTTTCTGATTTCCATGGACTTGCTCCAGTTTCTCGGTCTCTCACATCTCTCTTCTTCCTGCCCCAACAACCCACTTCACCCCCCGCAACCCTGAGTTTTGGACCCTCCCATCTTCAGAGATTCTGATCTGGCATGCAAGAGGGGCAGGCTCACCCCAAGTGGGATCCTTCAAGAACAACCTTGGTTACAAGTTCAAAACTTGTTCTTTTCGCAAGAGACATTTAAAATATTTGATCCAGGTATCTATCTGCAAACAGTGCCCAAAATGTCTCATAAACCTCTGATTTGTTCAAGTGACCAAAAAGCAACTTTCCCATCCTTTGTTTGTCTGACATAAAGCCCTGAACTGGAGGTTGGCTGCTCACCTAACAATTCCAATTCATAATCTATTAGGCAATGGCAGCAAACGGAACATAGTCTTACATGTGCCCTTGGATGCATTAACAAGTCTCTTGGATGCAAAAGCACCAGAGTGCAGTACTCTGCCAAGGAAAGGGAGGGATGTGCATTGCACTAGACAGGGCTGCTTTGCTCAGAGTGGCGTCATACATTTGCCAGAGCTGTGAAAAGAATAAATGGTTTATAAATGAGCCCACAGGAGGGATTCCCTATGAGAGCTGCTGTACACTGATCCCCTAGACCAGCGTTTCTCAATTTTATTCCCCCCCCTTCCATACCCCAGGAACCCTTGCGCGCCCATGCCATACCCTCCGTCAAGAAAATCTTCCTCTTTTCGGCAGCGTGGTGTAGGCTTGATTCGGCGGCGCGCTCTCTGAGCCGTTTTCGGCAGCCCCATCAGCTGTTTGGCAGCGCGCAAACAGCTGTTCGGCGGCCCCATCAGCAGTTCGGCGGCACCCGATTTTTTTTAATTTCAGCGGCGCAGTTCCACTCACCATTTGAGAAACACTGCCCTAGACGATTAGTAGTGTACTGGTTGTACCACATGTTCAGAGGTGAGCACTGTCCTAAATTGTTGTGTCAATGGCTGCCTTTCAACGGTGAATGAAGTGAAAACTTTCTATGTAAAATTTCCAATGTACTTCGACATATGGGGTGATAAGAAGCACTTTTAAAGATGTAAGATATCATTAACCATACTACAGAATGCCACTCTGCGCCTAATAAAACTGTTACTTCTGCCACAGATTCTAGAGATTTCAGAGTGTAAAAAAATACTGGGAAGAGAACGATATCCCTTAGCTGACTACTTGGGGCAAATGAGTTTGCAGTTGGTGCCTATGTGATAGTAGCTTGAACAGACATACATTTATGCAAAGGAATAATATCGTGTGCTGTTGTGGAGCATGCCAATACTACGTTCAAATGTTAGAAATCTCTCTCCAGGGCAGCTGTTACTGCAATTTTGGGAAGTCCTGTATCTGTGAAGTGCTGGATTCTATGCACTATGATGTATTTTTATTGGTGCTTTGCTATATATGTATGTTGTGCATGAGCTATAATGATCAAAAGCTGAAGCAACAAAGCTTCAGGGACTGAGTGATGTTGCAAGGAGTATTTCTAAGCAGATTTATCTCTGTGAAAGTATTCCAGTTTTGTTTCAGGGATGGTCCCTAAACCAGGATAAGGAAATTGCTGCAATGAATTACAGGAAATCAGTTACACCACACCGGCACAGCAATTTGCAACCTCAGAGTTCCCACTCAGTCTCTGGGGAATGGAGGAAACTAGCATCCCAGACATGCTCAGAGGGACAGACTGCAATACTGCTGTTGCTGCAGTGAGGTCTGCTCTGAGCTGGAAGGGAGTTTTGTTTTTGCCCTCTGCCATGCATCCTGTCACTGTCCACTGTGTAAGTGAGGCTGATGTAAGAACAAATGCTGTGGCTGTACTGAAAAGATAATGCCACAAGTGGCAAGGGGATCATCTAATCCTACAAATCTGGTGTCCATTAAACATGTGCTGTAGTGAAATCCAATAAACCTCACAAAATACAATGGCATTACGAGGAAAAGCGCAGTAATTAGAGGTTTCACTTTCACAGCTCGATGTCCTCCCTTTCCCTTTATCCATTGCTCATTGTTTTGTTCAAATAGCAGAAAGGCCCAGCACAACACTTTCACATTCATTATACAGCATTGTCGTATTTTGGCACTTTGATCTCTGCTGATTAGAGCAGAATTAGAATAGGAATCAGAATTGTCATGCCACTTAAATCTCAGTGCCTCAGTTTCCCATCTATAAAATGTGGGATATTACTACTTCCTATCTCAAATACATGTTGTGAGGCTTAATCCAGCAGTGTTTGCAAATGCGCTTTGAGAATCTTGGATTGAAGGCACCAGAGAAAGATAGAATTTTATTACTATCGCTTTTGAAAATGCAAAGGCACAGTAGGGTGGAGAGCATAAAAAGGACACTTCACTCAGGGAATAGGTGAAAGCCAGGTGAGATTATACAGGCAAACCTTACTGGACCTGTCTGCCCAGTGATCTGGATTGACATTGTTATTTGTATTACCACCACACTAAGAGCCCTCCTCATGAAGCAGGATCCCATTGTGATAGGTTCTGTACAAACAAAGAGCTTACAAGCTAAGCACAAGACAAGAGACGACTGATGGATACAGAGAGACTGATGAGGGAGGACAAGGAAACAATGAGACAATACTAGTCAGCAAGATAGGCAGTGGTGTCAAAACAGGCACCAGCAGCCTAACTTTGGTCAAGTTTTTGTAGGCATCCTGCAAAGGAGTATTTTAAGGAGGGATCTGGAGGAGGATAATGAGATAGCTTTGCAGATGTTTATGGAGGGCTCCTCCCAAGGGTGGAGGCAGCATGGCAGAATGCGCAAAGGCGCTTGTTCAAAAACGTAAGAAGTGGTTGATGGAGGCTGGCATCACGAGCTGATCAGAGGTAGGCGCTGACCTCTCAATAATGAATAAGAGAAGATAGGTAGGGTGGGGATAGTTCATAAAGGGCCTCGAAAGTGGAGACAAGCAGCTTATGTGTGATGCAATAGAGAAGGGGGAGTCATAAGAGGGATGAAAAGAGAGGGATGACATGGGAAAGTGACAGGCTAGGAATATTATCTTTGCAGCAGCATTCCGAATGGATCTGCGCAGGGCAAGATTCCATTTGTCAAGGCCAGAGAAAAGGATCTCATAGTAATTGACACACAAGATGATGGGGGCCTGGAAGAGAGTTTTAGCTATGTGGATTGACAGAAAAGGTCATATTTTAGAAAGATTATGCAGAAAGAATCTGCAAGACTGACACATAGCATGGACATGAGGAACTAGAAAGAGCTGAAGATGACACCCAGTTACAGGCCTGGGCAACAGGCAGCAACACAAGAGAATTGACAGGCAAGGCCAGCCACTATAAAAGTGTTGAGCTATTTGTTCCAAAACAAGAGGAATGTAAAACAAACATGTACATTAAGGCAATTACTGCAGGAAAGCAGCAGAGGAGTCTAATCCATAGGTTTGTCAGAAAGTCAGAAGAGGGACTTATTTTGATTTCTTGGCATTCATGCAGAGGGTAGCTTGCTGTTCTGGTGTCGAGTGAAGAGTTTCCAAATCCCAATTGTGTTTTTATTTGCCCGGGAGATGGAAAGAAAAGCAGTTTCTGAGCATTCCTGTTCACTTAAACCAGAAACACCTGTTGGCATTCAACACTGTTCCTTGGCTGGCTTTTGCCCATTGAAAGCCTAACAGGTGTCACTGCAATCAATGGGAATAACTAAAGTGGTTTCAGAGGCCCCACAAACATTAAGCTATGCAAGGAAAAATGTCTGATAATTGTATGCAGTTCATGTGTACATTAAACCATGAGAAACTGTGGTCCCATAAAGTTAAGCATGCAATTGGGTATCTGAGAGGAAATCAATACAGATGAGACTGGAAAACCTTGCCCCATAAATAGCAAATGCTGATTGGATGCTCCATTCAATTTCTAGCTGTTTCTGCTGGTGAAAGTGCTATGTATGCCTCCTTTTGGCTTGCTAGCATTCTTACTACACTCCTCAGCCAGGTGAAAAAACCCATGACTCCAACCAATGCACCTTATAAGCCCATTGCAGAGATATAACCTAGTTTCCTAAGGATTCTATTACCATTTGAGGCATGGGCACAAATTAACATTATTACAATGAAGAATTAACAAACCCGCACTGAATTCAGATCCACAAAACACTAATTCTGTGAGGTAGCGTGGGATTGTTTTAACACCAGACGGCAGGTGTCAAGATTCCTTTTGTTCTGCCATTAACTCACTGTCCAGTTTGGGGCATTAGCTTTGTCTATTGCCATCATGTGCACTTATAGGGTTAGACAGATAAATCATATGAAATTATAAAGGCCCTTATAATGAGGTGACTGACTGAATAGCAATTAATTTTCACATTCCCATTGAGGTAAAATCTTGAAGTGTGGTACATGCTTTCTCTAAGGCTAGATATGACCTTTGGCCACTCCATCAGAGGTCATCAAAGAGCATCAGTCTTTCTTATCCAACTTCAAACTTTCCAAAGGGATGTAAATTTGACATTTGGTAGACTTACTCATCATAGGCCACTGGCTACAGCAAAAGAAATCTGAAATCCCACATTTCGATCAAATCATGAAAGCAGTCTCAATCTCATAATGTACAGAATGTCTTATCTTCTGTGATCCAGTTGTGTTGGGTTTGAGGTCTCCAGCTTGGGGAAATTAAGTTTGTCAGCAGTTCTATTTAATGAATTTTATCCATGATAATTGCTCAAGGTGAGTGCGTGCTCCACAGGTGCTGATGCTTACAGGCAGATCCTTCTTCAGAATGGACTGCTGTCAACTAATCAGTAACACTCTCTGTGCATCACTTTAGCCATCTATAATACTCGTGTAATAATATCCCCCCCTTAAAGGAGTGCTGTTAGTAGTGTTGGGTAAATCTCAAAAGGTTCAATTTCAATAATTACCATCTGAACCTCCTCCAACTTCAAAATGGGCTAGAAACCCCGCTAAAACACAATGAAACTCCTGTTTGGGTCAGCTTCCAGACCCAATCAGAAATCCTGCAAGAAAAGTCTTTTGGGGGATATTTTAACACTTCCAGTCCTGTCTCAGCATGAAACTGGAAGTGCAAATACAACTATTTGAACATTTCAGAACTTCAGTCAAGGTTGATTTTTGAGTTTGGTTCTAAAAACAGGCAAAGGTGTGGATTAGAAGGCAGGTTTATGATTCTCTTTTTTTTTTTTTTTTTTTTTTTTAAATCCGAACCGATTCACCCACCTATTCCTTTGAGGCTTTAAGTTAGTTAACTAATGGTTAATCCCCAGAAAATGAAAATCCCCAGAAGAAAAGAGCCATACAATGGTAAATTCATAATACCAGTTTGAGCCTCACATTTGAATTTGATGTAATGATAAGCAGGATTCCTGTTTCCTGATATATCATTTTTCATTTGCATTTGGTAACAGATGTTATACAATAAAAAAATGATTGTAACAAATTGTTTTTCTCTCTGGCTGGTGCCAGCTGTTGATCTGGTTATGATAGTTGCCAGAAAAAGCTTCTGCTCCTCCTCTGAAGAGCCCTGTTATCAAATAATTTAGTCTGGGTTGACATTGTACAGGATATATAGCAAGGCTCCTCTCAAGTGAAAGAATTCCAGAGCGCCACTGGAATGCATAGAGCTGCCAAGCACTTGAATTGGATTCAAGGATATGGGGAAATTGTCCTATTTTCTCACATGCCCCTCATTAATTATACGTCTGGAAACTGGATTCTTCAGTGTCTCTTCCTGGAACACACAGCATCTCTAATAAGTGGGAATGTCAAAATGTCGTCGTTTCTTGAATTATTACATTAGTTGCTTTAAAATACATGTTAACACATTATTCTATTCAAATGATGCTCCTTTAATGCTGGGAGTGGCGGGGAAGGGAGAAGAAAATGTGCTAAGATTAAACACAATGATAAATAAAGATTGAGGGGGAACCTTCAGCTGAGTGGATTACTGTTTGTTTCAGAAACAGAATTAAAAGGGGAACTGGCACAAAATGGCATTCTAATTGGGTGCCTTAAAAACCGCAAGACGCTCTTGGGGAAAAAAGCCATCTCTGCAAAAACATTAACACTGAAAGCACTGTGTTTTGTCACATTTGGACCAGCGCATAAGTAATCCTTAAACATATGACAATTCTGACCATTTCCACAAGTGTGTGCTAATGTTCATCCTTTCTACTTCAATCTTCATTCCTAAATTCACCAAGAAAAGGGTCTATTTTCACTGGAAACTGATTTTCCCCAGAAAATGTTGGCACATCAATGGAAATGCTCCCATTTTCAAATTTGTACCAAAAGACAAGGTGAAAAAAATGAATATTGACTAGTTTTGAATTTTGCTACATTTTGTTGACCTATAAATCCTAATGCAACATTATCACAACATTGACCAAGCTCCTTTATAGGGTTAATACTACTTTGAGAAGTACTTTGAGTTTTTGATGATCTGGGGCTTTTCATGAGTCTCCTGAAGATAACTCCCAATTAAAGGTCATGAGAAAAACTCTCTCAAGACATTTTTCTATCATGTAAAAAGGATGAAAGACTTGAAAATACTCAGCAGGATCCAGAACAGAAACAATTTCACAACAACAGGGATCAATCAGAAAGCAGGGGAACTGTAGGGACAGAAATCTGAAGGCGGAATTTGCTTGACATTCCTAAAGCAACTAGATGAGTTCTAGGAAACTGAAGTGAAAAGTCTACTCTGATTTATTGCTTCATCCCTGCACGATGGTCCCAGCATATCTTGTAAAGCACAAAAGAGACCAATTAAACATTTGGAATAACCTTATTTATCTAATTCACGTATCTGCTGCCAAAACAAATTTATGTTTACCTGTCCACCAGGAACTGAACTCTGAGGTTAAACTCTCATTTCAGAGCTCTCAGCAAAAAATTTTTTTAGAACATGCATCTTATATTTGTTTTGGCAGCAAATACATGAATTAGATAAATAGCATTACTCCAAATGTTCAATCCACATCACAACAGCCACCACCACAGATGACACTAATTGGTCTCCTTGTTGTGAAGATCTGCTAAAGACAAAGTGGAAATGGAGTCTAAGCTACACCTGAGGTCAAATATGAAGGGATTCTCTGGAGAAAGGGCCAGTCTTGGATAATTAGTAGGGCAGGTGTTTGGTCTGGAGAAAGCTTGCACAGCCACTGCCCATACTATACCTGTTCTCGACCAGAAAGCTCTGTTCTCAGGGCTGTCAGACCAACACTATTTCTGAACATTAAACAAGTGGTTTATTTTAAATGAAAGAAGTAAATTTTACTTTTATCTACATAGTCCACAGAGAGCAGAAATGTCAGAAACTAAAACCCTCCCAACTCTTACATGATAGAAACATAAATACACTTATGGTTAGTACTACTTCAAAAGAGGACAAACAGACTCTTCCACAAACCTTAACAACTAGCATACTTTGCAGACTTGCTACAGTGTCCTGACAATAGTACCAAATACTAGCAGTACTCCACGTGTATCTCTGGAGGGTGTTAAACAGAAGCTACTAAGGTTAGACATTTTTAAATCAGCAGGTCCAGAGAACTTGCATCCAAGAGTATTCAAAGAACTGGCCAAGGAGCTTGCTGGACTGTTAATGTTGATTTTCAACAAGTCTTGGAGTCCTGGGAAAATTCCAAAAACTGAAAGGAAGCTAATTTGCCCAACTTTTTAAAAGGATAAACTGGATGACACAGATAATTATTAACCTGTCAGGCTGACATCAGTCCTGGGAAAGATAACGGAGTGGCTAATACAGGACTCAAACAATTAAAGGAGGGTAATGTAATTAATCCAAATCAACATAGGTTTATGGAAAATAGACCCTGTCAAACTGACCTGATACCTTTTTTGAGTAGATTACAAATTTGTTTATATTTTAAATCTCAGATTTGTTATAGACAAGTTCTTTTCTCTGTTTTGCAACAAACACTCTGTTCTCATAAAAATATCTGCTCTCAAAACAGAAGCAAAAGCAAGGCCCAAAATTCCTATCAGCTTAAAAAGAAATGACACAACCCAGATGCTCAAGTCCTCCTGGCCTGACTATTTTGCATCTGTGATGCTCATTCTGATCAAGAGGAGATTACTACAGAATGTTTCAGGTAAAATGAAGGTCATACAGCCAGCTCCCAGCGCATCAGAATCCTTATGAGCCTGGGTACCTCACTCTCCATCCCTAATTCTCATCACTATCCAACCATGGGTGAACCTCAGAAGATTCAGAGTTTGGTTCAATTTTGATGAGCACCCAGAAGTTTGCATACTCACACAAACTATCTGCACCTCTAGGAGCTCAAAGAAATGATATAAATAAATAAATACTAAAATAATAAACGTTAAGCAAACATTTTAGATCCTCCTGGGATTTGATTTGGGTTCAGTTGTAGACAGAAGCAAAGGTTTGATGCATTTTATTTCTCCTCTAATCAGTTCATCTAGACCTTTATCCCCACCAATAATCATGAAATTCCACTGGGCAGAGACATTGCGTTCCACACACCTCCCCAGATCTGATCATTCTGTCCAAACTGGACTGTATCTTTTTTATTTTTTAATGTATTTAATATTAATATTATTGTTGTTGTTGTTAATTATCTGCTGTCTCAGAGAAGCCAGCTTGTTGTGTCAGTGTTTGTGATTTTCCACTGGCCTTTGACTACTTGAGTTTGGGATCCGTCGCATTCTGCCATGTAATGGTTCCAGGACTCACCACTCATTCTCTTCATTTGGCATTCATGCATCACGTTCTCCACATTACCAATTACACTAGGAGAGCCCATGAGGTCCATTTTCAGACTTTATTATATTTTCGTTGATTGGAAAATGACCTGTTCTCTCCATACATTTATCATTCGATTCACCTCGGTGCATACGTTCTGGAGTTCAACAGATGGTTTATGGAAGTGAAATGTTTAGGCAGAACACATACCTCACAAACAAAAGAGAAAACACTATAAAGGCTCTCTGGATCCCAACCTACATTTTCCAAAGTCATTAAAGTTTTGCACACCCAAAAAAACCCTTTCACCTGGTCACAGCTAAGTGTAATCGTCCACTTGAAATCCTTGGGGGGAAGATTAGAGCTGGGACTGACAGTCAGCTATTATACTGGAGCTGTAATGGTTAAGGACCTTAGTACATGAGGCACTCAGCATCCTCTGTTCCCACTGGAGTCAATGGGAGCTGAAGACATGCGGCACTGTGAAGGTGACGTTCAACACTTCACGTGATTAGGCCCAAAGTTCGAATGACTAGTGAGAAAGCTTAGACAGTGTGGCATAAACAGGCAGTTTCTCCCCCAACTCTCTTTTGTTAGTGTCAGATCTTAAGCTAACAGGCTACTGCCCTCAACTCCCTGCAAAACTCAAACTCAGTCCATTTTTTCTGAACTAAGAGATGTAGATTCCTCCAGCTGTACCACTGAAAAACATCTGCTGTCTGCAGTAGAAACTTGAGATTTGATTACCCAGTGACAGAAAGTATTTTCACTTGCTTGTGTTCCTTTTCTAACCGTATTTCTGGAGGGTTGCCAGAGTACTTTGGAAATATTCAGAGCAACCGTAAATACCTGCTGGGGAACGAAAGTCACCTTTTTATGTGCACCTGCTAGCTGGAATTTGCTGGGGCTAGTAGGAGAGTAATGATATAAAACACCAATACTGAAGGACAGTTATTAGTGAGGATTATGCTGCAAAAGCTTGGATAATCCACATGCTGCTTGCTCTTAAAGACAGCAAAACCAGTCAGAAAAAATAAAATCTTTCTCCTCTACATGCTGTCAAACCTCTGCTAGTTCTAGAAATGAATCTGAACAGAACGTTTTTATGTAACCAAATATTTTAGAAACATTTTTTCATTGTGTTACATTTGCACACACTTCCATGCTTTCTATCTGGGACCAGAACCCCTAGTCCTGGAATACCAGTCTGTTTGCACAATATTTCTGGCCTGCCTATAAATGTGACATGAGAACCAGCTCCCATGAGATTTCCAGACTGGCTTTGCAGGCTCTAGAAGTTTGCATGAGTACTAAAATCCTGACTTGTCAAACATATCTATAACGTGAAAACCGGTTTAAAAATCTGCTCAAGATCCAAAATCATTAACAGAACCCTACGTGAGGACTCGAAAATTGCAAAATATGCAACTTGATATATGCTGAGTGACTAACTTTTCTGTTTCCCTTTCTGTGAAATGCTGAGAATATTCACAATACCTACAGGATAAAGGTGGTATTAAATAGTAAAAGTCTGTATGAAGGTTTTGAACCTATTCAGGACTAAATATTATTAACACATACTATTTGCAAATCGGTTCCTCCTTAATTTATCTACTGAGGACTGAGTAAAGCATTGCAGGACATCCCAAAAACATCAGCACTGCATTTTCTTTTATCTGATGTAATGAACTCTTTCAAGGGAAATGTGAAATCTTGAACCTTGACTCTTGTCTAGTAAATAAGGGCTTGATTCAACCCAAGGGAAGTCTGAAGTGAATGGAAAGACACCTGCTGAATTCTAGGAGAGATGGGCTAGACCCAAATAAGGCAACTGCTTTTCCACTACTGCAAGTTTCTTTAAAATGAAAATGGCCTGGTAATAATTTTAAGCCTATGAATATATTATATTACTCATCTGGGATGCTGAACAACTTCTCTCTATTAATTTATTTAAAGGCTTTTCAATTAACTTTTAGAAACTGAAAAGCATGTAAATAATTACATTATTCATATAGTAATGCCCCTACACTTACCTACAAATTATTTTAAAACATACATTACATCTCCAGACACATCCCATTAGAAAACTTAGAGACATGCTCAGCGGTGGTTTTGGCATGAAATGTGTTATTAACTGGTTCAGATCTCAAATATACATTGGGAAAGGACTGGAGGGAAATGTGGTTCTCAGACAGACCCCCAGTTATTCTCCCTACTTAAACATGTTTACTTTTCCTCTTCAAAACTCATTTACTAATATCTCTTTTTTAATTAAATACATCCTCACATGGCCTTGGCTTGTTTTTCTCTTATTAGCGTCTTCAAAGAGCTAAGAGCTACCTGTTTGCTAACTACTAAATATTTAACATTTGACTGATGGACAAGCAGATAACACAGGAAGAAGCAGAGCTTTGCACAAGTTGCCCTTGTTCCTTTACCTGTCACAGGCAAAAAGAACAAGAAAGGAAACCCTACCTAGGCACAAATCACATGGCAAACCCTACAGGGAACCCATGCTCATGCACTCCTCTGCTCCCCCGCCTCTAGCAGAATTATTTAAAGCTAAACTGGACACACACTGTGGGTTGTTTGTCAATAAGAATATTGTGACTTCTTGGCTGTTGGAGGAAAAAAATTCTGCTTTATTTAGTCGTGGTATTAACAACAATGGCGTCTATCCAGTACCCTAATGAGAGCTCAAGAACAACTGCGGCTACTTAGTCCTACAAACATATTTTAAACCAGCCTTGTGAACAGTAAAACCACGAAACATTAAGCATGATATCCTGTTATTGTCAAATCAATGAACCTTTGTAGGGGTTCAGTGGATTTGGACTAGGACAGCAACCTGAGTTGAATTTAAAGTCTTATGTACACACATCCGATATAGCCCTGAGTTTGTTCTGATGCTGGAATGATGACTCTGGCTGCTTCTTCCCAGAAGAGCTCTACAAGGTATTTCCTTTTGCCTCCAAAGGGGAAAAAACGCCAACCCATTTCAGCTTTGTCTTTAATGTTTTGAAAATATTTTGCAGTTCAGTGTTTTTGTTGCCTTTTTTCCCCCCTCACAACCACCTCTGCTAACAACTCCACAGCAAATCCAACTCCCCAGCCCTACACTTTCACTGCTCCGCAGTCTATGCAGAAACACTCTGAAGTGCTTCCAGCTGAACAATTTGAAGGAATTAGTGCGAGAAACAGCGTCATTAGTCAACCAAGCAACACTGAGTGCAAGTCAAACATTTGTGTAAATGAGGACAGCGCCTGGCACTGGCCACTGTCGGAAGACAGGACACTGGGCTAGATGAACCATTGGGCTGACCCCGTGTGGGCGTTCTTATGTTTAGCAAAGGAAAGAAACAGCAACATCTTAAAGGAGAGGGGGAAAAACTCTTTCAGCTGGCTCTGAAAAAAGAGGACACAAATAACAGGGCTTTCTTCACTTAGTTAGCCAACTGCTTCTTTATGTCTGGCTAAAGGAGGTTTGGTTTGGTCTGGCTGACCACTCAAAACACAGCCAGCCTAAATAGGAAATGTCAGTCTCTAAAGCACAGCGAAGTTAGAATATAAAAGCGCTCAGAAACCCAGCGCAGTTGAAATCGTCCATTGTATAGTGAAATATTTAGTAAGCAAACATGAAGCCAAAGCAATTAACCTGCTGTGAAATCCAGCCAACTAGCTGATTTACAGTATAAAACAAAAATAATGGCCTTTGTTGCTTTCATCCCATAACACAAAAGTTCACAGAAAAACACTACCGTCTCAAAATACACAGGGACTGATACCATGCCGTAGCAATGTGTCAAGGTGGTGCAAGTTGTTTCTCAGTGCCACTAAGGTCTACTCAAAATGGAATGTTAGCGATGTGAGAGAGAGAGAACCCGTTACATTCAGTATGTATTACCCAGCCGAAGCTGGCACATTCAGTCACACAGCAAGGGCCTCATGAATGGAAAGTTTCAACTGGCTAAACAATGGTTTGAAATAGTTATCCTTCCACTGCCCAGTAGTCCCACTGCCAGGAGTAGAACAGCACTGTTGTTGCTGCCAGAGGAGGAGAAAGAGACAGAAAATGCCCTTGAGACTCTCGGGACTGAAAAGATATACCATGTTTCTCTCATTTGGAACCTCTGCAGTTTTCTGCTGAGGAAACTCCACGAATAAAACAATACTAAAGTAACTTTGCCCATCTCGGAACACCTTCCATCCAAGTGTCTCAACGCTATTTACAAACAAAACAGAAGCCAACCCATTTTATAAATGGGAGAACAGAGGCACTGTACGACCTGCCTAAGGTGACAGGAAGTCTATAGCAGAGCCAGAAACAAACCCAAATCTTCTGACCACTCTTCTCCCCAGTCCCAGGCCCTCATCAAAAGATCATCCATGTTCCAGACAACAGAATTTAATTCTACATGTATGAATGATCCAGCCCTGAGACCTTCCTTCTAAATGTACATCTGCTTGACAAAGTAATCAGTGAGAGAGGCCTGGGCATTCTGATTACTTCCTGGGCTTTGGAAACAGCTCCCTTTGGCTATTGTATTATTGATACAGTTCAACCTCTTTCTGCAGTTTGTCTGCCCTTCTCCACCCCTCCACCCCCGAGTTTATTTACTTTATAGTAAGTGCTGCAGGAGCACCGTTACCCACTGAAAGATCTGGCTTTGAAGGAATGGAGACATTTTCCAGACTACAGCAGAGAAATATAACAGAGGCGGCCCAAAATTCCAACTCACTAGAACTCTCCTTAGACAACAGAAACCTGTACCTGACTGTCTCGGGACAGGCAATGAGGCAACAGGAGTATCTCCACTCATTGGAATACTATATAGCCAGATGGCTGCCCTTCTTCAACCACAGTAGAGTGTCACTATAGGAATTAATCACTGTATTGCTGAAGCATCTTTAAACCAGGCACTCAGTGATCCTAAGGCAATACAGAGGGTTGTATTATTATCCATTCCTCCCACAGATACAAGTATACATTAAAGGCTAGATGACAAATATTAAGCATAGGCAGCACTGCCACATTGTGGGGGAAACTGCTAGACAAGCTTTGACCACATGCAGATGGTGTTGTGACTGGTACTGGACCGAGGTTCTTAGAATCAAAGTAATCTATCCATCTGTACCACCTGCCTTGCTTTATCTGCCAATAACTAAATATTATACTTCAATGACCTCCGGTCAATGGATTACACTCATCCTTTTGGCCCAATATATCTATATGCCTGACTTGTAGGTTGCTTTTTGTCTCAATAAATAATGGTTTACATTTCACTCAGAAATAGGAGCACTCTGGGTATGAACAGGCATAGCTTACACCAGTTCTTCGAGAGACACAAGCTATACTCCCAAAAACACTTTTACGCTGACATAACTGTGTCCATACTAGAGCTTATCCCAGTATAGCTATGTCAGTTAAAAAAGCAAACCCCTTAGCAACCACCTATGCTGGTGTAAATAAGTGTAGACTAGGCTTTGTGAATTCCACTGGGACCCCTTTTAAAGCAGTTAAAAAGAGACTGAAATGAGGTTTGCCTACCCAGGGAACTCTCACCAGTTTAACTAGAGGTATATTATATATTTAAAACAGTGCAACGTTATGAGTGGACACTCGTACGCTGGTTTAACCCTGGCAGACATTGCTTTAGCTTGCCCCTGAAATTTAGCACACGATTTTGTATCAGTTTAGTTAAAACAGTTTAACATCACACCTTCGGTTAAACCAGTGCAACTGTCTGTGTAGACTACTGGCAAGAAAGAAAATTCAATCTTGTGGAGACGAGACACAAGGAGAGACTTCACAAGTGACAAGGAAAGGCATTTTACAGATGTCAATCCAATTATTTTGACTTTAGGACACGGGGATTAGAAATGAAGCAGAATGGCAGGTTGACTTCGCAACTAGATCTTCCAGCATTTTTAATCAGTGATGGTCTGCTTGTTCTCTCTGGCAGCCAACAGAACCAATTAAGGATCTTGGCTTTGGGAAAGCATTAGGAGTAATGGAAAGGATCACTAGTTGGAGACACCAATCTGAGAAGCATCTATTCGCTGAGAGCTACCACTAAAGCAGTATTTGCCATTGATTTTTTTTTTTAGTCTTTCAGGAATCAAGAGCTGTAAAACTAGGACAATGTGTTTTTCAAAGCTGGGCTGGCTGGAAACAGAATTTAAAATGGAAGTTTGGGAGCTGGGAAAAGTTGCATGAAAATGCTCTGGCAAAATAAATACAAAGTCTCCAATCTACTTTGTCTATATTATTTTCTTCATCTGTAGCTAATATGAAATGCTTCACTTATGTCATCTGTTTGCAGAATAGGAAACCGATATCAATATGTGGCAAAAGGCAGATGGCTGTTGGGTTATATGAGCACAAAACTATGCCTGTTCATTCACTTACTGGACACAAAATTAGCCAATTGTCAGATAAGGAGAGAAAAAGCAACTCAGCAAGATGTGTTGAGCACCCATCAAATGGATGATATTTTATCACCACTAAAATATTACAGGAACTTGAAACTTATGCTCACCATTTCCACCCAAACACTTTCTGTTACAGAAACATTTTTCAGCAAAAAATGCAGATTTGGGCTGACAAACATTTCACCAGTTTGTGTTGAATTCAGTGAATTATCTCAGTCGAAAAACTTTTTAAAAATTCAAAAAAAGTCTAAACATTTTCTTTTGACATTTTCAAAACAAAACATTTTGACTTTGAAGTTTGAAACAACTTTTTGTTTTGAAATTACTTTAAGTTTTATTTTTTATAAATTTAGAAAAGACAAAATCTTGAAATCAAAAAGGAACCATTTCATTTTTTGTACAATGAAAATGTCATTCCACGCAAAGAAATGTTTGCCCCCTACTTTTTAACTAACCAAAAAATTCAAAAAAATTTGGTTTTGGTCAACCTGAAATGATTTTGTTTTTCACTTTTTTAGAATTGCCAGCACACCAAAAACTCAGTTATTCACACAGTTCTACTCCTAACATGCTGAGTGCTCTGAGGAAGCAGAGAAGTATCCGGTTTCATCCCTTCTCTTGGCCTCCAGCATCGCCACCATAGTTTTTATGATATTAAATCACTTAGTTCACCTGCCCCTAATAAAACCAGAAGATTCAAAAGTCTCCAGCCATTGTCTGCATTGGGAGATAAACAAAAGAAGCGGGCAACTGACTGTGGTTAGTGAACTGTTTCCTTTATTAATGTATTCAGTACTGTTGTTCTAACAGTAAGACACTCTAAGATAGTCTTTGTGTGCTCTGCCCTCCATTCAGAGCCTGAATCCAAATCAGCAGCCTGTGCTGACTCAGAGCAGGACACCTGCAGTTCCAGTCTTTTTTTCTTTAACAGGGATTACCCTCACTACAGATGAGCTCCATTTATCACAACATGACAATCCCAGAGCAGGTGCAATTCTAAGTGCATGCTGCAAATGGAGTTAAACTTTTCATGCAGGCAGTTCTGCAGAGATCTACATGAACCAAAAAGCAGCAGGAGAGAGAGTAACAGATCCTACTTCTAGAGATGAGTGATCCAAATCATACCATTTTCAGGAGTAGCAGTGGGCCAAACTGGCACACAGACCCCCAAAAAATGGAAATGGGGAATATCTTGTAGATCCCAGGAGGAGGGGGGAATGGCGAAGTATTTTTAAGGCATTCCAGGGCCTGTTGGAGCCAAGGAAGGGGACCCTTCAGTCCAGGGAGAGGCAAATTCTAATGGGAAGCAGGGAGAAACCAGGAATGCTGGGGGAGGATGCATGAGCATATGATTCCAAACAGGTGATATTCAGACTCTGGGATCTGAATACCATCCGAATATTAGGACCACCAAATCCAAGCAATGGCCTAAAATTAACAATCCCTAAAATTCAGATAATTAAAACAAGTCAGCGCCAGGGCTTGGGATATAGTCTCGGTTTTGTGGCTGATTCAAACTGTGCTCTTCAGCATGTAGACTTTATAAAATTGGAATACATTTCTCACCTTTTGCTCCATTCATTTAGCAAGGAGCAGTCAGGATCTTTTACACCGAAAGCCTGGCGTTAAGAGAACTGATTTACATCTTGCCATTTCAAGAACGTAGTTTGTTGTCAACACATGACGAGCGGGTTTTTAAGGGTTTCAAACAGGCACGTTCGTTCCTATCCATTAGTTACCCTTCGTGTGTGTGTGTGTGTATTTTCCCTTCACCTCAGGCAGCCTTGTAGCAAGTTTATTTACTGTTAAAGTGAAACACTTGAGCACAATTTGAGACAGAAGAGCCAGTTTGGATAGAGTAAAAACAAGCCCAAAACTTTACTTAAAATATGCATCAAGCTTTAACTCTTTTTAATATTTTATAAAATCCAGGTAACTTTAAAACACATCATCAACCTGGCTTCATACCATGCCTGCCAGTGTGGGGTTTGTCTTATTTAATGCTTACAGTTAGTGCTTTTTCCCTTTGCACAATAAAAATACCTAACTTAGAAGAACTCGTGTGTCTTTCCTTGTGCTTCCCTGTTTTGGCTTTGAAATGGAAATATGTTGTGAAAAGCAGTTTATCTTCTTGGTATGTCTGACCCCATCGTTGAAAATCTCATAAGAGACTGGTCTGAGGAGATTTCCAGCCCAAAAACGTTTCTTTCGGGGGCTTATCCAACTTGAACCTCAGCATCCTTTGATATTCACATATCACTTTGGGCCTGATCCTATGAAGTACTGAGGATCCTTAACTTCAGAATTCAAATCCAACGAAACTGAGGGAGCGCAATATCTGCCAGGAAACACTCATCACCTCGCACTACTGAGACCTATGTTGTTACCATTCATTCGTGCAAATCCCTCCAGGTTCCTGGAATTTCACATGTTCACCCTCTGTCTAGTCCTTTTTTTAGAAATCACTGAGGATCCAAATTCAACATTGGTTACCTTACATATTTCCGCTATTTTAACACAAGAACAGGGAAACAATAGAAGTCATAAACAATACTGCATTTCCTGTTTAGATCTGAGTTTTCAAAAGTCCTGCCACTTCCTTCTAACCCTTGAAGTGACCAGACATTCATGTCCGGATGGATTCGCTGAAAGGGGCAGGATGACCTTTGGAAAGTTTATGAACCATGGGGCTAAGAAACAGTACACAGCTATCTTGGCAGAATGGGATGTTAGGAGATTGCTCCTGGCATGGGTTTTGAGACACTCTTGACTTAGGAATTAAACTAATTTAAGGACACAAACAACAAAAAACAATCCACTCAGTTCAACTGGGTTTCACTGTTTTAAAAAGCAAATTAAAAAATGAATGTTTTATAGACTGAGATTAAGAGCCATAAAGAACGATTCACCCACCATACTCCACATTCTCCCTTCCACTTTTCTGTAATTAGCTAATTCCAAAGGAGCGGGTTTTCTCTCTCCCACTTCAGTTAAGGACAGCTTTGGGGGATGCAGCACTATGCCTTTTGCACATTCTCAGCCACTACCTTGGCTGGTGTATCCTCTGTTGACATCAATGATGCTATTCTGCAATACACTAGCAGATGAGCAGGACTCCAGTATTTTGCATTTTGTAGAGTTATTTCAAATTTAACATCATCATAATTACAGATGAGTGCACAAGATAAAGAAATTCTCAGAACCGCCATTCAAAGCACAATCTGAAACAAACAATTTTAAAGGTTCAACAAAAATGTTTGGGTAACATTTTTTCCTTTGGTTTTTTTGTTTTTGTGGTTGCCTCTTTACTTTCCGGTTCTGTCCAGAAACAAATTCTGAATCATCATCAGAAAGACTGTTTTCGCAGGATACTCAACCTGACAGAAGATCTTGTCAAATTGGCCTTTTTCTACAAGATTTCCTACCCAATTTTTCACCCCTAAGCAGCTCAGACACTTGGGAGAAGCATTTTTATTAAGGGTACTAGTCCAAATTGACCCTTTGGAAGTTGTGCCAGCACTAGCTTTTAATGGGTGATCATAATTTCCACTCCCACTGGCTGCTTATTATCTGGGTGGAAAGTGCCTCTTTCCAGCAGATGACTCTGCTTGGCTGCAAATCTGTTATCACAGGAAAACTAGAAATAAACTGGTCTAACTGGGATCGTGACTAGTGATTTATGGTTCGATTGTTCTGTTCTACTCTTCCTCCTTTGTAAAGGTCCTTGTTTTTAATTCCCTGACCAGCCCCACGGAAGTGTCTGAATAAGGCACCCGGTGTTGAGTGTGCCACTAACACAAGCTACTATTGTCCTTCCCTTTCTGTCTCATGCTGTTCCTGCAAAAGCTTTACAGAGATGTAAAATAAAGGCTAATCTCCAGAACTACACATTTTGACCTTTTAAAACCTAAAGCACTGACTTCAGGCCATTTCTCCAAGGGGGGTACATTAGCGGAATTTACAGATGTGTTTTCTTCCTCTCCGAAATAAACTAGTCATTTTCCCCTTTTTTCAGACAAAACTATTTTGGGGTACCAGAAAATATGCTGTTTATTTTTAAAGCTGCAATCAATTATAATTGAGGATTTGTTAAACATTTACAAATGTGACAATGCTTGATGTTTCCCAGGTTCTATATGGGAAGGCGCCCTGTGTTTATTTTATTATTTTGTGAGAGGAAAGATATGAAAAAAATTGCAATTGACTCTTTAAGGAATGTTTACTTCCAGAGGAAACTAATCTCTCTTTCACACACACATACCCAAGCAGGCTGTCATGGAGTAAGTATATCACCTATGAAATAGCTCTTTTTTGCTCCCTCTTCTTTTACAGAATGAGAGGTAAACATAAATGTTAACCAGGTGATTGGGATGCAAGATGTTGAAAAGTGACTACATGCACAGATCATTCCCTGGAGCTATGTCACTATAAAAAAAATTAACTGTCGGGTATTCTGGAAACACGAGTTAGCTGCAAAAATAAGAAAAACAATGTAGATTGCAAGTGATTTGTAAACCAAACCCTTTTTCTACTTACACTAAAATTTAGATTTAACACTTAATCTTGACCCTGCTACAGAATGTTAAGTGATCAACAGTTAAAACTGGAATGCTGAGTTTCCCCGCAGGCAGATATGGGAAGGGAGAAGCTGTGCCAATCAAGTATTGTACCAGCTTTGTCAGCAGAATTTGAAGTGGCTGTAAATTCTTTTCCACATCTGCCTTAATGCAACATGAAACAAAAAACCTGGCTCAAGGAAATTCACGCCAGCCTGTAGTTTATCCAGGCTATGAAACCCACGAAAGCCCCCTGGAGTATTATGTTCAATACTGCACACAACAGCGGATGTTAAATTACCAGCATCATGTTGCTAAGAGGGCCAGTGGAATGAAGTGTCTGTGTATGATAGGAGGACTTTTAAAAAAAAAACCATAACAGGATAGACCACCCTGGGTACTTTCATCCATGTCACTATTGCCTGATGATTTCTTTGAAAATGTGTTAGATAGAAGGACAGTGAATCTGAGGGTGATGTCATGAGCCACTTTATAACATTTGCCTTGATGTGGTTTAGCAATGAAAGTGCACTGGTGACATGTAGGAACTGGTGTGGGAAACAAATCCTCTCCCCTACACAGAAAAATAAGTTGCAAATTGTGGAACACTCCAGAGTAGTGATTTCATGCCTCCTTGTGGGTCAAAGTCTGCCACCCTTACTCTCGCTGAGTACTACTTTACTTCAAGGCAGTAGTCCAATTTAAATTGATGGGTGGCAAAATGTGTCCTTGTATGACCAATTCAGCAGAGTGCTAGTGGTTAATGCCTTGCTCTGCCATGCAGGAGGCGAGAGGTCAATATGTGACTTCAGTCACTATAAATATTGCACTGTAAATGTCTCTTGTAAAGAAGTACAGAAAACACAATCACATGCATGCACTGAACAGAAATCCAGTATCTCATAAAACCCATATGCTCTGGAGTATTACTTCACACACAATAATTCAGTCTCACCTTCATTTTGAATGGTTCCTAGCCATACCATTAGGTGAGATTAGAAAGCAAGGCTAGGCTGTTGACTCCAGATCCCAGCTCTCCTTTGCCTTGCTAGTCAATAAGTCAAACTTCATTTCAGCAACAGTTAGTTTTGCACTGAATTATCTGCAGAGTCATACTGTGTATTTAAATATATTTCATGACGTTTCCAGCTTCATTGGAATGCAGCTCATTATTAAATTAAACTTTCAGCTACGACGACTGACAAAATAGATGAAAAGATGCCATGGTCTGACTAGAAATTCTAGCATTTCTGGGCAAAACTTGATATGTTCACCCTTTCAACTTACACTACCCAGTGCTTACCTTCATGTGAGAGATGTAATCTGAACGTTTCATTCGGTGCATGCAATATCTGATGCAGAAAGGCTTGGCATTGGCTCCTTTTCAGCCCTAGGTCACGTGAATGCAGAGTCGGGGCTAAAAAAGGCCTGGCTAACAGAAACTGCAAACTCTTCAATATCTTCAAGAAGATCAATAAGTGAGGAGAAAAAATAAAGACTTAAAATCAAGGACTGGATGTATAAAATGAATGGGTAATGGGAGACAGAACCTTCATTCTGTAGTGAATGTGGGTCACTGCCACGTTAAAGGACTAAGTGAAATTAGCTAGTGGACTCAGTCTAAAGCCTAGCAGAGTAGCATCTACATTACGATTAAGCACCAGTGCAATTGCTACTCTTCTGGCACAGCCTCAGGAATATCCTTACAGATTTCATGAGGCGCAGAATGAATTTTTATCATGCACTAAATACGGTCGTATTAGTGGAGGAACAGGATCAGGGTTTGCACCACTGCTAACTGAGCTAAACCTAGGCTGCAGAACAAGGAAGAGCCCAGAGTGAAATTCTGTCTCCACTGAAGTCAAAGGGAGTTTTGCTATGGACTTCAGTGGGGCCAGACTTTCCGCCCTGATCAGCAGGCTATTGATATGGCACCTTTCACTCCATTTTTTTTAAAGGTTTGATTCACACTTGTTTCCTAGTCACTGGCAGGACGCTTTTGAGAAGGGAAAAGCTGGTTTAACTTATGCTGGGGCATTTCCACAGTATCCCCACTTTGTATTGTACTAACGCGTTTGATTCTTCAGTACTGTACTGCTAAAGTCAGCTCACCAGAAAAACCATAAACACGGTGAAGCAGTTCTATTCTCTTCCACCCAGGCATAGGAAGACAGCATCTTGTTGCTTTATTTTCTCTGCCCAGGGGGTAGGCTGAGCAGTCAGCTGAAAGCAGTCCCTTGCACATAATGAAACACAGAAGGAAAGATTTGTGTTGGGAACAGTATTCCAGCAGCACAGCCCTAAGCTTGTTACTACTCTGCAGGCAGTCCATCATCAAACAGAACAGAACAGAACAGAACAGAACATTGGGCTTCCAAATGAAGCCTGCATTTCTGAAAATCATTCAGGTTTGGATGCCCTTCAGCAAAATAGCAGCAGTAAGTGGTCACTGCTGGCACACCTGGGCCTTTGAAGAAATTCCTATTTTAATTACCGGGGAAATTGGCTCTCTCCCTACCTGTGTACTTACACCATGCTCATAACGAGGAAAATGGGGTGACTACCAGATAAAGGAGCCCAGGTCAACTCAATGTGCACTTGCTGTTCCACATTCCAGTCAAGCTCAAGGGAAGGCTCAGATTCTCTGGTAAAAAACACTTCCACTCCTCCTAGTTGTCCATGATGGATATAGAGCAATTGAAAACGATCTAAAGTTGACAACAAACTCTTTTATAGCAGCAGAGAGTTTCTTAATTAATATGCAACTGTATTTCTGAATGGGAGAGAAACAAAGTTTTTTTCTTTAACAGGATTATGTGAATGAGACTTAAAGGCCTTTTAAGCACTTCTTAATTGACACCTGCAACAATAATTAAAGTTCCTTAAAATAGATGTGGCATGAAAAATAGGATCCAACATGCCGACATAGCAACCGAAACCTCGCTGACCAGCATACCAGGTGATTACGTGCTTTCTGATGAATCAGAATGGTGGGAACCTGTCACCTTGCCCTCTTCAAAGTGCAGCATTAAGCCGCTCATTTATTCTGCCACAGAAGGACTAATACAACAATTAATAAATATTGCAAACTCTCCTGTATTCCCCAGTCCTCTTCTATGAGTTCTGGCCACAAAAGCTGAAGTGTAAACTTTATGCTGTGTGGAAACTGCCGTTTCCTCCCAACCCCAGATCTTCCCTCATGTCCAGCTAGCTCTTCTTAAACGGCTGATCAGCCCTTCTCATTGGGATAAGATCACCCCTTACTGTGGCTAATCAACACTCTGCGGTCGAGAGACCATTCCCACCCACCCATTAACAGTTCTAAAACAGGAAGGAAAGAATACATACTTGAATTCTCCTTCTTCCTTAAATTCATCAAAGAAAGAAAAATGAAGCAGAACTCCTTCACTTACAGTACGGCTATATTGAATCCCAGGGCATAACTGCAGCTTGTGTGGACATACACAAGCTAGTTTTAATACAACTAGAGTATCAACAGCAGCATAAGCAGTGCAGCACAGGGTACAGTGCAGGCTATACAAGCCCAGCGAGAACCCTGAGTAATTACTCAGGCAGGTAACCTGCAATGAAGCCTGTGCTATCATAATTTCACTGCTCCATTGCCCAAACTAACTGGATTAAAGACAGGCCATGTATTTCTCTACAAACTGCAATCTGTGATTGCAGGTTACATATACCCCAAGTCCCAACTCTCTACTACAGTAGTCTTTTTCCGACAGTGATGTATGCCAAAGACTTCACAGGAAGGAGCAAGAAACTCTTCAGTAGGCAATTATCAAATAACTGCCCAGAGAGTAAACTTCTTCCTACCAAATAATGATAGGCTTATACTCTGACACACAAAAGTTTCTATTGCTATCTGATGTAATTGAGGATTATCTCATAATCCAGATAAATATCTAATCCTATTTTGAATCCTACTGAGATCTTGGCCACAGTGATATCTAATGGTCATGAATTGCACAATTAATTACGTACTGTAGAAAAAATATACTTATTAGTTTTAAATTTGTTGTTAAAAATTTGCAATGTACAGACTAACTTTGATTAACCATTATATCTTGGCATTTTCCAGATTGCCAACCAAATAAATGCATTGGTTGATTAGACATAAGGACAGTCATTCCCAAGATCCCTTTGGAATAATACAATATACATTGCTTTTATGCATTTTTTTTTTTTTTTGGTATAAATTAGGCAGAGAGCTCTCCAAAGGCAGTCTGTTACTGAATAGCATATTAGCCAACAAGAAATTTCTGAACTGCAGAATATAAGAAGTTCAATAACCTTCTTGAGAGAACATGTGTATTAAGAGCTAATTACACAAAGTTTAATGGTTCAAAACCAATAAGACCTGTCAGAAGATATAAGAGCTCTAGCTAGTCCTTCCTGACGTAGATACTGTCAATGTTTAAATAACGTGTGCGTGTGAAAACATGTGTTGAAACCCTTGCTAGCAATAGCATAGCCATTCCCATCCCCTTGCAGTGGTGATAGCCAGGCTCACTCTGGCTTTTGTCCAATGGCTAAAGGTTCAGTTCACAGGAAATGACCCCAGAGTTGCTTTATTCAACCCAACTTTAATCAGCTTCCTTCTCTGATTCCAACAAACCACTTCTGCTGGTGGTGGCCAGGAACAAAGGCCATTTTATATTATGGAGAGAGAGGACTGTCTTCACAGCAAGTCCTGACAAGCACTTCCTTCCCAAACATCCCATTCCCAAAACATAACCAACAGTAGCCAGAATATGCATAGAACAAATTAATGGAGCTGTGTAGATAAAACTGCAGCTTGCAAAGATAAAGGATGCTGGGGTCAGGAAAAAAAAGAAAAAAAAAAAAATCAGGGAAAACATCCTTCGCCTGCTCCCTCAGCTTCAGAGTCAGAATATGCATGAGGAAAGTTTAAGGTAAGGGGTTAGAAAGGCTACTCACCATACTGACAGCGGGGTCCCTGGAAACCAGAAGGGCAACGACAGAGCTGGGAAGATCCTTCCACACAATTTCCTCCATTGAAACAAACTCCATAATTGCAGACAGCTGAAGGAGAGGGAAGAAGGGACAATGTGAGATCATAATTGCACATACATTAAAATAATGCAAATGTCCTTTCATCATGAAGGCTCCCAAAGCCCTTTACAAACTTTAAATACATACACAAACGATGCACAATCAGCCATAAAAAGCATCCCCATTTTGGGGTTAAATCAGAGCAGCAATTTAACAGCATACAGAAAGAGTCACCAAAAATTTAGGACAGGAGATAAAGAACATCTTACCTCATGACAATTTATGTACGTGAAGCATTTACCCAAACTGAAATGTGTGTGGGGCATTGAGGTTTCTAGTCTCCAGTTTTACAAATGCACCATGGGGTCTTTAATGACTCTATTTTATGCCTCATCTAAAAGGCAATTTATCCAGCACCAATGATTTCCTTATGCCCAGTCTGGGGCATTGGTTCCTAACTGAATCAGAGGAAACAATGCCACTTACTGAATCATCAACTTCACTTCCTACAGACAGGGTGTTCCTTGGAGGGATACCAGCTAAATACTGACCCAGAATAACCCTACTTGGCTTATAAAATACAACAGGATACAGAGTAAAGAGTATGTTTTTTAAAAGTTGGTTAAGTTAAGAGAGGGATAATTAGGATGAAGGAGGCTGGCATTGTCCTGATTCTTCCTCTGTTAGGCAAATTCCACATTAACAAAGGATTTCTAGAAAGTAGCAATAACTCAAGGGATGGAGGGAGGCTGGAATCTTATAAATGAGAAAACACTCAAAAGTTAGTTTCTTCTTACAATTAATGTTTAACCTGTCTGTGATCCCCAATCAGTCAACACAAATGATCATTTTAAAATTATACATGCTTTTTCAAACACATTCTTTGAAAAATATTTTCCTGATTTATTTATGTGCCAAAAATTAGAGTCCCGGGGTCTGTTCTGTGTTGCTTCTACAACAATGGCTGACATCACTAATGCCAAAGGCAGCAGCCAGGAACTGCATTCTTTGGATTCCTTACCCTGGACTAAGGTGTTAGTGACTTCAGCAATTGTGGTGGGGAAAACAGAAAAGCTTATACTTGTCACTTCGCTGTAAAAAGCCTTTCAGTTCCTTTCAAAGTGATGGCTGCCAACAAAGAGAGAAACAGGTACTTAGTATCATCTCTCAAGTGTGTTCGATTCATATTGGCGTTCGTGGGGGATTAAGCTCCCGTGGAGAAAGCATGTGGCTTGGAATCAGAAAAGTTCTACTCCCAGCTCTGTCATTGGGCAAGTCACTTCACCTCTCAGAACTTTAGTTTCTCCATCTGCAAAATTAGGACAATACTACTGACTTATCTCACACAGGTTTCGAGAGGCATCACTCATTAGGTCATTTGTAAAATGCTTTGAGATACTTAGCTGAAAGATGCTAGGAAAGTGCAAAGTATTGCTAATTAGATAAAGTTTGTAAGGGCCAAATTCTGAGAGGGGCTAAGCATCCACAACTTGCAGATCCTCAGCACCTCTTCAGATCTGGCTATACATGAATTAAGTGTATTCTATGGAACAAACTTAAGGAAAGAAACATATCCTATGGCATAAGCACATAAAACAACATTTTGTTACTGGAAGGACCACTAAAATCAGCTTGATCTGAAACATGTTTTGCTCAAAGTTGTAGCTCATCCAATGTAATTACAGTGAAATAGTGAAAATCCAAAGGGGCATTTTTATAAAGGCCCTGGGTTTATAAAAGCCAGTTGCTCCCTTGGACGAGGTCCATCTACACTGTAACAGAAACCACTGCATTGAACGCAGAGTCGATGACAGCAAGTAGTTCATTCTATCTTTTGTAAACTTCCTGAATTCTGTGCATAACAGCAGGGCGGCAGATTTCTGACATCTAAGTGGCCTTAGTGCATTCTGTAGCAGAGCTTAAGGTGAAATGAACAAGACAGGCATAGACCTCCCAAAGTACAGCTATTCTGTGGCTCCTCCCAAGCAGAAGTGGCCACATGACCTTTATTCACTGTAGGCAGCTGCTGCACCTTGCCTATTAAAAACTCTGTATCGTGGCCAAACCCCAGCTCAGTTATAAACACATTCTGCCACTGAACTGCCTTATGCAGTGTCAGTTGGATGAGATTTTCTTCTTCACTTCCTCTCCTAAACATCTGCAAAGTGTTGCTCTGTGCTAACTGCTGCCTTCAAGCCTAGAGTTTAGCTCTGTGTCAGCAGTTAGTGAAGTGATCCTCATGTATTTCTTAACTACTTGACTGGGATGGAATGTGGCTTAACTGATATTTATAAAGTGCTTTGAGACTCTCAAATAAATGGAACCATAGAAGTGCACAGAGCTATTGTTTTTCAGATAGCACCATTGGTATGCTACACATTGGAATGGTGCTAAACGGAGCTAAAACTAGGTTCTTGCCCCTAGGATCATACACTTTAAAATAGACAAGACATTGGATTTATTATATTCATATTAATTTATATATTATGTAAAGGTATATGCAAATTATGTGCACTAACAAGTTTTGTTCACACGGCACTTGCCATTGTGAGGATTGAGCCCGGGATTTAGAGCCACCATAAAGTGGTAACCGGAGAGCTGCGGAGCTGCTGTTGCAGTGTGTGAAGCAGATGTTACCACAGCTCTGCCAACAGAACAGGCTTGGGCTAACATTTTCGAAAACACCTACATGACTTAGGAGCCAATGTCCCAGTTTCAAAAATGACAGGGGCCCTTAGGTCTTTCACTAAGATGTAGGTTTCAAGGTGCCTCGTTCACTTCTGAAAATGGAATTTAGGTGGTTTTGAATATTTTACCCTTGCAACCATGCATGTGTGAGAGCATGTGTGTGCGCACTTGAACTTCTCTCCCACCCAGAACTACAATACAGAGGGGAGAACCACCCCCTCTGCTAAGGCAGAAGTTATAGCTGCTCTGTCCTTTCTTTCAGGCTAGAGAACTGGGGACATCCCCACCACACCGCTCCCCGGGACAGGACTGGCCCGTGAACCCCACACAAGCAGCTGCAGCCTCAACAGGGAGGCAGACACGAGGATGCTGCACAACTCCCTCTCCCCACCTTTCCATTCTTCTGAAATGACATCCTTGGTGCCATTCCTTATCCATTTAGTCTTCCTCAACGAAAGTGCTGATACATCTCCAAATACTCCCACATTCCTGCTCCCGCTGTGCCTTCAATATCAAGTTCTTTGCTTCAAGGTTCAATTATGAGCTCATTTCATGCATCTCTAAAATGTACCATCTGATTGCTGGTCCAGTTCCAAATTTCAGAGCAAAATGATCTCATGGCTCCATCACACTGCTCGGCTGACATGTGCAGCTCAGCACAGAGAGAAGCAACATGTGTTCCTGTTTGCAATGTGTACCATCAAATCCTCAGAGAAATCCTTTCATTGATTAAACAGGTGTTGAATTGGAACCCACAGGAAAACTAAACAATAAGTAACCTCAAAGGTACTCTGGAAACTACAACTGATACTTAAAGAGATGATGCTCTGAGATTTGGGATTCATAATAGGTAAAATATCTAGAATTCTCAAGGTCTGAAGCTCTGTATTATATGTAAAATCTTCTTTTTTTTTTACATAACTAAAAAGAGGGGAGATTTGAAAATCAGCCCTAGTTTTAATAATGCTTCACTGCCACTAAATACCTCTAGGCAACACAAAGTCTTGAAACCTACTTGAGCTGAATTAACTCTTCATAACAATTTGTTCAACAACCTTAGCAATGGTTTCTATCCATGAATTGTCTTCCCAGCCCCTGCAGCCAGCTAGTTTCTGGGTGAAAAGTGTTGCTGAATACAAGAAGTTAACAAATCAAGAAAATTATGCTCTTCCAAAACATCAAACTGTCCCCAAGTGGGTTGTGTGAAAGAGCAATTACATTAGAGCAGATGGACTCCTGCATCTTGCAGCAGGAAGACTGCTCTATAATAACTAATTAACCTTGTCTTTCACGGCTCAGGATATTCTGTAACTGAGAACCAGAGTCTAAATTTCAAGTAATTCTCTGCTTCTCCATCTGCTTCTTTTGGAATTCCAAATGAACCTTGTTTTCAATTTGTTACTTACCACAGACTAACCCAGTGAGTTTAATTCTCATTGCAGATTCTTTGCTCAAAATAATGCGTAAACAGCAGAGCTAGTATTAGTATTTTTGAGCAAACACTGAGTGTTAGAGAAATGCAGATACTCCTAGCTGCTTTGCTGGCTGAGTGACAGAAAACATGGCATCAGTGCTATCTTCTACTTGCTTTCGGGTTAATATGACTGCACAGAATCAAAATTCAAAGATTTGGTACTGCCTCTATTAGTACGCCGTGGATGTGCTAAATTGCTGAGTTTACTGCCCAACAGTGGGCAGTAAAGTAGCCAGAACTAGCACTGTTACAGGGTAGTAAAACACTAAGGGTGTTAATTATTTCATAAGTAGGCAGTGTCAAGAATTTGGAGGGCTTTTAAAAAAAACAGTAAGGTAGAAACTACTTTCTACTGGATAGTTAGAGCATCACCATTTAAGCAGATGAGAAAATGAAACAGATTAAACAGACAGTAAAACTGAGCAGTCAAGTTTCATTGTTCTAGCCAAGTGATATGCAAAATGTACACAGACAGTGAGCATTCAATCAAGTTTTTGAAATCCCTCCTTTTTAATAATCTACATTACTGTTAACACTATAGTTAGGGGAAACATTTTTAAATAAGGAAGTTTCTTTTCCCGCTAAGGATTTACCTAAGCACAACATAATTAATTAATACCTAGGATAAAATTAATCTAATGTGGACAGAACTGTGTAAAAATAAGAACACGCATATAGCGCCTGTCTCTCTCTTTTTTTAAAGTCCATACAAAGATTTGGACTACAAAATTATCTACCTGGGAGCCTTACAATTACAAGAAAGTGTACATGTTTCTGTAGAGATATGGATACTGTACATCTAGAGTAGTGTGAGAGATTGCAGCTGAAAGGGACCTCTACATAGTTCCTGATTCAAGAGTTCTCACTCGGTCTTTGTCTCTAACAGGACTTTTGCTTGAGGAAGGAGTGCATCCTGGACAAGCCTGGAGCGAAAGCAGGAGTGTGAAATGATGTATTACAGATTATGCATTCCAGAGAGGAATGTACTGTAACCGCCAATTCTGTCGCGATCATCCATTTTAGGGGCCCTCCTGTCCCATTGATCCAATTTATGAGTCCAGAGACCATAATTATTCAAGTAGCTGAAATTACGAGAGACAGGGCTGGTGATCCAAAAAATATTGGCTCAAACATTAATTTACTAGAACTAGCAAAGAAAGCAAGTGACCCTGACAAACATTAACGGTTCAACGAAAGCCAAATGCAGCTTACGTTGGGGTTTGGGGTTTGGGGTTTGGCCTCCTATGACTAACATGGGCTGCCGTCCTGCATAATCACTGAATGAAGTTTGACTGCCAGCAGAAAATGTCACCTCACAAACATATCTTGAATCTTTATCAGACCCAAAACCTGTTCCCCAGGAAGCAAGTGGGACCCTTGCCATTGACCTTGGGGGAAGCAGGACTGGGCTGAGAGAGAGTAGCCTTGTCTATACTTCTCCTTAAGATCTAACTAAGTGCCATTCCAGACACTATATTTAAAACTTGCTCAGACCAGGCATACATTGGGTTCTGTCAGGGAATTCTCCTTCATCTGTTGGAAATTCAGGTCTGGATTGAAAATATAATTGTTCCTCTCTGTCTCGTTCACCTCCCTCCCCTAATTCCTGACAACATCACAGTTCGTTTGCAGTGTTGTTGTAGCCATAATTGGTCCCAGGATATTAGAGAGACAAGGTGGCTGAGGTAATATCTTTTATTGGACCAACTTCACTTAGAGAAAAAAAGCAAGTTTTTGAGCTACACAGAGCTCTTCTTCAGAGCCCTAACCTGGAAAAAGAGCTCAGTGTAAGTCACAACAGAAGCTGGTCCAATAAAAGATATTACCTCCCTCACCTGGTCTTCCTACTATCACAGTTTGACAGTCTAATTCAATAATGATTAAAATCAAACTGGATGGATAATTCTATTTAATATCTGGATTGTTCCTGAAATCTATCAATGAGCCCTGGTGACATAGGGTTGGTATTGAAGAAGGTAACATACGATGCTGATAAGACTTTACTGTTGGCCTTTGTTATCAAGTTGTGGTTTAGGTATATAATTTAACATCAATTCTTTCCATACATGGGAGCACTCCTTCTGCTTCACAGCTTGGGACCAATGTTCTCTGAGGATGCATCTAAATATACTAGGAATTGGGGAGGACAGGGAGAGGGGTTTGTTTGGGTTTTTTTCTTTTTGCACTTTTTGCCTAGCACTGGCATGATTCTTAGCAGGGCCACATAAAACCATGGAAAAAATACCTGCATTTACCATCACCAGCATCAACAGCACAAAAAGTTCTACCGTAATGAAGCTTTAATTACCAAGTTTCAAAATTTCACCTTCTTCATCTTTTCATCTTTCATCTGGCTCCACTGAGAATAATCGCTATTGTTAAACAGCAGCCATCGCTGAATTCCCAGTTTGAAACTTTTACTATCACCAGTTTGTCCCTGTTCCAAACTTACTAACATTAGTGTGCTGGACTTAGGTGAGAGGGGAAACTTCAGATTTTTTCATTTGCCAGCATGCAGCACTTTACTTCAAGAAGAAATGGTCGAGGAAAACACCAACTGTGAACCGTATTCATGAAATAGATTGTCCTCCTCCATCTCTTTTCCCCTGGGAAATTCCATGCTGACCGTAAGTTTCTTGTGTGTTATGGCTACTCCTTGGAAAGCATGTGATTCTTTACCCTAGATTAATACCAACTGAGACAACAGCAGCACCTCCTGTTAATGTCATCTGTGCTCCTCAATGCACTACAAAAATTTGTGGAAAGACAATTCCTTCTCTTCTAAGCTTGCAATACTGCCAGCTCTGCATTCATTAGTTTCCATAAAGGAAAATGCTGGAGAATTAAATCTATCTATCTACAGCATGGCTTCATACACTTTGGTAACTGATTGTCTTCAGTTACTTAACTATGTTTGTAAGGATCTGAAGGGACGATGGTGACACCTGCTGGCATGATGTGCTGGGCTCAGCCCTGGCCGCGACCGCATGGAAGAACTCCATAGCAGACAAGCATTAAAACCAACTCAAGCCCCGAGACTGAGTTGGCTCACTGTCCCTCTTCACTACCAGCGATAAGGCATATAAAGCTAGATGGTTAAAATACAGACAAATATCGCAACGTCTGGGGTCACCTAAATAATCACCCAATAACTGTGTAGATGAAATAACTCCTATCCCCATCCCTCCCACCCACCACTTCTCTTATTTGGCTTGCTGAATTAGGAACCTCTCTAGTTTTTATCTGGCTTCAAGGATTCTGAGGAGCAATTCCTCAGAGGTTGTATTCTTCACACTTCACTCCCAAGATTCAAATTACTAGGACAAACCAAAGCAGTATACTATACACTGAGTGTGCATTAATCTCTCCCAGAAACATAGCAATATCCAGTCTGTGCACTCCCTCCTTCCCCATCACACAAACTAACAATATTCACTATTAAAATAGCTGGGCTAATGGCTGTACGATGTATGTCCATTTGTGCCATATTATTATAGTTTGCAGGGGCACTCCAAAAATGTCCCCATAATTATTGCAAATACTTTATTTTTTGTATATACAAATGCATGTATTTTCACATGGAAAATGTGCAATTAAGAGCATGAACACTTGTTTTGTACATGCCAGCGAGAGGCTTTGCGCACACAAAAGGATGAGTCTGAAAATATTGTCAATTCAATTTCAGAGACCCTTTGAAAATTTGCCTTTAAAGACACACTCATCCTAAGACAGCATTGTGCACCGCTAGGACACAGGAAACCAAAACCACACGGGTATCAACATGCCAGCTGTGGAACAATACCTCCTCTCTAAGCTCACAGTGCTGCTAATACTTGCACAGACAGGAATGTCACCGACATGGTAGCAATATGACATGTGATCAAAGAAGGGTGTTTACTTGGGCATCTTCCTTTCCCTCCCCGCTCCCCATTCCTTCTCCCAACTCCTGTGTCCATCCTATAGAATGAACACAGTGAATTTAACAAAACAACATAGCCTTTGTCTCGTGCCCTCTCCCCGACACAAAATACAAAATTCAGAACATTGAGAAGTTTCTTAAATTGCACAGAGCTCACTGTCAGCTCATTTCAGATTCACTGAAATATGCTGCTTCTTGAAGCTGGAGCGGAGATACACAAACCTAGACAGCCACGGAGCCTGATGTTGGAAAGAAATGTAATTACGTCACCTGGAACACCTCAAAAGGAACATCTCTTCTGGCAAAACAGATCTAGGCCAAGGGATGGTGATGTGCAATGGGACTCTAGATTCACCTGGCTCCCAGGAGCAGTTCACAGAAACTTTTAACTTGTTGGCAGGTTGGTAACTAGGAGATCTGACATAGGAGCTTTTGCGAATCAATCAATGGTGTAAAGGAGATCAAAGCATTTTTTGTGAGCCTGCGACCAAAGAGTAAAAAGACAGAACAAAAACTCCAGACTGTGGTGAAGACATATTTCTGCCACAGGAAAGGAGGGGGAGGAGGAAGGAAGAGAGAGGCCGTGTGCCAGAGAAGCACCTGAATGGAGCACATGGAATCTACATGCTGAAACTGTGTCCAGGCTGCAAATGTTAAACATAGGGAATAGAAAGTAGGTGAGGATGTCGGTGGGACCCACTTTTTTTACTCTTTTTTTTTTCTTTGCAGTTTGATCCAAAAATCAAGGAATCTAAGGAACAAAACCAATACTTTAATTTGGATCCTTAAGAAGCAATGTAGCTATAACACTGAAACAATGTTAGTTATCAAGGTGACTGATACAGAGCGGCTGAGACACCACTGAAAATTCAGAGGCATTTCTGCCCTAGGTTTTTAGGATTTTTATTTCTATTAACAACTGGGAATATTTGTAAGATCACCTGCTGTTTATTGTAAATAGATACATACATTAAAATTCACTGGTTCCTGCTGCTTAAACTCAACCAAAAACACAATCCATTCTTTGTAACATCATAATCCTCACCACGGCAATTGCCTGTAATACTCAAAAGAAAAAATGAGGATTTCAGGTGGGGATTAAGCAGCAGGATTGGGTGAAGTCCCAAGGAACAAAGAGCCTGTTTTCATGCACATGTCCTTAGTGGGGGGGTGGGAGAGATCCTATACCAGAGAAGACAGAATTGTTCCTTACTAAACTGTTCCCAAAGTTTCCTTGAAGCATAAACAGCTCTTTAGATCACAGTTACCTGATTGTTAACTCTTATTATCACTCTAACTTGTTGGTCTTGTCTCCTAGAGAAACCCACAATTTCAGTGGATTAGACTTTCTAACTCAGGTATGTAAAATGTAACCAGCTGGGTATTTCTAAGGCCCAGGGGATAGCGGCTGTGTCTACAACGGGCTTTTTTTCCTTAAAACCAAGCAGCAGCAAGAGCGCAGGGTGCAGCCAGCTGCTCTGCATCCACCCTTCTTAAAAATACACTTTTCAACACTAATCAACCAACAAATACATGTTTACTAAAATGTGCCACCAGTCTAGGACTGACCCTTCATGTGGGCCACCAGCGTATTACTGCCTGAATTACATTTGTCAGAGAAAACACTAATATAGATAGATCTGTGTCTAATTAAGGCCTGTACTCTGAGCGAATATTCCACTCTCCCTAAAATAAATTGTAACTTAAGACACTAAGGGCCAGATTTTTAAAGGTATTTAGATGTCTAGTGGGATTTTCAGAAGCACCTAGATGTCTAAAACTCCTTGATTTCAATAGGTGTTCAATGCCTAGGCATTTCTGAAAATCCCACTAGGTACCTAAATGCCTTTACAAATCTGGCCTAAGGCCCAGATTTCTAAGAGTATTTAGGTTTTGCTCCACTCAGTGTTGCAAGTCCTAAGTGACTTCATCTGTTAAAGTCCCATTTTCAAAAGTGACTAAGGCACTTAGGAAGGGGCGGTTACTTACTGTAACTGATTGTTCTTTGAGATGTGTGGTCCCTATCTGGAATCCATCGTGGGTACGCACGCATGCCATGTGCCAAAACTGTTGAAAACAGTGTCTATCGACCCGTGTGCACGCCTCGCGTTGCCCATGTGGTGCATCCAAAGTCTTATATGTTTACATGGGTCGACACCTCCTCAGTTTCCTCTCACACCCAGGCATTGAGACCTAAGCAAAGAGGACAGCGGGGTGGGATTGGAATCCAGATAGGGACCACACATCGGAAAGAACCATCAGATACAGTAAGTTACCTCCCCTTCTTCTTCGAGTGATGGTCCCTATGTGGATTCCATTGTGGGAGCGTAGCTAGCAGTAACAACTATGGAGGCAGGAACTAGGGCTCCATAGATGTCAGAGTTTGTAGGACTGCAGAGCCCACTGGTGCGTCAGTGGATGTGGTGTTAGTCAAAGAGTAGCGAGCTCGCATGTCTGTGTGTATGGAAGTCCAGATTGCTGCTTTGCAAATATCCTCCCATGGGATGTCAGCAAGGAAGGCAGTCGTTGTTGCTTGTGCCCTTGTGGAGTGTGTTCTGATACGAGGTGGAAGTTGAACTTGACAGAGGGAGTAACATTCTTTGATGCATCTAACGATCCATTGACAGATACGTTGGGAAGAAAGCGCACACCCCTTGCAGCAGTCCGCTATCGCCACAAAGAGTTTTGGCGAGATTTTGAAAGGGCGAGTGCGTTGTAGGTAAAAGGCAAGCACCCGCCTGACATCAAGGGAGTGTAGGGTCCTTTCCCTGGTAGAGGAATGTGGCTTAGGGTAAAAAACAAGGAGGTGAATAACTTGGTTGAGATTAAATTGGGAAGCTACCTTAGGGAGAAAGTTGGGGTGAAGTCTCAGGGAGACCTTGTCCCTGTGAAAGATGGTAAAAGGAGGGTCTGCCATCATTGCCACTAGTTCACTAATTCGTCGAGCTGAGGTAATAGTGACAAGAAAGATTGTTTTCATAGATAGGCACGGGAGGGCAGAGGATGACGGGGTTTCAAGAGTGTCTTTGTAAGTGTGGAAAGGTCTAGCTTGAGGTCCCAGGCTGGAGTGGGGTCCCTGATAGCTGGGAATAAGTTAAGTAGGTCTTTCATAAACCTAGCGACGGTTTGGTGACTAAAAATAGAGGACCTATCCACAAGTGGGAGGAAGGCACTTATGGCCACCAGGTGAACCTTTACAGAGGAATGCACGAGAGTCGTCATAGGGAGAGAAGGTAGTCTAGGATGATTGGAATACTCATGGTTGATCACGAGTGGTGATTGTCTGAAGCCCATTGAGTAAACTGTCACCATTTGGCCTGATAACAGGCCCTGGTCGTGGAATGGCGGCTATGAGTGAGCACCCGTTGCACCGGGGAGGAGCAGGTGTTGTCTACTTGCGAGCCCCATCCAAACACCAAGCTGTGAGGGGGAGTGGTGCTAGGTTGGGGTGCTGAATGCAGCTGCCCTGTTGGGTAAGTAGGTTCGATATGAGGGGCAGAAGTATTGGAGGGTGAGCCAACAGGTGCAGTAGTTCCGAGTACCAATGCTGCCTGGGCCAGGACGGGGCTATGAGTATGATCTGTGCACCATCTTGTTTCAACTTGTTGAGTACTCAAGGAATTAGTGGAAAGGGAGCAAAGGCATACCGGAGGCCCGGTGTCCATGGAATGAGGAAAGCGTCCCCCTGTGCCCCTTATCACAAGGAGCCCCTGGAGCAGAAGAGGAGAACTTTGTTGTTTGTTGCCGAGGCAAAAAGAGGTCCTATGTGAGGGTTCCCCACTGTTGGAAAATGTCCCGTTTGCAGTTCTTTTGTTGAGAGTCAAAAGTGTTGTCTCGGGTGTTGGTGTGGGATAGAGGATGTGGACATGGTAGCTGGGGAGTGGTGAGGGCATTGCGACTTTTGCCGATGGCATTGTTGCTCCAGTGGCCGTTGAGGGTAGGATTGATGTGTTTGATAATTGGGTCTTGGTTGACAGCAAGACCGATAAGCTTGTCAATGTTGGCATCTGGTAGGCCCAGGGGTGTAAAGGCCCAGCGATCGGAGAGTGGCTCTGGAGTCCTTCAGGGAATGAAGACTCAGTCTTGTCACTGAATAATTTCTGATTGTCAAATGGTAAATCTTTCCATGTTGTTTGGACCTGTTTTGGAAAGCCCAAGGTGTGTAGCCAAGAGTCAGACTACAGCGTAAGTCCTGATGCAAGGGACCGTGACGCTGTGTCCGCTGCATCTACTGCTGCCTGGCAACTTTGGAGACCAGCTTGCCTTTCTCTATTAAGGACTTACATTCTATGCGTTTGTCCTTTGGCAATGAGGCCTAGAACTCTGCTAGTCTAGAGTAATATTGGAAGTCATGTTTCACCAGTATGGCTTGGTAGCTGGCTATGCCAAATTGAAGTCCCACTGAAGAGTACACCTTCCGGCCAACAAGATCTAGCTTTTTTGTGGCCCGGTCTGGAGGAGTGGCTCTAGGGTGTTGCTGCCTGGCCTGCTGTACTGCAGCTTGAACCACCAGTAAGTAAGGTGGAGGATGTATAAAAAGGAAGTTTGCATTCTTGGCCAGTACCAGGTATCTGCGTTCGGCCTGTTTTGGTGTTGGCGCACAGGAGGCTGGGGCATGCCAGATCATTTGCACTGGCTGTAAGATAGCCTTATGGAACGGTAGCGCTATCCTAGTTGGGCCAGACAATTGAAAGATGTGACCTCTTTTGCTGTAAGTTTTAGAGTTGTCATCATGCATTGTAGAAGCTCCTAGTATTGCACCTGATCCTCTGGTGGGGATGCAGATGGCGGAATGATGGCATCATCCGGTGATGAGGTTCCCATAGGGGGTGGCAGATCCATCAGCCCTGATGTATCAAATGGTCCCAGTGGTACTGTGGCTCCTGTGTATTCCCCATTTACTGATGATGCAGTGTATGCTGATGGGGGATGAGGGGTTGTCGCCTGGTCATAATAGGGGTCCCACCCCTGCCAAAGGGGTTTATCCGAGCTTCCATAAAGGTCCTGAGAATATCTAAACCACTGTGGTTGAGGCGGCATTTGGAATGATGCACAGCGCCGTCTCGGGTTATGTTATGGGGAGAAACTGTGCTCTGGTTCAGAGGACCAGTCAGATGCTGACGGCTCCAGTAGTAGCAGTGCCATTGGTACATGTGGAACTGGTGCAGGTTGGGGAGCCTGTACTGGCTGTGTGATCGGCCGAGGCTGTGGGACCATATGTGGTTGCGGGCCCGGCGGTACCAGTGGAATCACATGATATGATTGCACCAGACAGTGGTACAACAATAGCAGTCCGGAGATGGTGGCTATACGTTATCTTGAGGTTCCTTGTGAGCAGCGCTTTCCACAGGCCTCGAGTTCTGCTGAGAGGGTCAGCAGGGATAGCCATCCCAGAGTGCATGGTACCAGGTCCAGTGGACTCGTGGATGGTCCATAGTCTATGGAGGCTTCAGAGGGGACGGGCTGACAACATGCTTTGTTTCTTGTCTGCTTTAGCCCTTTTAGGCACCGGAGCCTCTGTATCTGCACATGACTTCTCACCCAGTTGATTGTGGCTCGGGGAGGGAATACGGCATTTAGAGGTGGTCCCTCTCGGGGATCCACTCTTGTGCCAAGACTATGTTTCTTCTTGTGTGACTTCATCAGTGTTGACAGCTCCGCCGGTACCATTGCAGCTGCTGGTGACACTGGTATAACCGGTGCAAATGGGCACTCCGGCAGGTTCATTGGTGCCACCTCTTGTGCGCAGGTGGATGCGTAGCTTCTTCCATAAGGAATTTTCTAAATCTGAATTGCCTCGCTTCTCACATTCTCAGCAGGAAGGAATAGCAGATGGAGCACCGAGAGATTCCCCCAAGAAATATAAGCAGCGCAAATGTTCGTAACTTACTGAGAAGCACCGGGGGCACGAGGCGCAGCTCTTAAAGCCATCCTGTTTTGGCATACTGCCTACACAACAGGATGGGGAAATGGACTTGGATATCTTTTTTTTTTTTTTGATTAACGACTTATTAACGATCTGCTAACTATCTACCAACTATTCTAACTGCTAACAACGAAAACATTTACTTGTTATTCAGCTCTGAAGAGGAGAAGAAGATGGTCTAAGTCTAGCCATGAAACAGTAAGAGGAAACTGAGGGGGCGTCGATTCGCGCAGACATAAGACCTCGGACACACCACATGGGCAATGCAAGGCGTGCACACGGGTCAACAGACACTGCTTTCAACTGTTCCAACTCCGGTGCATGATGCGCATGTGTACCCATGATGGAATCCACATAGGGACCATCACTCAAAGTAGAACATAGGATTCATTGATTTTCAAGTTTGGATGTTTTTCTAAAAGATATGCTCTAGTTCAAACAGGAATTAATTCAGGAAGATTTTTGGCCTGTGTTATAAAGGGGGTCAGATCACATGATCACAGTGGCCCCGTCTGCCTTTATAAACTATGACTATGAATGCTGAGCACAGCAATGCCTAAATACTTGCAAAAATCTGGACCTAAGCATCTTTTAGAATTGAGTCTTGAAACTGTAAAATGCTTGGAGGAGGCACCACATCTTCCTCTCCACAAATTACAGTACCAAGCATAACGATGACACTGCACAAACAGCATCTCCATATTTTCTAGGGCTTTTTATTCTGTAATATTTTATATTCATATTGGACCTTTAATCCCAAAGGACTCTAAGCATTACACAAACTATTTTTCTGCAACACCACTAATAGGCAACCACCTCAAAAGTGAAGCATAGCAACTTGGCACATGACCATCACCTTTGAGCTGCAAGATCTATGTGGTGCTTACAACCCTTCTGAATAAAAGGGCAACATGTTGGTCTTGCCCCAGCTTTGCCACTAACTCATCTTGGGCAAGTCACTTAATCCCTTTGCCCCACCGTTTGCTCATCTGTAAACACGAGGATGATGATATTTACTTCACAGGAGTATTCTGAGGCTTAGATAATCAGTTTCTGTAAAGTGCTTGGAGGTCCTCCAATAAAAGGTTCTGTAGAAATGCAAAGCATCAGTATAGAAACATAATTAGGAGGTAGGCATTGTGGCTTACCACATAGTTGTCATTGTTTCTTAAAGCATTGCTTCCCTTTTACTGCCAAGGGCAGTGTGGGATTCACTGTGACATGTTGAATGGTGTGGGAGGAAGCATGGTACATTTTATAACTCCCAGTAAGAGGAAATGATCTCTTGCATGCATGGAAATGTCTGGTTTAATGTATTTCTTTCTATCTCCACTGCTGACTGGTGTACCAACTCCATACACTCCCTTTCTAGTTTCTCTTTAGTTTCTGGCTATTACAATAGTTTCCAAAGAGTGGTAGTTCAGTGCAAAACAGAATGCGATTTCTAACTCTCCCGCTGATCTGGAGCTAGGATAAGATTTACACTGGGTGGCCAATAACTCACTGCTTTCTCCTGTTTCTGCCTATTAGCATTCCAGCCCTGAGCATTGCAAGAACCCAACAGCACTGTTACAGCCCTGGAGGCAGTAAGTGACAACGCAGCTTATTGTAGCTGCAGCCAATGGCTGGGAGCATGCTCATGGGGACGTACTCCTCCTCCACAATACAAAGAAAACCTGCCATCTCCAATTTGAGAAATAGAGGAATGTATCATTGGTCACTGGTCAGCAAACTTTCAGGAAATTTGGCATGTCTAAGATAGCAGGGTACAAGTTTCCTCTGCGCAGTGGTGATGCATTTTAAGTACATGCTTTGTCATGTTTGATTATAATCCTCTTATCATAGGGTTTTATCAGACTGCAGTCAATTATGATCCACTATAATATAGAGAACTAATTTCTCCATTACTGTTTCCTGTTATTTTTTTTCCATTGATGGCTACACATATTAAATATTGACTCTGATTTTCCTACATAAACACAATTGGCTTCCTAAATTCCCACTCTATGCTAGGTCCTGTCAATGTCCTTTATAATGCTTTTGCTCCATACTGTAAATTCCTCCTGTTTCACCACCTACACATGCACACGCAGTCCGACACAAAGAAATAACTTCACCTACATTAACTGCTTGTGTTTTTTCTCTTCTCCTACTCGTTATCTATGTGCTCAGTTCTCTACCCAAAGGGTTATTATAAAATTGAATAAAAAGAAATATATGCTGAATATCAAGAAAAGGTTCCTAAAACAGTAATTATTAGATTGCTGGAATAGTACCATGGGGAAATGGTGGATGCCAGTTCACCCATCCTTGTCACACAGGAAAGACATATAGCTGGGTCCCACCTTCAAACTGAGCTTGATGTGCAATCTCAAAATAAGTGAGAGCACAAAAATCTCACAACAAAGATCACAACAGACTGACCTGTTCACCACAAGGACTAAAGGCTGAATCTATGGAAGAGGGAGAAATACCCACCTAGGTAATTCAATTCCAACCAACCCAGCAAAGAAGATCAGGAGTACCCAGAGAGGAATAATTTAGTTTTGTTATGCTGTTTGGGTTTCTAAATGATCTGGAGATGTGCTCAGACTGCCACATCTTTAACTCCATGTTACAGGAGTCAGTAATGATAACTGCAGTTCTCCTTTCTTTCAAAGGCATTAACTCAGCTATATCTTGGTGTCTCTGGGGACTCTCTTTAAAATGGCCATCAACTGGTCACCTGAGCCCCGCAGAGTTCCAATTGTTCTTAAAGACACAGCATCATTTAGTTACCCTTCACAGTACTATAAATGTCACAATTTGTCCCACCTCTGTACCTGCTTCTGGTTCAAAGGGCTCAGGCAGTTAACTCAGAGAAGCAAACATTCCCTTGTCATGGAACTGAGCAGGTCAAGACTGGCAAGGCTGAGCTGTATCTTTACCTTGATTTAAATCCCATTGTGACCGACATCTGAACCTCCACCTTCGACCTTAGAGACTTTACAGCTGAAATACTTACCTGGGGTTCTAGTTCTTGTTAAGTTAGAGTTTAAGTATTTGACCACTTTTTATTTTTTCTACACAAGACTGCTTAATAATACAAAGGTAGCATTGAAGTTAAAATACCCATATACCCAGGCTAATGAGACTGTGATGAAATGCTGCCTCAGAAATCCATCTATCTCCCTAGCTAATGTTTAAGTCACTTTTTTCGACTATGTAGCCTTGGGTGCCATTGCAAACCCATATATTTGATATACGGAAAAGCTCAGAAACCCACCCATAAAAATCCAGTTCTGGTGGCTCTCGTTACAAATGTCAATTTGTATATATTTATTCCAAACGCACAGGTCTTCCCACTTCCTACCCCCAAGTATGAAGACATACAGACCTATAGCTATTTTCCTTGGAACGTCCTATCACAGATACATTCCACGCTGCATCTTTGCTAAAATCCCAGAACCTTAAAATATCACTAGTACTCTCTTCCTGTAGGACTAGAGCATCTTTTTTTAGAGGACATCAATATTATTCAATGGAAATCACTCTGCAGGCAGGAAATAACTTTCAGGTCAGGTGGAATATTAAGGCTCTTTCGGTTTCATTTCATGATCCTGTGAGATCTCATAAGCAAAACAGAGTCAGATTGGCTCAGTGCTCGGCTGTGGATCCACAAGGAACCTCTAGATGCTGCATGGAGTGGTACTGATAGTTCAGTAAGTGTTCCCTCCAAGACAGCATAAGCAAGGACCCCAATGCATGGTTCTAGGGGATACTAGAAGTTCTCATGGAGGTTTGAGACTAGAAATCAGGAGACACGTGTTCTACTTCTGGCTAGGCCCCAGACGTCTTCCTTCGGTTGAGTAAGTACCTTCACCTCTCTGTTCCCCCATTTCTCTATCTGTAAAGTGGAAATAATAATAATTTCCTATTCCACAGGGGGGCCTGGAAGTCTTAATTCACTAACATTTATAAATAGATCCTCAGACAAAAGGTATTCCACTCTTTCACAGTGCTGCTCTTTATCATTAAGTTCCTACATTTCATCCCAGAGATGGCTGCTATTTCATGGATAAAATGATTTTTGTGTATAGACTATAAAAGTTATTTGGCATCTTTCATAAAAGACAGTATACATGTTTCATATTGTATTACACTAGGAAATGGACAATGGCTACCATATAGAAATAACCCTGATAAAGTCAAGTGGTTTTATGTAAGACACTGGCAGGGGAGGGAGAATTACTGTTCTCTGGCTTGTTCCTTGGCAATGTTATTTATATTTAGGGGTGAATTTTAAAACCTAAGTCAATACTTAATGCATCTCTATCTGATAGAAGCCAACCCAGCACTTCGGACTTCAGTAGGACAAAAGCTGGAAAGAATGTGTGTTATTGCAACACCAGGAAAAACAAAGTAAATCTCCCAGTTTAACTCACAGTGCCAACAGCTGGTGAGCTGTGAGCTTTTCTATGCCACTGTATGTTAAGTATCACATTCCTTTATAAGAAAGCTCAGAGATCCTAAAACGGGACAAAAAAACTTAATTTGTTTTAAGACTGAGCTTGATAAATTTTTGGATGGGATGGTCTGATGAGACGGTCTACAATGGCATATGGCTCATCTGTGACAGCTATTAGCAAATATCTCCAACGGTCAGAGAGATGGGACACGAGATGGGGAGGCCTCTGCGTTACTACAGAGAATTCTTCCCAGGTGTCTGGCTGGTAGGTCTTGCCCACGCGCTCAGGGTATAACTGATCATCAAATTCGGAAATGGGAACGAATTTTCCCCCAGATCAGATTGACAGAGACCTCGGGGGGGTTTTCCCTTCCTTTGCAGCATAGAGCATAGGTTACTTGCTGGTTTGAACTAGAGTAAATGGTGGATTCTTCATAACTTGAAGTCATTAAATTAAGATTTGAGAACTTCAGTGACTCAGCCAGAGGTTCTGGGTCTATTACAGGAGTGGATGGGTGAGGTTCTGTGTCCTGCAATGTCCAGAAGGCTAGAATGATCACGATGGTCCCTTGTGGCCTCAAACAAATATGAGTGCAAATGGACTGTACATAACGGGCATTACACTAGCTAACTTTATTTATGTTTTGGTTTTGACTCTTCTCCCTTTGTTTTTAAGCTTTGTCTTCACTTTGTTCTTAATCTTTTTATGATTACAGTCTTGAGCCAACACCCACTGAAGTTGAAGGGAGTGTTTCCAACAACTCTAATGAGGGCAGATCGGGCTGAGCAAAATGGGAGCTGCAGGTGCTCAGCACCACTCTGGATCAGGCCCTTTTTTTTCTCCCTCTAATGCATTTGGTGAAGTCGATATTGCCCATAAAGTAAATGTTCTCGTATCATTCTGTAACAAAGCGGACCTTCACGCTTTCTGGGTTTGATCACCATCTGGGTTTGATTCCCTTTCTACTCCGAGAGTTTTATTTTTGAAATAACCATTATAATAAAATGTTACTCTTAAAAAAAAACCACCCCCAACAGCACAACGTGGCTGCAAATACACTGTCCTGGGATTTTTGCAGTACCTACCTCTCTTTCTTTTCAGAAGAGCTGAACATGTACCCAGATCTCCAGCAGCAAAAGACCAACATATGTCTGAAGAGGATTATAACAGGGGACATAGAAACTAGCATGTAACTCACTCTGTCATAACTTAATGCAACAGGAATTTGAACTAGTGTTGCTGGGTTATAGTTGGGTTTTTGCGGGGGGAGAGGGGTTTACAATTCCATAATTTATTAGACTTGACAGAATTTGATTTTTATTTTTTGTAAATTTGATGGTTAAAGTCAAAGTTTGTTTTTAACCCTTTCCCCCCAATTTTTAATGATTTTAATAAATTTTCACAGTGGCGCTCCAGTGGCTTCCTGTGCAGCTGGTGACATCGTATCCCTGTAGGCATAAGGCATGGAGAAGGCAGCAGTCCTTGCAGGGCAAAGCACAGATCATTGGCCAGGACTACAAGGAGAAGGATGAGCCCCCAGCCATGGGGGAGGCCACCCCGGTGCTGAACAGCTCCTCTCAGGGACAGCCCTCCCAAACCCAATATGCGTAAGGACACAGGGCTGCAGAGAACTCCCTGCACAACTGCAGGGCTGGAATACCAGATCCCTGAGGGCACAAGATGAAGCAGAGGCTGCGCTCGCCAGCTGCTATCAATGAATTTTGTTGTTGTTGTTTTGTGTGTGTCAGGTGACATTGAAATTTACTGACAACTACCCATTTAAATCAAACTCTACCCAGCCTATTACCTGTTACTGTTTCAAGCATCTACCCCATGTCTTTTGCAGTGACATAGTAGAATAGGTTTCCTGGGAAGTCAAATGCAAAGTTAACTGAAAAAAGCATTTTCCATACACTGTACCACAACTTACACGTTCACAGGAGTTAAATATGAAAGAGATCATCCAGAACACTCCTGCCAGGCAGAAGTTAGCTTCTCAAAAGAGGATACCTTAGATATTAAACCAAAATTATGCTTGATCCTAGCCAAAAGGCTCAGAACAGAAATACAATTTAGCCCTCTCAACTGACAAAACAATGAGCTTCCAAGAGCCAATGTATAAAGAAAAGTCAACCTATTAAGGAAATTAAGTTGTTAAATGAACATATTTGCTGTGGACCAAACCAATACATATAGAATAATCAAGCCTTCCTTCATGGAGATGTGGCACAAGATTTTTTTTTTCTTTTTGGAGGGTTGTATAGCCCAGAGTTATGCACCAAGCAGGGTTTTGACATATTTGCAGTCTAGAAACCAACAGCTGAGCATGGCTGCGAGAGCAGGCCCTGCTGAGTGCTGTTTAACTGCTCGTTGAATGATATGCTAAAGCTAAACCGAGTTGGCAGTGAGATATGTAGTTCAGTGTAGGGTAAACTCACTCTGGAGACTTTAATAGGTCATTTGTGACTAATAAAAGCTCCCTTCTTAATAAGGTGATTAGAATTTGACTGCTTTCTATGCATCCCTTGGGAATGCTCAAAGTACTCTTTCAACCAACCTCAGTCCCTGATCAGCTCCCCCTTCAACTAGACTTAACATTTTATTCCCCCTCTTTGGCCACAGTCAAGCCTGTGCCTCAGAACTTGGAACACAAGCAAAAGCCAGTGCCAGCATTTCTTGTACTGTTAATAAGACTGGCTTGTACCCATGAAAAGTCATAACGGACTGAGTCTCCCACTAAGTCTTTTTTCCTGTTCCTCCTCCGTTTCCCTCCTTGTCGCCATCCTCAATTCCTCTCCATCCTACAGTCTCATTCACTGCAATGGAAGGCGTTAGCAGGGCTGTACAGACACAGTGTCTATTACTGAACCCCAAACATTCCATTCAGTTTAAGAGCTACCCATTGCCAAAGCCTGATGGGACCCAACTTTTCAGCATCCTGGAGCCAGACCCACAGGCCTTGTATTGCACAGCAAGGACCTTAACTACACTATTCAACCCATGGGGAATTTATGAGACATCTCAGATGTCATCTGAAACGAATAGTTTTAGCTCAAAAGTCAATCTTATCAGTTATTAAGGAAAGGAATCTGATACCAGACCACAAGTGAAAAAGGCTGGCATGATTTCTGACCTTTTCCCCTCTCTAAACTGGACTGTGCGGATGAATGGCCCAAGACAAAGGTGGGTGAAAATGCAATAAGGAATGACATGGTAATGGAGCTGCAGCAAATCAGGGTGGGTTGACTTAAGTCAAAGTGATTTAAATCACATATTTTAATCACGATTTAAATCATCAAGCAGGAAACCTTGATTTAAATCATCAATTTTCATCTAGTTTTGCAATCGTTCTTTTTAGTTAAGTCTCATTGGTTAGTAACCATTAAAAAAAAGTTCATTTGCAAATAAATATAGCCCTTTCCACAAAATTCGGTACTTTTTCCTAACCATAAGAACACAATGTATCTATACATATTTTAAGTATTACATAGCTTAGCACACATTTATTCAGATTCTTAATGTTTACATATTTCATTATATTAGAAAATGGTGAATAATGAACTTATTAGATGATGATCATTTTTTACTTGTGATTTGTGTCAAGCTCTATTTGGATGGAAATTGGAATTCAATTAAAAATGCATAAAAACAACATTGTAAAACTGGTATATTAGTTAAATAAAACTTTTTTTAAGAGTGCTAGACAAGAAAAAAGTAAGTTATTGAGTCATTTTACATTTAAAATTAACTGATTTATTTTAAAAAGAAGTATTATCTGTATTTAGTGAATCGAGCAGATTGTTTCTGGCAACCATGTATTAGAACTAGCAGAACTCATCCTCTCACACCTAGTTTTTACTCATAGATTGGAAGAGGAAAACAAGATTGCCTTCCTCGGTTTTGGTTGGTTGGTTTCTTAACTTTGAACTAGTCATTGAACTGAACTAGTTGAATAAACTGAAATGAAAAAATATTCTCTCTGCACTTGCAGAAAAGGCTAGTGGTGTCAAAAGCTGTTAAAAGGAATTCAGCACACTCTAGTTCCAGGTGCTTAGCCAGTGACTTGCACCAGTTCAGAGGTTTGACTTTTTTTAAACTTCTGGAGCAAACATTTACTTTTTATTTTATCTAAATGAGTTTAATAGATTATAATAAGTTTGGGCTTAAACATAAATTATCATAATTTCAATTTTAATTGTAACTAGATTTATTTTAAAAAAGAAAAATGGATTTTAGTAAAATAACCCAATTCAAATCATCCCTTGTTTTCCACTGTGAGCAGAAGGGAGGAGAAAAAGCAGGTGATCCACAAGGGAACTGAGCACTACACATTTATAAGGTGAGATTTGACAACTCTTGGGAATGTTACAAGTCCAGCAGACACAATTGCAAATGACGCAGGGGGAGGGGAGCAGCCAGGAAATCAAATATTCCTCAAGAAATTTTCAAATCTCCGCAGAGCATTAATTCTTTAGAGCTCTTCCTTAAGTGCCATTTTACAGGGTGTTTCTATGAAACTTTCCATCTGTCTCCTAGTTATTCATTCCCAGCAGAGCTGCTGAACTCTGTGGGTCATTAAGCAGGTCCCAGCCTGATGGCACAGCATAGGCCATTCTCGTGCCTCTAAATACTTAGACAAGCAGCACTGCACATTTTGGAGGCTGGAATAAGTCCTCAAGTGTTTCAAGCCAGCTGCAGGCCTGCTAAACAAGGAAGAGGCATAGTGTGGTATTAGTTGCCTTGGACAAAGCACTCTCCTGCCAGGCATGCAATACAAGCCCTGGGGAAAGTACACTCTTCAGAGTTGGGTTAATAACCAGGTAGGCACTGGGGCCTGGGTCTCCCTTAATATTATTTAGCATACCCTATCACACATCATACTACCTCATGACTGTGAAAGAGACATGCTACAGGCATGGCTGAGCTATAGGCACAAATATAGGGACTGCCAAGTTCCCCTAACAGAGCATCATGTGTTTCTCTTTTTAGACAGACAGAGGGGTTAAGCTGGCAAAAGCAAGAAGAGAAGTAAGCGAAGAGATTTGTACGAGAGTATTCAAACATCTGGAGGAAAGAGAATATTGCAGTGAAGAAATGTTAACTCAAAGAGGAAGACAGAAAAAGATGTTCTTGCTGGCTTGATTCTGCCTAAATCTCCAATAGTTCTAATGATATTTTCTCCACTGATGGCCTTCCCCATGTGTCTGCATGGAGCAGAAAATATCTTTTACATCTCTGAGGACAGATACTCAACTAGAATCATTTGGCATAGCTCCATTATTTCAATAGAACTACACCAACTGACACCAGCTCAGAACCAGGCCCTGAGCCTTCAATGTTACAATTTCCACAGCAAATCTTGTAGAATTCCCAAGGTGCTAGGTAAACGTCTCTGTCAAAGTAATTCTTCAATAATATAGTTTACTCAACTTATTTCCTCCTTCCATCCTCACCCCTCCCCTTCTGATTAAAGGATCCATAAAAGTCTCAACAAGAACCAAAACACAAGCTCACACTACAGAGCTGGGGGACTGGGTGGAAAAGTAACTCCTCCCATGCAAGCCAAAAAGTTGGAGATGCTATAGGGCCCACTTCAGGGCAGAATATTTTGATATATGAAAGAACAACAAAACTTATACATCACACTATACTGCTGATTGAAGCAGAAAGCCAGATACAAACCACTTGCCATTCCATACAGCACTGTTGAATGGTGGGGTAGATAGAACATTGAGGATAAACAGTAGATCTCTGCTATTTGATTTGTTAAATAACAGCTCTCTCCTATTGTGGTTCACAGTTGTGTGCCAACTTTAGCCACCAGATGTAAGCACTCTGTTGTTGCTGCACCAGGTTCTAACGAAGTTTGGCCATACAGTGCAGACTGGACCAAACCATATTATAACTGGGTCCAAAAATCTAGTCTACAATCCTTGTCTAATTCAATCATGATTACAACACAGCTGGGACCTAGGCACTTACCATATCACTGAATAGCACTATAAAGCCTCACAAGATAGAAATATACCATGCCCGTGTTGAATGTGGAATGTAGAAGATGGAGCATCTATATTTTCACTTTGCTAGAGGTATAAAAACAGTTTTAAGCTCAAAGAAACTGAAGATAAAAAATAAAGGTTGAATGTAAGTTCCAGAAAGGCACTTGGAAATCCTGTGTACATTTCCATGTGAGCTCATGCCAGATGTGATCAGTGAAACCTTTGACTTTGGAAACTGGAACCTTTCTGCCACAAACTAAACAACTGCTCCACATCATCAGGTCAGCCTTTTTGCATTCTAGATTCTCCACTTTTGGAGTGCCAGAATCTAAACTGAAGTGGGTTTAGGCCAGCAATGACCCTCCCTAAAGCATTCCTTTTTTAACAGCACTGTACAGGTCCTTGTCACCCACAAATCAAAGTTCATCCCTCACCTCAACTTCTGATAATTTGGCATCTCCCTCTTTTTTCTTTTTCTGGAGTAGCAACGGCCTCGTTTTCCTTTAGTTAGAGCTCAGCCTGAGTTCCTGCCACTATTGGCTCCACGTGCAGACACAGCCAGGACTAACTGAGCTGACCCTGGGAGCTGTTAAAAAGAAGATAAAATACACAAACTGCCTGTGATAGGGAATATTATCCTAAGATACTCTAAGTGCTCAGGGTTGGCCAAGCACAGAGGCAGCAGTGGAATTGCTGGAGTTATAAGGAGTAAGTCACTCAAAGACTGAAAGCAGAGACGTGTGAGTGAAAGTGCAGAGTTAACCAGGGCTGCAGGGCAGTAAGGTAGATCATGCTGAAGCTACAAGCCTCCGACCCACTAACGTATTATTTTAACTGGTTACCTGAACCACCTTTGCCCCAATTTTGAAATCTCAAGGCTTGTGAACGGAAGCAAGGGAAAAATCATTGGCTTTGAAGTCTGCTTTTCAGCCGACACTGAAGGCACAAAGCAAACACTTCCAGCTTTGTTCCTCCCAGGAATCATAAGCAAAATCACCCAAACAAACAAAACTTAAAAGAGAGCAACAGGATCTATTGACTTCTGCATAATAAGAATGTAAATAGCATTTGTTCTTCTATCATGTCAGCAACAGGCACATGGTGAATATTGAAACAGCCCAATGCCTTTGTTCTCAGAAGACCTGGATTTACTTCATTCCTTAAGAGAGTCTGGCATCATCCATGCCCTCTGCTTATTATCTCCTGAATCAATTCTACAAACATACCAGTGCAGATAGAAATTATTCCTGCACCTTTGACTTTTAGCAGGTAGAGCTGGGATGACAAGTTAAGAGGTTTCTCTAGGCAGCTCTTTCCCTTCCTCTTGCTCCCTTCCAGGATAGAATTATTCACTTCCTTTACAGGAAATTCATTACAGTAGTGACTTTGCTGAGTTCAGCTGAGGATATTATCTGTCTCCTGCCACTGGGCTATTAAGCACCCACCGAGTTACCTTTGACACAGTGGGGTTAGTCTCCTATATTACTATCCTTTAAAACAGAAAAAAAATGGTCTTGCTAGACATGTCTTACTCTTTCACCTTCACTCAAGAAGCAAAGCGCAAGAAAAGGTGCCTGCAAGCCCTTCCAGAGAACAAAAAAAGAGGACCAGCTTTAGGAGACATTTTCCAATGCCCCAGCTCAATTACAATCAAAATCATTTTAAAAATAGAGATGAAAACTGTTGGCTTTCATTCTTCTGATGCCAAGACAGCCAATCACCCACACCCTCTGTTAGTTTGCCTGCCTGTCACCTCTAATGAAAGCTACATTTTTAAGACGTTGGTAGGAAATGCATCTCTCAATGCTAATTAAAAAACAAGCGGATTTTTTATTCAGTTACTGAGCATGAAATTAATAATATAATCAAGAGGAATATATATGATATTCTGTCACTAGTGACGTTTATTTCTATGTATGTGCTTGGTTAGATCTGTGTGTGATCCAAGAGAATATTTTCCTTTTTTCAAGCGATCCAAATATACCATTTTAATCAACCATATTCCATAATAAAAGCACAGCAAATACTAATAATATTTTGCATATGCATAGAATGATTCTTCAAGAGATTTCAATAAATTTTACAAACATTAAAAGAACCTTGCAGCACATTTGTGAAGTAGTTACTTCTATATCCCTTTCACAGATGGTTAAACTGGGGCAAAGAGCGATTTGCCAAAGATCTCAAAGCACAGCAGTGGAAGAGCTGGGACTAGAATCCAGCAGCCTGGACTCCAAGTCCCTCACTCTAAACCACTAGAGATACAGGGAATGGAGGTGGTTCGTAACTCTGAAATGTTCGTAACTCTGAACAAAACTTTATGGTTGTTCTTTCAAAAGTTTATAACTGAACATTGACTTAATACAGCTTTGAAACTTTACTATGCAGAAGAAAAATGCTGCTTTCCCTTTATTTTTTTAGTAGTTTATGTTTAACACAGTGCTGTACTGTATTTGCCTTTTTTTCTTTTCTTTTTGGGTGTCTACTGCTGCTTGATTGTGTCCTTCCAGGTCCAAATGAGGTGTGTGGTTGACTGGTCAGTTCATAACTCTGAGGTTCTACTGTATCACCATCCCAGCTTATTCATACCGAACAGTTAACTTCCTGTTCTGGGAACATGACACTAACACCTTCTGTCTAGGTCCTGACAGTACTAAATCTCCGCAGTTTAAGAAGCCCCAATATCTTTATAAGGGGAGATCTGCCTAAAAGAAGGAGGTATAGAAAGCCCCAAGTTCTGCCAGCTGAATTCCAAGCATGAAAAATACTAAAATAACACCAAAAAAACCCATTTGAAACATTTGATCCTTTTCAAGATATAAAGGGAAGTGTCTACCAGACTACGTAAATTCATGAATGAACCTCTCTCTCATTCTCATTTATAATTGCCAGGAGGGGCAAACAAACAGGAAGCACACACAGTTGAAAGTCCATAAATTTCCAGCCAAATCTCACAGGGCTCCTGAAACACAGTAGTGAAGCACATTTTTTGTATGAACAGTTCAAGGGGCTTCATTTGCTCAAAAGCTTCATTTCCGAGGCCTCCTCCTATGATGAAGCTGTTAGAAGCAGCTCCAGAGAATGCTGAGCAAGAGGAATTAGTGGGCAAATTAGCTAACTATCACTGGCATGTTCACTTACATAGTCAGCAATTAATGTTATGTGTAATGATAACTCCACTCAGAGCTTGGATTACAGCTTTCCAGAATTTCTGCCGGCGGGACAGTTTAAATCACCAGTTTGGGATTTGTTTTAAAATGTTCATAAGCTTTTGGCAACTGGATAATTGAGCAATGTGACGCTGAAAATCTGTGTGTGTTAGAATGAGAAACGTTCTATATAAAACAAAGTGCCTCACGTCACTTCATAGGAGTCCAGAGAGAAACTCACTCTCTCTCCTTCCTTCCCGCCGTCCCTCCCCTTTCCCCCACCACCCTTTCCCATCCCCGCCCTCCCCCAACACACATTAAAGGAAATGATTCCTCTAAGACAAGGTTTTATATAATCTGCCACAGTGTACAGGACATTATAAGCACGCAAAGACAATTGGAATGAGGCTAGCAATGAAGAGAGGAGAACCTCATCGGTGTGCAGTGGTACTTACAGTAAAGACAGCCAGCATCCCCTCCAAGCCGGGACCATCCCGGGCAGCACTTGTACACAGTCTGGTATTCCATGCTGTACATCTGCCTGTAGTCTGTGTAATATGCTGTTCTAAAACACAAAACAAAACCACCATTAACCTTTGGAGGAGGAAGATTTAGTATGAAAGTGGAGCACACGGAAGATTCGATTTTGGCTGTAGCACCTAGACAAATTCAATTTCGAGTACTTTGAATATGTTTTCACGTATTCTAATAAAGATCATGGCTCTTAACATAATCATAGAATCATAGAATATTAGAGTTGGAAGGGACCTCAGGAGGTCATCTAGTTCAACCCCCTGCTCAAAGCAGGACTAACCTCAGCTATATCATCCCAACCAGGGCTTTGTCAAGCCTCAGCTTAAAAACCTCTAAGGATGGAGATTCCACCACCTCCCTAGGTAACCTATTCCAGTGCTTCACCACCCTCCTAGTAAAAAACTTTTTCCTAATGTCCAACCTAGACCTCCCGCCCTGTAACTTGAGACCGTTGCTCCTTGTTCTGTCATCTGCCACCACCGAGAACAGCCTAGCCCCATCCTCCCTGGAACCCCCTTCAGGTAGTTAAAGGCCGCTATCAAATCCCCCCTCACTCTTCTCTTTTGCAGACTAAACAAGCCCAGTTCCCTCAGCCTCTCCTCATAAGTCCTGTGCTCCAGCCCCCTAATCATGTTTGTTGCCCTCCGCTGCACTCTCTCCAACTTGTCCACATCCTTTTTGTAGTGGGGGGCCCAAAACTGGACACAATATTCTAAATGCGGCCTCACCAATGCCGAATAGAGGGGAATAATCACTTCCCGTGACCTGCTGGCAATGCCCCTCCTAATGCAGCCCAATATGCCATTAGCCTTCTTGACAACCAGGGCACACTTGCTTTTCAACTCACTTTAAACAGGGAAGTGAGAGCCCAGGGGGATTGGGCTCCAGAACAATCCTAGCACTTTTCTTCTTTTCCAAGTTTTGTATTTCATTAGCTTTCTTGGAGTTCTGTGCGATTGCTTTCCCCCAAGTTAAACCGCTGTTTGTCAAAGGAAAGTCAATTTATAAAAACAACAGGCATTTCAATCTAGCATTGGTGAGCAAGTCACACCAAGGGTGCGAGCTCAAAAACAATTTGGTTTATGATAAAGGAATAAAAAAATAAAATAAAATCCTGCTAGCACCCTACTGGGAAATGTCAAGCTATTCCAAACACAGAAGGCTCCTAATACAGTTGTGTATTAAATAACAGCTACTCACAGACAGAGCTGTGTGGAAGTTTCCAGTTTCCTCAATTCTCTGACTCTCCTTAGAAACTACAAGATATTTAACACTCAACCCTACATCACTGGCACACAGGACTGGAAAAGACCTCCTGGGTCATCTAGTCTAGTCCCCTGCTATCGCAGTCAATCTGATCATATAATCCCATTCATAAATGTATCAAGCTCTTCTGGGGGCTCCTGTCACTCCTTAACCCCTTCCATAACAGTCCTATTTAAATAAAATGAAACTGGCTTCATGACTGACAGCTATGGCCACCAAGCGGGTGCCAGGAGCATGGGGTGCCACATGCAACCCCGCTTTTCACATGTCCCCAGTACTGGGCTTTGCATAAGAAAACCCACCATCCAGTCCAGGTTCTTCAAAAGGATCCCTGAGGACTACAAACCTCCACAGCAATCTTGGGCCATGTTTCTAGTAGTGAAGCTGCTCCTCTCTGAGGGAGAGGTTTATGGTCTTACATTCAAATTAGGAGGTTTTGCACCTAAAGTAAGCCATTTGTGTTGAGTTTCAGCGTCTGGTCGAACTGAAATCAAAACACACAAGGGTGTGCTCTCGAAGGACAACACAAAGGCAAAGAGAACCATCTTCACAGATCTAGTCCTGGGTCACATGTTCTGGGGACGAATGGAACATTTAATCCTCCGCGTGACAAACCTGGGACATTTTCATGCACAAGATGTTTCTCAGTGACAAAATATAAGGCTAAATGCAGCTCACATTTTCTCTGGCCCTCCTGAAGCGTGAGCACCATTCATTGCCCCACCGGACCCCAGACTTCTGGGAGCCTTCTTCCTTAGCATCTATTTGTATCAAACTTCCTCGCATTCTGCACCACCTTGACCCACTCAACTTTGAAAGATAAGCCCCCAGTGACCAGACCCACCCAGCCCCAACACCATCTGTTAAAATCCTTCCCAGTTCCCAAACAACCACCGCCCCAATACCCCACCCAACCAAATCCTGAAAAACCCCACCCAGCTGCCATCCCACATCTGTTACACAGGGTAAACACCACCACCACCTAACTCTTAGATCTCAGAGCACTTTACAAAGGAGGTCAGCATCATTATCCCCATTTCACAGATCAGGAAACAGACACAAAGAGGGAAAGTGACTTGCCCAAGGCCACCCAGTAGGCTAGTAGCAGAGTCTGGAATAAAATCCAGGTCTTCCGAGTCCAGTCCTGTGCTCTATACACTAGGCCACATGACATCTCTTGCAGCATCTGAAACTCCATAACTTCTCAAGGCCCAGCAGGATCATGATTCTTATTTTTGGTAACGCCCAAGGCCCTGACCAGGAATGGGGGGCTCTGTTACCACAGACATTGTATTAAGGCAGAATCTGAAGATCTTTTTAATGACTCCTGCTCATGACTTCCAGGGTGGAAATCAGTCTGGAGAAAAGAGGGTGAGTTAAAACACAAATAAACATGACACATTTTTTTCCTGGAAACTTAGTGCTCTGTTTTGATTTTCAGATACACAGAGATAAAACTTTTGAAACTGAATTTAAAAATCCTACTTTGGCAGAACATGAAACTGCTCACCTAAAGCACAATGGACAAACAAAAACAACAAATATTTGGCACAGCTGAAAGTGTTGTAACATCCACTGAAAATATTTACCCTAACTAATCCTGGTGGTTTGACTTTGCCTACATGACCCTACAAAGGAACTAAATAAAGGTGTAGTATCCAAATTAATTCCCATGAAGGAAAACAAACTACTCTTCACTGCCAATGAGTATGTGACGACACAGCTGTGAAAAATAAATGCAGTTACCCATTTTTTACAAGCGGTCAGTGAATTATGAAGAAAGTAACCTGGTTCCAAACACAACTAAGAATGGCATTTACAGTCTTTCAGACACCAAGACAGCTAGCAATCAGGCTGAAATCTGTCTGGATCTAAGAAAAATCAGAGGAACAGTAGAAAAAAACCTGATAGATCGTATTCTGCCCTTGGACAGTCATGTGCAGCTCCTACTTAAGTCAGGTGGGAGAGAGGAAGCAGAGATAAATCAGCCTAAACTCTCTAAGATATTAGAAAAGGCTGCCTATGGAAGCGGTGGGACTGAGATGACAGAGGCTAAGAACTGATAACCAACTACTGGAGAAGAGTTGGAGATACTGAAAAATCCAACCATATGTAAAACTTTACCAAGAAAAATGGGATCCAATATAACATCCTGCAACAAATGAAGCACTAAATATTCCAACTGATTCAGAAATTGACAACTACACTGGAGAAAACATAGCACTGGAACCCACTCTCCACTCCTGGGGGTGACTCAATGATTTAGGTGTCTTTGCATCTCCAATTTGAATGATTCTCTAATCTTTTTCTGTTTCATTGAGAAATGGCCAGCTTCCTTCATGAGATCCCACTCCTCTAGAAGTTGGTAGGATGGAGAGCTACTGTTGCTACCTAACAGAGCATCCAGAGACATTGCTCAGAGAGAAATGTCAAATACAGTTAATGAGACCCAAAAGAATCAACATTCCCCAAGACAGGATAAAATATCAGCTCAACAGCAAACCATTAATCTTGATCAAGAGATCAGGGATATGGAAAGCATGCATTCTGATAGCAAAGCAAAGCGGCCAGCTAGTGCAGCAACCCAAAGTCAATCTGTCTCTTTTCTTGCCCTTGTTTAGAATCACTGAAACACAATAAAGCAAGAGACTCTGCACCGAGCCTAGGTTCCATTCTGCTTTCAACAGATTTCTAAATGTCCAGATGAGCTGCATGAGTGAATAGCCTCGGCCCATCTCCAGCTAACCTTATGAGTCAAGCCTGAGATTAACACATTTACTGAATCTTGAACCCAAGATTTAGTTCAAATAGATTTCAAATGTGAAGCAAATATTTTGCACAATCCTAGTTGCCTGTGGCTCTATGGATGTTACCAAGTGGAATAAGGAGGTGTGGAAAGAACTGTTAAAGGAGATTATTTATTTTAGTTTTTGTTTTCTTTTCTAGAGTTCCTGGCCCAGAGTTATTCAAAAGGGCTGGAGCCAATGGAACTCTAATTTAGAAAAATACTGTAGTGTCCTGCTGATGAAAGATTCATTTACAGACCCTCGGGTATGCTGCATACATGCTTCAGGGTGTGATTGCTGAAGGCTATATCAAACTAAACTCTGTTGTTGTTAATCTAGCATTTTCAACAAAAATACACAAATAGTACCAAAATATTACATTTCCAGGAGCAGCTAGCTACACAACCCCTTAGATGTTTAGTTTATCCAATGCAAAACAATTCTTCACACTCTAAACCAGCAACAATCATGTCCTGCGATCCCACATATTAACACCAGCAGGACCACAGAATCACAGAAATGAGAGTTGGACAAGACCTAGTAGATAATCTAGTCCAACACCACCAATGTCCTGGTCAATGAAGGGCTGCTCCTTACAATCTATTTTCTAGCATAAAGTATTTATTTTTATAAAATGAGACAATCCCAATACTCTGGACCCAGATACAAATTTTATTTAAAAAACCACTAACATTCATAGCAATGTCCAAAAAGAGTACAAAACTCTCTCAAACCCCACTGACACTTGGACAATCAGTTTCCAGACACCCCAAGCAGAGAACAGAAGCTTTAAACCCTCTAAAATAAGCATTTAAACCAACTGATTGCATACTATGTTATTTTACTGTAAGAGTGTATTGAGTAAGATCTTTTATTCAAGCTTGTAATTCCCTGAACTGAACAGTCACTATGAGATATGCATACAGGTTATGGTTATGAAGATATCTGTACATATATATAAAATTGTAATTGAAACTGGGGTGTGATTTCAGCTCTCCATTGCCCCACCCAGCTACTCATCCCTACCCTCCGGAAAAAGCCTGAAAAAATGAAACAATGGATTTGTTAGTGGGCTCTGACCCACACAAAATTCATTCATTTTAGCAGGTCCACTATGGATTTAGGCTCAGAATGATACAACTTTACCAGTAGTGCCACAAGAACACGTATGGGGACATTAGGGGCTGGCTATCAATAATTACCATGACAATTTACTAAATTATTCTCAATTCATCCTACAGACAGCTGCTCCTCATTGAGCAGGTGACACTACACAGAAGTAGTACACTACTAAACTGCAGTGGGAAGAGGAAGAGCAGATGCTGTATTTTCCTAGTCATGTCCATTAACTCAGATAAGTTGCGGCCAAGTTCAGACCAGCCCTGTGTGTGTCAGATCCTGAGCCTGTTGATATGCTTCCTGAGCCCAATATTGCTGGAGCACAATCCAACTGGAGCAGCTCCAGTGGGTGAAACAGAGGCTGCATAACATTCACATGGATGCCGTAACTGTGCACTCCAGTGACTTCAGTTGCACAGCACAAGAGTTTGACATCAGATCTTAATTCTAATGGGATGTATTACTGTTGCAATGGAAACTTCCACCAGGAAGGTAAGAAGGAAGAGACCATCAGAGTCACATGACAGAGACTGCCTGATGAAAGGATTTGTAAAGTTCCTTTTATATTGCTTATTTTTAATATTCTATATGTAAATTCTGTTCCCAGTTACATGGAGACAGCACCATGATTTTGGCAAAAACTAAATCCCAGCACTAGAATATACACAAGCTGTCATCAACCCTGGAATTGTGGAACACCCTTTGCCCCAATTCTGATCCTTCCTACCAACTCACCAGGCTGGCCCCCTCTGACAGCTCTGATTTCCACCCTAAGACAAGGTGAGATCTCTTTCCCAGACCGCGCTCGGTGTTGGGTCTGTGCAAATCCATAAATTAGCTAGCCAAACTATGAAGTTACCTTAGTGAGCCTCTGCCCAGTTCCTAGCAGACAGGGGTCCACTCCAAAAACCCACTATTCACACTCTTGCTTGCACTCTTAATCCAGAAGTTAAGGATTGAATGGGCCTGGGTAATGCACCCCTCTCTCTCTTAGGGATGTTCATCATTCCACTTTAGGGCTGACATACGTCGGCAGACAGAATGAGGAATCAGTCTGCTGTTGCCTGCACTGTGTCTGATGTGGACAGAGACCTCCGGTCTATGGGGCTGTCAAGTCAGCAGATTTCACCAGCACCACATTCTCTAAAAAGTACATAAGCCAAACCAAGACCAAACAAACAAAATACACAATCATTGTTTTCACCAAATAAGGCAATAATACATGGTTAGCGTGAATCTCTACCTTCTTCCTGCACACAAGGCAACTTCTGTTCAAAAGCAGGAGGATGTTCCCAAATGAAAATTATGTTGTTTTAGCTTCTTGATTTACAATGTCAAAAAACATGCATTAGAGAACTGAAACGGACATTTGTGACTGAAGAATTGCCAGCCTTTGAAGTAGCAGCAAACAAGGCACCTATCATTTCAAAGTGCTCCTTCAAACACAGTCAAAGAGACAGACTCTGTGACTGAAAATCAGAGGGTTTGTTTACTACTTTATTACCATTACATAGATATCAATGCCAAGATAATTACCCACAATTATAGGTTGAGAGGAATTCCTTAAACCCCAAACTTAAAAACTGTCTAGTCCAAAATACCTCCTTGGAATTAGTTTCCTGATACATCTTTAAAAGAAAGCATATAACTAACTGTTCAAGGGGATGGGGGAACAGAAAAGGTGATGGAAAAACAGGATATGCAAATGAGGTCTGTGTTTGACCCTGACCCACTTTAGCAAGGACTGCTACAGTCAGAGAAGGGGAAAGCATCATTATCATAAAATAACAAATTTATTTGGGTATAAGCTTTCGTGACCCAATTTGTTAGTCTTTAAGGTGCCACAGGACTCTTGCTGTTTTGCTAAAAACAGACTAACACCGCTATCCCTCTGAAAATTATCATCTGTGGTTCCAGAACTCAGCATTTGTACTATCCTTCCTACACAACCCATTTCTCCAGCCTCTATGCTCTCAAATCAGGCTCACCTGCTACTTACCTGATAACCTGAGAAGATAAATACCTGCAGCAACTTTCAGTTCAGACCACTGCACTTCAATTACTAAAGGCCAATTTCATCCCTGATATAGGCAAGTGTGAGTCACCTGACTTGATCATAGTTGTACCTGCTTACACAAGGGCTAAATTTGTTCCTACTTATCTATATTGCACCAATTTTAAGGAAGGCCTATTCTGCATCAAAGCAAGCATCACATCATCTGCTTCATACTAGCAGTTACACACCTTCATGGTGAATCTCCCCAACAGCCACCACAACCTCTCAGAGCAGATATTACAGCTCTTCTGACAGTGCCAGCCCATTACTTCCTCCCCAGCCGAGCATGCTACCTCATCGAGGGGTGTTCCAAGGTTACAGAACTGATCACTGACGCGTATCTGCTGTTAACAAACTCCACATCACACTGCCAACAGCAGCTGAAGACCACAGCTGAGCTGATGACAGCATCTTGCACTAATTTAATCTTTTTCCAATAAATCTTACATTCATAGTGCTCAGTGTTGGCTGAAAGGTAGCCCCTGGATGGCAGCATGTTATTCACAGATTCTAAGGCCAGAAGGGAGCATTATGATCATCTCATTTGACCTCCAGGATAACACAGCCCATAAAATTTCACCCAGTGAGTCTTTAATCAAGCCCTGCTTAGAAGAACTCCATTACTAGCAGCAGCATAAGTAGTTTGAGCCTGTAGACCTTTATCTGTTCAGATTTTTAGCTCTGTACAGCCAGAGAAGCCAATGAACCTCCATTAAACATTTAAATGAATAAGGACCAGAATCCTACTTCCACTTAAGTCAAGGGACATTTTTACCACTGATTTCTAAGAAACTAATATGAGGCCCTAATTATCCGGAAAGCAGTGTATAAGTGAAAGCAGTGTATAAATGAATATGCATACTATCCATTTGACAGTCTGAGAATTTTGACTGGGAATTTGGACAGTTTGGGAATTTTGACATAATTTGACTGTCTGGGAATCAGTCACTTCAACCCAGGCCACTGTACAGTGATACCTCAGAGGCAGCACTAGTACTGTACTGTATCAGATTTTGTTTTTTAAACAACAAACTCTCTGGAGAACCAACAACAAATTATAATTTGAAGAAAAATCCCAATATAACATGGTCAAGACCCATGCATGGAATCTGATATAATGTAAAAAGGGACGTGTCTCAGTGTTGTGTTTCAAGACCTGTTCTATCCTGGAACACAGCCAGTCTTCAAATCTCTGCCTGAAACCTTTTTACATCAGAATCAGGGGAAGAGTTTTGTAACTCTTAAAAATCAGAGCAAGCTCCTCAATTGAATTTTCATGGTTTGGGTTGATTCTCTGTACTTCTGTATAGTAACTGCTCCAGGCAATCATATTATTCTGATTATTCAGCAGTCTTTACTCTGATAAGATTAAAGGAAAATGGGAATATATTAATATTCTTAGACTCCCAGAAAGATGGGATTTCCAGTTCAAACTGATTCCTAGTATTGTCAGTTTAAAACGTGGTCATGGTCCCCAAACGACTCTGCCACAACATATGTACTCCCAGTCCAGCACCAGACTAGATTATTGCATTGCAGATACAACTAAAGCTGTGCAAATAATTGATTCAGTGGCCAAACCTGAAAAAAAAAAAAGGTCATTTCAAATCAAGGAAAGGTTTTATTGGACCTGAACCAAAACACCCTGGATGGCCCACATCTGCATTTTTCAGCAAAAATAGTTTCAGCTGAAAAATTTCACCCAACCCTAGATACAACTAATGACCAGGTAAAAAATTTAGCTAGTGACTAATGTAGATTCCTACCTGATTTGTGGTGCTTCCCACATGGAGCACATTACAACTGTGCTCCACAGATAGCAGGGATCTGCAGTTCAATGTGTTAGTTTTAATCTATAAAGCCCTTTACTGACTTGGATTATGTGTTTCTTAGAGACCCAGCTCTCTCCTGGTAAACCATGGCAGTTGAGATCAGTTGCGACACTCCGTCTCACAGTTCCTAGATTGGTTAGGGTCTGTGGGCAGGATGTTCAATGAGAAGAGCCCTTGACTCTGGAACTCACTTCCCCACACTGATCTGTCAAAGTCTGAATTTGTTGATCTCTCTAATGATGTAGACTTTTAGCAGAGGGTGAATGGGGAGGTAGGGCAGTGTTTACTGGGTGGTGAGAAGCATTTAAAGTTTTGTTAGTGTTGTTTTGTTAGATTTATTTTATGGTGTGCTCCTTCATTGATTTTTCCATCTGCCTAATGTCTTGGCATATTATAAAAATCAAAAAAGCAAATATCTGCATATTTAAATTATACAAGCAAAGATTTTGCTCCTGTTAGTAGCAAGACAGGAGCAAATACAAATCATGGAAGTGAATTAGACTCCATTTGGCCATCATCCACAACATTGTTAGCTACCTTCTGATGCATCCCTGGTGATGTGAACAGCAGAAAGAACTCAACTAGCTTGTAAGGCCCCCAGGATGAGTTTGTGGTGCCAGCAGCTGAGACAGGTGAAGGGAGGAATCACTTCTGTCACCCTGTTAGCACATGGAATCTGAAATCATTGAGAATGAAAAATTACTGTGAAATGACAAGGCTGTCATTTCTATGACTAGAGTATAATCCCATATTGTCAGCTGATGACAGAAAATAAAATGTCCCTTCATTCTTTAAGACTCCCAGTTTATCTCCAGAATTCAGCATCATATATAGAAAGGAAATCCAATTCTTTGTGATCTTCTTTGTATTTTAGTGTTTCTGGTTCAATGCCTTTAAAAGAGGCTTGGTCAGTGCAGTTTGGAAGAAGGCAGGTCTGTGACTTCTATTTTAATGAGAACAACTTGGGACAACTGTCAGGGGAGGGACCTCATCCCTTTCCTTTTTGCCTCACTTTTGAAAGATCCATTTGAATAACTGCTTCCCCTCCCCTGGAATATGTACAGGTCATTTGGAGCTTTTTATCAGATGAACATTTCACTTTTAGGTTTCATACTGGAATTCTTTCCTGTGTGGAAGAGACATTAAAGGAGACTTATAAAGTGCTGGCATCTCAGAGCATGGTACCAGGTGGCAGGGAATAGGCTATGAAAAGTAAACATTGAATTTTTACACAGCATTAAACCTTTTTCTTAATAGCTGCTCGAGTAATAAATAAGAAAAATGACATTTATGATAGTCTATAAAATAAGGTAGTCTGCATTTATTCTGCACTGTATTTATGTTATATTGCTTAAGTAATACTTTGTGATATATTGTATTATCATATGTAAGTTCCTACTAACAATCACAAGGAGTTACTGCTCTTCACTGTTTACTTGGCATCACTTAAACTACTTATGGGAGGAACTGGTGAACTAATGGGGAAACCTGTAGGTCATCAGAGATAGGGAAGGTGGTGGAAACAGTGCAAGCAACTCGTATATGGAGATACTCCTTTGTGTTAGTTTTCAGCACCCCTTGTTGCCCAACATCTGAAATGCTGGTAACAGGTTCTGGAAGATGCAACCTCCAGCCCCCCTCAGTTTGGGGGAGGATGCTCATAATATGAAGTGTGATGTGAGTAAAGAGGGGAGATGTGAGGGTCTCAGAAAACCCTCTCCACACAAAACAGTTTTACTATTATTAAACATTTATAATACTGGGGTAGCACCCCTTGCTGAGGGCAACCAGCATGGGGCCCCAGGTGATGGGCGCCATACAAACATGTAGTAAATGGCAGTCCCTGCCCCAAAGAGATTACAGTCTAAATGACAAGCCTTAACAGGTAGGTGAGACAACCAAGTGGGTTGGGGTCGGGGCTCAGGAAGACAGGGTATTAAAAGCTAAAATAAGGTACGGAGTTCTTAGCCAATCAGAAACAGTAACCACAACTCACCACCTGCCCAGCTGTTATCAGGCTGCAATTTTCTACATGTATCACGTAAAAGGCGAGTTCTGAGAAAGGAACTGAAGGATCAAAAGGACTGATTTTGACTGGGAGCTTTTTCCACTTGTAAGAGGCAGAATGGAAGTGTTTCTTGGCAAATCAGATTATCAGGGCTGACATCACTGGCAGAGCTAGGGTAGGTGTTGACCTTGCAATACAAAACAAGCCTTACACGTAGGACCAAGTTTCAGACACTGGCAATTACATTACATTACACCTGTAAAAACTGTGCATACAAAAGGAGGGCTTTCATGGGAGCATCTCTGCCACCACTAATGGAAAATGTGGCCAGTACCCTCCAATCCCATGAACACCAAAATGTTCAAAGCAGGTTGAATATTAATTCAGCTACATAACACTGGCAAATAGAGCCCAATGTAACAGGAGAACAGTATGTGTTAACAGTAAGTGCTGCTCACTTAATTCCCCATGAACCCATGCAAGTTGCACCCTTGTAACTGAAAAGTTGTATGAAAAATCTGCATCAACAGCATTAGGGCCTTGTCTACATTACAAAATGTTATCACGTGAACCAGGATGTGAAGAAATGAGTTGCTGACACAGTGCTAACTGGTCAGAGTAGTCCAGGCAAATCACATCCAGTGGAAACTTAACTAACTAACCATCATTAAATCCTACTGGGTTTTTTAACGGAAAAATTTTTTTGTCAGCAAAAATATCTTTCTGTTTTCCAACCAGTTTTATTATTAACACCACACAATAAACTTAATTCACAATAAGTGATCAGTTTGAGAAGCCCTGCCCTTTAAAACTTTATAGTGACATCTGTACTCTGCTCTGAAGGCAACACAACTGAAGCAGTTGGGATCTTGCACTTAATTTAATTAACATGGCATGATCATGGCACACAGATGCACTATGGGTTAAGATAGCTGGAAACAAACACAATATCTAAACTACGCCAAAAAATAAACAAACAAAGAATCTACATTCTACTCCCTAAATGCTTAAAGGATTTGAAATTCTTAAAATTGAGCATTGTTACAGTAGTTATATTACACTGGCACCCAAAGACCCCGATTTGAATCAGGGCCCATTGCACCAGATGCTATGCAAACACATCAGAACACAAGGTCCCTGTCCCATGATTGTGTTTAAAGGTTCAAAATCCTCTGGGATTCCTGTTTCTAGCCAGATCATGGTCTAATTAAATAGCTACACCATTAATAGCCCATCTGTGGCATTGAGCCACATGTTTCTCTGCACGTGTCTTCCTTCATAGGTTTCAGTCAGCCACTACATGAACTCTTTATGTTACCCTAATAAAAACTGCACCATGAAATCAAAACCAGACAGCTAAGACAATAGTAACTAGCATTCTCCAAACTGATGACTGAATTGAACACCAGATCTTCCTGCGAGCCCTAATACCAAGTAGATGGTGACTTGCATTGGCTGTTATTGTTAGAAACATTACTTTACAATGCACCTTTTATATTCTTTGCACTGACCATTCCTTCTTCCTCTGAACTGGATGGAAGAGCAGGGGAGCACCTGTACTGTCCCCTCCCCTTTGTAAACTAGAATACACCATTTATGCCTCTCCCTCCCTGCAGCACTCACTATAACTGCCCAAGCCTCTTCTAAGGCCATTTCAAAGCTGCTCTGCGGCTCATCCATCAGAGGAAGGGGAGTGCTGAAGGGCATCCTGGTTTGCCTGGCTTTGCCTCTGCAACAGTCCTCACTTCCTCCAGTCTAGAATTTGAATGAACTTGAAGTCAACATTTCAGTGTAGTAGCATCTTTGTGTCTCTCTCTCGTTCTCATACATACATGTATTTACACACGCACACAAACACACACTCTTAAAGAAAGCAAGTTTGGTTAGTATTTCCACTCAGAAGGAAAAAATCTATTTTCATTCTCTAAGGGAGAAAAGAACGACAAGAAATCAGCACTTACCTCCGTTCATAGCCTATGCACCACAGCTGTCCTCCACAGCCCTGTTTCCACACTTTGACCATCCGAGTGAAAGCTTGGACACACGGTTGTCTGTGCCCCACTATCACCAGCTCTTGCTCTGCACAAACATTTGGCCTGTGGAACGGAGAGAAGCAGACATATTTATATGCCCCTCAGCACCACCGGGTGAACCAGTCCAGTGCTTTGACAGCTTGAGAATGAACAGGGTGTCGGTAACTGATGCTTTTTCTGAAAAAGAGTCTCAGAAGACACCGTATACAATATTTATCTACTCATTTAATTTACACAGGAGGAAATGGAAGAGACGTAGCTTCTCAGCTAAGCAGGTCCAAAGCCATTGAGGGCCTTATCTGAACATCTTTGACTACTCCTGGTAGGCCACAGGGAGCCAGTTCAGATCCTGGAGCACTGGTTTAATATGCTCATGGCGAGACATTCTACTTACTGAGCAGCCTACCACATTTTGCACTAGCTTCAGTACAATTAATCTAATAAAATGACACCTGAACTTCGCACTTCAAGAGTGTTTCAGTGGAGCATCAGAGGCCTTTATGGATCAGTTAAGCCTCACTGCACCCCATCAGGTGAATATCAGCATCCAACATTCTAAAGGTGGACAGACTGAGGCACAGAGAAAGTAAATATCTGGACAAAGTTCAAACCGTGAGTCAGTGGCAGAAATAGGAATAGGACTGCTGAGTTTGGACTCCCTGTACCATGCTTTAACCCACAACCATTCCCCATTTTATTATAGGTTTAGATACAGTAGAGGTCATCCTGCAAAAGGTGTAAAAGTCACATACTTTTATACCATAACCTGAACTGAAATAAAATAATGATAATATACTTTTCATTTCCATTGCATCTTTCATCCAAGGATCTCAAAAGGGACTATAAATAATTGATTAATTAAGCCACACCCCAATGAGATTGTTAAAAGAGCTATATATCACTTCACCAATCACCGATATGCTGCCACCTCTGGCATGAAATGCAGTTGATATCTCAGCATGCACAGCATCACTATATGGTTTAGAACAGGAAGTAATTGCATTGGGAAGCTCCCTGTAACAGAAAGCAAAAAACGGTGTCTCCAAATGAAAATGTATGGGGAATTTTAAGTGATCAGAATGTAATTAGTTGAGTGGGAATTTGAGCAAGAAACCAATATCGGACACTATTAGCCAGTTTCCATCTTGCCAATATATACTCATACTAAGAAAAAAATAAACCTGTTTAAATATTGCACACTAAAGTTCTCCTCATTATTGTCAATTCAGCATTAAGGCAGGCCAAGAAACTACTTACAGTGTTTTAAATTGCCAGATTCATGAAGGTCAAAATAGTCACCAATAGCAATGGGGTCAGAAATGGAAACTATAACTGACAAATCTACTTCCAAGTAGATTTCACAGCTTACTCCTGGGGGAAGGTGCTTCACACTCTCTGAACTTTCAAACCAAGGGAATGAGCAAATTGGGTGCAGTTTTCTTTTATAGCATTTGGAACACGTAAAATTAATCAATAGCTCCAAAAATAGATGAAAGCCAAGCAAACATATCAAGAACTCATGTGTACTACACATTTCATTGTCTTAGTGCTTCGCAACCATATTAAAATATTTTATTTCCCAAACGCTAATAAATAATAAGCTGTATAACTTCTTTCCACGAATCAGAGGCCCAGAGTTTAAAATTTCAAATAAATTTGATCTCTATTTGCTTTTGCTTCTCCACAGCAATAAACAAACATTTTATTTTATAAGTTCATTTTACATTTTCCAAAAAGCTACAATAGCATGGACTAGCCAACATGGGTAACTTGAGGTGGATATGCAATTATTACCAAGCAGTAAAAAAGGCATTCTTCTCCAATACCTAATAAATTGGAGAACCTTTTGGAAGTCAGTCTTAGTTGTCACTGCTAACCTGATCACAGATGCTATAAGAGATATTTTGAAACCACATGTTTTGGACAGCAAAGGTGAGAATGTATTTCCTGATCCATAAATAAACTACAGCTGCATTATTACAACCACGGTAAGGCTAGTACTGTGGCTGCAGACAGTGGGAGGTCTGCATTGCAAAAAGAGAATCTTTGTTTTGTGTTGGTGTTCTTAACATCTTCTTAAGAAAATGTTGATTCTGTATTTGGCATTCTTGCTTGCCAGACTGGTTAAACTTGAGCTTATTTAAACAATGAGCTGCTTTGTACCCTGTTGACAAAGAGAGGTCTCTCTCCCCTCATGTAGCACCCCCTACTGGCCAGCTACAGGATTGTATTATAATTGATTTTAGCTGAAGCCAACAGAGTGGGTTTCTAGCCTAATTTTGACCATGTATGGCACAATGAACATAGCTTTAAAAAAAGACACAAATTACTATGCACTACAGTATTTTTGAATGTTTGGCTGAAACAATGAAAATAGTTCAGGGAGATGGGTATAAAAATTGTATGATCTGGGGTCCCAGGAGTAAACACTGAGTGACTTGTGGATCTCAGGAGGCAAAAATACTGAGAAGCCCTTCTCTGTTCCATTCTCACTCGTCCCTGCCCTGCTTTCTATGATGGGAATTAAAATCACTTATTAAATCCTGTATAGCTCCCACCTTTTAAAGTAAATACTAATGTAACCCAACTTCTCACTGTTAGGAATTCTCATAACAGGTCCCAACTGGTTCTTACCATTGAAAGGATTTGACTGTACACTAGTCTAGTCATACACAAGCACTCACATTATTCTGCAAATGTCTGGGTACTGGTTTGGTGGGGGTTGTTCTCTTTTGGGTTCTTTGTTTTGTTTTTTTAACTTCCATTTCAATTGAGGTTCCTTCACAATTAGGAACACAGGAACTACCATATGGAATCAGTACAGGTACACCTAGTTCAGACTTTTACAGTGCTCAGCACCAAATGCTTCAGAAGGAAAGGTACAAAACTCCCATACTGGACAATAATGCAATGCCTACAGAGCAAATTTCTTTCTAATCCAGTGGAAATAGTGGATATAAACCATTCTTTATTTTTATTTTACCTATAACTATGTATATTCTTATTATCCATATAAATGTCGTTTAACGTGGGGATGTTGTCGCACACCAACAACACATGGCCTTGTCAGATGACGGATCTGAGTCCAATGGCATGGAATCCAAGAAGATTGGAAATCCTTAATCTGCTGCAGCCTTTGTCCGCCTTCACAGCCGTTGGAAAGGGAGTTCCACTTTTCTTCTGCTTCGTCAGCCATTGAGGTCTTCTTGGATCACTCTTAGTCGGGAACCTCCCCCTCGACCTTGTCACCACGGGTGACCCTACCAGGAGCATGAAGCTCCAGACAACCTTGCTCTCAGGATCATTTCCAGAATTGGCTGTCCAAACAAGTTCATCAGTGTTCACCAGTGTTCTGAGACTTCTCCACGACAACTTGTCAGCAATGGTTGTTAGCAATGGAAACTAAACAGAATCATTTGAAGTGAAAACTGGAGTGAAGCAAGGCTGCGTCATCGCTCCAACACTATTTTCTATCTTCATCTCCACCTCATAATGCACCTCATTGACAGAAAGCTCCTCCAGGAATTGAAATTATGTATAGGATGGACAGAAGACTCTAACCTCAACAGACTCAAGTCCAAAACAAAGTCCACAATAACATCCTTAATGGAGCTCCAGTATGAGGATGACAGTGTGATTGTTGCTCAATCTGAAATGGATCTCCAAACCATTCTCAATGCATTTTCAGAAGCCAACAAGAGTATTGGCCTAACTTTAAATATCAGGAAAATTCTTTATCAGTTGCTCCAAATGAAGAAATAAACCCTCCCTCCGTTCAAATCAACAGAGAAATGCTTGAGAATGTGGATCATTTTGACTATCTTGGACACTATCTTTCATCAAAGGTAATCATCGACATGGAAATACAACACCGACTGAAATGTGTGAGCGCAGCCTTTGGATGTCTGAGTAAGAGAATCTTCATGTCATCCTTGCTTAAACGAAACTCCTGGTCTACCATGCCATTGTTATCCCAACTCTGCTGTACGACTCGGAAACCTGGACCACATACCAAAGATATCTCAAGAGTTTGGAAAAGCACCACCAACAGTGCTTTCGCAAGATCCTTTGAATTAGCTGGGAGGCTAGACATACAAACATCAGTGTCTTGGTTGAAACAAATTCTACCAGCATTGAGGCCATGATTATCCAAAGCCAACATCGCTAGATACGTCATGCTGTTTGCATGCCTGACTCCCACCTCCCTAACAGAGTCCTTTTCTCACAGCAGAAAGAAGGTCAGCAAAATCGCAGAGGGCAAAGAAAGCACTTCAAAGACACCTTGAAGGCAAACATGAAGAGGTACAACATTGATAGCAATACTTGGGAGACCCTCACTCAGGACTGTCCAAAATGGAGGAAGGCTCTGTCAGAGAGATCTCAACACTTTGAAACAGCTCATCGACAAGTAGAGGAGGAAAAAAGGAACAGGCGGAAAGAACATCGGAACATTCAACACAGCAACACTGTGCCTAACCCTCCTGAAATCCCCTGTCCTTATTGTGACAAGACTTGTGGGTCTAGGATTGGACTATGGAGCCACCTGCGGACCCACTACTGAGATTCCTGGAAGACAATCTTACTTGTTCGTGAGTGATCGCCATCATCATAAATGTCTATATCGTTTTTAGATTCTGCTAAGCTCTTGACTTCAGAAACATCTTATGGCAGTAAGTTCCACATATCAACTATGCTTTTTGTAGAACATCTGTTTTCATTTTCCTCCATTTTAAATTTGCTACTTTTGTGTGTTTAAACTGATGTGCCCTTGTTCTCTTGTCATAAGAAAGGGCATACACCTTTATCATGCCCCGTTTTTTATTAAAAGGACCTGAAGCAACAGTAGGTTTACCCACAGCCAAAGCTTCTCACTGCCCTGACGCTTTTCCTGAATTAGACTAACAGTAGTTACTCTACCACAAAAGATGTATTAGATCACTAAGGCTATCCGCTTTGCCAGGGCAGGATACAGTCCCCCCAAAAGAGGACGCATCCTATTATATACTGACTGTACATCTGATTTTGGCCAAAAAGAGTACAAGGGTTTACAAAAGAGCCACACAGGTCAGTATGCCTCTTCTTTGAGGTCCACTAAAGCTACATATTAAAGAACTAATAGTAATTGGTTTTTTCATAGCAACTGCATTTAGAAAAAAAGGAAATGTGAATCTTCTCATTTATTTTTTCGGACAGGGCTCTGTTAGCCTTTTTAGTAAATATCCATTCAGATTCTGCTTCTTGCTTGGAGTATGAAAAATGTTTCAAAATCATAGAGCAAATAAACATGTGTTCTGAATAGGAATTCTTCGCATCTGTCTCCCTAGGCAGAATCTTATCTCATAGCTGTTAACACTCTTCACATGCACTGTACCTCTAGGCAAGATGAACTATAAAGCCTCTTTGAAAGATGCACCAACTACTTGTCCACTGATCCTGACACATATATTTTTCTTTCAGGGACTTTTAAGAAAGAAAGCCTTAAAACCAAGAGTAAGAGTCAAAGAGGAAGCAATTTTCTTGTGGGCCTGGATTTCAAAACAGATGGCAGGATTCACGTTCATCCACTCTCAATTATTCCAGAATATATGAGCCTTATGTACAGGCTAACGTATTATTTTTCTAACTGCCATCCTCACAAACTCCACCTGAGAGCCTCCTGCCACCGACACAATCACCAGAAGTAATGAGTCTGCCACTAGGCTTAAACATTGATTTTGTTGATACTGCACAAGACAGAATAGCCTACAGCTCACTGCCTCCTAGACGTACTGACACCAGCAGGGCTGAGAGATGTACATACTTCCTTTAGCAGTAGGCTGAGCAAATATGATTGAGTCAGGGAGCAAGTCTATTGAGTGAGTAGGTGCCATTGTGGTCTAACAGTTTTTCTGATTGTAACTGTGCTTCAATGAATATGAATCTGTCGTTTTAATCTTAGAATGTGTAGCAAACATTTCTCTGTGAATTAATGAGATTTAGGAGCAGTTTGTTGGTTGGTCTCCATTTCTGGTGCTTACAGTTCACCAAAAGAGCCTATGCATTTAAAAAAAAAAAAAAATCTTTCTATAGCAGCAGTCTAACTCAATAATTCAGGCATGGAGAAGTATAGCAACTCCAGCTGGCACCTTACAGCTCCAAGACATTCAATTACGATACTGTTACAGAAAGCCTGAAAATGCCTTTTGGATTAATAACGTTTCCCCAATAGCTTTGCCTTAAAATTCTTGCCTGTTGAAGTTCTCACATGTGGCCACTGAAGAGCTGTTCAGTTAGCCAAGCCTCATCAGCTCACCAGTAAAACAGACCCAAGCCCCAAGTGCATGGAGGTCAAGGAAGCAGTTGTTATTTTGCTAGTATCTCCTTTCTGAAAAGGCAACAAATCCATCCATGTAACTATCAAAACTTGCATTTGCAGTTGATCAAACGGCAATCTACAGAATAGTATTGTGCTGCATGTCCTTTGCTATTTATTTACAAATGTCTCACCCCTTAGCTGTCTTCACATCCAAAAAGGAAAAACTAAAAAGAACCACAAGAACGCGGTTGGAAGCAGCAATGTTTCTGGATTAATTTATTGCAGTGAAGGAGAGGTTTTTTTGTGCACCAAATAGTGGTTTTGTGTCTAAAAAGTATTGTCAGGAGTACTCTATTGGGAATTATGTTTCTAAATTAAATTCAGCACTTCCCATTCCCTGGCATTTTCTTTTCTCAAATACACTGGCACACATCTCATTTCCAGTATCTGATCCAACAATCCACGGCTGGGGAGATAATATGAAATTCTTTACATAAGCAAGAAAAATATCTTTGCAATAATTTTCCAAAACACAGCCATTGAACAGGCATCCCTCTACCCCGAATAACAGAGTTACTGATGTAGGGAAAAGATGGTATGGGTTTACTTCTTTGCACAATACTAGTTTCATTTACAAAGAGAAGCAGAGAGATCCCCCTGCATGGAGAGAGCTTCTTCTGGCAGGATACCAAACTTATAAGGAAGTTTTCCAAAGGGTCCATATAGTTAATGCCAAACTAAAGCTGTAACATTTCATTAAAAAAATATGGGGCTCAGTGCATCTAGATTAACAGCAAGAGGAAAAAAGGTGACTACAAAGAGGAATGCAATAAGAAAAGAGGAATAGAAAAGAGGGTATTATAAAAACAGCAGTTCTAGGAAAACAGTCTTCAAACTATATAATTACATTTCATGCTAACACAATAATTACATGTCATAAGAAAAAAAAAGTCAATCATTTCCTACAGGCAAAGGGAAGCATCCAGACTTTTTAAATTCCTCTTCCCTTTTGTTCTATGCACACTTGTGACCAGAGAAAACTAAAAAAAAAAAAGATTTTTGTATAAAAAAAGATTGTATATGGCAGTTTCTCCTTAAAGATTTGCTGATCTGACCTGCCCTGCCCAACCCTGGTGATTCTCTTCACTCAGTACTTACATAAGAGGCTGTAGTTTGTTCCCATAGGTGAGTGAAGACACTGGCAGCGTGAGAATGAATGATAGCATCAACACGTGTAGCTCCATTGCTGCTGCTCCTTTCCTTTCTCAGGGTGGCTCTGGTGGGTGCCTAGAAAGTTTTACAGCCTTCCCAAGTGAGAGGCTGGCCAAGAAAAATGCTCCTGATTACTTCCTGACTGTGCCAGTTTCTCCTTTTCTGACAAAGAACAATGCTACTGGAACACACAAAGATTCCTGCTGGGGTTCGCTGGCAAAGCAGATTTCTCACTCTGGGACTTTTCCTCCTACACAGTTTCAGTTCAGGCAGTATTCCCTATACCTTCAGTCCAAGGGAAGTGCTTACAATGCCGGTGGTCACAGAGCTTTTCCAAAAACAATCCTGGCTCCTTAGCTTCACTTGTTAGTACTAAAATATGCTGAGGTGGCTTGTCCGTCTGGCATTTGCTTTCTGACAAGATCCAAAGTGCCGGTGGCTTACAAAACCTGTGTTCAGTCCAACAGCAAAGCCCCATGTAGGTTTGATTGGTTTGGTGTCCTGATCCACTTCACAAGGCAATATATAACCCAACCCTCAGGAAGGGAAGGAAAAAAGAGGACAGGAGCTCCCACAGAGAAGTCTACCTCTCTGAGGACACAAGAAATTCCCAGCCCCTTCCAGCAATGGTCAGAGATTTCCATTAACCCTCGCTGCACTCCCTAAGCCATCCTCCCTACATCAACTACCATCTTTCTCCTGACAGAAGACTCACCCTCTTACACACACTCGCTTCTAAAGGAGAAGCTCTTCTATCCCCTGCACTACAAGAGACCAATCAAACTTTCTTCTTGCCTTTCTCAGGTCTCCCTTTCATTCACATGCTCTCTTGTTTCTTTCTTGCTGACAGAAATCCCTCCCACCAGCCATGCCCAATCCTAAGAAGAGGAGGGGGGTAGCCCAGCAGAAGAGCACCAGGAATAATTTCATTTTGCTGATCAAAAAGGATTTATTTTTGCCAACTCCCAAACCTATGCAATCCTTCCAGTCCCAGAAGACAGGTCCGAAAGAGTCATAAGAGATTCAAGCTGCACATCTAGAACAAATAAAAAGGCTCACAATGCTTCCAAGAGAAATTCTGATGTGTGTGTGTGAAGGCTGACAGGAAAAGGCAGAGAAACATTTTGATGGCTGGAGAGTTAATAGATATACAAGTGCCTTGCTCACAAATCCTGTTATTTAGTGCATTGTTTTCTAAAGTGCATCTGGGGTGTTGAGCAAGATTAAAACTATCATAAAATAATAAACAAATCTGGACCTAAGGGAAAAATCATTCTAAAATAACTGGGCAAAGTGGGAGACAGAAGGGATTAGACTGATTAGTTATTTGCCCTCTCCTAGTTAATTGTCCCTCCTGCAAAGAAAAACTAAATGAGCAGTGGGGTTTGATGGGGGTTAGAGCTGCATGGGGGAGGGAAGCTGTGTTTTATTGGGGATTGGCTGTGCTGGCTCAGGGGTAAGGCTACTATTTCATTTTATTTTTGTCCTTGTAACTGGGGAGCCTAGAGGTCCCTTTTTATTATTGTATAAATTCAAATAAACAAACACCACAGCCTTCTGCTGTCCCTGTGCACCATGCTTCTCACTTCCTCACAGTCCCCTTTTCCTCAAACATTGCTCTATGGCCAAGCATTCTTTCAAACTTTTATTTTAGTTCATACTTGGCAAGTGGAAAACACATCCCACCTGCAACAGACATTATGGTTTGGCCCAAAAGTGAAATTTAACTCAAAGTCATAAGCGCATTTTATCTATTTACTCTGGAATGATTTTGAGAGTAGGACTCACTCAGGAAATAGGGTACTGAGACTTTGTCTTCGAGTTTATTGATTCCCACCCAACCCAGCACACTAGAGACTAAATTGTGTTGCTATCCAATGACTGTTAGCTAGCCAGTGTGAAATAGGTTGGTGGGTTTCAGTCCAATTCCCAAATGGACTAGTGTTACTCCCCATCTCCCGCCCTCTCTCCCCCCCAAAAGAGCATTATAAGTGCCATTAATTGCTCTGTTATTGTCAGTCTCAGCAGACAAGCTGAGGATTAAATGGGCTACTAAAAACTGAGCTCCCTTCTTACCCCTTGAGATGGTTCCTCCAGACAGGGATGAAGTGCATGGGCCAGTATGGGAGGAGGTGGAAAGAGCAGACAAGAAGTGTGAAAGTGCCGCAGTAACAAACACCCAAGTGAGCCGCTGGCTGACAAAAGCTGTATTTCAGAAAGGGATGGGGAATCAATGAGGTAGAGTGAGGTGAACAGATTGGTGTGTCCCCAGCAAAGGACTGACCTTCAGCAGAAGAGAGGGATTAATGAGGAGTGCAGGAAGACAGAGGGAGCATCTGCTCTAGTGAGATTTCCAGCCCCAGGTGGTTCAGCAGAGCATCCAGAAATGTGGGTGACCAGGTGAAAGAAACCAAACTCTGGAATTTATGCACCTAGAGGATCCAAGTGAGATTGGAACCCCACTGTGCCACTCTGTACGAGACGGTCCCTGCTCCAAAGAGTTTATGGAAACATGATGTGACGTGAGTTAAGATTTGCTGAGTTGAATTCATACCAACACCAGCTTCACTAGACACAACTCCATCTATACTTATTCAGAGGAATAATAGGTTACCCAGCTCTTTCAGTAAAGACAGAGATCATTTCTTTGTGAGCAAGTGGGCAGAAGCTTCTGAATGACCCTCAGACTCTTTCTTGCCTGGTGTGTGAATGCCAGTCTATAGCTATGGTAAGGACATGGGAGCCCATGAGAAATTCACAAAGCTCTAATTATGTCTTTGAGGAATGCAACTTACATTTGTTGTGTATGTAGTCTTGTTATTGCTGCTCTTTTATGCATATAGCTTACTGTGGGTGGCCCTTAGGAAATAAAAACAATAGAGATGCAAGGCTCCTGGCTCAAGGAAAGTGAGGTGGACCTTGCTGGTGATAGGTGGGCATTGCACAGGTTGCTGAATTTGGAGTAACATATTAGAAGTCTAGGAGCAAGTTAGAAAAATAACAATTGCTTTTATTTATAGCTAAATGTATCCATTTGAAGAAGATGGAAAAAGAACAACTTTGGAAAATATCTGGCTTTACACACGAACCCTTTCACAAGTGTCACAGACACCACCTTTACAGTTCTGTGTGTAACAATCTCTCCAAGGAACAAAGCAGCTGCCAAGCCCAGCAGCTGGGACTTTGATATTTTCTGTTAAAAAAACAGACATGGCTACATAAAAAATTATATTGTTAAAACTTCAGAGTGTAAGTCAGTGCAATAAGGAAATCCAAGCACTCATTTTCTCAGGACCCTGAGGCTTTGGGTGAAATTAAATTGATTTCTTGAAATAAAGGGAAACTACAACTATTTAGGTCCTAAAATTGCTTCTTTTAAGCAGCAGGCAAATTCTATTGAGTATCTTTTATAAATTATTGTGATATAACATTTCTAAAGTGCTGTTCAAATCTGAAAAATAACTTTGTAAAAATGGCAGTGTGGAATTCTACATTGGCTCTCAAGGACTCCCAATCAAATTTGCTCAATTTACAAGTAAAAAGATGTTCCAAATCTCAAATCCAATAACCTCAACCTGGGATCTGAATTCATATTGGTTCCTTCTGGCTCATGCATCATCAACCCGTGAAACAGATTCTTCATGAAAAAAATCTTCCCTCAGTTACACCTCTGCATCACCAGTAAGGACATAAGAATGGCCATACTGAGTCAGATCAATGGTCCATCTGGCCCAGTATCCTGTCTTCCAACAGTGGCTGGTGACAGATGATTCAGAGGAAATAACACAGGGCAATTAGCAAGTGATCCATCCGTTGTCATCCAGTCCCAGCTTCTGGCAGTCAGAGGTCTAGGGACACAAACAGCACGGAATTACATCCCTGACTATCTTGACTAACAGTCACTGATGCACCTATTCTCCATGAATGTACCTAATTCTCTTTTTAACCCAGTTATACTTTTGGTCTTCACAACATCCCCTGGCAACAAGTTCCACAGATTGACTGTGCATTGTATGAAGAAGTACTTCCTTAGGTTTGTTTTAACACTGCTGCCTATTAATTTCATTGAATGGCCCCTAATTCTTGTGTCAAGTAACAGGGTAAATGACACTTCCTAATTCATTTTCTCCATGCCACTCATGATTTTATAGCCATCTATCATATCCCCCTTAATCATCTATTTTCTAAGATGAACAGTCCCAGCCTTTTTAATCTCTCCTCCTATAGGAGGAGATCCCATACCCTTAGTCATTTTTGTTGTCCTTCTGTGTACTTTTTCCAACTATAATTTATCTTTTTTGAGATGGGGCGACCAAAACTGCACACAGTATTCAAGGTGTGGGTGCACCATGGATTTATATAGTGGCATTATGATATTTTCTGTCTTATCTTCTGATTTTCTATCAGTGCTGACAGTTTGTGCTCAGTGAAACCTTCACTGCCAAACTGTCTTCACTAAGGTCCCATTTTTATAGATGTCCTCACCTTTATTATCAGGAGTTGTCCCGTTGATTTCAGTGGAGTTATTCATGGTAGTAAAGTTAACCATGTAACTGTTTGCAAGATCAGGGCCTATGAGTGAACAAGTACAATTCAGGCCATTATGCAACTGCACCTGATCAGGGCAACACACTCCTGCAACTGGTACTTGGTAAGCAATTCTGGTGATGATGCACAACAACCAGACTCCAGCTCACTCTCACCTGTGCTGTTCTTCAGGTTTAAGCGGAGTAGAAAGCAATGAAAACTTATTTTAGTCACTGAAGAGAACAGATCTCATTCGGAATACATACCGTGGGGGGGCAGCAGACCTGAAGAACAGAAACCCACCAGCTCAGGAAGGATCAATGCCACTTCACAGTCTGTTTCAGGCCCTTGCCTCAGGGCACAATTTATTGGTTAAACAGAAAACATAGAAAAAGATACCAAAATAAAGTAGTTCCCATGTCCAAAATAGGCTATAGTTCCTAAAGGCTTTTCTCTCACAACTCTCAGTCCCTCCAGGACCTTGCCCTGACATAGGGATTCCTGATCCCTGCAGTTCTCACTCTCCAGATCTTCTACCTGTGAGCTACTTAATAGCTCAGGTCTTTCTCTTACAGTTCTCTAGCGCAAGTGATCTCTTGCTAGCCTTTATATATATTAGGACCCAGATTTTTAAAGTTATTTAGGTGTCACTTTGGTCATCATTTCAATGCCTAACTGATTTATGAGCCTAAATCTCCTTTTCAAAAGGGATGTAGGTACTTAGGAGTCTAAATCCCACTGACTTTAAAAATCTGGGCCTTGATACTCCTCAGGCTATTACATGACACCTACCCCACAACCTCAGCTGGAAGGCAATTTAGTTGCAGGTGGGGCTGTATCCATAAACCCTTAAAGAGGCCAACCTCCTGTGACAGTGACATTTTTGCATAGCCACTTTTTTTTTTTTTTTTAAATAAGAATCACACTTTAACAGTTAACAAACCCATTGTCTGGTATTCCACAACCTAATGAAGTCTGAACTTTGCCTGTTCATACACTCCCTCCAGGGCTACTGCCATGGATCCCGTTCCTTCATGAGCCTGCAAAGAATTACATTGTCCTTCTGACTGAGGAAAGACATTCAAAGCTTTGGAGAACATGAGGTACAAGAAGTGTTGTGAAAAATGAAGAGGGATAGCAATTGTAATGTTCTAAGCCAATTCACCCTCTACATCAATTTAAAAGTATGGAGGCAAAGTTCACTTTGTGGACAGTACACTTTTTAGTGGAGAGCTCCCTCTTGTGTCTTTGGAATGTACATCCAGCTTATAAGAATGGATTCCATTCTTTAGGGAGTCCAATTTATTTCCACAAACCATGAAAAAGGGACAGTGGTCCCCAGTGGATAGACACAAGGACAGAAGAGAGGAAGGAAGAAGAGCCAAGAGAGAAATTATTCCAGTTGCAGGTTTATCTTCCCGACTCAGACCTCAAGTAACTGACCCAGTCTGAATAGCCTCCAGACTGATTTGCATAGATGCCAAGCAATGGACATAGGTTGATGGTTATCCTCTGACCTACACAATGTGGCTACTCCCTGTAGGATTGTCTGGGAAGAGAAGGTGACACTGTGATGGAGAAAGCCCTGGTTTAAACACACAAGGTTTGGGCAGTTACTGAACATGAAGCCAGTCCTACAGCCCTTACATTAGAAGCCTTAGTGAAGACAATGGGGGATACTTCCATAAATAAAAAGCTCATATCTGAATAAGGGTTTCAAGAATGGACTTAACTTATGAAACACGTGTGAAAGATGAATGTCTGAAATACAATACACTGTATGTCAAATCTCTTTAATATGTTTTCAGTTTTACTGTCTTCTAGCACAATTGCCTGTTAAAAATTTCATCTTCTGGCACAAAGTATAGTAACACTGGAAAGTGGTAACAGAGTTACAATATGGACTTATAAACAGTAGATATAAAATCTGCAAACAGGGAACTGGAAAAAAATTCTAAATACTTTGATACCCAGCTATTTAATCTTGACTATCAAATAGTGGAAACATGGTACAGTGCACAGCGTTCTGGACTTGCACCTGATTCTACCATTGATTCACTATGTGATCCTAGGCAAATCACTTATCCTGTCTGTGTTCCCCCACGGGTAAATTTAGAACAGTGATACTTACCCACCTTTGTAAAGCTCTTTAAGATGTATAGAATAGATGAAACGTGCTATATAAATAGTAGGTATTATTCCCATATTCTTGTCTGCTGGAATATTTATACTTATGGTAATTTGATCATTGATCAGTTTGTTATGCTTTTCACTCCAGTTTTGACTCAACGTATATTGTTTGACTTAACTGATATCTGCATTGATTGCTTATTAACAAGTGTGATGATATAAATAAGCACTGGAGCACAGTAAATAATTTCACAGTGTTACTTACAGGTTTGGTTTGGCACTGATTCCAGCATTTCCAAGATGGTTGTGATGAGTTATACTGCCATCTGCTGATAGAAATGCAATTAACTTTAACAAGGAAAAACTGACTCAAAAGTTCAATGTATTTTTTTTAAATGTGGATGAAAATTGTTTGTATCTTTAAAAATGTGTGATTATTAAAACAACTTTAAAGGAAAAGCCTAGTCCTATTTTATTTCAAAAACAATTCTTAGTGAATTTAGGGCTTTCAAGAGGCACCAGATAGCCATCATTAGAAACTAAATTACAGGCTGAAAAAAACCAACACGGGCAACTTCTCCCACATAATAACCTGGTACTAGTTGTCAGTGTGTCTCAATCTTTTTCTTTCTAGGATAAGAGGAATGTTCTGTCTCCATGACTTTCTCCCCTGGAGCTCTTGCCATATGGAACCACATTCATGTATCTTACGCATCAGCTTTCCAACACTTCACATCTCATGTGAAAACATTATTTCCTCTGCTTGAACTTTTTCTGTTTCTCCTTCTCCTTCTCTTAATGTATTTTATTCAACCCAGTAATGTGTTTAGAGATAAAGTGTGACATTTTCAAAAGCACCTAACTGATTTGGAAGCCTAAGTAAGTACCATTTTCAAGAGACAGACACTCAGCAGCTTAAATCAAAGTGTCTTAGGCACTTTAGAAAATGTTACCCAAAAATCTATATGAACAATCCTATACAGTATAAAGCTGCATTGTACTGAATATGCTAGTATGAGACATATGTAGCCTAGAGGTTAAATTTTAGACCAGGGCCCAGATCCTCAAAGGTATTTAGGAGTTATAAGCCTAAATACCTTTGAGGAGCTGGGCCCTGGTGTCTATATGACAGCAATATTCTGTAATCACGCCATGTAAATATGCCCCATTAATTTGATCACTTCAGCCTAAATCTTGCTTAGCTTTGTGTTTTCAATACTTCTTGATACAAGAAAATAAGAACACTATGAAATGCTCCAGTAAAAAATTGCATATCCAGCTGTTGCGGTAAAAAAACCCAAAAAATCCTGTGCCTGGTACTGAATTTGAAGCAATGTTCCCATTATGCTTTTCTAGTCCCTACATAGTGTTTGTTTATTGTTTTTATGACATTCAATATTTTCTGAACAGTTGTTTGTTTCCCAAACAGGTTACAATGCAGCCTCTGCTACCCCAACCAACTGTATTGACTGACAGACCCCATTATGGTGAGAAAGAAAGGGGACAAATCTTAGATTTGAGACTCAAATTTTCATTACATATACAGAAATTTGGGGTATCTGTTAGTCCCATAATTTGAGTGCCCACGTTTTGCTCAAACAAGAGATTCGTTGGCAACCTTTTAACAGCCCAAAGACCAAACTCAAATACATTAAATGGATCAGGTCAAAATCACCCTGGTCTTTAACATGCAGGTCAGCTTATGGACCCATCCCAGCATGTGATACCCTGACCCGGCCCATTTACCACTGCTGATTTGGTTGGGTTACACAGGCGTATTAAAGAAGGCAGAAGGCATATTACTGAGCTCCCCAGACCACACTTTAGGACAGTCTCCACTGTTGATTATTGATATCAGAAACACATGGCAGGCCCATGAAATGGAGCCGGAGAGGGCAGACCAGTCTTGCTGCTGGACTGGGAAACATTCCCAGAGGAAATTCTTTTCCATTTTCAATTGAGATTTCATTTCAAATAGACATTCTCCATCCCGCTCTACCAGCTACACTGTTGATGCAAGTGGCACTGAGCCCCCAACGCCACTCCACGCCCTCTTCTGCCAGCTGCGTCCTTGGATCCCTCCACCAGCCACCCTCTCTACCTCCACCCCAGAACGGAGCCCTCAGCTTCCACTCTGCACAGGGGAGATGGATGGATGGATGGATTGCTGTATCTTTTAATTACCTTTCTCTCCCTTCCTGTTCCATCTCCTACTCCCTCCCTCCTTCTCCTCATCCCTTCCCCTTTTACTCTCTCCCCTCTCCCACTCCCCCGTTACTCTCTCTCACCCCCCCCCCCTTCCTATTCCTGTCCCTCCATCAACCCCCCCCTGCCCGGCCGCGCGCGCCGCGGACCCATCCCGGAAGGGTCCGATTCCTCCGGAAGCGGAAGTGCGACTGTCTGTGACTGTGTTCCTCAGCGGACGGAACCCGCCGCCGCCGGGGGGAGGGGGGCGATGCTGCAGCTGCGGGACGCAGTGGAAGGCGGCCCAGATGGGACTGGGAGCCCCGCCGGGGGGGCGGCGCTGCTGGTGCCGACCGAGGCCGACGTGCCCTTCAGCCCCTCAGGGGAGCCGCTGCCGCCCCGCCAGACCCTGCGGCCCCTCAGCGTCCGCAACCCGACCCGGGGCGGCCGCCTCAAGGAGTACTTCGTGTTCCGGGTGCGGGCCGGGGGCAGCCGGGACCCTCCGCTCCACGGCCCGCAGGGCTTTGGGGCCGCCCCCCCGTACTGTCCCCACGGGGGCTGGCCCACAGCGGGCTCCGGCCGCATGGAGCTGCCACCAGCCCTGGGCCTAGGGCCGGGCGCCCTGGCCCTGCTCAGGCCTTCGAGGGATTATTGGGGGGACGGGTTTATAATCAGAGGGCAGGGAGGAGCCCGCTTGTTTGTCTGCCCAGCAGCGCTTGGCTGGGTGCGCCTTGCCCGTGGTTGCTGCAGCCTAGAGGGGCAGGGCAGATACCGTAGGGGATTGAGGGCTTGCCTCAGTAAACAGTGCTTGTTTAAAATTCCTGATTCGGTTTGAATATTTGAAACGTCCAGCCAGAGTCACATTATTTTACCTTTCAGGAGGTACTGAAGCTAAGTTACTCTATAGCTCTTGTTTACCATGACCAGTGCCCAGAAATCTGAGAGCCAGAGACCTAACAAGTTAGTGAATATGTAAATAGAAAAATATAAAGCCTGTTTCCTTTTTGATTTAGCCTGGAACTATAGAGCAGGCAGTAAATGAGATTCGTGTAGTTGTGATGCCAACTGAAGATGGAGAGGTGCAAAGTGTGTGGCTGCTAACAGAGTAAGTAACAGTACTAATGGACAAATGGGACTTTTCTTACCTTTTCAGGACAAGATTTTTAATAGCTGTGCAGATCCAGGAGAAAAAATGCTCTCTCTCAGTGACATTTGCAAGTAACTGAAGTACAACTTTGCTGTGCAAATCTGACAGGAAAATCATGTCTGCAGTATACAGTTCATCCAACATCATTTATCTTAAAACCAAATTGTTGCTCTTTACTGTATGTTTTATATATGAATTTACAAATATTGATTCGATACACTGTATGAGACTTAGCTGTAGATTTGTGCTACCTGGTTTTGAGTTAAGCATTAAAACAATGTTACAAGCTGTTTATTATATACTCAGCTGAAGCTTTTTCCTTCGTTTTAAAGATTAACTCTGTTAGTAGTTTTTCCTATATTCTGTGTATTGGAACATGCTTTTGGGCTCTTGTCAATCCTATATAAAAATGGCCATGAATGGGAAATACAGCATCACCGTTATTTTAATCTTTTATTTTTCTACAGAACAATGCTACTGCTGATTAAATCATTCTCCCAGTTGCTGTTGTATTAGTCAAACTACTAGATGTTTTTAGGTGACAATTTCAAGAATGATAGAGAAAATTGTGATCTGTTTTACCAGAGTTGACCATTGGAACAATGAGAAGGAGCGGCTGGTTCTTATCACTGACTGGTCCCTTCTGATCTGTAAATATGACTTCATCAGCCTCCAGTGCCAGCAGGTTACTAGAATATCACTCAATGCAGTTGACACTATTTCTGTTGGAGAATTTGAGTTCCCACCTAAATCACTGAATAAGTAAGTTGATTTTTTTAATGTGTCTAATGATACTGCTAATTATAAGGCTATCAGTCTTTATCATTAACTAGATATCAAGTTTGATAGTCTTTTCATTTGTTTGTATTAGTCAAGGTTTTTGGCTATGCTATAATCAAAGAATTGTTTGACAGCAGCAGAGATCTTTATCATTTAGACTGAAAGCAGTTTACTCCTGAAATAATTTTTATAACTTAGTGGACTGATTGCTTTATTTTGGGGAAAGTCTTTTTGTAGGCAGTCCGTAATTTTACTTTACTAGTTCAGTGTAAGCATTATATTAGAAACTTGTAAGTAAATCTGATCATATGGAGTATTAGTTTTACCAGAGACAATACACCAGGGTAAGGCTACATGAATGTAAATGAAGAAGACCCACATATTTAATTTTAACAAATTTTACCTTTCCATACAATTTAACTGTCATTAAAAATCATCTTTGCTTAATTTGAAAGTTGGTATAAATAACTGATTTCTTCAAGGTGTTATAAACTATGCTGATATAATTTATATAGAGACTACTTACCACTAACAAAGAAACATTTTAAAATTCTAAAATGGATCTTTGTTTTCAGTAAAGCATTCAGCTTTCTTGGAAATTACATTTTTAATTAACCTGCTCTGTAAAGAGCTTCAAGACCTACCCTATCAAATATGTGATGTCTTCAAATTTGTCAGGCGAGAAGGTATTGGTATTCGAATTCAATGGGATAAGCAAAGCCGTGCGTCCTTCATAAACAGATGGAATCCTTGGTCCACAAATGTGCCCTATGCTACTTTTACGGAACATCCAATGGCAAATGCTGATGAGAAGATTGCATCCCTTTGCCAAGTAAGGAAATTATCTATATTGTATTAGATATGACCATGTTGATGATTTAATCTGGATACAGTTCTTAAGAATTTACCTTCTTTTGAAAATGACTTGGTGATGGCCAGTTTCTTTACATTTATTCTTTCTTCCAAGCTTTTTCTATGCTCTCCATCTATTTCAGCAGGGTAGTGCTGCTGCTAGCCTGTTGCTAGAAGTCATCAGGCAAATCTTGCTGTCTCTTCAGATCATGTTCATATAGTGAAAATGAGGTTGCAATGATTTCCAAATTTACAAAAAACTTTAAAGCTGAAAGAGGAAAACATTTGCCTAAAACAGCAGGTACAATTTTATCAAGCTTCTCTTCTCTCCATGGAATAGGTCCAGGCTTTACCTAGAATATTTGTAGCTTGTAATTCTAGAAGAATCCTATTAAATGATATGTAGTTACTAAATATATAAACCTTCCTTTCCACACACTTGTTTTAGTGGCTCTTGATTTAAAAAAAATTTTTTTTAAAAAAAAAGAGTCCAAGTGAAAGTGTCTTGGGGTAAATAAACTATCATTTGTGGACACAGGTATTAGAGCTAAGCATTTAACAAAATAAAATAAAAATTACTGTTATAGCTGATTGATCTTTATGTATGTTCTGATTTGAAACTACTTGGATCAGTAAATGCTAGCATGTGGAATTTATTATAGGATGTATGTAGTCTTATGTATAACAATTACAATTTTATATAAGTGTTAGTAATCTTCTGTTCAGCATGAGTGGCACTTTTCTGTATGATTCTGCCTTCATAACCAAACTAGCAACAAATTTTCAAATGGAAAATATTAAGATGACTGTTAGAGCAGGTGTATTTAAAATGTTTTTTTTTTCACCCTTAGTTGGAAAACTTTAAGACTCAATTAATCCAAGCTGTGAAGAAAGCCCATAAAGAGTGTCCATTGCCAGGGAGGGCCAATGGAGTGCTAGTGCTGGAACGTCCTCTTCTTATTGAAACTTACGTGGGATTGATGTCTTTCATCAACAATGAGGCCAAACTTGGCTACTCCATGACAAGAGGCAAAATTGGATTTTAAATTCATTGTATTTAATCTACTCTAAGGAAATGTGATGGGGGCAAGAGTTGGGAGAACTCACTCCATGGCAAAAAAGAACAAAAATGCATAAAATGTATGGATAAAAGGTTGGTTAGTTGCAGAATGAATATTTCACAGAACAGTCACTGTACTATTATGAAGTTCATTAGATGGTTAAGTCAGCTATTGATCTCAGATGGTCAAAGTAGTTACATTCTTATAGTTCTCTGGATTTAACTTACACTGCCACTGTTTGTATGCAACTCTAGTGAGCAATGATTTCCTCTTACATTTCTAGCTAAATGTCTTTCCTTGTTAAATGTGACTTGTGTGACATACTCCCTATCAATATAGAACACACATACATAGCATGTTTATGCCACATTGCAATTGTATCTTTCCATAGATATAGCTATCAAATCATTTCATGTGTTGTTGAGACTTGACTTTATATTGGCTAAGGAGGTATTAACGTCTAGACTACAGTAATCTCAGGAATTTGACTAATTCAAAGTAAAATATTTAAAGAACTCATTCTTTAGAAGAGGGAGCTAATTTTGTCAAAGCTAGATTGTTATGCCTTCTCCTAATCAGTGGAATTGAACAGTTACTCGGTAATTTTAAGTATTGGTTGAGTAATCTCTCTGGCCTCTTTTAAATAGCTATCAAATATGAATCTATATAATTTGCAGGTTTATTTTATGTATGACTTCTCTTTGCAGTCATGTATTAAAGAAATATCTTGAAATAGAATAGCCAAAAATTTCAAAGACAGTTAAGGGATATCTTTGCCTTCCACGGAAGCTACTTTTAATGCCACATGGGAATGGAAGTATTATAATTAAAAAGGGAATTCTACTTTTAGTTTTATATTTCTTTAGTAAAAGTGTGTTCTTTGTTTGTTTGGTTTTTTTTTTTTTTTTTTTTTTTTTTTTTTTAACATGGACCAGGTTAGAATAGCACCAAAGTAAGGTTTTTGTAATCTATTTGGCCCTGTAGTTATTGGGAAGAGGGGAAGCTTTAGTCATTATATTGTACTTCAGTCTTATTTAATCTTCCATTTAAGTTTGTAGAAAGCTGTACTACTGCATTTATTAACTTTAAATGCAGTATACAAAAATGCTGAGTAGAAATACAGCATGAGATTATGACAAGCTTCATTGTGTATGAATCCTTTATACTATCCATCTTAAACTTCATTAGAAGCATTTCTCTGCCCCTCAACATGCTATTGAAATGCTGAGCAGCAGTGGAATTGGTATGTTAAAATATTTTTTACCTTTTAACTTGAAATAAAGTATGTATGTTCTTTATGAATGTGGCTCTGGAATGCAACAGACTGCACATTCTTTTCAATATGGGCTCTTTTCTAAAATAATGTCTAGCTTTTGTTAATTTTGCAGTAAAGATTAATTTAACAGCAGTTCTCTGGTGTTTAGTTGGTTGAACTGTAGAGGTTGTAAAAGCAGGGATTTAAACCCTCATGTTTTGGGTCATAAACCAAGCACAAACTGATAAGGATTAGAAGAAAAAATCTGTAGTAAGCCATTTATCAGGGCATCCGTTATACCTCCTTTGAAACATCCTGGGGCTGATCACACTCAGGATGCTGGCTAACATGGACCACCTCTCCCCAACAATTATGGAATTCTTACTCTACTTCCATTCCATCCAGTTTGATATGTCACATTTCTGTAATTAATTCTTTAAAACATCTTATTTGAAATCCTCTTTCCTGTGCTGGTCCCTGTATGTTTTTGTGTAACTTCCTACAACTAAAGAAGGTGTGAAAGTGAGAGAACTATCTTGGCAAGAATCTCACCTCTCCCCTTTTTACAAATGCTCTTCTACACAATCAGCTGTAATTTAGAGCAACACAGGTCAGCTCTGATACCAGCTTAACATTTTAATCAGTAAAGCAAACTGGTTCTCACACCTGATGACTTTCAATACTTATACATGCCTAAAATGACAAAATAACTCCCTCTTCAAAAGTGCGATAACTGACTCTTTGAAAGTATTCAGGTCTAACACTATGCATTTCATACCATATTTAATTCTAATTGAAGGGAGCACTCACTGTATTGAGTGACCTAAATGCAAAGACTGACCTATGAACTTGTACACTACTCCATGCAAACAGCCAGAAAATAGCCTCTTACTCTTTCTTGAACCTAATGTCCTTGGGCCATGGGGATTGATGTGCAATGGTATGCAGTTAGCCACTTTCCACCTGAATAGCACTATAACCTGAAATCAGGATGACAGCAATAGTGATATGTACACATGCATTTCAAACTCAGTTCCAGCTCAGAATATTAGTTTAAGGGAATCTACACTTATTTAGGGTAATGCTGGGTTAATAGATTATAGCCACAATAGCAGAAGCTATCAACATGTTTATTGACATTTATACAAATGAAATAACTTCTATACACTATTTACAAACAGATGCAGTTTTAGAAAATATTTTGACACTAAAGTTCAAAATAAGATTTAAGTCCTTTACCCCTAAAACTTCATCAAATCCAGACTTGCTAGTTTCCACGATTTTACTTGCAAGATCAAAGAGAGCTCTTTTTAAATTACTGTGTCAAACACACTTCATTCAAGTAACTATCACAGTACTTCACCCAAGGGAGTCCTTTTATAGTCTCCCAAAGATAAGATTTGCTATTAATACAAAAAAACCTCTTCCTACTGAACAACAAGGGCCCGCCCATTCTTATCTGTCCCATATACATAGCAGCAGCACTTTTTCACAAAGGTCTATTTGCAAGGTAGGCTTTTCTAGCCTTTTGGGTGGGGGCTTTCCTTTATCTGCTGTTATTTTACCTCTTCTCTTTCCAAGTAGCACATCCAAAAATTATCCTTACTCAAGATTGCCATGGAGTCCCCCCTAGAGTGCCAGCAAAGTGAGAGGAGCTGGAAGTCACCTGGAAGAAATAAGTAGCAAGAAATCAAGAGTTACAATAATCCAGTTCCAGCAATCTTTTCTTAGTTGGAGTATTTTAGTAATTTCATCAGAGGCTTGGATGAACAGAATGTTATACTGTACATACCATAGTACTTGAGCTTGACCACGTAATTTTAATGCAAGTAAATACCACAAAATTGATCACTATTGCAAAGCTCCACAACCTGACACTACAGGTGGTAGTTCTTCCATGGAAGAAAATTTGAAGCCAAGATGCATGCAACAGGCTATATTTACATTTAACATGCAAATAGAGAATATATTTGTAAAACAATTAGCTAGCTAGTAGGCCAGTGCATATGCCTATTAGAATAGAGGAAAGGATAGGAACCTTAACTCTGCCTTTTCAGAGTAGATTTAAGATTCAGATTTAAGGTTAATTTTTGTGGTGCTTTTGGTATTTTAATTTTAAAGTACCTGAAAGTGTGCTAGGGACTCTACAGTTCTTATTTCAACATTTGGTATACTGGACAGTTACAGCTTCCATAAAAAATTAATTGATATGAAAGCAAAGCCTTAAAGTGCATCTATTCACATGTCAAGAAGTTACCATGCTAGGGCAATAACTGAATTTACCTGAGATGTAACCTTTGTGCTCCATTCTTCCTATAATCTCTGGAGTGTAGGGAATGTGTAACTAAGCACCAAAATCTTTGGATCACTTAAAGCAGTCAAAACATGACTATTTATCACTTTAACAGAACAATATATATATAAAACTAATCCTTCTGAGTTGCAGCAGTAGTTTTAGGCTGCCTTACCTTCCATCGGTACCTGCACCGACACACATCCTGCTGGGGACCACAGGTACACTTTGCTATTCCCAGTGCATATGGCAAGTCGAGACTGACATGGATCCCACTGGAACAACTGAACAGCACACAACTGCTCCAAGACTACGAACAGTTTCAGCTTTTGAACATCCCAGATCCAGATGGCATTAGGAATGTTATCTGTTGGAAATGGTTAGAAAACTAAAGAACAGAACACTACATACAAATGTCATTGCAATATCTCACTTAAATGGGCTTCACTATCAATAACCTATCTATACTACTGCTTGCAGCATTGGTGCAGATAAGTCTGGGCTACTAATATTGGTGATTCATAACGGGATAATGAGTTAAGTGTATTATAAGATTAAGTAATAGTGAAAAGTGACAAGTGAAGACTGCAAGTCTTCTGCACATCTTAAGTACAATACAGCAGTATAAGCTTATCCTGGCGGTATTCCTTAGTCCTCACTTTGGGGAAATTGCTGCTAGGATAAAATGAGCAATTCAGAGATGCCACTATTGGTGGGTTTTGTCATGTGAACATTTCCCAGCTAGGAACTGGATTAAGTCCCCACCCTTCTGCCAGTTTCACAAGAATGTTTTCCTTTCATTGATACCACCTTAGCACCAGAAACTATATCCTGATATACAGAGCTCCAGATCTACCAAGGTAAACTGTTACATGAAAAGTCCAGAACTCCCATAGTTATTGATAATGCAAAATTAATTACTAATGTTTTGAGAACTTCTGAAAATGTTTTTTTTGTGTCAGGAGGGGAGAAGATAGATTTTAGCTAAGATTATATATACAGTATAGCAAGTTAAGGTAAATTTGAAAATAAATTTTAGTACACGGTTCTTAATGCCAAGGTTATGATAAGTTCATGCATCTTCAGGAGCAGCAATTAATAGCAGTGCCACAGCTTAGTGGTTTATAATGCTAAAGGGTAAAGTCACTCTGTCTACAGTGCTAGCCCAATGGAGCCTCACCTAGGGACTCTAGGTGCTACCAGAATACAAATAATTCACAATTACGTAATTTACTTGTTTATTTCTAGCAGAAACAACTAGACCTAGATAATACCAAAATGGTTTCTACTTTAAAATATAACCCACTAAATACTAACCATTTTTGGTTGCCAGGAAACAGTTATCTGGACTAAATGCCAGCATTCCAATTCCTATTCTGGGATTTGCCCGATCAGCAACTGGTTTGACATACTGTAAAGAAACTGGTACCTGGGAAATGTTATCTGGAATTTGAAATAAAAGCACTTTAACAAGCAAGTCCATATGTACAAGACGGTAATATTTCTAATTTAAACAGTTAACGGTTCTCTCTGAAATTATAGGAAGATTGTAATATTTTGCACTTCTGAAAGATGTTCCATCCAAAGATCTTAAGGGTCTTTACAAATTTTGTCTTAATATACCTGAGAGATAGCATTACTCCTTTCTACAGAAGGAAAAATGGGTACACAGAAGAGGGTAAGACAAATCTCAATAGAAGCAAGATCTAACTCCGACCCATGTTTTAAAACTTGTCACATATTAACACATTTAAAGCAAGGTAGTAATGAAGTTTAACTAGTTAATGATTGTTCAGCACTATAAAAGTATTTATATGTTGTTTGACACTTCAAATATCATTAGTATTAGAGATCAAGGACTGAAAAAGTAAATGTGTTCCATTTTTTTAGTATGTCTACTGTAAGGCCCGAACTTGTTAGGTAAAAGTAATGTTCCCTTCCTGTTGTAACCACCCATTTCTCCACTTGACCACACACAAAGGCATAGCTTTTTTAAGTGTGGAAATTTCCACTGACTTGAAGCCTCCTACAGTAAGATGATCTATCTACTCTGCATCATCTGCAGCAATTAATATAATTCTAAAGTGGAAAATATCACTTTTGCATAAACTTAACCAACCAGCCAAAATCACCCTCTTCTGAGGCAAATTTTGCATAAATAAAACAACATTGTGGGTTTGTCTGTCACTTCTCCTACCCATACTCACCTCCAAAAAGTTTGCCATGCCTCTCCTGAAGCCCTTCATTGACCTTTGATATTCACCTTTAGCCCCATTTTGGAACCATCATCCTTTTTAGCTGAGGAAGACCTGTCCTTTGAGATCTCGCAATTAATTGAATAGATTTCCCTGAGCAACCTAAGCTTTGCTCCCGCCTTCAGAGGCAAAATGTGCTATAACATTGATTTACGAGGTTTAAATATTTTACATCACAGGTACTCTAAAGTGGCTCATTTTAGCTTGCTTACATTTACTCTGTGTGCTAAAGAGAGAGCTGGCCTGCGCTCTGGCTGGAGGGAAGGCAAGGCTCTCTGTTTCGACTCTTGGGGATTTCTCCACTTCCTTATACACAATCTGCACAGAAAGAGAAGACAGTTTCACTAAAGGACCTAGCAAGATTTGAACCTAGCGTGTTGAGTCCTCCCACATCTAATGCTCAAAATGAGCACTAAAGCGCATTCATTTTAAATTTACACAGTATTCCTCAATGCTCTTTGCTATTGTACACTGGGAACAGGCTGAATTGGGCAGGGAAATGCTGAATTTCAAGATCTGATGGTGCCCATATGTGAAAACTATACCTACAATCAGAAAAAGCAACTGTGTACTACAGAAATGGACAGTGCATGGAACTTCAAATAATCCAATTGTTGTCACTTGACAACTTATGTAAAAAGTCAGAACACATCCTTCCCACCCATTACCAACTGAAGGTGAATTTGGTAATATAGCTGTGCAATCTAGTACAACAGTACATAGCTTTTTTCTAATAACATGCAATATTTCATTCCATGTCATTGAGAACCATTGCAAACAAGTCATGCTAATGGAATAATGCTCAAGGAAACAGTGATGATATGCTAACTGTGTGACTAAGTTGGAGTTCCCTATCTAATTGTATCAGTAGGAGCTCTAGTCTTTCTAACGCAAAGGGACTGAGCCATTTCAATTGGTTTCTCATTCTACCTCTCAATTTTAGATTTTTATTTTTAACCCTGAATTGAAGGCTAACCAATACATTTGGGTGTTGGAGCATTCAGTCTGGCAGCCAGATTTACATCTAGAATGTAGCCTAATAGAAAGGCTTGAGTCGTATTAACCAGAAGAGAAAATAAAGAGCAATTATGAAGACAGCTACCACAGACCTAAAACTGTTTTCCAGCAAGGAGACACTTTACTTAAGCATATTCTGCATGTCAAGTTCCTTGATCATCAGTAATGATAGCTTTATATGATTTTTTTGTAAGTCTGCACACCACAAACACTGATCCTTATTCAACATATGTCAGACCTGTTCTGTCCCTTCTATTGGCTATGTAATATTATTACAACCAATGGAGATTCTCCCTCAAAAGGGCAGGGAAAGAGAGCCTGTGATTTTAAAGCAGAATATACAGTTCTCTCCCTGCTGAGAACTGTAAAAAAACTACGGCCACTGACTCTTTACATGTGCAAGGATTAAAAAACAGATTGTGACAAGCATTTACAGAAAATGCTTATTAAGTTTGCTAGATTTGCCTATACAATTGAAGACTAGATGTGATCATAAGACACTTCAAATCAAATCCAACACTATTCATACTGCAAATTGTATAGCGCTGAGATTTACAAAATTCTCATTCATGTTCAGCTCCCTAGAACTTGGTTACATCACCACATGCATACCCAGTCTGTAAACCCAACCACCACCTGTATCAGAAGATATTAGCACTTAGCAATAATTATCCATGACTCCCTCACAATGAGGAAAGAGGGATAAAGGGGAAAAAGAGAATTCACTGAAAGAAGTCAACTAAAAATGATTAATCTATTTCCTTACTTCTCAACATTTTCAATCAATTTCCTTAGCAGCATTAACAGATTAGCAAGAAAGCAGGACTTCAGTCGAAGTAAAAAACTTTTACCAATCTCTTTCAAATCCAAAGGTAGCATCAAACAAACGGCTGCTAATGATCCAGTGGGGTCCCAATTCTATACTTACTATCCTTGGGTTAGCAATGGTGGCAGGGTGTTCAAACTCTGTGATCTTCTTCCAAGTCACATGGTTCAGGATACGCACCTATTTCAAGGAAAGTGTAATAAGAGGGGATCTCTATAACTACATTTTGTAACCAACCTGAATGGGTTTAAATTCCTTTTTTACCTTTTCATCGTAGCTGCCAATTGCCAAGAACTGACTGCTGGGGCTCCAGGCAACTGATTTAATACCCAGTGACCATTCATATGCACAATATGTGGACAGCAGACGGCCATCAAGGGAGTACAGCAAGATTTTATACTGTAACACAAATTGATTTGATCTAAAGACTAGTGACATTGTTAAAAACTAATACATACAAAGTAACTCCTTTGTAAAATCATCATCTAAAAAGCACAGATGTTCAAAATGGAGAAAGATTCCCTTTTCTATATCTTATAAACTAATTCTTCAATTATTTATGTGGATAGCTACTGGGATCTTCTTCAATTTTTAAAACCAAGTTTGTAAATTAAGTTTAAAAAAAACAAACACTTATAGGAAAATAATATTTTGCACTTCTGAAAGATGTTCCATCGAAAGATCTTTCAGGTCTTTAAAAACTTTGTCTCAACATACCTATTAGATAGCATTTCTTCTTTAAGCAATGGTTTTAGACATGCATTCAGGACACCCAGCACCCATTTAAGTACAATATTACAAATTCTTAAAGCCCTCCTTTTTTTTTTTTTTTTTTTTTTTGGGGGGGGGGGAGGGGGAAGAAAGGTACGGCATGCTACATAACAGCCAGAAAAATTGACTTAATATCTGTTCAGGAGCCCTTAATTAAGTGTTCAAGATCTGAAACAATCTGTATTTTCTCATACCTCCAGACAGGTATCCCACACTGCCAACACACAGCCATTAGGAGCCCATTCAATCCCAGCTAGGTCTTGAGTTTCAGTGTCAAAATGCTTCCCAAACACAGAGAAAAGAAAACAATGAAACAATTTTAAATATTGTACTTAAAACATACAGTTGCACCTGATTTTAAAAAGTAAAATCCGTAATTAATCACATTACTTTTACACATTTAAAAAAAAAAATCACATTGTTGAGTTAGCACATCCTTTTATATGACTGCATAAAACAGAAATATTTCCTTTCCTTTTGTTATAATACACTACCTTCACTGTCTCCTTATTTTCTCCTTGCAAGCTATACAAAAATCAAGGTCTCTCGAAACAAAGTGCACTTTTATGACTGCTTCTCAAAGCATGCATTCTGTATAATACATGGCTTCCTCAGTTTTTAATAAAAAACCCACAAATTCTCTTATGTTGTAACTTGCCATTCAGATCATCATTTTGGCAAAAGCTAGTTCTGATCATGGTGTATTGGCAAGTTTAAAGTGGAGCATTAGAGTTCTTTAATTATTTAGTTATAATCTGCACTACACACAGAATACACTTTAAATCTGCGCAATAGCAGTGGAAGGCAAGGACAGGTCTTACCCTCAGTAGCTGCCAGTCACTGCATACAAAGAGGCTAATGAAGTCTTTGCAGTCACGCCTCTCTGCTAAAGCCATATAGTGACCATCCTTCGTGAAGGCTATTCCTGCCAGAGAGATTAGAGAATACAGTCCAGACCAGAAATATATATACTTGTGAAATTGGCCCTATTAAAGCACCAAAGCTGAAAACAATTACGAACCTAATCAGCTGGGAGAAAGAATTTAATCAGAAAAATTTGAATGATAATTGGGAATCGTTTAGGAACACTTTATTAGATGCCCAAAAAGCCACTATTCCACACAATCGAGGAAGGTGGTGGTACTGGTTAAGAAACTGACCTGATTTAGAGGGAGAAATGAAGGCAGCTATAAATATATATCAAATGGAAGAAAGGGTACTTAATGGTAATTAATATAATCAGAAGTTAGGAACTGTAGAACATTGATAATAGCAGCCAAAGGACACAAGGTCAAATTATGGCCAGCAGAGTTAAGGTCAATAAGGAGGAGTTTTTAAATATATTAGGCGCAAAAAGAATCCTAACAATGGCACTGGTCCATTACTAGATGGAAGTGATGGTATTATAAATATTTCTGTTCTGTATCTGGAGGAAAAACATAATATAGTCTCATCATATGAAGATAACACTCTTTCCATTCCACTAGTATATCTGGAGGATGCAACTACTAAAACAAAACTTTTTTAAAATCAGCAGATCTGGATAAAACTCTTGGATGCAAGTTAAGAGAGATGGCTGAGGAGCTCACTGGACCATTAATGTTGATTTTCAGTAAGCCTTGGCACACTGGGGAAGTTCCAGAAGACTGGAAGAAAGCTAATGTAGTGCCAATTTTTAAAAATGAGTAAATGGGATGACCTGGATGATTATAGGTTTGTCAGCCTGACATCGATCCCAGGCAAAATAATAGAGCAGCTGATAAAGGACTCTATTATTAATGGAATTAATGCAAATCAACATGGGTTTATGGAAAATAGATCCTGTCAAACAAATCTGATATCTTTGTTTGATGAGATTAAAATTTCGTTGATAAAGAGAAGTGTTGACATAATAGCCTTCTGTAAAGCATCTGATGTGGTGCTGCATAACATTGTGATTAAAAACTAGAATGATATAAAATATGGTACACATTAAATGTATTAAAAATTGACTAACTGATACATCTCAAAATGTAATTGTAAACAGGGAATGTTCATCAAGCAGGTGTGTATATTGGGGTCCCACAGGGATCAGTTCTTGATCTTATACTATTTAATGTTTTCTTCCAGGTCATGGATAAAAATCACTGATAAAGTTTGCAGATGAAACAAAAATTGGAGAAATGGTAAATAATGAAGAGGACGGGTCACTGATTGCTTGATAAACTGGGATAAGAGAGAAGGTCCTCATGGATCACTAACTGATTTAAAGATGGAAAACAAAGGATAGGAATAAATGGTCAGTTTTCATAGTGGAGAGAGAAAAATAATGAGATTCCCCAGGGAATGATCTGGAAAAGGGGATAAAAAGTGAGGTGGCAAAGTTTGCAGACAATACAAAATTACTCAGGATAGTTAAGTCCAAAGCTGATTGCAAAGAGTCACAAAGGAATCACACAAAACTGGGTGTCTGGGCAACAAAATGGCAGATGAAATTCAATGTTGATAAATACCAAGTAATGCACATAGGAAAATATCATCCCCAACTACACGTACTATGTGATGGAGTCTAAATTAGCTGTTACCATTCAAGAAAGCTTGGAGTCATCATGGATAGTTCTCTGAAAATATCCACAAAATGTGCAGCAGCAGCCAAAAAAGGGTAACAGGATGTTAGGAACCATTAGGAAAGGGATAGAAAATAAGACAGAAAATATCATAATGCCACTATATAAATCCATGGTATGGCCACAACTTGAATATTGCATGAAGTTTTGGTTGTTCCATCTCATAAAAGATATTAGAACTGGAAAAAGTACAGCAAAGGGCAACAAAAATTATTAGGAGTATGAAACAGCTTCCATATGAGAAGAGATTAAAATGACTGGGATTGCTCATTTTAGATACGAAACAACTAAAGGGGGATATGATAGAGGTCTATAAAATCATTAATGGTGTGGAGATAGTGAATAAGAAAGTATAATTTACCCCTTCACACAACACAAGAATCAGATGTCACTCAAAGAAATTAATAAGCAGCAGGTTTAAAACCAACATAAGGAAATACTTTTTCACACAACACACAGCCAACCTGTGAAATTCATTGCTAGAGGATGCTAGACCAAAAGTATAACTAGTTTCAAAAATGAATTATATAAGTTAATGAAGGATAAGTCCATCAGTAGCTATTAGCCAAGATGGTCAGGGATGCAACCCCGTGCTCTGGATGTCCCTAAACCTCTGACTGCCAGAACTTCAGACTGAATGACAGGATCACTGGACCAGTCATTAATTGCCCTATTCTGTTCATTCCCTCTGAAGCATCTGGCACGGTCCATTGACGGAAGACTGGATGCTGGGCTAGATGATCCTTTAGTCTGACCCAGTATGGCCATTTTTATGTTCTTATGTAAGCAAACTATGCATTTTAATGAGGCTAAATGTATATATCTAGGAACAAAGAAGGTAGGGCATACCTGCAGGATTGGGGCTTTGTCCTGGGAAGCAGTGACTGGAAAAGTGACTCTTAGGGTGGGATAATCAGCTAAACATGAGGTCCCATTGTGATGCTGTGGTCCAAAGAGCTAATGCGATCCTGGGATGCATAAACGGGAATCTCAAGTAAGCGTAGAGAGGTTGTTTTACCTCCATAATTGGCACTGGTGCAAGCACTGTTGGAATACAGTGTCCAGTTCTGGTGAGAGTTCAGAGACAAACCATGAGAATGAGTAAAGGATTACCAAACAGTGACAGATTCAGAGAGCTCAATCTATTTAACTTGAAGAGAAGGTTAAGGAATGACTTGACTACAGTCTGTAGGTATCTATATGGGGAACAAATATTTAATAATGGGCTCTTCAGTCTAGCAGAGAAAGAGATAACACTCCAATGGGCTGGAAGTTGAAGCTAGACAAATTCAAACTGGAAATAAGACAAAAAATGTAATGGTGAGAGTAATTAAACACTGGGTCATAACAGAGTCTCCGCCACTGACCATTTTAAATCAAGATTGGATGGTTTTCTAAAATATCTGCTCTAGAATTATTGTGGAAAACTTCTATGGCCTGCGTTATGCAGGAGGTCGACTAGATGATCACAGTGGTCCCATCTGGCCTTGGAATCAATGAAGCTATGAAAAAAGGTCAAGTGGAAAATATGTGAATTCACAGCAACAGCTTTTCATGGAAGGAGGACAGTTAAAGAGCAAGCAAAAGGAAAATAAAGATTTAACAGTTAACAATTGTTTCTTCTCTGCGATCAAAGAGTTACTTTGATTATTGTGGCAGATCTTACACATTAGATAGGTGATTCCCAAAACTATCATTTCAAAGGCATTGTAGAATTTAGCTATTCTCCAGAATCATCACATTTTACTACTTTCAGATCATAGCTACGTAACACTTCCCTTTGTTGAAAGAAAATTCACTTAGTTCAAAGAAAGGAATTAGTTAATATAAGATATACAAATTTAATGTACTTTCTGATGTCAATCCTAACAGCCCTCTTATTGTACGTACAGCATATACATTGCTTTCTGAAAAGATTATATTTTGTGAATGGCATAATCTGAGCACAGTCAGGTAGCCAAAAACTGGAGTTTTAATTTGAGTTCTGACACTCTCTCCCTTTTCCAGTTTCTTTGTCTGTAAAATGGGGATAAAAACCACTCTCCTCCTTGTGAGGATTTGTGTTTCTGAAGTGCTATATAAATGCCGAGAACTCCAAATCGTGCTGAGTGACCACATTCTTCATTTGTGTAGTGAAGCATGTTAGGCACTTCACTGAGACTTAAGCAAACAAAATCCTTATCCCAGAGCCCACAATCTAAAAACCTGTAAGTAGATGGAGCTCCCATGCTTCTCTGAAGAGCATATATACTGTACATAAGGTAGTCTTACCCCCTTCCTGGGGTTTGACCTTCATGGCAATACAACATAAATTTCAACTCAGATCTTCCTTACCAAGCCTGGCTGTACCCAGTATTTTCCCTACAGAATTTCCTCTCTTCCCACCCTAGTTCCCTTTGCTTCTGCAAGAGACATATTTCAGCCTCCTACCTTCAGTTAACAAAATACACCTGCTACAACTCAGCAGTAAATACTCAGCGCCTTCCTACATGATTCAAGCACCTTATATTAGGATGACTCAGAGGAGCCTTAAGTCTCTGTGCAGGATCCCAGAGTCTGTCAGCCTGTTATATGCATGTATATGAGGACTGAGTACACTTGCATAACAAAGAAGCAAGCAACTTATACTCCACATTTTTTGTTCTGGGTATGTGTCACAATACATTCTCTAGCTATATTTGTTAGAGAAAATACTACATCACTGGTTTCCAGCAGATTTGGCAATGGTTTTGTTCAGTGTCTTTTCTTTTTAAACTGGTGTTTGTAAGTTTGACAGGTGCATAAGCTAAATGTAATACTTCTCATTCCTAGTAAGACTGACAACTGCAGATTAGCTCCCATTGTTCACACAAACAATAGTGGTAGTGCATTTGTACTGAGCTCACTAAGACCTTGTCTATATTTGTGGGGACATGTAGGGTATACATAGCTACATGCCCAGTGTAAGGCAGGCCGTGTCCACACTTGTCACTGTGGTGTGTAGCTAGACTCCAGCAGCAGGGAGGCAGCAGAGAGCTGCTGGAGCCTTTCCTCTCTGCCTCCCCCCTGCCAGAGCTTCTCCCCACTGCTGGAGCCTTTCAATGAGATGGAGAAAGGCTCTGGCAGCTGGACATTACATTGCTAAAAATAACAGTGTAGATGTGGGAGGCGCTACGTGGGCATGTAGAGAAACGTGCAGAATATATACTATAAGGTTCAGGTGTGTAGGTAACTACTCACCTAAGTTGTGCCTCACTGTCTACTTTGCTTTTTATACCTGTGCTAGCTGGGTGTGCAATATCTGTAATCTACATGCCACTGAAAGGACAGACATACAGTACCTTAAATAAGAGAAGTTCCTCCCCCTTCCCCAGGCTGATCTGCAAGCATCAGCTGAAAGGTACTTGAATGCATCCTGACCATAAACATATGCTTGATCATTATATGTATATTCCTTTTTCCTTTATTGCCATATTAAAAGTACCCTTCCTATCTTAGGTTTGATATACTCACCGTGCTGACAAGCTTTGGGATACTTGATATAAGACACAGATTTTGTACACAAGGACCAGACAGTTATCCGCAGCTGTTGGAAAGTGAAAGAGATAGGGAAATATTTCTTTAACTTTGCAGATGAAAAAAGTGTACAAAGAATCTAATTCAACACTAAACTAGATCATTGTACTTTTTGTACTGGGAGGGTCTCGAATTAAAACGAACTGGACATGGAACCAAAAACTTTTCTAACAAAACTTTTCCACTTAAAACATATTTTCCTAACTGCAATCTAATATAGAGTCACTACGTTTTATTAAAAAACCTAACAAATGTATTTGTTACATATTAGATATTTTAATAACTGATCAAGTTAAAAACAGCTTCAAAATTAACAAACCTAGCTCTCCTATTTTAGTTAAATTGTTTTCAGGTGTAGTTTATATGGAAGTCATTATACAAAATCAAGTTGCATTGTACTATAGTATACAGAATTACCCAGGACATGTGGAGATTGGCACCCCCATTCACCCAAAGGCTGGAAATTCCAACAAAGCATCACACCCAGCCCTCTTCCAGACTTGTATCCAATATGCTGCTTTACCTTGAAGGTTTTCAGTTTTATTTTAAAAGGAGACGTGGCATCCAAACTGGTCCAGAACTCTGGCACCAGAAGCCTGGGCTATATGTAGAGCGCTTAATAAGAGATCAGGTTATTAAAAATGCAAGTGAATTTAGGAGCTGCAACAAACTAGATCACTAATCCTACACTTTGGAAGTATGGCCTAGATCCTCAAAGATATTTTAAGCTCCTACATTCCACTGAAATCAACCCTTTATGGATCTGGACCAATGTAATTAACCTTAATGTGAAAGACTTTATACAACACTGAACCTACATATGTGTGCTGCAATATTTATGCAAAAAGAGAGCATTTATAGTCACTACAGTTTAGCTTTATCCTTTCATTTATTTATTTTTGTGGGTTTAACTAAGGATATTTGTGAGCTCTGATTGCTAGGAATGTTAGGTTCCCACAAATACAAAATCCCTACCTTTCAGTTGATGATGATATTTATTCCAATTTAGTAATGGAAGCACATAGCAATACAGTGTTGATAAGATGTATAAAAGAAGCAGAAAGTTAACATGGCCAACAATACTTTATTAAAATTTACATTAAGAATTATTAAATGCTGACAGCAGTGTAAGAGCTAGCATCACAATTGCCAATGTGTTATAGGAAGTCATTTTCACCCAGATCTATGTGATTTGTAAACCATTACATGAATCTGGAAGAATGTGAAATACACAGGCAAGAGGTGAGAAATTCTTCTTAGTGAATGATATGAGAATGGGAAACAGCGTGTCAACTTAAAAGAGTGAAATGCTTGGGATGAGATTACTAATTACTGACTCTTCACTGTATTTTTCAGTTTAAAAAAATCAAGACCTGAGCTAACCAATTTTCATTATTCTTTCCCCTTTCTTAACCACAGAAACAGAAAAAAGTGACATGTTATACAACTTTTGGAAGGACTTGATTTTCTAAAGAATCAACATAAGCCATACAAAATAAACCATTTACATGGTGTTTGGGTATTTTTGGAGACTCATGCATCTGTAGAATGCAGGAACTACACAGGAGGCAGTCAGCTGCAAAACAGGCCTCTCCACAGCAGGTCAAGGTCACAGCCTGTATTACAGAAGCTCTGCATTACCATCTGCAGATTATTCAATTAAAAACAAATACTTAATCTACCATAGCAACAGCAGCAACACCAGACATGTCTTCATCAACATGTCCGGTGAACCTTTGCATTTATATTTGGAGAGAGGAATGTTTTCCAATATAATTTTTTCTAGCTTTTTCAATATTTTGTTATAACAAGGGGATACTATAAGAAAGTGACAGGTACAGTACAGTACTGTAGGGCACCAAGAAATCTTACAACCAATAGCAAAGTAGGCCTAGTACAGTGTTTAACCACATCACTCTACGTATTGATTTTAATCTTTCCACTAAGCAAAGGGGTGGGGGGAACCTAGAATATATAATGGCAACATCTATAGTTACATTAGATGGTCTATAATGGTGGCTCTCAACCTTTCCAGACTACCTCTCTTTCAGGAGTCTGATTGGTTTTGCATACCCCAAATTTCACCTCACTTAAAAACTACTTGCTTACAAAATCAGACACAAAAATATCACAGCACGCTATTACTGAAAAATTGCTTACCTTCTAATTTTTACCATATAATTATAAATCAATTGGAATATAATTATACTTGCATTTCAGTGTATAGTATATAGAGCAGTAGAAACAAGTCATTGTCTGTGTGAAAGTTTAGTATGTATTGACTTCGCTAGTGCTTTCTACATAGCCTGTTGTAAAACTAGAAAAATATCTAGATGAGTTGATGTACCCCCTGGAAGACTTCTGCATAGCCTTAGGGGTACGCATACTCCTGTTTGAGAACAACTGGTCTTTAACAATCCTGAAGCTATAGGAAGTATCTCCCTACAAGACATAAACCAACCACTTCCAGAGTTAGGGAGAGCTTCCATCATGGTCAGTTTATTTTGTACTCGTCCATGATAGGAATTTGTGCAACTTCCTCTGAAGCATCTGGTACTGAACACCATTGGAGATGGGATTTCAAGCTGAACAGACCACTAGTCTAATCGGCTGTGGCGTTTTTTTGTGTTTCTACAGCAATTTTTGTAGACATCTCTCATTTCACTAGAATGTATTTTCTTGCCACCAAGACAGATTCTGCACTTGACCTCCTGGTTGTGGCCACTGTCACAACTTGTACCTGGAGCAAACTATAAACTTTAGTGCTGCCTCCCCCCACCGCCTCCACTCACGTCCTCACTGAAGTGTTTAAATTCCTCTTCAAAGAATCCTGCTAAATGTCACCTCCACAGAGAAGCATCAGGAGAGGCCTAAAGCAAAAGGACTAACGCTGTCTTTTTTTAATATACCAAACTCTACATACAGCACCACAAGATGCTTCATATGAAGAATAAATCTAAAGAGCAAAGAAAGCTTGTAAAGAGATTTAAAGACGTTGCTCATAAGTTGACCCAGCATTTCTAGATAGCAAGAAATAATACAACCAATTAGGCCCCCAAGCCTCTTTTATGTCAAGCAAAAAGAAAGAAAAAGTACAGGAGGCAGTGGTGGACATGATTAGTGCTAATTTGAAGAGTATATAATATAGTAATTTCACCAGGAATCCACTAGACTGACCTTTGATGATCAATTTTTATGTCCAGCAATTTTATTGTTGACTTCCAGACATGCAAAAATACATTAGGCTGCTCCTGATACAAGATTTATTTTAAAAATACCAACACAATGCCTACTCACGTTTTTCTACTACAGCAACTGCAATAGTGACATGCTGCTTGCCCCTATTAATTGCACTGTTAATTGTACTTGCCTCTGTTCCTCCCTTAATCCAATCCAGAATCTCTTTCTCTCACACACACACACACACACACACACACACACACACACACACACACACACACACACACACACACACACACACACACACCATACAAGCTTAGCAGCTGCAAGCTTTGAATGTTAAATTCTGGGTTATAGTCAAGCTTCCAAGTTTATAACTGAAATACTGACTTGGCCTCCTGACCAAGTATCTACTGGCTATGGAAGAGTCATAGAGTTTAATGCCAGAAGGGACTAATTCATCTAGTCTGACTTCCTGTATATCACAAACCATCAACAGCACCCAGCAACCACACACTAAACCCAACAATTGAAATTAGACTAAAGTATTACAGCCCACAGGAGACTCAATATGTGCCACAGGAAGAGCATAGGTGGGACCAAGGTGTTCAGTGCCTGAGTCCCCAGCATTGGCACTATACACCTGATGTCCTCCTGGCCTTTTCTGCACATGAACTGTCTTGGCCCTTCAGTATAGGGCAAATCCCTGCTGCTTGAGTCAAGCCCAAGTACACAGGTCAGGTGAACTCCACGAGAGTAGGAGAAAGCAAGCCTCCCCACAGGCTGCAGCTCTTCTTCAGCCTCTACTCCATGAGGGAAACTACCCTATCTCTGCTCTGCCTTCTACAGCAGCGCAGAATGAACCCCACATCAGTGCCCAACACCCTGTCTTCTCATGCAGCAGGACCACACCAGTTCCACTGCACAGGAAGGGTTGCAATGCCCCACTAGCTAACGTTGCTTGGACACCATATGACACTCAGTTTGGAATAAATAAGCAAATGATGTACACAATTTATTATTCAAACCAAGAACTTTCCTGGCTTTTGTATTGTTTGGTAGCTTCTAAGCTTAAAAAAAAATACATGCGGAGAAATATATGAAAACCAAAAACTCACAAAAGGTATAGCAAGATAAGCATGGTTACAGACAGGAAAAGTGATTAAAATAAAGCTATAACATGTTGGGATTACATTTTTAATCAGATTGTTCTGAAAACACCTATGAAGCATATATAGTCAGAAAAAAGGTACCATTTTTCTTCAATATTTTCTCCAATACACTTACTATTCACTATTGCAGAGAAACCTATACAGGAGAGCATGATCTTTATTATACATTTCCAATCTTAAAATAGCTTAAAAGTATCCAAAATTGTACTGGGTACAATTCTTCTTTATATTTATTAGAATACCCCCTTCATTTTGTCAGTCCCTGGAAAAGCCATTTATGACAAATTTCACTATAAAGTTCTATTAAATATCTTTATTTTACTACTATAGCCTGTGCTCATTGTGTGTACACTCAGAGCATGTTTTAATATTACTGCACATATTTCTACGTATCTCATCTGTATGTGACTCATTTATAATGAATAAATAAAAATAGGCATTATGATATTGCTGATTTTGACATGTTCAGGCTGTACATGGATCACAAGTCTGTAACCAATTGTTACAAAAAGATACTTTTATAAAAGAAATACCAGACTAACTGAAGGTCTTATAGTGGGCACCCAGGCTTTTTGGATATGCAAAGCACATCTATTCAGCCTCTTAAGGCACTTGTAAAGAGAAGGTACCTGTAATAACCCGCAGGATCTCCTGTCCTGCTCAGATGTGTCACTTGAGGAGCAACTGTGATCTCGTACAATAAGCACATGGCTGGAAGTCAGGAGACCTGAGAATCACTGATATCCTTAACAAATCACATAGACCAACATTTTCAAATGTGGGTGCCTAACATAAGTGGCCTGATTTTCCAAGTTAAGTGCCTAAAGTTTGAAGATATTGTTCTTACTCTTTCTGACTCATCCCACCTGTAGAATAGGAAGACTGTTTCCCAAACTTTGAGAAGTACTTTGAAATCTATGGATGAAATGCAGAGTATAGTTATATTGTGTACATTTCATTGTCAACATGTAATTAGTCCCATGGAGACGAAAGCCTTCATATTCCCAACGGTAGCAGCCACATTTATCCACATACTTGCCCTAACCCTCTATGCAAACTAGCACAAGAAAGATTGTTTTCACTGGTAGCAGAGGCAAAGAAGGGATGAAAGAAAGTACAATGCTTCCTGCATGTGAAAAAAGGTAAAACAGAGTTTAACAAATGAATTTTCTGTGACAAAAAATGGCCATTTTTGCTGCAGGGAAAAACTGATTTTGGCTGATTTGATCAGAGGCAAGCATTTCTTTACTGATCATCCCAAGAAGTTCTCTCTTCAGTGTAGATGACTGGATTGAGTGAATTGTCAAACTCAAATCCTAACGGTAATGGTGTCCAAGAAGTGATCAGCTGTTGTTTTGCAGTGGAAAAACAAACCAAAAGCAGCAGCATTTTAAAATAGCCTAAAAACAGCTGAGAATAAAATAGTATTTAGATGGTAACATGATAAACAGTCTCCAGTGCTGGGTTAGAGACTTCAACCCAACTTTGACAGCTTTAGGCAGGTGTGAGACTAACAATTTTCACTAGACAAAAACACACTTTTAAACAAACCTGCATCTCAAGTAACTGTCAACTTTTGTCCCAGACTTGACTGGGTCACAAGGCCTCCTTACATAGCTGCGTCTGTCAGCACAGGATTTCAGAGGATTATTCAGGACACATTCCTTGACAGAAAGTATGTTTCAACCAATATAGCCATTTACAATTACTAAGGATTAGCTCCGATATACACAAGAGCACACTTCTTTAAACTGTGGCTGTAATTTACAACAGGTTCACTGGTGTCTTAACCGCCCTGACTGAGCTAGAAAATGCAGAAATATACAGTTCATAAATAATTATTTCTAGTGGAAATATTGGATGAACTCCTTATATTCTAGCTGAGTTCTCTCTTCAAAATACAGAGACTCCCACACTGTGCAACATGCAGACAGAAGGACATCATCATAAAATGAAAGATATCTGGCAAAGTATCTTCTTTCCCATTGGAAAATGCTACCAGGCTGTTATACTTATACAGCAATAGTACAAGTTATCTTGAAAGTGCAATTCTGCTCTGAAAATTGACTATGAAAAAATTGTCACTTCACTATATGGATCTGAACCAACACCCAGTTCAGAGTTCTAACTGTTTACTGTAACAGGTAAGGTGTGTGTGTCTTATATTTGTATTTTGTAGTAGGGATAAAAAGTAACTACAGGAGACTGAACTGATTTCTATTCCACTTCTTGAGTCAACAGAATTATAAACTAAGATTTCTAAATGAGCCAGAAAGAACCCAGCTTGGTTTTCAATTCCTGGCTCAGTTTGCAGAGCTCGTAGTTAGAAGTACATCTTTTAGGTTTTAAATTAAACTGGAGTGATCTGGAGTCACTGAAACAGAAACATACAACCCCACAATGCCATTAAGAGAATCACTTTTCATACTCTAATCACACTTTAAGGATGCTAAAAGCATCAACATTTTGAAATCAGTTCAATACACCCTGAATGATAAAAATCAAACTGCAAACTTTGCAAGTACCCAGTCCTTATTTTGGTCTAGTTACTTTGCTCTGTGTGTGTGACACAAAGGGGAAATTTTAGTTAAACAAAGTTGTAAGTGACTGAAAGCACTTGTGGATATGATGGTAGACCCTAATAGAGGTTACACCTTTTATATCATCACAGTCTGCAGTATCCTAGCTGCTTGGACAATTTACAGGAGGACTGTCTGACTAAAACACACACACACACACACACACACACCACAATCCTCCTAGAAATGCAAGCTAGAGGAGCAAGCCTGAAAGCTCCTCACTTCTGAAGGGGGCTTGCAGGATTCAGCCCTGCATATCTATCTTGTTTTGTCACTTCTCATCTATTTTTTTTTTCAAATTCTGGTGCTGTTCTATTAAGTGTTATACCACATGTGACCAGGTATGGTTATTGGATTTTTTTGTTTTGTTTTTTAAATTAAAAAGATAGTACATGCAAAACCTACTTTGTTAATTCAGCATTAAGATCACATTTAAATAAATAAAAAACAAAATCAGGAATGCGGTAGAGTTCTCTTAGGAACTTTTAACTCTCACACATACATACTACTAAATGTAACAAATACCCAAAGACTATGCAACTTGTATAAATTAATGTTTCTATGAAGACCATAACTACTGCATTCCTTGACTTCTTGTTTAAGTGTAACCACAACAGTTTTTGTATACATCATATTCTCACAAACATTATCATTTTTCATCTCTTATATAGCTGGTTCTTTACCCAAGTTATAAATGGTACATCAAATGATATCCCTTGTTAACACATTCCTTATTTATTCAAAAGAGTACTCAATGATTTGTAATCCTAATTATTTTACTGCTTCACACCATTCAAAAACTGAAAACAGTGCTTATACTTTATTGCTTAAAAGTAAGTGCCTATAATTTTATTTAACTATTTGGTATCAATGCTACTTTTAAATGTTTGATGGAAATAGTCTCTTTTGCTGTTATGTGGAATGAGGAATAGTGGCTGATGCTGGATTCAATGGACCAAATTCTATGTTCAAAAAGTTACTGACCCTGATTAATGTTTTCCAAGAGATTTAGTCAATAAAGTATGGGCTCAATGCAACTAAAGACCAAGGAGCAAGGAGAAGACACACAAAAGAAAATACATAGTTTTTAAAAGCAAGTTAGGGATTTTATACTCAACTTCTTTTAAACTAAATATACCATAACTACCACCATACAAACTATAATACAGGACAATGCGGGGCAATACTCAGCAAAAAAATAAAATACAAGGACAGGAACAACACTTTTCTATACACCATCTCCAGTAAGTTTGTGTCACTGGGTTGAACTGTGTACTATTCTGCATATTTTGATTGCATCACTTGTGTGAAGTGTTAGATGCTATCTGTAGGATTTTGCATAACTGCATGTTGTGCCATAATGTTTGGTCTCAGATATATGGTGTTGAAGGATTCTCATTTGCAATAAAACAAGTTTAAACTGAAACATTTTCAGATTTGCATTGATCTTAGATACATACAGCATAATGTTGTGTGTCTTAAAAGGTAGCCACTACTAAGTTTGCACACTCATGAGCAGTGATGGACTTTAAAGTATTCATGGAAAAGTCTCCCATATATTTTAAGTTAGACACTGGCTTCCTGCATGCAAATCAGATCAGAAAAATCAGTGTTATGTTGTTTATAATTCATATACCGTACAGAGCACCCACTATAAAAATAACTCATATGCAGTTTAGTTATAGAAAGTTATAAATCACACAGGTAGCTAAAAACCAAGTATCATAATCACACCTTTTTTTTTTTTTTTTTTTACTTTGTAGTAGGTGTATGAACAACTATTAATGAACTTATTTTGGAGCTCACATGATGACCTGAAGAATTACAAGTATAAGTCATAATTAGTTGGTGCTATATGAAAATGTCAGACTACCAAATCTGAGCAGTATGGGTTAACACAAAACCTTTAAATGATCCCTGAACTTGATAATGTACATAATGCCATGATATTAAGTATCTTGATAGTTCCTGTCTCAAACACTGTCTGTCCCAGTAGACTATGGATTTAGTGTAGTAGAGAGTAAACACAACACAGACACCAGCATAACCCAAGCAGCTGTCTGACACAAGTTAATTTAGCAACCTGTTTACAGCTGGAGAGAAAACCTATCCCAACACAGATGCCAACTTGGCAAAGTCTTAAATGAAATCCTGTAGGGTCAAACTGAGTTCCGATGGGTGGTAATAAATACTCACTAGTCCACCCACACATGCACGTGCCATTATGAACCTACTTGTAGCATGCAGCAGCAAGAGCCAGCCAGAGTGTTGGTTACTCAAACTACAACAATCCTGCCTGACTATTAGACATACGTCTGTCTTTAGTTTGAACAACTGGACTCATTTTTGTCCCCACCAAGACAATCAATATTGGGAAAACTCATTCCTGGAATCACTACCTATAGTCACCACAATGCCCTGAGAAAAGAAAGGAAGTGCTGACGTATACTCAGAAACCTGTCCTCTCTCTCTCTCTCTTGCTCTCCACCTGACACCAAAAACTCCTATGTGAAACTCATTTAAAAATCCCAGTGTGTGTGTCATGAAATATTTTCTGACTGTATTCAATTTCACTCTCACACTCACTCAGAAACGTTAGCATTCAAGACTCACATTAACTCTCTACTGTCCATACACACAACAAAACATTCCTCTCATAGCCACATCAAAGATACCAACTCCGATATTCTGCTCTCCCTGCCAGCACAGGGCTTCTCCCATTGATAATGGGAATTTCACAAATGTAAAAAGAGCAGGATATAGAAATCAAGGTCCATGGTGTAGAAGAGAGGAAAATTCACTTCTCCAAAGTCATTTTCTCACCTTGAGAAAGTACTTTACCTGTAAAACTAACACTCATATCCAGCGAGGTAAAATTTCCATAAGCATTAAAGAATTTTGCAGCAAACAGATACTATGAAATGGTTGGATTAAAAAGTGAATTTAGTGTTGGTGAAAGTTACCGGTGTGACCGCTCTGGCGTCTGATGTCCTATGTTTATTCACACAGAACAGGTCCAGTGGCAAGACAAATTTACTGTATTTAGTTCTTAGCTTCTTTTCACTATTAATATTACTGCTCTGAGCCCTGATCAAATCAGATAGTTCGGAAAACACCTGTGAAACTCCTCCTATTGTTTTCAATGAGTTCTGAACCAGGCTCATACTGACCAAACTCCCAATGTCATATCTTGATTAGAATTCCAAACTAAGGCCCTTATCCTGCAAGCACTAGCACATGTGCTTAATTTTAGTCCTGCAAGAAGTTCCACTAAAATCAATAAGACTAATCACATGAGTAAAGTTAAGCATATGTGGAAATGTCTGCAGGTCAGGTTCTAAGTCTCAGAAGTAATTTATCTAAGCAGCATTGCCTTATTTTTATTTAAAAGGTCAGTCTTACTTAAAAATCATGCTATAAACTTATATTATCAGATCATATTAAATTACTAAAACAGAAATTTTTAAAATATAGTTTATTTATTGCTTTTCATGTTTATGCTTACTTTTTGCATCCCTCATCTTGGATAATGAAAATCAGTTAGGTTACTATCACTTCCAGACTCTTAATACCTTAGAGGAGGAAATCTGTTTAAAACAACTATTTCCATTAGTGTTATAGAAACATTTACATTCACAGATTTTCGAAAAGTGTGTGTGTGTGGTGTGTGTGTGTGTGCGCGGGGGGGGGGGGGGGGGGGGGGGGTGGTTGTTTTTTGCCCAAATCTGAGTTTTGGGTCACATTTATCATCTTTTTTTAAAATGCATAATTTCACTTAAAAAGGCATAAATGTTCCATATTCCACCTTTTCATCAAAAACTAGGAGAGCAAACTATAAAAGAACTAAGCAGTGATTAAGCAGAACTGATCTAAAATGAGAAAAAATGTACACAGTGTATACATCGATTAATAGAACACTACAGCTTTAAGAGCTTTGGGCTATTTTAGGAGTCATGTGCAGACAGTAATATTTGATAATCTAGAGAACAATCATGACTTCACGCTTACGTGAAACTCGGTTGTATTGAGAATATGACGACCATCTGGACTCCAGCACGAAGCCACCAATCCTGCTGACCCTTCATCAATCTTGCAGTGCCAGTCTGGCTGCTCCAAGGACCAGACCTAGGTCAGAGAGACTAGACAATCAGTGCAGCAAACTGAATAGTACATCAAAACCGCCTCTCCTCACAGAACCACACTACAGATAAGAAAGAAAATTCCATCTACACATAACCACAGAGGCCAGGAAACTTTTGAAAGCCTTTGGTCATGAAGGACTGGCGCTGGATCCCATTACAAAAGTAAGCCATACATCTCTGTGCATTAACACAAGTCAAAGAATATATTCTTCTGTCATGTTTTTGAATAACCATCCTTCTTAAAGCTTTTGCTCCCTTTAAGAAAAGTCTGCATGTATTTCTTTCTTTCTGAATAACAGATATGAGATACTCTGTAGCAGTTTTTGTTTTTATAAATTTGCTCCAAGTGTTTTTATTCTGAGGTTATTTGTCTTCAGACCAACAAAGTTTTAATCAAGGTTATAACAAACAGTAGCAACCTCAGCTTTTTTCAAAAGATGTGTTATTAATCACAGTGTCGGTTACTTTGGTAAGGACACTCAATTAGTGCTTGACATTAGAAGTTCTCAGTTCAGCAGTTAGTAAAAAGAAACCATATGCCATGCTATATCTGTGCTTACCTGAACAATCCCTCGTTTGTACATGGCACATAATATAAAGAGAGAGTCCGATGACCACTCTATGTACTGGATCTGATCCAGGCAAGTGTACAGTTGAAGGATTTGAAGGTTGTTCACATCTCGAACTATCAAACGGTACTGCACACATGAAGCCTAAATGGAAACAAAAATAAACTGCTTAGCTGATGCACTCATATTAGAGTTTTTAACTAAGACTTAAGAGTGCCAGGACTTCTGCTGCATCATTCACCCTGATCTAGAGTTTATTTGTTTTCGATGCACCAGGATTCACACCTTTTGATTTGTAGGTTTATTACGAGATACACTATCAACTGGAAAAGAATGTGAAAAGAGATTAATCCAAAGCAAATGTTAAAAAAAATAGATGGTTTTAATGTAAGAGCTTACAAAACTCACCTATAAATGTGTTCAAGGCTGAAGGATGGCAATGTTTGGTTTTAGGCTTTTTTTTTTTTTTTTTTATTATTTCAAAAGGCACTAAATTTGTATTACATGTAAAAGATTTATAGAATCATTTTTAGGTATCAAGAGTACAAAAACCTTTTCAAACATTTCTAACACAAAACCATTTTTGTTTTTTTTAAGCTGACACAATCAACTTGAATCTAGTAAATTTTTAAAATGAGTTAAAGTAGTTTCAGATATTGCACAACCCTGACTCGTCCCAGCCAATTTTTGTGGTTTTACATTCAAATTTTCTTATTTTAAAATGTTTATTCTCTCTCTCATTTTGCTAAGCACTTAAAACACAGGAAACCGACTATAGAGAAAGCATCATCAAGTAAACAAACAGAGTAAAAAGGGGCAAGCTATTATAATGAGACTAGTCATAATAATTAAGCAGCTGCTTAAGTATTTTCAGGACTAGGGCTTAAATAAGTAAGGGAAAATACCTATTTGTTCCATTAGGATTTTATACCTCAGTTACACATACTTTTGAAAGTATTTTTCATCTATTTAATATTTTCATTTTAATGCAAAATTGGCTACGGCCTCATTCTGGACTAAGTCAATAACAAGTGATAACACACATGTAAGCAATTGCACAACAGACAGCTTCAGGGAGCAGCAGGGTCAGGACCTCAAGATTTTAAATAGTGTCTTCTTAAAACAATACAGACAACGGACCTAAGCTTTGCAATTTTTTGTGTTTTGACTTAAAATTGACTAAACCAGTGCATTAGAAACATTTGGAATTTTTAATTTAATTAAAACATTAAGGGCCAAATCTTGGTCCCACTGAAGTCACTGGGGAAAAGTCTGACCCTGAAAATTCAATTTTAGGGCTGAGATCTTGTCTGACAATCAGTTCAAAGTGAAGTTTTTTGTCATGAAGAAATTGATCACCAGTGGGTGTCACTACAATACTTAATATGACATCTTTACAGTCAATATAACATCTTTACAGAACAAAACAGAAGTGAAAACTTGATAAGTTTATATATTGCAACTATAATTGTTTTGCTAAAACTAATTCTTTAAAAAAGGTTACTTGTGCTTTTTTATCACCTGCAGTATAGAAAATAGATCACAAAGTATGGAGATTTGATTGAAAAATACTAAGTGATATGGTATTTGTCTTTTCCCTCAGGTATACGATTATGGTAGCACCCAGAGGCCCCAACTGAGATCAGGGCCCTGTTGTGCTAAGCACGGTACAGCAGTCCCTACCCCAAAGAATTTACAATCTATCTAGACAAGGCAGAAAGTCAGGAGAGGGGAGAGAGATGAAGTCACTTCCCCAACATCAGGAAGCGGGTTAGTGATAGAGCTGGGAACAGAACGCAGGTCTCCTGACTCAGGGCAGTGACCTAGCCGCTGCATCACAATGCCTTTCTCTGTAAAATGGTGGCTTTTAAAATTCATTTGAACAATACCTTTTATGGATTCTTCCTACTGCTAAACTTATGGCTAATTCTTACACAAAGAAAAACAAGGGAGTGTTCCCCCCCAATAATTATTTCCTCTCAACACAAAAGTCAGCTTCTTCAAAAGCACCAAGGCCAAAAAATATAGGATGTTTCTGTATTTGTTGTGGGGTTTTTTTTTGTAACAACGACAATCAGACTTTCACAATGAATAAGACACTGTAAGGTATGTGAAGTGTCACTTTTCATTAACAAAATCCACACAATATTAATGGCAGTAAGCATACCCTTTTCTCCCCCCACCTTTTTTTGTTGACTGACGTAGGGCTAAAGAACATTACAACAGTTTAATCTTAAGGACCAATTTTCTATACAATATTTTGATTACACATTAAAAATGTTATTAACAGCAGTATCAAAGCTGGTTCATGTCTCTTGTTGTTCTGTTATATACACTGGGAATAAGAACAGCTGATAAATCCAAATTTCACTAAAGACTGAAATAGTCTTATTGGGAAACTAAAAAGGTTAGTAAAGTCTCTTAATAAATAAATGGTTGACAGAAATGTAAAATTTCCCAGAAAGATTAAATTGCATTTTTGCTAGTAAAGTCTTGAATTTTGTGATCAATATTAACGTTGCTTTTGAATGTGTTTGATGTGTCTCAATAATTATACTAATTATGAATTATTTCTGTATGTAATTTTAATGCAAAAATGTTGACAAAAATGTACCACTAGTTAGGAACATCAGTACACAATCATTACCTTTAGAATAAAGGTGTGTTCATTAAAATAAAACGTCGTATTTTAAAGATGTTTACTATTTGATATAACAATTTCATTTTACATTGCAAGACCCCCTGTTTTCTGCCCTGATGACAGATCCTCTAGACACAAGTAATCTCAGTTTCACTTATGCTTTGTTTTGGATATATTTTAAAATGAGTCACACATTTGCAGTGAATACATTTTGGCTAAAAGGTCACTAACCCACATGCATCTACAAATTGTTCCTCACTTTAGGGATACGTTTCCTGTCAGTTCAACTGATTCTACATGAGGATGTAATGGGAAAGGTTCTTTAGTGGCTCAAAACCCACAGTGCCATTGTTCTGAGAATGCAGCAAAGGCCAGATCCTCCAGAACACAAGCCAGGAGTCCAGGGGCACTGCCTGACACCCAGCCCCCTACATTTCAGAGAATCAGATGCTTTGGGAATGGGAAGCAACCTGAACAACTGTGTGAGGGCCCTGCGTTTTTGTTAAGGTGCAGCTCAGCTGGCCCAGGGACCTGCAGAAACGAGGCAAGTCCCCGCAGAGCCCTGGCTGTACCCTCCCCCACGTCCCGTTTGTCTGCGGGTCTCTCTTGCCAACCGCAGAGCAGCAGGGCCACTCACCAGGTACTTCCCGTCCGGCGAGAATTTGCACAGCAGGCTGGAGAGCTTAAACACCTCCGAAAAATTCATGGCGGGCTCCAGAGAACAGCCACGGGGAGTTGTTAACGGACGGGGTGCACGGTCCCCAAGGGCAGCGGCCAGCCGGTGTCACCCAGCTTGGGGGAGGGGGCAGGGCCAAGCCGGTGTCACCCAGACCTGGGGGTGGGCTGGTGGGGGCAGCCAGGCCCCAGCGCGGCCTACTCAGTTTCCCTGACAACGCGGCCTGCCACAGAACCGCAGCCGGGGACCCGAGCCCACGACTCTGAATTTAAGTGTGGCGGGGAGGCGCGTACGCCCAGCCCGATTCAAACTCGCCCGCTCCCCGCTCCTCCTGGCCGCCGGCTCCAACCGCCACCGCTGCCTGCTCGGGCCGGAAGCGGGAAGGAGGCTGCCAGGAACTCGGGCGGCCTATCGGGAGCCCGGCCCGCCCCGGGGCAGCCTGGGAGTTGTAGTCCCGTCCCAGCTGCTGGGAAGTGCGGGGGAGTAGGTACCACCGCACGGGGGGGGGGATGCGACAAACAGACAGACAGGTGCATCTGTGGGACAGACAGACAGGGGCGTGCGTGGGGCAGACGAAGAGACAGACCCAGGGGTACCAGAAAGAGCGGTGACATAGTATTGTGTAGACCAGACAGACAGGGTATGTATGGGACAGAGAGGCGGACAGGCGCGGTGTGTGGGGGACGGACAGACGATGTGTGAAGACAGGCAGGGGCTGGAGGCAGGCAGAGGCTGCAGGCTGAGTATGTTGACTGGACTGTCAGTGCCTCCAGGGGCCTTGGAAGGGTTTGTATGGTGGGGACGCTGAGAGCCAGTGAACCAAACTGTGACCCCTGCATATGATGGAAACTACTTCAAGCCACATTCAGCACCCGCAGCACGCCTGGTTCCAGCACCTCTGTCTGAATTATTCTGCAGCTCCTGGCGCTGGGGAGGGGCCAGGGAATTCGGGGGGGCGAGATCCCCTGCTATGCACAGGGAGCTGGTGACCTCTCCAGAGCTAGGTGTCTCCTGGGCATCCTCCTCCCACCACTGCAGGAGCGGGCTGGTGCAGAATAACGCCGGGAAATGTCTGGCAGCCTCCCAGGCGTTAATCTGGTCAGGCAGCTATTAATCCATTTGCAGGTGCCTCCTGCAGCGACAGAGCACCCGTTACTTTCATCCTGAACAGGCGGGATAGCGTCTGTTTGCCGCCAGCCCAGCTGTCTGTATCTTTGCAATGTGAAAGGAACTCCTGCCTGTGAATTTACCCTTGGAACCCTTTGGTATTAGTTATTTACACAAAATACACATAAGCAAGGTAAAGAAATCTCACGTTTTGGTTCTGGTCCTAAAGCTTTTAATTTGTTTCCATTCATTTTCGGTGAAATTTGCTAATTTTCGGTTATTTTTTCCAGTTTTCCCCTTCAATTTTCTCTCCCTCCGCCATAACAATCCCGAACCCCTGTTTTTTTCCGTCTTTCTGAACAATATTTTAAATATAATCTTTTAAAATAATTTTCTTTCCACCGTTTTTATCTATGAAATAAATTAGGACATAGTTAATGTTACAGTTCAGAGCTGCTGTTTTTTCTTGGCACCTCACTGCTTTATGTTTTGTTTACAATCCGACTGGAAGCATCCAACTCTAAATATATTATTATATACAATCACATCCGTTTTTCAACGAATGCGTCACTAAACCTTTCAGATTTTTTTTACCAGAATGGTTTACAATTACTAAATAATGTATGTGGGCCACACAATAAGTGCGGTAACTGTCTAAAATAATGCAATGATTTTCTGCTCAAAAATTTACAAAAATAAAACGAATCACATTTTTATGACAAGTTATTTAAAAATACTTTCGGTGATGTCAAATAATTCAATGAAATTTAATTAACAATGCGGGGGAAGGGGGGGCTGTTTGTGTATTTACTTTATACCCCTGCAATCTGACCTAATCCTGATCCAGATGTTTAAATCGTAGGTAAATGACGGGTAGGACGAAGCATTTCCGCTAACTTTATATTATAAAAAGCCCTTTCAGCAAAACTTGTGTACACAGATGGATATTTTAAGGGCTCCATCCTGGGGAGTTTTGCCTAAGTAAAGACTGCAGGCTAACCTCCTTATTAATTATTATTATTGTTCATTGTTGTTGTTATGGCCCAGGACGCCATTGTGCTATAATGCTGGTTATACAGAACCATCGCTGGTATTAAAATAGGGAATAGCGTCGCCACCTTTGCAATAATAATAGTTTGAATCTGCAAAAACAAGGAGAGTCCTGTAGCACCTTAAAGACTAACAAATTTCTGCGGGCATAATAAACTTTCGTGGGCCGCAACCCACTTCGTCAGATGTAGCCCACGAAAGCTTTTGCCCGCAGAAATGTGTTAGTCTTTAAGGTGCTACAGGTCTGCCTTGTTTTTGCTGTATGCAGACTAACACGGCCACCCCTCTGAACATTTTAAATCTGAAAATTGTCAGTTTAACAATGTAAGATTAAAGCAAAAGGATTCTTCTCCTAACAGATGAATGGGGGTGAGGAGCATTATACCAGACACAAAATACATGTTAATAATTCTCTCCTGCTTTGAATTTGCCATTTATTTTAATTTCTGTAGCAATGGGTTTTATTTTCTCTAGTTTGATACCAGAATTGGGTGCCAGTAGCCGACATACATTTTCTCTATTTGGTTTCCTGGAAATAGGTTTAGAACATTAACAAAATAAATAAATAAAGCCCCGACGTATCGGTCACATACACGAGAAAATATGAATGTGTATCTTGCAGAAAAAGAGTGATGCTTCCTTGCAATGATTGATTTCCATGTTCTTGCATTTCGCAAGGTAAAAGCCCTGACAGTTCGCGTACGTTTCCTATTGTTCCCTCCCGTGTATTCTGCGTGTGACTGCTTTGCATTATTTCTAATTGCTTGAATGATGTATTCTCAATTGTTGGTGAACCTCGATTCCAATGTTGTGTTTAAAAGTCCCGGGGAGATGTTTAAAATAAAATCCCTCTTGGAAAAAGATCAGAAATATCTGCAAGCTCTCTTTAGAGCTCAGCCTCCTCCGCTTGTCGTTTTAAAAGCATACGAGTGGGGGTCGGAGTCGGGGGGGGTTGCGCCTGGATCCTCTTTGAAAGGACATTTTAGTGCTGGAGAGTTGGTGGTCAGGGGGGTGGTGGAGGTGAATATGTGAATCGTAGCCTGGAGGAAAAGTGCAAAAAGTCTGATCTCAGCAGCCTGGGAGACGATGGCTGGGTTCCCAGAGATCTGTGTGTTTGGCTAGACACTGACAGAGAGGATACCTGTCGGGGCGTCTCTGCCTTTGAATGAGGTCCCTCTATAGACCCCCTTTCCCCCCCCCCCCCCCATACCAGGCACACAGGTCAGCCCCAAGAGCCTCTTCTGCGCTCAGCTCGCCTGTCTCCCGGACACGCAGGTGGGGCAGCTGGGTGTGTGCAGGCCCCAGGAGCTTTGGCTCTGGAGGAGGGAGACGGGCTCCGTCTGGACCCGGCTCGGAACCATCGAGCGAGGGCTGCTGAGGCTGCTGCCTCCCTTCGCCTAGTCCAGGGGTTGCCCCTGGCCCGTGTCTTTGCAGAGCTCATCCCTCCCCCCCCCGCCCCTCCGCCCTCCCCCACGGCGGGAAGCCGCTCCCGTCCAGTCCCTTCCCGCCCGCACAGCGCCGAACGGCGGCCACACGCCTCCAGCCCGCGGCTGGCCCCCGGCGCACCCACGCCCCAGCCGCCTCTGAGTCCGGGCCCGGCCCCCGGCTGCAGCGCGGGCAGGAAGGGGTTAAGGAGGCGCTGTGTACCGGGACCCCCGGGAGCCGGCAGGGGTGGCTGGGCTGTGGCAAAGAGGAGGAGGAGGAGGAGGTGACACCAGCCCGGGCAGAGTGCAGCCTGGCTCCCGCCCTGCCCGGGGCACCGGTGCCAGCCTCCGGCCATCTCCTGCCCTTGCGCACAGAGCCGCCGCCGCCGCAGCCAGGTAGGGCGGCCTCCTGCACGTGGCATCCGCCGGGGCTCGGCCCGCGCTCCCTGCCGGACGCGGGAGGGGTGGCGGGCACTGCCCGAGCAGCCGAGGGCGGCCAGAGCGAGCCCGGTGTGGGGCGGGGGCACGTGTCTTAGCTCGGCTTCCCGGTGCTGGGCGGGGAGGGGGAATCAGGACTCTGCTCTCCCTCTTCCAGTCCTGTCCTCACCGGGGCAGGGATCAGCCCTTTGCAGGAAGCAAAGCTGCAATACTCTTCCCTCTGTGCTTCCAGGCTCCTCCAGAGCCCTCTCAGCGGCGATCCCGAAAGGAGGGGAAAACACTCAAGGGGGAGGGAAGCAGGATCATATTTTAAAGCTATTTGTCATCTCGGGTTTAAGCAACTCTTTCTCTCTTCCTCCCCTTCCCCATGTCATCGCCTGGTGAGTTCTTCAAACTTCATTCTCAATACCGGACTATTCAGGCAGATCTCCGCCCCAGCTTTTCATTTCACCTGGGCCTGGCCAGGCCAGCTCAAAGTAGGTTGAGCCAAGAAGAATGGGACGTTTGTTGCAGAATGTGTTTGGGTCTGCATTTATTTATACACAACGGTCTCCATACAAATGTGTAAGACAAATGCAGACATATGTATAGTGATTCCTTGTTTTCCCTGTGATTGAGAGCTGATGTCTTATATGTAGTAGCCTCAGGTCACTGATTTGAGCATTGTTTGTTCCAATCAAAAAGTCTCTCAAACTGGAAGTGGTGAGATGAGATTGAACAGTGGGATGTTTACAGCAGCTTCCCTAGGTCTGGTGTTTGCAAACTGATGCTTTGGAAACTGGTGACTATGAATTCAGTAACAATGACCTTGATTCTCACTTAGGCTGGAATAGCTTCACTGAAGTCAATGGAGATATAGGGCAGTGTAAAACTGGTGGAAGCAAGAGGAGAATCAGGCCCTGTTTCTTGGTGTATATGGGGTGTGGGAACACTGTCTGGGAGTGGCCTGGGATCGAACCCTGGTTGTTCTGGCCTGAGGTCATTGTGAAGATGTCATTCTCATTTTGTGGGGGTGCAGGGAGGAGTAGAGAGGAGGGGAAGCATCCATCCCCCATAGCTTCCGCAACTGCTGGCCTCAGAATGGCAGTCTCCAACTCAGAGCCAGGGTGATGGTGTTGTCTTGAATCTGTTGCTGGGTTGTGGGATGAGGATTTACACATCAGAATCTCCAGGGCTGTAAATGTAATCTGGTTGCAAGCTTTCAAAGTGGTTGGTTTCTAGCAGGTTATATTTGAAGGGGGTGAATGGGAAAGAGTGTTTTGTGAAATAAGTAAAGTAATGCTCCTTGCCCAAAAAGATGTTCTGGTCAAAGCAGGACAGACTTGTAACACTACTAGCCCAAATTCTGCTCTTCTTCCCGCTGGTGTAAATTTTGAGTATTCTTATCTACTTAGATATTTTGATGGTGATCATCACTGCAGTATCTGAGCATAGTACTTTACACTACTGAAGTCAAATAAAATAAAGCCAATGGACTGAAGAAAACCTAATTAATCAGAGTTTACACCAGTATAAATGACTGCAAAATCTGGCCTGGCCCACTGCCTACAATGCAATTTCTTCTGATTTACACTTCTGATTTGATCCACTGACTTAACTGGAGTTACAGTAGATTTACCCCAGCGTAACTGAGAGAAGAATCTAGCCCAGAATGTGTGTTCCAGACCCAGTCTCTTTAATCCCAAGAGAGCATGTTAGTGACCCTGCAGGAGTGAGCTGTATTCTGTTACTATGGTTGTTACCATGGATGCCAGTGTAATCAACTAAGGACATTACACAGGTGAGAAAGCCAAGCTACAAAATTTAACAGAACATTTAAAAAAAAGATAGAGAAGTGTTCTCTGGAGAATTATCAGAACATGCAAGCTGACAGAGGACAGGCTAGTGCTGCCTAGGTTTCAATTTTATTTTGCAAAGGAGAGTTCCACCAGCAGTTGCATCACCTAGGAACACAGTCATACCTTTTCCCAACTCTGAGATATTAATTGATTTTATTTGAGTATCCTTGGTCAGTCAAAGGTGGGAACTTCTGCTTCTCCTCCTCACAGGATAGGTGTATGTCTTTTCCTTATCACAAATAATTATATTTTCAGTTGGCAGAATTCCATTATTTTTATATAATTGTGATGAATAAGATAAATGTTTATTTTTAAGCTTTTTACATTTTTTATCTATTTACATTTTCACAGTTGTGGAAAGTATGGAGGGGGGAGTCAGACAATAGGAGATTAAACAATTATTTAATGACAGTAGACATTGAGATTCAAAAAGTTAAACCTTTATAAGCCTTAAAACACAAATTGTCATCTTCGCATGTTAAAATATATAAAGTAAATATCCTTAAATCAAACTCTAATAAGTTCTCAAGTAGCATTTTTCTTATTTTGCCGATCTGTAAATTTCAATTATAAATGGAAATGTTTTTGTTGGTTTGTGTGTGTATGGCAAAATCAACATTTACTTTGACATTCACAGATAAAAATCAAATCCTTACAAGCCTATTTATATTTTTTGGGGTTTTTTACAAACAAAAAATGAACTGAGATGGCATTATTTTAATTCAACGATTTGTTTGCAGAAATTATTTCAGATAAAGAGGTTGGGGCTCAGAGAAGCATTTTAACATACATTTGATAGGCGTGTTCTTTGTTTTTATTTTGTTTGTTGTTTTCTTAAAGATCACAGAGCAGAGCAATACATTCAGAGTTTCAGTAAGAGCTCTAGAGGAGGAAGATTTTCTATCTTCATAGATTTTTCTCTCCCTGGAAGGATTGAATATACAATGCCCTCATTCCTCATTCAAGGAGGGAGGAAAAGAAGGGTTTATATCTAAGAGGGCAGTATAATGTTGCTAGTCCATTCTACTGCAGACTTTGTCCCTCAAGGTAGCTGGTGAATGGGATTGGGTCTAAACCAAGAAAAAGGGCAAACCAGAAGGAAAGACTGGGTGAAAATGCTACAAAATCAATGGGGCAGGCCTAAAATAATAATCACTGCCACAGAGAGGTGTGAACCACTTGGCCTTCTGTTCCTTAGCTGACAAATAGCCTCTACTTTGATGGAAGGGTTTAATACTTTCTTAATTCTTAGTGGTCAGAGCAGGACTTGTGGTTTCCGTTATCAGTCCTGATCTTGACATGCTGATATTGGCCCAATCACCAGACTTACCTGTGTGTTTATTTACCCATAAATAGAATGGGTATAATGAGTGTTTGAGAGTCTTAATTAATGTTTGTAAAATGCTTTGAGATCCTCAGATGAAAGATGCTATAGAAAGACAACATTGTTAATAACTGTAGTCCCTAGGGAAAATATCTTTCTTAAATGAATATTCTGCCCTTAGTTTAGATGGAGCCAGAATAATAACCATTCCAATGTCATCTTTATTTGTACCTGGGCATAAATTAGAAGTTTGTTGCTCCTTAGAAGACTACAATCAATTAAGAACATGATGCGTGCACAGTATTCAGAGAATGGATAATTACTTAGGAGTTTCTCTGCCTTGTCTAGGGTGTTTTCCCCCTTTGCAATCTGAATGTATTCTCAGCATCTGAGAACAACATGTTTTGTGCCAAGTTCCAGCTGGAGATTCAATTCATTTTATTACCTTTGCCAGTTATAGGGTGATTAATTGCCTGCCTGCTGTTTCTGGCTGCAGTGGGGCTCCCATGGGAGACCCTCTCTGGGGGAAACTCTCTATGTAATTAGGAAGCCGTTCTTACATTTAGAGTTACAGCCAGTGTTTCTGTCACCTGTGATGTTGGCCCAGGAGAGACTATCCCTACCTCAATGCTCTCAAAACCAAACTCTCCTTACGCCTGGTTTACACACAGGTTAGCATGTGTCTCTTTATCAAAATAAAGAAACTGGTACAACCCCTCGTAGGAATGCCATTATATCGATATGAAGTTGCCTTATACTAGTGTGGGAATAGCTATACCAATATAAAGCACCTTTATACTGATATGACAACATCCACACTAGGGCTCTTTATCCACACTAGCAGCTCTTTAATTATACCAGTATAGTTAGAGGTAAAACTTCCTAGTGTCCAATTTAAATGTCTTAAGGGCAGGCCAAGGGCCTAAGTTCCATTGATTGAAGAGCCTAAGGGCCAGATTTGTAAAGGTATTTAGGCACTTAAAGATGCAGTTAGGCACCTACTGGGATTTTCATAAGTACCTAGGGCCACATTTTCAAAGATATCCTAGGCATCTAAAGACCTTTAAAGATCCCGCCATAAGAGAATTGCCCCAAGTCATGCAGAAAGTCAGGGGCAGAGCTGCGAACAGAACCCAGCTCTCCTAAATCCTAGTCCAACATCGTAACCACAAAACCATTCTTCCTTTCCACTTAAGCACAACATCAGAAAGAGAATAAAATAGAACCTCAGCATTACGAACACCAGAGTTACGAACTGACCAGTCAACTACACACCTCATTTGGAAACGGAAGTACACAATCAGGCAGCTGCAGAGAAAAAAAACAAAAAACAAATACAGTACAGTACTGTGTTAAACATAAACTACTACAAAAATAAAGGGAAAGCAGCATTTTTCTTGTGCATAGTAATGTTTCAAAGCTGTATTAAGTTAATGTTCAGTTGTAAACTTTTGAAAGAACAACTGTAATGTTTTGTTGAGTTACGAACAACCTCCATTCCTGAGGTGTTCGTAACTCTGAGGTTCTACTGTAGTATTTAAAATACAATTATTTGAATAATAAAGAAAAAGGAGACATTTGCACTATATAAGCTTATATAGACAGCTATTGGAAGTATATTGCTTTTAGCAACAATTTATGTGTGACATCTGATTATCAAATAATGATAAGGAACAGAGATGAAACTAATAATTCTTATGCAAATAGGATAAGCAATCAGCACACTATTTAATAAGATGTGATATGCAACACCATGTGATTAGACACCAATTTTCTCATTCCTACTTTCACATTCCTTGTTCCCTACAGTCCACAAATGTCAGCAATACTATCTCATAATTAGAAGAGCCCCCTATATATATATATATATTTTAAGAATGCATGTTCCAACTTGCTTCCTGATTCTTAATTTCTGATCATGAGCAGGCTCTTGACTAATTATTGGCAGTAATGAGAGAAGAGACATCAACTTGTGAAAATTTCCCTTGGCTTTTATAGTGAGACTGCAAATTAAAAATGTAATATGTTGGCAAACAAGAATTGGATAAAAAGGGAAATTCATAAGATTCTTAGAAAAATGCAAAAATAGTTAACTAGTGGATTTGGGTTTAAATAAAGTGAGGGAAGAAAGGCTAGACTATGTTAAAATCGGTACTAAAGGTGTAAGTCATGTTTAATTTCAGTTTAACAGGTAATCAAATTGAATCTTTGATTTAGCACTGTTTAACGTGTGCACTGTTCGTAACATACTGACCCATATGGGGTCAACACCAGGGACAAATCTGACCCACTGTCTTTCAAAGGAATATTTAAAATGAATAATTCATATGAATAATTCAAGTTGAAACTGTACCTGCTTTATTGGCCTGATCTTATGCCCACTGACTTCAAATAGTGCAACATAGTGTCCTGTATATCTTTCTTTCTGGGCCACTCAAGATCTCAATTAGATTGGGGTAAGGGTCAGAGCTATAAAGTGAAACTAATTTGAAACTCTATAACCAAAAATATAACTGACCAGCCTGCTTCCATCCTCCAAGCAGAGTGAAATATAAAAGTAAACGAATACTAATATAGAAAGATACATAGTTTTTAATCCTCTGAAATGCTATCAGTAAAACTCATTAGGATTATTTAAAAATATGTGACCTTTAATGTGATTGTAGTGAGAGGGCGTGGCTTCCCTCTGAGATGGACAGGAAGGGCAGCCTATCCAGAACCAGAACTGCCTTGCCAATCCCGCTGGAAGTAGAGGGCGGGACAGGAAGTATAAAGTATATAAAGTATATAGTCCATAAAGCTCAAGTTGGGCCACCGCTGGAGCTGGACTCCTAGTGCTACAGCCTGAAGACCGAGGAGGAGCTGCCGGAGCAGCCTACGCCTGGGGTGCCAAGGAGCTGCCAGAGCAGCCTGCCTCCTGGGATGCTGAGGAGCTGCCGGTGCTGCTGCTAGCCATCTACCCCAAGGAGGCCAAAGATAACCCCGAAAGCCCGGCACCTTATAATGAAATGGTAATAAGTAGCCCAGGGAAAGCAGCCGATAGTCTGTGTTGTGACCTGATACTCGGTCAGTGTGTTTCAGATGGGACCCTGCTGACCCAGTGCCAGAACCTGCCACTGTTAGAACCGTGGGTTGGGACACAGTAGAGTTGGGCTATCCCATGTCCCTCTACCCCCCTCCCCTGCTGATGGACAGGGAGGGGTGGCCATGACCTCCTGCAGTGATACTGTCCTTTTAATGTTTATGGATATTGGAAATGAATTAAATCTAAATGACCATCCAAGCTCCACGCCCCCATAGTCACTACTTTCCATGTGTTATTGATCTTTTCACAAGGAGTCAGCAATTAAATTTGGGTGAATAAATGACCAAAGAGGTGCAATAGTATGTGTTATTAAACAATAACTAGCAGGCCACACACTTCATCCCAGAGAGTAGTTATCAATGGTTCACAGTCATGCTGGAAGGACATAATGAGTGGGGTTCCGCAGGGATCAGTTCTGGGTATGGTTCTGTTCCATATTTTCATCAATGATTTAGATAACAGCATAGAGAATACACTTATTAAGTTTGTGGACGATACCAAGCTGGGAGGGGTTGCAAGTGCTTTGGAGGATAGGATTATAATTCAGAATGATCTGGACAAACTGGAGAATTGGCCTGAGGTAAACAGGATGAAATTCAATAAGGACAAATGCAAAAGTACTCCACTTAGGAAAGAACAATCAGTTGCACACGTACAAAATGGGAAGTAACTGCCTAGGAAGGAGTACTGTGGAAAGGGATTTGGGCGTCATATTGGATCAAAAGCTAAATATGAGTCAACGGTGTAATGCTGTTGCAAAAAAAGCGAACATGATTCTGGGATGTATTAGCAGGAGTGTTGCAGTTAAGATACGAGTAGTAATTCTTCTGCTCTACTCTGCGCTGATTAGGCCTCAACTGGAGTATTGTGTCCAGTTCTGGGCCCCACATTTAGGAAAGATGTGGACAATTGGAGAAAGTCCAGAGAAGAGCTACAAAAATGATTAAAGGTCTAGGAAACATGACCTATGAGGCAAGACTGAAAGAACTGGGTTTGTTTAGCCTGGAGACATGATAACAGCTTTCAAGTACATAAAAGGTTGTTACAAGGAGGAGGGACAAAAATTGTTCTTTTTGGCCTCTGAGGACAGGACAAGAAGCAATGGGCTTAAACTGCAGCAAGGGAGGTTTAGGTTGGACATTAGGAAAAACTTCCTAACTGTCAGGGTGGTTAATCACTGGAATAAATTGCTTAAAGAGGTTGTGGAATCTCCATCATTGGGGATTTTTAAGAGCAGGTTAGACAAACACCTGTCAGGGATGGTCTAGATATTACTTAGTCGTGCCAGGAGTGCAGGGGACTGGACTAGATGACCTCTCAAGGTCCCTTCTAGTCCTATGATTCTATGATTACTTTTGTGGCTGAGCTGTACATACCCAATGAGAGACAGCAGCATAGTAAACTGCTGCATGAGATGCGGGAGCAGCTGTGGAGGTCCTCAGATGGAATGATTCCTCTGCCTGCAATACCACAGGGCACTTGGTGGGTCTGATTTTCCCCTCTCACAAGTGGAAATCAGGCTTTTCTCATCTTTAGCAACATCAATAAGGTTCTGCCCATTAATGCCTAGAACATTCCCTGACATTTTGGACCTGATCGGATGCATGAGCCACAGCCCACTTTTATACCAAAGCTTATGTGGTTGTGAAGGAGCCAGGAATCCCTGCCTTGGTCATCTCTCCCCTTTGTTCTCTCAGCCACCTCCTTTCTGGTCTGAGCTCGCTGCCTCTCCCCCATCTCAGCCTAGCTAAAGGGCTGCTGCTAAAATCACCTTCCTCCCGTGCTGCTGTGCTCACAGCACTCACAGATTTGCCAGCCCCAAGGATAAAAAGTCCTGAGTCAGACCCCAGAAATCAGAAGATTGGCCTAAAAATCATGAGCTTTTTAAAAAAAAAGATAATGTGATTTCTTTTTTTAATATTTGGGCCCCCCCCCCACCCTGTGTGTGTGTGTATGAGATAATTAGTGTTGCCAACTCCCCCAAATTTATTTAAGTGATTTTGGCCCCCGCTGCAGGAGCTCTCACTCCCACACACACCTGACCGCCCAACCTCTAAATCAATCTTAGCCCCCTTCCTTCCTACGTCAATTCTGCCCCCACATCTGCCTGTTATATCCATCCCCCGACCCCCCACCCCCCATCAGTTCTGTCCTCCACAGCTCCTGGGGTTCTTCATGTTCCTTCCCAGCCCGGAGAGGGGTTGCAGTGGGGTCCACTCTGCCCCTTCCCAGGCCGGGTGTTGCAAGGAGGGTGAGCAGGGAGCAGAGCCACCCTGAGCATCTGGGCTCTTTCTGTTACCTTCTTCTCCTTCCCCTCTTGGGAGGATGGTGTGGGGAAGGAGGAGAAAGCTGCCTGCTTCCTGATTGCCTCCTCTTCCCCAGGAGGCAGGGCAGTGGGGAAGGCAGCCAATCAGAGAGAGTTCCCCCCAGGCAGGGCTGACATTAGCTAGATCCATCATTAGTGTGTGTGACCTTGGCCTCTAGAGGAGCCAGGCTGAGATAGCTTAAATAGGCCAAAATTGCAAAGAATGGGGCAGCAGAGCCCTAAATCCTGGTGGTTTTTCTTCCATAAGATATACCAAGCCAGCACCAAACAGCATCGCTGGTTATTGAGAAGATAAAAATACAGTTCCCTTAAAGTCATCCAGACCTTTGGCCTCCCCTCAGACAGCCAAGTCAAATATGATGGGGATTACTGAAAATCTTTATTCATCATATGTTAAAAAAAAAAAAAAAGTTCTGCCAATCCCAAAGGACTGGACACATTACCAAATTGTCAATGAATATTTCAAATCTTACCCAAATACACGCTTTAAGCCATTCTTTATACATGCTTATAAACTAAACTAATTTTTTTAAGAAAAAGAGATAGTATTGGTTAAAGGATCATATACATACAGATGAGAACAAAAGTTTGTAAGTCAGTTTCAAAGTAAACATAACTGAGTTGTAAAGTTCTTAATTTGTCAAAGTCTCTGGAAATGACACAAACAGCTTAGTGGTTATCAGTCCTTGTTTAAAGCTTCCTTGTTAGAAATCCAGTGCAGAGAAGTGAAACAGGAGATGAAGACAAAATGGAGATGTTTTCAGGGCCTTAAATACTCTCTACCATGTGGGTGGATGCTCATTGTTTCAGTTTGTGGAACTTCACAGAAACAAGGAGCCTAGGGTCACATGAGCAAGTCACATGTACTTGCACGCTTTGTTGCGTCATAGGAACCGCCATTATTTATTAACTGGCTGAAAAGTCCACAGGATAGCTCCGCGGATGGGGTCAAGCACCTTTTATGGCCCATTGTGGAAGCTAAGTATCCTTTGATGGGCCATCAACAGCATTGTTCATTCACAAAATAACTAGACTGGATACAAACAAGTGTTATCTCAGGAGCAAACACATCTGAAATCCAGATGAAAAGTCAAAGATGATACATGCATATAAACAGGATAATTATACTCAGCAAATCATCACTTTTCCATTGATACTTTACATGACATACTTTGTATAAGATTTGTTGCAATTATATAACAGTGGTAGCAACAATGATATGCATGGTAGTATTTTAATCATACCATGTCACATTTTAATCATACAGTGTTAGAGTGGCCCCTGTCCTGCCTGCACTGGTGTGACTCCACCAGCTCCCTGCACTGACCTCTCTTCACCTCCAGCATCCAGAGTGGACCTCTCCTCCCATTCTAGTCCCAGCCCTGCTTCCCCCGGCGTCTTCTCCAGCTCCCCCGTCACTCAGCCAAGCATATCTCCTGGTCACCCCTTTGCACCTGTCACCTAGACGTTGCTTTCCACACCTCCTTCTTCCCATGTGTCATGTGACCTCCTGCACCTCCCTCCCAGAGTTCACTCTACCCAGCAGTGACCTCTGTGAGGCCCTTGCAGAGCCCCTGGTGTTCTCTATGGTTCTGAACTGCTCCCACTGGGGCTGGATTGTGGAGTGCCAGCTCCTTGGGGCAGGGACTGTTTTCTTATATGCCAGCTACAGCTTCCCCACTGCAGTTCTGCACTGTTCATACAAACATCTCAGAGTCTGAAACTGAAAACATGTTATTACTTCCATAGGCCGAACTGTACATCCACTGAGAGAGAGCAGTGTATTAAGGTGCTGCTGATGATATGTGTGGGCAGCATAGGGGATACCAAAGAGATTCCTCTGCTGGCAGCACCAAATGGTCACTCTGAGAATAATGCATCTCACGGTAGTGCCAAGGGTTGCCATCATAGAGCAGGGAGCCATTGTGCTAGGTCGTGCACCAACATCTATTAAAAAAAACCCACCAGTCCTTGCCCAGAGGAGCTTACAATCTATGCAGAAAGCAGAGTGTGAACAAATTTCACATGAGGTTAAGAACATGTGCAAATATATTCCATCAAAAGGCATTACTCTCAGAACCTATTGCAGCTTATTGGATGGAACCTTTGAAAATGAAGCTTGCTTTTCACATGTGAAAATAAATGCAGGGATTGTATGTTCATCTCTGGCAAAATGAACATGTCAACGCTAATGTGTTCAGACCCTTGTAAACATCCATCTATAATGAATAAATCAGCGCACCTAGTTCACGCAGGAATGTATATGTGGGAATAAAATATATGAATATTCTAACAGCTGACAGAAGTCTGCCCCTTTAAGTATGCTTTGGGGATGTGTAGGTGCAGACTTTTGGTTCTTGTTAGACACTGAGTGGGGATAAGCACACAAGTTCAAAGGATGTTTTTAAAATAACAAAAACTCTTCAGCTTCCCTTTTCAAGTGTTTGAATGGCGTTAAACAAACAAACATTAGCAACACTGATTAATCAGGAACAAGAGACAGTAAGAAATTATTCAACAAGTTCTTAATGCAAAGATAATTGATGCCTCAGTCAGAAGTTCTGCAAGGCTCACCAGCTTGACGTTGCTTATTGTTTTCAGTCAGAAGCTGAGTGGTCTTTACTGGCGACTGCTCTAGGCACAGCTTGGCAGGTCAGTTTTCCCCACCCACATTCAGATGTCACTGGAATCCACGTGCCTATGATAAATTGTACTATTCAGCTTCTGAGCGTGAGCCTATTGCCTCCTGATGATAGCCTCATTCACACAGTATTTGATTAAACATTAATAAAACACAAACTCTCCTTTCATTGTATATTTACCATGAGGGCAGTGCATTCTGCTGCTCCACGGTGCTGAATGGCTGGGCATTTCTGGAGCCTTAGGCGAGCCAGCCTTGCTTAGCTGAAGTGACCGTCTTAATTCCCCGGCACAGTTGGCTGAGTGTTCCCCACCCCCTTGTAACTCCCTAGTGTTCCAGGAAGGAGAGCGCAAGCCCTTGCCACACTTTTCACATAGCTTTCAACAGCTCCAATGTCATTGCCTAGGCGACCGGGACGCTACTTGCTTGTAGTGCAGCAAATAACCGTAGGTTCACAATACCAGGCCGCCCCTGTCTGCTGGAGACCTCCGGGGGAACTCAAAACATTCAGGGCTACAGGTAGGGGGCCTTTTGTGTGTGCGTGTGTGTGTGTGTGATTTATTTAGCTCAGACTCTCTCCGGATTTCTCAGTATTGCAGCTGGAGGATGATTTGTAGCTGGTTTGCTCCCTAGGATAGTTATATGACATTAAACATCTTGGATGGTTTGATCCAATGTGTGTTTGATCCAAAGTTCTAACACTTGTGGTGAAAAATAGCAACAAAGCCTCATATAAAAATCCGGCGCTGTGAATAGTTAGATGCATGTGCCATGTCACCTGTGTAGAGACAGAGGGAAGTTATGTCATGCCTGAGTTACTGTAGTATCCATTTATACTCAAAGGTGGAATTTAGCTGCCAGAACTAAGGAAGGGGAGTTACTTTAATTTAGTCTGCTCTCCCATCACAAAGCTCCTGGAGATTCCTTCTCTATCTGCCTCTCTGTATCAGTCCTTCTTTCCATGTCATCTATCTAATCTCTTTTGTGATTCATCACCGTGATGGCTGGTTTTTGAACAACTGGGGCTACTTTAATTTGTTCTATTCTCCTATTACAAGAGGAATAATTTCTCCTCCGTAGTAGGCAGCCTGGGTTAGCCAGTGCTCAGTGCCTGAAGGAGGAGCATCATCTACTCCCTTATGATACTGCACAGCTGACTTGTTTGACAATTGTTATAAACTGGACACAGCCAGGACCTGAAAGGTACATATCGTGCCTGTCTTAGGAGGTGGCCATGCATGAGTAAAACCTGAGAACCACAAGCCAAGGAACAGCATTAGCTCAGGTTGAGGAGAAGTCTAGAAAAAACACAGAAAAGGCCCTGCCGTTCATGGTAGTGGAGCACATTGAAAGGCAAATTGCTTTTGAGATCTTGGGCACTAACAGAGAATTTGAGACTCAAGTGTGCTTCGGAGGAGCTTAATATCTCTCGTCAATTCATACAAGCTCCATGGTCCAGGTATGAATTGATTAGCATATGGTTAATTATAATAGTCATGAATTATCACCTGAGGATCTCAAAGCACTTTGCCAATGTTAATGCATTCTCTCAGCCACCCCTGGTTCAGGTGAGCATTGATGTTCCCATTTACAGATGGGAAGAGGGAGGTACAAAGAGATTCATGTGACATGCAGGCCACACAGCAGGTCAGTGGGAGAGCTGGCACTAGAACCCCGGAGACCTGACCCCAATCCTCTGTTCTAACCACTAGACAGACAGCACTGCCCTTTTGGAAATATGGCTGCCCAATTATCTCTTACTAGTTGCCTCAGTCATGCTGATATACAGAGTGTGTATAGCCTGATTGTGCATGGGCCTTTTCCTCTCAGGGCATGCCTGGGGCTGTTGGGTAATGGGAGTTAAATGTACCCCCTCTGTTGCCTGGCACCTTGCACAGTCTTTACACCAATGCACAGTGGGTGTGGAATGTCACAAGGTCAGAATGGCAGCATTTCACATCCATTGTGCACTTCTCTTGCACTGTTTCAAATGACCAAACCCAGAGCAGGGCAGGGGAGAGCCGAGCCTCCGGGCGGTCTGAGTTGCATGCCATATTAGAATGTTGATAGCGGTGGAGTTTCTTCATTACACAGAAAAAGCAAGTCTGTGTGGAACAAGGATACAGGTGGGTAAAATGGAAGGTTCCCTTTGAACAGAAGGATAGTGGAGGAGTTAGAACACTACACCAAATATGTCAGAGATGCCTGCTTTGATCTGGCATTTGGGTGCCATTGTAATGTGAATAGATGCCAGAATGACTCCATTGCTATGATATTATATCTGAACCAGACTTGGAGCCCAAAATCATATCAACAGGAGAGAACATGGTCCTTTATGTTCTTTACACTGTTAAACAAAGGAATTGAAATGTTTAACAATACCAAGTACAAAAAGATATTCAGAGATTGTGCCATGGGGTACAACAGAAAGGTTCTGCTAACAATAAGGTGCCTAAACAGCTAGAAAGGCAGTTCTGAAAATTAAGACAGCCACTCCATCACACAGACATAGTGAAGCAGAGAGGAGTGAGCTTCAAGTATCAGCCCTAACTCGGAATTGCATGGCTTCCATTGGTTGAAGTCATACTCTAAGTTAAATCTGTTTTTGAATTTGAATTAATCATGGTTGTGACTTTGCACATTCAGCTATTGTATTTTCCTAAGATACCACTTCTCTCTCCTCCAAAGACATCAGTGACTCCTGGTGCATGTGTTGATTGACATTCTTCGTGCTACACTGGGATAAGAAAGGTCATTTCTGCTGAAAATATTAATCAGATTTACTTGGAATGTACAATACAACCAAAGTTACACCGGGGGGGGTTCTTCAGGGGGACTGAGTATTTCTGAACATGTCTAAAGGACTTCTTTACAAACCGCTTGTGCAGACAGTTCACATGGCTGATAAATCCACACAACAAACCAAGCAAATTGGAACCAACCAAAGTCTTTCCACAAACTTGAAGTCCAAAAGCCCAGTGCTTCTGGCAGCCCTGGATATTTACAAGCCAGGGGACTATACTGATTTGAGACAAACCCTAAAGCAAGTTTTGCTTTTGCCCCTGACTATTTTTATTCTTCTCGACTCTGGGAATTTCCTGTAAGGCATTGACTAGCCTCAGAGGAAAGCAGCAGCAGCTGCAAGGGTGGGGTTAGTGTGAGAAGGGGGTTCTGGTTCTCCATTTTGAATGAAAACATTAGCACAAATGCTCCAGCAACATTGGATTAAAGCAGCTAAGGAACCCAAATGTGCATATTAAATTCTCTGCCCTTTTAAATACCTGAAACAAATCTGCCATGTACCCTGCTCCGCAGAATATCTCCCATCCCCCACAGAGCTCAGAGGGAACACAGCAGCCAGCAATGTCCGTTCAACAGCCACAGTTAGCTGGTAGACAGTTAAGGGCGTTCAAATTAGTTGCATGTCGAGTAAAACTCTTCACTTTTGCTGCAATTTGCACAGTGCACAGACATGCAGAATGGGAAGGATCCCCTTGCAGCATTCACCAGGCAAGGACATGGTCGTTATTGGGCTTTCAGAGGCAAAGTTTGGCTCTGGGTCCAAATTTCCCCTAAATTCAGGGGTCTTCAGTTTGTGGGTTTTGCCAGAGTGCTCTGCCTTGCAGGAAGCTTCCCAGTACTGGCCATTCAAAGACCAAACCTACCTAGAAACTTTATCCATAGCTGACAAAGTGACTTTAGTGCTGCTAACAGGTTCTGGGTTGATGACTTTGGTGACTGAAGTCCTCTGTTTAGTCATAGACCAGGTATAACAGTGCCAGAGGCAATGTGAGCCTCCCTCTGCTGACTAAACCTCAGCCCTAATCAAGAGGGACCATCTTAAAGAACAAGAGAGGAGTTTAATCTCCATGGCTTACTCAGTTTCTTTGGAGATTGTCAGCCAAGACCCCGTTGCATGGCAGTTTCCTGATGTGGTCGTTAACTGGACAGGGACTGACAAGGTAGGCCACCAGCCATCAGGGGGTAACAATGTTTGGCCCTTCGTGCTCACCAGGTGGACTCAAACCAGTGAGTTAGGAGTGAAAAGCTCTATAGCCCATAATCAGTGCTCTGGGACTTCATCTGACACTGAACAATCAAGAGAGGGTCAAGCAGTGAATTAGAGTCCTGGTTTCAGTGAAATCCTAAATAAAACGTGGATATCAAGATGCCCATTGTCAATGAACAATAAAAACCCCACCATATTATACCCAGCCTCAGGTTTAGCTGTGTTAACAGAGCCACTGATATATATTCCCTTCCATATCACTGAGCATCAAGTGCATTATAGTACTACAGCAGGGCTTACACAGTGTCAGAAGAAAAACATATCTGTTTCATGATGTAATCCCAGGTACAGTGTGATCTAATTATTAGGGCATGGGACTGGGAGTCAGGATAACTGCATGCTCTTCCTTGCTCTGACACTGTGTGTGCAGCTTTGGCATAGTCACTTCTTGCCTCAGAATTTCATCTGTGAAACAGGGATGCTACTCCTTACTTCACCACCTCACAGTGCTATAATCATAGCACTCTCAAAACAAGGGAGGAAAATGACCAATTAGATTATCTAGCCCACTCCTCTCTAGCAGGATAGGGCTCTGCCCTGTTCACTTTTAATTAACTTAAGTGATAGGCATCCACCATGTGCACTGGAACACTTTTCCTTTCCAATGGATCTCATTGGCAGGACGTGTTTAAATCTGTTACAGACATTCCCTCAAGCCTTGATAGTTCTGTCATTCATTAGAAATAATGGTGTAAAATTATACCTCATTTTAGGATGGCATTTCTCAAACTGGGGGTCCTGACCCAAAAGGGGGTTGCAGGCCTATTGTAGGGTGGTCATGGTATTGCCATTGTTACTTCTGCGCTGCCTTCGGAGCTGGGCGTCCGGAGAGCAGCAGCTGCTGGCTGGGTACCCAGCTCTGAAGGCAGTGCTGCCACCAGCAGCAGCAGTGCAGAAGTAAGGATGACATGGTATGGGGGGGTGTCACTTTTTGGGGGGGTCATCACAGACTGAAATATTTTCAAAGGGGGTCCCAGCAAAAAAAGGCTGAGAACCTGTTTTAAGGGATGTTATACTGCCATTAATATTGCTGCAGACTTTGGAGATACAAATGGTTGTAAAGTATTTTGCAATTCTCTGCCTTTCATTCCAGGCCGTCAAAGTATTATTATTACTATTCTACCACACTTTCTGCAGGTTCTTACCACTCCCTTTACAGCAAATGAACTGGCAAATGGATAGCCTAGTGCAGTAACAATATTAATAGCCCAAGCCTCTATTTATACCATAGAGTTCCTACCATAGAGTTTTAGTGGGCACTCTGAGCTGTAAAGAGACACTAGCCTGGCTTTGAAAACACAGATCAGGCTGCTGAACTCCAAAAACGCCCTTAAAATATTCAGATTTTTTTTTTTCTTCTGAAAACGACTCAGACCACGTGGTTAGAAACCGTGTCACCCATCGTGACCACGTTGTAGTGGGTGCTGCTGATGTAGTTTCTCTCTGCTGAAAGAGAACGTGCAGCTCATTCCTGAGATTGCTCATTCCTTGGACTGGGAAAAGCAGCATGGAGCCAGGGTAAGGTTGCTAACAAAAAGCCCCACTGCAGCTCAGAATGGTTCTAAGCTTTCTCTTAAAGCTGCAGCCCATGTTCTTTTCGTGCACAAAGGGTTTTTTTTTTTTTTTCTCTCTTATGCAAATGGAGCTGGGGGACATGGGACTTCAACAAAATCAGAATCCTCTGTGGCTAAATTCGTAGCAAAGGAGTCCACTGTTGTTTTAGGAAAGCCCCCCAGATAATCATTTGTGGACACTGTATCCCACAGACAAGGCACAAAGGTCTAGGCTCGGCTGAAATAGGGTCTAGGTTCAGCTGAAAGAGGACACTCAGGCTGCTTTCATTTTAATTTACAATGTGGTATTTTGACTCGGGACCAGCATAGAGAGAAAGGGGACAACCAGAGGAATCCCCGAGCCAGAAGGGGTACCTCTGTACTAAGAGCAATAGATCACTGGGTTAGAAAGCTGCTGCTGCAAGATTCTGCAGTTTAAGATCGAAAAGCAGGACGTTTTTAGGTTCTTAGGATTAGATGACAGTATGAAGGTGCTATAAAGTGGTAATACTGGCTTTCTGCCTGCAAGAAGTTACCCAAAGCTCCCTGGGATGGGGGCATGCCACTAACTGGACAAAAATGGGGTCCAGTGTCCGTGAGGGGGAAGGAAAGTAAGTGAAACTGAGCTGAAACTGCAGCATGGCTCCATGCAGTGTAAGGCAGCACAGAGTCCAAGATGGCTGCAGCCTTGTGGCTCCAGGAAATGCTTGTGTCTTTCTGATGGATTTAAGGGAGATGAATCCGTGGGGCACAGTGATCAAACCAGGGCTCCCTGAGCATTTATCTCGGGGTTTGAAAATGACCTTGAAAATATGGATTTGTAGGGTGTGACGTTGAATCCATTACTTCTTGCTCACAGCATGAGAGCGCCTGTGTCCATTGGGGGAAATCCTCCCAACTTCGCCAGCCACGGGCAACACAAGCACGCTGCTCCGGGTTCTGCGAGCCCCCTCTTTCGCTCTAGCACACCCCACTTGGTTACACGTCAGTCTAAACACCGGCCATGCACACAGAATTATTGCCTCCATGGAAGCAGTGCACCCCTGTTCACCAGCCTTGCCTCCATTCAACGCTCTCTTTAGCGCAAGGCACTTGATCGTGTCCAGAGTAAAACCAAATATAAGTTTTCATTTAGCAGAGTTTAAGATAAAGATCCAAAACAGAAGCAAGTAAAAGGATGGGAAACACTAGGTTACAGATAAACATAAAATATGAAATGCAGTTGAGAGCCTGTACATATGAAGCAGTTCCCTTCCAGTCTAATGAGGTATTTCTTACCCAGTGGTGAGTCCTTATGACACTGGTCCAATCCAGAGAGCTGGGATCCACTTTTTATGGGACACTCACACTGGCAGAGCATTGCCTCCCTAATGGATAATGTCTTGTGCCCTTCTTCTTCGATGCAGCCCCAGGCTTTTTGTTTCTTTTCATAATCTGGGCATTTCATTAACTTCAGCTCAGCCCTGAGGGTCCCCTAGTCAGACTCTTTCTTGGGTTTTTATTTTGTCTTTGTCAATGCTCAGGCCTGCATCTGCTCCAGACTGTAAATGCAGGGCTGGGCTGGGTCGAAAGATATTGATTGTTCTCACTCACTGAGTTAGCTGAGACCTGTCTTGCCTTAGGTGACATGCCTCATCTCCAACAGGTTTGGAACATCTACATTTTACATTGCTTTTACAATATTACCCATACCAACCTCTCTCAGTAACCAGGATGATCAGCTAGTTTTTTGCTTTTCCCAGAGAGCACACACAACCCCCACTTTGGTGAAGTATCAAGAACCTGGTCAGACACAGGTGTAACAGGCCTGCCTGGACATGTCTGGGCATGCCCGTGTCACATAGGGGCTCGTAGTGACTTGCAGCAAGTGTTCTGTCAAAGGCTACCGTTGGAATCATGCCAGGCCCCATGCTTTAGTCACATTGGCTGATAATCAGGATTGCCAGAGTTCTGGCAGATGATTCTCAACATGTTGTCTAAGGCAGTGGTTCTCAATCTTTCCAGATGACTGTGCTCCTTTCAGGAGTCAGGTTTGTCTTGCGTACCCCCAAGTTTCATCTCAGTTAAAAACTACTTGTTTACAAAATCAGACATAAAAATACAAAAGTGTCACAGTGCACTGTTATTGAAAATTGCTGACTTTCTCATTTTTACCATGTAATTATCAAATCAAATCAATTGGAATATAAATATTGTACTTACATTTCAGTGCACCCAAAGCCTGAGCCCCGCTGCCTGGGGCTAGCGCATGTAACTTAGGTTCGTGAGGTCCCATGTGGTGTGGGGCCCCAGGCAATTGTCTACTTGCTACCCTCAACAATGGCCCTGCACTTGCGACCCCCTAAACCCATCCCGCGATGGCTAAGAAACACTGAACTAGGCAAATAACTTGATGAGTTGATGTACTCCCTGGTAGACCACAGTGTACCCCCAGGGATACACGTACCCCTGGTGGATAACCATTGGTCTAAAGTGATCCAATGTTGAAACTAATAAGGAAAATATCTTTGGTGCATTGCCTCCTTTCTAAGGACATCCCATTGTCTGAAACAGCTGAGATTTGCCCATACGCTCACAGGTCTATAGCTTGCAAAGCGGGGCCTAATTTTGTACTGCAAGCTCTGTGAGAGGACTTGGAAAAATATGTCTGCATGTGCACAATGAGCACAGCACACTCAGATGCTTATACGTGTGTAGAATTATTTTGCATTCACAAATGTGCATTTTATGTGCATGTGTGCACAGAATTTCCAGGTGAAGACTGAGCCCACTGTTTGAAAACTTGGTGCAAACTACTGAAGTGTTTAATCGAGATCAGTTTAGATGTTTTTTGAATCTGCAGGCATTTTGGTGGATGCTGGGTATTATGGACATGGGGAGCGAGGGAATTAATTCAGACTAATCACCATATTTTGTTAAACTACAAAGAAAACCACAGTGTAAAATAAATCCTGACACTTCATTTCAACCCCATTTCGTGGTGATACAGTGAGACTGTCAGTGGTTTTAGGACAATCCCCTCTCTACCCACTAAACCCTGCTGTGTTTTGTCTATTGTACTGCTGGGCATGTCTACCCGGTTCTTTAATCCACCCCAGAGGGGTGTAAGTTTTAGTCTATGCTAGCATGTCGCACACTAACTGGCCCATGTGGACCCTACGTTATTACATTAAAAGCACTTCGGAACTTCTAGTTCCTGCCAGCAGAGCACACCTGGGCCAGTTAGTGTGTGACATGCTAGTGCAGACTAAAATTTATACCTCACTGGTGAGGACTAAAGCATCATACAGACAAGTCCTCTTTCTCTTCCTGAGTAGTTGCCTTATGCTTCCTTTCAGCCCTATAAACTCTTTGTCCTTCCCATGCAGAGGACTTTAGAATCCTTTGCTTTGGAGGGGAGCTCTGGGGGATTGTTGAGTCCATCACTTCCATTAGGACAGCTGAAGGAATATACATAAGAATGGCCACATTGGGTCAGACCAATGGTCCATCTAGCCCAGTATCCTGTCTTCTAACAGTGGCCAATGCCTGGTGCTTCAGAGGGAATGAACAGAACAGGCAATCATCGCATGATCCATCCCCTGTCATCCATTCCCAGCGTCTGGTAAACAGATGCTACGGACACTTCAGAGCATGGTTTTGCATCCCTGCCCATCCTGGCTAATAAGTTCATGGAGGATAGGTCCATCAATGGCTATCTGTTTTTTTTTTTAACTTTGTTATAGTCTTGGCCTTCACAACATCTTTTGGCAAAGAGTTCCAAAGGTTGACTGTACACTGTGTGAGGAAATACTTCCTTTGTTCATTTTAAGCCTGCTGCCTATTTCATTTGGTGACCCCTAGTTCTTGTGTTATGAGAAGAAGTAAATAACACTTCGTTATTTACTTTCTCCACACCAGTCATGATTTTATAGACCTCTGTGATATCCCCCCTTAGTCATCTCTCTTCCAAATTGAAAAGTCCCAGTTTTATTAATCTCTCCTCATATGGAAGCTGTTCTATACCCCTTATCATTTTTGTTGCCCTTTTCTGTACCTTTTCCAATTCCAATATATCTTTTTTGAGATGGGGCGACCAGATCTGCACACAGTATTCAAGATATGGGCCTACCATGGATTTATATAGAGGCAACATGATATTTTCTGGCTTATTATCTATCCCTTTCCTAATGATTCCCAACATTTTCTTAGTTTTTTTTACTGCCGCTGCACATTGAGTGGATGTTTTCAGAGAACTATCCACAGTTATTCCAAGATCTCTTTCTTGCGTGGTAACAGCTAATTCAGACCCCATCATTTTATATGTATAGTTGGGATTATGTTTTCCAATGTGCATTACTTTGCATTTATCAACATTGAATTTCATCTGCCATTTTGTTGCCCAGTCACCATGTTTTATGAGATCCCTTTGTAACTCTTCACAGTCTGCTTTGGTCTTAACTATCTTGAGTAGTTTTGTATCATCTGCAAACTTTGCCATCTCACTGTTTACCCCTTTTTCCAGATCATTTATGAACATGTTGAACAGCACTGGTCCCAGTACAGATACCTGGGGGACACCACTATTTACCTCTTTCCATTCTGAAAACTGACCATTTATTCCTACGTTAACCAGTTACTGATCCAGGAGAGGACCTTCCCTCTTATCCCATGACAGCTAACTGTGCTTAAGGGTCTTTGGTGAGGGACATTATCAAAGGCTTTCTTGGAAATCTAAGCACACTCTATCTACTGGATCACCCTTGTCCACATGCTTGTTGACCCCCCTCAAAGAATTCTAGTAGGGCATGAGGCATGATTTCCCTTTACAAAAACCATGTTAACTATTCCCCCAACAAATCATGTTAATCTATGTGTCTGATAATTCTGTTCTTTACTATAGTTTCAACCAATTAGCTTGGTACTGAAATTAGGCTTACTGGCCTGTAATTGCCAGGATCGCCTCTGGAGCCTTTTTAAAAATTGATGTCACATTAGCTATCTTCCAGTCATCTGGTACAGAAGCTGATTTAAATGATAGGTTACATACCACAGTTAGTAGGTCTGCAATTTCACATTTGAGTTCCTTCAGAGCTCTTGAGTGGATACCATCTGGTCCTGGTGACTTATTACCACTTAACTTATCAATTTGTTCCAAAATCTCCTCTAATAACATCTCAATCTGGAATAGTTCCTCACATTTGTCACCTAAAAAGAATGGCTCAGGTGTGGGAATCTCCCTCACATCCTCAGCCATGAAGACTGATGCAAAGAATCCATTTAGTTTCTCTGCAATGGCCTTATCTTCCTTGAGTGCTCCTTTAGCATCTCGATCGTCCAGTGGCTCCACTGGTTGTTTAGCAGGCTTCTTGCTTCTGAGGTACTTAACAAAATTTTTGCTGTTATTTTTTGAGTCTTTGGCTAGCTGTTCTTCACATTTTTTTTTGGTCTTCTTAATTATATTTTGACACTTCACTTGCCAGAGTTTATGCTTCTTTCTCTTTTCCTCAATAGGATTTAACTTCCTCTTCTTAAAGGATGCCTTTTTGCCTCTAACTGCTTCTTTTACTTTGTTGTTTAGCCATGGTGGCACTTTTTTGGTCCTCTTACTATGTTTTGTAATTTGGGGTGTTCATTTAAATTGAGCCTCTATTATGGTATCTTTAAAAAGTTTCTATGCAGTTTGCAAGGATTTCACTTTTAGCACTGTACCTTTTAATTTTTGTTTAACCATCTTCCTCATTTTTGTGTAGTTCCCCTTTCTGAAATTAAATGCTACCATGGTGGGCTGCGTTGGTGTCTCCCCCTTCCCCCCCAGGGATGTTAAATTTTATTATGTTATGCTCACTGTTACCAAGCGGTTCAGCTATATTCACTCCTCTATTCACCAGTGCACCTCCTGGTTTTTATGATGTTCCCTTTTAAGATTGCCGATCTTGCAATGTGGCCTAGGAGTCTCCTACTCGGCCCTAGTTTCCATGTAAGTGCCCAGGCTTCACACAAAGTGACTCTGGATCATGGTGCTTTCCGACGTGGACACTAATCACACGACAGGAATGTGACTCTGATGATCCTTGCAGAGATTAGCAGTTGCCGTCTGCTTGCTGGAAGCACCAGCAAACACCACATTGATAAATACACCTGCCCTACACATCCCACAAAAGGGCTGCTTAGAATATGAGGTCTGTCAACAGCTACTTGGGAGACAACATTCTTTTGTGAGCAAGGTACTTGGCCTGGGAGTGAGGATGGTTTTTGTTGTTATGGCGCTGGACTGGAATTCAAATGACATGGGTTCAGGTCCTAGGCTCTGCCACAAACTTCCTGCATATGACCCTGGGCAAGGCACCTGATCTCTCCCCATCTGTGAAGCAGAGGTAACAATGCTTCCCAATCTCACATGGAGGTTATAAGGATACATTTATTAATATTTGTGAGGTGCTCAGGTGTTAGATGGGGGGGGGCATAGAAATATCTAGATACATAAAACTCCGGACATCTGGGTTCTGGCTTCACCATTCACTTCTAGTGTGAGTTAAGGAGAGTTTTTTTCTTCACTGGGCCTCATTTTACCCATCTGCATATTGGATATAATAAAATTTACCATCTTGACAGGAGAGTTATGAGGCTAAGTTAATATTGGCAGAACACTTTGTAAACCCTAAATGCATGGTGCTATTGAAGGATTAACATGAATAGAGAAAAGCTTTACAAAAGTGCTTCCTAGGAATGTTTTTCATATAGTTTATTGCTGTGGTACAGTGTATAATAAAGAACAGTACGTTCTGCTTCTGCTGGTTAAGGTTAATAATAATCTGATACAAGCTTGGAGATGTTCCTTTGTATGAGCACGTTAGAATTGGAATTACAGGAGCACTTGGAGATCAAATTGCTTTTGATAACATTTTTGGCTTAACCTATGTAAACTCTTTGAGAGGGTTACATGATGAGAAGGCTGGCTTTCAAAGTGACATTAATTTTCTCATGTTACATTTGCTATGACTCATCTGTAGTTACTCCCATAGTCATCTATACAAAATATTATATAGTCTCAGGAAACCTCTGTAAACTCTGGACTCCTGTGGTTACCCCCAAGCCCAGACAGGTGATAGTGGTGGCAGAGTCTGTGTTCTACTAAGGGAGCTCAGATTTGAAGAGCTGTGACATGAGATTGTGGCTAACTCCACTGTGTTTCCTATTGCACTTGATGTCAGAGCTGGATGATCAGTGCAAAAATTATTAATTAAAATGTTTTTATTTGAATTTTGAAAGGGAAATTTGAGTCATGAAATTTGCAACTAGAGTTGGGTGAATAATAAATTATGAGGAAAATGCCACCAAATATTCGGTGAATATGTTTCCAAATGATATTCCCAACTCTAAGTGGTCTTTAACTGAAATAAGTAGTCAGAAGGTTAGGACTGAGATGAATACTAAGACCAATAGTCTACAGAGCACACCATTGGTTAGAGAGGGCGGCTTGAACAACAGTTGACAAAGTTTATTGCAAACTTCTCAAATGGGAGTCCCAGCACCAGGAGTTATTAGAGATGGGCGGGAATCCAAGCACCCGCTCTACATCAGGCCCTTCCAAGCTTTCTGTATATTTATAAGCTTAATGAATGGTGACAACATCTCCGGAAATACAGCCCAGTGGGGGAAGCCCCAGTAGGCAGAGAGCTGCAGAAGGGACATTTCCATTGCTTCACTGTTCTCTCTCTTTTTAAAACCGGAAGTTAATTTTTGCTGATGGAAGGAGACAGGCTGACAGCCCCTTTCTCTAGAGATCAGGCATGGCCCGGGAAGAGTTAGAGCAAACTCTCCACCATATTCTCCCCACTCTACTCTGGGGCACCCCCGGGTAAGAAAGTCGGGGCCTGACCCAGAGCCCATTGAATAAGAGGGATTTTTTACATTGATTTCAGTAGACTTTGGATCAGGCCCTCAGTCTCCATGGCTCATCCAATCCTTGGCTTCTCTGTTGAGACTGTCCATAAGTGCAGTGCTTAATTTGTGCCCCGGGACCTCTAGGCTTGGCAGTTCAGAGCCTCTGCACCTCTGGACTTGCCATGCCAGTTATGAAAGTAAAACAAATGCTTGAGCCCCAGCACCTCTTTCATTACAAATTAAGCACTGAATGAAGAAGCCAATTAGTGTCAATGATGATGTGTTCATTGGGAACGCTACTATAGCCTCAGTTTATTTCCCCTGCAGTAGAGCATTGAAGGGCTAACAGATGGCAAATAATGATATTCATCTCTAGTGGCAGCATAGGTCCCCCGTGTGTGGAATCGCTAATATAAATGCTTTTGAGAGTTCCTGTCTGTAAGTTATTGGCTGTGTTTTGTTATCATTTTCAATGCAGCAAAACACATTTGATTCATCAGTTAGTGTTGAACTTTTCAAAGTTTTTGTTTGTTTCTTAAAGTGACAGTAAAATTGGTTTATAAGGAATCATTGGCTCAGCTCACTCTTTCCTTTTATTCTACCCTGGGTCTTATACTGTGCCCATTGCTGTTATCTGTGGACTTTGGTATTTTACAGAGAGAAATCAAGGCATTGCTGATTGTCCTAGTAGAGTGGATTCTTTCTAAAATATACAATTATTGTACAACTCTTTGGGATCTGGCACTTCCATATAACTGACTATGTGCAGCATTAATTTAAAAACATGAGGATAATTTCAACCAGAGTTTGAGAATAGCATCTCCCCAGCCTGGTTTTGCCACATTTTATGCCCTAACACTATTTATTTTAGCTTCATCAGAAACCCCCGCCCCCCTGCACTTGAAGGGCATAGCTCCATAAATCAGCTTAGCTCCCCTGACTTCAGTGAAGCTATGTCGATTTGCACTAGCTGCGGCTCTAGCTCCAAGAAGAGAAAGCATTTCCTTTAGACTTTCCAACCCCTCGCTCCTGGTGGGTTGAACGTCGTGGCTCTTTGAAATGACCTCTAGACGAATGAAAGGTTCACAAACACAGAGCCCGATTTTGCTCTCCAACTTTCCTAGCAGGCATATAGGGGAAGAGATGCCATCTTTCTCTTCGCTTTGCTACTGAAGCAGAGAGTGAAGTGAGCTAAGGTCTCCCAGCCAGGTTGAGATGGAACACTGCATGCTGGGACCTGTAGTCTTTGCTCTCCATACTTCACTATTCAGCATGAAGGGGGATGCAATCTCCTCTTTCCTGTGCAAATTACCTCTGGGTTATAGCAGGGCAGCCCTCAGACGGGTAACGTCTGGGTGCCCCCATTGCAAGCAATTCATTATCTCCAGCTAATGCTGTAGGCAAGTCCTGCTGCCTTGTCCTCAAGTGCTAAATCATAACAAAGCCACGTTCCTGGGACAGAGCAGTCTCGAGTCGGTCCTACTGAGAGCCTGTAGTGAAACCCTCCATTCAGAAACCTCCTGGGAGTCTCACAGGATCTTGCTGAAGAAGGACCAAAAGGCTGGCTGAAGTGACAGATTGCTTCCCCCCTCCTTCCTGCTTCTCTCGGTGCCCCGTACTGAACAGGCCTGGACTTGCAGGGCTCGGCGGTGCCAAACAAATGGGAAAGGCAGCTACTAATTCTTTCTTTCACACACAGACAACCTCTGGAGGCCTCAGCGCTGCCAGAGCTGAGACTAGATTACAGTGCTGGCAGGCAAGGAAGTGGCAACATTTCAATGTAATGAGTCCTATGGCGCTCTGCTTCCCAGTGCGACGTCACTGGGGAGCTCAACGGGAGTTCCCTGGGCGCCTCTGAAAGCGCCACGCTCCACCAGGGGCCGTCGCATGGTCAGACTGGGAGCCAGTCAGAAAACAGAGGGTGGGAGATGTTCAGTGATGGCTGATCCTCCGTTTCTCCCCCACTCCCCTCCAGGCTGTGATGCAATGGCAGAATATGGGGCTTTTAATCTGCTTTCTCTTAAACGGAGTTGATTGTATCTTAATTTAATTTTACACGAGATTCACTGTGCAGATTCTGGAAGTAAAAAAATGGAAAAGAACCATTTGATCTTCTAAGCCACCCCCCTGCATGCACAGAACAAATCCCTGTATATACACTTTGTAAAGCGCTGCGAAAACCTCTAGCTAAAAGGTGCTGTATAAATACAGGCTATTATGATTATATGCATTGTGGCAATACTAATGATGCTGTTTTTCTTTGGCCCCAGAGTGATTTATCCTTTGTCAGACTCCCCTGCTGTGAAAATGTCCCAGTCTTCTCCAGCTGATGAAGGAACAACGTTTGAACATCTCTGGAGCACATTGTAAGTGCTACTTGACTATTTGTGCTAAAACTCAGTCTGGGAAATAATTGGCCCATCATCATTTAATGCATAGTAACTCATACTGTTGAGTAGGATTTAAAAGAAAACATTTTTATAGGTACAGTAGAACTTCAGTGTTATGAACACCAGACTTATGAACTGATTGGTCAACCACACACACCTCATTTGGAACGGGAAGTACGCAATCAAGCAGCACCAGAGACAAATAAAATAACGCAAAATAACACAAGTACAAGTACCGTGTTAAACGTAAACTACTAAAAAATAAAGGGAAAGTTTAAAAAAAAGATTCAGCAAGGTAAGGAAACTGTTTCTGTGCTTATCTCATTTAAATTAACATGGTTAAAAGCAGCATTTTTCTTCTGCAGAGTAAAGTTTCAAAGCTGTGTTAACTCAATGTTCAGTGGTAAACTTTTGAAAGAACAACCACAGCGTTTTGTTCAGAGTTACGAATGACCTCCATCCCCCAAGGTGTTCATAACTCTGAGGTTCTACTGTACCTCCATCCAGTTTTGCATGCCCATGTTTTCATGCATGTATTTTTCATGTTCAGATTTTTGCTTGCAAAAAAACTCAGATTTGTCTGCTCAGACAACATTTTACCAGCCCGATCTCCTTGCATCAGTGGAAGCCCTGATGTGAGACAACTCTGTGAGTGCAGAAATCATGGAACACCTTGCACGAGATACCACCGATCATTACACAGGATCTGATCCGTACTTTGCACGTGCAAAAACCTGGGCACCCAAGATTTGGCCTCCTGTTTTAGTAGCTGCTTTAGAAAGCTTGCCTCCCCTCCCCGCAACATAACACTCTAGCGCTGCACTACAAATGTAAGGATGCGTTTCAAAATACTCCAAAAAACAACTGCAGTGCAGCTATAATTTGGTCTCTCCCATGCTGCTTGAAGGTCAACGCCCAAGCACGTGCTCTTGCTGTAGTAAATGTTACTGTTTGGAGAAGACTATTTGGAAGTGGCTCATTTAAGTTTGAAGAAATTAGGAAGATGCGACACCCAAAGAGACTTAAGTTCTGCTGAGATGGAAACAGCCAAGCTTGTGCTCAGCTTTGTTCTCCTGCCTGTTGAACAGAGTCTTACCAGCCTGGTTTGAGCCCTCTGTAGGGTTCCCCACACACACTCCACTGATCCACATACTGGACTGCAGAGAATGAAAGCAGGGCTGGCTCACACAGCGCTGCCACTGGAAGCTAACCCAGGCTAGTTTAGGTGGTTGTAGCTGACATGGCTGCATGAAGCGTTTGCCAGTCTTCCCAAGGGATTATGCCCCCTATATCTGTGCATGGAGGGGACCTTTCATGCATGGCAGGGGAGCTCAGCTGTCGCCACTCTGTGTGGGCCAAACTCCACACTGGGGTAAGTGGGTGGAGACTGGCAGGGCCGGAGGGATAGACATGGTTCCCCTCTAGCCCCACAGAGGTTAGTCAGAAAAGAGCACTCAGTCCTGGGCTGCATTATCTTTCCTTCATAGCCCACCTGAGGGCCCTGGGTGCGGCGGTTGCTGCGAGGCATCCCTGTTCATGTGGCTCCAATGGAGCTGTGCTGCCCCAGAGCCGAACCAAGGCCGATGTGAAGGTTATCCATTGGCTTTAGTGGGAGTTGGATCAGGCCCCTGCTTAGAGGGAGAGGTGGTGATGGCCCGGCCTGTGTGTATGTGCCCTCTGCTGGATGGATCAGGTAAGACCCACTCCTCATGTATTGGTTCTCTTTTCTGGCCTGACCTCCTTACGCAGCTCAAGGTCTGCCTGATTAAGAAACGAGCATTCCAAAGTTAAGCACACGGCATTTTCTGATTGCACCAAGGCTTTTGCAACTTCTCTGGCCTCTGTACTTAACTTCCGGATCAAACAGGGGGAACGAGCACTGTGTTCCTTTTCATTTTCTCCTCCATGCTGTCCTATAACTTAAAGCCATCCCAGGAAGGAAGAAACGCTCTGTCTGGCTAATCGTTTGCCTACTGAAGGACAAACAAGTCCTCCAAGTCTTTTTGGAGTCCATGCTTTGTTTGTCCATCAGAGAAGACAATTTGCCGAAGGCAAATGTGCTCCAGGGGGCGGCCCTGTCTTGTGAAAATAAAAGGCCACTGGGCATAAAGTCCAAGGGAAATCCAAGCTATTGGGTGGGATTGATGAAGGCTGCATTGAGGAGCTGGGGAGCTGAAGATATGTCGTCTCCTTTTCTCAGAGAACCAGACAGCACCTATTTTGATCTCCCTCCATCCAGTCATTCAGGAAGCAGTGAGGTGTCTAACCAAACTGAGGTCACAATGGACGTCTTCCAGATGAGGAGTATGAATGAGTCAGTCCTGGTGAGTGCATTCGGATGACAAGAAAGATATTAATTTTAAGTAAGAGATTGTTTCCCTCCTGGGGGGATTGGATGGCTGAAGGGCTGGCAGTGGGATATGAAGCCTTTTGTTTCTGTGTTACTGGCTCATAAGCCAAACAAAGTCAGTGCTGGCCAAAAGCCATTGTCTGAGTGTTTGGTAGCCAGCTTGGGATAAGCAGCGTTCCTCCATGTTAATTGTACTGCATTATTCAGCCACCTCCTACAATGGCCAGGAAAATAGATAGCAGTCCCTTATTAATAAGTTTCACTGGATTGTCCAATGAGGCGCCTGTTTCAGAACAGCATTTGGGTTAGTGGGCTGGTAAGACATGCAGTAGAGATCACCTCAGTCCAGCCTCTGATAGCTTGACCACGGGAAGGCTCTCTCTCGTGTCACCTGGCAGAGGTACTTTCGATAGACCCTGGTGGTCCCTGTTTGTGTCTTGTCTATAGTAATGCCCGGTGAAAACGCAGAGCAAATCTGGCCACTTGATGAAGGACTCCCCTCATCCATATACTCAGCAGGAGCAGCTATGGTTATGCTTCAAAGTATCCCACATGGGAGCCACATGCTAAAATCAAAACCCGGAGGCGAGGCGGCAATGGAGCACAGAGGGAGGGGCTATTTTAGCTGGAATAGTTTAGAGCACCCAGTCACAGTCACTGCATTGAGACACTTGCATCAGCTTGCTTGAATATGCAAGACACAGGCTCCCTGATATAATGAAGGTGGAGAGCTGTGCAAAGCCTTTTAACAACACAGATAGCATATAATTGTTCAAGTATAAACACGCTGCATGGTAAAAGTCTTGTGTAAGATATTCCACAGGCATAACTCACTGCAGGCCCAGTCCTGTTTCCACTGATGCCAGCAAGAGCTTTGCCATTGCTCTCAGTGGCTGCAGGACTGAACTCTTAGTGCTTTTGGGGACTCCCTGTGTAGAGTCTCTCAGTTAGGGCTAGTCTACACTTAAAACTTCCAGCAGCACAGCTGTGCTGATACAGCTGTGCTGCTGTACGAGCGCTTGTGTAGCTGCGTCATATCTCCCGCCGACATAATAAAACCACCTAAATGAGCAATGGTAGCTATGTCAGCAGGACAGCGTCTCCTGCCGACGTAGCATTGTCCACATAAGCGCTTATGCTGGCAAAATTTATGTCACTCGGGGTGAGGGGTAGTTTTTTTTTTAAACCCCTGAGCAACAAAAGTTTTACCAGCATAAGTGCTAGTGTAGACAAGACCTTAGTGCTAGGTAAAGAGACTCTGTGTCCATTGAGGAGAAAGGGTTTTAACATTTATTGGATGTGATTAATTCTAAATGGGGAGCGAGCAAAATAAAACAGAAGCTTCCTAGACTGATGTGGGCTTTGCTCTCTGATTTTCTTGCGCTAGTTCTGACAATGGCAGTTTTCAGGGAATTTGTTTCCTGCTCACCAAAATTAAGGCCTGAGACTGCATATCTTGTGAGCTCACCAACTCATGCCAGTAGCTAGTGAGCTCACTCAGGGGAGGAAGGTTTTGTAAGATCAGACCCTTCATGTGTTATTTAGAAACCTACTCAACAATAGCTAGAATAAAGTACATGTATCGATTAGAGGTTTAAAAGCACCTACTCTGTATTCACAGTAAGTTCCTTTCATAAAGTTGTTGGCATCATTGATCTATAATATGCCATTTTTAATTTTTTTTTATTTTGCTTTTTTACAAAATGCACCAGAGCCAGCTGTCCTAGATATGCAGGGAATGCCTGCTAGAGATAAGACATAGCGCACAGCTCTAATAGGCCAGTGCATGCCGAAGTCTCTTTATTTAATGGACAAAAATGGTCCCGAGAAGCAATCGGTTGCATTTGGAACACCAAGATCTTCACATCGAGGCTGTATTTGGCAATATACCTATATAATTTATAAGAAGCTTGAAGGGACACTATCAACTTGAAAATCGCTGGACTCTGAAATAGTTGTACTTTCTATGCTACAAATAACACACAAGGTTACGACAGCAGAAAGCAGTTAGGGGAAAATGAGATTCTTCACGCTTTTGTTCCATTTGTTTCCTTTGTGCCGCTTTCTAGCATTGTGTCCATCAGTTTCCCTATTGCCCCCTGTACAGTTAGAGTGAGTTAGGCCCACAAGCCTGTGATGAGTTGTACCAGTGCAGATCCCTGAGCCCATGAGGAGCCACTTGGAAGCCAGGCACATGAATCTGCCTGAGTGCACTGTAGCATCAGAGTCTAATCTCCCTTGCTGAAAAGACGCTTATCATCAACAACAGGGGAGCAAGAATTTTTTTTAAAAAAAATGTGTTTCTGGTTCTGCTGTTGAGAGAGTGCTGGGGCAGAGACTCTGGCAATATTTATGGTTAGTCAGTCGAAAAAGACCCATGTTGGCCATGCCTCTCAATCTAATTTAGCCTGGAGACTGGAAGTGCTCCAGAAGAAAATATCCTTAACAAAAATTAATTCTGCAGCTCCCCCTAAGCAAAGAACCCAACTCTGAACCTGATTCTGCCTCTCACAGGAATGGACACAAAACAATGTAAAGAAAATACAGTTCAATTCTTACGTATCATCCAGGGGAACTGTATGTTAAGCGTCAACATTCATATGTTCCCCATATGCTATCAATAATTGCCCCCCTTAAACCGGGAGGTGGCAAAGACAGGACAAGTCAGATTCTGCTGTCCTGGCTCACACGGAATAATACTTTACTCTGTAAGGAGCTCCATTGATTTCACTGGGCACTGCTTCTGGAGTGAGGCACTACTTGGTGTGAGTACAGGTGCCCGAGTCTGGCCCTGTGAGAGTAAAATATTTGTCCCATGAAGTATCGTTGTCTTACCACAGGTAGACGTCTCACCAGATTACGGCTTCAGGCATATTTTTTGTCTAGGCAAGTTTTAATGAGAGGTGATAGTTCAATATAGATTCTCAGCTTTAATGGGGCAGAGTTAGTATTGCAAAAAGTGCCGTGGATGAAAACGGCTGACTGCATCTGGGTCTTCAGGATGAGGGAACATCAGACTCCTGAAGGAGGCCACGGGCGGTCTCCAGATCATACTTCGTGGGCTAATTCAAACGCGGAGGCTTGTGTAGTCCAGCTTATCTAGTGATTGAAACCCTGTGCAGTCTGGGCAATGTGTTCTTGCTAGAACTTAGATCCACTGCCTTGCTACTGTCTCAATACGTCGGTTTTCCTCCCTGCTGTGCACTGACCCATGTACTGATCTTCAGAGAATGAACGCAGGGCTGGTTCATGCAAACCTGCCCTCACAAGGCCACCCGCTAGCTCTGGTGGGATGTCCCTGCTGGCAGAGAGCTCCAGAGGGAGCAGCATGTTTCCCTCTTTATTGCCATGGCCCTGGTTGGGACGTGTAACAGGTCCTTGCAGAGACAGTGACACACACACACACACACACACACATACGGTTCTGGATACTTTACTTATTCTCTTCTCGCCTCAGCCCTGGTTTGATCCCGGGGATGGGGAGGGGAGGAAGGAGATCTGGGTCCTATGCATGTTCTTGACCAAGTCACCTCCTCTCTCTGAGCCTGAATCCCTCTATCTGTCAGCCCGACTGGCAGCACCCCTGTCCTCACAGAGGTGTTGGGAAGGGCAAGGCATTATTATTCATAAGACAACACCCATAGAAAAGCTCTGATGTGTCCAGATGAGAACTGTTCACTCCCGATGTCCCTGCCTCTCTGATGCATGGGTTTGCAGAGCTTCGTGTGTCAAAACTCCCCTGCCAAACAGGTTTAGTTTCCTGGAAACCTCCCCCCTTTAACGTTAGGCACACAGCCAAGCGCTCAGAGCTGTTGCCCGTTTATTAAATCTCCCTCCTCAAACCTCTTCCTTCCCTCCTAAAAGTCCTTAGAGTCTCCTCCCGTCTGCCCTTTTCCCTCCTCTCCGCAGCCTTTGTCTGCCTGGCAGATGGATGGGTGGACAGCGACATGCTAATTGTGGCACTGCCCCCAGCCCTTCTCGTTATTCCTGCAGTAACATAAGCTGGGCCACGTGTGAATTCCAGGCAACTTCTTGGTGTTGCTGAGCGGGGGAGGGTGAGTTCTACTGCCCACGTTGCACTGCAGGTCTGGTGAACCTGCCGGGTTCCTGGCGTCCTGGCTTAGAACAGGCAGCATGTGCAGAGGGCGTTGCTAACTGCCAGTGCGTTAGCACTAGCTGGATGTAATGAGCTGTTAGTAAACATTTACACTGGCCCAGCTTTGGGACTAAACATGACATTGCTTAGTTTAGGATGAGATGAGTTCAGCTGGCACTATCTGTCACCATTAAAATGTGTAGCAGGCTCACAAGGATAAAAATAAACGCACAGATATATGATCCTGTTGGCCTGAAATAAAAGTGGCAAACGTGCTGAATAAAGGAGGTGGCTGCTGGCTCTTTTTTCTGCTGTGAGGTGCTCCTGAGGTTCACAGCCATTTCTACGGGAAGCGGTGTAGTTTTGTAGCTTCAGCAGCCAGGATTGCAACGGTCTACACCCTGCTCTGCTGTTAATTTGCTTTGTGACCCGTGGCAGGTCACTTAAACGCTCTGTGCCTTTTGGCCTGAGCATCTGCAAAAGAGGGATAATGATGCTTTTTTACTTTATGACCTGGGGTTGTGCTGCTCACTTCCCCAGGGTTTGTGAAACATAGCAAGCTCTTCCGATGGCAGGTTAGAGATGTGACATGCATTCTAGCCCACAGTTACTAGTTTCTTGGAGAACCAAAGAGAGAAAATCCATAAAGTGGGCAGAGCATAGCGTCCAGATGACAAGTCTGGTCATTTGATAGACACCACGCCGTATCGGCACCTGTCCTTGCCCTCACAAGAGAGACAAGGTGTGTGAGGTCATATTCTTTATTCGACCAACTTTGGTTGGTGAGAGAGACAAGCTTTCGAACTTACACAGAGGTCTTGTTCAGGTTAAGCTCTCAAGCTTGTCTCTCTCACCAACAGAAGTTGGTTCATTAAAAGACATGACCTCATCCTTCTTCTCTCTCTAATAGTCCTGGGACCAACATGGCTACAACACCACTGCATTCTTGCCCTTATTATTCAAATGACAGTTCCAAGGTCCTAAAGGTGCCATGCCACCAGAGCGGCATTTTCTTTAGTTTTTATCCTGACTAAAGTCACTTTAAGCCCCCTTCCCGATTAGTCACCTAAAGCTTTTCATCTCTCTTTGAAGGAGACAGTGTCACAGAAATAATGACATGAATATTGGGTTAGTGGTCTACAAGATTATGGGATATTTGGTGTTGAAATTATTAGTATTATTGGGTTGAGTCCTAGTTGTTCAAGAAGGAGCCCGTTTCCCCCTGTAACAAGAGGCCAGATAGTGTTTGTCTCCCTGGCTGTTGAGGGTTTTCATTCAGACACGCGAGCTCCAACACTTTGCTACTTACCTGCCAGTTCTGTCATTGCACCCGCAGGTTTAGCAAGTAGATTGTGTGTTCTCTTCAGTGAGGAGGGGAACTTCCCTGGCCACCTGGTTTGTACCTTAATGAGAAGGAAACAGTGCCTGCTGCCCGCTGTGGTGACACACAGACCCCCTTGGTGCCCACAGACACTGGGAGATGCAAACTCAGGGGCTTGTTTCAAATAGAAAATATTGGGCCACGTTTTTGATTGACACTGTAGGTCAAGGCACAGCAATGATACAAATACTGTGCACTATTTTTCTGCAACCCTCCACAATGGTGCGCGGAAACAGCAGTTTTCATATTCAGATCAGGTAATTGTATGTGCAAGGGCAGTTTCAAAAGGAGACGGTTATCTGATCTGGGCACACTCACTAGGGTTTTAGAGTGCACCGGTTGTGCCATCTTCTGAAAATACGACCCACGGTGTATTAAAAATTCCCATCCATTCAGAAAAGCCCACAAAACTATCTGTCTCAAAGCAGGAGGCAACTCTCCTGATGCTGGGCTTGTGGGCTTTCTTTCTTTCCCATGTTTCTGATGGTTTTCAGAAGTGTCCAAAGATACTGAGATATAGCTCCATTATGATGTCTAGCCAGGCGTAAAGTGTGTCTCATGAAGGTGTCTCCCGGGCAGCTGACTTAGAGTGTTAGTCATTCCCACCTCTCGGGAGGAGAGAAGTCTAATTCCGGGGCTACTGCACATCTAGAAAAGATCGTGTAAGCGGGTATTTGTGGCAGATCTCCCAATGACTGGCTTTCCAGCGTTTAGTTGCATGCACAGCAAAGATTCCGCTTACAGGTTGCGACTTAAGACATTGTTAGACTTTAGGATTGTGCACAGGTGTGAAAAAGAATAGACGGAGCTACTTAATGCACCAAAGATTTTTGAATATGAGATTAAGAAATGTGAAACAAATTAGGAGACGCTCTGTGTTTGCCTGATATGCACAACTACTGCACTGCATGGCTAGCATGCAGTAAAACTCTCAAGCATTGCAAGTTGAGTCTGCTGAAGCCTCTAAACGTTTGGATTTTTCTCTGTATTTCTTTGCTTTTCTTTGGTCTAGAAATATCCTGGGAACAGGCACGTCAGTGAGGTTTCTGACATCCTGGGTGCAGCCAGATCAGAAACGCCACCAGAGCAGCCTTTACCACACCGGTGCGGTGTTTCTGATTCCAGTCCTGGCTGAAATGAGGATATGTGGCGGGGTTGTGTTGTTGAGGGAGGGGAATTATCCAACATTCTTCAGATCTGCAAACAGATTTGGTTCAGGTTTGTTTCTAGTATGGGAAGAAGTTTCTGGTGAAGTTCTTACTTTATCCAGACCAATTTGTCCCAACCTTACCTATCGCTGGCACTCCTGGAACCGTCACAGTTCCTCTTTTTTTAATGATGTTCTATCCAGAAGCAGTTTTGCACATCCAGGATTCCTACAGCCTCTCTCTCAAATTCTGCTAGTGCTTGGTGTTGTACTGAGTAGCACGGTGCAAAGGGATCTAGCGTATACATCAGTCAGGAGCCAGAAAGTTGGAAAGAGCAGGTTTTCTTAGTGATCACAGCAATATTATCATGGGTTTAAAATCACTCACAAGAGTGACTCTGATGTCACAATAACAGTTAACTAGCAGTAAAAGAAAAGGAATTACTTGATGAAAACGGAAAAGACGGGGCCCTTTTTGGCTACAGCACTGATTTTCTGTAATTGGGCTATGAATTGATCCTTCCCTTGCTCCGCCACAATAGCTGGGTGTGTGAGGCTGATAGCACACCTGGGATTGCTGGTTAATAATAGCACTTATTTTTAAAGGCGGAGTTTGCTGTTAAAAAGTCCAGGAGCTATCAGGCAGGAAGATACAAATCTTCTTAGTGTTAAGAGATGCCTAATTATGTCACATTAGTGGTGTGGCATAGTTTTAAAATGCTGTAGCTGGATTAAGAGTTGGATAATTTATGACCTATACACATCTGTGGTTATACATGCTAAGAGAGAGGTAATCAGATCTCATGCTGTATGTTGATCACCTGCTCCCCACATGCAAAATTGCCAAATATATTGTGAGGTTTTCACCTCCTTCTGAAGCACCAGGTAGGGGCCACTGCTGCAGGTAGGGTGACAGAGCTGATGTGGTGCATCATATTCTATTTGCCTGCCGAGTGGCTTTCCCAATGGAGAACAGACCTTTGGCTTCCTTTAAGGGAGGTGCATTCAGGGAATATTAAAGAATATCACTGTCTCCCCAGTGCAATGCTTGTAGCGGAACAGACTCAATCGATTCAAGGAACAAGCACCGCTGTCCTGCACTTGGCTAATATCACTAATCAGGGACTCTGACATCGCCTCTGTGGACAGTTACACTATCAATCTGCCTACGTCTACTTCTGCTCTCCTCCTCTCCAGCTATAAATCCCCTCCCCGACTCCCGCCATTTGCTTCTATGCTATTGGCCTCTGGCTCTGATGAGCAGTCAAGTGACTTCTCTTGATCCAGACCTAACAGCACCTTTGAAACCCTTCACAACCAGCAGGGATTTCCATCCGTGCTCAGATACCGGAAACTCCAGAATCACAACCCCAAAGTAGGGCAGAGATCGGTCAGATCCAAAATGTGGCTCATATGGTGAATGTCACTGAATTTGCCTCCAGCCAAAGAGTTGTTTGTGCCTAATTTTTTAACATTGTTTTCTGGCAGGTTGGTAGGTGAGACTGTTGTCATCATGATAATTCACAAGCTGCATTTGATATGAAGGAATCTTATAGTCTGATTTCATGTTTGAAGATAATTGATTAACACTGTTGACATATAGCTGAGTAAAGGGAAGTCTTGGGATGATTCTAGCCAGTTCCTTTGTAATCTCTGGAGCTTTTCAGGCTTGTTAAGGGTAGGTAGATCATCTCTCCTTGGAAAGATGCAATCCAATGACATAAGAAATATATGGGGGAGGAAAAGTTGAGTTATTGGTGGGAAGAAAGCCCAGGAAATTGGCCACCCATAAACTAAATGTTCTCTGGCTCTAAACCTTCAAGAACCTCCCAATTAGTGAAGCATGTGTTTGCTCTGCCTCTCAATATTTTCCTGTAGTTTACAGTTTGATTAATGGATTGTGAGTTGCTATTTAGCTTGGATTGCAGGTTAGGACATTTGTGTGACTACATGCTGGGAATTTCCCTACTGGTTCACTAGAAAGGCAATCTGCTACTTTATCTGAAAAAGATAATGATGCGATCCCACTTTATTCCTTAGATGTTTTCCTCTACATGGGGAACTGTAACTCTGTGAGCTGATTATCCCTCTTCCTGCTTTGTACGCTTTACTAACATCAGTCCTTCAGGAGCATTTGAAAAGAAGGAAACCCTATATTGATGTCAGATGGATAACAGACCTTAGGAGGGAACTAAAAAAACCCCCAGCTATATATCAGAATCATGGGACAGATTAGATAGATAGATAAATGAAAAGAATAAAGATGAATGTCTACGTTTTCCCAGCTCCAGAAACACAGTACTTGAGTGATCCCAAAGTCACTTCATGCACTCATCAGTGCAAATCTAGCAGCCTTATTCTACTGATAAAAGGTGCTGTTCAAATGGCTTTGAGCTCCATTGATCCTCTACAAGCAGTTTTTGGAATTAAATCCAGCTGAATTTAATTATGGAGAAGGACCCTCAGACTCCCCCTTGGTGGGGACGTTTGGTACAGTCCAATACATCATTGGGCAAGCCTCAGCCTGCCCTGTGTTTTAATGAATAGTCATGAGGGAGAGAAAGGGGTGGGCCTGAGTTTTGTTGTTAGATGCAGATGACAGAACTAAGGGAGATGGAAAAAGCAAGAAAGCCAACAAACTGCAGACAGGTAGCCTGCCCAGCACCCCTGGCGCTGCCTCTCCCTAGTCACTTGCCCTTGTCTTTACGTTCCATTATCGTATGTCGATTAATACCCCCTTTATTTTTTCCATCCTCTCCTGACCCCATGACTCCTGTGGTGGGAAAATTCCTAGTTGTTTTTAAATTCCAAGAAGACTAAAATGCTGTATATTAGCGACCCAATGCAGCATTACACCACGGTAGGTGCTACCTTTTCTGAATGGCATTTGACTTATTATTTTTCCTCCAAAGGGAACGGCCTTCTCCCCTAAGGCAAAAAGCTCTGCAGAATATTGCGCTCTCATTCTGTGTTTTTGAGTTTTGCGCCTGTTGCTATTTGAGAAATGCCATGCGTGAGGTTCCATCCTCATTCAGGCAGGGCGACCCAGTGCAAGAAGGGGCTGATGTAGAACTGAAGCTGGATGGATGCTTGCTTATGTGCCATTGGGCACATGCAACAGATCAGGTTGTTCTAGCACCAGGAGGCACTCATCTGTTCTGAGCATGAGGCAGGTTGCGACTGCATGTGCAAATCCAGGATGTTGCAAGAGGGAAAACTCTTGAGATTCTACATCAGGATGGGGTGGTTCAAATCTTGTCTACTTAGTCTCTGGTGCACTCTCTTTATATCTAAGATGAGTGTTGTGCTTTGCAAAATCTTTAATGTGATTTAAATCTCTGGCTGAGGTAGCTGTTTGAGGCTCCTGAGTCCCAGATGAATAAGTCTGTACAAGCTTCTATAACCTGCATTGTGGTTTCTCCCATATCTTTAACTAACAACAGCTCTGAGCTACAGTTTAAAGAAACAGTCTGTCTTCAAACTTCTTAGCTGATCAGCTGCACCAAGGCGCTGGCGCATCCTTCATTTGGGACTCATTTGCAGAAACCACGGGAACACTTGCATCTGTGTAATGCTGTGTGTGTGTGTGTGTGTGTGTCCCCAAGCAGGTTTCTTTCTGCACTTTAAAAGGGCTGGGAGATGGTAACATTTAGTGCTGTACATAGACTCTCGTATGTACGTTTTCAGCATGGTCTATAAACAATATGATGCTGTTTTAAGTCAACAGATTTTGTTTTTGCTTTTCTGGTATTCAGGATATATGAGGCAAGAGCTTTGTTAATGCATATACAAGGTGAAGGAAAGATATCTATCCCCAGATTAAATAACAATGAATTTTTTGCTGAGGGCAGTTTTCTTGTTGTATTTGTTGATAAATAATTATACATATAGAGTGGTATGGTGTTGCAGTTCTTGACTGAAATTATTTAATTGCTTGTTTCTGTTTTACACATGTGGTGGAAACATATGTTTGCTTGGTTTTGTATTGTAATTCTGTAACTCCCTGTGCCATTATTGCAATAATATTTCTATTTAATGTTTACATGTGGATTTTTCTTTTAAAGGGACACCACCAATTTACAATCTAGTCATGCTCAAAAAATGAGTTAAAGTAGTTTTGGATACTACAGCTGCCCCTGAAGCTCACTTCTGACATTGATGGAATTACAATCAGAGTTTCCTATTTTTAAAAATAACCTTGTTTCTTTCTCCTGTTGCTTTGTGACAAGTTCATACAGTTGACAGGGGAAACCAACTATACAGGGAAACAGGGAAACTGACTGTACCCAAAATGATTTCAAGCGCACAGAGAAAACATAGTGGGGAAAAAAGAGGCGAGGGAAATGCTTTTCACTAATCTCTATGGACTATGTTTTGGAATTTTTGCTCTCTCTGAGTGCTATCCTACTTTGTATTGATCTATTTTCTTTTCGTTACTTACTTCAATTTATAAGAGTGCTAAAAAGAAAACTCATATCTATGCTTTATTCGCCCTGGACATAAATTAAAAATACAGCCAAAGTGCATCAATTTAAAATAGCTTGCCACAAATTCCCATCTTTCAAAACAATTCCCCACCCCAACAATTACAACTGTAAATTGTTTCAACGGGACTGCTCACAAATTAGAGTGCTGCTCAGTGTGAATAATAGTGGCAGAATCCAGCCCTTAGTTATATAATCTGAGCTGAGTCCGTAACGATTATAGAGAACACACGTTTGGATGGAAGTGGGGATTTTAAATGGTTGATGTGTCTGGCTCAATGTACGACTGATCGCTTAGGTTGCTCGACATGAAGCTCTTGTTTTCACAAATATAGCAGTTAACTTTTGTGAGAGTTTATCGTCTTTTGAAAAGAAGAGTGTCTCTCAGCCTCTGGACATCAGTGTTCATGGCAGCGGCTCCGTTCTGATTTATCTACACACTGCACATTCTTCCTGCACACATGCACTGCACGCTGGCATAGCTGGCTGGAGCATTTCTTGTTTTGTAAATAGTTGCTTGTTATTGTTAACAGTTGCCAATAACGAATCCAAAGGGATAGCAAACATCCTTCTGAAAATACTTACAGAGCAGGTGCTTTTGAAGTTCAACATCTTACCCTTCACTGTGGGGTATTTTGAAACACCAACAGCAATTTTGTTGCATATCAGTCTCCTGCAAAATGTCATGACACAAAGAATGGAGGGAAAAGCTCATCCTAGACCAGGAAGCTTCTGTTTTATTGTGCTCTGATTTAGAATGGATCACACATACTCCATGCAAAATGTGAGTGCTGCAGGTCAATCCTTTGCACATGGATAGCTCTGCATGCAGGTAGTGACTGACTCAGAGGGTATACTTATACTGAAATTGGGAACTCCATGGTGTAGGGACAGTCTTTTTGCTGTGTGTTTGTCCAGCACCTAGCACAATTGGGCACTAGCCTATGACTGGGGTCCTTAGACATATGGCAAGGCAAATAATAATAATACCAGTAAAATATTCCCCAATGGAAAAATGATTCCTGAGAGCACGATGTAGGGCCTAAAGCTAAAAGCCTTTATTTAGACATTGCTGTGATGGGGATGGCTGGATAGAAAGGATTCCCTCTCTGATGTGTTTCATTCCAAGCTGTCCTCTGGGTAGAAGGGAGCCTGGGGCCACCACAGCAGCAGTTTCAGAAACAAGACAGGCGGTATCTTTGTGAGACAGGGAGCAGAATGGGGGGCTCCTTCCTCCAGGAGCAGCCTTGGGGGTGAAGAGGGCAGGTATTGGGGTGTCTTTTCCCCCACTCTCACTCCCTCACCTTGCAGGAAGTGTTTCAAGAGGGATGCTCAGGAAGTTGGTCCTAAGCCACCCCCCACAGGAGAGGTCAGGTCAGCTGGCTCTGTCCATGGTGGGGTGGAAGGTGGGCGAGGAGGCATGGCTTTCCTGGTTGGGGACATATGGATTGGGGAGCCATAGGGCAGTGTTAACTTGCTGCTGCTCCCCATTGCCTTTACTGGATATTTTACATATGGATAAAGTGAGGCTCAGTCAGGCTTTGTCACACTGTCACATGGTGAGTCGGTGCTAGAGTTGGCAATGGAGACCAGGACTCCTGACCCTAACCATGGGAAACTTGCAAAATTGTTTAAGAACTCTTCCTATTTTGGTAGAATTTTGCAACTGACGTTTCCAACAGACCTCTCATTTCTGGATTTCTGCAGAGTTCTTGACTCCGTGGAAGTAGAAATCGCCAAGACATAAAATGTTTCATGTTTATTTCCCACCTATTCAGGACATAACCACTGAACCAACCCACACTTTATTCTGTATCCCTGACTATCACAAGTACATTGCTATTATTTTTGAAGGATAAATATTTATGTACAGAATGGGAACCCGGAAAATCAGTTTTTTGTTTCATCAGTGTAAACCAGTTACATTCAATTTGTTACTGAGAAAATAGATTTGATTTTCTTATTTGAGGATGAATATATTTAGCAGGAAGTTATCTGGGAGTTCCTTTAATTATCCCCCAAGGTAATAAGAAAGCAGCAGCTTTGTGCGTATCTGACTGAATAATGCCATCACTGGGTGCTGTGGACTGTTTTCCAGATATATTTTGATATCGGTTTAGATGAAGTTTCTCGTGATTATTTCTCCAGGTAAAATAGGGAATTATGGATAGTTCATGAGGTTCTTGTTCATCTTAGACAAACTATACAGCTGCAGACACAGACAGAGGGTTTAATACACATATTTAAGGGGAGAAGAGGATGTATTTGCAAACACAAGTTAGATCTTGTTTGACATTCCGTCAGTTAGTCACAGAATCCTGACGATCTTGTGGGAGATGTCGAGAACTGGAGGTCTTTCTTGGAGAAGGATGTTAGCTTTTTTTTTAAAGCCATTATACTGTAAACCAGTAACTTCCCTTTGGGTGAAGTTATGATCCCAAGTTAAAACATGTCTCTTGATTCTGAAGTGTGGTTAGTTGTGAATATTTCAGCTGACTTCATTGGGGTGTGTGTGTGTGTGAAAAGCTGAGCCTGTTTGTCATGTGAAATCATGACTTTAAAAATAATACATTTAACGACTTGTCATTTAACCCATGTCAATTTCCAAGTGCCATTATACACTCTGTGTGCCATGATGTGTGACGGCAGGGACGATCCTTCCTCCCGTAGCAAAGGGGTTGGCTTGAGAACAGCTCAGAATGGCCTCAGCAAGTGGAAGACTGGATGGTTCAGGGTAAAGGCAGATGGTGATTTTCACATCCAGAGCCCCGGGTCAAGTCCAGCTGAGGCTGGGAGTGAGTGAAAACAGTTACCTGTCTGATGGCTGTTTGATGGCCTCTGTGCAATGAGTTGCTGCTCTGAGTCCGGATAGCAGCCGGACAAGTGTCCAGCTCCCAGATGTCACTAACTAGCAATGCTGCTCGCTGTCTGAGCAAAACCACTGAGGAATGGATGGCTGTGGGGACTGACTCGGCTGACTATGTGAAAGGAGTGAAGGTGGGGAGTCTTTTCCTTGGAGATGGTTCTGTTGGTGGCCCAGTACAATTTGACTTGCTTGACCACTGTCCTACAGGTCTAGCATAGCTTCAGTTGCTTGCTTGGCTATTCTGACCCCTGTAACGTGACATCTTCCAGCTGGCAGAAATAAATAGGACTACAAAGTAACCTTGCAGATGTCTCTGTTTCTACATACCATGGCACATAACAAAACAAAATATACAACATGTATGCTTGCAGCTGCACATAAATAACAGTCATAAAAACAAGTTATCCTTAAACGTCTGGAAGTACACTGTTTCATTGCCAAGGGGCATGCTTTTACACCGCCCCTCCTATCACCAAATATTGTTTTAACAACCCCAATTATCATAATAAAAATAAAATGTAATTAAAAATAAAAACCCAATATAAATAATTAGCATATATTATAATACATAAAAATAATTAAATAAAAACTATTTCTAAAAAGTCACTACTTAAACAAAAAGGCGTGCTCCATCAACACCTAACTCCGCCAAAAGTGCTGCCAGTCAAACCAAAAATCCACTAACTCCCTGGCGGGGCTCCTAAAAAAAGCCGTTCCTGTATACAGCCTTCTAAGTAACTGCTTAGCTCTCTAGGCTTAGGAAATATAATATATTATAGTTAATTTTGGGCTTTATATTTGACTAATATATTTATAAAAAAAAACCTTGCACATTAAACCCTATTAATCTGCAAATCAAATGTACTGTGTCTCACTAGTATCCACACTAATCACTAAGTGTCCAGTATCAACAGTTCCATCAGAGGTAGCTTGGAGCACATCTGCAGGACACTACCGGGAGGAGGCTTGCCCGGCTGCATGCTATTCCGATTGTATGGATGAGCTGAGGGCTTTACGTCCCCCAGGTAAAAAATGACGAAACTTTTTGGATCCTGACATTCACCTAAAAGAGACCCTGTGAAATTGAACAACGCACCCAGAGTGGTGGGACTTATTACAAATACTCCCTTGGGCATTCAGGGTCTTAGTACTGTTGACAAGAATATGTGAGAAGTTGCCAAAAGAGAACACATAAAAAAGCCCATAGAATAATGGGTAAAAAATGTACAACTGTTTCCATTAAACATCACGGGAACGGGGGGCAGGGAGAAATGGTGGGAAAATGCTGTAAAGATTCTTCATGAGCAAATCGCAGATGAGCTTAGTGCCTTAATTCAGTGGATGTGTCTCATGGGCCACTTTTGCTAGAGTGTTCAGCCATAGAGTGCGAAAGTCCTGAGCTTATCCAAAGAAAAGGGTGCAGCATGTCATAGACCAAGCTTCTCTCAGATCAAAATGATAATCTCATGAGAACGGGCTTTTTCATTTGCGAGATTTCCAGCGTCCTATTCAGATGCAGTCAGAGCAAACACCAAAGGAGCAATCATTGTGGTGGAGAATTGAGGTATTTCTGCTCTGATCCCAGGTGACATACTAAGTGTTTAAAAAAACAGTTCACAATTTTGGAGCTTTTTTTTCAACCTAGGAAAAAGGCTGGATTTTGGTGACTTTTGGCTATGGGTTTAGGTTAATTATTGGTTTCCCCAGACTGGTTCTGCTGCATTTACATGATATTTAAGACTATAGGATTTACCAGATAGAGGAGAATAAATTCCATCTTGTGCCATGGTGACATTGGCATGCCTAGACATGTCCAGGCAGGCCTATTATACCTATGTCTGACCAGCTTCTCCACCACAGTGGGGGAAAGCTAAGAACTAGCTGATGGTCATGGTTATTATGAGAGGTTTGTATGGGACATATTTCAAGAGCTTTGTAAAACGAAGAAAATTATGGTCCCAAACTGTTGGAGATGAAACATGTCACCTGAGGCGGCGCGGGTCTCAGCTAACTCAGTCAAGAGTGAGAACAGTCAACATCTTGAGGTATCCCATTAGGGAGGCGACGCTCTGCCAGCGTGAGTGTCTCATGAAAAGTGGGTCCCAGCTCTCTGGATTGGACCAGTGCCATAAGGACTCACCACTGGGTGAGAAATACCTCATTAGAGTGGAAGGGAACTGCTTCACATGTACAGGCTCTCGACTGCATTTCATATTTTATGTTTATCTGTAACCTGGTGTTTCCCATCCTTTTACTTGCTTCTGTTTTGGATCTTTATCTTAAGCTATGCTAAATAAACTTATCTTTGGTTTTACTCTGGACACGATCAAGCGCCTTGTGCTAAAGACAGTGTTGAACTGAAGGGAGGCTGGTGAACTGGGCTGCATTGCTTCCATGGAGGCAGCAGATCAGAGTACATTGCAGGTATCCAGAAGATAAGGAACTGGGCACTTGAGTGTAACAAAGTGGAGTGTGATAATTGCTAGCCTGCAGAGGGAAAGAGCAGGGCTCGCAGAGCTCATAGCAGAGCACTTGTGTTGCCAGCAGCTGGCAGAGTTGGGAGGATTTCCCGCAGTGGGCACAGATAAGGCTCTCTCATGCTGTGAGCAGGGGACACCTTGGACACCCTGGCCACCTTGGGTAACTCCAGACGTGTCACAGACAGCAGCTGTTCATGGAAATATCTGACAATGGAAATTCAGAATCGATGCAGAAAACCAGCATTATAAGAAGACAGGATGTGGCCCAGTACATAGAAAACAAGAAGGACTAATGGAGTTACAAGCAAGGGTAAATCTGGCCAATTATCATATTTTCACGCTGCATCAAAGCTGTGTGTTTGAGGTTCCCTCAAACCATGGACTGCGTTATTGCAAACTGCTAAAAGAAGATCTCACCCGCGTAAAATGAACTGTACAACCTGCCTCTGAAAGATGATTGCGATGTTAATCCACTATCACAAAGATAAATAAGGAAACGTGGGTGTGTGCATGAATGGGTGTGAAGGGGTGAATATAGGATTCTGGGTGTGCATGTTTGAAATGAGAAATAGGCCCTGTTTGCAACAATGCAATCATCATATCGGCGGGTATGTTAGTGACTGGGGAGGTTGTTCTGTAGTCTGTATGTACCAAGTTCAAGACTCCTGGCTACCAAGTAATTCAGATGCTGTTTGTGGTATTTAAGACATCTCCTGCAGGCAAAGGTGCTGGAACAATTTGTACAGCGGAGGTGCTGAGAGCCATTGAACCAAACTAAACCCTGTATATAATGGAAACCACTTCAAGCCAGGAGGTACAGGAGCACCCCTCGATCCAGCATGTAGGCATGCAGGGGAACATTTGCTTGCTCCAGAATGGAGAGACCTCCTCAAGGATTCATTTACAGAGTCTGGCAATACCACTTGATATAGACAGAGGGCACTCTAAGGACTCTAATAGAGTATTTCAAACAAACATTGCTGCTGTTTCCCTCCGAAAATACAACTTTTACCAGATAAAATTCCAGCCCTTCCCAGGGCATCAGTCTCCGAACTTTCTACGACATTTGCCTCAGTGGAAATGCTGCCATTTCCCCAAAACAAACAGCACTTTGTAACAGAAAAGCAGTTTTAATTCCATGAAAAATCTGAGAGATGAACCAAAAATGGCTCTCAGAGGCTGGGGCTGCTCCAGGGTTTAACCAGGAGGCTGGTGGGGCAGGCATAGGGAGTTCTAGTCCTGCCCTTGATATTTTTATATTTCGGAGTCTGACTTTCCTTTTGAATGTGATCAGACAAACAGAGCCAGTGCATCCAACTTCTCCCCGATCCCGAGGGTTTCCTGTCCCATGGATGCATGCGTCTCCTCACAGACACAGAGAAAGAGGAAGTGACTTCATTTGAGAGAGGGATCCTTTGTCCTGTTCTTGTGTGAAATACTGTGCACCTCTCTCAGAAATGCGTCCTGTCCCACTTTGGAACAGCAGTGACCGCTGCTCGAGTCTACCCTTGACTTTGTTATTGGGCTGGCTGCCAGGGTTTCCCTGGGTTGAGCCAAGAAGCTGTGTTTTGCAGCATGTATGCACATGTACGCACGTCGCTGTCTGGTTCACGGCACGCTGCAATTACCAGGAGATAGAAATTTTTAAAAGTTGTTTTCTCCTAAATTTCTTACAGCTCCTGAGTGGTCTTGGCTTCTTTGGGGGCTGCAGAATCATCTTTGTGGCTTTCACTTCCAGGTGTTCCAAAGGGACTGGAGTCAGTGTTTGCTGATTCCTTAGGGGCTGCTGTGATCCCTCAGCATTGTTGGCATGGGCTACGGCTGGGCTTTTGGCATTCAGTGTTGTCTGCAGTGTTAGGCTCACTGTGGGTAGCACGATCAACCTGCGCTGTGAAGGCAAGGGGAGGAAAGAGATACACGAGGAAGAGTCTGACTAATAGGTGCCCCATTCCTGATGGAAGAATTAGGAACAGCTAGAAAAAAATGAGGAAAGTTAAATGAATCTGGGAGGAGAGGAAATGACAAGGGAAAAGCGCATGGAGGAGGAGTAAAGTCAGGGAAGAGAAAGGAAGAAATGAAAGAAGAAATAAGGTGTATTCCAGTAGTTTGGATAATGATATGAACTAAACACAATCCACAATGGCTAACCAAGCAGCTGCAACAGGTGAGATACATGGAGATAACGGGCTGGCCCCACAGCAGATTATTTGTTCAGCATAACACAGCACGTCTAGTTTATGGACAGGAGTCAAACCCAGGAGTCCTGACTCCAGCCCTGTACTCTGGTCACCAGACCATACCTCTTCCCTTTGTTATCACTTCGAGATATGTCTCCACAGTGCAGCTGCATAGATAGCAGATTGACACAGCATGGTGGAGTTGCTTCCCAGACCTGATAACAATGAATCCAGTTGGTGGTTCACAGCTTGAAGGCAGCTCTTTGCACAGGAATGAATCCTTTAAAAAACCCCTTTGCTGGATCACTATGATACCATTGCTGAAGTAGTGCAGCGTGGAGCCACGTGCCAGCCACACCGTAATTCATTCAAGGTGACCGTTCTGGAGCAAAGTGGGAATCAAAGAGTGTTTTACTCCACACACGTGGCCAGGATTTGTGCGTGTTCTGTTCCTGAGAACGGTGCATACGTGTGTCTTACTGACTCTCCTCTCTCTTCCAGCCTGGCTCCTTCTCCTGATGGGGTCTGCAGTGAAGGCACAATCCTGCCCTGGCAGCAGCCCACTGCTTTGCTGTGGGAATAAAGTCGCATAGCACAGGCTTCACTGTGGGATCCGATGGGAGGGGAGAGGGGCAGTGACTGAGGTGTGGAAGCCCCTGTGTTTACATGCAGGTATCTCAGGCAATGAACAAACCCTGGGCAGAAAGATTATCAGAAAGGCTGAAAGGTAAATTCAACTCAAGGCCTCATACTGATATACAGGAGAGTTTGCCATAGCATCAGTCTCTCTTCAGAGCTGATTATTTTGTTTCCAGTTCACTAATAGATTTCTTTCTTTCTTTCTTTCTTTCTTTCTTTCTTTCTTTCTTTCCTTTCTTTCCTTCAAAATAGCATGTAGTCTGGCTACCGCTGAGCTTCTGGGATGGGGCTTCTCTACACCTAAGGTGGGCCCAATCTACAAAAGAGATCCAGAATTCAAACCCCACAACGCTTAGGATGGCTGGAATCTGGGGGCTTGGTTCAGCCCATTAGAAAGACTGGAGCCATTTGCAAAGTTGGTTCCTGGCCTGGGTTCATATGTGATGTTTGGGGGTGTTTGGCTCAGGGTTGGGGGTTGGTCTAGTCCCATATGAACCGAAAGTACAGAGGTTTGAAATGAAGCTGAACGAGTCCGTACAGAAAGGTCCATGATGGAACCAACGGGGATCTATAGAAATCCCTCTAAACATCTCCAGAACATAGCACGGGATGAGCGCCTTTCCATCACACTTCTTCAGGCATCCTATAGAATTGTCTAACAGAGGCAGAATTCTCTCTGGTTGTGTTCTGCAGGCTGATCTCTGGGATCATTATGATTTTCTATTCAATAGGCCATTCCCATAAGAGGGGTAGCAGAAAGCAGCAAATATTTGCCTCTTTCTAGCTGAGCGATGATTTCCCTGCTAGCAAAAGAGGCGGTTTTACACTGTTAAGTGCACTGGAAATCCAGGAATCTTGGCACCTGGCTGCCTCCCTTATGAATGAAGCTGACAAAAGGGGGTGAGGTCAGTATGTCAGGTTTATTCTCGTCACAAGTGGCGACCTGTTTTAAAAACAGACCAACCCAGAGGAGCTATTTCAGCTAACTTTCCAGAGCACTGGCCCTTTAAGGAGGCTGTAACAGGACACCCGAAGTCCTGGAGAAGTGTAGCTGAGTTTTCCTTGTCTCTAAACTGGCTGGTGTTTTCTTTTTTTTTTTTCCCTCCTCCCCTTTTCCCTTCCTCCAGTCCCAGTTTAATTTGCTGAACAGCAGCATGGATCAGAGCATCGGCAGCAGAGCAGCTTCCAGCAGCCCTTACAACTCGGAGCACCCCTCCAATGTCCCAACGCATTCTCCCTACTCGCAGCCCAGTTCCACCTTTGACGCCATGTCCCCAGCTCCAGTCATCCCCTCCAACGCTGACTACCCTGGGCCCCACCACTTTGAGGTGACTTTCCAGCAATCCAGCACGGCCAAGTCAGCCACTTGGACAGTAAGTTGCATGAGCTCTTGACTTCAGTAGAGAGATGCATGTATGTCTACAGAAATGTTTGCCAGGAATCCACATCAAACCCTTTAGGTCTCTATCGTTTCGCAGAGGGATGCACGCTGCACGTTTCTATACCGCGGATGTTGCAATAGCAGCTGCTAAATGTATGGTTGTTCAATAGTCTGCAGAGGGTATTTTGGTTGCCACCTTTAGAGGCAGTAAATATAACTCGAGCCTGACAAGCAAAACTTTGGGAAATCGCGGTGTTTATTTTCAGACTTTGTTTCCAGATACAGCAGAAACCCAGATTTTTAACATTTTATTATTACCTCTGATTTGTAATACAAAATGAATCACTCAAGTGCTAGGAGCCCTGGTGATAATTAGACTTACAGTCACGAATGGCAATGGCACATAATAAGGAAAGTGAACAGAGCAGCCAGAAGATAGTAGATTCAACAGTTGCATAGACCCATATCTACCAGTATCCCAAAAGCCGTCAAAGAGATGGTTTTCACAGCAAGTTTTGAGGTCAATGAAAAGAATCATCTCAGCAGAACAAGGGACAGAGAAATTATTGAGAGAAGAAGGGTGCTGCTTTTCTCATCAGAGCTTAGGTCCTAAATTCATGCAATAGGGGCTTTCGCATAGGCATAGTCCATAAAGAAAAGAAATGATTTACACTTATTTATTTTTAAAACATTTTTGTTCCAGACATTTCTCTGGAAACAAAGTATTCACAAAAAAACTCCCAGTGCAAGTAAAATACCCTATTCAGATCCCAGCCACCAAGGAAGGCCTGGGAAAATAGATATATCGTATAGACAGAATTCATTTCCCGGGGGACATGCCTGCCAAGGTATAAAGACTGAGGTAAGACAGCTGACATAGAGAGAGGGAAATGGGGTTTCCTATAGGGTTATGGTTTGACAATGCTACCAAACCAGCACAGCAGATCCTGAGCAACGTATCAGCCCTAGGTGTGATAATGACTTTTATTTTTGGAAGCTGATATGTTTAATTACTGTGAACGGCATTTTAATGATGGACAAAAAGATGTCTTCTGGCTGCTTAGTGTATGGGCTAAGAGCGTTGAAACCCAAATGGCTGCAGCTCCTATTCTGTTCCTGTCTGTCCAAGAGGTGCCACTCCTCTAGCTGCTGCTGCGTGTTGGAATGGAAAGTGCACACCGAATATTGCCTTCCGGGAGCATGGCAGGGAAGGGGTTAAAAGGGTGATTTATAACAGCTGTCTCCCAACAGTTTGTTTTGTAATTCTAGACAGCCAAGCTTTCTCATGAAAAGGAATAGGGAGAGCGGTGAGGGTCACCTCCACAGGGCTCCCAGGTGAGCAGGCCAGGAAGATTGTAAGCACCCGCAGCACAGGGCTGAGGTAGGGAACTCCGATCCCAGTGACTCTAGCAGTGGCAGCACTCAGCACACCGTGAGCGCTCATCAGAATGATCTCCTGGCAATTATATGCCAAAATATGCGGACCCTGGGATCAGCAAAGAATAAGGAACCATTAGTGTGTAAAATAAAGCAAATGCAAGGTAAATCAGTAGGACACTGTACTGACAACTCAGTCTTCCGCAGCTGCTTTAAGACTGCAATAAAACTTCTAAAACAAGGGAAAAATAAATCTTGTTTTAAAGGGAACATCACTTACTTCAGGGCTAGGCTTAAAGCGCCAGATTCTCTGGTGTGAATCCGTTGAGCTGAGGAGCTGGCCCAAACGTTTGGTGGGAAATATTTACTTGGCAAGCATTGCAGTTAAGAAGACAGGTTGTCTGGTTGGCACTATCTCCACTGCCCCTCTCTGTGTCCGTGAAGTGTAGATGAACAACGGAGTACCTCTCAGGATTAAGTCTGAGAATCAACCTTAGGCCTTGAGGGGAAGAAACAGTCCTAGCCTGTTCATCTTCCCTTCGGGGGAAGCTTCCTCAGAGAAATGTGAAGGTCAGCAGGCATTGCACGGGTAGATGAGAGACTCGGTACCGGGACAGGAGCCACGTAAGAACCTAGGCAAGTAGATAGGGCCAGATTTGGACAAAAAATGGAATTTTCTGCCCAAGTCCTTGGGATGATTCTAAAAATGACCAATTAAACATCATGGGAAAGTGTTCAGCTCTTTGGTGGTGACGTTCAAAAGGAAGAGACGCCAAATGGAAAGCAAACATAGGCTACTGTGACGGGTCTCATCACTAAGATTCCTCCTTCCTTGGGCACTCATGTGAGCTGGGAGCCGCTACATGGATCTGGGGTAACATTTTGCCCATCGAATGAGGTTTTATCAGATACAAAAGGCAGGACTGGTTTAATGGTGATGTCTGCAGCTTGACATCTCAGCGGCAAAGAGCAAAAGAAAATAAACTAAGCATTTCCCAAGGGGATTCAGTAGCTAACTTGGTCTGGTGTTCCCCACCAGTGATGCAAGTGGAGTGCATCAGCTAAAAACTCTTGAGAGACAATGAAAAGAGAGAGATGGTGCGGACTGCGCTAGCCAGCTGGATTCACCGAGACAGGGACAGATCCCGCATATCAGAAAATGCCTTTTGGGATTCTTACAATACTCCTGACGTTAACACACACAAACACAGGGCTGTGGACAGGAGCTATTCAGTACGTGTCAATCAAGGGAAAACACCGGCTGAAGGTGCCCTTTTCCTACTCTCAGATGCTCACTGATTATAGGATTTGCACCCGGAATATACACCCTGGGTGTAAACACAATGCCATGTCGTTACCACAACAGCAACAGTTAAGGACAGAGCAGCAGGTAAACAAATGCATTGTGCTTGTCGCATACAGCGCACAGCCATTGGCTGCATCACATCCCTTGTTCTGTTTCATTGCTGTTTTTCTGTTAATCCGAGCTATGTTGCTGACCGTTGTGTCCCAGGCTAGTGGGAGCTCTTTGTTTCTGGGACTGGAGATTGTGTTCTCCATCACTAGTGATCTGGGCATCCACACAGCACTGATTACCAAAGTCCTCTGCGCTCATGCTCTGGGCTCCACATGAAAGCCAGGATGGATTCTTTTGGGAGATATTCAGCTCTTCTTCACTTATTACAGAGTCCTGCTCAGGATGCTGGGATCTTCCCAGGACCTTTTACTGACGCAGGACAAATGATCAAAATCAGGATATTCCTATCTCCTGTGAAGCACAGTGGAAACTGCTTGCATTGAATTCAGATTGAGTGAAACTCTACTTAGAATGAAATAGAACGGAAGTCCCAAACTGTTTCAGCATATCACACTGTGCTGGCTGCAACTCTGGCTTATTGTGTCCCTACACTTGGAATGAAGCTGATCTGTGCGGGGGGAGGAGATGTGACTATCATGAGAGGCTAGTTTTCACATTTGGGCCCCCAAATTATCATCCCCAGTCATGTATTCGAGTGCCCAAATCTGCTTTAATACCCAAAAGGGGCATGTTAGCCCACATGGCTCAAACAACACTTAAAAATTAGCATCGAGGAAGTTGTAGGAACTTTGATACCACAGTGAAAGAATGAATATGTGGAATGAATGTGTGAGATAGACAAAGTCTGACTCTGCTCTCATTTACTCCACTGTAAGTCTGTATAATTGCACCAGGTAAAACCTGTGTGAGATCAGAATCAGGCCTATCATTTTTTTGTATTTTGTACAGTGGAAATTGTGGCAGATGCTTGGTTCCAAACATCAGCTGTATTGCTGGAGGGAGCATGTGACTCTGCATTTACCACTGTAATGTCTTCTCTTGTAACAAGTAATGGTCATGCTGGATAGGCAGTGAAACTCACTCCAGACTGCACCTTCATCTGACTGACAAGTATCACAATTTTGTATTGTCTGTTAAAAGAAAGAGATTATTTTCCAGGTCTGTTTTCTCTCCATTAGACTGCATGCTTTATCTCCCTACTGGATACAAGACTGGAGAATGAGTATTTGTACAAAGAAAATGATCACAATTGAATCAAGTGATCACACTCTAATTTCACTTGCTATATTCAAAGAGCCTATAGTCTGAACCAGTACTAAATGTGCATGATACTGTTAAAAGGCCAATTTCCCAAAGCTGAAAACAATTCTGAGCAAAACCGAGTGGGAGGAAATATTTAAACACAAACATGTGAATGATAATTGGGAATTGTTTAAGAATGCTTTTTTAGATGCCTAAAAACCCCACAATTTCACATTCATACACACACAAAAAATACTTCCTTGGTTATAAAAACTACCCTGGTTATGAGGGGAGGAGAAGGCATCAATAACTATATCAGCAATGAATATGAATCAGCAGTTAAGCAATTGATAAGGAAAGCTAAAGGTATCAGTGAAAAATCTGTGGCCAGTGGGGTTGAGGACAGTAAGAAAGATTTCTTTAAATGTATCAGGAACAAATGAAATCCTAGTCATACTGTAAATCTGATACTAAACAAAGATGGTTATACTATCAATCATGATGCAGAAAAATAGTAGTCAAAAATATTTCTGTTCTGTATTCAGAAAGAAGCAAGGTATTTTCATGTTTTACAGTGATAAAGAAATGTTTTCTATTCCATCAGTACCAGGAAGGATTGTAAACAACAACTTTTAAAGTTAAACATTTTAAAATCAATAGGATCAGATAACTTGCTCCCAAGAGTATTAAAAGAATTGGCCAAAGACCTCGCTGAACCACTAACGTTAACTTTTAAAAATCTTGGAGCACTGGACTGGAGGGAAAAAAGAAAAAGCCAGTGGATGATCAGCGAACCTCTTGGCCCATCAGCCTGACACTGATCCAGGGCATAATCATGGATAGGCTGATATGGGACACAATCAGTAAAGAATTAAAAGGTGGTAACATAATTCATTTTAGTCGGTATGGATTCATGGAATATAGGTCTTGTCAAACAGTTTGATGTTGTGTTTTGATGAGAATACGTCTTTGGTTGATAAAGGTAACTGTGTTGACATAATATACTTAAACTTCTGCAAGGCATTAAGTACTTGCATGGGAAGAAGATTTCTGGTAATACAGGGCTCTTTAGCCTAGAATTAAAAAACATAATGAGATCCAGTGCTTGGAAGGTGAAGCTAGACAAATTCAGACTTGAAATAAGGTGCAAATGTTTAACATTGAGAATAACTAGCCATAGGAATAATTGTATTTCTCCAACACTTGAAGCATTTCAATTAAGACTGGATATTTTTCTAAAGATTTGCTGTAGCTCAAGCATATGTTATGGGCTCAGTGCAGGAACCACTGGTAAGATTTCCTGGCTTGTGTTATGAAGGAGGCCAGCTAGACAATCGTAATCCATCCCTTAAAATCTGTGAATCTATGATTCTATGAGAGGGAATAATGGATAAAGGAACCAAGGCTTCCGTTGCAAATTAAGGGCTGACGTTGGTCAGAAAATGTTTCTTTAAGGCTTTTCCATGGGAATCTGCAGAAGATGCGTCTGAATCAGGAGTGCCTGTCCTGTGCTCTGACCATTAGACCAAACCTGTCTCTCAATGGAGCAGTAGTGGTTTCTGTCTCTTAATATAATCCTTTGGAAATAAAGTCATTGTTGTATTTTGTACAAAACCTCGGAGCTGGGTTGTTGTTTTTTTTTAACAATCTCTATCAGCAGAAGGCCAGGAGGTGGGACAGACACTGAAAATGAGATTTTTTCTGTGCCTTGGAAGGCCCCCTCTGGTGGCTTGTTTCCTGGGTGGGAGGAAGGGAGTGGATTGGTAGCTGTACAAGACAGGGCATGCAGGGAGCCTACTTGCTTGTTGGAAGCTGTCAGGACTCTCGGTTTCCTGGAGCTGCCTGTACACGCTAGAGCTGGGAGCCGATCTCGGCTGTTTTCTCACATTCAGCCCTTTGCCACGCCAGCCAGCTGGTAACTGATAGATAATTAGTATTTTTCTCTAGTACAATTTCAGCCTGACTGTGCTTCTCTCCCTCTGAAAACGTTATCGTCCTCACCAAAGCCAGTAGAACTGTTAATAGGGTCTTTGGCCTCCTGTGGCCTGACTGAAAAAGAGACCTAGGAATCAAGCTATCTTCTCCTTAATGATCAGGACTCGCTCCCTACATTCCCTGCTGAACCAGAACTGACCAAGGGTCCATCCAGGCTAGGATCATGGGCCTGATTCTTCATTGCCTGGCCTTGCTGATGGTTTATGCTAGCACTTTGCACTCGCCTCGCTCAGGTGTAGACGATACGACTGCACATGGTGCCGGGCAATAGAGAATCGGGTCCCATCTCTGGCACTGAAGTTGTCCCTCTCCATCATGGTCCTGGTGAGCTGTGGACATTGTTATTGGAGGAGGGAGATGACATTCACCCCAGACCTCAGCTGGCGACTAGGCTTGTGCTCCGAAGTTAGAAACCGGATAGCTCTCAAAATGCAGTGGAGCAGTGCAGGTCTGTAATCTCGACATAGGCACGGGGGGAATTTAGTGCTTGGTTCACTTTCATTGTTCAACCGCCATCCAGGGCATGGAACAAGCTGCAAAGGGAGACTATGACATCTGCATGACTGGAGAGATTTAAGGCTGGGCCATGAAATCCCTTCTGCCATGATGAATAGCCACAGACCTGGTGACCCAATACAAGCCCGGTCCAACCCCAGAACTAAGTCTGTTAGATACTACAGTGATGGACATGTTATAGGAGCCTAATTAGATCAATTCTTCCATGTCACAGCTGATAACATACTGCATAAAAGTTAAGGCCGGGGTCTGGGATGGGGAAAGCAGGGAACTAAAAATATCGTATTTGCTCATTAGAGAAGGGAGAGGATGACTGAAAATGTTGCGTGTCCCAAAAGTTTGTTGCTCCTGCTATAGTCATCAGTTAAAATACCCTGTAAACAAACAGTGGCAAAAATCTGTCTCCCTCTAGCAGCATCGGTAGGATCCTGGCCCCACTCCTTAATGATGCGGAACTTCCAATAGTCTGCTAATGCCCCTTAATAAGGGATGCGTCATGAGTCCCGGATACAGTGGTGTAGAGGAGGAAGGCAAGGTTTGTGAGAGCTCTTTTCAGCAGGCCCTGGGAAGACCTGGGAGCAGCAGACTGTTCTAACATGACTGTGGTATCAGTTGCATTCTCTCAAAAGGTTATGGAATGCACAGATTGATGTAATGCCTTTTGCACTTTAGCATGAAGAAAGCATTCTCCCTCCGTGGTGCTGCCAGCAAAGCCCAGTTAGACAGAAAGGGCAGCTGGAAATGAGCAGAGCTCCATCAAAATCTTCCTGAGCCTCTGCAAGCTCCATTCACCTTGTGTTACTCCAGCGAGGTCCTCTGATGTCAGTGGGACCCTGCTGATTTACATCAGCGGAGGGATTGGACCTTATTACGTATGTAGTAACAACAGAAAGTCCCGTGTGGTGAAAACCTGTCTCCTTCAGCAGCCATGAGCAGTAATCGTAGAAAGCATTTCCACTCCAGCGAGTAGGTGGGTTACATGCACCAAAATGCAGGAGCAATTTGCATGCATAGCGAGGTGTACGTTTTGCATGCACTTTTTGGTGCTTATGAAAATCTCTCCCTGTATTTCTGTCTCTGAACCAATGGAAAATAGACCTGAGCCTGGGGACTGGAACTGGGTGTAGGGGGAGCTTGACTCCAGACCTGGTAGCTGTCAGCATCCAGCCTGAGTTCAATGCCCTGTGTGAGGAGTGGGTGGCTATGAGGCCTTGGTGTGCCCATGCCAGAAAAGCGGATGCCGTCAGTATAGTCAGCGGCCGCTCAAGGCGATCTGCTGCCCTAGGCAACACTTGAGTGTGGTGCCTCCCACTTCTCAGGTTCGGCCCAGTCACCCCTCCTGTCAGGACAGAGGCCAAGTTTAAGCGAGTGCTGTTCCAACCTGGATCCTGGGGTTGCAGATTTGGCCCGACCATGGTAATGACAGAGGGGCAGCCAGGCCAAATCTGCTGCCTTAGGCCCCTCTCTGAAATCTGCCACCCTGAGAAGCCGCCTAGCTTGCCTGTAACTATAATGACCTCTGCATATGGTACTGATCCTGGGCATTCCCATTCTAGCCAGCGTGACTACCGATTTCACTGGGGTGACACTGGGGTGAGCCGGGCTCCGTGCATCTCTCTTTTCACTGGACTTTTCTCTCTCTAGCCCCCTCTGCTCCTCTTTTCATATTCTCCCGTGCATGGACCAGCAGCCCAACAATGCTTGAACTGGAGTCACACTTCCACACTCACAGTGTTCAGGTGGGGTTGAAATGAGACAAAATTCCAGCCCAGCGGGACTGTCCTTGGTGCACAGAGCACACCGGCTCCAGCACAGGCGGCGTTAACTGGCCACTGGCTGGTTGTCTTTCCAAAGAGCCCTTGGACTGCATGGGCCGTGAAGGCTGAACTTCCTTCTCACCCCGTCATCTGGGCTGTCCCCTCTCTGATCTGGCCAAAGTTCCCAGCTGCAGAGCTTGCACCAATGCAGTCTACACTGCGCCTATTCTGTGCACTAATAAAGGCCTGGAATCTCCCAGGTGTCAGTCAGGCACCTCTCACAACTAGCAGATTCAGTTCAAAAGAGGAAAATGGAAGGCCGGGACCTTTACAGAATCGCCGCCAGGGAGGGGGGCGTCATACAGCGCGTCTGATTGTAATAGTACTAGTTCAGCAGGGGGTGTTTTTTAAAGACGAGTGTGTTGATCTCATCTGGAAGGCTCTGTTTGCCTGCTGTATTTTCTCCTGCTACGTGAGAAGGATCAGGGATTTCCCTCTTCTGTATCAGAGCAGATCAGTGACATTCTCATACCCTCCTGTAGATTCTAGTGCCAGATTCAGGGGCGGGAGCAAAGTTCCTGTGTGTTGCCATCTTCACTGGCTTGGAGGGAGGATGGTCTTGTGGTTAAGAGACTGGAGATCTGAGTCAGTTCCCAACTCTGATACTTTTCTCTCTGGGTCTCAATTCCCCATCTGTAGAATGGGGATACAAATCACTTCTTTCTCCTACCCTTTGTCTGTCTTGTCTATTCAGATTGTAAGCTCTTTGGGGCAGGGACTGTCTCTTATTGTGTGTGGACCTATGGGCTTTGGGGCCTGTGGCAGGAAACTGACACTTGCTATGCTGATGATTGATTGGCTGCTCCCAATGTTTCACATTACAAAGCAAAACCATTTAAAATCTTGTTTATTAAGTAGGCTCCTTTTCAAAGAGATTTACACCTTGTTCCAGTGAATGAAATGCAGGAATTCTGTAGACCCTTCACTCACCTCTGTGTCTCACCAAACCTGCATCAGCCAATCCATGTCGGGCCTGACCCTGACTTCAATACCAAACCTCAAATAGACTCCAGCAGTGCTAGACTGAGCCCTCCCTATTTACATGACAGCCTGCAGCTGACCAGCCTCTCTCCTACACTCCAAATTCTGCAGTTATCAAACAGCAGAGACTTTAAGGGACACCTGTTTCCTACTGAGGTTTGAAATTGCTTGGAGTGTTAGGCAGGAAGATACAAAAAGAAGGTGTCAGAAGCTGCAGAGGGGATGACTCTGACACCAACAGCGGTGAACAGGGACACAGAAGGAGCCGGTGTCATATGTGCAGAGGGAGCAAGAGACTGGTACACAGGGGATTTCTGAGTGTTACGTGCCAATGATTATAGTCTCAGTGTTAGGTTTGGGTTTGGTTTTGCTGGTAGGAAGAATGGACCTGTAAGCTGGGAATTTGGTGCAATTACAAAAACAAGTACAAAAGACACGTTAGCCATAGTACCCAATTTACAAGATGCAGCTCTCAGGAAAAGCCACTTAAACTCTAAAATCAGCAGCGCAACTCTGATATGAGTGAGCCTTTCCTGCATCCCAAATGTGCTACAGAGCAGAGCAAAACAGTGCTCACAAGAGGCATCTTTCCCCACGAAGAGCTTTGCTGTGAAAAAGTATAGAAAAGGGTATTGTCCAACGTTTGCTGCATTCCCAAAGTCTGCTTTTCCCCGTAAGGTTATTTTCCAGCTAGAGATGTATCATGACTCCTTTATGGTTCATGAGCAGCCTGAGCAAATAAAGATTCCTGAATTCCAGGCTATGTATTTAAACACGTACGCGTCCAGTATATTATAATGCAAGAGCACTTGATCTTGTGCGTAGGAACATAGGATGTGCCACCCTGGATCAGAGCATCAATTCATTAGTTCCCATGGAGACCCATACCTGAGGCTATATGGGAGGGCAAACAAAATGAACCATACTTTACCTGTCCCTTTGTGCAATACTGTTAGGGGAATACTCCTTCCTGACGCCTGGAGTGATCAGCATATGTCCTGAAGCATGAGCTTCGATGCATTTCTTTTAGCCTGCATACGTAGAAACCCTGCCCTTTATAAAATCTACCTACAGCATTTCCAGCAGCAAGTTCCACAGTTTTGAATACATGCTGTGTGAAGAAGTGTTTCCTTTATATTGGCTCTAAATGTACCTGCCATGCATTTTACTGAGTGTGTCGACACCAGGGAGATCTTGGTGGAGGGGTGTTGGGGAATTCCCCAAAATGTACAAGTTCAGGTTCTGATGAGTGTACTAATAAAGAGGGCTGGAATATTGGTCCTGCTCAGCAAACAGCTCTGATCTCAATGCTTGGCTAGCCAGAATTTCCTTTCAGAAGGGCTGCTCGGGCCTCAGCCTGTAGACCTCTCTTGTGCATGAGGAACAAGGAAAATCCTTGTGAATGATTTTAAGAAGAGGGGCCACTACTTGAACCCAGATGTTTAATTCTTAGCTAAAAGGACATTTCACAATAATTAGCTCAATGGCTTTCAAGTGCCTTTTTGAATCCAAACTGAAAAATACTAAGCGCCCCTGGAGACCACCATGCCGTGGTGCACTGCACAACAATACAGAGAATGCACTAAAGCCCTGATTACCCACCCCGAAGCATCACATCTTTTCAACAACAGTAAGTCAGTGTCAATCTTGAGCTGTCAGCATCCGTAATTCTTTGGCCTCAGTAGGTCAGAATGCACCAAGGAGAGCAGTTCCCAGCTCTGCCACAGACTCCCTGATGATGTTGGAAATCTCTCTGCACCTTAGTTCCCCATCAGTAAAATGGGTGTAATAATAATAAATTTAATAAGAATAAATAATACTTCCTCCTCTCTCTACTTAGACTGTAAGGTCTTTGGGGCAAAGGCTGTCTCTGACTCTGCACTGTGGGGACCCAGTCTCTGTTCAGGGTGTGCTAGCTGCTACAATCATATAAATAATAATTATGCTAAAGATTAATTAGGAGCCGACTCCACGTCAAATTCTGTTGCCCTGTGTTTTTGCACCAGCTTTTTCACTAGATTCTCCAATCATATATCTTCACTCTTTATCTTCCCCCCCCCACCCCGCGAGGTCACCAGTACATCCCAAAGTAACTGCATTGTTGGGTTTTCTGCTTGCTTCTTAGTGGCACTGGGCTTCTGTGCAGACTTGGTTACGTGATCAAAGTAGCAAGCCAGTCAGCTAGTCAGACGTACATGGAAAGATTTGAAAAGAACTAAGTACATGCAGCTTGGCCAAGCAATGACTAAGAGAGGAGGTGAGCCCCGTGGACAGGTATTTTAAAGGTGTAAATGTCAGGGAGGAAGGGGAAATCAATTAGGGTAAACCAAGGGACTGTAATGAGGTGTAATAGGTGGGGCTAGCAATGCCTACGCACTAGGTGCATCCAGGGGAGATTTGGGGGGGCAGTATGACCCTCGGGAGTCTTGGGTTCTATTCCCAGTTCTGCTGGTTGACTTTGGGGCAAGTCCCTGCCCTTTGCGCCTCAGTTTCCCTATCGATAAAACGGGGATAATGATACTGATCTCCTTTTGTACAGAGCTCTGAGTGTATGGAGGAAAGCCCTGTATAGCCGCTAGGTCTTGTTACGTCCCATTATATCTCCAACCTTTTACTGTCCTGCTGGTTTAAACGTTCACTTCCAGTCATCCTGAGATCACCACTGTCCAGAACTAAGCAACTCAGGTGAAAACTCTGAGACTGTTCTCTTCAACTTTATCTAAGAGCCACGAAATCCATGTCTTTTCTTCAGGGGGGATGGGCAAAGTGGATGGAGAGGCAGTCAGATGGGACTGGGACTTTCTAGTTTTATAGACAGTCAAGGATGCATGTGAGTCTGTATCAAGCTCTTGTGGATGCCTCCCGTTATGGTGCACGTGAGGCACTGGACACATCCTAGCTCACGCTAAAAGGGAGACAAAATAACTTGCGATGGAATTTCCAGCTCAGTGAAAATTTTATAAAAACCAAAGATTAAAAAATGGTTATTAAAAAAAATTAGAAAGAAAAAAGCCCTGCAGTCGGCATGTCTTCCAGGATCTGTTGTAACAGATTTGTCCAAGCCGGTTAACGGTATTTGCGGTTTGCAAGATCCTACATGTCTGAGTAAAACGACAGACACGTTATTATCACCTCTCCACTGCGATCTGTCCAAACCTGTCCTGGGATGCAACTCCACAGCTGCTTGCTGGGGAGTACTAGGAAGTTAGCAGCCTTAGGCAACACTTTTCTTCTCTCTCTCCCTCTTGCCAGTGTAGTCCCAGGTTTTACTGGGATCCATTGACGGCAGTCCCCGACATGTCTTGAGTAGGACTTATGAGGAGACTGGAATGTGAAGAGGAGGAGGAGGGTGCACATTGCAGGGGGAGATAGTGGAAAAAAGTAATTGTTGGGCAAATCATTTCCTTCAAGAAAGAAAGAAGCAGCATTTGGATACAATCCTCCTGCAGCAGGCAAGTCTAGACGCTTCTGTGTCAACAGCTGAAGATAAATAAGATTTTATCAGTTCAGAATCTGTTGGGACACATCCGCCTAGCGGTTCTGCAGAACAGGGAGGACTGGGGGGAGGGGATGTTTCTAGCCGTGCTTTTCACACAGAATATTTAGATTACGTTTTGGTTTTAGGCACTCAAAGTGCGAAGGGAAAATTCTTTGCTTTTCCCTGTCCCCATCACAGGAAGCAGCGCCGGTAGATATAAGCAGTGAAGTATCTTCTTCCCTAGTGGAGTTTGGAATTCTGGCCCTCAGCTCAGGACGGAGTGCAGTAAATGGTAAAACTCTGTACCGGGTGACACTGCAGACAGTCTCTGACTTCCGTGGGTTTGTGTGGGGTGTTAGAATGGATTTCGACCACAGTCTCTGTAAAACCCTTCCTTGGACCTAAGCTATAGGTGATAAACGTCAGCCTTGGGATGGATGTTATTAGAGTTAAGGAGTCTTATCACAGGAGTAGATTCCATCACCAGGACGGAGTGTTTTTCTTTTCTGTCACTGGTGCAGAAAGCCTGCTCTGGCCCACCCCAGAAATAGCTGCATTTCAGAAAATAGAGGACGTGACCTCTATCCCATTACACTTTGGGATTCTGAAAGTGAGAGGCACTGGAAGAATGTATGGGATTAGATGAGAGATGTGCTTGAATAGTGAAAGGCTGTCATTGATTCACTATTTTGGCTCCTTTCCTACTATGCTGGAATTTCCTTGGACTTAAAGTAAAGAGGTTGCAGCAGCAGAGAAGAAACATCTAAGCAGGTTGAGGTCTGATTTTCATTGCAACAAATGAAAAAACTCTGGCATTAGAAACTGCATCAATGTGGTAAAAATTGGATTGAAATATATTTCAGATATAACAGGCTCAGTTTATATAAGGTCAGTGCTATTCCCATTATTTGCTATTAATTATCACAGTCGCTCCTGAGGCCCTATTGTGCTAGTTGCTGTACAAGCGTAGAGTAAGACAGTCTCTGCCTTTGTTCAGTGATAGAAATTACATTAATAATAAAGCTAGTGGAAGGGAAGATGCTAAAGGTCTATAAATACCCAAAGGGTAGAGTAGGAACCAAAAACAAAGGGAAGGAATAATACAGAGGTGACAGAGTGGGGAATACATTCAAGCTACAGTCTGTATTGGAAACAGAATCCGAAGAGAGAGGTCTCTCTGGTGCTAGACTAATCCACCTTAGGAAGTGAGAAAAAGAAGTCCTTAGGGCTAGTCCCCTGAGAAAGCCACTAGATATACACGCTGATTAAAGACAAACATCCACATTTAGTTTGACTATGTTCCACATATACCAGGGACAGCTCCTTTGGAAGAGGTCCAAGACTTTTTTTCCAAATACCTATTCAACAGCTCCTTTTAGGAAGCCATTGTTCTTCCTTCCTTTCTTTCTTTCCAGTTATCACCAGAATGGGAACAGCAAATGTTTACAACTAAGAAAAAGCAGAGTCACAATTTCTCCAAACTGAGACAAGAACCTTGAAAATAGGAGGTCAGACTAGATGATCACAACGGTCCCTTCTGATTTTGGAATCTCTAAATTGATGAAACCATAGTACAATCGCTCGGACTAAAGATGTATCTGGGGGCTATTGATATATGTGGAGTGCAAGCAATGCAACCAGGAGCAAAAGTCACTTTGAACTGTGGTAAATTAGGAGGTTGAGTTTTTTCCTCTGACCTGTGAGTGAGCTACACGATAATTCATATCACATAATACAATGAAAAAAAATCTATTTTAAGAGGCCACTTGTTTCAAAATATGTAGAAGTTGAGGGAATACAAATGAATAGCCAGAGTCTTTAATAGCTATTCCACTACTACATCTGTCAAAAGTGTGAGCGTGGAAAAAATGCAAGCAAGACAAGGTGGTGACTCTGGGCTAGTGGCTAATATCAGGCACTGGGACTTGGGATTCTCCAACTTTACAACTGACTTGCTCTGAACTAGAGCAAGTAACGTCACGAGTGAGTGTCTTAGTTTACCCATTTGTAAAATAGGGCACACATATCTTAACTAAAGCTTATAAAGTCCTTTGATATTTTAAAGGTGCTAATTACCATAGGTCCATTTTTTCAAAGGACCCAAAGGCCAAGACTATGGACTGAAATGCAAGTGCAATAGGTTATTAGCTCATGCAAATCACCACTTAGATGTCTAACTTTGGCACCTGAACTAGATATATGCAATTTTATGTGCATTATGATAAGTGCAAAAGTCTTGGGCTTCTTCCTTTTGAAAATCAGGTTGCGTAAGTGCAAAGTATTATTTTTTAAAATAGAAGGGTTGGTGCTTACACCAGCGAACATTGTCATTCAGAAAGAAACATCTACTCTTTTCAAAGGAATAACTTTAAGAGCAAGGCACTCGTAACTCTTTGCAGAATCTCACTGAAGGCAAAGGACATGCACAGGGGAGATGCATGAATTCAGTGGACATGGACTGGGAGGTGGTAGGACATCTGTGCTAAAGAAAAGAGCCGTGTATTGTATGCGGCATTCAAATGGGATCTAAAACAGACTGCAGCTCTCTCTGAGTTATCGGCACACGGTTCCTTAAAAGAATAGCTTGTTATTGTTGAAGGATCTTTGAAGACAATCCTGGAGCTGTTAAGACATGATAAGGTTATCGGTGAAGGCAAGTCTGTTTTCGGCTGTAGCTCTTTTGCCTGCAGGGCAATCGTTTTGCTATTTAACAGAGATTTATCCATGTCATAACATGGTATAATGAGAGCATGTGTTTCCGAAGAACTTACCATAATGCACCTCTACTCTTCCAGAAAAATGTTATTTCCCAGGCATGTTGGGGACTGCCCGGGAATGTCTACATGAAAGGATCCTTTGACAGGAGTTGTCAGTATGTTAACACCTGGCCAGGAAGAACCCCCACCGCCAATAACCTTTGTTTTGCCATGCTGCCTGCTGAAAATGAATGTATCAGATCACAATCACACAGAGAGTATGTAGGTGACAAGGGCGAAAGCAAAGGGCTCAAGCTCCTCCGTTGTATGCTCGCAAATTGCAGCTATGTATGTGTTTCAGGAGAGTATTTCAATCTAATCTAAAGTAAGTGTAAAGTCTGGTTTATATGCTAAACAGTATCAACATCTGAGGCACTGACTTTAGTATGTCATCAAAACGTCATCAGAGTCCGCACCCTTCATTAGCCTACGATCTGGTTATGTCATAGCATCACACGGAGCTCTACGGCTTTTATAACAGGAAGCTGACCGGGCCAAGCTGTGATCAGACAATGGCACATCTGTGTAACTCAGGCCAGGCTAATCCTCACTGCCCAATTCACCCTCATGTTGTATATACAAATTGTTATCAACTCCCTTCCCCCCCCCGCCCCTTCTTCAGGCAACTCCTCTATTTCAGGAGCTAGTTTAAAACTGCCCCTCTCTGTGTTCTAAACCTACCGTGGAGGTGATTCCAGCCAACTCCCTGGCTCTGTATCTCCTCCCTTATACCTTCACTTGCTCACCGGCCTTTTGCACAGTCTTGCCCCTGCTGGCATGAGAGCCGTCTCCCCTGCAGCTCCTGCCATCTGGGACAGTGTTAAACTCTCTCGGCATCGCTTTGTGGATCTCAGCTGAAAAGGAATCTTTCATTCCTTGTATCTCTCTCCTAACGTCTCGCCCCCTCTGCTAGTATTTCACTTGATAGCTGTGTTATCTAACCCTGGAAAGCTTTTTGAAATGCAGTTTAGAGGAGTGAAACCAGCCAAAGTGAAGTTGCATTGTTCTGTCTGTGGGAAATAGACATTCCTGGAGCTTGCTAGGGCCTGGGTTCCAGAGCAGAATTTCCTATATGAATGCACCCTCCCGCATACCCCCACAATGCAAACACACACCTAAAATGGAAATTTTGAATGCAGCTGCTAATATTTAGCGGCAGTCATATGTTAAGCAAATCCATCCGTCCACCCCTCTTCTGGGTTGACCAGCTATCTTGATAGGAACTGATAAATGCAGAGCTGTAGGGCAGCAGAGACCTTGAGACAGCTGCATTCTGTATGCAGGCACGATGAAGATAACATGCCTTGAGACAGGAACAAAAATCATGTCTAATTCCCATTGCCTTTTTATTGTACAAAACTCAAGCCAAAGGGGGAGTGTTTGCCAGAAAGGTCAGCTGCCAGGTACTCAGCTTTAGAGTCTAGTGTTTAGATCTTCTTTTTTTTTTTTTTTTGATGTGTCTGTGTGACAGTGGATCATGTTCAGTCAGATCTTACATTAACACAGCATGAAAGAACTCCAACCTACTTGAAAAACTACCTTATGGAGCTGCAACGCCAGTGAAATACAGCTCACAGCACATTGCACAACAATCAAAGAAAGGACAACTTTCACTATAAACATTGAGCAAATCCTCACTCTTACAGAAAGGGCTCTGGGATCATAAATGTCCATACAGAATCTCAGAATGCAAGCTGTCCTCCCAAAGGCCCAGCCCATGCACAGTGAAATGCACAAGAACTCCGTTATCTGCACTAGAAGGAGGAAGGGCTGAGTCAGCCGTGCCACAGTTCAAACCTATGGTTCCAAGGAGTCTAGAGATTGCAAACCTGATGCTCAGTCCACTAAGCTAGCCTCTGTCTCATACATATGCTGTCTCCATACATTTTAATGTGTGACTGTAGATGCCTTACAGTACTTATATGACCACATGCATATAGACAGCATCTGTCTTATCTAAGCCCGCATACACGTGCACATGATTAACTCAGATCGCAGTGATCTCTGATCTGCCTTAATACAGATCGCTAGGTTATCTGCAGTAGTAGTATTCCCTGGGTGGTTAGCACCAGCTGCCCTTTGGCCATCTGCCTGGGAGACAGGCTATAATCATCTAGAAATGCACTGGGTCCTGCTGGGTCAACTGAATGGAATCATGAAAACAGAATCACCATCTTAATAACCCAAACACACTCACAGCAATCATCTGTGGATGCAGCATCACCTGCCCATGCAGCTTGCAGTCCTGTCTCTGACAGTTCCACCACTGTAGGCCAGTTTCACACCTAAGGGTGCTAGGTGGGCTGCTACACCCTCTGGCTTGAAGCAGTAGTAACACCATGGTTACCAGCGTCAGCACTCCCACTATAAAACTGTCCCAGCACCGCTGCTGGCCTGGGAGTAAAATCCTGAGTGCACCACATGACTAAGGATAAAAGTGACCTCATCTATAGGGAAAAGGTAAAGGCTGGCTGGAGGCATGCCAGCGCTACATGGCCAGTGCAACGGAACAAGAGCCCCGGTGCTGCTCAAGTGTTAAGCTGACATCACCCATTGCAGCGAAGGCAGCTTGTCTACAGGCAGAGCCCTCTGCTCTGTGCACACGCATTGCCCAGGAAGCGGCAGGACTCCAGCTGCCTCACAATTCGACTTTTGCACGGTGTATCCTGATGGCTCAGGACAAGCTTTTAGTATCCTGGCGGGCGTCCTGCGGTGGTGTTTTTTGGCACAAGGCGTGTGTTGTTGATGATAAGATGCAGTGCTCTGACCAGGAGCATGCCCTGCCATGCAGGAACTGGCGCTCCGCCCTCCCTCAGCTTGCACCACAGTACGTGCGTGCGGGAGCTGGGGGTGGGGGGGTTGTGGTCTCTCAACAAACAAACAAACTCTTTTATTAGCTAGAAAGCAGCATCGAGGTAGGTGGGTGGAGGTGGGCCTCGTAGATGCGCTCATCAGCAGAAAAGGCCATTGATTTCCTGGCAGTGTGAGATGAGCCGCACGCGGATATATTTGAAGTGGAAGAAAGGGGTGTTGCACCAGAGAAGTTCGCCCTCCCTGCTTCTCTCTGTTCCCTGCTTTAAGTGTCCCATTGCGTCCCATCCCATAGACCCACTCCTCTGTCGTGTATTTTGCTGTAGCTGTATGAAAACTTGTGACATGCCAGTCACTTGCTCCGGGACCTTAGTGTGGCTTTTCCCTACCAAATACTAAAGCAGGGGACTGTTTCACAAGCACCCATCCATGCCTCACCGAGGCAGGGCACGTGACACTGAGACCCTATGCTTTGTGCCCCAGCCAGGGTGGGAAAGTTCCCTGGGTCTGAGCCATGCAGGGGACTGTCTGTACATCTGCAAACACCTGTCAGGCCCAGGAGTGACCTCAGAGGCAGCATGCCACGCAGCTGCATTGCTTAGCAGTCTCCAGCGAGCAGGGATTTGACTGCAACAGTTCTACTCCGCACTTCCTTCCGAGGAGCCCAGATCACTTGACAGATATTAATAACTCAAGCCTTATAACGATCTCCCCCGTGAGCTGGCTAACAACATTATCCCCATTGTTAAGGTGTGGAAACTGAGTCACGGAGAGGAGAGGTGACTTGCCCAAGGTCACACAGCAAGTCAGTGGCAGAGCTGATAATGTTACCCAGCTATCCCAAACCCCAACCCTATTCTGTAGAAACCAGACCTCTCTGTAGCTTTCCTTAATGCATGTCAGTCATTAGCATGCTATTGTCACTGGAGCATCTCCCTGGCAGCTCAGCGTCTAGGCATTGCTTGGGTGAGGAATGCATAATGGGCTTTGCTGACCACCTTGATGAGGTTCCTCTAGGGACCTCTGTCTAAATGCATTTCTAGGGCACCCATCACCAGCATAACTAGGCTCCTGGCTCTTTGTCCTGCTTGGGGATCTCCCTGCCCTTGGGAAACAAAGTCCCTGGCTTCCTCCTGGCTTTTCAGAGTCCTTTTCACCACTTCCTCTGGCTGCCTCCTTCACAGCACATGCTGGGGGCCATGGTGGAGGCGCCAAGCTGGGTGGATTTTGCATTGTGACCTATGCTGCACCCATCCATGCCCTGCCATTCACTGGCCCTATCTAGCTGCACCTCAGAACCAGCATTCATTAGCAGGACAAGAAAGAAAACAGCCACCCACAGATCTGGGGTGCAGCTACATGCAAAAGCTTTTCTCCCCCTCTTGGGGCCTAACTGCACCAGCTCAGTGCCTGACCATGGAGGGAAAACACTTTCCCCTTAGATCACTCCTCTTATAACCTCTGCTCCTGAAGCAATTCAGCCCAGCTGAGCCCAGCCCGCCCTGCTCTGGGAATTGCTGCACTGAGAGCAAGCACCTGTGGATAGTGCTAACCCCAGCCCTGCCAGGATGCATGCTCAGCTTTTTACCCATTGGGGGAGGTGACACTTTATTTGGCTGTAACTACCATGTAAGTGCTTTAGTACTTGCACTGTAACAGCCCAGGTCTGACTTGCTGCAGTACATGCTGTGGTAATGACATGCTCATGCAGATTCGTTGGTAGGCCCTACACTAATTGCTGTGTAACTTGCACTCTAATTTAAGGGATGGCAACTGGATTTACATGAGAAAGTGTGGCTAGCCCAAGGGAACTAGATATATTGTTGGGAGGTTTGGGGCAAGTCTCTGTGCCTCAGTTTCCCATCTGTAAAATGTGGCTAATAACACTTGCTCACGTTGGCAAGTGGCTATGCAGCCCTCCTATGAAAAGCACCATCTAAATGCAAAGCATCATTATAATATTAACTAGTGAGTCTCCAATGGAAGTGAATAGCACTCCGGGGAAACTGTTAACACAAGGAATTTGCTTCTCTTTCACATGATCAAGCACATCCTGTAAGAGCCTTGTGGAGAATATTTCAGTAGTAAAAATAAATTGTTTTCTGGATACAACTGACCACTCCAGCCACATCTCCCGTCACTCTTGTCTGACAGTCTCGCTCTCAATGGATGTTGTTTAGTGCAATGCCTTCAGTCTCTGTTACAGCAATACTGAGGTCAGACTAGATGATCAGACTAGATGCCTTCATTCTCTGCTGTGGAGTCTGTTATGAAGCCATAGAAAGCTGGACACTGGTGGCATAACACTGCACTACACAATGCTATGGAAGGCGCTCGGTAAGTGAGGCACTACAGGGGAACTTGTGCCCCTCACTAAGTGCTTTTGAAAATCACTCCCCCAGTGCCCCAAAGTGGGCCCAAGTACAGAAGAATCTCAGCATTACGAACACCAGAGTGTCAGGCAGGCAGGGAGCCGCAGAGCGAGAGAGAAAAAAAGCAAATACAGTACAGTGCTGGGTTAAACATAAGCTACTACAAAAATAAAGGGAAAGCAACATTTTTCTTTTGCATAGTAGTGTTTCAAAGCTGTATCAGTTAATGGTCACTTGTAAACTTTTGAAGGAACAACCACAGCGTTTTGTTCAGAACTACGAACAACCTCCATTCCCGAGTGTTCGTTACTCTGAGGTGCTGCTGTATTCAGTTGTGTGTGACTTATGTGGGTACTGGCTAGTCTGATGGTGTTGTGCACTGCACATGTATTGGGTTCTCTACAGCAGCTTCCAACTCAGGCCAAATACAGGGGCAGGACATCGCAGAATTACTTCAAAGAACAAAATGTGTAAATGCATTCACCGCTGGTGCTGTACTTCAGAAAAAACCCACTATGTGCACACAGCAGCAGCAGTTTCTCATGTAGCTTGACGTGTGAGAAAGGCAATGTACAGAAGAAGTGCTATATAAAGTAACTTCAAAGGAATACTTGTGTTTCTCAAGCGATTCCCTTTGCCAGCAGACAAAGAATCTTTACATTGGCACAATAACCTCAAAGTGGTTAGGACACAAAAGGCAACAACCTAGCTCTTTTACAAGTAATTATTTCAATTTGCTACGTTTCTGCTGTGTTGGCTCTTGGGTTGAAATATACAGAAAGCCGTGATTGGGCGGATCAGAAAAGCTGGAGGTAAATAAATGTCCATTTTTTTTGCACGCTGCAGGGCGCAGGAGTGCTTAGCTTGAGTGCGTTTAAAATCATACTTGACAACGAGATCATTTAGAGCTAAAAGTGTCCAAAAACTGAATTACCTTTTGCGTACTGAACCCATAGAGAATGCGTTGCTGCGGCACCTCAACCGGCGAATGTGCCAGTAAAAAAAAAGACCTGGCTTATTTCCATGTGAACATGCAGTGAGCAATGGACATGCTGCAATGCTTGGCTAACAGTCAGTGTTAGAAATGGAGAAGGAAAGACCGGTTAGATCAGACGCCAGAACACACATCAACACAAGGCTGGTCCCTATTGCATTGCTTTGTGCAGCGCAACTTTAAGTGCCCAAAGCAATGGGGCTTCCACAACCGCCCCTGGGGCTCTCTCCCTACATGGCTCGCGGCTATGAAATGTTTTGTGAGACTTGCCTTTCTTAACTTGGCAAGGAAGGACAGCCTTGTGGGCTGGGACTCTGGAGCGCTGGGTTCAATTCCTAGCTCTTGGTGCCTCGCCTCCTGTGTGAAAGAGAGAGAATAATCCTCCTGGCTTATATAGCGTGTAACCTCTTCTGCATAGATCCCAGAGGGGCCATTACCACCCTGATCCATTCGGTCGTTAGCTGTGTCAGTTTAGTTCAGTTTAGTTACATGGCGATAGGGCGCCCAGACATCCCGATATTAGGGGCTTTGTCTTATATAGGCAACTATACCCCTCCCTGAGAAAAAAAGTGTCCTGATTTGTCACACTTGCTATCTGGTCACCCTACATGGAGCTAGGCTGCTCGCTGATGCCATTTAAGCTGTGAATAGTAGCCCTGGTCTTTCAGAAGTGCTGCCAATCTAAGATCATAAAAGCCCCATCATATACTCCAGTATTGATCATTTTCCGATTGAAACAGCAGAAGGACATGGGCGTGGGTTTCCCCTGAGGATTTCACTTGGCTGTGCCTGGAGCAATCGGGTTGTCCCAGTCCATTATTAATCCAAACTAATTGTGCTTTAACTGGATCCCTCTGGCGTCAATATGAACTAGGTAGACCAGTGCTGCTGTTCGGAAGCCCAGCCCCAGGACTGAGCCCTGCCCTTGCAGGAGGAAAGCCTTCCCTACATGCTGTGAAGACTCTGTCCCTGTCTGGGCTTGACATGGGGTAATACTTGTTTCTTTCTGACCTGTCACTTAAAATAATCCTGCTGCCTCAGAGTGTTGCAACTGACACGGCCCCTCCTGCCCCTGCAGCACCCAAGATGCTCTGTGAATGCGTTGTGGAAGAGGGGGCAGACCCCCTGGAAGCCACGCCTCTCCTCACGTTTCAGGCTAGCGCACAGCCTTGCCCGGCTCTCAAGTCTTTGTACCATGGGAGCTGCAGGTAGAGCTCTGAGAAGTTACAATATTTTGTGCTTCTCTTGCACCTTCCATCCAAAGGATGTTTACGTACTGCCTAGACACTGCTTACCACCTGTGACGTGCCCCAGCTCATACAGTTGAGATTCCAGGAGATCTTGCTCCAAACGCAACCCTAACTGTTTAAGGGGGTTGCTCCTGTGATCCTTGGACCCCCTCCCTTCCATGGCGGTACAGCTGTAGGCTATAGAAAAGCTACCAGAAATACACTGCAGAGTGAGCATTTGTGTGGTACCTCACTCTCAGGAGTTTGAGTCAGAGAGCACCCACAGGGCAGCACCCACCCATCATGGGTGCGGGTTCAATGTCCCATGATGCAATGATTTATGTCCCGTCATTCCATGGGTTTCCGACTGCGTTTCACGGCATTTTTCAATGACCCCAGTTTCCTGAGCGCCCGCCATCTCTGTCTGAAAGAATGGATTCTGCATTGCTCTCCAGTGTTGTTGTCAGTATTCTGAACACATCGCGCCTGGTCATGCAGTGTGTCATGAGCTCCCAATCAGAACTGGAATCCGAGGCACCTGACCTGCTGTATGCCATGCAAACTAACAAAGCCCAGATTACTATTGGCATTCACGGAGCATCTGCACATGGTTCACCGTCCCTTTTGGGTGCGTGAAACAAGCACGGAGTGGTGGGAAAACAGCGTTATGTAGGTCTGGGATGCTCAGCAGTGACTGCAGAACTTTCGAATGGGCAAAGCCACCTTCATGAAACTCTGTACAGCGCTGGCCCCCACCCCGTGTCACAAGGGCAAAAAATGAGAGCTGCCCTCTCAGTGGAGAAGTGCGTGGCGATCACCATGTGGAAGTTGGCAACGCCAGACTGCTACCAGTTGATCGCTAATCAGTTGGGAGTCAGGAAGTTGGGCCATTAATCGCATTCTGCTACAAAGGACTGAGAGTCTTGGAAATGTGCATGAAATAATGGATGGCTTCACAGTGATGGTATTCCTTAGCTGTGGCTGGGCAATAGATGGCATGCATATCCCAGTTTTGGCCCTAGACCATTTTGCGATGGAGTACATCAATAGACAGGGGTACTTCTCTATGGTACTGCAGGCGCTTGTGGATCACTGTGGACGTTTCACTGCCATCACCGTGGGTTGGTCAAGGAAGGTGCATGACACACGCATCTTTAGGAATGCTGGCCTGTACAGAAAGCTGCAAGTTTCTTTCCCGACTAAAAAATTCCAATGGGGGATGTTGAAATGCCCATAGTGATCCTGGAAAACCCAGCCTACCCCTTACTGCCATGGCAAGCAGCGCTTCAATAACAGCATGACCATTGAATGTGCATTTGGCAGATAAAAAGCTTGCTGGTGATGCCTTTATGGCAGGTTAGAGCTAACTGAGGAAACTATTCCCATGGTTATAGCCTCCTGCTGTGTGCTCTAGAATATTTGTGAAGCTAGGGATGAAAAATTTCCCCCTGGGTGGAGCACAGAGGTGGATTGCCTTGTGGCTGAATATGAACAACCAGCTGTCAGGGCTATTAGAGGGGCACAACGGGGGGCCATTTGAATCAGGGAGGCCTTGAAGAACTATTTTGACAATGAGCACCAATAAGGTGTCTTTGAAAACAGCACTGTGCCATGCTATGACTGCTATCCAGCTTGCACTGTGTATCAATGTGAGGTGCAACCACCGTGTAACAGAGACAAAAAGATTGCTTATTCTTCACAGAGTATGTCTTTATTAAATAACAACTATTCACAACAGACACAAAAAGCAGGGCTGGAGGGGAGAAAGCAGTGCGAGGCAGTGTGAGCTATGACAGCTGGGTGTAGGTCCAGCCATTGTTCTGGAAGCTGTCTGAAGGGGTGGAGTGAATGGGGTACCGAGACGGGCCGGGAGTTTGGTAGGAATGTGCGTGCTCCAAGCGGGAGAGCATTTGGTGCATGGAGCTGCCCTGGTCAGCTGGGAAGATGCAATGCAAGCTCTCCCCGCCAACCAACCAGCAAGTGGAATTTCAAAAATTCCCAAGACTTTGAAGGGAGGGGGACGGAAGGCTGCAGGGCAGCAGAGCTCAAACTGATGGCTAGAGCGGTCAGGATGGACTTTGTGGGACACTTCCTGGAGGCCATTTACTGCACAATAACCAAGCGTGGTGTCTACACGGACGCTTTGGCGCCAAAAGCTCTAAGCCTCTCGTCAAGGTGGTTTTATTGTGTCGCAAAATGAGGGGAGTTGGGTCAGCGGGGGAAGAGAGGGAATTGCGGTGTATACACCAGCACTGGCTGGTGCAGAAAGCTGACTTTGGTTGACAAAGGGCTGTCGTATGGCAGCCACACCAAGGAGTGAAACGGGGCTTATTCCACGTGTAGCATCGGTTTAAGTTAATCACTGACATGAGGTGCTTTCAAGTTAGTATCATTATAGCAGCTCAGGCCAAAGAAAAGGGAGAGATTTCATCCTCTGAAATCAAGCAACAATAATAATTGGACTCCCCCCTGCCAATGGAAGCAGAACTGCAGCTTGTCTGTTGATTAGGGGCCTAAAACTCCCGACCGTGCTGTCTTACGTCTCTTTGCCCAGCCACTCAGCTATCCTAGTTAGAGTTCCCAGGAAGGAACCGGGAGGAGGGAAGTGTGTCTTCAAGAGAAAATCCTTTTATGGGTTTGCCACTGTTTGTTTTATTTATTTTTTTTATTGGGCAGGGGGGTGATTGGTTCCCCCCACACACACATTTGAAGGGGAGTTGATCAGATACTATAAAAGAGGCTCTTTCCTCCAGTCTGATCAACTGCATCCCGTTCACCCCAGCTTGTTTCAGCTTATCCCTGCAGGTAGCTGACTTGTGCACAACAGCTCCTCTAGCTCCTGGTGGGATCCCTGAGCAAGCCTGCCTGTTCCAGCATGTCGGAATAAGCCTCCCTCCCCGCCCCCACCCAGAGAAACCCCAAGAGTCTCAGCCACACAGCCTGACAAGGGCAGAGCTCTGGGGACTGAGCCGGGTATCCCTGCTGAGTGCATGCGGAGAGGAGGGTTATACGGGCTTCTAGAAGAGGCTAGGAAGGGGGCTGGGGAGGTGATTGCCTGAATGTTCTTGGCTAACTCCCAAGCCTAGCCCAATACGCGGGCAAGCCAGGGGCTCATCCTCTAGGACAGGCTTATAAAACTCCCGTCCTGCACCCACACACAAACTCCTCCGCAGCCAGGCTGCATTTCGTCAGGGTGGAGAGGGTGCAGGGGGTTATTGGAAGATGAGATTGTTGATTTCCCCTCCGTTGTGGGGGCAGGGCAGACGTCAGCCAGAGGGCAGCTGCAGTGCTTCCTTTGTAAGGAAAGCTGTGCCAGATCTCCGGCAATTGTTTTACATTCACAACGGCTACAGCGAGCCCAGAGGCGCCAGGGCTCTGAACTGTCCAGCCTAGAGCGGCCGGGGCTCAGCCCTGGCACAAATTAAGCACTGGGCAGTTGCCTTTGCAGTCCCAGAAGGAAGTTCTGCCCTCTGCCATGTACCTGTGCAGCCCCAGTGACTTGTTGGCCCGGCCCTGACTGGTTGCAGGCATGTAACTGAAGGCAGAAGGTGGCTTTTGGCAGTTGCTTTCCCCAGGTGACTGTAGGGGGAGCCATTGCCCTGCTTCTTTACCAAAGAATCATTTGCGTTGAGCTGCACCAGACATTTTCCCCCTAGCAAACCCTGCCATGTGTTCTGCATGAAAACCAGGTGTGCTTACCAAAGGCACGTGCGTGGCTTGTCCCTCTTGTGCAGCCAAGGTGCAAAAAGGCAGATGAAGCTGGCGCCGTGGAGGAGGAGGAGGGCTGCAGACCAGGTGACCTCAACCAAGAGACCTTTAAAAAAAAGCGGGACATCCAGGTTACAATCTGCCTTGCCATAGGGCAGGGAGGCACTGAGCCTGAGGGCCCCCAATGCACCCCTACCCCCCTGGCCTGGATAAACGAGATGGCAAGCTCTTGCAGGCAGGGAGCGTGTCTTACTGTGGATTAGCACCGTGCCTAGCGCAAAGGGTGGCTCCTCTTTCTGACTGGGGCCTTTCGGTGCTACCGTAATAGAAACAAGTAATAAAGGAGCAAATCCTATGGGCTGTGTGTTTTCTTGCGCTCTAAGACCGGGCTGGTCTGAGCAGTGGTGCCTGGATCCCACAGCAATGAGCACGTGAGAATGGAGACACATTGCAAATCTCCCTGACTCAGTCTCTCCAGTCTGATGCCATGATCCATTCCGCCCCCGGCCACCCTGTGGGCATGCCCATAAGCTCAGCTCTCCCTGCTCTCTTCCAGTACTCACCACTGCTGAAGAAGCTCTACTGTCAGATCGCCAAGACATGCCCCATCCAAATCAAAGTGTCCACGCCGCCTCCTCCGGGCACCGTCATCCGGGCCATGCCCGTCTACAAGAAGGCAGAGCACGTGACCGAGGTGGTAAAGCGCTGCCCCAACCATGAACTTGGACGCGACTTTAATGATGGTAAGAGCTGGTCTCCTGCCCCTCAAATAGCGTGGCAGTGTCTTTGTCAGCTGCCTGGCAGGTGGGGTGTTATCAAACCAATTATTCTGTTTGAACCGGTTTCATGCTGATAACCTGTATCCCAGAGCTTCCCCCAAACCAAGAGTAGCCCGTGACAACTAACAGGGCCCCATGACATCTGACAGGTAGGGTTCAAGACCCTCCATTTTCACTCCTGTACACGGGAGTCTCCCTCCCCTGGAGTACCAAAAAGCTCACTGTGAAACTACCTTGTTTTGCCTGATTTGTGCTGGGAGCCATCACCCCTGGCAGTCCCAGGACTGAACTGGCAGCAGCTGAGACAGATCAGGGCTGAGCAGAGGCAGAGCTAACGAGCCCTAGAAGGGCCTCCTGAACCAAGTGCTCCATCTGCACTGCGCTAGGGCAGCAGCACCCTTTACCTGAATGCTCCCTGTTTTGTCTGTCCTCTTGGCCCTCTCTGCCGGTGGAGACAGAACAAACGCCCTAGGCAAATTATTTCAAGCTCTGATCAACTTTCCTGTTAGATGTTTTTCACCTAACAGCCAAGCTCCAATTTTCTCAAGTTGCTGCTTGTGACACTGGGATAGAATTTTCAAAAGAGCCCCAAGTTCCCGATCCTCAAAGGTATTTAGGCATCTTACGTCCATTGGTGTCACTGGAAGTTAGAACCCTAAATATCTTTGGGGCTCTGGACCTATGTGACTTGGGAGCCTAAGTCCCCCAGACTTCAGTGGAGTGCAGCTACTTAAGTGCTTCTGAAAATTTTAACCACTGATCTCATCTCCCTTAAAAGAAGTCCAGCAGAAGAAACGCAGGGAGCCTGGTCTCAGTTTGGCTTCAGCCAGCACCCTGAGCACCTCACTAAACTCCACCTAGAGAAGACAAAAGGCCCCGAGCCTGAAGTATTGCTTGTGAGATTCCTGCCATTACACCCAGGGTCCCTACATGGGCGGGGGGAGGAAGAGTACACTTTACCGGGGCCCAGAGGCCCTGGGGGCCCGGTCCAGGCTGCAACCCCCATTACAGGAGGGGGTCCATGTTAAAAATTATTCTTGGGCCCTGATTACACCTAGCCTTCTGCTCCCAGCACAACCCTTTGCCTGCTGAAAATGCAGCCCCGCCCAGTGAAATGCAGAAGGCAAGAATGGGGCTGGTAGGCTTTTTGAAAGGGGTCACTCACATGGGGAGAAAAACCCAAATGAACAGTAGTGGTGAAAGCAAATCTTCCTGCATCCCTCGGTAGCCCGAGGTGACCTTTGCACAGGTCACTGGTGGCTCTGCACCATGGAAATGGAGCCACAGCAATGCCTTGCCTGACCAGAGGTTGCCATTGGGAACACTTTGAGCCCACTGGGCTGCTACAGGATTCTCCTGCCTTCAAGGTTTGCGAAGGACTCAGGCTCAGAGGATGAGGGGCAGCGGCCTGGAGTGAGCGTCTCTTGCAAGTTGTTTGTACTGGCCTTCTGTGAGGGGGCCCAGTCCTGGTTTGGTTCAGGCCTGCTGCTAACACCCAGTAAAACTCAGAGGCAGATGAAAGTAGAAGTCAGTTAAACAAACACTTTGGCTCCCCAGGAGAGTTTCACGTTTAGGTTTAATGCCACGCGGGGTTGAATTTTCAGGTCAGTTTTTATGTGGCCTGACTCAAACAGCCCCCTTTGGCCCTGGAGAGCAGGTGGGGCTGAGGGGAAGCTGGAGGGAACAATGTCTACATGTGGAAGTTGAACTGGTTGAACTTCCATAGTTTTTTTTAAAACCACTTTAGTGTTGCACCGGTACAACACTCTTTCCAGTTTAAATCACTTATTTTGGTTCAGTTTAACCCAATTCCTAATCAGCTTAAGCTAAACTGAAACGCAGCTGGTGTAAACCAAAATATGAGCGTCCATACTGCCCCAGTTTAACTAAACTGATTTTATAATCACACTTGTGCAACCTTCTCGGATTGGCAACAAGAAGGGTCTTTCCTCTAACTCTTCCTTCCACCTCTCAGGCCAGTCAGCACCAGCCAGCCACTTAATCCGGGTGGAAGGCAACAATCTCTCTCAGTATGTGGACGACCCGGTCACTGGAAGGCAGAGTGTAATGGTGCCGTACGAGCCACCACAGGTATTCTCTCTGCTTGAACAGGAACGGGAGCACTGGTGGGGGAAGGGTGAAAATAAGAATAGTAGTTTTCTTAAATACATTTACAGCTGCCACACTAATTCTGACTCTGCCCGCAGCAACCCTGCAGCGACTCCATTGGCACCAAGGTAGCTGAAAGCAGCAGCTGCCCTGTGGGATTTACGAGATGAATTTAGATCCCTGACAAGGTCCCTGATGGCCCTGCGGTGTCTGGAGCATAATATCCCTCTTGCTACCGCCCTGGTTAGCCAATACAGTGTGCGTGTTCTCCTTCCCTCTTAGGAGTTGCTAAAGCATCTCACTTTAAAAGAGGAGCTTGCTCCAAACGTGGTGCTCGCAGGGCAGTGTATGGGTTAACAGACAAACGTTGGACCCACTATTAACACCTCAGGGGCACACAAAGCCAATAACTGAATGAAATACAAATTGGGAGTGGAAAGCTTAGCACGCCCTCTAGGGTGCTGCTCAATTCATGCATTTGTTATGTTGATTTCCAGCTGCACTGTCAGCTGGCCAGTTCAATGAATGAAATCTCTAGGCGTCAGGGCCCACAGAACCAGCAGGACACAAAAGTAAGAGGCACTCTGCCATTAGACTGGCTACATACTCCCCCTTTGAGGGGATCAGAGCAAGGGGTCAGAAATCCAGCTTCCCTGCTACCCCCCAGGAATGCCGCTCCCACAACAAACACGCACGAACACCCCACTTCCCCTCCAGTTTGTGGGCTGAGAGACTCTTTGCATCGGCCTGTCTGCATCCCTGTGCTGCGTTGACTGAGTTCTGCCACCATCTCCCCTGGGCTTTTAACACCTCCTCCTAGCCACCGCCCCCAGAATGCTGACTGTGTCATTTCCTCTCTTCGGGGCAGGTCGGGACAGAGTTCACCACCATTCTGTACAATTTCATGTGCAACAGCAGCTGCGTGGGTGGGATGAACAGGCGGCCCATCCTCATCATCATCACCCTGGAGACCAGAGAGTGAGTCATTCTGAGGGTACCTGTGCTGCAAAGCGCAGACATTTCCCCCTCCCCTCTTCACCTCTGAGCCTGGCTCTCCTGGGGCAGTGAGGCGTGGTTAGGAGGTGAAGTTCAGCTGCGTAAATAAATGTGGCTCACCCCATTTACATCTGAAGATGAAACGTGCGGCCTGGGGAGAGCCTCAGCTGTGAAATAGAGGGGTTAGGGAGGTGGGGGTGCACGAGGCCTGTGGCTTCTCTTCCTGCACAGCACTGGTGGGACCTTTCAAGCCTGAAGGAAAACTCTTGCTCCTTCCTGTCTCCCAGGGTGCTACTGTATTAGCCCTTTGCCCATCAGAGAAGAGAGGCCCCCAGGGGGGGAAATCACCTCTAGCCAGAAGGACCTGCACAAGAATCTGTGCATCACAGGGCGAGCTTTAGCACCTTGTGTGCTGCATCCTGCCGGGTGTATTCACCTTGGCTTCTAAGCTCAGGAAATTCTTGCAGAGTGCCCTTGTTAGGTGTGCAGCGGTGGGGAATTGCTTAGCTGAAACTCTTCAGGAAACGGAGGGGGTTTCTTTGTTTTAGTATTTTCTGGAATGTTTAAAAGGTTTTTCAGTAACTGATTAACACAACGTCTACTGACAGAAACCCAGCGCCACAGAGAATTAGGTTTAGGCACAGTCTGATTATTTCCCTAAAAAAATACTGATTTTCGTCTGCTCCCCAGTGGCCAAGTTCTGGGGAGGAGATCGTTTGAAGGGCGGATCTGCGCCTGTCCTGGCCGAGATCGGAAAGCTGATGAAGATCACTACCGAGAGCAGCAAGCCCTGAATGAAAACGCAGCTAAAAATGGCAACATCAACAAGCGCAGTAAGTTCTCCTCTCGGGAAAGGATGCCTGGGCACGCCCAGGGAGAACCCCGCTTTGCACTGCCTTGGACTGCTGGGCTGGTGCCATCCAGGGCCCTCCCCAGGCTTCTGGGACAGCAGCAACAAACCAACAACGGGAATTGGGTGAAGTTTAGATTCAGAGCAACACCAGATCCCCACTTCATAACTCAAGTCCATCTGTAATAAGACAAACCTGGCAGTCAGGAAAACAAACAAGTGGCATTCTTACCCGGGTGCTTTACTGTCCAGATCTGTTTGGTCATTACCGTTATTAAAGGCAAGTGTTTGTTAGTGCTAAGATAGTTAAAGAACTAACATGCTCCAGGGCCTAAGTTTATCTTCGGCAGGCATCAGGAAGGAATTCCTTGCCCCCTCTCCTCCTGTCCATTATTGGCCACTTACATACAGAGGAGTTTTTGCTTTACTCTGAAGCGTTGCCTCGCCCAGAGGTTAGACTAGCAACAGGCAAAACCTGAGTGTAATGCAGGAGGCTAAAGTGGGAGGCAGAGGGAAAGACGTTTCTGTGTAAGCATATTATATTTCATCACTAATTCCTCCCCACCGCCTCCATAAATTTGGCACGTACTAAGCTCAAAGTGATCAGGGGTGTTTATGCGCTCATGGACCAGAGTGTCTCACTTGCCCTTTATCACAATGGTGATAACATCGTTTATTCGCCTGCCAAATATGTACGCTCCCGGCAAGTGGGTGAATTTAATGATCTATATCCATCTCCCTCAGCTTTATCAAAGCAAATCACGTCGGTGGTCCTAGGAACACACAGCAATTCCCTCTCTTTCTCCCCTTGTGAGCTGGAGTCATAGTTTCATTTATGCAGGAAGGTTTGCTTTGTCCATTTCAGGTTCCCCTTTAAAGAGCTTGGAGCTCCTTTCATTGGTAGTCAGGGAAGCCCTACCTGTTTCCCTGGTCCTGGGTCTGGCCGGCCTTCATTCAGCTGGGCCCTTTAGCAGTTGCCTGCCCTGCTAGGAGCTATAGCATTTGCTCGAACACGATTCCCATTCTAATGTTGTGGAAGAACTAGGGAGTGGCGGCTTAGATGATCACCTTTAACTTTATTTTCCCATAATGCTGTTCCCCATCTCCTTCCTCAGCTTTCAAACAGAGCCCCCAAGGGATTCCAGCACTAGGGCCTGGCATTAAGAAACGAAGGCATGGGGAGGAGGAAATGTATTATGTCCCTGTAAGTATCAAATCTCCTGTGGCATGTAGTGTCTGAATCCTGCTCTGGGAATGCAGTGGCACTGGCCCCTGGATAACATGTGGGGAAGCGGCTCCCAGAATTCAAGGTGCAATGGCAATGAAGCAATACTTTATCTAGCTGAAAGGAAAAGGCTGCCCTAGACTGGCATTCCCAGTACACAGCACTGAAGTGCTTTGCTTTGGGTGGCTGGCGCTTACAGTCCTGACGAGTCCTTACAGAAGGCAGACAAGGTGCAAAGAGCAAGACTGGTGGGGCTAAGCATGGGCACAGCAAAGAATGGGGGTGGGGGAGAGAAAGTCCACAACAACCGGTGAGCACTGAGCAGCAGGAGCTGAGATCCAGAATCACACCCTGGAATTGCCTTGCAATCCTGGAGCAAGACAGCCTGCTCCAAAACAAGGCTGCTAGTCACCTTCCTTCCTGATCCCACTGTGGCAAGAGGGAATTGGCCCTTGTGTGCCTTTGGCTCTGCTTCCACTGCCAGGGACTTGGCTACCCCAGCTGTCCTGCTGCTGGGGGAGGGGACACGATATCAGACTCCCACTCTACTCCTGCTGGAAGGGGACTAGAAGAGACCAGGAGTTGCATATTGAAGTCCTCGAGGATGGCTTTCCTATGGAGCTCCGGGCAGCGGCTTGCCTGGCTTGTGCGTAAGGCCATCCTCACATTGTCCTTTGAATGGGCTGGGTAAAGGAGGAGGGAGGTGGGACTGGCTGTGAGAGAAGGCCCTCTGCAAACTAACAAGTGCAAGCTTGCCTTGGTCCTTCATTCAGGTTCGTGGCCGGGAGAACTTTGAGATCCTGATGAAGATAAAGGAAAGCCTGGAGCTCGTGGAACTAGTTCCCCAGCAACTAGTTGACTCCTATCGGCAACAACAGCAGCAGCTCCTGCAGAGGCAGTAAGTACCACAGCCGCATTGTCCATTGTCACCACAAGGGGTCTCCAGAGATACGGCACAGAGACTAAATCCTTAAATGCAAATTAAGCCACAAGACGTAATGGGGAGCCCTGACCAGACACACCCGTAGGGTTCTTACGCTTTGTGTAACTAGGGGAGGTGGAGAGGCCTCTACCACCTTCCAGACACCCCCTCAATTTGATTCCTCCTCCGTAGTCACCAATATTGGGTGGGGGTGGGATAAGGCCTTCATTCTTCTCTCTTGAATAAACTATTGTTCCTCCTTGTTTATTAATTGTTGCCTTGAATGTACACTTGAGAACGTGCATTATGATAATAAAAGCCAGAAACCAGATGTACCTTAATACTGCTACTTAACTCTTACGTCGCACTCTTCAGCCACAGAGCCCAAAGCAGTTTACAAAATGGTGGGTATCGTTCCCGTTCTACAGAATAGATCCATAGGTTCCAAGGCCAGAAGGGACCATGGTGACCATCAAGTCTGACCTCCTGGATAACACAGGCCAGAGAACTCCCACAAAATAATTCCTAGAGCAGATCTTTTTAAAAAAACAACCCATCTTGATTTAAAATGGTCAGTGATGGAGACTCCACCATGACCCTTGGTAAATTGTACCAACGTTAATTACTCCTGTCATTAAAAATGTACACCTTATCTCCAGCCTGAATTTGTCTAGTATCAACTTCCAGCCATTGGACTGTGTTATATCTTTCTCTGCTAGATTGAAAAGCCCATTATTAAATATTTGTTCCCTATGTAGATACTTATAGACTGTAATCAAGTCACCCCGTAACCTTCTCTTTTGTAAGCTATGAAATCTGATTAAGCAACAGCAATGAAAAAATGGAATGCAGAGAAGGGAAGTGACTTGTCCAAGGACACAGACATAGTGACTTGCAGGAACTGGGAGCCCCGGAGTTCTCATTCCATCTCTCCAACTGACTCACTGTGAGAACTTGGGGACATCACTTCACCTCTCTGTCTTCACTTCCCCATGTATAAAATGGGGATAATTCTGCTCCCTTACCTTATAATGAGGTTGTAAAGGGCTTAATAAAGGTTTGAACAAGGCACTGGAGATGGAAACTGTGTAAATGCTAAGTATTTGGATCACTTTACCTATTAGGGTAACTGTACTAGGGTGAAGCCAGCTGTTCTGCATCCCAAGTCCATCCCAGCTGGACAGGTACAGAAATCGGTTTCCTCACTAAAGGGGGCGTCACAATTTGCACCAGTGCAACGTACCCCAGCCTTAAACCAGTGTAAATCATGTCTACAGCTGGGTTTTGCACAGATGCAGCTATGCTGCTGGCTAAAATCTCAATGTGGACAAGGCCAAGGTGGCCGACTGGCAATACCCCGGGGGAGTCCCTAGAGAGGTTTGCTTTGTTCCATCTCCAATGGAGTTGGACTGACTGTGCCACTCTTCCCCATCAGGAGTCACCTGCAGTCACCTTCCTCCTACGGTCCACTCCTTTCACCAATGAACAAAGTACACGGAGGAGGGATCAACAAACTGCCGTCTGTCAACCAGCTGGTGGGGCAGCCACCACAGCACAGCTCCAACTCCAGCCCCAACCTGGGCCCCATGGGTAAGGCATCCCAACTGCCACTTGACATGGGCTCAGCAATCACAAAGGGCCAAGAGGCCAGCCGCCCAGCCAGCAGCTAGACAATATGTAAAGCAGTACAAAGCCCCCGACGCCGAGCTCCAAATTCATCCTCCTCCACGTCTCCCAGGCCAAAGCAGAGGAGGTTACCCTAGACTTGGTCATGAGTAGCTTCTGCAGCTACGTGGCTCGGAACAGCTCACCATGCCAACAGCTGGGAGAGCCCCGCACAAGCCACGCTGCCCCGAGCCATATGGTAGCTGCTTGTCTCCAGTGGTTGCCCCTGAATCTGTGGGTTGTGAGGGTGGAACCTCCAGCTTCTTCACCCCTCTCTCATCCAGTGAGCGACTTCACAGGGAACCCTGCCAGTCAACACTGAGGTTCTCCATTCCCTGCGGTGGGTTATTCCTGCAGAGGGGAGAATGGGCCTCCGTGTGTAAGATGGAAACCCTTCTGCTCTTTCCTGTGCTCAGGACCTGGAATGTTAAACAACCACCCCATGCAATCAAACGGAGACATGAATGGAGGCCACTCCTCCCAGTCGATGGCTTCAGGCTCACACTGCGCGCCTCCTTCGCCCTACAACCCTGATCCCAGCCTCGTCAGGTAGGGACGGCACCAGACGTGTGTTGTGCTGTGCACTGTCATTTCTTGCTCTTTGCCTTCACTCTATAACCTTCAAAAAGTCTGTCTAGCAACTGGTCAACTGGCCACTAGTTCCAACTGAGAAATCACTGCTTGTGAAACCAGAGTTTTCTCCTCACCCCTCTTCACTTCAGAAATTGTCCTCGCCAGCCCATTGCTGGTTAGAAACACAAATCCCCTGCAAAGATCCCTGGCTAATTCACTTTCACAAAGTTTATTCAAACCTTGATCCCTTTAGCAGAATGCTACAAAAAGGCACCTTGCCCTGCTCGTCAGAAACTGGCCTATAGCTTTGCAGATCTTCCTTCTTCCCCCTTCCGAACCAATGGTGACTGGAAATTGCAGTGGAGGATTTATGTCCATACATTAACAGGTCTATAGTCAGTGATTGGATGTGTCAGTTCTTTAAGAAGGCAATCTGCTGTTTTTCCAGATGGTCTACCAGAATCACTGAGTAGCACAATCAGTGCTAGCATTTTGTAGCTGTAGCCAAGCTCTGTACATAAAATAATCCAGAACCAAAAGTTATAGTGCAAAGATTAATTGTTGCTGACCAAATCACTTAAGGTCAAATTCTGCAACCCTTCCTCAGTCAAGTAGCTCAAAGGGGGAGGGGGGCGGAATTAGTCCCTGCAGTAATGCCATGTAAGTCATTTAACTGAGACCATTGAAGACTGCAGAAGCCAGTGGAATTATTTTACAATGAATGTGGTCCCATGAGCTGTACGTGCACAACATTAATGCCAAATTAGTTCATACTTTTCACATGGACCAGTCACAAGAAAACTCTGACCAGGAGTATTAAGCATCCCTGAAATGGGTCCTTGCCATGCTTCCAATTTCTTGTATCCCACACTATCAGAGTAGCATGAGAAGAATTGCCAAGCCTTTAGAAGAAAGAAATGAGTCCACTAAAACATCCCCATGCCCTCACATGAATTCATACGTGTTTTGCTCCACTGGTGACATTTGAGAACACAGCGTATATACCTGACAAGTTAATGCCACTTTATTTTCAAAATTCTTTCTGCAGTTTTTTAACAGGCTTGGGGTGTCCAAACTGCATCGACTATTTCACCTCACAAGGGTTACAGAATATTTACCACCTGCAGAATCTAACCATAGAGGTAAATGCTTTGGGAAGATCTCTTCTTACCACTTGTTTCTATCAGCTGTTGATCCTAAAACAAGGACAAACAAATAAATAAAGGAAATAAATGTGCACCTACCTATCATACAAGCTTTATATTCCCCATGTTTTATGTTTCCCAATTATGCATTCTTTCTAGTCCTGTGGATTTAGAACACTAGGACAATAGGACAATTTAGAACAATAGAAGAAACTGTAGTATTCTTGACTGTTAATTTTTCCAGGCTGTAGGATGCAAGGCCTAACAGAGACCAGAATTAAGAAAGAAATGCAAACAAAAAAAACAAAAACAAAAAATGAAAAAAGGAGGATTCAGGTGCACTCTTTCTCCTCACTCACACTTCTAAAAAAAAAAGCCAAAGATACAGAAATCAAATGTTAAATAGCTTTTCACTAAATATGTCTCCTGCACTCAGAGACTGCCCATAAGCCCATTGAGTCAATGGAAAGACTCCCAATTGATTTCAGTGAGCTTCTGCTCAGATCTGCAGGGCCCAGTTGTCACGTTACTGCTTCCCATGCAAATCACAATTAACTGCACTGGCCAAATGGAGTTACATTAGCAAAAAACAAGAACAAACAAGGTCAGAATCCAGCTTTTTGCGTTTAGCAATTTTGTTTCAACCCTAGGACCTGATATTGTGGGCTAGTCAACAGCTGGTTTTTTTTTTAAATTGGTACATTACATGGGAACTATCCTAATTTTTGTCTAACCCCCTTGCCTCTGGGTGGGGTGAGTTTTATTCTAGCTATTTCTTGGCTGAAGGGCAATCTCTTGGGCGAGGAGGAACCAACTTTGCATGGCATTCACCTGCCTTTGTCACTGATGAAAATTGTAAGGTCATCCAGACAATCTTGACATCAAAGAGGCAAGGGGCTCCCTTACTCCATTAATATAACCAGAACACATCATTCGTTCACACTTTTCACCTGCGACAGACCCAATTAAATCCCAGACTCAGTATGTTGATCAGCACTAAGCTCTTGTCCTGACCCCATCTCATTCTTAAGAAATTTGCTGCATGCCTTCCCTAGTCAGGCAGCTCGGAACCAAACAAGAACACAGATGCTATCATTATTAAAGACACAATGATTTTTCATTGGTAGCTGGGGCCAGTTGCATAGTCTTAGACTAGTTTTGGAACATTTTAATAACTAACCCTGTAAGTGATTTTTTTAATCTGCCAAAAAGCACATTGCTGGGTTGTGTGTCTGAGTTGACATTTTTAACCCCCCTAATTACATACTTACTTTCTATGGAATTAATGCTCGCGAGTGAGTCTGTGTGTTTGGAATTAATGTGGAACTCTAGCAGCAATTCAATACGTCTGAAATACAAGCCATTTGTATTTGTTCTGATGCAGCCTCCTGCATGTATGACACAATCCTGACGTTTTCATGCTTCTGTTTAACATTATGACCGTACCACTTAATGTCTGTGATGAGTAACATGATAGTAAACATGACTGTATACGTTAAGGCACAAGAATCCCGTGACTTCATATTGGTATAGCACAGAAATAACAGGCATCCAGAGCCTCTCATGCATCCCAAGGCAACCTTTGCCCATCCTGTCAGCGTTTGTGACCTGGGATTTTAGTTCAAGGCTTAATCCAGGTTATGAACATAGAGGGGAGGGAGAAATAATTGCAGGCAAGCTGGGCTAATGATTTTCTCCTTATTTCAGTAAATAGAATGAACTGACACCTCACATGGGGCTCTGTGACCCGCACAGTGAAGGGGTTCTGCCTCAAACTATCCGTTTAGTTAATTAGATTCATTTAAAGCAAAGGAATTCTCTTTTCCTTACCACAATTATGTGGTGTATGACCCAAAGCCGTGATCATCTCATGTTTAATTACATGGTTATACCCACGCACATTTACACATTTAATGGTCCATGAGTTTGCCCCTATCTTGCCTGTGCTGTTTAGCAAATACATTTTTGAAAAGACCAACCTTAGTGATGTTATTGTTCTAGGATCTTGGAGCATTGAAGATTCCAGAGCAGTACAGGATGATTATCTGGAGAGGCCTTCAGGAACTCAAACAGAGCCATGACTATGGGGCCCAACAGCTTATCCGCTCCAGCAGTAATGCCTCCACCATTTCCATTGGCAGTTCTGGTGAGCTGCAACGGCAGCGCGTCATGGAGGCGGTGCATTTCCGTGTGCGTCACACCATCACTATCCCTAACCGCAGCGGGGCTGATGAGTGGGCAGACTTTGGCTTTGACCTCCCAGACTGCAAATCCCGCAAACAGTCCATAAAAGAAGAGTTCACAGAGGGCGAGCTCAACTGAAGGTCTCCAGTGGTACAATAGCAAGAGACCAGACATGGAGATTTAAAGGAATAGGGAAAAATATAGAAACCCAGCATGAAAAATGGCAAAACATTTCCAGCTTTGAGTGTCTGGGAAAGTATTTTTTTATACTCACGAGATGGGAACTCAGAGCTGTGTGAGAGGACATGGGCCTGGGACCATCCTCAAGAGGAAAATTCCAGTGGGTTAATGACAGGGGATCAAGGGGAGGAAAAGGGCAGCCCAGACACAAATCTCTTAATGGGCTGTACAGATGTTTTAGCCTCATGTGGCAGAGGAATATTCACTTGCCAATGTACCATGCTACTTCACAGTTTGCTGGACCATTTTTGCATCAAACTCTAATGCAAAGGTAAAAAAACCACATTTTTCTTTCATTAACTCTAGCCTGCCCCACATTCCATCCTATCCTTGCTCTGTCTGCTAAAGAATGGCTGAATCATAAAGACCATTGTCTTGTGAAAACAGGTTTAACCCTCAACTGCTCCACTTTCTTTAGGGATATCTGCCACTGACTGATACCCTAGAACAAAAGGACTTGCTTTCCTGATGGACTGCCAAAAAGTATTTGTTTCTTTTGGTTCTTTGTAGAGCAGAAAAGCAACTTATTTGCTGATTCCAGACTGTGTGCATGTATCTAAATGATATTTGTGTATATAGACACACGTTGTATATACAGTATATTCACTGTGCTGTATGGAGAGATTTATTTTCATGTATGCTATAAACATATTGATAATTTCCCCTAAATAAGACACTACAGTGTCATCATTAAATTAACTTCATGCTCTAGCATGTAAACATTCAAAAACCTGTTATGTTTTAAGCCTTAATTGTTAAAAATTCAATTTTTTTCATTTGGATTTCAAATATGATTCTGGAGAGGCAAATCCTTGAACCCCCACTTCTGGGAGTCAGAGGATTCTGTATAATTAATTGTAATTATTCACCCAAATCTTGCTCAGAGTTCCTGGTATTGCCAGAACTCAGATATTTGTAGCACAACATTAATTTTGCCTTAACCAGTAATTTATGGGTGTAAAAAAAAAAAATTGGATTTCCCACTGTTGCTAATCATCCCCATTTGGTAAAATGATTATATTTTCTGCATCGAGTGGAAATGGTTTCTTCCTTCGCTACAGTTCCTGTAGATAGGTGTTTTGTTGATTTTCCTCAAGCCTTTGTTCCTCTGCTGGTTGAACTTAAAAACTCAGCAGGAAACAGTCAAGCCTGCAGATGTATTCATCTCCATGTCTTGTGCAAGTCAGCTGGAAATTCTCTATGTGAGATTCTGGGAGATACCTCTAAGAGGCACAGCACAGAATTCACAGCTCAGGCAGAGGAAGGCTGATGGTGACTTTAAGCCAACTTTGCACCCTCCCGATCCTGGGCTGCGCTACATCTTCAGACACAGTTTAGACAGCCCTGGAGACCTAAGTTAAGGCAGCTTGGGGCTTCCACACTGTCTGGAATCGCCACAGCACTGCAGCCCTGCCTTTGGCATATCCCCTCTGCAGGGGCTCGCAAAAGGGCCCTTGAAAGAGAGCCTCCCCTTTTTTTTTTTCCACAGTGCTGGCTGTGGAACTCTATTAGCATTCCTTAATGCTGCTTTGGGCCTTTTACCTGGCACAAAGGGGCCAGAACTGGGATAAGGATTTCACCTATGAGTTAAATACAATGTTCACCTCATAAGATCTACCATCTCCTCTCAAACAGGATGGTCTGTCCTCAGTCTTAGGAGAGGCAGTGCCACAGGGAAACTGAGCTGTACCTCTGCAAGTGCCAGCACAGTAGCCCAAGCATACTTGTTCCTGCCCCATTTCTACCCAGATTCCCCCTTCTCCACAGGTAGCTCAGGAGCTTGGGAAGGCAGGAAACCATGCATAGGAGCCACTACTCTGTTCCTTGGAAACTATCAGCTCACTTTCCACTGGCTTTTACCCCAGTCCACTAACCGAAGAGGATGGGAGCCGCCAGTCCACCATATTGAAAGCTGTACACTTATGCACACTGTACTCTTTAGGGATTAGCACTTCAGGGTCTTGCTGAGCTGTGAACATTCGCTTTCTAGTAGTAGCAAATTAAAGCACTTTAATGCTTTAAGTTTTTAAAAATAATCATTCATGTTTTCAATGTTAACTAATGCTTTTTCCAGCAGTATTACTGGATATATTCCAACTCTATTAATAGTATTTTTTGTAATGTTATCTTTTGGAAAATGTGTTATTTTTATAGCTGTGGTTTGTTTTGTTTTTGGTTTTTTTTGTAACACAATAAAACACATGTCTGAAATACAGTGGTTCTGATGGAAAAGCAGCTCCTGGCTAGATAGCCTGGGAATGGTCTGATAGTACTAATGTCCTGGTCTCCCACTTGGAGAATTACCTTCTGACTTTCAGAAATGGCCCGAAGTTTCAGCAGGAAAGGTGGAGCTCACTGGTGCAATTCAGTGAGTAGTGTGAAGATAAAAGGAGCAAAGGACGAAAGTACTGACCTATGCTAAAGTAAAATTAAGATAGACTTTGAGTGCATTGAGCAAACTGGTTGTAGGATCCCATCATTCAAAACAAGACATGGCCTTCATCTGTGACTGGGGAGCAGTTGTGGATGAATCTTGGCCAAGTACATACAAAAATTCTACCTCATTTCTAAAAGGCTTTAGCACACTGCTGCTATTTTCTGCAACATATAAGCAGATGAAATCTGAGGCCGTACTTAAGAAAATTACATTTAGGAAAGTGTAAATTTAAAAAAAAAAAAACTATAACTGGATCAAACATTGAATGCAAAAAGAAAACAAAACCCAACAAAGGAAAAATATTAGCTTTCAATTTAATAAGTGACTATCTTGGTTTAATGGAATTTGGGGGAAGAGGGTTATATATGAACCATCATTCAATAAATGGCCAGAAAATATACCACAAATCTGACAGTAACTTTCATCATCATTAATACACAGCTTTCTTTGGGTTTGAAAAAAAATGACACTGTTAAAAAACAATTTCCACAAGAAAACTGTTTAGTTATAAATATCACAGCTATTTCTAGTTTTAGTAATATATACTGTATATATAAGAATTGGAAATTGACAGAGTTAAGAAAATGTTTTAGGAAGAAAGAAATGTGACATTTATAGGTGCTACCACATTCAATGGAAGAATGTTATTTTAATACAATTTAGAAAACCTTTTTTAAATATTGAAAGCCAGCGTATGAGAAATACAGACAAGAATAAAAAAGTCAAATATATAAATTTCAGTAAGCTCAACATAAGAATAAAAAGTTACAAACAACCTGGTTTAAAGCAGACTCACCTATTATGGAAGGCACTATTTTTTTCAGTGATGTGTAAGCCATATCTGGTGGACTGTAAAAAACATGTATATCATATTCCCTTTCCCCACTCAGGGAAGACAGGTATTATTTAATTTTCCTATTGAAGAAACATTGAAACTTGAGGTTGGATTCAAGCAACCAATCAAACGGTTGATAAACGGCACTCTCTTTGTTGCATCCATGTGACAGACACGTTTCTTAGTAATAGATGTTGTACAGCACTACCGTATAGACATTCACGATTTAATTCTAAAACAAACCTTTATTTTTAATAGTGATGCAGTGTTCATATAGAAATGCCCAACTGTATGATTTGCTCTCTAAGATAGTCCAATTTATAGCATGCCTTCCAAGTTTCTTTCATCTCACTCCAGAGCCAGGTTGGTAGGAAGTCTCCCTGCCTGGGCTTTTTTTCAAAAAGATAGATGTTCACAACAACTTCTCAGCTATGTTATTTCAAATCCACAACAATGAATTAAGAAAAACATGGACAGTTCTATAGATGAGAGACCCATAAAAAGGGCACTTAGTACACAAATCACATTCCTGCATATACTTATGAGATGTACAGCATGGACCAAATGGATGCTTTCATTTTGAACACCATGGTTGCACCTCATTTTCAAGCTGCCATGAAAGATGTTCATTGCACAGTCTTCACTAGAACAGTTGGTTGCCAGTACATCCTTATCATATCACAATTAGTGTCAGGGAAATCCACTCTCAGGAAAACAGTATCCCAGAACCTGAAACTAACTCCTTCAAAAAGGAAATGCCACTTTAGATAACGCCTCCCATAATTTCTTCTCAGAGTCCTGAATGATGTCATAAGAAACATCTGTAACACCAGTACTGAACACTTACATAGTTCTAAAAGGTTTCTCAGTTATAGGCGTTTCCAGTGAAAATGTAAAAAAAAAAAAAAAATCAAAAGGCTTTTTTGTTTTATTTGTATTAAGACACCAGTGGAAACCTCACTAGATTAAGAGACTTCTTCACGCCCTTTAGCAGAGCTCAGGGAACATCCTTCACTTCAAACAGCAGTATGTGTCACATTACTTCAGTCTTGATTAGAGATACGTCTATTGCTTCATTGCGTAAGTCAACAGCTGATCCATTCCTCCAGGACTGCTCTGCAGCTGCTGCTACCTGAATGGTCCAGAGAAACTGCTCTTTGGTGATAACAGGGGGTTCTTTCCCTGTAAAAGTAAGAATCTGTTACTACAGGTAATGAAGTGTAGTGGATAAGGCTTTAAACTGTGAATGAGGAATCCTGGGTTCTATTCCTAGCTCTGCCACTGACCTACTGTGTGATCTTGAGCAAGTCACTTCACTTCTGTTTCCCTTTCCACCCTTTGTCTGCTTAGACTATAAATTCTTCAGGGCAGGGACTCTCTTCCTATCTGTATACACAGTGTCTAGCACAGTGGGGCTCCAATCTCAGTTGGAGCCTGGAGGTGCTACTGTAATAAATAATAATGATCTTTATCAAAGTAAAGTTCATCACCGTATCTCATTATCTGGTAATAACCAAGTGTTTGTAGGGCTATCTTAGCTCACACTGAGCAGGCCCAAGTTAAGAGACGACAAGCCTGAACAAGTAATTGCTGAAACAATTAACTATTGTGAATATGTTTATAGTTTCTTTCTCCCTTATTTACTAACTGAATTAACTATTGTGGGTATGTTTACAGTAAACAAAGTAGGCAGGATCACCCTAAAGCTTGCCTTACGCAATCTGCAAAGCGATTGGTCCTTACCTGCACGAAGTACAGACTTTAGTAGATAGGAAAGAGGTATATAAACTGTGTAGTGTGTGCCGTGAATTGGAACTATGGTACCTAAACTCCCTAAGTGTGGGCCTGGCCAGTGCAGGCAAAAAGCTGTCACATGCCTGATAAAGTAACTTGAGTGATGAGCTGGAGTTGAACTGAGTTTTTTGGATCCCAGAGAACTAGATGAAGTGTTCTTCCAGAACTGGACACAGTGCTCTGGATAAGCTGAGCAGAAAGGTCTCAGAGGGAATCCCAAGCGTGTTAAACCGTGAAGTTTTTACAAACATCTCAAACTGTTAGTTTACATTTGAAGAAGTAGTTCAAATTCCCTCCCTCCTTCTCTCTCTGTAATTTAAACCCATATTTTTCCTAGCATTATTCAAACAGAACAAAATTAGTTTTATAGTTTAAGGGTAGCCAGTATTCGGTATTAGAATTAGCAAAAATACCCTCCCTCTCCAACCCTCAACACAAACGACTGCCTTCCTTATCTATAGTATTTATGTTTCCATCAACATTTCTCTCCCCTCTTTTCAATCTCTCCTTAGCCAAATGCAAACCTAACACCACAGTTCAGATCAAACTTTCCATCCCATAATGTTTGCATGGGTTTGAACTAGTTTCTAGCTTATGCATCTCAATGAAACTCAGTCCTAAACTGTGTTCACCTGTTCAAACAAATTTGAATTATTTAGTTCATCTAATTAGAACTGCAAGATCCTTGGGGCAGGATGTCTCCGTATACATTTGTACGGAGCTGAGCACAGTGCAGGTGTTCAACATATACAGTAATATAAGCCAGTGGTTCTCAATATGGTACAGAGACCAGTAACTAACCATAGACATTTTCCTGATGATCTACAGAATAAAACAGTGATATCTTGGGGTAGAAGAAATAAACAACTGAGGATCTCTTAGAAAGTGATCTGCATAACAAAACAGTGTAGAATTCCCTTGCTGTCTATTTTTATGTATTTTCAATTGAATCCATAGTGTGATTTGTAAAATTCAAAATGCCTGGAATCCAGAGACTGTCCATGAACAATTACAATTATGATTCAACTACAAGAAGGGATACAAGAACTGATGGTAGAAGAAAATTGCACCCATTTTGCTCAATTTGGAAAGAAAAGAAGCACTTCTCACTGGGGGTGGGGAGATATTAAATATATTTTAAAGATGTCTTCAATTTAGCTATTGTTTTGGATCCTACTACTAATAGCATCTTGTTTAAAATGTGGCCTCTTATACTGTACTTAAAAGTCACTTATGAGATGAACTTGAGAGTCATGAACAGAGGCAGCTAACAGGAGAATTTCAGAGGGAGTTCAGAGAGGGAAGAGTAAGAGGTATTCCTTCCAGGTTCAGCTCTACATGTGATTTCAAGATGGCCAGAGATGAAACCAAGAAGGTGATCTGCAATGGATGTGCCTTGTTTTCTTTCCTGCCTAAAAATGGAAGGGACTCCCTGTGCATGAAATGCAGGTCAGTGACTGTGCTGAAGAAGATTCTTAGACTAAAGGGGTAAGTAGAGACACCACTGAGAAGAGAAGCTGAGGAGTTCCTAGACAGCCAGGTTCAAGAAACATCAACTCCATTACTGGATGGAAATGACAGAATCATCAATTATAATGCAGAAATAAATATTGTGTATTTGGAGAAAAGACAAATGATATAATCTCATCATATGGTGACGATAACACACTTTCAATTCCACTAGTGTCTCTGAAAGCAGCATCTACTTACGTCAGACATTTTAAAATCAGCAGGTCCAGAGAACTTGCATTCAAGAGTTTTCAAAGAGCTGGCTGAGGAGCTCACTGGACTGTTAATGTCAATCCTCAGTAAGTCTTGGAGCACTGGGGAAGTTCCAGAAGACTGGAAGAAAGCTAATGTTGTGCCAATTTTTAAAAAGGATAAACAGGATGACCCAGGTAATTATAGGCCTGTCAGCTTGACAAGGATCCCAGGCAAGATAATGAGCAGATGATCTGGGATTTAATTAATAAAGAATTAAAGGAAGGCAATGTAATTAATGCTATTCAACATCAGTTTATGGAAAATAGAGCCCATCAAACTAACTTGATATCTTATTTTGATGAGATTACAAGTTTGGCTGATAAAGGTAATAGTGTTGAAGTAATATACTTACACTTGTGTAAGGTGTTTGACTTGGTACCACACGACATTTTGCTTAAAAAACTAGAATGGTATAAAGTTAACATGGCACACATTAAATGGACAGAAGCTACCTAACTGATAAATTTCAAAATGTAATTGTAACCAGAGAATTATCATTGATAATTTTAGTGGAGTCCTTCAAGGATCAGTTCTTGGCCCAAAACTATATAACATTTTTATTAATGACCTGAAAGAAAACACAAAATCATCACTGATAAAGTTTCCAGATGACACAAAAAATGGGGGAGTGGCAAATAATGAAGAGGACAGGTCATTGATACAGAGTGATCCAGACCCTTGGTAAGCAGGGTACAAGCAAACCATATGTGTTTTAATATGGCTAAATGTGGTTGTATCCATCTACGAACAAAGAGTTTAAGCTATACTTGCACAATGGGAGACTCTATCCTGGGAAACTGTGAATCTAAAAAAGATTTGGGGGTTGTGGTGGATAATCAGCTGAACAAGAGCTCCCAGTGAAAAGAGCTGATGTGATCTCTGGATGCAAAAACAGGTCAATCTCAAGTAGGAGTAGAGAAGTAACTTTTCCTCTATACTTGGCACTAGTGCGACTATTGCTGGAACACTGTGTCCAATTCTGGTGCCCACAATTCAAGAAGAATGTTGATAAATTAGAGAGGGTTCAGAAAAGAGCCATGAGAATGATTAAAGGGTTAGAAAACATGCCTTGTAGTGACAGACTCAAAAAGCTCAATTTATTAAGCATAACAAAGACAGTTAAGGGGTGACCTGATTACAGTATATGAGTACTTCCCATAGGAAACTAATATTTAATAGTGGGCTTTTCAATCTAGCAGAGGAAAGCATAACATGATCCAATGACTGGAAGTTGAAGCTAGACAAATTCAGACTGGAAATAAAGTGTAACATTTTAACAGTGAGGGTAATTAACCATTGGAACAACTTACCAAGGGTCATGGTGGATTCTCCATCACTGACAATTTTGAAAATCAAGACTGGATTTTTTTTAAAAAAGCTCTGCTCTAGGATTTATGTTGGGGAAATTCTATGGACTGCGTTATACAGACAGTCAAACTAGATGATCACAAATGTCCCTTTGACCTCGGAATCTATGAAAACTATACTGTCAGCAAGTTTCCAGCTTATTGGTAGGCTGCTTTAAATCACCAGCAAACCTTAAATAAGTTAAATATTAAGTATTAAACACTGAAAATCTACTCTCTTTTTCCAGGTCTGACAGCTTTAGGGCCAACTTCTGTCTTCAGATATTTATATGACACCTGTGGGACATCGAAGGGCAGAACTGGACCCATGCATTGGGTTCCCATACTGCCAGTGTCATCAATTAGCATTTTATTTGGCTGCCACCAGAAATGCCAATTCTAATTTTAAAAACAACCACATAGATTTCAGAGTTCTTTCATGGTAACAAGGTTATACTTTTCAAACTGTTCAGACAGGCTGGTGTTTAGAGTTCATATAAACACCATTTCTAATTTTCTCTCTTCAGGAAGATCAAGATTCCAAGAATAAATGAGCCCCAAATTGACATCGCTTTTGGGCAATTTTCAAGACTACTGTTTGTTAAAAGCAAATCCAAAAGTGAAATTAAGATTACTCTTATAAATAAGTGGACATTGCAATGTTTGCAATTTTTCTAACCTTTGAGGGTTCTGAGAAAGTGTCTAAAGAGTTCTCTGTATGCTTCTTTGTACCGATCAGCCTGGGTTTGTGAATATATGGATACAGACGTTCCATGTTCTGTAATTCCCAAGGGATTCTGATTATCTACCCGTAATGTTCCCTGAGAACCATGGACCTAGGAGGCAGAGGAAAAAAAACAAAAACACACAAAAACATGTGTTAAAGGTCCCAAAATTAATATGCCTTTGGCCTTACAAAAGCTGTACTAGCCTGGGTTACAGTTGCACATTATATCCACTCTCCCTTTGTTATGAAACAAGCTGCTTTTATTTTAATGCTTAACAAACATTTCCCCCACCTAGTCCAGCGTAGAGAACTTTACATTTTTGCCACTCTAATATAAACCAACATGAATGTAGGCATTTGCATAAAATATCTTCTCCAACAATGAGAGATCTGTACCTTTTTCCCCTCCCTTAGTAGCTTTTATATCTGTGAGACTTTCATTTACCTCTTGGCTTGCTGTGCCCACAATAAAAACATTTTAGGAAAAAAAAAGGTTGTATACAAAGTTTCAGCCTCAAGGGACCTGAAACAGCTGAGAAACTATCAGGGCCAAATTCTACTCTTGCATAAGGGTGTGACGCTCATAGTAACTCCAAAAACTGACCATGTGCACATCCAATGGCAGAATTTGGTTAACAAAACAGGAGGTTTATCTTAAATGGAGAGCATGACAGTAAATTAATTGTTAGTTCTACTGCAGTAGTAGTGTTCTGTGTAGTGTGTGTAAACCCATAGTGTTATGACAGACTCATCTGAAAAAACCCACCTCTAGTCTCTGATCACAGCTTTTAGTACAGTGCTGACTGATGTCCAAAGTAACAATTGCTCCACTAGGAAATTTCATGCTGACTGCTACAGTGTCTGCATCCTTCATGTAGGCCATATCTGAGTGACAAGAGAGGCACTAACTCAGACTATGAAATTAAGCAAACCAGCAAGTCTCTTGTACACAAAACTGCCTTTATTTTTTAAGAGGCATTATGGTGAAAAGAACATCTTTAAACAGCAAAATAGGAAGCATAGTAAATATTGAACATGTTTATGGCCGCCTACCCTAATCAGACTACATTCCTCTCCACCACTCATCAGTGCCGGCTAAACTCTGGAGATGCTTCTACTGTAGTTACTGGGGGTTGAACTCTTCAGGACAAGCAGCATGGCCTACCTTAGAGAGAATCTTTTGCCTCTGAAACATACTTGCCTTTGTGGTCCCAATACAGGCAACATCAGGCAGCCTTCAGGATTCAGTATGAGGCATACATATTCCATTATATGATCACTTATTGGCTTTGTTCCTGGCAATTCAGTGCCCTACCATACATTAAGATGTTCTATATTGCAGCTTGTAGCAATGGCAGCCCATTGCTGGCAGCAACCAAAATTAGATTAAAAATAGTTAGACTTTGATGAATAGTTTAATAGACACTACAGGTGCATAAAGTGGTCTGCAGTTTTAACAAGGAAATAAATTATCAACTTTATCTAGGTCAGGTTCAGGTTTAACCAAAGAACTGAAAATGTGATATTTTTAAGCACAAAGCTTTTTTAAAACCCTCTGGAACTGGCAATATTAGCAATCCTTTACAACTCACCAACGGTTCGCAGTAGTTGGCATTATTGATATTCCTACAATAAGTTTTGCTGCACTGAAAATTCCACAGAATTCAGTGAAGTTTTTTAAGTGTTTGCAAATCTATCCCAATATCCTAGAAATTGTCCTGTATTTCAATCTTCAAACAGTTCCATAAGAACAGCTGCATTAGTTGCCACCTCACACATTTTCAAATTTCTAGCACTGAAATATGCAATGACTAGGAAACTAACAATATATCCAATACAATGTCATCAATCCATGTACTCTTACCCGCACAGAATGCATGTCCCAGTGAAAATATCGTATCTGGTGCACTTTCTCCCAGCAACAAACTGATAATATCAATATCATGTACAGCAGCGTTATAGAAAATCCCACCTGGAAGTAAGAGATAAAAATGGGCACTACAGGATTTGGTATTTAATTCCTATAAAACCTATGAGCAAACCTAAATAGCTATGTGGCATGGAGACCAATTTAAGAGCACCAGAAATATTATTTCAAAGAACATACAGAAATATTCACTTGCCAGAAATCAACGTTAGGGTCAAAGCGAATATTCCCCACCATAAGGAAAAGAATAATGCATCTTAGGGACATACAAATATACACACACACATTGAATATATGGTAAGATAAATTGCCAATCCTTTGCAGAATAAAGCTTTTCTTCTATAAGAAAGCTACTCAGTACCTGACTTTTTTAAGAAGCTAAGAGATGCTGCTGGATATATGCTGCTAACTGTCGAAATCCGATGAATCCTCCCCAGTGCTTGGCTGTCATGGACTTTTTTATACAAGAACTGCAGAGCTGGATCAAAACGCCTACAGAGAGACAGCCAGTGTGGAACAGTGAGTGTTCAGAACAGGGTCATCTACATCACTGACATGTGGTCAGATGTTTGAGGGTGGCAGAAAAGAGTCTGGACTTCAGACAACTGACAACTTAGACAAGGGTCAAATTCAATTTTTCTGATGAGATCAATTGTTCAGAAAATTATGAGACTTTCAAAAACTCAAAATAATTTCTCATGGGCAATAAGCAGAATCAGTATTTCCCTAAAAAGCTCTTTACCCACAATATAAACTAAGATATTAAACCACCATGGATAAAGTGATGAGCAATGTCCAGGAAGTTATGCATAGCTAAAAAAGACACCATTATGGTTTTATATTCAATTAGGTCTTAATCAAAAACCCCTCCATTCTGGAGAGGTTCAGATTCAACCTTGTGGCTTGGACTCAGCTTTCTCTGTAACACTCAAACCAAAATGCAATATCACAGCATATATTGTGTTTGAATATATTTTCATATATATATATATATATATATTTGCATACAGATAATGTTCGCTTAAAGAGAAATTAAGAGTTTTCAACAAAAAAATACAGTAAGTGGTCAAGGCAGGGGGCAGAGAGGGAAATAATTCACAAACTAACTAAACATCTTGGATCAAATTCTGGGTGTAAACTCAGAGCAACATTCCTTGATGTCAGTGGAGTTACTGAGTTTACACAACCGTAACAAAGCAGAAGTAGTACATTAGAATTAACCTACTTTCCCCATATTTACAGTGATTTATGATTTAGGACCAGGCTACACTAGAAGTGCTACAGAAGTACACTGATGCAGCACATTTGCTGAAGACCCTCTACGTTGATGGGAGAGAGCTCTGTAATTCTACAGTTACCAGTACCTTTTCCCCACCTCCAAAAAAGACCAGTCATAAAATTTTCAACACCTAAGTGACTTAGGAGTCTATGAGGCATTGAAATTTAGGAGCCTAAGTCACTTCTGAACATGCTTAGATGCTTTTGAAAATTTTACCCTGGGTACTTGTAATGCAAATTCTGTTAGCACCCCATCCAATCAAATGAATACATTAATTTTAATCCTATGCCAACTATAAAAAGATTCAATAGTTACCTCTATAAAGCGTGGACAATGAATTTTGAAGCAGCAAGTCCATCCAGCACTCTGTTTAGCTACTTTCTAAATAAAATGTATCTAAAACAAGAGTTAACTAGCTAGAAACATTTAGAAAGGTTTCATCAGATATAACCATTACTTTACATTTATGCTTCCTTAATATGTTGAAAACAGAATAAAATGCTGGTCTTACTTGTAGAATCCACAGACCAATGGTCTTCCACATCTGTCAGCTTCATCAAAACAAGCCTCTGCTGTCTGCCTATCTAAACTGGGTAGCTTCTCACAAAACACGCCTTTCCCTATGTAAAATGTCACAGAATACAAAATTGAAGGCAGGACATAATCCACATCAAACATTATATATTCTGTACTGTTCCATACATGTCAATATATTCTAGAAGTGAGGTTTCAGAAAACTGAAAAGATCTGTTATTGTTGAATAATTTTCTATACCTATAGCAGCTACAGTTTACTGACTATTTACAAACCTCAAGAAGTTATTGTTTTTAGAAATAATGAAACTCTGATCTTCTTGGCCTTTGTTTTATTCCTAGCTGTATTTCTCTGAACAGACATTTCAGTTACCTGTAGTCAGAACAATAACACAGTACAAGTTCCATTTACATTACAAGTCATTAGGGTCAGTGTCTTCAGTGGACTAAGTTCTCCCTAATTATGTAATTAGCACTCAGTGTATGCCTCAAGGGAAGCTGCAAGGTACAAAGATGCAGTCTGCAAGTGCTTTTAATCACTGGAGAGGAATAGTAATCCCTGAGATAGATGCTGATGGGAGGGCCTTATTGAATTAAGATAAGGAATTTACAAATAAAATTGAGGTTAGTCCTGTTCAGAGGGCTATAACATAGCTAAAACATTACTAACCAGGAAGCTCAATTTGTGTCTGAAGTTCTGTAGTTTACAGACCAACAAAGGAAAATGATTTCCACAGATAAAAATATGTTGAGTCATTTTAGCAGAAAGATAAGAGAAGCAACTTAGTCTAGTGCAGTGGTGCTAAAAATCATAGTCTATGGACCACCACTGGCCAACTGAGCAATTGCCAGTAGTCCATGGAGAGCCAGCCTGTTACATGGTGCTGGCTCTCTTCTCCATTTACAGTTGATTAAATGCATTAATACTTTACAAATTTTACTTTTCCATGTATACAGCTGCTGTGTTTGCCACAACTATGCCATGAGACAGCAAATGGGAACAAGATAATCACCCCACTAAGATGGGTTGATACTGTAAGAGTTTGTGGATCCCTCCTCTAGAGGACTGAGTGTAGGGTTGAGATTGAGAATGGGATTCAGAAACTCCTCAATTCCAGCTCTGACACTGACTTCCCTGACAAAGTGATCATAAACAAAGTTTTGTTGGGGGCAAATGTTCTTTAATTATCATATGTAAAAGACAAAAGGATTTCACTCTTGGAACAATTTTAATTTAAACAAACATTCAAAAGAAATGTATGGCTGATCTTTAGGAAAAACAGGAAGATTAGCAGTATGGGATGTTTTTAGTGTTGCAATTATTTTTAAAATAGCCAATTTAGCACTTTAACTGGGCCTGATCCTGCTTCCATTAGGTCAACGGCAGTTTTGCCACTGACTTCAGGGGCACAAGATCAGGCCCTAATAGCATGTCTTAGATCAATTCTCCAATAAGGAGATCCAGGAGATTTCAAAAGCCAGTTCTTTTTTTATTAGACTATCAGTTTTTGAGTACACTAACCAACTGGTGTTTCCTCTGAAGCAAACAAGCAAGGATATAGCTTTATAAACAGTGTGCCAAATTCAGTGGGGTGACATTAGATATAAAAGCAGAATTTGCTGCAGAACTACTTCAGTTCCCCTTACCTGCTCGTAAAGCATCTATCACAATTTCAGAGGCTGCTTCAGGTGGCAAACAGACAATGGCTCCAGAGACACTTCAGAAATTAAAAGAAAAATAGTTAGGTGGAGACAAAACTTCTGCTGAAACAAACAGTGGTCAAAATTAAGGAGAGAAAAGGATTCTGGAACATTAAAAAAGCTCCTCACATCAGGAAGAGGATAGGGAAAGAAACCAGCAACTCCCAGGAGACAATTACATTATAAGCAGGGAAAATTATTTCTTTAAGAATAGCCAGGACACAACGGTACCAGGAACAGATTAAGTTATTACATTTAGTAGAGTTTTTAAATGGAACGCTGACTTAATTCATGGTCTGTAGCCTCACCAGAATTTTTTTTTAAACAGTGTGGTTATAAAGAACATGTGTTCACAGCTTTAAAAAAAATGTATGAACACAGATGAATTGCATTCCTTTTTTTCATCTTACGAGTGAATAGAAAAACCTTTAGAAAAGTTTTTTTCAAAACCTATTTGAACCCTCTGTTACCAAAACCCTCTGTTAAAAAACAAAATATCTTTACTCAGCACAACTGCAGAAAAATTTCCAGTGAGTACAATTTAATTCATTTTTACCTTTGAATTTCTACTGTAAAGTAACATCTTTCAGAGGCATTGTTCCCTTTTAAGATTTGTGTGAAATCTTAAATATTGCCTTCATTTGAAAGTCAACAGGAACTCTAGTTAGCTAACCTGTGTTTAGTATACTAATCTAGATCAGCATTCCAGAATGTTTAGTAACGTGATTTAAACACAACATAATATTCCACATTTACACTGTACTCTTCATCTTGAAGGATCCCAGTGTACTTTATGAAGTTTACACATGCACATCCACTGAAATAAGCCAGGCAATCTGGGGTGGAAGGATGGCAGCCAGCAGGGAAACTGATAGACAACTACATGACAGCATGAGAAAGGAAATTTGGCCAAAGACATCAGCCCTTACAAAACAGTCTGCATAGAAGAGACAGGCAGTTTGTTTGCAAGGCTACATCCAGAAGCCCTATAAACAGAAGTTAAACTAAGCTTCCTGGCCATCCCTAGAATGTGTGAGATCCTCTGGATTTCTAGTAAATAGTCAAGTAATTCAACTTAACCTATAGCTGCCATCTACTGTTGAAAGGAATACAGTGTTCCAGGTTTATAATGGAATACAGAGAGTATTCAGGTCAGACAAGCGGGATTCCCCAGGTATGTCCTAACTCCAGTAAAATTTTCCAAAGACAGAATAAGAAAGCTGATCAATAGTGCTGCTTATCTCTTAGAGCCCTAAGCTACTTAATAAGGAAACAGGCATGGAAGTTATTGGCAGACTGTACCGTTGATCATTGAGCACTATGTCGGCATCCTGCTGCCGTAGCACCCTGGTGCTGGCCAGGAATTCTGTACTGAAGGCACGCTCCACATCTGGCAGCTGATCCTCCACAATGTAAAGCAAACAGCAGCCACTTTCTTCCATTAAACTTTGAAACAATGCTTTGCTACCAAGCCCCACGCCGAAGAGGGCAAGACCAATATTGCTTCCTGAAGTCCCAGTACCGCTGTACCGTCCCACTGACCCTCCAGAAACCACACTGTTGGATGCCTCAGAAATAACAAGTCTTGAGGTGTTCTGTTTTGAGGGAACAGGCGCATTTCTCATATGGAGGGCAGCGAATGCCGAAGGATGACTGGTGGAGGTAGAGGGTGTTTGGTCTTCTCTGGCCGACATGATACTGGTTGTGGAGCTGATGGCACTGGGGTGAACAGGGATCAAGGACTTGTGGTAGGAAGGTGGAGATGGTACCATGCTATAGCTGGTGCCGGTGCTGGTGATGCACGGGTTGGTTGACAGAATAAATGAAGGCTGAGAAAGCAGGGAAGGAGTGTCAAGTTGCATGGAAAGGCTGGTACCAAGGTCTGAACCTGCAGATCTAGATAAAAGGGGGACAAATAAGTCTTAAGGAAGCCTCTGTAATTCAGGATTATTTAAATACAAAGATTTTGTTCCAACAAGAGAAAAACAGAGGAAATTTGACTGAGCTTCAGATGTTTCTGGGTGTGTGATCATAAATTTATTAAAGTTTTTAGTCCATCATTTGACTGACAGGCTATCTGCCAATTAAATTTAGTTAGCTGTACTCAAAGAAAATAATAACTCCCATCTTCTTAAAAAAAATGTAATAACAGGTTCTTCATGGTAAACTATTACCTAGACTTTCACAAAATACTACAAAGTGCATTTGCTAGTGTTCTTTGAAGTAACCTAAATCATTCTATTTAAACAACAGTTATCCAAATAAATGAATGAATGAAGTTCATTCTAATGATTTACACTTTCATTTTACTTTCTTCTTAATCCACAAAATTCAGAAGTTTGCAGTATATTTCCCAGTCAGTGCAAATTAGCAAATTGTACTTTAAATAATATAGGCAACATACGCATCTTAAAATACACGTTACCGACTGAATTATTAACCATGGTCTTTTTTTTAAAAGTGTAATTTTAATGTATTTTTGTACTATTCTACTTTGACAATGAAAATCAATGAAATAATTTTCACTTCCAAGTCCTTAAGTACTACAATATTTGGGTTTTAAAGACTGCAAGGGAATATTTAATCAACAAGTATCTTCTTATTGGTAAAAATATTTTTATTTATCTTAGGTTTTATAAAACCCAGGGGATTTTTTGGGTTTATTTGTGGGTTTTTTGTTATTTTTGTTTTAAACAAACTATGCCAAATTGAAATTGACCAATAAAGATATGACTCCACCTTTATTTCCTGGAAACCTGATCGTTTTCCATTGGTTTATCTGCAGGAGCGTCCGGTAGCTCGCAGGAAGGACACACAGGGGAAATTCTAGCAAAAAGCACCATGTCAGCTTTTTATTAACCATCACCTCTCCATGCCTTGGTACGAAAAAAACATGAAGCTGAAATAAGCCTAGCATGACAAGACGAGGTGGAACCGTCCCGTGATTTTAACAGGAGACAGAGCAAACAACTCCACTCCGCTGAGGGGAGAGGAAGGGGTCAGGAAGGATCGCGGCTGGCTGCGGTGCACCTCGTGGGAAGGGCGCAGAGCTGGGGCAGCCCCAAGAGATCCGATCGGGGAGTGAGATGCTGTAGCGGGGGCGGAGGAGAGCGGGCCGGGCACACTTACATGAGGATAGGCGTGCGGAGGCCGTGCTGCTTGACCAGCCGACGGTTGCGGTAGTGCCTGCCGGAGGAGAGATGCTCCAGGATGCGGTCCCGCCGCACCCGCATGGGCAGCTCGCAGGACTTGCAGTACAGGGTCTCCACCACCGAGCTCTCCCCGGAGTCGCCGTGCTCGATCAGGTGCCGCTTGACCCCCAGGTCGGTGAACTCGGCCGCGTAGTCGTGCAGGGTCTTCTTCTTCCGCCCCATGGCCGGGCGGGGAGGGGCCGCCGATGCCCGCTCGGGCCCAGGGGGGGACCGAGTTGCCCTCCTCCGGCCTGTGGCGCCTGCGGCAGCCGGGCGCTCTCCCTTCCGCGGCCGGGAGAGGGGGCTGCCTCTCATCCCAGGCGGGAGGCCGCTCCGCAGGGCCCGGCCCTGTCGCCTCACCCAGCGGCGGCCTGACTCGGGGTGGCGCCTCCCCTTCCCGGGACACCACGGGGGGGGAAGCCGTTCCCGGGGGGACGTGGCCCTGGGAGGGGGTCGCTCCCCTAACGGGCGCGAGGCCGCCCCCTCGCGGAGCTGCCCCAGGGCGCGGAGGGCCCGCCCGGCCGCGGGAGGAGGCGCCTCAGGGTCGCGGCCCGTCCCATTACCCGTCCCCGTGCGCCGCTCTGCCGCCGCCGCGTCCGGCCCCCTCTGACTGAGATTGACCCACCGCCACCGCCCGCGAGCGACCCCGGAAGCGGAAGCCCCCCACCTGCCCTCCGAGCCTGGAGGCCGCTGCGGCTGGGCAACCTCCCGCCCCCCAAGAGACGCCCCCCCCCCACGCCTTCCGCGGTGGGGGCGGGGCAGAGAGAGGGAGGCTGCCGTTGCCCCTCCCCCACAGGGTCCCCCATGGGTGCGGGGACGCGAGGGAGAACCTCTCGAGGCCCCCCCCATCCCTCGGGATCAGGGGATGGGACCCCTCAGTGAGACCCCGCTGTACACACTCCCCCCCCAGCTCTTGCTCCTCCCCGCGATATGGGGGCTGGTGCACACCCAGCTGGGTCTGGGTGTGTGTGTGTGTGTAAGGGGTGTTGCACTAATGCTGCTGCAAGAGCGTCTGCCGCTGTAAAAGGGGCTGAGGACCTCTAGCTCACTGCGGTACATTTGCCTGAATTAACTGTTTCCTAGACACACCCTTGGTACTGGTCTGGCTGCGTTCACACTGCGGGGAGGAGAGGGGGTAGCCTCACTTTAGCGGTACCAGTTTCTGAACCAATGCCATTCAGTCGGCACAGCAGTTGTACAAAACCAAAATCCAGCCCCCAGAAGCCCATGAAAAGATCTGAGCTGCAGTTCCTGACACATGCTCCGAGAGGCACTGAGGAGATCCAGGGCAGAACCGTTGGGTCTTCGCTGTGTCACTGCTAGCTGGGGCCCTGGCTGCTGCAAGGCCGGGGACAGGAATAACGCCAGGTGAATCACCCACCACAAGTAAATGAAGAAAGGAGATAAATCCAATGTCAGCGAGGGGAGTTTTAACACATCTGTGCAGCACTTGTGTTCCACTCCACAGAAGGATGCTTCTAGTTTCTGTTCCAGAGGGGTAGCTGTGTTAGTCTGTATACAGCAAAAACAACCAGAGTCCTGTAGCACTTTAAAGACGAACAAATTTAATTTCTGCAGAAATTAAATTTGTTCGTCTTTAAAGTGCTACAGGACTCTCGTTGTTTTTTCTAGTTTCTGTGTCTGTCTTGGACCCTAGCATCCTCTCCCTCTCTTTGGCCTCACAGCTTTTGCTTGCTGAGGTTCACTTTCTTTCTCAAAGGCACAGTACAAGCCCCCCACAGCCCCACAGCAAAAGAAGGTAATTCTCCTGTTAGTCTTCATTTTGTACACAGCTTTTATTCTTCTCTCCTAAAATCATTAACAGCATTGGCCTTAGCATTTTGTACACTGCACTGGTACCAACACCCATACTGTGTGTGTTTTCCAGGAAGTACCATGGCTATAAGTTTTCTATTGAGCAGGTTTCTTTTGGAACTTTTCAGTACAACTGGGCTTTTCAAAAGGCATCTGAGTGAGTCAGAGGACAGTGAATTTCAATAGTTTGTCAGCACACTAACTTCTTTAGGCTGATTACTGGATCAATTTCCCTGGTATAATGGATTCAGATGGTCGTTTCAGGTATTTGCAAAAGTCCTCCTGCAAATAAAACAGATTACAGTGTGTGTGGTGAGGATTGAATTTCTAGTGCAGTATTCTTAGCATGCTGTGAAAGAAATATTTTAGGGAAAAAAAAGCTTTCATGGGTTAGATTCTCCTTTAATAGTTGCAGATTGGGTATCTTAACATTTCTACATCTGAAACTTTAATTGATATCAGTGGAATTTCCACTAGCAAAACAAGCATAGTACAGGCAACCAAGATCTCTAGTGCAAGTAATTCTGTCCTTTATGAGTGATGGAGTGAAAAGTAAATTTAAGTAGAAATTAAATTTTAACAATTTTTTTTGTAAATAGGTTGATATAAACAGAAAAATGTAACATGCACAGAGTTCTACTGCAATGCTTTAAAGCAGAACTTGAGACATTTCATTATCTTGTTTGCTTACATTAAGACTTGACAGTTTAAAAACCTTATAAGAGACCTATTTCTGAGTGATCCTGAACAGCAGCATTCCCTTTGGCTTCAACAGACGTGTCTCTCAGGATCAGGTGGATAGTGAACTGCTAGTATACAGTCAGAACTGCTTTAACCTTTTGGGGGGAATTTCCCCCCGTTTCTATTGATCATTGGAGGTACTCCCCCATTCTCAGTAATACAAGCCCATTTTGTCCATTTCATTAGGCATCTGAACTTTGGGTGCTCCTCTGAATTTACTTAAAAGTTTTACCATCTGTGATAATGGATCCCGGTTTTCTTCCAGATAGGAATTTTCTAAAATCCATCATCATACAGTTATCTATGACTTACTGGAAATCCACAAGAGCCTTCCTCATATGTGGGTCCAGTGCAATTCTTCCCCCCATGCTCTGGCGCAGGATTATTGCATCGTCGAGATCGGCTCACCACGCCAAGGCCACAAGAGATGGGGCAGGGAGTCCAGGTTGCCCATGGAGACCACATTCCATCAACTGAGACAAAGAAAAGACAAGCATCATCACCAGTGCTTATCTACTTCATTTGATTTTAATTTCTAACATGTTTCAGACATTGATGTTCAGGAAAGATAACTTCAGATATGCTGTTGCAAATCCGGTCTGTTCATGAAAACCAGGTCTATGGCTGTTTTTTCATCTGGCAGCATCGTTATTATTCGTAAAGTAATGGGAGGGTACATGACAGTTTACAAAACATGAAAAACGCATTAGCCATGCCTTGAAGAATGCACAGTCCAATTCGAACAAAAACATGGACCAGCTGTTGACATGCACAAAGCCAAAGACTTTAACAGTGAGGAGATCACTGGCTAAAGTCTTCACAATAAAGGCGTTTTAATGAGGGGCTTGAAGGGGAAAATGGCGATTTGCTATGCAGGAAAAGATGGCTGTTCTAAGCATCAAGGTATAAGGAATATGTACACGTACGGAAGAGAGGAGGAGACAAAGGGAGCAGTTAGGAATGGGTGAAAGTGTAGCGTGAAATGGGAGCAGGGATGTGGTGGGTAGCAGAGCTCTGGAGACACTCCAGTCTGGCACTGAAGCACCTTTGACATTACTTATGCAACAGAATCTCTTTTTCTTAGTCTCACCTGCATCTGACGTTTTGGTGAAATGTCACAGAATTCAAAATAAATACTGTACCTGGGCATTTTTTGTTGTTGCACACAGTGACTTCCTCCTTTAACCCAGCACAGGGCAAACCTCCTCTGGAAGGAGCAGGGCTATTGCAAATCCGGATTCTTTTCTTGATTCCTGAACAGGTGTCAGAACACACTGACCAGGGTGACCATTCTGACCACTGGCCATTCACTAGACAAATGAAACAGAAACAAGGTGGCAGACCCATATTGATTCAGGCTATCAACAAATATTTATGCTGAAGTGTTCCCTCATGGAATGTGACAAGATTCACTGGAAGGGTTTCACATCATTGAGAATATTGGAAAATAGTCATTAGGATAGGATGTTGTCACAGAATAAATAGCATTCACTCAGCAGAAATGTCTCCACTTTCCCTTATGTATATATTTTAGTGAATCTCTGAACTCAGCTTTTAACATTTACATATTGAAATAGGGTTTAAAGAGCCCACCAGTCAGAATGATTTAGTAATAATTACCTTCCATCTTAAAATAGGGTTTTGTGAGCTGCACCTAGGGGGACTCAAGGAGTCCTACATTCCTATACAAGGTCTTGGAGTCAGCCATCCTTTTACACCAACACAATTGATCATCATTTGATCATAGACTCATGCTGTAGGGGATAGAGAACTAAAAAGAAGCAGAGCTGCTGAGAGCAAATGAGATTTGTATTTAGTCTGTTTGGGGGCTGAATATCCCAATTTCTGTTTCCCCTGCCAAACTGGTGCAGTTTATCTGACAAGCATTGCATGGGGAATAGAAATCATACAGTAATCCGTATGAAATGTAGCGATGGATATATACATCTTCTAAGATAAATGAACGAATTCGGACTCACTTGGGCATGGTTCTAGATTGGGACAAAGCTTGAGATCGGCAGAAGGTCCCTCGCAACGCATTCCACTCTCCGGATGGGTGCACAAACGGATCCGCATCTGGTTCTGGTATCCACAAGTGACAGTACAAACAGACCACGGAGACCATGGGGACCATATGCTTTTTGCTGCCACAGGGAGGACAAAGATGAAAACACGAGAATGAGAAACATCCTCTTCTCACTCACGTGTCAAGAATGAACAGGCAATCTCGTCTCCTTACCTTTGCAGTGAATGCCATCGCCAATAAACCCACTCTGACACACACAGAAATAGGAGCCAAGCGTATTCAGGCAAGTAGCATCCCGATTACAGTTATGAATGCCTCTTGCACACTCATCTATATCTAGAATGGGGATAAAAACCCTACACTCATTTTAACATTTAAAATGCAGTTATACAGGACTTGTAAAATCACAGGTTTCTGCAGCACAACAGTAGCTTTACCCAGGACCATCAACTTGGGGAAACAACCACGGATTTTGTTTTGAATCTGCCTTGACCAGGGATTCCAGGTAGGAGTGGGACTTAATTTCCCAAGGCCTCCATCATTCCAAGCCATCTTGACAGGCTCATTGCCTGGTCCTTTTCTGGGACTATCAAGAAGCCACATTGCTTTGGTCCCTGTAAATCACAACCACAGCCTTCTCTTTACCTGTTTAATTAGACGGACTTACTTCTAAACTTACTGTTTAGAATGTATTAGATCACAAGCTAACTCAGTTTAAAAACCCTTCAAGTCTGAGAGCTCACGTGTCCTTTACCTGCACAGCTGTACAATCCATCTCCTTCAAATCCATGTGGGCAACGACAAAAGTATGATCCAAACCTATTGATACATTCAGCCTCAGGCAGGCACTTCATGGGCATTCCTTCCACACACTCATCTATATCTTTAAGCAGAAAGAAGTGAACATCCCTAAGTCACAGCAGATTTAACTGATTATAACCAAGTCACAGTTTTCAAGTGTGGGCACAAGGAATACCCAGCTCAACAGTTCATGTGAACCCACTCATCCCACAAAAGTGCACATCCAGTTGACATTTGCAGCTGCACTGCTACGTGATTTGTGCACAAAGGTGGTTCTTCACTGGCTCAGCAGGATAACAGGAACAGTTTGTTGAGCAATCAAAGAATGTAGCCCCTGGCTTGGTGTCTATCCATGAGACATGGGGATTCACTTGATTGTCACAGTTTTAATGCTGCTCCAGCAGTCAGCTATTCATTAACTTGAATAATGCTCCCTGAACATTCTGTCTGTTGCTCATGTAACCAGTTCTTTTGTGGGCACTAACGAGATGTCCAACTACTCTTGGATTGAATTCCTGCAAATTGCTCTCAACAAAACAAAGAGCCATCAGACCAGATTACTTGTCCAGCATCCCATCTCCGTGCCATTGGTTTACCAAGTCTAGCATGCTGTGATCAATGCTTGGACATCCTTTGCCATTATTGTAACAGTGCAAATCTGCACAGGCAGGAAAAATCTTCCTTAGCCTCCACATATAGTCAAACGATGCCCAGAAGCATGATTTGATTACTTCTCTGTCTGTCTTCGACTACATGATTGAAAATAGTTTTATTGGACAAAAGTATGTCTTGTCCTTTTAAAAACTTCAGCCACTACGACTAACAGCATGACGGAGAGTTGGCTTCTCCTTGTGCATCTCACTGTTGAACAGTCATCCTTTTCTGCATCTGCAATGTCTGAATATCAGGTGCTTAAAAAAACCCCACAATAAAACAAAATTCAAACCAGCCATGGAAGGGAATGTTGACTAAACCAGACCTTTCTGGAATTAATTTTGGATTTTCTTCACAAGCTGCATGGCACAGCATAAAGGTGTTTTTAACAAAACTCATTGTTATATTTAATGAGTGATTAATCTTATTCTGAGCCTCACCGTGAGACCACCCTTTAGAAATATTTCAATATTTTTACAATAGCAGCTTAAAACACTGTAGCAAAAATTAGTGAAATATGCAATTTTAGTGTCACTACTGAAGAAGTCTGTTATTTTTAGAACACATTCTGAAATGTATGCCTGGGACTTGACCCCTCCCTGTCTTTTCTTCTTTTCAATGGAGCCAAGCAACATGTTGAGGTCACATGGAAACCCTTTACATGGATATATGTTGGACATCATTAGGCATTGGGTGATTGCAGCAGCATCACAAACACTTCGGTATCTTCTGTGCTATTTTATGCTCACGTTCTGAGAAAATGCTCCAGGAAATAAAGTGCATACATATTTACCAATACAGTGTATGCCATTTCCCTCGAATCCTGGGTTACAGTGGCAGTTCTTTTCATTCCGTGTTCCATTGCACATTTTGCTAATATCTGAGGGGGGAAAATGCACATGTGACTCAAATAAACAGGAGCCTGGCCAAAGTAAAGTAATTGATCCATTTAATCGTTTCATTTTATTCAAGTCAAAGAGAAATAATTGCCCTTTATAATAAACATGGTGGGTGTTAATTCATTCATAGTCTCAGATTTTAAGGCCAATGGGAACATTAGATCATCTAGACTGACTTCCTGTAGAGCACAGGCCATAGAATTTTACCCAGTTACACTTGCATTGAGCCCAATAACTTGTAGCTTGACTAAAGTCTAAAGCAAATATCCCAGAAAGGCATCCGGTCTGGATGTAAAGTCATTAAGAAATAGAATTCACCACTCTCATTGGTAGCTCATTCCAATGGCTAATCATTCTCACTGTTACAAATGTGTGCCTTGTTTCTAATTTAAATTTACCATGCCTCTAACTTACAGACATTGGCTCTTATGTTTTTCTCTGCTAGGTTAAAGAGCTGGTATTTTTTCCTTGTTAAGGTACTTGTATAGCGCAACCAAGCCACCTCTCAATCTTCTTGATGAAGAACTAAACAGATCAGGGTTTTTAAATCTCTAACTGTAAGGAATCTACTCCTGTCCTCAAAACATTTTTGTGACTCTTTCTGCACCCTCTCCAATTTTTCAGCATCCTTTTAAAAATATGTGGAAATCTCACTCATTAAGAGTTTTGGTGAACAGTTACTTTTGCTCATATGTTAAAAGGGCACAGTCAAGCAGAACTGGCCTATATATATATTTTATATTTGCATATAAAATAATTTAACTAAACTGGTTTTACCAAAGCAAATATTAATAGAATTTTAAAATTATTTTTAAAAAATATTGCATTTGCTGATTTGGTGGCATTGAAAATCTAAGTAAAAAGGTAGAGATGACATGGAAGTCAAATACTGATGAAAGCATACTAAGGCTAATGCACCATAAATTTAAAAACACTCAGTACCCTTCTTTATGAAGAAGAGCCTCATGGCTACCATAACCCTTCCAGGAACATCAGGGGTGAAATCATAGACAAGAGCTCGGATGTAACCAAATTCACTATTCCTGAGAGAAGGTAAAACAGAAAGGAAATGAGAATCCTCGATTTCCCATTCAGGTTTTCTACTGAAGGTTGCTTTACAAAACCCAGACTTCACTCTGGGGACAGGTTTCCTGCTGGGTGAGCAGGGAAGGAGATTAGAACTCAGACATTTCATTGCTTTTGTGTCTCATCAGACCACAGGCAACCGAAGGGTATCTTAGGAAGGGAATGGGGAGAGTACTCAAGAGAGGAGAAGGGAAGAGATGGAAGGAAAGAGGAAGTAGAGGTGATGGGAGATATGGGGATCAAGAAGCAGAGATCCATTCTGTTTTATGATAGCTACAGAACCCCTTGATGGCTATTTTTCTTATGCATTCAGGTCACAGTCACTTAGCATTTCTTCTCCTTTTCTATCTATTTCTATTCCTAATCATTTAAGAAATAATATTTTTACAGCAAGTATTAAGAGCACCACTAAGTGATGATAATCATGTCAGTCCATGTGGCTTATTCTCTGCTCCTTGTGGATGCTAAGCCCCTATTGGTGTGAATACGGTGATGGTGGGGGGAGAATATGATAGAGGTCTATAAAATCATGACTGGTGTGAAGAAAGTGAATAAGGCAGTGTTATTTATCCTTTCACATATACACAAACCAGGGGTCACCCAATGAAATTAATAGGCATGAGGTTTAAAACAAACATTAGGAAGAACTTCACACAATGAACACTTAGCCTGCGGAACTCATTGCCAGGAGATGTTGTGAAGGCCAAAAAAGAATTAGTTAAGTTCATGGAGGGTAGGTCCACCAATGGCTATTCACCAAGATGGTCAGGGACGCAATCCCATGCTCTGGTTGTCCCTGAACTTCTGTCTAATAGAAGCTGGCACTAGAAGAGGGGATGGAGCACTCAAAATTGCCCTGTTCTGTTCATTCCTTCTATAACATCTGGCATGGGCCACTGTTGGAAAACAGGATACAGGGCTAGATGGCCCACTGGTCCGACCCAGTATGGCCGTTCTTATGAAGATGCATTACTCCTGGGCAATGAGAAGGGAACAAACAACCTTCTGTTTACAGGATGAAAATGCAGCAAATTACAATCCTACTTTACTCCTTTGATCTCAATCCCCTCTGTTCCATTGGCCAGCACAACTGCATTGGTGCCAAACAGCATCATGAGCGAAGGCTCCTTGATCCACTTTACAAAGCTGGAGGGAGACACCTGCAGATATTGGGGCAGCTGGATGGTGACAGTGTCTCCTTCTAAAAACTCTCCAATCTCTAAAAAGACAGACACAAAACCAGAGAACAAGATCAAATAACATTCATGATGGCTCCTTAAAAGCTTTCACTGGTTCTAAAAGCATTCTAACAATAAATCATGCCAAGTGTGTCTGGAGGAAAGTAACAAGCAACCGAATGAAATTTCTTGAATTTATGCACCAGTCAAAGTGTATTTCATTGGAGATAAATATAAGCAAAGATCCTGTAAGAGACAGTATTAAATCAACATCATCAACATTATATCATTGTCAGATTTTTTGTGTGCAACTGTATTTTGATCTTTAATGATCAGGGATATACAAGCATCTAAACAGAGTGTTTTGGAGGAAGCCTACTTTTTTATAATGTGTCCTTGCAGAAATACTCAAGGGGCTGTAAAGAGAATTAAAATACAATCTTATTAATAAGCAGCATGAATTTAACATCATATAATGCAATATAAAAGCAAAATTAGATGCTTTAAATGAAAAACAAACTTCAGCTGCTCCCTCCAGTATCAGGCCTAGATGGATATGAAAGTCTAAAATCAAAATTGAATGAAGAATACAGCAGACTAAATGGGGATAGCTATAGATTGGGTGCTACCTTCATAGAAAAAAGGTACAATTTTACTATTTCTTTATAGATGAGAAACAATCCTACAGCCATCCTCTGTAGGTGATTACAGAAGAAAAAGGGCTTGTTCATTTACTAAAAAATAAAGTCTTATGAAATATAGGATTTCTGGCATCCCAAACACAAAAGGCTTAGCTCAGGCATATTCCACACTTTATGAATCATCAACTGGTGTTAGTACAGGTCAGCCGTTTCCTATAAAATAGGCCCTGATACTGATGAATGCCACGTCCATTCTCATAGAAGGGTATGTATACAGATGTAATAGTCACTGCAAAGCACCATGGCTTTACAAAAACAACCACCACCAACTATGCAGTGTGGGAAATAGAAATCAGCCCTGATTTGACAAAGATTTCCATGCTGACCCTTACAGAATGGCAAAGTTTTCTAATGTTAATAGCTTTAGCAGTTTCCATTTCTTACCTATTGGCATTCTTTCCAGTACAAAAAAGTATCTCAAATGGGAAGGATTTAACATCTGAAAGTCTGTGAAATCATAGGCTTCAAACTTTGCCTGTGTGTCAGGGAATGTGTTTGCTTCCATTTCAGCCCAGAACATGTTTGGGTAAAAATCATCCTCATCAATGGAAAACAACCTCAGGGCCAGACTGCTGTTGTCCAGAGCCAGCTTTGGGGACAGGTTAGCAGCTGGTGTCAATCTCCTTCGATAACTGCAAAGAAATGGGGATTTTTTGGCTAAGATTAATTGTAGGACCAATGTAATACTGGATACACCCTATATTTGAGAGGGACTATCTTCTGCCCATGCCGGGAGAAAGAGAAATGGTGACTGGTCTTTTCCAGGTCTTTGCCAAACCATTTGCTACCTTCAGTGTTTGTCAGCTCTCCCTGGCACCAATGGGAGCGCCTCACGTAGAATGCAAGTAAAATACAGTGGGCTAGATCCTCTGTATGTTAAAGGGGCCTTAACTCTGCCCTAGGCAGCAGCACAGGATTCCCGTATCATAGAGAAATACTGTGTATTTGCCAGTGTGACAACAGTTGCTCCTGCCCCGCATAGAGGGCAAAGCAAGCTTACCTGGAGGTGGGCCAGGCGCACATCAGGAGCATGGGGGAATGAAGGAGTGTGATGTGCTTTGGTGAACCTGGCCAGCGGAATGGCTTCTTTATGATGTTATTCACTGATGCAACTGAACTATTGAACTTGTGCCGGAGGCCAAATTGCCCTCTCCCCAATATCATCGGAGGGGAAAAGTGGCATGAAGCTAACTGTGTGTTTCACTCCCTCTCCCCCACATGCAAAAAGTCCTGTTCCAGAAAGCCTGGGGACCTGGCCATGAATATTTAAGTGTGGTTGAAATAAGCCCTGCCTACAAACCACAAACATTTCTACAGTGATCAGTAAAGGAATTCTGATCAAATGGCTGGCCACCCTAATTGATAACTGAAAAAGACAAAAAATGGCTGCAGATAAACACTTAAATCTCTAAACTTAATCCTGTATTTGAAGTTCCTGAATGTGTTATGTACTAGTTATTCTCAGCCTCACTCACTACATAAACTATTCATACCAGTGACTAATACCAATTTAAGTGAGACGTGGGTAAGGGAATATATTTTATTGGACTTTTTATGATTACTTCACCCAGCCTGTCTCTCTAATATCCTGGGACCCACAACATTTCATACACCAATTTAAGAAACAAGTGGTATTGCAATGGGATTAAATATCAGAATTCAGGGTGAAATTCTCCCCTATGCAGAGGGCCAACTCAAGGTAACCCCCAGATACATGGGACTTAAGTGGTTGATATATTTTGTCTTGGTTCTTCTATGCAGGAGTGAATTTCCTCCTGTGTTATCAAGAGGCAGTTCAATTCAAGCTTTGCCAAGGTTCAGGCAAGAGGTTAAAAAAAATTGCTAAATTTAGTGTCCTGAACCTGCTTGTTAAGCCCTCCACAGGGCAGTACTGCAATCTCCAGCTAAAGGGTGACACCAGTGATATAGCTAATGGGGATCGAGGAAGAAAAAAAATGTTATAAGGCCCTTCCTCAAAAAAATATGTTCCAGAGGGTTCCCCTATTTATTATGCCATTTGCCACATATACGCAAAACTTCCAGACTTCTGTGTAGAAAGCCTCCTCTTATGGAAACTGCTAGTTCTGTTCTGAAACGTGGCCCATGAGAAGATGAATTCCAGGTGTTGGAGAGCAGAAGCTCACTAACTCTGAAATGAACTGGATACAGGCAGACTCACCAATTCAGTTTTCCTTCCCACTTTTAAAGAAAAAGTTTAAATCTAGTGCTCAAAGAAGAAAAAAAATATTCCTTAGATCATTTGCAACCTAAAATTCGCCCTGCCCTTCCCCACTCTACTAAAAATGGGTATGTAGGTTTTCCATCCCACTTTTTCTGCCAGCAAATAAAATCCTCAGTCTGCTCTCAGTTCCTGTGCCGAACACCGCAGTGTGCCCCGACAGTCAGGAGCAGCATGGGAAAGTCCTGCTCAGCTATTTCATGGCCTGGGGCATGGAATTAACTCTAAGGCTAGTTAAGATCTGGGCCAGGCTTCCCAGGGAGGTTGTGGAATCCCCATCATTGAAGGTTTTTAAGAACAGGTTAGACAAACCCCTGCCAGGAAAGATCTAGGTTTACTTGGTCCTGCCACGGCACAGGGGACTGGACTAGATGACCTCTCAAGGCCCCTTCCTGCCCTACAGTTCTGTGATTGTTCTTATTTTAGCTAAACTGGTCCCCAACATACCTAACAATGACATCACCACCTGTAAAAATAAACAATTTCCTGTAATACAGCAGTGTCATTTCACTCTGATGCATGCCTATATATGTGTAATAGAATACAATATCCATGATGGTGTGAAATCTGTACTATTCTAAACATACCTGTGGAATTTGGGTCCTTGCGCAGAGTAGAATTTGTACCATTTTATCGTATAAGGTTGGTGGTTCCCAGCAATAGACACTCTGAAGGTGACTTTTCTTCCAGTCATTATTTTAATAAGACAAACCTGCTCTCCAAAGCCATCACAAGCAGATTTATTGAAAATGGTTATGCTGACACCAGGTTCTAGAAATGGATAAACAAAGTTCTTGGTCTGTCTTTAGAATCATGGCAAGCAGCATTCATCTGCTCTGGTTTATTACTGTTCTCTTAGTGAATCAGTACTGGCAGAAGAGGTCAAAAATCAGTCTTCATTTCAGGCACATTGTCTGTGTAATTCCACTGCTGCTGCTCACTGGACATGGAAAATGACACACACAGGAAGCTCCACAAAGGTCTGACCAATTTCCTTCTCAGGAGAGCAGCAATAGCAGCTACCTCCAGGCACAGGTAGCCCATTGGGGGAGTTGTTCATGTTTGGATGGACTGGTCTGTCCTTGCTATGGCTTGTCCTAGTCTATGTTTTACTGTACAGCACTTTGTTTACCCACAGTAATATCATAATACTTTATGCATCTGTAGTCCTTTCCATGGAAGGAACTCAAAGCATTTAATAAGCCCTAATTAATTGCTATAGGACCCCTGAGAGACACATAGGCATTATTGTACCAGTATATAGTCAGTCAACTAAGGCACATGGAGGTAATGTAGCTTGCTCAAAGTGAGTCAGTGGCAAATCAGAGACAAGAACCCAAGAATCCTGATTTCTAGACCCCTGCTTTAAGCCATAGAGCTGCACTTCTTCCTACTGAAAGGAGGTCATCTAAACATGCTGTTAGAACTAGCCTAAAATGTCACTTGCCTTGACAGTAATTAGTGCCATCACCCTCATATCCTGGCAGACATTGGCAATAGAAATAGGTTGTCACTTCATCCAGCTGACAAACTGCCTTTGGATGACACTGGATTCCTCTTGTGCTGCATTCCTGCTTGTATGGATCTGGAAAGAAAGGCTGTTTACAACACACAGAATCACAGAAATGTGGGGCTAGATGGGACTTCAAGAGGTCATCCAATCCATCTTCTCCACCCCTGCTCATCCATAGTATGCAAAGCTGGTCGAATGGTATAATCAAAAAGTCCCAGAAGGCCTGATCCATTGAAATTAATGGAAAAGCTTCAGCTGCCTTTAGTGGGTTTAGGATCAGGCCAATAATGCTTTGGAGATGCACAGATCCAAGTTTGGAAATAGAATTTCCAGCACAAATTGATAGTTTAATTTTCTTTTAAATAGCATTAATCCAGAAATATATTTTCTTTGGATTTCTTTGCAAAAATGAATATACTTTGAAACGGAACAAAATCTAGATGCCTGATGAAAAATGAATGGCATGTGATTTAATTTGGATCAGCATTTTCCATGTGTGTGTGAAATCTATGTATGCGTTATTAGAGGACACATTTTAACAGCCTTTAGACAAAGATTTTTGCATTCTGGAAATCTAGCAGTTGAACAGGAGCTTTCGCACATCTTAGTAGTAAAATGCCATCATTTGATTCTAATTTAGCATTTATATCATAACCAATAATAATTGAAATAGAACATATTTTAAGCAATGTTTAAAAATATACTTTTGACTCTAGGCTTCTAGATTTACCAAGGATTATGATTTAACTCAGGGTACTAAAGACCCCCTAATCTTTATCCAGGGTGGTAGCTGAGAATTTGTTTAATTTCCACAGTTAATAAATAACTCACCCTGGGTTTTGCTCTGAATTTGGGTTGTTAATAATGACAAGAGGACGATCCACTTGTCCAGCATTTTCAGTTAAATCTCTGCTTGGTGTAAATCTCACATTTCACTGCTTCTGGTGGAATTAGAAGATCTCCAGGAGCAAGCCTCTAAGTCTCTGGGCAGAGCAGCACAGAGAGCCATCTGGTCCCTTGCTGGGGTCTGAAAAGTGTGGTTCCCAGAGCCAGTGGCTGCCCTGTAGCCTTGGAGGAAGAAGGATCTGTTTCAGTTCAAAATGTTCCGAGGGTTCTGATTCTAAGAAGCAAGGAGATGTACCCTGTGCAGTCAATTCAAAGCCAAGGAGGGCAGACTTGAGAGCCATGTAGAGAGCTGTTCACATGCTGGGGTGCTGAATCACCCCCTTCTCTCTGCTGGCTGTGACTTCGGCCTGGTCTACACTGACAATATAGGTCGATGTAATGTGGTTGACATTGACCATATAAAGTATGTGTCTCCACTGGCATGTCGTGGTAAAATTCAACTGAATAAAACTACCTCCGCAAGTGGCATAGCGCTGAAGTCAAATTCTGTGGGTCGAATGAGCATCAGTGTAGGCAGAGCGAAACATAAATCGATGTCATTGGCCTCCGGGAGGTATCCCATGATGCTCTGTTGTGACCGTTCTGCACATTCGCAGTCTGCTGCGTTCACAGGAAATAGCTCCTCTGAGCTAATGCATTCTTTCCTAGCTCCCACCCCAAAGCGGTCTAGGAGGTTGAGCAGGGTGCTGTACATGCTGCACTCCTCACTGGTTGAGGCGAGCAGAAAGCGGCAATGGCCACTATAAGGAGTGGGGAAGTGTGATTCTTGCATGTGTGCACAGCCAAAATGGGCTCTGTATCCCAGGCCCCACACAGTGCATGCGGAACATTCCATTTTCTTCCATTTCCCCCCTCTGTGAAGGATCACTAATAAAGTACTGCTTTACAATTCATTACTCTTTATTTATTGATAAAAAGGGAATAAAGGAGGGAGAAGTGGGGAGGAAGTGCATCGAAGGGGGAAGGGGAAGGTTGGGGGGGAAAAACATACCGCTTCACAATTCATTACTGTTTGTTTATTGATAAGAAGGGAATAAAGGGAGGGGGAAGGAGGGCGGACTGGAATGGTGATTGAGGGGAAAGGAGGGGGAAACTGGCTCGGTGTGGGATGGGTGGGGGATGCAAAGTGAAAGGACAGCACAAATAAGTAACGCACATTACTGTTGTGTCTTGTTGCAAAAGCAGTTTTTCAATGCTTCCCTGAGGCGCAGCGCTCCACGATTGGCTCTCAGAGTTGCAGTGGCATCTGGCTGCTCAAAATTTGCAGCCAGCTTATCTGCCTCCACATCCCAACCCAAAGGGAACCTCTCTGCCTTTGTCTCACAAACATTATGGTGCACACAACAGGCAGAGATAACTATTGGGATTTTTTTTCACTGAGGTCTAACCTAGTGAGCAGATTTCACCAAAGCACCTTGAAACGTCCAAATGCAAATTCCACCACCATTCTGCACTTGCTGAGCCTATTACTAAAATGCTCCTTCTCACTGTCCAGGTGCCCAGTGTAGGGCTTCATTAGCCAGGGGAACAAGGAGTAGGCAGGGTCATTATTGGCATTTCAACATCGCCAATATTTATTTTTTGGTCAGGGAAGAAAGTGCCCGCCTGCATCTTTTTGAACAGACCTGAGTTCCTAAAGATGTGCTTGTCATGCACCTTTCTAGACCACCTCACACTGATATCAGTGAAGCATCCCCTGTGATCCACAGGGGCCTGCCACACCATTGAGAAGTATCCCTTTCGATTTATATACTCTGTTGCAAGGTGGTCCGGGGCTAAGATAGGGATGTGCGTGCCATCTATCACCCCCTCCCCCCACAGTTTGGGAACCCCATTGCAGAAAAGCCTTCCACTATGTCGTGCACGTTTCCCAAAGGCACTACCCTTCTTAGCAGAAATCTATTAATGGCCCAGCACACTTGAATCACAGCTGCTCCCGCGGTGGATTTACCGACTCCAAATTGATTCCCAACTGACTGGTAGCACTCTGGCTTTGCTAGCTTCCACAGAGTGATGGCCACTCTCTTCCCCACTGTCAGAGCTGGTCTCAAACGAGTATTCATGTGTTTCAGGGCTGGGGAGAGCTCTGCACAAAGTTCAAAGAAAGTGGCCTTTTGCATTCAAAAGTTCTGCAGCCACTGCTCATCATCTCACACCTTCATAACGGCGCGATCCCTCTAGTCACTGCTAGTTTCCCAGGACTAGAAGTGGCACTCCACCAACTGCAGATGGTGCATGACAGCCTGCAGTAAATGGGAATTGTTTCATTCTATGGCTTGTAGCAAGATGGCCTCTGTAACATCGCAATTTTCAGCACTGTGGCTCCTCTCTCACCCCTGAAAATACTGCAGAATAAGTTGTGAGGTGTTTGTGATGCTCACAATAGTAGTGCAGAGCTGAGCGGGCTCCATTCCTTTCAGGCAATGGCGTGCACGTGGCAGAGAATGAAGGGTTTGAAAAAAATGGCGCGAAAAGGAGATTGTTTGTTTGGACTGGGACAAGGGAGGGGGGAGAGTATGTTGCATCATGAGAGGATGACAACCTTCCCAAAAGCCTCTGCGGCTAGTTGCACTGTGGGGTAGCTACCCACGGTGCACTGCTTTGATTGTCAAAAACAGCTAGTGGGGACGCAATCCGCTGACGCAATGAGCGTGGTGTGATCACACTCCTCTGACTTCTAAAATTCGGCGGGTGAAAGTTGATTTATTTTAAATCGATTTCACTCCACAGTGTAGACGTACCCTTCAGCTTGCTCGTTCGCTTCTGCTTGCAAAGAGAACATTGTGGCTTCAAAGGAGACAGGGGCACTGGAACAATTTGTACAGTAAGGGTGCTGAGAGCCATTGAACCAAAGGTCACCTCTGGATATGATGGAAACCACTTCAAGTCAGGGGATGCGGCAGCATCCTCCACCCCTAGTTCCAGCACATGAAAGGAGATGCATCAGAAATGCATCTATGTATTCCCTTCTTCCCCTTCCTGCACGGTCTGGGCCGGAATCCTGCCCCCGCATTGGAGCCTGCTCAAGTCTGCAAAATCATGTCCCCAAACACTACTTCTAACTTTCTAAAAATAAAGTTTAACTTGAAGGAACACAGAGGGCTGCCCCGACTGGCAACGGGCACCCATGGGGGCTGTTCCCAAGGGTGTGAGCAGTCTCAGCTTGCTATGTTTGTATAGGGTCGCGTTTGTCTTTTGGGGGATAACACCTTAGGGAAGATGACTCTGACTAATCAGGACCATTGCTAATAACTCCACAGTTCAGCACCGACCGGAAAGGAGGGGAAGCGTGTTAGCAGCTGGCTCAAGAAGCCGCTTCTGTGCATCTCAGCACCCTGGGGTGGGAGGCTCAGAGCTCGCGCCTGGCACGTGGGAGACCTGGCTCACAGAGAGGGATGCAGCCAGCGTGCCCGGCAGGAGGCGGAGGAGGGAGGCTGCATTGTCCGCGCTCGCCGCCAGGGGCGCAGCAGCGGCCGCTCGCGCTCTGAGTGTCCTCTTTCGCCCCGCCCACCTTCCTGCCCCTACGCCTCAGCACGTTGCTTTAGCAACAGCTGTCCACAAGCCGGGATACTCTCCCGCCCACTGCTCGCCGCTCCCGCCGCTCATTGGCCAGCTCCCCTGCCCGTCCCGCCGCTGGGATTGTCAGTCTCCCCGCAAGCCGAGCGGCCGGACTGAGGCTGGTTGAGAGTCGATGGTTGGGCGCAGGTGAGGCGCCCCCACCCCGCCCCTCTTCCCCAATCCCTTGGACCCCGCAGCTCCTGAAACAGCCCGCCCCCGACCTCCCCACCTCCACGCTCCCCCTAGCCCAGCCCCTCCCGACCTCTCCACCCTCATCCCAACGCTCCCCTTAGCCCCGCCCCGCCCCCTCCTCTCCTGTTCCCTCCAGCCCCCTTTCTCCAATCCCCTGGCCCCCCAACTCCCAAACCAGCGCCCCCGACCTCCTCACCCCCTCCCTCCTGCTCCCCCTTTCCCTCATCCCCCAAGCCCCCATCCTGCCCCCTCCAGTCCCTGCTCCCCCCAGCCCCTCTTCCCCAATCCCCTGCATGCCCTGCCTGCCCCCTTCCAGTTCCTGATCCCCTCCGCCCCCAACTCTCCCCCCTCCTATGCAGGGCCTAGGCCTTGCCCCTTGCCTCATTTTGTAGATGGGGAAGCTGAGGCACAGAAGGGGGAAGGGACACATCTTTCACCCCAACCTCTGACATGGGGGGGCTCCAAAGTCCCTTGGACCTAGTTATTGGGGTGCAGATCATGCCCAGGTTCTGGGGCAGCGTACAGGAGCTGCGGCTGCTCAGCCCCTCCCGTACTCAGGCCCAGCAGTCTCAGCTTCTGTACCCCCCCCCTCCGAAGCCCGTCGCATCAGTTTGGGCCCAAGAAGCTCATTGCACCCCTTAAGTCTCTGACAGAGCCAGGAACTGAACCCAGGAGTCCTGGTGACCAGGGCCCTGTCCTGTGTTCCACTGTTCTTGGCCTGAACAATATCACAGAGCAGCTATCAAATCCAGCCTGGGGGAAGTGTGCTGCTGTGATCCTGAGCATCCAGCCACAGGTGGAGAATGAAAACAGGAGGTAACAGGTGCCCTGGCTCACAATTCCATGTTGACTAAATAAAGCCTTGCAGCGTCTATTCCTCTTTGCAATCCCAATATGCTGTTTTATCAAGACTGGCCCCAAGTCTTTTGTGGCTCTTGTCCGGGCGGAGGCCAATGGCATATAGCCCTCCTTCCCCCTTTAGGTCTATTCATTTCCTTTATTAGCACAATTTTCATTCCGAGCCCCCTGCTTTGATCATACATTTAATGCGCGGATTTACTCAAACCATGTCATGCTGCCTGTTGTCCAAAACACTGCAATGGCAGTGGTGTTTACCATAGCTGAATTAAATCTCAGCTCTGCAAAAACTCCATATGGGTTTATGCAGGCATTCACTCTAGGAACTAAACAACTGACTAAAGTTAAATCAGGAAAGAATTTGGGTCGCAGAATATTACATGACTAGAGAGCTACATAGTACATGAATATTTCTGAGAGCTTTGTATCACTTTTCCCCAATTAAACAGAATTTTGTATTCTGTACAAAGTTGAAGTCTATTCCATTTCTGGGAGATCAGGCTTTTTCCCCTTGGGCAGAAAGTGAAGATAATTTAGACTAGCGGTTTTAAAACTTTTTGAGCTGAACTCCCCCCCAACCACACTTGATTTACACTTTTTGGTTGCACGTCCCCACCCCCAACCCAGACAAAAATAGACACATGCAAGGCTGGGTGGCCCACTGAGGTGAAGGGAGGGTTATGGTGTTCCATCACTGCTCCCCCCCTGCACTATCATCTGTGTCCAGCGCATGCCCTACAGTTGAAAACCTCTGATTTACACTGTTATTAGGAACACAAGTGAGGAGATGTGATTTTTTAAATTATAGGACTTTTAACCCAACGGCTCTATTTGAATCTCCCTCTCTCTGTTTTGTGAAAGGCTGAGATGTTGAAACACCATTAGAGAGATGAACTTGATGACAAAGGGCTTCAGTGAGCTCCAGGAATTAAGCAGCCGAAGACAACAGACACCAGTATGGAAGCTTCCTAGTGGTAGATCCACGCTGAGTAAATCGGCTCAAGCAGTCAGACGCTACTATGAAAACCAAGTATTTAATATGCTGCAGTTTTAATCACATTTTAGACATGATAAAATGGGATTTGATTGGGGAAACAAAGGGTTACAAGGTACTGTCTTGATAACACTATACACTTGGGGCCAGCTCCTGGGAGGTGCTGAGTCTCTTTTGGGAAGTACTCAGCACCTTGCACATTGGTGTCTTGGGCAGCAGCTTCTTTCAGCCTTGAGCTCCAAAGAAAGGAAGATGCCATTAAGTAAGATGGATTCTGCACAGTGCAGCAGCAGATCATATGCCATTTGGTTACCCACAGAACTCTCAAGGCAAGTGAAGCAAAGACAAGCTGTTATATGCAGATAATGGCAAGAAGTGGATTTTCATCCCTACTATGCCATTGCAATGCTTTGTTTATCAGCAAAATCATAATCTCACCCCCATGATTAATGCAGGCAGTCTCAAAAGGGGTTAGGCATCAGTTTCAGTGGGATTTGGGCATCTAACGCCCTTGAAAATCTTAGCTGAAAGAGATCAGGAGAAAGGAATTTTAGCATTGGATGAAGGAAGGCTTTCTTAGGGAGGGTCTGATCCTGCAGTGAACTACCTTCCTGCCAACCTACAGTTAAAGAGCACTTTCTGAATAAGACACATCCAGTTAATGGTCTAATTTCCTCTTATTTGCCAGGCTGATATCAAACCTGCTGGCTTCTCCGAGTCGGAGTATGAGCCCCAGGTGGAGCAATTACAGAGAGCTTTTCTAATGCGCCCTGGATGTCCTAGATTTAGTAACAGAGCAACTTCAACATCCCAGCTCGGTAAGGCTCACAAGGGAGACCAGCAAACCCCAAAACACTCTTTCCTGTGAGATATATTAAGATATTTCTCCCACATGATAGCCCTTATTTCCCCAATACTCCTGTTTAAGTCCTACAAAATTGCAGGTAGCCAGAGTTCTGATGGCTCCCTCACCACAACCTTAACATGGAATATAGATTTCATACTTGACTAGTATGTATTTGCTAGTAGGTGCTTTTGACACTATCCTATATTGAGCATTTCCTCAATGCTACCAAAAAAAGTTAAAAAAAGAAAAGCTAGTTAGTAGCAAGTGAAAACCCCAAAGGCAAGTGTACAGATCCAAGAAGGGGGAGACCAAGGCCACCCAAACAAAAAGCCATCCTGCTTTTAGAGGACTCCAGACCAGCTCCAGCCATCAAAACTCCCAGCGTCTCCTGTTGTCCTAGGAGGCAGGCAGGCTGGCTCCTTTCCCTTAGGCAGCAGGTCAGGGAAGAACCAAGTTCATTAGGCCCTTACCTCAGAGGGTTGAGTCAGAGTAACCAAGGACATCATCAGAAAAAATCTCAAAGGCCTACGTCAGGGTAGTGACCGACGGAAGGGATGGACACTATCACCAGCACAACTTCTGGTTCTTTCTCTCGTCAGCTTCCTTTCCCTGTTTATATATAGCCCCAGGGCAGGGCAGGGCAGGGCGCTTCTTGATTTCACCCAAGCTGTGTATGCTGTAAACTGCACACAGTCTCTTGAAGGGGTAGTACACCCTACCATTGCAGAGCAGGGGAGTCCTACTGAGAAGAGTGAGGTTTTCCCCTCTGTCCTGAGCACCAGCCCCATTTTTCAGGCTAAGGAAACTTTGGGCTCATGTTGATCTGTTTGTTTAATGCTGAACGGCCTTTCAGAACTAGTTTCTGGATGATCTGGTGGTCCCCTCTGGCTCTAACTTCTGTGACTATGAAGACAGATTTTTCCTTATTCTGAAGGGTGAGATGACTCAGATTTTGGCCTCTTTCATTCTATCACATAAATTTATACTACCATGACCAGGTAAATCTACCTGGATATTAGAAGAGATAGGTTCCTCACATACTGAACTCCTAGTTCTCCTATAATAATTAAATCAGTCTCTCATTTAGCATAAAATCCACATTTCTTTTCACTTCTCTGAAATTGGTAAAAGAATTTCAACCCTTTAGTGTGACAGAGGTTATAAGCCAGAGTGGCAAAAATCTGGAATACGTCAAAGATATTTTTCTTACCAAAAACAAAACAGAAAAAACACTTTGATAACCAGGATTTTTATTTCTTTTTAAACACAGAAAGTACTGTACCAGACATCCATGATTTGCCCTATAATTTGAGTACCATTAGTCTGTCATCCCAACTCAGTTTTGAAGAGTGGAATACTGTCTTTCAGACCACATATCCATCAGAATCAGCCACCAAGGATAAGGGTAAGGGGAGAACTGTGAAGATTGTATGCATGTGTGTTTTCCCAGAAGGGTGAAAATCCTCTGTAAAAATCGGTACTGTGGCAAGGCAGCACATTACATTGCTATAGGAAACACCACTGGGCTTGCCTTGGTTGCTCTTTTTAACCAATTGGTGGCATGACATGGTCTTCAACCAAGCTATATATTGCATAAAGCAACCTGCACCATGTGGTAAAGATGCTGCCTTTAGTGCTTCAGAGTCCCTGTTCCAGTCTAGGTTGTGGTTCTATGCAAGACACCGAGGCACATACAAGGCCAGCCACAAGTTGGAGGATTTTGCTGATTACAGTTGTAGCTAGCAGACATTGTGAAGCCTACCCATTTGAGGCTGGGTCACTGTTTTTAGTTAAACATGGTAAATCATCTTTTCTGAGGAATTTTTAAAAAAATCTTTAACCAAACAATTGAGCCTATTAATAGAGATTTCTTGCCAGAAGAAAAGTTTGAGAGAACAAATGTGTTTTCCAAGTCTCTGGTTGATATTTAGATAAATGCTCTTTCCACTTTTAGCCTATTTTTGCCCCCTAGATGCTGGCCACCTCCCACCCAGTAAAAGTCTTACTAGTCTCTCTAAATGGAAGAGTTTCACAGAAGGAGTAGGTCCAGCTAAACAGCAAAGAGGACCCACAGACAGTAAAATTCCATGGTACATTGATGTTATCCGTGAGAAGGTGAGAAAGTTGCTATTATCGTTCAAAAAGAAAAATAGACCAAGCACATCGTTAATTGCAAAGTGATTCAGCTAGTAAATTAATTTTCTAAGTGTGTGATGTAAATTAAGTTAGATAATTCTATTTGGATAAATGCATTCAAAGAATCTCAAAGTTCTTTTTCAAAACAATGTGAAGTGGGTGTTACTACCCCATTTTATATGTGCAGGAAAGAAGAGAAAGCAGATAGAGAAGTGCAGTAAGTCCACATCAAAACAAGAAAGAACTTAGGAGCCCTGGGTCCTTGTCCCTTAAACTAGATGCCATTAAATTCCTTAGAAATGGGCAGGTATTGAAATATAGGACGAGTGGATGATGTACATCTTTTTCCTGTCCACCAATATCCCATCAAACTTAAGATGTATTGTTTAAGTGGACACTATGCTGGTATCTGTTTCCAGGAACAATGCTTGTTGATGATGGGGCAAGAGATCAATCATCTTGTAAGGTGTGAGGCAGAATGTGCAAGGAAGGACGATGTGATCTCTATCCTTAGGGAGGAGGTGGAGAATCTGAAGAAACAGCTGGACCTGCTCAGGAAGGAAAGTGTCATCACAGAGGAGGTGACTTGCACTCATTTTCCCTGTATGAAATGAAGCAGGCATTTAAGATAGCCCTTTTCTCTCTCACTATGAAGTCTATGAGCAGTGGCCAAAGCTAGTGGAAAAGTGGATGATGATTTAAGCAGATAGATGTCCTCAAATAGGCACAAAAAAAAAAAAAAAAAGGACTGAGTGAATGAGGTTCAGATAAAAGCTATTTAAGGCCCTTTTTGAGCTCTGAATTCACACGTAGCAGAGTGAGAGGGAAGAGCATTCTGGGTAATTAGATGCAAATGATACCCCCAGCAGTCCCACTTTGATTATGAACCTCATAACTGATATAATAAAGCTACTGACTGTGACGATGCTGGTTGGAGGCAATCTGAAGCGGAATGGAATGCTGAGTGCACTCATTTGTGCATCATTTTCCAAACGCCTTAGCAACTTCCCAAGAGCCAGTTTGGAGGCCTAGCACTAAGAATTCACTGACGAGGTGAGGTATATTTGTGGTTACTGCACCAGACTTTTTCCTTTATGTGCTGCAAGCGAGGACTATGGAAAGCAGCTTCCCACTATTAGCTTCCCAGGTAGTTTTCCTCAGACTAAATTTTTCCTTGCAGAAAGATGCAGCCTCAGAATCTGTAGCTGATGACAGCAGGACAAAGATGCATAGCCTAAGCAGCTCAGTGCAGGATGGCTTAGGACAAAGCAGCACTAAGGAAGATTTGAGAGAGGAGGTGGCATGCTTAACATTAAAACTAAGCTACTCTGATAAAATGCTGGACTCCAAGATTGCTAGCCTGTCTGAGTCCTTGATGAAAGACCAGGAGGAACTATGGCAACTGGAAAAGGAGGTGAAAGAGGATCTGCATCAGTCCAGATATGGAGAAAGGAACTGACAATAGAATGAGAGGAGTCTATGCAATTATATGCTTTTCACAATGCTGCTAGATGTATCCTTTAGTGACTACATCCTCTAGATTTCTCTCCCCACCTCCCATCTCCCTTGGGTCTCTGATTTGTAGACTTGGGAAAGTGTGTACAAAGCATTTAGAAACATTATAAAAAAATAACTTAGGTTAACATCTCTGGGCCAAATTCTGCTTTCAGTTACATCAGTGTAAATGAAGATGCACCACATTTACATGTGGAACGGAGAGAAAAATTTGTCCCTACTTTTCTGAGTGAGTGTGTTTTGGGAGTGGTTCACCATGGGATTTTTAAGGTTTACAAGAAGATTCATATAACTTAATCCCCATTCTTGGGTGCACTTCTATGATGATACAAGGGAAATTTTCTAAACACAGAAATGAAAGAGATCAGGGTGGACAGATCCTAACAAACTAAATTCTCCTAATTGTGCAGAGGGGCCCTAGAAACAAAAATTTAGACTAGAACATCTAACCACACAGATCCAAAGAGGGGCACATTTCAGATGCTTATGCGTAAGAGTGCCAAATATTCAGAATCCTCTTCTCTTGTAGTATCCAGGAGATATGGCCTGGCAAAGGGTCAAGTTCACGGTCAATGGATCTGGGGTCTCTGTATTTGAACTAAATTTAGACAGGAGGCTCAATAATGAACTTTCAGAAATCTTGCTCCAGGTCTGCACTGGGCTTATGGGATGTGCCTCCAGGAACATGACACCCATGATTGTATGTTTTTTAGTATCTAGACATTGTGAGGTCCCCAGAGGCTCCAGTGCTGGATACAACAGACACTTTTAGATAAAGAAGAACAGGAAGTACAATTTTCCTGCATTTGGAGTAGAACTCGAGTTTTAGAGGGATCCAGTAATTAAGCTGCAGCAGTTACTGAATCATTTTCTTAAGCCTGGTTTCACCATATATTATTCCATTTGTACGGAATCTGCTCAGGGTTAGAGAGGGGCCCTTAATGCAACTCCAGAACTAGACCCTCCTCCTTTCAAACGTTCAGCTCCATAAATGGAGCCATCTGACGACTCAAGCCTATCTCTACAGAAAGCTGCATTTTGCTTAATTTTTCAAAATTGTTCCCATCCCTTTTGGCCTTACAGTATTCAGAAATGCAACAAAATGGCTTGAGACAAGAGGACATGGAAAAAGAGCTTCTCGGTACAGAGACTGAAGAGGCTTCTGAAGAAGAGGAGGAGCATGAGGCAGAGGCGGAAGAGAAAGCATCCCTGGTCAAGCTGAGAGAATTCCAGCAAATGAACCAAGAACTCTGTAAAGAACTGGAGAAAGTGAAAACCGACTATGACATGGCCACAGGTACCAGGACTGGTGTATGGGAAAATACAAAAGGCCTAGAGACCAGAGAATATCTGACTTTTTAGTGGCTAGATCCCAGACTTTTCCCCTGTTCTGTGAACAATTCGTATGCTGGTTATGAGGAGGTAAGGAAAGTCATTATTGTGGCTCAGTTCCTTCTGTCTAAGAAGGATCTACATTAAATCTTCACTGAGACTGCAGCTTCTATTCTCTCTGCAGTTTTAAAAGGTAGCTTCCCAACAGTAGCGGCTACTTTTGAATTATTTTCCCTTACAGCTTGCCTAGTAAAGATGCCCATTACTCACCAAGGGCAGATTCGACTTAAAAGTGTTTGGTAAAATTTGAACTGCTGAACAATGCGGGTGCTAGTCAAGAACAGATTTTGGACAAAGAGGAGTAGCCGCCCTGTATAGCTAGCAGCACTCAGCACCTCTGTGATGTGCCCAGCTTGTTTTGCTAGCCTGGAGGGAGCTTCTGCATATCAGACCATTGCTAAATCTTTCGACTCTTGCACAAGATGAATTTGGCTGGTATTAAGAAATGGACACTTCAATTTAGTGATGCAATAAAGTATCATTCAGCTGAAGGGTTAACCCTCATGTTACTGTAGTTCTAGGATAAGTTATGTCCATAGCCAGCTGACTTTTTGATTATGGAACAAAATGATTGGCCCCTTTTTCCATCACCTAGGGGAGACTTCGGGAGGGCTCTGACAGGGATTCAGTTGGTTCAGAACTCTGTTCTGATTTTACAGGTGCCATCTCTTCCTTGCAAAGGCAGCTGGCTTTTCAGGAGTCACAAGTACGACGAGCTGAGTCGGAAAAGGAAGTGCTACAGAAGGAGCTCAGAGAGCGGGGAAATCAACTACAAGCCATGTCTGCCAAGGTACAGTCACTGAGATCACAACACAGTCCAGTGAGCACCATTGTTTAAAGTGTGGGAAACTGGGAATTTATTTTTTGTGAGGCTTGTTTTTATTCTTTTTTTAAGAAGTCATGAAATCACGATTCTGTGACCTGTAGTAAAGGGGCTAATGTGCTAACTGGAGCCTTTTCTTTCAGTTTTCCAGCCTCCGAGAAGAACGGAAGCGTGAAGAAATGATGGGAATAATAGAGAGAGAAAATTACAAACTCCGACAGGTGATTCATCAGTGCAAAATCCTGCGCCCAGTTACAGCAGCCAACACCTTAATTCTCTCTGCTGTGCCCCTCATAGGCCTGGGCCTGTATAAATTTAACAAAACAAATATCATTTTGTGAGCACCTTGGGCTCCTTTAGGTCCTTTCCTGCTCTCTTGTCCTGTGTCTTTCACTCTAGTTATTCTCAAGACTAAACTCATCCATGTCCTCACTAGTTTTGCTGGGGAGTCTGTCCCATGAAAATCAGAGATGGGACAGCCCTGGGATATTTAGTTTCTCAATACATTTTATTGCTCAGTTTAATTTTTTAAATGAGCCTGAATTGACAGAGGAAACCAACCTGTTGAATGGCTCTTAATTAGAATAGTTATTAAATACTATAGGTAAGAGAAAGTCCCAAACCGGTAACATTTCTGGGCATTGACATGTGCATCTGCTGTGGGAAAGGTAGGAAATGTTTGAGTTAGGCAGCTTGCTCCTGAACGGTTTTTCTCCTCAGGACATTGTGGAACAGGAATCTAAACTGGCCGAGAAGAACAAACTGATCGATGATTTGCAGAACAAGATCAACCAGCTCCAGGCAGAGGTTCTGGTAGCCCAGCACCGCTTCCAGAAGCAGCTGCGTGACCAAAGTGAGATGCAGAGCCAAGCTGAGGCCTTGCAGTGCGCTGAGCAGCAGGCCAAAGTTGCACTGGAGTGCATCAGTGCCAGGGTAAAGGCAACCTCCTTCACTGCAGGCCCCTCCCTTGAGGGTGGGACTCCAGCTAATGAGAACAATGGCCCCAGTTTAGTCAGGGCCATCCTTACACACAAGCATGGGTGGACTGCATGGGGCTCTTTAGCCCTGTCTTTCTTTGGCGCCTCAGAATCCTGCTCTTCAGCAGCAAGAATGGAGGAGCTGGCAGTTAACAGTCCACTTGCTCCCCCAGCCTTTCCCTGCACTTGCCTGAGGCCTTTGTTTCAGTTATGGGTCTTACAGGAGTCTGAGAAAAAAGAAAAATCAGACCCAGAAGTTTCAGAGAAGAACAGTTATAATGCCAGTCTTCTTATCCCAGAGCCTCCCAACCCCTCTGGGGATCCCCTTCTCTAAAATACAGCAATAGTCTAAACAGCCATCTTGGGAAGAAGCATTTCTCCATATTCTTAAAGGGCCATATTCAGACCTGCTGCAAGCAGGTGCAACTCCACTGAGGCCCATCCATTTTCAGGTCAGATTTGCTGACATTACTAATCCTGAGACTCGTGTTGCCTGTAGGTGTCTGTGTGGGGCTTCTGGTAATGCCAACTATAATTGCACATACTTAGCTTGGGGCAGAATGTCACAGAAACAAGCTTTCAGTCCTACCATTCGTCAGTGTCCTGGGAATATTCAGAGACATGAGAACCTGTCAGAAATGCCAGTTGTCAGACCATCCCTCTTGTTGGTGTAGTTTAAAACGCAGGTGTTGCTGCAAATTCTCTGTCTCGTGAGAGAAGGTCTTTCTTGTGTAAGACAGTATCCATCTTTAATTGGAGGAAACTTGTTTAACTCTTCAGCCTAAACTGAGGTTGTTTTTATTTTTCTTTTAAAATCAAAGTTTGAAAGATTTCGGAGCAAAATAATTCAGGCCACATACAGCACTGCAGGTGCCAAATCCCCCCAGGCTGAAATTAGTGATGAAGAGGCACTGGAGGCCATGCAGGTATGTGAGTCAGTGTGGAAGGACACTTCTGTTTGGACCCCTGAGCTGGGGACCAGCAGAGAAGTGAGGGGAGAAAGAACAGCTTTATGATCCTATCACCTCCACGGCTAATACTGGCTTCTCCTGTGAATGTGTCTGATTTCCAGAGAATAATTAGTGAGCGGCTGGATTTTCATCAGATGCTGAAACAGAAAGGTGTGAAGGTCCCGTCTCTCTTCAGCACTGAGTCGACAATTCTGTCCTCTCCTAATTCTAAGGCCAACAAAAAGAGCCCTGTGAAGTAGGGTCTTGTTCACTGAGAGCTGATTCCTGCAGCTGAGTCATTGAATCAGAAATCTGCTTTCTCTGGTGGCTCTTTCCTGGTTGCATTTCAGCTTGTTCTCAGGTGTTTTGTTTTTTATTGACAAATTAAACAATTGAATTTCAAACGAGTTCAAATGAGTTCTATTAAGGCAGCTGATCTCTAATTAGACCACACTGTTGTCTCATAATTGGCATTGGGGACTGAAATCAGAGCTCAACTTGCCATAAAATCACTTACCTCTCAGATTTTTCATCTGTAGAATAATCTCCACCTCACACAGGAGTTGTGAGAGTTAAAGCGAGTTTGCAAAGTGCTTTGGGGTCCTTGGATAAGAGGGGCTAGAAACTGAAAATTACCACCTGTGTGGGGCACACCACCTGCTTTTGCAAGGTTATTCTATTGCTGCTCATTGGCCTTCTTTTATATGCGTGGTGCATGCATAATCATGGGATCACCAAGCTTCTCAGACCTGAAACAAGCAGCCCTTCCAAACTTGCCAGATTCTAGCAATCAGATCCAGGTAATCTCTGATCATATCCTACAACAATGTGATTCCCAACCACTGCTAGACATCACTAGTGCTGGTAAAAGCTTTAGTAATGAATCATACTTCCCCTTTATAACCTTAATGATAAATCACCAGGCCAGGCTCTCATGCAATGTCACTGCCAACCTGCCATTCAGCTGTGCACCCTCTAACCCACTATAGAGTTCGGGCTACTGCAAATCCAGCTTTTAGTTCAGTTTAGCTGAAACCTGTTCCTAATCTACTTTAACTAAACCAAAATAAGTAACTTTTTCTGAAATTAATGTCCACACAGGAGTCTGCATTGATTCAACTAAACTGGTTTAAATTCACAACTTTAGTTAAACCAGTGCAGCCTGCCAGGTAGAGAAACTCAGGGAATTTTATTTATAATAGTTACAGTATGTAAAAAAGTTACTAGTATATGTGTGATGTGTCAATACCACCACACATTTGGGTGTCACCTTATTCCAGATGCCTTGGATGTGCTGTGGAACATGGGACCAAGTGCCTTCAGTTCACCCACTGTCTGGGTCAAGTGAAACAATGTCCTGAAATGTCTATACAAACCTAAACATCCCAGTGAGGTTTTAGGGCCAGATTCTGAGAATGATCTCCATTTTAGTGGACACAAGTTGTGGATAGTACATTTATGGGCATAACGGGGAACTTAGACATCTACAGGGCTTAAGTACAAATAGTTGCAGATGACAAAATGTACTTGCTGTTCTGTTCCTGCAAGGTCGAGACTCAGTTAGGGCTGGGCTGAAAATCTGGCCCTTAGTGTTCAGTTTTCCTCTGTAATAAACAAAGCGGGTGGTGAAATGCATGACCATTTCAAACTTCAAGGCCAAGCAACTTTAACCTCTTGGAGTGAAGTAATCACCTTAGTACTGCTTGGTCTAGAGTCTCTTATCTCTGTATGAAATTAAAGTAACAGTTCAAGATAAGGAAAATGGACCCAGCTGTGCATATTAAAGTGTGGTTCGTCTTACAAGTAAAAATGATACCTTCTTGCTCAGCTAATCTACCTGTACTTATTCAGTCATGTCTGACTGAATAATTAAAGTTAGCTTGCACTTTTTTTGGATGGCACTTTTTAACTCTGTAGAGCTCATACAGCTTTGAGAGAGGGAGCTGGATTTTATTCTGGCTCATGCACCCTTAGCAGAATTATTAATTGCATTCCCATTGCAGAATCTTTTTTGTTGGTGATGTGTGAGCCATAGAGAACCTGTCTGACTTTCAGCCACCAAGCTCAAGTTCGCAGGGTGGGCAATTAGAAAAATAAAACATTTTGGACTTGCAAAGTGAGCGTAACGGAGAGGCAAACATGGAACCCCACTCTGCCAGTTTTACAGAATCACTTTCCAACTGTAGCTTATTGCCATTAACAATAGCAAGGTAGAAACCGGCTTTTGAGGTCAAGATTTTAAATCAGTTCCATAATCAATGTGATGATCACTTCCTGGACATGCACAGTTATTACTTCTAACTAACAGAACAGGTCAAATATCTCAGTGTCTACTTCCCAGCAGACTTTCCTGCCCACCCCTGCTAGCAGTAGGTAGCTCCAGAGCCAGTTACAAATCAAAATGGCAGGTCTGTGTTTTACCCCTACCCAGAAGCCACACTTATGAATTTCCCATTGGGCAAAGTTATTCCAAATGCATAAAACAGCCTCCTCATCCCTAAGAGATTTCTAGATGAATTATCTCACAGTAAATAAAAAGGTCTGGTTCTCCAGGGCCTGGACTTTGTGACCTCATTTACACCTGTGTAAAGTGGAGCTGAAACACTGCCAAACCAGGATTCTCCACTCACTTGTACTCCTTCACCCCAACTTTGCAAAATGACGAGAGATTCAGACCCAATGCCCTTAAGTTGGTATCTTCCGTCCTCCTCTCTGCTACAGAACAGACTGATAAGTTTGCAACTCAGATGGTTGCCTCACACTGTGGCAGTCCCAGCCCTTTGCCAGGAATTCTACAACTCTTGCATCCAGAGGTCTATTGCAAAAAAGTCAACAAAGTTAAAGTACATTTTCCTCCGCAGCTTAGCACAAAATTTGTCTAAATGACTAAATTTTGTCACTGCCCTCTTTGGTCTGATCTTTCCATTTGTCTAGATCAGAGATTCCCAGACTTTCCTTATTGCATATCCCTTTCCAGATCTACCAGCTGCCCACGTACCTCTACTCTTCTCATCACTGAGCCTGTGTGTGTTCTTCGAACACTACCTGTTTTTAGCCACCTGTCAATATCTCACGATTACATACAAATATAATAATAGTGTGACATATACAACTGACCCCCCCCCCCAAGTTCTGAGCTCGGTTAGATTGAACAGTTGTTGGGCAATTGAATCAGTGTTGTATGGTGATTAGAGGCGAGAGCTCTGTACGTCAGCATCACTGTGTATCTGTGTTCTCATTGGTACATCTTGAAGTAAATTAACTACTGTATTTTATGTAACAAATTCCCAGAGTTGTAAAGCTTTGTCTGAGTAGCCTATTATAAAAATGCAATAAACAAAACAAATAAAAGCCACCATTACACAGTTTCTCCCACGCACCCCCCAGAAATGTCTCACATACCCCCAGGGGTATGCATACCTCAGTTTGGGAACCCTGATCTAGATGGTGTCTTCACACAGCTGAATCTCTCTGAAAATGCCATTGCAGATGGTTAGTGAGGGATGTGCCATTGCTTTTCTCTTCAGCTTTAATATTTATAATACAACCAAACACAAAGTCACCTTCCTTTTTGCCTTTCCCTGAGAGCAGACTACTGCTGAGAGACGCCGGACTGAGGGTTCCATGTGGGCAAGCTCCATAGAACCCGGACACTGGGCCTCCCCTCGGCCTGCAGGGGACCATCTCGGGGGCAAGAAAGGAGCTAATTCCCTAGGCCACTGGAAGTTGTGCCCTTTCTGCTGTGAGGGACAATCTAGCTGCCAGGTGTAAAGGTGGTTTTGGGAAGTTGACACCTGCCCACTCATGACTGGACTGGGGCTACGGACTTATTTCAGACAGGGCACCAGACAGCCTTTGGCTGGAAGCAACAGACCAGTGCTGCATTGTAGCAGGCAAGCTGGCTGTGTGAAAGTCTCTGTATCCCATCAGCAACCTTCCCTGACCTGGCCAGTTCCCTAATCTGCACCATTAAAGAGAGAAGTCGAAGTGAAGGATTTTGCTTCAGATGGATAGTGTTGATTAGCTCTCTGGTGCACTGTACCTATTCTGATCTCACAATACCGCTGTGAATCTGGAGTCACTTCATTGACTTCAGTGGAGGACAGAATAAGAAGCTCTGCATCTAGCCCCGTGGCAGTATGGGCTGTGTGAGTTGGGGCTGCGGGTAGGATTTCAGGGATTACAGAAAGTATTCAAGAGTCTCCCCTTCTTGCTGTCCAGCTGCTCCTGTTGCCATGCACTCCTTTCACTGGAATATCAGTGCAGCTGTAACAGCACAGAGATCAGAATGCTGGAGTAAAGGACAGGCCAGGGCCAGACTCAGTGTTTCTGGTTGTAACCCTCGCACTCTTTGGCATGCATTCTCCATTGCATGCACCTCATTTGCCTTCAGATTGAGTGGCGTTAGAAGAATTTGCATGCAGGAACTGGAAGTTTTGCCCCAGCAACTTTGCTGGTTAGGTCAGAACATACAGAGTCAGCCAGCTGTAGTTGGCAACTGTATGCTAAAAGGCACTGAACTAATGGGCCTCGCCTCCTTCCCCCCCTCCTCTAATCTTGGTTTTACGCAACAGCATGCCCAGGAAACACTGAGGCTCAAAAGCTCACAGTCAATCAAGCAAGGAAAGAGCTAAAGACAAAGGTTATTTTTCTCCAAGGAACGGCACAGAGCAGAGTCAGAGAAGGACTGGGACGCCTCAGGTGAGAGCACGCTGCAACTTTAAAACCGTCTTCGGCAAACTAGCTTTTCTTTTCTGACTCCCCCCTCCCCCACACTTTTCCAGCCTATGTTTAACAGTGGAATTGCTGGCACCCAGCTCTGCGCAGACGTTAGGAGAAGAGAAGGATTATAAAATCCAAGATCATTCCAGAGGTAAACTACTTTTAACTGGTTGGCTTGGGGGAAGTGAATAGATGAAATATGGCTTCATTTTAAAAATCTCTCAGCCAGAAATAATGTATCTGCTTTCGCTAACTGGTCAATAGGTTATTTGAGTGGTCAGTTTTCAGAATGGAGAGAGGTAAATAGTGGTGTCCCCCAAGGGTCTGTACTGGGACCAGTGCTGTTCAACATATTCAGAAATGATATGGAAAAAAGGGGTAAACAGTGAGGTGGCAAAATTTGCAGATGATACAAAACTACTCAAGATAGTTAAGTTCAAAGCAGACTGCGAAGAGTTCCAAAGGGATCTCACAAAACTGGGTGACTGGGCAACAAAATGGCAGATGAAATTCAATGTTGATAAGTGCAAAGTAATGCACATTGGAAAACACAATCCCAACTATACACATAAAATGATGGGGTCTAAATTAGCTGTTAGCACTCAAGAAAGATCTTAGTCACTGTGGATAGTTCTATGAAAACATCCACTCAGTGTGCAGTGGCAGCCAAAAAAGCTAACAGAATGTTGGGAATCATTAGGAAAGACAGAAAATACCATATTGCCTCTATATAAATCCATGGTAGGCCTACATCTTGAATACTATGTGCAGGTCTGGTCGCCCGATCTCAAAGATATATTGGAATTGGAAAAGATACAGAAAAGGGCAACAAAAATGATTAGGGGTATAGAACAGCTTCCATATGAGGAGAGATTAATAAAACTGGGACTTTTCCGCTTGGAAAAGAGATGATTAAGGGGGGATAAAAATCTATAAAATCATGAGTGGTATGAGAAAGTAAATAAAGAAGTGTTATTTACAGCAGCAGGTTTAAAACGAACAAAAGGAAGCATTTCTTCACACAACGCACAGTCAACCTGTGGAACTCCTTGCCAGAGGATATTGTGAAGGCCAAGCCTATAATGGGGTTCAAAAAAGAACTAGATAAGTTCATGGAGGATAGGTCCATCAATGGCTATTAGCCAGATGAGATGGGATTGCTGTTAACCAGAAGCTGGGAATGGGCGATGGGATGGATCACTGAAGCACCTGACATTGGCCATTGTCGGAAGACAGGATATTGGGCTAGACTGCCATTGGTTTGACCCACTGTAGCCATTGTTATGTTCTTATGAATACAGTGATCGTTAGAGATGATATGAGACCTTTGGATCTGGCGATCATACAGAAGACAGCGATGGAGGCATCTGAAAGGAGCAGCTCCTTGACATCCCAAAATGAAAGGATTGCCATTGTGCTGGGTCCTTCCCGGGCTCATTAGAAGGGGAGTAGGTGCCTTCTGCCACCTCTGTACAGAGAGCTGAGACGATTTGGCTCTTAATACTGAAAGAGACACTGTCACATTAAAAAACATGGTCAGGCTCCTGGCTGGGCTGTGGCCGTAGTGCTGCTGCACCAGCACAAAGTAGTCATATAACCCAACAAAGCCAGGCAGTGGAGAGTCCCCTGGCATGGAGGAATCCTCTCGTAGTGCAGGGTGCCTCTTGCTCTGTACAACTCCCCCGTCCCCAGCACAGGAGGGACAGCCTAGCAAACCGGATGCATGGCTGGGACATGGTAGCGTCTGGCTGATAGTCCAGGGTAGTCCTTTGTGGCTGTGGGAGCTAGGCGTAAGTTAGAAAAGCCTACAGGCTGCTCTAACCCAGTCTCCAGGGGCCTCCTGGGTTGGACAAATGCTAGAGTGGATAAAAGCCACCTTTGCCCCCAGCTGATCCAGAACCTCGCTGGTCAAAATGAGGCATCTTTTAAAATGTTTTAAAAAATCCCTCAAAATATGCCAGACTCATGGCAAGTTGCGGATAATAGTAAATGTTTCTAAAGGCCCTGCAATGTGCTGCCGGGATACGTACGCTGAACCGTTTAGACTGCAGAGCCAGAAGTCTGAAGGGAGCCGCTCTGGGTCTAATCTCTGCCACTGGCAGATTAGCCAACACGGTATGTTAGCAAACACCACTGCCAGCATTAGCAGGCTGAGAATTTAGACCTTAACAAGGGACATTATGTCAGCAATGCCAAGAACGTAAAGTCCCTTATTTACAAAACACAGGCTAGGAGCCAAGTGGAAATAATCACAGGTAAAAGGACAAATTGAAAAGACACCCTGGCACCACAATCCTGCCCTGATTTTTCCCAGTCCTGCCCCATGTCTGTTCTATCTCCCCTTTCCTTCCTAGACATACATTAATTAGCTGCATTGCTAATTTTCCTTGTACTGTTTCCTATAGGTCCATCTTTTTTCTAGGCCCCCCCTTCTGCCACACTCGGCTGTCTCCACAGTGCTGGGTGCTGTGAGCCATGTCTCAGGAGCAGGAGGGCTGGGTCATAAAGGACGTGGCAGCAACAGGGGAATTTTAAAATTACTGCAAACTAGCTGTTGTCAACCATTATCTGTTAAGTGCCAACAATGTGTTCTCCGCAAGACACAAATATCTGGCATTCCACACCAGATATGAGAAACAGATAGACAAGCCTCATTGTGAGACCTAGAGTAAAGAGTCACTTTAGATAACAGCCTTGGCAAGACTTTTAGGTAGGCTCCATAAAATAAGATTTTCTATTTCTGCAGGGGGACATTTCACTATAAAGATCCCAATACACTTCAAAAACCCTGGGACATAAACACATCTCCTTACTGAAGGAGGTCAGCAACTAGGCACAACACTCCGCACAACGCTGCGGGGAGAGGGAATTTTGAGCAAATCCCATAGGTTGTAAAAAGTTCTGTGGGATATTTTATGCCAGGACAAAGCCTTAGTTTTTAAAGCTTTATCTGAAGGTTCCATCAGAAAACTGCATCAAACTTAATTTCTCAGAATAACAAAGGGCCAAGTTAATCGTGTTTGTGTACAATGTTAAGTCTTCTGAGAAATTTATCATCAGCAGGGCAGGAGCTGCTAGATACCAATTTTTCTTTATTTCTTTCTTCTCAAAATGTCAGACACCTGATCCTGTTCAGAGATTCCATTACTCTTGGTCAGAATACTTTATACATCTTATCTGGAACAACAAATTCTCTCTCAGAGAAATGAAACAGTGCTTGTTACAGGAATGTGCTTCAGAGAAAAAAAATTGCCAGCTGCCCACTTCTCTCATTTGCTGGAAAACAGAAATACTTGAGTTCCAAAGGATACAGCTATCCTGTTCTGACAGACGCTAACACACCCTGATGATGAAGGGCATGGTATAGATTAGAGAGAAGATTGTCTGTGTGTCTAGAAGAAGCCCTTGTCCTGTCACTCATCATAGTGCACAAGGCTTCCAAAGATATGCTGGTGTATGGAATCTGGACCCAAGTCAGATACACATAAATGATTGGATGACTCGATGGACTCTTTCACCCCATGGTGTAGGTTTATTGGACAGGGTGAAATGGTTTGATAGTCTCAGTTCAGTTCCCAGTGAACAGGTGTTTACATGTCAGAAATCATCATCTCGATTGATGTATTGGAATCTCAGGAGTGGTTTCCCAGTCACCCACCCACTTTTTAGACTTTCAGGGTTCCCGTTCAAAGTCCTGTCAGACTCTTCAGGGGGCATCCTGACAGTAATGGATATGTATAATTATCTTATTGCTTCATGCCTGTATTTCTCATTATTCTTGACAACTACTGATCTGGGGTCAGTAAGAGAGTGTAATCCCATGCTGTTATGCCTGGTGTGACATCACTGACTGCAACAGTCACTTTCATAATGAATAAAGAAGAACAAAATGAACAAAAGTTAGGAAACTGCATTAAGTTTTTCCTCTTGTCAAGTCATCAGCTGTAACTTGTATCTGCATTTGCCTCCTTCCTAGAGTCTTTTTCCTCCAGCCTTTTCCTTGGAAGGATGCAGCCTCAAGACACAGGTGTTCAGTATAGCAGGTGGAACGACAGTGGTCATGATGAAGTCAGTGTGAACACATCCACTGTGGAGGTATCGGGATGTAAAAGGTGAGACCCTCTCGGCTGTGAGACAGGTGTAGACTCAATCCACACATACATATGAGAAATCTGCCCAGAACTTGTTCCTGCCAGGGTGGTCCACCTGAGCTATGGAGGCTCCCTGCAGGCCCTCCTGTCTTTCTCCCTAGCTGTAGAGAGTCTGTCAACCTTTTATCCTTCTGAGCTGGAATTAATGAAACCCACATGGTTTGGCTGCCAGCGGTCAGTCAGCAGAGTAGCCCTACATCCACCATACAGACTCCTAGGACCAGACACTCTGGCCTCAAGGATCTACCAAGTGCATTTCTGCAAGGCCTGCAGAGTCAGATCTTTCAGGAATTGTTTTTATCACCCAGTTTAACCAGCAGTCTAGGAACACAAAGGGTCTGGCCCTATAGTGCCACTGATGTCCGTGAGATTATTGCCCAAGTATTGATTTCAGGAATAGGAACCAAATCTGGCATTTTTAAAGCAGAGAAATTGGGCTCTATTTAGAGTCCAGCTGAAGTTACATATACAGCTGGCTGCCAAGTCACTATTTTAAAAGCCACGCTGTCTGTTCACAGTGCTAAACAATTCCTAAGCACAGCAAACTGTGAACAGTGACCGAGTGGCTTACAGCATTATGACTCTCTCTCTCTCTCTCTTCCATGTAGACTCTGTAATAATGGTAACTTCGATTTCTCTAAACGCCTTTCACTGTAATGTGCTTTACAATAAACTAGATACTAGAATCACTTCCCTTGCCACTGAAACACAGCCACCTGTAGCTGGAACACGGCAGTGCTACACAACCGTTTAGGAAGTGCAGTGAAGAATATTGTGTTGAACTGAAACTTCAGGGAACTGTGAAGGGGACAAAGTTTAATTGCTCAAGGTGGAATTTGCCTTGACATTAGGGCTACTGTTTCTACTCTGACGAGAGACACCATAGAACCTCCAGTGACCACAAGTGGTCAGACCCTTGGTTTTATATTTCATCCAAGAGATGGCACCGCCCTCCCAGCCCCTGTATGAGGGTAGCTGATCACTAGTGATTGGGCACCACCTAATCACCAGCATCACTTCCTGTACCAGCCTGGAGTTCTCCCAGCCAAATAGCAAACAGGCTCAGCTCTGTGTAGCCTGTTAATGCAGCCAGGATGTTGGCTGACTACATCTCTTCTTTATCATGTTTATTTCCCCAGAATCTACACTAAGCTGTGCACTGGGAAAATCGGCATTGCAATCAAAGTGATTGGAGGAAACATCGTTTTCTGGACCATTTTTATCATTGGCTACGTGACAGGTTACTATGTGCACAAGTGCAAGTAGAAGTAACAGTGAAATTCACCTGCAGGACCCCAGGCCTGGATTTCTCCTGCGAGGTAATCCCAAACCTCTATGTCCTGTTCCCACTCCTCATCAGGCAAGTCAGTAGTATGCATGCAAGAAGCAGGAATCTTCCCTGTGTCTCATAGGGCTACACAAAGGGAACCACCAGCATCAGGATTAGGGTGACACACAAAACCGGTACTGGATGCAGCACTTCTTACTGCCGGAGAGAGAACGGATTGTGCAATCTCAGCTGAAGGCTCAACAAAGGCAACGAACGGACTAGAAATGGACGTGCTCTCCCTCACAAATCAGCAAAACGAGATGTGTTTCCATAACCTGTCACTGCTGCCAACATGCCCTGGGTTGCAACGAGAACAGCTCCTTTGTCCTGCCGTTTCCATCCCTACCCATTCGGACACACCCATCAGCAGGGGATCTGGACACCAGTTTTGCATGTGCATGTTTTCTGGGAGCTTCTTAATGGCACCTACATATTTCCTGGCACATCTATATACATGGGAAAACATCTTCACTGCATATGCAAGTAATGGGTAGTTATGTGAACAAGCCAGTCGCTGGGCACCCAGCCTGTTTGTGCACCTCATTGCACGGGCAAGAGACTTGAATCAAAATTCCTTAGCAGTCACTGGAGCCCTTCATTTATCACTGGTTCGGGGTGCACACACATTTCTATTTGATTACGGCTTTTCCAGTGCAAGGTGCTGCTGGGACCTTTCTTTCAAGTCCTTATTTCCACCCCAAACTTTACTAGAGGCTGTGAGTGCAGTGTCTGGATTCACAGGACTTGCTGACCCAACCTTTGAAACTTCTTTATGCTCCATCAGTTACAGCAGCCAGAAAGATTAAAGGCTTTTGCACACAACCCTCTAATAACTCTGCAAGAAGGTTGCATGCCCAGTTCCCAGTGTAGCTGGGTTCATTATAAACCCAGTGTGATGGGAACCTTTATTTTAATCCTAACCCCACTGGCTTCCCCCCTGCAAAGGAATTTGTTGCCGTTTGTAAAGTTTCCTTTAGAAAGCTCTCTTCTGGGCCACGGCTCAGACACAGCCTGTTTTGCAGGGTTTTCAAACTGTGCAGGGATGTAACGCCCTGCATGTTTCCACAACACAAATTATTTTTAAAAATAAAAGCAGATTTAAAGCCAACAGGTTTCTCATGTCTCTGATCAGTTCTGGAATGTGTGTGTTTCAATGGAAAGGCATATACAGGGGAGACCACTGACGTGTATCTTGCTGCCTTAGACTGATTTCCTGCAACTTAACTAGGAAAGGTCAGTAAAATCTACACTTGGAGCTCCTTGGGACTGTAAATTATGTATTTGGGGTTCAACTAATTGAAGGTAAAGGATCCCCTCCTCCCCCCAAAAGAGCCTCGCTATGGGTGGGATCCAGATTCCAACCCTACCCCACCCAAGGCAGAAAGATTTGAGCTCACTCCTCTTCTAAACATTCCTGATAAGAATAATTCACCCCATTTCCTATTCCCTGGGCAGGTGCTGCTGGTATGTCTCATCAAATAGCATGCATTGAGGCTTTTCCTGCCAGATGTGGGACCAACACCATCACACACATGCAGTCTGTCCTGACACAAGCAAGCAAAGGACAGCAATTTATGTTGGTGTTGCTCCAGCCTATATCAGGTTTGCCAATGAAGTGAGGTAGGACTTAGTCTCTTCTTCATGCCATTTTCATCAGCAACTCTCGCTTCTCCTCCCGGGGGCAGGGTCCCCTCAGGCACAAGTTGCCTTTCCTAACTTCTGCTCCAATCCCTCAGAAAAACAGGCAGCCCATCATTCCCTGCTGGAATGCAACCCAGGCAATGGGGTCTTTCAACGGGATGCTCTGAAGCGTTAAGGTGCTGAGTTAACCCAGAGCTGTGCCGTGGAAGGTTGCACAGAGGAGAGGAAGATCACTTGAGCAACCCTGTCCACAGTATGTTTACAGCAGTATCTATTGCGGGAGATGGACTGGCCAGGATGTGTCTGTGGGAGAGACAGGCCAGCCCCTCACATCTCTCAGCAAACAGATGCCACATTAGATAGCACAGAAACTGTAAACTAAAGCGGCACAGAGTTTTTATTCACTGAGGGGTTTGTGCTTTCTCTCTCTCTCTCTTTTTTTTGGATAAGTCCGGGGCAGCACCAGGGGAACACAGAATGGATCAAAGGGTCAGGGCAGGGGCTCTGGAGACTTCAGGATAACAAAGACGACGACACAGGAGTGCTTTGGGCTCAATAGTCACTCCACTCATTTCTCAACTTACCCTGCTGATGCTACCCAGAGTTCCTCGTATTGCCTCGAAATAGCTTCTGCACCTGTTCATTGAGCCCATGGCCTCTCTGATGTAGGGCTCAGGAATTTTAATCATTGTGGGGCTATCGGGGAGTTTTGTAAGTGAAAGTCTGTCTAATATCATCAGATTATGGTCTCACAGAGTGCTTTTCAGCCATAGATCTCAAAGCAGCTCACTCAGAGGAGTGAGATTCCTCCCAGCTGGGCTGTCTGGCAACCATTCCCGTGAAGGTAAGTACCTGTGGTAGGTCAGACCTAGCAGTGTCAACTCTTTTCCTGTTTGGGGGGGGGAGGGTGTTAATTTTTCATAAGAGGAAAGATCCTGGCTGTCAAAATAACTTTTCACCTGATATCTCATGAGCAAAATAAATTCCTGGCCTAGTCACCTGACCAGGGGAATTAAAGAAGTAAGCGCAATTAAGCCTGTCAGCCAGCACAAAGCAACAGAGCAGAAAGAACATCCAAGACCTGACATTCCTCTTCTGAAAGTAACATTTACTAACCTGAGTTAATGCTGCTTTCCTCCCTTGCCTTGAAATTTGGTGCTGCTAGAAGTTAGCTGCCTCTTTCCAAACACACTGTCTGATGCAGTTACTGTGGCCCTGCTGGTCTGGTCAGTATTTTTTAAACACTGAACCGTTGCTCATCCAAAGCACTAACTGAAAGGGCAGGAGCCTGATGTGCTCTGGGCACCCACAGCTGACAGGTATCAGTCCTGCCTGGAGGGGCTACTCCTAGGTCTCAGCAGGGAGCTCAGCCTCCAATCCTGTGCTCCCTCCTCCAGACTGTGAACAAGGATGCTAATTGACACTGGCTGCAATGGTGGGTTTGTGATGTGTTCACCTGTCCCTCCAGCAACTGGCCTCAGCCCCACCCAATTCATTTCACACAGGCTGCCATGTGCCGGTAGCTTTGTATTGACCTGGCTGGGATGTGAACCAAGCAATCGGGAGAAAAAAGTTCTCATTTGAGGGCAAGCGATTGTATTTTAAAACACTGTATCAGATCCCCCTCCTTGGAAATCATTGCTAGGAGAGTTGATGTGTGGGCCAACAAATTGAGCCAGATTTGATCTCACACCCCCATAAACCCAGAGTAACTCCACTCCCGTATCTAGTGAAGGCATTTATATGATGCTGACCCCACTTGTACCTCTCGCCTGCCAGTAATGATGGGTGGAAACAATTGGGAAATACAGTTCTCACACAGCATGCACCACTCTCACTGCTGGAGCGTGTGCCAGTGGCTGACCCACTGCTATGGGCAGAAGCCATTTGGCAGAGGAGGGAATATCCCAAGCCAAGGTTCTGATGCAATCTTCACAGCAACTTCCCGGTACAGCATTTACTGCTGTATCTTGGTAACCGGTCTAGTGTGTATTTAGTCCTTCCCCCAGATACTGAAGTGGCACATTCCCAAGACATACTGCTCAGGCGCTTTGTTGCTCCAAAGTATAAGAAGTCAGCAGTTTGGCCACCCTGTGCTCCGATACCTCCTCTCCATTTCACAGGTTCTGAACGCTAAGCCTTGTATTTCTTGTTTGTTTTAAAAGGACACTTGTCGACCTGTTTTCTTGGCTCAGATCTATCACCCACCAGAAACTTGCTATAACCTTTTAGGGAAAACGTTTCCTCCATTTCAAATATCTATTTAAACAAAAAAGAGCAAAAATCCCAGCTGTATGCCACTGAATAACTGATGCTAAGAACAATGGCTATTGGTGGTGGACGACATGCCAGTTCTTGCTGCCACCACGCTGTTCTGCTGAAAGATCATCTTCAATCTTGATTTCTGCATATAGCAAGACATTTCCACCTAGATGCGTATTTCTAGTACACCAATCATTAGGGCATGTTGCTCCCATTTTTAGAGCACACTAGAATATTGATCATTATGTATTTCATTGTGTAAATTCATTTTAGACTTCTGCTCTTCTACCTAGTTCCAGGAAAAAGTGTCTGGTCTGATTTTATTTTACAAAAGCCATTCACTCTTTACTCCCTTTAAATATGCAACATTTCAAAATGGGTTTCCATCAGGATACAATGATTTTGAAATTTCCACACACACTCACTCTCTCCCTTTTGAAGAAGCTGAGAGCACCCGAGGCAGAAAGCTAGCTCTGCATCATAACAACAGAACTTTCTTCCTTCTCCTTCTAGTCCCATTTCCCCTCAAGGCAGAGAAACAAATGCAGAAGGGCAAGCACGGCATGCAGCAATGATCTTCCTGCCTCACTGCAGGGGAAACATTACCAGATTTTTTGCACAGGCAGTTGCAGGGTATTATACAGCACTTTACCTACATTGGGCCAGCTCCTCAGCTGGTGTCAGTTATGAAAGTAAAAAAATTGATTGAGCCCCAGCCCCTTTCATTACAAATTAAGCACTGCCCTTCCAGGGTCTGATGCATGGAGAGCATCTCTCAGGCTCAGCCTTGCTCTGATTACAAGCAAATGAAAATGATGGCAGTACTAAGGGGAAGAGGAAAAACGAGTAGTCAGATTTCACCGGCTCTGTCATTGTTATTCGGATTTAGGAATGAAAAGGGCATTGAACAGCAGTGAAAAAGTCTGATCCCTTCCATTCAGTGTTTTAGGTAGCATTTGGTGAGGAAGGGGGTGGATGGAACACAAAATGAATATTTGCAGTTGTGGAAGTGAGCATTTCTGAATAGTAGAAAGTGTTTCCTTAAGTACAGGATAGTTCATGGTAGGGCTTGAGTATGACACAAATGCTCCTTAAATACAAGGCGAATACATGTAAGACTTAAAGAGTAGCACTAGCCTTAATGGAGAGAAAGTGGTTCTAGCAGCATTGCTGTTCTCCTGTGTGTGGAGAAGGTCCCTGAACATGTTCAAGAATTAGTAATGGAAAAAACTCTACTAAAAGTAAGCAGAGCTTTGTGAAGTACCACACTAGCCTGAGAAGTATTTAATAGCACAATGCAGAACACACTAAACTATTTCAGGGAACGCAGACCACTTCTTTGCACAGCCTCTGTTATATTTTCACGGCATGTGTACGTGTAAAGAAAAACTTCCAAGTGAACTGAAGACAAGTTCAAACTGATCTCAAAACAATGTAGAAACCCTGCTGTAACTGAAGGTTGGCCTACTGGAAGTCTCTCAGTAAATAAAGCTGTGTTTACTACACAGGTGTACCTCTGCAGGTTACCTAACTTGAACATAGCACTGCTAAGGACAACACAGACATTTGATTACAGGCGCTACCCCTTCAGTTTTTACATCCATTATGCAGATCTCAGGACCGTTTAATGTGTTTTACAGAACGGTGAGTGATTCAACTACGTAGATGCAGATTGTCTCTCTGAGAAAAACAGTTTATATGTCATCCAACAGCATGGAACCATTTGCATTTATGCAGTTACCTAGTAGTAGCGGGGATGTAAGACAATCCCACACACACCAACTGCAAAGAATTTTTTTAGTTTTTCCATTAAAATTAGCTGGCTACTTTAACAAAGCTTTTCATTATTTCATTCCATGCCATCCATCTACACTGAGCGTGCTAACGAGACATTCCAGCAGGTGAGACACCCTTGGGCAGCAGCTGTGCTGTGCGGCTAAGGGACAATCAGAGCGGTGCGCAGCACAAGGGGGAACTTCATTGCTTTTCAGAACAATAAACCTCAAATGCAGGAGTGTAGTATAAATTCTGAGCAATCTCAACAGGCAGCTAACCTAATGGGTTCAACGGGTGCTGATATTGCCATATTAATGGATTATAGTTTCAAAATGCAGCATGACAGACAAATGCCTCCTGAAATGGATTGCTGATGCGTTGGTGAGCAAGAGAAACATCACATCTATATCAATATGTTGGAGTAACTATTGTATGAAAGGCTCATTGCTGAAATTAAAAAAAAAAAATTTGCTACAGTTTGAAGAATTTAAAAAACCACAGGAGATTACAGGTTTGCTGTGATTCAGGTTTAGATCTATATAATATAAACAAAGTAGAGTTGCATAAAGAAAAATAAGACTCAAATGATTGTAATCAGCATCAGCTTTAACTCTTTACATCATTTTATGGCATATTAGATAGCTGATTAACAGTTTTTGCATCACGTCTTTAGTACCAGTAAATGGGATATATCCTCGTTGGTCAGTTTTCATGTTATCTACTAATTACTCATTAAGTTACAAAATAGGTTTCCACATTAATTCACATGAACAAAATAGAAAACAGGTTTATGAAAGACCATCCCCTCCCCAAAAATCAATTTCATAAACTGGCATTGTGCTTCAAAGCTTCTTAGAACGGATCAATGTTATTTCGACTTCCAAGGTCACCAGAACTAGATGGGATAAGAATGATTCTGAGCACAAAATGTGTGAAATACTCAGATCCCAAGTTTAGCATTTAAAGACAGATTCGCATGTCTAACCAATTATAACCCTGGAACTTTATTATTAAGACAAGAAAGAATGTGATATTCCTTGTCATAGGAGGATCAAACCTATCAGAGTTATACATCCAAAAGGACATTTTACATCTTTTCTTAAAAAAAAGAGGGGTCTAAATAATTTAATTTTACCATATATAAACTCTGTATTTGTAAAATATGCAAAAAAAAAATCAAAACCAAAGCATTTTACAAGGACCTTGATGGTATTAATGTATTATGGTTAAAAGAGATGAGACCAGAGTTAGGTCAGTTTTAGATGGATATAGTACTTTTAAGTTCCCATCCATGTCCACAACCCGAACCTGTTCCACTGTTAATGCAGAATTCTCTTGCTCTGCATTTTGGCTGGGGTTTGAATTCACTGGTTCAGAAGTTATGTCAGATTCAGAATCGGAGACTGATTCTTCTTCCTTATTCTCTAAAGTGAATTTGTTGAGTTCTGCCACTTTCTATTTAGGGAACAAAAAGGAAGCAAAGATTTCAATGTACAGTGTGAATGCACTGAATGGGCTTATGAACTACTTCAAGCATTTAAAGTGTTTCCAATACGCAGACCTGAGTTTTACATACTACTGAGACACTGATATCATAAATCGAAATTTCAGTAATCATTCAGGCATTTTTTAAAAAGAAACTTACATCTATATAGATAGGTTAATGAATTCTGTCTGAAATCTTCCTTATTTCCTCCTGCTATCCTTGTCCCCAAATTCTATACAAGCAAGTTTACAAATCAGGCTTTGTATCACTGCACTTCGATTCTAAACAAAAAGCACCTGCTCCAGTGTCATTACTAAGGATGCTGCTTTCATGATGTTTCAGGCTGTCCTCTTTACTGCCCTATATCAACGATACACGTGTCAATAACTTGGACTTTAGAACATGCTTATGACAGTTAATTAATGAAGTGTAGGAGGAGGGGAACCCAGAGGGCAAGCAAGCATGAGTTTGTCTTTCCAGTGCAGGAGGAAAGTGTCTATCAGACACGCTGGACTGTGACCTGCACATGAACAAAACTGATGACACTTTGTTGTGATGAGTTGCAAAGGGGTCTGTGTGCTGCCTATCTCCTCTCCCCAGTCTTGAAAAAGGATTCTGACTATATCTGACTGGAGGAATCACTTGTGATGATGGCGAAAGATCTGCTCAGCCTGCCAGACTATTCTGGAGACCTGGATGGTGGGGGGCTTTGAGGTGTATTGTGTTGGCAATACAGAACTCCCAAAGCAGTATTGCTTCTTGACACAGAAGAGTCAACCTGACCCAATCTTGTCTGTGCATGTAAAACATCACTGCTGTGTTGTCCATGGGAACTAACAAACATGGAATTTGTTCCATAAATAGGGATTTATGGAAGATAAATGTGAAGTTAGGCTGACAAGATCTATTTTATTAAATTACAAGTTTGGTTGAGAAAGGTATGTTGATGTAATATAATTAGACTTATGTAAGGTGTTTGACTTGGTACCGTACAACATTTTGATTACAAAATTAGAAATGAAATAAAATTACCAAGTCCCACATTAAATGGATAGGTCTCAAAATGTAACTGTAAAAGGGGAAATAGCCATTGAGGGGGTGTGTTTTCCAGTAGGGCACCACAGCGATCAGTTCTTGGCCCTAAGCTTTTTAACATTTTTATCAATGACTTGGAAGAAACTATAAAATCATCACTGATAACATTTGCAGATGACACAAAATTTGGGGGATGGTAAATAATGAAGAGGACAGGTCACCGTTTCAGAGTGATCTGGAATGCTTGGTAAACTGGGCACAAACACACACTATACATTTTGACACAGCTAACTGTAAATGTATGCATCTAGAAACAACAATGTAGGCCAAACTTGCAGAATAGGGACCTTTGTCTAGGGAAGCAGTGACTCTGAATAAGGTTTGGGGGTCATGGTCAATAACCAACTGAACATGAGCTCCCAGTGTAACTCTGTGGCCAAAAAAAGCTAATATGATCCTGGGATGCATAAACAGAGGAATCCTGAGTAGGAGTAGAGAGATTATTTTACCTCTCTACTTGGCATTGGTGTGACCACTTCTGGAATACTGTGTCCAGTTCTGGTAAGGGTTCAGAGAAGAACCAGGAGAATGATTAAAGATCAGAAAACATGCCTTCTAGTGGCAGACTCAAAGAGCTCAGTCTATTTAGCTTAAAGAGATTGTTAAAGAGTGAGCTGACTACAGTAACTAAATGGGAACAAATATTTAAATAACAAACTCTTCAAGCTAGCGGAAAAAGGTGTAATACAAACCAATGGCTGGAAATTGAAACTAGATAAATTGAGACTGGAAATAAGGTGTACATTTTTAACGGCAAGAGTAATTAACCATTGGAATTGGTCGTGGTGGATTCTCCATCACTGACTATTTTAAATCAAGATTGGATGTTTTTCTAAAATGATCTGCTCTAGGAATTGTTTTGGGGCAGTTCTCTGGCCTGTGTTATACAGGAGGTCAGATTAGATCATCACAATGGTTTCTTCTAGCTGTGGAGCCTATGAATCTATACAGAGGTGTGCATTTCCAATGGGCAGTAATGCATCTGAAGTCCATTAATACTTCCTGATTAAGAAGTGGCACAGGAACATGCAATGAAGTTACCAATAATAAATAAATAAATGTTCAGAGTAACATGCAATAAGGACAAAATGATAAACAACCGGAGAAATTAAGTTCCATGTACTTCTCCATTCCATCTGGGTTTTCCTATTCAGAGGCACACACAAAGAGGAGGACAGGATTAGCTTTCTGGAATACTTACTAGAATGAGGGTGTCCATGACATCTTTGCAGATCTGGAGGCTGGTGCTGCTCGTCACTTCCAGAAATAGATCACGAGTGGTTTTTCTAATCTAAAAAGGATTCCAGACATACTCAGAAAAGGAAAGGCTGAATTGTAACATGATGAAATAGAAACTAGCATGCTCAGCTACAGAATCACATTGCTGCAGTTGTTTTTCAAAGAATATTTCAGCTATTATTTGAAAAACATCCAAGTGCACACATGAATCCCACTTCCTTCATAAAGTTAGAACTGTATGTTTGCACTTTCCTGAGCAGCTCAATAACCAGCCATCTCTCAGGCCAAACCATCGGACCTTGGGAACAGCTTACTATAAAGCAGGGGTGGGGAACCTTTTCCCTGCCAAGGGCCATTTTGATATTCCTACTGTCATTTGCGGGCCATGTCGCCGATTCCGCCGCCGAATTCCCCCCCCCCCCCCGAAAAGGGGCAAACGGCGGCAGGGTTACGGCGGCGGGAACTGCCCGCCCCCCCACGAAACCGCGCCGCCGCCGACTCCACCCCCCCGCCGCCGAAATGCCGCCGCCGTTTCCGCCTTTTCCCTGCAGGGGAGATGGGAGGCACTGGGGTGGGGCAGGAAAGGGGGGAGGGGTGCAGAGCCTGCCCCACCCTTATCCTACAGTGGTAATTCCTACAGCTCCGGTCCTGCAGGGCTGGCTGGGCTCAGCAACCCATTCCAGGTGTTACTACCTGCCACATTGGGTGGAGGGAGGGGAGGGGAGGGGGAGTCACAGCCCCACTCAGGTTTGGCCCAGCCACCCCTCTGTCATGACAACAGACTGCTGGCCGGTCAAATTTGAGTGCGTAGCCCTGTGTCCTCAGAGGTCACAACACCTGGAGAGGGGAGCGAAGCCCAACCAGCCCCACTGGACAGAAGTCACTGCTATGATACACACAGTGTACTTTTATAGTACTCATTACGGTAGCGTGCATTATACAATCTAGGTAAGAAATATTTAGTAAGCCAGATTTTTTTTTTCCAGCAAACTATTCAATGGGTCACTACAGGCCACCAAGGTTTACAAATGGCTCTTGAGCCCAAAAAGGTTGAGAACCGCTGCTAAATAGCTTGACATAATGTTGACATTCGGCATTAGTTTGCATAGTTTGACTTTAAATTTATTTTTTTAAATCTAGTGCTTTTAGCATATCAACTTTAGACCTAAAAGTTCAGATTCTAAACTCAGTCATGAATTTCAATAGACACTTGAACACATGGTGATATCTGGAGTACTTATTCCACAACATCTCCAAATCTCTCTTGACAAGGAGTGATTTAGTTTTGAAGCCTGGTCCATTTCCACTACAACTGAGACTCAGACAGGTGGATTGAAACTTTTGTACCTTTGTTCTCTCACTGTTAGTGATTGGTGGGAAAGAAATCACCACACCCTCAGCATCTACTAGACAAGGATAGTTCTCTTTCCCATCCAGTAATTGAAGGTACCTATCAAGAAAGAAAAAAAAAGTGAAGATAATGGAAAGAGAACAATCAGGCAACAATAAATATGACAGTTAGAAGGGTGAGAAAATGAAGGAAATTGTTCCTGATCCAACACACAGCAAAACTACAGCACCATCACATCAACAACTGCACCGCCTGCACCAAAGACGAGTAATGAAGCAATATCATGAAACACTTCAAAGCTAAAGTAACATTCCGATTGCCAGAGTGAGCAAACATGTTCTTATGCTTCTGCTGCTCCCAGTGCTCAAAATACAGCAACATTTTAGAGCTTGTTTTGCTGATACTTTAGCTTATTTAAGTTTCATTATCTGTCTCCACCACCTACAGAAACATGCAATCCCTGCTTTGTTTACTGGCCAGTTTCCCCCAAGACGTGCATGATGATGGATATGTGAGATGATCCCTGTACAAACAGGGGATGGGAAGGGTGAGGTAACACTTTCCTTCAAATTAGACGCATAGTCACTGAAAGGTTTCAGTCCCTTACAAGTTGTTTCATTAATAGAATTTTGGACATTTTACATACGCAAACTTATTCTACTTATATATACTCCCTCCACCCAAACATTTATTGTTTTATTGCTTATATTGTAGTAATGGTGACAACTTCCAAAGTAACTCTATATAACTGGAGGCACTATAACATGTCACTCAACAACTACATTTTACTCAGTATTGTTTGTAAACCAACCCAAACTCTTCTTTTTTCTCAAGATTTTCAGGAGATCACGTTGAGTGCACATTCACCCTGTTACCATTGGATGTTGCTTTCATAATTAAGCCGAAAGAGAATATCTGATATTCTTTGCAGTTACAAGACTGTTGCTTTTCATGTTATCTTAAATTGGCCAAAATGTATCAGATCAATTTGAAAAAAGATGTGCATTAATACACTGACTTGTGCAGTCCAGAAACATTCTGACGCTTCTTCTGTTTTCTTTGTTCCTCAGCTTCTAACTGCAACTGACGGACAAGATCCTTTGCCTTGATCTCCTTCCGACCCAGTGGCATTATCTATATCAGCAAGAAAGCAAACACTTAAAGGCTAAAAGTCATTCATTTATGTTAGGACTATCCGAGCTAGTTCATAAGAGCTAAAGGGCTACAAAACGAGATTATAATTTAATATTTAACTGAAAATTTCTCATAATTCTTCTTTTTCAATAAAGTACTTGGAACATAGACAATAAGGGATTTTATGAAACACTTGCAACATTTCATTCTCTTTAAAAACATCCTAGATGCTCAGGCCTGTTTAAACTCTCTGCCAGGACTCTCGTTTGTGTTCTCACACCAGAGGGACGTTCCTATTCATTATGGTATGTTCTTGAGTTTTGATCATATTTATTTTAGAGTTGAGTGAATAGGAGACATTCAGTAATAAAGAGCTATCGGAACTACGTATCTTAGAATCATGGTTCTGCCCAGGGACTTTCCATTGCTTTGGACTATTTTAGAAGAAAAAGCTGAATAGATTTAGTATTAACTCTTATCCTGCCAGGCCTAATTCGTTATATGTGAGCATCTCAGATTTTATTTTACTACAGATTAAGCTCTACAGCTTTTTAGTTTGCAGAGTTTAGAAAATGACCCCCACCCCGATTAGTGCTGCTGAAATCTCTTCTTATGTTTTACCCAAGTGTGGCTGCCGCTCATCTCTTAGAGTCCAAAAGAGCATCTTCCCATTTCTGTTCTGCTCCAAAATTTGATTAAGCAAGGGGGAAAAATGTTGCTATTTATCTTACCTTTAATTCATTAGGTAGCTGAGCATCATACAGCAGGGGCCCTTTGATCAGTCGCAGGTCATGTGTGGCAATGGTTGCTGCTGTTCGTTTCTCACAGATGTCCTCATGAAGTTTGATCTAACAAAATTGTGACAGTATCATCAACATGTGCAGGACACGGAACTATAAAATTACCAGCCACGTCCTTCAGCATTCCTGTACTATTACCAACTTCAACATTACTCTAAGTTGTCTTATTCAACCAGTCCCTTAGTGTCAAAACATTTTTTCCTCTCCATCAATTTGTCCTTTTCCATTTGACAAGCCTTTGTTTCCCCTCTGTTGGATGGGGTGCAAGCAATAGATCTTTTTACTTGTTTGTAAAACAGAGCAATTCACCTCTATCCATGTGGCACTGGAAAAAATGCTTGTTAATTAGCTGATTATAATTATGCTTGGCAGCATCCGATTTAAATCCATAGATGTCGGTAAATTATTTCAGCTGACACCCTGAAATTGACGGGGAAAAATATTGATTAGTAACAGTCAGTGGGAGCACAGCCACCGCACCTACAGGGCTCAGGTGTCACTGGCTCTGCAGCCAGGCAGGGAGCAGAGCTGCAGAGGGCTTTCTGTGCTGCTACAGGGCTGGTGACATCCGATTCATGCAAGCGAAAGGCCCGGGGGCAGGCTGCGGTACTGGCCTGGTGGAGCAGAGATCCCTGGCCAGGGCCATGAGGAGGATGAATCCTTGGCCCTGGGGGAGGCCACCCCATTACTGACTAGCTTCGTCTCTGGGCACGGGCCATTCAGGAGTAGTGTGGCCTCCCCCAATCCCACAGCCTTCTCAGCACCTTGTGCCTGCAGGGATCCAAGAAAAGAAAATAATCCAATCTCAACAAGGTGTTTTTTGGGAAAACCAATCCATTACTTAATTCAGCCTTCAACTTTAAATGCAACAGTAATGCATAATAGTTTGGAAGATTATACATTTGAGTCAATTACTGTATGGGATCAAAATTAGGCACTTACTTGAATTACCAAAGAGCACTTTGGGTGATCTGTCCCACTAATTCACCATTTCCCATTAGGAAATGTGTAGCAGAGCACAAGTTGACCAACCAAGGTAGAAAAACTACAGTTGCACAAGGATTTACATTTGAGAAAAGCTAACATCTGCCATCTAGTGGACAAGGTGAGTAATGTACAAGTTGGAAAATTTTTCAGACAAGCCTGAAGACTAGAGTACAAAGAGGTGTTTTTAGTATACTTTAATATAGTTTTAAAACCATGTATGGCATTTAAAACTAGACTGAACAAAGCACTGAAGAACAGATATAGGAAACTACCAGTCCAGCACCAACAGAGAAAACATACTATGATCAAAACTGTCTTTGCTGTCTCTGACTTGAACATGAATTCATGTTTATCCTTCATTCCCAGTAGGTAATGTATGTGACAAAGCTATAAGGAACTTTTAAAGTGGTGGCGGAAATCTGTGTGCTTATGTGACACCCCCTAACCCTAGTATCTGAACTCCTAACACCTTCATAAAGAAAGTTGTAAGTGATCTTGTGCAATTTTCAGTTTAGTACAAACTGGGGCAGATATCTGAGAGTAAAACAAACTGCACACAGAGAAAGAGATGCAAGTTGTTTTGTACTGTTATACTGCAGTAAATCTAATAGTCCCCAGAATTTAAAGACATCAAAGTTCATCGTAACAGCTAATCAGTTACTTCCTTGGCTGGGAAAAGCTCTCTCTCTCTATGAAAAAACTAAACTCATGTACTTACAGAGAAACTGTCCTCTAGGTTTATGCTTATGTGCAATGGCTTCTTTAGTCATTCTCTTTTATCTTTAATGGAGTCTATTCCCAATTCCATTCATTTTACTCCCATCCCAATCAATCACACTGAAAATGAATTCACTGAAGTTCTAACCTAACCCTTCAATAATTACCTGGGCAGAAAGAAACCTCTTCAAGGCATTTCCTGGCTTCAAGTTCATTCCCTTCACCACACAGCAAACAATGTATGGCCGAACTTCTCTGATATTTGGACTCACTTTAACTATCAGTGGAGTTGGATTTTCAGCAACGTGCAGAATCTTGATCATCAGTTTATTCACCTCTTCCAGCTTGTCCTGTTCCCCATCCCCACTATCCTTTTTCTGGCGTTTATCCCTCTTTTTTTTCCTCATCTCCTCTTTATCAGAGTTCTCTGATTTCCCTTTTCCTTTGCCATATCCTCGGCCTCCAATCCGCAAATATTCCAGGATGGATTTTGTCTGGCAACTATTGACCATTTTCTCCAGCCGCTTGTCTTTCAGTTTGTTCCCTCTGAAGTTGACCTCCTTTAATTTAGGGCAGTCAGCAAGCTCAGTGGGGATTTCTGACAACTCGTTATTGGAGACATCCAGGATCTGAGGAAGGAACAGCATTTACCAAGTTAACTTGGTTGTTTCTAAAAGACCTAGGCCTAGCTAAGCTTTGGCATACTGCCCGCGCAGAAGGCAGCTCAATATCACAGGTGAGGCAGGGCATAAATGTCTAGATGAAAAGATCCCATAAGAGCAAGCTGAAATTGCTTGAATTTAAATCGGTTACTTTTTTTTCCCCAAAAGAAAAGGTAATTTGTTTTAACTAACATTAAAATCAGGCTCTCTCTCTATCAATGCACCATTGCATCGCTCGTGAGTTCTCCCAGCTCCTCTATACGCCACCCACCACTTTCAGAACTTATCATTTAGCAGAATCCAACCCATTCTTCTCCTATAAAGGTCCAGTCCCCCCTCTTCTCAATGCTGACAACTCTCACAAGTCATGCAACATTTATGACTTTCTTAAAGCCCAAGCACCCAGAATCAGACAATTCAGTGAGAATCTCATCTTCCATTAAAAAAAATTTCTATCCCTCATGGTTGTGGAGAAAAGCTTGATAACATGAACCAAATGCAGCATAACAGCTCAGAAACTAGAAAGCAAAATGAACACCAAATGTGTTGTTTTGTTAAAATCATGATCCCTCCCTCCCCCCAACAGCCTAACTCCTGCAATTTGTACAGGGGAGGTTGGCAAAATGGTAGCCCCTCCCTTCCCTTCCCACAAGGCTCCAGAATCAACCCCCTCTCCCCCGCCAACCTACAGGAAACCCCAATCTCCCCTGTGGTCCCAGCCTCTCCACCCCTTCCCCATCCACCATGGAGGGGGCCCAGTCTCTTTGCCCAGCCCCTGTTCCCCCTCACCTTGAGGGCCGCCAGGCTGGCGATGCTAGAGCCCAGCTCCTTCAGCTCGTTGTCGGCTGCCTCCAGCTGGCTGAGCAGAGGCAGGAGGTCGGAGGCGGCCGGGGACAGGAGGCCGCCGGGCAGGGCGCTGAGGCGGTTCCCGGAGAGCAGCAGGGTCTGGAGCTGGGGGGCGGCCCGGGCCAGGCCCGGACCCAGTTCCCGGAGCCGGTTCCCGGTGAGATTCAGGCTCCGCAGCTGAGGGAAGGCGGGGGGGCCTCCGGGAGCGCAAGGCCCGGCCGGGTCCAGGGCTCCCCCCAGCGCCGCGGGCAGCGTCTCCAGCCCGTTCCCGGACAGGTCCAGCACCCGCAGGGCCGGCAAGGGCCCCCCGAGCCCCGGGCCCCCCGGGGCGCCCAGCCCCGCCGGGCCCAGCCCGTTCCCGCACAGCACCAGGGTGTGCAGGGCCGGCAGCGCCGTCGCCAGCCCCGGGTCCAGCTCCCGCAGCGCCCGGCAGCCGCTCAGGTCCAGCGCCTGCAGCAGCGGCAGGGACAGGAGCCGCGGGGGCAGCCGGCCGCCCCCCGCCTGGATACGGGCCTCGGCCACCGCGCCGGGGAGAACCAGCTCCCGGCGCCGCTCCCGCTCCGCGGCCTCCAGCTCCGGCCAAGAGTCCGGGTCCGCCATGCTGCGATACGCCCCACTTCCGGGTGTGGCGGCCCTGACTGCTTCCGGTTCCGGGGCAGCGCTCAGCATAGAGAGAGGCCTGAATGACAGACCAGAGCGTCCCTTCCTCACGCGGCTATAGAGCAGGGGTTTCCAACCTGTTCTAGAAACTGACCCACTTCGGTCTCAAGGTCCCACCCGAAGTACCCCTGCATGGGTTTCCACTTGGCTCCAGTGGCAGACTCTGGGTCTCCAGTGCCAAGCCTGCATTTGGCCCTCCCCCCACCTCACGAGCTCACTCCCCCCATGCAGAGCATGAGGGGTCCCCTGATCCCACAAGACAGCACCGACCTCCAGCTGCCCTGGGGAGGTGGGGTCTGTACCTGCAGGGACATGCCACTTACCTCCTCCTGCATGAGGTGGTGGAGCCCAGCCGTCTGCACCTACCTGCCGCGGCTGGCTCTCCTGCTCCAGCCCTGCAGCCTGGCACCGGCTCAGATGGGGTAACCTCATCCCCCAAACTGGGGGGAAGGCGCCGGGCCAGCCCGTCACGACGTGTTGCAGAGACAGGTGGTGCAGGAGACCTACATCCCCAGGGAACTCTACAACAAACCCTACCCCCTGCTTGCTGGTGCAATAGCTGGTGGTGCTGCAGATCTTGAGTACAACTGAGTAGGGAGTTGCCTGTGTGCAGGACTTCGCCCTCTGTCACTATTGTGGGAGCTCATTAAGTTCTTTAAATACATATCAACATACATAACCCAAAAATTAGTTCACTTGCCAAAGGATTCCACTGGGCTAGCTGCCCAAGGATTTGCAGTGTCAAGAGCAGCATAATTGGCAGCATGAGCAGAGTGTGCTGAAGGCAACAGTTCTAGGGTGAGATTTTCAGAGTCACAAATGGCACTTAGGTATTTGTGCCTTTGAAAACCAACTGTTAGCCTATAAATACAAAAGGAACCCAGCTTGTTTCCATGCATTATAAGCTGGTTCCAACCCCTATGTTTCAAGATACAAAGTTGAAGGCTACAGGGCATTAAGAGACTGTGGTGCATGTGGAATCCCATATTATACAAACTATGGTGAGGAAGAGAAGTGCTGCCAGAGGTTTCTGAGTTTTTAATCTTTTTGAAACCATTCTCTTTGACTGGTGCTAATATATCTTCTAATTTTCTAGGGCAAACAATCATAAAAGATTCTAAGTTGCAATAAAACAGCAGACATATTGTTATATAAAGTCTATTTCAAACTGAGGTTCAATTGTTATTAAATAGCACTACCTTAAAATGTTCATTGGGTTATTGGGGGTGCAGTAAAATCTGATGATCAACCTTTATCTTGTTACAACATATTCTGGCATTTCGTATTGTTATTTTTTCTAGTTACTGTCAACATAATGATATTTGGTGCCACATCCTCTGCACTTTAAATTTCTATAATGTCTTGGATTGGGATCCTAAATCTGTTGGGGGTATAGGTAAAATTGTGCTTTGAATTTGGCTTTGTCACAAAGTTATTTGGTCTTAAAAATATGTGACTGGGGCCATGACATTTTTCTCTGAATTTGTCACGCTTTTAGAAATTATTTCCTTGTTTTGGCCACAGGGTCCACCTACAAGCAACATTTAAAGGAGAGAAGAAAAAGGGTATTTGGTCTTTAAAAGCCAGTTAACTGAAAGTCACTAAGAGGAGTCTCAGGTTACAAATAGGAGACCATTCTTCCAGAAATGGGAGGTCATTGCCTTCTGCTTCGATTCAGTTTGCATCTTGGCACAGGTTCAGTAAGTTCTTACAAAGCTACATATTCCTCAACCACTGGTAAGGACATAACACTGGAACTAAGACTGACCTTTGTTTTAAGCTACCAAAATTCTTGCTTGAGGTGATGTCTATAATTTAGTTCCACCAAACAGTTGGTTTTGCTTCACAGGCAAGGGACACACTAAGATATTGATTGAAGTGAGCCAGTTCAGAGCTCTTCTAGTGTTTCATTAAAAATTTCACACACACAAAAAAGAAACTGAACAGGCTAACAGCACTCATTTAAACAAACAGAGTTTGGACTGATTAATACATGTAAAACTTTTCCTTCCCACATCCATGTTGCAATTTCCACATCCAGCCCAACACTGAAGTGTGAAAACTTGGCCAGGCCTGGGAACTACAGAACAGTTACAAGGAGTTCTGAGCTCCTGGCAGATAATCTTCCATCCCACCCAACAAGCACCTCTGGTCAATTTGTCTTTGTAAATTGCTTTTGTTTCTCCACACAGATTCGTTCATGAGCCAGCCATTAACTTTGTGCTGTGACTGCAGGAGGGTTTTGACTGCTTCTTCCTGCAACAAAAAAAGAATAGCGAATGAAGGAGCATTGGACATCCAGAAATTCCTGGTAGATGCAACAGATCAAGCTGGGGAATGGGGGTGGGGAGAGGGAGGTGAGGGTGAGATGCGTTGTGTACAGCTTTGGGTGTTCTGGTGTTAATTGCTGGTGAAGAGAGGATTTTGCCTTCATCCTGTGACCAGAGACAGCTTTGGAACGCCCTTTGAAACCCTTCCTCTGAGGGTGGGGCCAGGGAAGGAGAAAAAAGGGGAATTCCATTACCCTGCAAGATGTGACACTGCTAAATCCCTGTAAATATTTTTTAGCTCCAGAATATTTTACTCCAGAACCCACACAAGCCACTCTTTCTTCTTTCATAGCATGGGAACATGCCTCATTTTTCACTCAGGAGTTTGTTTTACCAAAAGATAGAAAACAGACTGTTTATTAAAAAGGAGGCAGTCCAGTTAAATCATAATTAAAATATATATCTATAAATAGTGCTACTGTGTTTAACAAAGGTGTTTTGAGGTCTCTGAAAATTTCCACTTACTCACCTCTAAATTGTGTTTCTAGTTCTAGGTAGTTTGCGATTAAACCTCTATTTTGGGATTGCGATTTTGATTTCATAGCAGATGCTCAGATATTATATATAGATTATTACACACATTAACATCCTTATTAAAGTGTGCACTTTCTAAAAGAAGTTGCAAAAATCTTAAGCTACCATGGACTTAATGAAAGGAATAAAGAACTTAAAAGATGACTTAACAAGAGTTGCCAAGGGGTACATATTTTTATTGTTATGTTAAACACTGTGTGATAATAGGCTGCATCCTCATCTTCTCCTGTGAATACACACTTTTCAATCCATAGTGTGGTTTTGTAAAATAATTGAGAACATGTGGAAAAAAGATCATCAGAAAAAGTTCATTCCTGTGTTACTAAAACCTTAGGTGTTACTCTATTATATTTACTATGACAAACAGAATTTTAAACCAACATTTACTTTTCACCATTTACACTGTGTTTACTTTTTGCACATCACTCATTGGGGACAATGAAAATGAACTGCCTTGTCTTGTCACCTTCACAAAATTGTATTTGGATCACAACCCTGAAGGGGAAAATTGACATTTAAATAAAGTTTCTATTGAAAAACAAAAACAAAACACATACACAAAAAGATTTAAAGTTTTAAAAAGTGTTTCTCCACTTAGTGCAGCATACCGTTCGGTGTGATCTATACTAGCAAACTTTGTAGCCATAACTCAACTGCAGTACAACTGCTGAAGGCAGCAGAGAGTGAAGGTGTAGTGTAGAGCTCAGCTGTTTTTGCTACAGTCTCCTTTAACTTTGCTCAGAAAGCTGAGTGACATTAGCCAGAAGCAGCTCCCCTAGTGCTAGCAATGGTATGAATGGGAAAGTGCTTTAAGCTCTGAGTTGCACAGACCTGCACAGAAAAGGATAAGTGCTGCACCAGCAGTGAGTTACAGCTATGATGTTTGCTAGGGCAAATGCATCCAACAGAAAATTGGATCCATCCTGCTCATCCCAGAAGCCCAGCATTTAGAAGACAAATACAGTTATTGGCAATATGTAATCCTGAGTTTATTCATAGGGAGAGGAGCTGCTTACATTTTAGAATTTCAGTGTTAGCCTGGAGAAAAATGAGTACCATTCTCCTTTAAACAACATGAAACATATGTGCAATATTAAAATAAAGCTATCAAAATAATGTAAGAACTGCATTACTGGGTCAGACCAATGGTCTATCTAGCCCAGTTTCCTCTGTCTGAGAGTGGCTGGTACTAGAGCTTCAGGGTGTGTGTACAGGACAAGGCAGTTGGAATGATCCACTCATCTTCCCCTCCTGGCTTCTGGCAGTCAAAGGCTTAGTGTTGCCCCAAGCATGGTTTTGCATCCCTGACCATCTTGGCTAATAGCCATTGATCAATCTATCCTCCATGAACTTATCTAGTTCTTATTTTAACTGAGTTATATTTTTGGCCAACACAACATCCCATGGCAATGAGTCCCACAGGCTAGTTGTGCTTTGTGTGAAGAAGTACTTCCTCTTATTTCTATTAAACCGACTGCCTATTAATTTCATCAGGTGACCCCTGGTTTTTGTTGTGTGAAAGAATAAATAAAACTTCCCTATTCACTTTTTCCATACCATACATGATTGTGTAGACCTCTATCATATCTCCTCCTCCCCCCTTCTCAGATGAACATCCCTACATAGGCCTCTGCTTATGGAAGCCCTTCCATACCCTGTCTTTGTTGCCTTTTTCTGAACCTTTTCGTATTTTGTTTATGGAATCAAAATCCAGTCAGCAACGTCGTCAGTCCAGACAATGTTCAAAAGTGCTGAAGTTGGCCTTGGCTCTTCATATTAGCAGGAACAAATACAAAACCATCTAACAGACTAGTAGAATGTAAGAAAGCTGCGCAGTTATCGCACAGACGAGGAGCCTAGTTACACTCTAGCAAGTGGCCTACGATAATAGGAAAGCAGTTTATACAGCTGACATAAAGCACTGACACATGAAATAGGGAGATGTGCATTTCAGATACGTGACTTAAAAGCATCACAACTTGCAAACACCTTAGAGATGAGCAAGTCCTACCCAAGGGAAGGATTGGTGATGCCAGAAAGAGGCAATGTTGAGTTCCTAATAATGCTAAGTTCAGTCCCAAATGATCAGGTATTCAAAATGGTGAGTAACAATAGAAAATCTGTTAATGTAATTATAAAAGTCTAAAAAACCCATTTTTTGGACTGCCCCCAATCAAATTAAGAGACAATGAGCATATTTGTTGCTTCAATTATATGAAGGATTTAACTAAATGGCTTGGTTTTAATTATTAATTGCCTGATTCAAAAGGCAACACACTGTAAGAAGAGTCATGTTTACCAATGCCATGCACACTAAAAGGGTCCAATCTAGCAAACATTTAGACATGAGACACTTTAGAGACAGGAGTAGGTCCACTGAATTCCATGTGTAAGAGATTGCAGGTTTGGGCTGTTTAAAGGTAAGTTGTACTCTGGCATCTTATCAGCTGACCATACAGTCACTACAGGCTAAATTCTGAGCAAAGTCAACAGGACAAGTGCCTGCACGGGAGACTCCAAGATCAGGTTCTAAAATGGACACACAATTTAATTTCTAACAAATGTGAAGGAGTGTTTCAAGGTTGCATACAAACAGCATTTCAAAATGCAAGTGCTGCAATGTCCTTATAAAATTCATATGCATATACAGAGCACACAGACAAGCTCTATAGAAACTGTACACTACAAATATAGTACACTATATACAAAATACAGTAAATACAGCAAACATCAATGTGGCAAAAGAAAAAATATTGCTTTCAGATTAGTATAATCCTATATTTCTAGATCCTGCTGTGGACAGTGGTGCAGAACACTTAATTTTATCTTAAAAGGAAATGTCCTGAAATGTACAATGAATAAAAGGTATTTTAAGTGTTGTTCCTGGGTGTGCAGGCATTTTAACACACCATACCTCAGAACTCAGTGTTCTGTTTAAAGCAAAACTGCACAGTGGAATGTTTATTTCACTGAAGAGCTAATGAAACTGTTGTTATGAAATTAGGGCTCTGACAATAGTCAAGGGAGAAGGTCACTAGAGCAAAAGCTTTTAAGATGTTTTTAAAAGGGATTTTTACTTATGTTAGTTCCTAAAACCCTTCCCCATTTTTAAGGCAATATTCAACCAACCTCTTAGGCTTCTATCTGGAGCTGAGTCTTGACATTAAGTAGGATTTGGGCAGTACTCCTCCTTGAAAAATTTAGATTTATGATTAAACAGAAGGGAAGAATTCATTAAGGGGATCGGGTTCCTCCTCTCAGTATACACATGGCTTTTGTTAGCATCTCCAACCATCATGTTGGTCGGCTGAGCTACAGAGGGGAGATCAGGCTCAAGACTACACCTCCCCTATTGCTACCAGCATTGGAGCTGCACTAGTGGCGAATTAGGGGTCACAAATCTCCTAGAGTAGACACTGCCTACGAGGTATACCACATTTTCCTTCTCATGCAGCCAGTGCTTCTGCTAATACCAAAGGAAGCTGCTTGTCCACACACAAGGGAGGGCATACAATTATTTTACTATACATTTACACCAGTGTTATTAACATTTTAACAAGCTGCAAATTCCTATGGTTATACAATCTGTTCCCTTCTAATCAAGAAGTATTTGCTCCTGCAAGACATTTTCCCTCTCCCACTCTATAACCTTTATTAGTAGCAGGTTTCCATTAGCCCACTCTTACTATTCCATCTAAAGGAACCTTTTGCCATCCCCACAGCCTCCTAGGCAGTGGAGCAACAATCTTATCCAGCTCTTCGGGTGGAAAGTGATGTAGAAGTGCAGCATGTTAACAGTTAAACAATAAATAGGATGGGTTAATACTTCACACAGCTGCTCACAAACACATAGCTATAGAATAGGTTAGACTGAAAGTGAAATTCCAGTTCCATTCAAGTCAAAAGCAAGACTTCTATTTACTTCAATGGGGCCTGAATTTCACCCTGTGTTTTATGAATAGGTTAGTCTCTTGTTTCAAAAAGCTTTACTTTGTCTGAGCAAAGAGGTTAGGGAAATCATTGATGGAGACTACATGTGGTTGTTGAAGAGGCTATTTAAGCAGCAAACTTTTCTTGCTTTTCTGGCACTTTGGTGACTTTTCCTGGCTGTTGGAGAATCACAAATTTTGGTATATGTACTGCACTAACTGTGCACAGCAAATGCATGGAGTAAAAGCCTTTGAACAGTAACTTCTCTCCTAGAGAAACTATTTTTCAAAGCTACACTTCCTTGTAGCTTTATCTCAGACACATGCATTGTTATAAGGACCTGATTCAAAACACACTGAAGTCAATGGGAATCTTTTCATTGACTTCCGTGGAAATTAGGTCCTAAATGAAGTATAAATCAATGTTACAGAACAGTACTATGCACAATCTCAGTTTAGAAACATAGCAGTTTTGAGCTGGAGCATAAAGAAGAAATAACTAGCTTTTTACAGTTTTATAAGTTAAATGACCAAAACTATTTCCTCCACATTTGCTAAAACAAAATTTGTCCCCTCAGCTGACAACTTGCCTCCCAGAACGATTAGAAACCCCTAAAAAGTTGGGATTACTGTATACACATTGATTGAACCTTAATTATAGTAGCATCAGTGGGTGTTGCCAAATTACTATCAAATCATGTTAGTATGTGGCATAATGGATAAATACAGTCTCCAGAGAATGGGATGATTTTTTTGCTTTACAAGATGTTAGGGTGGATAATAAAGAACAAGGCAGTTGGCAAAAACATTTCAGATTCTTCACCTGTTTATAAACAGGGCACCTCATGTGTAGAGAGAAACTACAGGTTGTGTCTTGCAGGAGTCAAAAAAATGTTCCTGGCCAGCCCTGGTGACTCTCCAATGTTATTTATGAGTCAAGCACCTCTGGTAGAGTTTTATTTTAGGGAAGTTGCTGATTCATAAGTTCACTGCTACAGTTGTTTATCTGTTCAGATGATTGTCTAAACATATTTGTACTTACAAAACAATTATTTTATAATCTGTTTTTTTTAAACAACCTTAACTGACAGAATAATTTATGCTTAAACCCTTGCTATAAATGTCTTAACAGGTAGTTTGTATAGACAGGCATATTCTTCTGTACATATTTAGTTATAATAGATGGGAAGCTGCTACCTGAAATATTCATTATACTGATCACATCAAACTTGGATCTGGAGATAAAACAGCCAATCCAAAGGAGTGTTAGCGCAGTTAAGTTTTTCTAGAAAGAGCGTATTGTTTATCCACATCATCCTTCTGTTGCCACATAACATTGGCCGACTTGAGAATTTCAAGGTGTCTAATAAGGGAATATTTTTAGCTGCTCAAGACTTAATTTCTACTTCAATTTTTGTAAGCTGTAAATTAGAACAGTTGGTTTGTGACATTGCTATCACACAAACAATGACAGAAAAGCTACCGTGATCATAATACAGCTATTGTGTTCATAATATTCAGTGATGTGCTTCAAAGTCTAAATATGATAATGTCTCTGTAGACTGGTTTTGATTTGCTCAAGTGATGCAGAAATACACATAGTAGACCTATATTGAAGGTAAATAAATAGTCTTATTGTAATTCTATTCCCGTACCACTAGTACTCCCCCCCGCCAATCAGATATGTAGTGACACTATTACTTTTACTGTGTCACACAACCAAGCAAGTTTTGGCAGAGAACAATTATCAACAAATTTTACAGTTTCTTCATTAAAGTGATAAAGTCACATGATACAATGACTACAGTTCCTAAACGTTTGGGGAGTATTTGTAAGCAACTATTAGCTTTGGTTCAAAAGAACAGATAGCTCAAAGCTTGGTTCTGAAAGCCTCGATAGTTTGAATCAAAAGGGCTTGAGTCTCAGCTATGCCTAGAGGAAGGGCCCAAAGAGAACCAGTTGTGGCTTCCTGATTCTGGAGCCAGTTCCTTACTTGCCACAGCATCCAGACTGTGCTTGCTTGCTTACGCTTACACTAGCTAACTAACCTTAGTCCCATGAACAATACACTAACCAGGGCCAGCCCAAGCATGCTGTATTTTGGCCACAATCTCTAAACTGGCTGCTGCTGCAGTGGGTAAGTGCAGGATCTGGCTATGCTGGGTCTATATGTACTATGTTGAAAAAATCCTCATCAGGAAAGATGCAGCTGCTTTCTGCTCCCTCTGTGCTGTTGAAGAAGAGCAAAGGGAGTGCAGCAGGCCACAGGCTCTGTACCCAAAAGGCTAACAGTGAGATCCAGGTTTTGGGGAGAATTACACACAATGCTGCACTGAGAGAACCAGTACATACTCTATAACTACGGGGTCAATGAAGCAGGCAAACACTATTTGCGGTTGATAAACAGCAGCCTGTAGTTCAGGTGAAATGAACGATGTGGGGCTCCTATCACTTGCAAACAAAGCTTGGAAATGTTGTGCATCACATAAAACTTGCTCAGTTATGGAGACAAAGGAAACAAGTACTTTTCATGTCATCGCTTTGCGTATGTTCTGCCAGTGCTTTTATTCAGGCCCCCTCTTGGGGCAGGGATCTTGCTTCCTACAGAAGGAGATCGAAACTTTGCTCCTGTAGGACCTGATTTGGTTAAGGTTAATCCTCCTGCTTTGCCTGGAAAAAGAACATACAGATTATCATTCACAAACAAATAGTGTATACCGCTTGCATTTTAGGTATATGCCTTTGCTACAACATTGACCAAAATAATAAGATTGTATTTGCGGTGACAGCATCATTCACAGGAGGGGTAATAGGAGAAGGATCGATAGTTTGAATGCAGGCCAGGGAGCAAACATTAATGTCTGACCGCAACATACCAGCAATTTATTCAGAGACCTGCCATATGTGACATGAGTCCATTGTCAAAATTCACTTCCCATCTATGTACCTTCCTCAGGCGTTTGTATGGTGCTTATCAACCCCGTGTCTAAGTTTCTAGATCTCTACATCACTGCCCACTCTCCTCTGCCTGATTAGTATAAGCAGAAAGGCTAAACATGGGACAGATAAAGACTACCTATTCACTTCACTCCTTCCCATCCTTAGGATTAGATTAGCATCCTCTAATCAGCCCCCCATAGGCCTGAGGCACATTGACAGAATAGTGTTCAAGTGGCTGCCTGTGCAGTATCTGTTCTGTTCATAGGATATAAGATATAAGGATATATAAGAGGGCAACTACAGCAAGGAGAGTCTTTGGGGGTATGCTGCTGTATAAGACAAGACAAATGATAAAGACAAAATTAAAAATGAGGCAATTTCTCCACTTCATTACAACAGTGCATCTGTGCTGAAGTCATTGAGATTGACTGGAGTAACAGGGTAATTCATCCTCTGTGTGTATACTATTTTAGAACAACATATTTAGAAATACAGACTCAGCACATACAAATATTTGAATAACGATCAAATTGTTATTGACTAAGAATCAACTTGCTCTCTAGAATAGAGCCTTCTGCTTAAATGAAGTGAACAAATTGAAAAGCATAATAATCACAAGGAAATCCATACCAGGCTGCATCAGCAGAGTTTTATTTAGTGCGTGCCCTCTCCGGAGATTCATTTTACAGCCATCTTTACCCATTAGGTGAGATTTCCAGGCCTATGATCAATTAAGAACAAGTGGCATTACACAAGCAGAGAAATAGCAGGACTTTCATATACACACTATTTCTGTATGTACATATATGCACACACATTTTTTACAGCAAAGGAAAAATGAAATACTAGGTGTCATTTTACTGAGAAAAGCACACAGATTTCAATAGTATCTCACAATAAGCTTGGGTTTAAGGTGACACTCCTCCTTGTTTTTTTGCCTAGTAATTACTATCTTGATCAGATTTAGAAGAGACCTCTGAATGAAAGCCAAACATGCAGAATCAATTCCTGCTGTAACCTCAGCAAGCCTAAATGTAACTCCATAAAAAAACAAAAAAACCCAAAAACCTCCATTAGCAAAGCAAATTGAGGCAGGGGGTAATTGCGGGAGAAGAATCAGAGGCACTACTTTCTGCTCCAAGGGATCACAAAAAGAAGAAACAAGGTGGCCATTAAAACCCTGTTTAACACAGCCTTTGAAAGCAGTTTGCATTTCCTATCGTTGTTCTAGAATCTGAAGCCGTAGGCAGAGTCCAGGCACTTTTTGGTGTGGTCATGTTCAGGCAATGTAGGTATTTCAGTGTTACAGGACAAACTATTGAAGTCTTAGTGACAAGATTAGCTAGACCAATTTGACATTACACTCATTCCCTCTTACCTCCTCTCCTGGGGCGAAGTTTTCATGGCACAATGGACAATGATTTGCCACCTTTTCTGGTTTTGCAGCTGAAACGATTAGAAAGAAAAAAAGGAAAGTTATGCTATCGCCACATGCTTTGCCAAATGCAAGAGGGACAGATTGATTGCTCCCAGTCTCTGTGAGAAAGATTAAACTGGCTGCTATTCTGCCTTCCACTGCCTAGTCCAGAAACCAATCTCGTTATCAGGAGGAAAAATGAAAATGGAAGGGAGAACAGCTAACACAGACATGCCTGCAGCTTGTTCTGCAGTGATGTGGGTGATCTAAACTGTGGAGCAATCTTCAGGGGTTTTCTGCCATTGCTCAGAAGACGCTCCCATATGCATTAAACGGAGGTAAGCACAGGGAGCACTGCAAGGCAAGAGCATTTAGGACAAAAATGTTCAATCATTCACCTCAAGTTAGGATTCTAGATCCCTAGTTCAGCACCTGAATAGAAGTGGTCTGATTTTCTAAAGGTATTAAGTAGTTGCAGCTCCCACTGGCTTCAGCTATTCCATTTGAAACTACTCACGATTGCAAATCTTGCCCTTCACATGTTTGGGCAGTTCCTCTTTTGGAAGGGCCTCGCTACAGCGCTGACATTTCCCAAAGCCGTCTTTTTTATCACACTCGGTCAGCAAGTGCTCTGTCAGACTTGCTATCTCCACCACCTGCAACAGGAAAGCAGACAGGTGGCTGAGAACACAAGAGACACATGAATACACTTGTATTATGCTATGAAACTAAGAATAATATTTTAAAAAGTGCTTCAGTGACTTAGGAGCCCAAGTCTCATTTTTAAAAGTGATTTTGGCATCCGGGAGCCTAAAAGTCATGGAAAAATCAGTGAGACTTGAGCTCCTAATTCACCTATGAAAATGGGACTTAGGGTAAAATTTCAAAGATGCTTAAGTCTGATAACACTTGGCTTGTGTTTCAACACATACATTTTCCTTTAAATTTGCAGATTGTATCATTATTGGCTTAAAAATAAAACAAGAAAAAGTAACTTAAAACTTGTACCTGTGTTTAACTCACTCTAAACTTTATGCTTACCTTTAAATACAGTTGTTAGAAATGATTCCATGCATTGTACTGTTTGTGAACACACAAGCTGCTAACATTGCATATATGTGCATACAGGCACTGGGACAAAAAACAGGAACACATGCTTTTTTCTGGGACAATCTTTGAATAGTATAGCTAGCAGCAACTAGAGAGATGCTTCAAAGACACCTTGACTGCCAATGGTTGAGTAAATCAATGAAAGATTCACACCGAACACCTCAGTAAGGGCGCGTAGGCCAAGTTCATCCTGAAATAAATGGGTGCAACTCCCATTGAAGTCCCGGGGCCACAGGTTGTGTTGTAAACTGCACATCAGGTAAAAGTTGATCACAAAGCAGATGTAAATATTCAAGTGAATTTGCATTGATATAGAAATCAGTGGATGTGCAAAATAATGGAACTTAGAAGAAGAGTGCAGGAGGGAGGAGGAACAGAAAAAGCAATTGAAATAAATGGCCCAGGCCACTCTCACTTTTTAGTCCTTGTTTTAATTGCTTCTTCTGCTACATCCCTCTTCTGCCCACCCCAAGATGTTATGTAACACTTGTTTTGCACTTTCAGTGTATGACAAATTGGAACAAGTTACTCTACACTTGACAAGTAACACTGCAGTGTTAAAGTGCCCCCACAAATAAATATATATCTGAAACAGGGCCCACATTGAGCTGGCTAGTAGTCATATGGCATGCTGCCTTCTTGTTCTCCAGAATCTCAGTGCTTTTTAAAAGACAAAATCGAGTGTCTAGTTGTGATAATTGTTGAGATACACGCTATACATGTTTCTGAGGCTAACTGATAAAGTGATGCCTGTTTGTGTTTGCAGAACCTGAACCTGTGGCACTGAGTGTTATCAGCTGCCCGATTCATCTCAATGGGAGTTTACTCGGATGCCTAAAACGTTAACAATACAACTGATTGTCAGACTGTATAAAAAAGGAGAGGGAGGGTCAGACTACAACCATCTGCGCATGCACAATCTACTGTGAATGACAGCTCCCTTTGGCCCCAGCAGGAAATGGGTTTGGAAGATATTGCTACATTCCTCCCTCAATCAAGAAAGAACTGAGCCCAGCAGAATCCCATTAAGGGAAAGCCAAGCCCAAGGAGCCAAGCAGAGCACATGGGTGTATTAGGACCCCAGGTGGGGGCAGAGAGCACGTGTGATCGTATCTTGAATATCTTCACAATCCACTGTGACTACACGTCTCCTGTGGGGAGAGCTTATTTTGTGGGAGGAGTTTGGTAGAGTATCACTAACTTCCCCTCCTCCAGTATGACTCCTGGACTGAAATGATTTAGAATCTGACACACAGCAAGAGCTCTGATTTTCACACATGCATCTGCAGCTTACACTGCATAGCAACGATTCCCTATAGATGTGACACTGCCTCTCCTTCCAAACAACACTTTTTAAAAGGTGTTTATCCTAACCCAGAAGAGAGATTCCTTTCCTTTCCAGTTTTTTCATTCTAATGGTGCTGCTACATTTTAAATGGACAAGTAAATTGAGTAGATTTATTTTAGTTGTTAATCTGGTTCCTTATATAGCTCCTTTTCTTGTGTTATTGTCCATGACAATGATTCTGCTACAAACTGAATTTTTTGTTAAACAGCAATTTTCACCTTTTGCATCTTATCAATTGACAACAGAATAATTTACTGCTTGTGTTCATTCTGGAACGTGTATGTTAGGTTGTATACTGATACAGGCCTTGAGTGCAATGCCTGACCTGTTTGCAGTGTTCACATCTTGTCAACATAGGGCAATGTTTCCAGTAATGGAGATCCAAGCCTTCCTCTGTGAAGGATTCATCCCTTTCACCACAAAAAATGCATAGGCTGAAGAAGACAGAGGAAGAACAACAAATGCTATAGATTACTAAAAGAAACAAAGTCTAAATCGAGGGGAAACATGCTTCCCTTTTAAAATCATTCTGTGAAATAGGCAGGGTTTTTGTACAAAACACCTTCCCTACAGAATACCCGTCTCTGAGTGGGCTCAGACAGAGACTTTTGTAAAGTTGTAGCGTAACTATAACTAAAAAAGTTCACTCAAAGAGAGAGACATCATTACAGATAAATACTTGGACAGTTGATTGGATCTCAAAAAGCATTAAGTGTGACAATCTTAGTCTTAACTTTGCCTGTTTCTGTAGCAGTAAAAGGCTGTTATATCGTGACAGGTTTCTAATCCAGGCACACAACTTCTCAAACACATGCACAAACCCTCTCACACTGTACAAGTGGAGAAGGGTATGTAAATCCTGATTTATCCAACATTAATTCCATTTATTTTAGAAGATAAAGAATATGGAGGAAGAAATTAAAATATTCCAAATGGGCCCTATTAACACTTAATTTAAATCTTATTTAATGAACTGTCCACAAATGTCAGTATAGTTATTTGCATTTGGATTATCACCAATTGCTTTTAGCAATTACTCTTTTAAAGTGGATAGAAGCTGCTGATTTTACTTACTTATCTAAATAATTTGCAACGGAGGAATGATCATCTGCAATCTCTGTTGCTGTAGATAGGGTGACTTTCTTTACCTGCTCACCTGTAACAAGGAATCTATTAAACTCAATAGATGGCTCTTAGTTCTTTTTGGAGAAATATTGTTTCTCAAGGTCTTAATGGCAACTAACCATTTTGAAAAGTACACTCCTAAATGTCAGAAAGCAACTAAAGCGTATGCAGCACTGAGGCAAAATTCCTGTATACAGCAAGACAACTGCTTGCCTTTTGGGGGCACTGCAATATACAAAACAGCAGCAATGGACTGTTTGCATACAGTCACCATTTAGAGTGTTAGTGAACATTTTGAAAATAAAGTGGCAGATGATTTCACCTCAGTTTGAGAAGAAATCCAAACTGGCTTCAATCCAAGCCAATTTGAGCTGGTGCAAGAAACTGCCGGTCTAGTTGACAGCAACCAATGTTGGCACATGCAACTGTCAGTTCTTCCCTGAAGACTCAATGGTTATCTCTATGTCAGACTGAGTCTCAGCCAATCCAAAAACTCTAGGATCTGTGTGTTTCTGAACTCAGATGAGACAGTGTGCATTATGTTATGTTCTGTCACCTATTGGTTGCTATATGTCTCAACTACTTCACCATCCAAAACATTTCAAGGCTAATTTGGTTGCTGTGTTTATTTGAATAATTCTAAGCTTTACCTACCTTGATTCTTTGGCTTTTGAAAATCATTTTCTTTCTCCTGCCAAACAGAGAAATAGATGTCAGTAAATCCCTTTGAGACTAAGGCACTGGCAAGGAAAGAACAATTTCTTGATATTTCAAGAAGGAAGAACAGACAAATCCAGAGACAATCAAGTCAGGGAACAAACAAGCAGCAGAGTTAAGGCGGGACAGGGTTTGGTGCAAACAGCCAACTTTTTAAATCCAAAGAGGATTTCTCCTGAGTGCTGGGACTCAACAGGGTTCCTCCAGCAGACATATCCTTTTCCCTGCCTTCAATGTATACATTTTGCAGCAGCAACCTTCAGGTCAGCGTGTGAGACAGCCTCTTCATCCTGTCAAGATGTAGTTACTCACCGTTTAAAGGCAAGTATGTTTAAATCCAATAGCATTCTAAAGTAACCTACATGAGTTATTATGTAGAATATCCTTGCACTGCTCTAACAAATACTTGGACACTTTAAAGCTTGTAGAAGCATCCTCCAAACAGCACATGATGGATTAAACAATTCTACATGAATGCAATTTTTGTACCACTCTACCAAAAACAAAGAATTTTAATTCTGATATCTCTTTCTGCTGTGAATAAAGACCAGTTCTTTCACGTATTTCAGTTAAACGTCTTGTGATTTAATATAAGAACCAGAGTTATCACAAGGCAGCTTTCATCTCACAAGAACACTTGAGCTTAATTGGTTTCCAGTATCCATCAGGAAAAAATAATAGGACCGATACCTGTAATTATACCAACATTACAGATAATTTCAACTCAGGGCATCTGATCAAAAATTATATTGACCTTTCCAGCCTGAACTTCTGCTTGGATCTCCTTCAGTGCTGCCAGCTGCCCCTGCAGAACCTTAATCTCTTCTTTCTTCTGTTTTTCTGCTTCTTCTGTGGCTGCCTTTTTCTGTGCCTGTTAAATACTCTTTCAGTTAGTGTTTTTTTTAATATTCTCTCATACAGGGGAGGATGCAAAAATACCATTTAATCCAGTACATAAAACTGGTTTTTTACTGTGTGTAAAACTAACAACTGGTCTATTACGATATAGACAAAAAAGGATCTTCTATGCTAATTTTAAATAAATATATCATGATTTAGCCATGCTTATCATGACTGAGGTAGACAAGCATAATGTAAATACTCCACTGATAGATAAATTAACACATCTTCCATTCATCTCAGTCACAGAATTACAATACTGCCATTGATACCAGTTTTACCTTATTGATGTGAAAATATTGTTACAGAAATATAATCTGTGCATTTTTCATGGTTGATCCCTAACAAAACAGTGATTGATCATACTGATTTATATATAAAAGTGAGTGCTACTCTGTTTTTTACTATGCAACCATGATATTTACAATTATGATATTCTGCTATAAGTTTTATACAAAATGTTTTATGATCAGTGCAGCTACAAATTCAAAATATGGCTCCATCAAGATGCTGCTGAAAATACTCTGTCTTAAAATAGTTGCATACTTTCCAGTCTTATTACTTACCCGAATCTCAGCCTCAGTAAGTCTACCATCTATTTTAGAAAATCCATCGAAGAGTGTTTTATAGAGAACATTCTTGCGTGTGTTGGCATCATCTGGAGGAAGATAGTCCAGTATAACGGCCTTGTGCTGCCTATACATGTCGAAGATAATCCGTAATGCTGTATCGCGTACCTCATATACTCTGTGCTCCAATGCCCCTGTCGCAAACTGAAAACAGTAATGTGAAAAAGTTACTCCAATCGTCTTCAGGAGTTAAACTGACCCCCACTACTCTCATCACATTTGGAGGAGAAACAAAGGCGGCTTTAAACCACCTTTGCCAGCCCCACTTCCACTGTGTGCTGAGCATAACTCAGTCAGACCAAAGGATCTGTCCCTTAATCTGTAGTGATTACCCACTGCAGCAGGAGCTTTGTGACTGCCTAGTTAGACAGACAGACATGTTTCTCCAACCAAGTATCTGTTACAGCTTTTTTTTTTTTTTGGGCATCATGGATCTTTACAAAGTTGACTAACGCCATCTAGAGAAGCTCACAGGTCCTCATTAATTGGTGCATGTGCCAGGCACTTTACCACAGATAAACTAACATTCATTCAAGAAAAAGATATTTAAAATAGTGTAGACTCAGACTCCTACCCTCATGATGTTGTCAATGGTAAACCCAGAGTTTTCTGTTCCCAGGTCTTTCAACAGACGTTCCACCAAGTCCACCTGACTCATTGCCAAATGAGTAAGGGAATTTGGTTTCAATGGCTGGACCAGATGAATTGGAATGATTTGAAGAGGTTTAACTTCATTACATAGTGCCATCTCCTGTAGGGAAACACAGAGTTAACATGCACAGGAAAGTGCTGAGATACAGGATGAAATGGCTTGCAAAATAAATGTTATTCAAGACCTCATGATCAAGAATGTTTTGTGACAGTTACAATGAGATAAGCCTTTCAGGAGAGGCAGCTGGTCATTCACTATTTCAACACAATCTGCTGTTTACAGCATAAAGAGAAGAAAAATGTGTTAGTCTTGCCATTGACAACAGCTTTATTGACAGAGAACACGTACGAACTGCATCTGCTGAGAAACATGTATTTCACTGGGACCACTCATCTGAATAAGAGCTGCAGAATAGCTGAAGTAGAGAGAATTTCTTAGAGGAAGTCTGATGATGATGCCTCAAGACTGATCTCAGGAAAGTGCTTCAGCGGAGGAACTCTACCACCTCACATTTTATCACTCTACTAAGGAAACGGTCTCATAACTGAATTCTGTTGTTATAAGATGCTTGCTGTTCAGTCCTTTCAATGCTAGACAGAGCCTATTGTAGCTGTGTGCACAAAACTGACCATTTTAATATGTTTGTAGAAAAAAATACAATAACTTTCACTTCACATATTAGTTTTACTGGGCTAGATTCTAATTTCAATGACTACTACATAAACTTGGATTAAATCCACCTGCTCCAGGTCTAGTGTGTAGTGTAAGAGAGCAGAATCTGACCCATTGTGTACATTCAACAAATAAATCCAAGTTATTTTTCCCTGTGAATAAAGATTAATATGCATGAATCAAGAACTGTTCCTTCCATTAATGAACACTAAAGTCTAGCATTATCATATCTTCTGTGCTTTTATGAAAGGTAAAAGAAATGCACATTTCTAGGCGAGTTCTCCATCCTAAATAACCATTCTAAATTCTAAAACATGGTCAATACAGTTGGAGGGCTTAGCTGTGGTCAGATTACACTGGACTTTTGTACCCATTTCATTTCTTCCCTGCCACATCTCAAAGGCAAGGTTTTGGTTTGTATTTTTTAACATTACTTGAAATGTTTGTATTTGGGTCACTGGTTTTTTTTTACTGTCAGTGTGGTGCTAAGCATCATGACTGTCTTCAACATTGAAGTTATAAGATTTAGTTTAATAGTTGTGCCTTAAATTTGCTAAGATCACATAAAGAAGGAGAAAAGTATATTTAAGCTAAGGTTTCCTGACCTGTCTAAGGAACTACCAACAATACATAGATTAAAAGAAACAGTCAATTCAGTTGGGACGATGGAAGTAAGAAAGCAAAGGCACCGGATCATGAGGCTACGAGGCCAGGCAGTTTTCCCATGAAATCACTGCTTTCACTCCTCGTCAGCAAACCTGACAAAAGGGGAAAAAGAGAGAAGGAGCCAGACACTAGTTCAGGCAGGTTGGACACAAAGGAGTCTGTTTTAACAGGTTTACTGAAACACAGCTCAGACCATAAGTCACTATTGGTCTTGCCAGCAGAACTGACTGAACATTTTTGCCAGTAGTTAGGAAAGTGAGAGAAGCAGCTTACAGGAGAAAAGCAGCCTGCTGAGTGAAGCAGCCTGCATCAGGATCAAAATAATTTGCAGTGGACGCAGATGGAGGAAGAACACTGATCTGCAGTCCTCCCACTGCTCAGGATAATTTACTAGGTGCTTTTAAGGAATTTCAACCTTTCACATGCACAGTCTGTGTGGGATCCCTGTGCCAAAGGAGTAAATGGCACCAGCAGCATTAGAGACACCGCTTCTTTCATAAATTGGTTTGGTTTTAATTGATTATGGAGCAATGTTTAATTTAAACTTAGTTCATATTTTTAAAGGACACATGAATGATCTACATTCACTTTTCAAGCAAGAGGCAAACCTGCTGGAAAAGATATTGAGTGTATATAAAAGGCTGACCATCTTGTATGCCTCTGGTAGGGAAATGTCATCTAAAACTCTACAGTAAAATTATACTGTTCACACTAAATATTTCTTAAGTTTTATTATTTATTAAGCTTTTTTATATTTTCCGCTACCAGTAATATAGAGTAAGTACACCTTCCTCCTTTTCCAAGCCAAGTATTCTACGTCCCAGCTACAAAACTACATTAGTAAAGGCTTCCCATTTCCTTTCAAGTACACTATTACAAATTTATTGTAGATGAACCAAGAGGTATTCATAAAATAATCAGCCACCTTTGGGGTTATTGTGACAAACTAGAGCAGTTCTCACAATGTCCTTGTTAAAATCTGAGTCAAGTCTACGATGAAAGAAAAACCTTTTCTCCTCATCTGGAGGCATACAATGACAAAATAACCCAGAGTCGGTGACTCACCTAGTACTCTCCTGGGACTATATTAACATATATACCCACACAGAATTACTGTTCCTGCTTCTAAGTTCTACTGGAAAACAGAATCTGTAATTCTTCAGCAGCTGTTCACAACTGCTCACTGCCACCACACAAGGAATGGACTGTCCATTTTTAAAGGGGCATCCTATTTTTTCTTTCGCTAAATCTGGTATTTATATCATCTTGATGTTATGGAAGCATGTAGCATGGTAGTCTGACCAGCATGTCAGAAGACATAGGATTAATGGCCGGTGACATTCCAGAAATCGTAAAAAATCCTGCCTGAGTACAGCTGACTCCTGATCTTCCCAAGAAAGCCCATTATAAAACACCAACCTTAGATGCTTTAGGTACTTATGAAATATAAAGCAGGGAGGAAATAAGTGTTTGGGGAGTTCTTCCCAGGACTCTAACAAAGACTGAAAACAATGGGGAAGATCTATGCAAGTCAAGTGATTTATAGTTTCATAGGATTTTCTTGGGAGTTATCACAATTGAGTGGTAATTACAGGTTTCTAGAGACTCTGGCTATTTGATAAATATACTTGGTTGGTCCACAAAAAATTATTGTTTTAGCTGCACTTCCACTGACAGCCAAAAACACATTGGACTTAGCATGGTCCTGGCCCTGCAGTCCTTATACTTGCAAAGCTGCCACTGTCTTCAGTGGGAATTACATTACTGACAAGAATACAGGAGCAGACCCTTATGTAAATGCAATGTTGTTATTACTCACTATGTAATTAAATAATCCATTGTTTAAAATAAAATTCTTGAGGGCCTGATCCTCAAAGGTACCAAGCACACTGAAGCCAGTGAGAGCTGAGGGCACTGAGTAAATTACAGGATCAAGTCCTTAACATGATAGTGGAATCTGTAATAAAGTATTTACCAGAAATATCACATTAAAACCAAAAAGGATGATTAACATTTAGTGTCAAAACATACAACCATGATATGGAGCTTACTTAGGTTAATCCAGCAGCAGTAAACTGATTACTGTAGGGCCAATATATCTTATTACACTTTCGTACATTAACCTTACATTTGATTTTGGATAAATGCCATGCAGTCCATGTCTTGGTGGCATTTCTCAATCTGTCATATGTGTGGGTAAACAGCTAAATGCTGTATTAAAAGTGAATCTAATATGCATTTCCAGATGACCCTCCTACCTGAATAAAGTTGGCAGCCACAATGCGAAGACGGGTTGAGGAATCTCCTGTTCTAGAAAGCAGATTTGGAAGAGTTCTTTCCACACAATGAGCTGTTTCCAGTTTACCAAGCTTATGCTTTGGTATATACTGAGTGATGATCATTTTCAGAAGTTTCAGGGAAGCCTGAAAAACCTGAGTTAAAAAGATTAAAACAAAAATACTTTAAAAAGTTTAATATTCCCACTTTCCATGTAATACCATTAGGTCTGTTTTCTAGAATTAATAGAAACAACAAAAGTCTAGAATTACCAATATGGAAAACATGGTAATAGAAGTAACCTCAATTTTTTATTTTCCAAAAAATAGGAGTTAAATACTAAAGTGAAGGGCCAAACAATCCATTCTGTTGATTTTCTATAAAGCTCAAGCTCATTTTTCAAGAGCTTGTTTTCTCAGTTCTTAAGGCCTAGTTGGAGAGTAAAAGTAACCCCTCTTCAACCCCTTCCATTCCCTATATCAACTTCATAAACTAGTAGAGCCCAATTTCATTACATATTGCATCAATAGTTACTTCTCCAAGCCCATTACTGAACTCTGGCTTCCACAATTGTGGAAAATATTGTCTTGCTTTTGCCAAGCACTGGATTAAATGATTTGGAAAAGGCAGATATTCCAGCTTTCTTTATTCATTCTGAAAAAGTCTGCACAAACTATTTGTTGTAAAAATCAAATTGTTTTAACTACACACTTCTGCTATACAAATTTAACTCTTACTTGTTCCCTAGGGTATTTTATAGAATTAAACTGTCAAATTTAAGATGAATTTTATGGTTCTCAGCTTTCATTTGTGTTTTGTCGAGCACAAAGAATAATTACAGGGTACATTACCCATCGATTATTTAGCAAATAATATATTTTGAGTTTCTCTTTCTACTACAGAATTTAAGTTCTGTATAAAAGTTTCTTTAAAAAGCTATTTACTGAGCTGTCACTGTTCTAGCTGGTATGCAATATACAGGCACATACACTGGTCCAACCCAAGATGCACACATTTTATAAATTATTAAAATATTAAGCTCTGTGTATTATGCAGTTCCCTAAATTCTGCAGCAATTAAAAACCTGCATGAACTCACATTTTTGTAAAATTGCACCTATAATTCAAAGCCAAAATTAATGGCTGTTCAGATATTTAATATGCTTGCAATTATTTTCTCCTCTAAAAGCCTTCATTTACTAGGACCTGATCCTGCAACTTGTTCCATGTGAGTACAGCCCTGCACAAGGTGCAGGATTGGAGCGTCAACGACGGTATTTTTATTATGAAACAATATTACTCACTGAAGACACTATATCTTTTATGGCTCTTCTTATAAGAAAGACGGCAGCTCTAAGCATATTCTTTAAATCATCCTTAGGCGTGCCAGCAGACATTTCCATCAGCTTTTTATATATAGCAAGCAATGCATCTTCTCGATATGACCAAGTCTTGGAATATGCTCCTGCAACCTGATATAGAGCAAGATTACTGTTAAAATGGCCAATACTGGCAACTCAACACATAATTTAGTGTGACATAGGAAGAGATTTTTCAAAGGCAAAATAGAAATTAGGTGCCCAAATCCATTTGCTTTCAATGGGAGTGAGTGTACTTTTCACCCTTGAATATCAATCCCATAAAATTGTTTAAAGGAAAAATTAGACTTTATACAAGGAAAAGGGATTATTTTCTTAACCTCAACAAACTATCCCAGATTTTGGCAATTACTTATCTACTGACAAAGCAGCAATCATAGTGACATTAAGAGTGAAACTTCCATTCCAGGACAAATTCTAAAGCAGGTTATTTGCAAACATCCGCTAATCTTATTCCTTCAAGGAGGTGGACTAAATCTACATAATCTTTTATACACCTAATCGATTCCCCGGATAACATGTAATCAACTTAACAGCAACAAAAAGTAAGGTAGCCATGTAAATGCTGAACACAGGCACCTGATAATACTAGTTATAGTAATACCAAACTTTAGATTTGCAGTTCTATTTAATCATACATATATGAAGTCAGTATCTCATCCTGTTTTTGCTCACAGAGTGAGTTCTAAAATGATTCAAGATTTGGATTATAAAGGCTTAGTGGTTTATTTTTCTGGTTTTTACCAAGGCCTCTCCGAAAACGTCAATGGCAGGGCTGGCCTCCCTCAGTGCTTTCTCAGTTAATGGTTCTGGCTCCCCAGTGATGCCACTTCTTGGAGTATCACTGATATCTTCTTCATTCATCTCTGGCTCAAGGTAGGCAAATCCATCTTCATGTTGTTTACGAATAGCTGGAAGAGGTCTCTCATCGTAAGGCAAAAATTCAACCTAATGGAGAAGACAAGCAAAGTAATTCTAAATGTGACTCAGATCTGAAGCTCTTCCAACACAATCCATCCAGATTTTTCTCCAGAGTTGTATCTCCTGCATTTGAAATGCAGGTTTGGAAGTTTTCATTTTTTCATCCTGTTACTGTGGCAACAGTGCTTTCAGAATGGACATCAATACAAAGGATATATTTTATATGACGTTAAGCAGATAAGAAAAAGATTTAAAACATTATGGAATTCTATTTATAGCCACTCTCCAGATCTGAAGCCAATGTAGACAGTTACATTACTTTACTCCAGTGTGCTGTAAAAAGATTATTGCTGCTCTTAGGGTTCAATCCATCTCCTACTGAAGTCAATGGGAGTCTCCACTGGCTTCAGTGGAAGTTGGGCTGGCCTTATTGGGTATGTCTACACTGCAATTAGACACCCAGGGCTGGCAGGTGCCATCTGACTTGGGCTCAGGGGGCTTGGGCTAACAGGCTGTTTAACTGCACTACAGATGTACCAGCTCAGGTTGCAACCCGAGCACTGGGACCATCCCACCACACAGGACCCTAGAGCCCAGGCTCCTGCCTGAGCCTGGATGTCTATACTGCAATGAAACTGCCATGCAGCTCCAGTCCTGTGAGCCTGAGTCAGCCAGCACAGGCCAGCTGCGGGATTTTAATTGCAGCATAGACACACTCAGTGTTTCTGGTTCCAAGAACTGCATTAGGATTACTGCCTGGATTACTTTTCTTCACGGTGCATGTGACATCAAGCCACTTCTGTGTCACTCAGTCTCATTCCAGCATATCCCTGGCTGCTGTTTTGGCTCTGAACCTGGATTCATACAAGATAATTTCTTAAAGAAGTTATCAAATCACTAGAGGAACAGGCTGAATTGTAGCCCACCTCTAACACTGAATCACTAATGTGACCTTAGATAAGTCACTCAAACCTCTCTTTACTTCAGTTTCCTGATTTGTAAAATGGGTATAATCTTACCTCAGTCTTCATGAATGTTTGTAAAGGCTTTCAAGGGTCTCGCACACGAGATGCTAAGCATTATTACTACTAGATGAGCGCAGATCAAAAGCAGAGATAGCCAACCTCTGATGCCACATGAGACATCAGCATAACTAAAAGATGACCAGAGTCCTATAGGAAGCTGAATGCAATAAGCAAATCATTTTCTCTGGGAGATATCTTTGGAAAAGGCCAAGAAAGGTGACTTTTGGCTTGACAGGTCCAGCTTTGAATGATTATATGATGAATGATCTCTTGCAAATTTGGGAGGCCTCAAATCAGAGAAGACTCAATATCACTTACATTTATCTTTGGAAAACCCTCTACAGAGAGTGGTGGCTGGGCTACAGGGGGAGTGGAGCTCTCAGGAACACTGGGTTCAGGAGTTGTCTCGGGTGGCTTTTCTTGTGGCAATGGCTCAGTCTTCTGTGCTTCTGTTTTCTCATGCTGGGGTGACTGCATGGGTTTCTTTTGCCGAGGGCTAACTGAATGAACCACAGGCTCAAGGGGCAATTCAGGAGGTCTTCGGATCTGAGAAAAGAAAGGGTAATTTTGTACAAGATTTCTGTACATTGCTTCAAAATAAAATATTGAAAGTGAAGCTCCAACAGTAAGTGCTTCAGCATCCTTCAAATAAACACTACAACTCTATCTACAAAGATTAGCTCTGCAATCATGGCTCTAAATGCAGGTGTCTGGCATAAAAGCAGAGCAACCCAGGGGAGAAGACAACAGATTATAAGCAGTCTCACCTAATTGGCAAATAATGCTTTCCAGGTATAATATGAAACTGTAAGTACACCTTAATGTTCTGGTATGTCACTTATGAACTCCTGTGATTTACAGTGATGCCACCAAAAGCCCTTTATACATGCAACAAGAGGTGCTTAGAAATATGAGAAAGCCATGTGTCTTCGATATGTTAGGTCAGACTAAGTGATCTAATGGTCTCTTTTAGCCTTGAAAATCTGTGAATCTACGCTGCATGTCCTTTAAATTGCACAAAACACGTGAGTATCTAGCGTAACTGTGAAATGTTAGTGTCTTTTCATTATTATTTATGGACCACTAAGTGTATGTGGCTGGAAAAACTGAGTAAAGATCAACAGCAGAGAAAGCCAACCTTTGATGCTATATGAGCAGCTAACAATCCAAGCTAAAAAAATATAAATATTTAACACAAATACTCTGTGACAATTATCTAATGAGTCCTATCTCTTGAGTTTACTTTAGCTTCTCAGGCATATCTCTATTTATAATACCACTTGATTATACTTTCTAAATCAAAGCGCCAAGTGTTTATTTTGAAAGAACAACTAGTGATACCTACCATCAGCTCGGGATCCAGAAGGTTGTGCAGCTCCAATTGCTGATACACCTTCAGGCGATACTCTTCCATCTGCTGTTTTTTCTGTTTAGCAAGATCATAATCTTCCTTCTCTACAGCACAGCGCTTCTCTACCTCATACCGCCCAAGTCGTTCCCCAACCTGAAATATGGTGCTTTCATGTGTTAAGGTTGCCGGGAATCACATTATTTTAAATGTATATAGAATTCCAGCCTATAAAACTCACTCAATTGTCTGACTTTTTCTTTGTTATTTTTAAACACACTAGAGGGGGGACCTGCAGTAATCTGCATTTTACTATAAAGATTGAGGACCATCTGACGGACAAATGACAAACTCATGGATTTGTGACATAAAAGTAATTAAACAGTACCTTTTGCAAGTCAGCAATAGCTTGTTTGAGTTTCTTAGCATAGTCATAGCGTTCATGACGGACAGCTTCATGCTTTTTCTCATCCAGTTTACGAATTATCTGAGCAACTTCTGGATCCTGGTACATATCAAAAGCCAAATCATCCAGTGGGGAAATAGAGTCAGGCTTTCTGGAGAAAAAAATTAGATATTTTTGGAGTTAATTTGAAGCACCAGCAGTCTCATATTCCTTCTCTTTTTGCTGCCAGAAGATGAACATATATTAGGATGACAGATTTAATTTTTCTCATTCTTCAGTATACTCAATCTCACATATTTTAAATGGGTCAAAGTCATATTTTTTTTTGTTTGACTTTCAAATACAAATTTAGATCTTGTAAGAGTCATTTATTCTATTGGTTTCAATAATATTTAAGAAAAAGTATAGTTTCCATTTTACTCTACTCTGAAGTTTAATGGATATGTTATATCCTAACTGAATGTTCTATACCCACCACCTGCGACTGTGATTTAATCTGTTGTCTTCAGTGAAATCTATATGATTAAAGTATCAAATTTCTATATAAATGAAAGAGCTCCTGCAGACTCTGGCCATTGAGATTTTCTAGGGAAGAAGAGCAGATGTGCGTTATAATGTTTATACACAGCTTTGAAGATTTAAAGTACTAGGTAATAGCTAATTATTAAGGAAAAGAATTATGCCATGGAAGTCACGAATTCTGTTCCTTGTTTTTCTGCTGCTGGAACTGTCAGCCAGTAGGGCCCCCTGCAGGTCCCAGCTGCCACGGGCAGGTGGGGGGACCCCCACAGCTCTGAGCCACTGGCCTGGAGTTCTTAGCCGCTGCATATAGTGGAGTGGAAGGGGGCCCCGCAGCTCTGACCCAGAGCTCTCATCCCCCTTCCACAGGAGGGCTTAGGCTCTATTCCCCACTCTCTCAGGCTTCAGTCTTGCCCTCGTTAGTCCCATTTTGTCATAATTATTTTTAGTAAAAGTCAGAGACAGGTCACGGGCTTCCATAAATTTTTGTTTATTGCCCATGACCTGTCCCTGACTTTTACTAAAAATGTCACAAAATATTAACTTTACTAATTATTATACTCCTATTTTCATCATTCACCAAATCCTCTTCCTTCCAGTCAAGATCCACTTTGAGGTGCCCCTTCCTCCAGATGAGGTAAACCGGGAAATATATCCTCTAGTGCTAGTCAACATTACTATGACTGCAGTGATTTTAGTAAGTAAACAATTTGATCAATGGCCACAGAAAATTGTCTTTTATTCCAGAGAAAATGTGCCCTACTCCACTAGGAAAATTAACTACTAGAACAGCTTATCAAGGAACATGATAGCTTCTTCATTTATTTAAGTCTTTAAATGACGATTGGATGTCTTTCTAAAAATATATTCTCTAACCCAACCACAAGATATGGGTTTGATAGAGTTTAAGATCTACAGACTTTATACACTACAGACTAGAATCCTAGATGATCACCATGGTTACTTCTGACCTTAAAAATATATGAATTTATGACTGAGAATAACGGTCTTTTCTTTTAAATGATTTCATTTTTTTAAACGAATGAAGAAAACAGATCCAGAAAAATAAGATTTCTGAAAACTAAATGATTGTTTTATTCTGATAGAGTGTTTTTGTGTATGAGGCATGCTATAATATGACCCCTACTTGTCATACCGGTAATCCAATAATCTGTTGATTATTCTGATCAAATAATGCTAAAATTGGATCAATTTGATCAGATTGAGCAGCAAGTATTATAGGCCAAAATGTAAAATCCTATGTAAAGGACACAGATTGTTCATATACCAACACCACATACAAAAACCAGCATGTGTAGAAATCAAGTAAGGGCACATTCATTGGCATACAGACTGAGTTAGTTACTTGATCTGCATGCCCAAAAGAAGGCTTCTGTAGGCACAATTTTATGGCTTTTGTATAGGTTTGAAAATGTGGGCCAGACAATTATGCAGCCTAAAAAGCCTAAAAGAGAAACACAGAGCTGTTATTGGTGCTCTCTAACAACTACATGGGATGTTTGCTATGATGATAATGTTGTTAGAAGAGTAACTCAGTAAAAGGCCAGACTCAGAGATCTAGCTACTCCCTGGAAAGTATAGGCTAGTCTGTTAGCCAAACTACCCTCCTCATCTGTCAGCTGACAGAAGAAGGACCACGGGCTGAATCAGCAGGGAGGCCACCTCTGCTGAATCCCTGGCTGCCATGTTGTGATGGCAACCAAACAGTAAATGTAAAAGAGGAAACCAGGATGCACGGTAGTTAAAGTTGGGCTGGCTAACAAGATGTCAAGAAAAATAGCAAGTGCTAGCAACTCTAACAACTGCTTGGGTTCCAAATTTGGCATTTAAGGAATAAGAAAGTTTCTGCGAAATAAGACACAATGGTGACAGATGAAGAAATAACACCAAATAGATGGGACTGAACTGCATTCATCCATTAAGCATGTAAGACACAATTCGATCATTAAAAGTGCTGAATAATCAGCTCAATTCACAGCTTGGAAATGACAAAGTTCTGGCACCTAAATTGTTTTTAGTTATAGCTCCTCAGGTCACTATTTTTAACTCCTGTGATCCAAATCTCAGCAGAGAAGTCTTACCCAAGGTATGTTCCATCTAAGGCTAGGTCATCTGGATTGTTCCCAAGGTAATGGTCAATCAGCTTCTCTCTTGAAGGCTTTGGAACAAAAAGGTTAATGAAATGTTACCAATATTTTTTGTGAACAGAATCGAAACTATATGATTCAAACAATTAAAATTAAATGTGATACACCATGTCATGCCTTTCCTTATATGCCTCTATTTTTAGACTTAAACAACAAAGCAGAATTAACATTATCTTAACACAAACTCATGTATATAAAAAAGTCTCTCATTATTAAGGGTTTTTACTACATCTGAGAAAATACTAGTTTTATTTAGCACAACAGTCAAAGTAAACATGGCAAAACTATTCTCATATATGTAAATTACACAGTAAGCTTTAAAATAAACCTTTAAAACCCATCAATTATACATTTTTACTGTACTGTAAGACAATGATTCTCAACCTTTTAAGTAGCAAGTACCCCCTAATTTCTGAAAATTTTAATAAGTATCCCAACACTCAATTTTCCACTCTGGGAGCTGGGACCGGGCAGGAAGCAGGTGGCTGCCACCTGCCTCCCTTCACTAGGGTTTTTGCCGCATACCCCCTGCCTGTGTCTCGCATACCCCCAGGGGTACACGTACCACAGGTTGAGAAACTATGCTGTAAGAGAACAACAACATTTGCCTGAAATGCCCCACTTCATTATCAGGTGGGGATCTTGCAGGGTGAGTGGTAAGTACATTCTGCTGGACCATGTCTGTGAATAGGGAGGTGGATGTGACTCTCGGGATAAAGAAACTAGGGTGAGAGTTGAGCAGTCCAATGTGAGGAATACTACTGGAGCTGAAATTTGCTACCTTGTTGTTGCTTTAATAACTCCAAATCCAGGAAGGGGGACATTTTGCGCTTTACAAAGTGGCCTGCATGTGCATCTGAAATAATCTGTGCATTTAAGAGACTGAAAATACAGATGTACAGTTTCATGATGCCATTTTGGTTTACTCTTTCCAAGGAAGTTTCTTTTCAAAATTACATTAAAAAGAAAAACAAACAAAAATCAGAAAATTGGTGCATGACAGCTCTGTTTAAACAACATTACTGTAACAAAAAAATAAAATAAAATAAAAGGAAGGCACCCTGCAGTAGGTGAAGCATATCACGATTAAGTACTTGTGTAGCAATGTTTAAAGGACAATCTATGTTTGAGAGAAACTTTCTTCTATAATCTTCTTTATGTACTTACATTATTGCTGTCACTGATGTAGTCTGCAGGTTCCCCAATTATATTTATTGCTACCAGAGCAACCTAAAATAGAATTAAAAAGAAATATGGATGCACAAGACCATTTATACTTTACCTGTATTTTATGAAGACTGGAATATCATTATATAACATGAACTGAGCCACTACACAACTTGTGCTGGCACCACTAAGATATTTTTATCTAGTAGTGAATTACTTTAACTCATACATTCAATGGGCCCTATGCACCCAAACATAGGTGAGCAGAAGCTCATTTTAAGCATAAGATGCATATATTCAACAATTTGTTACTTAATCTGTTAAAAATAACTTAGCTAGAAACAACATGGTGTAGTGGTCTGCTACTCCCCATTTAGGGCCATAAGTCTGATTCATTCACGGGATAACTATGCAAAGTTAGAGAGGCTGATTCTCAGCGTCTCTCAGTTTGGATAGATGTGTAGTGTAACTACTTAATTCATTTACAAAAAATAACAGATCCCAAAGCGCTGTATTGTAGTGTGCAAGACATCAGCAGCATTCCATCTCAGAGAAAGCTGTTTATCTTGGCTGTATTACACATTAAGCACTTTGAGAGCTCAAAATGAAAAGTAGCATAGAACTGCATGCTTGATTAATCTACTCTGGATAAACTGAACAACATTGCTGGCCACTCTGATTTAACGGCACCCGCAAGAGAACTGCTACCTTCAGATATTATCTATACTCTTAAGATGCAATGCAGTGCTTGGATGAAAATGTGCTAAACTACAGCTCTCTTGATTATATCCAAATGTCCTAAGTGTAGTACAGAAGTCATTTAGAACTCTTTAAATTGAAGCTAATAATTTGCACATTAAAGAAAAGAGACATCAGACTTTAACTCACATTTTTCCTGAGAATTGCTCATTCACAACAATGGCAATTTTAGTTTTAAAAATCAAAGCAGCATTTTGCTACGGCAGTCTTGGACAACTGCAATATTGTCTAGAGCATGAAGTCACCCTTTTAATTCATCTTACCTGACTGTATAAGTTGTATCTATTGACATAATTTTTATGAAAAGTGAGTTTTAGGTACTGTCCTACTGCATCCACGTACACTGACTTCAGCTCCCGTGCTTTGTACCCAGTCTTTTCATTGTCTGAGAGAGAGACATAACTGTAGAGGGAAAATTGATAAAGCAGATGAAATGTGTAAAAACATATGCAAATAGGTAAGATATATTTTGTTCATATACAACATCTATTCAAATTAGTATTATGTTAAGTTTTAAAATGGTGCTGAGAACTAAAATAAAGAATGCTATGTTTCTTTAAAAAAGCACTCTATGGACTTGATTCAAAGTGCACTGAAGTCAACAGGAATCTTTACATCGACTTTGAAGGACTTTGGATCAGTTCCTATATCCTTCAGTGGAATAAGCCCTATTGCCCTGATCCTGCATTGAGAAAACATGTGGGTAAACCCTTGAGGCTCTGCTCTGGCAGCCACCCATATGGAAACAATTGCAGCACTGGGGCCTATGTATTAAAAGGGTTGATGTGTTAAATATGCTCAACTATTAACAGAATACCAGAGAACAGAGATGCATAAAAACAACTGACATTATGGCAACCACCATCCCTTAAAACGGTAATAAAAAGGACTTTTCTACCTGAAGATACTAAAACTGAAATCAGATGTTTAGACTGTAAGCTCTTTGGGGCATGGATCATATTTTTGTTATGTGTTTGTATGGAGCCTAGCAGAGTGAGGTTCATGACTAGGGCTTCTAAGTGCTACGACAATTCAAATAAGCAATAATGATAATAATGAAAACAGTACTTAATACATACTGCCTCCTGATTGATTCTTCTCCTTTCAGCAACTGTGCCTTCTCCACATGAATATTTAAAAAGCTGGCACGAACAAGTCAGCTTGTATACTGAGAGATACTGGTCAATAAGTCTACTAAGATGTCTATATCCATGTTTAATAAAAACATAGAAAAGAATGTACCTGTCATGTGTGTTTTGAAAGCCCAGGGAAAAATTCTGTCCTCAGATTCACCCATAAAATTCTAATGACTTCAGGTTTATTGCTGTGGCATTTCACAGGTGCAGCTGGGGACAGAATTTCTCCTTACTTATTTGCATAATATTACATCAACATTTTATCTATGACTAACACACACATACTCTTCCTAAATCTTAGCTTTCTGATTAAAGTGACATTATCATTTAGCACCTTTTGACTTACCCCAGTCTGCGAAACCTCTCTGACTGATAAGGTGCAAAGTACTCGGGCAGATTTTCACTAATGTAGAACTCAATTTTGCTTGAAATCATATACTGGTGAGCGAGTAATTGTAGTTTTCGAACCCGACATCTCTCCACCATCTGAAGGACAATTTCTTGTGGATACTGACAGAGTCTGAAAGTAAAGAAAATTTTCAAATAGTCATCTTCTTAGAATTAATGCCAACTTGAATCACATTTTGTTTAAAAATTGTCTCTCTCTTATTGCTGCAAATAACTCCTAACATTCAGAGCCATGCTGGGAAGGGAGGAGGGACAGCTTGCTCCAAATCCCTTGTTTGAGAGGGTCCACAAAACCAAGTGACATTGCCACCTGGCATGCAGGGTCATAGCAACACTCACAACAGAAGGGCAGCCAGACCAAACCTCAGGACCACTGCAACCCTGAGTAACAGGTTGGAAAACCCTGATCAGGGAGCCAGGCCCAGCCCTGTGAGACAGGAGCCAAACTGCTGATGCAGGATGAGTGTAGTGTGGGCTCACTCTCCAATTCCAATTACCCTAGTGGTAATTTTTTTAGCAGGGTGGGGGCCCTCAGTTTCAGATTTTGCCCCTGGCACCCCAAAATCTCTGTGCAGCCCTGCTAAAGTTACTAGAGCAGGATTTTTTTGTGGGGAGGGGTGGGGAGGAGAGGGGAGAGCTGGGGGAAACTATTTTTTAATTTACTTTGTGTATTTAACAACAGGGTGTACAGACAGGTCCCCCTCCTGGCTGTGTTAGCCTGTTACAAAATAGCACTAGAGAAAAGCATTAAAAAAAAAAAAAAAAAAAAAAAAAGACAAGGTAAATGATTGCAAAACCATAATAACTGGCAGTGGGACTCAAGGGCAGATGTAGTGCCCAAAACCACTTTAAAAAAAAAAAAAAAAAAAGTTAATGGTATCCCTTTTAAGAACACCCTGGAGTTTTGGGAAAAGGGGTAAGGGCTGCTTAGGATGAAAGCCAACTATAGAACTTGGTCTATAGTTCTCACAACCAGTGAGGTCCCTTCACCTTGCAATCTGCTCTGTGCAGACAGACCCATGCAGCTGACTTTGATGGGGTTTCATGTGGACACAAGAGTCTGCCTGGAGCAGTTCACAAGATAGGGACTGAACTTTGTCACTCTTTGTGATCTTGAATGAGAGGCTATTATTCAAAATCATGATTTCCCATTTTAGTTTTCTTGTTTTTTGATGTCATCAGAAACCCAGGCTAGAACTATTTCTCTGTGAATTACTTTTGTCTCATATTTTAGAAACACTACAATGCTTCCTTAATTTAAATAACTCTTTCACTTACAGTACCTTGGTGATCTCCATCCATTGACTGTTGGTGCATGAACCATCAGTTCCTTTGCACTGAAGCCATCTTCATGTCCTGATGAACTGATAACTACAAATCCAATTTTGTGTGGCATTCTGCACAGTTAAGCTGATCAAAACAAATACTTTTTAAAATTAAGTTAATCCATTTTTTAAAAAGTTACAACTAAATAATTAAAACCCACTCTGACAATCTTTACTTAGACAAAATGACTCTTGACTTTCATGAGAACTTTCCTGAATAAATACCAACACATCAGATCCTTAATTTAAATTCTATTACACCTCATTAATATTTAAAGATATTAATTTTAGCTAACTTTACAAGCATCCTTTAATAAAACCAACAAAAACATCCAGACTCAGATGGAATTTTGTTCTATTTCCCTTAAGCACAATTTCAGAATTTCCGCTATAGTAACACTGTGTTTCTGTGCAATTCCAATTGGTTTAGGATAGCAAGTTTCCATTTCCATCTGTGTGAGAGAGCCAACAAAAAGTATCAGGATCAGTTTAGTGAAAAAACAATTTTAAGAATTTAAAGCATTTTAACCAACAGGCTTAAATTTAAAGGAAAAGAGAAAAAGATTTTTCAGAAGTTAAGTAACATAAGGAGTCATGAGATAAGGGGGAAGGTCCTCTCATGGAGCAGTAACTGGTTAAAAGATAGGAAACAAAGGGTAGGAATAAATTGTCAGTTTTCACAGTGAACAACTGTAAACAGCAGGGTCCCCAAGAAATTGTACTGGGAGCAGTGCTGTTCAACATATTTAGAAACTATCTGAGAAAAAGGGTAAACAGTGAGATGATAAAGTCTGCAGACGATACAAAATTACTCAGGATAGTTAAGTCCAAAGCGGACTGTGAAGAGTTACAAAGGGATCTGGGTGACTGAGCAAGAAAATGGCAGAAGAAACTCAATGTTGATAAATTCAAAGTAATGCACATTGGCATAATCCCCAACTAGACATACAAAATGATAAGGTCTAAATTAGCTGTTTACCACTCGAGAAGAGATCTTGGAGTCATTGTGGATAGTTCTCTGAAAATATTTGCTCAATGTGCAGAGACAGTCAAAAAAAATAATAGAACTAATAGAACTTTAGGAACCATAGGGAAAAGAATAAATAATAAATCAGAAACCATCATAATGCCACTGAAAATCCATAGTACAACCACACCCTGAATACTGCATGCAGTTCTGGTCACCTTATCTCAAAAAAGATATACTGGAATTGGAAAAAGTACAAAAAATTGCAACAAAAATGATTAGGGGTACGGAACAGCTTTCATATGAAGAGAGATTAAAAAGACTGGGACTGTTCATCTTGGAAAAGAGATAACTAAGGAGTGTGAGAGATAGGATAGAGCTCTATAAAATCATGACTGGTGTGGAGAAAGCAAATAAAAAGTGTTATTTATCCTTATACATAAAACACAAACCAGTGATGGAGCAGGGGTCACCCAGTGAAATGAACAGGCAGTAGGTTTAAAACAAACAAAAGGAAATACTTCTTCACACAGTGCACAGTCAACCTGTGGAACTCCTTGCCAGGGGATGTTGTGAAGGCCAAAAGTATAAGAGGGCTCAAAAAAGAATTAGATAAATTAATGGAGGATAGGTCCATCAATGGCTATGAGTCAATATGGTTAGGGATGTATCCCCCTGGTTGGGTGTCCCTAAACTCTGACTGCTAGAAGCTGGGATGGACCACTCGATAATTTGCCCTATTTTTGTTCACTCCTTCTGAAGCATCTGGCATTGTTGGAAGACAGGACACTGGGCTAGATGGACCATTGGTCTGACTCAGTATGGCCATTCCTTTGTAATTAATGGAACTGTAAGTGAAAAGAGTAAAGATTTATTGACACCTTGAATATCACAGACACTCCACCTAACTGAGTAGCTCATGTGGCAAAAGGAGAAAAAAGTGGGCGGACAGAACAGCAAAGACCTCTCTCATCAAAGAATTTCCTCCTGATTAGTGATCTTACAGAACTGAACTCCTCCCTTTCACACTGAAAAGAGTACGGAACTAACACGTAACCTGCTTTCCTTTATGTCTGTAAAATATATCCCTCATTCCACCACTAGGCAACAAAATAACTTAGTAATGTATTAAGTTACCTTTGAAAACTGAGCACATTGTACTTTCACACAAAAAGTAGGCAGCAGGAAGGAATGGTGAGCTCCCTTCTCTTGTACAGCTCATGAATTCTGTAAAAGAAATGCTCTCTCAGCCCCTAGATGCTTACAAATGCAGCACAGTCTAAAGTAGACCACCTTCAGTTCTCATCAGCATCTGCCACAAAAATTCATCACCTGGTTTAAAACCTTCAAAAGCTGGTTTGTCCCAAGTTGCACTCTCATAAATGATCTATAACATCTGACAAAGTAACTAAAATGTATCATGAGCAGATTAAAACAAGACACATACAGAATACTGGAAGTCTGGGAACCTGCCACAAAAAATATTAAAGTGTTCAACCCGATCACTTGCACGGGCGTGCAGCGAAGGCTTTCACGCCACAGAACACATTCTCTTCTGGGTGGCTTCATGCACCCACCATTGTTACCCACTTCCACGTGAGAAGATAGCTCGGGGGGAGGATTCAGTTCTGCTAAGCTTCTAAGACACCTCGTCATGCTTTGTGCCCAGCAAACGGGGTCCGACATTAACTCAGCACAAGCACTTCCCCGCTTCTTACATTCTCGGAGTCCAACAGTTACTGGCTGAGCCTGCACTGCTCCAGGCCCCCCAGGTGACCCTGGGACAGGGGAGGAGAGGAGAGGAGAGCTAGCGGAGAGGGCCCGCACAGAAGGGCTCAATACTGGGGGGAGGGGGAGAAGAAGAGGGAAGCCAGGCCCTAGGGCTGGGGGTGTTTGGAAAACAAGAACTTTACAAAGATTCCGACGGGGGCGTCATAGACAAGTGAAAGCTGCTGCTGCCCCGCCTCCCACCCCCCACCCCGGCCAGGCCCCCCCAGCGCCGCGGGGCCAGGAGGGGAGCCGACTCCGAGTCCGCCCTCCCCCACGGTGTGTGTGTGTGTGTGTGTGTGTGTGTAAGGCAGGGGGAAGCGATCGCTGCCCGGGGTGGCAGGGGCTTTGCCAGAAGCCCCAGCACAGGCCCGAGCACGCGGCGGGATGGGGAGTGGGTCTAGCCGGGCCGCCTCACGAGCGGGCTTGCGGCAGGGCGGATGGGGCGGCCGGGGGCGGCCGTGCAGCGGGCGAGGGGTCGGGATCCCCTGAGGCCGGGTCTCTGGGTGCCCATCGGGCGGGTGAGTAGCGGCCAAGGCCCATGGGGAGGGGATAAGGGAGCGCAGCCGGACAGGAGCCCTCGTGCTCGCTCACCCCGGGCATGGCAGGACCGCGAGCGGGGCGGCGAACACCCCGGCTGCACCCTCCTCACCCCACCTACTTCACTCCGGCTCCATCGCCAGGACCACCGCTCTCATGGCAACCAGCCTACGTAGTACGTACACACGTACCTCCTGCGCATGCGCTACAGCGCGAGGCGGGCCACACCTGCGCATGCGCCGGCCCTGCTTCCGCCTCGGTAACGATCATGGCGTCCCACCTGAGCCGGGCGCGAGTCTGTAAGCATGCGCACACATAATTGGAGGAGCGGCGCTAGGGCCCCGGGGAGTTGTCGGTGCTGAAGTGCCGGGCCCCGTTCTCGGCTCTGCCATGGCTTCGCGGCTCAAGGTTTTCAAGATCCGCAGCCTGCGCGGCCCCCAGAAGTACGGGGTGGCGGGGAGGAGCCTGGAGGAGCTGCTGAGCAAGGGGGCCAAGCTGCTGCAGGTGCGGCCTGACTGAGCCCGCCGCCCGGCGGGGCTCGGGGCACGATTCCCAGTCCCCTCCTACAGCCCGGGCTCGGCAATGACCCCTGGGCCTCCCTCCCTCCCTGGGGACGGGACGGGCTGGCGCCACCCGCACGAATGAGCTGGGAGTGGCGCCGCGCCTCCGGGCCGAGCGCTGTCCAGGGTCTGCAGCGCAGCCGGGCCGTGGGCAGAGGGCGGGACTGACACCCACGGTCCCGTCAGCCCTGTCTCCCCCCGGCCCCGCGCAGCGAGCGAGTCAATCGGGGGCCGGGCCCAGCCCAGCCATGTCGCTCGCCCGATGTTTGTGCGCGCGCCCCCCGCCGCTGGGCCGCCTGACAGCCGGTGCTGGCTGAGGTACGGCGCGTGCAGGAGGGGCACGGGAGAGCCGCGAGCGCCTGGGCCGCACCGGGGCCAGCTTTCCAGAAACTCAGCCACGCTTACTGAGCCGGCCAGAGCCAGCCAGCTGCTGCCTGAGACGAGAGTGGGGGATCTGCGGGCCAGCGGCCTTCCTTCCCCCTGGGCGAGCTCTGTAGTAACAGCAAAAGAACCGGGAGCAGTGGAGTCTGCGTTTTTCCTCCTGCAGGGACTTGATTTCTTCACCATTAAAGTTTTCTTTGCGTCCATTTGCAAGCTAACATCCTTGAAGTGAAAATGTAGGTCTGTGTGTGTTTTCTTTTTATAAACAGCTTTCGTCTCCTGGCTGCCGGCTGTGTTTGTATGAGGATGGGACGGTACTGACAAAAGATTACTTCCACAGCGTTCCGGATCATACAGACCTTATACTACTAGCCCCAGGGGAGATCTGGCAGGGTTGTAAGTGAGAAAAATGTATCAATTTATCTTGCAACTTAAACAGTTTCATATTTCAAAAGGGCAAATGGGAGGAAATCAGACTTTGGGATTTTATTTCCATCTTTGCCATTGTTGCTCAATATGACCTTGTACAGGTCTTCTTGTGCCTCGATTTACCAGTCTGTAAAAGGAGTATGGTAACATACAAATACTTAATTACAACATTCTACTACATATTTACTAGTCTGAAGTATTAAAACTAAAGCTAATCTATAGCTGTCATCTTAAAGTACACTTCAATGAATTATCATTGATTTTTGGTTCACACGCATGCAATAGGCCACCCACTTATTAGTTACCTGTTACTATATTACTAAGGTAGTACTGTTAAAAGTAAATTGGAAGAAATTTGCCTCATTTTTCAGAGTTGGTCAGTTGGGTGGAGAAAAGCCTGGTAGATTTTTGAACATGCACAGAATAAAAGATGCCTTTACTCACTCCGAGTAGAATCTTACCCCACAAGTAGTTATGCTGGGCTACTCAGAGCAAGGTGCTATTCAGCATCAACAGAGGATGGGAATTTGGCCTGATGACAACTGTTTGCCCCCAGATTTCCTGTGAAAAACTAGGAAGTCAACACTGAAGTTTTGGATTTACTTTAAGATATAAATGTTGAAAAATAGCACAATGCTCTTTAAAAATATTCTTTATGCAATTCCTGATAACTTGTTTTATGGAACACATCAAAATCCTAGCTGAAAACACAGTTCAGACTACATAAGTTTGCCGACCACAAGTAATTTTTTCTTCATTTAAAACTACAGTTGTCAGTGACATACATAACGTCCTAAATACATTTGACACACAAAAAAATGACTTTGTCGAGGCTGCACAAAAGCTCCTATCAGATGAGCATGCTCCCAAGAGACAGAAGCTTATAGTGGATCTCATTCACAATCTAAGTGAGAACATTTTGGCGGAATGCAGAGAGGAAGACGGAGAGTGGTTTGAAGGTAAGTTCTGTATTGGTATAGCAGTTAAATCTTTAAGCGGTGGGATGGATAGCTTAAAGTTTTTTCCTTCAATTTCCATGAGTTGATCACAAAATGTCGTTTATGTCCTCAGTTCCTCTGTGCTTTATCAAATCTAATTCTAAAATGATCCAAGCTAAGGGGAGCCCACCATTTTCCTGGGAACACTACTGCACAGTTCAGTAGATCTGTCAAGTTTTTCCTGATAGGTATTCATCTTACTTTCCTCCCATTTCTTCTACATGTAGTCCCTGGGCAGCTCTTTAATGTTTAGATGTTTTTAGATTTATATTCCTCTTTATGTTTAGATATATATTCCCTTTAGATGTCACTCTATAGATATAGATATAGCTAGATATAGATATAGTTATAGATATAGCTTTTAATCTTTCCTTTTAAGCCCATCCATCTGGTACCCTAATCATTGTGGTGTTCCTTTCTAAACACCCTTCAGTTTGTCATCTTTCTAATATTGAAGTTCCTGGAACTGAACATAGTATTCCAGGTATGGGCACATCAGGAGTACCATTAAGAGCAATGATTGGTTTATGATAAAGAGCAAACAATGTGCTAGGCCCTGTGTAAAGTCCAAATAGCAAGGCATTTTTTAACAATGAACTATAAACAAGGAAGGGAAACAAACTATCATACTTACTTTCATTTCATAAAGAAAAGGAGCCAGAGGTCCAGCCAAGCTAAACAGCAGCTTGAGAGTTTTTTGTTCAAGACACAAGTCACAAGTTTTAAAATTTCTTTTAGGTATACAGTCTCGCTTTAAGAATAAATCAAGCTACATGAGATATAGTTGTGAAAGCAGAATACGAAGTTACATGAAAGAGGTAAACGTTGATGTTTTGAATGTAGCTTGGTTTCAAGCTGTGTTATTAAAAATAAATCTTTACATTAGACCCGAACAGCTGATTTTTTCCCCTGTAAACAGCCAAGGAATTATTTTATTTAAGGTTTACATTTAAATCTATTGGATTTATTAAGTAGATTCAGGCTGCAATAGGCACTGTCTTGAGCTAAGAATGACATAGTGTTTTTGTTTTCTTAAAGGTTAGCAGTTATATTTCAGCTGTTGATGCACCAGCACAAGCAGAATATAAAAGAATAACTGACTTTATGTTGGATAAACTGAAGTCTATGAAATATAATGGCTGTTACTTTGACAGAAGAGAAGAGGAGGCAGTCCGCCTCTGTACTAAAGAGGGATGGTTCTCCTGTCAAGTAAGAAACTATTTCTAAGACAAACACATATATGTAAGATATATTTTAGGTGCTATGCTCATGGAAGTAAATGTTAATGAGAGTTATGCACTTAAACGCAGAATAATCCTCTGGGCACTGTAAACTATTAAGCTGAAGAGAAACAAGTTACTTAGCTACAGTGACTGAAGGACATTGCGAGCATAATTTGTTCTCAGATAAAATCTTTGGTGTTCTTACTAAATTTAAATAAGATTTAAAATCAACAACTAGTTTTTATGTTTTGTTTTTTTGGATAGGTATTTTAAACATTGCAGCACAGAGTGAGACTGAGGCTATGTCTACACTGCTCAGGGAAGTCGACTTACTTTAAGTTGACTTTCAGCAGCCGATTTTTATAATTCACAACAGTGTGTATACACTACGCTGTTTGCGCAGGTCTCCTGCATTTACACTGACCAGCCTTAATTTGAATTGCAAAGCAGTGCAATGTGGGTAGCTATCCCACAGTGCAACTAGCCACGGTGGCTGTTGGGACGAGTATCATCGTCCCATGATGCAACACTGCTTCCTCCTCCTTCCTCTCCCCCCCCAACCAAACAGGAAAAGTATTTTCGCATGGTTATTTTAGTCCCTGCGATCGCCATTGCTTCAGAGACGTGGAGCCAGCTCAACTCTGCACTATTATTGTGAGCGTGAGAAATACATCGCGGCTTATCAAAAATTATTTTCGAAATAGAGCAAGAAGCTGAAGCACAGACAACACCGATGCAACTGAGGCTGCCCTGCTACAAGCCATCGAGGAGCACAATTCCCGGTTACTGCAGGCTGTAACGAGTCATCTGCAGTCTGTGGAGTGCTGGTTCTGGGGCAGGGAAACAAGCACAGACTGGTGGGACCACATCATTATGCAGCTGTGGGATGATGATCAGTGGCTGCAAAACTTTCATGTGCAAAAGGCAACTTTCCTTGAAGTGTCTTGGAGCTGGCCCCGTCCCTGAAGTGCGTGAATACTTGCTTGAGACAAGCTCTGACGGTGGAGAAAAGAGTCGCCATCGCTCTGTGGAAGCTGGTAACCCCCGACGGTTACCGCACGGTTTGGAATCAATTCAGAGTCGGTAAATCTACAGTGGGCACTGCCGTGAATCAAGTGTGCAGTGCCATAAATAGACTTCTGCTACGAAGGCTAGTAACTCTGGGAAATGTGCAGGATATAGTAGAGGGGTTTGCCACGATGGGGTTCCCAAACTGCAGGGGGGCCACTGATCTTAGCGCCTGCCCACCTAGCAGCTGAGTACATAAACCGCAAGGGGTACTTTTCCATGGTCCTGCAGGGGCTTGTGGATCACAGGGGGTCATTTCACTGACATCTATGTGGGGTAGTCTGGGAAGGTGCATGACGTGCACGTATTTTGGGGCTGTTCTCTAAGATGCAGGTGGGCACTTTCTTCCCTGACCAAAAAACTCACAGCGGGGATGTGGAAGTGCCAATAGTGATCCTGGGGGATCCTGCTTACCCCTTGCTCCCTTGGCTAATGAAGCCGTACACCAGTCACCAGGTTCTGCAATGAAATGCAGGACTGATTTCTGTTCCTGTATGTTGTTTACCTTTGGTGAACCCCTCCACCTCCCCATCAATATCTGTGCCCACCAAATCCCTCCTGAACAAGATATGATTTAATAAAGAAACATGTTGAAATGATGCAAAACTTTATTTCTTAACATTCAAGTCATGGGGGAAAGGAGGGGGGGGGGGGAGTGTTCATTCACTGTCTCAAGGGGTAGGGTGGTAGATTGCTGGCCAGCTGTTAGCATGGCCGCTGCTGCTTTCTGCTCGCCTCCACTAGAGGCGACCACGTACTGCAAGCTGGACAATCTCTGAGACCTCTTGGGGGCAGGGAAGGGGGGCGGCGGCAAAGCCCTCGGTTGAGGAGCATTATGGAGGGGCTGCAGTGGGACTCTGTCCTGCCTCCGCTCCTCCTGAAGCTCCATAAGCCACCGGAGCATCTCTGCCTGGTCCCGCATGATTCGCAGCATTTCCTGCGTGGTACTGCGATCATGCTCCATCATTTCTTGGCAACTGTCCCTATCCATGTCCATATTCTGGGACAAGGTCAGCCTCCATGCTCTTTGCTCTGTCTCTGCGGCAGCTGAGGCGTTCATGAGCTCACCAAACATGTCATCTTGTTTTTGTTTTTTTTCCCCCTTTCTAATCTGAGCTAGTCTTTCCGCTGCGTTTCTTGAGGGCCGATCCAATGCCGAGGTGTCTACAGAATGAAAGAAAGACAACAAGGTAGCCACTGTTAGCATAGTGAAGAAAGTGATCCCTGATACAGCGTAGACAATGATCCCCTGATACAATATAGACAATAATCGCTATGCAGTGCACAGGGCAAACACAGAGCCTCATTCTATTCCTGACGGCCCAGAAGGGTCTGCTCCCTGTGCAATTACAGAAAGGATCTGAGGACAGCGTGGTGGTGGGAACTGCTGGTCTTTTAAACACGTACAGAGAGGACAGCGTGGTGAGAGGGGGGAGCTCTGCTTGTATTTTAAATCCTTACAGAGAGGAACTGCGGAGAGCATTGGGGGGAGGGGTGGTGTCTATGCTTAAAACACAGATTTGCTGGACACAGCAGGGTACCAGCAGTGTTCCGCCATGATGCAGGGTCCCTTGATTGCAGCTAAGTATCCTACCGTGGAGGAAGGAACAAGGCAGCCCTCCCCTGAAAAGTTTTGCGAAGAACAACAGATTACATACATCAAAATTTCCGTGAGATATCAACTGATGATAAACGTAGCATTTCTCATCACATAAATCAACTGTTCCTTGGGTAATCCCACAGTACATTCACCGAAACGCCTGAAATCCCCTTCGTGCCACCCCCCCGCAATGTAAACGGACAGAAATGCTAAGAAGAAAAAACACCTCACCAGATGTGCCTTCCCCGGGATCATTAGTGCTGTCCTGTGTGCTGCTGGACTGCTTGGAGGTCAGGAGTATGTCCTGACTTTCTGGAAGAATGGACACCCTGCTCCCTTGCATCCTACTCTCCTCAGCCGCCTCCTCGTCCACGGAGTCCTCATCATTGAGCATGGACTGTGACCTAGCGGAGGTATCGATGCTGCGGGGCGGCACCGTGGTGGGATTGCCACCGAGAATTGCATGCACCTCATCATAGAAGCAGCATGTTTTGGGCGAGGAACCAGAAAGGCTGTTAGCTTCCCTGGCTTTCTGATATGACTGACGCAGCTCCTTGATCTTCACGCGGCACTGCTGAGCGTCCCTCGTGTCTCTTCTCCAGCATGCCCCGGGATATCTTCCCATAAATGTCCAGATTCCTTTTGCTGGCTCTGAGCTGAGCCAGAACGGACTCCTCGCCCCACAGCCCGATGAGATCTAAGACCTCTGGTTGACTCCATGCTGGAGCGCATTTGGGCTTTGTAGTAGCCATGCGGAGAACAGTGACAAAACTCTCTCCATGCTGGCAGCACAGGAAATGAAAATTCAAATCTTCCCGGGGCTTGAGGGGAGGGGACTTTTCCTGGTAACATGACCACTGAGCAGCACTGCGCAACTGTCCAGAGCGATCAAAACGTGCGTGGCATTGTGGGATACATTCCGGAGGTCAATAAATTCAATTTAAGTGACATGTCTACACTGACACTAAATCGATTTAACAAATTCAATTTAGGTGCTACACCACTTGCAGAGGTAGTCTTATTAAGTCGCTTTTCCAGGCACCTTAATTTGAATTAACAGTGGTACCAGTGTAGATGCGGGTGTAAGTAGGTCGACGTAAGCGACTTTGTCAACCTAAGTCGCCAGTGTAGACCAGGCCACAGTAATTACTTTGAGAATTCAACTTCTGAGAAGCATAAATTGTGACAAATTATCACTTTTAATAGTCAAGGGTATGGATAACATAAGTAACTTATTTACAATGTTTTTAAGTTGACAGTGTCCCTTTGTAGATTGTCATCCTGCTGAACAAATTCAAGCCTTAATGGGGGGGGGACTGACTTTCCAGGATTCTGTATTTTATTTAAAATAAATGTCTGATTTAGGCTGACATTTCAGTTAGGCTTTCAGCAGGGCATGATGCTAACTGCAGTGTAAACAGCCCAGCTTTAAAAGGAATTGTTTCTTGCCCTTTATAAGCTCAAAATTGGATTCACATCTGCTGTCCCGAACCACTGATCCACAAATTGCTGTAAAGCAGCAGCGGCAGCACAGGCCTCAGTACTAGCTTTTCCAATCATTGTTGAAAGTTTCACCATGCTAAGAGCTGCCCTCTATTCACCTCTTACATAGGCACACATTTCAGTGTCATTTCTTAGCCAGAGTTCTCTGCCTGAGCAGTGCTGGCATGCTCTACAGTAATGGGATTTGAGGAAAGAGACAACTAGTTGGATGCCCAATTAAGATACAGCCATAAGTTAGTTTACTGATGTTGCTTCTTGCTTTCCTGTGCAGGGAAGAACTATTAATATTTAGGAATTGGCCAGTTATCAGAGTTTGCATGAATATCTCCTATATTTCCAAAGGGAGGCTCAGACAGTGGATGGTTTTGATTCTTCCCATATCTTTTTCTATGCAGCAAATTGAATACATTTTCCTGGATGGATATCATCCCACTGCCTTTATATTTTACAGGGTCCTTTTGACAGGAATGACTGCTGGTATAAACATTCCATCAATCCCTATAGTAACAAGGAAAGCAGAATCCTCTTCAGTACATGGAATCTAGATCACATGTATGTATAAAACATTAAACTAAACATACTTGTTACGCACTGTCCACCTTAAGTGTCAAACAAGTTACTAATCAGCTTATTTTTCTTCTATGGGGTAGTCTGATGGTTAGTCTGCTCATTTTATCTAAAGTGCACTGAAGTGAAAGGTACTCAGATACAGCAGTGATGGGTGGCAGTATCGAACGCTACAAGAGATACATTCTAGTACATTCATCATTAGCTGTTCTTCTCTTACCCTCAGCTTCTCTATGTGTATCACAACCATCTCCTCACTAGCTCCTCAGGTGACTGTTCTCTTCCATTTCTGCCCCCCCCCCCCCAAAGCTGTTTCAGGTGTTATCCACTTAGAAATCACATAGGATTCTAGGATACACATTACTCATGCAAAGCTGGTTTCTTTAGAATTTAAAAAAAAAGACCACCTACATCCTAATATTAATAGAGAAAAATCTTACATGAGTGAAAGGTCAGCTTCCATCACTTCTTTAGGGAATACATACATGGTTTTTAAAAAAGAAAGTCTGTTACTGTCATAATGGGAAATGCTTCCCTCATTTTATATTGCAGAATAGAGAAGAAACGTACTATCATCCCAACACTAGCAGAAGTTGTCAGAGAACAAGATAGAAGGGAAGTGGACTGGGAATACTTCTATCAATTGCTGTTTACTCTGGATAATCTAAAACTAGTGCATGTTGCTTGCCATAAGAAAACCAGCCATAATCTCATCTGTGACAAAACTAAAATATACAGAAAAAGAAAGAATAGGGGTAAGGTCTCAAAGTGACTTCCCTGAAGGTGGCTTTTTGTCTTGTTTTTCTAAACCATTTTTAATCTTTCACTAAGAATTTAAGAAATAACAGCCTAGACTGATTTCTTCTTGCTAAATTCCCTAATAGATGTGACTGCAATCAAATCTATTTCAAACATTTGTCATTCCACCTTTGATACCACTTGGTTCTAAGCAACTTATATAGTGTATGGGATGTTATGTAGTTTGTACAAGACCTTTTATACCAAACGTCCTAGTCCGTTAGCAAGCACAACCTGGTAGTTGAAATCTCCCCCAAACCCAATCATAGTGGCTGTTTTTCTCATAGCCAGAGAGGTGCTGCCTGGAAGAGAAGTTCAGTTTCTATAACTGATTCAATCCTGGCTCATCTTGTAGGCGTGCCAAAAATGGGAAAAATTGTACTAACTTGTACATCACTTAAATGACTTTGGGCGAGATTTTAAAAGGTGCCTAGGAAGTTAATGGCGTAGGTCCCGTAAAATTCATTAAGGCCTGTACTCAGAAAATTTCCCCCTAAACTGACCGTAAATTGCCACATGGTTAAAGACTTGACATATTCAGAACTATATCTGACTGAGAGGTGACAGGCTTAGTATCCCATTACCAATCCAGGTTTTGACCTCTTTCTTACATTAGACATGCAGGTCCAAGAAACAAGCTACAGTGAAGTTGAGTTATTTCTGCAAATCATTAATTTCCTATCACTGGAACAATACACTTAGTTTTTGCTTTAAACATTAAGCCAAACCACCAATTCCGTGAGGTAATAAAGTTTATACAGTTTACAGATGGGCAAACAATGCCTGTGCCTTCGATCTACCAAAGGCCACCACACAGAGTCAGTGGCAGAGCCACTACCAGTGCTGTATCCCTGTAGTCTAACTCAGTGGTTCTCAACCTTTCCAGCTGATTTGTCTTGTGTACCCTGAGTTTCACCTCACTTAAAAACCACTCACTTACAATCAGACATAAAAATACAAGTGTCACAGCACACTATTATTGAAAAATTGCTTACTTTCTCATTTTTACCATTGAATTATAAAATAAATTGCGACCCCCTAGGTTGAGAAATACTGATATGGTATGTAGAGCAGTATAATCAAGTCATTGACTGTATGAAATGTTTAGTTTGTACTGACTTTGCTAGTGCTTTTCATGTTGCCTGTTGTAAAACTTTGCATATATCTAGATGAGTTGATGTACCCCCTAGAAGACCTGTGTACCCCCAAGGGCACACGTAGCCCTGGTTGAGAACCACTGTTCTAACTACTATGGACTCCAATTTTTAACCTACACTATTATTTTACATACATATTTTCTAAAGAAGCCTTATCCGTGGTGCTATAGTCTGTCTTTTTTCCTTGGGTCATGCCCCCCTTCTGTTTTGTTTTTTAAATATCACCTTAAAATACCTTTTTCTATAATATCCTTCATATGTAGTACTGCACAGCACTGAAGAAAAATGAAACAGGCAAGAAAGTGTATGTTGTCTTTGCTAATTGTAAGTTCAGTAGTGCTTCCCTCTACCTCTGAATTATCTAATAATGTGAATGATTTTTTTTTAAAAGGCCATCTGAAATCAACTGAATTCTCAGGAACTATGTAAATGTAAAACTTCAAGATACTTATATATATTTGTTTAATAAAGAACTTTGACATATTTTGCATTGTACATGACTATAAAGGAGAGACTAGGGGTGTACAAGCAACTGCTGAGAAATCAAATGAACTAAGAACCACTTCTGATAGAATGGGATATAAATTGGTCAGACCAGAATAAGGTCTTTAAGGCACAATTGTGTTTTTACATTTTGCGAAACACTGGTCACACTTAGGCTATATGAACAACATGCCTATCTCCTGTCCTCTCTGGAAAGGTCTCTTCATGTATTTGGCGCCTCTTTCTTCCTGCACAAACAGTAGCATTAGGTTATTATAAGTACAACAGTACCATCTTATTGTTTAAAGTGCGGAAGTTTTACTAATACCAAAAAAGTGAGCAGCAAATTTAGAAAATAAATGTTCAGCATTAATGCTATACAATAAGTGGATGCATTTTTAAAGCAGGGCTTGTGAATGGCAGTCCCAATAATTACCTGTTCGCCATTAATCAATTTTTAAACTACTTCTTTAGACAAACAAAACAATTGAATAATAATCGAACTGTTTTAACACCTGAAAATAAGAAATCTACACACTTACTGCAGAATATTTCTGGGGATGCCATAACAAATGCAGATTCTGTTCTTCACCTGCTGACAAGTGTAACAGTATATACAGTATGCTCGCTAAATAATGTAATATCACCCTTCAAGATACTATTAAAAATAAATGTTATTGAATCTGTATGGACATTCACTAGGGACACGTTGACAAAAAATCCTCAAAAGCCTGAAGGACAAAGTTATAGGGATTACAGCAAGATTTAGTAGTGTTAAAAATCATAACCACATTTAAAAAGTTGAATACTTTTATATTACTGCCTTAGAAAAGAGAAAAAGCAATTCATATTGTTGACTGCAATAGCATATCAAATGAAAAGAAAATAAGTGAATGAACACACCCTATACAATTTGTTCAGCTTTTATGTGAATGCTTCATAGACTATAGCTGTAGAAATGAATATTTATGTAAGCCATCTGCTGGTTATATTTTTCTTACTTTCTAGAAATGTAGAGAGCAAGTACTTAAAAGTTAAAAAATAAAGATGCGAAAGCTTATTGTCTAATTACCACTTCCAATGAAGTGTTATTGATGTTAGATGAATTAACCATTTTCATGTAGTCATCTGAAGCTGCTCATTTTCCAAAATAGCTACAACGTGGGTAAATAGGCAGACTGACCTTATTCTGTACTGCCAACACCCATTCACCTACTAATAATCTGTTGAAGAAAGCTCAAAAAGAGATTAGTTTTTATTCCTTCTTGCGCATCAACAGAATTGTTTACTCAGTTCCTATCAGTAATACCTATGTACCTGTCTTAAGTTGTGTAAACCAACTTAAGAAAACAGTAAGTTTTACATAGGTATAAATTAGGGCAATATTTATCCTGCAGTATCTTTATTGCTGGTAATATTTGTGAAAGAAAGAAAACCTAGCTTATGTCTCAAATGGCAGGCGTAGTTTGTTGAATTGGCAAGAGTAAAGCTCTCATACTTGTTTGTAATAAGCACATTTGATCACCTAGACACAAAACATAGAACCTATGCTGACATTTGTATAGGGTCAGTTTTCCTAACAGAACTACAATGTAAAGGTTTGTGAGTTGAACTGATTAGTTTCAGAAGTAAACAATGTATAACACTAAACAGAAGGAGTAGAGGATGGACTCCCTCTTAGGTATTAGGTACTGACGAAGCACCAATGAAGAACACCATAAAATAATAAAACAAACATTAGTTCACATTCTGCTTTAAGATTTTGCGTTTTTTGTTAAAAAAAAAATAAATCACTGTTAGCCCACTGTGACCTTTTTGTGCTGGATGGAGGAGCTCAAATTTACATAATGCTCTATTTTTTGTGAAGAGGAACAGCTAAGAGATAAGTAAAATTGCTTAGTTTATTAAAGCAACAAGTGCTTTAATTCTATTAAACTAATAAAACAGTAGGCGTGGCTTCTAAATCCTGCAGACTTCATACTTCCATATTCACTAGCAAAGGCACTCACTCTCTTCCAACTCAACTTTGGGGTTTTTGCATTTTGTCTACTATTCCTACAGAAGTAGACAGTTTCTCTCTAGAAAAGGCACTTGTAGAAAGAGGTCATGTCAATGAAATGTGATGGGTAGGATGGCTAATTATAATAGGACCACTAATTCTTTTAAGAGACTTATAGAAAAATAAACTTTTTTTGCATTCTGTGCTTAAAGTGCATCGTCGTCCTCATCGTCTTCCTTTGCAATGAAGTGCAGCTTTCTAAGTTCTCGCCTGCTCATTGTAGCACATGTGAGTGCGGCTGCTGGGAGGTCCTTTAAGAAAGAGAGAATTTATTAACAAAAGCCAGCTGCTGTAGTATCCAAACAGCTCTCTCATACAGACATTTCACAACTGGTATATGCTAAACATTAATATATACCTTTCTACAGCTGACTGTGTTCATGTAGGTCTTAAGTAAAAGCAGAAGCAGTCTGAGGTGAGCCCACTGACCCTACCCATGTGAGCTCATGCTAAGAGCAAAATATATTTGCCTTAGCATGTGGTGCTTGCTTTCTTTCTTTTTTAATACTTTAAAAATGTATTGGGCTAAGTGGTATACAAACAAATCCACACATTATTCAAGTTTTATTTCTCATTAAACAGTTTGGGAAAGAGATTATGTCTTGTCCAAAATTACAATGTGTCAGTGGCGGATCTAGGAACAGAACTCAAAATCCTGTCCAGTACTCAATCCGTTAGCAGAGCTGGTGGGAAAATTTTCAAAAATCCTGATTCAGAACCACTGAAACCTTTTGTTTTGCTAAGGTAAAAATGTTTCATTTTGGTTGTTATGTTAACATCTGATCTATATTTAACAATATATTAAAATAAATATAATGAATTTTTTTGACATTATTGAAATGAAATCTTTTACCTTATCAAAACAAAAAGATAAAGTTGAAAAAACATTTAGACATTTTCCTGTCAAAATTAACAGTTCTTGCAAAATAAAAAATGTGTTCATCTACATTTAAGTAACAGCCAACTGTTCAATTGAAAGATTTTCAGCCAGCTCTAGCCAATAGCTCAGGATGTTTCTCTAATTAGATTGTCAATATTGGTCAAATTGCTTGAAGTTTTTGCACCATTCTCACATTCTTTGGACATCTAAAAGCTAGGAAGGAGGTCATAAGAGCAGAATTAAAAAAAACAACCCCCCCCCACTTAAAGAGTTTTATTCTTACCTGCATGAACTCAATGTTTCCAAAGAATCGGTCCACTGGCATTGGCTGGTTACTGTCCTCATCTAAGAAAGCACTATTATCCAATTGTATTGGTTTCTTCTGGAGATCCCTGGTCTCCAGCCCAGATTCATCTGAAAATGCAGTTCCACAGCTGCTCTCCTCTTCTGCATTCTGGATATGGTTTTGCAAGAAAGTTTCACTTTCCGCTTTCTTTGGTGGGCAGCTATTTCCGTTCAGTGCGGATGGCTTTATGGAAATGTTATTTTCATTCCTCTGTATCTCTTCATTAGTCTTTGGAATGCTTTTGCTTTTACTCTGTAAAGGCTTCATATGGGGGTCAACTGAGTCTCCCAAATGTTGCTTCTCACCACATGTTTCTGCTGGTTCCTTCAGTAGGGGAACACTTCCATTTCCAGATACAAGTTCTTGTAACTCCAGTTTCACTAGACTAGTTTTTTCACATTTTAGCCTCTTTGAAGGGCTTCTGTCAGTTGCTTTGTGTGAACAAGCCTATCACAAAGATAAAAAGTTCTAAGGTCTACTTCAAACAAACTTCACTAGACAATATTAGTGACAGGCTGGATCTGAAGCTAAACAGCTTAATGAAGTGAGCACTGGGTGGTCTCTAGAGGCTGCAGTTTGATTCAAAGCTATATCCCTACAGAAGTTGATTTTATGATCAACAGTGAGTTTAAAATTTGATGCAATTACACTTCACAAAATTACAAAGAAACCATCACCATTTTGAATCTTCTTCCCATGGAAAGCATAGAACTAATGTAGCAAGTGGATAATCGACCACCATCATATTTTTCTCAATATTATTCTTCATAGTTACCATAACAGAATGAACAACTTTATACACCTTATTTTATGAGATCACTAGTATACAGGAGTTCACAATATTTACATAAACACATGGTTTACCACAGTGCACTTTATGCCGTGAACAACAAATCCAGAAAATTTACTTCAGTGTATAAACTTGTTTACTGGATTATGTTTTTTGCATGGCCATATAATAAAATATTGTAAATATAGTGAGTTTGAAAAAGTTTTTTTAAAACAAATTCTCAAGCTAAATCTATCACTGGTGCTCATTTTGTAGCTGTTCATAATTAGATGCAAAAAACCCTCCAATGTTTAAACAGATTTTTAATCTCAGAAGAACTATGGTTCCCACAGCAGCCATAACTAGGTCACACTGCACATATATTAAAGTTAAAACCCTGTACAGAGAGTAAGTTATAATGATTGCTGGGGAAGACACCAATATTTCCTACCTATTAGTGACTTGGTGGAGAAATGGAGTCATTAACCTCACCAGTCATTAACTGACCTGAAAATGGCTTAACTATTGGCATTATAAACCACAAAACTATAAGTTTAAGGAAAAATAAGTTACCACTTTATAAACTGCAAGATAAAACTACATTACTACTATAAAGTCATTTTTTTACAGAATTGGTTAAATGCCAGTACAGTAACCAAGAGGAAGACAGGATTTCACTTTCAGTGTTCTGCTATATGTTGTTTCCTCAGAATCATTTCCGAGGTTTTACAATACAAAACTTAGACAATTCAACCGAATGGTCCCTTAGAATGCGCTAACCACTTATGCTCAACAATGTGTTCCATCTTGCATTTACCTGTGAAGCTTGAAGTACCTTTCCCGGACCTGAAGCAGAGCTCTGTGTGGCTTGAAAGCTAATCTCTCTAACCAACAGAAGTTGGTCCAATAAGAGATATTACTTCACCCACCTTTTCTCTGTAGTAACTAAAAACATTTTGCATCACATTATTTTCATGGCATTTCTAAAAATCAAAACATCCCTAAACAATATTCCAAAATGAATAGCTCATTCCCAAATGATTGTATGTAATGTTCTTAAAGCATTTCAGAAAAGGTGACAGTCACAGGCTAGGGGGAGAAGATTTTTCCTACCAGACGCACTGTTTTTGTAGATTTGCAAAGATCAACCTCTTGAGATGAAGACGGGTTGGCTGCATTGTTTCCACCCTTCTGGCGGGCTGCTGAAGAGGGCACTCTATCTGCAAGCTAACCCAGACGCAATTTTACAATGCAGAAGGGGATGCGATTTTTTTTTATTATTATTATTTTTTTAGCTGTAGAAGCCTCCTTTCGATCAAGAAGTCCCACTTCTCACCCCCGTCCCAAACGCTCACTGACTGACCGCTGAGGCTGCAAGCTGCTCTCTCCACTTGGGTAAGGCAGGAGGTACGACGCGACTCCTTATCCGTGGGCTGGGCTGGACGAAGTGCGCCCCCGAACGTGCAAGTGTTTAGCCTTTAGCGGGACAGATTTGGGGAGGAGGGGGGGAAGCAGGAAGCAAAGCTCGTGCGAGGGCCGGGGGGGGGGGGGGGGGGTGAGTCGGAGAGAGGTCGTCGCAGAACCGCAGCCCCACCGGCTTTAACCTCTGCCCAGCACTAGCCGGGAGCCGCCCGGCAGGGCAAGACGTGGGGGCGCTCTGTGGAGGGGGAGGCTGGGGCTCCGTGTGGCGGGGCTTTGCCTCTGTAGCCTCCACTCCTTGGCTCGGCCTATGCCGAGCGCCCACCCGTGCGGGAGCCCCCAGGCTCGGTCCCTCCTCACCTTCCGGGTCTTCATGAGCAGGCAAGGAGGGGACGGCTGCGGTGGGGCTCTCCCCGGCCGGATCCCCCTCACAGCGAGCGGAGCATCACAGCGCCGTCGCTGCTTCCGGGATGAGCTCCTCGCCGTTCGCCACACGCCGACACACGCACAGACGTCACGCGACATAGCGTCACTCACGCCGGCCTGGGTCTCCCTTCCAGTCATCATGCAGCGCTCGCCATCTTGGTTATGTGGGTGATCTGAAGGGTGGCAGGCCGGCTCGGAAAAAGACGCCGAACTGGCGCCATCTTTGTGAGGGGCTCTCTCAGCCCGAACGGGGAGAGGAGGCGCGCGGAATCCGCCATCTTTGTGAAGGGCGTTGTGCGCCTTGGCTCGTGCGTGTGGCGCTAAACAGGCGCCATCTTTGTGAGGGGCACAGCCCCAATCCTGTGGTTGCCATGGGGACTGTGGGGCTGGGCTCAATGATGTGTGTCCGTGTTGTTGTGTGATTGAGGGCCGGCTCGTGCCGTGATGCTGTTCCTGTCACAGCGTTGTCTCCACTTTTTCTGAGCGAGCTGTTCACAGGGTCATAAAATCGGGGTTTCCTCCACTTCTCATCCATGCTCAGCTGTGGGAATTGCCGGGGCGGGGCTGGGGCAGAGACTATTTGATAACAGGCTGGGGCAAGAGTTAAGGCTTTGTCGCTATTAAACACATATTGTCAACGCCACGTGTCAAAATAGGCACAGAAAACAGCCTCAAAGGAAACTCCCCCAAGGTCTCAAGTAGCATTTTTCTTACTTTGCCTATCTGCACGTGTCCGTTATTACTGATGGAAATGTTCTGTCCTCAGTGTCTGGGTGTAGGGTGAAATTGGGGTGACTTGATGTCTCGATTTTATAGGGACAGTGCCAATATTTGGAGCTTTTTCTTATATAGGCGCCTATTACCCCCCCACCCATCTATATTTTTCACACTTGCTATCTGGTCATCCTAGGTGAAATCAATATTTACTGACATTTACCCATAAAAATCTATATTTTCCAAGCCTAAGTATGTGGAATCTCATGGAGGAAATCCTTCCCCACAACAGTTCCAGTGACTGGAAGGGGTGATCATGTACCACACAGAGATTAGATCACTATCGCTAATCATAAGCATTAAGAAATCATGCGTCAGCCTCCCCCACTGCAAAAAACTAAACAAACAAACAAAAACCTCCCCCCAAAATCCCATGAGGTTGGCTTAAACATCATGAGATTTAAAAGATAATAATTTTGGGGTTGACAATTTTTGATACCCCTGCTCTTGACTCCAGTGTTATCATCTGGTGGGAGTCTTGCAATGACTGGTGACTTTCATAAAGCTCCACTTCTTAGAGTGATGGGAGTATGTGGGAATCTGAGCTTTAATTTAAAATACAGTAAATTTCTAGTTATTCATGGTTGTGAAGAAAAGCTTGAAAATGTGACCCCCTGAAAAAGCTGTAAGTGCAGAATACAAGAACCACACATTTATTGTTTTTAAAAAGTCATGATTTTAAAGCGAATCTCATGATTTCTGGGAGCCTAACTCATGATGTTTCAATGCCTGATGTTGCAATATTATGGCTAATGCTTTACATCTCTGGGATGAGGGCAACAGTGGTATATGTGAGGGAAAGACAATTTATTATGAAATGCTTCAGCTTCCTATTACGCTGGCCTTTGCTTTCTCAGAAACGTGGCACACCTGCAGAGCCATGGCTCTCAAATGTCCCTCACCACAAGGGAACATCACTCATTTTAGTCTTAAAGTTACTTCTGCCATCGCCTCTCCATTGTGACAAATTTTTATTGTGGACAATTATTTTACATCAGAAATAAAGAATCTGGAAACTGGTGCTATCAAAAGACTGATTACACAATACAATGGAATCTGGCAGCGTTTGAAATTTCCTGAATTAAAAATTTTGTCGTGTTCCCCATTATGGGTCTGTGTCACACATGGTGTTCCACAGTAGGGCCTGGGCATGGGGACGGGGGAAGAGTTTGGAGGAAGTGGGAAAAGGAACAAATGCATCTTGAATTCAATCCTTCGCTGTTCTCTCCTTTAACTTCCTATACATTTATGATCTTTTCTGTAAGGATTATTTTAGTCAAAAAACATACAGGAATGACACAGAATCCCTTTTTGGAAAGAGGGAGAACAAAGGAGATCCGATCCCCTTGCCAAATGTTTGCAAACAAAGAAAAAAATTATGTTTTGAGAGATAAATCTCTTTTTATGCCCTGAATTAACGGGAATATAATAGTAAACGGGCAAAATTCTCCTTGGCATGCTGGGTCTCTAGTGCACATTTTGCATGTGGAGCAGCTAATTATGAGTAGAACATTCACTGGAGGCCGGCAGTGCAGCTGAGAATGGAGAATTTTGCCCACAGACAGAGTATGTTAAAATCACCTTTTTATAAAAATGAAGAATTTTGCTTCAAGTTGCTCCCCAATGGGCTGACGTTGGAAAAACACAAATGTTGTCTTATCTCTCTACCAATTATAAACAGTAGAGATCCTTTTCCTTCCCATCACATCTCCTTTCTGTAATTGTGGTTTGATTTTTAATATATGCAGTTGGGGATGCACTCAGATTTGCCTTTCAGTTCATTTTTGCAACCCCCAGGGAACAAAGTATGTTAGTAGCTCAAATCTCTGTTTAACTTCAAGGACTCCAGTGATACCAATGATAACAGATGAATTTATGTGAAGCAAAGGAATGAGACACCTGGATCTAAGTATGTGGTTAATTTTTTTAAAAAGGAATATTTAATATTTTATCATTTCAAGTAATTATTGGTATCTGTGGTCTGTAACTGATCGTATACCATATCCGGAGCACATGTGCTGGGCAAGGGTTGGAGCCCTGTACAAAGTCTCTGGAAAGACTCCCCATTGACTTCAATGGACTCTGGATTTGGGGCTTGGTGCATGTACACCTCTGAGTGTCACACTAAATTGCACATCTGTTTTTTGTTGCATTAATGGATCAAGAATATTATGGAGACTTCTACTGCTGTGTCACCAGTTGAAATGCAGTTGAATAACACAGTGCAGTACAATAACCTAACTGTCTGACTCTGAAGTGACAAGTGACCAGATTAAAGCTCCGAGAGCAGATTTCTTCACAGGGAACTTTTCATACATTTGCAGATTTCAAAACCAAACAAACACTCATCAGTGATTTCATGTTGTTACTCACCTTCCTTCTCCAAATCCCTATTGCTCAGAGGAAAGCTCTTGTCCGTACACCTTGGCCTTAAAAGAGTCTGAGAACAACAATTGTGTCTTAGAAACAAATGGCAACAGTTTATTGTTTTACCTATGAGAAAATTAAAATGAGACATTTTTCTCAAAAGCATAAAGTTCTTGCAGTTAAACTGAGGTTGAGAGATATGCTTGCTATGTTGTTCTGCAATTTCATGCACTGCTCAAGGGTCCTTCTGTGCTTTGTTCTGTAGCTGAAGTGTAATTCATATTCTCCTCCAAAAGCACCCTAATGTTCTCTATTCCCTTACAGTTTTGTCGCTTGCAGCCAAGCAATACAGATGATTGTTTTTATTATACAGTGAAAATGTATACTGTGCTCTGTAGACACATCAGGACCAATATTTAACTTTGCTTTATCTTGGCCAGTCTTGGCCAATACTTGAAATTAGCAACTCTTCCTTTCAAGAATAATTTAATCTATCATGTTGCACTGCCTGAACTTCTCTCACCTGAAGATCTTAAAGCATGTTCTGAACAATTATGCTTCACATTCATTAAAGCTGGAACATGGGTATTGTCATCCTCATTTTCACTAGGGGGAAACTGAGGTGCTCAGTGGCAAAGGTACTTGCTCAGGGTCATACAATGAGTCACAGGCAGGTGTGAGAAGATAACCTAGATGTCCTGCTTCCAGCTTCTACTTCTGTTTCTTTCAAATACTCCACCCTCTAACTGCTGACAATATAAAGTACACCAGAAATGGAGTGGCTTGATATCCTCTCTCAATGATGGTCTTCCCCTCTCCTTTCGGCACACATTGCACTCTGTGGCCATAGTTGTTAGAAAGAAATGTAGGAATTGCCATGTTAACTCAGACCAACATTCCATGGCAATGTATGGGCACGTAAATACACATGCAAAACTTTCTGAGATTTTGCAATGTGGTCATAGTAATTTCCTATTCTAAGGCCAGAACACCATGCAAATGAGAGACAAGGAAATCTCAACCCTCTTGGAAAGCCATTGCATAGTTGACCCCATATTTCCTTTAATAAATGATTCTTACTTCTTGGGGAAACCAAATATCACTAAGAACATAATAGCTGCCATACTGGGTCACACCATGGTCCATGTTGCCTAGTGTCCTGTCTCTGACAGTGGGAATGTACAGAACAGGGCAATTAAGGAGTGATCCACCCCTGTCTTCCACTCACAGCTTCTGGTAGTCAGAGGTGTGGGGTTGCATCCCTGAACATCTTGGCAAATAGCCACTGATGGACCTATCCTCCATTAACTTATTCAGTTCTTTTTCGAACTCAATTATACTTTTGGCCATCACAAAATTCCATGACAATGAGTTCCACAGGTTAGTTGTGCATTGTGTGAAAAAGTACTTCCTCTTTTTTGTATTAAACCTGCTACCTATTACTTTCATTGGGTGATCCCTGTTTTGTGTGTTGTGTGAAAGAATAAATAACACTTCTGTATTCACTTTCCCCACACCATTCATGTTCTATCATATTCCCCCTTAGTTGTCTCTTTTCTAAGATGAACAGCCCTAATCTTTTTTAGTCTTTTCTTGTATGGAAGCCATTCCATACCCTTGATCATCTTTGCTGTCCTTCTCTGAACTTTTTCCAGTTCCATTATGTCTTTTTTGAGATGTTGACCAGAATTGGACACAGTATTCGAGGTATGGGTGTACCGTGGATTTATATAGTGGCATTATGATATTTTCTCCTTTATTTTTTATCCTTTTCCTAATGGTTCCTAACATTCCATTAGCTTTTTGACGGTTGCTGCTCATTGAGCAAACGTTTCCAGAGAACTATCCATAGTGGCTCCGAGATATCTTAGTTGGGTGGTAACAGGTAATTTTGGACCCATCATTTTATGTGTATAGTTGACATTATTTTTTCCAATGTGCATTATTTTCTCTTAACAACCTTGAATTTCATCTGTCATTTTGCTGCCCAGTCATCCCGTTTAGTGAGATTCCTTTGTAACTCCTTGCAATCGGCTTTGGACTTAAGTATCTTTAATAATTTTGTATCATCAGGAAACTTTGCCACTTTACTATTCCCCCCTTTTCCAGATAATTAATTAATATATTGAATAGCAGTGGTCCCAGTACAGATCTTTGGGGGACATTGCTATTCACCTCTCTCCAATGTGAAGACTGACTGTTTATTCCTATCCTTTGTTTCCTGTCCATGAGAGGACCTTCCCCCTTATCCCATGACCACTTACTATGCTTAAGAGCCTTTTATGAGGGACATTGTCGACAGCTTTCTGAAAATTCAAGTACACTATATCAATTGGATCATCCTTATCTACATCTTACTGACTCCCTCAAAGAATTCTAATAGATTGGTGAGGCATGATTTCCTTTTACAAAAACCATGTAGACTCTTCCCCAACATATTGTATTAATTTACGTGTCTGATAATTTTGTTTTTTACTGAAGTTTCTACCAATTTTCCTGATACTGGTCTGTAATTGCCACAATCAATTCTGAAGCCTTTTTTAAAAATTGACACTATATTAGCTACTTTCCAGTCATCTGGTACAGAGGCTGATTTAAGTGATAAATTATATACTACAGTTAGTTTTGCAATTTAATTTTTGAGTTTCTTCAGAATTCTTGGTGGATACTTTCTGGTCCTGGTGACTTATTACTGTTTAGTTGATCAGTTTGTTCTGGAACCTCTTCTATTGACACATCAGTTTGAGACAGTACTTTAGATTTGTCACCCAAAAAGAAACTGCGGTGCCCAAAAAGAATAGCTGTGACATGGATATCTCCCCCACATAGTTGGCAGTGAAGACCAATGCAAAGAATTCATGGATGTTCTGAATTCTTGCAGCTGAAAATCTGGGAGCTTTTCTGAAGTAGCCCTGATACCATGCAGAGAAAACATCCATAGTGTAACACAGAAAGTGCAGCATGAAAAGTGAGCTGGAATGGAGATCCCCTTTGAGACAAGACCACACTTCTTCAGGGGACATCTGAGTGACCTGACAAATTGCAATGTGACTGCTAACTGCCAAGGAGCCTTACAAGGGGATCAGAGCTGCATATAAAAGGCTCTTTTAAAAATAAATCATGACTCTGCATAAAAGAGGATATGTTTTCAATGAGATTAAGAAGTGTTTTTTTTTTTTTTTTTTAAACCTTTGGGCAGACAGGCAGGAAAAAAAAAGAAATGAAAAGTGCTGTCTTGAGAGCTCTCTTCCCTTTGAGCAAGAGGGGTCTGGGATGGGGAAATCAGTTTACAATCTCATTAAACATGAAGCAAGGCACAGGCTGTGAAACTGAATGTGTAAATTAGTCTGTTGCAGCACATTTCTCTTTGCCCACCACACTCATCAGTGTCTCCATTTTTTTTTATAACCCTTTGGGCTCATTTGGCTGAACATTAGGGACATGTTAGGGACCGCAGTCAAAGTAATGAATTTTGCCTGTAAATGTAATGGCTATTAACTGTTGGATTCCCTCCCCTCCCCCCCAAGCCAAGTAATTATCAAACAGAAGCACTTGGTGATGTTTTCCTGAATGGGAAAGTAACAATCTTGAGCTAAGTTGTCCAAATTTCTCTTTTGTTGGGAGAACTTGGCGGTATGGAGAGCGAGAGAGTGTGAAGGCTAGGGAACTGTCTAATAATCAGCGTAATGCTTCTGTCCAGAGTGTGCTAAATATCCCTTTTTGTGCCTCATTCAGAAAAGATGTCAATTGGTAACAGTCCCAACTGCATGAGTTAATCTTTAGCTCAAGCTAGAGAAACTTTGGTTCAATCCACAGTCTCAGTCAAGACAGCGGTTGTCATGCGAGCTCAGTTAATACGCCAGACTACAAGTCAGGTTCCATTCCCAGGTGAGGTGTGTCCTCACATAATTTCATCTCAGTTGAAATAAAATAGATTTTATATGAGCTCCTGAAACATTCTAAGGTGTCTGCAACCCCAGCCCATCATTAATGATAGAGAGTGCCAGTCCATAGCCTAATTCTCAAATGTCCCAAAGTTGCACCACACAAATCTAGTGTGCCTATATTTATATAGCTGAACATTATTCATATCAGAAATAAGGAGTCCTAAAGCAGAGGTTTTAGATGAAATTATTTACATTAAAGGAAGGAATCCTACTGCATTTGGGGTTTCTTGCATGGATAATTTTTTTATCCCTCTATTTGGATCTCTCTCACACATTGCATCCTACATATGGGTCTTGACAGGGTGAGAGGTATGGTCAGAAGGGATAAAATTAAGCAGTAACGAAGAGCTAAGAGAAGATTTATTACATGCATGACCTTTGCCTATCTGCTTCCCTTAAGGTTTTTGGCCATCAGAAATCTCCTGGTCAGATGGGAATGCTGTTTGCCTGAATATACAGCTATCCCTTGCAGGCCTCTGAATGTTTCTGATATTTATTACAAAGGATACTGGACTCTGGCCTATATCCCTTCTGTTTGCAGTAGAATCCACTTCACAGTTCCCAGTAATCAGCACAATTACTTTACTAGTAATAGTAACCGTCCTTACCAACTGTGAATGCTACTCATTGCACTTTAGAAACCTTTACTCATGAATGAATGGCTTTGAAATGAATCCACTTCAGCTCCATACCCTTTGCAATGTTTAATTGCTTTGTACAATGCTTATTTTCAAAGAATTTAATCAAATATAAAGACATCTCTCCCAGCACAAATAGCCCAATGAGCCTCTACACTGCAGTTAGACATCCATGGCTCACAGGGCTTGGACTAAGGGACAGTTTCATTGCAGTGTATAGTTCGCAGGGTCTTGGAGCCCAACTCTGAACATCTACACTACAATGAAACAGCCCCTCAGTCAAACCCCATAGCTTGAGTCAGCTGGCGTGGGCCAGCTGCGGGTGTTTAACTGCAGTGTAGACAGTCCCTTCGAATCACTACCATTGGTTCAGAAGTTCGTCTGAGCTTTCAGAGCAGGGCTAAAGGAATGAGCATTGTCCTATGGAAGCACTGGAAATTAAGGACTCACAGAACTTTTGTTCCAAGTTAAGTTAGCAGTTGGTTTTACTGTGGCTAAGTTAACCAAGCCAACACCCACTTCTTAACCACTTTCCATTTCCTTCCCAAACCGTCGTTCCAGAGAGTTATGGGTGAAATTGCATCAGGCTCTGACATTACCTGAATGCTTCTATCCATCAAGTTACTTACATTGTCTTCTCACTGGAGTATCAGAATGCCTCATAAGCATTAGTGAATTTATCTCACAATCCCTGTGCTCTTCTTTTGTGGAATAGAGAAAGGAATACTGAGGCACAAAGAGGTCAAATAATCTGCTCAAGTTTACATAGAAAACATGTGGAAGAGGCAGGAAATGAAGCCAAATCTCTTGACTCTGCATCCTGTGCAAACTGCAGCAAGCTTCACTGGGTGGGGGTGAACCAGGATTGATTTGCAGCAGCAGCAGCTACTTGTTTTTAGTTGTTCAGTGCAAATTACTTGTCAGCTGTGTGTTTGTCTTTCTTTCTTGGTTCCTCTCACCTTGGTGTTGTAAAGGCTAAACAGGCCATATACTCAGAGCTGGGTTGGAAGCTCTCTGATTCTGTTTAAACCTCCCAGATCCCAAACACTTGGGGTCAGTATTAGATAGGAAATTAACTACACAGCGAAGGAAGCAGGCAGCAAGGGTAGCTTGCTGCCAGGAAGTCTTATTGGTTCTAGACCCTAGCTGTCCCTATAGAGGTGCAGGGTGGGACAAGTTCCACGTATGGTGTAAATTATAATGTTGCAGAACAGTGCAGGGATGGGGATGGAAAAGTAGAGGGAGCAGCACATCTCTTGGTTGTCAGAGTCTGGGGGAGTGCAGCCCGAAGCCACAGTGGGGCTGGGGAAAAAGTTGATTTTCCATTTCTCTATTTGCGGACTCCCTCTCAGCACCCTTGAGACAAACAGGGCATGAGCATGTAATATTAAAAATGTATTAATGGGTGAGGAGCAGCTGTTCTCTGTTGCAGAGCTTATTATCATGAGAGGAACTTACCTACTGTGTCAAGCCGTTTAACTCTCTTGCTGGTGGCCAGAATGCTCAGTTCCAATCTTGATAAAGATTCCCTTGCTGGGGAGCCCATGAGGATTCACAGAGCCAGAGTTGTTATTTTATTTAATAGCCCTGACAATCTGCTATTCCCAGCCAGCGTGGCACTTGGCATCAAACAGTTTCAATCTTGTTTCTTTCAGTCCACTGTTGCTGTTTCCATTTGCTGGCTGGGTGCAGTTAAGCAGTCTGGGTTTGAGGTCCCCACCACTCCCAAATTTCAGCTGGGCAATCCATATTTTGATAGCGTTACTGCCTGTCATCACCTAGAAGACTAACTTTGGGGAATGCTTATAAGTCCAAAGTTTAAGGTGAAAATTCTCTTCCTATTGTTTGTTTGTTTGTTTTTATTTACTTTCCATTAATTTTTAAATTGTGTAAAGTGCACCTGGTAGAACACTTCTGGGCCAGGAGCAAGATTTCACATAACACAGCAGACTACTTGTTCCCACATAGAGTGACTACTTTCCACCCACCCACAGTTCCTCTTAGGCAACACACACAGCCACTCCCTCCCACACAGACACACATGCCTGCACTTCCAGTACAGGGATCCTGCACATCAAGCCAGGCTCCATCCTCCAGGAAATCTCTTAGCCAGGATCCCAGAAAGCAGGTTATGGAATTGATTAAAATACAAAAAAATCTTGATACTAGAGGATGCAATGTGAAGCCCAGGGAGAGGAAGGGCAGGGGGTGGCTTTAGGTCACCTCTGCGCCCTCCAGATTCTGGCTTTGCTTGGGTTCTGTCACACTTTAGAGCAATTCTAGGGCAGGGCCTTACATGTGAGGCTCAGAATCATTCCTTCCTTGCCCTGAACCACTGCTATGCTGTGTAAGAGCCTGACACTGGTCAGGGAAGCCCTTTATACAAAATGATAGTTCTCAGAAGGTTCATTTCACCTCCTTTATGCTCCAGAGCTGTATAAAGGGCTGCATTAGGAGACAGGAACAAGCATCATTCATGCCTGTCTAAGGCCCTCCCAGGTTTGGAATTACCGTCCCTTTCTGTCTCTGTAGCCCATGAGGTCCCTGCCACTCCCCTCCCTTGTGAGAAGCCCACTGTCTCATTATCCTTCATGTCTGTGAGGGCTGTTTCCCCTCTGACTCTGCTGGCTCCCAGATTTGGTCTGTGTTTGATCTGTCATTGCTGGACTACTTACAACCCCCTGGCTCTCAGTGCAATCTGATTGCCAAGCAGCTGTGGGAAGAGGGCTCCTTATCAACTCCTTTGTTAGATTTAGACCCTGAATTACCAGGCTCTCTCTGCTGACCAGATTCCTGCAGAGAATTCTTACAGCTCTGTCATCCTGTGTTATCCCCCAAACAGTTTAGAATCTCCCTTTGTTCCACGTTATCGCTTGCTCCCAATATTTACCTCTTTCAGAAAGCCTTTCCACACTTTACCAGCTCATTAGGACTCTGACAATATTGGCCTAAGGCCTGAGAAAATATGCCACAGGATGGCTTTTTGTTTTGAGAGATTTCAGGCATTATCCTTCTCACAGCCACTGTAACTAGCTAGTGTTGGCTCTGGCTAATGAGCTGCACTCAGGCCTCCATTTGTCCAGGGCTTTTTTCAGAGAGGTTTTCTTCTGTGGAATGACTTCCCTTCTCTTCCTGCCTTGTGACTTCCTCTTCCCCTGCTGATTCCTCTCTGCCCAGTGAACTCTGTCACCCATGGGTGTCAGTCCTCGTTAGAGAGTAACATAAGACGCTTCCTCTCCAGAGACAGAGCTTGCCCCTTTGGCAGGAGCTTGGGCCTGAGGTCACTGGAACTGCACTTCTGCCACTAGCTCATCGGACCAGCCCTATAATTATTCTCTTTCTACTAACCTTGGCTAAAGATCCTCTATGGTTTGGGCTGCTGATTTCCGACCCATGATGTGAGCACCAAGCACCTCATTCAGTAACTCTGGTTACGACACAGAAGGCACACGGTTCTGTTGCTTAGAAGATTTCCCATTATGTGGGGAAGAGTTTTAGCAGAGAGGGTCCCCAGCTGGATTGCTGGATGTGAGCCACTCCCTCATTCCCCAGGCTTTGGAGATATCCCATTCGGATTTGATTCCAGATCTATACTCGATGGCTCAAGCCTATCTCTAGTTCTTACACAGTCTTGAAAATCAGGGACATGATAAAACCAGACCTTTGGGTATGAACTGGGGTCAGAGAGGTGGTACTGCCCTACTTCACTCAGTACCGCAGTTCCAAAGCTTTTTGTTGAGACTGGATGTAGGAGGTCTGAAGCAAAGTTGGGCAACCTGGTTTATTCATTTGTCCCCCCCTCGCTCTCCTATCTCCAGGTATTTCATAGCAGGCTTAGTGTCAGATCTCTGACAACAAACTGAAAGGCATGGTGTGATGCTTGTAGTTGCACTGAAATCCCTTCTCTACTGTTTGCAAGTTTGTATTGCAGGACGCTGCACCCCATATACCCCCTGACATCTCTTCAAGGGAAGTGCTGGATACCACATCACCTGAAGCTTTGAACACTAGCCAGGATAAAGCAAAGGAGAATTTTCCTTAGACTAGATGCTGTCTCTAACTTCTGTAAATCTCAGTTTGGGATACACATTCAACCATTAGATGCAGTAAACATGGCTCTAGGCTTAAACCGCTCAGGTAAGTCTGTGTCAAAGCATCCCATGGAGCATATGTCAGAGGAAATAGCAAGAGAATGCAAGAGGCGTCCATTCTATACTCTAATGAAGATCAGGCTTAACAGCATCCAGATTTTCCTTTGGTAACAGGAAACATTTTAGTAAATGTTCTGCATTATTTAGCATTGCTTCTTTGGGGAGATTAAAATTGCTTTGTATAAATGTAGTTCTCTGCCACACACACCTGACAATGATAGAGGAGCCTGTTTTACAGAAATCTCATTAAAAATATAAATGTTATGTTGATTTCAGCAGCTTAAATTACTTAAGCCAGTGTAATGGGATAAATATTTGATGCTGAAGTTTTATTAAATTTCCATCAATAATATGTTGTTGCTAAATATGTAAAGGGCTCTTTAAAAGCGGTTTGGTGGTCTATGCAGGGAGATTATTTAAAGCCCTTCTCAAAGCTCCCTGCTGATTGCTTTTGGGCTGGTAATGAACTACATTCTTCCAGTTAGTACCTGCAGGTAAAAGCAAATAATTTCTGGTGCCATCACACCAAACTTGTTTGCAGTTAACACCACAAAATAACATGGGTCAGATCCTCAGCTGGTGTAAATTGGCTTAGCCCCATTGAATTCATTGATTACTTACATCAACTAAGGATCTATCCCACTCTAGCGCTGTCTTTAAACAGTAGGTAATTACTAGGAATTCCATCAAAAAGTGAAGACACATTTTGTAGTGCTGTAATGGAAGGTCGAGTTTTAGGTGTGCGCATTTAAGAGATATTGTACTTTTAAAACTGTTTGCATGGTATCTTTCATTGTCACCTTCTTGGGCTTTCCCACCCCACTGCTGTGCACTCAGCCACAGGGAAGGGATTGAAGCAAGAAGCTGATGGAGACGAGAAGAGAGGGAAGGCTGAGGGCAGGACATGCTGCATTAAAGAGAGAAAACCCAAGGAAGCTCGAAAGGAAATCGTCTGACATAAATGAAGCATGTTCTGAGGGCCAGCTTCTAATAGGGCAACGAGTGGCACTCACAGAAAGTTACTGTAGAGATGAAGTCAGACTATGAGCCTGAAAGAGGGCCAAGCCAGCAACCTCCTCCCCTGGGAAGATGGGACTGGGAATGGAACGTCTCTTAGGCTTCTTGTGATGGATGCACGAAGTGGTGCTGACAGGAGGGAGTCTTACCATAGCATCTTCATCCCCAAAGGGGGTCTCTGGGAAGTGGGTCCTTTGTGAGGGGCAGAGTGTTAGGTCAAATGGGAAATCCCAGGTGACCTCCCCACTCCCATAAAACCAAGTGTTTTTTATTGCTAAGCCATAATAAAGAGATTGTTTTCAGTGTGGGTGATTTGGGCTCCATTCAGCACTCCTGGCTCAGGCAAAGCTCCCTCTGAAGCCACTGAGACTTTTGCCTGAGTCAGTAGTGCTACAGAGTGCAGGGCCCCAAGATGGCTGCCTCAGCCCTTGGGAATGCAGTGTATAATTAAGGCTTGTGTTTTCCAGGCCACTCACCCCATTATTCATGCTGAGAATTGCTGCTTCCCAAAGCTGCTGGGCTCTGCAGCATGGGGGTGGGGTTCTTCACTAGGATGTCCAGTTGCTCTGGCAGTGCCTAGGGATTCATGTGTTAGTGTTTTGCTTATTCAGATAAGAACAGTGCTTAAAAGGTCAATGTGATTTCCAATTAATCGGAGTCTGGCTGGCCATCTGACAGCGCACACAGCACATTAACTCTTTGAGCGGAACCGTGGTTAAGAACAGGTGAACGGCTAATGACAGGGCCAGCCTTGAGGAATGGGAGGCAAAATGGAGGGGACATCCCTGGAGTCTGAGGTGACTATTAGCAACTTCTATTAAAAAATAAAAATCCAAACTGTCCTTTAGACTGAGTAACACCATGAATCTCTTCAGCAAATGCCATCGTTTAACACTGTTGAGGGAACTGGGGCAGACACAGAAAGGCCTTACTAAGAGGAGTAGTCTCATAGACTCTAGCAGCGTTACCAACCCCAAGTGTCCCAAATCATGAGTTTGGCTTAAAAATAATGCATTTAAAATAATGCATTTGGTGTTCTTTTTATTTATCTGCTAGTGTTCATGTTCTCCACCTTTTCTTCATAACCATGAGGGCTAGAAACATACGTTTTTATAAAAACTTGACTCCAGGAACTGGGGCTTTCAGAAAAGCACTAAAATGTTGCGAGACTCTAGAATTGTGAGAGTTGGCAACACCACTTTAGTAGTACCCGGGTTCCATCTCAAACACCTTATGTAGATGGGCTAGTCTGAGCAAGAGCTGCAGGATTAAACCCTTAATTTATATTTGTATTGATAGCAAGTATATAGTAGCAATGTTATTGGCAGATGCTGGCCGTGAGCAGTAGCCATGTGGAAACTTATCAAGATGGATAGAAACCAGAAGGTTGTATGACTAAGTTCTGTGCTGATCTTACTATAAAAGAAACTTCTAGAGGGGTCTTTCAGTTGTCCAACTGAGGGGGCACCAACTGAGGGGGAACCCCAAGATTTTCCCTGGTCAGATAGTTTAGCTACACCATTTTGTTGAATTTGAAAAAAAAATCTTTAACAAAATCTACGATGAAGATAAAACGTTTCCATTTTGATTTAATTTCAGTGAAATTAGTTAGTGAAATCTAAACTTTCCCCTGCAGCATTTGCAACCCAAATACAAAAACCTTTTGCTTGTGCAGGGGAATCAGAAAGTGAAACTGACCAGTCTAGCTTCTCTATTTCAAGCTGAGTGAAATGCAAAGAGGTAAGCAGAGTGCAAAAATGGGGTAAAAGGTCAATGAGATTGTGATAGATTTGAAGTTGCCTGTAATAATGTATGCATATCATGTGATGACCTGGTTATGTGATGTTTACTATACGAATATATTGAGTTAATTCAATAGCAGCCTGGCCAGTAAGGGGAGTGGTGAGGTGGATTCTGATATTCACTTCACAGTAAACACTTGACGCACAATGCAAGAGACACTTGCTTAGATGCTCCGGTGTGACTCTCTGCTGGGCTTAACAGACGGATTGGTTTCCTTAGGAATGAATCTGTCCCTGTGTGGGGAAGGAGCATCAAAGGATCCAGGGGGGTTTAAAGAGACACACAGCTCCTCAAGCAGGAGAAGAGACAGTTAACATCCAGAACAGACTGACTCCCAGATTCTAGAGATTAGAGCTGTTTTAGCCTGCTAGGTCTCCATTTTGGCATGGAAGGATTCTAGTGCTTGAAGATCTTTTGCTGTTTTTAAAATCCCCTTTTCTTCTAGTGCTTTGTGCCTACAAATTAAATCACACTTTTGGTTTCAGAAGTCCGTATGAGGTCACTGAATGCCATTCATCACAATCTCCTGGAGGGGAGCAAGGATCCTAAACCCCATTGGGACTGCAGGGTATGAACAGTAGAGGCATAGGGTACTGCAGCCAAAGACTTGCGAGGATAATCATCTGATTCCACCTGAGGGGAGTGAAGGCAGCCCCTGGCACCGTGCACTCAGAGAGACCAGAAAGTGACAGAGGTGTAGTGAGCCCAGCAACTGTGACAGGGGTTTTAAAATTCTCGCAGGTTCATGAGCCTCTGGTGTTGTTAGTAGCACAGGGAAGGACAACAATTGTTAAAAATATTAATTTTTATTTTAAGTAATATTAATTTTATCCTGACAGTGTCTCTCCAGAGACAATCTGAATGTTTTAAAGCCTGACCCTGCAAAGACTTACATGCATGCTTAATTTTAAGCTTCTGACGAATCTCATTGAGCTCAAATTAAAGTTAAGCACATGCATAAGTCTTCGCAAGATCACGGCTTAAATGGCTACAAAAACATGGCCCAGTCCCAATTTACTGCTGTGAGTGAATGGGACTTGTGTTAGTGAGCAGTGTGCTCAGTAGCAAGTATTTGGAGCTTGGCATTCATAAATATTTGTATTGCTTTGTGAAGTGATTACCACATGGCCTCTCTCCCTTCTTGTCACTCTGAATTCACTGTTGTTGTTTTTCTATTTCTTAGCCTGTGAAAATTCAATACAAATAAAGTTTAGAAAACACTAGCGGTTCAATTCCTGCCTCCTAAGAAATGCCAGTTCTTAAGAAGATGAATCATATCCCTGTGGACTTGAGTCAGCCAAAACAGAGAAGCATAGGAAGTAAAACTCTCTGCTGGTCAATGAGCTGAGATGGAGAAGTTAGCTAAGCCAGGTAGCATCTCACCATTGCAGGAAAGAAACCCTCAAATATTTCCCTTGGCTGTGTATCTTTCTCCAATGTCTTACAGGGTGGGGATTTCAGCCACTACAGAAATATCATTCAGGTTCACTGCTTCCCCCAAGATAAAAGGCTAATTACAAATGAACACACTCTGGAAAAAAAAGAGCAAGGCCAGACCTTTCCCACAAAGAGCTGGACCCACTTCTTTATCCCGGACTGTGAGTAGATGTGGAAGTAGTTGTGGTTGCATCCGTAGGCTCTGGGCAAAATGGGAAAACAGAATCAGGAAAATATTATTACTTTCCTCCCAATTCTTTTTAACAGCTGTCAAATTAACAGAGCAGCTCTTCTGCTGGGAAGGGCCATGCTAGGGCAACTGCTCCCGTGTCCCAGACTGCATTGCACGTATGGACTCATTTCTTTTCAGGTCTCCAATGTGGCAGCAGCACGTCAGTGACCAACCTTGCATCCACTCTTATTCAGGGAGCCAGGGGTTTATCACAGACTCTTCCCTCCCTGACACGACTGTCCATCTATATGATAAGATCTCAGGAGTGTCACTCTGGACCCTAAAATGCGACGGCAGCAGCTACAAGCATGGCTAACGACTGTTTTGGTTCACAATATCACCAGGCTGAAGCATCATTGGATGCTGTGCGCTGTTATTGTCCAATTTTTAAGTTCGTAGCCATTTTGAATTATGCCCGTGTGGTGTACAGGGGCAGTAGGGCAGGTCTCTATGCCACGCCAAGAGTCCCCAGTGATATCAGCGCAGACGCAACCAATTTACCCAACCTTACTCTACAGCTAATTTGTATTCAACAATTTCATTGGTTGTATGAGGGAGACTGCTCAAAGCAACACAAATCTCCCAACACAACCCACACAACAACACAACCAGCCTACACACCCCAAACACACACAGTCCCTCACCACAGCACCCCGCATTTGCCACCCGCACAAATCTATCCAACTTTGCCAGCACAACGACACAACCAGCACACACAGTAACCCTGAACACACATAACCCCTCACTGCAGCATACATCCCTCATTCACCATCTGTACAAATCAGCCTAAATCTCCGAGCACAATGCCCCTACATAAATCAACACACCCATCTACACCCCAACACAACCAACACATACAACCACACACACACAATCCCTCACCACAGAACCCACTTCCCACCCCATGTTCACCACCTGCACAAATCCACACAACTCCCCCAGCACAACACAACCCACCCACAAGTCTACACAACCACTCACAACAACAACAGCACAGCCAGAACACACAATAACTCTAAACATCACTCAAAAGCCTAGCAGGTCTGTTGAGTCAGTGTGAAGCGATGGAAACCGTTACAAGCATTGCTGAGAGCTTTTTTGTTTAGAATATCACCAGGTGGAATCATCAGAGGCATTCCTGGTTTGTTATTGTCCAATGTTTAAATTCTCAGGCATTTTTGGCTTTTTTTACACACATGGCTTTATGAATTAAACCCGTGCAACAGCATGGGCTTTCACCTACTAGTGTGCAACTCTTCCCCCATGTCCTCCTACCAAGCACCAGGGGACCATTACACATCACTAATTCAGTATAGGCAGTTTTTGAAAGAGTAGGAATGGTAATCTCAGATTCAGTCCTTCTGCCTCCCTGGATTCCCTCTGCAGTTTCAGCTGGATATGATCACACCACAACTTCCACTGCTGGGTGTAACCATATAGAGTCTCTGCAATCAGATGTTCCCATTACAGGTGGTAAGCAATTCCAGGCTTCTTCTGAGCACATGGGCCATGCTGAACACATGAAGCAGAATCACTCATAAACAGATTTAAATAATAAAGCCTTTGGGATGAAAAGTGCTCTCAAAACACATGAGCATGGCTGGAAACCTAGATAGTCTGTCCTCTCTGTCCTCAAATTACTATGTCTTTTTACAACCAAACCTCTGGGACAAGCTGAGAATGAAAGCAGCTTTTTATACTTTGAGAGTTTTTGATGGGAGTGACATGACATGGCTTGAGACTGTCATGCCAGGTCATTTGTGCTGAGTCATGAGCTGTCACTGAAAGGAGAGCACTGTACGCATGTGTTTGCAGAGCCTTGGGTGGCTTTGCTTTGAGGACATAAACACAGACTGTCACTTCCCATCTTCGTCTGTCCAGATGGCTGAGATGCAGCAATGTAAATAATAGGTTTTACAGTTCCAAAGCATCTGTGTTTTCAGTCCATTTGCACACTAATTCTGGTTGAGGTTTGTGTAATACAACCCTGCGCCTGTTGAAAATGGGCAGGTTTCTACTTGTTCCAGGGGCACTGATTTCTGCTCTTTGGAAATACTAACATGCTATTCTTTTGCCATGGCTTTTATGGCTATAAGAGATGTCAAAAGCTTACTGTTGTCTTAAAGCAGCTAAAGCACTAAAGCCTAATTGGTTATAAAGTCAGGGCACTTACAGGACCTCACAAGAATCATCCACCCTGGCCAAATTCACTTCTGGGAGAACTCCACGGGCTCCTTTACCCAGATATGGAGATTTTTGTGATTTTTTTTTTAAAAGACACCTTTCCTCTTTGCTGAGTGCAGATTGAGCTTGTACAGCTTGCACTCTCATTTTCTGCCCACACAATTTAATCATGGGTGCAAAGGTAGAGGTGCAAGCACTCAGAACTGTGCACATGATTCATTTGCACATGCCAGCATGGGACTTGTACCCACAAAAAACTGGGCCTTAGCCAGGATTGATGCATGCCCCAGAGTTTGTAAAGAGCTTGGGGATCCTTCAGGACTAACGGTGTGATACATACACGTGAGATAACAATAATGACACTCATATGTGTTAGGGTACATATAGGATCTTCCTTACCAGACTTTTTTTGTCAACCCCAGTTGGTGATCTCTTTTCAACCAAAGAATTAGTCCCTCAAATGCCACCTTAAAGGGACAGAGGATGCATCTTCTGTGCTGTTGCATTTCGAGATATGATGTGAGCCAACATGAGACACTTCATAAAAGAATAAACTATTTCCTCCCTCCCACCTTCCTGTTGTGATTTGAAATAGGAAACAAAGCATGTAGCTCTTGGCACCTTTGGGGAATTGATAAAATGATAAAAAAGCCTTTTTTGATAAAAAATTCCTTTGGGGGAATTGATAAAATGATTAAAAAAAAGCCCAAGTATTGGTAGAATTAGAGTGAAATTAAGTCAGTGCTATTATTTTTATAATGCTATGAGTGAATAATATGGGTGGCCCAAATAATGGTATTTACCACACAGAGCTAACAATATAAAGGTACAAATGGGTCAAATACAGAATGGCTAGACAGCAGTTATTAGATGTCTGAGGCCTATGATTCTGTGGTTCTGCTGAATGATAGAGGGAACAGGTAATTTGCCATCTAAGTTGTTCAGAGATGCAGCTAATAAGCTGTTAAGACATTGCAGCGACACATCTCCATGATTTTCCACACATTTAGCAGGGCTGCCTTCACCTTTATGAGTTATAGATTTTGTATGGAGATGAATATATGATATTTTTGCTGAAATTTGCTGTTTTGTCAAAGCCAAAGCCTTTAGGTCTTGACAAAGTTTTCATAGGGAAGGGTGTTTGGGTGAAAAGTCATGGGGGAGAGAAAGCAAATGATATTGAGACTGACTTAATAACCTGGTAGCTAGGACATTGGCCTGGATCGTAGGAGAGTGAGGTTCAAGTCCCTACTTTGCTGGATTCAGAGCAGTGTTTGTTATCCCAGGTCCTGCTGAATCAGGCAGAAACAATGCAGAATGAAAACAAATGTCTAAACCTTGAAATTCCCCATGAAACAAAATTGCTGTTCTCTGAAGGGCTCTAGTCCTGTACATTTTCTCTAGGCCCTTCATTTTTAGGGCCACATGTGTCTCATCTGATATTTAAGCCAAGGTTGCTCCACAGATTTACACAGGTTGTGGATCTGGTTCTTTGCCATCTAATATCCATGTCAGCAGGAGTCTATGTTATTTCTCAGGGAGGGCATTGTGTTGTTTACTATTGTATGAATTGTCCACAGGATTGTGCTGTGGTCAAACATACAGTGCTCTCTCCATCCAGTGTACAGCTCCCCCTGCTTACCTGTAGCAATTTAAAGGCAATGCATTCCAAAATGGGCTATATGTTCCTCTTTGCTGTATGCTTTGGGGCACAAGCTCTTGCTGCCAGAACCCGGAATAAAATACACATGGGTCTCCTGAGTCCCCTGCAGTGCTCTGTCCAGTTGGCCACCTTGCCTCCCATTAGGATAAGGGTATGTTGCACTGGACCTATCCTTTGTAGAAAATCAGAATCTATAGCTTTGATAAGAAAGTGAAATGTGGTGGGGAACGATTAGATACTGTGCCTAGTGACTGGAGCAGAGGACAGAGACTGAGGATTCCTGGGTTCTTTTCCTGGCAGAGAGAGGAGTGTTTAGGGCAGGTAACTGAGAGTTGGTGCACCTGAATTCTGTTCCCAGTTGTGTGGGGTTGGAACGTGTGCTCTAGTGGTTGGAGTGGGGGCAATCAGTAGTCCACATTTCTATTCTTGGATCTGTTTTTCACTCACTACAGAGATATTCTTATGAAAGGAACTATAGAATCGCAAAGCATTACTAGTGTATAAGATGCTGCACTCTCCATATACTGTGTGTGTATTAGGGATTAAAAACCAGGTCTGGAATAGGTTTTATTCTTAGTAATCAGATGTTCTGATTGGCAGGTCTGAAAACTGATATTGTCCAGCACAGAGATGTCTGTTCCAGGTCATTAGCTTGTGATTTCAAAGTGAAAAATTCAATCTGAGCATATTCAGGAGAGAGACACCAAGGACTGTAATATCCTGTCAGTGCATGGAATCATATTGATATGTTTACAAATCCCAATGTTAATACTAAGGGAAGTTTCTTGTACTAATCTCCATTCTCTCCAAACACAGAGGAAAATATGCCTCATACATTTAGGATGGATTTTGAGTCTCTCTAACTCTGAAAGGGATGTTGCTCCTTAATTATTTAAGACTGTCAGTGTGAAACACGAGACAGCTGTAATGTTCATTTTGCTGTTTGTGCCAGTATCTTTGCTAAATCCCAAAAGGATTGGAGCGATAACTCCAACTCTGTTTTCTTTGTGACGGTAACAGCGCTGACAAGTGTTACTGCAATTACAGGCGGGCTTGAATCTATGGTTTATCTGGAATCACAAACACCCATTGGCCACTGGTTCTTTGCCCAGCCAGCAGAATGACAGGGCTGTGCAGCTGGGCCAAGACACCTAGGGGACATAGTAATGCCTCTGAGTTTGCTGTTGGATCAGATGAGCTCCCTTTCTCCATCACTTTAGCTCTTCTCCCATCAGCTTCAAATGAGAAACTTGATAAAGGATCAGAGATAACGTGAGCAGCCTCAAAATGGCACCCAAGTTAAAGGACGGTTTTGTTTTTAAAGCATGGTTCTATTTGCAAAAGTGACTATGTAAAAATGGTGTCCATGGTCCACTGAGTATTTAGCTCAGCTAGCTCACTTGATTGTCTAGAACAAGTTGTTCTGCTCTTTACTTATCTTAGGTTCTTCTGCAGCACCCACCATTCCTATATCTATGAGCTTTAAAACCTCTTGCAGGGCCAATGCAGCTAAGAGAGTGAGTGAGCTGGATTCTACCCCTACTTGTGTGTCATCAGCAGAACTGCTTGCTACATTTCAATCACTTACACCTGTACACACTTGCTGGCAACAATGGAGCTGCGCAGGTGTCACCGAGGGCCTCATTTGACTGGTGGAAACTTTACTGGTGGCAAAGGAAAGAGCCCAGCTTGACTCTCCCATCCCAGGCTGAGTTTGCAGGGATGAAAGTTAAGGAGAAAAACCATTGTTTTATTTATAAACGGAGCTGATTTGACTAGGAGTCCCTGAGAGACAATGAAACCCCTGCAAAGCAATTTTACAGTCATGTTTCGGAGCAGAAATGCACGTTAACTGATATCCTCATTCTGAAAAGACAGTCACAGAGACCTCCCTTTGTCCTATGCTCCACTTCTGGAGACCCAAGGACCGCACTGCTCTGCAGGCTCTTCTCTGAATGACTTGAGGGCAGCATTCAACAAATGCATCCAGTCTCCCCTCCCAGCCATAAGGAAGGCCAGCTTGGCACAACAGGGGGTACAGAAAGACAATTGGGGGCTAATTTTTGTCTAGATTAGCTGGTGAAATTGTCCTGCTGCTCTCCCAGCTGACTCTACTGCAGCTGGGAGTGCTGGACAGTGACATGCATGAGGTGGGTGGCCGGTCTCAATCAGGTTCCCTGGGATCAAGTGCCCACATCACCCAAAATGCCCCGGAGCCAGCTAGCCCACCTCTCTGCAGGGAGGCTAAAGAGTAAATGTACCAGATGCCCACTGTTGGGAACCCCAGGGCAGTGCGGAGATGCATTAGCAGGGTCCCACTTGGGGTGCGTTTTCACCCCCACACCTGTTCTGTGGATAAATGTAGGATCTCATCGTCCGGGCTGATTGTCTGGCACCTTTCAGCTGGGCTGTTGTCAAGTGCAGGATAGATTTAAAAAGAAAAAAAAAATAGCAGACTCTCTAGGGATCTCTTCTCTTGTTAATTAGGTGAAATGCCTCCACGTAATGTGACTTCATTGCTTAAATCCCAGTTCTAGCCTCTTGAGATTAATTACCTTCCCCTGCATTTGCATCATGCCTTTTGCATTTACCTTCCAACCCGTTTAAGAGAGTACGTGGTCTCGGAGGTAGAACTCCCCTTCCCTAACAGGCAAAACAACTTCTAGAGACGTGGCTTAGAAGGAAGCCATGGGAGGGTGAGTGTGGGGAGTCCTGCCACTCAGAGATGGGACTGATGCACCCACCCTGAGCTGCAGTCACGACCCACCGTGAAGAGAGAAATCACACTAACGCTTTTGGTGAGCTGGTACTTCACCACTCCGGTTACACAGGCCTCCTAACCTAGGACTTACTAAGATCCCGGGGGTAACATGGAAAGGCCCCTCCCCCCCAGCCTCCGGGGAGGAGTTATTGGACCCAGGTCTCAGCTAAATACTGGGAGCAACAAATGAGAAAACAGGAATGGGAGTCAGGTTGTAGGGTCAAAAGCAGGGATCCAGAGGGGGACACCAAGCACAGAACTCCAGACAGCGCCGGCTGCTCCTCCCTTCTAACCTACTCCAGCATGGAACAGTGGAGAATCTGGCCCATTAACCTGTTGCACTTCCACAAAACATCCCTGGGTCTCAGAAGCAACAAGGCAGCCTCCTGCAGCGAAGGCTGCACAAGGGTACAGGAGCACCACGCAGCAAGGGAGGTTCTCAGTGACGCTGAAAAAAATGGCCAGCATCAGCTTATGCTTCAAATGCGGAACAGATGCTACCACTGGCCCGTCTTCCCATCTGAACCTGGGGGCTGCTAGCTTTTGTAGGCTTCTGGAGTGACTATGTCTGTGACACTGATGCACCAGACGTATTTCTCTCCCCTTAGAGTACAGTCTTGCGTTATGCTCTACAGAATGTTGGACCTTGCCAGGGGGACCCACACATGAGCCAGCAGCTCTCAGGTTTAAATGCGAGGAGGTGATGGTGAAGGCATTTGTTCAGTATGGGGCCGTCGATAATTATTGCCATTTACTTCCCTGCCTCAGTCCATCCAAGCATGGTTAGATCCATTTTCGAGGTATGCTGCAAGGTCTATCCACTCGCCCTGGCTTTTCCTGACAGCACAGGTTAAATGGGGCATGGATGGGCGATGAGGGCATGGCGGGTGGGATTTTTTTGGGGGGAGGGTGGCATTTGAATCTTTGCATGCAATTTGGAAATGGCTGAGAGTGACAAAAGGAGACTTGATAAATCTAAATTGATAATGGCGCATTTTCCTCTCCCTTCCCTTAGATTGTAATGGTGGTGCTCACAGAGTAAAGATGGCAGGATCAGGCCTTCACTAAAGAGGAACGAAAGCATACACGCACAATCAAACACAGCTCCACATGTTCACACACACGTGCATTCCCTCCGAAGACATAAATGCCCAACTCCCATTCCATTGACATTTACCCAACTACTGCTTTGTGTTATCAGGGCAATTTATCACCAGTAGCTACTCCTCCTTTTTGCTGCCCATTGCTTTGAAATCCTGAACTCATTTCCCACCCCCAATCAACAGCCGCAGCTGCATTCTGCTAGCTGGGCATGTATGTTCCAAATCCATCACTCTAACAACCCCTTGGAAATGCAAATAAAAGTGAGATTATGATATTTTACGTAAATAAGCAATGTAGCAACTCCAATCTGGTTCAGGCTGTCAGTGGAATTCACTGGAGAGATATTAACACTGAAATATTTGAGCATGTTCTCATGGAACATTTATTGTGTAACTCTGGGCTCCAATAAAGCTTTTCTATAAATTATTCATTACAGAATTCAGATGAAATGCCAAAAATCCCACCCATCAAGGGACTGTTTTGTTTATTACTATGAAAACCTAGTCTTAGTTAGCAACTAAACTATTGGCATGCAAGGTAATTAGAAGGGGGAAATGAACAGTTCTATCATTGCATCACAGATCATACATTATTACCCTTCAAATATGCTGGTCATCCACAGACAAGGTTTTTCTCGGCTAAAACACAAAAAGTTTCTGTTTATCAGTGAATATCAACATCTACCTACTCTGCTTCTGTTTATGGGGTTTGGAAAGGGACAAGTAAATATTTTGCATAGAGGGAACTTCAGGAGTCCGTAGGCAGCGCAAAACTGCCTTGCACACGGTTAGCACTCTGAAGACTAATAAGTAGCACTCCACCATAGCTGTAACCTAACTGGATCTCACTAGGCAAGGCTAGGCTTGGTCAGTGCTTGGAGAGGATTCCAAGAAAAAAGAAGTGCTACAAACATCAGTGTCAGGCACTCAGTAGATGGCACTGCCAGGCATGTAAGAAACACAGAGGTGCGTGATGAGTGTAGAGGTAGGGTGAGGGGTGAGTGGAACAACTTGTGGATTTGAGAGGAGGGGTTGATTTTTAGGAAGAGGAGAGATCGTGGATTGAATAGGTATTTTGGGATAGGGAGGGTATTTCATCCATTTATGGTCATTGCGGTAAAACGTTTTCAAAGGCAGTCCTTTGATCAAATAACAACAGTACTTCTTCGACAGATTTGCAGCCTCAGCACAGAGGCTGAGGACTGAATGCAATATGGGCTGGGATTTTCCAATGCGCCTAAGGGAATTAGGTACCCAAATGCCATTGAAATTCAATTGGAGTTGAGCACCCAACTTCCTGGGGCTCCTTTGACCCTCTCTGTCATGGAACATAAACTCCTGTCTCATCCGGCTGCTGATACCATGGTGGGGAATGCAGTATGAAGCCCTAGAGAGAGAGAGAGAGAGAAAGATGGCCACGACTGAGGCATGTTGGTGGAGGCAATGTGTGTGGGAAAGCTTGCCCTGCTGTTGCTCTTACTGTGTCTGCTCTGTGGACAAAAAAAGAGTTAGATTCTTAGGCTGTGAATCCAGCACCTCTCATAAAACAGAGCCTCAACTCACATCATCTCCCTAAAACAGGGGATGCAAGACCTAGCTGATAAAAAGGCTTGGGAGGTAGCAGAGGAGGTTTGGCAGAGTCTCTGGAGAGTAAACATCTGTGGGTCCCATCCCGAAATTCAGATACCACCAGGAAGGATAATGTTAGAACTGGCCACGGGATGTGTCTTTACACAGGTTAGGGGAGCTGGGCATGGCTGCACTGGGAGCTGCCTTAGATGCCAACCCATTAGTGAACAGCTACATCAAGTAGCCAGACTTCAAACTGTAACACAACACACATAAACGCTGCTGATAAATAATGGATTGAGCCTGCTGTCTTCTAAAATCTGTTCAGGGTGAGAGTCCACAGTCTGGGTCTTAGCTAGAAGAAGGTGCCAGCTGGCAAACAATTCCATTTAGTAATTTCACTGGCCTAGTGGGCACATCTTATCCTCTCTCAATTCCTTCTGCTGCAATTAATGTTGATCGGATGCAAGAAGCCAGCACAGAACTGGGGGAGGGGGTAGGCAGACCTGCTGGCAGCATTGCTGTTTTGCTGTGACTCCTTCACACACAAAGTGCCATGTTCTGCACAGTGAATAGAGGAAACTTAACGCCACATGCAGACCATGTGAGAATGGTCACAGAGCAGCTAATCCAGGGCTGGCTTTCCATCTCCCTTTGCCTGTCCCTGGGTGGATATCAGTCTTCTAAGGGGACTTTGTTTTGTTTAAACAATCTCCTCTAAATTGGTAGTTCCTGGGGGGCAGAGGCAACACTGCAGAAAAAATCAAGAATGTTCTGAATCTCTGCCTGGCCTTTTAAAAACTCCCTGGCAAGCCTCCAAGTCTCCGTTCTCAAGGTTCCTCCCTTTTAAATTGTAATGGAGATGGTGTTGTCATTAGGCTTTCTGCCACCTTTTCTAACACTGGCGAGGCGCTCCTGCTGGCAGCCGCGGAGGAAGCCCTTGTGTAGACCAGTTGCTGCCGTAATCCCTGTGTCCCTTAGATCTGCTCTGACAGGGGCCACACTGCTGACCGCTTGGTTTCTGCTGTTCTGGCTGCCGTCTCCATGTCTCCTGTGATGCACCAGGGTGATTGTCCCAGGAGCGTAAAGCATCCTGGAAGAGAAAGGGATGCTGGACAGTAAAAACATCGGTTATATAAGGAACCAATGACTAGGAGCAAAAGAGCTCCTGAAGGAGACAATGGCCATTTGCTTGGAAATAAGATTCTGCCTTTCAAGCAGGCTGAGGAGCGTAACCATCTGCCTTACAGGGACAAACACACCGTGTAAGTGTTTCCCTTTATGGTTGTGTGAAGGACCACAGTGTGGCAGTTGCCATGGCAACTCCCTTTTTGAACACTCCATTGTTAAATAGTCACGGAAAGGCCACAGGGAGTGTCGCTGCGGTGCCATGGGCTCTGGCACACTCAGGCTTTTCTCTTTTCAGTCCAGGAGCCCCAGCCTTGCTTCAGATCACAGGTATTCCCCCAAGGCCTGGGCTCATCAGCTGATTTGTCCGCTGCCTGGATGGTGCTGCTCACGCGCTGACCACGACGGGTTCCTGATCCTCTGGGCTGGCAGGCAAGGGGAGGAGGGAAGGGTGGCCAAATGGAGCCCATCTCCCCCCAGATGAGCAGCTCAGTCCCCTCACCTGACCCTTTGGGAGCTTGCTCTCAGCTTTTTGGCTCAGCTCCTGCTATCTTCAAATTCTTATGCTGTGTTCCTCCAGGGCTTGGTCACAAGGCCTAGGGGGTCCAGTCTTCCTTTAGCTTGCAGAGAATTGGAGAAGGGAACCCATTTAGGCTGGCAGGATTTCCCCAGCTGTCTCTTCCTAGTTCCCAGGGAACGTCAGGTTCTGCTCCCAAGGCAGCCCGCTACTTGGCTGCTGAGGCTGGATATTCCTCTCCTCTTGCAGCTGGGCTGCAGCTGCTTATCCCAAGCATTGCTGGGCAGCCACTTAGCTGCACCTGGGGAGACAGCCACTGTGTCCCTTAACCCCTTAGTGGCTGTGACACAGTGGGGTTTATTCACCCCTTCGCTATCCCCCCAACAGATATATTTCCCAGCCCTTCTCCTCTCCACACTCCTGGGTGGATCCTTCTTCTCTTCTGCTCCTGAGGGCCAGATTTTCACTCACATTGACTCCTAAGGCCCCAAAGTTTGTGAGTCCAAGTGTCAACGAGAATCAGGCCCTGAGCCATAAGAACACAGGAGTGTTGATAGGCCCTTCTGGGGCAGCAAGTCCAGGAGCCTGCTATCGCAGACAAGCATATGGTATGATGAGTCCCTGCCTCCCCTTTCTCTGCAGTGCTTAAAATGAAACTTTTCTTCATTTATTAGTTTTCCAAAATTCTGAACTGCTACTGTTGTTTAAAAAACAACTTAGGAAGTTTTACAGGTTTCCAAATCCTTGCCGTATAATAACAGAGAAAAAACAACCACCATTACAACAGGAAGCTTTTGTTTAGAGAAACATTACACAGCAATATAATCATTAGATCTCTCTAATATAATCCCTTTCTAATCTTCCTCTCATTCAAGGCTGCGTGTCCGCCCCCTAATGAAGGGCACTGTGAGTGTTACACACACATAAACATTTGCCATGCTGGAGAACCATGGGTACCTCCCCGTGGGACCCTTCCTACAGGAGTCAGGCATGGTAGATACTCCTCACTGAACCCAGTATACAGTGCCTTGACACATGGGAAATGCCATGGTACTGACAATACAATGGGACAGTTGCCGTTGACTAGTCCTTGGTGCCCACTGTTGGTCAGACTTTGATTATAAGTGTTGATGCTGATGGAGAAGTATCATTATCATGCCCTGGGGGTGCAGAACCAAAGGCAGGGTTGGCAGTAACCCCAGTAGGCAGAGCAGCTGAATTCCACAAGGTTGGGGGTGAATAGCATCTCCCAGGTGGCATCATTGGAGCTTTAAAATATTAACAACTATATGGCAAAACCAAAGAAGAAAACAGCACTTAAAATCCATAGACTGGAGCTTCCAGGGAGTGGCTTGCTCAAAGCCCATTCAGTTTCAGTGGGTACCTTAGCCTCCTCTGAAAGTCCCAGCCCCTATGTTGGTAACAGTCCTATGGTGGATGTGAATGGATGAAATGTAAGATGGGCCCTTCCAAAATCCAGGGAGCCCCTGGTAACCAGGGTGGGTTCTGTCCTTGCTAGAGCTCATCTTGGCTCGTGTATTATTCTCACTGCCTCGCTATCTACACCCCTCTCTGATCAATGTTGTTTGGCGATGTGTTATAACATGTTGCCGTAGTTTCTGGGATTACAAATGTAACCTTAGGAAGCCGTTATAATTTGCAACACAAGATTACTTTTTTCACCTGGAACGCAACAACGCTAACAGTCCCACAGTGTAGCTGCACTTGCAATTAGTTATTTTGTGGGTTTTCCCCCACATACATGATTATTTTTCCACTTGTGACTCTTCCTCTTTAGCTTCAGAAGATGGTTTGGGCTGCCCTCATGGAGGCAGGGGAATGGGCTCCGACCCTAAAGAGCTATGCTTTTGGTTCTTTGCTGGTTTAAAATGGCTGTGCCACAGATACCTCTGAATTTAAACCAAACAACAAGTTGAAATTAACATCTCCTACATTCGCATCCACAACTGGACAGGTAGGCATGCGAAAGAGGCATTTTTAAATGCTGATCTGAGCATCCAGACGTGGGAGTTGTTTGTGTTATTTAGCTTTCCATGTTTATAAATTAAGCTGCCTTTCATTAGGGAAACCTTAAAGACAGGGCATGCTACAAGGCTTGCCTGTTTCCAGCCTGACCTACTTCCCAATAGGCATTTCTATTTGTAGCATTACACTGGGGCCTCTGGCTAGAGTGTTAACACACTAAACATTCAGTTCAACAGGCAGAACAACCATTGTTCTGGAGGGGAGAATAATAAGAACATATAATGACTTTGTTTCTTTCCTGAAGCTCTTTAACAAATAAATCTTGTAAAATTTCACCTTCATTTGAAATGCAGACACTTCCTGGGCCGTTAACAACTATACGGTGATACTATGTACAGGTTAGGACAGGGAGTGAAAAATTCAGGGCTGGATTCTCCACGGCAGTGGTTTTCAACCTATTTACCATTGTGGGCTGCATATGCAACTCTCTTTGTGTCATGTGGGCCACATCCACACAATATATATATTCCTTATATGGCCCTGAGGATGTCACATGGGCTACAGCTGTGTGCTGGTTGGGCCATGGGTTGAGAACCACTGTGCCACAGTCTTCCATTTGGTGCCATAATTTATTTCTATGCAAACCTGGAGTAAAACTCTACCAGATCAGTGTGGTTGCATTTTACATGAGTCTTGCACTGGTGTAAATGACCAGACTGGCAGCAAGGGAGAGGTGCTGCATCCTTGGACAGATTCTGATGTATTTTATCCTGCTGTAAATCTAGAGTAACTTTGTGAAAGTCTGTAGAGTTGCGTTGGATTTAGACACGAGAAGCTCAGTCTGGCCCTGTCTCTCTTACCCAGAGTGCCATGGGCAGGTACCTTGGCTTTACATCTCATCTCACAGAAAGCATCTCCCCAAGCAACCTCTCAGGGCCATTGGTTCAGTACCGATTCAGAGGGTAGGGGACCGACACTGTTTCCTGCAGTGCTTGTGGGGGCAGGAGATTCCTTAGAGAAGTCTGATCCTCTTAAATGACGACAGGAGGGAGTGAGGCACGCCTGTGGAGAACAGAGCCCTACAGAGGAAGCCCTAAGCTGACACGTGGTGCCTGCATAAATGACGCTGGGAAAGTAACAAACTGCAATAGTCGCTGCACTTTATTAGCTTGTTAACAGTGGAGCACTTACAGTCAGACATAGCCACAGAACCGAAACTGTAACTTTTTTTATTTTAGCAGCTGTCAGTGCCTCTGGCAGCCTTTTATGGGTCATCGGAAAAGCACATCAAACACCACGACCGATTCCGGAGCAGCAGTGCGTTGTTGTCTGGAGCTGAGGGCTGTGTGCTGGCCATCTGGGAAGCAGAGAGCGGTGGTGAGTTGAAAGCAGTTCAGCTGCTTCTCCGGCACCTCTCCATTTCTTCCTTACTCCACCGCCGTCCCCCTGCTTTGTGGGAGACAGGGCCAGCCTCATGGTTCTGGATGTGGGCACCTGTCTTCAGACGTCCCGAATCCTAAACAGCTCTCAGAGGCAGAAATGTAATTGCAGCAGTATATCCTGGGGGACGGGGCGGGCAAGAAGCAGTTGCAGCTTGTCCTGCTTTTGCAGAAAGCGAGCTGGGGCTGGAGATGCTATTGGCAGGAGGCAGAACTCTATGGGCTTTGCCCATTGGAAACATTATTATGAATGTAACACAACAACAACAAAACCACCCTGCTTGTTACGTGTCCCAGTCTGTGTTCAGCTGGATCAGTTCTCTTCCCTACTTCTGGTTTCTCCTGGGCAAACTAGGATGTCTGTTTCCCACCAAAGGGAGTAGCAAGCTTTCTCTGTAAACACCCTTCCATAAACTAGCCAGAAAGAGTTGCCCTGCCTCCCCCACTGAAGGCAAAGGCAAACGGAGGGTAAACACAAGAGAACTCGGCCACCTCTTGCACTGGTGTCACACATGTTGTGACCTACGCACAGTGAGTAACAACCCAGCAGGATGCATCACTCTCACAACAGGCACCGAGTGAGCGCAGTCCAGGTGTGCAGCCCTCTTGCGTGTGTACCACAAGCAGAGAGGCTGCTGCTCTCCGAGGAGTGGCAGAGATAAAGTGCCCAGGGATGGAGGCGGGGTGGAGAGGCTGGGGGGGCAGGAATCGGAGAGAGAAGCACAGGGAGGAAGTTGTAAAGTAGCCAATCAAGCCAGCAAGGTTAAAGGAGGAGGTGCCACTCAGTTATGGCCGGGTTGTGAAAGGTGTCGAAGGAGCCCTGGCAGTGGAGAGGAGAGGTAAGGGCAGTGCCCTTTGGTGGGGTGGAAGGGCATTCAGCACAGTAAAAAGGAAACACAGCTCCGCAGTTTGATAGCTTAAACAAACAAACTGACAGCAGAGAAGTGCCTGGAGCTGTTTGTGCTGGGACTTGTGGGGAGCGTGAGGCCCGGCCAGGATGGGAGCCGCGCTAGAGACACAGCCCTGACAAAACCCGTGCAGGTGGGCGCTAGTGCAGAAATGAAACAAGCAACACTGCAACTGGAGAGGGTGAATCCTGGGGGGGCTGACGTTGCAGGGGAGAAGAGGCCAGCGGAGGGAGGAGGAATAAGGAACAAACCTTCCAGGTAGGGCTGTATAGTGGGGGAGGTGGGAGAGGCTGGGTTTGGTAACTTGTCACCCTGAGGGTAAGGTCAGCAGGGTCTGTCTCCAGCTGGACCCATTATGAGCCCAGTTCTGGTCCCACTGGATGGAGCCGTAATCTACTCTCAGCCTGGCTGGTTGTTACATGACAGGCCTCTAGCTTAGCTTACTGGGCTGGCACAAAGGAGAGCAGAGTGTCTGCTGCCTCCTGACAGCTAAGGACGGAGCGTACGCCACAGCTTGGTGGCACAACGGGCTCATGCATCAGCAGCTCACTTATCTACCTTTGTGAGAGTGAACCAGCTACACCTAGACTCCAGCTCCTCTGGGGTCACCGTTGTTTCCCTAAGGCAACTGTCACTTTCAATAAAAAGAAGTGGAAAACTGCAGAGGCAGAGTGGAGTGGTTGGGTCAACACTGATGCTGGTGTGAAGCTCACGTATTATGTGTGGAACCCGCTGAGCAAGCTATGTGGTAGCTTTCCCTGCGCGCCCTTGACGAGGAAAAGGATCCCTTTTGTTCACTACAGTGATAGAGGCTCGGCTTCTCTTTACAGCATATATGATGGTCACAAGTGAAAATGCATTTACCTGGTGTCAGCCAAAGTTCGGGGGGGGCTCTTATCCGCCTTGCACCCCTGCTATGTGCCATTTATACCTGACAAGCGCAAAAGTTGAGCAGGTCGAATAGAACATGTTAAAAATGAGGCTCAACATTAGGCAAAATTCCCTCCCACTCAGATGTTTCCATATCACATTAAAGGCTCCAGATAAGGAACACGTGAAATATTCTCTCTCCTTCCCCATTGTGGTCTTGGGGTTAGCAGGAGGGAGAATGGCCAGAAGTTATATCTAAATGAAGCATTAGGAAATGTGGACGTGTTGCCTTTTTGGAAGTGCAAATTTGATAGGATGGCTTACCCCGTGGTCACAATGGAAACTTGCAGGAAGCCACAGGTCCATTTAGCTGGCATTAAGTCGAGTAGATTGTGGTTGCCTTTGTAGTACTCATAAGGGATCCTTGGTCTGGGAGTATAACATCTCTCCTTTGTCTTTCAAAAGAAGGAGTGGCTCACACAGAGAGCTCAGTTTGCCATGCACCATCTTGATCTGAACGCATGGATGGCACTTCTGTGTTAAAGGACAGGAAAGCCACAGGCCATCCTGGAACCTCCATGGGTGACTGTGTTCTTTAGGGATTGCTTTGACAAGCCCTGATTTGTTTCTGGTAGCTCTGTGTTCTCATGGCAGGCAGCCGTCTCAGCACAGTGTGTGGGCATGCCTCTTTGTGGACAGGTTGGTGTTGCTAGGTCTTCTTTGGGATTCTGTTTTTGCTCACCTCGCTAACAATGATTTATATCTGTGTGAGACTGGGTCCTGAGCAGCACACAAAACATACTTGAGGTCACTCTGTGCAAAACAAAGACAATCTCAATGAGCATCAGCATTTCAACAGGTGACCAAGACTTCTGAAAGTTTGCTGTCACGTGGGTCCTGCTGATGCTAGACAATAGCAGCAAAAGGTATTTTTAATCAGGGATGTGGAATGCCCCAAGTTATCCCCTTTTTCAGTGCATTTGGGACTTGTCTACGTGAGAGAGTTGTCCTGGTTTAACTTAAATTGGTTTATAAACCAAAATAGCTAACCAAAGTAGCTAACCCTGTGTAGACCCCCTTATTTCTGTTTAAAATTGGTTTATTTTGTTTAGCTTAAACTGTTTCCAGTGCTAAACATCTCCACAGCCTTTTGCACTGTTTAACATCACGCCTTCAGTTTAACTGGTGCAGCCTTCTCACGTAGAGAGGCCCTTAGACAGACAGATGTTGCCCTACCACATCCTTTGGATCCTTCCTTCACCTACATTAGATGCCTGAGGAAAAGGTGGCAGACCGAGATTTCAATAAGCTCTGCTTAGTGCAGTGCGAATCTGTGGGGAATCCATGTTTAACAGAAATAAAACTGTATCCAGTTCTCAGCAACATGACCTATCATCTCTAATATACATACAAATTACGGATTTAAAACAACAGCCGTTTTCTACAACAGCATTTACCCTTAGGGCAAAACCCTGTCCACCAGTGCACATGTACAGCTCCTGCAGAAGGCAATGTAAGCGCCTCGGGGAGCAGAACCTGTCTGGAAGCATCTATTCCTCTAGGGTCCCACTCCTCTTCCATGAGCTCCTGGAAGCAAAGTTTGAATTTTTTGCCATTCATTGAAAAGCTGCACAGTGCCCCCATGCACTGCCCCTGGTGACACAGCTCTTTGTTAACATAATGTGTGAAAGATAACAGCAGGAGAAAGGTAATTATAACATTATGATCTCACGCTCCAACCTGTGTTCAGCTTGTTTCACTGGTAGGATGGGAAATAATTTCACTATAGAAAATGTTAATAAGAGCTTTTTATACGAGATGAACACACAATATCTACCTATCTATCGCAATACTGAATAATGAAATTCGGAGAGTAATAATTATCAGTGCATGAGGATTCCAGGCAGAGCAATTACCACAAGTGCTGTATGATTAACTGCTTTTTATTTTTCACAGATATCTCCCATCCCTTAGTTTGTTTTCACAAAACATTGCTTCAGGTGGCTCCATCTCACACTGATAAGGCTTCCAGTGTTTCTGTTTAGCTCTCTCATCTCAAGCTGTCTTTCAGGGACTTGCAATTAAATGTGTTCCCAGCAAATTTCAGCAAGCAAATGTACAAGATCTTAAGAAATCAATTGCATTAAAAATTAAAGCTGGAATCACTGTTACAGTGAGAAAAGATTTGCTAATGTTTTGTTTACAAATCATAGATACTAAAGACTGCAAAGTGGATATGGAGTGACACAGTGCAGTCCGGGACATCTAGTATCCTTAGGGTAGTAGAGCCAGGGCAAGATTGAAGGAGCACTTCTCGGTCCTGTTGCTACTAAATGGGGCTGCAGGTAGGCAACTCGTCCCTCTTTGGCCCTTTGTTTGGACTGTGGAGGCTTGCTGGGGCCAGATCACAGTAGGCGCAGAGGATACCTCATGCAGCTCATTCTCCCTGTTGAGATAGGATTGTTCTCAGCACTATGTGAACTACCATAACATAGCTGCATGGTTTTGCAGAGAAAGGCAGAGCCTCCCCCATGGGAATTATCCATTATTCCCACTTTTCGTAAAGTTTTCGCTGTTAAATTGGAAAATCAGCTCCACAATCCTCGATGCTGTAACGCTCAAGAAATAAATATATAAAAAGCCCCAGGGTTGCATGTGTGATGCGGGCAGGCCAGATGTCAGCTCTTGCCCAGGCTACAGCATTAGCTAAGAATGAACAAACTCATAGCTGGAGACCAGACCAGTTCACCTGTATGTTAGTTTTGCTCAAAGTAGGTATCAGTCTTATAAAAATGTATTCAGTGTTTAGACTCTATGAAATGCTCACAAGTTGCTGCATGCATTAATCTCACATGTAATGTCGGTATTCCATACTGTAAGAAAATATGTACATTTTGCTTTATAACTTTGAAAATGTTTGCTCTGAACTTGTGAACCCAGGCACAAGAATTGTCCCCCCTACTCATCCAGGAGGATTAACAAACTCAGATGTGCCATCAAGGAAAATTGCAATACAAAAGACTGATTAATGGCCCTAGGGCACCTTGGAAATGCTATGTGCAAGGAAGCACATCTTGGGGACTTGGAAGCTGAATGAAGGAAATAAAACAAAGTCACAGGAAAATTTTCCATCTCTACACTATTTGAACTCTGAAAGGACTAGACACCAAACAGAAGCCAGAGATCCTCAGGGGTCACCTCCTGGGTCCACCTTGAAAGACAGTTTGAATTGACAGATCACTACAACTCAGTCACTCTTAGGATTTAGATGATAACTCATCTGTGTGCATATGTTCGCTTGCTTTAACCTGTAAATAACTCTCAATCCCCCCGCCCCAGTTAATAAACATTTAGATAGTTTATTGTTGGCTACAGGCATTGTCTTTGGTGTAAGATCTAGGTACCATTTGATCTAGGGAAATGAGTGGTCTCTGGTAGCAACCTGAATATTGTGTGAGTTTTGGTGTAAGTGACCATTTATCACCAGGTCCAGTTTGTCTGGGTGGCAACATAGACTGGAGAGGTTCAGGGGACTGTCTGTGACTCCCTGGTAAGACTGTTACAGTGATCCAGGAGTTCACATTTGTTACTGGCTTGGTGAAAGCTACTTATAGAACATACCGCCAATGTGGAATATTTGCGTACCTCAGGACAGACTGTCACATACAGGGCACTCACAGTCATGAGCCACTCCAGACAGTGTGACAGCATGTGCTCATTAAAACCTGCTCTGTTGTTGTGTGCTTCTCCTGGTGCAACTCACTGAAGCTGCTAACTCAACCACCCTGGAAATGAAGCCAGGCATCTCAACAAGGGTTTTTTTCTGCCATATAAATATTTATAACACAATATACTTTAAAACAATGGCAGAAAAAGCACGCTAGGCATCCGGAGCCGAATTCTGCCATCCTCTCCTGTAATGGGTTATGATATCATTGCAGATGTGACTTTTTTAGCATGAGTTTTATTTGCTAGCCTGCCGCAATATGTCTCCAGAATGTCTTTGTTCCGTTTGAGAGATGATCAAGTGGCTGAGGACCTTGAGCAAAGCAGTGATGTCAGTTTCTCATGGCAAAGCTTATATTTAAGATCTGTGGCTTGTGCTGGAAATTCAATTTCACATATTTCTAAGGGCTCCTCTACTGCCTGTCAGGCATTGCTGGGGCCATACGCAGCAGCTCTTGAAAAACTCAAGTGGGTAGTTCTTTGAATAAACCGAACAGAAGCAAACACCCTGTGAGCATGAGTCAGCAGCTGCTTGCCCCAGAATAAATCTGGATTGGCTCCAGTGACATCAGTGAATGAGATCCAGAGAGCCAGCTGGTGGAACTAAATTGAACAAGAAAGAGGAGAAGGGATTAACCCCTGCCCTGACCCGGCCCCAGCAAACCTGTCATGCACAGGGGCTAGGGTGAGGGGAGTGAGGCACAGAGAAGTTAAGTGACTTGCTCAAGAGGGAGTCAGTGTCTGTGCTGGGTTTAGAAATGTGCAGCTCCTAATCCTGTGTTTACCCCCGGCCCACACTTCTGTCTCAACAGGCAACCTGAGGCCCAGATGCTGCAATGGGGTCCTCAGGTGCAAACCCTCCGAAGCCCCGGATTTTAGTGGGACATTGCATGGGAGCCAGGGCTGCCCAAATGCACCCTGTTGCAGCATCTGGGTTTTGCATCCGTTTGGGGAATTTTGTTCTCTCTCTGGGTTGCGTCTCCCTCCTGCCTTCTCCGCAGAGATGGCACAGTCCTACTTCCACGGCTGGTGGTGGGGTGTGCGAATGTGGGGACTTGGCAGGGAGAGCCCCCTACGTCCTGGCATCCAGGAGTTTGTGGGCAGAGGATGGACTGAGGGAGGGAAGGAGCTGGGGGATCCACAGCTACACTGAACCACTGCTTTGCCACCCCACTCAGCGCCCAGGTAAGGAGGGGAAGCAGCCATGGAGCAACTTGGCCATGAAATGCGGTCTGGGGGGAGGTTCTCCCCCTCCCTCGGCCCCAGCATGGCCAGTGCATTCAGGCTTTGCATCTGGAGGAGAAGTTGGCCCTGTGCCCAGCTCTGCACTTAGCCAGGCATGCACCCTGTGCCTAGGGCTGGATACGTGTGGGGGCCGTGTTGTGTTTTGCTGCTAGCCTCCACGTCTGTGCCCATTCCAAGGATGCCTGTCTCTTTAAAGCCACATTTTCAATATTGGCCCCTGGGTTTGCACTGAGTGACCATTGACCAGGCAGACAGGGCGTCACTATGGGTGCAAAGGTAAATATTTGGTGCTCAGCATGTCTGTCGCGTGACACAAGCAGACATTAAGGGAGAGCCCCTGGGTAAAACTTAAGCAGCATGAGCATACGCATTCCCTTCGGAGCACGCCTCGCCCTTAGCTGCATGATCGCCTGGCTCAGGGAGGCTGACCAGATTTTTCTGTTGCATTATTTAGAACTTAGCACGTCTTCCTGTGCGTTCACACCCTCCAGTCATGACTTCAATCCCAGCTTCCCTCCCTCCCAGTCACGAGTCAGGAGGGGGAGGGAATGGCTGGAAGCGATCCTAGACAGGGGCTTTCCAGGGGCCCTTCAGCATCTAGGTCTAACAAGCCAGGAGGATCCAGTTCCCTAGTCAGTTTTCTCTACATATTCCTATGGAAGAGGGGCCGTCAGGCAGCTGGAGGGTAGGGCCCTTGCTAGGACATCTCTATGGTTATGAGAAGCCTTACATTAATGAGGATATTGCAGAGGTTCATTTAGCTGCACGTGTATAAAGCAGATTAAAAACACCTACCACTTGAACAGGGACTTAACCCCTCGGATTAGGGGTCTGATGCTGTACTGCCTGAGCTACCCAGCATCACAGGGGCAGATCGCTGGCTAGGCCAGAAAAACAACTAGGTAGACAAAGTATAGGCAAGAAAAAGCAGGAAGTCTGCATTTTTTTTTGTCCAGGGCAGCAGCCCAGGAATGAAAATGGCCCTCTTGGTCCTGCCCTCCTCCCTCCAGCACCCAGAGACTTTTCTGCCTCCCAACATAAAAGTGAATCCAGTCTCCCCAGAGTCTAGGGCCCTTTGACAAAGGCAAACCAGGTGCCAGCTCATGCCACAGTCCCCATGTCTCAGTGGAACACTGACAGACACATGGCTGGAAGCAGCCTGGCTCACCTGGGTGTTAGTGTTGTTAGAATAGGCATTAGAATGATAAGACTGTGTTTAGACTTTATTGAATGCTTATGAGTTACTACATGCATTAATTTCACTTATAACAACTGTATCCCTGTGGAATCAGAAAAATCACTGACAGAATGCCTTTGTCTGAAACTGTGATAGAAATGCTAAGTTCAAGTGGAATGTCTTAGCCCTACCATCCACACGCAAATTCGCTAGTCTATGTTGTAGAATTTAGCCACCTTTGAAGTCCGAACACAGACATCCCCTGTCAGATAAGATAGCAAGTGTCTGTACGTGATCCTAGACTTCCTGGCACCAGAAGACCCACTAGGACAGGCTAGCACCGGGAAACCCCCATTGTGTGTTATAATTACCTTGCATGATGTAATTAACCTGTTAAGAAACTCCACTATACGATCTATATGTAAATGAATCTAAAACAAACCCATATAAGTCCTTTGTATCTGATAGCAATGCGAAGTTCCAGAGATCAGCACAGGGGCGTGCTGCTGGGCTTCCCTATGGCCATAGCTGTTTGTGTGTGTGTCACAAATAAAGCTCTACTTGATCTAACCCTAAAAGTGAAGCTGCGTGATCTTTCTTCCATAACATCCGATACTGTAAGGTAGTAGTTGATCCTATTTGTGTTCCGGGCACTTGCCCACTGCTAAAGGCCCCTCCCCCAGCCTAAGGGGGGGAGTCACTGGGCCTGGGACTCAACTAATTACGGGGGACAATGAATGAAAAAATAAGGAAGGCCGTAGGGGTCAAAGGGTCAAACGGAGGGAACTGGAAGGGGACACTGAGCTGAGAACCCCGGACAGTGCCCACTGCTCCTTGAAGGTGTCTAGGGAGCCAGCAGATGCTGCCCAGAGGAACTTGGCTCGTGAGCGGATAGAGGAACGGAAATAGGCCCCACAGTCTCAGGGTGTCCCCCCAGCCAACCTCCTCTCCCTGGTCTTGTAGATGGCCACTTTGGCCAGTGCTAGGATGAGGCTGGTGAGGCGGTCCCGTGACTTTGTGGGGCCATGGATGGGGTGCGCGTATAGGAACAGGTACGGGGAAAAGTGCAGGAGGTTCTGGAAGAGCTGGAACAGGGTAATAAGGTAAGGTAATATTTGAACAGTTGTATTGTGAGTCTCTGTGACTCACAGGGAGTTAAAAATGACTGGCAAGAAGTAACTGTACCTCTGTGCTTCCTGCACTCTGCAGGGCAAGGTCTCCAGGCATAGGCCAGAGAGCCCGAGCTGTTTAGCCTGGGTTAGCCCTAAAGGACATATAGAACTTGTTTATTACAGAAGCTTCTATTACCTTTTGCAAGCTGTGATTGTAACTCATTTGTGTATCTATATTTACCTGCTTTAACCTTGTAAGTAACTCTCATTTCCTTTTAAAATAAATCTGCAAATAGTTTATGATAGAATTGGCTACAAACGTTGTCTTTGATGTGACATCTAAGGTGCAATTTACCTGGGGTAAGTGACTGGTTGTAACCTAAATATCGCTGTGATTCTTGGTGTAAGGGGCCATCTCTCACAGAGGTCGGCTCACCTGGGTGGCAAGGTAGATTGGAGTACCCAAGGGGACTGTCAGTGACTTCCTCTCTAGGCTGTTATAGTACCTGTGAGTTTATACCTGATAATTGGTTGGTGAAATCTAAGTATAGAACTCACATTCAATTTGGGGTTCGTGCCCTGCTTCTTAACAATCTGCCCTGCGGTTGGTACTCATGTTCTTGAATCACTGCAGGCAGCAATACAGACCTAACTAATGAATGAAAGTTTAAATTAAAAAAAGCAGTTATCTCACTTTCACCAGCTCTTAGGCTGTGATTGCGCTAGGTCATTTAATCTTTCTAGAAGCAAAACATTTCATTTGGCTAATATGGTGTAATAGGAATATTAATGGATTTCCCCATCCAGAACAGACAGTTTTCAAGGGTTTTTTTAATATCCCAATCTGGAAGAAATGTTAATCCCTGAGTTCTAGTTTAGTTAAAGATAGTGCAATTATATTGCTAAAATCCTCCCCAAAATTAATACAGATGGTTAAAAAAATAAAACATTTTAATTCATCTCTACAATGAATGCATGATTGTAAGTAGATTGTTATCTCGCTCCAAAGCTCTTGCACAGAAGAGAAGGGTTTATGATTTCTTGAGAATGGTCATTAGAGGACTTGAATAATTTATAGCTTGGTAGCCAGATCAAGTCACAGCTGATTTGGCCTCAGAGCAGAGGACATGACTAGTAACCTAGTCTGTGATCATTGGTTGGTCTTGCTACTCACTGACCTTCTAGAGTCTCATGTGAAAAAAACAACCACCTTGCATTCATGCTTCAGTCTATTAAATGTTAAGTTATAGAATCAAATAAATAAATGAGGTGATAACTGGGCACAGCCTGGTGAAGCCATCCTCCATGCTCACTGCTGTAACCTTGTTCTCAACTCCACCCCGCAACCCTCTAGCTCTAGTGTCTTGCCCCACCTGCGATCTCATTACATGCTCCATAGCAGGGACTGTGTTTATTTGTTCTGCAAAGTGACTTTTACAAAGGGACCACTCAGTGCACAAGAAATATATTTCACATACCGTACTTCAGGGTGGGAACTAGCTGCTTTATTCCACTACATAACAATAACAAATGGAGTGGGGGAAAACCAGACACCTAAGTTGTGTCTGCACTTCAACTTCGGTCGATGCAAGTTATATCATTGTGCAGCTGCCGAAGCTTCATGTGTATACCACTCAGGTGCATGCACACTTGGCTGCTTGCGCTGATGTTGCGTGTACACACCAGGAGTGCTTGCATCAATGCAAAGTATGATGGGTAGGTATCCCAATATGCCAGACTCCGCCACCCAGTACAAAGCCGTCTGGGAAATTTTTGCATTATATTGTGGGGATGAAATTGAGTCACGCAGGGATCTCTAGGAGCGAGAAGTCAAGTTCACAGCATGCATATTTCTACATCCCATAACATCATCCATACCCTGTAATTTTCACTTTAAAAAAAAAAAAAAAAATCCCACAAACGCATGCAACACTTTTCGGTGTCTGCCCTCTCTGAAGAGCTGAGCACCATTCTCATGGACATTATAAATACATGATGCATGCTTCTCCTGTATTTGCAGACTCCCAGGAAGCACCGCAACAAGGGGTGGGGGGGACGTGATGATGTCTTCTAGGACAGTTTGTTAAGAAATGTAGCAAAAAACCAATCTGAGGGTTTTGGTGGCGTTCATGGAGCAGATGGTGGAGCACCATTTCTGGGCTCGAGCAACAAGCGCTGACTAGTGGGGTCATATTGGAATGCTGGTGGGGGATGAGAAGCAGTGGCTGCACGACTTTGGGTTGTGAAAGGCCGTGTTCCTAGACCTGTGTACCACACTTGCCCAAGCCCCCTAGTGCAGCAACACCAGAACGAGAGCTGTATTGACAGTGGAGGAGCAAGTGACGCTCACGCTCTGGAAGTTTACAACTCCAGGCTGCTACCAGGCAGTGGGCAACCATTTTGGAGTTGGCAAATCCACTGTGGGGGCCATTGTTATGCAAGTGTGTAGGGCCATAAATTGTCTTCTGCTACGCAGGACTGTGGCTCTCAGCCATGTGCAGGATTCAGTGGATGGATCTGTAGCAAAAAGGTTCCCATCTGTGGTGGGGCACTAGAAGGCAGAGACACCCCTATTTTGGCAAACTTGTCAGGGAGTGTGTGTGTGGGGAAGTATGGCTCTAACCCATAATACTCTGAGTAATCCAGTTAACCCCTCCATGACCACTTTACTACTGTGACTGGCACTTTCTAGGTGCGGCTGAACAATAATGACCGCCTTTCAAAGGATATTTTCAACTCACCACTGACACAGGAAGGATTTAAGGTTCCATTATTTAAGCTGTTCATTTCTTGTTTGAAATGACCTCAGCTAGGAGGACAAATGAAACAGACTAGCCCTTTGTGCTTTTGGTCCAGTGGTTCTCCTGCACTAGAACAAGACTGCAAAGATCTGGGTTGGCAGTCCAGCAGCAGGAATGTGTAAATCCAATTAAAAAATCATTTGTATTTGAAATTAAAATAATCTATAGAGAGTTGCTATCACTATTAGCAAAACATTTTTTTGGGGGGTAAAATCTTAGTGCCAAATTCTCAACTGTTGTCAACTGGGGCAACTCTATTGAAGTTATTGAAGTCCATAATTATTGGACCCAACCCCCTGGCCATTTACATCAGAGACCTGAGTAAAAGTGGGCTGCGTCCCTCCAGTCAGGGGACAGAATAAAACAAGGGTTTGGATTTCACCTCCCATTGGCAGCAGGTGCTCAGCGCTTCGTAGCCTCAGGCTTTCATGGGCGCAGACACAGCCAGGCCAGGCAGCTGAGGTTTTGCATGGCTGGGGTGTCACAGAGTGAACTGAACTTGTGATACCCGTGGGTGAATAATTGCTAATGCCAACATTAATTTGGGAAAATGGTGATCGGCAAATGGACATTCCACAAAGAGACCAGGTAAGAACAGACAGTGCGAGAGGAAGATAAATTCCAGGACCGTCATCATTGCAAGAATTAGTAGGACCAACAGCTTGTGAAAAACCTTAACCCATGCCAGGATGTTTGTAAGTGTTCATATACTACTCAGATACTCATTGACAAAACCAATTAATCTCTTGTGTAAGAGGGGGTCGGCTAAACTCAGCTTTTGTAATGTGCTATTGTTGTTGCCGGGAGAAACCTGGCTCTGTACTTCATAGCAGCTTTCAGCTTTTCCTTTTGAATTGTTGCGCTAAAAAGCATAACCTCCGGCAGCATTCAAAGCTAGCTCTTGGTCAAAACAGGAAAGTCTGTTTTACCCTGATAGAAGCTGTCCGTGAGAGGTTAACTGTGGGTAATTATATCACTTTACTAAGAACTGTGTGCCCATAACTCACGATGCACAAGTCTGAATCAAAATGATATGAATATTGCCTTTCTAGCCTCTCTTCATATGGATCTGATTCCTCCACTCAAAGTTAAAACTGGGTTGTAGTTAAGACATTCATTTCAACACATGCAAGGTGCAACACACCTTGCAATGTCAGTTTGGTGTGTGTATATATTTGGATATTTTTTACATATACAGTCCAAGAAGAGGCAGGAAGGGAAATGATGCATAATAGTGATAAATAGAGCTGATTGAAAATTGATAGACTAAATTTTTAACGCTTGTTTTTAAATCAGAAAATGCCCGTTCATTGAAACCGACACCTTTAATAGGAAGTTTGACATGAAACATCTTAAAAAACAAGTTTTGAACTTGTTGGGAAAAAAAATGTTTGGACAATTTCAAAACAAAAAATTCCAGTTCAAAGTTAGCTTCAATTTCAAAATAAAAATTAATTATAATACAAATAAATAAATAGTCAATCAAAATGAAACATTTTTAAATTATCAAAATAAAACATTGATATTCTCATAATGAATGTCCTCCTTCCCCCCCCGATTTTCAGTTCACAAACATTTTTGAGATTTTAAATTTTCATCCCAGTTTGGGATGGGAAAATAGTTCCATATCTTAAACAAAACTAATGCGGAAAATCGTTGCCTACCTGCATTAATAATGAATAAGCATTTTTCACCCATAGATCTGAAACTGCTTTCCAAAGGCAAGTATAATAATACGGATAGGAAATGAAGGCACAGACAGGGGAGTAACTTGCGTAAGATCATAGAGCAGAGGGAGGAATGGAACCAGCTCTCACACTTCTGGTCAAGTCCATAAGATCATGTTGACAAAAAAACTGCTTACAAAGAGACTAATATCTTTTGTGCCAGGAAATGCAATAAAACATCAGGTTGAGAAGAACTTGCTCTTTGTCCGTTAGTTATGACGTCACACTTCCTGTTCTCAAGTGTCCCTTACACTAGGGGGTGAGACCCTGTTCTGTTCTACTGTTATTTAATAACACATGGTATAAAATCTTCTCACCTACATACTTCAGAGTCCCAGGAGGGACAGGACACTCCAGTTTATTCTGGATCTCTGGTTCACAGAACTGAGCCAAATTTCAAGTAACAAGCTGGAACTACAGATAGCAATGTGTGATCTGGATAAGTATTCATGATTTCAGTTATTGCATTCATCTAGTGTCAGAACTTGTGTTGAAAAAATCTCATTACAGGGCCTGATTCTCCTCCTAAGAGTGATGTGAATCAAGAGTCACTCCAGTAGAGTCAGTGGGGTTCCACCATGTAAAACTGAAGTGAGAGGACAATTGAGCTTACTGACCCATGTTATGCTGCTCAGATTTGTGGGAATGAGACCGTTTTCTCCCCATATAAGGATATCTTTGCTAGCAACCTGATTTTAAAGGGAACACTTCACCTATTTAAAAAATCCTTGCATTAGAAAAAGCCCTGATTTGCTGCACCATCTACAGATTGTTAACAAGTGGCTCCCAGTAGTTACTGGGGTAAATGTTTCTCTGCAATCTTTCTAAGGGATGGAGAATTGACATTAGCACCCACTTGCCCTCTCAAACTTCATAGGTGAAATTAAAGTTAAAAAGTTCCAATGAATAAAATCTGAATCCCTGTGAGATGACTTAAACATCTCACCTCTGAAGGTGATTACCATTTCTTTCATGGGTGGTGGGGGGAAAAAAGACTATAAAAGAGCTTTCTCTCATGCCTTCAACACCCTTGAGTTATAGGTGTCTCCTCGCCATAAAAGAAACATAATGTTCACCCTTCACGAGTGAGGTACCCGAGATCAGCTGCCAAAGAGTCAGGCTGTTTTATGGATGTGCTGCGTCCTTAACCTTCCTATCTGCAGAGCAGACATTACTCTGGTTTGAAGACACTGAACTCCTCATGCAAACAACTGAGGGTCTGGCTACCCTGCAGTGGTACAGCCACAGTGCCATAGTCTATGTAGACACTTCCTACACCAACAGAAGGGGTTTTCCATTGATAGTATAGTAGCTGTTGCCAACTTGCTATTGTAATGGAAGAAAAGATACTGGAGACTTTGCTGAACTTGTTGCTGAGAGCTGTACCATTGGGCATTGCTGGCTTGCCAGCCTAGTTCCAAGTGTCTTAGCAACATGCTTCCACTAAGGGTCACTACACCATGATTCCCCCCCATACAACACTGTGGGCAGCTTTGGTTCCTCCTCCGAAGTTCTGACTATCATTATAGTTAATCCACGTCACTGAGAGGCAGCAGTGAAGTCAACGGAAGGGTTCCATCAACCTACCTGGGGTTAGGTCAACCTAACTATGGCACTCAGGGTGTGAAATGCTAAGGGCTGTGAAAATAAGTAGCTAGGTCAATCTAATTTGTAAGCCTAGACCAGGCTTCAGTCCACCTAGTGCAATATTATGTAGAAACAATGACATTTAATAGCTATGAAAGGGAAAAAGAAGAGGGAACCCCAAAGACTTTGCAGTGGAATGCAAACTTTAAATACATGATTTATCTGAAAGTCCTCCACTGAAAGCACAGTGGAGCTATATCTGGCTCATGTAACACAGAGGACATGCCTGGAAGTCAAGAGACTTCAGTGCTGCTGGCCTCTTTGGGCACAGTGATTTTTCATATATATTTGTACTTCTACAGAAAAAGCTGGACTTCATAGCAGCCTTATAACTAAAATATTCAGCTCCATAATATTACAAATCTCCTATTGCTCTTGGAAACCTCAGCAGTTTTTTGGAAGGATGAAAAAGCTCTGAATTCATGCTGATCCACTGGCTTTCTGAAAGGAGATTACAGACAGGCACTCTGGTGTCATGAAATCAGGCATGGACCCTTTGATCACCGCTGTTTTCTGACTTTTCCTTCCAGCACTGTTACTTTAGACTTTTCTGTTCTGAATTGATTCCTAATCTCCCTTCAAATAAAGATCAAACAGGGCCCACTCTCTTTGTAGGTTGCTTCCGTTGCTTACTGTTAGGTCATTAACCTGCATTGGCTCTGGTTGTGAAGTACAATTAAAAGGGAAAGAAGAGCGTTGAGTGCTGGGTTCAAAACAGGGTGAGATGGTTCTTGGCTGTAAAAAATCCAGATTACTTTGTTGAATGGTGTATACAAAAATCCCATAGCCCGCACCCCAAGCTGCCACATAAAAGCAAATGATCTATGAGAGGATTTTTAATAGACGCTTCCATGGTCTGTTCAGTCCCTCTATTTAGCCATGGGGGAAGCCATTAGTGGAGGCCTGTTTCCACTTCACATTATTACTCTTCAGAGCTAGCTATTCAATTAATACTTGTATCAATAGCTGGGCCCCCTGGTGCATCTCAGTGCTGCGTGTGAATGGGATTTAAGACAGCACAGTGCTGTAGGGTTCCTTTGCCCAGCCTAATTCCCTCCCTGGTTTGTTCTGATTGCCATTCAATTGAAGCATCATTGCATCAGATTAATCCCTAGTGTTCAGGATCGAGATGACATCCCGGGAGTTTTTCCCTGGACGTCAGTGGAATGGTAGCTACTTACACTAGGGCTGCATTTGGACCTCAGAGCCGACACAGCCATCCCCAAAGAGAAAAATGGGCAGAAAGGGAAAGAAGTCCTGAAAGCGGATTATCAAGCCCTTTGAAGAAACGGCCCCGAGGCCGTGTGTCACCGGGCTTGCCTCTGATATTCCAGTGCATTAACGTACCCCAGGCAGCCACATTTAGCAAAGAGTCATTCCCCTCCCCACAGGGCAAATTACACCATGGATCATCTGTCGGAGGCACAGGCCAGTTCTCCCTGTTTCCGTTTCTCTGATGAGTAACCACCTGGCTCTTCTGCCTGCTGTTCAACAGCAGCTTCGCTAATGGAATCTTACTCCTATCCGTCCCTAAAGGGCACTGGCAGGGACATGCTGTGACAAGCCTGCATTTCAATGGAGGCAGAGTTCGGGATTTTTCGACTGGAAGTTTTTTTTTTTTTTTTTTTTGTTGTTGCACTATTTGGGAGCGTTGGGAACGTAATTGCCAGACCAGCGATGGCCAATGGCTCATTTAGTCCAGTAGTCCACTTCCTGACACTCCAGACCTGACCACTTGCTCAGTTAGTATTGCGAAAGACATCAATACCAGATTCTTGAGAGAAACTCATATCTGTACAACACTGTGGAGAAAATCTTCCAGCTGGTGATTCCAATGTGTGTATCTTTGCAATTTTATCCCAGATATTTACCTATTCTACTGTCCCAACCACTACAAGACTCTGTTTCTTGCTACATTTGAAAGCACCATGTTAAAATGACCTGTGCTGATGATAACCCCAAGCAGGAAGACCATGACTTTGGTAAAGAACTTGCACTGTCTTTTTTTCAACCCTCTTTCAGACACTACACCTTGGCATAAAAAGTGGGAGTGTGCTAATAACATTTGTTGATGACACAAAGTTGGGAGGGATTGCCAATTGAAGGAGGACTAGAATATCCTACAACTAGAGTAATGGAAATGGAGCAATAGAAATGGGATGGAATTTAATAGTACAAAGTACAAGCCCATGCACTTAGGGCAGAGGTTTCCGAACAGTGGAGCACACCCCTCCTGGGGGGGCACAGAGGAATGTTTGAGGGGGCAGTAGGGCCTGGGCCAGCCCACACAGGGGGTGCGGAGGCAGTGCCTCCCAGCCCCGCTCTGCCCCAAGTTCTGCTCTGGCCTTGCCCCCCAGCCGCAGCTCCTGGCTCCCAGCCACACCACCCGGCCCCTGCTGAGGCTCCTGGCCATGGTCTCGACATCTAGGGCCTGGCTCCCCAACTGTGGCCTTGTTTCCAGCTCCAGCTAGGGGGTGGGGGTGTGTGGACAGGGTAAAGGGGGTATGGGGTAAAAAGTTTGGGACCACTGACTTGGGGACTAACAAGAAGAATTTCTGCTATAAGCTGGGGACGCATCAGTTGGAATTGACAGAGGAGGAGAAGGACCTGGGTGTATTTGGTTGATCACAGGATGACTATGAACCGCCAATGTGATATGGACGTGAAAAAAGCTAATGCGGTCCTTGGATGCATCAGAAGAGGTATTTCCAGTAGAGATAGGGAGGTGTTAGTACCGTTATACAAGGCGCTGGTGAGACCTCATCTAGAATACTGTGTGCAGTTCTGGTCCCCCATGTTTAAGAAGGATGAATTCAAACTGGAACAGGTGAAGAGAAGAGCTACTAGGATGATGGAAAACCTGCCTTATGAGAGGAGACAAAGAACTTGGCTTGTTTAGCCTAACCAAAAGAAGACTGATGTATTTATAGAGGGCAATCGTATCTCCCCTCTGAGGGATAAATACCAGGGAGAGAGAGGTATTATTTAAGTTCAGCACCAATGTGGACACAAGAACTAATGGATATAAACTGGCCATCAGGAAGTTTAGACTCTAAATTAGATGCAGGTTTCTAACCATCAGAGGAGTGAAGTTCTGGAATAGCCTTCCAAGGGGAGCAGTGGGGGCAAAAAAACCTAGCTGGCTTCAAAACTGAGCTTGATAAATGTATGGAGGGGATGGTATGATGGGACAGCCTAGTTTGACAATTGACTTACCTTTGACTACTGGTGGTAGATATGCCAATGGCCTGTGAAGGGATGTTAGATGGGGTGGGTTCTGAGTTATTACAGAGAATTCTTTCTTGGGTGTCTGGCTGGTGAGTCTTGCCCACATGCTCAAGGTTTAACTGATAGCCACATTTGGGGTCAGGAAGCAATTTTACCCCAGGGCAGATTGGCGAAGGCTCTGAGTGTTTTTCACCTTCCTCTGTAGCATGGGGCACGGCTCACTTGCTGGTGGATTCTCTGTACCTTAAAGTCTTTAAACCATGATTTGAGGATTTCAGTGACTCAGTTGTAGGTTAGAGGTTTATTACAGGAGTGGGTGGGTGAGGTTCTGTGGCCTGCATTGTGCAGGAGGTCAGACTAGATGATCATATTGGTCCCTTCTGACCTTAGAGTCTATGAGTCTACCTCCTTACTCTTATGCCATTGGGCAGGGGGAGGCCCAGCCACCGCATAGTGGTACTGCTGTCTGTTCCAGGGCAATGAAACAGCCCGTGCTAGAGAAAGGGCAGCCAAAGCAGTTAAACGCTGCACAACCTAGCGAGCCCGGGTCACCACTAAGGCCTTGTCCAAGGTGCCTCTTGAAGGGATTGCAGGATGGGACGGAGAAGCTGGTCTTTCTCTTCCCCATCCACTGCTCCCCCTGCTGAGTGGAGATAACTGTGTGTTGCTGTCAGCATCATCATAGACCTTGGACTGACAAACGCCCAGTTAGAGCTGCATGTAAATCATCCTATTACCAGATTTCCAGGGTTTGAATTATTATGTATTTAATTTAATCTAATGAGTTATCGTTTCCCCCCTGGAGTGTTATCAATAAGACAGTTTAACTGCAAGTGATGAAGGCATCTCCAGTAATTTATGCATGTGCAGGGAGGGCAGCCTATTAAAATGCACAGCATAAATTCATTGCCCTGAATGTTTTTTTTAATTCTATATATTTTTATAACCAGATTCGCTGGTGTCCAGGAACCACTGTGCTGACTAGGAGAGAACTGATCTGGGGACATAAACGCTGGCACAGACGCTTGCCTACGCAAGTGAATTTAATGCTCACCAAAGAGGAAGCCATGGGCCCAGTCCTGCAGGTCGATACACCCGGAGGTGACTAGCTCCCGCTAAATTGAATGGATCAGCCCTCAGGCCCCAGTCCAGCAAAGCACTGGGCTTTAGTGCTGTTACTGGGGGCTTGCCTGCACTGGGAAAATGTCTCTTGCTGTGATCTGTGTTGGCTAACACCACGCTAAACACTCCAAGTACATCTACACTGCGACAAAGACCTGCGGCACGGCCGTGGCTGGCCTGGGTCAGCTGGCTTGGGGCCACGGGGCTAAAAATTGCAGTGTCAACATTCGGGTTCAGGCTGGAGCCCAGGCTCTTAGACCCTGCGAGGTGGGAGGATCCAGCCTCAGCCTGAACATTTACACAGCTAGTTCTAGGCCTCCAGCCTAACACACTTTCTTATCCCAGTGTAGACACTCTCCTTGAGCACAAGCCTCACCCAGCTCTGGGTCAAACCTCTTAGTTCTGACCTACAGCATCTCATTCAACTCCGATCCTGGACCTTCTTGAACAGAGACCACTGGTTTGTACATATGGGGGTGTCGAAGAAATAAGACTGTATAAATTTGTTTTTGCTCATTGACTTAAATTGACCTTAAACCCCCAGTCCTTATAGATACAGGCCTAGAGCACTAAGCACTGCCTAATCTAAGTCTCTTTTCCTCTGTCTTTCAGTTAACCCTTCTCAGTGGCTGGGAATTGTGGAACCAGTTGGTTCATCCATTTATTCCAGCATTCTTCATTTTAATAGAAAATATTTAGAGGTTTTTTTTTTTTGCAACAGACTAACCGCCTTCATCTCCTAGGTTATATATAAATCATGGCTTAGAGTTAGGGAACATTAAGGAACTTTCAAACTAGGTAAGAGGAGTTTCTTTTTCCCTTGGATGTTGTATTTTAAAGGTCATTATTATGGAACACGAAGGAGACTCAACCCTCCCCTCCCCCAACACCGAGGTATTCACCACTTTGCTTCATCTCATTGGACTTTTAAAGCAAGCTGCAGGCTAAGCTACCCAAAGAGGCTCGACCAGCTCCTAATAACATTGCTCTAACCAGACATGCTGCTATTTCTCTTTATTTTAGTCCACCTCAGGCAATTTCATTATTTTCTTCACAGATTTAACCTCAAATTTAGTTTTTTCCCCTTTGTTGCCTGTCAGAGGTAAAAACAAATGAAAGCTGTAACATTCTCCCGTGGCTCAGTTGGCCCCGTAAGGGAGATAGACACACAAAGTGCCAGACACACAAAGTGAATCTCCATCTTCAGCTGTTTCATTCTCATTGCTGTAGTACTGGCTTTCATTTCAGCACCGGGCCTGGGCCTTACAGGAGTTTAAAGGACCAAGGAACCCCATGGAAGGAACTATTGAACCTCCTGGGCTTTTATGGTAGGAGCCTGGAGTTAGGTGCACATTGCCCGAACTGTGCTGCATGGGAAAAACTGCTTCTGTATTATTATTATTCTTTTTGCTAGTAGAGCAAGTTCAGTAACTTTCCAACTCTGGTAAACACAAAGCGACCCTAAGCCAGAGCTGGATCTGGATGTTTATCCAAACCCTATAGATTCAAGCATTAACTGGGACCGCAGTAAAACTATGCCAGGCTCTCGGGCGAAGCCTCTCAGATTTCCTGGTTCTGCCTGGGTGGGAATTGCTGGGAGAACAGCCGGGTCAGACTCTTTCTGTTTCCTTTATCAGCTGAAACCAAACAGCATTGATGCATGGGGGAAAAACTAAGCCCAACTTTTTCAAACCTCACAAAATATTGGGTTCTGTTTATGGTATGGCCCAAGGTTTGGATCAATTCTTATTTGAGCCAAACTAGTTCCCCTTGCCTCGGTACTACTGCAAGATTAAAGAGAACTTGATTTACCCAGGAGTGCATGGAGCAGAAGTAGCATCCATTTCGTTGAGGTATAACGTGTCTAGGCTATACTGACTATTGAATGAAGTAGGAATTTGTTGTGCTTAGTGCTGCTTGTATTCTTAAAACCTTTTTGTCTCTTTGCCGTAAATAGTATTTTTAACTGCAAAGGGATAGAGCTCTTCCATCAATAGTTTGGTCTCTTTGGCTGCACATGAAACAGGGAATTACTGTGTGGTGTTCAGAGATGGAGTTATCTGAATTCTTTTGTTGGCACGTCAGGTCGTGGTGGGGAAAGATAAGGGCACCTGACAGCTCTTACCCAAACAGTGTACCCAGAACATACCCCGGTGGTGTGAAGGAAGTTGTCTATCTAAGCTTATAACTAGTGGTGAGGTGCCCTCAGGACAGACAGAGCCAAGGAAACAAAAAGACCACAAATGGAGATGGACGAACCCTTTCCATCAGCAATGTTCAGATGCTCAGCTTCGTCCAGACTCTGAAATCCTGTGTCCCGGCGCTGGAATCTGCTTTTCTCTTCAAATTATATGGTTTCCCTCAGAGGAAAACAAACACAAACAAATGATCAAAACTGCAGATGTCTCCAATGTCAAGCATTTAATTCAAACCCCAAACAAACCCAGAATCCAGCACTGTATTGGCAAAACACAGACGAAGCCAGCTTCAGCTGGGCCGGGGCATTGTGTCATTTAATATGCAAACATGAATGGGAACATATTGCCTGTTAACTGTGCTTTCAGTCTCATTATAGAAAATCCAGGGTTTACTTTTGGATGTTGTCACCCTTCCATTTCCCCATATGTTATGCAGCAATAATTATACAGTTCATAAACATGAGCTGGTTCTCCGTCAAACTACGCAGTTAGAGGGATGGCAAGGGTTTAGAAAGTGCAGAAAGGCCCGTTTTGTCTGCGCTATGAAAAATTAAAAAGGAACAGCCAGCCTTAGGATCACCAACATTATTGATTATGACTATTTGTATTGAGGGAGCACCTAGAAACCCCAGTCCTGGACCCCACTGTGCCAGGTGCGGTGCAAACACAGAGCAAAAAGACAGTCCCTGTCATGTAGACTAATAGACTGCACTCTGGAGTGATTTCTAGCTTTGAGCTCTGTCTCTCTGTAGCGTATCATTTGCACCGTTCATTGAATTATTCTTATTTATTTTTGGACATAGCACCATAGATGTGCAAGGATGCTTTTAAAAAAAATACCAGGTAAAACATAGATTCCCTGCAACAAGGAAGTCACAGTTTAAGGCTCTGGCTCTGCAGACATGTGCATGCCCTGAATGAAATTAAGCATATCCATGTTTAAGACAAAGATAGACGCAAGGAAATAACACCACAGGGGACGAAGGGAGGAATGATGTAACTACATGAATGGTTGGGGGGCTATGGGGAGGGTGGCTAACACATATGGCTGGAGGAAAATGGAGGGTTTTTTAATGGAATATTATTGCATTAGAGGAAAACTGATATAAATAAAATATATATCAAAATACAACACACAATAGTTTTCAAATGTAAAGTGGACATAGATTATAAGTGGAATTTTCAAAAGCACCTACATGATGTAGTGGCACATCTCTCATTGACTTTCAACAAAAAAATTGTGCTCCTAAATCACTTAGGAGATTATAAAAATCACACCCCATCTGTCTTCCTGAAGAAGCAGGCTTGGAAAGAAATTGGAAGAGTCTCAGGCTGAGCACACAATGGCTCCTGGTTTCAATGGCATTGAAACAATCAAGGGGAGAAACGATCCTGTATGATTTTCTTCTCCTTCACACACACACTCCCTTCTCCCTTCCAGGAATTCTGCATCTGGATCCTAGGGTAGCTTACATTCTCCATCTGTCCAGAGTGTAAACTGGGCACTCACTTGGTAAACAGCGCAAGCAAACACTGTGCATTTTAATATGACTAAATGCAAACATATACATCTAGAAAGAAAAACTATATGCCATTCTTATAGAATGGGGAACTCTATCCTGGGAAACTGTGACTCTGAAAAAGATTTGGGGCGTTGTGTGGATAATCAGCCAAACATGAGCACCCAGTGTAACTCTGAGGCCAAAAGACCTAATGTGATCCTGGGATTCATAAATGGGAATCTCAGATAGAACACAGGTTATTTTACCTCTGTATTTGATACTGGAGTGACCGTTGCTGGAACAATGAATCCAGTTCTGATGCCAACAACTCAAGAAGGAAGTTGATAAATTGGAGAGGGTTCAGAGAAGAGCCACAAAAATGATTAAAGGATCAGAAAACCTGCCTTAGAGTGATTGACACAAAGAGCTCAATCTATTTAATTTAACAAAGAGAAGGTTAAGGGGTGACTTGATTACGGATTACAAATATTTAATAATGGGCTCTTCAATCTAGCAGAGAAAGGTCTAACATCATCCTATGGCTGGAAGCTGAAACTACTTAAATTCAGATTGAAAAGAAGGTGTCAATTTTTGACAGTGAGGGTAATTAACCCTTGGAACAATTTACCAATGGTCATGGTGGATTCTCCATCACTGACAATTTATAAATCAAGCTTGGATGTTTTTCTAAAAGCTCTGCTCTTGGAATTATACTGGGGCAGTTCTCTGGCTTGTGTTATACAGGAGGTCGGACTGGATGATCACAATGGTCCTTTCTGGCCTTGGAATCTATGAAAAACATCTGACTCATCTGACAATAGTTGCATTATGCAGGCAGAGGAAGTAGCAATTTGAGATTGCTTTGTAGTGAGGCCCATTTGTTCTTTTTCTCTCCCAGGAACAACTTGTTTGGGATCAAACATTATTTATCTGCAAAGAGGAACCGGGAATAAAGCAGTGTAGTGATACTTCCATGCATTCTCAGCAGTGTGACAATCTGAATGGCTACTCAGTCTGAAAGGTCAATGTTCTTTCCTGGTGATGTAGCTGTGTTTGAAGAAATCATAGCACCCATCACTTAGCTAAATCAAAGACAGGTCAGCAGTCACTGTAGACATCACAGAGTACCTTGTGGCAATATATCCCTGGCCCTCATTATTACTTATCTGTACCCTGGATTTGCTCTAGTTTTCATCACTGTACCTGTCAAATCTGGCATTTTTTGCTGAGTACATTTCAATTAACGTTATTCAACCTGCCATTTGCTGTGTCACACTCACATTGCTGATTTCGTGGGTGGTTCAGTTTGTCTCATGCAGTGTAAAAGTTTCTGCCTTATTGGAGACGACGGTGGATGCAGAGGAAGTAGTTGTGGCCACTCCATGTGTTTCCTCTGCAGATTGTGTGTATGTCTGTGAGTGTGCCTGGATCTATGCATATTTACCCTTGTGTATATATGTGTGTGTGTGTGTGTGTGTGTGTGAGTGTGTCTATATGTACCTGTGAGTGTGTGTGAGAATTTGCACTAGATGGGTCTAGATGAGCAATGCAATGGGTGCATGCATGCTTGTGTGTGTAGGGATGGACTCTGTGTGTGCGTGCGTGTTTGTGTTTCTGGATGAGTGAAGGTACACATGCATGTCTATATCTTTGAATGCAGGATGTTTAACCTTAATTAACCAAATTATACGACAGCAATTTTTTTGCCTTATTGGCTGGCATAGACACTCAGACACTATAATGGTATTTTTCCCTAACTTTATTTTCAGAACATTTTGCATTGTGATGAGACAGCAATTACCATTTTCATTGCTTGATGCTTGGGTATTGTAAGGAAATATCAGCAATGTGCTCTCCAAATGAGGATGATATCATTATGCAAGCAGCTTTGGAAGGAGCAACATATTTACCGACTCTGGGCTTAATAACGCATCCCTTTCCCAACTGCTCCTGTGCTATTACTTTATTTATCTCCATCCTCCTATTTCTTTCTTGTCATTAGCTGACAAAGAAGAGAGTTCTGTAAGGCTGGCTTGTCTCTCGTATCAGATTTTTCTCTAATGCTGCTATGGAGGCTAATCATACAGTGATATTAGCTCTAATCTTTCGTAGGGAGCCCTAGAAGGGAGGACTCATTCCCTCTCTGGAAGGAGAGGGGGGAAAAGGTCCATCAATATCTGGCATTTTGAGCATAATGAGCCTATTAAGCTGAAAGAAATGTACAAAGTCCTTTGCAAACAGGAATCGCTTCATCCACCCTGGAAGTGCAGCCATCTCTGGGGTGGAACGAGGCAGCTGTTTAGTAGCTGATCAGCAACACTCTACAGTGGCTTAACAAGGAAGAATTCTATAGCCCAGCAGTTCTCAAGCTGTGTTCCTTAGAGAGCTTATTGGTGGTCGCTCCTCCTTTGTTTCCAGTTGCTACGTCACATTAAAGGACAGCTAATGCCCCATCTAATGTAACTTTTCCATGTAAGCAACTGCTATAGTTTCTACACAAATGTGAATGGGTGGGGAGGAGACCTAAGCAATCGGGAACGGGCAGGAAGATGGGCTGTGATACAAGGTTTCTATGAAGAGGTGGTCCACACTGTGGAAAATGTTTGGGAACCTGAGTTCCAGCCTGAGTAACCTGTAACAGGCTTGAAAGGGGCTGAACTCTGCGTTGCTGCAAAACAACATTCTTTGCCCATCTTGCTTTGCAGGAAGAAAATAATTGTCCCTCTTTCTGAGCATGTCAGTATCAAGAGGTCCATACAGCTCAATAGAATTCATGTCTGAGATACATTCTTCTGTCAGCTGAATGTGATTCATGCTTTATATATTTTAAATAGTTTTAGGGTGAAAGCTGCCTGCAGTTAATGGATGCAACGGGCAGGCCCAAGGCTCTAACGTCTTCTGGGATCTTCCTGATTTAGATGGATGGGTCCCAGTCTGCCAGACAATCAAAGCTAGTCTCTTGGAGAGGTTTTAATGGAGATAGATACTAGCAGGCTTCAAACAGTTTGAACTTTTGCTGTAGAATATGGCTCACTTGCAAATAAAATAAAATAAAAACCCAGCACAGGTCTAAGCGATGGAAAATGTGCGTTGATTTTGGAAAGCTGGGAAGGTCAGTTTGCAAGGCCTTTGCAAAAAAAATTCTCTGGTGCCAAGGGGAATTTTTTGTTATTATAACTTTTGAAATAAAGGTAAATAGATAATATGAAGGCTGGGGAATGAATATCATGTGAGCTCTCAACCCCTTCTTTCCCAGACACGTCTCTCATATCACACAACTTATTGAAACATTCAAGACTTATAGGGCTCCAAAATGCTAGATATTTTGGCTCTCCATTTTTACCCTGACACCCCTTGGTTTTGCTGCTGTGAAAATGAATGGTACAGCAGTGACAAGAGAGGGAAGGGAACATTAAAGAGAGAATGGAGATAAGACAAAAAAGGGAAGATGGTTAAAAGAAGCGGGAAGCCAGAGAGAGAAGAGATAGGACAGCAAAGTGGTTCAAATTGAAGGGTTGTAATTTATTTTGACACTAATCATGTATTATTCAGTTGGAGTAAAAATAAACCTTATTAACTAAGAAAATAGACCACCCTTTTCAAGCCCACACTGAAACATAATAGCAATAATCATGAAAATCATAAAGTTTGCTTCAACATCTCTCCCTGCATGCTAAGAATCAGATCCTCACAGGGCAGAATTATAGGAATAGACATTTGCAACTAATGTTCTGATTCCTCACATGTCACCACTGTGTGAGTTACAAACATTTCTCTTAGTCAGTGCACATGCAGGATAAGGTGCCGGAATGAAATTAATTGTCAAAGAAGTCAGATATTGGCTCTTTTTTCATTTTTACCGTAAGTTGATGTTTAGTGTTCAAAAATATCTTTCACCGCCAATACACTTTGCAAACTACATACAAATGGATCAGTTCATCCACTACCGAAATGCAGTCACCTCTGGGCTGTAACGTGGCAGCTGTTTAATCAGTGCACAGAACCTCTACATAGTAGTTTAGGACAGGAAATGATGAAAAAGCTACTTATTTGAAACTGCAGTAATAATTTTAGGGATGCAGAATGTAATTAGTTAACCTGGAATTTGCCCAGGACAACCGGGTTAAACATTTCTATTGTGAAAAGTGGCCATGGGATTCAAAGATAATATAAGGCCAAGACTTTGGTTTTATGTCTCATCTGAAACACCAGAGTTTCCCAAGCATTATGCTGCTGCATTGGGTAAATAAGGGAAGAATGCCCCCTACTGCATCCCCCAAATCACTTCTGAAACACCTGGGCATTCTTTGTCAGAAGTTCAGCTGAGTACCGAGCTATCCCAGCCTCGTTCAGTTGATGAGGTTGGACAAGATTACAGTGCAAAGTTCTATGGTTTCACCTCATAGACTATAATCTTCTGTATATCTTTTGGTGGCTACCAGAGTTGTTGGGAACTTGAGAGATTCACAACATTGCTCAGTAAGCATTTATCCAATTATGGACACCTCAGAAAAGGCAGAGAGACTTTTCTCTTCTTTTTTGCCTACTTAGGCCATGTCTGCAAATTCAGAGAAGAGTTTATCTGCTCCCTAAATTGCATAACACTGGAAGTCATACCTCGGAAGGGCAGTGATTATTTATTTACTCAGGCAAAAGGGCTACTTTTGCCAGCTCAATAACATCTTTGCAAGTGCTTGTGTGTGTTCTGCAGGGTCATGCTAGGCTCTGCTGTTTGAAAATTTGGCCTTTAGTCTGGAACTCATAACAGCTGTGAAAACTGCTAAAAATACTCATCTGGTTTTGTGCCATTAGAAACTTGAAGCCCTATGCAGATTCAGTTGGAGCTCAGCTTTCAGTAAACCTGGGGTTGATTTATGGTTCAATGATGCAACCATGTGAAATTCAGATTTGTAACTAGGATTTGCTTTTAAGAGTTGAAATTCAAAGTGAAAGTCCTGGGTTCAAAACACATGAATTTAAACAGATTAATAGGTCATCAGTGAAACCCGTGAAACTTCTAATGACACAATTACAGGTGCTACCATACAATACTTAATGCTTCAAGTTAATTATTTTCTCCCTGAACCAAAAGGAGACCATTGTACAAATTGCACTGGTGCGGTAAGGCCAAGGACTCCACTCGGTCTGTGGTGGGCACTGGTTAGAAAGTTGGTTTAGAATAAGTGGTTTTATGAAAATAAAATAGGGATGGCCAGAATCTTGGTTCTGCCTACAGGAGAGTGGAAAGTGAATTAAAAAGAAAATAAGGGAGCCAGCTGTCAACTCCACAGATTCATAAACCATGCATCAGCCTTCTCCCCTTCCCCAAATCATGAGATTAAAAAAGGTAATGAATGTTGGGTTCTTTATATTTCCCTTCTGGCTGCTGAGCCTTCAGGGTGCACTGATGACAATTTTTCAAGCTTTTCTTTGCAACCATTAGGGCATGTTGTTTAAAAAAATTTTAAAAAAAAGGCGGAGATTCTTGCATAATCACCTGACTCCAGGAGCTGGGGTTTTACAGAAAAAATCAAATGTTATGAGACTTGTGATAAAATCCTGAAAGCGGCAAAACTGGGAAGAAATGGAATCACTGAATTGGTTTCAAGGGAAGCCTTTTGCAGATTTGCACAACATATGTTTTTGTTAAATAATTGGTATCAGTTTCCTGGTAAAATCTGTGACTAACACATTTTCCACTGAACCTTTAAAAACAAATCTCATCAACAAATAAATCCCAAATGAAATGATCTTTATCTCTTTTTTTAACACTGGCCACAATACAGCTATCACTTGTACAGCATTGCATGTGTATAGGGAAATATTATTTGACCCAACTCTATATATGTACATGAAATATGTAGATACTGAGTAGTTATTTTCTTGATGATTCTTCACACTAAAAGGAGAAACATCCTCCAAACAGCATTGCTCAAGTACATTGTTTCATTAAGTGTGGAGATAGTCCTGAAAACAGTCATGGGAGGGCAGCATTAAAAACTTAACACTCATCACCTCAGCTGAACCTGGGTGGATAAATAGTTTGATTTTTCTATAGCAATATTTGTTTGTTTGTATTCTCTATATGTGTTGTTCAGATGTCTTAGTAAATCAACTCGGAGTATAATCTAGTGGTTGGATCCATGGGATCAAATTCAGCTGATATTTGCACTAGTGGAAGGACAGTTTTGTCCCTGGATTCGGAGATGGAATTTCTGGGTTCAGTCTCTGACTTGTTTTTTTGCTCTTGGGCAAGCCACTCTCTGTGCCTCAGTTTCCCCAGCTGTAATGCCCAAGAAAGATTGCAGACGTGCAAAGTATTATCATCATCACATGGCTGAAGGGTCTCTTCTGTAACAGATTAAAAGCAGCAGAAAGTCCATGTAGTGAGCACTTATGGTAGTAAAAACACAAGACAGATAAGAGGGAGCTCAGGGAGCTGAAACTTGTCAATAGAAGGATATTAATATATTGTTTCACTGCTGTGTGTGCTGTGAAGTTAATAAAGGGAGCACTACATTTATTTCAATGTGCAAAGCTCAGGGGACAAGCACTAAATAGCTCTGTTGCTTCCCCACTTCAGAAAAACTAAACCACAAAAACCAGGGTCACTAGGGATTTGCTTCTGCTGCTACTCATGAACCACCCATGCAGTTACAGTGCTAAACCTTTTTACTGACAGACAAAGCCATTTCTTTTAAGCCAAAAAGCAAAAATACCTGCCCTCCCCCGTAGGGTCAGATGAATGCAGGGGCTTTAGGGGCTGCAGCCCAGGGCCTTGGGCTAAGGGGGACCCTGCAAAAATAAATCCCCAAGCCTCCCCCCACCCCTCTCCCATGTGACGTAGGCCCAGCATGAATGTGAGTGCTGCTCGAAATCATACGGCACACGGGCCATAGGTTGCCAACCCCTGTTTTACATGTTTTAAGACTGAAATGTAACCACAGAATGGTTTTATGTCAATTAAAAGGCAAGTTTAGTATAGAGTTAATAGCCTCCATGCCATACCTGTGATCATTATGTTTTAAATTAGGAAAATGATTTGTATATAGGTGCCCCACAAAATCTAATAGCCCCAGGCCCACAGGAGAGTTAATCTGGCCTTGCCCACCCCTGCCCCACACACACATTCTCTGCCGATTGGGGGAGCTGATTCTGATTTCAATTCCAAATCAAACCCTTCAGTTTCTGAAGGGGCTGCTTGGGAAAGGGCAGAGACTGTGACTAGAAAGAAGGCATTTCCCTGTGCTTTTTCTCATTGTTAGGGGCTCCCTTCAACGTACACTGCAGATGAGTGGGGCAGAGGAAGCAAAGCCCATTGATGTAGTTACATTTGTAAATCCCTTGTGCTGGATGCTTTCACACTAGGAAAAGTCCCACACTATCCACACACATTACCCACCCGCTACAATCCACTGCAATAGTCTGCCCATCCTACCGGCAGTCATAAACACCCTCCAATTACTCGCCGTGAAAATCAACGCCCCAAGCCCCAACCCAAACATCCCCTGCCTATTAGCACACACGGGGTGTGATTCCAAAGCATTGCTAAGCAAGGAAGCAGATTCCTGTCCAGTAAACCTGGCTGCACATGTATTTGCTGCATTATTCAGAGCCTGTACAAAGTTTTATGAGAAGAGGACGCCAGTTTACAAGGACTGGGTGAGCAAGGGCTGGGTGAAGCGGCTCAGAGCGTTTCCCTCAGCAGGGTTGCCGCTTCCAACCTGGCCCAGCTGAACGCATTGTGGAGCCTTTGTGCAATGGGGAAGAGTTCATCTCTTGCTCTGTCTAGTCTGGGATGAAGCTGCCCACAAGGTGTCATCTGAGGGGATGAAGGATGTTTTTGTATGGACAAAGCTGAACTGGGCTAGGGCCGTGATCCTGCAATTTCTTGCAAACTCCCCTCCTCATGTGTGGAGGTGTTCTTTCCAGGTCAGGGGTGAGGGGTGTGGGCTGTATGGGAGGCAGGAGGGGAATTTGCCGAGCTGCTGCCTTCACTGGCCCTGTTTAGTGGATAAAGAAATGTCTCAATCTCCTCCAGGGCCACCGGGAGTTCTCTGGAAAATCCTATTACATTTGAAAAGAAATGGCACTGCTAAAAGGGATGTGTTTTTAGAGCAGTTGAAGGACTCGGGTTTTTTTTCTGTGCCCCTGAAACGTGTGTTTCAAATGAGACCTAGGCCTTGTTAAAAGTTTCCTTGACCGTCGGGACAAACAATACCAAAATCACGTAAGAAACTTAGTCCCTGCTCATTTCGACCTGTTTTCTGCCGTGTAAAGGCATCTTGTCTGTGGGGGAAGTGAATTTTAACAACAAATACTTTCCCCTTAATTACCAATCGCTCCTCTTTGCTTGATGTAATCATCTGACGTCACCACACGTTGCCATGGAGATGAATGTGACAGCATAAGCCTCCAAGCATGAATTTTCTGTATGGGCAAGCCTGTGTTTTGCAAGAACGGGCATGAGGGCTGCTGATCAATTTTCAGTCCCTGGAAACAGACAAAGAGGGACACATAGCACAGTGACCTTGCTCTGGGACAGAATTTAGCTGAAAACCCTCTGTCTTGCTGAAATCCTGGCGAAGGGGCATATCTTAGGCTCTCCCTGAGCTCTGCGCAAACAAGTTATTTGTTAGCAAGGCAGGCGGCACTGGGGAGGGGAAATTAAAACCACAGCTAATTTACTTTTAATGGACCCTCTGAGCATCAGCTGTGGAAAGGCCCAAAATGAATATTGAAAATAGCACAGTAAGCAGTAAGGTGCTGATTGGGTTTGTATGGGAGAAGCAAGCAGCAGGCATGGTGTCTGAAACCATTTATTTCTCTGGATACTAAGTAATAATTAATGTCGAGCCTAAAGAGTATTGTAGTGCTGCTAATTTGGTTCATATTATGATTGCTCACTGGTTTCCAGCAACGTTGTATTAATGGGAAACACAGGGGTGCAGGCAATTTCTCCCAGATACAAGTCAGGAAGGCTCACAGTACGCAATCAATTTATTGCTGAAGATTATCCTGAAATAGATTGGGTCCGATGTGAGGTCACAGAGTGCAAATCTGTCAGTGAACGGCACTGAGAGACAGTGAACATGATGATGGCTGGGCCAATCAGGCCTTCAGATATTTTTATCAGCAACATACCACTTCTCCCCAGGTCTTCAGTTTGCAACCCTTCCTGTCTTTGGTAGCACAAATAATGAAATAGTCTTGTAAGTAGCAACAAATGGGTGGAAATTAATGCAGTGGAGAGACCTGGGTATTTTTCTGATGTTTTGGCCTTTGACTCACCCCAGAATCATATTATCTGAAGCCGCTTAGTTAGAAGCAAAGTGTTAAAAAAAATGATTGGGAGGAAATAATCCTGGTGTTTCATCTCCCCCATTTGACAGAAGAATGTTGTGCATATTTGTAAGTTTCGAAGGTGTTTTAGCTGGGGGTTGACTTAGCTTTGGGCTAGATCCTCAGGGGGTGTAAAGGAGCTTAGCTCCATTGGAGTCAATGATTTATACCCGCAGAGGAGTTGGCTCTTTGACTTGTCTCGACTCAGCACATCTAGGACCAAGGAATCCAATTGATATTCATATGCTGACAATTGGATTTGATTAACAGCTAGAGGCACGTGTGGGGCACGTAGCTGTGGAGAGCTTGTGCACCGGCAGTGTCTCCTTCACTAATTCTGCCTGCTCAGGGCTGACATGGGCTGCATGTGTCCGGGACCGCTGCTGGCAACGTGAACACTCTCACTTCCGGTCCTTAGTACCTGCAGCCTGGCTGCACTGCAGTGGGGACATCGGGCAGTCCCATAGCCGACACTTCAGTCCAGGGTGTGCTAGTGACCGGAATCCATCTGACTCCAGCCTAGGAAGACTGGCGGCAAAGGTACTCCACAATCTTGGCCTTCCTTTAAAGGGCAGGCTCAGAAATAGCAAAGGGTGAACTGGAAACAACAACAGCTGGGTCATTTCCGACCCTGATCCAGGAATTGCCAAAGTGCTCTGTTTTTTTCACCATTGTTTTTCATTTTCATGGTGCCTCCAAGCACCTGGGCTATGGCCAGGACCAGGAGTGGAAATACCAAATACTCCTGCTTTTCGTCTACTCTTGTGGGGTTTCCAGGCTGGCAGGAAGCAGGAGGCACCAGCAGTCATCAAAATAAGCCCATGCTCGTGAACTTTCCAGCCTAGGTTTGCAGACTTGAGAGATCTGAGCAGTTCAGGGAAGCAGCCAAAATGGTCTGAGCTCCGATTTTTTGAGGGCCCAGGTCTATCTCTGTCACACTCAGGAAGGGAGACTGGTGAATCACCAGCTGTAGTGCCTGCAGCATTGGAGTTTCCTTTATGCATTTGCCATCCCAGTCCAAGCCCTTGTAGGATTGTGACATCTGATGCATTCACTGCACAAGCTGGAGGGGCTGCAAACAATGTAGTAAAATCCAGAGCAAGCAGTAGTGCAATAAACCAGGGCTGAGTTTCCTATTAGAAACACACTCATTCAGTGAACTATTTTAGCTCTCAACATTTCTTTCTGACCTGCACTCATTTTTCAGAGAAGAATCATACCTTTGGGCCCAGTCTAATGAGCTCAAAAGCACCATTCCAGAGGTGAGAGATGTTTTATACATTCCACGGGGCACAGAAGAGACTGTAGCTCCTACAGATATCAGATGGTTTTAGATCTGACATACTTTCCAACACTATTGTTCTAATCTGGCTATAATAGATTGACCTCCCAACATGGATTTCAAATCCCTGATATGCTGAATTGAGGTCACACCAGATTAACCCTGGCACTTTCCACATGTAAGATTGTGGGCCTGTTTGTGTTTATTCAGAATCCTACTCGTCCACCCAAGTTTGAAAAAAAGATTTTGTTCTTTTTCTCTTTTTAAGTATTTCACTTCTAGGATGCAGCTCATCAGATCATCTTATCCCAGTATAAAACAAACCTTCCCTGACTGGTGGTGAGATTTAGGATTGATTTTAAAATGTTATTACTGATTTATGAGGCTTTAAATAATATTGGAACCGGCATATCTTTGAAATCTTCTTTCCCTTAATATCCCTGATCAGTTTTTAAGATCTAAGTCTGGAGATTTATAGGGCTGCCCTAAATATAATTTAGAGTCAGTTGTGACTTATGCTTTTAACATTTATGCTACTAGATTTTGGAAGCAATTCTTACTTTGCACTTTAGGGAAATAGGGTTTCGTTGTAAACTCAAAGATTAGCTGTTCAGCAACAGAGCGTATTGGGTCATAGGGAAATGTCATGCAAAGAAGTGATATTTCTACTAAGAAATGCAATTTTGCTTAAATAAAAAATAAAGTAAAAACAATTGAAGTTCCCAATTATTTATTGGAAAGACAGGAGTTGAATTGATCTGGAACGAGGCTATTGAGTCCAAGATCATCATTCTATACCAGCAGGCACTCACAAAGAGATGCCCCTTTTCGTCTTCCAAGTGGCTTACACACGTTCATCTTTATAGTCGCCCTGTTCTGTATGTAAGTATGATTCATATTTTCCAGCAAGGTGGAGTGCTTTAAGTCTCCTTCAGGCCCTTTGTGCCACTCCCTAGGTGTCAGGCAGGCTGCTCTAACTTGTGTGCTTTCCTCTGCTGCTCCCACACTCTCCAGGAGCTGCTGTAGCGGCTTGAGATTGCTGTGGCATCCTGGATCCCCAGCCCCATGGCCATGCCCCTGCACTGGGAGGTGTTGGTGGGAAAACTGCCAGAAAAGCAGTGTTAGTGCAGCTTTGCACCAGCGGATTGGTGCTCAGCTGCCCTGGCACACGAGCTGAGCTGGTCCATAATATGTCCCCTTTCCTGTAGCAGCGGGTCGGAGCATTCTATCACAGAGACAAGGCTCCAGCACCATCTTGCTGTTAAACAGCTTAATCTGGGTTGGGTGAATTTTATTAGAAAGCAGCATAACTGCTTTTAATTCCCTACAGATGATGTACTGAGAGCTGTTGGCTGTAAAACAATCCATATCAATAGACATTCTGCTACTAAAAGTTCCTTTTGTGTCTTTCATGGTTGCTAGGCTAAGAAATGAAAAGGCACTAAAAGCTGCCTTGCTCCATAAAGAAAGCCATCAGGGGTTTATAATAAAGCACAAAGGATTCCATATTGCATTTAACTTTCGATTAGCAGGCAATAAATACAATGCACAGACTGGCCGGGCGCAAGAGGTGCCCTGTGCAGAGGCTTCATGGATACAGATCACTTCCCTTTCACCCGTCGGACTGAGACCAGTGCACAAGTCTGTAGTCAAAGCACTTGGTTGGTGTCACGCAGCTGATGAGACGTGCAAAGGCAGCACATCTAATTTGGGGGAGCTGTCGTTCTCCGCTCCAGGAAGGGCCTTGTCTGAGCAGGGAGACGCTCCCCTGAGACGGCTGACACCCCAAGGTGTCAGGAGAGGGTCGAGCAAGTTCTGACGAGGAGGATTTCAGCTGGTAACAGCTGAGAGCAGAGGCCCTATTTAAAAAGAAATTTGAGGCCCTAGCCAGGTTTGCTTTAGACAAATAAAGCTACTCCCACTTATCGTTATGGTCCCTAGCCTCCTGTTAGTGTTGGTAGTGTCTGCATGTAGACAGTGCTTTGGGGCTCCAGCTGCGCTCAGAGTCCCTTGTGCTGGGCACTGCACATCCGCCTGGTGAGAGATGGTCCTTGCTGGGCTCCCAATCCACCCAGAAGAGATGAACAAAGGGTGGGAGGGAGGCAGGGTTATCATCATGCGAGCTGGGTAGGAGATTAGATGAATTTTTTTGCTAACTTTCTTTTCCATCTCAAGCTTTTGTATTCAGAAATTTTGCATCCTGCTCCAATTATGCTCTCCATTTTACAGACAGGGAAGGGAGGCCCAGAGAGACTAGGAGACTCACTCATGCTCACTCAGGGCATCCATGACAGAGCAGGAGTCTTATTCCAGCACCACACCTTCATGAGCACCCTCCTCTCCCAATGCCAGCTCTGAGGAATGCTGCAAATCTGGACATAAAGCTACTGAATTCTCTCAGGGGAATGAGACCAGCTTTGTAATGGGCACAGCTGCACCAGTGCCAGAGCTGTCTCCTTGGAGAGGCGGAACACCGAGCAGGGCATGGAGCAGGCTAATGGCACGTGGGCGGGAAAGGGGAGGGATGAAGTCGGTCCTACTGTTGCTGACTGAGCTGCGCCTGCTCTGTGGAGAAAGGGCCATTAGTTTGGCACCTTCCGGCACAGCTAGATGGCCTGTAGAGGCCAAAGTATGACAATAGTAGTAATGCAATAAGGTAACAAACTTCCAAGGGGAGTTAGGAGCCATAGCGAATCCCATTAGGTGCCTATCTGCAACTTTAGGAGATTGATTACCTTGGCAAATCCCCATTTCTTTCTGAATCAACATTTGCCAGGAAAATTAAAGTCCTAGGTCCCATACAAGCAGCTTCAGGGGGTTGGTGACTTGCTCCCTCCGTGTCCTTCTGGTGCTACCCACACAGTAACTAGGGGGCACCAGTAAGAGATGTGGTCCTGGAAGGCGAATGTGAAGAATGAAATGATACAATAAACATTGTGTCTAAATATCCAAACAATATTAAGATGTTGGCTTCCACTGAGCTTAATGTCAAGATGTATTGACCTTCAGGTCGGTATTTTCCTTGAGAGAAAATAATTCTTGAAGTTCATTGACTGATGACGTCAAGATGTATTGTGAATGTTTTCGTTAGAAACTCCGGGAAGCTTTCCATTTTGGTTATGGATCTCTGCTTTGTGAAACACTCAGAAGTGGGGAGAGTTAAGAGTTGAGAAAGTTAATACATAGTTGAGGAGCCAGCCTAGATAGGGTCACAAGTCGGGAAGGAACCTCCTCCAGCATAGAGTCCAGGCCTTTGCCAATACAAGCAATCCCACCCTATAATCCCATTTGTAAATTCATCAGGCTCCATCTGAAAACTAGTTAGGTTGTTTGTCCCTGCTAACAGATGAAGCATTTGAATAAGCCATCTCGTAATTTAATATTATTCCAGTTCTCGGTATTAGTGACCTTTGAGAAGGTCAGCATTAGAATAGAAACGTGCTGACACATCACATGACTGTTGCTAGCCAACTGTGAATCTGCAGGTAAGAAATTATGTTAATAAAACAATAATTACATGCACTATGCCCTGGGGAGATGGCAATGCAATCTTTTTCAGGGAAAAAATCATAACAGAACTTATTATTTCTTAATGATATTATGAAACAGCGATGAGAGATTGGAGCCGTGGCACCATCACAGAGCTAGTTTGCTGGTCTTGTTTCCACTATAGCACAAAGCTCTGTTCACAGGACCTAATATCTTAGATGGATCTGGAATCTGATTTACAAGTTGTCATCCCGGAAGCAATTATTTTTTAAAGGGTTTGAATGTTTTAATGCAAAATTCTGTTTTAGTTCAAGGATGGCATCCCCTCTCTTGCCCTGTTATTACATGGTGTTAGAAGCATTCTTTTTTTGTTTGGTTGTTTGCTTCCTTAAAACTTCTTATGTGTTAAGGAAGGGGAGAAGTTTGTGGACATTCATTTCACACTGGGAAGTAATAGCCTGTAATCACTAAAATGTGCATTATTATATATTATTATTATTATTATTAATTGTGGGAAGCCAATAAGTAAGCACCATTCTACAGCAGAGCAAACGGAGGCCTAGGAGGCCTGATTCTGTTCCATTGTGATCGATGGGATTTTTGCCACTGACAGCAATAGCAATAGGAACAGCCTCAGAACAATCCAGGGCCAGATTGTGGGGAGTAGCATTTTACACCATGACTAGCTACACTGAAGTCAATGAGACTTCTCTTGGAGTCAAGTACTAGTCACTGCGAGCAAAGAATCACAGTCTGGCTCTGTGTGAGTTGGCTAAGTGAGCTAGAAAATCAAATCGAAAAGGATCTTTCGCTTAATTATGGGAACCATTCGCATGTAGGCTGCTTATTTAAAAGGAACCTGTACTTTGTCACTTAACCTATGTCACACTTTGTTTCACCTGTTTTGTCTGTGTCTGAGTTAGGGCCCAGTTTTGCAAAATCCTTCATCATGTGATCCATTCTTATTCGCATGGATAAGGGCTATTTAAGGGAGTAGGTGCCTGCAGGACAGAGCTGTAATTTTGCATGATTCCAAGTGTATTGTAGGTTCGCCTTTCCTAAATACAATCACATGGCAGCACTGTAATGTGAGGGTGGATTTTGTGTTCATGTATTTTGTCTCCGTACACTTCAGATTAACAGCTGAAGGATTTGTTTTCTTTTGGATCAACTGTTATAACAGAGACCTAATTACAAAGGGCTAATTAATACCCTGAAGTAGAAACAAAAACGGCTTGTACCTATGTATGTTATTAAGTTCATAATATTGATGGCATTGTGAATAGAGCTGTGAGTAAGCAATGGTACAACATACTTTAGGATGCAACAAATTATAAATCAAGGTATTCAATCTTTAGAAAGCCTACACATTTAATTATCTAGCAAGACCTTCAGGGAAAAGAATTTAGAACAGTAATTGTCAATTTGTCCTCTGTATCCAAGGGCAAATTTAACAGTGAGAGGACATGGTTTTTTTTTACTTTTTGTAATGCTGATTAGCAAAATGTACTGAAATCTTCAAAATTAATGATGCTCTTCCTCTCCAGTCTGAGGTGCTGTTGTCTTGGAGAATGTCCTGGATTTTAGAGTTATCTTGGCTCTAGTAATGTTAGGGACTCAACAGATTAAAAAATCCTTACTTCTAGTAAAGGAAAAAAGCCACTGGAGAGAGAAATTCAATTTTGACAAAATGGACCTATTGTTGCTATGTTAAGTTGTCCCCCGCAGCTGGAACTGAGCCCAGCATGTCCTAGCAGACAAGGGAAACACACCAATCAGGCAACTGCTTCTGCAAATAGTAATCTCAGAATCCGCCTGTTCTCTCCTGTATGAAACTGATCTGTGACAAAATGGGAATTCTCTGTAATATTTTGATGATGCCGATGTGTACCTCACTTTCCTTCCGTACTTTGAATTGTTACCCAGTGGTTGCTACAGAGCAGAAAACATGAGATGTTGTAGCATGTAACTGTGTGACATAGACTAAACGGGTCATTAAAGGACTGGTTGAAGCTGACGTATCAGTGGAGGTCTGCAAAGATAAAGGAACCCCCAGGACTGAACAATTAATACATCTATAGGACTCTCTGGCAGGCAGAACATGTGAACTCAGCACGGGTCTGTAGGAGTTGGACGATGGAATGAAAGATGTCAGGTGAGAGTAAGCTTGTGGAGAAGACACAGCAGCTCTCATTGGGGACTGACAGACAGAGCCAGAAAGAGATTCTGCAGCAGCTTGACTGGCTCAAATGCTGGCTTGGTCAGAAAGACTATGTCCGAACCTTTGCTTCCCTGCGCCCATCCAGGGACTTCCCTCCCGATGCTGTGTCCAGCTGACTAATAAACCCTACTCTGTTCTGACAAGGCTGCCTGGGTGCATCAGGCCCTGAAAAGTGTGAAAGTCCCTGACCAGAGTCTATCGCAGTGGGACTCACCGGGCAGGGCTCATGGAGTGAAGCAGAAGTTCTGGAGCCTAGAGCAGTGGTGCTGGAACAATGTATATCGTGCGGGTTCTGGGAGCCATTGAATCAAACTGCAAATCCTGCATGTGATGGAAACCGCTTCAAGGCAGGGGTGCGTCAGCAGGTGAAGGGATTCCTCCAAAGGACCATTTGAAAGCTGGGATGTACCACAGATCCTGGGGATCCGTGATGCCATCCAATGCCCATCTAGGGTAAAATCTTGATCCCACTGAAGTCATTGGGAAAACTCCCACAGACTCCAGGAGGGGAAGGATCTCAACCCTGACTTGTGTGGAGACTTTCCTAGTGTAGTGTACACCTCCCACTATCTTCTGAGGTCACTCAGCTCAATCAGATTGACCAGCCTTAGGGCATCAATGGCTGGAATGTGTGCAGCGTACACAATTGAAAGCATTCAGCTAGCCATGAGGTTGAGTACTGGCTGAACGGTACCGGCGGGACACCTGCACCTATGTGAAGCCCCACTGACTTTTGTGGGCATCCTTTTGGGCACAAAGGTCTGACTGTGCAGAACAACTTGCAGGGCTGAGGCCACAGCAACAGACTGACCCTGAAGAGTGGAGACATTCTGATCTGGGTCCAGGTTTGAACTGTGTATTTCAGGCCCATGCCTAGCACAGAATATATGGCTGTTTACTGCCATCCTAAAGGAAAGGTGGTAGCAGTTTTTCCGGATGCTCACCCTCATTCCACTCACCCCCGAAGCATGAAATCAGCTATTATTTCCCTAGATTCTTGCGTACGACTATTGCCTTGCGGACATAACCTAGCCTGGGTCTGCAGGGGGAAAGGGTAAATGTGCAGTCTGGGTTTCTTTGCTCTTGCAGGTGCACAGCTGAGGTTTTTTTTTTTTTCATGTCTCACAAGGAAATATAAAAAAAAAATTGGAAAGGCAGTGCTGTCTAATGGCTAAAGCAATGTATTGGAATTCAGGACTCCTGGGTTCAGTTCCCATGTGTGTCTTGTGTGACATTAGGAAAGTCACTTACATTTTGTACCTCAGCCTCCTTATCTGTCAAATGTGCATAATAGCACTGCTTGCCTGGTGTCTCCTGTGAGCTAATTAACTAACATCTCTACAGCTCAGTAAAGAAATACTATTAGCCTTAAATTACTAAACAATCCATAATGCAGTGGGATGAATTAGATGACCCATAAAATGATACCTTCCCACCTACATGCCCTGAGGTGCAAACTCCTCTGCTTATCATCTGAATTCAGCCCATATACACAACACTGCACCTGTGTAGGAACCTAAAAAAAAAAAGAAATGTTTTTTTTTGGTGTGCATCCTACAGTATATTCACAGCAAGTTGGCTTACTACTGATGGGATTTCATGTTTATAGCTTCATGACCGTGTAACACGTCAACTGTAATAAGACATTTTATGTAGATTGTTGATCAATGGGAATTTACAGATACTATATATTTAATTTACATCACTGTAATATTGAGTTACTGGTACTCTGCAGAATAAATGAGGTTATTTTGCTGTGAGTGCTTCTGCTACTGAACTAAAGGAACACATGATTTTCAGCAGCAGAAATAACTGTTCTTGCACTAGAAAGTGAGAAGAGTTCTGATCAAAAGGGCTGTCACTCAAATGCTTTTCCTCCTGCATTTCACTTTCCTCATTGCTTGCAGATCAGACTTCAGATCCCTGAGGATGTCCCAGTGTGCAGTTCTCAAACAGGCGAAATGGGGGAAGAGCAGAATGCAGTGGTTTCCAGGCAGAGAGACTTGTAACTTTGTAACATGGAACTTTTCTCTTTTTTTTTCTTTCTCAACTGCTGTGGCACCATCACCAAATTCAATAGATAGAATTTTTGGAAGAAGGCATAAAACATGTAGTAAAACAAACTTGTAGACCTAAACATTTCTGAAGGATTTTTTGAAAAATCACAGAGATGGGCAACATTACTAGCTAGATAGATAGTCTGGATTTTAGCCCACCCTGGGAACTCCTCACTCTGCAATGAGAAACCACTGATACAAGATAGAGGTGTGAAAATCTTTTGCAACAGAACCTGAAGCTGGTCAAAAATAGCCAGACTCTTAAAACTCACTGTTTCTGAATGGTTTCCAAAACTGGGTTGTGACCCAGTGAGAATCTTTTTCTTTGTACAGGATGGTTTTATTTGGTGTCTTCACCATCAATTTATGGTTCCACTTGAGGCCATGGGGAAACTTGAAGATTTCCTATGGATTCAACCCCAAATGAAACAAAGCTCAATGGCTTTGGCTGAGTTTCACCATGAGTCTCTGGCCTTGTTTTCACCTGGGACTCAAACCAGAAATCAGGAGGTGTGAATCCCTGAGGACTGAAATCAGACAAGCCCTCTACAAGGTGAAATGAGGAGTTTCCCAACACTCTGTGTGGAAAGGAAGGCAGAGGTGGGACAAACCCAAAGAGACAGATTGCTGACAACAACCATCAGAAAACTTGAACTCCTCACCCTCTTTGCCCATGCCTTGTAGATGGCTACCCAACAGGCAGGGCTCTTCTGGACTAGCTATGGTGCAAAAGCACCTTGGGAAGTAAACAGCTGAGAGCTAAGTGGTGGCCACGCCATGTCACCGTACAGGGGCTGGGTTCAGCAGATGGGAATGCAGGTAGCTTTCCATCCCTGAACCATACACATACAGCCTTCATTGCCATCACAGAGAGACCCTGAACTAAAGTGGCCTCAGCAGTGTTGTTGCAACTTCCTCATCCAGTGAAATTTCCTGTTTATGGGAGAAGTGGGGGAGGGGAAGGAACAGCAAGTGTTTAAACAAATAGGTACTTAATTTTTTCATCTTGTTAATGCACAGCCAAGAAGATTTGTCCTAAGGCAAAGATTGTCCCCATTAAGCTAAGTCAGTGTATTTACGGGCTATCTGCTGTGCTCTGTAACTGTCGACAGTGTGAGTTACAGTCTGTTAGGGACACCTCTCACACGATTCAGACATTTAGTCATGAATTGCCATAGCTTGCAGTTTTCTGCCTGCCCTGCGTATTCCTGAAGTGTCCAGCAGGTAATGAGCCACAGCCAAGAATCTGGTTAGTGGGATATCAGTTTCCCATAAAGGAGGTGGGGACAGTTATGTTCGCTCACTTTCCTCCTTTAAAAAAGTTCAGGAGTCAGACTTCTATAGGATCTGAGTGCGGGTCAGGTCGGAGGCCACTGAAGAGCAAGTGGTCCCAGAATTGAGAATCACTGCTGGATCCCAGAGATCTGGCGATATTTTAAAGGCCATCATCATTTAACTGAGTTACAACAAATGACCCTCACTGTGGAAGAAGATACCACCACCCCTCTCTATCATCAGGACCTGCATCCCCAGGAAGGGGAATAAACGTTCCTTATGAAAGCACTGGCATTCTAAGCAGAAAGAGTTCAGAGTTTTGCTCTCAGTGCATTCTTCTAGAGGCACCATTAGCAAATGAATCTACCTCTAGGCACACTTCAGGGGGTAGGGTTGCAGAGTGTACATACAAATTAAGGACCTCAAACTGCTATCATTAAAGGCAAGGGCTTAATGTGCTGCAGTCGTCTGCTCCTGACAGGCTTTCATTTAAAGATAATGGACATTTTTTACACTCATTATTTAAATGCATCAGTTTCCACTTGACCTGTCTGAGCAAATTCTTGATGGATATTCAACCTCTTTTATAAATGTGGCTTATCCTAGGGCTTGAGGAGAAAATTAAACATTAACAAGAAATATAAAATGCAATTTGGGATTTTCATGAGTGGAAAAATTTCTAGTTACAGCAGAGACAGTCAAAAAGTATAGAACTACCTGCAGGGAGTGCAATGGGGAAACACCTGGCCCAGGGTCCACGAAGCAGCATAAGGAATTGTGGTAAATCCTCTTTGCACTGCCATGCAGTGAGTGGGTCCTAGATACCTGCTGCTGTCAGTTGCTTTCCTCACTCTCTGTGTAAGAAGTGCTCTCCAACCGTATGTGGTGTTATTGGAAAATAAAATCCTGACAGTTATTCTTAGCATAAGAGGCCATAGAGGGTAATTAACTGAGCTATTTGAAAAATGGAATTTCTGTCCTTTGGGAAATTCTGAGATTTTGAAATTTGGTTTCGTCCCAAATTTTGACGAAAAATGAAAATTTTGGAATTTTTCACAAAACAAAATATTCTGAAAATATTTAGTTTTGACCTTATCAAAATGTCCAGCTTCAACATTATATTATTTAATACATTTACATTGTTTTATATAGTCCTTTTATATTATATAATTTACAATATAATATAAAAGTCAAACTATTTCCATTATATATTATTAAAATTGATAGTGAAAACTAAATGTTTCAATAACATTTGGCAAAAATTTTGACAAAAATCTGGGTGTTCCTGTGAACCATTCTGATTGACTGGATGCCACATTTTCCATCAGAAATTTTTCGACCAGCTCTAGCCATGAAGCTCACCGGCACAGTTTCAGGAAGAGATTGCCCAGTGGTCGGCAAGGTCTTTCTCTCAAGGGTTAACGCATATAGCAAGGTGGTAATATTAATTCATAGAATCAGACAGTACACTGGAAAATGCCCCAGCTTGGTGCTTCAGCCCTCCCAAACACATCCTGCTTCCTCTGGGCATGAGATGGCAACCGTCTGGGTCTGATGTAATAGCTTCCTGCTGCAGTGGTGCCAGGGGTGAGCATGAGCTGCTTCACGCCGGAAGAGCACTCTAGAGCAACTGGTAATAACTTGAGGGAGCTGGGAGATCAAGATGCTTTCCCTTTTATTGCAGTCTAAACTAGGGCACCTTGCAAGTCCGCTCTTCCCCCCACCCTGCTCCTCTTGTTTAAGAGGAAGCCTCCACCCAACTATCTCCTCCTCTACAAACACACATCCGAGTCCCGGGTACCTAGTATTACCCCTTCCCCAACCTGTAGCAGTACAGGGACTGGAGGCTGGAAAGAAGGTTCCATGCTGAATCCTGAGTTTCCTGCTGGGCAGCTCCATTGAATGGGCTCGGAGTGGCTCTGAACTGGCCCTGACCGTCACTGTGGTGTATGGAGAAGATACAGGCCTGACCCACACATGTTGCACTGGTTTGCGTTTCTGCCTCTAATGCGTTTAGATTAAAGAGGAACATGTGGTTTGAGCTTTGGGGCAAATATCAGGTCGGTTCTCGCGCTGACACCCCTCGCAATATGAGGCAGCAGTGGAGTTACACTTTGGCTCAAAATGGCCCTTATAACTCGCACAATATTAAAGCAAATCAGTGGCCCTTACTCTGGGCACACACACACAGAGCCACCCTGCCATATTTTAAATTGAAAGTATCTGAGCTTTTATTACTATTTATTTCCCTTAGGCTTTTTGTAAAGTTGTGAGATGATAAAGATGATGAGGCTGGCATGGAAAGCTTCCTGGAATGAGCCACATTATTAAAAATGCTCAGTTTAATTCAGATTGATACCTGCATTTAAATAGAGGGCTTTCCCTTTTATAAATGAACTACATCTACATCACTGAAATCAAAACCGCTTTCATCACCACCAGTGATGGTAGGTTGAATTTCTGGGGTCACAGGTAGAGAAAGCTGCTCTCTGCTGCCCCGTTTTCATTTCCTATGAGTAACGCACACTGGAAGAGAGCTCTGCAACACAGGTAACACAGCACATTGCCCTTCCCAGCTCTGGGTGCTCACACACAACACCCTTTGGATGTTAATGATCCTTGCCTCTCATAACTGCTTGGGAGATTCATTCTAATTACCATTATTTCTGACAGCCTCCTCCAGTGTATTCTGAGTGCTCCGTTCAGGATCAAAAATCTCAGCTTTATCTGAATGATCCTTTTCTCTCAGCTGTCTTGACCTGTAGAGAATCAAAGCTACCTTTCCATGCTGAGCCATGGCTATACCACCATGTGCAACGAATCCTTTGCATTTGATCTCTCCAGCTTTAGACTCGGCCAGTACAGGAAGTGGTCTATGTAGCACCCTTCTCTCTCAGTCAGTGATGATGCAGTTTGTTAGGAGGCAAAGCTCTGATTGCTCATGATCAATAAAGACCCTGTGAAACTTTTTGCAGGATTAGGGTATTATCCTGGGCCACATTCCAGTTCACTCTGTCTGTTTATTTATGACTGATCTGCAGTTTCAGTTGGATATAGCATACTTCTTCACTTCCGGTCCCAAATGGTTGCTGCAGTGCTTTGTTAAACAGATGCTACATTTCATGGGTGGATGCAGTCATCTCCCTGTATGGTATGTATCATTGGCAAAGCACTTTGAAATCCTCTAGGTCATCATAGTTGTTATTGTGCCTCAGAGAGCAGGGCCCAGGCAGGGAGGTGTAAATGGGCAAGCCTGCTACTTTCTTGTGTGTAGGAGCTGATGGGACGGTAAATGGAATTCACAGCCTACGTCCTCAAGAGCTTTTCCTGGGGCTGATGTTTCCGTGGTGAGTGTATTTGGAATGGGAAAGTGGCGTTGGTAGATTGCCATCTAATTCAAGTGTCACTGGCTCAAGACCTAGAATTGGCAGAATTCTGAAACAGCAGGAGACTGGTGTGGGAGGTGAGCTATTCAAACCATGGGGGTGGGGCTGATGTTCTGCTCAGAGAGTCTCAGGTTTAAACAAAGCCAATAAGGCGGATAAGAATTATTATCCCCAGTCTACAGATATGGCGAATGAGGGGAAGTGACTTGTCCAAGTTCACCCAAGAAGTGAGAGACAACGCTGGAAATAGAAGCCAGGTTCCTGATTTACAATCTCCAGTCTCATTCAGCTAGAGCACAGATCTACATTCTCCTGAAGCCCTTGGCAAAGGAACACAAACACACAATCCAGCACACACACCCAGCAGAATTCCCTAGCCAGATATATAAAAACCAAACCAACCAGACTAAGGCAGCCTCTTCTTCTTGACATCAGATAACCTTATTAAATTCTTGTATTAAATTTAATATCTTTGATCAATCACAATAAAACTTGAGGAGATGAATTATTAAAATGAAGAATTGCTTTGTGAGGCTTACTGTTATTGTGCTACCTAAATTAAAAATATAAGTGCTGTTATTTAAAGGAAAAAATACTCCCACTGCCCTTAAAGCTATGTATATCATTTTAGGTCCAGCTAAAGATCACTGATAAAGAGAAATCACATTGCTCTCTTTACACACAGTAATTAAACAACCTGCTGTTTTCCTGAACTGTGAATTACAGGAGAGTTTATTGGTCCTCACCTAGCTGGCTCAACAGTGCACATTAAATTGCTCTTGATGTTATTATTTCTTAGCCTTAGATGGGCTTTCTCTAGAATGCTTGTTGCCATAGACAAAACGCCCAGGATTAATGCTGGAGCTAAACTACCCATGCTAGACGTTAGGGCTGAAGTGACAGTGGATGCAGTGCAGTTGATGCCATCACCCCTTTCCTCTCTCTGCTGCAGATTTACAGGATGCATCTTAGTTTTGGCCCTTGTGGTGTTCAGTCATCACAGAACCAAGGTGATTGACAGAGACCAGTTCCATTCAGTGTCTCAGTTCCATCTGCCTCTGCCTGACATAACAGGAGCCTCTTCAAGGTACAGTTCCTCACAACCCTTGGAACAATGGAGCGCTCTTAATGCAGTGCCCTGTTGGTCTTCACCTCTGAATGGGCAGGAAAAGGAGCTGGGAATGCTTCACGCATTCAGAGGAAAGAGGCGTCCCCTCCCACTTCCTGAAACACAGGGCTCCCCCTGCCCTGACTGCACCTTGTGAATTGCTGGGCCCAGCCCACATTTTCCCAGCGTCCCGTGGGCAATGGCAGAGGAACCGATGCGGTTCCTCAGCCTGAAAGCAAAAGACAAAGGCATCATCTGGATGCAGCTTTTCCAACTGGTATCAAATCAGCAGGCAGAGGGGCCTGTTGGGGGTTGAACTTGGAGGCAGGTGAGGTGCATTAACACGCCTCCCTCCCCTCCAAGATAGACTCCCGCTGAGCTAGGTTGTACCAAAGCAGCCCGCAGTGCCAGAAGGATCAGGAGGGCAGTCATTCCCCTCCGTGCCTGATCCCTGGCCACTCCTGAGGAATGTGAGAGCTTTAAAGAACAGTCATGTAAGAGGAAAAGTGACCTGAGCTCCCAGGGCTGCTTCCCACACCAATGAGGAAAGTTTGTCTCTCAGCTTTGCTCAGCAGGAGTCAGAAAGTACCAGCTTTTATCCCATTGGGCAGAGCCATTTTGGAAGTGGAGGAGGTGCGGGGAGCTGGAAAAAACTCTCCCCACAAAATCCAGCTTCCTGGTTTGGTGATTTCCCTGCAGATCTTTTGAGAATAGCCCAGCGACCAAGTTTTCTCTCCCACTTGCTCTCCTGTGACTCAGATTCCCTGAACTCATCCCAGAGGCCCATACTCCATCCATGTTTAAATCTGTCTTCAAGGCTTGTTAGCCCATGAGCCCTTCCATGAACCTTGATGACTTGTACAAAAGAATCCATGCATCTTGCTTTCTTTCTCCGACTCTCTGTCTACCTGTCTGTCCGTGGACCGTGAGCTTCTTGGGGCTTCTGCAAAGATCAGGAGAGCATCTCATGCACTGTGGATTCTACTACAAATAATACATAACAAAGGAGAGTAAGAATCTGGATCTGAGTTTCTGGAGGAACCTGGAATGGTTCTATATAAAATTGCATGTGAAAACCATGAGATACTTGGTGAAGGTGGTATGTTTTATACACCAAAACCAAGCAGCACTTGGCAATTTCAGCTGAACTGGGCAGGCTGATTTGAGTTCAAAGTTCAGAGCGAAAGTCAGAAGATGTGAATGCAAGTGAGGTGAAACTGAAGGAAAGAATCACATAACCATGAGCCAAAACCACAGCATGGTGTTAGTGCTCCTTGTACCTCGCCTGGTTTAAAGGGTCTGGACAATCCATTCATGGGTAAACATAAGCCCGTTTCTTTACCCAACATTAATGCACTGCTAAGCCTGCTGCTTTTATTTATTTTTTGTAGAAATAAAGATTGGCCAGAGAAGGCAGAGATCGGTCTGGAAAATAGGCTTTCAGATGCTATTTTATCGATTTTTTGAGCTTGTTTCAGTACTCAAAAGCCATGTGAGATCATGGCTATCGTTGATATAATTCAGTCATTATATGGAGGTGAAGGGAATGACTGAATTCACCGCATCCACGCAGGCTGTGAGAATTTTTGCAAAGTGCAAGGTAGGGATGAACAGCTGTAAGCTTGTGAAGAAATACGCAGACATCGGGTTCTCAAACATTTTTTATTGGTGACCCCTTTCACACAGCAAGCCTTTGAGTGTGACCCCCTCACCCCCGTGGGTGGGCATTAAATTATTTAAAAAAATTCACATTAACACATTTCTTTTGGACAAACGTTCATTTGCACAGAAAACACACTCCCCAAGATGAGAATCTGACACCTAAGCACATGTCAAACAATCTAGTGCCTTTTATCAGGCCCAGAGAGCTGCCATTGCTATGTGGTATCTCAGCATCTATCTGGTTTTTCTATGCAGGGGAAACTGAACAACCCCAATGCTGTTCTAGTGGATGCTGCTCTGTTTCTCTTTCTCTACCTGCACTGTAGAAGCTCCCTGACTTTGGAAGGAGATTGTGGAGTGATACTCGGAGAGGGCCCATTATCAGTCTGAAATTGCTACGTACGTGGCCTTCCCTTCAGATCAATGAACGGCCAGTGAAAGGATCCTGATGGTATAATGTTTCTCACTTGCATTTCACTGTCTGAGTGTCACTCATGATACTGCTGTCGGAGCTGCATGGATTGAATTCTATGAAAACTCATCTGAACTGTTCTGGCTTGGAGAATGTGCAAGCACTCTAGTTTGCCTGTGATATTAGAATTGAGTTTTGTGGAATTTAGCTCTTAATAAAAATCTTTCTAACTTGCTGCCAGATGCAGTGAGCTTGCAAAGGAGGGCTATCTACGAATCCCCTGCACTCTGGTTCTAAACAGTCTTTGGGCTCCTGGCACAACTTGGATTTACCCGCTGAACACATGAATGCTCGTGAGTTCTGTAGAGATTGTGAGCTGTAGCTCTATGGACAAAAACAGACACAGTTGGCTGGAAAAGTCAGAGAGGCCCCTCATCTGCCTGACAGGCTTATGATGCTGAGAGGAAAACTCAAACCAAAGATTTTTTTTTCAATTGACTATGTGAGATCTTCTGCTATTGAGATCGTCTTCATGAATAATAACCTTCACTGTAGTCTACGAGAACACACTTTCAGAGTTCAGCGCTGTGTTAAGGTGATAGATGAACAGATTGGTTTCAATAGCAACATTAACCTGGCTTTAGTCATTCTGACATTTAAGGGCTTTAACTACCCTGGAGAAAAATAGAACCATAATCAGAACTAGGGTTATTTTTTAGTTTGGCTGCAGCAAGCTGCTCCAAGACACAAGGGTAAGCAAAAGAGACCGAGCGAGAGAGACACACAGAGAAACTCCAGCAGCTCCTGCTACTTCAGCTAAGGTCTTTATTTACCCTGGGGATATATGAGCTAGGGCCCTTTGGCATGATAGCTAGTAGCAGTACTACCCGGGAGTCATGCACTGTGCAAGAGTTCTAACAGTGACTAGTTTAGCTGAACTCAAGCGGTGAGACGTGCTTCTGGGTGCCTGGTTCTGTCCCTGGAGATGATTGATGGTGGCTGGGCTGCCATCTGTGTTATTAGGAGGATTAAATGAAAGAAAAATAAACAAAAAGGAAAGAAACATTTTTCAAGAGATTTCTTCAGCGTTCTTTTTAAGCCCACACTGTGGAAATATAAATGATAGGCCAGAGTTTTTAAACTGTTTTTTAAACTTGCACCAACCTTATCAAAAAACCTGTCATGCTTTGGGTTTCTCATTTTTAGTAACGTTTTCCCAGCCCCTGCAGTTGTGTGCTGTTCCCGTCCAAAGTCTGGCAGGATTTCATCTCTATGCCGCCAAGAACAGAAACATCCCCATGGGAGTACTGAAGCAAGTCTAATGTTCTCGGAGACAACACAGTTGGGTTCCGGTAGCGGGGAAGTAACTCAGCTTGAAACCAGAAGCTTCACAAGTTTAGATCCTTCTGGGCCCCCCACTGGAGCATCCAAGAGGGCAGGGACTGATTTTCTAATATTTGTTTCATTCTAATTTCTCGAGGCCAATCTACGCGTGTATCCTGGTGGGACAGCTTTAGCCAGTGGCTGAACAAGGAGAGCTCCACAGTTAAGCTCTGGCAGCATCATGGACCCTCACTGGTAGGCCAGTCCCGGCCCACTCTTCTCCCCCAGAAAGACTCCTGCCCACCTGCTGTCCCCTCATCACTGCGCGCAACTGAGCAGGTGCAGAGTTGGGTCAGATCCTCTATCTGCAGAGTTATGCGATCAACGGAGGTGCTGATTTATAGCATCTGAGCACCTGGCCTCCTTTTGCTGGGGGAGAAGATGTAGGCTGTGAACTAGATGGGCTGAGGAGTTGGGTGGGAGGAAGACAGAGGACAAGATACTGAGAAGACGAGAGTGCCACATCTCCGCTTACAGGGTTAGTACACCTGAGTTTAGCTCCTTCTGTCTAACTGTCTGTCCACCCATCAAAACAATCCTAAGCTGCTCCCCTGGCTATGACAGGTGAGTGCCTTCAAAGCCTCGTGCTGATTTGGGATGTGGACTATTTTTCAGTTAAAGAAAAGCTTTCAAAGGAGATCCCAACCCACCTTCTGCCCAGAAAGAATGAATGGCATCAGTAAGAATCTGTGCACCTTTAGGGGTGAGAAGATGGGAGTGGGAAGGTCACTAACATTCAAGGAGCCTTGGTTCCATTAGCCACCTTGCATATTACATCCTGCGCATTAGCCATCAGTCTGCCTGTAATGGAATTCGGTTTTTCAAAGCTGGTCTCTGTTTGCTGAATACTCAACTACGTCGTCTTGTTCTTTCATTGCATGATTGGACAAGGTGTCATTATGCTGATTGAAACTAAATTCAATTTCCTGGAGGGCTCATCTTTGCTCCTCATTCCTGTAATGTACATGGCTCCATTCTCCCAGTTAAGTACATATGCCTTTGCTTGGCTATTATTCTAATTTGATAACATTACATTTTACAAAATTAAGCTTGAAAAAATATAATAAAACCATCAAAGACTCAGGCCCTAGCATTGCAGAAGGGCCAGGGAGCTCTCAGAGATGCAGGAAAACTTGGATGTGAGTGTAGGAAGACATGGATCTTTCTGATCCTCTCTATTACACTGACCCTCCTGGAATCTGATTTAACTATCTCATCACTCTTTCACTCGATTAGTGACAGCTGGAACCACAGCTAGCAACTGACACTTCATAGATTATTACATGGAGCAGTTTTCTCCCAGCCTGGTAAAATCAGATGTTACTGCTGGGTGGAATTGGAACATAAAATGCAGTGATGGTGGTAATGAGGATTTCTTTGGACCCGGTGCATCGCTGGCTGTTGTCAGAGGATGACTTTTTAAATTTCTCACCCCTTTAGCGGCCCAGTTCTGCCAGGCATTCAAAGCTAGTTTTTCAAGGCAGCTGGCGCTTGGGCTGGTGGGAGCCAGAAATATCTGATGCTGAATTTGGCCTTTAGATTTTATACTATTAAAAATAATTGGAAATTGGGGTATGTCCAACCTAAAGGGCAAGTCATCCTAACACACCAAGGCTGCTGTCTTTCTCGGTTACTTCCCTATATGTTTAATTCTTATTGCTATTGCCTCGAAGACATAACAAGTGGCTCCCTTTTCCTTGTTGGGACATGTGGTTGCATTTACTTTCCTGGGCTATCTGACATTTTTAAGAATCGCTGTTTATGTCAATAGTTGGCTTGCTGGGCTGACAACTCCTTGATTTTCTTCTTCTACCCCCAACTCTTTTTGTTTGCAGGAGTTCAGCTAGTCATGAGATCTTCAGTAAATTGGGACAGTACAGAACTGTGTTTTAATTATGATTGGACACAGTGATTTTTATACAGTCACGTGATCCTAGGTATTTGTAGGATACAGTCGTGAGCATCGCTTTATCATCCAGCCAAGGACTAATTATGTGCAAGGTTAGAAATATTTTCTCCACTAACTATAGTAAATGAGCAGAACGGGCAGGCATGGTGCATTGACAAATGAGAAGTTCCAACGTGGCCTAGCCTGTCAATGTACAGTATGGATTCAAAAAAGGCAGAATTAAGGGAGAAGATGGATAGAGAACAAGTACAGAAAAGGACTGAGACTAAGCCCTGGTCAACCCTTGACTTGTAAACACGGCGCTCAGAGGTGTGAAACATTCGCCATCCCCTAAGTGCCGCAGTTAAGCCGACCTAACCCCTGGTTTTGATGTAGCTAGATCGATAGAAGAATTCTTCCATCAACCTTGCTACTGCCGCTCAGGCAGGCAGATTATCAACATGGATGAAAACCCCTTCTGTCGATGTAGGAAGTGTCTTCACTACAGTGCCACAGCCGTGCTGCTGGAGTGCCCTCAGCGTAGACGTACCCTCGAATTTCAGGCGCAAGGGCTGGCAATAGCTTTAACTTTTCTGTAGTGCAGTCAGTAGGGTAGGGGTCACTGACAGAAACTAGGTGGACCATTCTTCTGTTTTAGCAAGACAACTGCTATGAGCTAGCTTTAAATCAGGATTTCCTGACATCTGTGGATAACAGCCTTCAAAAGTTCCATTAACATATGTGAGTTGAATGCTCCTTTAAAGGGTGGACATCCTCTTGCCTGATTTAATGATGTACATTTGCACCAGAAGTGTCTTCAGGGGTACTGGTTTCCTTACCACTAGGGCTAAACTGGAAGGGCTAGCTAGAATACTGACATCTCCGGAGTACCGAGTTAGGCTTTCTCTTGATGTAATTGCATTGTAGTGTGTTATGTTCTCACTGAGGACAAATAGCTTCCAGGATGGTGATGGTTCAGTGGCCAATGGGTCATTTGAACTTTGCTGGTAGGGTTACAGCACCCAGAGGAGCTTTACTGTTAGCATGATCATGACTAATAAGATTAGCAAGTGAGTGCACAAAGAAAACTTCAGGGCATGAATCCTTCTGCATGTAGCTCTGTGTAAGTCCGGGGGACAATGGTTCTTTCTGAAAGTGCACGATGAAAGCTGGATTCCTGGGGCTGCAGACTGAGAAAGGCAAAGCTAAAGCGAAGTGGAGGAAAGTGGCCCGTCTCTCATGTTTAAAAAAGATAAATTAAAACTCAGATAGGTGCAACAAAGGGCTACTAGGATGATCCCAGGAATGGAAAGCCTACCTTATGAGAGGAAACTCAAAGAGCTTGGCTTCTTTAGCCTAATCAAAAGAAGGGTGTGAATAGATATGATTGCTCTCTCTAAATACATCAGAGGGATAAATACCAGGGAGGGAGAGGAGTTATTTAAGTTAAGCACCAATATGGACACAAAAACAAATGGATATAAACTGACCATCAACAAGTTTAGGCTGGAAATTAGATGAAGGTTTCTAACCATCAGCAGAGTGAAGTTCTGGACCAGCCTTCCAAGAGGAGCAGTGGAGGCAAAAAACCTAAGTGGCTTCAAGACAGCTGGATACGTTTATGGAGGGGATGATGTGATGAGACTGCCTACAATGGCATGTAGCCGAACTGCGACCACTAGCAGCAATTATCTCCAACAGCCAGTGATGGGACACTAGATGGGGGCGGGGTCTGAGTCACTACTGAGAATTCTTTCCTAGGTGTCCAGCTGGTGGGTCTTGCCCACATGCTCAGGGTCTAACTGATCTCCATATTTGGGGTTGGGAAAGAATTTTCTCTTAGTCAGATTGGCAGAGACCCTGGGGTTTTTTCGCCTTCTTCTGCAGCATGGGGCACGGGGCACGGGGCACTTGCAGGTTTATAGTAGTGTAAACAGTGGATTCTCTGCAACCTGAAGTCTTTAAATAATGATTTGAGGACTTCCTGTAACTCAGCCAGAGGTGAGGGGTCTATTACGAGAGTGGGTGGGTGACGTTCTGTTGCTTGCCATGTGCAGGAGGTCAGACTAGATGATCATAATGGCCCTTTTGGCCTTAAAGTCTATGAGTCCCGACAGGGACATTTGAGAAGAAATGATGTGAATTGAATGAAGTCTTTTATTGACAATGGAGCTGACTGCTGCAGAGCTGCATGAATGCAATCAAGAGTAGGATCTGGCTTTGTTAGATGCCCTTGAGATGCCTGTCCTCATCTGAAAGTAGAAGTGATGGAAGTTTGATGCAAGCTGAATTGGCAGTGACCACATCCTTTCTTGGAGCTCAAAGCAAGTGAGTTCTGGTGCTAGTGAGGTACTGGTTGTCTGTCGTGCATGTTTTCTAGTGTTCTTGTTCGAAGCTTAGAACTTATCTCAAAGAAGTGCAGAAAGAGCCAGTGAGAACAACATTGCAGGTGACAAGGAAAGGACAAATGCATCAGAGAACCAGTGATAACGGGCAAGGGCTCATCATGTTCCACCCAGGCAAATGTATTTGGAACTGTCTGGGAGGCAAACAGCTGTGCTGTATGCGTAAAACCTGCAAAATGAGTCCGAGATGAAATGCTGCTTGAATTCAGTGAGCTTCAAAAGGAGAGTGGTGCTTCCTGGTGTTAGAAGCCAAAGGGGTTTCACTTTGTTTTCTGTTCTGAAAGACAAGACATTTAAATTTGATAAAAGGAATTATATTTTCAAATAGTGCATAGGTAGCCTGTGGAACCATCATCACAAGGTATCACTCACACCAGGACCTTGGCAGGATTCATGAGAGGATTAGACATGGTTAAGGAGAAAATCCAGTGACAGGGTTTTTTTATTTTTTGGGTTTTTTTTAAAGGGATATCAGTCCTCTACTTCAGGGCATAGGGCAGGGAATAGAAACTTCCCCTATGTGGAAATTGCTCCATAATTGTCCACTATAGTGTTACTTGCACCTTTCCCTGAAGCATCTGGTACTGGTCACTGTCCTGTACGAGATGCACCACAATCTGATTTTAAGGGGGGATATGTTATCCTATTCCTTTCCAGTCTGGGAAATGCTGTCAGTCTCATGAGAAATCCTAACCTTGCTTACTGTTGAGCCAGACTGAAGAGGTGTAATAAGCACCTGTATTTTAGGGTACTTGATCAAAAATAAACCACCACAATTTTTTGCATTTCTCACCCATCACTAATTTTCTCTATACCCTTAAAAAGAGCTTTGAACTGCAGAGCTGCAGATATTTTCCTCTCCCCATATCTCCTGTGTTGACTCTTTCCATCACAGCTTGTCGCTTTCTCTGTTTGCAGATATCTCGGCAGTGATATATGAGTCTGCTTCCAAAGGACCTCTGGCTGGAAACAGAACTTGTGTGATTGATTGCCTGGGTACAAGTTGCTTTGTAGCGGTGGGGTGGCTGTAACTTGGTATTAAACTGTTTAGCATTACACTGTTTCTACCCCCCAAGGGCTGAACCTTCAAGAAAACAAGTTTGTTTGGGTCAGCCTAACGTCATGATGTATAACACACAGACTGCAGGGTAGACCCCTGCGCCACCGTGATCAAGGTGATCACACTAGATCTCCAGCTGCTAGCTCCACCTTTAGTTAAGTTTTCCTGGCACTTTCCATTACAAGACCCTGTTTTCAGTTGCTTGTAACTTAATCGGATTTTAACCATGTGGGCTGACATTTCACGTTTGCCCATCATTGGTCTCAATATTTTTACTTTAATAAAAGTTAATTAATTTTTAGCTTTCACGTTTTCTAGGGAATAAATACAGGATTTAATTGTGCTCTTCACATGCACATGGAGCTTCCATTAGCACTAGGGTGACCAGATAGCAAGTGTGAAAAATCAGGCTAGGGAATGGGGGGGAGGGGGTGTAATAGGCACCTATATAAGGCAAAGCCCTGAATATTAGGACTGTCCCTATAAAATTGGGATGTCTGGTCACCCTAATTAACACCAATGAAGAGAAGAATCATGGCTTTATGGTTAAGGCTATGGGTTCATTTCTGAGCTCTGCCCCACCCCAGTCACCAATAAAATGGGGCTAGTAATGTTTTTCTACCTTCGCCGGTGTTGTGCAGTTAAATTAATGGATATTGTGAGATGTGCAGACACCATGGTGATAAGGTGCCACAGAAGAGCCTATGGATACACTGAATAATAAAAACAAATCAGTGAATATGAAGAGGAAAGAGACTCATTAAGGTTGGGAGGAAAGGTCTATGTGGAAGTGGGGCATATATGAAAGGAACCTAAAGGCGCCTCCCTCAGATATACAGGGGAAAGTAATGCCCTTTGGACAGGGAATAATGGTAACACATCTGCAGATTGCGTAGGAGTCTCACATTGCTTCGAGCCCTCCCAGTCTGTGCAGTGGCCTCAGGAATCAGCCTGATGACACTGTTACCCATGCCCCCAGCTCAGCTCCCTCCCACGTTCATGTTCTAACCAAACCTGTTCCTAAGCAAACTTCCTGTGCTGGCTGCTGCTTCCCAAGTGGGTTGTGAAATACACAGCACAAGGCAAATAGTATTGATGAATTCTGCACTTCTTCTCCCCCAAGGCATACGTTCTATGCAGATATGAAATGCACCAGGCTCACTGTTGCACACCAGCAGCAGGTTTGAAATATTAATGCTATATTGACTCTCGAGTTTCCTTTGGCATCTGAAATTAATTTCATTTTTGTTTGGACCATGATGGATTTTAACATACGATAACAGCAAACCTTTGCCAACCTTAGGCAATTTAATAACCAAAATCTTTGATTAAAATTTTTAATAGCCTGGAATGATGGAATGGCTCCTATCCATGATAAATTAAGCTCCTGCCATTCAAATTTATATACAGTATAAACTCTCTTTATATGCAAAATCTATCCCCTTCCCAGCCCCCAAAATATAACCATTTAGAGCAGAATGTTTCCTACGTCAGTCCCAGCACTTTGGTATAATTGCACTTTTTTTTTTTTTTAACAGTCACATCTGGGCAGGCGGCATTCCAGCCCTTCAGCTGTGTCAGTTGCTGTTCCTCTAAGGAGTGGAAGGACATGCCATGGAGGCATGGGGATTGTACCATTCCGATGTGTGCGCGCTGTGAAGCACTGAAGACCCTCAGGATGTCAGCAAGCTGCCTCTGCTTCTACAAATCTATGCAAAAAAACCAACCAACCAACCAAACAAACAAAAAAAAAAAAAAACCCCAAAAAAACCCCACCAACAAAAAAAACCAACCCATAAAACCAGGCTGCCTAAACAGAGACTGGAAAATATCATTCAAAGCTTCCAGAGGGCAACAAAACTAAATAGGATTTAAACCCTGAGAACATCTCTTACTGCTGCTTGTTTAGAGCCAGATCCTACAGCCCTACCCAGGCAAAATACCCACTAAAGCTGATTAACTGATTAAAAAGTCCAGCACAAAGTTGGCCAGCTGTGGCCTGGAGATGTTCTATAGCACCTTTTTTACTGATGGATCACAAAGCATTTTAAAGGCGATATGTTCAGGAATCACTTCACCCACCACTGAAACTCAGCCAGTGCTTCAGTAATACTCAGCAGCTTTTGAACAACCCACAGCAACACTGAGCAGCACTTCCATTCAGGACTGGAAGTGAAGTCAGATATTGTATCCAGTTCAAACTGCAGTGGGAAACCTAGGTGGCAGAATGTAATGATCCAGAGGGGAATTTGGCAAGGACAGTGGGGTTAACGTTCCTTTTTTGCAGCATGAGCCATAGGAGTTCCACGTGTACAAAGGCTGTGGCTTTATCTCACGGATGACACTTACAGCAGCAGAGCGACCCACTTGGTAAATTAACAACAGTGCTTTTTGCAGCACCCTGTGTTTTCCTGGGATGTCTCCTATCCAGGGACAGAACTATCAGGCCTGACCACTTAGCCCATGAGAACAAACGGGGGAACAGTTTGCATGGCAAAACAGCTGCCCATGAGAACTTTCTTTTGGCCGTGGTGGATTTTTAGCACCAGACTGTTCAAGGCACTCCTCACCAGTTGCTAACAACTGGCAGATGCAATAATTGATATGTCAGGTTTAAACTGCTTGGTTTTGTCCCTTTTAAGGTCCAAGTGGAAGCTCCACCCACGCCATGTGTAAGTTTCTTTCATTTCGGAGATTCTCAAAAGTTTTTTTTTTGCACTTCTCAGCAATAGAAGCATCTGAGATATTTTACAGGATTGTATTCCATTTATAGACACCACGGTTCTGGCTACATATTCATGCACTGTGAGTAAAAGACATACTTCTGTGTAAAAAAAAACGTGTGTTCCTATTGAGGTTAAAAAATAAAGTCTCCTGGAGAGAGTACAGTGTGTGTGTCTCCTTGGTAACAGTTTGCAGCAACTCTGAGAGCAAGATGACTGCCGTCTATGCACACAGGCGGAGATCTTTGGAAATTTGAAGGTGCCACAATACAGAATGAATAGCACTGCAGGTCCATAGCTCCTTTTTCATTTTCTTTCCTGCTAATGTGGGTATTCATTTTCTTAAGCACTGCAAAGGAGAAAATGTCAAGGATTTTCTTTTGAGTCAGAGCTTGCTAGCTGTCTGTCTCTCTCTTTATACTATTATAACATGGGCATTTTAAAATGACATCCATTTTAGGTCTTGGAAGAGATGGGAGATAATCCCACAGTTTCAAGTCCCATAAATAGATTTAGATGCCTGACGAAATTGAGCCCCTCCCCGCCCCATCCTCACCCAATCTTGGCAAATCATTACAAGAGAATGAAGGAATTACAGCTTTTTATGATGACTCCTCCAATGTCCTAAATCCTAAACGTAAAGTGGAAAGCAATGACAAAACATAATCCCATTTCACATGGCCACCACTTTAGCAGAGGGAGAATTAGGGGACAATGAAAAGTAGCTTTGTTTGGGGGTGGGGGAGGACGTGCTGATCACAAGGATCTCAGCCCACAGCCCTGGAGGGATGTAAAGGGAGAGAAGGGGAGGTGTAGACAGCATTAGAAGCAGTGACTTCTGTCTCCCTTTTCTCTGAGGGGGCAGGGAGAGGACAGGATCCAGCAAGGATGGAGGAACAAGTCTGACGAACAAATTCCTGAGTTCAAGGACCAGAAATTATTTAAACACATAGGCTCTTGGGAAGCACTTTCTAAAAGCAGAACAGTGGGTTAGACAATGGAGTAAATTGTCAAGGGAGGCCCTGGGATGCATAACAGGGGAAGTTCTTGGGGCAAAGGCTAGGCTAATGGGCAGGCTGAAATCTCTCAATACAGTCACAGAGGGGGATGGACTGCAGGGCATTAGATGTTCTTTCCAGGCCATGGAATTATGAATCATGCCTACTGACCAATTCTTACAGACCGTGCAAGGCCAGAGGGGGCATTTTAATAATGAAAAGCAAGGTCAGCAATAGGAGAAAAAGGAGGCGGAATGGCTTTAAGGTTTGCTAATGGAATACAGGACCTTCTGCCTGCAGGTTACCGGTTCAACTCCTGCCCAGGTCAGTGGTAGCTCAGAGCCTTTACCCTCCGTGTGAAATGACTGGGTGAGTTTCAGTTCAGTTCTTAGTACGAAGTGTCCACACAACAAAAAGGGCTTGCATTACTGGTTCTAAGCCAAGACTGTGAACTCCTCCTTCAGCTTCAGAGGTGCCAGGTTAGGATATAGGCATGTTAGTGGGTGCTAGTGGGGTACAAGTTTCAGTTTCTGGGGATGCGAGCCTGGCACCTCTGATTGGCACTGAGCGCACTTTAAGAACTGTAGTAAATTAGGGCCGAGAGAAATCAGAGAGGAAAATGCTATGGCTGCTCGTATGTGTCAGCTCAACCCTACAGGCCTTACTAATATGAGAGATCCTCCTGAAGCCATGGGACTTCTCACACGGGTAAGACACCTGCGATTTGGCTCAGAGTGGCCGGATCTGAGCCAGTTTTGTAGAATTCTTGATGATTATTGTTACTCTTTATCATTTGTATTGTGATTCCACATTGCGCTGGGTGCTGTAGACACACGGAGTAAAAGGCAGCCATTGCTCTGAAGACCTCACAGTCCAGTTCAGACCAGGTACAAGAAGTGTGTGTAACCAACAACTGGGAGAAATGAGGGGGAAGAGGAAAGGAACAATAAGAATAAGATAGCTACGTCTGATGCCTATGTAAATGCTTTTTAACATCACAAAGGAAACTGGCCATAGAGAGGACCAGCCATGTTGCTGTTATGATGTGCTGCAAGAAAAAGCTGCCCAGCACCTGCCTCTGCAGGAAAACAAAAAATGTTTAGCGCAAGCAGAATAAAGGAATGTATCAGAGACAGCTCTAAGGAGAGCAGCACTCATTCATTTAAACCTCATTAATGGTTAGGATATGCGAGCAAAATCTTCAGAAAAATGCTAGGGCTGTGATTTCTCCTGATTTGATATTCCAGGCAGGTTTAAAACACCACACACAAATGACCCCAAAACGAACAGCTGAGGAAAGGTGAAGTTCAAACCACAGCTGCACCCGGCTGGCCCGGCGAGGAGCCTTTAATAATGCAAGAGCAATTTACCAACATTTCCGACAGACATTCTTCCTGGCAGCAGACTCAGCAGTGGGAGGGTGACACTCGAATTCTGGAAATTAAAAGCTACTCATATAAACAATCTCTGCAGCGCCCCGCAGTGGGGAGAGGGGGGAGGTGGAGGGGGAGGAGGTGGGATCCTAGTCAACGGAGAGGCCAGCAACATTCCAGAGGAAACTCAGCTCTGCTTCACATGAGAGAAGCAGCACATTCCCACAGGAGGATGCTGCGTGCTGGGTGGGCAGGGCACAGGGACGCAAGGCTCTGAGCGAGTCTTGCTGCTCCCGATGGTGCATGCGGCATGGAGAATGTATCCAGCGTACGCTCATATCTCCCCAAGTTATTTATTCCGGGACCTTTACTGAGGGATTTTTATGTCTGGCAGATAGGAAAGGGGTTTTGTGCAGCTAACGATAAATAGAAATGTCAGGCTAGGAAAAGCCAAGCTATTGATTTTTGCAGTTGCAGGCCTGCTATGTGGCATCTCAACATCTACGACCATGTGCGCCGCACAAGATTCTTCGCATGTGTTTTTTTGCATTAGTGAGTCATGTTGTCGGTCTTAAAATGGCTACATTTCCTTGATTTGGCGAGGTGATCTGTGGCTGCTCTGGTTGCGCATTGCAGCGACACAGGAGACAGAGGAGGGTGTTTGCACTGATAGCTTCCTTGGGAGCCTGATTGCCCCTGGAGCCAGTCAGGGGGAGGTCGCATCTTTGCGGGTTTGCTAAATAAACCAAATAATTGTTGTCCGTACCTGGCCCTCTTTGCGAAGGAGAGAGACACGTGCCACAGAAAGGCAAACTGCAGTAGCTTTCCTAATTCTCAGCTTGATGTGAAATGAGAAGCTTCTCTCTAGTTCTGTTCCCAAACACACCCAGCTCTTTGCCAATACTAGTCATGCTCCAGACCTGCTTAGATAAACAATATGAGAAGCCTCACTCCCTGTGCTGCTGGCATGGCTCGGGTGAGACTATCCATTGCTTTCAGGGAAAGACTTGGGTATGAGATTTCATGCACTGCTTTATGCATGGCAGAACGGGGTATCCGCTAGAGAGAAAGCTGTGGTCCTGATGTGGCTAAAGACTGGTGTTTAACCTGACATCCTGATCAAATTCCACCTAGATCATTATATGTGTTTCACTTAAAATTTCCTCTTGGTTTCAACTGGATGTAGTCTCTGTCTCTGAGACAGGTGGTGATGGGGGGGGCGGAGAAATCTATTAATTAAGGTCAAACTTTCAAAACAGCCATAAGGGTCATAATGAGAGTAGATGCATCCTGAGCACTTCTGAGAATCTGGTCTATATTTTGGTTCCTATCTGGGATGGCGCCCTTGGAAATCTGTCTCTCAGCTCCTTTGAAAACATGACCCAAGATGCCTGAGCCAAAGCCCCTTGAAGTCAGTGGCTGTTGTTCCATTTGCTTCAATGGATTTTTCATTGGGCACTGTGCTTCGGGATCCTTCAGGATGAAAGGTGTCATATAAATGCACCTACTTCGCAGGTAGTGTTTTGCTAGTTGGTTACCCTTCATTACATTCTCAGAATCCAATACGGATTATTTTAAACCAGCCAGTCTAATGCCATTTACAGTATGAGAGTTAAGCATCCTAATGCCAGTCTCACCTTCCATGTGATCATTGTCTAAGAACTTATTTTAGTTAATATATCTGGTTTTAAACAGATGCCAGTATAAACATATTGCTACTGCAAAGGGTTTGAGAGAGAGACTGAAAAGCACCATGGCATTTTAAATTGATTGAACATAATTATCTGAGCTGGAATTTGACCAGGAGACTAGGTCAACAGCTGGTTAATGGAAGTTGCTGGGGCTCAGTGTGGGTGCTACTTACACAAAGCGGTTTGCAGGACTTTGGCCCTGTTCTCCAAACTGCAGAACCACGTTGCATCACTTAGCACAAGGAAACACAAGGGAAGGATGCTCCTTTTCTTGTATTACCCCGTTCTCTATTACTTCCACTGTCTCTTACTCTTATTATTTTACAATAATGTTTCCTAATATCATGCTTGATTTTTAAATTAAATTAAAGTTTTCCATGGAACCATCCACCTTTCTTCCAGTACAAATCAGGGCAGGCTGAATGCACAGAGCAGCTATCTGTGAAATCTCCCTCACCACAGTCATATAGACGGACAAAACTAGGGAGATTGTGCCCTGAGTCAGACACTGCCTTAACTTCTCTGTCCACCCTAGTTAGCCTATTGTAAAACAGGGATGACAATATTTTACCTTGTGAAGTGTGTTGGGATGTGCAAATACAAAGTATTAGGATGTTAATGGAGTTTTCGTTTTCAGAGTTGGGACTTCAGGCTGCCATTTTTTGAAATATTTAGGTTATCACTTTGTCCAGGCATTTTAGTTTCCTGAGGGAAATGTGCCATCCCTCTTGTGCTGACATACCATCTAGCAGCACTTCGATACCTGTGTATCTCTTTCAGGAGCAGTTCATAGGATCCTAAATAAATTCATGTCATCTGTGATCCTCCATAAATCTTCATTACCATTTGCCTCAGCCGCAGTTCTAAACATTTCTTCTCTCCCTAATGGTACCCAAAGCTGCCATAATTCTTCTTTGGGTCAAGAAGTTAACAATATTTTCTAACCAATGGATAAATTCAGTTTATATCTTATTGCTCAGCCTTATGTTTTAAGCAAACATCATCATTTTATAGGAGAAGAAACTTTGGATTGGCAGTAAAAGAAAAGCAGGACAGAGAGCATTTTTCAAATGAAGACACAAAGTCTGGTTACACTGGAGCAAACGGATGAGTTAAAATGGATTCTTTTACACACTGCCCAAGAGTCCAGACCTATGACTCTTTTGGATCTCAGAAATATACAGTGACACCATTCCAGCTACAAAGGCAGACATTTTAAAAATGCCTTAACTTGTTTGCAGGACAAAGCTGATGTTTGATGAAGACTGCAGGGCTCAGGAAGTATTACTGTGCAGCATATTATTGTGATTTATTCCTACATCAAGTATTGCTTATGACTGAGGACTGAACAATGGAAATGATGGGCCATCGGTTCAGTCTGGCATGGCAAAATTAGGCTCAACCCTGGCGTTGAGTAAATGGATCCCAAATCCCAAAATGTCTCGGATTAGGTCCAAATGCCTTAATTCCCTTTCAGCACCTTTGAGGAGGCAGGAACTGACTCCAGAAACAAATGCTGCATCAGCAATAAAACAACACCGTTATCTGAGCACAGACTCACACTCCAGCAGTACCAGGGCTGATTCGGGGGGCCCCATGAGAAATCACACATATGTCCCCAGCAATAGTGCAATGCACACTGTGCCTGAAATCTATACAGGTTAATGCTCTCTATACCGATTAAGAGTCCAAAGAGCCTCCCAGCTCAAATTGCTCAACCGCAGACTGGGTAGTGTATTTCCCTTGAGCTGGCACGTGGGCACAGCGGGAGCTTGGAGCGCTAAACCCTGATCTTTGTTGTGTGCCTGGCATCCATCCTCATATGCTGGTCAGCTCTGTCTAGACGTCTCCCTTAGGAGGCCATGCCCCTGGCCTGCTCTCTGGGCTGATCACCAACCCCTGGGTGTGGGCGGTGCTCCCTGGACCTGCTCCCAAACACAGCAGCAACATGTGCACAGGCCTCAGCATGTGTGTTCTCCTTTTAGCCTGGCCCTGGGGCCAACTGATTGGCCTGGAGCCAGTAGGTTGTCCCTGCTCTGAAGTGACATTCCTCCCCTCCAATGGGAAGTCTGGCTAGCCGCAGGAGGTCAAGGGAAGCCTCTTTTCTGTCCAGCCCCTCATCAATCAGGGCTGACCCTTCCTCATTATGGCCACGCTACACCTGTTTCTGTAAAGAATACAGCATTCCAACTTGGACAGACAAGTTGCTGTCCCCTAACTAGATGAGGCTGGCTTGGAAGAGGAGGAAGATTACAGAGCGATAGCATTTCCCATTTGCCTTGCAAACCTGGTAGCAAAAATTCCTATGCTTGCCTTTTCTGTCCATGTTAGAGTGTTAATCGCAAGAACAAGCTGGTTGAATTGTAATGCGGGGTGCAGTCCATGAGCCGTGTTAGTATGCACTGCCACTTTCATCTTTTTAAGCAGTCTGTACTTTTCTTGCTGGCCATTCGGTCTCATTCTCTCTAGCTACCAGAGACTGTACAAAAGACAAGAGAAATGGGCAGAGTCAAATGAGAGAACACAGAAAAGATCAGACTCGTATTTCAGGATTACCTCTCCGGGTATTTACAGGTGGTCTCCATTTAGGAGCATGAGCGCTTCTCATGCAATAATCACCACAAGGAACAATTTCTTGAAATTACCATGTTTGTCGAATTTTGAAAAAATGCTGGTTACTCAGTTTGGGCCCACCAGGGATTGATTATCTGAGCAGGTGAGTATCCTAAGCTTCTCCTGCCTTCAGCTGGAATTCTAGGTGTTCAGCACCTCTGAAAAATCCTAAGAGCTCCATGTTGCTAGATGCTTTTGAAAATTTAGGCTGTTGTGATTAATAACGGTACAGAATCAATGTGGCTAAAGTCAGAGCCAACAGAAAGCTTCTCCCAGATCTCGGCCCAGCTTGTAACATCCCTTCAGCTTTTAAAAAAAACATGTTGCTCTATTTCTTTTAATATTCAATTGCTCAGGAAAGGAGGGACTGACAACAACAGACTCCACCAAAGAGGGGGAAATTGACTGGCTAATTTTTAGTTTCCATCTTGATAGAAAAGCAAAACAAATAAATAAACAACATAGAAAGTAACACAGATTTTAAATATTAATTCCATTGCAGTGATCCACAGAAGATGTAATTAGGAAGACAGAGTTAGGAATTTAAAATGAATAAATACATAAAAATAAGAGCTTTAGGGAAATTGTGTCCTTTTTTTGGAACTAATAGAATATTACCATCTACACAAGAACTTTCTCCAGCCCAGCATTGAGAGATATATTTATATTGAGTAAAGGTTTTATTTCAAAATAAGTTGTATAAAATCTAAGGGAAGTCTTTATTTCAGACCTTTAATTTAACTCTGGCTTCCAGACAACAGCCTTCCACTTGCACAGCTATCTCCTGCCACAGACCCCTGACTTCAGTGGGACTTTACATAGATCACGGGGGCTGTGCTAGCAACGCCCAATGGAGGATCAGGACTGTTGGTTGTTAAAATGCACCTGGCATTCCCCAAGGGAGAATGTCCTGGGCGTCCCTCATTATTGCACCTGCCCAACCACTGAACTGAGGTGCTTTTTCTCGTTAGATTCAACTGTGAAAAAAAACCCTCAAAACAACAAACCCTAGGGCTTAAAAATGCCATGATAATATAGACAACCTCAGGAGCTAAAGCTGAATTAGTTAAGTACATGAGCTCTTTTGTGGTAATGCCTTCACCTGGAGAGAGGAAGGATGGCCCAGTGAGTTGGAGGCTTGCCTAAGTTCAGCTCCCTGCTCAGCCACCTAAACTTTTTGTGACCTTGGGTAAGTCACTTAGCCTCTCTGTGCCTCAGTTTCCCATTTGTCCAATGGGGATAACACACTTCCCTACCTCACAGGGGCACTGTGAGGAATTTCACTACAACAGTAATGGGCTCTGTACAGATATCTTGGGTAGGTCGGTACTGACATAGCTCTGCAGCCTGTATTTAAGAAGAGTGTTTACAAAGGTCTGAATAATTTTGCTAATTTTTGCAGAAATATCTTTTTCCTTCCCCCCCCAATATGCTTCATCCCTCTTTAGAGATGAAGAACCCAAGATCTCTGGGGATGTGGAACAAAGCCTATATTAACAAGCTACTTCTGTACTGACATAGAGTTAAATGGTTTTAAGATTAATACTATTTCAAGTAATTGTTTAGATTAAACTCCATTATGCTTAATAAATAATTAACCTTTCAGATGGAATGCACTTACAAAAAACAAAGCGCTCTGCTTAGCAGGAACATGGGTAGAACAAACAGGAGGTATTTATATGCACACACAGAGAAGCTGACTTCCCAAACCACAAATTAAATTCAGATATGTTTTGTGTTGGTTTGTGCATAACATGTAACTGACATTTTCTGGGCAGGAAGATCTGCAGCACTCAAAGGAAGAACTTGCAGGTGCAGGAAAGAAAACACAGGAGCCATACGGATTCTTTTGTCCCCAATATAATTCCGCAGCTTGTATAAATCACCTTTTTAATTTGATCAACACTCTATATGTTAATGTATAAGGTATTTTATAATGTCAGGGACACACAAAGTAGCAATTATCTCTGTTCCTATTGGCCAGGTGACTTGGCTAGCTTCCTTTAGATTTAACATTTATTACTTTACAACCACCAGCTTTCGGCCAATAAAAGCACACATGATGTTTAGCTGCAAAAATATTATTAACACTTAATTCTTTGTCCATATACAGTGCCTCCCATCCAAAGCCTTTTACAAATATCCGTTCAGTTTCTCGCCACCCTTTCCGAGGTATCATCTTGTCCATTTTACTGGTGGGTAAACTGAGGTTCTGAGGGGTGACTTGTCCAGTATTGTTATCCAGAAGAAGAGCTGCTCATCTCTGCTCAGTGGGATGAAATAAGCCTGCTAAGGTTGTCTGGACTCTACACTCCCTTGACCTTTGGGTTGAGGTGAGACTATATTAAACATTATTTTGAGATATTGGACCAAAGTCTGGTCTTGGTTATTCCGGCATAAATCCAGAGTAGCTCCATAGGATCTGATTTTACATCACTGTAACTGAGAGTGATGTCTGGCTCATTGAGTTGGACTTCTTCCCTGTTCTGTGTTTGCTGATTTCAGCCCAGAAAGCATCCCCTGCTCAGTGTCCTCCAGTGCAGCAGTGCGGTGAATTGGGCCTGGGATGCAAGTCTCAGTGAAGCTCAAGGAACTGGTCCCATTGTGCAGTGATAATAAAGCATGGGCCAGTGTGATGCTCTGTCTAACAGCTCTATGGCACACTGCCCCATGTGGGGAATAAGGGACTGGCTCCCGAACTCTCTGTGTCTGGGCCATGAGAATGCTCCAGAGGCAGCATATGGAGGAGGAAGCATCTCACAGCCCTGTCTTGAGGACTAGCATTCACAGGGCCCGGATGAGCAGGGGTCCTTCCTCTTCAGCTGAGGGAAGGAATGTCTTCCTTGCCACTCTCTCTCCATTGCCAAGAGCCAGGCTGCTCAGGAGGGGTTAGCAGTGACTCTCTTTGCACCGCATTAGCATTGACTCTGTTCAGCCCCTTCCTCTGCCGAGCCTAGAATCTGGATTGCGGCCTCCCTCCTTGCATGCCACCGACTGTCCTGAGGGCAGTTTACAGCAGACAGAAGGGACAACAGCGCGGCTGCGGCTGGTCTAACCAGCCGGCTTCTCCACTAATAAAGCTGTAATGGGTTGGAATTAGGATTTATTGTTCTGCGCAGACATTTCTTCAATACCTCGAGTCAATGACCCCAGTGTTGGTTTTGAACTATTGTTTAATTTGCACTCGTTTCAATTTAAAACTCGCAGCAATGATTAATCAACGGCCGGGAATGGCGCAGCGCGGCAGAAACCGGGAGATGGAGATTAATTAGGAAAGGAGATTTGAACGTACAGTTCAGAATTTCAAGTATTTAGAGATGTTGCATTTTGAATTCAGTTAGCACGTCTCTGCCCTGCCAGTGAATTGTTCGGTTTCTCACTTGCATTGTTCTGCTAAAATGATGGCCTTTTTTCTGTTCAGCGGGAGAGGAGAGGGTGGGAAAGTATATGCAACATACATTACTGCCTGCAGCTCCCTGCTCAGTAGCAAAGGGCTATGATGTGCTGCTATGTGGAGCTGTGTGGGAAATGGTTTTCTTATCCCACAAAATTATTGGAGATTTTGAAAGATTTTTCCTGCATTGGGATGAACCTAAGACCCAAGGGAGGGGAGGGCAGAGAAAGAGATGACATGAAAAACACCTTTATTCACATAAAATCACATCAAAATCTTTAAAATGTTATAAAATGACAATACACGCACAAAAAGATATGAATAGAAAAAAGCAAAACACATCTTAAGTGAACGTGAAACATGGGTCACTGAAACATCATCGTCACCAAATTCACTCAAAATAAAAGTGTCCAGGTTACACGTCAATTTGTAAAAGTGTCGTCAATCTGCAGCCGGGCCACCATCTGTGTGGAACAGCCCTAGCACGTTACACCACTGAACGCGGGCCAGACTGGGCTGGTGAGATTTCAAAACAGCTAGTTTTGCATGGCCCAGCAAAAAGCTAGGGAAACCAGCTGAATGTAAGCACGCTATCTCACTTTCCGAGAACAAACCGGGGCTTGGAGAAAAACAGCCCCGAACCGCTGAAAAGCTGCTGCAAAAGCATAAAAAGAGGAATCAGTCAGGAGCAGCATTGGAAAAAATGAAACACTGTGTCTGAAGCCAAACAGGAGGGGCACTGTGTTGACACCTCCGTGGTAACATGGGGCACAAAACGGTTGGTTGCTATGATACAATGGAGGACCCTACACTACCGGAATGCTTAGGACGAGAAGGTTTGTACAATGTCCTCCAAGCTGGACATAGAGTCACCGAGGGACAGAAGCTTCCTCCAGGCTGTAGCAGGGAGATCAGAGAGGGCGGCATAATGCCGCATCTTGACACATGTGCCACAGGTCATGGTTTCAAAAGGAACGTTCACCAAACCCTCCCAGGACAGCAAATCTGTCTGGCTGCGCAAGGATCTCATCCTCAGTCCAAAAGGCCGGGGGGAGGGTCCAGACACACAAGCTGGTGCCACACAATAAGGCCACAAGACTGTTGGCAATCAAAATCTGTCCCCGAAAAGAGAGTCCAGAAAGGGGCCGACCTCATTTCAGCAGATGGCCTTGCACTTTTTCCTCAGCCCCCTCTCCGTTCCTTAACATGTATTGATCAGATCCAGAAAAGATGCCCAACACCTTAATGCCATTGCAATGGTTGGGGCAACAAAGGGGGACCACGACGCTGCCAAGAGCCCAGCAGTGTAGATGGAAGATGCCTGCTGCACAAGAAAAGGGATCTCTGTGACTTGCGGAACTGGATTTCCCTTCTTTGCGCCGATGATAAGCTTTTATCCATACAGAGTATGTCAAAGAGTCCAGACAGTCCTTCAGCTGGTTAGCTAAGGGCCTGGATAAAAACCCAAGATGTTGCATTCCAGGACACTCATGACCCGATGCAAGGACAGTTGGACTTGGACCTTTGTGACATTCCATCGCTGTCTCAGGAACTCGTATACGCCAGCTCAGTTTTGATTTTAACTCAACACTGATCCTGACAGATGGGGCTCTGAGTTAGGATTACAAAGTCAGTCCCTCCCAGACTTGCAAGGTTTGAGAATATCTCCCATGCTAGGAGACAGCTGCTCTGTCTGATCAGTGCTCGGAGCTGCTTTGATGGGTTCCTTTGGCAAATAAGCCTGGGCCTCTTCAGCTGGAAGAAGCGCACAGTACAGTAACATGGGGACAAAATCTCTATCTTCCCTCTAAGTTCCTGCAGATGGGGGGAACCTGAGATTTCAGAGGACTTCCCCTAGTAAATAATAACAATCTATCCCATTGCTGCCGTCTCTCTCCCTGAAGGCAGGGGATGATGTGATTTCCTGCAGTGTAAACAGGATGTTAGTCCATTAAGTTTTCAGAAAGCTTTCAAGATCTTACAGTACCCTGTAATTCCCAATCCAGAGACTGCACTGTGGTGTAAGCTCCTTCCTCTTTATTAATGGCTGTTACAATAACATACAAAACCTACTGCATATAAATATTTGAAAACATTTATGGGTAAAACCCTTTGTTCTGTAACTTTGGGCGTTAATTGCCGATTCCCTTGTGTGTCTGGTTCCAAATACCAGTGCCATTCTTTCTTGGAAAAACAAAAGATCTGTTGAATTATTTGTGTGGTCCTCTGAGTAAATCAGTGCCATAATGTAACCGTCACAGTGTTCTCAAAGCAATGAACTCAAATACTTAATTTGAGGGGCACTGATTTTTAAAAAAAGCTATTTTAATATATTCACCAGTTAGACCCCAACCTGAAAGTTTCTGTTTTGTTTCAGAATTCTCTTTGTGGCCATAAATTAATCTCCATTGTTTGAACTGCAACTTTGCATATTATCATTTTATATTATAACATAAATATCACTCCTCTGGTTAGCTAATTTCTTCTAAGAGAAGGTCCAATGAGGTCCATTAGATTTGCCTACTTCTTTCTCTTAAACAGAAAAGCAGTTGGGGATTTTGGCTGGCTGGAAAAAGCAAGGAAAGCAATGGAAATTGTTCAATTGTTAACTAAGAGGAAACAAAGAGCAGATTGCTGACCCTATGATGAGTCTTGGATGGTACTGTTTTTGCAGTGTGCACAAATGTCAGTGATAATCTGTGATAATCACATGAGTTAAATTAGGCAGAACATGTCTGCAAATATATGTCAATAGTCCAAGGTACAGAAATAATTACCTTTGGCCAGATTAGTCCCTCTCCTGAGGAAAACAGGGTTGGAGAAAGGAGGCAGGAAACTTCCATGAGATGAGTCATCTTTTTTTATACTGATGGCTCCTCGATCTACCGCTCCACCCTGACTATTTTAGCGTAATTTAGGAAGGATGGTCTGATCTTGTGGTTAAGGCACGGGACTGGCACTCAGAAAAGCTGGTTTTAATTCTTAGTTCCATCACAGACTCTGTGTGTAACCTTGGGCCGTTCACTTAATCTGTTTGTGCCTCAATTTCCCATCTGTAAAATGAGGATAATACTTGCTTTCTTCCACTCTTTATCTGTCTTGTGTGTTTAGACTGTGAGCTCTCCAGGGCAGGGACTGCCTTTGACTATAGGTAGGTACACCCTTTAGAACAATGGGGCGCTGATCACGGTAAGGATCTCCTACTGCCTGTTACTAAATGATATATGTACTAAATGATGTTTTTGCTCATTCACTGTGTCACGTTTTGCCTGAAGTGTGCTAATTATAATGTGTACTGTCAAAAGAGACTGTGCTCAGATAGCAGATCTCCAATGGACTGTGCCATATGAGAACCTAGAGAGAAAGCAGCATGGTGCTCTGGGGAGCTTGACTAAATTAGTGAATTTTAAAGGGTTTTTTTTTAACATGGACAGGCAGGACTAAAACACGACATTAACACCAAATCCAAAGCCATGTGTTCACGAGTGGTTGCATGTGCCGACAGCTGCCTAATTTAGGAGGAGGATGTGCGCATGGGCCTATCAAACCCAGTGACAGTGGCATTTCCATTTCAGATTGTGTGTGGCAAGCAGAAGAATCCTTTTCGTGCTCCAACAGCCCCTCGTGGCTTTTGATTTAAGACTGTGGTTACTTCATGTTATCTTCCCTGTTCCTGAAGTGGTCTTTTTGCTTCTTGCTGGGGGATGCTGAGAATACTGGGTTTGCCGCACCAGGCTGATCACTGGCCCTTCCAGTCTGGGACTCTGCCTCCAACATTGCCCACTATCAGAAGATGAACCTCTACATTTACAATGCAGTTAAGCTGGTTCTGAAGTGCTGTAGATGGATGGAGGGAAATTTCTCTTTGACCCATAAGGTGATCAAAATATTGCACTGAAGCATGAAGTTGTCATTATTTTATTTTTGTACTTTGCTATTTTAAACAGATACTTGAATAACTCCTGGGGGCGGGGAAAAATGGAACATAATTTGTTAAATGAACTCCTGACCTAGCTAAATACTGCTGCTACAGGGAGGATGGCTGCAAACTGCTGCAAGTGGTAAGTGTTAAGTCAACCGTTTCCTTTAAAAGTGCTCAGAAGAACATATTATCTGGCCTTCGAAATCTCTCTGTGCCCTTGAAAATATTGATGGGTGAAGACAATGATGCTGTGAGTTAACAGCAGCACTGCCTCAGATAACGAATGCTAACTCCTCTTTAGCTTTTATTAACCACATATATCATGTGACACAGCAGCTGGGAAGATGTCAAAAAAAAAAAAATCAATAATGAGGACTCTGCAGTTATGGGGAACAATCAGGAAATTTAAGTTGTGTCTATTGCTAACTTTTTAAAAAGCCCAAATATTTAAGGAGGCCTGGCTAGACAGAATGGGGATCTTTTCAGCAGGATGCACGTCTCAGATTTTTTTTCATTTCTTTGCTTTTGGTTTTTCCCTTTGGTGATTAGTATGGTGGGATGATTTTAGAGAGAATGCCATTGACAGGGTTTTGTGGACAAGTTCTGGATCTGAGTTCAGAATTTTTTCCTCTACGAACTCTTGCAGTGAGGCATTTTTGCAGGCAGGAGCAACCCTAAAAAGAACAAAAGCCACATCCACTTCCACCGCAGGGATTCAAGAGAGAACTTTGGCCTAAGTCTGGTTGTTGGGCTTGGAGTGTGGGCTGGTGTTGAGTGGCCTGTGATACACAGGAGGTCAGACTAACGATTTGATGATCCCTTCTGGGCTTAAATTCAGTGACTTTCTAGGTTGAAAAAAGATCATTTGCAGAGAGAGCTTCCACTCTGTGTGTGCGACCATATCCAAGCTACAAAGAGCTGATATCATGGTTGGCTCCAAGAAAAGAATGAGCAGTGAAGCCTTCCAAGAGATCTGGAAATCCCCAAATGGGTTTGTTGGGATCGTATGGATTATGGAAATGGATGAGATCTCTTAGGGCACCTGCTCCCATGAAGGACTGTTCTCTCTATAGGCTATCTTTGAGTGCTTTGTCCTGTGTAGTTTTGAAAGACTCCAGTAATGACTCCCTTCCACGCCTTCTTTTGGATTGAGGAACAATAGAAAAAGAACCAGGGCAGAAATTATTCTCCCTAGGCCCAACCCTGTGTAGAGTGATGGTAGCTTAAAAGGACCAGAAATGTTCCTTTGCTGGATGGGGAAGTTTCTCCACGGGCAGGAGGGTTACGTCAGTGGTGGGAGGAGGCAAAGCTGCAGCACACAGCACCATGGGAATTTGGGCAGTGCATTCACCCCAGGCAGTTGTGGACAAGCCCCTGTAATTTAGTCAGCCACCCTGGGCTGCCTAAATTATGCTGGGGGCCCTTCGGCTCCTAGAACTGTGCAGAATTGAGAGGACATAGAAGTGCCTTAACCTCATCCTATCCTGTCTCCCCCTTAGCTGCAAGTTTTCTGTTGTGCCTCTTACAGAATCAGTATAAAATTAAAATTGCACCCCTGGAACTAACTTTCTTTAAAATTGCTTTTAAAAAGTGTCCACTTGACTTCTGTCTTTGCCATCTAAATGGAAATTTCCCTTTGATTGGCATTTTGTTCACTCACAGCACTGTGCCCCGGCTGCTGATGCCTATATCACGCCCGGATTTTATAGCTCCTGGTGCTCTACAGATCTAGAAGTTTTTGATCAAACTATAAATTATCATCAAACGTGAAGTAAGGAAGAGCTTAGAGCCCAGACGTGGTTTGTGTCAGACTTGACGGCTTTATTAAAGTTTTAATATTCTCTTCACCTCTAGCTAATCTTCCAGTCATTATGACTAGGAGGTGGGGAAAATTAAACTGACAAGATCATCAGCACTAGGCCTGAAACTTCTTAAAATGAAAATGTTCACATCTGTAGTCACTTCAGAGCCACTATCTTGTCCTATTCAGGAGATGTCATCTCTACCAACATTAGAGAAACACAAAGGAAACTGAGAAGGAATATTAGTGACTGCCCGTGGCGAAAATTATAGGCTGTAAGATACTGGGCTCATCCAGGATCAAAATTCTGTCTTCCAAATGCAAAAATCTAGACTGTTTGGTGGAGGGAACAGAATGAAATGGAGAGTAAAGTTTGAGAGTAACTATTTCGTGACTCATGGAGATAAAATTTAGTAATGTCACGGAAGCTCTGGCTCTCAGACTGAGTTTTTGGAAAGAAAACAGGAATATTTAGAAAATCAGACACAAGCCACACTCATCCCATTTCAGGAGGACTGGGTGGGGGAGGAGGACGCACTTATTTGATTCATGGAAAAGTTTGTTCCTTTGGTCCATTAACCTGGATTCCAGGGAAGACTCTATACAAGCAAGCTCTTGGAACACCTGCTACAGTTAAAATCAATTCTGTCTTCAGTTCTAAACTCTTTTTAGTTGCTCGTGATGTTCTCAAACAAATTCATTTTGTGCAGAATTTTTCCATATTTTTTCTCAGCTCAAAAATGTAAATGTTTATGGGATGTTTGAGCTGAATCAGGTCAGCCATTTTTGTGTTACTAAAGCGAGGGGAAGATTACACTTCTAATATGTTCTAAACAGAAGTTCAGTGCCCAGACCACTTTAAGTAGAAACACCAAACTTGTCTCACTTTGCTGATCTCAGAGAGACTTAAAATCAGTCCAAAAATAGACATTCAGGAATTTTAAAGTTGGGCAGCATTCACTGTTTCCATGCAGACATTACATATTTTTATCTGCTTTCTAGAACTCATTTTTAAGGAATGACTTCCAAGGGGTGCACCTGCTAACATCAAACCTTCATAACTTTACAACTATTGAAACAATGTTCTTCAAACCTTTGTAGATTTCATTGAGACTTAATCATAGAGACTTGCTCCTGGACACCTGGGCTCAAGGACAGCTGGTTCAATGGGACCGTGGAGCAAAGAACATCGGCCAGATTTACTGGATGGGAGACTCTGTCCTGGGAAGAAATCTCTCTAAAATGATTTGAGGGTCATGGTGTATAATGAGCTAAACATGAGCTCCCCGTGTGATGCTGTGGTCAAAAGAGCTTATGTGATTCTGGAATGCATAAACAGGGGAATCTTGAGTAGGAGTAATGAGGTTATTTTACCTCTATATTTGGCATTGGTGAGACCACTGCTGGAATATTGTGTTCAGTTCTGGTGTCCACAATTCAAGAAGGACGTTGATCAATTGGGGATGATTCAGAGAAGAGCCATGAGACTGATTAAAGGATTTTAAAACATGTCTTGTAGTGACAGAATCAAAGAGGTCACTCTATTTATCTTGACAAGCAGAAGGCTAAGGGGTAAATCGATTGCAGTCTATAAGTACCATCCATATTTAATATTTAATAATGTGCCCTTCAGTTTAGCAGGGAAAGGTATCAGATCATCCAATGGCGGGCAGTTGAAGCTATACCAATTCAGACTGGAAATAAGATGTACGTTTTTATCAGTCAGAGTAAATAGCCATTGAAATGATTTACCAAGGGTATTGCTGGATTTTCCATCACTGACAATTTATAAATCAAGACTGGATGTTTGTCAAAAAGATCTGTCCTAGGAATTTTGGGGGAAGGGGGAGGGGAATTTCTCTGGCCTGTGTTCTACAGGAGGTCAGACTAGATGATCACAGTGGTCCCTTCAGGATTTGGAATCTATGAATCTGTGAGTTGAGGATGGCTTATTTAATGAGGCCTCAGTCAAAGACAGCTGTATTCAAGAGGCATCACACTGAATAGCTGCAGCTCAAGGAACTTACAGACTCTGCTGCTGAAGGCAGGGGATGGAATTTCCAGCGAAGTCTTATGACGTTGATTAGACCCCAGCTTGCTTAGGAGATATTTGACCGTCAGTGTCTCAGGAGTACTATTCACTGTCATGTACAAGTAATGATGACATCCCAGGAAACCTCCGCTGACAGCTGTCACTGAGAAATAAAGCCAATTAATCACAAAATGCCATTTCCTTCCTGGAACTGGGACCGGATAGGCATGAGAAGCATGAGATGGAAAGTACAGCAACACTGGGCCAACTAGTACAAAACAGAGCGTGTCTATTCTTAACTTGCTCTCTCTTGCTTGCCTGGGGTTGTTTGCAAAATATTGAGCAGCTCACTTAACTCAAGGTCTCTTTTTGCACAGTTAGAAGCCTTTTCTTAAACCAAAGAAAAAGGTAACGCTTTTCATCTGCCCAATAATTACTGCTGCATCAGAATGGATTTCCGTGGCGGTGCATGTCACATCCACACAGGCCCAAAAGAACTGATCATTACTGGTGACGAAAAGAAGAGCTAAAAGAAAATGCAGGACCTTTGTTTCCAAATCACAGGCCTGGACTCAGTAAACCAGCAGTTTGGTGATGCTGTTGCACTTGTTGAAATAGAAGAAGGAAGCAACAGATACTTGGGCAGTATGAATATTTCACCCAGCAGGAGGTAGCTATGCAATGGCCAATATTGTATATTACACATTCTGCTGTGGAAGATTGTCCACCAACACCCGCTGATCTGCCCATAGACTGTGGCTGATGCTGCCCGTTTCTCTCTATTGTGGACACTTAAAAAAAATCACAGCAAAAAAAAAAAAAAAAAAAAAAGAGCAAGAAAAGAACCTATCAGTTATTATTCAGTGTCCAGCTCAGCTACTTCATCTCAGAGGGGCTGTAAAAAAAGCAAGCTTTGTGTATGCAATCCACATGTAAATCAAGCAGTGACATCCCTAGTGGTGATACCCAATGTAGCTGAATGATGAAGGAGCTGTAAATACACTATGCACCTTGGTCCGTATGTTCAATGTGAACTGGGGAGGTAACAATAAATAGTGATGTTTAGCTTTTTTTTGCCTCTTTCCTAAGATGACCTTATACAATTGTTGAAATTCTATAACTACAGACAACTTGCAAGAATTGTCACTTTCTTCTGTAATGTCAGTCCATATTTATTTTCCATTTATTAAGCTAAGTGACCAAAGATCCCAAACCTTCCGGCATTCAGAGTATTATTTGCACAATTTAAGGTATTAATATTTCTTTGCAGCAGAATCTCCATGTCACATCTCTTTCCTTTCACTGGACAGCAGGGTGGACCTCCACCATAAGAAAGTTACGTACAAGCACAATCAGACTACAGTCACAAGGCCATAACTTCTCTACCCCCCACGGGTTTTAGAAATTCCCTTTCCTACTTTTGGGAAAGGAAAGTTTTTTATGGCAAAAGCCCTCTTTGCATGCAGCAGCTGGCTGGAAATCACAGTCCCTAGGGCATTGACTTGTTATACACTGAGAATGGAGAATGTTGTGTGTTTAGATGAACAATCTGTTCAGTAGAAATATATTGATATTAAAGAGAGTTGGTAAAAATGCCTTTTCATCAGAGTGAGAGAAAGAGACCCCAGAACAGCCAGGCACTCAGCTAGGGTGTGGGAGACCCAGGTTCAGGTGTCTGATCTAGAGCAGAGACTAGAAAGAGGGTCTCCCACATCTCAGTGTAATGCCCTAATGCAGTGGTTCTCAACCTGCAGCCCGTGGGCCACTTGTGGCCCAATCAGCACACAGCTGCTGTCCATGTGATATCCTCAGGGCCATACAGGTAGTATTGGATGTGGCCCGCAATGGTAAATAGGTTGAGAACCACTGCCCTAGCCACTGGGCTGTTGTGGGGGGGAGGTGTGGGAGGGGGTAGTCTCTTGTTATCTCTCTGTCTTTTTCACCAAAAGGTTTCATTTATGCTCTGCATTGTTACACAAACAAAATGTCAGAACCTTGATTTTTGTGTGTGAGACTTGGAATTTTTTCCCAAGGTTTTCCAGCCAGCCTCAATATTAAGGGATGGAATTTTCTTCAGCCCAGTGGAACTCTTAGGCTTACTGTTGCTGAACTGGGAATAAATTCTTAAGTACAGTAATTGTCATGTACAGACAGGGTCTTCTTTCATGGTCCCAGCATCACTCTCCATTTAATCTAGGGAACTGTTCCTGACATTGCTGTGCATTTTGCATGTTGCATTTCAGCCAAGAACCCTGATTTCTCCAGAAGCATGTTTCTCATCAACAGTGAGTCATGCACAGACCATTACTAATAGGGGCCACCTGCTCTTGGTCCCATGTGTGCCACTCTCTTGTGTACATGGGAAGAGAGCTCTCCAATAATAGGCAGGCTGCCAGCTTGTGAGTGACCATGAACTCATCGCCTCCAACAATTGCACAAACACATCCTGTACCTCTTGTGTGCTAGCCAACTCAAAGTTTGAAGATCAGAGTAGTTTGAAAAAGGAGAACAAAGACTATGTGATAGGGCTTTGGCAGCCTCTTGCTATGTCGCCATGATGCAGTCAAATGTCCTACAGGGGGATTACAGCAGCATCTTGTACTTGCATTCTTCAAGGCATCGGTGACCCATTAATGCACAACAGTTTATTGGCTTTTAGTTCATCTTTTGGTGTTCTGGGCAGGTGTGAATGACAAGCATAGTCACTGCTTTGCCTGGCTGACATCACCCCCATTTTGAACTCTTTGGGGGAAGGTAAACTAAGCTGTTTGCTTAACATGGTCTTTGACATGATAAAAAGGAAAATTGTGCAGTGACCTTAACTGACATGGAAAAAAATCAAATCCATTTCAAATTCATTGAGCATGAAGGATACTTTTTGACATTTGAGAGAGAAAAGTTTTGCATAAACATAGTTTTTCATCATCATGTTGTATTACCCAGAAACAATATATTATAAATGCCACAGCAGTTATGAATGGCAATAATGCCATTAAAATAGTTCAACCAGCGTACATTGATTTTACTGAAAATGCCCATATCTACAGCTGCTTCTGTAAGGACCTATTTTAAAACGGAAATTAAGCTTTGAGTGCTAATTTGCTTAAAATAACTATGGAGTTTCTATTGTTTTAAATTGAAAAAACAAATAAACACATGGAAGATGTGATTTTGACTAATGAGTGCAAACTTCATATGATTTTTTTAATATACAATTATGGATGAACCAATTATATGAGTGCATCCTATTTATATTGTAAAGCATGTCTGCATATTTACACAATTATATTTCAGTTCTGAAATCCAGCAGTTTAGTCAGAGTTATAAATGAACACTTTGAAACCACTTTATTTTGCAGGACACTAATAACTGTTTAATAAATACGTGAATGCAGATTCATCCATTACATTAGTGTACCCCGCTGTTCCGTCCACTTGACTGCAAGGAGAACATATTGGTTATTTGGATCAAGTCAATACCTTTGCCATGGGCCATTTTAATGCCAACCTGTTATACTTTCAGTATTGGCAATGACCTGACAAAATATATATATATTATATATATGTGGGATCACACACACACACAGCATTACAGGTGATCTGCCGTTGTTGAGTGATTGTGGTTGTTAGTGAATGATCAATATAGCATTGACTGTGCAGAACAACAGGCTAATGCCTTTTGATAGTGATACCACAGTGTTCTGTGGTAGGATAGTGATGATAAGATACAGGTGATGGTTAAGGGGTGCAGTTCTCCTTTCCAGCACATACAGAACTCTCAACGTCGTGCCAAATGCATGAGAGACATTTTACTCTTGTTTCAACAGTGAATGTCTTTATTTCTGTTGGCTATCAGGGTATCGGCATCACCAAAACTCTTTTATTTAAGATTTAAGAATTCATTCTTCCCAAACACCACTCAGGCTTCACAGGCTTCTCTCCTACTCTACGTTATTTGCATGAAAGATCTGATGCAAACTATATCTGTGTTGCCTTTAATGGAGCAGCTCACTCCCCCTCTAGTGGCTTAATGCTTTTCATGCTTTACTAGGCCTAGTTAGCTTCATAGACATACAGAGAGTATAGATGGAAAATACCCAGTAGGGCATCTAATCCCCCCTTGCTAAGGTAAATCATACCACTTCATTGTCCAGGCTAGTTTTAAAAGTAAAGGGGATTCCACCACTTCCTCCTGAGAGATTATTCAGACTATTCCACACTGTAACAGGTCCCATAGAAAGGAAATTTCTCCTGGTATACAATCCAGTTTTCCCCTATTTTAAATTCCTCCAAATGACTCTTAGTTATATCCCTTTACACGCCCTAAAGAATTTTTCTTCCTTCTTGGTGTTTGCACCTTTCAAGACTTATGAAGTCTTGTCCATTCATCAGGGCCTGGTTTTCAAAGGTGCTGAGCACTGAATTCAGCAAGAGCTCAGCACTTCTTGACAATCAGGCCATTCATCAGCATTTGGTTCTGCTCTCAGACATGATGCAAATTAAATAAGCTCCAGGACCCTCTTTCCAGAACTCTACTCCTTTCTGTGGTTCCCCTCGGAACTAGTTTCAGGATGCCACTGTCTTTCTAGTAACCATGCACCTAGCAGGGAATACAGCATTCTAGGTATGGTCACACCAGACCAATAGGCAGAGACTATTACCTCCCTTTCCTGTGGCATGAAACTTCTGATGTGGAGTCTGACATTACATTGGCCTTTCCTCCTATGCACTCTTGCCTATTTTACAGTCCACTTTCAGCCTTAGAGGAAGACGGGCAAAGGCCTAGACAGGGACTTGGGACATCTGGGCTCAATTCCTGGCTCTGACACAGACTTCCTATGTAACCTTGGGAAAGTCACTTTGTCTCTGTGTCTTAGTTTCCTTCTATAAAATGGGTATGATGGCACTTTCCTATCTCACAGGGGTGCTGCAAGGATAAAAATCCATCAGTGCCAATCAAGTGCTCAGATACTTCTGTGATGAGTATCAGATAGGGGTCTCTACCAGCATTGCTACCTTTAGGATTTTGCCTCCTTTGTAATGTGTCTTTCACATTATTATTATATTTTCATTTTATCTTTTTCACAGCCTCTGCCATCAGCACACACACTGAAAATATGCATTCTGCCATCCACACATTGAGAAGACAGAAAATGTGCATTTCAGTTCTTTCACTTCCAGTGCTTTTCTTAATTAAGTAGGTGATGTTATCACTCCAACAGAGTGCCTCCCCCAGAAAACTGCAGAACCACTCTGCCTTCATGGTAATACTATTTACTTTTCCTGGAGTCAAACTCCAGCTGCCCATCACACAGGAAATCACAGGCAAGGGCTTGGAAAGATTTAAGTTACTCAGAGGGTCAATTTTATGCCCTAAGCCTCTGACTGATTAAATTCCCCTGATTGATAGACTGCTGGCCCCTTTCTGCGGTCCTGGAAGGAGCCACTGCTACACACACTCTGGATCATGCGCCTTTCCTTGGGACTCAGTTTCTTATTCAAGCACAACCCAAGCTGCAGGGCATACTTGGTCTTTCCCCTACTCCACTTCCCACACCTACTTACTGGCTTTTATAATCATTTGGACTGTCTCAGCTTGGTGGTGGCTGATCAGTCCCAGCTGAAGCTGGGTTCCCAGTTAAAAAATCTCCATTTCCCAAACAGCAACCCATTCCCCGCACCACCAGCATAGTGATCTTGGATGTGAAGGGAGCAGCTTATGCCCGTGAGAGATGTGGGGAGAAGCTATGGTGTCAGCCTCATCCTGCTGCAAGGGGGATTTTGTTTCTGACTTTGTCAGCATGAGATGCTGCTGCAAATTGCTTCCTTTATTTTTATGAGCTGCTGCTACTGCGGTGGCCCCCGGCCAGCCTCAGGATTGTGGGAGCAGAAAAGGGCTTAGAGCTGACTTGCTGTCCTCCCTGCCCATGTCCTGTGCTGTGCACAGCTCAGTAAGACCCCAGGAGCTGGCTTCCAGCCTTTAAATTACAGTAAATACACCTGACTGCATTAGTCTGCTGTCTTGAACAACCCAGCATGCTCTTCTCTAAATGGTATGAGAGCCTTGACTCATGTTTTGGTTTATGAAGCTGAATTGCATATGAAAAACAAACAGGAACATCTGGTCCAGCTGTAGTGGCAGTAAAAATAGCAGTGGCCCACTTGATGCCATGCTCTGGCAACAGCAGTTACATTACCAACACTTCATTCACAAGAAGCTCTAACACCTGCAGCCTTACCAATAATTGGGGCATCATCAGGTTCAGTCAATAGGTGACATGATTACATTTTCATTGAACCAGCTTTTTCATGGTCACAGCTCCAGGCAATAAGAGGCTGACAATAAAAATAATTTGTTGATGGAATGCTGATAAAACCCTGGTTATTGCAAGCAGTAAATTAAACGTGGACACTTCCACCTTTATTTCCCACCCAGGGAACAATATCCGCTCACGCTGAACTCAGAGGCCAGGGGAGAACACAGCACAATCACTCAGTCCCCCCCAGTCTTACCAAGAAGCTCATCAAAATTGAGGAATAATTTTGCAGAGAGATAAGAGTGTTATGGATGCTAAAACTCAAGTACCAAATTACTCCTCTCCGAGGAGATGAGTGCAGGATGCGAAGGGATTTCTTTTCCCATTTTAAATTTACGAAATTCTTGTAAACTACAAATGAAAGTAGCAACAGCAATTCCAAATGGCTGGATTCATTAAACCTTTATTTAGCCCTTAATTGTTTCAAAAGAACAATAATTTGCCTAGTGAACATGAGCTATGTGCAAACAGCATGCAGTTCCCACACAAATCTTCAGCAGTGGATTTTGGCTACTGCATTTTTTCAAGTTGCTCTGTTCTCATTTAAGTGTAAGCGTATGATTTCATCTAACTGAAAATGCAGTTTTCATAGTTCAGCCAGATGTGTTGTCTAATGCAGTATTGAAATGCATTGTATGCCACGATGTCTTGGGCATAGATAATCATAAAATTCACTGAGCAAACATGGTGTCTATAAAAATACAATTCTTTCTATAACGTTGCAGTTATTCACTTTTATACAGTCCTTACAGATACGGGACTAGATTTTCAGACACTGTCCAAAGCACCGAGTGGGTTTTGGCCACTGTATAAATAAAAGTGATAACAATCAAGGCCATTAGTGACAAAATTTAGGTCACTAAAGGACTGACTTTGGGAGATTCTGAGCCCCCATAGCTTCAGATAGATGAGAAACCATTGCAGATTAGACCCATGGATGTTTAAGCCTCTGATCCGAAGGTGTATTCAAGGACCTAGAAGACCTAAACTGCAGATGCAAAATTGTACATATTTTTGTGGCTGCACCAATGGAGCGCCAGTTAAGGCTGGTTGAAAATTTGATCCATAATGTTTTCAAGTAGCCCAACATAACTGCTGCTTAACAAACTTCAAAGCATTTTCCTTACAAAAAGACGGAAAGAGGGCCTGGCTGTCTCAGCTAGCTGGCAATGTGACACAAAGCCTGTCATGGTGGTCTCCAGTTACCAGTTGAACTAGCCTAGCAGTGATCAGAGAGGGGTGATGGCCTTGTCAGTGCACAAAGCCAGGACCCGGGCAAGCTGGGTTCATTTCCTGACTTTTCCACACACTCCTTTGGGCAAGTCACACAATCGCTCTGTGCCTCAGTTTCCTATCCGTAAAATGGGGATAATAACACTTCCTGTCTCCGACCTTTTGTCTTGCCCCTTTAGATAGGTAGCTCTTGGGGGCAGGGACGGTCTTGTTATGTGGTGGCAAAGCACCCAGCACAATGGGACTTTGATTTCATATGGCGCCTCAAGGTTCTAGTGTAATACAAATAATAATAATGACGATGACTGAAAGGTGTTGACATCTGGCAGCAGTTGAATTGTGCCTGACCTGTTCTCCAGCTCTGGGTTTCCATAGTACAATAGACTGCATCAGAACTAGCACAGACTGGCATTTTTGTGCACAGTCCAAAGAGGAAAGGTCAAGAACGATATGGCATGGAGGAGTCAACCCTTCAACTCCCCTTCCTGGAGAGAGCGAGGGCTCGTTGACAGGGGGCAGCACTGCCCATGCTGTCCTTGTTCAGTGAATAAACGGAGGCCTCGGTCTCCAGGCCTCCCAGTCTCAGTGTCCCTTTGTTTTGACTCTATGTCCTGAACTCCTGTCCCTGCTTGTTCATTTTTTGTCTCCTGTACTCAGTGTCCGTGGCCTCCACCCACTAATCCCTGTTATTAACTAGGTTGGCACTTTTCACAAACAGTAATGTAGTCTTATAACTTGAAGTAAAACCATTTCTACCTGACCTTTCTCAGTGGCCCTACTCAGATGAAGCCGTGATGATTGAATGAATGGGTGTTTTTTTGGTAGACAGCATACATAATCAGTGCAATAGATTGTGTCCCAAGTGTGGAAGCTTCCATTTCCAAAAATGGAAGGAATGGAAAGTACCTCTCAATGCATAGCAATCTAGGCTTTCTCTGCTGCTCCCAGCTTGCCTGAAAGGGATAGGAGCCTCCAAAGTAAGGTTCTTTGCTCATTTAGCCTGAGGTCTCTGGGTGGAGTGATAGCTTTGGTGAAACGTGCTGAATTATTTGTGGCATTTTTGGTGAGGCAAATGTTACATCTGGTGCAGCGAGTCCCGAGAAACATACTCGTTTCCCTTCAGATGCCAAGTTGGACTTGAGCTCCTGAACTTAGCAGCGCGGCTTCCTGAACCAAAAGTAGAGGGGAAATGAGAATAAGGTCAGTAGGCACAGCAGAAGCATTGCTAGAAATTACCAGGAAGGACAAATGCAATGTTCATGGTGGATAAAACCATCATTTCGGCTTCCGGCACGCAAATCAGAGTGCAGCATGGCCCCAAAGTGCATTGAAGGAAAATGATTGAATTTTTAATAGTTGTATTTTAGCAGTGGAGCTGACTGAGTTGCATCCTGGCTCCATGTGAATGAAAAAGACTCCCTGTAATCCTGATGAGATCCACATGCTTGTTGGATTCCATACTGCTCTGTGTAAGAATTCCTCCTGCTCCGCCCTTAACAGGTCTAAATCCGGAGCCTATAATCACTGGAGTTGTCTCACTGATTTCTGGGACTATTATTGATGTCAATGGTATTTGAGAGCTCTCAGCTTCTCCTGGGTATTTTAAAGATCAGGCAGGGTGAGTCCCTAAACATGGATATTTTGCCCTTTAAAAATGGATTGTTTTGTCACTCAAATCTTTGATTTAAAGTGTCTTCATTTAAAGACAATGGCATTAGCTATCACAGGTGGATAAAGAGTAGTGTACATGTGTGTGGAGAGGAGAGGGCACGCAGAGTTAAGAGGCGCTTACTGAGTTGAAGTGGATGATTAAATGTATCAGTCAAAATGGATTTGCCCCTGAAGCCGTTGAAACGGAATTACTCTGAAGGTGCACTTACCAAAGCACCTCGTGTGTGCTCAGGTGAATTCATACGGGAGAAATATCCAGGACTAGGAAGAGTGTCCTGTGGGAGGGTCTGCACATTCCACAATGCAAAAGTAAATAGAGGAGCTGCCTTGAAAAGGACTAGAGTATCGCACTGGGGACTCACACGAAAAATAAAACTGCTGCTAAAGGGGAAGAGGCTGGCTGCTTTTTGTCTGTTCAGGCAAAGTGGCCCCCAGCCGTCGCTCTCACACATTCTGGTTTCCTGACACTCTCTGAAACATCTAGCAGACCAGCCATTGACTCAGTGTGTGATGCTGAGCAACTGATAAGACCCACTCATGTCTTAGTCTCCCCAAGTGGAAAATTGGGTGAAAAGCAGGAACGTCACTAAAAAAATGGATGCTGCACAAGAAGCTGAGCTTCCCTAAGTAAATAAATTACAACAGCAGCAAAACCTGCCGGAAGTCACTGGAGCTGAAAAACTCTGACCCTGGTGTACTTGTTCCACTTGTTAGCCTCTCACATGGCCATCAGCTTGTGGAGAATTCAATCTCTTTTCAGTTTCCAGTTCATGACTGACTGCACCTGATGATGTGGAACGTTTGCTATCCAGAGAAGGTCGGAGTGTATTGCCTCCAAAAATGTGAACTTGGAGAATCCTTGAGATTCACTATAAGATTAAGTGCAGAGAGTCAGGTCAGCACTGACTGAGGTAGGCTGCTTTGTTCACTTAGTTTTAACTAGCTCATGGTTGTCCATACTTTGAACAAGTATACTGCCAGATAATTAGGTATACAATAAAAATGGTTCTGATTACTCTGTCAACCACATCACTCGCCTCACTAGATGGCAGAGAATCCTATGGCTAGGAAAACCTTGTCTACAAGGGAGTTTTTCAAGCTAGCATACTCAAATTCACTAAAACAAAGTAAAACCTTACTGGAAATCAGGCAGTTTGTAGTTTTCATGTGAGTGAACAAGTCAAAGTAAATCCTAGGCACTTCCCTAGTCTTTAATATGAGCTGCTCCTGTGAAAATGACAAACTGCCTTGTGGTCTTCTCCAGGCTTTTCCCACGTGTTGGCTGATACGAGTTAAGAACCCACCTTTTTTCTTAGTGAACATGCATCCAAGGAGAGCTAAGTGTGTAAGTGCCATGTATGCTTTAGAAAATTTGCCCCCACCTGACAGAGTACAAGGGATGGCTCCATTTTACCTAGCAAGGGGGGGAACCTCAGAGGTGGTGTGGAGGGTCAGAAATGCAGCCAGGAAACAGGCAGAGATGTTCAGGATGTAGCCATTAATTTCATTGGGAGTTGTGTGGCTCAATCCTTCCCTGGCTTTGAAAAGAAAGAAAAGAAAAGCTGCTGAGAAGATGCTCTCACGGAGTTAGAGCCAAGCCAAATTTGGGACAACAAATTCAGGTATGGAAATAAACTGGCAATTGTAGAGTTGGATTAGCACATATCAAATAGGTTTTTTTGCTGGCTCATCCAGCTGTATAACTCATATTTAACATCAGTGAATTTCTTCACAGCTTCACCCCCTAGCAAAACAGACAGCAAACAAAGTCATTGCAAATATCTGATCTTCAAACTGTACCCTGTGTTGATTGACATAAGGGACAAGGCATTATTTTTGTTTCCTGGTTAGAAAACATGTAGCTAACATGGTATGAACTGTGAATGTTACACCTGAACTTCAGTTGAAATATGGTTTTTGTGATCATTCAAGTTTAAAATGTGCTTTTAGCAAGTGCAACATTTAAGTGCTTTGAATTCGTGTAGAAAGTGTAATGTGAAAGCGTTCTGGAGATGGCCACATTGACATTTGCTTTGAAATTCAAAAGAATATTAACAAGAAAATTTTCCCTTATGAGCTTTTTGGGATGGTGCTTTTGCGCTGATTTTGTGCAGTGCCTTGCACAATTGGGTCCAGGTCCAGGAGGAGCTCGTAGGTGCTACAGCAATAATAATAATAAGTTATTTTTATTAGCCCTGTTGTATCATGTACTGCCCTTTTATTGATTCAGCAAGGATTGTCGGTTTCTGAAGGTGCATCGCCAGCGCACTATGCTGGCCAAAAAGACATGTCCAGAGGAGACTATGTCACCCACCATCGCTCGCAATTGCATTCCGAATTCTTGTTTCTCAACCCACCCATGTGCAGATCGTTCCTCAAGGGCCCATGATGCCAATGGAAAAATTCCCATTGGGTTCTGGATTAGGCCCTAGGTGATGAAAGGGAGTGCAGTGTTCCATGGGAGCGAGAGAGAGATTACATCCTTTCAACTGCATTTCTTTGGAAGGCAAATATGTCCCATTAATTCCCTGAAAAAACAGAAATAAATTAGGTACAAATGAAAGACAGACTAAATCAGCAAGATAAATACAGCTGCTGGAGCCAAGGTGTTCATTTTGTGGGAAAAAATAGCTTCCTTGGCGTGCGAGGTTCTGGAGAAACAGAGGGTGGTATCTTGCTGCACAAGAACAGATGATTTCAATTGCTTGTGCTTCCATTCCTTTTACTGTGCATGTGATTAAACTATGGCCCCATTTGTTTTAAAAGATCTGCCTCATCACCTGTTTACAGGACGCATGGATTTTTCATTACTGCCTTTGAAAGCGTACAAGAGAAAATGCTTCCTCACTTGCCTTTGGCTCAAGCTGTGCCCATAAAACATCACAATTACAGCAGAAGGAGTAAAGCAGAGTGGAGCTGTGCAGAAAATTGAGGGCATGTGCATATTTCCTGTCCACACACTCTCGGGATTAGTAAAGGACACAGAGAAGAGTCCCCTCTGCTCCCCTTTTCAATATCTCCCTGGGAGTGGTTGGCACACACTGACATCAAGGGCACAGTTTGATGGTTGATACATTCCCTGCTCTCGGCCACTTCCTCTGAGCAGTAACCTCAAAGATGGGTTCAGATTCTAGGGGACTGAAAATACTCAGGGCAGGTGCCATGCGATACTTGTTCTCAGGTATTCACTGGAGCCTGTCACCTCCCCCCTTCCCCCATTTAGAGTCAGGATGAAATTCCCAAACAGCCGAGCCCTGGATGGAAGTGGTTCTGATTTCTTTCCCAGGATATTCGCTGTGAGAGATTGCTAAAATGAGTGGAAGGCACGGAAGGTTTTCTGTCTTTAGAAAGGATATATGAGCCATTGAGCAAGGCACGCGGACCACACACTCTTTCCTCTTTAATGCACGTTTAACGGTAAGTGACAGGTAGGGCAGCAGGCGGCAAGTGTCCTGAGCAGCAAGAGAACAATGACTCTGACAGCTCCAAGCAATGAGGAACCCCAGAGGTTCTAGGCTGCAGGAACTGATGAAGTGCTTCCCAATGCTATTTTTCCTGTTATGTGTTACTTGGGCAAAAAACTGGAATTAATACTAAAAGCTTGGAGAGCAAGAGGGACTGTGGACACCCTAATCCATCCAGGTTCTCCACACACATCTAGCTTTAAGCAATGAGTGATTTCAGGCTTGACAGTATGGTATGTATTAGTATTATTTATATTACGGCAGTGTTTCAAGGCCCCAACCAAGATCAGGGTCCCATTGTGCCAGGGGCTGTACATACATCTAGTGAGAGACGAGCTTGCCCCAATGAGCTTGCAATCTAAGCAGACAAGACAAAGAGAGTATTAATATTAGAAATAAACGAATGACAATAATAATAGAAGTAAAAATATTAGAAATATGTTTCTATTGGAATTTGCTGATTCGTTGATTTGAAATTTGCTGATTTGCTGATTCATTGATTTGCTGGTCACTCTGGAATATTTTGATTTCAACAAAGTTCCTCTGCAAACCAGGTAGCTTTTGTAACCTGGTTCCTTGTCAGCTTGCACACCCAGTTCCTCAACAGCTCATTTGGCAGGCTACTGGGGAGCCTAGATTCCCAGGGTTAGCAGTTCCACGACAGACTGCTGTGCAGAGTGCCCCAGAGACAGGACCCCCAGGCTTCTAGGGTCCATGGCTGCAGGGCAGCCTGCCAGGCAGACTGTCCCAGGGCTGGGTCTCCAGTGCCTGTTCCAGAAAATGTCAAAAACTTTGGGTTTCATTCTGAATCGGAACAAAATCAAACGTTGAAATATTGAAAACCCTCTTTGGCACAGAATTATTTTTCTCCAGCCTGCGCTGATCGCTATCCCCATTTTCCCAGTGGGGCGCTAAGGCTCAGACACATTAAATAATTTGCCCAAGGTCAACACAGGCAGTCTGTGGCAGAGCTGAAGGCAGCTCTTCCAAATGCCAATTCAATGCATTCACCATAAGACTGACCTTCCTGTCTAAATCCATCTCTCAGTTTTGGCCAGGCCCTTTCTTCCAACTAGGAATGGTTGAGAATTGCTGCTTTCCTGACCTTTAAAGAGCAGATTCCTGCAGGAGGGATTTCTTTACCCACTCCTAGGGAGAGTTTGGAGTGTGAGTCACAGCACGCTGCCTTCGCTCTGTTGAATTACCATTGTACATTTCTCCTTTGCCATAGCTGAGTTTTGTCTTTGTTCTTCTGGGTTACTCCACTGATACGGCTTGAATGGTCTCTCTCATCGTTCTGTAGTTCTTCCAAATGACTAATCAATTATTCTTTATTGGGTTTATTTGCTTCATTAGTCATTTCTTCACTGCTTTCAATGCTTCATTAGTCCCTTCTCAAGTTAGTGTGGGTTTCAAGCACGGTGGATAATTTATTTCATTAGGTGATTTATTTTCTGGGTACATTTTTACAGGTCAATTAATCAATCTAAATGGAGGGGTGAGGTATGAATTGCCATACGGTTTCTGCTTCAACTTCTGCCACTAGGACTAAAATACATCACCACTGAATATGTATTTACCCAGTTAGAGAAATATATGCTAATAAGCAGGATTGCTTTATTGTGCAGTCTTAACCTGGAAATGTATTTTCATAATTAGTGTTGATTATGTGCATAATTAAAGAGATTGGTCTTCAGTGAAAGTTCATGGCTTTGCTCATTTAATCCAAATTGGTTCCTCCATCCATAGAAGCCAAGTCTGAACAGAACCTTATTTTCTGAGGTTTCCAAAAGTTCAGCTCAGTTTTTAATTTTCACATTCAGGCACATCCTGACTTCAGCCCAAATCCTGGCATATTACCAAGATTTCAACCAATACCAGAAAGGCCAGGAAATCTTGGCCAACATCCTTTCTTTTTTAGATTTCCAGCCCAATATCTAGATCACAGGGATTAAAAATATATCTGAACCTCACAGCATGCACCTGGCTGGGGGATGGGAAAAGCAAAAATGGCTCTAAGCCACCTTCATGCCTCCTTAGACCCTGAGTAAGCTAAGGGGCAAATTAGTCACTGGTGCAAGGCAGACGAGACACATGGCTGCTCTAATTTGTGCAGGTTAGTATGGTTCCTATCCACACACAGAGGTCGTTCACCAGTGGGAATCAGCAGAGCATGTGGCCCTTTGGCTCCTCCCATGCCCCCTTTCCACCTCAAGTCAGGCCCAATGTTTCCCCTGTGCTCCAGAAGCACAAAGTGATCAAGGGGCCAAGGCTCTTCAGACCTCTCCAGGTGGGCCGACTATTACTGCTGCTACTAAAAACTAAATACTCAAGTTCCATGTACGAAGCACTTGCACATGCAATTGTACACATGCATTTTTGAAAATTGGAACTGAAGTGTGCTGAGTTTTTCATCCTGCACTCTTTCTTTAAGGCTACACAATTTTTCTTCTTAAAATTAAATTGGTAAAAGGCTGGTTTTTGAGATTTCCCCCTGCTCTCGCCACCTGATTTTGACAAGGACAAGATAGCCCTAAGTAAAGTTGGCAATTTTGGTTTCATATTCTCATTTCTGTCTGTGCATATTTCTTGGAAAAAACAATTGACAGCTGCTTTGGTGCTGTGTGTTATGTATCAGGTAGTTCGTTTTTGCATCCAGTAGTCCACATGTACAAGTGCATGGGAATGAAACTTCCTGATTATTATTATCATTATAACTCTTATTAATAGCAGCATCTACAGGCCCCAGCCAAGATCAGAGCCTCATTGTGCTAAGCACTGCACACATGTTTGAAGAGAGAGGCATGATCTCAAAGAGTTCCAAGCCAGCAAGCCTAGGGTTGGATTTGATTTTATGCTTGCTTGCTTCTTAGAATCATCTCTGAGTCTGCTAGACAGACAGCTAGTACTGCGAGAGCAGGAACGGGCAAACCGCACGCGCTCTGATTCCCCATGCTCCTTTATCTCTCGCCTTTAAACAATGACAGCCAAGCACAGCACAGCTGTGTGTCTGGATATCTATTGTGGACAGGTGAGCATATCATTAAGAGATCATGGGCCTCACAAAGCAACTGCCGAGTAGCCGTGGGACCAGTGACTGTGCTTTCCGTGCATTGTTTGAACATGTCTGCCATGGTGTTTTCTCCCTCCTCCTCCTTTTCTTGGTACGCCAGCTGCAGTCTGAGACTCATGGGGGGAATTATGTTGTCTACATTTTCTGCCTTACTGAGCTGTTCATTCTCAGAGCCACCTTAAACCATCCACAGCACATGAGTGTGAGCCCCAAGAATTAAAAAGCTGCACAGGCTTTCATTTCTGGGTTCCTTCGTTTAGACCCCTCTGCTTCAGCAATGAATGGAGAACTGTATCATTCCTCTGTGTGTGTCTCTATATACAGACAGACACACACTATCACAGGAATAGAGGGAATGGAGAACAGTTTCACACACACGCTCTGTGTGTCTGTGTGAATGTATAACAGAGTCTGAGTAGCAGATGTCCCTAATTCTCTTTATCAGAGTAAAACTATTAAGTTAGAAAGGCAGCGAATGTAAAGGAAAATTTCCTGGCAAACAAAATCTAGACAAGATCACCTTGAAAATAATTTCCTTAGAGAAGATTTTAAGAGGCAATATGTTAGCTGCCATAAGAGTGTTCTGAGCTCTTTTGAAGCAGTTCACTGGACCCTGCGAGTGACAACTCACTAGGGACCCTTCTCAGACAGAGGTACTGCAGGGTATACTTCAACTACAAGGATTTCTCCTGGGAAAACAAGTTCAGCCTCCAGTCCTTCCTGTAAAGCAGGAAAATGTCTTACACTGTCCCTGCATAAGGCACAGTGATGGCCCACTTCTTCAAAAAACACAGACAGGCCTTCGGAGCTGCCCCACACTTCCTACTCAGAGCCAAGATCGGTTCCCTATTCAGAGATATGGAGGCTGACAAGACCTTCTTGGGTCCATGCCCCCTTCAGTGTGGCAGGGGAATCATCACTGGCATTTTTAACAGCCCCTGGAGTTCAATGTCAAAACAGTTCAAAATAAGCCAGGAAAACTTATCACATGTGGCTTCAGGAACTAAGGGATCTATGACCCAAGCCATACTATAATTTCAAAAGCTTCCCATAATGGAGAAGATTGAGCCATTCATTGATCTCAAGGGCTTGACAGCCATGGGTTTATTCTTGCCACAACCCTGCAAAGTAGGCAAATATTAATACCCTGTTTAACAAAGCAGGAAGCTGAGGCAGAGAGAGACAGAGGCCATTTCTACACTTACCTGAAAATTCGGCGGCAGTTGACGGGAGTTACGCAAGCTATGCAAAGTAGCTTGCGTAACTCCTGTCGACTTCTTAACTTCCATTGTGCACAGCGTCTTCACCGCACTGCGCCGACAGGAAACGCATTCACGTCGACGCAGCACTAAGCCACTTAGGTTTTAGTGGGTCAACTTCCAGATCAACTGAGCGGGTCTTCACTGACCGCTCAATCGATCCAGAAAGATCGATCTGACGGCAGTGAATTCACCGCTGTCAGTGTGTACATAGCCTAAGTGATTTGCTCAAGGTCACACAGGAAGGCAGGAGCAGAACCCTGATGTCCTGAATGCCACTCAGGTGCCTTCACCATGAGCCTGGGAAGCAGCCAGAATGAGGAGCACTTGGACCAGAACGCAAGGAAGGACACAGAAGGGGTGATCAGGGTTAGGAGGTTCAAGGAATATTTCAGCCACACCAGATTCCATGGAGCCTCTCTTTAATGTGTCTGCTTTCTCAGATCTGCATAGTGTAATATCTGTGGTGCTGATTTTGGCAGGATACTGCTGCAGCACAGCTCTCCCATGGGGCACGCTTAGAAGGCCGTTGGCTGATCACTTATGGCCCAGTGCCATAAAAACTAGCATCCTCAAACTTGCCTATGAAGTAATGCCTGTGATGCAAGGCTGTCAAGGTACAGAAATGATTCTGAGGCTGCAGTGACAGTCCTGGGGCGTCTGACATTCTTTTTCTAAAGGTTTAATAAAAGGATGTGCTAGTTAGTACAGTGGGATGCTAGAACATAATTAAGGTATTCAAGCAACAATCCAGAACTGATATTGTTTACAAATGTGAAAAAGCAAATGAAGCATGTGATGCGGAATTTTCCAAGGGAACTATCTGAACTGTATTGAACTGGCATTTATAGATGCTTTAGATTTCAGAGGGAAGTCTTCTTGCAGAAACAGTACAAGGTATCCTCAACGGCCATTTATACAAGATTAAGATATTTGGGAGCAGGGGGTTAAAAAAGCCTGCAGCAAGATTTTTAATACATTTAATGAGATTGAACAAAGAGGGGGGAAAGCAAAAACTAACCTGCACTGATGTTTAAAACAAAAATAAAAAACACACTAAATTAGACATTTTTACTGAACTTGAAGAGAGGGAGGAAATGATTCCCATTGAGTCAATGGACCCACTTCATTGGTCCCCAGCCTATAGCTGGCCCACTGCATGGGGGTGATTCTCTCCCCAAGGAAAGAACCATTTTTGTTGCTTTGCTTAGAGTACATAAGTACAATAACCTGACCCTGGACAAGAGAATCCCAAGAATCGTACATTAAGATCTTCCTGATGCAGTTAACATCCAGTTTGTAAACAGAAATGGCTGTTGAGTTGTGGGTTTCCTTGTCCAGCTTAGCAGACTGTGGGCAATGCAGTGCCAATACACCCAGAAAACAAGATGACTTTAGAACCTGGGTTAATGTTCATTAGCAGTGCAACTGCCACCCTGGTGTATGGGCTGACAACCCACGCCTTTAGATTTCCAAGCCAAGCTATTGTCTCAAGTCTTTGAGAACGGGTGGCCTGAGGAGGATATACGTGTGCTCTGGGGGAGGAAATGATTGGTCCTGATGTGCTGGGTGGGTGAAGAAGAATTTGCTTCTGGCCCCGATTTAGGATCAGATTATGACCCCCAATTGTCGCTGAACAGCACTGTCTTGCAGGAGGATTCCCACAGCTGGGTCTCACTGAGACCACTGGCACAGTGAGGTGAGTAAAGCACTGGAGTCTGGCCCTTTGTAACTTGCGCGTGCAGCTGCGCATCTCGTTTCTTGACTTGGTGCTCTGACTAAGGTGAAAATAGCTCTATTTACACTAATTTGTAAAGAATGGCCGTACTTCTCTAGGAACTTTCAACTCCCAGATCTTTTTTGATGGGGGAGGACATCCCGTTCTGTAACCCAGCCTGACAACATATCCTTGTCCCCTCTTCTCCTCTTCCTCTGGCCAGCTAAGGGGAAACAATGCATGCCTCTCTCCTCACACCCAACACACACATTCGCACACGTGCTTTCTGTTGTGCCTCCACATATTCCCTCATCTCTATGCTGTTTGCCTCTGCTTGCTATAGGCTCTAGTCTGGGATAACATGATATCTTCTGAATTTAGCAGTAGAATATGTTTGTAATCACTGAGCCAGTCTTTTCATCTCCAGTAGGAGGAGGTGACTCATTGACTCCACCCACACCTTTTGGCTTTAACTGCTCATTAGTTCTGTATAAATGCTAGCAGATTGCTACCAGTTGAACAAATGATGGTGTTTTCAACTCTAGAACTAGCTTCCTTCAAATACAGAAGGGGCATTTTCATTGCTTGATTTGAAATATGTCCCACTCTATTGTGCTGTTCTCTCTGTTTTCTTTTACATTTCAGACCATCCTGCCTATTTAATAAACAGGCAGTAATGCTGTGCTGTGACTAACGTACAAAGCTATTAATGTAAATTGGGACTAATTATACAACCTCATTAGTATTCTTCTGCCAAGCCATTACAACGTAACCAAAAAAATAAATATGGCCTATAAAACAATTTCATAATAACACATCAGGGTGTTTAAATTATTTTTAAATGTTTTTCTTCTGTATCTTATGGTACTTTTTAAAAAGATTGTCAGGTTTTTTTGTCATGCTCCTTGGTGTATTGTTGTGTTAGATGTGGCAGGAAAATGTTCTCTTCTATTTCTCTGTTATTTTCATTTATCCAGATCTCCAGTTTATAATAAAGCCGCACAAATAGCTTTACTGATCTGTCCTGTGCTAGGTGCTGTACAAACACAGAATAGGCTTACAAGCTACGTAACTTCTTTAAGAAAATGTAGGTATTTAAAAATGCCATAGTTAATACTGACCAGATTGTCAGCTGTGTATATCGGTGTTGTTCCATTGAAATCAATGGAGCAATGGTGATTTCACCATCTGTGTACCTGGCCCAATACATTCAGCAACCTTTCACTTGGATAAGACAGGCTAGGTCAGAAATAATATGCTTTAACCAAAACAAAAGGGCCACTATTAAACGATTCACATTCAAACACCCTTGATGCTACAGTGAGTTTACTTTTTAACAAACAAAACAAAAGAAACAAACAGGGAACCCATTTTAATCATGCTTTTCATCTGTTTTCAAGCTAAATGGATCCACTTGAAAAAAGCTTTTTTCATCCCAGCAGCAGGAGCAGTGCTATATTCACCGCAGAGTGGGAAGAATGCCGGAAGGCCGGATGGGAATTGCACAGACAGGATCAAGAAAGGAAGGATGGTTCAGTTCTTATGAGGCCAGTCTGGAACACAGGAAACTAGACTTTAATGCCCTGCTCTGTCACTGATCTCCTGTGTCACCCTGAGCAAGTCCTTCAGTGTCTCTGGGACCAGGACTCCAGCTGTAAAAAGGGGCTAATACTTTCCTCCCTCCGAGAGCTGTTGTGAAGACATATTTATTAAAGATCATGAGAAGCTCAGATATTGGGGTGATGGAGGCTGCCTAAGTATCTAAGATAGCCAGACTGCGGGTGAGGAAGCTGCAGGGGTTGTCATTGCCAGGGTGGATGAGTGAGGAGCTCTGACTCTGATTCCCCAACGCCTCCTACTGGATCATGCTCCCCGCATGGAGGCCTTGAGCATCTCAACTCCAAGAGACACAATTCCTCTCGAGGCTCTGTGGTTGTAGCAGAAGAGTCATCTGCAGCAGCATCTCTTTATATGGCTACAGCATATCCCTCTTCCCAAAAAACACAACTTTCCTGCCCAGTTTATCGGGGGTGAGCCAACAGAGCTGCTCCCTGCCACTGCTCCCCCAGTCGTTCCCAGGTAAAGCATCTAGAGTGCTGGAGCTACAACGGTGACTAGTCCTTAGCTAGCCATGTATGTGGGAATTCTTAACCCCTCCTCAGCCCCTGCACAGCAACATAAGGGTTAGGCAGGGTCTAGCCCACAGGTGGGAAGAGACCCCAAGAGTCTCGACTAGAGCTGGTCGGGGGTGGGGGGGGGGGGGAGAAAGGGGGTAACTTAACAAACATTTTTTCAAAACAAATCTTTTTTTATTTTAATTCTAAAAATGGTCATCATTTGTAAACAGTCCAGCAACTCTCATCTTGAACCCCAGGCCTCTGCTCCAACAGCTGGACCACACTCCTTCCTAGCGCAGGGGAGAAAAAACAAGTTCTGACTCCCAGTCCCAAATTAAATGTGTTATATGATGCCCCTTACACCCTGTATCATTTATGTATTTAATTAACTGGGATTCATAAGTCACTGAGAAGCACCTCTCTTGTGCTCTAGCAACCTAACTTTGCCGTAAATGTACTGAACATGCACTTTTTAAACTTCCAAGTGTTTCCCAGCTTTAGAAAAGCAGGGTTTTTCCCCATTCAAAATTCATAGGTTGAGTCACATTCAGGTGCTTGATAGAATGAAGCATCAAGCTGTTCATGTTCTCTGCACTACACTCAACAAATACCTTCTTCAGGAGAAGCTTTAGTGGCTCTTTCGATGGATTTTCCAATTAAAATGATAGGTGTTTTCTCGCCGTACAGTATCAATAAAAACGTAACTACAAACTGCTGGAAAGGCAGCAGAACCAATAGATTGTTTAGCTCTTGCTCAGTGGATTGAACTTGTATATTTCTTATTATGTCCTGAATGGAATAATAATCAATCATCTAAATGAAGCTGCCCAGTTTCTTGATTAAGCCTTATTGTTATTGTTTCATAAAAAACATTTCAGAATCCAGGCCTCACCTCATCAAACTGGGATTTGCCCTCATTGTTATTCTGAAGCTGAAAGTTAGCTACTTGGCTTATTATTTCATTACATCATCACATCCTCTTCCACCTATAGCCACATGGAGGAAGTTGCTTTCAGAATCTGCATTACTCATTACAGTGTAATATATAATAATAACAATAATCCTGTACAATCCTGCCACTCTTTATTGACTTGAAAATTAATGGAATGACTCACATGGGCAAGCAAAGTAGAGTTTGGCCCCAAATTTCCACAATATTCTTGTCCATAGAATTGAAATAATAATTTAATGTTGGTGAAAAAAAAAGCATAAAAAATGATGATGCTGAATCTTTCTCGCTCAGATAAATATCCCCATCAATGGCAGTATTGGTTGGAAAAATGAAATCTTAGGTAGATTATAATCCATTCCAAAACATACTGCACAACCATCCTGGACCATAATCTGATTTAGATCCGTGTAAATCAGAATGATCTCCAATGACGGGAGTTAGTCCAGTCACTGGGAGTGGGGCGTGTATGCTGAAAGCAGAGCTGGTTGAACCATTTGCAATGGAAAACGTTTGTTATCACTGTGCCCCCTTCTTTGCTTAACAAACCATGGATGAACCAGCCATGATTTCTGCAGACAGCGCTCAGCATCACAAAGCAATCGCTGAATAATTCTCACCAAAAGGGTTGTCAATCAACTCTTTGGGTTGACTGCTCACTGTTGGTCACCTAGTTCAAGTGGTATTGCTCCTGCTTCCAGGCTGAACGACTGCACCATCTTCAACAGGAGTGATTAACCTAGGGCATAATTCATTCCTGTGCACAGGAACAGCAGAGCCAACACTCATCTCAGGCCCACTTGATCTGAGTCTCAGTGTTTAAGTGGTGCCTGGGCCATGCGCACGAGGGCGAAGCTGACCCATGATGACCGGTGAGCACACTTCCATTCTGAATTTCTGGATGTATAACTGCTGCTGCTAAAACTCATGTCACTTTCCAGACCTGCGAACTTTTCATGAATACTTGGCGGTTGTTCCTATACTCACGGATGATGACCTCATGAACCACAGTGAAGTGAACTTGGTGCTTTTATTGGTGAAAATACCCTCTTTTTTTCATCTCTAGTTACAAGCTACCAAAGCAGTCTGCAGAATGTTGCAACATTTAGCACTGGGATGTGATACTTTGTTGGGTTTTTTTTTACTCAGGTGATTAAATAGAAAGTCACTTTGTAGTTTGTCCTCTCCTAAGGCTAAACATAACTAATGAAATTTACAATCCCTCACCCTGTTGGAGGGCTCTCCTATATTTGCCCTGAAAATAAAAGTTGAAAGAAACATTAGGAAATTCAAGAACTAGAACTGTGTCTGCCTTCTAGATGCCACCTGACTCGGGGCCTCCTAGTCATCACCACCTCCCCCTGCCCCCGCATCCAGTATTCTTTTCTGATTACTAGGACTGCATGTCTATCCATAACGTTATGACTGGGAATGGATAAGAGGCCCTAAGAGCCAGAATGGAATAAGTAGGCTAGCCTTGAGAGAAAAGTTAAACCTCTGGGGATATCCTACTCATGACATCAGCCTGCTCTTCCCACACAGGTCTTAGTGCTTAGATACCATAGGGAAGGATCTCTCAGAGATTCAACTTGTTCAGGTGCTCAGAGTTCAGGCATTTGCAAACTGGGTTTTTCTTTCTCTGCATCTGGAGAGCAGAGAGAAAAGGGAAAATTTTGCCAGATTTCATAGAAAAGCAGCTTACATTTCCAGCTGCCAACTGGGCATAGTGGATACAATTTTGGGCTCTGAACCCTGGCAAGGGGTGTGGGTCTCCAGCCTAAGCCCAAACCTCTATTTTTAGCCCTGCAGCATGAGCCTGACAAGGCCAAATCAGTGGACCTGGGCTCTGAGAGTTATTACCCTGTGGTAAGTTTGTTTTTGCTGTGCAGAACACAGGCTCCTGTATCCATAATTAGGCCCCTAAATTAAGACGTGGTCTGACTTTCAGGGTGCTGTGCATCTGCAGCTCCCATTATCTTCAGACCTCAGCACACCTGGAAGTCAGCCCGTTTTTTATTTACATGCTTCAATGCAGATGTTAGAGGCTAACGTCAGGCAACCTGGCCTGAAAACGTAGCCTGTGCAAGCACATCATTCACAAGCTGCAGCTAGAAAGTTATCAACGAGGAGTTAGACTATGGCTGATGTAAACCTTATGGCTTCCTGCTTTTGTGCTTCAGCCTTTTCTCCTTGAATTTGGGCTGTTCTATTTTTAGTATGAATTGGGACTGGATTTTCCCGTAGTGGTGCTCACTAGTGCTGGCTTGGAACTCTGAGAAGAACGTTAATTATGCACAGAGGGCAGGGCTGAGCTGAGCATCGAAAATGCTGCTTGCTGATGTTGACAGTTTAGCGCGGAAGAAAACAGGTCACAAGATTGTCATCCCCTACACGACGGAGGAAGCTGATGCTCTCTTCCCATGGCTGTGTCTCTGGACAAATTATCTGTTGCAGTCATAGGTACCTTGTCCTACATGGCTGAGATTAGTCAGTCCCTTGACTGAAAGGAGCATCACTTGAATCCTGATTTAGAGAAAGCCAGAAGAAGAACAGGGTTTTTTTTTTTATTGCGTAATTGTATCCTGCTGCTATTACTAGGTTGCCTGGCTGGTGTTGCTTGAGGCATTTAGGCAGAGAAGATGGGTTGTGTGTACTAGGAGGCTTTGAAGTTTAAATAGTGATGGCTTTCAAAACATTCATGGCCATTACGTTAAGAATAACTATCAGACCCTTAAACGTGCTCTCTCCCTTTCCAGCAAGTGTGGGGCTATTTGATTTAAAGCATAAAGGAGAGTCACAGCAGCATACAAAGAAGATGTTAGGAAGGAAAATCATTTCCGTTGCCACTTCTTGATTAATAGCCAACTGCAGACAGCTCAAAACTCCGATGTTAGTAATTCCCCAGAAGACTCATCTTCTGGAAGGCCCCAAGAGTTGAAAAAGGTTTACAGGAGCTGGGGAGCAGTGAGATGGGGGCTCCACAAAATATGTGACGCACTTGCTGTACTCCTCTGACAGGTGGCAATGGCCCTGCTGAAGTGAAGTGAGGTATGGAGATCTCTGCCTGGTGGAGTGCCAAAACAATAGGCTCTGGAGTTATGAGTCCTGCAGCAACTAGACTTGAACAGAGGAGGAATATTTTATACTTACTAAAATTCGACAGGTTTGTGAAGGGCAGAGGACCCTTTAATAAAAGATAGAGGGAAACAGAAATAGCAAGGGAAAAGTTTCAGTTTGTAAAGATGACTGACCAGGAAATGCTCGATTCAGGCTACCATTGCTTACAGTTATTGTGTATTTCTTTGTTCACAAAACCCTGCCTCCCAGAGGTCTGAGGCTGAGCAGTATCTGTTTCTTCCACTCCAAATGGCTTTTTCCCCATCCCAGCACCTTCCCACACTATCGTCCCGAGGGTGGAACAAACAATCTCCTTCAAAGTCCTATTAGCTCAGTAAAACACAAACTACATCTCCCACGTGACAGTGCTGTGGTCACAGCTGTAGTCATGGAGTTGACTATTGTAATGGTCCTTTGCTTTCACTTGCCATAGGGACGATGGACACCGAGGCAATAGCATCCTCTGTTATCCAGTATAACGCTGTAAGTCCAGGCAACGCTCATTTCCAGCAATCCAGTGATCACAAACTTTGGACGAGACTAAATTGTGCACTCTGGCTTTGTGTTGGGCTGTCTTTCTGCCTTTGCTATACTCCTGGCTTATTCCATTCCCTGATTATCTCCCTGATCACAGAAAGGGCAATCCAGCAGTCAGTGAACCCAGCAAGGAGGAAGATTGACCTCTAAAGACTAGAGATGGATATGCACTTGGACCCCGGATTCAAAGAGCCATGAACTTGAGTGCGGGACGATGTCTGGATCTAGAACAAAATGTTTTAGATCGGAGTCCTGTCTCTAAAGAGTGTGAACAATAGCATTCAGTGACAGCTTGGAGGATCCATATCCTCATTCAGACTAACTACATGGCTTGAACTTCTGTCTCTTTTGTCTTCCATTATGCTCTTGGTCCCTGGCAAACCAAGGTCACCAGTTTGTCTGCTGAGCCATCAGGGTTGACCAGTCACCAGGATGCTTTTTGATCTGTGTGTGTGTTTTTCTCACTTTCAGACACCTGGTACCTGGCACATCCCCTGACAAGATTACAAGATATTTCACCCTTCCAGATTTAAGGGGGTGGGGAGGGGGAAGAACAGGGAACAAAATGATATTTTACTCTGATTAGGACCAAGGAAATCTCCCCATCGGTGAAGTCTTGTGGCTTTAACCTTTATATCTTCTTCTTTTGAGAAGCATACAGCCCAGAGTGCTCTATTTCAGGTAACACAGCACCATGGCATCAGCAGACTCCAAGGTGCTGAAGTCTTAAGGATGCAGCTTCTCCACAGTGCAATGGAGATGGGGAGGGGAGAGTGGACAGAAGTCCCGAGCAGAAAGTTTTTCAAGCCAATTGCAAAATAACGCACAAGTGAAAGTTAAAAAATTATGTTAAACTTTATTTATTAAGCCTCTTAAGAGGCCAACTTCAGAGTCAACCTGGGCTTATCACAGCCCCATCTCTGTGCAGTTTAGCAAGCCCTGTAGGCTTTACATATCTAGTTTATCAAAGTCTTCATGCCCAGCTGACGGTAAATAAAATATTAGAAAAATAACTCATTTGTAGTTACAGCCCTGGGGTATTCCCCACTTGCTGGACGCACTCACGAGCAGAACCCCAACGACAAGCATTATTTCATCAGGAAATGGAGGTGCAGACCTCAGTGTTATCATCTCCTAGGAGCCGGTAGGAACAAGGTCCATTATTTCACTGCAGCATTCTAATGGGAGTGCACACATTCGGACCAGTAACGAACCACCACTCAGGGCCAGATTCTCATGCTGCAAAGTAGACTTCACCGATGGGGAGGTTGTTTTCCATCATTGGGACGACTCGCAGCGTCAGGTGCTACTCGGTGTGAGCAAGGATGACAGAATCTATGTTTCTACGTTTCCAGATACAAATATCAGCATCCATGTAGCTGATGTGCAACTGAGAATTCAATTCTGGAACACTGGACAGTGAGGGAAAGGGCTTAAGAAATAGCAAAGGGCAGAAGTGCAAATGAATGAGAACAAGGCCAGCCAGCAAGTGTTTCAGCTTTACAGAATAAGTAATCCATCCTATTTGTGAGGTGAGAATGGTTTGAACTACTCTATGTTCGTTATAGGTGTGTTAAGGCTTTAACCTCACCACCCTCTTTGAAATAAAAATTCATGGGACACAGAAGAAGAAATACAGAGTGCACATTACTTATTCCAAGTTGACAAACACAAGGCTGGTTAGTACATTTCTTAACCCAACAAGCCATGTGCAGATTTTCCATCTTTAAAAGCTGGGGGAAGTACTAAAATCATTCAGCCTCCTGAAGCAATGAAATACGCAAAGATGATATACTTCACCTGATAATGCTTGGGAAGGGCTCAGAGCTGATTCAGTTACAAGATCTCATAAATGTTTACAGGTAAAATACTTTAAAAAAGTGGCTTTGGTGGAAGGTGCCAGTCTTGATGCAGAGACTGAAGGGAATCTCTCTCTGTGTTTGCTAGCTAATAAGGGAACAATACAACTCCGAAGGAAATCTTTCCATTGAGTTCAATGGGAGTTGGATGGGGACCTTTCCCTTCACTTGTTTCATGAATGCTGTAAATAGCCCGAGTCTCAGACTGCTGCCATGAACTCTGTGCCAGGATATCTGGTTGTAGGTGTCTGAATGGAAGATGGAGAGCTATTCCGCTGGCTTACCTTGACAACCATATCAAGGGTCTTATTAGCTGCAATACAGGGAGATAAACACTGGATAATTTTCAAGAAAAGAGATGATTTTGCAGGGACAGAGCCCTAAAAACAGCCAGCTCTGCAGGAAGCTCATGCTACAGTTTATGTTATGATGAAGGTGGAGCTTAGCACCCAGTGTTTTTTGCATATGTGCGGTGTTGAGAGTGAGGTGGGGTGTTCATTGCTGACACAGAGAGCAGTGGTAAATTTGGTTCCGGATCTGGGTCTGTTTCAAAGTTCAGGGGAGGTTAGATGCGAGCTCTGGATTCAGGTCCTCCAGTAGTTCTGATAGTCTTCTCTTCTTCCTGACCCTATTCTGAAAGGTGAATGCAGAGGACAGTCCCATGAATGATGCAGTAGGAAAGCAGGCAATATCTGTTGTAGGGACTTCCCTGGAAATATATAACAAAAATTAGAATGGAGAAAGCCCTATTGGGCATCTAGTCAATTCACCCTCTGTCACTGAGGGAGCTGCCATTTTCTATCTCAGTGGCCTAGTGTTAAATGACTCCTAAGAGCTCACCTAAGACTGGTTTGTGTAAAAACTGTCCAGTGAGCAACTTCCAGTTGAGATCATCTCAGCCAGTCTACCCAACACAGTGTACAAACCAGCCTTACCCCCATTCATTGTGCACTGTTGCACAAGCAGTTGTATGCTATTCATAAAACATAACACTTATAATTAATAATATATTCAACAACGTTCATACAGGGGAGATGCCCTAAAAATGGAAGAGAATGGGTCATGAAAATACAGATTTCTGTTGAGATTATATTGAATTATATCTTGGTGATTTTTCCCCAGCATCATCACAGCAAAATGACTGTACGTACAGTGCTAAATGAATCTTCCTGAATCCTCTCCACAATTATTAGGCAATTAAGTTGTGTTTTATGCAGCTGTCTCTCTAAGCTCAGCATTGATGTCTTCGACATTTGGGTTTATAGCCATAAAGACTTGAATTAGCTACACAACTGAAGTAGGACAATAAAGATTCATGGGAGAGAGTTTAACAGGCAACAGAAGCAGTCATTACTGGATGTCTTGGAACAGACATGGTAGAAATTGTGTTAATATAATGTTCAAAGCTTGAATGTGCCATAGGCAAGAACTTACTTTGTCTCCCTCTAAATGTTCTCTTTAAATTAGTTGCAAAACACAGAAATCTTTTTCAAGGAAGCATAGTAAAATAAAATCAAGAGACCAAAACACATCTACAGCCAGAAAACTACTGGACTGTGGCTCAAGAAAGCTTGTGGGCCCAATCCTGTTGGATACAGAGCACCCCCTGAGAAGTGCTGATTGCTCTCAAGTTCCATTAAGGTCAGTGCAAATGAAGGCAGTCAGCACCTCTCAAAATCAAGCTGTAGGAAACTCAGAGCTTGAAACAGACTTTAAGTACAGCTGAGAGGCTCTTTGTCTGATACGACTGGTGATTTCAGTTTCACTCACAGTGCTTGGCTAACCTTGATTGCATTAACCGTTGTACAGGCTCAGTGTGCGGCGTGCTAATGCATTCCTCTTGGTGCCCATTAATGCAGTGAACCCTCTGATTTTTGTTATGTTCTGCGAATTCAAGTTCCAGCGGAACAGTTCAGATTTGTAGTGAGGTTGCCACGGCTGAGCCAGTGTGGAGTCAAATAAACATTGAACTTGTTTTTCACAGAGTGTTTAGGAGGACATTTACACCAACCCAAACACAAAGGAGGGCTGTTCATACCGGAGCTCAGGAATGGAAAGCCTCTTACAGTAACTCAGCCTCGCTGCAACGCAAGAAAACAAAAATATACTCTGCCCATGCCACAGTCACAGTTCAGATGGAGGAACTGAGTAGAGAGAGTGCCCTGAGATGACTTCTTCGGAAGTCTAAAACCCTGGGAATTCTACATTAGACTGAATACGATTTATAGGATCCCAAGAGACTGTGTAAACTTTGTATCAATTTTACTGGCAATAACAAAAGGCACAAATGTGATTATATTATTTGTCTTCTTAAAAAAAGAATAGTTTATAGCAGTCTCTCAGCTGCTGAATTCTTTCAGCCGGATTTTCAGAAATGTCACGTGCCCTTAAATCAGATCAGACTCCCGGGGAGCTGCAGGTACGCAGCAGCTTTGAAAATTAGGACACTACTTTGTAACTGGAGCTGGAGCACAGTCAGATTTGATGCAAAGAAGACTGGATGACATACAAATTGTGTTTAAGTGCCCCCAGCTTTCTATCACCTGAAAATGGCAGGAAGCTATCCAAGCAGTTAGCTGCTGCTGACTATGAAAGGCTGAAATAATTTGCAGCCAGGCACACATTTATGCTGAGCACATATACAGCACTTTTCGCTTGCAAAAAGCTTTACATTTCTAAATTACAATTAACATTGGTAAACAGCAGATGATGGTCTTGGCATACCTCTCAGGGCTAAGGATTTAGACGGGTCAGTCCTTAGATGGGAAAGCCAGAGCTCAGCAGATAGTGGTGCTGGTGCAGTATAACTCAGCGTTACAAACACCTCGGGAACGGAGGCGGTTCGTAACTCAGAAATGTTTGTAAGGCTGAACAAAACGCTGTGGTTGTTCTTTCAAAAGTTTACCACTGAACATTGATTACATTAATACAGCTTTGAAACTTTACTATGCAGAAGAAAAATGCTGCTTTTAACCATCTTAATTTAAATGAAACAAGCACAGAAACAGTTTCCTTACTTTGTCAAATCTTTTTTTTTTTAACTTTCCCTTTATTTTTTTTTAGTGGTTTATGTTTAACACTGGACTGGACTGAACAGTATTTGTGCTTTCTTTTTTTGGGGGGCTCTGCTGCCTGCTTGCATTCTTCCAGTTCCAAATGAGGAGTGTGGTTGACTGATCAGTAAGTGACTCCGGTGTTTGTAACCCTGTAATTCAGTAGGTGGCACCAGTCCCTATGCGACAGCAATGAATTGATGCCTATGGACTGTGTGAGGAGCTGAGCTCCTGACTGAGGTGCCATCTATTGGATGAGATATCAAATCAAGATACTGACTACTTCAGTGAGGTCTAAACGGCATCTCAATTTAACTGATTTCACACCCACCACTGGGTTTTCACTTTCCATGCAGAATTATTTGAGCAAAGTCTTCTTTTGGGCATTTTCCCCCAAGATGCATAAAGCCAAAAACGTTAAATGGATTTTGTGATTAAATGAATTTTTTTTTACATGTGGATTTGTAGCATTAGGATTTCCATAGAGGAAATGAGATCATGTGACTTAGGTATCCCTCCTCCTCTTAAATATCTATGGAAAGGGTATCATTTGTAAATCAAAGGTGCTATGCAAACATATAAGGCCAAGATTTTTAAAACTGATTAGTAATTTTGGGTGCCTACCTTGAGATCCATTAAAGGGGTCTGATTTTCAGAATCTGGGTGTCCAGGTCTTTCTGGACTATTTTAGTTTGTGCTTTCCCACATTCCATTAGTGTAAGCAAAGTTGCAAACAGCATGGGCACCGAAGAAAGTTAATGTAAAGGTAAAACCAGCAAATTCATGTAAACTGGTAGCCAATCCAGAAATTTCTCATTTAAGTATAATATAAACAACCAAAGACAGTACCTCACATTGTGAGGTCAATACCTCGCACTGTGAGAGAAAATGTCCAAACTGTCAAAACAGATGTGGAAATAATGTCTTCAGTATGAGCAAACCTTTTATGTATTATTCATGCCTCACAGTTTAACACATCTGCCATCTACCAGCTGCAAGAGAAAAGCCTTTTAAGAGATCCCACTTGACTCGCTAAGAATTACTGGGAGCAGTGGGTGACTGTACATGGAATTAAACTCTTCATAGATATATTGCAAGTCTCTTATAACATGATTACACTTTAAACAGGCTAAATAAATATTAATAAACCATAAAGAGCATGGACTCTTAGAAAAGTGGAGGGTAACAGATGCTCTGTAGTTAACAATAAAATTATCTTCAGTTGAAGAGACGGGGTGATATTGACAGACTGTGAGGGCAAAGTCTGAGCTCTTTAAGAGCTATCCAGACCATGAGATGTAAAATACTTTTACGAACTCAGACCCATCTGCTGTTCTTTATGATATAATATACCCTTGTATGGTTTATGTGGAAGAAAACTTGGTTAAAATACCCTATCGAAATGCCTGCTGTTTTATTCAGTGTTTAAATTAACAACAGCTCTCTGAATTCCTAAAACAGCCAACAAACCGAGGGCCTTCATACTGCAACGTGGAGCGCATTAGGAATCTCTGAGGGACAGACATGTCATATGATGGCCCCAGAGGCCCTCTCTGGGTTATTTGCACAGAAGTGGGGGAGCCTTAAGGGATTTGGCAAGTTCATCTCCATCTGGATAAACACCTGAATTCACAGCCATTTCCAAACTTCTGGAGTCTGCAAAAGTGGGCTGCAAATCTCACACAGAAAGGTAACTTTCATGAATGTGAAGCATGTTGGCTCTGGCCCAGGTGGAACCACCAAAAGGCAGGGAGAATAAAAAAACCAAACCCTGGGACATTATATCCATTTGACTCCAAGCCTGCAAAGAAGTTCAGGTATCTCGTTCAGCTAAAGCAGTGGTTCTCAACCCACCAGCACATAGCTGCGGCCCATGTGACATCCTCAGGGCCATACAGGTAGTATATATATCATGTGAACGCAGCCCACATAATACACAGAGAACTGCATATGCGGCCCACAAGGGTAAATAGGTTGAAAACCTCTGAGCTAGAGGTATGTTCAGAGACATGTAGTTCTGCAAGGTGAAGAGCATCTCCCTTCTTATGGAAAAGCTCCTCAAAGTTCAACAGAAAACAATGACTTTGCTATAGGTCTTTTGAGCCATCCTACAGCAGGAACAGAGACTTACATCCCCACTGTTGAAATATGTAGGATGCTTTCTTAAAAGCCTTAGAAGAGTCGCCTCTTCTATTAAATTCTACAGGCTTTAGAGAAGTATTCCATAGAACCCTTTTGATTTCAGCCTTATTAAATTCTATAGATCTTTTCGTTAAGTACTGCCTGGCACTGAGTACCCTTAGCGCTTATGGACCAGGACCCCTCGTGCATGCACAGCATTACCTGGGATCTTATTTTATCCAAACTAGTTATTTCTGTTTAGATTTGTCCCAAAAGCCAGCATGCTGGACATTCACGTTGCATAGATGGTTAATTAAGCCATTAAAGATACCCCCCTTGCTAGGGAGGAGTTAGGGGGATCTCTCTGGTTAGACTAGGAGACATCTATTGCTGTGGAGTGAGAGACTGGGAAGGAATAAGTGCACAGGAAATTTACTACACTGATTGGTGCTATTTTGGAGCACTCCAGCTGAAGAGCATAATAAATGGCCCAGGTGTCCAGCTGAAAAACTTAAGCCTTGAACACCAGCTGGGAAGCTGAAACTGTAAGTGAAAAGATGGGGATTTGCTGACTCAATACTGATGTGGGAATAAGTGATGCAAAACGTTTACCTTCCTCCATAACTGGCTTCTCTGTTGTCCTTGGGTTTAGATCAGACAAGTTTTTATAGGGGGTGTTGAATAGTGGATGGTGAAAAACCAATTAAGACTGAGACAAAAGTTCTCTTAAAACAGACTGGCGAGGAAATCAGCAATAAGCGGAGCAATCTTCAAAGAAGCTTTTGAAATAAATTAAAGAGAAAAAAATCCATTTATTTTGTATATTAATTTTTATGCTTTATTCCAAAGAAATTGTTTTTATGTAAAGAGCCTAATGTAACATCATCTAAATTACTCTGGGAAATTTGGTTTGGGACTAATCAGTTTTTCATTTTAGGTCTCTTTGGATTTGAACTCTGATAAGAAGAAGGAAAAACATCTTATCTCTTCATCTGTATTCATCACCCTTAAGGAGACTAGTTGTCTGAGCCTGCTCCAAAATAACCAGACAGTGACACTTTAAGTCCTACATTCTCAAACTGTTGCATGCTGGCCCGGGAATAGTCCATTCGGGCAGTCTCAAGGCAGTCCATGCTAACTGTGTATCTAGGATCCTGACATTCACTCCAGATCATTTGACAAAACAGAAAGGCTCTTGTATGTTTATAGAGCCACGTGTGTTAACAGTCCAGGTGAATCCAATTGAGTGGATGGACCATCCTTGATTTCTCAAAAACCATGTTAACACTGAAGAAAGTAGGTGTCCCTGACATGATTTCATACCTAGCTCAATTTCCTTGTCTTCACACACTCAAGAAACTCACTGCCAGTTCTTAGTGCTATGTTGACGACTCCTTTCTTAGCATAGGCTAGATATAGGGAATGGCTCTTATATACGAAGTTTAAAGGTGCTTTATAAAAACTAGAGCTGGTAAAATATCAAAATGGGATGAATTTCTCAAGACATTTTTGTGAAAAATTTATGCAATTTTTTGGGGAAAATTTAACAATTTGATGAAAAATTTCACTGAAATATTGAAGTTAGGAAAATTTTGACCAGCTTTAATAAATACCATAGGTAGATTAGAAAGATCACAGAAATATGTTGCAACCATGTGCATGACTAAGAAACAAGAAAATAGGCTGGTATTTAAAATTCAGATCAGTTAAACATAAACAAGAGACAAAAGACAACAGAGGCTACTAGAGTTAAGCAGATATAACAAGAAAAAAATTAATATAAGCAGTCAGCAGGAAAAGTTTGTAGAAATGCCAGCTGTTCAGGTGGAGAATTTAAAGATCTACAGAAAATATTTCAGTGACCAGTAAAAGGGTTCTTTAAATACATTCAGAGCTGGCAGAAGTTAAGGGAAAGAAAATAGGTCTCCTAAAACTAATGATAGTGGGGTAGATGAGAGAGAGAATAAAGGTCTGACAGTTTTGGTAGCCAGTTAATTTGCATCTTTTCCACGCAGGAGGATGAGAAACTGTGAAAAGCAGCTACTTAGTTGTTGGATATTACAGTGAAGGGTACCATTATAAGAAGAAAAACTAGATAGACTAAAATGCACCCCCAAATTACAGATGCAAAAGTTACCATGTTTTAAAAATTGGACCCATAAAGTGTAAACTTTTTATAAAATACTTTAGACTTTGAGACTTATGCATGTTGAATTGAAAATGCAAGCTATTTGCTGGGATTTTTGATGAGTTTCAGTTAAGTTCTGTAAAGTGAATCATATTTTTCTGCATCCTCTGCTGAATGGTGTCCATCCCCGCATCTCCAGAAAAGCTTCTTGTTAACTGTAGTTGTGTAGGAAGTAAAATGTTTCCACACAGCACATGAAATGCAACTCTCTAAACCAGAAGGGCCATTTTGGTAAACCAATTCCCAAAAGTTAGTATGCTTGCTCTTCCAGTCTCCTTGATAAATGTCCGAAGGCAGGCCTTAGACATTGCAGCATATAGCTATGAGGTACTGCTAGCTTTTTGTCTGAGGCTTCTGCACTGCCTATAAACACCACTGCATTGTCAGTGCTAGAAACAGAATGATTTTCATCAGAAGGTAAAGTGAGATGGATACTGGTATCATGGTGTGTAGCTGGGAGGAAACAATTAACACCTCAAAGAGAAATGTCACAATGGTTCATTCACTGAAAATTATATGAGGCAATAGAGACATTTGGTACAAGCTATCCAGACATTGACATGTGTGCATGTAATGAGAAAAATCCTCAGAGGAGCTATGATTGCATAAAACATGAAGAATTGCAAATCTTCACTAAGAGCTGCATCAAGCTGCTCCCAGTTATTCAGGAGATTAGAAACTCTTATGTGCAAAATGGTAGGAGCAATGCAAACTTAAATGTCCATGTTGCCCCTTGTCTTGGACTCAGATTGTAAGCTCTTCTGGGCATGAACCATCTTTTTGTCATGTATTTGTACCGCATCTAGTGCACGGTGCCCCCAGTTTCCTGGTGCTACTTAAGGACAAAGAATAATAATAGTTCTCTAGTTAGACTGGATGCAGGCCTGTAACTTTTTGCTTTGATGGCCCCTTGGTTAACTGAGTGCTGGGAGGATGCAGAGTAGAGAGGTGACCAACATTTCTTTCAAGGGTGAAATGAGACAATCCTGTCAGTACTTCTCCCACCCATAATGGTGACAGAAGCCAGGCTGACTGATTTACTCTCTTTATTACTATTATTATGGGGAATAAACAGGGAGAATTGCAATTATTAGTACATAAGCAAAATTATGACTTAGAATCGTAGAATCATAGAGTTGGAAGGGACCTCAGGAGGTCATCTAGTCCAACCCCCTGCTCAAAGCAGGACTAACCTCAGCTAAAAATCCCAGCGAGGGTTTTGTCAAGCCACAGCTTAAAAACCTCTAAAGATGGAGATTCCACCACCTTTCTAGGTAACCCATTCCAGTGCTTCACCGCCTTCCTAGTGAAAAACTTTTTCCTAATGTCCAACCTAGATCTCCCCCACTGCAACTTGAGAGCATTGCTCCTTGTTCTGTCATCTGCCATCACTGAGAACAGCCTAGCTCCATCCTCCCTGGCTTAACTGGCATCACTGACTTGGTGGGATAAATCTCATGACGGGAATATTGGTATAGAGGGGCATCGCTTGTTCAGAAAGGGCAGGCAGGGAAAAAGGGCAGGAAATGGTTGCATTATATGTCAAGAATATATACATGTGTTCTGAGGTCCAGAAGGACATGGGAGGCAGACCAGTTAAAAGTCTCTGGGTGAAGAGAAAAAGGGGAAAAATGGAGGCAATGTTATGGTAGGTGTCTGCTACAGACACCAAAAAAAAGGGAAGAGGAGGCGAATGAGGCATTTCTAGAACAAATAACAGAAATATCCAAACCACAAAACCTGATAGTAGCGGGGAACCTTAACTCCTCATACATCTGTTGGAAAAGTAATATGGCAAAATACAAAATTTCCAAGAAGTTCTTGGGGTGTGTTGGGGACAACTTTTTATTTCATACAGTGGAGGAAGTAACTGGGGCGGAGGGGCAGGGGAGGGGGGGCACTTTTGATTTGATTCTGACTAACAAGAAGGAATTGGTAGTGAATCTGAAGATTGAAGGCGATTTGGATTAAAATGATCAGGAAAGGATAGATTTCATGATTCTAAGCAAAGGAAGGAGAAGAGCAGCAGAATAAGGCTAATGGACTTAAAAAAAGCAGTCTTTAACAAACTCAGAGAACTGGTAGGTAAGGTCCCCTGGAAGAAAATATAAGAGAAAAAGGAGTTGAGGAGAGCTGGCAGTTTCTCAGACAATATTAAAGGCAAAAGAGCAAACTATTCTTATGCAAAGGAAAGATAAGAAGAAAAGGAAGAGGCCAATATGGCTCCATCAGGAGCTCATTGATGACCTGCAAATCAAAAAGGAATCCTACACAAAGTGGAGACATAGATGAACTGCTAAGGATGAGAACAAAAGAATAGCACAAGCATGTACATCGGAAAGTCTAAGGCACAAAACGAGTTACACCTAGCAATGGACATAAAAGGCAATCAGAAGAGGTTCTATAAGGACATTAGGAGCAAGAGAAAGATGAAGAAAAGTGTAGGTCTTCTACTTAGCAGTGAAGGAGAGCTAATAATAGACAACTTCAAGAAGACTGAGGTGTTTAATGTCTGGAACTGTTTAATATTTTAATTAATGACTTGGATAATGGAGTGGAGAGTAAGCTTATAAAATGTGCAGATGACACCAAGCTGGGAGGGATTGTTAGCACTCTGGAGGACAGGATTAGAATTCTAAATGACCTTGACAAATTGGAGAATTGTTCTGAAATCAATAAGATGAAATTCAATGTAGCTAAGTGCGAAGTACTACACTTAGGAAGAAAAAAAATCTAATGCACAACTATAAGAGGGGAAGGTAGTAGAACTACTGAAAAGGTTCGGGGGTTATAGTGGCTCATAAACTGAATATGAGTCAACAATGTGATGCAATTGCAAAAGAGGCTAACATCATTCTGAGGTGTATTAACATGAGTATCATATGAAAGACATGGGAGGTAATTATCCTGTTCTGCCTGGCACTGGTGAGGCGTCAGCTGGAGTACTGTGTCCAGTTCTGGGCACAACAGTTTAAGAAAGATTGGAAATTTAGGTTAGATATTAGGAAAACCTTTCTATCTATAAGGGTAATAAAGTTCTGAAACAGGGAAACTTTTCTTTGCTGGGACCCCTTTTGAAAATATTTCAGGCTGTGACGACCCCCTCCCAAAAGTGATGACCCCGCCCCATGCCATGCCATCCTTACCTGCAAGCACGGGCGGCTGGGGTGGGATGACAGCTCGTGACCGCCCCATAATAACCTCACAACCCCCTGAGGGGTCACGACCCCCAGTTTGAGAACCCCTGAATTAGACAAACACTTATCGGGGATGGCCCAGGTTTACTTGGTCCAGCCTCAGCGCAGGGGACTCGACCTGATGACCTCTCCGAGTTTCTTTTAGCCCTACATTTCTGTGATTCTGTGATTATAAAGACATAGAGGCCCCAACGGGATTTTGGACCCTATTGTGTTAGCTGCAGTACGGACACATAATAAGAAAAGGTCTCTGCCCCAAAGAGCTTAAGATAAAGAACTTAAATAAACAAAAGATGGGAGAAGGGAAGGACTGTTATCCCCATTTCACAGCTAAGGAACTGAGGCCCAGGGATATTAAGTGATGTCACAGAGGGAGTCTATGACTAAGCTGGGAACAGAATCCAGATCTTCTAATTCTTTGTCCAGTGCTTTCACCAGAAGACCATTCTTCCTCTTTAAGTCTCAATAGGTACAAACATGTGGCAGGTGACATTCCATTCTGGTTCTGATCCACAAATGATTTCCAACCCAGCTGTAGGCACATTTTGAGTGGAAATAACAAAGCAAAGGTGTGTTAGAGGAATTCAGGCAGAAGCTCAATTCACTTGGATCAGTGTCTCTGGTGATCAGGATTCCCAAACCACAGTTGACCTGCTAGTGTATGCTGGCCCCCAGGGGGGCTGAATTTGCCCTGAGGTGTAGCTCACATGCTCCCTGGCTGGTGCAGGGCTGGGAAGGAGACACACTAGGTTTCTGGAGGGAGAGTGTCTCACTTTGCACTCTAATGACTTCTCCTGGCAGATGCAAGGAATGTCACTTCTTCTCTGCCAGGGGAAGGGCACCATGATTCAGGGCTTTAAAGAATGAGAGGTAAGATGAATGGAATGGGGGAAAGCCTCTGGCTTTTTGGGACCTTCAAGGCACCTCCTTTCTTCTCTCCCTCCCCTGGTCTCCCTCTCATTAGACATAAAAATTCCACACAACACGTGGACCCTTTCTCCCTGACCTTCACATCTAGTGCCCCAGGAGCCATAAAAATGAACCGTGCTTTGGCAGACTGAGCTTCGTCAGTCCCCTCCAGCTGTTTGTATTGCGGCCGCAGCCCGGGGAATTCCCCATGGATCACTTGAGCCACCTCCTCTCAAACCTGCCTGTGCAGCGCAGAGGTGCTGCGTATGCAGAAGAAACCAGGCTGTTCCACGATACACCGGCGAGACACGAGAATATGAAAAAAAAAACCCAGTGCATGTGCCTGAGCACTGGGGAAAAGTTGTGCATTGGGCAGGAATAGTGTCGAAACAGCACAAGCATGAAGGGCAATGGCAAAGGTGAGCGGTGCTGTTCTCTCTGGAGCAACAAGACAAAGAGGAGTGTTAGCAGCTGCTCGGTGCACCAGGGTTTCATCCCTAGCTGTTTCTGGCAGAGTGACTGATAAGCTTCCTAAGGCCCTTAAGTCCCAGCCTGTATGTTAGTCCAGCACTTTAAGCAGAATTCTTCCTCTCCCAGTCTTGAATGCTCTAAATGTGGGGGCAGTGGTATAAATGTGGGCACAGACACGTGGCAGGTGACATTCCATTCTGGATCTGATCCACAAATTATTTCCAGCCCAGCTTTAGGCACATTCTGAGTGGAAACACACAAACCCAAACCAAAGCAAAGGTGGGTTAGAGAAATTCAGGCATTGTGCTCTTGGCCACTAAGCGTTCAACCGGAGGGGAAAGATGCAAAGGGAGAGGATCACTGAAGGCTTTAAATAGAAGATGAGACCCCTGGAGGCTCAGCTGACAAACAACACTGCTGTAATGCTTGGCAGGCAGCTGAATTCTGGAGCAGCGGAAAACTGAGGGCCCAGAAGTGGCAAAGAATTGGCCAGTAAGGCTCTAGGGTGTCCTGGATTGCCTTTACACCGAGGCCAGGACACTTGTATACTTGTCCTTGGGACACTGGTGCACTTGCTGGTGAAAACAAACACGCCGGGATGTGGGATGCCTCCCTATTCCCTTGACAGAAAGGCTGGCTAATGGGATTGTATGGTCCCCTTATTAAAAGATCCTGGGGCAGCTTCCTGAGCTGCTGTGGCAACAGGTTGGATCTATGATCTTTCTCCCCACTGGGTTGAAACATTGTTTCCCCTGGTTCCTTGTTAGAAGGGGCAGGAAAGGAGATTTATTTTGGGGAGGGAGAAGAATTCACCCCAGTGCTTCCCTGTTGCTATCTCTGTTTAACAAGTTTCTGCCCGGAGATGTTCCTGGCACAAAAATAAGCCTTGTAATTGCACCTCAGATGTGATGAATGCTGTAAAGAGCAAACCATAACAAAGCTCTTGCTTCTTCTTTATAAGAGGATGGAGAAAGAAAAACAGTTGGAAAACACTGGGAAATAAACTTAGATGCCATCCTGCTTTTGGGTACTACCCTTTGATTCTTCTTGGCTTTGTATCCAAGCCATTTTGGTGCATTAAATATCTTGATAACATCTCTCCTAATTACCCTCAAACTGCTGGGCACAGTGTCTATTGCTCACCCTCTACTGCTCCAATAGTCAAGTAAAAGAAACAAAGGCTGCTCTATCTCATTCTGCCTTTCACAAGGCTGCTGCAGACTGGGGCGTGTGAGATTTCATCATGCATGGTGGCTCGCATCTTCCCAAACACCAGGAAATGATGAATGTTTTTGAGGGTTATTGAGGTTGGGAAGAATAAAGATTAAATGTGGAGTTTTTAGGGCATGGAAGTTATGAGATCCGATCAGGCGCACACCTGAGTGGGCCTTTATCAAATGTTCTCTAACCCGGGGCTCTGCAGCGTCAGTTTGAAATCTATGAAGAAGTCATTGTGGTTCTTCATGTTAGAATCCAGAGCTATTTATTAAAGGGAAGTTACTTCTGCTTGCTCACCTGTCTGTGTACTCCAGTGAGCCAATTCACAACTACATTAACACATATTTCATGGATTTACTAGAAGCATTTTATACGACCTGCCACTCGGACGTGTAGTCAACAGACTCTGTTTTCAAACAATGGCTTGTATAACTAGGTTCCTAAAGGTGACTGCACGGTGGTACCAGTGTGACCTTAGGAACAAGCAGCCACCCTTTCAAATGAATTTAGAGGCAGATTTGCAAGTGATCGCCAAGCATACTTGGGGACAGATTTTCAAAAAGTGCTCAAAAACCCAGCCGCTCCCATCTTTCCTTTTTCAAGAGCTCAGCACCCTACTTACATCCAACATGCTGAACTCTTCTGAAAACCTGGCCCCATTTGTGTGTACTGGTTGCTTTTGAAAACCTGGCCCCCAATGGGGGAAAAGAGAATGAGGACTGCTAAGCACAGTCACCTAGTGTTCTGATATCTCTGTACTACAGCTGCCTTCTCGTTAGCAGGGAATACACCCTCAGGGCTAGTCTACACTTAAAACGTAGAGTGGCACAGCTGTATCAGTACAACTTGAGCGCTTGTGTAGCTGCGTTTATGTTGATGAGAGAGAGCACTCCAGCCGACATAATAAAACCACCTAAACAAGGGGCAGTAGCTATATCAGCGGGAGAGCGTCTCCCACTGACATGGTGCTGTCCACAGCACCGCTTATGTCGGTGTAACTTATGACGCTCACATTGTGTTTTTCACACCCCTGAGTAAAAAACGTTTTGCTGGTATAAGTGCTAGTATAGACACAGCCTGAGCAAAGCAGCTCTGATGAAACATAGGTGCTCTCAGAGCCATTTGAGACCCTGAGGGAATTACCGTGGCCTTTTCTGTTGAGTGGAATATGAAGAATAAACCCTGGAGGTTTGAAATCTCCAACAAAGACATTCATTTAAAAAACAAAACAAAACACAGAGGAGAGCTGCAAAGTTGCAAAGTGTATTTGCCCTCATAAATTGAATTGAACAGGACTCTTTAACACCTGGTTGTGATTTTGTGTCTGAAAATTAAATTAATTGGACCATGAAGAGACAAGAATTTTAAAGGAAAAAGTACCAACCCAACAGAATGATAGTGCTGTTTACCTAACATTCAGCAAAAAAATCTCTGACTTTGGGAAGTGTGGCGTTAGTTTATTAAAGGAGTCATCAGGGTGATTTATTTCAAGGTCTGACTTGAGTTTAAATGTGTACTAATGTCCAGATGGCCTTGAAAATGCTGATCAAAGGTTGACAATTGTCTATGTGCTTTATAGCAATGAGGGTAATTACAATGAGCAAGTTTTAGGTTTCACTCCTGGATACAGGGCCTGCTCAAGGCCTAGACCCCATTGAAGCCCCGTTTACACACACTCTTGAGAACTTACAGGAGATTTCAGTGGTGCATAGGCTTCATATTGCCCCTCTCCCCTCGGTACATTTCACCCTCAGTACTAATCTTACTCTAGACGGTTGAACGTGGAGTATAACTGTATGCCCTTAAAGAGGACAGGATGGGCAGAGACATGATCCTTGGTCTGAACCCAAGAACGAGAACTAAGAATTCCCGAGTTCCTGGCTTTGACATTGTCTCCTCTTTCTGTTCTGCAGCTAACCATCTGAAGAGCTTTGCCCCAGTGGGAACATAATTCAATTTCAGAATGTTACCAGAGGGTTTATTAGGGCTTAGGTGAGACTTTCCTGGTGCATTGGCCTTGAGTTGACCTTCTGGCTTTGGCTTTTGTTTACATCCTTCCTGTTCATCAAAAACTCTGAACATTTCATACGCTTTGCTAGGATCCCTTCTTCTGAACAACCTTGTACGTTTTCATCCTGATATTTTAACGTTATTAAAAATCACTTCTCTGAGCTATTTGATGCAGAAAGCATCTTATAATTAAACTACCAGACTGCCTTTCCTTCCTAGCATGTAGGTGAATCCTTGAGGATAGAAAGGGACTCTTGAGAGCTAATACTGCTCAAGGTCTGCCAGGTGGGCAGCAATAGATCCAGACAGCCCGACTGGGATTTATTACCCTACTTTAGTGTCTCCTGGAAGATGTGACTGAATTAAGAGTGTTGGACCAAAAAAAAAAGCACATAAGCTGCTTTTGTAAGTGTTAGCCACTGAACTAGGTTATGTTTGCTTTGCAGGTCAAAGCATGACAAGGTGCAACACAGTTAAGTCAGGAGAGATGACAGGGTGCATGATAGATTTGCAGTAGATTGGCTAAGTGTCCTCGCACTGAGCTCTGTCAGGTGAACCTGCCACAGGCTGGTGTGCTTCAAGGTCTTAAATATTGATTATGGAACAACAGAAAGGAGAGTGTGTGCAGAGAGGTGGGAGGGAGGAAGCGCAGTCATGCCTGGCCTGGCAGGCATATTGTGTAACTAACTCTTGTCTCCTTGGCATGACTGACAGCATAGGACAGTGTCATCATCAGACAAGATTACTCCTCCAAGTCAAGCTGTGAAATCCCGCAGCCGCCAGCCGCATGCCTGCAAATGTCACAGCTCTTTTGTCTGCCCAGCGACAGTGTTCAAGATGACGCCTTCACTCCCTGGACCCTTGTCTACATTAGGAAAGGCACCGGTTGCTGACTATGGGTGTCACCAGCAGGTGCAGCTGAATTTAAGTGAAAGTGCAGGCAAAGAGAAAGGGACTCTGCATCTTTTACAGAAAGCAAGGTCAATAGCTTGTCAGCTGCAGCTAATCAGCACGGAGTAGGCAAGGCTTAGACACCTGCAGGAATACCAGTGTCGGCTGCCTGTGTATGGCAGGGAAACCTCCACGTTCACATCTGTCTTGCAGGGATATTTTAGCTAACCACTTTGCCTGTCAGAGTGTTCGGGTGAATTTTTAAAAATTTCTCTTCTAGTATTGATATAGGATAACTGCAAGTACTGGGCCAAATTCATCCCTGAGGTAACTCAAGTGAAACCAATGGAATATCACTAGGGATTCATTTGGCCCCTGTCTTTAGAGAAGTGAAGAGAAGCTAGGTAGTATAGAAAGTATGTCTCTAAGAGTCTCACTACACAGCCTAGCCAGAGTTTGAGCTATTCCAAATGTGGGGGAAATGCAACGAGCAAACCCTTTTTAAAGTTGATGTTGTTTATGCATGGGAATGTGGTTGCCAGAAGGGACATGGCTTGCTGTACTGGATATGTAGACTTTTGGGTAACAGTATCATACATAAGACTCAGGGGTCAGCCAGCGGGCCACCAAGCCCAGTAGCCTGTCTTCCGACAGTGACCAGTGTCAGGTGCTTCAGAGGGAATGAAGAGAACTAGAATTATCAAGTGATCTATCCAATTTCATCCAGTCCCAGCTTCAGCCACTCAGAGGTTTAGGGACACCCAGACTGTGGGGCTGCATCCCTGACCATATTGACTAATAACCACTGATAGGCTGAGCCTCCATGAACTTATCTAATTCTCTGTTGAACCCTATATAATTTTGGCCTTCACAACATCCTTTGGCAATGAGTTCCACGGGTTGACTGTGTGTTGTGTGAAGAAGAACTTCCTATTGTTGGTTTTAAACCTGATGCCTATTCATTTCATTAGGTGACCCCTGGTTCTTGTGTTATGTTAAGGAATAAATACTTCCTCATTTACTTTCTCCACGCCAGTCATAATGTTATAGACCGCTATCATATCCCCCTTTAGTCATCTCTTTTCCAAATTGAAAAGACCCAGTCTTTTTAATTTCTCCTCATATGGAAGCTGTTTCACACCCCTAATAATTTTTGTTCCCCTCTCTGTATCTTTTCCAATTTTAATATATCTTGTTTGAGATGTGCCAACCAGAGCTGCACGCAGCATTCAGGTGTGCATGTACCATGGATTTATATGCTAGCATTATGACATTTTCTGTTTTTTATCTACCCTTTTCCTAATCCTAATGGTTCCTAACATTCTGTTAGCTTTATTGACCGTGTGCACTGCCTTCTGGAGGCAGGACAAGCAGGGCCATAGTACATACATGAGGGGTGCAGTCGAATTACTGATTGATTTCTAGGAAGAGCCAGGTAACCCATGAGTATATCTATTCTGACTGTCTCATGGATTGGGCTGTGGAAGAGAATATTACATCCAGCAATGAGCATTTGGACTAACAGATTCAGCCACTTGAGCTATAAGCAAGCAAAGCCTCCAGATTAATTTCTCAGCAGGAAAAACAGTCTCATGTTGCTCTGATAAGTTGTTTTCCTCTCACCCTTCCATCCAGTGCTGAGGTTTTTTTTCCAAGCATGCTAACAATGTGGGTACAGATAGTGCAGTCTGCAGGTTGCAGCGCACACAAGTAGCAGCTGACCTGAAAGAACATCAATCTCACTTAACTTCAGCTTAGCTGCTCACTTGATGAGAATGATTTTATGTCATTCAATTTAAAGTTACATTTTGAAATGTCTTGGAGAAAGATCAATGACTCATTCTCAAACGTGAGTGGGCTTCAACCCCTTCCTTCCCCACTCCCAACTTCATATTTCATGGTTTGGTGCTTCAAGCTATTATGATCAAGATTAGTTGGACTGCAGACTCCAGATCAATACATTTTGAAGAAACAATGGTACTAAAGGGCATCCTTTGTAGAGATGCACCTTTCATGCTAGGATTATGAATTTTGAGCAGTGGAGAAAGTTAGAGAGAGTGCCATAGAAATCAGACAAATATCTGACTGAAGAGAAACTAAAGAGAAATTCCTTTAAGTTCTACTAATTACATAACAGGTCAGACAGACCTTCAGACACAATATCTAGGCTGTGTCAGTTTGCCAGTAGCTCTCAAACTGCAAGTTGCAGTGAGAGCAGTATGGAAATTGTGACAGCATGAAAGGCTTTTCACCTTCTTCTGCAGCATGTGGCACGAGTCACTTGCAGGATTAAACTAGTAAAAGTGGTGGATCCTCTGTAACTTGAAGTCTTTAAATCATGATTTGAGGACATCAGTGACTCCGCCAGAGGTGAGGGGTCTATTACAGGAGCGGGTGGGTGAGGTTCTGTGGCCTGCAACGTGCAGGAGGTCAGACTAGGTAATCATGCTGGTCCCCTCTGACCTTAGAGTCTATGAGTCTTGAGGCTGTGATACATGGGACAAGTTCAGTCAAGATTTGTGAAACTCCTGGGGATCTGAGGGATCTCGTTTCAAGTGAAGTTGGGACACCGGATAATTCCAAGTTTTAATCATGCAAAACACTTTGGGTTTGCTTATTTATTCTGAAGAAAACTTGACCATTTTGGATGAGTTTCCCTTTGATATTCTGCCTTTGTTTGTAGCTGAGACTCAAAGCTAAACTCAGAGGAGTGGGGAACTGCATGGGCAAAAAGAAGAGAGAGAAAAGCTTTGCAGAAACCAGAGGTTTGCACAGCTCTAGGCAAATATGGGTTCCACTGGGACTGCGGAGGAGTGAACAGGGTTCTCACCCCCTACTTTCACGTTTCTGTTAAAGCAGGACCTGCTCCATCATTTGCCATAGGCTTCTCCCTCACCACCAGTTGCATGAATAATTTGTGGAGTGCATTAGAAGAGGACCAGTGCAAGTGGCTCAATGGGGGGTGATGGTCTCAGAAGCCCACTCTGGGATGTAGGTGTTGGCAGCAGCCTAAGAGTGAATGCAAATTAGACCTGATTTTGAAAGCATCCAAAAGCACTGAGTAGAAATTCAATGTCTTTTTCTGTTACACCTTAGACAACTCTAAAAATGCAGATAGACCTCATTTACCTTGATTAGCGGAGTTCAAATGAGAACTGGGGCCATTTAGGAAAGCCTGCCTGGGGACCTGGTTCACTTTTAAGGAAACAGACTGAAAATCTCACCGAACCTCGGAGTGGTGGAGGGGAAATAAATCCCTAGAAGTGCAACAGAGAATGTAAAAGTGGGGGAAAAAATTGTAAGACAGCAAGAAATAATAATTAAAAAGCGCTGGCACTGAAACCAATTCCAAAAGCGAATCTGCTGCCAGCTAGCATAGTGCTGAAGGGAAGTGCTAGAAATACTGATGAGTCTGTACCTCCAGGAGGTGTTATTCTTGGTTTGCCAGATCTCACACTTTACTCTGCACTTAGTCACAGCTCTGACTTTCCGGGCACCCTCTATGGTGCAATAAGACACATGTCTCTGCTATTGGAGCAGAGAGAGCACAAGTTCAGCCAGCAGAAAGAGTCACCATTTGCTCTACTGGAGATACTAACACACTCACATCCAGTCCTTCTAGTTCTACCAATTCCACTGCAGGAATTACATTTTAAAAAAGGCTCCTTCATTGTTAGAGACCTGTATTAAATACCAGCAGGAGAAGAGAAGAAACAAGAGATACAGTGAGGAGGAAAGAAATATTTTCACCTGAACAAAGGTATTTCTGAGGAATCTGTCACCTTATCTAAGTGCTGAGAGCTGACGAAGCAGAGGGATACAGAGAGGCTGTCTCAGATGGCAGGAGCAGAAGGGGGTAGGGCTCATACACACCCATAGTGCTCAGACTGTGCACGGACGCAGAGAGGTGAGTGGAAGGGGGGCAGTGGAGGATAGGAGAGGATGGGCCAGATTCTGATCTCAGTTATACACATGTATAATTTAGCTGAGGTTAGTCCTGGTTAGTCCTGCTCTGAGCAGGGGGTTGGACTAGATGACCTCCTGAGGTCCCTTCCAACTCTATGATTCTATGTAAATGTGGAGTAAATCCATTGACTCTGGAGACTAGCACTGGGTCTGCACTCGGAGACTTAGAAGCTATTGAAGACCCCATTCCTTGTCTTTGTTTTCCTATAAAGCAGCATGCACACTAATTGAAATGCTAAGTAGTGATGGACGAACCTCAACATGTTCTGAGGTTTGGTTCAATCAAAGAAGCATTCACATGGGCAGATCCTTATTTAACGTTTATAGGAATTTAGCTTTTTGGACTGCAATGTATGTAGTGTCACAGTTCAGGGCAACTGCCTCAGTATTCCCTCTCTGGAATAGTAAGGGCACCCGTTTTTAGGCTCCTGGCTCCTCAGTTATCACCTCTCTTGGGTGGAGACCCGTGCCTCTCCCTCCTGACTGGGGTATTTCCAGGCTACTCAGTTCCCTGCCTGTGCCATGAGTTCTCAAGAAAGTCACACTGCCTCATCAGGCCTGCTTTGTTTTCTCCTCAGAGGCTACAAACAACATAATTGTCCACTGCTATAAGGTACCACTCAGCTTTTCTAAGCAAGCACTCTTATTCTTAAGGTGAAAGCATTACAGAGAGACCATATTAAAAACAATAAAAGAACCTACATGTGTGAGATCACTCCTGACTCCAACAATGGCCCTGTAGGAGTCAGTCCTTCAAACCTCACCAAGGAGTTTTTCTGTGGCTCCAAGTTCATAACTGCCTTGGCTCAGAACAAGAACAGCCATGAATAAATCAGCCTGTCCTTTATACAGCTGGGATCTTGATCTTGAGATTCCAGGAGCAAGTAATTGGTGGATAATGGACCTCTGCTCAGGGTGTAGCTCCCAAGGGTTGGGTTTTTGCACTGTTGGTACATTTGCATTCACCTCCCTCCAGAGATTTCTTGGTAAACCCACTTAACCAAAAGTTCATTCTTGTTGGCACATTGTTTAAGAATCGTTCGAAGCTCATAACTGAGGGTTTACATTGCTCACATCTCCCCTAGAGAGAGTACACACAATCCCACAATAAAACAGAAATATTTGCATTTTTAATACAATAAAGTCCTAAGATACTTAAGTTTAACTTGGCAAGGTTTGTCCAGGATATTGCAGGAAATTGCCATCCCAGTTACACATCAGAATTGTAATACTGGGTCAGGCCATCCATCCATCTAGGGCAGTATCCTGTCTCTCCCAGTAGCCAGCACCAGATGCAACAGGGGAAGGTGCCCTGAAGTGGGCAATTCTGGAAGACTCTCCCTAACAAAGTCAGAGGGAAGTTTTATACCCTGAAGAAGGAGGGTTCAGGTTCCTTTGAAGCTGTGGTTCTCCTCAGCATCCATATAAATGTCTAATCCAGTGGTTCTTAACCTTTCCAAACTACTGTACCCCTGAAGCCTGAGTCCCACCCCCACGGGGCTGAGGCATGTAACTTAGCCCCTGTGGCTCCAGGCAATTGCCTTTCTTGCCACCTCCAATACCAGCTCTGCACTTGCGACCCCTCTAAAACTGTCACAACCCCCAGGTTGAGAAACAATCCTTTTAAAAATGCTGCTAAGATCTCAGGGAGGTCTTGTGGCAGTGCGTTTCTTGGTCTAGCAGTGCGCTGTGTTAAACAGAATTAACTCTGACCAGCAGTAAATTTGCTGCCTTCCAGTTTCACTGTTGTGCCTTTGTTTCTGCATTAGGAAAAAGGGCAAAGTGAACAGACATGTTCATGTCCAGTAAAGATGCACGAAATCTGTCAGTTGTCATTTCAGATAACTGGCCATAGCCTTTCCCAGTATGTTGTTTATTGTTTTGTGCTACACTTACTTCCAATTATGATTCATTGTAGTCCAATTAAATGCCACTTATGCTTCATTGTAGTTATCCAGTCCAGTACTCTTAATTAGTTTGTAAAGTATTAAAAGTCAGTTTTAATTATTGCCAATGGGTTTCAACGAAATCGCAATTAGACATCGTATGCTTCTAGTATAAGCAATAGCTCTTCATTTGCTTCCCTAAAATGCCTTTTACTTCTGCAAGTTTTCACCGGCTCATTTTGGCTCATATATACATGGAGTCCATGGGCAGCACAATGCGCCAGCCAGAGATATTTGGATTCAGTCAGTTAAGTGCAATGAAAACAATGGAATGCCACAAAAGTCAATGAAACTCACCTGAAAGACACAGGGCGATTTTTCAGCAGGGTAATAAAATATCATGCTTCATGACATAAACTTATCACTACAGGGGTCAGGAAGAATTTTTTCCTCCCACATATAACATTACACTTTGGTCAGGTACATTATGGTTTTCTGTCACTTTCCAGGCATCGGCTACTGATCACTATGGAAAACAGGACTCTGGGCTAGATATCTAAGTGCTTTGACCTACTACACCAAATCTTACACTTGTTCTCAGTATGTTCCATCAGTGGGGTCCACAGGTTCCAGAGACAGCTGCATTTTGCTGGTGGATGTAGCGATACTGGTATGCACAGGACTTTGCTGTGGCTGTGGGAGTTACTGGGGGGGCGTGTCTGTGCTGGCATAGCACCTGATGGGAAATCACCGGAGATAGGCAGAATGGCTCTGTGGGTTTGTTTGTTTGTTTGTTTTCAGACCTTACTATGATACCTCTGGACATTCATATTCATGTTTAATTCCCCTTTTCCATCCTGATAAATTCCTGGCCTCAGTGATATTTTGTGACTGAAGTACCATCACTAGGACAAAATGACTCATGTCCCAAGCTTATTATTTTGTATTATCATGGCCCCCAGAGACTTTACTAAGATCAGGTCTCCCAGCACTGGGTGCTGTACAAATACATAGTAAGAGACAGTGCCGATCCAAAACGTTTAGAATCTAAATTGACAAAACAAATGAATGGCAAGGTAATGGGATGAAATATACAATCTTAGGGATTAGGGGAGAGCTGAGAAGGTCCAGGCTAGTTCTACATATTTAATGGGGGACTGCCTGGGGTGGAGGTCAGGGGGAAGGAATGGGAGAGGCTGAGTCAGGGTAGGGAAATGAAGAGTGATATTGATGGTGGAGGGGAAATAGAAGAGGGAGGAGGGAGGAGTATGGAAGTCTGGGAAGGAGACTGCTGGAGGCGGGGGAGCAAATGGTTGATCAGTAAGTCAATGTGCTAGGTGCTTTGGGCCTCTTTGGATGGATGACACCGATTACGATCTCACATTAATGTACTTCCCCTTTTTGATAACTGTTTCATTTTGCATGAATTTAATTAGGAGAAATATATATTGGGGATTTTGTTACATGGCACATTTTTATGTGGTTATATCTAGGGAGAAGGAATTCATTTGTCCTTCCCTCCCCCTGATCCTGAGATGGGTGAACGATGTTGCTGAGAGTCACTCCAGGGGTTGGACATTGTTCCCAGTGGAAAGAATAGCTCATAGTCTCCATGTGACCCAGAATGATACTTGCTTCAGCCTTGTCTACCCTAGGACTGCAGCTGTGCCAGGATAATGCTGTCTCCTATAAACCTGTGACACAGAGACTCTGCCCTAGGAGGATCAGCCACCTGGAAGGGGTAACTGCCGGGCAGGAATCCTTTTGGGTACACATCTTATTAGTATTCTACATAGATCCCGGACTAAATAAGATTTGTTTCTAGTTCTCCATTGTCTTCAATGGGACCAGGCCTCGTATAAATGCTGGGCACAAAACTGGCCCCATAAAAAAAGCTTGCCTGAAATCCCAGGCCACTAAACCTATTCTTAAGGGATTGTAGCTACTTAATAATTATAAACAGGAAGAGAATTAATAGCTAGTGGGCCCAATTCTCCGTGGTAGTGCATGGCTTCTTTGTGTTGCCCCATTGGCCTACCCTGGCCTTAAAGCTGGCATAACCAGCAGGCAGAGGATCACCCTGTGATTTATCTTGTCCTTGTGTCCAACCTGAATCATGTGGTTTTGTTGCATCAGCTCTGCCCATGATCCTCACTTTGGACCTATCTGATCTCTGCACTTGCAGTACTGCACATCACCTATGCAGAGAATTTCCAACATGCCAAACTGGGGAGGCTTTTGCAATTGGTGGTAGATCCCCAGGCTCCATGGCTTTTGCAGATTTGAACCTGATTACTGGGAATAAAAGGCAAATTTGCTAATGGAGAGTCTTTTGAGTTTTTTCAGAGACAGAGAAACTTTTGCAACAACAGGGAAATGGAGCTGGGCTCAGTTCTGGGGTTTCCTGTGCACTTTCCGAACATTGTCACAGTCATAGCTGCCTGGTGTTTCTTATTTCAACTCTGACTGGATTAGAATAAAATCCCAGCTCATGCAGAAAGGGCAGAAGACTGAAGACTTGGGAAAGCTGTGAGATTTGAATAGTCCCAGGTGATGTCATTATGCTACACACACTGGTCTTTGATTACTGGCTTCTGCTTTTTAACTGAGACCACAACTATGATTTATGTGTGTGATTACTAAAGTCACCTGGGTATCTTTTCCATTATTAATGCCATTGTCATTCTCTTAGGGCTTTTATGTTGAATGATGGATTGATTTGTAGCCTATTTGGTTGAACCTGGGATTTCTGGTGTGCTGCGCTCAGAAAATGGTTGAAGAAATTTAGTAAATAATTTTTCTGAAGATGATATTGAACATTCTGGAGGCTTTATAGAGACCACTTAGAGAAATATTATGTGGCATCTTCTGTGACTGACCCTCTCTCTATCATATCGTACTTCCCCATTATCCTTTATGAATTACCAGGCATTTCTATACACCAACACACTACATATTGGGGAGGTGGTGTCCATATCATATGCTGAAGTATTCATTAATGATACCTGTCTGTAGAGCTTACATTTTCAAAAGTGTCTATAAAAGTAATGGTACTCAGTCTTTAGGTGTCCAAGATAAGACACCAACTCTCTGAAAACCTGGCCCCACTAATCTGAGTTGAGTTTGGCTCCTAACATCACCAGTTAGTTTTGAAATTTGAGGCCATCTCTATAAACACACAGACACCCATTATGGGCCAGATTCATGATATGCTCAGATGCCTTTGCACTGTTCTGGTGATGCAAAGTAACCATCAAACCCCCTTAACTAGCTGGCTGAAGCTTGGGTTATGGCTGCTTGGCACTGATAGAATGGTGTAAAGCAGTTGGGCTGTATTGGTGAATATTGCCCTACATCTACAGGGCAACATTTTAGAATTAGTTCAAAACATAGCAAACTCTATTCTTTGTATGCACCATATAAGAGACCAGGCTGCCAGTATCTTGCATTTGGACTGCTTCTATACACGAAAGTGAATGAGAGAGAAGCTGTGACCAATTGCTAAGATAGCCATCAAATGACCCTTTCTTAAAAAGAAGTCCTAATTAAAATATACTTGAAGTGTTGTTTATTGCCATCAGTGTACAAATCTTAGCAATCCAGATCTCCTCTTATGTTCCCAAATGTACATTCAAAAATCTTCTGGACAGCCCCTGGTTTTTCTTTTCCTTCATCAGTTTAGCTGGGGTAGATTTAAAACAAGAAAGGTTTGAATTTGTCTTGTTTTCCATTACTACCTTGAGAAAATAGTTTGGGTGACTAAGATTGTTGGTGATCACTCTGCGTGTGTGCTTGCCTTCAAACACATTCCAAAACCCATTCTCACTGGTGTGGGTGCAGAGACTGGCACTTTCACTCCTGTTGTAAAACGCATGGCTTCGTTGACTTTCCTGAAGTTAAGCAGCCTCATTAGAACTTAGCGTTGGAGCTGTGTTGCCGTGCTCCTGCTCTAGAAGTAATTTACCTTTTCTTCCCTGGGCTTCTGAAAACGTGTCATGGTGATGCTCAAAATAAGTTCTTGGCTCCCTCCATCCCCCCATTGTTGCCTCATGTCACTGCTGCTGAGACAACCTGTAAGAAGGTGGGTGAGGTAATATCTTTTATTGGACCAACTTCTGTTGGTGAGAGAGACAAGCGTTCGAGCTTCTTCAGCTCTGCATAAGCTCCAGTGCTTGTCTCTCTCACCCACAGAAGCTGGTCCAGTAACAGATATGACCTAACTCTCCTCGTCTCTCTAATGTCCTGGGAACAGCTTGATGACAACGTAACCCTCCTGCTGGTCTTTAACACTGTATACAACTACCTATAACAGAGACAGCCCTCAGACCTGGCTGACCTGCTGCTGCTGCAGTTTAGTTACATTTACCCTACCGGGCACAATCCTTTAAATAAATATCTCAATGCTATCAACAGCTTACACTCAGCTTAACTGAGACGCTTACTATCTCTTTGTTTATGGCGAAGCCGGAACTCCTGTCATGCTTTTATTTGCGATATTTAAGCAAGCTCCATCAATTACCCGAGACAGTTGGATTTCCTGCCCAGCCTGGCATGCTGTGGGGTCTTCACATCATCCAATTTTCAGTAAGACAGCATTTGCCAGAATTGCAGTGCAAGTGACCGGAGCTGCGTGTATGGGCATGATGTCATTTAAAAGCTTAGCAGTGCAGGGCACCATGTCCTTTTTCCTTTGCCAGTTTTACCTTTTAGATAAATGTTTTCTAGTTCTCGGCCAAAGGTCTCCTTTTGTCAGAAAGTAAACACCTCATTGGACCAGATCTTTAGCTGGAGTAAACGGGAATGGCGCCATGGATGTTCCTCCCCCGGTAAATTTAGGTCCCAGGTTACTGGGAACCCTTCATTAATACACAATTAAAGTTCTGAATACTAAGGGAAAGGACAATCATCTTACTGGTTACACTCAGCATGTCTATAGACAGAGAAAGGGACAGCCCTGCCCCAATGTGCAATCCACCCCACTGCAACCCAGGGCTGCAGTCTCTATCTTGGTTGCTCTGAAATCCTGGTCTGGAGCGTGGAATGGGTCTTTTCAGGCTATTACACCTTTTAGTGTCATGTTTGAAGAATGGGGCAGAGAATAGGGTCAGAAGGATCCCCATTGCGCTCAATATGGATATGTTTAGATGACCTACGTGTTCTGTTCCTGGCTCTGCCTCTGATCTATCGTGTGTCCCTTCCTCTCTCTGTGCCTCTATTTCCCTCCCACCTTTTGTCTATCTTGTCTAGTTAGATGTAAGCTCTTTGGGGTATTGTCTTACTATGGATATGTACAGCATCTAGCACAATAAGGCCTGGATCTAAGCTAGGGTATCTAGATGATGTAACTAAGCAGGCAAGCATAGCATCCTGAAGACTGTACTCTTGGGAATGGCAGCCTAGCAGTTCCTATGTAATGGAATGTGTTTGGCCAGCCAGAGTTCCTCCAGCCCTTAACCACCCAGTTTGTAATGTTCCCCAGGCATTTTTGGGAGCTATCCTGGGCAGAACGTATGAAGCTGGCCTCTGATGACAAGTGCCTAAAAGCAGCATCAAAAGGCAGCAGAAGTAGCAACTGGGAATGGAGATAGAGGATGGGTGATTAAATGATAACAGCCGCCCTGGGAGCGACACTCAGTTGTCCTGTGAGTCTGTTTGGAGACTGAAAGCCCATGAAGAAAGTTATTTATTCAGCTTTAAACACCATAACAGTCTTGGCTTGGTGACCTTTTCAATGCACGCAGACCCTCTACGGTATCTCTGAATTACTGACTGCAAACAGCAACGTTCTCACTTCATTTATCTGCAGTGGCTGATTTGCTATAATTTCTTCTTGCTGTGTCAAGAGAAGGGGGAGTAAGGTGGGAGTGAAAGTGTGAATTTCGTTCAGGATTTCAGAGTCGGAGAATCAAATCTGGATTCATTACCGCTAAAGTGGATGGAATTTCACCTCGGAGCTAAAGGGGTAAATCTATTTCTTCTGAAAAATTACATTTATTACATCCATGCCTGGAAAATATATCAGCTATCAAGAGTCTCAAAGAGGAAAAAAATGACCCTGATACTGTGAAATGTATATGGCCAAACTAAAAAATAAACCAGTTCAGAACATTATCCAGACAGACACATAAAGCCTGGAGAGCAGTCTCACACTGGCCCAGGGCCAGTTGTCTGCAGCCCTGGGATAACCAGTCTGCCAATCTCTGTCACTTTCTAAGTGTTACCATTTAATTATTTACCGGTTTCACATTTTACCTTTCCTCTCCTGAACTCTCTGCTGCCCAGGTGAACACTTTTGAGAGCTTTTAGCCCTGAGAAGAACACAGGGAATCGAAAAGGTAAAACTGATGCCCATCTTGGAGTTCTGGACTGTCAGCCCATCCCTCCAAAACTAGAGGCTTTTCCAGAGACTTACTGGACACACTGGGACAACTGACTGCACTTCTGTCAGCTTGGAGTGAACTCATTTTCAGAAAACTGCCTCCAGAATTGGCACCTTGAGGAATGAAGCTGCAGGATTAGTTGGGATTGATAGATGCCCACCAATGTGACTATGAACTAGCTCAGAAAGTGGAAGCTGCTGATGGGGCATGAATCCTATTGTGTTTAGAGGGAACTGTAGGTAAAACAATAAACCTCAAATCACATTTTTCTCAATTAATGTGACTAAATATCATTCTGTGCCTCCTGCATTGCTTCTCAATTGGAAACTACGGGGGTCTCACCATGCAGCAGAGGAAATGCATTATGTAACCTGATTCATAACCATCCGTCCATGTTCCTCCTATAATCATTTGTGGCTTTCAGACCCCAAGGGTGTTAATTTGGGTTGCTGCTTTTGATTTAAAGCTTGACATTTCTACCTGCTGCCAGCCCTGCATGGGGTAGAGAGGATGGCACTGGAGACGAACAGATATTAATGGTATTTGCAATGCAACCCAACCTGGTGTTTGTTTCTGCATGGCTTGTTTTTGTTTTACTTTACAGCACGGAATACCCAAACTCAGCTCCATCCAAAGTCACCTTAGTGTAAGGGGTCTATTAGCCCCTTACTGAAACTTAGAGGGTCTTTTTGGCCATCGCTGGAGGAAGCAGGACCCTGAAACAGACACAGGCCCCAGGACCAGTGGAGAAAGGCCAACTCAGGTCAGCCTGATTGACAGGGCGGGCAGGCCAATGAGGGAGCCAGGAGGCTGGGGGGAGCCCAGTCCTCTGTGTGAGCTGGAGCTGCATGCCTGGGCAGAGCTGGCTGGAGCTAAGGACAAAGCAGCGTGCAGCTGGAAGAGGAGCACAGACAGCTGAATGGAGCCGAACTGACCCGACCCACAGCAGCAGAGTCAAAGGGGCATCCCAGAGCCAAGCGCAGCTGCAGTGAAGCAGAGCGAGCTGGGGCAGGAGCTGTCTGGAGCCGGGTGGGGTGAGCAGCTGGGGAGAGCAAAGGGGACTTTGGGAGTGTGTGGCTACTGGCAGAGCAGGGGTCTGACGCTGCATCCCTGCAGTGCAGCCAGGGCCTGGACAGTGGGCCTGCAGCGTGTGACACAGACTGTGAACCCCAGAGACATTGTTTGTGGTGCCCCACGCCAGGGGGCAGTGCTGGGTGTTTTCCTTTAACCTTTCTCCTCTTTTCTTATTTTTTATTTGATTTGATTGCTGTTTGTGTAATAAATTGTATTGCTTTGCACTGTATGCACTGATCAGTGGGTCAGAGAAGTGCCCAGTGCAGAGTTAGTACCCCGGAGTGGGGACACCCTAGCCTCTGCCCTTTGGGACCACGGCAAGATTGGGGGTTGAGCCCCAGGAATCCTGGGCCCAGCCTTGTCGGGGTTACAGGCACCCCACCACACAGGAGAGTGGGAGGGGAGCCCTCGAGGTCAGGTGGGCCTCTGGGTAAAGAGAGTGGGAGCAGGGACTCAGATCCGTTTGCTAGCCAACTCTACCGGGGTAGTGTACAAGCAAGGAAAGTTCCCCACAATAGCAGGCCCATTCCCCCGCTTACATTAGCAACTGTGGCTCTGAGTTATTCTTCATAAAATGGAACAGATTGCTGCTCCTCTTCTTTGTCATAAGGCACTGCGGCCTGCACATCCTACACCTCTCCAGTTTCATTGCTGCTTGCTACATCTCTCTCTGAGCAATGACTGTTGGTATCAGGATGGCACAACGCCTGCTGGGATTTGTAGTCTCCAAAAGCCTGCAAGAGGAGAGGCTGATTCTAGCTGAGACACAATTTGGCCCACTTTGTTTTACGCAAAAAGCAGCTTTTAATAATGGGAAAGGTTGTAAAACATCGATAATACACCTTTATTCCTAATAACCTCTTATCTTCTACTTCTCTAGTTTCTAGAGGGGGTTGGTGCTTCATGTGCAATTTCAGAACTAGAAGACAAGCCTCTGCGCGTCATGTGCTGGGCAATCCTGACCGCGGCTCCCTTTTACGCTACAGGATTTCATTTCACAGACTTGCCATGCATGCTCATTCCCATGTCAGGGCAGCACCTTCCCGGCGGAGTTCCATCTCCTGCTATTTCACACAAGTCCCCCGAACTCCTTTAAAAAGTCTGTTTTAACAGGGGAGGGGTTATTTTCAAGGGGTGAGTCTGGTTTTATGGCTGGGGATTGGGGCTAAAACTGCTGCCTATTTGGCTAACTGACATGGACGGCCTGGCGAGGGAAGGATATTCTCGACTAAGTCTGTACGATATTGTCTGGATCACCCTCCATAAACAAACCAGTGGCAAGTCCCCACTGCTTTTGTGTAAGCTTCGGACAAGATGGCAGCCTGGGAAGAACCCACACCACACATTTGTAGCTGCATAGCGGTTGGCCAATAGCTGCACACCCCTGTTGCTTGTATGTAACCCTGTGACAACAAACCCGTGTGTGCAGAGCCCTCACCACTCCTGAGAACCCTATGACAACAAATCAGCATCTTCAGTGGCCCCACAACATATGCGAGCACAACCCATGTGCTCACAAACAACTCTGTAATGACAAGAAGCCAGGTTGGACGCTCACACCGGAGGGGAGAAAATTAACTATGGAATTGAATTTCAGTGCCATGCTTCGCAGGAGTGATTATAAATGACGATGCGGCAAAAAAGATGATTTTTAAAATGAGGAAAAATAATCTCTGAAGTGTCCTTTTTAACATTATTTAAATGCAGCTTCATTGTGTAACGTCTCTATGCATGTCCAAAATCATTTGTTGGAACAGCTTATAAAGACTATCACTTCAAATGCTGATGATTGCGGTCTTACAGTCATGTCTCTGGATGTTTGAATAAATGCTCCTCACTTGATCTTACTTTTATTAGAGAGCTGAGAAATATGAGCAGCAGAAAAATCCCCTTTAGGGGAACAAAACAAAACAACAACTAAAAAGATAAAGCAATTCTCAGCTCTGACGGAAGATGTACCCTCCTTTCTGCTCATTATAAAATACTTATTATCTCCCTTAATCTCCAAGCCAACAGTGTTATTTCAATTTAACAGTGTATGAGAAATGCAAGGAAATATAATAAAAGGGCCAGAGATTCACTAGTTAATGTCAGAATGACAGATGCTTCAATTAGACAGACAGGGCTATTTTTTCCCAAAATAGATAAAGATGAAATTTTTATAAGATTGTGCTGTTTGTGTTTATAGGGCTGTATTGTTACAAGCTTCCATTACAATATAAATTAAAATAAAAACTCCTATTTCAATGGAAGCCCAAATAGGTTTGCCAATAATTTTGCAGCTCATAAAAGCAGTTTATCCAAAAGCTGCCCTTCACTTCCCTGCGTTGCACTGATTTATTGCCTTCTGTGTCACTGGAATCCGAAGGCGGATGGTGCCTTTGACTGCGAAATGTAAACCTGTTTTTTGAGGGTGGCGTCACGTGTGTGTTAATTCTCCTCACCCTTCACAGGCACTGCTTCCGTGTACTGCTCCCTCCTGTGAGCTAGGGGCTCATCAGAGAGCGCCAAGCTAACGGAGCAAGGAATCGCATGGAATCCTGCCTGCCACCTTGGTGTCTCGGAGATAAATGATCACGGCCCCTATTGCATTTTTCTTTTTGAAGAGTAAGGCTTCTGGATTCCGACCTAGCGCTGTTCAAAAAGCCCAAGGGACCGGTGGCAAACATTTTCACACACACTTTTAGTCTACCTCCAGTATATCACAGGCCACCAACGCCATCCAGCACCCACACCAAAGAAGGACTAGGACTAGGAGCACAGGAGACTAGACTAGTATGTGTTGCTGACAGAGAACAGGAAGGATTGAGGTGCACCAGTGCTTTAAGCCCCTGCAATGGCAAGGAAATGATTCCAGTGAGTTATAGTCTGGTAATCCTGCCAAGTGACTTGCACTCACACGCTGCAGAGGGAGGTGAAAACCCCCTAAGGTCACTGCCAATCTGACCTGGGGGAAAATTCTTTCCCAGCCCCACTCATGTCCATCAGTTAGACTCTGAGCATGTGAGCAAGCACCAGACAGCCCAGCACCTGAGATAGAGCCCTGGCCCTTCCAGGACAATGTCCCATCAATATATTAGGGCAAAAATCCCTTCCTGACCTCCACAGGTGGCCAACTGAAACCTTAAAGCATGCGCTTTGGGAACACAAGACATAAACCGGAAGTGAGCCCCAAGACTGTTGAGCCCTGTCCTCGACCATCACAAACAACCACATCACACAGTCACACTCATAAATTTGTTCAGCTCGCTCTTAAAACTAAGTTGTTTGCCCCCTCAACTCCTACTGGGAGACATCACCCCTCTTAGAAACCTTCTTCTAATTTCCAGCCTGAATTCATTCTTGGCCAGTATATAGCCATTTGTTTTTATGCCAACTTTGTCCTTTATCTTAAATAGCTCTTCACCATCGCTGGTGTTTACCTGCTTGATGTATTTATAGAGACCAATCATATTCTGTCTGAATCTTTTTTTGCTAAACTAAACAAACCAAGCTCTTCCCAGCCTTTCTCAGAAAACAGGCCCTTCATTCCCTGGATTATCCTCGTTGCTCTTCTCTGCATCTGTTTCACTTTAAATTAATCTTTCTTGAATACAGGGGACCAGAAATGTCCCTTCTCAACCTGTTTGTGTGACCTCTTCTTGAGTGTCCTGTGGTAGGTTCCCAGGGACAATGCTTGCTGCGTAGATTTTTCTCTTGACAAATAAAATTCAGACCTGTACAGGGCACTCAGTACAATTTGGCTTGACTTGTGGTTAAAGAACCTCCTCAACTAGGCAACTGACTTTTGCCGACTGTTTTGGTGCAGATTTTATTTGGTCTCCTCCATCTCTTTTGGTGGTGGTGAGGATCAGCTCTTTCCAGGGATACCACACTGGGATTTTTCTCCCTGGGCTCTGAGCTATTGAGGAGGGATATTCATTTTTTTCCTGCATTGCTTCCCTTGTTTTGGGCATAGAAGAGCTGATTTTGGGACCCAAACCTGCAAGGTGCTGAGTACACCTCAGTTGCCGTTGAATTCGGTGGGTGCTTGAGTATTCTGTAGCCTTTGAGCCTCAAGCTCATGGTGGGCAGTGAGACCCCCTCTGGAGGTTCACACACAGGTGGAAGGCAAATTTGCAATCATTCCCCGACCTGTTTCATGCTTTCTGTTCACTAGGTACCTAGACCTGAGTAAAGAGAGCTAGAAAAATATGGACAGCAATTTGGAAGCTGAATCATGGTGTTTCTGTGCGGTCCTCATTACCAGAGAGCCAGTGCAAACAACTCTTCACGATGCAAGCTGCAATTTCTCAAAATCTGTTTAAGAGCATTTCTGAATGCTTGCTAATATTTGTGTTTAACCACATCTGTCTACCAACCACACCTAGTGGGATTCTATTTCATTTCCTTCTTCAAACAGTGCATCTGCTTAATGTAAATCAGTTAGACAGTTTCTCCTTCTAGGAAACCATGAGGCATAATCAAGAAAATGCAATTTGTTTGCCTTTCACAAATATATATTTCAAAATGGCTGCAGGAAAACAGATTCCTGTGGAGCCCCAAAAACAAAATAAAGATCATTAAAGCAAGCACATGCTGTGTGAATACAGACTCGTGTAAGCCCAGGAAGGTCAGGAAATGCCAGCTTGGACCTGGGAATCCAAGCTCACAATGACACTGTACAGCTAAAGTAAACAGAGTCTGATCAACAGGCGGGGACCTTCGCTGACACGTCTGGGACGGTGGCCAGAGGGGGCCATGAGAAAGTTAAACTACATGCTCCCTCTTTCCAAGATAAAACATTATGTTCTCCTGAGGCCTTGTTTACACACCATCTGGCACCAGTTTAGTTAAACTGGTGCAGCCCCTGTGGGGACACACTTATTTTGGTCTAAGAAGGGCTTCTTCCAGTTTAGCTTAAACTGATTCCCAGCTGACATAAACTGAATCAAAATAAGCCCCTCTTAAACTGAAGTAAGAGCATCCACACAATTTAGCTAAGCCAGTGCAACTCTGCATCTAGTGTAACCCTGAGTATCCAGCCCCTTCTGGGACAATGAATGGAAGTCTTAGCTCATGTTCCTCATTTTGGCAAGTCCTAGACTTCAGAGGCAGCTGCACATAGGATGAGGGGTGGTTAATGGACTAGAAGACAGTGTCAAGAAGTCTGAACGAATATGCCAACCAGCAGCCAGTCAGGTATCAATTTAAAAAAAAAAAAAAAAAAAGACCAGGTAGGTGACTATTTACTCCTATATGAAAATCAAATGGAACTTGACCATCATCTCCCAATTCAAAACCCTTGTCAGCGTTTGGAGTTGTTTTTATGATCAGAATGGAATAACAGTGCTATTCCCCTGACAGACACCCATAGCCATTGTCACTGACCACTGTCATTAGTTAAGGCCTCCTGGTGCCTTGCACATTCTTTGGAGGTTATTGAAATAAAAGTGAGACACACAGGAGAGTTGGTAAAAGATTGGGCTTTGTTTTCTGGCTGCATGAATCTGATATCCCTTTGTCACATAGCGGGGTGAGTATGCCGTTACTGTTATCAGGTCAGGCAGCCCCTTCCTTATTTAGTTGCATTTGAGGAATTCTTGGAGGGCGGTGCCAGCTGCTCAGAATGTCTCTGAGCAAACCCCAATTTCAGGGAGTGACCCAGGTCATCGGCTAATCGTGAGCTTGAGGTTGAGAGGCTGCAGAACACACAAGCCCCCACTGCATTCAATGGTATCTCAGGTGGACTCAGCCTTGGCAGGATTGGGCGCCAGGTTCTCAAGGACCCTGGGGTAGCTTCATTCAGAGTTGCTGGATGAGACACTAAACTGGAGGCTCTGTTTGTTCTCTAAGGACAATAAAGACCCTTATGTGCTCTTTGCAAGCAAGGGTGGTTGCTCTGGTGTTCCTGCACTCCCCCTGGCTACTGCTGTAAGGGGGCGCCGTGCACTGTGTCCCTGCATAGCTGCTCTTTTCTGTCACTCAGTGGTTTTCAGTGGTGCTCGGCACGTGTAATGTATTCTTCACAATGGGCCCATTGTTGTTTCTTTATCCTGTTTAGGACTTTCCTGTTGTGCAGAAGACAGCTGTCTATCTAATCACTTGAGAAGTAGTCACAAATCTCTCCAATCTGATATTAGGCACAGTGTGAGGGCAAAGGTGACAGAAGCTAAGACTTTGATTAGACACCACAGCCATCTCTCATAATCACATGTACACATGAGTTATCCAAAATAACTTTCACTCAGCCAGTATTTCCTCCTACTTTCCCTCGGTGGATTATTTTTGTAACGCAGTTGCTTTATAGCTGCATAACATCTGAGGGCAGATTTGTTTCCCCAGCCATTTTTGTTACGTCTCAGTTAGTTAACATCGGTCAGGACCTTGTACTGGACCACAGCTTTGAGTTTCTTCTCTTTTTGGTTACATGAGTGACCTCTTTAAGGGTTTTCAGAATTTGTACTAATCTTATCTGCTGATGACTTCTGTTTTTCCCCTTTTATTTTATCCAAGATTATCTGCATAGGCCGATTATGAAGTGTTCTCAAAGGACATTACTGAGAATTTCTTATTCCTCCTCTTGCATCTGCAAGACAAAAAAGCATTATTGAAGGCATGATACTTTTGCTGGCACTCCATCAGTCAGCAGCCAAGGTCTCTTTGACTGAATATTTTGCACTCTTCATTTTAGCTTTTGGGATATTCCATGTGAAATAAACACTACTCAAAAATAATTTAATACAAAGAGTTACCAATAGTCAAGTTAAATATGATCCTGCTCCCTTTATCTCTGTCATCCCAAAACATCAAAGGGAATAGCAAGCGCTGACCATAAATGGCTGCCTCTTGTCTTTAAGCTCTGGGACATATCTGCACTAAGTACTTATTACAAAGGAGTTGTTGAAAGAATAATTAGTATGATCTCCTCATTGGAGAGCATAGTCTAAGGGTGTTAGACTAGGTGTCAGACCTGGATTTCATTTTTCCAGTTGCCACTCAATTCTGGGGAAGGCACTTCACTTCTGTATGGTTCAGTTTACTCCTCTCTAAAATGAAGATAATGCTATTTACCTACATATACAGGTTTAAGACTGTAGCAAACTACTCACAAACATTTCCCCTAATTAGACATCTGGTGTTAACTTGGCTTCTTCAATGCTGTATTATTTTCTGTTCATCCACATTCAGATAATCAAAATTTTGTTTCTCTGAATATTTGTGAAAAGAGAATTTCAAGTCGGATGCTGAGTCATTTAACAAGCAACAAAATGTGTGTTGTGGTAAAGTAAGCTTAATTTTGAGCAGAAATGGCAGTAATGTATAAAAGTTAGCCCAGAGGTAATAACTCCATGCAACTTAACTGACCAGTCACAAAGCCTGAATGGTGAATTTCCAATATGGGCCCCAGTGTATTCATTAAAACTGTTTGGTAAATAATTTCAAATGAAAAATTAATGCAGATGATCAGAATACAAAACAAAACAAATTCTCTAAAAGCTTTTCAGTTTTTCACTGAAATTTCATTTCAACTGAAATTTTCCAATCACCTCTACATGTTGCTGATCCAGCAAAGCACTTAAGCATGTGCTTAACTCTAAGGGGCCTTCCATGAGTCTGCTTATCTGCTTAAATTAAGCATGTGTTTAAACACTGTATTGATTTGGGGTCCAAATTAGTAAAAAGCACTGTCTTTTTTGCAAGTAATTAGCAGAGGAAAAGGTGCCAAATTAATTGAGAAAATAAAGGTTGCAGAAAATCATTTGATCAGCTTTTCTTAAGATCCCAAACTAATCTAACCTTTCCCCAAATTTACTGGTGGTCTGAAGTGGAATTTTAAATCTAATCTAATCTAATCTAATCCACACGGGCAGAGACAATGTTTAGGTCCATGTCCAAATCCAGGTATAAACTTCTCCAAAGTTTGTGGCTACGATTTAGGGCAGTGCCTATCTCGAATTTAAAATATTACCATTTCATTAGGAAACACCCATCTAACTCCAGCCTTTTCACTTCTTGATTCAGATTTTCAAAGAAAAAAAAATGGCCCAATTTTCTAATCTTCTATGGTGGATGTTTCTGACAAAATGACTTTGACATTTCCCTTTGTAGTTAAATGCAATTTTATGTTACTTCAGCCACCATGTGATACTACAGGAATAGCTTTTTAAGATATATGAAAGATGCTGATGACACTTTAGAGTTTACTTTAGATGCCTTCTGGTAAATTTCTGCTTCAAGTTGTGAGTAACCTATCTGTGAGCCCTTGCAATTTCTTAAGGTCTCATCTTTTTATCTCTGCTAAATTCCAAGGCATACGTGTAAAGTAACTAGGTCAAAGAAAAGTCAACAGAAAAGTCATGCCTGTATTTACTTTGGATTATATATGTAGCTTGAATTAAGCATGAATTTTTAAAATGTCAACAATAGATACATAGTAAACATTTCATGTTTGCCAGTTATTTTAATAGTGGCAATCTAGCCATCTGGATTGTTCCACAGGAGTTAAAGTATAGAGCAAGGTTCCTGACTTTCACTGTAATCGCTGCAGAAGAAAATACCGCAAAAGGAAGTCAGAACTGATGCCAGATTACAATGGGACTTGAGAATTGCATGGTGAATTTTGCAGTCAGGTGATACACGGGAGAAAGCTTCTGCTTTTTAGCAGGCCAACACAAACAATACAAATTAGTGTCTATTATTCCACAGAATGGGCATCGCTCTAGCTGGATTGGTTGGGTGGTACCTTAGGACCAAACTGAACAGGTGCAAAGGAGCTGGTATGGCAAGATGCTCAGGAGAGGAGAGCAGCAGTGGCGGTGTGGTGAGAGATGGCACACAGGTGACAGTGCAGGATGGCATCATTGCTGGAGATGGCGGCTCAGGGACAGCATTGTGGCTAGCGGTGTTGTGGCTATCATTTATGGCCAGGCATCTCTTCATGGAAGCGCTTCCCCTCTGGGAGCTGGAGATTGGCTGGTCCAAGTGGATTTCCAGGCTCTTGGGACTTCACTGACAACAAACCGTGAGTGGGATGCACTAGAATGGAAAAGGGGGAGGGGGAATGAGATGTCAAAGAGACATTTGTCTATGAGACAGTCACACTGGCAGGTGGGGAAACTGAGGCAAAGGGCTATTGCCCAAGATACTCTGGGGTGATATTTTTACTTACTATTCATGCTGATTCATTGTGTTGTGTTTTCCCAGTCCATGCTGTGTTTCTTTCCCCTTAATAAAACATTCCTTGTTTTATACACAGACTCATGCAGGGAAGAGGTAAAGCATTGTCTGTGAAGGGCATTGAGGGGAGGTGTTTTATTTTCCCAGGTTTCTGGGTGGGGAGGTACGTCTCCTGCATACGAGGAAAGCAGCTCTTTAAGGATTGGTCTACATTCCTACACCTGTCTGGAAGGGTGCGCCTTTCAAACAGCGCTGCTGAGTTAAAACAAACATTGTGACCTGAATCTAGGTATAGAAAATACTGCTGCTCCTAGCCAGATTTTATTTTCAGTTGCATAAGTCTCCAAATTCAGTGATGTCAAAACATTTACAGTGTGGTACATTGGAGGATTCAGCATATTTCACTACAAGCTTTTATTCTCATTATTAATCACTTTTTGTATATCATCTTTTCCTTGTATTGACTCCAAAAATAGGCACATACATCATCTTTGCCCCTGGTTTAGGCAATGCTAAAGGCCAGTTACTAAAATTAATCAAAAACAACGAGAGTCCTGTAGGACTTTAAAGACTAACAAATTATCAGTTACTCCAGTCCATAGAATCAATTATTGTGCCATATTCAAACTGATATATTGCATTGAGCTGTCCTGAGTGTTTGCTTTCTGCATATTTTGCCTGGCATATTGATATTATTTATGGCTTTGCTCTGACTTTAATTGTTTCAATCTTGTATATTTTAGTCATTTAATCTGTATCTGATTTATTATAAAGTGCCCAGATACTTTCGTAGCTAGGCACTATAAAAATATTTATTATTATACTCCAAGCAAAACAAGCATTACTTTAATTTATTTGTTAATCACTTTTCAAATTCGAAGGAAACATCTGTGCAGATTTGCAATTAAGGTGGCATATAGCTGGAGAAAGATTTCCCTGGACTTTCTGTAACTAGAGCCTGAGTTTAATTCTGTAATTTTTTCAATATTCCTGAACAATTATAATCCTTTCCCTTTGCTGTACACCATTAGCCGCCACATCCAATACGACTGTTGACTTATTTTTACTAACAGGATCAAATTGCTCAGAAGTGAGACCTTTTCTTTTTCAAACTCATCAGCCAGTGAATAATTCAGTTAGAAACTAGTCTTACTCCCAATGAAGCTCTGTAGCAAAGTGTTTGTTGACTTCTGTAGGTGATGAACCCAGGCCATTAGTCACACTGGGAGCCTGATTAGTCTTGTGTCTCCATCATTTGAATGAACTGCCTGGGAAGGAAGAAAGACTTGTTTCTGAGTTGGAAACCTCGTTTCACGATGGCTACAATCCTGTAAAACGTTCAGCACCCGATAGCTCCCACTGACTTCAGTGCACTTTGCAGGAGCTGGATGATTATGTCAAATCAGAGTTAATTAGATTTTCCACTGGTGATTATGCTCATTTTTCCTCCTGGCTGTTTTGTAAGGAGGCAGCAGCTGGAGCTATAACACTGGCCAGCACCATGGAGAATGTGTTTGCTGGAAGAACTCACAAGGTGAGGTGGCAAGGTGCCAGAGATGCAGTATAGCATTACTTGCCAAATGGGACTTTTCTTTTGAACCTTCCCCAAGAAACCAAAAGTGCTACACTCAACTGAATGTATTTCATCTAGCTCATTGTGTAGCCTTTCATTTTAATCCTACGCAGGCTAACTGCCATTATATTTACAACCACCACAGCGGGTTCACTTATTTTGTATTCTAGGTACATGTCGAACTGTTAATAAATGGATTCCATTGCTAGTGAATAAAATTATGCATGGGGGAGGCTTGTTTTGTTTGCTAACTGGCAGCTAAAAGGCTAAGGCAGATTTAACCACCTCACAGACTAGGCTGGTCATAGTTTAGAGTATGCAGCTCTTGCACAGGAATCAAAGGTAGGCTTGCTTGGCACCCGGCTTGCTAGGCTCTGCTCAGATGGCATCTCCCTTTGTAGAGGATGCAGAGTTTAGGAAGAAAGTCTCTCGTTTTTCTTTGAGAAGAAAAAACAAGTTTGATCACAAGCTGCAGTGTGTGGGCCAAGCTCCCCTGGTGGTCACTGGTTTCAGTGGGATTGTACCAGGGATACTGAGATGACCCTGGCCAAGCACATTTTCCAGATGACTCACCCACAGTACACACGGAGGAAGCTCAGTGCAGCTGGGGTGGCTCCATTTTTGTGCTCAGAAGTTTATGCTGAATGACAGGATGGTTCAGGTGATTGCTAACACTGCACAGAGCATTTCACTACCAGGTCACTGGTCCAAATCCTGCCTGCCAGGTTATTGGAATTATCTGCCTCACCTGCTAGTGCTACTGGATATGGTTTTCAGGCTCTAGGGATCTCTGGGGCTACCTTAACGTCTCTTGAATAGAAACAAAGCCTGGGTATTTGACAGCCTGTGAGCATTCTAGACACTCACATGCTTTGCACTTCTTCAGCCGGGCGGCAACTTCTTCAGATGGCTGAACTGCAGTTCGCAAAGCCAGTGGGGGCCTAAGCTGGGGATAAATGTAACACTCTGAAATCCCTGCTCATGACACAGTTAACCAGCTTTCGGTGAGATAACATCACTCAGGGAATACAGGTCAATGCCAAGCAAATCACTTCATCTGAAAAAGACCCCTCTAAACTTTTAAATGAATTGCACTAGGGACAGTTCCCTGTCTAATTTTTCATATAGATATAATTTAGCATCATCAGGGCACTGCTTGATTTTAGGAGAGGACTAAGTGACTTAAAAAGTCATCTTGCTAGTCATGTTGCTCATCTAATGCTGGGTTGATAAGGTCCCTCACCAAAGACCCTTAAGCAAAGTAAGCTGTCATGGGATAAGAGGGAAGGTCCTCTCCTGGATCAGTAACCGAATAAAAGATAGGAAACAAAGGGTAGGTCAATTTTCAGAATGGAGAGACGTAAATAATGGTGTCCCCCCAGAGTCTGTACTAGCACCAGTACTATTCAACATATTCATAAATGATCTGGAAAAAGGGGTAAACAGTGAGGTGGCAAAATTTGCAGATGATACAAAACTACTCCAGATAGTTAAGTCCAAAGCAGACCGTGAAGAGTTACAAAGGATCTCACAAAAGTGACTGACTGGGCAATAAAATGGCAGATGAATTTCAATGTTGATAAATGCAAAGTAATGCACATTGGAAAACATAATCTCAACTATACATACAAAAGGATGGGGTCTAAGTTAGCTGTTAGCACTCAAGAAAGATCTTGGAGTCATTGTGGACAGTTCTCTGAAAAATATCCACCCAATCTGCAGCCGCAGTCAAAAAAGCTAACAAAATGTTGAGAATCATTAGGAAAGGGATAGATAATAAGCCAGAAAATATCATATTGCCTTTTTATAAATCCATGGTACGCCCACATCTTGAATACTGCCTGCAGATCTGGTCACCCCATCTCAAAAAAGACATATTGGAATTAGAAAAGGTACAGAAAAGGGCAACCAAAATGATTAGGGTATGGAACAGCTTCCATATGAAGAGAGATTAATAAAACTGGGACTTTTTCAGCTTAGAAAAAAGATGACCAAGGGGGGATGTGATAGATGTCTATAAAATCATGACTGGTGTGGAGAAAGAAAATAAGGGAATGTTATTTATTCTCTCTCAGAAAACAAGAACTAGGGGTCACCAAATGAAATTAATAGGCAGGAGGTTTAAAACTGACAAAAGGAAGTATTTCTTCACACAGTACACAGTCAACCTGTGGAACCCTTTGCCTGAGAATATTGTGAAGGCCAAGACTATAACAGGGTTCAAAAAAGAACTAGATAAGTTCATGGAGGATAGGTCCATCAATGGCTATTAGCCAGGATGGGAAGGGATGCAAAACTATACTCTGAAGTGTCTGTAGCCTCTGTTGCCAGAAGCTGGGAATGGGCAACAGAGGATGGATCACTTGATGATTACCTGTTCTGTTCATTCCCTCTGAAGCACCTGGCATTGGCCACTGTTGGAAGACAGGATGTTGGGCTAGATGGACCATTGGTCTGACCCAATATGGCTGTTCTTATGTTTCAGACACCAATTCTTGTCTTTTTAGGCAGAAAGACTCTCTTGTCTCCCCCACCAGGGTGACTTGCAATAGTATCAAGACAAATGTAAGAGGCTTTTTTTGCCAAGACTCATTCCTCAGTCTAACCCTAGGAGTGTGATTACTGTATTTCTTTGTAATCAAGCCTCTCCCATGGCCTTGTTCTATAAATAATATTTGTCATTTGAGTCCATTTTAAGTTCATCAGCTTTAGTCCCTATCTCTGTGTGACAGGACACAGATATTCAATAGATGCTTTAATTCTCCGGAGGAGGAGAAAGATTAACAAGTAATGCTTTTAAATACATCACCTACTGAGGACTGAAGTGCTAGTGACAACTATAAGAAAGGCATTTTTCCCCTTTCAGTCCAGGAAGATCTTGTTTTATATTAGAGCCATAGAGATTTAGGGGCTCTTGGAATGTTGTTATCTCCCCGGATGAGATATTAGTTTAAGTTGTCCTATTCTAGAATAGAAGAGCAGAAGAAAGAGAGATCAATAAAAGACGCCTCTATGAAATTGAGTGTGGTCTTGCTGGAGGGAGCAAACTATCCCCATCAAAGAATTTATCTTGCTGACAAACTGAAAGTACAATCAATTCTACACCACTCAGAAGTGAGTCAACTTTCTGCTATAATTCTTCTGCCATATGCCCTGTATGAGACTCACTTGCAGAATATAAATTAACTGAAAACATGGAGTCTAGGCAGATGCTTCTGATAAAGGTCTTATTGATGTGAGCTTGGATGATATAAAAATTACTTTAATACCCCCCCACCATTCACAGCAATTGAAATGTTAGAGAAGAATGTTAATCCATTTTGCTGGCTAGTTGGGAAATCAGCCCTCCCCCCCTCCCCCCCGCCTCCATCTCAGACTTCTGATGTTTCAGATCATCCCACTGAGCCCATCGCTTTCTTAGTTCACACGGTTTAGGCTTAGCTAGTAAAATTCAGAAGGGTTTAGGGCCGGGCCAATCTTATAGAGTTCCAGGAAGCACCAAGAAACTTCTCCCTAACTTCTCAGGCTCTTTGGAATCTTCCCCATTGCAATGCAAAGCGAGCACTGCTTCTATTTCCCACTAGAACTCAGACATACCCATGTGTGAGTCCAGAGACGGTGACTTCAGAACAGGCTTTTCTTGCTGTAATTTTGCACTTCTGTTCCAGTTTCTGCACCAGAGGGGAGAAGAATATCATATGAATGTTTCAGAGCCTTAGAAGAAGGTTTGGTTTGGATGTGGTTCCAGAAGTGCAAGGGAGAGGTGGGGACAGAAGGTCCTAATGCTGTCTGAACTGGCTCACCCAGCTCACCAGCTTAGCAACAGCGGTCTTGTGTTACTGGCAACTTGGAGTGTGGAGTTCGGCTGCTCCTTTGAGAAGGACTCGTATTCTTACAGCGCAATTGGCAGAGATCTTTGAGCGCTGGTCAATGGCAATACTTTCTCCAGGCCTGAACACCCTGGAACATCACTTGCTTTGACACCGACATCTGCCACAGTAACTCCTGGATTTCAGCCCGGAAGCTGGCCCTTAAATGACTGAAGCATCTCTTTAAAAATGGGATGAGCCATTGCTGTTGGGCTGCAGTAATGGCTCGAGTCTCAGCTGAGAGGAAGTGAGTGTAATCTTTTGTGAATGCCCAGTGCCAGCTGGTTGTCTCTGGGGAGAGCATGATGACCTTCTTGGCATAGATCTCACACAGATACCGCATACGTATATGGAAAGGGACAGCTTTTTGCTGTGCCAAGAGTCACTGGGACTACTGCCACCTGTAATGGACTCCTGGATTGTGTGATCTGCACTTGATGATCCACGCTACACACTGTTCCTCCGATGATCGGAGATGGATATTTTAGCCTGGACTATGGGGAAGGAGTTTAGCTCTTGACTTTTGATGGTAGAGGAGAACTATATGAATTGTCAAATGAATCTCGGGAACTTCTGCTGTTTATAAGCCTCATCCAGACAAAATGTGACACCACAACAGAACAAGTTTTGGAAATAAGTATTGTCACCCACTGTATGAACAATCTCTTTATTATTTCCCTGCCAGCATGCTGAATTCAAATGACACTCATTAAGCAGAATACCATGAATTGAAAAACCTAGAAGTGCTGGAGGCAAAAACCGACAGACGAGCTTGTTCTTTGAACAAGTTGAAGGCCAGATGCAAACTAAGTTAGATAGGACTAATTAACAACTGACAGCTCAGTAGTTGGCTTTCAATTTGTCTGGATATCAAAAATATACATTTTATTGTAATTTTTTAAGTGGAAGAATTATGAAAGGAGAGTGTCTTTTTTGCATTTGGTTAACTCTTGTTTATTTCCAACATGCTCAGAAACATCTCTAGCATCACTGTCTTTTCTGTAATTACCAGCTGTTTTGAGAAGAGGGTTTGTGAGAGCTCTGCAAATTATGAATAAATAATTAAAACTCAGCACCTACCAGCCCATCAGCATATTAAAGGGATACATTGTTCCTGCTCTTACCTTCCTCCTAATTAAGCTTTAAAATGTCACAAATTCATCATAGCCAGTAGAAAAAACCCAACAACTTTCTTTAGAACCTCAAGCTTTGATAATCTATTGAACTGTTTTCTCTGTGTCTTCAGAGTGCACTGAGTTCTAAGATGCTGTTCAAAATCATTGTTTTATTCATGGTAGACCCTGTATTAAGCTTCCCAAAATGCCATGTGTCATTTGCCATTTGATACGGAATGTATATTTATAATCCATCAGCGTCCTCGGGACCAAAATTATACATGATGTGTTATATCTTAGCAGTTTTATCCCAGTTTTCAAACTTAATACATTTGCTAACAATAAATATACTAATGTCATTAGTATTTCAAAGAGAGACCTCTGGATATATGAAAGATGGCTTAATTGCAAGGAAATTACTTCTGATAGATGGTAACATGCTGTCTGCACATTAAAACTAAGCACCTTGGCCTGGTGGATGTAATGTATAGTATATATTTTCTTGCACATGATAGTATCACATCAGTTCTTCCATGTATGGAATCTATTGGCTTTCCCAGAAACACTCACTACCTCTTTCTTTCATGTCCCATGAAACATTCCTGCTAATTAGTGGCTTCATGGAACGGTGAAAAATGCCTCCAACCTAACATTGCTCCAGGACATTACAACGAGAGTTACAATTTGCCCCCATGCAAGAAGCCAGCATGAAGCCCATGCCCAATTTAAGTCTTATTTTGAGGGATTAAGTGGGATTGCTGGCTGGGGTTTCCAATGGAGTCAAAGGGAGTTAGGTGCTTGAATCTCATTGAAATCAATGGGATTTGGGTATCTAACACCTTTAGATGCTTGTGAAGAACCCAGCCATAGCCGTGCATGGGATTTGTGTAGGCTCTGTGCACAGGAATGAGTTTGCTGTGGCATTGAAATGTGACCAGTTCCTTTGAGACATTTCAGATAATACCAAGATGTCATCAGTAGACCGAGATGAATTTATGACCCCATCCCCATCCTACAGAAGGCACGGACACTCGCATTATCCAGGGACCACAAAACCCAGGGTTGTGGCAGTTCTTGCTCAAGCGCTCAAAGGCACCTTTCACCCTTTCTCATAGCTCTGGCTTCCACACAAACTGGGCTGAGTTTACCCCAGCGTGCATGTGCCTAGCACAGTCGAACCTGGCTTTAGCGGAATATGGAGATTTGTTGTTCTCTTTGCTCCTCTTTCATTTTGGTTGCATGTTTCTTCTTCTACCTCTTCATCAGCGCTATACCTGAGTAGACACCAAAGCACAATGGATTTGTTTGGACCATGAAGATGTAGCTACAAGCATTTTCTGCTTTCATCCATTCTAGTCCGGTTCCTATTAGGGATGTAAAAGATTAACCGTTTAAATGGTAATCAGCTGTTTAAATGTTTTAAGCAACTGATTACCATTTAAACTGGGGGGCGGAGGGGAGCCCCACCAGCGAGAGCTGCCCAGCTGCTCTTGCTGGTGGGGAAGCATGGAGCCGGGTGCAGGGTGTTGGGGGGCATAGCTGCAGCTGGGCTGGCTCCCCGCTAGGGGGAGGGAGGCCCAGCATGGGGGGAGCGAGCCCAGCTGTAAACCCTCCCCCTGCCCCTACTCTGGGCTCTGCGCTTCCCTGCAGCAAAAGCTGCCTGGCTGCGGTTATCCCCCCGCCCGCGTTTAACCGTTTAAACGTTATATTTTTAGAATGTTTAAATGGATTTTTTGTGTAAACTGATTTTTACATCCCTAGTTCCTATACTGAAATCATCACTCTGTTATGTTAAGTCCTGATTCAGCAAAGCAATATGCGCGTGTTTATGCATTTTATTGAATCGGGGCCTTCACTCCTTCCAAAATGCAGTAAGTGCTGATATTAACATCTGTCATGTGTGATTTCTTGGCAAATTACAGAGGGAAGCTTGTACATGGATTTCTAATTTTATTTATAATACACAATGAGTTTTCATTTGTGAAGACAGGTCAAAGAAGCGTGCCTTGCACTTTTGTCAGCTCAATCTGACTGTATGTTCAACACCGTATTGCATCTACAGGGACAGGTGTGGTTATTTTCTGCAAAGATATCTCATGGCTGATCCCTTTGAAGCATTGTTAGCTGTTACTTTATGGCTTCTTCTCTGCATAGATGTTACCTTTATTTAAAAGCAAAAGAAAGAAATTGTCCCAAAATACACGTTCTCTTTTGTAACATAAAACTCAATGAGGAGTATTGCAGATACAGACAGTGAAAAGATGACACTTTCCAAAATTTATCCACAAAAAGTTTCACAGATTCAGCTTAACAAACTTTTTAATATTACTTCCTTATTGAAGTGTTTTATGACTTACATACTGTTCAATTCCCTGCTTTTCATTAAGACAAATCAAATGTATTTCTTACTTTCCTACACTGGCCAATATAAAATAAAAACCTATAAACACCTAAGATAAAAGAGTTGCATTTACCTTCATTCAATGATTTCCATGCCCCACGCTGCATGTCTAGAGTTATCTATAATCTTTCATATCTGGCATCTAAATTGTTTTCCAATATAATTTAGAAACAGTCTCCATATATCATCAATTTCCCCTATTTGCTTTCAAGCCCATAAATCACCTTTTCTTAAACTGGAATATTTATATTGTCCTCCAGCTCTGATGTGCCAGATATCTTTTCAGTTCTTGGCTGTAATCTGTTTTGCTACCAGTAGACTAAAGTAACCTGTTTAGCCTTATCATAGGAGGCACTTATTGGTTTCAACAGATATCATTCCAAAATCACTTTAGACTCCCCAAAATACATTTTCATAGTCTCCTGTAGGGTTTCTAGTATCTCCAGTGCAGATGATTAAGGTCAGCATATTTTGTAACAGGACAGCTTTCCCTCATTTTTTGAACCAGATTGGGTTTAATTCAGGCTCCCTTCTGCATATGTTCTTTAAATAGGATGGGCTGAATCGTAGCTGGTGTAGAGTGGCCTAACCATGGTGACTTGAATGGTGTAACGTGGAGGTACCCCAGCTGAGGGCCTGGCCCACTGAGAGCTTAGCAACCAGTCTGAGAGGAGGTTAGGATTTGGAGGAACACAAATGTACTTCATGCGTTTCCCCTCACAGTACAGCAGGTAAAAGATGTAGCAAGTGAACCTATTATACCAGCTTCTGGTTATTTTCTCTCAGTATTTACTTCAAAAGCTCTGTACAAAATACTGTGTGCATAGCAGAGATAAACCTGACGTTGAACTAATTACAAATCACTTCTGTTGGCAGAAAAATTGTATAAGAGAGAATTTACTAAAACTACTGCTGGGGTTAATTTAGTGTAATAGGCAAATTCAGCAATGAAAATATCACATCCCTGCATAATCCCTGGGATGAGAGAACGTAATTCTGGAAATGGAGCCGATGACAAACAGTGTTTAAGGTTCACTTAAGGCTCCTGTCATTCTGCAGGGCTTAAAAATTGAAAATAGACGGCATATTCTTTCTAAGGGATGACCAAGGCAGAAATTCATAGCTACCAGGGATGGTTTTATATCACAGGCAACACTGCTCATAACAGCTGAAAAATAGCTGTTTTTAAATATTCTTTAGTCCAGATCCCTCATTGACGTAAAGTGCTGTAGCGTGCCTGAAATCTATGGAAATATGCTGATTTACACCTGCGATATTAAGGCCTGTATCTTTAAAGGCTGAGTTTCCTAGAGCGCTGCCCAGGTTCTCTGGGAAGCTCAGCGTTAAAGGCACAGCCTACCACAACCTCCATTCTGCAGTCACCAGCGGGGCCACTCAGAGCTGCCTTCAGTGCAAAACACCATCTGCCCCCACTAGAGTGGAATAAGAATTTGCTCCTATAGGAAAGCTGTAAGTTCAGAATCACCTTAAGTCTTCCAGCAGGTTCTATCTTTTCATGTTACCACAGCTGGGTATTTTTCTATCAGTCACATAAATGAAGAGCAGTACCCTTTCCAGAGGGCTTGCTGAATGGTGTGTGTCTATTTTGTTAGAAGGTTGCCTACTGGGACAAAGTTCTGAGACAGGTGATAGTCTCAGGGGATGCCAACCATACAATCTTACTCCAGTAGGCTTCAGTTCAGTGCAATCGGGCTGGATTGATGGTCAGCCAATACTAATGCTCACTGTGCTAAAATATGCTTGATTAACAGCTCGCCCTTCCTATCTGTTGATTTGTGTGAACTGTTATGTCACGTAGGACGGAGACTGTCTTGGTTTGCCTGTTTGCACAGCGCTTAGTACAATAATAATAACCGCTGATACGGAATGTAAGAAAGCAATTCCTGTCTTTCTTTACATTTTCAAGGCTTCTTTAAAGGAGGGATTCAAATTTTTTTAAAGCCAGACATTATTGGAACCTCTTTTGATAGCAATTTATAAAAAGCCATTGGGCAAAAACATTTCACCATTGGATTCGCATACATTAACTCCTTTGGCTTGGCCGCATCTGAGGGCAGTTTATCTTATTGCATGATAGTTTAGATAGGCTTTTATGCTGTCTGATTTCAGATATAAAAGATGCAAAAAGCTTAAAGAAACTTCCAAATATATGGAAAATATAGGTTCTCTGTCCCCGAGAAAATGGCAGCTGCTTCCACAGATTGCTTTTGCCTCTCCCACCATGTTTCCTTTGCTCTTCTGATAGGTGTAGGTGAAAAGAGACATACGCACAGAGCAGTATGATCATATGCTGGATCACACTGGCTTTTTGAGATCTACCATTGGGAGGGAAGGCTTAGGGGAGAGGGTTTGCAGAATGAACATGGAGCAACTGTTTATACATTGTTTCCTGTTGCAGTCCTGTTTGGAACTCATGGTTAAAAGAACTGAGGTCAGTGTTGCTACTGCAAAAAAGTTGGCAAGGAAAGGAGCAATTGTCAAAGAAAACCAGATGGTCACACAATCAGTAGTCTGACTTCCTGCCACTCAGGTATAAAATGAGTGAAATCTGCCTTTAGTCTGCATAGTAAGTGAGTGCATGTCGTATGCACAACAGTGGAATGATCAGAGTTCCCATATGTGTCTGGAGTTTCTCTGGCATTTGGCAACATGTTAGGTCTCTCAAATCATTATTGTTGTATAAAGCTGGAATGAAAATAGCTACAGGACATAGCAAGCGAGACCAACTAAAGAACTATAGCAGTTCTGTGGCCTCCCAGGTCTTGCTGTTGTTATGTTACCCCGCCTGGCTATTCCAAACTTGGGGGGCCTAAACCTCAGATCTCTTCCAAAAGCATAAGCCTCACCCTCTGGAGTTTAAGGAGAATCTTTCCCTTAGCAGTTTGCAGTTTAGGGATTATAGACTAGTGCTGCTTGAATTGTTTGTTGCAAATCATTTATCCAATGAATTTTGGTGGGGTTTTTCCCCCCCAAACAAATTATATGCAAGTATATTTTTCTGTTTTCCCACCAGCTCTATAGGTTATGGAATATTACTCTGCAAATAATTCATTCAAACTTCCACCAAGCATTGAATAATTCATTCTCAAATAATTTCCCCCCACCCATTATTTGACCCAACAACAGAGTTGAGCAGAGTTCTGATTCCCCTCAGTAGAAGGCAGTAGTATACACTAGCCAATCCATCATAGTAGCCTGTGCTTCTTGGCTAATAAAGTCCGCAGATATCTGCATTCACCAGAAACACCACCTGTTATCTTTTAGGACTAGAAAGGGCAGTTTATTTTCCACCAAGGGATGGCAGCATTAACAGCCAACATGATACCATTAAGACTCTCCAAGTCAGCAATTTAAGGTTGGAGACTAAAAGAGGTGTCCTAAATTCAAAAGAGAGACCCCATTTAAATGCAATTTTCAGAGCTTTCCTGAAGATGACTGCTAATGAAATAATCCCAGTAAATACCTGTCATATTTATTTATTTTTTAAAACAAATATTTTTCTCAGGAGAAATAATTATGAAATAGCAAAGCAAGAAAACACTTTGGTAGATTCCTTCTTAGTAGATTGCTGCCTATGTATGTGCCCAGGCTGGGGTGACTGCCGCTGTATTTGAAAGACTACAGCTTGGAACAGGCTCTTCAGGACAGACATGATCAAGTGCTACATTAGATCTAGGTTTCACCCAGCCAAAGGTTGAATTGAAATTAGAGGTAATTTGAATTAATTACACCATTAATAGCTATTCTTGAAAGGTCTCAAAAGAACAGAACCCTCAGCTTCAGTAATTAGATCTGCAACTGCTGGGAAGCAAAATCCTTTAGTGACTGTTTTCTGAAATTCTTATGTCCATTTCTGGAGAGCTTGTAAAACGTTCACTGCGGTAATTCTATCCAGCCTCCGACCCCCGCAAAAGGGCATAAGATTAGAATACGAGAACAAAACCAACCCACGCTGAGAGATGGTGAAGTTAGATGGTCATTACTGGCACTTGGGGCTCACACAGAGTAAACTGAATGGCAGAAAGTAGCTGCCCAGCAGGAATTTCAAAAACCAGAGCTGTAGCTGGATGTGTTTGGCAATGCGATGACCATCACTATCAGACTCATCCCAGTCACTTCTCCATGCATGAGCCTGAATATTGGCCCCTTCACTAGTCCTGTAACGAGCACCTTCCCCCTTTGGATCTCAAAGTGCTTTGCACCTATTCACAGCCCAGTCCCTGGCAGGTGTAAACGGGCATGGCAATCAGTGAAGCTTCACTGATGGACACCAGCTGAGCGTCTAGGCCCAGTGCCCACGTTACCCAGATGAGTTGTGCAGCCATGTTATAGATGGGTTAACTGAGCTACAGAGAAGTTACGGGAGCTGCCCAAGAGCACACAGTTAAATCAGGGACAGAACCAGGAACAAGAGAACCCAAGAGATCTGACTCCCACCACCCTCCTTCTTCACCTATTAACCCTTCCTTGTTAGTATGTCGAGGCAGGGAATTAAACATGGGTGGCCCTGGCTGTGTCATTTTTGTCAGTAGAAGCAAGTAGAAAGTGGGCAGATGCCCTCCACATCTACCCATATGATGTGATGCTAGCAATGTCAAAATGGGCAGCACCTGTATGGCACTCCTTACCTCTGGATTACTCTGAGGTAAACATTTTGGGGGCTTTCCCGGGACTCTTCTATTATTACTATGTTATTTCTTGTTGTGCTAATTACTTAATTCTCCACTGATATTGCTCAAAAAGTCTTTGGAGAAGCACTAGCATGTCGCAGATTAGTTTTCCAAACCAGATTACTTTGGCTGGTATTTTTGCCCTGGTTCTCTGAGCTCTCGTTGAAAACAAATGCAGAATTAAAAATAAACCTGGGATGTTGTAAAAGTACGAGGGAGTTTTTGAAATTGTCTTTTGTACGTGACAGCTCCTCTCCCAGTAGAAATTGAAGCAATTGTGTCTTGGCTGTAATTGCAGAACTTTCCTATGAGCCACTGAAGTATTAAGATTCAAGTGTATTATTGCAGAAATTTACTGTGGAAGTAATATATTACTCTTCACTCCTTGTGTATTACCAAGAGCTGGCAGAATTGTAATATTATTCTTGAAAGTCCATGGGAATAAAAATAGATGATCTTTCTCATCAAAATTTAGCTCATTGCAAAGCTGAGTGGTTCATGAATAAACCTCTGATCTTTATCTCTGTCTAGTTCAAACTAGTCTTTACACACCTTGGTTCGGAACAGGTTGGATACTTGAATCAAATATATGACTGATGATTCCTAGAATGGTCACGCTATTTTTTTTTACTTGGTTTTAAGGCATTTTTTTAAAGAAATCTGGGCAATTATGTTTAGAAACTTGAAAATAACTGAGATTGGGGAGAAACAATGTGTTTCTTTAAAAGCAAATCTGTCCATCTCTGGTGTGTCTTTCTATATCCAAAGCCTTGCATCAGACAGTTTCTCTGACACATCTTCCCAGTGTCAGAGAAACTTGACATCTCCAAAAACTGAACTCTTGTTCTTTCCTCCCTGATCTTCTCCACTCTCACTTGGGAACACATTTTCATTCTCACGGTCACCAGCCCAGAGCCTGTGAATCGTCTTTGATTCCTCCATTTGACTGTGTTTTCATACGTGTTTGTACAGCACCTATCATGACAGGGTCCTGGTCCATGATTAGGGCTTCTAGGTGCTATATTCATCATAATAATAATAATTTGGGGCCTAAATGCAATGAAAATAAATACGAATACAGAGAATGGTTTGTTCTTTCAGTGTTTTTTTTTATAACAGATGCTCCCAGCCATTCTTCAAAACCTGTGCCCGGCATGAACTTAGTTGTCCTTCTGCTTCATAACTTTGGGGCACAGCTGGTATGCAGAGTTCTGACAATTACATACAGGAAGCAGAGGAGACTAGAATCCAGTGGACGTTTTGCCATTAGTTTAGAGGGGACCAGGATTTCACCCCAGATTATTCCTCTGGATGTATGGGCTGGGAAATATCATCACCACCATCTTGTAAACTATTAATACTGAAGCACCGAGAGGCGATGTGATTTCCTCAGAGCAGATGCAGGAATCCAGCCCTTCTGCCTCTCTGTCTCATGCTTTGAACTCTGGGCTGCTCTCCCTCCCATTATCCACCAATATGAATTGCAGGAATGGGCCAGATCATGTTCCATTGACACATCAGAAATTGCTGAGCCTATGGAGCTTTTCTATGTGCTTTTGAAAAAAATGAATGATTGTGGATGCTCTAGATGTAGAATGAAGGGTGCATAAGGTTATAAATGAGAGTGGAAATCTGTCCAGCACAGGAACCAGTCTGACCCACCATCGAAGTTTGAAATGCTTCAGGTTGATTACAGTTGGAATGCAGCTATTAACTTTTACTGGCTAAATTAGCAGAATTTGGATGGGGTTCTTTGTTTCCCCAAGCATTAGCCCTGTGACCCTCAACCACTCAGCATCGGTGCCTGCTGCCCTTGCTGAATTACAGGAATAACCTTTGCCTGGAGACTGGGTTGACAAGTCTTCTCAAACACTGGAGTGGTGGAGGGGAGAGAGAGAGACAATGAGAGCAGGCCCAGGAATGAATCCACAGGCCTTTATTTCAGGCACAAAACTAAGCTGACACTTTCCTTTATTATGAAATCATGCTGTATGAACTACCAATTACACAAATCATTGTCTGCTGGAAAAAGCAAACAAGATAATCATGGTTTAATAAAAATTAAAATAGTTTATTCTCATCAAATCATTAACTTACCATTCAGTCAAAAATGAGTATTTCTGGCATCCACCCAGCCTTTTAGAAACAGCTGAGCCCGGAATCTGTGGCAGTGATATTTTAATATGAATTATTTGTATACAGCTGGAAGATTTCATCTAGTTCAAACTGGGAAGGCTTAAAATGGAATTCTTTAATGTAATTAATCAGTGAAGAGGATGGACTTGGAAGTGAGAAATGTATGGTGTTTAAAACAAAGAGCTGAAAACAGAAACAAATCAGACAGCTGGAAATGAGAATGCAAACATCCTTGGACAGTTCTCCCGCCCGCCCCTCCCGTTATGAGAGATGTGGACAATTACATTATTTCTTCTTCCTTTTTGCGTGAGTTAACTCCCACCTGCCAGGTGTTTTAATTTCCATTTGAGACCGCGCGCCAAGAAACAAGATAAAACAACCTGTGGGCAAGCAGCTTCTGAGAGTGTCTGTGCAGATCTCTGTGCCAAGAAAACCACCATTTGTATAAATTGCAGTAAAACTGTCTCAGGTGGTAGGTGCATTTCAGACAGAATAGGTCTTCCCAGGGTGCTGCAGAAGAAATTTACAATGCACATAAAGCGTGCATGTGCAGTGAGGATGTGTGTCTGGGGATTAGAGCAGTGGACTGGGAGCCAGGACTCCTGGGTTTCATTCCCAGCTCTGCCACTTACACATATCCTCTTCTGTCTCCGTGTCTTATCTTTGGGAACGAGAGTGTAAAATATACTTAAAATCATATGTTTTGATTTGGTTAAAAAGGAGGTGGTTAAATATACATGTTATTAAGGAGACTCACGCTGTATCCAAGCAAGTATGTATTGAAGAGAAGCCAAAGGAAAAAGAAACACCACCAACAATTTTGGTATCTTAATTTGCTTTTGACCTAGGATCAATAACTCCCACCTCCAGCCTGAGAACAGTAAGAAAATCAGCAAGTCCAGACTCATTATTACTATTTTTTGAATGTCTCATTGCCACCGCCCTCCTCAGGGAATATGTCCTTGCTGACAGAATATCTGCCTCTGTTTTCCCGGTGCACAGCTGACAGAGGTGCAATGCATGCGTCACTCTCTTTGATGAGTGCTGGAAGCACTAGCTTGTGACTAGCAGGATGGCTCTCCATTTCCTCTGGGTTGTTAGAGAGAAGGGAGGGTAGCAAAAATAATGAAGTCAGTTACACCAGGGATGAAATTAGCCCAACATCGACCTTCTCTCTCTCTGAGTTTCCAAGGATACAGGCGGCCCATCCAACTGAAGCAGGAACTTTCACTTGGAGACAAGTTGCACTCAGACCCCGCGATGATGGCTAAACAGAGATTAAGGCACCAGAATCAGGCTGTCAAGTTGCCATGGTGTTGAGAGCTGCTAACAGCAGCCGCTGAGTGTGGAAAGCAGCATGGCTGTGATAGAAGGGCTGAGCACTGGAAGGAGTTGAAAGGAGAAGAGGGGAGAAGCAGTTCAGGAAAGAAGAACTGTATGTTGTAAGTCCTGGCTGGCTTTGAGCAGCCAGGGGAAAGCATTGGCTTTCTGGGGCTCCCTATACCCTGCTCTCTCCGACCCCATTCCCCCTGACACACACTTTTCACTCCTGCTTCCATGTGTAAAGCTCAATAAGGGGGAAAATGCTTCTGTCCCCCACTCACCCCTCAACAGTGTCTGTGCCCATAATTGTCAAATCACAGGATAAGTTACTCTAGCCATTCAAACTGCAGAAGAGCAGAAGTAAGTGCTATGCTTGCCCCCTGGAAAATCACACATGCTGCAATCTATTCTCTTGTTGTTTAATCACAGAATCTCAGATGATAGCTTTGGAAGGTGCTTTTGGATCATCTATTCTAACCCCCAGCTTCACGCAGGAAGGACTGTACGCTATACTTTCCAGCTACTTATCGAATCTTGCCTTCAACGCCTCTGACAGATGCAGCAAAAGTAGAAGGGAAAAATGAGCTAGGCTGAGAATTTCTATCTAAACCTAGCTCCAGGTCTTCCCTTGTGGAGATGGTCTGTCTCTGAGGGTAAAGATAGGCATTTATTGATTAGTGAAAGAACAGGATGTAACTGCAAAATTGGAGCTCACTCGAATTCTGGGCTTATCAACCTTTTCAATAGCAGGATCCTTTTTGCTTACCTGTACGTTCCCAAATTTAGCAACATGGGAAGGGCAGGGTGGGTCACAGCTAGGGTGACCAGATGTACCAATTTTATAGGCACAGTCCTGATTTTCGGTGCTTTTTCTTATATAGGTGCCTATGATCCTCTACCCCCGTCCTGATTTTTCACACTTCCCGTAGGCTCACCCTAGTCACAACCTCCTCCACACTGAGAAATCACGCTCTAAGTAATGCCAGCTGCAAGCCCAACAAATGTGATGTGGGACCAAATCAAAGGTATTTGGGAAATAGTTCTCACAGTTCCAGACTGTCTCAGTCCCGGGTTCCCGAAGAGACAACAGAAGGACGTCAGCATTAATTGGATAGTAGTTTATGGAAATGACACCAAGCGAAAATAATGCATTTCCCAGAAGTACTTTCAAATGAGGGGTAGATCTGAATGCAAAAGCCACAAGCGAGGCCAGCTCTGACAAGGAACAACTCAGTTACATGTCGCATTTATCGGTTGTAGGTACGACCTAGAGGAGGGAAACCTTGTTTCATTTGGTGCATATAACAGGCACCTCAGGGGTTGAAGTGGAGAATCCTTGGGCAACGCAGGCCTCTTTCTATCACTTGCATGTCAAGATACATTGGGGGGAATCTGGGCAAGATACAGTGGACCCATCTTTCCATGTGTACTTATGTTGTCTCAGACTGGTCCAACGTGGGGTCTCAGAATGCCGCTAAATTATTATGCTAGACACACCCAATTCTTACAGAAATAGTTCTACATTTATTTCTGAGGGTGTCCCCACTGGACCTCTGCTCTCACAGGAGACACACCTGAGAGCTCTTTTATATGCTCTGTGTTTTCAGGATTGTGAAAATGTTTCCTTTTGTTTCTTTCAAGCTGTTCTACTCCTAAATCCCTAAACAGAGAGGTCTGCCCAGGTCATCTACCACCTGGTAGCTTTGCACAGGAGAAACAGCATAAAAAAGGCCTGTGACCTAGGATACATGTACAAGGGAGCTAACGGAGCCTATCAGAAAGGTTTGCTCAGGCAGAAAGGAGAGAACCATCTCTCCTAGGGGAATCTGGGAGATGATAGGGGAAGAAAAGCCAGGAGAGGAAACTCAAAGGGTATCTGTGGGGTAGGCGAGGAGAACACAAAGCTTAGTATGAATTTGTGCTAGAGATATCATTATGTTAACATTCAGCTAGGGCTTTGCTTCCGATGCAGGTGGGCTGTACAATCCACCCCTGCATAGGTGCACCAATGCAGCTTTCGTTAATGGAAAGCTAAACCCTATTACTGCAGTGCAACCTCAGAAGAAAATGACAGACAACACAAAGGGAAGTTGAAAAGACTTCTAGAGTCAGAAATCTCAATATCAAAAAGGAGCCCAGCCTCTGGATGGGAGGGTTCTCACTGGAACTTTGTTAGAAAAAGGACTGGAGTCGACTGAATGTGAAATGGGCACTTCAAGAGCCATTTTAATGAAGAATAATTTAAAGACTAGTGGGTTTCTGTCCACAAAACCTTATGCCCAAATAAATTTGTTAGTCTTTAAGATGCCACAACATTCCCGCTGTTTTGCTAAAAACAGACTAACACGGCTACCACTGTGGAATTTAAAGACTGATAGACATGAGCCTAGCAAAATGCTCTTATTGCTTATTAAAGCACATTTTGGTTCTGGTTAGTATCAGATTACTTTATTGGGTGCCAGAGGTGTACTGGATTGGAAGATTGGACTGCTTTTTTCACAGGCTTTGAAACACTGGCAGAAGTTGTGAAACTGTTTGTTTTACAAATGGACTCTGCCTCCCTATATTTCCCTAGCAATTTCAGCTGGGCATGAAATTCTTCTGCTCCTGACTAGTTCTATGGGATTGCTGCGTCCTGTTGGATAGCTGCTGGGCTCCACTCCAGAGGCAGAAGAATTTCCGTGATGGGTGAAATGATTCAGAGCTGAACTTTGGTAAGAGACATTGGGATTAAGAGGTATTATATAAAGTGTAAATACTACTTCTACTACAGTAACCCATAGGGCCCCAGTCTGTGATTAAGGAGCCAGCTACCCCAGTTCCTGTACAAATCTACAAAGACAGCCCGTTCCAGAGATCTCATAACCAAGGTTTACATGACAGGCAACATGCAAGCAAGGAGCCAAACAGCAAAAGAGTCAGAGAACAAGAGTAAAGCTGCATAAGTCAGCAGGCAGAGGGTTTTTTTTTAATACACTTGGTGTTATTACCCCTCTGCTCCCAGAAAGGCTTGGCACGGGCATAGCATGAATTTTCCATGCCTTAAACCCTCAGAGTCCTGGATTAGCTCAAGTGTGAACTCCTCTTGGAAATGTGTTTTTTTGGAAGTGGAAGCAGGCAGAGTCAGCTGTCATCAGAGAAGGCGCTTTATTCCCAGTGTTAATGGGGGAAGGTCTGAGCTGATCAGGTTTTAACAAAGCCACTTCCTCTGCCCCTCACTTTTAAGAAGGCCTAACTTGACTGCAAACCCAAAAGCACTTGCCATTTCGCTTCTACACATCGCCCACTCCACTCCTAAGGCTGCTGCTCAGTGAACCAGTATTTATTGGTCTCCCAGAGAGGCGCCCTTAGGGCTTGATGGCCCCCAACCATTTCCACCTGTCTGCTTGTGGGGCTGCTGGAGAGAGCAGCAGCACATTAACCCCGCAGCTCCAGGTGGGCCCCGGCCTCAAACTGCTCTGCAAACAGAATGGAGTTTTCACTGTTTCTGGTGACAACGTTCCTGCCTGCCCAATCTGCACAGCAAAGGGGAGTCTGTCACATCGAGAGAACCTGGCTCAGGGTTAGTGCTAATGCTCGTTAGTGGCTGCTGACAGTTTTCAGGTCCAAGCAGCTTCCAACCCATTTCCTTGATTTGTATGGGGGGGAGGTCCCTCAAGTGGATAACTAAAGGCATTCTCTTATTAGGAGAATGAAGAGTTTAAAGCTTATTACCTCACATAGTGCATGGCACTACAAGGACCAACCTGCATTGCAAGGAATATCTGTAAAGTAAGTTGTATTGAGAGAAAATCCTGCAATATGTTGCCCTTTCTTAGTGCCTTGTAGTTCAAAAGCACCATTTCCAAGATGTGTGTCTCCAGCTGCTGCCTGCCCTTGCCTGAGGCCTTTACAATCCTAAGACAAATGAAGTTCTCCCCAGATTACTATCATACCATGGGGCCACCAGATCACCACATAGCATCTGTGTTGGCAAACGCTCCTTTGTCAAGTGCAAGCTGTCATCATCCTCTTTTAGTCCAGCCCATGAGAGAGAGAGTGAACTTATGGGTGCTGATAGCTGTGTGATATTTTCTTTTGTTGTTTGGAAGTTACCTGAGTGGGAGATCTCTGCTGTCCTGCCAGCACCCCGTTCCTCAGCTTTTCTACTTCAGAGCTTGCTGCATTTGTGGGATGCCACCAGCAATGCTGCTGTGTGGACCAGCTTTTAGTGGGCATTTCAGAACAATTCAGCTGCAAATTATTTGCTTCCTCTGAAGCTGTTGCATTTTCCTTAAGCATTCAGCTGTGAAATACAAGATCCCCAGTGAAGGTGAAGTACTGGTGTGTTTTGCACTTGGGGGTACATATGTACACGGTGTCTGTGGCTTGTTCATAAAGGGATTAGTGGCTCCTGTTTCTGAATGAAATCATTTGTATAGAAGTTAGTCTAGATAGACTGGGGAATAATGGAAATGGAAATTGCATTGTAGGCAAGACTGCCTCAGTTTTGTATGTGAGCCTAATGAGTTTAATAGGGCACGTTAGGGTGATGAAGAACAGCAATGAATTGAGATAGATAAAGAGGAATTTGCTGTGGTCTCAGTTCATTTTAACTGACAAAGGAAAAACATAGGAAACCTCCAAAGGACACAGTTGGAGAGGAAGTTAGTGTTTAAGAACAGAAATTGCAGTGGGAGGCCTATAAATAAATAAGAAGTACTAAGCTTTATACATAACATGTCACAAGGCAATACATTCTGAGGAATTGGCTGTGAAATCAGAATTCTACTCTCTTCCCCTTCTAATAAAGGCTCCATGTTTCCCATAGGCTGAATATTAATTCCATCCTTCCCTCCAGGTGCACACATTATCAAAGGTGCAACATTTTTTGGGTTATGAGATGCTCTAGCGGGACTAAGTGAAAGGAAGATGGAGCCCTGGGCTCTTGTTATTTCTACTCATCTGATCAACTGTCTTCAGTAGCTTTTCTGTCTATTACTCTTTTCTCTGAATATAATTTATCTATAGATCTGGTTTAAAGAGATGCAAGACTCTCCGGCTCACTCACTGCAAGCCTAGTGAGTGTTGGTTAAAGCCTTCATGAGTAGATTATGTCAGAGAAAATCTCAGAGCACAAACAAAAGTTTGCCGAATCCTGCCACCACTCAGAACCTGCCTCCTTAAAGTACCTTCCCAACTGATTGTCGCTGAAGAGCGTTTGTACCACTGTGTAAGGAGAAAAGACATCCCTTCACACTAGCTACTCAATATCCAAATTATTTAGCTGACTTGAAAAGTCTTGCAACAAAATAAATCTGTTTATCTCATACCAAGCTTATCTCTAGTCCACCCACAGCAGCCAAGCCTCCGCACACCTCGGCTTCTTCTATTCCTGGATTATCAACAGGAGCTGTTTATATGGTTTTTTTCCTCCATGAAGTTCTTCAAGCTGAAATGCCATGCAGAAAAGTCTTTGCTGGGGTCCTGGCAAAGAGCACAGCTAATTTTCACCCTCTCAAACATGTGTTGAAAAAGGTCATACATTTTCAATAATAACACAGAGCATTATCTAGCATCATCTTGCATCCCAAAGCAATCTTGTGGCAGCTGTTGAGCAGGAAGAATGTAACTGGAATTTGGCTAAAACACAAAAACAAAGAGTGGGAGAAAGTGTTCATCATTCACTCTGTCTAAAGATTAACAGTGGGGTGTGTCAGGGTTCTCCACAAGGAATGATGTTGTTTAATGTATTTATTAGTGAGCTGAGAAATGTGGTGAGCAATGAAGGGGGAAAATTTGCATATGATGCAGAGTTTTGAGACTGTGAAGAACTTCTGAGCAACTTAGCAGAGCTAAGTGAATGGGCAGCACAAAGACGGGTGGAAATTTGTGTTGCCAAGTTTAAGGTAACGCACATTGGATGGAATAAACTGAACTATATACGCTGGTGGGTTCTAAATGAACAGTAACCACTGAGGAGAACACTTGAGGTTCCGTGTGGATAGTTCAGGGGAAGTCTCTGCCCAATGTACAGCAGCAACTAGGAAAGCAGAGAAAGTGTTAGGGTGTACAAAGAATGGAATAGGAATTCCGAGACTATCATGACATTATATAAACTCATGGCCCACCCCCAGCTGAATGTGGCCCAAAGTAATCAAAGATGCAATAGCCAACTCAAACAATTTAATGGCTACACAAGCAAGAGATTAACGAAGGGGGAATTAAATTGGCTTACAAAATGGGAAATGAATCAACTCAAGATAAAAGGATTTTACAAGGTAGAATATAAAGTATTAGAAAGGCTGTCAGATGACCCAATTTAAACTTGTTTGGAAGCCTGCTGGCAGGTAAGTGGGACTGATATTTCTCTACCTGTAGGTAGTTGATACTTCAATGTAAGCCAAGTGCACTGTGTTCAATCAGATATAGAAAGAGAAAATGCCACTCCTGTTCTTCCATGGTTATTAGTGGGGTTATGTGCTGCTTGGAGGGAAAGAGGTTTTTATTATGTGTAACCAGTAGATTACATAGACATAGCTATTTTTTTCTTGGCTTCTAAAAAGTCTCCTAGAAATGGAGCAGATCAGTATGGAAATCTCCAAGCATGGGGTACAGTGCTGACTCAGGACATATATGTACAGTATGATCTCTGCACTGCTTTCTTAACTCTGAGCCGACACACTTATTATTCAGTTTAATGGGACCAATGTGGAAGAAGAAGAAGAATTTGACTGTAAGCTCCTTTGAGAAGAGTCTATCATTCATTATATATTTGTACACCACCTAGGATATGGGGGCCCAACCATGCTAAATCCTGGTATAAATGAAAAATAATTATAATATTAACATTGACGAGTCTCCTGGTCATTTCATGGGGTTAAACTACAGAGTGGATCATCTTCTTTATATTCTTCATTGTGCACTAGACTTACTTACACATTGAAAGATGCTTAACAAGGGGCCAACTACCAATTTTTCATAGAGAGATTTGAGCCTTTATACTGAGTTCAGCAGTGCCACTCAAATACCCCTTCTCTTTGGCTACTGCAGCCGTTAGTACATAAGATTTGCCATTCTAGGTCAGACTGTTAGTTAAGGTTAAGGTTTTGTCATGGTTATTTTTAGTAAAAGTCACGGACACGTCACAGGCCATAAACAAAAATTCGTGGCAGCCCATGACCTGTCCGTGACTTTTACTAAAAATGGTGGGGGGAAGGGGCGGAGGAACTGAGCAGAAGGGGATGAGCATAAGGGGATGAGAGCCTGAGCCCTGCTGGAGGCATGGGGGTGTCCAGCACCTGCCATGGTGGCGGCTGACAGCTCTGTGGCCCCTGCCGCAACCCTGGTGGCCCACGCCGCCCAGAGCAGCTGGGAGCTCTGGGGCTCCCGCCAGCTGACTGCTCCAACCCCGCCTCCCCAGGGCTGAAGTAGAAAATGTCACGGAGGTCTCTGAAAGTCATGGAATCCATGACCCCTGTGACATAATCTTACCCTTACTGTTAGTCCATCAAGTGTACTAGTGACAATTACCTGACATTTCAAAGATGTCTGCGCCCACAAAACACAGCCAGCCAACACTGCGGTTCTGGCTGTGGGAGAAAAATGGCTCCCTGGACCCTGCAGCTTGGATTGCCACTAATTTAGCGAATATAAATATTAACGGTAACAATGTAACCCTCTGTAAAATCCTGCACCAGTGAGTTCCATAAGCTAACTGCCTCTGTGCGTAGAAGGGATGGATAATGGAAAGCACTCCTTAGCTAGCTACCTCCATTCCTGTCCCTTCTTATGTTTGCTAATCTTTATTAGGGGTAGCCCAGATTCAGCGCTGGTGAAACATTGACATTAATGTAGTGACTCCTGCTCTCAGCCAGTTTAAGTCATAGCAAAATTTGTCCCATTGAACTTAACTCACATTTTATTCTTCTTGCTCTAATTTTCTTAGTGTGGCCTTCGATGATTCAGAGAAAACATGCCCTGCTGCCAGCTTTTTCTTGTAAATTCTCAAATCATTTAGCAAGTTACAGCCAATTAGCTCCATTTGAATTGTTTGGGTATGACAGCTAGGTAGAAGGCCAGGTGACCCTTCTGATATTTATCTGGCCTATATAATTGCAGGTCCTTTTTAGTGTGTCCCCCTTTCTCCCTTGCCCCCCCCCCCCCACTTTCCTATTACACCCACTTGTGTCTTGTCTTAATAAGATTAAAAGCTTGTTGGACAGGGATTGTCTTTTACTTTGCATTTATAGGCACCTATCACAACGTAATGCCATGGTTCTCTAGTGGTGCTATCGTATTACAGAGAAATGATGATAACGTGCGGTCTGGCAATGTAACCAGAGAGACTGTAGAACAACAATCCTGGCTGCAATTAACAAAGATTTGTGGTCATCTTCCTTGGAAATTTTTTATAAATATCTCCTTGGTATTATAACCTTGTCATGCATAGACTGTTTATTAATGCTGTGCCATCCTTTACTATGTGAATGTAATCCTCAGTATATTTTGGAGATTTAAAAAAAAACATGAAAAAGAACAAGCCCTTAAAACTAACTTAACTGGTGGACTTTTTTTGAAGGAGGTCATGCCTGGGTTGATAAAAGAACATTCTTCCCATTTCCTTCAAGCCTTTGATAAATTTCCACTTGGCAGCTTTTGCTTCAGTCAGAAAGGCAGAGAGGGGGCACGGGAGTGGGCGAAGTACAGAGAAAAAATAAGGAACAAGAAACAATGTCGGATTTGAGCAGCTTTTCAGGCTGGATCTGCAGAGACAAAATTGAGCTGCTTTGTAATCTATGTCAGTTATTTAGAGGGACAAATAATTGTGAGAGATCTAAATGCTGTGGCCACAATACCAATGTGGGAAGAGGAAAGAGAGGCAGGAGAAGCAGCCAGGGTGTCCCAAATGCTTTGTTCCCACAGTGCTGCTCACGGGGGTGGTACACAGGAAGTGGGATTAAACACTGGCAAATGGGAATGAAGTATTTCCTATTGAACACAGCGGTGCCCAAGTCTCTGCTGTACTGGGACTGCTTTCTGCTGGTGCACGGGGGCCTCACGCAGGTCTTGCGGGTCCCTGCTGTTTTCTTGGTGAAGCATGGAATCTCAGGGTTCAGCTATTTAACAGTCACCTCAACAGCATAACTGACAAAATTGTCGTCAGGGTCTGATTCAGATACCCCATAAACTCTGTCTCCATTTCTCTCACTAGCCTACTGCCTGTTGGATCCTGCAGGGTCACTAGATGGCCACAACCACTGGCTGGGGTAATCCTCAGATGGCATAGAGCTGGCTACCCCATCTGCTGCCTGCTCCACCCATGGTGTGTTTGTGCCCTGGTGACCGTTGGCTGTTTCAGTGGCTTCTTGGGGGCATTGGCAGGTGGTGTACATTAGACACACAAATACCCTGCCTCTTTGGAAGCATTTGAGTTTTCCCCTAATTTTTCCCTTTTCTTGTCTAGGTGATGAGCAGTAAAGAGACAGGGTGAAATGTTGAGATCTTAACACCGGGCGTTCTAACACTTCATCTCCCGGCAAAGATCATCTCCATTCTGATCATTTTTGAGAGACAATGGCTCTACATACACAGAACTGATCAGTTGACAGCACGTGTTAACATTGCAGCTATCATGGTCGTGGAGTGGCTCAGGTGTGCGTTGCACCATGACAAGTTGTCAGCTCTCCTTATCAGCTACATGTGCTGTTTGTGTTCTTAATGTACTGTGGTGCTGATTAGCTTCTGAATCCCTCCTCACCTGATTCATATGAATGAGATCTGACGGTCTAAGAAGTGTTGGATATTGCTGTAAAATCAGCTAGAGCGTTTACAAAGAGAGCCAGATTCCCCCAGTCCTATGGAGCCAGCCAGCTTCCCAGGTTCAGGAAGCACTGCCGCTCTAGGGCTGCGATTACCACGTGACAACGTTACAGAGAGATGTTGTGACAGCTGAAGAACTGCCGGAATAAAGAGCTCAGCACCAGGATGTATCCCTCTGTAGGGAAAAAAGAGCGAGATGGGTAGGTGAGATTACATCGGGATCTGCAGGTGCGAAGAGGTACCCACTTAACAAGCTGGGAAGCCATTCCTGGCTGACGTATTACCTCTGCAAGGCATGGTTTGTAGAGAGGCTGTCAGGGACCAACCTGAAGGGTAGTGACATCAGAGAGGTCTCTCTGCCAGCTGCTGAATACTCTGTGGTAGCTGGGGTCGGAAAAAAGTGCTGCTGCTCCTTTGATTGCTTCTGTGACTGATAGGCGGTTCATGTCACTGCTCCATGCCTCCGTTTCCCCATCTGTAAAATGGGGTTGCCAATCCTGACCTCCTTTGTAAAGCATTTTGAAATCTACCGAGCAAAAGTGCTATATAAGAGCTAGGTCTCGCTGTATATCATTAACATTGTGCCTCGTGCCTAGGCACTCTATGCTCCAGATGAGCCTTCTCTGGTATGGAAATTTAAAATCAGAAGAAATAAATAACAGTATCGGAATTCTGTGCGTAAATAGCAAACTGACATGGATAAATGCTAAGGCAAAGATACATGAAAGGAAACTAAAGAAGATTAAACTGGGGACTGGATTCATAATTTTTTTTTGTTCCTTCCAAAGAAGATAATAAATGTACATAAAGGGTGACTACATAAACAATGTAGTTGGAGTACACGGTGGGGTCATTCAGGAAACGATTAGATGCCATCCGAGGGGAAATGAATTACAGAAGAGGGGCAGGCACTAGTACACTGAATGTCCTTTAGCTTCTCATAAGAAACTGTTCTGTTCTGTTCCTGTACATCCTGAAACAGAGGGCAATTGTGCACACCAAAAAGAAGCTTAGAAGGGATTGAATGATCGAAGCATACAAGTCCTCAGAAAATCAAAGTAATGTTAATGTATAAGGTGAAGTATAAAAGCCATTGTAAACTGGAGAACAATAATATAGCAGTGGTACAAACTGATAGGTTTTGTACACTGTGCTCATATTATTATATTTTTCTCCTGGTATTGTTATGCTGGTACACAAAGTGAGAGAGAAACAGAGATGTTAATTTCCCTTCTCCCATAGCACTAAGAGACAGCAACAGCTTGTAATGATTTTACAAGGACTCTCCATACAAAACAAAACAAAAGTCCAGAGTTTCTAGCCTCTTAATTTTGGATCACAACTATACATGGGGCCAGGATCCTCATTTGGTGTGAATCAACATTACACCAGGTAAGGATCTAGCCCTTCGAGTTTAAGTTAATTGAACTCTGAATTGGAGAAGCAATGGCATGTTCCCTTGATCGCTTCCCTAGAAAATAACAGGACTTTTCACTGTGTCTGCTAAGAATTGAACCCCCAACCATTTTCACCCTTGACTACTGAAGTAGATCTCTTTCTGTCCTCAAACACCCATTGCCCAAGTGTGAAGGTTGTTTTTAATGCTTAGCTTGCCAATTGTTGCACTGGCCATTGACTCCCCAGGACTCCTCTTTGTGGGAATGCCTGGCTGCAGCTAAAATCCACTTTCCTGTACTCATTGAAGTAGGCAAAGAATTTCAAAGTAACTAGTGACTTATGGTGCCTCCATTTCCAGATGCTCAACTTGAGTTAAAGGGGCCTGATTTTCAGGAAATGTTGAGCTCCTGCCCTCTGAAATTTAGGCCTCTTTCAGGTGTCTCAAGGTGGGTCCCTAAAAAATGAGACACCCCAAAACACTAGTCACTTTTGAAATTCTTGGCCATGTTGATTAAGTGTGCAGAAGTGACTAAAGATGTCAGGTGCCACATTCTCTACTAGTGTAAACGGTCACCAACAGAGCATTGACCTCAGGATGGCCAAATTTATATTACATGCACATTCAGCGTCACAGCCAGATTTTCATTCGTGTTAGGGACATGATTGTATGCCTAATTTGAGTGTGTAAATACCATGATTTACAAGGCACATTGGATGCAAATGACTAATTAATGGTCATTTGTGCACACAGTTATCCAGTACGTCATGCAATTGTAGTAAATGAGTGTACAAAAAAGGCACACCTAACCTGTTTAAAAATCAGTCCCAAGAGGTGTCCCAAGTTGGGCACCTCTAATCATAAGGCTTTGCGCTGCAATCCTGCCAGTGCTTGGTGGCACAATCTCTCCATACCACCTATTATAAAGTGCTGTGGATTTCCTGATTGAAGAGTGCGACACATTATTATCAAGGCCGTGCAGTCTGTCTATCAGTGTCACAGTCTATCACAGGGAGAAAGAGCTCCTGTTTGTCAGCCAGATGTCTTGGGCAATTCCTATTATATAAACTGAATTACATGTGTATTGTGCCTTGATACAGATTAAGTGCAGCTCATGGACATTTTCTGCTCTTAGGTCCATGGAAGACATGACAACTCGTGGTTTTAAAAAACCCAAGTCTAAAGCAATCAAGACTCTTTCTTCCCTTCTGATATGGTGCCATGCTCCTCCTGACCTTCTGCAGTCATCAGGAGATGGATCTGTGTCACAGGGATGCACTGAGACATTCTAGTCGGGGGCTAGCAGATGAAGTAGAAAGGGGCTTTCCAATTGAATCAGCATTCTTGTTTTGTTTTTTTTAAATTCAGGAAATTGCAGAAGAAAAAAATAATAAAAAGAGATATCGTAAAATAAGGAAAAGAAAAGGCACAGAACAGAAAGCAAGAAAAGAACCAAAGACTGCCAGCTAAGCAGGGATGGGACAGCTTCCCATGAGAAGAAACAGTTACAGGACCAGTTCAAAATCTCTGGACTACATGACTCTAGTTTTGTTGAGGGGCATGTGTTTCTACTTTCATTTCTCGTGTGAGTGTCTTCAGCATCAATGGTGATTCTTTCTTGTACTGAAGAGGAAAAAAATGATTCCGTCTGAAAGGTCCCTGCTGACCAAAGCTATATCCACTTGTGTTTCATTTTATTCTCTCCCACAAACCCACCTTCTAAGGGCCACATCCAGGGGAGTGACCCTCCAGGGAGTGATGGAGGTAGCTTCCTCTGTAGATGGTTAGTGTTCTTCATGTTGCCCTCTGGGGGTGACCAATAGAATTGAGGCAGTAGTGCCTGAGCGTGCAGAGGAATTAACCTGATTAATCATCTCACTTGGAAAACAAGGGCTCTGGATCGTTCAATGTCTGTTCAGTATAAATCATGATAGGATGGAGCCCGTCTACTCAGAACACTGAAGCTGCTCTGGCTACGTGTGCCTCCATCTTTAATGTAGAAACATTGGACCCCAGTCCTGCAGGCTGTCTGGTGTGGGTGTCAGTAGGAGGGCTTGATTCTATGCCCATTGAAGTCAGTGAGAAAGCTCTCATTAAATTTAGTGGTGCAGGCTCAGGGCCCACCAACTAGTCTTTTTCATTGCTAACGTCTAAGATTCTAGCTAAGCTTCCCAAGGAGCCTATGACATTGATAAATATTAGCTAGGTAAGAATCCCTTCCCATCAGACCTGAAGGAGAACAGTGACAAGACAAAAGTAAACATACCAAAAAGCAGAGGAGAACTGTGATTCTTGCAAAGGCAACACTGAGAAAACATTAGCGACACTGATACATTTTGGAAGGCAAATAGGCTTTCATTAGTTAGCAGCTGGAAGGTGACTTCCCAGCAGACAACCAAGACTTTTTTTTATCAACAACAGAAATCATCCATCACTGAGAATGCAGCCAGACCTTCCAGGACTCTGAATTTGCAGAGATAGTGCTTAACTACTCTTACAGATAGGAAATTTTTCCTAATGTCTAACCTGCAATTTAAGCCCATTACTTCTTGTCCTATCCCCAGTTAAGGAGAGCACTTTATCACCCTCCTCTTTATAACAACCCTTTACTTCCCTGAAGACTGTTATGTCCCCGCTCAGTCTTCTCTTCATACTAAACAAACCCAGTTTTTTCATTCTTTCCTCATAGGTCATAGTTTCTAGACTTTTAATCATTTTTGTTGCTCTCCTCTGGACTTTTTTCAGTTTCTCAACATCTTTCCTGAAGAGTGAGCCCAGAACTGGACACACTACTCCAGCTGAGGCCTTATCAGTGCTGAACAGAGTGAAGGAATTATGTCTCATGTCTTGCTTACAACACTCCTGCTAATACATCCCAGAATGATGTTTGTTTTTGTTGAAACAGTTACATTGTTGACTTATTTGTAGTTTGTTCTATTACAACCCCCAGTTCCTTTTCTGCAGTACTCCTTCCTGTGCAGTCATTTCCCATTTTGCATTTGTGCAACTGGTTATTCTTTCCTACTTTGCATTGGTCATTGTTGAATTTCATCCTATTTATTTCAAACCATTTCTCCATTTTGTCAAGATCATTTTGAATTCCAATTCTGTCCTCCATAACCCTTACAATCCCTCCTAGCGTGGTATTGTCCTTAAACTTTATAAGTGTATTATCTATGCCATTATCTCAGTCATTTTTGAAGATATTAAATAGAATGGGACTCAGGACAGATCCTTGCTGGACCCCACTTGATATGCCCTTCCAGTTTGACTGTGAACCATTGATAGCTACTCTTTGAGTCTGGTTTTCTAACCAGTTGTGCACTTACCTTATAGTAGATTCATTTAGGCTATATTTCCCTAGTTTGTGTATAAGACGGGTCATGTGAGATAGTACTAAAAGCCTCACAAAAGTCAAGATATATCACATCTAGAGCTTCCCCCCACTCCATCCACAAGGTTTGTTACCCTGTCAAAGAAGGATATTAGATTGGTTTTACATGATTTGTTCTTGACAAATCCATATTGACTGGTACTTATCATCTTATTATCTTCTAGGTGCTTACAAACTGATTGTTTGATTATTTGCTCCATTAACTTTCCAGTTCCCTAAATTAAGCTGATTGGTGTAAAATTCCCTGTGTTGTCCTTATTCCCCTTTATATAGATAGATACTATATTTCCTGTTTTCCAGTCCTCTGGTATCTCTCTCATCCTCCATAAGTTCTGATAGATGTCTTCAAGTCAGCAGGGGCTGATGATACATCCTAGAATACTGAAAAAACTGGCTGAAGAGGTCTCTGAACCATTAGCAATGATCTATCTTGTATACGTAATTCTTAACTTTTTCTTTTCCCTATTTTAACCTCAGATCCTTCCCCATTTACACTGATGTTCACCATGTTAGCCATCCAGTCACCGCTAATATTTTGGGTTCAAACTGAAAAAACACTTCAGTCATTACTGTGTTTTCTGTTGTTATCTTTCCCTCCTCATTGAGTAACGGGCCTATCCTGTGCTTGGTCTTCCTCTTGCCTCTAATGTATTTGTAGAATGTTTTCTTGTTACCCTTCATGTCCCTAGCTAGTTTAATTTCATTTTGTACCTGACCTTTCCAATTTTGTTTCTACATACTTGTAGGTTTTTTTATATTCATCCTTCATAATTTGGCCTAGTTTCCACTTTTTGTGTGATTTGTTTTTGAGCTTCAGGTCATTGAAGAGCTCCTGATTAAGCCAGGGAGGTTTCTTAGCATACTGTGCATTGAGATTGTTTGTTCTTGTGCCCTTAAAAAAAAAAAAAAAGAATTAAAAAAAAAAAAAAGAAAAGAAAAATAAAATCATGGTCTCCAGCTGCCCTCCTCCTTCTCTCCCTATATAAAAATCTGAAGAAACATAGACTGGGATTTTCAAAGAAATCCCAACTCCTATTGACTTCCCATTGGATCTGGGTTGCTTCCACCCTTCGGCTTCTTTGACACTCCCAACCATACTCACTGACTGGGAAAGGGAAGCATGAAAACCCCAAATGTGCATAACAGATGGGGTAAGGGATGGTGGAACTTGTTAACCAAGGTGACTAAATATTCATAACTCCAGATGCTCATTCACACAGGGGGCTTTGTGGTTCAATGAATAAAGCTCCATGCATTCTAGCTGTGTTGATTCCTGTTTATTTAATGTTAAAAATAGAAATTACAGATTTAAATTTTATATCAACTATGGCTGGTCTTTCTGTCCCTCCCTTCATGGCTCTGCCCTTCTCCATTCCCAGCTTCTACTCCCTTTTTTCCCCTTCAGTACATCTCTTTCTGCAACTAGCTGGGTGAAAGGCCAGGTGTCAGCATATTAGCCACATTACCATGTAACAGCGTGTGGCTTAATATGGCACAGGGAGTAGCTCCTGCTGGGACTGAGATATTTCCAGTCACTAAGTCAGGTGATGGTTTGGGCAAATTTCTCTAGCAGCTATTACCAAGCAGAAAAAAAATACCACATTCTCTTTTTCAGTAAAACTACTGGATCCTGGTTCTCTGGTGCAGAAGGGTCACATTTTCATTAGGTCTCCTTCTCTTGTCTGCAAACACAAAAATCTACATTTACATCCACATTTACCTAGATTGCCAGCCTTGGTAGCCATTTATTAATGCATATTTGGGCCTTCTGCATGCAAATAGATATACCTTCTAACGCTTGTGTGGAAAAGTAGGCCCATTTGAAAATTAGGTCTGTAGAATACTATGCTAGGGGCCCAGTCTTACTTGAGTTGCTATGGATCAGCCTGTAGAACCCTTAACTCCTGTTGGGGTGTACTTACTCTTATGGGGAATCAATAGGACTCTTCATATGAGTAGGTGCTCACGAGGGTCAAAGACTATATAATGATCTGCAGGTCGAGCCGCGCTTGTAGAAAGCAGGGCTGCTCTATGTTTTTTGAACATAGCAAGGAGCTAATCAGGGTACGGATAATGAAAGAATAATTCAAAACTCTATTTTGAGTCTAAAGTTCTCAGTCAATATCTAACCATTTATAAGAAATTGGCCACCTTGAAATAACCAGAATATGAGTAACAAAATGAAACAGAAGAGAAAAATTGCATACATTCTGAGAGGGATAAAACCTGGCACACTTAATGAAAATGTTATATGTCCTAATTGGAAGCTTTGTTTTGTTTGGCTTTGAAATTAAATTCTCATTCCTTTTTAGAGCACTGTTATTACCTTAATTCCCTGCTCTGAATAAGGCCGTTTACAATACAAAAACCTGCATCCATTTGGCGATACAGACTTGCTGAGCAAAGTAGCTATTGTTTCTTTTGAGAAGGCTGGCTTTTGTCAAGCACTGTTTTGCCTTTATATTTTTCTTAATTTAGATGCATTTTCTCCCTGTTTCTTTTAAACAGGGTGTTATAATTATATTATTCATTAAAGAGTGAGGTATATATTTTACTTTTCTATTCTTTATAAAACATATTTGTGCTTGTTTGCTGCCTCTGGACCAATGCACTGCTTCTGCATTTATATCCAGAACATTTAAAGGTGGGGGGAAGAGGGAAAAATGAATTAAGCAGGGCAGAGTATGCAGTCAAAGGGGACTCTGCCTTGCTTTGCTCTGACTATACTCCAAAAGCTTTTTGATAATGAGCAACTCAGATTTGAAAATCTAATTTCTGAGTTTTTAAAGTAAATTTAGTACTAGTGCAAGGTTTTACAAGAAGTGCCTTAAATTGCGATGCTTTCAGTAAGACAGCTAAATTAATGGCAAAATATTTGGAGTGGCTGATGCTCTCCTGGTGTGATATGCTCACTGGAGGTACTGGATAATTCCCCTGCAATACACAGGTCAAGATCTTGTCTTTTTGGATATGACGAGATATCCTGATGTCAACTTGTCCAGTCAAGACCATTTATGATGCTGCACACTCAGACTTTCCTTCCCATTTCAAGGAATTCCTAGTCGAAATGTTACATCAGCTTTGACTTTATGAGAGTCTTCAGAGGTCATTTCACTGTCATTTTCCAGCCTAAACTAACTCAGTTCATGCAATGCATTTCAATCTGTTTTGTGCTCACTTTTATCAACCATACTGCTGAAAATATATATAGGTCTCAAAGGCTCTTTTCACCCCCTTCGGCTCAGTAAGGCTTTTAACATCTAGCACAACTCTGTAAAAAAAAAATCTGAAATTATACATTTCAGCACAATCATTTCTCAGCATCACTAAAATCCACCTACTTATTCAGGTGCCTATACAGAATATATACAGCTTTAATTGCCTAATTTAGTAACTCCAGCTTGAAAAGTGTAATCCAAATCCACTGAATTTTAAATGCTACTCATTTTACTAATTTAATCTGAATTTATTTGTGACTCTAATTAATCTAAAGGTGACAATTAAACCTTTGGGGTTTTGGGTTGTTGAGTCATTCAAGTGAGGTTTTTTACAGAAGAGAGAGAGAATAAAACATGTTTGGACAAGTTTCCAGCCATGCAAAATTGCTAGAGTTGTTTGAAAAATCTGATCTCCTTACATCTCTGCTGTACAAACAAAGCACGAAAATCAAGATCTAATTGTTCCAATGATGAGAGAGAAGCACACTTCGGGAATGTTTTGTTCTTGAAAAATAAGAGACGTATAAGTTTGTCATTACCCACCACTTGTATGTAGGGGACCACTGGGAAGTTACCCGGCCCTTTCACCGTAACTGGTATCAAATGGCTGTGCTCTGCATTTCTTAAGGGTACCAGAAGAAAGGATCTTTCTATTTTCCATCACTCCCCACCCCTCAAAAAAAAATTAACTTCAATGTAATAAATCATTATTTTTTTAAAAGTAAAGTGATTGAAATGCATGTTGCCTGCAGTTGCGCGCACACCCCAGGATGTGCTAGGATGGACCCTTAGCTCATGTGGAATCAGTGAGACTTTGCACATGTGCAGGGGTGTTTGCTTGCAGATCTTGATGGAGGATCAGGGGCGTATTGAACTGAACTATGAAGCTGGTCACAAGAGAGCCCTATGGAACTGAATTACCTTACACTGCAGCCCCCCACCCCCTTAGTCTCCACCTGGTTGTTTGTTCCCAATACATGTTGCATCACTTTTAAATCTTAAAATGTAAGCTCTTTGTGGCAGAGACTTTTTTATGCAATCCACAAGACTGATCCCACCTGTCTTTCAGAGATGATGTAAATAATAAAAAATAATAAGTACTATAATTAGGACAGTGTCACCAACCCCAACCTTTCAAAATTCCTGAGTCAGCTCTCCTCTCCCCCAAATCATGAGATTGGCTTCAACAGCAGGCGATTTTAAAAATTAATGCATTTTGGCTTCTCTTTGTAAGCAAGGTCTGAGTGTCTGAGTGGCACTCCCCCTGCTCAGTCAGCTGAAAGGGAGGCACTTTATTTGCATGGGCTTTTTATTTGCATGAGTACAGTTAAGTACTTAGCATAATTTCACTGCATATGGATAAGCACACCTAGATGCTGAGCATGATGAAATGGTTAGTATGGGGGGTTTTGGGTTACAAATCACTTTTGTGTTAACTGCTGGGGTAATGAAATGTTGTCCTTTGATTGTATGAACAAATGGCAGCAGAACTGTGCTTAGCCGGTTCTGATGAAAAATTCACTCATCTAAACAGAGCTCAACAAGGGTGATGGACGGATGCTCCAGCATTGTACGGAGAGCACCGTAAGGAGAGGGGTTGGGGGAAATCTCCTGCGGAGACTGCACTAGACCTGGCAAAGGGCTACCCTCAGGCATGGAGTGACTATCCCCTCCCACTGTTAAAAGGCAGAATTAATGATTCCTCTGGGAGTCTTTTGTTAAAAGCAAGGACATAGCTCCCGTGTCAGTAAAAAGTTTTCCCATGAATCAAAGCTGAAATTCACTGAGAGCTGAAATCACTAAAGGAACTGGGAAACTTTGACTGACAACCAGCAGAGAGGATCCAGCAGGGCCTACAGATGGTGAGAGCCAGCAGCGGTCGGTGCCTGTAGACAGCGGGAGCCAGCAGACGGGGGCCCGGCAAGGCCCGCAGGCATCGGTAGTCAGCAGTGGTCGGCGCCTGCAGACAGCGGGAAACAACAGCGGGGACTCGGCGAGGCCCGCAGGTGGCAGAAGCCTGGAAAGGGGCCCGGCTGAGCCCACGCCTGAGAAGTGGGCAGTGCATATACGATGGTCAGTAGGGCAGGGGAAAGCAAGAAGGGAGACGTGAAGGACACGCCCCACGCACTGTGGGGTAGGGTGGGTTCTGCTCATTGTGTTCATGAATTCTGTTCACACTGTTTTCCCAAACCAGTGCTATGTTCCTTCCTTCCTTTTATTAAAAGGTTTACTTTCTACACTCAGACTCTGCGCTTGCGAGAAGGGAAGTATTGCCTTTTGGGGGCGCCCAGGGGACAGTGTGTGATTTCCCAGGTGACTGGGTGGGGGCTCCAGCCGGTTTGGTGTTGTATCATTGACAGGAACCCCTGGATATAGAACCTGGCCCTTTGCTGCTGCTGGCTCTGCCTGGCAGAAGGGTTACACTTTATTTGTTGATTGTTTTTGAGCTTTTAGGGTTCATGTTTTAAAGCTTTCCTCCATGATCATGAGGGGTAGAGACATGTTTTTAACAGTAAGCTGAGATTTGCACATAATCCCACACAACTCCAGGAACAGAGGTGCTAAACAACACACCCAAACACTGCGAGACACACAATAAAATTGGGAGAGTTGGCATTAGTGTAAAACATAAAAGGCACCCTCCTTCTTTAAACATACATGCCTCCTTTTTAGCACCTTTACGCCTCGCATCTCCCCCACTTGAGAGACTTCAAAAAAGTGGCACAAAACAAAATGACATGCCTTCTGTTCTACCTTCCTTGCTGTCTATAACTTTGGAAGAGACATTTTATTGCTATTATTATTTTGGTTAGATATTATGAAAAGCTTTCTAAATCTAATGATAATTTAGCACTGGAAAAGGCTACCAAGCAGGTTGTAGAATCTCTCTCACTGGAAGCTTTTAAGAACAGGTTTGACATACACCTGTCAGGGATGGTCAAGGTTTACTTGGGCCAGTCTTACTGCCAGAGGATGGATTAAATGACATCCTTTAGAGTCCCGTCCAGCCCTGCATTTCTATGATACTGTGATTCATTATCATTGTTGACAAATAGAACTAGAATATTATCTCATTTACACCAATGTAAATTCATGGTAACTCTGAATTAAGTATTTGTTTTGCTTTCCATGTATATTTTCCCAGTTTGTCACTCTGTCAGTGGACTGGTACTTGTACATTTCTACATGCTTAAAAAGAAGACAACTTATTTCCTCAAAGGGCTAAAATGTGTCTATTTCTCTTTTTTGAATCAATGCCTACAAATGGTAGCAAATCACTACTCCATAAAGGGAGGTGGGCGGAAATGATCAAATATCTAATTTTCCTTATTATTAAGAAGTGATATATTTCTCAACCACACTGAAATTCTGTGTCTACAAAACCAGTGCAGTTATTCATGTGCTCCATCAATAAGCTGCCAGTTAGGGGTATGAATTGCAAAATGTGATTCACCAATATAATTGTAACAGCTCATTTCACAAATAGTATTTAAACCCCTGGAGTGTAACTTATAATGGAAGTATTGCAAAAGAATTTTAAAGTGCAGTCAATAAGATCAATCAAACACTTGGGACAACTCAAGAACTTTATCTCCAATCAGCTAGCTTTTATCTTTTGAGGAATAAACAAGATTGACGCAGGTTAAGGTAGCCACAACAACATCATCAAGGGGCCTGAAGCCATGTCTTTCTGCTGTGAGTAAATAATTGATTTTAGCAAAATTCTGTGCATGCACAGCCATTTCCATTGCCTGGAAAACGATAGAGAGCACAGAGAGAGGTTCCTGGTTGTAAAACATTTAAAGAAAAGATGTTTTGTCTGTGCTTATTACGTTTTGTTTTTCATTTTTCAAATAGGCATGATCAGTGAAGCTATGAGATTGGGGATTATGACAACATTTAAGCCCTTCAGATATGCATTCTACTCCATGTGTGATTCACACAGATGATTTGTTCGTTAGAGAGACAACATGTGGCTTCAACGTATATGAATGAAAATTGAAAGGTTCTTCCCTGAGTGCCCTGAAGGTGAACGTGTATTTTAGACAGCGGAAGAATTGACTTGGTAGAACTACCAAACACATGGCTGTGTTGAAGATCAACTCAACACAAGGCACATGCACAGCTTAAGAGGTTCGTGGCCATATGCCTGCTGTTTGCAGGGCAGGTGGACTTTACATTCTGGGAGTGCGCAAAGACCAGGGGGACAGTCTCTCCCCACACTGCAGCCAAAAGGTCTAGAGCAGAGTTCCATGGCATAAAAGAGCCATATCCAGCCAGAGAAGATTCCCTGATGCAGTCATTGTGGAAGACAGCTCATGATCCTGCCCTCTAAGGATGCCTTTGCAAGCCCTGGCATAGGAGGCATGCAGGAGAAGGGCTGCAGCAGTGTGGTTCATAGGGCAGCCACTGTAACTTAGACAGGCAGAGCTGGGAGCTGGACCCAGAATTTCTGAGCCACTCTCTGGCCCTTTAAGCAGAGAACTGGCCTTCCTCCCTTTTTATAACAATAGCTGCTCATCAGGGGTTGTCCTGAACATGTCTTTTGACATTCCCCATCATTGCTCGTACCCTTCTTCCTGCTTTTTCTCCAGGCTGCGACTTAGCTCAGTGAATAGAGTGTTTGCTGGATGATGTTCATCTAAGTCACTCTGTGCAATGGATTTTCTTCCCATTAGGTGGGAGTGGGAAGCTTTATTCTCCTTACATGCCTATGCTTGTTTTTTTTTCTGGTCATGTGTTTGGTTGCATCTGTGTTTAATCTGAGGACTAGGACTAGGACATATTCTTTTTCAAGCACAGAGGCAGCTAAGCCATTTGTGCTTGGTTATTCATATCTGATGCTTTTTGTTTTTGCTGGTTTTCCATGAACTAATTTAGCATCCAAATTCACCATGTTGTGTACACAGTTCTGCTGCCTATTTAGAGTTTATCCCTTATTTTGATACAAATATCACAGGCGTACAAATTGACATGATGTATTTTGGCACAGTGTTTCTACGCTGGTTTTTTTTAAAAATTTATTTCTAGCTCTGTACTTTAGTCCTTTATTTTTATACTAAGAAACCAAACTGAGAAATCTCCTCCTGTGTGTTTTCTGTTTCAGTCTGTTATGGTTGCAATGTATTTCTGGAGTGCCACCATAACTGTGTGGCTTTATTTATTTTTTTAAGAGGAATAGAGAGGTGAAAGATGCAGACTGAAGTCCTCTAGTCATCCAACTAACCGATACAACACAAGCTGTGGCATTGTAAGTTTTCCCCAGACCACTTCTTAGCTGATTTTGATCTAGAGGGGCCATTCTGAGGTGTGTTCAGGCAACGTGGCTCATTTAGATCTTCACCTTTCTCCAGGGACCATTTATAGTGGCAATTTTGTGATGCTGATACTCGTACACTAGGAGCGGGACTAAAACTCCAGCTCCAACAGTTCCCTTATCAAATGCCTATGGATTACGGTTATTAACAACAGGAGCTCTGTTCAAACCAATGAAAAGACCTGTAACTCATTCATGTTCACCTATGCCAGCTCCTTCCCATAAGTTATTTTATGAAGAAAACACCATTAAAAAACTGCTTTATAAGGGACCCCCTGTGCAGTCATTTACACAAAATCAGATTAAAAAAATATTTCTGTTGTTCAGCACAATTACTGCTGACTCTCTCCACTGGTGACAGGAGCCTTGACCAGGACTTTTCCTGGGTTCCCAGAGTGTATAAGGTCTCTGATCTTTTCTTCTGAATTTATCTCGAAGGCAGCAGAAATGAAACACTCCTTGGAACTGATTAGAGAAAAGACCTAAAGAGAAGTTACTGTAAGTGAGCAGCTGCTGTGGATTCGCTCATGGGCATTAAAATCCTGCTAATTTGTTTTACTGCAATATTTTTTATCTCTGAGCAAAAGAAGTCTCAAAAGCAATCGAGACTCATCCTAACCAGGAACCATGAAAGCAATGAAAATGGGAGTCCCATTGTTGAAACTGGGGTTAGGGCACCTACTTGAGCGTTTGGATGCTCAAACAATGCACTGGCAGTCAAGCCCAGCCTGTGAGTGTTAAAGTGCCAGCTTGGGCACCCAAGTGGAGGGCAGGGCCCCATTTCAATGAGCCCACAGACTCTTTTGTAAAAGGAGGTGAGCGGGGTGTCTTTGTTGTACAAAGCAGTCAGTGCTGGAACACCCGAGTGAGTGCTATGTGGGATGCAGGGTAAAGAATCTACCAGGGCTTGTATTTATTACAAGGTAGAGTTCCAGTTAAATTTCTCAAGGAAGTTTTGCTTTACCAGACCCACCAATGGGCTAGAGCAAAGCTGTCGCTGTCACTGTTGTGATTAAATTCCAATTGATGCCACAAAGGGACCTCTGAGACTCTGCTGGGCTGAGTCGGTGATGCTCACACTTAATCGGATGCTGAATATGAAATTATAGTCATCTGGTCCCCGAATGGCTACACGACTGAGAATTTGACAGCTGACATTGAAAACTGCTGGAGACATGTTTTGCATTGACATGGCTGTAGTTCTACTTTTGGATTCATAGTCCGCAGCTTCAAACTCCTTCAGTGACAGTCTCCCCACTACTATGCAGAAAGCAGCATTGCTGGTGTGCTCTTTAAAGACTCCAGTGAACTCTGCTTCGTGCTGTGTCAGCACTGGACAGCTCTCCGCCTGCTACACACACTGGCCCCTTCTAGTTTTACTAGCATAGCTGGAGCCAAGACTTGGATCACAGAAGTTCTCTCCTCCTACATCTTCACTCGCAAAGGATGGAAGAAGAATGTTCTCAAAAATTTGATGTACTGTGTTGTTCACATGGTTGATGATCATGGTGTTCTCTTCTGGCCTTAAAGTCTATTAAGCTGGATGTATTCCCCAAATAGAGGAGATGTTAATTTGATATTATGTTAATTAAACAATGCGGGTTGTGAATATTTGTTTCTGAAACATAAAACAACCCCCCCCCCCCCCACTAAACTTTCCCCTACTATGTCAGTAGCTGCAGTCCCAAACTGCGGTGTGCCATTGCTGTGCTTGGGTTATAAACTGCCATGTTCCATCCCAGACATGGCTGCATTTCAGTGGTGGGTTAAAAGATCCCTATAGATAGCTGGTGAAGCGTTTTGGGATGGAAGGTGATATATAGATGCAATGCCTTGCAACATCATTACCCCTGTTTTTGGAAGAAATTGCAACTTTTGGAAAAAGGTCTTGTACAGACAGCACAGTACTCCAGGGTAAGTCATGTGAGGGAGGGACTAACTTGGATCAGCCCTCTCTGTTTGCAAGATTGTATCAAAGCATTTGTGTTGAATATGAAGATACCCTTCTCCATAATTTGCTTTAGTGTTGTGCGCTCTTTGATCATTCTACCTCAGCTGTGGGAAATGCTTTGGTTCTCTTTGTTTCAGTTAACTTTCCTTTTTTCACTTTCATCCTTTTCAGTAATTTATTCTTGTTTATTCTGTTCACTTTCATATTTCTGTTTTACTTCCTATTAAAATTCTGCTTCAATGGCTTATGGTGAGACTTTGAAGGTGTCTCTCCCTGTCCTCAACCTTTCCACAGGAACAAAATTGTCTCCTGTCCAACCAGAGGGAGGGGTACATTTAACTTTTTCACTGCTGTGTGTTATGGATTTACCTCCTTTTTGACTGCAATACCAAACAAAGCAGTGGGTAAGCAAGGTAGACTGTCCATTGTTTCCAGATCCCTTTCAATGGGAATTAGGTAGCAATGAGTTGTCCATCAGGAATTGAGTGAAAACAGTCTGTATTCATTAATATACAATAGGTTTTCTCAGTCTTTAAAAAAAAAATTAAACAGTGTAAAAATGATACAAAAATAACTAACAACCTAGTGGAAAATCTGCAGACCCCACCTGCATTTAGGGGTTTGTCCTCCTCTCTTTTCACTCTTGCAACTGACATGATTGAGAGTTTATCAGCCAGTTGCTCTTCTGTCACTAGCAAAAATGAACAAAGGTATTTGATTTATCACTGTCAACCAAAAAATAGCAAAGCTCTTCTCTGGTCTAGTGAGAGAGAGAGACTTGATCTTTGATCATGTTCTTCCAAAGGAGATGTGAAAAATCAGAGGGTGATTGAAAATATACCTCCTCTTCTGGATGAGAAATGATAACAATAAACACACACACACACACAAACACACACACACAAACAACCAGAAGAAAAGACAGGCAGAAAATGGGAAGTTGATGTTCAGAGCATTACAGAGAAAAAAGATGGAAAACACCTCATATGTCCTCTAGTCTACACCAGCACAGATGCACAATACTGGTCTATTCCATACCCTCCCAGGACAAACGATCCCAGAACAGTTATTCGTAAGGGCAGGAGAAAACCCCAGTATTCTAGCCAATATCTGCACTTGATAAAAACAAGTTTGATTGCACTTTACCTATCATGGCTGCTCCATTTGCCTACACAGGCAATAGCCAATATTCATTGCCATGCTTTCACACTGTTTTGATTGCTTTACAAAGAGTTTGCATTAGTGTCTGCGTTGTGTAAAACCAAGCTGCAGTGTATTCTAAACTGCAAATTTACTCCAGTTCTAAATTCACCTGAGTTAATCCACTGAAAATGAAAGTAACTATTCTATTTCTTTGAGACCTACATGTTCACCCACTGAGTAACGTAAAGGGAATGAACACAAGATCGGTATGACCCACTGGAATAAATGTACTGGTTGAATGGAGAACATGCCTTTGTACATGCATGAAAAACATATACATAATGAAACAATACATCAGATGCTAAACAGAAGGAAGACTCTGTGGAGAAGCTGATCATGAAGTTAAAAACAGTTTCTGGAACTGAAACTAAAACATGCTCCTCACATAGGCTGTGTTAACAAAAGCCTTCTCCGAGAAGGGCCTTTTTTCTCTGAGCTTACAAAGATTTTAAATTTTCAAAGTGGAGCAAAAGTTCAGTCGAGAAAAATACCCTTATGCACAGCAGCTGAAAAGGGCTTTCAAGACAGCTGTTCTTGTCCCCTGCCTAAACAATGGAGTTCTTTACCTGGCATTTCCTTTCCATTTCAGGTGTGGAATCTTCTTTATTTTTTCACTTCTTTGTAGAGATGGATTTTTTTTTTTTATCCTTTGTTCTCAAGTGTTTTTTTTTTTTTTTTAAAGAGATATTTCAGCCTGGAAGATTTATTTGATTTCAACTTTAAAACGAATCTTCCAAATAGAAACTGTGGGTAGTAAGTGCCATTTGTCTATCAAGTTTATGGTATTTACACAATTGCTTTTTGTTTTATTAGACTCTGATTCTATTGTTAATATTTCACTGGGTTTTTCATTGCTATGTTAGAGATACACAGTTGGGCAGGAGAGCAGATTTTCCTACTGTACTGATTCAACCCCCACTCTTGCAGCCATTCTACCCCCAGAACTCCCCATGGCATCAATAACAGTTCTGTCTAGGCAGATTCAGAAGCATTCCCTTCATGTCTTGGCTTTGATGCTCATAATCTGAAGACTAACCTCAGCTGTGTCATGATGTCCGGGGTGATAATGCTCGGCAAAACTGCAACAGGAAAAGAGGGGTATTATCTTATTAGAAAGATAATTCCTTTTCAAAGGGACCGTATTTGCAGATCGGTGACAAATTAATGACATCTAAATAACCTGCAAGGCGGGCAGCATTTGTTTGTTGACACACTCCGTGAACACAGGAGCCATGTGGGCATGAAAGGAGAGGAGGGACTCATTGCCATCTCTGATCAGCAGGTCATTTGCTGCAGATTACAAGAATCAGCCAGGTAATTAATTGGACACAAAGCAGGTCCCGGTTGTTCAGAGGGAGCAAAATTATGTTGTTGTTGTTATTATTATTATTATTATTACTACAGTAACACCCTCAGGCTCACCCGGAGAGGCACTGCCCGACACACAGGAAGACACTGTTCCTGCATTGAAGAGCTGAGTCTCCCACTCTCATCTAGTTAGCAGTAGAGCTCCGCATCCTGTAAGGATCCAGTTGTTGCTCTTCATGTTACGGAAGACATTCTGTGTGCGGTCACTTCAAGCCACACAGAACAGTGCACTAATAATTAACAGTGATTATCATATATTTACATATGGTCGTTTACCCTGGAGGTTCTCACAGCGCTTTATAAATGATGGCCCAGCTTTTTAAAGGTATTTATGTACCTCGCTCCTATTGATCAGTCAACATGATCTAATGCCATCACTCCTCCTCAAGCAAAGGTCCCATTAAAGTCAATTGACAGCAGGAATCACTTCATCACTTGAACACGGGCTCTCCTGTCCTAGCATCCCCTTCCCAGGCTCATGGGTCAGGGCCATGGTGACCAAATTAGGCCTCTGTGAACCCCCTGCCTTCCCACTTGTGAAACGAATGGGTCAGGCCTGGCAGAAAGCTGGAATGCCTCTGTTTGTGACTCCAAAGGTAAAACCAATGTGAGTATTGTGTCTGCTCTTACAGGAGCGCATCAGGAGATGGCCATGCAGAGTTTAGCAAAATCTTTCTTTGGGCATTATGTCATGCAGCTCAGCTTGCTTTGTGAGAACCTGCAACCCCCCTCTCCTGACCCTGTATAGGAAGCATGGCCCAGAGGCTAGAGTGCTGCCTGGGGCCATACGAGACCCAAGTTTGACTCTTGCTCTGCCACAGGCATCTTGCATGAACTTGGGCAAGTCACTTAGTCACTCTGCTCCACAGAGTCCCCATCTGTAAAATGGGAATAACAACACTGGCCCTGCCTCACCCTCCCCCATGGCCACTTCGAACCTGGCCTTTGCAATGAGAAAGCTGGCAGAACGGCCCTGTAGGACAAACACAGCCTGTCGCGGCTGGGCAGGAGTAATGCTCACAATAACAGTTCAACATCAAGCCAGCATAAGGCGGAGAGGGGAGGGAAAGAGTCAAGAGACAACTAGCTGAGCTTGGCGCTCAGCCCAGGTCTCTGAGCCTGGGCCAGGATCCCAACCCGTTCCTGCTCTGTGAACCAGCCAGTCTTCCTGGGCCACCTCCAGAGCACCCCCACTGAGGGGAATGGGAGTGTGTCAGTGACTTCAGTGGGCTTTGAGCAGGCCCACTGTGCCTTCCCTGGGCACCTGGGAGAGGGGAGAGGTAAGGAGAGCTGGAGTTAAACTCAGGTTAACTTGGGATCACGTAGTGCTGCATCCTCTTCGTTATTATTTATATTATGGTAGAACCTAGAGGGCCAGCTGAGATCAGAGCCCCGTGGGACTGGGCTCTGCAGACATGTAATAAGACACAGTTCCTACCCCGAAGAGCTTGCAGTAAGACAGATCAAAATTGCGAAGGGAAACAGAGGTGCACTGACTTGCCCAAAGTCACCAGCAAAGCCAGGGATAGACCCCAGGTCTCCTGGCTCAGTGCCCTAGCATCTTTCCTCTTATTGGCCTGCTTTCATTTGTGTTGCCTTCAAGTAGGGTCACACATTGTGAGTGGGGTGAGAATTTGCCCCTTGTATTTCAATGCATATTTTCTCCCTTGACCAACTAGGCATGCACGGTCTTTGTGGCATTCTACAGCCTGGAGATTGCACCCTGATTGGATCCCTTTTCTGTCTCTTCCCCATCCACCACAATGCTTTTACTCAAAGCATTAATGTGCTGCCATTTTCTGCGCTAGTTATGGCGCTGGTCTCCAGAGGATGCCTGAATTTTAACACAGCCAGTAAACTGCACTAGGGGTCCCGACATCTCCAACATTTTAATATCCTGCATTTGTATTGGTGGGCCCAGCAACTCTCTTTCCAGCAGGTTAATGAGGTGAGGCAAGGTACCTCCTGGTAATGTCTGGGGGAAGGCCAAGAGGACCAATGATCCCAACATCAACATGCACAATCCAGGAAAGGTCAAGACAGCCAGAGCCTCCTTCTGTGACTCAGGGCCCAGAGGAGACATTTGAATTCCAAGTTCTATTGAGTTCTGCTTTATTCTTCTGAGAAGTGTGGGAATGAGATAAGAAAGGGTCACAGGGCTAGCCACCTGAGTGACAAAGATTTTAACGAGGCTGGTAAATGGTGCAATAATTAATCTCTCTCCTTCCACAATGCACTGCTGCACTATGATCTCACTGTTCCTTTTCGGGTCAAGGCGGCACACATTCCCAGCTGAAGTCTTTGATTCAGCACAGGTCAGTGCTCTTGTCTTGTCCATTTTTTGCCCCTTAGCATTTCTCTTTGGCCTGGTATTCGTGTTAAGTTCAGAATTGGAGCCAGAGAATGGATTTTACTAGGTGAGAACAATGGGCAAAGCTGGGAAATAAGTCAATGATCAGCACAAACTTCCTTTCCCGGAACAAAGTCCCGATTCTGCAAACTACTTAAGCATGTGTCTAATTTGAAGCATATATGGAACTTCACGGGGACGACTCACATCCTGGCTGACTCTAGGCACAAACGTCTGACTAGTTCCATGGCACAAAAGGAGCATCGTTCTGCAAGCCCTTCACTCGTCTCCTGCGTATCTCACCTGGCAACATTTTCATCATCCCTGTTGCGTTAGTTGTTTCAGAATGCAAAACTACTCGAAAGATGTGCTCATACCAAGACTTTGCACGCCTCGACCCTAATTTGGTGCTGTTCACACATTCATTCTCACAACGCCCCATGGAGGCAGCTAAGTATTATTAGCCATCATTTGCAGATGGGGAAGCAGGCACAGAGTCACACTGGCCTCTGGGACTCAGTGCAGAGGGAGGGCTGGGAATACAGCTCATGAACCCTGATCTCCAGTCGCCTGTGTTAATCCACAGAACACAATCCACTGCAGGCACTTTCCCCTCTGTACGCAGGGAGTCCCGGCAGCTGGGAAAGTAAGTTCTCAGCCTTACCCAAAATAAATCATAATTCTACACACCTGGAAATACCTGTGACAAATTCCTGTTCCTTTCCCAGAAAGGTCTATGGTGACATGACATCAATTGCTTCAATCACACTTCAGCCTATATTAAGGGTTTAAGTGGAATGTAATCAGTGCACTGGACCTAATTCTTTCCCTGTGAAATTCACCCACCTGTGGCAGTATAAGAGGCTCCTTGAACATAAATGGTGTAGCTGGCTCTACAGATTAGGAATAGTTTAGTAATCTGAAATCTGAAATATCTGCTAATATTGCAGACCAGGTAGTTATACTCCAGAGAAGCTGTATTTAGGCAGCTGGAGCAGATTGGAGGTGGAACTATCCCGTCTGGTCTACTGGAGATCTAGCATGTGTGGGATGAAGGGAGAAAAGTTATTTTTCTAGAGGATGTTAAATCAAATGCCAAATATAATGCAGCTTCTTCCCAGGAGGTGCTTTGCTGTAGACACTCTGCTTCAGTGATAAAGCTTTAACCAGGATAAACATCTGTGCGCTCAGACTGGAGCTGAGGAGAAAAATCCTTGTCAAGGCCACTGGGGCTGTGTTTGTGCACATCTGAAATGTTAATTTGGAGAGGAAATTTGTACTGTGTAATTAATAACTGGAGCCGAGGAGCTCGACTGCAGGCAGTTCGTTCACTTTCACCCCACGTCACAAGGTTTGGCTAAACGCGGAGGTCATTTTGGGGAACGAATGGATACATTGCCCCCATTGCTGCAGACTCTCCAGTTCTGAAGTGACCAAGTGTTAGCAGTACATTCGCTCGTACAGTGATGCTTAAAGGAGAATCCCAAGGCACTTTAAGCGCATTATGTAACAGACCCTGCAATCCTCTTGTGTGGCGAGCATTATTACCCCTGCTTCATAGATGGGGGAACTACAGTACAGACAGGTCAAGTGACTGGTCCAGCTTCACCTACACTCACCCCCTACACTTTACCTATATATACACCCCCCATGCACACCTATGCCCAGGATGTGTTTTTTATGTGTATACTTTGTATGTGTGGGTAGACAATCATCTCTATCTATTGACTGATCCATCAATTGGATAGATTTAAACATGTATGAATGTATAGTATGTTGTCAATCCTACACACTTCAGGACTAGAGGCTTAGGCTGAGATTTCCAAAGTCATCTAGAGTTAATGGGAATAGGTGTCCAAATGCCCTAGGGGCAGCTTTGAAAGTCTCAGGCATATGTCTTTGCTGCCCCTCCAGCGTCTAGGATTCCATTGACTGGTATCACATGAAAAGAAGTGTCTCAACTCACATACTTTTAGAAAAATGCATTGAGCAAAACAGACTCAAGTGGTCTGAAAAACTCCCCACTTCTTTTCCTCCTAATGTGCTTGCTAAGTTGAAAGTCTTGTCTCACAGCTTGTTGATGGAGGAATCTCCAAGGTGATTATTGGAAGGAAAGGGCTCAGAAGTTGATAAGGGGGCTTGGAGCTTTTCATTTCCAGCTCCCTGGTTTGAAGCAAGCTGGCAGTGAGCCGATATCATTGCTATTTGACAGCTGATCCCTGGCCTGTGTGAAGTGAGTGAGCAGACTTCAGCCACACAGAGCTCCCAGGGGAGGGGTTTCCACATCACAAATATCCCCCACCCCCGGGCACGAATTGGTTCTTTGGCTGGCAGTCTGAGCAGGAAAGCCAGAAATCGAACAGACAGGACACATGGGCTCCCGTCCCACTGCTGTCTCTGCAGGTGCATGGCAGGCTGAACTGTGCAGGGCTCTCGTGCTGCTTGTTACATGCAGTGTGATCTCGCTCTCTATATATACATATACACACGTGTTACATGGAGAGAAGACTGCAGTTCCCAGGGCTGTAAAATCAGCACTAAAATCAGCTCACTTAAAACATATTACCTCCTCACCTTATTTTTCTTGTATTTTTAATTGGACCAACTTCTGCTGGTGAGAGACTCAAGCTTTCGAGCTACACAGAGCTCTTCTTCAGGTCTGGGAAAGGTACTCAATGTGTCATCTGCATAGACCTGAGGAAGCGCTCTGTGTAGCTCGAAAGCTTTCTCTCTCACCAGCATAAGTTGATCCAATAAAATATATGATCTTTTATGATGATTTAGTTGGGGTTGGCCCTACTTTAAGAAGGGGGTTGGACTAGATGATCTCCTGAGGTCCCTTCCATCCTAATCATCTATGGTTCTACCTCACCCACCTTGTCCCTCTGATATTGTGGGACCAGCATGGCTACAATTACATTTCATTTAAAAATACCAGGCGGTTGTGGTGACCCCTTAATTAACCACGCTAGCGATCTGACAGCCTGATTTCCTTTCCCTGAAAGCCGGAATTTGGTTAGCTCAGGACATGTTCATTTTCTCTGACAGGCTGTGGTCAGTGAAGATTGTCCTTTATTTAACTCTTCAGATTAATACTGCCTTTTGCAAAGACCAAACCCCCTCTTGGAGCTGTCCTCTGCCATCTAATTAAATACTTCTCCTTAGCTGCCTCATTGGAAACCATGGCTTATCTCCTGAGCACCTTAAATGACTCACAATGTGAGGAGTTGGTACCTCAAACTCCTTCCCATCCTACATCAACTGTTCTGCCAGCTCCGGCATCCTTTCAATGGGCATCTATTACATTGTAGATGGATAGTTATGTGAAAATGGCTGGAAATCATATTATCATGTTGACCCTAGTCTCTGCCAAATACCCTATTCATTTGTTTTTAGAGTAATAGGACAAAGCAGTCAGTTCTACAGATTTTCTGGGAAAATGCAGTAAGGGCCCCATCCTGCAACGGACTCCACGTAGGACACCCACTACCTGCATGAATTAACTCATTGATTTTGGTAGCTCTCCACATAGGCCCAGGGTTCTCTCTCATACAGAGTCTATTGCAGGACTAAAGCTTAACATGATATTTCCCTTCAGCAATCAATATCTGATGGGCATAAGGAGCACCTAGATAAATGGACAGGCAGGAAGATGTCCATTAGATGTAAATGATGTTAAACAAATGAATGGTTGTGAACAGGGCTCAGGGAGAATTTATATCTACTCTCGGGTCAGGAATTAAGACCAGGATGCTACTGACAATACACTATACATCATCTCAGCTGTATGAATTATTCGGGTTTCAGGTGAAGAGGATGTGCAAAGTTCTGGTACATAAGGTTAGCTCAAACACTGCTGCATTCTGGACACTGCCCTGGCTCTGCCACTCATCCTGGTGAGAGCATTAATTGCCTGGAAGGAATGAGAAGGGCTTTTAGAAAGCAATGTATTCCTGTCTCTCCTCTGAGTAAAGTTGAAGTTTAATAGGTTTCACATGGAAGCAGACAAGTGATCATCTGCAATGGGCAATGGAGGAAAAAATACTAGGAAAATATCTGTTCAAAATATATTCTTTTTAAAGTAGTGTCTGACTAACGGACTGGAATGTCTCATCAAAGCAAGAGAGAGTAAAGAAAATAGAAATGTTTCACTTTTGCAGTAAACATGAGTTGACTAAAAATCAATCACTTACAAAGTAGACAAGTGGAAATAGCAAACCCGATGTGAGGAATTCAGAATTTTGTTATAAATCACAGTGGAGGAAATTTAGCAAATTGACAGGACATTGTAACTCTACTTAAGGTGAACATTAGATGTTAGTATCTTCTTCAAGTTCTGCTGAACAATTGTACATTTCACAAGACACTGCTGCTCATGAACTTCCTGTGTGAGTAGCACATGTTCCTATTTACCGCCATCTATCCGTTATTCCTGCCTTCTTCCATTCTCCATCACAGTCACATCCATCTCCAATCACCTTTTCTTTCTCCTCCTCTTGTTCCACTTCAGAATTATTAGGGCTTTACTTGAAGACATTTTGCCCCATATTATATTGATAGAGTTAGAATGGAACATCTGGCAATGGCCACTCCACAGAGAGGTGATACTGTCCTTGCATGGGCCATGTGCTATTTACTCCCATGGCAATCCCCGTGCATCTGGATTTCTCTGCTACTCTGCCTATGTATAACATTGGTCTGTCTGGCTACACAGCAAAAGGCTTGTTTTGTGGCTAAGGTTCTGGACTGGGCCCTAGGAGTATGGGATTCAATTCCTGGTTCTGCTACAAACTCTGGGACCTTAGAGAAAATCTCCCTGGCCTTAGTTTGCCATATGTAAAACAGAGATATTACAACTTTCATTCTCCCATCCTTTGACTGTCTTGTCTGTATTGATTGTAAGTCATTCAGGAAAGGAATGGTCTCACACTATGTCTTTGTACAGTGCCTAGCACATCGGGCAAACTATCGCAATGATAATATTTATACTTGACTCAGTCATGCAGCATGTGAGCACCTTAGAAGTTGTAAAAGAAAGACATCCGTTTCTCAGTTTCTTTCTCTGCATTCCTTGATGGAGGAAATCTTCCGTCCTGTTTGATGGGGTGGAAGCTGTAAGGAACTATGTGTCTTGCAAACATGCTGAGGTTCTCTAAGAGTTCTGCGGCCATTCCATTACAGCACGAGCTGATCTGGCTCTGCAGTGAGTGGTAACCAGCAGATTTGTAAATTACTTAGGAATTGTCACAAGAGGTGAAGATTAATTATTGCTCATGGCAAGGAGGAGTTAGCAGGGAGATGCCATCACAGTGCACTGACAGGTCAATGTCAGGTCATTAGCACTGGCAAATTGTTGAGCAACAGGTTATTAAAAGGCTCACTTCTCTTTCTTTGGCAAAGATTTGCTCTAGGAGAATGGCATTTGAAATGTCACTGCTTTGGGAAAGGGAGACACAGAGTTAAGATGTGGCATTTATCTGGGGGGGAAATCCCTCCTCTGATAGCAGCTGAGAGTTTGGATTTGACCCTCTGAAACATTCTTCTGCCGTTTGTTAGACACACTTCCGTGCAGCTGCAGTGCTGGAGAACAGCCTGTCCTATTTAGCGTCAGAGTAGGCGCAACATGACCAGTGGCAGTGTAAGCTCCCCCAAAACAGTCCTGCCAATGCGCTTGTGCTGGGATTAGGCGTACCAGTGGAGCTGCTTAGTAGTTAGGTCACTGGGTCCCAGCTCTCTGACATCTCTGGCATCCTCTGCCCGCAATTACTGCTGTGGCAGCCCCCCTTCCAGTAGGTAGTGACTCAGCCCTCTGGCCAGGTCACCAGTAGTGTTTTCCCCCTTACAGGATAACCAAGTCCAACAAAATATATATAGTCCAACAACCCCACAAAAGAAAGAGTCTTCAGTCCACCTCCAGGCCCCTTGAATCAGTCTCACAATGTCCCTTATCTCCGTGGGGCAGGGGGAAGGGGTTCGTACCCCCTTCGTGAAAGTGTGGTTGGCAGGGGAGCCTTGTCCCTTCCTCTCTACCGGGGTCTGACCCAGGCCCCTACGAGAGGCAGCAATAGCAAACGCCACAGAGTGCTGCCTCCCTGGGCCACTCTCTACCACTTCCTTTCCCATGCCATGGTGTGGCCAAAAGTCTGGCACATGCTCCACCAGATACTAGCCTCATCCTGGGGAAAGGCTGGTCCTTCCTCTATGGGCTGGGGTAGCTGCCGTTTGCATCTATCTCCCCTACAACCGGCTACTGTGCTTTTCTTCAGAAGCTCCCAGGACAGGTGTCTGCTCTCTCCTAAGCTGTCTGGCTGTGTTTTAAGCCCTTCCTCCAGCTAGAGCAAGCTCTGCTGGTGTGGTGGGGCAGAGCCACTAGGCCCAGAAACGCTATTTAACTCCTTCTGCCCTAGTGTGGGGGTTTAAGCACCCCATCACCATGCTTAAAGCCAGACTTGGAGGGTTGATGCTGACCATAAAGGGGGAAATATAGCTCGTCTATTTGCTTCTTGACCTCCCTGCTGAGAACTCCAACGGGAGTGTCAGTTGTGGCGGTCGCTCTTGAAATGTGAACATACTCCTGCTAGGAACTTCACTGAGACAATCAGCCCCGTCACAAAGGCCACCTGAGCACTAGTAGATTATCAGATGGAAATGCTGCTTTTTGACTGACACCAGTCCATGGTGGATTAGATTATTAACACCCAAACACTGGGTTCTGCATTGACGCAGAAGTCTGCCAAGATCAGGGTCCATGTGAATCTCTAAGCTAGTATATGAGTGGCAGTGTCCTTTGGCAGAGCGAAGGGGGTGAGCAAAAAGCTTTTCTGAAACTGGACAAAATAATGTATTCAAAGGAGAAGGAACGCAAAGCATGGGGGAAAAAAGCGTAGTAAATAAGAATGCCAGCTTCTGCCTCCTGCCTTCGCAACGGCTATCATTACAATACTTAGAAGACACAAAAGGCCAAGGGGAGACAAAAAAAATAAAAATAAAAATTAGATGACTGGGCAATGGAGAAAAGATGCCAATAATAAAAATTAAGAAAGAAAATGATATAAATACAAGCCAGGCTGCCTCTCAATAGATTGCAGGGTTTAGTGGGCAGACGGAACATACATAAAAAGTTCAAACACTGTGTTTCCTGAATAATATAAATATCGGAGCAGAGGTGATAAGAAATTGAGGGAAAGAAAGGGAAAAATTGAATGGAGAAATTACTGAAGGGAGTAAACTGCAGGCAATGTTCTATTTTGCTATGCTAATAAAGAGTTGAAAGCAAATTGAACAGGAGCAGAGACTGGCAAAAGTCTTATTTTTGCTGGAAAGAATAAGAGGATAAATGTTTTAACATTTATGAAGTAGCAAAATAAAGCAAAGAGACTCAGAACATCAAGCTCATATATGAGAAAATTAAAATACATAAAATATTTATTCATTTGTGCTTAGTGGCTGTCAGCCATGCATGCATTTGTAGAAATGGGATGTTTCTGGGCATAGTTATAGACTCCTTCCCCCCGCCTCCCCCCCAGGAACAATTTGGTAAATAGTAGCTGAATACGCAGTTCATTTTCTACATCCCATTAATGTTTCATTTCTTAATACCCTCAAAACAAAATGGGAAGTTGGTGTAGAACATTATACCCTCTTAATATAATAATAAAAAGAAGGATGTGGTTCCAGGCCAATAATCAAGATTATTAACTGGCCTATGTACTGAAATGTGATTTGAATGCTAGTGAAAGATGCCAGACTGACAGAAGCCCTGTATTAATCACCAGAAACAGGTTCAACAGTAGCAGCACAAAGTTACCACCCAACACCCATGTATTTTGGTCTCAGGACCAGCTTTACAGGATGCTTTTTGTGCTTCTTGCTGACACTGTAAATGGAGATGGCAATTGTGGTGGCAAATGTGGGCCTCCTGCCTGTTGGGAAATGCGCTGAGACCCCTGCCGTTCATTTCACATTGTGCAGCGAACAGCTGGTAATTTCCATGGCTGAATTCATGACTGTGATTGGAAGGGTGAAATGGCAGCTTTTAATGAAAATGTGATTAAGAATATCTGATTAGCTCTTCCATTAAAAATCAATGTACCTTTTAATTACTTTCTCACCTTTTGTGAGTTCGTCTCTTATTTGCCAATTATTGACCGGGGAATCAAACATGAGGTCTTACTGTGACCTCATATCTAAGGGAATTTCCAGGCATGTTTTAAGAGCACTGCCACAACTGCCTGGAATGGTTCAGTTCCAAAAACAAGACTGTTAAACTCATGGCTTCACCCCAGCCTGTGCCCCATTAACCTAAGGCAATGGTCTGAAAAGAGGCTATTGGCTTCTATGCTTCATATCACCCTCTTTTTCGCTTGAATCATAGAATCATAGAATATTAGAGTTGGAAGGGACCTCAGGAGGTCATCTAGTCCAACCCCCTGCTCAAAGCAGGACTAACCTCAGCTATATCATCCCAACCAGGGCTTTGTCAAGCCTCAGCTTAAAAACCTCTAAGGATGGAGATTCCACCACCTCCCTAGGTAACCCATTCCAGTGCTTCACCACCCTCCTAGTAAAAAACTTTTTCCTAATGTCCAACCTAGACCTCCCGCCCTGCAACTTGAGACCGTTGCTCCTTGTTCTGTCATCTGCCACCACCGAGAATAGCCTAGCCCCATCCTCCCTGGAACCCCCTTTCAGGTAGTTAAAGGCCGCTATCAAATCCCCCCTCACTCTTCTCTTTTGCAGACTAAACAAGCCCAGTTCCCTCAGCCTCTCCTCATAAGTCCTGTGCTCCAGCCCCCTAATCATTTTGGTTGCCCTCTGCTGCACTCTCTCCAACTTGTCCACATCCTTTTTGTAGTGGGGGGCCCAAAACTGGACACAATATTCTAAATGCGGCCTCACCAATGCCGAATAGAGGGGAATAATCACTTCCCGTGACCTGCTGGCAATGCCCCTCCTAATGCAGCCCAATATGCCATTAGCCTTCTTGACAACCAGGGCACACTGCTGACTCATATCCAGCTTTTTATCCACCGTTACCCCCAGATCCTTTTCTGCAGAGCTGCTGCCCAGCTCGTCGGTCCCCAGTCTATAGCTGTGCATGGGATTCTTCCTTCCTAAGTGGAGGACTCTGCACTTGTCCTTGTTGAACCTCATTAGATTTATTTTGGCCCAATCCTCCAGTTTGTTTAGGTCACTCTGTATCCTATCCCTACCCTCCAGGGTATCTACCACTCCCCCCAGCTTAGTGTCATCCGCAAACTTGCTGAGGGTGCAATCTACCCCATCCTCCAGATCATTAATAAAGATGTTGAACAAAACCGGCCCCAGGACCGACCCCTGGGGAACTCCGCTTGTGACCGGTTGCCAGCTAGACATGGAGCCATTGATCACTACTCGTTGAGCCCTATGCTCTAGCCAGTTCTTTATCCATTTTATAGTCCATTCATCCAACCCATACTTCTTTAACTTGCTGATAAGAATACTGTGTGAGACAGTATTAAAAGCTTTGCTAAAGTCAAGGTATATCACATCCACCGCCTTCCCTACATCCACAGAGCCAGTCACCTCATCATAGAAAGCAATCAAGTTGGTCAGGCATGACTTTCCCTTAGTGAATCCGTGTTGACTGTTCCTGATCACCTTCCTCTCCTCCAAGTGCCTTAAAATGGATTCCTTAAGGACCTGCTCCATGATTTTTCCAGGGATTGAGGTGAGGCTGACCGGTCTGTAATTCCCTGGATCCTCTTTCCTCCCTTTTTTGAAGATGGGCACTATATTTGCTTTTTTCCAGTCCTCAGGTACCTCCCCTTGCCAGGTTTTTGTTTTTTTTTAAATCCATCCACATGGAGAGAACAAGAGTGATCCCATGAATGGATTGCAAGAGCACGTTGTAAGATGGAGGCACCACTCCAAGGTCAAAGTGATGCCCTTTTCTGATGGAAGTGTAGATTTGTGGTTTTAATTCTGAAAGGCCCACTTTTAAATTGTAATAGTCAAGACACTCAGTTATACAGCAGCTGGAGAACAAATCTGCAGCATATTCAGCCTAATTCCAGCTTCAGACAATGGCCAGCCAGCCAGGAGAGCGTTTGAAAGGGGCCATGGCCCAGTGGAAACTGGAAGAAAGGTCAGCAAGGACATGGATTGGTAGGTGGAGGAGCTGCAAATCTGGAGAATATTGTCTGGAGTTGCTGGCTGGGAAAGTCAGAGCAGTGCCTCCCATTCCCCCACCACGTGGGGCAGCAGTGTTTGCAGGGAAGCCTAGGGTCAGTAATGTGGTGTGCGACATACACCAAAGCAATAGGGCATTGTTCAGCTTCGCTTTGAAGGATCGCGACAAGACACTGTGGAGTTCTGAGCCAAGGGGAGCAGAGGAGATTCTGAGGGCTAGCAGCCACTGAAATATTTTGCTGCTCAACAGATCTCCCACCTACTAAAGGGAACATGAACATGAGGTTTCAGCTGTCATCAGCTCGTCCTCGTCATGCATTCAGCTGTATTTGGCCCTAGGCAATGGGCATGTTGTTAGCCTCTGGCCTATTATTAATTTTAATGTATTTGGTAGGGAATTCCATTCACTCCAGTGCTCTGGTTCACGTCACTTGGGATCTGTTGAATGCGCTGATTCTCCTGATAACAGAATTTTGATTTCACCAGTTGCACTTTTCCATATTTGGTAGCTGTAGGTCTTGTGTAGCTTGACATTTCCCTCCACGCTCTGAGAGGCAAGCGTTTCTTTCCGGTCATTGAACCAGCTATATTTATTTATTTTTTCTTTTCTGTGGCTTGCATTGAACATGCAACACATGGCAGGCAGGAGGAACAGAGAGGCTAATGAATACCTTATGGAAAAAAAATCACCTCTCACCTTATTGCATACCTTACACAATTGCCAGGCCAGGGAGGTGATCAGCTCTGAAAACACACCAATTTTCAAAGCCAAGAGATTTATAGTGATCCACAGCATGGGCCCACAAAGAACTGTGATCTTTGTTACAACGTTGCCCCTGAAATACCTTTGAGGAGAGATTGTCAGAACTTCTGAGCCCTCACAGCTCGGACCGCTGAAGGTGCCCTATACCTTGGAACATCAGGCCTTCGTTGTTTGTCAACCCACTAGTTTTGTTGCTTGTCTCTTCTTTGAAGAACATAAGCAATAGTGCCACATAACTTACGGGAAATTTGAACATTTCGCATTAGATTTAGTGTGCATCCACACCTTGTTCTGAACCTGTCGGGGTGGATGGGTTTGGCGTGCAAAGGGAACAGACCTGATTGTATCAAGGGGCTGAGTTTCAGTTTGGGGCACTTTGGGGTGGCCTCCAGAACCCAGTTTCCCTTTGGTTTTCTCAATCCTAATTGTACATCATGATGGACAAACCTCGAAGATTTGGAAGCTTTGTTCAGTTCACATGAACAGCCAAAAGTTTGGATGCTTCTCCAAACTATAGCCAGAACCTCCAAAGCTGGGCTGGAGTTTTCAAGGGGATGCAGCCTCTCTTATCAGATTCTGGATATTTCCTGCTTCTGATCAAGCTGCAGCCTGGCAGTGCAGAGACAACATCACATGTGAAAAATACTGGGGCTAAAATGCTTCTAATGCCAGAAAGGATCCATGTGTAACCTGCACTTAGAGAATGGGTCTTTGTCCTGCTTTAGTGGCTGGGCCACATACAAGCTTAATGTTGAGAAATCTGATAAAGAAACTAACTACTCCTTCAGCGTGAATGATAGTGGTTTCTGGTTTTAATGTTGAAGGTCTAGAGTTCAAGCCCCAGTGTTGACCAAGGAGCGTCATTTGGTTTGAGGTTGGGGTCAAGTTCAGGTTAGTTGTTGATTTAACCAAATTACAAGTGTTTATGGTTAATTTACACCACTGATTTTCCTTGGGCTCTGGTGTGTGAGGAGAAACCATACTGGATGGCCCAAGGGAATTTCCAAATCCTGCTTCTCCATGGAAAGCATCATCTATGATGTGTGACTGGGCCTTGAACATGATGGAAGAAACAATTCTTCAGTTTCTTCCACTCATTCATTAATTGCACATTTCTATGTACTATGGAGGTTGCAACATTAATCTCATTAAAATATACATAAATTGTTATTTACAAGCAGAATTATTTGACATCAGTCTGGGAAGTTACCCCTCCCCCCTTTGAGTTTGCAGATTTGAATCTCATCCTCAGATGTGTAAACGGGAGTAACATCATTGACCTTAACTGAGCTTTGCTGATTTGCATCAGCTGAGAAGTTGCCTCTTAATCTTTAGTCTGGTGGTTTCTTCACTTAAGAAAAACTGACATGTGACCAAGTATGGAAGAAACAAGGAGCAACTATATGGTGTATATTGCATGTTTACAAATGGCACCACTTCCCTCTAAAATGAGAGATCAGAATTCTCTCTGGGAGGGAGGAAAACACAAGTGACAATTTTTCAGGATCACCATGAGAAGTCACTCTAACAGCTAAGAATGATAATGACACATTATGAAAAACTCAGATGAATCCTCACATCATTCAGATTAGTATATTTCAAAGCTGCAGGCACTGTGTGGTATGCATTCTAATCATAAAGCAATTTAAAGTCCTCAGTTCATGGAGTTCAGTTGGTCCACAGGAAGGAGTGTTTGTTACCTGGCCAATACTAGAGCCCTCAGGAAAACCTGCTTAGGGGATGGAATTTATGAATGTAAAGAAAATTTAATTAAAGTCAGTATAGATTAAATATTAAGGGAAGATAGGTCAGCCTTTTTTAAAATACTTCTAGGTTCTTTGATTCTTTTAAAAAGGGATTTATTGGTGAAAGCACAAAGTGAGAGATTGCACACTAACATCAGAAGGAAATGGTGTTAACAGCCTTTCTAGAAGCCATTCCAATGCAGCAGAGAGAACGGCTATGGCTACTATTCAGCATGGTTTAGTATCAGCTCTTGACATTCCATAAGGAACAAATTCTGTTCTTGACTGCATGCTCTCCCTTTGATTTCAGTGTGGATTATACTATAAGACTGAGCAGAATCTGCCCCAATAAATTAAATTAAAAAATTATCAAAACTGATCAATGTTATCTGCAAAAAGAGAGCGCAAGGTAAAAAGGGAAGGGAAAGCGGTGATTTATCCCAGACCTGATCCCAAATCCACTGAAGTTAGTGGGAGTCTACATAAAGACATCATCATCCTAATTTTCAAAAGTAAGTACCTCAGTTGCACTCCCAGAATGGACCATTTTGGTGTCTAAATGCTCCTCTAGCTAACTGCCAGCGATGGGTTAGCACACGTTGTGTATGTCATCACTTGTGCAAATGTCTGTTGCCGTCTGCAATGCCATGAGCATCAAGGCTTCGACACCAGCAGTAGAAGATATCAGGCATGGCCAGACAGACAGCTGGACCAGTGATAGATGGCTGCTGAGGAAAAATCCAAGCCTGAGAATGTCTTTGAAAGTCAACAAACAGTCTTTGAAGACTGACTGAATGCAATGAGCAATCTAGTTAGAAGGAAGGAGGGGCTGTGAGGGTCTAGTCCAGGTGAAGATCCTGGTTGCAGTTTTGGCTGAAACCTACCTGGCAAGGCCTATGGTGGAGCTCCAGTGTAATCCACGCTGGGCTTCTTCAGTGCCTAAACCACACCTTCTGCAGGAGGCAGACTCCCCCCAGGCCACAGAGCTGCCATCTGCCCAAAGTGTGCATTGTGAGCATCCCTGTCTCCCATGGTCAGTGATATTTGAGACCCTCTTTACCTTCAGGCCTGTTCAGTGAGTAGCACTGGCTTGCAAGTTGAGGTTTATGGGCTTGCTCACCACGGAGGGTCTGATCCTCACCTGGTGTAAATCTGTGTTGTTCCAATCAGTCCACACCAGTTGACACCAGATCTTGCCTTGAATCTCCAAGGATAAATCATTTAGGCTCCTTGTGCAGATGACAAATTCAGTTTCCCTTTTTGCCTCACCTCTGTGCTTATCGTTGCATTTCCAATCCGTACATGCATAGCGGCTGCGTTTACTTTGACACACTTTCTTCCTGAGAACTCCCCATGAAACACCTCAGTCTCTTATTCCCTGGGGACCCAGCAGCTTCTAAGTGAGCAAGGATGAGCAAATTATTTTACTTTCATAAATATCATTTGCAGGCTTTCGTACTTAAGAAGCTGACACCTTGTCTGAGTATCATCACTTGGTAGGAATCAGGGATGCATAGCCTTGGGAGATTTTACATAGAAGCTTTTCCCCTGTGATTATTGATAACACATGCTCAGTAAGTCGATATGAAAATCAGCTGAGACCACAGGGATGGGAAATACTTTTCTCACCTGTATATAAGGGGGCAAATCAGATTAAAAGGGCTATTGAAAATATATTCAAATATTTGAAGATCTGTGAAATGTAAAAGTCTATCTTGCCATGTGAAATAAAAGAAAACATTTAGGAATACAGGTTGTGAGAGCGGGTCACCCCCAGTGCTTTATCTAATCCAGTATTCTATCTCTGACAGTGGCCAGCACCAGGTTCTTTGGAGGAAGGTGTAAGAAACATCGGCAGGGGACAGTTATGTGATAACTTGTTCATAGCTGAATTTTCTTCCTATTCCCCTGAATTAGTGGCAGGTTTACGCCCTGAAGCTTGTTTCTAAGGAGGAGGAATATGCAACGGATACGGCATTACATTTACAGAGAATAAACATGGGCAGGAGAGCATGCAATGGCAATGAGATCTCGTTTCAGGCACATGGTGGGTGGGTCTGCCTTGGCTGATGGCACATGCAGCAGCCATGACTGCCTGGCCACTCAGGGGTTGGGATTCTTCCTCTTTAATCACCATTCAGAGGAAAAATCCACCGAGCAGTTCTCTCTGCCTGGCCTTCAGGACAAGCAGCCGATTGTTTGGAAAAAAGCATCCCCATGATTCTCGTGCACTTCTGGTTAAGTTAGTGGCCCGTTTTACTCTCCTACAGTCTTAAAGTAGCTAGCAGTCTGTATGTTTTGTCTTCCCTGTGAGGCTTAGGCATTATGGGTCCATTTGCTGTCTGTACTGGAGGCTTGGAAGTTTATATGAAGCCTGTAAATGTGATGTTCATATTAGAAGGCGGTGGGGTGGACGAGGAGTGCTTCTGTCTGGTTGTTACATTAACTTCCCCCTTTTCCTTCTCTCCTCTTCTCTGTGTTAGCAAAAGCCTCTGTGTGACTCACCACACCATTGAATTTAGCTCTGGAGTCTGTGTTTCTCCAGCCAGTGCAAATCATTTCACAGTCCTGCCATTTCACTCAGTCACTGGTTAATTTAGTCGTCTAATTTAATCAATATCTCATGAACCAGATCTTTGTTAAAAATCATACAACTTCCACCATTCAGTCTGATTGGATTAATTTAATGTCTGGTTGCCATTCATTTACTGAGACAGGGGTCCAGGGCTCCATGTGGCAGGGAGCCACATGCAACTCACAGCTGAGGTTAGCACATGTGACAGGCATGCCTAAATTCACAGTGTATTTATGTTACAGAAGTGCCGAAGGGCAACAACTGGGATCAGGACCCCATTGCCTCAGGTGCTGTATTTACACCGCCTAAGAAAATGGCCCTGCCCTGAAGAGTTTACAATCTAGACAGACAAAACAGAAGATGGGTGGGGAAAATGAAGGGTTATTTCACATTATGAGATTATTTCACAGTGGAAAACAGAGGCAGAGATAAAGTCATTTGCCGAAGGTCACACAGGGATTCTGTGGAAGGGCCAAGTCCTGAACCCAAATCTCCTGAGTCCCAAGGCCTTAACCACAAGACCGTCCTTTAACTTTAGAATTAAGGGCTCATCATGATACCAGCCAGAGTGTGCATTCCTGGAGCACTGATGCATTTTTCTTGGCCTTTGGCTTCAAGCCTCAGTGCACTGAAGGCCAGTAATGATGACCAAGGAACGCACACTCTGTTATAGCTTATTGTTTAATTAGGGTGCTCTCTCTTTTGATAAGCATGAATCCTTCCACCATTTGTTCCATCTTTAATCAAATTTGTAGAGCCTCAGGCTTTTCATGGGGGGGTGGGAGGTGAAGCTGTAATGAGGACTTGTCAGCCAAGTGAAGTAAATCTGATAACTCAGTTATACACTCTGGCTGCAATTTTTATGAATTTCTTAAGAATTGTCTTAACAAAGTAATGATGCGTATGGAAAATTTTCTAAGCCACAAGAAGAGGCTGAAAAACAACAGCAGGAACGTCTGCTTTCAAGGGATAGCAATGAATAAACATGTCTCCAAGTTTCTAAATCAGAATGTATAGAAAAGAGGGAGAAGAAACAGCATTTTTGTTTAGGATCTTGGGTTAGGCATTTTTTTTCCATAGCAAAGGGAAATGAGTTTTATTGGAAATTTAAAAAAATTGTCATAAAATGGTTCAGATTTATTTATTTCTAGCCAATATGAGGCCAGCCTCCCATACTGATTTTCAAGGCATAGATCTGTGTACTTATACATCTAATGAACCATATTAGATATTAGTGCCCCAGTTGGAGGCCCAAAAAACAGTTACAGATCTTATGGGCGCAACTTCTGTCTGAGAAAGGGCAGCTACATTTCTGAATATTTACCTTTGCATAGGTAGGAAGTTTTCCCCAGTCATGCCAGGAGCAGTGATGGAACCCACTGTAAATGTATTTTATTACACATTTTTGCTTTCTGATACAGCAATTACTCTATAGATTCTTTATGAATGTCCACTGAATCATAAAATAGACTGTTTAAAGAGGAGTCCATATCTTGGGTTTTTGCTAATACCATTTTCCACTCCTTTCTCCTAACCTGCTCTTGCTGCTTCTGATGTTTCACAATTTTATACTGAGTTGTAGAGTCAGCAGGACCAGGATTTGATGTTCTCAGGGGAGAGGGGAAAAAACCTGCATGTACACAGTGGGACTTCTAGGATAAGGGGGACTTTTGGGAACATTGAAAACTTTTCATATATACCTTTTTAAAAACTTTTGCCTATCTTACACTTCCTGCACATGTGCCGTTCCCACTGCAGCATTTCCTCCACGTTGTGGACTGGTGTGGAATAAATGGAGCTGTTATTCTCAGTGGCGCAAGCCCTTTCCCCAGTGTACAGCTAGAGCAAACCACTTAAGATACCATGATGGTGCTCAGGGCTGGGCAGTCTGGACTCTTTCAATAGTGAGTTCAAGTACAGGAAAAATAGTAGTGGGGTTAAAGTACTGGCCTGGGACTAAGGAGTTAGGTTCCTAGCTCTTCCACAAACTCCCTGTGTAATATTGGGAAAGTCACAATCTCCCTGTGCCTCAATTCCCCATCTGTACAACAGGGATAATAATGCTTCCTTTCTCCCACATGTCTGTCTATTTATACTGTAAGTTCTTCAGGGCAGGGACTGTCTCTTGCTTTGTGTATGTACAGGACCTAGCACATTGGATCTTTTAGGTACCGTAAAACAAAAACATCTTATAATAACAAAACATAAATCAATAATAGTCACTCGGAAAGTGATTTTGCTGAATGAACAGGAGTGAGTTCAATCAAAGCTCTCTGACAAGTGGTGTTTGCCATTCACAGAATTCGTGTTGAAGAAATGTGGTTTTTACTTGTCAAAGCCCTGTTTCAATCATAATAATAATAAATATTTTCTACACAGTGCAGAAAGAGAGAGAGAGAGAGAGAGAGAGAGAGAGAGATGGACCAGTGAGTGGATGGATATATAGAATAAATGGGTTGGAAAAACAATGCTTATATAATATCTTATAAGGACCTACCTCTAAAGCACAGATTTCTCCTCTCTAAACCTAAAAGAAGCAGGATCTTTATTTGAAAGCAGAGGCCTGCTCAGATGCAGTTTTGGCAAATATGTGTCTAATTCTGACAAATGGAAAACAAGATTGTGAGCTGTGAAAGAAAGAAAACGGAGTGAAAAGAAATAAAGGTGAAAGGTTGTAACTCAAGATTAAAGATATAAATCTTGTCTGTTACTTTCCTCTTCTCTGGGTGACAAATGAGTGTATTCCCATGGGATCTGACCAGAGGATTAGGACAGAAAGTGTAGACTACTGTATCCAACAAGAAATCGAAGGGGACATTTCAGGAAGTAGGATGTAATTACTCAAACTGGAATCTGTCCAGAGGACTAGGGTGAACACTACTGGTTTTACAGAAAGTGCCCCATGGGTCTTTTACTACTGCAATTGACCAGGCCCTTAGAAAGAAAGAAAACATTATCCTGTGGCTGCTGAAGCTGGATGGCTCATTTCTGAAGAAATATTTCATGGAGATGTATCGATTTTGACAAGGTTTTTGACAAGGTCCAAGGATCTCTGGCCAAGTCTGATCAGAAAAAAGAGAGAGAGAGAGTGTGCAATCGAAACCCTGACTTTTTCAAATTGAAAACAGACATTTTGAAACAATCCTGTTTTGTGAGAATGCTCAAAACATTTGGATTTTGCTACCCTGTGAAACGAAAACAAATGTAGAAACCTTGAAAGTTGTCATGAAATGGAATTACCCAACCACTCTGGGCACCTTGTTGGGAGTTTTATAAACTCTATCTCAAGAGGGGACAATGACAACTACTGTACTGCAGATGACACAAAAATAAGGGGAGTGGTAAATAATGAAGAGGACAGGTCATTGCTACAGAACAATCTGGACAACTTGGTGAGCTGGGTGCAGGCAATCAATATGTGTTTTAATATGGCTTTGTGCAAATGTATGCATCTAGGAGTAAAGCAGGTAGGCAACACTTACACAACGGAGGACTCTATCCTGGGAAGCAGAGATTCTGAAAAAGATCTGGAGGTCATGATGAATAATCAGCTGAACAAGAGTGCCCAGTGCACCACTGTGGCCAAAAGACCGAATGCAATCCTGGGATGCATAAGCAGGGGAATCTCAAGTAGGAGCCTCTGTATTTGGCACCAGTGTAACTGCTGCTGGAATACACTATCCTGTCTGGTGTCCACAATTCAAGGAGGATGTTGATAAATTGGAGAAGGTTCAGAGAAAAGCCATGAGAATGATTAAAGGATTAGAAAACCTGCTTTATAGTGACAGAGTCAAGGAGTTCAAGCTATTTAGCTTAACAAAGAGGAGATTAAGGGGTGAGTTGATTACAGTCTATAAGGACCTATATGGGGAACAAATATTTAATAATGGGCTTTTCAGTCTACCCAAGAAAAGTATAACACAATCCAATGGCTGGGAGATGAAGCTAGACAAATTCAGACTGGAAATAAGGCATACATTTTTGATAGTGAAAGTACTTAATTATTGGAACAACTTACCAAGGGTTGTGGTGGATTCTCCATCACTGACACTTTTTAAATCAAGACTGGCTGTTTTGCTAAAGATCTGCTCTAGGAATTGTTTTGGACCCGGTCTCTGGCCTGTATTATATAGGAGATCAGACTAGATGATAACAATGGTCCCTTCTGGTCTTGGATTCTATGAATCACCAAAACTTGGGAGACTTCTCTTCTAGATTAAGCCAGGCCCAGATCTGCTTCGCTTTGTGAGCTATGACATGACGGTCTCACTGCATGGCATTCAGGGTGGCTTTACTTTTGAGTTGGTGGTGTAGTTCCCAGCTCGAGGAGCCTTACTCGCACTAGCTCTGATGAAGTAAGCACATGAAAAACAGACGGTAGCACATGGCAGGTGTGTCAGACAGGCTAGCCACCCAAAGTATTTGCCTAGGGTTTCAGATGGGCAAGTACTCCAAGCACTAGTCCCTCCCACTGGTCATGCTGCCATACCGTCACTATTTGTGGTGTATGAGCTGGATCAGAGCTAGCGCAGGTATGTCTCCTCTATCTGGGATTCACACCCCCAGCTCAAAGTGTAGACACACCCTATGTCTGGTATCAGAAAGGTAATAGAGGGTAATACAGCTTTGAATCTAGTGCAATGCTGAGAGGAGGTGACTTTGCTGTGACTTCAGGCTATGGAACCTCTTGGATTTATTTGTCAGACATCTTGTTGACAAAAGGATTCTAAACAGCAGTGCTCTCCCTCACTCGGCAGGATTTTCTGTTCCTGTACGTCTCCTGTTATCAGTACTTTTTGCTGTATCAGTAACGTTGATGTCTCCTACATAAATGGTCAGTATTATCTCTTCTTTAGAGCTCAGTAGATGTCCCTGCTTGAACTATGTACTGCCTCCCACTAAACATCTGTTTACCTTGACTTATTCATGAAAAAGGAATGATTCTCCGGCCACGTGCTATACCCTTGAAACACTGCTGAAATGAAACTAATGTCCTCTACAGTTTAACATGCCTTTCAAAAGTCTAGCCTCTTGAAGGAAGAATGGCTGGGAATGATATTCCCATGCCAGTGCATCTTCTTAGTTTCTGCTTATTATACATTGGTCCTGTGCTTATTTCCTAGAGACAGCAGAGACTGGCATGATGCTGTGATGAGAAGAGTGTGAACAGAAGAAAAAATTTAGCTACTTATATACCAGCCTTAGGAATCTGGGTAATAAGCAAGAGGAATTGGATATTCCCACTGATGAGAAGAAATTTGATCTAGCTGGCATTATAGAAACCTAATAGGATGATTCGCATGACTGGAATGTTAAAATTTCTTGTTATATCCTGTTTAGAGAGGACAGAATTGGCCAAAAAAAAAAGTGGTGTTAGGGAGTGACGCTATGTATTAAAGACACCATTGCCTGTTTTAGAGTTATTGATAACTCAGAACTGCTGAATCTTGAGTGCATATGCATCAATGTGCTGACTAACAAAGCCCGGGAAGAGATACTAGTGAGGGTCTTTTACAGATCGCCGGATCAAACGAGATCAGGATGAATTAGTTCCTGAGTTACATCCATTTGTCATGGGTGTAAAAAAATAATTTTGTTTTTATGGTAGACTTCAGTTGGGGAGATATAGGCTTGTGGTCCCATGCGGTCTATAGTAAAACATCATTTGAGTTTCTAAAAAATCATAGATGATACATTTCCAACACAAAAGACATTGCACCCAACATGAGGTCATGCACCTCATTATGATGGATCAAGATGAATTAATCAAGTTGGTGGTTGCTTACGGATCCGTAATCGTGACCTGATTACAGTATGGGCAAAGAGAGAACCGTCCCAACCAATAATATTTAGACTTTCTGCTTCAGAAGGCACCTAACTTTTTCTAAAGCTGAGGAAAATTGTGAGTGAAATTGACTGAGACAAAAAATATATACATAAAAAACATGAATAAAAACAGGGAGTTTTTAAAGAAACTTTAATAGATATCCCAAAAGCCACGATTTCACAATTGGAAAGGGAACAACTTTGGATAAAAGCCCATCCTGGTTTGGTGGCAAAGTGAATGCATCAGTTAGAAATAAAAAAGTAAAATATAATAAATGGAAAAAGGGCAAATAGATAGCAATCAATATAAATTAGAAAATATGAAGTATAAAAAATTGATAAGAGAAGCAAGAGACATCAAGGAAAAATCCATAGCTAGCCAGGCTAAGGATTATAAATCTTGTCTAACAAACCTGATTTAATTCTTTGATGAGATTACTAGCTTGGTTGATAAAAGTAATTGCGTAGATATAAGATACTGAGACTTTTGTAAGGCATTTGACTTAGCACCTCATAGTATTTGGATTAAAAAAATATCACTATACCAATATCAATAGAACACATGTTAAATTCATTAAGGACTGGCTAGCTGACAGACCTCCAAAGGCAGTCATCCATAGGAAATCATCTTTGAGTGGGAGTGTCTGTAGTGTGGTGGATATTCAACAATTTTCTATTCAACAATTTTATCAATGATCTGGAAATAAATATGAAATCACTGCTGATAAAATTTTTAGATGACACAAAGGTTGGTGGAAAGGTAAATGATGAGTGTAGGGCAGTCCTACAGAGTGATCTGGATCACTTGGTAAGCTGAGTCCTTCAATTAAAATGTATTTTAATACAGAAACAAGGAATGCCGGCCAGCCCTACAGAATGGGGGATAGTATCCTGGAAAACAGTGAAATCTGAAAAGGATTTATGGGTCACAGTGGACAAGCAACTCAACATCGACTCCCAGTGCAATGCTGTGGCAAAAAGAGCTAATGTGCTCCTCGGATGTATAAAGAGGGGTGTAGTGCATATGTGTAGGGAGGTGATTTTACCTCTGTATATAGCACTGGTGAGACTGACAGTAGAATATTGCTTACAGCGTGAGCATCAACATTTTAAAAAGGATATTGAAAAATTTGAGAGGGTGTGGAAAAGAGCCACAAAGATTATTTGAGGGCTGGAAAAAATGCCCTCCAGTGAGAGACATAAAGAGCTCAATCTGTTTAGCTTATCAGAAAGAAGATTGAGATGTGGCTTGATCACAGTGTCTAAGTACCTTCACAAGGAGAAAATTTGGGGCATTAATGGGTTCTTTAATCTATCAGAGAAAGGCATAACAAGAACCAATGGCTGGAAGCTGAAGCCAGACACATTCCAATTGGAAATAAGGCACACATTTTTAACAGTGAGGGTGATTAAATATTGGAAAGAAACACCAAGAGAAGTAGTGGATTCTCCATCTCTCAATATCTCCAAATCAAGACTGGACGCCTTTCTACAAGAGAAGATTTAGCCAAACACCAGGGATAGGGTTCGATGCAGGGGTAACTGGATAAAATGCCATGGCCTGTGCTGTACGGGAGGGCAGAGTAGATGATCTAATAGTCCCGTCCCACCTTGGGATCCACGAATCAGCAGAGCAGCCACAGGTCAGTAGAGGGTGATGAATCGGCTTCTCTTCCGTCGCCTACTCTGGAGGATGATAGGTCCATAGGAGGGAGACGTTTCTGGGCAGTTGGCAAAATGGGTGCCCATGGGGGCATGATCCCTTGGGAACTTACAAGGAGTGTGGTGTTTGGAGGCAGTGAGTGGGAGTTCATTGGAACCTATCAGGTACTAGACCTCAGAGGCTACATCCATACTGCAATTAAAACCCTGTGGCTGACCCACACCAGCTGACTTGGGCTGGTGGGGCTCAGGCTGTGGGGCTGTTTCACTGCAGTGTAGACAGACCCATAGGATCTAGCAGCTGAAGTACCCGGTGAAGAAGCTGGTGGATTCTCTGTACTGTAAAGTCTTGAAACCATGATTTTAGGACTTTAAATAACTCAGTCATAGGTCAGGGGTTTATTACAGGAGTGGGGAGGTGAGGTTCTGTGGCCTGCATTGTGAAGGAGGTCAGACTAAATGATCACATTGGTCCCTTCTGACCTTAGAGTCTGAGAGCTTGCCTCTGAGTCGTGGTGCACTCGGCACACTGCCAAGGGCGGTGTCAGACCGCAGTGCTCCAGAGACCGCACTGGCTGGGAGACACATGCTTCTTTGCAGGAAACTATGGACTAGTTTTAGCCTTGAAACACACAGGTACGGCCATATTGCCTTTTACACAAGCTGCACCTGTTAACATCAGGACTGCTGAATCCGGTTCTATGGGGCTGACTCTCCCTTGCCTTGCATCTTATGCTATTTACACCAGTGCTAACTGTGATGGCCACCACCGTGCCTGAAACACCAGGGACTAAACCAGTGACCTCCAGAGCTAAGAGCTGCTACCACCTGAGCTAAGTTTCTCTAGCTCAAGCTGATGCAGACTCCTATCCTATATGGATCAGGCTGGGGGGGGACCTACAACAACCACTCCACAGTGGGTTACACTAACCCTTCACAATCGGCAGCCTTTCAGACCCTCTTTGCCTAGATGTAAGTGATGGCCCAAGGTGCAGAGCAAGGAAGAATCCGTCCCTTTATCTGTGTCCAGGACATTATTAAATATCTGCAATGTTCCTATTCCTTCACCAAAATATTTCATCACAGAATCTCAGGAAAAAAACTCACCTATAGGCCAACTGCCTAACTAGAGACTAATTCTGAAAAATCAGACCAATCAAAACCAGGGGTCAGTGTCTTAAAGGGGCCTCATCTCAGCCTGTAGTTTTCTGGGTGTCACTGATGGTGAAAAGAAACTTCTGATTGCAAAGAAAACAAGGCAGAGATTATGGGCCCTGTGAGTTCTGGGACCCAGGCAGCTCATTACACTGAGTGATGACGGCAGTGCAATGTGACATTGACCCTAGTTAAATAATAGATGCAGAGTCACTTTTAACTGGGGAAAATGGTTTCTTTCCCACAGCTGTTATATTCACATAACTGCAGTCCCTTATGCCAGGTGTTTTTACCCATGGGGAGCAGATTAGTTCCTATGACAGTTTGTATAATCTTTATCAGAAATTTCCCCTGCTGCATTTTCCAGAGGGAAAGCTGCTGGTGGTGGTAGTGGTAGGGGAGGGAACTCATATGCTTTTCCCTCCACCCAGGATGAGGTTCAGTTCAGACATGACTGACCAGGGTACATGGATCTTCTTGTTCCTTTTCAAGTCACAGTGAAGAATGAGTAACTGACTCCCCCTCCCTCCCGCCCCAAATTGCTAGCTCTCAAGGCCCAATTTTCCCTTTCCACTGGAATTGCTGTTATTTTACAGCAGATGCTGCTTTTAGATGTCCAGTCATTCTGATAACAGCTTCTAATGTAGATATTTTCTTCTGCTCCATTCCTTTCTTCCCTCTGCTTGTGTTTTCTACTAGGCCTATTTTTGGTGGGTGTGGGGGCACCTAATTGAGGTTCTAATTACTACCAGCTGCCTTAATCCACAGTTCAACAGGACAAAGTGCAGCTTCCTTCTCTCATGTAGATTAACTTTCCAGGAAGTTAAGTTCATTTTCAAGTATACAGTTACTTTTTTTTTTTTTTTTTTTTTTTTTTAAAGAGTTTTCTCCTTTTCTCCTTTTTGCAGGGTGAACTTAATCCCTGACACTGAAGGCTGCTTCAGTATTGCCATCACCAAGCATGCGAAAATCATGAGCCACCAGAAGATTGGCTTTAAAACTATAAGACTTAAAAATAATAAAGGGTGGGTTCTTTCATCATCACTTGGGAAACTTCAGCCACTACAGAACACTGCAGCACATCTCCTCAGAAATCCAGGCTACCACAAGCACATCCAGCCTGTCCTCTGCTGGCTCTCCATAGAATACTGAATCAAATTTAAGGTCTCGGTGCTTATCTTCAAAGTGTTCCATGGCCTGGGCTTCAAATATCTGAAAGATCACCTACCGGTCCAGGAAGATGATCATGGGCAACTTGGCTCCTCTGGCACGGTGGAACTCTACAGTAAATGCAAAGCCTGTCTGTATGGGAGACAAAACTTTCCTGGGGTCTGGTCCAAGACTGTCTAATGAACTTCCTCAGGAACTCAGGACAAGCACCAACCTCCCCACCTCCCATTCCAAGTGCCAGGCGTGTTTCTTTGACTTGGCCTTCTCTAATGTAAACACAGAGCAATGTGTTAAAAAAACATGTAAAAGAAGACACCTCCCCGCACTCCCTTCTGCTCCCAGGGAGAGGATGAAACAACAAACAATATGTGACAGGTGTGTAGTCAGTTGCTTAATTCATGACTGGAGGGCGCTCAGATACTACCATGATGTGTACAGTATGAGAACCTATGTAGAATAGAAGAGATCACGGGTTGGATGCAGAGTCCATTGTAGTCAATGGGTGTGTCTTCCCATTAATTAAAATGGACTTTGGACCGGAGTCTATAAGAGGCACACTTCCTTTTCCAGCAGGGAACCCATAGCCTCAATGAGAATAGAGATTTAGTCATCTTCTCACTCCCTGTAGGTGGGACTTCTAAATGATGGGGGAAACGTATTAGATAGTGAAGTCATGGCAGGGCAGCCTGGGGCAAACGTGCATTGTCATTGTGCCCGAGTTTTAGTTTGTAAAGCGCCTTTACTAGCAGTAAAAAATAAACCACTTTAAAGTTAACAGTGAAATAGACGCAAAAAGAATTTGGATTAAGCACCAGAGAGAGTCAGCTGAAAGAAGTGTTTCTCTCCCTTTTTCTTTCAGCAGAGGTCAATTGATTCTCTGTCACCTTGGGACCCATAACAAAATCAATGATACTTCATCCATAATTAGATCTTTTTTGTTCACTAAGGGTAGCAAATGTTAGTGTCACTGTAATTTTACAAAGTCTTGTTAGATAACAGGGGAATATATAATGTGAAGATTATGCATGATATCAATGGCAAAATATTATAGCTGGGAATGAGTTAGAAGAACATTAATGTTTTAGGCGTGCTATAAGACATGACATGCATCAGGCTATAAAGTGTCTCATTCTTCAAATAATTACTCAAAACCTGACTCACTGGTGTGCTACAGATAAACTATCACACAACACATTGAATATCCTATTAGTAGAGAATGACTTGCAAACATTTCTCCTAAGTCAGGCACCTTTATTCTTCAGAGGATAATCTTGTGTGTCAAAAAGCCAGGCAGGTTGCAAAGCGAGAGAAGTAACTGGTGCTGTAAATTTTAGACAGATCAATAATAGAATCTGTATGGACCTTGGCTATTTTTGTGTTTAATTCACTGGATAAAATGAAACAGGGTAAATCACTCAGAGAAGATATGAACTGATGTTCATAGGCACATTTATAGCACTAGCTAAAAATATGAATCCTGCAATTACTGACTTAAAAGATCATTGGTGCTGTAGTCACTACAGCATGATTGCTATGAAAAAAATCCCTTCCCTGAGCACACTGTGTGTGTTTCAGCAGCTAGAGTTATTGGAGTATTAGCTAGAATAGAATTAGAGATGGGCTGAAATTGAAGTGGAGATCCTGCCTGTTGTCAGGTCTAGCAAATGTGTGACTGTAACATCTAGACAAGATGTCTGTGCACCCACCATCGACTTGGGGGTGTGGAGCAACTGAGTGCCATCTTTTTATCCTGCCCTTTGAACTACTGGGCGTAGTTCTAGTCTTCTTTACCCTGCTGTAAATCAATAGTAATCCCAATGAAATTAATGATGTTAAAATAGTGTAGCCCTGCTGTCTCAGACAGTCAGGAATCCTTATCAGCATTTAATAGTAGATTGTAGGACATCAAATTGGTGCCCATATTCTGCGCTGGGGTCCTCAAATGGGCAATTAACTGCCCAAATAACCATTGTAGGTGCCTAAACCTGGCATCCAAATTTAAAAAAACCCGGGCCCACAGTCTTTAATCTATTGTACCCAGTGTTTGCTTAGAGGAGAGGATACATAATGCAGTTACCCAGCCGCTGACATCCCATTTATCTGGTGTCAACAAATAACCCCAAAGACAAACTACAGCTGAGACCAAAACGACACCAAAGTAGCAGTGAAAATAGATCAGTACTTGTTGATGTGGGGCTTGATGCTGCTAAGAACTGCACAACTCCTGGAGGTGCTAAGCACCCCCTGCTGCCCACATTGAGTTGGTTGAGTTGATATAGGGCATTGATTCTAAATGTCTTAGGGTCACAATGTTTGGTTTGAGCTGTAGTGAGGGTGTGAAGTTAGCATTGACACATGGACAAGATTTATTAAATCCTCTAGTTCAACTCCCTGCTGGGGCAGGATTGGCCCACAAACCATATATGAACGTGCTATTCTTAGTTTACATTTCAACATCTCAAGTGATGGTGCGTCCAGCATGAGTCTCAGAGACTGTTCTATAGATCATGCCTCTCACCATCAGCAAGGTTTCCTGATGTTCAGCCTACATTTTCCCCATCTTAATGTGGTCCTTACACTCCTGTTTTAACTTCATGGACCACCTTAAACAATCCTTCCCCCTCCTTGGTGTTCATACCCTTCAGATGCAGGGTGAAAGTGCCACATACTGGTTGCTGGACTCCCAAAGCCTCAAGCCAATGAGGTGAGGTGCCAATGTCTACAGAAGCACTAATTCCCAAGGGAATGTACCTGGCTTCTTTACGTGGAAACCAAAATGCTGTGGTAGGAGGAGAAAATAAGGAGTGAGACAGAGAGGGAGAGAGAAAGAGATTATCAAATTATTATGGCTGTGTTTCATCACTGTTATTATTATCTCCTGCTGCAAGTAATTCTGTCTCTTAAGTGTTAAAGGTTTCTTCTATGCTTAGCATGGTTCTGTTTCATTTATCGGCTGAACACACTTTGTGGAGGACACGGCGAAGTTGCTGAGCTGAACAGTCTGTAGGCAAAGTGCCAAGGGAGGGGGAAAAGTTCTGCTTTACTTCTGCCAATAAAAAAGACTTTGCAACAAATCAAGAAGAGCTTATGCAAATGATGACAGTTACTGGGCTTCTCGAGGAAGCCAGAGACCTTCTGTACACAGAGCAGGGAGCTGGTGTCACTGTGTGTGGGTGGTGCTCCTTAGCGTGTCTGTGTTTTCCCAATGCTCTTTGAGCAATATCTATTTTAGATCTGGAAATAAACAAGGCACCATGACACAGTCTATGCACATGCACCCACATAGATATGCATATACACCAACATGTATGCACATACACACAAACATGCATACATGTGTGTATATGCCCACATTCGAGCATGAGCGTGCACGCACAATGACACTGGTACATTTTAGCTAAACAAACAAGCAACCAAACCCATCCACTCTATCCACACTTTTTTTCTGCTGCAGGTTTTGCTCATTTGAAGCACAGATGAAGGCTATGGCAACTCAAATGGTAGCGTGAAAACAAGCAATTCTCTAGAGGAAAGATGCAAAAATCAAACCAGGATCAAAATAGCATTTTTAAAAATATTTTCCCCACTCCTCTCCCCAGTAGCAAGCTCAGGCATCTGGGCTGGGCACTAGGTTGCAGGTTACTCCCCTATTATGGTAATTTCTGTAGATGGCTCAGAGACAGGAGGCTGGGTGATAGAATCTGAAAACAAATGAATAAAATAAATCACCCTTTGCATCCAATATCTCTTGCAGGCTCCTAGTTTCCCTTGAAGCTTCAGCCAACTGTGGGAGAACATCTCTCCTGGGTGCTTCTGCTTGCTGACTCTATCGCTTCGCTCCATGCATTGCTGGCATACATTTCTCCAAGCTGTCCTTTTGACCTGCTTTAGTTAACTAACGGGTGCTGCTGAACGCCTCTGAGGGGCAGGTGCACTTGCAAAGCAATCACAATGCAGTGTGTAGAATGTATAGCCAGAGGGACCAACAGACTTACTCAGCCAAATTGGCTGCAAGCATTCTGAGAATAGCATCTCATTAAAAACCCCATGCATTCGTCTCAGCAGAGGCCTTGCTGTTGCACTGAGCACTGGAGCAATCTCATTAGTGTGAATGCTGGCTAGCCAGGACAATCCCACCGCAGCCCCATCAGATTCCTTTGAAAAATCAGACACAATCGTGACATTTCTGCACAGTGTGGGACCCCAAACTACATCATCAGCCAATCTGGGCACCAGCATGGCCAAAGAAATAGGGGTGATGGATTATTAAGGGACAAATCCTTTCCCCAGGCAATGGCAAGAGTTAATAATTTCAGTCAGCAGGATCACTGTGGTTTACCAACACAAAACAAAATGATTATTATTCTAAATTTGACAGGGGCCTGTGCATAATCTCATTACACACAGAGCCGCTCAGCACCAAGGAAGTCTCAGGGTGACAATAAAATGTTCAGTAGATGCACAAAGCAATTAGAATGAATTCAATGAAGTTTCTGTGTGGCTGTGTCCTTTGTCAGATGAGTCACTGGGCGGGTCAGTGGCTGTCTTGCAACTGGGTCAAATGCACACAGGCTGCAGGGGCTACCTTTGAATGTCTGTGGATAAAGCATGCATTTAGAAAAATACAGTAGGTTCATGCATCTCTTCCCCAGACTTTCTGCCTTTGCAGGTAGCTGTGGCTTTTGCTGTCTCCCAGAACACGTTCAGACAACAGATAATTGGTGGCTGTTATTTTTGCTGCCTTTACTGACTGTGACCCTCATCCTGCAACTGGATCTGAGTGGACAGGGCCCCATTCCATGCATCAGAAAAGGACTCAAGTGCAGAACAGGTGACTATAAATTGGGGGTTTGAAGCCCATTTTGCTTCAGGAGCTGGCTATATTTGACTTCTCATCTTGATTTTCATCTAGATGGGTATTTCTGCCTCGAAATCGCCTAGCCTTTTAGGAGTCCCAACATGGTATTTAGGTCAGCATGACCAGTTCTTTACAGAGCTAGACCCTAGAATGTTGAATTTACTCCTCTATTCCATCTTAATTCATCTCTCCCCATGGCAAGAAAATATAAACCCCTCCGATTTTTAGTTATTCATTTCTCCATCATTGGAAATTTTCAAATCAAGAGAAGATATATATATATATTTTTAAAAGATCTGATCTGGTTCAAACAGGAATTCTCTTCTAAATTCTCTGGCCTGTGCTATCCAGGAGGTCAGACTAGGTGATCTCAGTAGTCTTGGAGTCTATGAAAGGCACTCACTGTTAAGAGGTAGGATGGCGTCATGGTTAGAGAACTAACTGGTGATCACTTCCAGCTCTGCCACAGACTTCTTGTGTGACTGAGGACAAGTCACTGAATTACTCTGTGCCTCAATTCCCTATCTGTGCAATGGGGAGAATAGCATTTTTCCATTTTTCAGAAGAGCATTCACACCAGTAAAAAATACTAATGAGTGGGCCTAGCACAAAAAAAGAAAGGGCAAAAAGGTAGGGCTCAAATTTTCAAAAGTGGCTAGCCTCAATTCTGGGGGTGTCCTATTTAAGACACCTGTTTTTCAGAGGTAACTTTGAAAATGTATCAAGTTGGGCCTCCCCAGTCACTGGTCACTTTTGAAAATTTGGGCCCTACCTTTTTTTGTTTTTTTGTTTTGTTTTTTTTCCTCTCTCTCTCTCTCTCTCATTAGACCCATTCATTAGTGTCATTACTGGTCTGAATTTTAAGAAAGGGAAGTTTCATTCTGTCCTGTCACATTTTTATTTGGCTTTGTTGTATTGCACCAGGCATAAGCACGTAAGTGAAAAGTGCAAAATAACAATAACTACTTATTATGTTTTTATTACACGGACCTTTAAAATTCTCCTGACGTAAGCAGACTAGTTTCACGTGTACTGAACAATCTCTGGAGTTTATTAAACTGTTTATGGAAGACAAAGGAATTAAGAAGATGATGCAAGAGCATCTTGATTCTAGCAAAAGCAATTATTCCAAAGAGAGGAATTACATGGGGATTAGAGATGTGTGTGGGTATGAAGATATTATCTGGCATTTCAAACAGCCCTTGGGTAGCTTTGAATTATCTGATTCATGTTGGTATCCAATCCACTTTGAGCCGAGAGGGAAGGGACCTCTGTTTCTTTAATTCTCTAACATGACTAGCTTCTCTAAGTTGCTCTGTTCTTTGTCTGGAGGATTTAAAGAAACATTCCCCATTTCTTTCCATTGCAGAGATCCATGAGTGAACAGGGAAGCCACCTGGTCAACAGGCTTCTTTTTTTTCTCCCTTTAAACCTTAAAGAATTTGTTTAAGATGGGTAAATGTTGTTAGTATAAATAAAGAGAGCTAAGGAACAGGACAGCTAGCGATATATTCATGGACAAAAAGCCCCTTTTACCTCTTAAAGGCAGGCCAGTGGAAGGCAGGGGAGTCTGGAGGGATCTGGGATTAGGGATATCATGAATGTGCATGGGGAACCCACCTGAATACAATGCTAACTCCCTAGCCTTCTGGACCTTTCCCCAAGATTCCAAGAAAAAACATGGTTCATTTTTCCCCAGGCACCCAAATACCTTCCTGGGTTCCAGATAGGAAGGAAGCTGAAGGGCTGGGACTTGTGGTATTTCTCACTCAAGCAGAAGCAGGAGAGCATGCTTTCTTCTGCAATTTGCAGTCAGATGTTGCAGCCCCAAGAGGTCTGGAGAGCTAGGAAGTAGGGTCCTTTTCCAAACTGATGCCAAGACTTTTCAGGGGCCACCTATCATTACCCATGTAGGAATGGGATGAAAGTATCCAAGACAGTTTCAGCACCTATATTGCTTCCCATGAATCTCATAAAAGGCTATGTATCGCCAAAGGCTTAGTAGCTGTGTTTGCTATGTAAGAGAAGAGAGAGAGAGAGAGGGTGGCGGGATTGTAAGGGGGTTGGGATGGAGCTAGCAAGCAGGTCTCATGGCTCTACCACACCATTTTTTGACACTGGACAAGTGCCACGACTCCTCTATATCTCAGTTTCCGCAACTATAAAATAGGGATAATAATGCTGAATATGTTCAGCCCTGCGGTAACTCCAACAATTTCAGTGATGTGGCCCAATATCTATCTACTACTTCCAACAGCCCAGCAAATTGGAACCAGGATTTGTCCCTCTGAGAGTACATTACAAACAATAATACTTTATCCTTACAGTGTGATGTTAACGTTAGTTACCTGAAACGCATCAGAAATCTAACCCTTTTAACACTCGGTATAACAAAGATGACTTGTCCCAGAGTGCGATAAAGTGTATTTATGAACTGTCTTGCAGGCCATAATTGAAATGGCATTAGAGTGATGCTATTTTTTTTAATCTTAAACAGGTCCAAACCTCTTAATAGTGTTTTAAACTGTAACTTAGCTTTTTAAAAGTTTATCACACACTAATTCATTCAGCTCATTCATTTGCATTCTGCTGACAGGCTACAAAATTGCTTCCCTTCCATCCCAGAAAGCTCCAACTCCTGCAATTTATGGAGCCTTTCAGATTTAATCAGGATATTTCCTAAACTCCATGTTAATAACAACACGGCAGTGTTCAATAACATCTAAAAGATGAATGGATGTTATTTATACTTCTAGCGCACACAGTATTTTTGAGGTACTTGCAACAAGCCATCTTCAATTAGGCATTAGAATAAAGATAGAATTAGGGAAAGAGCCCCTATAAAACACCTTTGGAGAATAGTTAGAAAGCACCTGCTCCTAGGGTCAGAAAAGTGGCATGTTAGGTAACACCTTTACATTGCGGGCCACAAATCCTGCTATCATGTAAGTGCTGTTTGCTTAGGGCCCGATTCAAAGCTCAAGCTCACTGAAATCAGTGGGAGTCTTTCTGCTTGTTAAGTGGGCTTTGGATCAACCTTTGATAACAATACTTATATCTAGGTCTGATGTAGCGCTTTTCATCAGCAAATCTGAAAGTGCTTTACGAAGTGCCTTGAGCACCTTGAAGAACCCTCATTCCCTGATGGGAGTCAGTTAGGGTGTCCAGGAATCACTCAGCACCTCACAGCATCAGGCCCTTCATCACTGCTCTAAAGAGTCAATTTCATATTGTTCTTGGGGGAAACACTGTTATTTCAGGCTTCTAAATTCTGCCAATGCAAGTCACAGCAGGGATTATTTTTGGTTCTGCCACATACAGCAGTTTGCAGGAGGCTGGTGTTACCGTGTAGTTATTAAAGCTGCGTGAATTGTTTTGCGTGAATTTAGCCCCCTTCCCTGTTCACAGATGATCCATGAGCAGAACTTGAGTTTTACAAATTTGTTCATTATTTGACAAATTTCAGCTGATGGGTTGCTTCTGAATTATTTACCATGATTACTGCGTTGAGTGTTCACTGGTTCTCATTTGCAATTCATACTGTGTGCTTGGCCACCTAAATGACATAGTACTGTTTCGGCTCCTTGTTTGGTCAATCAGCCATTTGTGACATGGATATTTAGGCAAATCCATATGTCGATAAGCATTCATAATGCTTTGCAATATGAATGTTAATGACAAGAAAAAATAGAAAACATATTTTAGCAAACCTTACGGAATAGTTTGAAAAAAATCACAAAACTTCTAATCCAAACTACTTCACCTGCCACTAGTACTGATGTGCTGGATCCTTTCTTTGGGGAGAATTACTGGATTACTGAATATCTTCCTAAATCTTTTAAAAAGGGTTTACAAAGTATTGAACATTCATAGGAAGTTATAATATTCATTCCCTGAGATGCTTTCCCTCAAGAGCATGTATTCTTGGGCTTCCATGATACCTTTGAATACTGTAGTTACTTGTGCAGCATTTAAAGTTAATAGAGTATTTCACTATTATGAAATCAATTCATGAATTCCACACAGAACCTTTCCCTTTGGACTTCTCTGGCTATTTTTTAGGATGTCACTTAGAAATGTCTAGTCTTTCAATATCTGATTTTAATATACCTGATAATTTATAGATTTTTTTCCTCTTCCAGATTCTCAGTGTATAAAAACACCTGACATATATAGACCATATATATTATTTTACATTTACCACGTGAGCCTGGGGGGGTGGAGGGGTTCATGGTCTATACAATTATATTCACCCCTTTTACAAGACTATGATAGATTTTGTACAAATTATGCCTTGTGAGGTATTATTTGAAACATCATAATCTGCTGAACATTATTGTCCTGGTAAAATATGTGTATCAACATTGAATGTGAAGTTATATAATTCTACTATGTATCATTGCTATAACATGCTCCAAGTTTAAGAAAAGCATTTTCTCAGGAAAAAAGGACAGACCAACATTCAGCCAAGTGTTAAAAGCTATCATCTATTTAAGCAGCCATTCTCTGGCAGGGGGAAGGTGTGAATAAGAAATGTATATTCCATTACAAGGATGGTTTAGACCTCACGTTACAAAAGACTACTTGTTGCCTGCACCTCAAATGGGGATAATGATCAAAGAGAGTAGAGTGATATAGGAATGAGAGACAGTGACCTCCAATTCAGCTCTCTCTCCTCCCATCTCTACTCATGTCAGCTACAACACTCAAAAGACAAAGGAAGCGTCACTGAACATGGGGAGAGATGGTCGTGGCTGGAAGGCTTTTTAGTCAGTACAGATTGATGTAAATATATGGTGAGACAAAACCTTTTTGCTTTTAAGTTCACTTAGCTTGTTAAATTAGCTATTAGCTTGCATTTTACTCTTTTATTTCTTTCATAACCAACCCTGACTTTTATGCATCATTACTTGTACTCACTTAAAATCTATCTTTCTGTAGTTAATAAGCTTATCTCACTGTTTTATCTTAGCCAGTGTGTTTGAATTAACGTGTGTGAGAAAGTCCATTTGGGATAACAATGTTGGTGCATATCATTTTCCATTGATGAAATGACAGACTTTATATGAGCTTGCATTGTTCAGCAGTGTATTGGACAGTATAAGACACACATTCCTGGAGGAAAGCCTGAGACTAGAGAGTTTGCTGGTGTTGCTCTGCAGTTTAATTCATGAGTGGCTAGATAGTAGTATGCAACACTGTGTAACTAGGAGCAAGTTACATACTAGAGACTGTGTGTTAGCTGGCTAGGAGTGGCTGTTCTCATAGTAAAGCAGTGTAAGAGGCACCCTGTGCTGGAGAACTGGGGGTGGAGCAGCTGTTCAACCATCCAGATTGTGCCCTGGCTAATATCACAAGGGGTTTGTGGCTTTTTATTCCCCCCCCTTCCCCAACAAGTTCTCTTGCAGCAAACTCAATGCAAGACTTCATACCAGGATGAAGAGTCACCATTAATCAATTAATGAGTAATACTGATTGCTAGAAAGCAAATAAGTCAGTGCATCCTGACCTTCTGATGTCTATCTGTCAAACAGGAAGAAAATGTCCCCAGGGAAGAGATGAGGTGATGTGGAATACTGAGAATAATATCCAAGTGACTGTAAAACTGCATTTTGCTACTGTAAATTTACAGGAACCTTAATTAGGAACAAATTAGAGATACTTTATTTTCATATGTACAGTACACTGTATTAAATGATAGATAAAACAGGGAGAGAAAGAATCCTTTCTAAACTCCTTCCTATTAATGACATCCTTAATCAATCTCCTGGAGTTATAAAATCTCCCCTAATTCTGAAGCTTGCAGAAAAACTTGTCATAGCTACTATTCTTTCCCAAGATGAATTTCACTAAGTAATGACTTGTCAGTAGTTTCTGTGGAACTTTTGTACACTGTGGATTAGAGTAAAGCCTTGCCAGCTCAGATTGCTGCAGGTCTGAAGCAGGCCTGATTGCTTGCTGAGAGGTAATCTGGCTATTTTGTGAACCTGACCTACTCTTGAAATACTGGGCAATGTCACATCAAATGTTACTAGTCCTGGAAGCATTATACCTGGTTGCCAATTCCCTGTTGCTTCTTCACTCAGTGTAAGATAAATAAATATTAATTTAATAGATGGCTAAACTGAGGCATGGAGAGGGGAAGGGTCCAACTTTCAAAAGGGCCTCCAGTTATGGCTGAAAACACATGAATGAACAGGTTTAGGAGCTCTACCACCTGATAGAATTTGCATGGACGGAACACAGTGAAACATCAGCCAGAGTCACTGAGTCTTGTACCAGCCAAGAGCCATGCACTGGGCCAGTCCTGTTCATGACTTGGCCCTGGTTCTGTGCAAAGTTGCATCATCCTCCACAGCCCTTCCAGCTAGCCTCACCTGCATTTTACCAAACCCCAAAGCAAGACTAGTTTTTTTTTTAGGAGACTTGTTCTGTAATTTCCCACAGCTTGCATTGTGACTCCATTATCTTCCCCACTTTACCAGGTGCCCCCAGGCCTGAAATTTTTAAAAACCTGGCCCTGACACTACATAATCTGTGACGTTGATCCCATCTATCAGTCATAGTGAAAAAGGAGAACAAACATGACAGCTTTTTAAATGTGGAAGCAGCCATAGAAATGGCTCCTAATGGAAGTCCAGCAGCACACACACAGAATAACAAAGCAATTAACATAGCGGAGGGACATTAATTTTTCTGGTCAGCAGTGCAGTTGTGTTTGCTCTCCAATGGTACATTTGATATGCGGAACAATGCTATCTATCAGATGCTTTTTTGGAGGGGAATATGCTTCCAAATGTATTTATGTTTCTCAGCTCTATTGCCCTGATTTTTTTTGTCACATAGTGTAAGAAACGAAAGAGGTGCTTGTTGCTGAGCCTCAGTGTACTTTGGATGTTTGCTTTAAATAGAATCAGCCATATAAATCAAATTATGGAAATTTAAATTGTTCTTGGTGCAAATTTATCCTAACATTACCTACAAAGCATCAGCTGAAGTGCCATTCTTTCAAGCATTTAAACAGTACCTATTGGTCCAAAAAGAAAAAAAAAATACCCCAAAGCTGTTGTTTATCACAGGAAAGCCTGTAATTATCATTAAAGGACTATTGTGTTTTTAGCAATGATTATACAAGACCTGTGAGCTTTTCCAAAGCGTGATATTCGTATCTATTAATCAATGTCTAAGTATCTGTTGCTCATTTTCATTATTTGCAGCATTCAAACAGTTACAAAGTTGTAAAATATTTCAAGGGAAACTGAGAAGGTCTCGTTAAAGAAATAAATTAACCTTTTATTAATCAATTTTGCGAAAATTTTGGTTTGGATAAAATGACATTTTTCAATGGGAAATCATTTAGTTTAAAAGTAAACGGGCAGCTCTGCTAGAAATGCAGTTTGTCATTTACTCAAACCCGGTGTGCAAAACCACATACGTCTCCTGTGGGAATTGAACGACATCAACAATACCTGTAGCACCATAAGGAATACACTCCCTGCCTCTGCTAAATGGCATGTGACAACAGCTATTCTTTGCAGGGGAAATACAGAACTGTGATTTCCAGTCTTGGCAGGATTTTCATTCAGCACCATTCCAAGGGACGAGAATTCACCATTGATTGTGAGACTGAAATGTCCATTATCGCCAGGTGACATCTATTCTCCAGTGGCTGATAAAAGAGGGGGAAGCGGCACAAGACCTCAGTAGACATAGCTTCCTTTCTCCAAGTTTTCTGCAGCCTAATGTATTATTTACATGGTTATTTAAGCTTTTATCATCATAGCCTGGAGAGTTAGTGCATTAATTTCCCAAACAAAATGAAGCACCTGGGTTCTGGAATCACCATGCACCACGTCCTTCAGGGTAAATTTGTTTTTGCAAATCACAAATGTTGCAAAGTTTGATTTGTGGATCAAATCTCGAATTTGTCCCAGGCTCTCTTCGCCTGGTAGCATTAAGGAGTAGAGCTGGTTGGGAATTTTCTGATGAAACCTTTTTTATTGGAAAATGTTGATTTGTGTAAACCCAAACTCTTCACATGAAAGGTCAGTTTAAATGAATTTTCTGATTTTTTAAAAAAGAAGATTAAACAAAATTTTTTAAAATTGTTGGACTGTCCTGTTTTCAAAACCAAACGTTTTGTTTCTTGGTTCAAAACAACTTTTCATTTTGAAATGTTAAAGCTACAGTAAAATAAGGTTTAAAAACATAAAAAGGTTGAAATCAAAATGAAACGTTTCACAGTTGATCCAATCTGAATATTTTTTCAGATTATTGCTTCATGAAAATTTTCTAGGTTTTGACTTTTTGTCCCAGTTCAGGATGGGAAAATGTTTGAAATCTTGAAAATCCTACAGGAAAACCATTTTGCCAGCTCTCAGTAGGAGTCAGGCAAAGGCTGAAGGCTCTGCCTTGCACGTACCTCATGTCCCTCTACTGTCCTTTTGCAATGTGAAGGGAAAACAAAGGGAAACCAAGATGACACATCCCAAAAAATTATACAATATCAAGCAATCTGCCCCTACATTATTATATTTGTGGTATTACATTACAACAGTGATCAAGGTGCCACTGTATATACCAGGGGTGGCCAAACTTATTGACCCCTCCCCCGTGACCTCCGCCCTCATTGGGCAGAATCCTCTAGCTCCACCACCCTGCTGCAGGGCAGAAGTTGTGAGCTCCCCACTCTTGTCTGGTAGGCGGAGAATGGGAGGGGCATAACGGGTTCCGTTAGCCGCACTTTAACTGCAAAAGAGCCCCATGTGGCTCACAAGCCATGATTTGGCCACCCCTGGTATATACACATACTAAGAGACCCTCTCTGCCCCAAAGAGTTTATAGTTAAATAGACTAGACTGACAAAGGGCAGGAAGGGAAACAGTGGAAAGGAGAGGGGAAGTGACTTGCTCAGAGTCACACAGCTGGTCAGACACGGCGCGGGGATGACAACGCAGGTCATCTCTGTCCTGTGAGACCAAGACTGAGAAATGGGAGAGCCATGCGTGGGATCTGTGTGTTACAGCCACTGGTAATCATCACCTTAAATTTTTTGTTCTAATTTTCCTTATTTCTAGCACATTTCAGCCCCCGCCCCTGAGCTGCAATGTGAGAAAATTCGTTCCAGCCTCACTCATCTGAATAGCACTGCATAGAATTCTTTCAAAGCATTTATGCAAATTTCAGACTATGGGGATATAGACTCACATGTGATCCTGTTAACAGATGGCCCAAAGACAGGCTTCAGGTCTGAATTAGTCTTAGCTATTTACAATATAGTTGGGAGCTTATGGTACTAATAGAGTCATGTTTTTAGCTTCTATATCAAAATAAACTATCTCAGATTAATTACAAAATACTGTGGGATGAATCATTGGTTCTCAAGAGATGGACTGGCCCCCACTGGGTTTAATCATTCCCTCCTGCAACAGATGAAATTTTGCTATTGATAATCCACAGAAACCAATGGATAGCTATTATCCAATGAAAATACACTGAGTGTTAAACCAAGTGGCTATTACTGGGTTTACTTTTGTGGATGCTCAAATGTCATATTAGTGTGGAAAAATGGACTAGATTAACTGCAGATGGTCAAACTGATGAGTAAACTCCCATCTTATAGATTCTCTAAAGCACGCCTGTCCAGAACCCCAGTGGGGTTCATAGAAACCTCAAGTTTCATTACTATGTGACTGGGCTGAATCCCGAGGTGTGTTGGTAGAGACTGATCCAATCAACATACTGGGTGTCTAAGAGTGAATCAGCCAGTTATTCCGAAATAATGTTGCAGCGAATCCTAGGTCTGGTAGTTTATGTAAAATGAGCCGGGTGGTCTTCTGGAGCTGAGATGCTTAGTAGACAACGGTGAACACGTTAGCCATGCAAGTCATAAAAACCTAATCAGCGGTGAGGTTGCCAAATAGCACTAGCTGCCACCCTAACTGGGAAACCTCAGTGAATGGGCCAAATATTGGTTTGGCCCTGAAGAGTGAACTGTTCTCTCTGTCTCCCAGAGAAGGCAGCTCCTGATTAGGAATGAGGCATCATGTTTGTGAAGAGCAAAGTGCGGTGATGCCCCTCCTGCTGCTGTTTATCTCATGCTGATTTGCACCAGCCTATGCAAGCTCAGAATCAGGCCCTGTTCTAGAACTCCTGAGCAAGCCAGACCACCATGGATAAATATCTGAGTGATGTTAGAGACGTTATTTATGCTGCTGCTTCACAACTGGATCTGAACATATGGGCGGTTGTTTATAAATCCCTCTGGCATTTTGTTTTATTGTGAGGGTTTTAGGAAGTGATTTGATATATATCTTGCCTTCTCATGTTTGTCATGTCCTTGAAGGTTTTATCCATTGCTGGTTTCCAGTGTCAGGCCCTGAACTGTGGTTACCGCTTTCGCTGCTTGCAAAATTGGGTAGCAAATTCCAGTTCCCATTATTTTGTAAATTTGTGAATGACAATGTGGGTGCTTGTCCATTCTTCTCCTTTTCACTGCAAGATAAAACACTGCAAGTGGCTTCTTCAAAGAGGGACCATGTAGAAAAGTCACATGTGTGAAGCAATGCTAAACAAATGCTGACTTTCACCATGCTAGAGCTGGTTAAACATTATGGAGCAGGACCTCGGCTGGTACAAACTGGCATATCCCCATTGAATTCACTGGTGCTGGGCTGGTTTGCATCAGCTAGGCATCTGGCCACCCAAATTCATCCCTGGCATAACTCTTCTGACTTCAGTGGGGCTGTGCCAATTTAAATCAGCTGAGGACCTTGATCAGTTTGCTCCCCAGATACTATTTTCTTTGCATGGGTTACCTGTGCTTAATGCTTTCATCTTCTTAGGATGACACAGTCGGCCAAATATATCCTGCTACAATACTGAGTCATGCCGGGGTGAATTTGACCCAGTTGGTCTTTGTGGGCCTGACTCAAAAGGACAGAATCACTCTGTCTTCAATGTGATTCAGATCAGAGTTGATGTATTTTCTTTTTCTCTCCCACAAGAGTTTTCTCACATCAGCTTCTCCTAGCACCGCAATCAAAAAATTAACTTGAGGGAACTTTCTTTTAGAGTAATTTCTCTAGCTTACCAGACAAGCCAATTTATAGTGGATAAAATGTCATCCGTATATCACTGCTCTGAAGTCTATATTCCAGAAGAGCTTAGCTGGATTTGCTCAGCGGCTACAAAGTCCAATCTAAACGGAGATGGCTGAAGCTCACAGAGCTTTACAACGTTTATAGGCTGTACTTTCTTCATTAAAATTATGGAGGTGGGCCCAGAGAGACATATTTTTGAAAGGTCATAACTATAAAAACATTATGAACATAAATTTTAGCCTTTTTGCTATTTCTTCAATGTTTGATGAAAAGGCAGCCTCTGCCAAAATAGGAAAGGCTGCCCATCTGCTAGCTGTCCCCCATCAGAAATGGATGTTTGTATGGTCTTTCCTCATTCAGTCCACAGGGCAACAGTTGTATCAGTCAAAGTTCAGTGGACTCAGCTTAGCTGAAAGAGTTGTTGGCTAGATTCATTTTGAGCCGGGTTCTCAAAAGGCTAAGGCTATCTGATCGCAGGCTCCATTCTGGATGGAGTGAGTGCCAGGTTAGAAAACAAGAATGCAAGCACCAAAACCATATGTATTACCACCACTTTCATTAACCCTCCTGAAACAAGTTTGACTAAACTGATTGCAAAAACAGTTCCAGCCAGCACAGCTTTGTCTACACTGTGGTTCCCAGCAGTTTTAAAACTCATTTTATTTTGTTGGGGGTGATATTCGCATATGGAAATTGGCTTCTATTACATATAGACCATGACATCGGGCATGGTTATATGAATATGAATGTATAGCATAGCATGGAAAAAGACCCCTATTTGCAGGAGCAAATTGTGCCTGAACAATTGGGCTCTTGAATAGGAACAAGGAGGTTTTGAATACAGATTATTTTTTGCAATGTACTTTATGCTGAAAAATATCCAGTAAAAAAGGTAAAAATTCCAAGAAAAGCATCATTACAAAATGATTTCTTAATGAAAACAGTCTCAGTAAATCCTGTGGAATTTCATCAACAGCTATGTAGTGCCGCTTAAATATGTGCCTTATTGTACTTATTGGTACTACTTGTGTGCTTGCAGTTAGGTATGTGCTTAAATGTCCTGCTGAACTGAGGCATACAGGAGGCAAAGTGTAATCTCCATTGTGCTGTTTTACTTCAGAGTTATAGTCCAAGTTTTGCCATGGATTCACCCATTTGCCTGGGGCAAATCGCTTAGGAGCAGATTTTGCCACCCTTACTTGCATTGTGTAGTATCTTGCTTCATGAATAGAGTGGCTTCACTGAAATCAGTATATGTAAAAATGGCAGAATGAAGCCCATAATCTTTCATGCCTCAATTTACCAAACTATAATATGGGTAAAGTAGTACATACCTACTTCACGCAAAGTGCTTGTGAGGGTCAATGTGTATAAGAGTTCTCGTTATACTTGGATGAGGTACAGAGAAATTATCTGACTTGCTCCACCTCCAGCAATCTCTGGCAGCATTAGGGATAGAACCGAGGAATCTAGACTTCTAATCCTCTGCTGAGTGGAACGTATTTCAGAGTGTCATGATGTACCTAAAAAGGACATTCTAACCACCTGAAAACAAACATCAACACAGCTCCAGGCAGCTGGGAAACCTCGTGAGAGTTTTTCAGCAGTACCACAGCATGGGAGTGCAAACACACAATGCATTTCAAACTGAAAATGAAATGAACCAATCTGGTGGATCCATCAACATTAACTGCAGCCACATATTTATAATGCCTTCTATCTGGCTTATAATCAAATGCAGAGCTTGCCTCTTTTCCTCAGTCATTTGTTCAAAGATTCTTGTAAGAAGTAGAAAACATTGTAGGAGACATAATTGAGCTTTTTTTCCTTGTAATTACAAAGAGTATTGGCCAAATTGATCAAAACGATCTCCCCAAAGTGATGAAGAACATGAAAATAACAGCACAACAGAATTTAAAAATTGGGATACTAAAAGCAAATGGGGAGTTTAAGCAAAACAGTTCCATAAACAGGTACAAACATATTTAATAGGGCAGTGCCAGGAGCCAATAAAACCTGGAGCAACATGTTTTCACAAGAAAACAAAAATGAATTTGTACACCAGGGAACGCAAAAAGGATGTAATTAGAAAATGGAGATAAAGAAACAACTTTTTAAAAGAAACGCTTTGCTCCAGTGCTCAGATTCATTTAAGCAAGTTTTTCTGTGTGTTAATAATTAGGGATCGAATTATCTTCTCAGTTACATTGGTGTAAATCCAGAGTTTGGATGTTCATTTTTAATTATTTTTTGTAAACGTGTTCAGAGACTAGCAGGTATTTTAGATGCATTTTGTGCTATTATAAGGTGCAGGATTTACATTGCTGGAGAGTGAAGGAGAGGTACAATCGTAGAGTAAACTTCCATAGGCTTCCTTACCAATGTGTTTCCAATCTGATCTGGAATGACCTCATTTAGGACTGAGGGCATGGTATGTTTTCAATGTCCATTCAAACCTTTACCCCACTACCAGCTCTATAGTCAAGTTGTTAGTTACCTACATCAAAAAAATCAACATCACAACTGTATTTTAAAATCTGGGCCAAGGCCACTAATTAATTTTACAAAGACCAACAAATATCTTTCAGATGGCAACACTTTAAAACAGGCTTAAATTTACATCATCAACCTACAGCTACAAGCAAAATGCTTCATCTTCCATTAGCAATCTTCTGAGCTACACAGCTCCATCCCCCATCCCAACATCTCCCCAAAGCTTATAATTGACAGTGGCTCTTGGAAGCTGCACTGTGGCAGACTATAGTTAAGTGTAATGCTGAATGACACCCAATATCTCAAGTCTGTTTCAGGAGTAGTTCCCTTGGACTGCATAGGTGAAATTGGACCCAGTGCTGAGGATCAATGCAAGGCCAATATATATCACTGGAGTCTCTTGTAGGTCTCATTTTGAGACCAAAGATGCTTGCCATTCTGGCTAGATGTTTGCAAAAGTTATAGTCACTATCTTTATGGAAGAAGAAAGGTAGTTCCCAAGATGGAAAAGAGAAGGGGGAGAAAGTTCCCTAGACTTATTATGGATTGTCCTTCAGTTGATGGCAGTTTCATCATAGGATAAAGCCCATGCTGTGTTGCCCGGGCTGAGGATGGAGAGTGTAGAGAAATGCCATATAAAAGCTCTTCCACAAAACACCAGGCAAATTTTTCTGGTCCATGTTGTGCATACTGCACAATTTCCAAACTGCAGAATGTAGTCTGGAATTGTCCTTGCCTTATCTCCAATGGACATATCCTGGCCGGTGAATGTCTGTGGACTGAAGGGGAACACAATCTCTGGTTATAATTTCATATGTGTTGCGGAGTGGATATTTATACCATCAGTTCCATTACAGCCATTGCCAGGAGAAAATATCTTTGCTAGACATTTTCCTGGTTTCATTACATTCCTTGGCACCAGAATTTCATTGCTTCCTTAAAGATGAAAATGAGGATTAAACATCCTAGCCCAGATTTGCAGCTTGGAGTCAATGGAACTACGTCAATTTATGCCACTTGAGGATCTAGCTCTATATTCCTATAGCATTTTCCACACTTGGTGGTTTGATTATGTTGATTTCATATCTCAACATTTTATAACTACAGCAACCAGTGGGAGGCAACAGAAAGACTGAGTTAAAAAGTGCTGCCTATTAAGAAAGGTTATATTAGCACACCTTATTACTTTCTTTATATACTGTAGTAGGCAGTAAAATGTTAATTTCTCATTCTCATGAGAAACATTGTACCCAAATGCAGAGAAAGTTGAACTCAGAATTAGCTCTTAGTTCTTGCAAAGTCATTTAATGGGCACTTCTTCCTATAGACTCTTTTCCAACTGAGATGGTGAAATTGGTAACTCAGTGACTAAGAAAGTGTCTGGTGTGTCTTCTGCCTTATTAGCTCATCTCCTGCTGACACTTGGCAGGGGCTATTGATCTCTTCCTTCCTGAACCTCAACTAGTAATTTCCAAAGTCTGTCTTTCTTATGGCTGTAAATGTTGCTGTCTCTGCATATTTAATTTCAGTTCATACTACATCTTCCATTGAAATTTGTTCAAACCTCACAAAAAGGGAAAATGAAGATGATGTTCTGGCATCTGTCTATCTTTCTTAAGTCAAGAGAAGAAAACTCAACTTGATTTTGACACATCCCCATTTATTTATTCTGTATTCCTTTAGCTTAAACTTGTTTGAATGGAGGACTCAGGGGTCCATTTTTCCTCTCAATGTGGCAGTAGAATTGCATGTGTAACTCCCTTTAACCCCGTTGGGAACTACAAACATCCCCCCTACGCACACAGATAAGAATAGATCCCCCACATGGTGTGAACTATTAGGTTTGCAAAGCTTGATGCATTTATGGTTTCTATAGTAATTATCCCTTTATGTATTTACAGAACTGATACAAGGCACAGGGTGGCAATACAAACTTCTCAATATCCTGCTGCTGTGCCTCCATCCTGATCTGGAGGTGCTTGTAATAGAACTGGGAGGGAGTGTATGGGTGTAGGAGGACCCACCTCTGGGAGAACGGGGGCAATTTAGCCTCCATAGTGTGCTCTCAATCCTAGTTTCTATGCTGAGACAGCTGATTGTAAAGAGAATGGAGAGAGAGAGCAGCACATCTCATCTGTATGAGGAGAGAAAGTGATCACTTGTCTACTTCAGAATTCTGACCATCTCTGCTGGTCACTTCAACCAACAACTCCTCATGTTCCAGTGGAACCAGTCCAGCTCCTTTAACCATCCTCCCAATTTAAATTCTTCAGAGCTGGCATCATCTCTGCTGCTATCACTGCGCCCTGTCTGTATAAACAATGTCCTCCTTGAAGGACAGCATGGAGGCCTGAAGATGTCTCATGGAGTGCTCCAGTCAAATCAAGGGTGAAATTCACCCCTATGCAGAGGGCTCGAAAGTGGGATGCAAGTGTTGCTCAGCTCTTGTGCTGCCCCTTGGCACAAGGGTGAATTTCATCCTCATTTCCACATCTTGCTTGATAATCTTCCCTCAGACAAACTATCCGGTCCCCTCCTTAATACAAAATCCAAGTCTGACATAGGTCGATTATAATCGGTATACATAGTTCAGTATATTTGCTGAGCCATGACCATTATCCCTAATAAAATATGGTGACTGAAAAACCTAATACCTGTGCAGCCTAGGGAAAGTCAGTAGATGGGTCAATCTTATTAGTCACAGTGGCAGACGGTCCATGTAATTTAATAACATCAGGTGACCCCTGATACCCACAGGCTCATCGACCCCACCCAGCTACCACAATGTTGTGTCACCCCTGGAAGTACCAATTCCAGAAAGTGGTGACATCCCAACATCAGCCAGGTAGCAATGACTGATGGTATGACATCACCCTGCAGGATACTGCTTGACCAGTGTATTTCAGTGTGGTATCCAGAAGTTTGGAAGGACAGGGTTTTTTTTCCAAACCATCCCACTTATGAATTTCCTTCTGTTTGAAAACACATGTACATCATGACTGGAGTTTGCTTCATTTGTAGTCGGTAGCTTCCTTTATTGTGAGTGGCATATTACGGTTTTGCCTTCACCCTTAATCAAACAAACTTTAGCTTAAATGTTTCCTTAAACTTACAATCTTTTACAATTATTCTGATTATACATGGCGCCTTCTATAATCCACTGCATAAGTAGCCTGCTGCATCACCCCATCAATTCCTCCTATCATGCCAACCCCACATTTTTCTTCATAAATTGCAGGCAGAATGAGCAGGGGATGGAAAATATACTGATAAAATAAAAACCTGATTTTATTTTAAGATCAGAGTACTGATTTATGGAAGTCTCTATTGCCTTAAAATCATTCCACTCTGACACCTGGGAAAAAGGAAAGAAGGCAGTTTCTATGCTAAAATTTTGAAAAAAATCACCACTACTGGCAAGGTATACATAGACTCCCCTCTCCTAGTCAATATAATGATGCACTGATTTGAATTATTAATGTCTGGAGCCAAAGGGGGAGAGAGGTGGAGTACACCTATTTCTTCATCTGTTGGAGGTGTGCACAGAGATGTTAGACTGTGGCCTGATGTCTTCATTTACATTTCTGTTGTAATGAATGTCCTGGAACCTATACAATTTCTTTACCCAGCTGTAACATTACTGTGTTCATTGTCTACAATACAATTGGGTGAACCAGTTGGGATAAAATAAGAATCCAACCTGAAACCAATCTTACAAACCGGACTTGAGACTTAAAAAGAATGAATCGAACCTTTTTCTCCAAAAAGAGTTGTAACCATCTGGTAGCTGCTGATTTTGATTCTGGTCAGCACCAGAAGAAGATATTCTGTGGGACAGGCTATTAAAATGACCATAAACAGCGGACATTGGAAATCTTGCAAGGCGGTCTGTTCAACACATCACTTTCATCCTGATTTCTAGGCCAAATTTCCATCTTTAGTGTCTTGAGCTTTGGAGAAATAGCTGAACTTCTAGATGCTTCGCTAATGGAATTTCCAAACACATCCCTAGTTCTTCCATCCAACAAGCTTTCTGACTATTCTAGGCACTGAGCAAAGCTTTTGAAACTGGATGAAGAGTGAAAGCACAACAGCTCAAATTGACAATTTGTTTCCACATCCCGAAGACAAGAGTTTGTATTAATTAACTTTAAAATGATTGTGGCCTCATCCTGATTTCATTAAAATAATGAGAAAAAATCTGAGTCAGGCAAAAATGCCACTGGTACTAGCTGGAGGTTTGCATATAATTAAGCATTGAATCAGTCCTGAATAAAGGCTTCAGGGTTATGCCCAGTAATAATATTTTGCACATATATCATCATGCCTTTCCTCTGACGATCACAGTACTCTTTACGATCATGAAATGAATGAAGACTTTGAAAGCCATCACGAAGAAGATGGTTATAATTATTCCCACTTCATAGAATGAGGATCTGAATCTTTGTGCCCAAGTGTATTTAAGCACCTAACTCCCATGGGAATTAATGGGAATTAGGCACTTAATTAGACACTGGGTCAATGATGTTAAGTAACCTAGCAACTGTCATGTAGCAAATCAATGGCAAAGTCATTACCAGAAACCCAAATGTCCTGACTCTGAGTCCTGTGTGTTAGCCAGATACCATTGTGATGGGTTCCCTATAAGAACCCAGAAAGAAGAGAGTCGCCACAAGCCTATTCCTCCATTCCCAATGGGAACTCAGAGATATTTGTTTCAGTGCAGCAGAAACATTGCAACAGATACGGATTATACATGACTCATTGTCAATCAAGACTATATTGCTTTGCTGAGAACTGATGTCAAACAACTGTGAATAAGACTGCAGGTCTGTTGCTTTCACATGACAGCTAAGCTGAGAGCAATGATCAGATGTATGTATGTTTGGAGATGAGTGCAAAATTTGCTCTCTCTCCCCAAATTGAGAAAAATGAAATGAGAGCTATAACAAGCAGTGTCACAGAGGTGACGTCGGCGTTGAGTCAATTACTCATGCTCACATATCTTGGGCCTTCAGCTCTTTGCTGTTCACAAAGGGAAGTTGGTGCATGTGTTACTTATTTTGACCCTAACAACTGAGACCAAACCCCCAAACTTCTGGCCATTCCCAGCAGGCTATCAAATACCACATCCCCATATGTGATAAATGTTCATCATTATAGGCCGGCCAATTCTGATCAAGCTAGATAAGAAGGGTAGGGGAAGAATGATTATATTACATGTCAGAAAGAAGTATGCCTCATGCTCACCTTTGTTCGACTTCCCTTCTGATTCCCTTTGTACATATTTTAATGCATCATCTTTTCTCTGTTGGCTATAATGAGAGTCCCAACCCTTCTCCTTCTCTCCTCTCCATCAGCTCCTGAACTCGGTCACTGCAGACTTGGTTAAAAAAATTACAGATCTGATGGGGCAGGTTGCCCCCACATCCATGTTGCTACTCTGCATGTGACTTCAGAATGAGAATTGGACTTGGGAAGCCTAAAAAAAATACAAACCCCACCAACCCTGTTTTATATTTTGCAAAACTCAGTTGTTATTGGCAACCATTGAGAATAGAACTAAATAGCGACACGGTATTCATACACTTGCTGGAGGAATTTGAAATAGAAATCTTTGTCTCTCCACTTATGTAAAGCTGTTGTTCCCTGCTTCAGCATTGTATCTGAACAGCATCTCCCTGAATGGATTCTCTTTTTTAACTAAGAATGGCTGTTTCCACAGTCGTATTCATCTGCCTTGACAGAGTGACAAAAAGAGCTGCAGAATTCCCACATCCTAGGGCTCTTTTGCAGACCCCTGACAGTTAAACCCTTCTTTTACATGTTTGTGAACAGCATATTACCTAGAATTCGCATTTCTACTTCTTGTTGGCTTTATGCCTGTCATATGGAGATCACTTACTTTAATAAACTAATGCAAATACTGTAATAAGAATCATAGCTGCTGACTACACATAGGTGTTGTGAAGAACGGATAATGTTTAATGTGTTAATGAGATCATGGGGCAAAATATGTTATAGAAGTACAAAACTGTATCCCTCCCAACCCTATGTTCTGTACTGTAGCTCCCTTCTAAATTTAAGTCTGCAATCTATTATCATGAGCAGCTGCCAAATCTACTGGATGTTATTGATTGTGTTGGGTAAGATCTTCTTTATTCAAAGATGTTCCAGCGCTTTCTTGAGAAGGGAAATGGCTGCTTGGGGAATGCCTCTGTTTCTCAGATGGATGGAAGATATTTCTTTGGCCACTTCAACTACCACTGAGCAGGATGTGTTTAAAATCATATTCAGCTTCATATTAAATATTAAATAGAATAGCTGCTAAAAATAAAGTTACTTACATGATTCTGATTAAATGTTTTCTGGTGAGCAAGGATTCATCAGATTAAACAGGGAACTGTTTCTAAGACCCATTATAATTGTGAGGTTTTAAATGAAAATTGAAGAGAAATTATTTGAGGGCCATCAGTAATGGAAAGCTTATAGGCAGCTTAAAAAGAGGAAAATATAATTTTGAAAGATAACATTTAATCTCACTGGGTTTCTTGGTCACTCAAATACTGGTGAAGGTAGGGAACTAGCTGAGCTGTCAGTGAATTCACTGGTCACTGCTTTGTCATTTACTATGAAAGATCAAGCCACAACAAAGTCTTCTCCAAAATTTATCAGACAAATGAAAATATCTGGGAGAACGTAATGTACTCTGTGACATCCGTTCAAAGGCAAATGACAATGTCTGTAAGGGTGAAATGCACCCTGTGCAAAGAGTTAGCACAAGGCATACGAACCATTTAAATATTTCACCCTATCGATAAGTATTATGTTCACAGAGAAACAGAGAAAGTAGATAAAAAATAAAATGCCCTAGCTGGAAGGTTGCAATGGAACCCTTCATTACTTCTTAGAATTACAAACACAAAATCCTAAAAACAGGGAGGGACTAAGCAGGCTGCTCCATAAGGCAGAGAGAGGCACAGCTCACCCCACCTTACTGTATGTTGGCTCTTTGCAGACTGACTGCTGCTGGGCCTGCTTCCCTTCAAATCCCCATGTCTGCAAGCAAAAACACTAGAAAATCTACAAAAAGGAACAATCTTCATCCGCTGTTCAAGGGCTTTTCCATCTTTCATTTCACCTGTTCTACCCTTTTCTGCTAGGGTTTCCATGTATTCAAACCAGATGTCTACACGGTAAAACTCCTGCACTTACTGCATTTCCACTGGGCAGGTTTCGGGTTTCAGACAGCACCCTGGTAGTCAGTTCCTGAATCTCACAAGGTAGAAATTATGAAATAACTATCCGCTGCCGTGGGGGTGACCTACAACCATTCAGACTGGAGGAGAAGTCAGTAACTTATATCTCCAATAAACATTTAAGCTACTTGTATGAGTATTTTGCTAAGGCAGATGGAATGGTTGGATCAATTGAGAGTGCCAAGTGTTTTTGTCCACATTCTAACTCCGATTGATAGGTTTTATTTTCTCATCATCTTCCTCTGTTTTTCTCTCATTTTTAAAAGAATCATTTATTTCCAAACAGACTTCACTCCCTTGCCACCTTCCCCTTCTAGCTATAACTAGTCACAATTATCTTGGTAGATTTCCTGTGCACATGACAAATATACCTCATTCCCTTTTTAACAATCCTGCAGCCAATAAAAGACAATACAATGTGAAATGACACGCAAATTGTATCCCCAAGGAGCGGTAAAGCACTAAACTACTGCTCCATGTGATAATCAGATAAGATTTTTGCCTTTAAACAAATAACCCTAGTTAACAAAGAAGAATATTCAAATTGTATAGCAATGTATTTGAGGAACATAGGGAGCCTGTTTAAAGCTAATGGGCTATATTCTGTGCTCAGTAGCACCAATGTAAATTCAGAGTAACTCCATCTAAGTGAATGAGTTTACTCAAATCCTGAGAGCAGGATTTGAAAGTGTCTCCACACTAGAACTGCTGTTTTTGTGTGTGTTGGGGGTGGGGAATAGCTTTAATTTCTGTTAAAGCTTTGTGTGAAAACAAGAAAGTTCCCTTTATTCCAGCTAATAGACACTATAAATAACATAAAATTGGCTCTTTTGCCTCACAGTGGATGCTAGCTACCTGCACTTAACATTATTTTGTTTTAGAAAATATGTGAGAATTTCCATGTGAGAAAGACGAGTGCCAGTGTTTCAGAATTGCCAGCTCAATGGATGGAGCAATATCTGGGGTCACAAGGAAGATTTTAAATCACCCCTTCTCTTAAGCGCACACACACACCAACACCAAGGGCTAGGCCCCTGATGGTGTAAATCAGCATATCAGATCAATGCTGAGAATCTGGCCAACATTGAACCATCTCTAATATTTATCATCCATTGGAAAGACATTTTCTGCGCCTGTTTTCATTATATTTTTGGATTTTAGAGGAACCCGTCTTTGCAGCTTACTAAGCATTCTACTGTCCAAAGTAGGGGAAAGAAAATACAATCACTGCTAGCTGTAATTATGGCACCAGTATGCTACTTAAAGGTGAATAATTACTGCATCACATTATTGAAGCGGGCGCTGCAGGTTAAAACAAAGGTATAAACTCCCAAAGATACCTTGGTTCTGTAACATGACTTTAAACTCAATAGCTGAACAGCACGTATATAGGCTATGATTTTCATTTGTCCTCTCAGGATTGATTTTGTCAGTCTCTTCGGTACAAACTGAGAGAAGATCAGACTTTGCATTTATGGGATGGGATGGATCTTAGCCGTAATATCAGACAAATGTTTTCATCACCTTGAAAAATACATATCTTACTGCATTAGGAAAGTCACCAGCTAGTTCCAAAAACCAGGCAGCAGCCCACAGGGACAATGCTGAAGCACAGAGGATCCAAACACACTGCACTATAGAGACAGCTCTGCTCCTGACACTAAAGCTCTTTCACACCTTCATTCCCCAGGGGGCGGGGCTGGAAATAGCGCCAACAGCCTTTCACCATTAGGTCACTGATTTTAATCCAGTCTAAGCAGGTCATGAATGTAGACCCCCAAAGGGGCTAATCCCAGCCCCCAATCCCATTGCAGAACTGGTGTGGTTCTGCGGTGGATCTGCCAGAGGGAGGAGGTCAGACTGGGGAAGCTCTGCAAAGAGTTCTTTGGGGTCCTGACACACTGCCATAGCAACGGGGCCCATTGCTCCATTGCATGTGGTGAAATCATTTACATCTGGGCAAAGCAAGTGCAAAGTAAATACAAATTGGCATCGGGTGTGTTCTACACCCACTTTGCACTGCTGTCAACAGCCACGCAAGGTGTCAGGCAGGGGCGAGTCAGACCCATAGTGTCTGGGGTAGGGCTGGTTGGAGCTTTGAGGCAGTCGGGGGAAGCTTACTTTGTCACTGCCCACTGGTGGGTCTCCAGTGACCTTTCCATCTAAAAAGCTCAATCACTAAAAACAACGTTGGTCAGTGGCAGCGACCGTCAGATGCTCAGGTGTTGCATCTCAGGTGGCCCCCTTGACAGATCTGCATCTCTGGCCTCCACACTCTGCTACAGCCTGAGATGGAGCAGGTTGGCTTCTGAAGCAATGAGTGAGGCCCAGCAAATCCTGCCCACCACCTCGTCAAAGGTCTGGGTGTTGCAAAGCAATTCCACCTCCTCCCTAGCTCTGCTGATCACCAAGAACGGGCCTAGTCCAGCAGTCCCTGTGCAGGCCGAACTCACATTATCTATAGCGAGAGTTCTGCTGCTCCAAGGATCAGGCCTGCTAACAACACATCATTTTTATTTTGCTTGGTCCTTCCAGCCTGGTCTTCATTTCAGTGCAGCCCCGGCCAAGCGCCCATCGCTATTAAGTCTCGCCAGTATTGAAAAAGTGCATCTGATGATAGTCTTTAAGAGGAAGTGAAAAGATTTTTGTCCTCTCTGTTCCAAAGCAAAGCTGCCTCCCACGTAGCATGGTATCCTCTGCGAATCATGCACTGACAATGCATGGCAATCGTGCCTCCCCAGAAAAAGCACAACGTCATATCTCGGGGAAGGGCTGCCTGCTGGCTATGGGAACGCAGGGTGTGTATGGTGGGACTGTCAATAGCGGATGAGTGCTGGGCCTGGGGATCAGACAGGGAATTGATTGATCTGGTAGCTTTCATACAAGTAAAAGGGAAGCAGGGAAGCTGCCAAAGGTACTGAATGAAACTGAACATTAATAGTGGGAAAGGCTGGCGATCCCAATCCTGTGCTGAGGCTCACTCATGCCTGTAGCTGCCTTGCTTGTGCCCTCTGCCCTGTGTTGGGGCAGCCAGCATCCACAGGGAGGATGAGCAGGAATTCTGACTCCATTATGGGTCAGCAGTGCTGGATTCCTGTAAGGTGGTTGCTGCCCCCTGTATCGAGCTGTATTGAGTCAACTGCTCCAGTTGTGCTGTGAACTGCAGCACTCTGCAGTGGAGCTTATTTTGCTAGGGGGTCTCTGGGTAGCTATTAACCATGTACTGAGGCATAACAAAAGGCCAATGTGGAGAAACCGCTGCAGTGGTTCCTGATCTTTCGAGGGCTGTGTTGCATCCTCTCATTCACAGTGACTCACGGAGATGGACATGATTTCCAAACCCAGCATTTTTATCAGCCTTGCTCCTTTTGAAAAGTTTGATCAGGAGTAGAGATTGTCAAAAATGATAACCATTTTTCAGGGGCCATTTAAAAAATGTCAGTTTATTTCAAAGATTTCCCATGAACACTTTTTGGAAAAACATTGGGTTTAAAATGACATATGTAATGTAATGCACATTTTAAATTAGGGGAGGAAAGGGCAATGTTCTGTTGGAAAAACATTTCAATTAAAAATTTCTGAGCACCTCTAATCAACGGGTTTGAGTGAGGGAAGCAGCATGGGAATCTAAGTTGCACTCAATTTATAAATGGCCTCCTTTATTGGCTCCTGCCTTTGTGGGTTTACCTGCTGGCATACACAAAAAGCTGCACAGGCACTCACAGATTGTGCAGACACACACCTCACAGCTCCCCAGGCTGCCTACATTGACGTTTTTGAAGAGCTGTGCGCGCTGGCACATATTGCTGTCACCACAAAGGAAGCATAACTGCCTGATTTATGCCACCTGCATTTACCAGTTGCACATGAAAACTTGTTTTCATTTTGCACAACAAACCATACATACAAAAAACCCCCAAAAAGAAAAAAAAAATAACAATCCACCAAGCACAAAATTAGACCCCCATCCCCCTTGGAAATGCCCTTTTCCCTATAAAGTGAGGTCTCCAGGAATGCTGTACTTCATCCCACTTTCTACAACCATCCATTGCATCAGAGTAATCATCATTCAGTTCAAGGCTGATTGGTGGGAAAGTATCATGCCATGGGTTTCCCAGATGGGTCATTGCTGAGTGATTTGAAGTACTCCTACCTCCCTGGCCCTTATCATTTACCCACTAAATAGCTCAAAGTCCCAGGAACTACTCATAAATCCCCATAATCTTCTTCCCTTCCGTTCAGACATCCCCCTTGGAGAAAAGTATCCCTTGAAACTCCAAGCAGATGTGGGACACTATAAACACAATTGAGGGACACACACACAAAAAAAAAGGGGGGGGGGAATGAAAAGTTAATAAAACTCTGTTCTCACTACTTGGGAATTATGTTTTATGGAGGGTAGGGTGGGGCACAGAGAGGAATCAACAATCATTACTGTATATTTCCCCTTCCAGCTATGCTGTGCTGAGAGTACCATCCAGTGCTCATCACAGCAGCTACTTGGTAAGGCAGAAAGGCTCCACTCTTAGCTTGACCCATCCAGTTCCTCCAAGGAGCAGAGAGCATCCCAGCATGCAGAGCCTGCTAGCGCAATGCACTGCTGCTGCAGCTAACTGAATGCAGAAGTGGCTGCAATAAATGATAGTAAGACAAACTGTGAGACTGTGAAGCTTAATTCAGGTTGAGTGGTGCCCCTTTTCATCAAGCACTTGTAGTAGATAGCACAGCTACTGTGATCACAAATGATTCCAGAGCCAGCTGGGAGAAGTAGTGTCACGGGCAATGGTCTCAGGTATTATCGAGATGTTAAGTGAAGGGCCCCCGAGTTGCTGTGCAGAGAGGACTACCTAATGAAGGGTGAGTCCTATGTAGTGTGACTGACTCCCCTCGCTCAGTTTGCCGTGGTCCTGACCGTGTTACAGTGACCAACGGTTTCAAGTCCTTCAATCAGTACCAATACTCAATGTCTTTGTTACAATCCGAGTCTTTATTCAATACACAATTCCGATGAAAATATAAGAGAGATAGAAAGAGAAGAAATCCTGAGCAATTCAGGATGTAAGCGATAGGAATGCATGCCTAAATTGTCGCGAGTCCCCCGATAGTACCTCAATACCCCAATCGTGGCTACAAGAGAGACCGCTACAATAGCTGGTCCTATGTTACCTCACTTGCCGTGTTCAACAGCGACCAGTAACAGTCCCTAACTATACTTCTTGTGCCTTAGGCCTGCTATGCCTGCTTCCTGCAGATAGCCCCCAGCCTCACGGTAACTCTTACCCGTGTCCTCAGGACGTTTCAATCTCACCTAGTCTCTGAGAGAAAGACTTTTCCCCTTGAAGCAATCTTAACCTAGTCTTCTGTTACTTGTCTAAAGGTATCAGAGGTTCCCTACTTCCACGAACGGCTATGCCGCTCGGCAAAGAGCCCTTTGGTCAGGAAGGCCACTCCTGCTAGGCCTAATACCTAATTACCATAGTCAGTCGCAATATACTTAATCTTTGATTCTGTCTCAATCGGTCATTGATCTGATTCTGTTTCAATCTGCTCTGCTCTGTTCTGCTGTGCTTCAAGTGCTGTTTCTCTTCTGGGCGAAGTCCAGAAGTCAAGGGGTCGAGAAGGGGGATGTGTTGACTATCAGCCTCTCTTGTGATGATTACATCCGAACACACCACACTCCTGACCCGTTGGACTCTGTCTTTTATCTGATGTGGACCTTAGTCGAGCCAATGCTCGGTGTTACTGGTTGGTTAGAATTTTGGTCTAATTAGATGGCACTTGATGGTTGGAACCAACCATTGGCTTCCGTTGGTGCATTTAGCATATTGGTTTGGTGCCCCTATTTATGCTAATTATATCCTATATACAAAATCGAAACTTAACTCTATCCAAGGAAACAAAACTTATCTGAAGACACGCGCTAAGAGGGTGACGTTCACACATCTCTCATCTGTTACACTCGGCCGCCACACATTCTATTATTCTATTCAACAAGCAGCCATTTGGCTGCATGTGAGCCGGGCGCACAGCGCCGGGCCTCACAAGTAGCCCATCCTTGTAACCCCAGCAGAGATTTTTATCCTCTGAAAGCACCTCCTTAGTTCTCCTCTTGTCAGCCATTCCCTAGTAGAATGAAACACTCTCCTTATCCCCTTCGGGAGGCCTGTTCCTTAGCTTAACCCTCCATTGGCACCCCCCTAACGGCAAACAACACAGATATTGTCTCTGATGTTAAAATGTGTCGATATTGACTCTGTTCTGGGTTTCAGCGTCTCCATTGCTAGGAAGAAGAAAAGGTAACATCCAGAATTCCCCTCTGCATCACGTGCCTAGATCCCAGATTGTTAGGGGACTGATCAGCATTCAGATAAAACTACATTCTAAGAGAATGCTTCTCCTACCTTACTCACTTATTGGTCTTGTTCATCATTTCCCTGCTAGACTTCGTCTTTACTAAGGCATTTCAAATGGATGCATTTCTCCATTCAGAACACTTTGTTGTTGTATGTTGAGAAGCTGCCTGTATTCCTTACTTATTGCAGGGGTATTGTGTTTACGAAAGAGAAACTTCTGGGAGGAGTGAGTGTAATACCATGAAGCCTTTACCCCCAAAGTATTAGCTGTGTGGCAAGGAAAGTGTAAACAGAAAGGAGGCTTTGTTGCAATAACAAATTAATTCCTACAGCTGTTTGGTCCTATTGCATTCTGCAAGGCACTCCCTGCTGTGCTAGCCTACCTCTCCAATGTGCAAGTGTATGCAAGCACACCTCCCAAAATGTTAATCCAAGTTCTCTGCATTACAGTGCACACCAACAATGTGCACACAAGTGTAGCATGCAACAACTGAGCAGGCTCTGGGATCATGAACTACAGATCAAGAGGCAGTAATCCTAGGAGGGGCTAGGAGTAAAAAAACAAAACAAAAAAAACTAAAGATCTCAAAGTGCTTTATAAATATTTAATCAGTAAGACACTCCTGTGAGACAGCTAAATATTATTAACCCCATTTTACAGGTGGACAGAATGGGGGCAGAGAGTTTAAATGAGTTGCCATGAGTAAGTAGCAGAGCTGGAAACAAACAGCTCTGTTTTCTCTAAGAGTCTCAACTTCCTAGAATTCTGCTATTACCAACCAAAGGACAAGATATACCTCAACTGGACCAAAGTAACTATAACAAGTATCCCTGCAATAAAGTGGGTCTACTCTGAAAAGCAACCCTGTGAAAATAGGATTACATTTATTATCCCTCGATGATTTCTTATCACAGACAAAAGAAGCTTTGGCTGTTTCCTGACTACAGCATAACCTAGGATCTGAGCCAAGCCAGGGGCTTCCCTTCCAGGGTATTCTCACCTGCAATAAAGCTTTTGGAGGCTAAATTAGGCCCTCAGTGACATCCTGTGCAGCTCCTTGTCCTCGGTGGGTTTGCACAGGTGTAGCTGATAGGAATTAAGTGAATAATTGTACGGATGATGCAAAGCAAGGGATAGAAAACAGCTGTGTCCTGCTTAGCTGTGTGCACTGCAGGGGCAACAAACAGTCAAAGTATATTGTCCTCAGAAATCATGCAGCTAGGGCAATAACAGGAGATCTCTCGAGCGAGAAGGTGCCGGTTGTACACGGGCAGAGCCAAGCTACCCTGGAAGCTGTATTTTATCAGCGCTGTGGTTACCACTTTCCCCAGCCGCCCCTCCCAAATGCTCTGCTAGACAAGTGGGCTGCAAGTGAGAGAAAGTGTGAGTCTGGCCCCTTTTTTCCTTCTTCCCTAAATACGCCCCATTCACAGCTTTCACATATGTTGGCAGGACATGTACGTGAATCTGACCGTAGGATTTACCTCAGGGCTGCTGCTGAGAATGGAATCATCAACCCCAATTATTGCTACCTCCTTCAGCAGGGGACTCCTGTAAGGACAGGGAGCCCTCAGGGGAAGACACCAGCAATGTCAGCAGCAGTAGAGCCTAGTGACGCAGCGGGCATTGACAGACAGCCACATCAAAATAGCTCCCAGTCATCAGATTCGAGCCAGTCACAAATACAGTTCTGCTTCTGACAGTTGGACGGGCGGGAAATTAGAGGAGGAAAGATAAAGACACCTCCAAAATCTCAAATCAATTAAGGCCAGGCGAGCAGTTAGCAGAGGAGGCTCCCGTGCTGCAGAAGAGCCAACCTCCAGTAGCAGAGGACCACAATAGGCTGCTGCTACTTACACGGCTCAGGAGCGGGGAAGGAGAGGAGCTGGCTGGGGAGTCTATGTCATGGAAATCAAAGGCCAGAGCCCAGGCTGCAAGAGAAAAATAGGATGTGGAGTCAGATAATTGAACTGTTTGTTAGGGTAGACGTGCTAATGTGGCTTCCACTTAGGGGGGATACACCAGGTTAAGAGAGCCAGACACTTCTCAGTTATGTTTACACCAGCTTAGGATCTGGGCCAGCACCTCTGCCTGAAAAGAACTGAAATGGGACAGGGTTCAGGGCTAGGCTGTGGCAGATCTTTATGGGGCTGTACAGTGGCATGGGAGAGATCAGCTTAGGAGGGGGCACACCCTTTGGGTGTCCCACATCAGGCCTGAGCACAACTGCAGGCCCTGCCCTAAGGAAAGCACATGAACAGTAACTAAGATGGTCCCATGGGAATAACTGACCTGAAAGGGAGAGAGCAGTCCCCCAGCTGGCTATGCAGGAGGAATACCCCTTAAAGAGGTGTCTGGGGGGTGTACAACACCCAGCACAACAAGGGAGTCCCAGGAGGCACATTCTGCCTTGCCGAGGCTATAGAGCGAGCTATCCTGGCCGCCCATCCCCTTCCGCAGCCATCTCACTGCCCACACAAGGCCTGATCCAAGGAGGGATCCGCCAGCACCGTCGAAGGCAGAGGTGGAAATACACTGAAGCTCAACAGCACAGAATGGTGCCGGAGCACATGCCCCACGCTGAGAGGTTGCCATCATGTCTGTTGTGCATTGTGTTTATGGGATAAGAATTTATTTTAAAAAATGTGCTGCTCCAGGCGCGTGTTAGATGCAGACATTGCTGAGGGTTCCAGAGACAGCTCCAGGAACATGCGTCCTGCTGGTTGGTGCCCGGGGACTGTGCTTGCCATCTCTCCCACAAATCAGTCAGTTCTTCCTGTAATTTCATATCAATAAGGAAAAGCAAATCAATGCACATCGATGCTGTGGTCAGGGAGTGACATACGGTGTTGAGTTACAGTGAGCTATACACAGCTTGAAGCTGCTCTACGTAATATAAAACACCACATGCAAGGCTGAATGTTCAGACAATATTTGAGAGAGATAATTTTGTTTCCCCCAACAGAATTTAGTGTGTGATTTACCCAAATCCCTTTCAAAACATCCTCCACTGAAACGGAGAGTTTGTTCAAATGAAGTGATGGAGGAGCGGGCGGGATCAGACCATCAGCAGGTAAGCACTGAGGTTTCAGGAGATAGTGACTGTGATCCAACCAGTCCCAGCTGAATTCTGTACTGGTTTACACCCTGTGCAATCCCATTGGCTTTACATCTGAAATTAAAAGTCTCTGAGGAAATCCAGTTAACAGGGAAGTGCTCCAAGTGCACCGGAAAAGTCTGTGCCCAGGTTTGGTCCAGATGTCCCAAAGCCAGAGCAGGCAGGCTGGGTTGCACCTGCCCCATTTCTCAGTGGCCTCTGCACACAGCTCAGAATTCGACAGAACAAAAAAGACCAGACCCAACCCAGAAGACATAGTTAAAGCACTGGGTTTGCTTCCCACCAACTTCGCCTGTGAATATGAAGATGATCAAATATGCTGGAGGTCTGGCATATGCAGCCCATCAGCCAGTCTGCATTATTCATGCATCCCACCCATCGCCTCTTCTTATTCCTTAACAGAAGCTTTTTCATGTATACATTAAAGGGCCAGATCCTTGGCTGGTGTTAATAGCTCTATGGAAGCCAGCAGAACTATGCCAATTTACATCAGCTGAGATCCAGCCATAATCCCTTGACCTGCTGGACTTCCAGTTCTGGTATAATCTTGATCCTGCTTCCAATGACTTCTGGAAGGAGACTGGAGAAGGCATGAACCTTTTAGGGGTGACCCTGCACTAACTTACACCAGTGTTACTCTACCATAACTAACTTGTTTCCTGATTTACACCCCTCTAAGCTCAAGGATAATCAGGCCAGACAGTTCCAGCACGACTCACTGATGCTTGTAAATCTTTAAAAAAACAAATGCAAACTATTAATTTCCTTTCAAACTGTGACCATAACATTTTCTGTGTGGTTTGATATTTGCACACAGGCTAATGTCTGTAGCCTTCCCCGGCAGTTGTTTAACATGATCCTCTTCTAAGAGAAAGTAGAATGTTAATGCCAGTTTGCTAACTAGAGGCAGGACATAACTCCCATCTGCTTTGCTTGCCAGACCTACTTTTAACTCTTTTCAGACAGACAACATTATCAAATTCATGTAACACTTGTGCCTTTGTGAGGTCTAGAAATGAATGCCTCAGCTTGTAAATTCCCGCAGGCTGATCTCCTTTATTGTTCTTCCTCAAAGACTCCTTTTAACGGATGGAACTAAACTAAAGGAGCAGCTAAGTAACAAAGTCAGTCTGATGTGCTGCCTATTGATTGTTTAATTGATTAGCCAGCCCGTGTGGATGTCTCCATGTGCTCAGTCACTTAGTGAATCAGGCAAACTTTTTGGACTTGAATTTCAGAACAGTGAAATAATTCAAGATTGTCGTTGTGTAGGAAGAGCAGGTGCTTGGAGCTATCGGCTTACACTTTGCAATGTTTTGTTCATGTATGACTTCTGTGTGGTTTGGCTCTGCAGCAAGTGTGATGAGAATAGTTCCTGTTTATCTCAAACTACATTTACTTATGCAAAATGCAGTGACGTTATTAAGCAAACTAACATATTTGCAACAGGTGTAATAGACGCCGAATGTTTCAGCTTGTTGTGCGATTCTTTCACCCTGCCCAAATGTACCATGAAGTGAAGAGGCTCAACTTGGCACAATACCTGCAAACTAAACATCACCACAAATGGGATCCAACACCCTGAGCTTGATTGCTTCCCCTGAGCTGGATGCTATGAAAATGGACCAGCCTCCTAGTTCAAAGACTTGCATTTCAATGGATGGCAGTAGCTCCTGATGCCTCCTGCAGCTGAGATCTTTGGACTGTATCCCTTGCATTCATGACCACAGAAGGGACACTACCCACTGTCTGATACTATGAATGTGAGGAACCAATAAGCCCATGCCCTTCTCAGTGGAATTTGAGTTTGTCACTAGAAATCTCAGAAAGAGACCTTTTATACAGTATTAGGAGAACAGAGAGAAAGAGGCAGGCAAGCATAACTAATTTAGAACAAGCATGGCTTAAATGAACTTGTCTTGCTGTGTTACCCACAGTAAAACCAATGGGCTGCAGTGGAGAATTTAGTCCCCTTTCCCATGAGTCTCATACAGTGGCCTTCATGGTAGAGTGCTCTCCTGACTTAAGAAAAAAACCTATTTGAATGAACAGAATTTATTTGTTTCAAGATTCCCAGGGAGATACCAAAAATGAGAAGTCCTACAATATAATGACTCCATGCTACAGGATGACTAATACTGGTTTCTGCATATTACCATGCTAAGCTCATGTGCACCTGGGGAAGTGCGCATCAATAATTGTGCTGTGGTTTCTTCCACAGAAGAAAGGTAGAGACCCTGGTAGGAACATAATGTTTGTGCTCTGCAAACCTTCCCACTTCTGCAAACCTTCCTCTGTTACCTTTTTTTTTTAATTTTTTTTTTTAAAAGAATACTAACACTTGCTTAGAAGGCTTGACTCAGGTATGTAACTCTTTGTGCTCAGGGTGAAAAACACTCCCATGCAGAAGGTCTATGGACCACTGAAGTTCCATTTAATCCCAGGGGTGCATTTCATCCTCCAAGATTAGAGTGGAGAATGTTAAATAGAGATTACAGCAAGTTGAACAATACACTACTAGCAATTTATTCATTGAATGGCACCCCTTTTTCTGTACATAAATTGTCCTTAAACAGGCTGAGGTTTTATTCCATTGCAAAATAATTAACTATTTGCAATTGCTGAACAAATATTGTTTTTGAAAACACACTCCAGGCAGCAAGTTGCTTGCAAGCTGTTTTCTGTAACTATTCAATATTTGTGATTTGATAGTCAAACTGTGTTATTGGTCACTGACGTCACACAATCCTGTTTTTCTTCCTTTATTGGATGACCTAACATTTGTAAACTGTCCTCTATAAATCAATATAATTACATCACAAAATGATTGTAGGTTTCTTTTTCAATAAATCCTAGCTATGTGCTGCAAGTTTGCTTCTTACATTCATACACATACAAAAAAAAAAAATCTTTGTTCATGTAAATGTTTGCAAAATGTGAATAAGGCTGGGAAGGATGAACATGCACAAAGCTACATGTCAAAGTTATCAAGGACTTTCCCTTTTTACATTTGATACATATTTTTAGTTAAAAAATTAATATATGTGCAACTATGTCATTCTTTTAAACAACTAGAGGACTTCTCTGAGGACAGGACATGATCAACTCAAATTTGGTTAGTCTCCAAAAAGTACATTTTCTCTGTAGCCGCTCAGCAATAAAGGGTCCTGACTGGGCAAAGCACTTAAGTATATGCCTAAGTCCCATTGCATAAAATAGGAATTTAAAGTTAGGTGTGTGTTTGGCCACTTTGCTGAACAGGGATAGTTTGTTGTCCATAGAAGGATGGACCTGTCCATGGTGCTGAAATTCAGAGTGCATCTCACTGAAGGCAAATCGAACTTTTTTTTAACAATATAATACTCTGATTTAGCAGCAAATATACTCCCTGCTGTCTCTTCATATGATAATATTTTAATATTATTACATCTCATTAGCAATCAAGAGATGCCCATTTTATATAATATAGCTCTGGCATCTCTTCTACATATCCATAGTCTTGTAAAATTAAGAAATGTCTGCACTATGAAGGGAAGCTGCTTCCTTTTTTTAGCCTTTCCCATTCTTAGCAACATTTATATATTTGTCCCAGTAAAAATGACTTCTTGTATAATAAATTACTTGAAGTTGCATTTTTTATCCACTTTTCCACATGAACAATAATGTTGAACTGAATGTCAGTCATCAGACAGACATAATTGGATTTGGAAAGTGTTATATTGTGAATTAAGTTGACTGATGGGGAAATGTCAGTTTTATTAACAATCTTCCTTCAGATGATAATTTTATACCTATAAGAATGAATTACAAAAGAGTACTCGAAGGCATCAATTTGAAATAATGGAGTCATTTTAATAAAGGCTGACTTTTTCTTTTATATTCTTGTTTTTAAATATTTTATCTCCTTGTGAGAAATTGCATCCAATTAGGAGCCAACACCATTGTGAAAAAAATGCAACATAACCAAACAGAGTTAGTTTGCATCACAACCTTCAATGCCCGGGACCAAACTAGCAATGAAAGAGACAAATACTGATCTCAGTAGTATTTACCCACAAAAAACACATGGCTCTTATTCAACTTGGAGTGAAAAGGGGGTTAGAGATGGGTGTTGTAGCTTCTCTTATTAAGAAACTCAAAAATATTTTTCTCTTGCAGCACTGAAGTCAGAAACTGGATGCCTTTATTAATTTAAACGAATAGTGTATACATAGCATGTCCAATTAAATTTCTCTTGGGACACAAATAATAAAGTAATTATTTTAAAACAACCATCATAATAATAATCAGATAAATGTAGTGGCACAAAAGGGCAATCAGAGAACACTTTATCGCTAAAAGACTTCACTATGCAGTCTGCCCCCTGCAAGAAAAGCCCAAACCTTGGTTCAAGTAGGGCTTTGTGCTTATGCCTTCTACTGGCCCCCAGTACATGGGTGAATTTCACCCTCTCTGAATACATTGCTTAGGATGCATGGAAGATCATTGTACCTGCTGAACTAACAGGGAGAAGCAAATTGTAGAGTTGAGAACCTTTCTCTGTGTGTGACCTGACTCCAATCCCCTAGAGAAGAATAATCCATATGCAGAAGCAAACTACAGAGAAGAATGTCCCTCTGTGGAAGGCAGAGAGCATATGGAAATGAACTCTTCACCTCCAGTCCAGCATGCATAATTCAAAGGAAATTTTAATCCTGAATCTGCATTCAGATCCTGAATTTGTGCTTGCACCTGAGCTCTGCCCTGCAGCACATGAGAATGTGTGCATGTACGGTTCTCTTGCATGGCTTCTCCACAGCTTAGCTCTCCTGCAACCGTATTGTACTCTGCGTGCAAACACTGAGATCTGCAGGATCTAGCCCTTGGTGGGATTCCCAGAAGCTCTCACACACTCTGAGTAACACGTAGGTGCTTTGTAAGGCTGCCAGAAATGAAAAGGCGCAAATACTACAAGCACAATTACTTTACATTACAATAATAGTCAAACCACCAGTGTCCAACGCGGCCCCTAAGAGCAGTCCTGTGTAGGGGAAACAGTTAATATTCAAAAGCATGTACGCAAACTGCACATGAACTTTTACTGACTGACTTAGGTGTGCCCACACCCTCTCCCCATATGCAGTCATAGGTCTGAAATTTTGGACAAGAAATTATTGGTGAGCATCAGGAGATACACAATCTTTGCTAATGCATTCTGATATCTGTACACCCCTTGTTACTTCAGTACTGGGGCCTTCATATTCATCTGCCAACGCTCCTCACTATCTTGGTACCCCAGAGCTGAGTTTCTGCACACCGCAAATGAGAGTTGCATTGAATTATGCCAAACTAGTTTTGTGAGGCAGAGCAAGCCCCACCAGGGACTAGAATGATAGCAACAAACTTATTTCTACTCCAGACCTACTAAGTCAGCATCTCAGCTCATCTCCCTAGTGGGGAAATCTTGGTGACGAGCCCATGCTACAACTCAGCTTCCAAAATAATATTTGAAATGTTTCTTCTTCTAAAGTTTGACACAACTTTAATTACTTTGAACACACTCAGGCCCTCTGGAGCAGACGTACACACATCACTAAAATTCTACGTTCAGTTTTACCCTTTGACAGACTTTCTCGTTGATTTTTTATATTGTTCCACTCATTCCTGGAACTGATGAATATATTAAAGTTCTAAGGGAAATGGTAGCTTGATAACACATTCTCCTTCAAAAAGAAACACTCCATTTTTAAAAACATTCACTTCTAATATTGCAGTTGAATAAATCCCAGTATTATATCAGCACAACAAAGCAGGACTGTCTCAATAATTTTTTCTGAATATTATGATAAATAGCAATATCACAGGAGATACCAGCAAACACTGCTCCAATATACAGGATTTAGAATTCAGTTAATTTCTAAACTAACCACTGTAAAGCCAAAGTTATGTGAAAGTCATAGACATTTCTTTATATCAATCCCAAATACATTTAACTGAATCAGTCTTTCATTCATGTATTCATTTATAAATAATTTATTCTGCCTTGCCCCTTTAAGTAGCCTGCTAGCAGCAGAATTGAGAAGAATGCAGATATTAACCACATCACCCTATTAGATTTGCAGACAGGTGCCTGATTATGTTAACTTGCTTTCTCCATCATCTCATCCGTATTCACATATGCTGGTCCAGATATTGAACATAGTTCTATTCAAATGCATCACACCAAATACCAATCGGTTCAGGAGGAAAAGAAGTGCATGACTAAAGCGATAGGGATCTTTAGTTTTCCCACTGCTCTAGTGTCTGTGCCAACTACAAAACAAGAATAGTTGGATGAGCAATAATTTTAAACATAGCCCTGGTCTACACTGCAAACTATTATTGGTATAACTACATTGCTTATTGGAAAATCCACACCTCTGAGCAATGCAATTATACTGACCACACTTCTGATTTAGACAGTGCTATATCAATGAGAGGATTTCTCCTGTCAACACAGCTACCACCTCTCGGGGAGGTGGAGTACCTACGTCAAGCGGAGAAGCAATCCTGTCAGCATAGGCAGCATCTTCACTAAGTGCTCCAGCAGCACAGCTGCACCACCGCAGCGCTGTAAATGTAGACAAACCCTTAGTCTGATCATAAAGTAGTTAATTTGAGACCAGGTTCTGCCCTCAGTACATACATACATCTTCCTCTGATTTCACTGAGTGCTGCATGAGTGTTTCTGAAAGCAGGATTTGATGGTTATATTTATTTTGGTGCAACACCATCAGACAAAATATTAAGCCAATATATTTGACATTCAGTAATAAAATATTCCTCTGTTTGTTCCTTTGTGAAATGTTCACTTAAAAAATGTTTCAAAATGAAAAATGAACAAATATACTTTTTTGCATCTCTGTGAGGAAAGGAGATAGCACTTTGGGCCAGACAGAGATACTCTTATTCAAGCTGAATAGTACCTTATGCTAACAGTAGCCCACTGACATCAATGGGTCTCATTGGGAGTTAGGATAGCACATGATAGAAAGGAAGAGTGCACACCTAACTTTGTGATCCTTGTGCTTTTTGAGTCTATTTTGAAGTCCGTTGTAATAAATGAGTGTCTTTCCAATTACTTCAGTGGGCCATGGATCGGGCCCTTAGATACTATGGATCAATCCTATGAGATGTTGAGCATCTTCCTGAAACTGCTGAGCTGACTCTCCAACTAGAGTTGGTTGGGAATTTATCAACAAAACTTTTTGGGTTTGACAAATCTCCCAACTTGAAAAGAAGTTGAAATGAAAGTTTTGAAATTGCCAAAATGTTTTGACATTTTCTAAACAAAAAACAATGTTTTTCTGATTCAAAATGACTTTTCTTTTTTAAATGTAAGCTAATTAGACTGACTGACATGAAACATTTCAAATGTATCTAAACGAAACATTCTAGTTCACCCAAACTGAAAAAAAAAAATGTTTGGGTTTTGGTGTGCAAATATTTTTGAGATTTTGACTTTTTGTCCTGATTTGGGATGGGAAAAATTTTTGAATTCTAGAAAATATCTGAGGAATGGGAAAACCATTTCCCACCCACCTATATTTCCAGTGCATCACAGAATGTGCTAAGGAATGGCAAGATGGGCCCCATAATTCATCACCAGCATATCTCTTCTCTGTGAGACCATTTGCAGAACTGCAAAGCAAGTTGAATATTTTTTTCAGTGAAAATGGCTTTTGGAGCAACAAAGAAGTTTTCACAGAAAATTTTTGTTCTGGCTTTTCAATGAAGATCTGAAAATCAAAACAAAAACTGAGTTTTCTGTCCCCTGTTCCTCTTCTCTGCATTTCTCTTCTTTTCCTTCTCCCCTTTCACCAGTGGAAAGTAAAGGGAAAAAAGGGTGACAAATATGTGGAGGACAGATTGGGGTAGGGGCAGGAAAAATAACTAAGACTGAACTTTTAAGAAGTTTTTGTTTCACTGGAATCAGAACATTTTATAATTTTTTTTTAACAAAACATATTTGTTTGATTCAAAAATAATCACAGAAAATATATTACATATTCCTAATCCTGATCCAAGTGCGATCAATGGAGTTTCTAGCATTAAGTTCAGTGGGGCCAGGACTGGGTCTATTTTTTAAGACCTAAACTATAGATCAGTCTGATTTTCTTCTCAAATGTAACCTAATTTTAACCTGGATTTTTCATAAGTATACAGTTACCTTACATTTCAGATGCTTAGTCTATGTTTAACTTGACTGTAAAGGAAAGCCAGACATTTACTGAAAAAAATTCTTCAGGAGCATGGTTAAGCTGTAGTGCATGGCCCCTGACACAGAGAATCCTGAACATTTATCAGACCTTTACACCTGTTTGCAGGAAAATAGTTTCTTTTGGATTCCTTACTGAATTGCTCACAATTGAGACTCTGACTCATATGTAATTATCCTTGTCCTACAGACCCTGTGGTTACTCCATTTAAGTCTGAGGCTCTAGAGTCACATTAGGATGCTCACTTATTGCTGGACAATGTTTAGTTCATTAGCTCTCTATTGCCTTGTTAACAACCTTTGCTTTTATTTAAACAACCAGCAGAGGAAAGATGTGGTGAAAAGTATTGTGCAGAAAGGAACGTTCACATTTAGCTTCCAATCCATCCTTCCTGCGAGTTCAAAATGAAACCAAGAGGATGTACTACACTGGGACCCCATGGTCAGCTGTGTCAAAGGGATAAAGGTAAAGAGACATAGAGACTGATTCTCTCCTGTCCTGCCCCGTGTGCGGTTATTTACACCAGTGCACACCAGGTAGCAAAGGCTCTCTCAGATCAGAATGGCAGAGTTTTACACCCAGCTGCAGTGGTGTAAATGAATGAGCAAGGTGTGGGATGAGGCAAACATTCACAGAAGGAGTGTCAAGCATTGCAGCGTCACTTCAGTGGGCCAGCATTTCTCCAGTTATCTGCTACAATTCATGGACTGACTAACTGACTGAAGAACAGTGCCTGGCACCTGTTAATCACGGATGGGCCAGCCTCAAAGGGCCCAGAGTTTGCCTGTTGGAATCATCTTCCGAATGTTCTGATAGGCCCCCAGACTTAGCAGGACTGGTTAAGTCCAGAGCTCACATTGGGAATCTCATGGGAACCCTTTGCTGAGTGTGCAATTTAAAGCTTAAATTAAATCTCATTTCCCCTGCGACATGTGGAGCCCATGTCTGAGCCCAAAGTGGTCCACCCTGCATTCACAGCACCTCAAGTACGTACCGCCAGCTCACTTGCCAAGGCATCTTCTGCCTCTACCGAAGCTTGGAAGAAGGGAACAAAATACAGCATTCTATGCTACTGTTTAAAAATGGGTCATTGAAAAACAACACGTACTGAGCAAAATCCTTCCTGACAGCAGTTGTTACAGCCATTTCTTCCCATTCCCCTTGTGCGTGTGTGTTTGTCCAATGCTAGGCAGTGTGCTGGTCTCGTTCAATATTGACATTATGTACGAACTGCAAAACAAGACCAGCCTATTTCCAATACTGAATGGAGTGGGCTACATCAGACCAAAATAACAGAGCCCTCCATAGCTGAATCTCCTGAGAGATCAATATGTCACCCAGGGGTCTCCAGTGAGACACATCACTTTCCCAGCGTGATGCAACAGCCCTCTGATGCATGCAGGCTACATCGTCATCCCCCAGTGAGGCCTGATTTTGGTTTGTCCTCACGTTATTAGCTCACTGTGGGGACTTCCTGGCCGAGCTGTTGCCTTCATGGGTCATGGTTCACAGCTGCCGTCCGCAGTCACTCCTTGGGGTCTGACATTGGGGCCCACTAGCTGGTGGTGACGTATGGGGCACAATGAGTCCAATGTGATTATCTTCCTTGCTAAAAATGGAAAATTTAAATGAAGGCTCCCTTAATTTTGCACAGCTGAAATAAGAGTGGTAACAGTGTCCGTGTCAGGCATGAATGAGTATTAGCATTCCTTTATAAAAAGGGCTCCTGCTGGCCAGAGCGGTAAAGTGCAAAAAGAGCAGGGATAAAGTTTTACGTAGTTTCTGCTGGTACCAGTACAGGCAAACGTTATGACTATTAGTATTACGGTATAGCACAAAAACCCAGCTGAGATCAGCTAGGCACTGTTTAGGCAAGTCGCAATAGATAGGCCGGTCCCCACCCCAGAAAGATTACAGCCTGGCTTCTGATCCTGCAGACACTTATCCACATGTTTCACTTGACACATCTGAGTAGTGTGCCATTGAGATCAATGGGCCTACTTACATGAGCCACATTAAGCACATGCAAAAATATTTGCAGGATTGGGGCCCACATAGGCAAATATTATGACTGGCCCGTTTCTTTTTATTTTGCTTGAAAATATTTGCAGGATTGGGGCCCACATAGGCAAATATTATGACTGGCCCGTTTCTTTTTATTTTGCTTGAAAGATGAAAGGAAACAGCTTGCTGTGTGTGTTTGCCAATAACTGAGATTAGCTAATGTCTGCCTACCGCACTGAACATAAAGAACTATATGACAATTCTAAGGATTATCATTATTATTACTGTTATGATAATAAAAGCCTGCAGTTGATTAGACTTGTCCTGATCCTACAGTCGTGGAAAGAAAGGAGCCTAATTTCCCTTCCTTCCCAAAAGGGATCTCAATTTCAAAGCAAAAATTAGAATTCAGGTTTATCATTGGTTGAGATCTGAATTTCTGTCTTCTACTGCAATGGTTTTGTCTTGCAATGGTTTTGAAGTTGTACATTTTAGCAGCATTGAGAGACTGAGGGAGAATTTGCACGTGGAATGAATCACACTTGATATGATTATAAATGCCCATAAAGGTTGGATGTAAGACTTTCTTGTTACTTACTATTATAGTTTTCAGTAATTTTCCACCCCCTGGGATGTGCATCGTTCAGATGAGGTTGGAGAGAAAGTTTCGCTGCAATTCATTACTTAAAAATCAAGAATTCCCTTTGGATCAGTCTGTAAGTAAAAAGCAAGACTAAGAATAAAAGTTGCTTTTGCCAAAGAAGTATTTTGTCGAAGTGCAAACACTTTGAAGCATGAGAGGAACATTTGATCATTTAAAATGCAGAAAATTAGCAAGTTGATAAATTACTGAGCCTTAGGCTGAAATCCTCGCCCCATTGAAGTAAATGGAGAGTTTTGCTATTGATTTCAATGGAGATAGGATTCCACCCCCGTCTCTGTTGAATTAGGATCCTGGAACATTTCTGCAATGTATGTTTCTCTTAATAGCTCTCCGCCACGTAAGACAGGACAGCATTGACAATGATGAAACACCAGGCTCAGTCATGGTCTCAGTGCTTGCCACTTAGAATCAGAGTTTCCCTAAACTGTGTAAAGAAAGCCTCACCACCTCCAGTCCCCCAGAGACACTCAACTGACTTATCTCCAGTTTCATCGCTGAAGTTTCTCCAAAACAAAGTAGGTTCTGCCTTGCTCATTTCCCATTGCCACTGGTGTAAAGGAGACACTGGGTGTGGAGAGGAGTGCGCCAGGGCCAGGAAGGAGCAGAGGTGTGTGGTGTTCTGCTAGAGCCGCAGCTGGTGCAGCAACTGGCCACAACTGGGGTAATTTGGAGAAACCTAAAGGTTGATCTCAATTACACTGAGGCCACTTTGGCCTCCGGCGAGCCCAGGATCAAGGAAATAGAGAAGTAGTTAAGGATAGCCAAACCCTGCCCTGGCTTCGGAGCCCAAACCTGAACTTCTATACATCTGTTTTAGTGCTGAAGTGCAAGTCCTGTGAGTCTGTAGACCCGAGCTCTGAGACATGCTGCTGTGGGTTTGAAAATGCAGTGTAGACGGGATCTTAGATTCACCTACCCCCAGCCTCTTCCCAGCTGTGCCGAGTGTATATTCAGCACAGCTGAGGACTGAGCCCAGCTTCTCTGAGGCTTGGAGCTCATGCCTAAAGGCCAAGATTCCCTGTTTCCACTCCCCCGGCTCTACTACTGACTAGCTTTGTGACCTTGGGCATATCACTTAACCTCTCTGGGCAAAATTCACCCCTGCATAGAGGCCACAACAAAGCCTGTACATCCATTAAATCCCACATAAGCCCTACATGTAATTTGAATGATGCACTAGTCTGAGGCTGGCCCTCTGCACAGGGATGAATGTTCCCCACAGTGCGTTAGTATTTCCACAAAACGGGGTTATCAGTACATCCCAGGAATATTGTGCGGGTTAAATCATTAATGCTGGTAAATCACTTTGAGATTCTTGCATGAAAGGTGCACTGCAGATTTAAAGTATTGTTAGCATTAGCAATAATGATCAGATAATATAATTTGATCTGGAAAATCCAGCACCAGGCCACAGGAAAGGGATAATTTCCTCCTGTGGATGTATCATTCCTTGCGCAGCTCTGACATTGATTGACAGTGCTCTTGGTCTCTTGCCAGTGTGCAAGACCAGAACTGCCAAACGGAAGATTTCAAATTCTTAATTTACTGAGCTGGGCCATCCTTAAGATCTTTAGTACTCAAATAATTAGAGTAGAGAGAAAGACTGTTTCCTATCGGTCTTTTCTTGATTGTTTCAACCTCAGCCCACTACCAATGGAGATTTATATGCAGGGAAACATGTCCCGGTTTGGTGGATAGCTCCAGGATATATAACCCTTGCATCTTTGTCCAGCCTCAGTGTACTACATAGAGCCAACTCTAGCAATAGTCCTCCTTGCCAGTGTAACCCAGGCCTGCTTGGTATGACGCTCTGTCCCCCTCTAGTTGCACCTAACCCAGCTAGAGATTGATGAGTCTGCTACAGCTAAGAGCCATGCGACTTTTGGTTCACGCACTAGAGGCTCATACAGTAAGCTTCAGAGTCCCAGGTTCAATCCCGCTCACTGACGACCAATGTCTGTCGATGTTACATTAGTTAGTTAAATAAGTTAGGAAAGCAAACAAGAAAGAAGTTAGGGGACAGCCCAGCATCCCATGAGATGTCAAAATCTAGTGAGTTACCCGTGTTAACTCGGGAAAATTACGAGTGTGCTAGCAGCTTAATTTAATTGAAAGCTGAAAGAAAAATGAAATTGGGGACAGGGACAGTTAAACAACAATTTTAAAGATGACTGAGTAGATGGAATTATCTTTAGCTCAAACGGAATGCGACAATTCATCTGTGCAAAATCAATGATATCAGTGAACCAGAGTGCAGAGGGAAATGATGCAAGGGGCAGGAAATTCAGGGGAAAGGTTAATAGAGAAAATCACTAAGAGCTTAACTCAGCAGAAGTGCCATTTCCATGGGTGGTAGCCATATAGTTTTCACGGAATTCCAGAGCTCAGCACCTGCATATCTTAATACTGATACAGGAGATAAAACTCCCCTTCAGTCTCTCAGATACTATGGAATGGACCCATGCTCCTGGCTTTGGCTGCATGCCATAGATTAACATGGAACATGATGTATATTTGGGAATTATAAATGTGTCCAGCTCAGTAGACAAGCATTATTGCTGCTAAAGCAGATAATGTCGGGATGCCCCCTGTTATACTTTATGGAGAATTAGTCACAAGGGACTTCACAACAGATGATTCATTAGTGAACATGGGGATAGATTTAACACCTTCCTCCCCATTCCCTGTTTCCTCATATCCCTACCTTCATACAGGCGTAGCTTCCTGCAAATATATACAGGGACACTGCTGAGGTCCTCTGGTGTATTTCTGAGGAGCAAATCCTGTCCTCCAGTGAACTCTACTCGCCACAGAGCTTCTCCTGAGAAATGGATGCAAATTGTTTCAAGCAGTTGGTTCAGATGTGTGTGGGACAGAGAGCCTGGCCTGACTCACAAAGGCCGGTAAGTGCCTCTCTTTCACAAGGAGCCTTCTCCTCTCCTCACCAGATTGAGACAATCCCACTGTAACAAGGTGCCATTCCTCCCTCCCCCCGGGGTGCACTCCTACAACAGGCGCTACATGACAAGTTTGCCTACCTCAGTTTCCCTTCCTTCCAATCCCCAGTAACTCCATGCAAGCTTTCTTGACTCAGTAATATCCTCCTGGGGATGGTTTGTTACCAACACATAATTCAGATAATCCACCACAAAAATCCCAAACATAATGCATTTCTCACACACAGGGCAGTGTTGATTCTGGACACTTTGTGATCAGCGTGGATACCAATGAGACACAGTACGCCTGATTTGCAGATCAATAAGGTTTAATGTGCAAGATTTTCTATAAATATACTAGTTAGATACAAAGCCTAAAATTAATGAAAATCTATCAGACTCACTAAACCTGGAGAGCTAAGCAGTTACTCAGAAGACTGTATACAGGAACGGCTTTCTTCAGGGGCCCTGCCAGGGAGTCGATGGCCTCTGGTCCGACCGGCAGCACCTCCCACTGTTGATGGAAGGTGTTGATGGAAGGGTATAAGTAGTCACCACTTAGACAAAGGGGGGCGCTCCATCAAGTCCCCTCTGCTGCTTTCCTGCCTTCACCTATGGTTTCCTTCAGGGACCTCCCATAAACTCCTGGCCTCTGGCAGCTCTGACCTGCCGATCTCTATCCACTAGGGCACAAATGCCCTCTTTTAAGCCCACCTGACCAGCCTCTTCCATCTTAAAATGCCAGTGTCATCCTGTGACACCCACCAATGCCAAGACAGATGACAAAGGAACAACTGTGCATAGTTCTCCCAAATGCCATGGGACATGGTACTGCCACACTAGGGGTGTAGGTGGTGAAAAGCAAACTCTGTGGACATTCACTGGTATTGGGAAGCTATAATTGATTTGCTTTCGCATTCTGGGCACATTTCAGAGCTTTGCCAGCGTGACTCCTTGCTCAGCCACAGAGATGAAGTGCTGACGTGTACAGCACACCTGAATGTCCGATCTCGCAAGGAAGATGGCTGTCTATCTGCAGGTTGTTATATTTAAAGCTGGATGGGACATGGTTTTCCTAGCCCCTGAATATATTTTAGAGTTCAACATTTTTCCCTATCTCAAATCAGGATGAAAAGTCAAATCCTCAGAACTACTGATGAACTGAAAACTGATTTGTTCTTATTTCAGCCAATCAAAAAGGTTCATCTTTTGATTCAATTTTAATGTATTTTCTTTTTCAACATTTTTTTTCAGTCTAATTAGCTTAAATTTTGAAACAAAAAAGTTATTTCAAACTGGAAATCTGGAATTTTCATTTAGAAAATGCTGCAACATTTTAAAACCTTTTTTCCCTGACATTTTTTGAGTCAGGAAATTTGTCAGAAATTACCCGGTTTCATGACCAGTTTTGGTTTTGATGAATCAGCATTTTTCAACAGCAACAAACAACAACAAAAGATTAACCTAAAAATTTCCGGCCAACTCCAACCATATTAGTAAGTCTATGGCCAGACTCCGATGGGGGCATTAACCTACTAGTATGCTTTGCCGTCTGATGGTTTTCTGCTTTTTACCTCAACTGAGACTCAATCTGGGAACCTGAGAGTCCTCTGGCAGCCATTTTACAAGGTAAAGCAAAAAGCCGCTTTCCTCCAGCTGAGCCAGTAGGAATTTCATGCAGCTGGGCTAGGCCTGAAGTTGCTCTTTGCGTATTTCACACAGACCAAGCACTACGCACTTACACAGTTGCTGAGGTAACTGTGCTTCTTCCCGTGAATAGCTGCTGTGAACTAACAATGATCAGTAAATGATTAGCATATAAAACCTGCATAATGTCTCACAACATATGCTATTCTTTCTGTGGCAAGGCAGTTTCTGAGACCCTGCTTCCCCAAAACTTCATCCCAAAGTCTCCTTGTCAGAACTACTTGCTCATCCTTTTCCTCTACTAATTGGACATCTTCTTTTCTTTATCCTTCACCCCTGTTACAAGTGATGGGAGCTATGTGAGTAAAGAGCCACAACAGGGGTGTCAATACAGAACAGTGGTTTTCAACAAGCGGTCCATGGACCCCTGGGGATCTGCAGTCTATAATCTAAGATTTCCAAAGAGGTCTGCACCTCCATTTGAAATTTTGTAGGAGTCCGCAAATGAAAAAAGATTGAAAATCACTATAATAGAATGATTACATCTGGTCCCATAACGCATGTTTTTATCTGATGTTCCAAATCAATACTGGCAAGATTCATCTGGTGATTGAAAAAAAAACATATTGGAAGCTGAAATTATATTTATATGTAAGTGTGTTTTTTTCGAATGCATGTTAACTAATCAGTTGCTACAGAAGGCATTGCGTATTCAAAGCAGCGAAGCTTTTTAATATAACAAGAGCTACAGAAAGACTTTTGCATGATTTTTTCCCTTACTGTCAAAGTTTTACCACAATGTAAATTAAAAAATAATTGAAACAGATCATATGCAACTCAGAGCAGTCATTATTCTCCAGTGAGTGGTAAGGGAATAGTAAAGTGGTAATGCCTGCCTTTTGTAGTCTTGTCACTTTGATGAATTCTTCAGTAACATAAGACTTTAAAGCAAGGATACTTTTGCTTTACTCTACATTTTCTGTCAGTTAAATGCCAGATGGAACAATAACTCAGGCTGGAATCAGAAGTCTAATTTCAGAAAAGAGCATATGTGTTTTCTGCTAATCAGCAATATATTTTTTCTCTTGTAAAAAGGAAAATGTATTAAAAGGAGCCACTGATTCATTCCATTACAGTGCTCTGTTTTTTTTCCTTGATCTATGCTTTTTGGCCTATTGCAAAGGAAACTAGCTGGCAAAGATGTCTCTGAGTTCAGTATATTCACAGTCAAGAAGAAAAGCAACATCAACTATTTTTGTTTAAAGAACCCAAAGCTGTGAAGTGTGGTGCGAGTGAGTGAGTGAATCAATACTGAGTAGGATTTATTTTCTAATTAACCATGCATGTTATGCACAAAATCAATCTCTTATTACAGTTGAACATACCTCACTCCGAGGGGGCTCTTCGGTGGTTTACAGAACATCAGGAAATAGGGTTTGAAACAATAGTTCCTGAATGTCAAACACCGATTCTTTTTAGTCAATGGCTGCATTAAGAAAGAAACTCACCGACCATGTGCCTTACATCCTATTCTCTGAAGAAAAGATTATTTGAAAGGCGAGTAATATTATTGTGCTCCCTGGAATTTCTCTTCTTATTGCCCTCCTAAATCATACAATTCTAGCAGGGCATTTGGTGTGCCTTTTGCACTGAAGGTTTTTAAGGTATTTCAACTTCAGTTACTGCGTTTTCTCTTGGAGATAGCCAAGGGGAGCAATGCATATTGATTTTGTTGTCCACTTTCTATTCCTCCACCAATAGCAAGGATTGTGGATACCTGAGTAGCTCATAGAATTGTCACAGTAATGGGCAAGCTCTGTGGTCTGCTGCTATGATTTCATTCATTGTTCAGGCAGCAGACAGGAAGGTGACATAAATAAGCAGCCTTCCTGTGGGTCTCTACATATTTTGGTGTTTGAAGACAGGTGAAACATACAACGGAGTGAAAAAATGTCAATGACTAATTTTTGAGCTGAAGGTAGCCTCTTATTTCTCTCCTGGAATAGCCATGAGCAGGTCATAATTTCGTCAGACTTCTTATTTTAAATTATTAATTTATTTTTTGTTAAGCTTTTTTAACACAGTCATTTGTATGTGAATAGGTCTGTGTGAGCAATCCAGGGCTGAAAGGCATTGGTTAAGTGCATTTGTTCAGGTGAGGCATGCAATACTCTTTCTCGCCTTTGATTTCATATAAAATATAAAATATGGGTTCCTGGAAATCTTGTGGGTGCAACTTCAAAATTTGCTTTCTGCAAACATTTTTTTTTTTTTGCTAAAACAAAACACAATCACTTGAATGTGCATAGAAAACAAACATAAAGACGACATGAACTCATCATAGAAAATATTTGCAAACATTTTTTTCCTGCAGTATTCCCCGAATCTAACAAATATTTCCCAGCCCTTTCCTAGAGTGATTGGAGTACCTTCATATATTCAGAGAATTATGATAGTAAATTACACTGTCTTGATCTTGTCAAAGTCAGTTAATTTGATTTGACTATCTATTCCCCTTCTCCAGCGTGTACAGTGTCACTAATCCATGTGGAAAGACTGAAATGATCAACGTACAGAACAGGCAAAAGATAAAAATTACCCTGCAAGCCAACCACAAAGCAACATAAGTCAGAGATGCTCATAAAAGGGCTTTTATGCATACTGCACTGTACAGGGCTGTAATTTACTTTTCATTAACAGTAGTAGGCAGACTGCAAAACCTTCCATCTCATGGGGTCAGGGTCTCACTTCCTATAAAGTCCAGATAATTTCCAGTTGTAACAGAATGGGACATTTCTTGGATGTTTAGGAGACATAAAACTAAACAGTTGCATTTGACACTGTACAGATTGGAACCAGTTTGCCTCCTGACCAAAGTACATGTATCAGACACAATTTCAGCTCGAATCAATGAAAAGCCCCATGCAGGACAGCAGTATGACAGCTCCAATCCAATTTCCAAGGATAGAAATATTTGCATAACATCATTTTAGGTACCATAACAACTCAGACTGTAGGTCCATCTAGTCCTGCATCCCATCTCTACCACGTGGGGCATCAAAAGTTGAACCCTCCATTGTCCCTAGCTCCTTGGGGCTAGACTGTGAGAGTCTTAACATCTGACATAGGGGGCTGTGCAGCTCTGCATCTCCCTTTACAGAGCTTTGGTACATCGAGAAGGATGCACTACAGGCAGGATGTGAACAAATTGGAGAAAGTCCAGTGGAGGGCAATGGAAATTATTAGGGGCTGGAGCACATGAATTATGAAGAGAGATTGAGGAAACTGGGCTTGTTTAGTTTGCAGAAGAGAAGAGTGAGGGGGGATTTGATAACAGCCTTCAACTACCTGAAGGTGGGTTCCAGGGAGGATGGAGCTAGGCTGTTCTCAGCGGTGGCAGATGACAGAAGGTTGGATATTAGGAAAAACTCTTTCACTAGGAGGGTGGTGAAGCACTGGAATGGGTTACCTAGGGAGGTGGTGGAATCTCCATTCCTGGAGGTTTTTAAGCTGCGGCTTGACAAAGCCCTGGCTGGGATGATTTAGTTGAGGTTGATCCTGCTTTGAGCAGGGGGTTGGACTAGATGACTTCCTGAGGTCTCTTCCGACTCTAATCTTCCAGGATTCTATGAGAGGAAGGGGAGAAGGAATGAGGAGGGCCTACTCCTTTAAGGGAGACAGAACCTGCTCATTCCTTCTCTCCTTCCTCCCTTTTTCAATAAAAATGAGATATTTGTGGTTTTCTTGGGGTTTTTTTGGACAAAAATGGATTTTTTTGGCAAAAGGTTTGCAAAGATCTTTTCCGTCCAAATGTATTTTTGATGGAATCTTGGCACAGTTCATACAAGGGGAGGGGAGATTCCCTGTATCCTCCCCCTGCTCAGCCCTGCAAGAGCTCGGCCGATCTGTGCAGTGCTGATCAGGAGAGGGGCCATCCCTTCGCAGTTGCCTGGAGGGACAGACAGTAGTGCTAAAGTCTGAGGTTTGGTTACCCCTCTAGTCATGGGTCAAAATGCATCCCTGGGATAACTGCCACAAAGCTCGTGGAGGTCTGGCAGGGATGATTGTGGCCCCACGTTGTTAATGTCCACAGCTGCATGTGAGATAAAGGAGTTTGAAGCACAGGTGTTGTTCTCATCCATCCTCCCTGTTCAGGGAAAAGGCCCAGGTAGGGACCGTCGCATTGGGGCTAGGCTATTCTCAGTGATGGCAGATGACAGAACAAGGAGCAATGGTCTCAAGTTGCAGGGCGGGAGGTCTAGGTTGGACATTAGGAAAAAGTTTTTCACTAGGAGGGTGGTGAAGCACTGGAATGGGTTACCTAGGGAGGTGGTGGAATCTCCATCTTTAGAGGTTTTTAAGATCTTTAGAGGTTTGACAAAGCCCTGGCTGGGATGATATAGCTGAGGTTGGACTAGAGTACTCCTTCCAACTCTAATATTCTATGATTCTATCATTCTATCAAGACCTTCCTACCAGTCAAAAACAGTGTCTGTCAGTTTCGATTACTCCCCCTAGGCTCCTTTTAAGAGACCCTCAACTAACCCTGATGATTTGTATAAAATACCCATCTCATCCCGCACAGGATGTGGTCCAGGGACTAGAGAAGAGATGCCAGGTAAAATCTGAAGTTGCTTAGCTGCATTAAAGAAATGAAATAATGTGATACATGGAAAGAAACACACCAAAGAGGTTAGCGGTCAGAGGTGTTTCCAGCTGCCAGCTGCACAGGGTTTAGTTCTGGCTCCTCAGCAGTTTTGAAAAGGGATCGTGAAAAGTGATACATTGTCAGGGAATCACTTGGACTAAGAGAGAATGAGGGGGTGGAAGAAATGAATGGGGGAACAATCCTGAAATGTTTAGATTTTTTTTTTTAAATATCACTTGAAAGTAGTGATTTTTTAATATTATATCAGAACAGTTTCAATCATCTCAAGTCTGGGATTCTCCAAACAGCTATTATTTGGAAGGGAATAATGGCTTAAAGCATCCCAGCTCCACTGATTTCAAAAGATCTACACCTCAAAAGATTTACACCTGTGGAGGCTCAATATCTTCTCCTTCATGCTATCAGAGGGCACGGAGCAGAAAGCTGGCCATCCAGAAGAGAGGTGCCATGTTAAAGCACTAAGATGCAATTAGTGTGGTGTTACAGGGAGAGAAGCAGTATATAGGACACACTATATAGGTGGAGTTGGTGAAAGTGTCTGGGTAATTTCCTGTGAGCTTGAATGTATTCTGGGTGGAGCAACTGTTTCTGCTTCTACAGCACCTTCAGAGTAGAGCTGGTTGGGAACACTTTTTTCTCACAAAAAAATTCAATAAAAATGAAAAATATTTGTGGTTTTCTTGGTTTTTTTGGACAAAAATGGATTTTTTTGGCAAAAGGTTTGCAAAGATGTTTTCCATCCAAATGTATTTTTGATGGAATGTATGTGACTAGCATTCCTTTAGAGACATTTTTAATCGCCTCCTCCAAATTACACCAACGATGCACTCATATGCCACCTGCACACAAACATTTCAGAGTTCATGTTCACCAAACTGCTGCCATAAAATTGGAGCCTCAGCTGAGGAGCCTCTTAAAATCTGGCCTCCTACCTCCCATACCATCTTTTTGGTGATTATTTCCATCTTTTTTTGCCCCCTAGCAAACAGATATTTCCAATAAAAATAAAAACAAACTCTGATTTAGAATTATATCTGTGTGTGAACATTTTCATTTCACATCTGCTGCTTTGAATCAGGACTTGAATATTCATTTACAAAATGTATAATTTATAGGTGTAGCAGACAATTAATAATTTAAAAGTTATTGCCCTAAATTAAGTATAACATTTAAGCTGGCAGGATGGGAGCACTGAAACTCGGAATCACAGACAGAATTGGAGGAAATGCTTTTAGGTTATCACTGACCCTTCCTCTGGAAGGGCAAGATTATAATTTACAGCACAAGACATTTGTGTTTCAAGGGCCTGATCCTAAACCTAATGAAGTCAGCGGAAAGACTCCCACTGACTTTATTGGGCTCTGGAACAGGCCATAAAATACACTGCAGTCAGCACTGGTCTGTGTTTTGGTGGCTGCACCATTCAGCTGGTTCTCCTCCTCTTCTGATAGCATTTATTAGACAAAAAGGGACAGCAGAAATGAAAGTAGAGAATTAAACATGAAAATTTAATTAAATCATCCTTTGATCACTCTCTGTGGAATGGACTATGGTTCGAAAGATTATTTGTAGGAGTGCAATAATAGCATCTAATTGGGATAGGAATCAACCTGAAATGAAAGTTAAAAAACCACACAGCAGCTCACCCCATGAACATTAAAGGGAGCCAAATCTTATTAAAGGTTTATTTTATAGCTCAATTATTTGCCCACTTTCTATTGTGTATCTGCTTGCTCTTTTTGATTTAAAATAAGCACATACATGTAATCAAAGAAATATGTGGGCAAGTTGGAGCTTTGCCTGAGTGAAGATTGCATGAGGATGCATGAAGATTGCAGGATTAAAAGACCTTTATATACGTTAAAGTCAGATGCAGTCCATCTTCTCCCGCTAGCGTGGGATTGTTGCCCTCGGTATAGGGAGTGCTTTTTCCCTAAGTTTTTTGGTCCAATGCCTCTGAAGTGGTTTTGGATTTGTGACATGGACTAATTACTTCCCTAAGGGCTTGCTCAGCCTTGCTCAGTCACCAGGGAAGAGTTGCCGACTGGAAAAGATCATCCAAAAAGGATCCTCATCTCAACCACTAACTACATGGATACAGAAATACAAGAGCAGGAAAGTTAATCACTTCAGACACGAAAGAGAAAATATGCATCCAGTTATTAAAGGAATTCACATTTTACTAGAGGCTGAGATGATACAGAAGAACTTGCGTAATAATTAAAGCACCTTTTCTTGGTGCCCTGTTTGTAACAGTTGGGAATATAAGAATATGTTTCTTCTTTTTAGAATAAATGCATACAGAATGTTTTTCAAATCAGGCCTGCTGTGGGAGCAGATCTGCATCTGTAGGACCTCAGGGCAGACACACTGATAACTACTGTGCATGTTTGTCATCTTCTGTTATCACTGTCTTTTATTATTGTCATTGAAATCAGGGTCCCATTGTACTAGGCATCATAAGAGACTGAGAAAGGTAGTTCCTGCCCTAAAGAGTTTACAATCTAAATAGACAAGACAGACAAAGGGCAGGAGAAAGGAAACATTGTTATGCCCATTTTATAGATGGGGAACTGAGGCTCAGAGATTAAATGAGTCACCCAAGGTCACCCATGGAATCTATGGCAGAGCTGGGAACTAAAGGCCAGCACATTAATCACAAGCATATCTCCCCCCTTCTTGCATTATGGATATTTCTGGAAACCATATGCTATCAGTCTCTCCTGGGTATATTGTTTTTGTTCCATGCTAGGGAATAGGTCTTCCACTGTATGTGAGCCTAATGGTATAATGATTCAAAGGGTAGTGGAAAGCAGAAACTTTGGATGGAAGTAATCATCTCTTAGGCTTTTCCTCACACATCGTAAATTCCACAAAAGAATATGCTTGTAGCTGGCTTGGCTTTGTGAATGAGACCCTTAAAGATTTGCATATATAATAATAAATGTGAGTCATAACCAGTCTGCCTTTAAAATTCTCACTGAAAGAAGGGACCAAATATCCCCATTACTGCTTTTATCCTCTGCTATTTCATATCACAATAAAATGTCACAAGGAAAAGAGAAGCAGATTTCTGATATTATTACTTTGAACTTTTCTTGGTTATAGTCCCCTGAAGCATGACATTTAGTGAAGGATAAAAAAAAAAAAAGGAATATCTCCTGAATCATTGTTACCTTGTTGCTGTGGTACCAGGCTGATGGGTCTCATCCTGCTGTTTGCATTGCAGCAGTGAATTGGCAGTGGTGCTGAGGTCCAGGAACCTGACGCTTTCCTCACGATGCTGCCAATCTTTCCTATGCGCAGGCACAAAATATGGGTCATTTAAGGAACGATGCTCTGGGTGAAGGCCTGGAAGGCATTTGGCAAAATCAATAATAATAAGAGAGAGCATTTCTAGGGCCTGATCCACAGCTATTTACTAGATGTAGCCAGTTAAAGAACCCTTAAAGTAGAGAACGTTAAATAGGCTTGTTAATAAAAAGTAAAGGCATGAGGGAACAGAGGATTGGACAGTCCAGATGGCTGCACTGGGCATTTGGAGCCTTTCATCATTGGGTTACCAGTGTAAATTCAGTCCCAATTATTACTATGGGAAACTGTTCCTAACTGCGGGTCTTCTGGTGTGCTATGGTGCACGAAATGACTATGAGGGTCTCAGTCCAATTCCTAATGAATGGATGTTCACATCACAAAAATCACCATGATAATTGGCATGGACCATCTACAAGTGAAACAGTGTGTGTGCGCTTGTGAGGATGAGAGAAAGAGATGGCCAACCTGGCCTGACACACAAAGGATTGAACAAGTGACTTCCAGATATAAAAGAAAGCTGTAATTGATGCACATCCCCTATGGGTTGGGCACAGAAAGGACACGTAGCACATATGGACTAGTGGTTATAGGTGTGTTAACGAACATGCACAAGTAAAATGGGAATGTCTTGTGAAGATTCAAGTCCAAGGCTGGGAATCTTGGATTTCTGACCTATCTTGATTTTTCCTCCAGCTTTTGACCCTCCAGTTGGAGAATGATGCCCTGTTAAAGCTTCTTTCTCCCTTTGAAGAGCCTTGCTTTGGTTATGTTTATCAGTGTGTAATGGGAGACAGCTTCTGCTACCAGAGCTCCCCGTAGTCTAGTGGGATTACAGCTTGATGTGCTTGCAGTTATCCTTCTTTCTCTGTAATGCTGAAATTAATCTCTTGTTTATCAACAGTCTCTGGAAGACACTTCACTGACCTAGTGCATCAAAGCACTCTTCCTCACTGAGATGCATCTTAGCAGACCATCTTTCTTAATGGTACCATCAGTGTTTGGCTTTGAAAAGGGAGTTTCATTGGAATGTGAATTTGTCTTGTGGTGGATTAAAAATGAATTAGTCAAAAAAAATTTACAAGTCATTAAAAATTCATGATGAAAGGAAAAATGTGAATAGATGTTATAAAAAAGTTATAAGAATAAAGTATTTTTCCATCAAAGATTTTTATGAGTTCATTTTAAAAAAAAATCCATTTTAACTGTATTTTAATTTTAATTATGGACCTTTTATCAGGCTTAGGGAAGACCGTTCCTTTCTTTCTTTCTTTCTTTCTTTCTTAAACTTCTGTCAGAAGCTCTGTGTGAGACTCATAGACATGGGAAGCTACTAACGCCATATATTATTTTAATTTTTGAAAGAATAATTTCTTCCATGTGGTGATGGTAGCTTGAGTTTTGATGGGTTATACAATGGTAGTGGGATTATCAAGGATGCCTAAACAATTTAGGAGCACAGTACCTTTGTTTTTCAAGAAGATTTATGCTACTGAGTCATTTAGAAGATTTCGAACATTTGGTCCCTACAGCCTTGCCTGACTTGTCTTTGATCAGCATTCCAGTTAGTTTCAGTGGGAGTTGGATGATTCCCTAAGTAAAAAATCCCAATTTGGGTGTTCAAATCATCATGAAGGACCTCACTCTTGTAAGATTTTCTGCATGGAACCACTTGAAAGGCTGGGACTTAGGTGCCTAAAATAGGCATTTGGGTACCCAAATGAAGAAAATGGGCTACTTTAATTTAGGTACATATGTTTTAAAATTAGGCCCCAACAGAGTGCAAGCAATTTAAACACAGAATTCCACACCTTTTTCTCTTTGGGAATTGTCTGTGGACAAGTTGTTAAATTCCTGAATTCATTCATTATTCAAAATTACTCATGAATATCTTCAGAGACTAGCTCCTGGCCTCCACATCATTTGCAAGCATATCTCTGAAAATATGCAAAATCTATGCGGTGCTACCTACCTAGGTGGATGATTTATGAATACATCAGCAAAAGTTTCAACTTCAAATTGCATTTTCAAGCATAAAATTCTCTATTTGACATTCAAAATTTGCACAGCTGTTGGTTAATTCTGCAATTCCAAATTTCCTTCTAGTAAATATTCAAACTTTTGAGCTATTTATGAGTATTCACGCTAGCAAAGATGGATCTCTAGGATATTTGCAGAAAGCAAACACAAAAGGGGTGTGATCACAGCTGAAGCAAATTTATTTAATAATGTGAATGAATATGCATGGAAGCTGTCTGGTAGTATTTCCCCACCTCTGTACACTATATGCAGGCTCCTTGACTGCTGGTAGTTGATTACAGCAAATCAATATAATCTGATACTATAAAAGGAGATGCTGAAAACACCTAATTCTATTCTCTCTTATTTCTTACGGTTTTTTTATCAGGCTTAGGGAAGACCAAATTCTTTCTTTCGTTCTACTCAGTTTGCCTGCCTTCTGTATTTTCAGAATTTTTTTTCTTTTATAGGAGAGCTTCTCAAGTATCTGATATTCTGTATCAGTTTTCCTGCCCATGCAAATTCCCTGTCAGGTTCTTTGACAGCTTGAATATTTTTTCTTGTCAATCCCTTTTCTGTCCTTTTGAATCAGTCACACACCAGTGCCCATATTCTGCGGTATTCTTTGATTTCATTTGGGTAAATGGCATCATAGAGGGAGGCTCTGACTAAGACAGCTTACATTTTCTGGGCTATAAGAGTTGTATGCTATCATTAATCCATACCTGTAGCTGATATGGACTAGGGTTGAGATTGTCAAAACTGATGAGGGGATTTAGACCCACAACACCCATAATGGGAGCGATGTGTCTAGAACCCGTAGACAGTTTGGACAATCTCTAACTATAGCTGCATTTAACCCAGAGGTTTTAGTTTGAAGGGATTCACATAAACCCTCCCTTAGGTTTTGAATGTGTGGTCTCACACCCCTTTATCCAATTCTCCCATAATTTCATATGTGCAAATCTCATTGTCTAGGGTAAGCTTCCCATTGGCTGGGAGTGTGGACAGGGCTCCAGCGTTTTTACCGCAGTGTCGTCTAACCTTGGACCTAATGTCTAAATCCTGTCCATGCTATAGCTTCTGACACTGTGACCACTGGTTAGGAGTTAGGGATCCCATTCCTGGCCAGTGTTGCAAGGTCCTAGAAGGTCTATACAGTCTGTCGACTACTGAAGAGTTGATATATCAACAAATCATTTAAAACATTATGCGTTTTATATAAATCCACCAAAGCCAAGGTAATTCGAAGATAAAATAACTAGGGCATTGGCCTTTTTCCTGGCCTTCTGAACAGGGAAAAATGTCACCCTAAATGATGAGCTATCTAGAGGCTGCAGGACTTTGTTGCGTTTTATACCATATAAATTGTTCTATAATGCAATATAATGCTATAATACAGCTTGCCATGGCTGATACTGAGTGTGCCATCATGAAATAACATTAGTTTGATGTAGTGGAGGTAAAATGTGACAGCCTGGGAGAAGGAAGCCCTCTCTGTCTTCACAGACAGGATGGTCAAGAGCAGCACAAGCTCACCACTCATTCATTTATTTAGACTGTTGTAGTGCCTCACTGGGACCCCATCATGCTGGGGACAGTAGAGTCATACAATAAGCAACGGCCCATATGCCAGAGAACTTGCAGTCTGAAAGACATGGGTGTAACTGCTGGATGAGACAAGCATGCAGGCAGGGGATGATGGAGAGGGAAGGGCAGGCTAGCAAGATATTTTCACACCTACTAGCTGTACACAACCTATGCACACACAGCCTTGTCCCTGAGCTGGAGCAACTTAGGACAGGGTGGCTTACCTGCCATGCCAACTGATTCTCAGGCTACCAGGAAGAGAGACAACTAGAATGATTTGTGATCTGTCAGGACACTGGTCCTTCCACAGCTGCCCTGAGACTATCGGACAGCTAATATTTTTCAGTCACCACTGTCCTAGGCTGGATTTGAATTGGGAAGATAGTGATGAAAGAGTCCATTGGCCATTTCCAGTCCTCTGAGCTACTATCCTTTCCCTCTTGAAATAGGCTGTCTCATGAACATTCTTCAAGTGGCTCTTAATATTTAAAATGATATCTCTAGCTCGATTTTGTTTCAAATTTTGATTTCTAGAGATTGAATTGAATTCCCTCCCTGTGCTGTTTGGTTGTGGTCCTGTTGGTTATATTATGAAGGTTTTGATCTCTGTAAGTGAATCCAGTTCAGCTGATTCATTCTGTGCATTTAATTTTTATGTTTACATAACAAGGTTACATAATTGCACAGCAAGAATCCAGAGGCAGGATTCAGAATTTATAACAGACAGCAGTATTAAAAAGCCTTACGTGAAGTATATTAAAAAGGATTTTCTTAAGCTATATTTCATCTCAGAGGTCTGGGGAGCTTTCAACTTGATCTGAAAAAAATCAAAGCCACTGGCATTTAAGAACCTCTATTTAGTCAGGATTAAATTATAAATAAGAAACTGGTGCCTCACTGGATAAATATGTTGACTAGGTAATTTGAAAGGCGGAAGGAGTGCAGACAAGATGATTGCTTGACACAGAGAAAAATAGACCCTGCCTATCAAGGAAGTCAATTTCTCAGTGGAATTATGTCATGTTCCCAAGTAAGTTGCTGAAATGAGGGCCCTTTGGCAAAACTATTGCTAAGTTCCTTTATTACAACTAACCTTGGGTTTGTGAAACCCCTGGTGCTATGCTTTCCCTATACAAACACTATTAATAGTAATAACAACTGAAAGAGGATAACCAGACATAATGATTTGGAAACTAATTGAACCAGGCCCATGCTTTGTTCAGCTAGTGTAAAAACTAGTGCAAACCTTCCCCCTAACTCAGACTAAATGCTGAACCCACCTAAAGTTCAAAAGTATCTGCTAAATCTCTTCCCTTTTTGAAAACATCTGTGTTCTTCTGCACTTCCTGCTTTCAGATGAGATCAGGAACATCACAGGAAGTTGTTCTTATAGCATTTCCAACCAAAGCGAATCCAGGAAATATCTGAAATCTTCTAAGCAAAATGGTTTTCCATTCTGATTCCCATCCCAAAGAGGTTCCGAAAAGCACAGATGTGAACTTACCGGTGCTGACTCTAGCGTCAATCTGTTACAGGCCCTGACAGCAATGTGGAGGAGCTAAATAGAAAGTGCAGACTAATTAATACCCTCGTCACTAACGCTGGTCACATAGCAGAAGAAAGTGTTCAGCATGTAAAGCATACAATGGACACTGGTGGGGATAGTGGCCAAGTAACACATTGGCAGAACACCACCCAGCAGCTCTGTTCCCTGATGCGCAAATTATCAAAGTGGCTGAGCAGTTAAGGAGAGCAAAGAGCCAGTTTGTGAAACGGAGAAAACATGGAAAATAATCGTATGTACAGATGGATCCAGCCTGAGATTTTGTCACTTTGAATTAACACTGGCAGGCACCTGAACCGGCAGCATTCTGGGAGGAATTCCTCGCCTATCACCACAGCTACTTCTGCAAGTGAGACGGTGGCAGTTTGTAGTCTCCAGAGGGAAAAAACACAGTAAAAGGGAAGCTGGTATTTAAACTTTTCGGAGTGGGAGAGAAAAGGTGTTGTTATGGTAACAAATTGCTTGTATTCTCCAAAGGAAGCACTAGTTTCATTTAATGGGGGGAAATGCAGGGAAGGCAAAAGGATAATATTTCAAAAAAATTTTAATGAGACATGAATTGCACATTCTCATTCTGCCGGAGTGTGTAATGGTTCAAGAAGGAGGGAGTGTGGCATTTAAAACCAGGCCTTAAATACCGTGTGTGTCTGTTAGTCCTGCTGTCAGCTCCGCACCGTGGACTGCCTGGAACCAAACCTTAGTGACTTTATTCCTTTTCCTGTTGCATTTTCCAAATGAGGCTGGTGTTTGTAAAATGCACAGAATAGAAGGCACCTCCTGGGGAGCCGTGGTAGCATCTTATTTTTTCTGGAGAGAGAGGCTGGCTTCTTCCAAAGAGCACAAGGAAAAACCACTGTGAATTTGACAAAACAGTATGGTGTAGATTCTCATCATTGTCTCTCTGACACTCCCAAATATTCGTTCCCTGAAATAAGCAATCGCAGGGGAATGCAAAAATGACATGCTCTGTGATAATGAATGAGACACTTAATGCCAAATGAGAGCTTGCTGAGTGGTGACCACTAGGAAGGCCTGGTTCACCTTGTGCATGGGCTCAGCTAAGCACCTCTGATGTAAAAATGCTTTTCTAGTTCTGTGGAGACAAAAATCCCTGTGCCAGTGCTGTCATCCCCAATTTTGCCGGCAGCTAAGGTCGTGGCACAGTAACACAATGCTGTGAGTATTGCCAAACAATCACGAAGGCCTTCAAGCAGCCTGGCTGCATGTTTACTTAACAGATTTCAGTTTAACAGTTTCCTCTTCTCCTCTGCACAGGCACTTGTCAGGGGAAGGTGGTGGTTTGATAAGGAACATGATAATTAGGAACGTGCCAGAAATCAGGTATTAATAGAAGCACTATTAGAGAGTTTATGGATAATTTAAGATGCAGCACATTCTTTTAGTGAATGCCTTGTCTGTTTAAGAGCAGTAATTGCCTATTACTTTGCAGCTTCTGATGTGCTTGGCTGCATGACACATGAAGATACAGCATATATTTAAAGAACTAACACTAGTTCAAAGTACCTGCCTGCAATTTTAAACACAAGAATCCAATAAAATTCTAATGGCAGCAAGGAGATTGGGGGGAAAAAAGAAAAGAAAAAAAGCACACACAAAACACCAAATCAACAGACAGGTAAGTGCCCTGTAGCAAAGCTCTTATTAACGGCTTAAACTGCAGAAGACAGTTTTGCTTATCTTTAACTGTGATAAATTCTGCCTCGCCTTTACTGTATGCCACTTGTTTCGTGCCCCATAGCAAAGATGCTTTCTTGCGCATTGATCAAACAGAATGTGGTTAGTGGTTAAGGGGAAATAAAAGAACCATTGCATACTGAGTGAGCCCTACAGCACAGTACTTGTTTACCTTCAGATCTGTCTCTAGAAATGCTCTAATTTGATTTTTCACAATGTGATGGAACTTTGATCTTTGCTGTGCATTAACGTAAGGGAAGAACTTTTATTTCTGAACCAAGAGGTGAGCGTTGTCTCATCTCTCCCTCGCCATCACAGCATGAGCAGCTCCCTGCTGAGCGATGGCACTGTGAAATGACATGTCGATCCCCCCAACCAATCCCATGCAAATAGGCGAGCCAGTCGGATGCGATTTAAGAGAGGCATCAACGCTTTGTGTTTCATTAATTTGTGTGTTGTAATCATATTGGGTCAAATGCAATGAGTCAATGGGGCATGTGGGTTGGAACTAGACAGACATTTTGAAGGTCACTAGAGCCCCGATTTGTGTAGACAAACCCCCAAGCTCTGTTGGCCCATGTTGAGGTCTCTAGCTGATGAAGGGGTCTGATTTTCAGAAAGTGCTGAGCACTCGCCTTCTGACAATCAGGTCCCTGTTACACATCTCAAATTGGCCCTCCAAAAATGGTGGTATCTGAAATCACTAGTCCCATGTGCTATTCTTCAGCTTAATGACCGTGCCTCATTTCCAGCTTACCAAAGCTCAGTGACTCTGGTGTGCTGCTCCTGGCTCTTGCCAGCAAAATTGGCCCCTCACAGTTTTACAAGCACCATCACATTTAAATGAAAGTAAAAATCAGGTTTGAGATTTGTTTGTCTGTGGAATGGTGAGGAGGTGTCCCAGAATTGCCACCCCATGTGACAACGCCCAGTGACATAAAGCCGCCTCCCATGATGCTGTTTACTTGGTCGAATTGTTGTTTTTCTTGCAATTAAAGGAGCTGCAGGGTTTTGAATAAGAGCCTGTGGCTGAGAGTTGGAATTAAAATCAACTCTTTAAATGCAGTGGAGCAGAAAAGGGGTCTAGTTATGAATCACAGAAGCCAAGGCAGATTCACTTAATCAACACAGGGACACCACTAATCTCCACTTTCTTTCCTTTTATGTTTTTAAAATAAAAACGCTGTAAAAATGTTTGAAAAAAATTCCAAAAAGCAAGTGAGTGCAGGTGAATCCCTGGGGATAATGCAAAGAAACCAGCAACCAGATAAAATGCAAAGCTGGAAGATATGAAGAGCATCAGCTCAGTGTGAGTATATGAAATTTCTCACCCATTCGACTTTTGTGTTCATATACATCATTCATCGTCTTCGGAGTCATTTTTCTCTTTTCCTTTCATGGAATTGCAGCGTTGTGACATCTCAATGGAGCTCCTGATAATTTTCCACCCTGGATATGCACATAGATATAGTCCCCTCCATGCTCCAGGCTGCTTCTTCATTAGGACAGATGACAGGCAGCCCAAAGTATTGCACTCTCAATAAGCTCCCTGGTACGGGAATAGGAGTAGGCTGGAGTAGGATTCCATCTGCAGCTGCCAAGATGATGGGAAGGCAGTCTCAACAGAGTGATTGTAGACTTATATCACATGTGTTAAAAGGAATTGTAGGCTGTGAAAAGCTTTCCTACAGGTAAAATGAAAGTTCACATTTTTCAGAATTCCCGGAGTTCTGCCAAACCCTGCAATCAATCAATAAATCACTTTTTTCATCTCCAGTCACACTAAGCAGGAACCTTATTCAATTATCTCTCAGGCTTTTAATTTCCTGCAAGTGCCCTTTGATATGTTGATCTTTGTGATTACATGATGAATTACATTTCATTTAGATATAATTGTTCTAATATGTGCACCCAGTTACTTATCGTTTCTACATCATGGATTTTGGATCACATCCAACCATTACAATTAAGGTTTGTACAGTGAGTAAATGAAACAGGAGTGCTTGAACACAGGATCGGCAAAAAATGCAAGTGGGATTGCAAAGCCCAGATCATTTCAGTAATAATTTTATTCTTGAGAATTTCAGTGGCCAACATTAATTAAATTAATTATTTTGTATCTTCCTTTTTCTTTTAATGACATTACTTTTTTTCAGTGGCTTGCCTTCCTACTTCTGTGAGTCCAGAGAGCTGAAATAGCAGCCAGACCCTACTTTAAATTAAGAATGGAAAGTCACTTCGCATTATCCAAGTCTTCAGCAACATTCTTTGCTTTCATCTTCAGTGTGAAATATTTTTTATACGGTCTCGGCAGTGAAGAAAAATCCTCCTTAAATTCAGACAGAACAGAGGTGAGAATTCAGGCTTTAGAAGTTGCACAAAACCCCAAACACATATGCCATGTTGGATTGAATAAGTCCTTGGATGAGAGACCTTCAGGAAAGTGATGGTGATAGCATTGAACCCTGGCTATTGATATTGGACATGCTATTATCCCTGTCGGGGTGCAGAATGGTACTGCTCATGGTGTTGTCTTTCTGGATGAGATGAAGATGCCAATGCACAATTCCTGATTGTTTAGAGCCATTAGTCTCCACATTTTTAATGAGCTGTGGTGCTAGCTCCATTGCCCTGGAAAAATTCCAGTGCAGGTTATTTTATTCAGCCTTTCTAAACCCCCCTGCAGTCTCAGTTATTTAGAGCCTGATTTTGTAAAGGGCTGAGCACCGACAATTCCAGCTGGCCTTAATTTGGCCATCTGTAAAATGGGGATAATGATACCGACCTCCTTTGTAAAGTGCTCCGAGTTCTGCTCTGCATTAGCTAAGAGCTAAGGATGATGATGACGATTGATGAATAAGAACTGCAGGTGCATAGCAACTCTGAAAAGCAAACCCTTAGGTATGTCTACACCGCTAGGCTTTGAAGCATCATTCACATAGCTATTTTTAGACGGGGAACGCAAGGCCCATGACCCAAGCCTGTCGGCGTGGCTAGGAAGCTCACTACCATGGGCTGAGTACCGAACCCTGATGGGCTACAGTATGTTTCTTTGCTCCTTGTCCTAAGCTGAGATATGAAATAGCTGTGCTGTGTGAGCACTCAGTTTGGCCTTAGTGGTAGCTGCATTTCAGTGCTGTGTGAATTGACCCCTTTATACCCAGGACCTGCCCCCTCAGAGGCACACTTTCCACCCTTTGCATTCTTAGCAGACTTCCGGCACCAGCAGTAGCCACTGGGCCCAAAGGGCTGGGTCATCCTGTCTTTGCATTGTTCCCCTCCCGAGGGTGGGGTCTGTTGGGGGAAGGGGGAGCTTGGAGTTACATCCGGAGCTCCTGCTGGCAGAGGCTGCCCCATGCATGTGCTGAACCAGCACTTTTCTGGCCACTTTTGGGGCGAGGGCAGTACAAGGTTTATGGGTGTCTTTGGCTGCTGAGGGCCCCTTTCTGTCATGGTGGACTTCCCTTCCCAGGGGGCCTGGTGTGAAGGTCTGTGCTGGGAGAAACCAGTGCAGATGTCGCAGGAATCAACCCTTCATTCTATAATAAAAATAGATTCATAGAGTCACAGATGCTAAGGCCAGAAGGGACCGTTGTGATGATCTAGTCTGACCTCCTGTACAACACAGGCTGGAAATTTTCACCCTGTTACCCCTGTACTGAGCCCAGTAACTTGTGTGTGACTACAGCATATCTTCTAGACGGGTAACCAGTCTGGATGTGAAGGCATGGTGCGGTGGAGAATCCACCACTTCCTTTGGGAATTTGTTCCAGTTGTCAGTCACCCTCAATGTTAAAATCTTGGGTCTCATTTCTAATTTGAACATGGCTACGACCTCCAGCCATTGATTCTTGTTATGCCTTTTTCTACCAGATTTCTTTCATGTGCAGTGTTTGCACCGTAACGAAGCCACCACTCAGTTTTCTTTTTGATAAGCTAAATGGACTGAGCTCTTTAAGTCTTTCACTGGGAGGCACTTTCTCCAGCCCTCAGATCATTTTATGGCTCTTTTCTACACCCTCTCCAAACAGAAGCATTTTTTCTTTATGGAGCATCTGCTTTGGTTTAGTTTCCTTTAGTTTTCATAGCAATGCCCTGCTTGCGGGTGATGCTATAAAAAGCCATAAATAATAAATAACAATAATGATAAAGGCTCTCACTGTCTCTCCAATGAGCACAGAGAAATGTGCTCTGAAGGATCACTTCATTACACTGCTGCTTTTCAGAATTCAAAAGCTTTAAATGCCTGGCTTCTTAAAAAAAGTAGGGCGCTTGAGTACCATCCTCCCCAGGTGACGGACGGCACACCGGACCCTGTCGAAAAACCTCATTGTAACTCCCTATTGTTTGACATTTATTTCTGATAATTCAATCTCAGTCACTCTGGTTGCCTAGTGTGCCCAGAAGTGACAGTGACATGGCAATCATTGGCCATGATCTCCCAAGTAGCTTAGCTGATAGACATGCACTCAAAGCCGCTACTAGCATGTCTGAGCTGTTATCAGATAAATTGGCTTTGATGTATACAACTAGATATATAGATATACTGTTAAATTTATTCCTTCAATTCAAGTTAATTGCTAACCTCTGTTGCGGCTGGGACAGGTGGTGTCCTTTATTCACTTCATAATGTATTGCCTTGGTATGTTTCTTGCCGCTTCCTCTAAACTATGGTGAGTGAAACAGCTCTGAGAAGCTATAGTTGAAAATAGATACATCTGAAACCATGTGGGGGACTGTGCAGTGAAAGAGCCCTTCAGCACATGTGCAAACATTAAACAAAAAATCAGGAAGGAAGAATTTAAAGCATTGAGAGCAGGCATCCAGCTGCTGGTTGCTCATGGAGTCCTATTGTTAATTAACAAATGTCTGAAACTTGCAAGATTATATGTATTACCAGTACCACTGAATTTATACCCCTGCTATTTGTGATAAGGGATTTGCTCATACAAACCCCTGGATGAGATCAGGATACATCTTCTGTTTATAGGTTGCATGCATCCTCACTGTTTCCTTGATCAAGATCTCTACAAAATAACCTGAAATAAATATTGTCTATTTCAAGGTCAATTGCAAGTCATGCAGATTGCATTTGCTTTTAGTGAAAAGGTCTAATAGAAAATAGACTTTTGTTATTTTCCATAACATTGAAATCCAAAGCATTGGTACTGGCAATATGCAACTTTCCTCCATTGGCAGAGCTTACTTGTAAGATATCCAGATGGATAACCTACAAACCAGTTTGATTTGAAACCCATGATATGCTGGGGATGTTATGTGTGCCTGTTGGAAGAGTCAGGTAGCTTGCACTGCTTTCCCACAAGCTGATAATTAGGTCTGTGTGCCATATCTACAGAGAAATCTTGTTGGCCTCATGAAGCTGGGGGTTTTTAAATGTTTTTTTGCTAAATACTTATGAAAAGTGAACATAACGTGCTAAATCATAAACAATGGTGGATAGGAATCCAGAGCACATAGGAGCTGAATCTGAATGAAAGGTGGGCTTTGCTCGGAAAACCACATTTTAGTTGAGCCAAGGAGCCACACAAGGCCCAAGCCTGAAAGACTCTTTCGGCCTCCGAGGCCTGAGCTTGAAATAATTTTAAAAATGTTTGTGGAGGGACAGGGCTTACAGCCTGTACCATGGCTCTGAAGGCGACCAAGCTCTCTTGGGTAGTCCACTGGGTGGGAAGTGTACAGAAAAGGGCTAATTATAACTCACATAAGCCACTGGAGTGGACTTTAGCCTCAGAATACTGTCTTTAACATAGCGAAATCAGGGGAAGTACACGAGGGAGCTGGTGCCAAGGCTGTGGAAAGGGAATGGATAGAAAGGAGGAGAATGAAGTATGAACATGCAGTTCTGCTGATCAGAGGAAATCCCATGTAAGTAGGACGTGTTTGTCATCCACTTTTTGTTACATCTCTTAATCGTGCTTCTCCAGAGCTTCCCCCTCTGGATCTTGACAGTACGTCGTTTCCATGTGCTTTCATAATATCACTTTTTCTGGAATCTTTGCAATCTGTTTCCTCTTTTAACTCTTCTGGGCGTGCATGTACAAACAAAACAGCATGCACTGCTAAGCAACGGAGCCTACGCACCTAGAGTCCTTGCAGTTGGTGTCAAACAAGCCCTCTGAAAGAGCTCTTGAGCCAGCATCTCCCCATTTTTAAACTCCAGGTGTTACACCACTTCCGCGGGGGCGGATGACATCTGAAAGTGAGTAGGCAAAACTGACTCACAAAGGGGTATGCTGAGCCAATTCAGAATAGCTGGTGAGGATCAAACAGTATGTGACTCAGACCTGGGGAGGAATTGTCTAGCCTCAGGACAGTCCACTGTCCCTCCTTCCCCCTAACAAGGGCAACATTTTGAGGGATGTTTCGTACGGTGAATGTTCACAAGTGTTCACCACAAAGTGAGGGTGGGGCGGTGCCCTCTGGGCTCCGAGGTAGGACTGGGAATATTTATCTGGAGACACGTTTCATCGGGAGGAAAGGACTGATAGGTTAAAAAGTGCCACATTCTGGGGGGAGAGACCATGAGACAGGTTATCTATCTAAGGCATCTATATGGCCCCCACTCCCTTGTATCTGAGCACCTCACCATCTTTACCCTCACAACACCTGTGGGAGGCAGGGAAATACTAGCCCCATTGCACAGAGGCAGAACTGAGGTCCAGAGAGAATAATGACTTGCCCAAGGGCACATAGAAAGCTTGTAGCAAAGCAGGTCTGCCAAGGTCTCCCAAGACCTAGGCTAGTGCCCTAACCATTGTTCCATCCTCCTGCATAGGGATAACAAGCTCCAAGTAGGGTGGAGGTGTGTAATGGGACTGCAGGGGGTCATTGTGCATATTAGGGACAACCAGAAAATCAGCCTGGAGGAATGACTGGCATGCGCTGTGTTGCATGTGGGGACCAGGATGCCTGCCAACCAGGAAGCATTCCTGCCAGAAAGAGCAGTGCCCGCTTGGGACACTGCCTGGGGAACAACAATAGCCCACCTGGCTAGGAAGTGTGAAAAGTGGAGAGGAGGGAAAAGCACGCCAAAGGTTAAATGGAGAGAGCCCCACATGAGTACAGCACAAAAGCTGGCAGCGAAGGAGCCAGCCGTAAACCTCCAGCTGCCAGAAGCTGAGACGGGGCGACAGGGGAAGGATCACTTGATAATTGCCCTGTTCTGTTCATTCTCTGTGAGGCATCTGGCACTGGCCCCTGGTGGAAGACGGGACCCTGGGCTAGATGGCCCATTGAACAGACCCAGACTGGCCATTCTCTTATATTCATCTTGTTTACATCCGCCTTTCCTGCCCACACAGAGGCTGGGACCTTCTCGGTGCAAAATTAGAATCCAGCATTTGCACACCCCTGAGGTTCCCTGGGGAGGGGGTGACACAGGCCTGCTGGACCCCTTGCCAGAGATGCCGTGTCTGCACTGCAGGCTGCAGCGAGAATTTCTCATTAAAGTAGAGCCCCTGCATGGAGGAGTGCTGTCTGCAGAGCTCTCCCTCCGCTCTCAGGCCCTGGGGAATTTCATGAAGGGCTGGGGAGGCTGTTATACAACACAGAGTAGGTTTTAAAACATGGGGGAAGGAGCTGCTTCTGCAGGGCACTGTCATTGGGCCAGGCGTCTGCCTCAGCTCCAAAGCGTGTGCTGCCACGCCCAGACTTCTGCGCAGAGCTTTATTTTCTTAACAGAAAAACAGCCTTTTAACTCATTCCTTCGCCTCAGGCATCAGGGGCCCCCTCCCAGGCGCCTCAGCACGTCTGCTCCTGGCAGCTCCCCCGTTTCAATCTGCTCTCTTTCTGGAGTGGCAGCCGCAGGCTGCTTCACTGAGCCCCCGGCTCCAGGGACCCAGCATGGGAACTAGCTCCGCTCTAGTGTGGCTTTCCCTCCCCAGGGCACAGCCTCCAACTGCCTGCTAGAAGCCCTTTATAGAGCAGCCCTCTTTAACCCTCTGGATTGGGCTCGCTTGCTCTGGGCTTAGTATATCCACAGGGACCAGCTAGCCTGTGAGAGACACACACGCATCACGGGGCCGATTGTGCTGTGCAATTCACATTCCCGGGCCATTTCCTCTCCCCTTGAGACGTTCCCTGAAGTAGGAAGAGCAGAAGGGGCTGTTGGCCCCTAACAGGAGCGGATAAGAAAGGCACTCGGCGTGAGTGCCCCCCTTCTCTTGCTCCCAGATCCTTCATCCTTCTCTCTTCACCCACCCCCGCCATTCCTGCCCCCTTTCTTCTAGGACTAGAAGGCGCTAGCAGCAGCGAGCAAAGGTACAGAGGAAGTGTGCTTTGCCCAGAGAGTTCAGGGACTGTGGAGCTGTGCCAGATACAGACCAGGGCATCTGTTGGTCAGGGCACACAGGAACATGGGGACAGTATTCCCCCCACACAACACACAAACCATACGCCCCATGACACCCACCCTACATAACACATGGCACACCCGCACACCAACAGAGGGCCACATCATACAATCCACTGCACCCACCCTATGTGGTACAGGGCATACCCCCACAACGCCGCCTTCCCACATAACACAGCCCATACCGTATACACCCCACAGCAACACACACACACTCCCCGCTCCCACTCTGCACCCCCAGCACCGCAACTCCCTGCTGCACACCCAGAACACGACCCCTAAGACAGATCCATTAATACACACTAAAGTGCTTAGGGCTACCTTTTCAGAAGAGCTCTGCATGCTGGATGCAGGATGGGTGCTGAGCTCTTTAGAAAAAATCTGGCCCTACCTGTTGGTGCTGAGCCCTTGTAAACCTGGTTCTTAGATCCCATGATGGTGAGCCTACTATATATGCTAGGTCAGAGAGAAAGAACCTCTCCAATTCCACACAGTAGACACACAAACATACAATATATACCATCTCACACCCACACACCACAACCCCGCAAAACTCACTGCACCTCCTCCATGCATCCAGCACATCACACACACACAATTCTTCTCTCCATACCAACCACACATAACACACCCCTCCACCACACACCTACACAAACCAGAGCTACCCCCCCACATAATCCTCCCCTAAAGAGAACACGACACACCTCTTCACTCCCATTCCTGTCTACTTACCCACACTGCCACTGTCACAGCACACACTCTCTGGTCCTAACAACCAACGCATATAAACCCACAACACACACCTCTTCCTCTTGCTAGTACCCAAATAATAATCTCATATACACACACTGGACCCACACTCCCCGCCATGTACACCCAATGCTTGGCTAGTATAAAAAGACTTATAGAGAATGACCAATAAAACAAGTGGGTGCAAATGCTTCCGGCATCTGAGGGGTTACTTAAAACATTAGATTTCCCTCCCAAAGATCTATATTCTGTTTTGTTTGGCTGTGTTCTTTGAACTTTCTATTCATAGCTGATTACTGGATGAACTCATCTACATGCCATTTACATAAAGAGTTATGAAGTGAAACTGCCAGGGTTTCTATTATTCGGTCCATAAACTTTCTTCTTTACTTGAGAAAGTAACACACAGATCCGGAATGAGCAGTAAAACCTCACCTGGGCCTTTAATTTCAGTCCATCACATGGCTCAAATTCACTCTCAGGAGATCTCAGCCCCAGATTACAGAATCCTTATTATGCTAGTGTCATAATAATTCATTAATAATATGTGGTGGTAATAATAATAGCCTTATAAACTACCTTCCATCTAAGAATCTCAAGGTGCTTTAGAAAGATAGATAAGGACTTATCTACACTAGCCTTCACTATTCTAGTGTAGTTCTCAGTATGGATGCAATTATAATGATATGCAGTTACTTTATACCGATATAGCTATTTCCATATGGGAAGGGTCATAATTACACCACTCAAGGGCACCTTTATATTTACTGGAGGGGTAGCTGTGTTAGTCTGTATAGAGCAAAAACAACGAGAGTCCTGTAGCATTTTAAAGACGAACAAATTTAATTTCTGCAGGCATAAGCTATTGTGGGCTGTAACCCACTTCATCAGATGCAGCTTATGCCTGCAGAAATTAAATTTGTTAGTCTTTAAAGTGCTACAGGGCTCTCGCTGGTTTTTTTATATTTACTGCATCCACACTGGGGTTTTTACAAGTATAACTATGTTGGTAAAAAGCCACACCCCCTAAATGAAATGTTATATTGTCTCAACTGTTATGTGCAGAGCAGGCCTAAGTACCACAGACCCCATTTTACAAATGGAGACACAGAACTTTTCTGTGGCTTGTCCAAGAAGAAAAAAAGTTAATGACAGAAGTGAATAAAAAAACAGATTTTCTGACTTCCAGCTTCCTGCTCTTAACCACTAGACCACATTGCCTCCTTAAATAAGGAAATTATAGCTATATGTAAAAAGGTAGATGATTGTATATAATGTTATTGTGTAGAGAAAATATAAAAATGTTATTTCATATATGAAATGGTTAATAGAAAAGGAAGGGCACAGGCACCCAGGAAAGGTAAGTGTAAATATTTAAATGATTTAATCAATTAGATATTAGTCATTCAGTCTGAGAAAAACACAGTAATTCACTAGATAGAGAAAATAAGTGTGCCAGAAATGAATTAATGAATCAAGACTGCTGTCTGCAGCTTATCCCCTTGCCAAGGGCAAGCGGAGTTCTCTGAAGCAATCCTTTTGCTGATACAAGTCAATATATTTACATCAATCCCAAAATGCAAAACAAAAGTGCCATCATAAATTCAGCAGAGCGCGTAGCACTCATTTAGGAAGAGTGTAGAGCACACTTGCTATTCCCTGCAATTAGAAAGTCACAGACTCTCCACACTTAGGGATCCCAGGGGTTGTATAAGCAGAGGTGCACAAACTTCCCCCTGCTTAAGGAGTCAGAGATGATTTCCCAAGAGCCTAAAGGCTTTTCTTCATTTGTATTATGTGGAGCATATTGGTGCTACCTTCAGCTTTAATCCAGAGGTTCAGTTACTAGAACTCAAAGAAGTTAGCAAAAAAAAATGGGGGAGTAGGTTTTTTGCAAATTTGATTTCTTTGTCCATTTGACACCACTTCACGTACAGTTGGTTTCACTGTTTCCCCTATGTAATTAGGCTCCATCTATACAATTACATTTTACTGTGCTGCTAACTAGTCAGCTCAGAACGCTCGGTCTGATTTTCATTTACACTAAGGCTCTGGCAATGTAAGGAAGCTGTAAAGTGGCCATAAATTGGTTACATCCATTTTTTGGTCCCTTTACACGATTAGAGTGGTGTAAAATTGCTTAGTGCAAATGAGAATCAGGCCTTTTGCCCCCCAAATGGCATCTGGAAATTCCATTTAGGAAAGGAAACCCTTAGGAATCTATCTAGGGTTTTTTGTGGACTCCCATCACCAAAGTATTGGAGCAACTCTCAAACAGTAGTGCATTTATCCTCATCATTGGAAATGTCATTACCCTGTTCTTCTCATGGGGGAACTGAGGAAAGTCTCAACTTTTCAGATGGCCACTGATTTTGTCTCCCTCAATGTTTGGGTGGATATTTTGGGTCTGTGGGAGTTGCTGAAGGTCACACGTAATGTCTGTGGCAGAGCTGGGAATCATGTCATCTTGTGTGTATCAATCCAGTGCCTTAACCACCAGACTATTTTTGATCTACCCTTACTATGATTATTAATGTATTTATATTGTGTGAGTGCCTAGGGATCCCACTCATAGACCAGGAGCCCATTGTGCTACGCGCTGTACAAACACCAAACAAAACCACAGAGGAGTTTACAAAGTGAGCAGAACACAAAAGAAATCAGGTAGGTACAGCAAACAGTCAGGGGGAGCACAAGGAAAAATTGGACCAGTAATGGTCAGCCTGAAAAGCATTTCAGGCTGCTTTGCACTAGCAAAAAAAGCAGCACAGAGCAATTGCTATGGACTACAGACTCTGATCTAGTACATATCAGTACAATTTGACTCATGTTAAAATACTGGCCTTCCAAGAGCAGGAACAGCTGTTGAGAATGCATTCAATAGGCCCTTTGTTAGCCATGTGTTTGTCTCACATGTTTACAGACCAGCATATTTGGGAAAGGACAAGATCAAGCAAGATATCATTTATACGAGTGACTTCCACCCTTGTGTGGGGGGATTATTGCGTTGCTTCCATAGGGTCAAAAGACCTCTTTAAATCCGAGGTTTAACTTGAGTTTACAAAGAATCAAATACCATGTTAAGAAAAATGGAATTCCACATGGTGTTTTGCTTTGCTGAAAATATCTATTAGCCTTTGATCTCCAAAATGGGCTATTGAGAAAGAATGTGGCCCATCATTTTCAGGATTTTAGCGCAGAGGTGTGTTATAATGTTCTTGGTATGAATAGCTGTGTTTCTATAGCTAGCAGTCCTTTCTGTGTCTCCAAGCCCTTCAGTTGCCATTTAATACAGTTATTTCCCATTGTTAGCTAGCAATATGTTTTCAAATGCTTTGACCTGTTAGGCCAATGTTAATCTGAGAAGCAGAATTCTCTTACATTTGTATTTTGGCCCTGAAGTTTCTCAGCCCATGATAAGTGCACGAGGTTTGAGTCACAAAAGCAATTGTGACAGAGTGTGAGTAACCTAAGGCTGGGAGAAGAGGGTATGGGCCCTGCAATTGGCTTCTTACCTCTCAGGAGAGGCACATGCTGTATATGTGGCTCTGAGTGATGAACAAGCAACTGACCATGATATAGTAAAAGCAACCATTCTAGATTGAATGGGGCTATGTGCTGAACAGTACAGGCAGACGTTTCGGTCAGCAAGGTGGTTGGAGGGGACACGACCGAAGGCCTTTGCCCCAAAATTATCAGTATGGACCATTAGGTGGCTGAGGCTGAATGACCAAGGGGTTGGGAAGGTCATGAACTCTATTATTCTGGACTTTGTTATTCCGGACAAACTGCTCCAGAGTCTCCCCGAGGGCTGAGGTCACTAGAGTATGGGTGTGGAGACACCAGCCTACTGTATTGGACACTTCTGTAAAACTCACTGAGGAGTTTGTGGAGGTGGGTGTCCTTAAGGGACCAACCTATCCATTTAGAGGGCACATCCCAGGAAGGAAAGACAGGGATCTGATGATAAAGACATCAAAAAAGAAGAGGGAGGACAAGAAGGAGACCTGCCCACATACTGTCAAATTGTGAGTTACCAATGTGAGGGGGTCAAGACATTTGAAAAGGGACTGCCCTATATGGACTGTAATTTCACTGAGTTCTGCGGGTGGACAGAAACCCTTGCAGAACCGTTAAAGTGGACATTTACCATCTCTGTGAGACCAGCGCGTTGAAAGGGGAAGGCCCTGGTAGCTTTGGCCAGGAGAGAATGGCCTATCGGATGGTGTTGGGAAAGAGTTTTAAATTGTTGTGTATTCATGGGAGGAGAAAATCTGTTCAGTGGCCAGAGTACTTCTTGAGATTTGGGGAACATTTAGATGGCAGTGTGTTAGCATGGTCATGAACTTGTCTCAACCAGTATCAGTTGCTGCAGATTGGAGCCCTTTTCCTTTAAGGAAGGGGAGGAATGCTCAGAAACCCAAACGGAGTGGGCAAGGTGTTGAGGAATAGGTCCGAAAACCAGAGGTCTTTAGAATGAAGAACTGAGACATACTAGATGGGAGACGAGCCAGGAACACAAAGGCCTGAGGGAAGACCCCAAGGCAGAGGGGAATAAAAAGAGCAAAAATAGAACAGGATGTGGTGGAGGAGGAAGGTATAAGGGGGTGTAAACAGGACAAGGGCCAGAAGGACCATAAGGAAGAACAACCGGGTTCAAAAATCGGAAGTAACCTGAGTGAGATAGGAGAAAAGGAGACCTTACAAGTGGAAGAGGAGGCCAATGGGGCAAAACGTTGCCCTGCTATGAGGACAGGTGGGCAGAGATGGAGATGTGGTGTTACCCCTTACCCCCATCTGAATACATCTTTAGCTGGTGGAAGATAGAGAAGACTTCCACAGCTAGACAGGAGAACTGGTCAAAAGAAACCTTGTCCAAGAGAGGGGGATGGTAGCCCCCAGAGGACTGACTAGGGAGGAGAGGAAAGGTGCTAGTAGGAAAACAAAGGGAGAGGAGGTGCGTGACTGAGTAGTCTAAGGCTGACTCCTCACCTGCGCACTTGGCAAGCATCCCCACATGGGCCAAACTGAGGTTGTAATTGGTTAATGACTGAATGATTAATCAGTTAACAAGGTGATTCAGCTCTTCAGCCCAGGACAGTTAAAAGAGAAACAGGAAGGAGGAGTAGGAGGAGAGAGGGGAAGGTCAGAAAAGTCTAGGATCTCAGGTAGGAGAGAGCTCTTGCCCTGTACCTAGGGAGAAGGTAAAAGACTTAATGTTGTGCAGGCACAAGAACTTGTATCGGACTCTGTAAATAAAGCACTTGGTGTTGAACTTCCCACTGGTGTGCCTGAAGATTATTTGCAGAGAGGAATCCAGAGTGAGGGAAGCCTGCCCTGTGACAGCGAGATATACCAATATATATAATATATAAAGAGAGATGCAATTTTAGGAGAGGATTCTCCTCCTGAACCAGTGTAAATCAAGAGTAATTCTACTGAAATCAGTGGAGTCCTGGGGCATAAATGAAATGAGAATCAGGCTCCTACATGGATATTGCTACCACTGCTGCTGAGAGATCCCCTGTGTGTATGTGTCCAGTAGCTGCCCCTTTGTTTTGAAGCTGTTCTCCTTAATATATAGTCAGCATTAGTGGTTAATGTCTGTGAGGACCATTATTACTGTTGCTTGAATTGCTGACCATGCTTTAATGCTCCTCTTCCCTCCACTGGTACACTTTAGATTCTGTTTCTATGGGAGTCTTAGGGCAAGAGCACAAAGTCACATAGATGCATTAGATACATTCCACAGACATGGATGGCAGTTCAGCTTTCACTGTGAATGAAATAACCAGAGTACAATCATTCACCACAACACCTCATCTTGTCCAATTAAAATATTGCACTCTCATTTCAAATACAGCAACTCACTTGCATAAATAATTAATGCCATGGTTTCCGATGACTTCTTCCTCTTACATGTGCTGCCAGATCTGAGTATTCTGCTGCAAACCTGTTTCCTATTAATTGCTTCTGATGTACACCAGTTCTTGTCCTTAGGTACCATTTATTAGTGTTCCTGTTAATGTTCAGATGTTCCATTCAGGATGACCTTGTTCCTAAACCTCAACCTAGTGCTATATCCTATTAAATCACCACACTGTAACATTGTTGGAGTAGAAACAATTTACTGCTTAAATAATTTATCTAGATTCAGTACAGAAAGTCTTTTGAAGAGATTCATCAGCTAATAAAGAAAATTGATTCTGGAAGCTAAAGTCAATAAAAGGTTAGAGAAACACCACAGCATTTACATGGGCTCTGCTTCAGGAGGTTCTCTGTCATCATGTTCGCTCTGATATTGTGATACCATTCCATGTCTCCCACGCAGGGCAGACTCCCGTATAATTATTAGTTTCCTGTTGGGTAAAGTTCATGGTGTCCTCCCTAGCTCCTTAGACCACCCCTGTATTCATACTTATTCCAATTTACTGGGAAAGCAGAGGACAGCTAGGGAGTTAAAAGAGTGCCAGCGTTTGTCACTTTTGACCCGGTCTGGTACAAAATAGAACACACGGCCACTATTTGGGTAATGGAATTCAGAAAGAGCAATTTTCTCTGGTGGGCTCAGTAGCCAGGTATGGTTTGATTCAATGGAAGGTGCAACCAAATTGTGGCACTCTTATTGTAGACCGTACAAACCAAGCCAAAGCCATGATGAACAAGCAGTGCTCTGGCGAACTCACTCCTGAATACCGTGTGCAGAATGAGCTCAGTGTGTGATGTTAAATTGGTTTTGATTGTCTCCAGCCACTCACAACATTCTTGGGTTCAGTTCCTAGCAAACGCTGCACTCTGTTCATCTCTGCATTGACTTTGTCCCAATTGCAAATTGGCATTGGACACAATGTGGAAATGGAGAACTCAGACTGGATGACTCACACGTGAAACTTCATGGAGGGTCTTCATCATAAAATGTGGGAAGCCAAACCCCACCTTTCTGGGCTCTGTCCCCTCTTTCTGCTGGGCACTCTCTTTGAGTGATGTGCTATGTGTAATGTGACGTGTGGGCAGCTGTTATCAGACTCACAGAAAGCTAGGTTCATGCTGCCCTTGTACAGGGCATTAGACAGGGAAGCTCAAACAGAGCGTCATGCGGAGACCCAACATAAAACATCCAGCCCCCTCTTTTCTTAAGGAAGCATCTTCTCAAACTGGGCCAAATGAAATGGGAAATCAGGACAGTCTAATCACGAGCCCATTGCATGCTGGGACTGTAGTGTCTCTGGGCCACTCTTTTGCATCAAAATGAGGCTGATACAGAAAACTCTAGATCCCTATGGATTGTGTTGGCCCTTTGGGTTGCACCTGAAGCAATAACCATAAGAGCAAATTGCTCCATGGCTTCTGTTCAAATGAAAACTTTTTAGGAGAAGCTGTGTCTAGAACCCAGTCTAGAAGACAAGGAAACGAGACAATTAAGGCATCGAATGATCATTGTAACTAGAAAGTGGCTTCTCTCACCAGTAAATGGCATCAGCTCAGAAATGTAGCAAAGGTCCAGTTTGGCCACAGGCAGGGCCCAAGCATAATTTTTTCGGCCCAGTACAAACTTGTAACATGGCCCCTTCCCACACACATACCACAATCCCTCATCCCATACATACAATCTCATGAGCCATGAAAAGTTTGAATTCTGAAATTACTGTTACATATTCTAAATTTCTGAAAAATGCTCCCCCACTTTGCTATTTTTGTTTAACATAACACCCAGCCTGAGAGTCCTACAAGTTTGCTGACTATTTTGTAACTTTTTAGTCATTATAAAGGTATTATATCCTGTCAATGTCTTGATTTTTTTATTCTAATGGACCAATGGGACTGCAAACATTTTATAATTAGGCCAATTAACATTAAAGCTTTATTTTTCTGGCCTTTTTCATTGCAAAATCTTGAATTAGCCTCCCACGGTCAATTTCTCTTGCAAGTTCACACTCAACAGACAAGATAGCTAGGTGGCTTAACCATTCTTTTCAGGCCACAAGCCTGGATCTTTGAAAAGACAAGAATCAGATAATGTAGCACTATTCTCTCCTGCTTCTTGTAAACCTTCTGAATGTGGTGGTGCTAATGGTGATACTACCTGACTGTCTTAAAGCACTAGAGTGGAGTCACATGAAGCATGTTCTGGCAGCTTTTCTTTGTCATCAATTGCCAGTGCCACAGACACAGTCTCTATATTGAAATCATTTTCATTTCGATTTTGTTCACCTGCTTCCGTAGTTAGTATATTGCTTGACTGCAGAAAGGCCTTGTCTGATTTGAAAAACTGGAGGATAGATTGCTGTTCTTTAGCTTCTTTTAGTTCCCTTTCATTCACTCCTTACATTTCTGGCTGCCTGATTTGTATTTATAGCCACCACCTGACATGGCAGTATGGGGTGTGTGTGTGACTGTGAGTGAATGAGACACTTACTCACATATATTTTGGGCTGCAAATCCTACCAGAAGAAGCGGCAAACCTGGCTCCCAGGGTCTTATGGTGCTTTGCTTTGTCCCTCCCACCAGCTGTCCCTCCCTGCTGCCTATGCACAAGGAACTCTGGGACTGGTAGTTCTTGATTTTGTTATGATGGCTCATGTCGCAGAGAGGAGCACAAATCTCTCTGCCTCTCAGTTTCAAACTACAAGTCCTAGTTTAACTGCACAAGCAGACACTTGCTATTCTAGAGAAGGGCCTGGGCTGGGCCAGCAGGCCCAGCAACTCACTGTTCACAATGTCACTTGAGACTGCTCTCACTGCTTCTGACTGACTCCAGCAAACCTCACAAGATCTGGACAATAGATACAGTGAAATAAGTTTCTATAAATATCCTCAGGCATGATGTACAATTTAGCCTCAATTTTTTCCTCATGGTAATGGGGGTTGCAGCCTCCGAGCCCTGGTAAAGTGTTTTCCCTTCTCCCCCCCATGTGGGGGCCCTGGCCACAGGAAGAAACACAGGAAGTCGTGAAAGAAGGACTGAAGGATAGAGTGAGGAAAAAGAAAAATGAGTGTAGGGAGGAGTTACAGTTATTTCTGATCCACCCCAGAACTGTTTTTGGTAAGAAACAAAGCACAGATGAACTGTTTAAAGTAACTTTGGTAGACACGTTTTATTTAGGCCTATATGTGTAAGTCATATTATGCATGTGTGTCTACATGTCTTGCACACATACATGGGTTTCTACGCAGCTTACATATATGTGTATGTTGGCCAGGAATAGTCTCAGAGGTTGAGATTTTTAAAACAGTCAAGGGGATTCAGACATGTCTTCCATTAGTTCCAGTAATGCTAATGGGTTATGTGTCCAAATCACGAAGACTGCTTTGAAAGCCTCAACCAAAGTCTTCACTCTTTGCTTTCAGACATGGATTTTTCATTCCTAAGTAATTTTGAAGCATTATGGCTTGTCAAGTTGTATTAAAAATTCATCTTCTTATTCTTTGCATTACAGAAGGACAGCAGGAGATAAAATAAGGCACCAGCTTAGACACAGCAGTGGCATATTTGCTTAGAAGGGAAGCATTGTCACCACTTTCCCTGACCCAGTTAGTGTCTGATGTCTATCAATAGCGGGATTCTTTTTAAAGCTACCACCAAAAAGATCATTTTCTATCTTATAAAATATGACACATACAATACTCCCTATTTTGACCTATCCCTGTAGTTGTCCACATGGAGAAAAACATGACTATAGACTGTATCTGATGCAATTTAAGGTGTCTTCACAGCATCCATAATACCTTTCTTATAACAAATGCGCGCACACATGCATTTCTGTTCTTCAGACTGAGAGTGTGGACCTAAGAAATGCTTAGAAAACCCATTGTAAATTGTGAAGTGATGGTGAAGTCAGCACAAGAGTCTGTCTCTGTTTAGAACCAGAATCACTCTCTCTATCAATCTTCCTCAGTATGGATCACTTCAAGTAAACACAATAGCAGAGCAAGTGCAATAAGAAGGTAGGTGGAAAGGTCATAGATTTAAATCCCAGCAAGGCGTCTGAAGCTAGTTGTTCTGATATTATAAACTTCACTTTAAAACTAGGTATCTAACATGTATCTACGAGAAGGGATAATGCAGGCTGTGGGCCATTACCACTCCTGGAGTTCCCCTGTTATACACAATACATCTTTGCCTTTGCTTTTAAATAACCTGATATTTCTCAGCTTGACTGGCTAACTTGAGGCACGTCTCAATCTAGACCGAAATGTGTCCTAAGAAAGGTTCTCCAAAGGGCTGATAAAAATTGGTTGCCTAATAGAAGCGGATCTCTCACTAAAGGTCAGACAAAATTGTACAGAAAACCTTTGGGATGCTGTAAAGTGATTGCTTATGACAGGGGATTTCTTCAGAGACTGTGCCTCTGCCTCTCTGACCTGCCAAGCCAACTGCATTTGCCTGCTATGCTCAAGATAACTATTCCAAAAAATGAAGCTTGAGGGAGCAGGGCACTCTCGGCGGGAGGTTCCCACCTCCGGAATTCACTTCTGCGAGAAATGCAGCCAAGCGTGAGGCTGGGCACGCTCAGGAAACATTGTCAGAGCACTTTGACCTGGCTTCTTGGTAAGTGCCAGATCTAGAATGATCAGTATCCTGCCTACAGGCCTGGTCTTTCTGCCTACGTAGTTCTATGGGTCCATCACCTAACACACATTAATGAACATTATGAGTGAGACAGACTCCCTATCTGACCTTGAGCAAAGCATTTAATCTCTCTGGGACTCTGTTTCCCAAGCGCTAAAATGCAGGTAATAACCCTAGCCTGTGACTGAGCTGTGAATTGAAGCCTGATCTTCTGAGCTCCACCCTCCATGCAGTAAGCAGGTCAGTCTTTTAAAGTTCCAGTGCTGGATGGAACATGTCATATTTTCTCCTTGTACTTGGTAAATGCTTTTGGTTTTAATATAAGTCATGTAGCGTGACCCCAGATGCTACGGTGATGGACAACTCCTCAATGTTTGTAACAATACCGGGCCGCAGCGCACTTTCCATTGTAATGAAATGCATACTGAAGTGCGTGCATACTGAAGTGCGTGTGAACCAAAGTGTGTGCGTTGAGTAGGAGAAGTTATTCTCTCATTTGTAATTGGCCTAATTGAACTGTTACTGGAAATACAATGCTTGGCACTTCAGCTGAACTAGCGAGAAATTCTGTGCAGTGATCAGACCTCTCAATTTGTCTTGATTTCAAAGAGGAATTGCCTGGCCTTTGTGACACATAACACACTTTCCTCCTCCCCGCCCCCAAATATGGAACTGTTTATCCTTCTGAATCTTTAACAGCTGCCTAAGAATGGAACATAACTCAGTAAACATTGGCTCGGAGACACCACGTCCTGCACCAAAGCTGACCTATGCTTTAACAAGCTGACCTCAGCTCACTCAGACAAGTATTGGAGAACTTCTGACCCTTCCTTTCTGAGCTCGACATTTGGAGGCTATGAAAATTTGAATAGGCAAAAATAAATTTTAAAGATGCATTACATCTTTCTCCCACTCCTTTGCCTGCCTGGCATTTATTTGAACTGTAAGCTCTTTGGGGCAAGGGTGTGTCTTACTGTACATCTCTATAGAAGCTACATCATGAGCAGGGTATCAGGGTGAAAAAAAAAATCTGTTTTAGGGACAGATTCTTCTCTCAGCTGTACAAATGAAATCAGTGGGAGCTGTACCTTCACAGAGGTGAGTGGAATTTGTCCCTTAGAGATTAGTACACAAGAGAAAATCAGCAAATGGTGTAACTATCTCATTATCATTAGATGCTACGACTTAAATGGAAGTTTCTGCTTTTTCTACATTTAATTTAGACTTTAATGCGTCCACTCTGCTTCTGAACAGCAAAAAATAAGTAAGTAAGTAAATAAATAAATAAATAAATGGTCATTGTTCTGGCTGTACTGAATGCTGGAATTCTGAAGCGAAGTGGTAGAGTCACAGCTGTTTGATAGTGGAGCTGGTGTCAGAGCTGAGCTGAACAGCTTTGGATGTGCCAGTAGGGGTGCTGGGATCTCTTCCTCCCTGTGCTTTTGTAAGATATGAAATAAGAAAACCTCCAATCAATATTCACCATTTTTCCTGGCTTCCTCTACTCTGAAAGGGGAAATGAACCATTGAAAATGCATGCGGCTGAGCAAAGTTAATTTCAAATGCCACCTTCTGTTTTTTTGCTATGAATCTTTTTGGGAAGCTAAAGGGAGCCAAAGAAATCACACTCGGAAGTGAAAATTAATGTAGAAATGAGAACTTGGAGAAAAATGTGGACTTGCTATAACCTTTAAAACGGCAGTAATATTTCCATGTGCTGAATCTAATGTATGAGTTTGATTTAAACTGAAAATTCAGAGCCATATCCTGGTACAAATCATTTGTAAGGGATGAAACAATCAATGGAAGATATAAACTGTGATTTTTCTCTCCAACCAGAACATCTCATCCGGGAGCATAAACTCATTAGTGAAATGACTAAAAGGGTTGAAATGCAGAAGTGAGATGGTGTTAAAACTAGCTTTAAATTCTTATCTCCGCTGAACACATACAATATGTATGGTACCGAACCTTAATATTGTTTCAGCTTCACACTCCTCCACAGCCACGACATTCAAGGAAGCCATCAAAAGTGTAGGTTAAAGGCACTTTTCAGTTCTAATGTGATGTTGCCCATTTGAAGTGGGAATATTAGAAGCTTTTTTGATATTTACTGTTTTGCATAAAGAGAAAGTAAAGTACTAAAGAATCTATTTCACTCTTGCCCAATTTCTATTTATGAAACAGATTTTCTTATCCACTCCAGCACTCCCTACAACGAGCTCTTCAGCTCTTGCAGAATCCTTTGCCCTATTATCTAACCCCCCCACCTCTCTCCCCGAGTTGCATCTGCATCAGTAATCTGGAGGTAAAAGACTGTCTCTCTCCCTGGAGCAAGTTAATGCCCCATTTTTCCCCAGTCTTTTCTTTTAGGGGTCTGATTGTGCACTCATTTAAGTCAAAGGGAGCTAAGAGGTCCTTTTACTGGAGGGAGAAGTTGATGATGTTTATTAGCGACACTAGCACTAACTAAAAATAATTGCTCTAAAACGGAGTGCAAAGAGTTGTGCAGAATTCACAGCATCATGTGAATTAGGTCACCAGCTGCATTTGCATATGGAGAATAGCCTTAGAGAATGGATAACAGACCGTACATAGCCTGAAAATGGTGTGGGCCAAATTATATACATCAAATGCTTTCAAAGAACAAATGAATATACAAAAATCAGGATCAGTTCAAGACAAAATACAAAAAGGGTGTTTGTAGTTGATAATTGGAGAATGAGAACACTGGTTACCAAAGAAAGAAAGGAAGAAAGGCCTCCGCTGGAGTGCTTCAGCCAACCATTAACAGAAGAGGTTAGGATCAAACTTCCTTTATGTAATGGTTCTTCTACAAATGTTACATCTGGGGTTTCTTGTGCCTGCCTCAGGACTACTGTCACTGGCCTGTCAGATGTAGGACTACATGAACCTCTGGTCTCATCAGGTGTGGCAGTTGCTATGTTCCTACGTAACAACTGACTCGTTCTAGTCTATAGAGCCAAATCTGGTACCAGGCTCCAAGGCAGCATGAGGCTTGCCCCATTGGAGCTGGGGTGAGTGTAAGGAGCTGAGAAAAGAGGTCAAGGTTTGGAGACCCACACAAGGGGTCATTGACCTAGATCCTCAACCATATCTAAGGAGAAGGATTCTTTCCCTTCCACAGCCCCTGCACCAATCATTGGGTCAGAGGCAATGAACCAGGACCTAGGATTCTGTCTGTGACACAAGGGCTGCATGGTGTGAAGCTGGGCTCCTGCACTGGAATAAATCTCACCATCAGAGAGCAACACCTACCAGATGAAATCTTCATTATTATTATTGTTATTATATTTTAAATAAAGAATGCCTATCAGAAAGAAGTTGATAGAATATTTGTATTCATGAAGGATCTAATGCATTTTCTCCTCTAAATTGCCTCCTTGATTAGATATATCAAAAGTGTACCTTGAAGAACCAAGCTCCTTTTATTGATATGACCTATCATTAGTGTAAAAAATGCCTGACAGGACCTTTCAATTTCCTTGTTAAACACTGATCATTGTATAACCACCTGCCTGTGAATCTCTCCAGTTCATTTGTAAGAAACCTCATTTGCCATTGGAGGCTGGGCTGCTCCCCATCACTCACAGTCTGTGTGTCATTTGCAAACAATGGAAGAATTATGTGCCTATGATGAGAATGCATGTCGCGCTCCTTAGCCACATTACCATATATTTTCACTGCTGTTATCTAATAGAGGCTTCCACAGCTGGCAATATCTGGACACCTTTTTCCGTTCCTGTCAAGCAAGCTGCTTCTTTTCCATTTTCATCTGTCATCTGAAATTAAACGGTGAAAATCCTCCTGTGAAATGTAAAGTGCTATCACTCGATTAAAGCACAGGGAGCTATTGCTAAGATTCATCATGTATCCTTTTCTTTCTAGGTAGGAGTCAAGGGAATGGGATTTAAAAGTAAGGGAAGCGCTTAGCAACTCGAGACATAAATTTGGATGCCTCTAAACTCGGGTGTAGCTGTCAACCCACATGCAGCGTGGTGCTGCGGTTAAGGCTCTGCTTCCTAAGTTCCCTGCCATTCACTCAGAGCCATCTTTCTTTGAACTGGCAAGAAAATAATGACCAGGCAAGGTGGAGCGCTAAATAATGTCACATGCCTCAAAATAATCTGAGAGAGTTTAAAGTTTCAGACAAATACACCACCAAGTTTCTCCCTTTCTGTGCATACATAACAATAGTTAGTTGCCTCATAGCTACATACAATCACATACTTAACTAAGCGCCTCTGCTTCTAAGTGTATAGCACTGAACATGGGCATTTTGATGTTGAATGCTAGCTAGAATGAGCAGGTGGTCACCCACCAGTATTTTTGGTCCAAGAGAAAGGCCTGAGTCCAAGAGAGAGCATGGTGTATGTCTAACTTCAGCAGTGGCTTTGGGACATGGTCCAGGGCTGTGGTGGTTAGCTCCTATAGAATATTTTTGAGCCCCAGATTCCCACAGGGCAAGGAATCCTTCCCGCACTAGTACCTTACCCAGGGGAATTTTAAGTGGGCTGAATGTCATGGCTTGGGGTGGAATCTTGCCAGGACATTTGTGAAAGGAGCAAGAGGTTCCTTAATAACTGCTAATGATTGGGACCAGAACTTTATGTCTCATGCCAGAAAGCCACCTAGCACAGTGCAGGGGCTTTGGATTAGTATCGATGCAGAGGAAACTGCCATGTTTGAAAAATGAGAGATCCCACTACGCAGGTCATCCATTTAATTGGAGGTCAGATCCTAACCTGCTCAGCTTCCGAGACTATCACAGCATGAAACTGGAGGGCTGCAGGATTCCTGGTTGCCACTGGCAAGTGGAGAAAAGGTGCCAATGGCTGAATGGGCTAGTGGACTGAAATCCTCCATAAATGGCCCCTCCCAGACAGGTTTGAGGCATACTGCCACAGCAGGGTGTGTGCTGCCAATGACTAAAGTGTTATGTCAGTTAACAGAGAGTGTAAAACAAATAAATCTACCCATAGCTAATGAGCAGCCCTCATATCTGCAGCCAGCTCTGCTTTTATTCTACATCTGACCCTGGAAAGGGCACAGATTGCTATGAAAATGATGAATTGCCATGGTTTTTCATCAGGGGAACGGTCATTTCTAGACGCTAGTTACTTCCTTCAGGCACATGAGGATGAGAAAGGACAAAGTGGCTTTAAAAATGCAAAAGGGGAAAGGTTTTAGGAACGTACTTTAAGGCTGAACATCACCAGACAGAAGAAATTAATTCTGTAGATGCAGTGGAAATGATAGCCTATAAAGTTAATGAGATAGTACTGAAGGAAGGAGAAACAATTAGGAGTATTAGCTGAAAAGATAAACCAAGACTTGTTGCCATCAAAAACACTGAAACTAATTAAATTGGAAAATATAGCACGAGAGTGCAAAAACAAAAGCAAATAAAGAGAGGGCGAGAATTAACTGGCTTAATATTGCAATGACATTGTTATTATTAACAATGGGAGATGGGGATGAGTTTGATTAAACCCGTTTGTTCTCCTATACCTTTGCTAAAATATAAAGCCAATGGGTGTTTGGGAACATACAAGGGACATGAAGTTCTGTACTAGAGGATTAATGATGCCCTTGCCTTGGATTTGGGGGGCCAGGGAGGGGGAAGCAGAATTTCCTTCTCTGTTGGATATTTGGCATCTGCATCAAACTCCTTTTAACATCTGATATCCGGAACTGATCTGGGTGGTTACTGACTCAGACAATTGTCTTATCAGCTCAGGCCATCTGTTAGGGCCAGATCCTGCGAGTCCCAGGGTGCTCAGAGCCTTACACGCAATGCAACTGCAGCACAGAGGATGGGGTTAGCCTGCATGTGGTGTTTTTACTCAGGCTTTGACAGGGCTCCAGAATTTGGTCCTTGGAGCCCCAGGCAGATGCTATCCCCTTATTACTACTGAGCACGTGTCTGGATGTGTGTGCATCTCTGAGTTTCTGGCCAGAAACTGGAGAAGAACAACAGACACAGAGCCAGATTTCTGACTGGCGCTGAGCCGTGGAAACTTTACCCCCTAGACCAGCCTGTGGTTGGGAGCTTTTCACCCAGGGGCGAGCAGGTTCAATCCCAAACAGTGTCCATAGGGGACTTGCTGCTAGAGTCTGCTAATGTCGCTAAATTAAACACATCCACTGGCTGCCTTGGCTCCTCCTCTCCTCTGCCAGGACCTCCCACTTCTCAGGGCTGTGCTGTCCCCCTAGGGCTCACTGGTATAATGGAAGTTGGGGACACACCCTGCCATTGGCACAGCCCCATGGTGCTTGGGGTCCTATGCCTTGGTTTACCCCTAGAGAGACTGAGGCGGAGCAGGGCTGAGTTTGCCCCCATGCTCTTATGAAGCATATTTTCCTGAACTTTGCAGCCTGAGTTTGCTGGAATCAGGATGGCTGGATAGATGACTGCGATAAAAAGCTAGACTTCTGGGCACTTCTAGGACCTGAACCTCTGAGCCCTCTGCCATTCATCTACTGTCAGCAAGGGAAGTGGCTTATGCCATCGTGGAAGGAATAAGGAGTCTAACACAGAACAGCAGTGACACAAAAACATGTGTTAAGGAAGCCAACGGCCATAGCAGGAATTCCCTGCCAAAGGAAAGGGTTTATTGATTTGAAACAATGCCACTGACCCATGAAGCCGGATCTAGCAATGGCCCCTCGTTGCTGCCTGAGCAGAAACAACCTATGGCAGAACAAACATGTGCCCTTGGCTCATATGCGGATAGCCCTTGTGCTGGGTGAATGCGCAGAGGGCATTGGCAGTAAGTGCAGTGAGGGACCCTTGTGGAGACTGGCAGACGGGTTTCTTATGTGCTATTGATTAATTGAACATACCCGATTGCCTCGCAAAGCAGCTAAAAATTGGCAGCACCACCAGACTGCCTGTAGCTATATCAAAGGGTTCAATGTAGTCTGGATACTGCCTTTGATGCAATGAATGCCTTTGATTAATTATGGCATGAAGGACTCTGCTATGAGCTTTCAGGAAACAAGAAACCAATGAAAGGTACAAGTCCTGGCTGGCAACGTCCCTGCCAGCTTAGTTCAGAAAAAGTTGGAGGAGGTTCTGCCTCTCGCTGCGCCTGCAGGTTTCACCCCTTCCTCTGATTCATTGTCTGGTTCCTGCAGATTCCACTCATCGTCTGATTGCTCACGTTGCTGGCTCCCTTGGGCCAGAGGAGTCACCCAGAATGTGTGGAAGCTGCTCAATGAGACAGTCAGGTACAGCATTTGCACAGAAGGACACTTAGTTACAGATCTGGGAGTCTGTAACATCCTTTTTGCTGCTTATTAGCAAAATCAGTGCCACACCTGACTGAAACAAAGGAACAACCCTGTCAGAGCAAACAAAGGAAGGATAAATCCGTCAAACAGAGGAGCTTTCTCAATGGCTTCTCTGTGAATTTATGAAACCTACAGAGACCTAGTAAAAATGTAACTACTAGTCTGGGTGTTGGTGAGTGATAGGCACATTATAAACAGCAACAACAATAATAATAAAATAACAATTCTCTCTTGCCCAGAACCTTTCATCCATGGATCTCAAAGAACTTTACAAAGGGGATCAAGTATCCTTATTGCTGTTCTATGGATGGGGAAACCTAAGCAGGAGAAGTGGATATTTTCAAAGGCACAAAGGGCAGTTTGAAACGTCACTCCCCAAAGTCAATGGGAGTTGGGTGCTTGAGGAGCGAGGCTCTGGAACAGCCGTCCAACAGGAGTAGTTGGGGCAACAAACCTTACTGGTTTTAATGTAGAGTTTGATACATTTAAGAACAGGATTATATGAGAGCAGGGCGCTGGACTCAATGACTCAGGAAGACCCTTCTGGCCCTATGTTTTTAATTAGGCATCCCACTGCCCTTTGCACTTTGGAAAGTCTCTCCTGAAGTGGCTTGCTCAAGATCACACAAACAGCCAGTTACAGAGCTGGGAATAAAACCCAGATCTCCTGACTCCCAGCCCAGTGTGCCATCCACACGCTTTCAATTAATCCAGTAAGCCCAGTACTTTGGCTCTTCACTGATTTATTTTAGTTTAAAAAGGTTTATTATTTTGTAAATTGGAGATAAAAAGAGAAAGAAAAAATATGGACAAGGAATGCCTTTAAATAAGCGTTTTAACATGGCTGGGGCACGGTTTAAAACTATCTAAGAACATGAAACAGATCTAGCCTTAGCAACACAAAACAAACAAAACAAAAACCAAACACCTGAGCACTGAAAGCTATCTTTTTTAAAATCTAATTAATGGGAACATAATAATTCTGCCATTAATTAAATAATATATGACTCTGTTAGCAAAAGCTATTAACTTTAAGGAAAATATTTAGCTACAAACATTTCATCAGGTCATTTGTAAAGCTTAACCAGAGATGTACTTTATGAATTAGAGTGGTATCTGCGGCAGCTTCAGAGGCGTCACAGCATTCCGATGCCTTTACCGGCAGACCTGACTTTTATTTACTTTTCATATTTTAAAACATAGATTTGTAGTCATTGGGTCCCTGGCCAGTCCTGAGGGCCAAGATTTTCCGAAGTGACTCGTGATTCTGGGGGCCCACCCTGAGGTACGCCTAAAGGGCCTGATTTTAAGAGGGCAAGTGCTTGGCATTTTCTGAAAAACAGAACTCCCCAAAAGCTGAGACCTTCAAAACTGTTACTTGTTTGTGAAAATCTTGAGATGTTTTAAGCTGTCAGGTCTCCATTTCTGGCATTGGGGGATTGATATTTTCACTCTAAGGTTTTTCTGAGAAGGCAAAGGTAGTTCTTTGTTCTGCGTCTTCACCTGTGTGTGGAAATCTCCTCTGTGTAATAACAATTCAAAAAATAAACAAAACACATTTGAGAATGTGAATGAATTCTGAGGATCTCAGGCTTGCACAACACTTGATTCTTTTTCTGTTTTGCTGTTTATAAACTTTGTTTTCAGAAATAAATGAGGGGAGATGTAGTGACAATTGTCGACTGCAAACAGAAATGCACTTTGACACATGGGAAGGCTAAGGAATATCATGAGCAAAAGCAATAACAAAAGGCAACTGACATTAAAAAAATGGACAAAGCATCTACGTAATATACCCATTGGTTCTGTCTTAGTTATTGCTATTCAATGGATTATTACTGCTGGTTTAATGCATGCAGCTCCAAATGTGTGCTTCTGCTGACTCATCAAGTGCAAATGCATTGTGCATTTGGTTGTGCCCTGCTTTGAAAATGTCATCCTTAAATTTCGGTTTCCAATTCAGAGCATTTATGTGAGCATTGCCGGTCAATGAGCTCCTATCAGAATGTAAAAAACCCAGGGTACAAGTTCATGATAGGCAATGGTTTCTAATGCATGGAATACTAGAGACCTAATAGAGCCTCTGCTTCAGCAATACTATAGCCACTGTACAATAGGCTTTTGTCTGGCTTCAGATCTTTAACTGCTCTAGTCAGTCACTGTCTGGCAGAGACCTCCAGAAACTCATTAGCGCTTAAATAATTGGTTCCATTTAAAGGGTTTAGAGCCAAATTAACTTTATGGTTTGCCACCCAGCAATAATCCCACTTTAAATTGTCAGACTCTTCTTTGGCAGCCAAGGAGACTATGAACGGGCTATGTACTGCTTGTGAGAGTTCTCAGCAGTCTGTAGGGCTGCCAGGGGATCACCCAGCATGAATGAAACTTGTCTAATCAGCTCTGATGAGGGGAGCTCCAAGGAGGGTCGACGCCCTAGCCAAGGTTTCATCCAGCATTGCAGTATGTGTGACACATCAGGAGACAAACCTGAGACTGACAACATTCAGAGGATGAAAAATCAAATGCCAGGATGAGGAGGCTTCAGGCAAGAATCTGTGTCCTTTAAAGGGGAAAGAGCCAAAATTCCCAGCCATTTGCAGAGACCTTATTGCCAAAGCCATCTGGCCCCTGTCCTTCTCATCGAGAAGAATATAAAAGCATTAGTGATTTCTCTGAGCAGGGATACAGATGTGCCGATATCACAGACTGTCTCGTTCCCTAATTATTATGGTGGGATTAACTCACTCAAGAGAAGATTGCATAATAGATTTACATTTTGTCTGAGATGCTCTTTGAGAACAGCAGAAATATTATATAAAACTAACAAATGGCTTCCTTTGTCGTGCCATTATGTCCAGATCTTGACTGGGCAGGAAATTGCGTCACTGGGGTGAGAGGGTGAAATCTTGGCTACAGCAAAGGCAATCACCAAGCGCCCACAGCTTTCAATGAGGCAGGGAGTCCACTGTGAAGTTTACCCCTCATCAAAAGGGCTAGTCTGCTGAGTCGTCTCAATCTGTGGCTCCAGAGACACAGAACTTTGCTAGAAAATAACAGTCCTTCTTCCACATCTGGGACATTTAGTCACTGTTACATTTGCAGACTGCTGCATAGGATTTAAAGTCAGCAGAGGCTGGGGAGCTAAACCCTGAGGTTGGAAAGCCACCCAGCGCTGTACACATTTCAGTTCTCTCCTTCAGGATCCTTTTTAGTGAAGAATAATTTACAAATTTTGCAAGATGTGTACATGTTTAGATTTCATGCTGGTTTGAGACCCTTGGCTCTATTCCCTTTCTGACCTATGTGCATAGCTCCTGATTATATTTGCATTTCTAGGACTGTCCATCAAGTGGTTGGCTCTAGAGGTGCTGCGCAGTATTGAAGAAACCGGCATGCATTCCCTGATCCTGACGTGTTGACCTGTCTCTTTTCCACAGATGATGCCAGTCTTGTTTGCCCATTTGTTAAATTTCCTAACAAGCTTGATCCTTACACAGAGGAGGAGCTCCCCAGAAACAGCTGCAAGGTCACCTCATTGTCTCCCTTCAAGTCCTTCCTTTAAACTCATCCCACCTTGGTCCCTACACAAAATGTGACAACGGTTAGGCAGCTGATGTGCCCTGACTGCTATTTATCATGTTTTGTCATTGTCTTTTTCTTGTGCTGTGCTCTTCCTGTCTGTTTGTTGTATCCACCCGTTGCGTCTCAGCTGATATTTAGATTGTAAGCTCTTCCATATGGGGACTGCCTCTGAGTTATATGTGTGTACCTTTCCTTAGCACAATGGTGCTGAAGTCTGTAGGTGCTACTCTGATTCTAACAACAACAACAATAATAATAATAATTTGCTAACTAATTGCAATGTTGACCTCAGTTATATGCTGCCTCCTACTGGCTCCCCTAAAAAAAAGCATGAAAAGGTATTTGTCTCACACTTACCCAGTGAAGTGAACAAACTCAAGAAATGCACGAGAACAAAACTGCAACATTATTGCAGCAGATCTGCTCTAAGGGAAGGCAGCATGACTTAGTGGACTGGTCACTGGGCTGGGAGTCAGGAGATGTAGGTGTCACTCCTGACTCTGCCATTGACCTGCTGTGTGATCTTGAGCATGTCACTTCACTGCCCCGTGCCTCAGTTTCCCCATCTGTAAAAGGGGTTAATGACATGGATCATCTTGGCAAAGTGCTTTGAGACATATGGCCAAAGAACTAGATATGTATGTATTTATTATTCATTATGATGCTTACTTACCTTTGCAAGGATATTTGACTTCTATAGATGGAAGAGCTAATTATTATTAATTATTGTTCTTATTCTGAAAGTTCTTTGGGATAGAGAGCTGTCTTTGACAGAACACATACTGATATAGGAATAATAATACGAAAGCTATGAACCGATGCTTCACCTGTATGCAGTGTGATAGATAAGAAACTTTGTAAATTGAAAGATAATCCCATATACCTGCCAAATATTCAGCCAAAAGGCCAGGTATATATAATGTCTGAAGGGGAGCTTTACAACTTCTGATCATAAATCTAGTGGCACCTGGGAAACTAGCAAGAGCTAGAAGAAAATGTATAAGAAGGTATGAATTAAAGAGACAAAATTAAAATGAACAAATCCAAAGGCTTTACCTTATCCATTTTATATGTAAAATCACAGATTATTAATGAGATAATCTGACAGATGTAATCTTCTGAATTATGCCTTACATTTTACATTTTACTCATCTGAAATAAGGAAACAAAATTAGTCTGTTTCATTTCTTGGTCCTTATAGGCTACACAATACTTATTGCCTTCTTTATTCAAACTGGAACTATACTAAACAAAAATGTGTTGTGACCGAAGGCCAGATTTCCAAAGGAATTTAGATGTCTAAAAGATGCAGATAGGCAGCTGGTGAGATTGACAAAAACATCTACACAGATTAGGCCCCTACCACCCGTTAAAAGGCACCGCACAGCGATGGTTAAATTACAAAAGGCCATTTTCAGATGTGAAAATATTACTTTTCAAATTAGCTTTCATTAAACCCTGGGCTCATTTTTTTACAAAACCCCAATCTGGGGATTTGACAGTGTCACTTTAACCACATCTGCTGGGGCAAGTGTTATACTGAACTCAGACACTGAGCCAGAAGGCATCCTGCTTAATGCACATGCTTGATTGCTACCCTAAATACCCAACAATACTTGCACAGGCCTCAACCCAGGACAGCACTTAAGCACATGCTTAATTACTGTCCTAAAAAGACATCCTTTGTCAAGTGGTAGGAGGGAAATCCAGAAAACGCTGTACACTATAGGGGATAAATCGATCAGGGCTCAGTTTGGTTTTGATTTTCAAATCTTGAATAGTGCTGCAAAGAAATTAACTGAAGAGATTTAAGGAGATGACTCAATGATCAGCCTCTCAGCCTGATATGCTATATTGTTAAAGTGACCTTCCCCATGTAATCAGTTAGTAGCAGCATACCAGGCTGCACCACTGCAAACCAGAGTTTCAGTTCAAGTCAGGAATGTCAGCATGTTTATGTTTTTCCAGTGAAGTAATAAAGGCCCTAGAAGCAGCTGGGCAGGTTGAAGAGCTGGTGCTTCAAAGCAGCTCATTAGAGTGTAATGACATTTCAGAGACTAAATGCCCATATGAGGAGCAGGCAAAAATCCTTGCATATGTGTGGTTTGATATATGGGGCCCATCAAGACGAAGCTAGGGCTGAGGTGTATGCCAGGACTCAACTTTACATCCAACTGTCTGCTTTTAATGGATATAAATTGTTGCCTTTAGCACTGAAAAAGCTGAGTAGATACAAATATTACCAATGTCTTAAAGGTGCACTGAGCCTTGTTATCCTTGGGTAATTGAGGTTGTCTGGCATTGTTCTCTCTTATCTGTCAGTGTCTCTCTTGGCAACATGCTGCAGCAGAAAACTCAAGGATGAGTTGCAAATAAACTGGGTAAATGTACAGAATCCAGAAGTACTGATATGCCGACTGAGGCACTGCAAGGTCTGTCCCTCCAAAGCAAACGATCAGCTATACAGAATAAGAAATCTATGTGCTGTCTTCCAGCCACCTGCATACTTCCCATTGATATCAGTGGGAGATTTGTGCTTCGTGTCCCCAAGAGTACAGATTCTGTCACTCCTGCTGCTCACACCAAACTAACTTTGGGTCTTGTACTTCCTACACCCCAGAACTTGAAAGCTCAGGAAGGAAAAAAAAAACTTGAGCTATGAGATGCTGGTATAGAGCAGAGGATGTTATAAGACTGCCTAGTACACAGTAGTTGGATGGTTTCAGTTAGATCTCAGCACATAATTATCAGAAAACATTTATTCAGTTCATTTTGTCTTTGTTTGTGAAATGCCTGTGAATATACAGTGAAATTCTCAAATGGATTCATAACTATTTCCTAATTCCTCCAGGAACATTACAATGTGTACTACATTTGGTAATTCCTTGTAACATCATATTGTTTCTGTTCCCCTACTGGTTGATCTTCTACTTACCTACCACCGATGCTGTATATAAAGTATGTGCTGGTTAGTTACACACGTCATCCAATCAATGACCAGAAACAGTCCATGTGACTAACCAATGGCAAGTGAATTTCAAAGGTGTATTCCTTTGTAACATTCATATTTCACACGATGTCGGTTGGTTCCATAAGTCACGCACTGTTCCCTGATGGGATGGCTTGCATAAGAGCACAAATCTTGTATTTTACAGCTGAAAGTACAAAGCAACATTCGCTGTCAAGAAATATTCAGGCACTCCAGCTTACAATTTATTTTTTGCAAGCATTCTTGCTAATAAAGCTCAGGCATGTAAAATTCCTGGAAAGTGCTCACAAAAGGGTTGCAAATATGTTCAATCTCTAATTCACTTTTCAGTTCTAAAGAACACTCAGACTTTTCTCCATTATTTGCTCAGTTCTAGTTTCAAAGTCAATTCTTACAATAAGGGGGGACACAGAAGCACACCATACAAGTGTTGATGTGTTCACCTACAGTGTTACTAAAAACTCTCAACAGATATTACACAAAATTACCACACTGAACTATTAAACATCATTTAAAAAAGGATTCCGAAAATTCCAGCTCTGTTAAGTGCAGCTGAAAATGGCATAGGAGTTCAAAGACGTCTCCTTCCCATCCCTCGCTTTGGCTATCTCCTCAAAGACTAGATGGGCCATCTGAAGAGTAGATGGGCTACAGAGACTGAGCTGCAAGATTCATTCCTACAGGTGGCTCCTCCCAGCCAAGTCAGGAGCAGACTAGTGGAGGGAATCTTGCACTATCACTGCCACTGCTGTGCCTGACTAGCGGACTTCCTTTGCCAGGGATGAAGATGCTACTTAACTAGTTGTTTTAAGTTTGCTGTGAGGGTAATCAAAACCTGTTACTTTTCCAGAAGATTAATGTAACTTCAAAGCCACACTCCTCTGCTCATTTTTTTGCTACAGATACAAATAGTTATGTTGATGTTATGAAAATGACCCTTAGGTTTCCACCATTAGATTTTTTTAATATGGCAACATTTCTTTCAACCCGCAGCTACCGTAAAGAAGACAGATCACCTTTCTTGTGTTTAAAGGCTTTTAAATATGAAGAAGAATTGATTTTGTCATCTGAGGTAACATTCATTTAGCTTCAGAGGGGTAGCCGTGTTAGTCTGTATACAGCAAAAACAATGAGAGTTCTGTAGCACTTTAAAGACTAACAAATTTAATTTCAGCAGGCATAGGCTTTCGTGGGCTTCAGCCCACTTCCTCAGATGCAGTGGGCTGAAGCCGACGAAAGCTTATGCCTGCTGAAATTAAATTTGTTAGTCTTTAAAGTGCTACAGAACTCTCGTTATTCATTTAGCTTGTCAGCAAGAGGTTGCTTTTGATGACAAAGCATCTTACTGTGTTGATTCTTTTCAGTAATACTGTACATCTATTTGTTTCTGTACAGTTGTAAGGACATAATAAATATAATGGTTAGCTATTGTTCCAAAACTTGTTTCTAAGTTGAAATTTTATTTTCCTAGTCACTGCACAAATATCTGCTTCCTCTCACAGTCCAAAACAATTTTGAAGTCACTTAAGTTGGATTCATCAGTAGTTTAAAAACTCATTTGCATCAGATAGTTTTCTTTTATAATATTTATTTTCTCTTCTTTCAAATTCTACAGAGATACTTGCTGAGACGGAGTGTGTGAAAATGATCCTACAAGTAAGTTAGAGTTTTAGTTCCATGCAATATATCTCACAATTGTGTGCTAATCCTAATAAAGAACGCACAGGGCTTCTCATCTACTGCGCGCTTTGCAATCCTAGGAACGTCGACACGTAAGAATTACCATATTGAATCAGACCAGGAGTTCACCTACTGTAGTCTCCCGTCTCCAGCCACACCCTGAACCACAGTTGGAGTGACTCTGATACAGGGCCTTCTGAAGGGATGGGTAGTGGGAGGAGAGTCTGTACAAGGACCCAAAGAGTTCCCCTATCTAAAAGAATGAGCATCATTTTTCAGCTTCATTAGCATTGCTTGCCCTCAGCCTCAGCGAGGCCCACGTGAGATGTGATTGCAGGGAGCTGGTTGGCTTTCATGCAGGTGATTCTACCAACAATGTGATAGATGTGACAAAATAATCCATCAGCAAAGCCAGCCCCTGGAAGCCCTGATCCTCTCCTTGTCTGTTTTCTTCTGCGCATGGAGGTCTGCAAATTGCATCCACACAGCCCTGACAGCAAATGTGCTGGGTGATGTGTGTGCTATATATCACTTTCCCCTCAGCTTCCTGTGTGCTCATTTCACAGGTGTAGCAGGAAGGTTAATGGCTTTCATCTGTTGAGGAGCCAGCATATATACGAACACAAACGGAGGGCGGTTACCTCCCTGCTCAAGTTTACACTCCAGATCAAACAAATTCCTCATTCTAATTCCGTTTTCCAAATTCCCAAGAAGAGATTGCAAAGGGTAAGCCATGAAGGGAAAAAGTAATTACCTTTCTGTGGCACATTTACACATCATCTTTATTACTATTCATTCTTTGCATGCATGTCGCCCCTTTCTGATTTATTCTTGTTCTTTTCACGTGGAACAATGTTAATGTTTGCAAATCCTGTTTCTCAAGAGGAAGTTTTAACTCTTTCTTCGCCCAGCCATATTTCAGCCACCTTGGTAAATGAGAGAGCAGGGAGAAACTCTAATACATAGGAGGGTTGTGATGTCTGCTGCAGGCTGAGTAGATTGACCGTAGACCTGCACACTGTGCCTATAGGCAAAGAGCAGAATGAAACACACTGTGCTTTCTTCTCAGGAATCACTCTGCCAGCCTCCACTTGGAGGGCAGAGGGGCTGTCCTGTCATGTGTTCACACTATGGGGCAGGAAGAAATACAGATAAGATCTTATATTTCTTTATTAATTCTGTGGCAAAGGGTAAGAGGGGAGTTGATGGAATGTATGAGTCAGGAAGAAATGAGGAAGGGAGCAAGGGGGAAATTTCTCACAGAGCCTAAAGATGCAAGGACATTTTAGTACTCCACAGATATAATCATCCTGGTTGCTGCACTTTTAGCATTCGGCCACAGTTAGAATCTCCCACCCTTTCCGTGACAGCCAAGTCCAATGTGAACCTGAATCTTTTCCATCCACTACAAGCCTAATTAACATTTTGTTTGTTCTTTGTAATTTTTCCCAGCTTCCCCTGTACTTCCTTGTCATGGCTGGAACTGGAAGCAGGAAATGTTGTGACATCGCAAAAAAGTCCACACTCATGGTAATTTCCTCCAGCCTGACTGGAAGCAGGATGATCCGGAGAAACTTTCTGGAGAAATGTTCCAAGAAAACATGTGGACATCAAGCTTCCAATCTGAATTTGCAAGCCTGAGAAGTTGAGAAAAGGCTTGGAGAAACATCTAAACTCTCCTGTGCTTGTGCAAACTAAACATCTAGCCTTCTGAGATCTCCCCTGTGGTGAATTTAGCTATGCAACTGTGCTTCTGTGTTCTGCACCTTTAGACCTGCAAGGAATCTGCCATCTGCAGAGACAGGCAGCAGACTGTTCAAATGACTACAAGTTGTCAGAGGAACCATGCTGCCTCATACAGTCTTTGCTTTCATTCTTTCTGGTTCTTGGGACCTGATTTTCAAAAATATTTAGGCATCCAGAAATGAGGGTAGGCACTTAGTGGGATTTTCAAACGGGCCTAAACAGATTAAGCACCTGCCATTGAAACCAAGGTGACATCAAGCAGGACAGGTGCCTACCACATCTTTAGACATGTAGGTACCTTCGAAATCCTGGCCCCTAATTTGAAATAAAACTCGTTCAGGCAGGAAGCATCTCTTTGCTCACTCTACATCATGAGCAGTAACTCCATTTTACTTGGAGTAGGATCTTTAGGTGAGAAATACTGGAGCATCTCTGCCCAGAAGGTGAGGCCTTGAAACCTCCAATGGTTGTGATTCTCCCCTCATGCCAGTCGGACACTGGTGTTAAACAAAGAACAGGCGGGCTCAGTACATGTCGGACCATAACAGGCTGTCACTCTGGGTAACACCAGAACTCCCAGTGTGACATTCTCTTGCTTTGCCATATGGTTATCAAAGAATTTTCCTGTCCTCTCACAAACAGCTCCTGCCGCCCCCCTTCGCGAGGCAGGGTTCTATATTTGCACCTCCTATCACTGTATTATCAGGTTTTGCAGGCCTGTCAGCAGTAGGGCTCAGATTTGAGCAGTAGCAGCTTATAGCAGGAAACATCCAGAGTTAATTCTGAATTCCTGCTGTCCAGGGCTTTGAGGAGGTAAAGCTTTTAATGGAAAGAGGAAGTGTAAAATGAAAAGATGGCAGGATTAGAGTAGGCCAACAACTGTAAGATAAAAGTGAACAGAACAGAAGAGGCAGGAGCTAGTTCATTAAGTCTGGGTCCACTGCATCTAATTTAGATCAGATAATGGTTATCAGAATGGAAAGCACATATCTTAATCTGCTGTGTATTTTCTATTTTCTTATCAGAGCTACACAAAGGGCATGGGGAACCATGACAGAAGAGCTGCCTTGATGCTCTTTTACACTTACAAACATGCACAGAAATAAGCTTCTTTGTGACCTTCCCAGAGACACTGCCACACTCAGGCACACCTTACGGAGGACATTTGGTGAAAACTAGGGATCAGTGAATAGGTTCGTATAACAGGAGAGCTGACCTGAACCTTCACTCAAAATGAGATCAGATCCTGAATGAATTCTTGTTTGAATTTCAAAAAAAGTTTGGATGACTCTTTTCCCCTATTATTTTCCATTATTCCTCATTTCTTCCCTTCATGCTTCCAGCTGTTACTGGAAGCTGAAATGCTATAATGCTATTGTATTTCTGAAATTGAAATTCATAGGGGAATACTGGTTTCTATGAGCTTTCCAGGCCAATTTTGCAGACTAAATGTGTTTGGATAAATATCTGCCCCCAGATTTTCAGAAATGCATGAGTACCTCTGCACAGCAAAAATGTTTGGGCCTTTCTGGATCTGAATGCACTAATTTGCATGCATAGTTATCAGAGGTACATGTGCAAAGGGTTGGTTAAATCTTTTATTAGTCAGTTATGTGCACACATCATGACAGTGCACACTGTCACAGTAACACACATACAAATAAAATCAGAGGTACAGATCTGCACCTAGAAACAACCTTTCGTGTCCAATTCTGTCAGTCTGGGACCTGAACTTTTATCTGAACTGAAAACCAAACTTTTGGAGATTTGCCCTTCCCTAACTAAACTCATCTCATTGCCATGCTTTTCCCCCACTATATCCTTTACCACCATTGGCCATTACCAAGACATTTTTCTTCCAGGAAAAATTCAAATGGGCTAAGATGGAAACTATTCTATGCACGTGATGCTGCCAAGTCTCTTGTCTCTTGTTCAGCATCCTGATTTTCTTTCTGGGCTCTCACTTGGCGGTTCCCATTACAGCATTCAAACTGAACAAAGATGGAGCTTTCTTTTTAATTTAGGAAATTTCCAGGAAGATGATTAATTATTTTCTGTTGCAGTGATTAACAATCACCCGGTAGTGTGCGCACTGAACTGTTCACTCTCTGTTGGTCAAAAATATATGATTTGGGTCCAGCAACTACTATCACAGTGGAATAACCACGTAACCAATTGTATGCATATTTGTTTCTACTTTCCCTATTATAGCTACACAGAAGAGAGGAATCATGGGTGGTCTCACAAACATCATCTTGATTCTTTTTTACACACGTGTGTGAACACACAAATATCAGTTCATTACACTGGTCGTGGTCTATTACTAAAGGAACAGAAAGTATCTCTATCACAAGCAATTCACTTTAATGGTACAGTTCTGAAAGCAGTGTCATCTTTAGACCAGTTATGCACAGGTCCTGTTATTATCTGCCTTGTTAATGCCATGGGGGATATCATGTCTGAACGTACTTAGGAAAGCAGGCTTAAATGTGGATCAGGAACTTAGTTTCAGTCCTTTTTGCTAGGTATTTAATTCAGCACATGTTATTTATTTAGTTGGGATGGAAAAGCTGCTGCTTAGTTCAATATAATTTCTCTTTCTGTCACACTCTCTGTTCGGACAGGTGGGGGAAGAAAGAGCCCGCACCTCCGAGTGGCTGACTGCACAAGTTCTAGACTGCTTGGGGCTGGGGTTGCTTTGCATTTAGGTCTGCATGCTGCACTCTGGCTGTGTCACAGCACTAGAACTGGTGGGAACATTTGAAGGAAAAAGGAAATTCTGACTCAATTAAAAATTTTGCAGAACAGATTCAATGTTTTCCTCCTATTCCCCATCCTGATGTCCAGGCGGGGGTTGTTTCTGAATGTGTGTGAGGCCAAAAATGCTGGGCCACATCCTCAGGTGGCATAAATCAGCTTCCGTCTGTTGAAATCAATGGAGCTATGCCTCTTTACATCAGTTGAGGATCTGGCCTATTATGTAATGGAGAAAACTACCCTGAAACCATGTACTTACAGTAGCCTTCTGTGATGCCAAGTATTTCATCCAAATTGGTTGGTTGAGTTGGTTAAGCGCCATACAGCAAAGCCCCCAGGGGGGCTGGGAAACAGAGTTGCAGCCCATAACCCAGCCAAGGAGGGTGTTTCCAACCCCTCACTCCTGAATCTGAGAGTTTGAAAGCAGCCCTTAAAAAAAAAAAAAAAAGAGGCTGAAATGTACTGGAAATAATTCCAGCATTAAATGTATTCATTTCCATTTGTTTGTTTTTAAATTAACATTGGATATACAATTATTCATTGAACTACAAAGAGATCCCTTTGCTTGACAAGGATTACAGGCAGAATTTCCTCCACTTTCATTTATCACAGGAAATGGCATTTCAACATTTTGTCCGCTCAGCATAAGGGAAAGAATTTCGTACGGTGTTCCTAGACAACAAGAGGCTGATCAAAACATCTCCGGGTTCAGCAAGGATCGCTTGGCATGGGGAATGGGGAGAGGCATTCGCTCTGTGAATTTGCATTGAATCAGTGCCTTGCTGTGAGCTAAAAGGCATGGTACCCCCAGTGGGAGAGGCAATCCAATGCAGTGGGTAGGGCACAGAACTGGGGGTCAGGAGACCTGGGCTCTGTTCCCAGCTCTACCCAGGCCCCCCTGGGTGACCACAGGGCAGTCACTTCCCCTCTCTACGCTTCTGTTTCTCATCCACCCTGTGTCTTGTCCATTGAATCATAAGTTCTTTGGGGCAGGGGGTATCTCTTGCTATGTTTGTGGGGGCAGCCCCAGCACAATAGGGCCCCGTTGGAACCACTAGAGATAGTAACAATGGGAACAGAAGCTGCACTGAATCATAGACACAATGGCTGGAAGGGACCTCAAGAGGTCACCAAGTCCAGCTTCCCTGATGGGAAGGGCTGAGAGTCCCCAAGTGCAGCCCCTGGAGTCCCCTGCAATAAGGCAGCACTGCCGCAACTTGGGGGGGAGGCAGAAAGCTACCCTAAAGCCTGCTTGCCTTGCATAAGGGAATCCCCAGCTGGTGCAGAGCTGCCATGGTGCCTCGCAGCCCTAGATCCAGGGAGGGGATGTGGCTGGTTATCCCTGGTCACTGGAACAGACCCTTGGGGTCAGAGGAGCATAATGGCAGCTGGAAGCCACATTTGCACCCCGTCCCCTGAGCTGGCTCACCACACCCCACCCTGGGGGCGGCAGAGAGGCAGCTGTGTGTTTCGGGTAGCCAGCTCAGCCACCCACCAGTTAAAAGCAGGAGTGTGGGTAGGGCTGCAGGAATAACTCCACTGAAGACATCCAGCGTCACTTTTCTTCCAGCTGTCTGTGTCTCAGTGACGACGGCTCCACACTTCAGATAATTACCCTTGGGGTGCAAGTAACCCAGAGAGAGGGCACGGAAAGACCTCAGGAGACTCCTGATGTGTGTCCCTTCTCCCTTGATGCTAGCACCACACCCTTGTCAGTTCACCTAAATCAAAACTGCGGTGCTCCTTTCCTTTCACACGAAGCTCTCTGGTGACTAGCACCTTTCATTTCATGCCAGCTGTTGCTCTTTAGAGCTGAGTGATCCAATGACGTGATTGGAGTTCGCACTCCCCGGGATAAATGATGCTGTCTGGCCGTATTCTCGGGAAAGATAAGCATGCACTGAAATGTGCAACAAGCGAAGAGAAATCAAGTTAAAATGCCGCTGGATGCACTTGAAAGTTGGAAAAGTCAGATACCTGATGGTGTTGATTAAAGGGAAACACGGCATTTTTAGCTTGCACATTGGTGTCACTTGTACCCAGTGACCCATCACACACAGTACAACATCTCTGTCCAGAGGGCCTGGCTTGCCTGGGCCCTGCCCATTGTGTGGGCAAAGCAAGTGTGAAACACTGCCAGATCAGAACAACGTTTTACAGCCACTTTGCAAGCCCATTGCACTGGTGTAGGTGAGTGCACAAGGTGCAGGGCAATGGTGAAGCGGGTCTATACTCTGAAGTCTGCCTATGCTTCCTTTTCAGTCACTCCCTTTGACTCCTAAGCCCTCATCCTAGATGTCCTGCTTTCTGTCCTGCTGCCCTGTCTGCCTGCCACAGCATGGTGTGTGCTTCAATCCATCCCTTGCCTCCTCTGTGACCCCACCTGTTCCGTGAGAGCTTCAGGCTGTAATGCTGGCTGTTTGTTTTTACTGCTCTGTATTCTAACATACAGCTCTGTGGTTTACGGGGCTAACCCTGTAAGCTAATGAGTATCTACAGCTCCCTGGGAAGTCAAAGGGAGTTGCATTTCTCAGTGTCTCTTTGAATCAAACTCTAGTGTTCACAAACTCTAGGTTCACAGGACTAGGACTTGCCTATCATGGCAAGTTATCCAGATAGTTAACACTGGAACAATAAGGAAACATAGACAATTTGTGCTTCCCTCTCAGGGCCCTCTCAGAGCAGCTTTCATGAACTATTTCCATCTCAGCTGTGGTTTAATGTGATGATGTCACAAGTTAAGTTTGGTGACATGACAGTGGCTCCCATGGTGTGGAATCATGATATCCACTGCACCATCGCTAAAAGAATCATGGAAGGAGAGTGGGGGCTGGTTCTGAAGGGAAATGTTCCCCACAAAGACCTTGAGAATCCATAACACTGGAGATGAGATGCAGAGAATTGCCTGAGAGTTAATGAAGCTTAGATTAAATAAGCATCTGAGGGCAACAGGACTCCTTAAGAAAAGGTCATGACCTTGATGGTTAAATTCATTCCCAGAACCTAATAATCAGCAATATTCTGCCCTGTCCATTTCCCCGGTAGCAATGAACTTCATGTGAGTGAACTTGAGCCCTCTAGTGGAGCACTACACAACCGAGACCTGTACAGAGCAAGAAGAAGAAATGAAGCACAGTTTTCTGTCTCATGTACAGTAAGTTGCAATTGCTGTTCCTTGCATCACTCAGCTTTTGGACAATCAGATGCTCAGGAGCCAAAAGAAACCATCCAATCATTCAGAGAGACTGGAGTTTGACAGCCAGGTTTTCCTGACAGGGCAGAAGTGATGACAAGAGAGCAGTTTTCCCAGATGAAGTAGGCTGGTGGCAACTTAAATAGACCCTTGCCTCAGGTTGGAGTGAGCATGGATGGAATCCTACTTTCCCAATAGTTAGTACATTCTTGACTCTTTCTGGCTTGCCCAGTTCTTGTGTTTTCTCTGAGATTCCTCCAGAGAAAACAGTTCCTGAGTTCTGAACATCACTGAACTGGAGTCCCTGAAAGGCATGACTGGGGGAGAGAGAGCGCCTTGCGGGAGAGCTCAGTGCACTAGAAACATAAGGAGCCCCTTTACGAAGAGTCCGCTCCAAAAGGCTTAGTTTTCCAGGAAACAATAGATTTTATCTATCTATCACCAACATCTCTGTACATGGGGAAATGAACGACAAAATCACAGCATCACTGGACATGTCTAGGAGAAGGAGAAAGCCAGTGAGAGAGCAGGTCCTGTCCTGATGTGGAGCATGGCACATGCTTCCTGTGTGCTGGCAATATTGATTAATGAGGCCAAGAGGAAGGCAAAATGCAAACACCCACAAGAACAAGTGCAAGCTCAGAAGGAGAAGGAGTAGAGCTCCAGCAATTTGCACCCCAAGTTTCTCACTGATTCTCTTGAAGAAAAAATGAAGATTTAAAATGTGAACTCAAAAGACAAAGGGGGAGAAAGGGAAGAAGAGATGAAAATCCTCTTTTGAGTTTGATCATCCCCACACTGCCAGGGCCATCTCATGGCTCTCTTCACCTGGCAGAGCATGTGCTGCAGAGCATGGCTCTCTCGTATGGCCAGAATACTCCTGCCTTACCATCTGCCCCAGACCCTGCTCAGACCCACCCTGTGGCATTACAAGAGCTGCTCTGCTTCCCCATCTTCCCCTGCATGGCTACCCTAGTCCCACCCACATGGAAGCCTGCTGATAGTCTTCTTGCATCCTGAAAACTCTGCCATTGCTTCACTGGATGTCAGCATTGAGTGTACAAGGAAAACCAGCGGTCAGCATCACTTCAGAAACCTGCTCTTCTCACACTTGGTTCTCCATGCCTGGAACTTTATGTCTCCTACAGGCTCACGCTCCCCACCACACAAACACAGAGTGCAGCATCCTATTACCATAAATACAACTTCCTGTTGTTCTGAACCCCCCCTTTTTCCTCGGTTAAATTCGTGCCAGCGACCCACAATCATGGATTTTGCAAGTGACTCTAATTGTTCATTATCCCTAGATGTTTTGTGTACATTGAGGTGATGACAGAGATGATGACAGAGATTAGACACTGAGGCAAGGAAAGCAGGGATGGATGAGCTGGGTTAGCCAAAGAATACGAAAAGCCCAGGGCAATAATTAGCCATTTGGGAGAGGATGACCTCGTGAAGTATTAAGGACCAGAACTTATAATTAGGAGGCGAAAGGGTCAGACAGTGCAGAAGACCTTCTAGAAGACACTAAATTGGTCTGGATGACTTTATTGCCAAAAAGATTTAGGAGAGAAGCTGACAAGCGCTAGTGAAAGTGACCAAGCAAGAAAAGAAACGGGATTGGAAATGACTTCACATTCTTTTAGTGGACAGTATACGACTCAAGGGCAAGATAATAATGAGGAAATGCCTGTGCTGATGGGGTGGGGCAGGTGAACAAGGGCATTTGCTAAGCAATGGAGCTGATGGTTTTAACACAGATAAACAAAGGGAGGTTAAGGTCTGTTGATAACATGGGTAGGAGTGTGGCAGGTCCAATGGGTTCTCCCTGATGGTGTCTGCGGGGCAGGGTAAGATTATGGAACAGTACATTTTTTTAGATAGATTAGGGCTAGGAGAAAACATTCGCCTCCTGGATGAAATTGATGAGGTTTAAGCTTGGGGCAAAATAGATACGGGTATGTCTTAGGGTGAGGGCTAATGGGAAGAGAACAGGAGGTTACGATTTCTCACATTTCCAATTATCTTAGCGGGGTGACCCTCTTTCTCTCTCTCTGGATGCAGTGCCTCAGGATACAAGCACAGAACAAACATAAGGAATCAAAAGAATCCAGAACAATTGGCATTTTCTTGCCTTTTCCCTGGTGCTTGGGGAGGCAGAATCCAGCTACCCAATTTTAAACTCTGAGGAACATTCAGTTCTTGTGAAAGGTGCCCTGAGATCTTTAGTGACCACAGGTTGCTTTTAAAAGCCCACCTTGTGGAACACAGACATTTCTACTGCTGGTTCTGTCTGGAATTCAGAAATTCAGAGGCTCATGAATTTGGAAAAAGAAGTGAAGGGACCTTAAATAAAGTTTCCAGTTTTGTTGGTTCCTATTTTTATTTGAACTGGGCTGCTAATTCATGTCTTAAAGCTTCAGACATTTCAAGATTCAACACTGTGCTAATAAGTTTGATGATCAAGCTCTCTTTTTCTCCATTAGGTCTTTTCCAGCCATTTAATGAAAACAAATAACATCTGAAGACCAGGATCATCCTTCTTATATGTCTTCTCTAGTCCTTTAGAATTAGCTCACTTTAGACTTCTTTTTTTTTTTATACCATCTTAACAAATGGACCAAATTACATCCTGGCTGCTCCCTGATATACCTAATTCTCCCAATTTAATGGAGCTGTTTCTATTCTCTGGCTATTAATCCTATTAGTGTCAGATTTTGTATTTGGTTTTAGGCATGTGACATATAATAAGTTGCATTAATACGGCACAAAATAAAATAACAGCTCTTTGGAGCACATCCCTGCAATAGGGCCATGAAGAACAAGAACAGTACTTATCAGCAGATTAACAACAAGCTAATTTCCTTTCACCTGCCCTCTCCCTCTTTCCAAATATGTCTCTGAATCAAATCTCTGAATCTATATAGAAAGCTGCTGAAGAGTCCAGGAAAAGCTGTTGGATTTGCATTCCTGTGTCATTTCCCAACAGGCGATTATCTTAATCTTCTGTGCGTACAGTCCGGCAACAAGCAGGAATCTCCCAGCTGATTGATTTAAGGCAATACGGATTGAGATGGCTGCTCCACCACATCATAGTTCATTACATCTCTGAGACTCTCCTGTTCATTTACTGCCCCAGGTTTCAGTAAATGGGACAACTATGAGGAGGGTGAATGCTGAGTGATTTTAACCCTACTTGAAAAGGACACTGAGCTAGCACTCAATGGCCAATTAGTTCCAAACATGGCTCTAGTTTAGACAGGGTGCTTGTCACAGAAACAAGCAATTCAGCACTAGATGGTGAGTCTATCTATGCATTGCAATGCTGCACCCGCCGCTACCTTTGCTCTTCTCTGTACATACCATCCCCATCTACAGACTGAATACCTGCTTGTGTATTTAACGTGTGTGTTTACTTGTGTACTTACCGATACGTGGAAAACGCTTTTTAATTGACCCAAGTTTAACCCCAAAAGATATTTGTAAATAACGGAGTTGACCAGAGCCCTCATTATTTCATCTGCCACATGCCCTACGGCCTGAATTCTCAGGTGTGGAAGAGTTGCTACGCTAGCTGAGGACCAGCTGTAGTGCTCTGCCACATCCCACCAGCCAACTTCTTACATGCCCCTTACACTGGAGGCCCTGAAAGGCAGGGTTGTAGAAAGACAAATGTAAGAAGGTGTAAGGGGTTCCCATCATATGCACAAAGAATAGGCTAGGTCCTGTCTAGCTGGGAGGGTGATCCCAGTATGGAAAAGGGGATCTTGGTAAGGAAAAGACTGGCACCATTTGTGTAGGGGAGACTCGCAGCCAGCAGGTTATGCTGGATTTCCGGCCCCTTCCTGCCAGCAGAGCGATGCCAGAAGGAGAAGGACCTGACTTTCTAATCTCACATTGCGTCACATCACAGCACCAGATTTTCTTTGCTTCCCACCCCTCCGTTATTATTTGTTCCAGAAGAGCTGTGTGAAAGGGAACATGTCCCTTCCACGAGGCTTCACCCTCTTTCAAAATTAGCTGCTGTGCGCATGCAACCCTGGAGTTTCAGTACACTGGAACAAGCATCAGGTTTAGAAACCGGCCCATGGTTTGCAGGAAAAAATGTGTTCATCTCTCAGAGAACCCGCACTGAGATGAGGTTCACTAATGAAACCCCACAACAGGGGAGCTGTGTGTGCTTTCCGTCTTCAGACAGTTGTGTGTGTCATCTTAGCTCTGGTAAAAGGTCCTTTGTGTATCCACAGAACAGGAGCATCAGGGCAAGTTTCCTTCATCTCCTGCCCCAGGCTAAACCAGGAAGAAATGGAAATACTATTGCAAAGCCAATTTGTGTACAATTTTCCTCCTGATATCCAGACCAAAGCAGTACATAATGTGTTTGGGGCACAGCCAGCCTGCACTTCCCACTTGCCCATCTCCACAACTAAAACATGCACAGAATCCAGTATGGGATGCTCCTAGTCTGGGTCTCTAGCCAGTACTATATGCATTTCATCCCATTATCTCCTGGCTTTATTTTGTTTTTGCACTTGTTGGCTTGGTAGCATTCCAGGTTGTTGTTTTTAAAATAAATCCTTTTGAGAGAAAAGGGACTGGACCGAATAGTGTAATAAAATCTAGTATTTCAGCTGGTAAAAATCCAATCCCTTTCAAAAGCCAGAGAAATAAAGCTTCCTAGATGGCTCATGACAGAACCTTAACTGACAAAAACATGTAGAAATTAGACAGCAGGAGGGGATATTTGTGCAATAAACCAGTCTTAAGAACATGCAGGCAGAAAAATAAGAGTTGATGAGAATCAGCTTGCCTGCAGCAGAATCTGAATTGCTGAAGCTCATATTCCAACAGCAACCGAACCACATTCTCGCTTGAAGGCCCTGCAGCTTTAAGAGCACTTTTCTTTCAATATTCCTACAAGTGTTAAACAATATGAAAATAATGTGTTGACCCTGTAGCAGTATTTTCCAAAGTATTTTTATTCTGAAAAAGAGACAGAGATTAACAGGATCGAGAGGAGAAGTACCTTAAATCAAAATTCCCAGCTCCAACTCAAACTGATGGATAGAGACTTTTACAGGACACATTTGCAGAGTAGTGTCTAAGTTGCACTCAAGTAATGTGTGTGCTCAACTCTTGCACGAACAAACCACACAGCTGTGTATTTCCCCTCTGATGTTCCCATGTACACATATAATTACACATTTGAGGCAATACATTTGAGCACCTGCAAATGCATGGTGTTCATGCACACTAACTTTGTGAGAACAGTTTACATAGCTGTATGAGAAATTTTGACTTGCATGCTGAAATATGCCACTAAACTTCAACTAAGTATGCACAGCAAGGGGTGCTGTTGTAATGAATTTCTTTGTGTCTGTGTAATGAAAGACATCTGCTACCAATTATCTGTTAGATTTTCCTTCCTTCTCTTGGGTGGTTGTTTTTGTCACATGGACCACGTTTGTGCGCAGTAAATGTTGTCTGGTGTGTTTTTAAAGACTTGGGTGTAAACTGTCTATGCGTTATGCCATATCTCTGTGTCATACACCGTTTTCACATAAGCACCAATACTTGGACCAGCCTCCCCTTCCAGTATCCGAGGCTTCCCCATTTCCATCTTCTATCCTTCTCCTTAAAACACACTCCCTCTTTCAACCAGCTCCCATCACGGACTGACTAGGACTGTCTGCTGCGGCCCTCAAGCCACATCCTTTTAACTGTCTTTATCGTATCCATTCAAATTAAATTGCCAGCTCCTTTAGACCGGCTATAGTGCAGGCGGGTAGTGGATTTCTGGTGAGGAGTATATACAGTGAGAGAGCTATCTGAGGGGTAAGTCTAGTAAATACTAGCACCAAGAAACCAGACTGGATACTTTTTATTGACTATTATTTGAAGTCTTTGTTCTGTATTCTGCCGACACCCTTGCTTTTCCCAATCTCACAACTAATCAGCTTGCTCTATACATAGCCGTATGTAGAAGCTACAGTTCGTCTTCGAGTATCGCTCCTAGCATTCCATCTCAATAACACCTTCACATAGGCCAGGAAAGGAACATGACACTATTCCACAGCCAGCATCTTTCAAAGCCCGGGCATAGTTTTGGGCCAATAATTCCTAGCAAATATTTACAATGCTCTCCAAGATGCAAACTTCATTTCTGCTGGGAGAACGAATACCTCCATGATACAAAAAGAAAAAAAATCCGTGCTCTGGCCTTGGGTAGATCCAACCAACCAATGCAACGTACCCAGCCAGTGACAGATAATTAACTGAACTGCATTTCAGTGGCAGAAAAAAACCCTGATGAAGTGGATTACAGACGAGCCTCCCCACCCGGGGAACATGAGTGCACACATCGAGCTCAGTGAAAAGGAAATGCCAAATGGAAGTCACTCTGCTGCTGAAGGGGTTGACGTCTGCAGGGTCTGTGCAAAGGTCTGAAAATTTGACTGTTTTCGTTTTCACACTATGCAGAGAACTATGTCCCATCCAATACTGCGAAAAGAAAGAGTACAACTAGAAACAGGAGAAGATCACAGAATTTTTTTCTTCCCATTGCTCTTTCTCTCCTTTAGCCAACCCTTCGTCTGTTACATCAATGGTTTTGGGGAATAAAGCTTTGCTGTTATTAGCCCTGGGTGAAGTTGAAAATATTCAGTGTTTCAGTTAGGACAAGCATCCAATTATTTACATGTTGCTCTGCATGGCTTTGGGCTAGAATTGCCATGAGCGACTCCATGAGGTGTTTCAGTATTGCCACTTCCTATCCTGGCTGATATTAAGACATCACAGGCACTACAAAATAAACAAACAAACAAAATATTGAAAAGACCCCAAACTGAAAAGTTCTGCATACTTTTTCTGACCTCAAAAATATTTGGGGTTCATTTTGGACATTGATACCAAGATCTGGTTCCGTTCTCATCCTATCAGAAAGAATTCCACACAGCTCATTCAAAATGGAATAGGAGCAAAGTGGCTGGCTCTGATATTTGTATACAGTGAGTGTCTATTAAAAACCAGAAGTTTATCAAGTGATGCTGTTCCATATACGTAGCATAAGAGAGTCCTCATATGGCATGGGAACTTTCACTTCAGAGGGTGGGTAAAGTGAAGTGTTTAAAGGTGCCTGCCGTTGAGGTGTCTTTTGCTGGATGGAGCTTCACAACGACAGTTGAAAAGTGTTTTCAGTGTCAGTCATGGAAATCTTGTATGCATGTGCCTCTCTGGCTGGGCATTCAGTACAGAGAGTCCTGCCACTTACAGAAGCCCTTTAAAGGTCCTGCAGTAGAGTGCCCTCTTTACAGGAACTTAGTGTTATGAATGGAATTTATCCTGCAGGACAGGTATTAATTAATTAATATGATTGTTTATTCGTAATATGGTAGCAGATAGGAACCCCAGTTCTGGACCAGGACCCCAGAGTGCTAGGAGCTGTACAAACACAAAGCAGGAGGATGATCCCTGCCCCAAGGAGCTGACAAACTACATAATTAATTGACTTTTCTATGATCCCAATCACAATAGTACCTTTGAGGCGCAGACATTAATGAACGTATCTGCACAACAGCCCCATGGAAGGGTAAATCCCTCACCCCTATTTTATAGGCACAGAATCAGAGCACAAGGAGCTAAAGTGACTTGCCCAAGGTCACACAAGAAGCTGCAGAGGCTGAAATCAAACTCTGAGTTCCTGATTGCCAGTCCAGTGCCTGGGATTTCAAAAGACCAGAACTGTATTTGTTCAGCCAAACTGTATGTGTGCGCATGTGTACAGTTCGAAGAATAATACCTATTATCAACAAGACATCTTCTGTCTGACATATCACAGTTCTTGAAATAAAACAGACGATCCTCAGTGTTCAAGGAGAAAATAATGACTGCGTCCTTCACTGAAGGACAGTGGCTGTGAAGCTTGTGACTGATGGATGCCATCTAGCACCATTCATACACTCAGCTGCACACGCAGCCTACTCCATGTGAGTGCTGTTTCAAGACTGGGAGATGAGAACTTGCAGAAGCTAATAAGAAGCTGACAGAGCTCCCTGCAGCAGGCCCACGCTAGGGGCTTTTCCAAGACAGAGCTACAGCATCTCCTTGACTAAGTCCCCATGCACCAACCCTAAAGAAGAAGGGGTTCTCTTCCCATCTGTGCGGGAAGGTGAGTCTAATGCACAGAAACAGTGATGCTCGGTGTTTATGTGTTGGGTAAGATGGGAGAGCAAAAGAGAAGAACATGGAGACTTAAGAGGAAAGAAAGGAAATGCTGGGTATTTAATCAAGCAGACCTGGCTGTACTAATGTACAGCACTCACCGCTCTTCCAAGCTTGGGCTTCCTCCATAGCTCTGCTGAAGTCCTGACCTGCAGCACTCTGGCTGGCCCCACCTCTGGCCCTTTCTTAGCCTCACTGCAGACATGCAGCACCCACAGCTATTCCAATCTATTTCCACTACACAAAATGGTGTGGCGGGTTTCGGATATGGACAAATGGAATTTAGGCCGAGATCTCCCCAAATGTATTCCGCTTGAGCTCTGAGCCTCGGTCTCCAGGAATGAAAGGCCCATTGGCAAATGCAGAATCTGAATTGTCCTCTGGATAGTGCCTATGTCCCGTTGGTAGCGAACAGACAGCTGGGCCGCCCCACCCTGACACTACACCAATGCTGCCAACTCTCATGATCTGAGCATGAGTCTTATGAAATTGGATGATAATCTTGAAGCCCTTGCCCCTGGAGCCCAGTGGTGACTAGGAATCTCAGTTTTCATTTTGAAAACAACACCAGTTTCTAGCTCTCATGGTTGCAGATAAAAGCTGGAACAGGCTCAGAAACCAGAAAGAAAATAAAAAGAATCCACAGTTTATTCATTTTAAAATCTGATGATTTGGGGGCCTGACTCCTAATGTTTGAATGCCGGGACTGGCAATAGAGCACCACAGCAGCTCTGCTAAGGGCTCAGCCCTTTCTTCCTCATTTATTTAATAAGCTATGCAATGATTCCACGGGAGGCTCTTTTATGTCTGACCTTGGACCTAAATCTTGCGCCCATCTTCCAGGGATACAACAGAACTGCTGTGGTTCCTCTATATGGAAGGTAAGCAAGTCGGCAGGAGCTTGTGTAGGGGAAGTGCATCCTTTGTGTGCTAACAAATGCAGTTCTGTGGGCAGGTCAGGACCTCTTTTATGCAGATTCTCCAATTTTCCTTTTGCGATGGCAAGTGCAAGGGCCACGAAGCATGTGCCTGTCCTGGCTGGCATGGAGTCTGTGGAGTGACTCTGCTCCAAAGCCTGGGAGAAGAATTCCTCCTAGTTCCACAAAGGATATTGATGGAATTGCCCAGATGGGGAATATAATCCGTGCCTTGGTGACCCATCCCTTCCTAGCAGGCTGGTTTAGTGGGTGGGATTTATCCTTGAGCATTTCTTCTGCTTTTGTTCCCTTGAACAAGACATCTGCCTTTCAAGCAAACAAAGCAATGAACTGTTGTGCAAGCAAGTTCCAGGGAAAAGAAAAAGTAGAGCTACAATGACAGCACAAAAGCAGTTTTGTAAGGACATGAATTACTTAAAATATGGCTGGGAACTACCATTCCATAAATATATTTTTCATCACTGCTAATAAATCATCATAATTATTCTATAAATAAGGAAAAGGGAGTTGGTTGATGCTCAAATTTCTCTGTGGGTCCCTAGAGCAAATTTGTTAGTGTCTTAAAATAAACTATTTGCTCTAGATAGTTTGTTTGCATTCTCCAGCTTCTATTTTTCACTGTCTTTGGTTTGGTCTTTGGAAATCCATCCTGTGCCTTTTTTTCTGCTTGATTCTTACAGAAAGAGACTTTTCTTACAAAATGTTTCCTTCTTTTCTTTCTTTTTGCTCTGTGCAGTAAGAGGCTTTGAGAGCGAAGATCGAAGATTCCTTCCACATCTTCTGGACTGGCGGATGTCATGCTGCTGTGGTTTACAAGGCAGCACATCTTCCTTCTGCCTAGTGTACTTCTGCTTAACATCATCAGGGAGGAGTAAAGAGCATGGCAGGGCACTACCATCCACCAACCCATCCAGGTATGGTTGAGCTCCACTTACAGCTCAGCTCAGTTCATCTGAAGTTCACAGATGTGCCAAGTCATTTTTGAACTGATCCATTGCACTGACATTTGACTCCCTGGAGTAAACGGGACAGTGGATCCCTGGTGATGTAGCGGCAGTAAAATGTGGGCAATCTGGATGTGGACTTCCATTGGGCCATCGGGACAGGAAATAAAGTAGGGGCACCGTACTTAGTCAATGGAAGGGAGTGTTGAGGCCCGTGTTTGTGGAGCTGAAGGGCTGCCAGGATTCTGAGCCCCCGCTCCTGAGATGTGTGCATGATTTACCTTGTAACTGAGTCTGTTGTCTGCAGATCAGTGGTTCATTACAGTATGCTGAAGGGTCATGATACCAGAGATCAATTGCCTTACACCACATGAGAAGTGCAGCATTCTGGTTTGTTAAATACGTTAACGTGCAAGGTATTATTGATTTGCTATAATCATGTTTTAAATAAATCATCTATAAAATAAACGCTTCCAGGCTTTTAATGCACTTTGTCCCCTTGGATGGGCATGACGGTTTGATTGGTTAACAAGCCCTGAGGCTGTGTTATTATGCTTAGCTGGAGCTTGGCCAGCCAACCACACTTTCCCTTTCCTGATGCCCATTGCACAGCATTGCTCTAGCCTATAATGCAGTGCTCGGCTCAGCTGGGGGAATTTATACCAAAGTTGTTTGTTTCCAGAATCAGGTGGGGGAGAGGAAGTGAGATTTCTGAGGAGTGGGAGGTTCTTGATTAGCACTAAAATGAGTAGGCATTGTTCCTGCTTCCTGGCATGAGATTCCTTACAGGCTGAGACCATCATATCAGAAGAGGTGATCGCTAAGAAAGCTGGAGGAGGAGAGGCTTTCAACAATAGTTTAATCTATTGTGATATGCTCTCTAGATTTGCACTCTTATCTGATACAGCACTTCAGCTGGACTCCATCAAGTCAGGAGTGGATTTGAAAACACAGTCTTGCAGTTCTTATTTAAATACCAAAGATTTTAAGTGCAAATATGGAAGAGAAGATGAAAAATAAAGTCTGATTTTGATTATGCTTCAGCACTCACAGGAAATTGTCTCACACTCTCAGGGAAAAGGGAAATTACATGAAAATCAAACCATGCAGCTAGACCTGCACCAAGACTTTCTCCTGTGATGTGTAAATTGCAGCTTTCGTGTCCAGTTAGCTACAATATCTTTTACTTATCAAGCTGTTGGTTTTGCTGTATGGCATTTCATAATGAACTACAGTGTAAAAACACTCCATAAAACCAGTGTCAAGTAATGACACATCGTACACCAGATGTCAAATGACTGTGCAAATGAGGATTCACTGCACTGTGCAGTGGAGACAGCATTTTCATTCCTGATTTGCCAAATCTACTATTGGGAAAGCAGAATCTGTTGCCAGCTACAGCTGCACCAAAAGGTGTTGGAGCACCACGCATGGAAAACAGCAAGTAAAGAACTACTTTTAAAACTGTCAAATGCTGTTTATTTTATTTCCTTTTACATCAGTAGGAAAATTACAATCCAGAACAGTTTACGCTTAAAGCTAAATTTTCAATACGCAGGGCAGGAGGGAACCCAGGATGAGGAGTGAAGCTGAAGTACGTACACAAAATCTGTACATTCAAAGCTTTCCATTATGGTGCAAAATGGCCAATTGCAGGCATAAGTACCTAATTGTTTATTTAATTCATTTACTTAGATTTCTTTTCTTTCTTTTTTTTTTTAAAAAAAAAACCCCAAAGCCTATCCCCAGCTTCACAATGATTTAAAATAGCAGTCTATACTAGCATCACCATAACGGACATGCCCCTCTTCAACCAATCCAGCCAGTACTTCAAAAGCAATAAAATAGACCTTATTCAAAACCCTCTTGCACCCATGCCTTCAAGTCTGTGTGCCCAAACCCTTGGCTGCCCGCAAAGAGGCTCTTTGCCTGGTTACCAGTTGTGCTGAGTCCCCCAGGCTCTCATTGATTTAATTAGCGTTTTGCCCTCTCATTGATTTGATTAGTGTTTGATTAGCCAAGCAATACAAGTCCTGGTCCTTTCTGGAAATATGAATGTGCTGCCGGCCGACCTGCCTATGCTCTTAATGTCCCAGAAACAGTTCTTGTTACCGATACGATAAATTAGCCAATTTCAGCAGTTACCTACAGTCATAAAAGAATAATATTGATGCTCCCGATGCATTTATCTCCCAGCGAAACCATAAAGTAGGGCTAACTCAGTGCATTTGGCCATCTACCCCAGCTACTACTACTGTGACTCTAACCAAGAATAGGTCTAGGCCTATATAAGCACCTCTCATGTTGAACGTAACCCCTCCTCAAGTGCTTCTCAAAGGAATGAGAGAGATACCAGTGGCAGAAGGCCAGATCATGGGAGGGTCTGAGCATCATCGACTCCTATTGAAGCACCTCTCCTATTGGAGCACTGGGCAGGCCAAATTGCTTGCAGGCGTAAATGGACACAACTCTGCTGACTTCATTGTAGTTTTGCAGATTTATGCCAGCTGAGAAGTTGACGCAGCGTCACACAGAATTGGGCCCACAGGGACTCAGTAGCGGCCACTCAGCAGAAGCTCACACCTGGCCTGAGAACTGGTTTGATTGGCAGAGATGAGGGGTAGGGCCAACCAGGACTCCGGGGTGGATGCTCTGGGATCTTGGTGTCTGTGGCATGTCTACGCTGCAGTCAGAGGTGTGATTGCAGCTCGCGTAGGGATACCCATGCTAGCTTTAATCTAGCGAGCAGAGCTAAAAAGGGCAGTAACGACGGAGTGACAGAGGCTTCAGCACGGCCTGCAACTCTGGGTACTTATTAGCATTGTTAGCTCACACCAGGATTCTCCCCCAGCACTGTCTGTGCTACCGGGGCCTTCGTTTAATGTCTCAGTCACAGTGCTAGAAACTTGCACCATGCCATTAGCGTTACTAATTTATTGGATGTTTCCCATTTGGAAAAGTTCTCGTGTAAATTAACAGGAAGGTAACATTAGACTCAGTCCCCGGGGGAGGAGAATACTAACCAAAACCACTGTCACTGCACTCAGGTAAAGGCAAGGAATTCAATTACTCCTGCACATCAGGTTTGTACTTTAAAGTGCAATCTCAGAACGGCAGCCTGCAGTTCAACGGCTAGCATGAGCCAGGGATTTAGAGGCGTGAGCACTCAGGATCATGCAAACAATCCATGCTGCAGATGGAACATTGTGGGGCATCTTTTGCAGGAGCAAAGTGCAATGGAGAAGAGCAGCTGGGGCTGTGGAACCACTGAGAACATCTCCCTTGATGCTCTTGGGTTTTACTGTTGGAGTTCTTCTGTTTAGGAAGACTGCAGGTAGTAGTGGCAGGGACCGCTAGCTCCAACTTCTCCGGGAAGCTGCCATGTCCCATGTTAGCCATGCACGCTGAGAAGCTGACAACAGGAAAAGGCAGTGGCTGCATCGTACTCTCAATGAGCCCAACGATGAAGACACTGGGCAGCCTTTACTGCTCCTGGAAGCCAGGAGCCAGGTCTGGTCCCAGCTCTTGTGCGGGACTCTAAGACCCTTGAATGGATGGTGCCGCACTGAGGCAGAGCATTTGTATTACACATCTCTCCTGGACACACCCGGGCCGCTACATCGGGAAAGGGATCGGGGTGAAACTGAAAGAAAAAAAGAGCTTCTTGCTGACAGAGGAGCACGTGGCTGTCTTGAAAATCTCCCCCTCCCTCTTCATTTTGCGCAGTCCTTTGTATGCTGGCACCAGGGGAGGAGCAGGTCGGGTATAGGGTGTGACTGAGATACTGCCTCAGAAGAGGAAGCCTCTCTTGGGCGACATTTGTCTGCGTGTGCTCATGTCCTGAGAGCCTGACTGAGTGATGGTAAGGCTGCAAGGCACAAGTGTGCTACTCATAACAATCTGCCCAACCCTACCTCCCCTAATAGCCACCTCCTATGAGCCAGATCATTGTGGACATTGCTCTGAGAGGCTCATTACAATGAGCTAATTACGACTAACGTGAACACGTTTTTTATTTCGTTTGATTTCTTCCAGAGAAAACAGGTTCACATAAGTTCCCCAGACAAACCGCGCCCTTTCCCTGCCTCAGGGCCTCATCTACTCCCTGCATTCTCCTTGCCTAGCCCAATGCCTGGGAGTTTGGGTGAGTCTCTCTATTCCCTTGTGATTGAGCTTTCCTCCAGCAGAGCAGCTCCCACACTTCCTAGCCCGCTCTCTGCAGGGCTGCACCCCCAGGCCATCTGCCTTGGAGCTAAGAAAAGCCTCTCTCCTCTCCTTTTGCCTCTAGTCTGCTCCCTGCATCCAGGCTGCCCTTTATATTCCACTGGGCCTGGCTCTGAGTCACAATCATCTACCATGTGACCCTGGGGCTTATTCCCTTCTGCTGGGAAGGAGGGCTGAGCCTGGCTCCGTGCGGCTGAGCCCCAAGTCCCCTTAAAGGGCCAGCTCACCCTTTGCCACATGCATGTAGGTTTGTTATTGGAGGGTGCTCATAAACAGTAGGCTGTCCATGGATTTGTTATGATAACTTAGCCAGGAGTTCAGAGCTCTGCATGGAGGATTGTTATTGTAGGGTTGCTCATGACTGGTGAACTTTTATTCCATTTTAGAAAAGGGTCTGCTGAAGCAATGCTTTGGCTGGGGTGAAGCCAGGAAAAGAGACACAGAAGCTTGTCAGTCTCTTTTCTGGCTCACTTCTTCCAAGTTTATCTTGCCATTGCTCACACAGGAGGCAGCAAGCTAATAAACATCTCAGCTACGGTGTGTGCTGTGCTGTTAACACGGGCATGTTGGTGAAACTATAATTTATAAAGTAACCGAGCACCATGCTCCCCTGCTGCCAACAGGACTTGATGCTTCCCTTTCCTAGATAACTTTCATGAAGAAGCACAAAATTCCACGATTTACTTTTCTGTAGCTCTTTTCAGGCATCCAGACATCTCAGAGCACTTCACCCAGCATTTAATTACAAGCCAGTGGAGAAGTACAACAACTTCAGTGGCTGTTATGAGCAAGCAGCATCCTACATCGCATTGCGTATGGGCACAAATAAATGCATTAGTGTCAATAATACTGCACAATAAATCAGCATATTCTGCCTGGAAAATGAGCACTGTATTGAGAAGCTGTATTGAGAGCACTGTATTGAGAAGATAACGAGCTGCTGCCCTCATATAAAACATAAGTAGAAAGGGTGGTGTTGTTTTTTTGGGAGACATGGGCCGTTATTAGAGAATATGTGTTCACTGCGTGCACTGCAGTGGCAAAGAGGAAGTTATCAGGGTGAACCCTAAAATCTCTCAGAGCTCGATGTGTGGAGATGGCTTTGCAGGTGGAATCATGCTTTGAGATTTGCAAGTCCTACTGGCCCAGCCTCCCCTCCCCCAAAGTCAGCATGCAGCCTCTATATTACCCAGTAACACTGGCTGGAAGTGAAAGCCAGACCAATTCAAATGAGAAATAAAGTGCACATTTTTAACAGTGAAAGTAATTAACCACTGGAATAGATCACCAGGAGAAATTGTGACTTCTCCGCCTCTGGAGGGATTGGACACCTTTCTGAACGATCTGCTTTACCCAAACCAAGTTACTGGCCCCAGTACAGGGGTAGCTGGGTGAAATTCTATAGCCTGTGCTATACAGGAGGTCAGACTGGATCATCCTAGGTCCCTTCTGGCTTTAAAAATGATGAATCTATTAATTATGCTTCCCCCTTCCACTTGCCCTTTATGGGGTTGGTGGTGGTGGAAGAGTTTAGGTAGGGAAGGATCCTGACTTCAAGCCTTCTCCAGTTGTTTATTGAACTGTGCTGTATTCTCTTCACACCCTTTTCTAAGGCCTGTTGACCTAAATTCTCACATCTGCAGAAAGAAAAGAGACCTCTGAGTTTTCAGTTTATAAGTTGAGGTATTAGGATTCTTAGGAATTTAGCTATCTTTAGATGTATGTTTAATAATGATTAGCATTTCAATTTTATGCCTTTCTATAGCACTTGTGCCCTTAGTATCGAAAGTATCATTTGCATCACTTTTGACTATGCCTCTATCTAGCTCGATGTCAGGGGATGAGGTTGTGGCTATGGCATAGTGAGGAGTTCAGCACATAACATACAGACCATTGATTTGAGGTCACTGGGACCAAGACAGGAACATGGTTTGTGGTCTCTGTATAATCTCAAATGATCACTGCTGCCACAGTATCGGGCTCCATTCATTTTGAGCAATTACTGTTTTAAAATTAATGGGGCTGAATGTAAATTCTGTGTTAATTTCCATTCACTTCCTTTCATTTTATAAAACTATTCTTATTTATGGGGAAATTGCTTATCCTGCAGTGAGGTAAAAAGACTCCAACTCAAGAATATTGACATGCCTGAAAGTCAAACTACTTCTCTTCTTGAACAGATTAATTGCGACAATGGTTATTTATCAATGCAATACACCTGCTATGCATTGATAAATAGCACAGCCAGATAATAAGGACTCTAGGCAAAGAGAAAAAAAAAGCATTCCAGGAAGTGAACAAAAATGGTTTAAAAATGGAACAAATGCCTCTTGCATTTCTCTGATTTGCAAGATTAAATTGATGCACAAGTGACAAGAGCACTGAGATTTATGAGAAACAAATATGGCTAAAGAAAAATGAATCTACAAAAGGCTTTGTAAAGATTCCCCAGGGATTTATGGAGGCCCTGTCCTTTGTGAAAGCAAATGTGCTAATTCCATTATTCCACAGAATCAGAGATAATATAGCAGGCTATTTCACAGCAAGAGAGAGTCTAAAAAGCCCATCAACCGGGCAAGAAAAGAGCAGAAGGAAAATCCATTAACACACTAGACAGGAAAGGTGTTACAGCTAAAAATACATCTGCCATAGTTCTATGTCTTGGCTCTACGAATGCCACCATATACCTGGAATTATAGAGCAGGACCTGTGTATATGATACGCCACCATCATAGCAAACCATCTCACTTTGTTCCACATAAAATATTTCTAATGGAGTGTGTGAGAAATAAGCCTGCTGCTGCAGATGTGCAAGACAGGGATAAAGAAAAACACAAAGGAAAATCACAAAAGTCCACAAATTAACTCCTTCAAACTCTGCCGAACTTAACATTGTGTTCTCTAATGATCTCACTCTCTGTTAGGGGCAATGGGTTTATATTGGGGCCTACGGAACCTGTGTAAATCCCACTGAAATCAGGCGGATTTGCCTGAATAATTCTAAAATGAATAAATGAAAGGAGAATTTGGCCTTTTATATGAACTTCCTCTGGGCCTACTTTACATGAGACCCCTAGGTGTGTCATTGTTTTAAACCCCACCCCCACCTTCACAGTTCTTTGAATGAGAAATAGCCTAGAGAAAAGCTAACAAGACAAAGTGTTGATTTTAGAAGTTCCCTTTTTGGCTGACCTTTAATTAAATCAGAAAGAACAGATGTTTCCTCTGATATTTAGGAAAATAAGAGACCCATTAACCCTGCCCTTCATTTGGGTTCTGTTGCAAAGTGTTGCATGTTGCAGTTGAGAGCCGCGATACTTTAAACTACCCCAGGACCCTTGCCGCAGAGAGGGGAATCTTTCACAGTTGTCAGATTTTCAGCATTTCCAAGTCAATCATTAAACACCAGGAGTGAAATCTTGGCTCCCCCGTGGCTAATGGGCGTTTTGCTATTGACTTCAATGGGGCAAGCACATCACCCATGTTTTCTGTAGTTCAGGCAGATGGGAAGAGGACAGAGAGCTATCAGTTCACTACCCAAGAGAAGGGAAGCTATGGGGAAGCCCTGTTTTCCCAAGCCAGAGAGCAAATGGGAGCTCCCCCTTTTGTTTTTGGCACAGGAAAGGGAGCTGTGTGCCAGACTGGCTGCCAGCTCGAGAAGGGCCCATGGTTTGAGGAGAGGGTGGGATTCTGAGCCAATTCAGATCAGCCAGGCTGGAGTTTGCAGAACCTACGAAGACCATTGTGAGGATACCTCAGCATGCATGGAGTCTCTCTGTCTTTGAGAGGTCTGTGTCTGGGGAGCCCGCCTGCATAGAACGGTCCCCACTTGGGGCACTTTGCACACCAGGAGAGACTCAGATATCCAGAGTCTGAAGCCCTGCCCCCAATCAGTGTCTAATGAGCTTGCTGGTCCAGGGGCTAAGTTGAACTTCCCAGGGTTCAACTCAAGCCAATTACCAAGCACTGAGGGAAAAGCTCCACAGCTCTACGGAACAGTCAACATTGAACATCCAGCTCAGTTCAAGCAACAAATGTCTCAGTGGTTCTGTCCTGCCATGGCCTAATGTCATCCACTGTCTATTCTTCAACCAATTACCTGGTGATGCTAGCTCCTAGATGGCCTGTTAGAGTTGCAGACAACAATAATGAACACCCGAATTTGTGCAAAACTCAGCATCTGTCAGGGATTTGATACCATTGGTGATCTGTGATGTTCCACCACTTCATTAGTTGCACCAGGGACAGATCTTTTCTTAGCAAATCTGCCTTCAACTCAGTAAGATAGCAACTAGGCTCCAAAGTGAAGATTTAGTGTTTTCCATCCTTTTCGTGTGTGTGCGTATGGTTCAGACAAGGTTTGCTGCAGAGAGAGATGTTTACAAGACACATTTTAGAATTTGAAGGAATTGATTAGCATCATTTGGATTAAAAAAGCAAAGGGAATAATGTACAAGTGGCCTAGATACGCTAATGCAATGCAGGGTGCTGGATTGCCTGTAACAAATTACTCTCTTTATGTGCTGAGACAGTCCCAATAAAGGGCAAATGCAGCTGTGAGGAACACGGGGGTGCATAGGCAGGTTTGGAGACAGGATGGTTACAGAGTAATGCTAATCAGGGGAGGCAGGATGCTAAAGTTTTTCTCCTTGGGAAAAAGCATTGGGGCATAAGTGCCTGCTAAGCGGTGAATTTCCTTGTGAAAACAGGCAGAAGAAAAAGGCTGGCTGAGTAAGTTGGAAGGCAACTGTGCCCCAGGTGAGTGGCAATATGGGTGCCCTCTCCAGGGGATGTGGCCTCGGCTATAGGAAGTGAGGCTCAGCAAGGCAGAACGACTGTCATGCTCTTTTTCTTTTAGACATTCAGAATGTGCAGAAGATAGAGGAGCGCTTCCAAATGCCACTTTGCTGTTGGCTCTGCCACTCAGCTCTGCCAAAGCTTCCCAGTCCTGCTACTCTTGTGAGGTATTTCTTTTACAGAGAGTGTGCCATGTATTCCGAGTACTTGGCTTCTCTCCCTCTCTCTCACACACACACGAGTTAGTGATCCTGGGTCTAATTTTCAAAAGCACGCACATGATTTAGGAATACAAGTCTCCACCAGGATTTGTACTTCTACGTCACTAAGGCAGTTTGTAAATCACACCCTCTGTCAACAGAATTCTTTGAGAAGATGGCTAGAAAAATCTAATTACAGAATAATGAAGGGGTAAAAATCACATCACACACCTCCATCCCTCAAAGATTTTAAGTCATATTTAATTACATCCAGTCAAAGAGGAAATGGTTAAATATTAACTCTTTTTATTGCAAAGACTATGCTATGATCCTCCTTGGTAACTGTATCCAGGACAGTATCTTTCCTTCCATCTACAGTCAAATTACCAGATGCTTTCTTAAGATCATGATCCAACAAATCGCAAAGCATGTGGAGGTTTTCCTAATGACTTATTAGCAAGTTTCTTAGCATCCCCATACTTATTTAAAGAAGCAGAGAATACAAAGGGGAGAAGATGCTAGTGAAATTATCAGTAAAAACATCAATCCAGTTTGGAGGGATTATGTATAAAACCCCTTGTTTCCTTCAAAACACTGGTCTCGCTGCAGATCTATATAATGTAGGAGTTGGTCATTTATAATCATATTTTTATACTTCTGTGCCAGCGGTTATGGGTTTTAAATGAGTTGGTGAGATGAGGAACAAGTTGCACAAACCAATTCACTAATGATTCCTCCCCTCCTACTTCAACTCTGGACTAATTCACATTTCCTGTCACCAAAGTGGGCTGTTCTCTCTTGTCATTCTCTTTAGCTCATGCCTCCCATTCACTGCTAGGCAACCTCTGCAGTAAATGAGCTAGACACTGCTAGGGCCAAGATTTTCAATAGGCGTCAACCTGCCCTTCAAAACCACACCTAAAATTTTGTGCCCACAATTTGGAGAAGGCAAACAGTAGAACTCTGACATCTATCCAATAGTGTCCTATGTAGTAGGCGGTTACACCCTACAGTCCTATTGTCTAAGTGAAGAATGTGGAAGAGACATCCAGAGTGGCTCAGAGAAGAGGATTTTCCCTCCTAAGATTTATTTTTTAAATGAGGTCACTGCCAGTTTGGATACAATAATAACGATCCCACACTTTTTTCCCAATTCAGGATTTAACCTGGAATAATTTCCAAAGTATAAAAATACTCAGTTAACTTTCTGTGTATGCTTGCTTTTGCACTGTCACAACCTTCTGCTTTCCCTTGATAATTCTGCATAAAAAATCCTTTGAGAATTGCCTTCCTGATGGTATTCTTGACTGAAGAAACTAAGACACTGCTTCCTAGATGATGAAAAGGCAAGAAAGGAGTTTTGTAGGGGGGTGTCTGGCTGAACTCCTGCTTGAATTAATCATTTTAATGCTGCTGGGATGTAAATTGTGTTAACGTGCCTAAAGGCACACAGAGCCTTAGAGAGGTGTCTTTTCAGTTATTTTGAAATCAGAATGAATAAATAAATAGAAGGATGATTTCATCTTGATTTCCAGCCCAATTTCTAGGCAAAAGAATTCTGAATAAGTATCAAATTCCATCAAGGCATCCAGGTCTCATGTTACCTCCTTCACCTGCTGGAATCCTTCCTCTCAGCTGGGCATGCTAGGACTCAAGCATAAGAAATCAATGTGAAAGTTGATTACATTCCTGAATAAAAAAAAATCATAAAACATTTTTGAAAGGTGGGGAGGAGGAAAGATGATTTTAGCTCAGAAATTGCTCAGTTAACAGGCTTCTTGTTTTTTAAGCCTTAAGTCATTTTCTTCTGCTTAGCAACCAACACGTTACAGTATGTTATCAGCTCCTTGCGCTGGCTTTTTTAATATTGGAAATTGCACTGTCTCTCTCTTGAGTCCACTGTGTTCTCCACAGACCCTTTATGTTAGTAGTTATTATTTTCAGTAATGCCCACAAGATGCTTGGTGCTGTCAAAACATATAGGGAGACAGTTGCTAGATTTGCAATACACATTTGCAATACTGAAATTGGACCCTCATGTCAATGTACCAATGGTCTCCATAAAGGTAATGTTCAGGCAAAGAAATGCAGGATTTACCTGTATCATTTTGCTAAAATTGTGTTAATTTACAAAGATTAGCTCCCTCATTGCTAAAATTAACTTTTTTACAATGAATGTTATTATTATTTATTATTTGCATTACCGATATACCCATGTCTCTGAAATATCAACATTTAGCACAACTCTCTGTGCCCAAATGGAGAGGGGTATTTTAAATGGAAAGAGCTGCGACCACATCAGTAACTGAAGTTTTCATTGTTGACAATCCCTTGGTGGCCAAGGATGATCTCTTTCATGGGTTTGATTTTATATAGGTCCTTTAGTGATTGAGGAGTCCAATCCTTGAGCCACAGACTCATTGGCAGACATTGCAGGTGGTGTTGGAAGGCAGAGTTGGACCACGATTGCTGCATAACAGTTGTCTGTCCTTTCTTTCCTGGCATTTTTCTGCTTCCAGGGCAAGGCGATTTTCCTCAAAAGTGGTTGTTCCTTCTCTGACAAGTCTTCGCCTGTTAGCCCTGTCTTGGGCTACTATCTCCCAGTGTGTGCTGTTGATGCCACAACTCTTGATGTTTGTCTTGAGGGTGTCTTTAAAGCATTTGCTTTGGCTTCCCCATTTCCTTTCTCTTTTGGTGAGTTGGGCATACTGCAATTGTTTTGGTAGGCGTGCATCAGGCATGCGCAAACAGTGCCCGCTCCATCTCACCTGGTGCTGGATAATCAGGTTCTCAACACTGAAGATGTTGGCCTCCGTGAGGACACGGATGTTAGTGCAGTGATCTTCCCACTTTATATTGAGGATCTTCCAGAGAAAGAGCTGGTGCTAGCGTTCTAGGTTTTTCAGGTGTTTTCTGTAGGTCACCCAGGTCTCACAGCCATAGAGGAGAGTTGGGGCTACCACCAATTTGCAAATTAAAAGTCTAGTGTGTGTTCTGATGTCATGGTTGTTGAACACCCGGTGAGACAGTCTACCAAGACAAGGCTGGCACAACGGATTCTCTGCTGAATCTCGATGTCTATGTTTACCCTCTGTGAGAGATGGCTGCCAAGGTAGGCGAAGAGTTCTACTTTTTCCAATTCTTCTCTGTCAATGGCTGCCTGGCTAGGTCTGATGATTGACCAGGAGCAGGCTGGTGGACAACTTTTGTTTTGCAGATGTTCAGGGTTAAATCTAGACTTTTGTAAGCTTCAGAAAAGCAGTAAAGGGCTGTTTGTAGATCCTCCTTTGAGTGTGAAAATTCAGCACAATCATCTCGGTACTGGAGTTTGTTTAGTGCTGCCGATGTTACTTTAGTTCTGGCATGGAGGTGAGAGAGGTTGAAGAGATTGCCGTCAGTCCAATATTGGATGCCAATGCCCAGTGGGAGACAATCTTGGATTAGACTTGTCATAGCTGCTAGGAAAACGGAGAAGAGAATGGGTGCTGGTATACAACCTGGATTTATGCCACTTCGGATGGCAAAGGGCTCAGAGGTAGAGCCACAGCACAGGATGGAGGTGGTCATCCAGTCATACAGGAGACTTACAATGGTGGTAAATTTGCTTGGACAGCCAAAGTTTGACATGATTTTCCACAGAGCCTCACAGCTGACAGAGTCAAAGGCTTTGGCCAGATCAATACAAGCCACATACAGCTCCTGGTGTTGTTCTTGACATTTTTCCTGGATCTGCCTACCTGTAAAAATCATGCCGGTGGTGCCTCATGATGGTCTAAAGCCACACTGGGACTCTGGGAGTACTTCCTCTACAAGAGGGAGCTGACAATTCAGTAAGACTCTAGCAAGAACTCCCAGCAATGGAGAGGAGGGCAATGCCTGGATAACTGCCACAGGTAGCCCTAGCTCCCTTTTTAAAAACAGTGACGATGTTAGCGTTGTGTAAGTCAGCAGGGATTTCTTCAGGGCACCAGGTTTTGAGAAACAGCAAATGGAGCTTGTTTGTCAGTGTTTCTCCCCCTACTTTCAGTACTGCAGTTGGTATGCCATCAGGACCTGATGCTTTATTGTGCTTCATTTGCTTAATTGCTTTGCAGACCTCCTCAGGTGTTGGTGGGTTGGCAAGAGTTTCCCAGACTGGGTTCTGAGGGATGGAGTCTATGACAACTTGGTAACATCCCAGTTCAAAACAATGGCACCTCTTGGACAATGTCATTGAAAGAACACGGGATCTAAGAGACATCCAAATCACCCATGTCATGAGAGGAATCAATGATTGCTGGACTGACCACCACTTGGTGAGCTCAGTCATTTCCATTAAGATTGCACCACAACATAGAAAACAATCCAGATCACTCAGATGGCAATACAACATCCAAATACTTCAATCCTCAGTGCACCAAGAGAACTTCCAAGCACACCTCAGAGAAAAACAGACAATATGCATCCCTGGAAACGACAACACACATTGAAGAAAATTGGGAAGCCCTAAAACAGACCATTTATGAGGCCTGTGAGGAGTCCATTGGCCTAGCCACCCACTGCCATCAGGACTGGTTTGACGACAACAACATTGAGATCACCGGCCTCTTGGACCAGAAGAGAAAAAGCTTTCTGTGACTGGCAATCCATCCATCATACAGTCAGAAGCAGGGCTCTTTCCATTAGCTCAAAGCTGAGGTTCAAAGGAGGATCTGAGAAATCAGAAACAAATGGTGGGAGGTCAAAGGAAAAGAAATCCAAGCATTCGCTGGCAGAGATGGTATGCGGAGCTTTTTCTGTGAGACAAAGACCCTGTATGGACCAAGCTTATATAGCCTCACACCACTGAGATCTGAAGATGGTAGTACCCTTTTTTAAAACAATGAATCCAGCAAAGAGCACTAGAAGGAACAATACCAAAAATTTCTAAATGGAGAATCGAAATTTTCATTACAACCTAGATGAACATAGGTGATTAATATTGCACCATCTAAAATGGTAATTAACTATACAATATTACAGAAGGAACAAATTGTTTAGCCTATGAGTTAATATTTCATCAGATGCTTTATAGTAATGGTGCCCAAACTGTCAATCTTCCAGAAACAAATAATAATAATAATAAAAAAATCAGTCTAGCCAGTTTTTAGGTTATATATATATAAAAAAGGCCAGTTACAAATTGTGGGTATTGTTTTGCTGCCAAAATATCCCTGGATTTCATCGGAAGGAAGATCAGGTCCTGGAAAAGATAACATTTCCAGTTTCCAAGGGGCTCTACAGTACAAACAATTGTGTTCAGGTGGAAAAAAAGACTGTAGAATCCTCAGTACAATTTAATTTTACAATGTGTCATTCATACAGCTATCTTCCCAAACATGGGCACAATGGAAATGTTACAAGAAAATGTGAAAGTGAATAGGGATCATAGACAAAAGTAAGGCATGGAGGTGGGGAACTGTAAGAATGGGTAAGAAACAATGACCCATACTGGGCCAGCTTCCTGTTCAATACCAAGGAGAATGAATGAGCAGTTCTGATGTGAACCCCCTAAGTGGCTACAAACTGAACCCAAACTTCAGTGAGTTCAGATTTGGGAGATGTAGCATTGAGGATGAGTGTGGCTATGTAGTTAGAACAGTAATCCATCCACAGTGGTGGCTAGAGTTGAGGCAAGGATATAAATGTGATTTTCGTTTTGACTTAGGTTTAAGTGAGGGCTGGAAGTTAAAAGCTATAGGGGCTGGAGGTTGGTTTTGACTTAGAGGGTGCTAAAATCTCACCAGCTGTCCCTCACATGATTTCTGCTCCAAATGTGTGAAATCTCATAAGATCAGCTATTCCTGAAAGGTCTCTTCAATCATTTGATATAAGCTCCTTCCAGTTCCAGACCCAGCTCAGAAAATAACTATAGGGGCATGTTCAGAAGCTGGAATTCAGATTTCAAACCATGTGACATTCAAAGGGGTTCAGATCCGAATGTCCGGTTTTGGCACATTTCATGTTGTAAGTCAGGGCATTCACAGTCAAGGCTGATCGTTCTATCCCTAAATCATCTGTGGTGCTGAAGTTGGTGGTGGCATCATTCACTGAGCTCTGACTCCTGAGACACAGGTAAGGACAAGACCATCCTTATATCTGGATTCCCCTGCTTTAGTCACAACATCAGCAGCAGCTTAAATAAAGCTTTTATGTTTGTGAGATTAATTCAGGTGGAAGCTGGAGAAGTGCAGTAGCAACGATCTTTAGAGAGGAAGATACATTAATTAATGAATTCATAGCTAGCACTGCAGAGTCCCTTTATGAAAAATCAGTTTCGTTTTTGTAATTAGTATTTTGCTTGCTTGTGCTTTCATATGGATTTTGCCATTTGGAGTAAAACTGTGAGTTATTTAGAGAAACTGTCTCTTTGCTCTTTAAAGGAAAGTGCCCAAAGAGAGTTCAGAGTCTACAAATTTCAAATCAATTTCTCATCTATAACTGGGGAAACTTAGAAGAATCTGCCCCCAAACAGAAACAAGAGGTTCCCTTTTAATATAGAAACTGAACAGAAACCACAAAGAGGATGTTCTCATTTTCAAAGAAGACCTTCTCACTTTAAAATCATAGTTACAGGCATAATTCTGTTTCAGACCTGCAACACTGCTGGATACAAAGGGGCCATTTCAGGCTGGGATGAAACATGTCTTAAGATAACTGATGTATTTGCCAATAACATTTTTTTTTGTTTAAACAATCTATTGTTTCTTAAATAAATATAAAGAAAAAAATACACGTGCAGCTGGCTGAAATTTTCTGAAGGAAACTTGGCTGATTCTTCCTATCCCTTTGAGCTGGGAATCTCAGGGGAATTGGCTTATTTGGAAGACATCTACCACTACCTGAGAGCTGGTTCAGAGAATAGTGGGAGTAGTGGCTTTTGGCCTTTCCTCTCCCAGTCTCAGGTATAACTAGAAAATGCAAATGCAGGTGTTGTCCCTGTGAGAGCAGCTGGCAATGCCATGAAATCTGGATTTTTCTTCTTTCTCCCAGTCTGAGCACAGTTTGAACAAAGCAGTGCTGAGCTTTGCTGTGAGGAACTGCTCCATAAAAGCTGGCCTCCCAAGCCCATGTTATTCATTGCACCACAATCAGTTTTTCCACTCAGTTGCACTCTCTATAGACAGTGGTGTGCTTTGATATTATCCGAGACTTTTCCTCAAGGCAACAAATTACACTTAATAGCAGAGAAAGTGATGCCACAAGAATATTTTTTATCTGTTGGGCGAGACTGTGGGCTCAACAGAGCAGGGGTTGGGATTGGAGCTAGGGTTTAAACACACAGCATGAAACTGGTACATGGGCTGGAAGGTCAGCACAAAAAGTTCTGCACTACTTAAAACCCACATTGGGGCTGCAGGGCAGGACAGTGTGCAGAGCAGCTCTACATGCATGCTATGGAAAGGGTCTCCTGAGCAGGGCCTGTCTGGGAGTTGGCAGACCAGGGAGAGTCTTCAAGTTCCATGTTTATGTGGAACACGGGCCTCAGGTTTACTTGGAGCTAGTGGTCTCCAAGCACAAGTGGTGTGAAGGGACTGTGATCACTCAATCAGGCCATGGGCTGGATTAGAGGCCTTGGGATGTCTGTGGCGGGTGACAGGGCAGTGCTGCAGATCTCAGCCTTACCCAGGGTGGTCAGTGATAGATTTCACCATCCCAGACCACTTGGACTCCACTTGCATTGAGCCTGATGGTTCAGACTAAAGCAGAGTTGCCATGCTCTGCTCTGTCAGTCTGACAGAACAGAAGGACTCTTTGGAAGGTGAATACTGCCAGTTGCTGGGCACCCCTACTACATCATCAAATATACAGGTTCAGGTTGTTAAAGACGAGTTTTTTCAGAAAAGGTGGTTCGTTTGTATCTCTTTCACTCTGAGACTGCGTTTGCTTGCGCAGCCAGCCATGGTGTGTAATGTAGCCTGCATACTCCACTGGTATGTGCATGTATGACAGCACTCAAGCTATGAAGCGTTGTGTAGAACATCTCCCTCCCCCAACACAAGCATGCTCCAAGTGGATGGAACTAAATGACCAAGTGTCATACATAAGGCAGTATGCTGCTCCTCCCCTACAAGCTGCCGGCACATCTTGGTTTTTAGGACTTGCAAAGCACAAATAAAAAATGTGTCTGCTTCCAAAACCCTAGCACAGAAAGTTGCTTCAATACCCCTACATTTCATTTTGGGGAGACACCCATCTGACTAGGGGGTTAAAAATATCAACCTTAGGGCAGCTTATGTATAACTAAATAAATACATAAGCTTGACTGCAGGGCAAGGATGCTGCAGATGATAATGTGCTTTAGACAGTGCACCTTCTTTCAGGGAAGCACTAAATAACGTATACTTTCAAAAGTTTTTCAGCCAAAATGGCAGTCCTCTTTATGTTACACTGATGGACACAGTGACGGATAAACAGAACTGATGGGAAAACCACCCCACCTGGCACAATCCACCCAGGTTTCCCAAGTCCATGGGCAGGGGAGTTGTTTAGTAAAACACACAAAATGAAAAGGCCTTTTCTAATCCAGCCTTTCTTCTGACACACTCCCCGTGGCTGCTAACAGCTGTGCAGCCCGACGGAGCTCTAGCGTAGACAAGAATCCAAGAAGTCATCAGTGTTTTCACCACCACTGTCTCTGACTGCTTAGAACAGGTATGCAAGCCATGGTGGTTCAAATGCTTGTGGTTGGTCTGTGATAGTGCTCTCACTATTGCTTTCTCTATGCTTTTCTAGGCGGAGGGCATATTTCAGAGGTGGTCATGACTCCCCAGAGTTACATAGTACTAAATATAATACACCCGCTTCTCCAATGAAGTAGTAGACTTGAAGTGCCATTGCTGATTAATCTCTCTGGATAATCAGATAGGCAATTTTAAAAATTGGAGTGCACCACATTAGACCATTGTAGCCAGTCCAATAATCCTGTCCTGCTTTTGGTCATGCTTCCAATAGAGGCAAATGAAACCTGTGGAATTCACCACCATAAAAGGAGATTGCAGAAATTATTGTGGCTGCAGATTACAAAAGGATGGGGGATTTTATGACCCAAAATTCCATTCGCTGTTATGCAGGTAGGACGAGGTCAATCATCCGTCCTACGATTGCCAAAGCAGTCAAGGCAAGTCCTGTACCACGAACAATAGTGCACAACTGACTCAGTACACTGCTCATCCCCCACTGACGCATCATGCGCTGGCCGCTGCTGGAGACTGGGTGGGCCAGTGGACTAAACCTGTTCTATGGGGGCAGAAACACACCATTCCAACCCATAAGGGGAGCAGCCAGTGACCTGGAGGACAGAGATCGATTATTACCCTTGCAGTGGAACCAGCGCAGCAGCAAAGGATGTTCATGTTCACGTTAAGCGTGAGCATGGCAAGGGTGACTTTGGAGTATGAAAGAAAACTCTTCCTGGGCCAAGCTCCCACCTCCACCCATCCCTTTCCCAATCATACAGGCCTAGCACACTGCCCACTCCACAGCCAGTTCTTCTGCCCCCCTTTCCTGCCCTTCCTTCCTCATCACTCCCCTTCTTAAACTCCACCTCACCCCCTAACCACTCTCTTATCCCCCCACACCCCATCCTCACAGTTTCTGCTGCACTGGAGACCAGGTGGGAAATCTCCACTCCTCCACAAGCCTCCCAGTTGCTATGGGAACACAATCACAGGCTCCAATCCCAGCCCTCCCTAGCTCCTGAAAGGCTAAAGGGAGAATGATTGAAAGGAGCTTGTGACTGCACAGATCTTGGTATAAATTGCCAGGCAGTGCAATTCCTCTCCTCAAGTCCTGCAAATGCCTGGCAATCCCATACAGCATAATCCCTCCTGCACTGCAATACCCCACTCATTCCTGTGTCACGCAACCACCACGCGCTGCAATCCCGAAACACAGCAATCCCTCTCACATCGCTGTCATGTAATCCCCCCCACTGCAATCCCCCATGCATCCCTATGTCGTACAACTCCGACGCACTGCAACCCCTGCGCATCCCTGTGTCGTACAACCCCCCAACCACTGCAATCCCCCACACATCCCTGTGTAGTGCAACCCCCAGGCACTGTAGTCCCCCATGCAGCCCTATGTCGTGCAACCCCCACGCACTGCAACTCCCCACGCAGCCCTGTGTCGTGCAAGCCCCGTTCACTGCAATCCCCCCTGCAGCCCATGCAATGTAACCTCGCCATGCAATCCCCCCCGTTTCACTGCAGTGCCCTACGCAACCCCATGCACCGCCACCCTCCATGCACAGGAGTGCCCTACGCGACCGGCTACCCACTGCATGCACAGCCACGCGCGACGCTGCAATCCCTCGGTGCCCGCCCCGCGCGAAGTGTCCATGCCAGTCCCCACGGTCCCCCCCACCTTCCCCCTCGCATTCGGGGTTCACCCCAAAGCAAACCCCCTTGGCACAGCCCCCCTCTCCCCCCGGCCAGAAGCGGAGCAGCGCAGACCCCGGCGGAGCCTGAGCTGGCCTGTCCCGCACGCCGGCGGGGTGCGTGGAGGGGGGGTGGCCGGGGGTGTCCTGCTGCTAACGGGGTTCAGCATCCTTGGGGGGGGGGCGAGTGACGTCAGCCGGGGCCGGCCCACGCGGGTGGGGACCCGCTGCCCGGGAGGCGGGCGGTGCAGAGAGGCGGGGGGAGCGCGCGGGCGGCACCGATGCCGCCGCCGCCTCCGCCGCCACCACCGGAGCTTCGCAGGCTGCTGGGCTGAGGCGAGCCGCGCCGCGCCCCTCCCGCTCCCCGCCGCCGCCGATGGGCTAGGCAGCTGCCGAGCCTGTCCGCGAGCCTCCGCCGCGCTGCGCATGGGGCGGGCTGGTGGCGCCCGCCGGCGGGCTCCAGCGCTCGGGAAGGCGACCTGAGGCGGGCAGGAGAGCTCGGCCTCCCCCGCCCCCATCCTGAGCGGTTCGTGTCCAGCGCCGAGCCCCCCCCCCCCGAGACTCAGCCCGCCCAGCTGCGCCCGAGCCTGGGGCGAGCTTCCCCGCGCCCGCGCCGGGATGTCTCGGCTGCCCGCCGCCTCCAGCCCGCGGGGAGGAGCGAGCCCCGCGCGGGGCGGCCGCCCTTGGTGAGCCGCGGACGGGGAGCGGCGGCGCCGAGGGGCCGGGGCGAGCTCTGAGCCGCGACCCCCCGCCTGTACGTGACCATGTGGATTAAACAGCTCTTCGCCACCAGGTAAGCGGCGCGGGGGCAGCCCCTGCCCGTCGATTTGGGGCTCCGACGGGTGGGTGCGGCTGGGTCCCGGTGGTGGTGGGGGGGGTCAGACCTTCCCCCCCGCCCCGAGTGGGGCACGGATCGCGCCCGGCGAAATGACCTTTGGCGTCCGCTCGCTGGTGACTTTTCTCCAGGCGAACATCTCCCGGCGGGCCACTTTCGCGGGCAGCCTGCTCGTCAGTGCAGTGTATTTAGTGGAGGGTCAGACCCGCCGCTGCCAGCCCGCCTCACTTAGTTACTTTTCAGCCGGCAAGCGTTGAGCCGGTTCGCCCTCGCCTTGCAACTTTAGCATGGCCAGCTTCCCGTCTTGGACTAGGGGGTCTGAACAGGGCAACGGGAGGTGAAATCCCTGGCTTTCAGTCCATGCAGGTAGATAGTTCTCTCGAGGCACAGGGCGCGAACCCAGACAACACCTTCTCCAAATGGATTTAGGATGTCTTTACAAAAGTATACATACACCTAGCTAGATAAATATGTTGCATAAAGGTTTTATCAACATGCTGATCAGGCGGCGGTGATGCTGACTGAGAAACGGCGCGTGGTAATGCGTGTGTCTATATAAATAGCTGTTTGTAAATAACCATATATATACACACATGTGAATGCACTGCATAGGCTGTATACATGGGTATGCAACAGTCTGTATGTACGCATGGAAGCATATACACAGACATCTTTGTTTGTTCTATTTTTGTGTTTGTATGTTTAACTAGAAGGAAACAGTGGTTGAATAGATCTTTGTCATAAAATAACTCTTCACATGTATCTCCCACTCATCCTCTTCTAAGATAGGAAGAAGAAAACAATTCTCCCTCTTACCTCTAAAGTGATACGTTGAAATAAATCATTGGGATTCAGCTATTAATCGGATAAAAGGATTTCTGCACATGGGAATGCATTTTTACATTTATATATATATAAATTACAAGTGCCGATGAACATCAGGCATGCTAAAGATAAGAGCTACCAGCTGTACTAAAGGCTTAACTCCTGTGTGCAAGTATTTGTGTTCCTTGGAGATTGAACGTTTTGATGCTCTCTGTAGAGCGATGGGGGGAAACTGTGAAAGCAAATGTGTTTTTCTTATGTCTCTCCACTGGGATGCACTAGACTCCTGCTTTGGAGAGAGTGAAAGAGAGAGTGAGGAAAAGGAACCAGATTTTATGAGCAAACTCCCACCTGTGCTAAAACCCTTCCAAATCCAGTGAATGATGATGGAGATTCATTGCAAAGCTGTGTGACTCAATAGTCTGTTATGGGGGGTGTATGTGTGTGTGTGTGCATTAACCATTACTCTCAGACTAATATATGTATAAGTCTGAGAGTAATGAGTAATGAATGCTTAATAGCACACTCTTTATTAATGCAGAAGTAAAATACTGATCTTGCAAAATACTCCAGGAAGTTTCTCTGTATGGGTAGACATCAATTGGTTTATTGTATCAAGATAATATCAACCTGTTGTAGGATTATGTAGGCGTTCTTGTCACTGGAAGGATAGAAGGTGGTGTGGCAGTGAACACTCCAATGAGCATATTTGGTAGCATTTAGCAAGTCTCTTTCACTGAACTATAAATAAATGCCTTTCCACAAAGACTGTGCTTTCACAAAGGGGAAAAAAGCAACTCTGATGGATATTGTAAAGAGTTAAATGATGAACTTGCTGAGGCTGGGTATTGAGTTGAGTGTGAATCCATACTGCTTGCCTACTTTCAGAGAAGTACTCATACAGATAGCTAGTCTTTGTTTCAGAAAAAAATGGAAATGCTCTTTCAATCTCACTGATCCCCTGTCAAATTTAGTGTCTAATTTGCTCAATGCTTTACCTTCTGCTTCTTGTTTTCTATCAACTCCCAAAGCAGTAATCAGAAAACTCCCTGTGCTTCCAGGTGTTCCTTTACTACAGTTAAGGGGATCATTTGAGTATTCAGGGTAGGAAAGTAGGTAAGTAGACAGACAGACAGACAGACAGATGGATGCAAGTTGTAGATTAATCAAGAACTATAGCTCAAGGGGAACAGAACCTAAGTGTTATGTAACACATTTCTATTACTGCTGCAAAGTCATCTGGCTGAAGTTTTGTTCTTACTGTGATGCTGCACATAGGAAGGAAAAACATACTAATTCTTTCTGCCGAGGTTCGACTAGTTAAAATGCTAGTTATTTTTCTTACGTTCATTGTATTTTAGTGGGGTTAAATTTAAAATGGCAATATAGAAAAAATGACCAGTGAAGAATATGTTGCTCTATGATTCACAGCAAAACCCTGTTCTCCTCCCATAGTTATATGCCTAAGAAACATTAAAGATTTCACTTCTATGATTTTGGTCAAATGGGTAAGATAGAGTTTAAGTCACAAAAATAACCGGTGTTTGCTATTTGGAAGAATGTTATTAATGTGTATGTTTTTATTTTCCTGGTGGGACAGGCATATAGCCTCTTCTAGTCTCTTGCTTCAGGGAGCTGTGGGTCCAAGTGTCTGCTGGACAGACTTCTCTGCTCATGCCAGCTCACTGCCCCTTTGCATGATGGTGCTTTGCTGTCTAGCACCAGGAAAAACTGCTCATAAAATTGTGCTACGCAGCTACCACCCTGTGATCAAAAACCTTGGGGTAGGGAGAGGGTTTGCGAGGCTGCTGAAATGGCTGGATTGAGACAAAGGCACTGAACAGTCCTACCCTAGCAGGAGCATTGACGACATGAGACAAAGTCTTTTCCATCCCTTAGTCGCTGTGCGTCTGCAGCACAGACCTGGTCTCATTCAAGATGGGGCTTTTGGTGGTGAGCCGTGAGCAGAGTGGATTGACTTTCAAGGGAGCTGTGTTTAGGATGTCAGAGACCTTAAGGGCCTGATCCTAAGCCCTTTGAAGCTAATGGGGGCTTTCCCACTGACCTCACTGGGTTTTGGATCAGACTCTTAAGAGAGGCAACTGTCCATTGACTTTTAATGAAGCTCTTGCCTAAACTCTGGAGTATGGAGAGATTTAATTATTTGTTTATTTTTATATATTTTAAATTATTTTCCCTGAGCTCTTATTGTGAGACTAATATATACACAGCCATCCACCACATCTTGGGAGGTGACAGCCCCGTGATTAATTCAAGAGCCAGGTGCCCAATAAATGTATCATGCGCCTTTGATGGCATCCCCTGCTCTGCCCTCTACCCACCAGTCTGTCTCCCTGCACCTTATGGTAACATTCCAGCCCCTCAACGATCTTCAAACGGTCACAATTAAAAAAAAAAAAAAAAAAGCTGCCAGGGAGATGCTGTTTAAGTGCAAGGATGAGGTCTTTAATGTGTCTGTGGTATGAAAATAGTGCCCACGATAATACAATAACCCTGTGAAATTACTGCTAGGTCAAGTATGAAAGATGTTTTTCATTGCTTATCCCAACTTGTATTGACTGGCAGGTGAGGGCAGCAGTGAAGTAGGTAGGATTGTGGTTTCAGGCTGAAACTTGCAGAAGACAATAGTCATGGAAAGAGTGAAAACCTCCGCTCTTTCAGTGCTTAAACTATAAACACAAAAGCCATGGTTGTCACTTTCCTCTCCTGATCACTTTAAAGATTCCTTTGGTTTGTTTGCTAGTCCTCCGGAGTCCCACATACAATTCCATCTCCTCGGAACTGTGTTCTCTGCTTGGCCTCATCAGCTCTCTCTCTGCCTCTGTTTTATTTTTAATAAGAGATAACAAGTAACTTTACTCCTAACCTTTTCTGCTGCTGTAGCCTTTCTTGCCGGCTTCTGCTTCAACTCTAATTACTTTCTGGCTTTATTTCTGACCTTTCCCCTGTAATTTTTTCTCATTTTCCTTGAAGAGCCACTAGGGAAGCAACATAAAAAAAAAAAAAAAAAAAAGCAAAAGACCCTTCCAGCTCCCAGCTCACCACTGCACCTTCTCTCCCTCTAGGCCTTGGTGGCTGAGAGGGATGTTTCTCTGATTCCCCCGATGAAACTGATACCTCCTCCTACAAGGGCAAAGCTGCAGGGTCTTCAGCAGCATTTGTCAGCTTGGAGACCAGTTGTGTTCCTAAAGCAAGTAGGAGCAAGACTTCTAGACTTTTAACTCCAGTTTATCTACAGTTCTAGCTTCTCCATTTTTTTAAATAGGAACTTTCCACTTCTACAGTTCTTCTGGGCAGAGAGAGTGAGCGATCCTCAAGGGACCAATCCTCTTTTTATAATTTTCTAATTCTCCCCCACAGCCACTGAGAGCTTCCATTAATAGTTGTTATCCTGACCAGCACTGCAAGTTGCAACTACCTTATCCACCCCATCCAAGAAAAATGAGCTATAGCACCACACCCAGAAATGTGATTCTCCTATGGTAAATTGGACTGCACCTATATATATATAAGTGCAATACAATTGGAGTTCCTCATATTAGCTCTTTTTTCTTTTAGCTATAGTTGAGTACCTTCCTTGTATAGGTGGAAATTTGACATTTTTAACAATATGGTGTAGACTTTACAGCATTTAGCTCAAAACCTATTGGTGGTATAAATAAACATACTGCTTGCAGTCTCCCTTTGGTTAGGTAAAACAAGTAATTAAAAGCATATAACCTGGCATATTTGCATTGAGATAACTTTATGGGCACTATAGTCAGTGCTAAAACAAAAAGTTAATGTCCATTTTTCTCATCAAATTCACACAGAATGAGCCAGCCATCAAAGATATGAACTTTGCATTCTAAGTATTAGTGTTAATACCAAATAGTGGGAGTGAATGGTTTGCACTAAAGAGGTTTTCACTTCTAGTAAATCCATACCATGCCTGAGTCCCAAGCAAGCTGTTGCTGGATGAATTGATTGTCACAGAAATTCATCTAGTGTCAGCGACTATGATAGTTATCAGCTACAATAATACTTGAATAAACTGCACTTTTATGCAGCTGTTCATACCTCGTAACAGGCAGCAATTTCACAGATGAGAAAAAGGGAGATGTGCTGATATTAGCACCCCTCTTCCCTACGGTATGAATAATTGTTGTGATAATATTGGAATCATCACCGTATTGCCTTTTATTGTGTGTATTCAACAGAGTGATAGCTGGGAAGCTGACTGAGTCATGGAGCAGGCTCCTCATCCTGCAGCTGCTTTGGAAGCTTTTATTCTGGAGCGCCTGTTTCCCCAGGCTGAGAGCGCCTAGGAGCTTCGTAGAGATTGTGCCTTGTGTTCTCCAGAGAGGGATCCAGCTTGCATTTCTCTCCGGGGCTCCAATCATAGAGCAGCAATGATGTCTGCATTAGACGTGCCCGAGTGCTGTCCTAAAATGCCTCTGCTGGCCTTAGGAAGGCTACTTGCCAGCCCAACATTTGCTTGCACTGTAACCCACTGATTCCTAGATTTCGCAAAGCAGTAATTTGGAACAGTGAACTGTAGCTTATCTGTATCAATAAAAGTGATACCTTGGATTGTTGTATGGATAAATACAATGCTAGAACTATCAACTGGCTGTCCATGTGCTCTGGGCTTTTGAACAGTATTGCTTCAGTTTGCCTTATATAACAGTCATACGTTTAAAATAAGTAATTGCAAAATTTTCTTCAAAGGGTAACATGCAAACGGAATCTAAACTACCAGAAAGATTAGCTCTGAAAGCCGACTGTATCCCTGATCTCAATTTTTCTGTTTGAAGTCTGGCCCAAGAGGCCTCATTGTTACCCAATGCCATTTATGTATGTATACAAGCAGTGGAGAGACATGAGCATAGCTGCTTCACTCAGGAGCTTTATAGGGTGTATGTAATCTATGCCACGCTGGGCATGTCTGAGATTCATTATGAAAATATATGCATAATTACACCTTTAAATATAGCGAATAGGAGACTGACTGGGAGGAAAGATTAAGGGAATTAAATATACACAGCCTGGAAAAATAGAAGACATGGTTCTAGTGTGCAGATACTATACAGAACTGAGGAATACATTACTCTGTTTAGTTAGGAGTGATGTTAAATGGGTCACAGTAAATCAAGACCAGTCCAGTTTGGGTACTATAGAAAGAACCGCTCCTGGTTCCCTTCTCCCTCAAAACAAACCGTATTTAACATTAGGATAAACCCAGGGAATGGGTCCACAATCTCATATAGGTGGTGGAATCCAGACCCTCAAAATCTCCAGTCCTAGCTTAGCAAGCACCTCTTTGGTCCTTTTCAGTCTGGGTGCTACCACTTTTCAGCGATGCTCAAAGAAGCCCAGAGAAAATGAAGCGGGGATGAGAGTGGAAGGTCTTTTCTTGTTTTTCCTTTGGACTTGCCAAAGCTGGGACTGGGCCCTAAACATCCAGCACTGCACGCTACACAGCCTCAGAGAATGAATATCTCCCATTTTATAGGTGGTGACACTGAGGCACAGAGAGATCATGGACACGATTTTCAAAAGGGAGTAGGAGTTTTGGGTGCCCAACCTGAGACACTGTAAAGAGGCCGGATTTGTTTGAAAGTGCTGAGCACTTGGCTAGTGCACTCAATTCACTTTGAAATAGAACACGTATTGAACAAATAGTATTTTGAAAATAGCTGTAAGACACACCTCTGAACCCAACTGTCCTTTTAAAGAATGAGTCAGACAGAACAGCAATGCATATTTCTTTTGACTCTCATTTTATTTCAACCACTGCTATGGAGCTTGATGGTTACAACCTACATCATTTCTTACGATAGAGATGCACTTCATTTAATTTCGCTCTGAAAGATGTTGATTGAATTTGGACTGCTGAGAGGTTTAAACTCAATCTCTGTTGCCTGAACTTAACTGTGGGAGGTTTACCTAGCTTTATCCTTCAGCATTAATTTTAGTTTTATGGGGATTCCTTCTGAATTGATGTTTTGCCTGGCATTGAATCTCTACTGCTTTCCAGTTTTTATCAATTTCTTCTCTGGTCTCAGCATCTGCACTAGTCAATTTTGCATTAATACCTGTCTCCTAGCATTTTCTTGGAATGCCTTTAAACTGGTTAGTACATATCTATTAATAGATACGTGCTCAGAAACTGTGGCGATGGGTGACACTATAAAACCCTAAAATAGATAGCTATATCATTGATTAGCTAATTATAGATAGCTAATCATTAATTGGAAAATAATAGAAATTCTTCTTCCTGCAACATGTATTCCATAATTTGGGGAAGTATTTTAATTTTAATTAAATAATACAGGGAAAGAGCTTTGAGCTTTTAGGATTAAAGGCCCTCTAGGAATGAACTGTTTTCAAGCAGACCTTTCGTCGTTCAGCTCTGACCAACAACATAAACATCTCAGTTTCTCTAAGGTGAACTAGAGTATTAGGAAGCAAATCCTTTTTGATGCGGCTTACTAAGTAAATGTGTGAAAATGAGTAATAGGGAAAAAATACAACTTATATTTGCAGTGTTGGTTGCACTTACACAAGAGAGCATATAAATGCTTGGGGCTTTTTTCTCCTGAAGGTAATTAGCATTTGGAATTCCTTAGCTTAGAGCTTCTCTGGCCTAACAGGTTTCACATTACTGGGAATCAAGAAAACAGGGAATGCAGATATCAGTTGGTGTATCAGAGTATAAAATGGGATTGAATATTAAGCAGTGATGAATCATGCTATTTAATTTAATCTCCTCTCTCTATCAAGATGTTTCTAATGTGCCGAGTCACCATGGTATTTGGGCACAGGGGCTCACATGACACAGGGTTTAACTTGCTAAATACAAAGTAGGAAAGAATTTTTCCCTCAGCTCATATTGTGAGGACCTTGAAGTCTTTTTCAGCTTTTCCTTGAGCACTGAGCAAGGAGTAGGGACGGAGGGGGCCTAGGAGCATAAAGTCTCAGGCCCTGCCAGCAAAACTTTGGGGCCTTCCACTCCTTCTTCTGTTATTCTTTACATGGACTCTTGTCACCTCATGCTGAAGGGTTTACATCAGCCTATAGCTATTAAGGATTAGTATGAGACCTCCATGGGGAGGAGGTGGGGAGATCATCACACATCTGCCTTCTATGGTGTTTCTTGCACCGTATTCTGAAGCATACGGTAGAGGCCACTGTCAGAGACAGGACGAGATGGACCAGAGATCTGATCCAATCCTATACCTTCCCCTCCACTTCTTAATTTTATTCCTAAATTAAACTTTCCAGATCCTCCCAACAGCAGTCAGCTGGGTCCAGCACGGACATGTGCTACCCTGCCTCAATGTTCTGGCTTAACCCCCTTTTAACTCCAGGGCCCAGGTCCCTAGAAAATATGCCTAGCAACATCCCTTAAGACCACAAATAATGGACAATTTCAGGAGAGCCCCAGCCTCTGCATTTTTCTCTTTCAAAGATTATTTAAGAAAAACTTTGGTACCTAGAGAGAGCATGATTTGTTGTTACAGTGTGTCGTGTACATTAAAGTTCATCTGAGTAGTGGTGCCTGAAGCTCTAGGAAGTCACCTGAACCAAGCAGTAAGAAAAATCTTTTTTTCAAGGCTTTTAAGACTAATATTTCATCTGGAAGCCTGTTTTTAATGAGAACATTTCAGAGCTGATGGGATGGATCAGTAGATAGTGGTTAGTTTGACTGAGATTTCCCTGTGGATTTTAATGGTCTCAGGTGTTGGCTCAGGCTAATTAATTGGTGAATTTGTAATGCAAGTTAAAAGTTTCAGGGTGTGTGAATAACAATAAGGAGCAGAGAGCATATGGCAAAGGGAGTTTAAGTTCCTTGCTCAGCCAGCCCTTTCAGCCTCCTGAAGTCCAAAGGTGGGATGAAGACATCAAATGAGAACCCCAAATGCAGGGGAATTAGGATAAATTGGAGATTAATTTCTGTAGCGTTTCCTCCCATCAGCGCTCAGTCATGCACCATTTCTGATGCCAAGCAACAGCAATACAAGGCATGTTGGAGTTGGATGCCCAATTGTGCCTGAAATAAGCACAATCCCAGGCAGTAGGGACATTTAAAAGGAATCGAGTCTGCTAGCATAGAGATAGTGGCCTCTGCCAGAGTGACACCTCAAATGTTATCGCTGCCTATAACAGCTCGAATGGTGAGACGGGGGAAAGACAGTCTGTGAGAGCAGGGTTCAGTGTACCCAGCATCTAGTCTTAGCACAGGGTCACCTTCCCAGCCCAGCATATAGCCACAGAGAAATGCAGGGTCTAGTCCTAGCCCAGCATATAGCCAAAGAGAAATGCTTCTCAGCTTGCTTCTCTTATCGTCTCTACTGATAGTCTGTTCCGCTCCAGCTAAGCCCCTCCCCACCCTTGCTGGGCTCTCTGACAATCAGCAAAGAGAGGGCAAATAACAGTTAGGCCAGCTGTTCAGGGCAGCAGTTAACCCTTTACAGGCTAGCCACAGAGGGGTCTATACACCAGGTGCCACATCCCGCTCTCATCTACAGAGATTTAAAATGCAACTTCATTGATTTCTCTAGATTTACACGGGTGTATCAGAGCAGAATCTGGTCCCTGTTACTCCCTCTCCTTCCATTGCCCATGGCAGTTATATTATTTTTTTTTATTGTAAAATGTTTTGTGAATTCTAATTCTGGTGGGAGGTGTGGGGTCACCTGGGTACAGGCGGCTGGTATTTAACCACAGAATGGTGGCAGTGCAAGACTATACTCACTGCCCTGGTGTGCTTCTTACCGTGCCTGGAGAGCCCCCTTTTCTGGGTGAGAATGGAGTGCAATCTGCCCTTGGCCTCCCTGCTGAGAATGGCAACGGGGTTCCCAACTTTCATTCTGTTTTTTGCGCTGTGTCTGTAGGGACTCAGCAGAGAGACAAGGCAGTGGAGGTAATGCCTTTTATTGGTGAGAGAGACAAGTTTGGGAGAAGCTGATTCAATAAAAGACATTACCTCCCCCACCTTGCCTCTTTAATATCCTGGGACTGACACACCTACAGCTACGCTGCATGGGGGCCTGCAGACTCATTTTTCATGGACTCCTGCACATCTGTTGGTCTCGTGTTTAGCTGGCTTCCATCACTGCGCTATCCGAGTCCCTCACAGTCTTTAATGTATTTATTCTCATAACACCAGTGGGAAGCAGGGCAGTGCCCTTATCCCCATGTTACAGATGGGGAACTGAGGCACAAAGAGATTAAGGCCTTGATCCTCAAAGGTATTTAGGCTTCTAACTTCTACTGAAATCATGGAGGTTAGACATCTAAATATCTTTGAGGATCTGGGCCTAAATGACTTGCTCAAGGTCACATAGGAAATTAGTACAGCAGGAAATTGTATCCAGGTCTCTGAAGTCCCAGAGTATGCCCCTAATCACTAGACCATCTTTCCTTTCTAATAATTTTCAGTAGCTGCTGACCTGTGCTGAATTGAAGTTAGAGGTGAAAGGCTCCGCTGTCCTTTTGCTGATCTCCCAAAGCAATGCAGCACTCACCCCTCTTTGCTAGTTATCCTGAAGAAATTAAATGTAGTTAAAAGAATGCCATGCCCCAACCGTCCCCATGCATAAAGCGTTTGACACTGTTTATAGAAATGTTCGTTTTCAATTTCAATCTGAAAAGTGCCATCTCTGAAGAATTGTGACTTATAAATAACAAAGGGAGGAATTTTCAAGTCAGCTAACGTGTGATGTTTTTTAAAACCATGCTCTGAAGGTCTTTTTCACAAGCTGTAATTTTATGGAAATGTTATTGCATCGGCAATTGCATTGTATTCTTTCTTATAATAGCTGCTGGTACCTAATAAATTCTGATGAGTAATACCACCAACAATTATAAATACAATGCTCTTTTCATATGATACAGCTTGTCAATTTGTGCTTGCTGCTTTAGGATATAAATGCCATTTCTTAGTATTTCCTCTTGAAGTAGGGTTCACAGGCAGAAAAGGGGTATGGACTGAATTTACCTCTGGGCATATTTTTAACTGCCCACAGCACAAAATGCTGTCAGTGCAGTGTATATGTCCAAGCTGGGCAACAGGGCCACATATTGAAATTTTTCTCAGCCTTTATCCTAGTGAAATCCCTATTAAATGCCCAGGGAGTTTTGCCTGAGTAATGAGTCAGTAAAAATTGATTTGCAAGAGACTCTTCACTACTGACAGACGGGGCCAGAGTCTGAGCTTTTAAAAGGAACGAGGTTTGTGGTGGCAAGGTGTGCATGAGCATGTGTTTGTCAGGTGAAGGAGAGAGTGAACATGTGTGAGTGAGTGTTCCCCAGTCAGGGAGAAATGAGTGTGCAAGGGAGTTTGTGCTGATGTAGCTGTGTGTGTGTGATGGAGGGAATGCATGGAGTGAGAAAGAGAAAGGAAGGAAGGGGGTTTGTGTATGTGTGTGAGAGAGAAAAGGGCTGGATACGTTCTAGACACGGTATGTATGAGAGGGACTGAGGGCTTGATTCCACACATTGAAGTCAGTGGCAAAGCATCCATTGACTAGAAGGGGCAGTTTTAGGCCTCAAGTGAGTATTTGTATGTATAAAGCTTTAATGGTATAACATTCAAGACGTATGTCACAGAACCTAAATGTAGCCAGTTTCTAGACTTTTTATTGTAACTCTAATAAAAACACAGTTTTACAGAATTTAACCACAATCTCTCAACAATCAGTCACTTCCATCAAGAGGGCACTTTAGCAAAACATACATTTCTACAGCAGCAGTAGGTTTTAAGAAGCATATTGCTATGATAAACTCCCAAACGTTGGTTTATAGCTCTGTAAACGGCAACTTAGCTAAGTAACTGTTACACTAGAGGGTTACAAGGACTGATTGATCACCATTCAGGAAGCAAGACATGCCTAGATTGGTTAAGAGCAAATAGTCAGACTGCATATGTTTTGCCATTTTACCATCTATGATTTAGCTTAAGTGGCAGAGTTTGGATTAGAACCCACAACTAGTGAGTCTTAGCCATGTACTCAGGCCACTAAACTAAACCCTGCCTACTGTAGGAGGATTGTCACATCATGTGTTTAGGTATTGGCAATGTCAACTTTTCCAGGTGTAACCTTTGCCTCCGTATAATTAGTTCCCCAAAATGACACAAGAGTTTGTGTTATGATGTCACCGCATCCTCTCCCTCAAGCAAGGCTTTAAATAATGTAGTGTTTATTAATGCTAAATTGACATGGATTAGATTAGAGCATCCATTTCAGTACCCTATGAAACTGCAATGATTAATACCATGGAAACAAACAGCAAATGAATAATCATTTTATGTTTCTTCATCAGTGTTATCAGACTTCTGCCTCTGCCCCTCTGGAATCACTTTCACTTGACCAGTTGGGGTGCCTAGGGATGATTGTCACATTCTAAATCTCTAAAGAGCAGGTGCCACTTATTCCTTGCTAAACCTCCTGCATTTTAATACACTTTTTTTCTCTACTTGGAACTTCAGATGCTGGAATACTTTTTTTTTTAAAGCAGCATCTCTAGAAGGAATAAGATCATTTAGCTACCAGCAGTTAGTTGCCTTTTAATAGGTTTTCTCATCAATGAATGGGGGATGTTTTACATGCCTTATTGTTCCTTGATTTTATAAGAGGCTCTGTATTTCTCTTTAGCATTGAAGTTCAATGAAGTGAAAGATTCAGAACTTATTCTGGGTTCCAGTCAAAATGGCACATTCTCTGCCAGAATTAATTTTGATAATTTTGGTGGAACAGAATGGAAACATTTGTTATGGGTTTTACCTTGAGGCTAAGCAGTGCAAGCAGCTTTTAACAGGAAGGGATTACATTCATTATACTTCCCTTTCATCCTTTGAACTGAAAAGGTCCAGGGCTCTAAGCATTGCAAATCTGCTGACACGTGGACATGGCACTGATCTCTCAGATCACACATGCCCTGGTGCTCCCGGCTGGACCTTCATTTTTGCAGGTGCCAGCAATTGTGGGGACAAGGTTGCTCCCAGGTGTATGTATATTGTGTCTTTTGCAAAGATCAGTTCTGTTGTCATTAGTAGCTGAGTTTCCCCTGTTCTTTTTTAAAACATCTTATGGTGATGGTGAAATACAGAAGATCGGACCGAGGGTTCTTTAGCAGGACTTATATTTTAGAGGGGCCTGGGACCGGCTCAATACCAGTTTCACATTAGCTTGGGAGGCTCCAGTGTCCCTATTTCCTTTTTCCCAGGGAATGTCAGAGGTGATGGCCATATCGCAAGATGAGGCCATAGCTTTTCAGGTATCTGGAACTGTAGTGTGATATAGATTAAAGGTTTAGAGATGGAGAGGGCCTATTAGATTATTTAGTCCATTCTCCCATAATGATAGCATAGGATGTGTCCATGTGGGTAAAACTGGGTTGAGAAGGCTCACCCACCCATTTTTACTGAACCCAGGGAGTCTGTATGTGTTACTAAACAAGTGGGGATAGCCCCTTCTGGCCTAATATTGCAAAGGGTGCATTGCCCTGTAAAACCTGCCCCAAACATATATATATAAAAGTGCATGTATGGGGAGGATATCTGAGGCTCCTGCTAAGAAGTCTGTCTCCAGAGCCCAGCCAAGTGGCTTAATTCTCTCTCTCCTCACATCATGGTAAATTAGGAGTGACTCTGTTGAAGTCAGTGGATTTAAAGTAGTGTAGGATGGATGCACTTGGGGTATTCTTGGGGGAAGAACACCCTACGGTCAGGACACAACTTGTTGTGCATGCACAAGCCTATGGTGAGAAGGGTGAGCCCTGAAGAAAAATGTCTTAACTTTCTGAAATCGAGAGTCAGCTGGCTGTTAAAGTCACAGTGACACAAGTGTGTGTGCCTAGAGCTAATGTGTGCATGTTAGCAGTGTGTCCTCAGGATGTGATGTGTGCAGTGTGTCCCCGTGGTGTAATGTGTCCCCGTGGTGTGATGTATGCAGCAGTGCCATGTGTGCAGTGTGTCTCTGTGTAGGAGAGTCAATGCAAAGGTGTTTCAGGCACAGGAGTGTGAAGCAATGGAAGGCAAGCAATGGTGGCCTGCGAGCCTGCCCTCTCCTGCAGGAACGCCTGAAAGAGACAGGCCAGGCTGCATCTGTGACTTGAGGAGATAAAGCAATACCAAGACTGAATAAACTGTAAAGCATTAAATAAAGCAATGAGAAAGGAGAAACCCCTCATCATCATTGCCAGTCTGCCAGGTTGAAACCCTGGACTTTCCTTTGCAGAGAATTATTTGAAATGCTTTATATTTCTTGCAAAAGTCTTTTTTTTTTCTTCTAACAAAGTGCAGATCAGTCTAATATCTGACTAGCAATTAGACTTGAGAGCGTCTGTGCTCACAAACACCACAATATTTTCTAGGCTCTTTACAAAAAAGAATGCCTCTGGTCATTCATGTTCACCTTTATCCTGCAGAAGTTCACCCCTGCTGTTGTTGTAACCATTATTGCTTTAGTTACAAGTCTGCATGCTGCCAAGATGTAATAAGATGGCAGTGGCAAAAAGAATTTCTGTTCTCCACAAAAAGAAAATAAAAGAAGAAAAATAAGAAGAAAAAGAACTTGCTTGACACTAAAGGGATGTTTTGGACCTGTGAAGAGGTCAGGGCCATTCCCCTGGGGATTGTTCTTGGTGTCTGAAGTTTTTCATTTTTCTCTATCTTTTTAGCTTGTTTTCATTTTCCATTAAATAGAATTGAGCTTTAAAACTCCAGAAGTAAGCCACAATCAGCAGTTTCAGCAGCCTTCAGAGATGGGTTTTTTTTTTAATTGAAAGTTGTGCTTTTAGGGATGAGAGTGACACTGGAGCAGAAAATGGGACAGAAGAGGACTCCCTGACACAGCAGAATGAATTGAGTTGAGAGTTTCCAGGGTTCTCAACTTTTGTTGTTATAGCTGTCTAGTTTTGTTTTGAAAGCCCCATGCCCACCCATATGACCGTATAAATAATAAATAATAAGTAAACAGTTCAACTACTGTACTGTGTAGAGTGTCCTGGTTCCTACTGCTTCTTGTTCTTCTACTCAAAGTAAATGAGCCATGTTTCTTTTGCTAGATACAAACTCAGTAGGGACTGTCTTTGTCACTTACTTGAACAGCGCCCACCACAATGGGGCATTTATCTATGACTAGGCACTACTGCAATATAAGCATAGTAATTATTATATTCTGCTCTTGGTTTTGTATCCATATCTTTGTAACCATAACCTTATTGCACCAGGGCAGATGGGCTGGAAGCCAGTGGGGGTGGCTCACTCTTTTTCAGCGCCTAAACCGAACCTTGCTTGTTCCAGCTCAAATAGCCTGCCTAATTTCTATGGTGCGTGGTTAATTTGTCCTTTTAATGAGAGAAGTGTTCAGGAAATGAGGCAAGTCTCTTTAATGAGAAAAAAATGACTAGGATGAAGATGAGCAACTGGAGTTGAGAGTCCATGGATTTTTGAAGGCAAGAGATGTGCTCCACAGGGTTTGCTAAAATTTTTCATTACATCATTTTCATGCACAGTTCCTGTTTGGTTTCATTTAAAGGGGAAAGTTCTTTGACTTCCTGTAGACAAAGTTGTAGGGGTCGTGTCTCCTCCCACTTGAACTGGTTTTGTACCCATGTAACTCCACTGATTTCAATGGAATTACTCTTGATTTACACTGAAGGTAAGAGAAAAACCGAAGACCCAGGTATTTTAAGACCCACCCCTGCAAACACAACTGAGTATAGTGCTTACTTCTGTGAGTAACTGACCACAATAGGAGTGATCATTGTGGTAAACACTACCCTCAGTACTAAGTATTTGCAGGATTGAATAGTGTCTCACTCAGACATGGACATCACCAGCTGTGGCAGCTTACAATGACATATAATGTAGTAACAATTCAACTTGACTCTTTTCTTGCTGATGCAGATTTTCATGACTGGCTAAATTACCAGGTATCACAGGAGATGTGCAGTGAGATGTAAGATTCATTAAGAAGAACAAGGCAAACTTTTCCCCTCTTCTTGACTGTTGACTGAGCAGAGAGGCTACGGAAGCTGTGTGGAGACTTGTGTTCTCACTGATCACATAGGCATTGAACAGAATCATCTGACATGTAATGAGCAGCTGCAGGAAAGCAATGATCAAAGAAGCTAATATTTGCAACAGAGCTTGTGGGACTGACATTACCGAATAACAACTGCACTGCAGGTTGCTGGGCTGGCTTGTTAGCTCTCTGTGGTGCATCTCCTTTATTTTTGCACCAGATATCATGCCTTCATTTCTTCTAGTTTCTCATCTTGATATTTTAAAGTTTCAAGATTTTCTTGCTTTTCTTGTTCCTTTTTTGTTCTGTAAATATTTTTAGAGGTTCCATTTCTCTCTTACTTCTTCAACTGCCATTGGGTCTTTTTTTCTCCACCACCCTTTTGTCCATCATTCATTTCTTTACAGTGACATTCAGAATTCTTGATGCACTATGCATTATGCGCTAACTTGCAAAAGTATCTACTACTTTAAAATCAGAGGGCCAGCAGTGTAAATCTGGAGTTCAGTTACAGCAATGTCAATCTGGAGTAACTCCATTGACTTCAGTGGATTTGCACCCTGTAGCAGATCAGAATCAGGGCCAGTTATTGTCAGCATCCACCTAAGCCTCAGTAACTCATGCGCGTGCATGACTGTGTAAAGTCATTGTGAAAAAGTGACTACACAATTGATTTATTGTACGTCTACACAGCAAGGGCTGTGTATGGATTAACCTACCAGAGCAAGCTTGAATCCAGCTTGTGCTGGTAATAATAACAGCAAAGACATATTGTAACTATTGTCTGTGCCAGGCACTTGTACTGCCCATGCTGTTCTGTCTTCACTGCTGTTGTTTCCGGCAGTAGCTGGGTTCAAGCTAGCTCAGGCAGGCTAGCTTGTCCAGAGTTTTTGCTGTGTAGATATACCCTTAGGCCTTGATTCAGCAACTATCTTAAGCACATGCCTAACTTTAAGCATGTGAGCAGTCCCGTTGGAGTCAATGGTTCTGTTCACATGCTTAAAGTTAGGCATATGCTCAAGTAAATTACTTAATCAGGGCCATGGGCCATCGTCCCTCACCAGGACTAGATGAATGAAAGAGGCAGTAGGACCATAGGGGTCTGGGAACATAATTGTATTTTAATACAGTAATATGCATGTTTTAGTGGTTTGAGTTCAAGCCTTGGAATGAGGAATTCTTGAGTTCTAATCCTGGCTCTGACATTGATTCCTTAGGGGCTTGGCACAGAGTTTCTGTGCCTCAGTTTTCCCATCTGTAAAAGGGGGATAATACTTTTGTCAGCTACTTTGCATGGGGTTGTGAGGATTAAATATTTAATGCTTGTAAAGTACTTCATAGATTAATAGTGCTACACAATTGCTATCAGTACAATAATCATATTTTTATTTATGAAGGTGCCATTCAAGAATGCATGTTACACTGAAATGGTCAGTAGCTCTGAAAATCGCAGTGGTCTCAGGGATACAAATGTTTGAGATAGAACAGCCTTTTTAGAACATCCAGTCCAACTGCAGGAGCCAATGAAGGATTGTTTCCTAGCATATATTTTATAAGTGTTTTGTCCATAGAAGTTACAAAAGTCTTTCTTCTGCTAGCCCGTTCTTTTATGAAAAACAAACCCCAAACTGTCATCTTTCCAAGGGCTCTTTGAATTTATATCCAGCTTTTAAATGTTGATTTGTTTATTTTGTCACGTAAAAAAAACTTGCTCATTCTGCAGAAAATCTGGTTGGTTTGTAAATTGATTAGATAGGAGATAAACGTGAAAACGGCTGAGAATTCAAGAGTAAGGCAGAGAATCCTGTCAGAAAAATAACTCATTTTTCATTTGTGGCTACAGGGAAAACACAGATTCCTCATACAGGCCACATCGATCAGTGTCTGCATCAAGGATGCCAATAAACTAAATCTGGCAACTTTACTTTTCAACTTCTTGATGAAAAAATGAATATTGCATTGCTCAGCTTTGGAGCAATGACAGCCTATTTGATAGCATTTGTTACAAAGAGTATATAATAAAATAAGTCCCTGAAACTATAGTATGACTTGTATCACACTTTTATTATATTATTATTTTATACTGCCCAAAATGTGCTTGGTGCTGAACAAACACATAAGAAGACAAGGGCCCTGCTCCAAAGAGCTTACAATCTAAGGGTGTGTCCACACGGGAGCGGGTAATGTAATTTCCAGCTTGGGTAGATGTATATGTTCCAGTTTTGATGGAGTGAGCATGCTAAAAATAGCAGTGATGGGACTGTAGTTGGGGCGCAGCTAGTCTATCCTGCTGCCTGCGCTACCGTGGCTTCCCTGATATTTGTAGTGCACTAGCTTGATGAAAGCTAGCACAGGTGTCTGTTTGAGCTGGAAATTGTACCTCCAGCTCCAGTGTAGACATGCCTAAAGAGACAGATGAACAGTTGAGGAGAGGGAGAAGTGCTGTTTGACAATGACTATAAAAGATCGAAAAGAGAGAAGAGAGTGCATTGGTAATGCAAGAGGACTCTGCATGGTCAATGGGACTCCCTCCAGAGATGCTCAATAGCTTGAAGCCGAAGCAGGGGGGTGGATACTGGGAATGAACCAGGATTGGAGGTTAGTGGGACAGAGATGCAAAGAAGTCAGGAATGGAGGGATTCAACAGCAGAGTCAGAGAAAGAAAGCAGAGGGGGACATCAAGCCTAATAACTTCTGGTTGAATTAGAATGTAGCTGTTAGAATCCGTGTGGGTTGGTGGGTATTCCTTTCCTGCCCATGGGAACCAAAGAAATCTGAGTAAATCTGCTCTGTCTCTGGAACAGTTTTTGTAACTGCTTGAGGTGGCTGCAAATGGATAGACCGCTCCCTTGCGGTCCCAGCAAAGGCAGGAAAGTTCTTTGTGGCAGGTAGATAAAATGTGCCTGTTACTTAACACTTCGTCAGGATTAACTCCTGTCAGTCACTTGGACTGAGACTGTGCTCCTGTGTCACCAGGGCGTTACTTGGGTTTTGTGCCCACTGCTTTAAATAGGGTTACATTGCTATTGAACTGGGTTGACACTGAGGTGATTCATGTCGTGTGTCATTTCTAATTCCAAAGACAGGATGATTTCAGCTCTTTACAAATCTATTTCCTGGGTTTATGTAATTAAAAAAAAAAAAGCCTCTAAAAAGCTCAGCAACCACCAGACCTTTCTATTTGTTTTAATTTCTCTGCCTTTCCTTAGTTGCACATTTTATTGGGAGGGTTCTTGAGCAGCTCTGATTTGCCTTGTACTCTTTAAAAGCCAATAAGTGTATACAATGGTGAAACCCTCCAATGCCTGGCTATCAAAGTAGCTCTAGTGTTTTTGTTCTCTGGATGCATGCTAGGCCTTCTGGACAGAGCCCTGTGTGGGTACAAAATTTGTATCCACATCTGATCCGCAAAAATGGTCCGCGGATATAAATCAGATATCCGTGGATTTGCAGGGCTCTACTTTTGGGCATAGGCACTTGCCATTCAGTGCTGCAGCAAGAAGGAGTAAGATCTAGTCACATTCCTATGGGAGCTCCTGTGAGGACATCCATATATGCTGTATGTCTTGGGATTGAAATGGATTCAATTAGGTGCTTACTAATTACAAAGTATAAAGTGAATAGAGAGTATATCCTTAGCCTATCCAGGAACATAACATGGATAGTTCATTATAAACGTGTGGGTCAAGTTCGTAATTGAAGTTTAGCTGTTGCTTTTGCAGTTACACAGCTGTATATTGAATTGTATCTTTTCTCTGTGTTGTGGATCCCTGCTTTATCTTTTCAACATATTGATATTTTGAACACATGCATGTCTGTTCTACCAAGAGGCAGATACACTGCTACTACTAATTAGATACTTATATTTGCACCCAGCCTGGGCTTGGTGCTTGCTAATAAATACAATGGCTTCAAGTGGAGGGAGAACCAAGAAGTTGTGTTTACCTTTGGTTTATGTTTTTGGAGCTTTATAACCTGAAAATCTGAGTTAAGGAGTACAACTTTTCTAGAAGCTTTCTGGTGGATTTGGACACATTACCAAGACAAATTTCCAAGAATGTTCTGTTTGAATTACAGCTCACTCTGTGATTTTCCCTAGTAGCCGTTACTGGTTCAGAATCTTAGGGGGGAAGAGTTAAATAAATCAAAGAGACAGGTGCAGTTTTTAGTTTAAACAGCCAACTCATACAAAAACCCTTTGTCAAGATTGGATAAATACCGAGTGTTATTTCAGACAGTTGGATGAAATGCCCTACTGTCCATCTTGAGCACACTAAATACATGCAGTGTTTGGAAAGCTCCTTTGGAAGCCTGCATTTTCAGAAGCACTGACAGAGTGCAAAATTGTTGCAGACCGCAACAGAGAACAGAGTCAGAGGAGAGCAGCTGTCAGTGATTTCTTTAAATGGTCCCTGTCTTAAAGAGAATGAACGTTAACGAGGGAGGAGAGATGTGCTAAGCACAATCTGCAGTAGAGGGCACTGCTCTGAAGAGCAAAAATGGAAAGTGGGCTCACTTTTCTTTCTTTCTTGAATCTCTGAGAATGCAGCCTGTTTCTGGAGACTCTGGTTGTGAAATTCTGACCCTCACATGTGCCAGTTTATCCTTTTTATTTTTTCTTGTATTTGCTAGATAATCACTGGAAAGCGAGTTTTTTCCTGATCACTTTGCACAGGGGGCCTGATTCTCCACAGCCCTGCTCCATGAACAGTCGTTTGCATCTGTGCAATGGGGTATGTAATGCTGCCAGACCAGAATGGTTAGCATTTTACATCTATTCTGCACTCACTTTGGACTAGAGTGAGTGGTTATACTGAGTGCTGGGCCATGGACTGTCTGATCCGTGCCCCTGAATTCCCTGCTGCTTTGTCGTAGGATTGAAGAGATTGAGCTCTTACTACAAGTCCTAGGGATTTTAAGAACAGAAAGAGGTGCTCTGAGCTAACTTACTGGCTCTTTTTAAAATCTATCTTATTCCCACTTTGCTATTTCACCAGCCACTGATATCCTCCAGCCTGTTTTCCTTCTCCAGACATCAGCCATTTCCTTCAGATATACTCTTCATGTTCTCTTTACCTCCATCATCATCTTAGTAACACCATCCTTTACCCTCTGCATGGAACACTTTTGCACAACTTCTCTTCAAGTTTCCTTAATTTTTGGTGGCATGCTTTAATTCTAGACAGTTTCACCAGTGAGAGAAGGCATCTTTAATCAGATACAGGCTCTTGCTGTGCACATCAATTCTGGATCTAGGTTTGGAAGTGGATCCACTCTTCCACCAATACTGGGGGCTTTTTAGTGTTTTGGAGATGGGACCTGAGCCACAAAGCTCAGGTCCAGACACTCCACCGCATATATTTCCCCCCTGTGGAGAGGATGAGAAAAAGTGACACGTGACCGATGTTAGTCATATTGCTTAATGCACTGCTGGAAGCTGCTCAAAAACTACGGGGCTGAGCACTGTGTAAGAAACTGTGCAGAACAGAATGTGAACTTTCCCTTAGTGTGAAGGTCCGAGTGACAGATCTGGGGTTCCACTCGAGGCCCATCTTTCTTTTAAATTGCTCACAGCTTTTCCAAGAAGAAAATCCTGCTCCTGTAACCTTTCCTCAGAATTTCTATTTTTCAGGCCCGGCTGGTAGCATCTTTAATTACCTTCCTCTGCCCCTTTCACATAGAAAAGCCTATCACACAGAAAAGAGAAAAGCTGATGCTATGAGTCCTATAGCTTTCCCAGTACTGCCTTGTGATTTCTGAAGGATGAAATTGTAACCCAAAGAACCTTCCTGGGGGACCTGGATTGTACATCAAGCACTTTCTGATGGCGGGGCATAGACTACTTAGAGCAGCAGCAGCATGTCAGAGCAACCTGTGAATAACCAAGCTTGGATTTTATAAAGAGGTGTTTGTGCTGAAATGTTGTCCCTCAGAATTCAGATGTAGATTTCAGGGGTTCTTCCTTTCTTACCCCACCCCTCCCTTTCACCCCATAGCCTGAAATAATCCTATGAGAGCTGTGGAAACACCTAGGGATTTATCCAACATTTTCTTTATGTTGGTTACAGCAAATCCAAGGTAATATATTTTTCTTAAATGATCTTAATTTTAATTATCTGGTGCTACAATTTTAAAAAAAGACTCTAGAGGCGATCCCAGCAACTACAGACCAGTAAGCCTAACTTCAGTACCAGGCAAATTGGTCAGCAGGCACATAGATGATAAGCAACTAAGATGATCAACCAAGTATCAATCTAAATTGTATACTTAGATTTTCAGAAAGCTTTGACATGGTCCCTCACTAAAGGCTGTTTAGCAAAGTAAGCGGTCATGGGATAAGAGGGAGGATCTTCTTTTGAAGCGGTAACTGATAGGAAACAAAGGGTAGGAATAAATGGTCATTTTTCAGAATGGAGAGAGGTAAATAGTGGTGTCCCCCAGCAGTCTGTACTGGGCCCAGTACTGTTCAACATATTCACAAATGATATGGAAAAAGGGGTAAACAGTGAGGTAGCAAAGCTTGCAGTCAATTCAAAATTACTCAGGATGTTGACTGCAAAGGTACAGAAAAGGGCAACAAAAATTATTAGGAGTATGGAACAGCTTCTATCTGAGGAGAGATTAATAAGACTGGGACTTTTCAGGTTGGAAAAGAGATGACTAAGGGGGGGATATGATAGACATCTATAAAATCATGACTGGTGTGGAGAAAGTAAATAAGGCAGTGTTAATTACTCCTTTTCATAACTCAAGAACTAGGAGTCACCCAATGGAATTAACTGGCAGCAGGTTTAAAACGAACAAAAGGAAGTTTTTCTTCACACAAGGCACAATGAACCTGTGGAACTCTTTGCCAGAGGATGTTGTGAAGGCCAAGACTATAACAAGGTTGAAAAAAGAACTTGCTAAGTTCATGGAGGATAGGTCCATCAATGGCTATTAGCCAGGATAGGCAGAGATTGCTGTTTACCAGAGGCTGGGAAGGGCTGACGGGATGGATCACTTGATGATTCCCTGTTCTGTTCATTCCCTCTGAAGCGCCTGGCATTGGCCACTCTCAGAAGACAGGATGCTGGGCTAGATGGGCCTTTGCTCTGACCCAGTGTGGATGTTCTTACGTACATGATACCAATGCCAGTGCACAGCTATTACTTGGTGGCCTCTCATTCACTCTCCACTCACTCCCATGCATGCAAATGGGGGGTCAGTAGCCAGGCTAACGGTACAGTGTGGTACAGTGATGCTGGGTACAGACCGCAGCAGAGAATTTAGCCCTGTGTGTGTCAGTCTATATTTCTTTCCCTATGTCTTGTAAATGAATTTGTGAATAACAAGGCCCTGGCCAAAATTTTCAGATCTGGGTGCCTGAAGTTAGGCACTTAAGTTGATCTTTAAGTGCCTAATTTTAGGTCTGATGTATACCTGATTTTCAAGAAGCGCTGAGCACCTGCATATCCCATTGACATCAATGCAAGTACTCAGTAACTCTGAAAATATGTATTTAGGAATCTGATTTTAGGCCTCCAGCTTTAAAAATTTGGCCCATGGCATGAATAGAGATTAAGCAGCTGGCCTTGTGAGCTAAACTCCTAATTCCCTAGTGTTCCCCCCACATTCACATATAATGTGTCTGCTAGACCTGGAGTACATTGAAGAGCAAAGCAGGATCATTTATTTATATAATTATTTGCAGTTGAATGAACTCAAGATTGTTGCAGAAATACTATATCACTGCATCTCTCCACCTCTCACATCTGCACCTTCCTCTTTCTATATGCTTACGCTCAAGCTGTCTGGGACAGCATAATGTGCCTGAAGTGGAGGAAATACATGTAACGTTTTAGGCCGGGGTTTTCAAAGAAACCTAAGGGAATTGGATGGCTACATCCCACTGAAATTCAGTGGCAGTTGGGTGCCTAACTCTCTTTGCCTCCTTTGAAAATTCCAAGCCTTAAAGAACTTGATAGGGAAAAATGGCAACAGGCAACATGAAGCATGAAACTGATTGTTGTATGAACAGGAGACCCAGAACCTGACTCGCTGCCAGGTTATGACCTACTCTTGCAACCACTTATGCACTCTCACTGAAGCATGGCCTTCGGGATAGATTGTAGCTCCTCTTGCATGGTGCTGGTACTGGGAGAACAGGCTGTAAAAAGTCTCTTCCCTCTGAGTCCATGTAGGGAGACAGTGAATGCTGTTCTCTGAGCTCAAGGGAAAGCTGCTGGTGGAACACCATACTCCAGAGGGAACCTGTGTGGGTGGGATGTCGCTAGGCTCCAGCTGGGAGAGCATAACTGAGCTAATGCACCCATTTAAATGAACAGATGTGACTAAATGAACCTAATGGGAATGGTTGTTTTTTGCTGTTTACTCTGTTTGATTGAGCTGGGATTGTTCTTGTTTATTCAGCGAATTCTGGTCTGAATACCCAAGTGCCACTGGGAACATAAATGTTTTCTTTATGTCTGGATTATGCTCTTGATATCCTGCTGGCTTTTGTATTAGGCACCAGGAAAAGTGGACTAGTTTAGGAAAAGTGGCTACATTCCCAGCTCTCATCCCAACCCCATTCACACCCATATGCTCCCAGACTCATCATCTGCAATGTCCAAAACCTTTTAGAAACGGAGCTCTGGCTGAACCATTGGTTATGATCTGAAATCTCTGAATGTGGCTCTCTCTCATGTTTTGTTTCTGCCAAAACTGGGACCGCAAGTGCCAAACTACTCTGAGAAAAGCTGTTCTCATGGTAAAAGCAACTTGAGTTCTGTAGCACTTTAAAGACTAACAATTTGAATTTCAGTAGACATAAGCTTTCGTGAGCCTCAGCTCACTTCCTCAGATGCAGTTGGTAGAAAGCTTATGTCTACTGAAATTCAAATTGTTAGTCTTTAAAATGCTACAGAACTCAAGTTGTTTTTGCCGTATACAGACTCACACGGCTACCCCTCTGGAACTGTTCTCATGGTGTTTCCATCTATAACTGGCAGCGCTTGTTATCTTCCTTGTCACCCTAAGATTTTCAGCCCTGCTTAGCAGGCTGCAGGGTCTTGTCTGTGCCTGGAAATCAGAACCTGTTTTCCAGCAGCAGTACAGTTGCACGAATAGCTGTCAAAAGCGTAACCTTGTATAACTTGGTGGTAAAAATCCCTTGGCCCTCTCTAGACTAATTCTTAGACTATTGGTAGCAATGAGGTGCTGCAATGCACCTGGCAAACAACTACTCATTTTCCTAGGGTAGATGCACCCAGGAAGTTTGGCTAGTTTGGACCTGGCCTAAACTTTCTGGGGTTCACCCAAAAACCCGGAATTGTACATTAGCTCTATGTGAAGAGTTTTCAACAAACCCCAAAACCTTGTGAAATGTACTTGGTTTCTGGTTTTATTAAAGCCATGAAATTCCTTTAAAGGTTTGTTCTGGCATATGAAACTTCCAGGCAAACCTGGCTGAAGATGAGTGCAGAGGACTGATGGATTCATATCAATATGGGGACTTTGTGGGGTTTGGATGGTTTTTGATGCGAAACCAGGTTCAGCTGGGTAGTTTTGGCTCTTTTGAATGCTGAGATTTAGGGCCCCCACTTGAGACTGCTGAGGTGTGAAAATTCTCCTGGACCCAAACCACAGGAAGTGTTTGTACACACTTTGCAAACTCAAACTAGTGTGCTTTGCTCAGCTGTTCTCAGCATGGTCTCTGTCTTCCAAGGTGCTGGACCATCCTGTGTGGTATTGAGAGCGCTCAACTTTCCACTTCCTTTAGCGAGAGGAGAGGGTGCTCAGCACTTTGCCGGTTTGAGCCCCCTGTGAGCTTTCTGACACACAATAGCCCCAACACCCTCCTTTCACCCGTTCTCTTCTGGAAGGAGCTTGGTGTTAAATGACTCCTCCTCTCTCTACCGTAGGGTGACCTGGTTCTAAATCATCTATAAATATTTCAGGAGGTGGAGACAATGTTTTTGGTCTTTGAATATACAAACAAAGCATCCAGAGTACAGCAGTTTCACTGTCTGTTAATTTTCCTCCATATAAAATTCCATCCTGTCCAAATGTTGCCAGTTTAATAGCTCATGGGAGGAGAGAGAGAAATTGAACAGCTTTACACATCTTTAAAGCTATTTTGTTAAATAATGCTTTTATCAGGAGGTAATCCTGAAGCTGAGTTCTGTAATGTGAACACGTGGCATGTTTAATTTACCTGGATACTACATTCTGTCAGCTTTGGGGGGTCCATCCTAGCTGATCACAGTTGTAAATGTTTTTTGGCCCCGTTTTCTAATAACTGTAACCATATTATGAAACAGTATCTGACTTCAGATAACATAAGGGACTGTAAACCCTACCAGTCCTTTCCTGCCAGCCTTATTCACGTTGACTTGAGAGGGCCTCTTGTGGGTGTAAAGCGTTACTCACATGGGTAAGGGTTGTAAAATTAGTGTCTCAGGGGCAGGTGATTGATAGAGACACAGAGACAGAGCTGGGCACCCAATTGCTTGTGCCAGTCAGTGGGAGATGGCTGCCTATGTGATCTTTGTGCCTTTGGATCTCAACCCCCCTGCACTCGGTTAAACACTGCAAGCCGGATCCTGAACTGGGGTCAATCGAAGTCAGTGGAGTTACAAGGATTTACACCCACTGAGGATCTGGGCTTGTATTTCAGAAGCAGCTGGAGAGCCTGCAGAAGCAATCGCCTCGCAGAGAGAGTTTAGATATCTGTATCCTGTCAACGCTCAGGCTGCTGCTTCCAGATTGTTGGCAGTTCCCTAGGGATGAGGTGCTAGGGCTACAACGTACTGAGCCATGACCAGCTACTAGGAAGCCCAGGGAAATGAATGCCTAATCTGAGTGGCTGCCCTGGGGGATACCTTTTGTGTATCCCATGTTGTTTTGGGGTTTCTTTGAAATGTCCCCAGGTGGCTGGCCTTATTCATAATCTTTGGGGCCATCTTTCCTCAATGCACATGGGCAGGGGACCAAAGCTCCCATTAACCTTTAAGAGGAGTAAAATGGAATAAAAAATGTGACACGAGCAGAGAAGAGTAAAATATTCAGATTCCTCCTCTTATTAGCCGCTGCATAGATGTGTCTGAACTCTGTGTGGTCGGGCCATGATAATGCATGTTTCTCTAAGCTACTCTTGGACAACTTTCACTATTGAAGAGTGACCTTCTTTTGAGGTACAATTTTCCTAAACTGTATATCAAAATAAAAGCATTCTCCATCACTGGAGATATGTAAAACTAAACTGGGCCAGTCGTATACTATAGGGAGAGATCCTTTCCTGACTGAGGGATGTAACTTGTTAACTCTGTTCTGTTGCTAATTTCTGGGGCTCCTTAATGTACCTTTCTTGTGTTTTCCATAATCTTATTTCCCAGGTTTGCTTTTCGTGTTGAACAAAATCTTCCTGGCCTTTTTCCCTCCCAGCCCAGTTACCTGTGCCATTGACTCCTGCAGTGAAATCACAGCGCTGAATTGCCATGTGTTGTAGGTTCATAAACACAGGACAGCTAATGCACGTCAGTTTTTGGCACAAAGAGAAGTTAGGCTGGGAAAGAAAAGCTGCAGCACAAACATAGATAACTGCAGTACCAGCAAAGGGAGCACAGACAAATACAGGCCAAGTAAACTGCTGTCTGCAGTAACCTTTCTTCTCCAACTTTCCAGTATGAAAGTCATCCTTTGAGACATGGCATTTTTTTCAGAGTAAGATAGTAAATTCTTGTAAATTCTCTCATAAGAAGTCATTTTATGCACTTCATTGCAGGAAATAAAACTGTACTGGCAAAGATGCTTCTTCTTTCATTTTATTATACAAACAATATTTGCCTTATTAAAGTAAAGCTGCTATGAGGAAGTCACATTTTGCTGGAACAAAAGCTAAATATTATTTTACAGCCCTTGTTACAGAAAGTGGCTGTACTTCTGGCTTTTGGGGGAATATTTTTTATCTTGATTTTGCTTGGTATTTGGAACTGTAAAATGCCCTGAGTTAATAAATCATCAAAAACAAGGACATAACCTTGATTCTATGTGCAATATCAATATATTACCTAACACAATCATGAAATGGAAGAACAGTTCCATTTGTATAATTCTGCATTAAAAATCAACAGATCTCTGCATTTTAAATGCTGTTTGCAGTGTCTCCACCACCATGGGTGTGGGGGGTCCCTTCTTGAATGGAAAATAAATAGTGTATGAACAGAATGCAAATGAGTATTTCAGTGCCATTGCCTACCTTATAGAGCCACACTCCAGTGACACTTTTGAGGCTTCAGTGAAATGGGTTATTTGCAAATGGCTTGCAAGCTGGTGACAATTTGTGTGTTGCAATTTGTCTAAGCCATTCTGTGGCTATGATCCTAATTAATTGCTTTGACAGATTACCAAAATCAGGGATTTTGAGTCAGGTGGGCAAACAGAAAGTATCTTAATTTTGCAGCTGCTGGGATAAACTCCTTCCCTGCCAGGTAGGACGCAAGTAGCTCTCCTGGTGTTCCACCTTCCTCTTGGTGGTAATTGTAGTCCTTTGTAAGGAAAGGATATTAGTCTGAGAGACATCTCTCTCAATGAAAAGGGTCTGGTTCTAGACCTGCTAATGATCACATGATTAATAGAAAGCTAGCAGGGAATCATGCCTTTGTTTTTTCAGTCGCTCTAGGCATAGTCAGGTATTTCAGGAGGCATATGGAGGGGGTGTATGAGTGAGAGACCTTTGAAATCCTAAGAACATTTCACCCCAAACCCAATTTGAAATATCTTTCCCTCCCCCCATTTCCCTCCTGCTGTTCATCATACATGTTGAACCTATATTTGGTTTATTCCATCTTCTGAACGTAATTCTCTTGCTGAGTTTCTTTGCTGTTGGCGAATCTCAGAGCACTCTCCCACTCTCTGCTGTGTCATTTGCTCTCATTAATCCTATGCTGAAAAAAACCAAAACCAACCACACTCCATGATAAATGTGTGTAGGAGCAGGAAGTTAAGTCCATGCTCTGTGGGTGAAGATATAAATGACACAGACACAGTGGACTGACCACATCTCTCTAGTAGCTCCATTTATTTACTCTAATGGTGCTAAACACTGTCATATCTGAGTATTTCTGCTCACTTTGAGAAGTTGTGGTGTCTTACACCAGGGCTGTGTTTGGCTCAGCATGTCCAGGAGGTCGGTATAATGCTAAACGACACAGCTGGCTGAGATCTGAAGTAGATTTTGCACCACAGCCCTATTCACAGGTTTTCAATGACTTTCGGTCGTTTCCAGCAGCAGGTTATTGAAAGTTGTCTCAGTTAACCAGCTCATGTTTGATCACTCACTGGTAGGACTGTGTGCAGCCCCTCTGTCGCACAGCCCCTGCTCAGCCTGAGATTCCACATGAGAACAGCTGAGTCGGACCAACCCAAACTAGCCGTTCTTTGTGCATGCAGAAATTGGAAGCTGCCTTGAGTGACACTGAAGTGAATTATTTCCAAAACAATGTCACTTTCCCAAAACAGAGCTGGATTTTACAGACCGTAAAACATGGCACCAAATGAATTAGAAAACAGACATTTTACCAAAATAACTGCTTTTCTGAAAGGATCTCTTTCTTGCCTTGTCATGGCATCTTCAAACAGTTTGACCTCCGGCTCCCTGAATCACAGAAGCACAAATGGCTTGAATAAAGAAATTAGCTACTGTAGTGTAAAGTCAAGGACTCAAAAGGCGCCATCCCCATTTCCTCAAGGCCTCACGTCTCAGCATTTGCCCTTCAGCCAAGGAGGGTTACCTGGGATGTGCGACATTTGCCCTCAACACTACATCTCTGGGCCACTGAAGAGCAGTGCTGGGCACTTGCTGCCCTGGAGGCTGAGCAGCTTGTCCTCTTAGGGGGGGGATTCAATTGTTTAGTATTAGTATGAATTACTTGTATTACAGTAATGCCCAAAGGCACCAGCCAAGATTGGGGCCCCACTGAGCCCAACGCAGTACAAACACATAGCAAGTGACACTCTTGCCCTGAAGAGCATACAGTCCTAATGGAGAAGACAGGCAAAGGAAAGGACTGTTATACCCCTTTTAATGAGGGGAAACTGAGGCCCAGAGAGGCTAAGTGACTTGCCTAAGGTCACATGAAGTCTGCTGCAGAGCAGGGAACTGAATCCAGATCTCTGAGTCCCAGTCTAGTGCTTCAACCACAAGAGCATCCTTCTTCTGTGCACTGGAACAAAAGGCTTGTGGTTGGCTGTTCACATTAGAGATAGAAGGTGAGGTCTGGATAAGAAATGGACAGAGCCATCAGCCATCGCTCAAAGTGAAGCCAGTCCATTCTGCACTTTTCAGAGGTTGTGTCCTTGTGCTGTGCTGTAGCTCATTGTACTATTTACGTATCAGACAAGTCTGATACTGTCTTGGGGATCAGTACCACATATGGACTGAACTCACAGAGTTTGCCGAGCTCTGCTGGGTCCTATCTACAAATGCTGCTCAGGTCAATTTTATTTACAATTTGGAGAATCCTTGTCTATTTAGCCAGTTGATCTTGGTTTATTTCTAGTTGTCACCCAAATGGTAGCTGTGCAATGGGATTTCAATGCACTTCTGAAGCAGCAACGAATAGCTGGTAGATTGGGAGGAGAGAGAGTTGGAGATTGACTTCTGCTGTGGCAGATGGTTGGCCAAAGCTGAGCAGCCCCAGATGGCAGGTCAGAGTAGACTGTAGTGATGGCAAAGATCAGAGGCAGCTAAGGCAGCAGAGTCTCAGAGTACCCCTGCTTCCTCCCTGCCAGCCTACTTAAACGGTGGACTATCCTTGAAGATCTATTACAGTCTCAATAGGCCTGCCATTTCCACTAGAATATTGCAGGGATCATATCAAAAAGAGGGAAAGAACGTATGTAATGGGATCCACCTTTGAAGAAGAAAAAGAAATCCTCTCTCAGCTAAGGCAAGAACAATGCTCCTTTTCAAAAGGAAAATTGAAAGGCAGCCTGGGCTACATAATAAATACACCAAGCCCCGTAAGAATCCCACTGATTAAACAGTTAGATTGTTGCTCTTTTCCCAAAGAGTTGCCTGATTGCATGTGTGACGCTGTCTGGAATAGAAATGATCATTTATAATACTATTGATATCGATATTGCAAAATTACAATGAATCTTACAAGATATGCTATGTGAGGTACCATTGGAAAGGTTATAATTCGCTAAGATTGATAAGCACGTTTATATGTATGGATCAGTTTTGTATTATAAGTTCTAAATATGTCTGGTATATTTGTATTTCAAATGTGTGCTGAATTTCTGGGTGACATTAAGCCTGCTTAATGGCCCATCAAGGGACCTCAAATGTACAATGAATCCAGTGAAAGAACACAGAGGCTACACCTTATGAGTCACTAGGACATGTAAGAACATGCAAAGGGACAGGGGGGACTCTGAGGCTTTTCCATTCCATGTGTTGTGTGAATGTGTTTGGGACAAAGGCAGAAGCTATAAAATATAGCTGCACCATCTCCATTTTGTCTTCCTTCCTCTGGATCAACTCATCTACAACTGAATCTGTGAAACAAAGGACCGAGACCCACCCAGGTACTGGATGTACACCAGAGGAACTGTACAAGCATGCAAACATCACAATTCTGCTGAGAATCTGATATATATGGACTTTGAGATCATTTGTATGTGTCTGATTGCTTTGACCATTTAACATCTCTCTTCTTATTTGTTTCTTTCCTTTTATAATCAACATTTAGTTTTAGTTACTAAAGGATTGTCTGGCAACGTGATATTTTGGGTAAGATCCAAACTTATATTGATCTGGCAATGTGGCTGACCCTTTGGGAATCAGAAAAACATTTTGGTAAAGGGAATAGAGTTTAAATAACTTATCTCTTTACGGGGCCTGGTTACTGATTGGGAGACAGAGACTGAAATGCAATAAGGGGGCTGTGTATTTCTTGCTGTAGCTTCTTGATAACCAGTGTGGGAAATGAGAAGCACTGTTTGTGACTTGTTGGTGAATCTAACTTCAGTGTTAGCCGCCAATTCTGGGAGAATCTGCTCTCCCTTTTGCAGCCTGCCCTAACCTTGGCATTTTCAGGAGAGCTACCCTAGGCACAGACAGATCACAACCTGTTCACTTTCTAATTTGTTACATGAAAAGCACCTATTGTCTAAATTAGCAGCCAAGGGTGCAGTCATTGTGATCGTGTGTGCTCGTGCAAGCAGAATGGAAAGGTAATGTTCCAAGTCAGGACAGAAGGTAATTTACTCCAACCGTCTTCATTGTTTTGAATGGCATTGTTTTTTAAGCTTTCTGTTTGTGAGGTATCCCTCAGTTCCAGGCTTAGAAACCCTGGTGATATTATTATACTAGGAAATATAAATCACATCATTATCTTCTTTTGAAAAAACATACCTCTTTCTCTTCTTGGAAACATAGATAACCACTACTAATGTGTAAAGAATGTGTGTGTGTGGGACCAGACTGTGAAACTGATACAAGAACTTTGCACTCCTATCTGTCATGAGGAGGTAGATTTCCAGAATGGCAATTCAGGCGCCGTCTCACTCGGGATGCTGTCAGACAGGCTGAGAGAGGCTTAGGCTGGATTTGCTGTCCACTATGCCACACATTTACCCATGGCACACAGTCAAGGGCGTAGGGGAGCCCTTAGCATAGAGTTAACAACAACAATAGCTTTGCACTTAAAGAGCACCTTTCATCCAAAGATCTTGAAATGTTCATGGATCTCAAGGACACTAGCTGAGCATCACAGCACCCCTGTGAGACAAGGACTCATTACAATCCCCGTTTTTACAAGGAGGTGCCCTGACTAAGGGTGTCCAGGGCCAGGCTGAGCCAGGACTAGAATCCAGAACTTGTAATTCCCAGGCCCTTGTTACCCAGGATTCTGTCAACCCAAAGCTCGTGTTAACTTTACTTTGTGCGAGGTGGTGTCAGGAAATAAGTCAAATGGAGACCCAGCCGTCCAGCCGATAGATGGACTGGTAGAAACAGTATAACACAACAGTGCTTTGACTACAAAGCTATGCTTTACTTAAGCTCAACCACAACACGAGCATGCTGTTACTTTAAAGGTATACTTTTACTTAGGCTCAAGCACTTACACACATCCGCAACAGGTTAGTAAAACACCCCAACCCTCAACCTTCAATAATTATTGAAGTCTGGGGCGGCTTTCGAGTGGGAACAGCGGCTGTTTTTCGATTGGCCAGATCGTCCAGCTGTCGTTGTAGGGTCCCAAAAACACACTCACTCACTCACTACTGGGTCCAAACAGAGATCCTCCCCTATTTATCCTTGTTAGTAGACAATAACACGTCAAGGAACAAGAAAAAAACTTCAAAAGCTAGACCTAAGATTACCAGAGTACTTAATTAGCAAGGTATGTTCTGACAGAATTTGCATATCTTGAGGCCCGGACAAACATCTCCCACAGGGCATGCATAAATAAGCTGATTGGTCTTCTCCTGAAACACGGATCCCAGCACGTCCACTAGAGCGTCAGGGAGGGAGAGCAAGGTCAAGCAAAGGTTGATAAAAGGGCTGTCCTCCCCTCCTGGCTTAGTCATGCCAAGGCTGCACAGGCCTGCTGAAAGGCCTATCAGTTTTGGTTGCTGTTAGCAACAACTATGATACACTATTGTGTGATCCTTGGCCCTTTTACTGGTCTGTTCAAAATCTCCCCTGGTTATTGATCACTAAATGATGCTCTCACTGCAGATGCAGTAAGCTCAGGAGAAAAAGCCTATCTGGTATCTAGGCTCCCACAACCTGGCCCAGGGGAGGTACAGCATAGACCTTAGATGGGTCATTTCTTTTTAGAGCAGCACTACACATGGATTGGCTGCTGACCCAAACCTTCTAAACCACCTCAGCCTGGAAACTGGGCTGAGAACTTAGTTTGACCAGGCTTTCCTAGGAGTTTTTCCAGCACGTCAGCACCCCAGCAGGGCGTACAACACAAATAGCATTTGGCAACTCTGGTTCTGCTTTAGGCCAGAGCCTGGAAGTGAATAAAATTGATCAGAACATTTAAGAATCTTCAAGCACACATCAGTTTGAGTTTAGCTCTTAAAATGGGCCCAGGTTTTAAGGGATGCTTTTCCCATCCCTGACCCTGGATGAAGAGGGAGGAACCATACCTTCTTGCCACTGAATGGACAAGGAGTGAAATCTTTGCCAGCAGAGTAGGCCTGGAGCTGCTGTCACAAAAGCATAGTTTTTGAAACGATACTGTCCTGGCACGAGTGTGGAGTGGAGCTATTTGAAGTTATTTGTTTCAAACTCCCCCAAATTTCTGAGTTTGTCTGCCTCAGCAGGAGACTTGAGGCTTGGACATGAAAGCACAGCATTGGACTTTTCAAGATAAGCAAAGCAGTTTGCCCATAGCCCAAAATTACTGTTTCCTAAGTGCCAACTTTCTACTTCATCAAAGCAAATTTCTCTGTTTGGAAGGATTTAAAGAGGGACTTTCATACTGGGGAAGACTTTCAAACATATGACTTAAAACAGAAAGCCTGGCACTTGGTTCTTCAGAAATGACTTGCTCTATGTTCTGAATGTGGAACACAATTGTGTTTAAACAGAGGGTCCCTCCCTGTCATCCTGTCTTGGATCATGCAGCAAGGTTATAAATTTGAAGTTGGGACAACAAAAATAGCAACAAACTCATGCCACAAATGCAAGATCAAGGCTCCACTGTTAAATCTGGCAGAAAAAGGGGCCATCTGCAAAGGAATAAACTTTCCTCCACACACAGATAAGTGGATAACAGCAAAGGTGATGCAGGGAGAAAACAGCCAAGCAAAGAGGCTATAACTCTCAAGCTTTCCAGCCTAAAATTAGGCACCAAAACTCATATGCGGGTATCTAACTAGATGGCTTGATTTTCACTGATGCTGAGTATCCATAGCTCTTGCTGAAGGTAGTAAAGCTGTGATTGCTTCTCTGGAAACCAGGCCATTCTGATCCAGGTGTCTAAACATAGATTTAGGTGCTGAGCTTTAAGCGGCCACGTTGGGCGTGTTGGCCTTGGCTGTCGGGACAGCCCCTCTCTAGATCCTTGGAACAGAGAGCAGGCCTCCACACCTTCGCTGGGCAAACCGAGGCCCTGATCCTGCACTTGAATCCTCATGGATGGACCTTCATGCCTGGATGAAGCCTCCTCAGTGAGGAGGTAGTAGGGCTCTGTGCAGGCAACAAGGTTTGCCCCTGCAGATCCTATGGCAGGATTGGGGCCTCCGTCGGTTCCTAAGCTGGCAGCAGATTCAGCAGGTAAAGCTGTTTTATCCATATAGTGGGATGAGCTGCAGTCATATTTAAAATGTGCTCTAATAGATGGTGCTCCAGAAACCCTTCCATCCCCTCCGAACAGTCAGATCTGCGGCTCCATATTGCGTCTGCCGACTCCTGTATATCACAGATTCCATTGCATTATGCAGCCTCCTGGTGTCAGCCGTAGCTATTCATTAGCACAAGCCTTCGTAAGCTGTACCTTTTAAATGTCAAATGTGTTGCTTTCTTCTTCCTGCTCGCATTGCTTTCTGACCAAGGTATTTATTCTCACTAGCAGATATTTATTGCTGATGCCTGCGTTATACCTCCCCCCACAAATTACTAAATATTTATGTATTTTTATTTTCTGCCAGTAAATTAAACTCTGGCTAATGGTCCTGTTAAACTTGGTTATGGAGAGAAATCTATTCTGGGTCTGCCAGCAAGATGACAGGAATGACATCCTGCCATCACACTGCCAATGCACATAGGCTAATTTCAAGACACTGCCAGTTGCCAGGGAGATACCGGAGGGGGAAATCTTTGGGCTGGACTAAGCCTTGGCTGAGTCTAGGCTGGTAAAATATGGGGAGAGGCACAAAAGAATTCCCCTTTGTGTTGCTGTCCAGAGATCAGGCAGACTCTCCCAGGATGCAGTTCTCCCTTGTGCAGGGGGTTCCTACGGGGCCTAGGCACCAAAGAAGTTTTCTCAACAGAGGCATGTTCTAGCCTTAAGATTTCCCCTCCGGTGTTCAGGCCTGCACTGAAGATGGTGCAAAGCCAGCAGGACTGAAGGGTGTGTGGGGGGTAGTACATACTGAACCCTTTCCAGCCCTGGGTTCCTGGCTGGACTTCAGGCACAGCTCTCTCTCCTGAGACAAGCATCAGCTTCAAGTCACAATTCTGGCAATAAGCTGGATGGGCAGGGCACTCCCCCTGTTCTCTCTCGCTTGCTCTCCCTTTTCACCGGGTGACCCCTCCCCAGTCCTGAGCTACTCCCCTGCCCCCCTTTGCACTGGCATAGATGGCTGCATGAGGTGCATGGCCATCAGGCTCTGGGAGAGCCAGATGTAGCGGCGGCTCTGTCACTGTGTGAGGGAGGCAGCATGTGCCCTTGCCTCTTCCCACTCCTTTGGGGTGACACTCTCACGCTCTGCTCCCAAGCTGGTGTCCTGTTAGGAGCCAGTCACGAGCTGGCTGCCAGGGCTCAAAAGAGGAGCTGCAAATCATTGGCTGTCCCTGAAATCTGAAAATTTAACCCCCTCTTTCCCCCCCTAGAGTCCCGAGTGCAGGATTCTCCATTCAGCACTTGCAGGAACCAGGAACTGAGCTGCGGGAGTTTTGTTTTCTGATGAACGTATTCATGATTCTTAATTCCCAAAATAAGTCCCGTGGCTCTGCTGTGGATTTGTTCGCAGCACTGCGGGGACCCGGAACCATGTCAGGGAACTGTGGCCTAGCTCCAACCGTTACCTGACATACTCCCGTAAATGGCATGTCCTGTCCACACTGGCAGCAAACACCATGTGGGAATCTGGATGCTGCTACGGTGGCCCACAGCTGTGCACTGCCATTGTTGGGCTTGTAGTGCCAATGGGCCCTTAGCTGCTGGAGGCCAGGCCAGGCAAACACTGAAGAAGCTGTTGGTGCAGGTTATTAGCACCTGTAGGAGTGGAGCCTGGGGTTAGTTCTGTTTCACAGGAGTCAGATCTCCAATTCAAAGGCACCATGCTCACCTCTCTGTCTCTCAGGTGAGGTTGACCTAGAACACTACAGGCAGATTCTCATGGTTGCCAAATGTGTGTCAGAAATGATTAGTGTGAAGGAGAGAGACAGGGCAGAGGAACAGCCACGGCAGAGGAAGAGCCTCCTTGGCTGACATTGGGGACAGGTAAAGGAGAGTGCGACAAAAGCTGGGAACATCAGGAGAAGAGGGAGCTTCCCAGCAAAGCTGCCCCCCATCTCTTTTTCTCCATTTCTCCCCCATGTGACATTTTCATCTGCGTTCAGTCAGTTGGGCTCTGGCTCCATGTTTGTTCTGATGAAGCAGTGGGAATGAACGTCTGTCAGAAGGTAGGGCTTTCTTGCTGTGACAGTGCTGCTTCTAGTAAACAGTGCACCTGTGGTTGGCCCGTGGCTACAGCCAGTGTAGCTAGATAGGCACATTCCCAGGGGTGTCTCACTCTCAAGCAAGAACATCTCTGCCAAACTTACTGCCCCCAGAGCCAAATCCATCCCTGGGGTAACTCCACTCACTTCTGTGGGACCAGGAAGAGTTTGGCCTCTGGGATCTTTATGCTGGGATAAAGTTACTCTCTCAGGGAGTATATTTCAGGATACCCTATTCCTCCAATGTCTCTATCCTGAGCTAAAGCACTTCCTCACTGCTGAGAATTAATTACTCCGCAATGAGAATAGCCACGTCCTGACTCCATCCCTTAGTATCTTCAGGTAATCTAGTTTAGACATAACCCCACCCTTTATAGTCAGTCACAGGGTGGCTGTTCGCAGTCACTTGGACGTTTGTTGCTCAGACAAAGAGGTTCTGTTTTGTGCTCCATTCTGAGTCCTGCTCAGAGGTGCAAGGGGAACACATCCCTCTGCAGGGAATTGCAGGAGTGAGACAACAGTGTGGTCTTGCTCCCCCTATTCCTGGGGCAGTAAAGTGGCTGGTTATAGGGTAGGGAGCACATGCTCCATCCTGTCCCAGCTGATGGAATGGCTGCTGCATTGTGTTCCCTTTGGGCAACCCAGGAGGAACCCTGGCTGTGATTTTCTCTGCAGCAGCCGTGTGTGATACAGTGATGGTAGCCAGAGGATGGGCACTGCACACCTGGCCTTGCATGGAAAGGTCATTGTTACTGCAGGTCTACTGTTGTTGGCCCTTATCTCCCTCTTATGTGGGCATTGAATCGCTGTTCTCTGCGGTGATCCTCTGCAGAGAGAACAGCAATTTGCTTCATTGTTCTCATCCTTAGGTTGCATTTCTGCACCGTGAGCTGAACAGCAATGGCTGAGCCCTCCCCTCGGTCTCCCACTTCTGCCCTTCTATCTACCACTGCCTCCAAATTCTGCCATAGCCATGTAGCCAACCTGTCAGAGCCGCCACCATCAAATGGCCTTGGGTATGAACCCCACATTCCCCACACCTCCACTTTCTCCACGAATCCTTCACTCCCCCTCCCACCATTAATCTACCTTCTTTCATACAACCAAGTTAAAAGAAAAAGAACCTAATTAAAATCTAAATATCAGACTTGTAATTATCATAGTGTTTAATCCTAGACGTTGTGCCTTTGACGCACTATAATTTAATTTCATGACTAATTATAAACTAGCAAGAAAGCAAATCTATTTTTTGATCAGAAAGATGTATTGCAATAGATAATGTACTCTGGAAGCCTGTCACAGACAGCCTGACATACGCTCTTCTTGGTATGAAAATTTTCCAGCTACAGTTTTATCAGTGCCAGTGCTATAGTACAGTTACAGTTAATGTTTCGTGTTAGCCCCTGATCTTGCAAACGCTTACTACTCTTGTGCTTAAAGTTAAGCATGTATGTAAATGTTGGCCTTAGTGTGGAAAGATAAGGCTTTCTTGGCCTTGCATTAGATAATGTGAGTGAATTTAGGACTAACAAACCAAGGCACAGATCACTAGAAAGATGGGGAAAATCATAAAAGTTGTCATTGACATTGTTTCCCTTCTTTAAAAAATTGAAATTCAAAATTTTGATGAAAATTTTCTTAGAAATTCAAAAACTTCAGGCCAGTTGTATAGCTGGTCAAGGAATGAGGAATTATCTGAAGGATTCCACCTAGAGAATGCTCAAAGCAGCATCAAGATCTTCCACTGTGGCTGCCCTCGTAGCTAACAAACTGCTAACCAATAGCCTAACTCTAAAGGCAATAGCCACTCCCGTGGGTCTATTCTTCACCATCCTGAGCACCATCAACTGACAAAGGGGCTTCCAGGCCAATTTGAGAACTCACAACATGGATCCTGACCTGTGATTTTGAGGATGAGGAGCAAGAGGGAGGCAGTTGTTGATGGATGCATTAACCCTGCCTTTAGCTTGCTTTATGATCAAGGGAGGCTTACAAATGGGGTGCAAAGGTAGCTCTGATCCATGTTCCACCTTTTCCTATGGTCCCCCCTGAGAGTTTAATGCTAGTCTGTAGTTAGAAATACCTGAAGTAGACAGAGAGATGCCGTTCAATCCCAGAACCATTCCCACAGAACAGAACCAATTAATATTAATTTATGGTAATTAATAATTTCCACCTGATAGTCAGTGATGACCATGGAGGTAAATCTAAGCCACCTATCGCTGTGGCATCCAAACAGTGAGGATCTCAAAGCAATTTAAAACCATGAATTAACTCATAAACCTCCTGAGCAGCAAGTGAACATTATCATCTCCATCTTAGAGATGGCACGGCAGAGGCACAGAGGGGGGGACATGATTTCCCCACGGCCAGATAAAGGGTCAGTAGCAGAACCTGCCATAGAACCTAGGAGTTCTGACTCCTGGTCTCCTTCTCCAACCTCTTAACACGCAGAGCCGACTGGAGGGAGGACCCTTCTTGCAGAGCACCAAGGGGCACTGGCAATGAAGCATGCCTCGCTCGTTCCCTTGGAGTGGCTGCCATAAACTTTCCTGTCAGGCAGCCATGTCCCCACTGCTAGTTCTGAACAGTTGAGTGGTGTGTTGCCTAGACAACCAGAACTCCTACACAATGCTGTTTATTCTGAAAGACATTTTACCTTATCTGCTGTTGCAAAACCCTATGACAACTGGGTGTCACATAAGATTCCCTCCTACAAGATGACAGGGTTTCAGATTCCTGCCCCAAATGCCCCCTCTAGGGGAGCCAATAAGCAATGGCCGAATGTCATTTAGAGTAAAGCTCCCTGACCTGACCCCATTCAAATGTCCTGTAAAATGTGAGGCTAACAGGGCCAGATGTGAGCCAGCTAGCCAGCCATTGTTAGCATCCCTGTTCTTTGTATTCCAGCAGTGCATGTAGTGTGCTAGATACTGACCACCCCCAAGAAGACCTGGTCTCTGTCCTTATGAGCTTTCATTCCGTGGGCTTGATTATGCCTTGGAATGATGCAAGGAAGCCTGTGCATGTGGTCCAAATGCTTATTTTTGCTGGGTTAGGGTTGGTTTCCTCTGTGCTCTTATGTTAATTTCTGCTGACATCCTCAAAACAGCAAAAGCACATTTGCAATCCTTCCGAGGACCGCCTGTGTGCTCCTCTGGCTATGCTGGCACTGCTCTGTGCTGGTTTACCGCTAGCACCAACGTGCTGGTGGCTGGTGTGCTGAATGTTCTTATTGGGATTTTGGCTGTGCTGGGAGCTGGCTAATTGCACTCTGCAGTGTATACTTCAGCAATGCAGCAGGGTCAGCTAACAATATGCTCATGTGCAGTGTGCAGACTAGTAACTATGAGCCTGGAGTTAGCATTTTTTCAATTCCATGATGTTCCTAGAAACAGAGCAACAAGGAGCTATTAGGGCCAGATCCTCAGCTCTTGTAAATCGGCACAACTCCGTGGACATCAATAGAGCCATGTCGATCTCTATTAGCTGAATATTTTGCCTGTTATTTTAGCTCGGTAGTTTCACAGATGAACAAGGAAAATATGAAGAGTGTTCATATGCCATTGTTCTGTAGGCTGCATATCCAAAACTAGGGAAGGTTTAGATGTGTCCTTGGGAGGATCAAACATGACAGCTGAAGGTTGGCCACACTCAGATTACGGCTGGACTGGGCTTTGCTCTCATCATTTAGAGGCTACTAATAAAAGTGCATCATTCACATTCTATTTTCTTTTTGAGAACCAGCCAAACAGTGAGTGACTGTGTACGTGTGTTTGTGTGCACGCACTGTACAAATGTACTTCTTAAGATGGATACATTGTCAAGGAGGGCAGACTGCATCTCTTATTCCTTGCAGGGAGACATTCCAAATCATATTAAAGAGTTAGACAAAAACTGAAATTGAGTCTGACATGCCATTAGAATGGCAGCAGGGCTGTGAATATTATTAAGGTGAATCTGTGTTTAATGTTCTCATTGGAAAACTGAACTCATGGCTTCTCATCAGCAGAGACTGGGTGTTACCTACTGAGCCACTGACATGCAGCATATGGGAAATGTCCCTTATGCTGGAATACAATTACTTTCACATAACAGGTATAGTAAACCTAGGCTTTGAAACTCGAGGAGGGGAGACTCCAGAGAACAAACCCTGGGCCAAATCCCACAAAAATGCATGGCAAATAAAAGAACAGCTTTGACCTTTTGTAGTCAAAACAACTCTGGCCACTAGCCCCATTATGTGCCATGATATATACTCTTATCAGGACATGAGTTCAACCATCTTAAACAGTTTGCAGCTAGTAAAGAGAGCATGAGGAAGGGTGGTGAGTGCTCAGTCATGTCCTGAAATCTCACAGAGCTGCAAGAATCAGATTACTTTATTGAAAACAAACAGAAAAAACAAACAAACAAAAATGTTTTGGGAAAATGTGCCACCCCTAGAGACTGTGAACCTTTCTCCATGGGACGGCCTTCCCCTGAGCAGCAGGAGCCAGGCATAGGCGTTAAACAGGAATTCTGTCTCCCCTGCCCATTCCGTCCTTGGCTTCTCTACTGAAATTGCCAGCAAGGGGGGCATCCGGTGCCCGTTGTCCTGTGATTTTTATCTGGTTTGGACACATGTCTGCAAGGAGCTGGACAGAGCTGGCATGCTCTGCAAGCAGCCCTCAGTTAATAACTGCTTGGATAACCACTTGGATTGCTGCTGGCTAGAGATGGACGTGAAGGGGAAAGGCTCCATCAGCCATTCCCAGTCTGCAGAATGGTCCAGTCACTCAGAGGCAGGCTGGTGTTATGCAGAGCCACTGTGAAGCCTTGAAGCTTTGGCTGCTCCCTTTGTCTTTCCTCCTGTTGCACTGAGTGATACTTCAGTGGCTGCTATAACCACACCACTTCTCCTGCTTTGAATCTCTGCTCTGAGTTTCCATTCACAACCATGTCAGAGCCAAGCTTCTTGTGTCTCCTCAATGCCTTTCATTATTCTGTCTGTCCTTGCTGGTCTGCTGTTGTCATGCTCTCCCCTCTGCTCTCCCCAGTGCTCATAGAATCAGAAAAACGTAGGGCTGAAGGGTCCTTGAGAGGTCATCTAGTCCAGCACCCTGCACCTAGACCACCCATGACAGGTGTTTGTCCAACCTGTTCTTAAAAGCCTCCAGGGGTGGGATTCTACAATCTCCCTTCCAAGCCTGTTCCAGAGCTTAACAATGCTTTTACTTAGGGTGGTGCCAGCTTTGAACGCCCATAGGCAGCTCCAGGCTTTCTTCCATGCTGCCCTGATGCATGAAATGTCCTTCTTAGGCCAATCTGAAAAGCCACCACCTTCTCCTCTAGCACATCTCTCCTCAAGACCTGCTTCTGCTAGGACTCCTTTAAGAAATCAGCTGGCCAGTGATGGCTCAGGTGGGGGAAAGGGGGAGATGATTTATTTATTTATTTAAAAACAAATAAATATTCAGATGATTGGGGCTTTGCAATGGCTAATGGTAGTCTCGTGATTTCATGTTTGTTACCTTTGACAATTTCCCTCTTTATGTTTGTTACACTCAATGTACTGAGTCTTAAATTGAGTTGTAAGCTTGCTGGCATAGGGACCTTGTCTTTCTACATGGTGACTGCATTGCCAAGGGAATCTCATGTCTTGATATGTAGTGCATGAGTGAAGTTCTTACAAGGTTCTCACATAAATTTTCCCTTTAGTTGGAGTCCGAAAGATTTGGTCCATCAGATGATGCTGTGCTGTGTCAGACACTGTTTTATTTTCTAACTCAAGGGGAGAGTCTCTCTCAAATTTTCAGTTGACGGAAAGAATGGATAATAAGTGTCCGAAGGGGGAAGTGTCTAGCCTCCCTTTTTGGGGACATAAAAAAGCATAGTGAGCATCATCAGGTACTCGGAAGTGCTAGTATTCATATTTCTGCTTGTGTTTCCATCGTGGGGGCAGATCAAAATTCACACAAAAAAATTTAACATGATTTTTCAAGGAAGAAAAAATCAAAAGCTAAACCTTTTACAAAACCAAAATGCATTTTCTTTCGCTGAAATAAGGGGAAAATGGAACAAATCTGTGGAGGGAAAAAGGCAGGGGTGTGCTTGAAAACTGAAAAAACCAAAGATTGTTCATTTAGGGGAGTTCAGTTTTTCTGTTAAAAATAGGAACATTTTGTGAAGACAAAAGTTTTGAATGAAAAGTTTTGACCCACTCTGTTTGCAGGTGCATTGACTTCTAAAGAAGAAGAGGAGGATGTGATTTATAAAATATGGCCCCAGGTCTAGAGGTAGCTTTTTAAACTGGCAGTGGACTGGGTCTATGAGTGTCTGGGCCTGTTTCTTCTCTACTTTCATTTACTCAGGCACCAAATGGGTGTAAAAGTGTTATGAGAAGAGAATGGTAGGGATTTGCCTCTGCTTTGCGCTGGCATAAATGACTGCACAGGATGTCAGGCAGGAAAGAATTAGTCCATCAAAAAGACGCCCATTAACTCCCACTGACTTCAGTCCCAGCTTTCCGTGGGCAAATGCTGACTAAAAGCCAACTAAGGATTTTAATGGTGAGTGCTTACCAAGGGTCATGGTGGATTCTGCATCACTGGCCATTTATAAATCAAGATTGGATGTTTCTCTAAAAGATATGATCTAGGAATTATCCTAGGGAAGTTCTATGGCCTGTGTTTATATAGATGGTCAGACTAGATAATCACATAGGTGCTTTCTGGCCTTGGACTCTATGAACTTATGATCTGGCCCAGTGATGCTTAAGAGAAAAGGATATGTGTGTGTGTATCTCAGACATTGTGCTGATTATCATTTTAGCAAACTGTACTTCAGATTAATTAAGAAAACTTTAGAGGGGAAAACGTTAAAACTGAAAACCTTGCAGTCTGGAATAAAATTGGAGAGGAAGCAATGCTTCAGTATGAAAAAAGGTCTGAGCGTTTTAAATCAGAGCAGAATAAAAAAGTGACTTATGATGATAATTCAATGCCATGTACAGCTATTCATTTTACGTACAAAGACTAATTAAAATGCACCCCACTGCACTTTCTTTATTGCCTGTAACATAACAGACCCCTTAAAAAAATCCTAGAGTACAAAGTGTGCTTCAGGGAAGTAAACTGTTAGTTAATGATGTAATAGAAAGTGTATTGCATTGCTTAGCCAAGCAGGTCAGGCTGGGAAATGAACTCCGGAGGTAACTTCTCTGTTTGAAGCACAGGCAATCTGATTAATAACAATTGGATTGCACATGCAGAGCAAGAGTACACCACTCCTAGCCTGTAGCTGATTCACAGAGCAGCATTCCATGCACTTCTTTAAGAAAATTATAGAACCAATTAGCATATTGTCAGTTCCCTGGTCTGTTTTGTATTCACTCTGCATATCTCTCCGATCATACCATATCTGGTCATTTGTTACGTACAGTCAGCAGGCTGTAGTTCATCAATTCTTCTGTCCTGTCTGATTCTGTTTCATTTCATAAAATATTTTATAGCCCAGTGGAAGTGCAGTGTAAAAATGAAATAGATTCGTATTCCAGGATCATGGCATCACAGAGAGGAGAGAAGTGATGCATTAGGTCAGGTTTCCTAGATGCTGTTGACAAGAGAGATAGAAGGACATAAATAGTAATCCCATAAGGAAGCTAAACTCATCATTAATATAATGTTGTGTTGCTTTAAAGCTGTATCTTGGAACTTTACTTGTGTAAGTGGCACACTGTAGCCTCGGCATTCAAGCTTGGTACTCTAGCTAGATGGGCATTGGCATAGCTATTGGTATCTTTATTTTGAATGAAGTCTGGTATGGACCCAGACCAGAACGAAACCCAGATCTAGACTGTTCCCATGCCAATTTCATCGTTGCTGAGAGCACAGTTCCTGAAGATCAGCACCACTGATGCTTAGCAGAAGAATGAGGTTTCATTACCTGTGAACTACTTTCCTTATGGCTTGACTGGCCTGGATTTGGAATGGATTTAATTAGTGTGTAAATATCAGGTCGACTGTGGGAAATTGTGGGAACACCATAGTCAGGGAAAATGGATCAATCAATTTGCACGTGTGTGTGTGTGTGAGAGAGAGAGAGCAAGAGAGAAAGAGAAAGAGAATTTCATCTTACTGGGTACAACCCTAAAGTTTCAGAAAAAGTTAATTTGTGGTACATTGATATATTTTCTGTTTCTCAATTCAGAAGTCTCTTGTTGCTGACTTTCTAATTTAATTATCTCATCTCCTTACTCCTAATGGGCATGGACTCCAGACCAGATAGATATATAGGAAGGAGATGCAGGGAAATGGTTTTTTAAGTAGAAAAAAATAATTCTATATAGAAAACCTGCATTTGAGATACAAAATTTAAAATATGAATGTAAAGATAAACAACATATTTAAAGGAGGGCAAGAGAATGAAAATGACTCCTGTTAATGAAGGCTTCTGGTGTGAATCAGTATCTTGCTCACTAATTACACAGATAGCACAGGGGGACATCTTACCATCAAGTGAAATGTTTATTCATCAGAACTACAAAGGCAGGCCCTGAATTTGCAAATTTGTTTCATGCAAGCAGTGTAGAGCATCCTTGAAGTCACTGAGGCTCTACACAAGCCCCAAGATCTGTGCATACCATAGGTTGCAGAATCTGGGCCTTAGAGGTAGATTTGGGTTAATGAAGTCAAGCCTTTTATGGTAGGATTAGTATTTTATAATTTAATCTAATTAAATTTGAGTCTCCTTCTCAACCTGGCCTTCCATGACTGGAAATGCCTCTCCTCCACTCAAATTAGCTTTACATTTGTGAATAAAGAGACTGAATGTTGGGAGAATAGATATTTGTTATATACTCTATCTATAATATACAGTTTAGCTAAGAATGCTGAGTTCAGGAATACACAGACACTGAACATATTAAGGACTTTTCATTGTAGAAACTATTCTTGAATCATTCAGAGCATGACAATGTATGGTTTCTGCTTCATACCCCTACTTAAAAATAATCTTAGGCGAACATTTCAAAAATGGACATTGATTTTGAATGCTCCAGGTTTTGGGGTTTCAACCTAAAACACCTTGAGGTTACTTCTGAAAATGTTGCCCTTAATACTTAGAAAAGCGGATGGTATATTCTTTTGAAGCTACAAAAGTTACTTTTCATTATGTTTCTTCAGGTTTGGTTATCAGATTTTTCTTCTCAACATGGGTAAGCCTGGCATGCTACGCTAATAGATACACAAACATTGCATTCTAATCTGTTACATAAATCATTTTCTTTCTCTTTTTCTAATACAGTTCGATGTCTGTCCGCAGGTCAGGTTGCCCAGTAGGAAGCCATGCTTGGATATTAATAGCCATGTTTCAACTAGCCATGGATTTCACCATCTGTGAATCTGTAGCCCAAGGGCAAGAGTTTAGGCTCTTGAAAAAGCCTTCTCACTGGCATAGATTGTCCCATAGTTCTTTGTGGAGTTTTAAAAATGGACAGCGACTGAGGATTCCTGGCCCGTTTTGGAACCATGTTTCTTCTCATCCTGAACGATCTCGTGGGCAAATACAAACATATCATTCAAAAAGGCCACAAAAAGCCACAGACCAATTAGCAGGCCTTCTTTATAAAAGTGTGCAGTCCAAGCACTTCACTACTACAAAATCAGCCCCTTCTGTTGTAGATGGGAGCAGCAGGAATACAGACCAGCAGCCTCATTTGAAAAGGGGAAAAAGGCACCTCCGAGGAAGAAATTTTGATTACAGAGACAGCAGGCCCACCGTGGTGCCTGAAGTAATTGTATGGGGCCCAACAGGGGAAGAGGACTCCATAGAAACCAGTACGTTCCCTGGGAATTATGGCACCACCACAACTTCCACTTTACAAACCAGAACGACTACTGTGGCAACCACCACCACTACCACTTCCACGACTGTACAATCTAAGGGGTTCACAGCATCACCCGTGCCAGGGATTAAAGTACGCAAGAACAACCCTGGCAGGATTAGCACAACGGAACCGTACACCAGCCACAAGAACAATGGAAAAGAAGCCCATGCACCTAAGATACCGGGAGACACTTCAGGTATTTTCTGTCTGTTTATAGGTTTTGTTTTAACTATTGATCCAAGCCAAGTAAGAGCAAAGAACCTATCACAGAGGGCAGAGATGTGTCCTATATGATGGGCACCAATGAGGAGGCTGTAGTATGGGCCAATGCCACAATATAAACAGGTGCAGTGTGTGACGAAGGTTTCATATTGTGTTTGCTCTGCCAGGCTGCAATCATCATTAAGGAATAATTAAAGAGAACATTATAGTATAATGTCCAGGTTTCAAAACAGTTAAGCAATTTTCAGTTAGGGGAGTATGGGTGAGCAGCTTTGAATAAAATGGATACTGATCTGAGTTTTGATCTGAAATTCAGATCAAACCTTTTTTGTGATTTGTAAAACATTTGTATAATCTTTCTATTGTATTTCAATCTGCTTCTGCCTTCTTGGGTTCCCCCCAAAAAAATATTGCAGTATTTTTGGCCCTAACCAGAAACAGGAAGAACGGGAAATCTCCCAACAAGATTTGCAGCCTGGTTTTGCAAAATCATGAAGCATCCAGACTTTGGGGTATTTATCCAACAAAATATTTTTCTGTTCACATATTTCTTTCTAGTCTCCTTCATACAATATGTCACTAATCATATACACACTAGAGTTGCTAGCTCTGAACTGCAGACACAGATTTTATATGCAGCAAGCAAGTCTTCACAAATCCTGAAAAGTAACAATATAACAATGTATTTATGTGGCACATTGACACAGTCCAGTATGCAAACATACTTACATTTCAGCTTTGACAACGAGAGTTCTGTGGCACTTTAAAGACTAACAAATTTAATATTTTTAGACATAAGCTTTCGAGAGACTTCAGCTCTCTTCTTCAGATGTATTATACATGATATATACATCTGATAATGATAATGATAATACATCTGAAGAAGAGAGCTGAAGTCTCTCAAAAGGAAGAAGAGAGCTGAAGTCTCTCAAAAGCTTATGTCTAAAAATATTAAATTTGTTAGTCTTTAAAATGCCACAGAACTCTCGTTGTTTTTGCTGTATACAGACTAACACGGCTACCCCTCTGGAACATTTCAGCTTTGGTGACTGACGAGAAAACAATGAGTTTGGTTTTCATTATTCCCTCCCTAATTTAGATGTACAGAAGTATTCAGCAATGCCTGCTGAAGTCAGTCTCATAACTGTTTTCTCTCTTACTGTAGTACGTATTTCTCATGCAGACTGGACACAAAGGTTAATTTGGTGCATTTTGACCTGGGAGAATGCTGCTAAAGAAGTCACAAAACTTTTGTTTCAATGAGAGCGACCAATTCCTTTCATTTCTATTCAGGATTCCTCTCATTTGTTCTCCAAGAATATTTGTTGAGTGAGTTTGTGATTGCAAAAATGTTCTTAGTTAGAGAACGTGCTGTAGGTATCCATGTTGTTATATATTTGCATGGGTGTTGATGACAAATGTGCGATGACCATCTCAGAAGCTCTTTTTGGCCTCAGGAGTAGAAACAACTTCCCTTGACTTAGGTGATCAGACACACCGAGTTCTGAATGCAGAAACAGTCGCACTGAGCAACCCATAGGCTGAAACGAGTACCCACAGAACATTCCTCAAGTTATTCTGATTAATTCACATATGGGTAAAAAGTCTGCAAATATGCAAAAAACTCCATGAATAATTTCTTACTAGAGTAAGGGGATAAATCCTTCATTAAACTGTTCACTGTGACTAGTTCGTCCAGGGTAATTCAGGCTCACCAACAAAGTCTTCCATCTAGCCTCTGCCAGGCTTGTGAGCTTGCAGCATATCACTGATAAAGTTGGTTTATGATCAGACTGCAGTGTAAACATTAGTCTGAGATCTCAAATGCTTCCTGTTCTCCTCAGCATCATGTACAATATATGATATTAAAAATAGAACAACCCATCTGCACAGCACTTTGGATTATCTAGTGCCCCATAGGAAGCTAGTAATGGGGGCAGGCTGCGTGCATAGAGCATTGATAGTACTCAGTACTGGGGCAGAGACTTTTTTTTGTGTTTCCACAGCACTTAGCTAAAGGGGGTCCTGGTCTGTGATGCTTGGTGCTCTCTCAGTACAAGTAAATAATTTTAATAATAATAATTCAGGGGTTGTGTTACAGGCAGGTTCTTCTGTCGGGTAATAATGTTGCCAAAAATTGAGATGAATTTGGGGTTAAAAAAACCCGAACACCGGAGAAACAAATGAGAACTCTGATCCGTCATCTTTATGTAAGACATTTGCTAGTCGTGTCCAAGGAGTTTGCCTATTACCTCTATAAATCCACAAGCCATCCTCCTAATCATATTTAGTGCAGCACTCATTTACTTTAATATTTTCCACCGACACCATTTGCTGTGTGGATATGGATGAGAAAGCAGTTTTCCGACTATTCAAATTATATTTGTTTATTACTAACGTTAAACTGTGGGACAATATATGTAGCTTGGCAAATTAATTCATATTACATTGACTATGAGTAATCCAACAAGTCAGATGCTTATCTGAGAAAGAGTTGCAAGGTTTCATAATGCAGTCTTAATCCTGATTAATTTCTCTAATAAACCCTCTTCAGAAAAAAAAAGTTACTCCTAATTTCAAGAAGTTATTCGTATCTGTGTACACATCATTCGAAATGTCAGACTCAGCTGGCTCAGTGAGAGACAGAATATCAATCACACACTCTGTCAAGAAATCTAATCAGTTCACACGAAGAGATTTGATGAAATGCTAAGATTTATTCCCCCAAACCCATGTTGTTTTCAAAGCAGATAGCATCATCAAGTCCTATTGTTATTAGCAATACTTACATCTGTAGCTAATTACATTTCTACACATGCTTTTGAAATCAAATGGGTGCCTTCCACACATATTTGTACTGAGTAAATTCCTCCTTATTGTAATTACAAATGGTAGAGCGCTGTCAAAATATTACAGGGTATTGTTCAGCTGCTGGGATAGCAGAGGAATGAGTCAGAGGAGAGTCTCCCTCATCCTGGACAGATTACATAGGCTTTTTGTCTAAAATGTGACTCATCGTACTATTATTCCTGCAATGTCAGGGTTCATGAACTGTGTTGCCGCTCAGTGGTCCTGTATCTGGGACACAGCTCTGGTATCTTGGCACATTACCTAAGTCACAAGCTTGTATCTGAGTTGTTGCCTTCTCTGGTCTTTCTATCAGGTAGCCAATGTTATGATGCTTCCGAATTACTGTTTTGCCCAAGGTTTACTGAGTAGCTTGAAGATAATATTGGCAGTTTGGTAAGGATATCTAACAGATATATGTCACCATCCAGGGAAACATTGCAATGAGTTTCTACTTGACCTATCAAATGGCCACTGATAATTGTCACTGCAGAAACTGGCCTTCAACAGATTTCTCTCCTGCTCACTAAGATGACAGAGAAATGATCTCAATATATCCCCTAGAATGTAGGACTGGAATACTGATGTGGTGTTTTTATTTGCTTTTCTCACCCTTGTACTTTTCTTAGATTTGCTCTCTTCAGTACACTGACTTCAGCAGAGCCACTCGACAATGAATTTGCACTCTTGGATTGGCTCAGAAGTGCCCAAAGTGATTTTAGTGAAGTCTTAAATTTATATTGGTAATTCACCTCAGGAGGTTTAGTCTGCAAGTGTTGTCCACCATTAGACAGTAGTTGGAGCAGGCTCCTGGAAGCAGGATTCTTGCATTCTGTTCCTGGCTCGGGTGTTGACTTGGTCTGTGAAGTTGATGAAATAATTTAACCTCTATGTACTGCAATTTATCCATCCGCAAAATAGGTATAATAATACCTGCATCAGTGCAGTCTTGTGAGATCACTGGACAAAGTCCCCTACAGAAATGCTAATATTACCATCCAGAACTTGGTCAGATCTCCTTGCCCTGAAATCGATTGAAATCAGGCCGTTCTGAGCAATTCTCAGCACTTCCAGGGTTGGCCAGTCAGAAATCCTTATTTCTTGTGGTATCTTGAGTCCCACTCTCAGTACAGGCCCAAATTAGGAAGTACAGAGTTGTGCAAGCATAAAAATAAATAACCAAATTAACAGAACCTTTCCATATTTCAATAAAAGCTTGATTGGCTTGGCGTTTTGGGAAGAGGAAGAGATATCATTCCTGTTGTATCTACCTCTTGTAGCCCTGTCCCATCTCTTCCCCCGAGGCCCTGCCCTTACTCCGCCTCTTCCTGTGCGGCCCTGGGAAGGGAAGAGGAGAGGCCCGTGCTGTGGCGGGGCGCCCCACTACTCCAACAGGCCGTTAAGGCACACAGTCCCGACGCAGGGGGCTGCTCCATTGACTCTGGCCATTAGGCCGCATTGCCCCGACACGGGGCTGCTCCATTGACTCTGGCCATTAGGCCAATCCGCCCCGACAAGGGTGTCACGTTACTGACTTTGGCCATTAGGATTCACAGCCCTGACAAAGGGGTTGCGTTACTGACTACCCATTCAGCCATGCTGCCCCAGCGAGGAGGCCACGTCACTGACCCTGCCCATTTGGCCATGCCACCCCGACAAGGGGGCCGCGTTATAGACTCTGGCCTCTAGGTCACACTGCCCCGACAAGGGGGCGGGGGGGATGTTATTGACTCTAGCCGTTAGGAACACTGCCCCGACAAGGAGGTCGCCCTACAGATGCTAACCATTAGGCCATGCTGCCCGATGAGGAGGCCTCTTTACGGACTCTGGCTATTAGGTCACATGACCCTGATTACAGGGCAACCCTGCCAACTTGGATCACCCTGCTGCAGACCTGAAAGAGGACCAGACAGAGTAGGCATAAACCCATGGCCTTTTCCCCTCCTCCCCTGTGTATGTGACCCGATGCCCACGCCAGGGCAAAGCAGTCCCTGACACTCCCCAAGACTCTTATAAGTGCCACCCATGGCTGGCAGGGGAACCCAGGCCTGCCATCCACTCTGAGTTCCAGGCTTGGGTCCTAAAGTTAAGGTCTGCAGCTTCTCCAGCATCACTGTTGTTGCCCCTGGACTACTTCCCACCATGCTTCTCATTCTCCAGCCTTCCTAGTCAGACTCTCTCTATTAAGCCTTCTAGATAAACCCTTTTTCAGGGGTTCCTACCCCTTTCTTTCTTCTTATCTCAGGGAGACAGACTACAGGCTTCCTCCCTGCTAACTTCTGCATGGTTGCCAGACTCCTGGCTTGAAAGGAGCCCTGCCTGTACCCTCAGGTGAGCTTCCTTCTAATTAGCACCCCCTCCTCACAGCCTAAATCTTCCTCCATTTTGCAGCTTAACTGGTTGATTGGGCCAGCCTGGCCTCATTCAGCTCTCTCAGAGCCTGTGCGGGGAGCACACCCCATCCCAGGTGGACACAGAGCACTTTCTGAATATCAGACCCTTTTCAGTTATCTCAAGCTGGGCTCCCAAAACTTGAGGCACCTGAAATCAGTAGTCAGTTCTGTAAATGCAGGCCTAGAATTCTAGTTGTTTGGCAGTGGCATATGATGCATGTTATACAGTGGGACCATACAACATACTACACATCAGGAGACAAATCTAAGCATGTTCTAATTAAAAAAAACCCTTTGATCTTCATAGCTATTCATAGTTGGTTCTCTAGCTCAGATCAATCAAAACTCAAGGATGAAACTGCATGGACCTAGATGGAAAAGTGCTTTGTAATTTTGATTTTGGTACTGGAATTCGCTTATATGTTTTCAAGGATGTTCCTCCAGCTGCTTTGTCCTTGTCAGCATGATGCCTCTACATCATTTACCGTGTTCACCTACTGACAGTCACAAAGTTTTGCTGTGGTCTGACTGATGTGGCTCTTGCTGGGATGTTACCATTTGTGGGTGTTTCAACAGCTTCCTAATCTCAGTTTTACAATCCACCTCAGCTGTGAGAGCTAAACGTTGTTCTAATGAGAATCAAAAATGAAAGGGTGAGGTGCATATCCTGAGCCTTACATTTGCGGTTAGTCACCCAGGCTGAGTCCTGTTCCCCTCACCAAGCTGAGCATCCCTTCATCGAGCTGCAAAGCTGCTTGAGGCTACTGTAGACACATTATTCCTGAGGGCTCTGCAGGGGACAGTGATTCACAGAACGCTAGTGGGATCTGCAAAGGTCAACAGCCCTTCGTCCTGACCTGCCTCCACATAGCCTGTGATGAGAGAATCGAGCCCCAAACCAGCCTCCCACAATTCTCCCATCCTATACCAATCCCCTGAGGGCCTACATTCAGGTAGCGTTTCAAAGACGCCTGGGAGTTGAAATTCTCCAGCTGACTTTAGTCTTTTTAGCTTTTAACTCTCATTAGGGAGTTTCCTGACCGTCTGAGTTTTAATTAATTGACCTCTTTCACTGAATAAGTGAATACAATAAAATACTTTCACTGGCTAAAGGACTTTTCTGATCTTAGCCTGTCCACCCTAACTTGAATAATGTCTAAACTCGGAATATTCTTTTGTTTTCTTTATCCATATTTAACTATGCTGGCTGCCTCAGAGACTTTTTTTTTTTGGAAGCTTTCCACTCAGCTCTTTCTCACTTCCTAGGTTAAATCCTAATAAGGGCTTGCAGTATTTTAGGTTTTTTTTAAAACCAGTACAAACACAGAATAAAATAAAAACTTCCCCCAAGATGGTTCATGATTCAGGCCAGCGAGTGTTGGATCGATGTACAGTGGCGCACAAAAGGCTAAAATTTTAGCAGGGAATGAGGGAGGTAGAGAGTAAATATTTGATGGAAACTAATATACTGAGGGAAATGGATGAAATAAATAAGAGGATATAGGTAAATACATACACACAGCCTAGGCCATATCTTCCTCCAAACTCCAGTGATGGTTAAGGGATGTGAATTGTGATGGGGCATCCTCAGGGAAGGAAACCTAGGCAAAATAAATATTGCTCTAACATCTAATCGAAAAAAGAACCCTACAGAGATACTTATTAATTTCACCAGTTCAGCTTCCCATTGGGACACCAAATTATGGCCCAGGCCTTGGTGGTCTGCTCTTCCTGCTTACAGTGTGTGACAGATACCAAATATTGCTGTGCTGCAGCTGCATTAAATCAGAAGAAACATTATAGTAGTAGTAGGGTCTCCATGCATTCCTCGTCACTTCTGCTTGGAAAGGCAGCAACCAACTGTGTCATAGGGCACTTTTGTCAGGGCTTAATCTTTATAATGACATACGAAGGTAAGGCCATGGATTTTTCAAATTCTGCTGCTCTCTGCTATATGAGGCTGAGACAGTGGAAATACTCATACTTTGCTGGAAGTACCATATGGTTAGAAATTAAGACTATGCGACTTGTCTGTACTTTTTTGTCTGGTTCAGTGAACATTTACACAAATCATTGTCTTGTAGTCCTGTTACATTAGTGCTACAATAAGCGGAATGGATAAGAAAAGAGAATTTTGCTTTTAAGGGTGGAACACTTTTATTTTCTACAACAGACCCGAAAAGTAAAGGTTTATATAGTTTTCACTCCCTGAAAGATTCTGCTGAAGATAACCAAGTTTTGGCAATAGAGGGAGTGGATGTGAAAGGCTGTGGATAGTATCGCAGAGCTGCAAACAAATAATCAAACTCAGCTGCACTAAAACAAAATCTGTGTTCTGATCCTACCCAGTTTCACATGGTTTGAATATTATTTACCCATGAAAATGTCTTTCTTTCTCCCTCTATTTCTGTCACACACATAAACATGCACCCGAGCATACACACAGACACAAACACACACATAGATACTCATACTCATACATTGGAGTCAGTCCAGATTTAACCAGTGTAAGAGAGAGAAAAATTTGGCTCCCATACTTTTAAGGTTTATTATGAGATGACTTGTCTGTACAGATCTGATTAAAAAAAGTTATTGAATATCAAATGTTAATATTCTCTAGAAATGCTCTGAATGTACCAGATGACATTACATCATCCATAGAAGCACTTGCACACCTATAGTATGTTTTTCCTGCTCAGTGTATATTAGCAATAAAGGCCTTGGGAACCATCTTGGTGTTATTATTATTTTAAAGCAATGCAGGTGTTTGTTGAACATTAGCAGTAACCCTGCCAATGCACAAGATCAGCATATAGAAGATCATGGGGACCAGATTTTGGCTCCCATTTTAGCCCCTCTGGAACATTTGGTGTCATAAAGGGCAGTAAATTGCCTTAAAAAAATGGCCAAGCTTTGTCCTGGCAGAGCGGGGAGCCCTGTCTGCCTTAGCATTGACAAAGCCAGCTCTGTAGCACTGCTTCCCTCCAGGTGTGTCTGGGGCCAGAGTGCTGCTGCACCCCTAGAAGCCTTGACTGGCAAAATGACCCCATAGAGATTGTTACCAGCTGACATAGGGTACAGTAGCCCAGAGGCTGCTCTAATTTACCCATCAGGGACAAATCAGCCTTCGGAATCAAGGAAGTGAAAAGGTGGTATCCAGCCACCTTAGCCCATCTGTCCGCTTCTGATCCTGAACTGAGCAGGACTCAGCCAGACCCAGGTATTGAGGACAATATGTTGAATACATCCAGTAATCCAATATTAATTGTTTCCCCTTTTGTTCATAAAAAAAAAGTCTTTCTAGTCAATGAACATACTGCAGTAACGGAAACTGTGTGGAGCCGTGACATGTATTAATGCACCCTGGGACTAAATTAGTTTTGAGATGGTTAGTTCTGATTAAATACCTAGCATATTATTATGTCTGTGTATCGCTAACAATACATCATTGTTTCAAAATCCAGAGAATTGGGTGGGGACTTACTTGAGTGGGTATATAGTAAGTGAAGAAAGAATATATGACAGGAGTGAAATGGCTGCACCCATACCTGTTCATCTGCAGACTTTCATACTTTTCAAGAAGAATTATTCTATAGAAGTTATACTTCATTTTCTTTGCGTTAGATAGGCTGATATATGCGTAGACACCAGTTCTGCAAACACTTACTCAACTATAACCATCTGAGCCATCCAATGCTATTATTATTATTATTGTGCTCTCAAACTTTCCAGACTACTGTAATCTTTTCAGGAGTCTGATTTGTCTTGCATACCCAAGTTTTCACCTCACTTTAAAAATATTCACTTACAAAATCAGACATAAAAATACAAAAGTGTCACAGTAAACTGTTATTGAAAAATAGCTTACTTTCTAATTGTTACCATAAAATTATAAAATAAATCAATTGGAATATAAATATTGTACTTACATTCAATGTATGGTATATAGAGCAGTATAAACAAGTCATTGCCTGTATGAAATTGTAGTTTGTACTGACTTCGCTAGCGCTTTTTATGTAGCCTGTTGTGAAACTAGGCTAATATCTAGATGAGTTGGTGTACCCTCTGGAAGACCTCTGTGTACCCCCAGAGGTACACGTACTCCTGGCTGAGAACCACTGGTTTATATTGTGGTAATGCTTAGGCAACCAAGCCATCGACCAACATCCCATTGAGTTGGGCAGTATACAGACACAGAACAAAAAGATGGGCCCTGCCTCAGAGCGTTTGTGGGATTACTCATATTCATCAGTGTTTTCAGGATCAGGGCCAGAGATTTTAATGTATTAATTTTTATGTGGTCCAAGTCTCGGAGAGTCTCACTGTGCATGTAGAATGTGCACCGGTTGGTGAGTGCTGTGCTCATTCCCTTTGAACAGTGCCTCTCAGCATTTTCCAGACCAGACTCCCCCTCCCATCCTCTGCTTCAGTATGTTCATCCATTATCAGTAGTAATGAGGTGCATCTCTTGTCCTCTCAGTGTCATTTGTGCCATATACCGTTACCTTAGAGACCTCGAAGATTTGTGTAGAAGCCTGGATTCCCAGGGACAGAACAGGTAAAAATACTGCATTCAATATATGGTTTGTTTTTCTTTAGAAACCAACCCTCTTTGGCAAATATTCTGTTCCTTCCCTGCCTGACTCAATAGGGGAAACCAGAAAACAAGATTTATCTGTGAGCTGCTAGCTGCAAAGCAAGCTCTTAAAGTAAACTTGTGGAATAGAAAATAGTCTGCTGGTAAGTAGGAAAAAGATAGAAAAATATAAAAATAAAAAAGTATAAAAATAAAAAAATATATACATGACTAGAAAAGTAGTCGGGCGTAGTGGATTTAGTTGTGCCAGGCTTTTTGGAGTTTTGTTTTCCCATTGAGGCAAATAAAATCAGGTCTGTTTATCTGTGTGCAATCCCACTTTTTTTCTGTGTGGCATTCCAGGCATGTGTTCACCCAGGCATAGTTTATCGTTATGCTTTTCAAAACGAACTCCTCCCTTTTTTGGGGACTGTCATAATCATTTTACAATGGAGCGTATAAAGAAAGTAATCATTAAAATTCCATAACGCTGCCAGACACAAAGATTGTAACGGAGCTTTTAACTTAGGGCAGAAAGGATGGTTTCTGCGAAGTCTGGTGTCTTTTGCAAAATGCTGAATATCCTCTTTTATTAATGGTGAGGCTAAAAGAAAAAGAGAGGGGTTTTTTTTGAGTCTGGGCATGTCTGGCGCTCTCTGAGTTCTCTGAAGCTTTCTTTTTATTATGATTGGAATAAAGTAATTAAACCTGTAAGTGCTTTCTAAGGCATAAGGCGGCCTGGCAGAACGTGCAGTCTGCTGCTCCGAATGGCTATTTGAAATGAGTTCAGTGTCTCAGTCCCGCTCGTGATAAACAGGTGTCCACATCACAGCTGGCACTAATTCGCACACTTGTTGACTGTGTGTGGAAAGAGGTCAAGGATAGACTGGCCTCATCCTTCACCTGTCAGGTCTGCCTGTCCCCGTCTCTGTGATACGTGATACATCACCCCCCCAAAGGGGCTTTCTCCATCTTTGGAGGCACATCGTGAGGGAACCTTGTTTAGTGCTGCCCAGAGGGCTCCAGTCTCCAGGGCTGTCAGATGGAATCCAGAACCACACCCCGACACACCCAACATTCAATTCAGTAGGAATTTAAAATGAATACGTAAGAACAAAGAAACATTCTGCTGCCCCAATGAGAAATAACCCCCATCTTCAAAAAGTGGGTGCAGGAGGGGAGGTGCTGGATGAGCAATCAGATGGCACATGCAAAAGGCTTCAGAGGAATTAATTAAAGTTAAAATATGTTTCAAAGGAAACCCTGAGCAGTTGGAAGAGGAACTGCTTCTTTGATCCGCATTAGTAAGACATCATGATCTGCTGCAGACCTTGGAGCTCCAGGAGCATCAGAAAGGAGTGAAAGAAATGAGGTTAGGAAAAATTTACTGAGAGACAGTAAATTTTCCTCAAGATGTGGCTGGTTGAAATTGTATGAACATTGCAGATGGATTTTACAATGAGAGCGAATTACCAGTGCTTGCAATTCTCTGCTCCTTGGAGGCTGCGGTGAGGCAACTGCTGGATCATAGCCACACTCATGCAGAGCAAAGGGGCACCGATCTGTTGTGCAGGGGGCAAGTGAGACTCATAGCTCTACAGCTGTTGAAATGCCGTGACTATCTCTGCAGTGGTTCCTGAGGACAATCTCCTTTGGCAATGGTGATATTTCCTTTACCATATTCACGGCCGGCGTGGCTGCACTATGCCACAACAACGTGTCTCATCCCCGATCGGTTTGAAATTCAGCCCATCCGGGTTGCAGTGATTCACTCAAGTAGGCTAGGTTGGGCCACTACCTCTGAGATGTCAGTGAGGTCTGAGGCAGAGCTGCAGTGGGCCGTGAATATCAGCAAGCCCCATCAGACGAATGCTTTGGGAATTTTTGATGTGGAACCCACGTTCTACCACTCTACTGTAAACAAAGCTGTGGCACCTTGGGGTGACTGATTATTCATCACGGTGAGCTTCATCTTTTGAGGGGTGAGTCATCATTTCTAAGCCTTTCAGATCTCTTGTAGGATGATGTAACACAGCCTCTTTTAGACTCAGTAGGAGTACATGTTACAAATGGCGAGGAGGGAAGGGGACAAAGCATATTAAGGGGATCCAATAGTCTCACTGTAGAGTTCCAAAAATCCCTGACCTTTAGCCAGTCCTTCCTTTGAAAGTAAATTAGCTGCAGCTGAATAGTCACAGGCTGGCAGCCCTTTGCATTTAGCTGCAGTGCAGGTGGAGAGGGGAAGCTGCAGTGCGAGTTTGCTATCATGGCCTTACCAAAGTAGTTTGGCGCTGAACTGGGAGAGGACGCTGGCCATTCTTTTGAGGATGCCTTCTAGAAGGAGAAAAGTGGGACGGTCTACCAAATGGGGAATGTACTCGAACCTGCCCTAGACCGGGCAAAAATCCAGAGGGCCTAATAGATCCTTCTCAGCCCTGGTTTCTGTGCCTTGAGTTTCCGTCAGCTGTAGCATGTTTGCTGGGACCATCTAATGGAACTAGGAGATATGGCCAACCCAAACTCTGGCTTGTACTGGCAGAGATCCAAGGACAGACAGTAGGGAGGCCTGAGAGAGGGACAGAACATATAAGATAACCAGGCTGGGCCAGGTCTTTTGGTCTGGCTGCCACGGAAGAAGGCTGATCTGCCCACTACACTGCAGGGGTTGAGAGTGCAGGGGGCAGAACCAAGGGATTTACGGTTGGCTATGGACTTGCTGCTAGAAGAGCCGGTTGGTGTCCATGTTTCTGCTGAACTGCTTAGTGACCGGTTTTGTTCGCCATGTGTGTGATCCCAACTTTGACAGGCTGGGGTAAAGGCAGCTAGTGCTGGTAACCTGTCAGCTAGATGATACTTGTGGGGGAGGTCGACAGCTAGGGTGTTAGGTCATAGCAGCTAGCCTCAGAGGAGAAGAGTAAAGAGGTGATATTTTCTGGGCTGTGGTGTTTGAACCCTGGAAACAGGTAGTGATGGGAGTGTCTGTGCCCGGGGGTGAGGGAGCTCAGTTTGCAGCAGGTGGGTATAAATGGAATGATATACAGTAAAGGGGAAGCTGTCTCAGCTCAGGTGGGTAGATCTGTGTGGCTGTCATTTATAAGCTTGCAGCCTTTTGGCCATTAAACCTTAAACGTAAGTGTTTTATCTCCATTTGGGGTTTTGTGGGCTAAATGCAGGAACACACACGTCCCGTGCCTCCCACGCTGCTCAAGGGGACTGTGTGTGTTCCTGCTCATGTGGACAAACTGATCTGTGATCTCTGCCACACAAATGCCACCTACTGCTGCAACTGAATAGGCAGCTTCGCAAACGCACCTGGGTCAGATTAGCCTGGAAAGTCTCTGCCACTCCTGTCCCCCACTGCATCTCCAGGGTATATGAGTGGTAAGTCCCAGATCCTTGTCTGATGTAAATCAGCACAGCTTCATTCACTGCAGTGGAGCTATGCCAGTTGGCTGCCGCTGGGGGCTGGCCCTTCAAGCTCAACAAGCAGCAGTGCTTGTCACTTTTAATCTTCTTACCAGCTTGTTACTCCAGCTTCTTGCATTTGCCTCTGAACAGTCCATCAATACTGCAGCGGTGAGTTCATCAGACAGAAGAAAAGGAAAGAAAGACAAACTCTCTTAAGTGCTCACTGGGAAGTCTATTGATTTTGCAGGCTTATAATGGCTGCATTCTCTGCTGATTGAAACCTCAGTCCAAAGCCTAAAATAGCTTCTTACATGCTCAAGTTAACCGGAAATGAGCTGTGCTTTTATTAACTGGTCAGTCAGCTCATTTTCTTCCCTATTCACCTCGAGGCAGGCAAGGTTTTTAAGGGCACTTTTGTTCCAGTGCGAAGTGTTTGCATGCTTCCTGGTTTGGCAGGTGGGGCCTGACTCTCCAAACCCAGGCTCACAGGAGTGGTCCTACGGCTATGCTGGCTTGGCTGACTCTGACCCCAGGACCCCAGAGTTCAAACAGGCCTGAGCAGACATGTTGTCCCATCCTTTTAGCTACAGACCTTCACCCATTCTCCTCCGTAGTGCAGATTCCTGCCAGTTACCCTCCGCCCCACTGGGGATCCTCCCTCCTTTTCCTCTCCCTGCTAAAAATTGTCAGCACTCTGGGCATCCTCAGCTGTTCTCCCCTCCGCATACTCCACTGCACTTTTGAACTATGACATGCAAATGGCCATGGATTCCATGGAATTTAATTAGATGAAAGTCAATAAAGACAAGACAAGGGAAAAGCACCACACTTAGGAAAGAAAAATCAACTCAATAACTGGACAGGCAACGGTAATGCTGGAAAGGATGTGGGTTTATAGTGTATCACAAATTAAATGTGAGTCAGTGGTGTGATGCAGGTGCAAAAAAGGCTAATTTTCTGGGGCATATTAACAGGAATGTCATATGTAAGACCCGGGAGGTAATTGTCCCACTCCACTCAGCAGTGGTGAGGCTTCAGCTGAAGTCCTGTGTTGAGTTCCAAGTGCCACGTTTTAAGAAGGATGTGGACAAATTGGAGAGAGCCCCAAAGGAGAGCAACAGAAATGATAAAAAAGGTTTAGAAAACCTGGCCCTATGAAGAAAGGTTGCAAAAATTGAGCATGTTTGGTCTTGAGAAAAGAAGACTGAGGGGGAACCAGATTACAATCTTCAAATATGTTAAGGGTTGCTATGAAAAAAGAAGGTGATCAATTGTTCTCTGTGTCCACTGAAGAAAGGACAAGAAATAACAGGCTTAATGTGCACCATGGGATATTTAGATTAGACATTAGGAAAAGCTTTCTAACTCTAAGGGTAGTTAAGCTCTGGAACAGGCTTCCATGGGACGTAGTAGAATCCCCATCATTGTAGGTTTTTAAGAACAGGTTGGACCTGTCAGGGATGGTCCAGGTTTACTTGATCCTGCCACAACACGGGGCTGGGCTAGATGACCTCTCAAGATCTGCAGTTCTATGATTCTGTGGCGCTAAGCACAACAGACATTATCAGCAAGGGGACATAGTTACACTCACCAACAGAACCAGAACTTGACATATTTTGCCTGTATAATCTCTCAGCTGCAGCTTTGCATTCCTGTAGCTGGTAGGGGGAGGTGTTGTTTGGTTGGTGTTTTTTGCATTGCACTGTTTACAAGAAAAAGGAGGGCTGTGGTGTGTATATGGGAACGGTATGGGCCTGATCAAAAGTCAGTTGAAATTAGTTCACTTGAACAGGCCTTAGATGTGTCAGTAAAAGAGTAAGTGCGTGTATGTGAGAAAGAAGGCTGTTATAATTAATACATTCAATTTCTTTGCCTGTTTGAGCTGGCATCAGCATGCGCACTGTATGCCCATTGCCCAGTGGGAGAGGAGCTTGAGATGCTATTGACAAGCTATCCCTATTTTTTCTGAAGAAAGAAAAATAAAGAATCTATTTCTTCAGTTGCTGCTACTTCACAGTGCAGTAAAACAAGCCCCATTATTTACAAGGAGAGCTGGAAGGTCCCATATATATGAGAGCTACTCAGATTATCACATGCTCCAGCTCTTCCTAAATGAGGTGCATTTATGGTACTTTGCTCAGAGCTGGCTTGTTAGGACGACCTGTCTGATCTTTCCGCACCAGCCTGTGCCACATTCGGGTTCTCATGCCAATTAATTATCACAGCAAGGCAGCTGGAGGGCCTGCCTTATAACACCAGGGGAAACGGAGCTTTTGTGTATGTGTGAGGCATAAGAAATGCAATTGGCTTTTTTTTTATTCCTCCTGGAGGTTTCTCAAAAATTCTTTCTGAGGCAGTCTGTCACCTCCCCAGTTGATCTGGCTTTTCCCGGACGGAGATTGAGGAATTTGGAAAGACCTGGATCTGGATTCAGGGCAGTGTGAAATCAATGAATTTGAGGGCTGAACTGGTTTTGGCATGTGAAAAGTGAGATTTTTCCCAAGGTTGCCAGTGGTTATGTGTGCATGCCCACCCACGTGTGTATGTGAGAAAGAGAAAATGGAAACTCATCCATTTCATTTGAAGATGCACCTCATAGAATCATAGAATCATAGAATATTAGAGTTGGAAGGGACCTCAGGAGGTCATCTAGTCCAACACCCTGCTCAAAGCAGGACTAACCTCTGCTATATCATCCCAACCAGGGCTTTGTCAAGCCGCAGCTTAAAAACCTCTAAGGATGGAGATTCCACCACCTCCCTAGGTAACCCATTCCAGTGCTTCACCACCCTCCTAGTAAAAAACTTTTTCCTAATGTCCAACCTAGACCTCCCTCCCTGCAACTTGAGACCGTTGCTCCTTGTTCTGTCATCTGCCACCACCGAGAACAGCCTAGCCCCATCCTCCCTAGAACCCCCTTTCAGGTAGTTAAAGGCCGCTATCAAATCCCCCCTCACTCTTCTCTTTTGCAGACTAAACAAGCCCAGTTCCCTCAGCCTCTCCTCATAAGTCCTGTGCTCCAGCCCCCTAATCATTTTTGTTGCCCTCCGCTGGACTCTCTCCAACTTGTCCACATCCTTTTTGTATTGGGGGGCCCAAAACTGGACACAATATTCTAAATGCGGCCTCACCAATGCCGAATAGAGGGGAATAATCACTTCCCGTGACCTGCTGGCAATGCCCCTCCTAATGCAGCCCAATATGCCATTGGCCTTCTTGCCAACCAGGGCACACTGCTGACTCATATCCAGCTTTTTATCCACCGTTACCCCCAGGTCCTTTTCTGCAGAGCTGCTGCCCAGCTCGTCGGTCCCCAGTCTACAGCTGTGCATGGGATTCTTTCTTCCTAAGTGGAGGACTCTGCACTTTTCTTTGTTGAACCTCATTAGATTTCTTTTAGCCCAATCCTCCAGTTTGTTTAGGTCACTCTGTATCCTATCCCTACCTTGTTGATATTTGCTATAGCACAATAATCTATCTGTGACAATAAGCCGCAGCATTGTTGCGCTAAGTCTCCAGCATCTCCTTTCTTGGCAAAAGTCTCTCTAAACAACAGACGGATCCTTTCTCCTTTCACCTTCCAACCAACAATAAAAGGAAGCATCCAAGAACCTTGTTTTTAGTTTGCTGCATTCTCCTTAGTCTGCTTTTCCTTCAGTCAAGGCAAATCAAACTGCCAGCCTCGTGCTAGCCCACAATCTCTGTGCCCACCTGAGACACTGATTTACTGGTGAGATTGTTGGTCTGGCATAGACTGGGCTCACCCTAGGATCTAACTCCACCACTTAGCTAGCACGTGCCAACATCACACTTTTAGTCCCTAGACTAAAGTATACAAAAGGCCTACTCCTAATCAGACACTCACAGCTTCACCCCTGCAGCATGTTTGGTGCTGTCCCTGCCAGCTGCCATCATGGACTGGGCAGTTCTGGCACAGAAACTTGTTATTCACCTTGTCCTATTCTAGGGTTTCCCAGGCACTGCTGCCTCTCCCCCGACGCAAAGGGCATCACTGCAACAGTTAGCTCTAGCTAGCGTAGATCAAGTCAGGGTTGCCAATCCTCCAGGATGGTCCTGGAGTTGCCAGGAATTAAAGTTTGATCTTTAATTAAAAATTATGTCATGTGATGAAACCTCCAGGAACACATCCAGCCAAAATTGGCAACCCTGGGTAGAGTGAGAGCTAACAAGTCTGCGAAACAACACTCCAGCTACACCAAGTGATTCAAGTAGCCATAGATGAGTTGTTGAAAATCAGCTGCTGCATCCACGCTGCATTCACTAGCGCACTGGAACTTCAGTCCCCCCCAGCAGCTAGCTCCAATTTAAGGCATCATTTGACTCAAGCTGGAGGTTTGGGCTAGGGCAGCAAGCTAACAATACAGTAAAGACGTGATCTGAGGAACAAAAACTGCCAGCTAACAAGTCTCTTCTGCTCCTGACCCTGTTTTTGTTCTTGGGCTTTGTATTAACTCAGCATTGATTGGGTCTGGATGCCAAGTGCTGGGAACAAATTGCAAGGGGGACACAGTTCTGGGAAATCACTGCAAGGATCCATATGATAACATGAGCCATACTTCACACTTCCAGCAAGCCTATGGGGCTGGGTAGTCCTGTGCAGTCTGCCATTACCTCCCCAAATCTCCACTTTGGCAGCATGTTTCAGCACTAGCCCACAGAGCCTCTTCGGTCTAGAGCAAGGGGATGTTGGGAGACTGAGATATGAGTATTGGCACGACGTGAGGGGAGAAGAGGTGGGACATGGAAAGTCACTGAGTGTGTAAATCTGTTAAAGGAAAAACTTGGAGATCCCTGAGCTGTCTGTCACTTTTTTTCAGCTGCCATTACACAGGTGATGTTGGCATTTTTGTAGCAGAATCAGTTAGGATATGTCTACACTGCATTGTAAGCCTGGGTTCAGACTCAGGTTTGAGCCCAGCCCCCTCAGACCATTCACACACAAATCTGCTTGACCTGAGTGAGCAAGCACTTACAGCAGCTTATGTAATAATCCATCTATGAGCAGAATTACAAATTTTGGGAACCCAAATTGGGCAATTGCCTCTTGAGTAGTGAATTTTCTCTTGCACTGTAAAAATGAGATTTACAAAAGGTGCTCCCTGCAAAGACATTTAACATTAATACTGTGTGTGTGTGTGTGTGTGTGTGTGTGTGTATCTGAATACACACACACACAAACACCTGTTGTAATATATAATGCATATGAACTGTGTAGAACTCAAGGAATTTGAACTGGGGATGCCATGAGAGGATGTATATTTTAGCTCATTTACTCTCCTGGAAAACAAGTCTATTGTCAGTAAGTAATTAACCAAGAAACAATATGCTATTTACAGCAGAAATATCTTTGACAGTTTTTCCTGCTTGGTGTAATTTTTTGATGTCCGTGGAGTTACTCCTGATTTGCACCAGTGTAAGACAGAGGGGAATCAGGCCTAAACTGTTTTTAAAAATGAATGGTAACAGTGCTGGTGTTGTGGTCAAACTCCTGCTTGGGTAACCAAATTCTGCCAGCTTAACTTTCTGCCTGTGGTTTCATTTGGCTGTGGGATTCTTCTTTAGTTTCCATCCTAAATTACTGCTGTGCAGTGTTAAACAGGTGCTGCACTTCACCTTAGAAGTGGCTGCATTTCAGTGTTGGGGGAAGTGATTCTTGTATATAAAGTCTGTAAACTCTTACGGATGCTTCAGGAAGAAAGGCACTCTATACATGTTAAAATATTATTTGTTATCTCAACCCAAGATACTGCTGTTCACTTGAATCTGATGTGGCAGCAATAATGTGAACAGAATATGAGTTTTGGCTCTGTTATTTGCCTTGTGCTTAGTTTTCCTCCCAGTATTTATCTGTAAGAAAGAGCCTGTTTACAGAGTGAAAACTTGTATTCTGTTACTGCTAGTGCTAAGTGAAAGGTGCATGTTTATCTCCCATGAATACTGTAGAGACATGCAGCCATGCAGCGAAGGGAAAGAATATGTGCCATACATGGTACAATATGTTGTGTTGAATGCTACCTACTCCAAGAAAGCTCATGGAACACAATCTCATTTAAGCAGCTGTCAATGTTTCAACTTCTGGGCTGGCTCATTATCTAGGTAGCAAAACTAATCTGATTTTTGTTCATTTCTGTGCTCCTGTTACATAATTTTCCCTAAATCAAAGCATTAGTTTATGGGATCATGAAACATTAATTGATGGAAAGTATCTAAGATAACAATACAATAATACATTTCTATTTATACGGTGAGGCCCAAAGGGTTCACATTCATCTTGAGAAAATTAATATTATCGCCGTGTCATTTGTATCATTGGAGAGAACGGAGATATAAAACACTGAGTGTATAATTGTAATGCCTATTTCTTATATAGCAGTTTTCATCAATACGTCTCAAAGCGCTTCATAACCTTTAACACATTTATACTCACAATGTCCCTGTGAGGTAGGGCAATGCTATTATCCCCTTTGTACAGATGGGGAACTGAAGTACAGAGAGGCTAAGTGACTTTTGCAAAGCCAGGCAGGAAGTCCATGGCAGAGCAGGGAATTGAACCTAGGTCTCCCACACGCAAAGCCCTAACCATTGGACCCTCATTCTGCACTAAAGGAAGTGGAGAGGGCAGAGAAAACCCAAGAATGAATCTTTAGGTTGGCATGTAGAGTGACAGAGAGTTGAGACAAACTTAGCATAGCTCCTAGTGCCTCAGTCAGGGAGGTTCCTTTGGTCACATTTGGTCCTCGAGCTAGTCAGAATATTTTCTCTCTTTCTCTCTCTCCATGGTTGAAAGTTGCTGGGAAATGGAACTGTTGTCTACTGACCACCAGAAGGGGCATGATTCAAATTCCATTGCATAATGTGTAGGACACATACAAACAAGGAGTCCAGTCACTGGACGAGGACTGCTAATTGAGCTCAGTCTGCACCAAAATCTAGGCAGTGTTTACACACATTTATTACTGAACAGGCTGGAAAATGCAAATTGCATCCACTGAATTAACATATACTCTGCTAACTGTTGATCCCATTGGTCTCACGTTGTCTGTTTCCCTTCCCAGCTAGAGACCTGGAGTCATATCTTCAGTGAGGGTAAGGGAGCATAGCTCCTTTGACTCTATCATTTGCACCAGCTGAGCATCTGGCCCCTGATTTGCAATTGTATCTTTGAGTGCTTTGTGCTCTAAGGTGCGTGCCTCCGGCTGGATATTCGTTTGCTAGGTCCTCAGTGCAGACACGAACAGGTTAAATGCCCAGTGGCAGTAAACGGGCCAGCAGAGACACGTGCATGGTTATTTAACCACCAGTGCCACCGCACTCTCTCTGGCTTTCAATGGGACATGACAAAGTGCTTGATATCCCTGATTGGTGGGATGAGAGTCAGGCAGAGTTAGGGCTTGCTGGGCAGTAACAGCAGGTCCCTGTGTCCCTCAGTGGGGAGTGCTGACCCCAGGTCCAATGCTGTCCTGGGGCCTCACTGTGGAAATAAATTAGAAAGTCGGTTTGGTTGGGAACAGATTCTGAAATCAGTTCCGAAGAGGCAGAGATCCCATTTGCCTCCCCTTACCCGCATGGCTGGACTAGCTGGTGTCTGACACCGATCGCTGGTGGTGTTTTTCATATCCTCCCACCGAACAGAAATGACGCTTAGACAGCTTCTTTCCCAAGGAGAATGAGGTGGTGCGGCCTGCTCTCGCTGTGGTAACCTAATGCTGCCAAACAAGTGTTCTCTGTTATTGACTAGCACTTGCTGGCAAGGGTCTGAGTGACTGGCTCACCGCTTGCCACCCTCTCCCTTCGGAGTCTCAGACCGCCTTAGGTTTTTTGTTCCTGGGAGCCCCTCTCCAAGGGAAGCAAAGGGGGAAGCACCTCTTGATGAGCTTCTCATTAGAGAGATTATTCTGCTGCCCTGGAGATTTTCTCCTTGTCAAAAGTATTTCTTCTTGAATGCTCCTGGGAATGAGGACTGCCCCCGCCTCCTTAAGGAGTGCTTGGGAGCTGGGGCTGCCCTTGTAGACATGTGGAAATCAAAGATTGCCAGGGCTGCCATTCTTCCCTTTATCTCGGAACCAAAAGAGCCCCAACTCTGCCAAAGACTGTGACAGAGACAGCAGCTCTGGCTTCCCAGGAGCAATGCACTTTCTCATTATACCTCACTGGGCTGCAAGCTGAGGGCAATTAGGGTTTTACTGCTAGAGGCTCTGTGCAGAAATGAGATCCAATTATCATTCTGATTCTCTTATGCATACATGACATTTCCCTTAATAATAGACTGGAGTCAGCCTCTAGCTGGGCCAACATCCAGGGTATTCTACTCTCTGAGCCCTGCTTTTGAAAATCTGTCCCTTAGCCCAGCCTTGCTCTTCTTTTTATGCCTTCACTTTTTTCCATCAGAGAAGCCACTGGAATACAACAGGGAGTGAGAGTTGTCCTGTCAGGAGAGTTTGCTCTGTAGAAAGGGCTGGGATGCAAACCGTAATATTAAAACTTTGCTTCCCTATATAGACTTCATCTGAGGAACTCAAAGCATTTCGCACCTATTAAGCTTCATAGCACCCTCAAGCAGTGTTATCCTCCTGATTTTGCAGATGGAGAAAACGAGGTGAGGGAAGCTTTAACTGTCTCTCTGAAGGTCACCCAGCAAGCCAATGACAGAATGCTAAACCCGAGTTCTACTCCCAGCTCTGTCACTAGCTCAGTGTGGATTCGTGGGCTAGCTCCTTATTTCTGTGCCTTTGCTTTCCCATCAGAGAGATGGGCGTTGTAATACCTGCCTGTGACAGGGTGGTAAGGTCTGTATCAGACTGCAAATTCCATCTTGTTTTGTGCACACCATTTTGTTTCAAGGACTACACTTTGTATTGCAACCTTCATTTTGGAGTGTGGCCTTGCAACTTCCAGTGTGGATTAGAGCATCCACTTTGTAGTAGGGGCTTGATGCCTAGGTGAACGACTGTCTGAGAAGCCAGCACAGAGCAATCTAGGGCCATCAACTCTGATTGCCTCTCAACTATTGGCTCATCCACAAGAACAGAAACCTGGCTGAGAGACATGGCTGAGGTTCCTCAGGGACATGGCCCAGTGGGGTCAGAGACTATATTTAAGGGGCAATGCCGTCTGTGGGGTGGTGGTGGGGAAACAGGCCACTGTGACAGAAGGCAAGAAGACCAGGCTAAGGCAGGCGAAGCTGACCACTGCAGGACTTGCGGGAAGGGGGAGACCAGACTGGTGAGCATGCGTTCAGGATTTTGTGGTTTTTCATGGAGCTGCACTTTTGTTAAGAGTAAAGTGCCTGTGGCTAAAAAATCCCTTTGCTAACCATCTCTCTCTTGTTTTCCTGCAAAATTGTCTCTGAAATGGTTACTCAGTTACTGAAATGCTTATTCCACAGTGAGGTGGAACTCTGAGGAATGTGTGTGAGGACTCAGTGGGGACTCAGAAGGGCAGGGGCATAGTTCCAGGATTGCAAGGTCCCACTGCCCAAGAAGGGTGTCAAGCATGGGGTCTACACCTGGGAGTGCGTCTGAGCGACCCAGGGCTGGAAACGGTGACCGGTCACTACCCAGATCCAGGGGGCTTAGAAGTATATGCGATCCAGCAGTTGGGTTCCCTCATGTCTCAGGTGAGTGCTAAGTGAGTGCAGCTGTGTGGGGAGTACCTGGGAGACCAGGTGTGTGACTGGTGCAAGTACAGCTGACTGTGGGTGGGTGCTTGTGACTGGTGCAGTTACAGGCACCATTTTGGCAGTTGGGGGTTTGTCTGTTTGAGTGATTGATTGGATCCAGGTGGGGCTAATTGCGGGGGCGGGGCTTTGAGGGGTAAGAGCAGGGGGGGGGCAACTGCCCCAGCCTTATAAAAGGCAGCCAGCTGCGAAGCAGCGAACAGAGGGGCGGCTAACAGAAGGAGAAGGAGGGAGTTTGCCTGGGAGTTCGCCTGCGGAGAGAGCCCACTGCAGGTGTTTGCCTTTCAGGCATTGCTGAGGAGGCTCTCAGAGCAGAGATATGGAGATGGAGCGATCTGTTGTTGTCACCTGCACTGGGTGTGCTATGTTTGTCTTCCTCCCACAGGATAGAGATGACTTCATCTGTACCAAGTGCAGGCTGGTTTCCTTATTGGAAGAGAAGGTTAAAGGACTAGAGACCCAAATGTCAACCCTGCGGTGCATTACAGAAAACAATGTCTTTCTCCATCAGGCACAGGCAGAGCGTAAGGAAGATTCAGAGAAGGCCGGGCAGGCGAAAATGAAGAACGGGGAAGGAAATTGGCAGCATGTGACCTCCCGAAGAAAGAGAACCCATGTGCCCACCATGCAGATAGAAGTAAGGAATCGTTTTCATCCTCTCTGCACAAGTACTACGGCAGAGAATGATTTGGAGGACCCTTCAGAGGGAATGTGTTTGATCAGAAGGCAAGAGATGCATTCTCCTAGGGATGGGGGTTCCACGACCACCATTCCAAAGAGGAAGAGAAGGGTGATGGTGGTCGGGGACTCCCTCCTAAGGGGGACGGAGTCATCCATCTGCCGTCCGGACCGGGAAACTAGAGAAGTGTGCTGCTTGCCTGGAGCTAGGATTAGGGATGTGACGGAGAGACTGCCAAAACTTATCAAGTCCTCAGACCGCTACCCCTTCCTGCTCCTCCATGTGGGCACCAATGACACTGCCAAGAATGATCTTGAGCGGATCACTGCGGACTATGTGGCTCTGGGAAAAGAGATTAAGGAGTTTGAAGCGCAAGTGGTGTTCTCGTCCATCCTCCCTGTTCAGGGAAAAGGCCCAGGTAGGGACAGTCGCATTGGGGAAGTAAATGCGTGGTTACGCAGGTGGTGTCGAAGGGAGGGCTTTGGATTCTTCGATCATGGAATGCTGTTCCAGGAAGAAGGATTACTAGGAAGGGACGGGATTCATCTAACGAAGACAGGGAAGAGTATCTTCGCAGATAGGCTGGCTAACCTAGTGAGGAGGGCTTTAAACTAGTTTCGACGGGGGACGGGGACCTAAGCCCGAAGGTTAGTGGGGAAGAGGGACACCGCAAGAAAGCAGAAGGAGGACGGTGCAGCAGGGGAGGCCTCCCGATTCATACTGTGGAAGTAGACCACTCGGCTACTTATCTCAAGTGCCTGTACACAAATGCAAGAAGCCTGGGAAACAAGCAGGAAGAACTTGAAGTCCTGGCACAGTCAAGAAACTACGACATGATTGGAATAACTGAGACTTGGTGGAATAACTCTCACGATTGGAGCGCTGTCATGGATGGGTATAAACTGTTCAGGAAGGACAGGCAGGGGCGAAAGGGGGAGGAGTTGCACTGTATGTAAGAGAGCACTATGACTGCTCTGAGCTCCAGTATGAAACTGGAGATAAGTCAGTTGAGTGTCTCTGGGTTAAGCTTAGAAGCAAGAACAATAAGCGTGATGTCCTGGTGGGTGTCTGTTACAGACCACCAGACCAGGAGGATGAGGTGGATGAGGCTTTCTTTGCTCAACTAGGGAAAGTTTCCAGTTCACAGGGCCTGATTCTCACGGGAGACTTCAATCACCCTGACATCTGCTGGGAGAGCAATACAGCAGAGCACAAACAATCCAGGAAGTTTTTGGAGAGTGTTGCAGACAATTTCCTGGTGCAAGTGCTGGAGCAACCAACTAGGGGCCGTGCTTTTCTTGACCTACTGCTCACAAACAGGGAAGATTTGGTAGGGGAAGTAGAAGTGGGTGGCAACCTAGGCAGCAGTGACCATGAGATGGTCGAGTTCAGGATCCTGACGAAAGGAAGGAAGGAGAGCAGCAGGATACGGACCATGGACTTCAGAAAAGCGGACTTTGACTCCCTCAGGGAACTGATGGGCAGGATTCCCTGGGAGGCTAATATGAGGGGGAAAGGAACCCAAGAGAGCTGGCTGTTTTTTAAAGAGACCTTATTGAGGGCACAAGAGCAAACCATCCCGATGTGCGGAAAGAATAGCAAATATGGTAGGCGTCCAGCTTGGCTTAACAAAGATGTCCTTGGCGAACTTAAACGCAAAAAAGAAGCTTACAAGAAGTGGAAGCTTGGTCAGATGACTAGGGAGGATTATATAAACACTGCTCGAACGTGCAGGAATGAAATCAGGAAGGCCAAAGCGCAATTGGAGTTGCAGCTAGCAAGGGACGTGAAGGGGAACAAGAAGGGTTTCTACAGGCATGTTGCCAACAAGAGGAAGATTCGGGAAAGAGTGGGCCCCTTAAAGAATGAGGGGGCGACCTAGTGACGGAGGATGTGGAGAAAGCTGAGGTACTCAATGCCTTTTTTGCCTCTGTCTTCACAGACAAGATCAGCTCCCAGACTGCTGTACTGGGTGGCACAGAATGGGAAGGAGGCAAACATCCCACAGTGCTGAAGGAACGGGTCCAAGACTATTTAGAAGGATTGGACATACACAAGTCCATGGGGCCGGATGCAATGCACCCGAGGGTGCTGAGGGAGTTGGCTGAGGTGATTTCAGAGCCATTGGCTATTATCTTTGAAAGCTCGTGGCAACAGGGGGAGGTCCCTGAGGACTGGAAAAAAGCAAATATAGTGCCCATCTTCAAAAAAGGGAGGAAAGAGGATCCAGGGAACTACAGACCGGTCAGCCTCACCTCAATCCCTGGAAAAATCATGGAGCAGGTCCTTAAGGAATCCATTTTAAGGCACTTGGAGGAGAGGAAGGTGATCAGGAACAGTCAACACGGATTCACCAAGGGAAAGTCATGCCTGACCAACCTGATTGCTTTCTATGATGAGGTGACTGGCTCTGTGGATGTAGGGAAGGCGGTGGATGTGATATACCTTGACTTTAGCAAAGCTTTTGATACTGTCTCGCACAGTATTCTTATCAGCAAGTTAAAGAAGTATGGGTTGGATGAATGGACTATAAAATGGATAGAGAACTGGCTAGAGCATAGGGCTCAACGTGTAGTGATCAATGGCTCCATGTCTAGCTGGCAACCGGTCACAAGTGGAGTTCCCCAGGGGTCTGTCCTGGGGCCGGTTTTGTTCAACATCTTTATTAATGATCTGGAGGATGGGGTAGATTGCACCCTCAGCAAGTTTGCGGACGACACTAAGCTGGGGGGAGTGGTAGATACCCTGGAGGGTAGGGATAGGATACAGAGTGACCTAAACAAACTGGAGGATTGGGCCAAAAGAAATCTAATGAGGTTCAACAAGGACAAGTGCAGAGTCCTCCACTTAGGAAGGAAGAATCCCATGCACAGCTATAGACTGGGGACCGACGAGCTGGGCAGCAGCTCTGCAGAAAAGGACCTGGGGGTAACGGTGGATAAAAAGCTGGATATGAGTCAGCAGTGTGCCCTGGTTGTCAAGAAGGCTAATGGAATATTGGGCTGCATTAGGAGGGGCATTGCCAGCAGGTCACGGGAAGTGATTATTCCCCTCTATTCGGCATTGGTGAGGCCGCATTTAGAATACTGTGTCCAGTTTTGGGCCCCCCACTACAAAAAAGATGTGGACAATTTGGAGAGAGTGCAGCGGAGGGCAACCAAAATGATTAGGGGGCTGGAGCACAGGACTTATGAGGAGAGGCTGAGGGAACTGGGCTTGTTTAGTCTGCAAAAGAGAAGAGTGAGGGGGGATTTGATAGCGGCTTTTAACTACCTGAAAGGGGGTTCCAGGGAGGATGGGGCTAGGCTGTTCTCGGTGGTGGCAGATGACAGAACAAGGAGCAACGGTCTCAAGTTGCAGGGGGAGGTCTAGGTTGGACATTAGGAAAAAGTTTTTTACTAGGAGGGTGGTGAAGCACTGGAATGGGTTACCTAGGGAGGTGGTGGAATCTCCATCCTTAGAGGTTTTTAAGCTGAGGCTCGACAAAGCCCTGGTTGGGATGATATAGCTGAGGTTAGTCCTGCTTTGAGCAGGGTGTTGGACTAGATGACCTCCTGAGGTCCCTTCCAACTCTAATATTCTATGATTCTATGACACACTAGCGTCTGTCCAGAGAGGGGGACTGAACCAGAAGAGGGTGGATCAGATAATGTCTTTTAAGATTCATAGATTGTAATGCCAGAATGAGCCATTATGTCTGACCTCCTGCATCACATTGGCCAGAGTACCTCATCCAGTAAACTCATCAAGCCATAACTTCTGTTCGAGCTATAGCCCATCTGTTAGAAAGACATCCAGTCTTGATTGAAAGATGCCGAACGATGGAGAATCCGCCACTCCCCTTGGTAAATTGTTCCAGTGGTCAGTTTCCCTCACTGTTAAAAAATTGCACTTTATTTCTAGTCTGAATTTGTCTGGCTTCTGCTTTCAGCTGTTGTATCTTGTTCTGCCTCTTTCTGCTAGATTAAAGAGCTGTCTGCTATCAGAGATATCTTCCTCATGGAGGTAGCTGTAGACTTTGATCAAGTCCCCTCTTAACCATATCTTTGTTAAACTAAACAGATTTTGAGCTTAAGTCTCTCAGCATGAGGCATAAGAAGCTCAATCTATTTAGTTTATCTGGGAGAAGGAAAAGAGGTGATTAAGAGAGATAAAGCTGCAAACACAATGGGCCTGATTCTTCTTACCCTGCTCTCAGACTATGTTCACACTGCAGTGCTAATTCGAATGAGCTTAATTCGACTTTCAGCAGCCAATTTAAAGAAATAGCAGCAGACTGTTCCACATTATGCTGTTTGAGCTGGTCTCTTGCGTTCACATGGCCAGCCTTAATTCGAATTAGAAAGCAGTGCAATCTGGGTAGCTATCCCACATTGCAACTAGCCATGGAGGCTGTGTCATCGTCCCAGGATGCATCGCTGCTTCCCCCACCTTTTCCCCTCCCAAACAAACAGGAAAAGGATTTTTGCGCTTTTTTTTTTTTTTTTTTTTGCTCCCTGCGATCGCCATTGCTTTAGAGACATGGAGCCAGCTCTACTCTGCACTATAATTGTGATTGTGACAAATACATCGCGGCTTAACATGGAGTACTTGAGAAATCGAGCAAGGTGAAGCAGCCGAGGCTGCCCTACTTCAAGACATCCAGCAGAACAATTCCCGATTGCTGCAGGCAATGAGTGATGCATTAGTGATTTCTGTTCCTGTATGTTGCTTGTCTTTTCTCATGCATCCAGCACCCACCCCCCTGGATGTGGCTTGCCTTTTCTCATGCACCCCCCTGGATGTTGCTTGCCTTTGATACAAGACTGATTTTGGTTCCTGTATGTTTTCCTTTGATGATACCCACTCCCCCCATCGCTCTTCCAGATCTGTGCCCAACAAATGAACAAGATTTTCTTTACTAAAGAAACGTTTTGGAAAGATGCAAAAATTTATTTTTGAACAGTCATGTCTTGAGTGAAGGCGGGGAGAGGGGGGAAAGGGTTCCTGCACTGTCTCCAGGGGTAGAGTGTTTAGTTTCTTCCTTTTCCTAATCTGAGACAGTCTGTGTGCAGCACTGCTTAATGGTCAGGCCACTGGCGAGGTGTCCACAGAATGAGAGAAAAATAACAGGACAGCCACAGCCAAATTAGTGAAGAACAGTATACATATGTAACATTTTGAAATACTCATGCATTGATACAATATAGCCACAGTTTTTAAAGATAGGAAGAAAATATCTATGTATCAATTTCAACAATGATGGTTTGATACAATGTTGCCTCTAGTTTGTGTATTGAAGAGGAAGAACATACATATGTTTCAGTTTCCATAATTATGCTTTTGTACAATGTAGCAAGTGACTTTCTAATGCAGACCACATGGAGGGCGGGGGGGGGGGGGCGGGTAATCAACTTGCATCAGAAACCCACAGAGACAGGATCAGGGTTTTTTGGGGTGGGTGCGGGGGTGAGGGGTGGAATTTCTCTGCCTGCAGTCCAAACCAAAACGGAGAGCTATTGCAGACCGCATGGAGGGCTGGGAAGTAGTCGGCTGGCATCAGAAACCCACAGAGACAGGATCGGGATTTGGGGGTGGGAATTTCTCTGTCTGCAGTCCAAACAAAAATGGAGAGCTATTGGGAACTGATGGGGGGGGGGGGGGTTGATTTCTCAGCTTGCATTCCAAACCCACATAGATAGGAAAAACGGGGGTTGTGGGGGAGATGTATTTGTCTGCTTGCATTCAACACACACACAGACAGGATCAGGGTGGGGGGTTGGATTTCTCAGCTTGCATTCCAAAACCTAACAGATAGGAAAAACAGGGTTGAGAGGGAGGTGGATTTCTTTGTTTGCATTCAACACACACACTGACAGGAACTGAAGAAAGAAAACTCAACAGATGTCCCTTCTCCAGCATGCCCTGGGGTATCTTCCCATAAATGTCCAGATTCCTTTTGCTGGCTCTGAGCTGAGCCAGAATGGACTCCTCGCCCCACAGTCCAATGAAGTCTAAGACCTCTGGTCGACTTCATGCTGGAGCACGTTTGGGCTTTGCAGTAGCCATGCAGAGAACAGTGGCAAAGCTCTCTCCAGGCTGGCAGTACAGGAAATGGAGATTCAAATCTTCCCAGGGCTTGAGGGGAGGGGACTTTACTTGCTAGTGTGACCACAGAGCACCCACAGCGTGATTGGCCAGAGCGGTGAAAATGGGGCATACTGGGATACATTCTGGAGAGCAATTAAGTCGAATTAAGCTCAATTATGTTCACACTGACACTAATTCGAATTAACAAATTCGAATTAGGCGCTACGCCACTTGCAGAGGTGGTCTTATTAATTAGATTTTACAGGCACCTTAATTCGAATTAACAGTGGTGTCAGTGTGAACGCATGAGTAATTAATTTGAATTAAGGGACTTTAAATCGACCTAAGTCCCCAGTGTGAACCAGGCCTCAGTGTCCCTGTGCCAAGTGGGTATCAAACACTACCAGATCAGAATTCCGCGTTTCCTCACAGAGGTGGTAGCTTTTCACAGCCTCTTTGCACTCATTTTGCAAAGGCATAAATGACAACACAAGGCGCAAGGCCCTGGAGAAGAGAGACTGGAGTGCTGCTTTTTTCCTGCGCTGGATTGTGTAGCCTGTGCACCAATTAATATTGTAGTGTTGATGCATCAGAAACACTGAGGTTTCACGATGTGCCGGCCCATTTAAAAATCCCATGCCAGTTGTGTTCCAGTACTTCCTGCCCGTCCAGTTGTCCATGTTGTGATGAAAGTGACAGCACCTTTGTCAACGGGAAGAACCCCATACTCTTGTAGTTTTCCACAGACAAAGCAAATGAATCTGTACTAGATGCTGGGTGCATCTCCCTCACCTTATGCTTCCATGTCTGCTTCATCAGCAGATGAACACATAATTACTTTCCCCAGTTTTTATTTTCCACAGTAAATGGAATGAAGTGGATATGAGAGACAAGTGACACCAGGATGGATTTCCTATTCGAGGGTCAGGTGAGGCCAGCCACATCCAGGCAGGGTCCACTCAGGAAAACCCATGACACATCTATTAAAATTGATTGAGAAATAACTGGCTTCTCAGCTTCAATAAAACTGCATGGTGATTCTGATTGGATGACATAATTATAATAAGATTAGGCAGGACAGCCGCTTTTGCATGGGGTATTACAAAGGGAGTTCTAGAGACATCAATTTTAATATGGAGCAGTAAGCGGAGCTCCTTATGTTTTCTTACAAATTATTGCCCCAGAAGGAGAGAAATATGGGAGGAAATAGCAGGGGGTGTACACATGTCTGTGAGTGGGATGGGGCTAGGAGATGTGTGAGTATCTGAGGGTATGCAGGTGCATATGGAGCAGGATTTGGGGTTGAAATGGAGGGATGTCTGTGGTGGGTTTGGGCTGGTCCCAATGGGAGAAGAGTGCTGTGTGTGGGGCTGGTATGTGCCTGTGAGGGGGAGAAGGGTTGCAATGTCAGTGGGAGGAGGTACTGATGTGTGGGATATTTGTGGGGTGGGTTGGGAGCTGGGAAGGCAGAAGGAAGGCTCTGGTATGTACAAAGGATGGATGAAGGGCATGGGGAGTAGATTTGGGGGTCGATAGTGTGTGGTAGGATAGGGTAGATGCAGTGTGTTGAAAGTTGTCAGGCATGGTAGATGGGTGGTGTGTGGTTCTTGAGTTGTGCAAAGGGCAGGTTGGGATGATGTGTATATGCGAAAATCAACATGTGTGGTGTGTGGGTTGTGCATGGGAGGGTAAACTGAGGATTTGGGACGTGAAGATCAAGGGGGGTTTATTAAATAGTTATGACCTCATGATGTAACCCAAAATCTGTTGCTTAGAACCTGCAACAACTCTCAACAACAGTCAGTCTGTGATAGCACCTGCCCAGGGAACGATCAGCCCTATTCCCTGGTGCATGCAGGATACTAACACACTTCGCTTTTGGAATCTAACTTTGCTTTTGGAATCGCTTTTGGGGGAAATAGAATCACTCACTGTACAGCCCATTCTGTACAGGAGTCATTGGAACATATGTTCTGGAGAATACTTAGGTACTTCATGTGAAGAAAGCTCTGACTGCTGACAAATAGCAAGTATTCATAGCATCTGTTACTTTTCTACCATCAACAGTACATCAAAATCCATATCCTCCAAAATAAAACAAGGCTCTTCTTTTCGGAAGTTTTTGAAACTTAGAGGCATTGATGAAATTATTTACAGAGTTGCAGATCATAGCTGTTTTGATTGGGCAAAATGCAAAATATGGTTTTCCTAACCAATGCTTTTGAAAGAAGGCCTGGGGGTGTCTTTGTTTTTAATTAAGGACTTCTGCTTCCTGCTCACTGCCACTGCACATGCTTGCTTTTATGGTCAAAACTCTGCGGAACGTTAGTCCCAAATCAATCTTCTCATGAAATGAATTGTACTGTTTCTGCACTATCTGGTGGCCAGTCCCAAAGACATACATAATGGATTGCAGACTGCACCACACTGAAAGGTGTGAACTAGCTTAGTGGGTAGAGGGGAAGTGGTAGATGTGGTATATCTTAATTTTAGTAAGGCTTTTTACACAGCCCCACATGATATTCCCATAAGTAAACTAGGGAAATGTGGTCTAGATGAAATTACTATAAGGAGGGTGCACAAATGGTGGAAAGACCATCCTCAGAGAGTAGTTATCACTGGTTTGTTGTCAAACCGGGAGGGCGTATGTAGTGGGGCCACACAGGGGTCAGTCCTGGGTCTGATAATATTCAATGTTTTCATTAATAGAGTGGAGATAATGGAGTCGAGACCATGCCTATAAAATTTGCAGATGATACCAAGCTGGAAGGAGTTGCACTCACTTTGCAGGACAGGATTATAATTCAAAATGACAGTGACAAATTAGAGAATTGGTCTGAAATCAATAGGATGAAATTCAGCAAAGACAAATGCAAAGTATTTCAAATGGAAGGAGAAATCAAATGCACAAATACAAAATGGGGAATAAGTGGCTAGATACTAGTACTGCTGAAAAGGATCTGAAGGTTCTAGTGGATCTCGAATTGCATATCAGTAACGTGAGGCAGTTGCGAAAAAGGCTAATATAATTCACAGGAGGTAATTATCCCACTCTACTCAGCACTGCAGAGGCTTCAGCTGGGGTCCGGTGTCCAGCTTTGGGTGCCACACTTTAGGAAAGATGTGGACAAATTGGAGGGAGTCCAGAAGAGAGCAACAAATATGGTAAAAGATTTAGAACAGTGGTTCTCAACTGGGAGTACACAGAGGTCTTCCAAGGGATACATCAACTCATATTAATATTTGTCTAGTTTTACAATAGGCTACATAAAAAACACTAGCAAAGTCAGTACAAACTAAAATTTCATATAGACAATGATTTGTTTATATTGCTCTATATACTGAAATTTAAGTGCAATATTTATATTCCAATTGATTTATTTTATAATTTTATGGTAAAAGTGAGAAAGTAAGCAATTTTTCAGTAATAGTGTGCTGAAACACTTTGTGTTTTCATGTCTGATTTTGTAAGCAAGCAGCTTTTAAATGAGGTGAAACTTGGGGATACGCAAGACAAATCAGACTTCTGAAAGGGGTACAGTAGTCTGGAAAGGTTGAGAGCCACTGGTTTTGAAAATCTGACATATAAGGAAAGGTGGAAAATGCTGGGCATATTTAGTCTTGAGAAAAGAAGACTGAGGGAGGACCTGATAACAGTTATGTTAAGGGGTGTTATAAAGGGGATGGTGATCAGCTGTTCCCCATGTCCACTGAAGGTCAACTCTACATTTATATCAGCCATCTGAAGAAGTCATCATTGGGATAACACCATTAGTCCCAGGTGAGACCTGTACCAGAGCAATATGAGAGTGGAAATCTCCAGCACACCCTCAGGAACCTCTAAGAGATAGGGCTCAAAGAACAGCTCACATCCCCTTCAATCTTCTGATACTTTTAAACTCCTTCCCCTACATAAGTACAATTATTTGGCCACACTTCCAATTCCATTACACACCTCTCCTGTAATTACCCTTCAGTTACATGGTCACTGAGTCAGTTTTACTGGTAAATACCCTGAAGCGGTAAAGGATTTGGAGTCCCACTGTGATTATTAGGTAATTACACTTTGTACAGCTCAAGGTATTTCCTGTGAGACCTATGTTGCTGTATTAGAGAAAGAAATATCCCTGTATTTATCCAGTAATAATATGGTTCATGCTCTGTCATTATCAGAGCCCATTTACTACATAGTAGTTAACACGTAATTAAATGTGTTAAAAAGGACTTAAGTGGTGCTGTAGCATTGCAGTTGAAGTATTACCAGCTTTATTTATTTAAACGATAGAGAGAGACTTTCAAAGTGTTGCATAGGTTTTAACACAGCGCTCCTGAACAACCTTACCATAATAAGCTGCTGGACAGACTTTTAGTACCAAACCATAGTGAGTTCAGCCCCAGTGCTCATGATCAGTTTAGAGCATGCATAACCCAGCTCTTCTGGGCAAACGCTACAGTAGCTGAGAAGCTTGTGCACAGCCTACCATTCTCAAGTAAACCCTATAATAACAAACCAGTCCTCAGGAGTAATCCTACAACAAGAACCTAGTCTCATATACGAGCATCCAAACCATAATAATGCAGGGTGTGCCTATATCTCAAAAAGTATCAGGACCCTACAATAATAAGGAATTCTTTTTAGTGTCAAGCTTAGGCAGGATTATTATAAACAACAATGATTAAAAATCATTGGATGAACACAATACCTTAGCTATTATCCTTCCAGCATCAAATAAAGGATTCATTTACACAAAACAAACAAAAAATTATACCAGCACCACTAATTCTTCAATCTCTCTCTCCCTGTATAGCATACCACCCAGTTAACCACCCTTAGCTTCTTCAAATCTCATTTTATTTTTTTCCATACATAGAGAAGAAAATACAGAAGGAAAACTTATTTACTATCTCTTCCCATGTCTCCACAGTGGGAGTTATTATTTCCTCATACAGTAACTGCCGTAGACTTGATGGTGATACTTTCCACCGGTATTTATTTCCCTGCCAATGCTTATTTGATGTTTTCTTTCATGTATAACAGGGACAGGAACACAAATGCCTGAGCAGCTTTTAAGTAATAGAGACTTCAACACAATATGTTAAAATGATACAGACACATAATATGTAATGCTTGCTACAAATTGTCTTGAAAGGAGGCGTGTGGCTTTCTCTCCTCCAAACTTGCTACCTGCACGCTTCCAATTACTAATGCAAACAAAGTTCCTTCCAGTGCCATTTGCATGTCAGTCTTTTTAGACGATAACAGTATCCATTAAACACGGAGACAGTTATGCTGCTTTCCAGAGAGAGAGTGGTGAAAGCAACTAGAGAAATTACTGGCCTCCAACTCAGACACAACAGTCAGCTGCATTCAAAAAAACTTGATCTCATTAAGTTGGAGTCAAGTTAAACTTGGTTTGTTTCCCAGCAAACCCTTTACAAAGAAATAAACAACACCTGGTTAATAGAGCTGGCTCAGAAACTTTGTGGTTTTGTGGGGAAAGGAGGAGGTTTTGACATTTTTTTATTAAAATGGAAAACTGTTCATTTTCCTTGAAATATTTGTGAGGTTTCATCGAAAAACCTAAACACCTGGAGAGAAAAAAGGTTTACAATGAAAACTCAGTAAATGCCAAGGAAAATGAACATTTTCAACACAAAAATTTGTTTCTATGAAATGCCATTTTTCATCAGGAAAAAAAAGCCCCCTATGAATGAAAAATTTAAACCAGCTCTCATGATTAATGACAATATCCCCGTTGTCTACAATCATCCATTAGTGAAACCCTTTCCATTAAAGCTTGATCTTCCAAGATGAAGGATTGCAAGTGGGTGAAGGGGGAGGTGTTGTGGAGGATGATAATGACTTGATTTTTATGGCAAACAAAATTGTGCTAGTGCTTTATGACAATTTTTTTTTTTAAAAGCAAGGTCCAGAGTTAAGCTCCTGGTCAGTTTATAAAGTGAAGCATAAGGATAAATATCCCCTGTCGTATTTTCATAGCTAGGGTCACTGCAGACAGTCTTATTCATATACAGTTCCAATGTATTTTTTAAATTTCTCCAAGCTATTTGCCTCAGTAATCTAGTATGGCAGAGAATTCCATAAGTTATTCACTTTGAGAGACCATATGGTCTAGTAGATTGAGTACTGGACAGGGACACAGGAGATTTCAGTCATATTCCTAACTCTGAAACTGACCTCCTGGTGACCTTGTGCAAACCACCTCACTGCTGTGTGCCTGTTTTCCCATCTGTAAAATGGAGGAAAATTTTTAACCGCTTTGAGCTCTACGGATGAAAAGCATTATATTAGAGCGAAGTATTATTATTTATTATTATATGCAGAAAGATATTGCCTTTCATATGTTTCCCAAGTGTGCTCTTTACACGGGATTCCTTAATTGGCCACATGATTAATTCTTTTATACCTCTCCCATCTCTCGACTGACTTTTTTCCTTATTGAATTAATGGCTTGATCCAAAGCCTATCAAAATCAATGGAAAGACCCCTCGTGACTTCACTGGGCTTTGGACCATACCCTAAGTATTCTGGAGAGGTTTGCATAATCCAAGTTGATCACAGTTGATAGTTTGAAATTTAGGAAGGTGTCAGCTGGCAAGGATTTTTTTAGTGGAAAGTTCTGTTTTGGTGAGGTTCACATACATGGCAATGTGTGGGATTTAAATACTGGAACTACTGGAAAAATGTGCAGCAGCAGTGGGGAAAAATCCTAATTTTGCTATTTTGGCAGAACAGAAAACCATTTGACAGTTTCACAATGATTTTTTTTTTTTTGGTCATTTTCAACAAAAAATGAAAATTGCCTTGGACAGGCTAAAATCTATCATTCAAAATAAACCTTTTTGCTTAGAAAATGACAAATCTGCATTTGAGGCAACCTGTGTAAATGTGCCTTTTGCTATAGAGTGGAATTCATTCATTCTCTGCTGTGCACAGCTTTGCTTGCTGAGGAAATTTCCAAATTTTGACCTTGACCAAGTTGGGTAAAACTCACAAAAAAATCTTCAGTTTCCACGTGCAAAAATGTGCAAAGTCAATATTGATTGTGTCACATGGCTCTTCTTAGTGCCTGAAGCTAACATACATAAAACTGTTTCACAGAGTGAAACAGTTTAATCCAGTCTGAAGTACCTTACTGCAAATATCTGAGCTGCTTATGCAACAATGCTCTTTGATGAATGAAGGTTTAGAACCCAGCTGGCTGTAGGCTACAGGATGATGTACAGAGAAATATCTTGCCATTTCCAGCTCAGCTGGTGGGGCTTTGCCCACAGAGATTCAAACTGTCAGTCTTTGCTAAAAGGCGAAGTAAATGAGGGAGCTTGTTTAAAGATACTATCCCTGCACGGGAGTCCCCCAGAGAAAGGAATTCATGGCTTCTTGCTATGCAAGGCCAGAATGACACATTGAATGATGTTCCATTATTATTATTACTGATAGGATTAGAAATATACTGATAACAGGAGTTGTTATTATTAACTTGCTCTAGAGGGGAAGTATTGTCTCATGGTTAAGGGCCTGGATTAGGAGTCAAGAGAGCTGGGTTCAAGTTCTGACTGCCACAGTTTCCCTTAGGCAAGTTATTGGGTAATCATACTCCTTGTTTCTGTCTTGTCTGTTTAGTCATTGAGCAGTTAGAGCAGGGTTGTCTCTCACTATGTATGTGTACAGTGCCCGGCACAATGGGACCCCAGTCTTGGTTGGGCTGTAGGTGCCACTGGGAAACAAACACTAATGATAATAAGAGTGGAAAGATTCTTCTTAAGTGCACCTTGAGTCAAAACTCTCCTTGCTAATCACACACGGACCTGGAAAACACTGATGTACTGAGATATCTATTAGGGATTCATGTGTCTTCATTTGACTTTTTCCATTTGTCATTCAAATGGAAAGTGAATTTCATGGTGTCCTTAGTTACAATCCAGCCATATACCAGCCAGCTCCGCCTCATCTCAGCTCATAGCAGCTTAAGTAGCATTTGGAAAATGTGATTTTTATATAGAAGAAAACACCTTGGGTGAAATCCTGGCCTCAGTGAGGTCAATGGCAAAACTCCCAGTGACCTCAGTAGGGCCAGGATTTCTCCCCTGTCATTTTATCAGTTTGTTCATGGCCTCTGTTTGGGATTCCTTACTAATGAAAATAGTTGTAAGGCAGCTGTACTACATTTAGGAATTTCTGGACTTTATTTTATTTCATCATTTTGACTGATGCTCAGTCAGACTCTCCTGTCAGAGTGACAAGGGATAGGAAAATAATGGAAACTCTCATGCAACTGTTATAGACATCAGCTTCTGCTCCTTCAACACACATCACAGATCACCTAGTGACTTAGTTAAGGATGCATCATGTGCATTTATTAAGTCTATTGACTTTATCCATGGCATATAGACCTTTGGAAGTTGTCTGATAGTCTTTGTGCTGATTAATTTGCAACAAGATTATTCTGCATTAGAAAAGAATAATATTTCTTACCACTTTTTACTGAATAAAGAAGTACTGATGTATTGGAATAGCAGAAAAGGAAACATTACCCTGGCAGCCTCCATCATGGAGACCTACTGAATTTACATATTGTTATATTCCCCTTAAAATGCATCAGGGCATTTTCTCTTGAAAAGTTACTATGAAGAATTGGATTGCTATTTGCAATAATTGTATATGATTACCTTCAATGATGCATTATATTTAAATGCTTCCTTTGATAGACCCGACAACATTTAGCATGCACATAGCATTTTTTGTTCAAGGATATGAAAGTGCTTTAGAAACTTTATCTAATTAAGCCGCACAGCAGTTTTGTCAGACAAATGTAATTATAATTATACCCATTTTGGAGTTGGGTAAAATAAGGCACAGAGATTAAATCACTTGGGGAGTCAGCAGCAGAGCTGGGAATAGAATCCAAGAATTTTGGTGTTCTATCCTTGCTCTAAACACTAGATGATGCTCCCTCTAAAAACCAGACTATAACCCATGAGTCCTGACTCCCAATCCTGTGCTCCAGCCACTAGAACAACCGCTCTCCCAGAACTGAGAATGTAATTCAGGAATCCTGATTCCTAGTCATTGTCCCCTCACCCACACTGTTCTAACCAGTAAGTCCCATTTTACCTCCTCTCCTTTGCCTTGCTTGTTAGCATTCAGGTTGTCAAGAGGGAGTTGAAATAATTTGCCTTAATTCAACACTCATTTCTTCATGTAGATTCTTTTCCAGTGAACACATCCGATGCGGAGTAAAATAAGATTGACCCATTGGCACTAGAACTAATTGATCAGCCAGAGCCGCTTATGGTGCAGGGCACAGGAAATTAGCAAGCTTCCCTCTTTGGACTGAGTGTGAGATGTGACTCTTTGGACTGGCATGTGCGGTAGAGTTGGAAAAGCCAAATGACAAGCAAGCTAAGAAAATTAACTAATAAACCTGACCCACAGTAAATCCCCTTTTTCAATTATTTTCCCTCTTTTGTTCCAGGAGTTTAATTTTTAGGGCACGCAGTTTTCTTATTTATTTTATGTTACAGTCTCGCAGCTGCAAACATTGAATGAACATTTTAGGTCTTTCACTAAAGAAATAAGGGTGGTTTTATTTTATCAGCTATTGATTTTACACTCCATATTCCTTTTCTCCACCCAGATTCTACAGCTAGATTTAAAATGTTTATTTTACCCTCCTTGGTCTTCTCTCTCACACACATACCATGTCCACTGTGGCTGTGCAGAAATGCCCCAATCTCTTATATTAGGTTTTGTATGTTACATTTCTTTTCCTTTTCCTGGGTACCATGTCCTACTTTCAGGGTATGGGGGAAAGGATGCTGCATTCAGTAAATAAGTGCAAGTACACCTTACCTATTAGCCCCCGCCTTCTTCCAGAAGGAGAAGCAGATACCAGTCAGCTCTGATATATGTTTATTTCTTTGCAGTTTTTTTGACACCTGTTTTGCATTAGTTGTGTATTTATGAACTGATAGTTATGTGAGTTTGGTCCACTGCACCACTGAGCTGTGGTAGCCTACAGCAATTCCATACATACCTACAGCAACACAACAACCTTGTGTTGTCAGGACATGGGGAAGGATGGGGATAGCTTAGAGGGCAAATGGAGAAAGGGAAAAATCCTCTTGTAGGTTTAAGTTTGTCAAATTCAAAACTCTAAGCGATGGGTGCTTCCATCCCCTGAGAACCAAACTGCAGCATTTCCACTGTCTTGTAGTATTGACCTTGTTGTCCTGGCCAAGATTCCAGCATAGGTGATTACACTGCCTCTTGAAATTCACCCAGCCATCTATGCAGAGCTGTACATAGTGGAAAAAAGGATCCTTCCTGAACCTTGTGGTGATCACTTTGTACCCTGAAACATAAGATTTGATTTCCATTTGTCCTATCTTGGGCAGAGAGAATAACAGATTATCTGGGTCACTGGCAGTTCTGAAAAATCAGGAAAAACAATTATTTCAGGTTGACCCAAAATATTTTTTTCAAAATTTTTAGCGAATCTAAAAAGTAAAAAAAAATCCTTTAGTTTTGTGTCAAACAAAATGTTTTCTTTTGATTTTGACTATTTTTAAATTATTTGTTTGTGCCTTTTATAAAGTTAACTGAAGTTATGAAATAAAAAGTCATTTTGACCTGAAAAATTGAAATGTTTTGATTGTTTTTCCCTCCAGCCAAAAACAATTTGATGAAACAGACACAAATTTATAAAATGTTTTGGTATTAGCAGATCTGCATTGTTCACTGAACAAATTTTGGCTGAAAAGTTTCACCCAGCTCTAATCCTAGGACATATGGCAACTCATCTTATTCTACCGATCTAAAATTACCCAGCCCTACTTCAAATCTCTGGGCTCTGTGCCTCCTGCTCAGGTAGTTGCAGATCCTCCGTTGTGCTGGGCCACCTATTACCTATTCTGCCTGCATTTCTCAGATTATCTAAAGTTTAAATGAGTCATGAAGTTCTCCTGTCTTTCCTCCACTTCTTCCCTACTTCCCAACTTTGCAGCTGGCCGTGTGGCCGGAGCTCCTGGCCTTTCAGAGGGATCCAGCACTAACCTGTTCTAGTATATTTTTAGAATTCCTTTCTTTTTTTTTATCTTTTTGCAGCAGTGTCCCACTGGGAGCAGGTCCAGGTTTTTTTGTGTGATAGTTAGATTGATTGCACTTTTCGGCTGCTAGGATTTGTATTGCTTCTGACCTTGGGACGTGCGTGCCATTGGTGCTTCAATATGAAAATTTACTGAGGTATATTACACAGTGCCTCTTTGGTGTGGGGAGCCAGTCGGTTTGGTCATCTCATCTGCACTATCACATTCCCTGTCGTGCGCCTACTCTGGGCAGGATTGGTATAGGAGAACCCTTTGCACCTGCCAGTCCCTCTCATTGCGTTGCTGGTGGGGTTTCATTCTGTGCTCTGCCTTCAGTCCATTGGCACAAAACTGTGACTTGCCATTTATTGGGCCAGATTGCTATAAAAGCCCACCACCTCCCCTAGGGCCTGATCCAAATACATTGAATGGAAAGGCTCTCAGGAACTGCAAAAGGCTTTGGTGCAGACGGGAGTGTCCAGTGCTCCTGGTGTCACAAGAACATTCACTTACCGCTGGACTTTCCGGAGTCACCTTATCCCATTGGAAGAGGTTGAAGAGTGAAAGCTCCAGCACCTCCATCACAAAAGGAAGGTTGGAGACAGAGCAATAAATGAGCAGTCATTAGGGCCTGGCTCAAAAGCTTCTCTCCTGAAGCAGACAATCTCTGGTTAGGGGATGCTGGCAGCAATGCCAGTACAGGCAATGACAGTTACCACCCACAATGGACCAAATTTCCTCCTCCAAATGGACCATAGATTCCACCTGCCAAGAGAGACATGGCTGTAGATGGCAGGTTTTCTTTTAGAGCTGCCCCATACACCCCCAGTACCTCTCTGAGCACAAATGAGGAGAGAGATTTTATTTAATCTCTACAGACACAAAACCATAGACCCTATGCATGTATGTGAGTCAAAACCCATTTGGGATGTTCCCATGGTCATCGTGGCACCTCACAATCTTGAGACCACCTCTGTTGATATTCAGTTAGGTCCCCATCCTTCACTTCCTCTGCCCTTGCCTGGCTGAGCCAATACCTCTGGAGTTCCTCTGATGCTGGATGAAGATCAAGTTCCATGCCAATTGGACAGAATCAGCACCCTGACATCTGACTGCCCATCTTGACCTCCTGCCTAAAGAGCATCCGCTCCCTCTCTGTCCCTCTGCAGCTTTCTGCTGCTAGTAAAACGCCTGCTAGATAGCAAGGGTTCCCTGTATGAATAGCACCTGAAGAAACTGACTGAATGTGCAGCCAAGACATCGAATGTGCTGTTGCTTGGGATTTATTTTGTGTCCCTCCCTTTTTTTTAAACCAGTTTTAATCAAATGAAAGTTGGCAGTGTAAACACAGTGGCTGCTATGTCACTTAATGGCATTGCCCACCAGGAAACCTTTCAGAAATCCCTCCACAACCCCATGGGAAGGTGATTGCTATTTAGTTTCTGCACTTATTTTTTCCCCATTTGCAAGGTAACATAGCAATTTCACCAAACTTCCCCTGCTCAATGGAGATTTTAATGAAATGCTGAGATAACCATCTTCCTCCTGCTGCCTGGCTGCATTAAAGCCCCAGTCGATTCAGGAGGCACTGGAAATAGTCAGCTGGACCCAGCGATGCTCTTGTTTGAAAGCATTTAACCAGGCACAGATGAGGCTTTGCTATTTCTTCTCCCCACCCCCAGTCTCACTGGATGAGTAAATGAGACCTGATGATTCGACATAGCTGCTGCCTCTGTCACTCACCAGGGCTAACTGATCGGTAAAAGTAAGGCATGGGTAAAGAGTCATTCACTTTATAACAAAGCACAAGAAGCCAGCTCTTTTGATGTTAAAAATGCAGCGAGGGAGACTTGTCCTGTGGCAAAGGCTGGGGATCTAGCAGTCAGGGCTCCTAATGCCCATTCACAGCTCTGCTGCTGACTGGTTGCATTGTCTTGGCTTTATTTCACATCTCTTGAGCACCTGCAGATCCCATTGAATTCAGTGGGAATTGATGGTAGGAACAGAGGAGTGCTCCATGAAGGAAAGCAATGTCAATAGGAGTTAACCAAGTACGTGAAGAATAATATATTGTATAGATTGATCCTGCTGATTTGAAATAAAGCTTATGCCCTGTGGCCTTAAGACTAAGATGCTCTGTTAATAAATATGCACATTAATTAAAACCACTGATGGTTCATATTGTTCTAGACTGAATGGCTGTGCTGTGATGCCCAAGTGCTCTTTGCCTGGTTGGCAATGCAGAGATGCCCCTTGTACTGTGAAAGTCGTCTTTCAATCATTAGAAACCATGATCATTTGATAGAAATCACGAGTGCATCACCCTTTGGAACCATTGACCCTCTTGCTGGAGTTGATGGGCAGCCATTCTCCACAAGCAGAACCTTGGCATAGCTTGCTTGAAACACTGAAATGTAACTGGGAGGAAATGAAGGAAATGGGTCATTTGCAAAATTGGTGTTTGGGCCTGGGGAGGAAAAATACCCTTGTTTCATCTCTATATATTCCATTTCTTACCACAAAGACATTGTTGGTGCCCTGGCCTGCAGGCGTGCCTGCCATGAGGTTCGGAGAGAGAGGAGGCAATTCACAGCATGATTAAGAAGGGGAAAAAGCTATTGGAAATCTGAAATACGTACATTCTTGAGCATTCCCCTCCCCCAAATTTTAAGACATTAGACTGAGACAATTCATGTAGGTCATTGAGCAGCTGCAGTCAGACAACGATTTGCAGCTGTTTCTGATTAGACTAATGACATCGAAGAGGCAGGCCTTGTATCCGACCGCCAGTCCCCTGAGCTGCTGGACACAACAGCCTGTGATTCATTTTACAATCGAGATGGAAGGGGAAGATGTCTGCTTTCTCAGTCATGTGGTTAGAGTGAGGAGGTATTGTTAGCAAAACTGACCATTTTTAATCACTGTGGTTAGCCCTCAGCTTTGTTTATGACTGTGACAGTCTTTGTTGCTGAAAGGAGTCTGTGCATCTAACCTTCCTGCCAAAAATATCTAGTCAATCTAGACTTGCATTGGAAGAAACCATGAGGCGTAAGCTAGACATAAAATATATCCTTTAGGGTTTAATCGTCCAGTGGCCAAGCACTGGGGCAATAAAGGGAGGAAGCATGGTCTAGTGATTAGAGCATAGGACTGGAAATCTAGGGATCTTCCAGACTTTGAGACTCGATCATTTTATGACCATGAGGAAGTAATTTCACTTTGCTGTGCTTCTGTAAAATGTACTGCCCACCTCACCAGTGATGACTTTATCACCAGTGATACCTTCCCTCCCCTCCTCTTCCCACCCCCAAATGGTGTCCTGTCCCTTTCTAAGCCATTCAGAAGTTGCACTCCTGCTTCAAGTTCTCCTTTTCAGTCTTTCACTCCCCTGCCCCAAAGATGCTGAAGGCGTGCTGGTAAATGCCGAGCATGTGTTTCTTTCTGTGTACCAGCTCCCTCTTTGCTTTTATTGTTTTTAACGCGGCAAGTCTCAGCTGGTGGCTGAAATCCTGATGTCTGATATTTGTGCAAATGACAAGACTGGGGCAATGTGGAAAGCAAGCTGCTAATCCCTGAGCACTTTCAAAAGGTCAGCACCACGGTTGGTGTCTGCCTAGCTTCAGTTCTCAATCCCTGCTGAGTGTCTCACAGCATTAGCACTTTGAGTAGATTGAAGCTTCTCTGGCTGCATTCTGGCATAGGAGACACCCTGAAGTCGGTAATGGAGAGGAAACCAAAGCCCAAACTCCACCAGTTTGCTCATCTCTATAAGTGGTCTATCTGCTGAGATCCTCTGCTGCACGGTGGGAACTGCAGCGGGTTGTTGGTGTACAGTGACTGCTATGGATGACAGGGCCATGAGGCAGACCTCATCACCCCTACCTGCCCCTGAAGAGAGCTGTAACCAAAGGGAGAGGGGGGCTGGCACCAAAACACAGGTGACAGAATTGTCCAGGAGATTCTCATGTGCTGAAGGGAGAGGAGAAAGGTCCCCGTAGGCAGAGATGCTGTCCTGAACGCTGGGAGGAGGAAAGGGGTGTGTGTTGATCATACCACAAGCAGGCACTGAACGCTCGGGGCAGATCATGGGGAGGTGTCTGTAGGAGCATATCACACTTCCTATTTTCTCTTACCCTCAGCAGAAGGCTTAGTAGGGCCACCGTGCTCTCCAGGTCCTTGACTGACAGCAGGCCTGAGCAGAGGCAAGCCTGGCTCCATGGCTAACATGCTCTTGGAGGGCTCCTGCAGCGCGAGATGGGGGTGTCTGAATGTGTGACTGGGGTGGTGCCTCTCAGCCAAGCGCAAGCAGAGAGAGCTTGTTGCTGGAGCCGGCAGTCCAGGCAGCCCTGCACCGACTCAATCCTTGTGGACAGAGAGCCTGGGTGCGGCGTGTGGCTAGCCTGGAGCCCGCTAGGGCCAGCAGCAGCAGGGCAAGCTGAGCATGTCTCACTGGGGCAGCTGGGCATGATTTCAAATGGGAAGGAGTGGGGCCTGGTGTGAGCATGATTTGAGGAGATGGCGTGTAGGGAGTGGGTGCCGCGGATTCTTAGTCCCTCTGGTGATTCGTTTTGTTCACCTTTATTACCAGAATGTGGCAAGCTCCATGGAGTGGCAGGTCTTTGATCCCCATGAAATATTTTTTAGAGTTAACAAAATGCGTCTCCATTAATGCACCGTTTCTCTATAATTTAAATACATTCCCCTCCGTCCCGCCTCCTGAGGGAAGATAATAAAAATTACTGATTCCAGGGGCTGAGATTAACCCTTCTCTTTTTGCTTCAGGGAGATCTAGATGTGGATATAGATAACTATATCTCCCTGAAGCAAGATACAGATACATAGAGGTTAATGTAATTTTAATTTTAATATAAACGTGTTTTCTGTCCATAACACGGTTACATTGTATTTTGCACTATTAAAGAAACAATGGCTTGAGGTAGAGGGATTATCAAGTTACACATCAGTCTGCGGGATGTGATTTTATTACAAACCACAACAATACAGCCATCAAGGGGGGAAAAAAGCCTATGGATTGATTTATAACTTGCTGATCCATCTGTCCCTAGCCATTATTCCATGTATAATTTTTCATTATATGCATGACAACTGATTCTCAGTCACATTAAGACACAGTGTGCAATCACGGAGGAGTACAAAGAACCACTAAATATGTTGGAATAATAATGCCTGACAGTGAAAGTTTGATGGAAACCAGAAGTGGCTGTGCAGGCACTGGGACAGCCAAGGCATCTTAAAATCTGGAAATGGAGTTTAATTGTGTAGTTGTTGTTATAAGGAATATTGATCAGCAATAGCTGAGAGGCAGCGGGGACAACTGGGGTCTGTTGCTGGTTGCATTACTGCCCGTGGACAAGTCACTTCACATCTATGTGTCTGTTCCCCTCTCATCCTTTGTCTTTGTAGACTGTAAGTTCTTGAGGCTGAGGATGGACTCGTGCTATGTGTATGTACAGCACCTAGCACAGTAAAGCCCATGTTTCAATTGGGGCCCAGGCACTAATCTAGTAATAATGGAACAGTTGGACCAATAGGACAGCCTAGTCACCTTCCCCTGCATCTAGTAAGGATAGCCTAGGGATAGTCCAATGTCTTCGTACCCACCAGGGGATGGGTTACTCTGACATACCCTAGGGACTTTCCATCTGTTTCTGAGATTTTCTTGAGAGCATCTCCTCAGTGTGTGAACAGACACTTTCCCCCGATACAGCAATCTCGTCAGCTCCGGTTATCAGAGTAGACCAAGAGTAAGGCACAGGTGGGTGGTGCACTAAGTCTGGTGAGCCCTTGCCCTCCATCAGCCCCCCCGGTGAAGATTGTGAATCTGGGTGTGGTGTCTTGTTTAGATCTTGATGTCTGTGTCTCCCCCCTCCCTGGCTCTGTAGCACTGTGGACAGTTCCTTCTGGCAGGAAGTCTCTTTGCCAGGGAGAGTGCTATGTCTGAATAAACCTCCCCACTGACGTTGTCTGAACCTGCATCTGCAGCATATGTTCCTCTTCTGACATGGCAGCCAGAAGCATTAATGGACACTAAGTTCCTCCTTCCAGCTTAAAGCTGTCTGTGCGCCATTGCTTGGCTTTTACCCAAACAATGATGTTGCGATCAGTGTCAGTACATTAACAGCAAACTCCACAGGATGTTTCTCCTGAGAAACTCCCCGTATTTCATTCATGCCCGTGTGACCAGACTGAAGCTTAGAGTCAAAGGAGGGGAAGCATGAGTCTGCTGTCCTTCAGGCTGAGTGGGCTGGGTATCTTTAGAACAAAGAGGTAGAACTGCGAGGGTTGAATTGAAACTCTTCTGTAAGAATCCTAGGGGTAAATAGAGCTGCTGATTTCTCCAGGGAACAGGAAAGGGATATATATGTTTTCAGATCCAGGGGTCACATTCTGTGTGGCAGCTCTCAGAAATATTGGGGAGGGGGGGTGTACAGGGGGGCAAAGATGGTTTTAAATGGTTCTGGGCAACCTGACGTACACAAGGCTTCCTACCAATGCCGGCATGCAGGGTGCTCTGGCCCCTTCCCTTTACACCCCTTCCATAACACATCTCCTGTGCCAGGGGCAGTGGAGGAGACTGCTGTCTGGGGAAATTCCCCCAGGGGCCGCTTTGTCACCTGCATGCCACTGGTGGGGCATAAAAGAATTGCAGCGGGGCCCCAGCACACCAGCTTTAGTTTCCTCTACTGAATGTATGATCAGTCAATTGAATTTTTTTCTATCAAAAACATTTTTGGACACAGAGTGTTATATTGTCCCAAGCAGAGATATTTATGGAACATTTTTGTTTAGTTCGAATTATTTTTGTTTTTTTCAGTGAAAAAAAAATACCCTGAACATTTGGGCGGATTTCCATGTCTCCTCCTTTCTCTCTATTATCCCCTTTATCAGGGGCAAATGTAATGGGAGAAAGGAATCAAAACCCAAATTTTCACCCTGGGTTTTGGTTTCTCATCAAAAACTTGTAAAATTTGGGAAACCAAAAAGCCCCACAATTTAAAAAATGGCATGCAAAAAACCCACGAACGGTTCCCAAGCTCCTCTGCCAGTAATGTTTGAAAGCCATTCTTGCTGGGTAGCAGTTGAAAGCTGAGTATGGAATGGAGAAGATGGATACTGCGGCTTATTTCAGCTCGGTGGGATCAGTGTCCACATCACAAAATCTGGCACTAGAGCGGATCTGGTACGGTGCAGGCATATTGGTGGGGAGCAATGTGAGAGAGCTAGTGGTACTGTTTTAGGAGATCTGTGGAGAACCAGAAGACTCCAGGGGCTGCTCCAGTCAAACTTGCGTTTTCTACCAGCTGTCAAGTCTGTTCAGCAGATGGTAGGAATCTAAAAGTAGAACCCCAGTGTCCAGGTGTTTGTAGAACGGATGAAAAGGTGGAAAGGTCGAGGAGCAAGGAGGCAAAGGCAGCCTAGGAAAATGAGTTAAAAGCTGGGGTTCAGGCCCATCCCCCCGATAGAACAAAGCTGCCTTCAGCACATTGGCATGAGGGATGAAATCTGTCTCAGAGAAATCCTTGGTGCTGCTCTCCATCATCTCTCCAGACTTCCCAGCAGGCTGCACTGTTTGCCAGATGATTGCTCACTTGGCTTTTGGACTCACTCTTTTTCCCTGATGCTCTTGTTATATCTTGGGGTTCAGCCCAGACCGGTGAGAAGCTGTGTCATCACCTGCCTTGTAACCCTGGATGCTGTCATTGCTCTGCGCTGTGGCTCACAACCTGGACACCCACAGCCAGCAGACAAGTGTGCAACTTCCTACGTGTCTGTGTGCTGTGCAGCCCTGGATCACTGCTCTGACTCCAGCAGCCTGCCTGCAACACAACACTCGCACCCCGGTGCTTTGGTTACTATTTTCACAGTGACCCCAGCAATCCCAAACGTCCTCCAAACTATCTGCCCTGAAATGGCCAGCCCTCTTCTGGAACACTGAGGCATAATCAAGTCTGTTGCTCCCTTAAAGAGACAAGAGCACCATAGCTTGTTGCTTTAACTAGAGTTAATACTTCAAGTCAAACACAGCACTGGGTTGCTATATCATAAAAATAAAACTGGTTTATTTAATCAAAAAGAGAAAGTGAGTTCAAGTACAAAGAATAAATATAATATAATGTAATATAATATAATAATATAATAATAATAAATATAATAATAATAAATATAAAATGGTTTCAAGCAAATAAAAATAAAATAAGGTTTGTAGTAGCTAAGACTTAACTCAACAAGCTACAGACTTGGTTTAAGGTAGATTTCTTAAGATCTTTTTCTTTTCCATCCATGGCTGACTTTCAGAAGTACAAGATGCTTGTTTCCCTTTTCTTCCTAGGTGAAATATCTTTGGCTAAGCAGGTTTCTCACAAATATTCAGATTCCAGAGGCTTCAGCACCCTTGGCTGAAGGACCCATCTTTTTCAGCTGGTAAGAGTTCTGACCACTAGTAACTGTCCAGTAATGAATGCCAGGATGGCTTCGTCTGTCTCCTTATATCATCCCATGTCCCCAGACTCAGGATGACCTCAGGCTGTTCTTCCCTTCCTGTGGACAACCCAGCCACTCCCGATGATTTGTATGTAAATGGGGCTTCTGTTGGTTTTGGTCACATCTTGCTTGCTTTCAGACTGGTAGATAGCTGCCTTCCCTACTGTCTGGGATACAAACTGTTTCTCGCTTTGTTTGGTCACAGACTTTAAAGCATATCAGTGAATATCCATAATTCTCATATAGTGTTCGTACAGACATTTCACAATGATAGTAAGCACCTATGTGTCATTAGCTTTCATAAAAGACTTTACTTGATACATTTGTATAATTCAGTAATGTTATATACAATCATTTGATTCAATTGCTTATTCTTTGGAGTTCAGATGCCCTGTCTTGACAGACCACTAAACCTCTGAAATGTATTCTTAGATAAAGTTCCTTTTCTCCTGCTGGAAAGAGATGCCATTTGGTCTGGTAAAGACTTCATGCTGGTTCCTCTCCTGCAGTAATAGTTGAACTTTTACCTCTGCCCCTCATTAGCTTGATGGCTTTGTTTAACTGTTAGGTAAATGGACCTTTATTATTTCTGCCTGACAGCCAGGCTGGTCAGATAAGCAAATACCCGTTCCTTTGTTTAGGGCAGAGTGGCCTTATGCATTGCTTGCCAAACACATTTTAAGAACTTAATTCTAGCACATATCCATAACTCTTCATGCACACCCTATACGTACATCATATTAATGACCAGTGAGTTACTAGTTTTCCAGCGATATATTAGGCCACCTTTTGGGTGTATATCATGACAAAGATGTGTTAAGGGTAGTGAGTATATCAGGCCTGACAAGAGTTACTGACAGTAGTGAACCACCAATGGGCCTCTGTGTCACAGCTTCCTTCCTAATGCCTGGTCCTAGCAGGGCATTCACCAGAGTTGGCTGCAGCCTATGGCTCTAAGCTGTACTTCTGCTCACTGTCATAACTAATAAATCAACTTTTGGGGTGAGGCAAGTATACAGTTCATTGCAAGCTATTGTTCCCCAAGCACTTGGCAGTGAAAGTGTTGGCGAATCAGTCTTGTTAAAGGTGACCTTGGCTTTATTATATTAAACTGTCAGAGTTCACATTTCTGAGTGTTTGATTTATTCGTGGAATGCATCTTGGCAGAGAAGACTGCACCACTTCTTAAAAAAGATGTCACCTCTCCCTGAAGTTATCTATATGCCGTGAGCAGCTTCGATATTTTATCCCTTCACTGCAATGTTGAGTAAAGGTCCAGTTCTTCCATTAGGCTGCCAGATGGAAAATGAGGCTGTTGCAGCATAAACATGAGTAATGAAAAATAAGTAATAATAGTGAATGGTGCACATGGAGCACAGCTGTTCAGATGAGCAAAATATGCATATGGAAGCAGACAGACACATGAATAGACAGAACCTGGAGGGCCAGATCCTCAACAGATGTCGATCAGCATTGCTCCATTCACTTCAGTGTCTCTGTCTCTGAGTCTTCAGTGAACATGGGTAATCTTGAGTCTCCATGCTAAAGCAGTGAAAAAGAGAACAATGTATCTATCAGAGGGGCCTTTGAAGATTTGTCGATCTACAGTAGTGAGCTAAGTGAATCATCCCATTGACCTGCTGGGTAAGAATTAATTAGTGTGAATAAGGGTTGCAGAATATGGAAGGAAAGAAGCTACATAAAGGCTGTTCTCTGTTATGACATCTCTCTTCTTGAGTGACGTGAGAAGGACGTTTTCCCTCTCTGCTCAGAAGTTAACATATGTCACAATAGACTTCAGCTGACAGGTGTTGTTACATCTCTGCAGTCATGCCAAGCTTCTTTCACTCTTCTTCAGATTGGAAACAAATTTCAGTGACATTTCTGGAAAATTAGCAGTACTTTGAACATGTGCGGGCAACAACTCTGAGTGAAGCTGCAAGCCAGTAACACATGGTAACATCTCCAGACACTTGTATCTGTGTCTGACTTCCCTTGGTGGTATATCTGTGCCATCATTCAGGGGGTCTCAGCTTATCAGTTAGCTTCTTGAGCACGGGCACATCTCCTGGCTTGTGTGTGTAGGGTCTGTCCCCCCTTCCAGGCTGAGCTGTCAGCCCTTGCCGGGGAAGATACTAGCGATGTCACAGTGGTAGTAATGAGAGTCATAAATCCTGATGAGACACATTGATAAACAAGGAAAAGCAGGAGGGAGTGAATTTCAAAGGGAACAAAGGTTTTGTTTTTGATAAAAGAATAAAGCCATAAATACAAGGCTACATTGTGACTTGGGCTATACAGAACTGGGGGAAACGAGAGTATTTTTTCCATGCCTGCAAGGGCTGCCCACGCCTTGGGTCCAGGCATGCAGGAATAAACAGAACTAAGCACCTGCATATTCCCTTCCTAGAGCAGGGGAGTAGAGAATGATTGGAGAGGGACAAGAAACAGGCAGACACATGGCCAACATAGGTATGGGGAGAAAGTATAGCACACTGTTCTGGAATAAAAGTCACTTTATTCTGGTATAATTAACGTGCTTCATATGAAGGGCTAGTCTGGCATACCTATTCTGCAGTAACCATTCCCATCAATTTCCATGTGTAGAAAAGCCCGTATTAAGTAGTCACCCCCCCACCCAGCCTCTTTCACTACATTCTTTGAAACTCAGACTACAGGAAATTTTGCTTCAGAGTATTTGATCAATCAAACAGAGGATGCCTTGGCATAGATCCTAAAATGGGGCAAAGGGTTGTAGCAATCCGTTGACTTCAGCTGAAGCTGTGACAATTACATCAGCTGAGGATCTGCTCCTTGGGCCAGATCTTCTTTCTGGATGTGGCATTTACCCCTCAGGAGCAGATCAGGAATCCCTGGTGGTCTTTTCTTGAAATGCAGTAATTTCTTTCAACACATGAAAACAGTCAAACCAGTGGAATGTATACACACACACACATTGCTGCTCGCAATGCCACACTGACATTTATTTATTTATTTATTACGAGCATCTTGTACCATGGTAATATTTATGGATCTCTAACATCTGTTTGCGAAAGACAGCATTCTTGGGCTGCAGCCAGAAACATCATTTCATTACAAAATTCCAACCGTAAGACGCACAAAGCCACAACCCTACTGTACACTGAGATGCTTTTGTTTTCAAACTACTCATTAGGAATGATGCATGAGCCAAAATTATACCCCGTGTAAGGTGAATTAGAAGAAAATGAGCCCATCTGACCTTCTAAGTGATAGCACTTAGTTCTGTAATTACTATCTATGGTTAATCCCATTCTCGCTACAAAGCTGTACCGAAGTTTCATTCTTTTCTCCAGAGGGTATGTGTCTTTATGTTTCTTCAGTTCTTCGTGCCTAATTCAGGCTGACACGGAACATGGTTGAGGGGATAGAAAATGAGAAGCCTGGTTTAAAGATTATTTTATATAATGCAAGACAGAAAATTAAGTTGCTACTATCTGATGGCTGCTCGCTGGCCCTGAGTGAAATGATCTGGGAGGGTGAGTGACCAGGCTGTCATTTTGGGGGGATAGGTCCCAGGAGCCAACCCTGCAGTGGGCACTCAGAGGTAGCCTCATGGGCAGCCTCAGTAGATAGACTGCGATCTGCCTGGGAATGGGGCCGCATTCTCGCTCTGCCTGAGTTGGCCAAGGCTGAGATATATTGTGGGGAAGGTTTGTGCTGCCACTGTCCTTGTGCTAGCAGACTTTTGGGAGGGCTTTGATACCCCAGGGTGTCAGGCCAGCACTTTTCAGATCAACCAACCTCACTGAACAAAGTTATTAAAACTTGTTATTTATGCAAAATACTTAGGGCCAGACTGTGATACTCTGATGTTGAGTAGCAGCTTATGCCGTGACTTCAGTAGCGCCATTTCCTAAGGAATGTCCTTTCCACAGCAATAAAGGTATCCTCATCTGGCCCTAAAGGACTGTGAGGAATGGAAAGAGGCACTGACAGAAGCAGGGAGAGAATTAATATCGCACGCTGTCCAGCCAAGGGGTGATACAGGCAGGCAAGCTGGGAGATGGGGTGACATCAGTGGACAGAGTGGGGTTTACCGTCAGAGGGTTAACCCACCCGCAGGTTAGCAGGTTTTATTCTGGAAGGCAGCGGCAATTGGTGGTGCATGTAAATTTCATGCAGATTCCCTGTCTGACAGAATTACAAATCATCATACCCCTGTGCTGGTGTCAGGGAGCACCCCTACAGCTTACCTGCGATGTAGCTCATACCAGAGCAGGACTCAGGAGTGCTAGAGGGTACGAATCGCAGCCAGTCAGCTTGGCTCAAATAAACTTTCATCCCCCACTTGTTACAGAATCCCACCCTGTGCATTTCTGAACATGGTGCCAAGCCCAGGGCATGTGGCACTGTGCCATGCTGGAGCAGACAGGCAATGCCACTCTGGAGGGAAGAAGGGGACAGCTGAGTGAGGGTTCTGAGCTGCCTGGGGTGCAAAGAAGGATACACCAGGGAATGAGTCATGATCTCTCTGGCTGCTGGAGCAGGGCGAGAGAGGCAGGGTCTTGGAGACGCAACAGTAAGAATCCTGAAATCTTGTGTGGAGGAAAGTGAAGCAGAGGCAGTGGGAGCCTTGTTGCCCTGGGAGCCTGTTAGTAAAGAGGGAGAGGCAACAGCACCAGGAGCTCTTGGAGTCTAATGGGCAGATAGGGAAGAGGCAGCAGCTGGAGGGTTGTGGGGACTTTCCCTAGCAAGATGACTGGTGGAAGGAGCAATGGAAACCCGCTGTGCTTGCCCAGGGGGAGGTGGCCAGTGCTGACTCAGGCCCAAGCATACAGGCACGCTGTGAGTTACAGAGCCACGTGGCCATCTGGGGTCCACAACCTGAATACCCGCCTCAGGTTTTGCACTCTTGTGTCATCTTCATAAAGCCTGTGTGGAATTGTTGCTTGCTGTGCATCTGCCTCACAGAACATGGAAGTCTTGACTTGAGCAGAGCTTGAAGTTTGACCAAGTAATACAGTTTGGGTCTTTGCTCGTTATTATCCTGGATTCCTTCTGTTTCCTATCTCCACTCTCTTTTGATTTTTCTTCACAGGTCTGGCAGTCCATCAGATAATCACAATCACAGTGTCCCTCATCATGGTCATAGCTGCTCTGATAACAACACTTGTCTTAAAAAATTGGTAAGGACCACTGTAAATCTGTTTGGCCTGAGTGTGTGTTGTTGGAGCTGGAGTGTGTGGCGGGGTAGACTGGGGATGAGGGTGGGACAGGAATAATTATTCTTTTTGTATTGCAAAGAATTAAAAATCAATAGATGCTCAGATATCATGGGAATGAGCCCTAGAGAACTGCAGAGAAATTAAAAATAATCTTTGTTTAGATTGAGATTTTCAAAGAAGGGTCATCAATTTTCTTTGAAGTGTCAGTCTTATTATTTATAATTTATAATTTGGTATCATGCCCACCATTCACTATCTGGCCATGTTTGCAAGAATGGAAAACAAAACAGCCATTGCCAGCATATGGGCACATGAAAAAACATCCCCACCATTTACATATCAGCTAGGTACCATCGTGAGAGAGAGAGAGAGATGTGGCACTGTTTGACTACTGCTAGTCAATACATTGACACCCCTAGAGTCTTATCTCAAAATACCAGATTACACAATTGCATCTCATTTTAAGGCCTCACATCTGGGATTTTGCATATTGCCAGAACTAAGGGATTCAGCTTCACTTTGTAATATCCCTTGGACTTTCCTCTGTCACAGTATAATATTGCATCTTCTAGTTTAGGTGCTACAAAAAGTCTCAACAGTGGCATTTTGTGGTGAGGTCAGAGTAATTGACTCTACTGCTCTGGGTTTCCCCAAAAGGGCAATGAGTCGTGCCCTGAATAGAGTGACTTTATTGCTGACGTATTGCTTGTGCACTGAATTACTGCCTTAACCTAAGCTATTCCTTCAAACACAAGACTGGCTCAGCATATAATAATTATATTTTCTGACCTTTTCTACAGCTCTAGGGATTGAATGCATCTTCTGAGCCTCTTGAAAGCATCCAGTTTTACATTCACCACATCCTCTAGTGTGCTCATGCGGTCCTCTGGCTTAATTTGCTCTCATTTATTCTTTAACATCAGCTATGCATATAGTAAAATAGGTTAGCTCTTAGCTTCAGGCATTTCTGCCTTTACCTATTTTCCCAGAGAAATTGTCCTACTTTGAGGTCAGTTTTGCTGGATGTAATAATGCTATTGCACCTGTGGGTAATCTGAAAAACTGCAGCGTAACTCTGTTTCTCTCCTACACAGTTCTGAGGCCTCTCATCTACTGCAGCTTTTCCCCCCCAGCAAATATATTCTCTAATAGCTTCAAAGCTTAGCTGTCATGTAGCGTAATTTTCCCCAGGTGATCCCAATATTCTCCTCAGGTGATTGGATAAAATAAGATATTGACACTAGAAATACATTGAAAAGTTGGATTGTCAGGAATCCCCTTATTAAACAGGATTGAGAAGGCTCATCTGATATCCTGTGTATTAAGAATATACCCACCTTCTCCACTGAGATGTTTTTTAACACAAATCACAATTGGATATTGTTAGACTCTCATAAAAGCTGTGCATCTCTTACAAAAATGAAATGGTTGAAAATATTTATAGCATTCTTAGAGGAAGTATTTTTGTCAGCCCACTAGGGGAGATAATATACTTTCACATGCCATAAAAATATATATTATATGGCAAGAATTTCTCAAGTCACTATTGATTTTGGGCGCCTGTGTTTTTAGGTGCCCAACTTGAGACCTCTTGAAGGGGACCAAGTTTCCAAAAGGGCTGAGCGCTCATGCTCTGAAAATCAGCACATGGCATCACTTTAAGTGCATGCATGCACCCATTCCTAATCAGCAAAACATTTAAGCATGAAATTGAAGTCAACGGGACTTAAGCACGTGCTTGAAGTCAAGCATATGTTTATTGCCTTTGCTGAATGGGAGCTATAATGAGTCATGGAAGCTCCAGATCTTGGAGATGAGAGAGGAGGAGAGAGGGGGAGGAAAAGAGGAGGCTGGGTTAGGGTTGGAGTATAACAACAGAAAATTTAAATTCAGTGGGTAGTAAAACAGCCACAATCATTAAAAATGATTCCAGCACATTCAGGCCAGGAGACCAGCTTCAGAAACTTGGTAGAGTTGACTCGTTGAAATAATTATCCACTTGTTTTGCAGACTTCTTACAGCCATGGAATAGGGCAGGAACAGGCTTTTCTGGGAGAATTCCACTTAGCTAGTTGGGCTGGATATGCCATAAAGACAGGAAAGGCATCCACTGGTATCAGTGCACTCTGGATGAGGCCCTAGATGTATCAGAACTGAAATGCTATGATGCAGTAATTGACTTCAGTGGTCTTTGGATGAGGTCACTAATCCTGCCCATCTTTGGGGTTTGGCTGAAGTTTTGATGATGGTCCTGGATAGCTCTTATTTCACCCAAACCAGTTCATCCGTCTCTGTTTGGACCACTGCTGGCCTCTTCAAGAAACGTTAGAAAGAGTGAAAGGTTGTCAACATGAAATATGGCTCCCACTTTGTAATAGTGTTGACAGCCACACGAGGAAACAAATATCCTTAATATCTACAAGGCATCTTTCATGTGGGATGGCCTTTTATAGGTCAATCCGAGTGTATGTGCACCTTGCATTATTATTATACATCTCCAGTGGCCATTTGAATTATGGAGATAATTCACATACTAGAAGGGATTGGTATTTCTTAGAGCTGGATGAATACTGCAAAATAGTTTGAGAGATTATTTACTCAAATTTATAACTGAGTTTGCTTGGACATGCTTATGTCTTTCTTCTGTCTGCTTTCTGGAATTCAGTTTTCCTGTCATGGATACTCACAGAAAGGACATGTCAGAGTTTCATGTAGAAGCATTTGCAGAAAGCAAATTTGAAATTTACCACAGAAGTTCTTATTAGACCTTGCCAACTTTTATAGATTTCAAAATACAGATGAAAAAAATTATCAAAATTTCACATTTTGAAGACAAAGCTGGGAACAAGGAGGAGCATCCATGAAATTTTTTCCCTTTTATTTTACCAATTTTCTTTTAATTAACTCAAAAACTCATCAATATTTCAATGAAAAAAAAAAACAAGAAAACATGTTCAACAAACATTTTATGATTTTTTCCCTTTATTTTCTGACCAACTAGAGTGTTACACTCTCATCAAAACAGAAAACTGAAACAATACTACATGATTTATGTGACCAATCTCAACTAATTAGCACAGGTCAAATAGCAAGGCTTGGAGAGAACTGCTTATGATCAGTTCAGTGTGGGGGAAAAAACTACCAAAACAAAAAAAATTGGATAATTTCAAATAACATATCAAGAAATCTCACTCTCAGAGATATTGTGCAAGTGAAAAAAGTGCCCAAATCCCTGTGGCATTGTGATCTATTTATGCAGCTCTAATATTTGTCAAATTGTATTTTGAGTCCTTGTATATACCAAGAAAAAAGGGGAAGCGATGTGGTGGAGCAATGAGAGTGGTAGACAGGGAGATAAGATATGTAGTTGCCGTACCTCTTGGTGCCAGAGACTGACTATGTGACTTTGGGCAAGTCATATAACCACTCTGTGACTCAACTTTCAGTTGTATAAAATGAGGTTAGCAGCTTACCCGCTTTGTAAACACTTTGAGATGCTCTGTGCAGTGCAAAGTTTATATTATCTGTGCAAATTCCCTGTGTGGGGAACAGTGTCTGTTTCAGTTTGGGCAATCAGTGCAAACTGTACAGAACACATTAGGGGCATTAGTGATGGACGTCTGGATGTACATGCAGGGCCAAACCCATCAATGGTGTAAGTGGTTGTAACTTTATTAGCATTTGTGGAATTGCTCCTGCTTACGCCAGCTGTGAATTTAGTTTGTGAAGTTATTGGGTGTGATTTTCAAAAACTTCTAATGTACATAGGTTTCTAACTCCCCTTGACTTTCAGTGGGGGGTTGATTGCCTAATTTCCTCAGGCACTTTTGAAATTCCCACTTGATGCTTAGGGCCAGCATTTTCAAGCCTACATGGAAAAAGTCTGGATCTTAATAAATCCATTTTACCAAATAAAAGTGGCCTTATTTACAGGAGTGCTACGTACGTCATCCTATGTGCCACTGTAGTCAACGCTCAGCGATTTTGCACAATAAGTCATTTCTATTCAGGATTGAGGAAAATAACTTTTAACACCCAAGTTTGAAACTTTAGGCTTCTTTAGATCTACATAAGAACAGCCAGACAGCGTCAGACTAGGGGTCCATGTAGTCCAGTATCCTTTTTCCAGCAGTGCCCAGTAGCAGATGCTTTGGAAGAATGCCCATAATGAACAATTATCAGATAATATGCTCTTGAGCGGAAGTTTCTTATTCACCTCCGTCAGCTAGCTTGTTTTCTTATGATCTGAAACAAAAAGGTTTATAGCCTTTTCAAAAGAAAAACAATGTTCTATCAAATGTATTTATGGGTATTCCCATTATCCATACAAATGCCTACACTTAATTTCTCTGTTGGTGTAAATCCATTGAAGTGGAGTTATGCCAGCAGAGAATTTGGCCCTTAATCTTTTTTTGAATCCTACTAAGTTCTTAGCCTCAGTTATATCTTTTGGCAATGATATTTAAACCTTGGAAAGCCACAGTGGTTGCTATCATAGGCATCATTCATCACAAGTCTGCAAATGACCCCCAGTCCTTTTTAAATTTCAGAAATATTTCTAACACTCCTGGGTTCTTTTGGAACTTGGAAATACTAGTAGTGCAACTATTCTTGGCTGGACTAGTGTGGAGGGACAAATCAGGGATGAAATCCTGATCCCAATGAAGTCAATCTGAGCTTTACCATCGACTTCAGTGGGACCAGGATTTCACTCCAGGAGTGAAAATACACAAGTGTTTCAACCACATAGGGTGGGATAGTTAAAAAGGTGGTGGTGAGAGAAGATCCCTCCAATGATTGTGCCTATAGAAAATACTGAAACTAGCATGAGGGAGGCTAATTTTTCAGTATTTCTAACTCAGCCAAAACCAAGGAGGACTGTAAATCTCACAATCTTTATCAGTCTTAAGGATCCCTCTCCCCACTTTTCCCCTTTCTCACAACCTTGTTACTTGTAATAATAAATGGCTGTACATCGTTTTCTTTCTTTCTTTCCCCTCATGCACCTTCAGGTGCAGAGGGCCTCCACCAGTTTCCACCATTCATTTTGATCTTCTGCTGGTCCTGTTCAAGCTTCTGAGTATCGTGCTTATGGATCTGGCTTCTTTCTCTATTGTTCTGGATAACGATTCTCTAGGTCGCCATCTTTGTATTGTGTGACCATACATACAGTTCTCCAAATTGTCTAGGACATATAACATCAGTGCAGCAGGTGGCCTATTTTGTGCCTGTATATTTCTTGAAATATGGCATGTTTCCAGAAAGAGGAATAATATCCCATCTCAATCCTGTGAGCTGCAGTGAGTGGAGGGGGCCGAAATCCAGAACCTTCCATGTAGACTAATGCACCAATGAGTTGTTAGGAAGGATTACGCTGGGCTTCAGAATCAATGACTGAGCCATTTTCAATGTATCTGTAAATGTTCTCTGATTCCCAGTGCTTCTCTCACAAACCAATTTCCTGCCATTATTTGCCACAATAACTTCAAGGAAATGAAGGGGTTAACTTGATTGTTCTCATTTAAAATCTTTGTGCAAAGAAAGCTCTAACTTCCTGCAAATACGGATGCATCACTTATCTCAGTAATTCTTCTGAGAATAAAAGACTCACATTTAAAATTTAAATTTAAACATAAAAAAATAAAATAAATAAAGGGAATTGATTGCTTGATTATGGCTGATCTTTCCAAAGTGCCTGTGAATTATAATCTAATATTAAATGATGTATAATTAATGGTAGATAATGTCAGTTCCTCTCTCAAGGGTCACAGTTGTATTTTGGGTTGTGTTTTTTTCTTCTCTTTTTTTCTTTCTTTCTTTCTTTTTTTTAAAAAAATGTAACACCTAGTTGTGTGCAAAGTGGAAACACACGGCGGAACAGCCACCAACGCAAAATCAATCAGCAGGAAGAGAGTTGCCAGAACTTGACAGACTTCACCCCAGCCCGTGTGCCCAGTAACCTGGACATATTCACAGCCTACAACGAAACACTACAGTGCTCCCACGAATGTGTCAGGACACCAATGCCAGTGTACACAGAGGAGATGTTACACTCACCCACTGATTATAAAACAACTTTCAATGGAAACAGGTAAGAAGGCATTGAGCAGTCTCTTACCCAACTGTCTCTCATTCATATGTACATTTAGAGGATTCAAATTTATTTGTGGTTAAAAAAAAAACTCCTTAAGCTATTACATTCAAGTTATTATTTTGATACGTAGCAGAAATTCCAATTAATAAGAGATATTGACAAAATCCAGTAGTGAAGGAAATTGGCACAGTTGGATTCCGATGGTTCTTTAAACCATCATGCGCATTTTCCTTCCCATGTTTAACTAGTCAGTTACTTACGTTTCCTAGTGACGAGTCTGGTTTGGTTAGCACCAGGAATACCAAACTTCTCAGTCTTCAAAATAAGGACAAATGATTACTTATGGCTTATGTGATCCAGAGCCATAGGACATTGATTCTTTCAAATGCCTGTAAAATGGCAGTTTTAAGTACTGCTATTGCCTTTGCAATAGCAGCTAGGCTCACCTGGAGCACATCTTGTTAAGCTGTGCTGTTGTGTAATACCACACATTTTTCAACTCCTGTCTCCAACTTCCAGCAAGGAAATTTACCTCAAATCTGTCTTCCAGAATTTCTATGCTGCTTTCTTAAGTGGCACCTGGCAAGATGTTCAGATTTAAATGAGGAAGTGATTAACACAAGAATAGGCTGCATGGATCTATTTTATCTCGTATGAAATAATGATACATTAATAAGGGGGCATAAGAGGAATTGACAGAATATGGAATTAAGGATTTGAGCCACCCTTGTGTATGTCTGTTGTCTGTGTGGAAAGTGAAACTGATTGGAGAACTTGGTAAGTTATCTCTACCCACAAAGAAATACTAAGAATGTTAGTTAACCAAAGGGTTAATTGCATGGGGCGCTGGGTATGTTGCTAGTTTTGTCTGTGTTTTTTAGGAGGAGGATTTTCACTGTTGATTGGTGCAGAGATTTTCCAAAATTGCTCCGCACAGTAAATGTATGTTTGCTGTCAAACCTAGATAACTATTTATTGGAAGTGAAAAAAATAATAACAATTCCCCCCGAAAAAAAAAACCTTCTTCAAATGTATAACCATGATGGACTCTAAGAGGTAGTTACGATAAAGTCCTTTATCCTAAGTGCATGAAGAGCAGAAGTCTAAAAGCAAATAATTATAATAAACATTTTTTTAAATATCTTTGTGTGTGTGTGCGTGGAATTTTGCTAGCTTTCATATTCTGGGATTTCCTCCAATCTTGGGAGGCAGAGAATTGGCAAGGATTTTCAAACCATTTCATTGAGTGTATGTATATGTTAATTCTCACATGAACCCCAGCCACCAATGCTGGGGCACAAGGGGAGATTTTTGTTCTGTTTTCCTGTCCTGTCTATGCATGGTGCTGATCACTCTCAGTGTCTATTGTTTGCACTGCTATTAATGCTGTCCATTGGTATATGAACTTTGGTTGGAAAGGGTTCATTGCTTTTTTGTCTTAAGGTAATGCTTTGTTGGAATATATTGGCCTCCACACTTTTCTCTGAAGCCTGATTCAGTCTGAGCAGTCACTTTATAAGTAACTAACAATGGGAAAGTCATATGTTCTCCCAGCAATAAACCAGCTGTCCCCTTTATGTACTGCATTTTTCCAGGTGACCAATCTCTGTGTGTCATTCCAGAATCGGGACGATAATCATGCACTGCAGCTGGGAAAAACAGGAAAGTAGTTCAGGAGAAAAGGAGAGAGAAAATAAATATTTTTAAAAACATGGAGATACTATGACTCATCTTTGGACTGTCTAAGACTCCCCAGATTTGCATCCTTAATTGGCTTAAGAGTTATTTTATTTCAGTATTTTCCATTTCCGGTGAAAACACATGACATTAAAATTCATCTTCTTCTTTGTACAACTCTCAATTGCCAAGGCCAATAAGCCCATTCAAAGCATTATTTTAGAGAATTTTTTTCCTCTTTAAAAAAAAAAGAAAAAAAAAGAAAAAGAAACGCTAATTTTGGCAGCAGGCCTGAGTAGGCTTGCTTGTTGTGTGTTACGTACCAGCACGCGCAAGCCCATTTTTCTGCTCGCTGCAGACCCTCTTCTTCTGATCGGCATCTAATTCCTGTGGCCTTTGTGTCTGAGAAATGGTTTGAAATCTCCTGCTGACTGGCCGAAGTCTGTTTTACTTCCTGGGGGCAGGGCAGACGCCATGTGTCTATTTCCTGGTACGTACCACTCTTACAAATTCTTTTCCAACCACCCCACCTCACATAACTGTGAACATTTCTGTGCATAGCAAGGCGTCCTTCTCCATTGTTTCCCTGTTTGATGCTTACCAGATAGCTGATTCTTTTCAAAACATTTGACTTGACCTAGGGGCCCTGTGCAGGGGATGGTAAATGTCTTGTAAGATAAAAGGGGGAGTTGGTACCAAAATTACTTTTCCATTATGGTGAATTAGAGGTGGACCTGAAATGAAACCCCAGAAACCCGTGGATTTCATGGAATGATGGATGGTCTCTCGCTCTTTAGAGGGCCAAACCAGAACACTCTGATGAAAGCACCCTTAAACTTTGGATGAAGGTCGCCTCTGGGTCCAGAGTGTGGTTTCCATGCGGAAACCCCTCAAGAACTGGTTTGCTTTCAACAGATGTTGTGAACATCCATGCTATTAAATGGCCTCCCTTTGTGATTAACCTTTGGTTGCATTTGGGAACTCCAGAGACGGCACATATTCTATGCATGGTGCTTTGATAACCTAGAGCTCACCTGTCTGGGATTTCGGAATGAGCAACCTTTTCATGCTTCCTCTGCAATGGTAGTGACAAAACCCTTTTCTACCCTGCAGGAAATCATATCTGCCATCACAGTCTGTCTGTGGAGTCTGAGCATAGCGCTTGGACGTTGATGCACCCGAACTAGCATAAAAACATTTTTTGCAGCTCTCTCCCTCTCTCTTTTTTTGGTTTTTTTTAGCTGGTGCCATTTCCTCCTCCTTTTCTTTCTTTTGAAGGTGGCATTGCAGATAGCAGTGGAGGAAAAGCAATTAGGATTAACTATGTGGCATTTTACTGTAGGGCAGCAATGCCTCCAGTTTGAGCCATACGCTCAGGCAAATTAATTGGTCAGTTCCAAATCCCTGCTGTAATGAATCACATATTCATTCTAAATGAAATTTCCAACCTTCCCTAACTGCAACTTTCTCGAAATAACCTTTTTAATACGATGCTCAGTTTTTGAACACAAAAATGTAATTAGATTAGAATGGAAAGAGAATAAAAAGTTAATAGTCTCTGCTGTGGCTTGGTGTGGTTTTGCCTGGACAGGCAAGGTGAAATGTGCACTTGTCTAAGTACATTGATTAGGACAGTATATATCAGACAGCAAATATTTTATGAGGATTCTCCTCTCAGTCTTTTCTCTTTGTCTGCAATGCTATAATTATCATGCTGATTAAAGCTGCAAATGACACTCCTTTTGTAGTTGGAAATGAACAGGGTGACCAAGAACCTGGTTTATGGCTGGAGGAGTTTCATTTTTGTTGTGGTAAAATCTCTGTACCAATCAGAGCCAGATGGATGCAGGGCTTTTCCATTACATTAGAAAGACAATGTGATAAACATGCTATCCCTTGTGAGCTATCACTACCCCCCACATCCTCCCCATGACATGTCTGGGCCTTGAGTCAGTAGTGGGAAAAAGTTCTTTCCCACATGAGCAGGAATTCTTTGCCAGGGGGCACAGAAGGTAGACCTGAACAGGCCAAGCCCCTGCTTCACTAACAAGGTGGGTGGGAGTCAAATTACAAAACTCCAAATCCCAACTCATTAATCTTCGCACAGGATGCATCGATGCACCAAACATTTTATTTTCCAAAGCAGGTGTTGGCTCATGCTGCAGAATATTTCTGGAGATGCACAGAGAGCGCTGGGGACTGCAGTTGGATTAACCAGGATGAGTTTGACCTATAAGTCAGACTTTGCTGTGTTTAAACCCAAAGCAGGGGTGGTTTAGTTCCGTGCCCCTTATTATCCAGCCCTCCAAATTCAGTGGGGGTAGAGTCTACAGTTCTGGACTCCATCCTTTTTTTAAACATTCCAATAGTGTCATGATGATTTAATCCCAAATGAGATCCTAACTCATGCATAGCCCCATTAGCCTCTATGGGGCTACTTACAGATATAAGGGTCTGCAGGACTGGGACCTTAATAGACCAAACTGAATACTTTAAGGTTCCCAAGTCACTACCTAGGACAACGTGTTCTTAGAATAAGTTGCTTGATTGGCTATACTGAGATACTTAACTTGGGAATTGTTACTTGTCATTATTATTCCACTGTGCTGTCACTTGACAGACCCTTCAAAGTGCAGTGAGAAACAGTCAGCTTGAGACTGTTTCCCACCTCCTATTTCTAGGACTGTATGTGGTGGAAAATGTATTTAAAAATTCTTGCTGACTTCAGTCTGCAGCTATCTGCTGCAGGTGTGAATATCTTCTTGGCTGAATTTGATAGTACTAGAAAAGCAGCCTGAAGTTGACTGAGTTGACGTCAACCAGCTGCATCTCAGTAGAGTTGGGAAGACTTACTAGAGAGAGCCAAACCATTTACAAGGGCTGGATCCTGCATTCTTTTTTCCAGAGCACTTAAACCTCTTTCACTGAGACTTTGGGTGTGTAAGAAAAGCAGGACTGGACCAAATGTGGCATGATCCAGGCAATCCGCAGGGCATTGTTCGACATCCAGTACTAAAAGTCGCCCTAAATCATACTTTCATTTCTGGAATAATATAAATTATATCAGACTGAACATTTGTAGCACCTTTCCTCTGAGGAGCTCAAAGCACTTTACAAGTGTTAATTAATTACACTTTGGAGCACTCCTGATTGATAGGTAGCTGTTACTATTATTATCACAATACACAGATTTGGAAACTGAGGCACAGAGAGGACATGTGGTTAGAGAGAGAGATGGTGACAGAGATGTGTGTCTGCACAGAGCTTTTGTTAATTAGCTGAAATCAGGTGAAACAGCTAGTTCAGATGGAAAGTTGAAAAGCAGATACTGAATACTCAAAACACCACCAGCAGTGAAAAAATTGTGAGCAACTCAGAGGTTGAAATATGTTCTCATAAAACATAAGCTGAATGTGAATAAGTTAGGACAATGAATAGTAATTGTGATCTGTTCACAAGATATTTGCAAACCAAAAAGTGTGAAATTTGATGAATAGTTCACCTAGTTCCAATTACAAACTTGGAAAGCAGGCCAAGTTTGTGAACCTCTGTGGTTTGCTAATTTAGGAGGAATTTCTGGGGAACTTGGAACAGATTACGATTTCCAGTGGAACGACAGAGGTTTTACATGGGTTTGACCTGGAACCAGACAAAACTTGGCTGATTTGATTGAATTTATTGTTACTCTTCAGCTTTGTTCAAAGCTGAAAATCAGAGAGAGTATCTCAGAGATAGAAACTGAATGGTTTTGCACAAACTCTTGTGAATCAAAATTTGGTGTTTCACATGGTTCCTGTCCTGAATCCTGGCCTCCTGCTTTGTTTGATTAAAGAGCTTGGAATGAGATCATATAAAATTCTATAAGGCTCATCAATTGCTGATTTAATATGTACACAGGGACTTTTCAGAATGCAATATATAAATATTACACACAGATTACAGTGCATTAATTAAATAGCATTTGTACAGAGTTATGTAAGTATTAAGCATCATTATTATATAAGTGACTATTTGAGATTCTAAAATGTTTAGAAGTATAGTAGGGTTGATATTGCTTCAGCTTTCAAACAGAGTAGGTAGAAGTCACAGCACTTTACGGTAATTCTCTGCTTTGAAAACTGCAGCCTGCTGCTGTGATGCCCTCATTCTGCCTAACAACAGCAATTTTTTGTATTAATATTAACAGATAATGAGTCATCATAAAATATGCAGGCTTGTCTTATGAGAAATAATAGCATTGTGTACACAGACTTGCTACAAGAGACTAAGTATTCTAAAGAATCTAGTTAATTAAGACTTCAGTGCTTTACATGGTTGAAAGCTAATATTTCTGTAGACATCTTCCAGCAAGAGAATTGAACAGATTGCATTAAAAAAGCTCAAATCAATTACAAGCCACCTGTTTTTTCTGGTTACAGATAAAGAATTGGGGAAGGGGCAAAAGTTAAATTGGGCTCCCATCTCCCTAGGGACAAGTTCTTGATAGTCTTTGTCTTTCTCTTTTAGGAAATATTTTTCATTTGGGTGACCAGGGAACAGAGAAAACATACCAAAACAAATACAGTGTGCCAGCAACGTACCGTTATGCTCCAATCCTGCAAGGAGCAGAGCACTCGGGCTATGTTGAACACAACAGCACGGCTCATGTGCTTAAAGTTAAACATATGCTTAAATGCTTTGGTGGATTGCGGCAAGATGTTCAGCATCTTGCACGTTTAAACCCATACTGACCAAGGACATCAATCAGTAGCTTGTGGTCTTAAACTAAAGAGTGAGCGAGTTTAAATTAGAAGCATTTAAAAAAAAAAACCCCCAGAGAATCATCTTCCTATCAAAGTCATAGCACCTTTAGAGTCCCAAGAAGAGGTCATTGAGACACCAGCAGGGACATTATCCCCGCTGCATGACAAATCTGTTCCTAACACTGGGATTAGAGACCTAAGTCAGTTCTACACCAGACACTTTTGTCAATACAGCACTGTCAGTGATGTGTGGTTAGAGTTTGACACCAGCAAAAGCGCTAGTGTAGGCGTAGTTATACCAGTAAAAGTGCTTTTGCTGGTATAGCTTATTTTGCTCACAGAACCGGTATAAGCTATGCCAGGAAAAGCACTAGGTTCGACACAGTTGTATCAGTGTAAGAACATAAGAATGGCCATACTGGGTCAGACCAATGGACCATCCAGCCCTGTATCCTGTCTTCCGACAGTGGCTGTTCCCAGATACTTCAGAGGGAATGAAAAGAACAGAGAAATGTAATGAGTGATCCATCCCGTCATCCAGTCCCAGCTTCTGGCACTCAGAGGTTTAGGGACACCCAGAGAATGGAGTTTAGTCCTTGAGTCCATCTTGGCTAATTGCCCTTGATCTGTTAATAGAAAGCCTTCAACATGATCGACCTATCCTCCATGAACTTATCTAATTCACATAGGAACCCAGTTATACTTTTGGCCTTCACAACATCCCATGGCATCAAGTTCCACAGGTTGACCGTGCATTGTGTGAAGAAGTATTTCCTTATCTTTGTCTTAAAACTACTGACTATTAATTTCATTGGGTGATCTCTGGTTCTTCTGTGAAGGGGTAAATAACATTGCCTTATTCACTTTCTCCACACCATTCATGACTTCATAGACTTATATCATATCCCACCGTAGTTGACTGTTTTCTAAGATGAACAGTTTCAGTCATTATAATCTCTCCTCAGATGGAAGTTGTTCCATACTGCTAATCATTTTTTGTTGCCTTTCTCTGTACTTTTTCCAATTCTAATGTATCTTTTTTGAGAGGGGGTGACCAGAACTGCATGCAGTATTCGAGGTGTGGGATTTATATAGTGACACTATGATATTTACTGTCTTACCTATCCCTTTCCTAAGGGTTCCCAACATGCTGTTAGCTTTTTTGACTGCTACTGCACATTGAGCAGGTGTTTTTAGAGAACTATCAGCGATGATTCCAAGATCTCTTCAATGAGTGGTAAAAACTAGTTTAGTCCCCATCATTTTTGTATGTATGCTTGGGATTATGTTTTCCAGTGTGCATTACTTTGCATTTATCAACATTGAATTTCATCTGCCATTTTGTTACCCAGTCATGCAGTTTTGTGAGATCCCTTTGTAACTTTTCTCAATCAGCTTTGGACTTCGCTGTCTTGAGTAATTTTGTATCATTTGCAAACTTTGCCACCTCACTGTTTACCCCTTTTTCCAGATCATTTATGAATATGTTCAAACACTGGTCCCATTACAGATCCCTGGGGGACTCTGCTACTTACCTCTTTCCACTGTACTATATAAGTGCTTTTTCAGGTATAGCTTATTTTGCTCAGGGAACTAGCATAAGTAGTACTGGCAAAAGCCCTGTTTTGTTGGTATAAGCTGCATTTACACTAGGAGAGTTTGCTGATATAACTTATAATAGTATAGCTATACATTAAACATTTCCTAGTGTGGGCAAGGCCTTGCCCTGTAAACTGGGATGTGACAACCTGATCCAAAGCTTATGGAAATCAGTGGGAATATTTCCGTAGAGTTCAGTCATCCCCAGGACTTGATGGACATACATGTAGCTATGAAGGATGGGAGGAGATGCAGATATCTATGTTAGTGATGAGATGGCAAAAGGCACAACCTGCTAGAGCCATCTTGGGTCTGTGGATGTGACGCTTCACAAACAAGCAGCTTCAGAAACTGTTTGTCTTTGACCCAAACTCCACTACAGTTGCATGCATTTTTTTTATTGAGTTTGAATGATATCAGTAAGATGTTAGCATTAGAGGAGAGAGGTGAATATCATCCTTCTCTCTCTTTTGATATAAACAAAGAGAAGAGAAGCAAACAAATATCTCAATCCTCAGTAAATACTTAAAGTAATTGTAAAGAGCCACATTTTTGCCCTTGGATATAACTGTCATGCATTTGCTCCAGTGTAACAGAGGGCAGAAATTGTACTGCAGTGTGTGTTTAGCATGAGATGTCTGTTTCATAAAGGTTGAATCAAAGAAAGACTAGTCTTGTGGTAAAGGTACTGGACGGGCACTCTAGAAACCAGGGTTCAAGTCCCAGCTCTCTCACAGCTGCCTAGTGTGGTCTTACCAAGTCTCTTTGCCTCAGTTCCCCTGTATTAAATGGACATGATGGTGCAGCCTTTGTCTGTCTTGTCTCTTTAGGAGGTAAGCTTTTTGAAGGTAGGGACTGTCTCTTACAATGAATTTGTTTAACATCCAGCACAGTGGGGCCTTGATCTCTGCTTAGATCTCGACATGCTACAATAATTAGTAAGAAGGAAGGTGTTGGAGGACTCTTTCCTCTCCATTCATTCACCTTAGTGAAAGTAATCATTACGGAGGAAAGACCCTTTTGATTTAATAAGAAAGTTATTGTCTTTTAGATAAATATCAATTAATTGTGAAGATTTAATTAAGATTTAATAACCAAATGAGATATGTATCTCTTACATGGCCGTTAAGCCTCTATAAATATATTTTAATTATGATGTAGTATTTATTTAACATACAATCTTGTCTTCTTAAATCTAAATTAAATACATATTTGAAGCATTTAAAGTGTTATGAAAATTTCACTCATGCACACACGCATGCACTCAATACACATCATAAGAACATAAAACCAGCCATCCTGGGTCAGACGAATGGTCCATCTAACTCAGTGTCTTGTCTTCTGACAGTGGCCAGTGCCAGATGGTTCAGAGGGAATGAAGAGAACAGATCATGTTTGCATACATATGCATTCTCAATTATATGCAAAAATTACACATGTACATGCATCACAGCCCACATGCAGAGGTATGTGGGACTCATGTCTATACACATGCATATCCACATGCAGTCACCGCATGCATGCATACATATGTATATACATATACATACAAAGCCCAGAACTGTGCTCAAATGAGATATTCACACATAGACATACATAACAACACACATTCATGCCAACACATGTATGCGCATATACACAAAAACACACATGCATACTGTATGTATGGAGCACATACATGCACACACACCCACACAAACATGCTGTCATTATTGGAAGCAACTATTACCGTATAGAAGACTTAAAGATTATTATGTTGCAAGAGAGCTTTAAGAAGAGGACAAATAAACTGCTGAAGAGAAATTTCAACAGGATCTCTATTGTTGATGTTTAACCAGTTTTCTATGGATTCTGTTAGAGCATTTAAACTTTAGAAAATCTTGTTAGTGTTCATATTCCTCTCATATTCCCTTGAATAAGAAAAGTTCTAGAATTTAAGGATGATCAGAAATAAATTATGTTTGGAAAACATATTGAAGAGATAAAAGTGTAAAATAAGGAACAGCTAAGCCTCTTAGTCATTTCCACTGTTCACGAGAAGCATCTCTATCAACACAATTTCTAGAAAGCTGCCCCCTAACGCAAAAGGCTTTTCCCCCAAAACACACTCAAGTTTTAGGTGAGCTGTACAAATCTAAACCTTTTCAAGAGCTGTTTAAGCGGATAAACCAATCTGAAATGCTTGTTTAAAAACAACAGTTGTGCTATCTCAGTCTCATAACAGAAATATGCAATACTACTGCTTGTGATGTGTGACCATTAACAAGGTTTGAGGATCCAGGATTATACTGGGTAGAACAGAGAGTCTGAGTACATACTCAGCCACAGAGAATCTAGATATGGGTTCCTGGTTCTAGATTCAGTTCTTCCCCAGCCCCTGTACACAGTACCCTCAAAAGTAGATGACTATGGCCCCTAAGGCATTGTTCATCAATTGAGAACAGCCAGTGCAGTAGCGTTTTGCCCTGTTCCCTCCCACCACGCCCCTCAGGACAGGAATTGCAGAGTTAAGTGATGCAGGAGCTGGCTGTCAGAGGGATTCCACTGTTTTGCAGATCCCTTGGCCCACAAGAGAAGTACAAAAGGGCTGACTTGCAATTGAGAGCTGACCCCAAAGTGTGGGGGTATTTTAAGAACATTATCCAAAATAGCCCAACTTCTTGATTTTGTAAAGTTGGATTGGAAAGCACATGGCAATATGCATCCTACTGAGACCTTCAATGTGTACGGCTTCTGGTGTGATCAGAAAAATCATCAGAAAAGATTTTCTCAAGGTATTTGAATAGTCAGATAATTGTGGATGCATGGTAACTCTCCGTTGAACATCAGGGCTTCCCTGGCTCCCCAGGCTCCAGGAAAGCAGCAGAATCTGCCTGCCACTGGCCAGCAGGCTTGGCCTGTGCATTGACATCAGGCTGACTGTGTGGCTGTGTGTTTACAATATGGATTTTTCTGCTCAGCAAGCTTGACTAAATGAGGAGCACCAGGTCCTCTTCCTCATGTTTCCCTGCAGTCCTTCAACTCTGGACAGTTGTAGCTTTCCAGCCAGCCATGGATTCCGTTTACTCATGAAGTAATGAGTCTGGCAGCCAGGTTACTTTGTCCTTCACTGGAGGAGTCTAGTATGAAGGAAACTGGAAACTGAGTTAATACTCTGCCGTGAATGCAGGAAAGCTACAGCAGGCAAACAAATGGAGTGGCATGCATTTTGGATGCAACAGCATTAATGGAAGCAGGAGCCCAGAATATCATTTCTGTGTGATGCTCAGTGATTCTTTTTGCAGTAAGACTAAATGTCCCAGGTTGGGCAATTGAATATATCCCTAACATGGTGCTTTGGCCATGAACTTTTACCATTGGGACCATTTTCATTTACATCCATAAATCTTAATGTGGGTCTAAGTTTCATGAAAGATGGGCACATCCAGCATCTTAAGAGGATAAATATGAATAATTATGGTTTTAATGTAGGGAAAAGAGAATAGCCAAGTATTCATGAAAATGTGTGTGCCTAAGACATTACCAAAAAACCCCAATATATTCTTGCCGAATTTACCAGTTATAATTTAATCTTTATTTTTCTTTTCATCCTTAACAGGATTCCATTGGTGAACCTGTAAAAAAAAATGGGTTACCTATACCTACCATTTCTGTTTACCAGTAGGAGACTCAAACAGCAGCACTCTATGGGCCAAATATATTTTTATAAAAATGAACACACCTGTAGGTAACTGCATTTTCAAAGAGCGCATTTATTGGAGAAGAGAAAAAAATGTGCAAACAAAGAACCCTATGAAGAAAGAGAAAGTTAAGAAGAAAGAAAGGAAAAGGACTGAACATCTGGAGTTTGGGATATGGACTGTGATTCTGAACCTGTGCCAATAATACCATTATGTGCCATGTACTGATCTGAAAGACTTCACAAGAAGCTGGAGCTAAGTGAATTATGTGTAGAAATATTACAGAAAACAGGGGTGGGGAATCTCTTCTGATAGAGTCAGTATTTCTGGTTAATATACATATATACATATAGATATAAATATATATATATATATACACACACACACACACAAACACAAACACTTTTTGTACTGTAGCAATTTTTGAAAATCTTAAATGTTCATTTTTAAAAAATTGTGTCATGGGTTACAAATCTGATTTCTTTAACATTCTTAGTGTGAACGAAATAAACTGACGTTTTCTACTTTGGCAGCTTGCTTTTCAAACATACACACACACACACACACACACACATATATATATATTTGAAATAAATTTCCACTAATGAACAAATTATTTACAAGGCCCAGTAAACCATTGATTTTAGAGTATTCCCTGAGAAGGTACTGAAACGCTGTTAAAGTGACAGTTCTCTTGTCTGTTGTAGAATTGCCATGGTGTTAACAAGACCCAGAAGGGATCATGTTAGAGCTAACGGAGAAATGCTTGAAAATGTTCATTTATATGATCAGTAAGTTCTGACAGTTCTCAAAAGAAAGAGAATGATTAGTATTATTTTAGGCTGTTTTGAAAAAAAAAAGCCAAATTGAGAAGTGTTTTGAATATAACTAAAGTATATATGCATCTGGTCTAAAATCACAAAGTGCATTCCAGTTTTTGTGAAATTAAAAAAAAAAAAATCCCCAAATTTAAGCCACAGGAAAGGAATCAGTAGAAGAGTCCATGCACATGGCTTTTCTGATACTTTCAGAGCTTAGCCCAGAACTCAAGTAACAGCACTGCTATGAAATAGCAATGAGCTAGAAGAGCATTCTGTGTTTGGGGTGTAAATTTAAAACCACATGTCATTCCAAGTGACCCAGGTTGATGCTCTTTAAATGGCATGGCTTCTGCTCTGTGTAAACCTTTCAGCCCTGGCCAAGGTTATCAAAATTATCTCATGATATTTTGTTTGTGGTAAAATCAACAGATACAAACTCCCCCTTTCCATTCCCCACCCCCATTCACTAGAAATTGCATCTGTAAAGACACCAAAGTGATCAACTCTCCATAGCACTTTCCAGGTTATGGTAAGATATATGAGTCTGAGAGGATACACTGGACTGGACTGCTGAAAATCCGAAAGCAGAGTCTGAATGGTGTATCAGCACCCGTGTCCATTCATTAGACAATAACTACTGAAGAAGTGTCATGGAAAAGAACAATTGAAACCAGCAGCAAGGGTTACTGTCACTTTAAACCAGGTATAGGTGTAGTGGTTGTCCAGGGAAAAGTAGGGAACTTTTTTGTCTTTTGGATTAATATATTGAGAAGGAGTATAGAAGGAAACCCTGGAAACAGCTGTAAGCTCCCTCTGTTTTATAGAGCCCTAACCCCTATTTGTATATTTATAGTGTTATATCTAGGGGCTGCCAGGGACAAGTTTTAAACATTACTCAGTTTGTGGGAAGATGTTCCACTGTTGACACTGTTGTATTTCGCACACCTCAGTCTCATCTTATCATGGCAAATTATGAATCACCATATTACACAAAGCCATTGCATTAATGATGGGTGAAATAGTATTTTACATCCCTTTCCTTGTTCCTTTATGGAGCTGCTGAGTACTTCCAAAAATATATCTGCAAATATTCACTCTGATTTTTAAATGCAGTCACCATGACTGTGGTTCTGGGTACACTCCTTTGGTGTTTGCTTCCTGTGAACTCCTGACTGATGGAGTTTTGTTGCCACAAAGTGAATTTCTAAGTCAGATGCGAGTTCTCATAGAGACTGAATTTCACATGTGATTTGTGTGTGATTATTTATGTCAGAAAAGCCTCCAGTCTCTTATTTTCCAATAATATATCACATGATTCTTTCAGCATCTGATCTTGAGGAGTTCTCTTTTGCTAAGAGTAGTAAACTATTTGGAACATGTTGACTTATGCACTAAAATTTGCTGTTTGAGGGACTGGAGATCTGATGATTGGCGGTAGTGTAGCAGATGTTGATGTGCTGGATAGCTAGATCAAACCCAATGTTAAGTTTGGCTGTTGTCTTTAATTATGAGGTGTGGGAACAACTAGAACCCACTTACAGCAGCTGATATTTATCCAGCGACTGTTTCTACAGATTGAAAGGAGTCCTGTTGCATGCACATTTTGACAAATAAGTAGGTGAGTCTTCAAAATAGACGTTAGCCAATAGTTTTCATATATCTAAGATCTGCTCCATACATGCCTGAAAGAGGCACCCCCCATTTTACAAATGACTTATCAAACTCCCAAGTCATATAGCTAATTGTTTTTTAGATACTGGCATCTAAATAATTTCAGTTGTCGCATCCACCACAAATATTTTATGTGACCTGACACGTCTAAAATAACAAATTCTGCTCTCAGTGATTCTGACATAAACCTGGTGTAACCAGTGAAATAAAAGTCAGTGGAGTTACTTTACATCAGTGTAACTGAGAGCAGCTTTTTTAACCCAAAGCCCCTAAGTTTTCTTTACAAACTGTTCTCTGAGTGTTGGAATTAGGCAGAGCTACATCTATATTTATACATTAGGTACTAGACTCAATTTCTGTATGACATTCAACATGTAATTATTTTAGAAGAAAGTGAAAACACTCCACATTATACCTAGGTAACTGTGCACATTGCACCTGTGAGAAATTATAACTCATGCAGTCTCTTGTGTTTCTGTATTATTTTCTATCCATTTTTAATGTAACTGTGTTTTGCTAATTTGCTGCTGAGCTCTGAGAAGAAATCTTCCTTGACCTGCCCCACCGTAACATTTATGGGTCTGATTCAGAGCTCTTAGAAGACATTAGAAAGACATTAGAAAGTAACTCTGATGGGCTTTGATTAATGCCCTAAATCCTTTTCCTTATAAGACCAAGCAAATTTGAAGGCTGGTAACATATATAAGAAGCATAATATAGTTTTGCCCATGTGTGCTGTTATATTTTTCCAAGTTAAATTTTATCTGCCATTGTGCTGCTCAACATTTAATGCTCTACATGCTGCTTCAATTTCTCACTATCCTTCACAGGTTTTATAAAAACAACTAATCAGCAAACTTCATCAGCTTGGCGTCCGTTTTACCACCAATATTAACCCCCTGTGTAACCTATTATTAACCTCTCTGCACTGTGCTGCAGCTGTACATTACAATTACGTTTCATAGATCAGTTTTTATTCCACGACAAAACTTTTCTCTTAATCCTATGATCATTTATTGCCTTTGTGCCAGATTCTGGTCCTTTTAAATTGGGTAACACCACTTGACTTCAGTAAGACTGCTCACAGAGTCAGGCGCTGTTCAGGATGAGTTAGGGGATCAGAATTTTTCCCTTAATAATATTTTGCAGGTGCTGTTAGCAAAACCTTTCAGAAAATACAAAGAAATTGTGCTCCCGTGCTAACTATTTCAAACAGCTCCAAGGGTACACGGACATGCTGGATTACGTATACTTCTTCCCCAAGCATTCTGCTGTTGTGGTCTTTTATTGTAGCAGGGTGAAGTTTACTGATCTGCAATTCCAGGCTCTCCCAGGGCTACTGTTTAAAGACTGAAACGTGCTATTGTGGAGGAAGGGGAGGAGACAATGTATGTAGGGAATGAAATCCACTCTGTGCAGAGGCCAGTGCACCACTGAAATCCCATCTATGGCCTACTAAACAGGATGTAAGTAGTGCACAGTCCTTGTTACCTGGTCTCTATACAGAGGAAAATGTCACACCTAAGAACAGAAACTCCTTCGACAGACTTCTCTTGGAAATACAATGTGCGTGTATTCCCTGCTCTTCCTCCATCTCTCCAAAACATTACTGCTGTCAGGGGCAGATACTGTCAGGACTTCCTGCAATCACCAGTGGAGTATTAACCCATGGCCACATAACAGCATGACTTCTACTTCCTAAATTCAAATTCACTGAGGTGCTGTGCTCATCCAGTGTGACATCCCAGATGTAATGATGAAAGCACTGCATTCACAGAAGAGAGGCTTTGAACATACACTAGATTGCTTTAGGAGTGCAGAGAGCTTAATTAACAAGCATAACCAACTAGCCTGTTTTGATTAATAATTCCACTAATCAGCATTATTATTTCTCTCGCTATATAGGCCTCATTCTCCTCTTACTCACACTGGCATAAATCAGGAGTGACTCCATTGACATCAGTAGAGACACAGCAGTAAAGCACTTTTCAGTGAGATGAGACTGAGATCCTCACTCCTCCCCCCCCCCCCAACGCCAGCATGTATTCCTCAGAGTGTAAGCAGTACTTAGCACCATCTAGAAGAGGTATTGGTCACAATTAGCGATATACCTAATAAGAAACACCATTTTTTAAAAGCAAGCATTTAAACCAAAACTTGCATGATTAATGTGATTTTTGGGTGATTACTTTGGTGCAATCTGTTGATTCAGTATATGGGGGCTTTTGTGTTTTGCCAGTGTAAACAGTGCAGCCCTCGAAAACTATCAAAACTCTTCATCACAGAGTATTTGAATTTTCCTTCTTTGTTTTACTTATATAACGTTGACCCTCTTCCAGCTGTGAAGATTGTGTATTGTATCTTTACCCATTGATCTTCTATTTATTTGTCTGTTGGCTGCCCTGAGTAGTATTTGTCGGTATTCCAGTGTAATCCTAATGGCAATTTGACATCATAAAATATATTTCAAATCCCTTATTCCAAAATGTTTGAAGCATTGTTATGTATTTTTGCATCTATGAGTCTGAACTAGACTGTAGGAATATGCCATAGTAGGGAGTGGAGTGGCCAAAACTCCCATGGGATAAGCACCAATAGGAAATCCACAAGAGAGAATACCTCGGACCTCAGGTGACTCAAGTACAATTTCAGATAACAACTTCACGAACCTTCCATGCACTCTGCACAGGGACAGTTTTGATCACTATGAGACCAGACGGTGGCAAAACAAAGCAAAACTACATGCACAAACTTCCCTTATTTGTAAGGACCAACAGCACTTGCACTTTATCAAAGGAATATTCGCTCCCCTTTGTATGCTAAACAAACCAATAAAGGGACTGACCTGTAAAACTGCCAGCAGGAGAGAGAGAAAATTCAAAACTGCAAATACAATGATTCATCATGCAGAACTGTAATGTCCTGGCCTTTTATATGGTCAACTAAAAAACAACAAATTGTGTTTCATTCATTCCTTGTAGCTAATGGAAGCCCAAAAAAAAATGTAGAACTATATGATTGTGTGAGATAGATGCTTATCAATTCTTTTCCTGTTATATTGCAGAGAACACGTTCACCCCACACTCTGTATCTGATGATAGGAGTCAGCAGGTGCCGTCTTCTGTTTAGATTTACATTATGCCTACAGGCAGATTTCTCCATGGGAATCTTATAGCAGCAGTATGCCTTCATCTTTCAATGCATCCCCTTTGTAGGGGGACAGTTCACTTAAACTGTCTCTGCCTCTTTTCCTGGGGATAATAATACTTTCCAAATCTATCTGGCCGGGGTATTGTGAGGATTAATTAGCTGATGTCTGTATCCTGTTTTGAACATGTTCAGCACAATATAAGTGCTAAGTATTCTTATGTCCGATCAGTAGCACTGCTCTAGGGAACGCCACATGGTCTGCAGGAATTCTCAGAGACCACAGCAACGTTAGAGATAAGACACCCATGGCCTGCAGTGATATTCAGATATGTGTACGACACAAGATCTATGTTGTAAGCCAGAAATGTGTGTATCTCATTACATCATATACCCCGAGTGTGTATATGATACACTTAAATATAAATTTTATTTTCATCTCAGTGCATTGCAGATAGAGCAATTCAAACAAAGAACTAGGTTGTTTATCATGCCAGACAATTTCAGTTCACCTCTTTCAGTTTCCATTCAGTTCATTTTATTTGATGAAGAATACACAAATACACTACAACAATTAAGTTGCTATATGCTTCCCAAACTTGTAGAGATCTACTCTCTCTCAGTAAAGGTAATGGGTAGGAGTCAAAGGGTTACTTACACCAGGAAATCCTATTGCCTTGAAGCTAAATCTGCAACATGAACTTATTTGAGGTTCAGAACAGTTTGGTTCGTTTTTTGTGCCAAACCCCTATCCAGGCCTTATCCTGCCAACTGTAACACATGAGCAGGGCCTGATTGCATCAGGAGAAGTTTAAAGGACCAGAGCCTTCCATTTTACTTAGTTCTTGCACAGAAAAAGCTCCCATTGACTTCAGTAGGGATTTTCCCCAAGTAAGAACTGAGCAAAAACTGAGGAAGAACTTCAGGGCTTGAGACCTGTCCTAAAATTCTCTGAAGTCAATGGGAATTTTTAGATTAGGATTTTTGGTCAGGTCCTTGGCCCTCTTATCTACTCATGTTTCTGAACCTTCTGGTGTTATCTGAAAATAGAAGGCAATCCAAGCTTGTGCTTCCAGCCTTACTTCCATTGCAGACAGTCAGACAAGCATCCAGTCTTTTGACTTCTTATGCAGAGCTTCACCAATTACTAGTAGGAAATCGCTTAATTCCCTAGTTTACTGTTATTACAAGATTAATATTTTCAAAAGGCACAAGTGGTGTTAACACCTCGGAAAGATGTGCATCTTTCAGGAATGGCAGGATTGTAGATAAATGCTGTTGCGGTTTTATTGGCCTCCAGCCAAAGTGAAAAAGCATTGTCTTCATTGAGCAACATCTTTGCAATATCCAGACATCTCCTTGTACCTTAAAATGTAGTGGGAGAAATGGCCACCTCTGCCCAGCTGGCAAAATGGCTCAACCAGTTCAAAATATTATTTTAAAGATTCATTTCTATTTACTTCTTTTCCTCTGGCAGCTTGTTCAAGGGAGTTAAAAGATTTGTCAATCAATAAAAATTCTACATGCTATATATATAATTCACCCATACCCTTCAAAAATAATGCAGCTGGAGATTTCATTCAATCAGGTATGAAATATGTAAGAGATTTGCAGACTAGTAAGAAATCCCTCCCCCATTTTAAAAGCCCAACTGGGGTTCAGTTTTTATTGCAGAAGTCACATGATGCTTCCCACACACTCTTTTTTGTATTCACAACGTTTGTAGACACATTTTTAAGAGTGCCATGAGTAGAGATAATTGTTACTCTGAGAAAGAATAAATCTTGCACAAAACATACAGTTAGGGCACAGTTTTCTGATCAAGATTATTTTAGGTTCTGAGGATTTTGTTTTTTATTTTTATTTATTATTGTTATTGCTTGTGAGAACATGTACAATGAAGTTTACAGTTTATTTTCACTTTTGCCAAAATATTTTCTAATGTAAGGAATCTTTTACTTTGTAACCACAGTTTTACATAATGGAGTACCTCTTGTTATTTTTCTGTGAAAATTATATTCTGTATGCGGACACACACATGCACACACACACACACACTATCTACATACACACACACATAAACTACATACATGTATGTGAGTTTATCAGTCTTTAACGGGTTTAAACCATTGTGTCAGTTTAATGTTGTACTTTCCTTTTCTAGGCATATCATGGCCATATTACTAATAATAAATGACAATGGGTTTTCAGAAGGAGTCGAAAGGCTGTGTTTCCATACAGGTGAACTATTTTATCCAAGAGTGTTTTTTAATTTGTTTCTGTATTTCAAAGCTATGTACTTGGAAAGCACTGTATATGCGACCCTATACTAATTTCCCTGTGTATATTTAGTACTCTGATGTTGCTATTAAAAAAACAAGATGAGAAAAACAAGCAGTTTTGACTTTAGGTTCCTATGACCACAACCCTTAAATATTCACTAAAGAAACAAAAAATCTCTTCAAAGGTGTTGCAGATAATTTGAGAGCCTACAGAAATGAATGGTGAAGCAGCTGCTACTGTTTGCCTTATTGTACTTGTGTTGGTAATTTTATTCCTGTAATCAAAAGTTAATGTATAAGAAAAATAGCAAACCATTTTTAAGGAAAGGAAATCACATTTATTCAAGGAAGCAAAAATCAGAAAAAAAATAGCAGCAAGATAGAATTTCTCAAGGCCTGATCCTCAGCCACTGGAAACAACTCCCATTGCTTTTAGTTGGCTTTGCATCAGGCCCTTAATATTCTCCTGTATGTTTCAATAGTCTTTTTTCCCGTGTGGATTAACAAAGATCAAGGGGAGAAGGACAGAGGGCATTCAATACAGCCACTGAAATCACCAACGTTACACAGGCAGAAGGCAGGCACAGAGCCCACTGTTAAATCCTTGGATTCTTATCTGATTCCAGATTGCCAAGGAAAGGGACCCTGAACCTTTGTCGATCTGCCCACAGATGCAATATTTTTAATTTGAATGGCAGAAAAAAAACTATCCCAGTCTATGATGTTCTACCAATGGCTGAGAGCAGCTGGGAGTTCACTCTGGCTAAATATTAAGGGTTGGAACGTCTTCCTAGACTTCTCTCTATAGGCTGTATCTCAGTTACAGTATGTTTCTGGGAGCTTACGCTATACAATTCACCTTTTTCAGCACCATGCCCCAGCCCATCAGGAGAGCTGCCAACCGAGGCAGAAACTTCCTATTAACTTGGTTTTTTTTTTTTAAACTCTAAACTAGATGGGTCTGACACCAAACCCTGCATCCTAATATCTCTGAGCTTCGGCAGATGTGTTCCAGGATCTAGTTCTACGTTGGGTTAGTGTTTACCATCGATCCACCTCCTTTGACATCTTGTATGGTATTACCTAATACAAGGCTAAGGTTCCTAACTATGTTCAGCCCCGTTCCCGCTAGGCATGTTATCATCTCACCAGTCGTGGCATCGCCCTTGGTAGTATCAGCAGAGACCCTTTTGCCAGGGCTGAATAGGAAAGGACACTGAGCTTCTCTCTGGCCACCCTTCGTGGACGTGAAGCATATGGACGGGGATGTGGGTGGAGTTTGACCTGCTTTTCCTCAGGATGCCTCCTTCATATGGATCAGAACAGGACTTGAGCTTCCCAAGCTGTGAATCTGGTACTTTTCAGGTGAAACTCACCCCTGCAGCCAGGATAGCTAAGACCCGTCTCTGTAAGATGCATGGTTGGCTGGCAACAAGAGGCTGATTGATGGCACGATCCGCCTCTCTGCAACACACTGTCACACAGATGTACACAAGCGTCTGTGTGGGCGGCAGTGTACACCTGGCTCGGCTCTGACGGTCTGCAACCTCCACGGTCTGAGGCGTCAGCAACCTTCCCACACAAAACGCCGGGCCCACTGCTGCCAGTCCTACTAGTGCGTGGTATGAGAGGCGGAGGGGTGGAGGAAGCTGGCACCGCTGACAGAAAGAAGGGGTCGGGCAATGTAGAAAGAGACAAGAGCCGAGAGGGAGCGAGAGGCAGAGCCGAGAGGGAGGGAAAGGAGCTCAGACCTGAAGCGCCACATTGATTTCATTCTGTATTTACGGTTTAAATCATTCTCACCAGAACAGAAGCAAAAAGAATAAAGAAAAGTGCAGTTCATCCTGTCCAGGATCATCCCGTCTCAAATACGGGGCAGTTCTGTGGGCCAGGATTGTCACAGGAGGCAGACCAACAGACTGGCTGAGAGTTGTCAGTCAAAAAGTTTTCCCACCAAAAATAATGTGGTTTCATCCAACAAATAAGTTTTTTCCCATCGGAAACGGTCATTTTTTTAATATTTTTCCTATATTGCAATGGGAAGTTTCAAAATGAAATAAAAGGATTTGTTTTCATTCTGTTTCATGTCCAGCTGAACGTTTTGTTTCATTTTGGTTTTCACAAACTGAAAAAATTTGGCAATTTCAAAAGGAGTTGAAGGAAGTTAAGGGAAAATGGAGAAAAAAATAAAAACCCTGGAAACAATTTTTTCTATTGCAGTCAATGGCGAAAAAAAGGGGGAGGGGAAAATGAATTGAAATTTAAAATATTTTTTTATTTTAAAAAAACAAAAAGAGAGAGCGAGAATTTCAATTTGAAACAAAATGAACCAAACATTCCATTTCGTTTCATGTAAAAATTTTCCTGAAAAAAATTTCAAATGTAAAATTTTGAATAAAAACATTTCTTTCAAAATTTTACACAGCGGGAAAAAACAAGTGTTTTGACCAGCTCCATTGACTAAACCGCGTCCTCTTGCATCCATAGTGAGTGCACACCCCATCTCTTTGCATGGACAAAGGAGCTCTTCTGCATGCTGATTGGACAGCTGCTCCCCAGCACAGTAGCACAGCTCTGTATGTCAAAGCCTGTTTGCACACATGACTACCATCAGCAAGAAAGAGATGGGACTGGTGAACATAGCAAGCTGCATACACAGTTTGTGCTTGCCTGGAAAAGCTGTCTCACAACACATAAAAGGCATAAGCCCGCATGATGCGTTATTTTTCTTTGTGACTGTCTTGTTCTCGGAAGCAGCCCGAAGTGTGGAATAGGCAACGCCAGGCTTGGCAAAGGTAAGGCTGCATTTTCATTCTGTAGCAGAATTATTAATAGCCTCATCAATTACTGCCTCGCCCTGCACCCTGCCGCAGCCTAAGCGCTGCAGTAAATTATGCATCTCCCCTCGTGAATGGTTTCTTTCTGCTCATGCTGAATATCTGCAGTTTACACAATGCCGTACAAATTGTCTTTTCCTGTTTTCCCAGCAGTTTTTACTTTCTTTCAGAGTTGTGCATTCCTCAGATGAATGACCGAGAATTAACCTCCCATTCAAAAGGGAAAAAAAGAGTCTCATTAATCCCAAAAAGGCATAATGACCTCAGACAGATTGATGAATGAGGCTCATCACTGCCTTCAACAAGCAGAAACAGTATGGCCATTTTGGGCATTTTAATGCATTTTTTTTAAAAAGGCAACAAAAAAGCCAGGACACAATTAAAATAAACTCATTCACTAACAAGCATGAGCTGAAGTTGGTCTTTTTGCAATGCACCTTAGGGAAACGGTCCAGTTCTTATAGTCATGTCAGGCCTAACGAAGTCTGTGAGGTGCTGACATTTCCAGAAAGGGAGAGTTCTCAAATGGTTACAATTAGAGGCAGAAAAGATCTGCCAAGGCGTTTAGCCTTTCCCCACTGGGCTAATCCAGGATTGTCTCTAGAAATGCTTTCTTGCACCATGCCCCTCCCTGACATCCAGTGGGGCCAATTATGGCTCTATGAAAGACCAAGGAAGAGAACCACTTCTCATGGACATGTAAATAATTCAATGAGACAAGTCCAGCTGTGGGAACTCAAGGGTCCAAACAACTGGGCAGCAGCATGGGGAAGTGCTCACAGCACCCCAGTACAGAGGTTCCCGGACAGGTTAAAGGAGATATTGAGGAGGAAGATGAAAGGAGCAGTCCTATAAAATGCATGGAGGCGGAGGGCAGGCTGACCCTTCTCCTAAGAACTTTGGGTTCAAATTACTTCAGGGGTCAATAATGTTTGCCAGGAAAACACACCCACCCTTCAAGTTGAGCACAGATGGTTCACTAACCAGATCAGTGTTTTGACCCATGCGCAGCCTTTCCCAGTAAATTCCAAGGCCTGGTCCCTATGATCTCAAGGAAGCTACAGGAGGACAGCATAACCAGGAAATCCAAAGCTGTTCCATGCTAGTCCAGATCCAAGGGCTACTCCTTGTAAGTCTCTTAGCAGTGCCATGGAGGAGCTCTACTGCTCCCGTCCCTTGGCCGCACATTAACGAGGCATGCTGCAGAATTAAATTAGCTCTTTTAATGGTAGGAGATAGCTTTTACTTTGCAGCCAATAGTTGAGCTCTGCTGCTTGAATCAAGGGTAGGTCTCTGCTCTTGGCCTGTGGTTTTCTGCCCTCTGAATTTGAGATTAAAGCACATCCTAACGTGCTACTTAGTTACACGCAAGCTCTTGTGGTGTCACGAGATCTCAACGCTTGAGCAATGCACTTGTAGTGCTTCAGATGTCCCTGGTCGGCAGGACACTGAATTAACATAGCCATCCTGCCACTGACGGGACAGCACTAAAAGCATCGCGCATTCACAGCATTCTCATGGGGTTGTTCTTCAGCACGTGTGCTGTTCAGACAAAGCTCCTACTGTTATGGATGAGCCTATGCAATCCACGAGGTCTCCTTCCCCTTGTGTAACATGGGGCTCCACCATTTCAGAGAATCCTTTTGGGAAGGGTTAAAAGTGCCTGAAACAGGGAAGTAATTTACATTTAATAGGAGAGTTATCAAGTTAATTAAACATCATTATGGATGTTTTAAATAAACAGCTATGCATTAAGATAAGCGTCTATTCTATAACTGCTTAACCTAGATACATATTATACATAAAAGTGGATATTTGCTGCAAGTTGATGCATATTTTACTGTTAAAGTTGTATTTATTGTATGCAAATTGAGGATAAAATGGACAATAATAATTTAGATTTGTGGTTTTCATGGCTTGCCTTTACACTGAACCTATTTTGATTGTTTTTGCAGCTGCGCTCTACTCTCTCATGCAATCTGTGTTTCCCAGATCATTAAAACCATAGCAGACCAAGCAAGATGCCCCTTCCCCATCATGTTTCTGCCTCCTGGGATATCATTGCGGATCACATCTGGGAGACACCTGGGCAGACTGTGGTCATTTGAGTATCCAGATGCCCAATCATGAAAAAATATTCTTCCAAAATAGGAGCATCCGAGGTGATAGCAGGTGCCGGGACAGTTCAGTACACCACTCTAGGTTTCTCCTGATCCTGTCCCACTGCAAGATGCTGAGGGGGCAACATGAAAGCAATTTCTCTGAGCCCCATGTTTTCTCGGGTCCCTGCTATGTCTAGGTGAGGAACAAAGTTCCCTTTTGAGTTTGAATGTCTGTAAACACAGCTATCTCTGTGGGATTAGCAACGAGCTGTTCAAAGCCAGCATGCTTTCAGAGGACAAACTAGTCATATATATACACCCAGCATGTTTGGAGGGTGGAGCCCAGCCAGAGAGCAGTATGTGTATGTGCAGAGAACGGGTTTGCTAAGCACATATATGTGCAGAAGGTGTGTTGGATCTGGATCTCCTGTTCAGAGACTCATCATCCTGGAAGGCAATTCTAAAGACAGTCAAACAGCATCCCTAATGTATTGTAAAAACAAACAAATGCGTCGTGTGAGTCTTGGCTTTATTGTTCTAAGGATGCACGGTGGTAAGGCAAGTTCTGTGGTTCAAATCACAAGATCAGTTGCTCTGAAGATTTTTACTGGACGTTATCCTAGGCCCTCCTTTTCATCATTTGTTTAATTTTTTTCCCTAGCAAGGCATAAAGATAAAGGTGAACTGCTGCATCCAGTTTTGGAGTCTGAGGACAACCTAATCGAAGAATTAGAGCCTCTAAGAGTTTGTATGTCAGCCCACTAGTTTACATTTCTACGGCCGCCTCAGGCCAATGAACACACACAGTGGAATTGAAGAAACACTCAGGTCTCCCCAGAAATTCAATTTTAAAATCAAAGGGACTTAAAACCATGCTTTAATGCTTTGGGAGAACAGGGTTAAAGCCAGTACATAGCAGGGAGCTGAGCCTAGACCACTTCTGGTGCTAAACCACTAATCCACACAGGTGTTCATGCATTTCTACCCATACTTATACCAATAAAATATCCTCCCAGCCACTGATGTTTGTTAGCACGGGAAAAGGAGCACAGCAGATCATGTTGCAAACTGGATTTCACCAGCATGTTTTCAATGAAAATTTTCCTCATTATTTGCCCAGGTTCACTCATTCCCCAAGCTGTGCCATGATAATGGCAGCTGTCAAAGCACAGAATGGCTTGGTCTGCCCTGATAAAGAGGCTCCCTACAGCACCAGGAGCTTGGTGTCAGTTTGCGCCAGGGATGTGAAGCGAACAGTCTGGTAACATCTCAGAAAAAAGCTTCCACTTAAAAAAAAAAAAAAAAAAGACCACCTGCAAATTATATTCTGATTGGTTCTCTTTTTTGTGTCTGTATTTCCCTCTCAACTTTCCTTGCTTCATAGCTACCTTCTACACATTGCTGCCTGTGGCAACACAGTCAGAGTAACCAAACTAGAAAGCTCCTATATGCTTCACTGCAAGAAGAGCTGTGCTAATGTCAGCCAATGATACAGAGGCATTTGTTGACTTAATGCTGCAATCCCACTAATTCCTTCCATCTGGTTTTTTTCCTGCTCTGGGGGGTTCTCCCTCTGAGAAGTGACCTATTTGCCTGCTGAGTTGCAATCTATAAACTTGCCCACCACGAAGCACTGTGATAAATGCTGTAGTAGAATAGCAGCATGATTTAGCAGCATGGATGCAGTGAGGAGATGATATTACAATAATTGCACTCTCTTGGCCTGTGGCTCTGGCCAAGCTGCCCTAACAGAGCAGAGGAGGAATCCACGCTGTGACTCTGAGAAGCTCCAGTCATGTTAATTAGGCTGCATTCCTGCTTCATTAATGATGCAAAGATGTGTTGGAGGCAGACTACCTTGTTTTACTGCAGCTCTGCAGTATGACTGTTCCCATTATGCCCATAGCATCACAAACTCTTGGCAAAGCAAGCCTTCCTATGCTCTATGCCATGATATCAGATACTCTGCATGTTGAAAGCCTTTTTTCCTTTAATTTTACATGTCTAATGAATTATGAGCCAGATCTCAGCTGGTGGAAATCAGTCAGCAGAGCTAGGCTGATTTCACTGGAACTAGAATGATTGACATTAGCTGAAGATCTGACTCTGTTTGTTTGAAGAACCCTTTACTGACCATTTGATGTGCACTTTAGAAAAGATATCTTTACACCCCCCGGAGACCGTGGTTTGGAGAACACAACTGGCCTCAATGAAACAGGATGGTGATCTCACTCATTCCAAGAGTGAGAGAGGCTGACACCCCTTGCTGATACTTTCAGCCAATATTCAGCAGGGCTGTGGAGGAGAGAATACCTTCTACCCCTCACAATGATATAAAAGATGTTTTTAATTTTCATAGACATGAAAGCTTCTCCCTTGAAAACTGGGTCTTTCTTTACCATCTACAAGTCAGCAAGGAAATGTTGGAATGATTGGGATATGCAGTGAAAGAAAAAGAAAGAAAAAGAAAAAGTTAGTTGGAACAAAATAATTTCTGGAACAACATGAATATTTATGCTCTTCTGTGCCAAACAAGACACCCAATGGCATGTGGAAAGTGGAACTGGATATTACACATCGCACTATTTGTCCGAATGCCTCTGAGAATACCCTATTATACAGGGAAAAAGTGAGGGGCAAAATGAGATGCTCAATTTTGGACCAAATTGCCAGCTTAAATCACTGTGAAGATGTATATAGGCTAAGAGAATGGGAATAAGCATGAAGTTATATCTCTCAGTCAGGGGAGCACTCTATATTGATATGCAAGTGGGATTCAGGGAAAGAAATAGTGTGCTGGAATTTTATTCCATTTCTTGCTATTTATCACATTCACGTCAGGAGACATATTTAGCAGCTCAAGTTGTTATGAGTGTCATTTCTGTAAGAGCAAAGGAAAAATATTATTCTAAGCTCTGTGATACAGGAGATCAGATATTATGGAATTTGATGTAGGAGATGGATGGCTGGAGCAATATTGTGTTCTGTGCTCTTCTGTATTTGAATGTGTTTCATACAGAATACAGCTTCTCTAATGGGCTTAGACAATCCATAATGCTGCAAGAGAAAAGAAGCAGACATGTCACAATTTTATCATCAGCAGTTTTATTTTTGCCTCATATTTATGTCCCAATAAAGATCACAGCCCTCAAGGCACCACAGTTCGTAAAAGAACTATGCCTAAGTTACTGCCCTAAGAATCCCTTGGAGAACTGGTGCCTCTCGGCTACGTTCCTGAGTAGCTCAAGTACTGTTTATCTAAGATCCCATTACTGTAGTATCTGAGCACTTTCCAGTCCTTAATGTCTGTATCGTCACAGCACCCCTGTGAGGCAGAGCAATGCTGTTATCCCCCTTGTACAATGGGGAACTGAGAAACAGAGAGACTCAGGGCTTGGCCACACAAACAATTAGACCACAGCAAGTGGGGGGGGGCTCATTGACCCAAACTAGCCTGCCGTGGCATAACAGTCGGCGTGCACCCTGCTGACACCTATTGACAGTTCATGAAGGCGAGGCCCGCAGACAGTGAGCTGCAGCAGGCTTGTGTGGGGGACAGTCAGACCCCAGCTTGCCACAAGCTAACTGTTTGCATAGACAAGCCCTAAGTGAGGTGCCCACGTCACACAGGACTTCTGTGGAGGAAGAGGGATTTGAACCCAGGTCTCCCCTGGGCCAGGCTATTGCCAAACTGCTGGGAGCATGACATCTCTGTGCCTCAGAAGCATCCTGCCTCTGAGGGGCAGAGAATCACACAGCCCTTGATACGCTCAAGCCGCCAATGGAAGAGAGAAATGGTGCCTAGGTTGCGATGAGTCACCTCTCTCCACTGCAGCTGGCCAGAGGGGACCTGGACCCATCTCACTTGCCGTCAGAGGGCAGTGACATTTAAATGTTATCTACCTTGGCCAGGTGTGACGCAGAGGAACCAAAGAGGGAAGAGGCTCTTTCTCCCATTCCCAGTCCGCCTGGACCACCCAGTCCGCCTCTTCTTGCAGTTTTTAATATCTATGGGCCATATGCTCTGGCTCATTGCTTGGCAGAGCACTCGGCGTACGTGGTTGTGCGTGTGGGTAGCACATCGAAGAAGCATCTTCTGTCTTGACAAGTTGGTGTTTTGCAGTTCAGAAGGAAGGGAAGGGGGAGCCGTGAGAAACAGACATCGATTAATGAGGCGGCCGCCCTTCGTTTGCACGCAGAGCAGGACGCGCTGGGGAGAGCTGCGCTTGCCGTACAGGACAGGGCCCCATTGCAAGACTGTCACGGAATCTGAGATACTTGGCCTCAGCTGTAAGCTGAGGGGAAAAGGAAGTCCAGGAGGAGTGACTGCATCACAGCCTCCACATCCCCATGTGACTGGCCTGGGGGGGATCTTCAGACCTGTTCGTATAACATCTGTGCTGCTGGCCCGGAGAGAGAGTTCTGTGCTGGATGAATTTCTTGCATCTGGGGTAGAAACAGCCCCTGGGCACACCCCGCCGGGCCAGGACGCAGGCAAGCACAGGGTTGGGAAAGGTCTGTCCCTTTCTGCTATCCAGCCCCTAAAGCACAAACAGGTGTGAGTCTCCTGGCACTGCAGGCAGGAAGGAAGCATCCATCTATCCCTGCAAACTGCAAGCCAGTCCACAGCCACATCCCTGGGGGTGGCGGGGAATGGCCGAGCACAGCCCAGCGCTCAGGGTCCTGCCCTGGTTCAGTGCAGGGCAGAGGATTTTCAGGCCTCTTATAACTGCTGCTGGAATAGAATCAGGAAATAAAGTGCTTGCCTTGAGAAAGCTCAGCAGGCTCTGTCGTTGTGCCCATCTGCCCCAGGAGAGGTAGGTGAGGGCTAAAGGTACACTGACCAGGTCTTCCTCCCAGGCTACAGCATCCTTCACCCAGGGGGTCCATTTCCACCGTAGCCCTGCCAGCAAGCAATGCAGCTGGAGCTCTGGGTGGCTCCAGTGTTGCTTATTCTCACAATCTTATCATGAGTCTTTCCAGTCGTGGCGGTTTTCTGAAAGACCGGCTCTTGGAGTCAAGGGGTGCTATACGACTCTCAGCTTTCACTGCAATATGCTTCTAGCCTTCATGGATGTGGAGAAAATTTTGAAAACATGACAACTCCCAGCTCCAGAGCCAAAGTGCAAATAAAGAAAACACAATTTTTTTTTAAACCTCTCATGATTTTATGCCGTCCCCCATCTCTCTCATTTCCCTGCTCACCCACCTGCAAGCTAGTTACAGGCCATTGCAATATGAACTGTACATGGAACAGAACAGGCTTTTCTGCAAACGTCTCTTTCCTTTCATATGAATCCATGAAAATGTTGAGAAATTATTGAAATTGTCCAGTGTGAACTTAAAGCTGTTTGGACAGAAAGGCCAGAGCAGTGGTAGCTGCCATGGAGAGGGGGAAGGGAGAGTATATGCCTTGAAAGCCATCATGTGACTGCACTGTGACCCCCTCAGTACTGATGTTGGAGCAGCCCCTAGTACAGAAGCTGAGGCAACAGGCAAGCCGGCTGCTGGACCTCTTTTCCTGGGTATGGACCGGGATTTACTTTCCACACGACAGGTACCGGGCCTAGAGGTCTGAGGAGGAGCATGCACACGTGCAGGCACCTATCTGCCGAGTGGTAGCAGATGTCAGGCCTTGAAAGTTGTCAGAGAACTGAGGGATGCAGAGGCTGGGTACATTTTTAGTGTCATGTGTTTATTGTGCATTATGCAGACGAGCCCCGGGACAGAGGTGCTCAGACGTCACACCCAGACATTCCCTTCGTTCAGGCAGCTCAGCCAAGTGCTATAGCCTGGTTCCCTGAGAGCAACTCTGCACCAAGAATTGACTCTGCTCAGAGGGAAAGGGGCAGAGAGCTTTTATGTCCCAAATTTGTGCAAAGCCCTTCCCAGCCTCCCTTCCCTGTGTGCCTGAGACTTATTCTGGAACAACAGCTTCTTTGCTCACCCAGAAGTGGTCCAGGCCCAGAAATGAGAGGCAGTTCTCTTGCCAGAAACCGCCTCCTCCCACACCGGCCCTTGGCTTTACCCCAGTGCATTTGCCACAGCACATTTCCCTAACACCTGCTCCTGTTCTGGTGACAGCAGAAATTTTGCCATGCAGCTCTAGTTAATGTGAGGAGCAAAGGAATGAGCTCGGCTGGCTTCAGTCCCGGAGCATGTGCCCATTTTGGGATACACCCTCCTTTGGTATCCCGTTTTCAGTTCACACAGCTCACAGCACAACCAGCCAAACGTCTCCAGTCAAAGCAAACACGTACTTCCATTCTCCGTCTCGCACAGTGGGACTGCTTTGCATGGTCAGTGTTAATAGGCCATTGTGACGTTCTTTGTTTAGACCAGGCCTCTCTGGCTGTGCTTTTCAAACCCATCCTAGATCAGGTCTTTCATCCAAATAGCTCAAAGCGTTTAGCAAGCATTAATTAATTACATCTCAAAACAATCTCCTGAGGCCAGTATTATCCCCATTGTTCGGGTGAAAACCAAGGCAGAGTCATTAAGTGACTCACCCAAGGTCACGCAGTGAGTTAGTGGCAAAGCCAAGCATGGAATGCAGGAGTCCTGACCTGTAGCCCCCATTTTAAGTACTAGACTACACCATCTCCCATAAAAGGCATTAAAGCAAGACCTAGCTCACACAACTATAGGAATACAGTGGGAAGTAAAGTTCTGTAAAGAGTGAGCGAACTACCGTATTGGTGCGTTATTCTTCTAAACATCAGCACTAACCATTATCCACGCTTAATTGTTGCAATTATACTAGGGAGAAGTAATCACCAGAGGTATTTTAAGCCTCAGTCAACATATTATTTTGAAAAAAGGAGTTTCTGATTTTTCCAGGCGCACGTACTAACCACCCACACATAACAACACGCTTCAAAAAACACCTCATTTGGCCACTTTGCCTCTAGCAAACATGAAAAGTATTTTATTTCAGGGGGTGGAGGGGGTGCTCGGATTTATGTGCAATTATGTGGCCCATTATCCTCCCATGTCAAGCAAGAAGTATGTCAGCAATGGAATTTTTGCAGCTGCAAACGCCACACAACCCCCTCAGTGCCATATGTAAGCTGTCATCCAGTTCCCGTCTGCACTGAGTTCAGACCCAGCAGTGACGGAGACTGGCAGCAGTGCAAGCTGTTAACTAGCACAGAGCTTCAGCATTAATAGACAGCACCCAACATTCACTCTGGGCCAAGGCCATTAAGCTAGCTGATTTGTGCAGCCGTCTTCCTCACTCCTGGGTGTCAGGTTTTGTTTGGCGCAATGAAAGACAGTAAAGCACTTCATTCTGGACAAACAAACAGCAGTTAAAGAAATGCGAGAGATCAATATGAAGCGGTGGAAAATTGATTGAAATTTGGCTTATTTCTTTTTTTTTTCCTGAAAAGTTAATTTATTTTCTTGTACAGTTTCTGAGATAATGGCCTGTATGTCTCTACGTCAAGTCTCTCCAATCTTGCTTACCTGTATTTAAACTCAAATATTGTGTTTCCTTGATACGAAATGCAAAAGTTATGCAAGTTAGAGAGCGATACAATTAATGTACGGGTGCCACCTAGTGGTGAATAAATGACATTACATGTTTAAAATAAGGTTTTAACTGTGGTTAATAAAGTTGTTTGTTCAAAAACTAGGCATGGAAATAATCAGATGGTCTGGCAAATACAGTGACTAACCTGGGCTCGAATCAGGCCAGCAAACCAGCAACCTAGAATTGGAAGATTGTTTTCCATTTAACAATGCTCCGAGCCTTCCAACTCCCCAGTATTGCCTATATCAAGGGTTCAAAAATACAGAGTCAAGCTCCCCAAATCATGAGATTGGCTTAAAAATCATGAATTTAAATAAATAAATAAATAGATAAATAAATAAAAATTGGGGCTGTTTCTAGTGGACCTACTGGTTACTGAGATGTCAGGGTACATTTATAACATGGTTTCAAGCTTTTCTCTGTAATGATGAGGCTTTAAGAAAAAAACACCAAACAGCTGGAGAATGGAGATAAATTTGTGTGAGAGAGCAACTCTGTGTCCACCTGGCTGCCCTTTTGCTCTGTACCTTTCGTAATATATTTGAGGAAGCTTGACTGGGTACAGGCTGATTTAATAATGTTAAAATCATTTAAGTTGGTTATTGAGGTTTCTGTGACTCTCTGGCTGGATGTTACAAATTGTCTGCATCATTTTTTAGATGGATCTTTCCTAAACCATCCAGGAAAGGCGTCAGGGGTCAGAACTGAAGCAACAGAAGGCACTTCTGTTCAATGGAAGCTGGAAATGTGCTAAATTGAGTGTTATTTCTTATTAAAAGTTTTAGTACATCATCTGAGCTGATGGGCCTTAGATCCAAGATCTCCATGTATCCCATTCTTTTTCAAATGCCATTAGTTGTGTAGGAAAACATATAGTCCCATGAAGACATCAGCTAATCTTACATGTAATAGACTCTCTGTTGCCTTGCTTCCATCTAAATAACATTTTTGGGGAAGCTATGTGTAGTGCTATGTCAGCCAGCTGGTGGCCAGATGTTGGAGTCAGTGCAACCAAGAGGAGATGCCCCATCCCTTGACCACACCTTCTCTGTATGTTCTGCAGATTACGGCAGGTGAGACTTCAGTTGCAACCCACAGAGTCCCCAGGCAGAAGCTGCATTGGGTGAGTTCCTCCTAGCCGAGCTCTTAGGGTCTATGCTGCAGTTGTCTCTGCTGGATGTTACTCTGTGCATGGGTTGAATATGGCTACATTTGATTGCTAACTCTGCAAACTCTGAGGCTTCCAAAAAAGGTGATAGGAAAAAAATGATATTTTGCGTGTATCTCTAGAAGGCAGTTTTATCATAGCCTAAGGGCACCAGGCACACCAGACATGGCCGCTGGTGCATGGGAACCCTTCTAAGTGCTAAGCCTCCTGGTGAAAGCTCTGATCTAGGAAAGGAAAGTGCTTCTCCATTTGCATTGGACTGTTACTGAATGTACCCTATATCAGAGGCTATGACAACCCCCGCTGAGAAGAGTAAAACCAGACACTCTACCATTAATAGGCTTAGCACAATTGACTGAAATAAACCTCAGAAGCACCGGAGAGGGAGTTGCATGTGCAATTTAATTTCCTCTGCTAATGTCAATGAGATTTTTGTGCTGCCTTCCCTGCTTCCACTTTGAAAAATTGACTTTAAACTGATGAAGACTACGGGATGGATCCTCAGCTGGTGTACTTGGGCCTAGGTCCAGTGGAGCTAATGGAACAATGCACAGTTACACCTGCTGTGAGAGAATACGTACACAGGTTTAGAATGTTTATCTGAAATAAATGCATGTCATATTTCCCGTCTGTGGCACCCAATATTCTCATGAGCACTTTGTTCAAGAGGCAAGGCTCCGTTTTCAATGTGCATTGTTCATATTAGGGAAGATGCACTCTCAGTAAATCGCAAACATTGTGAAAGTGTTTTACTACTTCAAGGCAACTGCTGGTAATAAGCAGTTTCAAGCGGCAAAGTCTTTCAGCAAAGAGTGGAATTATGGAAGAAATTAATTTAGGAGAAAGAATTCTTAAAGAGCATCAGCTAAAGACAATTTTTGGAGGTAAATAATAATAATTATAATAAAAAGCCACCTGCAGCCTCTTCAGTTGAGTTCATTATCATTCTCGGTGGCTACACGCAAAATCCATCTGGACTGGTGTCTGTCTGTCTGTCCAGGATATTTAGGAACATAGGACTGGAAGAGACCTCCTGGGTCATCAACTCCAGTTCCCTGCTATCACAGGAGCCCCATCAGATAATCCCCTTCAAAAGCTTATCAAGCTCCTGTGTAAAATTAGTTAGGTTTTTTGTCCCCATTATTTATACTGGGAAGCTGTTCTGAAACCTCACCCCTCTCAGATGGTTAGAAACCTTCTAATTTCCAGCCTGCATTTCTTCATGGCCCATTTATACCCATTTGTTCTTGTGGCAACATTGTCCTTTATCTTAAATAGCTCTTCTCCCTTCCTGGTGTTTACCCCAATGTATTTATAGCAAACAATTTATGGGAAGTATTTGCAGGGTGCCAATCACTGTATCACTGTATCTAGGCAATGGCCGTCTCTGATCTTCAGGTCTGTGTTGCAATGTCTTCTCCTAATTCCACATATCGAGGCGATACAGACCCAGCTATATCTGGGTATAGAATATGACAACTATGTGGCAGCAAACAGAGCTGCTGAACCAAACGAGGAGGGTAATTTGGCCTTAAATTTGCTGTGTTATCCACAACCAAACCTTTGTCAAAAGACATTAGAGCTTATCTTGCATTTCGAGGTGTGTGGAGCTGATGATTTATGTGTGAAATCCCGAGAGAATGGGAAGGCGCACACACAGTTCTGTGAACTGCAGGCCGAGGCAAACGGCATGTCACAATGATATCACACACCACAGCAAAAATCGTGAAGGGAGCAGGGGACAAATACCATCCCTAGATGGCAACTTAGTGAGTTTTTAGAAAAGGACACATGACATTTTGAGGGGGAGGACCTTTTTCTAGCATTCTCCTCCCCAAACAAATCCCCGTGCAAAGCTACTGACATTCGTATTGTGAGGTTGCACTTGTGAAAACAAAGATTCTACCAACAAATATGAGGTTTTATAAATTTAGGACCAAATTTAGAGCTCACCTCACTCATTCAAGCAGCCTGATTGACTTCACCAGTCTTACTCAAGTCCACTAGATGGTCTGGAGCTGACCATGGGCCAACAGCGCAATGGAGCTGTTCCATCAGTGGAGAAGTTTTCTGTGCCTATGGTGATAGATTTCAGGTCAGACGGGACCATTAAATCATCTAATCTGATGTCCTGTGTAACACAGACCAGAGAATTTCACCCATTTACTCTTGTGTAGAGCCCAGTAACTTGCGTTTGCTTAAAGCATCTCTTCCAGAAAGGCAATCTGTCTTGAAGTTTTCATTAAAGGTGGACAGAATGATTGACAGTGTAAGTTATTGTCTTATACCAGCAATGGAAGAAAGGGTGCCAAGTGATAAGTAGATAAGAGAATTCAGCAGAGCTGAGAAACTTAGCCATGTTATGAGGTACTTACCCAACCCTTATTTAGTACAGCTAGTTCAAAAGCAAGACTGATTGACTTAGGGATCCAGGAATGGGTCCATGGGCATTACATATCTCCTTTGCAGGGGCAAAAAGACAAAGCTAACAGTCTGAGCAAAATCCCTAAAATGGTCTTTCCGGACTAGTGGCTACCAAATTTGGGTTTGCCTAATACTGCCACTTCACGGGCGAGTGTGGGGAGGGAAAATGGGAGATGGAGAGGGAGGTGGGAGCATGTAAATGATCTGGGATGTTTCCTTTGAACATGAGCAGTCTTATTGGACTGTGATTTATTAAAACAAAGGCTCAGGAAGTGTGTGCAAATGTGATTAGCAGGGTTGCAAATGCCATGTTGATTTTAGCTCAAATGGTGGTTCTACCGAGGCTGATGTGATCTGATCTCACAGACTCTCTGACCTGCTCAGAGTTCTGCTAAGAGTGACACGTCTATATATATTTTAATAAACTTACCATAATGAAATTCTTTCTGTCTTTGTAGATCTGTTTATGCTCTACAGACAATATTAACTGGAAAGCGCAGTCACAGAACTCATATCTATCTTAGGTCTTTGTCAGGCTTTCACCAGGCCACAGGTTTTGGTGGCTTTTTCTTTTTGTCTCCTACAGAATGATGAATATCTGAGGATGTGAAATACATGCAGCGATGTAAATGGTGCGCTGAGCAATCTGTTTGCCACCCCCAACCAGCTGTTCATCCAAGCTCCACTCACTTGGCAATGAGCTGCTCTGCCTTTGCCAGGGGGAGTCAGCCGTGTGCCAGATATGCTGAGAAGAACATGGAGGGAAGACAAGAAAGGTGTAAAGCCTCTCCAGGAACTGACGGTGCATGAAATCCCCGTGTTGGTTTGTTCTAGAACTGCATCCCTCTCTTCCATGAGGGGGAACCTGATGGATCTCTCAGAGGGCTCATCAGAATCACTGTTTTCTTTAAAGCATGGCCAAACCAGGCTGTTTTTCAAACCTGATCCCTATGAGAGGGGGAAATGGAAATGGTATTTACAGGCCTCACAAGAGACTGCCTACTAAAAATCAGGACTAAGGACATGAATGTGGAAAGGAGACTGGGTGTGATGACTAGTAGGTACTCAACTGATTTCCAAGGCAGAAAATATACTGGAGAAAATATACTTCTCCACCCAAATGACTGGTCCCCAGCTGTGAGTCTGACTCATGGTGACTTGTAAAGTTAATGTGACAAAGTGAAGATCAATCCTTTTCTTTCCACATTTAGTTTTCAATGGATGGCTGCAGTCTGGAGAAGGGGCAGCAGATCCATCTTTAGGATGCATTGGGCAGCAGGGGGTGCCCAGGAGCTGCTGATCCCAGCCTGTTTTCAGTGGGGAGCAGCGTTCTTTGTTGGCGCTCACGCCAGGAGACCTGAACTTCTGCTTCTACGGCACTTGCCAGAAAGAGTTGAGCTAAGACTCTGCCACTGCTCCCGGTTGAAAACTTTTCTGAGCTTCAGGAAAAAAGAAAGCCTGGTTTGCATGAGGGAGTTCTCCTTTACATGGGAAGAGAGAAGCACAGTGCAGGTGCCAGGTGCTCAACGAAGGTGGAGAATGGGAGCCTCAATATTGGAATATGGAGATGCTATGAGTGGTGTATTGGCAGAACTACACAGGGGGCCTAGAACTAGAAAAGAAAGGATGCTGTAGGCCGGCACTGAAAGGCATTAAAAGATCTGTGTGTGGCGCCTAGGACTTGATTAGCAGTTTGCTGAAGGTCAGAGCTCCGTGATGTACAGGTTACACAGTAGATGGAGTACATGGCACTTGTACACTTCATCCAAGCATTTCACACACTGGTTCACTTGAAAAACAAACACACAGTTGGAAACATTTCCTCCTCTGTGGATTAAAGTCTCCTGACAGGTGCAATTTTTATTGACCTGTCAAAGGGCTTTCACATGGCCGACAACTCTTTCCTCCTACAACAATTGATTTCAGTCAGTTTAAATCAGAGAGCAGTTGATTGCTTTGTCTGGTACTTATTCTTCAAATGGTACGCATTGGTGTGTATATTGCTTAGCGATTCCAGCTGGGGAATACTGGGGAGTACATCGCGTAGAGATTCCAGCTGCAGAGTATTGGCCAATATCACTCAGTGATGCCAGCTGGGGAGTATTGCCCTTTAGGACTTTGCACTTTGGACTTTGGTTTCTAGAGAAAGCGACACTAAAACATCCCTCTGGAATGAAAACATTGCTCACCCAGCTCTCTCTAGCACCAACTCTCCAAGGATAATCCACTTTATTATATCTTTTGGCAAAGCTGCCTCCATGTGCTGTGGTACCCCTCAGGTCTCAGTAGATAAGCAGGATTAATTTGGTCAGTACCATGGATAGGAGGCGTCCATTGAAGACCGTCGGGACATTTGCAGAAGATCCAGTGCCTCCCCAGTACGCCCAGACCTATCTCTATGAGGCTGGTTCCTATGAGCTCCTTTCTGGCTGCTGCCCCAAAATCCCATCAGACTGGTGTGTGTGGAAGGGAACCACAGAGCTGACCGAGTCAGCATTTTCTTTTGCTGGAAAATTGCTGTAGATTTCAAAGAGGCAGCAATGTCAATACCTAATTCTGGTAGCTAGTCTAATCTGCTCATTGCCAAGAGCAATTTACCCTGCAAAAACCTTCTGGGGCCAGATTTTCATCTGGTGTCTCCCCTTTGAATTCGGTGGTGATGCTGATCTACACCAAGGGAAGCTCTGTCACGCACAGCAATGTTCTAACCAGCCCAGTGTGGGCACATATTTGCCAGATTCAGTGGCAGAGAAGATCATGTGCCACGAACATGTGTCTCCAACGGTGAGGCTGCTAGTGCGAGTCAATGCCAAAGCCAGAAGCTGCATTATCTATCTTTGCTGGTCTTTCGTTTTCGCTTTTGTGTGTCTTTGCCTTGCTTGGTCTCCTAGGAAATGTCTTTAATATACTTTTTATATCTTTCATATAATTTAAAAGACCATCAGAGTCTTTCTAAAAAGTGTCTACAGCTAAAGAAAAAGGGAACAACAAATGTTAAAATAAAAGCCTTAATGCTTTACATTTCAAATGTTTTAACTGGTTCCTTCTTTTCCAAGTCTCTAGTAAACGGTTAAAAATATTAATAATGTGTTCGCCATGGTACTAAGCAGGCTGAAGTCTCTGTGATCCAAACCTTGTTTAAAACTTTTTCATGTTGGACAGCAGCTGCAAACATACCAGCATGGACTGTGGCCAAATCCATTTATACAATAAGAAGAGCAATATTCCTGTAGCAGGCCATAAACCTGTACACCGCAGCAGTTAGCCATGATCACAGGCAGAAAAGCTGCATCTGACAGTTCGCTTTCAATGAAACTGGAGAGCTATCCAGAAGGGATTCATTTTACTATCAGCAAAATACATCTAGATTTGTGAACGTTGGGGGTTTTTTTGAACTGTTATTTTCTCAATATTTGGGAAGGCTGATAGATGAGCCGCGCTAGTGGAGAGGACGATGATGATGTAAACTTTGTGACATCCTCCCAGTTTCTACCACTGTAATACATAGGCTCTGATATGATTAAATATTAGCTGCAAAGGGAGCCAAACTCTGCCATATTATTGTGTCAAGAAGAAGCACAGATCACTCAGTTGAGAATACTTGGAGATTTCCATACACACGCATCTCAGGATCTTCGGTCCTATTATATTACATTTTTCAAAGATTTCCAGGTTAGAGGCCCATAATTGGTGACCACTTTTTAAAATGTTGCCCTGAAAGCCAGATCCCGTAAGGTGCTTGGCTCCACTTAGTAATAGTTGTATTGTTGAAGGACTCTGCTTCTAATGAAATCAGACCCATGCAGCCTGGGAAGACAGTATGGATACCATTCTGGTACATAACAACCTGAAGTCATGCTGTGGGAGAACTACATGCTGTAGTTCTTATTCAATAACAAGGATAAAACTAAAATAAGCATTATAAAAATCTAAATCTGTCTGGATGGGGGAGGAAAATGTGCGGACCAAATACTCTAAGGTAGTTTAAATGGATGAAACACCACTGAAATCAATGGAGTGGTGCCCATTTAATAATCTGACCAGTTAAAAGTTCATGAATAAAACCATTTTCCACAAGGGCTGATGGAAAGCATGTCACTGCAGATCTTCCAGTCTGAGCTGGATGAGAGTTTACTACAGATTATATGAATTTCTCTATTTTATTGGCTAAATGGATTACACTGAAATCTGGGTTCCAATACAAGAAAAATTCATAGGGGACTATGCCCATGTAAAGCTCTTCCAAACCTACCAAGAATAACACTTTTCCTTCTTCTCTTCCACCCCAGCCTGATCCACCCCCAGGAAACCTGAGTACAGGGGATAGACTGGATAACACACTCTGGGGCCCTCCTACATTCATGATCCTGTGATTCACAGTGACAAAACATAGCATATTTCAAAGACAGCCTGAGGAACAGGAAAACAAAGAGCAATGAATGGCAATTTAGACTTTTTGATACTGCTCACACAGTTTTTCAGGAAACATGATGACAGCAAAGACAGACAAAGATATCCATGGAAGATTCACTACCTCCAAACATGGGGTTAAGTAAATCACTGTCTGTTTGTTTCATTGCATTACTTTGTTCCTATAAAATAAACCAGAAGAGGCTGGAATAGAAAAATGATCACAGCATTTGCTCTTCCTTGCTCTGGCTGGCTGAGCAGGGAGAAGGACAGCAATGTCAGAGGCTCAGCAGACTAAACAGAACTATACTTGTCTGGGATCTATTTAATGTTTGAAGCTATTAAGCAAAACCTGTGGCTTAGATGCATTGGTAAAGCAAGTGATACGAAAATTACATTATCATATAGGCACACGGTAGGGTCACATCAACATACCCATTATAATAAACTCTTTCGCAGCAGCTTAGTGCTTTGCCTTTCTCATTTATTTTGGGATGAAAGGCCATTTGTGGCTGTGACAACAACAAAAACCCAAATGGGGTAAATTCATGAGGGTTCACGGTTTTGTCCTGAGGAGTGTGGGAGGGAGAGAAAGCTACTTGTCTCATTGCTTCGGACCACAGAAAGCTGTGTTTACTGGAAGAATGGTTGACACGTTGACTTTCTCTAGGCTGAGCCTACAAACAAATCCCCCGGGAAATGCCAGTTTATGCATGTAAAGAACTGTGCCCGATCCTGGGGGGTGCTGAGTGCATTCTCTCTTCCGCTGATTTCATTCAGGACATCGCAGGAGGTACTCAGCATTTAGACGGGGAGTGAGGAGCGCAGAGTCCCACTGAAGAACACTAAAGTACCAGTGCTGGTACCAATGGTGGTAGAAAGTTACTCATTACTGCAGCTGGTTTGTCTGAACTGTCCTTTCCATAAAACATCTGTTCAAAGACACAATGTGTGTTCCTGAGAGGGGATTCCTGGGCTTTCATTACAGTATGACTCACTGTGATATTTGTTTATGGTGCAAATTCTGTCCTTTTTTCATGTTCACTTCTGGAAACAATGACAGGAACGTGGAGGACTATGTGCATGTAAAAGCCGTGTGCAGTCCTGGGACAGACCTTTGGAATAAAAAGCAAACCCTGGTGCACCAGGCTGGGCTGGTTTCATGCAGAAAGAAATGAAAAACCACGTGAGAGCTCATTGTCTGTGTCTGGCGAGTGACAAAATGTCAGATTTCAGCAACCGCCTGTCTCCATGGATCTTGGAAAGAAACAAGGAAACAGCACAAACTTTCAGATGGCAGCAAATCAAAGGCATGTTTAAGGAGAGAGTAGAGTGACTGAACAAAAGGATGACAAAATGTACTCATTACTTTAAATCATTTGACAAATTGTATTTAACTCTCTAGATTGATTTTGAGCAGCTTTCTCTGTATTCAAGCTATGTCAGTTGGTTGTGATTGGTCAGATAGGTCACGTAGCATTCTTTCTGGTCTCTGACTGGATGAATTTTCTAGTGAAAAGCCTTGTGTAAAGGAAAGATGAGCACAAGTGACCACTAGTGCTTACAAAGGTAAAATCTTGCGGTTGTTTTGCAAATATTTGTATGCACGAGGATGAAATTCACTTGCTGCAGAAATCCATGCCAATGCAAGGCCTTTGAAGTCAATGAAGTCACCACAGTCACACTGTGATTGCACATAAATAATGTAACTACTTCCATCATTTAGAATTAAAAGGATAAGTACCTAATGTAAGGTGGTATCATGAGGTTACGATTTGCCCATATGAATAATATATATAGTGGGCTGTCTAGAGTAGGCACGGCTTATATCATTGTCCTTGCTGCAGCTCCATGGTTCTCATTAGTTCTCAGTAGCCAGCTGTACTCAGCATCCCCTAACATGCCATTCAAGGGCCATTTTGAGGCTGCTCATACAAACTGGGTGAAACCCTCTGCTCTGTGCGATGCCAGAGCTCAGACTAGATGACAATAAGGGGCCATTTATGGCCCGCAAATTCATAAAACAATTAAACCCACTGACTAAGTGTGTGTGTTACACGCACCTCTGGTGGCTGGGCCCCGTAAGGGGATATGGTTCAACTGCTGCTACCAGGAAATCAGTTACTCCGTTAGTGGTACAGGCCCATGCTTTTAGTGCTGGAGGTGTCAAGTCCCATCCCGGCTGAGCGGCCATTGGCACAATGTAAAAATGAGAGAGCCCTTTTCTATGTGTGTCTGGATGGTAAAAGCGCGTGGCCAGAGCCCTGCTCCCCCACCCCCGTTCACCATGCAGAACAAGAGGCCCGTACAGGGGAGAAATGCACGCCATGAGGGCAGCAAAGTGCTACTTTAAAGCGTGCTCCCTCAACCTATGGCACTGCCCTGAGCCAGCCCTCAGCTACTAACGCGGCCACCGCCTCCATTACCCACATTCCCCTGGCTCCCAGAGCCACAATTCAGACCTAAACACATAAACAAGCTTAAGTTAAACAGATGCATAAGTGTATGAAATATAAATGGAGCATTAATAATGAACGTGAGCCATGTTCAGTACGATGCAGGCTGCATCTCTTGGGGAAACATGGTGCTTCCTTCCTTTCCACCTTCTGAGTGAAGCCTGAAAGGGGAGAAGGAGCCTGGAGCTGGGGAACGTGTTTCCAAATGTTACCGTTGCTATAGAAACCTTCCCTTGGCACCGTCTGTCAATGGCTGACATGTTGGTCTCATGTCGGCTGGCAGGCAGGCAGGCAGAGGAGGAAATATGGAGCACAACCAAATGGGGCTTTATCTTTGAAGCAGGGTTGGGATAATAACTGGGCTGGCTATTAATTACCTCTGAGCCGCCAGAAAGAAAACAGCGGCTGGGTGTTGTCACAGGCAATAAGCCTTCAGCAGAATGTTCAAGGGAGATTTTGAGATTTTACATTTACAGTGAAATTTCATTTGATATTTTCTGAAACAAAACAAAATTAAGACGCCTGTAATGTGGATGTCCCACAGCCCACCAAAGCCAATGGGAGCCTTTCAGGCGGACCAAGCCAAAAAAGAGCAGGTTCACACACCAGGCGACTTTTCTGAAGGATTGCAAGAGGACCCAGAGGCAACTCGTAGCTGTTGCCACTATGGATCATCATCCCCATTGTCCGCATGGTTCAGCGTAGAACTGGGTGGCTCAGAATGTAACACTAGCTGCTCAGCATACTCAATAAAGAAGATCTATTTCCTATGGCTCTGCCTGTCTGCCACATCACTTACTGCTAAAGAAACTGAAGATCTGGTCCTATGGATTTAACTGGTAGGAAAAAAGGGTTGCAAATTTGAGCTACTTTTGCAAGCTCAAAAAAAAAGTTTGTAAGGTTCACAAGATCCTGAACTCTATGGAGTTAACTCACCTTAGTTATGGTACTTCAGAGGGCACTTCATTACAAGGGAGATCGATCATGGTGGAAAAGCAGCACAGTTGACTGAGACATGGAAAAGACAGTACAGAGCTCACTAAATAAAGATGAGGACCAAGAGTAGAAACAGATGGAGAATGAAGAGAAAGCAAGAAATAGGGAGAAAAAGAAAAGGTGAAACAAGAGAGGAGGAGGAGAGGGATCTGGAGGATAAAGAAGAAATGGAAAAAACTGTGCACAAATTGGATACTTCTCCACAACTCTAAGTTTGTAAGCACTATTAAATCCAGAGATCAGTGAAGGGGGAAATTGAAATGTTAGGGGTGGAATGGAAAATTAGGCACAGGGAATGGCATAATAGCACAAGTGTTTACAGTACACTCACAGTATTCGTTACGAAGAGCAGTAAAACTCTCCCGTGTGCGATCATCTCAGACAGGCAGCCACCCAGCTGCCTCAGTAGGCATTGAGGACAGGGAAGCAGCAGTGCCACTCCACATGACTTTGCCCTGAACTGAGCTGGACTGCTAGGAGCTACCAATGTCCAGCAATTAGGGTCTGTGCCGTTTACGATTGGGAGCAGGCCACAGCTGCTGGTACAGCAGGAATCAGAGAGATGGCGGTACACAGTGAGAGGCAGCGGGACAGCGGGGTAGCAGGAACCTAGAGAGACAGATGGCACAATGAGACTCCGAAACTGCATACCAGCAGGAGCTGGAGAAATAATAGGGCATAGAAGGCAGAGGGGCAGATAGAGGGAACATCCAGCAGAGAATAGGATCAGGATTGAAGACACCCTGTGAACGGGGCTCTGGGCTGGGATTGTGTCCCACCTTCAGCTTGATCAAGTACACCTCAACAGGACTGCTTATTTTCTGCTGCTCGCACAAAGGAATGCTTCCCCCGCTTCCTTGTCTGTCTAGTGAGTCCCAAAGAGATGAACGCTAGACTCAAGGACCCATTGTCTCAGCAAGCCTCCTAAAGCAGTGTCTCTATTCTGCGCTGGGTATTTGCTAAAGAGAGTTGGCTAAACTCTGAGCAAAAGACAGTGTAAGTGGTAAGGTGACACTACGGAACAAATTACATATATGCCACAGGTGAAACAACAAACTCATTCCTCGTTGCAATTACACCTGAATATAATTTCAGAATTAATTTGTGCCTGTGTGTTGGAGGAATTCTATAAGGCAGCCCAACTGGGATACAAAATGCTCCTGATATGAACATTCAAAGTTTGTCTCACCACAAAAAAATCCTTCTTTCCTTGCACTGGAGGCTGTGGTTGAGACAGAGAACCTTATCCAGAAGCTTCATCCACACATTTCATAAATCAAAGGGGTTGGACTAGATGACTCTAGTGGATCCTTCTCACTGTATGGTTTTATGAAAGGCATAAGATAGGCAGAGAAAGCCTGATCCAAGGCTCACTAAAGTCAATGGAAAAGCTAATTTATTTGAATGGGGATTGGATCAAACCCAGGGAAAGCAATCCGGTTTGTTCTTCAGATTCAGTTCCCTGTGAGGCTCTGGTTGCATGTGAGTTGTGCTAAGCCAATGAGGGGCCTTCTCCCAAATCTTCTTGTGGACAGGATGAGTACTATTCCTAGTGCTGCTTATGTATAGCAGCTGAGGGATGAATCAGTGATGCAGCTCGAAGGGAAAATATCTCTGTTACTCAGAAAGGTCAAGAATTCCCGGCCCTTAGCTCGGGTGATAGCTTTACCAGAGGGGAGAGAGAGCAAGAGAAAGAAAATGGACTCAAACTCTCTTGGAAAATGTCGGTGATCAACTGTTGTGCACATAATGGCTTTTTCATTTGCCGGCCCATGTATGTACAGCCAACACTCAATCTATTTGCCTGCAGAGAGTTTTAATGATAAACTTGGCTAAGCGCTGCATTGGTGAACTGTCTCTATTTCCCTTTCTTGGTGAGACCTGTAAGTGTTCTCACTCTCTTTCCAGCTAGCCATCACTAAGCCAGGAAGTTGGAAGGAAAAGTCAAGCCACATGAAAATTCTGTATGACAAAGAAAAATACAGGAAGTGATGGCCAGCAAGATGAACCAGTAATGCCTCTTGTTTCCCTTTCTCTTTCTTCAGTTGTGACCAGAGAGACAGGTCACTGGAATGACTCAGGCTCTGGCTGGGTGGCGTACCTAGAAATCTTGCCAAGTGTGCTCTGGCACACTTCAGAGGTGAAAGGAGGCCCAGGACGGATGGTTCAGGTGCTAAAGCCTTCTTGTGACGTAACTGGATTTTAATCACCCCTATTCCGTGGTGGTGAGGATGTGTCTGGGTTGGGAGGAGGAGGTGCCCAGTGTAAGGCAGAGGTGGATCTGAGCTGTAAAACTAGACTCCAGATCTGAGTCCGTCTGCCGGGGTAGGGTTTTTTAAGTCACCGATCGCCACGGAGCATCACTCTCACATTTCAAACAACCCCAAATTAGGAATGTTGTAGATAGAGTTTTTGTTCTGCCTGTGGTAGAGATGCAATTTTTCTCTTGATTAGCGTACCCTACCCCCAGCATGCCAAGTCTCAGGGTCCTGGGGGTTGTTTTTGGGTCTTTTTCTATGCACCACACACACAGCTATGGATGTCATTTTAGCCTTCTGAATTTTTCCTACTTTCACTTCAGTAAAACCCTTTCTAATGTTGCTGCGTACTTCCAGGTGGGAGGGATAAAAATCACATTAATTTCTCTTTAAAAAGCAAAGCAACCCAAAGAAGAGGATCTGGAACCTCCCGGGGAAGAGTGGGTGCTATGTCACTGCTCAGCATAGCACTTGCGGGGGGGGCCGTGTATCCGGCTATTTCGGTCTGACATGTCAATGGGCCCTTAGGTAGAATTAATCGTTACAGGGCAAGCTTTAAAACCTCATCAGGCATTGAAAAAGAAGTGCAGCCTTGTGTAATCCAGACCCTGTTCTGCATGCTCACTAATACGCAGTATAACATCCCCAGGAGAAAGAGGGAAGAGTAGCTCTGACTAAGGAACAGTAAATAAAAGACTACAGGGATTTTGATTACTATGTTCTTTTCAGAGAGGTGATTTACTCCAATTTCTCTCCTTTCACCTCCAGACTCCCTGGCCTCAGATCCACCATTCTGAATTTCTTTGCCATCAAATAAATGGGGAGAAGAGACACATATAGACATCTCTGAGTAGAGCAAATATGTCAGGAAATTCAGGTATTTTCCACAAAGACATGAAGGGGAACTGAAGTCTTAGCTGCATTCTCAGCCTCATCTCCAGCCCCCAACAGCTTGGACTCCCACAGGCTAACTCATGGGAAGGAAGGATAGCATACGAAATGACACCCAGGCTGGAGATAGATTGTGGGCTAGATTGAAGGGGGTTAGAAGGACAGAGAAGGCAGATAGATATGGTGTTAAATAGCATTCACTTCTGGGATAATGGGAAACCTGCAGCCCTGGGTGTTGGTGCCTAAGTTTTGGGCCATCATCCAATAGTGTCTTCCTTCCCAGCTCACATTCCCAGAACACTGGTCCCATATCGAAGGGAGAGCAATCTGTGTGCTGAATGCATGTTGGGTATGCTGTCCCGATTCTCAGTCTGTGCCATGACTGCGAAGAGAGTCAGTGCTGTCTCCAAAGCCCCTGGAAATAGTCAAAGACGCTGAACTCTTGCTCTCAAGTGAACAGCAGTTCAAAGGGCTTGTCAGCTCCCAGCTGTTCCAGAGGCTATGGGAATGGCCTGTACCAGCTGTATTTTGTGGAAGTGCGTGAAAGCGCACTCCGTGTGTGTATAACTAGGGAACATTAATGGCAGGAGATCTCTACCTTATCTGGCCCTACCTATCACCACAGTATCTAAGCACCTCACAAGCTTTGGTGTATTTATCCTCCCAACTCCCCTGAGGCAGGCAGTGCTGATATCCCCATTGTAGGGATGGGAAACTGAGGCACAGAGAGACTATGTGACTTGTCCAGGGTCACACAGGGTGTCTGTGCTAGAGCAGGACTAGAACCCATGGTCTAGTCTGGGGCCCTACCCACTAGACCAGCCTTCTGCTCTGATGTGCAGATGCAGTATATGTAACTCTCAATGAGAACTACACTACCCCGCTAGGGCTGGATCCTACAGCCGTAAAGTCCAGGGGACGTTTGCCATTGGCTTCACCGGAAGCGGGACCCGGATCTTAGAGCGTCATTTCTCGACCTGTCATGGCACAGTCTTTCCAAATGGTCTGCAGGATCTTCTGAGTAGCAGGTTGTGAGAGATGAGACCATTGGCACAGTGGGTCTGCCTGAGGCTCTCTTGTGAAGTGCTCCCACCAACCCCCAGGAGCATTTTCAGGACATCTCATGACATTTCCCCCCGATCCCATGCAATGTTACAGGCCCTACCCTCTGAGTTGGGAGACGGTACAGTCTTATGAGACGTCATGCTGGGCCTCAGACTGTCAAGACCTCCAAAGAGCTCCCCATTTGTTACTACACCCAGCTCAAATCCTTTGATTAAAGCATCTGCTTTAACGGTGGTGAATGATGTCATTCCAGCCAAATGGGACATGAAGACGTGTCTTGTGATAGTGGCAATTACATACTTGGGCAAAGCTAACAGCACCTGTGGAACATCCTCCTTCATTCTGCTTGCAAATCAGACCCCATCTTCCCCTCTTCTGGACAATATGTCATGTACACTCTATGCATCTCGTGGCAACAGCAGCAGCAGCAGCAACAACAGAATTATTTCTCTGCCTGGGATGCCATGGGACTGGATTCAAATGCTTTTAAATTAGTCAGTCAAATGCCTTTTTGATTTAAAGCAAATTTTTGACTGAAATCAGAGCTCTTCATCCCTCCCTCTTATCCCGCCCAGTGATTGCCAGCACTGAGACGTCTTCTACCCCCAGACTAATCCTGGAGATATAATAACCCACGGGTAGGGGTGCTCAGGTTAGAGCAGGTCATCAGATTCCATGTGCAGCCAGGATTTAACAAATACTCCACAATCAGTGTTAAACGTTCTAGTGAATACGTTTAAGCAGTTTGGTATTTTAACATCACTTTGGCGCTGAAGGTGCCCTGAGGTTATAAGATATCCCTTTCTGCACTCCATTACCTGGCTGTAAAATTCTCATGTAGTAAACGATTCCTAGTTTGTTGGGCAGCTGCAGCATAATAGAGATTTATACTGTCTATAAGGCAATGCTAGCAGCACAAACATGGTCACACGGAGTGTGAAAATTAGCATATGGCTTTCCACACACAGCCATTAAGCCCCTTGGGGTATTGCACAATGCAGAAAGCAAAGCAAACCCATGAACATGTACAGCCATGTGCACTAGTGTGGAAGTGGTAGCATGGATGGCCCAGAGAACATGAGCTGCACCTGTAGCAGTACAAGATGCTGCACAGCTAGGAACTCTTTAAACACCTTTGGGTTTTTCTTGAACAGGAAAATCTCTGAAGAAAACTCTGCTCTTTTCAGGGCCAAACAAATACAGCTGGACGTCTGTCAGCTAAATCAAAGGCACAAGGGACAGTTCACTACAGCCAAGATCTTAACAGTGATTCACTTGAGCCAGGCTCCAGAGCTTATGGAGGGAGAGCATAATTATACTTAACAGGTATATTTTATCCTGCCTCAACACAGGGAGATGACCTACAGGTGACCTCTTGGGATCCCTCTCAGCCCTATATTCCTGTGCTTCCATTATTCTCTTCTTAGTCCAAACCCTGTTCCAAGAGCAGCTGTTGTGTCCCTGGCTACCATGGCTAAGCCACAGCCACGCTGCAAATGGCTGTTTTAAAGTCTGCTCTGGGAAGAGTCATTCATTCCCCAAGGCTTCTTTGAAGTGGCAGCTCGGTGCAGCCAGCTGCGCTATTTTCTTCACCTGGGTGGAGGGAAGTCCTCTTCCCGGCCAAGCTCTAGTCAGGGTACATCCAGCCTGCTGCCTACACCGGGTGTGCCAGTCTGCATCCTGCAAATGCAGCTCTTCATTTCTAAACTGCCCAGTTCTGTAGTGGAGCAGCTGATCCATGATGCCATCCCGACTGGGGCTGGGGAGGGAGGAATAGCTGGCTCTCCCAATTGCTGCATAAGCTGCACAAGAAGAAAAAGATTTGTGGCTCAGGAGGGGAAAGGCCTGCTAAGAGGGTCTGCCAAATCCCATAGAGTTTTCAAATGTCGACGCTTGGGAAATTGTCCGACTCTTCGCCACAGCGGAGTCTGTGGAGGGTTTACTACCCCAGCAAATCTGAAGGGGAAAAGCAGAACCATGGAAAGTCTCTTTGAAATGGATACAGAAAAGGAATGATTGTTCATCTCTAATGAATCCCCAGATCATTACAAACAACAAACCAGCGAACGAGAAAGGAATAAAACTTGTAATAAGACAAACTAGAGCGTGTCTGTGGTGAACTGCTGTACGGAGCTACACTGTGTTCTCACCTCCAGCTCCCAGCCCACATCTCGAAAGTCCTATATTCATCATGCTGGTCCTTGTGAGGGAGCGTCTCTAAATTATAATCTTCCATAAACATGTCTCTACAAGCTCCATTATCCACCTTAAGCAGAGTGGAAAGAAGTTTTAGTTTCAGGCAGAATCATGGCTTATTTGTATTTTCAAAGGCACGTGCAGAGATGGTGCTCAGGAGAATGAGCAGCTGGCAGCAAAGGCTGGAGGAAAAGAAAGATGGAGATTTTTCCAAGGGACAAATGGTAGTCAGGCACCTAAGTCCCCTTGTGCAGTGCCACTGCAATCCAAGAAACTCTTGCTTGGCTGCTGCCTAACCCTGTAGGTGCCTAAACTCACACGGCAACTAATTTCCCACTGTAAAAGTTCCCTAGGCACTTAATTTTTAGACCCTGGGGTATGAGAACTGCTACCACCCCCTGGGTGTCCGGATGCCCATCTCCCATCTAAGCCCCAGAGCAATTAATGAACAATTAAAGACAAGCATGTGGCCATCTAAGTCATGTGCGGGGCTTGATCCAGTAGAAAGCCTCTGAGCAAACCAACTGGATCAGGTCCCATTCAAAGTCCAGCTGCAGAAAAAGTGGTGTCCCCCTTGTAACTTGCAGCCCAGTGGTTAGAGCATTTTCCTGGGAACAGCTTCAGCGGGAGAAATGGGGGGAGTGTAACAGCAGAATATCCCAGTAAGTGCCCACAGCACATTGCTGAGAGGCAGGAGAACCCTTAGTGAAATGGAGAGTGCCCTAATCACTGGGTTAAAGCTTATAAACCGGGCACATCCTCTGGCTGTTTTGTGTGGAGCGAGGCGGGCACTGGAGTCATTCCCACAAGTAGTGGTTCAGGCGCCTAAGCCCTCTGAGAACAGGCAGCTGGTTCCTATTCATGGATCGCAAGCAGAACTAGGGGCCTCCCTGCAGCCTGGATTTAGGTGCCTATCTCCATGGGAGGGCTGGGCTTAGCATACACCCTTTTGTGGATCACTTTCTGACGTGCTTATCTCTCCCATTCATTGGATAAGACATTTGGAGCCTAATGCAGACTTTGCGGTCCCAGTGTTGTTCCTGTCTTTTCCTGGATGCCTCGAAGATAGGTGCTGTGATACGGAGTGTTTGCAACACCTTTGTCCCTTTCTAGCTCCCATTGACTTTCCACGGAAGCTAGGCCATTTATGATGCCTCTGAAAATCTGCCTCACAGTTTTCTTTCACCATTTGGAATTATTCATTCCAGTGCCAGATGAGAATTTTTCACTCACACCAGTGGTAGCATTTGACACCTATTTCATGTTTCCCAGGCCAGCAGGGATCATTGTGATCATTTAGTCTGACCCCCTTTATAACATAGGCCAGAAAACTGCTCCAAAATAATTCTTAGAACAGATGTTTTAGAAAAACAGCCATTGATGGAGAATCCCCCATAACCCTTGATAAGTTGACCCAGTGGTTAATTCCTCTCATTGTTAAACATTACATCTTTTTTTCCTGTCTGAATTTATCTAGCTTCAATTTCCAGCCATTGGCACATGTTATATCTTTCTCTACTAGACTGAAGAGCTTATTATTAAATATTTGTTCCCCATGTAAGTACTTATAAACTGTAATCAAGTCACCCCTTACCCTTCTCTTTGTCAAGCTAAATAGATTGAGCTCCTTGTGTCTATCACTATAAAGCAGGTTTTTTAATCCTTTAATCATTCTCATCAGTCTTCTCTGAACTCTCTCCAATTTATCAACATCTTTCTTGAATTGTGGGCACCAGAACTGGACACAGTATTCCAACAGCAGTTTCACCAGTGCCAAATACAGAGGTAAACTGTATTTACTCTGCTTCTATTCAAGGTTCTCCTGTGTATACATCCCACGATAGCAACAACTCTTTTGGCCACAGCAACCCACTGGGAGCTCTGGTCATCTCATTTTCCCTCTCCCTCGCCTCCCCACCCCAAATCTCTTTCAGAGTCACTGTTTCCCAGGAAAGAGTTCCCCATTCCGTAAGTGTAGCCTACATTCTTTGTTCCTAGATCTTTACATTTAGTTGTATTAAAACAAATAGTATTTGCTTGTGCCCAATTTACCAAGTGACCCAGATCACTCTGAATCAGCGACCTGCCCTCTTCATTTTTTCCCACTCCCCCAATTTTTGTATCATCTGAAACCTTTATCAGTGAGGATTTTATGTTTTCTTCTAGGCCATTGATAAAAATATTAAATAGGGTAGGGTCAAGAGCCAATCCCTGTGAGGACCTGCCTAGAAACAATCCTCTTGATGATGAGTCCTCATTTACAGTTACATTACAGACCTATCCATTAGCCCATTTTTAATCCATTTACTACGTGCCACATTAATTTTATATCACTCTAGCTTTTTAATCAAAATGTTGTGTGGTACCAAGGCAAATGCCTTACAGAAAGTCTAAGTGTATTATGTAAAAAGAGGTATGTATGTATGGCACAGGCTTAAGTGACCACAGGAAGTGCAATGCACCCATAGTTGATGTGCTTCTGCTCTCCACAAAATTCAGCTAGTGCAATGCACCCCTGATGCAACAGCTGAACTTAATAATAAATAAATACAATAAATATAAATAATAAGGCAGAGAGCTGGCTAGTTTTTGCCTAAATGTCTAAAGCTTAGCAACATTTTTTGTCCAATTTTAAATTAGTCCAATATGTGAAAACTTTGCATGTTGCGTTGCTTTGCATTTTATAACAAACGTTCCATTAGAGGGGAGTTAGTCAGTCAGTGCCAGTTTCCAATCTGGAATCTGAATTTGCTCCGTATGCATCGTATATTTTACCACAACTGTGGCCCAGAACAAGATCCTGATTTTCTAGCTGAACCCAGTGAGCCAAATGGGACTGTTCCTATGGCAATAGCCCGATTGGAGCTCTGGTGAGTTGATGTCCCCCATAGACACCACTCTTTCCAGTGAACATATGAGTGTTTTTCCTGCTTTAAAAGCAAATATTGCTTTTCTTCTTAGCTGATTTTCCTTTGCTAATGTCAAAAACCCTGAAAATGAAACCTTTTAATGAACAGTCTATCTCAGTTTGTTCCAGTGTTTCCAGACTGCGCAAGTGGGTGTGAGCCTTTGGACTTTCATCTGACAATAATAAATTTGGTTTAGGAAGATGTATGTGTTAATGTGGTGGTTGCTACGAGACCCATTTCATCTTTCTGATGATGCAGAGAGGCAAGTGACTCATTAAGAGGACTGGGATATTTTTGACACTGCAAAAGAACTGTAAAAGTTTCTCAGCAGTGGGTCTCGAATGGAACATAAGCTTAGAAAGTTCAAATTAATTTCTCGACAGATGAGAAAAGGGAGTGGGGGAACGTAGTAGATATATCCTCTTTCTAATATCCATCAGTGCCTCCATTTTCTTTGTTACTTTCCAGATTGCAAATCCTCAGCAGATTCTAGCTGCTGCCTGGAGCAGATTTGGAGGAAGGAGAGTGTTGACTGTGTCCCTCATTAATTGAAACTATGCTCTCTGCCACAGAAATCGTGCGCCTCGGCAGTAGCCTATTAGGCTACACCTACACTGCTGGATAATCAGACTGTGGGGTTGTGGACTACAGAGCACACCAAAGAGTTGCAGTCTAACTGCCCTGTGTGGATGCTGATGGTGTGAACGAAAAGGTACCTAGTACACGTTAATGCAGCCCTCTTCCAAACAAGACTACGTTAACGTGGTAAGTACTTTTTAGTTCATCTCAGCAGTGTTCACAGGGGGCGGTAAGAGTGCAGTCATTTGGCAAGCTCTGCAATTCACACCTCCATAGTCTGCACTGCAGTGCAGTAAAGACAAGCCCTAACACTGCCTGTGATTTACTGTTACTCACAGACCACCATAGAGATGCATGACCCTTCTTAAAACCAGTGCAGGTGGAGACCTGCCCTGGACCTCTCAGGGGTGAGGACCGCTGGATTCTCAGGGTTTGCATAATCAGGTCTTAAATTAAGACAAGAACAGTTGACAGAGATGACAAGCATAAAGAGAGGCTGAAGCGGGGCTCATTCACAAAGGATGAAAAGAGGGCCATGTGGTTGTTCAGATACAGTGCACACATCTTTGATTTTAGAGGACAGAGATGTGGCAGAGTAGTCAGGAAAGTGGCTCCAGGCAATGCAGGCTAGAGGGCTATCAGCTAACGGGATAGCAAGCTTGTATTGAGCTCAGACCAGCTATTCTCTCAACACACAATTTCAACCTTTTTACCTGTTCCCAAATTTCTGCAAAAGAGGCCCCTGAAATTCATTATCCTTTAACTGAATGTCTGCAGTAAATAATTATTACACTGCAGGCCTATCACAAGATGACTGACACCTCTAAGGGAAAATGGGGCTAGCCCCACCTATGTCATAATTAATTGCATCCCAGTAAATTAAGGGGTGGGACTAATGGAGTCAGATGTTAGCAAGGGGGCTTTATGAAAAGGCTTGGGAGAGACCAGTTGGGGGAGGAAATTGTGGCGGAGACTGTAGACAGACAGAAGGGGCTTCTGTGAGAAAGCCAGAGGTAGGGTTTGAAAGAATCAGGGAGGGCCCTGGAAGGGGAGGCAGTGGGAAACCTGGTGGGAGGAAAAGAGCCTCTAGGGTAGTGGTTCTCAACCTTTTTTTTCTGGGACCCACTCTGAAAATATTTCAGGCACTGATGACCCCCCAAAAAAGTGATGACCCCCTCATGCCATGTCACCCTTACTTCTGAGCTGCTGCTGCATTGCCTTCAGAGCACCCAGCAAGCAGCCACTGCTCTCCAGCCACCTAGCTTGGAAGGGCGCTGGCTGTCAGCCTTGCACGGGGCTGACAGCTGCAGCCACGGCATGTGTGGGGGCTGATAGCTCGCGACCCCTCCCCCCAAATAACCTCGTGACCACTTAAGGTGTCCCGACCCCCAGTGTGAGATCCCCTGCTCTAGGGGGAAAGCCCTGAGAGGCAGCCCTCAGTGTAAGAAGTGCTCTGCATTGCCTGGGAGTGGGGGCAAAGAGCAGGGAATTCCAGCATAGCTGAAGAATGGCCGAAGCCCTGTTGGTTCAGATGTTTGTTTAGCTTTCTCACTGGACATTTCCTGACTCTGGAAGGGGACCTGGCTGGAGGGCTGGGTCATGGAAGATGCAGAATGAGATTGACAGATGGTAGGTGTGAAGAATGGAAACTTGCAACTGCGCCTGCCCGGTCTCTGGGCAGCCTCTGAACACAACTGAACTACGGCAGGGCCACCTGACTGACCACGCTGTCTGAGTGACCCAGGAACCTAGCAGGCCTGATGGCAACCACCAACTTGTGGCTGGTCAATACGCACTTCCACAGCTGCGATCTCCCCTGTGCCGCCCAGTCCCCTCCAGAGCTTCTCAATCCCAAACTTCGACTCTGACCTTTGGTGCTGTTCCTTGTGGCTGACTCCAGCTCTGACAACTAGGCCTGACTGCCCATGTCCGAGTTCGTGTCAATAGGGAGCGCTAGAGTAGTGAGCCAGGGGTGAGTTTCTCCCCATGCGACAAGCCATTTCTGTTTTTCTGTGGGTTCAGCATATTAATGGACTCCCAATCACCAAATCTCGATTCTGTAACTATAGTTGTGTAACTAAACAAACCAACCCAGCAGAGATTTTGAATCGTGTATTTGACTGCCATATTTGCAATTTGAAGTCATGCTTTGTTGGTTAGTTACCTCAGTTAACTATAATTTTTACAGCTGGATATAACATTGGAAAATGGTTTTGTGTGACATTCACGCTAATCGTTTTCTTTGTGTGAGTGTTCATCTTGGAAAAGCAAAGTGTTTGAATCTTGCCTGTCTCCAGGATCTTTCCCACTCTAATGAAAACTTGCCTTCACGTTCAGACAATTCTTCATGGACATTTGTTTTCTAACTAGCTGTGCTGGAAGCAGAACTCAGTCAACACTGTGAACTTGCTCTTCCTTTCTGAATGGCCGTTAATATTACTGCAGCAAGGTCTCTCTCACTTTCAATGTGGCTCGCATTTGGTCACCACAAAGATGCCAATAGCTAGTAAACAGAGAAGTGGCAGGAATAACTTAAAGCGGCAACACTGTGTCTAAAGATGATCTCACTGGCCTGGATAAAATGAAGATTAATTTGATTCATTTTACTGAAAGGCTGAATCTTGTATATCCTTCCCTGTAGCTAGCAGTGATTTCCCAGGTGACCATCTCATAGGATGGCATGGAGAGCAGCTGGTGGTAGGAAAGCAGCATCAATAAACTCTCAGAAACAGTCTTTATAGTGAAAATGTCAGACCATGTTTAATTAAACTGCATTGTGTGATGCTGTTAATATCTGCAATGCCATTCTTCCCATGTTTGTGTTGCATGTGGCTTTATCTTGTCAGGTCACATCAATTTGTGTTTTGTTACGTGAGAAAGCCAGGTGATGGATCTGATCTGATGTGTGGCATTTCAGAGAGACACGCTGTCTGAGGGAGCTGAAAGTCTTGCATCCACAACCCTCGTTATTGTGCTAAAGTTCAGGGCCCATTAGTTTTGTGCTAATGGAATCTGGGAATGGTTGAACCAGATCAGAAGGAACAACAGTGCAGTATGCACTCAAAATTTGTAATGGAACTTATTCTTGTTTTGAACTTAGAAAACAATTACTACTTGTTGTTGTTGGGTTTTTTTCATGAACACCTGAGTCTGTCTATTCTGGTTTCAGATAGAAGTGGAAATCATGGAACGAATGGCAGTTCTTCCAGAACTTATGTGCCCTTTCACATAGGAAGTGCTCAAAAACTGACAAGAAAGGAAAGGTTCTCAGGAGCGTTCCTGCCTGACGGCTGGACGGAAGACATCTGGCCAGGTTAGCATCCAGAAGATTGGTTCCTTTCTTGCCCGAGCCTCTGAAGCTTTTGGAAGTTTGACCCTTTTCCTTCCGAAGTTGCATTAAGGGGCAAATGCTGCAAATTGTGAGCGCTCCACTGAATTCAGTGGAGCACTGAAAATTTACCCCAGCCAAGGATCTGCGTCTAAGTCATTATATAGGAAAAAGGTCTTTCTCCTCGCCCTATGCAAAGGGGGGAGGAAGGGCACGGAGGGAAAACACTTCCTGTGTAATGGACATTACAAAAAAGTTAATCAAATTTTCCTCTCTTCTGATCAATTTGTAGCCCTGATTGTTGGATTAATATGCCACAGTCAGTTAGATTTTTGATAGCAGACAGCAGCAATCCCATTCCTGAATGTATTTGCCTTGTTCTGTACAGTGTAGCCACAGTTACCTCACTACCTCTTTCTACTGCATTCATTCATCCATTCACTGGCTACTGGCTGGCCAGGCTCTGTTTAACAGCCGGGGCATTATTCTCCAGTGTCTGTGATCTCTGCTCGGGGGCACTGGAAAGAGGATTCTGGGCAAACCAGCCCCAGCAGAATTTAAAGGTCCTGGATGGCAGCTTGCACTGAAACTGTTGCCAAAAGTTCAGTGGCTTCACACAAGTGAAGAATTGGAGGGAGTGGAGCCTTGCTCAGCGACACCATCCTCTGCCCCCCAAAATGCCACTACCTCCCCTTACGTCAGGAGAGGGTCTCCACACTGGTGGGGATTCCCCTGACACAGAGTGCCTTCTCCAGGGGCAATCTTTGGTTCACTTGGCATCGCGTGAATGGTCAGAGCTTAAGAACTCCTTTGATTCATTTAAAAAATGTCTGGCAGAAATATCCACTTCATCCCCAAGTCTAATGTACCCTGTGGGGCTGTGAGGACCTTTCCGTGGATTTTAGGGGAGGGCAAAGCAGGATTATAATGGAAAGGCAGGTACAATGCTGCTTCTCAGTAATTATTATGGTGCAATCCAAAGCTCATTGAAATCAGTGGGAGTTTTTCCATTGCCTCCAGTAGGCTTCAGATCAGGCCCTGTACACTTGTATGCCTCTCGACATTTTGCAATGTAATGCCTTGATATGGTTTTACCTTGCCCTTTGGGTAAAAACTAAAAGAATCTGACAGGGAACCCATATTCATTGAGAACGAAATCCTGGAGAGCCAAGTTACTTGATTTCAAGGTGGTAATAGCTCAGCAATGAATGAGGCATTGGTTTCTGAACATACCATGGGTTTGATGTCGTTTGCTTGATTGAAATACAGCCAGGCATAGGTATTACTTTATAGTCATTTTAAATGAAGTATTATCCAGTGGTTACTCGTGTCCGCATAAACCTTGATCAATAGGGTGGAAAGGTGGGTAAGGGGCAGTAGTTGTGACCAGATTTGATTTAAGACCTGAATCCAGTGCCAGAAGACAGTCAATATGAAAGTCTTATTATTCAAGGTGATCATGCCACATATGGCGTCTTTGGCAATTAAGTATAGACCCCTAAGTGCTAATTCAGTTTTTGTTAATGAGGTTTTTTGATTTCCTGGCACCACTTTTTATTGAAGTTTGATAGATTTATGTTTCATGGGGGATTTTAATATTCATCTTGACATTTTCAAAGATAAATTGGTCACATAATTTATTAGTGTATTAAAGAAATTAGCCTTTGCTCCTCCACTTACTAAGGAAATGTCTTGCTGAAATTCATCCACTGAAAATTGTGAGCCCTTCCACATTTTTTAAGATACCATTGGACATTTCTCTGCTATGAAGGACGTATTGGTGGCCATCAGAGATCAGTCTGAAGGGTTTGAAAATTTGACTCCACTAAGGGAGAGGAATTCAAGGTGACGGACATATTAAAATATTACCTATTGCAAAGGGATGGCCGTGGTAAGCTATTATTTCTGTTGGAAATAGCTCAGTTCTGCAATCGCTTATAGCAATGGCCATTTTAGGATTATGCAAAAGGAATAAAGGTGATGGATGCCAGCACTTTATCTTATGTATAAAGGTCATTATGTACAGGGGAATATTATAATTCACCTTAGCGTAGCAGCACTGTGCCTCTTCTTTGCTTGTTTGTGTTTGAAAATCGAGGAGCAAACAACTCACAGTCAATGAATTTAGCCTTTTCTGAATCATGAGATATTGCAGCCAGATCACAACTTCCTTAAATCTATTTGTTGTTTTAATTTATTTGACATATATTATATATATATAAATTGTTTTTGCCTTCAAGTCATCATAGTCATTTGAATTTCTAGCAATACTGTCTAACGGTTATTGATTATGTGCCAAATGATTATTTCCCCTGATTGAATGAGCATGCAAGCAGTTCAGTACAAATTCTTCTGCATACAAATTTAAAATTTCTATATTACAAATACTCCCATGACTTTGAAATTTGCTGTACATGTAAATTAGGCACAAGTACTACAGCTGCAAGTTTCAAAGGGCCAGTTGTGCACATAAATGGCTAATCATAGTCACTTATGCATGCAATTACCTGATTTATATACACAATTGCTATAAGTATGTTCCGTAAAATCAGGCTCACTTATGCAATTTGCCAATTTACTATCACATTCACTCATATTTAACATTATGGGATGAATACTCAGACCTATATAGAGGATCAATAATAGAATTATTTTATAGTGGCCCCTGCAGAGCAACTGAAATGGTCAGACCACCATTGGCTATTATTGCTACAGAGCAGAAGTCCTGTAATACTTTAGTCTTTAGAAGAACTAAATGTTTATTTCAGTCAAATCTGCCTAGGACTCAGGTGCTGTATTTGGGCTGTAAACATACAATGAAGAACATTCTTCTCTTGTAATCACCAGCTGCCTCTTCTGCTTAAGGATTTGGGTGCTTAGAAATATGGTTGCAATAATGTGGCTTTTTTTTTTCCTGGACTTACCATTAAACTGTAAGCACAAGTCACTCTTAAACCCAGTTACTATCAGAAGAGACGTATAGGCAGGATCAAAGATTTTAAAGAAGTGATAAAAGCATAGATCAGCTTCTCTAAATCACTTTTTGTTTGGCTGGGTTTTTTTTTTTGTTTGTTTGTTTTGTTTAGATTACTATAATTCTCTTTCAAAGGGATACTGGAAAAGCTAAAATTCCAGTAAATAGGCTCATAATTCAGGCTAAAAAGACTAAGCATATTTCACCAGTGCTAGCTTCATTATCTTGGCTTACTGTTAAATACATGTTTTACCACTTCCATTGAAAGCATTACATAACCAGGCAGCAGCTTATGCTAGTTGCATTTAAATATTCTCTTGCTCACCTATTCTGTCTCCATGAACCATGACTTCTCTATTTTTCTGCTTCAAAATGCAGACTCCCTGCACTCAATGACAGGACGCAAGAATTTCAGAAGTAAGACAAACTTCCCAAATTCAGAGTACCAAGGTGGGGTGGACTTAGGTAACAGGACTGGGATAACTTCTGGTTACCCCCAGACGACCCCAAGTTTACAGGGAGATTCTCAGAGACATAAAGGGCAGCTTGGTGCCTAACTCCCAACACATTTCCATGGGATCAAAGCTCCTTTGAAAATCCCTGCTTATATCCTTATTACACTTGTGAAACATGCATTAGTCTTTTTCAGCAGGGCCTCAGTTTTGCATCTCATCCAAAAGATGGCAACTTTTGCAGTACAGTAGCAACAGCATTGCACCGTGGCATTGGAACAGCAGTGCTTTGGAGGGAAGAACATCCCCTTCTGAATCACCCCCATTGCCTCTTGTGGTAAAGCATTCTCTCCTTTCACCTTCCAGTTATGTGTATTGGTTCAAACTCAGAACGTGGAGTTCTGCTGTGCAGACATACCCCGAGTTACAATTTCTGTCTGCAGTGATAATAGCTGCCATGTCCTCTAATCTTTTTTTTACGTTCCTATTTGTACATGAAAAATCAGATTGAAAGCTGGTCACATTTTATTATTTTGCAAGGTTATTAATCTGCCTGCTTTGTAGAGGTGATGGCTTTTATTTGACACAATGGGACTTTTAAATTATGACAAAAAGTTGGAGAGGCTAAGTGGCCAAGACTTTATTAACTATTAAAGATTGCTTATGTGGTGTATGTTGCTTTCATCCATAATTAAGTACAGTATAAAAGCATTAAAGCCAAAATGTGCTGGATTTGCCCTTTTAACTTCTCCATGTGTGCAGGATGTGCCATAGAGGCCTATTGATGGTTTACTATTCAGTCAGCAATTCTTCTCAGGTCTGACATACTCACTACACTTAACACACTGTGGTCATGGTATATGGCATGCCACCTTTTATGGTTATAGCCCTGGAAAACGAATAACTCAATATTCCTCCATGATGTATGTACGGCGGGTCTACAAAGAGTGATGGATATGTGCCTAGAATCATAAGCCAGTCTGCATTAGTCCAAGAAATGGGTATTTGTTTGTCTAACAGCCTAGTCATCAGGCAGAGACCATGAAAGTGCATTTACATAAAAGTTAAACAAAGTCATCAACCTAGTGAGTGGGGGACGTAGCCTCTTGTATGGGCCTGAATCTCAAATGACGAGCAATTTAATAAACTGATTGTATACAGTATTACTCCATTATGCAAGTGTATCGAGTAACGGCTCTTATCCAAACCTGTGACACAATTGTGACCATATCACACTGTGAAAATATGCATTAACACTAGATGAGGAATGATGGATACTCTTTGATATTTAAAATCAGTGACCAAACACCGAGACAAAGAGGTTTGCTGGCAGCCAGGAGGGAAGGAAGCATCCACCTGTCTCCAGTGTAAAGTAAGCATTTATGGAATTGAAACAATGGAAACTCCATTTACACTTGAATCAGCAGGGGAATGGGAAGCCACAGGAAGGGAAGGATTAATATATTTTGAAAGAAATACTGTTCAAAGGTTTACTGGACTACAGAGAGAGTGTGTACAGGTTCTCTGCCTGTCTTTCACCTAGAAAGATAAGGGAAACCAGCAGGGAAACCAGCACATGGTAACCAAGGCTGATGAAGACCAGGGTGTTGCAGGCAGGTTGCTGGGGTTAGAGTGCTGATCCAGGGCTGCACAGTACACGGACACTGAAGGAGATGCACACTTGTCTGCTGGCTGTGGGTGTCCGGGCTGTGAACCACAGCAGCAGAGCATTTGTGGCAGCAAGGCTTACAGGGTAAGTGGTGACACAACCTCCCACGGGTTTGGGTGGAACCTCAGAATGTCACAGAGGAGTTGGAAGCTGGGTTGTTGTTTTTTTAATCTCTGTAAATGGTATCAGTGAGACTGACACTGGACTACTGCATCCTGTTCTGGGGTTAACATTTTACAAAGGATGTTGAAAAGCTGGAGAGGGTGCAGAAAAGACCCACAAAAATGATTCCAGGGTTGAAGAAAATGCCTTAAACGAGAGATTTAAAAAACAGAGTTTGTTTAGTTTATCAAAAACAATGATGTGAGGTGCTTTCATTGCAATATACAAGTACCCTCCCAGGGAGGCAATACCAAATACTAAAGGGAGCTGTAATCTAGTGGAGACAGGCAGAAGGAAAGAACCAATGGCTGGAAGACTAATCCATACAATTTCAAATTAGAAATATCACTATTTTTTAAGTGCAGGTGATTTAACTATTGACACAAGTTCCCAAAGGAAGGTCTGGCTTCTCCATCTCTCTGTCTTCCCAACAAGACTGGATGCCTTTCTGGATGACACACTTTAGCCAAACCCACGCTATTGGGCTCAGTAGAGGGCTAACTGGATGAAATGTAATGGCCAGTGTTACACAGGAGGCCAGACTGGGTGATTGAAATTCTGTGAATGTACAAATTGTATAATCCTCAAGTCAAAACACCAGCACAAACTCATATGAGAAGCAAGAGATTGTCAATAAATGAAGCTGATGGAAAAATTAGGGGGGTGGTATGTGTAATGTGGGGTCTAAATCCATGCTATATTCACCCACCAGGCACGTGTCCTTTGGTTGTACATTAAGAGATTTTTACATCAATAACATCCTAATTATTGAGTCATGTGAGCATCCTGGTTTAACAAGAATGTATCTGTGAGCTGACCAGGGAGATTAGATGAGAGTTTACTGTGAAGGACATCATCCTCCTATTGCAGGAGACCAGTAATTCCCACTGCCGTAGTGAGAGTCATTTGTCATACCTTATAGTGAGCAAATACGGTCAAACTTAATATAGGATGTGAATCATACAGAAGATATATATCAAAATTGGGAATATTTTGGGAAATCAGCTCTCTCTCTGATGTTCAAAACCTTGCAAGTAGCTGACTTTTCAAATGTAACTTAATCTCCTGTTATCTAAATCAATATCCCTATTTCTCTATGGGCCCATTGAACACAATAAAACTACTCATATGTGCAGTTATTTGTTGTTGACAGGATCAGGTTTTATCTGGCAATATATGTCATTTCTTTTCCATTTTCACAACAAAAATTGAAGTAATACTTATATGTATTATTCCTGGCCTGGAGCATTATATTCAATTATACTGCACTATATTTATTTGCTTCTAGTTCACTATTGCTACTTTATCCAGCGTGGCTATTATTTCTCAGTCCTACTTCAAAGGTTAAGGTACAAGAGTGGTATAGAGCTTCTTTTACATAGTCACATCATTCTGAAGTATGAGAAATGGCTATGTTTTGCTTGAAAAAAGTATTTAATGTGTCAAAAATTTTGAGTACAAGGAGATCAAAACTAGAACTGACTAGAGAGACAATAATTATTTATTAGGTGAACTAAGCTTTGAAGCTGGATTTACTGACCATTGGATCTCTTATGGACAATCTAGTCAATTCCTATTACAAAGACCCTTAAATACTTATCTGCAATATTTACACAACACATAACAGCTGCAAAAGAACCATTAAGGTCTATTCATGGAGATAATCCAGGTTTTAACATTTCTTTGGAGCACATTTCCAGAGAGCTTAAAGCAACATCTATCTGGTCAATAATGGACATTTGGAAAGCTCACAAACTATGTATTTGTATGATTCATGTTTTAAAATAACACTAAATCCACCTTAACAAGATGGAGTTATTCCAGCCTTGGTCACCTCAAGCGCACTGATACCAGGCAATAGTTGGTTTTTTAAAACAAGGAAAACACAAATTGCAAAAGTGCTCAAACTGCAGAAAGTTTCATAAAGAAATGCATAGTACACAGCTGTGACGCAAATGAAAGCCTCATTTCAGGAAAGCACTTAAGCATGTGCTTAGGTCCCGTTGACTTTGCTGAACTTAGGAGAGAAAGCACAGGCTCGTGAGGGGATTGAATAAGTAGGCAAAGTACATCTGCATTAAACTCTGACTCCCTGGCTTTTGTTGGTTTATTCTTGAGCCGTAGTGATATTTCACAGTAATGTTATGTGTGCTAATTAACTATCGAGGTTGGGAAATCAAATAAGCAATTGATAAAATCAATCACGGCCCAGCAGAAAATGTTTTCCTTGTACAGTTCAGTCCATGGGGAGGTATCTGTGCCAGCAGAGAAGTGAACATATAAATGTGCTGCTGGAGTTATTTAGGGCAATGAAAAACATAAGTTACTACATTTGTATTGAATGAGCTATAAGATTTCTCATTGCGGTAATTGATTGCTCCTTTGGGCACTTTTGGGGCCACTTTATTATTTATTTATTCACTGCCTCTAGCATCTGGTTTTATAGCCCTTTTCAAAACTCTGTCCAGAAGTTCAGAAGAATCTGCCCTCTCCACTCCACCTCTGCAATGAGAAATGTTTAAAGGGAACTTTTTTCTTAGTGCTAGTGGAGCTAATCAACTTATAAAGCCATTTTATGGTATTATCTGTTGCTGTAGGTAATCAGTGTATGATGACGAGGTTTAAGTTGTAAGTATAAGTATAGGACTATGTAAGATAGTATTATAGGGGCATAGGATGGATAAGCATGAATTATTGATAAGAATGTTATTTATATAAGTAAGATAAGGCTGTAATGCAAAGCCTATAGGATTTAGGTCTGTAAGGTTATGTAGCTTGACCGTAGAAGGTCTCAGGCCTGAAACAGGTTGGCATGACAAGCTGGCTAGGAGATAACCCTGTACCTGTAAACTGTAAGATTATAGTAAAATGTGTTAAGTGTTGATGTTCTAGAAACTGTGCAGAAATAGACTGGAAAACATGCTGCAATGTGCCAGTTAATACTGCAAAGTGTCTGATAGTAACTTTTCAGAGGATTCTGTGATAACTTCAGGTTGCTAACAACATTCTCATAGATGTTAACGAGAATAGGGCAACTAAGGGGTAGCCTATGAGAAATGGGGTACCCTAAAATTCATGGGGGGTGGGATCGACACTCTCATTTGCATGAGCACACTGGAAGTAAAAAATTCAGAAGAAAAGATGGTGCCTAGTCATGTCAGTGGAGACTGAACTAACCTGTCACCTTTAGACCTTGTTCTCCAGTCTGGAGCCAGGGAGTGCTGGCGCAGCAGTGCGAGAAGTAAACTGTCACTGCTAGTATCCACATAGTATGTGTTGTAGGGGTAAACCATAGATTTCTGTTTCCAGGGCTTCCCATCTTCCATCAGCACTAAATTCATTTGGAAATACAACAAATATATTTAAAATGTAATTTATCTTTCAAAGGTCTGATCTAAATAAAAGAAATCCAGATTTAAGGCTTAAATTCTGTCCTCAAACTGGTTTGTGCAATGCAGAGACATGAGTTACACTCATCATTCCCTCTAAGTACACTGCCCAGAGTGGGCATAAAATTGCCCATTTCCCTCGGTGATATAGGATGCCTTGTTCCTGTGTCTAGGTGGATTTTGATAGCTATTACTACTTGATTGACTCACGTGTAGCTTTAATTTTACCTCTTCTCTGGGCCTTATTCCTTTTTGGCTTCTCTGGTGGTCATTCCTTTATAAACCTGCATTCTCTTCTGAGAGAGGAGGATGAAAAGAAACAAAAACTGAGCTGATTAATTGCCTTTTTTAAATTCCGCAATGAAGCAATATTTGACTTAGATATTATCTATCTTTAGACAAAAAAAAAAAAGGAACTTTTGTTTAATTCCCATTTTAAACAGCCCTCCTCTCATTCCTGATGAATTACCAAAACCTAATACTTTTCTATAAACAGAAGTGAAAAAGAAAATTATTTCTGAGCTAACCAGCGTGAGCTTTTGAGGCAAAGATTCCCCTCACATTTTCAATGCCCTGGTCCAAGTTCTCACCTGTTCTTAGAACTTCTATGGTCATTTGTGCTTGTTCAAAGTGGCTGTAAAAATGCTACTGAGTCAGCATGGCAGCCTTTAACACCCCATTGCACAGGTGTGAATGACTGCCAGAGGCGCAAGAGCGGGGAGAATGAAACTCGGAATGTAGAAATCTGGAAGCTGAATGACTTGGCTAAAAAATGGCTAGCAAGATCATGTCAATGAAGAGGGATTAAATATGATGGTATTCCCAGGAGTATAACTAGGAATAATGGGCCTAAACTGAGAAAAAAAATGTTGGGCTGAAGATCAAGGAAAACCTGTCCTGACAATTAGAGCTATTAGACTCTAAACTGGGACGTTTAATAGGGTGGATTACTCTGCGGGGTGACTATGTAAAAAGGGCACTTTCTAACTCAACAGATTTGCCTTATGCATGAAAGCCAGGCCCCACTGAAGTCCATGAGAATTTTGCCATTGACTTCAATAAGACAGGAACTTTAGCCCTGTTCAGAATCTAGTGACCAACATACACTTTTACTGTTTTATATTTACCTCCATGGAGCCAACACAGGTCTGAGAGTGGGAACCACATTCCATTCGGGCTTGTACTGTCCGCAGAAGTGTTAGCTGACGCCTGGCATAACAATGGGATTTCAGCTAGCATCACTGCTAGCCCCTGCTACAGACATGGTGTACACCAATACAAAATCATGCTGCACTAGGAGTTTGCACAGTGTGTCTACATCAGTCGTTGAAATTCCAGCATAGACAAGACCTGAATTCCAACAGATACACCAGATCTTGTCCTCCTTTACACCTGTGCCACTCATTAGACATTGTGGGGATGGCATGAATATAGCAAAGGGCAGAACTGGAAGATGACAGTGTTGCAAAAGTCAGATGCATTTGGCCTGGAGTAACTAATACTGATGTGGATGTGCAAGGCAGAAAGAACCAGCTTGACTTTCAGATCCCAGGTTGCAGAGCTGGCAATGACAAGCACCATATTTTTAAAACTTGCAAACTGGTCAAATATAACTTTAGAATCATGGTGAATTCCTAAACCTGAACCATCTTGTTTCTGTGAGCTTTCAGAGTGGAACTGCCCTTTAAATTAATCACATTAAAGCACTACTGAATATAATGTAAAGAACAATTTTGAGGGGACCATGGTTTCACATATTCCTAGTACTTCTGGTCCATGCCTAAATTCCTCAGTTCTGTGAAAACAGCACTTCCTCTTCCACAATTATTTTGTAAGCATGGGGGTAGGTCCACAAACACACTGAACATCAAACTCAATTCTCAGACAAAGTGGGGTTGTGGTTCATTGCAAATACGTCACACAACTCAAGTTGGGAGCCTGGTTAACAGAGATGTGATGTGCTGCTAATTTAAAATAAAATTAATTTTTCACAGCAGCAGCTGCAAATGTGTCGATAGACTTAACAGCCATCTGCCAGAATTCCACTGAGTACGACGGTGCACCAAGAGTGGGTACGGTTTCAGTTTAGAAACAACTTGTGTCCATGGATTTTGTAGGCTTGTGAGACAATTTTTTTCATCCCTATACCCCTCCCAATAAAGGCAAATTAATAATGTTAATCAAAGAGCAGTGTGTCATGTTTGAAGGTAAACAGACAAATAAACATGAAGCCATAGTGGAGGGTGGGGAGAATGGTTTAGACAAACCATCTGAACTACTGAAGGAGCCAACATTACACAGTTACATGTTCATAGCTAATAAGGAATCCTGTATTAGTGATGTAAGAGATGTTCACACTGCACACAGTTTAAATTAATCTTTTATGTGATCTAAAGGAAGAAATAGTAACCTGTATAGGCACACCAACCTCGAGAAAGAGCTAACAGCATCATTTTCCCCTCAGTCTAAACTCCACTCAATGTATGGCAGGGATGGCATGGAGCCAGTCATGACTGTGACACATTGGAGTATCTGTCTGTACAATGGTTGATGTTATGAAGACTCGACTATTAAATGTGTGTATCATGGGATGCTCTGTGTGGATGTGGAATCCATCATTTATTGACAGGGCGTAGCATGTCTTTCCTGGACCTGTTACAAGGGTGGGTCACCCAACTTTTCATAGTCACCTATTCATGTGGAAGTACTTTGGGACAATGGGTTGGCTGAAGCCTAGGAAACTAGTTCTACCACGTTTCTCTGTAGGTGGTTGGCAAACTGGAGCATGGAAAATCCCCCAGCAGCAGAACAAAGGAACCAGGTGCTGTTGATACAACATAAATTTGAGGGACTCCCTGAGAGAAGGACAGAAAGCTGTCGGTATTAGAAGGCAAGAGATAGACATGCTCTCATAGCAGAGGGGATCCAGTTCAACTGTGGGACCAGTCAAGTTCAGAGACAGTTAGCGGACCTAGAGAATGCTCTGGGATTCTGAAGAGAAGCCAGGAACGGCAGGGGAAGGCATGTGGGCTCCGCAGAGAGCTCTGCCTGAGCCCTAAGCACTCTTCAGGGTGGCGAGGAACCTGAGGCAGGGAGACATGTATAGATATGTTTATTATTTTGGATAACTTTGTGTAGTTCTTGTGCTAACTACAGAGCAATGGTATTTAGAATCCCATGCAAACTCTGTGCATCTTCTGGCTTTCGCTGTCAGATATACCTGCAGAGGTAGAGGGTAAACCCAAAAGCTCACACCATCAGTGGGATTCTGGAGAACATGCAGGAGCTGCCAGGGAGTCTTGGGGAGATGGCAGTAGTTTCTGGGCCTAGGCAATTGGCCATAGGGTCCCCACTTCCAAGGGAGCTGTCAGGTCGCAAGGTCTGCACCTGGAGTGCCTGCCTAGAGGTTCAAGCCCAAGGAAAGGGCCTAAACTCTGCCCAGACCCAGCAAGCTCAAGGGCACATGGGACTGAGCATTTGGGTCCCGTCACAGCACTCTAGTGAGTGTCAAAACGGGGAGTTCAACCAGCTCTGTGACAATGGCTCTTTGATTCTGTTCCAGTCCCATCCTAGTGTGTTAGAGCTACACAGAGGCTGCCCCAGTAGTACAACTGGGGTAACTCCAGCCCGCACTGACCTAGCACACCTCACACTGCTATTAACCCAGCATTTCTACCCTGGGGAACACCAGCCCCCCTCAACTGTTCTGCAGTGAACTCAAAATGAAATATATTTATCATCACCCTAGCCTTGTGCACCATTCACACTACTGCTTTAGCAGGATTATGCTTCCAGCTGATAAACCAAGGCGACAGCTGATGTGCGGTCTGAAGGCTCTAAGACAGCTGCCGCACTTTTAGGGAGGGTGCCTGAACCAGGGAGTCCGGCAGTCACAGAAGAGAACAAAGGGCCACATCCAAATTGCCTCAGTCACTTGATCATGTACGTTTTTGTGCACATTCCCTATTCCTGCATTGTGTCCACATGTGCTCGACACGGGCACAGTGCTGTGCACATGTGCATACCTGTGGCCCATGCTGCTGCCATTACATGAAGCTAACATTACTATTTTTGACTTACATCAGCTGCTACATGTGATTCAAGCAGTTGAAATGTTACCAGCTGAGCAAGAAGGGAGCTGACCCTTGGCAGAGCTTATTGGAACAGCACTGAGCTGGCTGGAAATTGCTCTTTTCTGATCTTATCAATTATAAGCATGTAGCTGGGAAACTTACTCGTCCAACCCTTTCCTTGAAAGTCTCCAGCAAGCCCTTGTTGTGTAAGCACTTCATGGTTTTCTGCATTGCACCAAGGGAAACTGCTGCCTGGTGCTGCTTCTCTGACACCAGCCATGTCTAATGTGGTGGACCCTAGAGGTCAGGAGCAGTGGCAGCTGCTGCTAGTGCTCCAAGAGGAAGCTGCACTCTTTTGTCAGCTGCGCCTGTCCTTTGTGTGATATGCTTGTTGGGTGCTGAAATGCCACTGCTCTAAGGACAGCAAGACCAGTGCAAGTGAGATCAGCATCAGGGCCCAGGGGATGCTAACCCACATGGACAGAAACCAGAGAAAATAGGCATGTGAACCCTTGTGAATGAAACTTGCTACCTTTTACACAGCTCTGCTCTCTGCCTCCATACGTACTTGGCAGGTTGGCTGCAAGAGCTTTTTCCTCTTGTACTTGCTATCTGGAACAGTCTCCCTGTATCTCCAGCTCATTTCAATACTCAGCTTAAACACCCTTTTCCTTTTGCCTGCCTGACTTCTCTCTCCCTTCTGCTATTCTTTCTTCCATGTAGCCATCATATACATGTACACAGTGAGTGAGACCGTATTATTTAACTCTTTGCCTCTGCTATATAACCCTGCAAACCTTTCAGGATCCAGTTTGTATGAAAGACATTCAACAAGATCAAGTTGTATTATACTTCCCTATATTCTCACCTGCTGGGAGACTTTGAGTGTATTATGATTTACTCTGGGAAAGAGGAAACACACACCATACTTTATGTTTCATTAATGGTAACTGCATCATCTTGTCAATTATTTATGGTGAAGGATCATCCTGGCCTTGAATTTCTGTTAAAATCCCTCATTTATAAGTATTTTTCTTTCTCTCTTTAGCTTTGTTATAAAAATTTGATTCCAGCTACTTGGTTTACTTGGAGTGCTGTATCAAATGACCACGCTATGTTCCTGTGTGCTCTCCACAAATGGTTTGAAGCTCACCAAAGGGTTATGGTTCAGTATGAGTGTCTGACGAAGGTCTAGCTCACATCTTGCTTTACTCAAACATATTTGTCTATCCAGGCTTCTTTGTACAGGCCTCCTGCTTGCATACGCTGTCATGAAGACTGAAGTTGGCTTGCTTCTGTCAACGCTTAAATGTGCATAAACTGAGTTGTGAAGAAGCTGGAGAGTCAGAGGGTCAGATGCTGATTGTACTTACACTCTTAAGGTCAGCGTAATAACTCTGGGTTTATACTGGTGTCGCCAAGATCAGAATCTGTTCTGCGATGTTAAGAGGGGGATTGCAATAACTCTCTGTCCCCAACAGACATAGTTAGCAGGGTGCTCATGGTACATTGCAGAAATGTACAGGAACAACCTTATGCAGCATTCCGTCGGGCTGTGGTTTCAGTGCATGGCCTGTCTTTGCCCCATCATCCTACTGGAAAAGGGTTTCGATAATTTTCTTCCTCTGAGTCAGACTTGCAATAACAAACCACATAATCAAGTGTGTGCAGCGATGCATGAAACAGGAGAAGGCATCATGTGCCAACTCAGGTCACACCATGACCATGCAATGGACTGATAATGCTTCTTAGACAGGCATAGTTCTTATTTGTGTAGCTCAGAGATAGAGAGAGAGACACACAGAGGCAGAGACCCGTATTCTCGGCGAGCTTCAGAGCTGGATCCTGATGGTATTGCTCTGCAGGACCACAGTCTTCCTCTCCTTCCCTTAACCACTCCCTTTCGTCTATTGCTGATGGTGGGCGCCATCACAAACCGATCTGGAGTGGAAGCTGTAGGATTTTGTGGGCTTCTAACACAGCTCCCCACAAACAATTACTATCTGATCTTAAGGACTGGAAGTGAATGTGACTGAGACTCATTTTAAAATAGTCTCTAATCTCCCTCTCATACAAATGGTGTGTTTCCTGGGCTGTCTTAATATTGCTTCAAGCATGCTCCTAAGGGAGATAAAGGAAAAGTATCATAATAAACAACTTGAAGAAGAACCAGAACCACCAAGAACTGCTACTGTCTCCACCAAGGCAGTACATGGTCCTTTTAATTTCAGGCGGTATTTATAGATCCTTCCTCTCTTCTCCATTATCACTATGAGAAGGCAGTAAAAAGAAAGAGATAAACAGAAGGGAAGTGGCTCTGAACTCTGCAAATCAGAGCCGGGCCTGTCGCTTTATTTCCATTCTGTATCATTCCTGATTAGACCCATGCTCATACAGAAAGGGATACATGTGTTTATAGGAGCATACCACAATCCTGCCTTCCTAGGAGCTCTGGCACGCGCATTCAAGGGGAGCATTTGTTAGTCCAATTAGTAAAGCATTTTGCCTCTAGGCGAAGCTGTCAGGCAACTCTCAGAAGTGTGGTACTTTCAAAACTCAGAATGATGCGCCTCAGCCCCAAAGAGATGCATGTTCCCATTTAACTGGAAAAATCTCTGTCAATTCAGGTGGTGGTGTTTTATTTTGTTATTGTTCTGAGGGGGGCAGAAAAAACAAGATGCAGCTTTAACTTGTCATTTTATTTGCTGCGGAATAGCTTCAGCAATAATTGTATTTGATGTGGAGTCGAAAGGCAGAAGGAGATAAATGGCTTAATTTGAATCAATATTCATTTTGTGCAATTTACTTTTAACTTAACTTCACAGCAAACACAATTATCCTGCTCGGAATCTATAAAAAAAAAAAAAAAAAGTCTTTTTCACTCTGCCTGTTTAGTTAACAGTTTTCTGAGTGTTCTTGGCCTCAGAGGAGTGTTGTTTATTATTCCTGTTTTGATCAGCCACATAGCCATATTTTAAATGGGAAAATGTTGGGAGTAAACAGGTAAAGTGCTGGGCTTTACGCACTGCCCAGGTTAAGATTGTTACTCAGAAGGCCCCAATCCAGCAAAGCTCTTAAGCATGTGCTTAACTTTAAGTACATGAGGAATCTCATTGACTCGATTTGGGACATGATTAGCGCTAATCACCTGAGTACTCGGCTGCATTTAGGACATTAGTTGCACTTGGCTAGCTTACTCCAATATACAGTGAGTCATCATTTTTCAAACTCATTATTCCTCCCCCTCACAAGTCGCCTTTTTTAATAATGGCAGTTTTTGTGACAAATGTTCATTTCTTTCAAGTGTTGAAAATGATTATTTTTGCCAATGTTTGATGTGTGTGTGTCTCCCTTCCTCCTCCTCCCTTCTCCTCCTCCACCAGTCCCTTTCCAGAGGCGATACGAAAAAAGAGAGAGAGAGGATGGAAAAACAGAAGCCCCTCAAATTGTTCAAAACTGAAAACCAAAACACGTTAATTGTTTTAGCAAAACTTTTTGAACAATAGGAAAAATCATTCCTTGCTCCTGCAGAATGAAAAGTATTTGGGAAATATTTGAACATTTTCAGCATTTTTAGTCTAGTTCTAATCCCAGGGCAGGTGTAACCCAAGTCACAGAAAATTTGCCTGGAGGACTCTGCAGTGACGCAAAGTGGCGCCAGCCCTCTGCTGAAAGGATCATACATGACCAACACCAACCAATACATAGGTGTTACTGCTCCAGGAGTGGGTGGAGTTGGGATGGCCAGGGAATGCTGTGTTTCTCTGTCTCATTTCTCTGTCTCAGAAGGGCTCTGCTGGACACCAAGGGCTTCTTCCATCTGGCAGAATCTTAGAGCTGGGCACTGTATTAACAGCCATTCTTCCCCTAATGTTTTAGAATGAAATAGAATTTATTTCCATCCAGCTTCAAAAGGCATTTGCAGTAAATTCTACCAGGGAGCAATAATTGCTTCTCTATTTCACCTCATTCCTTTCTCCAGTATTTTATCCTACAACAGTGATGGTGGGGGGGGGGAGGGGAGGTATATGTGAAAATAAGAAATTAGAAGCACTTGCAACATTTGCAAGATGGCCCTTGTTTCCAATCTGACTCAACATCCTAGCAACAAGTAATTAAACTGCTGCGGGCTAAAAAGTAATCTTGTATCTGTATGGAAGCCCTATCTTACTATTCACCACAAATCACACAGGAGACTGCTAAATAATATTCACCATCAATCTGGGATTGTGGTGATATGGGGCTACCAATCATTGTGCCTCAGCCGCAGGTATACTGGAGATAATAGCAGACTTTTTAATTATGGCCCCCAATCTCTATTTTCAGCATTTCAAATATAAATTCAAAGCTAAATGAGATTCTCTTTATGCAGAACTTAGTGGGAGATGTTCAGAGTGGATCCTGTCCAACTCTTGTTCCTGGTCTACATTTCTGTCTAATCAGAGATAGAAAACTAATTAATGTTCTGTTGCTTTGGAACTTGTTCTAGTGGGTGTTCAATCCATCTACCAGCACGCTGAACTGAATTTCTTCTGCCTGCATTGTAATATGGAAAGCAGTTGATTTCAAAGGGTATTTATCTTTTGTTATCAGCCTTGTCGTTTCTCACTAATGTTAGGGAATAATGCAATAAGTTTGCTCTAATTAAAGAGCATGCTGCAGGGCTCATGTGATTCACCTGGCCTCTGAGGACCTAGGGGAAGAGAGGTTCTCTGCTGATGGATGGGGCTGGTGGTGTTCAATTATGAGCTGTTGCGTGGTGGAAGGAGCTGACGTGAGTGAACGGCAGCTTGTAATTAAATCATTGGCTGAGTGCTCAGATGCACGGGGAGTGAGGGGCTTTTGTTCTAAGTCAAAATAAAGTAAATGAAGCTGGGCCAATGGAGCTAACTCAGATGTAGAACTAGGTTAGACTTTCGACTGGAAAAACAAAAGTGAGGGTCTGGGATTTGAGCCAGGGAAAACAAGACGCGATGACTTGATCTGAGGGTTTCATGGCCTGAGTCTGTCTATGCTCACTTAAAAAAGGAATCAGCAGGCGGTAACAGCTGGTGTCCTGGGCGATTCCTCACAGAGGGTGAAATTTAGCAAGTGCACAGAACCAGCACAAACCTAGGCCCCAGTGAAGTCCTCAAATAGCTAATGAGTGGCACATAAGCCTGGCACTATCTCTCTGCACAGAGGTGAATTCCACACTCAGTCTGAGCTCCCGTGCGAGCTGGTGAATCCCCTTACCTCTCAGTGAGCTGACAAAGTGCCCTGATCAGTCTGAAAATTCAAACCTCATTGCAAGAGTCAGACTGAATGCACTGGGAATAAAGGGGAGTCGCTGGTGTCACGCTGGCTGGAGTGTCTCACTGTTGTGAGTGCCTAGCTCTGCGCAGACTGTCAAAAACATGGCAGATACCCCAAACTGACAGTTTGTTCTATAATTAGATTTCACCAACCCAGTACTTTGAGAATTCACATTTGGTACTACAATAGTCTTATAATGGAGTCACAGACAGTTCCCTTTGACACTCCAGTCTATCTTCCCATCCAGGCAAGCTGGACTGTGTGATAAATGGTCACTTACACCAAAAGTCACAAAATAATCCAGGTTACACCCACTCCGAAGAGACCAGTCACTCACCCAGGTCGATTTGCATCCTAGATCTCAGACCAAAGACAGTGCTGGGAGCCAATTCTATAATAAACCTTCCAAAGGTTTATTAACTAGGAAAAAGGAATGAGAGTTATTGAGAGGTTAAAGCAGGTAAAATAATATGTACAGATGAGTCCCAGTCTATAAATGCAAAAGGTAGCAGAGCTGTAGTGATCTGCCAATTTCCCAAAAGTCTCTCAGGACTCCCTAGACCAACTTTGAGGATCACTGTCTTCTTGGTCAGTTATTCTGCTCTGTTCGAATCCAGACAGTTCAGAGATGAAGAATTTTTCTTTGTGTCCATACTTACAGCTTCTTCTCACAGAAAACAAGCTGACAGGGTCACTATGCAAGTGGACTCTCTCTTTGATGCTGGGGAGAGAGAGAAACGCATTTAGAGATTTTTACCTCATATCATTACACACAATGACCACTTGCGTTCAAACGTGCAGGAACTAGCACTTTCCTTTTAAAGTTTCTTAATTTGCGTTACACACGGATTCCTTTTTGTTTCATGGCTTGTTTAGGTACAGGGGTCTGGATAATGTAAATGTTTGATGTGATATTCTAACAGGAGACAGCGAAGTGAAAACAATGCATGCAGCATCCCATGAGTTTTCATGAAGTTTAAACACCAAATACATTCTTACACATTTACAATCACTTTGATCTATACCAATACACAAGTGAATTGGCCTGGCTTCCAGCTGTGAGTTTGTCAGTTCTCAGCTGACGCCTAAGCTCTGGCCAGAGCTGGCACTTGGCTTACCAGTGTCCCAGCCAGGTTAACAGTCAAAACCACCTCCTAGATACCTGCGTTGCTAGCAACACCCTTTGCAATTTCTGTTCAACTAAAAAATTGTGAACTCTTTGAGGACAAAACCCACACCTCCTCCTTGTTCTGGTCAGCACCAAGCACACAGTTAAACAATAATAGCCAGTGAGTAACATCAGTTTCACTTCATTCTTAGATAGTTGGCATGGATGATCTAATAGGCATTTTCCATCTTTAGAGGCTGATTCTATGAGATAGATCTTGAGCTTTCAGCATTTGAGTCAATGGGAGTTTTGCCATTGATTTGTAAGGGGTAATCAGTTTGTTACAGATTTATCCCTCAGGTTCTTGTGCTCTATGCTGTGATGTTTGCATTACAAATAATATAAGGGAATAGGTATTTCTTAGCAAAACTTGCTTTGATCAGATAGAAGAGGAACATTCATGGAAACATTCATATGGTCTTTGCTTTTGTTTTTAAGACAACTAATTTTACAAACCCTAAATTTTGGGTCCAATTTGAATTGACAGCATCCCTTTAAAGTTATCAGTTTATATCAGGTTAAAGTTAGATTCCTCATAGACCAATAGCATCATCTCATTACACCTCCTTCCAAAGTAAATGCCTATGGAAGATCTTCAGAGTCCATTGGAAAGAGTTTGCAACATCCGAAATTCTAAGTAGAGCAAACCAACCCAAAGCATCAAACATGGTAAGAAGACGACAATGGACAATGGACATATTTAAGATACACTGTAAGGATGCCGCCAACATGACTTCCATGTCAAGTGATAATATGGACACCACCTAGGAAGTGAAAAAGAGGGTGACCTAGAGAAACATTACGAAGAAAATAGAAATAAAGAAATTAAATCCATCAACATGACACTCAAAAGCCTAAACAGACCAGAATAAGACTAAAATAAATGGTGGAAACTGTTGGATGCTCTATGCAACTGAGGGTGTGGGAGGATAAAGAAAGAAATGTATGCCTTACGTCTGCTTCTCAAGCCACTGTCTTCCAAATCCTTCACCAGTCAAGCGTGTTTTCATTACTACTGCACAGAAAATAATTGGAAAATGCTGCTGCTGTCTCCGTTAAAGCAAGGCCAGTTTCTTGAACTATCATTTCTGCAAAGTATTAAATATGGCATTTATCTTTTTGAAACTTGGTACAGTCTTTGAACATTGATTTTTACCTTAGGGCTAACTTGTTGCTTTTGGGAAATGGATGTAGAAAAAAGGGTGCTTTTATGTTTTTTGCCTTAGCCTTTTTCAATAAAACTCAAGCCCAAAAAGCTGACAGCGCATTCATTACACATCTTTTGATAGCTTGTGACTTTTTAGGGTGGGAGGAGGAAGCAGGAGAAAGGATACACGTGAATGGCTGTATCTGCCAGCACCATTTCTGTGTCTGCAGGCTCTAATCTGGTTGGCTTTTTTGACTTTATAACCCAAATTCCAGGTGGCACAACCAGAGCCATAGAATAAGGACAATGGGCTAGATACCCAATCCTGTCCAAGGTTGAAGTTCCATTTTATTGGGTGCTATACAAGCAGATTAATTGTAATTGGTGTGAAGTTTACTCTGAGCCACACCTATTTGGGATAGACTACAAACTCAACAGGATGGAAGACAGGGGTTTCAAATGTCAATGAGGCAAAACTATGGAACCCTTTCTCCCACAGGGGCTAATTCTCTATGTTCTCCCACTACAACTACAGTAGGTGTTGTAAGGGCCAGATCCTCAGCTGGTGTCAATTAGCATAGCTCCATTGAAGGTTAATGGAGTGACACTGATTTATACCAGCTGAGAGTCTGGCTGTCTCTGTACAAAGTGACTGTAATTAGTTACATAGAAGAGGATGATAGGTAAGATGAGACTGTGCCTTCAGTAACACTGATGTCAACGCCACTGAAATCAGTGGAGTTTCTCCATTTCTGCCACAATATAACTGAGAGTAGAATGAGTCTCAAACAGCAAAACAGCTGGAATTCCAGTGAATGAAATGGAAGTTTCATTTCCTAGCACCAAGTCCTAATTTGGCCGCAATCTAGTGCCAATGTACAGTCTGATTCAAAGCCCGCTGAGGTCAGAGGGAATATTTCCGTAGATACAAAGCTGCCATAGATGAATGGTTCCTTCCATACCACCAACTTCTCTGAAGTTCTAGCTGCAGAGTGTTTCATTGAGTCACACATCCCACAGAGCTACTCAGGCAATAGAGTTTCCAGTGATTTTTGGCAGCAGCAACAGAATATCCAACTAATTATGTTCTGTGCAGGACTGTTCATCAGAAAAAAATCATCTGAGATGACTGTGTGCATTATTTCTTTTTGAATAGATACATTTTTTTACTATAAACAGAAGCACAAATTTTAAGGTCAATTTCCTCCCTCTTCCCCCTTTAAATAGTAATATATTAACTGTTGAGGAAACAATGCATGATACATTAGGAGACAGCCAACTGCCTTAATCCAGAAGAGTGGTTCTTGGGAATTGACTTCTTCACTTTCATCTAAAGTATCGTAAAACACAGAGACACTGCCATGATCCTTTCAAAACTAAAAAGACCTTTCTTTAAAGCAGTGCTGAGCTTTCTCTTTTAAATAATCAGTCATATCATGCCTCTTAAATGCGCACACACACACACACACACACACACACACTCCTTTTTAATATTCATGAGTTTTAGAAGGTTTCATTTTTAACGTAGTGGTAAGAGGCCCTGGGGACATGAACTCTTGCTAGGAAATGACTGCAAATTACATTAGTGTAATATTTATTAATATGTCACATTTCCTTGATATCCTCTACTGAATTCTTCATATTTTATTCCACCTTGTTCTCTGAAAGGACTTTATTACCACAAAGCAGGTATTACATAACTGTCCAGCTCTGTGATATTAGCAGAGAACTGAATCATTTAACAGACACAGGTCTGTTTTTATACTGTCTCCCTGCAAATATTTAACACTGATCGAATTACTTATATATGGTATTGTGCTGAGTCTCCGCATTCCACGGTAAGTGCACAATAAAAGATGCTTTGTTTGGAGAGCAGCATAATAATCTCTGCCTGGAGAATCCCCACAGAGATAAAGTACTAGAAGAGGAGATGTGTTCTGTCTGTAATATTTTATTGTAAGTATAGTGGTAGCTACTTCCCACTCCAATCTCTGACTTTCATTCCAGCATGGGATGGGATAATGAGTAGTTTTGTCTCCTCTAACACATCTCATTCCCTTCATTAAAATCTGCTCCCCCGACGCCAGCCCCAAGTTATATTCCAGTGAGTTCAAAAATTCTTCTGGTTGTAGTTCCCAAAGTAGTAGATGATAAAGTCACATGTTAAAGGAACAAGTGATGTTTATGGCCTTGTAACTACAATGACCCACTAGGGAGCAGCGGGCAGTTGGGAAGGCAGGAAAGAAAAAGTTTGCCCTCGTAACAATTTCACAGAATATCATGTGAATGAATTAATCACAGTGAACACAACTATATTGACACTCTGGAGACTAAGGGTTGTAAATAACCATTTGGAAATTCAGCTTATTTGAAATTCATTGTTCACTCGGAGAAAATTGCATATTTAAGGCAGAAAGGCCTTTTAAGTAAAGTGCAAAAGAATGTACTTTATTTTCCTGGAAAAAGGAGCATGACGCACAGTGCTTTCAGGGCAAGAGCTGCAGAAAACCCATGTAAAAGAGGCTCTGACTTAAGCTTCAGTGGCCATTCCATTTGCAAAGTGCAGCTTGGCCTATGTGCTAGACTTGCTGTAACGCTAATTTCACCTCCCGACGCAGCGTAGAACAGAATGTACACTAACTGCTTGACGATTTTTTAAAAAAAAGTGAATGGGGAGACCATACAATCTTGTTCAATTGCTGAACACAATCTCCATGAAGCCGGAGGGATGAAGTAAGACGCCTGCCTTTATCTCCCACGCTTCTCCTCGGCCTAATCGTTAATCGGGCTTTGAAGAATTTATGTGTATTCCAGTCACAGCATTTTCACTTCAAATACAGCAGGGGCTGTGAATTAAAGACACATAACAGCCCAGAATCCATCTGCAATAAAACCTTATCAAAGGGAGAAGGAGAAGCAAAATGTTTTAAATGTTTCCTAAGCTTCCCAAGAGCTCCAATTGTTATTTGTCTTTGGACAACCATGTCTGCACTTCAAACCCCGATACAAGAGAAAATCAGGAACGCGTTGGGATGCTCAGATTGCACAGCTGTCCCCTATGTCAGTCTGAAGCAGCTTTCTTTCCATCTGCTCCTTTAGAAAACACAACCTTCTATATAACTAGTGCAGAGGGGGTTTCTACCACATGACCTGCTCTGTTGTGACTTTGCAAAATATAATTTCAGACCTTTTCTTGTTTCAGGCACTACTTCTTAATTAAACAAGTGTGTACTCACAGGCCAACTGTGCTAGGGAGGGCTTTTTAAAAGAAAGTTCAGTGAATTCAGCGCCGGTGAGAGACACTGCAGTGAGAGACTGAAGACCTCTATTTAGCCACCAAAAAGCATAACCAACACTCCCCACTCCCTTGTCCACTATGCCTCACCCCTGTCTTGGAGCATCCCTTCTAAAAGGCAGAAGGAAGGTTACTTTCCATACTCACTGGGTCCACTGCCCCTGCTAGAAACTTAATCAGTGATTCCAGCTGTGTGATGTAGACATTTGTCTATGAGGAATTTGATTGGCTCTGTTAGCTAATGGGTCAGTGTTGGAAGGTGCTGAGCATTCTGGCCATAATCCAGCCAAGCGCGCAACCACATGCTCAAATTTAAGCACATGGAGTCCAGTCTTCTCCTGGAGGTGAGTGAATGCTCAGCACTTACTTCCTATTGGCCTCAGTTGATTCCCAGGGGACTCACAAGATAAAAGGGTCCGTATGAACAAGACACAATGGGTGATTACTTGGACCTCACCTAATTCACATGTGAGTTTATGAACTGTGGAATGATGGGATCAAGTCAGTCCCAATTATGTCATTTTGTTTCACTGTGTTGTTTAAATATTTGCTCCAAAATCCACTGATATCAATGGCAGTTTTTCCATCTGCTTGGAAGGGCTTTGTGTCTTTCTCAAAATGGCTAAGCAGTCCTTAAGTGCTGGATTTCAGTATCCATTCATTTATGGGACATAAAATCTGAGAGAGATTCTGGGATGGCTATGAAATAGAAGAATGTTTTTGATGGTCTGTAACTAAGCTACGTGAGTCATCATTCTGGATACCGTATATAAACTTTCATCTACTTAAAACAGTTCAGCTGTTGTCCTTTTCCCTCAAATTTAATTGTAGTTTCAAGAACAATATACATGATATATAATAAACAGAATCCTGCATCTGCTCAATCTTTTAACCAATGGTTTTCCAGAAACATAATCAATGTAATTAAGGACATAAATCAGATGGCTGAGCTAAATAAAATTGGAGATGTGCAAGGTTACACTGTCTTTCTTCTTGAGAATTATCTTCCTTATAATGCTACATCATTAGATCTGTACTTCCAGTTGCTCTATTTGTTCATTTCCTTAATTAAAAAATCAGTTAATTGCTTCCTCCTCTCAACCCCATTAACCCTTACTCCCTTGTGCTGTGATGCTTTCAGGCCTCACAAACTGAGCAAGGTAGGGCCAGCCCAGCAATGGGATGGGACACCTCAGAGGAACTCCTAACACACTGGTATTGGTGACTCAGTAGACATCACTTTTCTCCCTCAGTCAGCACCACGACTGGTGTTCGGTCCACTACATTTCTGGAGATATGGTACCAATTCTCAGGTAAGAAGCAAAGCTAAGATGTTGTCTGAGCTTTCTGTTAACCTCAGTGTCCTGGCCAATCCAAGACCATGCTAATAGCTTTCAAAGCAATAGTCACCCTCCAGTTTCAATTGGGTAGAATCTTCTTCTTTAGGACCTGTACTAAGCTGTTGTATCACACCACTGTGTGCTGTCATACAATTGTGCTGTTTCACTGGGTTATTTCCACATTTCAATGTAGCTCACTCTCTGGTTGATAGGTTGCGTACATCTGGAGTTTGGCATCATTCCATGCGGAAAGCACTATATCCTTGAAAGGTCATTATCGTTGCAATGTGGCCCTACCACAAAAGCAGTTGGCCAAGTGTGTTTGCTCCCTGAGTTTCAATACTGTTTGGTGAATTCTGTTTGTCTACAACTTGGGATGTGCTAATTAATCTAATGCCTGTGTCCTCTGCCCCATGGGCCCTAGCAGAATCACAGCTGGCTGGGTTATTGCTTATGAGAAATCACTAAAATAATAAACATGTGTTTGTAGTGAATTCCTGGCCATGGAGTAGAGGCCATGGCGGCAACAGTAACTATTCCTGTTCCAGAGTCAACTGGGTGGTCTGATGTTTCGGACAGCTTTTTGATGTCTGGGTCAGATTGTGCTCTCATTTATACCCATACAACCCCAGCAGATTATGCTTCCTGTTGAGAGTTTAAAGGCCCATTCCTATCACTTCACTCTTTGTGCCGCAAGAAGGGGAGGATTAAGGCAGGATTCTTGGATCTTCAAAGGCAGGAACTTTGGGAACTGGATCCCCACTGGCTGCAGGAGGCCTGACACAGCCAGGAATGACTTTGAATTGCATTGGACTTGGAATTGCAGCATGTCAGTGAAAGCAGAATTAGGCTGCCAGTCAGGAAGGATATGGCTGGAGAGCAAGATGCCATAACACACTCACATGTTGTCCTGACTTTTACATACCACATGCTCTTCTAAAATCGAATCTCCTCAGCCATGACAGTCACCTCAGACCTATCCTAGGCTATGGATGTGACTGGATGATAAGAGAGTCTGAGATGTGCCAAAGTGCATGAACTTTGGGCACAGTCCAAGACAGACGATCTCACTGGCAATACCATTATTAGTAAGCTTCTGTCTGGACTGGTGAGCCTGCAACACCCGCTCTTTTTTTCAACCATTTCCCCAGATTTAAGGCCCAATCCTTCAGCCCTTTTCCCCATGAATAATCCTTAGTTGTGCAAGTAGGCCCAGTGAGATGAAACTCTGGGTCTGCGCCCTTTGGTAGTGTTGGGGCAGTTTTTAGATGCGCATCAGATCTCAAATATAAAAGCAAATTTTCTACAGTGGACTGCAATATTTTAATTTTTAGGGAATTAACTATCTTGTGGGATCACCTCAAAGCACTGCTGCAGCAATGCCAAGGCAAAGAGTGAGGAAGGAATTGCAATTTGCTAACCATCCTCCAGCTACAGACAGCTCTGAACACAAAAGGCTCTAAAAGGGAAGAAGCTGAACACATGGCATGGCTTGTACATTCTTTTTTTTTTTCCTTTTAAAAAACCCTCCCTAGCCAGAGTGACAAGGCGTTAATAGCAGCATGCCCAAAGGATTTCAGTCAAACCTATCCCTGGGTTCTGAGTCCCCATGAGTCTCTGGATTCCAAATGCAAATAAGATGCTGCAAATGAAAAGCCAGCTGCTGAATTACTGGGCCAAAAAAGTATCCTTGTCGGTTCTGCGGACCAATAGAAGAGGGAGCATGCCAACTCCAGAATGGAGTGTGCAGTCAGCTGGCAGGGAAATGTCAGCTTCCATGGAATCAGTGTTACTGATTTGAATATAATTTGATGTGGAAGGTTAATTAAGGATTTAAACCCCATTTCTGTCACAAGCTGCTTGGCAATTTTTGTTTGCAGAAAGCAAAAAAGAGTGAAAAGAAAAGAGATCTAACTCCTTCCAAATCAATTTGTTAGTTCTAGAAGCTTTACTTAGCTCAGCTGTGCTGGGTGTTTCCGACATCCAACATCCCTCGCCACAGAGCCGAGACAGTGGAGGCTCTAAGATGCAGGAGAAAATTCTCTCTAAACTTCTCTCCTGTCCCCCTCCAGTTCTGCTAATGCCCCCAGTCCTAAACTGGAGCCTGGCCCTGCTATTGTATAACAGGCCTGAGATCACACATAAATTCTTCCCCCAAACCTCAGTCCTGATACGCAGCACCCCTGCTACATCAGCCCAGAGATCAGAGATGGAGAATTAGATGGAAATAAACCTAATTTCTACTTTGAGATCATCCAGAGATTGAATGCAGACCCATAGAAATTAACCAGTAGAGTGTTGGTCCTGCCTCCCTCCAGACTGTAATTTTACAAGAGGATGATCATGAGAGCCAGCTGCTCTGAAATCCTTTCTCACAGCACGAAGCAGGTTTTCTCATTAGGTATAATGAATGACTGTGTTTTAAAATGATGCATTGTTTTCCCAGGAGCAAAACTTCTGCTGTCCCAACAAAGTGGCAATGAATCTCCAGAGCTTTTTCACTCTCACTATTGACTTTAGGTTAAGGAAGAAAGGAAGTATAGATACCATTCTATAAATCACCAGCAATCTCTCTACCAAGGACCTAATTACTTTGACAGTTCCCATCCTCTATACAGCATTTATTACTGGAAAATTTGGACAGGGGAGGGTAGCGATAGTCTTTCTCTCACTCTTCATGGAAGGGCTATCAATCCTACCTGCAAAGTGAATCAGAAAATGTCACACTTCCAGAGGGGTGGGGGGTTAAGGAGAAGCTTGGTAAGGCGAATGGGAGTTTTTTGTGCAAAACTCTTACCTCAAAGGTCAGGTTATGTGGCAGTTTTGTGGTAGTTCTGTTGTGTTTCCAATGCAAACATTAGGTCAACTCAATGCATTCAACAAGACATTCCCTGGTCATCTTAGAAACTCAATACTTTAGGTTGGTAGGAAATAAGTATCTACTTGGGGGTTGTGGAAATAAACCTCCCCTTCTACCTGGCAATACTTACAATATCTGCTAGGGGTGGGGGAGAGTGGGGGGGAATAAAGGAAAACGCTGGAGTGGGATTTTGTGTCCAGCCCTGTTTGCCACTGTATGTGTAAGATAGCATTAGCCATGTTCTCACACCCCAGGCATTTATTCTGAGGTCCAGAAGGAGGTGAGAGGCAGACCAGCTGCAAGTCTCTGGGGGAAGACAAAAGTGGAAAAAACTGGGATGATGTTTAGTAGAAGTCTACTACAGACCACCCAATCAGGAGGAGGAGGTGGATGAGTCATTTTTAGAACAAATAACACAAGACCTGATAGTAAGGAGGACTTTAACTATCGATACATCTGTTGGAAAATAATACAATAAGACACAAAATGTCCAATAAGTTTCTGGAATGTGTTAGGGACTTTTTGTTTCAGAAGGTGGAAGAAGTAACCAGGGACACAGCCATTTTAGGCTTGCTTCTGACTAAGAGGGAGGACCTGATTGTGAATCTGAAGGCTGAAGGCAATTTGGGTGAAAGTGATCTGGAAATGGTAGCTTCTAAGGAAAAGAAGGATGGAGAGCAGCAGAATAAGGACAATGGACTTTAAAAAAGGAAACTTTAACAAACTCATGAATTGGTAGGTAGGTCCCATGGGAAGAAAAACTAAGAGAAAAAGGTGTTCAGGAGAGCTGGCCCTTTCTTAAAGAGACAATATTAGAGGTGTAACAGCAAACTATCCCGATGCGAAGGCAAGATGGGAAGATTTTAAGAGATGGCTCCATGAGGAGCTCTTCAATGACCTGAAAATCAAAAAGAAATCCTACAAAAAGTGGAAACATGGACAAATTGCTAAGGCCATGTCTACACTACAAACTTCGGTTAAACACAAGCTACATTGGCATAAAGCTGCCTCTGTTAATATATCCCTCGGGTGGGCATACTTTGCCCCTTGCAGCGGCACTGCACATGCTCATTAGGAGTGCTTGTGTCAATGCACAATGTGGGGCACCATGGATAGGTATCTCCATGAGCAAACTGCCATCATCCGATGCACTGTCTTTTGGGAAATGCTGTCAATGCATGGGGGAGGGGAGGGCAGAAATGAGTTGTTCAGGGGTGACTGAGCAAGGGTCAAGTTCCCATCTTGCAACTTTATTCATCCCATAATGCCACCCCGATACCAGTTTTTGAGCCTTTTTTAAAAATCTCACAAAATGGTGTGGCACTTCTGTCATTGGTGGCAGACAGGGAGAATCCTGGAGCCTACTCAGCTTGGCACTGTTTTCATGAGGATGAATACAAAAGAATAGTGCAAGCATGCAAGGACAAAATCAGAAAGGCGAAGACATAAAATGATTTACACCTAGCAAGGGACGTAAAAGGTAATAAGAAGAGGTTCTATGAATATATTAGGAGCAAGAGAAAGAAAAGGGAAAGTGTAGGTCCTCCACTTAACGGGGAAGGAGAGCTGATTCTAGATAACATCAGGAAGACCAAGGTGTTTAATCCCTATTTTGTTCCTGTAATGTACATTGTGATCAGATACTTAACACAATTAATATTAACTAGGGGAAAGGGACACAAGTCAAAATAGGGAAAGAACAGGTTAAAGAATATTTAGATAAATTAGATGTATGCAAGTCATCAGGGCCTGATGAAATTCACGATAGGGTACTTAAATAGCTAGCTGAAGCAATCTCGGAACAATTAGTGATTATCTTTGACAGGTCATGAAGGACAGAGAAGGGCAAAGAGAGTACCTATCTTTAAAAAGAAGAACAAAGAGAACTTGGAGAATTATAGACCAGTTAGCCAACTTCACTACTTGGAAAGATACTGAAACAAATTATTAAACAAACAGTTTGTAAGTTCCTAGAGGAACAGCATAGATTTGTCCTTCTTTGACAGGGTTATTGGCTTAGTGGACAGGGGGGAAATTGTAGGCTTGATAGATCTTGAATTTAGTAAGGCTTTTGACACAGTCCCACATGGCATTTTCATAAGCAAACTAGAGAAATGTGGTATAGATGAAATTACTATAAGGTGGGTGCATAAATGGTTGAAAAACTGTACTCATAAAGTAATTATTAATGGGTCCTGCAGGGGCCAGTCCTTAGTCCAGTATCATTCAATACTTTCATGAATAACTTAGATAATGAAGTGGAGAGTATGCTTATAAAATTTGCAGGTAACACCAATCAGGGAGGATTTGCAAACACTTTGGAGGACAGGAAAGAGTTCAAAAGGACCATGACAAATTAGAGAATTGGTCTGAAATCAACAAGATGAAATTCAAGAAAGACCAGGGCAAAATGTTACACTTAGGAAAGAAAAATCAAATGCAGAACTACAAAATGGGGAATAATTGGCTGTGCAGTAGTATTGCTGAAATGGATCTGGGGATTACAGTGGGTCAGAAATTGAACATGAGTTAACAGTGCGATGTGGTTCCAAAACAGGCTAATGTCAATCTGGGGTGTATTAAGAGAAGTGTCATATGTAAGACACGGGGGATAATAATCCTGCTCTACTCAGCACTGGTGAGGCCTAAGCAGTAGTACTGTGTCCAATTCTGGGCACTACACTTTAGGAAAGATTGGACTTTCTCCAGTTTGTCCATGAACAGAGCAACAAAAATGATGATATAAGGTTTAGAAAACCTGACCTTAATTTGTAGCAAGGCAGATTTACATTCAATAGTAGGAAAAACTTTCTACATCTAAGGATAGTCAAGCACTGGAACAGGCTTTCAAGGGAGGTTGTGGAATCCCCATTGTTGGAGGTTTTTAAGAGCAGGTTGAACAAACACTTGTCAGGGGTAGTCTAGCTGTACTTGGTCCTGCCTCAGAGCAGGAAACTGGACTTGATGACTTTTGAAGGCCCCTTCCAGCCCCGCATTTCTATGATTCTATGGCTGGGTACCAGTAAGGTAAAAAAGCTCATATAGTTCTTCTGTTCATGTAGAGGAGCCCATGGTACCCATGTTACAGACCACCTCATGCACCTCTATAGATAGAGTGTGATATGTAGGGTTGATGGCTACTGGGCAGTGAAGGTGAATCCCAAGAGAGAAGAGAGAGGGCTGGAAATGGGGAGGACAGCGTAGGAAAAATATTGAAATGTATTTGACTGAGTTGAACTATCTCTGCTGAAGTCTTTGTTACATACATGAAAGAATTTTCAATACATATCTATGCCCAATTTGAAGGGATGGACAGAGATCTCAGGTTGTCTCCAGGAGCACCATACATTTACCTATCTGCAGGACCTGTTGGAATGGCTTTTTTGCTCCTGTCATCCAGTCATGCTTCTACCTGAAAGATAAAAATTAAGAGTGGGTGAATGAGGAGGAGACCCAGCTTCAAAACAAATCGCAAATGACAACACTACCTGCATGAGGCTGAATCCCTTGCATCCATAATTAGGTATGATTTTAGCATTAGAGTATGATGCATGTAGTTTTAAGAACAGGAGTATGGTAGGACAACAGCTTTTGAAACATTATTGATAGAAAATGTAAAATCATTCCATCAGCTCAAAGGGTCTCTTATCAGAACTAGCAGAACTTAGAATTTTAAAATGAAAATAAATGTCTCTCTGCCTTTGTTGCACCTTCGCACTTCATAGTTCAGTGCTTTCTCTTTAACATTAAGATTTAACAGCAGCTTCAAATTAGAACTTGCCTTATCCGGTCTTATAAGCTCTTTACAAAAGATAAACGACTGTTTGACAGTACAGGCGACAAAATGGCTGGGAGGAAAGGGAATTTGGGCTCACCCCTTTTGTTGATGCCACGTGTTACCATGCTAAGGTGTTGCAGAGTTTGGATGAACCGTTAAAACGAGGTTTTTCCTGTCTGTTTTGGGTATCTCTGTGGAAAGATGAAGATTAAAGTAAGAGAGAACCCTGTGGTCCTGACAAACAGACTTAATTAAGTATTGGTTGAATGCCCAAATTTGTGGGTGAGTTACTGGTGCACTGCATGTCTCTGCTTGATAACTGTATAAGCAAGTCCACTATGCTTTGTTAAGCGTGTTGTGATGTCTAGAGCAGGGTAGGCACCATGTGAAATGAAATTAGGTTAAATTCAGATTTAAGTCAGCTTTGATTTAAAATATGGACACATCATTTGGGCAGGGAGCTCCAGCCCTACTGGAAGAAGACTGGTCCTACTGGCTTCTAAAAATAGCACTAAGGGAGTAGTACCACTAATTGCAGCTCAGGAATTTCTGTCCCTGGAAAAAAAACTGGAAACAATGTATTAGGAATGAAATAGCAACTCGTGGGTGGGAATTGCTTTTAATCAAAGATGAAGGTCAAAATAAAAGCAATTTCATCTTAGAAATCCCAGCTCCAGAATCAAAGAGAGAACATAGCATGGAAGAACAAAGGGAGAGAGGGCATCCTCATTTAGATTTACGCCAATAGCAGATCTTCATGTAAACCCCACACATTAAGATGGGAAAACATTCCACACATGATAATGAGATCTGTCCATGGTGTATTATGTTCACAATTTAGAAATTTCCTTACAACAGTGCCAACATCAACTAGATTAACTCAGGAACAAGATACAATGCACAGAGCCGGGTCCTATCATAATCCAGCTGCCAAAATGATGTTTAAGATCTTAAAATCTCCCACCATAGTCCTCCCGCTCCTTCACAGCTAGAGATGTCAAATGGGCTTTTTGGTGAGTGCTGATGTTCGTGAGACTTAGGTTTTGTCTGCACTACAGAATTTTGTCTGCACAGGTTACGCCGGCACAGCCACCGCTGTAATTAAATCGCTGTTGCATGTCCTCACTGTTCCCCTTGTGTCAGTGCAGTGCATTCACACCCCTGCTCCTGCATCGACACAGGAAGCAGGGGTGTGTGTGTGTCTGCACGTTGTCCCTAAATTCAGACAACAGCCAGAAGCAACCAATCCTGAGGCAGAAGCTGGTGCACAGACAGACAGCTGGTGTCCCCCTGTCCCTCCCACCCAGCTCCGCAGAGACCTGTGCATGGGCAGGGGGAGGGGCACACCCCGACGGCAGCCCCCACCTCTCTCCCTGGCTCCCTAGAGCAGGATCGATTCCCTCCGAGTTCTTGCACAGTCTCATCACCCCACAGAGCCAGAAGAATGAGCCGCCCCCTCCCCTGCAGTCCAGGCAGGAGGGCGTTTGCTGCTGGGAGCCGGCGCGCTCAGTAACTGTGTGAGCTCTCCAGGCTGAGCAATTTCAAAACTTCCTGGGACTTTGAAAGAGGCGGGGTGCCTGCCTCTGTAGCTGGAGTACAGGGCAGTGCAGCAGCCTGCAGACCACAGAGCGGTCAGGGTGGGCACTGTGGGATAGCTCCTGCAGCCCAGCTCCGGCACGGTGTCTGCACTGACGCTTTGTCACCCTGACTTGGCCACGAAGAGCTCCCCGCCTCTCATCGAGGTGGTTTTATTTTGTCGTCAAAGCAGGGGAGTTTTGTCGGCGGGGGGAGCGTAGCAGCACGTACAACACCGCTGTTGTGTCGCCAAAAGCTGACTTGTGTCGACAGAACTCTGCAGCGTGGAGCAGCCCCTCTGCGTGGGCAAGGGTTCCAAGGCGCCGCCCATAGAAAATGGATGAAAGCCATCACAGGTGCACAGTGTAATTAAACCCACCCTCAACCAAAACAAACCAAAGGTGCCATTAGAATAATGTCTTGTGAAAGAGAAGCTAGGCCTTAGAGGAAGGAATATGTTTCACTCATTATTGTCCTGCATGCTAGCAAATTGATGGATGACAAGAAAGCTCTGGACAATTCATTTCCAATTATCCTGCTGAATTATAGGGAAATAACCACATTCACAGAAAGAAAAGAATGAGAAAGGACCAAAGGCACATTCATTAGTTACCAAAATATACTTTGACAGCAAACTACATTTAATCAAGGAAAAACTGATAGGGAAAACAAACAAAACCCAGCAAAACACTGCACGGTCTCTCTTGATCACTGAAGGTTCGGCCCTGAAAGGTGTAGGTGTCAAGGTAAAGGGGCTAAAGCATGTGAAGGGTTAACAGGTCACATGGCTGCCCAGGGCAAAGTATAAAAGGAAGGGAACCTAGCTTTTAGGGACTGGGTGTGTCTTTTCCTCTCCTGGAAGGCAGAGGTGGGGGTAGGTTTCTAGGGATTGCTGCAGAGTGTTTCTCAGTTGATTTTCTTTTGTTTTGTGAACAATAAAAATAAGCCCTGAGGAAAGGGCCTTAAAAGGACTGATACTAAGAGCTTTCTTCCCCTTCCCTAGACAGTGAAACTGCTTGTCAGCTCCCACTGTGGAACGCCTGGTCCTGATCAAGCACAGCATTTCCGTCTGTTTTGAGTTTTACGAGGCGGTTTTCCGTGAGGGAGGGATTTCAGCGAGGAGGGCAGTGGTGAGGTGAGCAGAGGAAGGAGACAAACGATTCTCTTTTAATGGATGCTAGCGAAGGGGAGGCTGGAGCATGTCCCATTGTGCATAATCCTGGAATGTGCTTCTCTGCCAACAGCAGCCTTAGCGCTGCAGCTAAGGGAGACCTCAGCGCATGAATGAACTTTAATCACTGTTCTCCTTTAAAGTTAATCATCATCCATCAAACGGCTGGACTCAGCCAAAACATTATAATTCGCAGCCACACAGGCTAAACAAATGGAAAAATTCCCATTTGTGCCATCATGCTAGCTGTTAAAAATGAAAACCCAAACTCCGAGACTGCCTCTAATATCCAGCCATCTCCGTTCAGGGGCTGGGAGGCACAGCCAGGGGGCTGGGACAGGAGATGTGCACTAAAAGAGTAGAAGGGGAAAGGGCACTTGAGCTAGTTTTCCTCTCAGTGAAAATTAAGATTTGCTTCCTCCAGCGGAATAGCTTGTTTGCTTTAGAAAATCAGAATTTGCATGCGTTAGTGACAGTGGGGGAATAAAGACTCTGAGCGCGAGTTCACGGGAGTGCTGGTTTAGAAACTCCAAATCGTGTTTTGTGTAATTAGCAGTGCTGACTGTCGCAGCACAGAGAGCTTTGCAGGGGGGCCCATGTGACTGTTAGACCAAATTGATGCTGCTGGGAAGCATTTGAACATCAAGAGTTTGTCACACTCCTCTCCCACAACATGGCCTTTACCACCTAAAATCCACTCCCCGCCTTGAGAAGCATGTTAAATGGGAAAGTGGCTCAGAATAAGAGGGTGAAGCTCTGAAGAGGGCAGGGTGACAAAGAAAGCTATCACACTAGGCTTTCACTTCTGGACATCCCAGTTCAAATTCTGTCCTAGGATACCAGTGAAAAAATGAGTTTGCTGGGTCTCAGTCTATTGCCAATTTGCATCCATCAAACTGCTGCAAGTACAGCTCAGTCTGATTGCTCTCTGTAACTACATCAGGGCAGTAAATGCCAGGCAAGGAGGAAAGCTATTTAAGCTCAAAGACAATGTTAACACAAGAATAAAATGATTTGGAAATGGAAACAAAAGTAATCCAAAAGTAATCTGTAATTAAGTTTTAGCCAAGTGAAACTTCAGTTACAGCTTCAAAATCTGACCTCGATCCAGGCGCGCTGACTTTTGGAAGCATGACTGTTAGCTGCTGTAAGCATCAGCTTAGGCTTATCATGCAGACCTTAAAATGGCCATTGCACCTTTACATTCTAGTCCTAGACACTTTAAAGGGAAATCTGTACTGACTGGCCTTTGTGGGTTTTTTTCAAGTTTTACTTACATCAGTCCTGTTGCTTTGAGCCTCTCCCTCCAGCCTTCCCAGCTCTGCTGCCTCATGCTCCAGCAGAACACGATGCACTGGCCAGGAACAAACTTAGGCTGGAAACTGAAGAAAGTTTCTAACCATCAGAGGAGGGAGGCTTTGGAACAGTCTCCCAATGGGAGTAGGGTAGGAATGGGTGGGGGAGGCAAATAACCTAACTAACATGAAGATGGGGCTGGATAAACTGGTTAAAAGACAGGAAAGAAAGTGTAGGAATAAATGGTCAGTTTTCAGAATGGAGAGAGGTAAATAATGGGGTCCCCCAGGGGTCTGTACTGGAACCAGTACTGTTCAACAAATGATCTGGGAAAAGGGGTAAACAGTGAGGTGACAAAATTTGCAGATGATACCAAACAACTCAAGATAGTCAAGTCCAAAGTCAAAAAAGCTAACAGAATGTTGGGAATCATTAAGGAAAGGGATAGATAAGACAGAAAATATCATATCACCTCTTTATAAATCCATGGTACACCAACATCTTGAATACTGTGTGCAGGTCTGGTCACCCCAACTCAAAAAAGATATATTGGAATTGAAAAACATACAGAAAAGGGCAACAAGAATGATTAGGGGTATGGAACAGCTTCCATATGAGGAGGGATTAATAAGACTGGGACTTTTCAGCATGGAAAAGCAATGACTAAGGGAGGGATATGATAGAGGTCTATAAAATCATGACTGGTGCGGAGAAAGTAAATAAGGCAGTGTTATTTACTCTTTCTCATAACACAAGAACTAGGGGTCACCAAATGAAATTAATAGGCAGCAGGTTTAAAACAAACAAAAGAAAGTATTTCTTCACACAACACACAGTCAACCTGTGGAACTCTTTGCCCGAGGATGTTGCGAACGCCAAGACTATAAAAAGAACTATATAAGTTCATGGAGGATAGGTTTATCAGTGGCTATTAGCCAGGAATTGCTGTTTGCCAGAGACTGGGAATGGCCAATGGGATGGATAACTTGATGATTACCTGTTCTATTAATTCCCTCTGAAGTACCTGGCATTGGCTACTGTTGGAAAACAGGATAGTGGGCTAGGTGGACCATTGGTCTGACCCAAGGTGGCCATTCTTATGTTCTTATAAGTTTATGAACCAGATTATCTGAGGGGGCTGCCTGCAATAGCAGGGGACAGGAGTTGATGACCCAGGAGGTCTCCCACCTCCTACAGCTAGCAGATGACCTAAAGATCTGGGCACAGGCGCATGGAATCTGCCTTATGAGATTAGGCTTCAGTCCAGCACCCTGTCTCCAGCAATGGCCAATCCCTGACACACGGGGTAAAAGACAAGGCACATTTATGCAATGCTGTTCTCAGGACACTTCCCCCGGCCCCCTGAGGTGATCAGCTTCTGTTCTCAAGCATGAATTTCTGAACGCATCTTTCCTTCCCTGCCAGCCCCATTTCATCTCACGCTCCTTCCTGCTATTTTGTAATTTTCAGTTATTTAATTGTATGAAGTTTTTTGGAATTCATTTTTCCTCCACCAACACTATACAAAATAAAGGAATATGAGGATTAATTATCCTTCCCTCAGCCTGCAGAGCTGCAAACGGTATTAGGACAGGAGCTGGATGGTTACAAGACATCCACTGTTCTTGGTTTGGGGAAATCGGTCCTATAGAAATGCCCAGGACTGCTGTGTGACTACTGATTCTGAATGGAAGTGCAGGGGGCAGGAGGTACTGGAGGAGAGATGTCCTGTGACGGTTTGGATAGGGTAAGTCTTGCTGTAGCATTTTGGGGAAGTTAAGTTTCTGAAGTAGAAATGTTTTCCAGGCAGTCAGTGTACTCATAGCGTTGTGGCTCTTCGATACATCAAACTTACCTGGAGAGTCAATGGAATGGATGCACTGTAGGCAGAGAATCTCTTCCATCCCAGCTGACAGCTACGGTGAGGCAGTTGTCACTGCCTCCAGCGACACATGTCAGTGGCAGTGGAGTTACAGTGCCCATATGATCCAGTGATCAGAATGCTGGAGTTTAAAACAAAGAACAAGCCAAATTCAAGATGTCTTTGAAAGAACTAGACAATCTGTTCTGCTCCCCCAGTGGAAAAAGGCAAAGGACTGTTCAAGTAAGTGGATGGACAAAGGAACAAACATAAATCAGTCTGCATGCTGGAATCCAACGCAGTAATCTCCTCAGGATGTGAGCAATAAGAAGATTAGTAGAGAGCAGTGAAGCTGTGCCATGGGGAGGGGACACAAGAGAGAGACAACTGAGCCAGACCACTAAGCCAAATGCACATCTCTCCAGATTCCAGAGGGGAACATGAATTTTTTTTACCACCCCTTTTGATGCAGCATACTAATGAACTGTGGGTCAGATACTGCATCCAGTTTATGAGCTAGGGAAGGAAAGGAATAAGGACTAGAAAGATAGCTTCTCCTTACGATCAGTCTGTGCCAAAAACCATCCACACGTCAGTCAGAGACATTGGACGGTGTGGGTGATGGAGTGCTACCTGCATAGGGAGGGGCGTGCTCAGGAGCTCCCCCTCTCCCAAATGCAGGCCTCCGTCACGTGCACCAATGCAGAAACATGATCAGCTGTCTAGTAGAAGGACCTATCTCCTCTTTTCAAGATTACATCATGAAGGCTCTTAGATACCATAGAGAGAGGTGTGCTGTGAGCACTGGAGTAGAAAGAATAGAACAGAACAGAAAGTGAAATGGTCATAAACATTTGGGCATATTAGATTCTGTGGAAGAGTGGTGTGCAAACGCCAGTATGTAACATCTTGACATTTGAGAATGCAGTCCCAGTTTTGTCTTGCTAGCCTTTGACTGGGAAACTACAGATTCTGAGGAGCTTTTGCAAATTTGATGAAGGTTATTTTGGCTCCGATCCAAGGTTTGCAACCACAATTTCCTTGTGGGTCTCGCAGTGTGAATGGCTGGGTGGGTGGGAACTTGCTTCTTATATTTATTTATAAACATAGTTAAAACTCTGTTGCTGTCACCAACCATCGTATCATGGGAGGTTGTGCTGTGCCATGGTATTTACACAGGGTTTTGTACAATGGTCTCCTCTACACATAGGGAGTTGAGTCTGTATGGCCTTTTCTGTCCTTGTCCTTACTCCTGAGACTGCTACCAAAGAGGCTGGTTGTCATAGTGGTTTTAGTCACTTGGATACCTGGGAGCTTTTGTTCTTTGCGGTTAAAAGTTTTCTCCAGACCTCTTTTTCCAACAGAGAAATAAAATGGAATTGCTGAACGTCCCTCTGAAATCCTATCCAGCACGTTTAGATTGATTTGAAACTCAAACCAAAATAGAGAGCCAAACATGTCATTACTGAGCGTTTCACTTTTCCTCCTGTGAAGGTCACTCTGGCATTAAGCACAGCGTACTAAGTGGAAAACTTGACATTCCCTTCATTGGATGGCTCTAAAGCACAGTTTCTTCATGCGATATTTAGTTCCCCCTTAAAGGCTTAAACGTGACCATGGAAGGCAGTGGTTTGTCTGTGCTTCCTGCTATTCCCAACCTGTGAAGTGCCAGAACAGGAAATGTGAGTGTGTGTTCTGCTTTATATTGGATTCACACCTATGGTTCTGCCTTTTGAGGGGACCAGGAGGCATAAAATGTCTTGTCTCCCTGCTAACTTGTTACTCCTGGACCAGATTTTCAAGAGAGCTCAGCTCCCATTCAGCCATCTCAATGAAGTGGGCAGATTTTTAAAAGAGTTCAGCACTCAGCAGCTCCTAGAAAAATCTGGCCCCAGTTTTGGGGGCAGAGCCCTCTTGAAAACCTATCCCCATGTGTCAAGTGCTCAAAGCCCAGGTGGTTTTTCTCTGCCATTAAGTGCTGGCTGTGTAGATAAAGGTTTATGTACACCCGTCAGAGGCTGAGTGTGCATTTGGCCTATCTTAGCCCTTTGGCACGCACAATGCTGACTCTATCACAACAGCTTTTCTTTTTTTCAGGGGAAGATTCTCCTTCGGTGAGCAAGCTTAGTTTTGGATGATTTATTCCTTCACTCTTTCTCGACAGTACATGAGCCTTGGATTTACTTTCTTATCAAGTGTACTTGGACCTTCAGATCAATTTCAAATGATTCATTCACACAAGGCACCAAGCGTACTCTGTGCTTCTCTCACGTTCCTGCTGCATATAACTAAGCTCCTTCAGAATTATTTAAACAGTTTCCTTTTAATAAAAGTTGTTGTTGGGTTGTACCAGAAGCTTGGTAATTGGGAGTAAATACCTCTTACTCTTCATTCTCAGTCATGCCTTGTGATATAGGCAGCATAGCCTAGTGGGCACAGTGCTGGACTGGGATTTGGAAGCTCTGCATTCTATGCCCAGCTCTGCCACTGACTTGCTGGGTGACCTTGGACAAGTCACTTCACCTCTCTGTGCCTCCATTTCCCCAGTTGTAAAATGGGGGTCATTATGCTGAACTCCTTTGTAAAGTGCTTTGAGATCCATTGATGCAAAATGCTTTATAAGAGCTAAATATTATTGTATATTATTATTAAATAGGATTTACTTCATCAACTATTCCTGGGTGAGAAATCTCATAGAAGACCTCTAAAAGCTGCGGTCTTTCTTTCTAGTATGCAGTAGCAAACTTGCCTTAGGGCGGTTCTCTCCATTTACCTCAGTGAATGGAAGTGGGCACCATCATTACCCACACAGAGCCTGTTCTGGCTTCCATTGGAGCCCAGAGAAGCAGGACCATGCTTTGCAGTAGCCAAGTGCACCCTGCGCTAGCCAGGTGGGGCCTGGCTGCAAACTAATGAGTGCAGTCTCCTCTCCAGTGACTGGACTTGCTGTCAGTTTAACTTGCAACCAGCAGAGACTCAGACCGGGACCTGGTGGTTCATAGACAGCAGGTCTGGGCGCTAAGCCTTCTCTCAGGGAGCCAGGAAAAGCTGCTCTGGTTTTGTCACATCTGGACATGATCCTGTTTAAATACACATAGGCATTTTGCCTCGCATGCTCTGCAACTGTTCTGCCTTTGTGGTGCCAACCATGCTAGATCAAAGTCACAGCTTTTTGTATTGGACAAACCTGGAATTGTGTGCTCCTGATGCAGGGATTGTGAAACGTAGCCACTTCGCTTTACCTACTAACTCCTTTTTAAGGAGGATATTACTTTAAAGTACATTGCATCTAATATGTTGGGTTTTTATCCCCTAGTGGCATGTTTTATTTATTTATTTGGGATGTGAAAGGGACAGCAGATGGGCCCGGGTCCCGGGTTCCTAGTGTCCTTTGTAATAAATGTACTTTCTTCCCAGCTAAGTACACAGCTGACAGACACAACAACCTCTTCTGAATGTAGCACACAGGTGTGACCCTGGCCATCCTGAGGCATAGCACTTTGAAAAGTCTGAAGTCTGTCAGTAAGGTTCAAGTGCATTCACTTGTTTGTTTAACCGAAAGACATTTATTCGTAATTAAAATTAATGCCATTTATTTTTAGTGAGTGCAAAAGGGAGGAGTGGTGGCTGTTTGGCTTGTGAATCTTTTTAATCATGGATGGGTCATCAAGAAGCATAGGTGCCCCTGGAATATAACCCCAACGTGGGCAAAGCAGCATTTACTAGCCCTATCAGGGCATTTCTGAAGTATATGGCATCTAGAGGCCTTGTTGATTGCTGACAGACAGATATAAAATGAGGAAGGCTTTATCTCAGCATCTGTTTTGTGATGCAACCAAATTATGTAGGGACGGGTGAATTATTATAATTAACTGAGATTGGTACCCCCTTATGCTGGGTGCTGTGTATATATACACATAATAGAAGCCGTTCCTGCCCTGAGGAGCATACAAGCTAAGTTCTCTTTGGGGCTGAGTTCAAAGCTCACTAAGTTCAGTGAATCTTGACCTGGATTGTAATGGTTTTTGTGCAAAATAAACATCAAAATCTGCCAGTAATAGCAACTACCATTGCCTTGTAGAGGCTTTATGGCAGTTAGGCAGTAGAGTACAAAAATTAAACAGCATTAGGCTGTGTAACTGGTTCCTGTTACAAATATTCCCCATCATGCTTCTCTGATTCAAATAATGTAAATAGATATAAAAACACTTCAATGTATTTTTGACGTTTTCACATCAAAACTTAATTATATATCATTATTCAAATACTTCTAAACAACCTTCTGAACAAAATCTTGCTACTAATAATTGCCTCTATTAATTATGTGTACATTTATAAATAGCGATAGGATTAATATTTAACAGTATTTTTAGGCAATTTATAAAGTATATCACAAATTTGCATATCAAAAATGTTACCTTAAAAGTCAAAGAGTAGTTTTGTTGTTATCAGTTTTAAGGCTTCCTGCAGTTCTCCCGTAGGAGAATATTTTTATGTTTAAAAAAAAATCATCATTTCTAATGAGATGTGCAAAGGGAATTTAGTTAATTGCAACTTAACAAATCACATGTGCGCTTGCTTTAAGGTATTTAAGTGTGCAATTTATGCTTAGCAGTAGCAGTGATAGAGATGCTGCTACTTCCAATACTGCCTCCAGGGAAATTCTGCATAAAGGCACTGTTATGCTTGGAATTCTTATAAACTGGACAAAAATAATGACTCATGTTAAAGGGTGACATTCACCTCAAAGTCTGGAAACCAACGATTTAAGTCCTCAAAATAGGGCTTAAATGGGAGTAAGGAAGAATCCTTTTGCTGGGTTGAATTTCACCCCAAATATGCAAATTAAACCTACATCATGGGAATGCACTTACAGGTTCTTGAACATTTGATCTGTCACGTTATTGCTGTAGGAGTGGGCTCGGGCTGGGGTTCATCTGCAAAGCTCAGTGGATCCTGAGCCCAAGAGCCATGATGTTTTGGTGCAGTGCAGGGGTCAGTCAGTTGCAAGGCTCCCCTGTAAAGCCTGTGCTCCAGGATCATGCTCATGTGGTGGGGGAGAGCCCGGTGGAATGAAAAAGGAACTAGCATTGTGCTCCTATCCATGTGTTGGGGGTGGCCACCAGCAGTGCAGGACGCGTCTTGGCTGGCTGCAAACCCTCTCCTGGTCACTTGTGCTGTGGAGAAAGAGGACCAGAGCATGGGCTGCCCAGCGAGAGTGTTGAGAAATGATGGCAGCATGGATTTTAATCTGCCAACAGTAGGCCTGCAAGGACCGCCATGTCCTTCAGTGACCAGTCCACAACTTCTGAGATATGACACCATGTGGTTTGAATGGGTTTGTACCCTTGGCTTTGAAATTTATGCATCCCTTGGTTTTTCACCTTCTTTTGAAATATCGATTACAGGTGGAGGCAGGATATTGACATAGGTGGATCATTAATCTCTCCTGGTACTAATATGGCAAGAGCTGGGATCCTAAACTAAGTGGGCCATTGATCTGCCCCGATGTGTGAAGCCTGGACATAGTGATTATGACTCACCCAAAATGAAGGCATATTTGAGCCTTCCCTCAGAGTGTAAAGAAAACATTGTGCTTCATAAACAAATTACACCCAGATTGTAATGCAGGGTAAAGAAATAGCAGCTAATTTAAACTGTGAATCAAGTGCTAGACAGTGTAATATAGATCATGCAATTTGAAGGCTACTTAGAAAATGGAAGGAATAACAAGAAGAGAAAATAGTCTCAGTAACACTACACCAGGAGAGAGACCAAGACCAAAAAGGTATAGGCTACAGAGATTCCTAAAGTCTGGTGAGTTTGAAACATGCTATTAATTTTCAGTAAAGATAAAAATACAGGCAGGAAGGAAATAAATAAAAGACACACAGAAAATTTAAAAAAGAGTATACATTTATTAATAAAGATCATGAACGCAACAATGTACATACTGCCCCATATTCATCATGCCAACAGCATGAATCTCAGCCTTTTAGAGATATTTACCAAAATGGCTTAAATATATGAAGGAAATCAAATTAAGTGTTTCTTCAAGAGAGAAAGCATGCAGGACCGTACAATGATTTGCCAGTCACCCTCCTATCTGAATGATGGTTTTATTGTGAGATGGAAAGAATCAGATCCAGAAACACCAGCCAGAAAAGTCTTGGGCTTGTCCACAGGATGATAGACGGTGGGGCTGGTAAAACTTTTCATGATTTTCTATTCCAATCTCCAGTCCAGATCATGGAGCAAGATTCCCCTGTGCACTCTGGGTGTAATTCACCCTAGCCCTGAGACCGCTGCAGCACTGTGGACCTGGAGGAGTGATGCTCGATGGACAGAGTAATGGCACCCCTGAAGAGTATGGAAACTCCACCCCAGCCGAATGTGCCATGCAGTGATGGGGGCAGGCCAATCAGGGGGCCAAATGATCTGTAGTTACTTATAACCAGTGGCCCTAATACCCTGCCCAAGGGGCACAGAGGGGCTGTAGCAGTTCTTTCAACTCGTAGGCTGGAGCAATGCCCTGGGGGCTGGCTTTACAGCAGCCCCTTCCTCTGGCTTTGGACTGTCGGGGGAATGGATTGGACCTATTTCCCTTGGTGTGTTCCACCCATATAAAACCAGCCTGCTCTGACTTTCCCAGGGCGCTGGGAATGTCGCCCTCAGAGCAGGCAGTTAGCTGAAGCTCTCAGGATTCAGGAGTAACCACGTGGCCCTTTTCCTTGAAGAGAAAAAGACACATTTCCTTGAGGTCAAACAAACAAATATTCTTGCTGCTTCTCCTGCCCAAGAAATAAAGGATGAAAGGCAGGAGGAAAGAAGCAGTGGTGGTGGAAGCAGAACTAATTAGCCAGTGAATGAGCACAGGTATTTCAAGGTTCCCATCAGCCCACGTGCTCAGTGCTCCCTCTGACTCTCCACCTTGACTCCCTGGCACTCAGCCACTGCAGAAATCCACCATATCTGTCTTCCCCCCACTCAAGAGAACTGGGATAGGCTGGGCTCAAAGGATCCAGACCTAAACTCTGCCTTCGAACCATGCCTGACATGTGACAGGTTGCAAAAATCTGAAGCCAGATCTGAACAGGCTGACCCAAAACTCCCGTCTGGATGCCGCCTAACATTGTGAAGTTTGAGGTCCAGAGTGAGATCTGAATTCTGTGGCTTTGGCTTGTTTCTTTCATTATCTAACGAAGACGTTCAGGGCATTGGGTCGGATCCTCAGTTGCTGTTGATTAGTGGAACACAGTTGAAGTCAATGGTGTTATGGTGATTTACACCAGCTGAGAATCTGGTTGATTACTCCTATCAGCATGATCTCTATAGCAGTGCTTCAAGGTGAAGATAGCAAAGCAGTAGCTTCTGCTAGTGAAAGAACAAAGCGTCAGTAAGCCACTCCTGGAAAAAAGAAAAATCAAACCAGCACAAATCCTTCTGACTGCATTACGTGTTTGTATTTTCTTTATTAATATTAACACAAACCACTTGCCTACAGTACACATATTTTATTTCTATTTGCATCGTGTTTTACTGTGAAAATGTCATCGTAGTCACCTGAGTATGACATTTCTTGTCTCTGAACATTAACTTGAATTACCTTCCTCAGCAAGTGTATTTCCTTTGACTCAGAGACTGGTTCATTCTTGCTTGACTCATCATTTTCTTCATTTTGTCAAGAAAACACATTTTTTTTTGTGGCAACTGTATGCAAAGTACAATATGCTAGGATTCATTTGCATACTTCAGAAGAGCAGGAGAGAAACGCTCCCAGCATGTTTGTCTAAATCTCTTGATTTGTAATGCTGAGGAAGTTCTTTTGATGATCAGTCTAGTGTACTGGGGTCAGGAGCCAGACAACTACACAGGGCAAATGCTGTCATCTAAAACAAAAAGGCAAAATCTCCAGGGTATTTAATAATGTTTGCATTGGGCATGACATGTAAATTATATCATTAATGTATGAAAATGAGCCAAAAAAAGATGTGCAAGTTACCTAAAATCATCTGAGTGTCTTGCCCTAAGCTGTGGGAAACCCTTTCTCACCTGCCTGGCTTACCCACATCACCACTCTGTGCAATGGCGGGTGCAGACTCTGGGGGGCTGGCCCCTCCTTTCTGGGGCAGATGGATGGAGAATGGACAGAACCTTCACTACATCCTCCCAGTGTGCAGCTGAACCAGAGAGCTGATCTGCACTGGTCAAGGGAAGTAGCAGACTGCGATAACAGATTACTTCTACTCCTACAGGGAACCCGGGAAAATACGGATACTCAACAAGTCACTTTCCTTCCCTCTTTGAGTCATAACTCCTTCCATAGGCTCTTCCTGGGCTGATACAGCATCTTGCCTTCTGTAAAGTATTACTCTTGTCAGAGAAGCGTTTGCCAGCAATGAAAGCTGGACAAATAGTGGCACTGCTCATTTGTGAACATCTTGGTGAATTGGATGTTGGTCAGGTTGACATCCTTTTCTGCTCATTTTCCCATGAAAATCTGTGCAGACAAGATTTTGGATCATACACATGGTGGAGCAGCTGTTTTTCATGTGAATACTTGTATTTTCATGAACGTGAAAAGTCATTTGAAATGAAAAAGTTGAAACGATTCATTCCACAAATGTTGAAAGGAGACATTTGGATAATGGTGGAATTTCCTCTCCCCACCCCTTTATTTTTCCTTTGAAATGAAATTTTGGCCAAATTGATGCAATTTCTCAAAGCATTTCAATTTCAACAGAACTGCATTCTCTGACAGAAAATGGTTCTGTCAAAGTTTTTCCAACCAGCTCTATAGAATAGAGTAGAATGCAGGCAATGGAAAACTCCTTCACTTAACTTTTGGTTGACCAAAATTTTATCTAAGAAATTTTGGCTCTTTCAGTTGCTGTAGATGCTGTTGTTATTATTGTTTTGTTATTATACTAATAATAGATTATGTTCATAATATGAAAATGATCTCTTGATCCAAGGAATGTTCCCCTAAATGAACACGACTTCGGTCTTAAATGGAAGTCACAAAATGTTTCCAGCCTTCAGTCACTTTGAAGGAATCTGAATATGCTGATGATATTTGGGTCAATAAGATTAATAATGATAGACTTTTGCTGGTGTTTAGTTAGAAACACCTGGAGCTGCTCTTTTATGACTGATTAATTAGGGGAAAAATTCTGGTTCTAATTGGCTTTTGAGTTCTTTCTGAGTTTTAACATTCATGCTATGCAAATACATCAGTTTCTAACAATGTCTAACAAGATCATTTCAAAATGAGTCTCCCTTGAGAATTGCAATCATGGCTTTGGGAAAGGCTTAGGCCTTTTTTGCTTTCTACGTATTTACATAAATCAACAGAAACCTAGCCAATTGTTCTTATGTTCAGCAGGGCAAAGTGAGGACAAGTTGATTAATATTTATTAACTCTGACTATAATGTACTTTTGGACTCAAATTCCAGTGGCCAAATGACAAGTATTCAGCTTCCTTCATTTGTGCCTGATCCAAGGCCCGTGGATGTCAATGGAAAGGCTCCCTCTGATTTCGGTGGGATTTGGATCAGGTCCTCGCACAGCAGAGAACAGAGTTTGGACACAATGGCGATCAGATGTGTGTTCAGTCTGTGATCCTTTACATCTTAATGTCTGCATGCAGTGGGCTCCCAAAGGAGAAACGTCTGTCCGAGAGGAAGTATTTCTTGCTCTAATGAGAATTTGATACTTTGGCAGAAACGCATGCGTGATTGATCAATTGCTAGAAGACTGATATGCTGGCTGTCACAGGTGCTCAGCCCTCAGCCTCATGCCTCACTGTGCATCTGTTATAAGAAATTATCTCATGGACATCTCACGGTAGCTATGCTTTATGCCACACATAGTTCCCTGCTTGGGGGCAAATCCCATGATAGACAGTTTCCCGGTGCTGTGTAACCTAATTGGGTTCAGTGGCTGAGGACGTTCCTGCAGGTCTAGGGGAAGGAGGAGGCAGAATCCGTCAGAGGGCAGCGCAGAGCACCAGCCCTGCAGCCTCCCCCCGAGGTGAAGCCTGTGACTCCACCCTGCCCAGGTGCTGGCAGGGAGGCACTGCATGTAGTTCTACCCTTTATTCCAATCCTCCATGCTGCTGTCAGGAAGGCGTTCCAGTGATACCATCTTCTGAGTGATCACCTCTGATTTCTACTCACTATGCCACTTGGGTAAACAGGGGGAACATTCCCAAGATCTGACCCTACACCATCCCCCACAACCTTTGGTCTCAACTGGCATCTGTAAAGAGTTACAGCTCTGGGATGGAGATGCAGGCTCTGCCATCGCCAGTTAATCTGACACAGTGCGTGCCTTTGGCTCAAAAGCCACAGGCCTCAGGCAGGAGGAGGAGAAGCAGCACTTGCTTTAGGCAACAGAGGGAATGGATGCATAGTGGCGCTGAGCTGACTCACTCTCAATGCCACCCAGCAGGGGGCAGTGGTATGGAAGTCTGCCTTTCCTCGACACACTTGTGATGGTTCGATACACACATCTGCCACCAGGACCAGGAGTTGTGCATGTATCTTCCCTCCCACACTTTGAGTTTTGGCCCCAAAATCTGTTCAATGGCTGTGCACTACCACAGCCTAAACGAACCGGGCCCAATTCTTATCCCTTTTACTCCAGTGTAATTCCACTGACATCACTGAGGTTATTCCTGAATAACCCTGGTGTGAGTTTAGAATTAGGCCCACCAGATGCTGCCTGTTATCCCTAGATATTTAATAAAAGATGCTCTGTATACTTAGCTATCTCCTTTGAGTCTAACTCTATAACTGGGGACCCAGGTTAATGGTCTTTCTGAGTGCATCTTTCTCCCTTCATCCAACTCTTTGGTTTCCCCCAAATATTTCTCCTCCGATTCCCAATAAAAACCTGTAATGTTTCTAGAAGTCTGCTTAAACTCTGAGAAAAGAGGGACAGGCTAACAGTCCACAGAGTTTTTTCTTTCTCCATTTAAGTTAATTGACTCAAGCCTGGCAGCTCTTTGGAAAATACATTGCAGAGGCCAATCAAATAAAACATTCTATAATAAAAGATAAAGAAAGCAGCATAAGCTACAGAAGCTCAGTATTTGAGCTACAGAACCCCAAATACATGGCCTAAGAAGTTAGCAGAGGAAGCATGGAATTAGCCATGCAACCCATTTATGGCTAGCCAGATGTTCTTCTAATTTCCCACACTGAAAACATCTCCCTCTGTATGGAAGGGGTTGTGATGCCTGCTCAGATGTCAGAATAAGCGTGGAGACTGGTGCAGTGATGTGCCATAGATGCCTTTCCAAGAGACTTAGCATTTTCCTTTTCAAGGCACACACTGGGCTTTCTGACTAACTCTTATACATCAAAACCTTTATTGATGCTGCCTGTTTAGATCCATGCCTGAGATACAGAAAGTCGTTTTTTGAGCCAGTCACATTCATTCTGAATGGAAGCGGGGCGCTCAGAGGGTAGGTCTGCACAGCATTTTGGAGCCTCCCAGCCAAGTCGACAGACACAAGCTAGCTGTATAGATAGGGCTGGGGCCTGGACTCTGAAGCTTTCTCCCTTCCGTAGGCTTCAAAATCCCAGGTGCTACTTCAAAGACTGTCTACCCAGCTATTTTTAGAGCGCTATCCCAAATCTATCAACCCAGGCTGGGCGTTTGCTCCTGCTTGCTCCAAAATGCTGTGTAGACATACCCAGAACGACCACAGTAGTCAAGAAGAACTCCATCTCCTTTCTCAGTGCAGTGATAAGTGGAATAAGCATTCCCACTGTATCAGTAGGGGCGGCAAAGACATTCATGCTGTGAGCAAGGCCTTCATTCAGGAGTGCTCTCGTGACTCTTAGCCAGCGTGTCATCATTCAGCGCCATTTGTTCCATGGCAGTGGAAAAGTAAAGCAATGGGGCTCCATGCTGTCCAGCAGGATCACAGATTTTATTCACTGACAACGGCGGGGCTCATCAGGAGCTGTTGCTTTGTTGGACAGTCCCCCGGACCAGTGCGACAATAGCAGCAGGCGCACTGCCGATTGTACAGACCACCCCACGCACACTGGGGTCTGCGTGTCACCACTGGACTTATAGAAAGAGCAGGAGTCAGAGGCACAGCTGCTGCTCTGGGTGCTGATGTTTGAGTACTGAGCTCTCCTTATGGCAATAAACACACTGCCAAGGCATCAATGTAAAAAGCGGACCAGTGGTCCTTCTAGTCCTGTGTCGTGCCTACAACAATGACCAGGACACATGCTTCAGAGGAAGGTGCAATGAAATAATCTTCCCTGAGAGGATGTTATTTGTTAATCCCCATCGGTTAGTGGCTGGCTTTTGCACTGAATCAGGAGGCGATTTGAATGAAATACAGAGATATTGTATGTTATCTCATGCAACTGTGGACATTCATATTATCCATATAAGTGTCCAGTCCCCTGTCTGAATCTTGCTTAGCTCCTGGTCTCAGTGAAATGATGTAGCAATGAATTCCACTGACTGATTATGCACTGCTTTAAAACATCTTTTCTTTTCATCAGCTTTAGTTTTGCTGAATTTCTATGCTTGTATTATGAGAAAAGGTAAAGAGAGGCATCTTCACTGCATCAGCACCATCACCCAGCCAGCATAACAAAGCCGTCAGAACAGTGCTCTCCTTTCTTTCCTGTGCTTGGAGACACCTACAGCATCTGTAATATTATCCCTTGCTGATAATTGGTATTTTTCTTCAGCAGGTAATTGGCATTTTGATTCAGTTTTGTTGAGGTGTGGTTACTTGAAAGTGCAGATGATTGTCACAATGTTAGTTGAATTATCCACACCTTTTCCTGAGTCTGTAGTACAGAGCTCAAAATATTGCAAGAGGTTTTCTTTGTGAGGTTTAAGGTACTTTTTGCTTCTGGCCCTGACTGGAACTTGGCAGCTGAAAAATGAATTGGTTAGGGTCGGAATATTCAATTGTAAATTGAATTGGGGAGAATGCACAGAGTTCTTACCACCTCCTCTCTTTTATTCCTCTGCATACCCATGCAGTCCAAGCCACAATCTAACCCATTACAGGTTTCAACATAATGAACTCTATTTCCAAATATAGACCTAATTTCAAGCCCCTTGGAAATTCTCATAGGCTGCTTCTCCACTGCATTACTCCTGTATGGCACTGGTGTAATGCCACAGATTGGGTTGTTCAGATGGGTTGTTTTAATGTAATGATGGAATAATACAGTGGAAAATCAGGGCTGTCATTTTAATGCCACTCTAGTTCTGCTGGAGTTTAATGGTGATATTCCTTTCAGATGCCCTGTGACTTTTGGAAGAACATTATGGGGGAATATTTGCAGCCAGGAGGGAAAATATGAAACCTCTCATGACTTGTTTGATGTGAACGTAATTATCAAAAAATTACAGTGAGTTTTAAAATTAGATTTTCTTTGCTCTTAAAGGGAAACATCTGGGGCTGTTTTGTCAATAGGTGTTATTACTACCTCTTTTGTGTACAGTGAAACTATGCAACAAATCTTCAACATATTTTAATGTGTTAATTGGGGGTTATTCTGACCCATTTGATTTACAATGAAATTATAGAAGTAATACTCCATCTCATTTTCCACAGCACTAACAGCTTGAAAGGATTATTATTACCTCCCATATAAACCTATACTTATACAGAAAAAATGACGTGAATTCAAAGGCCTAAAGAACCTGCATAAAATGGTAGCTTTGCTGAGAAGTATAAGGTACACCTGCATTCCCCTCTTGGATGTGTTCACCTTTACACCCAGACACGTCATTAGTGTTAAAAGACATGCTGCTGTAGTTTGGACACCAAAGACAAGCTGAGCAGGATTCTAATTTCTGCCACATCTGTAGTGTTTTTTAATGTTGAGCCAACACTCAGAATGTTAATATTGACTAGCATGGGATGAATAATTCACAATAGGTACTTTAGTTGACAAATTTTGCTTTTTCTTCTGTTAGAGTGAAATTCATGTCAATGTGCAGCATAAGCCTATGCACTACTGAAATCCTCAAAGCAGAGCTCAGATGAGTTTGCATGGTTCATTGACTTGCACTGGGCTCTCTGCACAGGGGTATTTTTCTCCCTAAATCAATGTGGTTGATGCTCCCTGGAAATTGAGCACAGCTACACATGCTGGAAACGGGAACAGGAAGACTCAGTACGAGTCTCTCTCATACTGTCCCACTAATGTCTAGGCATCAGCAGGGCCTTCAGGGAGCCGGAAGCGGGATGTTTATTCTCCACAGTCCTTCTAATACTGAGTCTCCGTAAAGACTACGAACAACTCTGCCAGTTAGAATGGTGCTTTTTTGTCTTGTGGACACCTGCCCACAAGCATCTGTACAGAGACTCATCTGATCCACACAGCTCAATGCCACAACACTTTCTAGGAAAGCAACATCTATCTTGAGTCCTGTGACTTCTTCAGTGAAGTGGCAGTGGCAGTGTAAACAGAACAAAGAAGCTACCCTCTCCTCTTCCCAGTGGTTTTGTTATGTCTCTTACCCAAACTTGCTTGGAGAGCGGCCAGCAGCACTACAAAATTGATAGAGAGACACAGATTAATTGCTCAGGCAGTAACTGTATTTTAGAGTGTTCCCAGTTGCCCCACTTTTGATGACTCTAATATGGCTTTAAATGGGAGACTATAGAAAAGAGTGATGGGAAATAATTTAGTGAGTGGACGTGTTACCATTGTAGGAGGATTTGGCACGGACATCATGTTGCACTTTGTTGGCTCCAACTTGTTTGAACTAATAGATGAGATTCCATACCCTGTACCCATTCCTTTGATGTTCAAGGGGGTGGCTCTGGAATTTAGCAATAGAGAAAACACCTATTGTTTTCTTTCTAAAATAATCCTCTGCTCCCTTTTCTTGTTGTTTGGTTTATATCTCAGTGCAAAGCCATTTTTCGTTGTCCTTTCAAGGAGTCTTATTAAAGGCCCAATGAGTCAACAGAGGTTACTTTGAATGGGACCATAGACCACTGGCTCTATATTTTCATTTAAAAACTGTGGACACAGATGCCAGCTGCAGTGAGAATGTAATTTTCTCCCTGGAACCCACAGGGAAAAAATATGCTAATGATGTTCCAAATGCTGATGGTTCCCTGGCCCCAGTAGATAGGCTGAGAGGAAGGACCATTTGCTCTACTTCTGGGAGATAGGAGGGGGTCCTAGTCTTGAACAGAAGCAGCTGTTCTTCCACCAGATGTGTAATTGTTATATTGCTTTTTTATATCTTTTTCCTTTCCAAGACCTCAGGGCTATAATTAATTCTTGACTAGAACAATAAATCAAGGCTTTGAAAATTATAGGCACAACCTCTGAGTATTATTTGTTTTAGATGAGTGGACTAGTAAGCATAGTACTAGGCTATTCGTATACACACTGGTAACTAACTTAAAACTGAAGTGCACCAATTCTCCAGAAACTGATTTAAAGAGTAGAACTGTAAACTGCCATTATTAATTATTGTTATTATTATTCATTATTAATATTGTCTTTTGAAATTCTGAAAGGAAAGCCAGAGAGAGCATCTACCACCAAACCTAGGTCATTTTGTTTCTACTTGATTCAAACTAATATAGATTCTCATATCTCTAGTGCTTTTGCTGCTCCAACCAGGTCTGGACAGCCGCATCTTCTCTCAGTACTCTGACTCTCAGTTGTAAAATGTACTTTTCTGCACACTCAGACAATCATCACAAAGTATCTGTTTGCCATCCACCACGCCCTACTCTGAATATGGCCAAGCAACCGAAGGGCAATGGTAGGAAGAGAGACGCCAAGAGACCATGTCCATTCAGATCTGTATGTCAGAACAGAACAGATGGGAAGAATGAGCAACAAAAGAAAGAACATCAAGGGAGTTGTGTCAATAACCTAAGGCCTAGGGTGACCTAGTCTCATTTTCATGCTCGTTTTCCCCATATTTAAATCTCAATACTCCGAGGTGTGTGCTCGGGTCAAATAAGCAAAGCTCTCACTTGCTCTCTCTTGACCGTGTGCATCCCCTGCAGTCATCTCTACAAACAGAGAGCAAGGGAAATCTGGTGCCAAGACAGTTGACACGCAGCACACCAAGATGCACCAAAGTTCTCACTAAGTATGGCTGCCTTGTTAGAATTAGCAGTATCTCGGATCAGTAAATGCCATCTGGTGCCAAATCCTGCAGAAGAAATGTTTAATTCAGCTAAGTGCTTGGCAAAGGAACATTTACACGTGGCAATAATTGCAAAGGACTATCAAAGCCAGTATTGCTGGACACTCTTTGAACAGTTCAGGCCCAGAGCAGTTAATCTGCTGAAGCAGCACTTCAGTGATTTCCGAATATCTGAAATTACCCTGACTGAAGTAAAACTCAGTGACAGGGGCTCTGCAACGTTATTATACTAGCTGCATGAGGGAGTGGGGAGGAGAAGGGAATCAAAATTGTCACTGTCGTTTCTTTGACACAGATGGTGACGTGATATCTGCATAGCAACTGGAATTCATATCTGTATATCTGTTTGGACCTGGATCAGCCCTTGTGCTTTTGGGATCTGACATGAACCAAAGGCCTTAAAAAGATGGTCAGATCCCAGAAAAAACATAAGAACATCCATACTGGGTCAGACTGATGGTCCATCTAGCCCAGTATCCTGTCTTCCAAGAGTGGCCAATGCCAGCTGCTTCAGAGGGAATGAACTGAACAGGTAATACTCAAGTGATCCATCCCCTGTCTCCCATTCCCAGTGTCTGGCAAGCAGATGCTAGGGGCACTTCAAAGCCTGGTTTTGCATCCCTGGCCATCCTGGCTAATAGGCATTGATGGACCTATCCTCCATGAACTTATCTTTGAACTATAACAGGGTTCAAAAGAGAACTAGATAATAGTTCAGAGATCTCACAGCACTTTCTGCTGACAACCCTTTGATTCCCACTGATTAATATAGTAGGTAGGACTATGAAATGATGGAATTATGCAAGGCCCACTCCTGCTTCTATTGGAATGAACAGCAAAACCTTCAGGCATCTCAGTTTGAAACAAGATCAGGCCCATGATGTGTCGACATCAGCAAGTGCTGCCCTTCATAGGCCCCTTCTCTGTTACAGGAGGGTGCAGTCAGGAAGAGTTCCCTCCTCTGAGCTAAATTCAGATTGAGCTGGAATTTTAGTCTGCATATCTCTTCCTTCCTTTTTGAAGTTTGCTGGGAAATTTGCTAAGGAGGCTAATACTTTGGCCTAAGCCTTTTTAGAGCAAAGCCACATGACCTAGTTAAGTCACCAGTGCCATGCTTTAATAGCATATCTTTTAAACCTTTCAGATAGACAGAGAGAGCAAACTGAAAATCCTCCCTTACAGCACAATACCTTACCCAGACAGCTGAGGAGGGCAATAAGGGGGGACAACTGAAGAGGAGAATAAGGAGGAAAAGCCATATTGTAATGTCCCTGCACTGCTGCATTCCGTAGCTGCAGGTTTATTTAGATAACCAGTAGGATTTAGACCATCTCTTCCTCATTAAGACTCATCCAAAGAACTGAAAGTGGCAATGATTTTCATAGAATCATAGAAGATGAGGGTTGGAAGGGACCTCAGGAGGTCATCTAGTCCAACCCGCTGCTCAAAGCAGGACCAAGCCCAACTAAATCCTCCCACCCAGGGCTTTGTCAAGCCAGACCTTAAAAACCTGTAAGGATGGAGACTCCATTTTACTGCATCACTATTTCTGTATTGCATGGGGTGGTGCAAATCTAGCAGGGATTGAACCCAACACCTCTGGCTCTAAAAGCAGGAGCCTCGATAGCTTGAAATATAGGAGCAGCTGTGCTGGAGGTTGTTGCCAATTCATAAACCATTATATGCCCTGTAGCCACTAGAAGGAGACAAAGAGTAACACTGTGCTAGCACACAAAGGTCCTTGCAACATTGTCTTCCCTTAGAGTGCTTATGGGCTTCCACCCTCCAGCTTTCACTCTTCATTTTTGGTGTCAAATTAACTCAAAGCCCCAAAGCAAAACTCCATGAGAATCCCTCCGTTTCATGTTGAAACCAGGCAAAGCTGCACACTTCATCCGATTTTTGGTTGGTGGATGATAAATCAGCCTAGGTTCACCCACAAGGACAGTGCACCTCAGGGAACCTTTCAAGGACCCTCACCTGTTATGAGTTTAAAATGAAAGTCCCACCAGACCAGTTTTGCCTGCCATTGGGTTTGGAAGCCACCATTTCAAACCATTCCAGCATTACATGGTATTTCCATAGAAGAACCTCTTTGGGAACTCTGTTTCCAGGGAAGTCATTGGCAAAACCCTCGTTTATTCCAGTGGGCGCAGGTTTAGGCCAATGCGTCAAAGTCCCCCATTTTTTCTGAGAGATTCACAAAGCACCATCTTTACACTGAGAAGCCAGTGTCATGCTTCCATGTGACGGGAAGCCAGCTCAACACTTGGCTTTTAAAATACTATCTCATGGTTTAATCCTTTGTTAACTGAGCCACATTTATCGTACTTGACAATGGTTGTGATCAGAAACGTCAGCCCATCCTCGCAGAGTAGTGCACGCAGGTCACATCATTTCTCTCTCATTCATTAGTTCTCTATGCTGATGTAACAATCACACGTTAACAAGTACACAAAATGTTCCAATGAAATGAAACAAATGTCTCCTGTTCGAAGGTAAATGAGCTGGTTGATGATCCATTTGCATGTTTTAATTCATTGGCACCAGGCCTGGTACTACTGTGGTGTGGGCATGAGGCGGGTCAAAGGGAACATCCCCCCAACAATCTTCAAGGGGTCCCAAATTATTGTCAGAGAGGCCAAAATAGGTACAAAGTTATTCAATATTAAGCAGTGGAAGTGACAATGACAAAATACTGACACAGTAGCCAAATTTTACTTTTTTAAACTCTTAAAGTCCAAGATTTTCCAGGAGTTTAACTAGCCCCTGGACTCCTGGAAGTTTATTTTTTAAATAGCAACGTGCAGGGTCCCCAAAATACCCTCTCCCCTTGGCCCCAGTAATGGGGACCTAGAGGCGGCATTCAGAGAATGATATTAACAAAACAAACATTAACAAATCCTCAGTGGATTTTATATGTACTTGGTGTACCTACCACTAGGTTAGAAAGTGTTCGATGTATGAGCAGTTTTAATCTTTCATTCCTCTGAAATGTGTGCATTGCAGCAGACTTTAGATATTCTCTTTCCCCTAAATCGTTGGGTATTATTGAAAGATAAAGGCACCAGGTGTTACTCTAAGTAGCAAAATTAGGAATCGTTCCATGCTTTGATAGCACCAATTAGCTTCATGGTGTAAGTGCCAAGAGTTTTTCTAATTAAGGCAGGCAAATTTCTCCATCTATAATAATCTCAGTTAAAGTTGTCTAAAACACTTCCGCATGCTTTGCATGGGCTGACACATATGTACGTATATGTATGTATTAGTTAATACCTAAGTGTTCCATTGAAACATCCATCACAAACCCCCCACTGTCATCCACTCAAAACTTTCTGAAAAATAGTGGCTCATTGATGACACTTTTTATTGGTTTCAGCCTCACAGGGGAATTTGTTTGGCAAGGGTAATGTGGGAAGGGAGACACATACACATTTTCTGCTGCAAAAGGTTAGTGAATTCTTTTGCTCATGCATAATTAAAAAATGGCTGAACTTGACAAGTTGAAACCTTTCAAGTGGCTAGTAGTGAAGACAAGTCTCCATACCAATCTGATAATAACCCCCAGCCTGCAGAGTTATAAGCAATTGAAAATTCAGTGTTTAACATGGACAGGATGAAACTGTTTAGAGATATTTATTTATTTATTAATGATCTGGAGGATGGGGTGGATTGCACCCTCAGCAAGTTTGCGGACGACACTAAGCTGGGGGGAGTGGTAGGTACCCTGGAGGGTAGGGATAGGATACAGAGTGACCTAAACAAACTGGAGGATTGGGCCAAAAGAAATCTAATGAGGTTCAACAAGGACAAGTGCAGAGTCCTCCACTTAGGAAGGAAGAATCCCATGCACAGCTATAGACTGGGGACCGACGAGCTGGGCAGCAGCTCTGCAGAAAAGGACCTGGGGGTAACAGTGGATAAAAAGCTGGATATGAGTCAGCAGTGTGCCCTGGTTGTCAAGAAGGCTAATGGCATATTGGGCTGCATTAGGAGGGGCATTGCCAGCAGGTCACGGGAAGTGATTATTCCCCTCTATTCGGCATTGGTGAGGCCGCATTTAGAATATTGTGTCCAGTTTTGGGCCCCCCACTACAAAAAGGATGTGGACAAGTTGGAGAGAGTGCAGCAGAGGGCAACCAAAATGATTAGGGGGCTGGAGCACAGGACTTATGAGGAGAGGCTGAGGGAACTGGGCTTGTTTAGTCTGCAAAAGAGAAGAGTGAGGGGGGATTTGATAGTGGCCTTTAACTACCTGAAAGGGGGTTCCAGGGAGGATGGGGCTAGGCTGTTCTCGGTGGTGGCAGATGACAGAACAAGGAGCAATGGTCTCAAGTTGCAGGGCGGGAGGTCTAGGTTGGACATTAGGAAAAAGTTTTTTACTAGGAGGGTGGTGAAGCACTGGAATGGGTTACCTAGGGAGGTGGTGGAATCTCCATCCTTAGAGGTTTTTAAGCTGAGGCTTGACAAAGCCCTGGTTGGGATGATATAGTTGAGGTTAGTCCTGCTTTGAGCAGGGGGTTGGACTAGATGACCTCCTGAGGTCCCTTCCAACTCTAATATTCTATGATTCTATATTACTGTTCTCTTTGTGGGACTAGAATTGTCTGAATAATAAAATAAAAATGGTTTTCAAATCTTTTCACATACAAAAGTTACCAGTGAAGTTTGCTGTGACTCATGGGATCATCATATGAATGATTCCTGGGTATCAGGACAGCCAACTTGTATTTGTGGATATGTTTGTGAATGCATTCAGTTCTTTTTAAAATGTTTCAATTCTCTAATCGGGAAAGAGGAAAAATAACATATGACTTAAACACTCAACCACAGAGCATGAATAATGAAGAGTTGAAGAGCATCTCATAGGCTGAAAATGCTTCATTCAAACTATTCAGTGCATACTTACAAATGACAAACACAGTTGAAGAAAATCAGGAAGATCAATTTGTGATGGATAACTCACCAAAAGAGAGGAATCGTTTGTAATGAATATTATTCACATTGGATTGTTCTATGAGCTTTAGTGAGATAGGGACTTGACATGTGGATCATCAGTTGAAATGTCACCCAGATCAGTTGAGAACTAACATCCTTATACTTGTTGCTGGTAGATTTTTAGCTTCTCTGAAAGGAGCTGTGATGTTATTTCAATCCCTGAAGAACAATGGATCTTATCACAAAGAAACACCATCTCAATGGGCTCCTTTATTTGCATTCCTCACAGATAGTTATGTAGCTGGACAAGTAACTAAGAGGTTGTTCCTCCAGGTCCAGGTCCAGGTTCGCTGATTAGGGTGACCAGATAGAAGGTGTGAAACATTGGGACAGGTGGGGGGTAATAAGTGCCCATATTAGAAAAAGCCCAGAATATCAGGACTGTCCCTATAAAATCGGGACATCTGGTCATCCTATTGCTGACAGACAAGGACAGTGAAGGGAAAGTCTTACTCATGTTCCCCTTGTTTATCCTTAGTGGATAAACAAGCAGAGTTTAATCTTCAGGGCTCTCTGTCTTAACTCCTTTCACCAACACTATACTAAGTTTTTCTGAGAGAATATTAACTCTGGGAGGATTTGCAGTTGGAGTGGATTTCACAATTTTGCACTCTGAAAATTGACTACTGAGTCCAATTATTGCTGGAAACATAGTGGCAAAAAAAGAAAAAGAAAACCAAATCTGCATAAGAAGAAGAAATAAAAAGTCTTTGGTGTGAGAGGAAGAGGCAAATCTCTCCGCAGAATATGATAATTTATAATGAAACATTATCTACAGACCCATATGTTACATTTTCTATTTATGGCTAATTTGCGTAACCATTTATAATGTGTGCCCCTAGGGAGGACAATTTGTCTTTGGGCAGCTGGTTAGCCAGTCTAGAGAGGAAACAAAAAGCCTTTCCTTTTCGTCTGAACATGCCAATGGAGAGGACACAATCTGCACGATATATTTTAACATATATATAGGGAGCAAAGTATACTCTAATCACATACAGTAAATTGTAATGACGATAATAAAAAAACAAAATACCTCCTCAGACAGGGGCTGGAGGTCCCACCATGCTACTTAAATCTAATTACATTGGGTCACAAAAATGCAAATTCAGTTTTCTGGTTGCTTCTGGGATGCACCTGCTTAGGGTGCCCGTTGCACAAATGGAAACCGATTAGCACTTCACTGAACATGAAGAGCTGTCTCCAAGCATTCCAGATGTGGGGGAAATTTGAAGATCATTCTAAACTTTGCAGGGGTCACTGTGGCCTGACTCCACAGTGCTGTGAACCAAAACCCCAGACGCATTCCATGCCCCAAATTTTGGGGGAGTCCATATGCTGGCCAGAACTTGGTGGTTCAGGTCTGCTCCCACTAAAACTGGACCACAGTCAGAGGTGACATAAGTGTGAACGCCTTACCCCCTTTTAGAGCACCTTTGAGTTATTTACTGCTGGCTCATTTGGTGTTACGCACATGCCAAAGCACCCGAAGAAGGTGTCAATTAAAGTAGGGTAGAGGTACTGTAGCTTACACTTTTGTACACCTACTTTTAGTTCTTCTGTGTAAATTACACCAGCACACATTCTCTCACACATGAACAGAGAATTTCTAAGGTGTAAGTATAATGGAATCTAAATTAGTATAAGGGGACCTGACTGACCTCACTTTACAAACACTCTGAATTTGGCCCTCCATCTGTTGCTAATTGCAGATGTCACACTCCAGACATATTATTTTTGGCCCAGTTTAACCTTAAACTAAAATGAAAGAGCTTGGTTTTGCCACAAGTCTGGTTCAGCTTCAAGAAGGGATAGGAGCCTCCTTGGATTATTGTGCTCCAGTAGTTTCAGATAGGTTATAAAGACCTTTTAACTTTAAACGTTAGAGACCATCAAGTTAAGATCTGTTTGTAATATTAATGTGATGACGTCAAAGTTCCTTTGCTAGCTGCTTAATTGTGCTCAGTAGCAGGCAGGTATATTTTCCCCTTTGAGTTTCTGTCATTTCCCCTTTGAGGTTTTAAAGCTGATGTTTGTTTGGAGATTGTGCCTTACAGACTGGGGCTTTCATCCTCCGGGAGAAGAAGATGAGCGCAAAGGAGGAAGTAGCTACGTACTACTGCAGGTTCCCAAAAGCAAGAGTGAATCTGATTATTATACAACTGCATAGCAAGTGCCATTCCCCTTCCAGAGGTCATCACCTTTATTAATCAAATTTTTAATCTAATGGAATATATCAAATTCCTCTACTCACTATGCTCCTCTCAGAAGATTAAGTCCAAAATTTTGGACCTAATCTGGTGTAGAATTTCTTCCATCTCCTAATTATCATCTTTGTTGAGAAGCAATTCACCATACTGACATGGGGATCTTGCAAAGATGGGATCCACAATAAGAACCCCAAGATGGCTCTGAATGTAGTTTTATTTACAGCTCAGTAATTCTGAGACGTAGAGTAAATAATTCCAAGTGCTCTAGAAAGTCTGGCACCCAAAGAGGGCACTGATCATAAAGGTAATGCTCTCTGCTAACCATTCAAGAGAAATCCTTTTGTGTGGATGAATCTAAACAAAGGGGTTTGTCTCGTTCACAGTAGAGTCAGACACCCAGGGAGGATTGGGTCAAAATTGTGGCTTTGAAGAATCCTTTTGTTTTAGTAGGGTTAAGACTGAAAATATTCTCTAGTCTGGCAGCCAAAAAAAAGTGCATGCAATGCTCTTTGTGAAATAATGAATGCTACCTTCAGAGCTGCACCTAAGATGAGGCGGCTTTGAGATATTAACATGCCAGTTTATATGCCTGGTATCACTTCCCTCATGCTATTGAGCCACAAACATTTCAATCACATCCACAGCAAGGGGTTGGTAACCCAGATGACTCTCTGAATCATTCTCTGCAACACTAAAATGTTTTCAGATTTGATCCTGGACACCTCAACAAGATGTTCTCAAATCAGCACTGGAATTGTCTCTCTCTTCCTCTGATGCTCATGCTTTGTCCTTGCACTCACCGGGCAAAGAAATGAAGCTATCAAGATCTCCTCCTGCTATCTGACCTACATGTTTCCTTACAAGCACATTTGGCTTGTCAGTCATGGTGACAAGGGCCGTCTGGAATCCACAGTGTGCATACTAACTGTTCCTTCATTCACATCATCAGCATTATGCTTAGCAACTTGGCTGGCCCCAAGAGTGAAAGGATTTCAGTGCTTTTCCTTTCGAAAGGTGCTACTTGACTGGGTAATAAGACAAAGGAATGAGCAGATTACAGAACATAAAGAGCAAGGTTCTACCCCCAGACACACTTATTCGATACTCACTGAAGTCAATAGGAGTTGTATGTGCAAAGCTAGGGGAAGAATTGGGCCTAATATTCCCACCAAACCTTTCCCCATTTTTAAAACAAACCTTGAATTCAAAATTGTTAGAGTTTCTGAAATCTCCGGATAAGTTCCCCTGCCTCCACCCCCAAGCTCCTGCTCAGTTTCCACGAGTATATGCACATTGATTTCAGGCTGATTTGAACTCACACTGCTCAGCTATGCCTCTGTTGCTGCTACCAGTACTACTGCAGCTACACAGCTATTTATACTCGTTCTAAACCTATGTCTACATTGACAGGGGCAAAAATCGATCTATCCAGATTGATTGAGCGGAAGTGAAGACCCGCTCAATCGATCCGGAAGTTGATCTATTAAAGCCACCTCCAGAAAAAGCATAGCGCTGCGTTGCCGGATATGCCTTTTCCGTCGGCGCAGCATAGCGAAGACACAAGTTATGAAGTTGACGGGAGTTGTGCAAGCTACTGTACGTACGTACGTTAGAACAGGCCTAAGTCAGGGAATCACATCCCACCTCATAGTGCAGACACAGTCAAGTGAATATGTTTCCTAAGTGTTCATGTTTGAACTTGTGTTGTACCCTATTTAAAATAGTCCTATTTAAAATCCTAGTAGGATTTTCAAAACCACCTCCAGCACTTCTTAAAATTCCAGAATGGTGTGTTTCTCTTTCACAAAATAATAAAAACAATCAAAACTAAGGATGTGATCCAAACCCTTTTGAAGTAATTTCCTTTGGATTCCGTTGCCTTTGGATCAGACCCCAAAAGAAAAAAAAATGAGACTCATGAGCAGAACTGACAGATACATTTTCATTGCAGAAGTTTGCCTGACAGAAAGTGTTATTTTGATTGAAATGATTTTTTTTTTTTTTTTGGTGTGACATCATATTGATTTTGTCAACATTTTTTTTCAGAGAAAAATTTGAAAAAAGGTTTTGAAAATGTAAAAGTGTCCTGTTCTGACATTTTCAGAATGGAAACTTTTGATTTTTTCTTTTCAAAATGGCTTTTTATTTATACATTTATTTTATTTCTGTAAAAAAGAGAAAAAAGAAAAATGGTTGAAATTGAGTTTATCAAATGAAACGTTTCATTTGACCCAAACCTATTTTTTCTATAATTTCATGTCATGAAAAATTTCAAAATTTTGGTTTTTCATCCTGATTTGAGACAAAATTTCAAAATCACAATTTTTTTCTTGGATGGAAAATCTATTTTCTAACCAGCTGTGCTCAAGCACACCTTTCTCAGATCTTTGCTCAATGCAATCGACTGCATTTCCTCCTGTGTTGTTAATGCACAACTGGACTGCAGCTAACAGCACACACCATGACAAACATGTAAACAAACACTTGGTTCTTTTCCTTTTACTCTTTGTTTCCTGACTTCATTAGATCTGCTTTGCAGTTTGTAATGGTCTTGCCTTCTAGTGGCTGAAGACCTGAGGGAAGCTAGCAGCACAAATAGAGGGTGCTACAAGTGAAAATCTAATGGATTTTTTCTCTTAGTTCGTGTGATAGAACTTTTCAACTCAAGAGCCCTCCTCAGTCTGGTCCCAGCAGGCATGGATTCCTCCCAAGAACTGTTGTAAGATGACTCAGTTCACAGGAGAAACCCTACAAAAGGAGCGAGAAGCATTTTTTCATGCCTAATGTTGCCATCTAAATCCTTCAATTGCAGAACACTCTCCCTTCCTATGGGGTAAATTTGGGATTATTTAGATTGACTGAGATGGTGTCAAGTCAAAATTTCTTCCTGCCATTATTTTACTATACATTCCTCAATAACTGAGCCCTCGGAGGAGTGAGCTGCAGCAGATTGCAGCTGGCTTACTAGGGTTGTGATCTGTGTAACCACATGTTGAAATAGTGTGATTTTACTTCATAATTAATTACCGTATCAATTTTTTACGCAGTCATATTAACAGATACCTTGTGACTCAAGCTTTACAGAAACGATTAACCTGTAATTATCTTGCTGTACTGTTCTCTAGTACGGCTGAGTTTAATCTCACAATGAATGGAAATAGAGATGTTATTGGTAAATAGGCTTTTGTGGTTTTTTTTCTCTTGAGGATGGAAGGAGGTTACAAGTGTGAATTTGTTCATAACCTCCCTAACACAGAGTTTCTATAGAACATATAATTAGTTTAGATGGTGACCTCTTTGAGGCAGGGACCATCTTTTGGTTCCATGTTTGTACAGCATCTCACCCCATGGGGCCCTGGATCCATTCCTGTGGCTCTTACGCGCTACCTAAACACACCTAATAAATAATAATAACATGGTTTATGTGAGTGGGGCTCAAGGCTGAGATCTGATTGTCTGTGGCTGTGACCGTAGTGCTGCAAAGTGAAAGCAGTGCTTGTTCAGACCTTTCCTGATCCAGCAAGTCAGTTGTGCTCAGACATTTCATGCATACTCTGAGCAGTGGAGTAAGGAAGGCCCAGCTCATACTCCTGGGCAGGCAAGTCTGTCAGCAGCCTAGGAGAAGCACTGATGGATTTAATCAGGAACCCAAGCCAGTTTTTCTGGGATGGAAGGGTGTGGGCCTTTGAGGAGGGGGAATTCAAAGGAAGATCACAAGCCCATGCCCTGGAATAGAAAATTTTACAGAACTTTATACTAATGCAATATCACACCCAAACTCTCAAGAATTGCATCCAGGCTGAAAATGATCAATAATCAATAACTGATTTGATTATATTGCTGTCACTATCTCCTATCAGGTATTCATCATAACTGACAAGCGATGTTACGCTGATAATGATTTGCTGATGCTTATAATTTTTTTTTTTTTTTTTTGAAACTCGATTGCTGTCTGATATGTGACTTGGGAGCTAACATCTCCCGGACATAATATCATCCTTCTGGAGTTCATTTCAACAGAGGAAATCAAAGTGAACTATTAAAACTCATTACCATTTTTATCTCTAATGCTGCAGATTCTATTTCCTATCATTTTATTTGAATCAGAATGCAGATTGTATTTGCATAGACAAGGGTAGCCTCCTTCTCTTTCTCATTTTTAGCTCTGAGGATATATATTCAGGACCACCGCAGTAAGAACACCACCCAAACATGTCTGTTATGAAGACAGAAAAGTTTGATGTGTTACAGTTGAGTGTGTTGCAGACTCATTTGGGACTCCGAATGCAGAGAGAATACAGGGCCTCAATAATACAGTCTGTGCAAACATTTTACCATCAAGTCATTTAAATCAGACTGCAAAGGTATTCTTCAGTGTTTTTACCTATTTCAGTAAAAGTGTCCATTGTCTGTGGGCTAAAAGGACAGAAGAGCAAATAATGGGCTCCATTATCGTGCAAATACTGCTTATAGGTTTTCCAGCCTCTTTGAAACAATTTGCATGCAGCACTGTGAGTTTGTCTGCCTATGATATAAGGATTGCAAAAGGAAATGGCCCTTGTTTTTCTTTATGTTACTGGCAATCTTCACTAGATTAGATGGAAGGCAGAATTGGGCTTTGTTCATTTTTTCAAATCCAGAGCTTTTTAAAAAACTCAAAGGTAATTTCTCCCCTCTCATTCTAATAGCTACTCTGCAGGATGCTTCTTACATGCTGCTGTGAGGATTAAATGGGTGTTCCATTGAAATTAATAGAATATGAGGTTAAAAGCAACTGAATGGCTAGGAATGGGATAAAAAAAGACAGTTCCTTTCCTCTCTACACCACCAGCTAATGTCCCTTTTTATGCTCCTCTGGCATGCAAATGTGATTTAGATCCACTGAAAACCCCTTGACATTGCCAACGTGGTGTCAAGTGACCTTAGTGTCAATGGAAATAACCCTTTAACTCTCTACCTGATGGCTCAGTTCTTCATCACTGAGGTCAGTGGGATGTTTGCCACTGGCCACAATAGGAACAGGTTCATTATTTGTAGAGTGTCTGTCACCCTAGTGCTCATTCTAGGTCAGTAACAGATGGAAGTTGTTTCCATCAGATCACTGTTGGAACTGGGGTGTTAGACTGACACACCTCGGGGGCTCCGATATTGGGCCAAGAACCTAGACAGATTTTAAAAAAATAGGAATCAGTAGAGTTACTTTAAGTTTACCCAGGTCTGAGTGAAAGCAGAACCTGACCCAATGTTTCAAGCGGATGGGAGCAGATGATCAGCACATTAGTTAAATGAGATTCCTGCTGAACTAGACAAAATGCAGAGGAAAGCTGCTCTAAGTGCATACCTTCTGTTTAATGATGAGGATTTGTGTGCATCTCAAAGGCATGGTTTTAAATTTTGCCTTCAAACAGGAAAAATTGTTGTTCCATTTCCTGCCTCTGTATGTCCAGTAAGAATCCATTTGCTACAAAAGTGCTAATTGCTCTGCAGTGATTTCAGATTCCACTAACAGGCAACGCCAGGCTGATTCCTCTTCCCCACTGACTGCCCACAGACCATTGCCAGACTCCTTAGGCTTTTAACAAGATAGGACATATGTATCCCCTCAAAAAAAGTGTTGCCCAGGATTCCATACACTTTGGGGACAGGCCTGATCAAATTAGAGAGATGTGTGTTTTATTTCCCCCACTTATGGGGGCAGATTCATTTTCACACCCGCCTCTTCTCTCAGAGAAACCGCATGTTTTCCTTCAAGCTATGTAGAAACCACATGACGCTGCAGCCCACAGACTGCTTAAAGTTTGAAACAGACTAATGTGATTCCAGCACTGAGCCTTCACTCCTAAAAACATAAAGAACATTTCACACTGGCTGCAAACCGTGAATCAAAATCCTGTTGTCACTTACCATATTCAAATCCATTGACTCCTGTGAAATTATACAAGCATAACTGAGGGCAAATTAGACACCCCCCCCCCATAAAATTTAAATGAAAGATCGCAAATAGGGTCTTCAAGCAATCAGATCAGCCCTGTAATTAGCATGACACTGCTCCCCATAGCTCAGTGATGTGCACTGCAGCAAACTACTTCAGAGAAGCAAACTCTTGCTCCATCACTGCACTTCTCACAATGGTAGACACAGCCATCATGATGGGTTTAAAATAAACACTTCCATGGTTCCAAAGATCCAGGCTCTATCTCGAAAGTTCTGGCTTGAGGTTGAATTTGTTTGAAAAAGAAACAACCCAAAATAGAAACCCACACACGGCTACTTTTAGAACACAGCATTGTGACTGCCACATCTGCCAAAGCCATGGTGATTTTGGACTCAATATAGTTTGTTCTTTTCAGACCACATTGTGGATGTGGGAATAACTCAATTATAATTGATAAGAATAGGCCCCTCTGTTTTCTGCATGATTTCTGGAATGATGGGTATTTCATAATTATTTGATAAAGATCCCAGTTTTGCAATAAAATGAGATAGTTTTTCAGGGGTTCAGATAACACTGCTTCAAAAGCTTTCTCCAAGGTGACATGCAGCTCAAACAAAATCAGCCCAAGAATACGTGGGCAAATCATACCGCTCCATGCATCAGTTTATCCATCTGTGAAACGGGGGTTAATGAAATTCCTACTTCACAGAGACGCAGTAAGAATTGATCAGTATTTGCAAAGTGCTTTGAGATCCTCTGATAAAAGTCACTGTTTAGGCCCAAAGTAATGTTTATTATCAGGACTGATGTGTCTTAAGAGTTCATCATTGTGAAGTCAGTATTCTCTTTCCAGAGGATTTGTGTTTGAACATCAATATTTTGCTGAGAATTTGAAAATTTGCTGCTGGGTGGAATATCATTATTTCCACTGGTGAAAGCAGCTTTTAAAAGGGCAAATTTGATTCGATCACTCAGCCTTTGTCAAAATCATGAATCTTAGTGAATATTTTACCAGGAGCAAAATTACTGATTTTGCAAAGAATGTTCTGCCATTTTCGCTGTAAACCCCCCCCCCCCCAAAAACGAATGCCTTTCATCAGCAAAATGATAGTTAACAGCCTTGGAAAACTCAGTGGCTTTGCATTTTCTCCCTAAAACAAAGGCCAAAAAAAAAAAAAAAAGTATTCCTCCTCCCTCACAAATCCTCAAAAGAATGATTTTTTTCTTTTCTGACAATAGTGAAAATGTTGCCCAATTTGTTCAGAATGTAACCTACTGTCTTGCATGTTCTGACCTGAGAAATGAGATTGCAGAGTGATTGAATAAGAAGCAAGCCCAACACAAAACCTTTCATGGAAACCTCAAGCTGAACATGAATCAAAGCTTTTCAAAGGTTCATCTAATGTCTTTTCTCCATTGTTTTTCATTTTTGTGTTGCTGTGACCTTGATGGATGCAGCTGGCAAATAAATGAAGAAAGGCCTGAGAAAAAGGTGCTGTCAGGATATTTCCAGGCTAACTGGAGGCAGAAGGCTCCCAATGTCTTGAGAGAAAGCTGCCATTTCTAAGATTCCCAGCCTGATGTTGTAGGTGAGTGTTTCTGAACTAAGAATCAAAACTTTTCTCTGAAAAAACAACCTTAAAGACTAACAAATTTCTGTGGGCATAAGCTTTCTTGGGCTGTAACCCACTTCGTCAGTTGCATGAAGTGGAAACAACAGATAGGAGGTTTATATATATATATACATCCAAGGATGAGAAACATAACAATGGAGAGGGCAAATGCTAACAAAGTCAATTCAGTTAGGGTAGATGAGGCCTAAAACTTTTCTCTGTTTCTCTGACCTGATCCTTTGGAGACGCTGTCCTCTCAGTTTGTGAGAGCAAACCCCCATTAGACCACCAAGTCAATAGTAATGGTAACCTATACATTCATAACAGCCATTAGCTGAAGTGAATTCTACATTTTATCTACCATTTAAGAAAAGGTTTCTTGGTGAATTTCCTCTTCTAACTGAGATCAAGACTCTTGTTCTATCTATGTACTTATCTGAATTGTTGCTGTACTTGCTTTCTTATAAGATCAACAAATCATTTGCCCCTTATTCCCTGAATGTCGATTTGAAAACTAGACTACTCTGACTTCTCTTTGCATATCAAAGTAGCTTATCATGCAGGATCGTATCCCTCTTGCCTAAAATAAATCAATCCAAGTTCTGTTTATGCTGCATGTTTGCCAAGCAATTCATAACAGTGACAGAAACATGACGGCAAGAGAAAAAGAGAACTATCCTTACAGTTTTCAAAAATACACAAGTCTAGAGGCTAGTCTGAAAGCAGCTTGCTATGGAGACAATCAAAACAGCAGTGATGAAGGGTTACCTTCCACATGGCTTTTGAAAACGTGTGTGATAACTTCAGTCTGCCGCTAAAAGTTCTGGACAGCATGAAAGACAGCTGCTGCTATCAGTTAAATCTCTAGGGGATCCCCCCCGCAAACCCATTGACACAGTATTACAAAATTAGATACTCATCCAAAGTAGCTGGTGGCTTTAGATGTGCAATTTTGCATTCCAAGGCCCTGCTTTTATGAAAAAGAAATTACCTTGGCCAACATTTTTTTCAAGGCTAGTGATTCGAGGTCATTCAGTCTTTGGGTGCTTCCCTTGGGACCCCAGAAATGTGGTCGCAGTGGGTGGGTGCTGAGCACTTCTAAAAATCAGGCTCCTTTAAGGCGTGTCAAAGAGCAAAACACTTATTTAGGGTCAACATTTCAGAAGAGTTTAAATCACTGAGGCATTCAGAAAATGGAACCCTTTGGTGTGAAAATAAGTGGCCACATTTTCAAAGAAGTCAGCAATGGCATGTTAGATGGTGAGCACTATTGAGAAATATCTGGGCCTGCCTTATGTTCATAAATGGGAACTGAGTTCTTTTGAAAATCTGGCCCTGTTTGTAAGTCTTCTTTATCAGCTGAAATTTCAGCATTGTTCTGATATATGATAGGTGAATTGCATCAGGCTACCCAGGAAGATTGTGAAAACATACATGCAAGTTGAATATTAAATACCTCTTTTCAGTCCTTAGTCTCCCTGCTCTGCAGTTGATACCAATATGTTGGCATTATGGGGTGTTTTTATTATGAAAACAATATATTTCAGTTTTCCAAAAGAGAATAACAATATTGATCTACACACAACAATGCATTTTATTTTCCATTAAATTTTTTATGAAGCATAACAAGTTAGTGGTGGGTCTGAGCATTTCTGAGAATTAATGTAAAAGCTTTTAGTCGAGCTGAAAATTACTGGTGCTGTGTTAATAAAAGCAGCTGTTATGAATTTGTCAGGGAGTAAAGCTCACATAGCCCCATGTCTTTTGATATTTTCTACCTGTGTGTGTGTGTATTAAATTTTATGATTTCAAAAGGTCCCACTGTTATCAAAGGCAAAGGAGCTGATTCACAGTATGGTAGGTAAACAATGTACATTCCACTGTACTTCAAACATTTTAGGCACATAGGACCCCACTGTTTAGTGTGTGTTCTGTGTAGTAGAAAGTAAGAGCCTGAAACATAAGGCCTAGCATAACAGGCCAGGTATGAGGCTTGAGCTCAAAGAATGGTCAAGTCTATTATAAAGCAAAGTTAGCAGGAGTCATGCTGTGAACGCTGGCAGTCTCATAGTAACGGGCAAGAACAGAGCTGGTATAACAAATATACATTCCAAAAAGTACTAAGCCTAAGCACATTCCAGAAAGGCACCAGGACATCCTAATACCTCAGAGATAACGAGGATGCACTGACCTCCTCAAATGACACTATAATGGATAGAAATGTCTTGATAATATGATAAATAGAGATGTTTTGATCGAACTATCTAGTACAAGGTACCTTACTGTGTTAGGAGGTGCCAACTACATACGTCAGAGGGGCAATACGTAATTTGTTTGTATTAATGTATAAAAGAGGATCTCAAAGGGAACATCTTTGTCTGGCCTAGGGGGAAACGGAATGTCCCATCCTTTACTGAGCCAGTACCATTGCTAGGGGCACACAATATTAAGTGTACTTGTAGCACATATAAGGCGCTGTCTGCTGTGCTTGTTTGACAGTAAACCTGGCCAGGTGACTTCGTTGCTCAGCAGACCTGTGGTCATGTTGAGTTATTTGATCGTGAAGTGGTGTCTCAGTTATCTGCGCAGAGCTGGGACAACATACACCCGGGGAGCACACAACAACGTACAACATTCTGCATCCCCTTCTCTGCTTGTTCCACAGAGGAGATGAGTCAGCTGCTCCTTCCAGATAAGGGACTAGTGGTTAGAGCACATCACTGGGAGACAGGACTCCTGAGTTCTAATTCTAGCTCTGTCACTGCCTTACTGTGCGATCTTAAGCAGTCACATCTCCACTCTGTGCTTGTTTTTCCTCTTTTGCAGTATTGGGATAGTGATATTTACTTGACCGGTGAAGCTTATGAAGCTTAATTCAGTAATGTTTTTAAAACTTTATGAGAGCAACAGGCAAAGGATTGTTATTTTGCTAGGATAAAGGCCCGTTTATCTTAATCTTCCTGTTTCTTTGAAGATTCTTACGAATGCAGCATTCTCTATCTTCTCCTTGCTACCAAAGTAAAGGGAACCTTTCCATTCTATTCCAGGGCATGCCAGCCCATCTTGTAGTTGTTTGCATCTTGGCATTTCCAAATGGAGCACAGATATGCCCTTTACTTTTGCAAACAACAGGGTCATCCTTCATGACTGCTGTGCGGTGCAACCCCGCCAGCAGCTCCCACACATTGGCCAGTCCCCACAAAACAGAACAGCTGGTGCCGAGCTAATGACTCAGACTTCCAGTCCAACTGGCCCTGCTACATATAGTAGATGATATTTCTGCCAGTGTTGTGTCCATTTCATCCCAGATCACGCAAAAAAGGAAGCCTAGTTTATTGGATTAGCAAGGCATCCAGCCCTTCATTGTTCTCTAGTGTGGAATATTGGCCAATTAATAAAGAATTAGTTAAGGATTAATTGAGGATTTTTTTTATTGTTACTCTGAGCCAGCTCCCCATTGGCTGTGAATTGATTATTCTCTCCATTGAAGTCAATGGAGCGATGGTGATTTACAGCAGGTGGGAATCTGGCCCAATGTATCTAATCCCTACCACCCCAGCCTATGTCCATTGCTTGTCTTATTAGATTGGAAGGTCTTTGGGGCAAGAACTGCCTCTTCCCAAGTGAGCAGATAGTGCCTAATGTATTGTGGGAGATATCAGAATGGTCTGGAACTTAGCCTGGCATTCTGCAGCCATTTGGTAGTTTCCTTAGCACTAAATATTTTTCTGAGCGAGCACAGGCACAGGGATTACAAGACAATGCTGACCCTGAAAACATAACTTCAATTAACGAGAGGGGAGACATTTCATGGAATGCCTGTTGTGAAAGGAAAGTTCTGTTCTACTTTATTGTTATAGTTGGGAAATTAATCAATCTACGGCTGTTTGGTCCTTCCCTTAGAACAATTAAATATGCCACATTGTTTTTAAAAAATGCTATGCCAGCTTCCTGACCTGGAAGCATGTGTGTTGCTACAGTTTAGCCTAAGGCTCAGAATGACCTTGGGTGACATTGAGAGACCAGGGTTTGTCCTGAGGTTGAATCATAGAATCATATAAGATTAGGGATGGGAGGGACCTCAGGAGGTCATCTAGTCCAACGCCCTACTCAGAGAAGGACTAACCCCAACTAAATCATCCCTCAGTTGAGAATGACCTCAGACAATCTCGTCCTTTTCACTGGCAGCTTTGGAAACTGGTAAGTTTCCACAAAGGAAGTTGGGCTAGAATGGGAACCCACTTCTTCTAGAGAAGCAAAAGGCAATAATTCTCAGGACTCATTATAATAGCCAGTCCTCCACCTCAATGCAAGAAACAAATAGATAGGGACATGAGAAAGTTACCGTACATGGCAATAGGAGAAGCCAGGCACTTAAAAATGTCCAGAAACAGAAAAGATTTTCTGGCTGAAAAGAAATGATGCAAATGTAACTCTACAACACTGAGGAGGGACTTAGGTATTAGAAAGGATGGTCTTCATCACCTCATAATCCACAATATGGGCTAGCCCATTTTATTGTTGGTTACTTTCTATTTTGTTCTGTGTAGCTGAAGAGAATGGTAATGGAGAGAATTGATTCATTAGCATCCAAGAACTCCACTCCAAATAGAAAGAGTGTAAAACACAACATTCTGCTGGAAATTCCATACCAGGCACAATTCACTCCACTGTGGTGAATACGTTGATTTGAAAGGTGCTTCTAGCCTAAAAATGAAAGAACCTTGGGAGCAAGAAGAGTAAATGGATATTGGAACACGGCGATGGTTCATCTGATTTTATTATTTTCTTTGGAGTATTGTGAAATGAAAAGCCCAGAGGAAAATCCCCAAACAAAAATCTGCTGTATGCAGATAACAGAGCAGCATCTCTCACCTTAAGTGCAGTTAACTCAGAGGGTCAGAGCCTTCTGACTGAAATTTCATCCCTCGACTTAAAAGAAATTAATCTGGTGAGCAATTACAACAGAAAAACTAGTGTAAAAATAATTAATGTTGCAGAAACCTCCATGCTCGTGGGGGAAACTCCCCCACCCCACCTTTGTTTCCATATATTTAAAGAGAATGGGTCTGGTGCAGTGTGATGTCTAAGGGACGTGTGACCCCCGCTGGAATGCGTAGAAGTGTGTGTGTCTCCCAAATAAAGTATAGCAGAGAAGGCTGAAACGGGCAGGGTTTGTTTCCAAACCGAAGGGCTTCTCAGTGTAGGACATGCAGATTTCCTCCGATTCCCACCAACGTTTCCTAGATGCTGCAAGAGGTTGATTTTTATTCTGTGTTCTGAAGGGAGCTATATACTTTGCAATGGTCCCTGCTGTATCAGTATCGCCAGCCCCAAGAGTTCACAAATCATGAATCAGAACCCACCAAATAATGAGATTAGCCCCCATGCCCCCAAGGAACAACGAATCATAGTTTTTGGTCTAGCTTCTGGGTGTTGAGCTCCCCCTCCCCAACTTGCGCCCCCTCCCCACAGTGGCTGTGTGACCTCACGTGCACGTGAAATGTGTAATCGCGCAAATGTAGATCCTGGCTCCCCTGTGCACCACCTCCTTAATGCTCATTTCCTTCTTCTCTTCTCTTTCCGTTGCCCAGAGCACACCCCACTCCCCAGCTCCCCACAGCAGACTCCTGCAGCGCCCTTCCCCCACTTCTCCCAGCCCCACTCCTTCCCAGCAGGCTGCCCCAGTGACCTACTCCTTCCCAGCAGGCAGCAGGCTCCAGCTGCCCCTGTTTCCATGGTACAGGAGACGTGGCACGTTGAACATTTAGTCACTGTAACAATTTTATTCCCTTCCATTATTTATGAGTTTCACTGAAACTTTATTTTGTGTATTGTTGCACAAAAATCTTGCTGTCTCCCTACTGTACAGAGGACTGCAGTTTGCTTTAGTTAAGGTTTATTGCTCTGCATTCTCATTGTTTGCTTTTGCAGAGCTGTTTGTGCCTGGAACTGGGTTCCAATGTGCTGCAGATGTTAATTCCAGTTGTACTCAATCTAGCATTGCAGACAAATAATTTATAGCTGGGAAAATATGGCTTAGCAGAATGCAGGTAACTTTTCTGAATCTTTCCTAAGATCTAATAGGCAACTGTCTGCACTTTCCATGTATAATTTTTCATGCTTACTTCACTGTAAGTTCTGCCAAGAGATGTGTACAGTAGACATCCCAGAGGGTTTTTTTTTAATGCTCACAACCGTATATGAAATGTAAATATAGCATCATCGGCGCTCACTTCTCTCTGCAGCGCTGAAGCTGAAATCAATTCCTGTCCTTTCCTGAGCTTAAATTTCGTCTGCTCAGTGATGCCTGGTAAAATTTGTTAGGATGTCATAATTATATTGTGCCCTCATTATACAGTGGTGAGGTTCTCAAAGGCCTTCAGAATTTCCAGTTAATGAAGATTCTCCACATGTTCCCGCCCAGTGAGAATTATATCCATTTTACAGATGAATAAACGGAATTCTGAAGAGGTTACCCAATGATTAGCTCAACCTCATACACTGAAGGAATGGAAGAGCTAGGAATTGGAACCAAAAGACTCCTGACTCCCAGTCCTCTGTTTTAAAAAATCAACAACATTGCTCCAAGTGTTCCCCATGCTTGGTTGTGGAAACTTGCTCACTGGAGATATTCAAAACTAGGCTAATGATGCTATTCTGAACTATTTAGCAGTGAAAGTCGTGCATCCTGCAAGCTGGGGAAATCAGATTAGCTGCTAGGTCGCGCCCATCTCTGGTGTCTATGATGTCTATACATGTAGATACACTGTGTGCACGAGGCAGACCTGGAGGTCACCGTAGCCTGTATTATGACATGAGGCGCAAGTGGCTACTCCTGGTGAAGAATTGTTTATGGGCAGCCATAGGACGATGGCTTTTTTATGTGGGTGTGGGAACACAGCAAATCAGAGCTTTGGAGATAAAGTTAGAAAGACGGAAAGGAAGGAATGCAAACCAAGAAATCCCCTTCCCGTAACATTAAAGATAAAAGCCCCTTTTCTGCTTCTCACCAACAGGATGTGCTTTCCAGTGTATCCTGCAGGTGAACTTTATCTTCAGTAGTTCGTTTTATGAACATGAATGGTCGTGTGGCAGAGGATTCTGCCAAATAAATATAGGCAGTTAGCTGCTCTGCATTCTGCACCACAACCATCAGCAATACCTCTGAGCATGCTGGCAGGCTCCCACAGTCCTCGCAGAGCTATCAAGACCTGAGTCTTTGGGTAGCACAGGTACCAGTTATAAGCATGTTCAGGAAAAAAATGTCCATATCTAAATCCCTTCTCTTCCTGCGACTAACCCAAGTGTCTTGGCCAATTTCTAACTTGGAAAATTGGATCAATTTGCCTAAAATTCCTCTGATGCTTTTGAATTTGATACTGCATCCTTGGTAGTTTATGAAGGGAAGTGCAGGGCGGGGCTCCCCGTGATAGCAGAGGCCGAGCCAGTGTCCCAGAGGCCCCTCCCGCTCCCATGTTCTTGTTCATTTCCTTTTTAAACTGTTGTGTAAAGTGGTTCTGCATGGCCAGGTTTTGCCTCAAAAGAGGTCGTGTTTCAGTGGGGGGAGAAATGATTCCTGTTTTCAGACCTTCCATCGTGAGTTTGGGATCCGTCTGGATGAGAATTTAAGTAAATTATTTGTTAGCTTCTCTTGTATTATGGTCATAATAGAGGCTTCATTTATGCCCTGCTGTTCACAGTGAGTGATACCTTCCTCCACAAGAAAAACAGGCAATCATTAGAAAAACCTTTCCTGTGGGAACTATGGAAACACAGACACTTCTCTCCTTCCTTAATCAAATGTAATCTCATCTCATCTAATCAAATGTAATCTCATTTTATTCCATCTGTGGTGTGTGTGTGTAAGAGAGAGAGAGAGGAATTTTTATATGTGATTCACTGATTTCAAAGGAACAGTGAGAACATGTATCATGATTTCAGTGAGACTACCCTTGTGGTAAGGTACTCCTCACAGTAAGTAAAGCAAAGAGAATCTGGCCTAATTATTAAAGCATAAAAGTCTTTACAATTACTTAAAGTGACTGTATATAAACGACCAGCATCCATAATTAACAATAGCATCACTTAGTTTATTTACAGTAAATACAGATAAATATTAAACCAAGAAAACACCTATCAGATATTTATAAACAGAATATGAGGAAGGGCTTACTCTATGGAAGAACATTGCATAGTCTTTCCAGATAAAATTCCCACAGACTGAGAAAACAGGAGGCCCCTCTCTTAACCCAATGAGGATTGTGCTGCTATCACTACTGCTGGGGTATGCCTACACTGCGGAGCGAAGTTAATTTAATTTTGATCAACTTTCACCCGCCAAACTTACAAAGTCGGAGGCGCGTGATCACACCAGGCACATTGTGTCAGGGGTTTGCGTCCTCACCGGCTGCACTTGCATTGATAATCAAAGCAGTGCACCATGGGTAGCTATCCCACAGTGCAACTACTTGCAGTGCCTTTTGGGAAGGTTGTCATCCTCCCACGATGCAACGTGCTCCCTGCCCCCTCGTCTCTTGTCCAAAACAAACAGACAAATGTTTTTTCACACCATTTTTCCAACCCCATCTCTACCTCACGCACGCCATTGCCAGAGAGGCATGAAACCCGCTTAGCTGTGCACTATCATTGTGAGCATCACAAACACCTCCCGATTTATCCTGCAACATTTTCAGGGATGAGACAGGAGCCGCAGCGTTGAAAATTGCGATGTTACTGAAGCTGCTCTGCTACAAGCCACAGAGTGAAATAATTCCCATTTGCTGCATGCTGTCACGCAGTTGGTGGAGCGCCGCTTCTGTTCCTGTGAAACAAGCAGTGACTGGTGGGATTGCATTGTTATAAAGGTGTAGGATGATGAGCAGTGTCTGCAGAACTTTCATATGCAAAAGGTCACTTTCATTGAACTTTGCACAGAGCTGTCCCCAGCTCTGAAGTGCATGAATACTTGCTTGAGACCTGCTCTGACAGTGCAGAAATGAGAGGCCATTGCTCTGTGGAAGCTAGCAAACCCAGACTGCTACTGGTCAGTTGGGAATCAATTTGGAGGTGGTAAATCCATCGTGGGAGGTGCTATGATGCAAGTGTGCAGGGCAATCAATAGACTGCTGCTAAGAAGCGTAGTGACTTTGGGAAACATGCAGGACATAGTGGACGGGTTTACCGCAATGGGGTTCCCAAACTGTGGTGGGGCAGTAGAAGGCACACAATCCCAATCTTAGCACCAGATCACCTTGCCACAGAGTACATAAACCGAAAGGGATACTTCTCAATGATATTGCAGGTCCTTGTGGAGCACAGGGGACGTTTCACCGACATCAGTGTGGTGTGGTCTGGAAAGGTACATGACGAGCACATCTTTAGGAACTCAGGTCTGTTCAAAAAGATGCAGGCGGGCACTTTCTTCCTGACCAAAAAATGAATATTTGCGATGTTGAAATGCCAATAGTGATTCTGGAGGATCCTGCCTACCCCTTGCTCCTCTGGTTAATGAAGCCCTACACTGGGCACCTGGAGAGCGAGAAGGATCATTTCAGTAATTGGCTCAGCAAGTGCAGAATGGTGGTGGAATGTGCATTTGGCCACTTAACGGCAAGATGACGCAGTTTGCTCACTAGGTTAGACCTCAGTGAACGCAACATCCCAACTGTTATCTCTGCCTGCTATGTGCTCCATAATGTGTGTGAAACAAGGGGGGAAAAGTTCCTGCAGGGTTGGGTCGTGAAGGCTGATAGGCTGGCCGCAAATTTTGAGCAGCCAGATGCCAGTGCTACGCTGAGAGCAAACCATGGAGCACTGCATCTTAGGGAAGCATTGAAAACCTATTTTTGCAATGAACGGCAGTAATGTATGTCTCTGCCTTCCCTTCCCATCCCCCACCCTCTCACCATCTTTCCCCTCCCCTTCTTTCCCTGCCAACAATCCCCGAGCTCTCAATAAATAAAGAGTAATGTTTTTTAAAACAGAAAAAATTTATTGGTGATCCGTTACAGTGGGGGGCAAGGATGATAATTTAATATTCTCCAAAGGCTGCTTGGGCACCCAGAGCAAAGTGTGACTATGTGAAAAGCAAAGCATGCATAGTCCCAGTTCTTAAAGGGGCCGTTGCCTCTTTCTGCTCCCGTCCATCAGTGTGGACTGGAGCACATACTGCACCCTGCTCAACCTCCTCCTAGAGTGCTTGGGTTGGGGCCTGGGAAACAGCTTATTGGTTGAGTGTTTTGCAGGGGCTGCAGAAGGAGTCTGTCCTGCTGCTGCTCTTCTTGAACTTCTACCAGACGCCTCAGCATGTCTGACTGATCCGTCATAATATGCAACATTTCCTATTGCATTGCATGCTCCTGTTCCTTGGCTGATTTTCTGTGTTCCATGTCCATGTTCAGTTTTTCTGACAATGACATCTTCCAGGCTCTGAGCTCTGTGTCAGCACCTGTGGAAGCATTCATTAATTTGTTGAACATGTCATCCCAAAGTTTTTTTTTTTCCACCTTCTAATCTGCAGGAGTGGAAGCAGGGATGAAGGCTGAGGTGTCCACTGTAAGGAAAGCAAAGCACAAAGTTTCCATTGTTAGCTTGGCCCATGAACGAAAAAAATGTTACAGTGTAAAAAGAACTCCCCTTCATATCTACAAAGCCAAGCCAGACCCGCATACCAATCTGTACCTATTGCATGGGTCAGAGTAGTGTTCCAGCCATGGTAAGTAAGGGGCCCTTGCATCCATTATAGGGAAGTCTCCATAGCACTAAACTCCCTAATCCCCAATCCATACTTAAGCAAGGAGCAAGATCACTGGGCTCCCCTTTACCATCCCAAAGACTGGTTTGAGACGAAGTGGAGATATCCACGGAGGATTCTCGTAGTATCCCTATGCACATAACTAGTCTGTTCCAGGGGTAACCCTCTGCTTAATTGGACAAACACCCAGGAAGCCCATCCCTACAAAAACACAAACTTCTTTTTTCCAAGAAATAAGAAGTTGGACTGGGGCTATAACCACAGAAATGCGATTTGCTATACACACTCGCCCGATGTGCCTTCCATGGCATCTTGGTCAGTCACACTGTCCTGCATCCGGCTGGGCTGCACTGGGGTAACAAACAGGTCCTGGCTCTCAGGGAGAATGGATACCCCGCTCGCCTGCCTCCTGCTCTCCTCATCCTCATCCTCCTCATCCACAGAGTCTTCTGCATTCATCCTGGACTGGGATTCTGTAGAGGTATCTATGCTGCATGGTGGTACAATGGTGGGGTCACCACTGAGAATTGCATGCAGCTCCTCATAAAAGCGGCATGTGTTTGGTGATGAGCCAGAATGATTGTTCGCCTCCCTAGTTTTCTGATATGCCTGCCTCAGCTCTTTGATTTTAACATGGCACTGCTGCACTTCCCTGTTGTGGCCCTTCTCCACCATACCATGCAATATCTTCTCATAGATATCCAAATTTCTTTTGCTGGCTTGCAGCTGAGCCAGAACAGACTTTTTGCCCTACAGGCTGATGAGATCCAAGACCTCAGGTCGACTCCATGCTGAAGTGTGTTTGGGGCACGCAGTCGCCATGAGCAGCTCAGCTACAAAGCTCTCTCCACATTGACCAAACAGGAAATGGGAATTCAAACTTTCGCGGGGCTTCAGGAGAGGGGCTATTTCCTGTTCACATGGCCACGGTGCAGCAGAATGCAAATATCCAGAGCGGTCACAACGGAGCATTATGGGATACCTCCCAGAAGCCAATTATGTTGATTTACGTTGCTCTCTGCCTACATTTATGCTCATTTGACCTATACAATTTGTCTTCAGTGCTATGCTACTTGCGGAGGTGGTTTTATGAAATCGAATTTTACAGCGATTTAGGTCGGTGGAACTGACATGCCAGGGGAGACGCCTACTTTATGTGGTCAACCTAAGCCGCATTCTATCAACCTACATTGTCAGTGTAGACCAGACCCTATTTCAGGTACAAGAATATCTATTTAAAACCACTGCCCAGTACAGTCCCTATCTGAAAAATATGGGCTGCAGCTGAGGTCCAGACAATAAATGATTTAATCTATAGCCCAAGGCTAGGACCACATTTTTTCCATGGTCTTTGATTCACTATTATTTTCTTTTCTTTTATTATTTTAAGTCTCTGCAATAGGCAACAAATCCCAAATCAGCACCATTGGGGCACATTCCTTAAAGTTAAATGTTTTCCTTAGGCAACATTCATCCACTAAGATCCGCCTTCCAATTTCTGAACTTGCACTGAGCTTCCTTTTGTCCCAGGGCTTTCCACTGCTCATAAATGTTTGACCAGTAAATTCACTAACCCTTGAATTTTAATTGCACAAAGATATCTATCCCCATTGCTGGACAAAACTGAGATGCAGTCACTTGCTCTAAAAGGTCCGTGCTATTCCCTACACAATAAATATTTGTGTAAAATACACAATGTTTTATGCACTACCTTAATAACAGGAATGCTGTTTACTTTTTGACTCCAAGGCTGATAGCTACTTTCAGTAACCTGTAATAACACAGAGCACATTTTTCCATTAGGTGTACTTCTGTGCACAAACTAATTCCTCATGAAAACAGTGCATTAATTTAAGTGGAGGCCTGTGACAAGGGACTTTTACCTGCTGTTCTTTAACAGACATGTGGATAGAGGTTTGTTGCTGTATTTCCTCAAGGAATATCTGGTTGTGAGAGAACGGCTGGCTCTTGAACCAGAACAATTACAGCCTCTTCTCCCACAAGGTGTAATCTTGAGAGCATGTCTGTGCTGGAGTTTGTTTTCTCAGGACTGTATTTTACCACAAAGCAATCATTAGACTTCTGTGCTGCTGCCCATCCCTGCTCCACTGCATCCAATTTAGTTGTATTCAAATGGGACAAAAGTTCATTATCTGTAAACTCTACAAAAGGAAATGCAGCTATGTGCTTGTGAAATGTGTCTGTAACAGTCCATTTAATGCATGGAACTTACACTGGAAATCACTATAATCATCAGCATTGCTTTCAGATGGTCCCAGGTTCCTACAAGTTCATTCTATTATTCTCTGGCCTGATTGTACTTATGCATGTACAGAATCTATTCCCTTAAGGCTGCAGCTGTGTAAAACACGAAAAGCAGAGTATAATCAGCACCAGGAAGTACAGGATCTTGTATTAATATTGTGTTTAACTCTGTGAAAATGGGTCACTGCAGCTCTGTTAATGCAAGAGCTGTGTGAATAGCTCATAGCCAAAATTAAAAGGAGCCTTCATGGTCCATCACTCATGGTTTTAGATGGCAGGCAGCATAACATTTCTTAATATTGAGTAGCACAACCTGCTGAGATGTGTAATTGGAGGGTGCCTTGCATTACCTTTGTTCTTTTATATCTCCAGATAATCGAAGAGATATTAGGGCCAGATCCAATGCCCTTTGAAGTCACTTAGCATCTTTCCACTGACTTCAGTGAGCTTTGGATCAAGCTCTTATCCTGAAAACTCAGAAGACTACTCCCTTTAACCCACCACATTCTATTTCCTCCTACAGTGACTGTATTTCTCTTTCTTAGGGAAGCCAGAAAGGAGAAGGCTGCAGTACCTGAGGGCAGATTCATTGATTTTAGATTCAGTTGCTCAGCTGCTGGAGGAGGGTTTTAGTGGTGAGAATGAAGGAGGGCTGGATTGTTTTCAACAGCGTTGCAGGGGAGAATTTGGCAGGATTTCGTGAGGATTTAGTTTTGATTTGAAGGGAGGAGGAGAGATGGGGGTGAGGAAGGACACAGAGGTTGGACTGGAGGGTGTGTTCTGGAGTGGTGGTGACAATGGAAGAATGAGATATTCTATGCATGGTGCTTATATGAGGTTTTTAAGGAAGCTGAGCTTGGCAGATTCTGGATCATCTTTTTAGTATTACAGTTATTATAATCCTGCTGTACAGCACCTTAAGGTGAATGTTCCTGTGAGAGGGAAAAGCTATTTCTTTGACAGCTAATGCTTTTATCCTTTCACATTTGTTTCCCTGGGTCTCACATTGTATGTAAAGTGGCTGTAAGATATTTCTCCTTTAAATACATCCTGATTTAATAGCACAATATGTGCACTTTGCTGATTATGTGGATAAGTCCTGAAGTACCTCAGAAGTTCAATTCCAGCCACACATTTGGCACATGGGCAAGGAATCCTGCTATTAAAGCTACTGCTAATCATTCAGTGGATACTGTTCCTTGTTCTGGAGTCCTATGTTCTTGTTGGTAGTACAAAACATGTCCTCCAGTTTATTTTCTGTAGAAAGGAATGACAATTTCTATGTTGACTATTTATATGTATTCTGTGTTTTGGACAGTGCATCTTGAAAAGTAATCCTTCATTTTGTTTTGCCTTGTAAATAGAGTTTATTTTCTGATAAAGACTACGTCTGAATCATAGGTGATTTCTTTCTACCCACAGTTGCATTCTTATTGCCAAGGAAGAGTAGTTTTGTGCTGAGTCATGCATAGACTCAGCACCTGGACTTCACCACATGAGAATAAAACTCTTAAAAACCACGACTGCTTTTGACTACAGAAACTATGTAAACTGCAGCACCAGAAGCAACTGAGAATTATCTAGTCCTGAGCCCAGCTGTGAAAATTGGGGCCTGATGTTGCATCTTTTACCTATCTGCAAACATAAGTAACTAAGTATGAGTCAGGGTTATAGAATGATGTATAGTTTTCCTTTTGAATAGGGAAGTGCCAGTATAATGTAGAATTTTCTAATATGAATTTATTTTAATGTATCAGGTAATGCAGTGTTTTCTTAATACTTATGATCTCTGCTCCGATAAGTAGGGCATGCCCTCAGAGGAGGCATAGTTAAACAGTCTGCTGAAAATGAGGACTGCTGGACCCAACACATCTTCCCTTTTGTTCCACCTTTAGTTTCATAAAAACTGAGTGTGCGTAAATCATGTGACTGCACCAACCAGTGTCAAGGAAAACCCAAATTTGGTATTGTGACTCTGCTTTCAGCTGAAATGCTAAGCCCCTCCTAGGTTTCTACATGCAGATGTGGTATCCTGTAATAAGCACAGGTTCTTTTTTGACAGCCTAATTAATATTCATTATTCAACAGGGGAGAAAATGCTGTGTTGTTTATCATTGCTTCATTAGTTTTAGCCAAATACAGGCTAAACATAATTACTCCTTTAAACTGCTGTCGCAGGGCTAAAAAATTACGGGGAAAATGGATGCCTTTAAGAATGTGTTTTTAAAATGTGACCTCTGGGTCTTAGCAGGTGAGCATGAAAAAGAATATTGCTGTTTTATGAGCTTTCTTGCTAACACTGAGCTAAGCCGTGCTTTCTTACAGGTTTTCAGAGCCATTGCCTGGGAGTCTTCTGCCCTGGTATATTTAATTTTTCTGGAGAGAGACTGGCACATGACATTTTGTGTATGGATGAATTCTATGCTTGTGGAGGTGTATGAATTTAGTGCTAGTGAAAGATGCCAGATGGACAGCCCTGGAGAAAGAAGCCCTCTGTTTATGTGCACAGTATGAAGGATATGGGGAGTGGCAGAGTGCGCATGTGGTTCTGGGTGTATGTGATGTACTCTGATGTTACCTAAGGATTCCAAAGTTGACTGAACATCCCTCCAAGGAGGATGTTGTAGGCAGGATTCATACGTTAGGGAACAGCTACAAATTTAAAGAGATGTGCTTTTAGAAGGATCCCCCCACTCCTCTGTAACTGTCTTGTATGCCTGATTACTACCAAAAAGAAAACTAAATGATAGATGTGTCAAACTGGTTTGTTGTTGAATAACTGTTTCCCAGTTAGGTAAACAGAAGAATCCTGAAACTTTAGCTCAAAACCCAAAGAGATGCTAACTCAAAATCTGGACAAAATTTAGATAATTTTGTTTCCCCTCTAGCTATTTCACTGCCTCTCGTTAGTTTTGGTTCTGCCCCAATCAGAAGGAGGATGGCTGAAAGGATATAAGAGAGGACATTTCTGTGGTATTTCCAGTTCAGCTGGAATCACAAAGTACTAGAAATCTTGCAGGAAAACATGCTGTAGTCAGATATCCAGCTCAAACCTTCAGACTCAGAAGGTTCAGATCATCCAAACATATGCATGCATATAAAAATGAGTCTCAGAAGCTTTTGAAGTTCATCTGTCCCTATTCAAAACAGCTCTTTGGATCTAAAATTTTGAGTAATCATCCTGATTTTGGAGGTTGTTTTTGTAGCTCCCCAAATATACCTGGCTGGAGCTCTGGCACTCTGGGCTGGTCTAAAATAGGGAACGGGAAATCAGGGAAATATTTTCCCTTTTTTGTTCACTGTATTTTCAAAATTCAATTTCAAGCAGGTCTAGGAATGAGCCAGAGAAGGGTCTGGCTGCAAGCTTGACAACTAGGACCACCCAGGTAAATGTATACAATAAGTTCCACTAAGACTGACAGGTATCCTTAGCCCCATTTTACAGACAGCGAACCTGAGGTGAAGTGGCTTTCACAAGTTCACCACAGTATATCCGTGGAACATCCAGGCAGAGCACATGGAAATCTTGCCTCCATGGCTCCAGATTTAGCCATCTGCCCACACTTCTCACATCCTACATGCTAATTAAACCCATCAAACCTTCTCCGTCCACTAATAAAATTAGCACTACACAAAACTGGTCCTTCCCAGCAGATAGATCAGTGAGCCCATACGTAAGCAAAGGCCTTCCCAATGAAGTCCAAAGGAAAATGTCAATTACTTTTATCTAACATTTCCTAGGCAGAATAGAAGTCAAGTCATCTGTCCTCTTTCAATGGAGCTTAGTCCAAAAATAAACACACATAAAATGCACCAGAAGAGCAAGCCAAAGCCTAGACTCTGCCTTCCAGATCCATTCACTAACCACAAAATGCTTTCATTTTAGTACCCTGCTATCCCATAATTGATATTGGATACCTCTCAGAATGAGCCTGATTTAAATGTACAAATGTTTCTCCTTCTCTTGAAACCCTGCTGGCTTCAAGACACCTAATTAACGGCAGAGCTTTCAAAGTCTCCCTAACAAATGCATCCCTGTGTTTCTTAGCACAAGGACTCTCATTAGAGAAGCTGTGCTTGGTGATTATTTATACCCCTTCTATAATTAAAAATTCTGAAAGCTAATTACAATTATCCATCAGTTTTTCAACATGCCAGGACTGGAGATCTTACCCTTCTTTAGTGCCATTGTTCACTCCCTCCCACCCTTCACCCCCCTCGCTCTCCAGTTTCCAATCTCTTTTTCGGCTGCATTTCTCCTTCCCGTTCTCAACAGGGTGGCACTTCAGGGCTTTGTGTTTATTAGCTTTTTATATATTTCCTATGGTTCAATTTTGCCAGCAATGATATTTGTTTTCATAGCTGAAATTAAAAGAAACCACAATGATTATTTCTAATGCCTTAGAAAGTTGAATAAATATCCAAGGCATAGATACGGGTGTCAAAAAAACCTGTGTTAACATAACATTAAGGTGAGGAATTGAAAAAATCATGTAATGCAAAAATTAAAGTTCTCAAATTAACACCAACTCACTCACATCGCACATGCTCCTGAGATTTGGGCCTATTATTTATGTTACTATGACAACCTAAACATTGCATGCAGTGTTGTTGTAGCTGTGTTGATCCCGGGATATTAGAGAGACAAGGTGGGTGAGGTAATATCTTTTATTGAACCAACTTCTGTTGGTGAGAGAGACAAGCTTTCAAGCTTACACATAGCTCTGTGCAAGCTCAAAAACTTGTCTCTCTTACCGACAGAAGTTGGTCCCGTATAAATGCATTTCCTGACTTTTGTGCATTTATGTTCTTTACTGTGACTTTGCATTAATGGAGAATTATGCATTTTCCTTTCCCCCTCTCCCCCTTCTTTTTATTTTCATTGGTTTTTTAGCAGGATAAAATTAGAGGGGGAAACAAAAGAGTTAGCTGCAGTCTAGCTGGAAGAGATATAGCAGAAAAACCTCGATGAGCATCCTTTGCAAATGAGATGAGATGTAGGTGGCCAATAACAATAATTCAAGCGACAGTGCATGTATAGCTGGATAGATCCACCAGCCATTTTCCCTGTGGAGGTGGAGGAATGCACAGCAGCTATGGGAAATTAAAAAGCAGGCCTGTTCCAGTTGTAGAAGCCATAAAATAGCTTTTACCACTGCAGAAGCAGGGGAGGAGGTTGCCTGCTTTAGGAATTTAATCCCTTTGAATCCTCTCTTCCTCCTACTTTCTCCTGGTCCCTCTTGAAACTCCCTCTTCCTCCTTCCTATATTCCCCATCTATTTGCCCCTAGACATCAGCAAAGCTCTTCTCCCCAGAATAGCTGCCATGTGATTTGTTTATAAATCCAAACTGGGAGGAGGTGCTGAGCGGGTGAGGATTATCCCGAGGTAGGGAAGGTGATTACAGTATATGATGGTTACCCTGGGGAAGAGAGCCCTGCTGAACTAGAGAGAGGGAAGAATGTGGACGCGGGGAGAAGAGAGAAAGAAGGGAAGGGATGTGTCAAAAAAGTATTTTAACTTGTTCTAAACTTTGCTTTCAGTGGGAAAGGTAGACTGAGTAGTTTCTTCTGCTGTGATCACTGCTTTAGTATCCATCCATGGATTCTGTCATCCCTGGAAAATGAAGCTAGAGGTTTGTGAGAAGTTTTGTTTCAGAAAAGGACAAGGAAAAGTTGGGGGTCTCTTGAAAAGAGGGTAAGAAGACATCTATTTACCCGGAAAGCTTTGTTTCTCTAATTAAATAGTCCACAGAAATGCTTTTTACCATTCACATTCATATCGTACAGCTGAAGTTGTTCTGTGTCATTGTTTCCTATAGTACATTTCAGTGTCACGGAATTTTGTCTTTTCTATACTAACTAGCGATCATGAAAAATTATTTTAGAACAGAACAAGATCCCATATACTGAAAAAGTCATAATCTTAATATGAACAGCTTTAAATATCCTTACTAATGGGCTCATCCTTTAATTTCCTGAAGCAATGACAATTTCACCCGATTGTATATCAAACCTTAGATGGGATCTGTCACTAGATGGCTGAATTATATTTCATTCTTTATTTTTATCAGCTCCATTGACTTATTTATTACAGTTAAAGTCTTTGCCGTCTCCTGTCCTGTGTGTACTTTGGCTTTTCTCAGAGGGAAAATACGATACACTCATTTCACTCATTTTCATATACTCATTTTCACAGTGCCCCCATAATTTTAGCCAATGTCTGAAGTTTCATTTTTGAATGAAACTTCATAGATAAAGCTTTATTCATGCCATGGTTAATGAAGTCCTTGGCATTCCCTGAAGAACAATCTCTGCTTATAAAGGGCTTTCCCTCAGATTCATTTTTGAAGAACAAAGTGCAATTTTCACATTTAAATAGCAGAGGTAATCCACGTTAATGGCCCAGTCATGGTGTTATCTCACTGCATTTTTTAATGAAAACAGTGAGATCACAATCTGCGTGTGGGTTGAGAACTAGTGCTGGGTGGGACTTATCCTTAGCATGAATTAATCTCACACTAACTATCAGTTGTATCAGCTCACTGTGCATGTTCAAGGTTGTTGGTACTCAGAGATCATACCAGCCTTGTGCTTAAATATGTTGCTCTTCCGGTGTATGTCGTTTCAATCTGCTGAGAACTCAGCCAGGAAGAAGCACATCTCTTTCAAAATGTCTACCTCCAGCTGTAATACCCAGAGTCAGAGACACGCACAGAGGGCGGTTACCAAAACTGCATCCTCTTATCTCTCCCCTGCCCCACGTCCTCAGGGGCAGCTCCTCTGGTAGTGGAACTTCTGCTGTGGGAGAGCTTTATTTGATACCCAGGGCTCCTTCAGTGCTCACCTGACGAATGATGCTCACTGAATTGGGTAGATTGCACGACAAATTAGAGTAAATCCTGGAAAGTTTTGGAACAGCTCCCAGCTACTTCGTCAGGTGCCTGACTGGCTCTTGGACCCCGGTGGAGCGGGGCTGTGGGTGGCATGCATTGCCATGCCCCACTGTAGCCAGACGTACTGTCCTCAGGGGCCTGCAGACTTGTGTGGATGGAATGCCAGGGTGACTCACCTACGCTGTTTGGGATGTAAACCTCTTGTGGTCATTAATTGCCCCACCGTGCTTTCAGCAAGAGTTAGGAAATTATTGTCAGTGTGCTGGCCGGTTTCCCACCTGCATAATTACATTCTGTTGAGCTCATTTCTTCCTTCCCTTTCCTTTGGCTATATTATCCTTCCTCACTTTCTGAATCAAATTCCTATGCGGTGTCCCTGTAAGTTGTTACAACTCACTCAGAGGAGACAGCCGGTCAGTAGTGGGTGAAATAATTGCTATGTTGCGTGAGCTTGTAAAAGTCCTCTGCATTCCTCTGCAGAGGGAAAGCACTGCATGAATAATATTACTGTTTGCCCAAACCCTGAGCATCTTATTCACCCCCTTACTAAGGCACAACCACCATGGGCTGGAATTGAGAGAGACAAGGTGGGTGAGGGAATGTCTTTTATTGGATGAACGTCTGTCAGAATGGGCTGGAATTGTCATAAGCACCTAAGTAATTCAGGAGGCATCTCAGCAGGACTTGTGCTCCTAAATCCTACCACATGGGCTTAAGCCTGAATACAAACTGAATCAAGGGGTCAGGATCTGGAGCATTATAAATAGGAGATATTATTTAGTAAACAGTAAATCGACATTTTCTGTTGGCTTGGAAAAGCTCCCTCTCTTGCCCTCTGTCCTCTCACGCACTAGATTCCAGGGTTGCATCTGCCCCCAGCAATCCCTATTTCCATCCCCTACATTTAGATATATGTTGTAAGATTTACAGTGAGGTCTCAGCTGTTCTGATGCTGTCAAATAGGCTGGACACCATCTGCAAATCTCACATGCTTCGCTATGTTACAGTGGATTTCAGGGCATTGCACAGTTGGGCAAGAACATGAATTGCCTGAAAATGTTTGGTGCCCTCCGCCCAACCTGTTTGTGGGACAGGGAATGTTTTTAGCAGAGCGAGATAGCGGAGCGGAGCCCCTGCTCCAGGAAAGGAGCTGCAAGGATGGAATATGTTCACACGTGCAGCATTGCAAGTATCTCCTGAGACACAACGAGAGCCAGACTTAATATATTTAATGTATTTTGTACAGACTATGCCAGTCATTAGAAATGTGCTTCTTCTGTCATTGCTCTGAAGCAGTCATGGTGAAGAATGTGTCCTCAGAGTAGATAGGGAAAAATTAGAGTGCCCTAAGCTGAATTGGTCAGCCAAAAATAATGTACTACTTTATCCTTGGAAGAAAATTAGCCATTTATTGGAGGACAGAAGTTCGTGTAATAGTTAAAGCAATGTGACATTTCCATACGTTAAAAAAATGTGTGTGGAGGGCATAATTCAGTGTATAAATCATTGATGTCTCCTATCAGAATCCTTCATGTGTAACTCCAGCCTGCAGTCAAATGAGAAATGGTCTTGCCAAATGCCAACTTTCAGGACCGCTGCAAGAGTGCTATTTCAGAGCAAAACACACATCTGGACTCCCATATATCTGGCCAGCGTCATGAATGGAGGTTTTGGCCTAAGACCAGCTCAGGTTCTGAACTGCTGCTAACTGCTTGGGGCGATTGTTCTGTGGGCTGAGAAGAGCATTCAGGATATGCAAACCCTCCACTGGGAAACGCATGGTTAATGAGCTAATGTGAGCTCATGTGGCACCTGTGGGCAATATCAGAATTGGAGGAAGGCTTGGAGGGGGAAGCCCATCTCAGCGGGTGGCAGAGCAGCACAGAGGAGAGCAGATCTCCAGCCCTCGGCTCCTGGACAAGGGCTGGCTAGATGCAAGAACTTCTCAGCCAAGCACTGCTGGTGACTCCTGCCTGAGGGAAAGGAGGACCTGTTGCAAAGCCCCTTGTGAAGGGACTGTACCCTTTACGCTAGCCAGTGGGGCTAGTTGGGCCCACAGCTTTACAGAAGCTCTCTGAGGGCAGAGAACTTTACCAAATCTCTAGGTTGGTTTGTTTATGTTTGTGTATATGGACAAACCCAGACGCAGCAGAGCAGAGGTTTGGGTGAGTGCTAGGCATCAGCATAGGAGCCCTGGCAAACATGAGTTCATAAAAAAGGGAGAAAGAAAGGCACAAAGCCTCCTTTTCCTGGGCAGAGAGCATATCCAGACAGCACCCAGGAGAATGCTAGGGATACAGCTTCCACATGGACCCTGCCCTCCATGGACTCTGGGGAATGTGTTTTTGGAAGAGCAATTGCAAAGCGCTATGGCTTTACCTAAGAGATTGCAGGCCTTGATCCCACACCCCTGGGCCACCAGGTGCTGCTCAGGCCACGATTGCCAGCCAGCAGTTCACTTGAGTAAGCAGAGAAGGGACGTATTAACTCACAGAGGGGCCTGTCCCCAAAGCTTCTGATTGGGGGAAACATTCAGCACCCCTGATTGGCTGAGGGTCTCTATGGAAATGAGAAAGTAACACGGACGTTGTCTGAGCGACTAGAGAAATCACTGGCTGGATGCGACTATGGACCCCTGCTGTTTACCTGACTCCTGGTTCCTGCTTCCCCATCTGCTCCTGTCCTCGACTCCCAGTTCCTGCTTTCCTGCCTCACTCCAGGTTCCTGCTCCTATGCCTTATCCCTGATGCTGTCTCAGGTTCTGACCTTGGTCTTGGCATCTGACTCTGACTCTGACCTTTGGTGCAACATGCTGCACTGTCTTCAGTTCTTACCTTTTGCTTGATACCTGATGCTGTCTTTGGGGCTGACCTCCTGCTTTGACTGCTAGGCCTGACCGTCAACACTCTGGTCATTGCACTTTAAGGATTGACCCTGGATTTGGGATCTAGGAATGCCTAAATTCCACTCAGTTTGACAGTGGCTGTGTGGCTTTGCACAAGGCAGTTTGCCACTCTGACTCAGCTTCCTGATCTGCACCAAGTGGACACTCATATAGACCTCCTTTGTGGGGGTTCATGAGGATCAGCTGCTTAGTGTCTGGAAGTGTCTTTGAATGTGTAAATTATACAAATGCTAAGTATGATTGTTACCACCTACTGACTCTACTGGTTGCTTATCCGTGTTGGGCCATGCAGGCTGGCATTGTCGTCGTAGGTCATGTGTGCCGAAAAGTTGGTACTGACTTCTTGCATAATAATCAGTATAACTGAAATGCTTGCTTTGGAAACAATAGAGGCAATAAAACAAAGTGTTTTCAAACTAGATGTAGGTGATCCAAACCTGAACCCAAACTCCTCCCCACATCTTTCCCCCCAATTCTGCTTTTCTTCAGGGATAGGCTCCTAGAAAATGGCATAGCAATATGATAAATACTTGCACCTTGGTGCTATCTGCCCCTGGCTAGAAAAGAAGAACGCAGCTTGTGAATTTGGTATGAATTCCTGCTCCTCTCCTATAATCCATTCTCTCATGTTCTGCTTCTGAGAAATCAAACTGACAAATGCAGTGCCTAGGAGAGATCAAAAAAGTCAACTGAAGCAGGATTTATTTTTGTTTTTAGTAAATAGTAAAAAATCAGAGTGATTCCCATTGCAATATAATTACAATGAGCTGCCAGCACCAATGTTTTACTACAGATGGTCGGAGGATTCTAATGCTTTTGTGAGGCAGCCCATTGTCTTCAGGTGGATGCACCATTAAATTCTGAAATAAGGTCAATGAACTCTCCTTAACCTGGAGCTACGAGCAACAGTGACTCTAATGCCACACTTGAAAGGCAGAGTCCTCAACCACATCTTCCTGAGAGGAGGTACAGTGGATATTTCACTGGTATAGTGGCTATTAATTTCAGGAATTGCTTCAGCTGATAAGGGGTAAATGGTTGCAACTGTACTTTTATTTTATAGTCTTTTATTATTAGTATAAACCTCCCTAAGCAAATATATAAGTTCCTATCACCTCTATTCCATAGAGAAGAAAAGCAACTGTGATGGAGTGTTCACCACACACTAGCCTAGAAAGGGTTAATGAGGCTGAAAAGGGTCCAATTAACTGGATAAACCACAGCAGAGGGGAATTAGGTGGACTAAGTAATCCTCTGAATGATGATAGAGCCCATCTGAGAAAGAACATCTAGGGTTAATATAAAGCTAGAAAGCTGGCAGCAGAAAGGGGCTGCAGTGAGAGAGCATGTAGCTACTCTCTGGTCATGGGTGCAGGGAAATAACAGCAAGATTTAAGAGGGTGCAGAGCTTGGTTATTGATTAGAGAGTCATTGGGCTGGAACCCAGAGGAGAGGGCAGAACCGGGTACCTCTACGAACCACTGGGGAAGTGGCACAGTCTGGGCAGTGGATAGGAAGTCTGCTGGAGAAGGTTTCTATGGAAAGACCTTGATGCCCCTGAAAGGGAAGACTCTAGTGACTTGGCCAGGGAGCCAAGCCACAAAGGGAGAGCCCCCAGAGTCATAGAGAGTGAGAGAAAGGCAGCAGGGCAGGCAATGAGCAGCACCCGTGGGTGTTGGACCTAAGAAGACATACTCCCCAGAGCAACCAGGAGGAGGAACTCTAACAGTTAGTGGACCCCATGACAGCAGCATTCAGTTTAGACAAGTGTACCATAGCTCCTACTGCTACTAACATAGCTAGGTTGAGGTGCTGTCTCGCTTCAATAAGAGACACCTAACAAGGGTCCCAGTTTGATTCTCTTCATGGATACTTTCCAAGACACTCAGGACAAAGGTACTGGGTGAGAGAGTTGGCTAATGTGTCACTCTAACACTAGGCCATGGGTTGACATATATAATAGCTTTTCTCTGACTTCTCAGGCCCTTGACCTTTAACCAAACCTATCATGCTATGACTAATGGTTCGAGATCATCATCTTCACTCCTCTAGCCCAGAGAGAGGTGGGTGTTTTGTTGCAGGATGTAGGAGGCATGACCTGATGCACTCAGCGGGAAAAGGCCAATAGCAGAATTCAGATTGTAGATCTATTACAAGACTTTGTCCTGTGTCTCTTTATGGCCATGCAGAGTTCATGATAAGTGCTTTCATTCCACACTTGGCGTGCTATAGAAATGAAAGTCTTTATTGTGCTGCTGTCTGCTAGGAAAGCAGAACTTCACAGTCAGCTGGACTGCAGCTGTGTTTATCTTACTACATAAACTTAAAGCCCTTCCAGGCTTCCTAGGGATCTGTTCTCATAATGTCACTGTGGTGCAAGAGGAACTGATGTGCATCAAGGTGGGAATATATACAATTTCTTCTTTGTTTTCTCTTCCCTGTAGCTGAAATGATAGCATACTCACTCAGTAATGAACGGCTTGGAAAAATGGAGTTGCATCACTTTTATGTTCAAATGAAAATTCTTGTAAGGGCTATAAATGCTAAATCAGGTGAATGTTTGTATTCATTAAATTATGTGGCCCACTGGCTCCAGTCAGGGAGTGCATGATGTAACTCAAGAGGGATGCATTCACTCACCTTTGTGCCACTGCAATTTTGGGAAAAAACTGTGCTGGGCCAGCTTCCAGGTGTGAATTAGAGCAACTCTAACTTACATTGGCTGCCAAAGGGCCTTTACTGCAGCTGGGTAATGCTGGGATGTAGAGATGCCCCAACCAGGCCTCCTGTTCTGACAGCTTGGAAGAAGGACCAGTACAAAGTCATTATGGTGGCACTGCATTCTCACGGAAACCCCTACACCAGGATGCTCGTCCCATATTAACCCTGGCTAAGCATCCTTGATATAGGAGTCAGTTAGTCTCCCTGTCATTATTCTCCATCTGAAGCTGCTCCAGCCATTAGCAATTTCTCTCAGTTCCTTGAATAGTTAAACTAACTTGCAGGGTTTTAAGACTCACTTTTCACACTCCTCAGGGATGGTTATGCTATCTGAATATGAAATCAGGAACAATTCTAGCACATTCATCCCAGTTTGTAACAAGTCAGATAAATAATTCTAGGGCATGTTGAGGGAAGAAGATCTATTTCAAGATGTCTTTTTCTTATTAAAGCAAAATCGCTTCCACTTGAGTTTGGGGCTTTTTTGCCCTCCTCTCTCTCTACAAAGTATTTCTCAGGAATCTCATATTTGTCTTTCTAGAGCAACTTTCAGGGCATATGTTGCCATTCAGAAATGACTTATTGAAGAGAGACTTCAACAGCTATACTGCTATGTGGGGCATGTATGTTGATGTTCCACGAAGTGAGATGCAGATGACACAGAGAGTCATAAAAGAATGAGGCTGTGGTTGGGAAAGACTTTGGAAAATAAAGACATCCAAACTGTTAGAGAAAAAGCATCCCCAACAAACGGAAATCATCTGGAGGTTCTCTTTATGTCTGGGATGCTGCTTTGCTTTTCAGTGTTAGGACTGGATTTAAGCCATCTTTCTGTGGCTAAGATTATTATCATTATTAATTAACGAATGTGGATTGCAATAGCATCTCAAGGCCTCATTGTGCTAGACACTGTATAATACATGACATTCCCTGTCCCAAAGAGCTTACATTCTAAAAGATAAGACATACCAGATGGGCTGTGTGGAGGGAGGTCAGAGCAGGGTAACAAAACTAATACTCTATGCTGAGATCCTATCTGTGTGCATGATTCTTAGCCAGTCAGAGGTGGTGGTGACCATAATTTGCCCCCCGCCTAGCTGTTATTTAGTTAAAATTTCACCCTTTGCTTCATTGCCCACAATGGGTGTGGGCTGTTTTGTGTGAGGGAGAGGATTTTTACACTGCAGCAACATCTCAGCGAGGGAATATTGGTGTAAGACGTCATGGGTCCAGGCAGTGATTCCCTGTGATCAGCTGTGACCAAAAGCAGTCACTCCTCACGGTCCCAACCTCGGTCACCAGCACCCTGGGAATACTCACTAATAGGACCTGTTAAGGAAGCCAGAGAGACACCTTAGCATCAGCCCTACTGCTGCTTCCATGTCTTCTGCGATGCCAGGGTAAGGAGGACAACTCACTGCACAGAATTTCTGTCCATGAGGGAGGCTATGAGTCTGCCTAGTCCCATTCACGATGGGCACAGTGAATGGGATGTACATGTACGTCAGAGAGGCATTCAGAAATAAAAAGGACACATGGACGTGTGTGAGAGAGAGAGAGAGAGAGAGAGAGAGACACACACACACACACACACACCTGGAGCTGCAGCTCCTGGTTGTTGTGGCCAAATTTTGCAGACCCTACCAGGACTCATATGTACTGAGCTAGACACCTGCCTGCATTGTTTTGGGTGAGAGGAGTAGCAACTTACTGTGCACATCATGCAGCTTCACACACAGATATTTACACTTGTGACTTATTTTGCCTCTTTTTCCCTAAGGAGATGAAAATTACCCTCTGAAAACCTGGCTCCCAGCCCCGCCATTAACCCTGACACTAGGGCACAGTACTGACAGTACGATCGTGCTCTCACAGCCATTAGAACGGCTGTTGCATCTTTCCAAGCGTTAGGTTCAGGTGTCTCCATCATTCTGGTGGCCCATCACAATATGCACCTGAGAAGGGGAGCAGGCTATTCCTGGTAGACTGGACGCTTTGCAGCATCTCTCTGCTGGCGTGGGGCAGGCAAATGACTCCAGGCCAGCACACTCACTGCTCTGAAATGCTGCTGTCAAAGGGTGGTTCCTGAGCATTTTTATTGAAAATGTATCATCTGGGGGGTAAAGTGCACTGCTGTAGCGCCTTCCCTGGCTCCTGCAGCTAGTCAGAGTGGACACGATAGTAGTGAGATGACAGGTTGGTGGGTCTAATGTCCTGTTTTTCCTGGGATCTGTGTGGGCTCTTCTTGATATCCAGTGACCATGACATAGCCTCTGCCTGGCTTCCTGCTTTGGGGCCTACAACAGGGGAGGGACACGTCTTTTCAGCCAGGCAGAGCCTGGATGCCATTACCTGCTGGGACAGCTGACCTTTGAAAGTCCCAGTGGATGAGCACACCTGCATTACCTGTAGAACACGGGTGCCTGTGAACACTGGCCTAAACTACACAGCATTGGAAGAAAGTATATTCACCTCCCTTGCTGTGTACCCAGTCCACCTGCCTCACTGCAGGCTGCGAGTGTAAAAACTCTAATTAGAGCAATGCACTCGGAGTTCAGAACAGCCTAATTCCTTATCCCCGTTCTTAAACAAAGTGGCAATCAAGATATGCAGATGCTGAGATAAACAAATAAGGGAGTTAATAACTTGCTAGTCTGATAATTGGCTATGGCAGTCTGGTCTGTTTATAAACTGGTCACCCAAGGCCTCTGCCTCCGCTTCTGTTTCAGTTTCACCTGCCAAGAGGGCTGTTAGATGCTAGCTTACATTAATTGGCTGTGGCCGTCCGGCCTATTCAGACTGCAGCCTCAGAAGATTCCTTTGCTTTGATTCCCAGCTCCAGGTGAGGGCCATTGTGCCTTTTTAGGTTTGGGGAAGTAGCCTCTCCCGGTTAAATGAGAAGGAAGCCAGCCAGCCCTCCAAACCTCTCCATGCCTGTAGGGGGCCGATCAGGTTCTCTGAGGATACCAAGACCATGCTGATTCCTGCAAATGAATTGCCGTGGCGCTGTGCAGAGCATTTCCAGTTCATTTCCCTGCATTATCCTTGGTCTGTGGATAAACAGGAATCAACGAGAGCTCTCTTGGTTATGTTTTAATTGGGTTTTGCTGTAGTGTTAATTAGTAAAAGGGGATCAGCCTCTGACGCTCCTGTAATGAGAGCCTTCTCTGCAATTTCGATTGTAAGTGGGTCAGTCTGTCTCACATTTCATCCCCCTCCTTCAAATAATTCACTCCATTGTTTTTATAATGTTGGTGGTGGGTTTTAATTTTAACAACTTTATTTGTAAGAGGCAGCTAATAGAATAAATGCTAACAAGACTATTAAAAACCTCTGAACTGAATAATTGATTTTTGGGCTACCTTCTTAGTTTGCTTTCGTTGTTCTCATGGCTTTTTCTAATGAATCCAGGAATATCTTTATGCTTATCCCTGAAACAAATTGTGGAACCAGAATATTATGACAGTGCTAACAAGGTAGCAGTTTTCAGTGTTTAGACAGAGACATGTGATTCAAGTTGCCCCTGTACTGTTGTAGGCACTGTGTGGTATAGGACAAGTCACAACATCTCCCAGTGTTTCAGTCTATCCATCTCTCAAATGGGAAAATTATATTTACCACCTGATAGGGACTCTATTAGTTTAATTAACTGATGGATGTTTGAGAGTATCAGATATAAGGTGACTTAAAAGTGTCAAGTATTTTCATTATATAATTAACTTCCAAATGTATGCGTTTAGTAGAGGAACTCCAAGCCACGTCCTGGAAGGGAAGGTTAAGTCTTCTATTTCCAAAGCTTAATACCTAAAAACATGAGTAAGACAGAGACTATGATAACTATCAAACATTCCAGAAAGCTTTGAACCACAGGAGTGTTTTAAGGCACTGTTTTCTGTCCTCTAACTAAGAAAATATTTCATTTTTCTCTTAATAGATCTGTCATTTTACTTGGAGTATCTTGTCCTATTGACACAGGGAACCTCAATTTCAAAGCTATTAAAATCTCATTTTCTATACCATGCCCCTGAGAAATGCACTAACTTTCAAAGAGTAATTTATTTCTCTCCCCCATTCCTTCCCTCCCTGCCCCCAGTTAAATCCTCCCAAATGAGGAGAAGCACATGACAAGGTGGCAATGCCAAGGAAGTAGCCACTTATGCGGTCAATGTTGATATTTCTCTGTTCAGTGTCCTTCCAGGAGAGAAACATAAATACTCCTTAGATAAACTGCAATTTAGTAGCCATGGAGCATAAGCTGTATTTAAACAAGACAACTGCCATTTACTGATAACATATAAAGTATCTGCTGTCATGCTCCACATTCAGTGCCAGCAGAGCTGGAGAGTCAAGGTTATTTGTTTCAAACTTTCAGCTTGAGGACAAGGTTGAAATGTCTGCAGCATGCTGGGGTGAGCAGGGCACTGAGTTCATCAGACCTGCCCCTCCCCCCAGAAGTTGGGGTTGGCATTGGGATCAGAGCTGGAATGGTCCCCAATACTGCTAGGTCTGGATTCAGGGTTGCCCCACTAGCATTCAGCACAATGGCGAGATCAGGGTGGAGGACAAGATTTCCCACAAAGAAGCAGATGAGAGAGAGAATGAGAAAGTGAGATGATTTTTTCCCTATATCTTGTCCTCTCTTTTTTTCGCCATCCCTCCCTCATCTCTGTCTTTGTAGCATGCATACAAGCCCAGACCACACTTCCAGTGAAGACTTGAGTGCAAAACCAAATCTTACAAACAACTTCAGGTTCTCTAGCTTGTTACCGGCTATGGTCCTAATGCAATTTTCTTCTAATTCTTTGGGGGGACGTTTCGCTGACTTCAGTGGGAACTGGATCAGTTCCTTCTGTACTAGGTTTGAGATTCATCTGGGATCAGAAAACCAAGGCGTTCCTTATTTTTCTATCCCAATTGTCTAGAAATTAGGATGCTGCTTTTGCTTTTTGATAACCCAGTAGCATTCTCATTAGACAGAAGAGGCTTCTCCATACTTATTTCATCTGAGTAAGAAGAGGAGGTTAGAATCAGAGCAATCAGACAGATTTAACATGAGTGCCTTTGAAAGACCTGTGTTGTGGGTAGCAGCTGCAGGAGGATGTGCGCTGGATTTGGTTTCATTGTGTACCATCTGTTTTCCCTTGGAGATTTTACATACATACCATGTATTATCTGGTCAATCTATCTGCCTATCTTCAGATGGGATAAAAATTAATCTAGAGGCTCTGAGCAGATAAGCAATCTTTATTACAGGTGAGGAACTTAAGAATCTTATTTTTCTTAGCCCCAAATACCTGGTGCATGATTATAACCAGACCTCAGTTCAAGTGAAAATGCTCCCCGGTTAGTTTATTAATATTTCCCCGAGTATGAAGGGTCAAATATTCTGTGTTATGAGGATTTGGCCTGTGCATAGCCAGTGAGTGAGCCAACTCTGTGTGCTGCCATTCTCCGCTCCATAATCTGCCAACCTCTGTGTGCTGCCATTCTCTGCTCCGTAATCTAACCTGACATTAAAAGAAAAATTAAATCTCCAGGACCCATAGTTTCAAAATAACTTTCAAAATGTGAACCAGATGTAAACCAATGCTGTGATGTCCAAGAGAGCAAAACAGTAGCTCTCAGAAATGGGTAAGCTCTAAATTATATATCTCAAAGGAGTGAATAGTTTGAAGGCTAATAAGAGTTTAAATGCGAATATTATTAATTAATTTCACTCCTGATCAAAGCATGTGAGAAGAAAGAGGAAGGACATTCCAAATGACTATCTGCATAGTCTGCTGTGAAAGACATCTCATTTTCATTCATATGTGGGTGGAGGTTGGGAGAATACCATAGGTTTCTTTTTCCAGCATGACCCTTGAGGAGGAAAACTTAAAATAACTTTTGGATACCCTGTGTGCAAGCATTTGAGAGTTACACAGAGGAAGGCGTGAGACAAGCTGTTTAGGAGGATTCTTGGATGAATAACTGAATATGGGGCATTAAACAGAGCTAATGGACATTGAATTTAGTTGCTAGAAAAGCACTGTTAAAAAGTGAGCTCTAAACTGTGGAAGGAGGTGGAAGCAATGTATCTTCACATATTTAAAAGTAGCCTGTGTCCATGCACTCCAAAATGGACTGCAGGTAGCAATCGTGTGTAAGTAGGGATGTAGTGTGTAGTGTGTAGTAGTGTGCAAGTAGGGGAACTAGGTTTTCTCTCCCCAGTCTCTTACCAATCTATGGATGTATTAAGCCCGGCATTCAGTTCTATTTCACTGTCGTGCCCACTGTCTGATTTACGCCATCTGCTCAACAAAATCACACACACACACACACACACACACACACACAAAGAATGAAAGATAAACTAGAAAGCAATACTTAGTGAGGTATTGAGAAAGATGGGGGGAGGGGCAAATCTATCTGAACAAAGGCAAAGAAATAACAAGTGGCATTATATTAGCACATTACATCTTGGTATCAGCACTGTACTGTTTATGGGACAAGCAAAGCCACTTCCTGATAGCCATCCCGGGCACTTTCAGCATCTGTCCAATATGTGGCAGTGCACAAGTACAAACACACATATTACAGCAAGCATCACAGTTTCAAATAGTCTGTCTCTTCCATTTCTAGCATATACTAGACTGAGAGGCCTCTTCTTGCGTTAAAAGTGGGGATTTGTATTTCAGCAAAATCATCTGGCTGGTCTGATTGAATGGAGTTACAGTTTAATATTTTTAGTCATGATAACACTTTGTAGGACAAGTGCTTTCTAAACCCCACAGACAGAGTGTCTGGAGTGGCATTTGAAAGAGAAAATTTAGACAAGATTCATTACTGACACCAGTAAATGTCAAACATTTTATCAGCTGTGTAAAGTGGCATGTTAGATGTCTTTTTTTCCCCCCTAAAGCTTGATTAAAATTCTTAAGTGCCTTTTTAATATTAATATAATTCTCTTCTATTTTCTGCTTGTTTGGTTATTTGGAATAGCAAGAAACAGAGTGATCACAGTGCTGGTAGCTGAGGAAGCAGCTTTGCTCAGGAAGCAGAAGGCATACACTACCCTATAGGAGATGCAGAAGGACAACCTTTGTATGTATGAACATAATGAATACTTTTAATGGGTTGATGCGCAAGACGGCTGGTCTCATTGCAATCTGTGGCTGTGCATTGAGGACAAACTGACTTTTATGCAATTTCTAAAGGCCAAGTTTTGCTACCCTTACCCACTACTTACTCACACGGGCAGACCTATCAGACTTTTCCACCATGAGAACTGTCCCAGCATTGATTGAGCACAATATCAGCTCCACCAGTGACCGTAACACTGGTTTGTGTAAACAATGCATGGGTGGGATGCTACCATTTTAACCATAGTGTTTCTGACACTGCTCTGAGCAGGTCTAGAGGACAAGGAGATAAAAATGCTGGTATCCCCACTACATTAGCTACCTCTGCTTGCACTGATCGAGCAGCCACAGTGATCTAACAATTTTGGACGAATCCCTTGCAATTTTCAATGCAGATACATACCCTGAGTTCATTAGGAAAACTAATGTGAACCAACACTTCTCATGAGGATGAGTTGTAGAATCAGGCTCAGTAGCACTCAGGGATATTTGAAATACCAACTTTCAGGTTTGGGAGGGGAGGGTGAGGTTGGCAGTCCTGTTCATAGTGGTCCGGGAGAAGAGCATTCTGGGTGATAGCATACAAAGCAACTCCTTTGCCAGTTTGCAGAGTGCATTCCCGCCAGGGCCAGCTGGTGCATTTACGGCCAGGTCTCCCAAGCACACCTCACCCTTCTTGACCAATCTTAGCCCAACGCTGTATCAGGTTGCATGATTGGTCTCCCTACAGGCTGCAATGGGCCTGCTGATTGGCTGGGGCCACTATCCTCTATCCCCTCTTTTAGGCTCCTGATGGTGAAGGTGACAATGTTTTTGCCTCCATAACAGCAGCAAATATTTCAGAAGTGGCCATTGCCATAGTGAGGCCTAGCATCCCCTGTATGCCCAGCAACATGGGGCCCCGTGTGATTGTATTAATAGTGCAGTCTGCCAAGGCATCTTGAGCTGCAGCCACAGCTGGATGTGTTCTGTCCCCTGCCTCCTCATCCCCACGCTGGCAAGGACATCATTACCACAGTGAGGAACAAGAGATCCTGGGTAGGGAGTCACAGCAGCAGCTTCCCACCCCATCTCTGCTTGCAGCAGGCTCCCTATGATGGAATTAAGCAACATTTTCATGTTACAATTGTGAGCAAATGACATTTTGCAAACAAATTAAGATGTCTTGGCAATTTCTAATTGCTTTCTCTGGGAGCTGGCTGGTGCCCATGATAAGAATGAGGATAACCTTTTGCAGAGGTTCTCAGTTTTACTCACATGGATAGAAATGGTTTTCAAACTATCTTATGAATTTCCACAGGGCTGTTCTCTATACTGGTCATCTAAGAAATGGAACTCAAAGCTTTTATCTGTTTCTGTCTTGTTCCTGCTCTGAAATTGTTCTTGATGCATTTATACCTTAGAAGCATAACTCTTCATCACCACTCTTACTTGGAAAGCTGCATTTAATTAAAGGCCAGTTTTATGTTGCATTTACCTGTACTAATTATCACTCTTTGCTTGGAGATTCAGACTGAATCAGTATCTAAATCCATGGTTTTAACTCTAGAACAATAATATATGCCTGCATGGAAGATTTCAGATGAATTCCAGAGTTGTTGTTTCTTCTTCTTCTTCTTGCGGTAGGTGAATTTTACTCCAGCACAACTGGGTAGCTCTGAATCAAATTATCCATTGTGAAAATGGAGAATTCACATGTTCTCTCAAGATGCAGTGAATTCAGAGACGCTGGCCACCACCCGCACATTTCCACTAGCAAATTCCCTTTTTTTCCAAATGTGGGAATAACCAGCCTTGGAGAAAGCAAGTATTGTAAGCCACAGTATGTGGAATTTCTTAGGAATACTTTGACCAGGAGGCAGTGTTTGCTTCCCCCACAAAACTCCTATAAATGTAGCTGAGGTTACTATTTCTTCCATAGATCCCAGAAGAGCTATACAGTTCTCTGAGGCTTAAATTTCCTGAGATTTCTTTTAGATGTTTAAGAGGGAGTATTGTATTTGGTTAACCAGTATAACAAATACATGACTGGCAATTGTAATTCATGTTGGGGCCATCCACATAGATTTCCAAGGTGCTTATTACCTTTGTTTCAAAGGAATAAATATCTATGAATAGCAAGTGACATATATAATTGTAATGATCACAATTCAAACAAGTTATTCATTACAAATAATTCCTTCTGTAATAGATACATCTGATGCTTAACCCATGCCCAATCTTGTGTCATTGGCTTAAGTGCTTCAGTGAATGCTTTATTCACAGAAGGGTGTGCAATATTCCGCAAGGAGAAAATTAATCCAGTTGTCTATGAAATATCATGTTTCTTATGTGTACAGTTATTTGAATGGTTTCATAGATAGCTTGGAATATCATTAGTGCATTACCTAACGGGTATCAATGATAATATTAAACTGTTGATAGATTTACAATGAGATGTTGTGGACAACAAATACTAAAGGTTGGAAGTGTAATTATATGTTGCTATGAATCAAATGATGTTAGCGTTGTTTAAACATGACAAACAACTAATCTTTAAGATGTCTGATGGTTTTTCGGTAATGCATTAGGCTAATCAGCATAGACAATAAGAGCTGTAGAATGTAATTTGTGAGGAGGACAAATTTCATTACAGTGAAACAATGGTCATCGGTCATTGTACCCCCAGTGTACAAAAACCACTGGAGAAACAGCAGAAATCAATATACATTTCTTTGTTACAAATACATAGTGATTAATACATGAAACCAGAAATACTTAAGCAAATATCTGAATATTGCTGCAGAGCAATGCTTCTCATTTTCTATTCATCATATTAACAGAACATGGGCTTCTCTCACAGAAAACTGGATATATTTATTTCAATCTACTAAGAATACATTTTAATGTAAAATTTTGTGCAGTGCTATCTCACATCAACTTAGGCAGGTTTACAAGCTGGTTTAATCAGGGTCAGAGCAACATCCGAGAAATCCCCTAAACACTTGGCGTTAGGGATGGGGTTCCAAGCTCTATACTGAACTCTAATAGTTACCAATAAAAAAGGAGTTTTGATGAAACTTTTGAACCCTTCTTTTTTCTTCAATACTAATTTTAATTCCATATGAAACTCCAGAACATAACATACTGGACCTGTTTATATGTCTTCCTATCATTACATTGGTGCAATGAGAAAAGATGTCCTGCATTCACAGCTTAACTGACCGCATGGCTCTTCTGGGGTTGCATCTCTCTTTGACACAGCCAAGCCTGATGCTAAGATTTTCAGAAGTGCTCAACTTGAGATGCCATAACAGGGTCAGGTTTTCAGAATGGGTGAGTGCTCGGCCCTTTCTGAAAATTAGGACCCTCTAAATTGGGCACCCAGAGTTTCTTATCTTGGTAAATCTCAGCTCTAAGAGGCAATGGGATCACTTATTTGCTGACAGCTTTGTGTATTTGCTGTCTTCCAAGCCTCTGATGTGCCAAGGCCTCCTGAGAGGTTCTCAGATCCCTCCATCCCTTCATTTTCGCAGCTCACTTTCTCATTGGATTGGGCCCGTTCTTCCTCCTTTATCCCCTAATGTAGTTGCTCAGGTGCCCAGCACCTCTTTGGAAGGAGTTCTTGTGTCCCCCTGTCCCAACTCCTATGGCAGCTCAGCTACCCTACTACACGCAGCAGCTCCTGAATGATACCATTGTTTCCCCACCTTGTTCTGTTGACTCTTGGCCAAGCCTGAGGTCTATTAAAAACCGAGTAAGGGCTGCAAGGTTTGGTCCCTTTATTAATGATTGTGTATCATATGTTTTCTGACTTTCTCAGTGTAATGTTTATAGAAAGTGCTTCCTCATTCATCAACTTTAAGAGGCTCTATCAAGTTTTGAGCTATGTGAACTTTATCTTACGGCCTGCTCCTGAACGGCTCTGAGTGCCCACAACTCCCGTTTACACTGTGCTCAGCACCTTTCAGGATCTGCCCATTAAAGTGCATTTTGTGAATTTGAGCCACATCAAAACTTATCATCTCCAGACACCAAATGACTTTTAGGTTTAAAACCCTTGACATTTAACATCCCAAGGCAAAATCTTGAATGCTAATGAGCTTGTCCCATGTGGACTTTTAGTCATGTTCCTGAGAAACTTGCCTTCACTTTCACAACAAAAACTGCTTTTTAAAGACACAAATAACAGTTTCTGTGCGTGGAAATTACATTTATTTTGGGGGGGGGAATTGAGCTGAATGTGTTTTGTTTTGTTTTGAAAACCCTCCTGAAATATGATTTTCAAAAACTATTTCCCCCATTAGCAAAGAAAATTCTGTGCATGGTGTATGTGAGAGAGAGACTAATTCTGGAATGACTCATTTATGTCATTTTTGTCACTGAACCTGTGGTTTCTCTTCCCTCCACGTCTGGGCTGGAATAAGCCTCCCCAGATAATAGAGACAGACTAGATGGAAAACTTGCATGTTTCTTTGGTTTAGGAAACAAGTTTCTGTACTAACAATGGAAGGCTGTTCCCCCGAAGCCACATGTAAACTCAGTGTTTTAATGACGGTAAAGGATGTTCTGTTTGTAGTGGTTTTCTGCTAATGACTTCAGGCACTGATTGTTTAAGCATCCATTCTAATTCCACTCCCTATTAATGTGTAAACAAGTCCTTAACTTTCAGAAAGCTCCTCTTTATTCAAAGACTGAAACTGTACATCAGCCATTTCTCTGTCCCTGTATCATTAGGCCAGGAGAAGACAGAAAAGTGGACAGTCTGTTTTCTTTTCGTGTTTAAATGAAAACATTTTCCGATAAATTGTTTTGTTAGGGAGACCCACGCTTCCACCCTCCTTACATTTTTGGTCTCCTACTTGTTCTCACAATTTTAGCCTGCCTCCTTTAATCTCAGAGTTATGTTCATAAGGAATTCTATACTGGTATGCTAGAATTAAAGTGAGGTACGTCCCGGTAATAAGGCTATAAATATACCACATATAGACAAATATGTATGTAGAAAAAGTAACAGACAGCAACATATGTCCTTCTAAGGACAAAGACATGGATATTCATCACAGTTTAACAACTTTAAATCTGACCCAAAATAAAATTGTTCTTACCAGTAAACTCAATGGCCCTGATGCACTGTTATGTGTGACCTCTGTTCAGCTGTGGAGAATGGCAGTGGCAGGCAGCTTCCTCATCCTTGGCTGCCCAGGCTCAGCCACAGTTAGATAATTTCCCCTGCTGCTCTAATTTCCTGCAGTGGAGGCTCAGCTATAATAGAGTCCTGCTCCCCTAATCAGGTATGCACCAGGGTGATGGGGCAACTGGCACAGAATGCAGCAGAGTCACTTTCATCAGCTTTCCGCTCATGAAGAGTATTTGTATGCTAGGGGCCCCATGCTCAGCCTTATTAGTGCTGCTTTGTACCGTAACAGACTGGAGAATTGGTCCAACATACAAACACAACACACAATGCTTCTGAAAACAAAACAAAGATGCATAGGTACAGGCTAATGGCATATTGAATAGCAACAGATGCAAGTCCACATAATTAATCTTATCATACATTGATGTTATACACTTACACTCTTGAACTACAACTACAAGATTATTCTTAAAAATTTGACCAAATATTCTGCTGTTGTCTGATATTAACTGATATTTCCTGACTATGATTTTGTGTGAGTGCTTATCACTGTAATATATGTCTGCCATTTAGAAGAGTCCCTTAAAAGAGAACTTTTAGATACCAAAATTGAGATAAAGCTAATACACAAAAAAATCCCAACAAGCCATGGGTCAGGATTAAGATTGTTCTGTTGTATGAAATATATTTTTCATAATACCTGATCAGAATAATCTGTGTGTGATTTAAGATGTCTCTTGTTCTTCGTCTTTTCGCTTTTAAGTGTTTGAGCTTTGTAACTTATGTAACAGACAACTGCTTTGTCTTCACTTAGCAGACCTAATTGGTTTTGTATCCCACGTGGTTGGAACCATCTGCAGGATACAACATTGCATTCTCTCATCTTGTGAAATGCAGCTTCATGGGACCCAAAATGTAGCCTATCATTTTGTGTTTCACATGCATGCAAGACTGTAACATAAGTAGGTCATTTTCTGATGCTTAAATACCTTGTCGTCTTTAGTAATGACAGTAGCTCCTCACATCTGCAAAAACCTTTTAAAACATCTCTGCCACCCTGTCTGAAATAGACAGATCTGGGAGCTGACAGATGTTTCAGACAGAGACGGCCAGCTTAAATTACAGCTTCTAAATCTGTAGAAGGGCAGTGTGCTATCATTAAAGACCCATTTAGACTTCTCTTAATAGGAAACAGTATAAGTCACTCTTGAACCTAAATGACAAATTACAGGTGCCCGACAGTGACATCTTAAAGGGAACGACACCAAATGTAGAGAACTTTTCAGCAGTGTCATTTCACCTAGTTTGGAGTGTTAGACATAAAAATGGCCATAGTGGGTCAGACCGATGGTCCATCCAGTCAAGTATCCTGCCTCTGACAGTGACTGGTGCCAGATGCTTCAGAGGGAACAGACAGAATGGCAATTCTGAGTGTTGTCCAGTCCCAGCTTCTAGCAGTTGGGGGCTTGGGGAGACCCAAAGCATGGGATTACATTCCTGACCATGGATCTATCCTCCATGGATTTATCTAATTCTGTTTTGAACCCCGTTATACTTTTGGTCTTCACAACATCCCATGGCAAAGAGTTCCACAGGCCATATGAAGAATTACTTCCTTTTGTTTGTTTTCAACCTGCTACCTGTTAATTTCGTCAGGTGACCCCTGGTTCTTGAGTTATGTGAAGAGGTAAATAGTACTACCCTATTCACTTTTTTCATACCATTCATGATTTTATAGAACTCTATCATATTCCCTCCTCGGTCATCTCTTTTCCAAGCTGAACAGTTCCAGTCTTTTTAATTTCTCCTCCTAAGGAAGCTGTTCCATACCCCTAATCATGTTTGTTGCCCCTCTCTGTGTCTTTTCCAATTCTAATATATCTTTTTTGAGGGGGGATGACCAGAAATGCACACAGTATTAAGGCAGTGGGAGTACTATCGATTTCTATAGTGGCATTATATTTTCTGTTTTATTATTTATTCCTTTCCAAGTGATTCCTAATACTGGTAGCTTTTTCTGACTGCTACACACTGAGCAGATGCTTTCAAAGAACTATCGACAATGACATCAATATCCCTTTCTTGAGTGGGAACATCCTGGTGCCAATCATGATATGAAATGGAAATGTTCAAAGGATGTTGAATATCTCCCATACAGACAATATCACACAAGTGGATTGGAGTTAAATATTTAATTATTATGCAAGGTTTTTCTTTTTCTTTTTTTAAGTAAGGGCTGGAAGCTGGAGGTTCCCATGAGGACAGAGGTAATTGATGGCTGGCATCTTACATTTTATGTGCATCTATGCTGGTCATGCATGATTCACATTTAAATAAAGCTTCTTGTATGGCAAACAATCTTGTTAATAAAAGCACAAGTAAAAGGCCCCGTGTAATCCAGCAAGTGTGACTAAGAGAGATGTGCTTCCAAATGTTTGATGCAAAAGCATGAAGATGCCTTAGATTTTACAGAAACGAATTCTCACATGGATACTGTGTAGTATTTGTTTCCCTTCCAAAGACAGCAAGGAGGTCAGTTAAAGGGGCATCAGTTAAAAGCAACTTTTCATTTTTCCGCAGGATCATAACAGAAAAAAAATCAGTAAACTGAACACTATCCATTTTTCAGATTCCTTTGCCTTTGTATAGAATAAAATGGGCCCAATCCACTGCATCTGCAAATACCTTCTTCTCCAGGACACAAACAGCAAAGCTAAAATATCCTAGAAACCACAGTGCTTGACTTCACTTAATATTCTTTGCCACCATGTATCCCACATGCTCTGTAATGACACTGAAGAAAAAAAAACCAACCCACACCAGATCCGTGATCTAAACTGTAAAGCTCATACCCACATATTCATTAACAACCAGGGTTCTCTTCAGTGACTGGTCAGACCTCTGACTGCATCATTGTATAGTAGCTCTTATCTTATCCTTTTTTCATAAGAAGCATCGCAGAGCTAGAGGGACCACGAAAGGAGTTGTCACAGACAAGCCATGATTCTGATCTCACACGGGTTTTATATCACTAAAATCACAGGACTGGCTCCAGCAACCAATTTTCACCCATCTAAGTGAGAGCAGAATCTGACCCAGTCTCCTGCTTCATTGATTCTTCTCTGTAATTCAGAACGGAGAGCTATCTTTCCTATAAATAAAGATATTATTCTTGGATTCTTACATTCTCGCTGAGTGCTTTCATAAAGACAAATGTTTTGGCATGGTCTATGCCACTTTACATCTTCCCTATAGGCAAAGAGCTTTCCTGGCTTTCTATCGTCAGTTTTGGGGTATGATGGAATTATTGCAGTAACTTTTGCTCACGCTATTTGTCATGCCTGAAAAGGAAATGGCAAGTTGGATAGATTTCATGCACTATCCAGAGAAAGATGCTTTTTAAGAAAGATGCTTTTTGAGGACCATGCATGTTTGTGGAATATAATAGGAATGGCATTTGCAGATGGTCTTTGAACATTAGGGGGTCAGGATCAGTGTTTGCCTCTCCATCTCCCTACAGTAGATTCTGATAGTGATTCTGACACGCATCAGTATGGTAATCATTTTTCCCCTCTTTGATAGGTAGAATAAATATCCTCAAATTTGTTCCAAAACTAGAAACAAAAATCCAGCAAGTCCTCCCGTTGGCTGGGGCGGGGTGTTCAGTGAACAGATTGTCTCATGGTGTCTCACTGCTTTCACTTATGCCTGGATGCAGGAAACAGGAGTGAGAGAAATGCCAACAACCCCAGCAATGAATCAGCAAGTTGTGTTTTTTGGTAGAGTTTGAGTTGGTTCTTATCTGATCCATGGGTGTTGGCTCCCAACAGGTCACTAGCTGAGCTAACAAAAACTTCTATAATGGCTAAATGATTTATGGTAGAGTTGGGAATGAGATGTGAATTTCAGATCTGCTTTTGGGTTCCAAACCCGCTACCTCAGAATATGAAATAAGGGTTTTGGTCTGATCCGCTAGCGAGAGTGGCCAACAACGACCTTTAGATGCATTTAGAGGTTCTAGTAATGCAGAAATCATATCCAAAGACGTCTCTAATGAGCATGCTTTTCCTCTCAACCCTGCAAAGGCATTCAGCTGCATGCACCCTGTCGGAAGAGAGTTATGGGACGATCATCATTTGCACTTACAGGTAGCACTTTTTATATAGGAGCACAAAGTTCTTTGCAAATATTAATTACTGATGCCCCACAACATCTCTGAGAGGTGAGCTAAGTTCAATACATTTTACAGATGGGCGAGATGAAGCGGGTCACTTCACCACTCTCTGTCTGTGGACACACACCGAGTTGGGATAGAGCTGGAAACAGAACTCATGATTTTGGACTCCCAGCAGCCCACTCCAGATGCCAACTAGTCTTGCCCCCCTTCATGCAGCTTCATTAACAAATATGCAGCTTCATCAACTCATTTAAAAAAACAAACAAACTATTTTTTCTCCTATAATTCTCTCATTCACAGAGTGGTGCACAAAGGCTACTAAGCTCGCACTGAAGAGAGGGACGAGAGCCTTGCTCCTAGGGACCATCAGCTTGAGGCAAACCTTTGCACATCTGCTGGGTCATGCATGCCACCGGGTGTATGTTCCTTCTGCTTTTCATTTGTTTTTGAGTGATAAAGTTTAAGGCAAGCTGACATTTTAGCTTGTGTAGAACATAAAAACCTTGCCAAACAGGCATGCTTAGGAGACATGGGAATTTAACTAATACCTTGAATCTATATAACACCTTTCATCCCAAAGGATCCCAAAGTGCTTTACTAGATCTATCTAAATATGTGTGAGTAGGGGTCACTTCACATGCTCTGAAATGCAGCACGGCCTTGGTTAGAAGATAGCAAGAATGCTGCACTAGCAGTTGTACACAATGCAGTGGTAGAAGGCAGGAAGTGAGCCCCATGTCGCTAGTTCAGAATACCGGGTGGGGATTTTAGGCAAGCCTTCTGTAATCACTCGAGCTGGAATATGCTTTAAACATTGTAACACCCCAAACCATCACTGTGTGGCGTTAGCAGCTATTGCAAAGTAAGGATATGGGTGTGTTTTTTCTTAAAGCCCCGGCTACCAGACATCCCAGCTTTCATTTACGCATCTAAAAAACGAAGTGTCTACCCATCCTGGTTGACGAGAAAAGCGGGAAACATGAAGCAAGTGCACCCTTAAGTACTCAGAAGCCGGAAGACAAATAAAAAGGACCCAGCATTTACTGTTTTAAGAAAATCTTGTGCTTTTTGTGATTATGATGGGGGCCTGACTCAGGATTTTTGAAAGCTTGAGGAAGGAGATACTGACAGAAAAACAAGGGATCTTCCAGTTTGGAAGGTGGGGTTCCAAAGTGCAGGGAAATCTGGCTGCTGTAGACAGCAAATCTGGTTATTGTATTCTACCCTGTTTAAATACAAACAATTGAGCTGTTAAATATAGGTTGCCTTGCACTGATAAGAACAGCACAATCACCATTATTCTCTTGTAAAAACAACCGTAAGATTTTTAACTATCATAAATGGTCAGTGCCTTGGTTTCATGATCCATAAAAGAGTGGGGAAAATATGGCTCCTTCAGAAGCACAGCAGCTTTCAGCACGGTGCTGGGACATTGGTGGGATGCTACCTAGAGTAGCTTTGTAATGTTGTGGACACCTCCAATGCAAGCCTTACTAAGAGGAACAAGTTCATTTCAGTTAGGCTATTAAACAGCCATCAAGCGATAAACGTCTCCGTCCCTGCCCAGTAGAGCTAGACTTGAACGGGTAACCTCAAGGTGAATGGCTAGATAGCGGAGCCTTATTTCCAGTGCCCGGATCTATCCAGTTCCCTACTTCACTAGCTAAAGCTGAGCCCTAAAAAAATTGTCACCTGTGTAAAAGGATTTTCTACTAGTAAACATTTAGGCATTCTTTTTAATCCCAATTCCTATTAGTTCACAAGCAAGTCCTTCATTTTCAACAAATTCCAGAAAAATCTTCCAAAGCAGCAGTCATCTGAGCATATATAGATTGTTTTTCACAAAATATGTGAAGTGAATAGATTGGAATAAAACTGGAAATGGAAAAAAAATCCATCCATCCATCCATCCTCTTAGTTTAAAAAATTCCCCCATTTGACAGCTGGGGCAGGGGGGAAGGGGAGCCATGCTCCAATGGTTCTTTCATTTTTGTTTGTTTTTTTTGTTCACATATTTGTAATATTTCCTTCCAATTTTCTTTTCATGACTCTCAAAGCATTTTGGCTTCAGGTCAGAGTTGGGTTAATAGATTTTTAAAGCTAGGAGGGACCTTTATGTTCATTTAGTCTGACCTCCTGTATGACCAGGCCACAGAAGTTCACCAAATGATTCCTGGATGAAGCCCGTAATTCCTATTTGAGCTACAGCACATTCTTTAGGAAGACATGTAATATTTATTTAAAGACTGCATGTGATGGAAAATACCACCTCCCTATGTAAGTTGTTCCAATGGTTAATTACCATCACTGTTAAATTGTGCTCTTTTTCTAGTCTACATTTGTCTAGCTGTGTCTGCTAGATTAAAGAGACATCAATTATGAGAAACCTTCTCCCTGTTTAGGTGCTTAGACAGTTCTCTGTTCTTCCACCCAACTCACAACTGAAGCAAGGGTATGTATTAGTGTGGACTTTGACTCTTCAGACCTAATTCCCCTCTCACTGACATGGGCATAATGCCCAGTGACAGAGCTTGCGCTCCACAGTAGAAAACCACTGACAAACACAAAACCCTTTTGAGTAAGTAACAGCCAGCAAACCTTAGTCTTTAACCCTCCCTGCAATGGGAATGACATACATGTAACTAAAAGCTGAGCTGGCTCTTAAATTGTAAGCTCTTTGAAGGAGCAACTATATCTTTAATCTGCTTGATTCCTGCTAAGACAACTCACAGGAATGACACCTAGATGAGGATCCTTGTGAATGTCTATGTTTCGTGTTTATAACTGTATAAAACAGAAGCACAAGAACAGATGACTGCTGCTAAGGATTGGAAATGTGTCTCAAGAAGCCATAGCAACAGGACTTAACACCTCTGGGTTGACATCCTATAGGCCATACTTATACAACATTCCCCTGGAAATCAACGTGGGTTTCACCTAAGGATTTGGCTTGAATTGTCCCGGGGCAGGTCATGGCATTTAGGAAAGAGGACAGGAGTTGGGTACAGTGCATGTATTTTTAGCTTTGGGGTACTGGAGAAATGGAAAGAGAGAAAGAGGCAAAGACAAGGTCTTTCCTTTCTATAGCAGCTGCAGCTCCATCTCTGCGGTAGCCCATGTGTTTCATTTCAGCATGGAGGAAGGTGCTGAGAACGCTGAGGTAGGGAGTGACTGGTATCTGGCCACCCTCTGGAGCAAGGTCTTTCTGCCCTCGCTTTATTGGCTAACAGCCCCAATGGCTACAGCAGCCACCCCCTCCTCCTCCCGGGTCTAGACTTCGGTGGGTAGAGCAGGAGGCTGGGAACCAAGACTCCTGTCTTCTCCTCCACATCCGCTATGCATGGGCTGGAAGAGGTTGCTCAAGCCCTTTGATAACCCATCTATATGGTGTTTACAATAAATATTTCTCTGTCTCAGGGGACAGGAGTGAGGCTTGATTTATGCATGATTGTAAACATGGTGTGAGAACTATAAGGGCAAATTCTCATTAAGCTTTCCCAGAACCTTTCCAGCTCATCTTGAACCCACTCTAGTAATTATATAGCAGAAGCTTAGGGGCAGTTTTTGTGTGAAAACCAAGCCTGTGATCCCCCAAATAGTACAGAACATGCCCTTTTCATTTCACCAGGTGCCTTACATCATCTTACCTTGAGTTTTATTGGCAAAGATGTCACACATCTGGCACACCATTTCTGAACCATAAGGAAATCATTCAAAACCATTTTATGTAAATACTTTCATGCCATTAGTATTCAGGGTAGCCTCCCAACTCTTCACCAAACAAAACTGCACAGCTGCAAAGACCCTTTAAAGCATCACCCCTCTTTGCCTCAAATAGACAGAACTGGGAGCAGACACATGTTTCAGATGGAGATGGCCAGCTTAATATGCCGTTTCTAAATCTGGAGAGAAGCAGCATGCTGTCATTAAAGATTCATTTAGACTTGTATTACAGTCCTGCACCTAAATGATAAATTATGCTTCCCACCCCAGCCCGGAGGATTTTAAAGTGACAGACACAAATTTTCCCCGTTTGACCTATAGGTTAACTGCATGGAAAGTGATACTTGTTTGGAGTGTGCTGCACTTCAGTGAAACTGAGATTAAGTGGAAACAAATTTATTTAAACACCTGTCAGACCTTCAGCATCACTGCAGTTGGATAGAGTCACATAATTATGAGACTGTGCTTTAATTATATATTTTGAGAACTAAAGATGCAGAGCTGGAGTTTACAAAAAGAAAGGTGTTAATTGGCTTTATTTTATTTATTTATTTTATTTATCATCCAGCACCAGAGCTTTACTTGTCCATAGCAGATTTCAATTTCACCATAATGGTACTTGCTCTAAACACACTTGTTAGCAATATTGTCCATGTGCATAATGAACAGCAGGAGATGAGACTTTCTGAAGTTCAGCTTTAGGACAAACAGCTAGCAATGAGGTGGACACGTGGTTTCCAGAGAAGCTGTTACAGGACAAGACGGCGCACAGTGGCCAGGGTCACATTCTGAGGTGGTGGAAATGGCGATGCAAATGACAGATCGGTAGCTGGGTATGAGCTTAAGTTCGGAGTAGCCAAAAAGGATCATAGGGGAAAAGCAACCAACAGACGGTTGTGAAACCAGATTGTCCCCTCTCACCACCTGACACACAGACACTTTGCTACAGATCCTCAGGTGGTGTAAATCTGCCTAGCATCATTGAACTCAATGGAGCTGAGGATTTGACCTATATCTTGCATTGCCTTCCTATTGGTTGTCTTTCCAGCCATAGCTTCTGCTAAATGCCTTCCTGGGAGATAAGCGGCTTCAGCTGCAACACACACACACATATGCATTCACTTAGTGACCTGTAACACACACTGCTGTCTATGTCACCTCTGGACCTGCCCTGTCGTCTGCAAATCATTTAAAAGCAAACAGGGAAGTGGTGGGGGAACAACTGTGGGGTCAGTCATCACCGTTTCAATCAGGGCAGGGCTTCCGTTGCAGTCAGCTGGTGAGAGAAGGCTGACTGCACAGCCGGCCAGGGCTGGGGGGAGGTTCCTCTGCAGTGTTCCGTATGCGGCGCACAAAGGGACAGATCCCAGCACCTTCACTCTCCATAGCTAGTGCCAGACTACACGAGTAGTCCTATTAGGATGGCTCCCAGCAGCGTACAGTCCCATCCCGCATGAGTAAAGATGGCAAGATCTCGCCCATTCTAGTTCTAGAGACCTGGGACAGGTGGACATCACAGGCACAGAGTGGGCACAGTCTGTCTCTTTTGGTTAGGGGTCCTGAAGCCTGGAATGGTCCCTTGAGTAGTTCAGTGCAATAAATTGTGACCCTTGTGCCCAGAATCATCAGGGCAGCAATTCTCCCTCTCTCCTTCTGCCCACTCATGCATCACCCCATCCAGCCCAGAATGCCCCCTGCAGCTGGGCTGCTGTGAGGATGACACGTAGCTGATGACAGAGGTATTCCCTGGGGAAACCTCATGCTTGCATATGGTGGGTTTATGTCAGCACAGCTGGTGTGACAGGGCCAAGGGGCAACAGAGAATCAGGTCCAAATCAAGAATTCCTCTCACTCCATCTGGGCTCCCTGTGATCGCTGGTGGGCAGACCTGGTTTTCTAAGGTCCTGGTCACAGACAGTTCTCACTGGCATCAGCTGGAACTGGGCAAACCAAGAACATAAGAATGGCCATGTTGGGTCAGACCAATGGTCCATCTAGCCCAATGTCCAGTCTTCCCACAGCGGCCAATGCTGGGGGCTTCAGAGGGAATGAACAGAACAGGCAATCGTCAAGTGATCCATCCTGTCATCCACTCCCTGCTTCTGACAGAGGCAAGGGTGACCCAAAGCATAGGGTTGCATCCCTGACCATTTTCGCTAATAGCCATTGATGAACTTTTCCTCTGTGAATTTATCTGACAAGCTTCTGTCATTTTCCCTGGCCATATCACTGTTAATGAAAGTGTTGTAAGCTGAAGGACCATACATCATCTTTCCTGCAGCCTTTTTTAGAATGCAAAGAAAAGACACTGTAGTACGAGACACAGCTGTGATCTTACTGAAACATATGCTTTGTATGCATATATTTACAATGCTATAATGTGGGCAACATATCTGTTGCTGGACTATTCTGTAGACCTTGAAAAGTATAAGTGATAGCCTACTGTTGGCCCTTGCAAAGAAGCTAACTTCCTAGCATATGTTCACATCTGATGCCTCACTCACAGGGATGAAGCTGTGATCTACATACAGCAAAATTTAATCAAACTGCACTTTATTCATTCTCACACTATAAAATGCACAAAAGGTTTGGCAAGCAGAGATCTAATTGCTAAGTGTGGTAGAGAGGTCTTGGACTAATAAGGCTTCATAATTTTACAAACAATATTATTAGTATATTAGAAAGTATTATAAATCATTAAAAGCAAACTACAGTCACAAAAGTAAATGTACAAAGTGCTTTTCACGATGCATTTTTATAGTGTTCATTCACTTACTTGCTGATTAACAGAAATCAGTTGCTTGCAATGAGTTTCCCATTCATCAGTGTAAATTAGCAATGCTCCACTATAGTTCTATAGATTTGCAAGTCTGCTTGTTCTCTCTTTACTTTATTATTCTTTGAACTCTGTGTAATGTTCCTGAGTTGACTTCCCAAAGCGCTCTAGACTCATATCCCTGGATGGTGTCCATCTATATCAATAAAATTATAAAGTAAAGCACTTCCTAGAACTTCTCCCATTCTAAGAAGTATTTAATTAAAACCCAGTTTTATGGTGCATGCACTAATTATTACTTTTTAGCCTGAAGGCTCAGAATGAGCTTGTTGCTTTTAATTCTATAATTCAAATCCACTGTAATTACTTTGAGCACTCAGAAGTTTTCAAAAAAAAAATTTTTTTTTTAATGCAGCTATATAGAAGTACTCACTGATTTTAAAAAAAAAGATATTTGGAAACTATTGGGCACCATGTGCAATACAGAGAAGCTGTCTGAGGAGAATTTGCTTGCAAAAATGGAAGGTTTTGGGTTTTAAAAATGATTACTAATAATAACTATCGATATTTTGTAATGCAGTCATGCCTGGATATCCCAGATGAGACTGAGACCCCACTGTGCTAGGTTCTCTATGAACACATAAAAAGAGACATCTTCGTCTCTAAGAAACTTACAATCTATATAGAGAAAACTGGCAAAGGACATGTTTTTGTCCCCATTTTGGAGATCTGAGGCACAGAGATATTAAGTTGCTGGCAGAGTGGAGAATTGAACCTCCTCTTTTGAAGCCGAGACCATCCTTTCTTCCAGCAAAATAGTCTTCACTAATATTAATGAATTGTTTATATTTATTGATTGGTTTCAACTTCTACAACCTCTAAAATCCACCCCCACAATTACAGAACAAACTACAGCAGTCGAGCCAGTTGTGTCCCTCAGCACAGTTCAGTATAATCACAGAAAAATACAGAAATCAGTATCCCATTCTGCCCCAGGACGTGTGGTAGAGAGGTCTTGGAGTAATAAGGCTTCATAATTTTTACAAATGATGGACAGTGATTTTACACTTTTACGTAGCAGTTTGACACCGATGGCCAGTGGAGGGTGCAGATGAAGGGCTCAGAGCTGCTGTAATTTATGCTGCTGGTTAGCACCTCTTACAGAGGCTCTCAGCTGGCCAGGAACACTAGGACACCTCATGGTCTAGGCTCCAGTTCCCTCCAACAAAACCCCATCTGCTAAGAATCCTCAGCAATGCATGAAGGTATCTCTAACTCCCCTTTGAACCGCTGCAGTGACAGAACAGGGACTCACAAAGGGCTGAAGGTCTGGCCAATATACTCATGTATATAAAGTGGTGCTGTACCGTGTAGCCCAGTGTGCATAAATTCCCTTTAATGATGCATGAAGCACCCTCTAACTTCAAATATATATGGTTATAATATCTGTGGTTTCAAAAGCAATAGTCAGAAGGAAAAGCACAAAATCAGGCAACACAAAACTTAGTATTTGTCTTCTTTATCTGGTCTCTACACAGCCCTTCATATACAGACGTGAACAGTCATCATTGCTGGATTGGGAGTTACCATCAAGGAAAGAATTAGAGCTAAGGCACTTGGTATATTTGTGTCAGCCTTTGTATGGCTCAGATTCCCAGCTCGCAGAGAGCAGTGTCGTGGTGAAAACGCTGGCATTTTCTTTACATTACAGCGCTGTGAGCAATGTGCCATGATTCACTTGGTTTTATTAAAATATATGGGCTATTGAAAATGCTTTGTTTGTGCTGTTTATCTGGCTTGGGGACTGACTCTGTCCTTGACTAAACAGAAGGCTCCAAGACAGAGATTTTGTACACACTGAGAGCAGAGCCTGTTTCCACAGATGGTGCTTGCATCTGCCTGTTTGCATAATCCATGCAAATCATTTCAAACTTCTATTTGTGAAATTCAGCCTTTTTTCTGGGATCCCTTATCAACACACAGTCGACAGAACAGGCATTTCTCTAACCCTGCTAGCAACCCAGGTAATGCTGTTGCCCTGATCTTGAACTGTTCCGATATCTTTTAACACCACCTTCTGCCTCATGTCCTGATGCAAAGTTTATTTCAATCTAATAGCTATCTCCCAAACTTATTGCCTTTAGAGATCAATCTTTTCCTTTTATATATGGATCTTTTCCAAGTCTCCTTGAGAGTGGTCAAGGATAGGAATTCTTTCCCCCCAGAATATTGTCTCATCTTCAATAGCACTCTACAGAAAGAGCTGGAAAAGAGAAAAGACATAAGTCATTTGCCAATCATCTGAAAGTAATATCACTCACAAGCAGCTGCTAAAATCCACAGTAGTAATAAAGATGGTTTAAGTTTTTTTGGCTGCAATGCTTGTTAAATAGCACGTATAGTACACTAAGACTTTAAGAGTTGGCTAGCAAAATTGAGAACCATTAGTGAATTACTAGTGCTGGAGACACAATTTCCAGTATGGGGTGAGATCTAAACTTTCTTCCAATTGCCTGTAGAATAATGGAAAGCAAATTAATCGGTCCCTACACTCAGCAGCTAATCCTATTAAATCCTGGTTGCTGCCACATGTTTCAGTTACATCCAGGGAGGATGCCTCTGTTGTTCTGGTGAATGAACCAGTGAATCCACATAAAAACATGCTGATGCATGTTCCAGTTGCAACTTAAAAAGTTTCATTGATCCCATTGAAACCTTAATGGGTGTCAGCAACACACCAGGAGTAGTGGCAGTTCAGAACAGATTGTGAATCACTTACAAAGACAGCTAATGTACAAATCATCCTTCTGACTGCTGGCGAGTTCATCTGCTGCCTTGTGAATGAAACTGCCTCCACAGGTTTAGAAAAGGAAGCTAGGAATTGCCAGACTTGATCAGATCAGGGCTCCTTATAGCCCAGCTGACGGTGCTCAGTATCAGATGTTTCAGAGAAAGGTGAAAACCCCCTGATCATTTGCCCACAGGAAACATTCTCCCCAGCCCCCATCAGTTAGAGATTGATTTATTACCTGAAGCAGGAGGGTTTTTATCCTTTCCAAATCTCTAGCATTCTAGCTCTGCCTATGCTCCCTGTCAATATAATGGTTCAATTCTTGTTTGAATCCTGCTAACTCATTTCCTCCATAACTTCGCGTGCTTTCCCTAAAAAAACAATGAGACCAAGGATAAGAGAAAAATCCTCCCAAAAATATATTATTACCTCTTTGTTTGCATACCAAAAACTGAGTTACAGAAATATAAAATAATTTATTTAAAAGAAAGAAGTAACTTTTTAGTAGCTATGGGTAACTAAGTCACCCATCCTGAAGTGATACATGATCACAGCACTTTGTAACATGCAAAGTGCTAAGGTGCATTTCACCAGGTGCTCAGAATACCCTAAAGGATGTTGGCCCTGTTAGTGTAACCACATTGGTTATATCAACTGCATTGACATTAGCTTCCAGTGTAACATTGCTGTAATTGAGTGGAGACTCAGAACTGCTGTCTTGAAGAGGAGGTCCAAAAATAAGTTTACCATAATCAAAAGATCTTCTATAACTGACTTGTAAATTGTGTGTCATGTTCCCCCCTGTGACTAGTTCACACAGAGGATCACAGCTTATTACTGCTACTGCACACTGGAGTTGCTCCTATAGCTCAGTAGGTTAAGGTCTCTGCTGTAGTACTTCAGGGTTCTCGCCCTGCAGTGGTTGTTACATTAAAATAAAGTAATGGATGGCAAAGATTAGGGTTTTCTTTTCACCTTGTTATTTCTGGACATCATTAGCACCTTGACCTCCTGAGCTTTAAGCAAGGTGTTCACTGTATTTTTACACGAATCACTCACAGCTCCACAACATATCTACTCGGGTTGCTGACGTAGAGCAGTCGGGTTCCACTAATTGCTCCTTCCCAGGGACATCCGTGCTCTGTGTTGTTCCCTGTTCCAGTATGTGGTTCAAGTTGTTCTCCATTGTTTGTGTGACACTGATTACAAAGCCCGTGACTCAGAAGGGTTGCTGCCATTCCTAATTATGATCTTTTTGTGTCTGCATGTTCCCACTCTGTTGGTGGATCAAATCTATTTTCATGCAAAGGCTCTTTTGTTGAAGCTTTTAGTCCCTTTGCCACAAGACGATAATGATTCAAAATGACATCTGCATCCCTCTTGGCATGTACAATACAGATCATGGTAATTCTCTTTCCTTCTGTGTCATAATGTAGTCAATTAGATTTCCAGGTCTTCCAACATGGGAGTTCCATAAATGTGTGCATAGTAAAGAGATGTCTGAATAAGTCACCAGAACAATTCCACGGTGCTAATAGCAAACTCTTCTACTTCCAGGAACACATAGAGCCTGAGCCAAGGCTCGTTGAAATGGACTTGGGACTGGGTTCATAAATCTCAAACCTTTACTCCTTAGGTTATTGTTTGCTGATGTCAAAATAAGAAAAGAAATATTGATTTGTCACTTGTGAAGCACTGAACGTATTCCTACTGAGGAAGAAGAAATGAGAGCTGGGAAGAGTTAATTTATAGGTTTAAGAGTGTTCTGACCATTTAGTCAGATAGTTACGAATTAATCCCAAAGTTCAGACATTTCAGCAGCTGAGCTGTCTTATCCTCACCAGTTGGACTCTAAGGGCCACATCCATAGGTGTTGTAAAATGATGTGGTTCCATGGAGGAGCTGGCTTTAAAATTTCTGCCTTCTGAATATACTGCTTAAAGCAGTAATGACAAAACAAATCAGGCAAACACCAATGTGGTTGCCATCAAGATAGAAAACAAAGATCCAATTTCTTATGCAATCTCTCTGCTTCAGTAATGAAATCAGAAGTGTGAATTGGAGGGGGAAAAAAGAAAGCAGCATGTTAATTTGAAAGGCAGTGATGTCTAATGAGATGGCACTGGTTTGAGAGACAGAAGATCTGACTTTTATTCCCAGCTCTTCCACTAAGCTGCTGTGTGACCTTAGGCTAGTCCCTTGACTTCTTTTTCCTTTCCTCCCTTTTGTTTGTGTAGTGTATGTAGAATGTAAGTTCTTCAAGGCTGAAACAGTCTCTTTCTAGGTGTCAGTATGGTGCCCAAGACAGCAGGGTCCAGATCTCAATCTACTGTAATAGAAACAATAATAATGAATAAACCTTCCTAGTAAGTAAAAGCAGCTGTAACAAGCAAAGGTGGAAAGTAGGTGACACCTATTACCTAGAGAACTCAGGTATGGACATACCAAAAATGTAGAGAAAAATACATAATATATTTTTTATTTTATTTTTCCCACCAAAATAAGTATTCCAGACATTGGTGAGAAATCTCAGTGATATGCAAGGAACGATAAATAGCATGTAGCTAAATGTATTAGTAGATACTGAACTAGGCTTGTTCCCCAGGGGTGTAGCAGTCACTCTGTAATTTCCTGCAATCAGCCTACCCCCTCCAGCTCTGTTGTCTAATCACTACCCTTGGAGCACATTCCTACTTCCATAAAAGAAAGGCTTTTCTTACCCCCACCCGCAATCTCTCTCACTCTACTCCTGCAAACACTTGTGCACATGCTTAACTTCAAGGACATGAGCAGTCCTATTGCACCTGGGCATGATCATTGTGCTATAATGATTAAACTCTAGGGTTAATTTATCCACGTCAAATTTAGGGGCATTATCCACCACCCTAAAGGCCTCATCTTCTCCCATTACTTCAGTAAGAGTTTTGCTGTTAACTTTATTCACAACAGGCTTGGGACTTCGACCCACAGAGCCCACCTAAGAACTGCAATGACAATCAGCCTTTGGGAAGGGGAGTATGTATCCTGCACCCAGCAATGGAAGAAAGGGTTCATGTGATTCCCTGGAGGAAAGTTTAATACCTTCCCAGCCCCATCATTGGCTGACTAGCCCACAAGGAGGGCCAGCTGGGGCTCATTAGGGAAACAAGCCTTTAAGAGAAGGTGTTTTCCAAGGGGTGCTGTTTATGTTAGGAAGAACATACTTTGGCTAGGCATAGGAAACCTCTTTGCACACAGGGACTAGGATTAGAGACTCTCTATTTGTTCCACTTAAGACTTCTGAGGCTTCTGATGTAGGGTCCCTTGGGACAATTTTGTGAGGTGGTCCCTTGGGTGGGGTTTGATCCCAGCTGGGCCCTGCTATTCTGGGGGCTGTAGAAAAACACTATAAACACAGTAAAGAACACTTCAGGGAGTACAAAGCTGATGAGTGTGTGTGGTTGGTGGGCACAGAGGACCTATGCAGACCTGCTACAAGCTATCAAGGCTAATATGTTACTGAGTTTAGTTCAAGGCAGACCAAGAAAGTGAAGAAAAAGAGACATGTCTACAGATAGTAATGGGGAAAGGGAGGCTGAATATATTCTAGAGATCAGGGTCTTCTGAGTACAGACAGCAGCTATTTTTCCTGAACCCACAGTGAAAGACTTGGGCAAATTCTCTCTAGAATTTTTAATTTTCTATCCACTGATTTCAGAGTTATTTTCATCTAAAATTGCAAGTCATGGTTCTTGGAGGCTGCTGGAATGCTAATAAGTCTGTGGAAATGCCTGTGTACACTGCACTTTTGCCTTGGACAGAGCATGAGAGGAGCCTTTAGTTTAAAGTTGTGCTAGTCCATTTTAAAAAAATTCTACCTATTTAACCCTTAGCACAACTCACATTTCTTGTCTCCCTTCCAAGGAAATTCTAACAGGTTACATGAAAGTCTGTGCTAAATGCAGAACAATAAAGGAAAGCAACATCTATGGATTGCACTTTTGTAATGGTTTCAGCAAACTGTCGGGCACAGAACTTGCTGTACTCTTAAAACAAGTCCCTTGTCTCCTCGGTGTTTGCTATTTTGCCCCAAATTTTAACTCTGCAATCTGGGAAGGAGGAAGAGTTAGTGAAAAGTGTAGTCTCGAGAGCTGGCTGGAAATTTCCAAATGTGTTTTTATTTTTCCCCAAATGGATTTTTGTGTGGGGAAAAAAGTCTAGGTTTTTTGGGTCACCATTTTTGAGGTTTTTACTGAAAAACCAAAGCAATTTTTTGTTTAAGTCTTAACATGTTTGGTTTTCAGGTTTTTGTTTTTGAAGAAAATTTTTGTCAAAAATTAAAACCTTTTTATTTTTATTGAAATTCTTCATGGGTGGGGAAATAATTTCCTGGTCAGTTCTAATAGCATCCATTGAGTGCACCAGGGGGAACTCCTGGGTTCTGTTCTGCCTTTGCCTTACAGTATGACCATGAGTAGGTGTTGGTTAACTTTTCTGTGGATGAATTATACCACCTGTGGCATGGGTGATAAGAGTTAGCTTAAGTAAATTACCGTATGGTGATGGAATGAAGCTTAGTTATTGTTGGCAAAGCACACAGAGATCCTTGGATGAAAGGGAAGTACAAAGTGCTATAATCAGTCATCCTCATCCTTAGAGACATAGAGCTGAAAGCAAAGCAACTGGGTCCAAAACTCTTCCACCCATTGAGTGTGAGCTTTGTCAGACTGTGAGCATGTGCTAGGGACAGCGCGGAGCAAGCCAAGCATAGTCTCATGTGCATCATCTAAGAGAACTGCTCAGCCCATTTTTGGTTTTGAAAGCAGTTTCTGAATGGCACCAATCAGTGGAATTGTAATGAATGTAACTGCGGGTGGAATTTTAGTGTTGATACTTATCCCAAGGAACAAAAAGGAATGACTCTGCTGTCATATCATTGTATATAACTCTATGCTAATCAGTGCTCCAAAAATCTGTCTGAAGGACTGAGTTTCCAGTGCTTCACTAGCTAGTGTCCCTCTATTCAGTAAGCATTGTGGAGATGTTGGATAACACTATGCTAAACCATAGGGGATGGAACTGTAATATATGATCATACTGTATAACGGCAAATAAGTTTCTCGAGTGAGATGTGGATTGGCTTACAGTTCATATGTGGACTCTGTGTGGTCTAGTAGCATGAGGGTAGGGCACGGTGATAGGAAGTTCTGCATTCTCATCTCAACTTTGCTACCAGTTGTCTTATCAAGAAACCCATTCTGCAAAGCAATTTTGAGCTGCATCCAAACTGGTCCCACTGTACAAGATTAAGGTATCACTGTCATCCACGTGCAACTTTGCCACTTCCAACTAACTGCCAATGTTATTAGCATGATATTATTAGCATGATTTCCCTATGGCATTGGGCAAGACATTTAACCCCTCTCTCTGTCTCAGTTTCCTCATCTGTGAAATGGAGATGATAAAGCTTGACTCACAGGGCTATTGAGGAGAATAATTAGCTGATGCTTGTAGTGTGCAGAAAATTGAACAATGCTATAAATCTGCTCGTTATTTATTATTACTGAAAGAGAATGTTAAATCCTCAGAGAGAGAGAGAGAGAGAGTGTGTATTCCCTCCCACACACTACCCCCAACACCTGGAAAAAAGAGCATGGAAGAGACAGAAAACCCTAAACTCTGTGAATTAAAATGCAAATGACATCTTTGTGTTTTTTCAGTTTAACAAGTCAGATAAGGAGAATGGTAATTTATTCTAGATCTATAAATAAACATTCTCCTGATCAAGCCATTCCTGTCTATTAAACTAGCCAGACATAATATGTGAAGAACACGTAATTGTGCGAATGTGTCACTATCTCAGATACAAGAAAAGGAAAAATTTAACAGGAGTTAAGAGTATTTAGGAGCTGGACAACAGGGAGATGGAAGGAAACAAAGAAAGAAACTTTAGGGATGTAGCTTTGGGCTTTTCCAAATTTAACGGGCCAGCACAAAAAAAGCATGCTGGGGAAGAAAGGCTCTTACAGGAGGAACACCCTGCATTGCAGATACTTAGGGGCAAGCAGGCTGGCATATGGGAAGGTGCCTTTGGGGAAAGAGCTGCTTCTCTGTATTGCATATAGGCACTAGTGTTTCCTAGCACTGCTATGGAGCCACAGTCCAGCCACTGTATGAGGGCACAACTGTGACAATACAGTTGTCTTACATTTATGGTAAATATCATACACATTCTCAGCCTTAAAGTGCACCCAGAAGCAATTTTCAATTGCCTCATCGATCAGAATTTTGCTTCTTTTGTTCTTTTAAAGTGGTGTGTGGGGATCTAAACACATGAATGTATCTATTCTAAAGAAATGTAAATGCATTAGTGTCTGTCAGTGCAGTTCCCTTTGTGAGGTGAGGGCCTGTCATGTCTCCATACACTGCTACACACAAGGAACCAACTTATTCAGTGGGAGAAAATATTTATTTATTTATGCCTTTAAAAAGCCAACATTCACCAGTTCCATAGTTATGTGCAAAACTTTTCTCTGGGCTCTGCCGGAAGCACATTTCTTAGTGATCCATGAAAGACCTCTCGTCATCAGGTTCTGGCTTTGCTGATTGCACTTGCTGTTTGCTAAGATTTCCTGCTTACCATTTCCAATTGGATATTATCAAGAAACCCATTCTGCAAAGCAATTTTGAGCTGCATCCAAACTGGTCCCACTGTACAAGATTAAGGTATCACTGTCATCCACGTGCAACTTTGCCACTTCCAACTAACTGCCAATGTTATTAGCATGATAAGTACAAAGCACAGTGCCTCATGCTCTGAAACGTGCCCAGAACCAAGAGTTTTGGAGTTTACACTTTGAAAGAAGCAGGATCAGTTACACATTTTAGCACCTGATGACCAAGACCACCTTGCAGTAATAATAAAGGTATGTGAGCTACAAGACCGAAGTCCTGCTCCTGTCAACACTGAAGCATGAATGTAATTTTACCCACACAGTTAGTCTCCATTTCAAGTCAACGGAACTACTTTTGGCTCTGGCGCAGCAAAGCATTTACTTTAAGGGAGTGAGTAGTTCCATCCAGTTCAGTAGGAGTACTTACTGGAGTAAACATATGCATGTGATTGTTTGCCATAAGATGTATTTTAAAATACACACCATGCCATTCTTGAAAACACATTGTAATAAAACATTCAAATACCATTTTTTTTGTCCAGTTCCATCAGCTGAGAGTAGGCAAGTCAGAAAGACTTCAGCCCAAACTTAAAATCAGCCTTGAACCCATTTAGAGGTTCAAAGATTTCTGCACATTCTTTATTTGTGCTTCAGATGGCACATAGGTGAATTTACTTTTTATTGTTTTATATATCTGATTATAGTGGGCTATCTCTTCTGAAGCCAGGGGAGTACAAAAAGAGTTCTTGGTAGCCACTTTTGTTGTTGTTTTTATGTTAACCTTTCACTGAGAAATTTCAGTCTACGAACATCACGATTACTAATAGAACAGAGGGCTTAGTAAACGTTTTTGACACTTGGTTTACAAAGTGATATTTTGCTGGTGCTGCAATAAGGCAAATGAGTCCCTGAGAAACCTACAGGGAAGGTCAGTGTTTGTTTTGGACTCATAGTGAGTGTTTGTTTCAGATCAAGACACGGGATGATTAGCTTATTAATAGAATGCTCAGAGATTTGGAGCTAGTTTTTAATGTTTCTGTAATATTAACCACGTACAGGCCCCATCCAAGATCACTTCTCCCTGATGCTAGGCACTGTACAGACACATATCAAGAATCAGTCCCTGATCCAAGGTGCTTCTGCATAGATAAAGGGTGGGAGGTGACAGATCTCCAAGGTGCCACAGAAATTCAGTGCTAAAGATAGGAATAAATGCAGGTCCCCTCCTCTGCCAGTGCCCTACCCACTAGATAATATTGCCTCTATGATCCTGGAAAACCATACATAGCTACAATTACTGTTTAGAAGTGTAAAGCAATGTGTGCCAAATGCAAAAGGATTTAAAATAAACCTGTGCTTTCCCATCAGTGCTGCCAATTGTAACTGCAATTAGCAGCATTTTTTTTTTTTTTTTTTTTTGCTTCCATGAGGGAGGGTGACATTTTTACTTGGCTTCATTATAAAGAAGCCTCCAGGGAAATATTAAGTCAGGAAGTAAATGCCAGCTACTTACAGGATTGACACAAGAGTACATCTTCTGAATATCTTATAGTCTGACAAATAAGATGACAAAAGCTAATGTAAATAGAACAACTTATACTCGACTCTGTTTTCTTCTTCTGCCTTGAGCACTTTCTAAACCACTAGAACCTGCTGATTCCCATCAAAAGAATGTATACCAGCTTAGTCAGAAGGCAAAGCCAAGCCAGTTAGCCCTTTGTGTCAAGCTGACTCACTAGTTTGGGTGATAAGGGGATGCCAGAAATAAGTCTTTACTTTGCAGAGTATTAACAGGAATGAGGATATGAAAGATTAACATGGGACTCTAATGGGGCTGGCTGAAAAAGTTTGGGTAGGATTCTCTTTTAAAAACATTAGCAGCTTTGGGCATGTCTTGACTGAATTGATACATTAATATTTAACACCTCTCTTCAACTTGTAGAGTGGGCATGAGAGGACTCGGTATGCCAGTTAGACAATGATGTTGTTTAACCAGTAGATGGCATTGTTTGTTTCAAAGCTAACTATAGCCAGGTCTGGTGAGCTTTTCGTTTTCAAAGAAGTGGGTCAGTAAGCTGGAAGAGTTGCTTCAACAGCCCTTAACTGTTGCTGTCTACTTTGTATTCTAAACAAACAAACAAACCAACTAACCAACAAATAAAAAACTAAGAGGAAAGCAAAGTTCCTTTGCCTTTGTGGCTTCTTGTCTTAATTTTCCATCAGGGCAATACAGCGAGGGACATGCCAGCTATAAAGTAGTACCTAGATCCAACACTACCTGAACTTGGGAAGTGTGGAGAAGAGTCAACGCAAGGTTGAGAGTACCTTTTATCTGGTTAAACTGCATTGAGTCTTGAACCAACTCTGCAATTTCTGCTGAGCATTCAAGATCTTTTATGTTTGTGAAAATTGCTAGTTTTGGAAAGTTCTGATCCCAGACTTAATTAAATCAATTTTTCAAACAGTCCCATCCCTCTTAATGAGAAAAGAAATCAGAATACTATTTGATAACATGCTATTTTTAAAATCTATAAATCTCTTAAAATCTTTTGTCAACCAACCTCCATCTCAAAAACCAAAGCAAAATAAAAAGTAACATGTTAATTGTTGTCTTTCTCTTTTTGTTTGTCCATCTTGTCTGTTGAGATTGCCCTGAGAAGCTTGCAGAGACTGCTTCTGTTCTGTGCTTGTACAGTGTCTTGCACATGGGATCCAGCTCCTAATCAGAACTCCTAGGTACCATCCTCATCACCATTATCATCTATGTGAAAATGTAACTTGGCAACTTCTTTAAGTGATTCACCTTTGTAGTTACAAAATCATCTACCCTGATTTGAATGTGATTGTATTTTTTCTATCTGGAACAGAATTCTGGCTGCCCATAAGCTATCCTGTCCTATGTGATGAGCAAGAGTCACCAAATTCAGTTTATGCTCTTCAACTCAAATTTGCAACTCAGGTTTCCCTAATACTCATGCATACAATCCAGTCTCACAACTGGTTATAAGGAGTTTAAATTCAAAGAAAAACCTGTCAGTAAATCAACACAATTTTTACTGAAAAGGTTGTGATCTGTTAATAAGTAAATTGCACACTTAATTATCCTAATTATAGTTTCACGGAACTAATATCATTGTCAGTACAAAAAAAGAAATCTCCTGAATTGAAAAAACCTTGATTACAGCTGCTGAGTAACACATCTTTTTTTAAAGCTTCCATTATTTCCAGTACATTTTGACTGGCATATACTGAAAGCAAGGATGAATGGAAGGTTGGCTATATTTACTATTGTATTATTAGTGCCGTAAAACTGCTTTGTGTAGAATAAGGGCTAATAATGACTGCATGGCTGATATGGTATTTGGCTTTTCACCTACATGAAATTCCTTGGGTTTAAGGAATTGAGCCAAATGCAATAAAGATGCCTAGCACATCTCAGAATGATTGATTGCAGTGTCTCTTTACTATTTTGTTAATGTATTAACATTTACTGCCTAATTACTCCCTTCCATTCATCTGCAATATGTAGAGGAAATCCTGTTTTGCTATAAAATACAATATATAGCACCTAGCGTGCTGTGCTATTGTTTTGGAGTATGTGTTACAGCGCGTTTTTAGATGGAGTTTTCACTAGTTAACAATTGGTATTTTTCCTGCAGGAATCAGATTGGATTTTTTTTATCATTAATAAAAGATAGAGGAGTTAGCTGAGTTTTATTCCAAGATATGATCTTGGCACACAAGCTGCACAGCACCCTCCTCAATATGGATAAATTCCCAAAGCTCCTTTCCTCACCCTTCCTGTGTTTGAATTCCTGGATGCAGTAATCTCTTTATGACAGACTCTGCATGAAGATATAATGCTCTTGATGGCTTAAGCCTGTTATGATTATCCACTGTTTGGTCATGTCTGGGGATATAGTAACTTATCTTCTACATTCCCAAGATACATAAATGTCAGCATCTATTACAGAAAAGTAAACTGAATCTTATAGCCCCAATTCAGCAGGTCCTTATTCAACAAACATTTAAGCATGTATGTAAATGTATGCTTAAGTGCATTGCTGTATAGGGATGTACAGAAGCACATGGTGAAATGCTGTGTTGAATTAGGGCCTAGATGAACAGGTGTGGTGATCACTTTGTTTTCAATGAAACCTGCAGCTATTAGTATAGTCGAGAGAAGAAACAAAGATTTTTTTTCTACCTTGTATAGTGCATTAGAGAAAGCAACACCATCTGCCTTAAAAACATTTATCATTCATTTAGAACATATTTTTTCAAGGATAATCTCAGTGAAATACAGACATTTAGTTTCGACAGGCATGCTGGGAATTCTATAAAAGCATTTTAAGATGACATTAGATAGTGAAACTGAGAATTACTGGCCATCCTGCAGAACTTCTGTGTAAAACAAAGGGAAGAGGCACAAATGTTTTGTGAAATCAAAAGATTTCTCCATGGTGCAGATTTCTGTGGCCCTGCGCTGCTGCAGTATTGAATTATGTCATTCAGGGACACTTATCTGCAACCCACAGCGGAGAGAATCTCTTTGGCCAATATTCCCTAAATGGCAATGTGTGTGGGTGGGTGTGTGGGTGTGTGTGTGTTTTGGAAACACTCCTAATATTCTAATTCTGCTACCATTAAAAAAACCCAACGACTTCACCGATAACATTTTGAATGAGAATTTAGAAGAATAAAAGAATAGAACATTTGTCCCTGTGTGTGTGTTGGGAGTCGGGTGGATGGAGAATTAGATGTTAATATCAACAGGCCCAGTTGACTGCTGTGTTACTACAGGCCTGTACTGGGTTGCCTGGAGTTACGTGCCTGTTTCAAGCTGGAAAAATGAATCGGGTCCAAGGTCTGATGCTGGCCTATGGCATGGGATTGGTAAGCAACATGCATACAGTGACAATGGGAGACAGCTGCTTGAATAACACAATCAGAGCAATTAACAGAGACATTTGTAATACATACTGACTAAACAGCTCCTTTCCCCTCTCGCTCGCTCGCTCTCGCTCTCTCCTCCTTTACATGCCAGGACTGAAAACACAAGGGCTAAATTCCATCATTGATTTCCATACCAGTTCCCCTCTGACTTCAGTGCTAGCTCTGCATGTAAATAAACAGAGAATAGCCTCCGAACCGGTGCTGAGAAAGGAGGGTGTTGCTGTTACTGTTTGTAGCCTGTGATGGCTGCCGCACCCAGCTGGATAGGATGGTTATCTGGGTGCAATATGCATAGAAACAGATGCAGAGAATGATTAGAAATGAGGCGGGAAGACACCTCAGGGACTGGGTCGGGGTTACATGCTTTCCAGTGGAGCTAGGCTGGCAATGTTCTTTCCTGGCTGATCTGGCAGCCACAGAGCAGCTCTGGAACACAGACGTTACCTGAGAAGCCATGATGTCAGCAGTTCTGCAGAAAAGGACACGGGGGTTACAATGGACAAGAAACTGGATATGAGTCAGCAGTGTGCCCTTATTGCCAAGAAGGCTAACGGCATATTGGTCTGCATTAGTAGGAGCATTGCCAGCAGATCGAGGGAAGTGATTATTCCCCTCTATTCAGCACTGATGAGGCCACATCTGGAGTACTGTGTCCAGTTTTTGGGCCCCCCACTACAGGAAGGATGTGGACAAATTGGAAAGAGTCTAGCAGAGGACAATGAAAATGATTAGGGGGCTGGAGCACATGACTTATGAGGAGAGGCTGAGAGAACTGGGCTTGTTTAGTTTGCAGAAGAGAAGAGTGAGGGGGGATTTGATAGCGGCATTCAACTCCCTGAAGCGATGGAGATAAGCTGTTCACAGGGGTGGCAAATGACAGAACAAGGAGCAATGGAATCAAGTTGCAATAGGGGAGGTCTAGGTTGGATATTAGGAAAACCTTTTTCCCTAGGAGGGTGGTGAATCACTGGAATAGGTTACCTAGAGAGGTGATGGAACCTCCATCCTTAGAGGTCTTTAAAGCCTGGCTTGACAAAGCCCTGGCTGGGTTGATTTAGTTGGGGTTGGTCCTGCTTTGAGCAGGGAATGGGACTAGGTGACCTCCTGAGGTCTCTTCCAACCCTCATCTTCTGTGATTCTATGACTTACAAATTCTGACTCTCAGAAATCCAGGCAGTAGATGTGTCTTGAGCTGAGCTCCTGAGCAGAAGCAACGTAAGCAAAAATTAAGGAAGCAAAGCACAGCTATTTAGCTAATGGAAGCTGTGGCAAGACCAGGAAACTAGAAGAGAGCCTGAGGGGAAGATGAGAATAACTGAGAAATAAGATGCGATGTGACAGGGAAAGGGATGAGGAACAGAAAGCGGCTGGAAACTGAAGGGGCAGGTACATAAGCGGACAGCACAGCATGTTTCTGGGGGAGCTAAATGAGCTTAGAAGACAGAGAGAGACAAGCGGAAAGAGCACTGAGTTAGAACCAGGGCCAACGGGGAGGGAGGCTGAGAGTGTGAGAAAGGAAGAATCTGGGCTTGGTTGCAATGTGTGCTTCTAGGGGGATTCTGCATAGAGCAGCTCGATGATGATATGCCACAGAATAAGCAGAGGAGGATGGAAAGCTGAGGCCATGTTTTAGCAGAATACTTAGGCATGTGCCTTAGTATAAGCACGAGTCGTGCCCCTGACTGAAATGGGCGTGTGCTCGAGCACTCTGTTGAAGTGGGGCCTGAGAGAGGAAGAGAGTGTGCCTAGCATTTCCCACCGTGGCTTACACCACTGCAGCTTCCAGTATCAGGAGGTCATCTAGTCCAACCCCCCTGCTCAAAGCCGCTCCCTAGGACTTCCATGCTCCGTAGCTCTGGGAACAGGCCTGTGACAATCTTCAGACGTGTGCTGATGTGTCTCAGCCCTGACTTAGCAAGACTTCTTTTAGGGACGGTAGGGGGGCTCAGTCTTCATCCCCTTCTAGCCTTGTTCTCTGCTGAGGGTGCCAGTCAGGACCACGCACAAACATTGATCTCTCCTTCTTCTCCAATGAGGACAGCTAAGAAAACTAATGTCCGAACACCTGCCATTGTCATAATCCTAGAATACTTGCCCAGTGGTGGGTGCAATTTCAGCAGACCATGAAATGTGTGATGCTGTCAGTCAGAATGCAGGCCTACAACCGAAGTTGAGATGGAGGAGGAGAGAAGAAGTGACCGGTGAAGGACAATAGCAATGCACTGTACGTGGTTAGTGTGGTAGAGTGATGCCACCTAAGGTTTGTACTAAAATATAATCAAATTGTACCTCCCATGCACAGCAATTACAAACTGTTGAGGGAAACTCTATTCCAATGTTAATCAGTGGAGTATTTCCTTTCCTACATGAGTCCTTGAAGTCTGTGTTCCATGAACCCTAACATATAAGGAAACAGAGTAATAAATGTTATGTGCTAGCTAATAGATATAACAGCGTGCATAAATCATGCTTCCCTATTGAAATTGGGGCATGTCCACGGGGCCAGGAGGAGAAAAGGGCAACTCAGGGAGATGGGGAATGGGAAGTAGAAACTTGTGAAGTCACTTGGTCAGACTGCGAATTTGAGATTGTCAGGATGAAGGCATGATGGGAGATGAGTTCTCCACATCATAGCTGAGGCACACTGATGCGAGAGTTAAGAATAAGGGATGCTTTGCCCATACGGTTAAGGCACCAAGGTGGGACTCAGGAAACCTAGGTTGAATCCTGACTCTGCCACGTTACCTTGTGACCTTAGAAAGTCACTTAATCCCTCTGTGCCTCAAAGCCCGATCTGTAAAATGGTGATAATAGCTCTGATCTACCTCATGGTGGAGGATAAATTCCTTAAAGTTTGTGATGTTCATACTGTGCTGATGGAGTGACGGGGTATATGTAGCTCCATGGATGGATAGCCACCGTACCTTTTCTGATGTCAGCCATGACTTCCTGCACTGCTGGAAGCTACTCAGCTGATGAGGGTGGAATGAGAACTTACATTGAATAGAATAGAATAGAATAGACTTTTCTATGGATAAATAATTTTGGCACTGTGCAACCCTGCATACTGCCACAAAAACAACCACAACAACAAAAGTGGATGGAGGGAATATGAGTGGTAGAGCTCTCTTGACATTGTAACAAGCCTCTGATAATGTATTGATAGATACATCTGGTGATTTTGGTATAATTATAGACATTTTTACTAGGAAAAGAATATCTAGGCATTTTATCATTAGCTTGTGGTCATTTTCAATAAAATTATAATAATAATGGCTCTCAGAGAAAGACACTAGGTATGGATGAAACAGCAAGGACACAACCCTGTCAAATTATTATAAACAAGACCTTTGGCCTCAAATTAGTACTTCGACAAAATGGAGCTGATGATTCCCAGTGCCCAATCTCCCTGCTTTCTGTGAAGTTGGGGACAGATGCTTAAGATTAATTCTGCAACATGGGATGATTTTTCCCCCCTCTGTAATAAGGCTAGAAGCATTTTCCAGTGAGTTCCGAGGAACTGGAAGGCACCAAGGGAAAAGGAATGGGAGTGCTGAGATCTTTCCCTCTTCATCTGACTGCTCTCCTCCCTTCATTCAGATCTCACTGCATAATGTCTTTCTACCCTGAGGTCCATAAAGGGTGAGCCAACCAGGACTTCTTTGTCTGATGACATTTTTATTTGATTTTTATATTTATTAAAACCTTTACAAAACTGTGAAAGCCTTGTTCTGTCATGCTTTGGAAAATAGGAGCATGGAAATTGCCAGCACACAGCAGACTTGTGGCCCATCTAACCCAATGTCCTCTCCCTGACAGTCACCAACGTCAGAAGAAAGTGCCAGAAACCCAGCCATGGGCAGTTACAAGATAATTTGTCCACAAGGAAAATCTCTTCCTGATCCCCAGTGTTTAAAAGTTGAAGAGGGAGGGGTTGTAGCCCTTCCAAAACTCTTATTTTAATGAGGTTTTTTTGTAAACCATTCTAGCTATGGATGTTCTCGTTATATGTGTGACAGTCCACTGAGCTTTGATGAGCAACTTTCCTCTGATCACTGAGATCCCTCTCTTTTCTCTCCACCCCACTACTTTACTGCCCTTCAGTGTCAGGCCATGAAATTAGATTGTTGGTGCTTCTGGGCCAAGGACGTTGTGCAACTTAAAAAGCACAAGCACGTTTATCATCCTTTAAACCCCACCCTGGAAACTCCCTCAGCAATGAGGCGTAGGAACCCGTGCTCTCTGTCATTGGTTTAGCAAGTGTGAACTGAGACCTCCATTGCTCTACTACTCTCTCTCTCTTCCTCCTACTACTCTCCTTCATCCTGTTTCTCCTGTCTGACCCCTGGACTGTAAGCTCTCTGGCACAGGGCATCTCTTCTCTTTTCCGCACACAAGGGACCCCTGATCCTGAATTGGGGTTTTAAGTGGCACAAATATAGTAACGTATATATTTGGTTAGGCCCCTAGCATGCTGTCCGGTGCTGTACAAATAATAAACACCAAAACTAATAATAACAGAACAATCCAAAGGCATTTTCAGGAGAACAGTTTATCCACTCACCTTCCCTGCATGTGCCCAGTTCTGATCTGCCTGCATCCCCAGACATGTGGTCATCAGTGGCAAGAGCTTGGTGACCAAAATGGAAAAGCCATGACTATCTATCTTCCACATGCAAAACAGAATGTGTGAAGGGCTGGGGTTCTCCCACACACCTTTTGCTGCTATCAGTTTTTCAGAGAAGACCCACGCTATCAGTTTAAACCAACTGGCAATACATTTAACATCTATCTGGCAGTTTAAGTAGTTTCAGATGCCAACAGTTTTCCTATCTTTTGACTTACCAGACTGAAATATTCCACACTATCCTCTAGGACAACTGGAATATCCAAGGACAGAATTTTGAGTTTAACTAAGTTTTAAAGAGCCCATGAGACAAATTAACTGAGGTCAGAGATCTAAAGCTGCCGAATAAACATATTGTCAGAGAGAAAAATAATGTGCATTCCTTTCCCCCTTTAAAACATTAAGAAGCTGAATAATCCATTGCTTCCTAGTCCCAGATACAGCAAGCAGTTGATAAATATTCATCTATCCAACTGGAAGCATTAGCCCTTGTTACTTCAAGTGGAACTAACTGAAAATTAATGATGGTTTTCAGAAAATGCAAGATTATATACACAGAAGCAATTAAATACAAACCTATTAATTATTTAACAGCTTGTTAATGAGTAAAATTTTAGTATTATAATTCAAGCTAGTTCCATGCATTCACTGCGGAGTTACTTCTGAACATACTGTTCTGAGACGAGTATTGAATTCAGGTCACAGGGAGTTAATAATGCCAGCTAAGAGCTTACACTGGGAGGGAAAAGGAGAGAAATGTTTCAGCTTTATGTCCAAGATGCAGAACTGCAGCAAAGTTCTTCATTTCATTCTCAAAATGTCTCCTGGCAGCCTTGAAGCGTTAACTACATTTATATGCCTTTGAAATCCTCATTAAACATGTATCAATGGGTAGAATTTGATTTTCTAATGTGAAGGAACAATTTACATTTAAACAAAATGCATATTCTTTGTATGGCTTTCACCTACTAGTTACCACAGGCTATGGATGACTCAAAGAGGTCTCTTCCAGCCGAAATAGTAGTGTGATAATCAACCTGGCCTTTGAATCTAGGACTGAAATTCCCACAGGATAAGAAGTGAGCATCTGTTTGGTAGGTATTATAAATGAGGCTGTGACCTCTTGTATTATTGAAGACCCTTTGGCGCTATTATTATTAAACATTTATATTTCACCAGTTCCTACTGACTTCAACCAGATCAAGCCCTATTGTGTTGGTACCTGTACTATCACTTAGCTTTCAATGCAATTGTATGATTACTGTCTCTTACTATGTGTTTTGTTGCCACTTCCAGAAATATTTTTAAAATGATTATGACACATGTAGGACAGTTTATCTGCCTATCTAATAATGTTAAAATGTTGCACTGTACTCCTTAATCAGGAGAGTGAGAGAGAGAGGAAAAGCCCAGGAAGTGATTTGAATTATGTCTCATGAAATATTTTTGCAATGCCTTTGTCAAGCATTAAAAATGAAAACTAATAAATATTTTCAACTCTCAAAAAAGGAAAAGCTGATTCCCCAATGCCTGGTATGGATTCTGGACTTATTCAACATACTGTTAAACTTAGCTGTTTAGTGTGAGTTCCTTTGATATCTTAGAAACAAAAATCTCCAATATGAAGATGCCCAATCTACGTAGATCAGATCTTCAACTGGTATAAATTAGTGTAGCTATGCCGATTTACATATGCTCAGGATCTGTCCCCTGGTATATTCCAGGATTTCAGAGAGGAGTAATTGTTCTAAGGGCAGTGGAATGAACAGATGCAATGTCTGCTTGTTAAATTAAATTAAACTGAAAAAGTACCTTTTTGTCCTGCCAAGAGATCCCATGAGACAGCAAACTGTGTCTTATCACTTTCACAGTCACTTGTTCTTTCGTTCCATGTCAAAACAGTTATTCTTTTGCAAAGTGCAGTTCTAGAACTGCAGAAAAAGCAGCCTTTTATTTTCATCCCTTGTAGGATTGGCAGAGAGAATGTGAACAAGGAATATCCTGCACAGTGAAAGGCAACCGAGAATGAATAAGAAAATAATAATAGTAAATCAGAAAAGGAGGGAGGGAAAATAAAGAAGGCCAGCAAAGCCCAAAGGCTTGTTGTTGTTGACAGCCAAGACTCAGAATTCACCACCAGGAAAGCCCTGTTGGTGGTGACAGTGGTGGAAGCTGTAGTGTATGCAGGGTTTATGCAGCTTTGCCACTCTAACCCTAGGACTGTCTGCAGTTTCCAGCTATTAAGGAAGGCGGATGGTTCAATGGTGAGGGTGCTAGCCAGAGACCTGGGTTCAGTCCTTGCTCACTCCTGTATCAACTTGGGCAAGTCATTCACCTCTTTGTCCCTCCGTTTCACAAATGGGGATACTAGCGCTTTGCATCACATGGGCTCTAAGGCTAAAGGCATTAAAGATTGTGAAGTATGGATATGCCATGGTCAGGAGGAGGAGGATGCAAGTATCTCAGATAAAAGCTACAGTTTCAATTTCTGGCTCTGCCACAGAATTCATGTGTGACTTATTCGCTCTTTTCCTCAGTTCCCCATCTGTAAAATGGGGATGATAATTCAGTTCTCCCACCCTTTGTCTGACTTGTCACCTGAGGCTAAATTGTAGATCATGCCTGAAGGTATTTATAGAAACTTATTTCCCCGTGTCTATTTACCTATTGTCCAGATCTTGTGAGATTTGCAAATCTTGGAGATTTGTAACATGGGAGGGGGCCTGTGTTACAAGTTTGTACTGGGCCCAAAAAAATTATGCTTGGGGCCCTGCGCATCCCTGACTCTGGAGAGCCTTGTTCAGTCAAGCCCTGATCTTGGCTGGGACCTCTAGCTGCTACCAAATAAACAGCAGTGAGGTTTCACCCATGGTAGATCGAGTCCTTCCTGTCCTAAGAGAACCACAGATAGGAAGGGACCAGTGCAGGTTCAGCAGTTGGCCACTACTTTGTCCCATCATTCCTCTTCTTTGGACCCTGCTTGGCTTTTGGCTTCGTCCTTCTCCTTGCCTCTGCACCAGTGATTCTCTTGTCAGCTCTTCAGTCAAGACAAACATTTCCAGCTCTCAGTAGAGTTGGGTTTGCCTTCTGCTACTCTGAAATGTTTCTTTCCTACCTAGTTTGTCATACGTGCCTTGAATGCCTGTTTCTGATGCCAGATGCTCTTCTCCTGTTGGGGGCCTCCAAATGTACACATCGCTGGTGCTGACACACTGTTTCTCACTTCCAAGTGGACTCTTCCCTCTTTAGTTGGATGCGTTAATTCCCTGCATCATATTGCTCTAGCTTCCTGTGAATTAGTGCAGTTGAACAGCCTGAAGGAGCAAGTTAAGCCTCTCCTAATTAATTACTTATGTCAATGGGAGCAAGGCAAGAGGGTTTGTTCTCTTGACTTCCCTCTAACGGACCTAGATTCTCTTTTTCTGAAAGGTTTCCTATATTTTTAGTGTGTGTTCTATTCCTGGCACCCACCTTTCATTAGGGATTTTAAGTGTGATTTTGAAAAGGACTCCGGGCAGGCCTGACTCTGTGCTCATTGAAGTTAGTGGTAAAACTGTTCGACTAGCCCTCAGCACATTGCAAAATTCCATCCTTTGTTTCTGAAGTGCTCTTTAGTCCCTCTTTCTGTGCAATTTATGACACCTGCAGAGAGAAATTTTTCATATGATCCTCCATCAGGAGACTGCTAGCCATTCTGAAGGCCCGTTCTGTTTGGAGATTGGTAGAAGAATCTTTTATTTGAAAGACAAAGGTGCAACGGGTGCTGCTGCTGACTTCTACAAACAGGCATGCACCTCTGACTTGTAAAAATTGCTGAGAATCACCTTATAGTGGTGGGTAAAGATTGCATTGTTTCTGACTCAGATCAGGGCTGGCAAAGTCCAGTCTGCTACCTGGAGGAGGCTCTTCAACATTTATAAGTAACTCCACCCATAGTCCAACGCATCCAGAATGGTATTCAAACATGTTTAAATTGGAAGAGTGTCACTTGGCTCACCATATTAGCACTAAGGTACAGTTCTTGCATTTACTGTCGTTTAGGGCACACAGAGATAAAGCATGTTTTAGAAAACCCCAAACACATCATTTTATTATATTGTATTCACATAGTCTCTCCCTCTGCAGTTCTCACATATGTTCTTCCTGCAGCCTACGAATGGAGGCTAACATTTGCATACATTCTCAATCATTTTTAAATATGTAATGTGTTATGTAAATAGGCTTGGCAGAATCTGGTTTTTAGTTTTACTAATTTTGATGGATAATACCAATGTTTACTTTCAGTATTTTTTCCAATTTTTGTCATTTTAAATTTTTGGTTCTGCAAAATTATGGATTTTAAGCAATTTTTTTTTAATTTTTATTGATTTATATGGTCACAGTTGTGGAAAATTAGGGGGTATCAGACAATAATAATGTAATGACAAGTAGATGTTGAAATTAAAAAGGTTAAAGCTTTATAATCATTAAAACATAAATTGTCAAGCTCACATCAAAATATACAAACTTTCTTAAATCAAACTTTAAGTTCTCAAGAAGCATTTTTCTTACATTGCCTATCTGTAAATTTCAGTTATTATCAACAGAAATATTTTTCATCAGTTTGTATGTATGTGGTGAAATTAGCATTTACCAATTTAAAAAACCCTCAGCCTTCCAACCCTGAATATAATTCATAATGGACCTGAAGCCTAATGAAATCAGTAGAAAGATTTGATTGACACCAGTGGATTTTAGATTAGATCCAATAGTTCTTCAATCTATAGCAACTTTCATCCAAGGATCTCAAATCATTAACAAAGTAACTAATTATGACTGATAGCATCCTACGAGGTAGGTGCAGTAAAAAATATCGCCTCGGCCTCCACTAATTAGCTTAAACATATGCAGAGAAGAGGCACAGACTTTTGCTAGAAACGTAACTGAATTCCAGAAATGTAAATTTCCCCAACCCGTCCCTTTCTTCATAATTCAGCTATACTGTTAGTGACATTGGAGCGTATGAAGGAACAGTCCAACACTCATTACTCATCAGGAGCTGGCAAGCTGCCATATGGCTTTTTGAAGAGTTGGCTGGGGTATTTTCACACTATTAAATATGCTAATTCCTAAAAACCAACTGCCTAAGTCCTTCATTTCCTTCATTTTAATTTTAGATCTTGCATTTTAATATTGTGCTTACAAAATACCTTGGCCCTGCTTCTGTGGTCACGGCTTAAGAGTTACAGAACCGAGCCAAGCACCTGATGGCTAAAAGAAGAAGCCATTTTTGCCATTGCACACGTGCTTGTTTTACATCTCCTGACACAGGTGTGTTGTTAACACTCTGTGCCAGCTGCATGTGGGAGAATGAAACATACTCCAGGCTGAGTCAAAGTCAGTGCACTAGGCCCCATTCATGGTTTTAGATTTATTGAATCGTTTCACAGACCATCTCCAGGTCCCATTTTGGTCCTGGATGCACAGTAGGTTTTGACTGCTTCTCAGGTGGTGGTGCTTGGGAAGAGTTGGATGCGTGTGTTTTGTCTGAACCAGGCAGCTGTAGGCACAGAAATAAACTGCCCTCTGGTCCCTCTGAGCTGTCTTCTGGTCCCTCTGTGTTGCTGCACTGTCCTAGTCGGCGTTCATGGGCTGAAAGGAAAATGAAACTGGCTAGAGACTGAGTCTCTGCAGCGTGCAGTGCAAGCTGCACTAATTATGCCTCTCTCCCTGTTGGGAAACCCATAGACCATGGGTGGTCTTGGTATATGTTGTACTTGCAAACAATATTGGATAGGATTCTCTGCTTCACCAAATGTATGCTCAGTCAAGCCCTGAGGCAGTCCATCAGTGAAATTGGTCCCTGCTCATGACTTTTCTGCGGCAACAGGACTGCAGAGGGTAGCAGGAGCTCTACACCCACTCGGAATCTTGACTCCAGGGAATCCCCAGCTCGTGGGACGCAGCCAGTCTCAGCAGCCTGACCAGCTCAGAGAGAGCCGAGCAGGGCTGACAATCTGCCCCATTAACTCTCGGAGCGGTAGTTTTGAAGGGGGATATACGAATCCCAAAAGTGCTGATTTTCCCAGTAGCCTGAATTTGATTTGTTGGGGCTGCCAATTCTCCCACACAGCACAATCCCTGTGTGCACAGTAGCTGAAGTACAGCGCTCGTTCCTCCAGGGTTCCAAAGGTATTGCAGATAAGCAGCTATTTTGTGCTTCTCCTGCATTGGATTTATACACCCCTGCACTCTCCCCCCCCCCCCCCTTAGTTCATTGTTTTAGGATGAATGCTTTATCCCTCTGCTGATTCGTATGATTTAACTGGTGAAAAGTTGCAGAGGGGAACTTTTGCATCTGACAAAGTGGGTTGCAGCCCACGAAAGCTTATGCCCGCAGAAATTTGTTTGTCTTTAAGGTGCTACAGGACTCTCTTTGTTTTTATGATTTAACTGTTTGCTTTCTCCACTGCTCCATTTCCAGGTGTATGCCTAATGGATTCAATATGGGCCGATCTTGCTTTGTCAAAGATTTTCTGCTCATCCTGTTTTGCTTTATTTCCTGAAACTCTATTCTAAATCTGCTGGGTCAAGCCTTTTTTCAGCCAACGTGGAGTTGAGGCTGAATTTTAAGAATGGTGTGTTTTTAAAAAATAATTACAAATCTGGAGTTGAGCAGGGAAGAGGAAATGGAGATAGCAGAAAAATGGTTGGAGACAGTGTGGTTACTTCTGAGTGCAGGTGAGAAGTCTTTGACTCACGGAAGAGTTTGTGTGGAGGGAAACACCTGGGATTGCTCGGTAAATGGTGGAAAGGCAGTTTAAGAAGAAGAAAGACAGGTGGTAAACTACTAGGAGAAGTGAACAAAATACACAGCGGCTCCCGTCACATGCTGAAGGCAAAGAAGAAAGGGGTGACAGATTATCCACAAGGATGGAGTGATTGAGGAGGAGGTTGTGCCATAGTTTGCAGAAGATCCATACAATTACAACAAAGGGATACCATGGACATCGAAGAGAAGCCAGACAGTTTGATTCAGCGTGCACAAGGACAGAGTTGTGTACATGGGGTGTGGGGTGGGCATAAGTGGCTGCTGTGCTTGCTGCTAGATATGGGATACAGGAATTATGAAGCAAAAGGAGAATGAAGTGAGCCGCAATCATGGCAATGACACTGCATGTTGTAAAGTAATTTACCATTGCCTCTCTAGAGACAGCAATGGATGGACCAAGAAATCTAGGTCACAGTGATAAGGTTTAATAAGCGGCCAGTAACTGAAAGCTATAGAGTTAACATTTCAATACAGGTGAGCAGAATCCCTATGTCTGGAGCACTAACTACCTTATCCAGTCAGAACTGATCTTTGAGGAAGAAAGGAGTTAGGCTTCTGTAACATATTTTTAAAGTTTATGTCATATCTCCTTTAGTGGTTGGTGTACATAGAGGATAATAGCCTACCATTGCTGTCAGCAAATGATGCTATTGCTTTAGTTCGAGTGCTAGGGAGTCTGTGCTTTGGTGCTGAAGGTCTCAGCTACTGATAGCCCATGGATAAATTTGCTACTGCTCACTCTGAATTCCAAGCTCTGGCATTTTGCAGCACTAAATTCAAGTACCACCCCAGGCTGAGAACTCATCAGTGAGTTTGCAAAATGAATTCAACCCCTCTCAAACAGGCAGAGGTAAGCCCATTTAAAAAAAAAATAAATTAAAAAAAAACTTTAAAATTTCCAAGTGTTTTAAAGTTTCAGAACCAATTTGTATAAATGATGTTTTCCCCAATGGCTTGATTGCCCATGCCTAAAGGAATAAACATAGGATCGTATTAATGGAAGTCTATAAAGATCATATTATAATTTCAGCAAACAGGAAAACTGTCACACTGTAATGTGAGCAATACAAAAATTATGAAGGCCATAATGTTGTTAGAGACAAATAAATCCCTTTAGCATCAATGGGAACAGACATGCAGATTTTTCAACGTCTCAATGGACATCTAGATAGTGAAACAGTCCAATGTATTTTTATTATTTTATCAATTATTAACCTAAGCCTGTTTAGCTAGATTAAAATTAAAAGCTATATATATATATATATATATATATATATATATATATATATATATATATATATATATAGCTTTTAATTTAATTAAAAATATATATATAGCTTTTTAACTTTTAATCTCTAAATTATTGCAAGAGTGGTCCATATACACAAGGACAGTGACCATATTCTGGAGAGGTGGTAGTCACTGGGATTGCCGTGCTTTCATTGTCCTGCCTTATCGCCACTTCATAGTTTGGCCCTGAAGAAGTGCCGGTTTTCACAGATATCCCTATACATTTGCATCACTGCAGGGAGTAGACTGTTGCTGCAGTCACAGCCATTAGTGAAGTGCCAGTGCCTGTGGTCAGCCCCAGTGAAGACTTAGAGCAGCCAAAATTCTAAATCTGAAACCTTGTTAAGTGCACAACGAAAGGCATTCGCAGTGCAGACCAAGGAGTGCTATTCATCCTGCGAACCCCAGGAACTGCTGCATATTCTTGCATGCCACCTACTGGCATTTTATTAACTATTTGCATATGTAGAGACATCTCCTTCAACAATTCCCAGAGTGATCCTGACATGCAGGAGTAATGACATTGTTCCAGTTAGGTACAGAAAACATGGAAGGCAATGAGGGCATGACCAGCACAGAGCTACAGGAACAAATTCAGCACGAATGGATATGACTACCACGAGTCAGCTGAATGGTGACCCAGAAGTAAACGTTCATCATAACTGCTAAGCTTAATCCAGCCTGAATTTCCTATATTCCAAGTAAAGTTCTACTAGGGGGAAAGTTTTTAAGCATACAAATACCTTTGGCAATGGAACAAACTGCCAAAGAAGGGTTATGGAATCCCCATGGCTGAGACTAGTCAACCATCTCTCTGGAATGGCATAGGATAGCAAACACAGTTAATTCCATGCCGCGAGTGGAAAGAGAGACTGGCTGCCCCCGCTGAGATTGCTTCTGTTTCATCCTCAATGATTTTAGGAGACAGACATCCACTCCAAAGATCTCATCTTGCAATGAGAATGTGTGTCACTCAGCCCAGTGAATTGGTTATGTGAAGAGTGCAGTCAATTTCCAGTGCTCCAGAATCTTCTCCTTTAAAATAGACCAGGTATTCAACAGATGTATAAACCTGGACTAATGTCACAATGGCCATTTAGTCACTCCCAGCAGTGTTTGCCATGACTCTTGGCCTGGGATTAGGTCTCTGTTGTAAAGTCATTCCTAGCACCACTTCAGTTCCTTGCTATTTCTTTTATTATATTATCATAGTACCTAGGAGCCCCAGTCATGGACCAGGACCCGACTGTGCTAGGAGCAATACAAGTACAGAACGAAATGTCCAGTTGTTATAGTAACGTGAGGGTTGAATGCACCTTACTTCACTTCTTTAGGGCTCTGGGAGCTTTGCCAGGGACTATCAATGGGTGCCTAATCAAGACTTACCACGTAGAATATCAGAGAATGGTGAAAGGGACATAGTTTGCAACATTGAAGACTATACAGAAGACAACACTAGGAAAGCGTACTGTAGAAAACAGTCCCGCACAATGCCTGTGGATATGAACTGAGTGTGGCCTTTAGAGGTCTTCCTGTCACTGAACTTTCTGATTTGACTCCATTCTACCTTTAGCAGCTCTTGGCTTGGTGCAGTATTAAAAAACTGCTCTTACATTTGATTGATAGAGAGACTAAATGAAGTCAATGAAATTACACTGATCTACATCAGCTAAGGATCTGCCTGGCATGCCTCTAAAAGGGCTGGTCTCAAATGTATTTGTTATTTTTAAAAAACAGTCAGGTGTGATGCAGAATATGAGCAGAAAGGACAGGAGGTTCACTCCAATTGCACCAGCCAAGAATATTTCAGAAAGTGGGTGGAACTTTGCTGATTTCGTCCAACCCAGGAGCCAGCCCGTCAATATGCACTTTTAAAAATGTCCTCTAAACTAAAAGTAATTAGTGAAACCTCTTGGGAGCAGGTGTTTCGGATCTCTCAATGGGAAAGCTTCCTGCAGAACTCGTATCGATTTTAGTGCTTTGGCCGAAACAGCTCCACTTTGCACACAACAGCAAAAGCTGGTGCCCTCTTGAATTTACAGCTTTGAAGCCTGTAGCTTTAATCATTTTTATCATCTGCTCTGATAATATATCACTTGTAATGACAAACCTTAAAACAAGAAGCCATCTTACCGTCATATTTCTGACCTATTTAGTATCACACATCAGGAACTTTATTGTATTATCCATTCTGAGAATTGTCCAAACCAAGAAACTTAAAGGGACAAAAGCAGTCATTGTACACGTAGGTCTTGTAGCATGAGAACAATGGGTTACATCCTGAGTGACTGTACTCCTATAGCTTTTACTTGAAACACTGTATGTTTGATTCCGTATGTGTGCAGCTGCTCCAGTGTTCCTACCCTAGGTAGCATCGAAGCATAGTTTTATGAGGAAAGCCTTAGTTTTTAACAGTTTTCAAATCAAAGAGATAATTTAATTAAACGAATCCCTCTGGATCCTCTACTGCAGCAGCTTGTGGCAGGGGAAGAGGATGGTCTCTCTGCATTTTATTGCTGTCAATGAGCACGTAGGATCCTGCACTCAGATAATCTCCCCTCCCGTCAGTCCCACTCTGATACGTGTAGAAAATTATGACTCATTTTTGCTGAGTGGCATTGACTGTTTTGAGTAAAGCAAAAGGAGATTGGGGGAGGAGGAGGGACATTTCAATGCAAAACCAACCCCCACCCCCTGTCGTTTGTTTAGGAAACAAGCCTCCATTTGGATCCTGCTGTGTGCAAAAGGAACAGACGCCCGGCACATCCAGGAGTAGGTGACAACAGGGCCGCATTTGACACTCACTGAGGAAAAGAAAGCCAGGTTCCTCTCTGCTATGGAGCTCCACTGAACCTGGCTGCCTGCGGGGCCTCCACTGAGCTCAGCTCAGGCTCTTATATGACAGACCCCCAAACAGGAGACACATTGGTCCACATTGCTGCACTCTACACCTCTTCAGCCAACAGATCCCAACCCTGTCCTTCACCATTACACCCACCCCTCCCTATGATGAATCCTTTGACCTGCACCCAGCTGTGTGCTTTGCAGACTCACTACCCCTCACACTGAGGAAATTGTCACACTGGCTGGATCGGGGGGCCCTTAAGGTGTACTCAGGAGCTCGGATTACTCCCTTCTACACCAGTCTCGCGTTGGGTGGATTGGGGGGAGAGCATTTATGATATTGTTTGACATCAGTATGTCAAAATCATAATAATTCATGTGAGATATGCCGTGTCAGGTACTGTTAGAAAGGCTATAATGTGCTAAGTAAGATGATAATGTTTATGTTCATGTGTTATATGTGTAAGGGAAGTTATGGATATGTTTGAGATATCTGTATTTCAAATTGTGCTGTCTGGGACACACCCCAGACAGGATGGCTGCAGAACAATAGCCTGCTTAATGGCCCATTAAGACATTCCCAGGTGCAAGGGGCCCAGGGGGAGAAGCCAGGGATATACCTGATGAGTCACCAGGACTTGCCCATGTCCATTTTGGTTCCTGTAGAATTCCACAAGCAGCATGGCAAGGGCCAGAGGACCTTGGAATCCATTTTGTCTTCAATCCTGTTCAGCTTCCAGTCATCTATCTACCTCTGGACCAAGCCATCTGCAACTGAAGCTGTGAAACCAAGGACTGAGACCTATCCAGGTACTGGGTGTGTACCAGAGGGACTATACAAGCCTGCAAACACCACAATTCTTCTAGAAACCTGATGTATATGGACTTTCAAATCATTTGTATGTATCTGATTGCTTTAATCCTTTAACATTTCTCTTATTGTTTGTTTCTTTCTTTTATAGAGACTGAAATGCAGTAAAGGGGGTTGTGTGTATTTGTGTATTGGCCTCTTGATAACCAGTGTGGGGAATCAGAAGCACTGTTTGTGGCTGGTTGAAAAGCCTGACTTCAGTGTCACCCACCAGTGTTGGGAGAATCTGCTCTCCTTTTACAGCCTGCCCTGACCTTGGCATTTTCAGGTGGCTACCCTAGACACAGAGGGGTCACCGACATATCTCTCATTGGCAGTCCTCCCCCCAGATCTGCTCTTGTTACTTCTCTGTTCCCACTAATGGACCCCGAGTGTGGCTCTACTGTGACCCTCTCTCATTGGGGGCGGACCACAATACGTCAATCACTTCCACTGCCTCCCAGGATGGTTTCTATTTCTCAGAAGACACCCTGGAACTGGCTGGAAACTTTATAAAAAGAAAGAGACATTGGGAAATACTCCCTGATAGGACTACAAACATGCTTTCGGTTCTTGTCTGGACATGGCCATGGCCATGGTCAGAAAGTGGGATACAGCATTGTAAGGGAAGGGCCAGGGAAATAAAATATTATGCTTTATCCCTGGATAACTCCTCATCTCTAAAGTGCTTCATAAAAAGTAACTTTTTAACAAGGCAAGCAATATTATTCCCCCACCCCTCCGCCCCTGCCTCTTTTATTATTTTATTTACTATTTTTATGCTGTCTCATTTATAGCCATTGATTACCTGAGGTTCTGAGCATATCCACAAAGATTAAACTCATAACACAATTAAATATACCTGGAGACTGTACACACAGCTTTAATTATCACTCACCAGTCGCTACTAATCATCAACAATCAAAAAATCCCCATTTTCTATATTTACAGAGTGGAGATTCAGAGTGAGTAAGGCCAGTCTTTCATTGCAATGGAGGCAGCAAATGCTCAGCACTCTGAAAACATGAACATCTGAAAATGGGCACCAAAAACGAATGGGTAGCTTTGAAAATGTTGCCCTGAGTGTCTTGCTCAAGGCCACACGGGGAATCCAGGTCAATGCTGAGATTAGTGCTCTCAATCCTACCCCACATCTACTTCTGTAAAGCTGACATACTTCCAAGCAGTTGAAAGGCAGAAAAGTTAAAGAGACAGGCCCATATTTTTGTTTTGCCAAACCCTGGCACTTTTTGCAATATTCCAGAGTATTTCAGAGCTGGGGTGTATGCCAGTGACAGCCCTTTCTCAGAAAGTCTCACCTACAGCTCCAGAAATTCTCAGCATTTTCCCAGCCGGGAGAGGAGCACACACTCTTATGGAATTAGCCTCTTTGTGCCAGTGGAGTGTATTGTCCTTCAGGCGTTAGATGGGTGTCTCTTTGCCTAATGATTTTTTTAAGCAGGAGTTAAGTTCTTAATGTCTCGTGGAGAGTGCCGGTGAAGTGCACTCTTCTTGCCAAGATCTCCTTGTGCTTCCTACCAAATGTTAATTGCTGCTAAGGTTTATGGCTCTATGGTGCTGAATGCACACCCAGAACCATGGTTGATTTATAGCTCTGCAATGTTTAATTGCATCAGAGTTGCTATATAAATCCCAATTCTTGCTGCTGCTAATGTTCAGGCCATTTAAAGTTGAATAGAATAGCTGTAAATGGCTGCCGGGCAGATACCCTGGCTTCCTCTGCTAGCCCTGAGGGAGAGAGACTGATTAGATCAGAGCTGACATCTAAATGACATTAGATTACAATAGACCAAACCAGATTGGAATTGATGCCTGTTAATTATTTTTTTTAAAGACACTTTAGTGAGAAGTTAACCATGAAGATGCACCAGCTAGTTGATCCAATGATGACCAGAGGGAGCTTTTAACAGACCAGAGACCCTAGAGACATTGCATTTGCTAGGTTTGAAGGGTTTTTGTTGGAAGAGGTGGGGTAGGAGGTTAGTAGTACCTCTGGGTCAGTTGCATTTCACTAAGGCTTTGCTGACTAATATGATTTTGGGGAGGTGAACATCATACCCCTTTAAAAATGGCCCACTGAACTGTGCATGGAGGTTCACAGGGTAGATTTTATCTTTTCTGTTGTTCCTAGATGACTGACCCTACATGATTTGTCACCACCCCTCTGGTCCTGGTGCTCTCAAATGTCCAAAGTATAAAACGTCTGCAATCCTGTTCAAACAAAAGAAAAGGGGATGACTTTTCCCCAGCTAGACAGTGCAAATCCTAAGCCACTATCTGGAACTATATTTTACTCACGTAGATTGTCATAATGTGCACCTCCACAATGTAGCTTTGCATCAGGATTTATCTTCCTGTGAAGATAAGATCTTCCTATGAAGCATCTGGTACTAGAGAAATGTCAGCAGGGCCCCCACATGGGCCCACTCTATCTCGGTCTGGAGGCCCTGAGGGCCCGGCCCAGGCTGCAACCCTCATTACCATAAGGAAAAACATTTTCATGGCTCATGAGATTGTATGTATGGGATGAGGGACTGTGGTATGTGGGTGGGTGGGGACCCGTGTTACAAGTTTGTACTGGATCTGAAAAAATTATGTTTGGGCCCCGAATGTCAGAGGCAGGGTGCCAGCCTACGTGCACCAATGGTCTGATCCAGTCTGTTCCCACGTATAACATTGTCTTAACAGGAATAACATTTTCACTAGCCTCCGTTTTAGGAATCAGCATTTCTGACAAAGCTAAGTTATAGAATAAGAGTAAGATCACACCAGGTCTCTGTGGAACATGGGTAAATTTGGCTCCGACCTGATATATACTGCATAATAATGTGGTTTTGCAAATTCTTGTCAATGTCTTAACAGGCATTCCTGTATCTTGACAGACACATTTCTTCCTAATAAGCAAAAGTTTGTGAGAGCTACCATATAATATTTCTGCATATGTTGCAGATAAGGAAAATATGTTCTCATTTTTAGAAAGTAACAGATTGTGTGAACAGGATGATATGAGGGAAACATTGCAAACATTTTGCCAATATGTTTGTTTGTATTTACACGAATCCTTGCCCAGTTAATGTTAGCCATCATGGTTTGGTTTGGAACTGGACCATATGTACCCATCTGCCCACACGAGCAGAGAGAGATAACACACTGAGATTGTGGTAACTAGCAAGTCCGCATCATGAGTGGGGGCAGTCACATTTTCAGTTTATTGTCACTTACTGGCGTCAAGTGAGATGGACAAACCTTGTCACTGCATAAAACACACCCTCAAGCTCCAACAGCGTGTGCAGTATTGTGCTGGATCACGCCACATTACACCAGGCAACTGCAGGTGATATCGACTCCAGTAAGCGGAATGCCTCACACTGCAACCCTAAGAGTAGCCAGTCTTCTGCAGTGCATTTTCAAAAAGATGCATAGTGACATTCCCACTGATGTCATTGGATCTCCTCCTGAGGTCCTTGCTCCGTTCTGACTAAGACAAAAAAACCCAACGTATACCATGCTCCCATTTCCTGCTTTTCCCCACACCATATGCTCCCTTTCTATGTACATCAACTTGAATTCTTTCACATCCACAGAATGTATTACTTACCTCAGCTTTCTGATTATAACTATATCTACATAGCACTCAGTCTATACAAATCTAAATGGCATCTGTCAATCTAAAAAAAAGACCTGCCAACAGCTCCCCTTGCTCACCCCATCAGAACCCTTGCTAAATTCACCACAGCTTTAAAAAAAAAATCAGGTCACTTTTTTAACTTCCAGTTTACAAACAGATGTGCCATAAATCTCATGAGAGACTCTTTCCTCGTGAGATTTCCAGCCCAGTCAAGCACCCAAACTTAACTCCAAATATCTTGAGGTTCCTCTATCACTAGTCTATATCTGCCTGAGACCATGTACCTACTGGAAAATCTAAAAACCTGACGGGTCTGTTAACCAGACTTCACAGCACTGTTTGCTGCTATTATTTTGCATTATCTTCAGTTAATTACTTTTACTGGCCTGCCAAATACCCTAGTGTTTTCACAAAGCTAAAAAAAAAAAGGAAGCTTTGACCCTTCCACTTGTCAGTGCTATGCTTCACAGCTCTAAAAATAGGGCAGCTTTGACAGAGGAGAGATATTTTTGGAAAAGCTAGTTATTGCAGCCAATCACACATCATTATTAGAGCTCCTGCTCTGAGACTTCTTTTAATTTTCTTTTGCACATACATTTTATGAAGTGCCAAAAAGAATTGATGCATGACCTTGAGAATAGGCGACACGTTAGAAATTCTCTCTCTTGAGATGCCCTTCCTGCCTTCTGCTCCTTTTCAATGAATGTAAGTGGGAGGGAAATATAACTTCCAAAGATGCTGCCTGCCCCCAATTTTCTTTGGAAGGCTCTATTTCTGCTCATATAAAGCGTAAATTACATGTCAATATCCAATATGACATGAAATATAGGCTGTTGGAAATTTTAACCAGAAAGGCATATCACACCAAATCATAAAGTATAGTTGAGAATATCAAAGATGGCAAAATATATATCTGTATCTATATATTTGCAAGAAGATAAAGCCCCACTCGGCTAAGTAAGCTCAGTAAATTCATGCAAGGTATCAGGACTGACAGACACAGAACTCCTTTGTAAATAACTAGTCTATGGAATAGTTCATTTCGGAAGGTGACTCTACGCCGGTAAATTATATAAGGTTACCAGACAGATATGCAGTTTTGGATATTTCACTAAAAGAACAATTACCATAAGGTCATTCTAGTATCTCTTATATTTCATTAGCCACCTCCTCAATGGCTTTCATTATACAGCCAAGAATCCGTCTGGTTAGGATTTATCCATGTTGCAGTATGTTGTGATCATGAGTAGATCAATGTCTCTTCCATTATAGTTAGAATCCATGAGGCACTGTTGAAGTCTTGCTCAGCTGGAAGTGTGATATGTCATTACAGAGCCAGCTGGAGATATCACAGTCAGTCATAGCACTGGTTTCATTAAATGCAGGCCTTTTTCTCCTATGGTTCTGATATAACTGATAAGCCTCTTTGCCAAGCCCCAGTGTGGCCTCTGGCATTTGCAATGAAGCAGTGCCCAAACAAGGCTACGCAATCAAATGTGGGCAGTTGAATGTCCTCATCATCTACTTTTTCCAACACTAAGGCTAAGGAAGGCCACGGCTATGAGCATATTCCATCCAAGTTTGTTTTGAACTGCCGTCTGCGCCTGGTGTGCGGTTGTCTGGATGGATTTATGTGCCATGTTATACCATTATCTCCTTTGCCATCCATGGCCTCTCTCACCATGCATTCTTCCACAGAGAACTATTTTAGTCAGTCAGTACGAGGTCATTCTAGCCACATGGCCAAACAATTGTTATTGGCACCCTTTGATGAACGTAGTCACACGTAGTTTCTACTTTTCAGACCTCTATGGATGTCATCATTCTTTACTCTATCTAGTCTTGTCACACCTACGACATGGAGCGCAGGCATCTCGTTTCAAATGTTGGCAGCTTTTGTTGTAGATGCTTTGCCAATACCCACATTTCATAATCAGAAAGTAGTGTGGGTACCGTAAGCGTTATATATAATCTGGTTTTAACTGTCAGTGATGCTGCTTTAAGGTTTCCCATGTTTTAAGTCAAACGTGAACATTCTGCTGGAAGCAGCTATCTCTTGGTGATATCATATTCATAGTGGTTGTCATATGTCATGATGGTACCTAAGTAGCAGAAGCTGTCTACTTGCTTGACACCTACACTGTTAATGACTAGTTTAACCTGTTTCTGGATTTTTGATGTTATCATTAGCTTATTATCATTTTGTTCATTCATTCTTAATACTTGTTCTCTGGCTGTTGAGAACAGATTAGTTGCTGCTCTTTGGTTATATTCCTTTGTAGGCATGATCATTATGATATTGTCTACAAAGGCTAAGTGATTGATAATTTGCCCTGATTTCCTACAGCCTTAATCAATATTACTAAGGGAGCTGGACAAGATGTTTTCTTAGTATACAGCAAAAATACTGGACTGAATATGGACCCCTGTTTAACTCGTTTTCATTTCAAACCGCTCTCTCAGCACACTTGACTCTTACTACGTGGCATGCTACTATGCTATACAGACTCTGTAGCATTTGAATGACCTTGCTGCTAAAACCATGCCATTTGAGTACTTTCCACAGAACCTCTCTGTTAGCAGAGACAAACGCTTTCTTTAAGTCAGCAAATGTGCAAACCAGGGGTTCTTTGAACTCAATGTGTCTCTCCAAGATTTGATGAAAAGCAAATCTCTGATCTACGGCAGAATGTGCAGGTCTAAAACCAGCTTGTGACTCAGAAAGGATTTCCTCTGCACTTCTTTTCATGCAGTTGAGAATCACTCTACAGAACACCTTGGTAGGAATGCTAATAAGACTGATTCTTCTGAAGTTATCGTCATTTATTTACAATTAGATGTTGCCAATCTTCAAAGACTTCACCCTTCGTCCAAATTAGGTGAAATAGTTTGCAAAGGAGCATAACGATGCCTCTTCCACCCTGTTTCAACATTTTATGCAGTATGCCATTTGGACCAGGTGCTTGCTGTTTTTATGGGGCCTGATTGTGGCTTCAATTTCTGCTACCAGTATGCATTCTTCTCCTTTGTCTTTGCTGCCTTCACAGTTTATGGCTTCCAGGACAGCTGAGTCAACCTGACTGTTCCCGTTCAATAGCTGATGGAAATATTCTCTCCATCTTTTGAGCTTTTAATCTTTATCTACTCTATGATTGCCCTGAACATCATGAAGCTGACTTGTTATAGGTGTTACATTCTTTGATGAGAATCTATCTTTCTGAAAAAGCTCTCTTGCATTACTTTTTTTAAAGTGTTTTTCAAGCTCTTTGCCTTCTTTCTCAAGCCAGTCTTTCTTAGACTTTTTAACCATTCTTTTTAGTTCCTTGTTGAGTTTTTTCTATTTTTCTTTTCTCCTCAGGGCACTCTTCAGCTTTCAGATGTTCTTAATATTCTGCCTTTTTTTCTTCTTGATAGGTTTTTGATCCCCGGTGTCAACAAATCTTTCCTTTTTGGATACAACCTCATCCCTAAAATGCACAAATCATCTTAGTGAGTCCTGAAGTAACCATTCGTGAGTGCCATTACCCACTGGCAAGGGCAAAGAGAGGGGTGCACAGATTGTGCAGGTGTAACTTAGGCATCTGTTTCTGTAAACATGGCTGGAAGTTTTTTAAAACATAACAAATCATCCAGTGCTCTCTGCCTGTTTGACTGTAGAAAGAAGCCCAGCTGTGCTGGTCTTTCTGCTGTAGACTAATAAGAATATAGAGAACGTAGAGAATTTTTTGGGAATGGGGGTGGCATGAAATTTCTAAGATTGCTCCTTGCCTCCCATGTTTACCACCACCATTCTCTCCTTTAGGCTTCAGGAAGTGGTACTGATCAGCACAGCTGTGAGCAGGAGTCAGTGAAGAGGACACAGTAGCAATGCTCAGATACTTAGGTACCGGCAAAGCAAGGGAAAATGGGGGAAGGCCATTTTTATGTTCAGCATTTCAATTAAACATTTGGAGACACACATTGGATTCTGTATCCCTCTTCAGATATATGTAGAGTACTCAGCATGCTCACTGTGTTTGTGCTCCATAAAGGGGAATGAAATCTTTTTCACCAATAGCACTAGGATGTGTTTATGGCAGGGCCAACAGCCCCTAATTTATGGAGTAATAAACAGGGAGAATGGATAGGTTATAAAAGTCAATTAGCAAATGAGAATCAAACTAAACAAAGCCCGGTGAATTAAAGGCAAGGAGGCTAATTTTCAGATGTGCTGAGCACCCACTACTCCACTGAAATCAGTGGACTCAGCAAATGCTGTCATGCAGAGGCCCCTGGCCTAAAGTATCCAAGGTGACAAACATCTAACTCAGCCTGTTACATAAAATGGCTTATAAAAGTCAGCAAAAATTGAAGACTGGAAGAGTGAATTAATTCCAAACACCACCTGGTATGTGAGACTCAGGTTCCTGCTGTCACCTGCTTCCTCATGTATCCTCCTTATTTCTTCTCTTTCCTATCTCTCTCTTTGCCTCTTGTTTAAGAAAAGTCTGGCTTAGCCAGCCAAGACTGCTTATTTTGCAGTACTGCTGTGAGTACCAGAGAGGTAGCTAAAAGCAATGCTCTGAACAGCCCAATGCTGGTACAAGTTTGGGATGTCTCAGTGGTAGATCAGGCCATGTGCTGAGCTTGTGTTTCTCCAGCAGCGAGGTTGCAAGTCAGAATCAGCACCAGAAACAGAGGCTGCGTTTTCTCTCTCTGCTGTGCTTCACTCCCCTCTCTGGTATGTGTTTGTCTCGTGTTATCTATAAGGAAGCAGGACTGGACTTCAACAGCAGCAGCAACACCAAGACCTCCTGCCCCTCCAAGCTAACTTCTTCTCTTTTCTCCAAAAGGACAGGTAATATCATCTGTAATACCACCTAAAAGATTGTCATATGGGGGGAGGAGATCCCTATAAAGGGAAAGAAGAAGTCTATTAAAATGCTTAAAATCCTTACTTAATACTTATTTCAAATTCGTTAATGTTTTTCCTTTCTTTACTTTAATAAAGGTTCAAAAGATTTTTCAGTGGTGGTTGTTGCCATTGGGCTAAATCTATATTTAAAGGTGACCAGCACACATTTTTAAAGAGGAAAATCCAATCAACTGTTTGTAATACTAAGTTGGCAACAGATCACAGGCCAGATCTCTAGCTGGTGTCAATCAGCATCGCTCCGCTGCAGTCAGCTACGTTCACCAGTTGAGGATTTGGTCCTACCGGTGTAGATTTTTAAAATTGCATGTCAACACCTTTCAATATGCAATAGTTGAAAATCCTTTCCTATTCTGTTTACTCAAATCACTGCTTAAAGTGTACGGTGAGAGAAAATCATGAAATCCAACCAGAAAAATTATCAGCAAAAGATGTACAAAAACTGAAAAGCATATTTCTTTCTATGTAAAGATGTTAGCTCTGATCTCTCAGCAGAAAATTCTGCCACAGCTGTTTAATAAAAATTGAGAATGCCTTGGATGTTTCTTTATATGAATTGAAATTACTACCGCTTTTCATTGGAAATGACATGTCCAAATAGTTCTCAAATTTTGAATATGAGTATTCTTCTGTAGAGTCAATAGACAAGTGTTTTGGCCTAGATAGTGCAGTGATGCGACAATGACAAAATCAACATCTACAGATAGAATCCCTGCATCTGAAAAAGGTGGGTTTGATCAGGCTTCAGTTCTTCAGGGAATAAAGCATTAAACTGAATCTAAAAACAATCCAACACAGTCCGATCAAGATCAGTGGAGGAGCAAAAACTTCTTTTAAGGTCAAATCCTGAAGTCCACTTCCAGTGTTTCCTTAGGCAAATCTGTCAGAGAAACCAATGGGAGCTGTGTTCCTGGCTGAATTTGGGTCATTCTCTTGGGAAACCTGTTTGGAATAATGGGCTGAGGCCTAGGGATGGAAGAAATACATTCCGTTTCAGTTTGCATACTTTGCTGCTGCTTGAATCTCACGTTGAGTTTTGGATTTGAACAAACTCTCCCTCCTCTGCCAAAGCCAAGAGATTTGATGGGGTTTTGAATGAAAGTAGAGAAGGATGGTGGAAATGACTGTAAATTCAGAAACCGGGTTCGGTCAGATGGCCTAGGAACCCTGGGAGCTTCCAGCCCATCCGAGTAGAGCTGCGAGGCAGGAATTCTTTGATAAAATGCTGGATGGTTGGTTTGTTTGTTTTTTGTTTTTCTGAAAAATGCAGATTCATCAGAACTGAAACTGTTGGTGAAACAGTGTCAAGTTCAGCGATATACCTGACTCTTTTTTTGGTTTAAAAAAAAAAAGAGAGAGTGAGATTTGAGATTGCTGAACCAAAAAGTTTTGTTTTTTTGAGTCAAAACAACTGTTTTGAAATGTTAGTAGATTTACACTTTTAAAAGCCTGGTTTATTTATTTTTTTTTAAAGTAAATGAGGTCAAAATCAAAACAAAATTTCTCAATTGACCCAAACTGAACGTATTTATTATTTAAACAGTTTGGTTTGCAAATATTGTTGAGATTTTGACTTAGAGATTTTGATTTAAAATGGCTTTTCATCATTGCTATGTTTTCTGCATCCATTTTGTGCCACTGAACCAGATTGTGCATCTCTTCCTGTGCCCCCAGGGACATGGTCGCGCCCACTATCCCTCTAGGTACGGAAGCCTCGAGTCATCTGTGTTAGTTATTTGAAGAGGATCACTCTGGAGTGATGCACAATGGTGCTTCCTGAGCTTGCTTTCTCTGCAGTGTGACAGCCCTGAGCAGTTAAAGGAGCAAAAATCAAATAAGGCAGATCAGGAAAGGCTGCTTGCTCCCCATGAATCACTGGGCCTTTGCTCACAGCATTCGCAACCTAAAGGAGTAAGAGAATAGAAATGGAAGCTAGGTCTCCTACTTGGCTATGCAGAACATTTCATGGGGCCTCCATTTCCCATACTTCGGGGTAACAGAATCCACTCTCTGAAACTCCAACTAATAAGCCGCACTCTTTGAAAAGTATGAAACATTTTTCTTGAACATTGCTAATTACAAAAAGTTTAACATTATTATCAGAAAACATGTGGATAACTTTCTGACCAGTTCAACCGCTGCTAATGACCACAAACACTTTGCACTGATGCATCCAAAGATCTCAAAGAGAGAAACAAACGCAACAGGTAGCAAAATACAACGTAAAATCTCCTCCACAACCAGCCCTACGACAGGCTCCGTGACTGCAGATCAAGTATGTAAGAGTGCTCTTGGCTTTCCTGTCTTTGTCATGGAAGATCATATTTTCACAAAGCTGAAAGCTTGAGTAGGCTGCACTGTAAATACAGAGACCTCAGGATGCAACTAGCATCACCAATAAATTTCAAGCATACATTTTTCATATCATAAACGTTGTGTCATGATAGCTGCTGCATCACATTGCCAGGATATAATGTTTGCAGTGTTAAAAAAAGGAAAGATAAATCTTCAGAGATGCAGCTTCATTATCCATGTGGCATTCAAGAGTAATTTATGCCCAACATCCTAACGTGTCTCTCAGCAGGAAATTGTATTGTTGGTTCTCTGACTCACATCCACTACAGCAACCATGTCAAAATATACTGAAATAAATGGATTTGACTTGAGTTTTCTGCATTTTTATGGCCAGTTTATCAATACGGGTGAGATAATACAAATTAAGTTACTTATCTTTCACAGAAAAGGGAGGGAAATGAATCTTCAAAAACTTTTCAGACAAGCAACTCATACTAAATATGTAGTGATCAAACGATATACACAGACCTTATCAAATCTGGCCTGAGAATGGCTATTCTGAGTTATTTACAGTAGAAATCAGCTTTGCTGATTCTTTGAATTTATATCCCTGTCTTTCTCATACTATCTTACTTCTTTGGAGAAAACAAATTCATCCACTCAGTGACAGACCCTGCTGCCTGCAACACTTACTAAGTTGGGTAGCCTAGGTGGGCATCTTTTTCTGAGCTGCCCATTCGCACAGCCAGGAACCAAATCCTCCAGTGTACAAACGGAAGACTTGTCCTTCCTAGCAACTGTCTGCTAGGTCAAATAAGATGTCAGTATCAGGTGGCAGAGGTCATTCAGGAACTGGGAGGGAGAGGGAAAGGTTAGAGCCAGAGGGATGGACAGAAGAGAAGTACAAAGATAAATGAGAGAAAATAATAGCAGTCACAAAAAATGAAAGAAAGGAAAGTAAGGGACCATATATGAGAGAAAGTAACTATATAACTAGAGAGAGCAATATCTGCACAGCATAAAAAGACACAGAAGGAGAAATAATTAGAAGATAGAAGGAGAGAGAGGCTCATGTTTCCAAAAGTGCATACACATAAATGTTCACTTATTTCTGAGCATGCTCCATTTACATAAGCACAATGTCTGGTTCCACTCAGGACTGCAGACACATAGACATAGAAGCGTTCAGACAGTTCCCATGCTATATACGGAGTTTGTGCATTCTGGACACATGTACATGAACAGCTTTGCACATGAACTTGTACAAATTTGAGCCAGAAAAGTTTAGCATAACATAGAAAGGAATGAATTGGGGCGGGGGATTCCTTTTCTAAGACGTTTAGTAGACTGGGGAGATGTATTTGACCCCAGCAAGAAATACCGTGTATATTTGATTTGTATGTTTAATCAAAAAGTTAGAAAGGAAACCTATCTAGAAAATGTAATCAAAGCAGTATATCCTTGTACAGTTTGGGACATAAGTAAGCTTCAGGGACTGAGAATGATCTGATTAGAGAAGGTAGCTCAGATGAGAAAAGCTGTGGAATTTTAATTTTAAGAGAGGGAGAATTAGGAAGGGCACAGGAATACGGTAGCAAGCTAAAGACAAAAGGCAAGAGCTGTGCAGGGACACTGTGGAGCTTGGTAGGTGGCAAGTGTGCACTGAGTCCCCGAGACAGGATATAACAGGGAGCAGACAGACAAGAGGAAGGCTGTGTCTGTTCATTTTCCCACTGAGTCCTTATTCTTAAATCCTCCCCTGAGAGGAAAAGTTAGCCATGCTCCTGTGAGACGTATTTGTGGGCTATTTCCTTCACCTACTCCTAACTCAGAAGAGCCCAGATTTGCTAAATTTTAACTCTGTACTTTGTGCATAAATCTTGCAAGGCAGTCTGTGTCCTTCATTCATTTACTTGAGCAGAACCTTTTGACTCTTCAGTCATATCTACCCCCAGCTCCTCTATCCCCAGAGATTAGCTGCAGAGAGACACAAAGCACGGCAGGTTATGGAGCAGGCAGGGAGAGAGTAAAGACCAGATATTTAAAAGATCTTGGAAAATCCTCTCTTTTTTTCAAACTATTGGTTTCCTGCTTTTCTGTGGTTTCTTTGAAATCCTCTCCTGGGCATTCTTGTGTCAAGGTTTGAGGCTCACTCTCGCTCTCTTTTTTTCCCTCCCAATTCAAATACCTTCGAGTTCCTCTAAAGAGCTCGATGGAGAGCGCTGTAGGTGCAGCCAGGTTTACCTCTTGAACTCTCAGGGATAATGCTTCAGCCCTGATGGTTTCTTTTTTCCTACAGTCAAAAGCCAGTTTTATGGGCAGCCTGTCTTCCCCAGACAGGCCCAAAAAATATCGCAGATGGTGGTTTAGAATTGCTTAGCACTCCAGGGCCCGTGTAAAGCTGGGGTGAGCAGCCAGGCCTCTCTGCCACTGTGTAACTTTGCACTGCCTCTTGCTGAGCCGCAGAAGAAAATGTACAATCTTATTTGTGGCTCCTTGCAAGCTTGGAAGCTGTGCGCCTCCCGCTGACTGTACCAGAGCAAGCCCGGAAGGAAGCTTCACTTCTGCCAAGTTACCAAACTTGACAGAACAACAAGAAAGCAGAGTCAGTTGCTGGAACCTGGGCCCAGACATGAACCATCTTCAGCCAGGCCAAAGGGAGAGAACAGCAATGGAATTTAATATCTAGATTAGCAGAGCAACATTGCCAACCCTAAGCATTAAAAAATCATGTTTTTTTAAAAAATAAATAAATATTGGGTTCTTTTTTCAGCATTTAGGATACACCTGGGTCACAATTTCACACTATTCTCCAAAACCAGGAGGGCTAGAAACTCACATATCCCCTCCCCCACCTGCCCACCCCAGAATTCTCATGAAACAACATAACTCTTGGAGCTGGAGCTTTAATAAAAGCACATAAGTCTTATGAAAACCAGTGGGATTTAGGCACTTAAATGCCCCAAGCCCAGATTTTTAAAAGGTGTTTAGGCATTCCTGTACTCAGGGCTGTGCCCTCTAACAAATTCAGTTGTCTATAGCTCATTTGAAAAAGGGATTTAGTCACTTAATAATCCATTTTGAAAATGAGATTTCAATTGCTCAACGTGTAAAGTGTTGCGACACCAAGCACAGCAATGCCTTTAAAAATCTGGGCCTAAAGTCCCTTTTGAAAATGGAGTGTAGGCTTCTAATTCACTTAGGCATTTTTGAATATTGAATATTGTATCCATTCACTCTCTTGCAATAACCACAGTGGCTATTGGCCGTTCAGCAAGGCTGGGCTCCGTTATTCCCAGTTAGGGATGGAACCTTTTGTTGAAATGTTCCAGTTAGTATTAAGTTGCTAATGATAAGGATGCAATAAAAACCCAGTACAGTTCTCAGGTTTGGGCCTCTAGGTCTAGTTCAGAAAGTGTATTTAATAGAGGACCACTAGGCAACACTTTGAATGATACAACTTTATTTAAAAGGAAAATGACTAGTTAGCAAGCAGGCCGGCATTTACCAGGTTCACAATCATCCAGTTAGACTGACACTCAAAGATGAAATGGGTGATCAGTCCACTGGCAACAGAGTGAAGCACCCGGCCGTATAATCATGGAACTCAACAGTTCTCTTTCGATGTTAACCAGAGCTCGCTTGCCATTGAGCAAGGTGACTCCTTTTATAATTCATTATAATACTAATTCATAATAAGAAGCCCCTCACCATAGTTATATTTCCACCACTTGCACGTTATTTAAATTAACATCTGCACCAGTGTCCCTCCCATACTATCCTAGGCTTTTAATAAAACAGTCACAATTCCCAGAAACACTCATTAAAGCCTTCATTGATCCAGTTGAAACCAAAACATAACTACCACATAACCTTGGGTCATGTCCTTGCTAACTTCAATTTTCCCATCTTACTGTCTTCAATTTATCTCTAATTTTCTCACACTAGCAACCTCAGTTTCCCATACTCCTCTGCACTTAGGCTGATTTAGGCCCCAAACCTAATTGCTACATATTTTTAACCTAAACCTTTAGGTCACAGGGATCAGGCCAAAAACTCTACTTGCTCACTTGCTTTCAAGTTCTAATTTCATTGCCAGCAGAGTCTGAAGAAAGGAACCCCACATCAGATTAAAAAACAGCCCCATAGAGAAAACACCTTTCACAAAGAATAATTGCTTTCAATAGAGAGAGTAGAGATTTTTTTTTCATAAGCGTGTTGCAGTTCCCTTCAGGCTGTGAATTTTGAATAAAGATACTTAGTGAAAACTGAATCCTTGGAACCTTAGTTCAGGTTAGTTGTATTGCGTTGAACTTGTTTTTATATATCCCAGTCTTAATGGGGGATATCTGGGAATTTATTCCCATGGAAAATTGTTTTTGCAGCCCCAACTCCTCTGTCAGTCAGAGAGAAAACAAGCTGCGGTTTGGACCAACAACTTTTGGCTCTTGTTTTCATTTGTTTATGGATCAAGTAAACACATAATATGCATCTTTTTTTTTCCTGATAAATGACTGGGTAGAGTCAACAACAAATACCTATTGCATAGAGGACACATCTTTCTGAGAGTGTGTTGGTAAACAGAATAGCCAGCCAGCAGAGCAGCTGCTAGCGTCAGACCATCTGATGCCCCAGATGACAGCATAGCTGCTGTTTAGCCAGAGCAATACTCGCCACAACAGCTCTCTGTGTTTCCTTCTGTTACCCAGTTTTCATGCTAAACTAATAAATGTGGTGCAGGCCACAAGTTGGCTCTGTTCACAGTGTTGTTGTAGCTGTGTTGGTCCCCAGGATATTAGCGAGACAAGGTAGGTGAGGTAACATCTTTTATTGGACCAAAATCTGTCGGTGGAAGGGGCAAGGTTTCGAGCCACACGAAGCTCTTCTTCAGGTTACATGTTGTGTGTCGCAGTCTCAGCTGAACCAGCTGCTTCTTGTCCCTAAATTCTCCCCAACTTGGGCTTTCCCTGGGAATCCCCAGACCTTGCAAGATTTGCAAAGAGCTGAGGAAGGCCAGAAGAAGGCATGCAGGGCTCAACTCCCCCCGGCCCCATATACTGTTGGTTGCAGTAAGAACTGGTATATTCTGACCCTGCTCATGACGCTGATCACAGGTATCTCATGGTTCCCTTGCACTGCATCCTCTTGTTATCTCTCATCTTATATTTAGAAGTAAGGACTTTTATTATATGTGTGTAAAGCACCCAGCAAAAAGAGGCCCCCACTGGATCCTCTAGGTACGGCAGGAATAGAACCAATAAATAATAATGGTGTTGCAAAGGAATGATACAAAAGGGGATCAAGAGAATAAAGAGATGCGATGAGGAGGAAAAAAGGAGTATCTGGTTGGCTTGGGAGGGAGAGTGAGAGGGAAAATAAAGGGCAGAGGAACTTCACTGGTGTTTTTAAAATGTGAAAAGAAAACTTTAACCCTCTCACCCAGAATTTCAAGCAGATTTCAGAGATACTACAAGAGGAAGAGCAGGAGGTGACAGATTCTGACCACCCCCACTTGTCATCTGAAATCAATCATAGCCGAATGTTCCAGAGGGGTAGCCGTGTTAGTCTGTATACAGCAAAAACAACAAGAGTCCTGTAGCACCTTAAAGACTAACAAATTTCTGCGGGCATAAGCTTTCATGGGCTGCAACCCACTTCGTCAGATGCATGAAATAGCCCAGTTTGTCATCTTATTTCCTAAATCTTCCTATTAAAAATGATCAGCTGGGGGCTGTTATTTATAATAGAGCTGCATCTTTTGCTGGCTGCTGAATGAATCAATCCCTGAAAGGTGGAGGGGGACTATTTTTACAAGTAATAATAAGAGGTGTGAAATAATTGTCCAGGGGTCCACGAAGCATCTTGGATGAGATCACAGAGCAGCTAACAAAGGTAGGCTTAGCTGGGTTTAGAACAGCCATTCCTTCCAGATCGAGGGATAGTGCCGTCTAAATTAGCAGTGTAGCAGAGCTGTGCTGTCCACATTTGTCTTCATTGTACAGGATCAAGCCTACCATCCTTCAGAATAACCTACCGGCCTTTTCTCTTCACAGAGCTTGCTTTCCTTTGGCAACTATTCAGCTGGTCACTGTAGATTTGAAGCAATCATAGTGGCATTGCTACCAGGTCATGGTGCCATGCATTTATAACCGAGAGCAGGGGAGTACAGCAGAACTGAGCATCAGAGAAAGGAAAACTCCCAGAACCTCTCCACTGGAGCTAAAAAGCAGGAGCAGTTTGTTCTCCAGTGGGTGTATGACAGGTCTCTGTTCTTGTTGCTCCTTCCCTGCTTAGCAGCTCTCAGACCTCTTCATTTGTTATTATTCTTTCTCCTTTGTCAGCATTTTCTTTGCTTTTCATTCCCTAACTTGCATGGTTGCTAGGAGGTTGGAGAAACATTTTCAAAAGTGCCTAACCCTAACTTCTCTGAAGGTCCAATGGAATGATACAAAGGACTGCACCAGCACTAGGAGAGGCAATAGGGAGCTAGTTATTTAAACACATTTTTTTAAAAAAAAATCTCTTTTGAGCATCTTCTATGATCCTTGTGGGTTATTTTCTCGGCTTCTCTGGCAATCACGTTCCCCAGAATTCTCAGGTGCTAGTGTTTGTGCATGTGGAAAAACAGCTCCCTGCTCTGGCATGCAGAGTGAGAGATCTTTACACATTCGAAGCTGCAAATAAAAGTTGCAAACTTCTGCAGGAGAGATTCACACATTTCTGAGTAATCAGAACGCATGACAAATCCCAAGCCCTCCGGATTCTGTTGGGATATCCGCTGCATCTGGGAACATTGCTTTATGCCAGAACATAGCTAGGTATTTTACAATAACTATGAGCTTTTCTGATATTCATTGCAATCTAAATAACAGCTAATAATTTATAGCAATCACTTTTATATACAGCTCAGAGTATTAACTAGAATGGTATTAGCTGAGGATTACAAACACCTTTTTTCATTTAGAAAAACTACAGTGTATTCAGGTCTGTATTTTCCTTGCCCTTACATTTTGGTTCATTGTATCATTGTACATGTTGTTTATTTCTGTTTAGCACTGATTTACTAATCATACAGAGCTACATTCTGTCCTAAGTTCCACCCACCAACTACTATTAAAGTCAACTGTGCTTCCACAACAAAATATACGTAATAAAGTTACTGTTGTCTGTGATACTGAGTGGCTCTTGGGCTATAGGCATTGCAAATTGAGGAGCATCCTGAGTGTGTCTTGCTTATGTCTGGGGGCAGAAAAAAGATTGGGGAGAGAGTGTATAATTTGGTGAATTACCCTACCAGGCAGGATTCAAAGAAGAGAGATAAGAGTGGAGAGTACAAGCTCCACTCTGCTAGATATGCCATGTGCCCTGCTTCTTCTTAACCCCCTCCTTGCTACTAGGAATTTTCTAGGCCATTTTTATTTATTTATTTATATTTTTAGCTGACTCTCAGTTACACATTAGATTTCCCTTACAAGCACCTTGTGGCCAACATTTTCCTTCCTGGGTGTGATTTGTCCCCCCGTCTGGATTAGTCATGAAAAGCTTGTTGCCAGGGAAGGTTTAATAAAACTGTATCTTCATTCTCAAGGGTCTAGCTCGTAAGCATAGCAGAGTGGAACATATCGGCTTTATTTATTCTGCCATGTATTGGCTTGACCAGCTCCTTAAAGAGTCCTTTCTCTTTGCTGCAATTTTGTACAAACACTCTTCTCTCCATGGGGCCTCATCAGCTTTATCTAACCAGCTCCAAGACTACCTGGTCTCACAGTGAAGTGATACCAGCCTCTTAAACACAGTGTCCCCATTCTACAGAACTGTTAGAATTTACTAACGGAGTTTGGAAGGAAGAAAGTTATTGCTCTTGCTTTTGTCTTTGGCACAATGTTAGGGACACAAATGGAGGCTCTGAACACCTCTCAGGGATTATTAGAAACAAAAATACATTGGAAGGAAAACATGCCACAAATGTGAACCTTTGTGTATGCTATAAATCTACTACATATTGTATTTTTCTTCTCCAAAACAAAAGAGACTGCAGCAAGTAGAAGCTATTATTGCTCAGATATTGTTTAAATATATCTGTTGGGAGATGCTGCATGAAGAGGAGAGACAATAATTGTCCTGACACAAGATTTATTAGAGAAAGTTGGCACCGATATATTTGTAGTGAACAAAATGTTTGTAGAGATTATACCAGATTTATAGTGATTAATAATGGATTGGACATGGCAGACATCAAAAGGTTTGGCTGCCTTGCAGTTTCTGTATTGGATTGAGTCAGAATAGAAGATTAAATTCCAGTGTTTCAAATAACCTTTTACTAAGAGAATAGTGTTTTCTCTTGAACAATGGAAAGAAAACAACAACTAAAGTCAGTATATTTAGGGAAAGGCAAGGCCTGGAAAGTTAACTGATAACAACTGACTAATGAGCATAGAGCTGTGTGCAGTGTTTCATACCCCCAAGCACAGAGAACTTGAAAAAACAGTCTCTATTTATTTAGGGTGAAAGTATTCTTTACCTTGTGCACCCACCCAGGGGAACAAAGAGAAGGCCATGAGTCCAGTGGGTCAGAATGCTGGGGGGGCAGGTAGGTAAGTGGCTTTCATAGGGCTGCTACTCCCCATCAGTGCACATGAGCAGGGCGTGGACGCTTAGAGGTGGAGAATGGGCATAAGCTTGGCTTTTCATCTCCAACCCACCCCTGGAGTAGCCCAGCTGCAATCTGCCCTTGACTCGCCATTGTCCGTAAACTGCAATGTAGCCATTATTATTTCATTAGATCTCTCTCTCACTCCCTTTCTCTCTCTCACTCAAAAGAGCACTTATCTTTATAACCCAGGTGTCCTTGACCTTACTTAAAAATACCCACGTCAGACACAACATTGAAGCCCAATTACTGGATAACAGTGTCATTCAGTATAAGCTAACACCCTCCTGCTCCATCTATTCCTCACCCTTGCAATTCTCCTCTGTTTTCAAATGCTTGGGGAAAGAAATGTGATCTTTGCAGCATGCCCTGTTGGTCATCAGGTTTGGGCTATTTTGGACCAAGTGTGAAGTGAATTCCAAAGCTGGGATGCCCTACAGAGAACTTCCAGCCAGGAGGCCTCTTCTCACTTACAGCAGTAGGGCTTCAGCTCCAGGGTCTCTCTTGATCTCACCTGGGAATAAAGCCCATTCTGCTTCAACATCAGTCTTTGTCTGTAGTTCTTTCTCCTTTTTTTAAATTGCTTAAGCAACATTTCCCTGAGAACAAGCTCTTTGCTTTGAAGAGTTCACCAGCTAAGGGCTGCTGCTTCTCCACTCTGCAATCTGAATCCGTTGTTTGTGGGGGGGGGAAGGGGGAGAAAGGGGACCAATGTCCACTTCCTACCCGGAAAAGCCACCCTTTCAATAAAATCCACTTCTCCAGGAGATAATACTGTAGGCTTTGTGCCGGCCATTCTTTTTGTTACTGTTCAAGACCTTTTATTAGGTGCCATCAAACAGCGGCATTGCACTGCCCAGCTAAACTTAAAGCTAACCAAATAAAATAATGAAAAGTTCATGTGCCATTGAGAGGGTGAAGAGGCTTTAAACTCTCTCAGCTAGTACAATTGCAAGTTGTATTCTAGAGGAAAAAAAGGGAGGGGGAGTTCATTGCCACCAATAATGAGGACAAACTAGATGATCCATTTCTTTGGGATAAATGGAATTACTCTTGATTAAATGGGAATAACTCTGACATTCTGAATGTTGTTTATTCATCCATTAATTATGAGAAGGCTGCTGCTCAAACAAAATGAGGCACTCACACACCACAATGATGAGTCGGAATCTCAGGATCTTCGCAGATAGAAGGATTAAACAAGGATAAAGAAATGTGGTATGCTCCATTATATTGCAGAACCTATGTTATATATAGCATGTGTGCTGTGGTCCTTTTTTAAAAAAAGATCTTCCTTTTTATATGGCTACATTCTATAGCGTGATTTTTAAGCATTATATGTACAATCCTTCTCCATGTACATTCATCTGTTTGCGTCTAGGATTGTATCTTTCTCTGCAGTTAGAAGGTCCCTAGAACATTTTGGATAATACTATATGCTAAAGAGTAAACACGTTATTAAGAATGTAATTACAAGTGACTTATTTTTACTCAGTCTGTTTGCGATAAATTAGTTATGCACTGTAGCCGATTGCTGTAATTGTATATTTTCTGTTTACTTGTTTGTTACTTATTTGTTGGAATTTGTTATAAACTTGTGAAATGTCTGAACTAAAAAAATATAGGGAGAATCTGACTTACTGAGAAGTAACAGACATAGAAATGTGTTTCATCAATGATAGATTGTGCAGTATTAATCAAACATTATTATATGTTATGGTTGGGAGGCATCGTGCAGTTAATGAAGATGTTTTCTCTCTACGCTATTATCTTGTTGCTTGGAAGATTTCAGTAGGAGTTCTAGTTCTGCCTACCAACCAGGGCTTATGGGATTTGCACCAATCCCAGTTGCCATGGAGAAAGTGTTAGATAGATTTAATACATCTGTGCGAATCTCTCCCTGGAGTTTTCCCATGACAAGTTGGACTGGAGGTAGCATATGAGAAGTGATAATTTTCAAACTGTATGAATAAATGATTGATTGAGCATGAGGGGTGTAAACAGCTCTTTGTGCCTCAAGACAGCATGTGACAAAGTAAAACAAGATTATTAGTGCATCGGCGAGACAGACCCTCTTACTTAGATGCTCACATGTTACCTATTCCTCGATGGACCTGTGATGCAGCGAACCATTCTGTTTGCTGTGGGCTTGTCCTCAGGAGAACTATCCTCAAATTGAGACTCTAAGATGCTCTACCAAGGAAGTGAGTGTGAGTCATTATCCTAACACGCTTCAGGATCTCTGCATCTTTCTGATTAATAACAGGCAAGAACTTATCTTCGTCTTGCTATAATGGAAGAGAGGACAGGCCAGGAAGATATTGACGTTCTCTCTGAAAGAGTTGTTGGGTGATGTACCATAAAAGGACTATAAGACGTGCATTGGCGAAAATAGTTGTCTTATTAAGGATTTATTGAAGATACGACTTTGTCACTTGAATCTTGCAAGGCCTATAGACACAGACAAGCAGGCTGCTCCAGTGTAAAGTAATTAGAATCTGTAAGTCTCTCTTTATGTCGGTGTGCAAAGCCCCTATCAAGGGATAATGTGTGTCACTGTTACACAGTCAGCAATGTTGTTTGAAAACTACATTAATAAGCCCTGCAGTTTCTGGACATTAGGAAGAAAGATGCTGAGTTCTAGTGGATTAGCTAATTAGCAACTTCAGAATCATGGGCGTTAAGTCTTTTTCATCTTTATTAGGTCATGTCTACTTCATTCCCCCAGGGTCAGTGCAAAGTTGTCACCTATAGTACATCAGCGAATGCTCTAAAACTAGATTGGATAAAACGTCTCAAGCAGTGGTCCTCTGCTGCTTCTATTGGAGCACCATTCTACCATCTAATAAACTATCCCGGTAGCAATTTTTCTTGGTTTTTTTTCCACATCATTTCTCTTAGTCATACCCTCTTGAACCACTTTAAATAATATGTCTCCCTCCTTTGTATATGCAGCTTTAAGTTCCTGTAGAAATAGATGGCAGTCATTTGGCACTTGGCTAGAAATTATTCACTGGTAAAAACTTGATTTGTTGACCATCTTGTGAGTAACTGTAGGTATCCAATTTATCTGTGACTATACCTAGTTCAACAAGATGCCACCTCTATAAGGTTAGCCCGTCCATTAGTAGTATCATAGGATCAGCCAATATGTCCAGATGTCAATTCCAGCAGTATTACTTCCAAAAATGGGAACAGCCTGGTGTGACAGTGCATGGCACTCCAAACATTCAAATAGGCAACATACCAGGAGGCCGCTGCACTTGAACAGTTTGGAATTCAGCTTCCTCTCACCTCAAATCTAGGCATGTCTCTAATTACAGCTGTGTCTGTAAATATAACCAAATATTCCTATATTAATATCACCCAATTAACATGCATCCAGCACAAATTAAAGCAGAAGAAATTAAATATATATTTGCTTTTGCATCAGTGCATTTTAATAAAAAATAAAATTCTTAATGTGTACATTTATATGAATGCCTTTCAAATTGATAAAAAAGCATGAATGATTTATAAAAACAAAAGAATAAAGAATTTTAATGACACATGCTAGGAAAAGTGTCATTTACTCATGCAAATTATATTATGTTAGTCCAACTATTTATTTATTTATTTACCCACTTACTTATTAATACCAGAATAATCAATTTGTCCAAGCTTATGGATTACCAGGTTATCAGAAGCTGAAGGAAATGGAGTTAAGCAGAGCAGTGAAATGGGCATAAAAATGTGAGTCAGCCAGGAAGCCTCATACAGGACAAGGGACAGCAGCAAAATTAAATGGAACAGTTGGCTACTGAAAAACTTCACCAATGTTTTATTAGTTTTCATTCTTCACATACCGAAGACTGGACAGTTCTGAAATCTATCTGTTTTATTTCATTTAGTAGCAAACAGCATTCATTATGTAAAACTACTATGCACCACTCATCCAAACACAATTTTTCACTCCAGATGATGCATTATAGTTCTGTGTCTAGAAATTTGGCTGCAGATCAATAAAAAGGGAGAAGTGTTGCCTACTGGATTGATCTTGGGACTGGGAGTCAGTAGCCTTGGTTTCTATTCTCAGATCTGCCACTGGCTTTATGTATGACCTCAGGTAAGTCACGCTAAAATCTCTGAGCCTCAGTGTCTATACATATAAAGTGGGGTTGATAACAGGTAACAACATCTGCATTCCAAGACCTTTGGATGAAGATTGCTATGGAAGAGCAAAGTGTCATTATTTATTATTATTACTATTTATTATAAATGGTGATCTCGCCCAACATCAACCTTTATCTGAGTTCAGATTCCTTCTTCATGTCATACTAACAGAGAGGTAGTGTCCCGAGATGTTCCCATCTCAGCAAACACGTTAGTCATCTGCTTTAACTTTCACTCTGCTCAACTACCACTCTGATGATAGCCTCATCCAACAAATAGCTATTCTGTGTATCCTACCCACTGCCAAAAAGATGTTTCAAGGCAGTGAAGAATTAGGCCAATGAAAATTAGATCCAACTCCACAGTTGAAATCCAGGTTTGGGTTTTGGCCCATCTCTAATTTAGAATTTAGTAAAATACATCAGTTGTTGCTAGCAGGAGCATGACATCTAATTTGAAGTCACCAGCATAATTACAGACTTGCTGGGGAGGAGATGGTAAAGGCAGGAGTCCTTGTCTGGTGAAGGTTGATAATAGGTCTTTCTGGGTTAAGATGATCACGCATTATAGGAGTATTGATTAAAAATGTTGAAGGAAATTATGATGATGATGTTTTTTTTCACAACACTTATAAGAGGCTTATATCTCTGCCTCACCTTTCCCAAACATCCGCTGTCTCAAACATCTTCAATGATTTAGATAAGCAGCCATTTCTGTCTTCAGAATGGTGCCACATAACCTTGTGGAGCATGAAACAAGTATAACACAAAAGGCTGAGGCTTGTTTGCAAATCAGAGAGTAACTTTCACTTTCAAAGCTTTGTCAGATCCCAGTAGGAAGCAAAGATAGTGAGATCTTTGTGCTCAGAAACTGAGACTCTGCTAGGCTATTGAATATGGTATTTGTCACTAGAGATATGTTATATGGATTGTCCTCCATGTAAATAAGCTGTCACTGGAAGTAACAATATTTCTTGGTTATTATGCAGTTTGCCAGTTTAAGGCACTTTTTCCTGGTGAGGATCTGCATTTCTGAGATATCCTAGGTGTCTTTGCTCTCCTTTTTAGGTACATAGAGCTCAGATTCACAGAAGTGCAAGGAAAAGTGACTCCTTGTGAAACACCTCATCAGAAATGTTGATACTGGATGCTTAGTGATCAGTGTGAATACCAGTAAGTCACGGTACACCCAATTTGCAGATTAATAAGGTTTAATGTGCAAGGTTTTTTATAGATGTAGTAGTTGAATACAAATCCTAAAATAACTACAATATATTATACTTACTAAGCCTGGAGAGCTAAGCAGTTATTTAGAAGGCCGTGTACAGGAATGGCTTTTTTTAGGGGCCCCATCAGGGAGTTAGTGGATCCTCTGGTCCTACCGGCAGCACCTTCCACAGAGTCAGGGATTGATGGAGTGTGCCCCTTTGCTTAAGTGGTAACTTTTTATACCCTTTCATAAACAACTTTTACTGAATTACCTTTTTCCTTATTATTATATATGCTAATTACCTACATTGGGTTTTTACCCTTGACTACATTCCAATCTCACCATGGTAATTGGGCTCATCAAAACAACATCTGGTGATAGGAGGGGTGGTGTAAAAATATGCTGCTTTGCAGTAAAAAAGTGTACCCCCAAACGTTTAAGAATAACTTGTTGTTCCCATCACCATTATCTACGTGCATTTGCAAGCATATATGTTGTGTATTTCGTTTTGTTATATGCCGTGGTATGCAAAAACTAAAACATCTGCAAGGTTACTCAGTAGTTCTATTAATTTTTGCCATCCGAAAAATGTCATACTACAGGGGTCAAAATAGCCAAGCAAGCAACTAAAGCTATGCTAGGCCTATAGAACAGTGGTCAGGCAACTCAGATTGCACTGGGCCTCCAACAAGAATGACCTAGGACTAGATGAGACATGGTTACAGTCTGTTAACATTCTACTCTGCTGTTAACCAAAATGTTCAGAAAAATAAGAACATTAGAAAGTCCCTGCACTTACTATAATCCCATAAATTGGGCCCTCTTGATGTCCTCTGACCCTCTACTAATGCCTGACACAAAAAGCATACCATATGTGGTGCGTAACAGTTCTAACCCATTGCTACAGAATAAATACACTTCATTTCACAGATGGCACATTTCATTAATAAATAGCTTATTAAATAGTTCTCTGATTTTATCATTGGCATAAAGGTTTAGCTGGAGTCTTTGCAGTGTTGGGCTTTCTGGATTAAAATAAAAAAGAAATATAACAAATGCAAAGAACACCAGAAGAGACTCCTCTGCTGTTAACACAGTTACCTAATAGCCCAGAAAAAACTGATAAACTAGGTTCTTAAGACTGTTTGTAGGGGACTCTCAGATTTATACTAACAAACCCTCTCAATTTAATTTAATTTTAATTTTAATTCTTCAATATTCTACAGCTTTAGAGAATAAGATGATAACAAATATAGCAAATAGTGATCATCTTGGAATCTATAAATCTCTGTGTCTCTTTAAATAGTTGTTGCCATTAACCTTCAGACTGAACATATATGCCAATAAATTAATGGTATCCTAGAAGTTAGGGATGGAAAAGACCTATGAAATTACCAATCACTCCCTCTGCCAATGCTTCTGTTGCTCCACTGATCATTCCTTATGGATGTTTTGTCTAGGCTAGTTTAATAGAGTTAAGCAATGAGATTTCCACCAGTTTCTTTGGGGTAGATCTCACTGTAAAAAATAATTTCTTAGACGTCATCCTAATTTTTCCCTTTACTAATTTCATTCCTTTATTCTGAGTTACAAATGTACCATTCCCTCCCCTTCAAGTATTGGTGTAGTCCCCATCATCAGCGAGGACTGTAGTTTGGGTTGCTTGAACATATACTTTGGATGTAACATTATTTGTCATGTTAATATAACAGAAATGATCAGATCTGAATGACACTGATTTGGTACTCTGTTACGATCTCTGTTATGTCAGTGGGTTACAGCAGTAGAAATGAAATCAGAAAGTGAAGCAAGGCTATGGATAAGCAATAGTTCACAAAGTGATCAAGAACAAACAAAAGTGTTTGCACTTATTGCTAGATGCAAGAGTGGAGCAGAGGGACACAGTTCTCAATTAGACATTGAGTTAGATCATTACTGTGATGAATTCTTTCACTTTGCTCAGTACCATTTTCCTCATTTGCACTCTGGTAGATTTCGTGCTGGATATGAATTGATGGTTGTATACTTGAATGCTGACAAGCGATGCATGCCTCACATCATCATTGCTGCAGGGAAAGAAAGGAAAAGACAAGGAAAAAAACAACAACGTGCTTTTAACGAAGCAGAAAACAGGGCAGTAAAACTTTAGGGAAATAGTGAAATTAGATACAGTAATTGTGAATAATTATATCCATGGCTTTTTTTATTTTCAATGTGTCACTCTGAATTGTTTCTGATTCTCCAATGTTCTCTGTTCAGCGGCTTATGGGCCTTGGAAATGAGAAATGGAGGTGGTCAGTCCTTAAATCGACAATTAGTGCTACGTTTGCAACAGTTGCCTCTGTCATTCAGTCACTTCCTGGTTAAGAAGTGAGTGGGTGCTGAAGTCAAAGTGAGCTAATGAAGTTTGCTTTGAGAAGTGAGTTCTGATCCCACAGGAACCTCATCAGCCTTGAAATGGGAAATTTGTTTTATACCAGAGATATATTAAGCTGGTGATTTGGTACTCCCATGGTCAATGTATTGGGTTTAACTGTATGAGGATGTGCCCCCAGAGATGTATAAAGTCAATATTTAAATACAGAGGCCTAAAGTTAGGCACCTAACTAAATGTGTCCTGATGTTCAAAGCTACTGAACACTGTAACTCCCATAACCCTGGGTGTAGCTGTGTGTTCTCAGCATTTCTGAAAATCAGGAGACTTTTATTTAGGTGCCTAAATATAGAATAAGAACCTAATTGTTTACCCCGAGGTTTGGAACATTTGATCTTATAACTGACTTATACTGATACAGCTAAAGCCCACCATTGAGCAATGTATTGGCCCACAGATTCTATGCCCAGAAAGGTCTGTTATGATTACCTATTCTGATCTGAATAACATAAATCAGAGGATTTCATCCAGTGATTGCTGTGGTAGAATAAATTATTTTTCACTATTAGTATGTAACTGAGTACTACTGAGACCAATAACTTGGGCTGAACTGGAGTATGTGTCTTAGAAAGATACTACACAGTGTTTGTTATTCAGAGGGGCAAAGAACTGACATAAGCCTAGAAAAATTTCTAACAATCAGCATTCTGTACAATTTGATGATGATATACTCAGTCTATTTCACTCTAGTAGTATGGGCATCTTAAAACTTCAGAATGGAAAAGCAAAAAAAAGCAAACAAAACTTGCACCTGGTTTCCACAGATGAACTTGAAAGTTGAACACCTTCAAAAATATCTGAATGCTTTTCTCATTTGAGGAAAATGATAATTGTTGGCTTGGTCCCCTTTTCCCCCCATTGGCTTTTATTATTTCACTTAGATCTCCTGCAGATTAGTCTGCTGAGAATCCTATAACAAACAATGCACTTCTGAGAATATTTACTGGTTATGAATTAAGCAATAAAGTCAATTTATTTTGGGGAGAGAACACAATTGAGTTTCTAAACAACAAAAAAGCAGGGTCATTGCCCAGATTTTTCTTTTCTCTTTTCTTCTGCATTCTTCTAACGAATGAGGGGGGAAGCTATCTCTTTTGCCTGCCCTACTAGTCTTCCACTTAGTGTGACTGCTGTATATAGAAGTCAAGTCTCACTAATTTCTTGTATTGTACTGTTATCTATACAAAGACTTCCCATGGAATATTTTACCCTCCCAACCCCATGCTATTCCAAACCAGACATCATTGCCTATAGGTTTCATTGTATAGTTGCTGGGTCTAATCATGAGGTTCTTACCGAGTTTTCACTCTGGCCTTATATAGGCATCAAAATGAGAACTGTGCATGAGTATAGACTGAGTATAAAACTGAATTCACGACCATCCCTTCCTGAGGAAAAGCCCATGGCAGTGGACTATGTGCTGGACACTGCTTTTGGCACTTCCAGGAGAGTGTTTTGATTGTTCAGCTCCAAAAAGATAGTTGATCATTCAGCATCATGGACGTAGAGGAAGCATTATAAAGCATGTGCTGTGTATGGTAGAAGGGGGTTAAAAGTAATTAATTAGCTAGTTTCCAATGTTTTCCCACCTGAAATTAAAAACAAAAATTATGCAGAGCATAGTGTAATTATGTGAAGCACCACACTACAACACACATTAAATGAGAGTTCAAAAAGTATGATGTTCAATCGCGCACATTTAGTGTGACAACTAATAAAGGCTTTGTCCCCTTGATCAAGTCCCTTGAAACATTTATTACACATTGACCTTCCTTTATTAATCTATGCAGAGCCCTATCTGAAATTTAATTTCTAAGATACTTGGTGCTTTTCTGTGATAAGATTCCCTGTTTAAAATCTATTATCATAGAGTAGGAAATTGGTTTATATTTTATGTGCCTATTTCAATGTTATGTTTTTGCATTTATAACTGGCCCCTGGTGTTTAGTCCACCTCTAACGATTTAGCTATGCAAGATGTTCCACCAATTTATTAGAGTGGAGTTAGTGGAACAGACTTTGCATATTAAATGTGAAGATTTTTACTACAGTTGGGTCAATAATCTGAAAAGAAAAACATTTTTTTACTATGCACCAGATGCTAGTTTTGGAAGGACAGCTTCCCCAACTTGGCATCCAATTCTTCTGATTCACTTCCCAGATGAATAATAGAATATCCTGGGGACAGATGACATCCCAGAACAAATGTATATGGCTTAATTTTTTATTATTTAAATGTTCAATAATAGGACTTTAGCTTTGTGAGTTTAAAATAACTAAGTACATTAAGGTATTAGAATTACTTTCAAACAGTCGTGGGTGAGCCATAAACTATTAATTGTTCACTCTGAGTCTTATGATTCTGTTTTGTCAATAAATTGAAGCTAGAATTCTCATGTCTCAGTAGCCAGTCCCTCAATGTGCAGGGGGGGACCCCAGGGCTCACCCCTCTGCCTGGTGGTTGGTCTGATCCAGTGTATTTTGGATCAAATGTATCTGGTCAGCTCCTATGTATGCCAGTAATTTACAACTTGTTTTCATTCAAGATAAACAAACTAGTCTTGTTTTAGACAGATAGATATTTGCACTCTCTCTTCCTCTCTTTCTCATATTTAACTGCAAAATAAGAAGTTTTACCATTTGACATCAAATGAAGCAGTGAAATACTGACCCCATCCTCCACTCCTAAGCATCTGATAAATGACCCCTCGGCAGCCTCGAGGTACTAAATGATCAACTCAAAGTACCTGGTCAGAGCTGATAGGTTGTATAGCAATATTTTCCCCATCCAGGAAATATTGTCCCTCTTTTAGTCTTATTTTTATTCCACCGCAGCTAAAATTTTCAATTACACTTTTGTCACCTAGATTCATCATTGCCTGTTCTCATTTGCTGGCCTAGAAAATCTGGATTTCAGCTTCATTTAAATTATTTTGCTTAGTTTCTTATTTGAGGGCACTGACCTGAGCCCGACGCAATGAAATCAACGTGTTGATATCCTTGAGTTAGCCTTAGGAACTCATGCTTAACAAGCTGATACCAGTGTGGTCTTCTAAATATGTGTCTAGTCATGTTTGCATTCCAACGAGGGGATCTTTGACTGCCGTTCTTCTCTCTATTCAGTAATGTTACACCCTGGAAGTATAATTCAGTGATGGTCCTGTTACACATTCCTAGTGCAGAAAGGAGATATTCTTTCACAGGATGTCAGTGTAAATCAATGGCATTTCCCCTGCATGGCAGAAAGGCCCTGCTAAATACTCTGGCTTGTATATCTAAAGGTGTCCACAGAAAAGCTCTCACCTAACTTTTTAACAACTAGACTGATATTCTGTCCGGTTTAGCTGGCCATTTGGTTTGGGGTACTTGCAATCCTTACAATCACAGCTTCAAAGCACAGCAGAATAAACTCATTTTGCTGTACTTCCTAGGAAGTGAATCCCAGGTAATTTACTATGGATTAAATCTTAAAAAAAAATAAATCTGATGACAACACTTGCCAGTTTGGGTCCTTCAAGGAACCCATAGATAACCCCTAGAGCAGATGTAGCCACATTTCCAGGCTTATTACTATTGACTTCAATAGGCTGCAGTTGCTCAGCACCCCTGAAATAAGGCCACTCATTTAGGTGTCTAACATCAGGCACTCAAGTTGCTGCAAAAAAAAAACCAAAAGAAAAAAACTGGCCACAAATTCTCTGTTCTCTTTATGGACATTATAGTTCCCAGTTTTTTCATAAGAGAATGGGGTTTGCTACTGTATCCTCAGCAAACAAAAATCCCCCATGCCCGCATTATAGTGCAGTTTGCTCTGCACCGCTTGTTCATGGGCTTACCCAAGATGTGCTGGGTGCTTTCCAGACACAGAAGAAAGCATGGCTCCTCCTCCAAAGTGCTACAACACACAAGCAGTGTGGCACTTAGTTACACACTTGTTTCTTGTGAGTTTTGTTGATATTGTTGGGTTTATTTTTAAATGCTCCAAAATTCCCCTCTCCATCCTCTTCTGATAATTCAACCCTCTTGGGTGCCCTCTCTCCCCAAGCCCCAGGTTTAACTGAAGTGACTTCCCAGCATTCTCGCCTTCCCCTCCCCACAAATGAAAACCAAGACATGAAAAGGAGGAGTTATTGACACTGACTTTGCTTCAAAACCCACTGAAATCGATGGTAGGTTTTCAGCTGATCTCACGAGTTTTGCGTGAGACACGTGGCTAGGTTCTGAAGAACCAAACAAAGGCAGGTGCAATGACCTGACCTATCTAATTCCTTTATCTCACACTTTGTCTTGGCAATTTAGGATCTAAATGGAAATGGTAAACTCTTCAGGGGAGAGGCTAGTTCTTCGGGGCTGTGTACAATGTTTAGCACAATTGGGCCCTGATCTCAGTAACAGACTTGCGGCACTACTGTAACACAAGAATAATAATGGAGAAAATGCGCTGAACCAAGCTACCTTTTACTGTGCCTAACGTCATGTTTTTATGCTCTGCTAACTGAAACTCATTCTCACCCACTTTCCTGCCTGGTATTTCTCCACTGACCAAGTACCAGAGCCAAGTTTTAAGTGTATGATTTATTCTGCCACTGCTAGTGCAATCAGAGATAATGTATTCCTGAGGTAAAGTAGGACTAATTAACATACAAGTCAATTGCCTTTTATACTTTCAGATTTCTCAGCTTGTCGAGCTGAGAATGGTAACATAATTGTATTAATTCTTTAGGAATAATAATTTTAGACTAAATCTGTTTTCTCCTTTTACACTGTTGCTCGGTTAAGCTGGCCTTATTGATCAAGGTGGGGAGAGCATTCATTCCCACTGGTACTGAAAATAGTCATTCTGTTTGGCAAGTTACCTGACATGACAGTTAGCCATAGATGTTTGGCTCCTACCGAAAATTAATGCGGTGTTGGCCATTAGGCCAATGGGCCTGTTGCTAAGGAAAGGCCTGTTGTTGAGTGAGCCAAGTCCTAGCAAGCTTTAAGAATAATCTGTGGTAATAATGCACAGTGATGACTGTAAGATATTTGACCTTTATTGATAGCAGTAAGAATGGAAAATGTAGTTGCTTAATGCAATATCCTCTTTAATCAAAGCAAGTATTTTTAACCACAAAATGCGCTAACCACATGAGTATGGAAAGCCTGGATATTGCAATATGAGCTTGGAAATTTGCAGCATGTATCAAACAAAGGGGAATATCAATAACTGTCATGTATAAATGGGGGAAGTTGTAAGTGATAAACATCTAATTTAAAAGTAGTTTTGTTAAAAGAATTGATCTTGAAATGCTCAAGTCATCAGCTGCAAACTTCAGTTTCCACAAAACTATGTATTGTATGGAAATATCTTCCTTTGTCTTTGTGTGCTGTTTCAATAAAGGTAATCAAGCTTGAGTACTCCAGCAATAGACAAGACAAAGCAAAAACTTTGAAAGTATTATACACGCATCTTTTTTTATCTTATTCTTACATTAGTTTTCTTATCTGAACTTAGTAGGATGCAAAAATACTGATTTATGCTTTACAAAATTTTTTGCTACATAGGATTTTTGTGATAGGGAAACATTTTATGTATTTATTTATTTATTTAATATTTATTGTGCATAAACAACTGCCACGTTCCAGGCAGGTTTCAGCTGGTTGATATGTATGTGAAAGGCCAGGACAAGGAGAGAGTCCAGGGGAAAATTAGTCTGAGGTGAAATTGGGGGGCAGTTGTTGGGAAGAAAGTTAAATAAGCATCAACTCTGTGGGGTGCAGTGGTTGGAGCAGAAGATGGGACCACAACTTCTGAGTTCTGTTTCTGGTTCTGCTATTTACTTATTATATGACCTTGGGTAAACCTGTCAAAATTGTCTACATGACTTTCGAGTCAGTCCTGTTTCCAAAAGTGATGTAGACATTAAGGACCCTAAATCCCTTTGACTTTCAGTTAGATTAATTATTGCTTTTATGTTTCTCCACATCTTTTGTACTTTCCAATTTGTGCAGCTGAACACAACTTCCTTACAAAAAATGAAGAAGTAGAAGAAGAAACCAATGTGAAAAATGGTACTAATATAAACCAAAACCAATGGACAGTGAAGAAAAATATTTCTCACAAAAATGTCAGCATCAACCCTGGAAGTGGGAGAATGGGAAGGATGCTTTTAAGGGGTAAAAAATCTCTATATAAATAGTACAGCTACAGGAAATATTGCACTAGAGGATAATGGTTTGAGGGATGTCAAAGGCAATTTACTTTTCTCTGCTTTATTAGCTGCACACACATTCTCTGGATAATGACTGATCATGTTTATATTGTTGTTTCTACAATGCTCTCCATTTTTGGTATTTCTCTTCACTCTGCCTGTCTGTTTCTTTTCTGTTTCTATTTTTTTTATTTATTATCTGTCTTTTCTTTTGATTCTTAGGCTACTCCCTCCTGGATGAGACAGATACATCTATATTCCCTGCAGCAGTGGCGTTATCTCCTGCCACTGGATGCTTTTTGTCTTGTCAGTATGTGTCTCCCATAGCTGGCTTTTTTATATTAATAATGGTTTGTAAAGTGCTCTGAAACCCTCAGATAAAAGATGTTATGGAAAATGAATGTGATTAAAGTAAACCCAGCACCCCCAGTGAGTTAGACCAGGGTTATATTACTCCTGTTTTATACGCGAGGAAACCCAGCCAGAGAAATCGTTACTTGCTCAATATCATACAGCACGGAGTCACTTGTAGAGCCAAGAATGGAACCTAGCAAGTTCTGAATAAACCCTGACCATAACCTCCACTTAGCTAAAGTGTTGTGGAGAGGATTTTCTTCTGAGTATATTGCTGCCGGTTCCAGCTCCACTCCAGGTGTCACTGCCATGTCCCACAAGGTTCTTTCATCACCTCTGAGGAGTGACTCTGTCTGTTTGTAACCAGACCCCCTGAGTATGACAATTGTGACCGCATCCCGGGGGCCTTTCTGTCTATAACCATATATGTTAGCAAGAGCTCCTGTTTTCAGTTGGCTCAGTTTATTGTTCCCCAGCTGCTCAGAAAGCCTGGGGCTAACAATTCTGCCAGGCTCCATTAACCCCTGTCTTCACACAGGCCAGGATTGCATTGCTCATTCTGGATGCAGTCGGGTGTGGAAACATTTTGAGGTCTATGCTGCTTTGCCATGCACAGTGAGAGGAGTTGGTCCATTGTCGGCTATGATTTGAATCTCCAGAGAACTTCTCCCAGCAAGTCTATTGTCAACAAAGAGAATGATTTCCATTCACTTCATCTCATTTCTAAGCCATCAAATCTTCCACAAAGTCTAGTTCTCCTCTCAGATCATTAAGTTTTTTGAATGTATTTTCTCAGTACAAGCTGTTCTGTACACACCCAGCCTCCTCACTGGGTCTGTCTATCTGTCTGAGGTTTACCCTGGGTGCCAACACGAATATTGTATTTGTCTATACCGATATAATTAACCTCTAGAAATAACGAGGGCTCCCATTCGGGTGTGTGTAGGAGAAGGGATTCTTGTGAGGAATGTGCTTCAGGCAACAGCTTTTTTTTCCTGAGCGTATTGTAAGAGACATAGTTAAATCATGAGCTGTCATGAGGCCCCCAGCAGCAAGAGTAGGAAACCAGGGAATGAGAGATGAGCAGTGAGATCAGGAGAAAACAAAGCGACATAATATTGGAGATAATTATCAATATTAATCCAATGAACTAGGGTCATGGAGAGAATACGTTGGGAGCTGAGTGCAGCAATGGGCTACCACAAAAAGCAGAGCAAGCGGAACAAGCGAAAGACAGGAAAGTGTTTATTAGGTGTAACTGTACAGCATCCTCACGATGCATGGTACATGACAGAGATATAAAAGGTAAGCAGACAAATGTTCAAAAGTGCTGAATTTCAAAGGATGCAGAGAGAGACTCCAGCCATCAAGGGGATTTAGATTCAATCCCTTTTGAAAATGAGAACTGAGTAGACATACCCTAAGGGCCCATCCTGCAAACACTTACTACCAGATGGAGTCCTTACCACCAGAAGCGACTACACTAGCTTCAGTGTGACAAGTGCAAATAAGGAGACCTCCATTTGGCAGTAAATGCTGACAGGATCGGGGCCAGAATAGAGACAAGTCACTCAAGTGACTTCTCCACATCCTGCTCCAGCAAATGTTGTAAACGATTGTGTCAATCCGCGGCACAGATGTACTTCTGCTGCGACAAGTGACCAGCTGCTTTTGTGCTACCAGAGTTACACTTGACATGACCATGGTAATGCCTTCGTGGTTGGTGAGTGCTTCATATGCAAGAGCCTCTGAGTTCTGCAGTTTGGCCTGGAGTAGAATGCATCCTGGGTGGTGTTAGTTTGTTTGTTACATTTAATCAGATTTAGGAGATGGGTTGAATAAATATTAATGCAGAGGCTCTCTGAGGTCAGACTTCTGGTTATTTTTTTTTGTATCACAGCAGCACTTAGGCTCCCCCAGCAAGATCAGAGCCTCGTTGTGCTAGGTGCTGTACATACATACTTAGAGAATGACAGTCCTCACCCCAAAGGTCTCACAATTGAGACAAGATGGGAAAAAAAAGGCGGTGGGGTGGGGAATAGAGGGTTGGAAAGGTGAAGAAAGTTGCCTCAGATTGCACTGCAGGTCAATGGAGAACAGAGCCCAGGGCTGACATTTTCCAAACTGGGAGCCTAAGACTGAGCTTTTCAAAAGCAGCTAAGGTGACACAGGAGCACAAGTCCCAGGGCTCAATAGGAATTGTGCTCCCAAATTAATTATGTGCTTTGCAGAATGCCACCCCCAGCCACTCTATAGGCATCAAACTATGGATTTAGGAGCCTAAAGATATTCTCTTAGTTTTGAACATTTGAATATTTTGGACCTGGTCTCCTGAATCCAATGCCTATTCGCTGGGCGTCAAGTGGCATGATGGATGAAGGGGTTTTGAAGGGTTATTTTTTACACGCACCTGACTTTCTGTTGCAAACTTTCTTGAATTTATTGCAACTCTCACAACATATGGTCTTTTTTTCTTAAAGTCAGCACTCCTGTAGTTACGTTCAGCTTTCATTTCAAGAAAATTAATTTCTGGCCCCCCCCCATTGCAGAGGGAAACTTAGAAAAGGGACCTCTAAAGCGCAAAAGCTAGAAGACCCAATTTTGTGTGTGTAAAATGTTTTTTGGGGATCCTGATTCAGTATGTTTTTAATAATTTGGGTTGGCAACATGGTGACATAAATAATAAAACTTACAGCTAAACTTTCTCCATTTAAAAAAACAAAACAAAACTGATTTTTCCAAGTGGCAGGAGATGACAAAAAATTTCCTAGAAAATAATTTTTCTTCATCAGGTTCAGCAGAAGTTGCATAAAGGCCTTTTTTATTTCCTCCTTCCTCTACCCTACAGTTCTTTACAGCCAGAGAGGAGCCTATCACAAGTGGTAACTAAGACTAACTAAATCAGATGCCATTCCCCCACGATTCCCAGGAAGCAATTTTAATGTATGGTTTCACCATTAAAGTGACCCTAAATTCCACAATCCAACTTACAGCCAGCTTTCAGTTCCCAGGAAATAAATGATGATTTACATATCAGATGTACAAAGGGGACCAAATGCTATCTGAGTGGTTTTGAAACATTCATGAACTCTTCATAGAATGTAGGATACATTACAATATCACATCCTCACTGCTCTGGTTTAGAATATAGAATTAACTGATGTGTATGCTCTTTACCTTCTAACTATTCCACACAACCAGCTGTGGTCAGCACTTAACATGTAAGTATTTACTTATATGTTATCTGTTTTTATGCCCTATGCAAGTTAAGTGTCACCACAGGGAGATTCATTTTACTTGATGTGTAGGGGTAGTGCAGTCTGAGGGCTAGGAGTTGAGAGCCAGTTCTCCTGGGGTCTTTTTCCAGATTTGGCATTGATTTGCATAAGGACACACAACAGTTTACTTGGGGCCTGAGTCAACTCACATCAAAGTCAGTGAGTGTCTTTTCATTGGCTTCAGTGGAGTTTAAACTTTTTCTTCCTCCGTTTCTCCATCTGTCTGTATATAACAATCCTGACCTTTCTCTTCAGGGCACTCTGGGCCATACTAATGTGCTTTGAGATCCCTTGGTGAAAGGTTCTATCAGATTGCAAAGCGCTACATTATTATGGGGACGATTCAACATCTGGAATGAATGTGTTGGTTTGGGGAATTGTTTCAGTCTCAGAATATTTGGTTGTTTCTAAACTGTCTTGTTTTGTAGAGCAATTACTTGAGCTTTGTCATGGTCTTTTGTCATGTCTGTCCTAGCTGAGTACGACAGCTATTTCCTGGTCTGTTTCATTGTTTCCGTTTTCTTTTTTGGTTGGTTCTAAATTTTCATTGTTGTGTAGTTCTGTTTCGTTTTGTTCATTTGGGAATAAAAAGATATATGCTGCCATCATCCTAAAATCCCTACAAGGCATTTATTTCTTGGGTAGTCAGAGAATTTTTATGGGTTTTGCTTGTTCTCCTGCTTAGTTATTTTTCCAATTTCAAATGCACACTGTTTGAATTAAGCAGGTGCCAGATTTGAGAGGCTTTTCTAATTATGTGGCACATTTAGGAACATATCCAGACTGGATATGCTTGAGGCCCATTTAATGCGGTATCCTCTCTCCAGCATGCTTCAGGGAAAGACGCAAAAGAACTTCACATTAGGGAGAGAGAGGATGAAATGCTAGCCCCTGGAGGCGGTGTCACCTTAATCCCTGATTGTTAGATTGGTGCAAACCCTGAAGCAGTTTGCCATTCGACACAAGGATCCATGTGTTAGGTTTGCACTGGTTCCCAGGGGCCGTGTGGCTGTGTCCAAAGTCACACCCTCATTTCAAAGAGAAGAAACTGTGGTGACAATTTGTTGCCCATAACATGTAGCAGGGAAGGGACCTTTGAGAATAAGGTGGTGGCAGTCAGTGGAATAAAACCACTGAGCTTGGAGACTGATTTCCTGTGGTTTGACCTCAGTGAAATGCCACTGAGTGCAGGAGAGCTATCTCTGGATTTACACTGGGCTAAGGCCAACCAGGACAAGTCCTCCCCCCCACCCACCTTTCTGTCATGCTGCAGCCCATCACACAGTCCTCCCTCTAGTGAGGAAATGGACTTGGCATCTCCCACAGGAGTAGAGCTGGAAGGGGTGTCTGCTGCGGCCCAAGTTCAGCTGCTGGGTTCTGCCAGCCACCACAGCTGCATGCCAGCTCTTGTGAGAAATCACTGTGGAGCAGTAGTGATAGTAAATGAAAGGCTGCTTCCTGGAGATAGGGGAAGGGAGAAGCAAGTCTGCCCTTTACAGGTGTCATTTAAGAGTGCAGAGGGCCAGGAGAAAGCTGAGCTATTGCTTCAGTCATGCTTCAGAAGTGCACAGGCGTTTCCTGACTGTCTTCACAGGGGTGATTTTTATCCACTGTCATGTTAAAAGGCCCAGAATTCATTATACAACTAAACAATTCTGTCTGTGGATGTACATATTCTAAGAGCCATTGCTGTCCTATGTTAAGCAGTAATGGGACTCAGCCTTTTGGGACAAACGCTACTAGTTCACGAACAACTCCAGAGCTGGTCATGAATTCAGGTATTTTCTTCATGGTACCATCCATATTAAGCATTCAGATACGGAATAGCATGAATGTGTGTGGGATGTGGAGGAAACAGAATCCATTGGTGGAGAGCACCTAAGTATCAGTGAATTCCTATTCGGAGGGATGCTATGTAACTTTTAAATGTTGTAATTTCATCCACTGTTGATAGGCTGAAAGAGTTAAGTTGCTGAGGTTAAGCAGTTAGATAATCAGTGTTAGGTGAGATGAGGATAAACTTGATTCTAGACAGTGTCTTCCACGTGACAGGAAATGATAGTGTTACACAAATAATCATAAGAGGTAATAACTAATGCAGGGGATTTTAGAATACATTTAGAACAGCAAAAGGAAGAAGAAACTAAGGAGCATAGACCAGGGAGAAGATGCAAGCTTCACTCTCTCTGAAGAAGGCAAGAGGCACTGCTGCATTATCTGGTCCAAACTCTCCTTGAAAGTTTCTCTCTGTTGTTTTCCCATCATTCCAGGCAGTAGCAGGTTCTGTTGTGAAGATCATGGCCCCCTGAGCCCTGCAGTTATCTGCTTCTCTAACCATACCTGTAATTATTGAAAATTTCATCTCTTCGAAGTAACTGGTCATATAAACAAAGGGTGAAGTTTCTGCTGTGTATCATCTACAACGAGTGGCTTTGTAACAGCTAATCACCAAGCACGCTGTGAAGCCTGGATGGCTGAGTGTCTACTCTTTGGAGATGGAGTGTAGCTAAAGGCTGCCTGAGTGACAGACACGGTTGATGTGTTGTCCAGCCACACTGCTGTGTGCTTGTGCTCCTGTCAGCTCTCTCAAGCTAAGTAGGCTTGCACCAAATCAATAACTAGTTGGGAGAGCTCCAAGGAGCGTGGTGCTGGTGATTCTTTATGAGGCACTCACACACCAGCCTAGTGGGCCAAAAAGGCTGTACGTCATTTACAGGAGAAATATGGTAAAACCAAGATCCTGATCATTGGTGAATATTTCTATTCACATGGCAGGATAGTTAAGACTAGATGTGAAAGCCTGGCCCCATTTAAATCAAAGCTCCCTGTGACATCAGTGGAGTCAGGATTTCTCCCCAGGAATGTAAGTGCCAGTGTCTTGGCCAAACTCCAATCTGGGGGAAGGGCGGGAAAGTGCTTTTCCTGATTTTTAGTTGGATACAGTATTCTTCGTCCCATCCTTGGCCTTTGAATAATGTCACTGAGCGACAAGAGAGCTGATGTGCTCCTCCAGTGGGGTGTGAAGTGACCAGTGCTGCCCAACGCCTGCACCCTACACCCAACAGTCAAAATTAGATCAAAGTATTACAGCCCGCAGGAGACTAAACTAATACATACCACAGGCAGAGAAAAGGAGGAACTGCAGTGCCCAAAGCCCCCGCAATGGCAGGGAACTGGTTAAATGAGATATAGCTAGATCACCCCAGCAAGTGACCTGCATCCCATGCTGCAGAGGAAGATGAACCCACCACACGGTCACTGTCAATCTGACCTCAGGGAAAATTCCTTCTCGACTCCATGTATGGTGATCAGTTAGACCCTGAGGCAGCCCAGCACCTGAGAGAGAGAACGCTCAGTGACATCTCAGAGCTCTGGCCCACCCTGCTCAGCGTCCCATCTCCAGCTGTGGCCATGCCTGGTGCTTCAGCGGAAGGAGATTAAAAACCCCCTCCCAGAATACATTGTGTGGGGAGGAATCCCTTCCTGACCCCTGCCTGGTGTAAATCCTCACAGCTCTCTTGAAGTGCCCACCATGTTTACCCCAGTTAAATTGACAGCAAAATTTGGCCCATAGTTTTTCAAGTGCTTTGGAGGCCTTCTGGATTATTAATATATCTTGTGTCTATAATTATTATTATATAGCTCTGTGCTACACTGGCACAGGGGAAAAACCAAAATGTGTCTGCAGCTGTGTGCATGTGTATGGCAATATTTTTATTTCTGAGGGAGCCCGAGAGAGGTTTGATAGCATTTTCGCTATCTGAGGATATAACAGATTGCATTAGATTTTAAAAAGGGATCCTGTCAAAATATTTTGACCCGGAGATTATATTCAGACTGTCACATGTACAGTAACATTCCCTATAGCTGGCAACCCCCAGCAATGTGCTGCATGATAGAAAGTTCCTTTCACTGGCATCTTACCCTCAAAGTCAGCACTAGCCCCGTTAAATTGGATGGCAGGATTTTTCAAATCAACTGTCAATGGAGCAATGAAATTACAGCATCTTGGAGTAAAAATAAAGAAAGAAGTGCAGCCTCACTGCAGGGTATTCTGTCCCTGGTCTAATGGCCACTCTCGTACAGAAGGGTGGCTTACGTAGTTTTGTTAAAAGATAAAGGGTCACATCACAAGCAAGTGATTGGGGAAAAAAAAACTTTGAAAACATGGCCCTAGCAATTATAGCTAACTGTCCTGCAGCACTAGACTGTTAATGGGGGGCAAGAAAGGTTTTCAGGCACGAGCCAGCATCCTTGGAAAGACACACTAATACCATCCACATAAAAGCCACTTCCTGAGGACACTGTACTGTCTGGGGGAATGGACAGTGTCTTTTAATTATTCCAGGAATAAAAAAGCTTCTGATTCAAATAGGAGAGATCAGATGTGCTGGTGAGCACCTGCGAAGAAATTATTTCTTCAGGTTTCTAATGATCTGACAAACGAGAGAGGCTCTTTGCTAAAAGGGGCCCAGTTTCTGCTGGAATGTCCAGGACTGTTGTTTCATGTGATATATCAGCCAGTAAATAAGAAGCACACTATTGGAGGGTTTTGAAGCTACCATGTGGTGGGACTGGGTTGGAGTCAGAAGGGAGCCTCTCTCTCCCTGGCTTGACAGTGTTTGAAAGAACTAATTTACTCTATTCAGATTCTTATGCCACCTCTGCCAGTGTGGGCTCTGAGCACTCGAATACTGGTTTGTTGAAACTGAATCTGATCGCAGGAAAGGATCGGTTTGGACAAATTTCAAACATTTTTGTGGGGGAAAAAAGTTTTGAAATTTGACATTTTCTAAGTGAAAAAGTTCAATTTTTCAGGTCAAAGAAACTTTTGATTTAAAAAAAAAATAAGTTAATTTATGATAATAAAAAAAAAGGTTGAAACGAAACATTTTCAAATTCTCAAAACAAAACATTTTGATTGACTTGATCCAGATTTTCAGTTTGCCAACATTTTTGCGACTGACTTTTTGTTCTCATTTTGGATGGGAACATTTTTGAATGCTCCGATTCTCAGGAGACGGGAGAACTTTCCTGCCCAGCCCTGCTGAGAACCTTCCCTGGAGGCAATGCCCTCAGCTCCGTGGAAGGAAGAGGAAGTAATTCACAATCATCTCGCTTCTGACACTCCTGGGTGGGCAGTTGGCTGCTCACCAGTGCCTGTCTGCTTTGACCTCCTTGACCCCAGGTCACTGTAGGCACGAACACTAAGATACCACATGCCACAAATTTCACAAGTAACTAGTGATTTGGGGTGCATCCATTTTTGCACTTTAGACACTTTGAAGAGGCTTGGTTTTTAGTGAGGGGTGCTCAGTGCTTTCCGCAATCAGGCCCTTTTGTTAATAGCTCCATGTAAAGATCGGCACAGAGGGTGTGTCTACACTGAAGCTGGGACCATGCCTCCCAGTCCAGGCAGACAGACTCACTCTAGTTCGGCTCCAGTTAGCATGCTAAAAATAGCAGTGTGGACGTTGCAGCTATGGTGGAGACTCAGGCTAGTTACCTGAGCCCAGACCAAGGGGTCATGAGGGTTTGGGAGGCTGAGCTGCTGTCCAAGCCACAACATTTGCACTTCTATTTTTAGTTCACAAGCTTGAGCCGGGCTAGCAGGAGTCTGTCTGCCCAGCTGGGAGGCTCTCTCGTGCCCAGCCTTAGTGCAAACATATGTTTGCAACTTGGCAACTGTCATTGGTCTTACAAAACCCAGAAAGCATGGCACATGTTCTTCCGTGCTACCTTCTGTCTCCTTACCACTAACAAATTAAAAATTACACAGCTACAGAGATCTCTCTTGTATGCAACACTCCTGTAATACAGTTAAGGTGTCTTAAGCTAGGCACCCCGAACACTGAGGCATCTAAAATCACTAGTCATTTAGAAAATCTTGGCTCATATAGTCAGTGCTTCATGCACCTGAACTCACTATATCTTTCATGTCACTTATAATAAACTCAGCAGCGAGAACCTGTTTCTTCTCTCAGTTCAGTGAATGCCAATAAACTCCCATTGACTTCTATAAGATGTGGATCAGGTCTTTATTTATTAGGTTTATTTTATTTCCTCTGAAGGGCTTGCCCTCATTTCTCATTTTTGTCTTACAGGAGATAAAAAGAACACCTTGCCCCAGGTTCTACCAACGTGGAGTGACATCATTATAACACCCAAAGAGATTTTTCTTCATCTGATATAGATTAGTGTTTCTTTTTATCCAATGGGCATGGGGCTGGCCCATGGACTCTGGATCAGCTGGCAAAAGCATCAATCTTCTCCATTAACCAGAGGATTTAGAGCCTGCTCCCAATGCCATTGAAGGGAATGGAAATTGGCCTAGATTGTAAGCTGTTTGGGGCAGGGACAGTCAACTTGTTCTGTATTTCTACAGCACCTAGCACACTGGAGTCCAGGACTTGAATTCCTAAGTGTTGCCACTGTACAAATAATAATAATAAATAATAATGACTTCAATGGGCTTTGGATCAGGCCTTTAGCTAAAGCACCTCCCCAGTCTTTTATAATTCCTGTTGCATGGACATTTTCATTCGTACAGCAGAAACATACACTCCTTGTTTATGGACATGTCATTAGCAGAGACTTTAAACAGGTTCCTTAGATCTTTGGAGAATTGCTCCTTGACCATTACCAATGCTAAACAGATTTAGGAGATATACTTTTTGCTTTCTCGCCACAGAAAGGTAATAAATAAGTTTGTGGGAAGACCCACAATTCAATAAACTAACAGACCAAAAGTCTGCTACATCATAATTTGGAAATTGTTTTTTTCTCAGTCTGTTTCACAGAATGAAATTGATCTGTCTAATCTCTTATCTCTAGCTATGAAATTGTATTTCCCTCGTAATAGGCCTACAAATGTTATAGATGAATAGTTCAATAGGGAAGAAAGAATGGAATCGGCAAGAATACTAAAAAGGGACATTAGATTTGTTCACTTTTGGTCACAGACACCAATATGCTTCAGTGTCAGGAATTCCAATCAGCCTTTATTCTCTCCTCCTATAGGGACCTGCACTAGGAAAGAACATTCTTAAACCTCTGAAACCTTGCAAATATGATCAGGCTCACTTCTTAAACAAAAATTGGGAGGACACATTTAAAAAGTCCCATTTAATTCAAAGCTTCTTGTTTTGGGTATGATTTATTTTTCTTTCCTTCTTTGTGATGCAAAATGTGCATTTCCCAGCATGTAAAAATAAATTTAAAAAACACCCTTCATAACAATGACAGCATACAAATGACATATGCACTATCAATTAAAGAACCACTACAAACTAATAACACAGACAACAGAGCAGTACAAACAGAAATCAAGATGGGATAAAATCAGAGATCTAAAACCCATGAATGCTAATGGTGGGTTAGAGTCCTCTTAAGATGGGGGTTGATAGTAATGTAACAGCTGGTCCGAGTCTCTGCTATAGGCTGGAAAAAGCTCCTTTAAATCCCTCAATGCTTTGGAGTGTTTGAAATCTGGGGTCAGCTTCTGCCACATAGGCCCATCTGCAATTTTCAATGGCACTGGCTTGGCACTGTTGCCAACTTTTCTGATATTTATTGTGTTTCTTAAAGCCCCAGCACAGGGACACCTGTGATTAGATGAAAATCTCAGCTTTCATTAAATTAATTAGAAGTACCTTTCTAGCCTTCCTGGTTTCAGAAAAAATCTTGAAAAAGTGACCTGAATGCAACCCAAAAGCTCAAAAAACCAGAAGGCAAATACAAAGAACCCAACATTTATTACGGCTTAAAAATCTCATGATTTTTAAGATAATCTCATGATTTGGGGGAGGAGCAGCATTACTCTCGATTTTTAACCCTTGAGGTCAGCCATGCTGCTAAAGCCAAGAAAGAAACATCTTGTCACATTCATCAAAAGAACATGATGCTTTTAATTCTGCATGATCAGGCACCTGTTAACTTTGACAGTCACAGTGCCCTCATGACTTTGTCCTCATATATGCAGCAGCTGGTTTCTTAGCACACACACTTTCTCTCTCTCTCTCTCTGGCCCAGCCCCACAGTCAGGTCAAATCCTAGTGAAAGAGTGTTACTCACAGAAGGAGAGAGAGTACATTTGTTTACCTGATTCTATGGCTTATTTGCTACACTTCTGCCTCATTACAGAGGCTCCCAGCTATCACGGTTGTGACTGAGTCTTCGAATCTTGGCTGCCAGAGCCCAGACTCATTTCTTGGCTGGTCGCTTTCCATTAATGTCTCTTTGCTTTGTGATACCTAAGGACACAGCTCACATTTCCCAGAGATGATTCCGCCAGTAAACAAGCCACCATCACTGAAAGAGACAGGAGGGACATGGCTCCAAAACAGGAGCGAGCCAGCCTTCATGGGGAAAAGCGGTTGGCTTGGAAGCAAGGCCATTTATGATGGTGCCTTTTAGGACAGGGCAGAGTCCATGCCTGTTGTGGATTGACAGCACAACGTGGGCTATGAGTACGAAATACGAAGCCTGCTTTCCAGGCCTGCACATCCAGTGAGTTCTCTTAGTGACACAGAAGTGGGGACAGTCCCGTGTCTTAGCTCTGCTGAGCTAATAACACACAGTAGGAGGAGCGACCCTCATTGGGGAGGGTCCAAATGAAGCAGAAAGTCAAAGCTATGGCTAGGCCATGAAGGGAAGCTCCAAAATCTCCATCTTGCCCTGGAGCCAAGCATGGGGTGCTGGTGGCTGGGGTCAAGGCATAGTCACAAGGCCCAGTTAGGAGGTTTGCACTGAAGGGCTGTGCTATTAGATGCAGATTGGTGACTCTACAACCTGCAGATCAGTGAATCTCTTCCATGCCTGAATGGCTCCATATTCCCTGCTCTGCTGTGGTCCCACAAACAGAGCCCACATACTCAGGCTTTGCATGAGAGATGAGAAAGCCCCTCTAGGGCATAAACTATGGGAAAATTCCAGCGTGCTAAGAATAGGCACAAATTCTTTCCATGACTTGTCCAGTGCCTGATGCAATGATTCCACCTGCAAGGAAGGCCCAGAGCAGCAGGGCACAGGACTGGATTCCTAGGCCTTGACACTTAAGTTGTGAAGAAGAGGTGCCTAGCACGAGGGGTTGCTGCGCTGGAGTGAACATTTCTGATGCAATAGAAAAGGTTCCATTTTGTTTCCATGGAGAGATGTACAAAGCTATGGAGAGCAAGGCAATTTCTAATTTAACTGACCTGGCTTAATCATCCATAGACCATGAGAAAACTCATGGCCCTGATTCATTACTCCAGATTTATCCCACCCTAGCTCTACTGAAAGCATTGGAGTTATACCAGTGCACGTAAAATCAGAGCAGTGAATAAGGCCCCAGACTATGTAGTTTAAACTCCCTACCTATGTGACAAATAACACCTTCAAAGTGAAAGAGATTTAAAATTCTAATTTGCTTGTCACTGGTGCTGCTTTTTGTTCACTTTTTGCATCTTCCTTAGCTGGAGCAATGAAAACTGACTGTCCCCCAAAGTGAAGCTGACTGGTCTGTTTCTAGTCAATTTCGCTTGCAAGGTTCCCTGAACTAGCTCAGTGCTTAAATGTTTGAGTTGCAAAAATATGAGCTGACAATGTGCCTTTAAACCTAGATTCCCCATCTAATATCTGACAGATGCTGTCTTGTTTGCCCCCAGCTCCACTATGAGTACAATTTGTTAATGTGTAGTGTTTATAAGACAACGTTCCTAATATGCTTTTGTTCTCAGAAGATATTTTTGACAAGACAAAGGGGACGTGATCCAATCAAGGAGGTAATTTCAGAATATTAAGATTGCTCTCTTGTTGTGCTGGAATAAAGATGCAATTTTATATGAACTTTTTCTACAAATAAAGGGCAATAGAGCTTGTATAAACATCTACTTCAGAAGAACAGTTGCATGCCTTTGTTTAACATGATTTAGCCTGACTTGGAGTGAAAAGAAGTCCAAGTACCAAATTCCAAGGTCAAAGAAAGTTATGCATGTGCACAATGGGGGCTGAATCTTGGCCCAATGGGCCCAAAGTGATGATCCCTGGTTTTGATCAGTCAGATGATTTGCATAATTTACATTTGATAAGGTGTGGGGGTTTGGGATTTCTTTCTAACTCAGCTGGGGAAAGGAAGAGAGAAGCTGAAGTTTCCCCTGTAAGCACAAAAGTTACTCTCATTAAACTGCAGGCCAGGTTTATGACATGTAAATTCCCCTAGAAACGTTTCAGCAATCCGTGTAGACCCCAGAATGCCAGTGAAATATGCTGCTGTTTCTTTGAGGTTCTGGTGTTGCTCCTGTCACCCACTGCAGCAGGAATCCAGAGACAAGTGGCATGTTCCCATCGGGAACATTGGGCCCGCAGCAGAACGTTTTTTTTTAAGAGGAAGTTATTTGGCAAAATCCAGTCTATTCAGGGCTGTAAATTCTAAATTCACAGCCGAAGCACCAAATTATTTCAACATATAGGATTATTCACTTTATCACCCAAATTCAGATGGATTAAAGAGGTAATTTAATTCCCTATTTAAGCAGTCATTTTAAAAAAAAATCAAGATAATCCTACAAAACTGGAAAACTTGCTGCTTTTATTTACTGTTTATTAATAAAGCAATGGCCCAGGACAGTGACAAATACCTGAGATTGCACTGTTGGGATTACTGTGTGGGTATAATATTAGACACTTGCAGAATAAAAGACATGAATATTTGTTCTGTTGGTCTTCCCTTCACATCCTCTCTCTTTCTTTCTCTAATTCATGTCTCTCTTTCTTTCATTGGGACCTGATCCAAAATGCATTGGTATCAATATAAAGATTCCCATTGACTTCTGTGGCCTTGGATTAGTCACTTGTGGACAAGGAATTTTACAACAGGCCCCCATTAGGTTCCTGGGGGGGCGGGGGTATATAGTGGCAATACACATTCCACCGTCCTGTTGTGTGAAAGCAACTGCCTCTGTACCACAAAACAGAAAGCTTGATGTGATATTCTGATAGATAGGTATTAAACAAATAAATCTATATTGTGGTTTATCTGAAGATTGATGTCTAAGCAAACTACAGAAGAGAAAGGAATCTAGCAGAGCTGAGACAGTGTAAGTCATGAGTTGCTGTAGGTATAAATATTGCTTCGGTGAAAGTTGTATCAATATGTTTTTTATCATTTCATTCCATTCAGACCATCCTTCCTCAAACCATTCAGTTGTTAATATAATCCTGGCAATATTTTAGTTCATTTTTCTTAATTTTATTCTGGTCAGCTAAGTCTCTTTAGATGGAATTTTTTTTTATGCAACCATAATGTTGAAATGTATTTATTGGCTGTGGTCACAAAAATTCTAAACGGGTCTCTATTTTTATTTGATGTCAGTAAATTAGGACATGTTCTTAACATCATGTGAAATTAGGGAATATATCCCTAAAATATCTCTTGTCAGCTTTCTTCTATCAGACCAGGAGCCTTCAGTTTGGAAAATTAAACAAAAGGGTGCTTTTCAGGAATACTTATATTTCAAATGGCAGTTCATCAAGCAGTTATTGACTCCATTAAGAATATCTTGATTCCTGTAGGAAGGAAGATAAATGGATAAATAAAGAAATATTTTTGATTAACTGCAGTTAAAATTCTGTAGTTAGCATGGGAATTTCACAAATTAATATCCATTGGGTTGAAGAGCTTTCTGACCATATTAGATTCCTTGTTAATATAACTGTGTTGACTTTGGTCCAGTGTACTTTTCTGAGAGGCGCTTGATATGCAGATTCGTGAATCCTTAGAATATCATTAGATTGTGTTTATGTAAGACTATTGGAAAAAATAAGCCCTCATGGCTTGTTCTATCTTTTATGTTCTAATCATTTTTATCTTCATTTTTTCTGTGTATCCCTCTAAAGATAAAACATTACTGTCTATTTACAGATTATTGTGTATGCAGAGGAGTCACTGCTGTCTCTTATTATTGCTGGATAACAGGGAAATGCTCTGTGTTCTCATAGAGCTATCGGTGCAGTTTCCTCTTTCCAAAGAAGAAGCTGCTGAAATGAAGTGATGGACATTAATATTAACTGCTTAAAAGGTATCAAAATATTAAAAGGTAGCTATGTATCAGGCTGAGGATTGAAATGTGCTACCACAGGCCAGGGCAGCATAAGCAGTGATGCAGTTTCCTACAGCTTGCTGGGAGCTGGTTATGATTTTTATTTTATATGAGGAGGATGGTTTGGACAAAATAAAAATGGACCCAGGCCCTGTGAGATTCTCCTGTTTATATGGATACGCGGTCATGTCACGTGAAGGCACTGAGCCCAGGTTAAAGTCACACACCACTAAGCTGTCTCAGTATCCTCTTCTCGGACTCACACTCATGGACTACCACCACAAAGTGCTGGGCTCCAAATTCAACCCTCCCATGTCGGCTTTTCCTCAGGGAAGGATGCCACAAAGGCCACGAGGGTGATGTCTCTAGTGCAATGTGATCAGAGAGAAAGCACAGTATGTTTGAGCTGGGCATGGAGAAAGACGTGAATGCAAGCGAACTGGAGGCTATCAGGGTATGCAAGATAGGAGATAACCCAAGATAGGAGATTTTGGGTCTTTGTCTCCTGGCTGTCCACAAAAGAGGTTAATGAGGCTGCCAGAGCTGTCCTGAAGGGACTCAATCAGCAAAGGATCGTGCATTGAGCTCTGTTGGTCAGGGGTCAAGATGTTGCTCTTGCACAGGGGCAGTTGGTTAAAAGAACATATGGAAAATGATCACACCTCCAGGATAGCAACATCTGTCACTCACATTGGCTCCCTGTTGCCCAGGTAACATTTACGCCAGTGCAAAATGCACCAAGGTAGCCCTTTACATCCAACATACACTGGGGTGAATGACTGCAGAAGACACAGTAATGGAGAACCATACAATGATAGGGTTAGAAGGGACTGCACGTGTCATCTAGTCTAACCCCCAAACCTTAACTGTCTGCTCCTTTACATCCATACGCTCACCAGAAGTCCTTGCTGGAGTAGGCCATTGAGGCCAAAAGAACCTCTTGCCTACATAATTCACAGGAATAGCAGGCCCTTTCTGGCAAACATTCATGCTTCGGAACAATGCCATTCATGTATTCTCTGTCTTTGCCTGTGGGACGGATGGAAGACTGAAAACAACATAAAAATATTCTCTAAACGCACTTTCAATACAGAATCTAGGATGCTACCAATTTGAGCTGAGCTACCTAACACAGCTCCTCCTTTTTTATTATTCCCCTCTATTCGGCATTGGTGAGGCCGCATTTAGAATATTGTGTCCAGTTTTGGGCCCCCCACTACAAAAAGGATGTGGACAAGTTGGAGAGAGTGCAGCGGAGGGCAACCAAAATGATTAGGGGCTGGAGCACAGGACTTATGAGGAGAGGCTGAGGGAACTGGGCTTGTTTAGTCTGCAAAAGAGAAGAGTGAGGGGGATTTGATAGCGGCCTTTAACTACCTGAAAGGGGGTTCCAGGGAGGATGGGGCTAGGCTGTTCTCGGTGGTGGCAGATGACCGAACAAGGAGCAACAGTCTCAAGTTGCAGGGCGGGAGGTCTAAGTTGGACATTAGGAAAAAGTTTTTTACTAGGAGGGTGGTGAAGCACTGGAATGGGTTACCTAGGGAGGTGGTGGAATCTCCATCCTTAGAGGTTTTTAAGCTGAGGCTTGACAAAGCCCTGGTTGGGATGATATAGCAGAGGTTAGTCCTGCTTTGAGCAGGGGGTTGGACTAGATGACCTCCTGAGGTCCCTTCCAACTCTAATATTCTATGATTCTATGATTCTATGATATGCTTAAGCTGAATCAATTTCCATACCCTCAAAAACAAACAAACAAACAAACAAACCCACAGTCCAAAAACATTTTTGCTACTTCCTATTTTCTAACAGAGTTAGAGTTATGGCAAAAGAACAGTAGTATGATTATCTCTGAATATACTTGGAACATTCTCCAGCTTTGTTCTGTCATTTTGAACCTTCTTTTTAAGTGGTTTGTTTGCCGTAAGCAAAGTAGAACTGTATACACTTCAGAAGAAGATAATTTGTTTGTTCTCTTTACTTTCTGCCACATAATAGCAACTTTGCACTTGAATAGTATTTTTATTCTAGGATGTCAAAGCAGTTTTCAAACATTCTTAACTAAGCCTGGTAACTTTCCTGTGAGTTAAAAATTTTTATACCCATTTTACAAATGGGGAAACTGAGGCAGAGTGGGGCAGTGATTTACTCACAAGTACACAGTAAGGCACTGACTGAGGTGGGAAGATAACCCTGGAGACCTGACTCACAATTGCTGCTTCAAACTACTGGACACACTGTCCAGCAGAAAAGTTTTGGAGTAACAGCACTTATCTTGAATAAGGCAGCAGAGTCATTGTGATTACATTATCTGAAAAACAGCTTTGTTCTAATTTACATTTACTTTTCTGTGTTTCATACAGGAAACAACACTTGTTCCTCTATTTTCTACCGTAAACAGAGAATTTATCTTTGAATGGATAGTATAATACTGGTTGAATAATATTTGATGATTAATGTAATCAATGTATTTTTTTATTTTTTTTAAATTGTGGCATGTATTTTTAAAATTATTCCTTCAGTTTACAGAGCAGAACTAACATTTGTGAATATATACAAATGTTATGATTTATAAAAAAAATAAATATTCATGAATCATTTCTAGCCCCTCATTCTAGTTCTACAATTGCTCCATAAATCTGATCTGCTCAAATGACTGTCTTGGGACGTTCAGGCCAAAGTTACAGATGTTATGGACTAACCTGGCTCCCCACACACAGCGCTGAACTGAAGCTGGACCAAACTCTGGAATCACACACTTCGTTTTTCCTTCCCCATTCAAAGGCAGGCTGGTAAGTCAGTCTGTTCAAATCAATGTAAAACGTCTATTGCAATACATCCAAAGAGATTTTGGATCCAGTAATAGACCTGTTTTTCTTAAATATGAGAAATCTGACGCCATAAAAGTCTATCTCAAGCTCTATTTATTATGAAACTCAGAAACAGTTCCTATTTGAAGCATGGTATATCACAAAAAACCTCCATCTGCGTTCCCTGTTTACACTCCCATGTTGACGATAAGACTCATTCTACTCCTCCCATGCTCACTGCAATTTTGAAAGCTTAAATAAATACCCCATCTTTATGTGCATTGCCCAAGAGACATTCTGATTTCTGATGCTAAGGATAAAATGGAATTTATTGCTGAGCTAGTACCTACTCTAACTCCAACCGATGGATGCTAGTGGGTCTGGCTCATCTACAAGATAGGTGTTAAGCCATAGTAATGGGTAATTGTGGCATCCTGCAAGGATAGTTCCTATTCTGCATGTCGTTCAGCATATAGAAGAGGCTTCTTGCCAGCATCATTCCCAGTTGTGAGATCGAGTCTCCCCAGCAGGACAATAATACACAGCTGTGCAATTTGAGCCAAACCTCTCAGAACCTTCTAGTCCCCTAGTCACCAGTAGTGTTGTATGTTGAGCTGTGTGAGTGTAGGTACTCAGGAGCCGTCAGACTGACGTGGCAGGGACTGGGTTGGAATGATGTGAAGTGGGCATGGCTCACAAACTTGCTTGTGCCGGCATATGTAGGAATAAAGTGTACTGGGCATGTGTGTGGGGGAGGCACAGCTATAGTCACCAGAGGATGAGACCTAATGGTGTGACTGCAAAGTGTTCTCAGAGTTCAAGGGAGGATTTCAGATGCTGAACTCCTACCCAGCATGCATTGCCGGCTGATCACTCCCAGGGTGTTTAGTGCAGCTGTTTTCCTGGCAACTGCACAGTTGTGTTTGTCACACACGTATGCCCTGAAGTCCTCTAGAGGCCTAAAACTAGGCACATTCATAAATTATTCTCTCTTAAATAGAACCATGAATAATAAAACATGTGGGGCTTTTGCAATTGAGTTTTAGCCAGCTAAAGCATGGGACATGTTACTTAGGCACAGATTTGCAGACAAAACTCTTAATTTCTTAATTTCTTTTTTCAGTCTCTTCAAATCTATAAAAAAGACTCCAGGTGACAGGCAGCAGAAACACATCTCTTCTAGATGAGGAAGCTGCCATAGTCTTTTACTTTTAAATATAGAGTGATTTCCACATCACAAATTACAAAAAATTCTCACTCCAGGGCACATGGGCAGAGTTGTATTTCCATCCAGGAGTTTGTGTAATGACAAACACATCTAGTCAATGGGCTTACTTATAACGAGCATGACACAGGTACCATGGAACCGATTTAGGGCCAAATGCAGACTCAGTGCTTTGTCTAAAAAGCCAGATCAGGCCAGGTGGCCTGTACCTCTGTATCATGGTGAAGAGAGAGGTCTTTCTCCAAAAGGCTAGGGAGCCTCCATAGACTGGAGTAGCATCTGCAGGGCCTTACCTATCCCCTCCCCCACCCCAAGAGATAGTCTATCGAGCAACCATCTTTCATCAATGAAAAAAACCAATAGCAGATATTCGCTGTTCTGTCTCTTAGGAATCAATATCTGCCTTCACCAAATTTCCAGCATGAGAAGTTTCTAAAATGTTCTCCCATGATGTGAGTATGTCTGAGCTCTTCTTGTCAAGAAATTAGGATGTGCTCTATAGATAGTTTTATACCAGAGTTGAGAAGCTTTTAGGAGTGAATCTGCAACTTGCATTATGAGTTCATTATCTCATGAAAGGTAATTCCTAAATTATGCAGATTTTCAGAATTTGTTTTCCTGTGGTGATGCGTTTATTGTTTTGGCCAGGGAAATTCATGATGCAAATTTAGTCTGAGGCTTTTTAGAGCACGTTATTTTCTATATGATGACTTTCAAAGCAGATTGCCACCATGAATCTGCCAAGTTTGAGGATCATTGGGTTTCCTGCCTACCTGGTGGTTTAAGATGCTATTAGGTTTATAGCATGTCAAAAAAGGGAGAACTGGTCCCAACTCAAGTTTACTTTTAGAAGTTTCTTTCTCAGTAACACAAGACATTCAGATCACAGGACATTCTTCCTAAACTTTATCCTTCTGTTTTTGTTTCATGCTGACAATTTTGTATGTGGTTGTTTTTCTTTTAAATAAGATTATTGTCATCACCTACAGGCTCTGGTCTGTCTTTCTAATATACTGAGAAGCATAGAGGAAGCAATACAGATCAGTACAGGATGGGTGCTAACAGTCTCAGGGGTGTCTCTAACTAGGCCTCCCCTGATTTTATTAGTCATATCAAGAACTGATAGTGAATGGGCTCATTTCTGATCCTATAGGTTTTTTTAATATAGTAGATAAAGGATGCAGTGGCTGACGCTGAATAAATCTGGGCCACAAATAAGATGCAAATTTTTAACCGTAAGGATCACAAAGAATTGGAACAATTTACCAATGGATGTGATGAATTTTTCATTACTTCAAGTCTTTAAATTAATATCCAATGGCTTTCTAAAAAATATGCTCTAGCTCAACCACACCACATGGGCTTGATGCAGAAATTATAGGCAATTCTCTGGCCTGTGTTATACAGCAAGGCAGACTGCATGATCATAATATGGTCCCTTTTAGCCTTACAATCTAAAAGTCAATGAACTCATCCCCCTCCTCCCCCATCCCTCCCACACACACACACTTTAGGTTTTGCTCCCAAAAGAAGTTGCATCTAACCTACTATAAGCCAATATCAATGTATAGCATCTTTCATTCAAGTGCTGAAACTTAGTGCTTTATAGAATTAAAAATAACCAAATAGACGGTAAGTGGTATATTGTATGGCTGATAAAGCAAAAGGGTCAGATTAAGGCCAAATGTCACAGGGCAAAGTATGAAGGATTGTAGGTAGAAGAGAAAACACTGGCTTCCCGGTGAGATTTGAAAGAGTTGGAGAATCAGTGAGGTGGAGTGTAAAATAAAGGCTGCTCCAGATGGTGACCACACAGCAGAGAAGACTTGCACACTAATGCAGATGAGGCTGTGTGAATGGACAGAAAGCAAGTAGGGAAGGGAGTAAAGAAAGAAGTTTAAGTTAAAGTCTCAACTGCATAGCCAAGCTGGTTGTGGTTTGGGAAATACGCACCCAGACCAATTTGGCCAGTCTGTAGGCAGGCATGTGTGCATGAAACTGATGACAGTGTTAAATCTGGGAAATGAATTAGCTGCACTAACTGAAATTGGTTTGACCCTGAGTTTAGTTTGAACCTGTTTCCACAAGACAAGGAATATGAGCTTGTCATCATGCAAAAAAAAAAAAAAAAAAAAGATCAGGCATGTACTGATTGGAATGTTCTTATATCAAATAAGGCAATTTGCACTTTTTCCACAAAAACCTAATGGGCCTTGTTATAAATCATTATCGGTTCTGGATAACATAATGTTTTGTGGAAAGTGGAAGAGAGAAAAGAGCTAGTTTGGAGATAAGCGGGCAGGAAAAAGAAGTTTGGAAAAAGACAAGAAGAGTGTCCTAGGAAAAGGAGACAGACAGAGAGAAACAGAATGTAAGAGAGAGCGTCAGGTTGACAATAATAAGTGCAAGACCAGCAACAGACCTAGGCAGACTGTTCCTTCCTTTCGGAAGTGAAAGGACTAAGCTAGGAGTCAAACGTTCCTCCAGACCTTGTTGAACAAAAGCTGAGCAATGACCATTCAGTACTGTAGTGAAAGGCAGAATTATCCATAGATCAGAAAAAGCCAGAGGAGGAAGCCTAGTGCCTAGTACCTGAGAACAGTCTGTGAGAGAAGAACCAAATCAAGATCTTTTTGTTCTGTGTTTGTACTGTGCCTAGCACAATCGGGTCTTGGTCTGTGACTGCCTGGGGCTCCTACGTGCTATCGCAATACAAATAACAAAAAGATGTAAGATGAGGTTCTCATCATTCTACATCCCCAGTCAGCTACCTCACTTTGTCCCTGGGACTAGACTTGTACAGACTGATACCTTGTCTTCACAGACATGCTTGTAAAATATTAAAAGCCTAGCAGCTGAAGAAATAACTGAATTTTACAAGGATTCTTATCTAAGACTTTCCATTGTAAAATAACAAATTCCAAAATTATAATCTGAAAAGGCTTGAAGCCTCCAGGAGACAAGATAAAGGGGCTGCTAGAATAACTGTTAAGTAACTTTTACATTTTGACATCTCACTTGAATAATGTAATCAAAAACATTTGCCTAAACTGAGCCTTCCATTTCTGCAAATGACAAAGACTGCTGCTAACTGAATGAAATGTGAAAGCATCATAACATACATTTTGAAGTTCTGTGGATGAACTACAGAACTGAAGTGGGTTGAAACATGACCTGTTCTTTTTTTTAGTTTCTGTCTTTTAATGGGTAATAAAAAAGTATAATTTTATTTACTGTAGGGGTGAAGTCGTGAGACCTCTATCCTGGCCAATATAGTTTGGGGCTAATTATTTGGGGCTTTTTCTGTAGGAAAAAAAAGTCAGCTTTCTGGCAGTACTTCTCAAAGTTATCAAGACATTCTTTAACTTGGGTTCCAAGTAACTAGCAGCCCCTCTCAGTCCTTGTAGCTTTTCACATACTATCAATATAAATATGTAATCATTTAAAAAAAAAACTAGGTACAGATGCAAACTAATAATAATGCAGCCAGAGTGATCTGCTCAGTCAAACACATGTACCCTTGCCTGATGGAAAATGCTAGGAGTGATGGGGGATCTCAAGATTCCCTAAGGTTCCAGCTGGTTTGGTTATCATCCAAAAGGAGATGGGAAAGGTTATACCTGGGAGCAAAGACATTTTCAGAACAAAATTTGAGGAATTATTTCTATAGTCAATTCTCTGGTGAATAATTTCTACAGAAAATCCACATGCATAATGGATCCTGTCCCTTTTATTTATTCCTGTTGTTCCTTGCAATGCTAAAATAGGCTTCACCGTGCAGCTCTCTGTGATGTTGGTTGTTCTTTAGCCAAGACATTTGTTTTCCCTTTCTTGATATCAAATAGACCCAGAAAGGATAGAACAAAAACTAGAGAGCAGGCATTTGCAAGTATCTCTCTTCTTCCCACAGGAGACCAGGAACAATGGAGCATCCTGTAGCTGCACGTGCTTTGGGAACACCGTTCACAAGAACGTGAAGGTGAATCCATCAGCAGCTGCTGCTTCACCACCACAAAGCAATGAGTACACAAAGGCTTTATTTCTGTCACCAAGATCCTTATCTTTTAGTAATAGCTACAGAAATTATACTATACTTCACCTTCCAGGTCACCAGTATATGTCCTTGAGAAACCAGTGTAACTAACATTCCTGCTTTTGTTTCAAATCCTGCCTCCTTGCGTCACAACAATACACAGGCTGGACAGTTAAAGGAGAAGAAGGTTAATTGTGTTGCCAAATAGAGACTGGCAAACATTTTACAGACAAAACAAACCCTATCCCGAGGATTTAAGCAGACAGGAGCTCCATGTTTCATTCTGATACATATTAAATGATGGGCTGTTTCCAGGCAGCTTCGTGTAAGTGAAAATTATATGGAAATGATTATTTTTAAGAGGCTGTTAGCATAATCTGAAAGACACAGTTCTGAAGGTCTGGATCACAGGTAAGTAAGGTTAAGAAATTAAACACAGAATGTGAGGAGCCGAAAAGAAAAGAAAAACTAAAACCAAGATGAATTTAAAAAGGGCTAAACAGTGAGGTGGTAAAGTTTGCAGATGATACAAAATTTCTCAAAATAGTTAAGTCCAAAGGGGACTGCGAAGAGTGACAAAGAGATCTCACAGAACTGGGTGACTGGGTAACAAAATGGCAGATGAAATTCAGTGCTGATAAATGCAAAGTAATGCACATTGGAAAACATAATCCCAACTCTACATACAAAATGATGCAGTCTAAATTGACTGTAACCATTCAAGAAAGTTCTTCGTGGATAGTTCGCTGTAAACATGTCTTCAATGTGCAGCAGCAGCAGCAGTCAAAAAAGCTAACAGCATGTTACGAACCATTAGGAAAGGGAGACATAATAAACCAGAAAATATCATAATGCCACAATATAAATCCAAGGTACAGCCACATCGTGAATATTGCATGCAGTTCTGGTCACCCCATCTCAAAAAAGATATACAGGGTATTAGAAATGGAAAAGGTGCAGAGAAGGGAGACAAAAATGATTAAGGGTATGGAACAGATTCCATATGAGGATAGATTAAAAAGACTGGGACTGTTCATCTTAGAAAAGAGACGACTGGGGAGGAGCCGGGGGGGATATGATAGAGATCTATAAAATCATGAAAGGTGTGGAGAAAGTGAAGAAGGAAGTGTTATTTAGCCTTTCACATAACACAAGAACTAGGAATCACCCAATAAAATTAATAGGCACCAGGTTTAAAACAAACACAAGGAAGTGCTTCTTCACACAATGCAAAGTCAACCTGTGGAACTCATTGGTGGATGTTGTGAAGGCCAAAATTACAAGGGGGTTCAAAAGAAAATTACATAAGTTCAGGGAAGAGAGGTCCCTCAATGACTATTAGCCAAGATGATCAGGGAGGCAACCCCACACTCTGGCTGCTAGAAACTGGGACTGGATGTCAGGGGATGGATCATTTGATATTTGCCCTGCTCTGTTCATTCTCTCTGAAGCACTTGGCACTGATCACTGTGGCAAGACAGGACACTGGGCTAGATGGACCATTGGTCTGACCCAGCGTGCCCATTCTTATGTTCTTGAATTAAAAGTCAAGTGCAAAATAAGCAGGTCACTCAGCACAGTGGTGTGAGCAGGCACAACACACACAACTGGGAAAGGACAGTGCAGGAAAAAGGCAAATTGCATCAGTGAGTCATGTTAGAATTTTTTCTTTGGAATTTTGCACTAGTTCTGGAAGTCCCAGACTCATCATTCAGTGAAATCTGAAGTGCACGGTGCCCTTTCTTAAGGTCAACATTCACTTGCACTTATCATGAAGTGGTATCTGAGATTATCTGAGACACAGCAGTAAGGCCCTATCCTAGCAACAAGAAATGACTATGACATGCCCATGTCTCCTATCTGAGAATAAACGCTTAGTTTTTAAGTGACCTCGTGCTGGTTGAAATATGAGGGGAAGGTATGTGAAAAAACCCTTTTTGTTGGTATTTCCAAATTTTGGAATGTTTTGACCGGCTTTACCACTGTACAATTTTCCTATGTTTTCCTATTTACTATAATTTTCTCAGTCTTTCCTCTCTTTCCTGCAGCATTATGACAAACTCCCACATGCCCCCTTTTGGAATTTTGGCATCCCCATAAATATCACAAATACTTGGGGCTGAACATGAGTATTTCTGCTCTGTACGTTTCATCTTTGCTTGCAAATCACTTTGACACCATTGTGAAATGTTGCTGGGGTCATGATAGGAACTGTGAGCTTTATGCCTTCTGACATCAAGGTGGCTGTGGCAAGGAGAACTGGATGTGTGACTGATAGCCCGAAACAACCGGCTTCTTTGTCCTTATGCTGTTATTACGGAGGCTCCTGGGACAGAAAGACCCCATTCCAGCAGAATGTCCCGTCAGCTTCCACCACAGCATTCAGTAGCTTTAATCCAATTGGCTGCCTATATTTCAACACTTGCCATGGTCCTACTATATCTCCTTTGTAACATCTGTTATTTACCTTCCTCCCATTTTGGCCTTCCTTACTTCTTTTTTCTTTTTCCATTCATCCATCCATCCATCCAGGCTCTTACACTGTAATATCACAGTTCCTCTCCCCATGACTTTGCAAGCTGTAAACTACTCTTTCATTTGTAACACGCACAGCTTTAACTATCCCAACTAGGGGATTTCAGTGCCATAATTTTCACTAGAACAAAATCAACTGGAAAAAAAAAACATTCTAGTGGATGCCTCCCCTTTAAACATCAGTTTCCTTGGGATATGCTTAGTGGTGTGCGTCTATCCTCAGATATATGGGTCATCGTCCATGCCCTTGCACACAGAGCACAGGGCCCTGGGCTATTTGCTGATCAGGTTCTTGGCAGCTGTTGGCAGATTCTTTGAAGCTATATTAGTCTATATCTCAGCCAGTGGCTTATAAACTCACACAGGCGGGGGCTTTGGGAAGGAGTGTGGTGACATGATTTAGTAGGGAGTCTGATGAGCTGCTGCTGACATAATTGGGTCTACCGTTCACTTGCCACAATTGCTATACAAAGTGTCAAATCAAAACGCTGATTGTTAATGTTCAGAGAGCGTATCCCCCATGAAACAAATGTTGCAGTCTGTGACTCAGATGTGCTCACACTTTCCTGTTAGTGTGCAGTATTCATGTGCAGCATTAATGTGCAGCACAGATGGGAGCTGAGCTAGTTAATGGAGTGAAATGGTTACTTCTACTCGGCTGATTCTGATCTGTCTGACAGACGCTTCGACTAGTTCTCACTCTAGGTTTCAGTTCTGCCAAGCAGTACATCCTGTTCTAATCATCTATCATTTCTGTGACACAGCATTAATGCCTTTGACTTCAGCTTCCATCCCTGCATTTCCTAATAAGCAAAGCACTTTTTAAAATGCACATTCACTCTGAAGAACCTTGACCTGAACAAGTGTCATAGGAGGGCAAGTGTGGGTATGGGGTGTCACTGTGTGTTAAATATAATACTCTCTGGCCTGGCTCTTCTCTCATTTACACTGGTTTTACTCTAATGGAATTCTATGACTTCAGTGGAGTTATGCCTGATTGTAGGCGGGCAGCGCAGCCCGCTTGGGGCGTTGCGACCCTTCCTCAGTCCCAGGCTCCGAGGAAGGTCACAGCGCCTCTGCTAAGGGGAATTAGCAGTCTGTTAGGAGTCTGTAGCCCCCGGCCTTCCCACTGGTGGGCTGTCAAAGCAGTCTATGGCCCGGGCCCTTAGGCGGGTGGGCGAGCAAGCAGTAGTGGCTCTGCTGGTTGCATGGGGAGGGGAGATCACTTTCTCCCAGGGTGGCTAGGGAAGGAGGGAGGGGGAACGCAGGCCCACCTATCTCCACTGCATCCCAGCCCATGGCCCTATCAGTGGCAAAGGCGTTCACCACTGAGTCAGTAGGGCTCCCGCCGCAACACACTGATGGAGAGGTTCCGCCCCTGATTCAGGCCACTGGCTATGGCCGTCCCTGGGCCACTTCCTCCCCGTATCCCCAGGTATCTGAGTCGGCCGGGTCCTTGGGGTCGCTGGGGTGCACGGCCCGGGGTCAACCCGCCAGTCCCTACTCATCCAGCGGTGGCAAGGCGGGGAGCTCCTCTGCGAGGGGCAGCTCCTCCAGGTCACAGGGCTCAGGGAATGGTCTGGTCTCAGGCAGCTCCTCCAGGTCTTGTCCTGTCTTTGGGAGTTCGGCGTCCGGCAGCTCCTCCAGGTCGGGGCTGGCCTCGGGGGGGATCTCCCAGCCCTCAGTCTCAGGGGGCTCAATCCAGTCACAGGGGCCCAGAGGCCTGGCCCAGTCCTTGGGACCTGTAGACCTAGGCCAATCTAGGAGGCCCAGGGGCCCTATCCAGCCCTTAGCAGTTGGTCGCTTGGACCGTTCCCGGGTCCTCTGCTCCAGGAAGCATTCGCTTGGGGCAGAGGCCCGGCCTGGTTCAGGCCTTGGCTGCAGCTTGCAGAACAGCCCCACTGAGCTGCTGGGCCTGTCTCTTATACTGCTAGCCCTGGGCCTGGCTCCACCCCTCTGCTTCCGGGTGGCTGGGCCTGGAGGGGCTGTTTCTGTCCAGCAGGGGCAGAGCAACCTTCCCTCGGTCCCCGGCTCCGAGGAAGGCCACAGCACCTTGCTACACTGATGAACTCCAGAATCAACTCTCTGGGCCAAATGTTTAAAGGGCTCCCTCCTAACTAGCTGTATTATTTCCATGCACTCACATTCATGATCCAAAACCACACCCCTGTTTGTGCAATACACATAAGTGCCCATTTTCCACGTACAGTTCATAGAATCATAGAAATGCAGGGCTGGAAGGGACGTCAAGAGATCCTCAAGTCCAGCACCCTGTGCTGGACTAAATAAACCTAGACCATCCCTGGCAGGTGTTTTCCCAACTTGTTCTTAAAAACTTCCAGTGAAATGAATTCCACAATCTCCCTTGGTGGTCCTTTGGCATTCTGACCTTGTATGTTTGCAGCATTCAAAGGGTTAAAGGCCAAGTGATGTCAGTGTAACTTCAATTAATCTGAGTCTTATTTTTACCTTAATTTTACATCATTTATAGTGTGCCTGGCTCAATCATAGAAGCACATAGGACAAGAATAGATGCTATAGTGTCTTTTTTTTTTTTTTTTTTTAAATATTGTGTTCTTCAAGCCACATTTGTCTCAGATTAGCAGGTCACAAACAATGAATGAACTTATGTTATGGGGATATCGCCTAAGATGGATGCAACATATATTTTACATTATGAATAAATATGTATATATATGTATTAAAATCAGTTAATAAAAGAGTAACAGCTCAGAAGACAAATTGAATATAAGTGAAGCTGCATCTTCTACACCAATGGCTGTGAAAATATAAAATGATACACAGTGGGGCTGTTCCAGTCAGCAGTATGCACTAAAGCCCAGATACATTATCAAGGTCTGCAAAGATTTATGTGGTGAAGTTAAAAAAAAGAAAGAGAAACACATCCCAGGAACACTGGGAAGCCGCAGAAAGGCTCAGAGAGACCTCCCATGATGGAGAGACCAATGTGAGGAACAAAATGCCAGTTGTGCAATAATCTACACATACTGGAGCCGATTTTCTGCCCTGTGCCATTCCCTTTGCACAGTTCACACCAGCTGCATCCCCCTAGGTGAGGATTTCCCACAGCATGCCAAAGGCACCAGCTGGCATAAAGTCAGCATAGCTGGTGCCTACACCATCCTCTTTGTGCATGCATCCCTTCTGGTGCAAGGGTCATGTTCAGGGAGGGGAAGGGCAAAAAACAGCAGCAGAAAGGGACCGAGGGAGCTGTTAAGTCACTTAGTATAAAATTTCCAAAGCATCTATGTTTATTTTCCTGATCTGTAAAGTGCCTAGCACCTTTGGGGCATGAAATGAATGATAAACTATACAATATGAAAAGCAAATGAGAAATGTTGTGTGAAAACCCAACTAATTACCTGACTAATCCCTGCTGCTTATTGCCTTGTACTGTAGTGTCCTTTTGTACTAAGACATGAATCTGTCTCCACTGCATCTCATAGTGGTGCAGTATTACACTGGGTCCTACGAAAATTAAGTGACATGAAAAAGAGGGACAGAGTTCTGATCCTTAGCAGTGTAGCTAGCAGCTGAAGGGGACTCCATGCATCAAGGTGTGAGTACTGTTGGAGTTTTCCAGAAATGAATCTGACATAGCTCCTTACCCAAGCAAGCACATGCTTAGCTTTTAGAATGTGAGTAGTGTCTTTAACTTTGCTGGGATTACTCATATGCTTAAAGTAATGCACATGCTTAAGTGCTTTCTTGGACTGGCACCATACAGAGTATAATTGCTGTTTAATATTGAACTGGGTTGTTTTGTCAGCTGCAAAACAAGCACTCTAATAGTTAGCGTTGGGGGCCATCTTATATTCCAAAGTGTTGAAGCACTCTCTTTTTAATAACAACAAGGTTCCATTTACAAAATAGACTCTTCCACAGATAGTGTTATATGTCTTCCGCCACTCTGCTGTTTTGTTCAACACTGCACAGGGATATCATAAAAGCTGTGTGCTTAGTGAAGTGAAATTGCTGACTCTATTTCCCCGGTCAAAGAAAACTGTCTGTCTTAATTGCCTTTCTTATTAATCAAAAAGGTCTTGGTGGTTCTGCTCTGTTATGTGCTGTGCATCTCATATTTACAGCTGATAAAGCTGATTCAACTGTGAATCTTCTGGGACATAGACCCTCAAGACCTTGGCTCTTCTTTATCTGCTGAAAAGGTGAGATAAACTGATGGGTGTATTTAAAACAGCTTATATAGGGAGATACAGCTAACTTCTGTGTCCCCAGCTGGTGGTATGAGCTTCATCCAGCTGTTGGATACCTGCCTGCCATGAAGGTTACAACCATCAAAGTCAGAGGTGGCAAAGCAGTGTGTCCAATTTTAGAAACTCTTAATATTTTAATCACACCAGAGAAAAAGTGAGTGTTTTCTTAATTACTACAGGTTAATGGATTCTCCTCCCCACTTTACATGACAGGAGACAGTTCAAGTACAAAATCCATCAGTAGAATATGCTCCACACCTGTCACTGATCTGGAAGCCGGATGCTCTAGCCATGATGGCAGCACGGAGCAGGAGTTACATGCATGCAGGCATCTAGATCTTTTCCAATACCTGGAGTGAAAAGAAGTGTGGTCACCACATATTTCTGCCATTCCTGAATATGCCACATTTCAAGGGATGAACTAAGCTAAATAATGGCTTGAAAACAAAAATGTGTTAGGACTACAGCTGATCAGAAAATGGGTTTACTTCCATGAGAAAAAATTGGGTTTTCAGCCAAAAATGTAAATCCAAAATAGTTCTGCTCAAAACTGAAGTGCTAAAGTGCCACCATGGTGCCTCATGGGACTTGTAGTTCAGGTGACTCTGCTTACATTCTCCTTTCTAGGCCAGGCTCCCTACATGGAAACATCTCCCATGATGCACCAGTGTCTCCCTGCTGGGTGAGGGAGGCAGTGGCATGGCTGTGGTCCATCATGGGAAATGAAGTCTGGCTGGGGAGCCCAGTTTACAGGGGAGAATGGGAGCATGAGGCAGTAGAACTACCATTTCCATGAGGCACTGCAGAAGCATTTTAGAATTGAAATATTTCCATTTTGGGGCAATTCAAGTGTTTTGACAAAATAATCAAAATTTTCCATAGAAAACAGAGATACTTTTCTTTAGAAATGTATTTAGTCAAAAACCCTTCAAAAACTGTTTTACATAACATTTTCAGGCAGTTCTAGTTCGGATTGCAGGTGGTGAAACAAGGAATGCAGCTGCATAGGCATAAGACTTATGTGTAAATACACTGAGTAGAAATATTTAAACAACAGCCTTCCCCTTCACTGCATTCTTTTGAATTTTGTTGCCAAACTTTGAACCACTAGCGGCTAAACAGGAGCCCAGCCTATAGCTGATGGCTTGGTACTCAAAGCTCTTCTTAGTGAATGCATCAACCAAAGCACAGCATGGTTATGCAGAACTGGCAGACTCTGCACAAGAGAAAAGGTCTTTCAGCAGTGCTAAAGCAGCAGATGTTGCAGGTCCAGTACAAGGTGCTGTGGCAGAGCAGGTTGGCATGGCACCAGCCTGCACTCTAGCACCTCACTGTCCCAAGGATCATATTCATACCTGAAATGTTTTCAAAAGAGAGCGACAGTGATGTACCACAATGTTGTTCCTGCATTTTGTGCTGAACTCACGCTCAGTTCTGATACTGAACAGCATTGTCCCCCATTCCAGCAGCCAGTGCCCTTGTGGAGGTAAGCAGTTTATTAACATTCCATCTATGCTTCTGATCTCCACATCTTCCTCTTTTTTATGGCACTTTCATGTGCCAACCCCAAAGATACTTAACGTAGCAAATGTTTTGATGGAATTTTCTAATGAATTTGAAAAGTTCCTGACCCAATTACTGTTTCATCTCTAACATCGTGCACCTGGAAGGCCATTTTTAAAGCTGTATAGACTGTTAGAAGCCAATATATTTATTCTAGATATTCTGCTTTGAAACATTTAATTGAGTTTTGGGAAAGCAGCCATCAAACCAAAGAACTAGGAGATTCAGCTAATAGGACTTTTCCTTAGGGAGAGATTTCCATTTAATGTTCCTTTCCCAGATACCTTTTATCCCATCCATAGAGAACATATTACTTCATTAAGAAGCTACAGGTTCTTCAAAGATGCCACTCAAGGAAACTGAAGTGAACTTACCCTGGCTCTCTCTTGGTCATTTGCACCATCAGCAGGAACATCTAGCATTGATTTTCCTGTCACTGAGTGAGTTAAACGTTCCAAAGCATAACTCACAATGTGTGGGTAGATGGAGTTCTAATAGATATTGTAGCCAGTTATTAAGATAATAATTTCAACACAAAAAAACCTCCATTATAAATGGAAGACACCTAGCCAGAATCTGTTGTCACTTAAAGCTGTGCTACTCAGTATGAAGTCAGTGGGCCCATTCCATATTCTGGGGAAATGAAAGGAAATAAAGTTTCAGTGTAAGCTATTAAAAGTGATTCAGATATGTGACAATATATATATTTCTCCATTGTCTATTTTATAACTCTTCTCAATGTGTTTCTTCCTTTCTGTTGCCAGTTCAGTCGTTTTCCAGTGTGCTCGCACTGCAGCGCTGTAACTTTCCTTATATCTGAAAATTAGTACGAAAATACTTATTATATCATATCTCTTATTAAGAGTATTTTGTGGCCAAAATGGCAAACAGATATCAGTGCCTTTCCAATGTTAGCCTGTTTTTAATACATTTTCAAATAAGGCATTTGTTTTCAAATGAAATAATAAGCACAACACAAAGGACTCTGTTGGACCCCAAGACCTAAGCATTGTTTGCTGGAGCAGCAGCTTCTCTAACCCCAGACATTGTCTGGTGTGAGGACATAAACTCAGGATTAACCATGCCACAGATGCCATGTCAGCAGGCTGACCACATACCATAGAGGGAACAGTGACACTTTTCAGAAACACTGGTATGTTCACAAAAAGGCCTTTTCTCCCCCAGTGCATGCAGAGGTGCAAATCTGTTTAACAGCTTCTGCATTCACTGCCAACTGAATCCAAACAGCTGTTTTAGGAAATTTCCATGTTTCTGGGAAAGCCATTTCTCCTGATAAGCAGCACTGATTTCAGACAATGAGCCAGGCATGCTGGGCCTCTATAATGCAAATGATGCAACTCCAGTAGCAAGGATGTGGGACTCTAACAAGTCATTAACACCCAGGAGGTGAGAGGAAAACAAGGTGAGCTTCTCAGCTTTCCATTCTCAACTCTCTGGCTACTAGAGCAAGACTGAGGTTCCTCTATCTATTTCATGACAGAACTTGAGAGAACTGCTGGAGAGAGGCCTACAAACAAGCATTTATAATTGCACTCTCCTTGGCAAAAAAAGGTGGACAGCTAATCCCACCCTCTTTATACAGATGTTGTGACTATGCTGGATTTAGAGAGATTCAGTTAATACTACCCCAGTTAATATTGCTGTGTGTTATCTGGTGGTATTTGCCCTTCAAGGCAAGAATGCCACCTGCAAGCAAAGATGAATATTAATGTTCTATGCCTCTTTATACAACATTGTTTAAAGTGTTGTTGTAGCCCTGTGGGTCCCAGAATATGAGAGAGACAAGGTGGGTGAGGTAATATCTTCTCTTGGACCAACTTCTGTTGATGGAAGGCACATGCTTTTGAGCTTCACAGAGCTTTTCTTCAGGTCTATGAAGCTTGAAAGCTTGTACCTTCCACCAACAGAAATTGGCCCAAGAAAAGATATTACCTCACTCTCCTTCTCGCTCTCTATACAACTATGTTCAAAGGTGCATATCACAGATTGTCCAAGGGCCATGGCCACGTATCAAGGTCTTGGATCATGTTGTGTCCTGCAGATTGTTTGCCTCTGTTTTCTGGTCTAGAGCTAGGCACCACAAGCGGTGTGATATAATGTGTCAGACTTTCTTTCCTTGTGTTGTTATGTCTCTCTCTCTCTCCCCATACGATCCCCAAAGCTTGTCCCTGTGACTGATTTCTTTTTTAACTCTTTTTCATTCAGCTCCTTCAAAGCACTTTGCTCCTTAGTCATTTATTTTTTAAAAGAAAGCAAAGCTAACGTCTCCAACCCTTGGAGGGACATTAATTGCTGTTATTTTGGAGCATATGGGGTTGGTGATTATTTTCCCCATCAGTTAATGGTTTTTGGTGACTGCCTTTAATCCTAAAAAAGTGTTTTATCTCCAAAAAAGCTGACAAATATTTCTTTCCTCTCAGGAAAGACATTTGTGTTTGTTGTTACCTCAAGAAGTCTATGAGCTGCAGGGACTTTGGACCCTATATTTGAGGGAGATACAATCTCTGAGTATTGAAAAATTAAAATAGTAGAAACCAAACCAAATACACTTATTTTTCTCTGTTTATACTCTCTCTGGGATCCTGCAAAGCCTTTTTCCCCTGGGGAAAGGCAAACAGCCAGCCGGGAGGGTGAGGAAGATATATTCCCCTAGGGATATATTCAACAGTAGTTGGAGGCCAATAAAAGAGAGAGATTTTGAAAGCTTTAACACAAAACCTGTCCGATTGTAGTGACGACAATGTCTGTGAGCAAAGCGGGAGCGCCACCCTACCACACTGGGCAGATTAAACACCTTTGGGGCCAAAATTTTCAGCAGTGACTTGTGATTTTTGGGTGCCTCCATTTTCAGCTGTTCAGGCAAGGGTGCCTCTCGTTGAGGGGCACTGAGAACCCACAATTCCCACTGGCTTTAGGACAACAGTGCTAACATAGCAGAAAAAGGCAGATGTTTGTTTTACATAAGCTCAGGGGATGCTCAGGTGCTACCATAATGGACAGACTAGTGAAGCACAGATTGACACAGCAGAGAGATGAAGAGATGCCCAGCACTGTTGCCAGCAAGACTCAGATAAGGCACAAATAAACCCTTGCAAGGATTTGGGTGCTATAGTGAAATACATGTTTTTAGATGGTGGGGTAAGGCTCTGTGAGGCACTTCAGAAATGATGCAGTTGCTCATGACTGACAAAGCTGATATTACCCTCAAGCTCACACCATTCCTGCGAACCATTGCTCTGAGGAAGCAACACTTGCAAAAGTGACATCCCAGATGCCAGACATGCTTCTTGCAACTTCTTCTGGGGCACAGCTTCTGCAAACAACTTTTCCGAGGTGCCACCACCACGTCAATAAGAGACAATGTGATCCAGAAGTTAAAGCAACGGAATTAAGAGTTGGGATGCCTGGATTCATGTCACATGGCACTGTCTCAGTTCATCCATCTTTTAAAAAGGGTATAACAATGCTTGCCTACCCAGCTGGGTTGTTGTGAGGGTTAACTGAGCTTTTTTCTTTTTTCGAAACTGTTAAAATCCTCAAATGCAAGATGTTAGCAAAGTGTCTGATATTGTTCATATTAAAGTAGCCCTCCTTATACCTGGGTGAGGCTCTTGTCATTTGTAGAGCTTTGGCAAATAGCACGTTCCAAAAGATGTGAAAGGTGAATAATACTTTGTCTAATTAAAATCGGCTCTTCTTGACCCAGTGTTAAAAATCTAAGGTGACTTCAAAGGCTAGCAGAAGCTTTTCACAAATTAGAAGCAGAACCTCTCAGTTGCATACTATTTCTTTAAATCAGTGGGAGTTAGAGATATTCAGCACCTTTCAGGGAGGACCTCAACTGACTACAGCTTATTCACTGCAAACAACACTCTGGGGCTTGGATTGTTGGAATGTTTGTAATAACAAATTAATAATAAGGATGTTTGTCAGAGTAAGGAAACAAAGTGCAGTCACAATAATCCTTAGTTGATGGCAATATTATGTGAAATGTTAAGGTCAATTACACATGATTTAAATATTTTTCACTCATTAGCAATAATTTAGAATACTTTTCTTTTTTTAAAAAACTTGAAATATAAGTTTAATAGCCTTGTAATTTTGGACTTTATCATTAAAATTAATGACATCCTTAATGTTCTATGTGCAGTGTAAAGCCTGATCAGTTTTTTTCCCTTTATATATCATTACTAATGGAAAATAGAACATTTTAATGGCTGTAATTTCTAGCACTGTACATGGAAACCTAAAAATAGGAAGAAACTCTATTTCATCATGCTATGTCACTGCCAGCCCTAAATAATTCAATCACCGACATTAAAATATCTGACGCTGGGCATGTTCCCAACTGCAGACAATGAAAGATGCTATGTATTACTTTAAAAAAAGATAATGCCTTGCAATGCAGATCCTTCTGACCTACAGTCATGCAATGTAGCATCAGAACAGGAAAATTCATTGCAATATGCTTGGAACAAAGGATAAGGAAAGTTTTGTCACTTATTAACACAAAGGTCTGGGTTAGTAGGTGGTAGTCTGAAATGGATTGTTTTGAGTCTGAGCTTTGTGGCTGTGTTTAATGAAGATTGGCATTTCTATTCAATTGCTATCTCAGAGTTTGCAAGGTGGGGGTGTTTACCCCTATGGCTAGAATGAGGTGAGAAACCTAGAGAAGGTTGTGAAATTACATTCAATCGTTGGGACTTTTCAACATTCTGCTATAGCAATACTGATGTTCTAAGGGTGGAATTCTCAAAAGCCGTCACAATTGGCCTAGGTCTGCCCTCACTGAAGGCAATAATAGCAGGTTTACTGTTGATTTCAACAGGAGCAATTAGGCCAATGCTGAGTGCTTTTGAAAGTCCCATCCAATAAGTATCTATTTATTTGTGAGGGAAACATGTTCATTCCTTTCTGACTTTTGTTTTGCATTCCAATTCTCATGTGCATGTGGCTGTGAAAACCTAAAGCCTATTGTCAATGAAAAGGCACAGTCTTAGGAACAATATTAACCAGCTTGGTAAAGGTAAATTAAGACAGGCCTTGTGGATCTTCACCTTCTTGTTGTTAATTTCTATTCATTGGCTTGAACAGTTAAAGATATTGCACAAAGCAAAAAAAAATGTCCCTGGGGAGATGGCTGTTCAAATCCACCCACGTGCCATTTTGGGATCTGTACAGGCATGTCAGACTGCCTGTGGACTGTACAAACTCGCCCCCTAAGTGTGGGAGTAAATCGTGGCAAATCACAATGTGTGAAGCCAAAGCAGAATTGGAAGGAAAAAAAATTCAGGCAAGGATAATAGCAACAGTATTCTTATAACTATACAGCAGTGTTTTCAAATAACAATTGGAGAAAATTAACTTGCCTGGAAATAAAGAAACAGTGAGACGTTTGACAGAAAAGGTGCTACAGGGATCAAACTTGCTCGATGTTAGTGACAGAAATATCCAGACTTTTAATTTATATATAAAATAACAAATTGGGGGATTTTGCTTTCTTACTTTTCCAGACCACCTCTAGCTAGTGCTGTGTAGGAGGTCAGGGCCACCCCTCCCTGTCTGTCAGGGAGGGAGGCCACATCCCTTCAGTGTTGCACCTAAAGAGACAGGCTCGCAAACAGGGATTAGCTATCTTGGAGCCCTAGCCCTCAGGTAGGGCAGGGCAAGGACGAGTCTATTGCCCCGGCCCTCAGGCAGGGGGCAGAGATGGCAAGCTGTCTATGGGCTTGGGGCCCCTCAGACAGGGCTGGGCAAATTATCAGTCTATGGCCCAGGCCCTCAGGCAGGGTAGGGGTGAGCAAACAGGCATCCTGGCCTATAGTGGGGTAGCTGCCGCCTCCAGGGAGGGGTGGCATGGGGGAGAGGGGTAGAGTGACATGAGCCTGCCCGACTCCACCACATCCCAGTCCAGGACCCTAGCAGTAGCAGATTGGCAGGCCGCTCCAGCAGCTTCTCCTTGGTCTTGATGCTGTAGCGCTCAGGCTTGGGCTCCAGCAGTGATGGGGAGATGTCTTTCTCCTCAAGCAGCTCTAGCCCAGCTGAGCTGCTGGGCTCTCCCTTTATACTTCCTGTCCCGCCCCTCTGCTTCCAGGGGTGTCGGCAGGGCTGTTCTGGTTTCGCCTACCAGGGGGCTGATAGGGTGTCTTCTCTGTCCGTCTCAGAGGGAAACCATGCCCCCTCACTACATGCCCCCTGAACCTTAAAGGGACTGGGTTTGTTCAGATGAGCATCCAGAAGTTGCTTTCATTTTTTAAAATGTCTGTGACCTAAGAATCTCCTAAGAACACTCCCTCTTGGGGGATTTTCAGTAAGTCCTTGTTTCACATGAGCTGGAAAGGTCCTTTGAATATATGATGGCCTTCAGGAAATTCTAGGGACAAAACCAGAAGGCATAGCTGAAATACAAAAGTCAATGTAAGCAGAAAAGAGACAACTCTTTGCAAACTGAACCCTACAGTATTAGAGCTGAGAGGAAATAAGAACATCCAGGAAAGGGAATGGAACTATGCCACAGGAGGCTGTAAAGAACAAACACACTGACAATGCAGGTAGTGGAGACTTGGAAGGGAAAATTAAAAGATGACTGAAAGTGTTGAATAAGCCAAGTTCATGTTGCCTGGGAACCCCATGATTTCAAACAAGCACCTTCACACTTTATTCTGTGTCCCATTTATGCAGAGAAGCAGTCCTCCCCCTCAGATATTTGCAAGGTACCTCATTGTGCTCCTCCAAATCCCTTCTTTAAAAACCTTGCTCACTGTGATGCTTGCACAAAGCTTGACAATGGTTAAGACGTTGGTGTGCTGAGATCATTGCCTGTTGTGCAGACCAGCACTGTCTGTTTGTTACCTTGTGCTTCCGCTGTCTGTCTGTCGTCACTTGTTGTCTCTCTTCCTATAAGTCGATTGTAAGCTCTGCAGGGAAAGGACCGTCATTTTTGTTATGTTTATGAAAAGTCCCTGGGGGAATGGGCCCTTATCCAGGATTGAGCCCCTATGGCCTATTGCAATAATAATAATAATCAAAGTACTGCTGCAGTAATACATCAGCAAAACACACGTAGCTGTTGCCGCACAAAGAGATTAAACAGTCCAGGGAAGATTTAGGTTGTAAAGATTCATCTGGCTGTACCAAAAAGAAAAAGGAGATAGGGAGTTACCTCTCAAAAACCCAAAAGGAAGAGGAATGAGGTCTACCACCAAATTCTTTTGGAATCTGTAAGTCATGGCTTCACAAAAACCTAGCAGGGATGATGTACAACAGTCAGACGCGTGCTTAAACAAGTAGGCTGAGTGCTAGATGACCTAGTCTGACCTTTTTCAAGCTCTGACATGAGACTGTGAAATGAGTTAGCTGTTTGCTGCCCAGCTATTAACTATACAACAAAACAAACTCTATAATGATGTTATTTTGGACTGCTGAGTCTGTTACTGGTCAACATGAACTAAACCAGATGAGAGCTTTATGAGTCACCTCCTTAAAGGAGAAAAAGAATGGATATAAGTTTATTTAAAAGTTTATAAACCAAATCTGGAAGAATCTAGGCTGAACTTTACTAAAAGGAATCCAATGTGCAGCATGCAACTTCAGACACTAATAACAATGACTCTGCATCCAGTGGAGATACTTAACTGTTTTCACTCGAGTGTCGTGAAGAGGACCAGGCAAGGGAGGACAAAAAAGAAAGAAGGAAACTTCTGAAGTTTGCAAGAAAACGCCCCAATGTCCTTGGATTGTTGGCTTAGCTTCACCTCTTATAAAATGTGTTTACAACTGTATGCATTTCCTGCACTTGTGATGAAAATAGTTCTTGTCTTAATGTGTTTGCAAATTTGCAAACACATTATTTCCAAAAGCTTAAAATAGAGAATATATCCCCAAACATTCAGGATACCTATGGAAATTATTCTGGTGTTTTCATCTCTACTGTGCTTTCCAAAGTAACCAACATGGTAAACGAAGAGTCATCTGCTAGTTGTTAAGCATTATGGCTATATTGCTGTTTTCTTTTCATAGGTCCATCGATTGCTATTAGCCAGGATGGTCTGAGATGCAACACCATACTCTGTGTGTTCCTAGCCTCTGTTTGTCAGAAGCTGGGAGTGGATGATAGGGGACGGATCACTTGTTGATTACCTGTTCTGTTTATTCCCTCTGAAGCACTCGCATTGGCCATTGTCAGAAGACAGGATACTGGGCTAGATGGACCATTGGTCTGACCTAGTATAGCTGTTCTTATATTCTTATCCACAGTATACAATAATTATGCACATTAAGTTTTGTATTCCCCAAATGTTGTTCACTGAGCTGTTCCTGGTGGTCACAGAGTGAAACATTTTGAGAATCACGTGTTGAAGGACTGGAAGATTAGGTGAGGAAGTAGTCTTTCATTCTGAAAGAAATCTTTCATTCTGAAACAGTAAGCTGGCAAATAGCTATGCTATTAGGTATTCCAGAATAGATGTGTATCATTATAATAATAATTACTAGTTACTAACATCCAAACCCAGTTTCTTTAGAGGCTGGTGTTCTGCAGAAAACTTTGTAACATAAAGTGATGGGCAGTGCCCAAAAAGAAAAAAGAGAGGATTTGAACACAATCTCATGTGCAGATGGTAGACCTTAGACAATGGAATCATGTCAAAACTATTGAGATAGCCAGGGAAAAAAACCCAACTACTGTGCAGATTTTGATTATTAAAGTGTCCTCATTAATTACATATGCATATGCACAATCTTCAACTAGACTGTGTGTACTCAATTAGAAGGTGGCTTTTTGGCCACTTGTAAAGATCTTCTTGTATGAGAACTACTTTTGAAGGCTTAGAGGAAAAGGAAGGGTTTTTATTTTTAGTATTTCTCTTTTGTTGATTTCAGTGCTTTGAAGAAAAAGCCAAAGCAGAACAATAATAGAGAAAATTAGTTTAGCCATGAGTGATTGGACTCAATGCAGGAGTTCTGGGCTGAGATTCTCTGACCTGTGCTACACAGGAGGTCAGGCTAGATAATTGTAATGGTCCCTTCTGGCCTTAAAATTCATCAGTCCATGAAAATGAATGTGCCCCTGAAAATGTCACACACTGGGTGAAAGGATTTAACAGGCTCAAGAGTTTAGTATCCTATCTTCTCGGTCCATACATCAAGCAAACAAGATTCAGAGAACTTTAACACTGTGAATGAGAAAAGAGTAGTAAGGAATGAGCCTGAAACAATTAAGAAAATAGCAGAGATAAGAAACTAGGAATGAAAATTGTCCAAGAGTGGGTTGTTCAAATCAGATAAACTAAGAAACTGATCTGACCCTGACCTTGGCAGCGTTCTTGGGTAATATTTTCATTTCAATGAACTACCCCGTACAATGTTTCTAGTGTATTAAATCCAAATATAAATTCTTTCAGCATCAGGCATGCATGACTTATTTTTCTATTTCCTTTATCTATATATCGATATATCTATAAATGAACAAGCAATGTGGAGGCAGTGGAGAACAAATGTACCTCTCCACTAGGCGATGAGGATTCCCTTTGTGATACTGAGAGTGAATTATAGGGCACCAATGTAGAGCTCCAATCTTCTACAAGACTTCTTTGCCATATATGGCCTGGTGAGATCTCTTATCAAATGGCCTCAATCACCACAACATTGCAACAACCTGGCAACACCAAATGGTGTAATTAAACAGGTGAGAGCAGATAATAAGTAGCCATCATCTCTATCGCTGCCTCCATGTTTCTGCAGCAAAGTCACTTCACCCAATACGCAACTTTGGGGACATTATTTTTTTCCTTCAGAAGTCCTGGCATAGTTCGATAGAATGGGAAGGGTTGAGAGGCTTGAAAAGTGGAGGTGGGAACAGAGACTCTTAAGTTTGTTTTTGGTCCAAATAAGAGAAATTCTGTGAAGAAGATATGACTACATCTCTCACATTCAGCTGTCTTCTGTTACCAGATTTGCCCTTCATCTTGGGGTATGCTCATTTATTAGGGTTACCTTCCTGGAAGGGGGTGTGATTCTAGGGGTGTTGTTCTACTAATGTACTGTTTGTGTTACTTGTGTGTTCATATGGCTACAAAAGCCCCCTTCCAATGGAGCTATCCTGCAGAACCTAAGGTTTTCAGGGATGGGTTCCTCCAGCACCAGATTCAGATAAACCCCCCACAGATACACACACACATTTCAGATTAACTGAGTGCGTATGAGCAGACCGGGCTCTCAGCACTCTCAGCTGACCCCTTATGTGTCCCTGAACTCAGCAGGCTGGGTGACACCACACTTTCAGTGGCCATCCTTATATGCCCATTTGCCACGCACCAGAATAGAGCACACTTCTTCAGCAGGCTGGGTCCAAACAGCACTTTTTGGCAACTCCCCTTATTTGCCCCTGGACTTAATCAGACTGGGTCAAACAGCACCTTAAGCTGCACCCTTATTTGCCCCTGGACTCCGTAGGCTAGGCAGAGCAGCACTTCTCAGTTGTACCCTTCATATGCCCCTTTACACCACAATTGTTATAGCAGTAACCCCCTTGATGGGCAAACCCCATAGGATTTTTGGGCACTCCAGAGATCTTTGGCTTAGGTAAGAGAAGAGTTGCTACAGAGCAAGATAGGGACCAAGAACACAAAGGAGTAAAATAAAGTTTGGAGAGAGAGAGAGAGAAAGTGGCAACCAGCTTGATTATAACAGTTATTTTATTGCTAGGTATATAAAACTTATGATACTAAGAGTAATACCATACAAGGAGAGAAAAACAATCAAATGCTTACAATACTACACAATTACAATTGGGGTACTGGACAAAGCTATCCCAGGTTTGATTACGAAAGTAGAAAGTTATACCTGGACTGAGAGAGAGGGAGAGAGACAAAAAGTGTGTTGGGGGAAGAAGGGGCGGGGGGTCGGTCTCACCACTCCATGCAGCTCAGAGGTTCCCAGGAACAGGCTTGCCATCTTAGGGTCTGGAGCACTTTGAGTCTGGCAGAGCTCCCAGCAGGATCAGTCAGGAAGAGGGGAAAGTTACAGTGGAACTGATGCAGCATTTTGGATCTAAACATCAGAACAGAGGTTTGACTTCTGATAGGGGGTTTTGTAGACCCCAAGTTTGTTTATGGATAAACAACGTCTGGACAAAAGGAGCTGATCCTTCCTGAAAGGGCATTTTTCCTTGAGAGAGAGCTCACAATGCAAACAGGTTACAGTGTTTTACATATCAATAACTAGAATGGTCTGATAACTGCGGAGCTGGATGTATACAGGTGTTAGTTCATTTACATCAAGAGCAGAGATCTCCCAACATGCAGTGTGTCCCTGCTTTGGCAATCCCAGAGTTCAGTGCGTTCCCTGCCTTACCAATCCCAGAATTCAGTGCGTGTTCCATCTTTGATGTAGATGAGGCTTCTGTATGCCCCCTGTTTTACATCTTTGATGTAGATGAGGCATGGGGAGTTGTATCACCCTTGATGGGAGGGTTTTCCATTGCCGTTTCATATTGAAATGCCTTTGGTTTCTGGTTCAAGCAGCCTGGGGGGGGCGGTATTCAGGTGAGCCAGAGAGAGAGTTGGGGTTTTGCACCCTGGTGCCCCAAGAACACACTGCTGTCAGGTAACACTTCTCCATTGTATCTGAAGTCTTCAGAGACAACAATACTAGGCCAGATTCCACCATCTTTGCTGCAATAAATAGCATCTTACTCTGCAAGTAGCTCCAGGGAAATCAGTGGGACTTTTTGAAGAATGAGGTCCTGAGTAACGCAACATTCAACATGAGTAAGAGTAGCAGAATCTAGCCCAATAATAGCAGAATGAACCCACTGTAGTTGTGATTGGCTCTTCTTAGATGCCTGTCAGCTGAAAACATTGCATAAACATTGTTTTATTGAGACTCACAAATCTCCCATGTAGGAGGTAAATGTTATACCTGACTGCCATAGACTTCCCTGTGACCTTGGGCACATCACTTAACCTCTCTGTTCCTATAATTTTCACCTATCTCAAACGGGAGAAACATTGACTCAACATTGTCATTTGCTTTGAGATCCCATAGAAGTGTAAAGCACCTTCTTATTTTTATAAATGGTGCTCCATATACAGAAAAGGGGGGTGGGTCCAAATGGAGAAAAGTGCAGTTACAGACACTGAATATCTGGGAGAAGTGACAATCAAATCTGTGCTTCGAAACATCCACAGTTCAGACCATTAGATGTAGTAAAACTACATCCAATATATGCAAAATACCAAAGAATTAAGTTCAAAAGGCTTTTAAATTGATTAAAGAATTCTTCCTCATTCACCACTATCAACGTTGGCATGAAGAAAAGGTTTTGCCAATGCAAAGAGAAGATGCATTGAGAAGGAAAAATCAAAGCAGCCCAGAATAATTCAAATTCATCTTCAGACCACACACACAAATGAGGCCTTACTGGAAATATGCATAGACTGAAAGTCAGAGTCTCATGACAGGTACTTGAACCAACTCTGTTTGCCTTAGGAGGAGGCTTTTAATATGGGCTATTCAATGGAGCCAGTGTTAGCTAGCTGCCAACTGTATATTCAAAAGAGAAAGAAAGTAATTCCATTCAATCGTGTCTTTCAATTCCCAGCTCAGCAATGTTGCATAACTGGTCAGTGCTTGAAGCTGCCTTGAATGTCAAAGGTTGTATGACAAAGAGAATATTTTATCCCCCGAAGATCCGCATCTAAGGCAGAATGCCATAGAATGCCATAGAATAATACATCAATTTCAAATTGGCAACAGCAAGCTAAGTTAAAACAAGGTGCTGTTCTCTCCAACATGCTGATTTACGATATATCAAACCTGACCCAGTATGCACTTTCCCTTGAAAAGGAAGTGATTATCTGCTTAAAGCCATTCACAAAAACACACAGTTAGGAATTATAGGTGCAATATTCTATATTTCAATTACTTGGTAAAATGGCTCTTCTGAGTCCCTAAATTATTTAAAATGTGTTTCACCATAAAACTGCCACTATTCATTCATGCTCTGGTATCAAAACTTATATTAAAGTATGAGGAGATGCAAACAGATATCCACTATTCAGTTAGTCCTGGTTTTGTTCCTGAAACTATAGGTCCCATGAAAGATTTTTCACTGTGGGGTGTGAAATGGGAACAGGCAGAAGCTAAGACCAGAGGGCTAAAGAGAAGCTAGCAAGAAAAGGTGGGGACTTCTAACCCCTGGACAAAGAGCTGCTTCTGAAATAAAGGTTATCTCAGCAGTTTGGGTGCAAGTGCTAATTTTTGTTCTCTATGGGAAATTTACACAGGCTTAACAAACAGACAGTGCATAACTTTATTGTATGGACAAAAGGGCAAAGGTATTTCAGCCAACTTTTGCAAAAGGAATCCCTGATGTTAGATACCTGATTTTGAGTGCTTAGCTTGACACACCAAGGTGTTGCTCAGCTGGGCACCCAGAACCAAGGGGCATTTCTGGTAATGTTGGCCTTGGGTATTAAACGTTAGCTAAAGATATGAGAGAGGATGGAGAAGAAATCTGGTTGGGAGTGAATGGAGTGAGGAGCTGTATTATTCTTATTACCCCTTGGAATCCTTACATAGCCACAGGGGGAGCCAGCCAATGGCAGTGAGCTGCCGGCTGTGCCTTTCTGCAGGACGGTGCCTGCTTCCCCGAGGCAGGGAACTCCCATCACGACAGATTTGTCAGAGCTGTGTCTTCGGCTGAAAGGTGCGGATTCCAAAGTCCCAAGCCCCGGCCTCCAGAGACTGAAACTTGCGGAGTTCCCCTCCACCACCATTCTCCTCCCACCGGCTTCTCCATAGTGAAGTCCGTCTGGGTGCCCAGCCTTTTGGGATAAGTGGTTAGTAAATGCCCAGGAATTGTGCTCCCTAGGGATGGATGGATGGATAGATAGTACCAGTCACACATCACTCGTAGCAAGGGGTGATGCAGAGCTGTGGAGGAAGCACTGGGGGCAACTCTAGGTCAGACAAGCACATTTCCTGGCATGCCTTGTGCACTCTGCCATGTTCCCATATGGGATACGGCATGCTCAGACGTTTGGGGAAGGCCCTCAGGAGCACCTCCTCGTCCTCACGCTCAGAGGCCCCAGAACTCAGTGACCTTGTTTCTGGCAAGGAGGCTTTCAGCTTCAGCCCCTCATCAAGGGACCAGAGAGGCCTGTGGAGGAAGACAAAGGCCCTAAGGGTCCAGTTGCTCTCCCGCCCCTGTGGGGCAGGCAGTACAGTGGCTGATCCTTGTTTGACAGCCTGGCTATGAATCATTCTGCCTGACTCTGTCTCCTGCCCTGTGAATCATTCCTGCTGTGAACCAATCTGTAAAATGTCTGCTCCTTCACTCCTGGCAGCAGCATCCTGCCCTGCTGCATGTGGTATCCATGGGCGTAGGCTCCACTGTCTTGCTGCATGACAAGTTGGAGGAGACACTGCTAATAACGGGGTACGTTAGATGCTGCAACTTCAAACCCTGAGGCCAGACGCGGCCATGGCTTTGTAAGAGGTTTGTTGGCTTTCCCTGCCCTGCAGCAAGGCAAAGAGGCTGCTGATAGCACTGAAGTTGGAACAGGAGCTCCTGCCACCTTGCAAACTGCTACACACTCACAAATCTGAGAGCCAAAGATATGAGGATGGACTGGAGACGTGCCCCTGACTCCAGTGGGACTTTGGAGCCACTGCTGAAAGCAAACCATTGAGACCAGAGTGTATTTCCACGGGAATCTATCGCGTATCAAGGATGGCAGTTGTACCGTTGTGTTTCCTGGTCAGCAGCCAATTGAGTACCAAAGAGGCATCGCTGGAGACCAGGTTTGGCTGCGTGAGTGACACTTTATGAAAAGATTGATTTACATCTGTGGGAAGCTCCTGCTGAGCGGCTACTGGGGGTGGAAAGGCTGCATGTTCTGCCCTTTGCCTTCAGCCCTCGCTACTGAATCCATAGAAAGGTTGGAGTTTCCTGACTGGGTCGGGCCCCCTGCTCCATCTAACCCAGTCTCCTATCTCTGACAGTGGCCAGCACCAGATGCACCAGCAGAAGATGCAAGAAACCCCGCAGGAGCACATCTGAGATAATTAGTCCCCATGAAGGCCTCACTCTAATCCTGATAGCAAGAGACTGGCTGTAGCCCCAAAGTAGAACATTTTATATCCTGTCTTGAAACTCTGTTTTTAGCATTAATTGTTCCAACTCTGGGTATTCTTGTAACCCACAAAAACATCCAGTCCTACTTTCAATCTTGCTAAATTCTTGGCCTCACCGACATCACGTGCAGTGACTTCCACAGCATAATTATATGTTGCGTGAAAAAGCATTTCTGAGGATCAGTGTCAAGTTTGCTGCCATAATTTCACTGAATGTCTCCTTGTCCTCACGTCACAAGACAGGGAGAGCAGAAGTTCTCAATCTACTTTCTCTAAACCGTTCATTACACTTTTAATAGATACATTCAAATATATCACAAATACAGTTTGAAACCATGACAGTGGGATGAACCAAAACACGAGCTCTGGACATCAAAGGCTGGGCGGGCTCAAAATCCAGATCCAAATCACCATGGTTCAGCACAGGCCTAGCCCTAGGACCTGTCTGTATAGCCACAGCATGCCTAGCAATCTGGGGCACATCCATTTTGCACCTTGTCATGGATCCTCAGGATCCGTGCTACACCCCAGCTTTTAATCAGCCTCATGCAGGAACGTCTTTAGTGTGCCAGACCCGCAAGGGGTCTCATGCTTCCTGCAGAGTAGGTCATGCTGCTTTACCACCTCCTGGACTGAGCCTCTGGGCTCCAGCCCTCCTGCTTCACACCTGCTCTGCTCAGTGAGTCCCACTGAAATAGTCTCCTGGTTAGACACTTCTACACTCTTCAGGGACAAAGGCACCCCAGCAAGTATGTTCAGTGACATCAAAACAGAGTGGGATTTATTAGGCAGCTGGAGCATAGGATTGGAAGTCCTTAGGTTAGCATAGAGAAATAAAGGTTAAAGCATAGGCCATTTTAGTCAAGCTAAAGCAAACCACCAGCCAAGCTGCAGTGGATCCCATCTTAGACTCTGTCTCTCTCTGAGTCCTTAGTTGGTTCCAAGTAAGAGCAGCCAATGTCTTCCAGAAGCCAACTCTTTGTCCCCTGCCTGTCTTGTCTCAGTCTTTTGTTCTCGAGCTGGGGTCTCTGCTCAGCTTCCATGCAGAGAGGTGCGAGAAAGTCTCCTTTCTCTGGGTCGTTGTTTGCTAGGTGAGAATGTGCTGGTCACTGGGACTTTCCATTGTTTCTTTTGGATTCTGCATTGATATGGACCAGTTCCTCAACATCCCTGTTCATTTGGGTCTGGACAGCAAGGCAACATGCACACCTCATGTCCTGCACTACTCCAAGCACAGGCTTAACCATTTTCCTCCACTGAATAGCAGCTCAAAGTACAGAGGGAAACTGAGGCACATATAAGCATCATAAAAATGTTACAGAAAAATTCCCACTTCATCACACACTCCAGTAGGCATGGTGTCAATGAAAGATGTCCAGACCCATCAGAGGTTAGCACGAAAACCTTTAGTAGCTGGAGCTCACGTTATTTTACCTTCCCTTCTCTCCTGCTGTGTTTGACTGCATTCGTTTGCTTTCAGTAGTATGCAAGGTCTTGGAAAAAATGTTGAAAGAGAAAATAGTTAAGGACATCGAGGTTAACGGTAATTGGGATAAAATACAACATGGCTTTTCAAAAGGTAGATCGTGCCAGACCAACCTGATCTCCTTTTTTGAGAAGATAACAGATTTCTTTTTAGACAAAGGGAATGCAGTGGATCTAATTTACCTAGATTTTAGTAAAGCATTTGACACAGTTCCGCATGGGGAAGTATAAGTTAAATTGGAAAAGATGGGGATTAATGTGAAAATTGAAAGGTGGATAAGGAACTGATTAAAGGGGAGACTACAATAGGTCATACTGAAAGGTGAACTGTCAGGCTGAAGGGAGGTTACTAGTGGAGTTCCTCAAGGATTGGTCTTCGGACCAATCTTATTTAACCTTTTTATTAGTGACCTTGGTACAAAAAAGTGGGAATGTGCTAATACAGTTTGCAGATGACACAAAATTGAGAGGTATTGCCAATACAAAGAAGGATCGGGATATCATGCGCAAAGATCTAGATGACCTTGTAAATGGAATAATAGAAATAGGATGAAATTTGATAGTGGAAAGTGCAAGGTCAGGCATTTAGGGACTAATAACAAGAATTTGTGCTATAAGCTGAGGACGCATTAGTTGAAAGTGACAGAGGAGAAGGACCTGGGTGTATTGGTTGATCACAGGATGACTATGAACCACCAATGTGATGTGGCTGTGAAAAAAGCTAATGCTGTCCTTGGGTGCATCAGACGAGGTATTTCCAGTAGAGATAGGGAGGTGTTAAAACCATTATGCAAGGTGCTGGTGAGATCTCATCTGGAATGCTGTGTGCAGTTCTGGTCCCCCATGTTTAAGAAAGATGAATTCAGACTGGAACAGGTGCAAAGAAGAGCTACTAGGATGATCCACAGAATGGAAAACCTGTCTTATGAGAGGAGACTCAAAGAACTTGGCTTGTTTAGCCTAACGAAAAGAAGGATATGGGGAGATATGATTGCTCTCTATAAATACATCAGAGGGATAAATACCATGGAGGGAGAGGAATTATTTAAGTTCAGTGCCAATGTGGACACAAGAACTAATGGATATAAACTGGCCATCAGGAAGGTTAGATTTGAAATTAAACACAGGTTTCTAACCATCAGAGGAGTGAAGTTCTGGAATAGCCTTCCAAGGGGAGCAGTGGGGGCAAAAAACCTAGCTGGCTTCAAAACTGAGCTTGATAAATGTATGGAGGGGATGGTATGATGGGACAGCCTAGTTTGACAATTGACTGATCTTTGACTACTGGTGGTAGATATGCCAATGGCCTGTGAAGGGATATTAGATGGGGTGGGTTCTAAGTTATTACAGAGAATTCTTTCTTGAGTGTCTGGCTGGTGAGTCTTGCCCACGTGCTCAGGGTTTAACTGATCACCATATTTGGGGTCGGGAAGGAATTTCTCCCCAGGGCAGATTGGCGAAGGCTCTGGGTGTTTTTCACCTTCCTCTGTAGCATGGGGCATGGCTCACTTGCTGGTGAATTCTCTGTACCTTAAAGTCTTTAAACCATGATTTGAGGACTTTAATAACTCAGTCATAGGTTAGAGGTCTATTACAGGAGTGGATGGGTGGGGTTCTGTGGCCCGCATTGTGCAGGAGGTCTGACTAGATGATCATATTGGTCCCTTCTGACCTTAGAGTCTATGAGGACCAGTTGTGTTGCTTAGCAGGAAATATTTGTGTTATTTTTCACAATACGTCTAAAGCGTGAAATCACTGTTGCTCTCCTGCCAGTTTTGCTGTGATTGTTCATTTCCCCTCTGTTTGGTGCCAGCTGCTGACATCAGTGTGACACTTCTTCAACTGCTGGCTCCTTTCACTATTACTCTTCCTCATACCCTTTCCCCCTGGGTTTGGAGCCATCAAGTTGATCAGTTCAGCTCAGGGATAAATTATATTGCTTTAATATGCCGGTGGTAATAGAATGAAGAGTGGAAAACATTATTTGCAAATGCTCATTTTAAATAAAATTTCAATTTGGCTGTGGGGTTTTGTTTATGTGTTTTTGTTTTTTTTCCCACCAATGTTTGCATGCTCAAATGTAACCATCACAAATATTTACGAAAGGGGAAATTTAAGCTCAAACATCTTCAAAAGACTTATTTAACATCATACACATACACTGTAAAATTTGCAATTCATAATTTGCACTGAATTTGCTAGTTCCATAAATCATCCAATCAGGGAGCAGAAACAATACCATGTGATCTAAATAATCGTGATTTCAGTGACAGCACAAATTGGGAAATAGTCTGCAGATTGAAAATAATTTTTATTTGCAATTTGTGAACAAAGATCAAGACACCAAGTTACTAGGGCATTATGAAGCCTCATCTCCAATTCAAAGGACCATTTCTAATAGTCTCTTTATAATTTGATATTTTGATCCTTGCTCATAGTTTTGCACATGTTGGGTGACCACGTTAAGGCTGGTTGAGTGATGAAATTGGGCTGGGGCAAGTGTGGCTGATGAAGGACTATCCAGAGTGCGGAACTGTCTTGATCCCTTAATTGTTCATTTACATATCTTTTAATTTGTGAGTTTTTTAAAAGGGGTAGAATTTTTGTAATTAAAATGTTACATTGACATTGTGTCCCCTGTAATCTCTTGGAATATGCTTTCAACCTCAGCTCTTTATTAACAAACTTTTTTTCTGATGAATATATCATTAGTTACAAGTTTTATTCCCAGCTGAAGCTAAAACTGCTTTCAAGTTAACAGTGATCTCGGTATGTAGAAGCCAAATGCTTCTGCATTCATTGATGGATACACCAGTAGGCGTGCACACACCCACACGCACATATGCATGGAGGTTTGTTGCTTCTGGAGGCTGGATGAGCTATGCTGCTGCTGTCTGCTCTGGTGCTGACGGCTATGCTGCATCAGTCATCGCTACTGGCAGAGAAAGTTGGGTGTGCTGTCCTTTGCTTTACTGGCTCATGGGCCATGCTGTTTCTGCCACCACTGAGGGTGATACACTCTGATGAGTTTTCTGTTATTGTTCTGAATTTATTCCCAGTGAGGTTTTGAGCAATGAGGTAGGGAATAAAAAAAGAGGAATCAAGAATCATGCATTCTACCTCACTCTGCTCTGTTAAGGAGGTAAATTCTCCTATTAACATCAATATCCTGTGAAGCTCGCCTTCATTTCTTCCCAGTTATTCTTCAGTAACATTTTTGATTGCTGATTATTTTCTTTAGGGGCTTGTTGAAGTTCCTGCTGGGCTCACTTTACCTTCTAACGCTTCATAATGATCTGTGCCCAGACACCACACAATCATCTGTTAGCTGCACACATGCTGACTGGGCACCAGAAAGCCCAACCTTCTGCTACATTAGTTGTCATAGATATTAAAGCGTAAATTCTTTCGTGACCTCCAACCTTTAGAAGGAAGACAGTTGCAAACTTACAAATATTTGAATAGCAAATACCTTTCCCAGCCCTGAAGAAGAGCTCTGTGTAGCTCAAAAGCTTGTCTCTTTCCCCAACAGAATTTGGTCCAATAAAAGATATTACCTCACCCTCCTTGTCTCTCAAATACTTCAACACCAATCAGTTGCACTCAGCAGAGAACAATAACACAAAAACACACATTTTCCTTCGGAGTCACAATTTTGCCTTATATCTGCTGACCTTCTGGGAAATACTATACACGTGCATCATGCTCCGAGCCCTTCTCTGTTTGGTGTATTCATCATTGAACCACCTTGTCCTTGTCCTTCAGCACTGGTCACAATTGGCCAGGTCTCCTCCCCTCTAGTTTTCACTTTATAAAATAAAATAGGATGTGGCTTTGTCTTTTTGCTGGAGCGCTAGTAATTTTGTGCAGACGGCAACGATATCACCGACTCCACAGTGCTTTGTAAATGGTGACGTGTTTTGTTCTGCTCCATTTCTCACCCTCTAGCTCTGTGCTTCACTCAGATGCTAGTGTTGAGCAATCTAATTCTGACACTGGTCACGTGAGAGAACTCTACCTTCCATCCCTGTTAAAGTCTGAGAGGTAAGAGATGGCCTTCAGGAATGGGAAGTCAAAGTGCCACAGAAGACCAAACAAGCCCTTTATTAAATAACCAATTTGGGAAAGAATAAGAATGTTTCTTGTAATTGCCTGTCTTCCAGATACCACCAGGCAAGATGTACTTGAGCCTTGATAAGATAATTAGTCTAGCATGGCAATTGTTTGCATGTTTGGAGAATGAAACTGCGAATCAATGGCCTTCATCACGCTGTTTTAAAGACTGAAGGATTACAACCTGTATGTATTCAAAGGAAGTTCCTGGGTGAATGTAGTGGCGGTAAAAGGGGCTGGATTGGAAGCCCAGGCCTGACTTGCCATGTAGCCTTTTGCAAGGCCCTCACCTCTTTGCTGACCCTAATGAAAAAACGTAGTTAACAATTTACCCACCTCACTGTGTCACTCTCTGGCTTACCTCATTCATATTTGTGAAGTGCTTCGAGAACCGCAGCGAGAAGGGGCTGTGGAAATGCAGTGTGTTATTATTTCACACCACACTGATGTATTGAGAGGAGGAATTCATAAAATATAGGCCAAAACAGAAAGACTCTCCCTTTCTCTCTCTCTAAAACAGAACATATTCCCTTTGTTCTTCCACATAGCCAAATCCAGCGGGGAGGCCAAGTGAGACACAGACAGCAGCTGAGCCCTGTAACAAAGCTCCTGGTCTTGACCTTCTAGCTGCGCACCATGTAGAACTCGCTTTGAGGTGGAGAGTAGGGCATCAAATGCACAGGGCAGAGTTCGGCACAGTGGGGCAGGATGGGCAGTTGGGAAGCCAGGGCCTGCGTTTGGTTGTGTGCACATTTTACATGCATTTGCATTTGGATTTTTCCACCTCCGATTGCCACACACCCGCCTGGGGAGCTCAGAATCCATGCTTTAGTCTGTGCTTAAAATCTCAGGATTTTTAAGTCAAACCATTATGAAGGGGTGGGGGGAGGGAATTCTAACTCTTGATTTTTGAGCTTTTGGGGTTGGTTACAACAGGCCTGATTCTCCACTGTCTTACGCCAGTTTTGTGTCGTCATGACTACGTGACTCAGGAGTCTTGTCTCCCGCAAAGACGTTTGCTGAGAGGTGAGTCAGGCTCCTTTCCCATCCTGCAAATCTGATGTTCTCCAGTATCCTTCCTCACACTGCTAGCGGGTGTCTTTGCTAGCTGAGCTGAGTTACTGGCTCCTTCCTGTTCTTGTCTGATGTCCATATTACTTACTTCTTACGACCCTGCTCTCGGTAGACTGTGATTCCTTCTTGCTTGTTAAGTGCCACATGGAGAACAATCAGCTGCCTTCTCCGAGTTGCAACAGAGCTGAGTGATTAGAAAACTGGGAGCAATAAACAACCCTTTGCCCCTACCCCAGTGCTGCTCACAAAGGCTTAAAGATACACACTCGATTCGAGAGACAAGCTTTTATTTTTTTATCAGAAAACAAAGCTGTGACAAAGGAAGAGCACATATTTTCCAGACTTTATTGCCTCTAATCAGAAACACTCTTGGGATGCAGTGTCATGCAGTTGCCAGAACAAACTGACACAGCCATGGATCACTGTTTGAACATTTAAAGGCTCCCTTGCTCCACACAAAGACAAGTTTGGAGAAAGAGACCTTTCAGGAAAGACTGGAGCTGCTTCTGTATCCCAAAGGTTGCAAGTGAGAAGGTTCAGCACGGAAGAAGATAAAACACAAGAGGAAACGGAGCAGTGTGTTGTTTTCCAACCAGTACAAAAATCAGTCCCTGTGGAATATAGAAGCCAATGTGCCAGGGAGCCAATGAAGAAGAATGTCAGGTCATAGGAGAGGGGAGGAGAAAGGCATCTGAAGAGTGTTTTTGTTTTAAAATTGAATTGCTACAAAGGGCTGGAGAGTAATAGAGGGCGATATGGAGTCTTTCACTTTACATCGCTGGTCAGTAGGAGCTTTGCTAAACTCATCTCTCAGCTGGAAGCCTCCCTCCTCCTGTCTTGTGGAGACATGAGCAGGGGAACTCTGTTTATTTGTTTCCTTTCTAGACAAAACTGCTGCCATTGCAGAATGGCCGGTAATGACTGCATGTATTTTCTCATTATTGTTCAATCCCCACTGGCGATGGCGGCATCTCTGATAAAACTTTGTTATGGCATCACATACTCTGCCATACAGCTCTGCCTGGTTGTTTGTGAGTGATGTGTGGTTCTCATGGTAGATTCAAATCTGGAGAGGCCTGAGCAAAAGCAAAGTAGAAATCAGAACAAGACCAGACCTATGATGTTATCTACTCATCCCTCCCATGGGCAATGCAGGGATATGCTCCAAACTGCCATCTGCCCCCTGCTAAGTGGCTCATGGAATGGGGCTTCCATCCATTCATAGAATCATAGACTCATAGAGTTGGAAGGGACCTCAGGAGGTCATCTAGTTCAACCCGCTCCTCAAAGCAGGACTAACCTCAGCTAAATAATCCCAGCAAGGGTTTTGTCAAGCCGCAGCTTAAAAACCTCTAAAGATGGAGATTCCACCACCTCCCTAGGTAACCCACTCCAGTGCTTCACCATCCTCCTAGTGAAAAACTTTTTCCTAATGTCCAACCTAGACCTCCCCCACTGCAACTTAAGACCGTTGCTCCTTGTTCTGTCATCTGCCACTACTGAGAACAGCCTAACTCCATCCTCCCTGGAACCCCCTTTCAAGTAGTTAAAGGCTGCTATCAAATCCCCCCTCATTCTTCTCTTCTGCAGACTAAACAAGCCCAGTTCCCTTAGCCTCTCCTCATAAGTCTTGTGCACCAGCCCCATAATTATTTTTGTTGCCCTCCTCTGGACTCCAACTTGTCCACATTCTTTTTGTAGTGGGGGGCCCAAAACTGGACACAATACTCCAAATGCAGCCTCACCAATGCCGAATAGAGGGAAGTAATCACTTCCCACGATATGTTGGCAATGCTCCTACTAATGCAGCCCAATATGCCATTAGCCTTCTTGGCAACCAGGGCACACTGCTGACTCATATCCAGCTTCTTATCCACTGTTACCCCCAGGTCCTTTTCTGCAGAACTGCTGCCTAGCTCGTCGGTCCCCAGTCTGTAGCTGTGCATGGGATTCTTCCGCCCTAAGTGCAGAACTCTGCACTTGTCCTTGTTGAACCTCATCAGATTTCTTTTGGCCCCATCCTCCAGTTTGTTTAGGTCCTTCTGTATCCTATCCCTACCTTCCAGGGTATCTACCACTCCCCCTAGCTTAGTGTCATCTGCAAACTTGCTGAGGGTGCAATCTACCCCATCCTCCACATCATTAATGAAGATGTTGAACAAAACCGGCCCCAGGACCGACCCCTGGGGCACTCCGCTTGTGACCGGCTGCCAGCTAGACATGGAGCCATTGATCACTACTCGTTGAGCCCTATGCTCTAGCCAGTTCTCCATCCATTTTATAGTCCATTCATCCAACCCATACTTTTTTAACTTGCTGATAAGAATACTGTGAGAGACTGTATCAAAAGCTTTGCTAAAGTCAAGGTATATCACGTCCACCACTTTCCCCACATCCACAGAGCCAGTCACCTCTTCACAGAAAGCAATCAGGTTGATCAGGCATGATTTTCCCTTGGTGAATCCATGTTGACTGTTCCTAATCACCTTCTTCTCTTCCAAGTGCCTTAAAATGGATTCCTTGATGACCTGCTCCATGATTTTTCCAGGGATTGAGGTGAGGCTGACCGGTCTGTAGTTCCCTGGATCCTCTTTCCTCCCTTTTTTGAAGATGGGCACTATATTTGCTTTTTTCCAGTCATCAGGGACCTCCCCCAATTGCCACGAGCTTTCAAAGATAATAGCCAATGGCTCTGAAATCACATCAGCCAACTTCCTCAGCACCCTAGGGTGCATTGCATCGGGCCCCATGGACTTGTGTATGTCCAATCTTTCTAAATAGTCTTGGACCTGTTCCTTCAGCACTGTGGGATGTTCACCTCCTTCCCATTCTGTGCCGCCCAGTGCAGTAGTCTGGGAGCTGACCTTGTCTGTCAAGACAGAGGCAAAAAAGGCATTGAGTACCTCAGCTTTCTCCACATCTTCTGTCACTAGGTTGCCTCCCCCATTCTGTAAGGGGCCCACACTTTCCCTAATTTTCCTCTTGTTGGTAACATACTTGTAGAAACCCTTCTTGTTCCCCTTCACGTCCCTTGCTAGCTACAACTCTAATTGTGCTTTGGCCTTCCTGATTTCATTCCTGCATGTTCGAGTAGCATTTTTATACTCCTCCCTAGTCATCTGATCAAGCTTCCACTTCTTGTAAGCTTCTTTTTTGTGTTTAAGTTCACCAAAGACTTCTTTGTTAAGCCAAGCTGGATGCGTACCATATTTGCTATTCTTTCTGCACATCGGGATGGTTTGTTCCTGTGCCCTCAATAAGGTTTCTTTAAAATACAACCAGCTCTCATGGATTCCTTTCCCCCTCATATTAGCCTCCGAGGGGATCCTGCCCATCAGCTCCCCAAGGGAGTCAAAGTCTGCTTTTCTGAAGTCCATGGTCCATATCCTGCTGTTCTCCTTTCTTCCTTTTGTCAGGATCCTGAACTCGACCATCTCATGGTCACTGCTGCCTAGGTTGCCACCCACTTCTACTTCCCCTACCAAATCTTCCCTGTTTATGAGCAGCAGGTCAAGAGGAGCATGGCCTCTAGTTGGTTGCTCCAGCACTGGCACCAGGAAGTTGTCTGCGACACTATCCAAAAACTTCCTGGATTGTTTGTGCTCTGCTGTATTGCTCTTCCAGCAGATGTCAGGGTGATTGAAGTCCCCCATGAGAATCAAGTCCTGTGAACTGGAAACTTTCCCTAGTTGACTGAAGAAAGCCTCATCTACCTCGTCCTCCTGGTCTGGTGGTCTATAACAGACACCCACCACGACATCACCCTTATTGTTCTTGCTTCTAAGCTTAACCCAGAGACATTCAATGGCTTCTACATGTGCTCTAAGGACGTAGCTGTCTGAGACCAGGACATGGGTGGTTGTGTCTAATGGTTAGAGCAGAAGTCAGGAGCCAAGAATAGGAGCCTAGGGTGAGCGCCAGAGTCAGCAGCCAGATGCTGGAACCAAGGGTCAGAACTGGAGTCAGAATTCAGGAATCGGAGCCAAAGGTCAGAGCCAGATTACCTGGAGTGAAGCAAGAGAGGGACAGGGCTGGGTTCAAGGCGAGAGCTGTCGAAGCCATGGGCAAATGCTTTGAGCAGCCACCGGACTTAAAAGCTCATCTGCTGATTCTTTCCATCAATCAGGCAGTATAGCCAGTCGGTGCAGTTGTGCACAGTGCAGCTGTGCTCATTAGGTTGCCCGGAGACTGGCTCTGTTGCAAGCCCAATTCCTGACACAGTTGTCCCCAGAGCTTTCTGAACGTTAGGAGATCTGGTCAGTTGCCAAGATCAAGTCATTTTCCACTGTTTGTAGGAACCAGTCGGTATTGTATATTACAATGTTGACATATTTCGTTATAGCTGGGTTTTGCTGATCTGATTCTCCACTGCAATCCTTTTTCTTTTAACATTTTTTATTATTTTTATGTAAAATATAAACACACAATGGAACAAAACATATATAAGTGCATGCACAAGATGGAAATAGCATATAAATAACAAAATTCAACATTCATTATTTGCAAAACCTGGAAGAAAACAAAACAAAAATAAAAAACCACAAAAAACCTGAACCCATAGAGGTCATGCAGGGCATCAATTATTAAAGTGACTAAACAGATAAATAAGTGAGAACATAACCAGGGCCTGAGTATCGGGGACTAATAAATACCTAAACTGCAAAAGTATGCAATTGTTTCACGTATGACCAGATTGCTTCATATTTTTTTCCAAGTGTTTCTATTAGACAGAGTTATTCTTTCCATTAATGCAGTAGTAGAGATCTCACAAAGCCAATCTGTGTATGAGGGAATAATTGCAGGCTTCCTTTTTCTCAAAATAACTCTTTTGACCACTAAAATAGTTACTGCAATCCATTTCTTAATGTTGACTGGTTATATCAACTCATCCAGCACCTCTAAAATGCACATGCTTGGAGCAGGACAGATAATGACACTGTAAGTTTTTGAGAGAGAACTGAGTATGGTGTTCCAGAACACGTACATTTTTGACAGCTATAAAAGATGTGTTAAAGATCGGCATCTGGCTGTATGCATCTCCATCATTCACTGTGTGTTGCCAATCTAGCCTTTGACAAACATTCTGGAGTCCATGAGAACCCGTTTAATATCTTGTTCTGCAAGAATCACCAGTATAAGGCACTTGAAATATCTTTCACATTAAGCCACATATCATCCCAGGCTTCTGTAGCGATGCATTGCAATCCTTTGTGTGTAAAGAAGAGGAAGGTATGTTTTTTCATCTTTATTATCTGTTTTTTCCCTGCAGCTGTTCCAGTAGTCCACATGGTTGCCTTTTCCCTCTCTGGAACTACTATCAATATCTACTTTCCTGAATTTCAAAATGAGTTTGCTTGTTTATTGCTGAAAGTATATTTACGGTGGAGCAAGAGATGTAATTCCCTGCTCAAGGAGACATACCATGCAAGATCTGATAGAACCAGTATGGTAAAAATAGCAGCGTAGCTGTGGCCCTGGGAGTGCTGGGATGGGCTACTGGCCTGCGTACAGTCCCGTCTCTAGCCCAAGGTTCATATTCGGGGTGGCTAACCCCTGGTGCCACATGCACTGTGGCAGCTACTTTTTAGCATGCTAACTCCTCAGAGTTATGTCACCTGAGCTGGCAATCACAGTGCCAGCTCCAGTGTAGACATAGCCTAAGACAGAGAGAGGGGTTTCCAAGCTGACAGAGAAAAATCACATTTGTTTTCTCACTGCTCTCTGTAAAATTGTCACATCTGCAATAACTAAAGCTTTAAAGTCTCCTCTAGGGGTGTCAGGTTCACTCTCCTAATAAGCACTACCTAGAAAGCCTGCCTAAAGGAAAGGAGAGCTTTACCAAACCATTGGCATTGCTGATGTCCTCAGCACCCACATCAAACTGCATTTTTATTCACCGAAAGTGATTGTTACAGTTCTGTGTTTCCCCATATCAGTGCTGCCTCTGAAATGCCAGCTACCATTCTCCTCTCCAGAAGGAATTGCAGGCAGTCATACTTTACTGCCTGTGTTTTCATTCAGACTCAGTCTGTCCCTGTTATTCCCCTCCCCCTGCCTCAATCCCCAGGTTCATGCCCCAAAACCTGGCTTTGATTGAATTGTTCTGACTTGAAATTGCTTGTCCAATTCCTCTTGAAGTAGGGAGAACGCACTTTGTAAATTTCTGCTTTTTCTTAGCCTGGGCAGACCGAAGGAAAGGCAGACATTGGTCAGAGTTTTGTGTTATATGGAATTACAATGGAAAGGACAAAAACCACAAACAAACAAACAAAACAAGAACCCATAATTTTCTTCATGTTTTCCCCCAACAGATGACAGGGCTCAGAAGTGAAATAATTGGTTTTATTCTATGCAGACCAAGCCTGAGTTTCTACCTATTCATAAGGGAATCAAGGCAATGCTGGTTTGTTTCGGAACGGTAAATATTAAACTGAAAAACAGGTTAAAAAATCCCAACTCTATTTCAAGTCAATTTCAGAGCCATTTTTTTCATGTTTGTATCCAAATGTTTTTATACTGGATGATTATAGCAATTGCATCAACAAACTCTGCAATCTGAATGTTGTGCTGTCCATCCTCCAATAATATGTTCTAGTGACCAGTTGAAAGATGTATTTGGTACTTTTAATTAGAAATACCAGTATATGGGACACAGCTTGGAAATCAAACTGTATCAGGCCAGAGGTCATAGAGGGGGAGTCCTTTCAATTAACCAGACAAAAAATTCCCATCACCAAGGTCTTAGTCTCATTATTCCTCCATCTCTTAACATATAACGTATTCTGTCTTTTCCATTAGAAGGGGTGCAGCAAAGTCCAATAAATAAAAGGCTGTCTTTTCCAGAGAGAGTCTGCAACCCCAGGAAATCCTGATAAAAACTCCAAAGAAACATTTTTAAATGTTCTCCTTCTTAGAGTTGCTTTCTCCCCATCAGGTTTTCTGAGTGTGTCTAGAAGCCAAATTAAGAGCTATCACCATAGAGGTCTTGCAGACAACAGAGTCTTCAACACAAAAGATTGTTACTTAGCACAGAAGATTCCCCAGAAAGCGGTTTGTCATGACAGCCCCTCTGCCACAAGGTCTGTTCAAGACTATCTGTGGATCAGGGTACCTGTCTTCCTGTTGAGACCTCTTCACTTATCTGGATCCCACCACATCTCCATGTCCCACATAGGAAGGAAGGAAGCTACCTACTTAAACACCCAGCCCTGCTCCCAGAATGGCCCAATAGTGTCAAGACTACAATTCCCAGAATTCCTTAACCCTACCCCCTCTGCACCTAGGGACTCCAGCCTTTGGCCTTGAATAGAAGTAGCAGGGTTGGTTTGCTTCCTAAGCCTTCCCAGGACTCGTTCCTCCCACTCCTTGCATGATTGCTCTGTCCTACAGCAACTTCCTTGATGTAGCCTTAAAGGGCCAGTCCACCATATTCACACACCATAGTATTTATTATTATTGTTTATGTATTTATTTATAATACACTAGCAACATCCAGAGACTGGACTCAGATGAGGAAACAGACCCTGCCCCATAGAATGTATGGTCTAAATCGAACACAAGAGAAGTTTCACTTTCCCATGTTACTTGTTGAATGTAACGTAGGTCGTAGCCCTGATATACTGCAAAGACGATACAGTCTTTTTACTATCATCACTTTTACAATAATACTCAAATGGCAGCATTTTAAGGTATTTTTAAATGCAGATATGAATCCGCATCCCATTAGGCTGCCGCTTTTAAAGCTACTTGTGATCATTCTAGCAAAACCTATTGGTGCACATTAACATTTCTCTGCTTATAGGCTGCATCTTATTCTAGCACCCCACACAGACACACTGCTGCATAGTGAAATACTAAACTGGAGTAATTATATCCATCGTCATGCAACTGAAAAAATCATAATGAACCATCGAGTACTAGGAAGCTAAATGGTTTGTGGTAATAATTCTCTAGGAACACAATTTGAATAATGGATGAGTGAGACAGTATTTATACCTCTCTAGTATAGATATAGCTTTAGATATATTCTGTAGATGTGAATCTGTATTGTGTGTGCATATAATACATGTTTTATAGATTTGTGTATATGTGTGTATCATATATGTATGTCTATCTATCTAGATACAAATAGATAGATATACAAACGTTACATATAAACATATAATATATAAGATGGACTTGGGTTGTGCTTTTGATTTGATTTTTGGCAAAACCAAAATCAGGGACCAGTGTGTTCCAGGTTCCATTTTATCTGAAATTTGTAGGGTTATATTTGTAAATGATATTGTTTCACAACTGCTTTGTGTTCTGAAGTCAAATGTAAGATAGACTATAATGAGGTTCAAAAAAGAACTAGATAAGTTCATGGAGGAGAGGTCCATCAAGAGCTATTAGCCAGATGGGCAGGGATTACTGTTCGCCAGAAGCTGGAAATGGGTGACTGGATGGATCACTTGATAATGACCTGTTCTGTTCATTCCCTCTGAAGCACCTGACATTAGCCACCATCGGAAGACAGGACACTGGGCTTAGATGGACTATTCTTATGTTCTTAAGATGAATCAGATTGCTGATGCAAAGAAGGGCTAACTGCACTGAGTCACCCCAACTCTGAAGTCTACAGCAGCAAACCTGCCTTGCAAAAACAGAGGCCATTTCCATGTGTTGGTGTATGCCTGCAGAAAAGATGCTAGATATTGTAAGTAAATATGTTGCAACAAAACCCTCCAATGAATCAGTTAGGTCACAGAGAATTATTGTAGCTCATGCAAAATGTAGGGTAATAAGGTCAAATGTATGTTGTGTAGGGAACCACACCATAACACTTCCAACTTTTTTGAGGTTCCCTAATCATTACTAATGTAAGAAGAAAAAACATAGTTTCATGGATTTCAAGGCCAGAAGGGACCACTATGATCATCTAGTCTGACCTCTTGCATAACACAGGCCTGATAATTTGACTCAATGACTCCTATAGAGGAGGAAATATTTCCTTTTTGTCTTTCTATTGGGATATTTTGGACACTTTTTTATCTATCTGATAAGGTATCTATCTGCATTTATATCAATCACACTCATCACTGTGGTGTCTTGACTCCTAATATTTCTGTTGTTGGAAAGGGAAGACAACAGCAGGCAACTGTATTTCAGTTGGAAAACGAGGACTGGAAATTTCCAAGGAACCTTAAGGGATTCAGGCACCCGTTTCTCTTTGGCTTTCAAAGGATCATGGGTGTTTAACTCTCGTAGGTGCCTTTAAAATCCCTGTCTAAAACTTTTAGGAGAAAACAATTATTACACACATGAAAAAGCAACTTCTAAACTATCCACAGGAAAATTTCCCAATAAGAAAAAATAATTCATTCACTCTTAAGAGAGAGTTGTGGGGAGAAAGACTGGGTTAGATCATGCAGAAATTACAGTATTGTCACCTTAAAAACTAATATGCTCTGCTTCTTCACAATACTCTGAAGATACAGTTTATTAAGCTCATTATCCTTTAGACTGCAGCTAGTCACATCTCAAACATTGCCATATTTATGGAAGACAGTTACAGCAATTTGCAAGGTAATTACCATTTTAATCTTGAACCAGTACATAGGAGAAAATTGCTTTATAGTAACCAGGTTTTTCAGTGTTTTATAATGGGGTTGTTCCATACGAACACTGAGAACAGCTCATAGATCATTTTTGCAATATTTTGCATATGTACAGGGATCAACAATTTTTTAGAAAATAAGAATATTCGCATTTTTACCCTTTTCCTTTTTGCCAGCAAAAGGGTCCTGATTGACAGCTCTAGAGATCAAAGTAGATCCACAGAACAGGTACAGAATGGGGAAGAATAGCCTTACACACACATGTCCAAAACCTCCCTAGGTCTTCAGCTGGAATACGTCTGGGTTCAGTAGTGACTGACGGTTTTGCAATGTGATGGCGGCTTGCTGGTCTATGTCTAATGGGCTCAGTGATGCCTTGCTATTTCCAGAGTTAAGTGCGCACAGCACAGAAGCCATCCTTGCAAGCGGCACCAGTTGGCAACCTTGAAACAGTCTCCCTAGAGGTCAAGGACAGAATAGACCAGGACTGAATTTTCCAACCATCCTCAAGGTGTTCTGCCAGTTCAGGGTGGAGGTGACATATTGGCAGGGCAGGGTGTGGAGTCTTGCATTCCCACTGCCAGAACTGTGATTGTTCAATGAATAACAAGAGGACTTCAGACACCAGGGCTAAGAGTCCAACACTTTCATCAGCACTATGTGAAAGGATCATGTTTAACAATGTTATATTCTCCATCTCTTACAAATAGTAATCTATATTTCAGTTGCATCAGTCTGAGCAATGCTAGGCTATCATATGTGTTAGCTTTATAATGTCGTAAGCATCCCAGAACCATAGTTTGTTCTTACTCTCACAATTCAAAACTAAACTCCAAGGGGATTTTTTTTAAAGTTCTCAGGAACACAATCTCTGTGTCAGGAACACAATCCCTGATACTCAGTCATAAAGAAATTTGCCATAGCAGAATATGTGACACTAATGTGGCAATATGTCAAATAAAGGCTCAGGTTAACTATACTTTCCCTGTTCTGTTTAATATATTCCCTGTTCTCATCTGAAACTCACTGAATGAGATTCCCAAGGGTCTGATATTGTTTTTGCAGGGATTATATACATACAGAAATACATCTCTTCCTGCCGCCCAGAATTCCACAGCACACAAGTCTTAAATTCGTAATTTCTGAAGCAGGGTGGAACACATACAAATGTAGACTCACCCGTAGCCTCATCATTTTTGCTCGCATACCATTCTTTCGGTGTTTGATTAAATCAGCTACAAATTAACAGTCTATTGCCGAAAGCCTGCTACCATACATGCAGTCTGCAGCTGTGAAACATACGTACTGAGATAAGGGAAGCTGCCAGAGCATGCAAAGTGACAGAATGAGATGGGCAAAGCTAGGAATTCAGCATGGATGATCTGATTTGCTTATTTCAATCATCTGCTGCATCCATCCATTCACCTGTACAGTATGGACATCTCCACCCCAGTTTGCTGTAGTTCTATGACAGTCCAGTGATTTCAGTTTAGACAGGTTGACTGCTACCTAAATTGATACTGTTGCAAGTATCTAAACCGACAGGCTGTCACACTTCTGAGCAATAGCTGATGCTATAGTATGCGGCATGTACACAGTTTATCTAGCGTTCTGTCAACACACAGTATGCCATATCAAATGGTGCAACAGAACCCAATCGAACGCTAGAGGCATATTTTGCCATATCTGAAAGGGAAGAGAGGGGCTTATTTTCATGGGAAAAATTGGGAATTTCTTCCACAAAACGAAATAGTGCTATTCAGTCTGCTAATAACTAAGACAATAGGACAAATCCATACCTCTTGCATTTCTAATCTATGGGGCCAAATTTTCAATCAAGCAGTCTTCCTTTTTTGCAGGTGCAATTTGCACTTGGTTTTCTGTACAATTTGCACAGGCACTATTGCATCTTCAGATAAAGTCCTCATGCAGCAACACAATCGTGAGCTGAGATCGGTGACAAAAATCCCATGAACCTTTCTCAAAAATAAAACCACAAGCCCTTTGAGAGTGAGGTAGGGCTCCCCAAGGGTTCTTTGAGTCCTTGCTCAGAAATGGAATGCTGTTTCTAGATCAGCGGTTCTCAACCGGTGGTACGCGTACCGTCGGTGGTACTTCACAGAAGGCTGGGTGGTACGCGAGCCGCGCCGCCGAATCCACCGCCGGAAGTGCCCACCCACCCCCAGGAAACCCTGCCACTGAAAAGGGGCAAACGGCGGAAGGGTTTCAGTGGAGGGCATTGTTCCCCCTGTGTAACCCGCTGCCACCGCGAAACCCCACCGCCGCCAAAAGTCCCCCCCCTTTTTCTCCCCGAGTGGTACTCGGGTCAGGTACAGTCAGGTCAAGTACCACTGACCTGACTGTACCTGACCCGAGTGGTACTTGGGAAAAAAAGGTTGAGAACCGCTGTTCTAGATTTAATGTTGTCTCTGGGCACGTAACGCTGACTTCCCATAAAATCATCTGGGGACAGTTGCCCATACTCTCGTCTGTTCCAAAAGCCTCTTTTACAGCAAATAGGGAGAAACCTCAGCAGCAGATTTCCTGGTGCTTCATCCAACTTCCTTTCATATACATTACTCACAACAGCAGCTTTCAGGACACATTAACTTTTATTCAAAGCTGTTGAGCTTGAAGAATTACATCCAGACTGGTTGCATCCATTAATGATCCATTTATGTCCCTTTGGGATGAATGGGAAAGCCTGAAAGATGCCAATATTTGGGACCTGTCCCATAGTTTATTGGCTGGTAAACAGCTAATGATTTGCATAAATTAGACAAATTAACAAGGGGACATTTCCCAAGTGCAAAGACCTTGAAATGAGCCAGGGTTCCATCTGGATTGTAGCTGCAGATGCAGTAATCGGTTTGTAGGTGAAAACAATACCAGTGGATTTTGTCATTTGATGGATTTCTCTGAAACTCAGCAAACACCTTGGACCGCATTCTGCTATTATTCACATCCATACAACCCACCGGCGTCACAGAGGGGAAAACAGGAAGAGTCACAGAATTCAAGGCCAGAAGGGACCAGATTATCTAATCTGATGTCCTGAATATCTCAGACCACCAATACCACCCAGCACCCTACTAAACCTACCCATACTAAACCCAACAACTGAAATGAGAGCAGAGTAAATGAGACCCACCAGAGACTAGACTATTGTGTGCCACAGGCAGAGAATAAGAGGGACCGAGGTACACCATTGCTGGAAGCCCTGACAATGGCAGGAAATGATTCACTGAGTTATACCCAGATAATCCTGGCAAGGGACCTGCAACCACATGCTGCAGAGGAAGGTGAAAACCCCCCAAGGTCACTGCCAATCTAACCTGAGGAAAAGTCCTTCCTGACCCCACACATGGCCATCAGTTAGACCCTGAGTGTGTGAGCAAGAACCAGCCAGCCCAGCACCTGAGAGAAAAAATGCTTGGTGCCACCTCAAAGCCCTGGCCCACCCCACGCAATGTCCCACCTCCAGCCATGGCCTCCCTGGCGCTTCAGAGAAAGGAGATTAAAAAACTCTCCCAGAATACAACTGGAGGGAAAATATCATTTTCAGAACACAGCCAGTGGCTGGCTGGACCCCTGAGGCATGAGCGTTAAGAACATAGGACACACCTGGAAGAGAGCTCCAGGACTGCCCCCTACCCCCATCACCGGCCACCCATCATACAATCACACACATACATTTGTCCAGCTCTGTCTCAAAACTAATGGAGTTGTTTGTCCCAAAAAGAATTTGGCCTTCAGTGTTCACATGTCGCCAGGTGCTCCACACACACTCTTGTGGTTGTGAAGAACATCCTCAACTGCAACCTGCTAATGCTAAATGGGAGAAAAAGGAGAGTTATTCCAGCAAACCACTTGGTTGATGCTGCCTCTCTCTGCTGCCCTGGTGTCTAGAAATTGTATCTCTGCATCACACGCTGAGGAGACATTTACCCAGTCAATAGAGGATAGTTGAAATCACCCATTATTCTTGTTCTTTCTGCTTTTGTAGCCTTTCTAATCTCCCAGAGCATTTTGCAATCACTGTCACCCTCCTGGTCAGGTGGTCAGTAATATATTCCTACTGCTGTGCTGCTTTATTCAGGCATGGAATTCTATCCATTTCTATCCATTACATGCTGTTGGTCACCCCTGCTGCAGGTGTGCTTGATTAGGGATGCACAGTACCCCGTGTCAAATCCAGAGCTCATTGTTTGGGTCTTATTATTTTCGTGCACATATTTTATGCCTGTTGTGCCCTGGGCCTTTCATCTGGCTAGAAAATCAGTTCTGTGTTTCTTTCTGACAAAGGCGTAGGAGCATGAATGCCAATGCTGTTCTCTGCAGTGCTCCGCTCAGAAGAGGGATTGTTAGAATGATTTCTGGATTTCAGTAGCAGCAGGCAGGCAGGTGGCAGCTGGATTAGGGTTCTGTTCTCACCTGCTCAGCCTGAGGTCTCACAGGAGCACAAGACCGGTCAGACTTCAGCGCAAAAGAAAGCTTGATAAAAGTGACTGGGATAACTGAACGCTGCTGAGTCCATTAGACCGCACCATTCCATATGCACTGTGTGGGGGCAGGTCTTCATTCACGCCAGCTATGGCAGGCGGGCTACTTTCAAAGGCCAGTTTCAAAAACAGTAGACTATCCGACTCACACAAGTGCAAAACACTCCAAACATCCCAGTATTACCCCAGCCGCCACATCTGCCTTGGGAACCGAGCACTCTGTGTGTCATATAAGAGGTGTTAATTCCCCCATTATATACCCCATTGCAACCATGGATGAATTAACAGTGTAGGGAGGAATGATACAGAAAGAAACCTGCGTGGACTCAAGAGAAGAATGGAGGGAAGTGGATTGGAGCAAGTCTAGTGGTTTGGTTTAAAAGATAGCAGCAGACAACAGTTATCTCCATCTTTCCTTAGAATAAGTCTGGCTAACTATATTCTTGTGTATATATTCTACTTCATTCACTGATGTAGACAAGCAAAACACTAGCAGCACCCGAACACTGCACTGCATCTACTAGACACCGACCATGTAGGCATGACTTTGAGTTTTAAACTGCAGATGGCAAAGGCTTTGTCTCTAACTAGTCCATCGCACTGCATCACGTCGTTTCATGTGACATATTGATCAAAAGTGAACATGGTTTTCTTGAAACCATGACAATCTTGTCACCCGTGAAGATACATGTGTCAGTTATTCCAAATCCTTGCAATTAATTAATGAGTAAAATAATTAACTGTGAAAGATGAGAATAATTATTCTTCCCCTCCAATGTGGGTAGCAACAGCCAAGTGACACAGCTCTGTGCAAGTCTAGCAAGGGAGAAAAATGCCTTTCCACTGAGTTGCTGCTTTCTGCATTCTCTTCTGGAGCAACTTTACAGGCTGATCTGAAATATGTAAAAGCAGCAGGGTCCTGAGGTTTTCACAGTCTAACACTCTGCACCGAATTCATGTCTGGCACTAATCAGGCCCTGATTCCTGATGGGGGCCCTTGAGAGGTTCTGTCATGACCACGAAATTAGTAACTACTACTAGTGGAATCATGTGGCTGTAGCACATTCTGTTCTCACTAGCGGGGGTGAATAGCCTGTTCTGTAGTGAGCCCCCAAGCTGACCCAGGAGCCGGATTAATGGGCCCTGCAAAGAATGCTTTCAAGCCATTCTTAGCTAGGAGGACAGCGGAGCATGGCAGGAACCCTTTGAGAATGGAAGAAATAATGGAGAAAAGGTGGGAAAGGCGCTAGGATGGGATGGACTCAGAGGAACCTGCCACCGGTGATTTAAAAAATAAATAAATAAAAAGTAAAACAGCCACTAATTCTGGATCCAAGCTCAGTGAACAGATGCTGTTCAGCCTGATGTAAAAACTGCAGTGATTTCCAGTAACCCCCAAATGACCAAATAACATTTTGCACAATAAGAGGTTTGAGACTATTACCATAAACTACTGAATTATTCTTGTGGGATTGGGAATATGGTCTCCATTTGTGCTTTTGTAGTTTTTAGGTGACACTGTGCTAATTATTATGATACCCATACTCCCCATGTTGCATAGTACCCCTGTACTGTACCATTAACATGACTTACATTGCCACCTTCTCCCAGGTATTTATTTGTATTTTTATAGGCATTTCTAAGGTGGTGTTCATGACCATAGCAGCTGTGCCTCCCACTGTCATATTGATCATGCACAAGATGACGTGTGTGCTCCTACACATCAAAAGGGGTTATCGAAGCCAACATTTTCAGATTTGGTGGCCTAAAGTTAGGCTCTCCATTGCATATGGAGGCAGGTGTTGAGCAACTCTAAAAACCGGCCTCTTCTCTAAGGACTGATTTGGGTGTCCTGATTTTTTGGGCCCAAGTTTGAAAATTTTGGCTTTTCTAACTGAACCCGAAGTTCCAGCTTGTCACTCTGAGTGCAGAAAAATACTTACACAGAAGGGAAAATGACATGTAAGGTGTCACTTTTCAGAATGTCCTCTTTTCACAGGAGAGCAAAGTGTTCAGGGTAGCTATAAATATTAATTAATCAGCGACATATAAAGGAGCCATCAGAATATGACTAAGATCCTGAGTGCCTATAACCAATCTAATTAGACAGAAGCTCTTTCTTCTTCTCTTTCTTTCTTTCTTAAGGCTAAAAATAACTAATAAGATTAGAGATACCATTTTGTGATGGAGCAAGGTTAATTCATATTAACTCCAACATTCAAATGGGATATCTCCTAGAGTACCATTCTACTTGGAGACTGTAAAAACAGCATCAGGGGGGTTCCATACTCATGGGCTATCTCTATTTCCCAGCTCCAATTTGCTCAGTTTACTTCTAGATTCAGTGTTTGTTACTCCTGCATGCTAACTCTCAGGGTGGGATTTGTATCTGAATGCAGTTCATCTCCTTCCTGGCCCAACCTCTCCCTCCACACTGAACTATTCGGTTTGGATACAGGGGACATTTCCATTCTCAGAGCCATTTTTCAGAACTTGGCTGATGTTCTTCTCTCCTTGCTTGTGCTGCTGTGGGAGGGAGAAATGCACGCATAGGAATAACAGAATGTCAGGACCGAGACACACCGTGCAGCTGGGAGAGCAGGAATTTGGCCATATTGTTGAATTTGTAACGTCCTATCCCTTCCTAAGGCACCAGGCTGATCTCATAGAGCGAGCTGGCAGGATTCAAGTTTGTGGGACCACAGGTTTGTCCCACCCCGCACACACACACCTTTCAGGTTAAGGGAGAGCAAAGAGAACTGACAGGACATAACCTCCAAACTTTGCTGCCTCTCCATGTGTGTGATCAAGCAGATTTCAGTGGTGACACCAGAGGCAAAGGTTCTGACCTCACTTATAAATTACTGCAGTGCAAACAGCATCTCTCCCAAAATAGGTGCCTATCACACTGAAAACATTTGCTAAATAGAGCCCTATGTGCGTCAGCAGCAGGACAAAGAAGGTGAAGATAAACTGATTTAGAAGCAAGGGAAGAAATGAGGAATGCTTCCCAAGGGGAAAAAATTTACTTGTGTAGCCAGGCTCTCTCCCTGTGGGCAGCCCACAGGAGGGGGTTTCATATGCAGCACCAGCAGAATCACATCCAGCCATCTCACCTTTGAAAGGATAACTTGATCTAATCTGTAAAATAAGGCAGAAGTTATGAATACAGAGCTTGCTGACAATAAAAAATAGCACCTGGCAACTGTATTTATAATCCTTGCAATGAAATAGGAGTCAGAGGGCGAGCTACTGAAATGCTCAGATATTCATAGGGAAAAAATGTAGTTCCCAGTTGTAAGTCCTGACTGTAAAACCTGGGGTAGGACCTACAAGCAAATGGAGTCACATTAAAAAAATCCTAATGGCAATAAGCTGCTACAACATCTGCTTCTTTCAAGCTTGGATTTGAGGTTGCTTGTGAGCCATTGAACTCGATGGCAAGGCCTCCCACTGATGGTGATGGGCTGTGGATGTGGACCAAGGTAGGGTGTAGGAATTGGGTAGTGTCCCTTTAAATAGTTTGTGGGCCTTCTCATGGTCTTCTCTGGCCCAGAAGGCAGCAGAAGCCCAACCGAGCAGTGGTGCATGCAGGAAGGTGGGCCTCACATGTATAGTTAGTAAGCAGAGTTACTTGGCCCACGCTGTGTCTGTGTGGTGCCTTCCTGATGGGTACATTGTGTAAAGAGGAAAAGACCCAACATCTCTTTCTGCAAACTTTGTTCGCAGGCTTTGCTGACCCTTAAATCCATCCTAATGATGGGGCCTGGGAATGCAGCTTTCCATGGGGATCTGTTCCTGACACTCTGAGCTCCAGTGAAGGGGAGGTGCTAGGAACAGGTGCACGGGTCCCCTTTACTTTACACCAGGGATAAGGAGCTCCCAGCCTCTCCCTAAACAGGGGCAAGATATGGAGGAAATTCATAGAGCAAACTCAGGCCGCTTGGGGGTCTGCACACCTGAGTCACCCCAACTTTGTCACGAAAGCCTCATGTTTAATGTTGGGGCTTTATGCTTCTACAGTGCAGACGCTCCATGTTTCTCTCTGCCTCTCCCGTGTTTGAGAGTCAAACATGCCCTGTATGAAAGTGGGTTTTTTTCCCCTCTGTGATAATGGTGTTGTTCTGATTTGCACAAGCTGACGAAAGTAGGCCATGTTTCCTCATTCTCTGTCATTGCTTATCCATCTCCTCTGTGTGTCCAAATCCTCTTTCCATTTATATTGGCTTTAATGAACTGCTGCTGCCCTTCAATGCCCCATTACATCAGAGGCACAGTACGCCAGCTGTCACTCATGGACATTGAACAATGCCGCCTCAGATCAATCCATCTAAATTACTTGGATTATCTGTCCCGTGGTTTTAATTAATGGAGGCGATATTAGCTAATTTTGAACCATTCTGGTCGTTTTACATCTGATGCGTCCCCCCCTCCGTTCCCGCCGACGACACACACACATATACAAACTCAGTCTGGAGTTACTCTACTGAAAGACCATTGAACTATATGGTAAGAATAATTGGATGAAAGCTGCATGATGATTGGCTGAAGAGACTTCCAAATTTGCATAGAAATATGGTTTCCTCTGCACTGAGTGTAAGACAAAACATCATCACCAATCAGGCCATCACCAACACCATGGCAGAGGGGAGCACTGTGGGGCTATTTTCACCCAAGAGCTACTCCCCCTTGCTCCTCTCCAGTTCATCTCTTTCCCCTTTCATCATATATGTTCTTTATCTCCACTCACCTGGGCTACTTGCTCTAAAAGTACAAATCCCAAAGCCCTGCCTGAGTCTACCACACTTGTACTTCCACAGCCGGAGCTTTCCTAGAACTGCCTGGTATCCTCAAACTCGGTATACCCCAGTGTTCCATTATTTGAATAGATGTTTCTATTAAAGAACTACCTGAGACCCATTACAGAATCTACCATTTTCAAATGGCTTCAACACCGATTATCATACAGACTGATGGAGAAGCTGAGTTTCAAGTTTCACTAGTTTCATGTAAACCTTGAGTGTTTCCAACCCTAAATATTCAAAGCAATAATGGGTGTGACGCTGGCAGATCAGGTGCCAGCTCTTACCAAAGCTGGAGGTGTCATTGGAGCACTGACAATTTCATAGCTGGGAATCAGCACAGCTCACCTGTATGATAGTATAGTTCAAGATAGGCATTAGACATAAGAATGCATTTAGTGCTTAGGATCTATGGAATGCTTGTAAATTGCTGCATACATTAATCTCACCCATAATGTCTGTAGCTCAGGCTATACAGTGATATGTAAGTTTTGCTTTATAACTGTAAATATACCTGCTCTGAACTTGTGAACGCAGTCAGGACGAATGGTCCACCACCCATCAAGAAGAACTAAATGGAGCATTGTGGAACATCATGATACAAAGACTGTGTTAATGGCCCTCTCACATCCATGAAGGTGCGACATTCAAGAAAGTCCATCTCATCAGCTTGAATGCTGGAAAAAAAAGGGATAAAATAGGGACACAAGAAAATTTGCTATTTTTTGCTGCATTTTGGACTCTCAGAGGGCTGGAGTTAGGTCACAGAAGCAGAGATCCCCAGGGTCAACATAAGTTAACCCTAAGGACATCAGTCTTGATCAATTATTACATCTCTGTTGCCTTTTGGAACCATAGATTGTAACTCAGTTGTGTATATATGTTGCCTGCTTTAACATGTAAGTAACACTCTCATTTCTTTTTTCCTAGTTAATAAATCCTTAGTTCATTTACTCTAGGATTAGCTACAAGCATTGTCTTTGGTGTGAGAGCTGAGGTACAAACTGACCTCGGGTAAATGACTGGTCTCTTGGGACTGGAAGCAACCTGAATCTTTTGTGATCTGTGGTGTATGGCCATCAACTGTCACTAAGTCTGGCTTGCCTGGGGTAGCAAGACAGAGTGGAGTGCTCAAAGGGATTCTCTGTGACTTCATGGTCAGACAGTTACAATGCTTCAGGAGTTCACGCTTGTACTGGGTTGGTGAAATGTAATTCTAGAACCTACAACTAGTTGGGGGTGTTTGCCCTGCTTTTTTAGTCTGCCCTGAGGTTGGCACTCACAGTTATGAACCATGCCAGACAATGTGGAAATGGATAACTCAGGAATGAGGATGTTCTCTGATCTTATAAATAATAAGCCCTGGAATGTCACCATGCACCATTGTCCCTCTGAGAGGGATCCTAACAGATCCAAGGAACAAAGCTGATGAAATGGAATGGAACTTTGTCCTGCATGGCTGCGGAGATTACATGGAAAAAATTACAGTGGGGAGGGAGGGGGAGGAATCACTGACAAGCCAAATCACCAGAAGGCTTTTGTCTGTGGGGCGCTAGATATTCAATCTTCTTTACACTCTGGAATGGGCCTATCAAACACTGTCCAAACTCAAATGAAGCATTCGAATTAAGAAAATTGAGCATGTGTATCCAAGAATTGGACAAACTATTTAAGTAGTAGCTTAAATTTAAACAGAAAGATGGCTCAGCCTTGGAAGGCAGATGAGAATAGTGTTAATGATTAGAAATGGTCAGACCAGTTGAAATCCAGGGCCAACGTAAGATATATGCATCAGTTCAGTATTGCTTAAACCCCCAAAACAAATGCTCAGGAAGGAGGACCTGAAAAGGTTGAGAAATACTAGCTTAGGCTCATATCTAGTTTTTAATTTCATTTCTTTCTTCACTTCCATTCTTTCAGTAGCCACTTTGCTGCCTGGTGAATCTTGTTCATGCCAGGAGAGTGCCTTTAACTAGCCTAGCACTTAACAAAAAGCCATCAGCTGGTGGGGGCAGGATTGGCAGGTCAGGGTAGTCTTGCCAGGGTACCCACTTTCTGTTTGATTCTTGTTTATGTTTTCCATCGCTTGCCTTCTCTCTGAAGCCCATTAGAAATCAGCGTACATAGAATTTTATAGACACCATGAAGTAAAGCTTTGATCGCACACAATCTTTACAAGACTATTACGCTTGGTATTACAGCTCTTTTTTTGCTCACATATGAGCTGGAATAGCTTGTTCACCTGGAGCCACACTTAATCCCTTATGAAGACAGCAGTGATTAGAAATCTGAGACTGACTATGAGAAATGTATCAGTCTACAGTGATTCCCTATTAACCTTATTTTGTTATCACATGGCAAGTCATCTCCCATTCAGAAATGCTGGCCTCAGGATTTGCACATCCCATACTTGGAACATTGCAGAGAGATCTTTGCACAGATGCCATCTGGGGCTAACTCCAGCACTAATACACTTGATAATATTCCATTTTTCTCATCTGCACTGTGCATTCTTATTCCACACCCTACCGTTGCTATCACGGGTATGTGTTGTGTCTCCTTGGCAATGAGAGACAAGGTGGGGGAGAGGATATCTTTTATTGGACCAACTTCTGTTGGTGAGAGAGGCAAGATTTCAAGCCACACAGGGCTCTTCTTCAGGTTGGGAAAGGTGCTCCCAGCATCACAGCAAAAGGCAAGATGGAACAGATGGTTTCGAACAAGTAGCCCATGACAGGGCTGAGCCCCAGAGCCAGGGCTCCAGCCCGAGCCTGAATGTCTACACAGCAATTTTAGCCATGCAGCCCAAGCCCCTTGAGCTCGAGTCAGCTGACCTGGGGTCTTTTATTCCAGTGTAGACATACCCTTAGTGATCAGCTTCGAAGAAGCTGGTCTAGTTCATTGTTTCTTTTCTGATTTCCCTTAATCTCTCCTGCCATCTTTCAGGCCTTGCTCTGGTTCAGCTTTCTTCGAGCTATTGTTTGGTTTCTAAAGCAAGGGAAGTGCTGGGGCTGGGATGCTGCTGTAAATCCGGTTTGCAACTCATCTCCTTTGAGGTCTTGCTCATCTGGGTGAAAATCAGCCCCGTGCAGAGGCCCAGTGCAAGGTCTGTGCACCACTTAAATCCCACTTAATCCTTCAGGTTTTGAGTGACGCACAGGCCTCGAGCGGGCCATCTGCACTGGGGCACATTGCACCTTCAGAGAACTCTGAGGAAATGTGCTTCTCTCCCATTCAGTTTAGCTCAGCATTTTGCTCCCCTCCAGAGGGATCCAAGTCTGCAGAGAGCCGCATGAGAATCCACTTGTGCTAAACATTTCGAACTGGGAACCACATAATCTAAATGATTTATTTTTCTAAGTGCTTAGTAAATAAATTAAAAACAAAAGAAGTAATTCCTACTTACTGCAAAGGGCCTGCTGGAATTCATAATGGCAAGGAGGCATTTAACAGATGTGCATTAGCATAATGTGGAAATAATGAAAAGCAAGATGCTATCTTTTTTTATATGATGGATACAGTATGAGCAACATCTCCTCCTTCCCCTTCCTCCCCACACACCCGTATTCGGCTGGTTCTAACAAGAGGAGAAGGAAAGTGAAAATAAAAGCAGCAGCCAGGAGACTGGATGGATGAGGGTATCAGTAAAGGGATAATGAGACTGTCTCATGTACATTGCCAGTTTGAATATCACTTGGCTCAGTAGTGATTGGAAACATTTCTTTCCAGGGACTGTGTGAAATTAGCTGGTGATCAAAACTTTGTCTCCCTGCTATTGTGATGTCATGTCCCAGTGCGAATACAGGGATATTGCCAAAACATTTATTGGAAAATACTGCTTCATCCTCCATATTTAATGTTAACAGATATTTCTGAAGCACCACAAGATGCCCCTCCTTTCTGCACTTTGAGAGATCTCAGCACTAAGGAGAGGTGACTTCCCCTCCTCTCTGTACATGACACAGACTAGAGTAATTGCAAGTGCTGCAGTGTAACTCATCTCTGAAGATATTATACTTCAGCTGTTACAGAAAGTGTGACTGACGCACAGTCACATTCTATCAGGACACCCGCCTTTCAAATTGCAGCCAATAAAATTAGGACCTGTTCTCCGTGTGTTCTTGGAAACAGCTGTCACAGGCTCCCTGAAGTTCCGTTAGAGGAGTCAGTGACATTTCTTGATATGCTCTGTTATTTACTTTAATCCATTTTAGTTCTACACTCACCTTTCATGATTAACGAACAAGGACATGAGACACCAGCTCATAAAGATTAACCTACACAATGCAAATGTTTCTATTCTCAGACACAATGTATGCATGCAATTCCATTGCGTTCACTGAAACTGAGGAAGTACAAGTGATAGCAGAATTCGGCCTGATGTGTGATTTGAACAATGCAAACATTCCTGTGTGGTCATTTCTCCCCTGGCAAACATGAATTAACTTCCCATCATGTACTCTCTGCTGTTTATAGGAGGCAAGTCCATTGCATCATCATTCGGTTGAAGCTGCAGGTTCTGAATCTAATGTCACTGACATTGAGGGAATTCAGGAGTTAACTCCTCTGAAGACAAGGGAATAACAGTGGTATGAAACCTCTGTGAGATCAGGATTTGGTCCATGTTTTCTGATCAGACAAGTCCATTTGTAGAAAGTTTTGACAGTCTAGACAAGTTTTGTGAAAATCTTATAAACCTGTTTAGTATGGATTATTTTTAAGTTCATAATTTTAAATCAAAATTATCCCTGTGTTAAATCCCTGATTTGTTGCTTATTTCTTACCTTTTGTTTTTTATTAATTACTTCTGTCATTATATGTTGAACCTGCATGCAAAATCTAGCAGTATATCTAATAGAGGTGTAAACTACTATAAACAGAGACAATAATAAATAGTATTATTGGGTATATAGGAGGGACTAGATGGCTCAGGCAGTTTCTAATTCATTTAAATGTAATGATAATAATAATATTGTTTACGCATAGAAATGTAGGGACCGAAGGGACTGCAAGAAATCATGCTGAGGCAGCATTGAGTATTCCTACACCATTACTGACAGATGTTAATAATAAATCATATACAAAACCACAAGGAGATATCAAACTATATGAAGATAAAAAGGAACTCCCTGAAATTTCAAAGATTATACAAGAAGAAAAGTAGGAGGGAGTTAAAAAGAAAATAAAAGAGGGGGGGAAAAGATGAAACGGCTCATGGGATTCCAGTTATGATACTTTCACCCCAGGTTAGAGATTTGAATCTGCTCCAGGGTGTAAAGTGCCTGAAAGTTATTTTGATCCAAAGACTGTTCAGTTAGGCATAAACTTCATCCCTTCACAAGGCACGTGCACCATATATCGAGGACTTAAGATGTACGGAGTGTTAACCAAATTGAACCAGAGTTCCATAGTGCTTTGTGAGTAGGCCAAAGGCCAAGTGAAGAATTATTGTATGAGTAGCTCCAGTGCTGGTAGGTTTACCATATAAGATATGGAACTGTACTGAGGTCTGTAAAACTGGGTCTCATAAAACAGATGTATTGACCAAAGAACATATATTGCCTTATTGTGGTGACTACAAGTATGCTTAAGTAGGATGTTTGTGCTGATTTCTGGAAGCTATGTTCAAAACAAGTTAAGAACCTGGTGTGAACTGATGCATAAATCTTAGGTAATATCATGGGCTTCTTTTTGCTGTAAACTAGGGTGCTATAAATCTGCCCAGAAATTAAGCCCATGATTCTGAGACAGGCTGTCTTCCAAACTAGTTGGTAATGCATTGACCTTTCTGCGTTGTGCTGTTTTGTCTTTGATTAGTAAAGCAGATTGAGCTGGGGTTATCCAGTGTCATATCAATAATCTAAAGTGAACCCTAAAAATAGGCTTTGAAATGGTGCTCTGAACAGGATAAATTTCATCCAACGTGTGCTGATGGTCCATATTACAAAAATGACTAGCACAATGTAAGTCTTGGTGGGAATCTCAGCAGAGATTCCAAGACTGAATGGAAGCCAGAACGTTCTCACTTAAGGCTTGAAAGTCAGTGAATGTCTGTCTAAGGTACTTCTATGGCTCTATCACCATAGTATCTGAGTCCCTCACAGGCTTCAGTGGATTTACACTCCCCACACCCCAGTGAGACAGGGAAACGTATCTCATAGAGCCTAGCGAATGCTCTTACTGGCCTCCCACTTGGCCGCCGTGAGGGGAATCCAAGCCTTTGTGCTCTGGATCCTCAGGGTGTTTCAAACCTGAACAAAGTCCAGCAGTGCCCGAGTCTCAGGGTCCCTAGAACACTCTGGCCAGAAACTTCCTATTTGGCATCCCTTCCAGGTGCTGCCTAGCCCTTGGCATCAGTGCTGACCCTTCAGACTCCCTCTCTCCCAGAACTCCACCCCAAGGTATGAAGCTTCTGGTTTGCGATTTAACACTCTCAGGGGCACGCAGCACTTGTGAAGCAGTCAGAGCAGACAGACATTGCCCAGTTTGACATTTCTATGCTCTTGGCTTAACAGATAAGGCCCAGGAGAGTACAGATCATACAGCATCCTCAATGCAATGTCCCTCACTAACTCACTTTCCCGTGGGAGTCCTCAGTGTTCTGGCAGGCAGGCAGGTCCTCCGCCCCCTTGCCTATTCTACCCCTGCAGCTGCATCCCTCATCTTAATCTGTTGCAAAATGGCTCTCCCCAAGTCCCCCCCAGTGAATCCCTTTGTAGAATCCTTCTGGGGTCTCCTGTTTCTTTTGTTCTCCTCCTAGTAACTTTCCATTCCTTTCAAGCCCCCGCCTTCTTTCAGACAAGAGGAGGAAGCATCTTCTCCCAACAAATCCATTGTCTCAGAGCAAATCCATTGTATTTGTAATGGTTTGCTGATCACTTACCCCTGTCTCCGGCCTGGCAAAGACATGACACAACCCCACTATCTCCCGGTGGAGCCATATACATATAGGTTTTCCATAACGCAGTAGTTCCATTTCAGTACAGAAGGGGCACAGGCAGAACCTCCAAATTATTACACTGTATTACTCCTGTTTCACATATGGGGAACTGAGGCACAGGGAGATCAAATGATTTGCCCAAAGTCACACAGGAAGTCTGTAGCAGAGCAGGGAATTGAACCCATTAAGCCTGAGTCACACCCTAATATCTTAACCACCAGGCCACCCTTCCTTTCCTGACTGATGTCAATGGGAGTCTTGGTCATCTATATATTTTCTCCCTCCTGCTTTTGATGCCTCCATCATCATAGCATCTCTGGCCTCTCACGACCTAACCATGTTCCTTCCAGGTCAGGTTTAGAGTGCATCCGCAGGAACATTCCTCCCTGCTGCTAGCCAGACTGTGCTTGTTCTTATGATAATGAGGTTTCCTCTGCCAGGGTTGTCAATCAACCACAATTCACAATTGCTATACTCCATCTTCTAATGAAATGCAAAGTAAGAAAACAATTAGCTGGGCTATTGTTGGAGGAGATGATATTAGAATAACCAATTGCATCTTTTTTTTAAAACAAGCCTTGAAATCATATGAATCTTGATTAAAATCCATGACATTACAGGCATCTGTTGCAAAAGTCCCTATAAGCATGCAGCTGCCAAGGAGGTATGATTAGCTGTCATGAAGTGACCACAGCAGAGGGAATACATTTAAAACAACTGAACAGCCCTAGTATGACAGACTGTATCATCCAGAAGTGAACAGCCTTGCTTTTCAATCCCAGAAGTGACAGCGGAGGTCAGCGGGTATTGAAAGGTTTCTGTTCAGAAAAGTTCAGAAGCGCATACACCCATCCTAAGTATAAGAACACAAGAACGGCCACACTGGGTCAGACCAATGGTCCATCTAACCCAGGATCCTGTCTTCCCACAGTGGCCAGTGCCAGGTGCTTCAGAGAGAATGAACAGAACAGGGCAATTTATTGAGTGATCCATCCCCCGTCATGCAGTTCCAGCTTCTGGCAGTCAGAGGTTCAGGGACACCCGGAGCATGGAGTTGCATCCCTCATCACCATGGCTAATAGTCATCGATGGACCTTTCCTCCATGAATTTATCTAGTTCTTTTTTTTAATCTAGTTATACGTTTGGCCTTCTCAACTGTCCCTAGCAACAAGTTCCAAGGGTTGACTGTGCATTCTGTGACAAAGTACTTCCTTATATTTGTTTTAAATCTGGACCTATTAATTTTATTGGGTGACCCCTGGTTCTTGTGTTATATGAAGGGGTAAATAACACTGTCTTATTTACTTTCTCCACACTAGTCATGATTTTATAGATCTCCATCATATCCCCCCTTACTCGTCTCTTTTCCATGCTGAAAAGTCCCAGTCTTATTAATCTCTCCCCATATGGAAGCTATTTTATACCTCTCATCATTTTTGTTGCCTTTCTCGGTAATTTTTCCAATTCTAATATATCTTTTTTTTAGATGGGGTGACTAGAACTGCACACACTATTCAAGGTGTGGGTGTACCATGGTTTCATATAGTGGCATTATGGTATTTCCTGGTTTATTATCTCTCTCTTTCCTAATGGTTCCTAACATTGCTAGCTTTTTTGACTGCTGCTGAACATTGAGTGGGTGTTTTCAGAGAACTATCCACAATGATTCCAAGATCTCTTTCTTGAGTGGTAACAGCTAATTTAGATCCCATTTTTTGTGTGTATAGTTGGGATTGTGTTTTCGAATGTACATTACTTTGCATTTATCAACAGTAAATTTCATCTGCCATTTTGTTGCCCACTCACCCAGTTTTGTGAGAGCCCTTTGTAATTCTTCACAATCTGCTTTCAACTTAACCTTCTTGAGTAATTTTGTATCCCCGTGTGACACTAGTTTGTTTAACTTGTTTTGCATTGCTTTAACCCAAAGCATAGTGGATACAACCGAGTCTTACTCTGAGATTTTGGGTTGATTCAAACCCAGCACTCAGAGTGTGAAACCAGAAGAAAATGGTTTGTTCTAAAGGGACTGAAGCTGTTGAGTAAGGTGAAGAGAACATAGATGTGCACCCTCTCTTGATACCTCTGGAGTCCTATTACAAATTGTCTGTGGTTAAATGAAATATCTGTTATTGGTTTACCTTGAAACAGCATCCCTTGACTCATTATCATTTAAGCTGCCCAGTCCAGCTGGGAGCAATCTCTTTCCAGGGCTCATTGCTCAAGGACACACACCTCCCCCCCGGCTGCAGCTCTTTAATGAACCTGTAACACAAAGTGAGACAGGCCAAGCTGAAGTGAACAGCTGAAGCATCTCACTGACTCCCCTTCCTCATGGCTAGGGGTAGCCCTGGAGAGAGAGAGCGCTGGCTCTGCTCCTCCCACTGTCCTGAGCCCCCCATCGCAGCTAACGGCCTCTCTGATCATTCTTAGATGTCTTTAGACTTGAGTGAAATTCGAAGGCCATTTTTGAACAGTAAATTCTGGGTTACATAACGTTGTATTAAGACTATAAATCTTCCCAGTAGCAGAAGCTATAAACCCTGTTTTGTTTTGTTTTTTATTATTCACTCACTGCAGAGACCCCAACTGTTATTTCATTGCAGCACAATTATCCAACAATTACTGTTATATTGTTAAGTAAATAACATGCCAGAAACAGCCATTCCAATATGCGTAAATACATAAACAACCAAATGCAACAGCACCCCCATAAACAGAGGGGAGGGCTTTTCTCACATGTGATCACATGCTCCCACACGTCCAGAACACAGGAATTGCCAAAGGAGCTCTCCATCTACTCCAGGATGCTGCCTACAGTGGTGGGCAGCACCAGATATTTCAGAGTAAGGTGCTAGAATCCCCTTAGGGGATAACCTACCTGTGAGGGACATTCCCTCCTCATCTCCATGTCTAAGCTGTTGGCTTATGTCCTGAAACAGGAGGGTTTATGACCCTTTAATTAGTTTGCTTAATAGTCTCACGTGAGGGACTTTGTCAAAGGCTTTTTGAAAAGCCAAATAAATGACATTTGATGGTTCTTTTTTATCCACTGCTTTGCTGACTGAGTCATGGAGTTCTAGACAATCAGAGAGCCATGATTTTCCTCAAAGGAAGCTGTGCTGATTTGATTCAATCATAATATTTCATCTACATATAGGAGAACTCTTTTTTTAAACGTTTGATTCCCCCAATTTCTCTGGTACTGAACTAGGGCTTTCTTTCCAGCTCTCTCTGCTCTAGATGAGACACAATGAACGTGGGGACAGGACAGTTTGGTTTTAGATAGACATATCTAATATCTTGCTTGCTCTTTACTGGATATGCAGTTTATGTAGAAAGGCTCCTCCTAACCTGGGACATAACATATGCCTCCTTGAGAGTTAGAGGGACAAAGCATAGACAGTGTAAGAGATGGGGTGCCAAGCAAATTCCCCGTCCAGTCTCAGCCTGCCCTGCTGGTTCCAGGGATTCAGCGTAGGTAATTTTCTGTCTCAGTTTTGTGTTTTGTTCTCAGCAAAGGTGGGTTGATCCATGTACAACTGGAAAATGGAGTCTGACATGGAACAGGCCCGAGGGCTCTCTGGGCTGTTTAGAGAAAGAACTGTTTTCCCATCCCCGTTTCTCAGCATTATCAGGCCCCAGGTTGGAGCCCAGGGCACAGGAGTCCTGGAATGCTCTCAAAGCACAGCCCCGAGGCTTTCTGCTGTTTGAGAACAACTTCAACTTCAAAATCTCTCCTGGCTCCTTTTAACACATGCTGACGCCCCTTCTGCCTCTGTGCATGACAGCAGGTTGGCTAACTAAAACCAAATAGCGGCTCTCTTGTATCTCTAACAAAACTCAGGTCTTCCTGACAGGTGTCAGGATTGCATCACCTTGCCTGCTCTGCGCTCTCAACCAGTGCAAGTTGCACATTGTCTGCCCACAGGCTCCACCTTGTGGCCACCGTCACCTGAAGCACTATGGCCAGGTGGATGTATCGGAGAAGGTGCCTTCTGCTGACAGAGACCGTAAACACCAATTCACTCCAGAGACCGAAGTCCGACTGTGACACTGGTCAACGCCGAGGGCTCTTTTGGAGTGGCGGGGGTCTGCTTGTGAAGGGTGGCTGCTGTTGGGTGTGTGTTTGTGCATGCATGTGGGGGGGGAGGGTGTACACGCAGGGCTCTCCCCTTGTCTCCTAGAGCACCCGCATAGTTAGAATACATGCTGGTAGTAATACATAAAACCCTTTAAGGTTACATTGAAAAATAATGTGGTGGAATTTATTTCAACAGATGGAGAGCAATTCTCCCTTCGCCCCTTAATGGACATATCGTGCACCTCAGTTTGCCAGTGTCTCTGTGCAGCAAACCATTTGTTTGGAGAGCAGGTGTGAGTGGGATTGCTTCAGGTCAGATTTATCATTTTCTCTGTAGGGGGCCTTAGATTCAGGAAACTCATTGCTGTTCCACAACAGAAAAGTGGCGGGCCTCTTTCTGCTTTCAGAGGGAGTCAGCTCTCAGATACCCCAGGGAGGCTGTATCACTCAGCATTCACATCTGGTTTGCTTTAAATGCTCATCAGAATTAAGTAGGCCTGCTCGTCAGGCTTTGGTGTAATAGCCAACAGTAAATATTATATTATTATTATAGTATTACTATTGAGTAACTTGCAATTCAAGCACTCCACAACTATTAATTCACTCAGGCCCCATTTCAGCAAAGCATTAAAGCAAGTAGCTAATTTTAAGCATATAAATAGATCCATCATCTTAAAATTAAGCACATACTTTCTTTTGAATCAGGGCCTAACCCTCGCAACAGGACCACTTCACCCATCACTGAACTGTAGTCACCTCTGATTTTGAGAAATGTAGCCTTTATCTACCAAATTCACCAGGACTAGGGGTCACACCCAAAGCTCACTCTTGTGGTCCTTGTGTTGACTTTGTTGGACATGTATCAGGTTCTATATTTGCCAGTAAAAATGGCTTTTTTTGCCATTTTGTGAGAAAATGACAGTCAACTTTTGCTAAAATGAAAAGGCAGGCGTCACTTTTCATCATAATGGACAGAACATAAAACAAAACAATCCCCCCATGAAACATGCACCATGTTTCAGGTGCTTCACAGATCTCAGGAGTGTGTGATTTCCCATCAGTGGAACATTTCCCAACACTGTTTCTAGGCAAGACTGGCGCCAACCCTCCCCATGCACTCAGAGGGAGAACCAGACGCTCAGCTAGCACGGGTTACTGCCCTGCTCTCATATCCAGGAGAGGTGTTTGGTATCCACTCTGCAGCAGCTAGATGTTTTACTCAGAGAAGGAAGCTCTTAGCACAGGTATCACCCCTGGACAGGAGCACTTTGTCCTCGCTGTTGGATGAGAAGGTCACTGTCTTTTGGAACAAAAATGATGTTGCTGGTTTGAGCAGCTCGCAGGAAGAGCAATTGGCCTCTAGAGTGATCTGATCCAAAGATGGTGATTAATAATAGTTTAGCCTTATGCAAATAAACCATCTTTTTCTTTCCAATATCAGTGTGATGTTGGTTAAATTGAGTTTGGGAAGGAGGCAGGAATAGGGAGTTTGCCAAGTACCGATGTTGCAAGATAAAATTGGCTGGGTTTGAGTCTACTGGATATGAAGCATTTGTGTCCTACTGAGGTTTAGTTACCATATAATGTAACACAATAATTTTACTGTATATAATTTAATGAGACATTAGTAAAGAATTCATCAGTGGAAATTGCATTGCACTTGTGCGTGGCTATTTCTCTTGAGTTTAGCTAGAAGCTCACACGCTGTTATTAAACCTGATGTTTCTTGAGTCAGGTGATTCAGTCTCTGATAAGAACTGACCCTGAACTGAACTGATCTGGGACTGCTTCTGAGGTTCTTGATTCAGGAGTTATGCTGAGGTTCAAAAAAGTTTGGGTATCTTTCTTCCTAAAGCTGTATTTCCAGGAGGCCCAAGAAGGTCCAGAGTCAGAAACGCTCTGGGCTTGAATCTGCTCTCATTTACCAAGGTGTAACTCAAGAGTAGCTCCATGAGAAGCACTGCAGTTATGCCAGTGTAAGAGTGGTGTAAGTGAGAGGAGAATCCAGCTCCATGTACCAGGCTGTCCATGGGCATTTTCATCCTGCACAAAATGAGGAAGTCCTCTTCTGGAAATCCCTGCAAAAACCTGAATTCTGGCTAGCCTCCAGAGCGCAGAATGTTGAATCACGCATGTTACAGCTGAACTCTGAACTGAACCTGAAGTTCTTTTTCCGAGGGTCACCCACTGTGGGCATTGGGCAAAACATGGCTATTTCTGTGCTAGGGATTCCGAGGAACATTTCTTCTTGGTTCCATTCCACATAGGTTGGACATAGAGCTTCAGATGCCAATGAAAGCCAAAAAAATTCAAAACCAAAAGTCACCTGAAACATCCATGTTTCACATTAAACCCATGCGGAGCTACCACGTGAAATCTCAAAACTGGTCAAGGTTCATTTGACCTGAGAAGACAAATGTTCCCAAACCTCAATGAACATTTTGAAGTGTGTGCTTCGAGATTCCAGTGGATAAGAAAACATGACAGAAGGTAAAATTCCCCACATCACATCCCGTTCCTAGTAACTATGCCTGCAATAGCAATCACTTAAATAAACAGAATGGCTGATAAATGGCAAGTGTACACCTAGCTGTGCATTTTCTCTTAATTATTAATCCTTTGTGTGGGGCACTTTACGACAAATCTGTATTTAAACTGTATTCAAGCTGAACATGTTCTACTTTATTTGAATTATCTTGTTGGACAATCATTCCCTGGAACATAATAAAACAAACATTAATTATTGCTCCAGTGGGTGTAATCCACTTGAAAGCACTCAGCAGCGCTCAGAATGCCATTGTATCCTTGTGCTTCATGCTTTAAGGACCTTCAGTACACAAACTCAGACATCAGTTAGAATACACAAAGCAAATGTATGCAGCATATGTCACTGTAAATAGGTGTCTTTATAACCATTTTGAAAATGTTCCTGCACAGGGGGGGAAATAAGACACTGGAAATTGGTTGCACAAAGAGAAATCAAAATCTCTATTAATTAAATCCTAGCAAGACTTAAGCCAGGGATATGTGACAAATAAGGAATCTATCCCCTCATTGGTTTTTCTGCATGGACCTATTCATTACACCATATGATTGTATATTATTTATATTGGCCTATCTCTGCCTGTTAAACTCTTGTTGCCTGGAATGGAGATTTACCAAAGTTAAATGAAAATAGCCAGATGCGTTAGCTCTTGGAGTTATTTCTTCAGTGACATAAGACTGAATGGCATTGTGTGCAGACAGATCCTTTCACACAAAAGGGATATCTTCACTGCAGAGATAACTCTTCCTTGGGGGTTGCCTGTCACCCAACTTGTGTGTTCTGGACTATAGGCTGAAGCCTGAGTGTTATTTACCCACCCACTTTGCAGTGAGGACAGAGGCTAAATCACTGGAGTGCTGCTAGTACACCAATGCTTCCCCATAATTTCCCCTTTGTGCCCAGAAGGACTGAAAAGATCTCCCACAATTCACTGAGACCTACGGTGATGATGCTAAGCTTCAGACAAGTCACCAGAAAAGAATCATAGAGCTCAGCTTGGAGCAGTGCTAGAAGCCATAGACTGTGTCCCAGCATCCCTGGTAACACACAGAGAAAGGGTGGCCAAATAGCAAGTGTGAAAAATCAGGACACGGGATGGGGGGCAATAGGCACCTATATAAGACAAAGTCCTGAGTATCAGTACTGTCCCTATAAAACCGGGACGTCTGTCACCATGCTCATTGGTGAGTGCAGCACCAGTAAGGACACAGTAATTCAGGTGTAATTTTGCAGCATAGCTGCTCTGCCCAGGTGCTGATCACCCACATTAATTCTTCAGTAAAGCCTCTGGGAGGCTGCTCTTATAACTACTCCCTGTGTAATCCACACTTGGCGACTGGTGGCCCTTTGAAGTTCTCTAGTGGTTGGTTCACATTAGAGTTTTATAAGGGCTTGTCTACACACAGTTGCACCAGTTTCATTTGTACCAGGCAGGATTTTAAGTCTGTTTAATTAAATCAATGCAAAGGGCTATGTGGATGCTCTTATTTCAGTTTAAATCAGGTTTCTTTTGATTTGGCTTAAGTTGGTTTAATTTAAGTGAAATAAGTGTCCATACAGAGGTTGACACTAGTCTAATTAACATGGTACACATCTGTCTGTCACAGATACCAGGTGTAGGGCTACAAGAGACCAGATTTTCAAGGGTATTTAGGCATCTAATAATAGAAGCTATGCAAAATCTGTCCCTTAGCCAGTTAGCTGACGTCGTAGAAGCTTATGTTTTTACCATGGAAGATCCTGGATTCATTCCTCTCTGTTAACCCAAGCAAGATCAGCTGCACTTAACAACTGCTAGCAAAGCTAATCTCATTTGTTGTTACAATCATTTGTTGCATCTGCTCTTAAACACAGAGACCCAAATCCTCAAAGTTATTTAGACAGCTAAGTCCCCCTGAAATCAATGGGCCACAGTCCATCTTTCTATGTGTTTGGCCACTATCAGGATCAAGGAGCCACTGTGCAAGGCATTGTACAAACTCTGAGGAAGACAGGTTTCTAGCACTTTTATTAACCATGCCAGGTAGATTTGGAAATAGAAATTATAATCTAAAATATCAATTTTTCATATAAAAAGTAAATGGAAATTAATAAATGACTGAAAATTAATTGCTGTTGAAGAGCATAAAGAAATCACTATACGTTGACAGAGGAAAAGGGGTATCCAGCTTGTAGCATGTTACCTATCATGCTAGATCAGTGAAGTCCCTGCTGTCATTCCCCCTTCCTCTTCCTTCCTGGGAGGTATCCCCATGAAGAGCTGAGGTTCTGGGCCAGTGTTTAGACCCAGTGCAGAGGTTGGCTGGCCTGAAAAGGGTTAACCCTTTACTTCTGACTAGAGAGGGCCCGTAGCTGCTTGCCGTGAGTGCAGAGACTACAGGGTGAGGCAGGCGCAGCTGTGGGGAATCAATCAATCCCCAGCCAGCAGGCTAAAAAAGAGACACGCAGCACAGGTATGGGAGCTAGTAGGGATAGCTAGGGAGGAAGGATTTCTGTGAGGGAAAGGGACCTGGAGTACTTGGTCTGGGTGTGTGTGGGATTCGCTGTATTGCTCTTCTCCTGCTTAGCAGAACTGATAAGCTTGCTCCATAGGGATTTAAACAGCACCTACCTCTACTGAATCCTTTTCTCTCTTGGAGCTGGCCTGGGGCAGGCCCTCTTGTTCAGGCTGGCTGAGTGTAGTGTATGATATCTTCTCTCCTCTGTACACAATCAGAGCTCTATCACTGGTAGAAGTATATGCCTAGAGAGACCAAGAGCATGGTGAGGCTCAGCACAGAAAGCTGGTCTTTGTTACTGAAAGCAAACCTGCCCTGCTGTGAACAGCCCTAGCATATTTGGCATGCTTGATGCTGTTAATCAACAATAGTGAGAGCTAAGGAAATGAGCCCAAAGCCCTGGGGAGGTGGGAGATCCTCTTGCTTCCCTGGTTAGGATGGCCTGTCTATCTTAAATACTTATGACTCCCTTTTATTGTTCTTGTTGCCTGAGCACCTGGCAGTCTTGAGTGTATTTAACCTCACAACAATCCTATGCAGCAGGGGAGGGCTATTACCTCCCTTTGACAGATGGGGAGCTGTGCACAGAGAATGAGTGACTCATGTGAGGTCACAAAAGGGGTCTGTGACAGAGCAGGGAACTGAAGCCTGGCTCTCACAAGTACTATGCTAGTGCCTGAGCCAATGGACTATCTTTCCTCTACCACTTGTAGGAGACCTGCTACCCCAGCAGGTGGGGGCTGATCTTCAGAGCAGGTGAGCAGACCAGAACAACCTGTAGTCTGAAGATCACAATCTTCAGGAGCCAGGAGAAGCTTGTTAACTGAGATAAACCATGGGACCCAGTCTAGTTGCTCTTCATTTGCTAGCTGGGTTTCATGAACCCAGCTGCAGAGTGAGCTTCACCACATGGGGTGGTGAGAGGGACGCAATGGTCGGATAACCGAAGCAGACTGACCACAAAGCTCCAATCCCTTAAAGTGACTTCCTCAAAGTCCTGCTTCAACACACAAGCCACATTCAGGGACGGCTTCTACACTGGGGAGCCATGGGCTCAGAATGAAAGGAGAGGAAGGAAGCAAATCTGTATTAAACTGCAGCTCTCAAACTTTTCCAAGAGGAAGAAATTGCTAGATTTGTATGTACTTACTGGGTTTTCTTTTTTAAATTAACCAGCTTTATTTATTCACTTAGAATTCTGATAACTTGGAGGCATAGTATTTAAAGCCCTAAAATTCTTTAATGTGATTTAAATGCAAGGGGAAATCGAGCCATTCTGTTAATGAATTTCAAATGTGAAGGAGTAGGGGACATGGCTTGGTAACATATTAATAATATTTCCTATTGTCAATACTCTCCTGTTGCATCAACTTTAAAAACAAAACAAAACAAACCTCACAGTGGCTGAAGGTCCGCTGAAATAGGAAATAATACTCCTGGGATTCAAGTTCCTTTGTGATAGAAAGCAAGCAATCTGTTTACATCCTTAGAAATAGTTGAGAGCATTTTGGTTATTCACTGCTAATGGAATTCTGCTTTTAATGCATCTTCATAATGGAGTTGAGTGGAAAATAGATGTGATTCTGTAAAATATTGAGTTTCTCCTGAGAGGGTTCTGAGCACCTTCAATTTCCTTTACATCATGTGGAATGTAAGGGAGCAGCATATGGTAGGGTGAGGCCCAATGAACAGGGTACAGGATGTTAAGTGTGGGGGAAAAAACAGACTGCATAGGTAGATCATCTCCATGACATTGGTGAAAGAACAGTGCCTGGAATCAGTGCACAGTTTAACTTCACACCCTGTCTTGGTCTGGATTAGATCAGACTGGGTTGTTCTGAGAACTCTATTCTAAACTATGTTCCTTCAAACTAAACTAGTGCTGGGAAGTGATGGATGTATCCAGGCCCGGCAGCTAGATGGAAAGATAAATGGGATGGGACATTCTACAGTTCTTCAGAAAACCAGGTACTTATCCCTCTTCTCCCATTTGGGCATGCCTGAGGCAGGGAGGAATGCCATGAACCTAATTAATCTGTCGTGAACTCCAAGGCTCTCTGATTAGTATTAGATGCTGCTTTTTGCCCAGTCAGCAGAGTGACATTTCCTATCTTCAATATCTTTAGACTCCCTCTTCCCCCTCCTCCCCCCCATCTGCTTCAAGGTAACATCACTTACTGCCTTTTCCCTAAAGTGCTGCAGACTGTGAAATTGCGCACCATCCACTTTCTAGTACCCTTCCCCTCATTAGCCGAAGCGTTGTGTGTTTTTTCTCCTCTTCGTGTTATTGAAAGCTGTGAAAATGAGGGTAAATGTCCTTGCCCATAATTCTGCTGCAATCTGTATCAAGTGTATTTTCAAGAACATCTCAATACTTCATTAAATGCAAAGCTTCTATCTGAGAGAGATCAACTGCACCCTAAATCATGAAGACAATCAACTGTAACTCTGCATTGCAAGTCTATATTAACATGGGTCCATTAAATGAATGGGTTAAGGAAGCCCCCATTTCCAAAGGGAACATTATAGCCACCATTGCATTGCCTATCTGCAGAGAAAATAACGTTATGTCTGAACACTCAGAAAACGTAGACCATCCTTTTAGGATTCAGTTGCTTTTCGGACTTTGAACACAGGAAAGAAAACAAGAGATCACTTTTGTCCTCTCAGAAGATAGATTGAAAGAAATAAAATCCACTAAAGATTTCCAAGAACACTTTTTTTCAAAGTCACCTAGACAAGAACTGAAAAAAGATACAACTTATATTTCCATTTCTTCTGGATATTTGTTGATTTTTATATACAACTATACATGCACAAGAATAATTTTCATATTGGAATGCTATATGTATTTGATAAGAAGTTTAATCTATTATTCTGCATTTCTATTATCCATTTTGAGGCTTTTAACTATGTAAGAAAAATACATTTACAAAATTCAAACTTGTTTTAAAAATAAAAATTTTGTTTTATCTGGGGCTCATGTCTGTTCTTTTTCCATTTAAAACCCACTAAGCAACCAGTTTGCAATAATCTGACACCTAAAGCTTTGAAAGCACAGGACAGAAAGTGCACATGCACAAAGAAGGAAAGAGGAACCAGTCCTTCTACTTTCTCCAAGATCTCCTGGAGGATTTCTGTGGTTTAGATTCGTACCTTGCAAACTTCCTTGCTGGGCTCCTGCGGCCGTGCCCCGGGGTATTGCAGCAGGAGCCCAGCAGGTACCAAATTGTGATTTAGAGCCCTTTTCCTGCCTGGAGGGTGAGGCAGCCTCTAGGGGGTGGAGAAATGGTTGTGCTACATGCCACAGAAAAACCCTGAAAAATGTGTAGATCTTTGTGTGGTGTTTGGGATCACTTTTGCCCTTTGTGAAAGGGCTTGCTTGCTTCTTAAGTTGCGTGCATCGCTCCCATTAGTGTTGAGGGGAGAGCAAACTTCATAAGAGATTAAAATATTATGAAAAAAATATGGTTCTAAACATCAAAACCAGTATGAATCCATCCACCCTATCAGAAACAAAAGGGAAACAATTCAGGTTTTCTTCCATCAGAATTGCTATTGCAGTAGCTCTTAGGGACCCCCATCAGGGTCACATTCTGCTGAACACAGTACACACACCTAATCAGAAATGTTCCCTGTGGCAAAAAGCTTCATCTCAGAATACGAGAAGATAACAGGGCGATACAATAAACAGATGCAGGAGGTGGTGTTTTGTTTTTAACTGTTACTTTGTTTCTAGACCAGTGGTTCTAAACCTTTCCAGACTACTGTATCCCTTTCACAAGTCTGGTTTGTCTTGCATACACTAAGATTCACTTCACTTAAAAACTACTTCTTACAAAATCAGACATGAAAATACAAAAGTGTCTCACACACTATTACTGAAAAATTGCTTCCTTTCTCATTTTGTCTGTATGAAATTTTAGTTTGTACTGACTTTGCTAGTGCTTTTAATGTAACCTGTTGTAAAACTAGCAAATGTCTAGATGAGTGGATGTACTCCCTGCATGACCTTTGCTTACCCCCAGGGGTAGGCATATCTTTGGCTGAGAACCACTGTTCTGGACCATCGACCTGATTCCTCACTTTTGTCCCAATGTAAATGAGGAGGAGCTCCATTAAAAGCCACAAAAGTTACCTTTCTTGTACCAGTTTTACATTTGTGTGTCAGACCCCAACTGGGAGGTAGCTGGGTTTTTTTCCTTTTATTTTGTTTTTATTACCAGACTAAGTCTTCATTTAACCACAAGAGGCTTAGAAAAAACTCGGAAGCTGTTGTTTATGTGACTCAAACCATAATACAAAGCAATTTTGTTTCTCATTTACAAATTTGAAAATTGAGATATGCACATATTATCAAGTTTATATTTTGGGTCTCAATAAAAGAACTCTATTTTAGGGGGGAAACATCTTTCCCCAGTGTAACCGCAATGTTCTGTTTTGTACTGCTATTAATTGGTGGCAAACTGTGAAATTCACAATTTCATTATGATTAACTTGTGAGGTCTGCAAATTGCTTTTTTTTTTTTTTTGTTTGGTTCCTTTCCTAATTTAAATTTTTAAAAAAGAAAGAAGAAATCACATGGGGGTAATGCCCAATGGGGAAGTTGTGCTTTCATCAGCAAAGTGTGTCAGTCAGGCACTGATGCTCTGGATGGTGCAAAATCCCAGTTATGTATTTTATACACCTGAAAAGTTCCAGTTGGAGCAATATGCAGCAGATGCCTGTTAAATAGCAGGTTACCATGAACACAGCATCCTGGTGTTCCAGTCTTTGCGCTGGCTCCTCAGAGACAATTCCAAGTCCTCCATGGATTTGGCCCAAGCTGCCTGAGGGACTGCCTCATGCTCCATAATCAGCACATTAATCAATAGGGAAGCAGCCAGCTCATGACAAGGGTGAGAGAGAGAGTGCAGTTTTGTAGAAGGGTCCCCACTGTGGATCTCATTCCCCAAGAGATAAGTGACCCACACTGTCTATAAACTCATAGGGCCACCTCTCTTCCTGCACAGGTATAGACAGAGAGACAATAACTGTCATTTCTGTTTATGCATACTTGGGAGAGGCCACGATACTACATTGATAAGGGCCTTATAAATCGCTAGATAGACACAATGGGTTCTGAGGCATGTGCTCATAATACTATTGATTAAATTAGTTTCCCAATGTGTCATTGACATCACTAATCTCCCTAAGAAATTGTATTCAGTGATTTGCAATTGCATATAATGGCTAAGGCAGAGAAATTATTAGATACGCTTATAAATCTCCCACAGATTTTTGCATGGTTTAATGAATGATACCTTTACTGCTTTGACTCATCCCTACGCTTGCTGAGTTTGTACAGCCACTGATTTTAGTTGGAGTTTTATGGTAGTGCTATGCCATTCTGAAAATGTATGGGTCAATGTATTCCTACTGAAAACAAACAAATAAATGGCTAGGCTTTCGAGATTAAGTATATTCTCTCCCTTGAGATCTGTCAGTGGTGCCCAACTTCTACGTCATTTAGAACCTCCGATAGGAGAGATGGGCCAGAACTAAATTCCAGCATCCCTGAATTCAAACAGTGCTCCTCGGACCCATCTCTTTCTAAGTCCCACTCACATTTTCTCAGCAGCAGATGTTGGTGTTCTATAAATTATGGATAGGGATGACTAGAACTTGCTGTGTCGCCTACTGGGACTGGGCAGGAAGTTTTCTTTAGCTGCGTTTACCCTACATTTAATAAAAAGTTATCTTCTTAGAAATGTTATGCAGGGGAGTAGCTACTGTTAGACCAAAGCAATTATCTGGACTGTAAGGAGAAAATGTGCTAGTTTAAGAGTATTCCTCTACCAACAAGATAGCAACAACTACCTCCACTTTGATAAACGCGAGGGACATTTTTAGTGAAGGAGTTGATTTTCACTCCATGCTTATCATTAGATTACAATGCAATTGAATTCAGCACAGTTTAAGTTCCTGTTTTATTTAGTGAGTTTCCTGGCTTTGGAGTCATGAGCACTCCCTGGGAAGAGGACAGCAGTGTGCATTTGATGTAGAAAGCATAAATTTAGCTTCAGACATGTCCAGCAAATTTCTCATTTTTTTGAGAGAAATAAATATCAAGCAAATACTATTTTTATCCTTATGTGGACTGATCAATACAATTTTTCATCCTCTCCTAAAATAGAACCAGCATTGCATCTCTAAAACCTCATTTTGCCATTTGTCATTAAATTATATTAAAAGGGCTTTTATGTTAGCTCTGAAGTGGGTGCTTTTTATTCCAACCACACTTTCTTCTTTATCACCAGATCCTACTCTCCATGAAGCAAACTCCTTACTTGTGTGCCCAGCAATGGAAAGCAGTTCAGTTATTTCCATCGTAAGGATCTTAAACCCCTTTAAACTTGACAGGATGTTATTTATAGACTAATCTGAATGACACAAAAATAACCCCAAAAATCTTGTGAGTAAAAATGTCACTTGCCGTTAACTGATGGCTATAACAAAAGCTGTTTGCTTTTGAATTCCCCTCCCCCCCCTCCAGCTTTCTGGGAATAAAAAGAGTTTCAGTGATGGGCAAAAGCCAACTTGTCTGGAACGGTGCAAAATTTTCAATTACTCTGAGGAGATGTATGTTTTCCATTACAGTTTTCAGCACCATTAGTTTAGTTACAGAGACAGGCATGTGAATTGCACATGTATTCTTATAAGTCATCAGCAATTACCTCTTTAGAAATGGCCCTGTTTCTCTTGCAGTTTACCAATTACTCTGATGGTAAAGGTCTTTTAAAAGAAGTGTGCTTAGTGTAATGTTATGCTTCTAAAATACCATCCTCAGGTAATGGAATTTCCTTTCCAAACTCCGCTGTGATTTCTGACCAACGTGCTGGTTATGCTGGTAGGTTGTCTCTTGCCGTTCGATTGATGGCGCTAGGGCCCAAATTCCCCTCTTGCAATTGTAATCCTGCTGGGCAGGGCGTTCCACAGCCAAAGACAGACTATGCCCTAAAAAGCCTATGCTCTAAACAGACTAAAAGGTGGGCGAAAGGAGTGTGGTTATACCATGTTACAGACTGGGAGCCAGAGATATGAAGTGACTCACCTAAGTTAGTCTGTGGCAGACTCAGGAACAGAACTCCCATCGCCTGAGTCCTGGGCCAGTGTCTTAACTCAAGCCCCTCTTTCTGTATATTGATTATGGGCCTGGGACGCCAGCGATACTTGGGGGGTGGGGTTGAGGGTGGAGGGCACGCTTCCACAGATGGTGCAGGTTTTGTGAGGAAAAATACCCAAAACTTTGTGCACTCCTGTGAATCTCTTGAGGTTCTCCCTCTCCTCACCAATTCTCCTTCCCTCCACCCACTAGCCCTATGCTGGACACTTTGAGTGCATGCTCGAGGGATGTCCCAGAGTGCACACATAGGGAACATCCCACCAGAGTCTAGGTCTGCAGGGGGCTTCATTTTAAAATGGTGGAAGGTAGGGGACAGCAGTGGATGCAGGTGGGGACCAGAACAGAGAATGGAGTTTCAACCAAAGAAGCAGAAGTTTAGAACTAAATTGGGTGGATTTATTTCAAACTGAGAAGAATCTGAACTGAGCCTGAAGTTCAGACTGGGGGCTATGGGTTCAGATAAGGAGGAGGAAGGTTTTTGTAGGGGAAAGAGCTTACACAGCTCCCCAAACATCCGTGGTGTGACGCTGTAACCAAAAAGAGGGGTCTGGCTGTCTTTTGAAGTGTTATCAGGCAAAGCCAGCTGTTCAGGCAGGGATGTATCAAGTCTAGCAATTGGCTTGCATGGGTTACTGTGGCCACAGAGACGGGCAAGCCATTGGCTCCTCTGGTAACTCTTATACCAGAAGAAAGGTCTGGTAAAAGAGAGTGAGGGGCAGCAGAGGAAAGTTCAGCTCTGTGCTTGCTAGTCACCCTGCTGGGCTCTGGCCTGGACACATGAGGGGCCTGGTGTGAACCTTATCTGAGGTATTATTGACACACGCTCACTCATGTCACAGCAGGGGGGGAGGTCAGAAGGTGGCTCCTCTAATTGGATGAGTCAGCTCTCAGGACTCAGCAGTCCCTTGGACAGACACTAATTAACTGCTTCTTTTCCTGAGATTTTAGCGAGTGGAAACATTTCGGCCATCCCTTCCTGCATCACACCTGGCTAACCCCAGCTATTACCTCCTTCCTTCTAAGAGCACTCAGGGACGTGTTCCATCAAGACCACATCCAGCCAAACTCGGTACGTATGCATGCATATTTTCACTATTCTTTATGATAGATCTTGTGCAGATAATGCACCCTTCCCGCTGCAGAGAGAACTTGCATAGTTTAGTCACCTCCTCCCCCAGTCAGCTGTGTTTTTTAAGGGAAAGGCAACAGCTGTGCCTCGTGTTAGCAATCAGGGAAACACTCTACACTCACACTTGCCAATGGATGACAATTGGTATCTTCCCTTCTGCTCTCCCTTCCCCTGGTGACTTGTGAGAAAAAAGAACCTTGCTGGACCAATGACCTGCATATCCTGTTCTTCTGTGGGGTTTTTCTTGTCACGAGGGCTGAGGGTGTTTCTGGGATCCATAAACAGCAGATATTCCTTTTAATTTGGCAGAAAATTCTGTCAGCAAACTTGGGGTACATGAAATCAGAACTGAAATCTCAAACATTCTCTTCCTTTCACATCTGGCACTGTTTGCAAAGTAAACTAATAATTCTGTAACTAGAATAAGGAATTCAAGAAGCAAAAGAGAATCTAAGACCACTTACACTGACCATATCATTTACTTGTTCTGCTTTTGAAGTAATTTCTTTGCCCATTTCCCCCCCACACCACCATACACACACATTCCTTTTAAACATGCATTAGCCCAGTCACAATAGTGCAGTGAGGAAATAAGCAAAGTCTTACTCTATCAGGGCACAGCACAGTCTGATAGCTCAGCCAGGCGGCCTAGTAAATAAATAAACAAGTAAAGTATATTTAGAACTCTACCGATTTCTTTCTCTAGTTTTTGAAATTGGAAGGAAAGAGACATTATTAAGCCCAAGTATGGAAAAGCTGCCTACAAGATTTCCACTTAAAGGAACAAGCTTGCTGAAAGAATATGATCCACACATCAAACCAGGACAGCTTTAGGAATAGGAAGTCATTTAAATGATACTAGAAAACATTTTAAGGATGAATTTCCAGTGCACCAAAAGGAAATTGCTATATAAAAAAAAGGATGCTGGATGAACACATTTTTCTTTTTGTGCAGTCTGAATACTGCTTGCTTCATCAAGAGATATATGAGTAAAGGCTAAGTTCTGTATGACTGTGACTTACTTCCAGGAGAATTGTGCACAAGTATCAGAAGGCAGAGTGTGGCTCTGAGGGCTTGTCTTCCTGCAAAATTAACTTGCATCACGCCTTGTGTTGCTCTAACTCAAGTCTCATTCACACACACACAACCACTTAACCTGAGTGTGGTGATGGTGGCACTTTTGATGCAAGTTGTCTGGCCTGTCAGGGGGCACAGGCTACAGCTGGACTTAGAACAACTTGTCAGCTGCTAATATGCCCACGCTATGCATTTCCAGTGTTGTTTCACAGTGTGGCTGCTCGAGTGAAGTTAGAGCCTACGCTGATTTATCTACACTCACTTTGACTTCACTGCAGAGTTAAGTCAAGTTGAAGGAGTAGAAGGAGCCCCGGGTCCATTGTGCCATGCCCCCACCTACTCTTTGTTCAAATAAATCCTCCTCAGGACTTGCTTCTTCCACAAAGTCAGCCATCACTAACTCACATCACTGAAATGCCAACAGTTTGGTTTGCCTGGACACATTAATGAATTCTGATTTAAATGAAGGATCATGTTAGCTCTCTTAGTCACTGCATTGTACTAAGAGTCCATGTTTTGCTGGTTTCCACTATGACCCATAAGTCCCTTTCAGAGTTGCTTTTTGAAATAGAGTCTCCAGTCCTGTAAGGGTGACCTTCATTCTTTGTTCCTAGATGACCTTGCATTTGGCTGTATTTAAAAGGCATGTGGTTCAGATGAGCCCAGTTCACCAAGTGATCCACATCACTCTGTAAAACTGACCTGTCCTCAGTGTTTACCACGCCACCAATTTTTGTGTGATCTGCAAACTATGCCGGCAATGGTTACCCATTATTTGTGATGGTGTGCGTGTGTGTAGCTGTACTGGACACCAGTGCTCTATCTCCTGTGTACTACACTATCCCTTCCACTTTGCTTTACCACATTTATCTCCAGCTGTTGGGCGGGTGATGACAACCTTCTTGTGGTCTGCCCTGAGAGGTGCTAAGGCACATCCAATGTAATCAAATCAGTTTGCGAAGTCCCACATCCAACAGCCTAGGAAATACTATTTGGATGATAGCACCTTCTTCACCAACAGCTGCCTCTCCATTCTTCTTCATGGTCCTGCACTGGTCATGCCATGAGCAGAGTCGGACTCCTACACACTCTTGTCTCTGGGGAGCAGCTGAGTGCCGTGCTCTGCACCTGCAATGTTTGAATGTCAGTCTCCACTGTCTCTGTTCTGCTCACAGCTCCCACTTGCCTTGCCTGTAATCAAACCTGCACTGGCTGCCTTTCTCAGGGTTTCCATTGGCTTTGTGACCCTGCCCTTGTCCCTGCAGAAACAAGGTTGTATTTAATTTACTGGTTTATTTTGAGGTTTTTCCAGATTTCCTTTCCACCCATCCCTCCCTCCTCACCCACTATTGCGGTGTTGGGTGCACCTCCCAGACACTATTGATTTTGCATCACAAAGCCCTTGTGAAGTTGGGATTTTGCAGATGGGGAAAGAACTGCAGGGAGATTCAGATGAGAAGTCCAGTGCCGTGGTGGTTTCCCTGGGAGCCACATGGCTACCGCCCTTGGTCAGCTTTGCAAATTTCAGCCTAAATGACCTTCCCAAGGTCACACACAGCATCTGTGGCAGAGCTGGGAATTGAACCCAGTTCTCCAGAATCCCAGCCCACTGCACTAAGCACTTCCTTTTTCCCAGCATGTGTCTGTGGTAATTAGCCTTCTCCCTCACATTCTGTTCAGAGCGGGTCTCTTCCCAGAACACCTTCTTTGCTTCAAAGCATGTGGCCCCCTGGTTATTTATGCCTCTTTCCCCTCTCAGTCCATTCTCCCTTCCCGCTTGACCCTGCATTGACATCACATACAGATTTTCCTTGCAAAGAACCCTGGACGTGAACAGCATGCTTGCAGAAATGGATTGCAGTGGGACTTTGCATCGAAAGCAATGTGTAATAGCTGCTACATGGTTTTACATAGGAAGATGCTCCAGGGGAAATACATTGTCAGTTGCTTCTAGAACTTCTAGCGGTTTGTTTATGACATTCGCTTTATGGGCAGCAAACGGATAGAATTTCACAGAATCAGTGGCCAGATTTAGCACTGATTTAAATTCACTAAAGCAAGGGAATTCTCTGTGTTAAGGCTTTCTCTCTGCCCCTGCTGTGCCTCGGCCTTCCAGTTTCTTGGGAATGTGAGGCCTGCTCTGAGGCTTCCTGGGAGAGGCTGTATGAGCTGCATCACTTGGGAACCTATTGGAGGAGCTCTGGGCAGAGAGACGTTGCCTTTGCTTGGCTTGAGCAGGGCCGCGAATGAAGGGCGGTGTGAGGTTACAGCAGTGCTCAACCTGGGATGCTCTGCAATGATTCTGTGGCCCCTACCTCCCCCACTCTCACCCCAGTCTGCTCCACAGCCCTGCAAACACCTCCGAAATGACAGGTTGCTCCAACTCTTCCTCAGCATCTTCCTTTCTCCCCATCTGCCCCCTTCCCAATACTTTCCCTCTCTCTCGTGGGGTGAGGAATGAGAGGCATCAGGTAATACCATCCGTATCCTCCACTGGAGTTTAGTTTAAATGTAACGTTGCAACAAGGCAGAATGCTTTTCTCTTCTAGGAACCTGGGGCCGTACCTCTTGACTTGGGTCCCAGAAGAAAAGATGTATACTGGCTCCAATCTGGCACATCACAGAGCTGCCATGCAAGTTCATGTAGCTGGCAAGGTCTCCTTGAGAGATGCCCACAGCCAGCATAGAAAGGGGGGTGCGGGTCAGGAATGAGGTGAACCGGAAAAGCCATGTTGAGCTTCCAGGACAAGAATTCTACCGTACCACGCCCATCTCTGTGGTGTGTGAATGCCTTCCAGAGTCCGTTAAGTGATGTGAATTACATCTGTCATGTGTGGGTCATTCTGTCAGTCTCTCTCCTCCTCTCCAGGGGGGTAAATTGGGGGTGGAGTCTGTTCTCTTTTCAGTGTCTTCTCATTTGTATTCATTGGAGTATCATTGAATGTTGCAGGTCAGCAACAAATACACGGGCAAACCTCTAGATGCTCCCAGGACTGGCAGAGCAGGTGGAGAAGGACTGAAGGAATGACCCACACATGACAGATGCTAGTCACGTCACTTCACGGACTCTGGAAGGCATTCACACACCACAGAGATGGACGTGGTGAAGACCATGAGTACGATAGAATTCGTGTCCTGAGAGCTCAGTGCGGCTTTTCCGGTTCACTTCATTCCTGACCACCCCCCTTTCTATTCTGGCTGTGGAATGAAGTACACCTGTCCCCGCCCCCCATGAGCCTGGCTAAAATCAGATTCTTATTCACTTGCTTTCAAGAACATCAGACTCACCCATTAAAGGTTAGGGAAAGATTAATCACTGGGGTTCCTAGCAAACAGTTTCCACAATGATGTTACCTCAAACTGCTCTCCGCACCAGGCACTAAATCCAGAGGGCCTGCTTCTCTCGCTGGCATGCATACAGAGCAGGGTTCACTCGTCTGGAATCAATGCGACTATCTGGGTGAAAGGGACCCTGTGGGTTTACACAGACTATGCAGGCAGCTGCAGCAGATACTGCAAACAGAGCAATAGCTTGCACAGCCTTGGCCCTCAGGCCCTGTCCCCCGGGCTGAGGGGTGTGACTCCTCCCTCAGCGTGGCTTTCCTCCATCCTTCTTCATGCTGCATAGCCAAACGTGAGCCTGGGACCTTAAGCATCAAGGACACTGGCTGTTAACTGTGTTTAACATCAGGGGTTGGAGTCATTTGTTCATTAACCAATTTATATCAGAAGTTGTCTGTCAGAGGCACTGAATCGGAGTGATTTATGAAGTGTGAGAGTGTTTGGATTTCGGTAGCAAATAGTCATCAGCTTAGAAATAAATGATTAAAATGTGCTAATTAAATTCATCTGGCAACGTGGCCAAGTCCCAGTAAATAGATCAGGCTGTTGGCCAGTGTGCTGCACTGCTTAATGAGAAGTTGTTCGGATAAAGAAAACATTGCATCTGCAAGGCAGGGGCTATGGAGCACGGCTGAGAGAGAAGCCTCTGCCGAAGTCCAGTGCATTGTAATGCTTTCCGTCCGAGGGCAGGCATGTAGCTGATACAGCAGGTAGCACAAACATGCTCATGCTGCATGTAACTTGCAAATAAAACCGCATGTGTTAACTGACCTTCACCCTCCTTCAGCCACACGCTCGTGCACACACGTATCCGTTCTGAATTTGTAGGCCTTGAATCTGCTCTTTCTCCTTGCCCTGTACTCAAGTGGTCTTGAGTAACCCCTCTGGCATAGCCCCCTGGGCAGTTTTGGTGGGGGGAGGCGGTTGTGCTGTAGGACTGGATAGGCTCTTAAGGGGAAACCCCAGAGGATCCAGAAGTAAGGAAATTCAGCGATGAGGCTGAAACTGCACCCTTGTTTCTGGGCTTGTGAGTCCACGAAGTAAATTACTCCACCCTCATTGCAATCCCTCAACCTCACAAGCTACGATAGAGTTGAGGCCTCGCTCTGAATTCCCATGGGCTTTCCCTTCTTCCAGAAAGACCCTTTACAGGGTTTTGATGTTCTATAATGTGCCTTATTTTTATTTTCTCTCACATCATTTTCCATTTCATGTGTCAGAGTTCAGCCTAATCCTCATGCAAAGCTTAAACTGTGTAGAAAATGCTTTCTCCCTAGGAGGGAATTGCTGAAGGCAGATGTAGGTGTGACATGATATTCATATTAAGCCTGCAGTCCCCTAGTCCCCTTTGGTACTATACACTGGAATCACTAAAGACTCTCAGAGAAAGAGTGTAATAGAAACTGAAATTTTAACTGGGTTTGAAATATCACATTTATTTGTTCTCTTATTATGTGCTTACAAATATACCAACAAATTGTATTAAGAGCCATTCAGAGTCCATGGGACTGTTAATAAATTAACTGTTGTCTGTGTGTCACTTAGTAACCTTGTGATCATTTATAGCTATTCCAAGCTGAGTCACTCAGATACATCTCGTTTGGCTAAATCTAATTTAAGGTATTGCCTAGAAATGCCATTGGAATATACTCTGAGCCACTCTGACTGTGCAGGGGAGGCACTGGATCAGGCAAGCAGCTGAGGGTGAGCTGGACTTTGACTAGTTCGAGAGTCATGAATAAGATTAGTGTATTGCCACTAGAGCCAGCCAGCAAACGGAACTCAAAGGGTTTTCAGAAATGTTCTTACCCTGAATCGGGACGAAAAGCCAGCCAGGCAAAACAGTGAATTTTCACAGCTTGGTGCCAGTTTGAAATTTCACAGGAAAAACAAAGATGATGACAATTTTCTGTTTTAACTTTGGATAGAATTGGAAAAAATATTGTTGGGATTCCCTGGCTGGGTTCAGAATAAAACTTTATAGACAGACCCAGTTAGTATCCAGGAGAGCTGGTCTTCCTTGCATTCTGCACAGCTGTACAAAATAGTTAGACCACCTGGAACATTGCACAGAGGAGGGCACACATGCTCACATTTATGTGCACTTGCAGCTCTCCCCCTGCTTCTCTTTCTCCACCAGCAGCTCTTGTTTCTCCCAAATGGTGTGTGCTCTGTCGAATTTGCTGCATTATATTCTGACTTTGCTCGAACTACTGACCCAAAACCCTGCTCTGAACACCCTGAAACCTTAAGGAAATTCAGATCCAACTTGCATGGCTATGCCTTGTCTCTAAGCCAAAACCCAGAGCCCAAACAATGCCAGGCTGTGTGCAAGCTGATCAGAAGTTGGTGATTCTTGTCCATCTTTAATTTAAGTGGATGTTGTCTCTGAGGCTCCATGTACCACACTGTACGGCTCATTAAATCATTTGGGCTCTTTATATTTGAAAGCAAGGGTAGAGAGCTTAAATCCTTTTCCATTCACGTTCTTATACTGTGCCGATGGCTATCAGAGCATCTTCTAGCAAAGTATTTGGCATGAGACTAACACCTGCTGTATCTGGTGAATTCTCCGTTCCTCTTCTCTGAATAACTTTCACCTCCAGGAAGACAGAACAAAGAAAGCTGGCTTTTGAAGTGGATGATTGTCAGGTTTTCGTATTGACTTCCACCATTGTCCGTAAGCCACTGAAAGCCAGAATCCCGTGTGCCCCCAGTGCAGTGACAAGGTGCTCTAACCTTCCCACGTAGTAATAGATTTTCACTCAGGCAGAGAAGCAAGGCTGTGTTGGCTGCAGCTATTACACTTGAGATGCAGGCCAGGTAAGGGGGTGGGGGAATTTTGGTTTGTGGTTGTTAAAATATAGAAGGGAACTCCAATCCTAAAAAAGTGCATCAAGATCTTAACTGGGATTTTCATCCCTCAGTGGTAGCAGGTATAGCAGAGCTTTGTTCTTAAAGCCAGACCTTGTCATTAGAGAGCAAATATCCCTGGAATGGAGTATTTGCATAGCAATGAGGCATTCCAGTGGCCCCAAGAACAACGCTGATTTTCTTTCCCAGCTAAAAGCAGGCATGAGTGATATTTATTCATCTGAGTCCACCTCTGAATGCACTTAACGATTCAAGTCCAATTAGTTTTCAGAGTGCCCAGGTAGGAAGTAATCATTAAAAACACGTAAATTAAGTTACTGGGGAGCTTAATAGATTAGTCATTGACTTTCCAGCTTATGTTGGATCTTAACCTTCAGCTGAAATTAATCACCAAACATTTCTCAGAGCCAGCTCTAAAAGGTCAGAGCTCGATGGCTAATGAGTTGGCTAAATGAAACCCTTTCCTCAAAAACCAAACTGGGGAAGGGGATGGAAAGAAAGGTGACATGCTGTGAAACTCCAGCCCATGGAGCAGAGTCTTAAACACAACCCTCTCTTGATATTTGTCTGTGAGAAATGAGCCAAGCATGTAACATCTGTGCTCACAAATCCATTTCATGTGAAAAACAAATCCCCTAATTGCTCTGAACACAGAGTGGTTGGGCTTTGGTTTTGTATTGGCTGCAGATGTTTCAAAGCTTTGCCTGGCATGGCAGTCCCTTCTGCCCCTTCGGGGGACTGAAGCTTCTCTCTCCCACTCACTCCGTTGCCAGGCCAACAAGAGCCAAGTCCCCTTTGCAAAGGAAAGCCCTGTGGGGTAGGGCATAATCCCAGACTGCAAAGCCAAGGAGCTCCGGAAAATTATGTTGAACTCCGTTAATATCTGGACTCTGGTAGCCACTGGCAGAGCACAGCAGCAATGACTCTACTAACTTATGAACAGTGCTACATATCCCTGTGTGACAGGGATTTTATATTTATATTATCTGTAGATACAGATTTCTCCCATAACAATGTGCCATTCTCCTGGTTATAATCTCCCCACCTAGTTACGGTACAGTACCATATGGCTCCCATTCCAGTTGTGATGGAGAGCCTTAGAAGCCTCAAAGTTACAGGGTATTTGAGAGGAAGAGTGAACAAAAGGGATGAGGATGCTGAAGAACCATCCCTAAGTACAAATACAGTCGGTGAGCACAGACATGCCCAGCACCCAGCGCTTTCCCACCCAAACCAGCATCAATCCATGGCGTGACATCGTGAGCTGAGCTGTGCTGCACCGTCTTTCCTGGAGCTGGCACAGGTGTGCCTATGACTAGTCTATGCACCTGTATTGACAAACTAGAGGATGTTTCTCAGGGAAGGCAGAGGCAATCCTTTGAGTCTGATATGATATGAACTTTACCATCAGCTGTGAATAGGTTCTGAGCATACAGCCCCTTCCCTGTCAATGGAGCCTCTGTACTTCACAGGTCACCAGCCAGCCACCACTGTGAAACAGTCCCTAACAGCTGTCTGCCTTCCCCTGACTCCATATCTCTCACAGGAGAGTCTTGAGAAGGAATCGCTACAAATCTATCAACAATGTACTGAACTACTGTTTGATCAAAAGACTAGCGTGTGTGAGGACTCAGTCACCAGTTGCGTTTGCTAGGGGAGAACTCCCAGGTGCTGTACAGCGGGTTTCAAGCAGAGGACTGGAATAGAAGGGAAATAGGAAAAAGTAAGAAGAATTCCTGAAATGCTGAAGCCAAGTTTGGGAAACTGAGGCTGAAAAGAAATGAGAAAGTAGGGAAACTCCTGTAAAGAGGTCAGGGAAACTTCTAGAGCTCCTGTCAGTGGAAAATGATCAGACTTGAGCTCCAAATAGTTTCTACTAATTCAGCATGTGAGACACCCCTCTCATGTAAGCACGTATTACAGTGAAGAGCATTGCCTTTCTAGGAATGATCCTTTCCCTGACCTCTGTGATTTGCTAGATTTTTATTGCTGTGATTTTTTATAAGATGCAGGCAGCAACCTTTCACATGGAAAAAAAAGTTACTGGGATAGACACCAATTTATGGCAGACATCTGAAGAAGCTATTTCTAAAACTGCAATTACCAGAAAAGGGAACAAATTACTACTTACTTCAGAGACTTTCACACTTGGAGAATCAGAGCTATGGAAAATAATTAGGGCAATATGTTTGCAAAAATACATTATTTATATTGAAATATTTAACAGTGAAAGGTCACACAGTGAAATTGAAGGTTATCAAGGAGTAAAATACAAAAATACCATTATCATTTTACAGCTTATGGTCAGCTTTGATTAAGGTTGCATTAAGCACATTTTCAATCTATTAAGCAAGCTCACATTAGAATCCAGCCTCAGGTTTCTAGGAAAAATAGGCTGAAGTGTCCGTGTGCTACTCATAGCTTGGCCAACATATTCTTTAACGCCTGCTGTGGACCAGGATGCTACTAACAGGATTATCTAGGGCCTACACAAAACACACTCTCCGTCAATGTGTTGCTATGGTCAAATTTGACACAGGCATTCTGGGGAGAGTTGCAGGGTAGAAGGTCCTCCCCTGAATTCTCCTTCTTGTGCCCATCCCCAAAGCTCTGGATCTGGAGGACTAGATGCACTTCTTTCAGAGACCACGGGAACTCCAGAACAACTTGTGGTGCTCCAGCCCTTCCTGGCAGGCTGATTCCAACCCTACATTCCCGCTGTAACTTCTAGAGGAGTCTGTCTTCATTCCAGGCAGTTTTCAACCTCTGGAGCACTCCAATCCCCTCTGGCCACACAACGAGGCACCCCACGCAGGCACTACCACTGGGCTTGATCCCTTAGGGCATTTACCTACTTTCACCCTATTTCCATACAGGTTAATGGGAGCCGAGTGTCTGAAGCCCCAGGATGGAGGCTCTTCAGAAATGTCCTGGGTGTGAACCAATCATCCTAGAAACTTTGCTCCAAACTGCAGCCCAGCTCCCAGCACCTTGGAGAGATCAATCCGTTGTGCTAGATTTGGATTTTGTTATAGGTTGTTGAATCCCTGCATGTCTGAGATTCTTGGTGTCAGCACTGTTAGCTTCTCTTTCAGTGGGTTGATAAGGCCTCGGATCACAGCCTGATGAAGTTAATGGAGAGGCTTCCATTGAATGCAATGGCTTTGGGTCAGGCCCTAAAGAAAGGTGTTGCACTGTATAAAAATGAGCCTACCTGGTATTTTTTGTGAGCATAAATTAAAAAGGGAAAAGAATAAATAAAGCCTCTTGTGAACATCTTCCTTCACTCTGAATCTGTTCTGACTGCGGGCAAGTGGGCGATGAAGCAAACACAGAACTTTGTAACTGTGTTACATATCTTGGGATGAGCCTTACACTGAAAAGGGGCAGGGGTCTCTATGGCCCCAGCTCATCTCATTGCTGGGGAGCTCAAAAGCTCCCAGGAGAGATGGGGGGGAGTCAACTTGCATTTACATCATGTATTTCATCTCAAACACAAATTGAGATGCAAACTGTACACAGAGATCCTTTCCCTCACACCTGAGACACTGTCGAGTGTAGCCGTATTCCCCCCATTGCTCTGTTACTAACCATTCGCCGTTGTCTCTGTTGTGGAAAAAGCAATATAACAATTGGCAGTAACTGGGTTATTTTCAGTCTGTCGTTTGGTTCCTGTCATCTTGATTGAATTAAGCTGTGATTGCATTGGGGGCAGGTAATAAAATCATAAACAGGGATTATAGTTGTGAGTATGAACAAATGAACTGTTTAAAAAGAATTGAGGATAAATCAGAATTTTGCAACGCAAATGGTATTGGTAAAAAGTTGAAAATGAACCCATATTGCTTTAGGTCTATTTGATTTACAGTATTAAACAGATTAACAGCAGGAGCTGGATTTAACATAAAGTCTAAAAAAGACCCCCTCCCTGCCCCCAAATAAACAAACTGAAATGATTTCAAAAGAACAAACACTGTCATTATAATGAATAGATAAGGACAAGCACCCTACAGCTTCTTTAGCCTGCAGCCTATCTACTTAAATGTCAGTACGCAGCAGAATTTTCTGTATCAACAGTGTCTGTGGGGAAGTGGTGAGAAGGAGGGGGAGAATAAATATGTATCACAAGGTAACACAAGTAAGAAGGTACCATCCAGCATCAGAGCTTTCATGCTGGAAGGCGAAAATTTCCATTTCTAAAAACAGGCAGAGGTAACACTTGCTGAGCAAGGTAGACCTGGTTCAAGAGGACCAGATGTTTTGTTCCACTTTAAAGGTTTGATCCACAGTAGCAGCTAAACAGAGCTGGGCTTTGGTGTCACTTTTAGAGCATTTTACTGAGATCTTTGATTGTTTGCATCATTTTTTCTCCGTTAGTGTGACATTACAAAAGCAAGCTGGATGTTAAACACTCAGTGTGTACACAAACACAGCATCATCCCCCCGCCACGCCTTGTTTCACATTCCAATATAAATATTATCCGTTTGGAATCTTTAAACTTGCTGATTGTATCAATTACATTAAAAAAGAAGAAAAGCCCAAATTTGGAAACTTTTCTCTCTTGTTTTCCTCTACTGATAAATCATGTGCGTCTGGCACTATCCACAGGGCACTTTAATCACTTTCCATCTGATTCCTTTAGATGTATCTTTTGTAAGAAGATGAAATCTGTTTCTTTTCCCTCTTCCCTTTTCTTTTATTTGTAATAGATCATTTTAATACCAAGTCAAACTGTGAAGCTTTCCCTGACTGCATCTAAGCTATTCCAAAGGCTTAGAAAAGATACACAAAGTCAGATTTACATGGGCAGTGCAGAGCACAATGTAGCAGATAACTATACTGAGGGGTCTTGCAAGAGAACTTGGAGCTGTTTCTTGCACAGGTTGGGAGCTGATGGGAACAAGTGATTCATATGAGAAGCCTAAACTCTCTGTCATTATCAGCTGTGGATCACACCATGTGTGTTATTGCTAGGATTGAGAAACGTAAGACTAGACCCTCCGCTGGTGTAACTTGCCATAATTCCACTGACTTCAGTGGTGCGACATGGATATACACCGGCTGAGAATATAATTATGGTTACACACCTTTGCCCACGTGGCTAATGTCCTCTGACCATTCACTGGACAGAATTAGAGAGGTTCAAAAAATAATCATAGAATCATAGGGCTGGAAGGAACCTCGAGAGGTCATCTAGTCCAGTTCCCTGCACTCATGGAAGGACTAAGTAATATCTAGACCATCCCTGACAAGTGTTTGTTTAATGTGCTCTTAAAAGTCTCCAATGATGGAGATTCCACAACCTCCGTAGGCAATTTATTCTAGTGATTAACCACCCTGACAGTTAGGAAGTTTTTCCTAATGTCCAACCTAACCCTCCCTCGCTGCAGTTTAAGCCCATTGCTTCATGTCCTGTCCTCAGAGGTTAAGAAGAACAATTTTTTCCCCTCTCCTGGTAACAACCTTTTATGTACTTGAAAGCTCTTATCATGTCCTCTCTCAGTCTTCTCTTCTCCAGGCTAAACAAACCCAGTTCTTTCAGTCTTGCCTCATAGGTCATGTTTTCTAGACCTTTAATCATTTTTATTGCTCTTCTCTGGACCTTCTCCAATTTGTCCACATCTTTCCTGAAATGTGGTGCCCAGAACTGGACACAATACTCCAGATGAGGCCTAATCAGCACGAAGTAGAGCGGAAGAATTACTACTTGTGTCTTAATTACAACACTCCTGCTAATACATCCCAGAATCATGTTCGCTTTTTTTGCTACAGCATTACACAGTTGACTCATATTTAGCTTGTGGTCCACTATGACCCCCAGATCCCTTTCTACAGTACCCCTTCCTAGACACTCATTTCTCATTTTGTACGTGTGCAGCTGATTGTTCCTTCCTAAGTGGAGTACTTTGCATTTGTCCTTATTGAATTTCATCCTATTTACATCAGACCAATTCTCCAGTCATATCCAATGTCATATTGGGATGGGTTTCTCAGAAACAAGATGAATAAGGGGGAAGCTGGGGTAGTGAAAGTGTATAAAATAATGAATGGGATAGAGATGAGAGACCAGGCCCTTCGGTTCTCCCTGTCTTATAGCACAAGAACAAGGGGACATCTAATTAAATGAAAAGATGGCAAATTCAAAACTGACAAAAAGAAATGCTTTTTCACACAATAGAAAATTGGACTGTGGAACTCACCACCAACAGAAGATGCTGAGACCAAGAAATTGACAAAAATGGATAGGATATTTATATGAATAAGAAGAACATGCACTATTATCATGATTAATATTTGGGAAAGGGCTCATATCCCAGCTTTAAAGCAATCTCTGACTGTTTGGGACTCAGAGGAGATCTAATATGAGATCTAATATCCCACATCTGCTACTGCAAGGTTCTTACACCTTCCTCTAAAGTGTCCGGTGCTGGCCTCATCCGGAAAGAGGACACTAAGTTTAGGTCTGATCCACTCTGGCAATTCTTTGTTTCCTATAGTCCATGAAGACACCTGGCCAGCATGATTAGCGCTTCCTACTTAACTAAGCTTCATAGGATTCAACTCTGTGTTTGGCACCTCCTGTAGCTATTGCTGTGTCTGAGGAGAGCTCTGCACACATTTCTATAACCTTCAGAGCGCCAAACCCTGGAATCTACTATATGGTTTGTTTGTTTTTTTTAAAGGGTAGAGGAGACTGATGAGAGCAGGGACTAGGGATGGGCTATGGGTCTTCCTTCTTTACACCACATGTTTAAATCCAGCCCAGTGTGGCAGTGATCACAAGTCGTTCCTCTCCGATGGACTGTGTGACATGCCATGGTGCTCTCAGGCCAGTTTCCACACGAGCTACATGTCTGCATCCCGTCACTAAACAAAACATCAAAAGTAGCAAGACTTGATGCACTGCATGTGTAGTTCCAGAGGCGATTAAAGAATGGCTGAGATACGGACACTGCACTGGCTGTGTATCCCTCTGGGAGAAGCTATGGTTAAGGAACTCTGAAAGGGTGCATGGAAATCTTGTCCTGCCACTGCCCCTGCCTTACCAGCTCTACTCCAGTCTCCAGGGCTGTCAGCCTGCAGCAGAACTTCATTCACTTAAGAGCAAACAATAGAACCACATCCTTGCTGTGGTGTGCACTAGAGACTGGGGGACGGATAGCATGTGATTCCCTTCTCTCAGACCCATAACTCCCAAGGGGGCGGAAGTCAGATTTATTTCTCAGACCTGTTAATTTCTGCCACTGTAAAGTTTACTTAATTGTTTTGTTTGTTTGTTTGATTAAAATACCATGTTTGTGACATTTTCTTGAAGGTGCTAATAAATCAATCTGCCTGTAAACTGTACTATCACCTCCTGATTACAATATGGCATATAAGGGGGGGCAGGGAGCAGCCTAACTGCCCCTGCTCAATGCAAAATTGGTAATGTCATTTACCGGGCTTTCAAATACAGTCTGATGAACAAATGAACAAGGTGAACTGTACTGCAAAAATATCCCAACTGGATTCATATGCATTGCAAACAGCGCCTAACGGATTTCTCATATCCTCTTGCCACAATCCTCAAATGCTCAAATAGCCCTGACAGAATATTTGCAATGAAAGCTGCAGTTTACAGGTAGGAAAATAGGATTGATTTACTGTAACCACAAAACAGAGCATGAAGTAGCCCTATTACACTTGTATCAACCATTACATGGCAGTAGGCAGAAGAAAAGTCTGTTTATTTTTTTAATAGCAACTGCACGACACCTAGAAAGAGCCATTTTTTACATACAAATTCAGGGAGCTAAGACAGGACAATATGTTAAGAATTAACAAAGAAAGTGTTCATTGTGGTATAACGGCTATTCATTCTTGTTTTGTTTTTTTTTAAAGTTGTCTCAACATTCTGCTAACAGCTAACAAGTGATTCGGAGTAATTTTTCTAGACGTTGCAGCTGTTAAACTAGCCGCCTGTGGACAGTGCATTTAAATCAAAACGACAGTCATGTCTATATCTGAAGCAGCAGTCAACCACCATGAACCTGAGAGTGTGGAGACCCAGGCAAGGCAGACGGCATTCCCAGCAGGATTTGGAACCATTGCAAGCACCTGTCTGGACAGAAGCAGTGCTCACAGCAGAGTGTAGGGCCTCTTAGCCATGGTCTCCTGGCAAAGTGGCAGAAATCCAGAGTGCTAATTACATGGCCTTCCATACCTACGCCTCTTTTGTCACATTAATGAAGAATGTGAGAGCAGGGAATATGACCCATGGTAAGGATGCTCATAGGAGCTGGAGCCAAACCAACCCTCTTCTTCGGAAGAGGATATGCACCCCAACAAAAGACCTGTGTAGACTCTAATCTGAGTTAATCTGTATTTGGAGGCTGTTACGTTGGCGCTGGCTTTGTACTGGATCCCTGCCCATGGTCGAATCACAACCCTCTGTTCTAAAATCTTTCAAAGATTGCAGATTGTGCAGGACTACGATTTCCCTCAATCCACATGATAAGGAAAGGGAAAGGCCTGTGTCTCCAATGCGGCCATTGGGTCAATCAATGCAGCTTTAGGAAATGGGATCTCATGGAGAAGACGCACTTCTGTAGTGAAGTTTTGTTCCTGAAAGTTCCTCCTTCACCTAACCCCTGAGATATTGCCCTCTCTGGTGGATTAGGATGTCCAGAGGATCATGACAGCCTATCAGCAAACAGCAAACCCATTTCTCATTCCGTCTCCGACACTTTTCTCTCCAGCCCCCAATGGTGGCTCTTTGCAAAGAGTGTTTGCAACTTTTAATGGCGTTAATCTGTCACCAGATGCCGGAGGGGAAACAGCTTGTCTCTGCTTCCTAACTGTAATAACTACATATTGAACAGCGCCGGCCTTGATTTATTAACAATGAGATTTTTACAAGCCACCGGCTATTGACAAATGGCTGCAATTTTAGCCTCTCAACCCCTCCTCCCCTAGTCAATACCTTTTAATCGAGTCAAATCTCAACAAATTAAATTAAAGTAGGCTCCCAAAATAGTCCCAAAGCAAACAAATTAATTTTAAAACTTACCACTCTGACATATTAGCAGTGAATTTGGGGGGGGGGGGGGAAGGGGCAGAGTTGCTCACTCTCACTTGGAGATGTCCATTTCTGCCTGGCTTCGTGGCTATATATATATATATATATATATAGTTTGAAGGTCTGCTGAGATAGGACTTGTCATGCGGCCTAGGCACCACATGATGCTCTACTACACAATTTCACCTCCAGGGATACTTTATTTCATCCCAGTCTAGAAGAAATTAAACAGGGAAAAAAGCAAACATGATGCTTGAAGGAAACAATTAGTAAAAGAAGGAGAAATTCCTCCCAGCTTGTTAATCACAAAAGGGCTGGCGATTCAGAAGAAACACTGAGTCTCTTATGTTTGGAAACAGGTTGAAAAACTCTTCAACTGGAGCTTTCTTGTGAGAAGCCTGTTATTAATGGCCATGGCTGGCTCAGATATAGCATTTCTGCCTCCCAGGACTGGAATTTATTCCACTAATGGATCAAGGAAGTGGCGGGATGGTAGGGGATGGAACCCTTCCGTGCCCATGGTAGCCACCTGAAAATGCCAACGTCAGGACAGGCTGTAAAAGGAGAGCAGATTCTCCCAACACTGGTGGGTGACACTGAAGTCAGACTTCCCAACCAGCCACATACAGTGCTTCTGATTCCCCACACTGGTTATCAAGAAGCCAGTACACAAATACACACAGCCCCCTTTACTGCATTTCAGTACCCGGCTCCCAATCAGCCACTGGGTCCAGTAAACAGACCAGTTATTTAAACTCTATGCTTTTTACCAAAAAGGTTTCTCCTGACCCCAAAGGATCAGCCACAGTACTAGATCAATACAAGTTTAGATCTTACCCAAAATACCACGCTGCCAGCCAATCCTTTAGTAATTAAAACTAAAGGTTTATTATACAAAGAAAGAAAGAAATGTTAAAGGATTAAAGCAATCAGATACATACAAATGATTTGAAAGTCCATATACATCAGATTTCTTGAAGAATTGTGGAGTTTGCAGGCTTGTATAGTCCCTCTGGTACACACCCAGTACCTGGATAGGTCTCAGTCCTTGGTTTCACAGCTTCAGTTTCAGACGACTTGATTCAGAGGTAGGTTGGTGGCTGAAGGCTGAACCGACTGAAGACAAAATGGATCCCAGGCTTCTGCCTTTTATGTCCTCTGGCCCTTGCCATGCTGCTTGTGGAATTTCACAGGAACCAAAATGGAGTCCAAAGTCACATGAGCAAGTCCTGGTGACTCATCAGGTATATCCCTGGCTTCTCCCCCTGGGCCCCTTGCACCTGTAAATCTCTTAATGGGCCATTAAGCAGACTATTGTTCTGCAGCCATCCTGTCTGGGCTGTGACCCAGACACAGCACAATTTGAAATACAGATATATCAAACATATCCATAACTTCCATTACACATATAACACATGAACATAAACATCATCATCTTACTTAGTACATTATAGCCTTTCTAACAGTACCTGACATGGCATATCTCACATGAATTACTATGATTTTGACATATTAATGTCAAACAATATACTAATACCACCCCCAATCCAGCCAGCGTGACAGGGGAATTGAAGCAAACATAAGAAATATAACTGAACTTTGTGTATTGTTTAATTTTCCACAGGCAAATCCACAAGTGTCAGCATCATTCAAATCTCTCTCGGGGATTTGACTGGTGGCTAGAAAGGGGACTTGAAGTCCATATTCCAGGGTTATATTCCTGGCTCCTTTAGAGTCATTTTCTGTGCATATCCTAACGATAGTACTGCTTGCCCTACTTCACATGGCTGTTGGAACACTTAAGCCTGGTCTACACTAGCGACTTAGGTCAACTTAAAGTCACTTAAGTCAACTTAATTACACCCGTGTCTACACTGGCACCATCCTTAATTCGAATTAAGGTGCCTGTAAAATCTACTTAATAAGACCACATCCGCAAGGGACGTAGCGCCTAATTCGAATTCGTTAAGTCGATTTAGTGTCCGTGTAGACGCAACAGAACTTAATTCGAATTAATTGACCTCCGTAATGTATCCCACAATGCCCCGTTTTGACCACTCTGGACAGTCATGCTGTGCTGCTCAGTGGTCATGCTAGCAGGAAAAGTCCCCTCCTTTCAAGCCCCAGGAAGATTTGAATTTTCATTTCCTGTGCTGCCAGTGTGGAGAGAGCTTTGTCACTGTTCTCCGCATGGCTACTGCAAAGCCCAAACGTGCTCCAGCATGGAGTCGACCAGAGGTCTTAGATCTCATCAGGCTGTGGGGTGAGGAGTCCGTTCTGGCTCAGCTCAGAGCCATCAAAAGGAATCTGGACATTTATGGAAAGATATGCCAGGGCATGCTGGAGAAGGGACACCAGAGGGACTCTCAGTAGTGCTGCGTGAAGATCAAGGAGCTGCATCAGTCATATCAGAAAGACAGGGAAGCTAACAGCCGCTCTGGCTCCTCGCCCAAAAAATGCAAGTTCTATGATGAGGTGCATGCAATTCTCAGTGGGGATCCCACCACAGTGCCTCCCCGCAGCATCGATACCTGCGGTAGGTCACAGTCTATGATCAATGAGGACTCCATGGACGAGGAGGAGGAAGCTGAGGAGAGCAGGGTGCAGGAGAGCGGGGTGTCCGTTCTCCCCGAAAGTCAGGACTAATTCCTGACCCCCAAGCAGTCCAGCAGCACACAGGACAGCACTAATGATCCCGGGGAAGGCACATCTGGTGAGTTTTCTTTCTTATTAGCATTTCTGTCCCTGTACATTGGGTGGGGAAGCACGAAGGGGATCTCTGGCATTTTGTTGACTGTACTGGGTGCTTACCCAGGGGGAAAAAAAGTTGTGTGTTGAGAAATGCTACGTTTATCATCAGTTGATACCTCATGGAAAATTTAATGTATGTAATCTGTTATACCTAGAAAAAGTTTTCAGAGGAGGGCTGCCTTGTTCCTCCCTCCATGGTAGGATTCTTCTCTGAAATCAAGGTAGCCAGCATCATGGCTTCATGTGTTTTAAGCATAGCCTCTGCCCCCCGCACCACGCTGTCCACAGTTCCTCTCTGGAAGGGTTTAAAATACAAGCAGAGAGAATGAATCATGTGCTACATTGTATCAAGGGAACCATTTGCAACTTTTAAAATGGTAACATTGTGTACATTGTTTCTCTGTAATCATTTGCTACATTTTTTCAGGGGATCGTTATCTAAATTGTTACATTTGTTTCATTTTCTTCACTATGCTAACTGTGGCTACCTTATTCCTTTTCTTTCATGCTGTAGACACCTCCGCACTGGACCGACCCTTAAGAAATGCTGTGGACAGACTGTCTCAGATTAGGAAGAGGGGGGAAAAAAAGCAGAGATGACATGTTTGCAGAGCTCATACACGCCTCAGTAGCCACAGAGACAGAGCAAAGAGCATGGACAGGAACAGGGAGAGTCGGCAAGAAATGATGGAGCATGATTGCAGTACCATGCAGGAAATGCTGCGAGTCATGTGGGACCAGGCAGACATGCTCCGGTGACTTGTGGAGCTTAAGGAGGAGCAGAGGCAGGACAGAGTCCCACTGCAGCCCCTCCATAAGGCTCCTCAACCGAGGTCTTTGCTGCCCTCCCCCTCACCCGCCCCCAAGAGGTCTTGGAGCAGATTGTCCAGGATGCAGTATGTGCTCGCCTCCACCCCAGTGGAGGCGAGCAGAAAGCAGCGGCGGCCAAGCAAGCTACCACCCCACCCCTTGATACAGTGAATGGACACTCCGGCTCCCTTTCCCCCATGACTTGAATGTTCAGAAATAAAGTTTTGCATCATTTCAACATGTTTCTTTATTAAATCATAACTTGTTTAGGAGGGATTTGGTAAGCACAGATATCGATGGGGGGTGGGGGGTTCACCAAAGGCAAACAACATACAGGAACAGAAATCAGTCCTGCATCTCATTGCAGAACCTGGTTTTCAAAGCTTCCCTAATGCAAAGCACTCCACGGTTTGCTCTCAGCGTAGTGCTGGCATCTGGCTGCTCATAATTGGCGGCCAGTCTTTCTGCCTCCACAGCTCATCCCTGGGGGAACCGCTTACCCTTCACTTCACACACATTATGAAGAACACAGCAAGCAGATATCACAGAAGGGAGGTACTTCTCACTCATGTCCAGCCTAGTGAGGAGACTCCTCCATCTATCCTTTAAACACCCAAAGGCACTTTCTACAACCATTCTGCAACTGCTTAACCTCTTATTAAAACACTCCTTATCACTGTCAATGTGACCGGTGTACGGCTTCATTAGCCAAGGGAGCAAGGGGTAAGCAGGATCCCCCAGGATCACTATGGGCATTTCCACACCTCCAATCTGAATTCTTTGGTCGGGGAAGAAAGTTCCCACCTGCATCTTAGAGAACAGTCCTGAGTTACGAAATATATGATCGTCATGCACCTTTCCAGACCACCCTGCACAGATGTCTGTAAAATGATCCCTGTGATCCACAAGCCCCTGCAGGACCATGGAAAAGTGTCCCTTGTGGTTTATGTACTCAGTCGCTAGGTGTGCAGGCACTAAGATGGGGATGTGCATCCCATCAATGGATCCCTCCCCCTCCACCCACAGTTTGGGAACCCCATCGTGGCAAATCCCTCCATTATGTCCTGCACATTTCCCAAAGTCACTAGCCCTCGTAGCAGAAGTCTATTTATGGCTCTGCACACTTGATTCATGGCTATGCCCACTGTAGATTTACCAACTCTGAATTGATTCCCAACCGAGCGGTAACAGTCAGGGGTTGCCAGCTTCCAGAGACCGATGGTGACTCCCTCCTCCACTGTCATAGCTTGTCTCAAGCGAGTATTCATGCACTTCAGGGATGGGGCCAGCTCCAATCACAGTTCCAAGAAAATTGCCTCTCGCATCCTAAAGTTTTGCAGCCACTGATCATCATCCCACAGCTGCATAACGATGCGGTCCCACCAGTCTGTGCTTGTTTCCCTGCCCCAGAACCGGCGCTCCACGGACTGCAGATGACTCATTACAGCCTGCAGCAACCGGGAATTGTTCCACTCCATGTCTTCTAGCAGGGCAGCCTCGGCGGCATCGGTGTTGTCTCTGCTTCTGCTTCTTGCTCTATTTCGAAAATAATCAATGATAAGCCGTGATGTATTCGTCACGCTCACAATAATAGTGCAGAGTTGAGCTGGCTCCAAGTCTCTGCAGCAATGGCGATCGTGGGGAATAAAAAAAAAGCACACAAAAACTTTTCCTATTTGGTTGAGGGGGGAGGGAAGGGGGGAAAGCAGCGCTGCATCCTGGGATGAAGACACTCGTCCCAACAGCCACCGTGGCTAGTTGCACTGTAGGATAGCTACCCACATTGTACTGCTTTCTAATTCAAATTAAGGCTGATCAATGTGAACGCAAGAGACCAGCGCAAACACTATAGTGTGTACACTCTGCTGCGATTTCTAAAAATCGCCTGCTGTAAGTAGAATTAAACAAAGTCGACTTCCCACGGCAGTGTAGACATCGCCTTAGTCATTGTTTCATAGGTTCCTTGATTCCAAGGCCAGAAAGGAGCATTTGTGATCATCTAGTCTGATCTCCTGTATAAAGCAGGCCATAGAACTGTCCCAAAATAATTCCTGGAGCAGACCTTTTAGAAAAACATCCAACTTTGATTTTTAAATTATCAGTGATGGAGCATCCCCCAAGTCCCTTGGTAAATTGTTCCAATGGTTAATTACTCTCACTATTAAAAATGTATGTCTTATTTCCAGTCTGAATTTGTCTCGCTTCAACGTCCAGTCATTGGGTGACGTTAGTACTTTCTCTGTTAGATTGAAGACCCTGTTATTAAATATTTGTTCCCCATGTAGATTCTTGTAGACTGTGATGAAATTACACCTTAGCCTTTGTTTTTAAGCTAAGTAGATTGAGCTCTTGGAGTCCCTCATTATAAAGCAGGTTTTCAAATCTTTTAATCATTCTCATTGCTCTTCTCTGAACCCTCTCCAGTTTATCAACATCCTTTGTGAACTGTGGGTACAAGAACTGGACACAATATTCCAGAGCCAAACACAGAGGTAAAATAACCTCTCTACTTCTATTCAAGATTTCCCCATTTATGCATCCAAAGATATCATTAGCTCTTTTGGTTTCTAAACTGCTTTGAAAACTTTGGCCATGTTAGTACAAATTGTATATTACTTGTTGTTTTATTCATTGTCATTTGCCATATTTATCTGTCCAGTGCTTCTACTAAGGTTTTAGGTCTTATATTTAGAGTACGTGTTATTTTGTGACATAATTTTGCAGCAATGGCTATATCTAGAAAGCACTTGCATTGGCTGGGGCTCCCTAATTTCCCATTTCATTGGCTGTTTCTCTGATTTCTGTTTTTCATATTGTTGGCTTCAACTGATATGTGCTAACTAATTGTATTGTAGGATGCTGTGCAAAATATAACTCTCCCGTAAACAATTTCTTATTGGGCTCTTTTCCCTGGGGATATATATTTTTGGTAATGCATATGATAGCAGTAGAGAAAGCAGTTCTTATATCTGTATATTAGAGCTGTATTAACTCATCATATATCAGCATTACAGCAATTTCTAACTACAAAAAACATTGCATTTCTGCCCAGCACACCATAATGCAGCCTGGGTTTTTTGCCTAATAAGGACCAAGCTGTCTGCTGGTGTAACTCCATTTAGATCAATACAGTTACACCCACAGACAGTGTGCCTCTTTATCTTTTTTGATGTCAGCTCCACACCGAAGAGATTCTCAGTCTTGCAGAACAAAAGCCTGGGTGTGTACAAGGAATTATTGATTTGGGGAGGGTGGGGGAAAGGCCTTCATTGCTTGCACAACGTCGGTGCCTTACGTTTCTAAAGCTGTTTCTAAAACTTGGGCATGTTTCCAGGGCAACGGGTCGGATGGCTCACCCAGCCGTCCTCCCTCTGTCAAGCTGACTTGATATTTTACATTTGAGGGCAAAGCTCTGCTAGTGCCAAGCACTTTTCACTCCTCACTTGGGCTTTCATTTTCATAGCTTCAGCCCCAGCTTCCTCTCTCACCTTCATGACCTTGGTTTATTTTTACTATTGCTCTTGTTTGAACTCCTCATATTTCTGCCTCTCTTTTTCTAACAGCTAATCTTATAAAATATTTCACTCTTTGCAGCATCATTAATACTTTACAGATACTCCCATTCTGTGAACTCTGTCCCCTACCCCGCCAGCCGTATTATATATTCCTACCTAAGCATCTCTGCTGCATCATTCCAGCTTCTCTTCATAAATCTCCTTATTTACTGTCCCTCGCCAGATTAACCTGGGCCCATGCTCACAAGGCCCCGTCTGAAGCTCAGCTTCATTGCTTTCATGTCAGGTCATGTCCCCATCCCATCTCCTGCTGTTCCTTCTGTCTTTCTCCTCTCTCCCCCACTTCTTGGATTTCTCATACTGATCCCCACACCTGGAACTTCACCCCTTTCCCTAAGTACCAGGTGTTTTTAATCAGGAAGAAATTCACCCCTCCACACAAGGCCCTCATGCCCTGCTTAAGCCCCATGTGTCAGAAACCCTGCAGAGGCCTCAGACAAGGCCCATACAGCACTAAAGTTCTCCCAGGTCCTCAGAGTTTGGCTTGTGTGGGATTGAAGTGGTGCACAGGCCTTGTTCTGGCCCTCTGTGTGCACTGGGGTGAATTTAGCTCTCTTTTTCAAAGCACTTTTTTTCTCTTTGCTCCTCTTCTCGGCTAACTGCACCTCCCCTCATCCCTCCCTCCATCTCAATTAAAAAAAGGACTTGAAATCTTCCTTCATAGTCACATGTGACTCACATCCTTCTTACTCGTTTTAGCCTGTGTCCTTCATTTTCCTACCCCTGTCCTTTGTCTCTTATATCATCTTTCTCTCTTAGTCTGAAGTTGATGATAAAATCTTTGGGTCAGGGACCAAAGCTTTTTCTTTTTCTCTATAAGGTGTCACAGAGATGCATTGATTATTATTAAACATTTATAAGAAAACCTCAGTGTTTTCTTGAGCAGTTGGTTGTATGGAGCAAATGACAACAGAGTGATGTAAATATTACAAACTAGCTGACCGAGTTGATGCTGTTAGACCAGCTTGGACTGTGATCTTGCCACATTGCATAACCTAAGTAGATCTGGGCCAGATCAGTACATGGAGAAATGCAATGCAAGAGGTGGTATTGGTGAGAGGGTACTGGCAACAGGTCACACTGATGGAGCAGCGCCAGTCCCAATGAGATGCAGAACTGACGTTTTAATTGCCTGCCATCATTCAACAGCTCTTGGACTAGCGGTGTTAGTCCCTGGGTCCCAGCTGAATTTGACTGTGGGTAACTACATGCTACCTACATACGTCCCACTATACTTCTAAATAGATGCAACATTCCTCCATGTGCCCCACCACAAACTCCTCTGTAATGCTTCTCTGTGCTTGAAAACATGGGCCAAAATCCCCATCCCCACCCCCTCAAAAAGGGGTTTAATTTCAGTGGCAGATGAAATGCTTCATTTACATACAGCTTGTAAATACACTGGGGTCTTCACCTTCCGGGAGACTTCATTTGGTAAGGAGCCTACACTGAGCACTACCTTACATGGCTCCAAATGGACTGCCCCTAAAATCAGCAGGACTGCTGAGTGGGTAAGTGACTGCGCGCAATATGAGTGAAGCTAGCAGGTGCTATATTATTACGATTTGTTGGGAGGTATGGAAGACGGAGTGAAGATGCAGCATTTGTTTGGGAGAAAGCAGACAGCCTGAACCTATTCAGCTATAGTTTGATCAAAGTCCCTCTGCCTGAATTCAGCCGTATTTGAAATATGAAAGCAAACATCAGATATGAACTTACACTAACAGCTTTTTAGACTTTGCTTATTTATGGAAGAAATTCCAGAAGAACAGTGGAAATTATGAGGTACACAAATGCACAGTATAATATAGCATGCCCTACACTGCACTAATGTGCCACAAATCAGTCACAGATTAGGCAGAAGATGTGATTAAATGCAGCCTTTTTGTTGTTGTTGTTCCTTTTGCTTTCTTTGGATTGATTCCTAAAAGCCTTGTTCACCCATGGTTTCCAATCTCCTGCTTAGCTAAGGTGCAGCAATCCACAACTGGCGTGAATCAAATCTGAGCAGCTTGATCAATTCCCCTCCCCACCCTCCAAAAAAGGAAAATGCGTGAGTAAAAGTGATTTTAGGACCATGATAAATACCGAGCGCTTCCAGATAGTACTAAAATATAAGTGTAAAATGTCAGGATTCTGCAGGGAGCCCTGTGCTGAGGCAATGCAGACTGGTTGTGCCACGGAGCCGTGCCTCACCCCTCGCCCCCCCGGGTTCCAGCACAAACACCACCATCACTGAAACAAATGCAGCATGTATCCCCACTCACTGCTGAATGCTTTGGAGAAAGGGGGCGGAGAATCTCCCTCCACCTCTCTTTGGGCTGCTAAAGCCGCCGTGATGGCATAGGCTGGTGCATGCTGCCCACTGGCCCCTGCATGGAAGTGTGAATGAAGGCCTCCCAGGGCCAGCATTTCCCTCACTGCTTCCTGTTCTGACTATGCACACATGCGGCACACAGCACTGACCTATTTAAATTAGTTTAATTTTAAGACCTATACCAGGAATAACACAGGAGGGGGGGTTAGGTGTGACAGTCTCTTCTGCTGAATCCGTCCCATTATGCCAGAGTCAGATACGACGTTGCTTCTCTCAGCAATGACGACGCTCCCAGCAGGAGGCTCACAAATGTCTTTTGTAATTGCAAACTTTCTTCTCCCAATATATATATATATATTTTCCACAGTTTAATCGCAGTGAGAAGTGCTTTGTTCTCGCCCGCATGAGCTATGCTGTGGCTGTGCTCAGCCTTAAGAGTACAGTTTTCCTTTAAATTGACCTAATTCCCACAGATGCTGCTTTGATGAAACGCAGGCCTTTGCCCAGCCAGCAGCTTTCGGGCTTCATTCTGATCTGACTGGCTGGTGTCAAACAGGACTAACCCCTTGGAAACAATGCAGTAACACTGGGGTAAAACTGGTGCAAGGAAGATCAGAATCAAAGCCCTTTATCTTCTCTATTAGAAGAGGAAGGTGGGGTTTTTTTGTTTTTTTTTTACTAGGAACATGACTGCGCTGAGCAACACAACGACGTGTCTCTTGTTAACTTTCCAGAGCCAGTTGAGGAGGCCTCTCCTTGAAGAGACTGAACTGCTCTTGCTAGTTTGGCTGTCATTAATTGCTTCACTTTTTTCCTTTCAGTGCACATCTTTCTGGAGTTGGCTGACTCTTCTTCCTTCATCACTCTTGGCTCCAGTGCCGTTAGGTTGTGCCTTCAACCCTTCCTAGGCATATGGAGACAAAGGGCCTTCCTCATGCTTTGCTTTCTGTGCTAGGATTATCTGATGTCTCCCGTGCAGAAAGTTTACAGATCTGCAGATTGGATGCTGAGTCATGTTTTAAAAAACTTTCTCTAGCTTTGTGCATGCAGTGAATAGCAGAAGGCAAACCTGGCTGGGAACTGACCCAATGAGAGCAGTTGGATTTCCTATTGTTCTAGCAGCAGTAAAATGACAATAAGGATTCAAATAGATTTTTTGTTTTCTTCCACGTGACTCTGGCTTCAAAATTAAGGGGGATCCAGAGACCTGGTGATTTTGATCAGGCTGACCACGCTCTCATTAGCAAGCCAATTCCCTTGGCGAAACCGCGAGGGCAAACTCCTCTTACTAGATAGATGAGTGCCATTTAAAGGGAGCTTTGAACACCTTGGAAAGCTACATTTCATCTGACTGACCTGAGATAGGTTGGAAGGTGGGCAGAGAAGGAATAGTAAATACTCTAGTTCTAAAGAAGCTCTCCATCCCCCGGAAGGCAGGCAATTTCGTATGTCTGATGTATGACTCACACAAGGTGCTTATTTATAATATCATTGCATTTATTGAAGAAAGAACATTTGGGGCATGAAAATATCCTTCTCCCTTTTTTCACAGAATACCTAAATCTTCTTAACTAATGGGAAAATTTCCTACTGAATAATAGATAACTCCATTTTGTCTCCAAAGTGAGTTTCCACAGTATAATTTTCACCTACAATATACACTGATGCATTTTGTTCTCTTTGCCTAGGTAATATAAGGTAGAATTGGCTACATTTTCATTTAAAGATACTGCAGTGAATATTTTACATAGTGCCAGAGACTTCAGCCTCTGAAGCTGGGCTTTTCTGCTGATGGGGGATTAAAGTTCTCTGAGGTAAAATGAGTGATTCTGTGCATACATCGTTACTGACAACTTTTGCTGTTTTCCCTCATGGGTTGTGGGTTTGTGTATGCACTGCCCATCGAGGGCTTCATTGGCTCGGGATATGTTCTGTTAGCTTCTTGGAGATTTGGGGAGTGAGTTCCTCAGACATGATAAGTGCTACTGATAAATGAATAATTATAATAATTAGATATTGCCTGCCAAGGAGCTAAAAACCAGAGCAGGTGATCAAAAGGTAAAGAAATGAGAAGTAAATAGGGAACTCAGCCAGAACTGCTTCATGCACAAGATGAATGAATGAACACTGGGAAATAACTCTCCCGGAGGTGGTTATTGCAGCTAATTTTTTGAAAACAAGGAAACATTTTCATGGACATTTTGTAATTTTTTCCTCTCTTTCATTTCAAAATTTGAAATTTCATCATATTTAACAAAAAAATAATAATAATCACACAGGTCTAGTAGAAAGGAATCCAAGAGACACATGTGTCTCTGCAGGAGGAAATAAATAGAGATTTTTTTTTTTTAAGTGAGTAGCTGGGATTTAGACCACAAAGAAAGCTGGCATGTTGAGCCTGATCATCCATTCCTGCTCTTCTATGGCCTGGTGTCCATTGGAAAGGCATTGTGTCCTCAGCAACTGTCTCCTTTGTTCAGGACTGATGTTTATGCTGTCTTGTGGAAAGGAGAGAGGGCTGCACTTAGTATTAGCTAGGGCTGAATCCTCAGGTCTCGAGGGAAGCCAGGATCCAGATTCAAACTTTGCAGCTCAGACTAATTTCTAGTATTAGCCAAGTAGTTGAAAGCATGTGTCTATGCCAGAAAACAAAGTAACTCCACATTTCTACTGTTGCTAATACTCATGGACACAATGAACTCAGTTTTATTCCCATTCAAGTTTATGGAAATTTTACCACTGGCTTAAGTCAAAGTGTGACCAACCCATAGCTCAGAGAATATGCACCAGGCATGAAATGTAGACAGTGCTTTTTAAAATAAATATTGTCAGTATAATAAGAAATTGTTATGAGCCTCGTTGTGGCCTAAGGAAGGTTATCTTCAGAAATTTTTAACTGATTTGCACAGACTACTAGTGCTGCTTTTGATTTATATTCACTGCACAGTGGAACCAGGACCATCAAGGAGACCGATGTGCAGATCATAGGAAAAGATTATGTTAGTCATGTTTATTGAGTGTCACATATTGAAATACCTCAAAACATTCACACCCTATGACTTATTATATGGTGTTGAGTTTGAAAAATATAGTGCATGATAAAATGCACCTCTGAAGGATTGCCACTAGATGGCAATCAAAATGTCAATAAATGTTATTTGTCTAAAACTATTAGAGCAAGCTAATGCCAAATATATGCTTTCCTGATGCAGGCAATTGGTAAACCTAGAATAAATGTGCAAAGCTGCTGAGAAGGAAGGTAAAGGAAATAACAGGGAGCATACTGACAAATTCCCAAATGCAGTAGTGTTGTAGCCATGTTGGTCCCAAGACATTAGAGATACAAGATGCATGAGGTAATATCTTTTATTGGACTCACTTTTGTTGGTGAGAGAGACAAACTTTCAAGCTCACACAGAGCTCTTCTTCAGGTCTGAGAAATGTCACAGGTGGGACAGATTGTTTAGCACAAATAGTTAATACATTTCAAGGGACCATTCAAGATGAAGTGGCCCATTAACACTTTGCCAGTGGTGGGAGGGGGAAGAAAAAATTCTGGGAGGTGGGGCATTTAGTGTGCTATAGATTGTTGTAATAAACCATAAATCCAGTGGCTCTTTTCAGTTAATTATTTTTACTATCTAGCAAAATTATGAAGTTAAGCTCCCAGGCCTGTCTTTTGATGGTATAGTGCAGGTTTCCTTTCAGGATGAAGACTGACAGGTGACAAACAGAGTGATCGCTTTGTGAAAAATGTTCGCCCACAGGTGATAGGCTGTTTTCGTCTTTTATCATTTTTCTGTTTGCCATTACATAAAACACAATGGCGGCTCTTCTACATGCAGTACAGCAGAGAGACTGAGAAGGTAGGTGCCTAGAAGAGCTTTCATAGAGACAGGCAGCAGGCAAGGAGGGAGGAGAATCAAATATCACTTGATCAGCTCGTCCAACAAAGAGTCCTGTCCTACCATATGCTATATGAAAGCCACATATATGTGCACATGTGTGTTTGTCTTTCCTTGTCCCCAGTATTATCGAGCTTGTTTTTCCTTCTTCCAGATTCCTTTAGCTGCTATATTTTGGCGTTCTGATTTGTGATGCGAATGGTTATGTACGGCGTGTCATTATTCATTTATTATTGGTTAAGCATCATCAGCGTATCTGGCATTGTACAAGACACACGCATGATTATTTCTTTGTATTGTGCTGGCACCGAAGAGCCCTAATCATGGACCAGGACCCCATTGCACTTGGTGCAGTGCAAACACAGAACAAAAAGACAGTCCTGCCCCTAAGCATGTGAGCCCATGTCCTGAAGAGGTTACAGTCTAGTCTAGCAGGGAAACATTCTCCCAAGTGACTCCTTGCATTTGGTCTTCTGATGTCTGTCTTTTGTTCCTATATAAGAGTCGGATCACTTACAGATTACATATATACAAGGCCAAAGGAGGTTAGAAGGGCCTCTGTGAGGCAAGAAGAGAAGCAAGAGAGGACAGTGCCATGGTAGCTGATGGAGGAGCAAAGCGCCCCATACAATGGAGATCATTTTCAACAGCAGAATAATGCAGCCGCTATACACATTGTCGCTGTACTGAATGGAAGAAACTCCTCCCTGTGCTGCTGCAAGGAGCCAGAACAAACACCTCTTCAGTCCCACTCACACTCTTTTCTAGAGGAGGAGGACAACAGGGCAGAGACAGAGGAAGAGCTTTCTCCTCACTCATCCTTTGGCAGTGTAGGAGTCTGTAAAGCCTTTGCTGATGCCAGCTACACAATGGTTTGTGCAGACCTGCTATTCTCTAGAAGTTTCTTGATGCAGATGTGTATTGTGGAGCCCAGTTGAACACTTTTGGTCTAGACACACTGAGGATGCTTTGCAGAGTTTTTGTCCTTTACGATATTCCGCAGTATCCTTTTGTATTCCAAATAAGCAGTCATTCTGCTGAGACAGGGAACACCTGCTGTTGCAATCATTTCCTTGCTTTCTTTCTGTTCTTTTGATCCAAAGTAACATAGGAGTGAGAAAATATCGCAGTACACCAAGGCATTCACAGGTTCCAGTGCAGGGAAGGGATCACTCAAAAGAAGCAAAACACACTCATCCAAATCAAAAGAGACGTGACTTTCGCAGTCAGACATGAAATCCCCGGGACCAAACCATACATTTCCTGCCTCTCGGTCAATATTGATTTTTATAACCCTTCTCTGGAGCTGTTCAAACTTAGCATAGACAGAGAAGTCCGCAATATTCTGTGGGGACAGTTCAGAGGAAGATTATGGACTCGATAGTCAAACAGGTCTTTTCCATCTATAAAAACCTGTGATTCTATGATGCATTATACTTGACTCCACAGCTGAGGAAATGAAATGTCAGATTTATGTGAGAAGTGCAACACATTTAAGGGAATAAGAACACCAAGGGCAAAGATTAAGAACTCGCTGGGCCTAGGGGAATGTACTGAAATGATTAGATTAAGAGAGAAGGAGTTCAGCTCAGCTATGAACTGTACTTCAGGTTGCAAAATTACTGGAACCACATACAGTAAGGAAGCAATTTGAGCAACTGTAAGCTTCAGCCTTGAAAAATACTAGTTACCCGGGTGCCTTCTGGGTCTAATTTTTCTGCCTTTAGGTTGTATACTATACTGTGTGTTTTCACAGTGTAACACAGACCACTGCATAATGTGCATTAAAACCCTTGGTCTAATGTTTTTTGTAATAATAAAGGGATGTGGATCCAACTAAAATAATTAGAAATATAATTTGCACCCTCTGGTCTAGACTTCAGATCTGAGATGAGGCACTGCCACATTCTGAAGTGTGTAACTTGGGGATCAGAGCAGCATGTTGTAACACATCAGGATACAAGAGCAGGTGAAGGCTTTAAGTGTAAATGTGCCATCGCGTTAGCAAGTGAGCTAGAGAAGAAGCTGGTGAGCGGGAGACTATTCACACGTTTGTAGGTATCAGTGAGTAAAGAGGCCAGATGCAGCAGTTCCTTGCTCAGGCTTGAGTCAATCCCTAGTCAGGCAAACATATGCTGTCTTTATATTGCAATGGGTTTCCCCCACCCCTTTAGCTGGGTTGCAGGTAGGTGTAGTTTGAGAGAGGCTGGGGGAATGGAGAGAGAGAGTGTCGTTTGGGGGTGTCGAAGAGGGGATGCAGGCACTGCCGTGTGCGAGGGCTCTGGCTGGATTCTAAGACAAGGTGCTCTTGTCTCCTTCATTCAGAAAGCCCTAATGCCACAGTATGTAAGTGCCAAGCCAGAATGTACTGATAAAACCCCCTCAGACATACCCTACCCCATCTTGCTATGGCGCTCATCACTGTAGTGTCGAAAACTCCACTCAATGCCTGTTCAGTTCAATGGCGCTGGCTTAGGTACTGGCATTCGATCAAGCCCTTATTCTTGCTTTCTCGTTTCTGCTCAGGCAACATGATCCCTCCGTTGTTTGTCTATTCAAAAATTGTCACCTTCTTTCCTTCCTGGGACCCCATTACTGCATGCCCAGGCACAGCAGACGGATGCTCAGGGATGTGGGTGGGCAAGCGCGCCATCGCAACACCACCACGCTCGTTCACACACACACCTACCCTTGGCTGCACTAGTGAAAACTCTTCCCTCACACTGATGGAAGCAAAAACCAATCTCCTTTGTATCTGAGTAGCGGACAGAGGTGAGGGCTGATTGAACTGGGAATGGGGCCAACTCAATGAACAGAGTCATCAGTAAGTGTTTCCACTTTCCTTCCAACTCTCGGATGGTGAAGAGCCACTGAAGTCAGGGATGCTACACCCACCACAGATCTCACCCTCTGTTTTCAAGTTGAGCATTGCTGCTAACTGAAAGTAAGTAGCAAAACACTCCACAAAACCAAGGCATTCTTCTGTGTGTAATTGCTGTTGTTCCTGTTTGTAAGCTCTTATTGCTTGTCAGCATATCCCCAGGATGACTAGTTCTTGTGGAGGGAGCTCTGGAAAACAGGAAGAAAAATATCTCTTTTCTATATCTGAGGCTGGAAATATTCACCACACATCTGTAACCTCACAGAGAGGAAAATGCTGCAATGGCAACAACATCTGGCAGCTGTTTTTTTCCCTGTCATGTTTCAAAGAGCCAGCCTGCTTGGAGACACAATCAGGTCTCACAGGTAAAATCCACTACCAAAGAGACGTTAGTGTGTAAAATGCCAATTGACTTTATTAAGAAAAGGACACCACAAATGCACCTTTTATTTTTTCTTGGAGCTAATGCTGCTTCCTCCCCTGGATGCTCGGCTTGGGAGCGCTCCTTCTCCATCTGTGAGAAAACACACCTCGTAATTGTTGAGGGTCTGTTAGGTAACCCTCTTCCTGCAAGTGTGTAGACACACCTTGAGAGGGCTTTGCCTCTGGGTGGATGTGTGGAGAGAATTTGATTAAGGTCCACAAGAGGTGAGACAGCTTATTGGAGAATAGTATGACTGACTCTTAAAATCTGTACCTTGTTCTCAGTCTTTCAAAGATTTTTCTGATGCAGTGGCTACCATTAAAAAGCCAATGTGTGCCAACGGTTCCCACTCAGTAGGCACCTGGGAGCCAGCAACTATACTTTAAAATAGGGGTTTACTGTGCTGTCTGAGATACCGAGGCTATGTGTGCTAACTACTACCAAATGTTGTCCTTCAGTGGCTGCCCTGCACCCCATTTTGATGCCACTCTCGGTTCTCATTATTTACAAGAAATAACTTTATCTCTTGTGTGGATTTCCTCTTATGAAAAGAATGCATGTGTAGCCCATCACCTTGGTATCTCAGCACATGCTAAAAGACATCACAAGAGGATCAAAACACCAGCACCAGTAATTTGTGCCTGAAGTTATACTCTCACATCCATATTTAAGCACCTGGATAAGTGGCTGTTTTCAGAAATGGGGCGCGTACAGCAGCTCCCAGCTGAGTCAGTGGAAGCTCAGCACTTTTGAAAACACAGCTCCTTAGATGTATAAATATGGCCTTAGGATCTTCATTTTAGACACAGAGGACTGAGTGCGGACAAGGCGTTAGGCACCAAAATCCTTGTTTTAGGCACCTAAGCCTCAGTTTGATCCACAGAACTCCTACTGAAACCCTGCAGATGTCTAAACTTGCTCAGCACCCAAGTTTTTGCAGTGAAAGCTCCCTTGCTGCCTGTGTTTCTGCCGCTGGGTGTGCACACGGCTGCCTCCCTAGGGACATCTACACACCTGTCTCCTGCCTAAGCCCCAGTGCAATTCACAAACCAGGGGAAGATGGGGTTGACTTCCTAACTCATGGGCAGGGTCCAATCAGGCAGGTGTGCTTGCAGACCACCTACTGGATCCAGCCTCCATGGGCAAGCTTACCCAAAAGAGCCAGTGGTTGGGTGGGGGAGGAGGAGCTCCCTGATAACTTTGTGCCCAGTGGTTAGGGTACTTACCGGGAAGGTGGGACCCCCCCTTCAAGTCCCCTCATGGGGAGAAGGAATCTGCCGTCTTTCATGTGAATGCTCTAGCCACTGTGACATTCTGATGTGGGGACCCTCTCAATCTCTCCTGTCGAAGCTGTTGCACTGTGGATAGATAATCAAAGAATCATCGGAGCAGTGGCACTGGATCCTGGGTCTCCCACAGCCTTGCTGCGTGCTCTCACACTCAGGCTATAGAGTTCTCACGCTTGTGAGCACATGCGCGGTCCCTCTCCTCCAGAGCACAAGGCAAGACTGGCAAGTGTTCCAAGGTGCCTGTCTCTCCCCATTCATTGGATAGGAACCTAGGAGCCTAACCCAGGCCTTGTGAATCACAGGACGTAAAAGCTAGGTGTTGTGACATTCAGTACCACCATCAAAATCCTTCTGAGCATTCAGCCCAGAGATAGGACTTTCCAAAGACGCTGAAAGAAACTAGTTAGCAGAGCTTGTGGGGAAAAATCACATTGCAGCTCTGCCCAACTGTGGCTGGGCTCCTGCGTAATTGTATTTCTGAAGGTATAAGACCAGGTTCGGACTGAGCTGAAGTCAGTAGAACTACACTGGTTTACACCAGCTCAGGATCTGGCCCAGAGAATTCTAGCAGCTCATAGCTGCTACTAGTCTGGGAGCATCTCAAGCTATCTGCTTGGCAAACAGCTTTGCTCAATGCACTTGATTGCCTTTCTTTCTTCCTTCCCCCTGCCCGACGCAAAGCAAGTGTCATCTGGAACTCTGAAGGAGCAGACAGATGTGGTTATAATTGGAATATGCTAAGTCACTGTATATTGTATTAAAGAAAGGGAAGAGAACACGAGACGAGAGAGAATGAAATGGTCAATGTGGATGCAATAACATTTTAGTGCTTTAAAGTTAATGGTGCCTGTTGTTTCTGAAATGTCCACGCTGAATTCTCCAAGGACTGTCTTCCTTTCAAATGAGGTTACTGTCTCCCAGTACTGCAATTAAATGTGTGTGCACAGCCTCCATTTAGTGCGACCAAAGCACTTAATTTTCATTAAAAAGATGACATTGCAGCAATTATCAAGGACAGACGACAGTTAGTTGTATTCATGTTCCTGAGGACAAAGGGGAGCACACAGAAGCATAAATTATCGGGCGCCTTATTCCTTTTTTTTTTTTCCTCCGGCTTCTATGCAAAGTGTTTTGGCTCAGTTGTTTGCTCCTCTTGTCTAGATCTCCCATTATATCCTATTGACATCATCTCAAATCATTCAGTATATCCATAAATTATTGGTGAGCACTAGCTTGTCCTACGTGTTATATACAAGTGCTATATAACCTTCCATCACGTCTGTTCCAATTCATTCCGGATTTGCCAAGCAAATGTGCATGTCATTTGCTCTCATGTTCACAGAAAGGCCTCGGGTCTCCACTACCTTGCACCTTATGGAGGTTATTTACATCGATGCCTGGTGGGTGTAAACCACTGTGCTTTACCCCTGATGTGGGAGAGCTGGGCATGATTTTCCAATTATTACATTACAATTCTGCCCTGGATGCTATGAAAATTTTTCTTCCTGTTGAAGGAATTTATGAGCAGAGATAGCCACGTGCCATTGGGTTTAATATCTCCATGTTCGAGATGACTGACACTGGCCCATTGGGAAATCTATAGACCAAAAACCAATGCACTGTCCTAATGTACATTCCATGCTGTTGGGTTTTTGACCATCCTAATTGCCAAGCGAATGTCTTGCTGCAGCCTTTGCTCTGACTGAAGTGGTTCAGGATGGATTTCTTTGTGCAACAATTCTCAATTTCTGTCCAAACTTCTGGCATCCATATCTGGAAAGGGGCCGGAATCCAACACCTTGTGTGTGTTCCACTGACTCCTTGCCCACATAATAAGAATTTTAACATAAATCCTGCACCACGGTCCATGAAAAAAACAGTGGAGAGTTTTAGTAAGAACTACTTTTATTTTGGGGAAGATTCTTGTCTCACTGATTGCTGAAATATTTGTTTTAGCATTCCAAAATGAGAAAAGACTTACTGAAACAAAAAGGCATCTTTCTTTAGGGGCAATAGGTTTGAAAAGGTAGAAAGAATGTGTTTTACAAGAAGTTGGTTTCATTGGACAGAAGTGAGGCAACAGCGATTTATTCCCAGCACTTGATCCTTTTTGCTATGCAGCTTTCCTTTTATTGCACTCTGCTGAACTGCAAATTTTGATTCTTTCCACCCTCAAACTTTATTTCCTACTAACCTTGTGGCAATGATTGTACTGGTATCCAGTGTTGTCATGCCCAATGGCAGAGATTTTCAGAGGTGCTGAGTGCTAAAAACTCACTATCACATTGACAAGAAGCTCTTGCCCTACCACATCGTGTTTCTGCTGCTTCCAGAGAGCAGAGTGAGTGCTCATGTGGTTCCAGGATTCTTGCTCCCCCCCTTGGAGGAGCGTCCATGGCACTGGCTGAAGTAGTGATCTTGATTTTAATTAGCTTCTCTGCTTCATCTGCTTCTCTGCAGACTGCAGCCATCAGAAAGCTTAAATAAGCTGGCAAGGTGGGCACTATGCTCACAGCTGAGTCAAGCAGGCAGGTTGCAGCGGGCTCTGCTGTCCTTTCCTTCAGACCAATTCACTCCAGCAACGTTCTTTTACCCTGTGCTGCTTTTGTGTACCGCACTCTGATGGGGCGGAAGTCTCTAAGATCTCTAGGGCAGGGGACATCCAGCATTAGGGCATGTGCTGGAAGTGAATGGATGCCATTTTACTGTTCAAAGTCTGCAGACCTTCCAAGGGCCCACTGCTAGCTTTCCAGCAGGAGCTGGTGTCCATAACAACCTCCTGCTGGTATAAGTTACTGAAAAAAATAGAGATTCCCAAATATGGGAAGAAGATACGCACACTCAGTGGCCTCAGACATACCCAGTTACACCGTGCAGCATCTATTCCCCTTGCTGGAGACATTTCAAAGTAAAGACCGTGGGCCCTCTGAAACGTCAGGTGAAATGTTGGCATCAATCTGCATAGCGCCATTAACTGCAGCGAGACTCTCCCTCTTTGCATTAGCTGAGCATCCGAGCCTTCGCTAGTCGATGGAACGTTGTGTTGACTCTTCCTCTCACTTTGCTGTGGTCTACATGTGTCTGTTGTGCCTTGTCCCAGTTTAGAGTGTAAGCTGTTTGCGACAAGGACTGCCCTTTATGTCTGCATGGTGCCTAGCACAATATATTATTGCCAGCTTCAGATGTCCAAAACTAGTGAATCGGTCCCTCAAAATCCTGAAATTGGCTGAAATTTTTTTTTAAATGGGGTTATTTTTATTTGCCTTCTGGTTTTGATCCTTTAGAGTGCCCTTGGGTAACATCTGCAAGCTCTTCTCTACAGCCACAAAGACTAGAAACGTACTTTTTATGAAATGGAAGCTGAGATTCTCACGTATTCACTTGACTTCAGGACCTGGGGCTTTAAGTAAAACACCAAATATTATGCGATTTGCAATAAAATCATGATAGTCTGCAATGCTACAATGGGATCGAATCCCAAACAAGGCCTCCGGAGCAGAATAATAATCCATACATTTTGGATAAGTGTAGTGTTTGTTGCTGTCATGATGGTACATGACTGACCTTTGCTTATCCAGAAGTTGGATGAACAAAGCTTATGTGATATTTCTTTGCCCCTGCTGCTTCGGTGCAGTGCAGCAAGAGAACTGTATGTCTAAAGCTCTGTGGCGTCAGTTCTACTCCTCCTTTTCTGAGATTAGCTCTAACTACTCATCAGGCTCCTGTCTCAGAAACTCTTTTAAATGGTCAGGCTGGGAACTGTGGCCGTAGTTTCACCATCCAGGGAAGGGAGTTGAGCGGCTCCAAGTATTAGTCTTTTTAAGGCCCTTTCCTCAGGGCTTGTTTTATTGTCGACAAAAGAAAAGCAAATAAACTGAAAATCATTGACAATAATCCTAAAGGCTTTTCCCTTGTCAGCCAAGAAGAAAGGAAAACATCCGTTCCCTGCTGCACCCCACTTCCCCTGCCCCAGCTCCATATGACCAGTCAGGACTGGTTAACCCTTTATAGGCTGCAGCACCTTTACCTTGTAATGAAACAGATTGCAACAATTCACTTTGCATGTCACTGTTATCAGCTATCTTCCGAGCACAAACTGCAATCATTTTTCGGCCCTTTCATAGCTTCCTCTTGTTGCTTTCGATAAACCCCTTGCATACTTCTTTAATTCCCATCTTCTAATACGTTCTTGACCAACAATGATTTGAAGAAAAACTCCCAGTCCCTCCTCATTTTTAAGCCTCAGCCTCTTGGACACAACACAGTAATTTAATCTACACAGAGACAAATCAATGTTAAACCAAGTAAATCTGCCCTTCTCCCCTGTGCTCTGCACCATCTCAAAGTCTTGAAACAAACTTGACCCTGATACCAGTAGGTTTATCCATATTAGCTCATGTGTGAGCTTCCCTGGGCCTTCTCCAGTCACAGTCAAAATCCAGTGCAGAAATAACATCAACAATCCTCAAAAAGGGACAGCTCCCTCTAACTCTACTTGGGTAGAAAATGAAAAACAAACAGTAAACAGGACTTTTTGCACCACAACCTATATCAATGCTAGAGGCAAATGCTGCAAGACACCGTCTGCAGAGATTTATCTGAACTGTTGCATGAATTCTTATTCCTTGTGGCTGCCCCCTTCCTTTTGCCTCTGCTGACCTCTGCCTAGTTGTCTGCTCGCCTCCTAAGTGGGCTGTAAGTGACACATCAGCCGTGTACTGGCCCTCCCATGAGCAAAGTCGAGCTAAAATTAGATCATGTCATGTCAGATGGGAACCCTCCATACTGTATCCAGGCCTCTCTATTCTGTCTTGCAGTACACTTGATTCTGGATGCATTTTTCACCTGAGACAGGGAGAGTGGCCTATAAAATTACAGAATTTGTCAAATCTACCATTAAAAAAGAAAATACTCTGGATTCTGGCAGGTAACTTCTCTTTAGAAGCTTAAGGAGCCACTCCAGCTACAAAGCCTGAAACAGTTCCTGTTGTCTCCCAGTTACTGCACCACAGGGCAGAGGTGTGGTAAAACTGCCTCCTTCCAAGGCTTTATGGAAGCATTTTGCATCTGCTGCTGCAGTTTATTATAGGCAAACGTTTTACAGCAGGTTCCTTATGCCAAAATATTGTTGTGTTTTAAAGTATAAACCACTCACAACATTATGTAAATTGTCTCGGGGAAGCTGGCAGGAAAACCAACTCAACAAAGCTAATAGGTGCCCAAGGAGTCTCCTGCCAGCTGATTTTCAGCAGTTTGATCAGTGTTATCTATTTGTATTTTGTGATTGTGCTTGGAACCATGTCACGTTTGAGCTGCCACCCTAAACTAATGAGATTTTTCTTACCTGCTCCAGTTTACTATCAGGTTTTCTCCTGCATGAGCAAAGCATGTTGATTAACTTGTTCTCTTTCTCTAGGCTGTTTATGGGAGGTTAAGGTGTCCATAATCAACAATTTACAGATGCAAAATGTTTGCTTTTTAATAAATTGTGAGTACACTGAAAATCTGAGCGTACAGCTGGAGAAGGTGAAAGGACTCACGTGCATGATAGATGGAAAAGGGAAGTGCTGCAACTTGTATTACAATTGCCATACACCTGGCTTTTGGGAGGGATTCATGATCACCTTGCTAGCTATACGCTGGATACATTCTGCAGTTACCAGCAAGTGGAAACAATCATTCAGAGCCAAAGTTTTGGTGTAAAATCAGAGGGATGGACAAGGAAGAAACTGGCAGTCAATGGGAACTGAAAAGGCATGTTCAAAGTGCTTTCAAACCAGTGGGAATGCCTGCTCTCAGCACTCTCTAGGTGCAAAATCGTTATGCCATGTTATTCTGAGCCTGTACGCTCCTCCTGGAAAGACAGGTTATTCGCAGCATGGCATGCTCCTGGCAGCCTGTGGATATACTGTCAGGTTATTGGGGCTCCTTCAGAAATGGCACGAAGAATCATAGCTTAGGCAGAACTTTAGGTTTGTTTTATTCATGGAGGTAGATGTAATGTCTCTCACCAGCCTGAAGCCTATGCAGTGTCATGTCCCATTTTAATCAAACAGATTTCCATTGTCTCCCTGCATCACCTAAGCTATGTATTTATGCCAAAACCCTTACAAATGCATACATGTCAAATAATGTTTTTTTTGTGCCAAGCTCCTTGACGGGGTCATAGGAACACATACTTATGCAATGTATTTACTTAGATTCAAATCAACCAATGCCTTCTGTGCAGTGAATAAGGGCCTCATCCTCTTCTCGCTGAAATCCATGGCAACTTTGCCACTGACGGGGAGCTTTATTTGCAAAAATTAGCACGAGTTTGGGGGATCTCACTTTCTGGGTGTCCAGGTGCTGATGCTTAGGTGTCTCAAGCTGAGCTCCCAAAGCAGCCACTAAAAACCAGTGGCCATTTTTGAAGAATTTGGAAACAAACATGCCTGCCAATCACCAGCAATATCCCACGGAGAGGGTTGTGGGGAAAATGACATTTATCAGACTCCCCTGTCAAGTCAGTGACTTTAGACATTTGGTCCGTATAGTCACCCAGGTCAGATCTTTTAACAGAACTGCCAGGCCCTCCTTGGTCTGGAGAACTAGACTGGGAAGAACAGGCTCACTCACTCAATGATTTTCAGGATTTTTTGCTCTCATTCTGACCAGAGCCGAGAAGAGTGAAAATTAAATACTCTAGAGTAGGGAAAAGAAGCTATATTACCCTCTATAAACCTTCCATTTGAAGGGAGGTTTTGTTCTGTTCTTATTTCATGAGAATTCACTATTCACCCCTCCTCCAAGTTGCTATGAAATGCAGCTGATCTGTCCTGCATCCCAGGTATTAGCCATTTTGTATTCTGGAAATGGTCCATTTCTATGTTAGATGCTCTTCATCTCCTTGCTAGTTTTTAATCCATGTCAGGACTTTACCTGTCATCACATGCTCCATTTCCAAGGAGAATATGTTGACCGTGCTCTGACAAGAGCCCTGCAATAAAAATCACACATGGCTCAAAGAGAGGGGGGAAAAAACCAGAATTGGATAAAATAAGGTCATCTTTATTTTTCAATTTTCACATGTTCATGAAAGTAAAGATTCATGTGGCTGAGCCTGAAGACAGACTGCTTCAAAGAGCAATTTTAATTGAAATGATAATGATGGAAGTTTTCTAGCCTAAGTTGAAATATGCATTACAAATACTCACTCTTCTTAGGAAACATGTACATGAATAACAATATTATAGTGGGCTTTTGCTGACAGCCCTTTGGTTACGATATATGACAGTTACTTGCTTTCTGAGGCCACAGATTATCTTTTTCTGTCTAAAAATAAATAACAAACAAGTTTAATATCCGACTCCCTTTTCCTATATATTTTGTTTTCGTCACCCTCTCATTTCTTATACATTAGTATTGTTCTAGCATTGTTGCTGCGAAAGGGATTGCTTATAATATTTCACTATCACTAAGGAATATATTCTGTATGACGACCCAAAAGTGGTTTGCAAAGAGAATCTTTCTTACCACAAGAAAGGCCTGGCCCTGCAAACATTTTTCTCCCACAAGTCATCTTGTTAAGACCCTTGCCATGAGCAGGGAAAATCACAAAAACAAGGGTTTGTAGGATGCAGAGCTTAGGGCTTGTCTACTCTTAAATGCTAAAGGAGCATAACTGCATTCCTGACGCTGCACCATTATAGGTGTAAACACTACCCATCTCATCAGGAGGGGTTCTCCTGTCAGCCTAGGTAATCTACTTCCCCGAGAGGCAGTAGCTAGGCTGAGAGAAGAATTCTTCCATCAACCTAGCACTGTCTACACTGGGGGTTCGTTTGGGTTAACTATGTCACTTCTGGGAGTGTGGATTTTTCACACTCCTAAATGACATAGCTCGGTTGACCTTAGACACAATCTACAGACCAATGGCTGTCCCATCTCTTTTGCAGAGATTCAAGATGTAATATTCCCAGTGAAGTAAGGGGCAATTTTGCCTGAGCAGGGCTGAAGAACGACCATGGAGAGGTGCGTAGGATGGGAGAGGAAGGGAGATACGTAAAAGGAAAGCGGAGGCATTCAGAGCTGCATTTTAAAAGCCCGTGCTCCTGAGTTCTTTAGCTGCTTCAGAAAACCCCACCCTTGCAGCCCAGTGGAAGCTGGGGATACTCAGCGAGGAGGCAGTCACTGGAAATAGGACACACAAGATCCTGCTAGGAGTATAGCTGATCAAAAATCTGAACATTGTTCAAATGATTGATGAGAGCTGGTTGAAATGTTATGACTCTTCATTGACAAATGACTTTCATTGTGAGAGACTCCAGTGTGGCTTGCTCTGAGTATAACCATACATCTCATTTTATAAGTGGAGATACAGAGGCACAGGGAGAGGCTGAGTGATTTGCCCAAGATGGCGCAGAGGGGCTGCAGTAACAGGGCCAGGGAGAGAACCAACGACTTGATTCCTAGTCCCCTACTGCAAGCCTTAGCCCTATGGTCCCTCCCTTTGAAAGATACAAAGCAGATTATACAGAACAAGAACTTTTTTTTAAAATGATCAATGAATGAGTGAAGTAAAATATTCTAGAACAGTGTTCATGGGTCGTGCTGCCCTCTTAAATTCTAAGACTGAAACTTTAATAAAAGCCAGATAATCATGATTTCAGGCAGCAATGCTAGTGACTTTACTGCCACCCTCCCACCTTCCCAGTGTCATCCAGGACTGGTTTCTGGCAACATTATCAAAGTTCACCTTGACTCCAGAGAAGCTGAGAGGTCCACGTCATATCCAAGAGCTCATTCCTGGAGACCTGCAAGCTCCTCATTCCATATTTTCAGATTCCTTCTGTCCCAACCTGTCTCCTTCCCTTGCCAAAGCTGGCATTTTGGCCAACATGTCCTTAAATGTGATTCCAACATCACCTGAAAATCTTGAACCTCATACACTAAGAGTTGGGACCTACCGATGCGAAAGGGGCTGACAGCGTTCTGTGCAAGCAACCTCAATTACCAGACTAGTCACAATGAGACACTCAGTGGCATGACACTCAGTAATGGTTCCTTCCAGGGGAGGCTGTCTTTGTGGGACCCAAACTCTGCCTCTGATATTCTCCCTACATCCCTCAGTGAGCTTTCCTTTCTCCAAGTTTCCATAGAACCTTCACTGCCATTTTTTTTAGAGATTTAAAATCTGAAGGTCATTTTTTATTTTCCTCTTCGAATACTTGTAGCTGCTCAGATTCCATGAAGTGTGGGCCCACCCTCTGTGTCATTAGAGCTGAGCCATGCTGGAAACGTCCCGCACTAATTCATGCTGAACTATTTTAGCACAGGTCTGTTCCCATGCTAAAATACATCACGAGATTGACAGTGCTTGGAGTTGGTGTTGTGCCGTATATCATCAGCATAACAGTTCTTGATTATGTATAATGCAAAATGCTGCCGTTCCTGCGATGCATGGAAAATCCTGCTCAAGAGGTTACAAAGCCAAACATTTTCTTGAAAGACCAAAATTTATCATCTTAGGAAAAATAAGTGTTAAGAATTGAGGCAGCAGTTATTGGTGAAAGAAGAGGTAAGGTGAGCATGACTAGAATCATATAATCATAGAAATGTGAGGCTGAAAGAGACCTCAAGAAGTCATCAAGTCCAACCTCCTTCACTGAGGCAGGACCAAGTAAACCTAGACCATTCCTGACAGTGATTCCACAACCTCCTTTCCAAGCCTGTTCCAGAGCTTAACTACCCTTAGACTACCTGGCTTACAGACAGCCCCCCAACCTGAAGCAAATACTCACCAGCAAGCATACACCCTACAAAAAATCCAATCCAGGAACCTATCCCTGCAACAAACCCCGTTGCCAACTCTGCCCACACATTGACTCTAGTGACAGCATCACTGGTCCTAACCACATCAATCACATCATAAGGGGCTCATTCACCTGCACATCCACTAATGTTATATATGCCATCTTGTGCCAGCAATGCTCCTCTGCCATGTACATTGGCCAAACTGGACTATCGCTATGCAAAAGGATAAATGGACACAAATCAGACATAAAAAATAATAACATCCATAAACCAGTCGGAGAACACTTCAATCTCCCTGTCGTTGACCTGAAAGTTGCTGTACTTCTCAAAAAAAACTTCAAAAACAGACTTGAAAGAGAAACTGCTGAGTTAGAAATTATCTGCAAACTTGACATATTCAAACTGGGTTTAAACAGGGATTTGGAATGGCGCTCTCATTACAAGAAGTAATTTGCTCTGATGACCCATTCTCACCTCCTACTCAATGGTTGTCATCAAGCCTCAAGTACCCAGCTTCCCCATTGTTATCTATGCCCTTGGATATGGAAATGTTGCATTCTATATATTTTCTGTGTTTCCTATTTTGCTGTATCATTTCTACCAACTGCATCTGAGGAAGTGAGCTGAGGCTCACAAAAGCTTATGCCTACCGAAATTAAAATTGGTAGTCTTTAAAGTGCTACAGAACTCAAGTTGTTTTTGCTGTATACAGACTAACACGGCTACCCCTCTGGAACTCTTAGAGTTAGAATGTCTTTCCTAATATCGAACAAAATCTCCCCTGCTGCTGATTACTTCTTTTCCTACCTTCAGTGGACATGGAGAACAGTAGATCACGTTCATCTTTACAACAACTTTACAACATAGCAGAAGATTGCAGCCTCTGGAGACCTCTCTTCTGGGAGGTTAAAGTTGAAGGCTCTTCCTCCAAGATGCTGTGTTTCTGTAGGAATAAAGCTTCTACTGCAGCAAAACTATTTTTTCCAAGTATTCTGCCACTTCCCAGAGGCAGCACTTCTTGGGGCTGGGCAAAATATTCTCCAGTGAAGTATTTCAAAAGAAAATATTTTTTTCCCCAATTTTCCCCCATCCCATGATTCAAAGTTTCCACTTTTTGCAAGATTCCTACTATTTTCTTTCACTGAAAATGAGAAGTGGGGGAAAGGAAGAAAAGGAAGGAAAACAAAAAAAAAAAACCCACATGAAACTGAACATTTAATTTCAATGAAAAATGTAGAACACTATGGAAATGTTCTTGTTGTTTTAAAAAACATTTCTCATCAATATTATTTTTAGTGAAAAGCTTTTGACCATATCTAGTGGCCCCAGACTGCTGAGGAGACGGCAGATCAGGGCCGTATTATCCATTAAGCACAATAGGCACAGTGCCTAAGGCCTACAAAACTTTCAAGGCCTACGAAAAAAATTTTATATATAATTTTTTTTTTTATTTAAAAAACTATTTATTAATAGCTTAAAATCAAATTAGTTATTTCGGTCAGGGGGCCTACGAAGGCAAGTGTGCCTAGGGACTACGAAGGTCTTAAAATGGCCTGGGCAGGATCCTTAATTGCTTGTGTTCTGGGTACCCATCATGGGAGAGACTGATGCCACAGACACTGGAAGTATTTTTGTCCCTCATTTCCAACGGAGGATCTGGTTGTCCCTTTCTGAAAGGTTCCGGTTAAGAGTGACATCCAAAGATATTTAACAGAGTGAATGAACTAGAGACAGGACAAAACTGGAAACATTTCTTTCTGAGAAACAATCTTTCAATACTCCATTCTCAAAATGACACCTGGTTTGCAAAAAGCAAAAGTTGGGTAAGGAGGTATTAAAAGCAGCCCCAAGATTTGCCAATTCCACTTCAACTGCTGCGTTGGGAGAAGAGGTCCTGCCAGGAAATTGACTTTAGACAGAACTATGTCTTCTTTTTCAGCATCTGGGAAGTGCTTCACAACATTGCTTCAACTCAAAGTTGAAAGGGATGCATTTCTTTGCTGAACTCATAATCTAATCACAGTCCCCGTGCCTGGCTCAGATAATTCCATATTGCCCAGCACTCCCCAGCATTTCCCAAGAAGGCTGCCTTAGATAGATCTTGCTGTCCATACATTTTCTGTAATTAGTTGCTGTTTTGGCATCGAGAATCCTTCACTGAATAATGGGCAAAAAATGCTTAAAACATCAAATATCCCTGTCTCTGAAATGTTCTATTTAATGCACATCCCCTGTAACCTGTTGTTATTCCAAGAATTATGGCCAGTTTAGAACGTGCATAATTCTTCCTAATGGATGCCAGACATTTGTTATTGTCCTGCAAAGGCTGAGAAAGAACAAAGCAACATTCAATGGGAGGCCCTTATGGAAACAAATGTCTTTCAGGAGCTAAGTAGGAGAGCAGGAATATGGGAATACAGAGAAAGCTGTGATGAAGGGTCATGGTCACAGTAATAGATGGTTTCCACTAGACTTTTTATTGTGGGATTTGACACAACTCTGTGAGATTATCACATGAAAGCATGGAGCATTTCTCAATGGGATGCTTTCAAAGGGAAGGTGGATGTTACAGCAGCATCTTACCCTGGAGTGACTCAGGTAAATCATAAATCATTTATCCGCAATAACGTGGTTAAGGAAATATTTCACACTGTGGTTCTCAGTCATGGATGCTGGGAGGAGAGCTGCAGTAATAAGGGGATTTTTTGTTCACTGGCAATTCTGAAAAATTATGGGGGAAAAATCAACAATTTTCAACAAACTGAAAAGGTGAGAAACAAATTGTTTCAGGTCAGACACAGCATTTTGTTTGACCCAAACGAAACATTTCATTTTGATTTTGAACATTTCAAATGTCTTTCAACTGTTTCTTCACAAAATTGAAGGAAATTTCTAAATAAAAAATATTTCGGAACAAAAGGTTTCCTTTTGAAAATGTTGAACTGGAATGCTGCAACAGTTTCAGATTTTTTTTTCCAACACAAACAATTCAGTGAAAATGTGTATGGGGGGGAAAACCCTGTATTTATGGCCAAGGGGTTTGTTCCTGAAGACTACACTGCTTTCAAGCATGCAGACAATTTTTTCAAAATGGCTGCAAACTTTGGGTGCCTCAAATCCTGGGGGTCCAGCCCAAAGTGCGAGACCCTGATTTTCAGAGGTGCTGAGCACCTCCATCTGTTCCCTTCCCCTCCTCCCATGGACTTCTCTTGATATTCTGGGTACTCAACACTTCTTGATATCAGGGCTTATGTGTTTCTAGTTGGACATCCAGTGATGACTCTGGAAAATTTTGGCCACAGTGGGCATGGCTTTGGAATCCCTTTGAAAGTTTGATCCACAGCAATAGACATAAAACCTGTCTGGGTTGAGTTACAGACTCCATACTGCTATCGGTATGCTCCATATCAGCTCTTAGTAAACACTGCACTTCACCCCTTTTGCCCCATCACAGGTAGCTCCCTGCTGCTTAAAGCTTCCAGTCGCTGCTTTTAGCTTCCAGCAGTATCACTGCACCTTAACTTCATTGTGCCACCTGCATCCAGACAGTTCTAGCAACTGAATCCCAGCAATGCTAGCAATATGGGGATAGCCGAAATGATATCTGCACTGTAATGCCTGCCTGGGTAATGATGCGTGGGTGAAATCAGCCGACTGGAATGCACTGTACCTCAGGCAGTACTCCAAACCACTGCAGTCTGTGACAATTCGGCAACAATGAAATGAAGGCCCAACTTTCACAATAAATGTCTCTGAAGCCTGAGACTGGATGAGGTGTGGGAAGGGGGAAGGGCTTTTGCGAGGGTGCAAAGCTGGGCCAAAGGCTTTTCAAAGTGGAAAACCTCATCAGCAAGGGGCTTTGAACCCAATCCGAGATATATAGCGATGAGGCATATATGTGACGCCAACAACCTGATTAACTGCAACCTTTCCTGTGTGAGTGTAACATGCCGCCTGAGCCGGTGCAGCTGCTGCCTGATTCATGGCATTTCATAACGCTGGGAAACGATAAACGGTGCTATTTATATTGAATTTTGGCACCATGAAAAGATATGAAACTGATGCATACAAATGCTGGCAGCCTCAGATAAAGTTTCATTAGTACATTAATTTAGTTTCTGCTGTACCAGAAGTTGCAGCAGTGACAATATTCATTTCACTTCCTGCGGTGCCAAGGCGAGGATCTGCTGCCTACTGGAGAGGAGAAGAGTGACAGCGTGATGCCAGGGTTTTTGGTGGAGCACTGTTACCTCTTGTGCCAGTTCTCGGGGCACCCAGGACTGTGGGTCAACTCGTTATCCCCTGCCTCCAGCAAGAGGGAATCTTTCTTGTGGTAGCTGGATGTCAGCTCTCTAACACTACCAGACTGTCAGCCACTCTCCTTTAGACTTTGTCTTGCAGGTTTACAAGAGCTGCATCCCAGTGCCTGAGTCCCTTTGACATGTTCCCCTGTGATATCCAGCCCCTCACACTGGCTACTCACAGAAATCCCAGCTCCTCTGCACCCAAAGGAGCAGCGGACCCTCGTTTACCAGTTTTGCCGTAAGCTGCCGCTTGAGTATAACACACAGCACTTGTGAGCCCTTATGACAAAACAAAAGTAGGTTTATTTAAGAAAGAATCAACATTTAACTAGAAACAAGAGAGAGTTGTGGAAACAAATGATTATAATACAAAAAAAAAATCATAAAGGGTGAACCCGGGTCTACACTTATCAATAGTTGCCTTTCCTGTCTAATAAAGTAGATTTTCCGCCCCCTCCTGCCCCTCAAATTTCAGTCTGTTGCAGAACAGGCTGGTTCCTCAAGGTAAGACACATGGTATAGATTCTCTTCCCTGAACAGATGAATGACGAAATGCAAATATTTTCAATTTCATTTCCACAGTGTTTGCACATGTGACTGTGAAAGACTGGGAATTTTTAGCAGACATTTCAGCCAAGCAAGGACAACACTCCTCTGATGCAATCTAACTGGCAAAGGAGAACACTCCTACAGAGAGGAGTAAGAGGGGTCCTGCTAGCTCCTGACTCCTTGTTCTATGTGATTTTTTTTATGCTTTCATGTCTCCTGGAGTGTATTTTCTCTTGTGATCTCATGTCTCATTTCATTTTACTGAAGGATGGATGGTGATCCTTGTAAAATGAGAACTGGCCTGAATGTCAACTACTTCATCTCCTACAAAATGTAGCAGTCTCCCTTTTTCTGGGATCCCTGCCTTTCTGACCTCAACAATCTTCTCCCCAACCAGACAGACATTCCTCCCTGGCAGTGGATGGAGGAGCACACAGATAAAAATGAGCTTGCACCAGGACAGAAAAGAGAACTATTTATTTGCTACTTTGTCAGGGAGTAGCCTAAATACTTCAGATAACATTTTCTAAGAGAATTTTGATGAGAGACGAATCTTCTCCAGCTGGTATCGGTCAAAACCAGGCTGACTCTCGTTACACTTTCAGAGTAAAGGTTTAGTTTTGGCTTCTTAAAAAAAAAATGGAGGTCAGGGAAGAGAATAGCAGCAATAAGCATCTCAGCCATAACAGCTGCTGGTTACTAAGAACTTAGCCACAGTCTATTGCTTGTCTGAGAAGGAGGCAGCATGGGGCTACATACCATCTTACAGATTTCAGGAAGGGGGCTCATAGTTTCCCTTTTCCCCATCCATGTCTCCCAAGTTTGTAACAGATGGATTCCATCTCGCTGTCTATCCACCTAGGTTTTTATACTGCACTCTTTGCCATGGCACCCACCAATCATCATATCTGCAGTGACATTGGCATAAAGAATCGTGACTCTCTCCGTCCCTTAGTTCGGAGTCTCCAAAGATGCATGGCTTACAAATGAGGCGAATCTCGACTTCCGTGACTTGCAGATAAGAAGGGTGCTTTATTGGACTCTGGGTGACATATGACTAGGCCTAAAAAGATAGAGCATGTCTTTGGGTTAGTGAACACTATTCAGAAATGACTCTGTTAGCAGGCATAAAAGCAAAATGGGATGCCTTGGTCTATCAATCACGCTACAGCTGGTGTTTGCTGGCCTGGCTCAATGTCTTACCCTCTTGACCATGGCTTGAGCCATATGTTTTTCTTCTAAACTTCAGGAAACTGTTCTGACAACCAATGGGTTTCCTTTATTCCAGGGGGCAGCTGAGCCAGCTCCACTGGGAAGTCAGAATCGTGTTAACACCTTGGTGCCCTCCCAGTAACAATAGGGAATAGTAATGTAATTACAGTAGATAATCTGCTAATATCCAATAGAAATGTCATTATAAAAGATGCATTAAATTCCAATCATCCTTTGTGTCTTAGCAACCAAGTGAGCAAAGTCAAAGTAAATAAAGGAACATGCCTGATAAAACGATTAAAAATAATGATGGGTAATAAAATATAATTGGACAGAATAATCCTCAATTCCCCGTTCACCAGTGACACTGGCTCAACTCGGCGGTTCAGAGGAGACTTCACTGTAAATCTCATTTCTAACATTCCACTCTTCAAACTCTTAGTGCCATAGTCTATCCAAATTCACATTCTAATTAACATTTTGCCCTGAATTAGACAGGGAAGCTCAGTGGACAGGAACTGATTTCAGATATGCAGGCATGCTAAGACCTTTCTGAAGATGAGTGCTAACCCCATTAATTATATTTTCCAATTAGACTTAATTACTTATAATTAGGAATAATGCTTCATTCTTTCACTTATTTGCTTCTGACATTTTTGAGCAAGGTGTAGTGGCATGGACTTTTAATACACACAACAATGGTGAAAGTGGCTTGTCATAGTCACAATTTGTTTTCAAATCACGCTGTGACCACAGTGATCTGCCGATTAACTCAAAATATTTGTAATCTTATTTTAGAGAATTCAGATCTCGTTTAGTCACCTTTTGATTTAATTTAACTTAGCCTTTAACTATAGTCTAGTGTGGGGTGAAGGAGGAGAGAAACACCCTTTACTTCATTCTCCAGGGGTGGTCTAAAATTAAATATTTAACAATATCTCTTTCCAAGGTCTTAAACTAAGTAGGATCAGGTCTGGAGTCGAGAGGCCGCCAAGAAAATGTGGTGATTCAGTGTAATTGATACCGTAGGTGGTGTCCTGCTTTCTGATTCAATGACAATAAAGGATAATAATGCAACAGCATGAAGATAGGTTTACTGTGTTGCTTAGCTGGGCCATTTTTACAAAGACATGTAAAACCCAGGCCCTGAGCACTGCTAGTCATTAAAAATGTAATGGCCTATTTCCAACTTTAAGGGTCCACTGATTAAATTCCAACTTGGTTGTTTTTATTCTATCTCCTTAATATTATTATTCTCTTTAATAATTCATTGTTTGTATTGCAGAGCGCCTAGAGCTGCCAAACCAAGATCAGGGCTCTGCTCTACGTGGCACCATACAAACAACAGAGTACAAGGCCTTACAATTTAAATACAGACAGACTAAGGGTGGGAAACGGGAAGCATTTCGTTCCCCCCCTGTAAAATTGGGTTAATAAGTATAGAGATAGTAACTGATTTACCCACGCATAGCTGGGAATTGAACTCCTAATCTCCAGAGCTTCAAGCCCAAGACCACCCTTTTCCCTCTGACGCGGTTTTAATGGAGAAGTTATTTGCTATTGGTTCAGTTTTCATTATCAGTTGACAAGACATCACATAACTCAGCTCAGTCCATTTATTAATTAAAAATAGATGAGCACAAACAGTGAGGTTCATACATTACCAGCTCTAGAGACCAGCCATGCTTACTTCTGACAGGTTGTGCGCATACAAAGAACAAAGGCTGGAACAGTTTAATCATCAATAGATTTCCACAGTAAAGTTTAGCATGAAGGCAAAGCATTCTGAACATACAGTTTATAGCAATACCAGTTTAGCATAAGTACAAAGCATTCTGGTTCATAAATGGTGTTGACTCACATACTCTTCCTCCAAAAAAGCCCCCAAACACTGCTGTGTTGCTGGCTCCATACAGCTGCTGAAATCCACCACATTTCCATTGATATAGTGATTGTAGAGCAAATTGGGACCCTGCTGAAGAAAACGTCCTTTTCTCAAGGCCTTTGGTTGATTGTTTAACTAAAATCTCTTTCCTATAATGCTGTAATCCTAACTCTAACAGTATGCATTTGCCTCCTCTTAAAGTATTTTTTCTCTGTTCCTCTCATTATCTGCCTGTCCGGAAGACCGTGCATCAGAAACACTTATTATTTTTTAATCTTCCTGCTGATGCTATAGATCTTATTAATTTACCCGTAAACCTGTCTTGCTCATTTCCTGTCACAAGTCCATCCAAGAGGACTTCTGATAAGTAGCACTAACCTTTTCCATTCTTGATGAATAAATCTCTCATGCTGACCTCAAATATGAGAATAAAAATCAATCAAAAGATAATTTAATATTGGTGTGGGTTTTTTTTTAAAATTTACAGTAATAGTCTTGTGTAGACAAGACTAAACCTCCAATCTGTCCATCACAGTTTTATTGAGTCTGACTCGCCAAGATAGATGCTTCATTGTTAATTGTTTATTTCCTTAACATGTGGCCAGATATTCATGTTCTCTCTTCAGGTGCAGACAGTCATCTCTACACTGCAGATCCATAGATTCCAAGTCCAGAAGGAATCTTTATGATCATCTAGTCTGAACTTCTGTATAACACAGACCATGAAACTTCTCCCAAATAATTCCTAGAGCAGATCTTTTAGAAAAATGTCTAATCTTGATTTTAAAATTGCCATTGATGGAGAATCCACCATGACCCTTGATAAATTGTTCCAATGGTTAATTACCCTCACAATTAAAAATTTACATCTTATTTCCAGTCTGAATTTGTCTAAGTTCATCTCCATTCTACAGATGGGGAAACTGAGGCACTGATCGGGGGCATGACCACAGAGATTTAGCTATGAAAAGCTTTACGTAGTATTGTGTTTGTTTATTTCAACTGGTATTGAACCATGAATAACAGGACATGTAGAACTCAAAGCAATAAAGGCTATTAGGGAAAAAGGTGTGATTTTGCACACATGTCCTTGCAGAACACTGAAGGAAATGATCACTGGGGAGCTACTCACTACCTGTTGCTAACAAGTATTTCCCTGATTAAACCAGACTGAGCTGCTGCTCACTGAGAATCCATGACTGTACCCATGGTCAGACCGTGGGATTCATCTTTTCATGGTACATAATTATGACTCTCTTATAATCCACTCATAACATAGACTACAATCACTAGTGATGGGTGAACCTCAGGCAGTTCATCATTCCAGTCCAGATAAGCATCCGAAAGTTTGAATGCTCATCCAAAGGATTTCCCACTCTCTCTGGTCTAGACACTGAGTTGGCTTTTTCTGTCAGGTCTCTGCTGTTTCCCAGTTCTGTCTGGGCCAAAATACCTCTGTTGTGCTATTTCAAGTTTCAGGCCAAAGCAGGGAATTCCAGAAAACAAAAAAGGGCAAACAAATTTTTATGAACTGTATAAAAAATTAAAAAGTTTGAAGCTGAGGTTTGGTCTGAGTGCTGGGAGAAGGGTCAATGGCTCTTCTTCATCCAAACCTGGTCACCTATTCTGAATAATCATTAACATGCTATTCTTCTCTGATACGTGAGCCTTTAAAAACGCCACCTTTTACCCCATTGAGCTGCTTCTGTGCCTGTCTTGAGCATAGAGTGTTTTGAAATTGAGTCCAGATGCTAAAATCTAGGGCACTTTGTTGACTGCACACAAGAGTAACAATGGGCTAAGCTTCACTTTTTACCAGCAAAATAGCTTTGAAAAATAAAATGATCTGATTGCCGACTGGCCCTGGAGCCCCAATAACAATCAGTTTTATATCTCAGTTTTAACAACTCAGTTTTATATCTTAGTAAAACCCGAACACGTGAAAATGCACGTAGGCTAGAACTCATCCAGCAGGCTCAGCAAGACTCACAAACACAATGGAACCCAAATTGATAGTACGAGCTTCTCAGAGAGATTTCCCCTTATCATCTTAGTTTCCCCTTGTGATGCCAGAGCCTCCCTGGCTGCTTCTCAGCAGTATTCTTTCATGCAAAAGTTCTGGGTCCCTTTTGTGCCACTTTAGTCATAGTCAATTTGTTGTTCTTTTCCTCACCGCCTCCCCGACCTGCAGCTAGAATTGAAAACTGTCACCTCTTTGTAAATGGTAAACTCATACCATTTTGCTCAACTCAACAACAGAACCATTTCAGAAGGCAACGTATCCTTCTTACTAGGAAAGAAAAGTGAGTGGTATTGTGAAGTAAAGATTTTATTTCATTGGCCATTTCCAAGCCTCCTGTTGAATAAGAGATATTATTTGTGATACACAGGGCCAAACTTGCAATTAGATTAATAGATTTAAGGCCATAAGGGGCCATTTTGATCATTTAGTCTGACCTTCTGTGTCAAAGAACCTCGCCCAAGGCCATAACTTCTCATTGAGTTAGTGGATCTCTTTTAAAAAGATATACATTTGATTTAAACACTTCAAGCAAAACAAACAATAACAAAAAAAAACCCACCCTACATTAATAGCCCAAATGTTGTTGTATTACTAATGGTAAACTGTAGTGTCTTGGATCACTACTTTAAGAATACTGTAGCATTTTATACACACATAGAGTATGCACATATGTATAAGTAGGTATGCCTAATTGCAATCTCATCTGTAAACTAGAAGTGAAATGAATTACAGAGCATTTCAGAACTTTAAAAAGGCAGGTTTGTTTGAGTATAGAAATGGGTTAAGGGTCAGGGGATTTTTATTGTCTTCCAACGCAGTTCAGTTTATTTCTACAGCACTGGATAAAAGTATATATATATATATATATATTGTTTTCAGTTCCCCCAATATCTGATTGGTGAATATGAATAATTGTATTTTCTTTTATTTGTAGAAGCAACTGCCTGGGCCAAATTCAATTACATTTTGAAATTCTGCTATTATGCAGAGACCAGCAAAAGCCCTATATATATATATATATATATTTTTTTTTGTCTAAGTACGGGCAACCTTGCATAGAATCCCAATGGAGTTTCTATTGAATTTGGTCCTATGTCTAAAAAGAATACTAAACAGACGTAGACCGTACCTTCTGAAGTTCATTTCAACACAAATGGGATTTTGAAAAAAGAAGTGCAGTCCTCTAAGCTGCAAAGTCAGACTTCTGTGTTTCTCTGCTTCTTCTGAATGCTTGTATCACACTCTCCCTAGAATGTTAAGAATACACATTTACACCGAATGAGAATCTTCTCCAAAAATGAGAACTAGGACAAAAGCATTGTAAGAATTATAGCATTATACAGCAAACTCCACACTGCCCCTTAAATGCTAGCACCACAAGGATGGTAAAAGCAACCGCTGTGATGCATGTATAATCTAAACAGAAAGAGCTGTTTTCCTGTGCATGTGCTCTGCAACTTTTCTCGCTCTCTGTCTCCGCTTGTCCAGGGAATGTGGAGTGGCCTGGCCATCGGCTTGAGAGAAGCCAGATTTGAACAGAAGCATAGATGCAACTTGTTTGTTTCTGTTCTCTATTGTTTTTGGTGGGAATCAGTGATGATTCAGTTAATTCCAAGAACTCAGGTCCCAGCACTGCCATGAAACAGCTGTGAACTCAGGGATATCAAGAGTGCACGTGCCATGGAGGTCAGTATATCAGCTGCTCCCCCAGCAGGTATAACAAAGAGTAGAACACACTTCTGCTACCTTCCTGATCAATGGAGCTTGACGCTCTGAATGTCAGCACTGCAAGCATGAGCCTCTACCACTTGAGCTAAAGAGTAACTTCATCAGCTGACAGCCAAAGTAGACTTTTACCTGCTTATGTGGGGCAGCCACAAGAGGTGGAAAAGACCCACCTGCTTCTAAAACACTTGTTCCTAAGCAACCACATGTTGGTATGCAAATGAGCTCACCCAGCATGCCACTGTGTTCCAAAGTCCCGCATCGCCATGATGAGCAGCTTTTTAATTGGAGCAGCATATTCCCCATGGCTCAGTGGGCCGCTGTTTTAATTTGTGCCACTGCTTCAGCAGCCACCTGGCCTAATGGACATAACCAAAAATGAAGAATAAAATCAGTGAGGAAACACAGATTATTTTTAAGCTGCTCAGTGGAGTCATGCAGACAGCAGTGAAGTATAAGTGAAAATAGAGACAGCACCTTTGTTAATCATCTACCTTTAAAAGCCTGTGGTGGCAGTTTAAAATGGATGCCATAATACATGCCAGCAAAGTTAGCATGGAGATTCCTAAGCACACATCTTTAGTCACAGGTTCCCACTGCTGAGCCTTGCAATTAAGGCAGGAGAACAGATTTACCAGGGTTAAGTGTCAAATATTTTAGACGAGAGTTACTATAGAAACTACCTCAGCTGTTCTTCTTCTGCAGCCTCGTTGGTTCTAATAAACGGACTCGTTATTTTGTAGAAAGCACTTTGGAAACCAGCAGCACCACAGTTTGGGCCCATAGAAAATTAATGAGTGAAAATTATAGGACTGAGGGGCGCTTTTTATTGACCGTGAAGGGAAGGAAGGCAGAGTTTTCCATTACGAAGAGTTATAGCTCATTTGTTCAGTTTTTGTTGTATTTATGTTTTAGAAAAATTATATCAACGGACATTACATGTTACTAATTCCCTCGTTACTTAAATGTGTGGGAATGGGAACCAAACTGAGCCAACAGGTTATAGGAAAGTTTATTAGAAAAAGACAGAAGAAAAGGGGCACACTGGATAAAATGTTTGTATCTCATTGTCATGGATTAAATGTAACAGTGTTTCCATTATCTGTTTCCTGGTGATTTTTTGGTAATACGCAGACTCTGCATAGACAAAGCCTCGTGTTTGGCCAGGGTTGAGGGCAATACTTCTGTCATGGTCTGACTGTTTATTTTCAATTGCTCAACTGCACCAGTTCCTCAGTCTTAGGCAGTCAGCTCACGTGTGCCAGGTGCCACTGCCAACTTCCATGAGAAAAGAAGTGACCTCTGAAATACACAGCCCTACAGCTGGGGTGGCACAAACAGATTTGAAATCCCATTATCTGCCCCCAGCTGACATGAAGCCTCTCCTTGTAGGGGAGGTGAACCTGGGTCCTTGATTCATCTGTGGAGACTGAGACCTGAAAGGGTTTCCAATTCCAAAAAGGAGAATATAGCCAGTAATCCAAAGTTCAGAGCCTAATAGGAAAGAGTTGACCAAATTCTACTCTTGATTACACATATGCAGTGCCTGTTGATTTCAATGAAAGTTTAGTACACATAACCAAAGGGAGAATTAGTCCCTATAATTAGCTTTTTTTGTTAAGTGTTGATGCAGTGTCTTCTAAAGAGGGCTGTGCATTGGAACAAAACGGAGAACTACAACACACACAAGCACACACACACCAGAATAGCTAGTATCCCAGTGGGCTCAGCATGAGCCAGGAATGTGGGACACCCAGGTTCACTCCTGTTCTGAATGGAGACTCTTTTTCTCTGACCAGAAATTCCATCATGGGCCTGGCAAACCATCCTGCAGAAGTTTTGCCAAAACCAATACATTTCCCTGAAAGTTTCAGTGCCAGTGAATGATCATTTTCTGATGAAAAAACATTTGGTTGAAAAATTCCCAAGCAGCTCTACTCCTAAACGTCTTTATTATTCTCACCAGCTGCCTACTACATACAGTTTATCTACAGCAGAGGTGATCAGCAGGTGGCAGTCATGGTGCTCTGAGCCTTCTCTGCTATGGCATAAGAAGTCATTAAGGTCTCATGTTAGGTGTGTGACTTGGAGATGCCTCATGTAAGATCAAGAGGGGAGTTAAATCGCCATCCAGAGTCTGCCAAGAAAAGTATCAATTAGTTCCAAGAGTGGTAACAGCTGTGTGATCAGCTAGGGACCAGCTAGAACCACCAAAGCATTTCTTATTGGCTAGGAGCATTTAGATGTTACTTTTGGTCATTATTGCCAATCTGGGATGATAAGATAGTATTTAAAGTTTAATAAAAGGAGAGTCATAAAAATTTAATTGTAAATGTTAATGCTAGAAGCTGTATCTGAATAAAAGTTTCCAAATTATCATTTAATTTCAAGTATACTCTTTTTCTGTCCCCAAAGCCGCCAAAGGTAAGACAATTTAAAACAATAACAAGAATAATATTACACTCCAGAGAGAGACTAAAACACACATTGCTCTTTACATATAAATAAGCCCTGTTGTTAATCACTTTTATGGCGGTTCTTTCTTTCAAAGCTGGCAAAATGTTTCATTCATACAGGGTAGCGGAAGTGAATGAAAGTGTATATCCGCGACATCTTTTCTGACTTCCAGGCACCATGAGTCTTCTAATATTTTGTGCCAAGTAAAGTCAGTTGTAAAACTCTCATTGATGTCAATATGATGCAAGATAAAACACTGTACGAACTACACTGTTTTGGAGTATGTAGTTAGAGTCAAAGAACTAAAATCTAGAAGAGAGAATTTTTAGGCCCAGAATGATGCAACCTATATGAGTTCATTTGGATCTGCAATCTTTACGAATGGATAAATGATGCAGAAAATGGTGACGCTCCAATGGTTAAATATTATGTATGGCTAGGCATAGTACAATAGTGTGGGAGGATTTTTTAATGGAAATGTTAACAATTTCATAATACCTGGAGTTTTCATGTCCAGGAAATTTAATTTTCATGCACAATTTCAAGAAATAGGATTTTGATATCAAAAGTTTTAATGTCTGTGGTTTCTTTTTACAAAGCCACAACTGCTCAAAAATGGGCCTTGTTTTGCTAGAAACCTCACGCAAACTTTTTTTTTTTTTTACCAAAAAGTTACCTTTATGGATCAAAAGTGGCTCCATTTTGACTGAAAATGGTGCATTTTGAGAGAAAAATTCATAATGTATTTTAGAATTTATTATGAAAAGACTTTTTTTAAAATCTTGTGATAGAATCCAAAACCACTTAACTTGTAATTGTTTTTAATTTCATTTTGAACATTTTGCACAGCACTGCATTTAGCCACCAAAGAGACACTAGCGTCTGTTAAACTGAATATTAGAAGTTATTAGCCTGAGAGGCAATTGTTGCCCAGGGGAAGCTGAATTCAGTAATTACCTTAAGAAAGAATATACCTTGGTTCTCACCAAAATAAATCATCTGGGTATGTGTGACACTTCCCGGAGGTACCTAAGATTGTGAGGCACCTTACTACCATTTACCCTTAGTGTGAATGAGTGAGTGAGTGCCTCTCAAAAGTCAGCTCCCTGACGCCAGTGACTACTAGCAGCACAAGCGCTGCCCTCCAAGTCCTGCTCTTGATTTACCAGTTAGCAATAGGCACAATCCAACCACCGCGCCCCGTGAGCATCGCCCGCTGCTGTCCAAACCCTGCTCCACTGTAGACACATCTGGCTGAAATCCCTTTTTCATTAAGTAAACCTACTACCAGTTTATTTCTTAGGTGAAAGATAACTTAAGGTCCCCCTGCACCCTAGATATAGTCCCAGAAGTTCAGTATCTTTACTCATAAACAGGATACCCCTGCTGCTTTTGTGTTTTTCCTGCAGCCCCCACAGTCTCTTGCTTAGCATTTTGCTCAGACTGTAAATGGGCATCCATTGTGAACTCTGCAATACTCAATTTGCACATGACCAGCCAGAGAGTGAAAAATGTCTCTTCTCCACTGCCTGGCAGGAGTATGTGGATCACCTTTTGGTGACTTGCCTTAACTCACAGCCCTAGAGAACATATTTTTCAGCAAATATGCAGAACTCCTCACATATTTTCTGTATATGCATCTCACGAAGATTATGATGACCTGTGTGACACAGGCTTTCATTAGAGACTTTATATGACATTCTCTGGCAACCTAATATGTAGATACCAGGCCAACGGGATCCCTGGAACCCTTATGCACACATGTGGCCTTTGGCAGTGGGCACAAAGAAGTCCCTGGATTACAGTATGTATTGTGTGCTATATACATTCCAACTATTTCCATCTGAAATATCTGCAAATGTCTCCCTTATGGCCATGAATTCAAAAAATTTACCCATTCTCTATTTGTAATTAACATCTAAAAGGTACATGCACTTGGAGACACAGAATATCTATTATTTACCTTTGAAAGGGCAAAGATAGCAACTAAGTGCTGCAATTCATAAGGCTCTTATTTGAATATGCACTGTAATTGGCCCATCAGACATCATTAATAATAGTTTTCCTTCAACTTAGCAAGACCCAATTAGAAGACATTATTTGCATTTGCAATGGGAGCCATTGATATTTCTCCGGACCTGTAAGGAGGTAAACTACAGAATCTGAGGGCTAAACTTTACTCTCATTTATACAGGTGTAAGTCTCAAGTCACTTCGTTGACTTCAGTGGGGTTATTCTGGATTTACATGAGGACAGAATTTGGCCAAATACATATATCAAAGAACTGTTTTCAGCCACTCGTAAATAAAGGAAAAATCCTCACTAATAACTGTATGTGGTGGAAGAAGTTAGCTATTGTGTGTGTTCTTACGTTATTTCTCCACACACAAGAAAATATTTAAAAAAGAAAAACAGTGACCTGAAAGAGAGACAGAATGTGTTATAGCACTTGGGTCCTGGCAGAGAATATCATGACAAGCAGTTGGGAAATATTGGTCTCCAAATCTGTTCTCTGAGACTATGTTAATGACATTCCACTAGCACAGACCCAGTGTCCCTGTAGCAGGCTGTGCCCAACATCTGTCGTGGTTGTTTTGTCCCATGGATTAAAATGAAACAAAACAAAATAGTTGCACGGAAAATGAATGAATGTGAACGAAGCATTGCATTATGATATTTGTATGTTTTCAAAAGTATTGAAATGAAAGCATGTCTGTTACATAGAGAAATCTAGATTTCACCAATTGCCTATTGTTAGCAAATGAAATCCCTTTTTTGGGAGCAGTCTTCTATTGTTAAGTGTAATAATAATAATAATTTGTTTTTTCATAGCATCATTCATGTGAGGATCTTGTAATACTTTAAAAACCTTTCAGAATTAGGCTCCCAACTAGACCTGCAAGGTGGATGCAAATAAATGTGGCTATTTTATTGTTTACACTGGGAAATCAAGGCAAGGAGAAGTTAATTTATTTTCTTGAGGTGACTCGTGACTGGTAGACTTTTCCTGCATTATATTAAGCAGACTCCTCCAACCTTGGTGTGGTCCCACCTGCCTTGAGTTCCCCAAAGTATTTCTAATGATTTGAATGCAAATTAGCCCAGAAAAGTTTGAGCATCTTAATTAACCTTTTGATAAACCTGGTAGATCAATGGTAGCTTTTCTGCATCCCAGCATAAATTTAGACTGATCTTACAAACGTGTACATGAGTGCTTAGTGCTAAGCACATGAGTTAGTGGGAGTTACTCACACACTTAATGTTGACCTCGTGTGTGTTTGCATGCCTGAGACACATGGCCAAGTTTCCCAAAGGGCTCAGTGAAAGCTATTGGGTGCTGAGGCCCTTTGAAAATCTGGATACATGATTTAGGTGCAAAGCGCGTAGCTGTAAAGCACTTTGAGACCTACTGACGAAAAGCTCTCTAGAAGAGCTGGGTGATATTATTATTTTTATTTATTATTGTAAGAGCTCAGATCCCTTTTTAAAATCTGCCCCATGGTGAACACCTGCTAAGCAACTGGGAGCTGTGGGTACTCAGTACCAGTTAGGATCCGACCCTTTCGCAGAACACTTTCAGATTAGATCACTTCATTTTCCACAGAATAGTTCGAGCGTACATATTAATACAAAGTGCCTTATTGTCTAATGCTAACAGTCCTTTAATTAGAAACAGTGAATTGGTTTCCCTGGTAAAAGTCTGATTGTCTAAATTATATACACAACACAGAGAGCTGCCTTTATTTTTCTGTGCTGCCATTCAAGGGTAAATGAAGATTGACTTGATCGATTGTAGCTGATCAATGTAACCTCATTGTACTCCGCACATTGTCTATATGGACAAGGTGTTGGCAGGAAAGCGTAGTTCAGAATACTGAAGTCTGTTGAATTAGCCATGACTAATGTTGTTGCATTAATACTGAGTATTAGTGTTAGCTCTAATAGAATATGTAAGTGTTATATAGTATTAGCCAATGTTAAATGTGTTTATATAAAAGTTGTATGCGGTGTCGTTGTAGCCATGTTGGTTCCAGGATATGAAAGAGACAAGGTGATTGAGGTAATATCTTTTATTGGACCAACATCTGTTGGTGAGAGACACAATGCTGAGGAACTAGGATGAGTTTAGTCCTAAATCAGACTGTTTGTTCCCAAAGGCTTTCCCTTAGTTCTTGGTGTTGCACTTTCATTCTTGCTCCGTGGCTTTGATATTAAAGCTGGTCAAATAAAACAAATATTTTTTAAAGGGAAAAACAGTTTCCCAAACAATTTTATTCCAGAACAGAAATGTTTGTTGTCACATTTTTGTGAAATTTTCAATTTCAAATGGAAAACATTGAAAACTTTTATATTTCTAAATTTCTATATTTCATTTGTTTTTAGTTTTCCCCAGAAGCCCCCCTTCTCTTTTCCCCCTACAGATTGCTAAAGAACGAATGAAGCATTGGTTTTTCATGTTTCTTTCTTCCTCTCCCCCCATCCCATCCCCAGTTCTTCTATTTTGTGACATTTTAAAAGTTGAGAAAGTTTAAGAAAGTTACAGGGTAGCAAAAGGAAAATTTAGGAGAAGAAAGAAAAATGAAAAAGTAGGGAGGAAAGTCCTGGATGCTATTCACTCTGTTATATTCGGTAGCAAAAAGCTGCAAAGGAGGGACGGAGGGGAGGAGGAGACAAAAATACCAAAATGTCATAATGTTCAGTTGTGTTTGGGGGGTGAAATACAGTTTTTAGAAAAGGCCATTTTTCATTTAAAAAAAAGAATCCAAATGAAAAATTTCAGCCAGATCTTATCGATATTCTATCTTGTGCTTTGCAATGTCATCTGTTCTGTGGCCATCTATAGGATTTTGTAGTTGGCTTTTATTGTAGGCTGATTAAATGCTAACATCCATCATACATTTATGGCACGACACCATCCTTCACTTTCCCTCTTCAGATATTCTCTCATTTTGTCTTAGAGCTGTGGGTTTCAGTCTCTTGAGCCCAGATTATAAAAGATATTTAGGCATTAATCCTCACAGCATTGTAAAGCCTAAGGCCTTGTCTACACTACACAGTTTTGTTGACAAAAGGCAGCTTTTGTTGAAAAAAAATTGGAGGTGTACACACTACAATGCTCCACCCTGCCGACAAAACTCTCCTGCTTGAAAACCACCTCTATGAGAGGCATAAAGCTTTTTGCGGCAAAGTTAGATCGACAAAGGGTCGGCGTAAATACTAGGTTCCTTACATTGCTGTAACTGGCCTCCAGGAGGTATCCCACGATGCCCACCGTGACTACTCTGGTCACGGTTTTGAACTCCGCTGCGCTACATCCAGCTATACAGGCATGCGCCCCACCCTTTTCAAAGCACTTTAAGAAGTAACATGTAAAAGAGTGGCAATGCAGAAAACCAGCAGATATTCTCTGCTCAGCCACAGCTTTCACTCTTTTAGTGACTGCACTCAGATCGTCAGAACATAACCAGGGGGCTGATTTGCTAGATATATTAGGAAATCATACCTGTTTAATTATTCTTGAACTCTCTGGTTCAACATGCTACTTTGTGCTCATGCTAAATGCCCCATGAATAATAAAGACTCTTGCCTCTCACAGAAAGCAATCATTTGGAGAGATGTAAAATGTCAGTGCATTGAGCTCTTGCTTAAATAACATCTGAATCAAGGCTCAGATGTTGGAGGTAACACCAATTGTTCTCCTACCAAAGTAAGGCTACACTAGAGATCTTACAGCAGTACAGCTGTACCGCTGCAGCTGCAGTGCTGTAAGGCCTCCCCTGTAGCCACTCTATGCCAACAGGAGAGATCTCTTCCGTTGGTATAATTACATCAGTGCCAATGAGTAGTGGTAGCTATGTCAGCAGGAGAGCATCTCCTGCCGATACAACGCTGTCCACACCGGTGCTTCTGTCGGTAAAACTTCGGTCAGTCAGGGGTCTGTTTCCAGGCTTCTTTGAGCTGCAAGGGAAAACACTGGCAGCACATGTGGATCTGCGGCTTTTCCATGTCATAGCCCATACCTCATCCAGCCTCCCAGAGGATTTACTAATATGGATGAACCAGATCAAACTCTGGTCTGGAAATTTAGGCCCAAATTCTGATTTTTTGCTTCCAACTGTCTCACATGGGAGCCCTGCATTTTCAGGCATAAGCAGAATTTTGCTCCTAGTCTACTGGTCAATATATTTTCCTCTTAAAGAAACAATGGCTCTATATTTCATTAATAATTAACCCTCTTTGGAGAAGAAACAGATATGGTGGCAATTTGTTTTTAACCAAAACTCCCTTATCCAAAGTTGGGCTCTGTTCCCTGATACGCATCGTTTGCATCATAAAATGCCTTGTTCCTCTATTTATTTATCCAAATAAATACCATGTTCCCACACTCTTTTCAAACTTAGCTGTTTTACATGTAACATGTTCACCGTTAATGTCTGAGATGATGATAGTGCTGAACTAAAAGCATTTAAATAATAATCATAATAATAGTTGTTATGCTTAAGGATACCCAAAAGATGATGTTGAGAACATCATCTTTATCATTAACCAATGTCACACCCTGTTACCCAGTACCCAGAGATTTTTTTTTTAAAAAAAAAAGCTTGACTTTTATCAGCACTTCTGAAACAAGCTCTGATTTGCTAGGACTATTCACATATGAGAAGATGTTACTATCACAGCATACATATTTCATTTATTTTAGACAACATTTACCACTCCATGAATAAACTCTATACATTACTTCTGCATGTATTCCAAGAGATTCTCCCTCTCTCCTGCATTCTGTAGGTTCCTCTTCCATCTGAAGTTGTGGTGTGTTATTCTGCTGATACCTTTTAAAACAACTTCCTTCCCGCCCCATTAGACCAATTCACACCCAGGTGGCTTATCACAGTGACATGTCCAAATTGCAAATTTCTCTTCAACCCACCTAAAGCTGGACTGGCTGCAAAGAGCATTCGCAAAAATGATAGTAACCCAATCTTTCACCCTATCCCAGAAACTGCACATCACCTTATAGTCTCATCTGCACCTTGTATGTGTGTCGGTATTAATTGCTTGGTCCGGAAAAGCTGCCACTTTAGCTCATGCCTTTGACTCCCATATAGTTACAAACCCCAAACATTTTACCCTGAGCAAATGTATGGCATTTGTCTTCATGTCACAGACAGCCTAAGGTACATTTAAAAAAACGATGCAACAGAAAAGAGAGAGAAAAGGTCTAATCTATTTCCTGACCCGCAACCAGACAAACTGCATACACACATCTGACAACAAAATAAGGAATTTTATTCCATGGGTCAGCAACTCATAGCCCAGGAATAGCTCCCAAATAAGATCATAAGTGTTGTTACAGGCAAAGGGGAGTAAGGGAGAGGCATGGTGGTTGGGGATTAAGCAATTTCTTTTAAAGCATTTTGCCATTTCTAAAACTAGAAATCGTACTAATCCAGTTTGTCATAATATCTGTGCTGTGGTTGGCAGGTTGGTTCTCAAGAGCCATCTCTTGTCACATCTATTTAGGTTATGCAGAGGGTTAGTGTTCCTCCTGCTAGGTTTATTGTCTAAATTGGTCTCTGGAGCAAACTCCATAATGCTAAAGAGAGCATCCCAGAAAGGAGCCATTGTAGGACATTCTCACACGCTGTGTGCTATTGTCACACTACTACCAATATTGATCTTTGAATAAAATATTTTTCAGGTGGGAATCCAGATTGTCTGGTGTGCATACTAAATTACAGTGGATAGCCCCAGCCCAGAGAGCTCTTCTGACATGTGCTGATTGTATTCTCCAATCTTCTTGAGAAATAGGGCTCAATTCTCCACAGCCTTGTAGTTATTGTGACAAGTGCACATTAAACACTTCCAGATAAAAATGGCCACATTTTGCATAGACATAAATGATTGTGCAAGGTGCTGATCTGTGGAAAGTTTGGTTCCTATTTTAATCTGAGAATGGCATTCTGTTCATGGATTTGATCTGAGTATTTATCAGTCTGAGTGTTGGGTTTTCGACTCACTATTTACACACAGTTTGCTCTTATTTCAAAAGAAGTGTAACTAAACCCTGAGGGAGAATGGTGGACAAGAAACAGCTATGGGTTTCTTCTGAACCCCTGTCAGTGACTGGTATGTGTCTTGAAGCAAGACTGAAAACACTGTGTTTTTCCATGTTCATTGTGACCATCAGATGTAACTTGCCTGTGCTCAGGAATGACTCAGATAGAATGTCCTTTTCTGGGTGGCATTTTGCACCCTTTCCATGTTAAATTGCAGCAAACCCAATATCCTGCCTGTACAGGCTTCTGCACTGAGTGCCACATCCAATATTGCACTGATTTCTTTTTTAAAGTCATATCACGAGAACAGCTGCAGTTCAAAATCTTTCACTTTCATTCTTCTTTCAATGTCTGTGCTGGAGTCTGTTTGATCAGAATTCCCTGACTATCCTAAACACCAAACATACCAAAACCAGAAAGGGTTGAAGGTGTCAGGGGTGCAGACAGCAGTTTTCAAGGCTGCTTGCTTGACATAGGCCCAGACTGTAGTAATGAGGGGAAATCTTTGCAAGCCAATGGCTGCTTGGTGGCCTACATGAAACAGTTGATGTCTGGGTCCACTTCTTAGTGGAGAGGTGTCTACCAAGATTCAAACCACTCTCATTACATTCTCGCCCTACTTCTTGTCAGCAGTCTCAGGAGAGGGTGACGGGGAAGTGGACAATGAACTCGTTCAGGGATAGGCGTAGTGCCTTCGGGCCAAAACTGAGGCACTCTGTCAATCAGGCAGGATGGGAACTGCCCACTGCGAGACATGGGTTTGTATGTTTGTCAGTCAAGTGCCTGTCTATAAAAATATTAGAGACAAAAGTAGAAAGAAAACTCAATGACTCTCAGATGGGCTTGTGTCGATTTGCATACAGACTATGTCACTTTGCAGCTGCATTTGATGAGGTTACCACTGTTTGTTCTCTGAAAAAGTTCCCCTGTTCCATTACCCAGCAAAGTCTTAAAAATACAAAGAAATCCGAAACCCATTCGACTTTAAATTATTGTTACTTATGGACTGAGTATGAAAGCTGCTAAAGCGCAGGTTCAATATAACTCTTTTATAAATTGATTTCATCATTCTATACTGGTAAGGCACAGGTTAGAATGTAAAAGGTTTTGCACCTTTTAAAAGTAGTTATCTGCTTTTTCATTTATTTTTAAGTATTGGGATATAAAAAAAATACTTATTCCTTCCTTCTTGGTACAGGAACCTAGTTATTGGTGGTGGAATAGTGGTTCTTTACAATAATACTGGAATCTCATTGTACTGGATTTTGACCTTTTCTTTATTGCACAATAAAAATGAACGTGCAGATGAAAGAAATATTGTTTGGGGAATATAAAGTTATGACAAAGTATTGCATTTAACCAACAATTGCATTTTAATATAGGACAAAGGGACACTAAAATCAGAGCTGGGGAAATAATGGGAAGATACGTTGTAAAGCATTTTATTCAAAAAGCTCCTGAAATTCACCAAATTTGATTAATATATTTGGAAATTTATTTTACCAGCTCTGTTTCAGAATAGTGGGTTCTGTGTGGAACATTTAGCATTCAGAAATGTGCAATACATTATGTGTGAATGTGAAAAATAATTTGTGCTCTAGTTTGAAGTCCTAAGCAACTGAAGAACCTTTTAGAGAAATAGGACAACGGCCTTGGCTTATTTTCAAACACAATATTTTCAAACACAATACAAATCTTTGATTGGATGTTTTGATTGGATAGTTACAGTGTTGAGTACATCAGTGTTAGAAGGTACACTACATTGATGGATGTGCTCCAAATGGCTTATAGTAAATTGAGACCATGCATATCAACAGCTTCCCTAACTATGCTTAAGTGTTCCAGTCAGAAGGAGGAGCATTTTCACTATGGGAGCAGATATTTTTGAAAATGACAGAGCCAAGGTAAAGCATGTGAATAAGGCTGCTGTGTGACATGGAGAATTCTGAAAACACTTAACAGATTGTTACTTTTTAAAGAAAAGTTAACAAAGGGGACAAGGAAGGGCACTATATACTTGTGAAAGAACAGCCCTTGGAGTAGGCCCTAATCATCTGCTTGAAAGGACAGTTTAGAGTTATCCATTTAGACAAGGCTCCGTGTAATGGAAACACATGCAATACAGAGGTTGATAGGCGTCTTTAATTTTAAAATAGATCGTTTAAAAAAAATTCCATTAGGATCTCCTGATGGGGATGGGGATCCCTTTAATTAAGCCCTGGCAGATATTAAATAATATGAAGAATGTCCTAATCACAGATTTCACTCCTCTCTGTAGGCCTCCTGGCTGTTTCCAGTAACTAGTTAGTGAATAATTTAATCATACAGGTTTACATTTACAGAACAACAAGCACATTCAGGGGCTGATCTTCAAAAGGGCCTGTTTATTTTAAACCTATTTTACTGAGAGTTTTGAATCAAGGTCAGTGACAGACAGATTTATACATAGGTTGATTTTGTGCACACACCGCTTTGTGCATTCAGTCCTCAAGCACTGACACATCAGCACAAAAAGGAAGTATCTGAAAAGGGTTTATACCAGCACCCTCAATGTATTGGGAGAATTCTGTATCAGTCATGTGTAGTAATTGCTCAAACAGAATAAATTAACAGTCAGCTGACGCTATGTCATCTGGATAAGGATGGACGACTAAGACAACCTGGGAAGGAGGTTATTTATGGAATAAAGTCTTTATTCATTATCGTTTTATGTATCCAGTGAAATTAGTTCTCCTAAAATTTAAAATAGAAGATAATTTTGCGGGCATTTCTCATTTAGTAATGAAGGATATGCACAACAGATTTCCAACTGTTTGTCTGAACAGGCTTTCAATGTAGTTGTTGTAACAAGATTAATGAAGCAAATAGCTCAAAGGTTTCCAATATGTAATACAATTTCTCAAGCCTAATTTAAATATTTCAGATCAAAATACTGGAATTGACTATTATATCTAACCTTCCAGATTTCCTTTTTTGAATTAAAATATGTGTGCAGTCATTCAGGCTTTTCATTGTAGTGTTATTTTGTCCTAGGCACTGCTTGTAGGTGATGTTTACTGGCCATATTAGGATATGGAGTATGATTCCCACACTCTCTATGTAACAGGATTACATTAGTTCAATAATGCTAGTGAACATTCTAAAATCTCCCCCCATCCAAGGACATCACACTTACATTTCTCCAAAGAAGAAGGTAATTTATAACATGTTAGTTCCTAAGCAAGTTTAGGGAGGCTCTGCCTATCTGAAATACACAGAGATGAACGAAAAATAAAGCAAAGATGCAGCTTTACCTCTGACTTTGGGAATACAAGACGTGGCGTGGAATTGAAAGGTATCAAGGCTAAATGGAAAAAACTATAATGTCCAGTGTCCAGTGTGCTCTGGAGAAGCCTGGCAGACCAAGTTTGCTGAGGTGAAAGTTGCAGGAGGAGGTGGCTGGGTTTTTAGTTCAGTTTAGTTTTGTTTTGTTGTAGAACCTGCCTTACTTTGTTTCTTAAATGAGTTTGTCCCACCAGCAATTATGCAGTATTACCTCCTTGGCAAACCCAACCCGCTGCTCTGTTCGCTCTTGGGTGTCTTACAGGAATGGAAGCCTATTTCATTCAACTGCTCCAAAGTGAACCTACACTGTTCTCAGGCAAGTGTTCCTCAATTTTAAGACCAGAAGTGACCATTACGACCATACAGTTTGACCTCCTACATAAACCTGGCCAGAGCATTTCTTCCAATGATTCTTGCAGCAACCCCCACAATGTCTAGCTGACTTAGTGAGCACAATTTAGAAAGATGTCCAATCTTGATTTAAAGATTCCAAGTGATGGAGAATCGACCACACCTATAGGTAACTTGTTCCAATGATTAGCTTACCCTCACTGTTATAAATGGGTGTTTTGTTGCTAGACTTGGAAGGATTGGATTTTTTTGGGTAAATGTCAGAGAACGTCGATTTCAGCACAAACCACGGAAAAATATTTCTATCGATAATAATAAAAATTTACAGATAGGCAACGTAAGAATAATACTGCTTTGGGAACTTATTAGTGTTTGATTGAAGGGTACTTACTTTGTAAATTTTGACAACTTTTGTATTTTAATGGTTATGAAGCTTTAACTGTTTGAATCTTAATGTCTACTGTCATTAAATTATTATCTGACTCCACTCCCTTAATTTCCCACAATTGTGAACATTTAAATAGATGAAAATTTTTTAAAAATCTTAAAAATAAACATCAAAATCTATCAAATCTAATTATTGCTATGCTGAATTTGTCTAGTTTCCGCTGCCAGACATCAGATCTTCTTATGTCCTTGTCTGCTGGATTAAAGGGCCTTCTGCTCTCAGAAATCTTCTCCCCATGTTTCACTCTTCACTGAAGAGAGGGTTGAGGGGAATATACAGTCTCAGAAAAGCTCACGGGGGAAGCTGAACAGAACTTCATTGCAGTGAAACTAAAATAGTCACTTAGAAAGACTAATCCAAAGGGGATTCAGGGCAAATCAAGGCTGGTGAGAATTGTGTCCAGAATAAGTTTCTCTAATTGCCTGACTGTTCACTTGCTAACGGGCAAACTCCCCCAGTCCTGTGGAAGCCCCCACCATCTCTCACCTCCAAAAGTCCCTGAATCAGAAGCCACAGTGAACAGCTCCTTCTTCTGGTCCATTTTGGAACTCTCCCTGATATTAAGTTTTCCTTTGAGGAAAGCACTCAATATGACACTGCTTTTAAACACATTTCAAGATGAACATTGCTTCACAAAAGAAATCACAAATACTGAAAATACTGCTTCATCTTCCATGGCCCCAAACTTTATTAAACTACTTGAAACACTGACATTTTTGAATAAATTACCAGCTCAAATTTAATCTACTGAGCTCATTGTTTCCCGTGGAGTGAATTAAAAGCTTTTGGCTCCACGTATAAATTGCAGTTTAAACTTGAGACTGATAAATGTTCCTTTTGAACTTTAATACAATGGGGAAGCCGATTAAAGCATTAGCATTTTTTAAAATCACAAAAATTGTTTAAAATGTATTAACTGAAAGAAATGGGGGGAAAAGATAGAAAAAAATTGATTTTCGGGATGGATGCATTTACTCCAGTAAGTTTAAACTGACGCACCAGCTCAAACCAACTGGAACTAAAAGTGCAAACCTTCACTGAGGTTAAAAAATGCTGATTTTAATTTTCTAATATGTGAGTTTCTTTCCCAATTTTTGCAGAACTCTGATGTCCCAGTTTCAGCCAGGATTGAAAATAGGGAAATATTCTTATAAGGTCTATTTCTCATGGTATTTGGTAAAACCAACAAAATCTGCTCTTGAGGGACATGTCTTTTAACATTCCATTGAACAACATCTGAATACAGGCTTGGCACCTTAAGAGTTATATACTAGAGGGGCTTAGACGTACAATCCTAATCCATCAGATAAGCTAAAATATGATTGTCCTAAGCTTTTTCTTTGGCTTTGTCCAGTTCAATTTTCAGGATTCAGTTTTCAAGACACCATGCAAAATTATACCTGCACAAAGAGATGTGTATGCATGTGTGCTTTGGGAAACTATATGAACATTCTCCTATTCATCTTGAGCAAACAGGCAATAGCGTTCACATAGTAATGTCCAGAGGTCATGTCTGAACATGGACCTAAATGTCCCAAGGTATTGGGAGGTCCCAAAGGAAATCCCAGTGGCATGACATACAACAAGGTGTATCAGGAAGTGCAGATTTTTACCTCTCTGAATAATAATGTAGTGAAAAAGACAAGAGAATATATTTTTGGATTTCCTGGAAGTCTTCCATTATTATTTTTATTTATTTGTATTGCAGTAGCATCTAACAGCTCCACCAAAGATTGGCACCTCACTGTACTAGGAGTGTGCATACAATTAGCAAGAGACTATCACTGCCCCAAAGAACTCAGTCTAAATAAAGATAGATAATGGGTGGGATAGGAAAGAGAGGTGATATGCCCAAGATCACATAGCAGCTCAGTGGCAGAGCTGGGGTTAGAACCCAAGGCTTCTGAGTTTCCCAATCTAGTGCTTGATCCATTAGCTGTGTTACCTCTCTGTGACCCAGGGACCCCATGGTGCCAGCTGGTAAGGGGCCCAGGAGGTTCATAGGGTTCATAGGATCCTCTGGGTCACATATATGCATTATAGTTCCTCTAAGGAGGCATAGGTGGTCTCTACCGAGTCAATAGCCCACTAGTCGTCATAATCATCGTGAAACATATGTTCGGACAATATTTAAGGAGTTATGTATCTATATGGCAAACTATGTTCTGAAGGTCTGGCAGTTCAGGCAGCTTACCAGGAGGTGATGTACCTCAACGTGTTCCTTTCAGGCAGGAGGTAACAGATCTGCAAGGATTTGGGGTGAACAATACTATACAAGACCTGAGAGCATCGAGGGAATTCAATCTAGGCTATAGAATGCATGTTATGATTTTATTTTACAAAGTAACCTTTTGTGTCCAATTCTTCTACTTGAATCTTCTACAGAATCTCTGTGCTCCATTAAGCAAACAGATACTTGATTTTACTATGAGCATATCTAAGTGTTGTGTGTAAAGCGAAGCACTGCTCTGAGGAGGCACTGGGAAGCTGGGCTGTACTGTTTCTTTCAGAGCAGTGGATCTGTGAACCCTACGAGTGTCCAGTGGAGCAGGGGCTGGACACTTCAAGGAGACACTCGGAGGGCTTGAGGGCTGCGGTGTGCTAATCGCTAAGCTGTAGGGTAACAGCAGGGCCTGGGAGGCCTAGAGGGGAAGGCCTGTGCCGCCTTTGGGGAGATGGAGTTGGGGAGCTGATCCCTGGCAGGCACAGACAAGGTTTCCTCACGCTAAGGGCAGCTGGTAGCAAGGGGCCTCCCAGCCATGGAAAGAGTCACATTCTCCTTCCATAACATTGCTTCCTGTGAACAATTATTTCCCTCCCTGTTGGGGAGCTTGCCCATTTCTTAGGAAGTTCACGCTTCCTTTAGAAAGCTGGGGGGTCTCCCTTACTTTAGAGCACAGCATGTTGCAGTGAAAGATGAGTTTTGTTATTTTGTGGGTGCAGTTTACATTCGGCTCTGGCTTAAAAATGCCCTTTTTATTTGGGGAAAAGTCTCAAGAACACCTTGGTGCTAACCAGAACATGTGATCTTTCTGAGGGGATGTTCTTCCTAGGCTGAGCTAATAGGCACTCATTTCTGTTTTGCATCAGGTGAATCTCTAGTGGGATCTCTTACAAGGAAATGTCTCACCTTGAACTAATAACGCACGTGAATAATGTTCCTCTAGGACATTCAGAAGCATGCTTTTCCTTTCTGGGTGCCTTGTACTGAGAGTTAATGGAGAGCTAACGCAAGTTTTCTATTACCTCCGTGTCCTTTTGGACACTCTTATTGTTGTCATGTGTTAAATCAGCCCCACTGGGGGAAGAATAAGGTAATGAAATGTGAACACACGGATGAAAAAGAAAAAGTTTGCTGTTATAGACACAGGCAGAAGAAACCAGTGTCTGTTTAAAGACTCTTCTCTTCCTTTATGTTCTCCTTCTCCCCTCCGGCCCCCACTGCTGTTTAGTGAGAAAGGGAAAGCAGTGATAATGCTCTCACAAGGTCATCTGCACAACATGGAAGCCAAATGGAAAAGTCTTTTCTAATGCAAATAGAAAGTAAGTTGCTCTCTAGTGTGCTGAGCTTTTCCTTCCCTGTAAATCACTGAATAATTGTAGACCATTTAGCAATACTGATTTGTGGGTGGGACATTTATTTTAACTTCTCCCCCTTTTTTTCAAAGGGAATTTCATTTAGCAATAGGGAACGAGGAAAATTGCCCAGGCAAATGTCAGGTTCATGCACTGTCCAAGCAGGATCTCCTGTGCGCCATGACAGGCGTACTGTGCTATCTCATCCCCAGTAAATAAGGCTGTGTTTTGCAACTGAATATGACTGGCACACCAATCCCATTAGATATCAGTTAGCATTTTACTTCCAACCAGAAGTCATTCGGAAGTGAAAGACTGGGTTTTAACAGAGCACAACTGTGCCCTCTTACCAGCAAATGAATTTTGGCATGAATAGCAAAAGAATGGTATACATGTGTCTTCAGTTCACCTGCTCAGGTGAATTAGATGTAACCTTGTGAAAATAAGGACTACAACACAGCCCTTTGTGTAACTAGATGCCATGGGATTTCCATGAAAAAATCTATCTGCATGATGGCAATTACTTGGTAGTGATAACATTGATTAACACATTAATAAATAACTTTGCAATTAAAATGTAATTGGCACTGCTGAGAAGAGTAATTGGCCTGAGAGTATGGAGAGGCAGCAGCCTCTCCAGTGTTAAGGGTGAGACTTGCTTTCCGTTATAACCCTGGAATTTTGAACATGAACTCTCTCGCATGTGCACATGAACTCACACTCACACACACACACACACGCCCAGCCTCAAAAAAGGGTCATTTCCACTTCAAACCCTCTCGGTGTGGTCTGTGGGCATCGGAAATGTTCAGTCCAAGTAAGTGATCTGAACAGGCCACTTTTTTAAAAAAGAGGGGATCAGAAAAAAATGGGCATGAGTTATCTTTTGAAAATTCCTCCAAAGCCTTTAGACCATGTAGTATCTCAAAAACAAAACAAACAAAGAAAAACCACACCACCCACACACAGCACTCCCCTTGTCCGGGAAGCTTCAGATCAGGTCTCTCTGCAGATTTCATTAGCGCTAATGCCCAGAACTAATTTTCAGCCTAAGATCTGCTTCCTGTATGGGGCATGTGCTGCGAAGATCTTCAGCCCCTTGCATAAGAGTTAGCCAGGAGTCTTCCCCAGAAGCACTGTTTTCCACATATGGAGGCCAGTGGCAGCAGACTTTTCACAGCCTCCCCCAAGGGATGTAGGTGGCAGGATACACACATACAGGCATGTGTCCCTGCATGCACCTGCACAGGAGAAATGCTGGCACCATCACAGCCAATGACAAAACACCTGCTGAATTCAGGAGGACCAGGATCTCACCCCAAGAGCCTTCTTGGGTTCTCTCAGGACACTGCTCTAAGGAGCAGAGTTAAGCAGATCTAATTTGAAAATTCAAGTTTTCAATTTTGAAAAAAGAAATGAGGGAAAACTTCACAAATCTTTTGAAAAAATTGCTCCCCTCTTTTGCCAGCCAACTCCTACATGAAGGATGAGGTGTTTGGTCCCCTGATGTTAAACCTTTCCTCTGAATTTCCTGAACTTCTCATATTTTAGTGTTTGAGAACTGTGTGACATTCATGTAAGGTTGGCGTTTAACCCCTGAGCTGCTGATGCATACACTCAACGTTAACCAAGTCTTTGTCTGGGAACAGAGACAGGAAATTCTGAGAAAGGGTTTGATGTAAGTAGAGCCACTAGACTGTGACTCTCATGACAAATGGAGGATAAAGAGGGACCTATCTGCAAAGCATCTTTCAGCTGTCATAATCCCATTGGATCACAACCTACGGAGAGACATTTTGTGATTCTGACTCTATAAAACGGCTGTGACCTGCAGCAATCTACGGAGATGCGATCTTAGTACAGTGTTCTCATATTAGCAATGTACCTCTTAAGTTTGCCTTGTGAGATAAAGTATTAATGGCCCCTCCTATGTCTCTGTCTATTAAGGAATTAATTGTTTCCATGATAAACCACTTAAACTGAAAAACAGACATTCTAGAGCAATTTTATTAATATACACACTATCACCATTTCTTCTAAACCGTAACTTGGCTGCCTGAAATCCAGTTATGCATTTTAGCTCAAATCATGCTGGGATATGTGAGCCACATTCACCCTTGAAATCTGACAGCATAACTAATATTTGCAGTTTAAATATGGTAACTGCTTGTAGAGCATGAAATGAATATTACACAGCTAAACAGAATCCCAGCTTGGAGCTTCCCTGCTTTCCAGATTCAGTTGTTAAAAAAATAATTCCCTAATGAAGTGCTCGGGGAGGTTGTAAAGGCAAATGTACATGACACACTGAGAAGATAAAGCTATCTGTGATAAAGGAAGTGGCATTTTAGCCTAACATCCATGTTATCAGCTATACCATAGTTTGCACTGGAGGTAAGCCAGTTCTCCTCCGCATCCATCAAGGCATGCCCATGACATGTCATGTGATGGTAGTGATGTAACTTGGTTACTCGGATTCAGTGACCACCCACAGATGAGATGTAATTTCTCCTTCCATTTCTTGATGTTGTGTTTTGCTTTCCTTCCTTCTGCCCTCTTCGCTTACTCTGTGCAGTAGACAACTCTTTTATAACCATGGAGATTAGTTGCCATGGCCTTAGGAGTCTGGAGTTGTTGGGTATATACTTCCTGCAGAAGCCTTTCCTCTTCAGTATAGAATCAGAACTCAGCTGGGGTGATTGCATGCTTGATTTGATGAAGGCAAGAACCTGAAACAGTCTAGAAAAGAGTATCTGGCTATGGCCAACTCAGGCAAAAGAAATTTCTCTGTCTTAGCTTTGGAGTTGTCCACCTCCCAACACACGAAGCACATCTGTCTCACTTTATGGTTTGTGATCTTACTTGCTGTTTCATCACATGCATCTGGGATAATCTGATATTTTCTGCATCCTTTTTAACTGTAACTAAAATTGTGTTGTCTCTTTTTCTAAATCTTTACTTTTTAATCAACTTTGTAAAGGGAACGACTTGCCATAGTAATTATGACTCCACAATATGAGTGACTTGCTAAATACCACATATCTCTGTTACAATCTATAGCACGTCTGTCTCCAAATACAAAAAATATTTACTGCCTGTATAAATGACACATATTCACAGATAAATTTACCAACCATTGAAAACAAGGAAGGGGCTTTATAAATAAAATAAGTACCTTACATTAACATCTGTTGCAAATTAACATTTTTACAAATTATTTAATTTGTATTATAAATTGATTAGAGATCTAAATGTTAATCAGAGCTCTATTGCTCTAGGCACTGAACACGCACCTATTAAGAGATGGTCCCTGCCACAAAGAGCTTACAATTGAAATAGACAAGAAAGACAGACAGAGTTTGAGAGAGAACACAGAAACACAGAGAGATAAAGTGATTTGAACCTGGCCAAGAATATAACCTAGTTTCCTGACCTTCTATGCAGTGCTCTATCCACTATACTATACTGTTTCTCATGTTATAAATTGTGCATCATTCCACTCTATTGCAAACTCTCTAGTCTTTCCTTCCTCCTCTCCCCCTATATCCTCCATAGCACCACTGGGAAACTGCTGGTGACTGAAAGAAAACACAAGCTTCCCTTTCTCTCTTTGGAAGTCGCACTACCTATATAGAGAATACCTGTCCCCAATACTAAGTATTTCCAGGACATTATGGTTGTAGGGTTTTATTAATCACTTCTCAATCAGAGTGGATTCATATGGAAAGGCATATTATATACACATATTAAAGCCAAATGAGCTTTTCATGATTATTGTTATTACCATAATTACCATAGGAATTAGTAATGATAAACTGCCTAGTGTTAAAGCACTGGAGACTAAAGTACCATCCAACACATTACAGCACTAGATAACATTTACTTATTTAAATGCAGTACAGTATTTATCAAGAACTTGAAGCGTGATTCCCTGTGATAAAGCAAGCAGCATGCAGGGTGCTTTTCAACCAAAATATTTGCAAGAGAACAGTGAGAGGTTCTCCAAACCTTGTGCAGATGATTTGTGAACCCATTCTAAAATTAACAGAGACAACTATTACTTGCCTGTATAATTCCCTTGAGTAATCCCTGAGGTCTGTGTAGTTGTATCATAAATTTGCAGATTATATTCTGTGAATATCATTAATTTCCCTTTCCTCCACCAGTGCCTTGTATCTGTGTAGAAGTGAAGACTAAGAAGATGTGTTTGAGGAAGGCAAGAAGTATTTAGCCTTGATCAGTGCAACTGTAAGCTGCAAACTAGCACAGCTCCATTGGCTAAAGAGGTACTTTGCACTGATCTACTCTGGGGTAAGTGTGGGTAGAAGCAGGCCCTATAAGTAGTAGAATCTCTGAGAATTAAGGGAAATATTTTTGCCTGGGTTCTGGCACAAACTTGGCCCACAAAAGAGAGGGAATCCCATATGAGGAAATGTGTTTTCCCCCTGTCTTTATCAGCCCATCTCGTAATAGCTACTATTTTGCACCTGTGGACCATATTGATGCTTTTAGCTTCTAAGATGGCTGGAAAATGTAGTACTTCCTCACTGAATACATTGTAGAGGTTGCTACACTGTATTCCTTTAGTAAAAGGGAATTTAAAAGTATTCTGTACTATCTTTTTCAATATCCCTTTCCCTCATCACCTTCCCTCTAGCCCTTGATAATAATAATGGTTCATTGAGTAAGGCACCTTGGGCTCAAAAGCAAAGGTTTTGACACATTTCGCTGGTACGTTTCACTTTGTATTCCCCTTCCTGCTGGCCAGAATTTCCCCAGAACGCCTAATAATTCAGTTATAAGTACCTCCTGGAACCTCATTACCCTGCATAGTGAGAGAACCCTGAGGTGACTCGGCGTTCCTTGTCACTGGCCTTTTGACAGGGAACAATTACTACAACCAAATTGTTCTCTGCAGACGTGAGCAAAACTGTTTAAACTTGTGGACAAGCTCTAGGTGTGGAATTTTAATCGCTCACTTGCCATTTTACTTTCTTTAAGAGAAGGGCAGTTTAATGCCAGTTAAATAATAATGAGGACATAACTCCACATTCACCTGTCTCTTCAAGAATCTAGACCCTGTTTCTGAAGTGCCTGGGCTCTCACCTCCCCCAAAGTCAGAGTTCAAAGCGCTGTGTGACTTTTACTGCAAGCAGAATAGATTTTTCTTTTTTCTTTTTTTTTTGGTAAATCATGACTTTCCTGAGTGATTAAATGTGACTGACGACCCAGAAATGCTATGCCAAGAAAATTGGTAGGATCCCTTGCTGCCCAGCCCTTCCCCAGCGTAATTGTAACTGTGTGCATAAACTCAGAAATCCTCCTTCCTGGTACACACCCTGATGGGGGAGGTGCTAGGACAGTAATCATCCTGGCTGTCAGCGGCTCAGAGGGGCTCCCACATTCGGCAAGATGGAATTGCTTTCGCTCCATGTGTTTTCTTTTAAAACAAGCGTTGTATGAAGTGCGTTTCAACATGACGGTCTGATTTAAAATCAGCTGTTATTTATTGCCCTCTGTCTCAAGCTGGCTGAGTTGGGTTCTGCCCCTCTCTCGTGACCTGTGCCAAAACACATTGGCGGCATCTCAGCCTTCCAGTCAGGATGAGTTTTCTGTCGTTCACCGTTGGGATCCTGTATGTAAGCTGTCTGTCTGGTATCTCACACATGCAGCGTACAGTGCTCCGCGTAGTGCATTGGCTGGGTGCAATCCAAGGCATTGGTTTTGTCCTTGAGAAGTCCTTTTAGTTTGAGTCCAGTGCACATTAGATTTCTTCTTCGCTCTTTGTCACATATCTGGCAATGGAGATCAGCTGGGATGCTCCAGCTGACAGTCCCTGAATATTTTTCATCTAGGGACAGAGTTATCTCTGGGGAGGGTCTTTGATTCTGGAACTCACTTCCCTAAATATCATTCGTGTTATTATTTGTTACCTGATTTACTATAACACCCAAAGGCCTCAGCTGAGATTAGGGCCCCATCGGGCTGAGCGGGAGTGCTGCGCATACCCATGATAAGAGATGGTCCCTGAACCGAGGAGTTTGCAATCTAAATAGAGCAGACAGGCACAGGGATGGCGACAGGAAGATTTTTTAATCCCAGTTCACAGATGGGGACCAGTGGCTCAGGTAGATGAAGTGGTTTGCCAGAGTCACACAGGATATCAAGAACTGAACCCTTTTCTCTGGGGTCCCCAACCAGTACCATAACCACAAAACCACCCTGATTCAAATCAAACAAAGTCCAAGTTGAATTCTGGTCGTTTTTACACATTCATCCAAGTTTTTGGTTTAAAGAGAGGGGGAGGGCCCTGGCCTGGGGTAGTTTTATCTGAGATGTAGGATTAATAGTGACTTTCTTGTACAATCTCACAACAGATGCATTTTTGATCAACCAAAAAATGGTGGTAAATAAAATAAGTGTTGTCTTGTTTTGTTTGAGTTCTATTTCTATAAGTGTCCCAGAGACATTATGATATAGACATTTATTAATTTTTAATATGGTATTAATTAAACTTAAGCATCGGCTTGACTTTAAGTATCAGAAAAATTATTCTCGTGCTTAAATGCTCTGCTGAATCAGGGAATTTATCATGTGCTGCATCTTTCAAGTCTCTGAACACAATGTCTGGTAACTGGTGATAAACTGGTGATAAACTGTTTGTGAAAGTGGAGTCTTGTCCTTTGTCTGGAGGCAGCACCCTTTGAGAGAGACTGGAATATTTCAGAGCTGTCTGTGCTGCATGTGCTGGATCATCGGCTCGTACTAAGTTCTGGCCAAACACATGTTGTATCTGTGCCCAAAAGACACTGTCTGTTTGTCTTTGGGTTGTTTTTTCATAACAGCATCTCAATTTAGGCGTAAGGAATTGCTTCTAAACATTTCCATATCTGAAAAGTGGACAATTAATAATGGATATGCCCACATGTGCTTCCTCATTTCTAATTTACCAGACCAGTGTTTAAAGTATGAGAGACCATCCATCCAGCACTCACCAGTTTGTTAGTTCCTTCCATCTTTTTAACCTTTTTCTTCTGAGGAAGAACTTAATGGATCTGTACAGCAGCTTTTTGGTGCGCCAAGGTCCAAATCCCCAGGTCCAAGCCCCATCCAGCACATTCACTCTCCTTTCACCGGGCACCACCTCTATAAGTATTGTTTCCCTAGAAAGTCACGTTGGATTCAGCGCCATCTCCTCAATGAATGACTGTCACAATGAATGACTGTGCAGTTACCGCAGGGCTCCAGGAAATAAAATTAGCCCTAAGACAAATGGGGCAGCCAGAGATGGAAGAATGAAAGGGATATCTTAGCATTCGGAGAACGGCTCTGTTGACATCTAATAGAGATGCATGACAAGAGCCAACCTGACAAGCAGGATTTCAGCTAAAGCTATTATGATCCCCAAACTATTCTGAATCCAAGACAGTATTGTGGAAGCTGATATCACTTTCATTAGATTCTGCTCTATAGTAAATACACGTCTGGCTTTTGTATTACTTTATAATTCTTTGGACCACAGTGGTGATTCTGTCTCCCTCTGGGCTTGTACGGGTGCTAACCAAAGACATAAAGAACTTAATTGTGCTATTAGGACTAGTAGATTCATAATATGTGAATTGTTTCTTCCATTCATGTAATATGCTCTTCAACAGGGACAGGATAGACAGTCCCTATCTCTCTCTCTTGATAATCTGAACCAGTTGGCCCACATTATCTCTAGCTGAGGGGTTAGAAATCAGACCACTGTGGTGCATCCATGGCTCAAGAGGAACTACCATTGCAAAGAGGTGCATTGATTCACCAGTCTGCTACTGGTCCTGCAGCACAGCATGGTTTGAAAATCCCCTTCTCACCGCAGGCTGATTGATTGATTTTAAAGAAGAGCCAGGCTTAAAATGGATAAACTACCCTTCCATGCAAGGGGAAACTCCTGCCAGATGCCCCTCTGGAGACTGTCCAGTTCCACCACATTTGGACTGGCTGGCCAGGTAAAGGTCGTGGACAAAGTTCACCACACTTCTCAGCAGTCACTGGAAATGGCTTCAATTCAATGTGTTTTGAATCTTTCGTGCTTTTTTCCTGCGGAGAAAGGAGAGGCTGTACAGCAGTAAAATGGTAGTGTACCCTGGGAATTCAACAGCCACTCTTTCTAGTAACGTTAGCGGGATTTGTGTGCAGAATGCCAGGCATTTAAGTTTTAGGAGTTCCAGTCTACAGGAACCATTGGAAAGGTTTCATGGCTTTTGTCATAGGTATTAACTGAGCTCCATTTACAGTAAACGCGGCTGTCTGACTTGGTGATGGTTTTAGAATGACCAGGCTTCCAGCCCAGGGGAGTTTTCCAAGACTCAGTTCGTAGCTCTGGTGTTCGTAATGCTGAGGTCCTACTGTATATACACATTTGATCATATGTAGCAACAGATTAGCACATGAGTATTTGTGCTTTAGCAACCCTGTAAAATTCCCATAAAGCACTGACATTTGTGTCAAATGAGCCCAGCGAGAGGTCCCAGACCAATCGAGAGGGGCTGATAAAGCTGAGCTCAGAGGAGTTTGGATTGTATGTGACCCCCCCAGTGAGGAAACCATTTTTTTTTAAACTTCCCAAATTATGTCCAAAAGGTTCAGATTGATTTTGATATCTAATCCAAAATCTTGCTAAATATCTGTTTGAAAGTTATTGACGAAAGGCTGGGGCTGTAACTGCTATCAGAGCAATGGATAAAACTCCACTCTCGAGCTGCTAATATCTTTGACCCTAATAAAGCAACTCTACCAAGCAGCCTCTTTGGAGTCTGGGAATTTCGGAAGTGAATGAGTCACAGGTGACTGTGACTGAGTGGGTGAGAGGGGTAAAGTCTTTAGGCCGGAGCAGCTCACTGAAGTCATTGAACTGTACTTCATGTTCGTGAAACATGCAGAGTTTGTTACCAAGAGGCCCTGGAGTGAGGGGCACTGACTGAGCGAGCCCAGGTGAGTGTGGATTCAGTGTGAGAGATCAGCCTGCTGGCTTCTCAGTCAGGGATTAGTAGCCTAATAAAGCAACGCGATTTAATGAATTAAAAACTAACAACCTAAAGAAACCTTGGTCTGTTTTCAAACTAATAACTCATTCCACCTGACCTAACCATGGAGGCAGAAGACCAGCATGAGCTCACTCAGAGATGCTGCCTCGGAGAGTTCAGCATGTACCATTGCTTGCATTGTGGTCTGTGTGCGCATCTCAGACAAGCAGCACGTGGCCCTCAGAGCCCCAGTGCAACATCTTGAGGCCAGAGGAGGGCAGAAGGAGGGCAGAGAGACAGTTCTTTATTGAAAGACAGTTCTTTATTGAGACAGACTGTGGGGAAGCGGGTCTTCTGGTGGTAGTGAGCACAGGTGGGCTGGAGGGATGAAATCCCATGGGTTCTGACCCTGCAAGTGCCTCTGTGCAGGTGATACTCTGTGCAGGGGTCCATCCATGCAGGACCAAAACTTTAGTTGTGGGTTTGTCCCATCTTCCAGTAGAAGAGACTGACAGTTCCTCCCTCACTGTCTTGGTCCCTGCAGGGGAGCTAAACCACTGGCTTATCTAATTTTGTAAACAGAAACTGATTAAATTAAATTAAACTCTGAAATAAAACACACATCGGTTTTAAGTAAGGATTAAGATGCTCAGCAGGGTCCTTAATTGAACAAACTGCATTTACCCATTTTATGATATGGCTGATAACCACTGGCAGAGGCAGAATGGGCTTGAAAGGAAAATAAAATAAGCACAGCTATTGTTTCTGGAAGACTGGGGAGTGTGTGTGTGGCCGGGGGAGAACCTTGTGTTTCCTGGAGTGGCATATGTGGCCTGTCACCTCTCAGGGTATATCCACAGTGGAACTGGAGGGATAATTTCCAGCTTGTCACTGGAAATCAGAGTCACTGCTAGGTTTTGGTGGCTTATGCAAAAAAAGTTGATTGCAGTTTAATTCCTGATGGATGTCCCACTTTCCACATCATACCACCTACGGGGATCATTAAAAAACTAGAATGATATAAAATGAACATGGCACACATTAAATGAATTAAAAGCTGGCTAACTGATAAGTCTCAAAAATAACTGTAAATGGGGAATCATCATTGAGCAGGATTGTTTCTAGTGGGCTCCTCACTTCTTGGCCCTGTGCTATTTAATATTTGTATCAATGACCTGGAAGAAAACATAAAATAATCACTGATAAAGTCTGCAGATGGAACAAAAATTGGGGGAGTGATAACCAATCAAAAGGACAGGTCACCGATCCAGAGTGGTCTGAATTGCTTGGTAAACTGGGTGCAAGCAAACATGCATTTTAAGATGGCTATTGGTAATAAATGCGTACATTTAGGAATGAAGAACGTAGGCCATCCTTACAGGCTGGGGAACTCTATCCTGGGAAGCAGTGACACTGAAAAAGAGTTAGGGGTCATGGTGGATAATCAGCTGAACATGAGATCCCAGTGTGATACCGCGCCAAAAGGGCTAATGCGATCCTTGGATGCATAAACAGGGGGCTCTCTAGCAGGAGCACAGAGGTTATTTTACCTCTGTATTTGGCGCTGATGTGACTGCTGCTGGAATGCTGTGTCCAGTTCTAGCATCCACAATTCAAGAAGGAGGTTGATAAATGGAGAGGGTTCAGAGAAAATCCACAGGAATGACTGGGGGAGGTTTACAATACCAGCAATTGCATACCAGTTCTGTGAATGTCACCAGAGAGATCAATCAAATATCCATCATGAGCACGAAATGCACTTGAAACATTTTGTAACATAAAGTGTGTGTGTGTGTGTGCGTGTGTGTGTACACACACATATTCTTTACAATTCAGGCCTATTGTCTGTTGTAAGACTGTGGTGTGTACATATAGCTATTTTTAAAGGGGTGAATTTAAAATGGGGACCAGCTGCAGACTCTTGCTTTTTGTTCATCTATTTCTGTACAAAAATAGTCTGTTTCACAAGCCAATGGCTTCCTTAGTTGGTGTCAAGATTACACTATTGTTAACATTCAACAAGGACCATTCTTTGTTGGAAGATCTGTCTCGAGTTTGGAGGGAATCACTGAACACACATTTACTAAGTCTCCAAACACACTTTCCTTGGATAAGCCCTTGTAATCTCAGATGCATTTGGTCCACCTGGCATGTGCCTTGAGTTAAGTTCACTCAAGATCAGATCACTTCTTTATAGAGGGAAGATAAAAGTATCCTACTGGCCTAGAGTGTCTTGCAAAGCCCTGTTCCTAGCTTCCTTGGGGTGCAGGGATGACCCTTGTCTCTCCTGCAGAGCTTGCATCCACAGGGAGCTGTGCAGCTGACAGCGACTCCTCAGCAGGATCAGGCTTTAGAGTGGGTGTAGCTTTCACATTTGATTCGAGGGCCTGTGAGACTCTCTGAAGCATTCTTCACAGGGATGATATTGACCAGACGATCAGTGCAAGTGGGGGAGCCCGCAGCAATTTTTCATACCGTATTCCCCGCTGCCCCTCTCCCAACTGGCCCAGCAGCCTGGGTACTCACCCCAAGTCTCGCAGGCACAGCTACAGAGGGGAGCTCAAGCTCTAACAGCTCTTGTTTTTAGGTCTGGCACTCCACAGTTCAATCCCGGGCATGTTGATCAAGAAAGCAGCCGCCACACAAGGCCTATTCGTCAACTAGAGCCCATCTGGTGGGGCACAGGACTTGTGCTGGCCCTCCACAGAGATGTTAATATCACCCAGGTAGCTCAGTGGGACCTTGGGTGAACCTTGTTTGGTGCGAGCATGTGCCATCATCATGCAGGCTGGACCTGGGGTTTCATTGCACCCCAGTGCTGATCCATCTGCCATTTTCTAGCTGTGTACCACTTTTTCAAAGTACATCTGATAAATTCAATAGTTAAAATCTGCTCGGCCATCCTTTCAGATCACTGGATTGTTTATGAAGGGCTTTTAAACAGGGCTGGCTGGAAAACAAGAATTCCATGTTGTGAACAAGTCTGAGGTTTTGAAATCTGTTTTCATCCACACCACAAAATGAAGACCTTTCCAAAATTTTAGTTAAAAAACCATGAGAAAGAGCCGCCCCAGAATCACTAATAGCCGAGTATATTTCCAAGGAACATCTGGGTTCCAATGAAACCGTGTTTTTGACATGTAGACATTTCATCCATTTTTTTTTTAAACAGCTCTATTTTTAAACCATGAATTTGCATGAACAAGGCTTTGAGATCCTTGGCTATTAAAACAACACGTAGATTTCTGCATTAGTGGTAGAGTTCTGCATAACCGGCTTTGCCAGAACTACAATTACTTTGAGAAATTGAATCTTTCATTATTCCAATGTTTATGGCTTTATGGTCTGTTTTTTTCATTTGCCTAGCTGATTTCTCTAGTGCTTTTCATAAGCAGTAAACTTACTTAAAATCTTTTTTTTTTTTTTTTTTTTAATAAATTGCATGGTTTAACATTTTATTTCTCATGACTGGTAAAAGGGCCACCTACTGGGCTGTTTTATTATTTGAAAAAAACTGCAAAATTAGTTTTTTACTAGATAATGAAATATATATTTTAATTTCTAAGCATTGATTAGCAACATCTGTATGTTTCACAATGTACAGGAGGAAATTCCAGGGACAGGAGCAGCCCTACAGCCTATGTCAGACTGTCTCATCCTTGGAGCAAATGAGAAACTGTCCTTACAATACTTTAAGTGTCAGTAGTACACAGCCTGCATGTGACTTGCTGGGGCAGAAGCGGTGATTGTGCCGTGCCGGATTACTAGGAGCTCAGGGTGCATTATATAACAATGAGCACAAAACTGTCTTTGTCACATCACTAAAAATCGATGCAATAGACTGAAAGGAGATGGTCTGCACTGGTTCAGGATGAGGAGTAGCTGAATGCAAGTCTGCCACTGCCTGACAAACAGCTCTCATTTCACTCTGAGCAGGGCAGCTCTGCACCAAATCTCCCAGGCTCCCTTTTGAATTAATACTGTGGTGGGTTGGTTGTTGGTTGTTTTTCCTCCAGGAATCAATCTATTTATTTTTTCTGCTTTTCTAATGCATTTTTTTTCAGGTGGAAATGGACAGCACTGGAGAGTGGGGAGTGTGTTTAGTCCCAGGACAGGGAGTTGGCAGACTGCAGCTTTGCAAACTTCCCACAGTGGAGTCCCAGTTTGCGTCTCCTTGGTTTGAAAGGGCCCTGCCTGTGAGCAATGGGGCAGCTTATCCACAGCATCCCTTTCAAGCTTCCATTGCTCTGGGATCCCATTGAGATTCTGGGGGAGGAGGGGTTCTGTGGTGGTCATAGGAGGTTCTGCAGACCTTGCAGGGAGCTCGCTGCCATGCACCAGGGGTGGCATGGGAGAAAGCACAAAGCGCTCGCGAGAAAGTTTGCCAAACGAGCACTAAAGGCTGGGACTAGTGGAGTGCAGATCAGGCTGAAGGCCAATACATGAAGGCCAATACTTCCTGCTTGATGTGGCGGAGGAAGGTTTCATGTTCCCAGTTATTATTGAACAAAGTTATGTGGAAATGGTGAAATTACAGGTGCAAAGATTTGGATCCCCCCTCCCCCTCGGACTCATCCAGTCCCCAAAGGCTCCATCCTCCACAACCCAAGAAGTGCCCATAGTATCTCTGCTGTGTTTAATATCTGCCTCCTGTGGGATTTTTATACCTTCCTCAGAGGTATCTTCTGTTGGACACTGTCAGAGACAGGATGGTGATCTAAATAGATCATGGTTCTGAGCCAGGCTGACGATCTCCACGTTACTCTGGGAGGATGCCAGCATAACCACAAAGAGATGCAGGTCTATTGGGAACCCTTCTGGAGCATCTATTAAAAGCAGATAATTTTGTGCGCTGCTTCCAAGTACAAAGAATGCACCGTTTCTTGGATCCCGTTCTCTGTGGTAAATTATGAAAGAATTTGGTGTAAAGCTGTAACCACTGCTGAGCGGACACCTCTGTATACATGCTTTCCAAAGGTCTCTGTAACAAAAGCATTCAGATATGCTGCAGGGCGTTGGAGCCAGCTCACTGTATTCTTTAATAGCTTAACATTTTTTATACAAGCATCCATTATTGAAATTGATCATGAAGTTTTAAAGGCATCACATCCTGTATCACTTAATTATATCACTTGCTTTGTAGCCTTTGCAGAAAGGCAGTCATGTTCGCCTGGTGCTTGTGCTGTTACCTGCCAAAGCTGAAGCAAATCCCTTTGACTTATCCACTTAAAAAGCATCCATCACCATGAACACTCACACATTAGTCTGTGGCATCATTTGAACAATGATGCTTTGTGTTTACAGGGCATCTTCCATGGGAGACTCTTAAACCTGCCACACAGGGGTGTTGTACAGATGAACTTGTTCATTAGTAAGATTTTCAAAAGTGCCAAAGTGATCTTGTCTTCTGATAGGGGCCAATGCCAGATGTTCGAGAGGGAATTAAGAGATCAGGTAATCATCAAATGATCTATCCCGTCGGCCATTCCCAGCCTGTGGCAAACAGCAATCCCTGCTCATGGGCCACTTTCCAGTCCTAAGAAATAAGTCTTGAGATCAATGAGACTTAAAAGAATGCTTCAGGAAGGAGGGGCAGAAACAAGGGAAGCCTTAGCTGACTGTCTCAGACATATTATTGCTCAGCCCTGGTGGTGATTTAACCAAGTACCAACCATTTATTTCATGTTTGTAAAGCAATTTGAGATTTCATGATGGAAGATGCTGTGTAAGAGCAAAGTATTGCTGGGCATAATCTGGAGATAGCCTATAGCCCCTGCTTTTACACATCCCCATTGTAGGTCAGCCAAGAAATGTTTTAATTGGAACCACCGTGTCCACATCGCTTGCATCAGGGAGGAGTCAGGAGCAGAGCAGAGATGGAATTTGGAGCTCTCTCTCTTTCTGTGTTCTTCCTTTCTGTTTCTCCTCATATCTGTTCTAAGGAGGTGATCTTGACATTCAATTCACAAGAGACAGGTCAGCATTGCCAGTGGGAGTAATGGGCTTGTGAACACAAATAGGTGGAACTGTCTGGAGGGGGCGGGGGAGAGGAAGTAGAATAGTCTAGGAGAGATACAATCACCTTTTAAAAGAAATCACTTTCAAGGTTCCAGGGACTATAAATAACAGCCTTGATTGCTCTCTGGTTTCACTTGGGTAGCATTGGATCACTACTGCAACCAGGAGAGGGTTCTCATTATTACATGACTTTTCACCATCAGGCAGCAGTCTAAAACTAGGACTCTTTATCTTTTTGACAACTTAATCTTTATTTGCCACAGACAACAATATACATAATTACAGCTCTTGACACATTGGAATATATCTGGAGCACTTCAGACATCCAGAGCAAAAGGGAAACAAAGCTTAAGACAATCAAACGCATCTTCCATGCTGCTTAAAAATAGCCACAAATTTGTTTAACATTACAGACCAACATTTTCACAGTTAAGTGTCTGATCTTCATTATCAACCATAAAATCCATGTGTTGGCACCTACAATTAAAGGATTTTCAGAAATCCTGAGCACCCTGGCACCCATTGATTTCAATAGGAGCTTTCACCGCTCAGCAACGTTTTGAGTAGATGGAAGGAAGCAGTGGAGAAAGGGCTTAATAATTGCAGTATTTCAAAGGTGGGCCTGGTTCGGGACTGTGTAACGCCAGTGAAATTACCACTGTTTTTCCCCTGCAATCAGAATCATTCCTGGCATGTTTAAATATCACAGCCGTCTATGATTAAAAGCAAACCTCATCCTCACTCTGGGGTTTTAGCAAAGATGGGTAGCTGGGAAATGTATCTATGATAGAACTATTCTGATGTGATTAAGGTTTCTTTCTGATGTGTAGCTATTTGGACACCAAAGCAGAAACAGTTCACTATCATCATCAAAGTCAGGAACATCCCACTTGAAGCATGTATATCCCTAACAGGCAAACTTTTCCCTTCCTCTCCATTAGTCAGTGTCTTCTCATTGCCCCAGGAGGGTGTATTATTCAGCAAGATGCTGTCTGCTGCCCTGAGCTGCCAGCAGAATCCAGCACAGGCATCAATGACCTCTTATCAATGTAGCACAAAAGGAAGCTCTGTCAGAAATATCCACTCTCAACAAAGCCAAGATTTTCCAGAGCCATGTCCCATCCTCCATCCTTTAAGAGCATTTCTAATATAATATTGTTTTAGTCTGTCCACCACCCTAGCTCATTCAGTAAGGATATTCACATTTGCAGCTAGATAGGTTTCCAGTCTAAGCTTGCCCATGGGAAAAGGAAAGGGTAGGTAAATTTAGGCAGGTGGTTTTGCATGTGAAAGACATGAAAAAATCCATGCACATCAGACCCAGCATTAATGCCTTGGTGACATATGATGCCATTTCTGAAGTCCACCATTTTTGGTGTGTCTCATTTTTTTTGCTCTTTTTTTATTTATATGCAAATGAAAGGAGTCGAATGTCAGCTTCATGAGAAACATTCCCTGACTTGGACTGTGGCAGTGTCAGTTATGTGACAGAAATATTTAACGTAGGCTAACATCAGCTAACTTGAATGTTACCCCCTGAGCCATTTGCTTCCTATTCATATGGCACTGCATAATGAGATTCATCAAGTACTTCAGCCAGAGGAGCTGCTATTTGGTTCTCTTTAAGCTGTGGAAAGCAGTCAAATTGATATAACAGCCACAAAATTAGCAAGGAAGACTTGGCGGCCTGCCAGCATCAGTCAGTCTCCCAGTACGTAATCCTACCTAAAGTAACTCTATGAAGCCACGCCAAAAAGTAGACAGAGGGTCTGACCTGGGCTCTCCATCACCAGTGACACCAGTGCCTTCAGCGTAGTTATCCCTGATTTACACTGCAGTAGGGACAATCAGAATTGCACCTAGAACGGTTGCTTCCACTTTTATTGAAAAAATAAAACAATGGGCCAGCTCCTGGAGTCCCGCAGAACTGCACACCCACATCACAGGTCAGGGAACAGAAGCAGATGCAAAGGTGACCTGGTAAGCCCCAGGATGCTCTGGTGTGCAGGGCTAATCCCAGGTGTAACCTGCATCAACAGTAGCTGTGGCAGAATGAACCAAATTCAGGGTCCTTTATTTTAGGGTCATGCCTAGAGATCAAGGCCCCATTGTGCCGGGCACTTCACAGTCACATATTCAGAGACAGTCCCTGCCTCAGAGAGTTTACAATCTAAACAGACAAAGGGTGAGAGGGGAAAGAGGCACCCAGGGGTGAATGACTTGCACAACAGGGACCTTGCACAACAGAGCCAGGCAGGGAATAGAACTATCTTCCAATGGCTCTAGTCACTAGACCACCCTGCCTCTCCCTAACATCACTCCTCTATTGCTGTATCTGCCGCTAAATGCCTCCCACCTGGAGGTGGAAGGAATAAATCGGCTCCAATGGCTGTTTATGCTCCAGGCCTTAGAAACATTAACCATTAAATCTTCTTAAAAGGGAACATCCAGAGCAAGTGAGGCTTTCACACCAAACACAGTCTAGCAACTAATGGGTAAACAGAGATCCTGTGGTCCCAAAAGGTGATAAAACCGGAGCATCATTGACTCTGTAAAATAAAACCTTACCAGTTGTTTTAGAAAAGGCAAATCAAACACCATAGGGGCCTGTTTGGGGGAGTGCATGTTGCAGAGGATGGGGTAAATTGATGTGTGCTTGTTGTACACAGCCACATCATAGAAAGCTGCAATGTGAGCCTTGATATCATCTCCTATTCAATAGAGATGCCAGCAACATTGGCAGGAACTACACCTGTTGATAAATGACCTACATAAAAACTACCTGTTGTGACTCTAAAAGAAATCTAATTAAGGCGGCACCTCAGGGGTTTATCAGTTGCCAGTTTTGTTGTTAAAATGGCTACACTTATTACCTTTCATTGTTCCTTTATTGAAGATCTGGATATTAAAACTGTGTTCTTGTTACATTCATATTTTTGTCCAAGTCCTGGGCAAGGCTCCCAATGCTACACTCCAAGATGGTTTGGAAATTGTTTCTAAAAGCTTTGTACCATGTTTCCCAAGGAATAGCCAGTGACAGTTATCTGCCCCCTTAGTGCAGCAGCCTTCTCTGCTGGCCCCAGCATCAGCTCTCTCCAAAACGCTCTGATGTGACGCTCTCAGCTTTGTTGAGGGCTGAGTGTATCTATTGCACCCTCCAGCACTGGCTTTGGCGGCGCCTGGGTGCTGAGGAGGTTCGACTGGATAGCTTTAGTCCTGGTTTATAAGAACAAAAGGCCCAGATTCTCACCCGCAACGCAGCCACTTTATGCCATTCACTGGCCACGGTGATCCCTGGGGGGAAATCACCTGGTGTATGGCCTGTTTATGCAGTCCCACACCATTCCCCTTGCAGCCCTCAGCAGGGGGTGGGCTGGGAACGGCAGAGGGTATGGCGGGAGTGTGAAAGGTAATGGCCAGAGTACTCGGCAATTTGGCTGTTGTGTAGGCATCCTGGATAAGGCTACTGTAAATTAGAACAGCACCCACCCGGGGCTGCTCATAGACTCATAGCCTATAAGGTCAGAAGGGACCATTATAATTATCTGGTCTGACCTCCTGCACAACACAGACCCCAGGAACGCCCCCCCCCCCCCCCCCCCCCGCCCCCAACTCCGGTACTAGACCCCTAACTTAAGACTGACTCACTGAAGTCCTCAAATAATGATTTAAAGACTTCAAGGTACAGAGAATCCACCAGCAAGTGACCCGTGCCCCCTGCTGCAGAGGAAGATGAAAAAACCCACAGGGCCTCTGCCAATCTGTCCTGAGGGAAAATTCCTTCCTGACCCCAGATATGGCAATCAGCTAAGCCCTGAGCATGTGGGCAAGACTCACCAGCCAGACACCCCCAGATAGAATTCTCTGTAGTAACTCAGAACCCAGCCCCTCTACGCTCTAGCTTATGCGGAGGCTACTTTGTCCCCCTGAGCAGCCTGCAGTCCATGAGGCACAAATGTGGCCTGTGCCTTCTGAGCTCAGCATCAGCCCCAAGGTTATTCTCCAATAACCTCATCTGTGGGCTCTTTGTGGCATTCCTAGAAGAGAGTCTCAGGCCCTGATTCTGATCCAGTGTTGGTTTTGTGCCAGCAAAATCCCATTGACATCAGTGGAGTTAATCATGATTAATTTTAGCATAGTCAAGCCCTCAAAGTGTAATATACAAAGGGCCCAATTTCTCTCACACCCATGCCGTGCCTCCAGTAGAGCTATTCCTGATTTATACTGGCCTAGGTAAGAGGAGCCCCAAACTGTGTGTGTTGCACAGAAGCACATACTCTAGATACCAGTTAAATACTGTGCTTACTAACACAATGAAAGTTGTATGTCATGGCATGAAAAGTAGATACAGCAATAACCTTTCCATGTGCATATTAAACTGATGGGATTGCAGCAGCACTAGAGGATAAAAGCTCTCTTAATTCTTTGATCCTTAGCCAGTGCTGAGTACTGCCAAGTAACTTTACATGGCGTACATTGTAGCATAAAACTGCCTGTGACAACAAGATATTCACTTTAGGCTCTGATAACTTAATTATGATTCCACCAACTTTCTGCACCATGCAAATGAGTGAGATTACATTTCCCCACATAACTGTTCTGCAGCCCTGTGGATTTGGTGTCACACATCTAACCTAATTACATTTCTTGTGCACTGAGCATTCAGGGGACCTGCTCCCAGAGTGCTGGGGGAAAGCTGAACGCCATAGCCCCGTGACAGCGGTACATTATTCTCTTCTTTCTCTGGAGGAGGAGCTGTGACTAAATCACACATGCATCACTGGATTGGTTCACAGGCTAGTTTTTAAAATCCATTCTTGTTTAGATGCAAGTTTTCTGTGAGGTCCCTCAACTGTCCCTCGTTAGCAGAGACCAGCCTTATTTTAGACCCAAACCTGTCTCCGCCCTATGCAGATCTGCTATGAAAATATCCTGTCTTCTTCAGTGTAAATCATGACATTAGGCACGCTGAAAGTCACATACTAAACACAAACCATCATTACTCTGGACCATCTCTGAACAATCGTGCTGACTGGGGTTGGATTCCTACATTGATGTAGAGTCAAAGACTCCAGGTCACATTGCCTTCACCCCCAACCCATCTAGCCACATACAAATTTGATTTTTCTAATCCAACACCTGCTTTACTTTAAAATGCTGATCTCTCTTCCTCCATTTCATTTCCCTTTGTCACCTATAGAATGTATCCAATTCTTGATGCGGATTTGGCATACACTGTACAGTTCTGGATAAAGCACTAGAAAATACACTGCAGGAGGGAATCCTGCATTTGTCCTTTCTCCTCTGACTACAGTTGTCAATAGTTCTAGTAGAAATTACATTTTTGTGTGGTCTTCTAAATATAGATACCTTTTTTTCTTTTTTGTAGGGAGAGGTTAATTTTAGCTTTGATAACTAGTTGTTTACATTTAATGTTTCTATTACTCAGGCAGAGCTTCTTCAGAACATACAGAAAGATAATATTAATTAATTATTGCTTATTAGCCCCCAAAGAGAAAATAAGGGGACATGAAATTCTAATTGCATCACTTGAGGAGTGTTAGGTTTTCATATTCATCATGATGGGCTCAAACCTGCTGTGACATTTTGCTTTCTGCTCTTTGCTTATTTTTGGTTTGCTTACAGGGAGTATATGTGTGTGGGAGTGGGAGGAGGGGGATATGCAACAGAAATAGCAGAAAAACGCAGAAATCCTGCTACAAATTCTGAAATGCGTTCAAATAGGTGAACATAGCCACAGACATTTGAGTTAGAAAAGCAGAGTCCTAGTCTGTGGGAGGGTTTGAAAGTTTGTCTTTTTAGATTCATCATTCTGGAAGTAGTTGCTATGGTAACAGGGCAATATACATATTTTTTAAAAAACATTTCCAACTTTTTCCTAGGAAACCAAGCGGAAAGCAGTGTCTTCATCTCCCCTTTCTTTCTTGCATTCAGACTATGATGAGTAAAACATCCTAAAAAGGAGACAGTATAAATATCACCAGAGGACGCCAGTTTTGTGAGTTCTTTGAATGCTTGATTCCCAAGGATGATTGGATTATAATGGGGCCGGGATGCCTTCAGTAATACACAGTGTCCTACAGGGAAGCATTGCTATGGCAAAGCTGATAACGACCTGCCCTAGATTTTGAGAGTCTGGGCTATATATGCCATATGTCTAAGACAGAAAAGAATTTGATAAGGATCCAGTCTGAAGAAGATTAACTCTGTTGGATGCAACTAAAAAGCTACAATGAAGGTAGAATTGTTTACTACATGACAGTACAGAAGCAGCAAAGAGCCTGTGAACAAGCAACATTTCCACCCCCCTTTTTTTCCACCCCCTACTTTTTCACAGACAAACACTTGCCTCCTTCCTAGGTTTGCCTTTAGTTTTAATGAAATCACACAGCCCCAAAGCAGGACTATTCTTACCAACAGAATAGGACCCATCCTAGCCAGGCTTCAGAGAGCCATTTCCCCTTCAACAGCCCTGAACTGGGGCTAGAGAAACAAAACTGGTCTGATTTCCAGGATGAATCAGCAGGATAGCCCTGCATCTCCCCACGGAATCTTAAATTTTGACATTTAGTCACAAGATTGCAGTGGAAACAATGCTGCTTCTCTCTGCAACAGCCATTTATTGAGATAGTAAAGGGCTGACATAGGCAGATTTATTCTGCTCTTTGGGCCATGTGCTACCTTTGGTCTCCTTCAACCAGAAAGCCATATGTCTGGGGTTTTTGATGGCTCACAATATGCGCTATTTTCCCCACACCTCCTTTCCCCATTGAAGTCTCTGCATGGAAAGGAAGAATCAGGCTACGGAGGGAGGAGCTGAGCGCTGGCTGAGTTCCCTAGTGTCATGGAAGTGGTTAAGGCAAAGGATTGGGAATCTGGAGTCATGGCTTCTATTCTTGGCTCTGGAGAAAGCTACCTGTGAGACTATGGCAAGTCAACTCACTTCCCTTTGCTCTGCCTTAGTTCCCCAACTGTAGCAGATGCCTTACACAGAGCTGTGTGGCTTAGTGGATAGAGCACTGGCCTGGCATTCAGGAGACTTGTGTTCTCTACCCCTGACCTGCTGAGTGATGTTGGGCAAGTCACTTCCCCTCCCTGTGCCTCAGTTTCCCCTCTGTAAATTGGGGGCAATGTTACTGAGCTCTTTTGGATGAAAAGAGCTCGGGATGATTATTCTCATCTCCTCATAGGGGTGAGGTTTGAGAGTCAGAGACTGCAGCAGTGGGAGCCACAGAAACAACTGTGAATAAAACATAAGAGACCCGAAGAAGAGCGCTGTGTGGCTCGAACGCTTGTCTCTCACCCACAAAAGTTAGACCAATAAAAGATACCACATCCCCCAGTACAAAAGGTCATTCCTGTCCTGCCCCCACATTCACTCACCCCTGCGAGTTACTGTTGAGCCAGCTGGGTCTGTGAATTTTGGGGACGGGGCAAACCTCACCCTCTCCTCAAGTGGGAGGAGACCAAGGGCAGTCCTCAAGACAAAGCGCCTCTGTCAGCCTGCTTAGGGAGAGCAGCGCAGCTGGGTGACCTCCCTGCTTGATCTAAGAGAGCTCTTGACACTGCAGCCAGGGAGACTGAAAGGGAGGAGATGCTGCCAGGGCCTAGCTAAGGCGGGAAGAGCAGGGGGAAGTGTCACAGCACAAGCCACAGAACAGGGGGAGTAGGGGCTAGAAAGGGATGTTGCTCCCCCTAGCCCTAGTTCTAGCCAAGGCAGAGGAGAGGGAAGGGGAATCTCTCCTCTGCCTTCATTGCAGGATGGAGAGCAGCCCTCCGCTGCCTTTACCCTGTGTGACTAGACTCTGTGAAATCATCCGAAGTGTTTATAAATGTGCACCTCGTGCTTATGACAGGAGCTGCAGTGCCCCTGGCGGCGCTTGATGTTCTCTGGGTTGTATTCATTGGGGTTTTACTGCAATACAACCTCATTTGCCTGTTTCAGGTATTGGCACCTTTGAGACGAATGGCAATTCTGTATCATCCGGGACATCCAGCAGGGCAAAAGCCAGCAAAATAAACTCCCAGTTAGTCTCCTGCCTTCAGGGATGGCAGGAGCAAGTAAGCTGCCATTTTAATGACTGCATTAAGAATTTAACATAGCCCCAGTGTATTTAGGCCCAAGCAGGTCCTTGCTTTGCAGAAAAGAAACAACATCATGTCTTGCACATATTTGTAACACGGCAGAGGATTGATCAAGTTGTGTGCTCCTCTGGCAGCACATAAATGATTCATCTCATCTGTCCAGAACCAGGGCAGGCAGTGAACTACTAACGACACAGCCATCACTGTGGTACCAAACTGTCGGAGCAAGTGAATTACCTCCTCCCCAAACACACCGTTAAGGATTTGGGCTAACAATAATGATAGCTTAATAGACTAGTCATTCCCTCACCTCAGCTCCCTGGCAGCAGTGTGGTTAGATGACTGACTGGGAAGTTAATAGGAACACATTTGTTATTTTTTGTGGTCCTTGACAGCATGGTATGGAAAGGGAGACGCTCAGGACAGTTCTCCGATCTTTTGGGAAATGTTCAGCTTCGGCATCTTATGGTCTTGTTACCTTTTAAGCAGACGCATTGGTTCCCATGACTGACATAATGACAGATTATTGTTCTTGTCAGACTCTTCTTTCTCAGAGGCTGCATCCATAAGCAGCTTGTCACTAGGCCATTACAATATGGATTTATTTATTTCGGTGCTACTTGTCTTCCGAAATACAGATCATTACTGTTTAATGCCGGAGTATAAATTTCCTTCCAGGCCTGATTTCTCTTTGTTAAATAATAATAAAGAAGAGTGCTAATGCATAACTCAGTGACCCGGCTTTGCAAATCAGTCACCTCTGTATGGAGGTTGAGGAGTGTCCCTGTTAGAAGGATCAAAGCTCTGGTTTGGCACGCAAAATGCAAATCCCTCCCCAATGAGTCAAGCAAAACAATGCAGTTTGCTTTCATGGTATTTTATTTTTCACCCATTTTTAATGGCTTCACCCTCATCTCACAGCAGCAAAACTTCACTGTTGTCAGAGGATCCAGCCTGATGCAAGAGAAGTCAGAATCAAGCTTGTAATCTGCACTGAATTTGTTTTATTTTAATTACTGCCACTGGCCTGGGATAGTTGTAGTAGCCCGGAAACCCATTCAAGCTACACTCTTAAAATGTAGGGCTTTTTAAATAAAGGATGTTTGAATGAAATTTTGAAATACTATTAAAATTGGTGATATGAGTCATATCACCAGGTTGCCAATAGCTAGTAAATTTACCCTCTCTGGAGACATAAAGCAAAAAGAAGACCATGTCTGTAAAATACCAGGGCAATTTATAAACCCACTTTCTAACATAAGAGAATTCTCTGAACTTTTAGCTCTTTGAATATACAGCCTGGATTTAGACAGTGTTACTGGACGGTTGGAGGTGGAATCTGTTAGACTGACATACAGAGCTATAAAGAGGAGGAAGCCACGCCTGTAAAAGTCCATATCCAGGACTACCAATGAAAGGGGAGGGTGGGATATTAGCTACTGGGATGAGCCCAAACTAAATCTCCATAGCCCAACACCATTCACTTTGCAGAAGGGTGGATCTTTGGGAGAGAGAGCTGTCTTTTTGTTCTGCATTTGTACAGCGCCTTGCACAAAGGGGGTTCTGTCCATGGTGCGGCACCGCAATAACACAAATAATAAATAATAGTAATCTGAATCCAACCTTTGCTTCTTGGGGCCTAATCCCAATGAAAGGCCATTGTAAAGACGATGTGAGGGAAACTTGTCACTGTCTGTTACTCACAGTTTGTTGCGGTGCCCCGGCCACTAGAAGTGACTCAGTGCTGCTGTGAACCCTGAAGCCTTCTTTGCTCTGGAAAAAAAATCATGCTGCATATTTTACATGATAAAAGAAGCAGCCTCAACTTGTATTCAGAGATTAGTTGTCACCAATTCCTGCAAATAAATATTAAAGTTAGCTGAAGGGCAGCTGATTTACTCCAGAGGAAAGAGCTATATTCCCTGGCCTGAAGTGACACTGCAAAATTCACTAATTACTTCACAAGTGATAAATTATCAGTTGATTAATCTACTTTAAAGTCTTTCCAGAAGGTTTTTTTCACAGGGCTAGCTGTGTGCGTGTGTGTGCTAAATATGAATATCTGGATAGGAGCCATGTGCAGGAGATAAAAGCAGCCTGAGAATTCCCTCACATGCTGAACAGGTTCCTATCCACAGCCCACACTGCCAGGATCTCATCAACTTGTTTGCTCAGATGCCTCTCACAAAGACAGGATTTCCCTGCTACTTCTGTTGAGTTAACAGCTCTCCCTGTTCATAAAGCCAGAGATATTAACAGGCAATTACTTTCCCTTTTCTCCCAACCTATGGGCTGGATCCTCAGCTGGTGTACGTAGATGTACCTCCACCAGTGCTGTCAGAGGAGCAACCTCTGCCCTAAGTGCCAGGGCTATAGTGTGTCTTTTGCTGGAAGGGACCGCGGGTGGCATTGCACAGACAGCAATCCCCACAGGCGTCGTACAGGCTCAGTGCCACCGGCTGAGCTCACACATGAGTGGCAATGGCTAAAGTCTTTACAGAGGTGCAGCAGGCATCCCACCACTCTCCTGATTCCTGAGCGTGAGAGGTGGACTCTGCCCTCTCCAGTCCAGTCTCGTTTGGGATTGGAGGAGACCGGTGGAACTGACACCTACCCACCTATCCCCGGATGGTGTGCAACGGGCAGGGTTTTGTTTGCTCACTGTGCAGGTGTGCAAGCAGGTCCAGGGCTCCCCTTTGTGCCCCTCACACAGCGAAAGCCAGAATCGGGCCCATGTTGGGTACATAATGGGTCTGGCTCGTTTTCTTTCACCTCTGACTGTTGCTTTGCTTTTGTATCTTAATGGCAGTTGGGAATCTGTACCCACACTAAAGTAGCCATTCATCCTCCTCTCCCATCTGGGGAAGGTCTCTAACTGCATGTTGGTCAGATTACATGGACCCAGTTAACTCAATAAAGCCTTCACGTAACACAATAACGTGTGCAATAGAAATGCCTAGAGAGCCAGGGGCAGACAGACTGCACCCAGGCAGCGTGTATGGACCAACCCAAACCTGCAACATGCCCTGAAAGGAACCTTACCTCATGAAGGCATGACATGGTTAAAGGAGAAATTCCGAGGGATCCATCCACTACTAGGATACGAAAGATGGATACCCCATTCCCTGGAGACTGCTGCAACACCTGGGCACAATTAAGGACAGCGTTTCAGCTGTAACTCTGAATCTCCTTACTTAAATGGATTTATGAGAGAGCCAGGTGCGAAGTGTAGTCAGCATTTCACTAATGGTACTTTCAAAAGTGTCTTCTTTATTGCAGCATCTCAGAAAACAAGGACCGGAAAATTCCCGCTGCACATGTCTTCTGCATATCTGCCCAGTCCTTCCACCACCGAGACAGCTGCTGGCTCTGGAGACACATGATCCTACCTCAGCGGTCCAGGCACCTCTGTACGGCCATTGCAGCATGACAGTGAGGGCATGGCTGGTTTCCATCAAACCGTTTTAAGACACCTCACCTCTAACTTGCCTATTTCTTACATATAAAAGCGCCGATTTGGAAAGGGGAAAGAAAGCCAACTTAGCACTGCTAGAATTCTTTTTAACCGGAACACTTGAATACCTAATTCTTAGGGCTGGTAAATGATTTTCATCACAAGTGTTTTTCAATTAAAGTGGGGTTTTCACCAAAATGTTTTTTTTTTTTTTTTTTTTTGCAAAAACTATCCAGTTTCCCTGAAAAGTTTTGACATTTTGTTTTTTTTAAAAAAACAACAACCTGAAATCTCAGTTTTCAGCCAAAAACATAGGTGCTGGAACTAGGGGGCAGGGGATGCTGCCGGACCTCCGGCTTGAAGTGGTTTCCATCATATACGGGTTTACAGTTTGGTTCAATGGCTCTCAGCACCCTTACTATAAAAATTGTTCCAGTGCTCCAAAAATGTTCGTTCTTTCCAGGGAAACATTTCTTAAAATCACAGAAAATTTCAACAAAAATATCTGAGTTTTTTGGTTGTTTTCATACAGTTTTCCATAGGGAAAAAGAACCATTTTCCAAACAGCTCTGCTATTGCTCACCTAGAGTGACTCTCTAGGTCTCCCATCAGAGTGAACAAATTCCTGAGATGAGTAGGGATTCTTTGATTAACTCTGGAAGCCTCTATAAAAATTATTTACAAACTTATTTCATCCTCTCCAGTCTAGAAATCTCATGCCAGTGGGATTTCTTGCAAGATTTCCAGTTCTTCTTGCCAGCTAGGTAGAATACCAAAAGAAAAGCCTATCATTCAGTATTTGCCCTTCTCTTAAACCACTTCAGGAAATGTGAAGGGAGGAATGAGCTAACAGACATTTTAAAAATCAGGGCTCAGTTCACATTTTAGGCAAACATTTGGCTCTTAACATCTTTGAAAAGTGTCACACACACACACACACACACTCACCCCTACTCTTTATGTTGCTGGACTGATTTTTCATACTTGGGATTTGACTGCATTATATGAGCAATGGTGTGGATTATATTGTGCAATGGGGATGGAAGGGAAGGTGAGTAGATGGCTACATAGAGAGGAATATCTCTGGTACCTAATGTTTGGGAGAGCAAGTTCTGTTGGTGAAAACTGTCCCTATGGGGATATGGAACCTGCTACATTCGCTCCAAGGAATTTTTAATGAAAATACTAAAGATGGTGGAATTTGTTTCACCCCTGAATTACTACATAAGTTGCTAAAGACACTGCATACAGGTGCGTGCTATTCTGCTGCTGTTTCCAGATGTCTGTGCTATTTCAACTGAGGTAGCAAGAGGCCAGCAGTGGGGCAGAATTTTCCCAAGCTGTCTCACATGATACCCTAGTTGACATGCTCCCATGACTCAGTTTAACATCGGAAGTGGATCTGAAAGACGATAATAGAAGCAAGTCCGCAATGGGAAATGATTTATCACCATGGACAGCTTGGGAATATACTGGATGGCAGAAACTGTGCTACATCACAGATGTCTTCATTTAGGGCTGTAACTTCACCAAACAAGCCATTTCCACAATTTAAATCTTTCAGATTTTACTCTTGGGGATCCTGTGGAAAAGCAAGGATAGTAAATTTAAAAAACTGCCTGCTCTGCTCCCTGGATGGTGCTTGTTTTGCAAATAAATTCTTACTGGTACATTTAGGGTCAGAATTGCAGAGAAGTGGGAGCTCATCATTCAGTTTTGGTTTCTTTCCCTTGAATCTGAAGTAGGTAACCAGAAAGACCTAATTCTGCAGCTTCAAGGGAAGGAGTCTCAGCTTCCCAAACTCACTTCTTGGAATATGTAAGTCAGGGGCCAGTCATGTCCCAGTCTTTGTAAGAACCACCAGTTTCTAGGCCTCGCTCCAGAAGGAATGATTTTCTGCAATTACACTGCCTTGCACTGAGCTCCAGTGTAAATTAAGTCCAGAGGGGTAGCCGTGTTAGTCTGTATACAGCAAAGACAACGAGAGTTCTGTGGCACTTTCCATTCAGCTCAGCAGGGGAATGGGAGGTGCACACCGGAAGGGAGGAAAAGCAGGAATTCATCATGACTCTTGAATCAGAGACAATCGACTCTGGGTAATATACAGGGACAAAGAGACATTTTAGTTATCCTTCACCTGAAGAGACAAGGAAAAGCACTTTAAACTCTATGTTGGATCCTGGCTAAGAGCTGGCCAGCCATGTTGGGAGAAAGATCTTAGTGAGAAAACTTACTTGGAACTCCAATTTCTTGTTATGTTTTAGTCTTAGAAGCAGATGATTGTCTGTCACCATCTTTGCCTCAATTCCGGTTGCGTGTTATCACTTCAACATCTGTTCTTTGTTCATCAACTTGATCTCGTTGTATTACCTAACCATCTGAGCGCAGTGTTTCAGACTGAAAGATACCAGCCCCAGCCACGCAGCCAGGCTGGTGCTGTAGACCATTTCTTTATGGGAGCAGGGAACTCGGCATGGTTCTGTGAGTGCTACTATGGGTGAGGCTGAGCACGGCACACGATGCAGCCTGGGGCAGATCTGGGGCTGGAGGGGCTGTTGCTGTCACCCTGCAAGGAGTAGCCAGGCCAGTGGAAGTCAGGCCACTGTGCTAGGAGCAGGCAGCGGGTGGCAGGGCTCTGAGCCAGAGCTGCACAGCACAGAAGCACGCAGGATTACCAGGCAGGCAGTGATAGAACCCCTGCCTGGTCTGGGTGACCCCCAAAGTGTCACTGGTGCCAGCCTGGTAACACTGCAGAACAGAGCCTCTGGCTTACGCTCAGGACAGGGACAGCAGGGGCCCAAGCAGGGCAAGCACCTCTCCACCTGATCTTGGGGGTAACCTTCTGGAGGATGAGTGGGGAGGTCAGTCTCCTTCCCCACTTGAACCTCTTTGATGAGACAGCCTGGAGGGGGGGAACACTAATCGGTGGCAATCAGGGTAACAGGCAGACTGGAAACAGAGATTTAGAGAGGAAAGACTCTATGTCGCACTGGTAACCCTATGAACCATCTAGTCCCCCAAAGACTTTTTAATTACAGCATTGTTAAGGTATTAGCGAGGCTGGCAATGAAAACTCTTCCCCTGCGTTGCTAAGGAGGAGCAGAAAGGAATCTGGCTGCAGAAGGCAAAGCAGGAGGCCAGCTTGCTGGAAGGACCGCTGATCACAGATGAATACCTGCTCAGGATATTGCCTAAGCTGTGCTACCTTTACAGAGATGGATCCACGAACGCAATTCCCTCTTCATGGAAGGGAATAAAGGCTGTGCTTTGCTGCCACTGTACAGACAATGCACGACAGATTTAATCACAGCAATTAAAAAACAAGGACCTCCAGAGGATAAGAAAATAAGGGAACATTGTGGGGAGTTGGGGGAAGGAAGGAGATTAAATTCCACACAACAGAAAAGAGGAATATTGTTTTTAACAACTATTCGATTAGCTGCCTGGGGGATGTTTTTTTTTTTAATATGCAAAATGTTCAGTGAGCTTCAAATGAAGTTTCATGGCAGCTTGATTTTTTTACTCCCATCTGTGCAATACTCCATTAAAATCAGCAGCTAAGCAACAACACTTCCTCCCTCTCCCTCCAATTAAGTTGCTGAACACTTTTTCTAAGCCTTTCTTTCCTCTTTTATTTGTATATGCAAGACAGAGAGGAAGATAATCCCTTGTGTTGCTCCTCATTATGGGGTGTGTGGGGGTGGAGGGAAAGTAAATTGTTCTCAAGGTGAAGTCAGTTTATTTATTTATTTAATTTAAGCACACGAGAAACACATTTTTTTGCCAATTAGATTTAAAATAGGGGTTAATGTTGAGACAATAATAGCAGCAATTATTATAAAGCAGTCAGAATTCCTGGTTTTCCCCTAAATGATCATAAGAGCTAGCGCAAATCTCCCTGCAGTTGTTAACCAGCCTGTCCAGGCAAAGAAGAAGACAATGGATTCAGGGAGAAATGAAAACAGAGCAAGAAAAGACTGGGCAAAACCTGAATTTAGTGGAATTTTTGAGTTTTATGTCATGCTATACAGCACTTTGGGAAAGCAAGAAATCTGGAAACCAGGTGAAAATCAGCAATGGAAATTAAATGTGTCTGGTTGGCCAGCTAGCAAAGTGGATTTCCACATGCCGTTTTCCTCTCTGGAATTCCTCTTGGTTTCACACATGGCACAAGTCAGAGCTGAAAACAACTTTGGAAGGGCTCGGTGAAGTGCATGGCAGAACTTCACTCACAGTTTGGAGGGACTGGGACACAGCCCAGGAGAAGTCCAAGGCTGGCAAAACAGGAGGCCCTGTAAGTCAAGAACCACATACATTGGCAGAGCAGTATGTGGCCCAGGTCTAGAGCCAAAGGAAGTGCTTGCAGGTCAGTCCTGAGGCAAACTAACAGGGCTATGGGAATGAGCTAGAAAAGATATGAAGGGAATATCCTCTAGCTTCTGGTTGTATAAGGAAGTCTCAGTTTGTATTTCCTAAACTCTCACACAAACAATAAAATTAAATAAACAGCGCAACAATCAAAGTAAAGAGAATTATTGAAGGAACAGAGGGAATGAGAAAAAAAAGGATGAAGAAAGAATATCCTTAACCTGAATATCTTGGTTCGCAAAATCTTTTAATGTATATTTCACTGGTATCTATTAATGCTGGAAAACCTTCCAAATGTCATAACGGATTCAGCAGCTGCTTGAATGAAGCCAAGACTTAAAAGTGGTTTTTTTTTAAAAAGGCTGAAATGTACAAAACCTCTTTTTTCTAAATTATGTAGCACTTTAAAAGATTAAGAGGACTACAAAAGACTGAAAGCCCCTAAGTTATCTGTAGCTAGAAAAAATATGAGCACAGAGAAGCAATGCTATAAACATTTTAGAACATCAAATAACAGAGATTGCATTGATTTTTATTTTTTTTGTCCTTTAGATTGAGATAAAACAGCCATTCTGTATGAGAGGAGAATAAAATATTTCATGGAAAAAGTTATTTGCAAAATTACCAAGCGAATCAGCAAAAAACAAAAAAACAAAAACAACTGTCTCTAGAATATTAGCATGAATATAAATTCTTTATGGCCCCAAACCAGCAAATATTAGGCATATGCTTAACTTTAGAGTCACTGATGTGCATCATCATTTGGAGAATCAGTGCCCATGATATAGCAATTGTCATATTCATCTTATTAATTAGAGATATAGGGGTCTGGTTGTCTCACTTGCAGAGTACAGAGTTTGTAACTCTGTTGCCTTTCATGGAGTTACTTTTGGTTTATGTTGGTATAAGCAAGATCAGAATCTGACCGATACTACATTTAAATACATTGGCCAACACTGAAGACACAACTGTTCCATAACTTCCCAGAATGCACTGCTTTCTAAAAAATCATAGGTAGATGTCAGCAATTTGCAAACTCAGGACTCAAGGAAGACATGGATAACTTTTTCTGGAGGTGAGAAAAACCAGAGTTGGTTTTGTTTCTGTAAAACCAGAATCAGGGAGAGTTTGGATTCATGTCCTGTTTCATTTGTGGGGGTTCTGAACATGGTTATGGTTTTGGCCTTTCCCTGCTATGTGCTAATTTACCATAAACACACAAAAGTCACTGCTGAAGCACTTAGGTCATATTTTTATTCTTCTACTCATTGCATTAGTTGCTGATATGCAATCTTTTCTCCTGCTTGCTGGCTTCTCTTCCTGCCCTGCACGGTTGCTGATATGTATACAGTACCATAGGTCAGCACAGAGCTTTCCAGGCAAACGATAAAAGGCAAGTTCCTTCCCTGAAGGTCTTCCAGTCTAAAGTTAGAATGAATGAACAGCACAAGTGGAGGCCCAGGCAAGACTACAGTTTAGAAAGAAAGTAGATGCATCCCTGATGGGATGTAGTTTACTGGGAGATGGAAGCTGAGGGTCCATCATGTCTTTTGAGTGAGTGACTCACATGGAACATCTAGGTATCTATCAGAGCATGTCTGAGAAATAAATTATATTATAGCGGAGGATCCAAGCTGATAGCCCTGGCACGGTTCCAAGAGGATATTTGAAATAGGAGATTGTGGGTCACTTGCATGCAACCGTAGGGAGGTCAGCACTGCAAAGGAAGGGAGACAGTGAGGCCATAAATCATGGAATCAAAGGTTTTGGGCTCTTCTGGGTTGTATTCTTTAGATTGGTCAAATGAAACTAAATCATGCAGATATTAAAATAAATATGGCACCATGAGCTGTCAGTTGTTGACGCAATCATGACAAATGCAACTTAACTGCTTTTTTTTTTCTTATTCTTCTTTAGCAGAACCTCATTCATTTTACAAAGAAAATGGATGGAATAGCCCATTAGCACAGAAACTTTTATTTCAGGGGCTTCACACAAAAGAGGTTGTCCTTTCAGATTGCCAGCCCCTTCGTTCAGATTGGCAAAGGCAGTGGAGTGTGTTCAGGGGTGTGGAGTGCAGGACATTTACACAGCTAAACTCTCCAAGGGCTTAGATTTCCTTCATTGGTGAAGCGAGATGCTTGGAGTTCACACAGACTGATACGTGAATTATCTGAACCAAAACTTTCCCATGTGCTTGCAGGGTGGCATCTGGGGGATACCTTAGCTATCACAGAATTACTCCATCCAGCGGTCAGTGTTACTGAGCATGTATGTCTTGCATATTATCACAGCCAGCATTTCCTTACTGGCTTCCCAGGTGAGGATGCCTGCAAAGTGGTTTGAAGAATCAGGACTAAGCACTATTGCTAACATATACCCTGCGTGTCCTGCATTATTTCCTGTGATTGCACCTTTAGGCTATACGCTATCTTGTGCAAGGGCTTGCTTAGCAGAGTCTGCTGTACTGAGCTGTGCACAGTGACAATACCATACAGTGACTGACTCCGGTCAGCCCGCTCTGTTATATCATTTCCTGTTCCTGAAACCCTTAAAGGTGCAGCTGTCGGTCACTGTAGAACATTCCCTTTACACCAGCTCCTAGCATACTTGGTATTGCCTGGCCTGTAGATTCCACTGTCTGTTCCTACTTTTTTCTGTGAAGAATCCATTCAGCTTGAGACTCTGCAGAGTGTGTCTACTGGGAAGTGTGCTCTCAGTAATAATGCAGTGCAAATGAGAGTGAGAGTGGCTTTCCCTTTTTATATCTAATCACAGCAGGGAAAATTATAGCTGTCCTGAAACAAATCTTTATATTTTTCTCTGCCTAGCTTCCAGGAGGACCTCATGTCCAATAGACTGTTGTTTGACAACATGAACTTTTAGTGAATCCTTAAGCAAGGCAGTGGTGCAGATTGATGCGTATTTAGATAAAAAACAGTGTATCACTAGCCTAAAGGTGAACATGTGCCAATCCGTCTTCTTCATTTGATGGAATTAAATGCACAAAGCTGGGTGTATTACATGGAAATCAATAAAACCTCAGTGCAAAGAAGAAATATGTTACCATTTGACCCACGCAGGCTGGACTCCAACTGCTTAAACTCTAAGCCCCTTAGTTTTAACAACATTTGAGGTTGTCTGTTTTTAATCTTTGCAAATAATGACAGATGCCCCAATAAAGTATCATTCACAGCAAGAAGCCAAACCATGTCAGCGTTAGGAAAGCATCACTACGAGGAACAAGAGAAGCCTCTCCTCTTGGGAGGGAGAGTAGTGGCCTCTCCATCACTCCACAAGTCTAAAAGGATGCCTTCTTTTTTTCAGGCTCCATCAACTAGCCGTTGCTGTGACTGCCCACTTGGTCAATAAGAGTTAATTTAACCAATTAGCAGAGACCGTCACCCAGTGTTAGGACTTGGCATACGTACATCCTGCCCAATACTGCAGCCAAGAGTCAGCAATGGGAACCTCATGATTTGTCTGCTGCAGCTCTGGGCTAGAGACTGTCCTTTTGCAGATTGTACGGCAAGCCCGCCTCAATTCTAGCAACAGCTGCTCACCTGCATCAAGGGTCAAAAAAATGACACTCCTCCACTCACTTTCGGACCTCATCCTTCAGCCCAGGCCCTGAGCTTGCCTGGTCCTTCACATAAGAGTCAGCCTGACAGCGGAGGATGACTACAACTGAAGCTAGGCTTTCCCCTGACTTTGTTGCTGCAGCAAGAAACCTGAAACCATTTGTGAAGGGGACAATGAGTGTCCTGGCAAAAAAATCACTATAACACCAGGAAATACTGCAACATTGTCAGCCAGAATGAGGAGTTGTTCAAATGACAGATTCCTCTTTGAGCGTGCTTCTTTGGAAGGGCTGCCTGACAGAATGTGCTGGGGCAGCATTCCAGCTAACCATCCTTGAACAACAAAACAGCAACTACAAACCAAAGTGTGGTTACAATCCAGAGAATACCATTGTGAAATTGACACTAGGCCTGGTCCAAAGCCAATAGAAAGACTCCCCAGCTTTGGTGAGCTTGGATCAGACCAGTTCGGAACCTCCCCTTCGCCCCCCAGGAGTCCACAGCAAAGTGGATCAACTTGCAAGTCACAAGATTGTGCTTTTTTGTAGCTTCCACCCCTATCAGAGATCTGAAAATCAAACAACCGTCCGTTCCTTCAGCTCTCACACCATTGCCGGCAATAAAGATTCTGCAACTGGGACTTAGGGTATGATTTTGTTGATGAGACATGAGATAAATACAACTCCAGCTTCCTCTCCCATTGACCATGAGATGGGAGATGATACCATTTCACCGCCACATTTTTTATTACGCTTGAGCTTTAATTTTAAAATGTCTCCTGACTCGGTATCCCTGCAGCCTCTCTGTGCTAGTCCTCTGCTTGCTGTAGAAGGTCATATTCATGAAATGAAGCTATTAATGATCTGCGCTCAGTGAGGATGCACATGTACTAACTATTGTTGCTGCACTAGTGAAGTCATTTTATGCCACATATAATTCTTGGGTAAATATTTGGAGGCATGGGGGAATAATAAGAACTTCTAATAAAATCCCTGCCAGAAGACACTGTTAGTTAGTGTACTGCCATCCACGGCTCTGAACGTATTTGGCTGGGTTTCAATCATGATCTGTGCCAGCCCAGCCCCTGCTAATAAGTAATTAGAAGATAATTAACATTTGTAACATAGAATGGGAAACATCTGGGCCCAGTAACTTATTAGAAACCTTAAAGTCTGATTAATCGAGAACAGGGTGAAGGAATGCAATGATGCAGGCCCAGACACTTGGGTCCTAATCCCATGAGATATCAAATAGTATGGGCTGGGTTCGCGCCATGCATGTCAGAGGCTGGGCTCTGGACCCCTGACAGCAGAGAATCCTCTAAGTAGGCATAAGGCTGCCCAGAATCCTTCCTCTGCCAGAGGAAAGCTGGCTGAAACTGCCCTCTCGGGGTGGCCAAGGGAAGGCAGATGGCAGATACACTGCTGTAGTGCACCTTCTGGGATGCCTCCACTGAGTGGCATTCTATGGAGGCCTGGCTGGAATTGGAAGCTGCCATCCTCATGTTGAATCATTGGGGACAGGAAGGGAGAACGGCTTCCTCACTTCTTAAAACAGCTGATTATTGCCAGAGGTTATCTGCCATATATAGGGATAAACTGGGGGTAAAGGGAGAGGGGGAGAAACCTTTGTAATATCAAAAGCTCCCACATGTATCCTCAAATGTAAGTAATGGATGAAATTTTGGGCAATCCCCTTATCTTTTTAACCTTACACACTTCCAGCAAGTATCTTGGCTTCTGTCCAAAACAAATCTATAGAAAGCAGCTGTACTAACATAAGCCATTGAACTTCTTCTCAGTTATCCCTCTATGGACTAGAAAGGAGCTGGAAACAAACATGGTGTCTTATATGAATTCAGAAGAATTAGGCTTGTAGTAATACTTGGTAATGCAGTTGCAGTGAAGGTTTGGTGTGATATTTATTGGCTGTGTTACAATAACAATTAGAGAGTGAAATTGCAATCGTGACATTGTGCTGGGTGCTGTACATATACATCGTAAAAGAATGTCCCTGATCTAAACAACTTCCAGTTGAAATAGAAAAGACAGACAAAATGCAGATAATAATGCTTCCTTTTACATCTAGGTTACTGAGAGATTCAGTGACTTCCCCAAGAAATCTGTGACAGAACTGGGAACTGACTGCTGCTTTCCTGAGTTGCCATCTGGTACCTTGACCACAAGACCATCCTTCCTGTGTAGTTTTCTCACCCCATGTTGATTCTTTCCCAGTTAAGTTTAGTTGCAAAGACATATTAAACCAATTAAAATAATGTCACACAGTGTTCCCAGCTTTCGGATTCATATCCCCACCCCAGTTCTGCAAGGGGGACTCAGTACCCATATGACCATTTTAACTGCCTCAGTGCTGATTTGAGCATACAGAGGCAGACATGAACCTCCTAATTTACACATCTACATTTGAAAATCGAGTCTGCCTATATTTATATCAACAGCACTGACTTTTTTCCCAGTCAATCATGGAAGCAACTGGCCACAACTGAGCAGAAATAGTTATCTTCAAAACTCCTTGGCAATTTTCCAGAAAAAGAGACGACAACTAAAGAAAGTGGCAAGTGCTAAAGGAGGGGAGTCATTGACAATAATAATAAAGCATTCCACCAAGTTTGCAATAACTTGTGTTGTTAGGGCTTTTTTCTCCTATTTCCCTAATATACTAACCACTCGCTTGGAATGGTTCAGAGCCATAGAGCTCCGGCCAGGCTGGGGAAACAAGACCAAAGCACTGTGACGTATTCAGTCCATCACTTGTGACCATGAAAATTCTCAACCATGCAGACACCTAGTCCTGGTGTTAAAAGATTTCAGTGCTCAAATAGCGCTTCCACTGTTCCTGCCTCTCCATTCATTTATCCTTGATGAGTATAAATAGAACCTTATAAATTACCGTTTTTCTGCTCCACACTGCAGTTCCCTGCTCTCCATTCTCAAAGCACAGGAAGCCCACAGCCAACCTAACGACAACATTCAAGCTCCAAAAGCCATGCAGCGGTTTTAGGACCCCAGATTGCTAAAAGAAGAGCAACTCATGAAAGGTTGGGAGAGAGAAGGACAATTTCATTGGCCATGACGAGATCCTTCTACCTAGGAATCTGAGTGGCTTCTAAAGTGTCCGCTTTCCACAGGCTGATCCATCAAGGATACAGCTTCCTGAATGAGCTACAGTAGGTCAATATGTGCAGTGTGCCAAACATAGCTGAAGCAGGAACCTTCAACCTGCTTCTTAAACTCTCCAGAGACTCGTAAAGCAGCAGAAATCTGGGCATTAAGTTGTAAACAAGCACCAGTTAGACAAGGCAGATGTTGTAACGACTTCTGCTGCTTACGAGATGATTGCCAGTTTGAACAGAAGGACATAAATTCTAGGAAATTGAAATGTTTAAAGGTCTTCTCATACCTTCTTCATTTTCTTTCAGATTTATGCTTCTCTGCACTTTTCTCTGCTCTCTGAGAGCTCTTTGGCCGCTGATTAAATGCCACAGGCCAAATTCAGCACTGTTGCAACTCTGTTGACTACAGGAGAACTACGCTTGCTTCCGTCAGAGCTAAGATTGTGTCCCATGGACACAAACTGTATATTTTAAACAAGGAAAAACAATACATAATGCAGTCTTTATGCAAAATACCCATTCGTGGACTGAAAAATGCAGGCCTGATTTGGAAAGACCAACATGGTGCTTTGTACCACCTTTCAGCTGAGCATCTCAAACCACTTTATAAGCCCCAATTAATTCCACCTGCCCTAATCCCTCTCTTCTTACCCACATTTTACCAATGGTTGGCGTGAGGCTCAACAAGGTTAAAGTGATTTGGCCACCGACCCTCCTGGGCAAACTGGAAGTAGAATGCAGCAGTCCTGACTCTCAGTTCCCTGCTCTAACCACTAATCTACCTGCCACTCCAGTTCAACTCTTCCGTGTCTGGTCTTCTATAGTGCTTAATGAGCTGTCATCCCTAATGTGCCATATGTCCATGCATGTCTGAATTCAAGCCATTACTTGAGTTTCAAACATCTCTTCTTCATGAGGAAAATCCTGCCCAGTACAAAGAGCTCATACAAAACACTTAGTCAGTACTATGCCTCCACACAAGAGTCAGAATAGTCTTGTGTGAGCTTTCTGCATTGGGCTCAGTTTCATCCCATCAGAGAAGAAGAAGAATTCCTATCATTCACTGATGATTTATAAGGATTTGCACTGAGGAAGGCAGAGAACAACAGCACTAGCCTGATGGTCTCCTGTAAATTAATAACAAGAAGAGACCAGTATCTGCTGAGCCTACACAATTTCTATACTGCAGTCAGCAGAGGGCAACTGCTGCAAACCCATTGTCCAAACTTTTTAGCACATCAGCAATCCTATGAGCTGGGCAGCTGAAGTAACAATCTCACCCAGCAACAGGTACTGAGAAAGGATGTCCCTTCACATGGGCACCTGCCGGCTCTCAAAAAAGCAATTAATCCCATCCGCCCTTGAATTATAGATAGTCCTGTCACTCCAGTGGGGGTAAAGCAGAGAGGAGATGGCTGAGAGCTCCAGGGATTGAGTGAGTGAATGACAGCTGAGGATATGCGGTTGTTTCTCTATAGAAAGGGATTAGCATTACAAACCAGTGAGCGGCTCTCAGATTTTAGGGAAAGAAAAAATATTGAATGAAACCCAATAAAATAATAAGAAAGAGTCCAAATTTTTCTAAGTTACTTGCTAGCTCAAGAGGAAAAGAGAAGTTTGATAATAAGGGAAATCTCTGTCATAAACTATATTCTATGGTGATCTGGATTCAGAGAAAGAGAAAGGAGTCTTTGGAGTCCTAGAACATGCTTTGCCATATATTCCTAATAATCATTTCTGCACTTTGCTCACTGGTGGGCCGGAGACATCAGAGTGAATTATTTATTCCCCTAGGGTGATATTCAGCCATGTGCAGAGGGTCGGCAAAAGGTATATGCATCACTTAAATCCCACGTTTGCATAGGGGTGTGCTTTTACAAGAGTCACTTAAATAGTTCTGCCCCGTACTGTACGGACTCCTTTTTTTTTGCTCTGTGTTTACGTTAGAGAAGGCTAGGTCAAAGAAATGCACTTTGCACTTGGATGGAAGGTGGGGAGGTTTCTGCTGTTCCTTTGGGACTGGGGAAATTCATTCCACAGTCTCAGACCAGCCCCAAAGAAGCTCTCTCTCCCACACCAACAAGCTTTACCTCGTTGACTAGAGTTCCATTGTGCTGGGGGAGCAAAGTCGTCAACTTTGGTCTTCACTCCAGAGCTTTAGGCTCTTTGAGATATCCTGGGCCCAGATCCTGGAGCACTTTGAAGAGATGGACTGAGAGCTTGAACTTCATTCAAAATTCTCTGGGAAGTCAGTAGAGAGAGCAGAGGACAGTGGAGTGTGCTCCTGGAACCCTGTGCTGCTGCGGTGGTACTCCGCAAAGTGAATGGTGATCTCTGGGTGGGTGACATTATGCAAATGCAATGTAGTGCTATTACTTTGTTAAGCATATTAGTGCCCTAAGTAAATCAGAGGGGCCTGTCTGGGGTCCCAGTGCTCCAGTGCTGTCATGTGTGATTAAATTCCTGACTGCACAAAGCCTAGGTTCCGTTTAAATCCTCAAAATAGGGATGGTGCAGAGGCACCCTGGATGTTTTCTTTGTGGTTACAGGAACAAAGCCTTGGCTTTGCAGAGGTGTTATACTGTGCTTGCTGAGGTCCCTATGGGGCTATGCCACATCAGCCAACAGAACGTCAGCAAACGCCCCTCACAGAAGGTAATTTGATCACAACCCAGGTGTGGTGCTGGCAGCCTGGGAGTCTCACACTGGGTCCTGTCAATAACATTAGTGCTGGCTGGGGTTGCCAACCCTCCAGGATTGCCCTGGAGTTTCTAGGAACTAAAGATTAATATTTAATTAAAGATTATGTCATGGAATTAAACCTCCGGGAACACATCCAACCAAAACTGGCAACCCTAAAGAGAAAGATTTCCAAACTGAGATTAGGCTTTCTTTGCACCATCAAGTCTTTCCTAAGACGGCTGTATAATAAGTTAATTATACAAAACCCTGGAGTACATCATAGCCAAGCCATAGTATAATATAATGAACTATAACTGACATTCCTAATGGGAAAAAATGGTTCAAATCTGCTGGGAGTCAACACGCTTTTAAATGTAAATAAACATATTCTGCGAAAACAAACAGTCTTATGAAATGACCAGCAACTATTGCAAATGTTTGTTTTAAAATTGACTCTTGTGGCTTTTTTTTCCCCCTCCATGTTTTCTTGTTGTACCTCATAGGCCCATGAAGTTTTACATTCCTATCACTGATAAATATTTGTGTGCTGAGTCCATGTATACTAATCAGGAGTTAGCATGCCAGTATTCAGTTAAACGTAATTGGCTCTTTGCAGACTGCATTCTCGTGAACCAAGCCTTTACTCTTTATTCTCTTCCTGAGATCAACAAGAAGCAACTCAAACAAAACAATACAATTGAACGAAGTGGAAACTGACAATTGTAGGTAACGTCACTCATGTACTACAGAAAATCTTCTAGTCTCTACACATCTGTTATTCTGTAGAGGCTAAGACCAAGGAATAAGTGTCCTATTAGCATTTGGGAAATAAATTGAATATGTAGAATGTTATCTATTTTCATTAAAGAAAATCTTCATCCCAAACAACTGTCTGGGGCTGTCAGTGGTACATGCCATATAATAGCAATTTTTATAATAGTGATATTTCCTTTTTAAAAAACAAAAGTGACAGTGTAGGTAGAAGTACTGTTAAATGGTATCGTTCACATTACAAGCTCTGAGTAGTATCTCAAAGAGCACTGGGTGGGCTCACTGAAAATATCAAGAAGGAAAAAAACTTCTTCTTCGTCCCTGTCAAATTCCAAATCAATGAATTACCCTCTGCCCCTTAAAGTTTCAATTGTACACAGAATTCTTCTACATTTCTTTTCCTAAAGTGCTTGTGTACGCTTCACTGTGTGCTTTTAAACCAGAGCCATGGTACACCTCAGAGCTGTCTGCATTTCATTTGTGAATGAAGTGATCTCAGTGTATAGTCTGTAAAGGGTTTTTGTTACCTCTCAGGATGGAAGGGGTTACAGAAATGCAAAGTGTTGATCCTTTAGCAATAATTCTACCTATATTCCCAGTATGAGCCACCACCTTGTAATGAGTAGTAGGGTCATAACTGGGGAAGACGGGCCTTATAGCACCAACATACAAGCCTCAGCCACTTGGCTAAAGGAGCTAGCTACAGCAGGTTGTAGGTTTTTCCCCTTTATGTGCTTCAGCCGCTGGCAAGGCATAACATGACACACTTTGCTCCTGTGCTACACAGGCATGCCTTCAATTTTACAAAACACATTTATTGCAAACCAAGTCCAACAGTTAATCAAATTGGTTATTTCAATTAGCAGAATCAACATTCTAAACCCAAAAAGCCCATCAGAGGATTGGGAATAGAGAATTTAGGACCAAAAACATCCCCATGACACCCCCAAGGAAAAATAGTGTTTTGATCTATTAGTCCTAACAAGTTTTCGCTCTTGGGAAAATATTCTGCAATGCCTTGGGAGTAATTTTATGTAAGTGGTGAAGTCTCTATAGCTAGCATTAATAGACTCTTACATTTCAGCCCATTTTCTTTAAACAACTAATACCTGGCGTATCGCTGGAACTGACCACAATTAAATTTCAATTAAATGACAATTTATTATTTCATTTTAAATTCAGTTTAAAGTAGCTACACTCAATTATTTTTATTGAAACCAATTCCTGGGTCATTTAAACTGTAAGTGCTGTGGAGATGAGCGAGGTGGTGCAGATCTTCAGGGCTCTAGCCTTGTAGGTCTGGACTGTGTCACAAGTCAAATTAGCTTAGCACATGCTCAGCCCAGCACTGAGTGGGTGTTTGACAATTTCAGTTTCCAGCAGTGTTGTGGTGTGAACAGCCATTGCTCAGCACGGACCCAAGTGGTTGCTGCAGTGCAAGGCTGAAGCAAATTGCAGCGCTGGATGGGAATACACAACTGATGTCAATGTGTCAGGCCAGTACTCCATGATCTAAGATCAGGGTCTCATTGTGCTAAACTTTCCATACACACATATAGTTAGAGACAGTCCCTGTCCTATTGTTATTATAGTTTAAATAGACAAAACAGACAGACAGTGGCAAGGGAAACAGATACGCCCATGTTCCCACAGCAGGTCAGCGGCAATAGAATGCATGTTTCCTGGTTTCCAGTCTGGTAGCTTAGTTCCTGGACCATGCTGCCTCTAAAGCAAAAGGTAGCACAAGGTCTGCAGGACAGGACTGAGCTGAAGCATCTCTGTTGTTTGGACAGAGATAGTACTAGACTAGTAAGTCAACACTCCCGTTAAACTGCACAGGCTGGCACTGAAACTGTATAAACCTTGAACACCCACTTTGCCGGCCTCTAGTTACTGCTGCAGTATCAGCCTCTCAATTCTACAGCAACAAACTTCACGCACAAAACTAGACAAAAAGGAATTGTCCCTGACACTTCTGGATTTACTGCCCATGACGAGAACCAGCTCCATGCTCAGTAGATTGCCTAGAGAGTTTCTCTCTAAAATTTGCAGAACAGGCAGTAGCAGAGAAACTTCATGGCCCCAGCACTGCCCAAACCTCATCAACCTCAGCTCACTGCTGCGAAAACATGATTTCAGTGGAGTTACTTTGGATTTACACTGATATAACCGAGTGTAGAATTTGTCCCACTGTGTTTTTGAAGCTTTTATTTATCTAGGTTAACGTCTCCATTTGAAAATGTATCATGCTTGTGTTGGTTCTCAATGTGAGTCATTCTGGATCATTGGATAAATAATACTGCAATATATTTATTATTTATATCATGCTCGCTGACCTGCCATCTATTGGAGGCACTGTATAATTCTTTTCAGACAACAAACAATTTTACAGATGAAAGACTGACCTAAAGAACAGAATGGTGGCACAGCCAGCAGTAGATGGACAAGAGAAACGTGCCTACCCTTTACATACTTTATTAGGGGAGCAGAAATAGAAGAATTTTAAATAGCAGAAACTAATCCTGTAGGTTATGAAGTGTGTAACTGTGATTTAGAAATAGGCACCAAGGAAAAGACAGCAGTGTTTTCCAATCGGTTTGCTAAAGGAAGAGTTATGTTTTGCAGGTGGGCTGCATGCTTTGCTATATTTTATATGTACTTTAATTTCCTGCTGAACTTGAAGACTGGTGCTTCATTTCTACTTTGTGCTACGCGACCAGAATTCACAGCGTGGTGGTTCTTCTCATGGCATTGTGCGGCTCAGTGCTTGTCTCCACAATGCTCTCATATCAGGCTTGCTCAGCTTAGGTGAAATTCACCTCTGCACAGGGAATTAGCACAAAGCCTCTGCACTACCTACACTCTATTTTGAGGGCTGCCACATGTGAATTTCACCTATAATGAGTAAAAATGATCAGACATCCTGCTGAGTTTGCCAACCCTGCAAACTCATCGTGGGATCTAGCTGTCAAGCGGGATCTTTCATCTGCATCACCGAAATGGCCAGGGCTACCTGGGAATTGAATTTAGCTCTGAAACTGGCAAATATTTGGCTGTGGTATTGAGGATTTTTGAGCCAGCATAGACTCCAGATCACTCTCCTCTAGCTAGCTCAGCAGAGCTAACAGGAGTTATTTTTGCCATTGAAATAAGCAGATTAAATTCTGAAGACACAAGAAGTAGATCTGTTGAGTAAGAATGTGTCATTTTTATAATCACTATTCAAACCAGAATCATGCTTTTAAAAAAAAATGAAGGAACTGCTCAAAATTTTTCTCTAAGTGGGGGCAAGGTCTTTACCTGGTAGAAAGGTCATTTCCTAGTCAATACAACGATTCAGTTTCTTTATATATTTAGGAAGGAAAGAAACTATCAGTGCTATTGCTGTACAGTCACGTGGCTAGGTGATGATTTCTTCTATTAAATATACTGTACAAAACACCGAGTTGCAAATTGTGGTTAAGATATTTTTCCATTGACCCCAAAGGTGCCCAATGTTTGTTTAAAGCTACACTTTGCTTTATCTTAGCACTTGTAATAAAGACACACACACACATACACACACACACACACATACACCACCGAGCTTGTCATCAGTTCCCTGGGACAGCATGGAGCACAGAGAAGCATTACCACTTTACCACACTTCATAGGTCCAACAGACTATAACAAAGAATGTAGGCTGGTGAATGTTGGGATTGCCATTAATGCCACATACCATATATAAGGCAACGGAGCAATGAATGTCTTGCAAATGTAGCACAGTTATAGTAGTAAAGGAGTCTCACCCTCTCTGTGAAGCAGAATTGATTCTGCTGTATCAGTCTGTATAGATTTCTGATGGCATCATAATGCTGCCCAGTTGTCCAATAGGTTCTAGCTAGCTGATCCCCAAGGATTTGAGTTAATCTCCATTCTAAATGCAAAGCAACTGGAGTATTTTTTTAAACAAAAAATACCCCAAACAAAAAGGGGTTTTTTTGTTTTGTTTTAACCTGCGACTCTCCTCTGGTTTCCAAAGCAGTTCAAAAACACCATTTCCCAGTCACATATAGTGCTTTCATTGGTAAATAAATATAACAGAAATAATGCTTTTCATTTATTCACTGCAGCGAGAGCTGGATAAAAATATTCCATTGAAACTACCTTTTTTCAATTAGATACATTTTTGTATGGAAAGTATCAGCTTCCATCCATTTTATTTATTTTATTGCTTTGGAAGACCACCTCCCAAGGTCTAAGATTAATATGGTCAGTGTAGGATGAACCAGAGTATCTGCCCTAGGTCCCCAATCAGTTAAAGAAGCTTTATGAAGGCTTAAAATCACAAATAAATGCTCTACCTTTCAAAGCAAAGCACAGTAGAACCTCGGTTTTACAATGACCAATCCTATGAATAACCAGTTATATGAACCATTTTTCCCAACAGAAAAAATAAATCACATAACAAAAGTGATGTTACTAAAGAACAACTTTACGTCCCATCGCATTCCAATGCCGTTAGTGCATTGGAAATTGTTTTGCCATGGTTTGAAGGACAAGAAAAAAGCTACACATGGCGCCATATTGCTACTTATGCTCCATGCATACTGTACATTTGCAATGTTCAATTTATTGAGCTCCACAGTCCCCAGTTGGGTTGTAAAGTAGAAGTTCTAGTGTAGATGAAAATCCCTTTTGTCTGCTCTCATGTCACTTCCTGAGCTCAGGGTTACATCTTTTTTCATCATCACCACCCCCCTCTTCAGGGGTCCATGGACCACTGCAAAATTTTCATTCTAGATCCAAATCCATGCAGAGGTCCAGAGCTTTTCTATAGGCTCATCTCTAGTGCCAAGCTGCTCAGAGACCTTGGGCACAGGGGCGTCTACAGAGAAATCTGTATTAGTTCAGGTCATTTTGAAGGTATTGATGTGGTTCCTTCTGAAGGCCATTTCACAAGCATTCCTCCTTGTCAGGTATTTTAGTCTCACACTCTGCCATCCCCTCTCTCCCCTGCACCCTCGCACCATTAATATGGGAGTAGGGATTTTTGTATACTGTAGGGTAAACTGTCTTACCTCCAGACAATTACTTACAAAGCAATTTCAATGTAAATTATTAAAAGGCCAAGCTAACATCCTGTCGAGGAGTCCTTAAGGCCTAATGTAACCTTATTAAACATTTCTGTTGGTATTAAAGGTTACCTGTATTCAATCTCAGCGCTCTCAGCCTTCTCACTCTACGGCATGTGTGTGCTGAATAATTAAATGAAGACCAAAAAAACACTTTTTTTTTTTTTTTGAGTTTTGACCTTCTGTGATTTGCCATTTTTCCTCTTTTAATATGGCAGGAAAGATGCTTGTTGACACTCATCAGACGCCTCCAAGTGGCCTGCAAACAAACAATATTTTTGAAGCTGAATATGCAGTGAACAAAGTTTAATATTTCCAGTGGGTTAACAAACATAGCTGACATTTTTCGGCATGACATTAATAAAGCCAATTTTGTGAGATACTTTATGCTGTGTTCCTAGGGATGAAGGAACCTTTTAAAGGTTCTGAAAGAGAAATGTCTTTAAGAGTCACATACAAAGAAAAAGAAAAAAGTAATCTTGATGATGTTTCTCACGCCATTTAAAAGGGGAAGTCTTAGGGAACCATTGTTTGTTTCATTTTCTTGTTTTCACTCAAAGTGCAGAAATTAAAAAACAAGCCAGCTTCACTGAAGACTGAATCTCTTGTCAATGCTCTTAGACTGGCCTGAGATAAAGACAAGGTCAGTCTCTCGCTAGTGGCTTGTGCTGACAGTTAAATCTTGCTTACAGTAACTGACAGCTATCTGCAAAGTTGATTGTATTTACTTATTATGTACTGGCATTTCTAGGGCACTCATTCTCATATTAGCTTGAACTGAGATTTCCAAAGGCTTCTGCACTTCGCAAACCCATTCTGCCATCACATGGAAAGGAAGTAGTTTATCTGCTCTCAATTCACAGGCCCCTTCTTTACGATTGCATCTCTACAAGGACAAGGAAACACTCTGGTAAGAGGGTGTGAGTCCTTGCAAATACATTAAAACAGGCTATTAATGATTACATGCTAACAGATATGGATTCTGCCTTAGGCAGAGTACTGGAAAGCATGTGACAGGAAGGAAGGGACTGAGATAAGAAAGGGGCCAGGAAAAACAGATACTACAAGGAAATGATTCTACATTTCAATATGGATGAGGCTTTTGGTTTATTTCAGTGATAATAATCATGCAAATCTTGCTGAGATGTGGCAGTTTTGTATGATTAAAGGGATCACAAAATTAAAATGTATGTGCCTACATTGTAAGAAAACCAAAAATTACCAAATAATCGAGCAAATGAAGATTGAATTGCCACTCTGTCTGCAATGGCTCACCACTGTGTGTGCCAATCTCAGGTCAGACTGTCAGAAAACAGGGCAGACACCCCAAACTGGTGGTATGTTCTATAATTCAATTTCACCAAGCCAGTAACACAGGTGAACACCTGGATCACAATATTAGCCTTGCCATGGAGGTACAGGCAGTCCCCTTAGGCTCTCCAGCCTGTCTTTCCACCCAGACAAACTGGACTTAGTGGCAATGGTCACATAAACCAAAAATCACAGCACTTCAGGTTACTCCCAACTCCAAATGGTCGGTCACTTACCCCCAGATCAGTCGGTACTCTGGATCTTACCAAAAACAACACTGGCAGCCAGTTCTCTGGTAAACTAACTAAAGATTTATCAGCTAAGAAAAAGAAATGAGATTTACTGGGAGGCTAACGCAGGTAAAATACATTATCAGGTGAGTCAAAGTTTGTAAGTCCAAAATGATAGCAAAGACGTAGTAATCTGCTAGCTTTCCAAAAGTCTCTCAGGGTCACACAGAGTAACTCTAGGGATCTCCAACTTGCATCCAGAACACTTTCCTGTAAATTTCCAAACAGTTCAGAGATGAAGAATTTTTCCTTGAATCCATCTTTTATATCTTCTTCACACAGAAAACTAGCTGACAGCTTCTGTTCCCATGTGGGCCTTCCTTTGTTGGCTGTGGGTGAGGAATGCAGATTGAGTCAGTGAATTCCCATTCTGAACTCAATGGCCCTTTCTTTGAAGTTAGCACTCTCTTTCTTGAGTAATTTGGCTACTGAGATATACATAATGCAAATGCCTGCTGTTACATAGGAATAAATAAGTGAGAACAATACAAGTAACATTCTATGAGCTTTCATGAAGTTCTAACATCTCAATACACTCTTCATTGACACACATTTGATCTAAGATTATGTATACCCTGTAATTAAATAATATAGAAATAAAGTAATAGCAAACTAAGGATGCAGACAGACAAAAATAATACAATCACCATCTCCTTTGATCTCTATTAGTATGCATTCAAACTAGTTCACTCGTATGCTAACGCTTAACACTTTTTTGATATTCACATACAAGTGAATTGTCCTATGGCTTTGGCTTGAGCTGGTCTGTCAGCATCACAGGAATAATGCCTAAAGGTGATCCACTGTCTTTCTGTCTGATGGCAAATCTGACATTCTGAGTACCTTGGAACTTCTTACTTTGGTACAGTCTCTAAAATACAGCTGAGCTCCACTCTCAAATAAACTCTCCTGCCCATTCCGTTTGGTGCAGAGGAAATTTAATTATTAACAAGAACACCAAAATTAAAGTGCAACACCAATTGCCATGGGGAAAGCTAACTTCTAGAATTAAATTTTCATTCCAACTAGACTCCAACAGTAAGAAGCATAGAAATTCATGATTAATAGGACTGAGCTCCAGTTAATGTAAATTCATGTTTTAAAAACAAATTCTCATCAAGCAAGTCTTTTCTGCAGGAGTATCGTGGTATTACTTTTTGTGCATGATTGTTCTTTCTTGACAATTTTGTGATATGTCACATTTTGTTTTCTTATTGGAATACCAGTTGTCCATTATCCATTATATTCCATGCAATGGCAGAGTAATACTAACTCTCTGGGCTATAATGCCTAGAGCTGGTCTGGACCTTTTTAATTAAACAATTTTCATAAAACTGAAACTTTTCATGGGAACTGGTTGGTTTCAAAGAATTTTCCATTTTAAAAAATGTGAAATTTGTCAAATTTGTAAAGGTTTACCGAGTGATCCAGATCTATCTGAATCATTATTTGTCTTCTTCGTTATTTACCACTCCCTCAACTTTGGTGTCATCTGCAAATTTTATCAGTGATGGATTTTATATTTTCTTCCAGGTCATTGATTAAAAATGTTAAATAGCATAGAGCCAAAAACTGATCCCTGCAGGGTCGCATTATAAACATACTGCTTGATGAGCATTCCCCTTTCAAAATCATTTTTTGAACTATCAAGTTAGCCAGTTTTTGATCTATTTAATGTGAGCCATGTTAATTTTATATTGTTCTAATTTTTTAAATAAAAATGTCATGTGGTACCAAGTCAGACACCCTACAGAATTACTGTGCTATCCAGTATTACACTTTATTCAGTATATTATGTCAACACTATTGCCTTTCTCAACCACATTTGTAATCTCATCAAAAAAAGATCTAAAGTTAGTTTGACAGGATCTATTTTCCATACAATCATGTTTATTTGCATTAATTACTTTAATTTGATTACTTCCTTTAATTCTTTATTAATTGAGTCTCATGTCTTGCCACGGATCAATTTCAGGCTGACGGGTCTATAATTACCCAGGTCATCCTGTTTACCGTTTTTAAAAACTGGTACTACAATAGCTTTCTTTCAGTTCTCTGGAACTTCCACAGTGTCCCAAGACTTATTGAAAATTAACATTAATGGTTCAGTGAGCTCCTCAGTCAGTTGAGGATGTGAGTTATCTGGACCTGCTGATTTAAAAACCTCTGACTTTAGTAGCTTCTGTTTAATATCCTCCAGGGGGTAACCCTCCCCTATATTGTAATCACTTTTAAGGCCCAACCAGCGTGGTGTCCTATCTCTTTAAATTGACCATTTAATAGTCCTTAGATGTTGGTTACATTTTTATGATGTGTCAAGTCTCATTAACCTATTAAATACCCAGCGTGTGCTGTGGGCCAGAGGCTACCCATAGAAGTTAGTAGAGCTCTACCAATTTACACAGCTGAAGATTGGGCCCTTCATTTGTGGCATTCTCTTTGGCTTACCACAAACTAAAACCATCTGTATAGAATCATAGAAGAATAGGGTGGGAGGGACCTCAGGAGGTCATCTAGTCCAACCCCCTGCTCAAAGCAGGACCAACCCCAACTAAATCATCCCACCCAGGGCTTTGTCAAGCCGCACCTTATAAGCTTTTCCTAATATGTTTTTTTTTCCTTCTGTACTTTTCTGCTTAGCAGCCTTGCTCCTATTTCTGACCTTTGTGGAACATAAAGATTCTCAAGCAGGAAAACTCCTTGGTAGTCATAAAAAGGTAACATCTTTAGGCTGGGAGATTCCAGCCATGTAATCAGTTGTTGCCATGCCCCCATTTCCTACAGTAAATCCAGATCATTACCCATCTTGATGGGTATTAATATGATATTTTGAGTTTAACTGATGTCTCTGCAGGTGACTTGCAGTGAACTGATCATTTAGAAATGTTTGACATTTTACTGGACTTCTCAGTCTTTAGAGATGCAAACTTTGGCATTAGACAGAGTTACATCTTACAATCCTCTTCATGTGTGAGCAACACATAGAACACATTTGCTCGTTTGGTGTACAGCTGTTGTTTGAAGGGGTGGAGAGATTAGATGTGGGATGTATACCACTTGCTGTGGTACCTGGGTGAAGGACTCTTAAGGAGCATCACTGATGAGATGAGATTCTATTGGAGAATTTTGCCTTTAGATCATTAATCCCAGTTACATTGATCCAGCAACGTACCTAAGCAGGTGCCAAACATTAAGCCTATGAACAATTAATTCTATTGCCATCAGGAGCCTGCTAACATGCTTAAAGTTGCTTAAAGCTACTCATGTGCTTAAGTACATTACGAATTGGGGCAAATATGCACTGTGGGTTGCTGAGGCAGTGTTACCATCTGGTGGCTGTTTGGTCCCTGTGTGCCAAGACATTTAGTTTGCCCACGCCACACAGAAACAACTTAGTAGATGCACTACAGAACCTAAGAACATCAGATGTTCTGATTTAAGAGTCATGAGCTTTCACTCTAATGGTCTCGAGTGGAAGAATGTTTCCTCTGTGCATTGTACAGGCATCAGGTAGTAACCCTTGAAGTAGTCTGTGTGCCTTCGCGTGGGGCTCACTCACCATGTTGTGTGTTAGAAATTGCTAGAAACAGAGTAGCGGTGTGTAAGCAGCTGGGCCTTGCACATTTGTGAACAGTTATAGAAAACATGGTTATGAGGGATTGAGTTGTGCCTGTGTTGTTTCTTCATATGTTTTTCTTGTGCAAAGAGCAGAAGTCACCAGCCCATAGACAAGAAGCCTGGCCTGTGAGCTGGCAGGCGCAGATCAATTCACTGCTCTGACACCAACTGATCTTGGATCACTTGGTGCATCAGTTCCCATGGGGATAACCCCTCTTCTTCACAGGGGTAGTATGAGGTGCTCAGATACTATGGGAATCAGAGCCTTGTGAGTACCTAAAACAGCTCAGTGTAGCTTTAGACACGTAGGGAAATGGCCCCTTCCAAACTCAGGTACTTGGGATCCAATGGAATCTGGGTTTGTCATAACCCCACCCTATCCATTTATTTCTAAACCTATTTCCCTAAGCCCCACCCCCACCAAAAACTTAGCCGTGAACTACTGCTATTTGCAAAACCAAAACCAAGCAGGCAAAGAACTGCAAAACCAAACCTGTCCTCCCTGGCCAACTCTATTTCTGCTGTGACCAGGGTAGTGTCAAATTTGGCCACAATGGGTGAACAGAGGGACTCCAAAAGCATGACAGCAAGTGGAGGGTGTGAATGTTCTTTGCAATTCAGCCTCAGCATTCCTCCTTAGACAGGAGGTGAATCCGTATCAATGGCTTCTTCCTATTAGCGCTTTAATGTGCTGGAGTCGTGCCGTGTATGTTTCTTTTAACATGACAGCTGAAATATTCATACATTAACTGGCAGTTTCCAGCAGTCAGTCATTTGCTTTAATAATTTATTGATACATAAAATGGGAAGAATTTTCACAGCAGCAATAAGGCCCGTTTCTCGGCTGCCATTTAATCTCCACCCCACGGAATCGGAAGCACTTAGCTGAACTCTCTCCCCAAGGTTGTTTCTAGAGAGCCAAATCCCCAACTATCTCTTGTGCCGGAGATCTGATTTTAAAACGTATTTAATATTGAAAATTAAATTAAATGTGCTTTGAGATACTTTGTGTACACAACGTGCTTTTAAAGACGTGGACAGGAGATTGGGTTTTGTGCAAAGCAATTACCTGAGCAGTGCAGAAATGAATAGTGTAGTAGCCCAGCACCATACTTAGCTTCTGACTCAGGAGACTGCAAAAATTCTACGAGGTGCATGAAAAGGTTCAGCACTTTGTTGTGAGCAAACTTTCCGTGGACAAAGTGCAAGCTCAGTATATTGTGTGGGTAATATCTGCTTTACTGAGCTACTTGAAGGAGATGAGAAGCCAACCCCAAAACATCACATCACATTTATTTTTTTGATCCTATCTTCTTTTGCCTTGCAAACGGATTCCGTGTCTGACTCAGATCTTGATAGGATTTGTCAGGACAGTAGTTCCTCAGATCAGAACGCATCCTCCTTTTATTTTACTGGCAGTTTTCTTGATTCTCTCTGCTGCTCCCTGGTGGTCCCTTACTAAGCCTGTTTTTCAATAAAGTGACAAGGTGGGGTGAGATAATATCTTTTATTAGACCAACTTCTAACTCACCTTGTCTCTCTGATATCTTGGGACCAAGCACAGTTAAAACAACACTTTCAATAAAGAGCCACTCAGACCACAACTACAGTATGGCTACAGCCAAAAAACACTGAAAGATTCCACGGACTCCTGTAATTCTGCACCCATTAAAATGTTGGGACATGAAATACCACTTGTCTCATGCTTTGAGGAAACACTTTCTACCCCTTCTGGTTAATAATAAATAGAGCCTCACGAACATATCACTGTAGATCTCTGCTGATAAACCACTCCATTATATAAGGTTTGAGCATTATTGACAGTAATAGGTCTGCAAAGACTTTCCAACACCATGTGTTCAGGGAGCGTTTAATGAAGTAAAAGAATTTGAAGAAAAGACTTTTTTTCAGAGAGTGATTCGATCCCATGCCAATTTCCCTTTCCCTCTCCCACATTATCTTTAAACTGTCTTGATTTAGGGGATGATACAGCAAGCACTGACACACATGGGTAGCTTTGATCAGGTGTGGAGGCCTAATGGGTCAGATCCTACACCAGTGAAATCAGTAGCAACATGTCCATTGATTTCAGTGGCACATGTAGCTTTCCTGGCCTGAGAAGTCCTAAGAGATTGCAGGATCAGGACCTTGCATTGTAAGATCTTCAGCAGAAGGACCATGTCTGTGATGTCCCTTGGTATCAATATTATTAATATAATTCTCTCCAAAGCCATGTTATTTCCATTCAGTCACATTCTGCCCAGCAATCCCACTGCTCTGACCCTAAGAACACGCACAATTATTTCTTAAGATTTGGTGGAGAACAATTTAAAATTTCTATAAATACCCAGGAAGGTAAATGCATTAACCTTATCTTGATCCTAAATTGTAATTACATAAAGTTTGGCTCCCAAGTAAATTAATTCATTAATAACAATTTTGTTCTTATAATTACCATAATTTCTTAGATCTTAAAGCTATTTGCTAATTTAGCCACACACACATTCACAGAGATAATTCCACTGTCAAAAATCTGACAATGTGTATGATACTCCAGAGAAACAATGCTGACCAAACCACTTTATTCATTTCAAAGTCTTTCAACAAACCTATTTGCAAATTACAAAGATTAAAAAAAAGAATTACATGTGAATAAGTCTGATATTAAATGAGAGGTTCTAGAGAATATCAACCTCAAGACAAAATCTTCTCATTGAAATTAATCTTTGGAACAGTCAATGGAGATTAGCTCTTATTTCTGAGAATATCATAAGTAACTAAAAGGGTAACGAACATTCTCTCACGCTCTCTCACTCACACACACACCCACACACACACACAAGCTAAAACAGGACTAAACAGCATGGAGAATTTAACAGATATACTGCAAAAAGAAATGGGCCTCAGCAAAGACAAAGATAACAATGAAATAGTTCCCAGGAAAATCTTCAGAACAGACCAGTGGAAAAGTTGCAACAATCAAGATGTTTTCCTTAACTGCTATGGCAGTCAATCCTATTCACCCCTGTATACGCTGGCTGCCGTTACAAAAGGAAAAATTGCTAGCAATTGCATATGAGAACCATTGGACAGGGATTTGGGCAATATTATAAATATGATTAGGAAGATACAAGTCCATTAATATGCCAAGAGCCAATACTTGTTCACCTCGTTCACCCAAGTGTCTCCTATAAAGCCAGCAAGGGCAGCGACTTAGTAGGGGAGAGAGGGAGAAATCTTCTTCTGACTGGGGTATGTTGGGCAGAGGCTGGTGTTACTGGTTAATATAACCATTTGTGTATATTGTTAACTATTCATATTTTTATGTATTTCTATTTAAATAACTAAAAAGATGCCTAGCCAAGCCTCTAGCTACCATAACACTATTAACAATGCAATGCAATTGCAGCAGCATTAGAATGATCATTCAGCAGGAACTCAACCAACCCAACACTTACAGAAATTCCTTTGCACCCCATCTTCATTCCGAGAAGCAAACCCACCACTCCCTCTAAAAACCCTATTGAACAGATGTCTTTTGCAGCATGCCTGGTAGGCCACCACATTCAAGCTCTTTTAGACCAGGAGGAGCGTATGTACTAAATCCCGGAGCCCTCCTAGACAATGCCCTGCCAGCTGTCCTCTCTCTTTTATAGCGAGGGGAGTCAGCTTGCATGTTTTTGCTGACCACAGCTGTGACAATACGACACAGGGAGAGAAGTCATTCCCGAGGTGTATATATTGTTCTGCTTCCTAGGCTAAGGTCACCTGAGACTTCCCAGCCATTCGGGCCTCTTCCCTTCCCAACTGGTATGATGGTGATGTCTTAAACATCAGTCCAAGTTCTTCCAGTTTGGTGCAGAAAGCAAATGGCCCCAGCTTTTTTCTTATCAGTGAAAGATGTTATGAACAGATGCCCTCACTCTAAAGCACAAAGAGCTGTTTGGGGGTGGATTAATTCTAATTTAAAGTGAGTTGAGTGTTGATGAGTGCTGGTAAGCACTAGATTGACAGTCTACCTGACAGTGACCTAGGTCTGATCAAAGACTCCCCTAGTGTGAGTATTTGCGGATCACTTGTTAATCACCAGTTGAAATCGTCTTCTGTGGTGGACTAAATGACCGCACTTACACTGAGTGGGATTTGGGATTTCTGACAAAGCCAAAAACCAGAACAGAATCCTGGAGCACCCTCCATTCCCCGGCACAGTTACTGCTTGATCTGAGCAGTGTTTGGATTGCAGAGACCATCCCTCAGTTATTTCCTGGTTTTCCCAGCCTGTGGCATGGGACAGGTCCATTTAAGAAGTAGCACTTAAGCACTGAGGTTGCAAATGGGGACTTAGCAGTCTATAGGCCTTGAGCTGCTCCTCAGTTCAGGGGCAAATTACCATTTATGTGACTAATTTGCTTCCCTGCTGCTCTAATTTTTAGCTTCTCCCTGGGGTTGGGTTCTTTCTTTCCTTCCCTCCCTCCCAATCCACTGTAGTACCTTCAAGAAAGTACTGCCTCCCCTTTCATCTCCTAAGTGACTAGGACCAGCTTTTGTATTTTGTGCACCACAAAATTACCTTCCAGACTCAGCTGCTCAAATCACACTCTTGGATCATGCAGATATTGCTAAAGTTAATGAGCTAATGAGCCGCCCATTTTCATGCTAATAGCCCGTAGTGTGTGTTTCCAGTGCCCATTTGCCAATATTGAATGAACATGCTGCACAAGGGTCACTAGCTAAAGGAGCCTGAAAGCACCAAGTGCCCAAATTTCAACATGGGAGCTGCACGATCTGTGCATTGGTAGCAGACTCACATATTCACATGTGGACATTCAGCAAAGCAAAGCACACACCTGCACTCTCCATTGTGGCTCATGCTAGTCCTCCCTGATGTTAGCAGAACTTTCCAGAAGTGATTGCAGCCTCCAACAGAGCCAGGTCTCTGCCGACGACTGCTTTATTTGGAAAAGCTAATCAAAAAACACTACGGTGTAACCAACGCTGAGTCCAAGCGAACACCTCTGCATTGCTACAACAAACCTACTCGCTCTTACCAAAGGGGAGCCTCAGGAGCCATTACCAAAAGGGAGCTCTTTGTCAGTATGACCTAACGGCAGTGGCTGCTGTGACGGGAGTCCTGAGGTCCCACCACCTTCAGCGTTCCAGACCTCAGCATCTGCAGAAACGGTGCTGTCAAATTAGTGCAATTACGAAACTGGTTTGAAAAACAAAATACAGGAAAAAGAAATACTACTTTGATCTCCATGGTAACCCAACTTTGAGCTGCAGTGAGAGCTTTAATTTGAAGTGTGTATTTGGCTGATACTCCAGGAATAATCAACAGGAGATTAGATACATTAAAACCAGCAGGGTAGCGATGTGTTTCATAAAATGGGTGCCAGAAGAGTATCTGATACGATTAGGTTTAAAAATCTGCTACTGAAAAGCACCGAGTGGAACCCTGTGAGTACTCCCAGCAAAGAGTTTATTTAATCAGTTTAGCCCCTTTTTCCACATGTGAATTAGCCATGAAGAGATTTGATTTTTCTGAATTTCTCCATTAATTTAGAATGACTAGACAGATGGTTTAAGCCAACACATTTCAGTGCATATTTACTCACCGAGGGTGAGTTTTACCCAGCTCAGGGGCCAGCATCGCAACAGGCCAAGACATCACTTGAGTCCCACTTACACTTGTAGAGAATGTGGGATTTCTGGAGTTATAAGAAAATGTATGACTCAGTTTATCTACTCACTGCTGTATGGCTACCTACTTGGTCTCAAGGAATGAAGTTCTTTCCAGAAATACTCCTGGTGCTAAGGAAATAGAGAGTGATGTCTAAGTGTCCACCTTTGAATGACAGTCATTAAAGACTCAACGAGAAGAGATTAGGCCAAGCCTGGCCGAACAACAGGGAGGTTGCAGCTTGAATGAAACCTGCTCTCTCTAGGGCCTGACTGCACTACATGGTTAGGTCAGTGTAAGCGGCTTTGCACCAACCTAGCTGTGTAAGTGTCTTCACTTAAATTTGGCTCCCAAGTTGCCGCTCTACGCCAACTTAGTAACGCCACCTCCCTGAGCGGTGGGCAGTCCCAGTCGATGTCATTAGGTCGACGCAGTGCCCCTGTAGGCACTGCGTTTGCTCACGTAGACTGTTATTGGCTTTCAGGAGCCATCCCACAATGCCCCACACTGACAAGCCAATCACTGCAAGCGCTGCTTGGGAAGTGCACCACCGACACAAGGAGCCAAGTGTGAACACACACAAGCGGTTTAATCACTGCGGTGACTGTCCGCCAACATAAGTTATGTCGCCATGAGTTTGTACTGTAGACATGGCCTGGGTCCCTTAGAGAAGTAATAGAAAACCCCAGGAAGGCAACACAGGAACAGGGTGTTGGTACAGCCCTTTAGAAGCACAGAGGCTGGGACGTTCTGGGGAGAGGAACAAAGGGGCATATTTCCTGTGGGAGAGAGAACATTTCTGAAAGCCAGGCCAGCTGAGCTGAAGGATACTGGCTGCAGGGGTCAGAGAGGAGACTCCGTGTTCTGTAAGAGAAGCCATGAGCTAGAGGAGAAGGGGCACAGGCAGGATCCTGGACTCCCAATCGAACTCTGACCAAATCCCAAAGAGTGATGAGGAAAACAAATCTATCTGCTGCCTCCTCTTCCTAACCGTGTGTCAGCAAGGGAATGAAATGGGCAGCATGGAATAACAAATGCATACGACATAAATGAAAACATACATGTAGCCAACTTACCAAAGGGTGATACTTCTCCCAGCAGATTTGTCCTTTGAACAATTTAGGTAACACTTAAGTAAAGCAACAGGCTTTAATGCAGCAGAGTAGGCGCTTCGTTGTATTTCCCAGCTCAAACAGCATATTCAAGCCACTTGCTGCACAAATAAAGCACATCACATTTACAAGGCAGAGGAAAGAAATGTGAAAAAATAACTGGCATAAAACTGATAAGCAAAAATACAAAACACTCAGAATGCGGCGGCACCTGTGCGGTAATCAGCCGGCAAACAACGGCAGCTGGCACACGCCACTCCATCCCTCAAGCCCTCTGCGTGGAAAAGAGAAAAAACAGCCACCTAGGGGGATGTTTGTACTGAAGTGGAGACGTGCCTAGCCACGTGGACTCAGCAGAAGGAACTGTCAGTGGATCAAAGAATTAAGGGCTCTTTCTTTTTTTAAGAAATGGAATGATTCATTCTTTGGTGCACTAAGTTCTCAGGCTGTGGCGCTGCTGCTGAGCCTCGTCTGCAGCACTGACAGGACAGGCTAATCTTCGGAGTGTCCCTTTTACAAATACAAGAGCCAGCACAGGCACCCTGGCTCGCTGGCTTTTCTTAGGCAGTGCCAGGAACAGTGTCAGGCAGGGGGGAGCAGCCTTCCTTCTTATCACGGAACTGGACTGCAGAGGCAGCGGGGATTTCCTGGTGATAGGGGGCAGGGACAGCCCACAGTCACCCTTCTCTGGCTTTGAGCATTCACAAACTCCCCACTGACTCTTCCTCTCCTTTGTGTTATGGGGCGGTGCTACGAACCCTCCAGGAGCTGTGGGCAGGAGAAGCAGCCTGGCTGCACCAATTCTTTGCCAGACGTGCCTGCTTCTCTCAGGGCACCCAGACAGTTCTGTGGCCCCAGACCATTGCCTTCTATTGGTCATCTTGCACCCCACCTTCATAGGGAGTAGGGTGCCCAAGGTGGACATCTTATCCCTCCTTCCCACCCCCATGCATGGGCATGACATAGCCTGGCCCTTAATATCATTGAATTCACGGTTTACTTTAGTCTGTAGGCACAATATCCTGCAACCACCCACCCACCCACACCTCTGGGAACAAACTCCTGAGCTATGGAAAGGGACTAAGGAAGAAAGTCCAGTGAGGCCTCCAAAGAGTGGAGAGTTTGCACAGGTGCCAGAGCTGCGGGCCAGCCCCTGGAAGACCCCTGGCGCTATGACACAAGCCTGTAGCAACCCAGGCTGTTTTTCTGGGCAAGCAGGAACCATTTTACAACTGTGAGAACAAAATGCTCCCTAAAACCCAGCCAAGCCAGAGGTTCCCTGTGTGAAGCTTGGCGGCTCTAAGTGTATCAAACAGGCTTGCCAGTTCAAAGAGGTTTCAAGAGGAAAAAGCCTCTGGGGCAAACACTGCCAGATTTATGAAGAAAATGTTAACCACTACCCGAAAGGCTCTGAGAGCAGCACAGGATGAAAGGGCTCTGGTGTTGATGGCTGTGATTTCAAAGGGAGACAAAGCCTAAGGCACGGAATTGATGTAATGAGGGGGAGGTGAGACACAGACCAGCCTACGCCAAGTAAATGCTCCATGGATCTGGGAGAGAGGGAGGGAGAGAGTGAGGGAGAAAGAAAGAAAGAAAGAAAGGAGGTATGTGCTGGAGAAAGTGAAACTGAGAGACATGCACATTTAGAAAGCGGGTGACAAGTAGCAGAAAAGAAGAGAGGATGCATCCCTCTGCACACACACGCACGCTTGCCCTTGTCCTTCCGTGAACCGGCCATAGGCAAGGCAGGCAAGATTAAATACGAAACCCACACAAAGCTCTGCCCAGTGCTCACATCAGGGCTCGTTATCATTTTGGTGGGTTTATTTGTTTCCATGTTTGTGACCGCTTTGGACTTCTTGGGTCCAGCCATGACCTGGAGCCAACAGGCCAAAATATTGCATGAGAAACTCTATGGCTAAAGCAGGAACTGTTCTCAGAACAGAAATCTGGGAACAGGGAACCTGTTCTCAAGAAATGTCCAAGTCTTAAAGCTTTGGGTAAAGTCAGATAAACTTCAAAGTACAGCTAGGGTGTGACATTGATCATTTTAGCTCAATAAAAGACTATTGCAAAAATTAGCAGCACTTCAAATGAAGTGTCCGATGTCATTATAATTAGTGGGACTGGATTCCCTTGAGATGTCACTTTCCCCCTATTAGCGATGAGCATCAGGTAAATGCTTTGGGGCAGTTATGTGGATGAAACATAACAGTAATCTTGGAATCCCAGCTGGAACATGCATATTAGATAGGTGACTACTTAATAAAGCAAATCGTTAGTGTTCTGTCCAAAAGTATCATGCTAGAAGTGGTTTGTTCTTAGATTCCAAATAGGGTAGAGAGTCTAACACATTTTGGCATGAATCATAAAAGATATACTTGTTGCCCTGTTACTGGTTTATTCTAAAGATAACCAAGCCCACAGTGTTTGGATCCAGATCTGGATCTGAATTTTCCCAGAAGGGTTTCTGGTTCAGATAAAATAAATATTGGCCAGAAATTAGGCTGAAAATGAACCAAATCATTAAGGCTGGGGTAAAAGATGGGTTTAAAAAATCTTTCATTTTCACACCCATTCAAGTCTCTGGGCCCATCCAGAAGCAACAGTGGAGTATTTCTGACCCACTGAAAATCTTTCAAGAATATCTTTTTTGATGAGTTTTCCAGTCAAATGTTGTTGACTCAGGGTCAAGATACTTTGGGTGAGCTTCCAAGCATCTGACAGTTTAGCAAAACGAACTTACTTGACTATTCAGAGGTTTCACCACCACTAGTATCTACAGAGATGTACAGAATAGACAACGTTAAACCTGGAGGAATCCTACCCAGAGCCTCCTCTAGGCAACTGGTAAATAGATGTTTGCAGAGCAAGATTATATGTCAACACAAGTCTGTGTTTTTCAGCATTTCTCACAATGAGTGAAAAAGAAGAGAATTTGTTATACATTTAGGAACATAAATGCTGTTGTGACTTTGCAATAAAATTTGGAAGCAGACAGTAAGAATTAGATATCCAGAGAATACCTGTTCTTCTAAACAGTGAAACAAATAGGAAATAAATAGAGATAAGGAAAATAACGGAGCAGAAAGTAGTCATCTGTATTGTAAAGCAGCTGTAGATTAAGATCCAAAAAAGGTAATGAGACTCTTTCAGTAGACTTCACTGAGCTTTGAGTCTGGCCTAAAGAGTGTCTGTGGGACTCTGACAACAAGAGGGGGAGACTCAAAAAAAATAAATCTGTGTTGTATCCAGCTTTCTGCAGGTGCCTTAAAACCAGACATGCCATCTGGAGAGAGCCCCCTTGGAGGAAATAATCCTAGAAATTGTTTGTCCCCCGGCAACAGATATAAATTTTAGACTCCATTCCAAGTGGAGTCTAACACAGTAATAAAGACAGAGGACCGCTTTTATGTTCAATTTCATTTTACAGTCTTTCTTCAGCAAAGAACTTTTAGGAACAGGGCCTGGTCATTACAGAAACCCTGAGATGATATTGTCTTAAATGTGAGAAAGGTTATTCATCAGAAATTTGAAGACATTTTTTAAAAAAAACCCAAGCCTATAAAATCCAGATGGAGCTGCCTCACGCGCTGCAGTAGCGATGTTATAAAAGTGCTTATCTGCAATTACGGAAAATAAGCACTTTTGTAGGAGATTCGCTTGCTGTGCTCTACGTAAATAAGCACTTGTCCAAAGTAACTGTAATAATTATCAATTATTGACAATAGGCCCTTGCAACTGAAGGTGTGTGCATACCCCAATGTTGGATGTCGTTAGAGTTTGTTCACACACTAGAGATTTAAGAATAGAGCCTCAGCTGCTGTAAATTCAAGCAGCTGCATTGCCTGGCCTTTGACATGTTTCTGAAATGCTCATATACCACCTTGCTGGGCACAGTATAAATAGACGGGCAAGTGGGTGGATAAACCAAGAGAAATGAATGGCCGGTGCCTCACACGAAGTGTTGCAAAGCAACCGCTGGCTGATGCCACCCTACCCTTTACCTGATGTCATTTACACCTGTGCGAAGTGGTTCTTGAACACTCCCATGCTGAGCTGGTTGTTTTTCACACCCACTTTGAGCAGGTGTAAATGGTAAATCAGCAGAGAACCAGAGCTGCTGGATCAGGTCATCGGCTGATGGGAATAGGCAAAGCTCCATTGCAGTCAGCTTTTACATTGAGAAATGCCCTTAGTGCTAAGCATTCACCCCACATCATTATAGACTGTATCATCAGAACGGTCAGACCTCAGATGTCACTGGACCAGCTGGGGAACCCATAAAAGCACAGGAAAACTCAAATCTCTGCCTAACTCTCTGATATCTCCAGCTCAACATGGCTAAAACCAAATTCTTAATTTCCACCCTCCTCCCCCAAGCCTTCCCCGCTACCTGCTTTCTCCATCACCGTGGACAAAACCACCATCCTTCCTGTCACTCGGGCCCATAATCTAAGTGTCATCTTTGTGAGTCATCTCTCCCTAAGGCTTCACAGCCTGGCTATGTTGATTGTTTCTGTAAAATATCACTAAAATACAGCCTTTCCCACCCATCCACATAGCTAAAACTCTCACCCAAGTTCTCATCTTGTGTCTCAATTACTGCAGCATCTTTCTCTCGGGCCCTGACCAGTGCAGTCTTGCTCCACTCATAACCATTGGGAATGCTGCTACAAAAATCATTTTCCTAGCCCTTTGTTGTGACCACATCACCCCTTTCTTTGCAACCCTCTGCTGACTTTTCTTTCTCTCTTGTATCACACATAAACTATTACTTAATCCCACCATACCTATCATCTGCCATAGCATTCAGTCTGATAACAACTGAATGTCTACAAACAGCTTGAGCAAAGGTTAGGCTGCTGGTGTGCTGAGACCACTGCCTCTATCATGCTGGCCAATACGAACCTATTGTTTCCTTGTAGAAGACAAGGCACAACAGGTGGATATAGAAAGGGGACTACAAAGATTGCAAGCTGTTTGGATCAGGGGCTCTCTTTTTGTTCTGCATTAGTACAGCACCTAGCACAATGGAGTCCTGGGCTATGATTTGGTGCCTAGGCCTAGCATAATATCAATAATAATGAGGGAGCGCCAGCCCAAGGAAGAGCAGGTGGCAGCATACAGGGCAGGGAAATCTAGGTGGGGATGTAAAGCACTCTGAGCATCCCACTGCAGTAAGCCCACAATGCCTGTATCTGGTCTCAGTGTAACACTGCCCAGGGTTGAAGAGGACTTGGTGTATGGTGACACTCTCAGTAGCTCCACAAGGAGGGGTGTTTTGTAAAGCATGTTCGAATCCCCTGAAATCAAAGATGATACAGTTCAAATACAGGACTAATCTTCTGCTAATGTAACATCGTTGATTTTGCACCAGCAGATTTTGGCCCTTAGCTTATTATTTTTACTGAAGGAAGAAAAATGCATCTTTTGGTATTGTACAGCCACACATCCCAAAGTCCATTTAGCCTGTCGCTCCCTTTCCTTGAAGTTTATTGAGGATATGTTTCCAAAACTGCTCTTTCAGGGTAAATGACATGCTTTTAATTAGCACTGCAGCAAATCACTCACCAAGAAAGGGAAAGAATGGCAGCAAGTGGATCTGAGACAAACCCCTGAGCCAAACCCTCTCTTCAACACAGTTCATAGGCTGGGCTTATGGAAATTTCAAAGAATTACTCAGCAAGCCAGCACTTTCTATCAAGTACCACATCACCCCTCTGAAGCATGAGCCGTGCTTGAGTCATTTGCATATTCAATGAGAGCTTAGCTCAAATTATGATGCAGGATAAGCGTATGGAAGGTATACAAATTAAATCCAATAAAGAAGGACAAATAGTATTTGGCTGGAGCTGTCAGGGAATGAAACTCACTTTTCTGAACGAAAACTGTCACGAACCCAGCTCCTACTGCACTAAATAATACATTCCAGAATGAACAAGGGAAGACAAATAGTGCTGGAATGAATTCACCAAATAAATAAATCAGTCCTTAAAGGACTGTGGTGCAAAGCTCCAGCTGGCACCTGCTTGCAGAACAAGTGAGAAGCAGTGGGAGGATCAGATGCCACTCTGGCTCTGGACTCATCTAAGAAAAGGGAGAAACTGACATGCTGAAATATGAAATGCCATGGAGACGTGGAGTGTCAAGAGACGCAGAGTGAGGGGAAGTAGGGGAAGGAACATAGGCCAGACAGGCTTACTCATGGGGCTGTTTTTCCATAACCCTGCAGTAGCGGTAACTTTGCAGAAAAATAACAATAACAGCCCTGCAGAATAACTGCAACAAACCTAGCAGTTTTAGGCTTTATTTATTAGATAGAAAAGGCAGCACTTCCCCTGATAAGTATAAATGCTACACTATACAGTACAGCACATGCACCCACACACAGCTGTATGGCCTAGTGGATAGAACACTGGACTGGAACTTGGGAGAGCTGAGTTTCTGGTCTTCTGGGGAACCTTGGGCAAGTCATGGCCCCACTTTGTGCCTCAGTTTCCCCATCTGTAAAATGGGAATAATGAATTTGCTGTCCTTTTAATTCCTCATGCAATTATCATAGTCATCTGCAGAGAGGCAGACAAATGAATCAGAGGGGCCTCTGTATCACACAGAGACCGTGGCACATCCAGAATGGGCTGAGAATTCCCATTACCTTCTAATTTTAGGAAACCAGCCTCCCATCCACCATCAGGGCAGGCAAAAAGCATTAAGGCCTATACCTGGGTGTCACAGAAGTTTCCCTTAGAGTCCTGGCGTTTTACATTGCTGTTATTTTTAGGGTTTTGAAAAAATACATTTTTAAATATGTCCCTTTTCTTAGTTTGTTTGTTTGTTTGTTTGTTTGTTTGTTTGTTTACAGAAGTCAAATGAAATACATTTTTCCATTTTGATAACAGGGTCAAATATTGCCAAAACACACACAAAATGTTGGATGGAAAATTGAGATATTTGTGCAGACTCACTAACACTGCATCCCTTGTGTAGTCAATCGAACTGGCTGCCAAATGCACAATGTAAACAAACTGGGAGAGCGGGTGGGAAGAGAAATGTCTGGCTGTCTCTAATCTCTTTGTGTCACAGGACTGCGAGGTGTAACACTTGTCACACCAGTGGGAGCAACTCTACCAAGCCAAAGTGTGATCCCTAAAGTGATGGTGTCCTTTTGTATGCACCAGCAGGGTGCGTTGTGAAACAGAACCTGGCAGAGATAGGCAGAGCGCCAAAGGGAATGCTGGGTTGCAGCGTGGTCTAAGCAGTGCCAGTATATGATCTTCAGTATCACCAAACCCTTACAAAGATCACATTAAAATTGCACTCAGCTGATCGCAGAGTTTAAAGTGCCTTTTTATACAATAACTTGCATTGCATTACATAGGTTCACATCAGACTGCATCATGTGGATCTTCCCAGGCCAGAGAAGCTCCAAGAATACCTATCCAAGAATACCTTCGAGAGTACTTGAATCAAGCATGCCCTAAGGGATGAGGATGAACTAGGTGTCCCATAAGAGGTGTCATTTCCACATACCTCATCTTCCCCACACCTTGCCCCCATGAAGAATAGTTTTTTTGGTGTATAACCTGGTGCCAGTAAAAAAAATTACTTCCCAGAATTGAGTTTTAGGAGATATCACGTCATCCTGGAAACTCTCCAACTCATGGAAAGCTTGGTTCCCTAGACTCTGCTCGTAGGCAAACAACTCATATGGCTTAGCTGGCAACGCTGACTGCCTCTCTAGAAGCTGGGCACTGTAACGCGGCTGACCTTGCAGCCAAGGAGTGGGTAACATTTGAAGAAGGACCTCAGACAAATTTGAAAAGATTTGCTCTAACTTTCTCGAAACCTTTGACTAATTCGTAGCAGATGGAAACCGAGGTGTCGCTTTCTTTTTCCCTCCCTATCCACTGTCCTCCCTTTCCTTTCCCTCCCTTCCCATTCCTTTACTTCTTTGGTCTGTTGACTTTTTTTCTGGTCTCCCCTTATTTTTGTTTTTAAAAAAAAAATCAGTAAAATATAAATAAAAAAATGGGTCTGAGGGATGCAGGGCTTAACTTTCTCCTAGTTCAACTGATGTCGAGATCCAGGGCTGTTGTTTGGAACCATCATTAGTTTTAAAAAAAAAAAAAAAACATATTTTGTTCTTCTGCAGGGTGAATATATAGCATGTGAAAAGAATGTACCAGAATCCCTTTCACACTTTTGTTTAATTTAATATCCCTGCTGTGCAGGTGGAGCATACACCAAATATTTATAGAAAAAGATAAATAATCCTGGAATTAAGGCTTAGATAGCACGTCATTAAATATTTAGATGCATCTTCTATGAGGAAAAAGTGGGAGTTTGTTCTTTATAATGACTTATTAAGGCCTGGACTCCACAGAGTACAACCTGTGATTTTACATTCTGCAAACCCTTTGCTGGCTAAGTATTTCTCTCATCTCAGATGTTCTCCCTGGAACTGTGCAGGCAAGGCAGATGGAGCCAAAAAAAGGGCTTCTGCAACAACTTTTCTTCTTCCAAGCAATTTGCCCCATCTCACAGATTAAAATCCATAATGTAAGCACTGCCCATAGAAGTGATGAAGGGTTAGCAGCAATGTCATCCTGACACCTAGCAGTTGGATGTGACATCTACCAGCATATTCTACCAGTTTCCTTGGAGTAAAAGCACTCATTTGCCTGAGCTCAGTGCAGTCTGAAAGACTCTCTATTGTGGCTGGGTCATGTAAAGAGATTGATCCATCTGTGACTGTCTCTACGTTAATGGTTCTGGCCCTTTAGCTCAAGCAGCAGAGATTTAAGCTTTGAGATCCAGAGATCCTGGGCACGATCCCTGAAGATGACCTGAGTGAGGACATCATTACCCTTGCCATGTGGAGTATAAATGAAAGCAGTGATGTCTCCACCAGCTGGTCTTTACCTGCTGATGTAAACTAGTTTGAAACAAACCTTTCTATGTCAGTTTGCAAAAACCTCAACAATGGAAGAGGCCTGGTGTCCCCCAGAGACTAAGCCTGCTCCATGTCCTGGGTCTGTGGTCTGGCAGATCGGTGCTGCACTAGGATTGCCACTCTTCAGCCATTAGCACACCAGGTTAGTCTTGGAACTGGGGCTCTTAACTGCAAGGAGTGAAGATGCTTGCTTGGTTTTGAAAAGATAAATGGCCTGCTGCAACCAGGAGTTACTTACAGGAGAAAAAACAGACTGACAAGAAAAGTAAATGAACCATTGTGTGGTGAGTCTGGATATCTTCTCCCTGAGTCAGCAATGACAGGGTGAAGACATTAATAATGACAGCCAAGATCGAACGTGTGTTCATAGTTTTAGAAAAAGAAAGGAAAAACAAACAATATAATACCTGGTTCTGAGTGGAAGGAGAGCATGAAGGTATACCACTTACTTTTATAGACTTTCGTGCACCTTTGGTATTTTATTTATTCTGTTCCCTCCCACTCTTTATCTGTCTGGGTTATATAGATTGTAAGCCCTTTGGAGCAGGGATTGTTTCTTCCCACGTGTACGTGACACACCTACCACAATGGGCCCTGATCTCAGGTGCGGTCTCTAGATGCTGCTGCAACATTACTAGAAATGATAATAATGAACTATCATTGATTCCCTTTCAGGGCAGGGATGATGCATTTTGGCAATGTGTTGTTCAGGGAAGCTGTTAATTGCTGTTTCTCATTCTGTATCTCTTCTAGAGATAAACAGAAGACTTCAGCCTCCCAGGCCGTCAGTCCAGGACCTTTCACTTAATTGAATTGTTCAAGTAACTTTTTAAAAGTTAGATATGTGTGACATTTAATCAACCACACCTCCAAGCATAACCACACCTTTTATGCATCACATTTCAGCCAAATATATTGTCAAAAAGCAAATAAGTGGGTCACTCTGCAATAATATCGTCAAGATAAACATTGAAAGACAAATCCACAGCCTCTATTAAAAAAGGAATGATGAGGAGAGATCAGAAACAGAACAAGAAAAGCAGAGGGGAAATCAAATATTCACCTCCATCAAAATTCTGACCAAGGAAGAAGCATTTATCAATAATCAGTAAAAGAAATCTGAAATCCAGACACTATTTCTTCTGAATATACTAGAAAAGAGTCTGTTATTTTCCCAAGGGTGAGGGGTCCTACATTTTCATATGGACTAATTCATTGTCTTCTACTTCTTCTCCTCATATCCTTTTAAACAAAGTTGCAAAAGGCACTATCTCACTAGCAAACGTTGGACTCAATGTTCCGTTACGGCTTTCGATGACATTTGAGGACAGTTACATTCCCCAGAGGAGGTCTCATAAAATTCTTTCTTTGAAGGAATTTAAATCCATAAGTGAGACTTCAGCTGCTGGAACTTTATTTCCCTTGGGGTTGTTTGTTCTTACTTATGGATTGCTTGCCTTTCTTACCTCTTTGGTTTCTTTTGAGGTCCATCTATCTCATCATCATCATCATCATCACTGCTGTCTTGTTTCTTTTTTTTCCCCTCTCTCCCCCCTATTTCCCTATAAATGAAGGGATTGTTGAAATGATATTACAACAATTCTCTTTAGAGGTGGGGACGTTACACCTTGACATAGGACCAGATATGAACATATTCAGTGCAAGCTCTTCACTGGTGTAAAGTCCTCTTAGCTCCATTAAAGCCAATGCTGATTTATACCAGCTGAGAATCTAAAACAAATTGTTTAGTGGGTGCCAGCTGGAGTCTATATGGACTTTTGAAGGGGAAGATAATAAATTATCTGAAAGTGTCTTAAATTATGTTCTTTGCATTGATTCATTCTTCATTTACTGTCCTCTTTGGGACAGGATCTGTTCTGTGTCTGTACAACACCTAACACAATGGGTCTGTGCTACCACAATGCAATCAATAAATTATCATTCTTTGACAATTTGTTCGAGATGAAGAGCTTGCACTTAATATGTTCATATATAGCTTATACTTAACCTTATGCTTCTATATTTAAAAAGCAACCGGTTTTCATTTGACTGACCTCTGCCTCTCTGATCTTGTTGCATTGAGCAAGCTAAACACTGTAATTCATTCTGACTATTCAGAACTAAACCAGAGCAGTAACATCAGTTGTGATTCTGGCTCTGCGGTACCTTTGATAAGTACTGGGCCTTTGTGGATGTCCCAAAAAGAACCAATCAAAACCATCACAACTGCACTCAGAATGGACCAGCGTTCTACTGAAGGGTTAGGAACCTTTGTTCTATGAGTTCACTTCCCAGTGTCAGCAGAAGGCAGCTACGCTTTGGTTTAGTAAAGATACTTCTGAAGTCTTACTTTAAAGGTAACACGTTTGAAGATATAATTGTTATATATAAATGTCAAGTGGTGATGTTAACCTGAAATGGGTCTGAGCTCTTTATCTCTCTCTAAGTTAGGCATCAGTGAATTGGAGCGTGTTTTCTGTGCATTTGGAAGGCAGACATAGCATATCTGGGGCTCAGCTAGAGGAGATTGTGTGACAAAATAAACCGCCATCCGTCTTTCCACTTGTAGTCAAAGATTTACAGCATGTCCATTAGGTCAACTACCCTCTGCATGAGTGCTGGCCAACAGCCAGAGACCAGCCCCTCATAATAAAACATAATGAACAGAGAATGTAAGACTCCACAAATCAGCATTGCTGCCCACATCTGGTAGCCTATCCCCATTCTCCAGTGCATCGCTTTCCTCATTCTCCCCCGAGGTCTTGTGCTCATGTGTAGCTCTTTAAAGCATGGGTGTGCTCCAGGGATCTCTTACCACTATTGTTATTTATATTCCCAAAGTACCTACAACGCCCAATTGAGACCAAGTTCCATTATGCTCAGTGCTCTGCAGGGACATACAAAGAGACACACAGTCCCTGCACTGAAGTGATTACAAAGTAAGTAGAAAGGCAGACAAATGAAAGTGTATTATCCTCATTGTACAGGCACAGAGATATAAGCAGTTTGCCCACGGACATGCACAAGCCTGGTGCAGAGCTGGGAAATGAGCCCAGATTCAAGACCCACTCTCTGTGCCATAACCACAAAGCCATACTTCCCTCCTTGAAATTGGTACTTAGGAATGGTATAAAGAGAGGGATAGAAATTCTGAGCAATCTTCAGGCGAAAAAAGGTTTTCCTTTAGACCCTTCTAAAAAAGATCATCAAGACGTACAAAGCTTGTGCTTTCTGGAAGCAGTGCAATGCATCTTTCAAGTGCGTTTTGTGGTTTCAGCCATCTGACTTCATCGGGTCCTAGACAGGCCCACAAACTGAGAGCTCCCTCTTGAGGAAAGGCTCTGAAAAATACTGGCGGCTTTCACTTCCTGGGGACACAGGCTATTCCTGGGCCATATCCTCAGCTTGTGGAAAGCGGGGTTGTTCCACTGAAGTCAACAAACCTATGCAGATGGACGCCAGTTAAGAATCTGGCTTCTTCATCACCACTGGCACAAACAGGAGGCTCTTGGTCCCTTCATCAGTCCTGAGAAGTTGCCTAACTATTATTATTATTTGCTTACTTACATGGTTTGTGCAGACAACGTGCTGTGCACCGTACACCCTGTGACATCACCACTGTCCCAGCTCCAAAGCACAACAATCTAAAGCATTAAATGCACAGAAGACGGGATGCTGGGACACCCAGAGATAAGAGTGACTTTGTTGGGCTTTTCTGCATCATTACTGTGGTAACTGAGGATAATTATGATTATTTATAATTGGTGTTGCGGTAGCGCCCACAAGTCCCAGCCAGGGACCAACACCCCACTGTGAGTACATTTATGTGAGCATTGCAAAAGCCCAGGGGTGTGTGGTTTGTGTTAGGAGAAGAGAAGGGTGCTTAGTGACTTGGGGTGGGGAGAACACTCTGGCCATGCATGGAGACACAAAAAATGGTAGCGCAGCTGCAGTGGCACAGGCTAGCTGTCCTGAACGTGCATCCACTGGAGCTAGGAGTGTGCTTCCCAGCTCGTGCAGACATACTCGCTCTTGGGTGAAAAATAGCTGGGGTAACACAGGCAGTGGTGAGTGGCAGCTTGGACTAGCCACCCCAAGTACAAAGCTATGGAGACTTCAAGTGTAGACATAGCCTTCCTCTCTCTGTGCCTCGGTTTGCAAATGGAGACAACAGCGCCATCTACCTGACAGGAGTGTGATGATGATAAATCAACGCATTAAAGATTGTGAGACGCTCAGGTGCCCCGGTGACAGGGCCACAAAACTACTTCAGTTGCTGGACACCCTCCATTCACACCACTTCTCAGAAAAAAGTAGCTGGTCACTCAGCACAATTCCATGGCTTATGAGAAAATACTACGTGTGATCTCTGCTGGCCAGAGACTTTACGGCCAGAAGGAATCATTCTGACCTGATCTGTCTGCATAACACAGGCCATAACCACGCCCAATAAGATCTGAATCAAGCCCAAAACTCCTGTTTGAGCTATAGCATATCTTTGAGAAGGACATCCATTTTTTTCTCTGTGTGCATGTGTATAGTTCTCATCAGTTACTCGGTTTTGCTTCTAGTCATTGTTCCTTTTTCCCTTTCTGTCAGAAAGATTCTCTCTTCACTGTGAGCAAGAGAAAGAGATGAAACAAAGTCAGGGAGAGATTATCAAATTCTCTCTGTGACCCACTCCCTGTGCTTGCTGATTGCCTTTTTTAGAAACCACTCTTGGACATAGTGCAGACATTTAAGAGCATATGAGGCATTTATTTTCCTTACTTGAATTTAACAACATAATGTAGAATCAGACTGAAAACCTTTGGCACTGAAATACTGCCAACTAAATGTATTGACCCATTGGATGCTCTGATAAATAAAGGAGCACATCAGAGGCAGGTCAGCAACAAACTCCAGCTTTGTTATTATTCCACAGATTTAAGGGCACTGCTAACGTGATGATATTTAAGGTAATTTTTAAAATGGGCTAGTCATACTACACAAAGCCATATGGAACAACAATGCATATTCTAGTCTATATAATTTCTTATAGCACATTCATCACTAAAGTGTCTGAGCAGCTTCCATCCGTGCATTAAGCAACGTGACTACATATCTGTCACATGTAGTTTGTTCTTCCCTCCTCTCCCCACGGGGAGAAGTGTATGCATTGGAGTGTTTTCTTTGGGAATTCTTTTTACAGTATATATTAACACATGTTGCTGTATGTTTATATATATTTTAAATATGTTTATATGTCTATTTTACACAAACGAAGGCATGGGCAGCAGATTCTGGTACCACCCCATGGAAAAGCTTATTGAAAGGAAACGCGGCTAGTTTGTTAGTATAAATGGATCCTTTTTATCTACATGCGCTCTTGTTCCTTTTTTTCAGCAACACTGGGAATAATGAAGTGAAAATTTAGCTGACACATCTGTCCAAATAGGCCTTTGAAGCCACATGAAAAATAGATTTCAATCCTGTATATTCTCTGTGCTACTCACTTCACCGTGACAGTGTCCAGTTGGAAACGACCTTATATTTTACATTTGACCTGTAACACGCTCTCTTAGATTTCAAAAAGGCATATGTGTTTGGCATCAGATGAATGAATTGTTCAACAGGATTGATCTACCTTTTAGGATCTCCTCTGCCCCTATTCCTGGCAGGCTGGTCCTTGATGAGGAAAATCAGACATGAAGGATAAATATTCAGCCTTTCCTCCGAAAGTCTCCACTGACAGGCAAAATTACTTGTTTTTGTTCATTATTAAATATTTTGTCACCATCCAGTGAAGAGCTTGCTTCAAGAATGCACATAAATTTGCCAAAGGTGGATTTAATTGAAGATGTTGCTGTGGTTCATTTAAAAAGCTTGAAATAACATGTAAATATGCCACTGACTAACGTTTTGTTCACAAATTGTGCTACCACTTCTGTACAATAAATTAACTGGTGACTTTGCAGAAAGCATCTATTATTCACTAAGTGTCAAAGCTGGAGTGGGATTAATGTATGTACATTATTTAATGTATATATTTTATATACAATATTTAACATACTTCTTGATATTTGGAATGATAGTTATTCAGATATATACAAAGAGAAGTCACAAAAAACTTGTATTTACAAGTTTTTCGTTCCCCAAAGAGAAGTATCTGACATGAGGAGAGCTAAAAATCACATTTGAAAAGAAAGGTGCAAATGTCAAATGATTAAATACCAAAATCTGATAGAGAAACGAAACCAAGAATTTGTCCATCTCTCCAAACGTTCTTGGAATAAATTACACCTATACACACACAGATAACCAGCTTAAAATACACATTGATGCAGCACCATTCTAACAACATAAAACTAAAAATGAAACTACAGTATGCTGAGTGTCAACCATGAACAGATGCTTCAAATACAACCTTGAGTATGTTGGGACTGAAAGAATGTAACAATAAATGGAGTCTTAAATCTGCTGGATGACTAAAGATTCCGTGCCTGTACAGTCATCCCTAATTAACTGCTTTAAATCAAATCAAGAAAGGTGCATGTGTGTGAACGTTGTCCAGTCATCACTGTAATCATGCTCATGTAAAGCAAGCTTTAGAGGAACAAGGGAGCTATTCCACCTCAATGGATAACACGTTAAAATAACACACACCAGTTTTTCACAGATTAACTAACGCCTCAGAACTCCATCAGGCTGACTGCAAAACAGTATGGTTATTTTTTTGCTCAGATATCCAATCATGACTTGATCCTGTCTTCACATTTGCAGAACTTGGGCAGCAAGCAATAAACTTGAGTTTGTGGGGGTAAAATTGTGACATGTCCAGGTTCCTAGGCAATGAGGCATCAGAAGCAATTTCCAACTACTTGACAAGCAAAATTGGGAGACTATCTTGGCTTTTCCTCCGGATGAAGAATAGGGTCCCTGTATCTATGCTGCTGAAGGGCTATTTCAGTAACCAAGACATTGTCTTATCTGACACCAAAACCTATTGGGCCAGTTTTTACTGAAGAGGCCCTTGACAGTTCCTTCTTTCCAGTTTACGGAGAGTTTTTCTCTAATAAGATATATAGAAGTAATATTTTGTATGAGTTGGAGCTCAGCCCTGACTAGCTCTGCTGGCATCTGCAGAGAAAAGGGAAGGTTGTTTTGATCTATTGTAACTCATTTTTCATTTTTTCTGATGAGTAAAAATAACCTTGTCAGTCACCCTTATTCAGCAAATCTGTGGCTGTCTCACAATGGGGCGCTTTCTCACTGATACACAGCTATTCCATTCTATTCTCTCCTCTGCGCACACACTCTATTAACATTCAGCAGCCGCAGCTTTCTCAAAGGGTGCAAGTTAGTGAAATATTTTCCACCTGCAGCCTTTAAGATGGATGAGTTTCGTTACACAGCTGGGCATTTTTATTAAGACAGCACCTCTGGTCCTGTAGTAGTGAATATTTTATAAGATACAGGGCAGAGTCAGGCCTCTACAGATTTTTCCTATCACAAGGAAATAGATAGTCTAGGCAAACAGGTAGAGTGGGTACCACGTCTTACGTGCTGATTTAAGAGGGGACATTCAGTCTTGTAATGCACATGGTTAGTATCATACCATCAAGGAGAAGGGACTTGAACACCTGAAAGGGAGTGCGCTGAGAAGTCCTGTGGAATCTATGAGACAATAAAGAACCATTCTTTATTTGTTCCCTATTCATTTCTGCAGGATTTTAGGCTGATTTCTGTAGATGCCCCGGACATGTCAACAGCCCTGTATTGTTTCATCCCTATGCAGTTCCGTAAGGCTATTCTCTGAGGGTGAAATGGGGGAGGGGAGGGCGCTCGGATATTGGAGCCCTAGTTCCAAACACCTTCCCCCCAGTACCGTGCACTCTCCCTGGAAGTGTCTCTCCCCAAATTTCAGCCTGACAAAGAGTCAGCCACTCCTTCATCGTTCCCGGGTGGGCATGGCTGAGGCTTTCACTCCTACAGAGAAGCACACTAAAAGAGATACCCAGTGCTCAGCAGTGAAAGCAGAAAGGGAGGGCACTCGGTGACCTTTCAGGAGAGGTACTTGATGATTGCTAGGCTCCCCTTTCTCCTATGGCAGGAGGGGCCGGGCATGTTACAGATATCACAGGTGGGTTGGATTCGATTTGATGAAATGAGATGGAGGCTTTCTCCCACTTCTTCAGCTAAGAGAGAGGAGGGACAAAATTAGGGTGACCAGATAGTAAGTGTGAAAAATCGGGACGGGGATGGGGGAGGATAGGCACCTACATAAGACTATAAAAGTGGGACATCTGGTCACCACAGACAAAATGTTCCATCACCTACATTCTGCAGTCCAGCCAGCTCCCAAGGGCTGAAAGCAAGGGGAAACTGGAAGCCCCTTGAGTCATGAGCATGGACCCTTCTGTTCAGAGGTGTGGCTTTAATCTGCCAAACCAAGTGCAAGAAAGGATGGAAAAACTGTTCTTTACTGGACTCTATTTGCATGCAAACCCTTATGTGTGATACAAAGGTACAAATCTTTAATCTGATGGATGTGCGGAAATAAATCAAAGACCAGGAAACTACTTTGAACATTTTATACTTTGAAACTGTGTTTGACTTTAAATCTAGGATGAGAAAATATCTTTGCAGGGAAATAACCTAGATTTGGCATGGCACATTTTGACACATATTTATGGTCTGTTAATCTACTTCTCTGCTAACAATAGCTCCCCAGTTTCAGTTTAACTAAGAGAATTTGCAACATTGACAAAGCGGGGAAGAAGAATGGCAGAAGCAAACAAGCAATTATTACTCTCACATGTGCTACTGGCAAACCAGTCAGGTTAGAATTTTTTCTGGATTTCCAGCTATTTAGCAGAAAATGGTAGTAGCCATATTATTACTTGAACCCAAACAAATAACACTGGGATAATCCTAATGGATGGCTCCAAAGATTGGTAAGTGGGATATACATATGTCACTGGTTTCAGTGTAGCTGAAGCAGAGCCAGCCGTATGGGTGGGTGACCGCCGAGGGCTCCATGGTCAGAGGGGTGCTGTCCGAGTGCCGCAAGCTGGCGGGACTGGGCTGCCAGAGAGGGGGTGAGTGCAGGTGAGCCCGGGGCTGGAGCCCTGGCCAGACAGAGGTACCAGCAGCAGGGCTCGCCCCTGCAAAGCCAGCTGGCCAGCCCCTGGGTCCCCCTTTCCCGCAGACACTGGGGGACCCGCGCACCTCCTTTTCTCCTGCTAGGTAGTCAAGGGGTGTAGGGCAGGGGGAGCCCCTGATCTCAGCAACTCCTCCCTATGCAATGAGGTGGGGCTCTGGGGCCAGAAGCTGGGCCTTGCCCCCTGCACTCCACATTGCTGTTCTCAACTCAAAGAAAAGGTGCCAAAATTCAAGTTCACCAAGGGCGCCATTTTCCCTAAGGCCAGCCCTGGGCTTAAGTTACTGGAGACTGAAAATAGTTCACCTAGGCCACCAATCAGCCATGAGAGGGGAACTAAGTACTCTGCATCTTAGCCCAGCTCTTCTTATTCTTGTTATTTATTTGTATTTCCATAACACTTATATCCCCAGTCAGAGACTAGAGCGCCCCTATGCCAGGCACTGTGGACTGTTGTTTACATTATAAAACCACAGCTAGTGGTGCTACGTGGTCACACTTTTGGCAGACGCAGTAGAGGACCAAGGACTGATGAAAATGAACTCTGCTTTTCCCCTTGGGCCAGGTCTCGGGCGCGCTGACAGAGGGAGGGATTTTGAATTGCCTGTACTGTACCATTCTGCTCTTAACTGCAGACTTCAGCCCATAGCTCTGCGAGCCCAGAGCTTCCACCAGCACTGGAGCTGAGTGAATGAATGAATGAATGAATGAATGAATGAAAGCAATAGAAACAGAATGCTTTGTGTGTTATCTTCTGATAGCCCAGCACATCAGAGCAGTCACCTTGGTATGTTTTCAAAAGCAAAGAAACCCCAGCCCATCAGACACCTAAACCCTTTCCAGGGCACTGAAGCAGAAGACAGATTAATTACCCGTATCATTTTTATGATATCATCGCTCCAATCTTCTGTGTGACTCTGTGAGGAGTGCAAAGAAGGGGTGGGTTAGTTCAGCTATGTGTCAGATCGGGATAAAAACAGCAATCAACGAGGGAGAGCTAAGGGACAGGGGGAAGAGTGTGAACTTGAGGCATCTGCTAGAAATGAAACGGTGCCAGGTTTAACCCTTTGACGATATTGCCTGTATATAGTGTTAACAATTAATAATCAATAATTTGCCAACAATAAATTAACAATTGATAACCAATAACTGATCAATAACATTTTAATTTTGAGTGTATGTCCAGTGAGAGGGACTCTCCCAAGTCCAGATTAGTTTAATAAAATAAACCTCGAGTAAGTCAATTCTGATTGGATTTAATTGATTAAGAGTTAGGAAAGACAGCACATACACAGAGAGGCATACAGTTGCCAACAGCTGTGGAAGAACTTCCATGTAATTCTCTGTCAGCCAGCATCCTGCCTGCAGATGGTCTTACTTCCACTATGATCTAGGGGCAATTACACCCTTGTTCTCCTTATTGTGTATCATTCTGGTCCTCATGTATTTCCTCATCTCCAGCTATTTCCAAGGTTCCCTGTTTCAGTGCAATTAATTTCATATCTTGCGATTAGTACATTGGTAAGAAATTTCCTACAACCGTTTTCAAAATAGGCTAACAGTTGCTGCTTGGTGTGATTCCACTCTCTAAAGTTAGCTTCATCTTAACCGCGAAGCTCCTGAGCAACCCTTCAACTCTTTCCATCTTAAGTGTCAGCAATACTAAGCATACGTTGGATATGGGGCTCTAAAACACTTCCCCCCTTAACATCCCCTAATGCCAAAGGAGGGAGCGAGTCACCTGAAGTCTCCATTTGGTGCATCCTGCTGTAGTAGCCAAGTGGGGCACATCACATGGGCTGGTCTCATTGTCACGGAGTCAAGCAGGAACCCAAATATCAATGTCACCTCAGTCATAGACCTTGTCAAGCCTTGTGAGTCATGCACCAACTCAAACCAGTGGGAGCACAACTAAGAGACTTTTGTGTCACCTGTTGAGTTGTATCACACTCCTGCAGTCCAACCCCAGAGAGCAAGAGAAAGGACAGGACTAGCAGCTTCCCGGGGTCTGTCCTTGGTCACCAGTGAGAAGAAGAGGGATGGTTGTTTCCTTATGCCCATCCTTGGAGTGCTGACTTTTGCCTCATTTGATTAGCCCCGTGATCCCATCTCTGGAGCATCAGGATGAGGAAAGGTCTAGGAGTTTTCCCATCCAGCCAGCACAAAAGAACCCATCAGCCACAGAGTCTAACAACAGCATGTGTGTAACAAGAGAGGTTTGACCAAACTTTGCAATGCACCACGAAAGCCCCACATATCTGGATTCCTACTCACCCTGGCTCGGGCACAGCTTGTTTTTCTCCTTCAATCCAATTCATGGGGGTCACTGTTCAGCAGCAGCAGACGGGCTGCTTATTGATTTCAGTGCTGGGGCCACCATTTCAGGTTTTCATGTTAGATCTCAAAGGCCATGGAGAATAACTGAATGGAACCCATCACCTTACTCAGAACAGACGGGGCAGCCACATTTTAAAGATGCTTTGCACACATGACCAATCTTGGGTTTATTGGAACACAACAATGTCTGGTTCTGAGTTTTTCTCATTCTTTTTACCAAAACTCCTTTTTCTTTTTGATGACCAGTAGAATACATTTCCTAGCAGTAATTGTTTCATTTATAGAACCTTCAGTCTGGTTTTGATTGAGTGCACTTAATTTACTTGTTCTTGTTGTGTAAAGGTTTTTAAATCTGATATTTGACAGGCTTGATCTTAAAAGAATCCATTAAGTTAGGGCAGTTATACCTACAGGTATTGTTCCCATTAAAACAGCTTTTTATCAAGTTGCTAGTACATTTTCAGGAAGATATGCAGGGGGAGGATGATAATAAAATCCTCCATATTCAGATGCTGAAAGACCTTTGCCAAATTAGAAGTAAAAATTAATAACCAAAAAGGGACTCTCTCCAACGAGAAACACCTCCCTAAAGAAATGGAGACAAAAAAAAATGGGAATTGTTTCCAGCAGGGAAGGATGAAAATAATTGTCTATCATTCCTGAAAGAATAAATTTAAGGAATAAATTGCTTCAGTTCCTTCTTTGTCCAATCATCCACCTCCTCTAACTTAAATGAACTTTGGTATCAACTTCTTAATTTTCCAGAGCTCTTGGGACTGTAGGTTCAAATGCTGGAAGGCCAGCTCAGTTTGAATTCCTTCCCAGATAGATGAATTGGTGTCTATAATGTTCGGCTTGTGGGGTCTTTTTGGTGAACCCTTCTAAAAATGATGTCCTGTCTGTTCTTCATGGATATTGGAAGATCCATGTTAATTTTGTAGGGAGTTGTCCTAGGATCTTCACCAGAATTCCTTGGGCCCCTTGAGCAAGACTATTTGCACATTAAGTGATGGAAGTTGTATCTAACATGATGAAAAAAGTACAAGTTGTATTTAATACACCCTGCCACCTATCCCTTTGGGCATACACGGTGTAACTCGTATGAACATTACTGAGTACTTAGCAAGGACTCTGAGAGAACAACCTCCATTGTTATTTGGATACAATTCTTTCTTCTTCCCACTCTTTCCAGTGCACCCTTACCCTGCCCAGCTGTGCACGTCTCTTTGTTATGCCAATGCAAGTAGAGTTGTAATGGTCATACTCAGCACACTGTGTCTGAGAAGGGTTAGCTTTACATCTTTCCCATTTTGGTTTCCCACTCAGGAAAATGGATTAATTAACCTTCCAGTAACTGAGGAAGCTGTTGAAGAGAGAGACCAAGGCTGGCTAGCTGGCCAATCAAATTACAGAAAACTAAAAGGTCAGAAGAGCCCCGTCTGCAGCTGCTTCTCAGAGAACATTATAAGAGATGGAAACTCTCATTCCCCTGACAAAGATGATCACAAGGAGAGAAAAGGGCACAGTGCAAGCTCATTCTGAGGGCAATGATTTCAGCTTCTCAGATACCACATGGCACTTTTACTTGTGAGCCTTTCTTTAGAGCAGCAGAGAGTAACAGCTTCTCTTTCTTCCCACGTGTTCATGGCTTCCTCCAAACTCCTTCCCCCACTACAAAGCAGGACCTTCATGCTTGTTATTTTAAAGCCTGAATTCCTGACTGCCTCTGGATACCTGAACAGCCACAGCCATGAGAAACTCCCTTATCATCCACAACTGGCAAGAACATGGCTCCCCTTTCTGTCCATTGTGGATGTAGCCACGGCTATCCGCGTGTTCTTGGCCTTCAGACATGACAATTGTGATTCTCTGCACCGAGGTATGAAACCACACACCTTAAAACAATACAGAGGACCAACACAGCAGAACTGGCCTGGGAGACCCCATCATGCCAGCATTCTTCACAGGCTTCTTGTGAAACCCCAGGCTCTGGGTGTCCCTAAACCTCTGACTGCCAGAAGTTGGGACTGGATGACAGGGGATGGATGGATCACTCAATAAATTGTCCTGTTCTGTTCATTCCCTCTGAAGCATCTGGCCCTGGCTGCTATCGGAAGACAGGACACTGGGCTAGATGGCCCATTTGCTGACCCAGTATGGCCATTTTATGAATAAGTGGGTCATATTTCAGGTTTCAGTCAGCTTCTCCAAGTCCTCCTTTTTACTGGCCCACATTACCTGAGCGACTGATTTCTCCTATGTGCCCACAGCTTCCTACCACAGCAACATTCCAGCAAGGTGAAAGAACTCTCTGCCTCACCCTGAGTCTAGACAGCAGAGTTTTCTTGGCAACTGGCCTATAGGTTTAGAATTCATGCCTAAAAATGAACACGATGGCCAGGAAACTCAGGCCCAGAACTGGTGGGAAAGTTTCTGTCGAAATGTTTTTTCAATGAAAAAATGGGTTTTTTTTTGACAAAACCGAATGTTTCTTTGGGGAAAAAAATAGGTTTTCATTAAAAATATTAAAAAGTGAAAACTGTTTCATTTTCACGTTTATGGTTTTTCAATAAAAAACATTTTCTTTGAAATTTTTCACAAGAAAAAAAAATGTCCTGATTAACTCTGCTCAGGACCTGTCAAGCAGTATTTAAAGCCCACTTCTTTGACTCAACATTCCCACAGCAAGGGTAAAAGAAGTTTCTATTTTTCTGATTAATTTTAATTTTTCCCTAATAGCTAAAATTCTCCCTGATCAATGCATGTTCCTCAAAATGGCTAGAAGAAGGGTTTTAGAGCAGCTTCTGCCTCCAGCATTTGCCTTTATTAGTACATTTGATTACAGTAATCTTCACTGTGCCAGGCACTGACAATCCATGTTCCAAAGACCTTACCATCTAAATACAAAAGAAACAAAAGGAAGATTATTATCCCCATTTTACAAACAAGAAACTGAGACCCAGATTCTTAACTACAGCTGCTCTTGCAATGAGCTACACTCAAATCACAGGGCGTGGGACACTGCGCAACTCAGATCATAGATTCCAACATTGTGCTCATTCAGTAGGGGTAGTATGTAGCCAGCTGTGTGTGTTGCTGTAGACCCTCCTGCAGTAATTGTAAGGAGGGCAGGCTTTTACCAGTTGTATAATAGATCCAGATTCACAGGAATCTTTAACCCAGATTGTTAGTCTTTCTAGAGAAAAACGTCTGTACAAATCCGAGCTGAAAACATTCAGTCTTTTGTCCCTACACAGTTAACTCTCCCAGCGCTTTTGTGTCACTTCCCCAGGATGTGAAATGGTTCGTTTGTTTTGAGCATTGTGTCAGCTTTGATTTTTGGAGGCTTCTAATCCCCACTTGCCCTCCTCTGCCCCTGCTCTGGAGCTGGCTGTGCCAGTCCTGAATCAAAGCCACCTCAGCACATTTCCTGCCATGCCAGGCTCTCTCATCCCCATTTCTTCTTGCTATTGTTTTGTAATTTTATACCTTTAGGACACCAGCTTAAAAATAAACAGTTTATCCTGGAACGAGGCAACAGGGGAGTGTGTGCACGTGGACAGATTTTGTATTGAATTTTCAATTCCACTTGCTTACCTGATAGAAATGAAGGAGGCATTGGCTTAGCCCACTGGCAGCTAATGATATGACCCCGCCCACCTCAGGGACCAGGGTACTTACCTAGCAGCATACTCAGATGCTTATTTGTGTAGCGCTCCTGAATTACTGGAAAATAAGGGAGCAGGGGGATTTTCTCTGCAGCAAACCACTCGGAACTAGAGAATGGACCAGAACAACGAGAGCATGGGCTTCCCATTTTCATGTGGGGTTGGAGCTTATGGAAAACTTCACCAGAGCCACCAAATTTCTTGAGTCTTGCTAAATTGGTCTGGGAATCTTAAAAAGAAAACCCTTCTCTCCTCTTTTGCAGGATTTCCTGTTTCCAGCCCATCCAGGAATGCCATGAGAACAGGCTTTCTTGACCCTTCTCCTGAAATGCAGATGCTCTAGTCAAACTGGACAAAAAAGAACCAATATTGTTCTGAACCTCAAACAAACGCAAAACAGATTAATTCTGAGATGAAAATTTGGGAGTGGGGGAGAAGGAATTAACTATCCTTACTTCACTGTGACCTGTAGGCCACCCGGTCCTCTCTCCATAAAGCACACTGAGCCCCTCTTCCCAGTCAAATGGAGTAGATCCATGCATAGCTGCGGGAGGCAAATTTCTTTTTCCCAATTTTCATGCACCTCGGCATTCCAGATTGTGCCTGGGATCAGAACCAGATGCCTTGAAACTTTAGGAGGGAGATACTTGTTGCAAGATTTCTTGTCCAGTTTTGCAATCTCAAGAACTCAGAGGTAGTTTGGAGAAGCTTCAACTCATTTGAGGTTTTCCTGTCACAAGTAAACACCTACTCCATCCTCACAGTCCCTTTCTTTTGGGCCTGAAAATCAGTAGGACACAATCCTTTTCAGAATAAACTGTTTTTCCTGTAAAGGCATCACTACAGCTCTCAGAATAAGGGGAATGAATTGGGTTACAATTAATTCAGTTTCCCCATTAATTTGCTGCCTTCATGATGCTGTGAATTAGAACTCAGGCCACTATAGAGGTGGTCAGCATTATACTGTCACTTAAAGAATAATGTGTATGTCCTAAAGCTAACGTATAATTACTTCCAGCAAATATTTATTTGCCAGGAAGAGTACATTTCTACCATTTGTAAAACGCAGTTTCTTTAATAAGGAAAGATGTTTTTAAGACTTCACTGAAAATGCTAATCCACACCTCTGGCTTGGAACATTGCAGTATGGTGCTGCAGGTAACTTCTTTGAGTGGGAACAAGAATACTGAGAAAATGAAAAGGTCAAAAGTCCCAGGAATTGCATCTAAATTTTGAGATAATCTTTTCTGAGCAATGACCAGAGGCTTCCAAGCACTTGTTACTTTTGGCATTTCGCTTCCCTGGCACTCATGGTTACAGGAGCTGAATGTTCCTCCCTGGAGAATGTTATTGGGAAAGTACCACAGATCAGAAGAAATTATGGCTTAATCAAGTTCATAAAGCAGAGGGGGATTTTTTTTTACTGTTAATATTGTTACCAAATTAGGGAGCTCTGTCTAAACCAGGTGTGTCAAACATGCGGTCCGTGGGGTTAATTTTTGTGGCCCACGCATTCTAAGCGCCACCAGCTCAGCCCACCCCACCCCTGGAGCACCACCAGCCCTAGCGTTCTCAGCCCCCGGAGCACCGCTGGCCCACCCCAGGGCCAAGCACTGGTCTGCCCCACCCCCAGGCTAGCTGGTCTGCCCCAGCTCCTAGAGCGCCGCCAGCCTGAGCATTCCCTGCCCCCGGAGTGCTGCCGACCCGCACGGTGCCCCAGCACTGGCCTGGCCCGGCCCACCCCACCCCAGATTGGCCAGTCCACTCCCAGAGCGCCGCCGGCCCATCCCGATGCGAAAGAAGAAGTGTCAGGTTTCCAGGCAGAAGTCATAAAAGGTAAATTTAATTTGGATTTTCACCCAGTATAACTTAATTTTACTTGAAATGTTATAATGCATTATGTTCTCTGAAATCTGTTTTATAGTAGCTATTTCAATTGAAAGTAAAATACTTTTTTTTTTTTTCATTTTATGATCAATAATAAAATACAGTTCTAAGCGGGTATGGAAAGTGAATAAGTGAAAGCTGCACCATTGTGCTGCCCTTTCTTTTCTTTTCTTTTCTTTTTTCTTTTACAGTGTGGCCCGCCAAGTGAACAATTTTGTCTTAAACGGCCCTTGTGGCCAGATAACTTTGACACCCCTGGTCTAAAGAAATGACTTCCACTAACAATGATCCAGCCTTTTCACAAAGCTCTGTCACTTCTAGATACAGACACTAGGGGGACTCTCCTTTCATGCACACTGGTGTAAATCAGGAGGAACTGCAGTGAAGTCAGTGGAGTTACGCTGGTGTAAAGTTGATGTAAATTAGAAGAATCAGGCTTTGGTAAGGAAACCTAATGTATCTTGAAGATATTGGGCCAGACTGGGCATGAGGCCTGGGTGTAAACGTCACAGTTTGGCACTAACATTTCCTCTGTGTATGTTTTTCATTTAAAGCATAAATGTTGTTGCAATGTGTTTTAATGAAATCATAACTTCCTCTTGTTAAATACAAGAGCAACACTCCAGTAATTGCAGGAGCTGAGGGCAGGCAGAGGACAGCATGTTACTCACTGCTGACATTTGCAAAGGGATTTGAGATCCTTGGAAGGAAGACACTGTATAACAGCGCTGTACCAGGATTATTATTATTACATGCCTGGATTTTGCCTTTCCTCCATTCCCTGCTGATATAAATGGATGTAACTCCACTGATGTCAATGTAGCTTGGCCCAGTTACACCAGTAGAGAGTTTGGCCCTGATGACCTGTAAGCAAGGAGATGAAATCCAACTATGGGCCTTCTGTTGCAAGGGGCTTTGTTTTTAAGATCAGTTATCAATGTGCAGAAAAGCCTCCACGTCATGGTGAGACACAATAAAATGAGCCCGTGGCAGCTGGGCAAAGCAACACTCATGCTGCCCCAGCGGCTGACCAAAGTCTGCATCCAGCGATCAATGTGGTGTTTAAAAGCCAGTTTCAGGTGGGCTCGCAGACGCACTCCGGGAGGGTAGTTAGTGAGCACCAAAGCATGCTATTCAGGTCACTGCAGACAAAGTTCTCCCCTCTTGCCGGACTGATTGCAAAGTGTTCTGTCACACTCCATTTACTTGCCAGATGAGTCTGCAGGGTGCCAGCTGAAAATACGACAAGATCATCTGCTCACTGCTGAAAGGGGTTCTCCCCATTGATGGAGCCGTATGGCACATCTGCAAAGGCACAAGCAGCAAAGGCCTGTTGCCTCTGATCATTTACAGCCCTACAGCATGTGTGCTCTTACAGCTAGCAGCAAACGGCCCCATGCCATCAGTCTGCAGAGAGACCAGGGACGGAAAAAGCCATAGAGACTGAGTCCCTGCACTGCCCTCAATCCTAGACAGGGCCGGTCCAGGTGAAAAGTGAGGTGCAATGGGAGGACATGGCAGCAAAATATGCCCTGACGTTGCTACTAAGTGCCTCGTTTCCAGAGCTGTCATTCTGGCATGAAACAAGCAAATCAGAAAAAAAGACTTTGGGGGAATTCTAGTGAGAATTTGCAAAGAAACAGCGCTAGAGAGAGAAGGTTTTGGTGATTTTCCTCCCCTTGGGACTATATCTTCTCAGCACCCTCCTGCTAACCTGCCAGTTGATTAGTTCTCTGCTAATGGAAGCTTTCCCTTCCTTACAACTGCATTTGGAGATGTTCATCCCATAGCTGTCTATTCTTTTTGCAGCTTGTGTTTTCTTAGCCCTGATTATGACGGATGGGGAAGTGAGGTTTTTCCAAGGGAAAACTCATTTAAAGGTTAACTTTAATTGTGGCTGAATCTGATCACTTACACCAAACAACGACCACGGCTGTAGCAAGGTGCAAATTAGCTCTTCAGCTAGTGTGATCAGCTGCCTAATTGCTGTTAAAGCACGGCCTTAGCTCAGCAGCAATACATTATAGAGATTGACAGCTCTGGGAATCACTGGTGTGTGCTTCCACCCAGCATCCCCAGAAGAACAAGCTGAAGAGCCCACAGCTTCTTCCAATCACTTCTCTACAGATGGATGTCACTGTCTTAGAGGAATCAATATGCATTGGAGACACGCTGAATCTTACTTAGTGCAGCTGAGGAAAGCAGTGATAAGCAAAATGTGGACCACGGCGCTGTCACGAAAGGGGAACTTTACAGCAGCATTAAACGGGGGGAAGGGAGGAAGAGAGCCATGTGTAGAAATAGGAATGTGCTAACTGGTCCCAGATTATTCACCTTTGATTAAGACTTCTTCATTCCTTGCAGCCTGGACAGTTGCTCTTCATGATTTTGGAGGTGCTGAAGACACCATCGTCATTCACATGATATTTTTGGGAGCAATTTAAGCAAGGCTTAAACCAAACTTACTTTGCACTTTCCAAGCAGTGCATGCAAGTTTTTGCTCTCACAAAATTGTGTGTGTGCCAATATTTGCACTTAACTAGCCAATTTTCAAAGGCAAGTGAATGTTTGCATAGGCCAAAGGCATGAGCAAGCAATTTCAGACTTAATGTATTTCCACAGCCACAAAATCAGAAGCCATGGCTGAAAATGTGATTCTTCAATTGCTCTGCGGTAGCAAATAGAGAGCAAGGTGGTCCTCAACAGGACAAAGTTTTGATACAGCTGAGAATCAGAGGGGCTGAGAGCAGGACTGGCAGAAAAAACAGAATTAGTGTTTTGTGTAGAACATTTAGGTTTTAGCATTTGCTTTCGTTCTGCATCGGAACAAAACTGAGACCTTTTGAAACTGTTCAGGAAAAAGGACAGCAAAAACAAGAGAGACCAGGCGAACCTGCCCGATATCTCAGGTGACTGTCTTAACCACTGGGCTTTTGGTTAAAGTCCCTACTTTAAGCATCTAACCATGCTCAATCTCCTCTATTGGAGATATGCCACTTTGTACAAATAAACAAACATTTATTGACAAGAGAGACTGACTCTGTAGTATCAGGATTTGAGCATTTACCTGGGAGGAGAGAAGACTAAAGTTCAAATCCCTCCTCTGCCTGATTGGCTTAGCTGGTTTTGACTAAAAATCCCAGCTTTGAATCCTGAGAACCCTTCCCACGAAAAGTTTTGTTGAAACTGATACATTTCCACAAAAAGTTTCAGTTTGGACACATCTGCATTTTCCATCGAAAAAACATTTAGTCAAAATATTCCCTACCAGCTGCAGCTGTGAGCACTACCTAAAAGCACAAATATCTTTGGTCTATGAGCAAGATGACGGAGGAGCAGTGGAAAAGCCATGTGAGAATTCTGTTTTAAATCTGGTCAGTTGGTACATTTTCTCTTCCTGAGGGATCCTCCTTTTAGGTAAAGCAATATTTAGAGCAGTGGTGAAAAGGAAGGGCTTTTCCAGTGCAATTGTATAACACGAAAACCTTGCTCCGTGCACTGGTGAGACTGCAAGTCATGGGTTATGGGAGCTTCACATCTGAAACTTTCAAATGATTGATGTGGGAACAGAATGCCTGGATGTTTGTCACTTGATTCCACACCTAGTGCTCTGCACTGGGGATAATTCCAACCGTTAGCTAAATTTACAGTGACAAGATCAAAGGAAAAGGTTGCTTTTGCTAGCAGTAAAAACAATACCTCTTACAGTTATGTTAGAAAGGATTGGAAAATCTGGAGGGCATTTAGCCCTTCAAGTGTGAAATGTACTGTTAAATTACTAAGAGGAGAGATGCAGGTTTCTTTGAACCTGAAAGATATAGTAATTACTGAACCAGAACTCTCAGCTGGAAATGTTTTATAGAGCCTAATTAAAGCTAAGCTGGGGAAAAAAGTCATTGGAACTCAGTGCGTGTGTGTGTGTGTGTGCGCGTGTGTGTATTATATGTATCAAAATGAACAGAGCAACACTATGGAACAGAAGGGAGAAAATTCACACAGAGTTCATAATCTAGCCTTGTAACCATTATAACTCTTCCACTTCAGTAATACAGCCAATTAGTTACAGCCAACCTCAGTATGGATACAAAAGGACTCACCTCTATCTCTACCTCTCTTCCTCAAACATACACTCCTAAGAAATGTACAGTCCAGATAATAATAAATTTCCCAGTCGGAACCAATTAATCTATCCTCCACATCTATTCATCACCAGTCACACAACACACATTAACTTCCCATCATCATCATCAAAGACAGTTACATTAAAAAAGCTAGAAAGAAAGCTAAGGTTAGAAAGAAAGCTAAGGTTGCAAAACCAAAGACTTAAAAGTACAGAAATGCCAGAATTAAGGCTGCCTGGTTGCCCCTTGTACGTATGATTGTCTTTAATTACACAATCACATACTATTTTTGCCCTGCCTCATTCAGTGCACAGGATGGCTGGTGCTCACTGGATGGCTATTTCTTTTCATCCTCATCATTCAACGTGGGGCATTTACTTCACGTTATCCCCAACTCTGCACTGAATTCAGAATTATGAATTTTCTCATGGACTTTTCTATTGTGCTCATCACCATAGTGCTTCACAAACATTAATGAATTTGTCTTCACAAAATCCCATGTGGTGAGGGGCTATTCTCCCCCATTTTACAGATGGGGAACTGAGGCACAGCACTTAAGGCCAAAATTGTCAAAAGTGCACATCGAGTGTGGGTGTCCAATTTAAGATACTTAGGGCCTGCTTCTTCTAAGTTCTTAGCATTTTCTACAGCATTATATGTTCAGAGCACAGCTCCCACTGACTTCAGTTGCAGCTGTGAGACATCTGCAAATCAGATCGCACAGTCTCAAGCTGGGCATCTAGAAAATGCAGAACAGACAGCTAGGATTAACGGGGAAAACTTTGGTTTAAGTGACTTGCTCGTTATCACATAGGAAATCTGTGACAAGACAGGCATAGACTCCAATGCTCCAGAGTGGCATTTGACTGTCTTCACCAAAAGACCATCGTTTTTCTTCCTGCACTTCTCTGCTTCTTTCACTACACACCTGTCATCAGCAGGGATGAAACCGTGAGAACCCCAGCAGAGATCTCTACCAGTGCAGCTAACAGCGTAATTGGTAGCAGTAACAGACTGTATCTATGTAGAGCAGCCTGTAGCGAGGGTTTCACAACTGTTTTCTGGATGGCAGAGGAATGTTGAGAACTCAGGATTTCTGGGTTCAGTTCCAGGTTCTGGAGGGGACGGTGTGGTCCCCTGATTGCCCCTCTGTCCCACGTCAGCCTGACCTCTTCTACCTGTCCTCTGACATGACACCACCAGCCCCCCAGCATGTCCATCTCTGCCTCCCTCTGCTCTTTCCTCCTTCTGCGCCTATCCTGCTGTAATCTACCCCCACCCCCACCATCTGCTATTCACCCCATACATTCGAATTAGGCTGCTTCCTGCTAGGAGGAACATTGACAAAACAAGAGAGTGTCTTCCTACTCTCAGATCTGGTGCCCAGAGCCACCGTTTCCAATCCAAATCTTTTGGCATCTCAAAAAAATTTGCCCTATACCAGTAAGAACTGACATTTCCTCATTCATGTTTCCCTTCTCTTTCATCTCAAGCCATAGCCATTCTCTGGGAGCCTCTGAGAATAAAGTTTATGTACAAAGCATATCAGGGAAAAGTGAGATTGCTAGAATTGGAGCTTTCATCTTTGTCTGTCTCTGGCTGGTATAGGAACATCAGAACAATCAATCACAGTTCAGAACTGGTTGAAAGTATGGGAGATGCTCTGTGAACTGGCAATAAAATGCTTAGGGGGAAGTTTACAGCTGTTCCAAAGATATAAGCCAAGCAAAGCACCTGAACCACACTAGACAGCTGTAGCATGAGTAACTGAATGACCACGAATATTAAATGCTTGACTTTGACATGCAGGGAGGAGAGAAAAAGAGAGACAGATTCCTCCAGTGAACTAGATCTCAGTTTACTCCACGTATGCATGCCTGTGTCCTCATCACAGACAGAAAGGAAAGAAAACTATTCTGATATAAGGAGGAAGGAATGAGTTAAGCACAGATTCTTGTCTCTTACAATGTGGGTGCCTATTACAGCTGCCCGAATAGTGCAAAATATACACAAATGGTCCTAGAAATAGGCAAAAGGGGAATAAGGTTGCATTTTCTATCTGCAAACACTAGTCAAAGTGATTTTTTGAGATGATGAGTGAACTAACACCCTGTGTTCCAGAGCTCTTGGGACATCATTTGTTGCTAATGCACAACGTTAACATACACACCTTCTGAAACCAGAAGGAAAAGATGCCCAGTGGAAAGAGAAGCAAGGGTTGCTTCCCAGCTTCTTAACTGAGTGCTACAGAATGAAACCCTAAAGGAAAGGCGAATAATTCCTTTCGGAATGCCACTTTACCAGGGGCCAGCGTTTCTAATAGGTCTGGCTCAGCAATCTCGCAGCACACTTGCTTTCTGGCGTCCTGCATAATCGCTGTGGCATTCAAATAGGACATTGAGCATACAGGAAATCTGTGGCTGCTCCAGCAACTATCTCAAGGCCAAACCCCACAAATTAATACACCAGATAAGGTAGAGGAAGAGAGATATTTTGCAAGCACATTAACACAAGCTGGAGGATTGAACTCATTGGGAGTCTGCTTATTATACGCTTGAGTGGTTCCTGGATCAGCAGGAAGCTTCACAGGGAGGGGGGCATGCTGGCCCATATAGCTATAAGCAAAGCAGATGTTTATCTCTGCTCAGTGGACTTTAACAGCTGGTGTAGGTACCCGTTTCTGCCCAGTGTAGATAGTCTCTTAGGAAGCTCATGGCAAAAAAGCCCCAAAGGCAGGTCCAGCTGAACATCAGCTGCATTGCACAGAGCTAGGTGAATCATGCATAGAAATATTTCCATTCCTACTGACTTTTATTTAATGGGTATTGTTTTCAAAAGTGACAGTCACCTAAGTCACTTTTGCAAATGTTACTCTGTAGGAATTCCCTCTTCATTTTCACACCCCCTGAGTGTTTTCTTTCCATGAGATCGGAGCACTCCGTTTTACAGGCAAAAAAGGTTCACAGAGCGTAAATACCAGCATTGCATGCACAACTATTTGCACCAAGCAAAGCTTAAATTTGCACATGCAGCTATTTAGCCGTAGACATGATTCAGTGCTTATCAATCTGCCCCCACAGATATTCTGCAAGCAGGAAATGAAGCTAAAGTCATTGTTCATTCAATATTCTTTGTTGGGAATAATTTTCTCAGCTTTTTTATCATGTTAAATTGGGACTGATCATGCCTGGAATCTGGATGTCATTAGAAGACCACAGGAAGAGGACAGTGCCCTAATGTTATGTCCCTGTGTGTGCCTCCTTTTAACACAATGATCAGGGCATTGGTTTTGTCTTATTCTTCAGGAAAGAAGCTTTAAAATATAAGTGCATGCACCAGGAGGTCTAAACTATACACTGACAGGTCAATAGCCTTTAAAGAAAAGTCCTAAAGAACTGAACAGGGAAAAACCCACCAGGGTTCTACAGAAATTACTCTAAAAACATACAGAGATTAATAGTGAATGTAAGTCATTCTGTGTTTGTTTTTAAGATAGCCTATGGAATTTTCTGTTCAATTCTCTAGGATATTCCCATAGCTAAGGTCTGGAATTTCAAATGAGCTGAGCAGAGGAGATGGCTGGTTTTTCCCTAGAGACTACATTTGATAGAAGACAGCTTTCTGCTACTCTCTCCCATTTAAAAGACTCGGAAATGGACTTTGTCAGTGTACATAGCTCCTGCAGAACTAACAGGGAACAGAGGGAGTCTGACTTCAGGAAAGAGTGTATTCAGGCACCCACTGCTACCTCATGAGAAACAACTGAGAGCACTAAATGTCACCTCTGACTAGACAGAAACGCTCCAGCGACAGGGAGAAAGTGCACTGTCCAGGCAGCAATGCCTGGAAGTGTTAGGCCTAAGACCTAATGCCTGAAAGGATTCAGCCTCCAGTCCTTACACTGGCACTGTCCAAAGTGTAGCAGGATGGCTGGGCCTTTCCCATGTCCCCACCCTTCCCACCTGTGCCACTCCATAGTGCATCCACTTCAGGGCACCAGCACTCTTGGACAGCCTCCACACACCTGCGCTGGAGCAAGGGGGTGTCTATTATGCCCTCTCTTCTGCAGACATTCTATTGGGAGACAGCTGGGCCTCCTGGTCTGCATTTCCCCCTGATGCTCCTTTTTGCAACAGAACGGGACCCTTGTTGTTCAGAAGCAATCTGCTCTGTGATCTAACCAGACCGTAAGGAAGTTTGGGTGCTGATCCTAATTTCTCCAAAACCTCTTTGGTGCCAGAACCCTCCTTTACTCCAGCCCTCTGTTTCTGACCCCGCAGCTGGGTGCAGTTGACGTTATTAGGGTGTTTTGCTGGGTTTTCAGAAAGTCGTGTTTCCCTGTCTTTTTATCACTTACATGATCAATTGTCCAGCCATTTCAGGGCTCTTACTACAACCAGAAGCTCAGACCAGCACCTGAGAGAGAGATTGGATTCTGATAAATCCATTATGTCACTGTCGCTGTAGGTACTCTGTGCGTGTTTGCACGCGCACATATGTATGTTGATTAATTGATAATGAAATCATGTTTCAAGAAATGGTTGCATTGGAGGGCTCTGAGAAATCCAAGATGAGTTGTGCAGCAGATTTAACAAGAAGGTGAAAGATTTTTCTTAATTCCTTCAGCCATAACACATTCTTAATTATGAGTCAGTTAAGTCCTGTTTAACCAGAAAATTTGAAACTGATTTAATTATTCTCCGTACTCTCACACTTAGTGCACTATACAGAAGATTCCCATTTACACCACAGCTCTTTTTTCATCCTTATTTGGCAGTAAGAGACCATATGTTCCATCTTCAATACCAGAGCACTTTAAAAGGGACTTGCATGGAGCTATGAACCAGGCCCGGGGCTCTAAATCCAGTGCTATAGAAGGGGCAGGCATTCTGCAGCATGCTGGGCAACTCAGACTAAATCTTCTAATTTAAAATTAAAGAGCAGACGTGGTCTTTGAGTGTTGAAACCTCTCTTCTCTAATCAAGTCTAGAATGAGTTTGAGGACTGATCTAAAGACTCTTCAAAGCCAACGGAAGTCTCTCCATTGATGTCAATGGGTTTTTGATCATGCCTCTAAGAACAGTGCAACATGGATCCATTCCCATGGCATGGGTCATGATAAGAATGAAGATATTGTAAACTTAACTCATTCTTATTAGCATGTTGCTCTCATGGCTACCTCAGATGGCTGTGAAGGAGAGTAATCCTCATGACAACATATGCCATGAACCCTTGGTTTCAAATCCCATGCTCCTGGTCTGGGTGGGCGGTAGTGTAACAGGGAATGGGAAAGTCCTCAGTTCTGTTTTCTTCTACCTTTACTCCCCCATGCACCATACGTCACTGCTACCAGCTGATTGCACTGGGAGAAGGCGAGTCAAACATGCAGTGTCAGCATTTCATGCTAGTGCAGACAGCAGCAAGAAAGACCCTTTAAATACCAATGAGATGCAAGAGAAAGATCAGGGACCAGGCGGGGACATCACTGCATTCATATTAAAACTAAATCCAACAGGAAGTGTTATCCGGCAGGGATAATCTCTAGCCGTTCTTGTCTTCTGCTCCATATTTCTATACTACCTGTCATGTTGCCCTGGCAGTTCACCTTGGGATCATGGCATGGAGCTTTGCCTTCCATTGCTGCTGCTGTTTTCATCTTTATCAACTCTGATAGATGGTTTGTCTTACACTCAAGGTGCCTCAGTTCTTGGGACCGTCCCTCTCCTCCACAATCTCTGTGAGCAGAGGACTACTGTAATGGTGACTCATGGAAGTTGGCAAAATGCATCCATCCCCTTCACAGGCGGATCATTCTGGCTGCAGGGGTTCAACTTCTCTTTTGAATAACAAACCGAGTGCCCTGGGGTTCAACTCTGTGAAGCCTTGTGAGGGCTGGGTAAATATCTGCAGCTATCTTGGTTCTTGCTCACCTGCTCCGTGTCTAGCTGATTGCTATATGTGGGGTCCCTCACCACAGACTTCTTGTCTATCTACCTATCTCAGCCCTTTCTGTAGCAGCCATCACTATATTAACTCAGTGCTTATTACTCCTTCATCTTACAAGAGATTAAGACAGTTGCTTCGGAGATGTATGTTCCATGCCTTTGTATAGATGTACATCCTGACTGGATGACTGCAGTGCAATCTCCTGAAGCTGGCAAGAAAATAGAAATCCCTTCCCAAAGTTGGATGAAAAATCAAAGATGGAAATTTTTCAATGGGAAGGGATATTTGGTAAAATTCCTTTGTGGAGAGGTCAAAACAGAATTTCTGAGTTTGCCAGCTGCACCCCTGGAGAGGTGTCGTCAGTTTCCCTGGTTGTGGAAAAGGTATATATAGAAACTTCCAAACAAAAAAGACATCTCCACAGTCCCACCTGCCCAGCCAAGCAGTTTTGCCAGACTGATGTGATGCACCCATTTTTCCTGAAATTAGAGAGATCCTCTCTGTTTTTCCCCAACATTTCCATTTGAATTTTCCCCCTTCTTTCCCCCTGGCCTGGTGTACTGGTGCTCAATCTTCCTGGGGTAAAAGTCATTTCTAGTGTATTTATTTTCAGAGAGAGAAAAATATGTAAAAATAGACAAGAAACTAGAAACTACCTTAAGATTTGAATTTTTTATAATACTGCAAGAGGCTATGTAGGTTTACCAAAAGTTGTAGAAAAATTGTGAAGTATTGTAAACATTTAATTAAAGACTGTGTAGCACTGCATGTGCGCAATCAGGCAGAGCTCAAGTTGTGTGTTCAGTTTTGATGAGAGAGCGTTACAACACTGAGTAACATTTTGAAAAAACCTGTGCAGTTCATTTATTTTATAGAGAGCCCCAAACAAAGTCTGTGCGCCGTTTCTATGCATCTAAATTGAATTGTCCATGCACCTCGTGCATGCCCACAAAATAGAGCTGTATGTGTGTGCAGAGGTATTCCGCCCTCCAAAATGCCTAGCTTCCAAGCCTGCAAACTGTGCACAGAGGAGAGAGCTTGTGGGCGTAATATAGGTAGCATTTCCTTCAAAATCAATCTCTATGGCATCATCTTCTATAAGTCACTGTTTGGGCAGAAGGTTTTCATTTTGTTGGGGTCATACAGATTAAGAAAGGTGCATGCAGCCGTGTTAAATCGCAACATGTGGAGGAACAATACCACACCCAAGACACATTAGAGAACAGAGCAAAGGCATGCTAATTGCCAAATTCACCTACATTTATTCATTCAGTTACTTCCTCCTGACTTTGACAGTTTTCAAGCTGTCACGCTGGAGGCATAAAAGGAGGCTGGAATTGAGAGATCGCACTTGAGCAAAATAGTACCATGCTCCTGAATATCCATTAAAATGAAAACGTGGATGTATAGTGAGGATATTTGCAGACCTTTTTATTTTATTTCTCTGAACATGCTTTGGAGTCATTATTTATCCACAAGGAGTTTTAGTGACGGTAGGATTCACCCCTGTGTATTTGGCCAGTACGAAGGCCAGGCAACATGTTAGCCACACATCGTCTCTTAAAATTGAAGCTAAATCAAGATGATATTGTTACCTGGTAGATTCAGGGGCTTTACAGTTTGTAATGTGCACATTCATTATATAGCTTTTGCTGCATGTTGTCTATTCATTCTTACTTTCTTTGGCATGTTGTAATTTCATTTTCCATAAAAAGTTAGTACCAAGGTGTTACTCTCCAACTGCTGCCTTTCTGTGACCTAGGTATCAAGTTCCTTGCTTCCCAATACAGTTAGAGCTTGGTGTTGGTTTTTCTCAGTAAGACTCTACATCAGCTTAGTTATTTAATGAGGCTAGTTATCTTTTCAATATCTTCCACCCTAATAGCATCACTGATTGTAATTTACTTTCAGCCTCTGGACAGTGGAACGTCACTGATTTGCATTTGTTATTATTTATATTATAGCAGCACGTGGGAACCCTCATCATGGTTCAGGGCCTCATGCGGCTAGACACTATGATGACAAACAACAAAGAAGACGTGAGGCATGATGCAAGAGTTGGACAAAACCAAAACTTTTCACAGTAATGTATCAGCTTCAATGAAACTTTCATAGGTCCCAGATGGATTTTCTGGTCAAAACCAGAGCAAGAAACTCTATAGGGACTTGAACCAGAGTCTCGCCCATTGCAGAGAGGTATCCTAACTACTGGCTATTCTAGGCTGGAGTGCTTGCTCTCCGTGTGGTTTTTTTTTTTTTTACAAAATGTTTGAAAGGTCTTAGTTTTATCCCGATGCAGAAAAAGTACAATTTTTTTTAAATGAACATTTGTGTGGGCCAGGAAAACTGCCCAGCTTTAATTCCATCTTACCTGATAGTTGTCTTGCCTTAGTTTGGACATCAGTGAGCTTCCTAAGATGGAGAAAGAAGAAGCTGGTAGATCTCCTGCCATTGGTTTGGGTTTTTTTACGGTAATATAGCGTTGACATGCTGCACTGAGGATTTTGGGTCCATTCACCATTAGCAAGGAATGGTTTCTGCTGGAAATAGTAGCAAACAGGGAGCATAAGAGTTAATGTGATTTTACAGAAGATAATGCTAAAATAATTCAGCTTGGATATTGATTCTTGCAATGTTTTTCCTGCTCCCCCATCCAATATGCCTTTCACAAACCTATCATGGCAATCTAAATAATTAGACACTAGCAGAGCTTATTTATTTATTGACAAACAACACTTTACTCAGAAATAATGTTCTATTTAGAAAGGAACCATGCAGAAAGCACAATTGCTAAAGGCAGCTTTCAGGAGCTCTACGTTACACAACCCGTTCACGGTCACGTAAATTATCAGCCTCAAAAAATAACTAGCTGGTGTAAATCAGTGCAGCGCCATTACATCCTTGAAAACATGCCAGTTAATGTCAGCTGAGGATCTGGCCAATCTGAGGCTTGTCTACTAGAAGTAGAAGCAATTGGTCATATGAACTGCTCTTTGCTGGCCCTTGTACACTCCCAAGAGATTCGGAGGCTGTTGGGGCTGGTTGTTCAGCCCCATGGCAAACATTAACTATACTGAATCTCATGGGAGCACCGCTCCCTGGGAGCACAGCAATTCAATCAGAGGACAGTGAGGAATGAGAACAATCATCCAAGGTCTTGTGAACCAGTTCTGCTTCAAGTCAGCTGAGGGAAGCCTTACTTTTGTGACCTCAAATTCAGGAGACTCGTGGCCTGATTTTCAGAGACACTGGGCATCCCCGGTTCCATGAAGTTAATGGGAATTGTGCATGTTCGTTAGCTTTTAAAATCAAGTCATCTGTGTCCTGTTGCAATGACAGCTGAGAACCTGGAGCTCCAATGGCAGAGAAAGCTTAGTCTTGTATAGAAACAGGCTATTCCTTCCCCGCTGTTCTCTCTCTCCAGCGATGGACACTCAGTGGATGGGCTCTTCCAGGATTATGTTACAATGTGGTGTAGAGAGAAGCAAACTGCGAAGGGGAGAAACATCAGTCAGGCCAAGCGTTCTAAACTTAGTGCTGCAACTCAATCCAAAGCCTGGTCTTTTGGGAGCTCCAGCAAGCTGGAGAAACCAGCCAGATGCCAGTTTTCTGTCACATACACTGCTATAATAGAGAATGTGTTTCATAGCAGACTAAAGGCAGGATATTTTATTGGAATGATTTGACATAATGCTCCACTATAGTTCATGAATGTTGTGTGTATGTGCTGAGACACAAGCAATCGATGTCTCTGTTTATTATAGAAATGGCACAATATACACTTAGGCCTGGATCTGATCCCGCTTGTAAAGCTGGAGTAGCACCACTGATGTCACAATACAAAGCCAACAACATTGGAGTTGGAGCTGAACTTCCACACGTTTGATGCTCATTGAGTTAGAAATTCTGCAAAATAAATTCATCGGGCAACATTTGGGATGAAATCCTGGCCAGTGGCAAAACTCCCATTGCCTTCAACGGCGCCAGGATTTCACCCTCTCTGTTTAGAAACATGACACTCAATCCCATTTCAGCGAAGGCCTGAAGGCTCTTGATCAACTTAAGCAGATTTAATAGCAAGAGCGGACGTAGGGCGAAGATGTCGAGTGAGCACTCAGTATCACACCTTAGAAACTCTGTCTGACTCTGAGGCTAACAGGAGATAAAATCTGCAAAGAGAAACTGCTGCCTACTGAGCTCAAACAGTGCTTCAAGGACCCAGAGGTGCTGGTGCACCCCAGTCTTCAGCGTGTGCTACACATGCCCCTTCTTTTAACTAGCCGGCTGAGCTTTCTGATGCTGCTACTGCTTCCAGCTAGAAGAACTAGTCCTTTAAGTGGCCAGACGGCCTTCATTGTCCCATGGAACCGCCAGCCCCGGAATGGTATCCCTGCTGATGTCACACAGAATTGTACATTGGGTCACAGGTGGTTATAGCAGCAGCCAGGGCAGGTGAGATAAGATTGTCCTGGCGTCTCCACTCTTTTAAAATGGAGGCCTATTGACACTTGTCACACAGCCTGTTTTACAGGGAAATGAATATTTTGAAAAAGGAGCAACCCATGAAGTTGAAAAAGTCTGATAAAAGGCACTTTCAGGGTTTACCTGATTGTTTGGAGTGCAGGCACTTCAGCCCATAATTAGACACTGTAAAAGCTAATTGACTTCAATAATATATTGAGAGCTAGATTCAGTTCCTGCTTCTCCAAATTGCAACCTATTCACAATTAATAAAGAGAAATAAATGTTCTCTGAAGACAGACACTATTTTTTCTTATAACTGTCTTCAGAGTCAATCAAAAGGTAAAACTTATAAATCAAAGGAGATATTATGCCTAATAAAAGAGCATTCCATGAAATTAATTCCCCTAATTATTTATGATTTTTTTAAAATTGGTCCACCTGGTTTTCTTTCTAGAAATAATAAATATACTTATGGATAATTTAAAAGCAATTATCATAGATGGGAAGATGTGAGCATGCAAAGAGATGCTCTACTATACTTCTTCCCTCTCTACCAATGCCTTTTAGACCCAACAAAACACCCTGGAGAGCAGGGAAGTATTCTCTGTTTAGTTTGGAACATTCACTGTTCAGTTTAGAAACACTATTGGCTGAAGAATATTATCATATAATCTACAGTACACTGAAATCAGATGGAATATCCTCTTGAAGCAACTAGGTGAAGAGTAGGGAAGATATTTGGCATCCTGACAAAATGAAGAAGTCCTGAATTATTTATACACTGGGATAAATTTCAATGGAAATCAGACACCTAAATATATCTGTAGTTCTGGGCCTAAGGACCTGATCCAAAGCCCTTTGAAGCTAATGAAAATCTTTCCAGTTATTTCAGCAGTCTTTAGATTAGCCTTTAGGCTACTAATTAACTTCAGGGATTCTGGATTATCCAGATGCAAGGAAACACCTGGGGAGCACTCAGAGCTCTAACCTCCTTAGATTTTTTTTTTTTTTTTTAATTCAGGCATGGGCCTACCCAGTCAAGGCCTCTCATAATTTTCACAGCTGGTTTTTCAGTGGCCAAGCAGCCTTTCCTCCCTAGCAAAGGTGAAAACAATGTTTAACATTAAATGTGACATTTAAGACCATGACAGCAGAGAGAGAGCGTGCTAGGCCTGTGTTTCTCTGATCATGCTACTGAGCTACAATATGGATCCTCTGAACCAGAAGGCTTGTAAAAAGAGACACAGGAGGGAATTTGGATGCTTTTGTTATCCCAGTTTCTTACAGTCCTAATTTGTAATTATGTGGAACATCCTTGTGGTGTGACTACTCCTACCTGACATGGGCTGTGAAATTGCACACTACTTGGAGAAGAGCAGTCCAGTTTAATTTATACCTTTGTATCTTTATACAGCGTACTAATGGTGTGCTTCCGCATCCCGCAATGAGTCTGGTAAGCTGACGTGCACATCTGTCCACATTCACGCATACGTTGGGAGTTGTGTCATCAAGTTGGGGGGGGAGAAGAGGGTGTCTCTCTAGCATCAGAGTCTAAGCCTGATATAAGCAGATGAGGGAACGTTTTGATAAATTATTTATTTATTCGGTTTCTCACTATTTTTCACCATCCACATAATCTTGTGGGAGCAACTGTTAAAAATTCATCATAGGTTCAGAGAAGGAATAAAAATAAATCTATCTGAAAGCAGAAGATAGATTAAAGGGCTTTGCCCGTCTCACTGAATGCAGAGCTTCTAATGCAAAGTGCACTGTCTGAACGATTCAAGCTGCTGAACTGAGTGACTGGACCTCACAGGCCTCCTTAGGCTCTCAGCAAGAAGCAGTGCTATATGGACAGTTGTGTGTGAAAAATGAAACCAGCAGATGTTACATTTTAAAGGGGGAACTAACAGTGAAAGGATAAATTCCACCTGGTCTGTGCCATTTTCAAAGACCTCAAAATACGCCCACGTGAACTGCAGTGGGGCAGTAGGGGGAGAGCGTTGTAAATTTTGCAGTAATCCCATTCGCCCACCCATCACAAATTTCAGGGTCGGTAATCAAATTTCCCCTTCTCAAAGGATTTTGCACCAAACTGGCTAGCAAGATGGAGACATACATGGCCCAGGTGTGGGCAGGTGCTGTTCTCTGTGACATCCAAAGTAACATCAGTGCAGTCTCACATTTGCACTTGGCTTAAGCAGCTATGTGTGGCTAATCCTGTTTGCAAGCACCTAGTTAGGCAAACGTCTTTTTTCTTGTTTTCAGTCTGAAGAGATAGCCCTAAGTTTTAGCTGTCTGATGCATGATCTTGTAGAGCCAATTGTGTTCCAGAGCTGGGCTTATAGCCCTCATTGATGCAAATTTAACCTTTACGTTTTATTATTTTTATTTATTTATTTAAATTCTGCTGAAGCAAAGGTGCTGTGTCTTAAGTATAATGACTACTGCTTCAGTTTGCTAAGGGTGCACATAGGAATCCAGTCTAAGTTAGAAAACTTCATTAACAGATTAGAAAACATTCGCCTAACGTTACACTGCAATTTCTAAATAAGTCTCATCTTTCAGTTTGGCATAGAATCTAAATATTCATTTTAACTAATAAAGATACTCGGTAATGTCTTATTAGACAGCTGGCAAACTCCCAGCAGATATTATGATGATCTTTTGTTTAATTAGGGGTTTCGTATGCAGTCTCAATTTCATCCTGGTAATGGCAGAGATAATACATTTTCAAAAGCGTCAGCTTTATCTTAAAGTCAAGGGACAAAAGGGTCCATCCATGATCACAGCTTTTACTCATCAAAGTGCTGGAGAGCCTCCATGAAAGCACAGAGAATTTGAATCACACTACCCTTTCAGAACCTACTTAATCTAACTATACAAGGCCATAAGAAGAAGCTGTCCCATAGCAACTCCTCCTACCTGCACTGGGGGTGGTTCCTGAAGTAGGCTGGATAGAAAAGTTTCCCACTAAATATTTTCAGATATTTTTTTTTTTACAACACAATACATTTTTGAAAAAACAAAAACAAAAAACAAAAAAAACCAACCTTCCGTTTGCACTTATTATTGGTTCATCAAACAACTGAAAACCAACTATTTTTATTTTTTTAAATTGATTTAGAGGGTTGCTTTGTTTTATTTTTGGCAATCAAAAACTGTATCTCTTTTGTTTAAAATTGGATTTTTTTTTAAATTTTGGTGAAAATCCCACTAAAAACATTATGAAAAATGTTGACAACTATTGGAAGAGCTGATCAAGGTGATTTTTATTCCTCATGACCTAGAGAGGAGTAGGATGGTATCATGCTCACACCCTCATTTCCTTGCTTGATTATTACCATCATCTATTATTAATAGCACCTTGCCCAATAGTGTGTTAGATGCTGTCACAGGTGAGCTGGCCTTTCAGGGGGTTGAACTCAGCTGCTCCTGTGCTAGGCACCTATGCAGGTGGAGAGAATTAATCCAGGGCTCATGTAATGAGAGCATGTAACTAGAACCAAGGCCTGCTGAGTAATATAAGAGCAGCCAGAGTTGGGTTAGGGGTCTCTTGCTGCAGGGGGAGATAGTTCTTCAGAGTGATCAGGTGAAAAAGAGAGCTGTTGGTGGAGGGGTGAGCCCTAGGGAGCAGGGTGGTGGTGGACTATGAGCCTGGAAGGGTAAAGGGAATCCCTGGAAAAGGACTGGAAAGATCTTTAGCCTAGCGAGAGTGAGGCAGCAGCGGCAGCAGAGCCTGCAGCCAGACTGCAGATAGCTGGACAAGTCTCTGCCCTAAGGAACTGCTTTCGAGCTTAGATAACACCTATTAAGGGAGAGGGAGTCAAACAGGATGGGGAGAGGCTGATGAGGAATACAGGGAGTGGGAGAGGGTTGGACAGTGGAGCATAAATAAGATTATGAACCAATTGAGTGTCTAAATGGTGGATCACAAAGCAGCAGTGGGTCCCTAGGAGAGATTTACATGAAGGGAGGAGGGTGGCTTGGTGAACAGGAGGAAGGAAAGCATTAAGAATGAGCACCAGACAGAGCTCAGTACTGTGGTTACTTAGGGGTACAGGTTATCAGGACAGCATCTCTCTCTGTTTCTGTGACTTGGTAAGAATAATGATCAATGCCGTGAGTCTTTAGTTCCATATGAATCTCCTTTCACTGGGCTAGCACTAAAAAGGTCAGTTTGTCTGAAAAAACCTTCAGAGTGTCAAACTCTGAGCTCCTTATTAGAACAACATGTGTGAATCAGAGTACCAGCACGAGCTGAAGGAGTTACACAACTTAGGCTGTCTTGCAGCGTTTCTGGCCAGAGTTAGTCCAGTGTAATTTTTAAACGTTGAATTTTCACAACGGGAGATGGTCCTTGAAGTGGCTGTTACAGTGACCGCTCTTGATTTCTCAGATTCCAGATGCTGAGCTGTCTAGGAGAAAGCACAAGATTCATAGCCAAAGATTCTACATAACTTATCATACGGCCATCCCCACATGGAAAAACTCTTGAAAAACATTCTATTTAGAGACATTTCTGCCTATGCGGCAGATATAGTCTGAATTTTCCTTCCCTGTTCTCTATTGTTAGGGACATTTGCATAAAAACAGCATCTTTGTTTCCTGAAAGGCCCTTTTTCATGCAAATGTCCCTATAATTAAAAAAAAATGCAGAAATGAAATGGAAGCAGAATTTTCTGTAGCGAGTGAAACTTTTTTTTCCAAGGCTCTCTTTTAATTACTGAATATGTAAAGATCTTGATCACTTAAAATAAAAAAAAAATTATGTAGTCCTCATGCTGCTACATACAAAGCATTTAAAACACATTTGTGAGTCTCCTGTATGAACAATCCTAGTACTACTAAGCTGGAACATGACTAGATGTCTGAATACCCAAAGGTGCTCTCTAAAACTAGAGCTATTGAAGAGGCAAAGTCAAAAGAGTTTATATGCTGGGATGTGGAAGCCGAAAAATAGGATGAGAGTGAGCTAAATGCTACATGAGTTTTGGCCAGCTGAGGAATCTCACCCCTGCAACAACAAATAGCAAAATCTCTCAACAACAGATAGTTCTGAGATCCAGAACTAGAAAACGGCTTCGGGGAGTCAGGACATTTTGAAAATGGCTCATCCAGATTACAGTAAATTGCACTTGATGTACACTAGGCTGCATCTAAATATAGAGGGCAGTTTTCAAAAGGCATCTGCTAAAATGCTTTGGAAAAGCTTTACCCCTTATCCTTACCAAGCCTAATTTAGAAGGATGTCAAGATGCTTCTAAGCTGTATTCAGCTGCATGAAGAGGTAGTTAGTCAGGCGGCTGCTCTCCATGGTACAGATGATCTGTAGATATAGTGGGACTAACCTAGCTATAGACTTTAGGGGAAGACTTAGGCTCCTAAGTAGTTTTCAAAAGCATGTAAAATTTGACCCTAGGATCCAAAAGTAAAGATTTTTTTTCTGAGATTTTGTCCTGTTGAAAGTCAATGAGCCACTGCCTGAGCCACTTCAGAACTTTTGAAAATGGTACCTCTAGTCTGTTTTCCCATCGCTAACGAAAGAGTTAAATGTCAAGTGTAGCCTCACGGAAGGCCAAAAGCCTCACTAAAGGCCAAAAGAGCAGTGAGCCTAACTTCCAAATGAATGCCCAGTTTCCCTTTCCAGATGAGGAGTGCCACACTGTGCCCTTGAATAGCATACACCCCAGGCCTGAAGAGCAGAGTCTGTGCAATGCAAACACTGTCTGCCTAGTTACTTCTTTGTTCATCAGGAACAACCTAATCAAAGAGCTGTATAATCCCGCAGGGAAGAAATCTTTCAATTGACATGGATTTCTCTGTCATCTCGGTAGATGAGTCTAAACTACTCTTAATTTTTTACAGTAGATACTTGCTTTTGTAGCTTACCCCCATGATGACAAGAAATTAATGTAAACATTTGTGACTCTATCCATTACATTAAAAGGAGCAGATCCTGCCTTTGGATTCACACTGGCAGCCCCTTGTACCTGTGTGGGGTTGTGGGCTTTAAGACATCCATAGGCATAAAGGACTGACCGCATAGATCTGATTGCAAGGTCTAAGCCCAAGTGAATATCTTGCTGATGCAGCAAACAGATGTTAAACTGAGATGCTAGTAGATGGCATTTGAGATTACATGTGTCTGTACTATCCCTCTATCTATCTAGGTACTCAAAAGGCCCCATCACCCTAGAACCTGAGTGCCACAGGTATACTTAGGGGAAGCTTTCAATAAGCTAAGAAATGGCATTAGAGTGGAGAGGAAACATCAAGAGGCGACTCTCTTTATAAATTAGACACAGGTGTTCTCATGAAAATGGAAAATGAAGCTTCTTTAAAAGCCGCCACCTCCTCCCCGTCCCTCAGTAAGCCTGTCTGGCAAAGGAGACACTAGATAATTTTCATCCTTTCAAGCTTCTCTTCTAGATATGTATTTTACAAGCCATTGTACTCCCTAACCACCAGCTCACCCCGGAGCTATTACTACTATTTGTCGCTGATGTTGGGACCCATTGTGCTGGGCTTGGGCTGACACATTGTGAGAAACGGTTCCTGCCCCAAAGAGCTTACAATCTGAATACACAAGACAGGCCAAGGGTTGGAGAAAGAAAGGATTATGCTTCCCCTTCTTAAAGGTGGGAAACTGAGGCACAGAGAAACTGAATCACTTGTCCAAAGTCACACCTGGAGCCTGTGGCAGAGCGGAGAATAAAACCCTGTGCTTCTGGGTTCCAGTTCCATTCCTTAACCAAAAACCATCCAACCTTTCTAATTTGCAAAGGAGTTACAGCACAAACCTTCTGTGTTGCTAGTAATTCTCAGCATAGTCCACAGGAACATTCTTGGGCCCCAGCATAGAGGATGGGGGGTTCCTCACATGGACTCAGAATGGGTTGATTCTCCTCTCACATTGCTGTAAATCAGGAATAACTACACAGATATCATTTGAGTGACACTGGGACAAAACTGGCATAAGTGTGATGGAGAAACCGGACCAAAAACTCAGATCAATTCTCAAAGATGGTCAGAAGGTGACAGGAAACTAAAAGAGTGCTTGTACCTGGCAGCTTTATGGGCCCTTTTCAAACCACTACCTCCAAACAAATACCCAGGAAGCTCTGATCTGCACCTGGGCTCGGTGCTATTAACCACTGAGAGAAGGTGAATAATTGAAAGGATTCCCTCTAACTGCCAGACTGCTCAACGAGGCCAGGTGCCTCTAGGCCTCTTGGCTGTTTCCATGTTTTGCATTGAGAGATGGTCATTGCACCTTTCTTGACTCCTTATCTTAAAAGTAAAGCCTTTCACATGCCTTTATGTTAATAATTGATGTCTTTGGTACAGCATGGCTCCTGTCCCATGTTAAATACCAAAGTACGGACAGAATTACTATCATCCCAACCTTTAGAGAGGAAGTAGGAGATGAAATCTTTGTGTCGTATACTACTCCAGATCTGTGTGCAACTCCCATAGGCCATGATGGGGTCCTGCCGTGTGCGTATCAAAGTCAGTATGCACAAACACTTAGAGATTATTCTCCTGATAGTGTTAATCTACTGCTCCCAGAAATCTTTCACTTTCAGGAAGAGAAGGAAAGTATTATTTAGAAGCCAAGATAACTGTCACTTTTTTGTGTAGGAAGTTGAAGTTACAATTCTGTTTTTGTTGTGCCCTGTTTGAATAGCATAAAGTGAACAGTAGCTTCAGATCCCACACAAGCATCCCCTTTAAGGCACGGTTATGTAAAGAGTGTTCATCTTGAAGCAATGGTGGGGCTGGGAGGGAATCGGGGAATTTTAACATGGTTATTTTTAAAGTATTTAAAAATACCTTTTTAAGTGCATTTCATTCTCATGAAAAGTGCTGGAATGACAGCTCCTGAAAACTGAAGTTTTCTACATTTCCAGTGAACACAGGAAAAGCACAAGAAGCAGCAATGCAAGCAACACATGCACATACAGACGTCCTCCTGCCCAGTGTGATTAAACTCTTACCTGCAGGGCATTTATTAACACTGCTGCACTCATCTTCATTTATTCCCGATTTCTCTGTACTCTGAAGCACCATGGCACTGCATTCAAAACTTGCATTTCCTTAGTTTCCATAAATGATAGAGAATTTCCTGCTCAGATAAGGAAATGCTGTTTCAATGCTTATGAAAGATGATCATTTTAAACAACCCCAAATTAAGAGATGGGATTGCATAGCCTTACTTAGAAGAGGGGAAGAAATACCTCCCTGAAACCTGAGCAGAATGATTACAAGGTAATTCCATCACTCCTTGTCATGAATGACCCGATAGATAACTCAATTAATTATAGTTCAAGTTAACATTAGCCACAACAGAGTGATTATTGTTAATACTGTGTGGGTAGCATGTTCTCACAACACAGGAGAAAAAAAAACCCCAAAACTGAGAAACCCACATACATCACTTCACACAATGCAACAGCCTACAGAATGACTGGATGAGTCACTGCATGGCCGTTACGTTGCTCAGTCAGGACAAAGAAGATGCCTCAGGAATGTAGAATGAACAAATGAAAAGGAGAGAGAGAGAGAGATTAAGTGGTTGGCCTCTTCTGGAGTTTGGGGGTGCTTCTAGTTTGTTTCTATAATAGCAGAACAGTTTCCACTTCCGCCCAAGTTTTCAGGCTCTAAACTGGGCCCTTAAAGGAAAATTGCTCTAATGACATCAAGTACAAATGATTCAGAAGTTCAGATGCATTGGGTTTGGTCTAGATAAGCTCATAAAATTTCAAATCTTTCCATCCACTCCCCTTAGAATTGGAAAATTGGTTTGGAAATGACAAGAGAACAGCATTGTCTTTCAAGATTTCCTCTTCTTCCCACTTTCAAACACGACACATTATCCCCAGACACAGCTTGCCTTGTGGTATTTCAGTGCTCTTGCTTCTGGTCCCTGGAGGACCCAAGTCATACAGAGTTATGGGGAAATTAAAGACAAGGGAAAACTTTTTCAAACCTTGAATACAGATCTACTTCAGGATCAGTCTGAGTTTAGGGTTGCTCAAATCAGTCTCTTATATTGCCTGTGTAAGATTGTGACATTAGGCATGCGTTGAGAAATGAGATGACATCATTGCTAGTGAAACCAGAAGCTCAATGGAAAACAAAATAGTAAAACTTGATTGTAAAAGGGAATTTCTTCTTTTGTGAAAGGAGCCTCTTCAAGCATTAAGTACCAGCATACAATAGAATTGTTCTCTATCATGTGTTTCCTTGCAACTTGATTACAATCACTACCTTCTTGAAATAACATCACTGGTTTGCAAAAGATCATGAAAAGAAGCCAATAAAGCAAGGCAAAAAGATAACAGCAAATCAAACACAGCCTATGGCACCATTATGAAAGCACCGATGGTGCAGTGTGGAGATCAGCTGTCCTGCGTGAAAGAGCTAACATGCTTATTGCTTGCACTGCAGAAAAAAGAATTCAGTCCTGTCACTTCCTATCCCATGGAAGTCAGACCTTTTGTTTAAAAAAAAGTCATTGCATCTTTTGAAGCATTTATAATGTCCTATCAGTAGCATTTCCTTAGGGTGCCTATGATGTCAGTGTCTCAAAAGCACTTTGCCTTTGGATCCAGTCCTATCATTCAGCACCCTTCATTGCATTTAAGGCATCAAGGGAAATTGAGTACTAGCTTTCTTTACTTTACATCCTATAACAACAGGAAAGACTGCAACAATAAATTTTCTGTATGTGGCGTGTTTCATACAAACTGTGTCGCAAAATGCTTTAGTGTTAAAAATTCTAAAGGCGAATGTGATTACGGAATTACAGGAAAACAGCTGTGAAACGATGTCTTCTGGTGAAAAATACAATTAAAGCCTTCACTCAGAAAATGAATAACAGTCCCTGCCCTGAAGAGCTTACAGTCCAAAAGACAGACAGCCAAAGGGTCGGAGGAAAGGAGCATGATACAAGTCAAGTGGTCAAAGGATTTATTGACCATGTTCTGTTCTGTTCTGTTCTGTTCAGGTTCTTATACCACTCTGATCACTGAAGTATTTTCATACCTTCCAGAAGTGCATTAGCCAATCTGACTTGCATTTGACACGTGTGATTCTTTATCATTTTCTTTCCAAAGGCAAAATTATGTGTTGCCTGTGCAAGAAAACAAAATGCGCTTTGTACTTGGAACAGAAAATGGGGAGTTTTGAAGTGGTTCTTAGATTTTGTGGGAGCTCATTCCACAGCCTTGAAGCAGACCCAGAGAAACCTCTGTCTCCTGCTGTAGTATATAAGGACAGGGTAGTATCGCTTGAAATAGTTGAGTCCTCTAGTGGTCTGCACCATGCCCTCTGTTTTGGAAGGCAGTAAGGGTATGTCTACACAAGGAATTAAACAACCACAGCTGGCCAGGATCAGCTGACTCAGGCTGGTGGGGTTCAGGTTGTAGGGCTGGGATATTGCTGTGTAGACACTGGAAGGGAGCCAGCAAGGAGAGTCTCAGAGCCTGGGCTCCAGCCTGAGCCTGAATGTCAACCCAACAATTTTTCATCCCAGAAGTCCAAGTCACCTGACCTGGGCCAGATGTGGCTGTGTCATGGGTATTTTTTTTTACTCCAAAGTAGACATGCTCTAAGGCACTACAAACCAGTCACAGCAGCGATGTGCGAGAAGCTAATCCTGACAGTTTATGTCCAGTTAAGAAACACGGTTATTTGGGATCCAGCTGTACGTGAGTGGTTTCTTCATATTCTTGTCATTGTTTGTAGATCAAAAGGCACAACAGCTGCCACAACGAATTTTATCTTTGTTAGGTGTTAAAAATAAGGGGCGAAATCACAGCAGCTTAATCAAACTTTTTCCTGTTGTGTTTTCTTGAATTTTTGTTTGGTTTTGTTTTGGGCAAAATTTGAAATCTCAATTTTAAAAATTCATCACAATTTTGGAATTTGAAAAATTTTGATCAGTGCAAAAGGTTAAGTGACATTCCCAGTTTCCCAAAATAACTCAGTGGCAGAGATGGGAATTACCAAAAAGCAATGGAGAGAATGTACTGCTTATCTGGGACACTGTTCTTACCCACTATTGCAAGTTCCTGTATTATGAAATGTATCCAAAATATCCCTATGATCATAATCATAGAGATCAGAACACCCTAACATTTGGGAGAATTTGTATTGGGGTCTGAACTTGAGGGGACTGATTCTCATTACACCTCACTCTGCACTTCTCTGGCAGTGTAAATTGCAGTTAGCATGTAGTGTGGGTGTAAATTACATTTTTACATCCTTTAAGGCCTCTCTAAACTGTCAGGCCTTAGTGTGAGTGAGAATCAGCCACTGTGATTTTAGCCCATCTCTAGCAGGCTGCACATGGTAATATTCTAATCCATGTTTGTGACCCTCAGAAAGGAAGGGATAGGAACCTTGCTGATGAAACACAGCAAAAATAACACCACACGTGTCAGGAGCAGTCCCTGCAGCATCTGTAAACCAGGCTGAAATAACCACTTATCTCTGCAGCAACAGATCCATAAATTAGGGCATGTGCCGCTTCCCCTTGTAGGAGAAATACCAGGGAGAGGAGGATCTCAGAAGCGCCCATTTCAAGGCAAGAATAATCCACTGTGTTCCTCCAGACTTTCTCCCATCATCGGTAATCGAAACCAATACAATCAACAGAGACAATTCTTGCAGCCATCAAAATCCAAACTGATAAACAGTTTATCTTACAGCCTTCTCCGGTGTGCAGTAAAGGAGCTGAGAGTTTAAACACTCCCCACCAACTGTAGCCATGTTCTCCAGCTCCAACTTTAAAGAAATGCAATCTGAGCAGTATCTCCGGGGTAGACCTCAGAGACTCTGACCAGCACAAGAGTGGGGCCTTTTCATAGAATCTTCTTTCATTCCAGATACCCCTTTTTGTCATCATGTGTTGTTTGGGCAAACCCACCATTGACAAAAAAAAAAAAAAAGCAAGGCCAAGGGCATGGGGGTGAAAAGTAAAAATGATGCAGTAAAAAGGGAAGGTGTTGGTTGGCTCAGTGGCCTCGTGGCTACAGCTCTGCCTGGCACCAGGGACAGATGGGCTTCCTAAGCCTGTTGTCTTAAGGTTTTAGCCCAGTCCTGGTGTAGAAATGCTTACGTGTCATAAGAGGCTGTCCTATCAACTCCTCACAAAGCGGGAGGGGCTGGAAAGCTCATGAGAGAACCACATCTCGTGAGATACGCAGACTAAACCAGACTAATGAAGCATCTCAAAGTTCTGAGCACGACCTCGTGTGAAGCCCTGCTCTTCTTGAGTTTCATTCATTAGAGCACTGGGGGAGCAATCACCATGGAAACGACTGAAAAAGGAGGCCCCACACTGGCATGCCTGGGATGCTGTCCCATGCCAAAGAAAAACAATCATGTTAATCCCAGCTGCTTGCACCATGCAGAGCTGAATAATTAACTCCAAAGCGCTTCTGTCTCCCATAAGAACTATCCTGAGGGAGTAGCTCCAGAGATATAGGCCATGCAGCAATTTTTTTTTTTTTTTTAACTAGGGGACTCTAAAGTAGCTGCCTGGTTTCAGGCTTGGTGCTCACAATTCAGTGAATGGTGCAGCAGGAGACTGAGGGGCATTTTCAAAAGGACCTTAAATCATTCAGCCCATGTGAAGCTATGGAATAGTTACAGGTCCCTTGCTAATATCAAGACCCAGAACAACAATTGGGAGGGCAGTTCATAAGAAACAACACACAACCAATCTCTCTGTTGGTTCAGACAACTCTGAAGAACATTTTTTCCACTATTTCTCGTTTCTGTGTCTCTCTGGTAGGGCCAGATGCAGAAAAACCCAGACGCTGTGGACAAGAATCTCCTCATGATATTTCGCCCCACACAACAGAGGCCTGGCGAAGCAGCCACATTCTGTATTGTTTACCCTGACCCCTTTGAGAGGCACACTGTGTGGGCATCCCATCAGCCTTCTGGATACGGCTTGGAGGCATTAGCGCCCTGACCTTCCCTGCCCAAGGAAAACCCACTTGGTCCAGGTGACTCCCAAGTCCCAGGAGGGTACACTGACCAATGAAGAACCAGCAGGCCAGTGAAGAAGGCTTGCCTGCGTTTTCTCGGGGGTTGAGCTGGGTGAGACTGGGACAGGAGAGGAGCTCTTTAGGGCTAATGCAGAACTAAGGCCAGGCCAGAGCTTTGCAACTGAACACTTGCCTTTGAAGGGGGGGGTTGCCTCCGTGTTTAAAGGCACAGACAGCTGCCTCCTAAATTGCTCTTTTGTTACCTGCTTGTTTGGAGGCTCACACCAAGCTTACGGCACAGGCTGCCCTGCCCCAACCTGGCAGCCATGCTTTGCAGACCAAGGTGGGGAGCACCCACAGTACCACACGTGGCCCTGATGGGGGCATTGCAGAGCAGCCCGCCCACACACACACACACACACACACAGGCACCCATTGCTAATGCACTGTGACCACAGACGAGGAGGAGATTGAAAGATGAAAGCCTGCAATGGGGTGAGCACTCACTTGGAGTGATCTGCAGCATTCCAGCTCAGCTGAATAATCTCAGCGCTGCCAGCAAGCCCTGCCCTTGCACTGGCAGACATTCCTGTTCTTTCCTGGCACCCACCCAGCTGTCGCCAAGGAGGTTTGCACATCAGCAAAGCAGCAGCAAGGACTGACGCTCAAATATCTCCGCTCAGACAGGTATTAAATTAGATGAAGTTCTCCTCCCCTCTGAGAGAAATCTCTTGGCCGCTGTGCTCTATTCCTTTCTACTGGGAGTAATTACATTTTGTTGTGATTTAATGGAGTAATCCAACAGCACCACCATCAGATATCAGGCTGGAAATGATTTTCCCTATTTCCCCATGGCCCATATTGATTGGGTGGCTAAAATACCGATACCCAGATCAGCCCTGTTCTGTGTTCTCTCACAAAAGAGATGAGAAGGAGGATGGAGTTGCAGACAAGCTGCTGCACTGGTTTCTAGCCCTGGACTGGAGGCAGTTCTGTTGGATTGCCAGACCCCCATGTTTCATACATGCTGATGCCGAAACTTCCTTGCAGCGACTCCTCCGCAGTTGTGAGTGCCTGACATATTGGAGGCAGAATCACTGCAGAGTCCACCCACCCTCTCGCCTGCAGTCCTAGTGTGTTGCATGTGCGCGTTGCTTGGAGATGTGTTGCTGCTGAACGTCAGGGGTAGGCTGGCTGCCAGGTGTGCGTATTTATAACCCACCGATCGCTGTGCGTTACTCATCCCAGTCGGTGCCCAGTGCACAGCAGCTGTGGGTCCATTACAGTCACCAGCTACTTCACTCAAGCTGTGGAGGATTCTGAGGGTTTTCCTCAGGAGGTCCCTGAATGGGTCCCTAGTGGTGGCTGGGATGGCAGCTGTCACATGTGCCCCTATGCCTGAGCTGTCGGGAATAGACAGACCTGCTGAAGTGCTAAGCAGTGCCTTGGCTGGCTGGGGAGCTGAACCTTTAAGCAAAGGGGCTAATGCCTTGGTTGGAACTGAGCCTCATTTTTTTCTGTTGCCAACTACTGGCATGTGTGATAAATTGTCACCAGGGAGAGCAGAGTGACCGAAGCAGCGCATCTATTAAATAGAACGGCTGGCTGTGTAAGAGATGGGAGTGTTTTCTCCCATACGTAGTAGCATTCAATATTCCACCATCTTTTGTTACTTCCAGAGTGGGAACCTGACCTAGTGCAAGATCAGGGGCTTTATGGTATATGGAGGGTCAGGTGAGGGTGCCATTTCCAGAGACCACCCTTTGCCAGCAGGCATTAGGCAAGCAGGGAAGACGTGAGCAAGGAGACAGATCCTGGCTGGCTGGCTTCAGTAAACAGGCAGTTCAAGGGCATGTCCTGGATTTACACCTAGGGACAAATGAAGGTGGTGCAGATGAAACAGAACGCAGCCATTAACAATGTCAGCCTGAACGGGAGCCTGTGGATGTTTGCTCCTTGTGTCAAGTTGGCCCTTCTTCCTAGCTTTGCTGCTCAGTGTTTTAGGACACTAGAGAAGCATGCTATGTCCAATAAATCATTCAGGAAGAAAATTCCCCCACTGAGAGCACACGTTACATGCTCATTAGAGCCAAGAGATCATGTACAATAGCCCCTATTAACGAGTTACTGCAGCTACAGCATGGACTTTACCAGCACTGTCAATATCTCTTTTCCACCATTCTTCTCTGAGAGTGGATAAATGTACGTTAACCCCTTCCCTTCCTTTCCTTTCCTGCCTGCAGCAATTCTCCTGGCTAGTCTCTGCTAAGCAGCACACTGCCGGCTGCCGTTTGAGAGCTCATGTGAACCCTTCCATTCCTCTTCAACCTGTGCTAAAACTATCAATAATGCCAATGTAGATAACTGTCTGGTCTAATTGTAGCTGCACGTTCACCGTCCAAATCAGGGAGGCTGGGTTTTCTAGATAGCTCTTTGGTTTCTGTGGCACCAATCACCTTGGTTTTTCAACGCTGACGATACCATCACAATGCCAGACACTTTATCCATCAAGAACAACGCTTTTTTTTTTTTTTTTTTTGAGTAGTTCAGTTTCTGGATGCTCAATTTAAGATACTTAGGGCTTCATTTTTCAGAGCTCCTGAGAACCACCCCCCAGCTGGCTTTTATTCATCACCTAAAAAAGTAACAAGCCCTAGGGAGGCTCAAACTACAGCATCATTGATCACCTTTATACATCAGTGAGGTTCCTGTAATGGTGGCAACGTGGCTCGGAGAGAATGCAGGTGGCTGCTTGCCTTTTTTGCTCCCAATTAACAGCACCCTCCATCCATCTCAGAATGACATGTCCCAAGCAGGGAGCCCAGCACATCGGAAGCTAAGATAGAACTCTTTCTGGGCGGACTCATCATAGAGAAATGGCATCGTCAGATACAATCACCCCCAAGATGGGCTGATGACTGTGTTGTCTTGGACGTTCCCCAGGTAGATGCAATAATTATTTCCTCAGGACCCAAGGGGCACCTTCTTCATGTAGCTCTGGGCCAAGCACACTCCCTCCTGCTCCTGCTCAGAAGCTCCCAGCTTGAAAAGCCCCTGAGCTGTAACGTGGCTGTGGGTGCAGAGGAGCTAAAGAACCAGTGCCCTTCCCCCCGCATTACTGAGAGCTGGACTACTTTGTCTCTTGATGGTCACCGTAGAGCTCATGCCATGGAACCATTAGTGATTTTTAATGTGACCTCGTGCGTTGCTGAACAGCATCGGACAGTAAGGATGAGCTCTCCCTTGGGAGAAAGCTTAGGGCACCCAAATACTACAAGGATTATAGGGGGTGGCAAGTTAGCCCTTATTGCCTCTTATATGGCTTGATCATTTAAAGGATGAACAATTTCCTGAAGGCCCTGTTTTTCAAGATAATCTTATTTTCAAGCAACTGAATCATCCTTCTCGTAGCTTGGGGTTCTCGGAAGATGTGAAATGTTTAGAATCATGTAGAGAGTACACTTTTATTAGAAGACTTTTGTTCCTATCAAAAAAATATGGATGGACTGAACACAGCCGCTGTGTGGAGGAAATCCAGCTGTTTTGTCAATAAAGCAGTGTCTCACGGCCCACTTCCCTATTCTCCTTCCTGGCGCAGAAAATGCATGACACAATATATTGAAACTGAGGGCAGCAATACAATCTGAAATCCTTATATTGCAATGACATCAGCAGCAGAGTTACACTGCCCCAAATTTATCCCTTGTGTATCGCAAATCAATGACTCACATCCGGACAGAATCCTCTTTATCATAAGTGGCAAATACATAAACTGATTTGCTTCAAATTTTTCAGCCAATGAATTCAATGAATATATCAAGGCAAAATGATTTTCTGTATTTCTCTGAAATCTTCATCCTAGCCTCCCTTTGTATAGCTCTGACCCCAGATAATACTTCCTCTGGACACAGCATATTTCACTGGACGCTCAAGTCCAATTTTAAAAGATTTGTCCACTTGTCATGCTGAAACTCATGTTGGATGTGCCACGAGAAATGGAAATGAAAGACACTGATGCTCTTTTCCTCCAATCCCTGGTGACGTACCAATGTACGATAATCCAGATTTTATCCAAACCTCTTCCATCTTCAAATTTTGTACTGTGAATCCCATAGCAGGGTCTTTCTGGTATGTCCTGTTTCCAATCAGGTGGTAAAATACTCCCAAAACAATCTGTTGATGCATTTCCAATACCAACCAGAACCCAGAAATGGAAAAATGCATGAAAATAAATGGAAAGCTAACTGAAATGTTGTGAACTTCCAATAAGTTGAGCACTGGACAAAGATTCAAAGGGCTTCTTATTTCACCCCAGTCAATTTGCAAGCCTGTAGCAGACCCCTTAAAATTAGTATAATTGAAGAGTCACTCTGGGATGTGCAATTCACATTCACCAAGAAATGTCAAGGCTAAGAGACTGCAAGAACCACATGGCATAAAAGGATGAGTTGTCACAAAGCATTGAAATAGCAACAGGAAAAAAAAGCCATTTGCAAAGTTCTTCTGAGCATATGTTCTTTACATGCTATGTGGAGAGGTCTCAGAAAATTTCAACCCATTAGCAATTTGGTTCACCCTCATAATCACTCATCTGTCATGTCATCTATTACATATTTCCATGCATCTGCTGTGCTCAGTACACAGATTCAGGAGAGGGGAAATGGCTGCTTGGCTGAGTGAGTGGCTTGGAAGTAGCATATGAGCCAACAAAACAGTTCTGCACATTGTATCCCATTAGAGAGCCCCCCCAGTAAGGAAAAGAAGCATTCACTTTCCTGCTCTATGAGGAACCCATTGTCTAGCCAGCCTCATTGAAAACCAAGTGTTATCTAGCTCATGCCACGCTGAGTTAATTCAGATGGCCGGTTCCAAATGGATGTATCCAAGGGCAAACAGAAAGGCAAAGAGCCCATTTTGCTTGGAACACAACATTGGCACTGGGTGCTTGCAGTGAGGAATGCTAGCCAATTTTCAAGCAATTATGAACTCGACCAAATGTAGCCCCATTTCCCACAAAAGATAAAACCCTGATTATTGGCATTGTCAGTGAAGTGTCAACCTACCAGCTTGCTGTAGTGTGTCTTTTATAGGCAACGTAAGTTGTCTTTTATAGGCAATCTGAGGATTTATGATGAAGATAAGAACTTTTACTTATCTTGCCTCTTTCTCCTTGCCATTGTAACACCTACATAGGAAAGCAACCTTGTTCCTCTCAATGGGACAGTTCTTACTTCACTTGCACCACATGTATCTCTACCAAAGTCAAGCAGGGTGTAAATCAGGGCAGGGTTCGACCCAGTGAATCTTAGCCAAACATCCTCCTGCTTTATTTAAAGAAAGATGATAGGATGCTCTATTAAGATGCAATGCATTCATGGAGACTGGCTAATACTGTGTCACTTTTTCTTATAACCTGGCGTCAGCAAGAAGGAATTTCAACACTGGCCACCTTCCACAGACTATGCACTGCTGCAGTTCCCAAATTAGTCATATGAAACTTGGGTTTTATACTTGTAAGCTGCAGACTCCTGTCATATACCAAAGTCGTGAAGTCAGCATTAGAGCCATCTGCCAGTAGTTCAATGGCTAATGTGAAATGAGAAGGTCACAAGAAGTGACTGGTAATATAATAGAATAACTAGTATGGAAAAGAACTAGGAATTCACTCAGTCTCCATGAATTTTACCCATGTTTAGACCAGAACTTGAGCCAGCCATGAAGGTGCTGGAAAATACAGTTAACACTTTACTTCAGTGGTTTACTTTGCTTCTGTATTTGGGGGTTCCAGCCTGAAACACCAAGGAAAAGGCTGTTGCTCCCTAAGCAGGATGTATGTGAAATCGCATGGGGTACTTTGTCCTCTTGACAGACTCATCTGACAGTTGCAGGCTCACGAATTCTGGATAATGAAGAATAAGCATCTTGACTTCTGCATGTTTATCCAAATGAAACATGACCTCTGAGCCTCTGAAAATTCACATATTAATCTTAGTCCAATGTCTTGTGTGTAAGCATCCACATGATAATATACAGCATTTTGATTAACTGTCTTGTGAGATAATCACAGCAGGGAGCAACACAGTTTGGGGGCTGAGCCTTCTATGTCAGAGATGATGGCGTAAGAGGAAGGATGGTCTTGTTAAAGAACTGGTCTGGGACTCAAGAAATTTGGCTTTAGTTCATGGATCTTCAACAAAATCCTGGAGTTACCCTGAGCAAATCATCTAATCTCTCTGGGATTCAATTCCCCATCTATAAAATGATGATGATAGCCCTTCCTTTCTCCCATCCTTTGTCTATTTAGACTGTAAAATCTTCAAGGCATGAGCCCTGTGTTGCTATGCATATGTACAATACCTAGCACAATGGGCCCCAATCTTGGTTAGGGCCTGTAGGTGCTGTGATAATCTTGTGCCTCTTTTGGCCAGAGCCATTAGCCAGTATCCGGGCCCTTCATAGGTTGTTTCCATTAGGGAAAGAAATTGACAATAGTCAGGTATTTCTTTGGTGCAATCCTATTTATTTACAGAGAAAGCACATACCGTCCTGTTTCCCTGCACACAGTAGAAGCAAAAAGCAGGCAATTTCACAGTTTCCAAGCCAATCTTTCCAGTGAGACCTGTGCCCCAAGGAGCTACATCTCTCTGGTCCCTCTCAGGACCATGCTCACAACTGTTTATTTCACTATCTGGTGTCTTTCTGCCTCTCACAAAAACAGCTTAAATCAATAAATCTCCTCACCACTGCATTTGCCATTAGTCCCCAGGAAACTTTTCAGCCCACACGGCTTAGCTTGTGATCAGCCTTGCCATGAAGCCCAGTGACTTGGATGGTGGCTTCCTATTATTTCCAGTTATCACTACATAAACGGGCATTTAATTGCTCCTTCTACTTAGCCAAAAAGAAAGTTGGTTAGCACACCCATCAGCTTTAACTAGGTTTGGGGTTGTCTAGACATCAAAGATCCATTTGATAGCAACCGGTAACATCTTCCAGCAGAACAATAATAATAATTATAACGGGGCACATGAGAGGAAGCTTGCACAGCTGCTGTCAATCTGTTCCGAGTATCAATGAAACAACTCTTTTTTTAAAAAAATGTTTTGAATACAGTAGCTTTACTAACTAATCAGGAATCATTTCATCAATGACTTAACATATGCAAAACATTAGACCATTGGCTCAACTTGCAGGAAAATTGATAATAATGGCTGAGCCCTAATAGCTACCGATGGCAGCAGTCAACATTCGAGATGAAATGGACATCAGTCAAAAACTCTCAGGTCTCTAAGGGCACCACTGAACTTGGACTGAGTTTGAAATCTCTACAGCTTGATGCCATCATCAGTCCTACTTTCTGCCATGCATCAGTTAAGAGAATTTTTAAACCTCCTCTTCCATGACTGCCATAGCATTATAGATTGCCCAGGAGCAGGGAGAAATTCATGAGACACAGTGTGAGTGGGATGCCGTGCTTCCCTTTTATTGGCTCAATTGAAAACGGACCAACGTGTGGCTGAGGAGGATGGGGAGGCTGCAGTTTAGAATTTCTATTAGCAAAACCTGTCTTGAAGTGAAAAGAGTAAAATTAGATTAGACCTTTTTAGAGGCAAGGGAGAGCCAAACCTGCTTTTATATTTTATTAATTCTGAACTGCTAATGTGCAGGACTACATGGTCCAAACACTGGGCTTGTGGGATTGAGGGTGCAGACAGCAGCACCAGCAGGACATTTATTAGGTGAGTTGAAGGAAGTTTAAGATTCTCCCAGGCCCATTCAGTCTGACCTGTTGAGAGCTTTTTAACAGCAAAGGAACTACTGTGCAGTTCCCCAGAAATGTCTCTGTACGTTTTGATGAGTGTTAATAAAAGGCACAATGGTCAGCAGAAGTATTAAAGCCCCAGAAAGAATTTCCAAATCTTTCCTTCTCCATTACATTTCAGTTCTCAGATGTGAGCTGAGATTTCAGGATGAATTAATTCTTTCATTACTAGAATCCAATTTTCCTCCTGACGTGAATGAAATGGAAAGAGAATAATAAGTTGCATGTTAAGCACAGAGTGATATGAGCGTAGTGTCTTTAACAGGGACAACTTCATTAACAAGCCTGAACAAAATAAAGAGTGCAATTGTTCCTTCCAAACCATTACCTCAAAGTACATGGAAGCTAATGGCAGATACTGCTCATTCATTTTCATATCAAGTGCTGCAGGAATCTCCATGTTTGAATAGACAAGGCGTTTCCTGGGGTTAGGGCCATGCCATAGTTCAGACTCCAAAGAATTTTTTTTAAAGAGAAGGAGAGTGATTATTTAGGCCATGAATGAAAGGCTTTGAATTAGCATCTCAGTTTTTGAAAACCATTTTGAAAATGATCTGATAACGATCTGCCATTTATACAGTTCCAGAAGGGTAGCCGTGTTAGTCTGTATACAGAAAAAACGAGAGTCCTGTAGCACTTTAAAGACTAACAAATTTCTGCAGGCATAAGCTTTTGTGGGCTGCAACCCACTTCATCAGATGCACGAAATAGAAATCAGATAGAAGGCATATATATACATCCAAGGGTAAGAAACAACAATGGGGAGGGGAGGTGTAAACAAAGTCCATTCAGTTAGAGTAGATGAGGCCTATTCACAACCATTGATTAGAAGGTGAGAATGTGTGAACAGTGACAACTGAAGCAAATACTCACCCGCAACCATACACCATACAACAAGAACACTAACCCAGGAACCTATCCCTGCAACAAACCCCATTGCCAACTCTGCCCACACATCGACTCTAGTGACACCATCACAGATCCTAACCACATCAGCCACACCATAAGGAGCTCATTCACCTGCACATCTACTAATGTAATATATGCCATCATGTACCACCAATGCCCCTCTGCTATGTACATTGGCCAAACCAGACTGTCACTATGCAAAAGAATAAATGGACACAAATCAGACATAAAAAATGGTAACATCCATAAACCCGTCGGCGAGCACTTCAATCTCCCAGGACACTCTGTAGCTGACTTGAAAGTTGCCATACTTCTACAAAAAAACTTCAAAAACAGACTTCAGCGAGAAACTGCTGAGCTGGAACTCAGATGCAAACTTGACACAATCAAACTGGGTCTGAATAGGGACTTGGAATGGTTATCTCATTACAAGAAGTAATTGTCACTGTTCACACATTTGCACCTTCTAATCAATGGTTTTGAATAGGCCTCATCTACTGAATGGACTTTGTTTACACCTCCCCTCCCCATTGTTGGTTCTTACCCTTGGATGTATATGTGTATATATATATATATATATATATATACCCCCATCTGATTTCTATTTCATGCATCTGACGAAGTGGGTTGCAGCCCACGAAAGCTTATGCCTGCAGAAATTTGTTAGTCTTTAAAGTGCTAAAGGACTCCCGTTGTTTTTTCATTTATACAGTGCTTGTTAATGTAGGCACTCCTATGCCATGGTGATGAGTGCAGTATAAATGATTGATTTCATCTAGATGGATCCCAGAGCCCTTTACAAAGGGTTTACTAACATCATACAAACTAGACACTGCCAAACCTGTGTTAAGTAACCACTCCATGAAACAGCAAATGCCAATCACTTCAAGGAGTTAGCTTCTTAACTAGGATAACACTTGGAAATCATTGGTGTGCTTAAAACTGATCACTGAAACAAAGCATTGCCTACTGGAGATAGTTCTCAATGCACATTTAGTTGTATGCAGGAATTAAATGAGTTTGCTTCTGAAGTGGGAAGCACAGCAACATGACACAACATTTTACTTGCATGTGAGGGTCAATTCTGTAAGGTGTTGAACGCTCTGATCCTACTCTAGCCACACACCTAAGTGTGTGCTGAGACATGTTGCTGTGTCAGGTCCTAAATCTCTAAAGCAAACACATGCAACTCTGATTATGATTCATAATAAATAATCCTTCGTAGTTTTAAGAGTGCCTTGCAGTTTTCTAGTGCCTTCCATCCTGGGATCTGAAAAGCACTTGATGCTTCTTGAGCAAATAATGCTACCCCGACACATCTTCTACTGAAGTTATTTCATACGCACAACATTGCCCCGTTGCCTAGCCCTGTTGAACAACAAACCCTTCAGTCCCTGCCTTATGCTTCCAGAGTAACTTGCCTTTCAAAAATGCTGCTCATTGGTGTCTGTAAAATATTGCTTTTAAACATGATTCTAATTGAACTGCATTTTTCTTTAAGTCCAAAAGAAGTGAATTGTTCGATTAACACTAATGTAGTAAAAACAAAGTAATAGGCACCAACAGGATGTATAAAGGCACCAGTAACAATTTATTACATAGGGAATGCAGCTCTTCATCTGACTGTGTTCTCAGTTGGAAAAGGTAACTTGATTTTACCATACATTTCCACACTGCTGGATGATTGTATATAGCAAATAGGAAAGTGCAAAAGGTCAATTAGATGTTCTGAGGAGAATTTGGACTTGGCTACGCAGGAAAATGAGGCAGACCTCAAGGGGTTTGTCTGGCAATTTATTACTCGAGTTAATGCAGCTGAACATGCAACACACATCCAAGAGACAAGGCACCTTCCTAGCTGCAGACTGCTCCAGAAGTCTAGAGAGAGAGAGAAGAGAGTTGCAGCCATAATAGGGATTTGTCCCTTTCTTGCTAAAAGAAGCAAGAAAATTATCCATATTTTTAACCCAGGTATTTTTCTGGCTCAGTAACACTTCATCAATTTTCTTAAAGGCAGCTAATGTGAAAAATGCACCAACTTATTATTATGATGATGATTTGCATCATGGAGGCACCTAATCAGGACCCCGTTGCACTAGGCACTGTGCAAATGCAAAACAAAAAGTTGGTTCCTGCCCCAAAAGCTTCCAATCTAAGTAAATGATCTAAAATCTCCAGCGCCTGAGCAAATATAAACCAACATAGCCCCTGGAAGTCAAGGACAACTGGAGCTGCGAGCAGCAATGATGACGAACCAGGAATGTCATGAGATTGTTCCCAGGTGGATCAAGTGTTCCCTATATATTGCTCACTCGGTGAGAGGCATCAATATCTAGACAGTTACCATGTCCCCCATTGTCATGCCTTGGCCAGGCTAATATATACTGGTGAAATACAGCCTTCTGCAGAGGGCCCTGTGAATCACATAAGTCTTCAAAACAGGCATTGTGCCACCATCGCTGATGGATGAGTTTTATCCTATATTCCTTCAGCCCTTTAGCTGTTTTTGTGGCTCTTCTCCGAGTTGATGTCAGTCTGTTGCCGTCTTCCTAGTCTCAATAAACAGGCTGTTCCAGGACCTCTCACCAGCTGTACACTGGTATATGGTCTGGGTATGGATTTGGTTGCCTTATTATATGTGTCTGATTTTATTTCAACATATGAAGTTAAATTAACAAACAAAGCAACTCTCAAAGGAATTAGACGATGCCGCCTTCAGATTTTGACCTCTGACCACTTCATGTCCTCCATTTTAATGTTCTCCACATCCCAGACCCAGAAGCAGAGCTGGGCAAAAATGTTCAGACAAATAGTTTATTCGCTAAAAAGTGCCATATGGGGTTGACTGAAACTATTTGTGAATTTGACACGTGACAATTCATACTAGCAGAGGATCTGCCTGCAGCTAAATAAGGAATACTGGAGAGGGCACAGGATTTTCTAAGCCACTGTCTGGTATGCCATGCTTAAGAATGTGGGATACAGAAAGCTCCAGCACATGGACATCGAAATCAGTGCAGGGGAAAGTGCAAACCAGTGAAAAATCTGGGTGAAAGAGACTGAAAAGGTGACAGTCACTGTGCACGCTAAATAATTATATACTAAGTACTTATCACTCACATAAATATGTAATAACTTTCAGTTGGTCATACCATATACAATGAGACCTGTACAAAAGACAGACCTGAATTGGCCAATTTCCTTCCTGAAGAGACTACATCAGAGTATCCCCAAATATACTGTGTAAAATTTTGCTCTTTTTTTTTTTTTTTAATGAATTCAACAGTTTTTGACAGTCTCTTCAGTGGTCATTTAAGATAGATTTCATTGTATTTCAATTATGAAATTACCTTGTTTTATGTATAGTCACATGCATATACAAAGCCTTTCCTAAAGCTTTTATAAAAAATATACAGGAAACATGATATGTCCGTGTGCTTAGGGGCTAAGCCGAGTCCATCAAACTCTCTTCTATTTGTCTGGAAACAGATATAAAGCCAAGTCTGTAAAGGTGGTTTTCCATTTTATTCCATTTCCTCCTCAAATGTGCACACGTGCATGCACACACGTATACATCTTTCTCTGCCTTTGATGCTGTTTGGGGGCTGAAGTACACATACCTGTAGATTTCTAGAGCTGCCAAGTCCTTCTCCAAGCAGAGCTGGGAACAGGGTGAATGGTAAAAGGACTCTTTCATTTTTCTCTTCCCCTTGTAGCCCTAGATGGTTGGGAACAACTGGTGCCATTGAAGGCGAGGCAAGTTGCTATTTTACACAGCACTTCACATTAAGAGGCTGGAAGGGATTTCCCTATTGTGGTTTTCCTTTGTTTAGGGCTGATATAACTGGGAACGCAGCTAAGAGTCTGGCTGCTTTTGTTTATCCAAGCCAGTTGGCTTTCTTCACCCTCCTACAAGAATTACATTCAGAAACGTGTGGAATCCTTTTCCTCCCTTGCCTCATAGGTGTGATTATGTTTCACAAGGAGATGGGAAATGATATGTCAATTTGTGACAGGCCCTAGAAGAGCGACTCGATGACAAAATGATGACTCTAAAACTGCAATTGTTGGCTGGGTGATCCGTGCCTTTGCAAGAAGCATTAGTGGTCTTATCCAGCTCAAAGCACTGTGGAAAGACCACTGCAGTATCTTTCTGTCACTACTAGGGTCCTGACTCATGGCACTTAAGAACTCAATATCTTCAATGGAGGACTTCGCTGCACCCAGAGGCATGTATATTAACTGGCGTTAATGAGAACCTTCCTACATCCTCCTAAAAAACCACGGTGGCAACACTTCTCATTCACCTTCCCCTTATTAAGTACCTCTCTCATACCACTGCACTCAGCAGCATTACAATGTAATCTGGATACACGTCTGTGGGAATAGCTGTACTGTTATCCTTGTGCTGGCTTCATTGATGATCAGAATAGCCTCACAGGGACAGACCAAAGGAAACGCAACTGGGTTGCTCCAGAAATCCATCAGGTTGATAGTGATTTTTTAACTAGAAAAAACCTGGTCTCCAAAACTTGATAATTTCAGTCCCCTAGTCGCAATCCTGTATGAAAAGCCTTTGTTCGTGTTTCCTACTCCAGCAAAAAGAGCAGCCTTAATGTTGGGCCTCATTAGCATCAACACACCTCAGGGTTAATTAGCAAAGGGCTCCAGGCCACTGATTAACAGCCAAAGGAATGAATAGACCAACATGTTAATTGGCAATAATTGCGAGTGTTAATAACGATAGAAAACCAGCTGTTTGGCTCCAGCTCCCGCAGCATAGAGAGGTTAAGTGGTAAATGAGAAGGCCTGACACGCTGCATTCATCTTTGCCAAGAGTGAGGTAACAATCTCTAATCAGACTGGCCAGCCTCTCCTATGGTGCTAGCACATGAGAGACCAGATTCCATTTCCACACAGGCCGAGAAATGAGTTGTAGCTTAGAAGTGGTCTTGATGGATGCCCAGGGCAATCCCACGCAGCGCTCCTTAGCTGCAGCGAGATCTCTGCAACGAAGGATGGCGAGAGAAGGGGGAATTAAATAGGGTCTGCAGCAGAGAGGCTGTGTGTGTGAGAGCAGTACATGATGCGCACACTTCCTTAGCCAGGACTGCATCTGTGTCCATTACAAACCCCTGGAGCTGAACAAAATATTACTTGCCATGTTTCTCCTGGAGAATTTTCCCTGTTCTCACAGGTTCGTGAAACCTCTGCATAGTGGCCTAGAAAAGGGTGGCTGTGTACGTGGAAGCCAGCCTCTGCACTTGACAACCATGACTTACTCAGGTCCTTTCCATAACGACCTGCTGGATTTAGGGGAGGAGGGGAATGTGCACACACGTGTCTGCATGCATAGCACCGTTTTAGCGTGTGGCTGTATTGCGCACCCCGTGCATTGGCTAAACAGAATAGTCGCCATCTCCACTGCACCTTGGCAAGCAGCTCGGTTACCTTCATACCTAACAGATACACAATTGTTGTTCCAGTCTGTTGGCTCTAAAATTCACTGAATTGAATCCCTTAATGGCTGAATGTGAAGGGGAAAAGCTCCTGGGGAGGCCGCAGAGGCAAGTGCTCTTATCTGTGTTGGCACCTGCTACAGTGTCTGCTCGCCTGGCCTCTAGCGGTAAAACTCACTGCTGTGCAGCGGGCCTCCATGCCTAGGCATCCCTTAGCCCGAAGGATTCAAGTGGGACATCAGTGTTATCCACTTTGTCTGTGTACGAGCAGTGGTGAGGCTGGGGAGTTCGCCCTAGGCTAGCCTGCTTTATCCCACTTTTGTAAGGTAAATGAAATCTTCCATTCCACATCCTCTGCCTGGTGAGACAGACAATCCTGCACCATCCTTTCTGGGCAGCTAAAAGCCTGACCCGGGTATCAGCACTTCAGCTCTTTAGCCAGTAGAAACGAAGCCATGGACAATCAGCAACATAGTGCTGTCATCCCAGCAACAGGGGAGTTGGACTCAGTGAGATCCTGCTGGCTTCAAGTTCTCGCTGCTCTGCCCAATGCTTTGGCCAACAGACTCCAATGTGATAGCTCCACACAGCCGTATCTGACCTAGCTCTTGCCTCTTGCTTTTGGACCACATGTGTCACAATAACAACGCCTTGCAACAAGATGAAAGGCCCTCATCTCATCTCCTTTACCAATGAGGTAGCAGAGATGAGATGGCCAGCAGGCCCCCCCACCCCAAATATCCATCATATGAAGGGTCACCACAAACACCCTGCAGATAATGTCTCCGTTCCTGCTCGCACTGCATTTCAGGCCTTTCTAGGAAGGACAAAATCAGCTAGTCCTTATTTCTAGAGATGTCCAACTAAGTCCCAGAATCATTATTTTCGGAGGCATTAATACTTTCAGGAACTACAGTGGCACCCTAGAGATGCAAGTCGCAGAGCTGGCAAAACAAAATCTCCAGTTGGCAAATCTCCAAAGCAGACATTCCCTGTGCCCTTTTTCAGTGGCCCTCTCATAGTCAGGCCTTTATTTGCTCCCATAATCAGTTTCCTCAGTCTGCTTTGAGCTCTGGGTTGAGGAGGTTTTTTTGGTAGTGTTTTTGGGTTTTGGTTTGGCTTAGGTTCTTTTGTGCACAGAGTTAAATACAAAGGCATGTGTAAATAATTCAATAATCTCATTACACCCTCATCTACAAGAAAACCATTAGCATTAATCTAATTCCCAATCAAGGCAGATCAGACCAATCCCATCATTGCAGGAATGCATCTCCCTGCAGAACATTTTTATGCCATTAGATCATGCCGAATTCTACTCGCTATAGACATATGCTTTTTTAAATTAGAACTGTGAGTTCTAGTTGTTATATAATAAGGTGCACTCTTCTTAACTTACTTTCTTAGTGTCTCTGCAAGAGAAAGACTTGGTCTCTTTAGTCCCAATGGGCATTGCGGAGGAGAAGTGAAAATGGTATTCCATGCTGTTTGCTGAGGGATTTCAGAGAAAAGAACTGTAGGTTGTCTACCAAAAAGGTTTTATAGGTAGATTTCAAGGGCGACAGCCAGTGCCTGCCACCTCCCATTCAGTTTCACCCAATACTAGTTCCATTGCAGACTAGAAAAGGGAAAACTGAATGGAGATCAGACACTGACCTCACCGACGGCCCCAACACAGAGTGCCTGGGAATAGGAACTAACATTACTAGTACCATATGCTAGCCACTGGGTAATGGGAACTGCTGGTGAAGGTGCCATAGAAAACATGTGATCCAGTGATCACTGAAGTGATGTGCAGTTTAATGCAAAGTGGTGCATTGCTGTGATTAATCAGCCATCTTCCTGCATGAAACTACTGAGAATTTTGCCAGAATAATGGAGCAGGGCACAAACCCTGATGTGCTTTCTCACATGGATCCAAGAATTTCACAAAGTGACCTATGACCAGGTGAGTACCTGGAAAATCTCCCTGGATCTTTTTTATGCTGTTTCCTATGATGGGATGTATAGAGAGGGGCTTCATTCAAAGCCTGTTCTAAAGTCCTTCCATATCCTAAGTGGAATGTCCCTGCTCCCCTTCCATATTCCAACTGGGCTCTAGTTGTCAGACAGTTTTCCTCTTTCTAGATCATTGTTATTGTTTAATATGCATATTGCAATAGACCCAGGGGCCTCATGGTGCTAGGCAATATATGAAGACACAGTCACAACCATGAAGAGTTCTTAGCATGGGATACTCCTAGCATGTTACAAATAGAAAAATAAGTCTCTTTACAGGTCAAAAAGTTCCTGACAAACTCAGTTCCTGTCCTGGACCTCTGGCCATTGCACAGTAAGCTTTTAAAAGCAGCAGAACAGAGCCACAAGGCCAAAGCAAATGCACCGTGTATATTTACAGAAGAATTAAAGGTCCCTTTTCTAGTTATTTCAGCCAAAGTTCCAAGGGAATCAGCATTCCAACAATAACCTGATTTTTGGCTCGGTCTCCCAATGTCACAGTTGCCTCAGAAATGAGTCCATCGGGGCTGTGATAAGAATTCCATCAGATTTCTTGAACTGAAGATGCTTTTTTCCCCATACAAAGCATTATGTATAGAGAGATTAGAATACTTAAAAGCATATTCCCTCCAGAATAACTGCTTTGAGAACTATGATATCAGCATTAAACAGAATTTGCTTTCTCAACGGATTCCTAGAGGACAATGCCACACCAGTCTTGAATGAGTCTATGAACTCTTTACCTCTGGCATAAGCTGGGGGTAGACACCCTAAGTATTCTGCAACGTTCATTATGGGTTTTCTTAGCGTGAGGAGCATTAGTTAAAACTATGTGCACGCTAGGGCTTTTGGCACATTTTTCTCCACCACTGGGCACCTCAGAGAGAGAGAGTTGATGAGATTCCTGTGACTGCCAGCATTTTTAACACTTCCATTTTTAGGAGCAGATTACAATTACAGGTGTTCCTCAAGGCCTCAAGTGGGGATCCTGGACCGAGTGTGCTAGGTGGTAAAGCTAGGCAGTGTCCGCCGTCTGCTTTGAAGTGCTTCCAATCCAGGGGTGACTTGACTGATAGCTTAGTGGCCTTCCTCCAGTTAAGGCAAATTAGCCTCTTTTTGCTAAGAAGCAGAACTCTGCATATAAATCCAATGAGATGTAGAATCCAGTGGAATTTGCTTCTGCAATTCCCAAGATGTTGTAAATCTTGATATCATATATTGGCAACATCATTCTCAGAACCAACACGAGAGAGACATTTCCTCAAAATGCTGATGACACTTTACCAGCTCCAGGAATGAGCATTCTCCAGTATGTAGGATTGCATTACTAAATGAAATCACTGCAAACAAATTCATTCTGCAGCAATGTTCCTTTTCAGATAGCAAGATTCATGGCTGTTGGCTGGCTATAAAGTTAGATGCTGAGCTTTCTTGCCCATTAATTGGCATATGTATTTATAAAAAAAATCTAATTAAAGCAGTTGGATTATCACTTCATGTATCTTGCATCATACATCACTGATGCGCAGCATGCATAATAAAGCAAATGACTGTTGTCTGATCGTTCAGTCTTTGATTTTGAACAGAAAATGTGAAAAGCTTCAAGATTATATTACCTTGTTCCCTTCTGGCAGGTTACTCAGCTGTGTCCATGCATTGATTGTGAACCAGTTTGTGCCACGCGTTCCTAAAGAAATGTTATCACAAAACAGAATGGCAACGGGGAGAAGATTGCTCCATACTGAGTCTTCAAACTAACGACATCCCAAAGAGCATTACAGAGCTCTGTGTTAGGTATTGGGCACACAGCAAGCCACATAGGTCAATGCAAAAGCACTGTAACTGAGCCACAGTGATAGTGTTCTTACCATGACAACAACATGATGTCATGCTGAGGACACTGGGTCTATTTTACCACCATTCCCTTCTTGCTTTGAAAATGCCCGAAGGTCTTCCAGTCTCTCTGGACAGGCAGAGTAGACATGAACAAAGGAGCTTAATTTCACATCTCACCTGGAGCGTGGCAGACTTGCCAGTGCAGCATCCCTCTTCCTGTCAGCGCCCTGCAGTGTCTGCAATGGGTCTGAGCCCAGGTCCTGGCTCAGCACTGGAACTTATTGCCTCGTGCCCTTGCTGCCCACTGACACGTTACCAGATGGGCCCAGGGGTGCCTCCATGCCTCTGAATTACAGTGAGATGCGGCGGTGAAAAAGACGTGAGTATTTCACACAAATGGGCTGAAGAGAAATAATTATCACGCTGTTCTAGTATCCCTTTGTCTATTAACCTGCAACTCTCCTAATTCAGTGTCAGAGGTCCCCCGCAACCTCCACAGAATTTATTTCACCGGTAACCGGTCCGACTCTTATCCAGCGTCTGGCACCATCAGCATCAACTCTGAGGGAGAAACACAACACAGAAGACGCTAATGTTTCTTTAATGAACGGGAGCATAAAAGTTTTCATCGTAAATCAGCTCCAGTGAGGAACTGGTGAACTGTGGAAACTAGGTCCTACCCCCAATTAAAGAGAGAAAACAATCTGGGCAGCAAGCAAGTATGGGCACCGCCAAGAGCCTAGGGAGACAAAAGTGCCACTTGACCCACTTGGTCAGGTTGAATGTCTCTCTCCCTACCACAGAGAGGGGTTTAGCTGGCCTGGGCAAATGGGAAAGCATCACTCAAGCAATAAACAGGTACTAAGTAAACACTCTGCAAATGGCCAGTTTCCCAATTCAGACACGTAAATCGTATCTTTCTAGCTACTATGTGCCAGTGTGCAAATCCTCCAGGGGACTGGGTGCCCACCCGACCTCCACAGCCCAAACCAGCCACCCAAAATGGGGATGTGCAAATTTAGAAGCAGTGGGACACTCATGTGGAAAATTTCCTTCTCCCTGATGCAAAGTCTGGTGAAACAAAGCAGAAGGGAGCAGGAAAGCATGTCACGCTGAGGTCAGACCTCTGTGATTCATCTATTTGACAAGGAGGACAAACATCAATTCAGCTGCCATCCCTAACCATGATTGAAAGACCATTCCTTGTATGTCATGGCTAAGCACTGGCAAGGCAAGCGAGACAGCATTTAATTATCACTCCTTGCACAAAGGACTAGAGACTTGTGCGTTGGACAGACTGGCTGATGATAGTCACACACGTACGGTCTCAGTGGTCACAGCAGCAACACTTTCCAGGCCACGTATTTGGTGGTTAAAATCCAGGCACTCAGGGCCTGATGCAAAGCTCACTGAAATCAACAGAAAGATTCCCTCTAACTTTGACTTCAGTGGGCTTTGGGTCAGACCAGAGCCCTTACCCTGGGCTCCGTGCACTGTTTGCTAGCATGCAATGATAGCCCAGAAAGGGGCTTTCTTTTGTGCCCTGTTGTCCCAGCACAAGCGCAGAGCTGTCAGCTTGCACCTTTTTTCCCCATTTGTGCCTGGTCAACACACACCAGCATGTAATGTTTTGTTAACCACCGGCTGTCAGGTATCTTCATTATATCTGCAAGTGAGAGGTTGGAAATTATAGCTACCGATTGCACTTAATCACAACGTGAGTGCTGAGCTGTCAGTTTCGCTGAAATCCCTAGGTTAGTGTTCACATTCCTACCAGCAAATAATTTACTCACAGCTATAAAGGTGTGATACTTAATATACCTTTGGAGATTCCTGGCCTGGAGTGGCTGTGGATAAAGCACCTGATCATTCATAATCCTTAAGAAATATTGTATGAAAATGTAATGAAAATTATTCAACTAATCTACTTTAATAACCCAACTTAGGGGCCTCTCTGTCCTGTAGACAGTGGAATAATTTAAAAAATATTAGCTGTCGCTTCCCATCAGTTTGAGGGAGCAAGAATAGCTCAGCACATGACTTAATGAGGGCTACTAATTCATCAGGCTAATATGCCGTAAAGAGCAGTGACTCTGCTTTGATTTGGACATAAATCTTTTGAGGTCAGTAGCTGGTTTTAAGCTGTTTGCAGGGAATTCTGCCCACTGCTGTCAGACAGCTCCTTTCCCATGCATGACCCTGGGCAGCAGCCTAACATTACCCCATATATTTGCTGGCTTGGGGGGAAAGGGGACACCATTTAGCTTCACATGTCCCATTATCTCCAACCTCTCTGCCTCTCAGCTAGAAACAGCTCTTCTCCCCAAAGAAGTTGTCTGTTCCCCAACTTCACAGGCTGTCTATCTGCTTTAGACAAAGGTGAGAATCTTTCCCCTTCAGTAACCAGCATCTGTCTGTGTGTTTTAACATCACTGGGCCTGTAGGGAAAGTACAATTAAAAGAGAAGCTGCACAGCATGATGGTGCACCTGGGGGGAAGGGATGCTCTGGGAAATACATTATGAATTCTGGTGGATGTTGTGAAGTTATTCTGCAATTTCTGTATCTTGAAATGCGTCTACGTCTGTGCATCCACCACGGCTAGCAAGGGTGTAGCACATCCACACTGGAGTGGGACAATTGCAATTGCTTAACATCACTGTCTGCATGCAGGCTGGTCAATAAGGAGGTTGGATAGTGCTAGGAGAAGCCACTTCCTCTAGCTTGTCTGTAGGGGGCTGGGGTTCAGAGAATGTAAATTCCCCAAGCAGGACAAAGAGACAGAGGTGACCAAAGCAGCAGGTTATAAAAGGATTGATGGGAGCTGCAAGGAGCTTGGGTAGGCGCGTGGAAGAGGCATGGCCCACCCAAGGTCAGGAAAGGCTCCATGTTTCAGAACTCAGGCCACGCACGGCAGCCAACGGCCCCAGGATGGCACAAGACAGCTCTGACCCCCACCCAAAGAATGCTCTGCAATGGTGAGGAAATTGAGGCTTGGACCTGTGTAGGGTTTCTTCTTTCTGTAGTGATCTGGATGTTCCTCCTGCGATGCCATAAAATGCAGTGGTGTCGCAGCATCCTGTGCAAAGGGTCTGTGCACTTACTGTGTCACACTGTTCACGTGCCCCTTGAGGAAGTAAGCTGGGACCTCAGAGCAGCAGAGTTCTGAGAGATGGTGTGGCTATGCTATAAGGGAAGTCTGAGGGGCCAGCATTGAGTCCAGGGGCTGAGCAGCTGGACCATGGGGTTCGGTTCTCAGGGAGGGAAAAGTGCAGCTCTCCTACCTAACTCTCTAAAGTTTGCCTGGAGGCCCCGATATAAGGTATAGTGCACTGGATTCCATGCAGACTTGGGAGGCTTCAAACAGCTGGGGCTGCAGCGGCCGAATCTCCTCACAGCAATCTCGTGAGTGGCCAGGCGCTCAAATGGACCTGTGACAACGAGCTATGGGGAACAGCAAGCGAAGACAACACTAGGCTGGCTGCAGAGCACTGGGGAGACCTGCATGCAGCAGGGCTTTGGTCCCAGCTCAGCCCCAAGCAGCACATCTGCACCGCAAGGAACGTGGGCCTGGGCTCTCGAACAAATGTACCAAGGGGAGCTTCCTAATGCACACCCCAGGCACCCTGGAGACACTGGGCATTTCAAAGGCCTAATGTCATCTGCTACCACTGCTCAGGCGGTTAGCCCCTCCCCGTTCAGGACACGGGCCCACCTTGCAGGAGGTCTCCTGGGTGCCCCAACATGTGAGCTCTCCAGGCATGTCAGCTTAAGTTATTCTGTAATGAAGTTTGCTAATTAGAGCTTTGGTTTCTGGCTTGAGCCAGCTATGTACTTCCTGAGCTGATTGCTGCAGGAGGTTCAAAGGGCTCCGCTGCCGACTGGGACATCACTCACGGAGTTTTGTTAGCCATTTCCTAGTGCTCTTATGTTAGACAATTTCCTACAGAAATCAGACAGGGCTTTCTCTAAACAACACAAGAATAAAATCCTAGCCAGGCATCTGTTGTCAAATCTGATCCATTCATCTCATTTTAAAGGAAGTATGAAGACATACCGTAATATACCAGGGCCCTGTCCAGAAGGCAGCGTGTTCTTTCATGCACGTAGGTTTCTGTTTCCCTGATGCATTTGTCTTTGAATGTCCTCCCTGGGCTGGGTTTGTAGCCATCTGCACTGAGATGTTTTGTTCCAGGTAAGGATGGGTAGTGGGCTCCCTAGCATCTGCCTCACATTCTGTGAAATGATCCGAGAGATTGCAAACAGCAGGCAACAAGATTCTCGTGCAGATGGACAGGAACCACGACAGCACATGTTGGTCCATGTTGGTTTCTGCCAAGCTGATATGAAGGGAATGTCAAATTGTCTTTCTTCACAGCACTGCCTTGAAAGAAAGCCCAGACACTGAGAATCGGGCTAGTTCATGTTCAAATCCACAGTGTGCCATTAACATGAAAAAAAAGGCCACGCCATCAAAGTCAAAAATAAAGGCTTCAGGGCTCATATGTTTCTGAAAATTCTTGGTAGAATTTTGGGCTGCTTCACTCATTCTGTTCCAGAAAAGCAGCCGTTTCTTGACAGGAGGGAGACTGAAACCTGTTCCTCACACTGGTATTAGCTGGCAATAGTGCTAGGCGAAATGACGTCTGTCCCCAGCCCGGGGACCACTTTGTGCCTGGTAGCACAAGGATTGCTAGCCGGTGATGGACTGAGAAATCCTATTCCATGTTCATGGTTATAAGAAAGTGTGTGGAGACACCAGTGCCCCACAGTACCAGCTGACAAAGGGTTCACAATTGTGTAACAGTAGCTCCGAACAGGCCTGACAGACTCCCTACCCCTAGCACACGGCTTTCATCATATTGATCCATATAGACACTCAAGTGAAGGCTTCAATGAAAGCCAGCATCACAGCTGTTAGGACTACTGTCACAAGATGTGTGTGCAGATGATCATTAGGGTGCTGTGTATATGTACTAAAGTACATTTTAGAAATCTGTCGGCAGGCCAAAGAGGAAGACCAGGTGTCTTCCTGATGTGCACCTCTCTGCCACGTGGAAATGGAGCATTGAAAGCCAACACAGTAGAAGCCCCATTTACCTACAGCATCAACTGGGAAGGGACATGATAGAGAAAACAAGCCATGAAGGTTAAGCCTGACCATGGACTAAGACAATGACCTCCGGGGGGAAGGAGTATAAGGGGGCAAAGATGACAGACATACCCCCTGCCCCATTTATCTTGTACCTGAGGAAGTAAATGGACAGCGTATTTATATTGATGAAAAAAGGATCTCAACCAGGCTAGGTGGAAAGGCTACAGAAGACATTTGAGGTAAGATTGTTGTTGTTCGTCCTTTGAGTTCGAAGATGACCCTGACATCACGGGTTGGTTTGGTTTCTATGAACACGTGAGTGGCTGATTTGGCTAATGTGAGCTTTGACCGGTCTGTGGCACACTGAACAAGACATGCAACTATGGGCTGCTTGATTAACAGCGGACATGCTCCTGTTGTGAGATTTCCACTGCTGGTGCTTCTGCTCTGCCTCAGCAGTTCTCCTCCGCTCATAGACGGTGGCTCCGGAAGGATTAGGCTTTGCCAGGTAGAACAATCATGAGCGAGATCTTCCCAAAACTCTGGGTCAATGTTGAAACACCCCCAGGATAACTTGAGGGAGTCCTTTTGACGTTGCTTCTGGCCTTCCCTTCCTTTAACTCACCATAAAAGATCTTCTTTGTCAGTCGCCCTCTGACAGTCTGGTGACATGGCCTGCCCATCTCACCTGTGATTCCGTCAGCAGAGTATGGAGGCTTGGAATGCCTGCCCGTAGGAGAACCTCAGCATCTGGAACCTTGCCTTGCCACCTTATCCTCATCAGTTTCCTCAGACAGCCCATGGGAAAGTGATTCAGTTTCATAACATGGCGTCTGTACAGCATCCAGGTTTCACATGCATACATCAGAACTGGCAACACGATGGCTTTGTAGACAGTCCGTTTTGTTTGTTGACTGATGCCTCTGCGCTCCCACACGTTTCTACATAGTGGGATGAGATAAGCTTCTTTAGACATTACTGTTACCCTGGTGAAGTTAAGGGATGTCTCTAGGAATCAAGTTATGATTTTGTTTTACATGTAACCTTTTTGTTTCCATTGTCCGGCCTCTCTCTTAAATCTTAGCCTGTGATAATAAACTTATTACGGCTTTCATTAGAAATCTAGCTCAGTGCTGTTATATAGGAGCAGAGTCGGAGATAGATCAAACAGACTGATGTGGATCCCGTCCCTCTGGGGACAGCTACCCTGGTATTTCTCAGAGTGCTCAGTAGATAAGGGACTGAACCCTTCCAAGTGGCTCAGGGACTAGGATGTACCCACCATTTACCTGCAAAGCCAAGTAAGGGGCTGGAGACTGTTTTGGTCCCTAACAGACTGGAGGTGTAAGGGAGCTGACAACCATTTAAGCACAACTGAGTCTCTCTTGCTGGAGGCAGAGGTGTAATATGATAACTCACTGTCCTGGATGCCCTGAGAACTGTTATAACACCTGTGGCCGGCTTCCCTCTCGTGGATCTCATGCTTTGCTCCTGTTGGGGGCCAGGAAAGTGCCCATCACCCCGTTTTCCCTGGGGAGTGGGGTAGGGACCCAGGCCCACCCGCTCCTCCGGGTCCCAGCCCAGGGGCCCTGTGAAGAGCAGCTGAAGACTGCTGGGCTCTGTATCTCCTTTGGGGTTCCTCCGCTCTTCTCCACCTTGCGACTCCGGTCTGCTACTTTGCTTTGCTCCACTCCTCACAGCACAACACCTCTGCTTCCTCCAGCTTGTGTTGCCTGTGTTTTGGGGGGGGGGGGGTGTGGAGCCCTTTTATGGAGCACCTGGCTGATCCTTGATTGGCCCCAGCTGCCCCTGGTTAGGCTGCAGGGAATAAAGCCCTGATCATTCTGGCACTGATGTACCTCCCTTCATGTACTTTCCTGCCGCCCTCTGCCCTTGATATATCACACACCACAGTCTGCTGTCAAGAAAATTCCCCAGAACCTGCTGACTTTAGGGACAGGGTTTAGAGAACATTAACTTGGTTTGAGCGGCGCCTGGTGCAGGGAATCACAGGTGCTCATTAAAAAGCCTTTTGAAATAAGATTTGGTGAGAGACTCAAGAGGGAATCGAAATCCATTTGCTGATACCAGACCGTCGAGTGACACTGAAGTGACGCTGTCGAGTGGTACTATGCCCCAGGCATGGAACGTGAGAAACGTCACTGTCACTCTGCAAAGATACTTCGGGAGTCTGCCGGAGATGATGGGGGCAGGTTCCAAGGAAGAAAGGGGTCATGCAGAGATGGTGTCAGCTGGAGAGCCAAGTCAAGAGACAATACATAAAAACTCTTAGCTTGTGTGTGTCAGAGTTAAGGTGGCTGTGTTGGGATGCAGCTGTTCGTTTGTTACCCGGCCAGTGTGAGATTTATGATGTCCTTAAAGAATCATCTCCTTGCTTTTAAGTACCTACATTTTGTAGACGAGGTGAGAACTAGGTACATTCTCGTCATTTAGCAACCATAGATGGTTTTTTAAATGAAGCTTTTTTGCTGGGGAATAAGGGACTGAAGGTTACATTGTCTTTGTCCTTTTACCATAGCAGCCATAGCGGCGCCGATTGTTTTATATAGGCACATCGGACAGATCTTGTGTGCAGTGATGGTGCATCGCCCAAGCAGGGCATGAAGAACTTGTAGCTGCCTCTGTTGCATACAGACCCTTAGCGTTCGTCTCTCTTCTGACACATTTTCAGCCTCAGGCCACTTAGCTATTCCTGGTGGAGCGGTTTCTCTGATCCCACAGCTCATTAGGTAGACAAGGCTTCTATATTGTTCTTACAGGAGATTTGTGATTTGTAATCATCAATTTCTAAAACTCCTTGCTTTGCATAACACATAGAGCTCAGCTCTTTGGGGGCATCTTTCCTAGCAGCTAGACCATTTGTGCCTTTGAATATCTCCCAGTCCGACTCCCTGAAATGCTGAAATACTGAAACCTTTTAAATCTATAGCCAAGTCCAAGACCTTCAGGAGCATTCAGAGAGGCATAGCTTTGTCAGCCACTTCTCCAGTTCCTTTTATTCAGCTGTATCTCTCTGTCTAGTGCCCTTTATACAGACATAATCAGTGCTCAGTGCTGATTGTTTCTATAAAAGGGGTTAACGAATGATTATCCACATATCCCAGATACAGCATTCTTCCAAGGTTGGGACACATTTGATACCTTGAACTCTGCAGATATACTGGTCACTTTTGCCTGCAAGTCTCTTCTCCAAGGAAGACATATGGCAGACTAACTACAATGCACCAAAGACCAGCAAACTGACCAGATAAAGAGCTGTCCTTACTCCCAGTGGCGCCTTGGGTGACTCAAGTAGGATAAACCCCTCGGCTAATTTAAAATCAAACATTTCAATGAAAGAACACTTAGTTACTGCAGCTTCTCTGGTGGCGAGAACTCCTCATTTCTGGCTATCTCATAAATTACATGATCTGAAGACTAGAGAGAGACAAGCAGCAAGATGTGACATTGATGCATGAGATGCAGTTTGCAGGAATTGATGAAATCTCCCCTTCTTGATCTTGCAAAAGGAAAATAATGAGAAGCGATTAGGAATGTTGGAAAAACTTCTACCCCTGCAGGGCAAATTGGCCTGTGTACTTGCTATAGTTTCTTTCCGTCTCCACTCCCCCCCCCCCCCCCCCCCCCCGGGCCAGGACATGCACACTTAGCAGCTAACTAAAGAAAATGCAGGGTTGTAGGGATGTGGTTTACACTTGTTCAGATAAAAGCCCCCCAACCATCACTTGGGCACAGCGTTGGGGTGGACTGAGCCTGTTAGGGGGAACAAGGGCAGGAATTTCAGACACAGTGTTATTGGTGCGGCTTCCCTGCCTGTACTGCATGAGACTGAGGGCTTGTCTACACTTACCTCGGAGATTCAGCGGCAGGCAACCAGAGTTACGCAAGCTATGCAAAAAACGTGCGTAACTCCCATCGACTTCCCTGCTTCTGTTCTGCGCACCGTCTTCACTGCACTGCACCACTTGAGAAGGTGGTCTTAGTATGTCAATTTCTGGATCGACTGAGTAGGACTTCACTGACCGCTCAGTCAATCCAGAGAAGTCGATCTGATGGCGGCAAATTTGCCGCTGTCAGTGAAGACATAGCCTTAGACAGTGTTCAGACGTTGCTTTAAAACATAAAGCTCAATCACAGACAGCAAGGGCAGAGGAGAAAGCCCAAAGATCTAAATCCTCAGCTGTGTGGGAGGAAGCAAAGGGGCCCTAAGTGATCTACCTTCCTTCCTTCCTGATGGGGCAGGGCAGGGGCCTCAGGGGAGTACGTTGTGGCACCAACCTTCTCCAGCCCCTGCAATGTCCCCTGGGCCAGGCAAGGAGTGCTGGTGCGCAGCTGGCCACACTGTGACTTCACACCAGAGGGAAGATTTAATCCACACCAGGTTTAACCTGGTGCAGGCTCTCCGCAGACAAGGCCTGCCAAATCAAAACCCACCAGGCACAGCAGGAATCTGAGTGTTACACTGCTGGCAATGAAGAGGTGTTTTGTTTTGTTTTAAAACCTGCATCGCACCGAGATACACACATGACACCCAGTCACTACGGGGTGAGAGCACTTCATAAGTTACAGATGAGCAGCTGAGGCACAGAGACTAAGTGACTAGAGCAGGGGTGCGAATGGAGGGCTCCCAAGTCAGTGCCCTAACCACCGAGCCATCCTGCCTCTAAATAGCTTCCAGGCAGCAGATATTTGGGTTGGGATTCTCAAAGAAGCATGAGCAGATTAGCTGCCCAATTCCCGCTGACTTTCCATCGCCCCCGGTGGGAATCCCAGCCTTTGTGACTGTAGGGTAGGAACTGGATTGTATCCCGGGGGGGGGGGGGGGGGAAGAGTAGCAGCAGGGAGAGGGTCGCTGCCATCTGCACACACTGCACGGCGCTGTAGAGACTCATCTGCTGGCATTGCTTTGGGAACAGAGCCTCTTGCAGGCAGATAAACCCCGGGTGCTGCCACTTGGCTTGTGTCAGCGTTCATGCCTCGTACTCCCTGCAGGCCCAGTAATGAGGAATGGCTTTTGAAAAGCCTCTTCCGCTCCCCCAAGGGATCGTGGGTCTCTTCGTAATGCCACCAGGAGGCTTTTACATCACTAGCCCTCTGACCAGCACATTCCCCTTCTCCTTCCCTCTCTCTCCAGTGTCTGCTGTGCTTTGCTGCTGATGGAGACACAGGCTTGGGAAGGGCGTTCTGCCTGGCACAGGGAGGGACATGATGCCCCAACCAGAAGGCAGTCCAAACCCCCCGGAGCAGCACTGGGATAACTCCTTCACACTCCCCACTCCTCCACTTACAGGCAGGCGCTGTGCAGCCCGGAGCGCCCAGCCTCCGTAATTGAAGAGCAGCCCCTCTCTGGGGCAGTGAGAAGATGCGTCAAGGCTGAACGTACTCGCAGTCTCTCGCAGCAAGTCATGAGCAAAGTCTTCTGCTGCTGGTAGAGGAAAGAAGCCTGCCTGCAGTCAGTACTTCCGCTGGGGGAGAGGGGATGTCTCTTTCCACAGGCTCTGGTTTAACTGAAGTGCCAGTTGGGAGCAGGACTTCTCAAGAACTCTCTATTTCCAGGGTCACTGTCAAATGTAAGTAAAATGCTGCCTGTGTACGGATAAGCGCTGCACTGGGCTATCGAAATGAAACATTCAGGGATGACAATGTCCAGGCTTTCCTGAGACTTTCCAGACACAAGGGCGGTTGCCCAAAGCAACGCTGTGGCCCTACCACATTTCTGGCTGGCTGTTGCATTCCTGCAGATGACTTTGTACTAGCCTTGTTCTGCCTGTCAGCACATGCTGGGACTATTTTCTAAGAAACAAAGTCCTGTGTGACTCTCCAGTAGCACAGAACATGGGAAATACAAATGACTGTGCAGGGGCAGGCAGCAAAACCCTACATTATCCCTTGGCTTAAAGCACTGTCAGCTTTTCAATGTCAACCAACTTAATCGGAAAGTCAGATCTCTAACACCTGCTGAGAAGCAGACTGGAAAAAGCTCTTGAAGGACAAAACTCCTGTTACATTTGTGCTGCCTGTCCAACACAACGTATTACTTTATGCTACTGCACAGATGTGCGTGTGGGACGAATAACAGCCTTGAGGTCTGATGTGGTTTTGGCAGGGGGCGAGAGGGAAGGTTGGTTTGAGTGTCAGTATGACTACAAAATCCGAATGAGGAATAGCAAATACCGAGAGAAACTGACTGACTTCAATGGTTTTTAGATACCGAGATGCTAGAAGGAACTTAGAAACATAACTAGCTTAAATTAAAACATAGGATATGTTGCCGGTTAGGAAAGCTTTATTTCCACAACCTCAACAGTGCAGAAGAACCTTGTCTACATCATTTCTACAAGGCAAATCCCCTCTCAGCTGCTGTGATTTAAAGAGGACCTCACTTGCTATAGTGCTGTGGTAAACTGAAAGAGGAAATGAGGACACGTCACTGTGGCTCATTTTGTGTGTTTTAGGCAGTGAGTTCTGTAATAGTCAGAGTTTCTCTGGCTTTACCCCAGATGATAGCTCTGCTCCCAGCTGATAGCAGACATATTGGCAAGATGTACGGCAGCTCTAATTAAGGTATAAGTGTGCTGTGCTGTGATGATAAGGGTCAGAAATGATAACACCACTCTGAAGGTGAACAAAACAATGTTGCTTTTTGATCCTAGTGATTTAAATTCTACCAAAAACATTACCTTTATTTTTTGTAAAAATGCCATTCTAGGTTTACAGAGATTAATTATTTTTTATACATCCCCGAGATTCTCTTTCATTGTTCTGATCTGTTTAATAACTCATGCTCGAATTAGTTGGACTAACTGATAAACCATCAGAAGCATACTGAGTCGGACCAATGGGCCATCTAGCCTAGTGCCCTGGCTTCTGACAGTGACCAGTGCCCGATACTTCAGAAGGCATGAACAGAACAGGGCAATTATTGAGTGATCCATCCCTTATCATCCAATCCCAGCTTCCAGCACCATGCAAGATGATTAGGAAGCACGGTGTTTAATTGCTCCATCAGCTTAGCTTCCCCCTCTATTAATGAAATGGCCTACACATGCTCCCTAAACTGACAGGATGGGATAAATCAGAAGGAGGGTTTTTTGTTTTATTATAGTGACTGCTTTTTGTCATTGCAGCTCAGCCAGTGACATATGGAAAGCACAACAGTCAAGTCGATTATAGACAGCAGGCAGAGGACTGTATACTTTTGACACAAAACATTTATGATGGGATGTGACCTCGTAGCTGGAACACAGATGTCAGTAAAATATGCTCCCTTAACCAAAAGTCCAACCAGAAAATGAAACGTCTAAAAAGCACACAGTAATTTGTAATGTTCCGGGCTCACTCCGGCTGCATGTCAAAGGGGATGAAAACAAGCCAAAGACAATGTACGCTGAATGTCACGAGCTGTGTCCAGCAGTGCCCCTAACACTGCAATTAAACACCCGTGGCTGGCCCGGGCCGGCTGACTCAGGCTCCTGGGGCTTGGGGCTGTTTAAATGTGGTGGAGACGTTCAGGCTTGGGCTGGAGCCTGGGCTGTGGGACCCTCCCTCCACATAGGGTCCTGCCCTGGCTCTCTGGCAGCAGGGATGTATGCTGCCCATATGCTTAGCAGGCACTGGCTTTCCAGCAGGACCACAGCTAGAGCTGTGGAAGTTTCATAAGATGGAGTGGGATTTTGGTACGATCCTGAGCTTTGGGAAGCTTGAAGCTAGGCCCAAAATCTGCCACTGGGCAGAGGAATGAGGATTTCCCTAGAGACCAGTGCACTCTGGGCTGAAGAATACAGATGCAGCTCTGGTCTTCAGTTGCATCCAAAGGTTGGGGACAAGAAATCCATCTGTCATCTTAAAATACCTGACTCAGAAGCTGGCCAAAATAATCAGTCAGACACCCCTTACTGACATCAGGAGGCTGTTGGCCTACTCTAGAAGACCCCTATTAAAGGGAGGTAAGGTACTCATAGGGTGATGAGGAGAGAGGTCCTGGCTAAATGGGGGATCTGGGTGAGTGTGTGTGTCCTAATGAAATAAGTGAAATTCTCCAGATTCCCAGTTTGTCCAAATTATTGGCTTAATTTTTGTTTTGTTCAAATCAAGATGAAACTTGAGATTGAGCAGCAGGGCTGCAGAACTGAGTAAAAGCTAGTAATAGATAGCTGGAACGCCGGCAAACTCACCCCAGCAGGTTTCCCACAGATCTAGTCATTATCCTTCCCTGAGTGATCAACATCCCTTCTGTACTTCTCTGTGCAGCAAATGGCTTACGTAACCCAAATACACGTGTGATGTCTTTGTAGGTAGCCAAGAGGGACTGGTGCATCAGCTCTTACCCATCTGACCATTTAATTTATACACAAACTTTAATTAAATTAACCCTGGCCTATTAAGGTTTAGACACTTAGACAAAAGGAAAATCAAGAATTTGCTAAGCAGGCAGGTTCCCAGCTCTTGTTTATTGCATGTTGTTTGAGAAATGAACAACTGCTTGCTGCTCCAAATAGATAAAGCTTAGAGGCCCATTTGAAACAGAGGATTGTGATCAATAACTCAGTGGTGAAAGCTGTAATCCTTACACATCCACCCATATCTCCTCCCTCCTCCCCCAGGAAACAAGGCTGCTTCCAAATAACTATTTATCTGTGTATATTTACTGGCCATCCGTATGCACAAAAATAAAGACAATAATTCACGTTTTATCTGTAACGGTTCGTAAACAGTTGCTATAAATGCAGCAGGCAGCCTTTTTAATCAAAAGAGTATTTATGCTAAAATAAACATAAGCCTACATATTAAGCAAGTTCACACGTAACCTAAATTTACAGTTAATGTAACTTGCCCAGGTGATCAAGATACTAAAAACTCCAAAAGAGTTGTCAGCAAATCCAATAGCAAGGTATTATCCCACTGATCCATCACTATACATCTTTACAGTTTCGTTTTAGGTAAGCTGCAATAAATGTTTAAATCAGGTTACTGATGAATTTTTAAACAGACTTCTTTTTCCCTAGATAGGTCACTAAAAGTATGTCCAGAAGAACCTGCTGAAATGGCGGGTGACTTGTGCATGTGTGCATTCGAAATGTACACCACCAGCTGCTTTGCATCAGTTGCATTTACTCAGATGCACGTACGTAAACAGATGTTTCTGCCTTTCAGAAATAGCGGAATCAGTATCCAATTCATTCTCTTAAAACGAAACTGCTTATTGTGATGTGGCGGGAGAGTCACGAACTGCTTTGGCACATTTCACTCTGCTCATATTGAAACTTCTCCTCCCACTTCAGCTTGGTCTAGATGGGCAATTTTCAGGAAATCTCCTTCTGTCGCACTATTGTAAGTACAGTTCCACCGGTGCTAGAATGGTCCTCATCCTCACGTCCTGGTGTTTCACCACTGCACTGTCTAACGCTGAGCAGGACACGTGTCCCTGTTCTAGTTCCCAGTCCTGCTTCCGTGATTGAACTGCTACATTCCCTGGCACTAATTTCCTTCAGAGCTGTCTTCACGTGATGAAAGCTCCTACGCATGTGCCTAACTGCGTTGCGTGAGAAGCCCCATTGAACTCAATGACCCGTCTCATGTGTTGGAGGCACCTAGCGGATCAGGGCTGAAATGCTGAACTCTGAAGTAATTTCTTCATGTACAACACCTACGTCTTACCCGGCCGAGAACAAGTCTGATTATCAGAGTGCAAGACAATGCCTGCAGCAGCCACTCTCAATAAAGGATCCCTGTGCTGCTAACGCCAATGCAGCTCAACTTGTGTAAGCAATGGTGGACATTTTTTTGTAAATTTATAGATAGCAAAAGGCCCTCGATCCCAGAGAAATGCAGAAATCTGCTGCCGCCCTGGGATGAGATCTCTGAGGTGAGCAAGGCTCACCATTATTCCCTGTGCTCTTTGCAGTGAGGAAGACACAATCTCAGCCAACACGTTACGGACTTGTAAGTTTAAAGACTAACAAATTTAATATTTGTAGACGTAAGCTTTCGAGAGACTTAGCTCTCTTCTTCAGATGCAGTAATACAGAAAATAGGTACACAGAGGTATCTTACAGGTGTTACCTATTTTCTGTATTACTGCATCTGAAGAAGAGAGCTAAGTGTCTCGAAATATTACGTCTACAAATATTAAATTTGTTAGTCTTTAAAGTGCCACAGAACTCTCGTTGTCTTTGCTGTATACAGACTAACACGGCTACCCCTCTGAGACTTGTAAGTGGTTTCAAACCCCTTCAGAAGGAAGCAGGGATACAATGCAGGCTCCAGATAGATAGCAGCACTATCTGCTGACTCTGATTTAACAAGGGCCCAGTGTAATTAAGTGAAAATATAGATCATAAAGTATTGGCCTGCACTTAAATATAATAATTAATCTGCTTGGGTGTAGGGGATACCATGCATAAAATAATTATGCTAGTTCAAACTTTAGGCAGTTTCTCACCACTCCTATAGATGTAGGAATATAGCCATGTCCAGTCCATCTAGACTTTTAAGTAGCTTTCAAAGAACTACAGCTAAAAGAAAATCTGGTAATGGTAATTGTACTGAGGGAGAGCAAAAGAGTGTCGAAGTCCACTAAAGCTATTGCTCTGGAAAAATGTTTTGAGCTTAACAGATACTTTAGATGAGATGAATCACTTTTTTGTTAATGATGAAGATGCACCTTTAACTTGAGCTCAGCTTTGGTTGGTAGAAAGCATTCCTCATGGACGCAAAAGCACATGGCAAGCACCTCTTCCTGACAGATTGAATACAAATTTGTACAACGTCTCATGAGCTTTTAAATTCTTCCACCAAACCATTTAGATCTGCCAGTGACTCTGGGCAACTCTGCCCACCTCCTTCTTTGTCCAATTCTTCGCACAGACTGTAGAGACAATGAGTTGAGAAAGAAGGCTGAAGAGATTGGCCATGTGGTACAAATGCCATAAAACTATGCTGCTAGACAAGCCCTGGATTGGCTGCCACCTGGTGAAAGACAGAAAAGAGGACAGCAGATGATGTATAAGAAATAATTGAGAAATATGCTGCTGTCATGGAAACAGTCTACAACATGGCAGTAGACAGATGGAGCTGGAAAGGCTGGGTTGCCTCATATGTCACAAGGCAAGAGAGCATCTAGTAAATATAAATAGATTTCTATGCAATGTCCAGTAGAGCTGGTCCAAGCACCCAAAAGTAGTTTAACAAAAAACTTAAACATTTAGAACTTTTTCTGTTTTCAAATGTTTGAAACTGCACCTTTTAAAAAAACAAATTCACAATTAAAAAAAATTGGAAACAGTCTCAAAATGGGTTTTAGATCAATGAAAAATACTGTAAATATCTTGATCGTTGAATATTTTTGATAAAAAATTGAAAAATATTGAACAGTGATATTTTGGGAGGGAGAGAGAAGTGAAAAAAGTGTACAATAATTGTTTTTTAAGAGGAAATGGCCCCCCAAAAAAGTTTTATTTGGAGTATCTTGACTGACAACTCAGATACTTAGGTAACTTGTTACAAATTACCAGGCATGCTAGAATACAGCTAAAAAGAGCTGGGGAAAACTATGGCATGGAACATAAACACTAACACAATGGAAAGGACAGTTCCACCCTGAAGAAGAGACAGAAAGCATCCCCCAAACTATGCTGATATTTGCTTTTCATTTAAAAGGAGCCCTTGCTTGTCTCCCATCTCAGGAGAGCCCTCGGAGCCCCACTTGACTTTTTCATAGCTGCTCCCAGATGAGCACCCACTGTGGGACTCAAATGGATCAGCGGCACGCTATTTTCATGCCCCCCACCCCACCCCGTAATTCTGCGCTTCTCTTTAGTCCCCAAAGAATAAGCCTCCCCTCAGATTAGCCAGCAGCATTCTGGCGAGAGCCAAACTGGAGAGCAGAAATTCACCCTAGTGACTCTCAGACATGAATCATTGCTGTTGAGAAACACGCTATATACCAGGGTCACCTTTCTTACCTTTATCATTAGTTGTAAATTATTCTGCCAGAGCCAGTTTCTGTTCTGGTCCATTACACAAGTGTGAATCCAGCGTAGCTGTGTTGGCATCACTAGTGTTACTCCACGTTTATACACAGGAAGCCTGAGGGTAGAAGTCCACCCAGTATGTAAGGAGCTTGATGCTGAACTACACTGGCAACTTTGAGAGATAGCAAGCCCTACGCTTGGACAAAGCGTCAGTGAAGTGAAAAAATCAGACTGCCAGTCTGCACCAGTGCGTATTCCCACAGGGCCTGCTCTGCTTGCACAAAACATCTATTTGCAAATTTCAGGGCAATAGGAGGGCTGAACATCTTATTCATGATCTCAAGCCAGATGGGCCAGTCACTGCTGCTAACAGCAAGTAGCTCTTTTCAGGTGCGAAAGCTGTTGAATTTTATGGAATTATCCAGGATTCAAGCAAGGTTTCGCCAAAGACCCAGCATCTGCCATTGTTTTCCTGGTGACAGAGGTTGTGGCCAGTAGGGGCTGGAAAGTTATTTTCTCAAAACTGCAAGTGAGGCCCAGCTGGCCCTTTTAATTCTCCTGAGTGGTATGTTTTGATGTAGTGAAGAAATTGCCCCTCTGTAACCAGCCTGTGAAGTGCATACTCAAAGAGCACTGAAATATGGTCATGAGTATCAACACCATTATCTATCTGGGGAGCTCATTCCTGGCTCATCTGGGGATCCCTGTAAATGGACAGAGACTACTGAGAGGGGAATCCTCTGTATCCCACTAGACCTCATTTCCTAGGGCCACTCAGCAGGCAGCGCGTCTTGTGATTAGAGCAAGCGCTTGGGCGTTGAAATGCCTGGGTTCTATTCCCAACTCTGCCATTGTCTCCCTGCATTACCTTAGACATGTACTTAAGGGCCATATACTACTGTTCTTACCAGGGAAAAAAAATGTCATAACATAATTTAAAGACTGTATCCTGATGCATATCCACAAGGGGCCACAGCAAACTAGTACAGGCAGCATTAATTCTGGCATTACCTAATTTCTGAGGGTTTGACTTTGCAATCTGAATAATGTACTTATTAACAGTGGCAGGTATGGCTGGGGGTATGTAATGTAAGCGCACAGAAGGTGGCTAAATTACACAGGTACACAGGCCTGATTCTCTCTCTCACATACAGCAATGGAGACACAACTACCTGGATCCAGGGAGATGACAAGCTAGACCAATGTCCGTGAGATCAGGCTCAACACATATGTGAACATTTCTAGCATAGCGCAGCCACATATTCAGCAATGCATTGCCCCGGGGTAAAACCCAGAAGCTGTGACATCCTTCTCTCTTTGGTGCATTTATGTATGACTCTTGATGATGCTTTTGCTCAGCTTTCTTTGTAGCTGATGGTGCTGATGTTCGCCTTACATTAATTGGAACTCCAAAGGGACTCCATAAAATGATTATATTTGTACCTCCATAAAAATCAGATTACTGCCAAAGACAAACATTCTAATTATGAAAGAAATTCATAATCCTGTGTCTAATGGGAAAGCATCTGCAGAAAAAGTCTCTGGATAATTACTGGGAGGTTTTGTGTGGGGGAGAGAGAGAGAGAGAGAGAGAGAATTGGCTATGCGAGTAAATTCTGGAACACGTTAGTGAAGGGATGTTAGAAAGTATAATGATGGGGATCATCCGACACATTCTGAAAGGGCGTCTGCACTGGCAGTACATTTGACGAATTCCATTAAAACAGTGGTTTATAGCAGCCTTAGCAAGCACTCCCTTTGCAATCCCAACACCGGACTTCAGTGTTTTATAGGAAGCTATTGGAATCACTAAGGACATTAGCTAATTGAAGTTTCTTAACTACTGGCACGGCTTTTGCTGAGGGACTCAGTTCTTTGAAAAGAAGCAAGTTAACTATACATTTGCCTAGCTTGGGCCTGGACTGTCACATTGACGCCTTACTCAGCAGGAGTGTATTTACCAAATGGAGAGAGAGGCCTGGAATTACAGTAAAACTAAATACAAACAAAAAACTAAATGCACTGTGTTTGTGGCAGCCCCTGCACAGCTGCTGACCGCAATGTTGTCACAATGGAAATGGAGCTGAAACAGACAGCCCTGGGGAATCAAAGTGGTGGAACAAGAGGGCTTTGAAGCTATCATTCCTAGGTGAGGTTACCCTCTAATGACTGGATTCCAACTCCCCTAACATGATACTGTTTGGTTCTGCATGCGAGATTTAGATCAGCAAAGCTTATCAGCATCTGCATTCCTCACCAGCTCCCCATAGGTGCTCAATGACACAATTCAGGATTTTTTTACATGAAATCAGGGAGTACTAATGAATGAAGGTGTCTTCATTTTCCAGGTTGTTGGTTTTGTTGCTACCTGTGCTGGCAGCCCATTGAGATGGAAATTCCATCTCCTGGCCGTTCCAGTGGAATAACAGAGACACCCTTTAAAAGGCTGCCTTTTTGTTCAGTTTTGCAATTATATTTCAGGGCTCATCATTTTCATTAGCACCGAGAAGCCCTGCATCCGCTCAGGAAATACAGCTATGCCCTGGGAGGTCAGAGTTCTGCAATAGACTGTCAAGCAGGGAAGGCGGTTTCCAAACGGAGCACTGGGACAAGTTCTACCCATGCCCCTGTTTCGTCCACCCTGCGCAGGCATCGTTACCTTAACCATATATTACTCCTGTTCATCTGGCTATGCGCATTTCCCACAAGTGATCTTTTCCCTTGGTCTCTCACCCTTCCATTTTTACAGGATACTTTTCCTTTGCCCTGGTGAATCTGCTAATTAGGCAGCATGACAAATAAGAGATTTAGCAGAATAAACTAAGATTCTGGTTTGTTTGGGTTTTTTTTTTGTAATATAACTCCAGGTGTTTAGCTGACGCAGACACAGACACACACACTTGCTTCTCCCCTCACCCGAAAGATCTATGTGCATCCTGTGAAGATACAGTCCTCACTAGTACGGGGCTCCTCGTCATCCTAGAGAGATTCCTGCATCACCGAGTACCATCCCGCAACGTAGACATCAATAGGAGTTTTTCCATTGGCTTCAGTGACCCCATAACCCCAGTACAGAGGAGAGTGCAAGTCCTGAGGTCATTCCGAAGCCTTGGTGTCCTCTCCAACAGCCCTAAGGAGGTGGGGACAGAGAGTGGGCTGGTCTTTGTGACTGCGAGGCCCATTGTTCCCTTGTTCGCTCACATCTCCACACACAGGTCCTCAGGGTGGCGTCCATTAGCTCTCCGGGCTCCTTCAAGGAGCAGTGGGCCCTAGCCATGGTTCTCCGCTCATGTCCTCCTCTGGAACCCTGATTTTGAACATTTGACCTACACTCCTTCTTTGTTTTCATCTCCTCCCCTCCCCCACCGATTTAGTTAATTCATTTGTTCTTTTTGGGCGCTTCCCCTCTGAAGAGGGGGAAATCCCTTTGGTTTGAGAACGAGGTCCCTTTCCAGCGAGTCATTTAGAACTCAAATAGGCCTAAGGACTGCTGCCTTAACCCCAGTGGGCCACGCATTCACAGGTGCCTATGCCACGTCAGCAGTAAAATGCATGTGCATTGCTAGGGGGAAACGCTGTGGAACAGTTGCACATTGTTTCTTGATACTAAAATGGACCTTCGCCCCCCAAGAAATGACTGTATATACACACACACACTATCTGTTTACAGGCATCCAGGCCCTGTCTCTGTTCCATCACAACAGATCAGCTAAAGCTTACGTCTGCCACAATCCAAGCTACTGATGAACTCCTCTGAGTAATTTGGAACGGTCGCTAGCAAACGTCGCAGGCTTTTATTTTGCTCCCTGCATAAAAACTGGACAAGTGCCTTCGGGCCTGCTGCCGCTTGGCAGTAAGGCATTATTTTTTTTCTCAAACAAAAGTGATTTCAGCACTCACCAAATACCAAACAACTAGACCTGAGCTGAGGCTATGAAAGCTGGTTGGACTGGGAAGTCCAGGGCCAGGGCTTGGCTTCTTCATAGCATTCTGGCTCGGCTCACCAATCACAGAGATAAAATGGAGCCTTTGCTAGAGTTTTCAGTCACTTGGGATGGGGATTTAAAGAACAATAATTTGCCCTTCTATAAAGCACCTTTCACTGAAAAAATCTCAAAGTGCTTTAAGTACATGAATTATTGAAACAACACAGCATCCTTATAAGATAGCTAAGCATTATTATATCCATTTTCCAGATGGGTAAACTGAGGTACAGAGCATTGGTGTGACTTACCCAAGATGGCAGAGCCAGGGCTAGAAGCCAGAAATCCTGTCACCCACCACCTGCTTTAATCACTATAGTAGTGCTTGCCCTTTCTGCCTTGTCCTCAGGATGTGGCAGGGAGGGGGAGTTTCCCCCTTAATGGCTCTTTCTCTCCAGTAAAACTTGTCTGTGAATTTCCAGTATTTATGTATCAAAGTCAAATGCAAGTTGCTGCCGTAAGAACAGAATGATAAATTAAAACCCTGCCAGACTTTTGCAATCAGCAGAATGGGGTTTCAGCTACTTCCCGCTAAACCATTAGCGAAAATGGTGTGCTCAGAAAATTAGGTAGCGCTTGATGTTTTTGAGTACTAATGACCTGGAATTAACAGAAATAACCATAGTATAAACTGGTAATTAATGCCCTCTTTATTAGCCTGCTAACAAGATGAAAACATATTGAGAAAGAATCATAATTTCTCAGCCCTAAATATGACACTGTTAGCACCATTGTAATGTTCCTCTAATTATCCAGAACTCAGCCAGAGAGACTGACTGTCTCAGACTGAAACAGGAAGCTGCAGAAATGGCTGAACCATAACTAGAAAGGAGTGGGACAAGTTACTAGACTGAGTATGAATTTGAGGGACTATGTCACTGTACAAACACCGGAGTTGCTCTACCAGGAAAAAGGGGTGGTCCCGCTACTGCACTCTGTTGTCTCTGGAGGAGACCTGCACCAGTTGCTCCCAAAATTCCCAGTAATGAACTGAGCCAATTGTGCTGTACAATTTTTAAAACTATTAGTCCCCAGATGACCCAGTCATGACCGAGGCCCCAGTGCACTAGGTGCTACACAGAGCTAGTAAAGACAATCCTGGTCCTGAAGATCTTACAATCGAATATTAAGGACTGGGATGGCAGGAGGCTGAATATTAGAATTTCTTCCTGATCATGGTAGGAAAACACCCTGCGATCTGGCCTGTGACCGTCGCTTGTAGAGCTGCAAGTGTTAATGGTTATAAAATCATTGTTACACTGTAGACAGCAGTAATGCCTACAGATCTCAGGACATGCAACTGTATAAATAACTTGGATGGGCCTGAAGAACAGCTCGGTGGAGCTCGAAAGCTTGACTCTTTCAAAGTTGGTCTATTAAAAGATATTACCTCCTCTACTTTGTCCCTCAGACTCAGAAATTCTTGTCCTTCTAAAAGGGAACGTTACACTTGTGTACACCGTGGGAACACCCCCACCCCCGGGGCTGATTGTGTTAGCTCTGGGGCATTCCAAACAAACGGTCACAAGAATATGTAATCAATAGGGTTTAAATTCTCATATATTACTTCCCAGAGCCCCCATGCTCCCTCCATTCAGGCAGGGCGGGGGGTCTCGGGGCTTCAGGCCCATGGGAGGCATCAGAGCTCAGGGCTTCTGCCTTGGGGGGTTGAAAATATTTAGCAGAGTTCTGCTCCAGACAGCTCCAGCTGAATTTAAGCCCTGGTTATCAACAGAGGTCCTTTGGCTGCCCAGACTTTGGAAACCTCATGACATTTTAAGCTCCTGGCCCCCCTTATTTCAGCCTGGCCGAATTCCATTCACCCACTCTCTGCACACAAGCTATTTTTTGGAGGATGAAGTAAATATCTTTTATTTTTTCATGACCGTTGGCCATCAGTGCCAAGAGTGGGGGAGTTGATTTTGTGCCTGAACATGTAAAGGGTCATGGCAATTGTGCAAGGCTGCAGCTTAGTAATTCAGTATGGGCTGATTGCATTGTCCATTGAAATGAAGAAATCAGTGCCTATGAGAAGAAGGAATGCCAGCACTGTGCATTTCCCAGGGTTATGTTAAAGTTACACACACTGTTGTGAAAACCAGTGACATGCCAGGAGAAGGATCAGAGCAGGAAGGAAAATGTGACTTGTCAAGCCAGCCAGAGAAAACATCTAAGCTTCTCTTCCTGATACCCAGCTAGGAAACTAGGTGACTCTATAAACAGGTGGAGGGTAGCAATAAGGGATGAGTTGTGAGATGTGTGTCTTGCACATAATGTTACCAGCTATAGCTCTCTGCCTGTTTCATCAGAAACCCAATCAGCTTATTCTCCTCGTCATGACAACCAAAACTGCAGTAAATCACCTCGGTGCATATTTCAAATTTTGCTTCCTCCTGAAACTTAGGACAATGGCAGCATCCACTTCCCGATGTGTGAGACCCCTTGTCCGACAAATCTCAGATAAACTGAAGTTGACATCCATGAATACAGCCTTCGAGGTATTGGTAAACTCTTAAACGAGAGCCCCCTCTCCCCTAATTACACTAAAAGAACCCCACAGGGTGACAGACAAGAATAACAGCCTGTTTTCCTATGCAGAGTGATTCATTGTCTCCTGTGAGTTAATCAGGGTCCAGGGACATATTGGAAAATCATAGGAGTTAAGGTAAGGTAAGGTAAGCTAGCTAGAAATAATTTGCTGTGTAACCTGCAGAAAGAGCAATATTCTGTAGATCAAACTTCCTGATATCTCAAGAAATCAAAACCAACTATCTTTCACCTCAAGTTAGGAACAGTACACTTCTCTGGCTTTTAAGCAGATATGTCTCTCTACGAATGGACAATCTGTCAAGATAATTTCCTTTGTTCTGTAATAATCTCTGAAAAAGATATGAAAGTTATGAGATATAATCAAAGAATGCACAGACTATGCCCACTAAAATTAGAAGACAAAGACCCAAGTAATGAACTGTTCAACAACTTAAAGCAAGAATTCAATCGAGGAAGAGCTAATGTTAAAGAAACAGAATTTGAAGAACAGTATGTGGACCCTAGGCCAGAAACTAAGAAAGGAAATACTGGAAAAGAACTCCCTGTACCAGAGAATAGAGCTATCTGCATGATGTATCAAGACACTGGATACCCACATAACAATCTTAACCCAAGAGAGGGATTAAGTAAGCAACACAGTTCAAAAACTAGAGGTTACAGCTGAAAACTTGAAAAGTCAAAAGCAATAGCTAGAAAGCCTAAATTTTCAGCTACGAGCTGAGTGGCAAAAGAGAAGAGCCAATACAGAATAGCAAAGAAAAAAGAATAAAAAAGTCAAGTAAAGCCAATGTAAAGATCAGACAGGAATCTACAGAAATACTAGAATCCTGGAAGAAAGGGAACTAGGCTGAAGATCTCTGAAAGCCACCTTCACTGCACAAATGTGGGAAAAGCTCAGAAAATCTGAGAACTAAAAGCAATAGACCAGGAGCGTCAGTAGCCTCACAACCTGCCCTCTTAGACAGAGGAAGAGAGAAACTCCAGGACCCATTTAGCAGTTAGTCAGCCTGAGTCCCTTCTCCCACTGACAATCTAATCTCTTCCTCTTTCCACCCTGGCCAGCACTGCCCCAGAACCATTTTGGTACCTGTGACACAGAGGATCCTTTGCCAACGGTCTTTGCAAATAACTCTCACCTCAGACCTGCCAAGCTTACTATATCGAACATGTCTTGGAGGATATTATTCCGAAAGAGTAACATGTAAAAACACAAATTATGAGCTTTCATGTAGCTAAGATTCATAATCATTGCAAGAAATATGTACAGGTAATATTTAAGGAATAATATAACTATATTGAAAGTATGTTTTATGGTCTTGATGCAGAAGTTAGCCACCAGGGGATAATACGTCTCGGCGATGGCCCATTGCATCAGAAGGGAGTTCACACACACACACACACACTCCTCCCCCCTTCCTTCCCCCAGTGAGCTGGGAATGTAATGGCAGGCTCAGGCATCCAGCCTTGCTCCAGCCCAAGACTTTAAATTGAAAACCATCTGAGACAACTGCAAACAATCAAAACGACTTGGAGGTAAAAAAGAAACGTTACAACAGCCAGAGAACGAACCTGCCTATGAGTAAAAACAACAGACTGTTTCAGTATAGCATGGAATGGGGAAAGGCACACCATATCCTTTCACTGAGGAGACGTCTTGGGCAGCAGGGATGCCCTTGTGAAATAGTGGATCCTGGTTCTTGGGAAGCCAGCCAGCTCTGCAACAGACTGACCTTTGGGGGCATGAGGGGGAACTCCTTTAGTAGCTAGGAAAGGGAACTGTTAATAAGAGTAGACCCAGATTTGTGATTTATTGTTTTGTTTTGTTATGTAACCATTTGTTTCCGCTACTTTCTTGTTTCTAGTTAACTCCCCATTCTTTCTTAAATAAACCTATTTTGGTTTTAAGGTAAGAGCCCACGGGTGCTGTGTGGTTTTACAGGAGCAGTGATTTAACATACAACTCGTAAACTGGGGCACACTTCTCCCTTGGGGGCAGAGGATCTGGAGTTTCTGTGAGTAGCCAGTGTCACAGGCTGGCTATCGCAGGGGAATGATTCACAGGGACTCGGGCACTAGGACGCAGCTATTAATAGCCTGCAAAGCAAAGACTGGGCTGCCATAAGAGAGTGGCTGACAGGCTGGTGGTGTCAAGGAGCTGGCACCCAGCCACCACAAGCCAGGCTCCCCCAGCTGGAGGCAGGGAATAACATGATAACACAGTCCTGGGTGCCCCGAGAACCATCCCAGCACCTGCTAGTTCTTCACATCTCTAAAGGCCTGGAGTGGGGGGCTGTGGAGCTGAGAGCTGATGCTGGCAGGGAGGGAGGGAGTCCATTCCATTCACACTTTGTCTCTAAAGGCTCAGGTGGGGAAAACCTCAAATCCTGGGTGGGTTTGTTTGATCTGAGCAACTTCGCCCATCCTCCTGAGGCTCTGTACTGACTCTCCCTGCTGGCCTTTGTACAGTGCAAACTCCTGCTCACAGGCAGGGGTAATTCCCTTCCCCACAGGCCCTGAGCTGAAAGGGGCTCTTGGGCAGCATGAAGACACACTGCTTTCTCCCCTAAAAGCTGCCTCTGCCCTTGACTCAGTGCCTCGCCCCTGCAGTGAAACACATTACTCCACCAGCAGTGTTGTTTCAAGGTTGATTGCTCACAATGAAGTGTCTCTTTTGAACCCCAAGTCACATATCAGTTAGGGGATGACTGACAAGCAGAGGTTTGTTTTTTGTTTTTTATCCACAGCCTTCTGCCAGATGCCCTTCACATTCGTCAGGCATGATGGAGTTGTCTGATGCTTCGTACAGTCACAGGGACAATTCTGAGAGCTGAAAAGCGAGTCCCTTTTCACCTAACAGGGACAAAGGAAAGGGCACAATATGTTACTGACAAACCTGCCTCTCCCCCCCGGGCACACTCTTATCCTCAATGTCTACTCTGATGTTACCCAATGGCGTAAGCATTTCTAGTGCAGTCGTCACGGTAATATAGGCAGCATATAAACGCTCCAGGGCTTTTAGCTCTCCACATTCATACAATTTAGCACAAACGTTAGTCCCTCAGATGTTGTACAGGGTTTTTTTTTCCATCCTTTTATTTTCACTGACGCAAGAGCCCCCACTCCAGGATGGGAACCAAACACACAAGTTAGTGAAGCCAGAGTCCTTGAGGACATCAAGCCAAGGCACCAGGTACGGCATGGCGTCCATTCTGGGGCATGGCGTCCATTCTGGGGCACGGCCCCTTGATGACATTCCAAGAAAGGCCGTCCCCGAGCTGCTGACTGCTGGTCCCACTGTAAAGTGCTTTGAAATGGACAGTTTGAGAGAAATACTAGGCAGAGGAAGGTCAGCATCATTCCCCCTCACGCCCGCCCCATTTTACAGATTCAGGCACAAGGACAAGTGGCTTGCCCAAGGCAGCACAGAGGCAGACTAGAACCCAGGACTCCACGTCCCCTGCATTAGCCACAGGGGGCCGTCCTCCTCCAGGTAATTTGGCATTTCACTGTAAAGAGGATGAAGCTGTTGTAAATGAGAGGAAAACACCATTCAAAATTTAAAATATTTTAAAATACCTTGACAATGCCTTTCTAAATAGGGGCAAACACAGGATGAAATCCTTATCACAGAGACATCAAAGAGCTGCATCTGCTGCTTCCCGGCTTTCCCTTTGCTCCATTTAGTTAAAAATGGCATTTTATGAAAAGGGAGGGGGAAAGGCTGATGAAAATGATAACATTAACTTTGAAAGATGGGCTGCCTTTGTCTGCCGTAAGAATGCCACAGTTTAAAGCATCTTATCTGGGGAAGATTCAAGTGCTGTGTCTGCATTCAGTCTGACATGAATGCAGAGGGAGCTTTCAAATGCAAATTGCAGACTCACTTTAGAGACTACAGTGTGAAATGAGTCTCCAAGCACAAGAAAGGAGAAACATTTAAAATTAAAAAAATAAACAAACAAAAAGGAATAATAATACAGCAAACACAGTGGACCTCAGTCCTCTCAGCTTTGGTGCTCCTTTAACAGGCTCAGCAAAGAGGGACATTGACTGTGCTTCCTTTAACGAAGTGAGGGGTCTGGGCTGATGCATCCTCCAACAGTGGATCGGGCTGTCGCCTGGATTGGCCCAGGCTAGCTTCATACAAGGCTTTGGAGGCTCCACTTTTCTATTCTTCCGAAGCGGAGCCTTTCCTAGGCCTAGCTCTGCCAAGGCTCCTGCGTATCTGACCTGCAGTCCTCTCCCCACTACTGCAGTCATGGCATTGCATTGTAATCAAACTTCGTGTTCTTCACAAGTTCCCTGAGCTTTCTCCTAGGATAAATTGATACATGCCCTCAGGAGCTTTCCAGGGTCACATGAACTGTCCTTTACTGAACATACTGAAGACTGAGCTACACAACAGTAATTAGTGTCAGATTTCTATCCAGATCTGCACACTGTTGCTCTAAAAACTCACAGATAGGATTACTGGGACCCTTCACGCTACATATATGATGTAGAACCGAGCAATAACGTAGCGGGCTTTAAGCTGCTGTTCCCTGATTGCATTTCTATGACCTGTACATGCAGGATACTGTAGGAGAGTTATTGTGCTCTTGAGTAAGAGGGCAGGATTTTTCCAGTCACTGGCTTGACTCATCATATATGCTCCAAATTCTGTTTTCATGTGCAGTGGTGTGACTCTGGAGTTACCCATGATGGCTAAGGCCCCATCTTGCTATAACATAGCTCACTGAATTGGGATGATATTGTCTCATGTAACAGGCAGCTTGCTTTTCTAGGCTGATGAAACGAACCCAAGGAATTTGCTGCTGCAAACGCTTGGGGTCCAAAACAAAGACTGAAATCAGTCTATGACACTACCACCTCAGAAAAGAAAGATGTGCTCAGCAATCCTGATTTCTACAAGAAGACCCCAGGGAGCCAAAAAGATAAGGGATTTGCTTTTCATCGGGATAATCAAGGCAGCAAACTACCGCAGTTCAGTCCAGTGCAATGTATCAATGAGCAGGCTTAGTCAAATCCATGGTGGATTGTGTGTAACAGGTAGAGCTGCCAAGGGGGTTTGTGTGTGAAAATATAGAAGTTTGAAAATTACAGGCTGGCAGGTTGGAAGCAATTAAGGTAATTTGAGGCAAAGAGCTTAGTTCTCCCATCCATCCAAGGGGAGGATTAGGGTGAAAAATGTTAGTGCTGCGCACAGACTGTTCCCAAATGCTGCTGTTCTGGTGAGGTATTTCTACACCAGCTCTGACAGGTACTTGGAGATTAGTGTCCTCTACAGAGGTTGCAGGTGTTCAGACCTGCTCAAATGCTCAATTTTCTTATCATACTGTATTGCAAAAAGCAGAGAAGCTCTGTATTGCTGAACCAATTGTGCCTTGGTTTCCCTGTAAAAGTGGAGGCAGTAATACAACCTATAACACGGGGGGATTATAGGGCTGAATATTTGGAAAGCACTTTTAGATCTTCAAATGCAAGGCATATGGAAGTGCAAAGTATCCTTGTCCTGGGCAAGAAATCTGCAAGTAAGAATGATCTCAGTGTATTTTTAAGCTGTACAAAACCGGAAAACGCAGCAAATCTGGCAAAAAGCTCTGACCCACCCACTTTAAAATTTATCTAAAACTTTCCTAGAAATCAAGCTGTAAAGTCTGCCAGAAATGACGATGCTTGTTTGAAGTCCACTCTGTATGACCCATTTATCACACAATAACCCACATCTAGAGCTTATTGGAAAGTTGCAGACAAATTTTGCAAAATTTTTCACAAGAAATTTTTCATCAACATTTTTAAACATGTTGAAGCATCATTCCCTTATTGCAGTGTTTCTCAATTGGTGTTTGGTTCCGTGGGAACACTATTAGGGTTCCGTGAGCAGCTGTTCTCCGCGCCGCCGAAAAAGGGAAGATGTCCCGGATTTTCCGGTGGAGGGTATCCAGTGTAAGTGTAATTTAAGTGTAATTTAATTGAGAAACACTGCCTTATTGACAACTACTTCTTGAGCTGTATTAGTTAGCCAGTTCTTATTCCACTTAATGTGTGCTCTATTGATATTATATATGCTTATTTTATGTCACTTGTGTTCCCACTAAGCCCAATGGCTTTGCCAAGTGCAGGGAAGGTTGTCAGATCCCAAAGCAAAGCTGAGACCTATGCCTTGTGGAAAAGATAAGAGATTCAGCCAAGCACAAATATAGAACAATCCCAGTGCTTGTCCTTTGGGAGTCTGTGCTGTTGGTTACTCCCCTCTCCCATGCCTCACTTCGACATGTGCGTGAGGGTAGGTTGACTGAAAGTAAGGGTGAGAGACGCTCTACATGAATGACTCTTTTGTGTTGCATTTGCTGTAACCTGGCGTCAGTGATTAGGGCAGAAGGCAGAGCCATTGCCACAGTCCATTCAGTATTTGGCACCAGCTCCCAGCCTCCAGTCAGTCAAAAGTCCTTTCTCCCTCTGCAATCTCCCTCAAGGAAAAGCTTTCCTCAGATACCCCTGTGAGCTGAGACTTGTCAGGCAGCATTTCCATCCTGGCACCTGCTCCTGAGATTTAAACGGTGGCCCTTAAGAGAAATAGGATTCACAGCCTCGCACTGCAGGACGTTGATCTGCTCGGACAGCCCTGCTAGACACTTTTGGATGCAACTTGCTTTGAACCTTCACTGTTCCCCCTTTCAGTGCCCTTCATCGAAGATTAGCCCTGCAGCAGGCTCACTGCTGGCAAGAGTTCCCCCCAGAGCTTGAGTTACACTTGCAATGTTGTATCTCAGTGCTTGCTTACACAGCTGGTTTCAAATAGAAGCCATAAAACCTGGTGTAACCCTGAACATAAACGAGAACTTTGTTCCTTTCTTTTCCCAGTGCCTTTGCTGAGATTGCAGCACAACTTTACCCAGGACCTTTACTCTAGGGTCCTGCTTTGCTACCTGATTATTTGTTGTTATGGGTATCATGGTAGCACCGAGGAGCCCCAGTCATGGACCAGCACCCTATAGTGCTAGGTGCTGTGCAAACACAGGCCCTGCCCCAAAACACTTAAGTGGCTATGCACAGCACCAATCTCCATACCACCCCGAGGTACTATCTTGTGCTGTGCGTGGCCATGGCCCTGTATGGTAGGCAGAATGCATCAGACAGAGCTCTGCCCCAAAGATCTTCTGATTCGTTAGTATGTGACACCATAAATGTGCAAGGTGCCTCATCAAAAGATCAGGAGACAGTCCCTAATCCAAGCAACATATGATCTAGAGTCCTAAGTCTGCTCTTATGGCAGGGTAACTCCAGGGAGTTCACCAAGGCGACTCCTGAGTCACACTGGTATAACTGAGGCCAGGTCTCTCCCCCCCAACATCGCCTGAAGCAACATAGTTATACCAACCTTATCCTCCATGTAGACTGCACTACATCAGCAGGGGAGCTTCTCCCATCCATGTAGCTCCCATCTCCCCGAGAGGTGGACTACCTACAAAGGAGTGTCATTGCTGAAGCATGGCGGCAGCACAGCTGCACCACTGTCGCACTGTACATGAAGACAAGCCCCTGGTGGAGAATGAGGCCTAGGTTAGGTATCCACACGGCAGGGAGATATGCCTTAGGCACAGTGAGGCATCTGGCCTAACGTTAACCAATGGGGGCGAGGGAGCATGAATTGTTGGCAGAGACGCCAGAGGCGCAAAGCAATAAAACACTGAAGAGTAGCTGCCTGTAACACAGAGGGGAGCATGGTCTCCACAATCTCCCCGTATCCTGCCCCGCCACATGCCTGAGGGCGTGGATGGGACAGTCTCAGTGGGCGGGAAGGTAGTTCCTCCTCATGGCCTCCCGGCAGAGATCGCCAGAAAGGGGTCTACCTGTGACCTGTGCACTAAGCAATGGACTGAGACTACCCGCTCGATTCATGTAGGCCACTGCAAATTCATCCCCCACTCTTCTACCACTCCCTCAGCCGCAATGGAGCCAGTGCCACAGAGTCAATCTTATCCATTTTCAGCCCTCTCAGTTTCTAACTCCCTTTGACTTGATTTTTAATATTAAGCTGAGTGAGCCCAATGCTATTCCTTGACCTGTGGCCATCATTAATCTCTTTATTCCTACTTGTACTGTATTGCCTGATTCACACTTTCCAGCTCGCACCTTTGCCTGAGATGTACAGGACTCCCCTACCCTGAAACTGATACCGCATTTCGATGCTGTGTGCTCACAGATTAAATGAAATTCTAGCTTCAGACAATTTTGACATCTCTTGTACTCACCTTTAGAAGAGATTATCTTCTGTCAATTCAAACAATGCATGAGCTCTGTGCTGGCTGAGTGATTTGAAATCACACAGAAGCTGATGAGCCTTTCATGCCTCCGGGACAGTTCAGAGAAATGCAGGTGATGGGCTGGATCATGGAGAGCTTCTGATCTGTTTGTCATTTAAAGGGATTACCAAAAGGAAGGGCAACCCAGGTGCTTGCACTAGCATGCAATGGGCGGCTACTGGCAAACAGTTAGAACTTTTAACAGAAAACTCTGTGTTACATTCTGTGGGTTCTGTGCAATAATTTGGATAAAGAACTAGAAAGAGTCAAAAGTACCATAAAATTGTCATCTTTGTGTACAAAATTCAGTTAAAAAAACAAAATACTTTAAACAAACATATTCAGGAAATGCAGCTTTTTAAATTCTGTAGAAAAATAATTACAAAAAATAAAAATTCAAATAAGTCCACGGCCCAGCAAAGCTTAACAGAACTAGTGACAATCATCTGTATTGTGGCATATGGTATAAATATATAGGAATTAATTTACCATCTTAAGTAGAAGAACAAATATGGCTGTTACATCACTGGAGGTCATGCTAATGTGCCAAGAATTCAGTCAGACAATAAATCATAGTGACTTGGCCATGGCTTGATTAGATAGAGGCAAACTGCAAACAGGAAGGAAACACATCCTGCCAGCACAGGGGCTAGGCTCAATCAGTTTTCTGTCGGCACACAAACGTGATCGAGGAGAATTCAGAAATAGAAAATCTATAGAGGGAAAAGTCTCTAAAGCTGATGATAACAGGATCTTGTCTCTTGATAGGTGCAGTAAGATGAAAGCTTTGACAGATGCTCCAGGAACACGTCATTCTACTGGCCCTCAGACAAAGCCTGCTCTTTATTGATAGGCAACCTTCACACAGAAGGTTTCTTCATTCTTGTCTTCACGGTCATTGATATAAATCAGAATCTCCTCCTCACCTGTGCTCTGGCTTGGTGCAAACCGCAATCCAATGGTGTACATCTCCCCTCCTCCAATCTGCAAGAAGAGTGATATAACAGTGCTAAATATCTCCATTCTTCCTACCAGAGCGTGGCTTGCACTAGCAAACACATCTGCATTCAGCAGTGAGCTGCAAGAGGGGTCTGACAGCTGACAAAACAGGCCTGGGAGATGTACAGACAGTAACACATGATGTGATTTCTACCTGGTCCCGGTGACAGAGATCCCAACCCTGTGAGTTCACATAGCACCACCCTTCCCTAGCAAACTCTTACAGAGCACAAAAGAGGTCTGAGGTTTTCAAACCATGTAAAGCTTACTAATTTATTTCTAGTCTCTCTGAGCAAATAGTGAAGTTTGGTAAAAAACAAATGAGGGACCATATCAGATCACAACATGCAGAAAAACATCCAGGGAGTGATTTTCAGACGTGTTCACCTCCTAAAAACTCCTACCGAAGTCAATGGGAGCAGCAATTCTGAAAGTCAGACATTGAGTGTTGAGGAAAATCATTAACTTTGGGAAACCTTTGAGGATTGAAAACCAGAAAGATCTGCAGGCCTACTGCAAGAGTATCTGAGCTTCCCCACCACTGTTTAGTTTCTACCTCAAAGGAATCCTCTTTGAACTGAAGCAGGTCAGCTCGGTTGGTATGCAGGAAGTACCTCCTCCTGGAGGGATACGGGTTCGTGTATGTGATCCGCTTGTTGGAGCCTTTCCCTCCGCCAGCAGGGAGCGTTATTTCAAATGCCTATGGTTAAATATCAGAAATCACAGAGGTGTCATTACAGTAGTGACACAGGACGGGTCTGGAGGAAAAGTACAATGGTTTCCCATATGATGTAGAAAACACCTGAAGGAAGATTTCCCTTCATTCTGGAATCAAATTTGCAGAGAGTGAGATCTACTTTATAAGAACCCAGCAATGAGTTATTAGGACATGAAAGTGAGGTGATTATGACACAATCGCAGATGCTATTCAGGCCAAGTATGGAAGGAATAACAGAGAGGTCTTCTGTTCTTCTGTGAGGCATATGGTCTAGACGGTTAGTCCTGCTTTGAGCAAGGGGTTGGACTAGATGGCCTCCTGAGGTCCCTTCCAACCCTAATCTTCTATGATTCTATGATAGAAGGTCCAAAAGGATCTATCCAGTCCTCGCTATGCATCATACCAGTCCCCATTATCTATCGTTCTCAGGCTAACTGTGGATCCAATCTCCTAGGACTGCGTTCATAGGAACAGAGGGGCAGGAGGGTCCACAGTGCTCAATGCTGGCCTGAATCTGCTTCCCCTGAAGCCACTGGTAAAACTCTCACTAGGCCCAGGCTCAATGGTTTTGAAAATCCCTTTCAAAATGTTTTGACCAGAAACCTTAAGGGTGGTCTCCAGGTTAGCGTTATCAGCCCCCTCCCCTGGGGATGGTGTCAGCACAGGTTGCAGTGTCTCACGTCTATTCACTAGTGCTGGGCACAGGAATTTTTCTTCCTCAGTGGATCCTTTGTTAGGCTATTCCCAATGGGTGAAAATCGCCCTGTGCCAGAGAAGCAGCACAACACTTGAGTCCGTTTAAATCCCACTTTATTGAAGGCTGAAGTGCTGCATGGGGCTTTCCCCCACCCCGAATTCTGCAGCAAGCCGTTTTCTATACCTGATTATTAGCCCAAGTGACAAAGGGACTCAGCTGGAGCAGCTGGGATGATAGCCAAGCTCTTTTGCCAGCTAGCTAATTTATTTCCACAAGGACAGCCACGGTGCTAATTCAGATCACACTGCATACCGGAGTGACTCTGTCACTCTGAGGACAAGAGTAGCAGTGCTGTAATGTTGCGCTTAACTTCCCCCAATATGGAGTATTTCAGGGAAACATTTAATGGGAAATCCAATTTACTACCTTGGACCAAAATGCCAGAGTAGACTGCAGTCAGTGCTAACAGGAAATACACCTGCTGTGACTGACTTTCACAGCTGGGTATATTTCAGAACTGACATGCCCCTGGGGCACTACGGGTGGAGCTACCTTTGAAACAGAGGCTGATTGTGATTTTAGGATGGTTTTCAATGCGATTGCTCACATGCTGAAAGTTAAGCACGTGAGCAAAGTGCATCCTGGGTCCTTGTGTGTCACACCTTGTGTGACATAACCCGTAACATACACCAAGCTCCTTCAAAATCCTCTATGATATATTCCAAATACAAGAGCTACCCACTAGTGTTACCATGAACACCCAAGCCACTATTGCCCTCATTCAGGAAAGCACTTTAAACATGTGCATAAAGTCCCACTGACTTGAGTGGTAGGTAAGTATGTGCTTTCCTGAATAGGCATGCACTTGTGTGTCTGTGCTTTCCTGACCTGGGATCTACAGGAATAATAGTAGGGAGAAGGAGTTGTGTTTATGTACAAAGGGAAAAACCATCCATGCTTCCTCTAGTTATACCGAGGGCCATATCTAAAGCAGCTATCCAGATATAGTAATATAAAATTATTAACGTAATTTCTATGGCAATTTAATTGTATATGGCATGGGAAGCCAATTACTTTGGGGTTAATTGTTGTTTAAAATATTACTACTTTAAGATGATTAACTCAAAGAATAGAGTGAAAGGCTGGTTTTGTCACTCTCTGTCCCAAATGTTTAGAAATCAGTTTTATGATCCTATAATACAGGGATGGCCAAACTGTGGCTTATGAGCTGCATGCGGTTCCTTTACAGTTAAAGTGTGGCTTACAGAGCCCCTTATGCCCCCCTATTCTCCACCTACCAGACTGGGGTGAGGAGCTCGGAGCTTCTGCCCCATGGCAGGGTGGTGGGGACAGAGGATTCTGTCAGCCGGGAGCAGGGTCTCAGGGGGGTCAGTAAGTTTGGCCATCCCTGCTATAATATCTTTCTGGTGAAGGGAAAAGTTTTTCAAGGTTGAAGAGACTGCAAAGAAAGCAAAAGACTGTCCAAAGAATAATAAAAAAACCCAAAATGTTCTACACACATTCTGGAGTTCTAACAACACAGGTCTTGGCCTTTTCTGTAAAATAAATGGTTTGGAAGTTTCTCACGCTCAATGCAAGGGACTGATTTCTGACAAGAAGTGGTGGCTAAAGGCTAAGGTGATGGGTGACATATAGACAGACAGTTGTTGGACAAATAAGCTAGCTACTGATGGTAGGAATAGTTCCAGGAAAACTAGTCTGCTCACTTTGCACTTAGATAACTAATTAAATCTTATTTCCGAAAGATGGAACTGCCCTAACAGCCATGCTGTTGCACAGGTGTAATTTATAGAGTCAACATATCTGAGAACTTAACATTTGGATGGTAACAGATCACGAATCCCAGTGATGACTGAATCTGATAACATTCTAAACAAAAAGAGCTCTCAGCCATCCTTGTAGCTGTTTCTGTCATGTCACACTGACTCAACAGCCATTCTAGGCTTCAGAGCGACATGCAGACAGGGTGACCAGCCCAGAATGTTATTAAATAGATGCACCCAAGTACCTTGGAAATGACAGGCTGTCGGCAGGACACACACACCAGCCAGGACGAAACAAGTTGGTGGTACTCCACATCCACCAGATTGAGGTAAATAAATCTGCTCCCAGCTTTCTGAGGCCTCACGCCGATGTGCAGATCCTGTACCCCGTTTGGAGGGAGAATAAACATGCCTTCGGGATCCACCTACAGGGAACGAGCAAAATGGAAACAGGCAGGTCTGCCCATAATTTAGTAAAGCAATCAAGCTGGAGCAACACAAACTCTACATGTGTAGATGGGGACTGTCTGCCTCTCAGGAAAGGCAATCAAGGTGTAATTAGAATTCCCAAATGATGTATCTCTCTGGTCCTAGAAAATAGGTCTCAACCTGATACATTCCAGCTCAAAATGTTTTATATTAAAAATGCAAGACAATCAGGAGCATCCAGATGAAAGGAAAGATGGTATCAATGATGCTTTGGTCAAAGTAATCGGCACTGTTAATACAACACATTATTGGGGTAGTCACAGCATGAGAGATAGTGAAGGAAAAATTAACCCAAACTTTTAAATTTGCTATGAAAGATCTTTTTAGAGGCACCAAGCTGGTATCCTTTGGTCAAGTTAGAAGAGAAGCTAATTTGCTGCACCTTCTAGACTCCAGTTTGGAATATAAATTAGACACTGATCAAATGTCGAGAAATGTGTGTTTCTGAGAAGGAAATTAAAGCTGGCTGCATTAATAACTAGACTCTAACTTCACTGTAAAATCTCTGTCTGAGTTGCATAATCAGAGTCTGTCTGCAGTGGAGCTTTGCTTAGCAGAATTAATTTCAATAACAAAAATGTAGTTAGCAACATCTAGAGTGCTCATCCCAGCTAGAAATGTTAACCCCTGTTACAGCCCTGTGGGTGGATGCCTGATTTAGGATCAAAACAGTGCTACCAATAGAGTGCTATAAGTTTAAGCTATATTTGAGGCATTAGATGCTATGTGCTAAAGAGATGGTCTCTGAATTTATTTGGTTTTGTTAAGTTAATGTTATAGCCATTAATTTTATTTTGCACACACGTAAGTATCTGGCAAAGACAGTTGTGATGTTTTATGTTTTACTTAAAAATTCTTTTCTGAGAGCGCTATTTGTAGAGCTGGTGTTTCCCTACTTGAGGTGGAAAAGATATTTTGACATATCAAAGTAACAAACGCTTTCATTTTAGGTGCCTAACGGATTTATGAATCAGATAAAAGACCCATGTAACATTACACAGCAAAGAAGGGGGGAGGAGGGATTAATCTCCTGAGAGAGGCCTGAGAACCTTATCTGGCAGGGTGTGATGTTTTCCCCAACCGCTGACAAGCTCAGCTTCTTCTCATCAGCATGGCATTCACATTCAGAAATGGAGCCGCTTATCACCCTGCTCTAGGAAGAGGAGTCTGGAGCTAGTTTAGTTTAATGAAAACCATTTGCTAAGGCCATATAATGCATCAAAAAGAAATCCTGCTGCGCTTAGCATAGGTTGTGAGACCGAGGCCCATAATTCCAAAATCCTGGGTGCCTCTATCGTTTGTTGGCCAGTTAGCGACCCACAGGGCCTGATTTTCAAAGGTGGCAAGCACCCCAATTTCCAGCTGACTGCACTACGAGTTATGGGTGCTCCATGCCTCTTAAAATCAGGCTCTAAGTGTTTCAAGCTAGCTAGCTAAAAATTGGGACAGACACAATTAGTGGACATTGTGACAATTTGGTCCTGAGCTAATAGCACAGATGGAGCAAAGCTCAAGGAGTGTGCAGAGGGGTTGGAAGAGGCTAGTCCAAAGGCAAAGATGTGTGCTATGTAAAATCTGAACAGAGGTCGATATGCACAATCACAGGGTGTCAGGCCCCTGCAACTGAAGAAGGCCCAGCTTCCCTGTGCCAGAGCAGAAGCTCTCAATTGTCCAGTGAAGAGGGCAGGGCAGCACATGGGTGCTAGACACGGTCAGGAGGAGACCCAGTGAGTCACAGCAGACTGGTTCCGTCAGGGGCAGATGACACCAGCCAGAGACCGGAGGAGGTCCCAGAAGGAAGCAGAAGGTGGTTCCTGGAAAAGGCTGAAGGCAGGAGAGCAGCAAGAAGGGTTTGCTGGCTAGTGTCCCCAAGCCAAAGAGCCAGAGCTGGAGGGCTAAGGAGGACAGATAGGAGCAGCAGAGGGAGATGAACAACTACATAATAGGAAGCTAACACAGAACTCAAGAGGTACAACTCCCAACCATCATTCAGGTCATTGCAACGGGAGCAGCCCATTGTGGTAACTGAGCTCGCTCTGGACTGTGTCAAGGGGATTCAGCTCCAAGTTCTGCTCAGTGAGGACAACATTTAAAGAATGATTTATTGATGTTTGTAATCTATGGAAGGGAAACGGACGCTGTGTTTCTTTTATTATTCACATTTATAATTATGACTAAATGAATACTAAAGAAATTATTAGTCTTCAGATAGTCTCATTAATTCAGATAATTTGCCCTCTGGGGTTTTGTACCAATGATCCTACACATGACGACTTTAATCAAAAGATAATTATAATGAAGACTTTATGGCCGTAAATTGTTCAGAATTCCTAATGGGATTGGTTTCATATTGGATGGTTATTTTCACTGGGACAGGCAATGTAAGTCCATTAATAATTATAATTGTGAAGGATTTTGTTAATTTTCAACTCACTCCTAGCTACAGTTTCCTCCAAATGAAAAGTTTCTTTTTGTGGCAGGGAAGGAAGAGAGGAATTGGCAGCAAACATTGCTCAGTCCATGGCAGAGCCTACCTTCAGCTCCTGCGTATGCGAGGTATAAGCTCTCACTTTCCTGATGGTTTGTGTGCCCCTGAGAACCAAGGAGAGGTGGGTCAGCTGGCCGGTTATGCAGCTAACGTCCACACGTTGCAGAGAGTGAAGGTAAAACTGCCAGATCTGAATAGGAGCAGCAAGCCAGGCATCCCTGAAGCAGAGAGAAGAGATGCCTGTCATGACCTCACTAAAGGAAAAGGTGACACTGGTTAAGAAGACATTTCCAAAATGGATGAAAACATACAACTGCAGACAGAAAGAAAGAAATTGTGCTTCCGCTTCCTAAGTGTTTTGCACATGCACTCACTCACATACACCTTTTAAAAAACAGGTCATGCCAGATAAATCATGTTTGGCTGAGATATGTGAACTGACTTCACTCCCAGGCAACTTTATGCAGCGTGACATTTTCAAAAGTACCTGAATGTTTCAGGACCTTACGTCCTATTGAAGATCAAGATGGGCTGCTACCCAAGGCCCAGACAGGCCCAGGGGATACATGGGTTCACAGCCACCAGTGATCAGATGGGGATGGACTAAGTCAAGAAAACTTTTTTAATGGAAGAAAATCATCTTCTCCCTACCTGAATGCTCACTCCTTCCAGCTGTATAAGGCAACACTACAGAGCCCGATGGTAGGAAAAGAAGCAAACACAACTACTGTTCAGGTTAAGTGTGATGAGATGGATTTGGCTAAAGCATCTTAAATAAAAAACAGATTGCCAGAGGGAGCTGCTGTTATTTTGTCTCACTTGAGCCCTCCTCAGAGCTCAAGCTGATGTCATCTGCCAAAGCCCCATCTCACTGTCCTGACTCACTTCTCAGGGCAGGTCTACACTAGAAGTGCTACTTTGGCGCAGCGCACTTCTGGTAAAGATGCTTTGTGCCGACGGGAGAGCGCTCTCCCATCCGCATAATAACTCCACCTCCTCAAAAGGTGGAAGCTATGTTGGCACGAGAGTGTCTCCTGCCAGCACAGCGCTGGTGTGGACAGCGCTTAGGTTGCTGTAACTTGCGTCACTCAGAAGGGTGTCTTTTTCACACCCGAATGATGTAAGTTAGATCGACTTAAGCGGCAGTGTAGACCTGCCTTCAGAAAGTGTATTTTCTAACCCTGGGTGTGGATTTAGTCCTCACTCTCGTGTCTGTGTGTGTTTCAGAACCCTCTTGCCATCTTCCACTCCAGTCCAGGTTTCACAAACAGATATATTTCAAGAGAATCAGACAGATCTTCTTCCTGATTCTTAGCTTGTCAGAGAAATAAGTGATGCACTGGAAGCAGTGTACAAAGAAGGCTCCTTGTGCATTTCCTTATCTGCTCTGATAAAGTTTCTGGCGAATTCTCACTTTTACTTTTGGATTCTCCAACTTACGTGTAAATAGCAACAAAGAATTTTTTGATCTGTGGGCTTGGTCCTCCAGCTACTTTTAAGAACACATCCTGTGGCTCTCCAGGACCCTGAATACAGAAATCAGAAAGCATCATTAGAATAGTTAACCAAGAGATCCAACCAGCTAATGAGGACTCCAGGGGTTCTTTTTCCCTTTATTTTAGCCCCCTGCCACTGCAGTCCCTCAAGCAGAGGGCTCCAGAATCCAGCTAAACTACCTCATTAAATTATTATACAGCTGGGTTGAGCTCTTCCAACATTTTTAATTACAAAAGAGGATACAAATGGCTCTCACATTCCGGGTCTGTTTCAGTAATTAGATTGTGCAAAATATTCCCCAACTTTTCTAACAAGCCATAATCCAATTACCATGCTAGCACATTTCTGCAATGGCAATTAACAAGCACCTTCATTACCATCCACATTTATATGTGTGAGTTTATTTTTCATTTAAATCCCAACTGGCTGAAAATAAAACCTAGAAACCATAGCTAAAAATTACAAAACAGGGCCCATCGTGAGCTGCACACAGCTCTTCAGGGAAAAATATTAAGTTCTTTATAATTGAGAAGCTTCTAGGGCCTGATCCAAAGCTCACTGAGGTTAATGACAGGCTCTCACTGACTTTCAGTGGGCTTTGGATCAGGCTCTCATAGAGAGAGATATGAAGGCCTGTGACAGATCAAGCAACACGTGTATAGTGGAGAAATACCATCGCCTGAAAGGAAAGGGCTCAGAAGATAGTTCTAGTTAGCTAGCTCTCTGATCTATCTATCGTATGGCTCTCATCCTTCTAGTATCTGAGCTCTTGAGTACCTGGATGCTGTCTTGGAGTATGATAGAAAGAGTCACACAGCAGTCCTGTGATTTTGTGGTCTATTCAATAAGGATACATTTTTATTTCCTTCCCTACTGGTCATTTTAGAACCTCTGAATTCAGAAGAATTAATCTGTGGCACCTAGCTGGAGATCTGGTGTTTCATAAATGGCAGTTCCAACAGCATTTCAAATCTGACTTTTCCTCACATGAACAATGCAGTACAGCATGATGAATTGTGGTATAAATTGCAGTATTAAACTCACACTGCAAAAATGATGAGAGTAGGCTAAGAGAAGTTCTGCCCCTTTTTAACAGGGGAGTAAGGACGTCACACCCTAGCAATAGCCAATGTTATATCATTACAGATCAATGAACCCAGGCATCATCATTAGTGCATGGTATCTCTGCTTTAGATAAAACGGTCACTACGAAAGAGACAGCGAACATGAAGGATATACTCCATTGGATTTCAGTTTGATTTTTGGAAGTGGTACCATTTTTTTGGTTTCACAAATGATGTTGGGGTCACTGCAGCGGACGTATATCTCGGGTTCCCCACCTGGCATTCCTGCTGGGGCACCTGGGAGAAAGGAGCATAAGATGAACATTCTCCCTGCTGTCAAGCATAGGCCATATCCTGCCCTCGTTAGCAGGAAGGCCTGCAAGCTGGCAAATTGCTAAGCATAAATCTGTCAAGATTTCTTTAAAACCTACAATCTTGCAAAGCAAAACACGGAAATCAGAAGCAGACACAATATTTTCATGCCAGTTCTCAGCTTGACAGGATTACCTGGCTGGGTGTACCATGGAGGTAACCGTATGGATTTCTTCAGGAAGGTGAGCTCCGGGTGATAGAATCGGAACGTCTGGTCCACCACATGGGGCTGAGGCTCCACGTTGACATTGAGAATGGCAATAGGTTTGTCACCGTTGGCCTTAAAGGAGACCTGTGCAAAATGTTGAACAAAAAATAATAATGAATTAGTTGAAAGAGAAAAAGCAGTAACTGAAAAGAGGCCATCAAGCAATGCTACATCAGGAGAAAATACCACCTCTGGCTTTCATTCTGATCAATGATGAGTAGAAAATCAATTCTCAAACTGTTTACAGCTCTGCAGTAGTTACCACCAAATAGCATGGGACCTAAGATGCTATTAAGAGAACTCAATTTAAATAAATATGTGATAGTAAAATCTAAAGCTGGGAAAGGAATCTCCAGGACATTGAAACCTTGTATTTTCAGGGGAGTAACTTTAAACCAATACTTGATAGAGGAATTAAAAACTGACCACAGAAATATGTTTTCAAACAAAATACTTGTTAAAACAGTGCTTGCCATGGCTGTAAAGTCATTGTCTTTTGCTCTTTTCATAACAAAAACAGTATGAGAAGCCACACAGACATGACTGGGTCCTAAATAGCCATGTTCACTAAATATATACAAACACATAAGGCCTCATTACATGTACTATGCTGTACTGATTTGTGGTGGCATCTACAACACAAAACACAGTAAGCCTCACCAGCAGGTTTACGAATTGTTTAAAGGATAGCACCCTATTATTTACACTACAATAGACAGCTAATGAAATTCATAAATGTTTAATTCCTGATCACGAAAACTCTTATGTATCATAAATGGGCAGTTAAAAGAACTTATGTATGTGGAGGTTCAATCTTTATCCCAGGTTTTTGGTAATTCTAACAGGCTGTAAAATCCATTGCAATCCACTGAAATGACAGCACTTCTTTTTGCCTCTGTTACCTTGATGCGTTTTGTCAGCATAGCACTGGACTTCCAAGGCAGTGCAGCTTCCGTGACTTTATTGAATCTCAGCTCAGGAGGGCCCTGCTATAAATAAAGAAGCAGTGATCATATAAAGAAGCAGCATACTTCCCATAATGAATGCACTCTGAAATTTTCATCACTGTTTTGACCTAAATCTATAATGTTTAAGAAACCATATCACAATAAAAACTAGTAAGGGCAAAATTCTCCTCACAGAGCCACCAGCTGTCCTTCTGCTCTTGATATGCTGCTCTTTACACACACAGATCAATGACAGTTCCATGCACGTCGGGAGAGCAGAGATCCACTATACAGATCTGAAAGATAATGTCCCGTAAAACACAAAGTGCACTGCTCTAGAAGAGCTTCTCCCTTGCACCTGGGAATTCAGGTACTAATTTTAAAACACTGAATTGCAAATGTATTGCTATTATTGGACTCATCACAGTGTTGGTGAGGAAGTGAGTGTTGCTTTTATATATTTCTGCATTTTCTCATCATTGGTTGCTTTGCTAGAATCTCTGAACACCAATAAAATAGTGCAACGCATTGCAGACAGCATTAAGAGACTGCGAGGGGGATTGTTAGTGGCATACAAGAGGGTTCAGATGATGAGAGTTAAAGGAGCACTCCAGATTTACAAAGCTGCCTTGTACCTCTGACCTAACCACTCTGAATTCTACAAGCACCCAGCAGCTTTGCCTCGCCTATTCATTTTTTCTGTGGCACTGAGCTAAAAAGGGAACAATCTGGATACAATCTAATTTTAAACACCAGTTTTATCTTTCTAAAGAGCAGACTAAGGGTCGCATCCATCCCACTGATGGAGTTACACCAGCAATGAATTTGGTCCTGGATCTTAACACATCAAGAACTGAGAAGCACAGGTGGATGTGAGCCAGTTGCAAAGACTGAGGGGATAGTTTCCCCTGAAGCTGGCATCTTGTCTTTACAATTTGAGACCTCTCTTTTTTAATAGGCTAAGAGGAAAATCTCATGTGAGCCTCACAAATACTGAGTTTGTTTGCTATTATTCAACCAGAACCGATGGACAAATCCGTTTGGAAAAAAATAAGAACTGGCTCATCCTTCAAGGTCAATTTTGTGTGTTCTTTATTTCCTGGTTCTGGCTGGGGCCAGAAGAGGAAAGATTATAGGAGGCCCTCTTCCTGTGATATTTCTGACATCTCCCAAAGACTTTCAGCCATTGCCCCTCTGCAACAGAGACCTGATATTTTTAGGCCTCCCCGTATAAGCTAAGTCAAATTTCTGTACATTTCTTGGTGTGATACCAGACAGCAGGAACAGAAAAATGAAAATGGTATAGAAAGCAGTATAAAGAACAGCTGATGTGAAGCAAAGTGGTATATTACCCATCACCTGCTAGAAACAGCATCGGTTATAAAATGAACATAGAAGTTTATACTGTTAGCATCATGTTTAATTCTAGATAATGATGGAAGCCAAATGGGCTCTTTCCTTATTGTTTTATTTGTCCTATGTCACAGTACAGTAAAAGAGAGAGGGTGTTGTGAATACCTGCATCATGATAGTGGGGTCTATGGAGAAGGTCTGGTATTTAAATGGAATGTGAATGGTCTCTTTAGGGCGCAAGTAGACCTGAGGCTTGAGGTGATCCTGAAGATGGAACATGTCCTCTTCTACTGGCGTAGTAATGGTCTGGGTCAGCTCTTTGAAGTGTCTCCACTCCCTACTGTCCACAATAACACTGGAAAAAATCACAGGCAGAATCACTTGGGACACAGCAGCCCCGGATCTAGGGTTCCTCCCCCCCCCCACCCCAAAATAAGGCTGAGAGTTACACCTACACCCCAACACGCATGGTGGGGGTTGGAACAAAGACAATGGCTGGAATGTGCACACATTACATGAAAGGAAAATCCAAAATCAACCACCCTTTCAGTTTGGGAAATGAAGACCTCTCCTCTCCCGCAGCACACACACACCCCTACCGAACGCTGCACAGTGCAAGATGTGAATTACAGGTGATGGCTGCATTTCTCTCAATCAATGGGTTCAGGTCACTGTTAGAGGCAGGATCAATGGGGTAGATTTGGCCTACTGTGGTAACTCCTAATCAAAGCTTAGCTTCTCAGTGGGTAGCTTGCATTCTCCCATCCCTTTGGATAGTGACATGGGCAGTGGAAAGAAAACAAAGACATGGGAAATCTCTGGGGCAGGGAGCAGGTTATTGCTGTATGATGGAGCCCTCATTAAATACTGACCTCTTTTGCCCAATAAAGCCTCAAATGTTAGACAGAAAAGCAACAAGCTCTATCCCAAAGACACCGCTTGTCGCACACTTCCACGAGCTCCTCTTCACTCGGGGATGGCTTTCCAAGTGTCAGGTGCAGTATTTTGGAGGGGAGAATGCTTTTGGCTCCTACCTGAGCTCAGGATGGTCGACCTCGATCATCACCGTGTGCTGGACGTTGTATGGGTTTTTCAGGGCAAACTCAAAGAACTCTGCTGAGCCCAGTGTGGCGTAGAGCGTGTAGTTGGTGGTGATGGCTTGACTCAGCATGCTGGAGATGTTCTCGGCCTTGACGCGCTCCCGGTAGGCATCAATAATCTGCAGATCTCGGGAGTGCTGAATGCGCTCCTCACGCCGGCCCTATAGAGAAAGAGAAGCCTGTGACCAGTACACTGATGTAGACCGTTTCCCCATTTGTCTGAGGATTCATCCAAAGGAACGCCTCCCCCACCCCCACCCCAGCCCGGACTCGAGAGATGCTACACCGTGTTTTGTCAGGCCTGGCTCCCATCTGCTCGCTGGGACCGAGATCATTCTAACAGCACTTTGTGCTCCTCACCAGGAGATGTGCTCTCCTCCCACTGACGTCCTCCTGGGCTTCGAGCTGTCGCACCATCATCATCCTCTCCAGCTTCCGCCTGCGGACGGCGCTGGCCTCATGGTTGCCGTGTGGAAAAGCTGTGCTCACTTCCTGCTGGCGGCTGAACAGCATGGCAGCCAGCTCGCTGTCCACATCCGCTAACTTCTGGGCTTGGGACACGTTCTTCACTGGGTGCAAAAGAAACAAGTGTAAGAGCCTGGGGCTGAGAGAGCTGGGATGCCGGGGAGGAGCACAGCAGCCGGCCGAGTCAGGGAGCTGGACGGATGACATGGGCAAACAGACAGATAGACTGATGTGAGTTGCCTCAAGCAGGCATGTGTTTGAAGCCTTCTAGACCAGCAAGCTTTGTGAAGCTGTAACCACCAGGCAGAGGAGCTAGGGGACAGCCACTCTGAGGTACATGCTACTCTTTCCTTGGCCAAGCCCGTCTGGCCTATGGGGGGATGGTTAAAGCTGAGCTGTCCCAGTGGAAGCCTGGATAGTTGGTGGAGTTGATACCAAAAGTCCTTCTCCTAGTGTTTGGCACTGAAATGGGCAGGGAAAACCACATGCCCAGGGCTGAACAGAGTTATTTATTTGATGCAGTTGCTGGAGCCTCTCACACCCAGCAGACAAATCACAGCTCTCCTGCCACGTGATCATCATGCCAGATCTGAGCAGGAAGGAAAGCCAAGTGACATATTGTGCTATATTATTTCTCTCTGGCTTGTTGATGGAGGCCTGCAATGATCCCAACTGTGGCCAACACAAGTACCTCTGAGTACTGACAATATAACTACGAGGCATGGATTAAATACGGAATAAATAACAAGCATCTGGGATTTATGGGACTATATATTCATCTGGATATTATGGTGACTGTATAAATCAAACAACCTCAAGCCACCAAACGTTAAGGGAATTGTGTTCCTCTTCCTTAATTCAAAACCTGCCTGTTTCCTGCTGTACACTATACACACATCTACATTTTTATTAAAATGTTCTTTCATTCCCCTCCCTCACTTCTCCACAAAATTAACACTGGAGCAACTCCCGATTAAAGTGCCAGCCAAATATTGAATACATGAAATACAATCCACCACCAGGCATGGGATTAAACTTGCCACATGGCGTGCAGCTCCACACAGACACTGTTTGAGTCTTGCTGCCATTCCATTTTCTTTAAAAATTGGTAAACAGTGGTATTTGCAAATTACCCACCCCAATTTAATTTTAAATCCATTTAACTGCTTCCTGGACATGGCAAATTGGTTCAGACATTTTGAGCCAAAATACTTGTATTTTAGCAATAGTAGTGTTTTAGAAAATGTCCACAGTGTTTAACTTTATGAGCCATGTAAAAAGTTAATGGGAAAGGAGGGTGCCTGGCAGGAAAAGTCTATCTCAGTGGGGAAGCTTCTGCAATTGAAAAGCTGAATGTTCTGTTATCAAAACCATTCCATGGAGGGCGCATTCATCCAAGCCACTCTGCCCCATGAGTGCACAAAGCACATGGCACACTCCACTGGGGACTGTGACCTCCAACCAGGCACTTACATTTCCATAGCTCTGTGCTTCCTAATTCCTGCTGAATTAGAAGAAGATGGGCTGTGGGAGAGAGTATTCAGACAGGATTTAGGAATGAGTGGAAATCTTGTGGGAGAGCATGTTTTTGAAGGGTTTTCAGGTCATAGAATTTGGATCAAAATCTAAATCTTTGACTTTTCTCTGAACTGAACCTTTTGAGGTTCTCTAGGGAACAGACACACACACTTGCATGAGTCCTGACATACATGCACACACGCATGCTCTCTGAAACATTCAATTCCCTCTGAGTCATATCATCAAAATGTTCTCTAGCTCAACCACAAGATGAGGGTTGAATGCAAGAATTTCTGTGCTATGCAGGTCAGATTAGATGATCACAATGGTCCCTTTGGCCTTAAAATCTCTGATTATTGTTCTTCCTGCATTACATTTTTAACACTTTGTGCAAAACATCTAATTATTTCAACACTTCATATGCCTCATCCTAAAATCATAGAAATGTAGGACTGGAAGGGACTGGGAAGAACTGAGGCAGGACTAAGTATCATCTAGACCATCCCTGTCAGGTGTTTGTCTAACCTGTGCTGAAAAACCTCCAATGACGGAGATTCCACAACCTCCCTAGATAATTTGTTCCAGTGCTTAACTACCCTGACAGCTGAAAAGATTTTCCCTAATGTCTAACCTACCTCTCCCTTGCTGCAATTTAAGCCCATAAATTGTTCTCCTTACCACTGAGGACAGGACTAGAAGTAATTACCCTCCTCTTTATAACAACATTTAATGTTCTTGAAGACTGTTATCATGTCCCCCCTCAGTCTTCTCTTCTCCAGACTAAATAAACCCAGTTTTTTCAATCTTTCCTCACTGGTCATGCTTTTTAGACTTTTAGTCATTTTCGTTGCTCTCCTCTGGACTTTCTCTAATTTGCACATCTTTTCCAGTGTGTGGTGCCCAGAAGACTGTCCAGGGTTTCATTGGGAATACAGCTGCTGGTATATCTCACACACTAGCTTAGACATAGGGCACAATGGGACAACCTGTACTATTGACACTCCTCAGAAAGTCCATTAAAAGTAGGCATAATGCGTACTAGTATTTCTGTGCCACCTATCTCCCCTGGGAAATTCTGCTTATGGGCAGCTCTCTTTCAGTTCACACACCACCTGGATCTCCTTCAGGAATAGGTGCTTAATTTGGTAAAATATTTCAACTATTATTACTCAAGAAATATACCCAATTCTAACTGCGCAAATGCATCCTGGATAGCATAGCGATATAAATGGGGTGCAGAACGTATATGTATGTGTGCGTCTATGCTCTTGTGCATTTGCATCTCTGCACAAATGTGTGTTTAGTGAGGTGAAGAGCGGAATGTGGAGAGATTCATTTAGATCTCTAAGAGACTGATTCTCATTTAAACGAGGGTGCAGACTCATTGATGCTGCCAGCGCAGTGTCAATAGGCCTAAGTGAAAATGACAAGCAGGATAAGTGTTTGAAAGACCTTACATGTCAGGCACTGACCATTGTTAAAGGCAGGTCTGGGCGAACTGTATGCTAAGCTCATCTGAACCTGGACATAGTAAAGGATTCCCATTTCCTGAATGCAACAGACACCCCTTCACCGGATGGGCACAAAACTCTTTGTCCAGGTCTATGTAAAGGTAAGCAGGCCACAAAACTTCAATAATTACTTAAAGGAATATAATTTTCAAATTGAGCCCTCCCATCTCTAAATACATGGGCTATTGCTGCTCTCTGATATAGGAGAGTTTAAATCACTGCTAAGCTGAAAATCAACAGCCATCTCTCATCCCCTGCAACTGCAGACTAACAGGAAAGCAAATTCCACTTATACAATCCCAGGTATTCAGGCTCCCAGCTGGAGAGTAAAGCTTGATTTTCACAGAGCCAAGCTCAGCAAACACTTTGTCTGGTTAATGACGTGAGAGAATATGGCCTGTGAATCATCCACTCAGCTGATGGATGCTCACACAAGTGTTTTTCTGACAATAGCTTCCTTTCTAGCAGAAATGCAAGGGGGTAGGCAGGCTTTTCAGTTTACTAAAGGCTGGACACAATGCCTCAGTGTCTTAGCAGCTAAGGATTTCCCTCCTGGACCCGACAGTATTTGAGGAATTGGACCAAGCCTGGAGAAAAGCATCATCTAATATTGGCTGATGAGGGAATTCAGTGGAATCTGATTGTAGCTCCGCCTCTCTGTATATTTTTGTGAGCACCATCAGACTCTGAACATTCAGAGCCCAGGGGAGCTGAGCAGGCTGCAGCCTGGGGGTGAGATAATTTTGGGAACAAAATGCCCAGCAACTCACTAGACGATGGACCCCTTCACACTGGTAGGACGTATGTTTGTAAAATGATATTGTGGGGGAGAGAGGAAACACCGAGTTCAGGGACACATTACACTGCACTTGTGTCTGTGAGCAATCGGAACCTTTTGTACTTTTAATAGCTCATAGGAGAAAAACTATTGCCAGGATACAGTGAGCTAGGAGTCAGCAGGACTTACCCCCATGAGTATTAAGGGAGAACAAGCTGCCTCCGTGGAAGCCACTGTTCCCATCATGCAAGGAGACGATGCGAGAGCGGGAGGGTGGCAAGGACTTTGATTTCTTCAGCTTCTGCTCACACACATGACCTGTGGCAGAAGGACAGAGTTGGTGAAGATGGGCACACGGGCTCCAGGGGATCTGCCCCACTGGAGAGGGATCAGCATGACTCAGGCACAGCAGTGATCCCCAGACGGTGCTTCTTAAGTTGGACTCTGAGGGTAGGATTTTCTAAACTCTAAACTGCTCATTTGGCCTGTCTTTGCTACCATTAAAGCCAATGTGCGTTTTAACAATGACTGTAATGGGAGCAGTATGAATAACAATACTTAGCACTTACACAGCACTTTCCCTCAGCAGATCTCAAAGCACTTTATAACATCATTTTACAGATGGGGAAACTGAGGCACAGAAAGTGACTTGCCAAAGGTCACCCAGCAGGCCAATGGCAGAGCCACGAACAGAACCCGGGGCTCCCCATCCTGTGCTCTACTCATTAAGCTACTGAGCACCCACAAAAAAACCTTTGTTTTTAATAATGGCTCAGTGCTGAAGAAGGAGCCAGATGGATGTCCCTGGAGTCCAACGCCTTCTGTTTATCTACAGCAGCGACGGCAGCCATGCAAGGTTCGCACAGACACAGGGATAACATGCTTCAGCCCTGCCCTGGTGTAACCACCTCTTGGAGCCAGGAGAGTTTTATCTGCACGGTCCACTCTCTGTCAGGATTGCTAGCAAGAGGCCAGTTAGTGTCAGCAGGGGGGATGGAACCTGACAGAGAACACTGACACATTTCACACTGAAGGCTTTTACCTCCACTTATGGAGATGGATAATATTTATTATAATACAGCACACACTGTCCTCCCAGGTGCGCCTGTTGCCAGCTGCTTCATGTTACTGCAGAACACAGATGCCAGATCACAACATGCAGTAAAATATAAACCATCCAATTCCCTGCTGCTATAAATTAGCAAAATTCCACTGAAATCAGAATTTGGCTCAACGTATCTAACTTCTGTCCAGCCCTGGCCCAAAATTAACCAGTTCTCTGACAAGAGAAGAAGAGCAACCCCTTTGGAAAAAATTTGTTTAGCGAATTCCATTTTTCCAAGTTAACTTTCCCTTCTTTGCCTGTGTGTTTTTCTTTTCCTTTCTCAGCTCTCTACAAACTTCAGTCTGTTTCCTTTCACAGAACCAGAACAAATAAGCATACAAAACAAATCGACATACCCGAGAGCAATGTTAATAAAATACCCATCTGCACCAACACGCGTGAGAGCTGTGTTTACAGCACGTTGCATGGCAGTTATGTGATAGGAATGTTTCACATATTGGTCTAGCACCCCCAGCTGAATAGTTAGCCCATATAATTTAAATGCAGATACTTGACAAATCAGTGCTTCCCCTTGTCAAAGCAAAGTGTGTTCTTGTTACCCTATTTGTACTAGGTTTTTTTGGTAGCTGAGTAAAAAAAAGCACGTGCTTTGTGATCTTGAAACATAATAGTGCGCTTCTGCAGTCACTTAAGAGGACTTCAGTTCATTTATTATTATTAATCGTGTTTATTACAGTAGTACTTAATGACCAATGAAAAGTGGGGCCGATTGTGCTACATGCTGTACAAAAACAGAGTAGCCAACAGTCCTGCCTTGAATAACTTACCATCTAAATAAACCTGACAGACTCGGGGTGGGGGAAAGGGTAGAACATAACAGCAGAGTGAACTATGTGAGGGTTGCAAACAGCATGGTGATGCAATGAGTGAGTGAGTGACATTAAAAGGAAGAGGGGTGAGTGGGGCAGGGCTGGGGAGAAGAGTGTGCAAGAGGCAGGTTTGCAGTGGAAGCTGAGGTGAAAAGACACTGAGGGAGGGGAATGGGGGGTTGGAGCAAACAGGACAGAGCAGGTCCAGACTGAGCTGTAGGAAGTCCTCTGAATGTTCAAAAGTCCTGGCTTTGCCTGTCTGCAGCTGCTCTAACCAGCTGGAGTCTCTCTCTCAATCTCAGATGTCTTTGTTACATATCAGGCTTTGCTTGATAAATATCAAAACCATCTTCCTTCTAACCCAGAGAAGGTTATCAAAGGAGGCTTTTTTATCTATGAATGTCTTTGATTATTGGTACACAGGCATCCTCAGAGAACCATAGCCACAGCAAAACCTTCACTCTCTCACCGTTCTAATGAAGTTAAGGAGTTGAGGCATCGTGTATCTACAGAAAGATATTGGCTTCCACAAACAAGCAATTTGATGTGTTGTAAAGACAATTCTCCCATGACTGTGGTAGAGACAGACATATTTCTTCTCATTCTGTAACAGACTCTCAGGAACCTTGCCAAAGTTTTTCAGATTTCAAAAGCACCTCTGAAAAATGAGCGTCTCCTCCTGCTAAAACCTTTATTACTCCAGGTTACCTCTCAGATGAAGTAAATGCAATTTGGAATTTGTCTGTTGTTCTGAGGAATGGAAATTGCCAAATGAACTGATTGGCTGACAAGACATGCACTAGATAGGCCAAAAACAACACTAATCACTTTGGTAAGAAAAGGTCAAGTTTGGGAGACTTAAAACACGGTCTTGCTTTCTGAGTGATCACACAGGAAAGAAGTTTGTACTTCTCGGTGTTGCCACTGAAGAAAATACATACTGTGGCCATGCCAACATGCTACAAGAAAATTTGCCCCTTATAGAAAAGTTCTGTAGACTTTAATAGCAAATGATGACTTTTCTACAGGACTTTTGGACCTTCCTATGAATTTAAAAGAAAATTATATCCCTGCTATAGAATTTTGCAGGATGGTTCAAAAAAAAGAAGTCAGCAATAACAAATAGATTCAAGTCTCTATTACATTTAATAGATTTTAGGGTGACTGCTGCAGAACCTCATAGGTTTCCTCACTGCTATATTTATAGGGCTTTTCCCGTAAGGAACAGGTTAATGTCCCATTAACTAACCGATGTGGACACTGTGTTGGATTTTTTGCTATAGGTCTTTGCAGTATATAAGTGACACATTTCCTTTATTGCTACCATACATATCCTACTTATGCTAAAAAAACACACATCCTAAAAGAGCCAATAGCTGTCCAGAGTCCCTGGAGCTAGGGGGACGAGATTTTATAACCTCCAAGAGGCACAAGTACTCCATGGCAGTTACTTGTATCATTGACAAAGTTTGTCACTCTAATGTCTCTTCCTCCCATGTACTAGCTCATAGATAAAGCGAAGAAAAACTAGCCCTACCATTGATCCATTTACTGTCTTGTCAGCTCTGTATGCTGCTGTAATTTACATCCAGATATAGGCTATCCCCAACAGTACGGGATGAGGCTATAAAGTTGTCTGTGGATTTCCCTAACCTAGAAATGCACTCTGTCCTTCGGATAAAAACTCAGTAAATGTGGAGAAATTGGGAGACGTTTGGCTGCAGCACCTGGAAGGGCTTTTCAGTATTTAGGGCTGGATCCCAGTGGGCCCTGTATAAGTGCCTAGAGGAGGGTCAAGGTGCATTCTCCTCCCCACACCCTATTTACACCCCTGAGCATGGGCCTGTCATACTCTCTGAAAAGCAGAGGAACTGCACCCAGCTGGAGCAGCTCCAAAGAGATGGGATGAAGAAAGGACCATGCCAGTCCCCCCAACATGCGGAGACGAGTGCTTGCAAGAGACAGCAGCACTGCTGATTCCAGGCATATCTCCCCAGAGCAGCCTGGGAAGAACTCAGTTTCTGGCACAACAAAGAGCCAAGTGGCAGGCCAAGTGTTAAATCTACACAATGTGAGCTGTGACCTCAGCTGAGATGAGACCATCCGCCATTACAGTTTGTAGGATCGTCTGCTGTGAACACAGACTGTGCTGTATTGTTGCCGTGCATGATGGACTGTCGGAAGACAGGATACGAGGCTGGATGGACCACTGATCTGAGCCAGTCCAGCCGTTCTTAGGAACTACAAAATAGAGGTGCTCAGGTGACTGCCACACCGCAAAATACAATAGCTAGATACAGCTCTTGAATGTAAGGACACTCCAGCAGTCACACATATATATTTTCCTCATGTGTACAACTCCTGTAAAGGCACCATTAGCAGAAATAGCTGAAGCTGTTTAGGCATCTGAGAATATTAACACGGGCAGTGAGAACATTAACACTATCCACCCGGTGTGTGCCCTGAAGCTCTCACGATGTTACGGATAGTGTCAGTGCAACTCTGATCTGCAGTCTACCTCCATCAGCACTGCTGAGAACAGCACTCCTGGACTTGGAGTAGTTCACACATTCTCCCAGTGGAAATCTGCAACCCTACGGAGCGCATCTCTGAGAGACACGAACTTCGCTATTTAAAATCACCTTGTTGATCGTTTCTACACTGCCAAAAATCAGAAAAATATCATGTTATAAAGGTGCCATTTAGCTCCATTTAAAGCTAATCCCTCCTAGCACTTCACTTGAATGGCAATAGAAGGATTAGCCACTCTGAGTAGCGGAAGCTTCTCTTTCTGCAGCTGAATTTAAAAGGTTACAGTCAATTTAAAAAGAAACACTTTGATGGAAAATGTTATGAGTAATAGTCAAGATTACTAGAACTGAAGGAGATTTAAGACATCTTTCCCAGTTTGTTTACTGTGCATTTGACAGTACTTTGTGCTTAGTCAGTGTTGCTGCTTCTCCTGAATGGTCAGTTTCCCCTTATTGTTTGTGTGGGTCTCTCACACAGCAACCAGGGGGAAGAGCATTTTAAAAGACAGGAAAATGAGGTTGCACAACCATGCAGATTGGCAATGGGATCCAGGAGTAGGAGCAGCATCTGAAATTGCTTTGAACTCACTTTTTGAAACTGACTAGATTTTAAATTGATGATGTAGTACAGAGGCAGAAATGGGTGCAGCAGGTGACAAATGGAATAAAAAATGCCCTTGTCTGGCTGTTTGACCCCATTTCTCTCTCTCTAAATATCACACAGCTGCCATCCAGTTTACAGAAAAGGACTGTGGTTCAACGGTTCAGTCCCAAATTTTACAAGGAATTTTCAAAAAGATACTAATATTATTTTGAAATCAAACAAAATTTACCAAGGAAATCGGAGTGGCAGCTGTATTGATACAATGTGGTGGGTGGTTGTTGTTGTTGTTGTTGGGTTTTTTTTCTAGTATTTGTCATTTGATAATTGGTTTCCTTTGCTGGGTTTGCGCTAAACTGTTCTCTGGGTTATGAATCTTACACTCTCCTTCCCAGGAGCTTATCACATTCTTGCAGGCAAAGTATAAAAATGACAATTTAAGATATCATATAATGGAGCTAATCTTTCTTCTGAAGATAAGATTTTAGAACCTGGAGTCACTGCACATTTATAAAAGTGTGAATTAAATATTAAAAAAAAATGTACCCAATAAATTCTAGGAAGCATAATGTTCTTACAAGTTTGGTTTTCTTATATGTACAGCTTTGTGCATCTCGTCAGTTTCTCCCATGTTTCGGAGTTATTTTGCTAGCACCTAATTGAGTGTCCCTGTTTCCATTCTGTCTGTTTCAAAGCTGCCTTGGATTGTACATTTGTAAACAAGCAGGCAGAAAGCTCAAAACAGAATTAATGAGCTGTGCATTTCCTCCTCTTTCTGAAGCCTGCTGTTATTACTTATTGTAGGTGGAGGGTTTGTACAGGATAATATGAGATTGGCGTTTAGAACCTGTTGGTTTTTTTCAGGCAACTGAAAATTCTCTAATCAGCCTAAGCCCAGAGCTCTGCTGGGTCTCGTTTTCTTTCCTTGCGTGCACAGGGACCTGCAGGGCCAGATACATCATTTCCGTGGCGCCACAGCAGCACAGGTGTGCTTTTCATTTTGCCAGAATAAAACCATTTTGGAAATACTGTAAAGAGTCAGAGCCATTTGTAGTCTTGAATTTTTAGTGCAGAACCCAATGATAGCAATGGGCAGAGACAGTTCTGATCCAGCATAGCCTTTCTGTGATACGCACAGGCTCCCAAAGAAAGGAAAGAATGGGTGGCCCTAGAGTACGGGAGCAGGTGCAGAGGGATGGCTGCTTGAGGGAGTTATAAAATGAGAAGGCACCGAGGCACTTGCTGAAGCATTGAAATTAGACAAACTTCTAGCACCATCATCAAATTATTCTGAGGTCCCATTTCATGGCTGGTGAACAAACACAATCCAGTTACAAATGCTGATAGTCGACTAATTGAAACTCTGGGTTAGCCAGACACCCAATACGTCCCTCAGGGTTGCAATATCAGGTTCCTCACGTGTGTGAGGCTCCTAAGTTTTGCAGCCTTCAAGACAAGCTCATGAACACCACAAGAGCTTAGTTTCAGCCCTGAAGGCCAGTGAGGCAACGCTTCTCTTGGCTACTAGCATTGAGCCCATCTTTCAATAGACCTTTCACTAACACGCTGCGAGACATCTGTAACAGTGCTGAACACTCTTATCGCTGGAAAAGGAGCATGGAGAAGAAAAATGGCCACTGGGCTCTGCTCCTGGCTCTGCCTCTGACTGACCAACTTGAGCGAATCTGATTTTCCAAGGTGCCACCTGTCAGTGCTATTGACCCTCACTCAACACCTCTGAAAACTTAGCAGCTTAGTAGCCCAGCTGTATGGATAGCATGGTTTTCCTGCCTTTGCACAGAGGTTTGATATAGTTGAAAAGCGCTATGCAGGTGCTAAGTATTATTGCATCCTGGTGCAGGTAAAAGCAAATCTGTTTTGAGAGGTGATAGCTCTACTGAAGATGGAGAGGGGAAGGTAACAGATCAGCCAGCAAAGAGATTCCCAGCTATGCCACAGACTGATGCTAGAACTGCAATGCAGCAGGTGAAGATAACCATCAGAGTTAAGCATCTAATGAGCAGGCTGAAGAATACATGAGAAATCTTGAGTCACTCACTTTCTGTAAGAAACAATTTTTCACCAGAAAACATGGTCAATCAGCCAGAATAACTGGGGATTCTTACCAACATTGGCCAAACTCAGGTGAAGTCGGCCTTTCACAACAGCATAGACTCCTATGGGCTTCACTGTGCCATGTTTAAGCACGTCTCCACTCATCACTGTTGTGTCCTGCTCATATTCGGTTGTCATCACTTCCAGCTCATGATGGACCTGAACTGCTGTCCGACCCTGGCGAAGCAAGTGCTGTGGGGCAAGAGGAACGTAACCTGAAGCCAAAATGTGTGAGTAGCTGTTACCGTCAGGGGGCGTTGTCCAGAGTGGCACATGCCCAGGAGAGGATTTGTTACATCTGTGCAATTCTTTGGGGGAGTGCAGAAAGGGGGTTCCCAACAAATGCTTTATCCAAAGCCAGCAATCCCTGTGCTCCAGAGCAAAGTGTCTTAGTGAGCCGGTGTGTGCATCTGATACAGGAGAAACGGGGAAGGGGATAGCTTTCTTTGCTATCTCCCATCAAACAGTGAGATAAAGGGATTTCTGTTAAATTATGAAAAATCTTATGACCGCCTCCCCTTCCTCAAATCAGATCTCAACTTCTCCTGACTTATGCAAGAACCCTCTGCCAGTCTGATGTTCGTCTTCTTTCCTGGGTTCCTGCACATGTTACCCTTTGTTTGTGGGGGTCATTCTTAGTTCCCAGGTCACAAGTATTAATCACACTTAAAGCCTTTTTGCTTTTGCTCTTTTGGTTTTGACTTTAGGCTCCAAGAAACTCGTTTCACTATTGCCCTCACTTGACTAGCACATCCCCACTGTTAAGTGACGTGCAATGAGCTCCCACAAAACAGTGGGTAGAGGCATGCTAACTGCAACACACCATTTAGAGCACCTGTTTTGCTTGGGTACATCTGTGACATCTCTGCGGTTTTGGGAGGCTCACAAGAGCATTTTGGGGAGGTTATTGTTTTGAGATGTGCTCAATCAGCTGGGAAAAAGAACTTGGGAGAAAAATGTGAATGACAATTGGGATTTGTTTGTGATTTTTGGGCCTCTACTAAACTATTCTCAATCATGAAAGAAAGGTACACTGCTTTAAAAAAAAATCCAACTTAAAGGAAAAGAAGCTATACATTTTAAAAATATATATATGTATATAATAAATGGAAAATGGGGGAAGTTGATAGAGACAAATATGAATTAAAAGCTAGGAAATATAGAAATTGCTAAGAGAAGCAAAAAACACAAGGAGAAATCAATGGCCAACAGAGTCAAGGACAATAAGAAGGAATTTTTAAAGTGTGTTAGGAACAAAAGGAATTCTAACTATGGTGTTGGTCCATTACTAGAGGGAAATAGTAGAACTATCAATAATAATGCACAAAAGGCAGAAGTGTTCAATACAAATTTCTGTTCTGTATTTGGGGGACAAAGCCAAATGAAGTATTCATATTAGAAGATGATGAAATACTGTCCATTCCAACTGTATCTCAGAAGGACAGTTAAACAGCTGCTAAAGTTCGACATTTTTAAATCAGCAGGTCCAGATAATTGTATCCAAGAGTTTTAAAAGAAATGGTTGAAGAACTCTCTGGACCATTACTGTTGATTTTCAGCAAATTTTGGAACACTGGGGAAGTTCCCGAGGATTGGAAGAAAGCTAATGTTGTGCCAATATTTAAAAAGGTAAACAAAATGACCCAGATAGCTCTAGGCCTTTTACCCTGACATCAGTCCTCGGCAATATAATGTAATGGCTGACTCAATAAAAATTAAAGGAGAGTAATATAAATAATGCCTATCAACATGGTTTTATGGAAATACATCTTGTCAGACTAACTTGATATCTTTTTCTACAAGATTACAAGTTTCACTGATAAAGATAGTTGATGTTAGCCTTGGTACTGTACAATTTTTTTATTAAAAAACTAAAATGATATAAAATCAACATGACACATATTAAAAGGATTGATTAAAAACTGGCTAGCTGATAGTTCTCCAGTTACAATTACATTTTGAGATCTATCATCAAGAGTGTGTTTCTAGTCAGGTCCCTCAGGGATCAGTTTTTGGCCCTTGGTATTTAACAATGGCTTGAAATAGAACATAAAATCATCACTAATAAAGTTTGCAGATGATACAAAGATTGGGGCAGTGGTAAATAATAAAGGGGACAGATCACTGATCTGGATTGCTTAGTAAGCTGGGCACAAATAAACAATATGCACTTCAGTGTGGCCAAATGTAAAGCCGTATATCTTGGAACAAAGAATACAGGCCATACTTACTGAATGGGAGGACTCCATCCTGGGAAGCAGTGATACTGAAAAAGACTTGGGGTCACAACAGATAATCAGCTGAACATGAGCTAACAGTAGGACGCTGTAGCTAATGCAGTGTTTGGATGTATAAACAGGATAATATCAAGTAGGAGTAGCGAAGTTATTTTACCTCTATATTTCGCACTGCTGTAATCAATACTGGAATATTGTGTTCAGTTCTGATGTCCACAATACAAGAAAGAGGTTGCAAAATTTGAGAGGGTTTAGAAAACAGTCACAAGAATGACTAAAGAATTGGAAAACATGCCTTATAGTGAAGACTCAAGGAGCTCAATCTATTTAGCTTGTCAAAAAGCAAGTTAAGGGGTGACTTGATTACCGTCACAGGGAAAAAATATGATAATAGAGGACTCTTCAATCTAGCAGAAAAGGTATAACAAGTTCAAATGCATAGAAGTGGAAGCAAGACAAATTCAGACTGTAAATAAAGTGCAATTTTTTCACAGTGAGGGTAATTAATCATTGGAACAACTTCCCAAGGGCTGTGGTGGATTCTCCAGCAATGGAAATCTTTAAATCAAGATTGGTTGTTTTTCTAAAAGGCCTGCTCTAGTCCAGGCAGAAATTAACTCCGGGCAGGTCTCTGGCCTTTGTTACACAGGATGTCGGACTAGATAGTCCCAATGGTCTCTTCTGAGAATCTATGAGTTAGGCAGGGGGTGAATCAGAAAAACTTCCATAAGAGCCATAAATTGCTGTCATATTTTGCTGACCATAACACAGCAGGTGGATCCTTACCACAGCGTAATGTTAAAAAGAAGCTCTAGAAGGCATAAGGTTGTTCTGGCCATTTGGACAGAAGCCCATTCATTAGCACTGGTTTCACTGCATTCAGGAGTAAGGAGAGGGAAGTCGCACCCTGATGGCCTGGACACCTTCGGGGACTCAGAGTAGGATACGAACCTTTCACTTCTAGGTCACTGATCTGAATCCAGACAGCTCAGCCATGAACCAAAATTTTTACTCCCCCAGGGCTGTTTGCAGGGATTTAAGGAGTCTCAGACCATTTCCCAGGGGATAAGTCGCTACACCACAAACCACCTCCTGCCAGTTAGCACTGGTTTCCCTTCTTCATTAGCAACCTCAGTGGAGAAGCAGAGGAGTTAAGGGGCACAGAGACTGGTCCAACCTTGACCTGCAGGTGGTGGTCCTGCAGAATAAGAAGGAGGCTCACTGGTAGGGCCAGGGTAACGTGTGCTGCTGCTGCTGCCCATAGCAAGCCTGTCCTGTGACTCAGTGGAGAACGTTCATTCTCTAGTTCTGCCAGCACAGGCCCCCCAGCAGCACAAGATGCTCTTCTGTAAAAGGAACCTCACAACTCTGCCTTTTTTCTACAAATTGTACATGCTATGAAAAATTGTTCAATCCAGTTTTAACACCAAAGAAATGCATGCACATTTGTAAGAAACTTCCTGAACTTAACCTATCCAGTAGCCATTTCTGCCAGCCACAGCAGGGCTGCTATTTTTTTTATTTATTTGTAGTGCAATACCACCTAGAGCTCTTCCCCATTGTGCTTGGTGTTGTACAAACACAGCAAAAGGAGGTCCCTACTCCAGAGTTCTTGTACCTTTTAAGTAGAGGTTCTGGCCTTTTTCTCCATTATCAGCAGCTGTGGGCTTAGTATAGGAAAAGTTGCATACCTTCAGCTTAACTGCAGCAGATCCAATGAGGAGCAAAGAATCTCCATCCCAAATGTCAATCTGTAGGTTCTGATCAGCTATATAACGTAAAAACCAGCGTTGCTCTCCTGGCTTCAGAAAACCAGGGTCCACCATATACTTTAGCTGCAACCCTGGGGATCCTGCAAGGAAAAGGAATATATGCCTGACAAAATAAATTAAACCTCCATGACATCTCAGGAGACTCATTGCTATACAATGTACTCCTATGGCTTCCAGTACCACAGTATCTGAGAACCTCACAATCTTCACCATATTTATCCCCACTACACCTTTGTGAGGCAGGGCAGGGCAATTATCCCCATTTTATAGATTGGGAACTGAGCCACAGAGTGACCCTGATATGCCCAAGGTCAGACAAAAAGTCCATAGCAGAGAAAGAATTGAAACCATATCTACCGAGTTACACACTAGCACCAGAACCACTGAGCCAGCTTTCCTCTTTACAGCTGTAATTTCAATCTAATAAATCTATGGATCAAACCATTTGTGAGCTATCAGAATCAGTCACTTCTAAATTCATGTTGGGAGTGGCATCCACTCACCAAAAATTAAGTTAATGTGGACTTTCCTTATTAATTTTCATTAACTATTCCACATAGGGAAGGAACTTTACAAATTAAAAATGCTCTATAGGAGATAGGATTTTAGTTTTGCAACACTCGGGACATGAATTTAATAAGACATTAAAAATCTTTTGCTAAAAGAATCAGATTGGATTACTATAGGCTGGTTGCTTAGATGTGTTGTGTGTCTCTTTAAATTTGTGTCGCTATTGCTGGAGTCAGCAGTCTAGATTTCTGAATTGTGTCACTGGCACTTATTGATGTTTTGCCTTATGGCTTGACATTTTGAACACTTTTAATTATATGGTTATAAACTAATGGAAACTTGATATTATAGTAGATACTAGTCCATTACCTTGATTTGGAGCTAAGCCTAAATCTGATCGACAAAAATCCCATTTGAACTATTAAAAAATGTAATTTAAGTCTCCCAATGCATTTTCCTCTCGCCATAACATACTAGCCGAGCAAGAAAGAAACAATTTTATTGATAAACTGTAAGAAAGCCATACGGCATTGATATGTGTTTCAGTATTCATTTTTAAACCACATAGCAAGGCCCAGGTGACTGGATGATTTCAGTATCCTAAGAATATAGCTAGAAGGCTTGTGGTCCATTTAATGCAGTATCCCATCTCCAACAGGCACTAGACACTTCAGAGGAAAGTGCAAGAAACCCCACAGTAAGCGACTGAAGAATGATTGGACAATAGAGATGTTTTCTTCCTAGCCCCAATCAGTTAGTTCTACCTTGAATCATGGAGATTTATACCGCTTATAAATTTGTATCTTCTCTGATGGAACTCTTATTTTCCAAATACTTATCTAGTCCAGTTTTGAATCTTGTTAAACTCTTGGATTAAATGATTTATTGTGGCAGAGTTCCACAAGTTAGTTATGCACTGTATATAAAAATGTTTCCTTGTATCTGTTTTAAATTTGCTGCCTTTTAATTTCATTGAGTAGCCCCTTGACCCAGGATGATGACACAGGTTAAATCAGAGTGTCTTATGTACTGTCTCTACCCTGTTCATTATTTCACACGGCTCTGTTATGTCTCCCTTCCAACTCCATAGACTTTGGAGTATTCTGACATCTCATATAACTTTTAAACAATTGGCTACGGCCTCCAGGACTTCCTCAGAGGACATACCATCTGGCAAGTGCTGTAACCTCCATTCTTTTTCAAACACACTTCCACCACTAGTGCTTACCACTCTTAAGGGTTCCATCTTTGTTGATCTGGACTAAGATATGGGAGGATGCAGCTGAACTGGCTGTCCCAGAATGGTCCATCTTGACCAGCTGCAATCGTGGTGTTGTGACCGGTGGAAAACGGTAAAACTGGAAGGTGAAATACATGGTCTCTGGCCACGTTGTCCCCATGCCATCCTGTGGAATCCTTAACCCAAAAACACCTCTAGATTAATACCTCTTGTTACAGACCCATCAATATGTATGTGCTTTGCATGTGCTTGTGAACCATTCGAGAAGCAGAAGAACTAGGGAAGATCCATTATATTAAGTGTATTCAGACTGGTTTGGGAGGCTTCCTTGGAAGCAATCATGATGGGAAAGATGAGGTTTGCTTTTGCTTTCAATAAACTGGAAGTACATGCGACTTCTGCTCTCTGGTACAGAGTTCACAGTTTCAAGACCAGGTGGGAACAGTATTTTACTTTCAGAATTACAGTGCACTGCAGTCAGTAGCAAAGACATGAATGGTGTATAATCAAGATAAAACCACCATCACAGAAAAGCCTTTCTGAGTGAAGCTTCCCTGTCTGTAAATAAGGAGCTACTTGGTCATTAGTTTTACATTACAATCTGGCTAATGTGTACAAAAAATTAATTTGGAACTGGCTCAATGCGTAAAACAACATCTAAAATGGAACTTTCACTAGTCTCATAGGCACTTCTGGTGGTTTTGTTACCATGGCAGTTGCTCATACATGTCTCAGTCAAGCAATGTGAAAATCCTAAGGAAGAGGCATGGGAGATGGCTCCAACGACCTGTCAGAATCACCGAGCCAAAGAGCAGCATGAAGTTCGATATGGAAACGGAGGCTATTGCAAGAGGAATACAACTGAAAATGGGGCAGTGGGATTTTAGGGCCTTACCTGCTGAAGGCAAGGAACTGCAAAATGATTTCATTGTTTTGCAAGAAGTCAGCTTCTTCTCTTTGAGGGTTGAAGTTCACAGGATCGATGGGGTCCACAGCTTCTGCTGGCTCCTTGTTACAATCCAGGATCTCCGGAAAGCCAGCGGCATGTAAGCAAGATAGAGAGGCCCTAGTGAGGACAGTGCCAGAGCTGAAAGAGAAACGGCTTTAAGTTTTGCTGGGACCCAGGCGCCACTGGAATCCTGACCCATTCTGCCAGGTCCCTCTTATCTTGGGTTAAGATGCTCTTATCCCAGCATCTTCCTCATGGGGTTCGGTGTGAGTCAGGAGCATTTAGTGACATTTTCAGTAAGAGGCAGGCTGACGACAGAACGATTGACGCATGTGCAGGACTGCTGAACTCACGGAACTACATCCCCCTCTGTTAGTATCGCTCAGGCAGCAATTCACCTGCTTCTACCCCAGTCCCAATTAGCCCTGCCTCAGAGCCTCACCTTCCAGTCTGTGTTCCCATGGCAACAATTGGAGCATGCACGGGCGTGAAAGGCAGCTCCTGCAGCTGGTCACTTGCAGAGGATCCCAGGATCAATGAGCTGTGGCTGAGGTCAGACTCCAAGTGAGTTATGCCGCCGCTGCCTCCATACCGGAGCTCCTGTGGCAGACAAAGGCACCCACATGAAACTGAAAATCCCGAGATGGACGGTTATAGAACACAGCAAGGGGCAGAGCTCTGCAGTTCTGATTGAAGGTGCTGCCCAGGCCAGGCTGCTTCATTTGCACAAAGAGCTAATTGTCTCCGTTGCAAGGTAGTCTGGGGACAGACAGATGCAGTGCATGCAGCCAGCCCCCCATCTGCTCTCAGCAGAAGTGTTGTCATCACAGCCCTGCTTGGCTGAGCAGAACCCTTCAGATCTCATATGCGTTCTAATGTACAGATCACCAGGCAGGACAAAAGCAGTGGGGGACGGGCAGAACCCAGGAGCCCGGACTCGCAGCACAGTTCTCCATGCTCTCTCTCCATAAATGAAAGTGCTGCTGAGTAGACAGGGTTCATGCATTCTCACAAACCTGGCTTTTATATATTTTGAGTTCAGATTTCTTTTTCCCCTCCACACACATGCCCCACATTTCCTTCTGGCTGCAGAGACCCTAGGAACGATTGAAACTCGCCTAGCGTATACTGTATAGCTCTGTGGGAAGGCACCCGCCCCCCCCAAACACACATGTAGGATTATCCCTCTCTGCAAGGTCTAGCCAACGCAGGGGCCACCACTTAAATCCAAATATGAACCCTTACTGCATGTCCACGTTGGCACATCCCAGGGGATCGGGGTAGTGGAGAGTCAGTGTGCCGTTGCAACGGGGGGTTGGATGAGTGGCTTACAGGAGGAGAGTGTGGTGATGCAGACAACTGGGATATCGACAACTGAAAAGAAAATTATTATAATTAAGATGATGATATTAACTCTACTAATGAGGCTGCTGAAAGCGGAAATGCCATGATGAAATCTGTGCTGTGGAAAATCTTCCTGGGTTAGGAGAGCCAGAAACTCCATGTTGGCAGCTTATTTTAAATGGTCTGTGGAAATTTAAATGGTCAGGAATGATGTGCATTTAGACAGGACTGAGCTGCCTCTCTGCTCTTCAAATAAGTAGCGCAGTTTGGAAAAGTATGGGTTCTAGACATGCCTGAACTACATTTTCTAATTTAGTTGCTGATGCTGCAGTGTGCTGTATGTTGTTTTGCAGAAAAACCCACAAACATTTAGTGAGATCAAACAGTCTAATAATACATGTTCATGAAGTATTAAATTTCATCAAAAATATCACTGTGTAGTGATCTCTGTAACAAGAAAGAAAAATAACAAACAGGCTTTCGGCATTTGTACATGGCCTTAGATCTTGACAAACATCCATGCAAAAATTAAACATCATTGTCAATATACTTCCACTGTGCTATAGAACAAAACCCTGCAAATCTGGTCTGCTGCAAATGATTCCCTTAAAGAATAAAAAGTCCAGGACCTGAAAACAGCTCAGAGATTTCTGTCCAGCAAATTATATGTAGACTTTTGTTTGCTGCTTCTGGGGATATGGATTATAGCAGGAAATTGTTGTTGTTTGGCCACAAAGGCCTTGGAAAGTGATACCCAGTGGGATATCAGAATAACTCAGCGAGTTGGATCGCACTATATGAAAATAACTATTTTCAAGGAAATGCTGCTGATTGCTAAACTTCTCCAACTAGTTTATATGCTAATCATGTCTGTGTGTGGACTTTCATACTTTACTACTGAATTAGACAGGCTCTCTACAACAGTATTTTTCAAATCTTATTGATGGGAAAAAATTCAACCTGGAACAAATAAACCCATAAAAGAATTACTTTTATTAGTCTTATTCTCAATTACCATTAAGTTATAAGGTAAATATATGATTAAAAAGAGATAAGTGACAGAACTGGCTATTTCAAAGCCTGCCTTTCATGCACTATTATGTACAAATATGATTTATGAAATATTTACTTTTCATCTAGTGATTTTCAAGGCAGATTACAGTAGCCTAAGCCTTGGTCATCTCTCACTGCATATGACTATAAATTTCTCCTCTCTGCCTTCTCCTTTACCCCTCTGCACTACTCAAATGATCACTGCTGATGTCCTCCTCTCCTGGCACTCTGACAAAGTCATCCCTCCTGAGCCTCTTTATTTACTTTTTGTCTCTCCTCTATCAGATTCAAACTCCTTTACTTATCAGTAGTGACTGGGCCATGCTTCTCCATGATGTCATGCTGTTGACTTACTAGAGTGAGAGCAGGGGAAACTGGACCTTTAGAATCTTCACATTTAACCTGTTACTGATTTGGAAACATTAGATTTAAAAAATAAATCAGCTGTAATGTTTCCCCTTCAGGCCCCTTTCCTAGAATGAAAGACTCAGCAAACTAAAATAACTGATGCTTAAATCTAATCTCCCAGCAAGGCAACCCCAGAAGGCACATATTGCCCCATCAGCCACTTACCCCAGGTCCTTGAGGATAGTCTTGGGTGGAAACCAACATCTGGGGTGAAGATGGTGAACCTAGAGGGAAGCCAAGACAAGAGAAGGTGCAGTGAGCCTCCAAAATCAGCCAGAGACCTAGCTGTTGGATTGATCAAGTGCTAAATCTTGTTTCCATTAAAGCCAATTCAAGTTTTCATAGATTCCAAGCCCAAAAGGGACCACTGTGATCATCTAGCTTGACCTCCTGTAGAACACAGGCCAGAGAGCTTCCCCCAAAGAGTTCCTACAGCAGATCTTTTAGAAAAACATCTAGCTTGACCTCCTGTAGAACACAGGCCAGAGAGCTTTCCCCCAAAGAGTTCCTACAGCAGATCTTTTAGAAAAACATCTTTTAGAAAAACTCTCTCTGTTAAAAATGTACCCCTTATTTCCAGTCTGAATTTGTCTAGCTTCAACTTCCAGCCACTAGATTGTGTTACACCTTTTTCTGCTAGATTGAAGAGTCAATTATTAAATACTTATTCCGCATGTAGATAATTATAGACTGTAATCGAGTCATCCTGCAACTTCTCTTTGTCATACTAAATAGATTGAGCTCTTTAAGTCTGTCACCAGAAGGCAGGTTTTCTCATTCTTTAATCATGCTTGTGGCTCTTCTTTGAACCCTCTCCAATGTATCAACATCCTTCTTGAACTGTGGGCAACAAAACTGGATGCAGGATTCCAACAAGGGATTCACCAGTGCCAAACACAGAGCTAAAATAACCTCTCTGCTCCTACTTGAGATTCCCGTTTATGCATCACAGGATCACATTAGCTCTTCTGGCCACAGCATCGCACTGGGAGTTCACGTTCAGCTGATTCTCCACCATGACATCAAATCTTTTTCAGAGTCACTGCTTCCCCAGATATGGTCCCCCACCCTGCAAGTGTGACCTACCTTCTTTGTTCCTAGACGTACATATTTACATTTAGTTGTACTAAAATACATATTATTTGCTTGTGCCCTGCTTACCGAGTGATCCACATTGCTCTGAACCAGGGATCTGTTCTCTTCGTTATTTGCCCAGGCCCCCACTTTTGGTGTCATCTGCAAACTTTATCAGTGATGATTTTATGATTTCTTCCAGGTCATTGGTTCTTGGCCCTACGCTATGTAATGTTTTTATTAGTCAGTCTCTGAGGGACCCCACTAGAAACATACCCATTGGATGATGATTCCCCGTTTACAGTTACATTTTGAGACCGACCAGGTAGCCAGTTATTAATCCATTTAATCTGCTTTTTTAAAACTCTTGGATGCAAGTTACTTGGACCTGCTGATTTAAAAATGTCGAACTTCGGTAGTTGCTATTTAACATCCTTCAGAGACACTAGTGGAATGGAAAAAGTGTTATCATCATCATCTGAGGAGACTCCATCATCTGTTTTTCCTCCAAATACAGAACAGAAATATTTATTGAACACTTCTGCCTTGTCTGCATTATTATTGATAATTCTACCATTTCCATCTAGTAATGGACCAATACCATTGACAGGATTCTTTCTGTTCCTAATATATTTTTAAAAAATCATTCTTACTATCCTTAACTCTGCTGGCCATAGATTTCTCCTTGTATCCCTTGGCTTCCCTTATCAATTTTCTATAATTTCTAACTTTAGCTTTACATTCATTACTATCAACTTCCTCTTCCATTTCTTATATATTATTTTTTTATTTTTATAGCTGCCTTCACTTCCCTTCTAAATCGGGTCAGTTTTTTAACCAGCACAGCCCTCTTCCTCAGTCATAGGCATGCGCAGTACATTTCATTAGGGAGTGCACATTTCATTAGGGTGTGCACCCAGGTAATCAGGGGTGTCAAACTCAACTCCACTGGCAGGCAACATTTGAATTACCCGCCGGCAGAACTCTCGCAACGTACTCATCTCCACCGAGAAATGACGCGAGACAGGGCATTTCAGCAGCAGATCGCGACGTCTTCCCATTCGACGAAAGATCGCGCAGCTCCATCCGCTGAGAAACAGCGCGCCCTTCACGCCTTTGGCGGCAGCGTTAAACAGACATGGATGGCGCCGTGGGCAACATTGAAAACGTTCGCATCTCGAATACAGAAGGTTTCTATGAGGCCCCTGCACTAGGGCGTGCCTGGGCACACCCGGCACTCCCCATGTGCATGCCTATGTCCTCAGTTCTAGGATTATGGCTTTCTGTGCATCTAATAAGGTGTTCTTAAATGATTCCTAATTATCATTCACATTGTTCTGATTAAATTCTTCCTTCCAGCTGATCTGGTGCATAATTATTTTCAGTTTTGTGAAACTGGCCCTACTAAAGCATCAAGTATATATATTAATGGTCTGTACTTTCTTCTGCTTGCAGAATAAAGGAGATTATAAATGTGATCAAGTCATGATCACATGCAGCTACGTTACCATTAACTGTTAGTACTGTGGTCATTTCCTTTCTCTCTGTGAGGACAAGTTCTGATTAAAAAAAAAAACTCCCCCATGTTGGCTGCAACACTTCTTGAGTTAGGAAATTGTCATCTATAATGTTTAGAAATTCCAAGGATATTTAGGATTGGCAGCACGAGACCCCCAGCATACATCACTCCAATTGAAGACCCCCATGATCACACAGGCTTTTTCCCTATGCATTCTAGATAGGTATGTAAGGAAGCAGTCATCACGTTTCCTAGTGTGATTTGGTGGTCTGTAGCAGCTACCAACTAATAAACCATCTGGTGCTTCATCTGTTAGGATATTGACCCATAAGTATTCAAGATCATTTTCCTCTGAGTTATCAGTCACTCAGAAACAGGTCATGCTATTCTTGACGTAGAGTACCATTTCCCTTCCCCTTTTGCCCACTCGATCCTTCTTAAATAGTTACCCACTGATTTCAACATTCCAGTCATGCGAGTCAGCCCTCCAGGTTTCAGCAATACGAACTAGATCTAATTTATGCTCATAAACAAGCAATTCCAATTCTCCAGGTCTGTTCCCCAGGCTTCTTGCATTGGTGTATCGGCAAGTCAAGAATTTCTTCTCTTCATGTTCTTTGGTTCCTTCATTAATTTTGGTCTCAAACTTCTTGATTTTGTGCTTAGTGTTTAGATCTTCCCTCTTTTTCCTCTCCCCTTTTGCTATTACTAGTGTAACCCCCTTTTGCCTACACTAGCCAGCCTGTCTCCAACGAGATTGGTCCCATTCTGCTGAGGTAGAGGTCATCGAATTTATTCAGTTCCCACTCCCCACAGAAGGTAGACCAGTGTTCCACAATACCAAAGCTCTCCACCCTCCACCACTTATCTAGCCAGTGGCTCACTGCCATGGAAGTCAACGAGACCAACATCTGATCCAACCTACATCCAATTATTTGCTACCTACACCTTATGTTTTCTACTGCTGAAACCGCTTAACTATGGGGATGTGAGATGCTGTATTTCAGTCCTATTATTTTTGCAATAGGACTGCCACCTGGGAAAAAAATGTGTAATAGTTCTCCAGATTCATTGTTTTGTAAAGGGAATTAGACTAAATCTGCCATTTAGTGCTTTCCTGTTGTAAAACATAGATCATCTATTGCTAGACAGTACTACATTTTCCCTTGAAGCCATGTGGTACTGGCTAAGTGGATTGCTTAATGAAACGTGAATGTTTTGGGATACTTAAGGTTTTCATGGCTCTTCTATTATTTCTTGTCACTATTTTCATCGGTTTGTACATTCACGCCCTGAAACTGCCTGGATTTTGTTGTGTTTATCTTTGGCTGCTCTACTTGTTCTCTGGCACTAGATGAACTTGCTGTTCTGCTAAGCAAGAAACGCTTTCATACGCTCTCCAAACACAGATGTTTTCTGGGTGATGCTGAGGCTTAGTCTTGCTTTCTCTAATTCACACATTCCAGCTCCTTAATTGGGAACATTTCCCAAGGAAACTACCAAGTTTCCCTTAGGTCTAAATTACTGTGTTCTTTCGATTATAATAGATTTGGCCATTAAAGATAGTCATTATTAGAAATACACAAGGCTCAGTAGTTGTCAGTGCAGGAAAGGAGTAGAAGAGGTTTCTTGCTAATCAGTTCATATGCCACTAGATCAGTGACTTAGATATATGCAAGAGCTGAGTTCTGGGAAATATTTTAATAGATATTAACTTCACATTGCCCATAAGCCTGGGAGGAGACAAATATGGTTAATGGTAATAAATAAATAAATAAAAGAGCTTTCTGCTCTCGGATGGGTCGTATATGCCACAGGATGAGCCCCACTTGTAGCCTTTTGCAACTTTTACTGTAAGCTGGTATCAGGAGGAGCAGAAACACAAAAAACATAGAAAGAACGTCAACCACTTGGTGCAAGGGAGAGCGCCTCACATCAGTTCTCCGTTCATCCAAGCCTGTTTGCTGGTCTCTAGCAATGGCAAAGGTGAGATTTCAGTTTGATTTCAGAGTCCTGACTGTGATTGCTCAGAATAGCAGGTTTGTGTAGGCTATAGGAATGGGGTATCATCCCTTTAAATACTTTGTGAGCCCTCTAGTGACTCTCACTATGATTTATGTTTTAGAAACCACCAGGATCCAACCAGAGCAGCAGGTGTTTAGCTAGACTTTGCAATGTTCTACATATTTAGCACTGTGGTTTGGACCCCCTCATCATGCTTTTGTAGTTTCCTCATATTACATCTATTGTGTAAGGAGTAAAAGACATTAGTTTGTGGCACAGTGAGCAATTGGACTGATGGGAGATCTATCCAATTGTATCTGGCTATGAAATCCTGATGCAGAGTCTCAGAGGCAGAGAAATCAGGTAAAAAAAGCAAGAATAAAATGGTCTTTGCACCAGTTTGGGACGCAGAATTATCTTTTGCATACAGCCTCTTTCAGAACTACTTGTTTCAATCTATTTCATGTAAAATCACTGTATGTTTTCCGTGCTTCAAAGCTTACATGCAACATCTGCTCAGTCCTTCTCCAAAAGTAGCTAGAAAAAAAAGCAACTCACGCTGTAAGTGAAGTACATGCTGCATCCGTGATTATCTTAACACTGATCTGACCTAACCTGCACTTATAATTACTATGAACTTCTAAATAGGTAAAACAAACATCAGTTCTGATTATAATGAATAATCAGGGTCTGCAGCCATGAGACACCTTGAGGGAACTGCAGGAGAATTAATCCATTGAATGCACGCCAGAATAGAATTAGCCCTTATGTCCCTTTTAATAAATGTGATGAAAATAGCAGCAGTCCTACACGTCAAAATAGGCAACACAGTGCACAGTGCTAGCTCTTTCAGATGAAGATTTCCCCTTCATCCATTCGAAAAGGAAAGATAGGTAACTCCAGTGGCAGAAATCAGCTTCTAAGTGCATTTCAGTCTGAAGCATTTGAATGATGGGGTAACCCTTATTTAGGTAGCACATCAGATCACACAGTGTCTGTTTTACTTATGCAATAATTGCCACTGCTGGAGCTCAACTACAAGATGCCCAATGACAATAAGAGTTGGGTCTTTTAAGCCTAAGACAAGGAGGCACCTCAAGGATGTCAACCGCAGAGTTTATGGATTGCTGCTATCAGATGTTATTTTTTTAAAGGAACAATGTGGGATGAAAAACCTCCAATAAAAGCTTCAACAGCCCTTTGGGCTTCTGGCAGGAGTTGGAGACTGAGGGGAGCTGATTGGTGGATTCTGTTCACATGTCTGTTTGTATGGCATAGTCTCCCATCTGCCTGCTGCTTTACAACGTGATACAATGCTACTGCGCTCACATCAGAAAAACAGCCACCGGTGCTGCCTCCAATAATCACCATCATTGCACAAACTTCCAGCTTCCTTCCAACATGAAAACTGAAGTGGGTTTCTAGATGCCCTTAAAAATAAAGGGAAAGGGGCAGACCTTTTGAAAATAATCCCAAAAGGCCCTTCTCAAGAAAACCTAGGGTTGTTTAAGGGGGTCTGTCTGCCCTCTAAGCATGCAGGACGTCCCCTCACATGCATTTAGCTTTTCCTGAAGAGGCTGAAGCGCACATGCCGTATGTTCAGCCAGAACCATTGCTGGCTCCCTGCGCTTCATTGCTCTGGGCAGCATTACAGAGCACAGCATCAGCGCTTGACAACTAAAAACTCCTGCTCCTTAAAACAACCTGGAAACTGAAACAACAGGAAGTGAAGGGAGGGAGAACGTGTTATGTTTTGTTCCACCTGAGTCCAACATCGAAACACAGTGAGGCTGAACTTCTCCAAGAAATCTAGTGCCCAACTTCCATAGAGACATGCATCGAGTTATTGTTAAGGGCTGACTAATTCTGACTCTCAGCATCACTGTAAAGTGGGTAAACTCACGGGAGAGGGAGCTGAGGTGGCACAAGGTTGAGACATGAGCAGGGCCTGGATAAGAATTCAGATCTCCTGATTTCCAATACCCTCTTCTAATCAGTAGAAAACACCACGTCTCTACAGATACACACACAACAGAACAAGTCCCAACACACTCTTATTGCCTAACCCCATTTTTGGCATCCTGCCACCCCTCTTCTATCTCCTGATAGAAAGCCTGGAATGTGCCAGTGCCCACACCAGCTGAGCAAAGGTTCTGTCAGCTTCTGTGGCACTCCTGGTCAATAAATAAATGCAGTTTAAAGCACCTTGACTGAGTGAACTCTGTGTTCAGTGATGAGAGCTCAGAGTCGTTATAAGAATGATTAGACTTTGCATTGATCTTCTAGTTTGTCAGCATTCTGTAATTGTTTTAATGTCATACACATTTCTACTCAAGATTATTTGTTTTTATAACTGTTGGTGCTTTCCAAAAAACTTCCCATTGGGACAATTATTAAAATACAAAGTCCAGATTTCAGTTGCCCTAAACTAACTCTGTTTCCACGCACATGTGCCATGTTATAAAATCCAAAGAGAAGTCTAAAAAGTCTAGGCTACAAGCAGAATTGTTCTTAAACAGACTTTTCTCAAGTTCTCCGGGAGGCAGCAATAGCTATATAGAAATTTACCATAAGATAGTTTCCAACTGTTTATTAACTATAACATGGGAGTTAGAGGCTGGTGTACACTACTGCCTTCCAAGTGATACTAAAAGCTAACTTCTGCCTGGAAAGAGCCTTCATAGGTTGCTTGAAACAAAGGAAAAATTAGATTGCCAACTACAGCAAATTTCCAGGCCAACCCAGAGGTTAACTTTTCCTGACATTCTATTACTCGGCAGCCAATCTCCACTCACTGAGTACAGCTGTCAGCAAAGTAAAGAGGGTTTTTCATTCAGCTTTTCTAACACTTGGTCACACAACAAACCAGAGAGCTTTAAAGCCAGCTGGCCCTTGGCATAGAAATCAGGATCCTCTTTCAATTTCCTGTGTGTGTGAGCTCCCGTGCCAGCACACATGTACACCTGTGAAAAATTCCAGAGGGGTAGCCGTGTTAGTCTGTATACAGCAAAAACAACGTGAGTCCTGTAGCACTTTAAAGACTAACAAATTTAATTTTTGCAGGCATAAGCTTTCGTGGGCTGTAACCCACTTCGTCAGATGTAAGGAATAGCAATCACATAGGAGGTATATATATATATATATATCCAAGGGTAAGTAACAACAATGCGGAAGGTAGATAAAAGCAAAGTCCATTCACTTAGAGTAGTTGAAGCCTATTCACAACCATTGATTAGGAGGTGAGAATGTGTGAACAGTGACAATTACTTCTTATAATGAGATAACCATTCCAAGTCCCAGACCCAGTTCGATTGTGTCAAGTTTGCAGATGATTTCTAGCTCAGCAGTTTGTTTTTGACGTTTTTTTGGTAGAAGTATGGCAACTTTCAAGTCAGTGACAGAGTGTCCTGGGAGACTGAAGTGTTCTCCGACTGGTTTATGGATGTTATTATTGTGATCCATACTTCCTCAATGCCCCTCATTTCATGCAACAACACTCATTTTAGTCCCACAGTTATCTCCATCCCACGCAAACATGGTGTTCCCTTATTTTTATTGTTGAAAATTAATGACATCAGCAATTAGACTGAAGGTACCATCAGGGTTATTAACGCTGAAGGCAGGAATCTCACACCATGTGGAGTTTCCTTCATGAATAATTTCTGTGTCCTTCCTTTTGGATTGCCATGGCACACTGCATTCCGCAGATGGGTTGGGTTGAGAGATGATGTGTCTGCCACACCAGGCAGATTTAAGCACCTTGGGCAAGTAAAGTAAAGCTGTTTTTCAGCAAAGACTTAGCTGAGTTCTCCAGTCTGGATTTTGACTCAGGTTTAAAAAGAAAAGACATTAAACTCTGCTTATGCAAGGTGCACTGAATCCGCTCTTTCCCAGACGGTAGGTACAGGTGCACATACAACAGCTGTATAAGCTACCTTCTGTATAAGGTAAGCTGTATAAGCTACATATCTAAACAGACTGGAGGAAAGTTCTAGTAATTGTGCTCCACTGAGTCCTTGCTTTTTCTGCTGAGATGGCTAACAAAGATGCTCCAGGATTCTGAATTCTATACCTGGAAAGCTGCTCCACTTCCTGCCTGGAACAGTTGTCACTACTTTCTAGGAAGCCCTCATGAGCAAGTTTAAGTGACTGCATCTCTCTGGCTTTCATTCTAAGCCTATTAAGAGAGCCGTGTTGCCGGAACAATGCCCCCAGCACGTAAGCCCGGGCCAGACGAGCACAAGCAAAAAGCTATTTTGGCATAAATCACCCTAAGAGAAGACAGCAAGACCAACTCTATCTTTAGAATAAAACCTTTTACCAGACTGGGCACATGACATGAGGATGCTGCTGAGAACGGCACAGTCCCACCTAATGGGATCTGCTGCAGCTGGCTCCTCCTTAACATGAAACATGCTCTGGACTGGGACACATGATGAGCAATGACTGGGTGAGACGTGCTTCCTGACGAGCTTCATCTCCCATAGGAGAACGGCTCCTGTGGTGTCATAATCACCAATAAACGAACACAGGGGGAAAGGGTCTCGGTCAGAGTTTAAAAAAAAGACTGAATTTGTGGCTTTTTCGACAGCCCTGAGGAATGACATCTCAGATCCCCAGAACAGGGACTGCATGGACAGCAATGGTGTAGGCTTCCCTGCCATCTCCCATCATCTGGGTGTCCTGCCCCTGTCCTGCAGAGACCAGGTCTACAGACTCAATTTTTTTGGCCCAACAAATCCTGGTCCTCTCTGCCAACAAGCATGGCATGTTGCCTCTCATGCCAACAAGCATGGCAGTTGTTGTTCATTTGGTGGAGGTCTGAACTAGGACTGGACAAGATCACCAGGAAGTAGACAGAGACCATTAACTCATTTCAGAGAGGCCACCCCAAGCTTTCACTAATGGCTTATGGGCTTGAAGATGCAGTGTCCCACCTGGAAAATTAGTGGTCCCAAGAATTCATGGGACAGGATTACTTTCTTGCTACCCAATGAGAAAGCAGATTGTAGCAGACATGGGAAGCCTATCCAACCAAAGACACCCATGGGTGGCAAACAGGGTTTGAATCTTGCAGCTCTTTCTAATATGCACGTGTGCTGGGCAGTCACTGCTGTGCCAACAAAACATGGCTCAATTCTGGGCCATTACTAAAGTCTCTCACACCTTCCAATGATCTCCCTTACTTTTTCCTTTCAGCAGGGGCATCGATGAGTTTCTGTGGGCATAGCTAGGGACATGAAGGTGGGACTGCAATGTTGCACTGGGACCAGTAATGGAAATACTAATAAACTGGGGATGGCAATGGTATTGCTGGAAGCCTGCTGAGCTGCAATTCTTCTCCTTGCAGTGTTGAGGAGACAGATGTTGTATGGAAGGACAGCTGTACTGCCACAGAGACTCTGGGCTATTTGGGGGCAAGGCCTCCTCAGTTTCAATAAATGCTAATAAGAATTTAACATGAACTGTGCAAATTGGAGGAGTTTGCTCAAGGAAGGGAAAGCCAGTGTGCCTGATGTACTGAGCCACTAACATGAGAAATGCAGTGAGTTTGCTATATTTAAGGGATGCAGGAACATACCTGCCTACATTTAACTAAAAGAATCTGTTATTAACCTGAAAAGTTGTGAATAAAGAAGGAAGAAGGGCCAACATGATGAGGCTGTTGCTTAGCAACCTGCTGCTGTTCAGGCAAAGAAATATGTTGGGATTGTTTTTGGTTGCACAATGAAGGGGAAGCACTAAAGTATAGAAATGGGGCCCAAGCAGCGGGCCAGGCAACTGAGGTCGGGGTAGAGGGAGAAGGGACTCAAGCTGAAGACAGTCACTTTGTTGAAAGACCCAGTGTGGGAAGAATCTATTCTCTCCTTGGGAGCCAAAAGCATCCCTTGAATGAAATTCTGGAGGAATGTGCTCTGCAGGCATTGTGGCTGGGAGACTGTGGTTCAAAACAGAACCTGCCTGGAACAAAACACGGTTCAGCATTGTGACATTAAAAGAAGGGTGGACATACCAGTCCCACATGACCCCACAGCACACAGGGTTTCTAAGACAGGAGCAGCACCTCTGTCTAGGTTGATCAGAGTTATCACACAATTGGTTTTTACCGATGATGACTCCACCTGTTTAGGAATTTTTCAGACGTGTCTCAGAAGTTGCTCTGGGGGTGTCTGCCCACCATGCCACAAACAGCCTTTTTTACATTAGAAACTATAAACCCAAAATACGCGACCAGGCCAATGGCAGGAAGGAATGGGAACCTGTGCAATAGGAGCAGGCAGAACAGAAACTGCTGCAGCCCTTTTCAAGGCAGGTTCTTCCCCGTGGCTGCAGAATCTAGAGACTAGAGGTGAGCCCCAGCAAACAGATATCCTGGGTCAGATTCTAATGACCATTGTGCAGCCACAAGTGGTAAATAGCAGAGATTAGAATCTGGTTGCAAACACAGGTGTGAAGCAGAGACAGAGTCCACCCCTTATGTAAATGCAACTAACCAGCAGCTATGTCTTGTCATACAACCTGCACGTTTCTCCAGATCAGAAGGTTCTTCAGGGGCACCTTGGTTATGCGACTGGCACTAAATGACTTTTCATGACAGAATGAGGATGTGCAGACATTGCTTTCTAGCTGGTGAACGTGAGCACCTTTAAACCCCAAACTGAAGCAGGCACGAGAGAAAGCACTCTATCTAACAAGTCACATGCAGGGCAAGAGTGTCGGAATGGGGGGATGCCACTAATAGAACGGCAATAGAATAAACGTTTTGATAGGAGAACCAATCAGCATCCACCGGGATGGGTACTGCATAAGAACCTGAATGTAAATCAGAGAGATGGAATGAGATCAGCTTTTAATTAAGGCAACAATCTCCTATTCACTTCTCTACAGCATGCACATGGCACTGAAGAAAGGAGCTGGATATTAGTGATGGTAACTATTTTAGAGGCAGCCAGAAGTGTGTCTTGAAATAACTTACCGGTAATTATGACCCATACCCACCCAAAATGCAATAGAACCAGATTCCTGTGTTGAATTTTAGGAGGTAGCACTCTCCCTGAATAGATATAATCAAGATCTCATTGCTCTCCATGAACAGATGTATTCAGCAAGCAATTACGAAGAGATCAGGAGATCAAATAAAAAGGTTCTCAGCCAATTAGATTGAAAAGCACAGTTGGAAGAGATTTCTTACATGGAGGAAGCCCAGCCAAACACACATAGCTGAGGAAGGGAGAGGGGAAGGGCTGACAAACCTTGTGATGCTGCTTGAATCTCAGAAGTTTCTAAGCTGGAGACCCCCTTATGTGAAATGACACGCTTAAGCTGAATAAACAGTGAACTGGAGGATAAAGGCAGGAGGAGTGTAAGGCTGGGAACAATCCTTCCCCAGATTCACACTGGCTCTGGTGTCTCTTCATGATATATCCTTGAGGCAGGAATCTGGGTTACAAGCTTGTTTTCATCTCTAAGACAGAACCCCACAAGTTATGCAGACTGACATACATTTCAAGCTGTCCCTTTTCTGTTAGAGAAAGGATGCTTCTCTGTTTCCTATCCCAGACTGTCGGGCTGGGATGCTATGTGCTATTAGATTTCCCACTCAACTCCAGAAGCGGCTGCATTTCAGTGACAGGCAAAAGATTTCTTACATAAATCTTAATTCTGGAAATTACTTTGGGGATGCTCACAGGAGAAAGGAGGACTATAAATGTAAGCACCAAAACTGGCAGTTCATAATCAAGGAAAACTCCCAATGGGCGTTTAAGGACTGCAGAATTAGGCCATAAGGTTTTATTATTATTACTGCTACTTTTAGGGCTATAGCTTGTGCTGAATGAGCAGAAACCAGAGCCTCAGCTGACATTATCAAAAACTAGCTGTGAAAGACACAAAGCAATAACTATGTTGACAGTGTTCTTTAGAATAAATGTCGTTGTCAAAGAAGCATAACCTGCCAATGCTTTCCAAAGGCCTGCACTAGTCTCCTTTAAAAGTCAAGCGATCTCTCAAGGTGACACATGGCTTGGGTAGGAAGGACAGGAACTATATTCTGGTGGAATGACTGAAACTGTGGAATTCTGACAAGCATCATACAAAGGGGCTCTAGATAAATGCACATTATGTTCACAGTCTTGCAATACCCATTGAATTTTTATTGGCTGATGTACGGTTTCCATCACCAAGCCTCTCCAAGGAAGCAAAAACAGTGGATAGATGCATTTTTAGAGCTGTGGCACCTATACACCAATGTCTGATAAATGCCAATAGCTTCTGTGTTCAAGTAATTTGAAAGAAACAAGCAGGAGGATTCATGTTCTTCTCAAGACACCAGAAGTTAGAATTGTTTCTATTAAAGACTCTTGGCAGGTTTTCAAACCTAAGATTACTTGCCATGCATTGTGTCTACAAGCTGTTCATATTCAGGTTCAGTGTGTCAGAAAGACAGATACACCCATCTTCGACAGATTATATCTGGCCTTTCCTAGTCCCACAGGGAAGTCAATGGAATCTACAATATATTGGGAAATGTTGTTTATCTTGGTTAAAAAATTGCCAGCAGGATTTCTGAATACTTGTCTTTAAATGATTGAAAGAAAGTGGTAGTGGATTCAGTGAAGAGACTCAAGCACTGCATTCGCAGCACTGCTAGCTGTCCTGGTACCTGGTAAACAAATTGAGATTCTCCTGTGATGAGGCTCTTTTCTACTAGAAAAGACTTCTCACTAACCTTTCCTGGTTCGCCAGCTAATTGTGAGGGTCTGTACTGAGGCCTTTCTGTCAGCCACAAAGGGGAAAGACTTATGAAATAACCCACAACAAACTGTGGTCTCCATCCCATCCCACTGGGTGGCAGTGTGACCAATGCATGAAATATACTGTGTAAGCCCAAGTCAGATACATACAAAAACTGTTTGTGAATACCTCATCTTTCCTTAATGGACTATGCCTTCCTTGCTGGCTTCATGCCCGATTTACTTAGACAGTAAGCTCTCTGGGACAAGGGCTGTTCTTTTGTTCTATGTTTGTACAGCGCCTAGCACAGCGGGGTTCATAACAGGGGCTCCTAGGCACTCCCATAATACAAAATAATAATAATAATAATAATAATAATGCTGACTAGACAGGATTTAATCAATTGGCAGTCATCATAACATTCTTCTAGGCAAGAGGAAATTTGGCTTATGCCAACTCTACTCTGTCAGCAAAATATGATCTACAGCAGCATGGAGAGAGAAGAGCAGATGTCCCAGGATCTGAATGTTGGGTCTCTGACTTGGTTACAGATCATACTATTATTGGGCACTTAGGCCATCCAAACATGTGGGGGCTTTTTGTTTGTTTGTTTGTCTACAAACTATTGGCTACAGCAAATTCCTGCTCAAAACTGTAGCACAATGTTGTTTCACATTCTGCATGATAGCTCAGGTTCCTTGCTCTCTATAGATATGGCCCTCGACGTGGAAGTCCACATAAATTTACCTCTCCTTTTTCCACACTGTAATTCATTTAATTATATTGATTAATGCCAACCAAATTGCCTTTATGAAAAGACATTTCAAGCAAAGTCCTGCGATTATGTCCAGGAAAGCCTAACTCAAGACACCGAAGGCAACGCCACTGTTAAAAGGCTTCAACTGGCCCTTTCAAGATTTCTGTTTTAAAACCTATTAAACAAACAAACAAATCAATCCAACTGTGACAAGCCAGAAAGTTCTACAGCAGAAATTGAGTCAGTACGTCTTTGCAAGGCAAAACCCATGGTACGACTGCCCTCTAGTGGATCTCATGATGCATCATGTGTCCACGTTTAGCCTGCTCTAATACTACTGCAAAATATAGAGCATTATTCATATGTATAAGTCAAAGTGCGTCACTTAAGCTGACAGCTACAATATCATTAGGGTTACCAAAGGACCCATATCACTTTGTAAAATATTCAAACAGAAAAGATTTCGGTCATAATTTAAAAGCTGTTATGTGTTTAAAGTCTCTTACTGAGTCTTGAGAGAGAACATACAGAAAGATTTAAACTAGAGGGAGCATCACAAAACAAGTTCAAAGTAAATTCATTCAGCAGAGTAAGGCTGCATAGGCACACTATATATTTATATGATAAGGTATAAACAGATGAATCTGCTAGATTATATTTTCATGATATTTCAGTCTCCATTTCAAGTAACTGAAACTCCTCTATTCTGATGTGTGACAGAGCAATGATTTCACAACCCTTCTCTTTCACTTAGAGGGACAGTGGAAATGCTGCAGATGGGGCTGTGCTCTTCCCAATGAGTGATTAACCTTTAGCGTTAGTTCAATGGGAGACAGTGTTTCAAAGTCTACATACCACAGAGACTCTTGGATCCTCAATCAAGGTTCAAATTGTCAGGAAGCCCCTCTGAATCCCTGCTCACATCTACAGTTTCCAAAGCATGAATAGAGCCTCCAGAAGACATAGAAGAAAAATAATCCTCCAGGAGCTCTCCACTCCTTAGCCTTCTGGGCTATGAGAGATTCTCGATCACAGACATGTTTTTACTTTATTCAGCAGCTGTGTAATAAACTGCACAGTCTTGTCCTCTGCATCCAATTGGAGACTTGAAATGGGCTCCCTGTTATGTGCTTCGCAGGCCTGTTTCCAGGGTAGGCTGACCACCATCGCAAAATATATAATATCCCTGACAAGAACTGGCCACCCTACAGGCACTAAATGGGTAAAGCTGCCACTTTATGCAGCAAAACGTTACTAACAGATTACTTTTTCTGGCAGTTCCTCAAGTACAAATATATCCTATAGACTTCAGTAACAACACCACATTAATAAGGTAATAAACTCACATATTGATGTTTAAACAGGCAGTTAACTTGAGAGCAATCTGGTTAGCACATCCAGAAATAAATTGAAAAAGATTAAAAACAGCAGAGGGGACTGACTTTCAATAAGGAGGAAAATTCTTTACAGTACCTCCCATGGTGAAACTATCAATTACATCATTCCATATAAAGAGATGCTGCTTAAATGGACAAATTCATTTTGTCTAATTTTGAACCCAATTCAACAGTGTCGGTTTGAAAGTTCAACTCAAACTCTAGCATATTGGGTTTGTTTTCTGCTTAGACAAGCTGAGGAAAAAAGGAGCAGTGAGAGAAAAAAAAATTATCTAGGAGGGGCTAGGGTTCAAAAGCACTGGCATGGACTTAACTCCCAGTGAAGTCACAGGAAATTTTACCAATGTCCTCAATGGGAACAACTGGGCTGAATGGTTTTGAAAACACCACCCTCACAGTATAATGATGAACCTGAGAAATATATTCAGCAAGGTTTCCCAAAGTTTTGAATTCCCAAGTTTCCTCCTACCCTATTAAACTAAATGTTTTTTTCTCAAGTGGGCCCTAGCACAGAATACATTTCCATCACACGTACATGCTGATTATAAAATGTGACAGCAGCGCTTATTTAAAGTACAATTAAATAAGGTTATTTATTCAGCCTATAGCAATGACTCGTCTTTCCTCAAATCATCTGGAGGGTCTCAAGTTTAAAGAAATAAATCACGGTGCTGTAAAGGAATGGTACATTCCAGGCGGTTGCTGGAAGGCCAGTCCATTTGTCTGCGCGGGTTCACATCTCCAAAGCCAATGCCGGTCTGAAGACATGGGGGTTGAAAACTTTATTGCAGAGACTTCCTGCCTTGCAAATACTTTCTCCAAGGCTCAACAGGAAACTGTCTCTAGTAACCCACATCCACACAAACCTCATGCTATCGACAGGCTGGTTATTCACCTGTGACTGCCAGTGTTGCAATGCATGAGCCCATGCAGAGGTGCTTAGTGAAAGGTCTCAGTACTTCGCACCTCTAAAAGCACCTCCCATTGAAGGCTCCCAAATCAGGTTACAAACTTCAGTGAATTAGCCTCAGAGTCCCCCGGGAAGGAAAGTCACAGATGTTATCCCCAATGTAAGATGGAGAACTGAGGTACAGAGAGGAAGCGATCTACCCGAGGGTAATGTCAGATCGGGGATTAGAACTTGGGAACAGCCAATACACACTCAGGTCCTTTGCACAGTTGTGGGCAGGCCTCATGCTTGTTGATCTGCTACACAGACTTTGCACAAGCTTCTCTATCACCAGGAAGGATCTGGGCATGAAAGACTTGGTCCTTTGTCTCTGTACCTCTCAGTTCCCAAAAAGGGCTCACCCCTGTTGACACAACATAGGAACATGTCACACCAGATGATCCCAGTGGTCTACCTGGTCCAGTATCCTGCCTTAACATGGCCAGATCAGACTCTTTGTAGGATGTTACAAGAGACCCTGCGGTGACACCTCCTGGAATAACTTGCCAGGAGGAGTTGTTGTTCCCTAATCCCAATCAGGCAGTGGATGTCTTATGCCTGGAAGCACGTGGGGTTATACCATGTCTAAATATTTTTATCCTACTATGGATGTTCATATAGTGTGCATTACAATGTATTAATTATAAAGTGTTTCCTTTTCTCTCCAGCTCAGGGCCTTACACAGCTCTCCCTCCAGGTAATGGGTAGCAGTGAAACAACTCCTACTCTCTACTGGGATCTCACAGACAATATGTTGCAAAATTCTATACTGTCACAGTTTAATTTTGCAAGTTAAAAACCAGCATAGGAAGTGAGAACCCCACTAACCAATTCAAATTAAAAGAAACTTCAGTCAGTCCTGTAGCCCGTGTATTCTATGACTATTGCTATTGTATTGTGTGTTCAGTGCTTTTCTTCTGTGCAGAGATTGAAGCTATGCAGTGTGCTTTAGAAATTACCAGTCTGGAAAATACTCACTCAGAGATGGTGGTGGAGGCTTCGCTGAGCGTAGCAGCTCTTCTCTGACGTTACTGAAGGAATTTGTAGAAGGTCTAAGATGTTCCTCTGAATCAGCGGAAAACTGGAACTGGATTGTGCCAGACTCAGCCTGCTTCACCTGAAATTTAAACAGATTTAGAAAAATTTTCTGTGCGTATCCTTTATACCTGCTTCCTGGGAGAAAAAGAGTTCTATTGCCCTGCATCCAACAAAGTTAGAATAAGAAATTGTAACGCGAGGCATATGAAGGCAGAACTATCAACAGTTATTTTTTTTTAAATGGGGTTCCCAGAAAGCTCTGGTTCTGTATGAAAGTTATTTTCCTTAAGGCAAGAGGGTTGTGAAATGACACTGAACTCCAGGATTATCATCAAATTTTCCTCTAAATCTCAGGTACAATGGATTAATCACCATAACTGTAACTCTGATTCTACAAATGGGAGTTACTGGAAGAAAGAAAATTGTCTTCTATATAAAGCTCTTTATGTTACAGTTTGTCAGTTCAGTTTTTGGTCATGCTAGAGCATCACAGTGTGGCTTGTGTGCTTTTTCACACATTGTTCTCTTCATAAACCTGTCCACCAGATCAAGAGTCAGCTTTGGCTTTCCACCAGCAGATTAGCACTAGGAAAGAGCTCTAGCAAACAGATTTAGATAAAAACAGAAGGAAGCAAGATCTTGGCAAATGTTTTTGGGGAACAAATTCATTAATCTACAGCATGATTCCCCCAAACAGTCCTTGATATCAGTGCAATCACAAAAAATGGGCTGTGGTTTCCCCATTATTGCATTAGATGGGAAACCCTTTGGGTCCCAAGAAGTCATGCTGCACATTTCCAGTGTGATTCTGCTAACTATACTGTACTACTGCCGTGTTCTTGTATTAAAAGCAGATAAAAATCTTCTCTATCTAAAACTCCCTTTTACAGAAACCCTTTCTAAATGCAAAACGCCCTTCACATATCCTTTTCAGCAACTAGCATGTGTCTCTTCTAGCTCAAGAGACCAAAGGAAGGGGAGATTTGTTATTTTGTTCCCTTTCATGAATCTTTCCACTTTGCTTTTAAAGGAAGAGTTTCCCAGCAAATAATGAAATACACTCAATCCCCAGCTATAGTAGATTCATTCTGATCAGAACTCAAGTACCTAATTCCTGATGCACACAATCCCTCACCAGGTCTTCCTTCCAAGGCCCATGCTATGTGGGATAATTTCAGTTATTTTCTATTATTTCTCCATTTCTATTCACCTGAATGGTTCTGACTGTGTTGCACAGCATACAACATTCCTTCTTTATTTGTTTCATTTTGTTAAATTGGAGCAGCCTCTACTATGGATTTACATGCTGTAATTGAGATCAAAAACTGGTTCCTAATCTCTCAAACTATCAAGGCTCAAATGCAGGAAAAAGACTTAAAATGAGAGACGTGAGGGGGGGATAAAAAATCTGAATCATAAGACTAACTCATGTCTTTAACACCTTCTGCCTTTCAATGAGGTTCATATCTCAAAAGTCATAGCCAGATAATGGTTAAAACTATAAAATCATCTAGAAAAAGTGTATTTGTCAAAAGCTTGCATTCTTTCCCCATTCTTGTGAAATGCAGGGTGAACAAATTTTCATTGAGGCTTCCAAGTTGTCAGAAAAAGTATTGGGAAAAGACTGCATATGTAATGGAATGGACTAGCAAAACTACTCAACACACCAACATGTTTGCAAAATCTCCTTGCCCCCACAGTGTGTGTGAAGCTTAAAGTTTAAGCAACATGCACATATCTTCACTCGCTACTTACTTACAGTTAAGATAGAGAATAGAGAATATTGGCATGGCTTTTCGCAGGTAGTGTGTGAATGTGAATGACCCACATTGCTTTGTATTGGAGCGAATTATATCAAGTGATATTCAGTTCTGTACCCATTCCAGAGTGTGGTCAATGTAGTTTAGTGTTATAATGGAATTCTGTACACAAAGCATCTTTCTCAGAGATGGGAGCTTGTTATGTGTAACTAATCATAGACCCTCACTAAGCCACACAAAATTGGATGGTTTCTCTTGGCGTCTCTAACATTAAAGCACAGTTCCTAGGGAAGTAAGGGCTCAGATAGATTAAACTGTAAACTCTTCAGAGCAAGGACTGTCACCTGCTACGTTTACGTACATCACTTAACACAAAAATGGCCCCAATCAGGATTGGCCATCCCGGCACTACCAAAATAAATAATAATAATGATGATTTTACAAAAAGTAGCACAGTGCACTTGGCATGAATGTCATAAATAATGAACACTAAACAGTGGATCAAATAAATGCACAATGTATATTTTCTGATGGGCTATCCTTACTTCTTTTCTCACGTGTGTTCACCCAATGGCTGATTTGCATTGGGTTTGGGCTACTTCGCAAGGTTCTTCTACAAAGCTTTTAAAAGAAAAAATAAAAGACCTGTACCATGCCTGTACTGAAGGCCTTTTGCACTTTCGCTAACTGAAAGCTCAGAGAAGCTTCTTTTTACCTCTTCAGAGCTCATGCTGGTGGGAGGCATCTTGTAAACTAAAACATGGCTGGGGTTATGCTGGGCACCTCCTTGCAGGGGTAGGATCACTTCTGAGGAACTCAAGTCCAGAAGAGGGTTCCAAACAGCCCATCGAATGGAATGCATGTAGGCTGCTTTATGCAAAGAGGAAATGGACGATGCCTAGGATGAAAAATACATATGAGAGTAAATAATCAGAGATGGAGAACATTTGGTAATGTGCCATGAAGCTCTCTCTGTGTCACTGTATGCCGCTGTCATCTAAGAAGGTCAAAAACTTCCAACAGAAATTTGTCATTAGCCATTTTCTGCCCACTGATTGGCAACAATGGTCTGTCTTTAGCCATCTTTGGTTGGAACCTCATCACATCAAAGCAGAGTGACAAGCAAGTTATTTGTTTTTATAAGAAAAAGGCTGCAAATATCAGGTTTCTGTTCATTTGGGTTTCAACAATAATCAATATTAAGAATGAAAAGCACATCAGATCATAAGAGATGACCTAACATGAACACAGATGAACATATATTTCTGCACAGCTCATGAATATTAGAAAAGATATTACCCTCTCATCTCACTGCAGTTGCAAATATTTGCACATTCCACATGTTTAGGACTATATGTGTTACTAATTTCCACACATGCACACAATTATAGTTATTGAAGAGACTGCTATTGCATATCTGAAAAGTCCTAAATCTCTGCATGAGAAGGCGGGCTGTACTCAGGGTACAGGAAGGAAGCTATATTTACTGAGAGGCGAGATACCATATTCTCCCATCTACCAACAGAGAAGGGTAATTTTTCCAGCTGAAGAACAATAAATAGGAGGGACACAATGAAGGACTATGTTTGACAGTGCTCTAATATTAGTGCAATATAGAGACAATGAGTACCATCAACTACCAGAGGATTCTTCCCTTCAGTTATATATTTCCCCTTGTGACTTCAATATTGTAGCCATAACTTCCATTGTTTCAACACAATTTTGAGGTATGCCATTTTGAAGCATGTTATCTGTCTTTCCAGACCCACATTTTGTTTATAACTTAAAGAATAAAGAATTCTCTTCAAATCATTGGATTTGCAGGTTCTGTAAGAAACCCCGATATTATTTCTCTGTGTTAAAAGGAGCTCTTGATCCCTCATGGAGAACTTGGAATAGTTTGTCCCCTGCTAGATAGAGACAGCCGTGCTTAGACTTAGCAAAAGTTATCTCATCTTCATACTTTGTCACTGGGAACATCTGCATAAACAGGATCAGCTGTCCGAGGTCACATATCAGCTCAGAGGCATGGCAGGAGATAGTCCTTACTCCTAGTTCCCTGCTTTACCCACTGGACCACACTTATCATTAGAACACTGGATTTTACAAGTACATATCCAGTTTATCCATAATGTAAGTGTAACAAATCTCTGACATGCGTGCTCCTGACACAATGTATCTTAGCAATCAGGCTATGTGATAATGGCACTTCATACCTTTATGACATGACCAAATAGCCTTTCCTCCTTTATTTTTGATTAACATCATGCAACATTTTCCATCCCTAAGACTCAAAATTGACAACCCCATTTCCCCTGCACTATGACGATTTGGCCAAATTTCAACCCAGAGTCAATAGAAACTGTGCATGCCAGGGTTTATAATGTAAGTGCTAGCACTAACGCTACTGCAGCATTACCACCATTGCCATAATAACTGGGTCTGTGGTCCATATGGTGATCAATCTTCCTATCTAGAGACAGTGATTTGTTTTCTGCCACTAGGATTAGTGAGACTGTGAAAAAGAATTTTAACTCCTGCATTGAAATAGAAGCATAAATAATATACGTCTCAACCTAGTCCTCCAAGATGGGAAATAGTTTCTAAAATGAGGCCAAAGGGTTCCAGTCATACTGTCATACAATCAGCCTCCTCTTAAAATCAGACATTATAGAAGGGTCTGTATAAAAACAAGCTTACGGGTCGTTCAGTCCTGGAAATGCCTCTTGTCGCTCTCTGCAACATGCTGATTATGGCGCCAAGGTGGCAATCTGCTTTGGGATTAAGCGCTCTGCATAAAGGGCATGCAGAGGTCAATTGGGTGCAGCCTGAAGCCATTGATGGCCTGGCTAGACGGTTCCCAGCAGTGCAGTTTATGGCACACTGGCATGTCACATGGATACTAATCCCCCGTCTCAGGCTCAGTAGCCCGTTAGCAATGTGAAAGTCACAGACACGCTCAGTGGGTGACAGAGGACACCATGTTGCCCAGGTAGCACTTGTGCAGGCAAGGACATGGGCATGGCCAGCATCCCAGTGCATCACACAGTACAGCAGGAGAGAGGGAGACGGAGGCAGGTAAGCAGCCTCTTCAGGCAGCAGTTGCTGAAAGGAGGGGATACTGCCATAGGCATCCCCAGGGGATTAAGGAACATTTAGGGTTGGATTCCCAAAGCACCCTCATTGGCCAAACTTTTTGCCTCCAGAAGCCAATGGGAGTTTTACCTATTCTTAGCCAGCGCTAAAATCACACCCTTATTCTCTTCTTTGATTTGAAGCACACGCAGCAATGCTCACTTCCCATCAGCCTGATTCTGAATGTAATCAGCCATTTCATGCCTGCAGTTTAAACGTCTCCCTTTCCTCTCCCCCATGCTGCCAGATAACAATTTTGGGAAGGGGTTTTCCTCTTTCTGAGCCTTGTTGAGAGCCTAGGACCATGTCAGCACTTAAATAATGACAACAAGGACAGAGAGACTCTGAAGACATTTGCAGTGACTCCATTGTTTGGCTGTGTTTATTCTGCCAGCAACAAAATCTGTGAACTGGGCAGGAAGTGGTAATGAATCACCCTCCTCAAACAGTCACAGGAGAATGGAGATGGAGGTGGCTGATGACTTTTTATTTACCAGCATCCTCAAAGACCGCAAGCTTCAGGGCACAATACAGAGCAGCATTTGTATTTGTCTTCACAAATCTCTGTTGGCTACACAAGGCAACAGGAAATGGAACTAGGAGCGTTTCATCTCTAAGTCAGCCCACGTCAGCAGTGAGCAATCAGCCAACATAGGGTGGGTACAGGAGACAAAGCTTTCTCAGCAGCAAGAAGATAGCATAATCATATATCTCAGGGCCATCTGGACTTGTTCTAAGACCTTGAACCACCTGATCTGGCCAGAATATTTAAAGGCTAAAATTAAAATATCTCCATTAAAAGGTGGGAAGAGCAACAGAGAGACTCAGAGTTCCCTGGGAGTATCATTTTGGGATTTATATAGATGCTGAGTTACTGGGGATGAGCATGGTGAATGTCTCTGGATGGATGGACAGATATGACTGTGGCCCAGCTCCTACTGCACAAGGATCCAGATCACTACAAGCATTACCATAACTGTTAGCAGTCTCAGCTGAGGGCACGGAGTGACTGAGCCATGGAGTCTAAACTCCATCCTTTAGACGTGCTCCTTCCAGGGCAACATTAAAGCACATTGGTAAGGAGACAATGTGGGGAAAGCACAGAGCTCCCACATTGTACCTGTACTGCTCCGTGGCTAAGCCAATAACTTCAGCCTACCAAGTTCTCAGGCTGGTACTTGCTTCCAGCATTAAATATACTTTGATTTTATTATTTTTTTAAACTACACCTGGAACTGGCCTTGAGCTCAAATAACTGCAAGTTTCTTAGCACTGTACAAAATACATAAATAAAAATCTGCATTCAAATATCCAGACCTCAGCAGGTCCCTGGATTTTAACTTTTTAAATTAGTTGAATCCAATATCTAATTTTCCAATTGTTGCTTGCCTTCTCCCAGTCAATACAAATCCCTCCTGCTAGTAGGGCATGTGTCACTTATATAAATATCCATTTTTCCCCAGTTCTGCTTTGGACAGCGCTAATGAGAGAAGACATTTACTGCTTTATCGATGACCCTCTCACAGTCATCTTAGTCGGACAATTAGGGACTCATAACAAATCAATTGCTATTGATTAAGCTGCACATTCTTATTATAAAGATCTCTGTAGGTGACAGCCTGCACAAAATGTTGAAGCCTGTGCTGGAAAATTCCCCAGCCTTGGAGAGAGAGAGAGAGAGAGAGAGAGAGAGAGAGTCAGGCCATGTACATGGAACAGGGCTAGAGGAGCAATTTATCAGACCACCAGGATGAGTCTCCCCTGCTGTCTCCCTCAGGCAATGCATGAAAAACAGACCATTTTAAAATTCCTTGTCTACCTGAATCAGATCATCTTTATCTAAGTCATTAGGGTTTCAATTTACTTAAAATAAGGAGAAAACCACTCATCCAGACAGTGCCGGGTAACAGGGTTTAATCATTTTAATGCAGACCTATACACTCTCACTCTAACAACAAATGAGAAATGCAAAGCATTGCATGATTCTGGCCATTTTAGCAATACTTCAGTGACTACCTTCTATTAAAGAATTAGACACAGTTGTTACAGGAGGTTGCATTCATAACAGAAATTCTTGCATTAACGAGCTTTTCTATAAGGAAAAAATACAAAAGCTACATACTTCACCAAAGAAGTGAAAATGTTCTTATTCTGGATTTAGATTCTATAAATACAACCTACTCTAGGCTGAACTTGGCCCCTTTTTGTGACAAAAGTATTAGATGGGGTCTCTTAATTTCAGAGGTTGACTCATTTATTATTTTACGTTTTTACATATATTAAATAAGGACCCATCATGGATCCTAAGCATATGTGTGCAATATTATAAAAACCCTTCGCACTGAACCAACGTCTAAAACCTAAAGGCTCCCAAGCCCTCTTCCACTCCCCATGAAGCTCAGATTCTCCCACCACAGCCTGAGTTCCAACTATTCAAATCATCCAGTTTCAAGGCCACCAGGATGCAATGGAAGGTTGCAGTAGGCAAACCTGTCCCGTGGTCCACACCTTGCTGAGAGCTCTCACAGGGACAACCTAGACTTTTACTCCAAAGTGTGGCTGCTAACGGACAGAATCCAGGCATAGCAATCAACGCAGGTGATGAAGACAAAACTTATGGCATTCCTAAAGGAGACAGGATAAGGTTTAGTGAGGGATACTTTTATTTAGCATTAACTGGCCTTATCCTACCTGGTATTTCAAAGAATGAAAACTACCATCTAAGCAAGAAAGAACATAGTTGCAATATTGCATCAGACACATCTTGGCCAACGTCCTGCTGCTGGAAATAGCCTATACTCACTATTCAGAATATAGGTGGAGAAGAAGCTCACGTTCATTCCCATCCCTCTCACCACAATATAACGTGGAGTCTTAGCCCATTGAAATAAACTCAGTGCACCAATTTGGTGTTGTGCCAGGGGCCAACCAATCACATCTCACAGTTTGGGGTATGAGATGGTCACGTGTGGCGTTGGTGAGGGAAGGAATTTATTGCATGATCCCTATTTACAACACTGAATCCATGGAATTCACCAGGGCTAAAGACAATAAAGGCAACGAATAGCTTTCTGTTGGCTTGTCATGATTTTGTATTGCTCCAGAATTTGGACTGCAAAAACTGTATGAAATAATTTAAATGTGTGCACTTATCCCAATAAATGTATGCTAGCATGCATGGTAGGATTCTTCTAAAGTAGGAGAAGTCCTGTGATTTTGAAATCCTTTGACTAATAAGATTTAAACTCACAAATAGAGTTAAGAATTCAAAAAAGAACCAAAAAAGGATGAATTATTTTTCAGAGTGCAGAAATTCAATTTTGTGCTAAAACCTAAAGAAGAATTCACTTTTTAAAAGCTGAAATTCTCCAAATGATTTTGCAAGAGCACTCCAGGACTGCTGCAGTCTCAGTTTCTCCATCTACAGTGGAAAAATTTAACATATAATTAGAAAGATTTCATAAGCCCACTTGTGACACATTACATGTGGTACCTTTGAAAAACACTTTGACATTTTGATGGGCGATATTTGCTTTTCCATCCTTCAGACTGAAATAGTTCTTTAGAAACGATATGTGAGCAACAAAAGGAGCTATTGTTTGATTTTGAAAGACACTTTATAGTCAAGTGCAATTTTTGCTCAAGGTTTTATAATGTTCAAACATAACATTAAATATTTAGATCAACACAAGGTGGGAGTCAGATTCTCAATGAGTTAGGATTTTAGCACAAAGGGATCCACATGAAAAGCCTGATCTAACTCCTGCTGAAGACTTCCATTGCTTTACATGGGTGTGGGATCGAGCCATAAGAAACAACCATCACTCTCTATAAGGGTGGGTGAATCCTGAAAAGTTGTGTTCATGCACACGTGTTCGAATTCTGTAGTGCTCTTCAGTTCAGCCATATTCCTGCCACCTTCCCGTTCATTCCTTTAAAAGATTCACGCAAATAGGTTTTGTTCACATGAGTGTTTGAGGAATGGCTGATTCTCATATGCATACTTCTATGTGCATGAAAGGTTATTTGCTATTCAAGAAGGATCAGTGGCTCAGACATGGGCAACAAACAAAGTCATGTGATTTGGGTGACCAACATAATCAATAGTGAGCAGATGAACTGAACCAAACAACCCACAGGCTGAAACCTGTTTGTCCAAACTACCTAGAAAATACTTCAGAATAGATTCATGCACAGAAGTCAAGAACATGAATGATTCATGGACAGAACAAGCAACTAAGTTTCCACAACTATGATCCACAACTCATGATTTGACCAGCTCTTCTTTCTAGTTTGCAAATCAAAGCGTGTATAGAACAGTATAGAGCTGCTGTGCCGGATGATATCAATAGGCAAATAAGCCCAAACAGCTTTTAACATTTAGCCTCACTCAGGACTCACTTCAGCAGCAGCAAAGAAAGGATCAAACTGGCCTATTATTAGGGACAAGTCCAGTGATGCCTGGCATCCAAAGGTAACCTACGTGTAGTTTCTCTCTATAGGATGGAACATTTTAGACATGCCTATTTGATGTCCATGAGTGACTGAGCTAATGACGCTGCTTCTTTGCTCACTGTCTACCTTTCTGGGTTCTTTCCTGTGCCCTGTAGTATCAGAATGCTTCCCAAGAGTAAGAACAAAAGTGATGTTTCTCTCTTCCTTCTCTGCAGGGTTAATGCGGTTTTTCCCCCCACCTACACTGTAGACACATCAGGTTGTGAGTTCTATTCCTGATGCCTTGTGCACTTTAACTGATTGGCAGACAACGGTCTGCACGACACCTCTGGGAAATCAAGTATTCGTAGGAGGCATCACCTGACAATTTTCCTTATCTCTGCTGTGATCAATGGAAAAGAGGCAGCTGCACTTTCATTTTCAATGGTGAGATCTTGTGAGGGAGGTGAAGGTCAATTAGGCAAGAGCACAGAAGTGACTGTGGTGTAGTGACTCTTACTGATGGTCTGAGCGTTATGTGTTTCATTAGCAACCAAAAGCAGCTTGAGATACCCAGGGACCAGCTAAGCATTACGCTCAAGCCACTGCCTCCATGCAGAATAGGACAATGGGTAAACAGATGGTAGCAATCTCCAGGTGGTGAATAAAGTGCCGTCCCACACAAGCACTCAGATGTCAAGGGACAATCAGTTCCTTGACCGTACTTGTTCTTTAAACTACTAGAATGAAATGGAATGGAAAGCCACTGCCCTATTTAACTGAGGGCTTGTCAAGTTAACAGAACAGAAAACCAAAGCTCTGATCTTCTGGGACTTGGTTTAGAGAGTGAAGTAGAAGCCATTGCCTCAGGTGTTTTGGGTTTGAAGGCGGAGGACATGCTTAGCAGGAGGGTGAAGGAGTTGCTGCTGTCATAAAACAAAGTGACCTTTCAGTTAACAAATAAAGTGTCAATGGTTTCCCTGTAAGACGATCAGAGCTGTTCTCCAAGTCAGAGCTCCCAAGGGCAGAACACTGTAGGCTAACAAGACAAATATAATCAAAATTTCCAATTTGCAAAACCAGAGACACATGGGGATTACGGTGGGTGATTTAATTAATAAAAGCAGAGGAATCTGTAATTAGTCATCACAATTTTGTCAGGCATTTTCACCAAAATAAATCAGTCTGCTGCTCGTTCTTTGAGGGGCCGCATTATTTTGGGGCCCCTTTTCTGCAGATCTGGGGTTCAGCATCTGTTATGTTGCAAACTGGAGATTTTAGTCAACAGTCGTTTTTAAAGCACAAATTATTGTTTTGCTTTCCTCAATGCACTTACGGGGTCAATAGATTTCTACACCAGAGTAATGAATTGTGGTAAATAGCAACAAGGAGGAAAACCAGAACGTTACCAAGTGCATTTTCAAAAGCTAAGACCCAGTGATCATTTGTATTAATGAAAAGGATTAAATTTATAAGAAATAATTATGAAGAGGGAGTGATGTGTTACATTAAGTAAAACTCTAGTTCAGCTAATAAACCAAAGAAAGCACAAAACACTGAACCAGTGCAGAAATTGGAGTGTGTGAGATCAGAACTCCTAAGCCTATATATGGTAGGTGCCCAAACCAAGAACGCTTTATGAAATAACAGAAGTTTTAAGAAGAGGAAAGCCTGGCTCTGTGTACTTTGGGGTCAATGGGAGTTTCGGGCCCCAGGGGCTTAACGTCTTTTTGTTCCACAATGTCAGCAATTTCTGGGGAAAACCACATTTTCCTCTTTTGGAACACTTGACTTCCACTGTGTACTGAAGAGAGAACCTTGTCTGGCCGTTAAATGGAATCCAGTATTATGTTAAGATGAAACCATCCTATCAGAGGGAATTTATGAAGTACTGTACAGCCTCAAAAGCAAGGGAAGAGGAGCAGTGCTTGTCAAAAGAGACTACCATGGCTTAAATATTTCACAGAAGACTAATAAGCAACCAAATTAACATATTGCTCACTGTGTGTAACACTCATGAACAGTTGTAAATCATCACAAACATTCTTGGGGATCTTAGCTTCATGTATATAAGTTTATCACAGGGGGCTGGAAAACCTGAAACTTGTGACATAGCTCTGAATGATAAGGCTCCAAGATGTTTCTTTTAAGATGTTTGAAAACAGGTTTCCCATAGTATAAATTATCATTGCACCTCCTGTATATAATGCAGTACTAAAGTTTTCTTTATTGTAGATGCTGCATAATATATATTTTATAGGAATCATTTTATTCACTTTACCAGAAAGCTAAGCTTTCAACAAAGAGTCTATCATTTCCAGACCTTTTTTGCACTGAGAAACTTCCTACAAACTTGTTTCAGAGCTTCATTTTAAGTTGTTCTGGTGATAAAACCAAATATCAATGCAGTTCTGAAAAGAGTGGCTTCATTACAATAAACGTAACCTATAATTTTGAGTTGCAAGTATCTGTCTCTTCAATTTTGCTCTCATCTAACCTGAGAATACTAGTTTAGTGGGCTGCAGGAGCTAAAATTATTATCCAGCTAGACGACATGCAGTACAATTCAGCAGTTCAAAAATTAGAAAGCCATGCATTAGCAAGAAACTACTCAATTTTTCTTTACAGGGCTCAACATCTTAACCACTTCATAAGGAGTTTTTCAATAGATGGCATGTGTCTTAAATACCTGCACTAATTATATAGCAGACAAGAATAGCTCAGAAGGTGCCATTTGTCTATTGTCTCGGTAATAGAGGATTGTGAAACTTGGTCAGAATACATAGATCAGAATGCTATTGTGTAACTATCAGGTACAGATTTATGTTCTTTAATATTTAATCACAGAAAGGCTAAAAATGTCACCGAGTAACCAGAACAGTCGGCAAGAAGCTATTGTGGTCTTTCAGGAAAATATGATGAGTGACTAGTAAAGGAATGTCAGTGATGCTGTACATGCATAGTTTGTATGGCACTTTGGATCCTCCAGGACAAAATGGGTAATAGAAACAGTTATTTGTAAGTGTTACATTCATTCTTACCTTCCTGTCGGCTCCACTTGGTGCACAGAAGACGTATTCCAGTTGGAAGACAATGCTGAACGCTGAGTGACGGACCATCTCAGTCAGACGAATGCGGCTTCTCAAAACCAAAGCTTGACCTACCATGCTGCATTTGGAATGTAACAAAACTGCAGATTAAACGGGGACTATTTATTACAGTTCTGCAGAAAATCAGCTTCCAGCTGATCCCGGCTGCACTGCATTCCTCATTGGTGATCTGTGGGTATTGTGTGGCACTGAGCAAAGTTCTAGACATTATTATTATTACTTGTTACTTGTACTGTGCAAGTATCTAGGAGCCTGGGCATGGACTAGGACTCCATTGTGCTAGGCGCTGTACAAACAGAGGAAAAAAGAGATGATCCCTCCCGCAAAGGTCTTACAATCTAAGTGCAAGCCTGATACAGACCTTGGGAAAGTGCTTCTATAGTTACTCCTATAAGAGCAATAAATTCACTGATATTTTAACTCCATACTTAAGGCTGAATACAGCACAAAGAATGTGGCTGAACTGTACTAGGCCAACCACCATCAGCCTCTGAGTAACATTCTTCGCTCAAACACCCACACTTCTTCTTGGGTGTTGTTCCACCTTAAAAACACCATCGGCCTTTTTCAGATGAGGGGAAGTAGTGCTGAGCCTTGGCACTGTCGACCCACAGCAGCCTGGGTTGAATAGAACTGAATCTGCAAACTCCCGAGAACCTCCTAAGAGATGCTCATCTCCCTCCGGAGATGGGAAGGAGCTCAGCGCCAGGCAGGGTGGGCCTAAAACTGGCTAATGAGGTTGCTCCCTCAGCCCTGCCCATTTTCCAACTCTAATTTCTCGGGACTGAAATCCAGGGAGGGCAGGAAAGAATGACATCTGCTGCTCCAGCCCTACGGACTGCAGCCCGTCTGCCACTGACAAGACGAGTGAAATGAAGCACCTTAGTGCAGCCAAAGGCAGAAGAAATCAGCCACTCGTCAGCAGTGATGGGCTTTTAACTTCGTACCTTGGTTTGGTGCTGGGGCCTTGTTTCCTGTGGAAGCTGGCCGAGCGCCCCCGAACCACCTCCGCCTCTGGCACCAGCACCACCACCTGAGGTGTCTGAACGAAGCACAAGCCATTGTGGACCCCGATGTGCAGCCGTCGCTCCTGAATGACAACTGCACTCCCATCCACCGTGGAGCCCACCTGGAAATCAGACCATTTCATCAAGGTTACGTCACAGGCTGAAATAACAAATCCTCCAGGAAACACACAGCAACAGGCTGGGAGATGGGAACTACTCCAGCATTATGACTGGAACAGCCCTCAGCTGCCATGGCCCCAGCCCCGTCTCCAGCTCTGCTGGGAGAAGCAGGGAAGCCCATTGCATTAACTTCGTGACCACGCACAGGGATGGGGTGAATACTTCATAGGTGGTGCTCAGCTCCTACCCCTGCCCCCCAAATCTGGCTAAAGGGGACTCCCCACAGTGGCCTTGGAGAACTGCACCTTTCCTTTTTAAAATGGCTCAGCATGCAAGTAGTGCTATTCACGGCCATGAGACTACTCCTGTGCTTAAATTTAAACACAAGCTTAAGTACTTCGATGGACCAGGGCTGGAGTGCTTGGCGCCTGGTGAGATCAAGCCTCAGACGGGAGATGGCCAAGAGGACGGGGAGCAGAGCCCTGCAAATCCATTTTCATTTGTGAATTATGTTTGCTCTTTGTCTGGTTCTCAGGCCTATAGCCAATGAAGTGGCATTTGGAGGATCAGGAAGGAAAATGTAGGCAATTAATCATGAAGCCATATAAATAGAACCTGCCCCAGGGTGACTGCTAGATATTAAAGTGTTTCATCTTAACAGAAAATCCACTGCAAATATTACAAACAAACAAGGATTTTCCTCCCAGTTATTATTGCTCACTAAATTATATGGTATACGAAAATGAACATTAAACCTTAAAGTTCCTTTATCTTTCCATTAATCAAAGCAAGTTGACCAAACAGCAACCTATTAGTGTTTGAATATTCAAAACATAAACCACAGAGAACAGCTGTCTGATGATCAAAAAGAAAACCAAGAAGTAAAATGCTAAAACATAATAAAATGACTTTCATGGTGAAAAACCAGCACACTATCCCTAAAGCAATCTTGTGCTAGTGCCATTTGTATAAATGTATCTGTTCTATACAAAAACAAAGCAATAGCATTATTGCTAAGTTAATGTACTTTCTCCTTGTTTGCTCCTTACAAAAAGCAGGCAATCATTTTATTTTTCTCTCTCTCTCTCATTTTAGAAAGTTTCCAAAACAGTTTTGTGGAAAAAGATAAAAGTACTGGAGCTGTTGCAAAATACCCAGCCAAAATTCCCCATGCCCGCTGCTAATTTGCAATCTTTCACATTCCTCCTCAACTAGGACCAGGCAAGTGGTAAATCACTGTCTCATAAGATGGGCGCAGCTAGAGGATAATGCAGTTCATCATGCAAACATGCAATTTTTTAGCTTCCCTGGTTTTCCAGGATTTTTTTTTTTTTTTTTAATTGTGCGGGGACAATAGTACAGAGAACTTATTTCTGGAAATGCTGGCTTTTGATTGGCTGCTTCAACAGAAAGGAAGGTTTGCAGGGTCCTAAGGATAAGAATGTTAGAATCAGAATGCTAGCAGCAAGGATTTGGAGCTCAGCAGTAAGATTTGACTAACTCTATCCTGGGAGATACTGGGCAGCCTCAACTCTGAGGGACTGCAATGGGAGCTGGGGGCACTCAGCACCTCACAGGACTGGGCCTTTGAAGAACAGGAGGTGTTATTTCAAAAACTTTTCAAGAGATTAGCAGGCATGGAGCCCACCTCCGCACCGGGTAACTGCAAGCAGGAGGGGCTACTGAGTAAAAGCATCAACTGACATAATCAATGTGCAGCTCTAGTCAGTTCTGGCCAAGCAGAAGAGCTCTCCTTTTCCACGATGGCTTTTTATATTAATCTCCTCTTCAATGTACCTTAGAAAAGAAAGCTTTGGTTTCAAGTTACAAGGTCATAAAAAGCAAATGGTGCAACAGCCTGAGCTGTAAGGAGAGATAGGTACTGCTGTGGAAGGGAACCGCCATAAATGTTTACGCCCATGCAAAGTGTCTCAGTGTGCAAGCTGGTAGGGCTAAGATACAGCCCAGGATCTGCTCCTAAAGCATGGAAACTTGCTCTAGAAAGGAGCTGATCCAGGGCCAGAGCCTGCTTAGTCTTTAAGTGGGTGCACCATGTGGACAGGGGGCATAAGGCCCTCCTCCCAGATTTCTGCATTCTCATGAGAACCTGGCAATGTTGCAGCCCCTGAGTTCCTGGGGATACAGGGACTGCTCCCAACACAGGTCCTCAGGAATGCAGGGAGCAGGCAGGAAATAGGAGGCTGGAGGGGCGGATACACTGCGCAGTCAAGTGGCAAGTGCATAGTAAAGTGCTACTCAGTGGCTGATGTTCACCCGCATGCTGACGGCTAGCACAAAGCTCAGCTGACACCTATGCCCTTAGAATAGGTTTGGCGCTCTGCACAGGGGTGAATTTCACCTGGCACAAGCCACAGTAGCAGAGCTGGGTCCACGGTACAAAATTATCTCACACCATGTGGTCCTTGAACATCAGCAGCATGACGAATTGGATGAGACTTCCAGCAAAGCTCCAGAACAGGGGACAGCAACTTCCAAAGCTAGGGAGGAAACCAGTTTTATTAAACTATAGCTCTCCACGCATGGCTTTTGTGACTTCTTTCCTTCTAACTTCCAATGAGTCACACATTATTGCAAAAATGGCTTTCTGAAATTCTGCTGAGAAAATTGCCCAGCGGGGCTCTGTTTAAACAAGGCAGAAAAAGCTTAAACAAGTGATAATGGGAAGCCCTCAGAGAGAAAATGAAATTGTGAGAATGAAACAACATTTCAAGTTGAACTGAGCCAAATATCCTCCACACATCCTTGGCAAATACTGTTTTACTGCTTCTACCCCTTCATTCTGCAAGTTAATTTACTTTTAAATGAAGACTGTATTTTATGTTACAATGAGGAGCCAGTGTTGAAAGTCCAGGTCTTAGGACAGCCCTCTTATCCACCCTCATAAATCTAGAGTTTACTGTTCTGGAAACGCTGCAGAAATAGCTCCTCTTTTGGCCAGTGGTATTTCTCTATTGCAAGGGAAATGGCTGTGCTTTCAGTCCCTGAATAATTATTTTAAATATTGAATCGGGAGCTTGTATCTAATCCCTCCTTTTTAGCTACCTGGAGCTCTCATAATAGCCTTTGTGATAGAAATCCCTGGAGTCGCAATCCCAGGTGATAACATCAGCTGAGGTGATGCCAATACCAAGCTCAATGGGCTGCTGACTTAGCCAGAAATAACTTATCCCAAAACAGGCAGATACGCAGGCATATCTGCTACTTGTGTTACCTCCACATACTCCACTGCTCTGGCAGTTGCTCAAACCCCACACTGATTCAGCTGTTCAGGGCAAAAGTGTTTTTAGTAAAAGTCCTGTCCACTGCCTGGGTACAGGATCTGAGACCAGTCGAATCAAGACTAGCCATTGTAGACAGATAAAATGGCAACTTTTTCTCCTTCTCCCCTTCACGAATGGGAGGAAAGTGCCAGAGAAAGACTTTCCAGCACCAACACTCACTGGCTATCGTTTATTGCCAATACATCTGACGGAGAATCTCTGTCTGGTAGCTGAAGATTCCTGGAGCCATGACCTAAGCAAGGCTGGGGCAAATCATTACAAGGACAGGAGTATGAGAGAGAGCCCGGATGCTTTAGGAAATTGTGGTGGTCACTCAGTAGGCAGTGCTTCTTGCCCTTAGTCAGTACTGAGCCAGTGCATCTCCATGGGGATTTTGGTGCAGTCTTTGGAAAAAGATATAAGATCTAGATCTTGCTGTCTATGGTCATTAAATCTCCTAAGGCACTTTTTACAAGGATAGGGACGTCACCCTCTGAGTCCTGGCCAGATTCTCACTTGGCCAATCACACTGCACGCCCCTAATCAGCCCTTCAGTTAGATAAGATGTTCTGTGCACCCTGCTCTGAACTATTCTGTAGTGTTGCTGTGTACTGTTAAACAGCTACTATGTTTCACCCCAGAGGTTGCACTTCAGTGGTAGGCAAAGTGATTCATAGATATGGTTTATCCAACTGCTTGCAAAGCTATTAATATGTACCTAGATAAAAGCCTTCTTATAAATGTAAGTTTATTACCATGATAAAAATACCAAGATAAAAAAGTAGTTACTAATGATGCAGTGATATTTACAGTACCTTAAGTAAATGATCACTATTGAGTAAATCCAGCAGCTCTTCCTCAAATTTTTGTAATGAAGGGTATAGATTGATGGACAGCTTATCCAAGTACCATGTGACTGATTTCATGAGGTGAGGTTTTCGAAAATAATCATCTGAAAAGACATCCAGCCATGTGTTACACTGCGCAGTCACCTAAGGAATGTAAAAATATCCAAAAATACAGCCTGGATATTCAATCCAATTCTCTGAGCAAAGCAGAGAACCCAGCTGAAATACGCGATACTCACATGGAACTCTCAATAATGAGCCCTCATCTTTCCACAGTCAAAATTAATAAACAAATGCTAACTGCAGGAGAAGTCTATTTTCTCCTTCAAAATGCCTCCAGCAACAAATTCTACGATTTACTCATTAAAAGAAAGTAGATTATAAAAGCAAAGGAACATCTGTTACCCCTTCAGCTTAGTTTTCTTTCATGTCTTATACTCTTCTCCAGCCAGAAAGAAAACTAGCTGTAATCCTCCTCTTCTTATTACATCTGCTGTTAACCATCCGGAGTCTAACACCCTAGGAAAGCCAACAAGTCAGCCCCATAATTTAACTGGTACCAAGTGGGGAAGACCCAAGTCCACAACAGATTTAATTATCCCTACACTCCAACTTGAGAGAGAGCTAAAGCATCACACAACAGCTTGAGGCGAAAAAGGTCAGCTTAACTCTGGCTATTGTATGTTCAAGTGCCAGGATGAGCTGCAATAGGCAGAGAGCACGTGCAGTTGTGTGTTCAAGGAAAGGACGATAGGGGAATACGTGACAGCCAAAACTACTGGGGGTGGAAGAATGAGCTCTTCTTGTTCCCTGGACTAGCCCCTTCCTGGGTTATTTACTTCTCCACCCAGCTGCATCACCTCTTTTTATGTGCATGTGGGCCATTCAGATCTCATGCACGAGGTCTCTACTTCCAAAAATGAAATCTAGGTTCCGATGCAGATCGGCCAACAAGCAAAGAACAGGATAAGGACGATGTAACCTGAATACAGCCCTTCCTCCCCCTCCCCCTTGCCATCTCTTGCCTGACCTATGTCGTTCTAGCAGGTCACTGTGTTACTGGAGAGTCTTCTTTAGCCCAAGGTACCCATTCATCTAGAGTACTCCCATGGAGGCTGGAAGCACACGGCGCAGAGACGCTCCAGGAATCCACACTGACTGCTTGCGGCTGCAAGTGTAATAAACACTCTGCTAAAAGAGTTTTGAGCCAGTGAGCAGTGAAGTAGTGGATGTGTTAGAGAACCTGTGGGAATTACTGAGCCACCTCCCTCAACTTCTCTGGCAGTAGCAGGAGGAAGGATCGCACTGCAGTTCCTTAACATATGCATGTGTCTTCCTATCTAGGTAACCCAGACCAGCAGCTACTATATTGTATAGAATTACATTTCACTTACTAAGGCTGCCTGGGGGAAAAATGCAAGAAAGAATAAACCCAACTCCACCACACTGCACTTGGAGAATTTGCACAGCTTAGAGTGACAACAGCAGATTTATAAAGTTTTGCAAGGCAGGGCTTGGAAGGAAAATTGAAACTGACTGACCCCTTGATCTACACTGTATTGGCTGGATTCTGCTAATAAGTAGAGAGAAAGCTAGGCTCAGTGATGATTAAAAGGCACAGGTTGAACCGAGAGTCACAGAGAGGGCATAAAATATGAAGATATGGAGAAGAAACAGTTAAAAATGGAACAGCCAGCCACTAGCATTCACAATTGTGACCACAACCTGTCCAAGCACCTAAGCAAACACACCATGGTTTCATACAAATGTAGAAATCCAGAGATCATTGTTAGATTAAATATGCAAATAGATAAATAATTAATCATTTATTTACGCATGAGTATTTCCATGGATCTCAGCACTGCAGGGTCCCAACAAGGCTACTATTTCCCAACTACTGCTGATATTATTTTAAGCTACATATAAATATCTCCTTCACTGCCCTGAGAGGGCTGGATTGTACCACTCTTACTCAACTTAGCGAGCATTTATTCACAGGAGTAGTTCCTCTCACTTCTAGTGCCCACAAGTTTTAGGGAAGGATATGTACAGTTTAGTCCACGGTGAACATCACCATGTATTTCCCATCAGACAAGCCTTCCAACTCTAAGATTCTATGATTCTATGGCAAATATTCTGAATTCCATCCATTTTATTTTAATCAGAGCTGAGTTGTTTTGTCTTGCCCTAAAAATACAAGAATAAGAAAGTTACAATGCCGATCACTGCTGAAGCTGTCAGTTATTCTATCTCAGCAGAAACTAGAGTGGGCTGCAAGTTTTGGAATGTTTGAGCAAAAATTAAGGGGTAGGAACACCTTCCTTAAGAGCTTTTTTCCACAGAAAGGCACCTGAATAAGATTTTATCCTCCTCCACACAACTCACAGTTGTGCATTAAACCTACACTATGTACTTAAAAGCAAAACTTGGAGTCTATAAAGTGCCTGACAATAGGATTCAATAATACAACATTTCAGGGCTAGCGTAGTGGTTAGTCAGAGCTGCAGGACTGTAAGGAATGAGGGAGTTCATAAATTAGTGCTAGTGAAGTTAGAATCTGCCTTAATTCGATTTTAGAGACCAAATATATCTGACTGGTTTCATATACTCTGTTATCTGAAGATTCAGTCTATCAAATTACAGGGTATGTTTTGTTTTAACTGCCCATTTTAAACCAATTTCAAGCATCCAGTTCCTTTATGTCCAGCTTCCAAATGGTATTTATTGCTTAGTGCTTTTGCTTAAGGCAGGGGAGGGGACAGTAGATGAAGAAGAGCTTGTTAACTTTTCAGAACAAAGCTTTTCTTGACAACAAAACAGCAAAAAATCACTAACACTGTTTTAGTTATTTCATTTTAAAAAGCCTACCAACATTACTAACTGAAAGCAAAGAGATTACAGGGAATAGACAGGCTGAACAGCTCCATGCTTTGGTATTTGTGGCAGGCTATTTGGTAATAACACTGTTACATTTATATTGAAGTCAGATGTTTATAAATCTCCCTGGCTAACAATTCAGGGCCCCCGTTCAGCCAGGCACCTAAGCACATGCCTTATTTTAATCCTGTAAGTAATCCCATGGAAGTCCTTTCTACCGCCTTTAGCATCTTGACTTTCAATTAATTTAACGTAATTCATTCATTCAGTGGGGCTACTCACACGCTTAAAGTTAGACACGCTTAAAGTTAAATACCGTGCGGACTTGGCGCCAGAGAACCATTGTTGCACTTATCACTGTCTTCCATCTGCAAACTGCTCCACTTTCCATTGCTAGCAGAAATCATGGATATCCCAGGCAGGCTGCAGCTGATCAAACACTGGTTTATGAAGGCTGAAGACTGCATGAATGTGACTGCAAGAGGCTGTGTATTGCTAACTGTGTGGCCATGGTACTGGGGGCGCTGTACGGAACTCAGCTGGACTTTCCCTTCCAGAAGAAGACTGAATCTCAGGAGGATGGATGGAGATTGTGCATTGGCAAGAGACATATGCAAGCCAGACACAGGATGGAAGAAGATCTCACTCGGGGGAGTGAATACAATGTGGTGTCACAATTAACATACTCAGTCAGGCCAATGAACATCTGGCTAGAACACATCGACTCAACGCACCCAGGAGTACAGCTGAGCTGTACATAAGTGATCAGCGGAGAGGCACGGCCCCAGTTGATCAACTGGTGTCTTGAAGGAGGATGCGGAATGCATTTCCTTATCACCGAGCAAAGACCCATTCTTCCTCTGCATGGTGGTTAGCATCCATTTCCCCTGCCACGTTGTTTTTCCCTAAATCAGTCCCTCACGTATACAGGGTAGGTACAAGGAGGAGCAGGAAGCAGCGAGCCAGATTTTCCCCCACAAAGTACCTCTCAGACTGTACTGGCTTTATTGTTTGTTCTGCAAGTTGTTGGACAGATAACTGAATTTGCAAGTAAAACGCAGCAGACAAACTGGGAAGGCTTTATGTGACTGTAATGCCTAAAACACAGTTTCCCTCATCTGCCACAAGATGGGACTGAAGCTCTGCAGCTGGAGGCAGATCTCAATGTATAAGGATACTGGGATAGACACTGAGGAAATCATCTGAAGATGCAGGAAAATGCCGTCTCCTTGCTGGCAAGAGCAAGGAGCTCCAAAGTCTGGAACAATGGGTGAGAATGGAAAAGAAAATCCTTTAGAGACAGACTTTATGAAGACTGGCACCACTCCAGCTTTTTAGATTACTAGCTATTTACCAGCCACAGTTAATGCACTTGGCATCTCCAGGGCTGTATTATTGAAACCATGTGACTGTCAAGCTCTGCATGTGGTGGCTGTGGTTCTAACAATGTTGGGGGCTCATTTGCTCTGGAGACCTCACAGTTTTTGATAACATGATGGCTGTGTCCTCAAAGAGAGGCATCCATGGGCGTTATTATGAAAAGAGTTTTCTGAGCAGAGGGAGTCACCATTGAAGAACTGATGAACTTGTCTTTATCCCTTAACTTTTCAGAATCCCACGGGTTTAGCCAGCAAGCCACCACTGCCTTGAGTTGCAAAGCACTGAAAATTCATAAGGATTAGTAAGGCTTCAGTGAATTGGAATCATATCCCTCTGCCTTTGCCAAATCTTCACTTATTCAGAACAACGCCATGAACAAGGATAACTTTGATACAAGCTGTAAAGACCTCTCCTAAGACGCCACTGACTGACTACTTAAAGTGTCCATCATTCATTCATAGCAGTTTCCTAGGAAGAGAAGTAATTAGCAAAAAAGGGGAATAGAGTTAAATGATTTTGTGTCACCTTTAAGGACAAAAGATACAAACTGTTGTGATTACTTTTCTATGAAAGAGAAAAAGTCCAAAGAATGTACAAAATACTTCCAAGATATTTAACTTCAAGGAAACATTATAACTAAAGAGAAGGAATTAGAGTCTGAAACCAGAAAGGAATAGTTTAAGTTAGACATCAGGAAACTTTTTTTTTTTTTTTAAACAATATGAGCAAGTTGCTTGTTCCACAAGCACAATTCAGAAATGTTAAGGCACAAAGGGACCATTATGATCATCTAAACTGACTACCTTCATAACACAGGCCAAAGAACCTCACCCACTAATTCTGCATCAAGCCTAGAACTTTGGTTGGAACTAGAGTATATATTTTAGAAAGACAACCAGTCTTGGTTTAAAGACTGTAAGTGATGGAAAATGTATCACATCCCTGGGAATCCGTGTTATTACAACAGTTAATTACAACCACTAACATTCCATGAATGGGGTAGCTTGTCCTTTGAAATCTCAGGTTCAGACAGTGACCCCAGTCCCATTATTGTTCTTCTGGTCCTTTTAGTCAGGAATCTGTAGAAGCAAAACTCAGCGTGCTGCCTGGGAACAAGGATGTTATTTAAAAACCATGTTAAAATAAGCAAAGTCGTCATTTGCATTTACGTCATATTGCTGGGTAGCTGGATATTCCCCTGAGGTCCCAGATTAGCACAGATTAATATGCCTGAGCTCTTGGGTGGGCAGAGTGAGTGTTAGACTACAAGATAGTTTTTTTTCTTTTTTCCCCCAAAGAAGTAGTTATTCTCTTCAAAGTTTCACAGGGGAGTTTCTCTTAAATTCAAATTGTTTTAAACTACATATTTCTTTGCTACTGTAAATATTTATAAGAATTATATAGTTCTTCTTCAAGGCACTGGAGAGCCGGGTAGGGTTCACTGTCAAATGGTCAAGCTTATTCAGCTCCTGTTGGATGTTTAAGGCTTTAAGAAATGAGATCATTTACGAAAAGGGAATGAATGGCTAGCTACTATTGCTAGCCCTTTATTTTATCTTAATTTACCCCTTTGGCACTTTTTTCACCAAACCATTTCATCCCCTCTTTCTCCAGTACAAATTGAGGTATGTCTCCGACAATTTATACTCGGTGCTTTAATCTGCTCTCCTGGCATTTATTCCATATATTTAATACCCTTTGCATGAAGCAATTTAAACCAAATTCCTCATTGACTCCTTCGTGCCTTCTCTTCATTATTATTATTTATGTGCACTGCAGTAGCACCGAGGGGCCTCATACACTGTGCTAAGTGCAGTCTCTGGAAGAAATATATGACTCCAGCCTTCTCAAAATAATACTACAGAGGATGACAATTTCTCTACTACTCTGATGTGACACATTGATGAGGGAGGGAATATGTCTACAGGTGAAGGCTGGAGACCGGAAACAGGGAACATTAGGTTTTAATTCCTCCTCTGCCACTGACTCATTGGCAATCACTTCTCTTATCTAACACTTCAATTTACCCAGCTAAAACTGAGAATAGTGATATTTACCTATTTCATAGTGATATGAGTCTCAGCTAATTAGCATTCATAATATGCTTTGAAATCCTCTGATGAAAGGTGTGACATACATTCCAAAAATAATAATTTTTTGTCATATCCACAATTGGACTTGCTTTCCCTTTTCCTCTAGATTCATTTTAGAGGTCTCTGTGCTATCATTTAAAACACACTAGGACAAACTTATCCCTAAGTGTTGTTCCCATGACTTCAGAGCTGATTCACCAGGGATGAGATTAGCCCCGAGTTAGGTCATTTATCCAGCACACCCTCATGCTTTCATTCTCTCTGTGGAGGGGACAGATGCTGGCAGAAGATACATTCCCAGAAATGGCACCTGATGCCTTGGCAGGCTGCACAAGCAGTCATGTGGATATTACGTCTGGAGCTGATATATGTTTAGGCTGTTGACGGGCTTTTTTCGGCTTCTGGACAGCATATTCTGTTAAACATGTTTACACCTCTTTGACTTTGCAGTATTAATGGGTTGTAATACATGATTATATCAATCCATATGACTGACTCACATGGCCACCTGAGTTTTCAACTGAGTTTTTGCCATTTCTCTCTCAAAAATTTCCCGTGACTGATCTTACCCTCTTACTATGCTCGCTTCCCTCCCCATTCAAAGAACAGGCAGAGCAGTTTGCTTTATTTTCTTTTGTGCCATACTCAGTGGCTTTTCAGGAAGGCTAATGCCAAAGAGGTGAGTCTTAAAAGATTTCCCTGAAAGACATCAGACTTTCATCCTCAGCTCCTGGGGCAGGGGGTCCTCAGCACCTTGGCTTGCTGCTGAAAGGTTCTGTTGCCAGTCCTACTATCATCAGCCTCTCGAGTGAGCTTTCCTTCATCCCCGAGGAGATCTCTTTGGGTATACATTTGTTTCAGTAGAATGCCCACTCCAGTTTCCATCCTAGAGCAGCTGGTCTCTGTGCTGCATCATTCACTGCCTCCTTGCCAATCTCTGCTCTGTTTGTCAGTACAGATCCGCAAAAGCAAGATGCAAAAACTGAGAACCAACCCCCAAAAAAGGAAACTAAACGCCTATGGACATTAATAACGAAGGTGTCTTTTACCTAAAGGCCTATTCTGAAATCCTCACTCACCTAAACAGTCCCACTTGTTAACAGAACTATTTCCATAATGAAGGATGCAAGACAACCCTTTATGTGCTCATGGGAGCTGCCTTCACTCCCAGCCCTTGGATCCACACCGGGGAAAATCCGGCCAGGCAGTGGAGGCCCGGCAATGGAGGACATTGCTTTAAAATCTAGCATTAAACATAAGATCTTGTTGTAAAATCATGAATAACTCAGGTACACTGCAAACCATTAGGTCTGATTTTTTTGCCAATGATTTCCCCATATAACTCATAATAAAATAATATAACTTAGCCCAATAAAACCAGCACAGGCTCTGCCTTGCTCAAACAGGCATCAGCAACCCAAGCAGAAGTTGGTTCGTAAAAAACTGGCTAGGCAGTTCCAATGTTCAATCAGCAAACTATAAATTATTATTGCAGTGTCTCTATTTACAAGCAACGGAAACACTGCAGCAGTGAGACATGAATAATTGATCATGCTGTTTGTGAGCAGGCTCTGCTACCACAGGCAAAGCAGAGCTAATGTTCCCTGCAGCTAGAGGGAGGCAGCACAAAAACAAGTCCAGCAGGAACACATGCTGCCTGTCTGGCGTGGGGTTACGGTGCTGGGCCACGCTCACTCCCTTCGCTGCGGAGATTCCAGAGGCGTTAACAGAAGGAGAAACTAGATCGTCACTACATGTAAACTCTTATTGATGGTGTGTCAGCCTCCATTCTGACAACTGGCAGACCCAAGGGACTGAAACTGGCTCGAATTATCTCCCCCAGACACCTTGATGTGGATCTCCACTCGCAACCCCCTTCCTGCATGGCAGGAGGCGGGCTCAGCTGCTAACATGACACCATCCCCTGGGCCACATGAAGGCTGGTCTGCATAGGGGAAGCAGGGTAGGGGGAGAGTGGGCAAGGCAGAAATAAAACTGCACGCAGTCCCACCCTCCCACCTCATGGGGCTTAGGGAAAAAAGAGAGGCCAGGGTTCTATTACCTTTTCTGCAGCACCCCAGTCTGCAGGGCCCAGGCACCGGAGTGGCCAGGAGGGTCCAAAGGAGTCGTGCTGTGGGGAGTACACACAAGGGATACTATGCAAGATGTGGGGTAGAGACGCATAGCTCTGAGCACCTGGCTCTGACCTCCCAAAGCACCTGCAGGATCCATTGAGTTTGGCTGCACCCCTTGGCCTACCCGGGGGGGGGGAGGGAAGCCCCAGTCCCAACCCCCAGAACAAGAGGCATTGTGGGAAGGGATCCCACTTATCCGGGGACGGTCCAGGCCTTCATTATCATGTGTCAACGACAATAAAATCTTCCCAACCACTCTGCAGTTTGGCGTTTTATAAGGGGATGCTCCCTAATCTCCTCATTTACTGGAGAGAGGCTGCAAATTATGAAGACGTAGGACACTGTGTACACAAAGCTCCATACCCTGCTGCTGCCGCCTTTCAGAATGGCAAAACGTAACGTGACCAGAAAAATCCACCTTCAGTTTAAAAACCACCAGAAACCCCAAGGCAACATTCCCTGGAGAGGTGACAAAGGGTGCCGGGGAGCCGGAACGACACACTAGCCTGCAAGTTGTTTTATTTGCCATCAAAAAGGTTTGTTGCGTCTCAGCAAAAAGCTGAGTCCTAGTGACTGTTGCTCTGGCGGCCATTGAGAGACAGAGTTTATGTGAAAATCCTGCTTCTCATGTTTCTTTCTCAGCGGTGGCACCACTGTGGCTTTTTTGTGGGGTGAACACAACATTCTAACGGCTAAATTTCTCATGTATAATCCCTAATTATTGGCACTTAAACAACAGCAGCACATACTGTGCTTCACACACTCTGTGCTGTAGGCACTGCTTGCATCTATTCAATACCTTGGCAACTGATGTGCTGCGTTAGCGGAGGAAAGCAAACGTACGTGTAATAAGGCCGCATTCACCTTGAAATCCCTTCCCACGGAAAACTCTCAGATGAGCACATTATACGCCATGCACCAAATTCTCTAAATCATGTCCCCTTGAAAAACACTCCTCTTTATTTAACTGCACCTAGCCCACTTTTCTAGCTGGACTTAGCATCCGCCTCCCCTTCCAAGTAACCGTATGGGGGTGGAGAAAACAGTAACGTTTCCCTGCTGGTTTCCCTTATGCCTCCTGTGCTGCTAGCATTCCTCAGTGCACCAAGGCAATGTATGCCTTTGTCCGTTTGGGTGTGCCAGGCATTTCTTGTGCCCCACATCTGGCACCTGGTGTATTGAGCAGGAGCAAACCAGCTGTGTTGTAGCGAGAAGCAGCTAGTGCACTTGGCAGCTCTAGTTTGACACAAACCGCAACAGAAGATGTGCGTAACCTTAAAATCAGTGGGTCTGACCCTCCTCTGGCTCACATCAGCATGAGTTCATTGGCCTTCAGGAAGCTGCTCCCACTTTGTGAAGGTGCAATGGCAGGGAAAATAAGGCCCTATAAATAAATACATTTGTACTCTGCAATACTTCCTGGGCACCAGATGTTCTGCAATAATCCCTCCCCCAGTCCCTTCCGCATCCTCTTCCCTTCTCAGTTAGCCTTCCCTCCATTCCCACAGCCACTCTCCTGCTCCTTGATGAGGGGACTGGAGGCTGATTCTTCTCTTCCCATCGAACAATGACCACAGTGGTAGGTGTGTGTTTCAGATCTCCCTCCTCCTGCAGGTAATGACTGATGGGTGGAAAAGGCATGAGGCTTTCTCAGAGAGCTCACAGGGATCAGCTTTGCTAGGAAGATAAAGTCCAGCTAAACCCCCAGAAGCTGGCAGGCCAAGGCCATAATAATACAAATGCACACAAATATTTAAGCGGGCAGAGTCTGGGATAACTCATGAACACCATAGCTTGGTGCTCTGCCAACCTTATTGTCCTGTAGTGTGATTTACACAGGCAGGAATCAGAATGAAAGGATCCCTTACTTGTTTCTCCATGTGTTAGTAGCAAGCCAGGAATTTTCTGCAGCCCAGACACCAGCATGTTCTCAGGAAAAAGGTGATACACGGTCTTCAGGGGCGGGTGTGACTTTACGGTGTACTGAAGGTGAGTGTTCTCTATCGCCGTCATGTATTTATTCTCTAAAGAGGGGAAAACATTATGTAATGTCTGAAAACACAGAGAGACAGACTTACGATGGTGCTATCCGTTGGAGGAAGTGACCCAGTGAAGATATCAATAAATGCCAACTTTATCAGCAAGGCAAAACCTGTTTTTAAAAAGTCTGTTTTCTTCAAATCAGCATTAAATGTAATTAATTTTCATACTTAGTGTTGTTGGGAGTTCTGGGCTTACAAATCCTCACACTGAAACTTCAGGGTAAATGAAAACAATGCATGGGCTCTGGGAGATTATGATTAAGAAATTTAAAATTACTTGGATCTTCTCTTGCTCAGCTGTGAAGGAGTAAGAAGAAAATCCTTCCCTTCTTCGACAGCACTGTAACTAAATGCTCTTGTTTAGGTTGCTCCATTATCGTGTGTGTTTTATGCAAGTCCCCACCTAGACATATCTTCAAAAGACTAGCATTTGAGTCCAATTCGGAAAAGAATGGGGCCTGCACACATTATGATGCACCCCAAATCAGCTATTTCTGTGCCATTTTCATTCACAGTAATAGGCAAGATCTTAATCCATAATAGCTGGCTAGAGCAAGACTCCCTGGGACCCTTGTTTTTAGTTAAACTTCCCTATACTTCTTGTGCCAGCTTTGCTCCCTCTAAGCAGCAAATCATGAGATGGGAAACAGTGAAACTACATCTCTTGCAATTTAATTCCATGCATTCAGAAGGGCAACCCTATTATCTTTGTCCTGTACATCTTTTTATCATGAGTGATTCGTTCTGATGGGAACACATTGTGGTGGAGGTTCAGTTTCCCCTCTGGAGCTGAAATGCAGGAATCAGTGTTACATACCCTGACACGCTGCATCTCCCAAGTGCTTTCAGAATTCTAACAATCATCTTTGCTCTCAAACTGCTACAAGATTTTGCTTCTCATGGGCTTCTCTCACTGAACGTTACGACAGCACCCACGTAAACGGGAAAAACAAGTGCTTTCTTTGAAAAAAACAAGCTAATTCCTTCCTAGGTGATACACTGCCTCTAGTGGCTGGGATCATAAGCATTTGGAAAGGAATATTATTCACATGCAGGTTATTCCTCTGAAATAAACACAAGCAACCTTCTCCGTGCAAGGCTTCAATACTCAGATGACAGACAGCTTTCTAATGGACTGCCACAGCTGAACTAGTGTTCATCTTTTTTCAGACATCATTACTGACCAGCGTCACTGGGCAATCACAAACCCATTTCTGTCCCTTACCATTGAGGCTCAGTCCCTGCATTAGTGGAAACATGTTTGCTTTGTTTGCTAGTACAGAGAGCATTGTTTTCCTTGCTAAGAAAAAAACACTCTCTAGAAGTGACCTTCCACAAAGACCCCCATCCTGGGCAAAAGATGCTACTCAGCTCCTAAATCAGGAAAACAAATCTGACAAGTCTTTTGTGGAGCAGCAACCAAACCTGAGCTGCTAAGTTTTGTTTCAGTTACATTTTGCTTTTGAAAGCAACTTTAAATCTATACCTTAGCCCACTTCCTTTGAGCAAACTGTAAAATAAGTTACTTGAAATTTGCTAAAACTGTTCAGTATATTTCTCTGAATGGTCAGTTGTAGAGGTGGGCCAAAGTCTTAGTGACATATCCAAATTCAAATTCCCCACATTTTGACAACCTGGGTAAGTTCAGTTAAATGGGACCGAGAACCAAACATCTCCTGCATGTGAATCTGCAAAATAAAAACCTACCAAACAATGTTTTGCAAAATTAAAATTATCCCTGGTTTAACCTGTTCTGATTATTTGTACATGTTTTCCCCAGTTTCTAGCAGCAGATATTGTAGTCACGCTGTCATCATTAATATCCCATTACTGTAAGTCCCCCTACCCCCTTCCAATCCCTGATATTTGAAAAAGGAAAGCATGTGTCTGACTAGAACACTAGGAGGCAGAAATCCAATGCAAATTTTTCCACTGATTCTAATGGGCACTGGATTGGACCCTTCATCTCTGCAAACAGGAAAACAGCCTGGTGGAAAGATGCAGGGCCCTGGAGAGCTTGTGAAAAGACTGGTTTTTAAAACCAAAACTGGTGAAAGAGCAACTGAACCTGCTTCCTCTGTTGGGATAACCCGAACGGTTCTCAGGGCAATCAACCACCGCCCAGCTATGCTACAGTTCATGTAGCAAATTCAGTGCCAACCTTCAGGAAAACAGTTCACAAAGGGAAAAGGGCCAGGCATGTTCAGAAGGACAAGGTCCTTGTTACATGCTTTGCAAGGCAGCTTGCTCTTATATTTAATATTTTATAATGCACTACTCCTGCTCTGTGGGCTGTGTTCAATCAATACATATATATAAATAATTGAAGCCCATTTGTGTTTAACTGTTGTGTCAGATTTTCTTGCCAGTATCCACAGAGGAACCTTTTCCATACATTGCCCATCTTTTTCCTCTCCCTGCCTGTACAAATATCCAGTCTGGGCCTGATTGATCCAATCAGCTGAGTGCTGGACTCCACCAAGAACATCTAGCACTGTCTCTTACTGGGAATTAGATACACCCCAATGGTACATAGAACTAATGGGACCACTGACGCATGGTCTTTCTCCAGCTCACGCAGGACATCTGGCACCAGAAAGGACAGATTTTCCTGTGCCTGGGAAATGAGCTCACAAAGAATCCTTTCTTCTTCCTTCAGGATTGCTTTCTGCTGAGTGTTAGCTATTCCCGTTTTCAGTCTGGTTCTTTTCAGCTTAAATATTGGGGTGTCTCACCTCAATGTCTCTGTAGCAAATGCTGCCCACTGCCAGGTAAGAGACAGATTCAAATCCTGGGCTTACCCTTTCATTCTCCTGGATGTGCTGTGGATGTGGCATACTAAGAGAATGCCTCGTGCCCAACAGCTGACTCATGGGCGATCTAGGAGCTCAGTAGGTGAGCCATTGATTGGCCACCCCTGCTTGGAGCTGCTATGGTGAAGGATTAAATATGAGAGGGAGACATGGAGAATCCTCCATTGCAGACTAGAAAATGCAAACAGAGGTGAATTTGCGTGGCAGGGGCACCAAGATAGATAGATACAAACTCACTGCCATGCAAAATAAGTAGAAACCTGTTAAAGGCTGGGATGGGGTTTTGGTGGGCAGATTGTTTTTAGGTTTAATAAAGAAAAAATATTTTCTTAGCATAAATGCAATGGAAGGGACTTCTCTGCATACACTGTGCTCTGGGCTCATTCTTCCTTCCACAGCAGCTGCGTCAAGGATATTATTTGCTTGTTGAGAACTGACAGTGTTCTTGGTTCTGTGCAAGACCCTAAATGCAGAGTCCATGCCTCAAAGAGCTTACAGTCTAAGGCCCTGATCCTTAAGGCAGAGACTCACATCCATGGTTAACTTTATTCACTTCAAGTATAGCCAACAGGACTACTCACGTGCGTTGAGCCCGTGTGAAAGTCTTTGCAGGGTCAGGGCTTAGCAAACGGATGTGCCATCAGGGGATGGGATTTGATCTATGCACCAGAAATTATGCCCCTTTTTTTCCTTACACCCTAACCACTGGCCACTGCATGAACAACAACCATTGACAACAATGTTGTAGAGCACATTGTGACAGCTAGGGCTACCAGCAGCCTCAGCGGACAGCCTCAGATTGCTTCCTACCCCACTGACCATGAGCAATAACTGGCCATGGCCTTGAATCGCCTGGCCCACAGCACAGGGGCATCTCAGAACAACCCTCCAGCACCCTTTTCTTCTGCTTAATTTTGTGCAGCTAACCCTGAACCTGAGCAGCCAAAAGCATCACATGCTAAGACAAAAAACAGCATATGCTACACTGAGCAAACAAATAAGCAGACAGATTACTGACTAGCACGGGAAGGAAGTCAAGTAGTAAGTAGTGTCTCCTGTCTGCTTACGTTCGATAGGGTCCTGGAGGAGTGGATGCAGGAGCGCTCGCGGCGTCCCATGATACAGCTTGAGCCTAGAATCAAAGAGGAGCACAAACCAAACACATGAGCACCACTTGCAAATTCAGCAGCTGCCCTCACCCAACCTGCCACCTCAGGCCTGTTGCTGAGGTGAATAAAGGCCCAGCCCCAAAACGCCAGGGCAGCGGTAGTCCAAGCAATCTTCATCTATGTAGCCAAGAGTGGAAAAAGCCCAACCATATACCCATTTAAAGCACGTACATGAGCCCAATGAGCAGTGTATCCTTCTAAACTTCAGTTCTCCCCATTTTAGAGATGCGGAACTGAGGCACAGAGAGACTAAGTGATTTGCCAAAGTTCATGCAGGAAGTCTGTGGTGGAGCAGGGTCTCCAAGTCCCAGGCTAGCAGCCTAACCACTGGACCACCCTTCCTTTCCAAAGGGAGAGCAATAATTTCATGTTGACCCAGAAACCGGATCCCATTTCGTGAAACGCTACAGCAACTCCCAAGTCCCACTGTCCCTTGTAGCCGGCGCCACCTACCCTCCGTCCTTTGCGGCCACATCTGCTGGGTCCGACTTGCTGTTGAATAGGTGCAGAATTCCAAACCCGCAAGATAGATCCTGGCGGGTCCCCTCTCGCCTCTTGACGGCAGCCACCACTTCCACCACCACAGCGATGCCGGGATGGCTTAAAGATGTGTGAAAATAGATGGTCTGGGCAGAGGGGAGGGGAAAGAACATTGCAGATTTTAGACCTGAGAGGGGTAGCTATTAGCAGCTTAATTTATGTGGCAGCTAGAGAGTAAGGTCCAGGTATAGTCCATGAATATTCAGAAAAACATGCAGACGTGAAATGTAGCTGTCTGGGGAAAAAGCCTCCAATGGGAACTGAGAGAACCACCACTGCTGGAAAATTTAAATCCAGGGAGGATGCTGGTAGATAGCAAATGATCTACATGGACTGGGAGGTTATCGAACAGTAATTTTTCATCTCTCACAGACCGTGTCACTGGGGCACATTTTTAAAAGGGATCCGACTAGAAAGTGTAGAGTTCTTGGGGTCCGTTAACCAAGGGGACTTGGCCTTCTTATGTCTGTGCAATGCCTCGCATATTTTGGGTGCCACTGTCATAAAAAAATAAATAACCTTCAGGTCAGGTGGATTCCCTCCTACGAAGAATTAGCAGAGGAGCTGGAACAGAAAGTGTTAGTGTCTATTCTCACTGCCTGGAGAGTCAGTGCCATGCCTCCGAATGCCCTGACCTCTCCAATGTAGATCCAGGATGTGGCCACCTTGAGGCTATTGACCCTGGAGAACTGGCTGGAGAATGACCCTGAAAGTCATCCAGAAACTAGAGTTGATTCAACAGACAGGAGCCTGCTGGGAGCACATCAAACCATCCCCCACACTCTGCATGGGTGATACCAGTACTGGGCTCTACTTTTAAAGCTCTATGCAGTCTTGTATTCAGCTTCTCATTACATCCTTCTTAACTGCCTTTGAGAGGACACTAAGATTGCTGGCAGGCAGGGTTCATGCTCAGTTGGGAGCGGGGAAAGCATTCCAGTGGAAGTGCCCTCAGGTGCAGAATTCCCAGCTGTCAAAGATCCAGCAGTGCTCGAATCTCCCTCCCTCGGTGAGCACTCTCCTGAGCTGCAGAAATGGCCCTGCTTGCAGGTTCCAGGAATGGTACCACCGAGTCCTCACACCTCAGCACTAATACGGTCCCGGGAAGAGAGGATTTGTGTACTTCTCTCCTACGGAATCCTGCTAAGGGGTGAGAGTGTTGCATGGGAACGGCACCTAGGAGCAACCCTGCCTCTCTCACATTACAGGTGACATTTCACCAGCTTCCATTGAGACATTTAGGGCTAAAGCTAGTAAATGTCACAAAGCCTGAGAATGAAAAACATTGTTAAAATGGCCCGTTTCCCAACCAATATGGATCAGTTATTTATAAGCTGCAAACGCCATAAAAGTACGGTTCAAATGTTTCAGTTGACCTGAAGATATGTGAGTTCTAGGCTAGAAAAAGCAAAGTGACTGAAAAAATCTAAGGCCTATCATGACTTTCACCTCTACTGATGTGAAAGGGAGTCATCCATGAGGATAGAGTAGGATATGGACCTGAGAGTAGAGGGGTGGGGGGAATGTTTGCCAGTGACATGACTGAAAGCCAGGTTAATCCTATTAAACAGTCATTATCATGGTGTCACAGAGAAAACAGTTACTGCAATCGCAGACTGTCAGGAAGGGATAACAAAGAAAGGCATTAAAACACCATCCCAGAGAAATAAATCGTTATTCTATTAACTTTTATTGCAAAATGATGAAATAATGACCACTATCTGCTGACAGGTGGCTGGACAGAGGGAGAATTATGCATTGATTTGCAAAGAATCAGGAAGCTGTTAAAGTGGGTAGGTTATAAAACTAAGTTTACCATTGTCTCCTTAAATGCTAATAAAAGTTTTACTAACATGCTCCTCTGCTTTAAACTCTGCTATAAAGCAGAAATAATCTTCCCAATTAGGGGTCACCTTGAGATCATCACACTTGAACTCTCTGGAGCTCTCTTTTTTTCCCTTTCCACTTCCTTGCAGAGAATTAAACTATGCTCAGTTCTTTGGTTAATAAATTTCTAGAGGGCAATCTGTGCCAGAGAAAAAGCTTGGGAGACTTTTTCTCATGTAGCCAAGAGAGGAACTTAGGGCCTGATTCTCCTCTTGTTCACTTCAATATAAATCAGGAGTCACTCCACTGCAGAATTACACCTGTGTTCTAGGAGAATCAGGCCCTGAATTCCTGAAGGGGAGATGATAAAATGTGGACAGTTCATTAATATGTACACCATGGACCTGTTACACTGGAAGCCAATTGAAAAACTTCTATAGACTCCCCTGGGCTGTTGATCAGGTCCTCTGTTATTGCTCTAGATACAAATTAAATATCACTTGTATGGTTTATTTCAGTCAGTATTTTGTACCTCGTTGCATTTGTAATGTCAACAGGAAACTGCATGTCATTCACAAAGATCAGAAATGTGTCCCAATCCACCATTGAGAAGACTGGCATCAGTCTGTGTACAGCTTTACACCAGTATTGTATTTGTTTCTAGCTAAAATATACTTCTCGAAAGTGAAGACAATTACAATTGTTTACTGAGCAATAGTTAGAAACAAGAGCTGATGGGCTATCCTGGGGGAAAATAATTAAATAAACTTGGAAATATGAAATTTGTATTCATCAGTTAGAATTACATGATTAGAAAATTCAAATCAGGCTCAGCAAATTATCTGTAAAGGATTCATTCTTGTGACAGAATAGATGATATTTTAATTCACATTACCATCACTGCTTATCTATATTTGACAGTTACACTCCATGACGGGATAAACAGATTTATAAATCATTTAAACACACTCTATTCTAATGCTTTGATCTCACATACACAGAGAGGCCATTTAGCCCTCATACCATGCTTTCAATTTTCATCAGGAGTAGCATAATCTAAAGTATGCACCAGATGACATGCTTTCTCTGAGAAGTTCAGAAATCTTCAGCTAACTTCCTTGCAGATATTTATGACTTCTTGAATGCCAGGTGTTAGCTCACCTCACCTCATCTTGTAGGAATCATTAGCCCTGCTCCTGTTTGTGAATAAAGATGCAATTTAAGAAGCAAACCACTTCTTTTCAAAGCCAACGGTATCAGAATAACCCCGGGACATATTAAACACTACGTCACCAGCACAGCAGTGTTTCCCTTTCATATTGTCTGTTTTGCAACGCTCTTTTGCTCCTACATCTCAGCCCTGTTCTTTCTCCCAGAGCTTGCAAAAAACCCACACACACTAACGGACATGGAATCTGCTACTAATCACAATGAACTGCACCACAGACCGCTCTCATGTACCACTCTGGGTATTGGTAACGTCTCACAAACACCTCCACTGATCACACCGACTGCTAAAGACAATGGGCAACTTGTTCAGCTTCCCAACCGCCCTCCATTTTCTTCCCTTCCTTTACAACGCACCACCCCCCTTTGTCAGAGGTGATTAGCAGGCACTGAACTAGAATCTTCCTCAGCTCGCAGAGTCACAGATGTTAAATGCAGCGAGAGGAGGGGCACAGGTGCCACGGGGGAGCCCCAGGCTGAAGGACTCAGGATGAGAGAGCTCTGATCAATTACGGACTGAGCGCCTCTCTGTTCTGCAGCTGGACTAAGTCTGCACATTGGATTACATAGGTTGATAATGAGCCTTTAAACCACGCTGCTTCCATATCTCTCTGCTCTCCTGCATTAGCATCTCCAACAACTTCTCCTCCTCCTCCTCTCACTGCTTTCTCTCAGGGGTTCCCTCCTTCTATCCCCCTGCACTTGCACCTTAGGTGACCTCATTCACTACCAGGGTTTCAAACAGATCTACTGATGTGTCCCAGCTTCTCCACTTCCATCCAGTCAAGGATCTCCACTGGTATGGGTCCCACTGCTGTCTACGGCCTGATACAGGAGAGAACAGCTCAAGGTGACCCCTGCACAGTTCCACTGAATTCACTAGGACTCCACAGGGCTGCATTTGCAGTTATGGCCTTATACATAGCAGAGGAAATTAACCCTGACCATAAATCCACTGCAGCCAATGCAGTTACCCCTGGGATGAAGTCACTCTGTTATGTCAAGCGTAACTCCTTGTGGCAGATCCTCAGCCGGTGTAAATTGTCTGAGCTCCACTGATGTCACTGGAGCTCTGACAATTTACTCTCGGTGAGGATCTGCTCTATCTTTCCTCTAAAACCCACTCCTCTCCTGCCTGCCTTTGTTATCAGTGACAGCTCCACTGTCCCCCGGGCTCCCAACTCCAATGCTACCATCAGTGACTTTCTAGCCTTCTTCCCCAAATCCAGATGCTCATAAAAGTATGTAAACCCTGGACGGAGGCTAGATTTGTCCTTTTCTCCCTGCTTAAAAACCTGGGAAATTAAATGCAACATTAACTAAATAAATGAAGCATTAATGCAATACTAAAATTGTGAAATCAAGCACTTAAAAGTCAGGTAATTCAGAAATTTAAGGTGCTAGCCACAATGTTAATTGGATCACATGACATCTGTGTAGTATTTTCTACTGTGGTTTAATGTAGGTTATTCCTAAAAATGTATGATTTCACATATCATTGTGCATTATTTATACATACTGTAAAGTATACAGGATGTGCAATATAGTTTACTTAATGCTTTGGGGAAAATTTAAATTTTAAGACCTTCCTTATATTAGAGTGCTGGATTTCACAACCATAAAGTTGAATAAAAATTATTATTTTGCATTTAATTAATGAATTGCATAAAGCACACACACACACCTACCTAGAATTCATAAATGCAATTTAGTTTACAGCCTTCAGATGTTTACAAAGAGAAAGTGTGCCCGAATCTGCTAGTGCATGAAATGCTGTTGTTTATCTCTATGTATTGCAGTTTGTCATACAGTTACATTTTTAAATTTAAAAAAAAATCAACACACTGAGTTGATTAATTATTAAAACACCCAGGGAAGTAACATGTCTGCCAATAATATAACTAAATCTAATGCTGATGATACTCTCTTTTAAATAAAGAAAATTAGAGCCTTTAATCTATGTGACACTGCACTCTGGGCAATATTTACCATTAGGATTGGAAAACAAATATAATTAGCCACACCAGGAAAAAGGATGCCAAATCTCATCTCAGATCAGTGCCCATAACAGACAGATGTATATTCTCCTTTGCTTTCATATTTGTACAAACACAACAATTAGTCAGAGTCAGACAATCAGATTGTTATGCTATTTGTGTCTTTAAAAGTACGCCCTAAGGTATTTTCCAAGTTTTTATCCCATATATAAGTGGGGAAAAATTCTCTTTAGTTGATTAAACTTGTACAAAACCCTGTTTTTATGAATTACAAATGTCAAGGTAATGAGAGGAAACTGCTATGCTTGAAGGATGTTGTTAATTTACTTGCAAATTCATTTTCATTCCTAGAGTAGCACTGCCCTCTACTGTCTGATCTCTAACATAATACAAGATGAAACTGGAAATTATTAACTATGCAGTGTTGTAGCGGTGTTGGTCCCAGAATATTAGAGAGACAAGGTGGGTGAGATAATATCTTTTATTGCACCAACTTCAGAAGTTGGTCCAATAAAATATATTACCTCACCCACCTTGTCTCTCTAATCATTAACTATGCCCATTACCAAAAATCAGGATGAACAAAAGGCCTGAGTTTTGCATTGAAATTCAAATTGATTTGACATAATAGAGGCATAATTGTATCCTAATGAGACATCTGAGACAAATCACAGCCATATCCAATGCTTCATTTGTAAGAACTCTTATTGTTCTAAATGTATGAAAAGAAAGGAAAGAGCATATTTCGGAGAAGAATGAAAGGCATCCAAATGGTGATAAATGAACTGCCCCACAGAAGCTTTAATAGGGAAAATATGCATGACAGAAGACAGGGCCACTGGACCAGATCCTGCAAACAATTAGGGCCTGGTTTTCAGACGTGCTGAGCATCCAGAGCTCCCATTGCCTTTGCAGCTAGCGCTGGGTGGGATCAGCATCTGTGAAAAGCAAATGCCCAGCATAACGAACACTCAGCTACTAAATGTGCAAGACTGAGCCACAGAAATTAGCTCCAAGAAGATTGATTAGGTCTAATCGAAAAATCAAGGGAAGGGTTTCTCCATCTATATATTTAAATATTTTCCCCACTAACATCTAAAAATAATCTGATCCAACCCATCTTTATCCACTCTGTATATAAGTGCCCAACATGGCAGAATTGTGCCTCTTTGTAGGATATTATTATCCCTGGAGTAAGAATATTACCAGAAACAGTTATATGTCATAACAGAAAATACAAAATAATATTATTAAAAATATGTAAATCAAAACAGTCACATTGTTATATGACTAACTAATAATCTTACTTTATGCTATTTCAGTAACTGTCTCCATAAAAACAGCTGCTCCGCTGCTCTGAATTGAACTGTTCCAGGAAAGCATTAGTTTGGTCAGTAACCTTAGGACAGCATGGGGGATGGAAGCTCATTTTCATCGACAGAGGCTGGATATAATCTCTTTTGGTCAGCAAACAGCTTATGCTTGTTTAAAAAAATCCTTCTTTGTTTATTTAAAGAGATTTTGATCAAGAATCTTGCAATGAAATGGAGAAGTGCTCTGGTCTATGAAAAGAGCAGCATGTGCCGCTTCTAGGATTAATTGTGCAAGCAGATAAAATTCAGCCTGGTTGTCTCATCTCAAAAGAAGCACAGCCAAAAATAGAAAAGATCTAGGCAAGGGAAATAAAAATTATTAGAGACAGGTGAGACTCAAGAGAGAAGGGGTCCTATAACTGGACATAGAGGCTCTATTGACTGGGTTTATGTCACTTCAGGAGGAATTCAGTGATAAAATTTCTAGACACATTAAATGACTGCTTCTTGGAGCAGCTTGTTTTAGAACTCACAAAGAGAGAGAGGCAATTCTTGATTTAGTTCTAAGTGGAACACAGGATCTGATCCAAGAGGTGAATATAGTTGAACCGTTCCCTAATAGTGACCATAATGTAATTAAATTTATCATCCTTGTAGGGGGAAAAAATGCCAGAAAAACCCACCACAGTAGCATTTAACTTCAAAGAGGAGACTGACACAAAAATGAGGAATCTAGTTAAATGGAAATTAAAAGGAACTATCACAAGGATGAAATGCCTGCACACTGCATGGACATTATTTAAAAACACCAAACTAGAGGCTTGAACTAAATGTATACCTCAAATAAAAAAAACAAACAGTAAGAGGATCAACATAATGCCACCATGGCTAACAACCAAAGTAAAACAGGAAAAAAGGCACCCTTTAAAAATTGGAAGTCAAATCTTCATGAGGAAAACAGAAAGGAGCATAAACTCTGGCAAGTCAAGTCTAAAAGTATAATTAGGCAGGCCAAGAAAGAATTTGAAGAACAATTTGCAAAAGACACACAAACTAACAGCAACAAATTTTTTTAAGAACATCAGAAGCAGGAAGTCTGGCAAACAGTCAGTGGGACCATTGGACTATCGAGGTGCTAAAGGAGCAGTCAAGGAAGACAAGGCCATTATGGAGAAGCTAAATGAACTCTTTGCATCAGTCTTCACTGCAGAGGATGTGGGGGAGATCCCCACACCCAAGCCATTCTTTTTAGGTGACAAATCTGAGGAACTGTCCCAGAAGATCAAGGTGTCAATAAAGGAGATTTTGGAACAAATTGAGGAATTAAATAGTAACAAGGCACCAGGACTCGATGGTAGTCACCCAACAGTTCTGAAGGAACTTGGTTATGAAATTGCAGAACTACTAAGTGTGCTATGTAACCTATCATTTAAATCAGGCTCTGTACCAGAATAGCTGGAGAATAGCTAATGTAATGCTGATTTTTTTTTTTTTTAAAAAAGGTTCCAGAGGCCATACTGGCAATTACAGGCTCGTTAGCCTAACTTTACTACCATACAAATAGGCTGAAACTACAGTAAAGAACAGAATTATCAGACACATAGATTAATATGTTAAGTTGAGAAGAGTCAATACAACTTTTGTAAAGGGAAATCATGCCTCGCCAATCTATTAGAATTCTTTGAGGGCATCAACATGAATGTGGACAAGGGTACTCCAGTCAATATAGTGTACATGGACTTTCAGAAAACCTTTGATAAGATCCCTCATCAAAGGCTCTTAAGCAAAATAAATAGTCATTGGATAATAGGGTAAGTCCTCTCATGGATCAGTAACTGGTTAAAAGATAGGAAACAAAGAGTAGGAATAAATGGTCAGTTTTCACAATGGAGAGAGGTAAATAACAGGGTCCCCCAAAGACCTGTACTAGAACCAGTGCTGTTCAACACTGATTCAACACAATCATAAATGATCTGGGAAAACGGGTGAACAGTGAGAATGGCAAAATTGGCAGACAATACAAAATTACTCAAGATAGTTAAGTCCAAAGCTGACTGCAGAGAGTTACAAAGGGATTTCAGTAAAGTAGGTGACTGCACGACAAAATGGCAGATGAAATTCAACATTGATAAGGGCAAAGTAATGCACTCTGGAAAAATAATTCCAATTATACATACAAAATAATAATTTCTAAATTAGCTGTTACCACTCAAAAAAGAGATAGTGGAGTCATTAGGGATAATTCTCTGAAAATATTCAGTCAATGTGCAGCAGCAGTCAAAAAACCTCACAGAATATTAATAACTTAGGGAAGGGATAGATAATAAGCCTGAAAATATCATAACGCCACTACATAAATCGATGAGAGACCCACATCTTGAATATTGCATGCAGTTCTGGCCTTCTCATCTCAAAAAAGGATATATTAGAACTGGAAAAGGTGCAGAGAAGAGCAATGAAAATGATTAGGGGTATGGAACAGCTTCCCTATGAGGAGAAATAAAAAAGTCTGGGCCTGTTGCTCTTAGAAAAGAGATGACTAAAGGGGGATATGACAGAGATTTATAAAATCATGAATGATGTGGAGAAAGTGAGTAAAGAAGTGTTGTTTACCCCTTTCATATAATGGAAGAACCAGGGATCACCCAATAAAATTAATAGGCAGCAGGTTTAAAACAAACACAAGGAAATGCTTCTTCACACAACGTACAGTCAACTGTGGAACTCATTGCCAGGGGATGTTGTGAAGGACAAAGTATAACTGGGTTCAAAAAAGAATTAACTAAGTCCATGGAGAATAGGTCCATCAATGGCTGTTAGACAAGAAGGTCAGGGACTCAGTCCCATGCTCTGGGTTTCCCTAAACCTCTGTGTGCCAGAAGCTAGAACTGGACAACAGAGGATGGATCACTCAATAAATTGCCCTGCTCTGTTCACTCCCTCTGAAGCATCTGACACTGGCCACTGTCAGAAGACAGAATATTGGGCTAAATGGACCATTGGTCTGACCCACTATGGACATTCTTATGTTCTCATGAACAGGAGACAGAGCAGAGGCATGTCAAATTATGAATGGCGAAGCTACAGATTATTACAAAAATGGATAGAAAGCCTCGCCTCTGACCTGGATAGCTCCCGCATTTCATAGACACAAACCATGGAAGGCTGAGTGCAAATCTTTAACAAATCCACCTTCTTTGTCCTTTCTTTATATCAAATGAGGGAGGCAGTGGCTGTGCAAGGCTAGCAGACACTCCCACACATGTTGAGAAGGCTAAGCATGTTCTGAGATGAAGCAGATGATTAATAGTTTATTACAATATTGGGAAAAACTGACAGGGTTTACGTTCTGAAATGAAGAAGAGCTCTTCCATTACAGTCTCAAGAGCATCCATCAGATGTATGTTACAACTGGAAGGAGCTCTTTGAGGTTAAAACATCAGAGATGTCTGCATGATTTATGACGGAAAAACCCCTCTTTTACATTCTTACATACCGGGGCATAAAAGCCCTTTGAGACATCATTATTACTTATTGTTGAAGCAGGTCTATTGGTGTGCATGGTGTTTTATCTACAGGCTGTAATGGGCCTGATATCTGAATGTCTGTATCTCTGAATTCTTTACACCACATTTAGGACACTTGTATGTCAGGTATTTATCTCCATGACTTATTAAACTTACTGTTTCACTGTTCACTTGGCTCTTATTAATGCTAAAAAGTATCCCACTATTGCAACTCTGGGTATTCAGCATACAGTAGATCTCCATAGATACAGACAGACTGTAACTGAATGGGGTCCCCATTCTCTTTTGTCGGTCAGTATAAATGTGCAAATAAACCAGCTCAGGACAGCAAAGTCAGGCTCACTTTGTAGAACACATGGTTGCACTTGCAAAGCAATCATACCTGCATTGCCCCCTCTCCAATGTGCCCAGCACAGCACCAGATCTCTTGGTGGGGCTGCATGCCCATCATGATACCTGACCCACAAACAGGGACCAATTCCACCAGGTGACTCAAAAGGGGATCTTCGCTTTGCAAGTGGAAAGCGCTGTGCTGAGTTAGGGCTTGTCTGTACAGTGGGTAACGTGCACTAGGTGTGCGTTTTATTTAACGTAGTGCTGTTACAGGGAACATTTAGTACACACCAGCAGGGTCTAGACAGACCAATTACAGCGCAACACATTAGTGCATGTTAGAAATCACACTCCGGCAGTAAGCATTACCCCACCGTGTAGACAAGCCCTTGGTCTCATTTCAGGGTCACACCCGACTTAAAGCAATTGCTGGAGCAGCACTGGGTGGGTCACAGTCACTCTTTGCTTGCCTTCTGGATGAAACACTGTGCATTGCATATAGCAAAATATTTATGTTCATCCAGGAAAATGTCCCTGCCCGCTCAATGGATGTTGTTATTCTCAGATCAGCTGTGTTCTCTGGTCCTGTCCTACCTCATTGAAAAACACTTTGGGTGGCTGTCCTGGCACAGCTTTGAGAGGTCTTGTGGTGCTTTTCCATGTTCTCCCAAAGAAATGACGATAGGTGATGTCAAAGAGGGACAGGCGGAGCTGGTATTCAACCTCTGACAGCCCTTCTAGCACTCTCTGGAATATAAGAATAAACAGCCTAAGTAGGAGCTTTAAGAGTTTCTGATTACAGCAGCACACTGAAATGTGTCTGCACACATTAGGGAGATTAATAACTTTGGTCTTATAAAAATGGTTCTAAACAATAGTTATGAGATACCTGTGAGTGTAATCAAAAAGGAGAGAAAATACCAGGATATTTTCTTCTGACAGTTACAGTCTAATAGCCCAAACCCTTTAACCCATAAACTCAGTGACATTCCCTCATGTTCAGACCAGAGATCTTCTCTATGCCAGGAATTCTCACCCTGAAATATGCTGTGTACTGATACATCAAGGAATAGATAGCTATGAACTTAGAAGCTGAAGTCATCCTATAACAGAAGGTGACTTTCTTTTCCCAACAGTGAGAAATCCCAAGACTGGCAAACAACCCTTTATGCATGTAAGCTTTGAGCATCCACTTGGTTTAACATATGTGAGTATTGGGCAAATGCTGTAAAACATTTTCCGGAGACACTTGACTGAATTTTTTTTAATGAGTTTGCTTCAGTCAAATTCATGTCTCTTCTGTGTTTGCTTTCTGCTAGAATCCCTGTGATTATTATTATGATTTATTATTTATAATATGGTAGCCTCCTAGGAACCCGAATCAAGGATCAGGGCCCCATTGTGCTGAATGTTGTACAGACACATAATAAAGACAGATCCTTCCCTAGATTACTTCCTTGCTACATGGCAGGCAGACAAGTGTAGTGCGGATGGATAGGAGGATGAGGTAACAAAATTGAGCAGAAGATACAGCTAATTGTTTGCTTAACCCATACCAGCTGGCAGTGATCGTGGGCATCACATCAGAAATACATTTTAAGCAGGAATTTAAAAGAGAATAAAAAGTGATCCAGTTTTACTGGCACAAAAATTTACAGAATACAAATACCAAAACTACATTTGTGAGTATTCATCCCGGCACTGCTTGGATGCTTATCCAATCATGAAACAGAAACAATACCATAAGGCTTATCTGGTTAATCAAAACTAACCAAGAAATCTCAAACACAAGTGAAGTCAAATCATCACAGAAAAATTTGCAAACAATCCACAGAGTTAAATAAAATCACACAAAAAATTGTTGAATGATTTCAAATTCCCATCTCCTCTCCTCATCCCCATCAGACACAAATATATACTGTGTACCTACCACACTTAACCAATAATCATTTTATTTGGGGTAGCTCAACAATTTTTTGGCTCACTTGTATTTTGTCAATTCTCCAAAACTCCTGTGGTCCTTTATATTCATAAGAACAGCCATACTGGGTCTACCTAGCCCAGTATCCTGTCTTCAGACAGTGACCCATTACAGATGCCTCAGAGAGAATGAACAGAGCAGGGCAATTTATCGAGTTAGCCATTCGTGTCACAGAGTGAAAAACAGACCACAAGTGACATTTTCCCAAGGGGTTGTTTGGGGAGCAGAAGGGAATATCAGCTTTTGAAACTGTTCCCTCCAAGATCTGTTCTGTGAACTGGAGCCTCTTTCAGACTTGAATTTCAAAAGTGAATTTTACTTAAATGGGCTTTTTCGGAGAGTTCCTGAGGTCAGGGCTTGATTATTTTACTGTCATTGATCATAAACAAATAACTGTAGCGTGACTCTCAACTAAAGTGTAACAATACATTCTTTTCAAAGGGATTTAAACATATATTTGGAAATTGGTAATTGTGTAAATGCATAATAATTTAATAAATGCAGCGATGGAGTTAAAAAATGTTAAAACATTTAATGTCCAGAGCAGAGGTTCCCAAACCGTGGTACATGTGCCACTAGTGATAGGTGAGCTTGATGACCCATCCCATTCAATTCACAACAATTTTCTAAGAAGGTGGTACATGAACCAATAAAAGTTTGGTCTAGAGACATGAAAGTTCTCGTCAGAGTTAAAAATTAGCATGTGAAACTTGGCTGAGATTTTCAGCTCTAAACCAAGGGCCACAACTCCCATTAACGCTACTAGAAGTGTGGCTACTTGTGGTGGCTTGGGCATGGAATTGGAGCAGCTATACTTCACAGTAACACAATGAGCTATACAAATCAGAAGCCAAGAATCTATCAAAAAACATTAGGAATAAAATAAAATTAGGTCATATTTTTAGCATAGTAAAAATTAAGCATTTCTAGCTATCAATCCAATATTGCTGTCAGCTTCAGGAGAACAGAAAGATATTACCAAATGTAACATTATTTAGTGGCCCAGTCCCTTAACCCACTGAACATTATGCTATTAGAATCTTAGTACAACATCTCCAACTCCATTTGCTGGTTAAAATACAAACCTACACAAAAATGCACAAACCTAGCTCTAAAATCCTCTTGCAAATCCTCAGACAGGCAGGAGAGTGGCATATCTGCTTAAAATTTCCACCATCACTACAGATCAACCAAGTTAAATTTTCCAGCTAGCTGACAAAAATTTTCTTCAAATTAGTGGATAAGAATAACAAAAATAACAAAAATAACAAAACAACAAAAACAATCTTTGTGACTAGTTCTTCTTTCTCTGGAGTACCTTTCAGAACCTGACTTCCACCTGTGTTTTCTCTTGGCTTGGGGAAAGCTGAGTCTTAACCAAATCAAAATGGCATATGAACAAAAAAGAAAACACGGCTAGTTGTGGTGCTTAGTAACTGTAAACACCGACTCTTTAATTTTTTTACAATTTGACATTCTAAACTATAATCCACTGATCAAATGCAGGCCTGAACATTTTTTCTCACAAGGTAAATAAAGAGAACAAAGCTTTAGTTCCTTTGCAGGGCTCACTGAACTCAAGTATATGGATGCACTTACTGAGAAAACACACCATGAGGTCATTCACTTTGAAGTGTCAGTCCTACATCCCCTGCTCAGGTGAAAGTACCCCTGACTTCAACAGGACAGCTCACATGGGTAAGAACTTCTCATATGAGTTAAATGCGATAGATCTGTCCTATAACTCATGTTAAGAATCTGTTTCTCTTGAAGCCAAGTTATTCAATTAGTGTAGAGATGAGATTGTGTCTTTAAGGACTAAAGCCCACAAAGGGGTGTGCCCAGGGAGATCCATTGCACCTTAACATGGCACAAGTGTAGGTGTCTGCAATCAAATGTATTACTCTAAAGATCCTGAACTATGGGCCAGAGAGGAGCTGTTCTATCGTATGAAAAGTCTTTTAAAAATCACATTAATTTGCACAAGACTTTACATTGCTGACAATTTAGGATTTGCCTGATCAGATCAAACCACTGATCCCTCAAATTCAGAAACCTGCCTCCAAGAATGGCCAACACCTAATGTCCACGGAAAGGTGAGAATGCCCCAGAATGCAACTTGAGCAATTGTGCACTCTGCACAAGATAGGGTGCAATGGCCTTCCGGGCACTTCTTCAGCCTAAACCTCAATACACACTGTGAAAATTTAAAAATTAGAACTCTAAATAAAGCAGTGAATGTCAGCAAGAGAAGGATGTGAGAGCTACACATCCAGAAGGCAGCCAGAATATTTCTTTACCTGCTTAATTAAATTCCCCTCAACATACTTCAGGACACACTGAAATGCTGTTGATTCCCTCGGGAGATGTCTTCTCCTCTGGGAGTGCGGAGGAATAGTCAGATTTTGCACAAAAATCCTTTGCCATTCACTCATCTTGCTGCTTAGAAGGTCACCTCTTCCTCCAGGCATCTGCTACAGTGAATGTTCATCTAGAAAATAAAACTCATTTCAGGAAAACGAATGCTCAGAACCTGTTATCTTAACACGGGCATGAGAATACTCCAAAGCCTAGGAAAAGCACAGATTTACTATCCAAATTAAAATCTGATTTTAAAAAATGGTTTATTGGAATCTCCTCCACCGGTGCTACCCCCTCTCCCTTCCAGATGAAGATAACTGGATATGACTCTCTCTGGAGCCGGTCCAGAGGTCACTCAAGAGCACTGGGTGATGCTCCATTCCTTATGAGTGTGGCACTGAGGACAGAGGGATGGAGGGACGCGCTCAGTTCACACCCATGGGGGAATGGCATGGGAGGGTACAGATTGGGGAGTTATTGGAAAGGTCGCCCACTAGTCTAGCATCAGAACCAATAGCTGAGATTTTGTGCCGCACCTCGTGGAGGCACATCACAGAATATGCAACACTGGGCTGGGAGAACGAAGACTGCTGTAAAATATGTTTGGGATTCTGGGTTACTCCAGGGATCAAAGCAGCCATTGGAGTAAATGAGCAGCCACTGGGGTGCTTTACTTTATGGGAGGCACCACAGACCAGAATCTCCATGTGCTACAGAGTTCCCTCCCAGCATGTTCTCTGTGCTGGAGCTTGTGGGGAGGCTAAAATGGGGCCACTTATGTAGCTCTACACCATGTTAGTGCTGGAGGAAGGCAGACTTTCCCAAATCCTTTAGGACAGGCCCTTTATCTTCCTTTGTGTTTGTATCCACCCAGCACGAAGTGTCAGATGGGATGGGCACCACCCCAATATAAACAATAAATAACAAGATATTGAGGGAGATCAGACAAACAACGTGCTCACGTTGTTTAAAGCAAAACTGCCTTTCTTCCATTCAGGACGGCATTCTGAATGTTGCAAAGGCAAATAACATCTTCCGTTTTTAATGAAGTGTTTCTGAAGAAGGAAGACGAGCAATACAGTAAGAGATGATCCCTATGGTTATGGCAAAGAACTGGAACTCCGGCAGCTGGAGTTCAATTCCCAGTTCTATCACAGACTCCCTGAATGGCCTTGGAGAAGTCACTCAATTTCTCTGAGCCTCAGTTCCTTATCTGTGTTTCCCTGCATGACAGAGGGATTGTGAACATAAATGAATTAATGCCTGAAGTGTTGAGATATTATAGAAAGGGGGGCAATATAATTAGACTGATGAAAGATCACTTGGTGCAATCCCCTAGCATGAGACATAGCTCCTTTTGTAGTAGTGTACTGGAGTGATTAGCAAGTTGAGGTATGACTACGCTTGGAGCTAGTGGTGTGATTCCCAGCTCGAGGAGACATACTCATACTAGCTCTAATCCAGCGAGTGTGCAGAAAATAGAATGTAGCTGTGGCAGCACAAGCTGCAGAATGAGCTAGATGCCTAGAGTATGTACTTAGGGTCTCTGACAGGCACAGACTTATGACGGCTAGTCTAACCCACTGATCGTCCTGCCACAGCTCTTCATTTTAGCACACTAGCTCAATGAGAGCTAGCATGAGTACATCTCCTCCAGCTGGGAATCATACCCTAGGTCCAAATGTAGAACATACCCTAACTTAGTTATCAGAAGGCAATTTCCTGCGTTGCTGCTGGAGAGCAACTTGCCTTATTACTAGAGATTATGGGGAAAAGTCTCTCCTACTATCTGCACTCTGCTTTCCCTACCTGTGACCTCAGTGGGAGATCTATGCAGGTAGGAAGGATTGTTGTCCAAGAAAATTGCTACCTACTGTATGCACCTGAGAAGAGAAATGTGCTTTCAGGAAAATCTCATTGCCAAACTTCCCAATTCCTCTTCTGGAAACTCTTTTGTAAAATGTAGATTACTGGGACTATCCTGGTTAATTTAACAAAAGTAATTGCGAAGATAGGCAGCTTTAAAGAAATTAAAAGAACTTACCTTGCAAATGCTTTGAAAGTCACCTGATTATCATGTGTTCAGGTGGGAACTGCATTGCTGGTATCCTAGTCTAGAAGATCAGACTGTCAAAAATAATAATAAATACATTTTAAAAAATTTTACCCCCCACCAAAGCACTCAGGGCCCTATACAACATAAAATAAAATCTCCAAAGTGACAGCTTCCTGTAGGATTAAACATAATTTAAAAAGAATAATTAAGAGACTTTTTGGGTGATTCACTCTTCTTGGAGACTGAGCTTTCTAAGTGAATAATTAGTGTATGTCAGCTTTAGGTGTCAACGAGTTCTTACTGAGCCCACAGGAGTTGGATTGCTAAAATTTTGACTGCTATCATGACCAAGCCATGATAAAACACCTTTTTTCAAAAGGCCCTTCATGCCACGAGCCTTGTTTCCATGAGTAATTTTATTTAAATTTCCCACCAATATAGCTTGGGTAACAATGGTGAAAGCACTAGGGTAGACAGACCACTAGTGATCACTGACATTTTAGTGGCTGTGTTGCAGTATTGTCAACCTCAAGAATCCAACAATCAGGAGTTTTTAAAAGTAATAAATGTGGGTTAGGGGGCTGGGCCAGATTAACTCTCCTATGGGCCGGGGCTATTAGATTTTGTGGGGCACCTGTATACAAGTCTTTTTCCTTATTTAAAACAAAATGATCACACATATGGCATCGAAGCTATTAATGCTATACTAAACTTGCCTTTTAATTAACATAAAGCCGTTCTGTGGTTCCATTACAGTCTTTAAACATGTAAGGGGTCGGCAACCTATGGCACATGTGCCAAATGTGGCATGCGAGATGATTTTGAGCAGCATTCACACTCACGCTGGGCCCACATCACATGGGAAAGGGGTGGGAGGGAAGGGCCGGGAGCACCACTGGAGCTATAGGAGAGTTAAACCAACAGCAGCAAGATGTAAGAAAATTGCCAGTGCAGACACAGCTAATAGCCTCTATCACAACTTCTGTAATAAGTGTTGGAAACAGTTTGCCCCACCTACTTTAATAGCTGAACTGTTTTCAGCCCCACATGAGGAGGACTCATTGTTGACATCCATTGATATCAATGGTACTACTGTTATGTCTAAAGTTAAGCATGGGCATAAGCATTTGCAAAGGCCTAGCTTTGCTTATCAGTTCTGAATGATTTGCTCAATCCAGTAAAGTGCAATCCCCCCCCCCCCCACACTCTTATTTTAGTAGTAAAAAAGCCACTCTGAACCTAACTGGCATGTGAGCCACAGGGTTCATCAAAGCAGTGTTTCTCAATGTATGGTCCGTCAATTGGCACCAGTCCCTGAGATCTCCCTAACACAGTTTAGGAAGGCAGCAAGCCAGTCCCTGAAAAAGGTTGAGAAACACTGTATTAAAGCATTGCCCTTCTTTTAGCTCTCACTGCTTTGCATCAAAGAAATGTTGAGCTGGAAGGAACTTTGAGAGGTCATCCAAGCCAGCCCCCAGTGCTGAGGCAGGCCCAAGTATTACATTGACCATCCCTGACAGGTCTAACATGCTCTTAAAAACCTTCAGTGATGGGGGATTCCACAACCTCCCTTGGAAGCCTTCTCCAATATTTAACTATCCTTGCAGTTAAAAGGTTTCCCTACTACCTAACCTAAATCTCTCTTGCTGCAGATTAAGTTGATTATTTCTTGTCCTACCTCAGTGGACAAGGAGAACAATTCATCACAGTCCTCTTTGTAACAGTCCTTAATGTATCTGGTCCCAGCCAATCAGTCTTTTTTTCTAAAGAATAAGCATGCCCATTTTTTTTACCTTTTCCAATAGGTCAGATTTTCTAAATCTTTGATAATTTTTGTTGCTCTCCTCTGGATTCTCTCCAGATTTGTCCACACCTTTTTTAAAGTATGGTGCCCAGAACTGGACACACTACTCCAACTGAGGCCTCATCAATGAGGAGGAGACTAGGACAATTAGCTTGCACGTCTTACATACAACTCTCCTGCTAATGCACCCCAGAATTATATTAGCCTTTTTGGCAACTGCATCACATTCTTGGCTCATATTCAATTTGTGATCCACTGGAGCCCCCGGACCTTTTTCTGCAATACTACTGCCTACCCAGTTAGTCTCCATTTTGTATGTCATTTTCCCTTCCTAAGTGAAATATTTTGCACTTCTTTACTTAATTTCATCTTGTCGATTTCAGGCCAATTCTCTCCTTAAAAGTCAAATTTAATCAAAGACAAAACTTAACCCCAACCTTGCAATTTGATATTTGCCACCCAAATCCCTAATCTCACCTAATCTTCCCTATGTTCAATGAGACGTTTTCCGCAAGCCTGGCACAAATTTTGGATCCATTCATCTAGCCAGTGCTCTAGGTAGCTGGACCTCAGCCACCCCTCCCCATGGTGTCTGGACAGCTCCCGTCTCTTATGGGACTCGGACACCAGGTGGGCTTGGTGTTTGTTTAGGAAAGTTTTCCCCCGCTCTAGCCCTGCCCCTGCCTGCGCTGCTCCTGAGCCGGCTGGAGGTGTCTTTCGTCTGGCGATGTACGAAACTTGATGCTCTTCAGTTACCCCAGCACCAATCCGGGGTAGGAGGGAGGCGAAGCAGGACCAGCGTGCACACACCGGGCAGAGGCGGCAGCGCCTGGGCCTGGGCCCCGCAGTGCGGCCTGGGCTGGCTAGGGGCCGGGACGCGGGGACCAGCTGGGGGATTCGGGGAGGGGGCAGGCGCTGAACCCCAAAAAGCGAAACGGCCACATTTACCTGCTACAATGTATCCATCTGCCATCTTCCTGGGCTGCACCAACTGCACCGGCCGCAGGGGGGGACTCCTATTCCACACTCACTCCCAACCCCGCCGCCTTCCCCCGCCTCGCCTCCGCCAAACACGCCACGAGGGGCCGGGTGCCCCGCTTCGTTAGGCAGGGCCGTCTTCCCCGGCCCAGCCTCGGCCCGGTGCTGGAGGCTCGGCTCGGTGCCCCCTGCAGGGATGGTTCGGCCCCAAGCTTGGCATCAGGTTACTAGGGCGATGGACTCAGCGGGGGGAGGGGGATCGAGGCGGGAGGAGGCTCAATCTCTGCTCCCGTGCAGCCGGGAGGGAGCCGGGCAGTGCTGGGGTGAGCGGGGCGCCGCGCAGCCAACGGGGTGTGGGGGTGACGGTGCAGCTGGGGCGGGGGGGGTCAGGGTGCCTGGAGGGGGGATGGCTGGGGTAGGGGGGTCAGGGTGCCTGGAGAGGATGGTTGGGGCAGAGGTATCAGGGTGCCTGGCTGGAGAGCATAGGCACCAAGGCAGAAGTGGCAGGCAGGCAGGGGGACAGGAGTCTGAGGCAGTGCAGTGGATTGGAAGCCCTGGGGCAGAGAGGGCCCGGAGGATTGTAGGGGAGAAGATAAGAATGGCGATCCTGGGTCAGACCCATGGTCCCTCTAGTCCAGTGTCTTGGTTCCCAACAGTGGCCGGTGCCAGAGGCTTCAGAGGGAATTAACAGAATAGGGCAATTTCAAGTGATGGATCCCCTGTCACCCAGCCTCAGCTTCTGGCACTGGAAGTTTAGGGATATCAGCTGGAGGTTTAGGTTGCCGTGGGGCAGAGGGCCTGCTGCAGTGTGGGGAGGGGGCCTGGAGCAATGTAGGGGTGGAGGCCTGTGGCATGGAGGAACAGGGGGTGAAAATGCCAGTAGAGATCACACTGCCTGATATAGTGGTGTGCCTGGGACAGGAGTATGGCACCTGGGGCAGGGAGGGAGACAGCTAAGGAAATGGGGGCAGAAACAGTCTCCGTGGGGCTTGGGCGTGGATGAAGTGGCATTGGATAGGCCGAGAGATCAGGAGAGGGAGAGTGTCCTAAAAGGGGGAGAGACAACATCCTGTGGGGAGCAGGATGCAGAGCCCAGGTGAGGCTGTACAATGTCCAGAGCAGGGGCCCTTAGACCCGGCCAGTGCGTAGAAGGATGCTGGGAGCCCGGCACCTGTGCAGTGGGAGGAAGCAGGGAGCACCCGAGGCAGTGGGCCATGGGGGGAAAGGGGGAAGAGTGGCATCCCAGTCCCGGGGAAAGGGTGATCAGACCTGTTATCTCCGGAGGTCCCGATAACTAGGGGATTTGTCCTATATACACAACTATACCCTACCCCCCCCCCAAAAAAAAAAAAAAAAAAAAGTGTCCTGATTGTTCGCACTTGCTATCTGGCCACCGTAATCCGGGCAGGAAAGATGTGGGGACGCTGGGCACCAGCTGGGAGCCGGCTGGCCAGTGCTGGTGGGAGCGCGGCGCTAAAAGCGACCCGTAGGGGGCGCCGGAGGGCGGGAGGAGGGGCTCTCAGTCCCGCTGTTTCGTAATCAGGAGGCTCTCTCGGCACCCAATCAGCGCCGTCCTGGGAAAAGGTCATTTGCATGTCTGTGAGCGGCAGGGCCAAGCGGCCAATGGGCGGGGGCGCCGGGCGGAGCTTCTCCCCCACGAGGGCGGCTAGAATTAAGATGGTCTGAATCAGCCGGATGGAGCGGAGCGGTCTTGGGGAGCAGCTGCCGCCAGGTGCGGGCAGTGTGGGGCCGGGGCATGGGGGAGGCTGGAGAACAGGGGCGCCGGCGCGGGCACCGTGGGGCTCGGAGGTGTACTGTACGCGGAGTGGGGGCCGCTTGTGGTGCCCCCCCAGCGCCAGCAGAGGCCGTGGGGTGAGCAGGGCGCGAGTGGGGCTGAGCGGCTGGAGGCTCCGGCCCGAGAGGCTTTGAACCCGTTAGCTCAGCCTGGCCAGGCGGCGTGTGCCTGAGCTGGGCCAGGCCCCCTCACAACCATCTGTGTCTCGGCCCCCGCCGTGGTGTCCGGGCCCGTGCTCTCTGGGCGCTGCCCTTGCGGGAGCGGGAAGTGATTTCTTACCAAGTGACCCGCTCATCTGCCTGCCCGAGGATCCCGGCGCACGGCGCTGGACAGAGTGGCTGGCTTCTCGAGGTCCCGTCCAGCCCTTTGTTTTTGGGATCTCCCCCCCCCCCCCCCCAACACCCTGCTCTGCTTCCCCCGCGTTTTTAGTAGCTCCTGGTTTTTACCGTTGTCAGGAAATGACTGCATTTGCCCCTGCTGATTTATACCACTTTTGTGAGGCTGGAGAAGTTCAGCCTCAGTTGCTCGGAGATGTGTGCGATGGACAGGGCAGCGTTACCACGGATTTGAGTGACAGTCCGTTCAGTTGCCTTCTTTTGCTCAGTGCTCGGTGAACCTTATTGTAGTGCATGTGTGCAAGCGGGCAGATTTAAGGTTGCAGTAAAAATTGTCACTGAATTTCAGGATGTTTGTGGAATTAAACTTGTCTCCTTAATGTTGTGTTAATTGAGGTCTCTGTATTCAAAATCTGTATTATTTAATACAATGACATTTGTGAACTAGGTTCACATGAGGCCTTAGGAGTGGGTGGCGCGTAGGCCAAAAATGTTACTGAATGGAGGGAAAACTGTCTTTTAAAAAATGTTAAAGCTATTTATAGTGCATGAGGCAGTTTCTCTTACAAGGCAAAGGAAGGCTTTCTGTACAGAAATTGTTTGGGGGATAGAAAATTAAAGCATGGTGGGCCCTTTTACCTGTTATGGAATCAAATCGCTGAGCAGCATTGGAGTCTGACACTTTGCCAGTACAACCATTCTGTAACAGTGAATGTTATCACTGTTAAGGATTTGTGTTACAGTGGCCCATCTAGGATCAAGGCTCTGTTGTGCTGGGCTCTGTACAGACATAGGTAAAGACAGGGTCCCTGCCCTAAACAGCTTGCAGTATCAATTATAGACTGAAGAAGAGTTATTAGGAGTCATCTGTAATTTAGTCTTAAAAATGTCAGAGAATGCCTTGAGCAAAGAATAGATGCTCCTATGTAGTGAAGGAGTGTATACATCAAAATACGTAACGGCTTATGCTGGCAAAACTTTTGTGTCTCAAGGATGCAGGAAAAAACATCCTGCTGAGCATTGTAAGTTTTGCTCCCATAAGTGAGAGTGTAGACAGCACAATGTCGGTGGGAGAGAGCTCTTCCTCGTTGAGGTGGTTTTATTATGTCGGAGGCTACGCTAGCACTACAGAGTCTCTCTTTTCAGTGTAAGATGTTGCTTCTGCTCTTTGAAATCAGAATGCTGCTCCTCTGGGTCCTGTAGAATAGACTGCAACATGGAGCCTGTCACATTCAGGCCTGACTAGCAGGATTGGCTGAGCTTACTTGTGGGGGGGTTCTTCACTGTGGCTGAAATGGTTCCGGGGTCTTTGCCATGCTGCCACAGGCAGCTAATGCAGACATGGTTATTTAACACATAGGCAGCCCTGAGAAGGGACTAGGAACCAGGAAGGTGATCAAAATTCAACAGGGCTAGCTGGTTAAGGTGTAAATGGAAAAAATCGCTATTTTGTCTCCTAGATGCATAGATTCCAAGGCCTGAAGGGACCATTTTGATCATCTAGTCTAACCTCCTGTATAACAAGCCATAGACCTAAACCCAAGCTCTCCTGTCTCTCTCTACTCTGGTGACTGAGGCTGTCTCTGTTTTGGCTTTCAGTTGAGAGCCAAGCTACAAGACTTTTTTCCTCCAGCAAAAATTAATGTTGTGTTTGTTTGTTTTAAAAAAAAGAAATACTTTCATTTTTTCTTCTTACTGACTGGTTAGCAAGACTTTGCTGTGATCACACCTATGGTACGTCTATACTGCACACTCCGCACAGTGGTATGTAGAGTATGTAAACTGCACATCCCCTAGCCTGGGTATAAATTCCCCCTGTGGCAGGAAAAGTCTCCAGTGATGGGGATGCAGCATAACACTACGCTGCTAAAAATAACAGTATAGATGATGAGATGCTGATTAGGGGAATAAAGACACACCCATACAACTCTCTATTTGCCCAAGCAGTGCCTCCTCCAGCTACACGGCTATTTAAGCTGTGTGATGTCCTGCTGCCTCCTTGCATGCAGCTGGTGCCTTTCCCTGAGCATGGGAGCCTTTCCACCATGGGGAAAGGCTATGGCAGCTCCCTTCACTGGAGCCTTTCGCTGATGAGTGCAGCTACGCACGGTGAATGCAGCTTGCTTTTCAATTCATGCTGCTGCTATTGTAGCCATAGCCCTAACGTAAGGAATCTCACTGTTTGAATTAATTAAAGGTGGTTCCTTTCTTGCCCCGTTTCTCGTTTTGCAAAGCAGTTCCCCCTTCTCATTTTTGGGTCTTCAGTGATGCTTTGCAGGATCATTGTACTTCCATGTTGAAATTGTGACAAGTCTGGGCTTGGGACCTGACTCCGTTGGTAGAGCAGGGTTCTGAGAAAGCACAGTTTTGATTGGCTGGTTGATTTTTAGTGACCAGATTGGAGAGTGAGGTTGCCTTTCTCCCGTGGATTAAAGACCTAGGCAATGGCAGTGCAAGTGTCCCCCGTGTTGCCCTGACAATCTATCTCAACTCTGATGCATCAGGATCACCTCTAAAGGGGAAGGAACTTCATTCACCATACCCAGGAGCTGATTCTTTTTTTTAGTGGAAGAAATGCTACTTCCTAGAGAGAACTAAAGAGAATAAGAATGTTTTTCTCCCTGTAAAATACAAAGTTGCTCTGCCAGGCGTGCTTTCTGAATAAAGCAACCATTCCTTCTGGGGCTGTGGCACCACTGCAAGGACGTGGGCTAGAATGAACCTGCTGATTTCACAGCAGATGTGAGATCTTTTGATATTCTTAGACAAGGAGCTTGGCAGTCTCTTGTCATTCTGATTTTATTCAGCTGCTAAACTGCTGTCGCCACATGCACTAAAGCTGTGACAGTACAGAGTAGGTTAAGTAAGGTTCTGCATGAAGGGTTCTGAATTGTGAACTAGAATCCCATTTTTTTCATATGTTCTTCAATCAGGACTGGATTTGACCCAGCAAACTACAAGTGAGAGTCTTTGTATCTTATTTCATCACTCCCTGGAGTCATCCAGCCCTAGATTGTAATTATCTGTTGCAGTGAAAACATATTAATTGGCATATTAACATATTAATCCTTGTTACATTTTAATACAGATGTCAAAAATATCAGGCAAATTTTATCCTTATTTAAAAATGTGAGGAAGAGTGACTCCAAGAAGCTAATATTGATGCAGGCAGACTATGCTGTCTCACTTCTGTGGTCACATCTTGTTCAGGGTTAGCAATCATTGTTTAAGCTTCCATCGTTAACAGTGTATTGAGTAAGAAGTAGTACTTTATATTGACTTTATTAAAATGATAAAAAAATAAACCAGTGTCTGGGAATTGCTCCATGTGGTCAGAGGAATTTATTTATTGCTGCATGTATTATTACTTCTGTTGCATAATTTTGTTGAATATTACTGACTCTTTTAGAAGTTTATTTACTAGTCTAAGTCTTTATGCCATGCATTTGATTGCATACGTTTGTAGTGAGATTGTGTCCGTATTAGATCACCAGGAACAGAAATTCACATTAACTTTGTGGCTGATACAGTAATGGGGTTTAGTTTTTAAGTAATGCATGATGCCAATTGTTTACTTTTAATTTCTGGCCCTAAGATCTTTGCTAAGACTCCCCTCTTGGCTAATTATAAACCTTCTTAACACACCATGGTAACTACTTCTTTTTCTGTAAGTAGATTAAAAAGCAATTTCTAGTATTTAAAAAAGCTGATAGTGTCTTGAGTGCATATGTCAAAGATGAATGTTGGATTTTTCTAGTCCTAAAACCCATTTGTTTGAGTAATGAGCAACAGAGTTTAGAGGGACCCTATCAACTTGAAATCTACTAAGCTATAAAAAAAAAAGGGGGGGGGGGGATAGGGAATTTAAAATTTGCAGAAAAACTCCATATGTGCAAATGTATATGCCTTCTCAGAGTATAGCTATGCAGATTTATAGAGTATTTTACCATTGTATTATATCAGAAAAAACACCTCTTGTTTTATTTTGTCAGTATTATTAATACTTTGCATCATCTTATAGCAATACATTTTTATTTTAAACAGAGAAGACATTTCAAGAACTACATCTTTCCTGAGTCTTCCTATTAATTTATTGTTTTTTCTCTCCCTTTTTATTGTATCAAAGGTCTATATTAACAAAGCAGTGATTGATGGACTAATTATACAGTAGAACTAGTTAAACACAAAGTGCTGTCAACTACACAGAGCAAACAAACTGGGGGGAAAATTGTGTGTATGCATACATTTTTTTTCTCTAATCTCTTTTACTTAACATTATAAGTATTACTTCTAGCTATAGGAGATAAAAATGTTCAGATGCGGGTAACTTTTTTGTGTAGACGCTATCCCCTCAAATTACCTTGTCCCATGTGAGATTTGATTCCACTGTTAAGGAGTGCTCTTCAGGCCTCAGATGTACCCTTGAATCAAATCTCATCTTCCTCTCCTCTATTTATAGCAGTGTGGATCAATTTGGCAGCTAGAATGAATATCCAGTGAGATATGATTATTATTGCCATGTATGTTTCATGATGCAGTTATGCTGTATGGTACAACTGCCTTGTTGTGTCACTCAGTATTCTTTGCTGTTAAACCATGAGCTTAATTTCAACAAATATATGAAATCAAATCCTCAAATATATATATTTAGAAAACAGGCAGTTTCCTTAAAGGAAAATAAATCCCATGCAGCATGCCAGTGGGATAGTTCTAAGATTAGTAATGTCTTAAAATAATATCATGTGGGTCAACACTCAAGAAGAACCAAACTCTGTGGTCATGGGTGTGGATGTGGTTTTTGGGAAGACCTTGCCAGACTGAGGGGTTTCCTCCATTTCTGGTTTTAAAAAAAAAAGAAAGAAAGAAAGAGAAAAAGCTGGTCCTTGTAGTAGACCGTATCTCTCTAGTACCCCCATGGAGAGAGGGTAGGCACTGCTTGTGAGTGAGCATCCAGGGCACAGCCCTCCACCTTTGGTGTTCAAAGCATCATCATCCCCCCCCCCTGCTTTTTGCTGGGAGAGTGGAGTTTAAAGTAGTCCAAACAAAAAGTCTATATGTTTCCACAACCCACAGAAACAGAGTCCTAGACCTCTGGGAAGCCAGGTCGAGGAAACAAGAAGAGAAAAATGCCAGCCCTTCTTCTTCTTTCTGAGAGGGCCTGGGTAGCCAAGGCTTTCAAGCTATGTTCCAGTCAGCAACCTGGGGCTGTAGGGCTTTGAGTTGCTGTCCTGCATGGAGCAAGGAGCTGCGCATATCTAGGCTGGACAAGCCTCACAGGTGTGTAGGGTTGAGGCTAAATGTGCCCGGAGGAGTTCTTTAACCTTTTTCTTACTGGGGTGGGGAATCTGCCGCATCACACTTTTTTCTTCTCTTTGAGTAACAATCACAGGAGCAAGGGGATTCTTAGGAAGCAGAGAGCCGGTGATTCAGGGTGAGATCTGCCTGTTCTCCTGGCTGTCCCATCACTTCCACGCATAAATTGACTCCACCATTGCTCCCTACCCTACTGGCTACTCATTGTATGCTTAATTCTTGGTTATTTGTATTATGATAGCACCGAGAAGCTCTATTCAGGGATCAGGGCCTCATTGTGCCAGGCCCTGTACAGATGTGTGACCAGGAAGACAGCCCCCATCCCAAAGAGTTCACAGTCTACATAGTTCTTAAACTTTCATGATTGTTTATCTGTATTTTCAAAAGAGTCAAGTGAGCATTTCATACTATCCTCTTCTGTGTGTTGCCTCCTTTCCAAGGAAAAGGAAGACTATTGATCAGCAATGTGATCATTCCATTTTCTCTTGATACTAACAGAACATGGGCTGGAGAAACCAATAATTACATTGAGTTACTCCTTCGCTAGCTGATCCAAAGCCTAGACAGTTGTTTTTGCAACTTAATATACAAGTACAAAAGAAACTTCTAAACTTTACTATTTGGTATGAAGATTTTGGACACTACTAGATTAGCTTTTTATATATAAATATGGCTGATAGTGATTACTCGAACATTTGAAGTACAGATACAGAAATTCTGTCAACCACCTTTATTGGGAGCTGGAGCCCTTGAAAATTCCAGATGTTCTACCCATAGTGATTGTTTTCTGTTTCCATACCATTCTTTCTCGTAAGGTGTTTTTTTCATAATGGTTTTGCCTCTTTTCATTCTAAAGAAAGCAGGTTTAATTTTCAAAAATGCCTAAGTCTCTTTGAAACTCAATGAGACTTAGACTCTAGTCACCTTGCTGCTCTTGAAAATGTTACTGTGCATCAACTTCTTCTCCAAGCATCACAAAAAGCCTTTGTGTTATATGGACAGTGAACACATGGAAGCCCACAGAATATTTCTTCCTGTAACATCCCTTTCCCATGACATTTCCCATCAGAGTCCAGAGGAAAGAACACCTGTTCGACACATTCAACTTGATCTGAGGGAAAACTTTGAAAAAGTGTAATCTCTCCCAACTGATGTAAAAAGTCACCCATTCTGCATGTAATCAGATTACTAAGAACACTTCCTGAAGACTATATAACTATACATTTTAAACTTTGGCCATTTGCCACCTGTGTCCCTTTCAGACTTGTAAGTCTTGGAAAATGTCTGTTTTCTTAGGCTATGTCTTCGGCGGCGTCAGATCGACTTCTCTGGATCGACTGAGCGGTCAGTGAAGACCTGCTCAGTCGATCCAGAAATGGATGTATTAACACCACCTTCTCAAGTGGCATAGCACTGCGTCAATGGGAACACGGTTCCCGTCAGTGCAGTGCAGTGAAGACGGCGCGCAGAACAGAAGCAGAGAAGTCAATGGGAGTTGCACAAGTTTTTTGTGTAGCTTACGTAACTCTGGTCACCTGCTGCCGAATCTCCGAGGTAAGTGAAGACAAGCCCTTAGACTGGACAAACTCGCTGTGTGGCAACTGCTATTTCCAATATCTTATTTAGTGTTGTATATTATTCTATAGCAGACCAGTTTGTAAGACCATGTACAAAAATTACTGGGTGCACAGGGTCTCTGAAAATCATGACCAAAGTGACTCAAACTGCACCCAACATTGTAGGTTAATTTAAAAAAATGTTGCTCTAACTGTTCTTTGATCTTTACTGATCAAGTCAGTAGCACAGTCTGCTCTAGAACTCTGGAGTTCCATGCCCCATGTTCAACTGAATTAGACCATGATACCTCTGTGTGTGGGTGTGTGGTTTTTTTGGGTTTTTTTTAAGGTTGAAATAGTTTTTTACCTCCTAAGTTTCACTAGTTAGGAAATAATATTATTAGTTACAGAATATCTGAAATGAAGTGATTTTCTTCTGACAGGTTTCTTATCCTGGTAAAGAGCAAACTGTGCAAAAAAACCCAAACTTCGCTGTTTGTTTAATGGGATGGGTTGTATGCAGTGAAGTAAGTTGCTGGTGGAAAACAGCACTGTCTTATGGAAAACTGATATACCTTGTGCCATATTTCAGAGGGGGAATGGACAATTCCTAGCTTCTTACATATTCCTTAATGTAAGTTAAAACTGCTTTGAAAAGATAAAGCAAGGGGGAAAGAGTCCTTCAATTCAGCAGGCTGCTACCAGCACTTAAAACACATTAAAAACAATCCAGAAAGATAAATTGACAAACTTAAGTCTATTTAATTCTACATCTCTTACTAGGGAAGAGGCTTTCAGTAGCAGTGGGCTTAAAAAGGAAAATTTTATTTCCCAGAGAGATTTTACAGTATAGTGAGAGAGAATTGTAATACGGTAAAAGATTATGTTGTGTGAGGATGTGAGGGTTTTGGGTGGAAGTTGTCCCAAGGCGACAGGAGCCTGGTGACTGAATAAAGAAATACTTGAGTCAGTGTGAACCAAGTGAAAGATGTGTACCCAGGGAAGGACATTGTCCTTGGCATGAACTTTGGATGGAGCCGGTGTCAGGAGTTCATGCTAAAAGATGGATAGTTGACACTAAAGCTTTCAAAACCTTTCCTTCCAAAAAGGTTTTAACTTCTTGGCAAGCTGTGACTCCTCACTGGTTAACAAGAAATGCCTCAGCTGTGTAGCCACTGACAGAATCTGCATGCAGAGCTTCAGGTGGGGTAGAGGGAAAAAGAAACCTGTAAGAGCTGCATTCAGTAAAAGGTGCCTTGGGGGTATGGTAGGTGGGGTGCAGCGCAAGAAGCTAGGGAGGGCCCTATGCAAATGAAACAGGAATTTAAGGCAGCAGAATGTAATTACTTGAGTTGGAATTTGCCCCGACAATGCAGTTAGTAATGGGAAGTTCCACGTGATCATTAATAATGACAAGAAGAGAAAGGACCTTCGTTTTTTACTTCTCCAAAAGTAGAGTCCTGTCTGATTATTACACTTACGTTTAGTAGGAAACAAAATATAGGATGATTGACCATATTGACCTAACATACTTACTCTGCATAATTTGGGGCAGCTACTGGAATATTTGTGATTTGAAATGCTCAGAGTGCTGATTTTGCTGTGTCACTTTTATATATATATATATAGTTCCTTGTTTACAGGTATGTGGGTAGGAAGATTGGCAGAACAAAACTGAAACACATCAGATCTGATGAATCAATATGTTTGTGTAAGTTTACTGAAGAAACAAAGCTGTATTGCTGATGCTAGCAAAACACTCCTTAAAACAGTTAGTTGGTTGGTGGGTTGGTTTATTTATCTATCCTTCTGTCTTATATTCCCAGTAGTCTAAAATTTCTGCTGTTGTGAGGGAAAGCATGTAATGTACTCAGCAGTTCAATGATCTCTTGATCTTTATAGTGCTTTAAGTTTAAATGCCTACCAAAATATTAAATAAAAATGGGAAATGAGGCTATTTTAGAGTAAAGGCATGTCTAAAACTGCAGGCCTTTAAAAGAGTGAGGAAATTGGAGAGTTGTAGAGTGAAATGAGGAGATCCAGAGGGGCAAATGCAGAGACTTGTTCCCAATAATCTCTCCCTTGGCTCTATCCTTTTGACACTAGTGTCTGTATGGCACACAGATTTATCACCCTACCAATGAAGGCCCCCTTTCTTTGGTATTTCCTCCTCCCCCCCCTTAGGTTTCCTTCAAGCTGGAGAAACATACCTTTTTAAAAAGTGTGTGTATGATAAAATTCAGCTGGTAGTTGAGGTTCTGTTTTTATGGTGTGAGCAGAGCATCTTATAACTTGTGCATCCTTTCTCCATCTGCGATTCAGTCCCTTCTCATAGCTGAGTATTCAATAATCTGTAACAGAGGGGCAGAAGGATACCAGGGGATAGCTCTCACGAGTTCCTCATTTCAAGGACCATTACTCACTTTAGTTCAAAAGTTATCTCTGTTCTACACAAATTTAGCATGCACTCACTTTTATTGTTGATTTTTTGTTTCTTTTTGTTCCATCAGAAATAACAAATCTTGAGACTGAAGGCACAGACAGTTATTTGCACCAAAGGAGTGAATCACACAGCATTTTAAGTCCCCTTTCTGTCTCTCATTTTGGAGCTGCATCACACATAATGTTCTATGTTTGGGCTGTGGCAAGTTGAGATGTATGATGCCCGGCTTCTCGGTTTTGGTCTCTGAGTCACCCTGATGTCAGGTGCTTGAACTCTGCAGGAAGATGCAGGGTACTTGCTGCTGAGTTGTAGCAGTTGGAAGGCCCTAGTAAAAGCCAAATGTCTGGGAAAAAGCTTAGGCTTCTTAAAAGCCTTGGCAAGCAATTTATGTCCAAGGATGGGATGCTGGCTGGGAAAATCCATTTTACAATGGCAAGGGAGGCAGATGTTCCAGGGCCTTACTCTTTTTTTGTCTTGTAAAACTGTTTCTGTAAGGTAAATCTCAGTTAAATCCAGAGCAGAGTCTTATGCATGCTGCTGTGCTCAGAGCAGATCTAGAGCTCTGACATTGCTCTAGGATTGTACTTTATTTGAATTTCCAGGGCTGCAAACTAAAATTAATCTAGCCTCTGTAAGCTGTAAGGCAGGTTTTGCTAGTTCAGAGGTGGCCAAAGCATGGCCCATGAGGTTCTACAATGCACCCTCCAGCTGGCCTCCTGTCTAATACAGAGGTGGTGTTTGCAGAGACTGTAGGTCCCCGTATTCCATCTTGAACCGAGAGCAGGTTGCTGACATCAGGAGTCAGTATTGCATCTGGGGACCTGTTGCCTCCATATCAATTCTCTGTTCCACTTAATGCAAAGTAATTATGCCCCTGGGGCACCCAAAAAGTCGCCAGTCTAGCCCCTGGACAAAGTTTTTGTGCCCCTGAGCTAGACGAACACACACCAGGAAATTCACATTGGAAGACATATTGCTGGTCTCAGTGGGGTAATGTGACACTGCAGCTCACGTGACCTCACTGTGGTAAATTTAATCCCTAGCTGCCTGTCCCAGTTTGCTCAACACACTGCCCTGACCTCTCCCATAACAAGGGCTGAGCAGAGCTAGATTAGGCAATGGCATAGTTGACTCAAATCTTCTGTGGGCCACTGTTGTTGAAAGTTCCGTCCCTTGTGATACAGGCAGTGACTGGGAGCATCACAAAGAAGATTCAAACCTGACTCACCAGCAGGTAGAGTTAAAGGAGGCATTTTGTCATTCTGTTTAAATGTTAGACATGGAAGTACTTCTCGTCTGGAGTAACTAATCTTCAGGGTCAAATTTTGAAAATGTAGCTATCTCTGGGTTTTGGCTTTAGTTGCCTGGTATTGAAAACTTGGCCTTTAATGTAATGGTATGTTATCCTCTTCTAATCTCCGGGGGGTGTTGATTTTTAAAAGAGAAGCTGCTTATAAATCCAGGAATCCTCCATATAATTGTAGAAAAGTAGTGCTGGAAAGGACCAAGATAAGTCATCTAGTCCATCCCGCTGCGCTCAGGCAGGACTAAGTAAACCTAGAACCATCCCTGACAGGTGTTTGCCCAACCTGTTTTTTAAAAACCTCCAATGATGGGGATTCCACAACCTTAAGTGACTTTCAGTTCTTAACTATTCTTACAGTAAGAGAATTTTTCCATAAATCTAACCTGAATCTCCCTTGATGGACAACTCAGCAAAAGCATAGGCCAATGTGCAGCAGCAAACAAGATGGCAGGTTATATTAACAAAGGAGGGAAAGTATAATTCTGAAAATATTACAGTGCCTTTGCATAAATTAATAGTATGCCCTGACCTGGAGTATTCTGTTCACCCCACATCAAAAGTAAGAAGAAATTTAAAAAAAAAAAAAAAAAAAAAATTCAGAGAAGGGCAGTGAAAATAATTAGAGATGTGGAAAGACTTCCTTATGAGGAATGATTAAAAGATTAAGACCATAAAGGTAAAAGAAGAGACAAATAAGAGAGGACATGACAGAGGTGGGACTATGTATTTAAAAATAAAAATGGGTAGAGGAGGTGAATCAGGAGTATTTTGCCCCTTTTTTAGAACCGTGGAACAAGGAGGCATCCAATAAAATATCAGTTTTAAAGGTTTGCTTGCTTGTTTGTTTGTTTTTTTACACACACACAAATCTTATGGAACTCAATGTTGCAGTATATTGTTGAAGCCAAGAGTTTAGCAGGATTCAAAAAAGTATTAGGCTGGTCTACACTTAAAAGTTTTGCTGGCATAGCTGTGTTGGTTAGGAGTGGGGTTTGGGAGAGAAGGGGAATCACACACCCCTATCTAACACAGGCATGCTGGCAAAAGCATTAATGTTGATGCAGTTAAGTCAGCAAAAAAGTTTTTAGGTCCGTATAGCTTACTTTGTTCAGGTAACTGGTATAAGCCATACTGGCAAAATAATTCTTTTAGCCAGTATAAACTGCATCTCCACTAGGAGGTTTTTCCAGGTTAGCTGTACTTTCAAATCCTTTCTAGAGTAGACAAGGCCTTAGACAGTTACATGGATAATAATTACAGTAACATTAAATGGGATAAAACGTATGATTGACACAAACCTGCATGCTTCAGGGCATAAAACAGCCACCAGCTACCCATGGTTAGGAGGAACCTTTCCAAAGAGGCAGATTATTCCTTCAGTATCTATTCTGGGGCATCATCTATTTTCCTCTGAAATATCTTGGATTTGCCGCTGTTGGAGAAACCAAATGACCCATCACTTAGACCTGATAAGGCAATTCTCCATTCCTGTATTTTCTGTTGTGCAGAAATAATCTGAAATCAGCCACACTGGAAGCCAGGAACAGAGAGAGGAACTGGGCTTTTTCTAACTGAAAACAACCAAGCTCTTTAATACAAGGTTTCAGCCCAATGGGAATTTAAAAAAAAAAAGAGGGAGGGAGAGAGAGAGATCTGGCAGCTGCTCAGCTGCACTGCCATGTGCTGCTATGATAAATGCAGTTTGTGCCCCTGGGATTCTCCAGGGTGGATTCTTACCAGGTTGCTGAGCAACAGGTACCCACTGAGAATTTCAGGGAGGTCCACAGTATATTTTAGCTGGCTGTGTTCCAGAGATGGTTAGATACGCAGCGCTGAGGATGGGCAGAACTGGGTGGCTGCCAGGCCCTGGAATGTAGGGCTGCAAACTCATCTCCTTACTTAAAGGGACCTTATCTCCTTGAAACATACAATTAAAAAAAAAAAAAGTTTAGGAGTGTGGAGTATCCTATGTGCCCACAAGTCAGTCCTCTGCAGCTTTTTGTGGCTTCACAGATTTTCCTTTTTTCCCCCCCATATGGATTTCTTTCTGTCATTGCCCTATGAAATACCATGCTAATTGGAGAAACTGATTCTAAAGCCAGCAGTGAAACTTGGCGTACACCAACTGCTGTCAGATGCTCAAAGGAAAGAGATTGAGAAGCAGAGAGAAATACAATCTCCCTAAGCAGTTCTTGCACAGGTGGTCACAGAGGTGGAGGGGAGGAGAGAAACATGGGGTCTTGTCGTCCCCCCCCCCCTCTGATTTCTGCCAGGATTATATTTTTAATTTTTTGCGGGCAGTGGATTCAAAATATCCCCACCCACCCCCCATTATCAATAGTTGCGCATCACCTCTGAGTGGTGGTTTAACAATAGGCAAAATACTGTTGGGAAAGGAGAATGCTTTCCAAATTGTTACGTTACTGTAGTATCTGTAGACCTTACTGTACAAAAACTGTATTGTACAGACGTAGTGAGAGAGAGAGAGATTCCCTTTCCCAAAGACTGATACATACAAGACAAAGAATGGGAGGGAAAACAAAGGCACACAGAGGGGAAGTGACTTGCCTAAGGTCACAGAGTAGGTCAGAGGCAAGGCTGGGAACAGAACCACGTCTCTTGACTGTCCTGTCTGCAGGATCCCACCACCTCTCTGTGGCTGATGGCATCCCTGTAATATGGCATACGTTAAGTTTTATTCAGCCCTTGCAGCCAGACTTTAAGAAGAGCAGGAGCACTTCAGAAATTGTGTCCTTTTGTGTTAGTGCTGGGTACTGATTTTAATGTTAAATCAGATTTCCAGCTGTATCGGTTTTATTATCACTGCACTGTTGCAATAATGTAGCACAGCTGTCTGTTTGAGGGCTAGCGCGGTTTAATTATGGAGTTGTCTTTCTATTCTCTTCCAAACCACACGTAGCCTCAGAGAAGAACGTTCCAAGATGGCAAGAAAGCAAAAGCCAATTAACAGTTAACATGCGCTGCAAGCCAGGATCTTTATTAAATGTCTTCCCCTAAAGGGAAATGCCCACAAGGAGATCTCGTCACCTGCTCAGGAGGATGAACAATGCATAGGGAATTTATTCTTACAAGAAAAGGGATTTTCCCACCCAAGGCCATGCCACAATCTGACTTCTCATGAAATGGAGAAATGACCCATTTATTATCTGTAATACACTAGTGTGTAGAGGTGCCAGCTGAGATCAGGGCCCCACTGCTCTAGATGCTGTACGTATACCGTAAGAGACTGACTCTGCCCTCAAGAACCTGCAATCTGAATAGGCAAGGCCGACACATTGTGGGTGGGAAGGGAATAGTATCCCCATTTCACAGATGGCAGAGTCCATCACAGAGGGCATAGAATCCAGATGCCCAGAATCCCAGGTCAGTGCCCTAACCACCTTACCGGTTTAGCCAATGATTCTCCACAGATCTACCATTAGAAGGACCAGCCATGCTATGTTTGCACCTTTATTTACAGAGGTGATCGCTGTTCTCTAGAACACGAGGGAATGGGCATCGTTTTCCTCCTTCTCCGTGCAGTGCTGCAGGGCACACGGACAATCACTCTCAAGCCGCTCATGACCCCATCCAGCCCTTGGCAGCTGGAGGGGTGTTTTCTGCAGCGGGATATTCCCTGGAGGGGTCAGCAAAAGTGCAGTTTGGAAACGGGCAAAGAAAAAAAATAAGAGTTGCCCAAGTCTCACTGTACACATCTACAGCTGCCTTAGCTGGAATAGGAGATACTTTTCTTAGTGAATTTGAGAAAGCAACTGCAGGATTTGGCACTTTAGGGCCAGTTTCTTAACACTGCGGATGGGCGCTAATGGTATTTCCCTGCAGTACACCTCAAAAAGTCTGGCCCTTACTGAGTAGATAAGTTCACTCGCTCAGATACAGACCCAGCTGTGGCTGCAGAATGTCAGAACAGAATTATTCTCCTTGTCCTCAGACTTACTTGCTTAGGTCCAATGTGCATGTTACCCTGTTTTTACTTTTATTTGGACCACAAGGAGCTGATTGGAGGGTGTTTCATTCTTCTGTTAATAGCGTCTGAAACGATAGCGCAGACCAGAACAAAGTGGGCGTTTCTGATTTGCATCAAGTTTGGCTCATTGGTTTATGAAGAGTGATTCTTCAGGCTCTTCGACGTCATTCTTAGAGTCCTAGGTTTTGAGGCCAGAAAGGACTATTTAGTCCAACGTCTTGAATCACACAGCCAGAGAGCTTCACCCAGTAGCTCTTGCATCAGTCCCATAACTTCTGTTTTGTGCCAAAGCATATCTTTTAGAAAGACGTCCGATCTTGGGTTAAAGACTGCCGGTGATGGAGAATCCCCATGGTTTTGTAGCTCTCAACTCCATGCTGCCTTTAGCTTTCTTGCATTCTTATGGCACTTGAGTGTGAGCTAGGTCCAGTGATGAAGAACAATGCGCTAAGTCTGATGCCATGTCATGCCTTTATTAGGCACATGTGCATTTAAGTTCATCTTTTGGGTGAATATGATCAGTTCATCAGATTCTTTGGTCTGGAAGGTTTAGACATGTTTGGGGACTGCAGTGTGATTTCTCTGCCTTTGAACTTGGTGCTTTTCTTACTTATACTGCGATAAGTCAGGAGTAATTCTACAGAATGGAAACTTTTTGGGGGGAGGGGAAGGAGGGAGGTGTGACAGGATAGTCTTAACAAGAGGCTTTTGTCCCCACCTGTCAGCCTGCAGATTCCGGCTCACAACCTCCCTTGAGGATTGCCTAGGCTCTTGTTGCTCTCCTAGCTGAATTGGCCAGAGGGATCACTGCAGACATTTTCATGCGGATGATTTTTTTAATAGTGCATGAACCAAAAGGGTATTAGAATCTTTATCTATGTGACCTTATCTGATCCTTCCTATACTTAGCTTTTGTTAACTCTGGAGTCCCAGGTGTTCTGGTTTCTTGCCTTCTGGTGGGCATATTAACTGTAGTGACCTTAACAAAAGTTTGGTTTGTTTGGGACAGTCCCAAGATGACCCTTTAATACATGCAGTGTGGTCTAGTGGGTAAAGCAAGGGACAGGGAGCCGATGCTCTTGGCTTTATTCCTGACCCTGCTAACGTATTGATTGTTTTGGGCAAGTCGTGTGTCCTCTCTGTCTCAATCTCTCCCCCTGAAAATTGGGGTAGGAAGCTCCTCGTGGGGGATGAGAGGCTTTAACTAATGGTTGTGAATGGTGTTGAAATGCTGGGGTGAAAGACTCTGCAGAAGTGCGGATTGTTCTATCTTTATTGTTCTATAATTGTTTCATCCTTTATTACCATTTCCACAAATAATATAATTTCACCCCAGCAGTGTGATACTGAAACTTCTAAATTGCTTTTGAATTGGGAGTAAAATTAAAAATAGGTTAATTGTGTTTTGCGTCTTTTTTTTTTTTTTTTTTTTCCCTTCCTCTCCCTCTGGTGCTGGACACTTGTCTGTATGTCCAGTTTGCTGAGAAACCGTCTCATGGCACTGTCCTAGCATGGCTCACTTGGTGTGACTTAGCAATAAATTAGGTAATCATAAATTTACCATGCACATCATCAGCTTTGCCAGCCCTGCAGATCCCAATGTTAGAACTGCATTGCACTGTGAGTAACAACGCAATGGAGACCGTGTATGAAATCAGTCTTTGTGACATCTAGAAATGAAACAATGTTCTTGTGAATTATCGGCAGTGCTCTGCTCCAGCACTTACACAGTTAAAAACAATTCCTTCCCCTGCCAAACAGCCCAGCATTGGTGTACCAACAGTGGATTAATGAAGCAATTCTGTGTTCTGATCCACAGTCTGCAGCACTTGTCAGTACAGTTAGTATATGCTGGCCAGCGGATTGAAACTTGCCGAGTCAGGATTTGAAACCAGCATAAGATATTTTTGCTGCAGTAATAGCAAAGGGTTTTATTTCCTCCTGCTTGCGTTCTGTTGAATGGATTTCAGCCAGCTATGAGACTAGACTAATCAGCTTATTTTTTCAGAGTGAAAGGGAATGGGGTAAAAAAACAAAAATAAAATACCTCCTGTATTTTTATCCAGCTGTCTTGGTTGCTCATATAGTCCAGTGGATTGGTACTTTACACTGTCTTCTAGGTTCTTTAGAACCTCCTTCTCTGCCAGTTTGCTTTGATTTGTTTTTTGGTGGGTTTTTTGTTTTGTTGTTTTGTTTTTTCCCCCAATTGCACATCTTCACTCCTGGAAAAAAATCCATTCAAAGTTTGAGTTGGATTTTTGTGTCCTCTGATCGTAAGGCAAGGTAGGTGCATTGCTTTGAGGTGATCCACCCCTTTTTGAAAGGTCTAAAAGGCTCTTGTATACAATATCATTGTACATTTTCATTTGTACTTCTCTAGCAGATACATTCCAGCAAGTAGCCTGACTGGAAGATTAAAAAAATAAAAAAGTAACATGTATTTTCACATCTGCACATCAAGGAATTGTGTGTGCTCTGTTCTGTTGCATAATGGACAGTGTTGCTTCTGTGCTCAGATACTTGTCACTTTTAAATGTTACTATTTAAAAAAAACAAACAAACAAACCTTCTTTGAAATGTCATACCTGATTGTGGGATTTGGTAATGATTTGTGGAGGTTAGCAATGAAGATTGCCTGAGCTTTAGAACGCACAAAAAAGAAAGTGGCTACAGTTGTGTTGCAAATGAAACACTTGAATACAGGAGATGCAGTTCTGCACTAGTTTATTTTTTGGAATGGTTCATGAGCATAGAGGTTTCCACAGCAGTTCATGAATTCACAGAAACCAAAGTCCAGTGCAGTAGACGATTTTAAGCTGGCTAATGCATGGCAAGATATTTTATCTAGTCTTGAAGCAAAGAACTGCTCACATAGAGAGAGGGAGAAAGGTAGATAAATTACTACCTGGCTCTGAGGGATCTGGTAGAAGATGAGAAGAGAACTTGGAGTGGCTGGGGTTGGGAGGTTCATATGGAGGAGAGTGTGGAGCTTTGGAGCTAAGCTGTGGGGGCATGAGGAGGAAAGGAACAGTGGATGTTATGTCTGGCATCACATTAGCAGGTGCAAGTGTTGGACAATGTCTGTAATTGTCTTGAAGTCACATTTGTGGTGGTGATGTATATGTTCCTCTTCACTTTGGCTTTAACTAGAGCTGTTTGTTGTCAGCTCCAGTCAAGTATGTGACTATAGGTTGCGGTCTATTGACTATGGAAGCTGTGTTGTTGAATGCCTTGTGAAGCACTATTGAAGTGAACCATTGCAAACAACGCTGGCTCTTGGCACAATTCAATGTACTGTGGGGCCTGTAGGTCAGGATAACATGGCTGGGCCTGGGCCTGGCAAGGTTCAAAGAGGAGTTGCGCTGTTTCCACATGTCTGGGAATTAACGCCGCCGGCGTGGCACAGCATTGCAATGGAGGGCTGCGCACTTCCATGGCATGCCTCATTTTTGGCCTCTGGCTTGTAAAGAAGGTTTATTAAAAAGAACCTAAGTTCCACTCTGAAATTTGGAGCAAGAGAGCGTCATGCTCCAGCTGGGCTTAATGCTGCATTCATGGGCAAGCTGCTGGAAATCTGCTCCTGAGTTATTGACCCACAGGGCGGGCGGGTTGTGTGTGGTGATGGTGGGGACTGGACTTCCCAGGCAAAGGGGGATGCTTTCCCTTTTCCTCTCTTCCCCCACATCCCCACCCTCACACTAGGCTGTGCACGATCTGTAATCGCACACATCCTGTGTGTGGCGGGTCCCTCCTGATCGCACACCTGTCTGCAGGCTCCTCTCACATCCTCTCCGTGTTTTGCTCTTGGTTTATCTTCACAACTCCTTTCCCCAAATCTCTCCTCTCTCTTTGGCAGCCACATCAGTGGCGTCTAATCCGGAAAGGGGAGATCCTGTCCTTTCTGGACAAGGGCATCCCTTACAAGCCAGGGTATTGCTTGTGTTTATGTGCATTGCTAAGCCAGCAGAGTTGGCTTTTTGGTTTGTTCTCCGCATGTTTGTGGCTAGCGGGCAGCAGGAGCTGTGTTTATGGAGGCATCCACGTAATTACTGCACCTTCCTGATGGTGGCAGCCTGCTTACTCCAGATTATAGTGGAAGAACCTGGCAGGGCCTTGTGCCATGCAGCACAGGTATTGCCTGCCTTTGACTGGGACTGGATCATTTTATTTCCCTTGCATTCTAAATGCCTGGTTCTGCGAGGGAACTTTTAAAAGGTGTTCTGCAGTCTGGTTCTCCGTCTTTGTGTATATTAAGTTGTATGTAGTTGTCTAATAAAGGACTTGTGTTGTGGGATTCCAGAAGAAAGAACCTGAGACCTCAGGACTGTCCTAGTCCATTATAGCAGCTTCAGCTCTAACCCCTGGTGCAGTCGCTGGTGAATTCTGTCTTTTGGAGCAGAGGCTTGCTCTCCTGCTCATTTGGTGTTGTGTAATATAGTGTGACTGCATAGCTTTTTCAGAGGCCAAACCCCACAAATGCAGGAACTTACTTGCACTGTCTTTCCTCCACCTGCCGCAGGTCTGTGTCATCTTTGGTATCTCTCCAAATGTAGGAATTAATGAGCAGGCTGCCCCAAAAGAACAGCGAACCAAAGGACAAATTGAGCTTATGAAAAGGGGTTCCCCTGTTACTGTTCTGGCTCAAGCTGCCAGATTTAGTAGGTAGACCTTTTCCTGGGTGTGCCTGTGCTGTCAATGAGCAGAAGATCTGTCCCCAGTTTTTGAGCCTTTTCTCCTCATCCTTCCTTTCCCTGCCCACTCTGCTTGCCCTAGAAGGGGGAGGAGAGATTCCAGGAGGCTAAGCACACTGCATTTATTTTTGGCATCTTGCATATTGGAAGCCTCTCCAGGTGCTTTACAGAATAGGAATACGGTGACTTGCAGAAGTAATGCCTTCAGCAATAGGTCACCTGCCGCCCTGAGTGGTTGAATGGCTTCTGTCTGTAGGAGGTGCATTGGCTGGGGTACTGAGGTATTCCTCTACTCCTGGAAAGTGCAGAGGGGTCACTAACTCCGCCTAAAGTGAGGCATGCCCAAGAGACCGGCCCGCTGAGCACAGCACCTCCTGGTACTGCACTGCAGTGCTGGCATTTGGAGCAAGCCAAGTCAGAGTGAATTCCAAAGGCAGGGAGGGGGGGTCTTGATGGAAGAAAACTTGCTGGCGCCTCCGTCTGTCTGTGGCTTGAGTGCCTCTCACGGTGGCTTAGGGGATGAGATGATCCAGCTCCCAAGTCATTTAGTTTCACAGATCAGCCCTGTAAACTCACCCAGAGCATTGGTGTCACACGCTCACCCAGAGAGACCCTGTGTAACAAGCCAGGCCGCTGGTGTCTGCACCAGGTTCAGTTTCAGAACAGATTTCAGGTGTCACTCCACGTAGAGCATATTGCAGTAGAGATGTGGGTGACACAAACTGCTACAGCCTGTGTGTATGTGTGATCAAGAACATGTCAAATCTCAAGCCCCATGCGTGGCTCAGGTGGGTCTGAGGTCATAGGTGGATATTTGGGCTGGAAGCATTTCACAACAGCAGCTGTTGCTGGACCAGCTGAGGACACCCAGAGGGCCTGGTTTTGGTGATCTGGAAGGACCTGTAGCTGCCCAGCTCTGTGGCAGAAGCACTTCTACTTAGTTTCATTTATATCTGATATGTTGCAATGACCACCCATCTTCTGGAGTAAGTTTCAGATTTATCGTGTTTGGAGCAGTCTTTATGAACCAAGAATTAACGGTGACCCATTGACCCCTAGATTTCTTAAGACTTGAATTGTGGCAGAGCTGCTTTTAAATTAGAAAAATCTTAACTGGGGGGCAAAACCGAGAAAGCTTTAGTGCAAGGATTTCCCAAACTGCCAGGTTTTGGGGTCTCAATTTAAACTAAAACTGTACTGTTTTTGTCAGGCAGGGGATTTTTGTGGGTTATCCTTGCACCGTTGCGGTTCATGTTGCTGCCTCACATAGGAGGTCAGCAGCCAGTGCTCTTGTCCTGGTGTAGACCGATTTCAAGCCCTGCGAATGCTGCAGTACAGTTAGTCTAATAAGAGAAGGGGAGGATATAGCGAGGGAGGGAACCTACTCACAAATATACACTGGTTCGCAAACAAAATACACGACAACACTTTCTAGGCCGTTCACTTCTGCATGTTAATCTGTACATTGCATGCATGTGGGCAGCGGGGTTTGCACAGCATCTGGATGATTGGATTAAACTGTGCATAGTCTTTCCCTTGCCTTAGAGCAGGTTTGAATGTATTTGATGGGAAAGTACCGCCCCTGCTCCCCTGGTGCCTCGGTTTCCCCTTTTGTAAGTCAGGAACATTAGTATAATACTGCAACCCATCTCAGCAAAGTCCTCGGCTGTAAGGGGCTGTTTAAGTGTCGAGTATTCATTCATTTAGCTTGTTACCACATGTTGCTGCACGCTCCATTAAAGGAGATGGACAATTTTTCTCTCTGCTTCTGCTTTTATTGACGTGTGAGGTGCATCCTGACAGCACAACTTCATTCCCTGGAATTCTGCTTTTAGAATCCAGAGAATCGAAGAGAAGAGTGAATGCAAAGAGGCCTGGAGGGAATACCAAAGGGCATCAGTGGCAACAGCTCTCCAGGTTGAGCTCCCAGGTGTTCCCAGCATTCAGACTTCTCCAGTAAAACACGTTATGTTTCAGAAAAGCTATCAAAGCAAGGTGTTTAAGTCGCTGATGTTTTCACCCTGTTACGTATTATTGACTCTCACAATAATAAGGGATCCCTTTAAAACCCATTTGGCAAAGGCAGGAGGAGTTGGAGTGGTAGGGAACCTCAGGCCCGAGTGCGGATGCACTGTCCTGCCAAGAATGGCTGAGAGCTTCCTTTTTCTCTTTATTTCCCCAAAGATGAGCGTCTTAGCCTCTCGGTACCATTCAGGAGTCTCATGCAGACCAAGGGTTGCTCAGCTAACTTGAGTATCTGCAGCAGGTACGTTCCCCCATTTCTCAGCAAGCCAGGCCAGTCACATTGTCCAGTCTGCCACGTGTTATGAGTGGTGACATATAGGCTACAAGAAATGTGTGTGATCCAAGTGCATTGTGATGTCTGGAGTCCCTTCAGCCCCAAGAGAAACAAACTGGACTTTTTCCTTCTCAGGATGATATGCACGTTGGTGTGTGATGTTGAGAAAGCGATTATTGTGGGAAAGCAGAGTGGGTGATAGACTTGATTCATGAATTTAAGATTAATTCTGTGTGATTTCAAAGTCTTGTGTTGTTTGTAAGTGTGGGTAGGACCCTGCTTTATCAAGTTTTCACACTGCAACGGAGTTTTAAAACTTCTCTCAAGTTAGTTTTAGAGATGAGCAGCTTTCTCTGCTCTCCCACAGGTCCCTCTCTCCCCTCATAGTCTCTTCTTAAGCCCCAGAACTGCCCGTCGAGTTGTAGTGTCACTTGCAGTACATGCTGCCATCACAGGCAGACCTTCTGAGATTCACAGGTCAGCTGCAGCCTTCACAGTTGTGAGGTTCCTAATGTGTCAGTTTTGGACCACATTGGGTAAAAGATTAAACTGTTGGAAATGTGTTTGGCTTTTTCCTCCTTTTCACAGGGTTTGATGGAATATGCAGGAACAGGGTGAACGGGGCTGGAGCCATTCCACCTACTCAGGAGACCTGGAGACACTTGCCAACCTCAGCTAACCAGTTTGCTCTGATCTCTGATGTAGCTGCTTCTGCATGTTGAGTTCCACCTTGGGGCCCTGAAATACATTTTCCTTCCATGGTTCCTGTGAAGATCTAGGATGTGCCCATATCTTTTCCTCAGTTACCGAGAGATGCTCAGAGACCTGCGTGGTAGAGGACATGAAGGAACCAGCTCTGCCATTTTGTCTGCGAAACCATCCTGTGACTGTTCTCTTAACTTGTTAATCAACACACCCAGCCCCTGTGGTCAGTGCATCAAGTGCACAGGCTGTTTAGGGCTGGGATGGTTCCCTGAGAAGGAGAGGCAGGTTTCCTCCCACCCATTAGAAGTCATGCTTCTGTAAATCTGACCCAGACTGCAAAATATTTCTGGGTTTCTTGACACCCTACCATTTGTCAATCTGCATAAAATGTGTAACCACAAAGATCTGTTCACTCAAGACAAACTTCTGGTTAGTGACATTTAGATTATATGGTTACCCAGTGGTATAGACAAATATTTGTTAGCTAGCAATGTGTAAATAGCAGTAGCCTGATAATTTACAAATGCAAAAATTGGCAAGTATTTAAAAAAACAAAACAAAAAAAACCCTTGGATGCATAATGTATTTTTAATATAGTTTTAAATAATGTGGAGTTAAACAAGGGGAAAGAAAGCTTTAGATTATGGATATGTCACTAAATCACATGCGTATGCTGCTAGGTTTACAGTGAGGTATGGCTATACCAGGTAACTACCTCAATATTTTGTGGTGTCTGTTTGTGAGAAGGTGGTATGAAGGAATTATACTTAAATGCCTGAAATAGAGAGAGTATATCCATTACTGCAGATCTTTCCTGTGTCAGTTATTTAAATCACTATTCAAACTGCATAGTTCTTCTCTCCCCCCATATTCAGGTTCTTTTAAAAGTAATTGAAGTAAACCACGAATAAAATAGCATCACTTCTTTAACTAAAGAGGGTTGATTTCTGAAACACCGTTTAAAGAATGACAGGCTTGGAATCCTGGTTTGATACTATAACATCATAGCGTCTTCCGGGGCTGAATTTTAATTTATAGGCTTCCCTGTGACCCTCCTTGCTATTGCAGCTGAGCTCCTTGTTAGTGAATTCACTACCACATCTTTTGCAGATGGAGAAACTAACTGAGCAGAAGCTGCTCAAGGCAATCTGCCACCCTAGGCAATGCTTCAGTGAGCCATCCCACTACTGAAACACACCCCACCCTTGGGCTCGCCTGGTCGTAATGCCACCCACTTGAATTTGGCCTGGCTGCTCCCAGAAATCTGCCTTTCTGGGCCATTGCCTAGTTTGCCTATAGCTCGAGCAGCCTTTGCAACTGAGGCACAGAGACTAGCAGTCAGATTTTCAAAAAGGCTTAGCGCCCAATAATTCCCATTAATGCTCCGTCTAGATGGGATAAAAGATGTGGTGTTAGAATGTGTTTGCGAACCTGTTCTCAGACTCATGCGTTTGAAAAACTACTGTAGACAAGGCCATGTGTACTGTAACACCTGCTGAGCCACTCCCGTTAGCGCTTGGCCTCCCCCACGCCTCGTCTAAAATAGACTCGTCAGACGTCTTCACCAGTGCATTCTTACACCTTTGTCCTAGTCGAAACCAGGCTGAAATGAGAGTCGGGATCTCTTGAAAATCTGACCATAACTAACTTGTCCAAGGTCTCACAGGAGGTCTATTAGACTAGAGAACCAGGGATTAAGATCTCCCAAGTCCCAGTCCAGTGTCTTAACCACAGGGCCCTCTTTTTTTTTTTCTGAGGGGAGTCCTGTCCCTGCTTCCTTGGAATTTCAGTACTTCTTTTTAGGCACGTATCCTAGCATTCTTGTCTCCAGAAAAATGTGACCGGTCTGTGTAAGCTTTTAGTAAAGCAAAGGTGGATGAAAGATTCCCTCACCTCGCCTCCCTAAAGGTTTTCAGATCCATTGTTTTCATATAAACAGCTTTCCCTGTATTTCCATGCATTAGCCCAGTGAAGTTTATACAGTAACTCTAACTCTAATGGATTTTCAGCTAAGCCTTTTAGACTGATTAAACTAAAACTGGTTAAAATGGTTTTAAGCAGGCTGCAAGAGAAATAGAAAATGACTGGGTCAGAAGAGATGAGCGTTTTTGGGCAGTCATTTTGATCTACAGAGAATTGGGAGTCATCTATAAAAATAAAGGAAAAATACAATGAGAGCAGAGACTCCAGTACGCCAGACTGAAGGGAGCAGGTGGGGGCATAGTCCATGTGTGCAGTGGTGATGATGAGTTAAATTGCAGCTAACGCTCCTTTGAGGCCTTCTAGACTGACCGGTGGATGGAGGTGTCTGAAGTGCCCAGCGTAAGGGCACAACTCAGAGCCCTTGCTAGAAAACGAGTTTCCTCAAGCCAAAAAGGTTCTATTTTTGTGTCTGCTAATCATCTGAAGTCAAGGGCGGTCTTTCTGTTGACTCCCTTGGGCTTTGGATCAGGCACCAAGTTGAAGACCAAGTACAAAAGATTATGATTTTTAAAAGATGTTATGAAAGTGGTGGTTTCCCACTCCTGGTGGATTGCGGGAGGAGCAGGAGGAGGGAAGTTGCCTACAGTGTGGCTGCTGTGCAAGAGTTAGATAGGGTCCTGTCTGGAGATTCATTGAGAGGCAGCGTAGTTAGACTGTATAGCTCCCTAACTTCTATCATTGTGCTGCAGCTCCTCTATCAAACAGGTGGAAATAATTACAGTTAAGCAATGGAAACTAATCTGCACCCACTGTCAGTAAATGCAGAGTTTAAAAAGGAATATAAAATAGATTCATAACAGACCTGTTGGCTCTTATCTCCTGTAAAGCAGCAGGCAGCAAACTGAGATTTGCAAGATGACCAACCATGTTGACTCTCCATGCATAAAAGGACACCACACTTCTGTCTGTAAATGCTTTCCCTAGTTACTGTTAGGAACATAGGAATTGCTGTGGCCAATACCAGATGTTTCAGAGGAAAGTGTAAGAGCCCCCATAGTCGGCATATATGGGATAATCTGTGCCCCCCCCACACACACACACATTCTCACCCAAGTCTCTGATCATTAAAAATAGGCTTAAGCATGAGATTTAATGTCCCTCCTTGTTATCCTATAATAGTCCCTTCTTGAATCTTCTGAAAATTTTTGGTTTCAGTGACATCCTGCGTCAGTGAGTTCCACAGTCTAATTATGCATTGTATGAAAAACTGTTTCCTTCTGTCAGTTTCAAATTTGCCTTCTTTTAATTTCATGGACTATCTCCTTGTTCCTGTGCTATGAGACAGGGAGAACAGAAGCTCCTGATCTACCTTCTCTAGAGCATTCATTATTCATATACTTTTATGTCCCCTCTTATTCATTTCCTTTCCAAGGTAACCAATCCCAATCTTTTCAATTTATCTTCATTATGTGAGGGTTTTTCATGGTCCTAATCATTCTTATCAACCCCTCTATGTCCATTTAGAGATGGGGTGACCAGTATTGCACATGCTATTCCAGATGTTCTAGTGAACGCCTGAGATTCAAGTAACTGAAAGAGACCAGAGAGAAAAATTCTTTATTTCTTCAGTCTGCTGCTATGTGCATTTGATTGACAGTACTTTGTATGGTCAACTTCCTCAATTCCCCTGTATCATGCAGTATTTCCTGTCATGTGGACTAAATTCTTCTTTGGTTTATACAAGTGTGAGGCTCCTGTTACTTCACTGGTGTCATTGGGCTGACTCTGTATTTACACAAGTGCTCCTGAGAGAAAATTGGGCCCTTCATGTGAGATTTTCATTCAGCAAAATGGGAGAAGAAAACCTTTTAAAGAAAGGAATATGCCATAAAACCACAGAACTTGGCAGGGCACTAAAAGTCCCAGGCAGTATCTGAAACTACTTTGAACTCAATTGACTAGGTTTCAAGTTGACAGTGCTCCTTTTTAAAGTGCCTTGCTGAGATCAGGTTGGCAAATGAAAGACCCCTTGCTGCACTCTGCATGCCTTGTGAAAATAACAAAAATAGCCCTGAGTTTAATCATGTATGTAACTCTCCAAGGTCGATGAGCCCTGAAGCTGCAGAAAGCAGGGGGGCTCGTTTAGGTGAACTCAGAACAGAGTTTAATTGCAGGGAGTATTGCTCTGGAGCAAACTGTACAGTTTTTGCAGCAAGCAGTTCTTGCCCCGGTTCCCTCTGGTGGTTCAGATGTTTGGTCTGAGCCTTCATCCTATGGTAAAGTTGTCTTCTCTTCTGGTGACAATGCTCTGGCATTCTGAATTTGCTGGAGAGCGAGAGAGAGTGTTCTTTAAAATATTTGAAACTGTGTGTGGGAGGGATAAAAGCTGTGGGGAGCAACAGAAGTCCAAGGATAATCAGGATTACACTGAGGCCTGATAAATTGGAGGTTCCCCTCCTCCCCAGCATGAAAGTTGCTCTCTAAGTGACATTGAGAGAGTGTTGTCAAGGTATTGTGCTAAAAATTAGAACAGGAAGTAGGCCATCCATCTCCCTCATCTTTTAATTATAAGCAGTGTGTCTTCCTGAGGCACTGCCAGTGCTTTTGCTTTATGTTTTACATCACTGTAGCCCTCTCCAGAAATCTCCTTGAAATTGCACCTTGGCTGAGCCTTTGCTAATCTTTTTTGTGTAGCAAATAACTTCGTTTAATCTGGATGGGAATATAAACAAATTGCATTGACTTGTGTAATGTTAGGCAAGCTTTTAAACCCACATGGTTTTCTATTAAACGGGGAGAGCAGAATCATTACCTGCTACCTATTCCTACCCCCCAGCATAGCAGCAAAATAGCAGCTAGTCAGCTTGTTTTGAAGTGCCTTGCTGAAACAAAGAGGCATTTATTTCTGTGCTGTAGGTTGGTTGGTAATATGACATGATGATGCATTTCCTGATTTAAAGTAATACTGTCAAACCAAGGAGAAGTTTTAGTGAATTGCTAGTTTCTTTTTTTTTTAATTTATTTTAAGGCGGGGGTTATAGGAGATGTTAAATAACTCCACATCCTGTTGTTTGCAAGCTTTCTGTCTTGGTTATGGCAGCTGGATAGTTCAGCGGCGCTCTCCCGGCTACGCTAATTGAAGAATTGTAATTTAATAATAGTTTGTTTTTATGGCAACCCGCTCCCAAAGATGGTCACAATGAAACTAAAATCATACTGAAAACCAAAGAGAGCAGCAGCACCTGTTAAATTATAGAGTAGCTAAAGCACAGCTGAAAAGAACCAGCCACAAACTGTATGCAGATGGTAAATCTCTCATTTGCTGATATGGAAATCAAAATAACATTGCTGCATCAACTTAAATGTCAAAGACATGGAAGATCTCTTCCTGAAGGATGTCCCCAGACATTCTTTGTAGTTCATTCCAGCACCACAGCCCTTTGCCGGGTTACTGCTGCTAAGTTTATCTATGGCTTCTTGACTGAGAATGCCTGGTCTGTCTAAGTTATCCAGCAGAAGGGCCAGCACCAATCTGATAGCACCCTGTCTCAGCAGTCAGCAGCTTAGCCCTATGTTGTTTATCTCCCTTTTGCAGGGAGAGGTTAACTGGGATTTTTGCACATTAGAAGAAAATAGTCTCTCCATTTTCCTCAAATGGAAGAGCAGAGTTCAAAACCCAGAAGTTCCAGGCAGGATTTCACCTTCCTCCAGAGCTTCATAGCCAAGAGGCCATCAATAATCTTGCCCCAGCTACTCAAGACTTGTGTAGGCTTGACCGGCTGGTCTAACCCTCTCTACATTGGGCCCATCTATTATTTCTCCCAGACCTGCCTTAATGGTGGGATCCAGCACAGCTCTGCTTTTCTCTTTTGGGAAGGGGAATGAGTGACAGGTGTTTGGGTGAAGGACAAAAGAGCAACATTACTGATATAGGATACTCCTCTCAGTGAAATAGTTCCCTTCTGTCACTGCATTGTCCAGTGGCACCTTGTGATCGCCAGTAGAGTTAAATTCCTCAAGTATCTCTTGCTACAGTCAGCAGTCTCCGCTAGCTCTGTAGGAATAGTAACATCGGTGCCTTTCATTAAGGCACAAGAGAACCACAGCCTGCTGCAGATCAGCTTAGACCTGGTTACTGACGTCTTTAGAAGTTGCGGGGAATCACAGCGGTGTACAGGACACCATCTGAAAGTTTATATTTTCCTGTACATGGCACATCTTCGTTTTTATCCTTAGGGAAAAGCCCTGGTATGTCTGTCAGGAACAGTCAGCTGCGTCCATCCTACCCATTTCACCAGAGAGGTCAGGTGTGTGTGGTAGGTGTGTGAATTTGTGATGCTCAGAGTTACTGCATGACTTGCCTTCTCCAGCTATGTACTAGGTCCTCCATGCAGACTTGGGAGATTGCTGCAGAGCCTGAGTTAAGCATTCTTTGCTGTGCCTCTCCAATGGCAGCCACTTGGCATCACCTCTTCACTCAGACAGCACTTTATGCTAGGAATTCTGTCTAAGGTATCGCTCCAGTCCCATCACCTCGCAATCTGCAATTCCTTTATCTTCACAACATCCATGAGAAGTGGGCAGAGGTGTTATCCCCACTCTAGGGATGGGGAGCTCAGGCACCAAGAGACAAAGTGACTAGACCAGGGTCACACAGGAAGTCTGTGGCAGAGCAGGGACTTGAACCGAAGTCTCCCAAGTTGTAGGCTGTTGCCTTCCTCTCTGGAATTCCAGAAACAAAATGCGCCTGAAGCTGTTCCATTTGTCATTTATTCTTCCTGACTCCTGTGACATCCTGCTCCCTTGTAGCCTCCAGAGCTTGTCAGTTGTTAGATTTTTGTTTGTGATGGTTAAGATGAAAACCTGGGTCCCTAACACATTTCTCATTTTCCCAAACCCACAGAATAATATGAAAGGGATGGGTAACTCAGCATGGATGTCATTGTAAGGTTGTCAGTCCTGCTTTGGCATGATCTGTCCGCATGGCCAGGAAGTGTCTCAGGTTGCCACTGAGCACTGTTCTTCCTTTTTTATTTTCTTTTGTCAGCTTCTTGTATCTTATTTTTAGAGGCTGTGGCTCCCCCAGGCCTCGCTGAGAAACAGCTGATTTGGAAAGTTCTCTTTACCCTCAGAACACCAGTCAGTTGCAGTGTAGATAACCGAGCACACCAGTGGATCAGAAGCAGCTGATGAGTTTGGACAAAGCTCTTTTAAATGTCATGACTATAAAATTAAGGGACTTCTGGAGTAGGAAACAGAGAGAATAATGGTTGACCATATGCTGTTGACACTGAAAGAAGAAGGAGTTGGGGTGCAAATAGAATTGACTCGAGTTGTTACTGCAGATTAGCTCCCCATGTGGATACTCTGTTCCAGAATAAAAGTCACTCTATCCTTCCAAAGAGGAGTAATTATTTTGAATTAAGATCAGATTTTTTCCAGAATTATGTATCCACATGGGGAGCTTCTGAGGATCAGCTTATTCCACAATAGCTGTTCCAGTCAGTTTTCCCCATGTAGACAAGCCTGCAGTCTGGATTCTCCCTGCACCCCCAAGAGAATATTCATTTAAATACTGCAAGTGTTCTTTGGTCTCCAGAAGAGTTGTGAAAATGTTGGCAGGCTTTTGCCACTCCAGGTCAAGCTAGTTCCCTAGGCTGGGAGGGGATGGAGCCAGAGTCATTAGCGCCCATGATTTTAGCTCTCTCCTTTAACAGCTCTTAGGTGAAAGCTGATAGATGGCCATCTTGAGCCGTCTCTGTCCTGCCTGACTCATCCCAGATGTTCCCCTTGTGAGAAGCACTGAAACCAAAATATTCATACAGAAAACACCATCATAACCAGTCTTCAGAGCCGAGCTCCAGCCCAAGCTGTAATTTCAAAGTGCCAGCTACTCATTTCATTCTAGAGCACTAGCGCAGCCCTGATAACCAAGCCTCTAGATCCAGGGGGAGGCTTGCTGCCATGGGCAGTGTAAACATACCCTGAGGGTAAACTTTTCAGAAGCACCCTGGGAATTTAGGCACCTAAGTCCCACTGATGCTCAATGGAGTTTACGCTTCTACATCACTTAGGCTCTTTTGAAAACATTATCCTGAAACTTACAGTCTCACTTCCCCATTTGCACAATGGGATGATGACACTTCCTTTGTATCTGTGCCTGATCTTGTTTCCCTAGGCTGCAGAAGGATCTCCTATCATGCAGCTTTTGTGGGAGTAAAAGCAGAGAGAGTTTAAATGAGGCTTCGTTTTGGCCCTGTACTCAGGGCTGCATTTCTCCCAAAGTGATTTTTAATACAGTGGAATGAATAATGGGTCTCTGCATAAAACCTCAGTTCAGGAGTATCTGCTGTTAACTGCCCCATACTAATAATAAACCTGCAATTTTCTGTAGCCCGGGTCTCAAACACTGCAGGCTTCAGCAATGTCACTGTAAGACATTGCCTGTCTCTCAAGTCTGTCCTAAGAAGCGTGCATTTGGAATCTGATGCGTTTCATTCCATCCGAGGAGTCACTAATAAACTTTCTGGCAGACATGAGGCAACCTTTCTTGGCAGGAAGTGCTCAAGGGCAACCTCAGGTATTCCTGAGCCTCTTTGAATTGGGGCTCTGCGTGAAGGATATTGCACGTAGGCGATCATGAATGCTGAGGAGTGTTGGGAACAGGTTCGGGAACAGGTAGGAACCCCAGAACCCTTTTTTTCCAGCTGGAACTGTCCTGCCAAGTCTCAGTACCTCCCCTCCCGCACTCCCCAGCCTATCCCTCCATCCCCTCATGCACAGGGAGCTTCCACCTCTCCCCCAACAGCCCCCCTCCCCTCCATGAGGGGACATGATTGAGTATACAAAGAAATTAATAGAAATAAGGTAAATCATTTTGTTGCAATGGCCTACTCAGCAAATTCAAATAATGCTTTAAACTGGCCCTAGTGTAATGACCAAGTTATAGAAATTGAGGGGAGATGGGTAATTACAGCACCAGTGCGGACTGTTTTAATTCTCTGTGGTCTAAGCTGGAAGATTGGCCTGGAAACGTATGTGTTCTCTTTCGTTCCCCATTGTTCACATGGGAATTGGTTTGGTTGCACTGTGCCTGCAGTACTGAGGATGTTTGAGGTTGCTGTTGTGAAATCGCATGCTTTGGAACGGAAGAAAGAAACTGCTGTTGCATTTTTGCAGGGTGGAGGCTGCTTTACGTAACAGCTTTTCCTTTATCAACGAGTAAGTGAAACTACTCAGAAACTATGGGACTGAGCCCGCTGTGAGAGTGGGTCTGCCTGCTCAATGTGAATCCCCACTCCGTTTAGTGCAGGGCAGTAGCCTAGGAAGTCTGGATCATCTAAATATCAGAACTAAGTAGGTTGCTCGCATGTGGCCTTCCATTTTGTTCTCCTATCTGACTGTGCAGGGCGAGCTGTTGGTGCATTGCTCACAACGGTTCCAGAGCTCATGGCTGCCACAGTTCCTTGGCAATAGCTGACTAACTCCCATGTACACGGTCGTGATAAAATGAAGAGCCTCACATACACCATTTTCACTTTACGGCTAAGAGGAGTGCAGGCTCGTGTGTCTGCTTGCCTGTAGATGAGGTTAGGAGGCTTTCTTCCTCCCACTAAGCCACGGTGTAACTTTATAATAAGCAGAGAGAGGCAAACTCTGTGGCTGGGAGTTTCAAAATAGCCAAAGGAAATTAGCCACCCAATGTTTTAGTGAGAACTGGGAGCCTAACTAATCAGCTATTTTGAAATTCCCAGCTTTTTGGCTGACTTCAAACCCTCCTTCTCACATATAACGTGTAGCGCACTTTTGAACCCTGTAGAAATAATTAATTTGATTCCCATTTTGCTTAGGGAAAAGAGGGGAAAGACAACAAAGAACAGGAGAGAGATTTTTTCTGGTGGAAAATAAATGCAGCGCACATACCATATGTAGGGCACCTGAGCTTTTGTGGGAGCTCTTGTATTCTTTCTAGCTAGAAAAAAACCACGTGCTTTGTTGGGGTGGGTTGGTTGCAGTTACAGGGATGAAAGGGTTTGTGAATTCAGAGTCACTGTAGCAAACATCCGGAATGTAGTTTTGAGGTTTGCAAAGAGTCAGCTCCTACAGGGTTTGCCCCTTTCCTAATAGTAACCAAAGACCAATGATGCTGAGAAGTGGCCTAGTGATGTAAAGGGATCCCGTAGTCTCCTGTTTGTCTTTCTATACAGTTGCTGTGGCTTTCTTAATAGCACCATATAGGGATATTTTTGGAGCCATGCTTTCGTTCAAAATGTGCTGTTGACTGGGCAGCGGGTGGAGGGGGAGAAAGAGAAGGAGGGAGCTGGGGTTGAATCTCTTCCTTTATTTTATTTTTTTTTAATGAGCCAAGTGAGATTTTTAGATGGCAGCAATCCAGATGCTCTGGGCATCCGTAGAATAAAACACACAACTTGGAACATTAACTTAGCCTCTGGTTTAACCAGTTAACCCATCAGAATTCTCATTATCCGAGTGGGATAATGCTGACCCCTTCTGATATGACTTGTCATCACATCTTGAAGTCCTAGTTCTAATCTCCCCACCACACGCACCCTCGTGCATTTTAGGCCGTGTTTCATTTTAACATCCTCTTTGCCACCTCCATGCTTCCCACCATTTATGAGCAGCTCTTTTTGCAGCCCTTCTGCTGCTTCAGATTCTGTGTGCAAGTGGGGTAACATGGGACCATGCGTAAGAGAGAAACAACCACCCCTTTCCCATCCCTTCGTGCCGCCAAAGTCTCTGGGATTATTAGATGCCACAAGCTCTTCAGCCTGCCGTTCCCATTAGGCTGCACAAGCTCTCCTGTTCCCATCAAGAGATGTAAGCACCCTCTATGTGTAGAAGTTGGTTTTTTTCTAAGGAGGCTGGCCCTTCATGCTCTGAGCACATGAATAGCAAGGTATCCACTTCTTAAGCAGCACAACTAGTCATTTCTTTAACACTTTTTACAGCTCAGACAGGCTTGTGAAGATTGCAGAGGATGGCCATTGACACGTCCTTTAATCAGTGACAAACCCCATGGGGAATGCTGACTCCCCAGGAGGCTTGTTCTCACCATTAGTTATTATGCAACAGTGGGTGGGCTGCTGTGCAGTGTTGCAGGTCGCTGTTGTCGTTTCCCTGATTGCTCGTGTTCTGAGCCCTGCAGGTTTGATGCAGGGGCTGTAGCTTGTACTATGTTGTTTTCAGCCTGGTGTTTTAAGACAACGGGTCTCTGGAGGGATTGGTTGCTTGACTGATGCAGTTGATTTCTACTGGGTAGCATTGGCTGCAGAGCGGCTGGAGTCTACTCTGCATTCCAGTCAGGTCGGAGGAGGTGCGTGTGTGTCTGCAATGCCAGGTTCCTGGAGAAAGCGAGACAAGGATTCTGGAAATACTTCATTTTTCTATGTGGGATAAAATTGGCTAGGTGATTCCATATAAAGGAGCTTTTGTGGGGGTGAAAAACTGTTTTACCTTAAAAACAAAATTTTAAAAAGTTAATTTGCATAGAAGAGCATTGAGTTTTGCTGTAATGCTGACAAAAGCTAGGAGAAAGGACTTGACAGCAGATGGCAGTGGCTGGATACAGAATTAAAAGATGACATGCAGTTCTCCCCGTGAAAAAGTATTAAATACAACAGAACTGTGCTTCCCTCTGATGAGCCCTATGAAGGGATTTGAAGCTAGTGAGATAATGCAGGATAAACATCCTAGCAAATTTGATTTCCTTAGTGCACTTTATTAAATTTCATTTCACATTATTTGAAGGGCAGGCTGAAGGGTGGCCTGTACGGTCTGGCTCTGTGCTGCCTGCATAGGAATCTTTGAAAGAGAAGGTGTTTGTCTCATGCCTTCAGCCCTGCATAGCTTGTGAGTGTTTCATGGTCTTGCACACTTGGCTTCCTCACATCACTTTCTTCTCCTGCTGTACTGATGCTGAACCTGCTTGCCCAGCCTTAAGGACCCTCTCTCTGTGTCTATGATTTGCTGCGTTTGTGGTTTCTCTCCAGAACGAGGGGTGGTTGGTGAGCTGTTGCTGGTTTCTTTGCACAGGGTAGAGGATATTGTTCTGAGCTCTTTGATTTCACTGGCTGGGAGGGGCAATGATGGCGAACTTCTCCGGTTGCCTGTTGACGAGTTGGAGCTGCATTCTCATTTCACGGTGTGTTTCAGTTTGTGATATTCTTTTTCACTCTGACCTGCCTGTCCTGCCTGGAGAGGGGAAGCTGGGACAGGGATGGGAAGGGAGGGGGCAGTGGAGCAGGCATCTCCTTACTCTGTTCTTTTGAGTCACTTGGGGACAGCCTGTGGTTTGTTGTTCAGTGACCTATTTTACAACGTGCTCCTTTGGGTAGAGAATGTGTTTTACTACCTTCCTGCCCACAGTGCCTTTGGGTGAAACTTGCTAACAGTTCCCTGTGGTATCGTCATTGTTCTGTTTCTAACGTGAACTTTAATGCTGCTATAAAAGCATGAAGGACTCATCAGAACAGCGGTGGACTAGAATCGAGGAGTGATGAGACCACACCTGAACAAATGCGCTCCTCCTACTGACCATGGCGTCAGGGCTGTCTTCACGTACAGAACTACAGTGCCGTTGTGCTCTTTCAGTGCTCCTCTGCCTATGGGAGAGCAGCTTCCATCAGCATAATTAATCCACCTCCCTGTGAGACAGGAGCTATGTTGACTGGAGAAGCCCTCGATATGGCGCTGTCTACACGGGAGGTTAGGTCGGTATAACGACGTCACCTCGGGGGGGGGGGGGGGGGATTTTTCACACCTCTGAGCAATGTAGTTTTACTGATATAGGTCTGTAGTATAGAACTAGCCTCAGGCTGCTCAAATAGCAGTTTTAAAAGACATAGGCAAAAGAAACCAATTAGCATGGTTTTCTCTCCTGTTCTCCTGCCTCCTCCGCCCGAATTATTCATAACAAAGACATTACCCCCCCTCCCATAATGAGACACATGGTTACAAGGGCAGAGGGGACACAAAGCCTCTGACCTGGCAGAGATTTACATGTATGCCTACAGCCTCTTTTACATGCAAATTTGTAATTAAACTGGTTTATTGAAACCAGTGCAAACCCCTGTGTGGACACTCCAATTTTGGTTTGAGTGGTTTATTTTGATTTATCTTAAACTTCTTCCTACTCAACTTAAGCTAAACCAACATAAGCCTGGTTTAAACTGAAATAAGTGTCTATACAGCCTTTTGCACTGGTTTAATTAAACCAGTTTAAAATTACACCTTACATTAAAATGGTGCAACCCTGTGTGTGGGGAAGGTGCTGCAGTTACTCATATAGATGAGTCTTTGCAGGGTCACAGCCCGAGCCATAAAATTACTCTTCTTTAAAAACCTCAGGTTTTTTCCCTCACATTTAATGGCCTGGCAAATCAGGCAGCAGTATACAAAAGTACACAATTAATTATCAGGTTTGCATATTCCTGCTGATGCTTTAGTAATCCCATTTCTCCAATCACAGTGCATTTGCAAGAAAATCTGAAGTATTTTCTGTTCTGTCTAGCAACAAAACCCATGCACTCGAGACTCTTGCTAGAGAATGTTTTTAATGTTTCAGTCATCAAACTTTACAGACCTAAGTAAAGGGAAACGGTGAAGAAACCTCTCACACAGGTCAGAGCTTTACAATCTTCACTCTAGTCAGAACCCTGATTGTCTGTTCTCTCTTACTCAGCCTTCCTTCTCGTGTGTGAGGGGAGAAGTAAGGGGAGGGTAACCCCAAATTTGAAGTGGGAGAGTGTGAATTTTTCAAGCACTAGCCCAACTGCTTGTGGAACTGCTCTTTTTCTGTTTCTTTTGCCGCCCTCTGACTGTCACGCTATTTCAGTACAGCTCTCCAGTATCCAAAGTACCAACTATCTCCATTCTGCAGGAGCTATATTCTACATGCTCCATCTATATTCTCCTTCACACCCTTCCCCACTGTGTACGTCCTCTTAACTTCCCCTCAGTGAGATTTAGAGTTGGTCCTTTCTTTGTATTGTTGACTTTTGGGTATTGCAGTTTCCTCAGGGCGTGGAAAACTGATTACCCGATCATGTATGGACTGTTGTGTTTTACCATTCGTTTCTTGATTATATTTTTTCCTATATCACTGAGGGAGAAATCCATGAAGAGTCATTTTTATGTTTATGATGGAGTCTGGCATGTGTTGATTTTAAATTGGCATTTAATGACTTCAGAACAAGATGGGAACTGAGCAGTAGCGTGCAATCCTCAGTTAATTATAAGTACAGACCCACACATAAGGTCACCATGTTAGGTGTCTCACTGGCTGTGAGCTAACTGTACAACTGAGAACTTTGTCCTTGAATGGTGTCATTCTGTGGTTTGGTTGTTGATATTCTTAATATTTTGTAGCATTCTGGCTGGTTGGGAGGGGGGTTGGTTTGGTTTGGTTTTGTTTTGTTTTGTTTTGTTTAAAGGGAACATAAGGCTGGAGCTTCAAACTCCATCATAGTAGCTCTGGCCATCCTTTGGAAGTGGGCTGTTGTTTTTCATCCACAGATTTGCACGTGTCCTGATTCATGGAGATGCATGATGCTATTGTCTGGATTGATTGATAGCATGAAGTGTCTGCTCCAGGTTTGAGTTATAGGTCACAGATGATGATGAACTGCTTCAAAATGATTCCTGAGTAATGGAGTAACTGAGAAAACTACCGGAGCCAGAGACTTTAGGAATCATATGCAGTGTGTGGGGGGAGGGATTGAGGTGTAGTCTGACACACTAGTTTTGTTCACTTTCTGTATTCTATCCTATTCTATATAGGATTGTTGTACTGTGCCCATTACCATGGTATCTGAGCACCTTCCAGTAGTGCAATAAGCAACGTGACCTCACATCCGTCCATGTGGTTTGGTCTTTCATCCTCTTTCGAGGAAGAGGTTGTGCATAGTTTAGGCAGTTTTATATGGGGCAGTTGGTACTGTGTTTGCTCATCCAGCTGTTAGGTGCTCAGCATAGCTTTGGGCATGAGATAAATAGCAAGAAAACATCTTAAATGGGCTTGTTCCACAGCAGCAGATGGCCTCATGACAAAGGCACCAAGTTACAGCAGCTTCTCCATTGTCATTTGGTTGTGCTTAATTTTTGGGCAGCTAATAATCCACAGTACTGCTACAGATGAAAGAAATACACACGTGCCTGTGTGTGTTTCAAAGTGTAAGATCCAAAATCAGTAACAGAGTGTCTGTGTGGATTTAGGCTGTGATATTAAAAGCTGCCTAAAGGAATGGGTGAGCACCTCCCCCTGACTTTTAATAGGAGTTGGGCTATAGAAGATAAGCACCTTTTGAAAATCCCGGCATTAAAGCATAAATACAAATCTCTTCCTTCTTATCAATATTTTAGTGTCTTGGCAGCATCAGGGCAGTGGTAGTGCAAATGGAATCACAGCTGCTTCTGGCATGTCACCTCACCTTGTTCAGAACTGGTCATTTCAACCATTATACCTAAAATGCCTCTGCCAGCTGAAATACTGGTCACCTGTCTCAAAAAGAAGATAGCAGAAATAGGAGGGGCAGACAGACAGACAGGTAATGAGGGTGATGGGAGGTATGGAAAGGTTTCTATATAAAGAGAGATCAGAACAGCTGAGACTTTTCTGTTTAAAAAGGAGATGAGCAAGAGGGGAACAAGACGGGGTAAAGAAGTGAAACATTGGATACCCCTCATTAGCCTTTCTTGCAGTAGGAGAACAAGGGGACATCAGTGAAATTGGACAGCAGAAAATGTAAAACCAATAAAAGGAAATACTTCTCTTCGTAATTAACCTGTGGATCTCATTGCCCCAATATGTCACCAACATGTTTGCCTAGCAGCATTCAAAAGAGGTTTGACATGTACATGGATAATGAGAACAATCTCAGCAGGATTTTTAAAATGATGTGAAAAGCATGTAACTTCTCCTGGTTCAGGACATAACCCAACCTCTGTCTGAGCGGTGATTGAGAGATGTCCCCCACTGGGAGGTTACTCCCTAATTATCTTCCACCTTCCTCTGCAGTGTCTGGTACTGGCAATAGGCCCATGGTCTCATGACCATCCCCATTACTCCCAGAGGTTGTGACCTGCCCAATATATCATGGTGAATTAGTGGTAGCAGGAGGACTAAAACCCAGAGTCCTGACTCCCACATCTGCTCCAGCCATGGGAATGTTCCCTGCTCGCTAAGAGAAGGTAAGGAGAAGAAACAGGAAAACTCGTGCGCTTTTAGAAGTTCATTTTATTCTGGTTGTAACATTTGATTCTCTTTTTGTTTTTGTTTCTTTGTAGAGGGTAAAAAACAAAACTGAGCTTGAAAACTGAGGCTGGCTCAATGTATCCAGAATCTACGACTGACTCTCCTGCCAGACTCTCACTAAGACAGACAGGCTCTCCAGGGATGATTTACAGGTGAGCCATTCAGCAGAGTTTATAGCTTACCCCACTTCCCTCTGCACAGAAGTTCTCTCTGTTACAGGGAGCACATTTTTTGCAGTTTTTGAAAAATAAGCTAAACTAGTTGTCATGACCCTCTGAGGCAGCCTCTGGTGTATCATAAAATCAATCACTTGATTTTTTTGAGGGTACGTAAGTCATTTTCCAGAACTGTGCAAACTCTTGATATAGCATAAACAATATTTAAGCTTTCTTCAGAGCTTTCATGCCTGTTGTTTTAAGGAATGGGTCCATTTTCAATTTCTTTTCAAATAATTATCGCATTTAAGGGCTTAACAGTGTGTTTCCTGTATTTCATTTTATTTTATTTTTTTTAACATTGCGTGACATTCTGTTGTATCAGGGGAGCCCGAATCCACACACATGCACAAGGCTTGGAACAGATTTTGTGCTCATAATTCTGTCCCCCACTTGGTGGCATTGTTGTCAAGCTTTCACAGAGTTTTTCAGCTCCTCTTCGTGAAGAGAAACTGTGATGACGTTAAAAACATTCTAGAGACTTTGATGAAGATGAACCATAGAGGTCACTAGAGCACAAAGATCATTGGGAGATGAACTGAGCCTGAGCTTGCTGTTTCTGGCACTTCACAGTTGTTAATGTGATTTGTGGAATATTTCTTCTTTCTTTCCCTTGCTGTCGGAAGTGCTCGATATGGGAGTCCCAAACGACAGCTCCAGTTCTACAGGTAACAGAGTCCTTTATTTCTCCTCTCCCCACCCCCACCCCCCAAAAAAAAAGGCAGCTGAAAAGCAATGATGGGCATAATGATGGAAGGGCATGTTTCAGAAAGGGTCTCAACCTGCCATACTCCAGTATAATGTTCTGTATCATCAAACTCGGCAAGTGCTGCTGGCAGCCTGTGGGGATTGGAAGAGTGTGGAAGATCAGCTCTGCAATTCAAATTCAGCCAGCTACTTGCATGGTCTTACTTCTGCAGCATGAGCATGGAAACTGTGTTTTGTTCAGCTTGTGAAAATCAATCTGTACAATTGTGGATTAGCTGAACTATCATTTAAATTACTCAGATGGCTGCATTTTATTCGTGGGTAAAATACATGTACATGCGTGCCATTTTTGTATGCAATAATTTAGCCCAGTGTGAAATGCTTTTTGATGGCAGTGTGTTGGAAGTCTGAGCAATTGCAAGATCAGGAATGGTAATGATCCGAATAAAAACTCAGGACAGTCTAGTGTACAAATTCGGTTATAACCCCATCGCATCCTGCCAAGAGAGAGAGACCATTTCCTGGTATAATATCACATACCATGTTACACTGGCTAGAAGGGACAGTACAATCTTACATTTATTGGCTAAGATTAGTGACTAGGGATTTTTGGTGCCTACATTTTTGACTGCCCAGCTTGAGACACCTTGAAGGTGCCTGATTCCCTGGGAGCGCAGCATTTTCTGAAAGTCAAGTTTCTTTAAAGCCTTGCTGGTTGGATATCTGAAAAGGGGTTGTCCAGAATGGCTAGTTACTTCTGAAAACCTTGGCCTGCAGAGTCAGAAGCAAGATGAAAGGCTGCAAGGCTGTGGCACATAATGAATTATCAGCTCTCTGAGACTTGAGATGAGGATATGGGGCCTGGTGGAGGGCTCTGTAGCCATAATGTTAATCTGTGTTTATCGTTCAAAGCAAGGAATGCTTACATTGACTCAGCAGTTCAAGGGAGCCTGGAATTTTACTTAATATATTCCTTGTGGGTGCAGCCGTGGCTATTTCAGCTAATGTAATGGGAATCTCAAGTCTGCCACTCAGCACCAATCTATTGCATAGTAAGGGGAACCCATTTTCAAAATCCGAAATGGGGATACTTGTATCTAGACAATTTAGGGTCAACAATAGTCATACAAAAGTGTGGTGGTGTCAATGCTGCCATCTTTTGACTCAACCACAACACATGCATATTTCTCAGAGTGATGTTGCTGTGCAACTGTGATGATGTGTAGACAAAACCCAGACCTATTTGTTTTTCCCCAGAGTTCTACTGGGATCCTGTCCAGGCCCTGTTAATCTGGGTATGTGCATTAAGAGAGACACCATTATCATTTGTATAAGACAAAATCATTTTTCTTCATCCTTTTACTGTCCAAAATCAAAAGAACCACTTACCCACCACAAACACCGTGTTAATGGAATGCTAGAAACTATTTGAACGTTGCTGGAGGCTTAAGTTAATGATGTAACAATACAGCAAATTGCTGAACCAGTTACTGATCCAGGCACAAACGTGGATGATAAGGAAGTATGAGGCTGCTTTTGGCACTCGTTCCAGAAAGGTAGCCCAAATCTGCACACTTTTTTGTTAATTGATAACTGATATTCTCAACTCTTCATACATACATAAAGGCACATGAATGAACCAGAATAAGTATTGAAACAGAAGAGTTATAGGGCAAAAGAGGGGTAAAATAAGATTATAAAAGAGGGAGAAGTGTTTTTAAACCACTGGTAGAGGAATGGTTTTCACGATGTTTTTGTTTTTGCAGCATTCACATTGTCATAACAGTTTATCCTCATTCATTCCTGGACATGTAGTTAGCGATCAGTCAGCTAGACTGACTGTACAATAATATGTAACTGTTCTGTACAACAATATGCAAAGCAATGATTAAATAGCTAATTAAAGCAAAATCACTAATCATTAATGCTACACATATAATGCAAATAATTTTCTGTGAATGTTTGTTACCTTGAGCAATCAACAGATAGTTTATGGAAATCTGGGAAATTCTAGGCATGGAAGAAAGCTAAAGAACAATTCAGATGAGTTGTTTGGCACATGGCCAGTATTAGTAATGACCACTTATTAGTAACAGTGAAAGGAGAAGATGGATTCAAAAGCTAACACGCTTTATACACTTTTCTCCTTAATAAGACCTCAAGGACTTCCACTTGCATTGCTTGATGTGCTCTCCTCGGGTGTGATTCTGCACCACAGGCTTCAAAGGGTGATTTTACCACAGACGTTGGAGGGAGCAAGATCAGCCCCATTGCCCCCTGACCCTTCAGATGCTTGCTAGCATGCTTGCATTTCAGCATGAGAGTGACCCCATCAGAATCAAAGAAGATGAGGGTTGGAAGGGACCTCAGGGGGTCATCTAGTCCAACCCCCTGCTCAAAGCAGGACCAACCCCAACTAAATCATCCCAGCCAAGGCTTTGTCAAGCTGGGCCTTAAAAACCTCTGAGGATGGAGATTCCACCACGTCCCTAGGTAATGCATTCCAGTGCTTCGCCACCCTCCTAGTGAAAACGTTTTCCCTAATATCCAATGTAAACCTCCCCCACTGCAACTCGAGACCACTTGAGAATCAGTGGGGCTATTCTGTGCTTGAAGCTACACAATAGCATGTTTGCAGAGTCAGAGCTTTAAAATGTTCTTTTTCTCTTTATTATGCTAGTGTATTTGGCAGCTTTATGTTTGCTATTTAACAGTGACCCGTGTGCCTGAACATACCATAATGTAAGGCTAGGCTTACACACTCAAAGCAGGAAATTCAAACGATAAGGTAACACCTCTTAGTAACTTGGTAGAAATCTATTCTTATTTTCACTTTCTAGTAACTGACAGGCACTGGGGAGACCTGGGCCCAGTATTTACTTTTGACAGTGTAACTAGCCATTCAAAATGCTCCAGGTGAGCACCGCAGGCCAGATCCGTGGCCCGGTTCCAATCCCTTTGTGCCACTACAGCAGTCCAAAAGGACTAGAAAGTGTTACTGGCCAGCTGACGATTTCCCTGTTGTGGTAGAATCTCTGGGTGGCGTGGGTTTGCTGTGCTGTTACAGCCGTGGGGTAGCAAGCGCACTGGGGGAGGTGGTGTCCCTCTGGCAATCCGCAGCGATTCTCATGGCCTCTCGGCAATGGCTGTCACAGGTGGGGGTGAGCTGGAATAGCCAGAGGGTAGGTCTAACTTGCACTGGGGCCTGGCCAGCCACGGGATCTGGAATGTCAAAGTGTCCCTCTCAATCCCTGTCCCCCAGTGCTGGGCTGAGCACGACTTAGTGAAACTTCAGTATTGGGCCCCGTAACGTCTGTATTGCCGCCTGATGTTTGTGTGTGTAAAAGGTGACTCTGATGTTGAGATTTTTGTGTTTGATTCTCCCTACTCCCTCTCCCCCATCTTAATCTCACTCCGGAGTTCACTGTGCACTTCCACGGCCACCTGTTCCAAGAAAGTATTCAACTCCACAGTGAAAATAACAATGCAGACATCTCACCTACTTCGCCCACTACTATTATGTATTTGAGATTCCACAGCCCCCTTAAATATTTAGTGTTGGAATTCTGAATTTAGCAGAAATGTCACTGTGCCCTGTGCCTGACTGAGTCTCCCGTCAGTTCACTCTTTCTCTAATAATCTCACAGGATTACTAACCTAGCAAGTCCCAATTTCTAGATTTTTTTTTTGAGGGGGGGGAGGTTGCTTGTTTTTTTGTTTACATCCCAACAGTCTTGCTCTTTCTGCTGTAAGAAGAGTTTTCTGCTTTTCCTCCTTTCACCTGGGTGTGACTTAGAAGTGAGTGAATAAATTTGGCTGTGGTTTTCCAGGTAAACTCCCATCTGGGTTTAGACCAAGCATGGAAAACTTCTGCCAATTAAGAGACCTTTTTAGGACATTATGAGAATATTAGAGGGTTATAATGAAAGTATCTGTGGAACCTTTAAAAGCTCTTGCTGTTAGTGAAAGCAAAGTCTGTCTGTGTATAATAGAATTGTTCTTAATATTTGTTTTCACACCCTGTACTGGAGAAAAGTCTTTACTTTGAACTGTTTGTTACGCTGTCAGGAGTGGCTCACAGCCATGAGTGCCAACCTCAGAAGCTGACTGTCCAAAAGCAAGGGAGACACCGCAAACTGGTGGTATGTTCTATAATTAGATTTCACCAACCCAGGAACACAGGGGAGCTCCTGAAGCACTGTACCAGCTTTACCATGGTGTCATAGGCAGTCCCCTTGGGCACTCCAGTCTACATAGCCACCCAGGCAAACTGGATTTAGTGATACATGGTCACTTACACCAAAAATCGCAAAACTTCAGGTTGTTTCCAGTCCCAAGAGACCAGTCACTTACCTGAGATCAATTTGTACCTCAGATCTCACACCAAAGACCATGCTTCTAGCCAATCCTATAGTAAACTAACTAAGGATTTATTAACTAGAAATGAGAGCGTTATTTGCAAGTTAAAGCAAGCAACATATATACACAAATAAATTAGAGTCTGTAGTTCCAAAAGGCGACAGAGATGTAGTAATCAGTCCACTGAATGTCTTTTCAGGCTAACCCAGGTTGACCTGGTGATCTCTGCTTTTGTTTCTTAGCTCCACCCTTTGTGAGAGTCGAAACAGCAAGAGATCCAGTTTGTCAGAGATTTTTATCCCCCCTCATCCCAGAATCCAAGCTGATGGGACGAGTTCATGCTGAGATCTCTCCTTCCTGGGCGGAGTTAGGAATGCAGTCAACAAAGTCTGTGCTTTGATGCTACACAATATGTCATTTGCCTTCAGTGGGCTTTCTTGTGTACTGGACGAGCACTTTCCTTTACTTTAATCAATGCTGCTTTTCCTGTTTTTGTGAGTTACACAATTTACAGAGGTTTACAATACAAAACACTCGGTATAAGTTCATATCATGGGCTGTAGAAATTATAAATGAGATCAATACATGCAGTGTCCTACTCGCATTTCATAAAGTCTAAACACATCAACTTAGCACGATCCAAATAGATATTAAATGTTAACAGGCAGGTGAGCCAGACTGGTTTCCAGCTGTGCATTTGTAAGTCTTCAGGGATGCCGGGGCATGAGCTGGCACCCGCTCTGCCAGCGTCACACTGTTCATCTGTTGATCCTGATTCCCCGTCACATTGGTTTGGTACCAGCGTAACTCCCCCGACTCCCCAGATGTTACTCCAGCATGACAGAGGGAGCTGCACTTCTTGAGTTTATTTACAGGTGTTTCTATAGCACTTATCACCACAATATCTTCTTATAACGATGGCTTGTTAGAAGTGGAATCTATCATTGGGGTGTGCCTGTCCACAGCGTCTGACAAGTGTCGGCTTTATAAAAAAGTAAATGATGCCAATAGTCATAAAGCAGCTGCACATCCACAGGCTTTTAGAGAGGGAGAAGGTCGTGAATAATTTAGCTTCTGTTTGCTAAGAGGAAAGTATCCTAATAGAACTAATGGAATTGCTGCTAAAAACTTGACTCTGGAGTGACTGTTCTTGTTCACCAATTGCTTTTGACGTTTAGTTTCGACACTCCCATAAAGAAAAAAAAGCAGCTGTACTTTCTTTTATAGCTATCTGAGGAAACCCTAATAAGCTAGAACTTTTCTTTTTAATGAGCAGGATTCCAAGAAGCCGGGTGAGTTTCTGTTTTTCCTGAAGCTTTCTGAACAGAAGTCCAGAGTCTTTTGGTATTATGAAACATTCCTACATCTGTGCTTTCTTAATGTAGGAAGTTGTCTAACAAATAATTTATAGGATTTTATATTTTTTCTTTTAAAGCAAGATGCCTGCTCTGTTGGTGGAGGCAGGGACTCTTTAATTCAGTTGTTTTCTCTCTGTAGATAAATGAGAACTAAATCTTTTACAAGAGAAATAGATACCAAAACTACTATGTGTCCGGTTGAAAATAGTCCTTTCTATAAACTATTTTTTACCTTATAATTGGTGCTGTTGGCTCTTAAATGTTAGGTTCCCACCCCGACTCCCCCCTTTATCAAAGTGTTGTGACACTAGTTTTTAGCATCTATTCGGAGATCGGTATCTTGAAATATTCTCAATAAGTTCAACTGTACATGTGAATTCAGGGTTTGTGTGGTTTGTTTATATTTTAGAGAAGACAGTTCAGTAATCTCCAAACTGTTGACTAAAGCAAGTTCTATACTTATCTTTTTAAAGAATCAGACTGTTATAATTATTCAATAGAAACCAGATGCTAATTTGCTTACTTTAGACCATTGCTTTTTCGATATATCCTCCACTGGTTGTGCCTTTCAAATGTGTGATGCATTTTGGAACTTTTTGTGTTTTTTAATTGCTGTGAACATGGTCTAGAAAATACAATCATTTTTTTGGCTGTTGACGTTTTAGTGTCCGATGTTGTTCTTTTGTGATGCATAAAAACAGACTGGAAATCTGAGATCATTCAGTCACCTATGCATTTTTATATTTTTGTTTAGACTTTTGCAGGTTTTTATAATCCTAAATTGATTTTATTCATGTCCATATTATGTTAAATATTTTTTTATAAATTATCATGGCCATGTATTTGTGATTAAAATGGATTGATTCTGCTTTTGACATTTTTTGTTAACGTTGCGTAGCTGAAAATATAAATACACAAAGGTTGCTATGTCATGTTCAAGCTGAGCTTCCTTTCAACTAGCCCTATGCTCCTCAACCCAGGTCAGGTCCATCTCCCACTGATTTCAGTCTGTCCCTTGAATTTAATTGCAGCTGGATAGGACTGTAGCAAACTAATATGTAGTAGTGTAGGTTTGTTTCTAATTTTTATTAAGTTGTCAATCAGCAAATAGTACAAGAATGGAATGGGGAGAGCTGCCTGCATACAGGATACAGTCCGCTCCTACCCTCTTGTCCCAGTTCTAAACTTAGTTCTAGCGCCTAAAAAACATTCTCACTAGTTTGACTTCCTGCAGAAGGATTAATTATTGAAAATAGAGCACTGAAGTTTGCAAATAGGTGATAAACAAATGATCAAGGGCACGTTTTTGTCTGGTAGGAGTTACTGGCATGTGTCAAGATAAAAATTGTTAGCCCTGAAAAGCAGTTTTGATGTTCACTCTTTATGTTCAGGTTTGTTTGTTGCCCACGTTTAACAGTGTTAACCTTTCATTCTTTGTACATTGAGGAAATGGGCTCTGAAAACAGCATAGTAATTCTAGGGGCAGCAACAAAATTATCAAAGAGAACTATAGGGTTTGGAGACTTTTGTCTTTTGTTGCAGGTGATAGCATCTCAGTCCAAAGAACTCTTGTGACACTAGTACACGGGTACATATGCTAGCAGGTTTACTAATTTCTGCCTTTCCGCTTTAAATACAGTCCTTCATTCTTCATAAAGTCCAGCCCTTCCCTCCTTACTCGGGTGAAATTCTCATAGATTGGATCAAACCCATAGCCATTAAGATTGGCAGAACTCCTTGGGTGCTGCAGTGAAGCAGGGAATGGAATAATCCTCCTATCTGATGTGAAAGAAGAGTGGGAAATGTGACTGTCCAATGCAGAAGATCCTAATTAGCAGTTGCACTGCAAGACGTGAGTGTTGCAAATGGTCGAAGCACTGCAAAATATACAGTCAGAACAAGTGATCCTGTATTGGCAAGAGGATGGAGTACTTTCCCCCCCCCCCCCGTTCCTAACTGCAATAATTTTATTAAGCTCTTTCTAATAAGTGTGTCCAGCTCTTTAACTCCCCAAGTCACTGTGTGAGAGTGTGGACTCTTAAAAATCCTCAGATTGATCACTACGTTTTTTTCCTAAGATTTCTTAAAATAATGTTTATTACAGGAATTCTTAGGGTTTTTTACGTTAATTTCTTGCTAATGGGTATTGATTCTTTTGAGGTTACGTTTTGTTGGAAAAGTGATACATCTTCTGTGCTCTTTGAGACAAAATACCGCAAAATTCAGCTTGCATCTGATGCTTGTGAGTTTGTCTCAGAAAAAGCAATTATAAAGCGTTAGTGTGTAGTCACTGTTATAATTCTTATGTCTTGTGTTGTGCTGAGAACTAACCTACATCACTGCACTTACTGTACAACCAAGATGTCAACAGGCTGGTGCCGCTTGAGCCCAACATGCTACCCGTCTAACAGCTCTTTGGAGACTAGCACAGCGAGATTTCTGAACCTCGTGTATGGTATCCGAATTTTGTACTTTCTAGTTCAGACCACAGACTCTATGTTTGCACAACAAAATCCAGAAGTGAGAGCAGCCCTGACCCCTGAAACAGAGTCAGAGTTTTCCCCAGTACCTTCAATGCAAAATTCTGCAGCCTTTGGTTGGGATCACTGACCCCAAAATAAAAATTTGATCTGGGTCCAGCTAAGCTCAGTTTTTCATTGTTGTTTAAAAACAATGAGAAACTGGAATTCATCCTGCCAGGATGCAAATTGGAAGGGCCCAAAAAGCAGTTTGCCTCAATGTCAGTGTGAAGTTATGGGTAACAGTTGTGGCATGTGCTGCGCTTCCAAACTTGTCTACGCCGCTCTCGGCTTCGTTTGGGAAAGTGTGAATGTCATCATCTTGTCCAGTGCACAAAGTGTGATCCGCACGGACGGATAAAATACTTGGGCCAACATTTTCAAAAGTGGGTGGCTATTTACGGATCTAAACACATGGCCTGATTTCCAGTGGCACTGAGTGTTGACTTCAATGGGCACTGTAGGCTCCCAGCTTCTCTGAAAATCAAGGCACTTCTGTAGGGAGCCTAATTATGGCCAGAGGTACTTACTTTAGGCACCAACATTAACATTTTTGGCCACAATCTCGTCTTCATTTTGTGAAACACCAAATACATTGGGTGTCTCAAAAAGCCACGGAGAAAAGCCCTACGCTCTCTTCCAGTTCTTCGTCTGCCTAATAGCTCCCTGCACCCTGCTGTGGCAGAGGTATTTGTGTCCTGTCTCTCACAGAGACTAGCTCTGCTGCATAGTCAGCAGGTTATTTTCAGCAGCCTGCATTGAATGGAAATTCGATGCCATGGTGCTGTGCCCTGTATGCTGCTGCAGATAAAAATATTGGCTTGAGGCACAGATTGCAGCAGTGTGAAGAGTGCAGCCGGCCAAGTGTGCCAGAAGAGTTAGTCACTGCAATGCAAGGGGCGGCTGTGCAGGCCATTGTCACTCTGCTATGTCCACTTTGAAGTTGAAGTTGACCTTTTATGCACTAACTTTTTCTGCATTCCAGAAGATGCAGATATGCATTTTGGCCTAACTCTGAGAGTCAGATCCTTATCTGGCGTCAATCAGTGTAGCTTCACTCGTGGAGTTATGCCGATTGACATCAGATTAAACATCTGCTTCTATGTGAAGCTGCTCACTCCAATCCACACAATGCACAAATAAATTTTTGTAGCATTTGCTTATGGAACATGTATTTAACCAAATATTGACTAGCAAACCATATGTGGCCAAGTGCTTGCAAACCAGCAAGGAGCCAGGATCAGTGATGTAATCAGAGGAGCCATTAGAAATCTGAAGAACCACAAACTGCCAGATTTTGATCTATAAAGTTGCAGAAATTCTTGATGCAGGGAACACTTTGCTGTTTGATACATTCCCTGTTTCCCTGCCAGAATATATTGGAAAAACTATCTCTAATATTCATGTAATTGTCCTGCAACCAGAAAAAAGGCATTCGGTATGGAAACATCTGTAACATCAATCTGACAAGTCTGTGCTGTAAGGTTTTTGTGAAATTGACACAATACCAACTCCTAGCATATGCTAAGGTTTAAGTGGCTGAAGAAATCAAATTTTTTCTGCTGAGAGAAATAAATGTGATGATCTACAACTTGCTGGCAAAAGCTTTATGACAAATAAGGTCATGTTGAATCAACCAGCAAAGTTAAAAATAGTCCTTAGATCTCTGACCTTTCCAGGATGTTTGGATAAATCCCTATATGACTGGAAAGACTATGCCCAGACGTATGCATTACACCTTCTACACACTGGATAGTGAGCAAAGAATGCGGTCCCCAAGATGAAAACTTTTACAAAGCAGAATTCCAAGGAGGAGTTAAGGCTATTTGGAGGGTTCGATTTCTCTCTCCAGAAGTAGTGGAAAACCCATCTTGAGTGAAGCGATTGTGAATGTGCCATTTGGCAAATGTTGACTTCAGATATGCACTGGAATCTGGAAGGGCTTTTGTTGCCCTATTGGGATGAAAAAAAATTTTCAGAAAAGAAAAAAAAAAAAAAAAAGCTGCTAATATGTAATGTCCTGGAGCCTTTTCTCTAGACCTCTGGTTTAGTATTTTACTGTCTGCCACAGCTATCATGACACCTTTCATTCGAATTAAGTTTTCGAAGTAACTGCGCTAAGGGAAAGTTTAGCTGTGCCATTGAATTAGTGGTGTTGGCGTGGCTTTTCTTCTGAAACATCTTGCAAAGAATGCCCAGCAGGAATTCTTTAGGCTCTATATGTGGAAATCCTAAATCTTCATTCTTAACCAAGAGGCATTTTAGGTGATTTCAATAAATGAGGAAGCACCTAATGCACATAAAGCAGAGGCACATTAGATTACAGATCTTTTTTGGCTTCAAATAAGCTTTTTGGTTTGACCTTCATTGCATTCACATAGACTATCTGTGTCATGGTTTAATACAGTATTGAGTTAAGGAATTGACATAACTCTTCCTAACTCATTAGAGCAAAGGCCTCCTAATGTCCAAGCCTAAAGGGTCCAGCGTCTGATCCAACTCCTGTTGAGGTCAAAGGAAAGACTCTCATTGAGTTCCGTGGGAGCTGATCGTGCCCTAGAAAAGCAATTCACTCCATTTAAAAAGAATAGAAAATCCCAATTGTTGCCTAGATAAACCCCCAACATTTATAAATGCCACCCTTGTAATCGTTCAGAATCCAATGCAGTGAGGGTTTCCTAGAGGCATAGCTTGAATGCATATCTAATATTAATGCTTAATATGCATTCAGCAGTTTGTCACCTTCCTTATGACCAAAAGCAGCTTCAAATCCTGCAACTGAATGTTCTACCTAGCTCTGCTTTATTTTATACTGCATTCTCTATATGGCTTGGTTTTTATGTGGAAACCTTTTGTTTGCTTTATTAAATTATTTTGCAGTTTAAAAGTAGCTCAAACTTCTTTTTGACTTGCTTTAAGTGACTTCAGTTTGCTCAGGTATGTGGGTTAGCTCTAAGGGTGATTTCCATCACAGGAGTCAAATTCTATTTGTTAGAGTATATGCAAGTGTGTAGCATCTATTTGTTGTCAGAGGCAACATAGTGTGAGTTGAGGAGCCATTTAACTAGTGGCGCTGACATTTTTATTGGTTGTCTGACTGAGCTGGAGAGGAGGAGTTTTGTTTTTTGTGTGTGTATCCTACAAGGTCCCTACTAGCTGATCAGAAGGGAGTGATAGACCTCAGACCCATGCTTCCAGGAGGGCACAGACCTTGCGTCTAGATTCAGTTAAGCATTTAATATCTGGAAAAATTTGCAGATTTCCAAATCAGGCAGCAGAATGCTGTCCATGACATACAGCGAGAGCCTGCGAAGTGTGGCCAGCCGGTACCACTCGGACTGGGGTCTCCACCAGGTTCGCCACACAGACGTGGTGGAGCTGCAGCGGCTGCGAGATGTCCGAGTGGCAGCACAGGCCAAAACCAGGGAAGAGTTTCTCAGAATGCACGGGCTGTCGCTGGAAGACTGCACAGCTCACAAGACAGGCATGAAATATAGGTAAGAAATGAACTTCCTTCCTATCTTTTATGTGGATTTTAATGGACTTGGAAAATCTGGGGAAAGGTACAGCCCGTGCATATTTCACTTTGGCTCGGATGTACAGTCTGCATGTCAAATCTGCACAGGCAGGAATAGTTTCTAGGATATCGCTCACCATGGATAAAGCCAATATTTTCTTTGGCCCCCAGTGGCAAAGAAATTCCAATGAGATGTTAACCGAAACAGCTGCTGTTATTTTAACTAAACCTAAATAAGCGTCAGAACCTTTTTATGAAATGTTTTGGGAAGTCTTTGTTTGGAAAAAGCAGGTACTGGCAAAGCCATGGACGCAAATAAGCCCTTAAAATGTGCATACATGTGTACTTCACTGGTGGTAGAAAATCTTTTATTTTTTTTAAACTAGATACCTGAAACTCTGTTCACAAGTCTGTCCAAAATAGCAATTGTGCGCGGGGGGGGCAGCTAATGAACTTGTGTGTCTGGTGTTTATACACAGATTAGGAGCCAAATGCACCACTGGTTGAACTGGCAGAGCTCTGCCCACAAATACCAACAGAGCATTTGGCCCACATTGTATAACTTTAATTTAAGCCACCTTTTGAGACCAAGGTGTGTGTTGTATTCTTGGAACGGGATAGACTCTTGCACGCTATTGCATCTGCATCAGCCCTTTGGGATCAACCTAGGTCTTTGTCATGCGAGAAGAGACCATTAGTCAATTTTCAGACCTGGGGTGTTGGGTTCATGGATGTACAGAAACGGATTTCCATCTTAATCCATTTCCTATGCCATGGCAGGTGCAGGCTGGTATTCAGCAAGCATATCCACCTCTCTGTTCTGAGTCATGTTACATCTCTCCATCCTAAGTCCACTAGAGCTCTTGCTGTCTCTGATGACATGGCTGACTGTCCCAGGTGCCTCTCCAAGAGAAAGCAACCTGTCCTAATAGCCATTCTAAACTTTTTCCTGCTGCATCTTCCAGTTTTAGACCATGTGCAATGTGCCCCTTTTTAAGTGGAGCCGGTTATATTCTTAACCTTTGATTCCTTGGATTAGAGAAAATCTCATCATGGTTCCCTTTTCTGCATCCCTTCCGTACCATGAATCTCCTTTCTGATCATTCTCAGTAGTTTCACGTAACTGACTTCTTTTTAACGTGTGGTGATGCTCATGCTACAATTTACAAATAACTTCTCCTGAGAGTCCAGCAGGTGGCACACTCCCACCAGTGGAGGCCAGGGAATGGGCTTGTTGGAGGTGTGGCTCATCTGAAGGCGATAGTGGATCGGATATTAAGTGGTCTGGAAAGTGTGCTACGCACGCACCTTAGGGTGCCCAGCAAGCCTTCCAGCCCAGGTTAATAGATTGGGAGGCAAGACCCTGAGTCACAACTAAACAATTCCACTGGAACTGTTCGTCTAACAGGCAGCAATCACTGTGTACCCTCACCCCAGCTCGCTCCCCGCTTTGGCAAAGCAACATCTTGAGCCTTCTTCATGCAGTCCTGATAAATGAGGCACGTTGATGGTCTATGCAGTGGTTTGACAGAGTTTGAGTATTTGTCCTAAGACCACAGCGTAATCCCTGTTCGGGCCAGAGGTACCCTACAATTCCTACAGGCCAGTCTGAGTGCGGTCACCCTAAAAGGGGCAGTGGCAGCTCTGCCCAGCGTATCAGCAACAACTGGTAAAAGACAAATCTCGCTTCATCCATCCATCAAGATGTCATCACTCCTCGGTTTTCGCTTGAGTGCCCAGAGCAGAACCCTGAGACCTCTGGTCACTCTGAGACACCCTCCATAAGCACTGTGAAACCTTGCTCAACAGCTCAGCGTGGCTTTCCTCACAGTCCTGGCCCCTGCTATGGAGGTGCTGGAGCTCAGAGTGCAGCCCAGGGAGCCATGACACCGCACCTTGACAAAGCACAGGTCATCCTCAAAACTAATTCAGCATTCAGGCTGAAACACCATCCCACAGGTCACGTTATCTGCGTTCTGTGCGAAGCCGTGCCATCCACCCGAAACAATCTGGTACACATTAGGACCAACACAGGGCTCTGAGGGTCCATGTGGAACTCTCAAACCTTCTGAAGATCTAACCCGCTGTCTGTCATACGTTGCCCAGCAGCCGGAGGAAGGAAAGCCTCAGAAGCTCGGATCCTGAGAGGAGACCAATGGAGCAGACTGGGGAGGCCTAGAGAGCCAAGTGTCTGATCCCATGCTGCAGCGGGTGGGGCTCCTGGGCTCAGAGACACGACAGCTATCTGGCTGTGTGAAGCAATGTGTCAGGCATCCAAGTTTCCACGGTAGGTGTCAGAAGGAAGGGGCAACAGGCCGCAGAAGTGCAGTGCACAGGGAGATCAGCTGTGAATAGAAGTGTGAAATTTCTAAATACCTATGACACACCTGCCCCCTCCCGTCGTCTACATTAGTAACGGCGTCCTCCAAACTCCTTGTGGGGCAGGGAAGTCCCATTTATCCCCATATCTGGTGGGGAGCTGTGGCACAGAGATGAAGTGTGGTCATCCAAGGTCACTCAGGGGAGTCTGTGGCAGAGCCAGGGCCTAGCCCAGGACTGTCCTCCCTGCCTCCCAGCTACTGACAGCTGATAAAACCCCCTGTAAAGCGTCTGTGGATCTTGCCACCCAGGAGGATGAGAAAAGTTCATCTGTGCTGACCTGAAAGCTTCCTTTTTCCCGTCAGGAAGGTCTACGGACCTGCCCCAGCCCGGGCAAACGCTCACAATGTGGGACGCGATCGGTGCCCTCTTGGAAGAGGAGATCATGTGCTCTGCAAGTCATTAGTTTTTGAGCAGCTGTTGTGGAAGGATGTAAGCTGTCCGGCTGGCCTCTGCCACTGACTGCCGGGACTACCTCTGGCCAGTCGCTGTCAGCGGGCGAAGCTGAGCCCCTCTGGAAAGGGTCTGTGGACCTTCCTACTGATGGAAAGGAAGTTCTGAGGTGAACCTGGAGACCAGTTCCTGTTCTGTGAGGTGGGGGGATTGAGGCTGGAGTGTCTTATCAATATATATATATATATTGTTGTCATTCATGTAATTTAACCCAATTTATCTTGGCAGCTTGCTCCTTCCTGCTGGAGAATTCAGTGTAATTATGACTTGTTTAGTATTGTCTGGAGTTTGTTACATTGGCTTTGGGGGTATTTCTATATAGATGTAGTGGAATCCCTTTGAGAACTGCAGCGTGGTGTTTACAAGGGCATGACAGGATCGCCTGAATTAATTAGGCTGTAACTCATACTGGATAGCCATCTGATACCCTTGTCACATAGATCATTCATGCCTCCCACCTGCCAGCAGGCAGACGTTCCCAGTTTCCTAGAGAACAAGCAAAGCCTTTGGAATCCTAGGACTTGGGCTTTAGAAACTAAATCTCTTTGTTTCTTTGTACGTGGTGAAATTTTTATGGTGTTGTCTAAAGCTTACTGGAGTCTATAGAAGGCTTTCCATTGCTTTAATAGGGTTTAGACCAGGCCCTCAGAGGCAGAGCCAAGGTGCCTGTGTTTGAGTGAGCCCTTCACCTGCCATTGGGCTTGTCAGTCAAATGTCCTGGCTTTGGAAGAGCCCCCAGCATGAATCAGTTCCAGAGTGGAATATTATTTATTTGCATTGTGTTAGCTCCCGAAGATCCAATTCAGTATCTGTCCTTGATGTGCTAGGCGCTGTACAGATATGTGGCATCTCAGCCAGGTTTTGGGACTGAGACAGTTCCCTCTTCATAAAAATGAATGAAAGTGAGGTCTGCACTGTTCTGACCTGGGTACTTTTCCTCACCTTACATAGGCCAGGCCTGGTACCCAATCTGCTTTTCCCTCTCTCCCTTCAGCCTTACAACAGAATTCCAACATGCCCTGGGAATCCCAACTCCAATCCTTGCAATTCAGCTCAGGTGGCACCTCTGTTGAGCTCATTTTAACAAGCCCTTTGGCAAGGGGAGTTTCCAGAGAGTTTAGAGCCTGTGCTTTAGGTACTCAGGCTTCGTGACCTGTCTCTACTGCTTTGCATTCGGCTTGGAATAATAAACACCAAACCATGCTAGAGAAATTAAACTGAGAAAGTATCCTGTTGAGCTGGAAAACCAACTCCAAGCACAAAGACAGCTGGCACTCCATTAATTTTACATGTTCTTCCAGAACCTGGTGTGTGTAGTGAGAACATTTCAAGTCATTTTGTTTTCTAACTACAGTATTATATTTTTGATGGACTGAAAGCTATTTTAGATTAGGCTTGGATTATGGGCTGCTAGTATGAAGTGATTATACTAAAATTTCTCACTCTGAATGATCAGAGAGGGAACAATTATTTCACTCTGTCTGAAATCGTCATGATACTGAAAGTAGACAAGGGCAACTTTTTAGACATTCCAGAGGGCAGGGCAGTTCTTGCTGAACTCTAGCTTGGAAGGGGGAGAGTTTTTAGACACTCATTTTAGGTGAGTTGGGAAGGAGATTATTTTTATTATTCCTCTGTTATTTTCACCATTCCTGTTAGCCTTTAAAGTCTGAATCTGTGGTGTTTCGATCTGGGAGCTCCATCCACTTTGGACTTTCATGGTATAAGCCCTAGATGGAAGAAATTTCAGAAATCCAGCCCCAAAATAAAAGATGTCATAAGAGTAACTATCCAAAGTATACACGCAGACTATAGCATTCATTAGAATGCTGCCAAGTTTTCTGATGATTAAGGTGTGTTGTTGGTTCAGGAGATTTAACATTTACGAATACCTCTGGAGGTTGTTTTACAATAACTTAGCCTACCTCTGAACAAGTTCCCTTTAAGTGTAAAATGGAAATGTATCGCTTGTATCCTAGTGAGTGGTAATCCTCTCCACTGAGATTGTCAATTGGTGAGTTTGGATACTCTGGCTTAGATTCTCAGAGGAAGCTAAAGGAAACAGAAACCATTTGGTGGGTGGGTGGGTGTGTTTGTTTTGGGGGGTTAGAATTGCATTTCCTTTAGTAATAATTTATTAACTGAAAAAGTCACCAGCTGAAATTTTATTTCCTTGTCTAATAAATCTCAGCATAAATTAAGAGGATTTATTTCTAATGACAGTAAATAATTCTGGAGGTCAACCAGTAAAACCTTTTATGTGATTGTACAACAAATCAACAAATTATTTTTCATGATCACCCTGAAACTCGTTTTTTAAAATAACCTGTAAAATCCGGGAACCAAAAAACATACTTAGTGTCACAGTGAGGTCGCTGCTAGAAATTAGAGATGCAAGGACTCTATGGGATATGGACATAGTCCAAGTTTCTTAAAGAGCTTTGTGTGTTCATGGTGCCCTATAAATGTTTGTTAAATTCTTGTTTCTGCAGTTGAAAACTCTGTTAGGTTGCCTTATCATTTTCCTAGCATGCAATAAGTATTTGGAGGAATTCTAGGTTTGGCAAGCTAACACCCAGAGTATGTGCTATTAATACCTACAGCGCATTTTGCTGCCCAGCCAAGGGGCAGTAATTTTACCTGCAAACAGAGGTGGTGCGTGACACAACGCTTTCTGTGGGGTAGGGTTCCATAGCCTAACAAAATGGGGCAATTTCTGAAAAATGTCAGGTATTGGTGGGCAACAGTGGTAGCATCAGCAATAAACTGCAATTCAAATTCCAGGATCCAAGAGCCGCTGGAGCAGCGAGATGGCTGGGGCAACCTCTGGCAATCACTGCCATAGTACAGTGAGGTCTTTTTTAATAGCCAATATGGATGAAGGGGTTAGAGCTGAACGCGTAGCTTCTGTCTGCATCCCGCACACTGGGCTTATCTCTTCTGAGTTCCTGGGGGTTCCCAACAGTGTCACTCCATTGACTTGAGTGGAGATGCTTTGGATTTACACTGCTGTAGCCCAGAGAAGAATATGACCCACTCAATCCATCAGTAGGAAATTGCATTTTTTGGCTTTTGTTTTAGTTGGGGGATTTGGCGTAGGCCTCCTGCAAGGAACTTTTTAATCTGGGATCAGGGAGGTTTTCCTGCTTCCTCTGGAGGCACTAAAATGTTGCATGTGGATTAGTTCTGCCTCACTGTGTCTGTTTGGGGTGCAGGAAGTCTGCTGCTTGTCAGATGGATGCCCCTGTGTCAGTGATCTAGTCTGCAAGGATGTTTGAACTAATCTACAAGGACATTCTTCTTTTCCCATCCCTCCTCAAGGCCACTTTCTGCCGTGATGCCTACAACAAATCTACCAACAAATGATGGGCTAGAGGGCCTTGGATGGGAAAGCAGGAAAGAGTGGGTTACATTAGAAATCTATTTTTGGCTATTTCCCTTTTCTTTTTCCCGGTATTTTGTTCATTATCTTAGGCTGCAAACCCTTGGGTGCAGGGACTGTGTCTACTTGTGTGTTTGTACAGGGCCTACTGTAATGGGGCCATCGTATAAGCAGTAACTAATAAAATAACTAGCAGTCTCGGCAGAAATTTTTGCTTCTTTTTTTTTTTTTTTTTTTTTTTTTAAGTAAATACTTTGGATCTCGAGTTTATTTAAAGTACCATACAATAAAAGCAGTGGACCTGATTCTCTATCATCTCGCATGGCCATTCACATCAATACAAATTGGGTGTAAAATGCAGCCAGATCAGGGTAGTAGTGTTTTATACTCTCTTTGCATTGGTGTAAATGATTGCCCAGGGAGCTAGGTGATACAGAATCAGACCCAGTGCATTCAAATCAGTCACCTCTTAGGAAAAACCTCAGTGCAAGGAGTTATTGCAGTGAGAACCTGTAGGATTGCACCAGCCTTTTTTCACCTGCTGTCCTGGCTAGCAGGTGTGGACTAGCCTGGGAGACTTGCCATTCAGGATGCATGCCATGTTGCTATAGCTGTGTTGGTCCCAGAATATTAGAGAGACAGGGTGCGTGAGATAATACCCTTCTGTTGGTGAGAAGCTGGTCCAATTCAAGAAGCGGACACTCTAATACTCAATTGCTAATGGGACCCACTGTTAAAGGGTTGGCACAATGTGGGAGTACCCGGTTATACGGAGCTGAAAACAACCGGAGCAAAAATTAAAATAAGAAATGTTGAATATTCAAATGGAATTTGATGCCAGTTTTGAATCCCAGTAGGAGCTGATGCCAATAGTAGCCTTTTGCTGGAGGTTCTGATTCCCTGGAGTTTTTGGACAATGTGAAAGGGTTTGAGGTTTTTTGGGGAGTTTTAAGGGCGGGGAAGGGAATCTGATTGATTGGAATTTTGTGGTAAGTGTGTGTGTGTCAATTGTCATTATTTTGCATTGCGGGGGGCTGTGTGTGTTTAATTTGTGCCCACCAAAGGGATCCCCAGTGTTCTGAAGACTTTGGGTGAAGTCAGTGGCAAAACTCTCATTAACTTCAGTAGGGGCAAGAATTTATCCTTTGTTTCTCGGAATTTCTGAACTGGTCACAATAGAATTGGAAACTGCAATCAAGTTCTAAAGGGATCTAAGTAGGATTACATGGGCTCAACTGTATGGATTAAGGAGGATCTTTGAGGCAGAAGAAAATACCAATGGATTACAAGGTTTGGGGGTTTTTTAATCTGAGTTCAAATATATATAATTTTTCTTCCTGTCAGACACCTACACACCAGCACAATATTCTTTGTGTAAAAGTGCTTTAGAAATCAATTCACATCATTATGTTGGTGATCCAGTTTGTTACTTGGATGTTATTTTCTCTACCGTGTGACTGATTAAACAATTATTTTCTGATCACTGAAACACTCTCCTATTCCTACTGAAAGAGAAGCATCCAAATATGTCAGTTAAAAGGACAGTGCAGGATGCTGCAGGACTCAGAAGTTCAAAGGTATAATATTGCATTTGGAAGCCTTGAGGGTGTTTAATCAAGGGCTCGTGTTTTATGTTTGAAATCACAGAACCGTTTAAAAATGAGATGAGATTGTGTTGTTCTGAGTGGCTGAAATTTTGCCTCCCTTTGGTCAATTTGCCCCCTGTTTGGAGAGCCTTCAGGCAGGAGTCATATAAGCAATAACACTGAGTGGTGTGTTGAATTAAATTAAAAACTAAGAGTACATTCCAGTGGAAGTATTTCCCCTACACTGCCGTGCTCTTAGCATTCCTCTAGGGTTTTACTCCAGCTACAAAAATGTTTTAAAAGGGTGAGCAGTGAAACATTCTTGCTGGGAGATTTTATTTTAGACTTTGATCCGATTTTAAGAATATTCCATAAGAGCCATCTTGCAATTACCACGCAGCTGTCAGAGAGAGAAAATACACAAGCCCCATTTCTGATCCCAGCTAGGGCCTCTACAGAGCCAGCATTCAAATCCGGCCCTGCATTGCATCCTTCCTAGATTGAAAATCTAAAGATACTTTGTGTTGAAGGTGTTAGCTTGTTTCTAAAGATAATCATACAGATGTGTGTGTGTGTGTGTGTGTGCGTCTCTCTATCTCTTTCTCTCTCTCTCTCTCTCTCTCTCTGCAGGCAAACAGATGCTTGAGAGCGCTGCAAAGGCAGCACATTCAACCTCTGCAGGGAGAAAGCATCTTGCCTCACAACCAAAGTGCCTTTTTCCACCTGAGGAGGGATGAGCCCAGGATGCGGTTCTCCCTTACGTGGTGGGGAGACCCCCCTGGGTCCCCTGCAAACAGCTGTGTATCAGCATTCACACACGGCTGGGTTTGGAGTAAAAGGAGTAACCTGGAGCTGCCCTGGGAGAGTCCCCAATTTCATTAAGCGATTAATGCCGTGGATGTTGATTCAAGTGGCCCAAGCACACAGGAGAGAGGGATTCTGTAGCCTGGTCCCACAGAAACTCCACCCACCAACCCTCCTTAGCAGGGAATTGCATCCTCATGATAAACTCTCCTTGGCACATTGTTCTGCATCCAGGATACAGTTGCTAGCTGCTCGTGGAAGCAGCAGCCTTTCAGTACAAGGGTTGTTGGGTGGAGCTCTGTATCATGGATGTCTCAGAGATAATGGGATACAATAGTAAAATAGAGAGCTCTGTATAAAAAGTGTGCTCCATATTAGGTCATCTCTGTCCCTCTTGCTGATCTACAGCCACTTCTAAAGTCCTCATTTAATTTGTTACTTCCGTATTCCCGGGACTGCTACAGCGCACAGCTCTGCTGACCCCTCCCATGGGTCCTCACATTCATCTGCTCGCAGCAGGATCTGCTCCAGCTCCGGCTGTGTGGAATGGCCTGTCTGCTCAAGGCAAAGCAGCACTGATTAATTCTTCTCTTGTTACTTCCATGGTCTTTCCCCTCCGAATTTGCTTGAAGTGAAGGGATTCATTTCCATGGCCGAAGCCCTTGGAACCTGATCTGAAATTTGAGTGGTGGCTGTTGGAATTTGGGAGCTCCCGGCGCATTCTGTGTGGGTGGAGTGTGCAGCCTCATATTCTGTAATGGCCCCCCTCATCTCATACCACTTCTATTGGCGGGGGGATAAGCTTTGGGTGTTTTATTAGTAAATCCTTCTGTATTAGTGTGTAGATGCAACGCCACCAGTACCTCCCTTTGGAAGTAAAATTCACCAGGACAGTTTAAAGGCAAAGACTAAAAACAGATTTTAGAGCAACCATCAGGGGAAAAAAAGTCAATCAAACCCATTCTTATGAAAACAAAGCAAACTGTAGATTCCAATCTAACAAATCCTTGACTCTTGTATTTGAAACTGTTACATTTCTGCTTTAGAGCTTCACAGGACAATTCATTTTTTCATAAATCATGTAGTGAATATCAGCTGGGTCTCTTCATTCGAACACTTTACAGACGTAAATTTCACCAAATTTATCATCTGAATTTAGCTGTCATCACTATTCTGGAGGTGGAGGGATTGAGAAGAGTGAACAGAAAATGAGGGGAAAGGAAACACTCCCCTTGAGAGACCATTATAGAGCCGCAGCGTGCAGCAAATGTACTAACACTAACAGCTGTCTCTGTAGTTATTCTTCCATAGAAGAAGCAGCCACGTCCCCCCTTTTGTTAATAATGAATTACGGAATGTTTCCTGCTCAGCTCACTGGTTACCTAATTGACTTAGCTGAGCCTGGGAATCAAGCAGGATCAGTGGCAGCATAGTCACGCTGCCCTCTTCACTTCAGAAAACAGCCCTGGATCTGACAAGGAAGCAGCTATTGCAGGGGTCAGAGAGGGGGAGAGAGAAATTCCTTTGCAGGGCTTAAGAAGCAGAAGAATTCAGGGGCTTCGCTCTCCTTTTACCTTAAATGGAGGGCTGATGGATGCTTGCTTCACCTATAAACAACTGGGTCTGAATGGCCTGGTCCTGTGCGTCCGGAAATCTAAAGATTTTTACCTAAAGGAGGTGAAAGTCTGAGATTAAAAATAAACAGAAATACAGCATAAATATTGATTTATTTGCAAACCACTGTGTTTAACAATGGGAAACAGCATCCATTAAACTTTGGAAAGCTACTTCAGAGACAAACCAAGCTACACCGTCAAGAGCAGGGGAAAGCAATGACTGGAAGAGGGATGCAAGCTAAATAGATTTTGACTATTTCTTAACACTCCCAGTTCATTTAGAGACTGTTTTTTCCCCTGCTGACTTTGTCCTAATAACAGAAGATTGAAATTGCAAGAGCTGCATCTTCTGATTGTTTGTTGTGTGGTGCTTTTGGTTCTGGTTTTGTTGCTTGGAGGTTTTCTGAAAATTCAAAATTCTTGGGGAAAACACTTCCAAATCGTTTCCTGCTCGTGGGGAGAGGGCAGCGCTCTGTGGAACAGAACACTTCTGAGAACTCAGGGGGGAGGGGATTTCTGCAACCAAAATAAAGCAAGGACACTATGCAGGTTTCTTTTGTATGCTCAGAGCACAGCATAAAGAGCCGGAGCGCAGAAGATCGACTGAACAGACAAAATGCCAGCAGTCCCAGCCTTGGCACACGCAGCAAATTTCGAGCAGTGGCCATGGTTGCCCGGAGTCTGGGGCAACTGTCTGTGCAAAATGCCCCATCCTCCAGTGACTCCAGCATGAAACAGCCGGGAATGAAATATAGGTATGGAGCAGAAAGTGCTCTCTGTTCAGCGGGAAGAGTTACTTGGCTTCTTGTGTAGAGAGGTTTCTGGTTTCACTATCTAGTGTGTACGTTTGAAGAGGAGCGCATGAGTGTGTTGTTGTTGTCTGACTACGTGTATACTTTGTCAGTGTTACAAATTCTGAACTCTGTGTGCACTGTCCTATTTCTATATTTCTACTAGCTTGCTGTTTTTCCTCCATGAGGTACCGCCTAATGAAGGGTTGTCATCTGCTTTCACTTACGCAGATGTAAAATCAAAGCACCTTCACTGAACTCATGGGAATTATTCCCAGTTTACACTAGCCTAAATGAAAGCAGAATGTGATCCTAAGATTTGGTTTAGGATTAAGCAAAATTCCTGTTCACTTTCTTGTGCCTAATTCTGTGACATTTTCAAGGGCCAGCAGCTCAGATTCCTCATTTGATAGCAGACATTTGTTTGTATTCTGTAATGTCAACAAACACTTTCTAGTCCTTCCACTTTTTTTTTTTAAGAGCCCCCAATAAATGTACTGTAGAATAAGAGGGGACTGTGTCAATCATACACCCTACTTCTGTTGATCTATGTTTAGGAATCTTAAAATGATACAAGACAGACAAAGCATTGTGCTCCAAACAGCCATGAACCAAGGGGTTAATGTGTTAAACTGCCGTGACGTTTCAATAGGAAGATGCCAAGAAGTTTTGTGTGTCTGAAAAAGCAAGAGTAATGTAAGCTGGGCTTCAGCTAATTTGGGCATGTGTGAATAACAGTGCAAAAAATGTGCGGTAGAGGCACATTGCTCATGTGGTATAAGGCATACCATATCTTTTCATAGTCCATAACCAAGCCATTTTTGCTATTATCCTGTATAGTCTACTAAGCAGTGTGTGTAAGCAAGAGAGAGACAAAGAATGACTATGGGAGAGGTACTGCCTTAGATTGCAAGGGATGTATACCTGGTCTCTCAATCCTGCATGTACATCTCAAGTGAAACCCTTGAATTCTTGGTATATATTTGCATTGAGTAAATAATTATAAATAGGCAATTTTATTTGGAAAAAATTCAATATGTGCTTTGAAAAGTTCAGTTGAAAATTTCATCTAATGCCTGACTTAAAAATTTGCTCTCTTAGATGGAAAGGTTGCAAAACTGTACCGTGTAGGTTTATAAGCATCTTCCAAAGGCAAGGTGGGTCATAAAGACCAAAGTAATTCCAATGCCAAGAGCACTGGTTAAACTTACTGGATTGCAGAAGATTAGGTCAACCATAGAATTGCTGGTTAGGTTTGTCAGCATATTAGTGGTGGGAAGAAACATGCTGGGCAATACACTGGCCAGCAAAAACTACATAAGTTCTAGTCTGAGTGAAAAATGTAATGCCAAATAACATATAGACTGATTTTCAGAAGTGACTAGAAATTTTTTGGTGGCATTGCTTTTTGGGTGCCCAACCTGAGTAACTGCAAAGGAACCTAGCTTCAGTGGGGATACTAGAAATACCAGTCCCTGAAAGAACAGCTCTCTGTCTGAGCTGGTTTCATAAATAGAGGATTTTTTGCTGCTTTTCCTCATGGACTGAACTCCTAATGATTACATACTCAGTTATACCATTGCTTTTCTTAGCTATCTAGAGAAATGCCTTGTCATTGAACTAAAGAGCAGCTACCTGCCTTAGTGTAAGACTCTTGTATCCTCTTTTCTGAAAATCATCCCTTCTAATGCCTCCCAGAAACACACTTTTGAAAATCTCAGCCTTGCAACATTTGAATGTTTCTTATTCAGTATGTAGCCCCTTTGCCATGTGCCAGAGTTGGACACACTGCCTCCCACATACTCTGGAAACTAGAGACATGAGCTATGCTATCTTGGGTCCCATTTCTCTCTCTAGATTGTAACTTGCATTGCCAATTATTTGAGACACGGTTCTGCAGAGGTGAACATAGAAGAGTGGTAATGTTGGGTGACACCCAGAACCGGGACAAAAAAATTCCACTATCCTTCTGAAGACTGTTCCCTATCAAACATGGGAAGCAGAAATATTGATTTGTTCTATAGCACATTCATTCCCTGAGAAGCGAGCATGGCTTTAAAAGATCCTAACTCAGTGCTGAGGGTTGGGCTCTGTAATCTGCTGATATGGGTTTAATATTTTGAAAGACACACGCAGACATCTGTTCCGATCATCTTCCAGTGCTGAGGACACAGAAACGGCCTATCAGCGTCCTCAGAGCAGTGTTCCATCGCTGCTGTCAGCTCCCCGGTAGTACTCCAAGAACAGCACAAGCCTTAGCCAGTGCCCTGCTGTATGGGAGGTGGGCTCTTACAGTGCTAGGACTGTGTTAAACTATTGATAACGCGGGCTATTAAGGGAGTGCTGATACCAAACCTGTGTTTCGGATTTTTTTAATGTGCTTGTGAGGGGGTTGAGGTTTAAACTAAGTTGTACATACATAGAGCTAATACAATCCTTCACTTCTGCACTGTGAATCAGACTAATATAACAAGACATGAGGAATATTAACCATCATCTAAAGTTAATAACTGTTATTTAGCTTTTGCTTTGTTCCCAAATCCTAGATCCCTTAATCAAATTGCTGCTTGCCTGAGGCTTCAGTCCAGATAGCATTTCCTTTCGGTCCCAGTCCCTGAAAGAACAGCTCTCTGTCTGGGCTGGTTTCATAAATAGAGGATTTTTTGCTGCTTTTCCTCATGGACTGAATTCCTAATGATTGCATACTCAGTTATACCGTTGCTTTTTTTAGCTATCTAGAGAAATGCCTTGTCATTGAACTAAAGAGCAGCTACCTGCCTTAGTGTAAGACTCTTGTATTCCCTTAATGCTCCTGTTTATAGCTTCCTTTCTCTATTATCTAGAAGCATAGATCAATATGTTGAAGCCACATGGGTTAAATTCCACTCTACCGGTTCAGCCTCTGATTTTATCAGGGTTGCATGCCCAGATGCAACCCTGATAGCAGCATTGGGCCAGTTCTCACTGCTAATTTGTACAACCACCCTCCTGGCTTATAGCACAGCCGCTGTGATGGTGGTGGTCTGAAACTGAAATACAGAGTACAGCGAGCCCCCCGAAGGAACTCGTCTGTTTCTTCGCATTTTAGAGACCAGCTCTACTCTGAAACAGCAGCAGTGCAGAGAGCGATCTGGATACTTACAGGCGAGTGAGTATTCTCAAGCCCATTTGTTTTATTAAGCACGTTTTCTTACAGGAGAGCAATGTTACCTTTTCACTTCCTAATCTGACCCAGGAATTGAAACCCAGCCTAGGTCTAATGTGCACTATTTAACAGCGGTGAAATATGCAGGGCTAAATTAAATGAACTAGTGCTATCATGGCTCGCACTAAGTCATTCCACTAGACTTCCATTAGTGTTTTCCATACAGTTGAGCAGAGCTAATGAAGGCAATTTGCTTGGCACACTTTTTTCTAGACACAATTTACTCACAATGTTATGCTTTTATGCCACTAGAAAATACATGTGCACATCCTTTTTTTTTTTTTTTATTTTAATGCTTTAAAGCTCTAAATCCCAAGTAGAACTAGTGGATTGAGAGAGGGAGCAGCATGCATTTTGGACGTAAAACAAGGCGTCAGAAACTCCTGGGGCCAAAATCCCAGCTGTGATATTGGTTTTCCCCTGTAGCCTTGGGCGAGTCACTTAACCTCAGTTTTAAGATGGGAACACTAATGAGAGTCTGAGTTATCTGTATCATACTAATTAATATTTTAAAGCCCTTTGAAAATTGAAAGAATCAAATGTGCAATAATGTTGTAGAGTTCGAATCTGTTCACCAAATTGTATGCTCATATTAGACGTTTGTTTCCAGTTATTACATTTTTATTCTATCTACTCTGAATTTTCAGTTTACATTCTCTCTCGAGTGTTAAAACACCATTGTTGTAAAACTGCTGTCAAAAAATAGCTGGATGCCATAATGTTTCTGACCTAATCGTATAAATCAGATTTAATGAGGTCACTGCTACTGCCACTTTAAATTATTGTGCAAATGTAGCATACAGAGTTTCAGCAACTGTCGGTTTATCTAATAAATGAATTATGTATCTGAAAACCTTGCACTTATGGTTTTGTTTGCCACTAAAATGTGGCTGATTTTCCATGTTCAAGTATCATAAAGAGTTTGGATTTTTTTACTCATTTTTTGAGCTTCAAGTAATTGCCCACAAAAAGAGTAATATGTGACACACACACATTTCTTGAAATGCCCTTTTCCCGGCTTTATTCTGTCATATATAATTAATTTGCAATTTGGAAAAACTGATTAATATTAAAATACTTAAGAGATTTCACGCGCTTTTCCTTTTGTTTTATCCCTGCAGATGTGCTGTATGCAAAATTACACACTTTCTATTGATATTCTCAAGTTGCAGATTGTTTTTGATTTTTCTGTTGGCAATAACTAAATGTTTAGTGTCTAAGAAAGAGTGTCCTTTCCATTCCTACTGTCTCAGTGTTTCTGTTGCCTCTTAAGATATTTATGTCCTGATTTGGTTCCAAAAATAGGAAAATAATAATGTTACTTGACATTGTCAGTCGTTATCTAATACCTCATCTGAGTCAGGGAAAAAATAATTCTCTGTCTTCTCTTCCTCCTTTTAACTAAATAGATTCTCAAACTCATGGCCTGAATTTTGTAGCCATCAGTTTGGGTTTAAAGGGGTAACACCTTATATCTTTTGCTTTCATTGATTTAGTATCAAGGATGGTCTAGATAATACTTAGTCCTGCCTCAATACAGGGGACTGGAGGAGATGACCTTGCAAAGTCCATTCCAGTTCTATGATTCTGTCTTTATGCTTCTGATTTATACATTCATTTCTATCACAGTTTTCTTCAAATTCAGTTTATTCATGAATTTACTTTAACTTTATCTTTCTTCCTCATTGTCATTTCATTCCTTACCATGTTCTCATTGTTACTTTGTTTTGTTTTATCTTTTAACTAGGCTTGAATATGGCCACCCTAAGCTCTTTAGAGGCCTGCGACCCAGGTTGATAGGTTTTTTGGGGGGGTTTCCCAACCACGGTGTCACCTCAGAACAGTTACACTAATTGTTTATTTCAGGTAATTTTGCAACATGCATTCACCTTTGCTGCCTGTGTCTGTCTCTACTTTGTGTATCTCCCATGCAGGCTAACTCTATTCTAGTAACCCACAGATGTGCTACAGACTCTTCAATCCATATTATTTTGGGGGTTGAATGTGCTCTAATGTAAAAGGGGCTAATGTATCCTACTAGATTGTGATTTTGTATCTGTTTAATGACCAGCATGAGGTTGGCTGGTTCCGGGGGTGGGGAGGAGGGGTTAAGTGTCATGCCAATAATCACTACTTACTGGTTGTCTGCATGTTCTGTACAAGACTCATGTGCCCTTCATAACATTCTTAAAAATCAGAGTGCATTATTATTATAACATTTCACTTTATTAACTTAGTACATAGGAACAACTAGAAAGTCCAAACCACCACTACCATAAAACGGCTTGTTGTGCATGAGTGTGCGTGCAAGTAATTTAGAAAGAACAAGATCAAAAAGGTGTCGTTAAAACGTTACTGAAATTATTTTCCCAGAACAATGAATACACAGGATAAAAGTTATTTTAATGCCTTTTATTTAAAATGGCTTTGCTAGCGTTGCCTTTTTTAGACGGTATGGCGGTCTCTCTCCCCCTAACTATCTATACATGCATATGTACATAGCTACATAATTTCCCTGTAGTGAAAACAGTCATTTCATTTGATCAGCAGTTTAGGAGAAGTGTTACGAATGGTGGCTCCATGATGGCGCCTGGGGAGTACATCGTACTCATGATTCATTCAGAGACAAGCATTTAGCTAGACGCTTCCTGTACATAACACTTTGTGCTGATTGGGGTGCAACGGAAGGGCACCCAAACTTTCCCTGTTCTTTCTGTGTATAGTTTTAGAAACTAAAGTTCCTGTGACGTTTGTCAAAGGGACGGGAATTGGTGACACCACACATTGCATCTGTCCTATGTAGCCATGGGCACAGGCACGTCCTATTTCTCATATTTCCAGCAGTTGTTAAGAAGTTTTTCTCTTTTTCAGAAATCTTGGGAAATCGGGGTTGCGAGTATCCTGCCTGGGCTTAGGTAAGTGACTCAATCTTCAGATGTCCAGTGCTTCACAGTGATTTTTTCCCCCCTCAGTTATTTAAGCAAGAGACAGGTCCCCAAGGTGAAGATGGCAGGTGGGGGGAGCTGCACCTTTTGCACCGATCAGGGTGATATTCCACTGATTCCGTGTTGCATTAAAAATGGATGACCTGAAACCAGATCCAGCCATCGGTGCAGCATTTCCCTACATTGTTCTTGCTCACTGCTGGTTACTGAGTAACCGGATCTAAGCACAGATTTCTGTTCTGCCCTAAACCTCAGCATCTCCCCAGCAAATCAGCCTGGGTCGTGGCCTCGCAGACCAGCCTGGTTACCAGACTCTGAAATCCTCCAGTGCACTTAGTGCGTGTTGTATCCCCATGGGTTTTTTGTGTGTTAAAATATGGGGCAGTTATAGGTTGATGTGGGCTGCTGTCATGGAGAGGTTCACAAACAGGCATCTCGTTCAGGGTTTGCTCCTTAAGAGGGCCATGTGCGCGCACCATTTAAAAGCACGTCAAAGGAAACATTTGTTCCGTTTGCTGCGTATGGTTGTCAGATCATTTCAGCATGACACGTCGCACTTAAATTTGGTTTACAAAGACACCAGCCCTCAGTGAGGGCTAAGTCCACACTCCATTTAAAGCGCTGCAGTGATCTGCAGAGGACGTTTACTTTTAACTGGCTTGGGCCCTCTTGGGCATCTTTGTGATGCATTGCACAAGTTTGCAAGGTTGGGGAATGGAAAATAGGGGCATATAACAGAAGTGTTTTATGAGCCCTAACTATAGCATTGGTAGGACAGAAGGATATCTACTAAAGGAAATCAACAAAGCAAGATAGCTGCTGTCACCTCAGAGCTTAGTGACTGCACAAACGAATGTCTGACTCCTAGATTGCTATCAGTCAGATGGACTGAACTGAATAACTTAAAACCTCTTCTCTTTATATGAAACAAGCTACAAGGTGTTGTTCTCACTTCTTCTTGAACACTCTGGTTCAGAGCTTCCTAGTTAAAACACTTTCTGTGTTCAAAAATGATCCACTCCTGAGCTGTAGTTTGCAGAGAGTTTGCAAAATTCAGAATCTGCTGTAATTGATTATATCCAGACAAAGGGTGATTTAGCAAGCATTGAAAACTGCAATCACCTGTTGACCTATGACAAGTTGGCCGTATCCACAGGCAAGTGCCATAGACTTCTGCAGAATATAGTTTTTCATTTTAGACAAAGACTAACTTTCTAGACATTGGGTTGCTCAGATAACTTTCAAAATGTGGAGTGAGTGCAATCAACTGCCTTGTCTTCCTAAAGGTTTGTCTACATAGGAATGTTATGCTGGTATAAGGAAAGGTGTGAATTTAAACCACTGTAGTTACACAGGTATAACTTCCCATGTGGACCTTTTATTCTGGGAGAGAGGGCCCTGTTTCCAGCTTAGTTTGTCATTTTGGAAGAGATTTAAGCTTAAAAAGCCATTCTTATTCCAGGACAAGTATGTCCACATTGGGGAGCTGTACCAGTTTAACTGTAGGGTATAATGGGAAAAACGTCTTTACGTAGGCCAGCACTAAGTCTGCAGAGAAGCTGCACCAGTATCTCTGTGGCTCCTCGTACCTTTGCCAAGCTACAATAGAGCTAAAATTGGCCAGCTTTGAGAAAGCTGAGGGTATCCACTACCCGGAATAGAACAGGGAAGGCAACAGTGCAGAAGGGAAATGGCAATCAGTCAAACTATTACAGGTTCCTGGTCTGGTGATTCATGTTGTAATGTCAGGCAGTGGGGGCATGGCAAGCAGACTGGTCTGCACTAGCAGATGGTTTAGTCAACTGGTCCCTGCAAGTTGTTGGCTGGAAAGGGCAAGTAGGTTTTTGCAAATGAATGGCAAGGACAGAAGTACAATGCTGCATCCCAGTTAGATGAAAAGATTTGACCTGGCAGGAAGGCATTGGAGAACCTATCAGGACATATGGTTAGTATCCGTGAGCATCCACTTGGATGATAAAAACCTTCTGCCTGAATCAGGCAAACACGATGAGAGAAGAGAGGCAGTCAGGCAGGCGAAGTGTAACAGTAAGAGCTAGGGAGTCATTGAGAGAACAAAGGTTTTGTGCAGGGATATTTCACATCCTAGGAGGAAGTATGGTGGGGCCACCTTGGCATTGACAGGCTAGCATAGGACTGGCCATTGGGATTGTTATGGTGTCTGTCCGTTAGTGACCTACAAATTCATCCAGTCGGGAGCTCCCGTTTGCATGTTTATAGTGCCTTCCAGAGCAGGGTTAAGTTGTATATGTTTTGTATTTGTGTTTTCAGAATGAGTGTTTTCCCTTCTTTCCCTTTATAGGAACATGGGTGACATTTGGAGGGCAGATTACAGACGAGGTAAGAATTGTTCCCTATTTTGTGCTGCCTACTCCATAGGGCAAAGATACAGTTCTTGTTTCAGTCTCCTTTTGTTTCTGAATACAATTGTATTGAAAATCAGTTTCCGGAGACTCCGTAATCTATTTTATTTTATTATTTTAAGTGACTGAGCCTCAGTGTTGCCAATACCCTTTGTCATGGGAAGTCTTCATAACGCATAAAGTTCCTGTAATGTTTACCAATTTTAACTATAGAGGTGCATAAATATTCATGTTTGTCTGACATATTTCAACTTGTTTTTCAAATTGGCTAGATTCATTTTTATTATTATGGCCATGAGAAACAAAAATTATCCTTTCTTTGGCTAATTATTATCTACCAGGACTAGAATTTACTGCTGAGCAAATAATTTGTAGCACATAATTGGTTTGAATTTAGTCTCTATTGTTGGAAATTATTCACCAAATATTTTTCACATTGTTCCAGGAGGAGTTTGCTCATGAACTGTTTGTTCTAACGATCTAATATTCAAAATTTGAGATGCATTGGTTAGTTTAATTGGACACACCGGTCACATGGTAGTCTTTCTGTGAACATAAGTCTTAGAATCAGTCTTTCCTTGCTAATACTTATGCTTGAGAGTTCAAAATTTGGCTTCAGCATGTTTTCAAATAAATTACTTCCTACAAACACCCTGGTCGGTAAAGTAATTTGCTATAATATTTGTAGAAATTGAACACAAGCTGAATTTAACAGATGTTTTTATTCAAGCAAATGTTCCCAGAAAACATGTACAACTATGTTACATGATACGTGGATATTGGAACATGCATCTCACGGGGATGAGGTTTTTAAGTTAGTGTTGTTTCTGTGAAGTCAAATTCTTTCAGAAATAGTCAGTTTACCTGTAACATTTCTGAAACACATGCTGCAGCTGTATTCTTCACTCCTAATACTGAGCAGGCGGCAACTTGGTGTCCTGGATTGATGGCTACATTCTCCATTCTGTGTAGTAAATGTGTACAATGCAATACTGTACATACACCATGTTTTTACTGAGCCAACAGATGCCAGCTGTAGTCTGAGATAATACCATATAAATCAATTTTCTGAATCCTGGATTATAAAAGTGGGAGGAGGGAAATCATATTGCAGTGTGTGTTTTGGAATTCCCTCGTTTTTATATTCATAAGCTACTGAATGCATCCTAATATGGGGCAAATATGCTGTATGTAAAAATGCGTAGTGTGCAATTTGCATAGTATTTCTGTACAATAAGGCCAACATTTTCAAACTTGTTAGGCACCTAAATAGGTGTTGCAATTATTTAGATGCCTAACTTTAGGCAGCCTAATCTGTAATGTTTGGCCTAAGCATGTTACTGTGTGCTGTAGAAATATTGCACACAAGTTTTATGGATCTAGTACTCATGGTGTGGGGTTTCTGGGCTCCTACTTTCTCCATAAACATTACAAATGTTTCTTTACAGATGGCAGAACAGCTAATGACTTTAGCATATGACAATGGCATTAATCTGTTTGACACAGCAGAAGTCTATGCTGCTGGGAAGTAAGTACCTTCTATGTTTATAACCAGGAGACGCAAGTAGATGTGTTTTAATAGATGGATGATTGCTGTAAAAATACAGACTAACTCTTTCCCTGGCTACCTGACATTTTCAGCCATACCCCTGAGCTGAGTGCCCTTGCTATGTTAAATTTTCTCCAGTGCTTTTTGATTTGTTCAAGAGTTCTCTAAAACATATCCACCCCACCCCTAAAACTTCATGTTCTGGTGATGTCCCTTCTAATCAAAGAGAGCTAGGTGGGATTCCCTGCAAAGGCCTTTTGCCATGTCCCTTGATCTGCCAGAAGGGTCACATGGCGCCTGCTCAGTGGTGGCGAGCAAAAGTGCAGAGCAGGAATGAAATCTGGATCTCACCTGAGAGGGTGCCCATGAAGCTGGCACTCTGGTTCTTACTCTTTATTATTTAACCAGCTTTATTAAAGCAGAGACATCCTGTCCCATAAAGTTCTCCCAGGATGATAATGTCCCTTCTGCATTTCTTTGCCAGTGAAAATCCAGGCTGTTCTTTAGCTTCTGATGAAGTGCTCTTTGCAAATGGGCACACACAGGCTGTGTCTTCATTGCAAGAAAGATGTATTTTTCCATCAAGATAGCTATCTCCATGTAACATCCATTGGAAGCAAGGCATGGTAGTTTTTACTTCAGCTCATTGCATCAAGGTAAACCCGATATTGGGGGCGGGGATGGTGTGTCATAGGGTTGAACTCAACTAGCTACATCAACGTAAAAACAGTGCTTCATCTACTCTGAGACTTTACGTTCAGATAGCTATCCTGATGGACAGACACCTTCTGTTGCAGTGAAGACATAGTCATAGTTCGAGCAGACAGGGAATGTAGACAATCTACCCCCAAACCCCGCACTGCTTCAGCCAAATGACAGATTGCAGATACATTTTCCCTTGGTCCCACTGCTCTGGCTTTTCACTCGGCCAGTGGTCACATCTAATTCTCTGTTTGTGGCAAAAGAGCAATCTATGGGGGAGGATGCTCTGTTGGTCTTGTTCATCACTGCTGCAGGTTTACCCAGCCATTTATCGTTTAAGATTGAAACAAAAGTTTTGTTCACCCAAGAGAACAGACTGTTAAAGAGGTTTAAAAAGTTAGCTGGCTCAGTTGCTGCTCCAGCCTGGCAAATGCTGTGAGAAAGGGGAGCAGCTGTGCAGTGTTTGCTCCCAAACTCTGTGTGGGGACAGGACGGAGAAGGCATTGGCCTGTGTCGAAATCACTTCTGAGAGCCCCAAAATTGTTACAGCCTTTCTACATCTTGAAGGTAAACTCATGTAGTTTGATTCCTCGACATGCTGTGACTGACTCCTGGCCAGTCTCCAAAAAGCACTATGGAATCTCGCCATGCAGATAAACCCTGCTGGACGCAGGGCTGTGAGGAAACGGATTGCTGAAATGCTGAGAGGCTTTTTCCAGCATGGCAGCCAGTCAGAGGTAACAGTACCACCTTCCATCGGCACAGTGCCTTTGCACCCTCCACATCCCAAACTGTATTTTATGCGCATCGTTTCATCCACCACTGGAACATACCACCTTCTGGGGTGGAACATGCCAGCAATTCAGTAGCACACAGGAACATCACACACCATGTTAGGACAGGAACTGAAGAAGTTTCTATAACCAAATGCAACTGCAGAACAACTTATATTTTACTTCAAAGCCATTCACATGGATAGTAACATGATAGTTAACCCTCTCTCTTCTTCCTTAAAACCCACTTCTTCTGTGAGATCTGTGCCTTCCTTAGGCAGAGATGGGCCAGCTATTCAAAGAGAATGATGCAGTCAGCTTGTGACTCACCCCCAAACCAGCATAGATTTTCATGGCTTCGTTCATTACTTGATGAATGACCTACGCAAACGTGTTTCAGCGGATGGGTTATCCGCATGGCATTCACCACAACTATAGTACAGAGTAGCCATCATTCATAATCTGCTATTTGTCCTGTGTGATTGGCTGCTGGAGTGATATGCACCATTGGAAGTTTCCCATACCTACAGAGAGCTCCCAGGATAGCTAGGCAAACGCTTGTGGTGCGAATACGTGTGTGAATGCATGAGCTCTGCAATGTTTTCCTTTGCACAAAAATTCACAGGAAGTGAATAACAAAGATGTGAAAACCACCAAAGCAAACTCACAGGTTTCATTTGCACATACATGTGCAAATTGTTTGAAGCATTCGCCCAACTCTCTTTTCCCATTATATTTGACTGACTTATAACTTGAATTCTGCAGACTGAAACCTTTCAAATGAGTTTTTTAAAAGGGACATGTATGTTTACAGTGTTGTGTAATCAGTATTTAAAGTTCTGCTATTTAAATGAACTGCAATCCAAGCACTTTCAGACTCTTCAGTTTCTAAATATTTGAAAATGGGTCTTAGAGGCAGGTGCTTCCATATTTTTAGGGGAAATGTCTATTCTTTACCAGGAGTGCAGTAGTAAGTGCTTACTTATCATGTTTGCAATGATTTCTTTCCCTCAGTTATTCAAGAGGAGAGGTCAGCTACAGTCATGAAGATTGGTTTAAACATTAGAGAGTGGACGTAATTAAATCATTCCACTTTCCTGCCCTCATTTTCTGAAGTCATTCTGTGTTTGTTAAAACACTGTTTTCCACTCAGCCTTTATCAGTGGAGGTGAGATCCCTTTCGACCCCGCTCTTCCATGTCAACCTATGGAGGATGGTCCGTTGCTGACATGATGGAGCATTTGTCATCAAATTTATAGTACATAGAGTGAAATTACCTGAACTATTAGCCTCTCCCTACTATGTTATGGGGCAAATTACAAGTCAACAACCTGAGAATAAACTTCTTTAAAGCGACAGCTTCCCCACAATCCCTGCATCCTGTTTCTGACATGGTGTTGAGCCGTGCCGGGGAGAAATAGGAGAAAGCAGGCTTTAATGCACACTTCAGAGTCCTGGCTACTAGAGGTGGAAACGGCCCTTTAGACTATCCATTCCATCTCTCAGGGGAACATGTCAGACAGAACGTTCTCTAGGCTGGACCTAACACTAGCTTTAAATCACACACGTGACAGGCTTTTCTTAACACCGAGCGGTAATTAGAGCTGGTTGAAGTGTGTACAGATTTCAGTGTGAAATAGCAGAAAGGCTGCGTAAGAGGCCCTAAAGTGAGGAGAGGAAAGATAGTCCAGTGGCTAAGGATCTGGCCTGGCATATGGGAGACCGGAGTGCAATTCCTGCTCCACCAGAGACCTCCTGTGTTGCCTTGGGCAGGTCACTTCATCTGGCTGTGCCTTAGTCACTACCTCACCTGGATGCTGTGCCTCTCAGATGCTACAGTCATGGGGGCCATAGCTGCTCAACCTGCGTTTTCCACTGGCCCATCTCGCAGTCTGTGAATGAGTATATTTTATTTCTCTTTGTTTCAGGGTGTTTGAGGCACTTATCCCTGACTCCAGGTGCTTTGACAGTGCCGAAACAGACACAATCAGATAAAAATCTCAAATCCCAGTTCTTCTTCAGAGAATGAGCTTCTTCCACCCCTGTTGCCTAGATAAAGAGCCTGGGGAAGTCTGGACTGATAAATGGGGGCACCTGTGCAGAGGATCTGGAGATTTGGATGGCAGAGGTTTTTAAGGGATTAGGATTATACAAATTGCTATGAAATGGTGCTTGAGCAGCTATAACTATTCTCAGAGATACTGTCTTTTACCAGCACCTTATAGGTGTGTATAGTGCCCAGGAAAAACAAGGTTCTGCTGTGAACCAGAAAGGAGTGCATGGCTAACAATAGATTTGGAGAGGCAATCAATACATCACAAGCAACAGAGCCCGTCTCAATTGTTAGAAAAATGTCACAGCCTGATGCTGATGGGAAATAGAAATAGAAAAGGTAGGCGCCATGAGGCACTGAGTGTTTGTTCCTGCTCTCACTAGGTTTCCGTGGCATTTGCTTGCATATTACTAGCAGGTGGTCTGAATCCCTCTGTGGGTAACTGGGCCTGGTTTTTAGACAAGCTAGCAATTCTTTGCCTTTGTATGTGATATCCAAGAGGTCAGACTGTGAGTAGCAGGGGAGGGGGATGTTGAGCAGCCCCCACCCCTTTCACATCTAAAAATATTTTCTTCACCAGTTTGTATTAGAGGAAAAAATTAATACAAAAAAGGAAGGAGGGGGAGTATTTGCTCTGCGGTGTCTAAGGGGAGTGATGGGTGATCAGTACAGGGGTTAGATGAGTGAAAATGAGAAAGGAAGCAATTTGTCAGTAATAATGTGCTGAGGCACTTTTGTATTTTTATGTCTGATTTTGTTAACAAGTGCTTTTTAAGTGAGGTGAAACTTGGGATACACAAGACAAATCGGACTCCTGGATGGGGTACAGTCATGTGGGAAGGCTGAGCCCCACTGCCCTAGCAATTACTGAACTGAGCTCATGCACGAGTCCTGTGCGTCACTCGGCTCCCACATCAGCCCTAGGGAGCACCTGGGCGAGTTTCACCCAGAATGATTAAAACTTGCTAGGAAGCAAAAACCAACAAACACCCCTACAGGCTGGTTTGAATTAACTCACTGACCTACAGCCAGATCCCAAGAGTCTTGCTCCAACTCCTGTTGAACTGAAGGGTCTTAGAATCAAGTCCTTAGGTGTTCTCAAAGAGCAGCCTCCCCCTAATTCTCCTGGGGCAGAAAAGCTCCATCTGGAAGTCCGCGACCCCTCTGAGATTAACAGGGGCTTGCTCCTGTTTTAGTTCAGGTGGCTGGAAGGTTTTGAGACTGTTGCGCTCTGTTTTTTGGTTGGCTGAGCACAGCTTGTTCTGTCCTCGTGTCTTACTGATTTGGTTACACTGCCAGGTACCGCACTTCCTGACTAGCCCAGCTTCTCTTCCGTGCCATCAGGAGCAGAGCTGGGCAGTTATTTTAACTCTGCTCTAAAAACTATCAAGAAGTAAATTACAGCCAGAAGTTCAAAAAATATGTTACAGAACAGGTAGGCTGCACTCTCTGCCCTTTTGTCACCCTATAACCACAAAGGAGTCCTATAATTTTTTGGTTCCCTACAAATATAGATTCTAGCATCTACTTCTTTAAAAGCCCTTTGTGACACTAACTCACTTGCAATGTTCCTTTATGGGAAAAGGCAGCACGTTGTAAGGAACGTTTGTATGTTGGTGACTGTGCGAAGGGGCTGCATTAGGAAAAGAAGGAGATGGGTTGAGCAGCAGTCAGGGGGAACTGATTTTATTGATTTTTTTCTCAACTTTTCCAACAGCTAGAATCCACGGCACTGTGCTACAGCTAACCCATGTAAGCACAGTGACTTTTTCCTTTCACTTTTTTCCTTTTTCATTAAACTTTCCGCTCCTCTTTACATCAATTTGTGCCTGGGTTCAGCTGAAATATTGTCAGTTCTTCAGGGCAGCAGCGTGTCTGCCTGTGGTCCGTACAGCACCTAGCACAGTGGGGCCTGATCTTATGTCCTGTTGCAGTCCAAGCAATAACCAGGAAGAAGCTGTGGCGGGGGCTGAGTGATGAGAATGTAGCTGGCAGCAAAGCGAAGGGCCGGTGCCAGATACTCGTAGGCAGAAATTGCAATAGTTTCAGCTCTGTTGAAAATGCAGACAGGCAGGGAGCAGCTTTCTCTCCTGCAGGCTTTGTCTGAGGGCATTACAAAGAATGAAGAGTAAAGCGTGATGGGCAGTTAACGTACATGAAGGCAGGCATGGTCAGAGTAGTATGCAAAATACCATTGAGAACCCCTGTCCTATAGCTCTTAGGGGGCGTCTTTTGGTGATTAACTAAAGTTGGGAGCATTTGTGCAAGAGTCTCAACATGCCTTGTGCTGTGTGTCTAACACTTTCAGTAATCCTAATTAATTCACTGCCGCTTGGGTTTAATCTGTGGTGTGGAATGTTTTCTTGATGGTACAGAATGAAGGCCCTTATAGTCTGACCTGTTCAACATCTCCTGTCTGGTGTTAGATGCTTACACAACACAGAACAAATCTGATGAAGCATCACACACATCTCTGTGTTTAAGTTAATGACTAAGGGTCTGATTTTCCTGTCTGTGACTGTGTCTGGAAATGATGGAGGCTCCCGAATAAGAGGATTCTTGAATAATTGCATGTTAAAAATTAAATTGCCCAGGAATACAATATGCCTAAAATGGCCAGGAGTGAAGACCCGTCAGTCACTTTGACTTTTCCCATCAGTGTGTGTCTGGGCACGTCCCACAGTCCAAGCACAGATGTTAGCATAGTTCAGTTGATAGCGTCCTCGCCTCTGGCTGCATTGGAACTTGGGCTCCTCCCAGTGCTAGCGCTGTAGTGCCAAATAAGAACAAGCAACACAATTAATCCCAATGTGATGATCAAGCCCATGTGTTTATTTAGGAAGGAGGAAATTACATTTGCCTGTGATCAAGATATTTTTATCTTTGCCCCTGACAAATGCCAACAAAATTCAAGCTGTCACTTCATTCTGTACTGCAGTGTAAATGGCCTGCAGGATTCCTCCTTGTTCAGAGAGCCCGATAATACTCTTCAGAGTGGGTGGTGGATGGGGCAGCATCTTTAGCCTCAAATTGTCTTGTTCTCCTTAGCTCCTTAGTAACATTTTAACACCAGGGATTTGAATTACATGGGTTAACTCCATATACAGCTAATTTTCATGATTGAAGTGGTTTTGACCTAATTTCTATAGCAGTCTGATGAAATCATCATTTGTGTTTGTTTCTCTCTTGTTGCAGGGCTGAAGTTGTGTTGGGAAATATTATTAAGAAGAAAGGTTGGAGGTAATTTTATTCTTCTTTGGGTCAAGTGCCACTTTAGACCCACAGTGCTTCATTTTTATGCAGTTGGCAGTTTCCTTGGTAACAGCTGTGTTTGATGGGATAGGGAGAAGGAAATTAAAGGTAGGTAGCAAGGTGAAGAGTCAAATCACTGTCCTGGGATCTACAGGAAGTCTTGCATCAGTGAGCACTAAATTTGGGGCACAGAGACTGATGTCCCCTCTCTGGTCCCTAGCAGTGATCCCTCCAGAGCCGGGAAAGGAGCAGGGCAGGATAAGGGAGTGATCTTTTATTGCTGCTGCCTGCTCTGGGCTTGTTCCTGTGATGGGAGATAGAGTTTCTGTCTTCTAGATTATTGTACTGGCGTGAAATAATAACCCTGTTCTTCATTGCTGGTGTTTGGGCTTCTGATAGCTCTGGTGCCCAAGGTGTATGCCAGATTCAAGCAAGACAAAGGTCTCTTAAACTGTGTTTCTCCAGGTAAAGCTCCATTCCTTTTTCTCATGAAGATGGCCAGGGCTCTTCAGTCCATTACAGCCTGTCACCTCTGCCCTGTCCTGGCTGGGTCAAGGCAGAGTGGAGTTTCTTCAGGGAGGTGTTTGACATTTATTTCAAATTGTAAACGCCACAAGGAAGAGTCATTTGAAATACCAAATCGCTGCAGTTATGCATGAATCATTAATCATAGCAGGACTGTCCGTCTGTATTTCCTTCCCTCCAGAATGCCACAATTATCATCCCAGCCAGTGTTTATCAGATACATTCTTCCCACTCAATTATTTATACTTGTCATCTTGTTCCTCCAAAATTGTTTCTTTGCATTAATTACCATGTGACTACACTCTCCGTAATTAAAGGTAATTGACTTATTAGCAAATCCCATGAGGAGCTCTTCTGTCAGCTCTCAGAAGCAAACTCTGGCACCCCATGTGCCTAGTCATCATCTCCTTTTTCCAATGCCAAGGTTTTGAGCAGATTGAGTCCATGTCGCCTGAGTAGTTTTATATACCCTCTTATACCTCTGTCTCCATGGACATCCATGGCCTGCCCTCTTCCATAAAGAAGAATTTTAGGCAGCCATTCTAGCAACATGGCTAAACCATTGTAGTTGGAGCCTTTTTGATGATTGTAGTCACACACTGCACTTTTAACAAATGATGACATCTGTAGAAGACTAATCTGTCTAGCCTTGTTATGCCTAGGATGTGGCGCAAACACCTCATTTCAAATGTTGGCAACTTTTGCTCTGGATCCTTTGCCAGTACTCAGGTTTCACAGCCATATAGTGATGTGGGCACAATTATCTTCTATATAGTCTGGTTTTAGCGGTCATGGACACTGATCTAAGAGTCCAAACATTTTTATTCAGACTCGCGAATAATGCCTTTTCATTAAACAGCCGTCTGAGTGAAACAACTACTGTGGTCCTGGTGCCTACTCAAGACTATGTTCACAGAAGTTGGAGCTGGTAGCAGTTTCTCCTGATAGTCACTGTGCAATAGCCTGCTGGGTGGCACTGAAGCAAAGTGACTTTGGAAGACAGGGCCAGACCCAAAGCTGGGACTTTTAGAAGTGCCTCAGTGATTTTCAGTGGGACTTGTGCTGCTAAACACTGATCAGCACTCTTGACAATCCCACCCTAAAGACCTTAAGCCCATGATCATTTACAGTGAGGTATGTCCTAGAGAGGACACCCCCCGATCTGTGCTGGTCACGGTTTCTGTTCAAACAGCCGAGCATATCACTGAGGCCTGGGTCTAACCTTACTTAGCTGAGGTAAATCAGGAGTAACTCCACTGCAAAGCCAATAGACTTCTTCAGGGTGTGTTCCAGCATCCCTCAGAGCAGTGCTGGGGTCTAAGCTACGTGTGTAACATGGACCGGTGAGTTGGGAAGTGACGTGGGTATTTTTGTAACTAGAAGCGGCCAGCTTGCCGCACCTTGGGGTGATAAGTGTTGGGCTGGTTATCTAGAAGAGCAGGGAGGGCAAAAGGGATTGTGTGAACGTCCGCTTTGCACAGTTCATGCAGTGACTCTTTCTGTTCTCTTTACAGACGCTCTAGCCTGGTCATAACAACCAAAATCTTCTGGGGAGGAAAGTAGGTAACACTGGCTAGTTTGACCAACAGTAGTAATTGTCTTAGTTGCACTGCACTGCACACTGTTAACCTGGATCTGTTGTTTTTCAGAGCAGAGACTGAGAGGGGACTGTCCAGAAAACACATCATAGAAGGTGAGAGCGAGCACGTGTGCTTTAATCCTGTTTATGATCCTGATCCTTCAAGGCACCTAAGCACATGCCTATATTTAAGCATGAGTAGCCCAGCTAAACTCAACGAAACCACTCACATGCTTAATCTTAGGTGTTTGCTTATGTACATTGCTGGATCGAGGCCTGTGTGCTGCTGCTTTATGTTAAGGTGGGACATCAGTAACATAGCAGCTCATGTTTGGTCACTGAAAACAGTACAAGCCTAGAAACAGGAGTTCAGGACAGAACTAACAGGAGAAGGAAGGTGCTCAAGGCTCCTGGAGTCTGAGGGAACGGGGATCCTGGGAAATTCCTGTTAGGAGACGGAACAAAACCACTGTTTCGAGTGTGTGCTCTTTGACAGGGCTCTAGCTGAGTCTATCCCTTGGGCTGCATCCACAGCTGCTTCGCCATGCCCTACCCATGGTCACACACCTTCTGCCCAGGAAGGTGGGGGGGGGGAGGCTCTGTCCTCCCAAGGTGGCTGTTAGTGGCACTGCAGCGTGCCTTTCAGATGCAAACAGTTGAAACAATGACCTCGTGGCTTAGAAGCAGGCGTGGGGAAGGGGAGCACCATGTGCTGGTAGCGGCTGTTTATAACTGCATGTTCCCCTGAGAGTCAGTATAAGTGTAATTCCAATTGTCTGGCAATGGGCCCCGATGTGGCAGAGGTTGGATATGTTGTAGTGTCACCATAGCTGCAACTTTCCCCTGAGACTTTGTTCATTCTCTTTCTGACTAGCGCCACCAAACAGGAAGTGTGGGGGGTGGCTGGCGGTTTGAAGGCTTGAGTTGGGACTGCCCTTCCCGATGTAGCAGCACAGAGCCAGGGCTGACCATGAAGCATGTGGCATGACACAGCCCTCTAGCACAGATGTGGGTCTAAATGCTCTGGGACAGCCTCTAAGCAAAGCTCTGAGCCCTGCGCCTCGGGATGCCATCCCAAGACTGTTAGTGCAGCTCTTCCTTCCACTGCCCAGCTGGAGGCCGAAGGAGCCTGGTTTTGCAAAGTGCTGTGAGGTTCTTGGAGAGGTAGTGCTAAAGAATTTGGGTGCTCCGTGGGGAAACATGCTTGATGGCCCTTGTATTTGTTTGCTCATCGCCAGGTCTGAAGGCTTCTTTGGAACGGCTACAGTTGGAGTATGTGGATGTCGTGTTCGCTAACAGGCCAGATCCCAACACACCCATGGAAGGTAGGTTCTACAGCCAGCTTCACACAGCGCTCGCTCCAAGTTCCTGTTCCAGTTCTGGGGTAATGGTTAGCAGGCGACAGACTGTCAGATCGATGGATTAGCAACGGTCTCACCAATCTCGTCCAGAAGTAGGGTGCAACTTCTAACCTGTGTAGTGTTGATGAATAGGAGCACTGGCTATGGGCTGCCAAATAGCCTTTAGGTTAGGTATCACTGTAGTAAAAACAACAGAGAAAGTGCTGGTAAAAGCACCAAAAGACATTCTGGGGAAAATTTTCAAAACCTTCCAAACTGTACCCATAAAAATGGTCATGCACACATATAATTGCACATGCAGAACCCATGTAGCCCAGAACCCATGTAGCCCCAGAACCTCTGTCCCCCACCAAAGTCTAATAGAGGGGCACCAGCCAAAGGGATTCTCGGAGAACGTTTGCCTTTCTCAATGTCATGGGGAAACTCTCTTATGCTTAGGCTTCCCAGGCCTGAATGTGATGCTGTCCTTGTCCCTTTGGGGCTTGTGCTGCAGACTGAACTGGGATTCTTGGAAATACATGCTTCTCTCTGTGTTATGATCTCCCTTTTTGTTCTGTTTGTACAGCACCTAGCACAACAGAGCCCTGGTCCATGACTAGGGCTCCTAAGTTCTGTGATATACAAATAATAAATAGAATTACTATTATTATAATTTTCTCAAGCTGCTGTGCTAGCAGATTGTATCATCTTGACAGATGCAACAGATCTAACTTTTCTCATTTCGTGTCCTGTCCCATTTCTGGATTACATACTCACCCATTCGAAGAAGGAACGGTTAATTCCTTGTTAATTTAACATCTTATTAGTCAAACCAGGTCTGAGTTTTGTTTCATTGCATTTTATTTTTTGATATTTTGAGTGTTTTAATCATGATTTTGGTGACAGAATTTTAGTTGCAGTGTGTGTTCTAATTGTTTCACGTGTTAGCTTGTTCAGCATATGTAAACACACGAACCAAAAATCTTTTGCAACATCAGTTCCCTGCTATTCCCCTGTGAAGGGGGCTTCTCAGGATATGCTCTGCTTCTGGAACAGCCTGTTTTAATGGTGCTTTGATGGGGGGGTTAGTCGTCTTCCAGCCCCATACCCATTTGTCATGCCGTTCACTGTAATATGCCAGCAGTTGTAAACTCTGGTCTCTTTAAATCTTTCTTTTATCACCAGGGGACCCATTTAGTTCTTCCAAGTCAAGAACATTCATCATAGAAGGTACATCGTACCCGCAGTCCGAATATTGACTTCCGTGTCCAAACAGCATTTTATGGGACAGACTCTGTATTTTTATTTACACTATTTCGTTTCCCCAACAACGAACTTTTCCATAAAATGCACAAAGGAAAACAAACAAAAAATAAACCCCACTTGCCTTTGAGAACATCTTGCAAGTAAAAAGAAAAAAGCAAAATAGTTATTAGTTTCTCCCTTCCCTCAATTCATGTCATTTCATTCTTTTGTTCCTTTCCTTTGTTCAATGCATGACATGCCATTTTCTGCTATGCTTGTCTGGATGACAGCAGATCCCCTCAGTTTGAAATTCTGCATTAAAGCCTAATTTGTTGGTTCATTAAATAACATGATACCTGTTCCTAATATGCTTGTGATGTTGGAGGAGAGCAATTCAAGGATCAGGGTGAACAAATCAGTAGTCCAGGAGAATGAGCAGGTTGTGATGCTCCTCACCCAGAGGTTTTAAAGACCACAAGACTGTCCGCTTTAAAGCCCAGGGTGTCGGTTGAGTGCTGATGAGTTTACATTAGCATCAGAAAATACAGTTGTCTGGTAAGTGAATGAATTGGCTATCAAAGTCATCATTTCAGTAACTGACTAGACTGTGTTATGCTGATTTCTTCACCTCTTTTAATGCGCCTGGTCTTGCATAAGGAACGTGGTTGGATATTTTTTGTTTTGGTTTGGTTTTTTTATGAGTATTGCTAGGGTTGGGCAAAATTCTGTGCACCTGGGCTCCCTGTGGTGGCAAATTATTGACCAAAGACTACATTAAAAAATAGGGCAGAGTTTTCAGCCCTGTTCGGAGTCAGATTCCGACTAGAGGTGCATCCCTTTACCAGCAATAGGTTGGGACGAAACAGCTAATAGACTGGCATGGATATATAACCAGCCAACCAACTTTTCACAGCTCCAGCTATGAATATGTACAATAGGTACAGAACATTGTCTTTTTACTCCTATTGATTATTGAACTGAACGCTTCTTGCAGCACATTTTTAATATGGTTATTCAAGCATTAGTGTCTAGAACTTGGGAAGACAAGTCTCCAATCTCCATGCTAATGGGATTTTTTAAATTAAGGGGGCAAGTAGAATGCAATTAATGACCAAACGTAACACAGGCTGTATGAGCCTACGGAGCCTGGTCCTGTGACCTAAGAAATGCCCATTTTGCCCGGCTCTAATAGGCATTGCTCTTTCTGCTTATGATGGGCTACTCTTCCTCCTTCTAGCAGTTTGTGATCTTGTGCAAGATATACTTCAGACCTGCCAGATTTTATTTCTGTGAGAAACTTCAGTTTGCACAAGCCCAGCGCTTGGCTAAACTGTCACACTGTGTCAGTGCATGTGATGGACATGTTAAGCCTGGTGTGACTTTTTCTTTTTGCTTCTCTCCTTGGCATGAGTTTATGCCTTGGCTTCAGAATCAGCCTGCATGGTTCAGACTTGGCTGGAGAGCCTGAACAGGGATTCCCGACAGTGTTTCTAAAAAAGAAAAGAAAAGAAAGTGACAGAATGGGGCAGCAGCAGTTTGTTGGACAAGTAGAAGTCAAGCAATAAATTCCCATGTTAACTGGCAGATTTAGCTTACATTAAACCAAAAACAGAGGTGTCTGAGAGTTTGTGACTCAGAGAAATAAAACCGGAGGTGAGGGTTGCTAATGCAGTTCCGTAAATGTGCATAGCGGGTTAGACTGTAAGCTCTATGGGGCAGAGATATCATCTTCTGTTTGCCAAAGTTCAGACGAGACAAAGGAGGATTGTGGAGAAGGGAGAGCAAAGGCAAAAGATAAGATTGGGATTGTTTGCATTTGTTACTCTGCATCTTGGTGTGTGTTTGTGTGTGTATGTGTTTTCTTTAAGTTACAAGCTGTGGTTGTTAAATACTCCTGGCCTGGGGCAGCTGCAAAGACTGGGTGAAATCCTGATTCCATTGAAGTTCATGACCAAACTCCCATTGACTTAAATAAGGTCAAGATTTCATCCCCTGTATCTTGATGTGGGAGGATTCCTCTGCCCCGATGGGGGCTCCAGCTACTTGGACTGGGTGCTGAGAGCAGGATTTGTCCCAGACAGCTAGACTGCTGCCCCGATGCCAAATGCATTCCTAGATCCAGCAGTTTACATGGCCTTTCCAGGAATGGTTTGTTTCTGGAATCTCCCTTCATGAAAGTCCAAGCTGTAAAGCTCTTGACATTTGAACTTCCCTCATTCTCCTGTTTTGTACGCCCAGAATTTCCTAACGATTCCTTCCTTGGAGCTGAAACCTTCCATGTTTGGTCCCAGCCCAGAGATGAGCTTTTTGTAGAGTGAAAAATATTCTCTCCATTTTCTGTATTTTAAGACTGTTTGCTCGCTCAGTGGCACTTCCTACAGCAGCTGTGAGGGGGCGAGAGAAACACTGAAACTAGCAAAGGGATGACTCCGCCGTTGTCTCCTAAGGGTGCTCAGTAGCGAGTTCTCTGTTCATCGGAACTTTACCCAACTAGCCCCCATGGCAAAGAATTTTAGCACAGCTTAATGAAGCCACCATCTAGGAGCTCCCCCTACTTTGTGACTTCACAAACGTAATAAGGATTGTGCTTTGTGTTCCAAGGAGACATTTGCAATGTGCAGCTTGCAGCCCCGGGGGGAAGGGGAGTGGAGACCAGGCCAGGGGACTGCTCTTTCTAACTCTGCTGCTTTCTCAAGCCTTTTCTATATGAAGGAAAATACCAGATGCTCAGCGCCAGTGTCAGCAACGGGGGCGGCTGAACCTGTGTGAACAGTGTGATTCCAAGTCTCGTCCAGGACAACGCACGTTCGCACCAGTTCAGAAACTGGGCTGGAGGCACCAGAGCAGATTATCACAGGAGCTGAGTATCTGCATCTGCCATTAGCAGCCACTGCAGCTGTAGACGCTCTGTGCCTCTGAAAATCAGGCCTTGACTGACTCAGAGCACCCAAAATCAGTAGCCGTTTAAAACATTTGGGCTAGTGTTGACTGAGGAGCCTCAGGTTTTGCATTCCCTGTCTCTTTTATGTTCCAGCATGGCCCTTTAGCATTGCACTGAGCTAGGCAAATACATAGCATAGACTGCTTCCCACCTGGAAACAGACAGAAGACAGGGAGTTATATTTTTATTTTTATACATTTGTGTATATATATATATATATATATATACACACACACACCTCTTTTGTCAGAGAGAGTGTCTGTGTATAATCAGATTGAATTATATAACAGGTTTATTTTTCAAACCGTTAATGGATTGTTTTTAGAAACACTTGTTCACAGCCTTTCCTTTATACCGCAACATTTGCAACCAACCTTGCAAGCAATGTATTATTATTAGCTGCCTTTCCCTGCTGGATCCATTACATCCATTCAGCACCTTTGGAAAGTGCTGGGACGGCCCACCAGGCATCACTGTGGCAACCCTCAAAAGAGAAAAATCTGGATATTAATTATTTTTAGATGCAATAATAACCATGGGGCCAAACTAACTTAATGGGTTCCTACAATCAGCTTCAGTATTAAATTCTGTCTTTTATAAAGACACAAAGCAGTCATCTGTTTTTCACAGCTAATAGGGATTTTCTAATGATGAATTTTTCTTATTAGTAATAATCTCTAAAGTTCCCAGCAGCTAAGCTTTAAGGGCAAAGCTGGAGATGAGGTTGTTTGGTTTTTTTTTAACTCTCATTAACATCCAACAATCCCAGCTCCTCCTGCATTCCTGGTTCTTTGACACCTTTGATTCCAGATGCTCAGGGGCTCATCTCTCCCTGCACACAGAGTTCTGAATGGACTTTGGAGTTTGGTTCAGAAATCTCAGTGTAACAGAACAGTGATGCCCAGAAGCAAAATTGGAAGGTGCTAGGAACTGCATAAACACTCTGCTGTTTCCAGATCCCTCTCCCAAACTACTCACCACACACAAGAAGTCTAGCCCTGCTCACCCAAAGAATTGGTCTCCCAAAAACATTCCTACTGTTGTTTTTTGTTTTTTAATGTCTTCCCTCCTGTGACCGCTTTTCCATATTGGTGGATTTGATCTGGTTTTCCTCAGACTTGAAGACTGGGTTTTCCCATCTAAAACAGTTTTTTGTAGCATCTTGAAGATATTGGGTTTTTCCCTACACGTGGATGCTATATATCCTGTGGCTCCTGTCCATCCGCACCTCCCATCTAACAGGAGAGCATGAACATCCGTGAAGTTGGACAGTGTTTTCCATGACGCTGTACTGCATTTCACCTGTTTGATTGTGACCTCATTACGTTTCTTTGGTCCATTGCAAATGGTTATTTTCCTCTAAGCTAATCATATTGGTCCTCCAAAAAACAACTAACTAAACAAAACTCAACATTTGCAGCATCATAATTCACATCCATCTGTTTCTTCTCACCCTCATTTCAGCATAAGTGGCCATAAAAATGTCACTTTCCATTCTAATCTCTGGCAGTTGTTGGTTTGTTTGTTTATTTTTGCATTTGGTTATTTTCTACAGATTTGGACAAGTAATAAATATGGGAAAATAATTTCAAGAGCAATCTGTCTTCTGGGCTGGGTTTTTGGTTTGTTTTTTTGGAGGGGGCTTTTTTGTTTGTTTGTTAATTTCCTTGTAAAACTCCTGTCTCCAAGTTTGAAGTCTGGAAGTACACTGCTTGCAAGATGTCTGTGCAGTCCAAGCCCCCCTTTCCTTTTGGTGTCCTAGCCTTTATTTTACTGAATAGCCTCCGATTCGCTCCTGGCTCTAATGTGGCTCCCTCCTTGCCTTCCCTTCCTTTTCCACAGAGACAGTGAGAGCAATGACCCACGTTATCAACCAGGGAATGGCCATGTACTGGGGAACATCGCGCTGGAGCTCCATGGAGATCATGGTACTGTGTGTGTGTGTGTGTGTGTGTGTGTGCTCCCATTGCTGACATGCAAGCCCTGGGAGGCATGCCGTAAATAAATGATCTGTGTGCTGGTGAAGCTTGCTGCTGATGCTGAGCAGAGGCCAAGCAGACGGCAGTCGCCAGCGCGAAGTGCCTCTCTGTGGTGTTCGGGGGACAGCGCCGTGGTGATGGTGATTTAATTAGACAGGCGCTGTCAGGAGCCAACTGCTTGCAGACGTGTTTTAGCTTTAATTATTTTTAGCTCTGATCAGATGACTCATCAGAGTGTGTCGGGTTCGGGGCATTGGGGGAAAGGGTTCCCTGGCTGGGAAAAGAAGTAAACTTGGAGGCAGAGGAAAGGCCAGCACAGTAACGGCTTCTGTGGGCGCAGACGTGGGGATTTAGTGAGGAGGACATCTGAGTGGGTTATCCCTCTCATTGCTGCGTTGCACAAGCCCACGGCCACCCTCTGCCCCCCTCCGGCCCTGGCTCCCCAGTGTCCCTCTCACATCCTCTCACTGAGGCAGCGCACTCCAGTGAAGAGAGAATTTTCCCTCCGGCACTTCCCTGCTCGGTGTGCTCGGCTGGCTCAATCTGCTCAAAGTTTTGGGCAAATTAACATGATTTGTAGCTAAACCCTCTGAGATGAGACTCTCCAGCCCGTGGCCTTTTCCTCTCCATGTTGCCATCTCCCTGGTAACATGCAGTTGCAGACATGGGGGCTGATGCCATGTTCTGTCTCCAAGGCAGCATCTCAGGAACCCTTGGGGCAAATCTAGACCTTTCCTAGCCCCTTCCAGACAAACTTCAAAAGGTGGGTGCCGTGGCTATCCTGCCACGAAAGCACATGGTGTTCCCATGTCAGTGCACACCCGGCAGCAGAGCGCCGGGAGGTACCTCACATCCAAACTTCTGTGGGCTGAGCCTGGGCACCCGCACTGGGCGACACAGACCCTGAGCCTGCCCTTTAAAGTCAGAGACAAAGTTCCCACTGGGGCCTGCCAATGGGTAAATCTCCCATGGGACTGGGCCCTCCAGGCCCAGCTTGTTCAGCAAGCCTGGATCCCTGTAAGCCACAGTAAAACAAATTAGTTCTGTTCTGCAATAAATGGGCCTTGTCTGCATGTGCTGGGTTTATGCTCTTTCCCCAGGCAGGTGGAAGACCCAGCCCCTGTGCTGGGGGGACGAACTCCTGCAGGAGGAGAGCAGGGGCAGCCCTGCCCGGTAGGAAGGGAGGAATTATATTGATTTGCATTTGTCTTTATGCCCGCAGGAAGCGTACTCGGTCGCGCGGCAGTTCAACCTAATCCCGCCGATTTGTGAGCAAGCCGAGTACCACATGTTCCAGAGGGAGAAAGTGGAGGTGCAGCTCCCTGAGCTCTTTCACAAGATAGGTACAGACACCCCCCCTCCCCCTGAGCCTTGCATATTCTCAGAGACTGGCTGAGGGCAGGGCAGGGAGCAGGAATCAAGGTTCTTGGCCCTGTGATGAAGGGTCTGTTGATGCTCAGCTCGCCTCAGCTGCCTGGGATGACCAGCCTCTGGCTTTTGTCCCTCTGGGAAAGGCAATTCTAGAAATAATCATCAGGCAACAGGCCACTGGTTTCCATGGGCAGGGGTTGGCCCGAGGTCTTGTTATTCTTGGCACACGTGAGCGCTGCAATCTAGAGATAGGCCAGCACTCCGATCTGACCTGCCCTGCCAGCTCTCAGGAGCATTCTTCTCACTAACCAGAGCCACCCCGGGTCTCTTGGCATGTATAACGTGCCGCATCAGCACAAGGCTTTACAGGAAGCTTGTCCGTATTCATGGTGCATGGGGGGGATCGTGGGAGGGGGGGGTGTTGCTATTGAAAATGGCCAAAAAATAGTAAATGTTTTTTAAAAACTAATAATCTGGGGAGGAACAGTCACAATTTTAGGGGGGGGGAATCTCAGCAGCTGCATCAGACCTTGTCACGAGAAAGCCACGCTTCTCCCAGCCTCTGGCCCAGCAAACACTAGCCACAGGGAGCACGCTGTGTGATCTAGCGCTGCCTCAATAGCCAAGCTCTGGCCAGGCTGCGCTGCTGCTCATTTGGTGTCTTGGCCCTTTCGCTGGGGTCTCCTCCCCACTGCTAGTCCAGTGTGTGATCATGATGCAACATTTCATGGACAGAGTCGGAGCTGCTGCCTTTAAAACGTGCATCCTTCCTTTGGTTGCCGTTTAATTCCGAGTGCCTTGTAGTGATCATTGCACGCCCTAACCTGCCATGATTTGTGCCATGCTAAGTCACTTGGTGTCTGAAATCCTCTTACAGGATTATGTGTTTAGATCTTAATCAGAATTTTTTTCCTAATTCCAGGCTGCTCTTTCTAAGTGCTGTGGCCCACTGCCCAAACTCCTGATGCACCCGGACAAACCTTTGTGTGTGTGCATGAGAGACAGAGAGAGACACCCACATACACTGCCTCTTACAGACATAAAAAAGCCAGAGAAGTCAAAGCTGGCTCATTCACAGACTTGACAACTCTTCTCTAGAGTTGCACAGCACAGGCTTGGCCGATGCGGCACGGAAGCCTCCAAGTAAAGCAAACAGTGATTCACTGGTATACTGGGCATTTGAAGGGCTAGACAGACCAAAGCTCTTCCTACTTTACAAAGATGGGCAGCCTGGTCTCTCCTGTTAAAACTGCTTCACTAAATAAACCAAACAAAGGAGATGTTCTATGGCTAGAGTAATTAACATCTGTGTTGTCTTAGCAGGGAGGGTCTTTAATGACACGCAATATTTATAGGCTTGGAGGGACTCGATTTTTGTCCATAAATGTCAATTTCACCCTAGACACAAATCAATGAAAAAAATATGTCCAGTAAGAATCAAAATGTACAGTTAGAGAAAGTAAGGAAAAATGCCACTTGATTTAAGGATATTTCCTTTGTCTATTTTGGCATGCGATGTTGACAATTGGTGTTTTCAGTATTTTGACTCTCAGGGACTACTGTCTGATGCTCCCCATAATTTCCCACAACTATGAAAATTTAAATGGATGAAAACTGAAAAAATAATGCTAAAAAAAACCCCATCAATATTATCAGTTGAAATTTTTTTTTTAATTGTGGCAAGCCTTAACTATTCAATCACACGAGCAGTGACACGAAAGACCATTTTTGTAGATTTTTTTTTTTTAAATGGCACCAGATTTAAAATTAATCGCAGGCTGGCATGTTCTGCTGCCTCAGGCCCCACATGCTCAACACCTGGCAGCATCAAGCACACAATAAAATACTCTCTTAGGTATTCCCCATGTACAGTTGTGCACAAATAGCACCGGAAGTTATGTAAAAGAGCAGCACAAGAGCTGTTGACTATCAGCCCAAAAATCCTGCCTAGGGTTAGACTCTTTTAAAAGGAATAAAACATTCCAAGAATAAAGAGGTTGGGAAAATATCTCCTGCTTGTCCAAGTATTTCATCTCTTTCAAGGGCCCCTTTCTTTTTTTTTCCTCCCACTCTGCTCCCTCCTTCCCATTCGCTTCCTCCCACCAGCTTTGCTAGGAACATCCCTAATTTTTTTTCTTACCTGTGCTCTTAGCTTGCTCACTTTAGGGGCAAGATTTCAGAGCAGGGGTCATACAGCTGTCCCCAGACCAACACATCACAAAGGAAAATGTCTAGTTCTCTAACAGTACTTACTGAGAGATGCTAAAAGTAGGAAGAAAACCAGCAGATAGCAGTGTGTGCAATCGATGGGCCCCCAAGTTGTCAGAAGGACCATGCCGTGTCTTCAGTAAATGTTCTCCTCTCTCTGATCAGGGGTTGGTGCCATGACCTGGTCCCCGCTGGCCTGCGGAATTGTTTCTGGAAAATACGATGGTGGAATCCCCCCTTACTCTAGAGCATCATTGAAGGTGAGGGAGAGGATGAAGCGTGTTTTGTGTGTTGTTGCTAATGTAGGAGGGATACCGGGGTGGAAAGCATTCTCTTTATCACCACTTGCATCTGATGTCTATCTTGCAGCCAGTATGGGTTTTTCCCTGTTGCCTCCCAATACATAATCTCCTTGCTTGAGACTAGTGTGGTTTCAGGATCATATGAGAGGGCAGTTGAATGAGTTGATTCTGATAATCTGCACGCCCTCACATTCAAGGTCAGGCACTGTAGGCAAAAAAAAAAGCTTCCCTCCTTGTATATTTTTAGCTTCCAATTACAATGAATTCTGTACATGCATTAATTAATCTATTGTTGGAGGGGATCTACCTTTTATTAATCTCCTGCTGCAAAGGTGTGGTTAGGTTTGCTACAGAATCACAACTGGGAGACCTCACGCATTCTGGTTCTTGTGCTAACATTCCCCTCTGAGGGTCACCATTAGTGGGCCCTGTGTGCTAGAAATCTACTTCACTTCTTGTTTCTTGTGCTTAAAGCACTCGTTTTTGGGGGGCCTTGTAGGGAATCCTCGATATCTTTGTGTTATAGCCCCAAATATTTATGGGCAGCCCCTTGACTATGGGCCAGAGCAATAGTGTCACAGCTGCTTTTGGCTCTGGCGAAGCGGAGCAAACAGTCGAGATGACAGTGAGGTTTGTTTTGTGTGTGTTCTGAGCCGAAGTGGAAGAATCCCCTGCACTGGCCTCTGGACACACCGTGAGTGCACTGTTGCCAAGGAGTTGATGCCCCCCGTTGACTCGCAGAAGCATCTTTCCATTGCTTTCAGTGGGAGCTGACATGGGTCCAAGAGGGCTCTGGCATGCAGTATGTCAGTCTGGGTCCCCAGCCAGTTACACACCCTCTTTAGAAGCACCCAGTGAAGGAGGCAGATGCTGAGAACTCTTCCCTCCCCCTTCTCAATACGCCTCTTTTCAAAGGGATACCAATGGCTAAAAGACAAGATCCTGAGCGAAGAGGGAAGGAGACAGCAAGCAAAACTGAAAGAGCTGCAAGCCATTGCAGAGCGCCTGGGATGCACCCTGCCACAGCTCGCGATTGGTAAGCGGACTACGAGGCACAAAGAGCTCCCAAGGGGGCTGGGCCTGGCCACCGTCCTTTGTAGCTAAAATGCAGCCCAGTGGCACTGGATACGAATAGCCTAATTCCATGGCATTGACGCTGAATTCCAGACCAGCCCATCTAACTCCTTGCTTTTCTTTTGCCTGCTCGCATGAAAAGCAGCTCACAGGAGACTGGAATTTTGGTTCCTCTGTCTCTGGGCTGTGGTGTTTATTGAATATTCATTGCCTGAGGCAGGTGGAAACCGTAGCTGAGCCCCTTCAGAGCAGGGAAATGCCAGCCTGCATGGCCAGAGAAAGCCTGACCAAGGTATCTTCCTTGTCTGGGTGCATCTCCCCTCATCCAACCTGCCTCTAAACATGCTAACAGGTTATAATGCACACATCACCTTGCACTTTGTTCTTCGACTCTTTGGCCAGTTGTAGTCCAAGATTGAAGAGCTGCTTCTCTGCCGCTCTGCACTGCATTTTTTATGAATGGAAAGAGTGACTTGAGTGCTCTGTACTTGGCTCCCAGAACCCTTTCTTTTACTTCAGCCTGGTGCCTGAGGAACGAAGGAGTCAGCTCCGTTTTGCTGGGCGCTTCCAATGCAGACCAGTTAATGGAGAATATTGGCGCAATACAGGTCAGTTCCCACATGCAGCCAGGCGCGTTTTCCTTGCTTAAAAATGTAGACATGATCTTTTGTTTGCTCAGAGTTTGAGAGTATCTAACTCTTTATAGCATATATATAGTTAAAAAGCAATGAACCGTATTGCAACTTTCTTAATAGATCAGTGCAGGGTTGCATGTGCCTTGCGAGCTGCACTAGTATTGCAGATGTTAACAGGGGCTACTACAGTGGGCTAATTTAGTGAGAGAAGGCTTATGAGCCAGGACACCATTTAGTTGTCTCAGTTCTCATGGAGACTGATCCAAGGACTCTCTCAGTTGAGCTTTGCATCAGGCCCTTTGTCTGTTATGGGAAAACGTGATTTTGTTCTGTCGGTGAACCAAAGTTACTCTGAAAATCCTGTTGTTTAACCCATCGACCTTTCTAGCTACTAAATTGTACATGATGTATGGATGTGAATTCCAGGCATTATTGGTTCCTTCAGTGTTTTATTTCTTTAATCATGTATTTCAGCCGTTTGTTTTTGGCTGATTTTGCTTTCCTGGTTTACCTTGGTTTTCCAAAGCTGTCAGGAATTGTATAGTATTTTCCATGATATAAATTGTGATTGCAGGGAAGCTCATTGCCATTACTTGATCAATCCACCCCTGCTGGTGTCAAAAGTGAGGATGTAGGTAGTTTTATCTGCTGATCAATGCAGTTTATTAGTGAGCCTCTTGTGCATCTCGATAATATGTGCTTTCATTAATATCTCCTTAAACTCTACCAGTGACCACTTCCCTCTACTGGCTTTGGGGATGTTAGCACTTGCGTTCAGCTCAAATCTTGCAGGTTGTTAGGTATGTTGAAACATCATCATCATCGCCTTATGTTCTGATTTTGTTTGTTTGTGTGTGTTGTGTACAGGTTCTTCCAAAATTGTCCTCTTCCATTATACACGAGATTGATAGTATTTTGGGCAATAAACCATACAGCAAAAAGGACTACAGATCTTAACTGTGCACACTGTCCACCTGGACTTACTCTTAACTCCTAGTCTTCTGTTTGCTTGCTAAAGCTTTATTGAAGCAAAGTGAAGAGTGTGGTTTGCATCAAAAGAATACAACATGTCAAGATGTTATAGAGACGTTGTTTAAAATGTTGCTGCAAGACAACGTAGGCTTATTATGTAACATTTATTTTGAATGCAAGAAAAGACGCAGATTGGGAAGAGTATGTCAAAACTGCGATTTTACCCTAGATGATTAGTGTCTGGGCTTCCTTTTCAAAAGAAGAAACTACTTTTTTCACAAAACCACAGAATGTCACTGATTTTCATTATAATTCTTCCAGTGAAATGGTGTACGGGCCAGATCTGAATAGTCACGCACACTGTACTGGAGCCTGAATTAGTCTCCACTCCCAAAGCAGTGCTGGCTTTTACAGTGATCTGGCTAGTGTGAGTGTGCCGGACTGTCTGTGGTAACCATCTAAGCATGTTAGAAACAGCTGTTCCAGGACTACTGCTTGCATCTCCCAACTGTTTCTGTTCTTTAATTCACTTTGTACATATTGCTCAAGGAGAAGATTTTATTTTTTGAAGTACTCAAAGTAAAGCAGCTGAGCTATTGACAAGCAGCTGTAGGAGTTCATGATCCACGATTCTGTAGCCTCCCAAAGGCCCACCCTGGGGCATGTGGTGTTTGTCAGGATGCTTTTTTTTTTCTTCTTCTTCTTTCTATTGCCTAATGTTTACCTCTGGAGGTGGTGGTGTTCACAATTAATCTGACGCAAGGCCTGAGCCCACTCGGTCTGTCCAGAGAGAGCGAAAGCCCACTGCCTGGACCCATGTCCTCAGCCCAAGCTCCTCTTGGCCTCAGTTGGCTTCACTGGGAGTTTTGTTGAGGACTGAGTGCAGGATATAGTTTTTGACTTGGAACGGAAATGGTGCATTGGCATTGACGCATTCCATTAAGACTCACTCTTGCTGCTAGAGAGAACAGCCCTAGCACGGTGCGCTGTTTTAACATGAACATCTTGCAAGTTTCATTAATTCCTCTGTAAAATTATAACCTAGAAGTGAATGAATTATACTAAACATTTAGACTGTTTTACATGTACAGGGATAAACTTCAGATTAACTGTTGAGTATAAAAGAGAGCAGAGACCATCAATTAATCTTTGTCCAAGAAACATTCAGCTTTAATTTTAGGTGCTTGATTTCCTTAACACCCAGAATCTGTGATATTTCATAAGCAACCTCTCAAATTGTCTGAGCTAACCATTGCTTTCAAAGGAACAGGGCGGACAGAGATTTAGTTTACATGTGTTCAGAAGACAATCATGGGGCATCATTACCAGCTGCACACAATAAATGATGATAATGAGCAATTTAATCCTAGTACCAAGAAAATGTCGGACTAAGGCGTTCAAGCCTCCAGATGTGTTTGTGTCTGGTCTATGGCTGGGTGCTGCTCACGGTACTGAACAGCTGTAGTGCATATTGTTGAGAACCTTTTGCCTTTTTGAACAAAAAAATATTTTTTGTATGTTACAAAAACGTTATTCGTGTACCAGATGCCTGGCTTGGGCGGGCTGTCACCTAATATGGTACCAACTTCCCCCTAAAATTTCAGACTGTATTTGTAGGTACTTGCTTCACTGATTCCTTATCTGCAGAATAATCACAGAGGGAAATATTCATTTGAGCAGCAGACTGCTTGGTCTCTCTTGCCAGTTCAGATCCTTTGGTAGACTAATCTTTAATGGAAATGGAGAACCTAGTAATCTTATCATAAAAAGGAGGTGAGTTTTTCAGGAATTTAGATGAATTGTTACAATATTGTGAAACCACTGAGTCAACTTGCTATAACAGTCAACAAATCCATGGCCTTTGAATTCATTTCCTGCCTCAACTCCTAGGTAGTGTTACTGGTGCTGCTAAACAGCTGCCACTTTCCACCCCAGAGGAGGCTGCATTTCAGCAGTGGCTCTATCAACCCCTGGGGGATGCTTCTGTAAATCAGATGCGATATGATAAAAAACTTCACAGTAGTTGCTCTCAGATGTAAAAGCCACAGACGTTTGCATTACTGTAGAAACCACGTACTTTCATTTTGGGTATAATGTTGGTAGTATTTTCCAATAACCATTGCATAGATAGACTACAGGTAAGTGTGCACCACTTGCTATTATCAGGTTAGGGTGCAGAATTATTCCAGCACTTAAGGTTAGCAGAAACATCTAATATGAATTGTCCACAAAAAAGACAGATTAATACTAATGAACAATGATAAAGCAACTGTGTTGGGGGAATCATTTTTCCCTGGCAGGGGTTAACATTTTCCAATACTCCGGCTGCCTTTATTTAGGTTTTACAAATATTAGTGCTTCTGTTTGTTTTTCTCATTTCGGAGGCAGCTGTTCCAAGCACAGAGCACTCCCCTTGCAGCACTCTGGGAAGTTGCTCTCAAAATGCAATTGCATTTCTTGAATTAATTGGCACTACCCAGACAGTGCTTATTTGGCGTATGGGTGGAGATTCAATTTGTGTGAAGGTAGGTGCAGCAGGATCCGAGCTCTGACCTAACATACAAATAAACAACACACATCTCTATGGAGAGGAGAACAAAGTTCAGGCTTGTTTTAAAATGCAAGCCTTAATGGAAACACATCCATCTCTGACACCTTGGGTTATTGCAGTGGGAGGAGAACAAAAGTTGATAAGCTTTGAACATTTTCATCTTACTCCTTTTTAAATGTCATTTCTGAACACCCCCTTGCTCCCCTACCACACTGGTCTGTTTACAGTCAGTGGCATGGGCTCATGCTGTCAGCTATCCATTCCCAGCCCCTGGGGTAGCTGCCTTGGCTATAACCCCCAGTATAGACGGACCAGCTGTGATTTGCACCAGTGCAGTTGATCCCAGATTGAATTTGTAAAAACTGGCACCTGCGAGTGACGGGTTGCACTGAGGTTACAGCCCTGGGCCAGGGTTCAGAGCCCTGCTGCAGAGCAGAGCAACGGGCCATTCTACCAAATGCTTTCTTGCCCAGCCCCTGCTGTTCATGCCCCAGCCACCCATCCTGCTCTGTTTAATCTATCCCTGTTTATGGCCAGCTTCCTTTCCTTAGGGTTTGCATGTGGACAGAGGCTGGATTAAAAGTTGTACAGACCACGGCTGCAATTTTTAACCTGCTTTAAAAAGATGATTGGGCAGTTCCCTGCTGCGTTAACCTGCTCTGGTGCCTGTGCAGAGCTGCAGCGAGCTACGTCCTTTGGGCAGGCACGAGGGAGGAGAGCCCCACCCCATGCTCCCAGGGCCATGTGCTCCCCAGCGTGCAACACCCTGCCTGGGCTTCTCACGCCAACCATGCAGGTGGCGGGGAAGGGCTGAGGTCAGGACCCTGCCTTTTCTCTGCCCTGGGCGGGGGGGGGGCTGCATCCCCCCATTCACTAACTGCAGGGGTGCTCTGGAGCCTTCCAGTCCCAAGCAGTTGGGGAAGAGACGGGTCCATCTAAGCGTGCTCCTCAACTACCTCTTAGGAAACTCAGGCTGCCATGAGCCTGCATAACACTCTTTAACCTGGGGCCCGTTAACACAAGTGGGGCCAGGCTCCCCTTTAATAGTACTTGGCTTCATCCTGCAACAGCTGCTCCTGTGCTGTCCTATGGTGTGCCTTCACCTTATGCTCCCCGGAACCCAATCCCAGGCTGAGCAGCAAGGGCAGGGGATGAGCATCTGCTACACCTGACATTTGTATCTGGTCCATACCCCGGGTCCTGAGTCATTCGTGCTCTGCTGCTGGAAATGAACCATCTGTTCCCTGCATGGGCTAGGTGAGTGCGCCAGGAACTAGCAGAGAAGACCAGGACCAGCATGAGATTTGGGTTTTTTTAGTTATTTCCAAGCACAATGGGTTCTGTCGTGAACACAAAGCCCCTGCCCTCTCGTCAGGCCATAGTCTGAAAATAGTTTCCAAAGAGTAGATAATACGGAGTTTTCTTGTCTAATGTTACAGAAGTGTTGGTCTGAGCTGTTTCTTTTTCAGTCTGCATGCCCCATCCACACAAGGGCCCTGTGCCATGGCTGGTAATCTTGCAAAGCTGTGACATAGCATGTCTCTAGGAGTGAAAATGTGCCTCTATCCGCACGCTGCTGCAGGCCAGACAGGGTCCTGTGGTACCTCTGTTGGGCTAGGGTGTGGGTCAGGTGCGCCACTATAGGTCGCTGCTGACAGCGCTGGGCCTGGGCATGTGGTGGTGACTTTCATCTTTGCACTTGTATTTCAAGTGCCCCCACTTGGTCCAGCTGCTCCTGGATGGTAGGAGGCCTGGTTTTAACCTGCTGTAACTATGTATTTACATGGAACTTGAGCACCCTCTGCTGTGAGCCAGAAAACAAACACCCAGCTTGTGGCCACTAGGCAGGGCCCTGCATCAGCTATCCTCTGATGCTGTGAACACCTCAAAGTCACGGATTAATGCCACCATCAAACAGAATCCAAAGGCAATCAAAACCCTCCCATCACTGGTTATGGGGTTTCCCACAACTTGCAGTTGCCTTTTCTGCTCTGAACCACTGTGTCCTATGCCGAGGGCTTCCCTTTGTTTCTTATGTATTTTGTTCTTGCTGTGAGGAGTGTAACTTTGTGGAGCAGGTGCAGTCTTACTGTTACGTGTGCTACTGTGCTTTCTACAACATTCAGGGAGCCCTGCTGTTTACCATTGACACTTCTGCTGCATCCAGAAGCTGTGAATAACCACACGGGTTATTTTCCTGTCTTACATTCAACCCTTGTATGTAAATAAAGCGCTTTCTTTTTCTAGCGAGAGAGAGAGATAACAATAACCACAGTCCTAGCTATAGCTATAACTGCATCAACTGTAGGCAAAGCCAGCTGGCTCCAGTGTGCTCGGGAATGCCCAGTCGACTGATGTGCAGCAACTGTATTTATGGAATGACAAAATAAAAGCCCAGCCTTAGTTGTCTCAATGAGGGTTTCCTTGGCTGTTTTGTACTGAAGGGGTTAGCAGCTGGGGAGCCTCTGCTGGAATTATTGCCAGGTGTGTGTGTGGGGGGGGGCAGGACTCTGGTAACTGCTCCTCTCTGTTCCCTGCCATGGCAGCACTGGGTCAAAGCAGCTGAGCTTTGCCTTTGCTTCAATCCCGGGTGGGCGCTGCAGGTCCCTGCTGGGCTCCTGGGGCAGTTGCTGCATGTGCTGCACTCTTGCCCATTGTTCCCCTCCTGCAGCACTGCCAGCAGGTTCAGCTCACACTCCCCTCTACACCGTAGCTGTCCCACACCTGGCAGCAGCCTGCATGTTATAAATCATTGCAGAGCTGAGCGGGGGGGCCGTGTGTTTGTGCAAATGTGCTGTCCCGAAAGTACCCATGCTGAGCCAGAGAAGGGAGGGAATTGCAGCCCTTCTCAGAACTGCCTCTGTTGCTGGCGGGAAGATGGAGAGAGAGAAAGACTTGTACAGGCACGTACCTGCCTTCTACTGGATAAAAATCAAACTGCAGAACATCAACAGTGCCCACACTCCAGCATGGCCAAGCCTTGTAAGCATTATCAGGGCTAAGTAATTCGGCATCAGCTCCATTAGTGCTGCTCTGCCCCTGCAGGCTCTCCCAGCTCCTCAGGGGCAGAGACAATATGGGCCAGTCCAGGCTTTGCCAGGATGCAGAAGAGCCCCCAGTGTTCTGGGGGGGGGGGGGAAGATAGGCATGCCCTCACCTTCCTACCTCTCACCCACATCCATGAAGGGCTCCACTTTTTCTGCCCTAGGGCTGGAAAGTGTCATGCCCACTGATTTCCCCCCTTCCCCTGCACCAGCACAGGGGAGAATGGGAAGGAAATAAACCACAGCTGAGACTTGGCCGCAGGGGGGGGGGGGGGGGGGGGTTTACAGTTGGTGTACTGTACCTTGTCACAGCCAGCTGACAATCAATCAGATGCAGGGGCCATTCAGCCAGCAAAGGAAAGACACTGCAAATGCAATGCCACCCTGCTTAGAACCTCGTTAGGCAGATGGTTTCTTAATTGGGCTGTGAGAGGGGGATCCAGTTCACGGCAATGCATGTCCCTGATGCTACCCAGCTGGCTCCATGCAGCTGGGGGTTGTCGGCCACAGCAGCTGCCAGGCAGGCATTGGTACAATGATCTGCATGAGCCCAGCGTGCTAGGCCCTGAGCAGACATGGCCGGTTCCTGTCCAAAAGCATTTACAAGTTGTTAGTGTGTTTCAAACACGCCCCACACTGCTTTCTCCCACACCACCTCTCCAGCTTAAACAGCCACCAAGCTGCTGCTTTCTCCTCCTACAAGGCCCTCCTTAAAACGCTGATGGCTGCAACAAGAGAGGCAGGTGGTGCACTAAGCTTACCAATCTTGTCCCATTGTTTCCATGTACGCTTCCTCCCCCCACCCTCTTCATCTGGTTTCTCTTGGCTTGATTAATTAGTGTAGCAATTAGGAGCCTCAGACACAGCTCAGGAGCCCCTTGCCCCTAGAGAGCTTGCTCGTTCCTCCAGGCAGAAGTTGATCTTTCCATCCCAACAGAGATGAAAGGTCGGGTATGAGACTGTCCTTTCTTTGTTCACTCTATGGTCATCAGCCCTGCTCTTAAGTGTGTCAGACCTACCTGAATACGCCTTAGTGTCAAGGCTTGGTAAACTACTTAGTTGTCAAGTGCCGCTCATGGGTGGACGACTGCCCCTGAGCTGTCCCCTTGCTACTCTGCCGAAGATGCTGCTGCTGTAACAATAAAAATAAATGGGAAACATTTTTGTTGACTCCTTTTTTTAAAGGATTTATTAAAACACAGAAAACAAATACACACAGAGTACAAAGTAACTGTGATCCGTGTTGGCTACAGACGCCATAAACCCTGCTACAAAAGGTCAGCACTGTGCATTTAGTATCACAAAATAACCAATCAAGACTCATGAAGGCAAAGTAGCTTTAAATGCTTCCATTGTTCCCTCTTCTAGTCCACAAATCTTTACTGCCTTAGGCCATAGTTCATGGAAACGTTTACATCCTGCACAAAATTGTTGCATAATCATTTCTGTGGCTGACAATGTAGTTGGTTGGTGTTAATAGGGGCCCCCCTGGTCTCAGGCATCACTCTTTCCCCATGTGCCTGCCACTGCTATGGTTACTGTTGGGAGGCTACATTGGAGTGGAAAAAAGCATGTTAAAAAGCTTCAGTGGGGTGGGTAGGTTTGAACGAGGGGGGGGAGGGGAGTTAATTTTTAGCTGGTTTAACATAACCAGCGGTGAGAGACTTAAAACTACACTCCAGTCTACTCCCATTTGGATGTGGAGGGAGGGGATGGGCAGTCAGAGGAGGGAGAGATTCAAACACAGCCTATTTTCAAGTAATCTTACCCAAAACAAAACACTGGTACAGGAAATCTAGCCATTCAGGAGGGAACCATCACAAACTAACTTTGGCCAGAAGAACACACACGTAGCACTGTAAACATTAGAGAGAGGAACTATCAGAGAGTTGCCACTTTCCCCTCCATGAAAAGCCTTGGGGGGGCAGGAGCCTTTCTCGTGCAGAGGCAGCCAAAGCACTGGGGGCTGCCACCTCCTTTTGTGGCAAGAAGATTTTTAAAGAGGGCAAAGCCAAGGCTGAGGTTTGCCTCCCTCCATGCTTGCAACCTTCGTCAGCGTTTGAGAGCCAGCAGCTGGGGGAGGCGGGCTCCCAATGCCCTGCTCTTATAGCGTGCATTTCATCCACGCGCGCATGCTTCGCCACGATGGAGTGCACACTGCATTACCCTGCCCGTCGGGACACAAGCCGACGAAGCCATGCTTTTCCCTCTGTTGCATGACTCCAAAAGCTGCCTGCCCTGGGGAGGGAGCGGCTGGGGTGAAAAGCTACTGCTCCGAGTGCCACTGTAAAGTAAAGCCTTTAGCCCTGCGTGAAAGCTGGCACTGAGACCCGGGTTATTAACAAACGACCTACACATGAGGAAGCCAGCCACAACCTGCTGCTCATGCTCCCATGCTCTGGCCAGTGGGGAGACAACTGACAGGCATGCCGAGATGGCCCAGCTCCCCCTCCAGGGGGTCTTCCACTAGCCCTGCAATATTGTGTGGCTGGGGGAGGTCTCTCCCTCTCTCTGCTCCAGTCCAAGCTCCTGTAACCTTTGCAATCCAGTGAGCAACCCAGCCAAGGGGGAGAGTTCTGCCTGGAGCTAGATACGCAGCGAAGGAGGCATTCAAGGCAGGCGGAGGGAGAGCTGGATCGGGCACTTTCTGGACCCCTCCTAGCTCCTCTCCTGGCACTCATCCCAAGCAAAGGTAATGGGAATGTCAGGTGCAGCAAGGAAGAGGCTCGGTGAGTGGAATTCACACACAAGCCCCCCCCACCCCACCCCCATGCACACACACAACTAGCAGCTGAACTAGCAATCTTTGCATGGAGGAAGAATGTGGGGAAGCGAATTCCCCTGCCCCAGGGCAGCTCCACAGCCATCTCGGACCTGTGCACCGCTCACCGGGACGGCTGCATGCACAGCCCTACCTTGCTCAGCCCCTGCTGACTGATGCGGAGCTGATCGGCGCACACCTGCGCTTGCTCAGCAGTTCTCAGCAGGTAGGCTAGTCTGTGCTGTAGAAGGCAGAGTAGGCACAACGGCTACCCAAAGGAGTAGGTGACAGCAAAGCTGAGATCAAACCACCGCCCCGGGGGGCATTAGCCAGGGGCCGGGCTGGCAGGTAAGGCAGACACACTGCCCTTTTATTCTTCTCTGGGCCAGTAAGAAGGAAGCCCCCTTCCACGTGGCTCAGTAAATGGATACGTCGGGCCATAGGCCTCAGCTAACCGCAGTGCAAAGACTCTACCCTGTCAGCAACTCAGCACTGGGCTCTCCCTCTCAGGGCTGTTCTTTGGGGAGCACAGCAACCTGGTGCCCCCTCCCCATTCCCCCCAGTCTACAGGGCAGCCCAGAGCCCGGGAGGGGCGGGGAAGACCTGGTCCCCAAACCCAGCACAGGAACAAACTCCTGCTTCTTAAACACACAATCCCCAGCTCCCCACACACGTGTCCCAGTGACGGCAGGCGCCAGCTGTCACTCCTTCTGGACCAAGCGGGAAGGTCCCAGGAGGCTGTTTACCTGGCACCGTCTCACGTCTGGCCCAGGAGTGTCCATGGAGGTAACTACAGAGCTTGCATTGTAGCTCACATCACTCTAACACACCCAAGGCTTCGACCCCGATTCCCACACATTCTGCTAGGCCAGAATGGTGTATTAGCTCAGAAAAATGCCCTCAGTCAGCACGAGCTAGGTAATTGCTGTGGTCTCTGAGCCTCCGGCCAGGCCAGGAGTAAGTGAGCAGTCAAGGAAATAGAAAACAAGATAATTTAACCCCTTCCCTGCTGGCCTGCCAGGCTTCCAGCTAGAGGTCAGTGGAATGAGAGGACGTACCAGGCATCCCCAGCAGCACAGCGGGTGTGTTCTTCCTCGGTCCCGACAAGGGCTGGCAGGACAGGGGGCACTCTCCCTGCGTGCACGTGGGACAGTTGGCAGCAATACAGCAGCTGAAGGGCTCCAAGTGTGCATGCATTTGCTCAAACACAAAACGGACATAAAAATAGAACAGAGGAGGCTACAGAAAAATTAAGCTTAGTCCCTGCCTGACACGCTAGGGTAACTGGACTAGAAACAGCGCTTCCAAGGTCTCCCTTTATATCTGATACTTGCTGATAAAACCAGAGACATAAATACTGTTACTATGTAATCCCTTCATAATTCAGCCAACATTGTCAAGACAAACTCTTCAAGTCTTCAATAAGAAAGTGCAAAAAATGTACAAGGAAATGAAATCCCCTTCAAAGAAGTTCTTGAAATGGGCTGGGGGACACTGCGTTTTGTTTTGAAGAACACTTTAAATATGAGCAGGGCAGCCCTGGGCACCAACACCCACTGGGCCGAGAGTTAGTCTTCAATGCAGATGATGTCACTAAGCTTCCCCGTGCGTTCCAAGGCAGCACCGTCTTTCAGTGACTCGGCTACTTTTTTATCGGGGTGGCTGGAAGGCGGCCCATTGGGTGTTGCTGAAAGAACAAAAATGAACGTTACAGTCAACCTGGTTTCCGTTCCCCTCCCTGTCTTGATTGCGCAGGCGCAGAAACACAGTGCAGGGTGAAGGCAAAGCGGGAGTGACTGACCCCAAGGAGCAGCGAAGGCAGCGTCACTGTCCAACCTAAAGGAAACGTTCTTAGACGCACGCAAATCAGCTCCACTGTTCCCCCAGCCCAGCGTCCGCTTGTGCACACACTTCCGTGTTCAGTTCACAAATCACCACCACCCACTAGCAAGGCACCTGCAACATTTACACAGTAAGGTACTTATAGCCGAATGCCACGGCGTCTGCCGCTCGCTCCAGCTGCTGGTGATGCTTGCAGTACACTGGCGTTCCAAAAATGCTGTCAGTGGCCTTGGGCAGGCAGATGGCCAGGACAAGAGGAGAGACTCAGCCTTTTCAAGCAATAACGGAACAGCCAAACGTTAGTGCTACATGAAAGGTGAGTCTGAGAAGGAAGGGACACACGGGTGAAGGCTGAGTGAATGACTCATGGGAAGGCAATCGGCAGGACGCCAAATGGACAACTGAGAACAAGCCACGCTCAGAAATAGTCTGTAGCATGGTTTAGCACCAGGCAGCAGTGGCAGCTGTTACTGAGAGTCCTTTCCATCACTGGAGCAGCTTTGCTCCCTGCATGTGGGCTTAAACTGCAGTAAGGGTGGTTTAGGTTGGACATTAGGAAAAACTTTCTACCTGTCGGGGTAGTTAAGCACGGGAATAAATTGCCAGGGACGTTGCAGAATCTCCGTCACTGGAGATTTTTAAGAGCAGGTTAGATAAACCCCTGCCAGGGATGGTCTAGATAATACTTGATCCTGCCCTGAGTGCAGGGGACTGGGCTAGACGACTTCTCCAGGTCCCTTCCAGCCCTATGCTATGAGTCTATGTCTCACACCCTGATCACAGGGGGTCATGCCACCCACCAGTGAAACCCGGCCACTCGTGGGGACAGAACAGCCAGTGCTGTGCCAATGACACAATGGACAGGATGGGCGAGGGGATGTCGCAAAGGAAGATGCTCCCATAGCCAGTTCTGACATGACGTCATGTGTCGTTAGATGCGCCACTATGAGGAAATGCAGCCTTAAGGGATCTATTAGTGTAGGGAACAATTTCCGAGGGCTGGATCTCATCAACTAGAAAGTGCTACTGGTAGATGCTGGCAGCCCTTGTCTAGCAGGGGCATTTCTGATGGGCAGTTTCTGTACCTCACCCTCAGGAACTAGATAACCACATGTTGGGTTTCATCGTTTTTACATAAAGTCATGCTGGCTGACAGGCCTTGGTCACCTGGCAAGGGAGCGCCTCCCTGCCACTGGATACTTTACAGGAGATCATGTCCTGGGTCTAGGAGGAAACTGCAAGACAAAGACATTGAAAACAGCCTCAGCCACCAAGAGGTTTGTCCCACTGGGAATGGGACAGGAGCTCTGTGGAGAGACACGGGAGCAGCTGGGCACACAGGCAGCTGGCTATTGATGTGGAGCAGGACTGGGCTCACCCTCAAGAATCAAGCAGGACAATGTCCAGCATGCCCGGGTGGTCCATGAGGCACATGCCCCGGCGCGTGCTGAAGAACAGTCCCTTGGGTGAGACCCCACAGCGCTCTGAGAGCAATCCCAGCACCCGGGACGTCTGCCCAGCGGCAAGAAGTGAGCCTCCAGCCCGTGCAGACAAGATGCACAAGATCCGCACACACGCACGCTCACAGTAGCAGCATGGACATTGCAGCTTGGATCCCCGGGGCTGGAGCCGAGCTGCACCATCTGCACAGCTATTTCAAGTGCACTGGCTCAAATGGAGATAGAGTGAGCGTGGCTGTGGCCGCAGCGCAGACGTACCCTTCGAGTGCGACATCTGAAAGCAACTGGCTTTCAGCCCACTAGCAAAGACCTTCGAGAGAATCCCACGGAGAGCTGTGGGGAAGGAGCAGTGGGGCAGCAGCAGGGATGAAATCTCCTCGAATGATCCTTGCAAGAGGGGAATTATCACCTGGCTATTGCCTGACCGTTCCTATTGCCATCACACTGCACCAGAGACAAGCAGAATTCCTCTGGCTTCCCCAGAGCCTGGGTTTCTTGCTGAAGCCGCCTTGCATTTCAGATGAGATCTAAGGCGAGTTTTATCAACGCCACCATGGTAAAACGACAAGGGAGAAACAGATGGCGGAACCTCCTGTTTTGCTGTGACTGGTGTGTTCGTTAATGCACTAATTAGTAGCTCAGACAAGACACAAACCAAGGGAAAGGGAGGGAAATTTAAGTGGATGTAAAGTCATGGAAAGGAAGAAGATTCTGGCCATACTTCATTGACATGCCCCCTGCACTGGGAACTCACATCACAGTGAGGAGCTTTTCCAATATCTGTGCAATGCCGACCTGACCACAGAGCACTGACTAAACTCATGTTCAAGCAGACACGGGGCTCAGTGTAAACTTGGCAAGGATTCGCTGGGAGCTGGCTCTTCTTTGGTCTTTCCAAAGTCCTGACCTGGAGTTTGGAGGGGAGTTTGGACAGGCTCCAGGCAAAAGTACATATGATATTTTCACACAAATATGTTCTCAAGGCAACACGGCACATCAGCCTAGGAACTGCCTTTCTTCGGAAGCAGCAGAGAATGTGAGGTTTGATTTGAGGAAATGACATGAGAACAGGGAAAACTATTCTATGCATGGAGAACAAGATGCAGAGATTCCAAAACCCAAAGATGTCAGTGAATCCACTACACTAGGAGTTAACTGCTAGACATGACCTAGCACCACACGCATGGGCATAGCCACCCATGTGAGAAGAACAGGACATTTCCCCCGACATGTTACCAAAAATAAAAAGCAACCAAAAGGGTGGGTATGAGATGAGTCCCCAGAACCGTGATGCCTACTGCCAGGTGCCCACACCCCAAGGCTCTGCAAACGCTCTCTGTGCTGACTTGGAACTGCACGGAGTTTTGGTGTTAATTGTTCTTACGTAGTTGAAGCAAGACACACCTGACGATGAGCCCTATGCCCTAGGAGCTCCGGAGCACCAAGCCTTTACATTCGACCATGGGAATGGTGCTGACAGAACGGCTGCTCCCCTCTGACCCCATCAAACCAAAGAGCTTCACCAAAAGCACAGGCACCACTGTTCACTTGCATTAGTGGGTGCACGGACATGGCATGGCAGGTCAGACCCCAAGAGGGGACCCAGCCTTTCACTCCAGCATCTCCTATGTGACTGCACAAGTTACAGCTGCTCTCTGAGAGCCACCCCCTGGAGCTGACGGTGCTAGGAGCAATCAGTGGCCCAGCATCACGTGTCCCTTTGCGAGCCCCCACACCCTGCGCTTTTCCAGCAGATTTGTCGCTGCAGCAGCCGTGTCGAGGAGACAGCAGAGCTACTGCCATTCACGGAGACAACGCGGACTATCCGCTCCTGAACATTTTGGATTTATTAACTCACCCCACCTCGTTATCAGTTAATCACGTTACTAGGCAGCCCCTAAGAGATGCAACAATACGGTACGATTAGCAGATAGTAATAAGCATGGCCTTACCTCAGGTGGGAATAAGAACTGCAGAGGAAAATCTTGGAAACGGCTAAATATCTATTGATAAGAGAGAAAACATCTTGCTTGCCCAGTGGTCTTTGGCTTTGCTTGTGGCCCACTAAAATTTGCCACTTTAATTTCTCCAGGCAGAGAAAGAGTCTGCTAGAAATCTCGACCTACCAGTCACGTACGGTCCCAGAGGCATCTGACTGTAGTTGACAATCCCACCTGGCCCAGGGCCTCGGAAATTTGGCCCAAAGTTGTTGTTGTACAGCTGGGAGGACCCGAAGGAGCCCTGAAGAAACAGGAGAAAATAAGTGCTGTTCTGAGCCCCCAGCCCTGCTCTGCCAGCACTGCAATCACCGGGACAAGCTAACTGCTTCATCTTTACTCCCCTGATCTCCAAAGAGAGCACAGGAGGCGGACCCAGATAGGGAAGGAGACGTTTGGCCTATGTAGGGAACACAGGTCACGGCATGCAGGAAAAGGCCTCTTAAGGAGTTAATTGGCAGAGGATGGATACGTTGACCTAACACTGCACCATCCAGACGCTTTGCCGGGGACTCTCCGTGCAGGTCACCAGACTGAATGACTCCGCTAGCACCACCTGCCCCGAGATGCTGGGGTCTGTGTTGCCCAGGCCCCTGTGCTTATTTTCGACTCTCTCTGACCTGCTGGACTGTGGGGTCCCCTCCTCGGTTAGTGAGGCGACTCAGGATGCTCCGTTCAGACATCTGCAGGCGAGCGGCGACGGGTGGTATCCTGGACAGCATGGAGGGCAAGCGGGTCACATCTGCTTTCATGTCACTCAGCAGCTCCTCTAGCTGGTTCAGAACTGCAAGACAGACACACAGATTACACCCAATGCAGCTAGGAAACCTGCCCTCCCAGTCTGAGCAGGGTGATCCCGGGGCGGGAGCAGAAGGGACAAACTGATTCCAGTGTGGTTACAGTTGGGGGAGGAAACAATGGGACACCTCCTGGACACGGGGGGAAAGGCGACACTGGGGAGCTGTTACAGAGAAAATCAGTGGGGTTCAGAGATCAGTTTGCAGAGAGGGACGCAGATTGAGTGGACGTATGGGGGCGTTGTTCCCCACACATGCCAAATGCCTACAACCCCTTCGCTGCACCCTGCTGTGCTGAGAGGAAGGGATTTCCACACACCCCGTGCCCTCCTAATTCCACCCCAAATCATCCTCCTCCATCCCAGCTAACGTCAGAAGCCCCAAGCTCGGGGCCTCTAACCCCATCGCAGCAGCAGGTGCAAGAGGTTGTGCAACTGCTTGAAGCCGTGTGCAGCAGCAATTCTGCAAACCGTGTGCCCGTCTAATTGCCCAAACTGTCCCCCCTCCCCGCCCAAAGGAGAGAAGCTATCTCCTGCATGTCTCTCTAGGCACACAGCAGCAAACAGGTAATTGCATATCTGAGAGCTGCTGCCATCCTATTGTTCATGCTCTTCCCACACTTGGCTACTTGTATTTTTCTTGTGTCCTTTTAAACGGCAGAACCTTTCAAGCATTTTCCCATCCAAAGTGCATCTCCCTCGTGCCCATCGAAGTGCTAATTTGCTCCCCCGGGATGCGAATAGTAACGTCCCTTTGTTGGGATCTGCAGATGAGGACAATAAGGGCGCTGGACAGCTGTTTTCTATGGGGCAAACAAAGGCCATTCTGCCCGTTGTGCTGTCGCATTCCATCGCCTTGGCTCACCAAATTCTGGCACGGGTTGTGTCAGTCGGGCTGGGAGCCCCAACGTGGCACGTGCCTGCCCAGGGTGCAGTGCTTGCGCCGTCCTTTGCCCCAGCGCAGTGCTCCCCGGTCTCGGGTGGGCTAGCTGCAGCAGAATCAACTAGGTTTACTTAAACAGCTGTTTCCTCAGTGCCAGCTCACAAATCAGCCACGATCTGAGCCGCTCTCACCAGTGGCTGCCTGCATCAGGCTGGCAGGATCCACGGCCCTGCCAAGGGCTGCAGGGCTCTTACGCTGACCCACCCTGTTATCAGGAGTTACAGCCCCACTCAGATCTGCGGAGTAACCACAGCTTGTTACCACCACCAGGATCAGAGGGGTGGGTGAGACTCCCCAGCCAGAGGGAACCAGGGCAGAGACAGAGACACCCTGCAGGAAGAACCAGACGTGGGGAGGAGACGTACGTTCTGTTCCTGGGGTATCTTTTGGAACGGGAAAGGAATATCACCTGCTTGTACGGTCTCTTCCAGACTGCCTGGTCCTGTATCCCTGAACACTTCAGCCCCACCCTGTAACGATTCAGAGGAGTCCGACTTGCGGGGCAGTCAGATCCTGTCCTCAGGCAGTCAGGAAAAGGAAGGGAGAGTTTAGGGGTGGGAGCCTGGCAGTTTTTGCCATTGCTGTAGAGCAAGGCTTAGCTACAACCACTGCACCTCCAGAAGAGAAGCAAGTGTCCCCAGGGGTATTGCTGCAAGGAGACACTGGTCTTCAAAGACCCTGGTTTGCAACAGCACCTTTGCCCAGGCTCCCTCCTATTGAGTCCTCTGTTAGAGCACGCTCAGCTTATCTGCCAGCTGTGAATCTGCTAGATACACTCAGTCTGTTACAATAGACGGTGTGAGTCTGTCATAGCACACAAGACCTGAGCAGAACTGGCCTCTAAACACAAGACTGGCTATGCGGGGAACTGCTGGAGCCTTTTATTTTTGGAACCATTCAGCCCGCTGGTCTCTGCTGGCAGCTAGTTCAAAACTCAGTCTCCATCAGACAGCAACTCATCCTGGCCTGGGGCTGTTCACCTCTGTTAACTCTGGGCGTCCGTCCCAACCAGCTGGGGCGGGGGCATTTCGTCTCCTGATCACATGCACATTTGTGGGTGGTCACAAAGCACTTTCCTGGCTGGGTAGAGAACTATCAAAATACCCTCAATAAACCCTGTGCTAGGCAGGGTCTGATCCAAAGCAACGTACCAAATTCAAGCGGGCACTTTGTGCCGCTGGCACCCCCTGAAAGCTGGGGCTGCCCGTGCCTTTTTAATAAGAGATGTGCGAGGGAACACTCCTTTGCCTTCCAATAGGAATGGATGCAGAGCAGCCATCCGGGTAAGGATGACGACCTCAACCAGACACAATGCAGCCACTGTGATCTTCTGAGAGATTCCTCTGCGCCTTGGCACCTGTGTGTTAGCACATCTGTACGGACGCAGGCTGAGAACGCCTCATCTCTTTGCTCTTCTCTGGCTCTGTAGGCTGCAGGGGGCCATGTAATCCCTGGTTTTGTCAGGGGGATATGCAAACAGGGCTCTTTGGAGCCCAGACTCCTCCACCTGGCAAGCATCACCAGCAGGGCTCACTTCAGGTCTATGTCCTAGCTTTTCTGCCCTGGGAGGACTGTCTCCCCTCGGCAACCTTGCAGCCATGAGAATTGACGCACCACACGCTTGCATTTCCCCTCCTCTCCTGCCCTGGAACCCCTCACCAATGGCCATGGTCTCTGTGGTCAAGGAAGGCCGGATGGGACGCGGCCAACTGCAGGCCAGGGGAACACCATGAGACAGAAACACCAGCCAGTCGGATTGATTGCCTCTCTGCCCCCACGCCAGTACGACTCCCCCTGCAGTCGGTCGGGGCAGCCGCAGCACCCCAGCGGCTCTGGCCCAGCACAAGACAGCCCAGGCGGCTTGCACTCCTCTTGGCCCTGGCTAGGGCGATGTTGGCTACCTGGGCAGGGGCAGGCTATGTAGTGGCGACAGACCTTTGTGCAGGACAGCATTGGCAGGCTTGTTCCCAGCCAGGGACTCTTTGGAGAGATGCTGGTGGCTCTCGGCAAGGCACTCCACTTCAGCCAGACGGGCGTTCAGTGCCATGGCCGGGTGATTGGGGTCCTGGGTCATGTTGAGATACGCAGCCCTTCGCAGCTGCTCCTCTATCACCAAGGCCTGCTCCAGCAACTGCGACAGAACAGAAGAAGAGGGAAGAGTCGCAGGCAGACCCTCGGCGGGTGTAGAGCCGTGCTCTGCTGGCTCCAACTAGCAATGCTGATTCACTCAGCCAGCGCTCCAGCCTCTGACTGCCCCACCTGTCTGACACAGGGGCCCCTGAGGGGCAGCAGACTTGTAGTCCCCTCCCCAGCCCAGGCTTTTCCATCTCACTACTGCCGAGGGTGAGGGGTCAGTCTCCAGGGCCTAGCCAAGCATCTGCCTCTGCTGTGGCTGAGACGGAGGGAACGGTCAGCGCCAGCTGCTCTGTGACAGGTGGTGCGTACGCCGGGCCACTGGGAACCAGGCCGAGAGCCCCTGACTCGCCATGCAGAGGGCAGCACGTGACAAGTGGATGGTGACAGCTTTAACTTTAAATGGCCACAGCCATTCCTTTGGCTTTGTGAGAGCTGAGTGAGTGGGGCCGATGCTCAGCTCCCAAAACAAGCCCAGGGAATCCACTCCAGGGGCCCCCTACACCAGACAAGAGGCTCATGGGCTGAAGGGAGGTGCTAGGCAACGGTCTCATTGCTGTGGTTCAGTGCCATTCGGTGCAGGATGAGCAGCACGTGGGGTCAGGAGCTGTCTGCAGCCTGTTCCCCCTGAATCCGTGTCTGGGGCCAGGGGCTCCCTGTCGGGCGCTCAGTGACCTTGCAGACCTCTCCCTGGCTCTCTTCCATGAGACTGGAGCCCCGCCGCCCTCGGGCACAGCGCCACCTGCCCTCCTCCAGTGGGGACACCTTCTCTCCAGGCTCACCTTGAACCGTCGGGCGAGGAACTTGTTCTTCATCTCGAGGTAGTTCCCCTTGTGTATCTCCGACTTGAAGGGCTCGTTGAGAATCACGTAGCGTGGATCGTTCTGGATGTCCTGCCAGCGGGCATAGCCATGGCTGGGTGCAGGTAGGGCTGTTAAGGGAAAAGGCCAGATTCCCAACTGGGGAAGCCTGGGGAGATCACTTAGTGACACCCAGCATTTCCATAGCTCTCGTCATCTTCAAAGCACGTCACTGAACATGGAGTAAGTAACCAGCCCAGCGTTCCTGCTATCGTCCCCGGGTGACAAAGAGGACAACAACTTAAGGCAGTTAAACAACCGGCCCAAGGCCAGAGAGGGAGCCTGTGTCAGAGTCAAGACCAGCACTCAGGAGGGGAGGATTTTCAGAGCACCATAAAGACAAAAATCTCGCTAGTGCTGATCACCTCCCCATTGCCCCACAGTGGCCCAGCCTCTCCGGTCGCCTCCCAGCCACCCCTCAGTGACAAGGGCTCTCACCACAAGTTAAAGGATACGTAACAATTCCCGCCAGCAGCCAGTAGTCATGTCTCCGGTGCCAGATGTCGTAGATCTTGCCCGAGGAGACGGCAGCTCTCTCCTCATTCTGCCACAAAGTGTGCAACTCTGAGAAAGCAAAACAGAGCCACATTCGGCCAGCAGCGCAACAGTGCCCCTCCTGCTAGGGCGTCAGGAGGAACTCGTCAGGAGATGTATTCCTGCCCGCAGGCACTTGTTCTGGGGCTGAACTCTGGGCCTCTGACCCATTTCAGCCACTGGCCAATTGACACCTTAGAACCAAATCACAGGTATCACAAACACCACATCTTCCACTCTCTCATTCTGGTCAACTTTGATCCCTTTAGGAAGGGCACATCACTGGCTATAGAAAGCTGCCAGCTAATTAACAACAAATATATACTTTTAAATGAGCTAAGAGGAAAGACACCCTGCAGGAAAGAGGATAGAAAGATGACTACAGGCAAAAGGAAGCAACAGGAAATCACAATTCTGCTTGGGACTGAAAAGTGATGCAATCACTCGTCAGGACCACAGTATTCAGCTATGTAAAGGGTCAAGCAGTTTAGGTTCAAAATTCAGGGTTCATGTATTAAAAAGGGGGAGAGTTGCAAATACTAATCTGAATGGAAATGCTGTCCTGAATTAAACCAACGAACGCTTCATTGAAAAAATGTTTTAAACATTCCTTTGCAGCATCTGCAACCCAAGGATAACAAAGGTCACAAAGGCCAGGAAATGAAAGGGAATAGAAAGAGAACATGAAACTGACCAGTCTAGCTTCTCAGGCCAAGCCTAGTGAAATATGAAAAGTTGACAGTGAACAGAACTGAAATAAAGTAGTTTCGATTCTTATAGTGCTTCCTGTTTCAATATTCTTCGGAGTGTTATTAGTCGCTGGGGTGTACTTTATAAATATGATGTGAGTACACAGTGCTAGCGAATGCTGACGCGAGAATGACTCACGTAATTAACAAGGCTGATGATTACAGTAGTATCACGGACCAAAGCCGTAGAAAACCAAAGCTGGAGTTCCCCAGGCTGAGCATTCCCCAGCAACCAGTGACCGCTAACACAGTGAGAAGATTTGGCCTTTTGCTCTGGGACTGGAATTTCATTATTTTAAAGCACTGTCCGGCCCCAATCCTCTTAAACTGAAAACGCAGGTTCTTGAAAAGCAGTGCAAAGATTGTATAGCTTTCACATGCAAACACTTTAAAAGTGACTGGGATGCTTTATCTCAGCCCCAAGCCCTGTTACCTGTAAAGCCACCATCAGCAATGTTGAACATGAATCTAAAGTTCATATTTTTATCCTCCTTCTTCCCATCCTCGTCTTCCTCTTTTTCACCATTCTGCTGAGTCTCACTCTGCTCCTTCTCTTCCACCTTGGTGTCCTCTGCTTATCAAACATAGTGACATCAGACTAGCACAACCGCCCCTGCCAAGATGAGCTGAATTGCTTAGTTCTCATCATTGCCCTATTACCTGCAGGAGCTCGCTCCTAAAATCATTCTCCACAACAGAAGAAAAACCATCCCCATGGGTGTATGTTACCTGGCCTCACATCAGCCACAAGCAGCCCTGTTGGCTGAGATGCTGCTTGAGTTAGTAACAAGGACTAAGCAGCTCTGTGTGCAGAGATCTGCACCCCCACATCAGAGAGGAAGAAAGGCAATAAGGAAAACTGTAAGGGGAAGAGCTTGTACACGAGGGCTATTCTGAGCCACTGGCATTGCTACAACTGCAGGCAGTGGGCACTGAGGGTACGACTAAACTGCAGTTAAAAACCCGTAGCTGGCCCGTGCCAGCTGACTTGGGCTAAGGGGCTGTTTCACAGCAGTGTAGACGTTCAGGCTCAGGTTGGAGCCCAGGATCCTGCGAGGCGGGAGGGTCCCAGAGCTCAGACTGCAGCCCAAGCGTCTACACCACAATTAAGCGGCCCAAGCTCCGGGAGCCTGAGTCAGCTGGCCCAGGCCAGCCGCAGGCATCTAACTGCAGTGTAGACGTACCTAAGCCCCTGCCGAGGCCCAGTCTAGCTCTCCCACAGACTCGCTGCCTGATGCTGGGACCCTGCCTCCATGTGTAAATCCAAGTCACAGATAGAAAGTCAGGAAGGCGCGATAGGGTACATGTGATGGGGCATCTGCCCCACTCTGGCACTTCAGGAGTTAAAAGCAGCCCTAGGGAGGCTGGGGAGGCAGCCAGTAGGAGAGAGGCTGGGAGGAACAGCCAATCAAAGGCCAGCAGGCCCATATGTAAGGAGCTGCACAGCAGAGCAGTCACTGCAGAGAGCTCAAGGAGAGGCACTGGAGCCAGTGTTACTGCTGGGCATGGGTGGCAGCAGCCCTGAGGATGGGCGGAGGAGGTGCTAGGGCTGGGGGAAGTGGCCTGGGGAGACAGCAGCAGGGAAAGAAGTTTGAGGTGCAGCAGGAGGCTGCAATCCACAGGGTCCATGAGCCGGACCCGGAATAGGTGGCGGCCTGGCTCCGTCCCTTTCCCCCACCCCCACTAACCACTGGGGAAGTGACAAAATAAGTGACTGCAGGCGCCACTGAAGAAGTGTTGGGATTGAGAAGCTGCTTTTATGTTCCCCTTTCCCTGACCAAATACACCAGACACGTACACGTGCCTCCCAGCACATGCGCGCACGCACACACACTGCTCCATAACACACATAACACTCTACTCTACATTTGTATCAGTCCTCAGCTGCCCATGACTCAAATTGCATCTTACCTGGCTTGAATTCCTTGTCCTCTCCTTTACCTTGGCAGGCATTTAATTCTGACTTTTCCAATGGCTTTTCTTTTTCTTGAATTGCCTCATCTGCAGGAATTAAATAGGCCAGGATAGAGTTTAACAGGCAGAATGCTGTTTAGAAATGACTGCTGGTATCACTGGATTGATTTGACATGCCTCTTTAAAGTTGCAAATGATTTGTTTGCCTGTGTGTTACAGGGCAGTTTTCTGCCAGAAAATGCAGTTTCATCAAAATGGAAACATTTTGAAGCATGATGGAGAAGCCATCTTTACTGATGCAAAAATTACGTTAATAAAATTATGCCATTTTATTTTAATGTTAGGCACAGCACTGCTCACTCATGAAGATAGATTTTCTGGTGAAATTCAGTCCTGTGCAAGGAATCACCACAAGACCTAAGCTCCACAGAAGTCCCACTTAGTGGTGCATAGACCTGTAGAAGAATTTTACCCTCAAAGAGATTAGCCACTATATTTTACAAAATGACATTACATACAAAAAATACATTAAAAATGATGGGGAAAATAGCATGAAAGACTGTATCGTAATGCATACACAAGGGGGCCCAATGAAGGTTGCATGGGCAAGCATAAATCTGGCATTTGGTAACTTGCAGGAAATTGTCTTTGCAACTGTAACATTCTTTTAATAGAGCATTTTTATGTGATTTTCTAGGTACAAACAAATTCTATTTACATGCAACTATAACAACCTCATCACGCAACACTGGGTGGGTTTGAACCCTGCATCTTCAGGAACCGCAGCAGAGTAGCTTGAGCTACAGGACTAGCTATGCAGCCAGCAGCAGGAGAAGACTGTTACCCAGTTGGGGGAATGGCCCTCAAGGGTCCTGCACTGCACATAGGGGTGGCCAAGTGGAGCCTGGCTTGGTGCTCTTTCCTCCTCCACTTCCAGCCCACCCACAGACTGGGAGGTGGCGGAGCTCCTTTCCCCACCACTTGGAGAAACTCTCTGCTGCTCTTTCTGCTTTGCTGGTGATGGTGGCATGGCCCTGGCCTTGGATTACAATGTTCATGCTCTGTTATTTCAGCAGGCTGCCAACATTTTGCCAACAATGCAAGTAAGAGATGGGGGACGGTGATTTTTTAAGTTTCTGTCTCAACCAAACCTGAATGGAATTTTATGGGACAAAGAAAAGGCCCTCTCTGGCCCTAGGGCCACCCCCTGCTGAAGTACGGAGGTGTTAGAGCATCTCAAAAAAAGAAAGGGGGGAAAAAAAGACACAAGAACCTTTTACAATGGAAAGTGTTAGGTAGCCTCAATAGAGGGATTGCTACCGGCTTCCCCTATAACCGCAAACTGGTGAAGACTTAGTGCTGGAGCCGCTCCCATAACTCTGAATGTTCCTGTCTCTCTCTGGTCTAACTCACAATCAACTCTTCTCCACTGCAGCCTGCCATACAGTAATAATTAAAATCCTCGGAGTTCACTGCAGGTTCAGTGTCAGGTGAGGCTACTTCAGGTCACTGGAAACTAGACTGATGCAAAATGGGAAGAGATGCTGGAAAACTGGATATAGTTACAAAGAAACAGCACAGGGTAAAATAAACATGGTGACATGAGGGGCTAGTGGGCCAAGATTTGACTTGGAACATGGTGTCGGAGAAGCAAGGTAGCCCTGAAATCCTTGGCTGCTGCACTGCTGTGGAACCCTTTGTTTGTCCAAAGAGAGTGTGTGCTGTCTGGGAAGAAAGCTAAATGTCACATTAATGCACACAAGGGCTTGAACAAGGAAGGAAAGGATCTCTCAAGCAGAGCTGTGCCAGCTGGATCTGCCCCAGACTTCGTGGATGCCAGGAAACAAGCACTGCATACAGCAGTCACACCAGCTGTCTCACCTTTTGCCGGCGGCCGCTCAGGCGAAGGCTCAGCCTTTTCGCTCTCTTCTTGGCTCTCTTCTCTCGGTTTCTCTTCGTTTCCGGAGCTCTCTTGGTTTTCTTCATTCTCAACTTTCTCTGCACTGGCTGGCCCCTTAATGTCAAGTGGAGACACCACATTAGCCACTCTAGGGCAAAGGGGTGAGGGTATGTTGCTACAAAACTGCCCAGAAAGCCCCAACCATGACCATTCAGAGACACGTGGTCCAGAAGCCTTCTACCCTGGCTCTGATTTACAGCTGACACCAGATCACTGAGCCGCTCTGCCTCAGTTTCCCTCTCTAGAGTACTGGGATAATGCAACACAAGGGGGCTGTGTGGAACAGTTACTATTTCTGAAGTACTTTAAACATGATCAGTGAGAGAAGGCAAGAGTCTAACCCTTCCTTTACGAAGCACCAGATCACCACAAAGTGCTACGTAGCCATTTTTAATACAGTAAAAGCAGTTACCATCACAGGTTTTCAGAATTGCAGGTTCATCTTTGTCCCTGCATACAAAATTCCCCACCATTCATACATACATAAAGGGAAATGGCTTAGAAAATAATTAGCTATTTGAATAGTAAAATTAAGCTGTAACAATGCCCCTGGAGAGCAGACACGGTGGGAAACCAAGCTGCGCCGAGGTGAGATTCGTATCATTTAGCCAATACATTTTGCTACCATTTCCTCACTGGTCCCATGGACTCCCATCCAGATAGAGGCCACTTGCTGGCCCAAAACGGGGATTAAGAGTCAAGGCCAGCAGGGCTCCCAGGCCTGGATCAGGGCTGGGACCAGCAGACCCCACCTGGTGGAAGTTACAGTTAAGACCTGGAACTCCCCAGTTTAGGGGCAGGGTTGAGACTGGTGAAGGGTCCAGGCCAGGGTTAAGGTTGGGGCCGGCAGGATGCCCGCAGGGGAGCAAGGTGAGGGTTACGGCTGGGGCCAGGCCGGGTTCACCAGGCTCATTCACTCAGGGGGCTCAGTCCTGTACGTTATTTACACAGCCGGCTGGGCGGGTGGCACAGAGCATGTGCCGCAAGCCTTTAAAGAACGTCGTCCTGGGATGCGGGGCTGGGCTGCACAGCATGGGATGCCTGGAAGCAGGGGTTGCGAGTACTGCAAAGAAACGCTCAGCAGCAGTCTCAGGGTGAACAACCATCTGACCCGAGCCGCACTGCAGTGCCCCAGGGATTGGGGGATCAATGTGCGAACACCCTGGGCAAGAGGGGTGCTAGGAGAGAGCCGTACAGTGCGACTGGGCAGCTGAAGCACTGGTCACTCTGGAGGCCGTGAGGTCAGTACTCAGAAGTTACTTAAGGAAGGGATGGCCACAGAAACCCTTCCATGTGAACAGCATTAGCACCACAGGTGGAGATGCCTGCAGAATGCCCCACGTTCCAGAGAACAACAAAGATTCCTGAGAGAGCAGAATATGCTGCCCCTGCGGGGAGGCAGCACAGACGAGGGCTGGGAGCACTTCAGAAGCAAGAACCTCCTCCCTGGGGCCTGCTAAGTCAAAGGGTCCCCAAACTCCCTCTGTCTGGCTGGGCAGATAGGTCCCCTGAGTGGTAGAAGTGGAAAAGGCTTTAACCAACAAATACAACAGAGGAAGAGGCTGGGGGACGGGGGACAGGGAAGCAGAGAGAGAACTGCTGGTTTCGGCCCAGCTTTGCTGACCCTGGGGACTCTGCACGTGTTGCTAATGGGGCTTTGTGAGGTCCAAGACAATGAGGATGAAAGGAGCTCTCCTACCTGGCTCTCCGCTGGCTTCTTGGGCTTTGGTTCTAGTTGTTCCTTTTCCTCTTGGAACCCCAACTGTATTTCTATTTTGTCTGAAACAACAACAGAAAAGAAAAGCATGTGAAATGCACTCAGCTCGGCCACTAGCATGATGTTATTGGTCAGATGAACTCTTTGGATGTCAAGTCTAGTTGGAAAGTTCTACTGTTCTATAGAACTTTCCAAGCAGATTCCAAGGATTAAGAGTGCAAAGCTTATTCATAAGTCAATTCTAGGCCATTTAAAGTCAATTATAGGCAATTTCGACCTTAACTTGGAAATAGATGCAGTTACAATGAAGCCCATAACTATTAACTTCCCTTTGTTATTGGGAAAGAAAAGAAAAGCCAGTAACTATGTTAGAACTCAGCAAAAGTCCCAATATAGCCACAATGGCCCTGTGTGCCTTGGGCTTCCCTGGATACAAGCGTTTCAGTGCAGACACTCGCTACGGCGACAGGAAGGGTTCTCCCATCAGCGTAGGTAATCCACCTCTCCAAGAGGCAGTAGCTAGGTTAATGGAAGAATTCTTCTGTTGCCCTAGTGCTCTCTCCACCAGGGGTTAAGTCGGTGTATCTACTTCTCTCAAGAGGGGTGGATTTTTCACCCCCCGAGCGATGTAGCTATACCGATGTAAGTTCCTCACGTAGACCAGGCCATAGCTTCACTCAAGGAGCGCTAACTCATGTGTAGAGAGTTCGAGTTCACTCTGCAGTGAACACAGCCTGTGTGGGGTGGTGTTAGAAAAAAGCCAGATAGATGCTGTTCTCTCAGTCACTATGGCCAAGATCCTCAAAAGCAACTCATGATTTTGGGTGTCCAACTTAAAACACCCTAAAGGGGCCTTGTTTTCAGAGAGTGGTTGCCTGCTCGATGGGGTTTCCAGGCCCTTTTAAGTTCCCAAGTTGGGCATCCAAAAACACCAACCACTTTTGGAAACCTGGGCCTATCTTGCTTTCTGAGCAGTTTCTGGATGCAGGATTATTCTCTCCATCAAGCAGTTTGTAGTCACGTTTACCTGGCTGTGCCACTGGCCCAGTCTGCATATGCGCTGGGCTGGCTGGGACAGGGGTATTTGGATCTGACGAGACAACCTCGCTGGATTTCTTGCTCTCCGGTCCCTCCGGAATCAGATCAGGGGTGCTGTACTTCCCATTGACGTGTTCAAACTCCTGAACCTGAGGCACAAGTAAAGGAATGAATAAAACACAGGGTTCATTTGTAAAACACAGTCAGACAGCAGAGCTGCATCCTCAGCATTTTATAACCTCACAGGCTGCGTGGCCAGCAGTGTCCACGTGATGACAAGTTCACAGGGGGCTTTGCTTCATCTGCCATCGAGCAGCCAGATCTGAGCCGATCTGACTGAGCAGCAGAGTTGCCTACCCAGTGCCCAGACCAGCATGGACATTCGCATTTGGCTGCATTCAAGGTACATAGGCACCAGTGCTACCAGGTGAGCTAACGGGGGCCATCAGGCACAGGAGCTGAGCTTCTCTGCGAAGTTCCCCAGGCTCCAACAGACTTTGCCTCTCTTGCTGTTCCCTGCATTTACTCTGCAGGAGACACATCTGGAAGGAGAAGGGCTCCAGTTATTAGCACAGAAGCGGCTGTGCAAATAAGTGACCGTGCTAATACCGAATGATAAGCCACTGTGCATGCCCAGACTGAGAGAGATGTTCCCAGAAGCCTGAACATACCCAGATGGATCAAAGTGCTAGATCAGAGTTAATTGACAGCCCTGGCTCCTGAGAGTTCCATGCCTCCACTTGAAAGCTTCTTGCTTTACATTTCCTTTTCGCCTGACCTTTCTGTTCTCTTCCTTTTCATGTCACAAGTTCTTTCCCATCCTCAGCCCCATGCGCTTCACATTGCTCTAGTTTGTTTTTCCTACATTGCATTTTCCTACCCTTTCTGGACAGCTGAGCAGCAGGTGTCACTAAAGACACTTCATAAACTGAGTTCTCTGATTTCTGAGTTTTCCCATTCCCCAGTTTGATGTCAGGACCAATTCCATTATCAAGGTGACCTCTTCTTAGACTAAATTGTAGTTGCTTACCAAAGGTATTTGACGTAGGCTTGGGGGCAATTCGTACAGATAAAATAAGAACCTTCACCCAAATCCAAACCAGTATTTTTTTAACCATGGGATGTGGAAAGTTCTCCATCACTTGGCATCTCCAAAGACCCAATTCAGCTAGATTCTTAAGCATGTGTCTAATTTTAAACACAAGTAGTTCCACTGACTTCATGGGCCCACTCACATGCTTAAAGTTAGGCATGTGAGTAAGTATCTAGCTGAATCAGGGCCTAGCATCAAGTTCAGGTGTCTTGTTCAAAGATATGCTCTGGATCAACCTCAGGTTGCTGGGCTGGATGCAGGGATCAGTGGAGGTGTTTTCTGGCCTGTGACATACAGGAGGTCAGACTGGACAATCAGAGGTCAAGGACCTACAAAGTTTGGCAGGCAGTTTGCATCCTTACTTTAAGAAGAGAGGGAGTTTTTATAGATTCCAGCGTACGTCTTTTCATCAATTCTTAGAGGCACATTCAATGGCTCACTAGCAAGAAGGCATTCAGCAAAGTTAGCAACGTTAAAAGGAGCCCGGAACATACCTGAAATGCCACAGTTCAAATTTTACTCACCCACCTTCTTCCTTACTAGTGACATAACTCCTATCCTAGTCAACACATGCTGGCGTGACAGTCCTTCTCGGGGAACACCATCTGCAAAGGTTTCAGCACCGTCTGCTCCTGGCTCACATAAATGTCTCATAAACAAAGAGACGTAAGCCCTGGGAATAAAAGGAAGAGATCAGTGTAACTGAGATGCCTTGGACTCTCCCCTGCATGCAGAGTGCCAGCAGTTCTTGTTCCTGACAGGAATCTCAGGTGGTTTGGCTGGGACCTTCCCAGGGAAGTGAGAGAAGCTGTGTGTGGTTATAGGGAACCATTCCCTGTGCTCTCCTTTAGTTTTCACACTGTGGATCAATCTCCTGGTGTAGAGTAGCAATAGAGTCTCCATTCCGTGGGGCACGGTGCATGTATGCACGCATACACGCAGTGTCCATCCTGAAGAGCTTACAACCTAAATGATGCCGTTGCCTAGAAAACCTGTTGAGGTGGGGACAAGAGAGGCCAGGGCCGATGGCCTGCCCAAGCCAGGAGTCCCCTCCACTGCAGAGCCTGGGCAATGACCATGCTGGGGGCTTTTCAGCTCTTTGGGTACAGACCAGATTGGGAAGCTTTCTTCTTCCCTTCTACAGAGCCTACAGCTGCTTTCAACTGACTGTGCCATGGCGACGCTCCCATCTGCACGTCCGCCTGCCCTTCCCTCCCACCAGGGGTGGCCCGAGGAGAGAATGACTCTGGGCAAGACTCGAATGACATTACCAGAGCTGCACCTGTTTACAGGAGCTGAGAGTGCGGCCCTGTACAGCCCGGGGTTCGATTATAAAGCATTTATCGAGGGCCCCCCAGACAGTGAGATTCTCTCCCGAGTGCTTACTTGTCTTGCACCCTCAAGAGTGTCCAATGAAAATGGCAGAAAGCAACCGAACCGAGCCCGCAGCAAGGAGTTGGCTGCGTCCGTCCGGGGATGCTTTACCTGAACTCCTTCTCGCTCTTCCCGCGAAGGTCTCGGACCAGCCAGTGTGAGTTGAACGCGTCCTGAGGCGGCATGCCCCACCGCATGATTGCGTTCAGGAACGCCTTGCGCTGCCGGGCGTTGAAGCCAAGCACCTGCAGAAAGCACAGCCACGGCCATAAGCATAACGCCGCGAGAGCACGGGGCACCTCGGCGCTTCATGTGCACTGCAGCCGCCTTTAACTAGACCCGCTCTGATCAGACACAAATGGACGACACAAAGCATGAGTCAGTCCAGCCCCCGGGCCAAGCACCTCCCCGGGGTAAGGCTGGCTGTGGCTCTCTAAGCCCTGGCAGTCACACGGGTTAAGGCTTACCTCAATATTCCCCCCAACTCTTGCCAGCAGGGGAGGGAGAGGCTTGTCTCGGTCACTCTTCAGTTGCCTCCGTGACTGTCTCCGGCCACCTAGAGGCAATCAACACGCTCTGTAAAGAGGCCCCATTTGCTGATGGAGAAAAGCTTGAGTGCCAGCCCTGGCACGGGTCTACAGTCGCAGCAGAGCCAGGGCAGGATTGCACCAGTCTCTGCACTGCTCTGACACTACTGCAGGCTCCCCTCAGCATACACACCAGTCACGAGAGGCTGGGTCAGACGGTGCCCTTGGCGCATGTGCAGATCCCAATAAGATCAGCAGGGATTCAGCACAGGGGCTGCGGCCAGGATAAGGCTGTGGGGAGAGATCTGGAAGCTTAAAGTGGCTCCCAGCAGCTTCCCAGAATCCTCTCTGCAAACGAGAGAGACGCGAACGCTGTGCACACCCTGGCTACAGCAGGAATTCTAACGCTTGGCCCTGAGTTCTGGGCAAGCTGGCGTGTGTATTGGGCTCCAGGTCTCTGTGCATCACACTGCAATGCAGGAGAAACCATTGCTTCTGAAAGGAACTACCAAGAGCCATGTGAAATGCCCTGGGTGCTAGAACACAACGGCAACCAGCTTTATGGGTCTTAGTCTGTGGTCTTCAAGGGGACCTCCTGTGGCCACCCCAGTACCTCTCACCCGGGCACTGCAAGGACCCGCTGAAGTCAGCCTGGGGCATCACATCCCAGCAGACCCACCTTGGTGACCCATTGCCGCTCGTGCCATTAAAAGGCTGATCCTGGCCTTGAGTTAGAGAAACATGTTGCTATGTGGGAAGCAGAGCTCGACCAGCAGCACATTCGGTCACTGGGGAGTGGGGAAGGAAGCAATGTGTATCATTCTGGAGTGACCCAATGCATGGAGCAGCACCGATCAGCTCCAGGAAGGTCACGCCTTCCCTCCTCCACCCAAAGGAGGCTGCATCCTGGAGCCTTTCAGGGAAGAAGAGCGGTAAAGGGAGAGTGGAGAGGATCCTGCATGGAGAACAGACTCCTCTGAGCCTCTTCATGCCGCTCTGCCTCATCTTGTCCCAGGGACCTTTAGCCTCCATGGCCCATTCAGTCCACAGCTGCTCTTCTGAGAAGACCACCCAGGGGAGCAAGCAGAGCCAGTGGCACAGAGCTGTCTCTACGAAGAGCCAGGCTGGGATGCTCAAGGCATTTCAGAAAGACCCTAAAGCCATCAAATGGAGCCAGCCTACAGCCCCTCCTGACGGGGCCAGAAGGGGAGCGGGGAACCAGCAGGGGTACCCCAAGTCCCAAGTCCCAGCCCACCAGTCAGCCAGGCTTCTCTGGCCAATATGTTTTTATCGTGTTTGGCTGTCCATCATTCTCAAGGGGTCTGGCAGAAATCCACAGTGCTGGCAGGAGGGAGGCACTGGAAGAGTAATAAATGCCATAACTCACTCTGACCTTCGGGTCTTTCTTCGAAGTCTTCATCTTCATCCTCGGAGCCAATGGAGTATTCAGACTGGTTATCAGAGAGCTCGTCCTGCCACTCTGCACATCACAAGGGACCAACGTCAAAGAAGCAGCCTGGTGCCCGCCAACCTCCTGATACACCCTCAGGAGACGGGTCCAGGACTGAGAACAGGGAAGAACTTTTCCCTAGTAAGACTTGGATGGGAACGGCCTTTCTACCTGCCAAGGCCTCTTCCACCTGAGTGGTGCAGAGAGGCCAGAAGTCTGGCCACTGCTGCCAGGGTGAGAATTCCCCCAGTGGGAGCGGCAGGGGTGGGAATTCTCCTACGGTGTAAACCCAGCAGAGGCAGCTCCTACACCAATGGCTCCCCATCCCAACACAAAGAGGGTGTTGGGGACCCACTGGAATACAGCTCTGCTCTGCCAACTCATGGCTGATGTTTGGGGTCCCTTAGGGAGTATAGCTGGCTGGCATCAGTTAGACCAATACGTGACATCTGACCCACCAACTGATTCCACCTGTGGTCAGATAGGTCGGGGCTGGACCATGACTCCACCACATGGCAGGACGAGAATGAGCCACGTCCCCTCAAGACCTAAACAACCCCTCGGCTACTCCGACTTGTGTCGAGCCAGGACAATTTGGGGCTTAAGAAGCCATAACTTGCTCTCTGACAACCCGCCAGCCATGAGCATCCTGCCCAGAATCTCTAAACTCTCACAGCGACACACTGCCCACCCATTTCCTCTGTGTACAATGCCTGCCCCTATCCTGTCCTGCCACCAGCAATAACACAGCAGGAGAACACCTCAGGCAGAGGGAGAGAGCCACTGCCGTCCTTCCAGCATCAAGCTGCTGAAAGCTACAAGCCAGTTTGTGCTCCTTTTTCTAATGACTGTGACGTCAGTGCAAAGCAAGCAGCCCGCTCCCCTGTCCAGCAGGCAGCCACCGGTCCCCATGAAATCCTGGGCACGTAAGCCGTACCTTGGTCCTCTTGCGAGGCATCGTTGTAATTGACCTGTTTGCGGATCCTCTTCCCTTTGCCCAGGTTCCTGGCCAGATCCTCCTGCTGCTGTTCATAATGATGCCTGAGCAGCTTCTCCCAGTAGTCGGGGTCCACGTTCTCCTCCTGTTTGATTATCTCTCTTTCAACTTCCTCCTGAAAGCAAAGGGGTAGGGACAGGGGTGTGAGCTCCGGTTTAGACCTCCCTGAGGGCAGCTGGTCCCTGCAGGCACTTTGCAGGGAAGAGCGCTGAGAGCAGAGGCATGTACTGGGGATGCCACCAGAGCTGCAGCGGGAGACGCCGCTTGCATTTGCCGTGTTTGTTCCATGTTACCCAGTCACAAACGTTACATTAAACAAACCGCCAAACTTCGGCTCCGGAGATTCCTTCCTAAACAGCAAGGATGGCCCTGGTGCCAAAGGAAAACTGGGTGTCAGTGGCCTGGGGCACTGCTTCCAGCCAGTTATTCATACCCCAAAATACCCCCTACAATTCCTGCAGTTTGACCTGCCCACACATTCCCATGAAAGTGTCAAAAGGGGAAATCTGCCGGGACATCCAGAAATAAGCACCCAGGGTGGGCTGGAGATAGAAGAAGAAAATTAAGGCACGTGACTGCCAGGAAAATAAACAGCAGTGGTATGATCTGTAATGAGCAACAGGCCTGGTCCCAGATGCCAAGCAGCTGTGTCTGACAGACACACACCTCTCCCCCAGCCCCGTAAATAAGAAGCAATTAGCCACATGCTTTGGGGATGTATCATCCCCACAGGGTAGGAGGGTAACTCCAGAAGACGTGAGCCATGGGAACGGGACACCACATTCAGATCCCATCTCTCATAAGTGTCTCCGGGGCTTATCTGGCCCCCATCACTATAGTTTCCATGTGCCTCACAGCCTCCTCACAACACCGCTGGGAGGCAGGTGTTGTCCCATTTCACAGATGGGAACTGAGGCACAGAGAGACTGAGCGACTTGTTACGGGTCAGACAGGCAGTCTGCGACAAAGCAGGGAATTGAACCTGGCTCTCCTGAGCTGCAGGCTCACCCCCTCATCCCTGACCTATCCTCCCTCTTTACGTGGGTGCTCTGGAATCTAGCTCTCCAGAGGCAGCTGTAACTCAAGGACAGGTGAATTCAGGCACACTCATTCACCTGGCGGGGGCTGTCTCTCGCCCAGCAGAGCTTAGCTCTGAGATCAAGTCTCAGCCAGACCTGAGTTCGCACTAGAAGAACCGTGGGGGCCATGTGCGCCTCCTCCTACAGCAGCAGGACATGGCAATGCTGCAGTCTTGCCAGGCCTGACAACACCGCAGACTACCCGACAACTGCGGAGGCCCTCGGGCTGAACTCTGCCAGCTGAATTCTAGCCAGCTCGGTAAACTCTATCACACGCACTGGGCAGGGCGGAGAGCCCTAGCTTCTGCAGCATTATTTGCCAAACAAAAAAGAAAAGGGGAGGAGGAAACGCAAACAGGAGAAAGTACAAAAAAAAAAAAATTGAATTCAAAACAAAATACTAATCACATTACCACACCATCCTCTTCTCTCACAACATACTGGGCCACTTTAAAGGAGCTGAGATACTCATTCATGTTCTGTAGCTCCGTGTCATCAGTGGCATTTTGACTCCGATCCAGAAGCTTGGAGATGGCAGCATCGTCATAGTGGATCACACTGCTGTCCTCTACGTCCTTATTGTCCCCTGAAAGGCAAAACCAGGGAGGTGTCAGAGCGCGCTCGCTAGAGCCGGTGACAGAGCGCTCCCCTGACAGTCCCTCCCCTTCCCCAGAGCCAGATGGAATTTCACAGAGATGGAGGAAGAGTTGAGCAAGTGGCACGTAAACAAAGGGCAATCTGCGAAAGCCCAAGTCACTGATCTCCTGGCTGCAAACTTGCTGTTCCTTTATTTATCCTCCACCCCCTCTCTGCCTAATCCAGTCAATGCCATAGGAGGAGGTTAAACCCTGTGTGTAGCTGAACGGTGACAGCTTTTCTCTATTGCATTACATACCTGGTGGGGTGCTGCCATGCTTTTTTTTCATGCTTGGAGTCACTGCGCCCCCTTTGGATGATGGTGCTTCAGGAAAGGGGGTAACAGTGTCGGGCAGGGTGATGCGCTGGCCCTGTGACATCATGCCTGAAACAGAAAGGGCAGCAGGGCTGTGAGCGGGCTGGGAAGTAGCGAGACAATACAGGCTCATGAAGCATAAAAATACCTTGTAGGTTCTCCTGGGCTTCTCATTCAGGACTTTTCCCCTCCCCATCTCACCTTCCACATCATCTTTAAAGAGCTCCTCAGTCCCAAACTTCAGAATGTCATCCAGCTCTTGCTTTGTCATGGAGCCCGACTTGGAGCCCAGCCCTGGACGGACAACCAAGTGGGTCAACATCATCTTCCTCTTGGCCACTTGGGTGATGCGCTCCTCTACAGAGGCTCTTGTCACAAAGCGGTAGATCATCACCTTCTTGTTCTGTCCGATGCGGTGAGCTCTGCTGAACGCCTGTGGGGAACAGCGCCTCGGGAATTACTGACAGTGATGTTTGCGTTTTAGGCCTAATCTGACTGATCCTTGGTCTCAACAACCAAATGGACCCCTCCCTCCATGTGGCCAACATCACCAACATGTCGCAGGGGCACAGATTGGGAGATCTCCTAGTGCAGGAACCCCGTAATCTCACACGGACAATGGAACTCTAGACAGGCTGCGTCTACAGTCCATATCTGCGGGCATTACAGGCTGAACTGGGAATGGGGAACAATGGACGAGCTGTAAAGGGCGAGCTAAGTCAAGAATCTGCCAGCTGCAAACATGCCCTGCACTTCCTTATCCTCCGTCCCTCTCTTCTAACAGAGAAGCAAACCTCACTGGAGGGTTTAAAAGCTTGTGTGTAATTGAAGGGTGAAAGCATTTTCTGTTGATTTTTCTTCTCTCTTTGTCAGCACCATTCACCTGGAAACAGGATCTATACAGCGTTTTCACTTTTCCATTATTACTAAGCGCATTTGCTTTGTTTCTTAGGAGTCTCCTCTACTCCAGTTGCTTATTGCCCACCCGAGATTGGAATGATCAGCTAGGGAATTCATAAGTGGCTGATGTGAAAACAACAACAGGAGCATTCCAAATGGAGAAGGATGACTTGTGATGAGGAATAAGCAGCATGATGAAGTGAGAATCCTATGGAACAAAGACCCTATTCTCAAGAAAAATGTCTGCCATAGAAAAGAAAGAGGCCAGAGCAATACTAGAGGATGCAGAAGGGCTTCTAAATGGAGCCACGCCTTTCTAAATTTTCCAAGAAGCATCAGCAGCTCTTTAGAGGAAAAAATTATTTAAATATACACTTAGTGCCAGCAAGCGTACAGGAAATGCAAAAGGGAGGACACAACCGGAACGTACTCGTTCTAGTGTAAGGAAAAGAAAAAGCAACAAACCTGGATGTCATTGTGCGGATTCCAATCGGAATCATAAATAATGACTGTGTCGGCCGTAGCAAGGTTTATGCCCAGACCACCAGCTCGAGTGGAGAGAAGAAAACAGAACTGCTGCGCACCAGGAGCTGAATGAGAGAAACCCACAAGGTGGCAAAAGGTGAGACTGAAAGGGGCTTTGATTTAGTTGGAAATGCAGAATATTGTGCTTAGGTTATAAAACAAAGGGAGCATTCAGTCTAAGCAAACAAAAAAACAAACCAAAAGAAGACTTAAGGATGCTCAGACAGGAAAGGGACAGATTATCAAATGTGTCAGCCACTAGAAATCTGTTACTGAAAAAAAATAAAATTCCAGAGCTCCGGGGAAGCTAGGAAATTCACTGAGACGTTTAAAAGAAACATGAGTCTTTCAGACTGGGCAGCACCTGGCGTTAACACCCTGGGATTCAACCATGTGAAATGATTAAAAGCATCTAAGTCAACATCTTTAAAAACATCCCCACATTAGCTGCACAGCACAGGATTTGCAAATGTGAGCACGACAGGCATGCCTGCAAAACCCACTTTGGCACAGCATTTGTGTGCCCTTTTGGGCATGCAATTACCTACTTCATGAGCAAATGCAGGGTTTTGTGGAGACAAATAGCCAGATTCTGATCTCAGCTGCACAGCAATCCATCGGATTGCACACAGGCATTTTGGCTGGCTTAGCTGCTGCACTTTTGGAAATTCCAGCCCAGAACATCTGCCAAGTTTTCAGCTGTATGACTATATGTAGCACGCTAGCTCGATGAGAGTTAGCACAACAGTGTGTAGGTGAGCTGGGACTCGCGAGCTCACAGCATAGACGGAGCCTCACTCATTACAGACAGACTGGTAACCACCTTGCTCTCAGACGTCCCTATCTGCACCCTGCCCAGCAGTGCTCCCCTTGGGTGAGTTCGGCACTCGTGGATCAGGAGTTGTGGAAACAAATAATTGGATTCATGTTTTGGCTTATTCCAAGTCTCCAGCTTGTCCGTGGCCTATTTCAGGTGCTAGCTACACTTGGAAGGCCAGGCTTCTCCAGGGGAGCATCTCGAAATGCTAGCTTTGGGAAGTGCCAATTGCAGATGTGCAGGGACGTCGCTAACCACACAAAGCACATGGCCACTCACATGAGCCAGTTTGGTGCCCCCATTCACGAGATGCCAGTAATCAGCCTATCAGACATCAGGTTATGCCCTGGTCCCGTCACTAATGCAGCTACACCGACAGGAGAAAAAAGATCCTGCAGCTCCCCATCTGAACACTTCCCCCCACAACATTCAAACTGTGTGCTAGATTGCTCCTGGCATATGCTGCCCGCACCATGCATGTCTGGAAGCTCTGGTTTTTTGTATTCTTTTTTAAAAAAGCGTACCATTAAACCTGTCAATGGCTTCTTGGCGCAGGCCTCCTGTGATCCCTCCATCTATCCGCTCATATTTATAGCCCTCATACTCCAGGAAATCCTCCAGCAAATCCAGCATCTTCGTCATCTAGAGAGAGAATCCCACCGTAAGCTGCTGCACACACTGCCCCGGGGTCCAGAGGACAGGAGGTGAGGGGGCACACAAATGCAAAACTTGGAGGGAGATTGTCCCTGAAAACAAAAAGTGGTTTTGGCCAGTGGAAAATGAGATGTCACCACTGGAAACGTAGCTCCCGAAAGGAGAAGGAGTCAGAGTGTTCCCCCCCCCCAGACATTCTCTCCACACCGTGTCACACATTTCGGGGTGAGAAGGCTGAGGGACTATTTGCGCTACCTAGAGGTCTTGTTTGGGTCTATGTGCATAGTTGCAAGGCTGTCACCCCCAATTCCAAATCAGAGCCCCCAGAATCTGACTGCATTTAAATAGTAGTAACATTACCAATAAGCTATTGGGATAATAACTGAAATTATAAGGCACCTTTTATATGAGCTTCTTAGTGTGCTTTGCAAGCACTAACAAATTAAGCCTCCGCAATCCTTGAGGACATGGTTAGTAGTATTATCTCCATTTGCACATGGGTAAAATGATGTTAAGAAAGATTCAATGGCTTGCCAAACATCACATGCCAAATCAGTGGCAGAGCTGGGAATACAACCCACAGGTCCTTACTCTCAAAGTCTGCTGGACTATCCCCTAGATACACTGCCACCATCTTTCATTCATTTCAATCTGTATCTAATAAAAATCCCCTAGTACAGAAATAGATATAGAAAAATAATTCTGGTCCTTTACCTTTGGCACAATTAACATGATCAGAACGACCTAGCAAGGAAGTGCAGATAGGGCATTCACCTTTCACTTATTACATAAAATAGCATACTGGAGGAGACTCCTTCCATTCAGAATTCCCAGAGCTTTGGGCTTTTAAATGCAAGAGAAAAGAAAATCTCTTCACCCACCTGGGAGAAGATCAGAACCCTGTGTCCCCCATCTCGCAGTTTCTTCAGCATCTTTTGCAGTAGCATCAGTTTTCCAGAAGATTTGACCAAAGAATTCCCATCATAGGATCCATTTGGCAAAACCGGAGCCTCCTGAGAACATTATAAGTGGATTCTTGGTTGGTGGAGGAGTCTTTACTCTTGCCGTTCTAGGGTCAAAGCCTGTACAAACTGAAGCCAACGGGAGGATTGCCACCAGCTTCAGTGGGAGCAGGACTCAGCCTCTAGAGGATTATTATAAATGGTCGAGTAAACAGAAACTCGGTTGTGGTCTGAGGTCAGACACAGAGCTTGCTGGCTGCCCACTTGCTTAAAGGGCCAGACACCTGCTGTGGTTTTGTAACATTAAATTGCAAATTCAGAACCCTGCCAAACTGAAATCTGCAAGCCACATTGGAGACAGAGCAATGCACTCCAATCAGAAATTCACTGGCTTTCAGAGAGAAGATGCCCATGGCAAACTATTTAGGCCAAAACACTTACCTGCCTTTAAGGTGATTTCAGGGAGGAGGCCCTGGATATGTGTATTGAAAAGAAAAGGAGCAGAAACATTGGCTCTTGGCAACGCAAACCTCCATTATGGATCTGGAGCTTCTGAAGTGAGTTCACTTACCACAGCAGCCACAGGAAAGAGGTAAGGGTGATTGCAGCACTTCTTCAAATCCATCATGATATTTAGCAGCGACACCTGGTTCCCACCACCTTTGGAATTCAGGGCTTCAAAATTCCTCGTCAAGATGAACTTGTAGTACTTCCTGCATTAATAGTGATGGGAAAGGCATTATCATTAACATGGCCAGGTACCGACATGGGATTGGCCAAAATGGAATGAAGGGATTAAATTCATCCCAGTGACTTCAGTGGAGTTACACCAGGAAAAACCTGGCCCAGGCGCTTTAAAAAATGTGATTCTGTCTCTGCAGGTCCTGGTCAGTCGAGTTACCCCACTGCTCTCTCAGACAACAGCCCCCATGAGTCCCCTGAAGAGCTGGATGGGTGAAGTGTTAAGAAATGTTCCTGCTGCTGTGAGCTCTGTGAAAAGAACTGGTGCCACAGAGTGGCTATTTCCTGGAAGATAAGTTAACTTCTCCCTGCTGCTTCTCCTGAATGTCAGTGGAAAGCGGGGACGTAGCTGGGACAGTCAGCAAAAAACTGATGTATTTTACCAAGGCATGCAAGACCAGATTTCTGCCCAACTGCTCTAGCCTTGACCCAGCATACTCCCGCTGGACTCAGGGGAGTTACTCCAGATCTACACTGGTGTAAATGAAAGCAGACTCAGGTCCACAGAACTTAACACATTCAGCAGTAGGGCAAGTGTATTTTACCTAGAGGAACTCTGACTATCCAGGAGAAACCCAGGTGCATTCTGTCTAGACAGTGTAACATTCAGCATACTCCAGACAGTTACACGCTTCCAATGCCCACTAGAATTCAAGATTCTTCTGATGCATCATTTCTTCTCGTGGCAGGCTCTGCACAGGGCATGGAGGCCAGCTTCCATTCACCAAATCCTCTGTCAGAGGAACTTGTATAGAGCTGCCATGATAGTGACCTCTCCAAAGGAACCCAGTGCCAGTAATTCTTCCCAAGGCTGAATGCTTCATTGCAGATTGTGGTGTGTGGCCTCTCCCCTAACAGACAATACATTTCAGTGCCTTCCATATAGGCGGCAGTCTCACTGGATGAAACACAAATGCGATGGTATGAAAGAAACCAGCAGCATTGTGCCCTTGTGCTTCCCAAAGAATCACCTCTGACCCTCTGTGAGTTAGTTATCAGCACTTACTTCTGCATCTGGCTGAGCTCCACTCTCACAATCAGCTCAGTTTTTGCAGGCATGTTCTTGAAAACGTCTGCCTTCAATCGCCGCAGCATATGGGGACCCAACAGATCATGGAGTTTTTTAATCTGGTCCTCCTTTGAGATGTCAGCAAACTCTTCCAGGAACCCTTCCAGGTTGCTGTAAAAGTAATCCATAATGAGGTAGCACATGGCAGGTCATGGGGGACTCAATCCAAATGATTTCATATCCTCAGGATTTAAATCAAAAGAGCTCTTATAGAATACAATGAAAGGATCCTCCCACCCTGTGACTGTAGTTACAGCTATACAGAGAAATGGTACGTACTACGTAGGGGGGATTTACTCCTACTACTCTGACATTAGACCTTGACCAAGTTCCAAAAACACCAATGCCTCCTTATCTGGAGGAAGAGGATGAATTTAAGACTCTTTCACCCACAAGTCCAGTGACTGATGTGTAAGGTGATACGCCATGCTCAAAGCCCAACTGGGAGTATCCCATAACTATAAGCATTTAATGTAAACAAAATGTGTATTTATTTATTCTAGCCAAGTGCTGAGAGTATTTGCTTCTGCCATCAGTCAGTCTGTCGATCGGTCGGTCTGCCAGCCTGTGCATTGCTGTGCTACTTACACTGCGAAAAAAGGGAAATGGTGCAACTTACTTAAACCTCTCCGGGGTCAGGAAATTGAGCAGGTGAAAGAGCTCCTCTAGGTTGTTCTGGAGCGGAGTTCCAGTCAGCAGCAGCTTGTAGTCAATCTTGTAGCTATTTAATACCCTAAAGAACTTGGACAAGAAGCTGAGTCAGGCGGGAGCAGTTTGGAGGTGGGGGGAGGAGGGGAGATCTGCTCAGCTGGTCATTTTAGAACTTTGGGTTCTGCTAATCCAAAGTGCACAGATGCCTGTAATAGCCTCCACTCCCTCCCTTCGACACACCAGGCACCAGACCCAGCCATTCAGGCTGACCCAGGGAATCATTTCTTTCCCTAGTGAGACCGGAAGGGGTTCCTCTAACCAAGGCTGCGCTGGCTGCCATGCTGAAAAGATTATCCTGCCAGCATGACTTGAGTAAATCTCACTAGGTTTCAAACTGAATCTGCCCTGGGCTTCTTGTGACTGGAAGGCCCCAGGGGAAAGGAGCCCCTCAGTCTCTTGATTTCCAAGCCAGGGGAGCTTGGGAGCCCTGAGGACGCAGCTCATTTAGCCCAAGGAGCTAGAGGGAAGGAGAGGGAGCAGCTCACTTCACTCTCAGGTGACTCCTCCTGGCTGGCCTGGCAGCAGTGCTGACAGGCTCTGCAGGGTATGGGGGGGTTACCACAAGGCTTCTCAACCGGGCAGGTAAGCAGCCCATTGTGGGCCATGGAGGGGATAAAGAGGCAAGTGGGGATGAATCCTGCGGGGCCAGCCCCCTCCCTAACACTGGAAAGATACTGCTGCTGCTGGACTCAACAATCTTTTATTCTCTTCAGATTCACTCACATCGGAGTGAAACCATGCAGCACCCCGTGGCGTTTGAATCCCAACCACCAGTTTTCTTTTGTTTTTTAAAGAAATCCACTTTGCATCTTTTCAGTGTTTTTACCATTGTTTGGAATCTCTGATGGTCGCCAAACAGAGTCCCCTGCTCCCACCCTGGGACATCCCAGTCAAATAAACAGCCCCTTCCTCCTCCCATCTCTTCCCCCCAGCTTCATTAGAGACAGCCGGCAGGCTCCCGTTGCCTCCAGCCAGGCCCCAAGCCAGAGAGTCACATCTGCTGACTTTAACTAACCCAGACACAGCTTCCCACCTGCTCCCCTGCTAAGTCCGGAGAAGCGAGCTGGTTCTGTACCGCCTCCTGCCTCACCAAGCTGCCAGCTGCGTTCCACCGGCAGGACCCGTAACGGCAGCAAGGATGTAAACGGCAGGAATAATCCAGATGAGATTCAAACCCCAAGTGGAGTTTGGGAGTTGGGGAGGTGAGGGGCAGAAAACTGTGTTTTGAATTGCAACCTAAGTAAATCTGTTCTGGAACCACTGAGAGGGAATAAAAGAGGAGTCCAGCCTCCTATGGAGCAGTGCCATTGGAACTCCAAATGCACATCCAAGGACAATTTTTCCCAGTGGCCATGAAAGATACCTACTTTGGATTGGTTGTTCTTCAGTCTATGAGCTTCATCCACCACCAAGCATGCCCACTCGATAGATCCCAAAATAGCCTGATCAATAGTGATCAGCTCATAGGATGTGAGCAGGACGTGGAATTTAATCTGGGTTTCTTTCTAGATGAAATAAACAGATAGAATATAGCAGATTAAAGAGACCAAGGGGACATGGTTGCCACTGGCCCTCAGTGCTTCTATATACTACACACATCCCAACACGTGAAGAAAAATGTGGACTGGTTTGCACCACACTGCAAAATGCCAACAAGCACAGTCTAGGAATGAATCAAGCCAGCAGAAAATCTATATCCATCTGAGCATTAAAATGAATTAGGGAGCTATAGAAACCAAACAGAAAAGGGTCCTGCAGAAATCTTTAAAGTCCATCATAAATCTGCTGCATTTATACACAATGCCAGCTTTTCTTTTTGGAGAACAGATGACACAGCTTCTTCAGAATCTCATCCTCTCCGGGTCAAATTGTGCTCTCATTTGCACTGGTGTAAATCCTGAGTAAATTCATTGGCTTCAGGAGAATTACTCTATTTAAACTAGCACAAATGAGTGCAAAAATTTTCCCTCCTCTCCATACTGGAATCCTGCTCTCTGATGTTCTGATTCAAAGGCCAGTCCATGTTAAACAGCAAATGACAGTTCTTAATCTTTCAGAGAGTGCTAAATTGAGAAAATCATATGGGGAAGGAGCCTGCATGCTGGCATGGAGGACACAATTCATCAGAGTGCTCGGCAGAAAGTCCCAAGACAGCAAATATCCTGTTGCAATGGTAATGTATGTGGGTGGAACACATATCCCAGGGACAAAGAGCCTGTCACAAAGCCATAAGACAGAATGAGAACTGAGATAATGGGAACCCAGATGAACATGAGGAGTCAGAGAAGTCAGAGTAAATATGCTCTCAGTTTGCAAATCCCAAGACAGCCCCAAGGAGAGAGACAGATGCCTGGAGAGGCTCATTAGGAGCAGTTTCTTTTTCCATTTGTTAGCAGGCTTATAAAGGTGAATTTCTCTAGATTCCCAATCAGTAAGACAGCTAATCTTTCATAGCATCTTTTGCTCGCTCACTTGCCATTAGTAGAATTTGCTTTGTCTCAGGCTGGGTCAGAAGTGTAGCTAGCTAGGACTTACTTTCATTCGAAAAACCTTCTTCCCGCTCCGGTTGGCATTGTCTTCAAAGGAGAACTCATTTTCTCGGATCACAGCCCGGCTTTCCTTATCCCCCGTGTAGGTCACAACATAGAAGTCAGGTGCCCACATCTCAAATTCTCGCTCCCAGTTGATAATAGTGGAGAGAGGGGCACTGACCAGATACGGCCCTTTCGAGTGACCCTGTTCAGAAAGGCAAATTCCAGGTGAACAAGCTGCCCACCGGGGATGCTAAGTAAGTAAGGACTATCTCCATGGGCACAGACACTCACCTCTTTGTACAGAGAGTACAGGAACACAATGGTCTGCACCGTCTTCCCAAGTCCCATCTCATCAGCAAGGATCGTATCGGTCCCCTGGGCCCAGGAAAACCTCAGCCAATTTAGTCCCTCTAGCTGGTATGGGTGTAAAGTGCCTCCTGTTGCATCGATATACCATGGCTGCTTGTCAAATTTAACTGTAGGCTGCAGGGGAAAGAAGCATAGTGCAAAGACTGCAGAGCCCATTCATCTCCTTTCTTTCCTTCTCTCTACAGTTTGTTAGGTTCCTGGTCAAAGCTTTAACACAGAGAGGCCCAAATCAAGATAAAGTCTACGGAGTTCCAGAACACAGTCTTCCTCCTCAGTATAGAGGTGCAGCCTGCAGAGACTACAGGATCCAGCAAGCAGTGCGCCCTTTTGTGTCCCACACCTGAGAACCTCACTTTCCTCTTGATCATTCTACTTAACGAATGAACAGAGAAAACCTGCGGGGCAGGGCCATTCAGATGAAGGTGCAGCATTGCATGTAGGGGCCTGCAATTTCTATGTGCCGCTCCTCCACAATACAATCAAGGGCAGCTGAAAAGAGTTCTCTTTGCTGGAAACAAGATGCAGAGTTTGCCCTCCTGGTAAGTTACCATTGGACCCATGGCTGGACAAGGTTTGGGCTTTCATCCCAAGGAATACTGAAGAGAACTATAGAGTTCCTTAGGCGCTCCTATCCTATCTTAGTCGTGTGACTGGCACTGCCGCTACGTTCTGAGGAGCTCTCAGACAACTGTGCAAACCAACAGGGCACATCTTACAGCCTCGTCTCCTTGGCATTACCTGAATGCTAACAAGGAACCTTGAACAGGTCCCGAAAGGGATGTGACTCTCTCCCCTTCAGACAAGTGGGAGTATAACACACATGCCTTGAGCAGAGACGAAACCTCAGAACATCCTCCTCTACAGCTGCTGTTCCCTTCAATTCTAACCCACGTCTTGACTGAACTGCCCTAGAGAATCACTTCTCCTTGCGAGCGGCGGTATCGTCATATAGGTCAGAGTGAAATCAATATGCTTCATGGCACAGTCTCCCTTTCTGCCCGCCACAGAAAGCAGCCAGGAATAGAAACACCCTTCCACAGGCTGGGAGGAAGGAGAAGTCCCTTTGAAGTTGTAATGGGGTCAGACAAGATCGGGGGCAGGTCAGGGATTCTCAGCTGGATCATATACTCCTGTGCTGCTGCCTTCAATCAGACCCCCCACTTACATCAACAATAGGAGTTTCTGGAGGTTTTTCTAGTTTTTCTTCCTTCAGTTTTCTCCCTTTCTTGTTCAGCCTCTTAGGCGGATGGATATCTTCCCCCAACATCAACTCCCTGGAAGAGACCATTAAACAGAGGGCCTGGATAAGAAAAGGGGGGCTGGATAGGTAGAAAGATATTTCCCTCATGGCCTCCACACAATGGATTAGAATTCCCAGCTAATCTCCATTCCTTCTTTCCCCACAGACACTTCTCTGCCCCAGTGACAGCTGAAACTCCCTGATCATTTGATGTAGGTTAGAATAAGCCATCCAAATCATCCAAAATATGTGTAATAATTTACTCAAAATAAAAACACTCCCATATTTTTTCCTAAAAACTAGACAAAGCCTAGCACAATGGATTGTCTTGGAAATGCAGTAAGGCAAATTAATACTACTTCTGATAAAAATGAACGGATACTGCAGACAGACAGGTGGATACACTAGATACCATAGATTTACAGGTGGTAAATAGATAGGCGGACTAGAGACTTTGGGTGCCCAACTTGAGACACCTTAAAGGGGCCTGACTTTCAGAAAGAGCAGCCCACTCATCCCCTGAAAATCAGTTCACTTTAAGGTGGTTCTATTTCTTCACTCAAAATATGAGGCACCAAAAATCACTAGTCACTCACATGCTGTAGATCTGCATGGCTTTATACTGCCTCAACAGACTACAGATAGCATGGCCTCTCTGGTTCATACCTGTGATTCCAGTACATCTGTTTCAGGTTTTCATAGTACGGGATGTCTATGTCATCAATCTCCCAGGTACACTGGTCGTAGGGTAAATCTTTCCACTTGATCAGGTAATGGACATCTCCCTTTTTATCAAAGCTAGAATGCATAATATTTAAAAGCAAATCACTAAAATGACATAAGGTAACGTAACATAACTGAGCTGGTGTTTCACTTGTATGGCCATGTATTAGCAACATCTCCCTGATGAGACAGCTCCGTCTCGCTCTCAAAAACAAACCCCCAAGCCTTCAAAGCTTGCAAGTCTCAGCAGAGTTTAATTAAAGTCCCTTGAAACGGAGGCCTCTGCACCCAGCAGAACATGAAACACTAGTGTTTAAGTCTCCTGTCAGGCAGCACCCAGGAGATTCACACAGAGCCAGTGGAGGAAAGAATCCCGGAGATGGACTATTTGTGCGATAAATCTCACACATGCACAAAACATCCAGATATAAATACACCGACCCTAGCAGCAATGGGGGCCTACCCTTCCAAAGGCAATGAATTCAGGAACATTCCCGGGCGGAGCACCAAGCTCTGTTTAGCCAAGTTTCAATCCTAAGCACATAGTTTGCTATGTCCCTGTTTTCATGAAATTGAATACTTCATCCTCTGTTTGTACCTTCATATTATGAAGTCCATGCAGAGCTAAAATAACACCGAGACGGAATCGATAGTTTCAGGTGGAATGGTCCATTAATCTACTGTGTATGTTCGATCAATCATAGAAGTTAAAAGCCACACAATTTCATTGTGTCTGTGCTGCCTGTAATTTAGAGTTGGGGACAATAATTTATGTAACAGCACAGTGCTGAAGGCTGTGGAGTCAGAGTATGTGCACAGCGTGCAGTATGTGTCCATGGCGGCTCAGAGATCAGTTAACAAAAGGGTTGTTAAAAAAAGAGCATGACAACTAATTAAATGTTTTTAAATTGAAAAGAATGAAAGTCAGAAAGAGCAGGGCAGGATCCTGCAAGAACGTAGGAGCTTATCCATCGTCCGATCTCCAACAGTGCCAGATGTTTCAAAGGAAAGTGCAGCACCTATGAAATAAATAAATCTGCCCCCAAGGAAAGTCCTTTCCTAAAACCCATTAATTAGAGGTTGGCTCATGCCCTGAAGAATGAGAGTTTATATATCCCTTCCAAAATTCTTGGGGTTTATTAATTTTTTTCCTTATTATTGTTGCTCTGGGTATTCTCACATTTATACAATTGCCTCTTCTGAATCCTGCTATGCTCTCGGCCTCAATGGTATCATGTTGCAGTGAGTTCCATAGGCTAAATTTGCATTATGTGAAAAAGTATTTCCTTTTATTATAGTTGTAAGTTTATTGACTGTCCCCCCGTTCTTGTAGTATGGTACAGGGTGAACAGAAGTGCCATTCACTATTTTGTAAAGCTTTATCAGGTCTCCTTATACATTTATCATACCAGCTACTCTGAAAAACAAAAATCTTTCAGAATCTAGTTATTTATACCAGGCAAGACCTGCCTTATTTCCACAGAATGTAACTCTGGCAGAGGATTTAGCCACACAACTTTATTGAGTTCCTGTCACACAACTTTGAAGAGAAATGTGTGATTCCCAATTTAAAAGTTCTACAAAGTGATCCTTGGTTTTTGACTTAAAAAAAATTATATCAACTGAGGAGGTTATCATATACATAGGAAATGTCTTCAGCAAAAATAAATGAAGATATCAGGGCTAAACAATCAAAAGAAGTCATATATGCAGTTCATTAAAATTCTTCTCTTCACTCGCAGCTCCTATTAGCATCAGAGGGAGTTATGCAGGTATTAGCTACCTCTCTATACACATGTGATTTGAGCGAGGGTGGAATGAATGACTCACAAAAGAAACGAACGGCTTACACAGAAATGGACTGGCATTTGGAGTAGTTTGGGTGAGTAATAGCAGCTGAATGGTACAATCAATAGCAGAAAGACTGATCACCCTGTTGCAGAAGAAATTTATGAATTTTTCAGTAAAATATTAGTTGGTGTCAGGAATCCAAATAATGTATTTGGAGAAAGTTTAATAAGTCCATGATCCACCTTTTGGAAGAATTTAATATCTATATTTTTAATGTGCAATTGAATAGAAATGAAAATAATGCAACAATTCATTTTTGGCCTAACTTTCACCTCTGTGACAAGCTTCCAAGGTGACGACAGCCTTGAAATGAGTCTGCATCTTTACATTCTCTAAAAGGAGCAAATGAGTATCACAGAAGCAAAGCAGTCGATAAATCCCTGTCTGCTGGCAAAATTCTGCTCACTTACAGGGTCTGTAAAGTCAGATTAATTCCACTAGAATCGGTGGAGTTGTTCTGGATTGACATTGGTGACACACACAAGCAGCGCCCTTTCTATCAAGACACCGGGCTGTTTGTGTTCTCGTGTTTCAATACTGTGCTGCAAATGACCACATGACAACAGCCTGGGTGACCCCTATGCACTGGGCTGCCTAAATTCAGTGGATAGAATCCAAACTTGAAATGCTTGAGTGTGTAACTTTGCAAACATCTCCCTAATTACCCTGCTGCAAGTTATGTTCTTAGCAGAAGCAGATTAACTGTTGCTTAATTAATATTTCCCACAATCTAGGCTTGACATATAAATACTGTTCGCTACAGAAATTCTAGTTTCCCACAAAAACCCTAGATAATCACCATAAATCATTACCCAAAACACTGTAGGATTGAGAACATCACACAGCACATACTAATGACATGGAGGGAACCGCTCCCTACACCTCAAGTAAAACAAGAGGCAAGGCAAATGCATCACGTTTCACTCTGAATTCTTTCTTTATGGATCTTCATGAGGCTCCTACTAGGAGTTATAGGAATCTGTAATCCACCCCTCTCTTGCTCTCACCACTCCCCCACCTGTGATTCAGGATTCGGTGAATCATCATCCATTCGGGTTTGATGCCATAACGATAATACTTCTCCTCCATCTTGGCGTACTGAGGGTCTTTGTTTTTCCTTTTCTCACTCTTGCCGTCCTCATCCCCGGAGCCATAGTCGAAGGCCGGGGGCTCGTCCATGTCGTTCTTTCTTTGGTAGTTGCGGTACATCACGGTGTGGTAGAGCTCCAGCTGCACCAAGAGAGAGCAACAAACCGGGGTGATGGTTACGTGTCAACAGCCCCCACCCGTCAAAACGGGTCATAGGCGTGCCAGGCCCAGCCCCGGACAACACCACATGCAGCCCCCTGCTCACCAGCCTCGCTGCATCTTACCTGCAGCTCCTTGACCCAGGAGCAGTGCCAGTAGGAGAGTCCTGCCCACTTCACAAAGAACTCCCTCTCAGGGATCCCCTCCAGGGACTTTGGTGGAGGGACAGTCAACTCCAAGTCAGGCGAAGGAAGCACGGACATGAAGGGGGCCGGGGGCTCTCTCCACACCCAGTGCAGGATGCGTTGGACTTTGCCTTTTAAAGGAGGGCACTGAGAACAAAAGAGGGTAAAAATAACAAACACGCACAGGCTCATGGTTTAAAATGGACCCTGTCAGCCCCACACAGCACTTCCCCCTTCCTCTCCCTCAGCAGCACAGCCCTGAAACATGAGAGAAAGACCAAGCCATCACTACCAAGCCCTTGGCTTTTCAATGGCTGAACACCAGCCCTGGGCCTGGCCTGAGCTCTGGGCTTGGCAGTGGAGTCCACTAGGGGGCAAAGAGGGCTGCTTTGAAGGAACACAGCACAGATCCTGCCCAGGCCAACCCGTTTGGGGAGCTTTAAATTCTGCGCCCCAAAATTAAAAATTCTGTCCACGCGATTTGAAAATTCTGCATAATTCTGCATATTTTTATTTGTCAAATTAACACAATATAATCATGCCAGTTTCAATTATTTTGGTAATTTATTTCAAAATACCTGTCAGCAAGTATATAACAATACAGACGACAAAAATGGTTCAGGAAATGTCGCAGGACAGGGACTCCCACTGTCAGCCCTGCGCGCCATGGGGTTTGGGTTGTCAGCCCCGGGCAATCCCGGATGCAGTGGGACTGACAGCCCAAGTTCTGCCATGCACAGAGCTGAAATTTGGGATTTCCATCAAAATTGTAGTGAAAATCACAAATTTTGCAGGGAAAAATAGAATTCTGTGGGGAACATTAATTCTGCGCAAATTCTGTATTGTGTAGCAGTGCAGAATTCCCCCAGGAGAAAGCTGTCCAGGGACGGAGGGCATTGCTGGGGGGAGAAGGAGGTGCACTAATCCTGAGCCCCCACAGGGTCTCCACTTGAGCCTAGGCCACAACTGGAAACTGCTCCCACGGTGGAAAATCCTCAGGCAGGATGAGCAGCAGTAATTTACCTGGCAGTAAATTAGGCCCACACTCAAGGGAACCCATGATCCTGCAACAAACCAGGCAGATTTTAAAGAACCCCAGAACCAGGCCAGTTCCAGGCCTTGCCTGCCACCTCTAACTCAGACTGGACAATCCTGCAAGGAATTGCTGTGCTCTGAGGTCGGAGCAAACAGCTATGTCAATTAAAGCTCTTCTTTACCGGTCAGACAGTAACAAATGAGCGGGAGTGAGAGGAGTGAAACACATGGGGTGCAGTGAGTGGGAGAGTGTCTCCCAGGGCACCTTGAACGAGTGGCACATCCATCCCCTGATTGCATGCATGCTGGAGAAGGATGGCTGTGTTGGAACGGCCACGACGCTGCACACGTTCCAGCTGGGGACAGACTGTGCCATTACAATGGGCTGGGAAGTGTTTCACTATTCCCATGTTTAATTCTCCAGCGCTGCCGTGGGCTCCACAAATCACGCTCACCTGCCACTGCAGCTCACTACCTCTGCTGAGAAGGCGCCTCCAAGCAGGAGATGCATCAAATGGGACCTGACACCTAATCTAAAAAGCTGCAGGGAAATAACCGGTCATCTGCATAGGGCAGCGAGTCTGTGCAGGGAACGGAGTCTTCCAGAGACACTGCAGGCCCTGGAGACGGCCAGGGAGGACAACAGTAAGACTCCTCAGAGCGGGAGGTGAGGGGCGCGATGTCAGGCCCATCAGAAAAGGGGATGGAGGAGGGCTTCGGGTGTTGGCCCATTAGAGGGGGGAGTGAGGGAGGGGTAGGATCAGAGCCCATCAGAGAGGGGCATGTCTACCCTGACTAGTACCAGCTCTGAACCCCTCAGGCCAAGCTCAGCCCCACTCCTTGCCCGGGAGGAAGCGAGAGTGGGGACGGCAGGACAAATGCTGGTAACACTCACTGTACAGCGAGGGCAGAGCCATTCACCGTTTGGTATTTCCGGCAGAGGCGGGTTCAGACAATGCAGGTGATACGAAGATGGGCAGGTGTCACAGCACAGCAGCTCCCCTCCATCCTTACACACGCGGCAAAACTCCATGTGGTCATCCTCCTCCTCTTCACCACCCTCCTCTTCCTCCTCCTCCTCTTCCTTCGGCTCCCACTGGATCCCTTCCTTCTCCTAGGGAAGATGGGTCAGGCGAGCGCTGAGGATTTACCCAGGTGGCCCATCCAATGGACCAGGGATGTCTAACATGGGTCCAAACAGATGTGGGCTCTTTCCCCTGGGGACTGAGTTCTCAAACTTCAGCACCTGAACATTCAGCTGCGAGGGCTCCGGTTTGGGCAGGCAACTGCCTGAGGAGGCCGAGAAGCTAAATTAGACCTGCCAAGATTTAGATGCATGAATCCTGGGAGTCAAGGCCATTTCCAACCTGAATCTTAGCTCTGGTAAGCCACTCCTCTGGCAAATATGGCAACTAAGTTTTCCCACAGACATAATTCCTGCCACTGTGGTCCAGGACAGGGCTTTAGAGCCGATGATCACACAGCAACAGCTAAAAAACAAAGGCTCTTTTTGGATTTGGATAATTCCACGTGCCATGAGTGGGCTGGACAAATCCCTGAGCCCTGCTCTCTGCAGAAGAACAGCCCCAATAGTGTTAGTGCTCCCATCTATCTTCTAAACTGATTTTTGGCAGCAAAGTTACCCCGTTTCACGCCAACCCTAAAGTTACTCACGCAGTGCGGGCAGCTCCACTTGCCCTCCGGTGCTTTCTCCAGCTCGGGGTCCAGGCAGACGAGGTGATAGGCACGAGGACAAGTGTCACACAGGATGATCTCCCCGCCCTGCTGGCAGACTTCGCAGTAATCCTGGTGGTCGGTTTCGTACCCATCCCCTTCTTCGACTAAGAACAAGGGACACACGGGACAGTCAGAGAAGCAGCTGCCATCACATGCTTTCCCAGGAGGAAACAACACAATTTCTCTTGTAAAAGGATTCATTATATTTAAGGAAACAAAGAGAACATTCCACCTTAGTCCCCATCTATTACATTCCCCTACCTCTCTGTCCCTCAGCATCAGTTTATCTGGGTCTTTGCACACAGCATCATCTCACCTCTGTCTCTCTTTCTCTCTCCACACTGTATCATCCTTTGGTTCCTTCAGGCTCTCAATGGAGAATGCCAGAACCTGGAGAGGTTGCAAGGGAGGCCAGTCAGAGAAACCTCCGCAGATACCATCACCATCAACTGCAAATGTACCATGCAACAATAACACAGCCGAGAAGGACTCTTCCTCTTTGGACTACTCTGGTCTCCCTGCGTACTCGCTAGAATCAGAGGCAGGTGCTCATCCAACCTGGTAGCGCAGGGGACAAGGAAGGGAAGGAGGGCTCTAGGGTTAAGGCACTTGACTAGGACTCAGGAGAGCTGGGTTCAATTCCCAGTTCTGCCACAGCCTCCCTGAGTGACCTTGGACAAGTCACTCAATCTCTCTGTGCGCCATCTGCTCCCTCTGTAAAATGAGAATGAGCCTTCCTTCTTCCCACCCTTTGTCAGTCCTGTCTATTAAGACTGTAAGCTTCTTGGGGCAGAGTCTGTCTCTCTCTCTCTACGTATTTGTACAGCACCTAGCACATGGGGGCCCCATCTCAGTGCCTCCGTGCACTGCTGCAACATGAACAACAAACAAAAAGACTAAACAGATTTCATCTTCATGTAGAGGACTGATTCGCAGCCTGACAGCCAGTCCCAGTCTTCATGAGCTCAGCTCTCAGAGGTTTAAGATGTAAAACCCAGAGAATTAGGACTATGCATTGCAGCAGTGAGACAGTCTGATTTCCTATCCCAGCAGAAGATTCCAGCCCCCACATCCAGAAGCTGCCCTTGATTTTTCAGAAGTACAACCTGAGGGTGAAGATAAGAAGCTACAGGATATTTGGAATTTCTGGATCTGAAATATCTCGTGCTGAGCAAGGACGGAAGATGAAAAGAAAAGGATCTTTTTTGTAGCACTACAAGAGTGAATGACTGCCCAAGCTGAGAACACAGCGGGGCCAGTTCTGCCATGGAGCAGATGGCCGTGCTGAGCCAGCAACAACTGGGAGGAGCCACGCGGCTGCAGTTAATGTAAGTCCAAGGGAAGGGGGGGGACAAGTAGTACACTTCGTTCCTGAAGTCCTTCGGAGGTGGAAAGAGAAGCTGCAGAGCTGGTGCCCATGGAACACTTGTGGGCAGTTCAGTCCAAAGGGACCTTTATGGATTTTCTCAGTAGCAATGAAGCAGAGAAAGGTGTTGTTAAAAAAAAAAGCAATGGTATCCAAAAAAGATATATACATATGATCCAGTACAGCAACTCAGATACCCTGCTGGGTGCCTTTTCCTGCTGCTTGCATGCATTTCTTATCCCAGGTCATCTCCACGAGGCTGAATTAATCGTGTGCCTTGTGAACTACTGTGGCATTTAAGACAGGCCAAAAAACCCTAATTTCTTTCACATCTTCATGCTCAGATGCGGCACAAATGCCAGCTAGACACCTTGGCCTACATCGCTGGCCACATTGTAAGGCTAAATGTATTGGTGGTGTGTTCCTGCAAATACCGTTCTCCATGGGAGGCAAAGAATGCCAGGCCACCAGGCAGGGCTCTCCCTCCAAAGCAAGCTGTGCTGGGACTGCAAGGCAGCGCTTAAAGAACGGGAGCTGCTCACACCCCTTGCTAGACACAAGCCTGCAATGGCAGTTAGCTTTGGATGTGAATGACGGTGCCCCTCGCCCCCACACGCTGAGTCAGTGTCAGATGCTGCAATGGAAGCTCCCACACAGGGTTCCAGGGACCAGAAAAGCACATATCAAAGCAGGAAATCCAAACAGAACAGGAGCGGAGTACAAAGAAATGGCCTACTCCTCTTTTTCTTTCTCCTCCTCTTCCCTCGCTTCCCCAAGCCTGCCGAGCATTCAGAGCGCACCGAAGAGCTGTTGATGCTGGCGCTGTCAAAGTCAGATTCCTCCCGCTCCTCCTCTTCACTCTGCAAGGGAAATCAAACCACACAGAGGCAAAGCATTGGCTGCTAGTCCCCCACTGCCAAAGGGCCGCTCCTTACAGCAGGAGGAACTGTCGTAGAGCTGAGCGAATCCACAAGAACACAGCCCATTGAGTGAGCTCCTCAGGGTGGAGACCCACTGAGGGCGAGCGATAAAGCTTGCATGTTAATTGATTAGTTTATGGATAGGCCACATGCAGACTGATAAGGCTCCCAGTACCATATGCAGAGGTTATGTGAGTGTGTCAAAGTAAATCTTATGCATTAAATCAATCCCTCAGACTCACAATCGATCCAAATGGGTCTGGATTATATCTGGAGCCTGCAGGACAATTCTCTCTCCCCTTCAGCTCTGCAGAGAGGCTGCCATGCTGATTCACTGGCACCTCTAGCAAGCACTGAAGGGAGCAGACAGATTAAGATCCCAAATCACTGAAAGGCTAAGTGCAGATTTAAAGTGTGCAAATCAATACCTCTAAATAAGGCGACAATCCGATTCCTCCACCACTTACCTGACAGAGCTGGATGCTGGGTTGCTGTCTCTGACAATACCTTCAAAAATGCAGAGATTGCATTCCACAACTAGCCAGGGGGCATTCTGGGAAGGCTCAGGTTCCCCTGAGCATCGGGTATTGGCCAGAGGCAGGACACTGGACCAATGATCTGATCTAACACATCAACGGTTAGGGCCACTCCCTGCACCCCAATCGATGCCGACAGTCTCAATGGAGTCAATGACACAACTTGACTGAGTGGGGCTGACAGCAACAGGCAACTACACAGCTAGTTTAGTTTAGTGTTTCAGCAGAAATGCAGCATCCTCAACCCAGTGCTTGGCAGGTAAAGAGCCTTTTGCTTGCTCCCTTTAAAAGCAGCTCCACAAGAGCCAGTGTTTTAGCACAAGTCAGATTACCTGGACCACAAACTGAACTGAATCACTACCCCTCCCCCCGGAGCTTTGCGTATCGGACACAATGAGGTCCCAGAATTCCAGGCCCTCCACCCCCCCCAATAGCCCCTGACAGGAAAAGCACTAAACAGGTTAGTTTATATCTAACCAGTGTGTGTCTGTTAAAGTGAGGGAGAGCAGGGCTGGCCGAGGCAGCAAAGCTACCACATCCTCTGCTCAAAGCATCCTCTCCCTCGCTTCCTGGCTGCACTACCTCTCTATGACCGATAGGGTGAGGGCTCCCTCTGTTGTTTCACTCTGCTATAAGTCCGGCATGCACACACGCACACACACTCCCTACTTAGTTGATTTTTTTTTTTTTTTTTTGCAAATAGTTAAATGAGCAAAAACATATGCTGACATCATACCTAAAATTAATATGTCTAAATTCTCATCCTGGACCCTAAATCCATCTCCCCAAAGCTTTGATTTACACACACACACACACACACACACACACTCCCTATGCAGTCCTCTAACTAAATGTGGGAGCAATTCTAAGCTTTTAGCATCACTTGAAAATGTGAATGCACAAATCTAGGACCCACTTTTGAAAATCTGCCACATATTCATATGCTTATGACTGAAAGCTACTGCAGTGGACTGGTTCAAAATGCTCCTTTCACTTCAACCTCTGTTGCACAAAAGTAATTTACGAATTGGTTATATTAAGTGCAATGGAGCCAGAGGGTTAGTGAACTCCAATAAGGCTGAATTAATGGGATTCTGATCAATACTATCAAGACCTACAGGAGTTCTGTCCTTATTCAATAGTTATTTACAAGATTTATTCTTCTTTAAAATACTCTGCATACATTTGATATTCATACACTGCCAAGTGCACAGCATGCAAATTGTATTACAGTCTTTTTTGGCCATGCATTTATTCCTATGGTCTTCTACTCCAGGACTTGTGCTGGAAAATCCCAGATGCGATTAGACAAGCTCCGGTAATATAATTAAAGCCTTTGATAATTCTCTTTGACACACATTCAGCACGAGGGCAGGCCCTACAGAGTTTATTTACAAATGAAATCTGAAATTATGTTATCACTGACCTCCTCCCAGCCAAGTATTAAAACCAACTCTATTTTAGTGGAAGACATTCCCAAACATGCCATCTCTAGGAACGTGAGCCTGGATGCAGTTCTCTTCCACAGGGCAGAATGCCCACTAAGCAGAGATTTGTTTCTAACAAAGAAACACAAATGAGATTTTAAAATGTCCTTGGCCAGGCCCAAGTGCTGGACAGCACTTCCCCAGCTGCAGGAAGCTTGGTGCTCCCAATGCATGAAATGCAGCCCAGCCCCAAATAAATTCCACTGGAGTCCTTGGTGCTGGCCCCTCTGCACAGGAGTGAATTTCCCCTGGTGTGAAATGGGTTGATGGCCACAGCCCAGTCGTGTGGGACAAGTATCCACATCCAACACCCACCAGTGCAACTGGCTCAAATTGTCTCCCTTGTTGGCAGTGAGAGGTCAAAACCAAATGTGCCAAAGAGACCGAATGCCCTTCTCCTATCCATGAATGGGGCTTCAGGCAGGATAAGGAACACAGGGGAAGGAAGATTGCCCTGCCACTGGAGGGCATATCCTTGGGGGAAAACAGAGGATTTCAATCCCCGGGGCTGCCAGCCCAGCCCCTTCCACTGGCACCAACATTCACTGTTTAGAAACGGAGAGTACTTACTGAAGAGCCTTTTTTCCTTTTGTTGGCGATTCCTCCAAACCGGAATTTCAGGCCTGCCATCTTTTTCCCCTTCCCCTTTTTCTTCGCATCTTTGGTGCCCTTGATTTTCTTCCGCACACCTGGACCTAAATGAACAGAAAGATTTTCTTGGCGTTCTAGTGATGGACACCTTCATTTCTACATTCCCCCAAAATCCTATCGCTCCTAATACACCTTTCTTCAAGTACTTTCTGAGCACTTGTAACACTGAGCGCTTGTAACACTGCCTGTGTAACATTCCAGCTAATCCCATTGTGTTCCCCCACCACGGAATCCACACAGAGGATAAGCGCCTAATACCATTGCCTGTTGACAGAGTGACTCTGTTAGTGAAAGAGACGAAGGCCGGTGCTTTGGTGCTGCAAGTCCCCTGTTCAGTGCCGGGAGAGAACCAAGGCTCTACATTTTTACTTTCCTTCCTATTTGAAAATGATGCGACACGCACATTTCTCCCTGAACTTTTAAAAATGCAAGAGAAGAGCAATGAGAGCAGCACGTCTCCTTCCCCAAAGGTACTTCTTTCCCCTGTACTCCTGGCTCTCTGTGGCGCCCCTCTTGCTCAGCAGTGAGAGCCCTAAGCAAATGCTGAGGAGTGGCCAGCTGCATCAGTTATAAACCTGACCATTCATATTCAATGGCTTTGCATTTGAGGGAAGGGTGCAGCCTGCCACAAAGGGCCCAGGAAAGGGACAGCAGCTCAGAGACTGCAGAGATGGGTGCAAATAATCAACCTCCACGGGTGTGACTAGGGCAACAGACAACAGCTTCCACCAATCCTCCCACAAGATCAGCCAAATGGACTGAGGGATGCTGCACTAAAGCTCTGGGAAAGGAAAATGGTTGCAAACAGCACCGACCCTCTTGGGCTACTCCTTTCAAAGCTCTCGAGGCGTCAGGAATTGATTGCTGCATAATTGGAACAGAAACTTCATGGAGAGAAACGCTGTAGGAACAAAGGGAGATTCTTCTCCCCCTGCTTCTTCCCCAATTTTTTCCCCAATGATTCATGAAGCTCTTTCTGAATGCAGAGGGAAGCTTCCCATCTGTGCCGTCAGGAGCAGGAAAACATTAATAGTAATAGACTCATTTCAATAAAAATGAGACTATTTCTGTAGAAGCTGCTGCAGATTAACATGGTCAGCTCTGTGCTTGCAAATGGAGTTTGAAGGCAGTGCCTTCCACCTGCCTGCTAGAAAATCAAATACCTTATTTTGACAAAGAATTGTAATCTTTTCTATCGTAGTCTCTTGACTGTTCTTGAGCGTTCTAGGGAGGTCCATACAGAATGCACCTGCTGGACTGCTGAATGGTAGAGAGGCATACAGAGAGAACATTTATGCTATGCCCATGTCCTGCCCTGCAGCCTAACCTGCACCAACCTTTCCATTCCATTTGAGTTTCCTCCAACATATCTTCCAACACCCCTCAGTCCTGACCTTGCTGACCTGCAAATTCACTCCAGCTTGAAAAGTGCACTTTTCAGGAGGTTGTGAATTTCATTAGCGAGTATTTATAAAGCTCTTTGATATCCTTTGAGATACAGGTATCACATTAAGAAATATGATGATGATTGCTTTATTTAAAATACATACAAATTTACTGATAAACAATCTTCCATGGTTCTGCTAATGTGCTCTGTCATTATATAAGGAATCACAGTTCATCTGTGACATTTATTGTAGAAAACAAATACAAACTATAGTCACAAACATACAGGTTTCCTCATAGTGCAATTTCCAGCTTTTTATCCCCCTTGCTTTCCAGGCATCACACCCTGTCTGGAACTAGCTGGACAGCACATAGACACAGAGTGGCTAAATAATATATTTCAAGTAAATGTATCATTTATCATTGCACGATCGACTCACGCCATCTGGTTAGCCATTCATTCCTGCCTGGCACGTTACCTTTGCCCTCCTTGGTTTTAGCTTTCCTGATGGTCATGGGTGGAGCAGACTGCTGAGGGCTGACAGAAAGCTGGGGTGCAACGGTGACTGTTTCCACAGCTGCCGCCACCGCAGCTGCCGCCGCCGCCGCCGAGCTGCCCTTGAATGGGTTGTTGGCGCTGAACTCTCGCCATTTAGCACCAAGCACTGTCATCATCTTAGACATGGGGATTTTAGGATTCTTCTTGGCAATTAGAGGCCTGCAGGATGGGGAGGAAAAACCATCAGTCAACAGGCCTCTCTGCTGTCTGATTGTTTTGATTCATCACACACTGGGGAAAAGCATAACGTGAACTAGTGGCCAATGCTTGACAGCAGCTGATTGTGAGGAGTCATTGGCACCAGAGGCACTGAAAACAGTAGAAATCAAAACTGCTCTAGCAAGGAAAGAGATTCAGTGGCTTTCTGTTTTGCAAAAAATGTTTGCTGGTTTTCAACCAGCTTAAAGAGTAGCTGGAGGGGAAAAGAAAAAATTCACAATTTTCACAATAAATTTTCACCAAAAAAAAAAAAAAAATCGGGCAAACTTCTCTTTTGTGAAAACATGTCTGCATTTTCCAACCAGTCGTGCAATGAAACCCCTTGGAAACCAGTGTCCTGAAGAACTCTTCTAGGATACATGTGATGAAGCACCAAAGGGATATATGATGCAGTAGGGCATCAAACTTAAACGGGCAAAGACAGTGCTTTGGAGCCAGGGATAATTTATTAATATGTAGCATCATGGCACGACACTACATCATTTCTGTGCTGCAAAATATAGCATCTGACCTTATTCCCAAAGCAAAGAGTATCCTCCTGGGGTCAAATTGTCCTTGTGCAAGAGTAGAACCCCACTTGGTATAAATTCATAGTCACTGCAGAGATTGTAGTCCAGATCCTGCATGTGATGACCAGCTGATTTTGCAGTCTGGCAGAATGACAGTAATCTGGACATGATTTATTCTATGTTGTGAGAAATTAGCATTCTAATGCCCTGGTTTATTCAACTCACTTGGGTAGTAACCGATGCTTAATTTGTGCCAGGGCTAAGCTCTGGCACCTCTAGGCTTGGCCGTTCATAGCCCCAGGACCGCTGGGCTTGCTGCAGCAGTTATGAATCCAAAAAAATTACTTGAGGCCCGGCTCCTCTTTCATTCCCAATTAAGCCCTGGTATTAACCAAGTACAAACCACTCTATAGATCCCCATCCACACGTACAGTGAGCCACCTTTCTGTCTCCTACCTGAGAAACTGACTGAAAGCCTTGTAATTAGTCAGAGTATGGTAATCTTCTTCTGAGAAAATATAATCCACATCATCCAGGCCCCATTCCTCCATTAGCTGTGCTGAGCTCTTGGGCCCCTATGGATTTACAAAGAGATACATTTAATGCAAATGACTGAGGTGGTACGAATGAGCAGTGCATGGCCAGGCCTGTTCTATACTGCACGCCAACTGCTTTTCCTAGACATCAACAACATGGGGATTTGTTTCTGTACATTAAAAGACAGAGTGCGCACAAGTGCTTAGCAAACAAATACACTACCTAGCTGCAAAACAATACAGTGCCTTTTCTAACCTCGCAACACAGTGTGAAGTCTCCACAGGTTTGATGTCACTGAGAAATGTAATTTGTGGGCACATCAAATGCATAAATAGGAACTGCACCAAGACCTGGGTCCACGCCTGTGACTCCTGAGTCCTGGGTGCTGCAGCTTTTCTGCATCTTGGGGAGGGATGAACGTGGTATTACAGGATTTCTTTGTTTGAAAAGCAAAGGCTCTTTTAATGTCAGTGTCAGCGGAGTCAGAGTCATCACTTGTCTGCTTTTTCAAAGAACCAGATAAATAAATTAAACATAACTCTCAGTGGCACGATTGTGCAGCATAGACTTTCAAAGAGCAGCTAAGAGCCAAAATAATAGAGAAGTACAGGGGACTGGGGCTGGTTGAAGAAACTCGGATGGAATCATTTTCCCCCAGACTATACAGTGCCATTGAAAATGCCAAATGCCAAAATGCTCTGTGAAATCAGGTCCATTTCACTGGAATCTTATTTTGGAAAATCACCAGGGGGGAAAGTTCCGACAGTGTTGAAATGTCCCGTTTTGACATTGTCAGAACAAAACACTTCTGTTTTGAAACAGCTTTCCCTGTGAATTTTATTTTGTAATCGAATACAGTATACTACATTTTAAAAATTCCAAACTGAAAAGAAATGTTTCAATTGACCCAAAACAAAAAGTCATAATTTTTCTTTGGAGAATTTCAAAATTTTAGCTTTTGCTCCAATTCAGAATGAAACCAAATCCCCAAATGGTTTGTGAAACAGAATTTCCTCCTCCACACAGTTCTCCTGAGCATCTGTTCTGCCAAGATGCTGCGTGCCCTCCACTCCTCTGGGAGCCCGTGGGAATGAGAGCACTCCGCTTCTTGCAGGACCGAACCCCAGATTAGAGAGAGGGGCAGAGACTGAAAAGAAACTCCTCCTGAGTAAATGCAGGATAGAGCGCCTGATAGAAAACAACAAGCTCTCTGAAGTGAATGTCCTACCACAGCCCATTCTCGCATGCAGAGAGAGTAACAGTGAGTTGTCACAAGGTTCCCATTCTCAGAAACAACTCGACTTGTGGAGTGCGAGTTCCTGGACAAGCTAATCTTAGGTACCTTTAAACCTCCTTCCTCATTATCATCCTCCTCTTCATCTTTCTTCTTCCGTTTGGCTTTTTTCTCTTTCTTTTCTTTGAGCTTTTTCTTCTTCTTTTTGTTGGGCGAATAGTCACTCCCTTCACTCTCAGATTTCTCTTCCAGTTCCTCTTCATTTTCAGATATTTCATCATTACTCCCCTAAAACAGGAAGAGACAGTGAAGGAAGGGCCAGGTTCTCCCCTCTTCAGTTTCCTTGCACAAACCCCTCCGGTCACTTGCCAGATTCAGTTATTCCTATTTGTTAATATTACATTAATAAAAACTCCAGCCACAGTACATTTGGATAGCGACATACTAGCAGTAGCCAAGGAAACACCACTGCTACCTGGCCTAATCTGGGAGCTATAAGAAGGGTCTCACTGTAGGAGACACAAGCAGAAACATCCTTGTTTTCCACTCATAATTTTGTTGCAGGGGAAGGACAGTCGTCTGGTTAAGGCTCTGGACCAGGACTCAGCAGATGTGCTATTATAATAATGCAGACAGAAGACCAGTAGCAGAGTGGGAGCAATATAATTTATTGCACCGAATGCAGCATGTGTGATTACCTTCCTTGTGGGCAGGGGACATGTGTATGCATTAGGTGCAAGCAACTCCTGGCCCTCAGAGGCTGAGTACAGGCTCTTGAGACCAGAATGGCTGAATTGTGGAGCTAAGGGAGGCAGAGACTTTCCTGGACACCACTGAATGGTCCCACCTCAGTCTGACAGCCTCTGTGCCGTGGAGGAAAATGAAAGACTTGGGGAAGGAGAACTTCAAGTTGGAGAAGAGGAAAACAATCCCATGGTTGGGACCCTCCTTCCAGGTGATGTCATGGGATCCGCTCACACTGAGGATGCCCCTCCAGAGGAGGGGAACCCTGTTACTGTGAAGAGACAAGTAATAGCAATAGGGGGGTTCATTTATTAGAAATATAAATAGCTGGGTTTGTGATGACTGGGAGAACTGCATGGTGAATTGCCTGCCGGGAGTGAAAGCCGCGGACCGCTCGAGACATCTAAATAGACTGACACGCAGGGCTGGGGAGAAGCCAGTGTTCGTGGTATATGTGGGTACCAGTGACATAACAAAAGGTAGGAGAGAGGTCCTGAAGGCTAAATTTAGGCTACTAGACATGAAAGTAAAGTCCAGGACCTCCATGTTAGCATTCTCTGAAATGCTTCCAGTTCTACCCACAGAGTCAAACAGGCAGAACTGTAGGGTCTCCATGCCTGCATGAGATGATGGTGTTTGGAGGAGGGATTTAGATTTTTAGGAATTAGGCAACCTTTTGGTAAAGAAGGAGCCTACACAGGAAGGCTGGGCTCCACCAAACCAAAATGGAACCAGGCTGCTGGCATGTAAAATTAAACAGCTCGTCGTACTGGAGTTTTTAAAATACGGATTGGGGGAAAGCCCACCAGAGTGAAGCAGTACAAGGTTTAGACAGACATATCCCTCAGGGGAGGATTTATTAAAGGGGATACTCTATATCCTAGTAAAGAGGAAAGGATAGAAGTTGATAAAGTACAGGTAGGAACTGAAGAGAAACAGTCAAACAAAAAGAGTCTCATTCAATTACATCTCTTGAAGGCAGACAACTAAATATTGACAAATGTTGAGTACTTGTATACAAATGTTAGAAGTCTAAATACTACCATAGGTGAACCTGAGTGCCTGATATTAAATGAGAATATTGATATAAGAGGCATCACAGAAGCTCCATGGAATGATGATAATCAATGGGACACGGTAACACCAGGGTACAAGATATACAAGAATGACAGAGCAAGTTGCTCTGGTGGGGGAGTGGCACTATATGTGAAAGAAAGCATAGAGATAAATACAGTAAAAATTGTAAATGAATCAAACTGTACCACAGAATCTCTATGGATAAAAATGCAATGCTTGAATAAGAGGATAGCAGTAGGAATATAGTACTGACCACCTGACCAGGATGGTGATGGGGATTGTGAAATGCTTGGGCATATTACAGAGTGTACAAAAACTGAAAGCCCCAGTAATAATGGGGCATTTCAACTATCTCCATATTGACTGGGAGCATGTCACCTCAGGATGGGATGCGGAGAAAAAATTTCTAGACACTATTAATGACTGCTTTTTGCAGCAGTGAGTCTTGGACCCCAGCAGGGCAGAGGCCATTCTTGATTTAATCTAAGTGGTGCATAAGATCTGGCCCAAGAGATGGATAAAGCTGAACTGCTCAGTAATAGCAACCATAATGAAATTAAATGTAACATCCTTGCAGGAGGAAAGTACCTGAGAAACCCACCACGATAGCAATTCACTTCAAAAAGGGGACTACACAAAAATGAGGAGGCTAGTTAAGTGGAAATTAAAAGGAACAGTTACAAGAGTGAAATGCCTGCAAACTGCATGGAAACATTTTTAAAGCACCACAAAAGATGCTAAAATTAAATGTACAACCCAAATTTAAAAAAAAAAAAAAAAAAAAAAGAGCACCAAAAAATGCCACCATAGCTAAACAATTCAGTAAAAGATGCAGTTAGAGACAAAAAAAAAATCCTTTAAAAATTGGAAGTCAAATCCTACTGAAGAAAATAGAAAGAAGCATAAACTCTAGCAAATCAAGTGTAGAAGAATAACTAGGCAGGCCAAAAACGAATTTGAAGAACTAGCAAAAGACTCAAAAAATTAATAGGAAAAAAATTTTTAGGTACATCACAAGCAGGAAGACAGCCAGAAAATCAGTGGGGCCATTCGACAAACAAGGTACTAAAGGAGCACTCCGAGAAGATAAAGCCATTGCATAGAAGCTAAATGAATCCACAGCAGTCTTCACAGCAGAGGTGATTCCCACACCTGAGCCATTCTTTTTACATGGTAAATCTGAGGAGTCTGAGGAACTGTTCCTGACTGAGGAACTGTTCCTGACTGTCAATACAGGAGGTTTTGGAACAAACTGAGAAATTAAATAGTAATAAGTCATCAAGACCAGATGGAAGTCACCCAAGAGTACTAAAGCAACAAAAATATGAAACTGCTGGATTACTAACCGTGGTAGGTAACCTATCACTTAAATCACTTAAATCAGCCTCCGTATCAGATGACTCGCAGATAGCAAATGTCACTTCAATTATTTAAAGTGATCCTGGCATCTACAAGGTGGTAAGCCTAACTTCAGTACCAAGCAAACTGATTGAAACTATAGTAAAGAACAGAATGATTAGACATGTAAATGAACACAATAGGTTGGGGAAGTGTCAACACAGCTTTTGTAACGGGAATTTGTGGCCTCACCAATCTACTAGAATTCTTTGAGGGCATGAGCAAACATATGGACAAGGGTGATCCAGTGAATATAGGGTAGTTGGACTTTCAGAAAGTCTTTGACAAGGTCCCTCACCAAAGGCTCTTAAGCAAAGCAGGCAGTCATGGAATAAGAGGGAAGGTTCTTTCAAGGATCAGTAAGAGGAAACAAAGGATAGGAATAAATGGACAGTTTTCACAGTGGAGAGAGGTAAATAGCCAGGTCGCACAAGGAACTTGTACTGGGACAAGTGCTGTTCTACATATTCATAAGCAATCTGGAAAACGGGATAAATAGTGAGGTGACAGTTTGCTGATGACACAAAATTACACAAGACGGTTAAGTCCAAAACTGACTGAGAAGAGTGACAAAGGGATCTCACAGAACTGGGTGACTGGGCAAGAAAATGGCAGACAAAATTCAATCTTGATAAATACACCATAATGCACATTGGAAAACATAATCCCAAGCATACATACAAAATGATGCAGTCTAAATTAGCTGTTACCACTCAGGAAAGAATCTTGGAGTCACTGTAGATGGTTCTCTGAAAACATCCACTCAATGAGCAGCAGCAGAAGAGCTAACAGAATGTTAGGAGCCATTAGAAAAAGGAGAGATAATAAACCAGAAAACATCACAATGCTACTCTATAAATCCATGGTAAACCCACACCATGAATACTGCATTCAGTTCTGATCACCCCATTTCAAAAAAGATATATTAGAATTGGAAAAAGTACAGAAAAGGGCAACAAAAATCATTAGGGGTATGTAACAGCTTCCATGTGAGGCAAGATTAAAAAGTCTGAGACTGCTCAGTTTAGCATAGAGATGACAAAGGGGGGATATGATGGAGGTCTATAAAATCATGAATGGTGTGGAGAAAGCAAATAAGGAAGTGCTAGTTACCCCTTCACATATAACCAGGGTCACCCAATTAAATTAGTAGGTAGCAGGTTTACAATAAACATAAGAAAGTACTTCACATAATACACAATCTGTGGAACTCATTGCCAGGGAATGTTGTGAAGATTAAAAGTATAAAGATTCAAAAAAGAATTAGATAAATTCATGGAGAATAGGTCAACCCCACGCTCTGGGTATCCCTAAATCTCTGACTGCCATAAGCTAGGACTGACAACAGGAGATGGATCACTTGATAATTACCCTGTTCTGTTCATTCCCAGTGAAGCATCTGGCACCAGCCACTGTCAAAAGACAGGATATTGGGCTGGTCTGACCTTGTCTAGTCATTCTTATGTTCTGATATCCATTCCCAGTTCTGCCACAGGCTCCCTGTGTGACCTTGTGTCTCAGATTCCCATCTGTAAAATGGAGACAAGAATACCTACCTACATCACAGGCATGTATGGGAGTATAAATGCACCAACATGTGCGAAATGCTCAGAACCTACAATGGTGAGCACCATAGAAAAGCCTATAAATAAATAAAATGGAAAATAATGCAACACAGACGACATACATTTGGAAAAAGCTGTCTTGTCCAATGTATCTGTAAATGGTACATCATGCTCTTACTGCACCATCAGTGCTGCACCGTGTGTGTAGCAGGGATGTTTGGCCCTAATTATGTAAAGGGATGTTTGTTCTGCCTATCCCTTCTGATGAGTATATACGTATTTTCACAAAATCATCCAGGAACTACTGCAATGTAGCACCCAGGTACTGTTTTGGTGGGTGGATAGTATAAAACAAACAGATAGCAATGGATGCTAAATTAATCTATCTATTAAAAAACTGAATGAGATGTTAAATAAAACAACAGATCCTACCATTGACATATGCTATGTCATAGAGAGAGACAACTAACTGCTTTTCTAAAAGATCTTAAATTTCTGAGTTCGGCAACATCTCTGATTGACATCAAACAAGGTAATTTATGGATTTCTGCCTTGTATTTGTTTATATCTTAGCATAAATAAAACGGCACTCTCATATGGCAACTATGGGAGCTAAGGAAGACAGGATTTCTTTAGTCATGTTACATCGGATAGATTATCAAACACAGATAGTTTGTTTCTCTGCAGCACTGTTATTTGCTGCCGTGACAGCACTCTCTGTCACCCCCCAGGCCACCCTGCCATAGAACAGTTACATCTCACGGTACAGACACGTATGGTTTGTACTTTATTCTCCTCTTGACGCCCCACCATGCCCCTTCCCAGGGGTATACAATCCAAACTACTGCAGTGTGGGAGCAACAAGAAAGTATTTCCTTCTATCCATTATTACTTTGGGCAATAAGGTTTCCTATAGCCCCGCTGAGTGGCTAACATATCAGTATCTTCACTTGCTCCTGTTTCTGGCGTGGAGTCTATGGGGCCACGCTTACAGTCCCACGGAACTCAAGGACAGCTCTGCCAGAGAACAGCCATCAGGAGTCAGCACCATGTTGGTGTGCAGATGCTTCTGTTCTGCTTTCACACGTGTTCAGTAAATGCCCCAAGGTGGAATATGAAGAGAGCAGACATATGAAAGAGACAGGCTAGAAAAGAAAACAGCAATAACCAAATAGAGAGAAGGAAAGACAGGAAGGGCAGCAGCCCCACTGGAAGCCTGTAGCCAAAGGCCAAACCCTTTGTGCAACTTTAGTCCTTCCTTGAAAAGGAGAAGGTTAAAAAGAGAGACTGCAAAACCCAAACAATTCCAATCTGATGATGGCCAGCGGAATAAGGGAACAGCCCCTCCAACTCCCCACATTATATTGTAAAATGTTGGCCCTAACCTTTGCTAAGGCAGCAATGTTGTCAACACTCACAATTTTATCACGAGTCTCACGGTATTTGGTGTTTACTCTAAAGCCTCAGCTCCTGGAGTCAACTGACCACATCATAACCTCAGCTCCCGTGTGTGTGTGTGTGTGTGTGTGTGTGTGTGTGTGTGTGTGTGTGTGTGTGTGTGTGTTAAACTTTCTAGCTCTTACATTTGCACAGAAAATCTTGAAAATGTGACCTGAGTAAAGTCTAAAGGCTCAAAAAACAGAAGACAAATAAAAAGAACCCCAAACTTTTATTTTTAAAGTTTCATGATTTTTAAAACAGTAAGGCATCCACATCCTCAAGGGTTGCAGTCCTGAGGGGGAGGGTAGGTGAGGAGGTGTTCACCCCACACTACCCTGAAGGGGTTAAGGTGGCCCAGAAGAGGTCAATTAACCTTCACACTTGCATCTGAAGGGTGGCCCAGGGATTTATAAATGATTAATTGCTGATGAAGCCCAGCTGGGGGAGAAGCTGGGTAAGGTATAAAGCCAGGAAGTTTGCAGCAGAAAGAGGCTGCAGGGACATAGGCTGCAAAGGATTCACTATCAAACTGGAGGGTTGTATCTAGATGGGTTACCACAGGGGTCAAACCTGGATCCATCCAGCACTAGTCAATATTTTCATTAAAATATTTTGAGTTTTTTAATAAAATTTGCAGCGATAACACCAAGCCGGGAGGATAGGATTAGAATTCAAAACAACCTTTACAAACTGGAGAATTGGTCTGAATTCAATGAGAGAAGAGTGCTGGGAAGGAGGAAACCCACGGGGGGGTAATAAGCCCTGGGATCTTAGTCCTGGAAGAAGGGTCAAGTCCAGAGAAGCTGTGCAGAAAGAAAGTCTGAGAAGGCAGGGTAGGAAAAAGCCCAGGGAAACAGCAGCAAAGAGGAGGACTGGGCAGACCTTGTCTGATGATTATAGAAGCCCTGGGCTGAAACCCACTGTGGAGAGAAGGCCTGGGTTCCCCTACCAGCCACTGGGAAGCGTCGCAGGACGTTGAAGGTGCCACCTAGACAGCTGGTCTGGCGAGACTTTGATACTCCGGAAGGGGGGACTTAAACGGTGACCTAGCTGGAGGGCTGAGTCGCAAAGAGAGAGAACTGTGAATTATGGGAAGAGACACCACCGCTGCAACTGAGTGACCATTGGCAGGGCATGCCATATGGGAAGAAAAATGCTATATTCCCACCCTGCCAGGAGCAGGCACTCTTGAAGTAAGTGGACCCTGTCACAAGCCCCCATAAGAGCTAACAGCTGCTGGCTGACCCTTACCTGGCCAAAGGCCTTGAGATCCAGGTCATCTTCTGCACTCGCTAACAGTTCAAAACAGTACATTTGCATTTTTCCATCTGAGGCTGTTTCAGACTAAACAGCGGCAAACAGCTGGGCTTTTAAATAAATCAGTGAGTGAAAAGTTAGGCACCATAAATGAATGAAGGAAAAAGAGGAAGGACAGCTCACAATAACATGGGCCAGATAAGTACTATAGATAGAAGTTAAAATTAATTCCCTGGTGGCTTGAGATTGCACTAAATTACAAATAAAGTTGATTTAACCTTGTTTCTACCAATTCACAATTAAAAATGTAAATCTTACTGACCAACCAACCACTGTTTTTTGATGTGTCAAAAAAACTCCACACACTCTCTGCGAACGTCTTTTCACTGTAGGTTATTTTGCCCTATGTCCCATTTTAATTTTCTAACTGCGCGGATGTTTGAAGGGCACATCCTTGCATATCTGAACATGATGCCAGCCAGCCTGCTAGAACTGTTCACCATCCCCAGTTTATGCGTGTCTCTGTTCCTCCATATTGGAGCATTCACAGCCTAGCTAGCATTGCGGGCCGATGGATTTTCATATTGTAATAAACAAAATCAAAATGTTTTAACACTAGGGAAGCATCCTTGCCCAGTAGCCATTACTGATTTTGGTCCTTCAAGCTTTTAAAACAAAATTGAGCCTTCCTCTTTACCAGTGTTATAAACAGTTATAATTTAGCACCGAATAATTGGGTTGCCATGGTAACTGCTGCAGTACAGGTTGAAATCCCTTCTCTCTCTCTCTGCCTCCCTGTCTGACAAGGACCTTCATCTACATATGTTCAGGTTCAAACTGCAGGCTGGTTATTTTATGTAAATAGATCTTCTCAGGACTTGCTGCATCAATTCTGCCATCGACTCATGATTGAGTATTGCTGACATATACATTCTAAAGAGTTACAACACAGCTGATACACATTAAGGCATGCTACAAATTAATGCATGCAAAATTATGATCGGATAATGCTCCTTTTAAAATTTGGTTTTTGGTGTTTTGTTTTTTAAAAAGCTTTAACAGATGAGGATTGAAGATCCTACCCAAGTGCAGACGTGTGCACTCCATACATATACATAGTATTACACATTCACAATTAATTCTTCTTGCCTACTTATTTACAGGGGGATGTACATTTACCTAGCAGGTATCAATAAAGGAACTTAGGGGAAGAAGCCTCAACTGTCCCATATATCTTTTTGATGCCCAGTAAAAATGTGAAGTCAATGGCAGTCTACCCATTGGTTTTACTGGGCTTTCACTCAAAGCTTCATGACAGCTAGAATCATATGACACTATGTTGTTCTCACAAGGAGTTAATAAAAATTGAATACAACAGACATTTATCAAATTTTCTCTTCTCTTCCTTTTTTGCACCAGGTAGTCAATCAGATAAAATACGTGCTACTCTCTGCAGTTATTTCCTTGTGCCTCTTCTAAATAGTCTCAAACAGGGCATTATTAAAATAAAATAATCAGCTCGGGAGAAAATGTTGTAGATGATTTTTTGCAGAAAAAATTACATCACAAAAGTCTCTCCTCTGCTTAAGGGGGAAAAGATGATGACAGGCTGATGACTTCAGCTGGGCTTTGTGTTGTGTCTATAAAAAGCAAAGAAAGAACATTACTATGACCATAAAAAATTATGTATTTGCTGGACTGTGACTTCTACCCAAAGTCTGTTGGACAATAAAAGGCAGGATTGAATCCATGTTCTTTAAATAAACAGATTGTTAGGCTCCAATCACTTGCAAAAGCATTTTAATGTGCTACCTGTCTAGACAATCTCCTCTTACAGAATGGGGTGGATGACTGGAAGAGAACAGCATCATTTACACTAAGTCTGCCAATGAAAGAGATGTGGAAATTACTAGCTATACTGGGCTTGCATATTTGATACAAGCCTACCTTCCCTTTAAAAAGGGACCAAAAGGATACTGAAATTCACTTGCACACATTTCACTAGTTTAATCTTCATATGCAACTTGAAACTCATCTGCATTTCAGATCAGTGAAACATCAGACAAGGAACACCCTGCAAAGGCAATATGTCCACATGACAAACGTGTATTTTAATAGAGCTATTAGAATTTCCTCAGACTAGAGACCATTACATTGAAAATCCCAATCAGGTTGAGATACCTTGTCATCATCACCTTCCAGCTACTGAATGCAGCCCTCAGAAAGCACTATTGTAAGTAAAATAAATTCAACATGGAGCTTTTCACCTCATATCCAAATCCTGGTTCAAATCCAGCCCAGCAGCAGTCCAAAAAGTCACTTCTGTGACAAAGGTAACCCTATGGGTAATGGGTTGCAGAACTCTACCCAATTTCTAGTTGGTCAGGAAACACATCACACAAAATACTACAGCAATTAGCACAAATTACCCCCTTGCTGGCAACCTCAGCAGAAGGCCAAGATCAGACCGAGCCACAAATGCCTTGAAAGTGTCCCTCCACAGCAGAGCTAAGACACACGGATGTGGAGAAAGGCCTTCTCTTTGCTGGGCTAACTGTTCCCAGTCTGATACACCTTTCACGATCATCACAACAGGGGCTTCAAGATGAACAATGAGGCTGTTTCCCTAAGCCAATGTCAGACTCCAGGAAGCTTGCTCCTTGACCCAATCCTGCAGACAGGTCAGCCCAAGCAGATGCCTACATCCATGCAGAGTCCAAATAAAATCAGCGGGGTTCAGTCTGAGCAAGAGGTCCTGCCCGTATGACTCTGAGTGCAGGACTGTGCCCTAAATCGGAACGCTATTAGAATTCTAGTGGCAGGGAGGATCCGCAGCACAGCATGACGTGTCGCTTTGTAACTTACTAGCCATCCTGCTTCTATCTAATCAGCTGTGTTATACTAATGCAAGAGCTGCTAATTTGTTGTTTGCAAATTCCAGCATAATTTATCAAATGGGAACATGCGAGCAGGTGTAGAAACAAATATATTAATTAATATGATCAATACCAAACAAAGAAACAACCTGCAGAAGCGGATGAGTCTGACGGCATTGTGCCAAGGCACGTGTGTAGAGCAGCCCACGCATCCTTCACTCCAATAGCTCCATGGCACGTTGCTCACTACCTAAAACAATTAAAGCCTCTTGATTTGAGATGTCCTGGCTCCATCTGAGCCTCCTGTCTCTTACATAATAGATAGGACCCATTTCCACTCAGACACTATTGTCTCTTGGCGGCACAGCACTGGGCTCCAGCAATCCTTTCTTTCATTAATAAAATAGGAAACTAGAACCGTGTGAAGCTTGTGATTTTCCAGGTTATCGTATTGACCTTGGAGTGTTATCTTGAACCTGATCTTCAAAGGGTATCAGGAGAAAGTTGCCAGCCAGCCTGGGTCTGATGTGATGAAAAATAATCGCATTGCACAAAACAGGAGGATAGCGATTTTTGCCACTGGTGCAGGCACATGGAAACATTGACATGCAGGAGAGATGGCTCATACTGTCTGCACACTGACAGCTGGTGCTTTAAATATCAACAGCTGGATCTGTGGTTACCTTAGCCTCTAATGTAGAGAGAACAACCATTCTGGCACTTTTATAGCAAACAATTAAATGGCTGGACAAGAGCATTCTCCTCAGAGCCTGACCCTGCCGGCCTGTCCCTGAGCACACATCTTTACCCACCCCTTTTTTGTAAGCCCCCACTTCCCCTGTCGAGATCTTTTCCCTTCCCAGATGTCAATGCTAGAGTTCCATAAGACCATACCACACTCATCCCCTCTGAGGCTGGGTGACGCTGGGGAGCAAAGGCGTCTGCATCCCACCTCCCGCAAGGGGGAGTGTGGAAGTCCAGAGCTCACCCTGTGATCCCGATCACCACCCCAGCCAGGCCATTGCACAAGCTCAGTTTACACTGAAGGGAAAACTGAGAGGACATGCTCCTTTCATCCTGTGCACCAGGCACCAGCCCGGTGTCTGCAGCCAAGTGTATTTATTGTTTGACTGTCCCTCCTGCTCCCCAGATGACATTTCCTGTTTTCCCTAATCGCTCTCAATGTCTCATGCTGAAATGCGAGAGGTGCTTACACCCAATGACCATGGCTTCCTGAGCCGAGGCTGCCTGGGTCCCTCTTACAATACAGCTCAGACCACGGTCAGCCTCCAACTTAACTCCTTCCTCCCTGGTCTGCTACTGCACCCATGTGCTGCCAGCACCCACAGATACTTACAGGAGATTGAAAGGCAGTGGGCATATTTGACAGCCCAGCAGTTGTGTTCTGAGAAACCTGGCACCAGGGCACGCCACCCCAACAGCCCCTGAACATTCAGCAGCAGAGAAGCTGCCTTCTGCCCCACACATTAATGCATGAGGAGAGCACAGCTCCCATCCCAGGGCCTGGTCTTTCATCTGCCGCGTATGCAGAGGCAGCACACTCAGCCCGGGAGCACAGGGGAAGCATCCCACATGGCCAGGAGTGACAGAGGGAGCATCTGTGGTGAAGGAAGGCTGCTGCAGTCTAGGGCTTAGAGAGTAGAGTGGATCCTTTGGGGGCAGCAGGAGGGAGATTCACTGGGACAATAATTCACCAAGAATTTTGGTTTCTTTAAAAAACTCCACAAATCCTTCCAAACGTCAAATCCTGAGAAGCCTGCACACCCTGCCCTGCCCCACTTCTTGCCTGCGAGACACCCCAGCAAAGGGGCATCTGTCCTTTGATACCCTGCCTCCACAGCAACCTCAGAACCATGCTGTTTTCTGCAAACAGCATCACATGGGTTACATTCCAATATGTCACTTTGCATTTCATCCCTAAGAGAGGCAGTCCCTAGATAATGGTATTGGTACAGTATGTGGCACAAAGATTTACTGTCTACCTCTGAGGACATGAGGTGCTGCATTGCAGTGTATGCATCCCTGACAGGAGGGGTTTAATAACCAGATAAGGAGATTATCACATTACATATATTATTATACACAGTGCATTGTCCTGCTGCATGTGGCCTGTCTGATAAACATCGTTTGTAATTATTATCTGATGTGTCTTTAACTGGGATACTATAAATCCCAAACTCATGAATGCAAAATCCTGTTTTACAAATTCTCCATTTCCTATTGGTTCTGCCTTCTTTTAACGCCTCTGTAGGAGAGATGCCAGGAGACACGCTCCTCGCACTTACAACTCACTCCATTTAAAAGGCCTAATTGCCAGCTCAATATCTAATATGTAAAGTGTGGGATATACAATTCAGAATGTGAAGAGTAAGATTATTCACTACCTGTCACACACAGCTCATAAGGACTGGCAATAACATTTATCAGATACATTTCCAGCATTAAAAAGGACATATTAGAATAAAGAAATTTTCAAAACATTGGGGAATAGAAACAGGAAAGTTTAGAACAGCGATTAATGCCCTTGTCTTTCATTGTACAAATCACATAACAAAACCTCGTATTTGGTGACAGAATCTGCAATCACGGCACAACACTAAGGGTACGAATGTAGTAGGCAAGCTTTAAAATGTAACTATCTTGCAAAGGGTCAGCTAGGAAGGAAAGTCTCACCCCTTCCATCCTGTGTGTCTTCTCACTAATTAGTAACTGTTTGTACCATCCTCTCTCTTTGCAATACACCCTCAGAGTGAAAACCTTTAGGACTCAAGAAAAATTAAAGTACTGGCAGAACTAGATCAATGCTTGCTCAAATTAGTACCTGTCTCCAGCTGTGCCTGCGTCTGTAGAAAGATTTAGCTTCCAGTTGAGAAATTAACTAGCCACACCAGGCAGAGCTAATTAAGAGCAGACTAATCAGCTGCCCCTTGCATTCAGAGTGCAGGGCTTGGGTTTTAGAACAGCAAAGACACAAGCTAAGGTCCCTGGGACCCGGCAGGGCAATGAGCCCTTTCTGCAGTCCTTACAGCAAAGCATCTGGAGGAGCAAGCAGTGAGCCCTGAGTTTTGGGAGGTGGACGGGAGGCTAGAAGGCGGCTTCCTGATCTACACGGCTCTGTCCAGAGTCTCAGCAGATCCATTCAGAGGGCCAGGGTCAGCAGTACACTCTGGTTGCTTGGCACTGCTCCAGCAACGCCAAGCAGCCAGAACTCCAGCTTACTGGGCTAGTCAACCCAGAGTTACAAGCCACTCTGCATCACCAGAGTGGGGAACGCAGCCAGCGCACACTGGCAAATCTTGCGCCCTGCCAGTGGCATGAGTACAAAGGGCAGCCAAGAAAGAGTTTATAAAACGATCCCGTTTTAAATTATTTTCTTTGAAAAACAGGAGGTGACAACCTTGGCTCCTCCTCTTGCCCGCCTTCCCTGCCTCCAAAGTGCTTTGCATGAGAAGCTCTGAGCACAGCTTCTTGATCATACAGCGTCCTCCATCCAGCGTGCTCCAGGCTCTGCCAAAGCTTCCTTTAAGGTATCACCCTCCCAAGCAGCCAGACACAGTACCTCAGGGGAGCATACAGGTCTGGTTGCAAAACCACAGCCTCACATCTTCTCCTCTGCTGCTCAGCGCTTCCACAGAGAGGGGTGACTCTATGCCCGCCCTAGCGCCAAACAAACCAGGCTTCTGCCCAGATCTGCTACCCAGAAATCACTCGAGGGGAACGTTCCATGGGGAGAACAAAACGGCCTGGTCCCATTTCAAAGCCAGCCTCCTCCCAGGAACTGAACTCACCAGAAGTGTTCCATCCGAAATAGCCTGAGTAGATTTAATACTGCTTACGGGTATTTTTATAATTCAGTCTCTCTGGATTTCCCCAGTTTAACTCTTTGCTCTCTGGAAACCCACGTTCTGTTTGTTTCTGCCTTTGTTCAGCGGGGTTGACAGATAACTCGTCCCAGCCACTTAGACAGACTAAGCCCATCAATGTCTCAGAAACAAAAAGCCACAAATCTGAACCTAGCATCTTCATGTTGCGGAAGTGATCAACAGCAAAAGAGGGATTAGAGCATCCATGAATCCATCGCCAGAGCTCACCCCAAAAGCAGCGAGCAAGGAGCAGAAGAGAAGAGCGTGCTGGGTAATTCTGCACAGGCACTTCCGCAGCATTCAGACCCATGCAGCACTAGTGGAGCACCAATGGAGGAAGAGACATTTCTGATTTCAGATTTCAACCTTGGGCATGTAAGTTGGAGTGTTTAAATCCACATCGGAGACTCCAGCGTTTAGCGTCAGACATTCCAAGGCCAAAAGGGATCCTGATTATCACCGAGTCTGACCCCTGCCTCACCCAGGCCAGAAAGCATCACCCACTAATGAACCCTTAATAAATAATAACACTCAAAGCCCACTCCAAACACTGGTTAATTGACCTGCACAGACTCTCAGAAGTGGGCCAGTATCATTCTCATCTCACCACTGAGGACATTGAGGTAGAGAAGTTAAGTCATTCGCCCAAAGCCACAGTGAGTCACTGTTCGAGCCAGGATATAAATTACTTAGGTCCTTGGTCCCAGCCAGTCTGCCAGGTTGCTAGATCACTCAGCCTCTCCGGGCACCCAGAGGACTCTCTGCCAATCTGCAGGCTCAGCAGTGCCATCACCGAAGTCAGGCCCCACTGTCACACATCAAACTAGTTTCTTTTATTAAAATACTGAGCTCTTATCTAGCCCTTTTCCATCCATCGACCTCAAACTGCTCCACAAAGCATGCCACTGGCATTATCCCAAACACACAGCCCTATGTGAGAGTGGGAAACGTTACCTCTTTCTTCCGTCTCTTGACTTTGGAAGTCTTGTTTTCTTTCAGCTTTTTGGATTTCTTTTTCTTCTGTGCAGTCACCTGCTCCTCTGGATAAAATTCCTCCAGCCCTTCCAGCACTCCATCCTCTTCTTCTGGAGACAACAAAAAGGGGGAGGAAACGGAGAAGTTACACAGTCGGGTTCCTACCCACATACACACGAAGTACAGGAGTTGGGTTTGGTCCCTTGGCAGAGCACTGGCCAAGCGGCTCCAATCAGTCCATGAGATACATGGACATGTGGCTTTGCTCAGGCTTCTGTTTACTATCTGACTAACGTCCAGCTGTCAACATAGCCTTCCCAAGTTACACTAGCATTAGTAGCTCATCAGGCCAGCACTTAACGAGCTGCTAATGCCTCATGGAGATCTTTAAAAGATAATTCTCCATCAAAGTGTCAGCTCTCATTTCCAGCTTCACTCACCCACTTGTGTACTTGCTGCTGTCCAACTTACATGTGCAAATGGCTGGCTGTGCTCACATAATTGGTGTGCAAACTCAAATGGACACACTGCATGCACCAAATTGGAGGATGGAATTAAAAATATGTCCACAGACTGTTTACCCTGTGTTTCTCTTCCCACTTATTAGTAATTATCACTCTCATCCTTAATACGGCCATTCCTCTTTGTATGGAAACAGCCCCTTTGTTTCTGCAGACACTCCCTGCCCCGCTGCGATCTCCTCCCACCAAAAATCAGATCATGACACTCTGGAGCTGACTGTGATGCCGCAGAGCCTTCTGATGGGCCATAAGCGCCAACCACCCAGAGGATGGCAAAAAGCTACTCTACAGGATCTGCAGAGTGCTGGTGTCTTTAAATGCTGGAGATGCAAAGTTGCCAAATGGCTCCTCAGCTTCCATTGGCAGTCTGGGAAATAGATAACAGTGAAATATCATTGCAGGTAGCAGACAGGCAGAATGAACACCAGCACTAGATGCTGATATTTAAATTTAGATTAAATAACTGGACCTGGAATCTCAGCTTGCAGCAAAAGATAAATGTTCTTACTTTAGAGAAAGCAAAGGGATTCTTACCCAGAAGCCTCGCATGGTAGTTGGAAATCAGCAACTTGGGGATTTTTGAGGGGGCCAGGTTAAGAGTAAACACAAAACAGAGAACCAATTTTTGGTGCATGTATACGTTCTGATCTGAATCAATTGCCATGGCATACTACAGCATATTAGACTGGAGGTATGTGAGTACCCGCATATCATGTCCTAGGCCCAGTCCCTCTGTCTCTCACCACGCAGTCTGCTGCAGTATAAGTGATTTTTATGAAGCTGCTCTGCTTATGCTGCGATGCACTATAGGTGACACAACAGTGAGGCAGGCATTCGGCTCTCATTCATTTAAAGGGCAATTAGCCACGGACACGTCTTCGAGTACAAGTAGCTTCGACGCAATAGCATTTGGTGGTACCGGATACCATAGGTTTTGTCACAGCGCTAGTTCTGATGGATCCTAGACCATAAAAAGGGGCCCAATCTTGCAAAAACTTGCTACCAGGCCTAGTGCTTACCACCAGGAGCAGTCCAATGGGTGCGTGTCTGGAATGGCATTCAGCGCTAAGCTCATAGGAAGTGTTTGCAGGACATGATGGCTTTAGGGTTATGGCTACAGCACTTTGAAAAATAAAGAAAAGATTTTCGGCTCTTCAGTGCTTAAGGAGAACAATGTCAGGTAGCTTAGGTGCAAAATGTGGTCAGGGATAGAGTGATCCCCGCAAAACCTAGAATTAACAGCAATATTTTCTTTTTTTCCCCTAAGTGTCAGTGCAGGGAGTTCTCTCTTGGATGCATCACTCTGGACCCTGCCAGTGTGGCGAGCCCACGCACAGAGCCTGGAACCTCCTCCTGGAACCAGTCTGCCGCACAACTGCTTTGGCCATCAGGAGAACAGCTTTAAGTGTTTAAAAAGAAACATTGTTGGTGCCCTGCTATTATTCAGCAAGACTGACAGGGTATTAGACAGGAAAGCTGTTTGGATGGGTAGCACAGCATCAGAGGCAGGTGCAAAGGGGTCTCTAGTGTCCAACACGAATCTCCCTTTGCATCACCAGGGCCAGATACCAGGCCTATGTTTCAGCAGGATGGCAGCCCCCAACAAGTGGGCAAGAATCGCTTCAGCATTCGGCACAATGCAGTGGGAGGGTCAGTTTCTATTTGCTATTACAGCAGTGCCACTAGAAACCAGCTCACAGAGAACTGGGACGCAGTGATGCTCCATTGACAGCAGTGCAGATGAGAGTCCAGAATTGTTTCAGTGCAGCACAAAGTGAAGACTGAAGCTCTGGCTAGAGAGAAATATCTACTCTAAGAGAAGTCCTCATGGATTTATTGCAGGGACCTCAAAGATGACATGGACTGTGTGTGAAGTGACACTGGCCAGGCTAGTTCCACCATCCATGCAGAGGGAGAGTCTAGCTAACAAACAAACAGGATCCAGGAGAAAAGTACATTCAGTTTTCAAAGGGTCCTCGGTCTCAATGATCTGAGGTGTTGCTGGCGAGAGAGAGAAAATGCCAGGAAGCAGATTACGCCCTATACTCCCCCCTGCAAAGAATCATTTGCAGCCTTCGATAATAATCGTGTTGTGTAGTGGATAGAACAAGGAGTTGGGAGCTAGGAACTCGCGGATACTCATCCAGGCTCCTGACGTGGCCTTGGGGCCAGTCACTTAATTTCATTGCTTCAGCTTTCCCATGTGCAAAACGGAGCTAAGGACGCTTGCACTCTCCCTCCCAAGGGAACGCATGAAGGCAGGCATTTGGAAAGGGCCTGGAAGACTCAGGGGGCTGAGTATTACTGCTCCTGCGCGGATGGGATGGGCTGGGCCGGGGCTCCGCAGCATACAGCATCACAGCAGAAGGATCATCTCTTTTTCTCCCTCGGATGCCCAGGCCCACAAAGCCCCCATCCCCGGTCTGCTCAGAAGCAGTGATCCCACACATCTGCATGGAAGGGGAATGTTCTCTATGGAGAGAGAGAGGCACATCTGGAAGCCCCTCAGATGCTGCCTGCTATTACTGATTTGGGCTTGTAGGTAATGAGGCAGCATTAGGCTTTATTGCTTACCTTTTATATTTTGAAATAGATCCTGTGAAAACGGATTCAATGAAAGACAAGAAAAGAGAGAAAACTCTTCTGAGCTCCTTCTTCCCCGTCTACCTCTGGAGATTCAGACTCCTTCCCAGCACAAAAGTCTGTAGTGACGCTACGTCCTGGGAGAGGCTTCTTGTTCCTCCCCACTGTGGAACGGCAGGCGCTGCAGTGGCCCACGCACCCTCTGACAGCCCCACTGACTCCTGGGCAGTCACAGAGTAAAGTGAAGCGTCAGCTGGAAGCGCGCTGGCTCTACTGCTGTCATCCCGCTGTTGCATCCCCGGCAACGCAAAGCAGCTTGTCACTAATCACAACGTACACTTTTACTTACCTGTCATCATTATCTTCCAAAACTTGACAGTCTTACTAATGAGCCTCGGCATTTTGTCAAATTGTCGCATTTCCTTAAGATCCAGTTGTGTGTTGTATGCTTCTGTTTGCTTTTTGAATTTCTAAACTTTTATGGTAATAATACTCCATTCTCATTAGTCCGGACAGATCTCGTGTTCAACTTCAAAACACAGCAGTTTAGACTTTGCCAAAAGCAACAGCTTAGCTCCAGCTCAGTGGAATTTATTAGACACCTGACAGAACCATGCACTGCAAGCAACACATTTCCCTCACTTCTGACAGGGCCAAACTAATCTCCACTGAAGAGCACCAGATCAGCGTTCTTGGCCTCTCTACTATGTGCATGAGGCTCTATATAGAAGCCATTCAGCCATGCTTGATTTTACTTACAACACCCCAGAGAAAAACCAGTCTTTGAGGGGAGCAGAGGGGGCTTTGTGTCCCAAGACACGTAGTAGTGATGGGTTCAGCCACATGGACTCCAGCCGCATAATGGGAGAACAGAGCCCTTTGCTTTGAGAAGAAGTTTTAAAGACAGAATTTTTGTGATGGAGCTGGAGCCCATCTACAGCAAGAAACATTATTTTATACTTTTCCCACAGCAGTTGGTGCGCTGAGTCTGCCAGTGCAAGATTTTGTTGAATACTGAGTGTTGGTTCCTAGTGATTAAGATCTCAAAGGGTGGGGAACAAATCCAGGCAAAGACACCCTTGCTCTTCAGTGTGAGCGCCTCTTATACACATACCAGGGTGGGCAAAAAGCTGCCTCCCCATCCCTTCTGCTGAATGCAGATTACTCTCAAAAGATTCCCAAATGCTTTCCAGACTGGGATAGCCATGCTTTGGAGAGATGTTAGAGCTACAAATGAGAAGCACAGGTAATAGTGCTAAGCATGGGCAACGTCATTGAATTCAAGCAGGAGACTGAGGCATTTGGACAGAATCATGCTTTGCTCAGTAACCGAGGACAATGTGCACCAAGTTTACGTTTAAAGTCAATCCTTTGACTCTGCCATCCAGTTCACAAGCACAGTGGCTCACACACCTAACTCTCATATATATGAAAACTCCAAGCCAAAGGTATCGCTCAGTAAAAACAAAATCCCAACAGTGTCCAGTGACTGCTGAGCACACGGAGAAATTGCACAGCAGATTCTGCCGCACGTGATGAGGAGCGTTTGATTTTTAAGCTGAAGTGCAAGATTGTGAACAGCCTGTCAACCTTGAACCAGAGTAAAGAAGCTGAGAGCTTTTGTGGCAATTCAGAGGATAAATACCTTGCATACCCTGTCTACATGCTTTTCAGTGGATCTAAACTCTCTCTCTAGCATTAGTAAGTCCAGAGTTCATACATTTCACCATTCAGGTTTCTCTCTCTCTCTCACACACACACACACACACACACACACACACACACACACCTCTCCCCCTCCCCCAAACATGTTCATGCTAAACTAACAGCTGGTGCTGCAATACCCGTGCCCTGCAGAGACTTTACTCCTGAAAATCCCTCTGGGTTATATGCATTTGTTTTGTTTCTAGCGAAAGACCAACCCCTCCCTTGCTTACAGACCATAGACCATCAGATGTGCACCTCCATATTAGAGGAGAAACCTCCTTGTTTCTAGGCGCTCTCCCTCCTGCATAGCTTGTGCAAGAATGCCAGGATTTTCTTGCTCATGACTGGGCTGGGATATCGTTAATTGAACCGAATGGAAAGATAAAACATTGACCAGGTCACTCTCATTAGTCTAAAAGAAGCAGAGATATCTGCTACTATTACAGTCACTTGCTGGCAGCTGCAGCATCCGCAGCCGAACTGGCCCAGTTCAACCTCTCAGAAAATGACAGCTCCAGTCAAAGGGGTGGGCCAAGCAGAAGCCAGGCAGCTGCAGATTAAGACCTCAAACATGATGAAGGCAAGGGAAAGACCCTGCTTGGGCTCTTCAGACAAGCAGGTTAAAGCATAACATGATCCAATGGCTGGAAGCTGAAGCAAGACAAATTCAGGACTGGAAGTAAGGCATACATTTTTGAGAGAGAGGAATTAACCATTGGGACAATTTACCAAGGATCATGGTGGATTCGTCATCACTGACCATTTTTAAATCAAGACTGGATGCTTTTCTCAAAGCTCTGCTCTAGGACTTATTTTGGGGCAGGTCTCTGTCCTGTGCTATCCTGGGAAGTCAGATTGGATGACCACAAGGGTCCCTTCTGTCCTTGAAATCTATGAGTCTACAAAATCTATGAAAGGGAAAGCAGGAATTTCCACAAGTTAGGAACTCTGTTGTTTTAACTGAATGGCTAGAGATGCTAAATGGCTCAGATGTTTTGTGGGGCCCAAGGGTGCAGTGGGACACTAGGTCCATGCAGGCATTTCGAGCTATTCTCCCTTCCAAGTCTTTCACAAGAAGTGAGAGAGAGAGTGAAAGTGATTCTTTCTCCAGCTCCCAAACAAACTGAGGAGTGTTGGGTTCTAAATCTAACAACCCTAAAGAGTTTACATTAATGGGTTCCGTTTTTATTAGATAAGGGGATCTGATTTAGTCTGCAAAAGAGAAGACTGAGAGGGGGGGGGGGTTTGATAACAGCCTTTAACTACCTGAAAGGGGGTTCCAGGGAGGATGGAGCTAGGCTGTTCTCAATGGTAGTAGATGACAGAACTAGGAGCAATGCTCTCAAGTTGCAGTGGGGGAGGTCTAAGTTGGACATTAGGAAAATGTTTTTCACTAGGATGGTGAAGCCCTGGAATGGGTTACCTATGGAGGTGGTGGAATCTCCATCTTTAGAGGTTTTTAAGCTGCAGCTTGACAAAGCCCTGGCTGGAATGATTCAGCTGAGGTTAGTCCTGCTTTGAGCAGGGAGTTGGACTAGATGACCTCCTGAGGTCCCTTCCAACTCTAATATTCTATGAACAATTACCTAGGCTGCAACTGATTGAGAAAAATTAAACTTTCTTTGCAGGGGAAAATAAAACTCTTAGAAAGTTAACAATTGTTTTTAGTGAAATTCGTGCCAGTAAAAGCTGCTGCGCTAGCAGCCCTGGAAATGGAAGTCCTCTGCTTATCCACTGACAGCTACAACCTGGTCAGCACACCATCTGCTAGGGACTGGACAGACTCACCAACCCATGTGCAGAAGAGCCCATATGTCCAACTGAGCAATTCAGCACCACTGGAAAACAGGCCATAAGAGAGACTCTGAATTCTATCCTCTGGCTACTACTCAGGGCTTGTCTACACTTACCTCAGAGATTCGGCGGCAGTCGACCGGAGTTACGCAAACTACGCAAAAAACTTGCGTAATTCCCGTCGATTTCTGTGCTTCTGTTCTGCACTCCGTCTTCAATGCACTGTGCCGACGGGAACCACATTCCCATCAACACAGCGCTACGCCACTTAAGGAGGTGGTCTTAATGCATCGATTTCTGGATCGACTGAGCAGGTCTTCACTGACCGCTCAGTCGATCCAGATAAGTCGATCTGATGGCGGTGAATTTGCCACCGTCAGTGTAGACATAGCCTCAGAAAGAACACAAGGGCAATTCTTCTGAAGACCTGGGTTAACTGAAAGGACCCAGGTTCCAGTCCCAGCTCTGCAGATGTATGATGTGTTATGGAGAGATGATAGCTACAGTCCTATATTAAGGCTCATTTGTAGATCCCCCTTGAGACCCTAAGGAAAAAAATATATCCTCATGCTTTCTAATGTCCTGGGTATACATTGAGACCTAAACAATGTCCTCACAATTTTGATTAAATTGATAAAACCAAGATTAAAAGCCACTGGAGAAAAGATGTTAGCAATTGAGAATATTTGTCAGTAAAGGTTTAAAAACTAATCATCGTAATTCTGCATATGGAGATTATTGGTAACTGGAGTGAAAAATCAGGAAAAGAAAGGCTGCAATGGTGATAGATTTTGCAAGGGGATTTGAGATGCACTAATATCCCTAACAGGAATCACCTGGACACAAGTCATTGTATTTAGTTCATGATACCTCATTTCCCTCTCTCCCCAACACATGCGAAGTCACACTCACTCATTTCCATGGCTCTATTGTGGTCCCTGATTATCTGTCTGATTGCACTTCAGTCAGGTGCATTAAGAGTAAAAACCAGAGGGATCTTAATAATCTCCTCCAGAGTCATTTCTGGGAAGGAAGAAGAATAGAACCATTCTTGATGCTGATGGGGAGGCATCCATCTGCCAGACATTAAGAATTCTTCATGCTTTGGAAAATTAAGGACAGGATGGAGATGAATAGCTGCGCAGCTTGTAAAGATGAGTGTTTCACTCCTGCCTTCATGTTTTAAATGAAATATGTTTGATGGGCTTTTGAAATTTCAATCCCTTATGGATGACAGTCCACATGACATTGGCACCAGGCACCATTATTACTGCCTCACCACTGAGATTGCTGGATTTTAGGACTTGTCAGAATCAGCATTATCAGCCCCTATTTTTCAGGAACTCTGACTCACTCCTATACGATTGCTCTCAGCTAAATACGTTGCATTCAGGCTTTCAGCTCAGGAATACATTTATTTTAGCAATGTACGAAAATGAGATGCACTATTATTTGGACTAAATTCACTATGGGTAGAATTCATCCTTGTGCAGCAGTCAGCACAGTGGGCTTTCAGTGGCACATAGCCCTGGTGCTGATTCCCTGCAGAATGGTAAATATCACCCTGCTGGCACGAGCAAGCCTGATTCCACTGGCCCCTATGCATTTTTTGCCATTTATGCTAGCACGAATCTGGCCAAATGCCTGCTTTAACAGATACTATAAGGGTTTTGAGTTTGTGGATGTAGTTTTGGTTTTTAAAACATCAGCCTTTGTGTACAAGCGGGAACTTTTTCCTTTAAAAAAAACCAAAGAATTCCTGAAAAAGAATTACACAAACAGGAGTTGCTGCTGGAGACCCTCACACAGAGTTATCAAGGTAACGATGTGCAGTTCTGAAGGAGAGTGTCATATATTGGGAATTTCCAATGAAGGCCATACACATCTCTCTAGGCACCTGAGTCCATATTAATGCTGAGTTAAACTGGGCATGATGGCATTAACACCAAGTAAGGTCTCTACTCAATAGCAGGAGAGCTTACTACTATATCTACTTATGTCACAACTAAGGAAATCCATCTCTCACTGCTCAGCTACCAGTCTCACAATTAATAAGCCTCCCTGTATAAGTTAACCCTTTGTCTAATTATTTCCTTTTCCTCACCTCATGACAAATGCTATGTGGGTCTCTGCTCCATTGAGAGCACTGACATGGCACCTGCTTCTGCTGAATTCTACCTGGACATAGCTGATACATTTAGCAGCCCGACAGGTACTTTCTACCCACTGGATGCACCCGAAATGTCGCTAGCACAGCAGCTGCTTTCTAGCTGGAACATACTCAGAGCTTCTGTCAGGACGGCAGGTAGATTTCAAATGTGCCAGGTAAAGCAATCAATGGGTTAATTAAAAAAAACAAACAGGAAAATAAAAGTCTTTCAACCACTGTTAAATAAATCTGGTTTAGACTTCACTGAAATCAGTCTGATGGCCTTAATAATGCCCCAAAGTGCACAGCTGTAGTCCCTGGCCCCAGGATATAGACAAACCTCCAGAAAAACAAAGGGAAGTAAAAGTGATACAAGAATCATAGATAAAACATGGGGGAGAGAATGAGGGAGGTAATATACAAAGTCTGGGGAAGAGAAGACTGAGGGAGGTGCATGACCCATCTGGGTAACACTGCAAATGTAAGGAAAAGATTGTTCACACCCTCAGAAGGTGGTAGGTGAAGGAGCCGTGCCTGACACTGAAGAAGGGAAAGTTTAGGCTAGGCATCAGGCAAATATTCAGAGCAAGTGGGTAGAGAAAGGAGACTTCCAAGGAAAATAGTTTAGGCGCAGTCACCCCTTATGTCAAAGAATGGGTCCAAAGAGTCTTTAGTAGGGAAAATGCAGGACTCCATCTCTAGGTAATACAGGAATAGCCAGATCCTCGTCTCACCCCAACAGGATTCTATGAATGACCATTTGCCCAGGGTACAAAGCCACCTAGGCTATGGAAAAGCTTATGTTGCTCCTGTCATCACTCTGCCTAGTTCTAACAAGTGGCGTCAGTTCCTTTCGAGCACAAAAAGAGCCAGGACAGTAAGTAAAGGAAGAATTAAAAACCACTCCAGTTTTCTCTGTGGCCTGAGGTTTCAGCGGCTCACTCCAGACATGGCTGGTGGCGTTTAGGGAGGAGAAGCAGAAGTCGCAGAAAGGAATCAAGGGCCGGATCCATCCGAGGTGCGGCGCGCCCGCAGCTCCTGCTGCCTGCGAGGGGAGCTGTGGGCGCTGGGCACCTCTGAAAATCCAGCGCTGGACCTTTTCACCCTCATTTCAGCAGCGACATTGTTTCCTCCCGAGAAGTGGCAGGGACGCAAGGCGCAACTCCAGGAGCGCCTGCAATTCGTGGGCAGGGTGCAATAACGGACTGGAAGGGCGGGGGGGTCCCGGTCCAAGTCCCAGTCCGGCAGGAGGCTGGCGCACGAGGGACGTGAACCCCCCACACCGACCTGCTCGGCAGGAGGGCTATTGCCTTCATCCCGGCACCTGCCCAGCGCCCCCCGGGGCGCAGCCAGCACCTGTCCGGGGAGCCCCGACTCCTGCCTGCCTGCCTCTGCCGGGGGCGATGCGAAGATGGGGGCGAGGCAGGGCACGGGGGGGCCCCGGAGCTGACCTGGCACAATCGCGGGCTGACGGGGAACCTCCGCCCCCCGGCTCCTGCTCCCGCCAGCCTGCCCCGCAGCCGGGGCTCCTCGGGGACCTGCCACCCCCCCGCCCGGAGGGGAGCCAGCCGCCGCCCCGCCGGTGCCCCGCGCAGGGCAGCCGAGCCCCCCCCCCCGGGCTGCCAGCCCGGCCCGGCCCGGCCCCCACCTGACACCTCCTCCTCGTTCTCCAGCGCGTCCAGCGGCTCCCCCTCGGCCCCCGCCGGCCCCCGCATGCCGGCTGCCGGGCGCGGGGCGAGGCGGCTGCGCGGCGCAGGCTGCGCGGGGCGAGGCGAGGCGGCTGCGCGGCGCGCGAAGCGAAGATGGCTGCGGCGGCCCCGGGGCTGGGGGGTTTTTTGTTTTTCTTTTTTTTCTTTTTTTTTTTTTTTTTTTTAAAGCAGCGATCTCCAGCCCCCGCCCCCGCCAGCCCGCGCGGGAGGGAGGGAGTCACGTTCCCTCCCTCCCCCCTCCCTGGAACCGCACATGCCCGGATTTTGTGACGTCCAGTCTGGTTACCCTGGCAACCGCATCCCATCGTTTCGGCCCCAGCCGCCGGCGGGGCTGCCCGGGCGGGCGCGAGCCGCGTGCCAGGAGGCGCTTGCGGGCCGGGCCCGAGCTGGCTCAGCCAAGGCAGCTCCTTCCCCCCCACAGCCCCGCTCCCGTCCCGTCCCCGCGCTCCCCCAGGGCGGCAAACGGGGGCGAGAGGCGCCTGCCGAAGACAAAGCCCCCAAAATGGGGACCGCTGGTCACCCGGCAAGAATAGCCCGGGGGGGAGGGGACAGGGACAGGCCCGGGCACAGCTCGACAGCTGGGGACGCTCCCCTGCGGCTCAGGGCCAGCCCCGGCGCGTCTCCTCTCCCCCCACCCCGCCGCGGGGCAGCCAGCCCGGGACCCAGTTCCCTTGAGTGAGCTCCGCGCTTGGCTGCGCAGCCTCCTGGAAGAGAAGCACCCACGGCTGGACCGTTCCTGGCCAGGGACCCAACCAAGCCCAAAGGAGGCAAGCAAACTACTGCCCTTAAATCGTGCCCCTCTCCGTGCCCTCATGCTTTATCCTGGGGGCGTGTTTCATCCTTTGGTCCCCCTCGAAAAAGGGTGATAGGCGGGAAAGCCCAGTCTCTCTAGGGCTGGCACATTCCCTCATTTCTTGTGAGCGTTATAAACGGCATCTGCATTTCTGAATAATTCACCCAAAGCTCTTACTTACCCTGGACTCTCAGGCTGGTGCTGGTAATAACTCCACTGCACAAGGTGGCCACAGCCAAACTCACAAGCACCTTGAAGTGATGGAGCCTTTAATGAATTACATCCCCCATTTCCTACCAGCCAAAATACCAAAAGCATTATTTTGGAGGTCAACAGAATTGCACTAATCTTTTGTTCCTTTGTTTTTTTAAATAAACCCCAAAATTATAAATTTAAGCTACTGCGCATAAGGTGCAGGCTAACTTCTTTACATAGCTTCATAGCAACTACATTAAGCCTCGTTCAAATTAATAAAGCCACAAGGCTATACATTTCAAGAGGGCACAGCAACTCAAATGTCATACCAAATCCATCAAGAGAAAGTTCAAGACAGCTTATTTAAAAATAACATTCCATTGAAATAGCTCCCAAACCCTATTTATTAATTAATTTTCTTCTTAAAACACTATCCACAGCTTTTTAAAAAAGAACAAGGGAATAGTCAAGGTTTAAAAATAAGTCACTGCGCATCCCTGCATCTGACTATTGAGCGTGAAAACTGAAGCAAGGATGTCTCATCCTGCATGTCTCGAGGCCCTAGAACACCTTTGGTTGTTAGCACCTAAACATTGTTGAGAAGGGAAGGCGCTCCTTATACACGAGTTTTTCCACTGCTAGAGTTCTGGATCTAAATTCCCAGTTCACACAAATCAGAATATGGCATCCCCCTTCTAATCCTGTGTCTACATTCCCCACACCACTGCTGCCCAAGGTAAGCCTAGAACTAGATGAGTAGGGATGATGCAGACCAGAACTGACTGCCAAATTTCGGGGAAGTTTGCAGATTGCTTGCTAATATGGATGGCTATAACCTACTGCCATTTTCACATCGCCCAAAGAATTATGGAAAAGGTCTGCTGAGGTGGATAGACTAATGCTAAACTGAAGCACTTCACTGATGGATTCCCTGAGCCCTGCTAGAAAGTTCTTACCCACCTGTGCTTCCACACCATCACATGGTGGATGTGAAGTATTTTAACAGCATAAACCCTTAAAAAAGGGACCAAATTGTTCTTTAATCATCTTTTTTATTTTGGCTGAGTTCAAGCTTCATTCAAAAACAGCAATTCAGCTTAACAGCTTGGGAATCGTTCTGGTTAATAAAATGGGGAGAAAGCATGAATTAGATCTATTCAAACACCATACATTCAGAGCATGAAAATTACTTGCTGTATTGTCCTGGGTCAGTGCTAAAAACACTGTGACTGAAATTAGTGAGAGTCACCTGTGTCACCTCCAGGATAGCTACTGCAATGTGCTGCCACTGAAAAGGCTCACAAGCTTCAGCTGGTTCAGAGTTCAGCAACTCAGCCCCTACTTAAGGAGATGGTCAAAACATTGCACCTGTGCTTTGTGACATGCCCTCCATTTCTATTCAGGTCAGGTCTGCAAGTGAAGGTGTCAGTCACAACATTTAAAGGCTTGTCTACATTAGAAAAGTTGCACTAGTTTAACTAGACACATTTTAGATCAGTTTAGTTAGACCCATGCCACTTTATAGACAAGCCCTAACTTTCAAGAGCGTTAGGACTCCTGGGTCACTGTCTTGCTTGTGATCTTGGTCAGACAATCACAATTTAACATCCTCACCTATGAAACTCTTCTCTGGCCTCTCACCAAAGCCCGGTTTTTGCAAGTTTCAGGGCACATTACAAAGCATATTTGTTTCTGCAGACTTTTGATTAAAATAATGAACTTGATCAGATAGTTAAACAGAAATGCTACAGCAATGGGCACTTCGTTAGTAATACATAAAATAAGATTAAAATAATCTTTTTGAGGTAGTGGGGGTTTGTTCTTTAAAGGAAGTTACTTCAAAGCTGAAATTCAAGTGAACAAGCCATGATGAAACACTGGAATAAAAGCATAACAACTCCAACAGGTCTCAGTGGAATTTAATGTCACCCATGTTGGGTCTGAAGGTGACAGGATAGTGCGCTACAGAAATACACTTCCTCCAAGGATCTCAGAGTGCTTTACAAAACATTCATTAAGCTTCACAACACACCTGCAAGGTAAGTAAAACAGGGTTACTTACCAGTAACTGTTGTTCTTCGAGATATGTTGCTCATATGCATTCCAATTTAGGTGTGTGCGCACCCCGTGCACAGATTCCCGGAACTTTTTTCCTTTAGCACGCCCGCAGGGCCGGGCAGCGCCCCCTGGAGTGCCGCGCTCATGTCGCGGTATAAAGGGCGCTCCGGCCCCACGGGTCCCCCGTCCCTTCTTTCTGCTGACTCCGACCGCGGGGGGTGGGTGGGTTTGGAATGGATATGAGCAACACATCTCAAAGAACAACAGCTACTGGTAAGTAACCCTGTTTTCTCTCTTCGAGTGATTGCTCATATGCATTCCAATTTAGGTGATTAAGTAGCCATACCCTAGGAGGCGGGTAGGAGTCACTGACGAGCGGCTCTACTCAGCACGGCTCTGCCAACAGCCGCGTCGTCTCTCGCCTGTTGAACAATGGCGTAGTGGGTCATGAAAGTGTGGACTGACGACCAGGTGGCTGCCCTGCAGATGTCCTGCAGTGGCACATTCTCTAGGAAGGCCGCCGATGAGGCCTGAGCCCTGGTCAAATGTGCCATTACCATTCCTGGCAGTGGCACTTTCGCTTGCTCTTAACATGCCTTAATACAGAACATGATCCAAGACGAGACTCGCTGGGTGGAGACAGGAGAGCCCTTCATCCAGTCTGCCACTGCTATGAACAGCTGTGTTGATTTACGGACGAGTCTGGTTCTCTCCACGTAGTGTGCCAGGGCCCGCCTGACATCCAGCGAATGCCATCTCCGTTCCTCTTCCGAACCATGCGGTTTTGGGAAAAACACAGGGAGGAAAATGTCTTGGTTACAATGGAATTGGGACACTACCTTGGGAAGGAAGGCCGAGTGAGGCCTCAGCCTGACCTTGTCCTTGTAAAAAACCGTATAGGGGGGCTCCGATGTTAATGCCCTTATCTCAGAGACCCTCCTGGCCACAGTAATGGCCACCAGGAATGCTACCTTCCAAGAGAGGAGCAGCAGGGAGCATGTAGCCATGGGCTCAAAGGGGGGTCCTGTCATTATGGTGAGGACCAGATTTAAATCCCAGGGGGGGGATTGGGTCCCGAACCTGTGGAAACACCCTCTCCACCCCTTTCAGGAATCTGACCTACATGGGGTGGGAAAACAGCGACCGCCCTTCCATCGGCTGGTGAAAAGCCGAGATGGCCACCAGGTGTACCTTCAGGGAGGCCAAAGCTAGGCCTTGGAGTTTAAGGTGCAGCAGGTATTCCAGAATCGCCTGTATTGGCGAGCAGGTTGGTGAGATACCCTTGGCCTCCACCCAACCCATAAAGCGCCTCCACTTAGCCCGGTATGTAGCCTGTGTGGAAGGTTTTCTGCTACCCAACAGAAGCTGCTGAACCTGCAAGGAGCAGGCTCTTTCTCCCTCTGCCAGCCAGAGAGTCTCCATGCTGTCAGATGGAGGGAGTCCAGGTCCGGGTGCAGCAGGCGCCCCTGGTCCTGGGAGAGCAGGTCGTAGTGCCTGGGGAGCATAATCGGTGTGGCGATGGATAGGTCGAGCAGCGTACTGTACCAGTACTGTCTCGGCCACGCTGGGGCAATCAAGATGATATTCGCCCTGTCCCTCTTGATCTTGAGGGAGGAGCGGAATGGGGGGAAATGCATACATCAGGCCCCCCACCCATTCTATTCAGAACGTGTCTGACAGGGAGCCCGGCTCGCAACCTCGGAGCAAGCAGTATTTCAGGCACTTCCTGTTCCAAGACGACGCGAACAGGTCCAGTTGGGGAACACCCCATTCTCGGAAGATTGAAACCGCTACCTCCTGGTGTAGCAACCACTCGTGTCTGGGTGAGAACGACCTATTGAGGCGGTCCGCCTCGTCATTCCTGTTTCCCGGGAGGTGAGAGGCAAATAAATGAAAGTCGTGCCTCACTGCAAATTCCCATAGACGTGTAGCCTCCTGGCATAAGGCCGAGGAACGCGCTCCCCCCTGCCTGTTCATGTAGAACATGGCTGCAGTATTGTCCATGAGGACCCGTACGCCCCTGCTCTTCAGAATCTGAGGAAGGTCTTGCAGGCCAAACGGACTGCTCTGAGCTCACGAACGTTGATATGTAGAGCTCTCTCCATCGGTGACCATAACCCTTGGGTGCCCAGGTCGTTGCTGATGTGGGCTCCCCATCCCACATCCGAGGCGTCCGTGATAAGGGTCACAGACAGAGCCAGGTCTCTGAACGGGACTCCCTTGAGCACCTCCCTCGGGTTCCTCCACCAACGGAGGGAGGACAGCACCTGTGGGGGAACCGTGACCACCTTGCTCAGTACGTGTCTGGAGGGTACGTAGACCGAAGCTAACCATGCCTGTAAGGGCCTTAGCTTGAGACGAGCCAGCCTTACCACGTAAGTAGAGGCTGCCATATGTCCCAACAGCTGTAGGCAGTGCCTGGCTGCCATCATGGGGGACCTATGCAGCTCCACGATAATGGATCCCATTGCCTCGAAACGCGGTCGTGGCAGGAAGGCTCTGGGCTGTACAGCGTCCAGAATAGCCCCTATAAAGTCAATGCGCTGCACCGGGGTGAGTGTGGACTTTTGCTCATTGATGAGCAGCCCCAATCTGGTGCATGTGGCACAAGCCAGCTCCAGGCTGTTTTGCACGTGATTCCTGGATCTGCTCTTGATGAGCCAGTCATCCAGGTAGGGGAAGATCTGTACCCCCTTGCGGCACAAGTAGGCCGCCACTACAGCCATACACTTGGTGAAGACCCTCGGGGCTGAGGAGAGGCCAAATGGGAGGGCCGCAAATTGGTAGTGGCCTCCCTCTATTGTGAATCTCAGGAATCTCCTATGCCCTGGTAAAATGGAGATGTGGAAGTAGGCATCCTTTAAAACGAGGGCAGCATACCAGTCCCCTGGATCTAGGGCTGGAATTATGGAGGCTAGGGAAACTATACGGAACCTGATACGTCTGATATATCTATTCAGACAACGGAGGTCCAGGATCGGTCTCAGGCCGCCTTTGGCCTTGGGGATCAGGAAGTAGCTAGAGTAAAATCCCCTTCCCCTTTCCACCCACGGGACCTCCTCAATCGCACCGAGCTTCAGGAGTGAGTGGACCTCCTGTATGAGGAGTTGCTTATGTGCAGGGTCCCTGATAGGGGACAGGGTGGGAGGGGTGTCCAGGGGAAAAGAAGTGAGTTGGAGGGCATAGCCCCTGAGAACCACCCCCAGGACCCAAACGGTCCATAGTGATTGCTTCCCAAGCATGATAGTAAGGCCAAAGCCTCCTTTCAAAGGGTTGGTCAGGCTTCCGGGGAAAAGGAAGAGCGCCACCCTTGTAGTTGCTGTCAAAAGCGTTTATTACCGTTGCCACTTTCGGTTTTGCCGCCATGCTGCGCCCATGCTGAAGAGCCCTGCTGTTCACGGCGGTTAGGCCCTCTAAAGCGCTCCCGCCCCCTCTTTTGCTGAGCAGCCCGAGGGGCTGGTCTTGGCGGGGGAGGTGGCTGCCGTTGTGGCTAGGGGCGAGACTGGCGTCTCGACGCTTGGGGGGGTGCCCTCGAGTCTTTGAGGGCATGCAATTTATCATCCGTCCTCTCCGAAAAGAGGCCGTAACCTTCACAGGGGAGGTCCTGGATGGCTTGCTGGACCTCTACCGACAACCCCAATGCTTGCAGCCAAGAACAGCGGCGCATGATGATGGCGGACGCCATCGCCCTGCCTACGGTATCAGCCGCATCACTGGTGGACTGCAGAGCTGCTTGGGCCACTGTCTCTCCCTCCTGTGCCAACGTGGCCAGGTCTGCAGCTTGATCAGGGGGAAGCGCTGAGATCAGACGCTGCATCAAAACCCACAGGTTCTGGCTCTACTTCCCCAGGAGGGCCTGATGATTTGCCACCCTTAATTGTAAAGCGGCCGTCGAATAAACTTCGTGGCCGAAGAGATCTAATTTCTTCCCCTCCTTATCCATGGGGGTACTCCTCTGACCCCCTTGGCGATCTCTCTGGTTAGCTGCATCCACAACTAGAGTCCCTGGGAGGGGATGATTATACACACACTCAAAATTTTCCTTCGGCACATAATACTTCCTTTCTGTTCCCTTCGATGTTGGGGGAATAGAGGAAGGTGTTTGCCAAAGGGCCTTAACAATTTTCATTATCCTCTCATGGACGGGAAGGGCCACTCGAGAAGGGCCTGAGGACCCCGAAGGTCCAAAGAGGGGATCAACCTCCTCCGACATTTCCTTAAGCGGTAACCCCAAGTTGGTAGCTACCCGCTTAAAGAGATCTTGGTGCGCCCGGAAATCAAAAAGGGGCGTCTTATGGTCCCTGGAGGTCCCCTCATCCGGGGATGAAGAGGAGGACAGGGAGGCGGGCCCTGTGGAGGGACCTTCCTCCGGGTCTGACTCCCTATCAGAGGGGATTTGTGCAGGCAGCTGTGTTGGGGGAGGTGGAGGCTACACCACACCAGAGTGGAGCGACTCAGCACCCTGTCCTGGCAGAGCGGTTCAAGGCACCCAGTACGGCCAATGCCATGGCCCTTGTGGCCACCTTGGCATAGGTAACTGCTGGGTGTCCACATGGTGGCCCTTGTGGCCTGAGCCCGCCAACAGTCTCTTGCAACCTTTTGGCGGGGAGCGGCTCCGGGAAGAAGAGGACTAGTGCCGACGCCTGCGGTGCCTTCTAGAGGAGGACCGACTGGAGGAACTGGTGGACCTCCTGTGTCTGTGCCCCGACCGTTTGTAGCGACGCTTCCCACTACAAGACCGGGAGTGATGGCTTCTGCGGCTGCGTGCCGTTAAGGCTGAATGGGAATGCGCTGGTTTTCCCGGTGCCGTAGTCGCCGGTGCCGGTAGCCTCGGTGCCGAATACATCGGTGCCGGCACCGGTAGCCCCAGTGCCGGAAACCCTGGAGGCACCAAGATCTGGCCCGTCGGTGCCTGGGTCCCCAATGGAGCTGGGGGCATCGATGGTGTGGACCACGCCAGGGAGACATGTGACGCCGCTGTAGAAGCCGGCATCGATATAGGTCCCGGCATCGTCTGTATTGCAGTCGGTGCCGGAATTGACGGTGCCGCTGCAGTTGGTGCCGAGGCGAGGGGAGCCTCCAGGACGTCGCTGCTCGGTGCCACCGGACTGCCTATTGGAAAGCATTTGCAGTGCTGCGACGTCCCCCGCACCGGAGAGCTCGAGCCCGAGCTGCGGGTGGTGTCGGAGTTCGCGCTGACACTCCTGCGCTGGCTCTTAGGGCCTCTTGACCGCCCCCAGTGCCGAGGCGCTCGACGACCGGGAGTCGGAGCTTGGAGGGGATGCACTCTCCACCCTCAGTGGCCGTCTGGGTGAGGATTGGGAGCATTGCTTCCTCCACCCACCGGGGCTACCCAGCGCGGGTTTGCCCCGAGACGCAAGTCCCACGCCCCTCGGCCAAGGGGGGGACGGAGGCGTGGGCAAGGCCATGAGGGCCTTTGCTGCGACGAACGCCTCCGGCATTGACGGCCCTTGCAGGGGCACTCCCCCACCCCCAGGAGTCGGGGGATGCTCCCTACGAGGAGACACCAGTGCCGGAGGAACCTCCACGGCACGTAGCTGGGGTGTCTCCTGACCTTCTCCCTGCTTCGCTGGTTGCAGGGAGGAGTCCATGGAGGCGGTGCCGAACCACTTCGTCTTCTTCGGCACTGAAGACTTCAGTGCCGGCGGTGTGCTTTGCACCGTGTCCACTCGCTGCCGGGGATCTCGATGGCTCGGATGCCAGACGGAGCGCAGACTCCTTGAGCAGCACCTTCAGCCTTGTGTCCCTTTCTTTTTGGGTACGGGGCTTGAAGGATTTGCAGATCCTGCATTTTTCTTTGCGGTGCTGCTCTCTGAGACAACGGAGGCAGCAGTCATGAGGATCACTCACTGCGAATTGCTTGGAGCTTGAAACAGCTCTTGAAGCCAGCGGAGCCCGGCATGGCTCTTATAGAAGCCCCTAAGGGCACCTGACAGTACAACTACTACTAATTAACTGTTTTTGAACAACAAAAACTAACTAACTAACAAATCTAGAGCTCTAACGAGAGCGAAGAGGCTAAGGACTGCTGCTTGTGATAGCAAGGGGCAGAAGTTCCAGCAACCGTCAGAGGCGGAAAGAAGGAACTGGGGACCCGTGGGGCCGGAGCGCCCTATATACCGCAACATAAGCGCGGCACTCCAGGGGGCACCGCCCGGCCCTGCGGGCGTGCTAAGGGAAAAAAGTTCCTGGAATCTGTGCACGGGGCGCGCACATACCTAAATTGGAATGCATATGAGCAATCACTCGAAGAGAGAACCTTTATATTCATGGGGAAATTAAGTCTATACACAACTTGCACCAGTTTAACGAGAAAGTATTTTTAAGTCAATTTAGTTAAACCAATGCAAACCTATTAATAAAGAGTTCACAACTGTCATATCAATTTAGGTAAACTCAGTAATGTACCAATTTTAGTTAAACCAATGCAAGTTCAGTGTGTAGAACAGCCCTAAGTGATTTACCCAGGGCCATAAAGCAACTCCATGTCAGTGATAGAAATAAAGCTGAAGAGCCCCATCTCCAGGTCCTGCTCTGCACACTAGACCAGCTGAAGTTGTCTTCCCATGTCAGAGGCTCCTTTTAAATAACAGTACTCATCTGAATGCTACACAACTACCAGATGTTTTACAGGTAAGAACTGGTACATTTCCCCCAAAATCCCCCAACATTTCTATATCTAGATGTGCCAGGGAAAATGGGAGTGAGAAAGGTATATCCAGTAACAAGTCATCTTGACTAAAGCACACACTTATTCAAACAGTTTTCATTTATGATAATTAGCACTGTAACAATACCTTTGTTGCATGATTCTTCTTTAATTTGCAAACAGACAGCAAAGATATAGGATCAACATTTTAAAACTCTCCCCACTGTCAAGTAACTGGGTTTCAACTGAATAACCTGACTAAAAATTCTGTTTCAATGAGTGGGGTTTTTTGTTAGTTAATAATAAAAAGAAAATTTAGTTACAGGATAAGGTTCTCTCAGTGCATCAACATTGTGTGTCATTTGGAACAAATACATTTGAAGAACTAAAGCCTGGAAGAACAAATACATATGAGCTCAGTAGTTAAACATTCTGAGCCTCCAAGTACAAGATCATATCAGGTTACCTTATTCAGGGAGAAGCTTGCCACTGCTTGCTGGCAAAAATCTAACTGTACTGCTGTCATACTTGCTGGGAAGAAACTCAAATTCTGCCTATTCTCAATGCTTCAAGACTAGTAAACCTGAAAACACTAATTCCACAATTCTGCTATCACGATCATTTTGCTACTAGATTTATATCACTATTATAATCCAGACCTAGCTACAACATGGTCTTAGATGACAGCATAGATGGTTGCCTTAACAAACTCACTTGATTTGATGGTAAGTGTAGTACAATCAGGCCTTAAGTAAGCCTATATATCCCAGGACAGATTGTATGCCAATACCAAGTATTAGTCTGTTGATTACAGCCTCTATTTTAACAATTTTCATCCTCACCACTGTTACACACTGTTTTGTACTCATGATATAGACTAAGAGAAGTTAAAAATTTACTGGATGAACAGTTCCATGTTGGTGTCAACATAGAAGGATTCAGCAGTCTGTAAATGAATATTTATTTGGGAGATCACTGCAATGCAAGAACTGTAAGCATGATTGCATGTGAGATAGACAAAATTGTCCATGACCACTGCAAGTTGTTGATCCTTGCTTTGCGCTGTTTATGTTTCTTGCATCTGATGTTGATGCATGTTGCCATTAACTAGTTTGAAGCAAAGATGACAAATCTGCTGCCACGCTGCTGTTGTGGGCTATTGCTTCCTAGTTACTGGATTGACCTGATATGCATTCAAGTTTGACTTCAGTGTATCTTCATACCATTTGTACTGACCACCACGAGAGCAGGTGCCTTGCTTTAGCTTACAATAAAAGATCATCTTGGGTATTCTTGAGTCAACCATATGAAAATGCCCAGATCAACATAGCTGAGGTTACTATAAGCATGCTTTCAATGCCGGACATCTGACAATGAGTAAGGATTGCATAATTAGATATTTTGCACCACCACTTGCCCTTGCAAACAGATTGAAGAAAGTACATATGGAACTGATCAAGTTTCCTGATATGTCAGTGATATGTGTCATAAGAACAGCCATACGGGGTCAGACCAATGGTCCATCTAGCCCAGTATCCAATCTTCCAACAGTGGCCAATGCCAGGTGCTTCAGAAGGAATTAATAGAATAGATAATCAAGTAATCTATCCCATTGGCCATTCCCAGGCTTTGGCAAACAGCAATCTCTGCCTGGCTAACAGTCCTTGATGGACCTATCCTCCATGAACTTATCTAGTTCTTTTTTGAACCCCACTATAGTCTTCGGCCTTCACAACCTCCTTAGGCAAGGAGTTCCAAAGGTTGACTATGCGTTGTGTGAATACCTCCTTTTGTTCGTTTTAAACCTGCTTATTAATTTCATTTGGTGACACCTAGTTTTTGTGTTATGAGGAATAAACAAACTTTACTTTCTCCACACCAGTGATGGTTTTATAGACATCTATCATATCCACCCATAGTCGTCTCGTCCAAGCTGAAAAGTCACGGTCTTATTAATCTCTCCACATATGGAAGCTTTTCCATTCCCCTAATCATTTTAGTTGCCCTTTTCTGCATCTTTTCCAATTCCAATATATCTTTTTTGAGATGGGGCAACCAGATCTGCAGGTAGTATTCAAGATGTGGGCCTACCACAGATTTATAAAGAGGTGATACACTATTTTCTGTTTATTTATCCCTTTCCTAATGATCCCCAAAATCCTGTTAGCTTTATTGAGTATCGCTGCACATTGAGTGGATGTTTCCAGAGAACTATCCACAGTGACTCCAAGATTTCTTTCTCGAGTGGTAACAGCTAATTTCGACCCCATCATTTTATATGTATAGTTGGGATTATGTTTTACAATGTGCACTACTTTGAATTTCATCTGCCATTTTGTTGCCAAATCAGTCAGTTTTGTGAGATCCCTTTGTAACTCTTCACAATCTACTTTGGACTTAACTATCTTGAGTTTTGTGTCATCTTTACCAAAAGGTTCCCCAGTTCCTAATAAATCTAAACCCTTCCTCCCTGCACCATCGTCTCATCCAGGCATTGAGACCCTGCAGTTCTGACAGTCTAATAGGTCCTGCATGTGGAAATGGAAGCATTTCAGAGAATGCTTCCATGGAGGTCCTGGACTTCAATCTCTTACCTGGCAGCCTAAATTTGGCCTCCAGGACCACTTGCCTAACCATCCCTATGTCGTTGGTACTTACATGTACCACAACCACCAGTTCCTCCCCAGCACTACATGTCTGTATAGATGTCTCAAGAGATCCACAGCCTTTGCACCTGGCAAGCAAGTTTCTTTGCGGTTCTCCCAGTCATCACAAACCCTGCTGTTTCTAGTGATCAAGTTCCCCATTGCTATTGCCTGTCTTTTCCTAATAACTGGAGTTCCCTCTCCTGGAGAGGTACCCTCAGTGCAAGAGGATACCATAATATCTTCTGGAAGGAGGGTCCCAACTATGGGATCGTTTCCTTCTGCTCATTTTAAGTTCTTCCTTCCCTGAGACTTTCATCCTCCAACAATACTGAGACTATCATACTGTGGGTGGGTCCATTCTTCTGTGTCCCAGAAAGTCTCGGTCTCCCTTAGCTCCTCCAGTTCAGTCACCCTGGTCTCCAGAGCCCGTATGTGGTCTCTGAGGGCCAGGAGCTCCTTGCACCAAATGCACATATATGCCACCCACTCATATGGCAGATGATCATACATGTTGCATTCAGCGCAACGAACTAGATAGCCCTCACTCTGTTGCTGGACTTCTGCCTGCATTCTCTTTTTACACCTGCAGCTCTTTCTTTTATAGCTTTGTTTTTTATTGGGGGGGGAGGGAAGGAGGGAGGGAGGGAGGGAAGGAGATTGTCCTTAGTTTGTAGATTAATTAATTAATTAATTATATTTACCCTGCCACTCTTCTACTGGAAGTAGCAGCAAGCTGTTACAGATCACATTAGCAACTCTGTAGTGACCGATCACATTGCCCCATAATGCATAGTTCTGACCAATCCTGCTATTGAAATCGCCCAGGATGATCCCATGTATCATTACATGGAACTGACCTGATGATGCTATCAAGGGTATGATAGAAGCTCTCCTTATTCTCATCTGGATGGATCATTCTCAGTGCATGTGGTGCTGATGACAGAAGCATAATTAATACCCTTCAGCAATGACTCAAGTTTGTGGGCAATCATAAAGCAGATGGCAAACCCCATCATGTTCATACTGACTTGCCCAATTCAATAAAAAGGTATAACCAGCTCTCGCTTATTCTAGCTGCAACTCATCAGCTAATCTTGTCTCACTGAGTGCAACAATACCCGTATTGTACCATGCCAATGCTCTACAGAGTATAACGGTCCTAACCTTTAGGTCCATCGCCTCTGTCAAAGAGTGTATGAACTTTCCAGGTTGCAAAATTTACTACAATGGATTGGGAAACTGCACCTGCAGGAACCATGCTGAAAAGCTTGACCAGTCCCGCCACAACTCTACTTAATGTTTGAAAGCTGTCATATGAACAGAGCCCACACTTGGGGTCATTGCACTAGAATGAAAGCATCAAAAAACCTTATACAAGAATCCCCTCAGGCTTTGTCCCTAAGCATTTGTTAAGGCACAGCTGCTTGAAGAATTTTGTAGGAGCTAGCCTACTAGAAAGCATGCTCAGGAGAGAGTCAGGTTCCAGGCCTTGGTCAGCAGAACTCATGTTGCTCATCAGCAACATTGTCCATCTCCAAAGGGACACATGGCCAGCCCTGTCCTACCATAAAAATGGCAACTCAGAGAAGGGCAGAGAAGAGAAAAAACATGAAATACATTTTATATGGTTTAATGCTTCAGCTTCACAAAGCTTTAGAGAATAACTCTCAACATCACTCCAAGATAACAGTTTCAATTACAGCAATAGAAAGAAAAGGAAGATGAGCCATGCCGCACCACAAGTCAAGTCTCCATCTGAAGTGACGGAACTGTAGAGGCAACAGACTCTATATTCTAGCACAGACAAGGCTGACTGGAAAAACCAGATTCCTATGGATGTTTTAAGAACCCCCCCCCAGTTCTCCATCCTCTATGCTCTCAGCCTGAAAAACTCCCCACTCCAGCTGAGTGCAGAATACTTTGGACAGTTGAAATTTTAAGATTTAGGTTGCAGTTGGTTTTAAATGCATTGTTGTAAAATGTTCTCAGGAGGCTGCATTAAGGATACGACCCAAATAAAATATGGTGTGATTTACCTTCTCTATCACCCACAATGATTCCACCATCACACTTTTACTACTGTAGCCCAAGAAAGGGAAAAGGACTTGAAAGTTTTTTTCCCCCAATAGATATTTAATGAATTTTAAAGTCATGTACCTCAATATTTAATTTGTTTTTAAGTCGGAAAGCAAGATTTTCAAAATCAACTAGGGGATTTAGCCACACAAACCTGCTCAGCTGAAGAGGAATTGTGGTAAAATCCTCTCCAGCTTTGAAAATCACAACCCCTGTTAACTAAAAAAAATTATCCCATAGCTAAGGACTTTATTAAAACAAAGCAAGGCCAGTAAGTTAGATAAACACCACAGAATATTAGGCTTTACTTAAGCTTTACTTACCTTAAAAATATCACAACATGGGATAAATCCTGATCCCAGTTATAATCTTTTCCAGACTGCTTACCAATTTTCAGCATGGAGTATTTTAGTCATGCTACAAAGTCTATGGAAAGAGACCATTAAGTATTGCTGTACTTGGAGAGTCACTATAATGAAGAGGAAATCTCAATTCTCCAATAAAAGGAGAAAAATTAATATCCCCTTTATGAGGAACCTCAGATTTTCTGAACAAAATTCTCTGAATTAAGAGTAAGTATGAGAAAGAAAATTGCTGAAAGTTGTGACAGTGGAAGTTAAACAAACATTAACCTTATAAAGCTAACTATAAGCCTTATCTGTGAAGTAGATCTATGAAGTAGTACACTTTAGAGTGATCACTATTGTAATCTGGACAACTGGAAGAGCCGCTGATGTCTAAGGCTTGGAAAACACAGAAAATGTTAACATTTTTTCCCATGTTTTATTGAAGGAAATTTAATATACAAAATATTTCCAGATGCACGTGCATTTAATCCTCCTCTTCCTCCTCTTCTTCATCCTGGTTAATCTGGAAGTATCGCAACTCATAGCTTTCCTTGCTATTGGCAACTACACGCAGCCAGTCACGCAAGTTGTTTTTCTTCAGATATTTCTTAGTAAGGTACTTCAGATATCTGTGGAAAGATATATCCAATATATCAGCCAATAATTGAACTGAAGATTGTATAAAGATTACACATTTACATTACATGTTCTTGAAATCTTGTATGCTATGTAATTTAATTTTCCTACCTTGCATTATTTAATAGTGCCTTTCATTTCACCTCTGATAAAAAAAAATAGGAATTTGTCTTGCATTTTCATGTCACGCTTTATAAGAAAATTACAATAAGATTGACTATAATGATGTAGATTGTAACGTGCCATTTTACTTTTTTCAGAAAGAAAAAGAAAACGTGTAGGTTGAAAGTGTAAGTGTGTTTGCATCTTCATGTTTGCAACATCTGCCTAATAGCAGCATTTAATATTCTTTTCTGAAGACACTCTCCTGGGGGACCCTACCACTAACACCTTAAAAGGACAAATTGTCTCTTCCATTAATGTTTTGACAAGCAGTTTTAAAAACAATTTTTCTTAAGAAAAAGAATTGTCACCTCTGTGAGAAATTACTTTCTGCGAGGCAAGACAAAAGCATGATATCACTGCAGAAGTGACTACAGCTTATATTACAGCACAGCACTGAGAAAGTAAAGGAATCCACTGTGAAGTTACGCCATGCCACGGCACCAAACAAAACACCTTTTAGAAGAGGGCACCCTCAAGACAACAAGGAATGTTCTCATTGCAAAAGGAAAGCACATTTAACCATCCATTCCATCCTAGTGTAGATACCATGAGCCAGCTTCTACTGGACTTATTTGAGCAAAACTCCCATTGGAATCACTGAAGTAGGGACTGCAGAACAACATGAATTAAAAGCAAGATTTTTGGAATAAGACACTATGAATCACAGAATAAATCTTATGAAATAGTTATGTCACACAATGCAGAAAGACGAGTAGTTCTCTTCCTCCCTCAAAGCCAAAGAGGTCCACACTGCCAAGAAACAGTAAGGGAAAAAAAGGTACTAAGTTAAATTTCCGTGGTATCAAAGTTTAACAAGAGCAGGTACAAACCTCTTTGAGTAATGGACCGACTGACATATTTCAATTCTTTACTAAGTCATTATTGAAGCAGTGCTCAGAACATGCTAGGTGCTGTGTTGACATGCAGGTGACACTCCCTGCCTTGAAGAGTTTGCAATCTTAAATGGACAACACATAAAAAGGGAAGGGGAAAGGTAAGCAATATACATGCAAAATAATCAGGTGATGTGTGTAAACACAGTTTATAGATAAAAACATGGAACTAAGTCTCCATCTTCCCCTCAGCCTAGTCCTTGCTAATTTTTGAAGAGCAAATGCATTTATACCTTGTAAGTGGGTCTACAGAAGTGAGTCTTTAGGAGGGATTTGACTGAGACAAGAATAGAGGCTTGCCAAACAGAATGAGAGGAGATTCCAGGCATAAGGGGACAGCATAAAAAGGCATAAAAATGACTTGACAAAAGACAACAGGAGAAATCAAGGCTAGCATCATTGGCAGATGGGAATAAAAGAACAAGGAAGTAGACAAGGTCAATGGTGTAGGCAGGAACTGCTCAGTGTAAGGCCTTGAAGAGACAACTATTGTATGAAAAATACACTGGAAGAAGTTCAATTGCTAAAAGTTAATGATCTTAAGTACTTAACTGCCAGACAAAATGTGCGTATGTATTTCTGATTTACTGGTAGTTTATACTTTTTTTTCTCCAAAAGTGTTTCATTACATAATTTACATAAGAATGGACATGCAGGGTCAGACCAATGGTCCATCTAGCCCAGTATCCTGTCTTCCAACAGGTGCTTCAGAGGGAATGAAGAGAACAGGTAATCATCAAATGATCCAAACTGTCGGCCATTCCCAGGCTCTAGCAAACAACAACAATTACTGCCTATCCTGGCTAATAGCCACTGATGAACTCCATGAACTTATCTAGTTCTTTTTTAAATCCAGTTAAAGTCTTGGCCTTCACAACATCCTCGCGCAAGGAGTTCCACAGGCTGACTACTGTGTGTTGAGTGAAGAAATATTTCCTTTTGTTCGTTATAAGCCTGCTGCCTATTAATTTCATTTGGTGACCCCTAGTTTGTGTGTCATGAGAAGTAAATAACATGTCCTTTTTTACTTTCTCCACAACAATCATGATTTTGTAGCCATCTATCATATCCACACTTAGTCGTCTCTTTTCCAAGGTGAAAAGTCCCAGTCTTATTAATCTCTCCTCATAAAGAAGCTTTTCCAAACCCCTAATCATTTTTCGTTGCCCTTTTCTTTATCTTTTCCAACTCCAATATATCTTTTTTGAGATGGGGCGACCAGATCTGCAGGCAGTATTCAAGAAGTGGGCCTACCATGGATTTATGAAGAGGCAATACAATATTTTCTGTCTTATTATTTATCCCTTTCCTAATGATTCCCAACATAGGTAGTTTTTTTTTTTTTTAGTGTTGCTGCACATTGAGTGGATGTTTTCAGAGAACTATACACAACTCCAAGATCTTTCTTGAGTGGTAACAGCTAATTTCGACCCCATCATTTTATATGTATAGTTGGGATTATGTTTTATAATGTGCACTACTTTGCATTTATCAACACTGAAATTCACCTGCCATTTTGTTGCCCAGCCACCAAGTTTTGTAAGATCCCTTTATAACTTTTCACAGTCTACTTTGAACTTCACTACCTTCAGTAGTTTTGTATCATCTGCAAATTTTGCCACCTCACTGTTTACCTCTTTTCCAAGATCATTTATGAATATGTTGAACAGTACTGGTCCCAATACAGACCCTGAGGGGATACCACTCTTTACCTCTTTTCATTCTGAAAACTGGCTATTTATTCCTACACTTCGTTTCCACTCTTTTAATAAGTTACTGATCCAAGAGAGGATCTTTCCTCTTATCCCATGACTGTTTACTTTGCTTAAGAGCCTTTTGCTTAAGAGCCTGTCAAAGGCTTTCTGAAAAATCTAAGTACATTATAGTCACTGTATCACCTTTGTCCACATGCTTGTTGACCCCCCTCAAAGAATTATAGTAGATTGGTGAGGCATGATTTCCCTTTACAAAAGGATGTTGATTTCTCCAACAAATCATATTCATCTATGTGTCTGATAATTCTCTTTTTTACTATAGTTTGAACCAATTTGCCTCATACTGAAGTTAGGTTTATCAGCCTGTAATTGCAGCAATCCCCTCTGGTGCCTTTAAAAAAAAAATGGCCTCACATTAGCTATCCTCCAGTCATCTGGTACAGAAGAGGATTTAAATGAAAGGTTGCATACCACAGTTAGTAGTTCTGCAATTCCATATTTGAGTTCTTTCAGAACTCTTGGGTGGATACCATCTGGTCTGGTGATTTATTGCTGTTTAATTTATCAGTTTGTTACAAAATCTCCTCTAATGACACCTCACTCTGGGACATTTTCCTAAGATTTGTCACCTAAAAAGAATGGCTCAGGTTTGGGAATCTCCCTCAGTCATGAAGACTGATGCAAAGAATCCATTTAGTTTCTCCGCAATATCCTTATCTTCCTTGAGCGCTCCTTTAACATTTCTATTATCCGGTGGCCCCACTGGTTGTTTAGCAGGCTTCCTGCTTTTGATGTACTTCAAATTTTTGTTAATTGGTTATCTGTTCTTAATTGTTTTTTGGCCTTTATAATTATATTTTTATACTTTATTTGCCAGAGTTTATGTTCCTTTCTATTTTCCTCATTAGGATTTAACTTCCACTTTTAAAAGGATGCCTTTTTTACTCTAACTGCTTTTTAATTTGTTGTTTAGCCACGGAGGCACTTCATAATTGATTTCATTACTAAACTATCCTTTAAAACGAAGGGTTTCATTTTATGTATTTTCCACTTCAACAGTCAAAAAATTCTCTCAACAGCCTAATCAGCTATTTAGAAAATTAGTCCCAAACAATCAGATGTCAGTTTCTATTTCAGAATGCCAGTCTCTATTTAAATATTAGTACTAAACACTTAATTCAATCATGCTAAATGTAAATTAGTCATCTGCTTATCACTGATTTCTGAAGACAGCATATGAAGATTAAAACATTAGCACCTACACAAGAAATGACAATACTAAGAAAACCAAGTTTGGGAGGGAATTAAAATTTGCACACAGTCCTTACTAAATAAACTCAACTTCAGGCTTTTTTTAAAAAAAAGAGATCTTTGCAAAATAGTAAAATTCATTTCCAAATTCACATTAGAAGTACATACTGTATCCTGATACGAGCTGACTAAACTAGTGTGCCAACCAGAGAAAAATCAAGGACCAAAGTATCAGTAGGGTTAAAAAAGGTTAATGCACAAACCATACAGAAGGTATATAATGACTCAAATAAATGAAACAAAATCTACTAAATCAAACTTTTCACCAGCTGGTTACAAAAAAGCAGATGCTCCTGACACAGCAAGTGATCAAAGTGCTTTTAAAGGCCAATTTTGTGAGGAATTTTATTAAAACTGGACCTATGCACCCTTTTTGCTTATTTTTAATTCTGCTTTTTGCTTATTTTTAATTCTGCTTTTATTTTAGCCACAGAAATATCAGTAATCTCAATTTTGGCCTTCCCTGTTCATTCTGGAGGGTCTAATAGATAACTCTATGTATATAAGAAGCATCCACTTACTAACTGAAAGGGTGAGCAAGGCAAACCTGGAACAAGGCTTCCTTTCACCAAAATGTTATTCACTCATGTTAACCAGGCATTAAAAAGAGACTTAAATAGTAAGTAAAAATCCCTTCCCTTCAATTGTTCTACTTTCACTGTCTGGACATCTGTGATATCAACACTTCATTAATTCTCCAGTTATCAGAAGGGCTTCCAAGGCAGACAAGACAAACTTCTAATGTAAAAAAGGCAAGCAGGAAAAAAAACCTTAACATACCTTGAGCGGCTCTGAAAGGTATCACGTAGAAGCCAAAAGGGCACAAGCCCTTTTTCTCTTATTTTACAGGTCACTCTTATGATGTGAAATGGCTGGAAACTGGGCAAAGTGTTTGCATTTTATATTAAGTGGAGGATTGCTGAGATTTCCAAAGATGGCCTATTATTTCAGTAATAGGCATTACCCAACAATTAAATTATAGTATGTTAAATGTATCTACCAAATATTTCCTTTAACTCCTATGTCCCAGCAGTTACTCATTACGTGCCAAAGGATTTTACTTCAAACATTTGCAAACTGTTTTAAGTGTCAAACACTTAATTGTCCATAAACAATCTCTTTTTTAAAATGGTTTACTTATCAAAATGAAGAAGAGATAGCCAACTAGCTTGAACGGATGGAGATGAGGCAATGGGCCACCTAATCAAGAGCATTCATAGGGACAGACTGAACTAAATACTCTAGACAGGAATGCAGTAATTTGTCATTATTTCTACCTACTGGCACTTAAGTTTATATCAAGTGAAATCTTAGCTCCACGTATGTTATTAGTAAAATTCCTATTAGCTTCAATGGAGTGAAGATTTCACTCATATTTAAGTGCTCACTGCTCTCGCATGCAGCATACTGTGCTCCACCTAGTTACCACATCCCACCCCACGGCTGCATTGCAGTGGGTCTGTATGGACAGTTGAGCACTTTCTGCTCCATTGGGTTGAAAGACTCTGTAGAAAATGTAAATACTACTACTCTGATATATTGGTTACTAGCATTTTTTGATAGCTACCATGTCTGTTGCTGCATAAAACTCAGCAGAAATTTAACACTGTCAAAACACTTACATGATTAATCTAGATCTGACAATTAAAGCCGTTCAGTGATTCAGGCTGTTTGCTACTGTGTCCTTTTCAAACACAGTTATGGCCAAACAAGTCCTTCTAAAAGATATGTTCCATTTTTAATCTCACTTATTTTGTACCGTTTACAAGTCAAAACAAGGTTATACAGCCAAGCAGCTAAATAGAACCAAATTCAGCTGGGTCCTGAAGTTAGTCCCTTGCTTCCAGGAATGCTGGTATTAGATTCTAGAAGGATGTTAACGGACGCAGGATATGAGGAAACAGAAGAGGAGCACATTAGATTATTAGAAATGGTTCCAGTGAGTGTATTTTTACACATGCTTGCTTTGTTATAGCTTTGTTAAAATCCATTTAATAAAATTACCAAAACCATGTTGTGGGTAGTGTAAAGATTCTGACTAACACAGTGTTACCATTTTACAAATAGAGAGAGCTGATACATAATTATTATTGTTTGCCTCTGATATTACATGGCAAACATTTGAAAACCTGTTAACTTCCTAAATACATTATAAAAAATGAAACAGTTCCACTGAATAATTAGTTAATGTTTATGTCTTGCAATAATTTGTTTTGACCTTTACATGCTTAAAAATACTTTTTTAGGAGGCAGTGTAAAGGCGGAGTGGGAGGCTGAAATCCAGTAGGATGATTAGGTAACGGAAGATTGTAGAGTAGTGGGAATCGTCTGGATTGTTCTCATTTCTAGACTTAATGTTTGAGATATTTTAGGAAGTTGTAGAACTGTTGTAAAAAAAGTAATTTTTGTTGGGCACCAGCTGGACTCCACTGAAACATCTTCCACCGCAAAATTCTAATGGAGTATTTTTGTTTAGGAACAGAAATGCAGTCACTGCGTAACCATGTGTGCAGTTCACCAATAGAGCTGAAAGCCATTTGCCAAATCCTTTCCAAGACAGTCCTTCTTGACTTGTTTTCATCTTGTAGCAATGAGATGTAATATCTTCTAATGCATTAGTATTTAATGGCAGAGATTCCGAGGACCCAGAAGATCAGAGTTAGGCATTAAAAGAGAAAGTATTAGTAAAGAAGAAAACCGTTGTGAATGTGATGCTTGTCAATTAAGAGAGTGACCTGCCTCCTGGTGACAAACTCAAGAGATCTAAACAAAGTGTGAGAGAACTCTGCTAGTGGTGTAACTGGTTCAAATTGCCATTAGTATCTTTTAAATTGTCTAGAAGACCAAACCAGGAGCTCTAAAGTTTCCCTACAGTAAATTTAACAAAAGGTACAGATTGACAATAGTGAACAGTGAAGTCCTCTAAAATACTGAAGCCTATTCACTTATCCACAGAATAGGTACTGCATAGGCAGCAGCCATGTAAACACCTTCACACTATCCTCACCGCTAACACAACTCAAGCCTGATCTAGAAGGCACAGACCCTTTGCCGGGACTGCCAAAAGGGGGCCCAAACAGTGTCAATGGTGACTGAATTTTGTTATACCAACATCAGTCCATTAGAAACTGGACTGTGACATCATACACACCACGGAAATTTACCATTTGATGGCATTACCAGCCTGAGATTGATAGTATCCTACTCCCTAACCCCTTTAGCTACACAGTCTCTTTATATTTTATTCCAATAAATTTACAATGCCTCCTCTCCCTTACCTTTTGGAAAACGGAACCTCTGAAGTTACAGTGATTTTGCTCTTGCTTCTCTCAATGGTCACCACACCTCCACCCAGATTACCAGCTTTTCCATTCACTTTGATTCGTTCCTGCAAGAACTGCTCCTGCAAAAAAGGGTAAGATTTATTAGTCAGAGCTGTTGCTATAAAGTCTCTCTGACTTGGATGCTAGGAAGTTAGTGGAGACCTTTTGCCTTCAAAACATTATATACAAGATTAAACAGCATTTTTTCCCAATGTACTGGACTTTAACCAAAAGCCAGACAAGTTTTAAAGTGTCTTACTCACACATCAAACATTGAAAGCAAATAATTGTTTTATTCCTTGCAAAAACTTAGGCCCTGATCCTACAAAGATTTACACGACTAATCCTACTGCCTTAAAAGTACCTAAAGTTAAGCAACGCACAAATCATTGCAGAATCAAGGTTGTAGTGAGCAACATACATCAAACCCATTGAAGCCTGGACATATACACCAGTCTTAGGCATTAGTCTTTCTGGATATCTGAAAAAAATAAGGTTTTAAGGATTCGAGTTCCTACAAAGGTTTAAATCACAGTGAAGAGGAGGCTTACTGTCTATCTTTATAAAACTTATTTTTCCTCATTTCACATCTCACGTTCAGTGATAAAGAACTTATAAAAGGGCTTCTAAGAGATAAGAATCCTTCTGAAATGTCCCACATACATGTTTCAGTGAGCACATTTCCTGTTGCCTTTAAAATCCCATATGCCACTATGCAAGCATCAAAGAAAATATAGCAGTGGTCATATTCTTGGCAAAGTGTAGCCAGTTGGAGGCTTCACAGTCAATAGCAAAATAGTGATCAGGAAGAAACTAGAAGGTGTCTGAGTTACAAAGTGAAACTCTAGTATTCTACCAGGATTTCAAAGTTATAAGAAATATGAAGTCTGATTGCCTTCAGTGTTCTATTATAATTGTGATATGATGATCAGATCAGCTAGCTGAATCAACAACATTCAAACTACAGTTCTGATAAAGAACTTAAAGAAATTAAATAGGCCCCATGTTGTGACCAAAATGCTTTTTTCCACCCAATCACCTCCACCATCTCATACCATTTTATTTTTGATCTATGAAATGGGTGTAGTATAAAAAAGTGTTCAAATCTGAAGTCTTAAATGAAGTTTAATTGAAATCATTGGAAGATTTGCCATGAAAAAAAAACCCCACACATTCAACACTACATTTTTTTTTTTTTTTTAATTCAGGACCGTTGAAAAACTCCCCAGTATTTCCAAGGAATTTCAGGGTTACAAACAATTCTAGTATTTGTCCAAAATGATCAAGATCAGCAGGCATTAAATTAGCAAACCAATAGAAAATATAATTGATGAAAGTCTAAACCATATGGACTTTATTTCTAGAACTAGTTTCTAAAGCCACTTTCAGCTCAAGAGTATTCCAACATAATACTTGAAACTGTCCTCCCCAAAGCTGAGAAGCCACAAAATAGTAATTCAGTAGTCAGAAACTTCTGTTGTAATGAGTTAGGGCAGGTCTATACTACAAGATTGCATTGGTGCAGATGCACCGATTCACATTTGTAGTGTAGACCTGTCCTTAGAGAATTAAAGTGCAGAACATCTGTCCAAGAGAGATCCCCTCATCAAAATTACAGAGAATTTATGTTAAAGTAAATCCACTTTAAAACCGGTTTTTGCCCCAGAAGGGCATTAGCAATTTGAATAGGCTTTCCCTGGCTATGGATAGCAGCCCAATGGTGCTGAAATTATTCTACAAACTTATGCTTGGCTTTGACTACATTAGGCAAAAACCATTGCAATGAACAGCCCGAACTTGCAACTTTTGGCTAAGCTTGGATTTCATACACACACAACCTATGATGTTTAAAGAAGGTTGCAACTGTTGGCTGTAATATCTGGGAGAAAGTCTTTAGCTCCTAAGCAGGTGCAGTGACCTGATGAAGCCTCCAAAGCATTGTCCTCCCAGCTGCGCAAAGGTTCAGTTGGTCCCAATTTCATTACACAATCTTTGCTTCACATCTGGAAGTAAACCTAAAGCCCTTGCCCCCAGAATTATGGGATAAGTGAGTCAAGTCCCAGAAAACATTAGTACAAATACTGCTATGCAGGACTTGCCTGTTGCTGTGGACTCCAAGAGAACCCAGACAATTTATGCAATTAATGCCACCACAATGGTTCTCCCATTTAGGGCCAAATTCTGCACTGACTTTATACCATTCACATCCTCATCTATCATCACTGACTTAAAAGTTATTACAGAATGTAAATTAGAACAGATTTGGACCCCATATGTAGAATTACCAGAGACTCGATCACATTTGACTGGAGTCTCACACTTTGTTATTTGGCCATGACGGTATCAGCAAAATACTAAGTTTCCCTTCAGTCAAGGTTGAACCAATTGTATGTATGTGGCTTCCAATGTCAATGTAATAGGACTGTTAATATAGACATAGTATTAGCCTTCATCTTGAACAGATAAAGTAGTCAAGTTGAGGCCAATCTAAGCCAGCATGTATTAGCTAAATGCAACTTAAACTCAACCTTTTCTCCCCCATATGTATGTAGGGCAACACCTTGTAGCTTGATTTAGCTGGCCCTGTTCTATCCTGAGCAAAAACTTGACCATTTTTCATAATCAAGACAATCCCTAAGAGACTAAGTACAATTTTCAGAAGCATCTAATGACTTAAGTGCTTGGGAGCCTACATCCCATTGCCTATGGAACTTCTGAAAGTTTTGACATAAAATACCAGTCTAGGAAAACGTTTTGTCATACATTCAGGCTTAGGTTACGCTACCAAGTAGAAGTTGTTCCATTAACGTGGTTTAAATCCAGCATGGAAAGGATCTACCTTACTATCCCAGAAGAGCAGACAAGATCTGAAAGATGTTAAAAGCAAATATGGTTCCTTTAATAAGATACATGCATTAACTTGACCACTTAGCTGTCAGCCCAAGATGAGTGAATTCAAATTTACCAATTCTCAGTGGCAAGCACTAACCAGTGCCCACTCTTTTATTAAGGCCTCATCTACAGTAAGATTTTTAGATAAACATATCCCAACATTGCTTCTCTACTGATAGTAGCCACGGGAGGAACACTGGTGTAGACAAGCTTCCACAGCCATCTCCATTTGAACACCATGCAATGCAACCCTGATCAAAATAGATGTGTATAACATCATGGTAAAAACACAAGCTGCTGCAGAAGCCTTTGCTATAAACGGTCCCCCACCACTGCCTTGCACTGTGGGAATTGTATTACCAAATCTAGCATAGGCAAGATCTTCAAAGCAATGATACCTTTGCCACTAACTTCTGCTTAATGGAAAGGAGACAGCTTGAAAGAGAGAAAGGAAGTTCACAACATCACTGAAAACTGGCTCAGGAAACAGAAGTTCATAGTCATCAAGCCAAACAGGCCAGCAATACTAACATACATGTTTGGGTATATTAGAGAATCGTGGAGAGTGAGCAGGGGAGGGAAGAAAAAAATTAGTGGATTTTTGCTATGGTAAGTACATTTTCATAATCATTTTGTAGAGCTGTTGAATGATTCTTTTGCTGGAGCGCCTAGTGGCAAACTCAGTTATAGCTAAGGAAACACAGGTTGTCTAGAGCATTTAAAACTTACGAAGTTGGCTGCATCCATGATTCCATCTTCGACGGGATGGGTGCAGTCCAGAGTAAACTTTAGGACCTGCTTCTTTTTTTTGCCACCTTTCGTCGCAGGCTTCTTCTGTACAGTTAAAAAGAAATAAAGGTACACGGGTTGTGTGTGCGAAGATACTCTTAATGCCAAAGCTTAAGGTTAAAATGCAGATGTTAATGTCAGTGAGTAAGAAAGAGAGAGGAGAGCTTATTAACGACGTCACGGCTGTGTCCCCAGACAGGACTGCACCCCGTGCCCAAATACATTTCCCAGGGCTACGGAGCAAGCCACCCAGGTTATGACAACGCCGCGGGCCCTGGCTCAGTCTTACGGACAACCCACCCCAGCCTACGGAGCCAGACCGGCACCTCCACGAGGCCGTGAGCGGGGGGAGAAGGAAAATCCCAGAAAAAGAACCGGGACGTGGGGCGTGGAAGGAGAGGGGCCGCCGGGCAGCTCCTGGCCTGCAGCGACCACTCCCTGGGGGCCGCGGGCGGGGGGAGGGGGACCGGACAGGTCAGGCCTGGCACCACAGGAGGCCCCAGGAAGCGGCGGGGGGGAGGGGACTCCCGGACAGGCCAGCTCCCTGCAGGGTATGTGCCCACGGCCCAGCGAGTGAGGGCCCCGCGGGTCTCGGGCAGGGCCCCGCCGCGAGGGTGCCCGGGGCCCCAGGAAACGAGGACGTGGGGGGCGCTGGGCTTGCGGCCTCCCCGACACCAGGCCCGCAGCGTGCGCCCTACCGGCTCCCCAGCCGCCCGGAGCCAGTGAAGCGGAGCGGCTGGGGCCGGACTCGAGGGTTAGAGGCCGAGGGGAGCCGGGCCCGGGCCCGGCGTGGCTGAACACTCACCACAGGCGCCATGGCGGCTGCAGCGAAAGGAGCAGAAAGGGAGGGCGGCGCGACGCGCATGCGCCAAATCACCCCCCTGCACCTCTTGCGCATGTGCCGACTACACGCTCCTGTCTCGCGTGCGTCCCGCGCATGTGCCCCTTTCCGAGGCACGCAGCGCGCAGGTCATGCTAGCCAAACACCAAGCGGAGTGAGCGTATCGATTTCCGCCGACAACCCCACCCTTTAGCCATCCCCCATCTCTGGGCTCGATTAGAGCCACCTGTGCAGGCAGGGACCGGATGGATCCCTCAGAGGACCCGTCCCACGACCCGATTCACTGCCTCACAGGCGAGGCGGGGCGGGGCCTACGGGGGGGGAGGGGAGAGAATCTGGGCGGGGGAGATCTGGGCAGGGCCTGGCCAGGCAGAGGGGGTCTGTGCCATGGGGAGGGGGCACCAGGATCTGTGTCACTGCTGAGCTTCCCCATGTGGGCGGGGGCGGCAACATGGGCCCCATTCCCGGGGAGTAGGAAGTAAGGGACACCCCGTAGGGAGGGCATCAAGCCAGAGTAGCAGTGGGGTGTACAGCTCTGTCCCCTCAGCAGGGTAGGCCCAAGGCCAGGGCCCCCACATGGGGAGGAGGGTACACTTTACTGGGGGAGGGGAGTTCTGGCCTGCCGCAATCTCCATTATGTATGTGTGTATGTATGTGGGTGGGAGGGACGGAGGGAGGGGACCTGTGTTACAAGTTCATACTGAGCCCAAAAAAATTATATTTGGGCCCTGCCCAAGGCAGACTCATGTGGGACTCACTTCATATTATTAATAACTACAATAATAATAGCCAACTTTTCTCCCCAGTGATCTCATCATAGCACACACATACCAATCACTTCTTGCTGTGCTGAAATGCAGCCTGCTCTGGGGTGGAACATGGCAATGTATAAAACATTCCATTTGCAAATACCTGGAAAATGAAGTGGTGATCACTAGCAGCCAGCATGGATTTACCTGGCAAGAACAAATCCTGCCAAACCAGCCTGATTTCCTTCTTTGACAGGGTAACTGGTTTGGTGGATAGGGGAATGTGGTGGACATAATATACCTCAATGAGTAAGCTGGAGAAATGCGGGCTCAACAGACCTACCATTAAGTAGATACATAATTGGTTAAACAATCACAAACAGAGTCACTATTAATGGAATAATGTCAGATTGGAGGGAGGTCTCAAGTGGGGTTCCACAGGGATCTGTTCTGGGTCTGGTGTTGTTTAACTTCTTTATTAATGACCTGGATGTAGGTATAGAGAGCATACTGATCAAGTTTGCAGATGACACAAACTGGGGATGGGGGGGGGAGTTGCCAACACTATGGAGGACAGAGGTAAAATTCAGAGGGATCTTGATAAATTGGAGAACTGGGATATAAACAACAAAATGAAATTCAACAAATGTAAGGTGCTACACTTAGGGAAGAAAAACCAAATACACAAAGAATGGGGAAAAACTGACATGGCGGCAGCAGCAGCAGTGCTGAGGATCTGGGAGTTGTGGTGGATCACAACTTCAACATAAGTCAGCAGTGCGATGCTGCTGCGAAAAAAGCAAATGCAATTTTAGGTTGCATTAACAGAGACATTGCATGCAAATCACGGGAAGTGATAGTACTGCTCTACTTGGCTCTGTTAGGCCTCAGCTGGAGTATTGTGTCCAATTTTAGTCACCAATGTACATAAAAGATGTAGAGAAACTGGGAAGGATCCAAAGGTGAGCGACAAAGATGATCAGAGGGACGGAATGCAAGCCATATGAGAAAAAGCTGAAGGAATGGGTTATGTTCAGCTTGGAAGCAAGATTAAAGGGGAATATGAAAACGGTCTTCAGATACTTGAAAGACTGCCATAAAAAAGAGGGAGAGAAGTTGTTCTTTCTTGCCACTGTCTCAACAGGTTATGGATCCCCCAGAGTCAATAATCAGTCAGTTGGATAATACAACAAAATTTTATTAAGGAATATGGGGTACACGCTTTAATACTTAATATGTAGCTGAAATGATTATCATATAAAGCAAGCAGAGAAAAAGGCAAGGCAGTTACTTTCTCTATCTTACCACTAGGCACAGAAGGAGTCGCATATCGTTCGGTACGGGCCGGCTTTCACGTTTCGCACTCAGAGTACGGAAACGGGAGAAGTGGGGCGGTCCAGGTGATCAGGCTGGCAGACGCTTTCTCAATTTGGGCATGGGGCATACCCCTTTTTATACTAGAGACTGCATCACAAGTTTGGTAGCTCTGGATTGGGGGAGGGATATACATTAGTAAGTGCCAGACTATGACGAGGCCTGTGGCCTTGGGTCGAGCTGTTATGGCACGGGATACATAGCCCGTTATCGGTGGGCAACAAAGATATCTGTGAACAACATAGGCACTGGGGTGCGTAGGCGGTTTTCTTATTGCAGCATAACAACTAACTGCTGTAAACAACAGATGCAGCCTAATAAGGTCAGGTCACGGTTTTACTGTTGGCACCGAGTGGGCGGGGGGCGAGGGGTGGGCATATGCTGGGAATTCTGCTGCAACAGCCACAAGAGGCAATGGGTTCAAACTAGAGCATAACAGATTTAGATTAAATCTCAAGAAACACTTCCCAACTGTAAGAATAGTAGGACAATGGAACAGACTGCCTAGGGAGGTCATGGAAGCTTCTTCACTGGAGGTTTTCAAAAGGAGGCAGGTTAGACTAGATGACCCTTGTGGTCCCTGCTAACCCTATGATTCTATGGCAGCTGTTTAACTACTCACAGTGACACTGCACAGTAGTTCAGAACAGGAATTTAGCCTGGGCATTGGCGTGAAAACCTCTACCTGCAGCCCATTATATGTGTGTGGAGTTCATAGATCCTTCACTGGGGACTCTCAGCACGACCACAATACAAAATAGATAACGCTCTGAAGAAAAGCTCTGGATCCATCAGTACCTCAGCTTTACCTCTTCAAAATACAGGAACTCCACTGCTCTGATTCTGCCATGGAAAAATCTCTACTCTAAAGGTGTAGTCTTTAAAAGGGTGGGGCATGGAGTGATCTCTGAGGTAATAAACAACATGGAATTAGGAAGGTAGATGAACAACCAGATCTCATGCACCACTTCACAAAAGCCATTAGGTGGTGCTGTTCCAAAAGCAGCCCGCAGAAAGAGAAAGCATGCGGTTATGCAAGGTGGCAATGCCAGCCTCTCTGTTCCACAGGAGGAGACACTAATGGGCAGACCAGAAGAGTGGCTCTTGGCACACATGCTTCAAGCAGGAGATGGTTAAACCCTCCTCACACTTGCCCTATTTTAAACACACACAAAAAATGAATTTAGCACAGTGAAAAGCACCAGCCTGACAGCTCTGAAGACTGAAACTGCCAATTAGCTACAAAGCACAGACAGCAACAGTGCAAGCATTCTCCAAGCTGCCTGTTGCCAGTGCATCTGACTCCCCAATCCTTAGTTGGAGAGACACAGGGAGACTCTGGGCCTCTGAGGAGACTGTTGACAAGGAGCCAATTACAGTGCAGTAGGTGAGATGGGCAGTGTTCCCCTGGGCAGTTGGCTGAAACCCACTGGCTCATTTTACACAAGCTATCAATGGGCTATCAGCTATTTGGTCAATAGCAGCTTGGACTTGACATGAATGGGTCACTTTGATGATCTAGGTTCCATTCCTAATGACCTGAACCAGCCATTCTCCACTTGCTAATTGTGACAAGAGTTTTTAATTTGAAGACTCTTCTCAACTTCCAAATGAGTATTGCATATTTGTTACTTTTCTCATTAATGGTGGCAATAGCTCCTTACATCTTTATAGCACCACAGGTCACAAGCACACGGCACCAGTCTGCTGACTGTATATGAATAAGGATCATTTCCCTCACCGCTGGGATGCGGCTGCCTCTGGCGTTGAAGCCAAATAGCTATTGTGCACCAGTAGCCAGACAGGTTTCATGAAAGAAAGTGAAGAAAAACTGATTCAGTTGAAGGTTTGGGGGAATTTGAGATCAGCTGAGTAAATGTGGGAAACACGCACATCAGATGCGGTCCTGTCGTTTGCATGGGAACACAGCTGCTTCAGAGGAATTCTGCAGTAATTCACTACAGCACTGAAGGAGTTAGGGACTGGAGTTTACACCACCTCTGAAAGCCTGTTGTGCGTGCAGTAGCTCATGGGGCCTGCAGGAAGATCAGACTGATGGACTATTGAGCAATGGGATCTTCTGCAAAACTTTTAATATGTGAACGTGATCCTGACTTAGCCCCGCTTATTTCAGAGCCATCGCTGAAACAGCGTCTGTGCAAAAAACCTGGAGCATGAAGTGTGTTCCTATGTTTGACTATAAAGTGACCTGCTGAGTTATGTTGCTCTGTCACTTTAAATTTGCCATTAGGCTTCATAATCCCAAATGACTGAGAAAAATGGGGAGGGCTGATCTCTCATAGGGAGAGGCTGATATTTTTCCATCACATGGATTGTCCACTTGATCTGACCTTGGCTGAACCTTGAAACTGGTTGATGAGATGGAAACTACAAGATGGACAGGTCAGAGGTATAAAGGAAACATTAATCATACATTCACATGTCCTTTCGTTGTGCTGAGTTTAAATTTACACCCAAGGCTACTTTTAGAGGTGCCTTTCTCTGGGAATTGCATACAACATCAAGATAATTCAGTCTGGAGAGAACTGCCTGCCAGAGGTAGAAGATTCCTCCTTTCTCCTCAGGAAGAGCCCAGAGTGAATTAAATGCATTGAATTTTTATCTTTTTACTTAGGCTTAGCAAATCCTAACAGTCCCCTCTGCTAATGCTTCTTCGCCCCTCAGGGGGAACACAAGAATTCAGACAGCCCCTTTTCCACCAGGGCTGTGTAGTGCACATTAGCCAATGATAGATTCCTGGGTGTTTTAAAAAAAGATTTAATTGTTCTCTCAGTTATGCCTGCAAAAACAACTTATTCTGAACTCAGCAGCTCTTCTTTATTGGCGATGTTGTCCTGGATACGGCGTTCACGTCACTCATAATATTGTGGCTGTGCTGAAAGCCTCAGCATTTCTGTCATTCCAGCTTCAAACGTATGAAAAGCAGGAGACAGGCAGAGCAAGGGGACTGAAATTTTATCTACTAACAGGACAAAGTGGATACAACACTGGTAACTTCAGAAGAAAAGGTAAGAAATTTTGTTGCTACTGCTGTGTCTGATTACAATAAAGTGACCATAACAAAAGGATATACTATTAGCATTTCCTTAAAATGCAGAGGTAGCATTCGCTTACAAAATAATTGTACTTGTTGAAACTAAAGAGGTACTTGCAGAGCCCAGAGAGATATAGCCCACCTCGTTAACACATACAGGTATCCACCTCTGAAACACTGTTTTGAATTCTGAGCTCTGTAAACTTTCAGAACTTGTAACTTTGCTCCCTGTGGCTTACTACTATAAGGACTTAATAGCTAATTGCTGGTCTATTTCAAAATAGTTTATTTAAATTGCATTACCATTAAATTGACAAACTGAAAATAGCTGGACTTGATCAACAGGTTAAAGAAAATGCCTTCTTTTTTCTCATATTTTTACTGAAGTGTCTTCAGCACCATAGCATAATGGCAATGTGTATAACCACAAACAGTCCTCTTCCTAAAGGTGATCACACACTGTACAGAGTAAATTATTTAAGCCACATGTTATCTGTTTGAAAAGTTGCGTTTTTCCACTACTACATGCACCACTTTGCTCTCTTATAGATGGGGCAGTAGGTTTTGAATAAAATACCACTCAGATAAGAGTGGTACAAGAAAACAGGCATGGTTAGAAACCTTCCTTTCCCCCACTTTATACGTAGTTTGTTTTGTCAGCACCACACAACATAGGATGTCATTTTTACTCTCTGGCTGTTTGCAAAGCCCATACGGAATGTTAGTTTACTTATTACCGAACTACACTGGATCTTGTAAATGTGCAGGTTTCGTTTCCAACACAACTCTTACATTTAAAAAAAAAAAGAAACATCTAAAAATTCCTCCTCCTCTGATCACACAGTTTGGAACCCCCTGAAGGGGACAATTCAGAAATGATTTTCAAACTCACTGTGGTTTCTGACTCTGAACTTAAATATTGTTATTGAAACACAATGTTAATTTCCATTTGTTCTTACAAAGCACACAGTGTCCTCAGTGGGCTGCAGAGAGCCTGGCATGAAGTCAGTTCTGTGGGTCAAATGTGCCACCCATTCTTTGACTTTGTGAGCTATTTCTGATCATGATGTAGTTTAACTCTTAAATGCTCAAGGAAATGGTGGCATTCGGCAGCAGCTCACAGCTACCGCAACTGTGCTCTGCAGTGTTTCAGCCAGCCCTTCCTGCAGCAGCCCTCCTTTCCGGCTCTTTAAACAATAAAGAGAGAGGACTGGGCTTTACTTGTATATACAGTGGAAGGCCCAGTGTTCTGCCCCCAAGAGCTTACTGTGGAATCTCAGAGAGAGGGATTCACAGGTCAACAGCTAGAGTGTGAGAAGGCAGACGGAGATAGAAGGGCAATTTGGGGAAGTGAGGGTTTGTTTGAAAGAGGGATCTGGGGACAGAGAGGGAGGGTACTTGATGCATGGAAAGTGGAAGGCTGTTGCAGGCTCAAGGGCAGGGTGAAAGAAGATACAGAGCTAAGTATGGGGGGAGGAGGAGGAGGGAGAGGGTGGGGAGGAGGGTACAAGAAGCCGCGGAGAAGATGCATTGGAGCGGACAGTAGGGAAGATGAGAGATTTCACTCAGACTGTATTGTTTCCTAGGGGGAACCAGTCTCCCCCTCTTGTCTTCTTTCTCAGAGGCCCTGACCTGGGCCAACCCATCCTTTCACCTTGTGGAAGGCTGGACACAGCTCCCCCTGGAGCTCCTGCATTTGAGAGAGCTTTAAGGGAGAGGGGCTCCATCTGGCTGTCTTGCCAGCTCTAACTTCATAGTAAATTAATCAGTTGCTTGCAGTCAGGAGGCCTGGCCCTGCCCAAATGCATGTGATTGGATCACACCAGTCCTACGCACAATGAGAGACAAGCAGATTGGGTCAGGTGACCAGAACTGCCCTTCACACCAGCAAAAATAGATCTGCAGCCAAATTATGTCTGACTGCCACCCCTTCTCTGACGCTTTTCTTCCTGCAGCTGTTCTAGCCCTCGCATGCAACTGGTGGCCATCCGCTCATGCAGCTCCCCTACACTCATACGCTATCAATGGCCATCAGACTTCTGATCTGTCTAGCGTGTAGCATCCTCCAAGGTGAAGGCTCCTGTCTTGTGACTCATCAGAATAGCTTTTTTAAATTGTGCCATGTGTCCCATAGCCAGGAGATTTTTCATCCCGTTGCTTAGCCTGCATTTCTGTAATATTGTCCTTTCTGTTCGGTTTTCCTCCAGATGTCCGGTGGGATTTTCTCCCCTTTGGAAAACCTCTGTGACCTGGATAATGCCAACTGCCACCCGCTGGTATGCTTCCTGTGCCATGAACAGTACGAGCATCCCTGCCTCCTAGACTGTTACCACAACTTCTGTGCCAGCTGTCTGCGAGGCCGAGCTATAGCCAGCCGCCTCACATGCCCTCTCTGTGGGTAAGAATCTCAAAGCAGCTACTACCCGTAACACAGAAAGAAAGATGTTGATTTACCAGCAAAAGCTATCCCGGGTCTAGCCAGGTGTCCAGGCTCTGTAGCAGAGCCCCACAGAAACATAGGCGCAGAGCATGCTGACAAAAAGACAGAGCATGCATTTCACACATGGAGGTCTGAGTTAGAGAGCTCAGCTCTACCCATCAGCAAACAAATACCTAGTGCAGCAAGCCACGTGCAGAACTAGGCATGCAAGTCTGAAAATGCAGCCCAACAAGAAATAGTGGCATTTTTTCTCCTTTGCTCTCTGGGCTGAAGGTCTGGCTCGGTGCCCTGTTGTGATACGTTATTGAAATTGGTTTGTGTGTGTTGTTAATGTGTTCAAAGCCTGATACGGGAGTAGGGAACACAGCTGAAATGAAGATGGTGCTAACCTTGATCTAGTTGAGTCTGTTGCAATGTGGCAGTCTTCCTTTAATGGGACTCTCCAAGGGTCAATGGGAGTCATTCCATTCTCTTCCCTGAGAGCTGGTTCAGACCCCAAACTAATAGCTGTTCTGACAGCTTGGTGAGGATGTGGGCTGGGCTACACATGAATCAGCACTGAAATAGCCTAATTGGTTTTCACTTCCACCCTCTGTTATTTCAGGGCCAGTCTGTGTGTAGACACTTTTTGTGGAATTAAAGCATCTTCTTTAGCTTTAATTTAAATGGATTCCTTATTGACAAACTACACTGAACAAAGACACTCAGAATCCAGACTAAGAGTGGTCACACACAAGCTGAATGAAAAGTGGGAATTAAACCAATGGTGATATTTTGGGGCTAACTTGTGCACAGACCACCTCTAAGATGACAGGCTGTTAAAGCCTGCTCCAGAGACAATGGAGGCCACGTGGAGTCTTCCATTAACTTCAATGGGCCTTGGTGGCGGTCATTAGTGCATACAGACCCAAGGGGGAGCACAGAAGCATCTCTATGCTTTGGCTGGCTCTCAGAGAAAGGATGTAGCAGTGAGACTTCTCAAGCCCAGGACCAGCCTTGTGTCAGCATTTACAGTCTTTGCGTTTGGCACCTGCTCCTTTTATCTCTTCAGGCTTCAGTGAAAGCTGCTGTGCAGCTCAGCCCCACTACTGGGAAACAAATTTGTGTTGGGCTCTAGGCCAAACTGACTTTGGAACAAAAACGATTAGTGTGCTCACTAAAGACCAAATTCAGCCCTCATTCACCCAGGGCAGGCCAGGTCCTTCAGGGAGTTAGAGGGGAGGTAACCAAATGTAACCCCTTTTTCCCCCTTCCAGTTATAATCCCACCCTGAATCAAACTGTATGGTGTAGTTAGAGCAAAAAAAAAAAAAAAAGGTTACATTTTACATTTTAATCTAGTATTAATGTGCTAAACTGTGTGTTTCTGAGAATTGTGCTTGTAGGGATGTATACAATATGCTAAAGAATGTGTCTTTGGGGTTTTCTGGAGCATATTGCATATCTTCAGTATTGTATATGCTACTTTGTTGTGTTTTCATTTAATTTTTATTCCTTTGAAGAGTCTCATATTAATATAAGTGAAGCAAGGAATTATTTAAGTACTGTCTCTGTGGGTTCTTCTATAGGTTGCCATATCCGTACATACTGATACTTTTCATCAATTTTTAGCTGAGAATAATGCAGTTCTCTCCTTGTTACTAAACCATACTATAAATGTGGAGTGTCAGTGCTTTCAGCTCTAATCTGGACAGTTCTGTTTGAGAAGGAAGATCATTTCTGTCACCATATTAGTAACAATAACATCCAATTATAATTTGGATTCCATTCTATAAATAATTCCATTCTATAAAAACGAAGCTCATTTACATGAAACTTCAATGCCTCAACTACTCACAAATACACTACAAATAACAAACATGGTGGAAATTTTACTGTTGGACTTGGAATGCTACAATACACCTCTGCTTTTCTGTAGTACACTCTAATGATCAGGGAATCTACTTTCACCTCACAGGCATGAATTGACAACACTGGGCAGGACTTTGTAATCCAAAAAAGGAATGAGAATAGCAGGGCAGATGACTGTCATTTATTCTAGTAAATAGGATGATCTGTATCAGACTGATTGTAGTTGCCAAAGACATTCGAGTCTTAATGGAGGGCTGGTAGAGGCAGAACTGAATCTGAGCTGTGCTCTGGAATGTGTATCTAGAACTGTCCACAAAGCATTGGAGGAGGTTAAAGTCGTAACTTATTAGATTTCACCTTTAATGTATACAGATCTCTCTGTATAGTTTCTACATAAGGGAAATGGAGTTTTGATGGGCATCTCATGAGCTTTTCATTGATGACTGCTCTTTTTAAATGAACACAAATTACAAAGATTAAAATAAATCCCATGAATCTTTTTTTTTTTTTTTAAATCAGCAAGGGAAAAACTTCAAGCAATACCTGTCTGTTTACAAATTGTGTGTCTAGGCCACAGCCTGAAAAGCACTTTTCTATATTCACAGCTATTGGTTTTTAAATTATAAGCAGTTAAAAACAATTCCATTTCTGTAAAATGAATTAAAATAAAGGTCCAGGGTACCTATCTGGCCCCATCATCATCACATCTGGGCAACTTGCTATCTTTAGTGTTGTTATCCTCACAGCAACCCTGGGAGGCAGGGCAGGGCTATCACCCCCATTTTACAGATGGAAAACTGAGGCAGAGAGAGACTAAGTGTCACACAGGAAGTCAGTGGCAGAGCAGGGAACTCATCTTATTCCAAGAACTGGGCCATCCTTCCTCTCATCGATGAGGGTAAAACTTTCAAAAGCGCCTTCGTTACATAAGAGCTTGAGCCCCATTGACTTTCACTGAGATTTAGGCTTCAAGTCACTTAAGCACTTTTGAAAAATTTTCTCTGGATCTTGGACTTAATGGACTAAAATGTGTGCGCACAGTGGGGGTTAGGTTGCCTACTGATAAAGCCCAGGGAAAGCTGGAGAAGTTAAATCTAGCTCTGCTCTTATACAGGGCCTGTCACCACAGCATTTGAGTGCCTCGTTGTCAGGCTGCCTTTGTGCCTGTGAAATATGAGGTACTAATCACAGTGATTTCAGATGTGAACAGCTGCAGAACACACAAGTTCTACTTATAGCCCACAAGAATTCAGGAGAACTCACTCCACTGCCAGGGCAGGCTAGACGTGCTAGAAGTCTAAATACGAAGATGGGTGAACTTGAGTGCGTCATGTTAAATGAAGGCATCACAGAAACTTGATGGAATGAGGATAATCAACGGGACACAGTAATATCAGGGCACAAAATATATCGGAAGGACAGAACAGGTCGTACTGGTGGGGGAGTGGCACTATATGTGAAAAAAAGCAGAGTCAAACAAAATAAAAATCTTAAATGAACCAAACTGAGCCATAGCATCTCTATGGATTTTAATTCCATGCTTGAATAACAAGAATACAGCATTAGGGATATACTGCCGACCACCTGACCAGGATGATGAGAGTGACTGTGAAATGCTCACGGAGATTAGAGGCTATAAAAATAAAAAGCTCAGTAATAATGGGGGATTTCAACTATGCCCATATTGACTGGGTACATGTCAGAATGGGATGCAAAGATAAAGTTTCTTGACACCTTAAATGACTGCTTCTTGGAGCAGTTAGCCCACAAGAGGAGAGACAATTCTTGATTTAGTCATAAGTAGAGCACAGGATCTGGTCTAGGAGGTGAATATAGCTGAGCCACTTGGTAATAGTGACCATAACACAAGTGACCATAACACACTGGGGGGGGAGGGGGATGGACACCAAAGCAGCCCACCATGGTACCCTTTAATTTCAGAAAGGGGAACTACACAAATATGAGGATGTTAGTTAAACAGAAATTAAAAGGTACAGTGTCAAAAAATGAAATCCCTGCAAGCTGCATGGAAACTTTTCCAAGCCACCATCATAGAGGCTCAATTTAAATGTATACCCCCATATAAAGAACATAGTAAGCAGACCCAAAAAGTGCCACTGTGGTTAAACAAAGCAAAAGAAGCAGTGAGAGGCAAAAAGACATCCTTTAAAAAGTTCCAGAGGGGTAGCCGTGTTAGTCTGTATACAGCAAAAACAACGAGAGTTCTGTGGCACTTTAAAGACTAACAAATTTAATTTTTGTAGGCATAAGCTTTCATGAGACTCAGCTCACTTCGTCAGATGCAGAGGTAGAATGATACAGTAATTAGGAAACATAGATATACAAGTGCATAGAGAACAATGGGAGAGGTGGATGAAAGCCGGTTACTTGAGGGCTAATGACAGTCATTGAGTAGCAGGTGAGAATGGGTGAGCAAAGCAATTACCTCTTGCAATGAGAGTGCCATTCCAAATCTCTGTTTAAACCCAGTTTGAATGTGTCAAGTTTGCAGATCATTTCTAACTCAGCAGTTTCTCTTTGAAGTCTGTTTTTAGAGTTTTTTTGGAGAAGTACGGTGACTTTCAGGTCAGTGACAGTGTGCCCTGGGAGATTGAAGTGTTCTCCCACTGGTTTATGGATGTTATTATTTTTTATGTCTGATTTGTGTCCATTTATCCTTTTGCATAGTGATAGTCCAGTTTGGCCAATGTACATGGCAGAGGGGCATTGCTGGCACATGATGGCATATATAACATTAGTGGATGTGCAGGTGAATGAGCCCTTTATGGTGTGATTGATGTGGTTAGGACCAGTGATGTTGTCACTAGAATCGATGTGTGGGCAGAGCTGACAACGGGGTTTGTTGCAGGGATAGGTTCCTGGGTTGGACTTTTTGTACGGCGTATGGTTGCTGGTGAGTATTTGCTTCAGGTTGAGGGGCTGTCTGTGGAAGCTAAATCCTACCGACAAAAACAGAAAGGAGCATAAACTCTGGCAAGTGAAGTGTAAAAATATAAGAAAGGCCAAAAAAGAATCTGAAGAACAACTAGCCAAAGACTCAAAATGTAACAGCAAAAAACTTCTTAAGTACATCAGAGGCAGGAAGCCTGCTAAACAGCCCGTGGGGCCATTGGATGATCAAGATACTAAAAAGGAGCACTCGGGGAAGATAAGTCTATTGCAGAGAAACTAAATGAATTCATTGCATTGTTCTTCATGGCTGAGGATGTGAGGGAGATTCCCAAACCTGAGCCATTCTTTTTAGGTGACAAATCTGAGGAACAGAGTGAGGTGTCACTAGAGGAGGTTTTGGAACAAACTGATAAATTAAACCGTAATAAGTCACCAGGACCACAGGGTATTCACCCAAGAGTTCTGAAGGGATTCAAATGTGAAATTGCAGAACTAACAACTGTGATATGTAACCTATCATTTAAATCAGCTTCTGTACCAGATACCTGGAGGATAGCTAATGTGATACCAATCTTTTTAAAAAGCTGCAGAGGCGATCCCTGCAATTACAGGCTGGTAAGCCTAACTTCAGTACCAGGCAAACTGGTTGAAACTATAGTAAAGAGAATTATCAGACTGTCGAGGGTTAGGTCCCCTTTAATCCCATTTTGGGGGTCTGATTGCTCAGGGAAAGCAAGACAATAAGACATGACGGCCAGAGTCAGTATCACTGCCCCAGGGATGCGAAGCAGGATGGCCCGACGGCCAGGGTCAGTATCACTGCCTGGGGATGTGAGGCAGGTCCACCGGGTCTCTAATCCTCCTGATTCACAGATGCGCTGGTTCCATGGCAGGATCCTCCAGCAGGGCTCCTCCTTCCTCAGCAGTCTGCCACGAATGAGTTGGGCTACTCCCTTTTACATGGAGACAGGAGTTGGAGCATGCTCAGCACAATCTAAGGGGTGGGACTTCCACCACCCATAATGCAGGGTTAACTCCCTTGTCCCTAGTGCGAGGTAAGCACACCCCGTCACACACACACACATAGATGAATACAATTTGTTGGGGAAGAGTCAACATGGTTTTTGTAAAGAGAAAATAATGCCTCACCAATCTACTAGAATTCTTTGAGGGGGTCATCAAGCATGTGGACATGGGTGATTCAGTGGCTATAGTGTACTTATATTTTCAGAAAGCCTTTAACAAGGTCCCTTATCAAAAGCTCTTAAGGGAAGTAAACTGTCATGGGTAGGAGGGAAGGTCCTCTCCTGGATCAGTAACTGATTAAAAGATAGGAAACAAAGTGTAGGAATAAATGGTCAGTTTTCAGAAATGGAGAGAGGTAAAGAGTGGTGTCTCCCAGGGGTCTGTACTAGTACTGGTACTGTTCAACATATTCATAAATGACCTGGAAAAAGGGGTAAACAGTGAGGTAGCAAAATTTGCAAAGAATACAGAACTACTTAAGATAGTTAAGTCTAAAGCAAACTGTGAAGAGTTACAAAAGGATCTCATAAAATTGGTTGACTGGGCAACAAAATGGCAGATGAAACTGAATGTCAATAAATGCAAAGTAATGCACACTGGAAAACATAATCCCAGCTATATATATAAAATGATTGGGTCTAAGTTAGTTGCTACCACTAAAGAAAGGGATCTTGGAGTCATTGTGGATAGTTCTCTGAAAACATCCACTCAATGTGCAGTGACACTCAAGAAAGCTAACAGGATGTTGGGAATCATTACGAGAAGGATAGATAATAAAACAGAAAATAGCGTATCACCTCTTTATAAATCCATGGTAGGCCCGCATCTTGAATACTGCCTGCAGATCTGATCACCCCATCTCAAAAAAGACATATTGGAATTGGAAAAGGTACAGAAAAGGGCAACAAAAATGATTAGGGGTATGGAAAAGCTTCCATATGAGGAGAGATTAATAAGACTGGAACTTTTCAGCTTGGAAAGGAGATGACTAAACGTGGATATGATAGAGGTCTATAAAATCATGACTGGTGCAGAGAAAGTAAATAAGGCAGTGTTATCTACTCCTTCTCATGACACAAAAACTAGGGGTCACCAAATAAAATTAATAGGCAGTAGGTTTAAAATGAACAAAAGGAAGTATTTATTCACACAACACACAGTCAACCTGTGGAACTTCTTGCCAGTGGATGTTGTGAAGGCCAAGATTATAACTAGGTTCAAAGAAGAACTAGATATGTTCATGGAGGATAGGTCCATGAATGGCTATTAGCCAGGATAGGCAGGGCTTTATGTTTGCCAGAAGTTGGACATGGCCACACGATGGATCACTTGATGATTACCTGTTCTATTCATTCCCTCTGAACACCTGGCACTGGCCACTGTTGGAAGACAGGATACTGGGCTAGATGGACCATTGGTCTCACCCCATATGGCTGTTCTTATGGTATGCACAAGATAGATTTCATAGCACTGGACAAAGCTTCACTCACCCTGAAGAGAAGCAGAATCACTGCAGCCCTAAGACCTGATCTTCCAAGATGCTGAGCTTCCTGGCCCTATCAAGCAAAGCACTTAAGCATGTGAGTAACTCTAGGCTTTTGAATAGCCCCACTGGAGTCAATCTTTGGTACTTAGCAGGACTGAGCCCCTAGAGAGGTGAATTCCCCTTACCAAACAATTATTCCTGGCACTCTCAGTTTGAGTTATGGAAGAAGAGAGTTGGGTGACACCAGATATGTTTGTTTTGCTCTTATGGGTTTAATTTTTAAATTTAAAAAATAGAAAATACCATAAAAGAAACTGTGCTGGATTTTTTTAACTGTTATTCAAAATTTTGTATCTTAAAGAGGTGCTGGCCCTTCCTGGAAATCTTTGGAACAGTTCTGGGTAGAGACTGTTCTGTCTCCAGGATTTAGAATTTTGCTCGCTCTTCTTCACTCTTTAACTACTAAAGACAACTACATGCAGAGAGAAGCTCCATCTCTTCCACTTTCATCTGCTAAAAAATGTTCATGCTGTGTTTGAGATGGCACAGGTATTGTGCAGAAGTTGCTTCAGGCAACTGTTCAGCTTGGAATTGGTTTTTGTTTTGTTTTTTTAACTGGCAAATTATCCATGGTTTAACATTAAAAATTTAAACGGTCTAAAATTTGCTCCTTCCACCCAAAAACTCAACAAAAGGAAAACATCAAAGCAACAGCCATTGCACGGGTACATTTTTGGCATAAATCATATATATGTTGCTACTTAAAGCAGTTCAAGGGCACTGTTGCTCAGAGCCAAGTGAGACCAAACAAACATTATTTTTAGGTATTCATCTCTGGCTTTTGTTTGTCATGTGCATCTCAGGAGCTTTGAAGGGATGGTTCAGATATCATTAGCATGAAGCCTGAGGTTATATAAAAAAATAAAGGAATTACATATTTTAATTAAAACAGATCATCAGCTGCAGTAAACATTCATTATTTTCTGCAGTAAAACAGTACTTTCCAATTAGTTTGTCATCATGCAAACTCCCCACTAATACTGGCTAAATACTAACACTATTAGGGAAAGTCCGTTCTAAACTTGGAAGCAAATGTGCCAATGCAAAGAACCCAAAGGCCTTACACACACACATCTGTGGAAAACAAGGGGTTGGGTCTCAATCCGCTTCCTAGTGGGGCCACACCATAGCACCAGCTACTCTCAGCAGGCACTGACTGGTCCCTGTGTCTGCAGTCTCAGCAAAGAGAACAGGAGTGAGTAGGTGATTGAGCCTCATCTAGAGGTGGTCCTGCTATGCCAGGGTATAGGCACTCTGGCAAGAAAGCTAGTGCTGGCCCCCTGCCCATGCACTATTGGGTATACAGAGAGGCCCTTAGGCAGCAGGGCTGCCCGTCTGGAACCTTCCATCAATGTGATGGTCATTATTTTAAGGTGTCCATTGCAGTGTTTTTGTGTTGCTAATATTAGCCCCCTTCAGCCTGGGTCCCACCCAGAGCTCACCCAGGGGCTCCCCACAACCTTAGGAAGCTAGGGCTAGGTTTCCTAAAGTCTTTAGGTACCTGAGGATGCTGGAAAACACCTAGTGGGGTTCACAAAAGCACCGATACAGGTTAAGGGCCTTGTGCTCATTGAAGGTAATGGGAGTTAAGTGCCCAACTCACTTAGGCCCTTTTGTAAACCCCAGCAGGTGCCTATCTGCATCTTTAGCTGCTCAATTACCAGTGGAAACCTGGCTCCTGGTGACAATACCAGCTCCAAAGCAGAAGCATTGCCATTGGCAGATGCATGAGGAGGGAATAGGCTAGGGGCCTGTGCTGATGCCTTTGCTTGCAGAAGGAGAAGGGGAGCTTTTCCAGTCAGGATGCCTCTCCCAGGGAAGTGATTCTGAAGTCATGCAGCAGCCTTGGCTCTAGCTGTAACTCTGAGACTCCATGCTCCATACCTACAATTAGCTGCCCAGGTATCCCCCACAGCTGCCTTGTTGGGAGGATTTTGTTTCATGATTTTGATACCATACACGTCTGATTCACCTGTTCTGTTGTATTCTGCCTGGCTGACTGCCTCTTAAGAACAGGGTCCTTGTGCCTGGCTCCGCAGCCAGGCTCAGTAACAGTGACTGGCAAGACGATGGAGAGAGGCAGAGGGCAATTTCTCATTCTGTTGGCAGCATGAATGGCACCTCAATGCGCTAGCACTTCCTCCCTGATCACATTCAGTCTAATATTTCAGCACAGCAAACAGACACCGTGATTCGGAGCAGAGCAGGTATTTGTCATTAGATCACATTCTTCTTACTTGTTTTCTAACTTTTCTCACTAGAAAGTCTTGTGTGTGTTCTGCTCTAGGTTGTTTTTAAATAGTCCTTCTCTCCAGGCCTGGCTATAAGCTGCGGTGCTCTCCCCAACTCTGAACCATATGTATTATATACACCATAAACTATTGGCTCATTGGTGAAGAAGGCTGGTTAGCAGCTTTTGCACAGTCAGCAGCAAGCACCTTATTTGGGATGCTCTCTTTACTAAAGATGTCTCCCAGGGAGCCAATTTTGCCTCATGGCAGTGAACAGCAATGACAACTGCTTAATCAGAACAGCACTGGGGAGTCAGTGCTTTGGCACCAAGGTTAAATGGCGGATCAGCCAGGGTGAAATGGCAAGGTCTGGTCTCTATACAGAAGTAGCCAAAGGAAGAAGAATTGTGGATGCAATGAAGCTGTCATGCAGAGAGCGTCCCCTTTACTCAGGGCAGTCAGTCTTTTTGGACCATTTTTAATGGTATCCTTTTGTGTGCTAGCTGACTGCCCTTTCCGCAAACTCCAACACAGACCCAAACTCTCATGCTTATGGCTGCAATTGCTAGACAGGATCAGCCTGTAAAACCCCAGTAAACTGTGCCCCAGCTGTCACACACTACAGCCTAGCCGGGCACTCCCAGCCAGCCAGCTCTACATGTCCCAGCAGGATGAAGACCACAGGCCTCTCGAGAGAACATTAGGACCTGGCCATTCATGCAGGCAGCTACATAAGGCTCTCAAGACAGCAGGCCTGGAGAAGCGACTCCCCTGTACTCCACAACCCAACAGGCATGTTTGATTGACAGCCTCTGTCAAGGAGCACAGCAGCCAAACCCTGGCAACAAGAACGTCACCTGCATTACCACAGCAGGACCCTTGTCTTGGTTAAACTCACCAAAGTCGTGGCCGGAATGCTTTTCAGCTTCACAAACACTGCCTCGTCACTGCCTGTTGTTAGGGGTTTGACAGAGACTGGGGCTGAACGATGCAACTCTTAGTGCTGCTTTACTACTCTCCCAATTCACTCCTGACCTGTCGTAACAATAAGTGAGGAGTGGGGCTGGGAATCGATTCAGATATTCATTCAAATGCCATTGCATACACACAAACCCTCCCCATCCAGTGTTTTCAGCCATGGCCTCAGCCCATCCCTCCTCACTCATACACAGAGTCCAAGGGCATCTGGTTCACTAGATCACTTCCTCTCTCTCAAGCTCTCTCTGTAATCTAATACACATGCACATTTCTGCTGCAATTTTCATGAGATTCTCCATTTCATTTTAAACCAGCATCACTCTCTGAGTGCATTATGCCCAGTAAATGGAGAGCTGCAGAGCACAGCTGGCAAAGTGAGATGCCCCTGTATCTAGCACAGCCCTACAGCAGGAGTACCAAACTGCCCGCCTGGGAGATGAGTTTTCTGGCTGGTATTAGTACAATACATCTCTCTCCATAAACTCCAGCCTTGCTGTGCCAGAATGTTACTAGACAAAGACAATAGACAAGCCCCTACAGGGCATTCCTGGGCTAATAGGTCTTTTCTATCTCTTACTTTTTTGATTCTCTGCATGCTTGGTGCATCCCTTCAGCCAGAATGTAGCCGTGTTTTATTAAAGCTGGACAATGATGAAACACCGCCAGCTGCAGTGAGACCTTCAGTTCCATGATTAGTTTGCTGGCAGGGCTGCAGCACAGAGAGATGCAGCCTTGAGCTATGAAACCCAATCCCTCACAGGTGACTGGTGGGTGAATCATCATTTCAATCTGACTCAATATTCTCATTGTCCAGGGGACGAGACTTCAAAGTTCCTATCATCTCTGAGAACCTGCATTTTGAGACACACTCTCAAGAAGGGGCTGGAGTGGCCGTGGTTTGGTGTCTGGTTGCACTGTCGTCATACTGTTTGGGTCCTGGGTTTTACTGGAAGTGTCAAAGTGGCTACAGTAAAGATTTCCACGATGCTTTTAAAAGAAATGGATCAATATATGTAAGGGTGATTCCTTTCTCTAGCATTCATGGTGAGCTGCAGTTTGCCAGGAATTGTGTACAGTCTGAGCTTAACTGTGAGTGAAATTTCTCAGGGTCAGCATTGCTAGTATCTTAATTGAGAATCCTTCATTTTTTCCTTTTTAACAATTTTGCTAAAGCAAGCCAGCATTGTCAGTGCCAGGTGAGATTAGCTCTGGTCCTTAAAGAAGAGGCTTGAATTCTGAAACAGCTTTTCTGATCTTTCACTCAGACTAATCATGCGTTTCACCCAAGTTGGAAGTATTTCACTAATATTGTTTGATTACTTTTAATGCTGTGCTTTTGTTTTAAGGATTTCAACAAAGACTCTGTATATGTAGGGTGGGGGACTCAGGCGCTGTCTGAAGGTGTTTTAATGCAGGGATTTTGGCTTTGGACAATTTTTGTCCTCTCGGAATTCTGTTTACTGTTATTTTGGGAAAGCTGTTTAGAGGGTTGTTAGGGGAGGAGCTTCCATGGTCCTGCCTATTGCTGCCTTGCTGCCTATTGGTTTAAGAATCGTCGCATGGTTTATTTTGTTGTTAATAATATTCCCATGATGGATTATTATTGCTATGTGAGATTATTCAGCTGTAAGAGTTAGTCTGCTCATTTCTCTCTGCAATTAGAAGTTAGCAGTAGCTAAGGGAATCTAGGCAGCAATGGCCAGTGCTAAACAAATGTCACAAGACGTGAAAATTAAATGAACACATAACCATTGAAGAAATGAGTAGTGCGCCTGGCCAGAAGTCAATATTCCTATCACAGCTAGTGGATAGAGCCAAACGCAGATAATAAAATAATGGGCAAACTGAATTTAAAAATTGGTATTTTCATATTTGCGCTCAAAGGGGCAACATACTAGGATTTCACACCCCTAGAATTCATCAACCCTGGCTATTCCAGGACTGAAATTACCCTTGCAGCAGTCTATGGAATGAATAACACTAAGTTTTGATTAGAAAGCCACTGGCGCTCAGGATGATTATTTGCAAAAGCTAACATTAAATGGCCACTCCCAGCACGTTCCACACCATAAACTCCTAGGAGCCAAGCAGAATGTGTGGGATACTGCTAATGTAGCATAGAATCAGAGAAGATGAGGGTTGGAAGGGACCTCAGAAGCTCATCTAGACCAACCCCCTGCTCAAAGCAGGATTAACCCCAACTAAATCATGCCAGCCAGGGCTTTGTCAAGCCGGGCCTTAAAAACCTTTAAGGATGGAGAGATTCCACCACCTCCCTAGCTAACCTATTCCAGAGCTTCACCACTCTCCTAACAGACTACTATAGTGTGTAGAGATTTTGACAAACCTTAAGAGAGTTCAGCATGCTCTCTATGGGAACAGCTAGGACTCAAACATGGCATAGAATTAAGATTGTTAAATGCTGTAGCTTAATGAAAATATTTGCAGCAAATAGGAAATGCTCTTAGAGCAAGTGGCAAGATACACATTTAGCTGTGATGAAAACACAAAGATCTGAACCAAACTGTGTTATGGAAAACTGTGCAGTTTATGTCCAGAAATTCCAGGTACACAAGGGGAAAAAAGTCTGATCCTGTGTGATTGCATTGCAGTTTGCTTTATATCTGTGGTCATTGAAGATCGCATGGTATCTTTTCATAAGAGTAGGGGCACCATCCTGGTATCTCGGCCCCATTTCCACTTATTTGGAGAATTATTTTTTTGTTGACCTAAATTGCCTTTCCAGGTTTGGATGTATAGTGAATCTTTCGCCACTCCTTCTCCTTACACTATTGTGTTAGTGTTGCTGTGTGTTGTTAACCAGCTACCATGGTATCTCCCAGAAGTGGCTGCAGTTCAGTGGTAGAAATGCAAGATATTGTATTTATTATTACTACTGAAAAATTTCCTCACAGGTAGCAAAGTCCTTTGTTTTTTATCATGTGTCCTCTAGCAAAAAAACTGCCGGCTCACTCCAGGCCCAAGAGTTATTTTCCTTTAACATTAGGTTGTTTGAATGTAGAGAAGTATTTGCTTGCCATTTCCAGGGCTCATGGGTGACCCTGTCTGTTTTGTCCTCTTCAGTCATCAGTCCATAGTGAAAGGAAACAATGGGCTTCCGCCTGTAGACCGGCTCCTGAAGTTCCTGGTGGATAGCTCTGCAGACTGTGAGGAGGACGTTCAGTGCGCAAACTGCGACCAGGAGTGCAAGAAACAGGTAAGACACCAGCACCAAGTCTCCAGCACCACAGCTGTGCCTGGCACATTGTAGAAGGCAAAGGAGTACATAGTCTCTGCCCAAAGTGCTTCCAGGCTAACAGGATGTTGGGAATCATTAGGAAAGGGATAAATAATAAGACAGAAAATAGTGTATCGCCTCTTTATAAATCCATGATAGGCCAACATCTTGAATACTGCCTGCAGATCTGGTCGCCCCATCTCAAAAAAAGATGTATTAGAATTGGAAAAGGTATCAAGAAGGGTAACAAAAATGATGAGGTGTATGGAACAGCTTCTATATGAGGAGAGATTAAGAAGACTGGGACTTTTTGCAGGTTTAAAACAAACAAAAGGAAGTACCACTTCATACAATGCACAGTCAACCTGTGGAACTCATTGCCAGGGGATGTTGTGAAGGCCAAAGCTGCAACTGGATCCAAAAAAAGAATTAGCTAAGTTCATGGAGGATAGTTCCAGCAATGGCTATTAGCCAAGACCATCAGGGATACAAAACCATGCTCTGCGTGTCCTGGCCCTCTGACTGCCAGAAGCTGGGACCGGATGACAGGGGATGGATCACTTAATAATTGCCCTCCTATGTTCATTCCCTCTGAAGCAACTGGCACTGGCCACTGTGGGAAGACAGGATCCTGGGCTAGATGGGTCATTGGTCTGACCCATTCTGGCCGTTCTTATGTGCTTATGTAAAGGGTCCTGTACCATCCTGCCAATATCCTTAGCCCTGCTGTGGATGAGAGGATAGTTTGGTTCCAATCGACCATTCAGTCCTTGGCCTCTCTGTTGAGACTGCTGACAAGGGGGCCAATTGGTGCCAGTCATGGCAGTAGTGTTTTATGGGATGCCTGTTGGCTCAGAAGTGTACAGAGACTCCCTCCTGCTTCCAGACTCAGCAGCTGGCATTCCTGACCTGCACCAGATCACAGCAGGGAGCTGGAAATGAACGGCTTTTTAAATTATCCCAGTCCCCTTCACAAGTCAGACAAAAACACACGTCCAAAAGGCACTGACAAAGGATTAGGCAAAGAGAGAACACACGCACTTGCCCTGCACTTTCTGGGAAGACAGAGCTATGCTTAGAGGTTACCCATCTAGGCACATGCTCATCATAAGCTAATGGGCTAGAGCAGAGAGAGGTTCTCTTTCATTCCCTCCATCCATCCCTTGGTGCTTTCTGTTTGCATGGAACCAAAATGAACGAGTCAAGGGGGAACTGGTCTGGTCGACACATTTTGCCAGGTCAGGAAAACATGGCTGCACTCAGAAAACACTCACCCCTTTTGGTCCAGGTTTTTTACTAGCTCCCAGCTTCAGAGCCCCGGGCAGTCACCCTGCTGGTGAGGTTTCCCGTGCTGGGTGCAGCCAGCCTGCCATGTGGCATTTGCTCCCTATACTTAAGAAACATTCCTGCTTGTAATTTAAGCTACATAAAGTGTGTGTAGATACTGCAGCTCCTCAGAAACACACGTAGCAACGAGGGATAAATGGCACCAGAACTCACAAGGGGCAGAACCAAGTACTTAGTTGTTCTGGAATGAATGGAAATTCGTTTCCCCACCTGCGGCAGCTCTGTCATCACAGCGCTCCCCTTAGAGACCACGGCACGTCAGAGCTAGATAACAAAATGTGTGGCTGATATAGCAAAGAGGTTCAAGGAGATTCCTGTTTTCAAAGGTTACTCCAAGGACATTCGCCAGCCCACTAGGAACGCTGGTACTGGTAGGGAAAAGCAACCCTACGGTCTGTCTCTTTCCCAGACTCTCTGTGCCCTTGTGGCCATGACCCTCCCCACTTGCCCGCCCCTGCCCTCTTGCTGCTGCATTGAGGTCTCAGTGCTGGATTTTGGCTGCCTGCTTTGTTTCTCTGAGCATGTGCTGCAGTGTCAGAGCTGCGGTGCAGTCTCTGCTGCAGCTGGCAGCAGGCCAGCTGCCTGGGGAGAATCCCCTCTTCCTCCAGCACAGGGACCTGCGGCAGATGGAAAAGAAACGGCCAGGTGAGGAGCGAGGGGCCTAACTGAACCATCCCCTCAAGTTTGCTCCCACCTCCCATTTCCGGACTCCAGATAGGCAGACTTAGGCCTGGGCTTGTTTATCTCCATTGGCCTCAGCTGTGGTAGCGCTCAGCTGCACGCTGTCACTGACCTGCCATCCTGTGCTCAGAGGGATTAGCAGCCCTTGGATTTCAGAGTGGGGGTCGCAGACGCTCTGATTTCACCTTTCCTTTCGTTTGTTCTGTTCTTCCCACTCTTAATGCTCCCTCTCCTGCTCCTCGGGTGTGCTCACATTCCCCCTGTACCTGTACCAACACCAACAAAGGATTTGGGGATGCACTGCTGAGTGAAATGCAAATATCCCGATGTGACCGTTTGAGGAATCTGTCTATGTACAACTCTGTGTGTGTGTATCTATCTCAAACTACACACTCCACTGTCATCGCAAGTATGGGCTGGGCTTTCTCTGCTGTCCTTTTACCTCCATCTTGGACTGAAATTCCAAGGGGCAGTGATACAGGGCTAACCACGGAGGGTCATTAAACCTTGATGATCTTCTATTCAAATGGAAGTATCATAGGACAAAAAGCTGGCTACTCCCCGAAAGAATCAGTCTGCCCAGGTGAGCTGGTAACTAAGCCAGCAGGTCACTTGGTGGGGGACTTAGATCCCTTGGCAAGGCTGATTGGGGTCACCTGACAAAGGGGACTGGAAGCTATAAAAGGCAGAGTCTCACAAGCCAGTTGAGGGGCAGGGGATGACAGCAGAAGGAAGCTGGCTGCAGGAGAGGGAGAGAGACTCCATGATTCAACGCAGCCGCCATGTGCAGGAGGGGGATCCTAGCAGACATCCTAGAGGACTCCTGCCAAACCCCAAGGAATGCTCAAGTGTGGGGTGGACGTTGAGGCAGGGACGGCATGTAGCTGTTTTAGGGGTTTTACCTAGATGTGTGAATCTCGTGTGCTGTCCAAAGTGAAGAGTAATGGTGTTAGAAACCTTTGCAAAGTCCGTGTGTTATGTGCTTCTCTGTCCCGTGTCCCTGGCCAGGGAGACAGTAACCCGCCGTGCCCACAAGGTGGAGCGCTAAGAAAGCGTGTGTTGAAGCAGCTGGCCTATGAAGTCACAGGTCTGTAAAGGGGTAACACAACAGACAGGGCCTGTGCCCAGGAAGTGGGCCAGAGAAGCCAAAGCCAGACAGTGCCCGGGCCCTGTGCAGATCAAGGGAGGCTTAGTACCTGAGTCCAGCATGGTTGTCCCTAGTAAGCATCCTGCAGGGGAGTCTTGTGGCCAGGACTGTGACACTCCCTAAGTGCTAAAGTTGACACCTGCCCTCTTCATCCTGGCCCCTGCACCTGGCCCCGGAACAGCTTCTGGCTCAGAGACAAGACAGATACCCTGTCAGCTGAGAAAAGACATTTCTTATAGCACTGATGAGAGCTCAGGTACTCAGTCCTCATTGGGATTTGCTCTCCATTTGCCAACAGGAAATGGACACCATGTATTTCTGCAACACCTGTAACCAACCCCTTTGTAGCAAGTGCCGCGAAGAGACCCACAAAGCCAAGATGTTCTCTCGCCACGAGATTGTCTCCTTGACTAAGCGCACTAAAGACATCCACAAGAAATGCTGTGAGTACATCCCATCCTCCCTGAGCAATTACACACAGGCAAGGGTTTGCCCAGGGAGCGCATTGGCCTATCAGCATCACTTTCCCAGCTGAATCAAGGCTCTCTCCTCTCTGAGTTGCAACCATCAACCTGGAACTGTGCATTACAATTACTGTCCCGTGCAGGGTGCAAAGCACAATAACAGGCACTCCCCCCCAGCATGGTGCACATTATCTGCTCATTATCCTCCCCCCACCCGCATGGTGAAGGTGAAGCTAGTAAACAAAGGCAGTTACTAACCAGCTTCTACGTGAAGCAACAGTGGGCCTAGCTAAAGAACCGCACAACTGTATAAAGGGCACAGATTGCACCTACTGTACAAAGGACTCGGGTGTAAACACAGAAGGTGGCTGGTTCCCATGAACAGCTACTTGCAAGATGCGCATATAAGGGTCGTGTCTTTTGAGCAGTAAGCTGCATGCACCTTTGTCTGGTGGACCTCACCAGCCAGACCACATGGGGAGAGCTTGTACGTCGAAGCGGTGTCGCCTGAGCAGAGCAGGCAGCAAGACTGGACCTGGGATGCATCATTTATTGGTCAGGCGGCTGAGTTCTCACAGAGTCAGAGCTCCTCAGAAACTTGGTAGGAAGTGACGTCTCCAGCCTCAGAGGGATGGATCCAGCTCACCTATTGCAGATCCTCTCCCCTAGCCACACAGGAAGGCTGGCGATGCCCTAGATCCTGAGCTGCGCTATCTTTAGGGAGTTTGTTTAACTCGGGAATGAATTTGTTTGTTCCAGCTCTTCACGAGGAACCTTACATCATGTTTTCAACAGAGAAAAAATCCATGCTGTGCATTAACTGTTTCCGGGACATGCAGATGTAAGTAGCAGAGCTGCCTCGGGACCCAGCCCTTTACAGATGGGGCAGCCTTCGCCTGCACTCATCCCTTGTGGTTCTAGCTTTTCCAACTCTTCCCTGCGCCTGGGACATTATGTTCCACAGAGGCTGCAGGTGCAGGAAAACCGCCTGGGAGAGGAGACCTGCTACAGTGGCACTTAGGTGCTACAGTGAGGACACTGTTGTTAAGGGCTAGTCGACACTTAAAACTTACAGTGTCACAGCTGTATCGATACAGCTGTGCTGCTGTAAGAGCACTTGTGTAGCCGCATTATATCGACGGGACAGAGCTCTCCCACCAACATAATAAAATCACCTAAACAAGCGCTGGGAGCTACGTTGGTGGGATAGCGTCTCCTGCTGACGGAGCGCCGTCCACACAAGCGCTTATGCCGCTCGGGGGAGGGGTTTTTTCACACTCCTGAGCAACAAAAGTTTTGCCAGCATAAGTGCTAGAGTAGACCAGGCCTGAGCCTGAGCGTTTGCACAGATGACTATTAGACATGGCTACTGCATCAGAGTTCCAACCACAGGGTGGATGAAGTCTCAAAGAGCTGGAGGTTGGGATGCCCAGCAATGGGATAACATTAATAGACAGTGTCATGGATACAGGGAACATCAGCACTTAATAGGAGTGGCATGAGAGAGACCAGTAGAACTTCTCAACTTGAGCAGTGAGCCCCCGAGTTTGGAGTTAGAGCTGCTCTAAGACAATAGCGGTTGCTGGGCCTAGGGGAAGTTTTAAAAAAAAGGGGGGGGGGGTGAAAAGTCCAAGCAGCAGCCGCATTACATAAACAGGCTGAAACCAGCATCATCAACCGGTCTAAGAAAGTGATGGGAAGGGGGGCCTAGAGCAGCGGTCAGAGTAACAAGAGTGTCCAGTGGGGAGCCAGGAAAGTCACAGCAGAGAGGCATTCTGCTTTGGGGTGACACTCAGCAATCAGCATATGATCTGTGAGCCCTGCACTGCGTGCTCACTTTTTAAAATCAGCCAGCCAATAGATGGGCAGAGGGGACACAGTCATCGCTCCCACACTGCTGCAAGAGACCCGGATTCAAGTCTTTTCCTGCAGAGGCTCATTGTTAACTGGCACCCATCAGTAGCCCTGGTTGGTCAGACTAAAGCAGATGAGGAAGAGCAGTTTGTAGGTTGTGCAGGATCCATGCTGAGGATCCTAATTCCCAGGTCTCTACCTCTTCCAGAGAAAGCCGAGCCCACTGCATTGACATCGAGACTGCGTATATACAAGGCTGTGAGAAGCTCGACCAGGCTGTGATGGTGGGTAGCGTTTGTGAGATACATTCTGAGTTTTAGTCTGTTGATGTTTATCATCAAAATTATTGCGTCGAGGTAATGGCACTGGGACGGCTGCTCCCGCTGTCATCAGTATTGGAGTAAATATTGCTTCAGTAAAATGTCATTGCTGTGGTGAATGGACAGTGCCCAGGCCCAGGACATGTCCTGCATCAGTCATTCAGCTTTCCTGCCTCGCTTGCAACTGGACTCTCCAGTTGTCACACGCTGTCTGTGCTGCTTCCCTATTTAGGCCGTGAAAGAGCTCCAGACGTCCACGCGAGAGGCCATTGTCCTCCTCAAAGCCATGATTGAGGAGGTGCGCAACAGTGCAGATGAGGAGAAGACATCCATCAACTCGCTCTTTAGTAGCATGCAGGTATGGAGTGGCTTGGCATGGCCACTGGCTGAAACTTCTCTGTTGGGCTGCCCAGACAGCGATGAGGTTAATTACAGAGCAGAGCTTCCGAGTGTTACAACACTAACAATGCACCCACATAAGGAGAAATCCAAAGCCTCAGATTTTCGCCAAATCAGCAGATGCAATCTGAAAGAAATTCTCCAGCTCTGGGCCTGATTCTCCTCTCATTCACACTGGTATCACTGCTGATGTCAGCAGAGTTACCCCTGATTGACAGTGGCATAAGGGAGAGGAGAATCAGCTTCTTCCAGTCTGGTTTTCCAGGCAGAAGCTGGGACATACCTCATTTCATTGGTGAGTGCACACGGGTAAAAGCACAGCAAAGCCTTTAGAACCAAGAGCGGGAGATTCTTTGATTTCAGCATCAGGACTTGTAAAGTGCAGCCTCTAGCTATGAGAATGTTTGATCATCTCTACCTTTTGCAGGAGAAACTAGCAGAAAGAAAAAAGATGCTTCTGAAAGCTGTTCAGAGGTAAGGCCAGCCCAGGACTCAGTGGTTTAACACATTCATGTTGTATTACTATTGGGATGGACTATGTAACTGACTGAAGAGACAGCTATGTTTTAAAGCAGAACTATAAAAGGCTTCCGCAAAAAACCCAATATCCCAACTCGGTAATAGAAGAAGCCACATGCAGAGGGAAGAGCAACAGATTCTCTGTTAAATGCAAATGTGTCAACTCCTCCTTCACATGCCTGCCAATTCCCTGGCACAGCTGATGTCTTGATTCCTATCATCTGGAACAGAGTGGAGTAATTCCTCTATACTGCAGCTCTGCTTTCAGAAAAAGGCTGGAACCTGAACTGGCATGTGTGTGAGGCAAAGGAGCTGATGCATTTGCAATTTGAAGTCCGCAACCCACCCTGTCCCTTTCCACTCAGTGGTAAGAACTTCGATTGCACTGAGTGGGGGCAGGATCGAGTCCACTGTGATAATCTTCAATAAGCTGTTGTTAAGAGAGCTGTTGTTCATCTCCAAGACATTCAAAGAGCCATCTGTCAGCATCTGCAGCCGCATTACTGATCTTGTCTATAGCTGAGAGAGCAAGGCGCCCTCTAGTGTCAGTATTTTTAGTAGTGACTACTCACATAGACGTTGCAGTAGCTAATACTAGTGAGCACCTCTAGTCCCACCTGCAGAGTCACGCTCCTGCCCCTTCATCCAGGCCAGCTCTCCTGAATGCACCTTGGACTGCATGATGGCAGTTGGTGTCAGCTGCACAACAGACCCTTGCCCCTGCGCTCTGATACAAGACAGGGACATGGTAACTCCTGCAACTGTTTAATAGTTGGGAAGGGAGAAGTTACAGGTTTTACCCTCTCCACATCTCTTCTTTTTGATAAATATTTTTACAACATTTCAGCAGATCCATTTTGAGGACCAAGCCTCAGCAAAGGCAGCTCCCCCAGCAGAGGGGATAATGACACCCCAATTCTGGTCAAGCTAGTTGCACATTAGTTGATTTGGACATAGCTCTTACCTCCGACTGCAGTGATTTGGATCCCAGTTTGAACTTGAAAAAATATTTGCCTGGAACAGGAATTTCCTTATGACCTGTAAAATATTTTAATATTAATAAAAATGAGTAACATCATATTTCAGAGTGCTAACCTCTTCGTCAGTGTCTAGACCATTAAACAACATGGCAAGTGCAGTGTACTAGCCAGCACCATACCTTATTACAGGACTTCTAATCCACAGCCCAGGTTACATAATAATGATCCTGAGCTTGGCTACGTGTAATTACCTAGTGATCTAGGGTATTTTCTGGTAAAATACTATTTGGTTCCCTTCCCACTCAGCCACTAGCTGAGGTGTGAACCTTACCAGAAGTTTTTTTTTCCCCAGTAATAATAATAATGTATCAATTGCTCCAGTCCTTCCAGTTAAACTCTGGTCTGCAGTCCAGCTCAGTCAGGTCTCCGAGCTGAAATGAAATGGTCTTTTTCTCCTGTAACTTCCAGTCAGTATGAAGAGAAGGAAAAGGCGTTTAAGGAGCAGCTCTCCCACCTGGCATCCCTGCTGCCCACCCTGCAGGTAAGCACTTGCACAGTCCCTGTATAACTTTCTGAACTGCACGCCAAGCTATGTTATACCTGCAACATACGCATCATCCCAGGTAGCCCTTTCAGTTACCTTCAAGGCCCAGGTATCCTGTCATCTCGCTGTACTGCTACTCTCATGGCTGATTACTTGTTTACAGAGGAATTATGGATGAGTTAGGTCAATACATAGGATTCTTTGGCCCTTTGAAACAGTGCAGCAACTCCGCTATCTAGCAGCTCCATGATGTTCCCCAGGAAAAGAAAACTGCTATCTATTCGAAGAACTGGTTGCGTGGCCTTAGAACTGCAATCATGTTTGCCTGCTGTTCTGCAGTAGGTCTCAAGTAGGGTAAGACCAGAATTGTTAGAAACCTTCATGTGTCTCCATGCTGGGAGGTTGGTAGTCTGTTGGCAAGGCCATGAGTTCACAGACTGCTTCGCTCCTGGAAAGGGTTTTCCCAGAAAACAAGCAGTGACAATGGAGCAGGGGAACTGAGCCAAAAGCTGAGAGGTGCTGAGCAGCTGTAGCTACCATTGGGCCCAGTTACACTCCTGTGACTTCAGCGGGGCAGGATTGGACCCACTCACGTCAATGAATGGCAAGTGTTCAGTATCTGATGGGACATGTCCCTCTGAGTACCTGATTCTGTGTAGTGTCATTCCGAGAGGAAGGATGGCTCTGTTGCACATAGGGCTTTTGTTTTCTGAGGATTTTCCATCTGGCCCTTCCTGGCTCCTCACTGTCTCTTCAGCTGTGACATCTGCTGGGCTAGCACTTATTGCTTATGCCTGGAACGGGAATTCTTCCATGAGTGAGAACAGACCATCTTCAGGCGCCCAAGCCCTCACATGCTTGGGGAAGGCTGCAGCGGGTGCAATTAGTAGCACTGTTGCTTGTCATTATGTCTAGGTCCATCTGGTCACCTGTTCTGCTTTTTTGAGCTCTGCGAACAAAGCCGAATTCTTGGATTTAGGATACGTAAGTACTTTCCGAGACCAGAACACACACTAGCAGCTGGGCTCCACAAGCACCAGGTAGGTCCAGAGCCATGTGTCTCATCAGGAAGCAAGGGATGGGTGAGCTGAGTAAAGAAATTACCCAGCTTTTTGCCCCAAATTCACACTGACCCCTGAGGTGGGAAAGCTCTTGGCTCACTGGTTCATACTTTGGTGTCAGATGAGTCAGGAAGCAGAAATACTGAAATGGGGGGATTTCAGCAAAGTCAGGTGCCAGCACCTGTCTGTGCCATGCTTGCAGGCCAGAGAGACTCAGAAGCGCAGACACGTGCACCTGTCACTACACCAATGCCCACGAATGTTTACTTACCCCCCAAAGACCTTTGGCAGAGCTGAGCAAAAAGCCCTTCACCATCAGCCTTGTAACTTCACAAGTGCTCTTGGGTGCACACAGGAAGATGTAGGCTCTCGGCACGTCTGAAAGCTAAGCCAGTATTGGGAAGCGTGTCCAGGACTGTGCCAAAAGGGTACAGAGCTGAGCGGAGCTGAAAGCTGTAACACAGAATACTCTGATTAATTTCAGCAACTGATGGAGAGGCTGCAGAAAATAGTCAAACTTCCACATCGCTTGAGACCCACCCAGACGAGCAAGGTAAATCCTTTCCTCCCAACTCACAGGCTCTGTTGTCTCGTGGGTCCCACATTCTGGAATTTTAAATACAACCTTCTCATGTCGGTTTTGGGGTCCTGTCCTGTCCTGCCCTGCACCTGCCTCCAGATCACCTCCAAATGTCCAAGATACCAGAGTTACTGCTGCTGCGTCCCCAACTCCATGCCGCCACAAGCCCACAGTGCTTTCAGTATGCCCATTATCTTACACAAACAGCCTGGCAGCAAAATCACTGCCCAAGTTACAAGCCAAGAGGGCAGAAAGCACGTTAGAATTGATGGTTGTTTCCTGTTCCCAAAGTATGTTTCATTTTTCCTTGCATGGAGAAAACTCCTCCCCCAGGTGAGCAAAGGATAGAATGGGCTGGTTCTCAGAGAGAACATAGTGCCCTACACTGGCTAGGTACGGGGCTGCTCTGTCTCTCTTTACATTGGAGCCCACTACATTTTACGGTAGCTGAGCAAGAGAATAGTCACTGACGGAACAGAGTCCAGCTGGGTAGGGTATGTCTGCCTCCCAGATGTTCTAATGTGTCTCCTCTTGGCCCCATGCAGATAAACACCGAGTACAGGGCTGAGTTTGCCCATTGCTTGGAGCCACTGTTGCTGCTGAATCCACGCCGGTCGGTGGTGGTGAGCGGAGGTGGCATCGGGCCAGGGATTAGCAATGGAAACATGTAAGATGCTTACTTTCTCAGCCACATCCTTGGGCAGGGGAGGAAAATGACAGTTTCCATGAGCCTCTGATATTTAGAACACGATTTGGAAGGTAAATACTAATTTGGGGTTTATATGCGGCAAAGGAAGTAGTAATTCAAGCCTGTGGCTCTCACAAGATGCAGATAAACCAAAAGAGATTGGTGCCAGTGGCTTTGTAGCTCAGCACTGAGGGTGAACCCTGGCCAGAAGATAGCGATCAATGCCCAAGGGATGCTGCAGCTGAGCTTCTGCTCCGCCATCTCTTATAACACAAATGGCCAGGATTCACTCATATAATCTCACCTCTGCCCATCACTGTGGCATCTGGAATGCCTTACCAAAACTGAGAGCCAGCAGAAGCCAGCATCACTTTGTCAGAATGATGGGCAAAGTAGAGTGAAGGTCTGAAGGAGCATCACAAAGCATGGATACTTCCGGGCTGGAAATCTCACAGGAGCATGTCCGAGCACGGATGCGGCAGAAAGTCTGAGTTGTCTTTAAACATTTCAGGGTTCCCCTCCCCCTCAATTAAACCTAATTTGAAGTTGCTTTCCCACCGCACTAAAGAAGATCCACCCAGGACCTCACGCCGTTAGTTTGCACTGGGAATTTACCAGAAAAACTGAGCAGTCTTGTACAAAGCTGAACATGTACTTAGAGATATAATCTGTTATAAACACAATCTAGATGAAAGGGTGGAAGAAACTAGAATGCCAAGTATCAGAGACATGATTTGTTGGGCTATTTGGGATAGAATTTTAAACAGTCAGCCATCCTGTGTAGTTCTTCTAGCTGCCTTCTTGATTTTGGGATCACAGGAGTAGTCTGATCAGAAATATAGACACTGCTGTGTAGCGCGGAGGAAGTTACGGTGCTCTCCAGGAAATCATGTATCTTCTCAGCTACTCCAGTTGGCCAGCTCCAGCAGTAAGGCTAGTGGTGGCATTGGATGCCGTTTTTCCAAAATCACCTAGACTTTATGGTGATGGGAGCTTAAGTGTGCCTTGTAATAGTTGTCTTTTGAAGAGGCTGGCGTGGGATGTGTTTGTACATGGGGTAAATTTCTCGCACACTTTCAGTCACCAGTCCTTCCATGTTCAGTGAGAAGTCACTGGTAAGACTCAAAGGGAGCAGCTTCCTTCAGCAGTGCCTTTGTGGGTTGCTTTAGAATATTTTGTTTCATTTTGAAAAATAACCTGAAATGCACACGAAGACCGCATGCGCACAGAATTATTAGGAAACCAATACGTGATCCTGGCAGAGCCATTCAAACAGCCTACAGAGTAAAAAGTCATCGCTGTCTATCAAATAAAAGGCTGAGCGAGGGGCAGCGTGCCCAGCAAATCTGAGACTATTGTGACTGCTGAATTACAACTCAAACCTGCCAGTTTTATTCCTACAGTGGCATTAAGGTGACCAGCAGGTTTTAGAAGTTAGTGCTCCTCAAAGGAACAGCCTAACAGCAATAGTTTGAAGCAGGTGTATCATGAGCAAACACTGTGCAAATTTCCCACAGCCCAGCCCTGCCAGGGTACCTCTCTCCTGACCTGCAGCACCGCTCGTTATTCCTGACACAGGCGACTGTTTATTTTCATTTAAAACCCAGCCCTGTGCATTTGTGTGAAATGCTCTGATGCTTCTTTGTAGCTCCTCCTTCCCCGTTTGTTGCCCTTGACTCTGTCATGATGAGAGGGCGTCCTAGGGACAATACATGAAAACAGCTGTGCTGATTAATGACAGGAATAGGCACAGGGGCTTGAATTGGCAATTCCTGGAAGCCAGGGTTTAGAGCACAAGGGGAGGTGCACATGTCTGTGTTTCACAGGAGATATCGTCTGGCCAAATATGACAGGCTGATGAAGGTGGGTTCATCTTTACCGCAAAGCAGGGGGTGCAGGCTAACGCCGGTCAAGAGAAATCTGATTAGTTTAACAGCAGCTTTAATGAAAACCTGCCAGGAATTCCTCCACAAAGACACCATCCTTTCATTGTAAACATTAGTGAGAGACATATAACAGACCACACTTACCAGTCAGTGACCGATACCTTCCTAGTGTATTGAAGGGGTAAATCACACTATATTAGAATTGCCAGAGTCTGGCAGGAAAGCAATAAATGTTCCCAGGAATTTCCTCCATTATAACCATCACTGACAAATCGGAGCCTCCCTTGTTCTAATCCATACAAAACCTGAGCCCAGCATTCTTGATTTCACACAATAATTGGTCCCAAATACGTAACCATGTAATGGGGTGCAGGGAATCATTTGGAACAACTGGAGGTACTTTTATTGTAACTAGTAGCTATTGGAGGATGAGCCTCTTTCAGATAACAGGTTCTCTGACAAAGGCTGAAATAACAGAGGCTGACATGTATCGTTATCCTGCATAATAGTATCACAGTCACCTATCAAAAGCTCTCATTGTTCCTTCATTACTACTCAAATCCCAGTGTCCCCATTTCACAGCTGCAGAACTGAGGCACAAGGTGGGGCAGTGACTCAAAGGTCACCCAGAGTACGTTGCCAAGCCAGTTTTAGAGGCCTGTTAACCTGGCTCCATTGCTGCGCTCCAAGGATAAGAGAACTCTGCCTCCTAGATACAGAAGTATCCTACCGACCTAAAGATCACATCGCCATATAGATATTCATTTGGTCCATCACGGAGGCCCTGTACACCCCGTATGGCCCTCTTAAAGTACTATCATTGCACGAACACAAAAAACAAGGGGCGTGTCTTGAAAATAGCATCAGCAAAACTTGTTTGGCTCTTGGTGGCTCAGGGCTTGCCGATTCCCCTGCAGTTACTGACGAGGTGCCATTAACGTCTCACAGGGATTCACTTCTCATAACATCAGCCTCTCTGTGCAGTGTAAGAGTCTCTGGAGGACTCTTTTCGCTCTCTGCCTAAAGTTAGCTTGAGACCAACAAAGCCCTTCCTTTTGCACCAAGTCACGCATGCAGTGTTCTTAACAAGGGCATCATGCTGTGATGGACGCCGACTCCCCCAGCCTCCCTGTGCTGCACCTTGTCCCCCTGGGAGAGGCAGGTGACCCTACTGACCCATCTCACAGGGCTGTGGGAAGGGTGGGCTGCACAGCACCGTGTAGGTAAGAGCCTCAGGTTGTTCTCAGTGCTCTTGACAGTGACTGGCTTACCCACTTGTTGGATTAACTGCTCTGGGACTGCCCCGGGAGCAAGCTTTCAGGTCCTCTCCCCGCTCTCTGCTCAGTGCTGATCCCAGCCCATATAGCACTCCACACATGCCGCCTGCCTTTGGCCTGGCTCACCTGAGTAACTGGTTTCAGCTGAGGCCCCCAGAGCAGCCTGTTGGTCTGCCACTATTTTTATCAGAATTTCAAAGAACTCTCCAGGGCACAGTTCCCGTGCACTGGATATATTTAGGCCAATTGATGTCACAGGCAGCCTAGGCCCCTCCGCTCTGCTCCAGCTGCTCGCCCTGCAAAAAGGACAAATCGTTTGTTATTGTGATTGGGCATCACTCCTTGTTTCCAACTGGATTTCACAGTTCAGGGAAATTAATGGTTTTGCCGGGGACTTCAGAGCATCTTTTTCTTGTCAAAGGTACATTTCATCTGCATTTAATGGGCTACCTCTCACAAGACTTGAATTCTGAGGGGAAGAGGGGAGCTGGATGATAGGAACGCAGCAGGAGCTACAGAGTGGGTGTCCGGCTGCCTCCTCTGATCAGTGAGCATTGATTCTAGCATGAGACTTGATTCACTGCGTAATGCATGGAACTGTGGCAGCAGCGATGGGGCGTAGGGCTGTGTGAGCAGAGTATGAATGCAAAGAGTAGCAATAGCTTGCTTTATACAAAGTGCTTCTCACTGAAGAGTTTGATTATTATTATTAGACAACAGAGGAAATGCTAAATCATGTTGTGAGTATATTGTCTGTGTGTTTGTCCAAATATTGCTTATTTTCAGCTTCAAATCACTTTGCAGCTCACTGAAAACAACTACTCCTGGGGATATTTTGCAGGAACTTGCATTCCTGGCTCCTTGGATCTGGTTGTCGGAGCCTAGATGCAGCCCCCTGGAAGAACGGTTTCTTTTGGCCATCAAAAGTGGCCAATAAATGCACTGCGTGCATGAAGCAAGACAGTTTAAGTGTCATTAGCGTAGGGATTCTGTTCCAAGACTCTTCTAGGGGCTCAAGAATCGGGTTTGTGAATCTGACATTCTTGTCAATAGGTCAGATGAGACAGACAGACATGATGGCACTTGATACAACACAAGAAAATCCAGATTTAAGGAGGCATTTTTTGTTGTCATTCTGTTTTGAGATTGGTTCTTATTGGGTGTTTCTGCAACTTTGTATTCACACGCTGCACAGCCTCAAAGACACCTCTGGGGTCTAGAACTATTCTTCAGTGACGTCCACACCTCTGTATTTAAAGTTACAGCCTGATTCAGAAAAGATCAGCTAGAAATGACGTATAGTACAATTTAACTATAGCATTGAACAGGAACTCTGAATACTATGGGATCATGCTCACCCCACTATAATGGGGTTTCCTTGCAGGAATCATTACATGGTATAGAATCTCCAATTAGCTTCCACAATTGTAAATCTCAGTCAGATTAACAGGGAATGAACAAAAACATGTTAGATGCAGCTTTAGCCAGGTGGAATGCCCACTGTGCCTCACGCTGTAACTGCCTGTTAGGGACAGGATCTAGGCCTTGGTCTTTTTAAATAAAATGTATTGCATCAGTTTGGGAACTGGTGATGCTACCTCATTAGAAGTGGTAATTTTGCTGCTTTTCTGTCATAACTGTTGACACAGATATGTGATCTGTCCCCCAAAGAAAGGCGGTAGCAATGGGCAATTAGCTTCCTCAGAGAGATGGTCAGAAATGAAACTGGAAATCTGACTTTCTAGCGAATACCATCTGCCTTTTTAAATACAGTTAATGCTAGAGTAATACAGACTAGAGTGAATAAGGCAGGAATTCTTCCAGCTTTGGCCTCTTTTTTAACTGCTAGCACTATCTTTCCAAGCAAAGGGTGGCTGTGATCTTAAAATCGTCTAACTGCCTTGTGGCAGGAATGAAACTGTCATACACAATGCTGAAATTCTAGCCCTGTCCTGCACTGAAGAAAGCTCTCTCAAGGAGGAAGAGCTGGTTTCTCTTTGGTAGACTGAATAAAATATGTAGAAAGAGGCTACTGACTGGCTTGTACTACAGACTGGCCACAAAGTCAGGCATCCTCTGACCAGTCTATTTCACAGTGTGTGCAACTGAGGCAGATGGAGGCGTTTTCTAACTTGCTGCTGTTAAATGGCAGTTTCAGGTACAGCAGCTGACGTGATGGCACTGCTTATCTGTGTTCTAAAATCTCTTGCTCTCTTTCCCCCTCTGCTTAAGGATCTCAGGTGGTCAGTGCTCCAAGACTCTGATTGTGCCAAGCTGTCCTCCTTCCTGCGATAAGATGTCCATCACAGGCTCCATAGTTCGAAAGCCAACTATGCATCGTTACATCAGCACCAAGGTCTTGCTAGCCGAAGGCGGGGAGACGCCCTTCACTGAGCACTGCCGCAACTATGAGAACATGTATCGGGTAGGTGCGTGGGTGGGCGGATAGAACACACACATTGCACAATGGCGGAATAATCGTACGCTAGCCCTGAAACTGCTGACCCTGATCGAGGGGTTTCCTTACCTGATAGGATCAGTGCCCAGAGATGGAAGAAAAATGTGGGGCAACTCCTGTAATGCTGCAGGACAGGCCTGAACCAGGGAGTGGAGGCCAAGAGAGATGGTGAAGGAGGACAGAGAACTGAACAGGTTCTCCAATTAACTGGTCTCTTCCTTCACTCCTATAGTTCATTCATTTTGTCTTTATCCCTTTCTTCTTGGTCACTTGTAAAAAACTTAGAAACTTTGGGCCAAATCAACCCTTCATGTGAAGCTGCACTCACTTTCACCAGATCTCCCCAGACCCTTTTTGGGTGTGTCATTGTCACTGTGTTTATGGTTCAAATGGCCATTTGCTAGTGCCAGTGGCATGGGGACAGATAAGTGCATCTGTGCCAGCCATGGGAACTTACAAGTGGGAAAGCCAGGGGAATTGGTTCTATTTCTCATCCCAGAAGACTTAAGGAGCTCGATCTATTTAGCATAACATAGAGAAGGTTAAGGGGTGATTTGATCATATTCTGTAAGTACCTACACGGGGAACATGTATATTTAACAATGGGTTCTTCACTCTAGCAGAGAAAGGTATAACAGTCTAATGACTGGAAGTTGAAGCTAGATAAATTCCAACTGGAAATAAATCAAATTTTTAACAGCATAATTAACCATTGGAACAATTTACCAAGGGTTGTGGTGGATTCTCCATCATTTATTTTTAAATCAAGACTGGATGTTTTACTAAAAGATCTTCTCTAGGAATGCTCTGGGGGACGTTCCATGGCCTGTGTTCTGCAGGAGGTCAGACAGGAACACTACAGTGCTTGCTACTGGCCTTGCAATCTATGAAGTCTCATTGGCTTAGAAGAGTTCATCTGTACCATATATAACGGCCAGGCTTTCTGTCCCTACCGCCGGGACCTAGTCACAAGGACTCATGTATGTGTGCCTATGGTAAAATGGCACTTCCGGGACAGGAGAAAACAACAGTAGCAAGAAAACCAAAAGACATTGGATTTTCCATATACCTTCCCCTTCTTTAACCAACCCTGTTGCCATCAGTCTCCTGAGGATGAAAGGAAACCACCCCAGGAATTCACCCCTTTTCACATTTCTAATATAGACCCTGCAAACAGAGATTCAGAACTTGAAGGATCAGGTACAGGAGCTGCATCGTGACCTCACAAAGCATCATTCCCTCATTAAGACAGAGATCATGAGCGAGATCCTTCAGAAATCCCTCCAGATGGATGTGCAGATCGCCTCAGAGTATTCGTCTGTTGAAATGATGCGGAGCATGTTTGAAGAGGTATGTTTCCTGCTGCTGGAGTTCTAGCTCCTCTGCCACCAACTCTGGTAGCACAGAATGTACTGAGAAAGGGCAGCTTCCCTAAAGGGTGGCGCACAGTGGCACTAGTACTGGAGTCGTGCCAAAGCCAAGCCCAGGGAGGTCAACATGGAGCATCTGGGAGTAGGGAGGGTGCATAAAGAGCAGGCATCAAGGGTTGTTCTAGCATAGTTGGCTCCTTGCAGAGCATTTGCACATTTCTACTCTATTCCTTTAAGTGAGGAATGGACAGTTGGGCACAGCAGAGCCACTTTCCAGGGTGGAAGGTAGATGACAGACAAGGTGGAGAGAGATGAGATTATACAGGAATCATTAGGCTCAATGCAGTGCTGGAGGTCTCCATTAGCTGCCAAGATTTTTCTAGTTCTGCCAGACAAAGGCATCTGCTTTGTGACCAGGGCCTGAGGATCTCTGATGTGCTGAGAGCAATATTTTGTTCTGAGGCACTTGGAGCCATAGCCTGATCCCTGTGTACCCAGCAGGTAGGTTTGGATGCTGAATAATGGTAGGAAATAGTCATGAACACTGGATGCAGAGTCTGTACTATGAGACTTGCCCCAAAAAGGGTTTGATGGACAGTCACCAGCCTTATTCTTGTTTTGCAAAGGCTCCACCTAGGCTATGGTCACATTACAGTTTGTTGACACAAATTATATTGCTCACAGGTGTGAATTAGCCACCCTCAAGAGACATAACTGATGCAGACTTAAGCGCTGGTGTGGACAGCGCTACATGGGCAAGAGTGTTTCTCCTGCTGACATAGCTAGCTACTGCCACTCATGGGGGCTGGAGTAATTAAGCTGATGGGGAAAGCTCTCCCCCGACAGTTTATGCAGCTGTGCCACCATAATCTGTCTAGTGGAGCCATAACTGGAGTCACTAAACAATGAAAAAGGCCAGACTACTGCTCTGTACCAAAGGGGCAGCTGCTGCTGCTGTGGTATTTGCAAGTTGTTAGATGTTGAGTGGACCGCTCTCCCAGCCTGAAATGATGGGAAAGAAACAGGCTCAGCAGACGTCCCTTGGAAAGGATACTTCAGCCCTTCAGTGCAACACGCTGCCCAGCTCACTATTTTTGTTTCAGATTTGGGAGGAAACATATCAGAGGGTGGCAAATGAGCAGGAAATTTATGAAGGTATTTGTGACAATTCTGTCCACTAACCCACTGACTGCGTGTGGTGAGACATTCTTCCCCCACTCACTGTCTCTGTTTAACATGCATTCACGATGTGGTGATAGCGGTTTCAGTGCTGACTTGCCTGTGCCTGGACATGACGCATCCTAGTTTAAAGGGGAAGTTTCATCAAGCATGAGAAAGAGCTGCTAAATTGCTCCTCCGCTGCTCTCCACGCGAAAGGCTTCCAACATTAGAGTGCCACACAAAGCACAGCAGGACCTTGCCCTAGTCAGAGGGATCAGCCTCGCTTTCTGCGCATGCAGATCCCTCAACCTGCTGTCCTCCCTCAATCCTACCACACCTCTCCCTCGTTCCATGCCGATGGGCGAGGCAAGAAAGTCAAGCTCAGTAAAACCCCCTCCCCTACCCATCCAGAGCAGATTCTGTTGGAGAAGGTAAATCAGGGCTGGTAACTGTCAGATAAATCCCTACCCAGTAGCTCAGAGAGATGCTAGCATCGTTTCAAACCACACTGCAGACAGAGCCCAGGAAGCAGCAAGAGACTGGGAAACAAAAGCAAGGAAAACCCACAGAATGTTTTAAAAAATGAAGCCAGTCTGCCTCGAGAAAGAGAAACTGAAAAGCAGAGTCTGGCGGGAAGTCTGGACATTGAGAGATGAAAGAATAGTAGCTTTGCAAATCTCTCCTATAGATGGCTGGTTAACTGCAGCATGAAGTGGTGGCAACCTCTAGTGCTTCAGTTGGTTGTGTTGTACAGCATTTGTCCTGGGCTTAGGAGGAAGTTTAGAAGCATGTAACAAGGCTCCTCAGATTCTTAAGAGGTCAGAGGACAAACTGGATGACTCCATAAAACCTCCTAGTGCATCCGTGAAATACCATCTGAAGATTGAGTCAGTGCAGAAGCTCCAGTAACCAGAAGACAGTGACTTGCTGGGTCCTGCTACAATGTGTTCCCTTTCCATGCAGCACAGTTACATGACCTGATGCAGCTGAAACAGGAGAACAGCTACCTGACAACCATCACCAAACAGATTGCTCCCTATGTCCGCTCCATCGCTAAGGTGAAGGAACGACTGGAGCCCAGGTAAGACAGCAAAGAGCCATTTCCCAAAGAGGGGAGACTTTGGTGGTCTTTGAAGTGGGTTCACGTGTCCCAGTCCAGTGCCCAGGAGACTTAGCCTTATCATTACAACAACCCAACCAGCACTCTTGCTGGCGCTCATCAGGGACACCATGGAAACCTGGCTGTCAGACATGCAATCTCATTTCTTCAGAGGTGAGGCAAGTGGCATGACAATCCAGGGAAGCTTTTACTGCCCTTGCTGATACTGTACCTATTCTGTGGACCAAAAACTTGCCGTTTTAGTGTTGCTGCATGGCCTGTTACAAATACTGTGTACCGCCAAAACCGTTGCAAGCTCACGCTGCTTTTCATCTCACTTTAGACTACAAGAACTCAAGGAACTGAAGGATGACCAGTCTGAGAATCTACTCAAAATTTATGATGATAGCACAGCGACCAGCGACACAGCACACAGGTACAGGATGGGATGACATGGTTTGAATCCTGGTGGCTTATCTAAATATTTGACACCAAAATTAGTCAAACCACTGAGATATTAGCTAGTCATTCATTTCCATATCAAACATTCAAACTAAAATATTAAAGTTAAGAAATACAAATGCAAGACTTCCCGACAAGCTCAGGTGCTGCAGGTTATAGTGTTCAGTGTGTGCCCCTCGGCAATGCCTCTGTGGTCATTAACAATCTCCATGCACTCCACATAAAAAGCAGGGTTTATGGAGGAGAGGAGGAGGTGCTTTTGGTTTTTTTTAGCCAGACGGCGTCCTGGCTAAATTCCAGCTCAAGTGGAATACTTGCTGATCCCACCCCACAGTTCCAGCTCCATATCCAGTTCTTCACCACTTTTCCTAAACTAGTTTTTCTATTAAGTTTCAAAGTTACAGAAACACAGAACAATACCTAAACAGAATTAACTTGGTATCCAATTACAAAAGGGACGAAAAACACCTCTATAGTAGTATTTAAACCAAGAGTTTGTTTCTGAAGACAGTCTGTAAGGTCTTAGAAGCTGCAGCTGAAGCAATGGGTGCTAAAGAAAATCCTGAGAGCTACATATACTCTGAAAAACTAATGTGCAAATATACCATCTAATCACTGGAAACGTAGTGGCGAGAACAAGGAAGGCGGGGGGAAAAGGAAGGGGATCACCCGACATGAATGAAGAAAGTAACATATCCAAGGCTCTTGTCATCCACCACTGCATTGCATCAACTGAGGGAAACCGTGGGGAGGAGATGGAACAAAGCCACTAAAAGCATGCTGCAATGCTGCCCTTAAATGCCAGCAGCAATTGCAGTCCACCTCAGAGAAGAGTGTAGAGCAGCAGCAGGCGACATGATCCCTTGAGTATCGTTAATCTACCTCAGAGGAGTGTGGTGAAGCTTCCTTCATTGTTTGTGAAGCTCCTTGCAGTCCTGGTCATAGCCATGTGCCAAGTGTTAATGGCTGAGGTTAAGTGCCAGAGAACTACTGTAATTGGAGTCTGGTTTAATCAGTGCGGTGAACCAATTAAGGATCAACCTCAGTCATCACATGCAGACTTGCAACATTTTACTTACTGCAGGAACAATTGGAAACTACTTTGAGATGTTATTTTTTAAAAATTCCATGTGATTTGTGCTGTTGCCATTTTGCTACCCAGACTCAATACAGCAAACATGGACAGAGTAAGAGTAAAACCATTGCATAGCAACTATTGCCCATGAAACAGTAGACTGATTATCTAGAATCTCTCTTCTAAATAAGAGCTTGTTAATTAAATGTTCAGGCCATCTGACAAGTAGATCTTTTTGTGATTTAGCCAAGGTGCCTTTTCTGCTCTAGGAACGACTTGACAAGAAGCACTGAAGACAACAGGGAGAAGGCTCTGGAGCCCAAAGTGGACAACCAAACGTTGAACATTGTCACGGAGGATCCCCTTCTGAAAGACACTCTCAGAACCAAACAGAAAAGCGGGACAGAGCCCCAGCCAGAAAGAATTTGCAACTTAGGCAAGGCTGAGTGCTAAGAAGCTGCACTGCTTTGCATTTAATATATGCAAACAAAAGACTGTTTAGTTGGAGTTTCTCAAGTACATGTATGTTAAGTCAGGATGGTGTGTTACACAGGATCTATCCATTGAAATAAAGACTTGACGAGATGGGGAGGACCAGCATTTCCAAATTTAGTTTGAGGAAATGAAGTATAGAACTGCAGAATAAGGCTTCACCAATTCAGCAAATCTAAATACTGTTCTCATTACATTATGAGATGGTATTAAATCAGTTATGGTTTGATTTCTCAGACCAATCGCTTTGGCTGTTTTTTCAACATAAAATTTTATTTTTCTGCATCAGTAAATTCAAATTTTTATTCAGCAGATAAATCCAGTATCTCCTGAACCAGAACTCTTCCGTGGGCCCTCGTCAGGTGGTAGTTGAGTAACTTGTTATTGGAACTGGTCTTTTTTCTTCATGTAGGAATTTTGAAAAAAAAAACAAATATTGATATCTCTTGCACCTGAAATCCCTTCTTATTTCAGCTGCTCAAAGCAAACTGTAAGCTCTTGGTGGTGAGCCTAGCAAAACAATGTATTAATACACCTAATTTTGACATTGTGCTAATTTTTCAATTTATTTTAAATGCATGAAAACAGCTAGCTCTATGTAAGTTCTGTTTCCTCTCCCCCTACCCTCAACCCCCCATGAATACAGCTTATTTAAAAGTCTAGCTTTGTACAAAAGAATACAGTGCTTACTAAGTGGAATGTAGTTATTTCCTCAAAAAGAAAGTCACCTTGCATAGCCTAGAAGCTGGGAGAGGATGGGGTTGGGGAGATTGGTTGGGGGGGTTGTTCTGGGGGTGGAATTGTTTTTAACACTTCTGAGCTTTAGTGTCATGAGATCAGTACGACAATGTTTTCTTGAGGTTTTTATGCTGTTGCGTAGACTGTTCACAAGTCTAGTTTTCCATACAAGATATGCACAGCTTTGTATACTAAAAATCTGAGAAAATAAAATGTCAGTTCTTAATACTTAGTGCAAATTGTTAATATAGCATGGCTTCACCCAACAGGGATTCCAGTGATGACCAGACTGGCACATCGGACAATAAACCTCCCACTAGCAAACTTCTCAGAAGATATATTTCCTTCTGATAGGTTTCAAAGAGAATTTGTTTCCCTTTCAATCACCACATCTTTTCAGGTTATTTCAATCAAGTATAGTTTTATTTAATAAATGGAAAGAACTCTCAACATCCACAAAAGAAAAGAACCTTTAAATATAATGCATATTTCTTCATGTAAGAAAAAGTGTAGAACTACTCCATTAGTTTAATACAGACTTGGTCTCAGCAGGCCCAAATAGACTGTGGAGTGATTCTAGTAAACATTTGTCTTTTTCAGGATGAACAGACTTCAAACATCTGGTAATATAACACAGTAACAGTCTCCTATTGCAATAGGAATGTGGAGGTGTTTTCAAGGCAGGAGATGACTTCCTCATCATATTCCAATCCAATGACAAATTACCAAATAGAATACAAACAGTAAGATCAGAAACTACTTCAGACCGGAAGAAAGTGCAGATGGACAGTTACTCTATGCCATTATTTGAAAGCTTTCTCCTGACTGTCAAAGAACACTTTCATCTTCTGCTTGTAGCACAGAGTAAGTCAAAGAACCAGGGCAAAGTAAATTCCTAAAGTTGTAATATGTTTGCAAAAAAGCTACGGTTTTAGGAATTGCTTATCTACAGAGTGACTAAGTTACTTTTTGGAGGAAATTAGCATAAATAAGTATTCAATGTTTTCTTACTAATCCCTCACTCCCAACTTTAATTATTAAATAATCTAGTTTCCTTTTTACAGTTTATGTTAGTCACGCTGTCCTTCACAAAGCTTTGGATAATAAAAATGGTCAAGTCAGTTTCGCTTTCTGGTTCTCCTGCACTAGCTTAAAATTGCAGTGTTTAAACTGCAAACACTGCAGGGGATAGTTTAAATACAAGCTAAGAACTGTGACTTGAAAAAGTCCTATGGAACACTTTTGCGAATTGTTGAGCACATACAAGTCCTAAATCTTTGGCCTAAACAACAACATGATATTTACTAACAAGTTTAAAGGGCACTAAGGGTCGGTCAGCCAGCAGTCTGATTGTCTGACAAGTTTAATTTGGTAGACTGCTTTAACACACACGGAACTTTATGCAACCACTAATAAAGAGGTAGAGGTTAAGAAATTTTTCCAGGCTGCATAAATAGTTTGCAGTAGTGAGTAAGTCCTTTCCCACAGGACTTCAAAAAGTTAATTGCTAACATGAGACTGTATGAACCTACCAAGGGTCAGAATCAAGTTCTTACTCACTGGGTACAGAACTAGAAGTTGTTCATTGACAATAAGTCTTGGATTTTTTTAAATAGCCGCTGTGCTACAGTATGTGCCAAAGGCCCATTTTGATTAGTTTAAATTGGGTTTTCAATGTATTTATTAAAGGACCATCTTCATTTCTTTGTGAATTCCAACTCACCTTTCCTTTAGGAATGAGGGCTGCAGCAATTATGCCAGATATTTACAACGTAGGATGAAGCATAAAGAGCCCATACTACTATGCAGTCTCCAGAAGTGGAACATTATTAGTCCTATGTAAACTGACTTGGGGCAAACTTTTCAAAACCACCTAACTCCTCATTTTCAAAAGTGATTTAGGTGTGAGAGTTTTGCCATAGGTCAAGAGGTGTAAAGATTATTCTTTTGACCCAGCATACCTTGGGAATGAACCTATATGCCCTGCACAAATCTGACTTATGTGCAAGTTCTAGTCTAGGTGAAATTTACAATTAACAGTAACTTTGGGGCATTGCCACTATACTGAATAAATTTCAGCAAGGCCATTGGAGAAGAAGAAAGTGCTTTCATTGACCACTGCATCAACCAAGTAAAATAATTTACTGTGTCCATTCACATTCAAAGACATTCTCACTATCTCAACATGCATCCTAACAAAGGGCTTATTCAACAGAACCTGAACCTAGTCAGAACCTCCAGCTGCTCTGATGAAAAAAAAGTCATCTTCTAACATAGCTACAAATGTTACATTGGATGTTATATCTGCATGTTCTGAGTCATCCCAAACCCAAAGAGTAACGCAAGACATCTGATATAGTGCATACACACTACAGTGACAGAAGCATTAGCAATATCCATGATACTTCAAGGATTCACATGAGCAGACTGCTATCCCAGGCAAGTGAAGGGATGCAAAGCAAACCGTTCATGGACTATCAAAAAAGACAATAAGCCTTCCAAACAAGTGCCAGTAAAAGAATAAGACAAATTATTTCCTTAAATATTCCTCCATCACAAAGTTATTTAAATAGGCAATTTTTAGAAGCTTAGATCCTATACGCAATCCACAAGTTCAGAGCCCAGTCTCCCAGCTTTATACTGAAGCAATTATTAGACTGTTTGCTTTCTGGCCACAATGAAATTAAGCACAGAAATTGCAAAGAGAATGAAAAGTTTCACTGTGGAAGATGATTGTTCACATAAGAGAAAAGACCCATGAAATATAGCCAACTTTCCTACTGATAAAGCTGTCCAGCATTTGTAGACATATGCAGAACTCTGTGGTGAGCAGAGGTGGTTTTCCCCCCGCCCCCAACTAGAGCAGTGTGAGAAAGAGGATGTGAGCTCAAGTCTCTGACAATAAGACTAATGTAGTAATGCAGCATAAAGCATTTAGGTTTAGAGATATTTGACTCACAGTGTCTCATATAGCACCTGATAGAGCAACACAGTGAGAAACTTCTTGCTTAAACAGTTTGACCTAACAAATGATTTATTCATGTAATGCCCCAAGTCCCTAGTGTATTTTTTCCACTACCTGGCAAAACAAACCCCATTGCCTAGAACACATTTAAATTTACTCTGCTGAGTCATTTTGTGATCAGAATGTAATTGCTCTGTTCTTGATTCAGGTGAATTCTAATTAGCTTATACGTACTAGGTATTATTGCCACATCTATACCATGAGCTAGGGGTGCAATTCCCCTACTCACACACACACTCGTGGTAGCTTGATGAGAGCTGTCGCAAGTATAAATAGCCAAGTAGCCACGGTGCCATGAGCAGTGGCTGAGCCATGCCGAGTACCTACTGACCGGTTTCAGGCAGGTTTGTACTTGGCATGGCTTAGCCGTGCCTCCACTGCCGCTACTCATGCTACTGTGACTACATGGCTATTTATACTTGCATTAGCTCTCATGGAGCTACTGCGAATATGTGTACAAGAGCAGGGGAAATCACACCCCTAGCTCGTAGTGTAGTGCTTTTCAACTTCCAGTCTCAAAGTGCTTTACAAAGAAAGACAGCGTCATTATCAAGAGTAGGTTTAGTTATGAAACATTTATACAATGGAATAGTTCATACGAGAAACATCTTAATAAAAAAAGCAGTTAAAAATCCTCATTTATATTAAGATTTTAACTGGTCAGATTTCTTCTGAGGTGTATGCTGGCTACAGACATAGCAAAACGTATAACTTTCTTTCAGTACATGGGAGATACTTCTATTGCAAAGGAAAAACCATCTGAACAAATAATTATGAAGAGGAAAACACAACGTTAACCCAATACAGCCCTGCTGAAAGTTTCATATCCCTTTCTTCAAACAAAAAACTAAATATATGCAGTAGGAGACTTAATGTAACCATGGATATTTTAAGTGGTGGTGTTAGGTGTGGGCTGTGTGTGTGTGTGTTCCTTCAGTGTGCTGTCCCAGCTTTGCGCAGATAGCTGACACAGCAGACCTTGATTGAGCTGCCCGATAAATCCACAGACCCAGATTCAGTAGCGAAGGCATTCAGCCAGGTTTATTGTCAACGAAGCACGATGCTAGCTCCCCAGATCAATGTCTAGTTACACTAGGACGTGTACGCTCATGACAATGGACCAGTTCAGTGTATGGCAGGACTTTCCGTTCCTCACTCGGCCAGACAAAGACATTCCGAGACCTTCTTTTATACACTGATACAAACAAGTTACGTATTGCCCCTCTGATGTGATTAGTTACCACCCTTTACCTCGTATGTTAGTTTGATCAAAACATCTTTATCCATCATGTCATCCTGACCTTATATTTAGGAGGGGTCAATGTGTCCTCGTCATCTTTGGGGAGTGTACTTGTACCATACTTGGTATCAGGGTGTTCTGGTACCACCTTTCTGGAATGTGTTTATACGAGTGTCTTGTGCCTAGCATTTCTCAGGAATGTGTATGTTTTCACAATACCAGTCCTGTTCTTGCCAGATTTGTGAACTTGCAAGCAGGTATGTTTCGTAACAGGTCTGACTTTAGCTAACTTTGCATTATATCAGCAGGGTCTGATTACTACTTTAGTTCAGGCCTCAGGTCTTATACCAGGCTCTCACTTTCTAATACAGGGAATTCAATGCAGCAGGTGTAATTTGCAGGCATGACCTGGGTAGGAAAGGTTTTTACATGATAGGAGAGAGAAGAGATTAACCATTTGGCCCTACATCCCTTGCTATGTAGTTCTACAGGAATTTGACTTCCAACTTGTTTGGTACATGCCTCATTTTAATACCAAAGTGTTTTCTCAGTGGTATTTCAATAGTAAACTTAAGCATTCCAGACAACCAATATTGTCATCAGCACCACAAAAGAACTCTACTGAATTACAGCCCAACAGAAGTTGGCAACATTTTTACAAAAACAGCTTCTGCCAGTGCTCTATTTCCTGAACTATGTTACAGTACCTTAATTAAGGTAATACTTCAAACCAAGCAGTTACTTGTCAGCATACAATTCTCATTCCAGCAAGAAAGTCTATCTAAAATCAAGCAAACCGTGAACTTCTTTGGTATACAGTAACAGAAAATAAATTATACCACAAAATCTGAATATAAACCATTTCCAGAATGGTGATTTTAGAATATCACCACAGTTAATCAGAAAAATATTTTCCTACATTAGTGTATTTTCTGGAATTGATTCCCACACAGATGAAACATCCAAGACATATTCTAGAACCAGGCAAGAATCTTACCACCTGAGGCTTTTTGCAAGTCTGACAGCTATTGTTTTTTCCCTGCATTTCAGAAAAACAGAACTTATAACTTCTCTGAATTAAAGTTATTTTCCATGAGTGAACTGTGAGTAGAGAAAGAGCTAACTACAAGAGTTATTTAAATAGGATAGAATGCAGCATGATTTTGAAGAGTATGTTTTACAGAGGCAAGTTTATGAATTGACAGGACATACTTATCAAGGGGACTATGGGAAAATGACAATGACAATGAAACAAATTCATGGCAATAGATAACTGATGGACACAACAATTGAGTTAAGTTCTCAATTTGAGCTTATGCTTTCATGATGTTTAATGAAAGATTATTTCCAATTTAAGAAAGTTATGAATATTGAAAGAGCCTCCTATTAACACTATATTCAGGGACACTGCTTTATGCCACACGGACAGTCTTTCAGGTAAGCAGATCTCCAAAACGGTATGTAAATTCATGTATTTAAAAAAACAGAACTAAAGGGCCGGGTTTTGAAAGCCCTCCAAGCAGGACGTTACCACACTGACTTGAGTGGGAATTCCACACAGTGAGCTTGTGAAGTCAGGTCCAGAGAGGTTAAAGCTGTGCTGTCTAGCTTTTTTTTTTTTTTTTAAACAGTAAAAAAGCTTTAAATTTTAAAAAGTTTCACCATAGAAATAAACTTCCAACCGGCATCCTTGTGTGGCAGCATCCTAAGTGCAATAGCAGTTACTAGGAAGTACAAAGCTCATTCTTCAACAGAATCTCAGCTGTTGTAGGCAGAGTAAGCGATCTTTTCACCAGCATTAGGCTTTATTTTAGGATCACTACAGATTAAATAATCCAGAAGATCCCTCTATGCATCTAGGAAGGACTCGAATCTTGACTAAGATGACTGAGCTTCAAGTTTACTTGTAAGGCGTTCCAGCTGCCTAGGCTTTAATGAGCCTCCCATGGATGACCAGTAAATACAGACTGGCTACTACTAGAGTATATCACAATATAGCGTTATGCATAGTTCCTTTCCATATAATGCATGGAGCTGAATGTTTGCTCAGTCAGATTTTTCATGTGTTACAGTTCCACTTTAGCTCCTTTGATAAAAGGTAGACCTGATGGCACCTTCTTTTTATACTCCAGGTAGTCCTCTCCAAAAAAGTGAATTAACGTAATCTCCTCCTCTTCTATTCGCTCTCTGAAGAATCTCCAGGATGCTAAAGTGTAGCCAACAACACAGATGGGATTACAGAGTAAAACCTGTAAGAGGACACAAGTAGTTACAGTCCAATTCAGCCTCGCAAAACTCTGCTCACCCGGGGAAAGGTTTTTGATTGTTTGAAAAACACAAGTGAAGTTTCATTAGTTCTCCACAAAGTGCATATCTGCAGTAAGGCTTAAAAGATCTCCAGTCTCCAAAAAGCAAATTTTTAGAATTTTGTTCTTGATAAGAATCATATCTCTGCATTCTAGAACAAATTAGTTCTGATGAAGAGCACTAGTTTCCTTCTATTGTAATACCAGACCCAAAGAGTGTGCTGGCTCTAAGATAATTCAGGCTTGGAAAGCTTATGCATATGTGGCTTTGTATATTTATACTTTGTCTTTAAAAGATAGCAACAAACACCATCACCACTCATACAACTACGAGGTTTATAGTTTGTTATAAACTAAAGTGTATATCTACTGTACTGACATTTTAAGTTACAAGAGTACTGTAGTTGGTTTCAGGTATGTGACTTGGGTGTTACGTACATTTAGATTAGTTTTACTTGGTCAGTTCTGTACAATATTAACATTCCATAAGAATAAGGTGTGTGATGGCTTACTGGAAGACACTTTGCAAGTAAAGATGAAAGGGAGGTCTGGACACACCCTGGAAGCTTTACGGTTCCATGGCTAGCAGCAGATCACACCTTCAACCTCTGAAAGTGCTCCAGCTCAAACCCACGTTCCATTGCCTCTGCTTATTTCATACAGACAATTAAGGAGATATCGTCTTCCCAAACATCACACAGGATGAAGAGTTCAGAGGCCAGCAGTTTCATGACTCACAGCTAAAAATGTGCTGGTGGAAGACAGAATGTGTCAAAATCCATACCAGGAACTCCTACAGTTGATCATTTGCTATATAAATTATGTACAGGCTGGGCAGCATTAAGAAAAACTAGAAGATGAAGATAGCTAAGTGTATTTTATACAATACCTGTGTTCCAGTACTCCAGTAAAACCATCCCACGTAAGATGGGTGCCGGAACCACCCATACACCCCACTTGTCACCAAAGTATGAGTATCCGATTTCTCATTCTGAACAATATGGTTGAAGTTGGAGCCAGCTGTGAGCATGGCAGCTTTCCTCAGACAATCCCCAAAGATCACCATCAATAACCCTACTGTACTGAGCCAGGGGATCTGCTTCATTTCTGCAAGTGAATAAGTTCTGGTCACAACATGTTTTAAAAGTTTACTCTTTTATTGCAGGTAAAAAAAGGAAATTTAGGGTTAGAGGTCTAGGGTAGGAGGAGAGAAAGCACCTTCAAAATTCATTAACCTAACCTGATGCATCCAGATCAAAGCCCCAAAATTATCATATACTATCCCCAATAGATTGATGTGCATGCTCTTGTTAAGGCAATATATAAAATAAATGAAGTGTGTTGTACCATTTTAGTCTATAAAAATTAAACAAAACATTTGAACAGAAGTCTGATACACTATTTACTCTTTACCACCTATAATGACAAGGCAGCAGTGTGTCTTAACTCTATCTGATCAATCTAAATGCAAAAGGAGAGTGGTCAGAATACACAGCTACAAAGAAAATCTAATCCTGGAACTGAGCATTGTCTCTCGTTGCTTGACAAGTTGGATGGGGTTAAGCTGATGTACTCAATCCTCAGAGGGAGGCAAATACACTCTAACAGACTTTCCCCACCAATTCCAGAGCAGCACTGAGGAAGCCATACCCAACTTTCTTTGGTCTGACATAAGATGTTGGCAATGGGTAAGCCATAAATACTTCTCCCATTCCAGAAAACTGGTCTAGAAAACTTTATCTAAAAAGACACAGAATCCCAAAATAATTTATATTTGTAACATGAATCTTGCTTGAGTGCTAACAAAATCCTGTCAGCAAGATATCTCCTCTTGAAAGTCTTTTTATCAGAATGCCAAACATTTCCTGGTATTCCAGATTACCTGAAAGCTATCCTCAGTTTCAAGAGTCAATACAGCATGCAAAGTGTTTGGGAATAAGAGAACAGTCAGTACACTGTCTTAAAATCTCTTCTCCTTTAGACACCCTGACACAGAATAACTGAATGTGACTAATCAAACTAATGGCGTAAGTATCAGGTTTCATCCTTTACCAATGGTTTGTTAGGATCACACGTAAAAAGTATTTAAACAACAATATGCTGAGTTATAACTGTACCCAAGGCATGAAAATCCTGGTGCTATTTAAGTCAGTGACAGATCACCATTGCCTTCAGTAGGGCCAGGACTTCACCTAACATATGCATGAGAATAGTTTAATTTCTCTCTCTCTGTGAATTGCCTAAAATGTGTTGCATATGCAGTCCCCTTATGTGAAATGCAGCCTATATTCGCCCATGGACAACTGCTATTCTCTTTAAAAAACTTACCCAGAAACCTCAAATAAAGCTACTGACCTGGATAAATGATTTTTTCAACTGTGAACTCTATCCAAGAAGAGAGAGCAGCTAGATTATACTCAAAACTGTGGTTTAGGAGAAAAGAATCCAAGGACAAACTTCTGGGATTATTGATCGCTGTCACCAAATACTCAGAATAATGGAACAGTGACAAGGAACACATATACCTAAAAAAGAAGAAACCCACTGAATTTAAGCTGAACTTAATTTATTGAAAAACTCTAGTTTTGTTTTGCTGTGTTTATTGCTGGAACCTTTTGTTTTGAAACCCATGGTATTCTGTTAACTGTTCAGCAGCATAACTAGCATTCTGCAACTCTTATTCTCCACTATTTATACAAGTAGGTTAGGAATAAACATGTACTTTGTATAAGGTTATGTGCATGTATATATTAAAAACAAAATGTTTAAGACTTTCATTTAGGAGGAACTGGATGCTTCAATGCATTGATAATACAATTATATCTAATGCAAGTCAAGCAGAACAGAGCAGTTGCTATAGACCATAAGGAATAATTCTATCATACCACCCAATCCTGCAATGCCAAGGGTATGGACTAGATAACCAAATATTTTGTTTTTCCCATCTATAATTTCTAGCAATAGAATACCAAATCTGTCACCTCTCGTCCACTGGTTTGACTACATACATTTCACTTGTCGCGTGCCTCAACCTTAAATGGGAGGCACTTCACTTCAAAGGCCAGGAGGGGAATTAGATGTGCATGACCCATTCAATCTTTGGCTTTAGTCAGAACAAAACATCAGTGACAATTATGCAGGTTTTCTGGTGCCATCACCTGCCTCATATGAACAGGGCTGAGACCTATCATGCTGTTCAGCACAGGTCTCCATATAATAATAGTTTTCAGGCACTCCTGGCCTGAGTTGCACACAGGGCTCCCAGACACCATCCTTAACAAAATATTTTCTTACCAGCCAAAGTGCTTCCATGAGGATTGCCCAAAACTCAGCAACAAACCACATCCAAAGGCGAAGCCCAAGAAGCAGGCACGGATGGCGATCTGGAGCAGATTAAAAAAAAAGATGTTCATCTCTCAGCTACAGAACAGCATCTCCGGGTCCCCCGCTGGGCGCTTGGCCCCAGTGCAAGCTGCCCTGCACGGTGGTGTCACTCGTCAGCAGCCAGGCACCACAGTTTAAGTGCTAGGAAGAGTGACACTGTACCCAGGGCCCAAGCATAACTTTTTCGGGCCCAGTATAAACTTGTAAAACGGGCCCGCTCCCACACACACAAGAGGGGGGGTCACAGCCTGGGCCGGGCCCCGGTAAAGTGTACCCTTTCCCCCCATGTGAGGGCCCTGATGTACCTACGCACCCTTCGGCCCCGAGGCACCCTCGGCGCAGCCCCCACGGCGGGAAACGCGACTCCCCGGCCGCGCCCCCACCCCCGCCGGGAAGGAAAGGGGCCGCCCGCCCCCCGCGAGCGAGGTGCCCCCGTCACCCAGCCCCGGGCGCTCCCCTCGCCTGTCCGCGGGGCGGGCAGCGGTGCCCCAGGCAGAGGCCAAGGGCGGGGACTCGGAGGTGCCACCTCCGGCCGCGGGGGAAGAGGCTCCCGCGCCGCCCGCTCCGCACCTTGTAGAGCGGCGGCCGGTAGAGCAGCAGCAGCAGCGCGTTGATCCCCGCCACGTACAGAGCCAGCGCCGCCCGGCCTTGGAGCCCGGGCCCGGCCAGCACCGCGGGGGGCGCCCAGAGCAGCAGCGGCAGCGCGGCCACCGACGCCCCGAGCAGGAAAGCGGCCAGACTGGCCCGGGCCTCCGGACCCAGCGTCCCACCCGCCGCGGCCATGACGGCGGCCGGCAAGGCCTGGGTGGGTCACGCCTGCCGGCGCGCGAGACAAACCGAGGCCGTCAAGCACCGCGAGACTATCCCCTCCCCCCGTCTCGCGAGATTCCCCCAAGCAGGGGGTGAAGCCTGTGTTGGCCCCTGCGGTCCGGCCTGCGGTCCGGCCTGGCCGAGCGGCTCAGTTCGCGCGAGTACCCCGCCCACAGCTCGCATCGTCACCACCCCCGGCCCGGCCGCGGTGGTGGCATGAGGTGCTGGGAGGGGTTCTGCTCCCACACAGGCGCTGGGCCGATCAAAGCTGTTACCTCAATCAGCCGGCGCCGGAGCGCTGCGCTGCGCTGTACGTAGAGTGTCAGCGCTTCCGGCTGGGCCCGCGCGGCGTGGTTCTGTTCTGTACAGCGCCGAGCGCAGGGGCCCAGCTGGGGCGAACCAGCAGCGCTCCTGGAGGCGATGCTCATTCAGACAACACGTGCTGGAGCCCTACACTTCACACCCAGCCAGTAACTCCTCGGGTTAGACAGCCTCAGCTCCGGCTTCCTCGGGGTCGCCCCGTGCAGCCCAGGCTACTGCACGTGCTGTTAGCCTGGGGAAGCGATGCTCGACTGCCACGGACGTGACCTGCAGCCGCCAGCACCATTCAGTCCCCTCTGGCGTGGAAGAGAATAGTTGTTTAACCTCGCAGGGCAGGGCTGCCAACTACAGTGATTTTATCATGAGTTTTCCATTACTCTTAACCCCTGCGTGCCTCCTCCCTCAGAGTCATTTCAAAATGAGTGGCCAGTGGTTGTTGAGAAAAGCTTTCAAGCATGAACCCGAAAGGTGGGAGGCAAATGACAAATTAAAAGAACCCACAGGTTATTTTTAAAATCTCAACATGTGTAAAGCAATTTCATGGTTTTAGGGTCTTGACTCAGAATTTTTGACTCCTTGGGTTAGTAATACTGCGTAAGTGTCCAGGACAGGAAAAGAAGAGCTCCATATGCAATAGAAGATGCAGGAGGAATTTATCTTCGGATCACCGGATTGTACAAAAACTAGTATCAAAGTGGCTGATTCTTGACTAATTGCTCATTAAGAATAAACCTATCCTTGTGAATGGTGTCCCACTAACAAGGGGCTGAATTATTATCTCGTTTATATTCATTTTATATGTAACTTCAGTGGTGTTACTTTGGATGTATACCAAGAAGTTACTCAAGATTTACAAGTGAAATTAGCATTGGGCCCATAGTTTTTCAGTGTTGTACAAGTGCTGCAGATGCAGTGGATTATACTGCCAAACATGGAATACCATGCTGGTTTTACCTAAATATTCTTGCTGCAAAGAGGGGAGGTCTGTGAAGTTGTAAAAGCTGCAGTAGCAAATCTTGTTGGCCCAGACAGCAATAAATAAAAGCCCTGCATGTCAACTGGGGTTGTGTCATTTGTGATTGTCTGAATGACTCTTAACTTGATTCATGTTTTTGTAACCGTATGGTGTCGTGGACACTAGAGGGGGCATATGCACTAGTCAAAAGAAGCCCACAATTTCAAAACAAGTTAGAGAATGTATGTTTACAGTTGTGAGTCAATGTGTGCTGCTGAATCACTGCAGAGAGCATTGATTTCAGTATCTGCCTCTACATCTTTAATGATTTGAGATCCTAAGTAGTTTCTTTTTTCTAAAAAATTTTCAGATCACTTTTACATAATTTAGACCATTCAACTTTTAAACTTTTCCTGATACACTGAGCGACCTTCTCCTATGTTAAATCTCTTCTCAGAACAACTACTCTAATTTAAGTTAATGGGTCCGGCACATGCTCAGCACCTCTGAAAATCAGGCCCAAGGTCTCCAGTTGGGCTCCCAAAAACTGAGGCACTTGAAACCAGTGGCCATTTTTGAAAATTTCAGTCTTACATATCAAACTCCACGCTTATGTACCAGCCTGATCGTTAACCACTGAACTGTGATTTGGCTCACAAAAACTGTAAGCTTTTCAAGGCAGGGCCCTTATCTTCTTGTAGTCATGTATATCTGTGGTGCATATATAAAAGAATAGTAAGCTGCGATTTGAAACCAGAAATTCTTGTTTGTAACTGAACCCCTTAGAGTTCAGTACAGCTAACTGTAGATGGCTGAAGGCTTTTAATGAATATGATAACCCAGAAACATACTCTTTTGGGTGCATTCCAGCTTGTGCAGATTACTCTCTAAATCTTCTGTAAATGCTGCACATTTTATCAAAGAATTGGCCCAAAGTGTGTAAATTATATCTGAACAATAGAGCTGGGTAAATATTTAAATATTTAGAGCCAGTTGGAGCTACGCACAAAAGGCTCAGACAATGGGGTCTTTCTGAATTCACTCTTCTCAACTCTTGCAAAATCCAGTTCAGTGTTGATTCACTTCCTTGATTCACTTCCTTGCCTCATTATGTGGCATCAAATGGAGTTTTGCTGTCAGATTGCTTATGGCTGAAAGATTTTAAAACTTCAGCCCCAGCAGACTTCTCAGGAGTAGGCTGACTTATTTAGTTTGCTAAAGTCAATCATGATTGATAATCACTAGCTAACTGATTGAAATGTAGCTGGAGGACTGAATTACAGTATCGTGACAAAAGAAAAAAGACTCATGGCTTTGGTCTCCTGTCAAGTCCTCAACTTTCCTAACTCTCACAGCATTAATTGTAATGAGTGACCAGACTTGTACAGAGACTGTCATTCCCAGCTTTGCTGTCCTCAGGCTTTCTCCAATGCAGGAAAAATCAGGGCATTCATATCTGTCTCCAAAAAATGTGTCATGAGCTTAGCAACAAAGGAGACCACATAAGTTTCTTAGTCCCCCCAGCTATGAAATCAAAATCTTCTGAAGTTGGGAAACTTGTAGCCCAAGACTGTTCTCAGAAGGAGTCGCAAAATTACCATGGGAGGGAGGGGTTGCTTTTATTCTTTCTTTGCTTCATAATAAAAATAATTATCAGTAGCTAGTGGTTTTAATTCCCTAGCTAAAACAGACAATGACTTAAGCAAAAGGAAGTGTGGTCATTCAACATAGTGCTCTTACATACCAGGGCATTGCAATTTCGAAGGACATAAATGTTTTCATAAACATTAATATTATTGTTAAAGATCCAAGTGCATCTCAACATTTAAACATTCACTGGCAGACCTAAGGCTTTAATCAAAGTGTAAGTCAAGGTATAATATTAATTAAAAGAAAGAAAACAGTTTGCAGCAGATAAATGTGCAGCACTTAAAGTAACCTAAAATTAGGAGCTCATTGGTAAAGACTGAGCTGAGCAGAAACAAATGTCCATGTCAGAGTCTAGAGGCCTGATTCTGATTTCACAGCAGTTGCACATGATTGTCTCCAGTGGAGTTATTCCTGATTTATACTGGTGTAAATGAGGAGAGTCAGGCCCAACATTTCCAAGCATCCTTTATATGCCATAGATTGCTGAAGTCCAGAGTGATATTTATATATGCTTTTTCTAACTGTTTGCTGAGAACCAAATAGATGGATAACTTCCCTATACAGATCCCAGAGCAGCTTGGGTGAACATGGGAGTTGGTGTATTCTTCAGCTCTGTGTGGGGTAACATTTTGGGGGAGGAGAGTGTAGAGCCCATTAATACGGTGCTGCCTCCCAGGCTGGAGCGTGACCAGGAGTGAATAGCAGCTCTCAGCCTAGCTCTGGAGATCATCTTCTCACAGCCAGAGCAGAACATTGCACATTAGCAACATTTTTCGGTCAATTTTCCACTGTTTAATACTCCTCACCACACAAGTTGTTCAAAACCAGCCAGATGTAGCGTATAGAATAGGCAAATCCAGAGAGCCGTTTGGGGATATGTTGAACCATCAGGAGCCTTTTCATGTAGTCATTCATTAAACACAGCCTGCTGTGCAAGAAATAGCCATGTAATTAAAATAATAGGTGGGAAAACCAGGCACACGATTAAAGGTTGGGCCTGGAGGGAGACGAAGATTGATAAGTAACCATTAGAGCAGAAGGAAGGTTTCCAAGCCCTTTTCTTCCTGACAGAGTCTGAATCTCGATCAAATTCTTTCCCTCTTTTTAATCACTTGACCAACGTATCCTCAAAAGATGAGGATATTTTCTCTTGACTCTTAAATTCTGTTTGGCAATGTGCTCGCTCCCACCCTAAGGAGTTTGCAGAAAGAAGCATTGTTGAGAACATTGGGTCATTGGAAATCGAGGGAAATCTGAATTCTCGACAGCTTGCTGGAGACTTCCTTGCTATATTTCAGTGAGTAATAGTTATAGCTTGTGGCTGGTCCTCATGCACAAGGAGCCTCTCTCTGTCCCCTTCTTTGTGTGGCCAAGCACAAGGGTCAGGCGCTGTTATTGCTGTCCCCTACTGCCCTACAGCACCTTGAAGGGGAGAGGAGATGAATGAGGCCATGGCCCTGCTGGAGTGGGACCTGTGCACATGGGGTATGCTGGGCCTCCTGAATAGGGGGAGTAGCAGGTACACACTCTCGGCATGCTGGGCAGCTCTCAGGGTCAGATTTCTATCCCAAAGTCCTGGAGAGCACTGCCCCTAATTCGGGACTCTGCCCATAGTCATGCTTCATGCAAATAATAGCTATAGTAATGAAGCCATGCGGTTGAGAAATTAAACACTAAAAAGTCAAGAAATGCTGAATTCTAGTGGAACTCTTCAACTTAACTTTGTCCCTTTGGGCCTGTGCATTGCAATATTGACTTTAAATCCATGCTCACATGTAGTGTCTTGCATAATACAACAGAATATTAGTGTAAACAAGTGATTGTCACTTTTAGGTCACAATGTTCAGCCCTCAAAAGTCTGGAAAACAAATGGTGCGGTTCCCATTAGTACCCTTAGTTCCCACACTGGCCACATGGGCCCAGCTCTCCCTCAGTAACAACCCACACCTCTCTTTGGAGTCAGAGGGAATAATTGAGTAGATCCTGTCCCAAAATAAGTTGCTGACAAAGGTCTCATTGACTTCAGTGAGCACAGAGCCCTATGTGTATGAAGTGCAGCAGGTGGAATCATGGGTGAAATCCTGGTCCCTTTTGCCCCACGCGCAACACTCCCGTTGACTTCCAAGGGACCAGGATTTCACTCCATAATTGTTGAGTATTTAGGGCCCAGTGCTGCTTTCTTCCTGCACTTACAGTCCTGGGCCTTTTGCCTGAGTAGGGATTGCAGGATGAGGCTATTGTTCATGCGTAATTGTTGTTATTAACCCAGTTTACAGAGAACTGTCTCCTCTCCAGGGACCATGAGTCACTCAAAGGGCTGCCCAATGGCTCATTGAGAGTCAGAAGTGATTATCAGCTGGTTTGAAAGAAGCTCAGTTTTGCAGTGTCTTGTTTAATTACCCTCTTCACTTCACCAACTGCCCTTTGCTTCCTTGGCTTCCTTTGTTCTAGTGAGATCAGCATAACAAGGATCATTTGGTTGCTAAAAGAATCTCCTTTGAAAGACTTGCAGAAGCCATCAGGGTTTATGACAAGGAAGCATATAATTAGGTGACAAATTACCCTAAGCAAGAATTGGGGCTTCCCCTAACAATACAGGCCCTGCCTAATTCTCACTGCACTTTCTATTTGAGCAGCTACCAGCAACAATTCCTTTTCTAGTAATTTTAAATCGCATTGTGGTTGGAAAGAGTCCTTAGTTCTTCCAGCATGTGATATCTGAATCTTTAGGGTTATGGCAAATTGTGACCCTAGCATTGTATTTGCAATATTAATACCCTTTAATAGAACGTTTTAGCGCACCAGATTTGCTGATTGATTGGTTGGTTTTTGCAGACTAGTGGGGACATGGTTCCAGCCCCCCTAAGGGTTCAATAGGGGATATCCCACTACCAAGTGCTGTGGGCCCAGACATCTCTACTAAGCAGGCTGGGAACCCTGTGTGCAAAGCTCTAATCGTGCCAGCTGCCCCCTTTGCTACAACTGCTGAGCTCCTGTCCATTGGGGTTTGGGGGCCCGTGCCAGGGCAGTCCTATTGTGTAGTATTTATACTGCAGTAGCGCCTAGGGGCCCCCATCCCAGAGCTGGACCCCATTGTCCTTGCCCCAGAGAGCCTGCAGTCAGCCCGGAGGGGAGGAGACAGGGGCCCAGGGAGAGGCACGAAGGAGGGGAGGAGGGGGTGGCAGACGAAGGGAGGGCTACCCACTTCCTCTCCCAGCCCAGGGCTGCCATGGCTTTGAATGGCAGGTGCGGGGAGTTTCCCCCTTTCCAGTGTCCTGGCGCTGAGCTGGGCTGACTCCTTCACGAGTCAGAGCCCCGGGACTGGGAGGGGCTTTGCACAATAACACCCCCCGCAGCTCAGCGGTCCCTCTGCGCACTGTCCTGGACCCCAGGCCCGGATAGAGGGGTGGGGCAACACCCCCCGCCCCCAGCCACCCACTGCCAGGGCCCCGGGCTCGCCCCAGCACGGCAGGGAGGGCCCCACCGCGGCCCCCGAGCTCGCCGGGCATTGAAAGGCCGGAGGCGGGCCCGCGATTCTCCACGCTGCGCGGTGCCGCGCTGCCTGGGAAACGCCTCCCCGAGCGGCCTGGGCCAGGCGAGCTCCTGGGGCGGGGGAAGCGGCCCTGCCCGGCGGCGCGGGCGGGGGGAGCCCAGGCGCCCAGCACACGGTGCGGCAGGGGCAAGCGGCATGGGCCAGGCCCCATGGTGAGGGCTGGTCGGGCTCCCTGCGGGCGGCCAGGAACTTGCTTCCCCCAGGGCGCAGCGCGGGGTGATGGCGGCGTCTCCAGCCAGGCGGCCCTGCCCTTGCCCGGGGCGGGCTGTACTGGGCCCGGCGGGTGCCACCTGCAGGCCGCCAAACCGCAGGAGACGTGGCGGAGCAATCGGAGTGCCCGGGACTCGCCGGCCCGAGGAGCGGCTCAGGGCTGGACGCTGCGGGGCGGGCGGTGACTGGCAGGCAGGCAGGCAGAGGGGGGGGGGGGATAACTCGCCCCACTGAGCCCCGGCCCGGCCCCGCTCCGGCCCTTTGATCCTTTGTCCCAGTCCCCAGCGGGGCCTTTCACCCGCCACGCGGAGCTTTAGTTAAAGCGGGGACAGACCGAGGGACACGCAGACGGCGGGCCCGCCAGGGGGCTCCTTCGAGGACAAATGACTACGAAGGGCGCCTGGCTTCTCGCGGAGCCGGAGTCCCCGGCCTTAAAGCGGTGGGAGGGGGGGGGCTGTGGGGAACCCCACGGGAGAAGCACCAACGCCCCCGGCGCTGGCTCCAGTGGGAGGAGGGGGCGGTCTTGCCGCTGGGGCCGTGGCCGGACTGCACAAGGGGGGCGGCGGGGCGGAGATCGCTGCAGGGCGCTGCGTGCCGGGCCAGTAAATGCGCCTGGCCTGGTGCTTGCGGCCACGTTCTAAGCCAGCTGTTTACACCGCTGGGGGCACGCTGGCTCCCTGCCCTGCCCTGCCCTGCGGACTGCGGGCGGCCCGGGCCCTCTGTTTGGCCCCTCTTCCTCACACACCGTAGGGTGAGCCCGGCTGCAGTTGTCCTGGGCTTGTCCCCTCAGCTGCGGGGCCCATTCCGCGCCTCTCCCGTTGACGCCTGGGGCGCTCCCGGGACACTCAGCAAGGTGCGCGGGACGCGTAGGTTTGCTGCAGGAAACCCTGCGAGCGGCGGACAGGCCTGGCTCCCCCGCAGCTAGAAGGCAGGGAGGGAAGGAGGGAGAACCCGTGTTCAGGGAGCCCCCCCCCCCCCGCAGCCCCGCTGGGGTTTGCTGGCGAGCTGCAGCCTTCATTTGGCATTCCGTGTGCGCTTTTACAAGACGGTTGGTGGCTTCCCAAACATCTGGGGTTTTGTATTTGGGACCAGACCTAATTGTCTATTATGAACACCTTTTAAATGAGTGAGCTGGAGGAATGTAGGCTTTGGAAGGCAATTTTGAAGCGAGGAGAATCCGGGAACGCCTCCCGCTCCTCCACCCCCTCTGCGCTGATTTCCCACGTGCAGCTGGGGAAAGGACTCCGGGAATAGTTATGAGTCTAGGGACAAAAGCCAGCGCCAGGGAGATAAAGCGATCTCGCAGCAGTTTGTGCATGGGACAGGAGCTAAAGGCGGGCAGAGAGTGTGTAGTTTGTACCGTGCGTGTACAGGACAAGGAGATGGACCCAGCGTGGGGCCCGGGGAGCTGCAAACAATATGGGACCTTTCCTTTAAGCTCCCTGGACATCTCCGCGCCCAGCCGCTGCTGGGACAGGAGCTCTCGGGCCATCGCAGCGTGCACCTGGCCGTGCGCTGGGCCGGCCGGCCCTTGCATGCTTTAATGCAACATATGTTATTTCGTGTCGCGGGTTAGAGCGGAGAAATCGAGTCTCCGCGCGCTTTGAATGGCGAGAAGCAGAAAATTGCTGCATTGTCCGGGCTATAGGGCGGCTAATCCAGCCCGGCCTCCCCGTGCCAAGCGTGAAACACGGCCAGAAAGGATGAATTGCTCGCCCTGGCTGGCACGCCTTCATCCCCCCCGCAGCCCAGCGGCCCGCCTGGCAGGGGGCTCTTCCAGAGCCTTGCCCGGGGGGCTGGGCCGCGTATGGACAAATCCCTTGCTAAGTAGCAGTTCCCCGGGGGAGGGGCTCGCCCTGCCGCAGCATCCAGCTCGCCCTGGAGGGATGGGATCCCCCGGGACGCACAAAGAAGGGGAAAGGCGAGGAGCGCGAACCGGGGGCCGCAGGGCTGCCAGGGAGGCTAAGGGGACCCGGGCCGAACCGAGCGCCCAGGAGCAAGGGAATCCGTTTGTATCTGCGGGCGCTAGGACTGTGCACGGCGCTGTACAGCGACTCGCAGTCAGAGTCCAAATAAGCCCGAGAGCCGCGTGTCTCCCGAGCGCCGAGAAGCGCGGAGCACAAAAGGAGCTTTGTGAGCGCTCGGAGCCGCGCGTCCAGGCCCTGGCGAAAGCCGGCGGGAGGGGGGGGAGCGGTGAGGAGGGAGGGGGTCAGAGATAACTAGTGATACCATTTGCTGCCCAACGCCGCCGCCCCCTCACTGAGCGTGTCTGGCTGGGCGGCCGCTCCGAGTCACACCGCAAGTGAAACGAACATTTAAAATCTTTGTAAAAGTCATTTTACCCCGTCTCAGCTCCCCCCCCCCGCTCTCCAATCGCAAAGCTGGCCCCAGGATCCCCCCTTCCCCTAGCCCTGCCCGCCCCCAGGCCAGTGCCCCCTTTGGGGAGGTGCTCAGTGCCTGAATGCGTGTATTGAAATGTAAAATGAGGGCCCCGTATAAATCCTGCCTTCCTCCCCTGGCTGCTGACTCCCGGGGACGCTTATTCCCAGAGAGGGGGGAAAATGGTCACCCAGCCTGGAGGGCAGGAGAAACCGCCGCTGTGCAGCTTCCGCAAGGTTAATTAGCAGCACTGGCCGGGAGGAAAGCCGTGGAAACGGGGCGAGGGTGGGGGTTGAAGACAAACCACTGTAACATTTTCCTTCCTCGCCGCAGATTTCAAAACCCTTGATGGAGAAGAAGAGACGAGCCCGGATTAACGTGTCTCTCGAGCAACTGAAGGCGCTGCTAGAAAAGCACTATTCTCACCAAGTGAGTCCAGCCCAGCGGTAACCTCTCCCCCTCCCCACCCCATGTACTTAGCCCTAGGGAGCAGGCCCTAAACATCTTTTCCCTGGGGTACGTCGCGGCCCCCCATGGACAGCGTAGCACGCAGGTAGCCCGGATCGGATCCTCCTTAGCTGTCCGTTTCCGTACATTGTGTCTCTCTCCCAACCTCTCCAGATCAGAAAGCGTAAACTGGAGAAGGCGGATATCCTGGAGCTGAGCGTCAAGTACATGAAAAGCCTGCAGCTTTCTGCCCAAGGTAAACCTGCGGGGTCCCCGGTTCCCTCCGCGGAGCAGTGGGAGTCGTGACATTGGGACCAGAGTCTCTTTTGGTTGATCTGGATCGAAGCACCGTGTTACGTGCCTCTCTGTGTACACCGAAGGGATGAGCATCCAATAGTTCAGATGCGAGGGGACAGACAATCAGCTGGACGCCAGCGCGGGGTCTGGGCCCTGGGCTGCTTTTGCCTTAGGCTGGGTTACGTAAAAGCCCCAAGAAACTGATTTGAAATTTACTCCGGGTTTTAGTTAAGCTTGAACTAGATTCCACGCGCTGTTCTCTCGATGGCACCCGAGCTCCGTGTAGACACGATCCTGCCGGCTCCCTCTTTGCTCTGTCAGTTGCGGTTTTGCTCATTTTCCTTTTCTATTCAATTCTTTGGAGCCTCCGCGGCTCGCAGAGTTGGGGCGGAGCAGTCCCGGACTCACCCAGGGGCGGAACTGGGGGCGGAGGGGGCTCGTGTAGTTTGGGGCTGTCTGGCCACTCCCCTCGCAGCGGCGCGTGCCTGCTTTCGTCGCAGCCTTGCCCAGGGATGCCCAAAGCGTCAGCGCGGCCACTAGGTCACTAGGGCGCAGGGGGGGGGGGGGGAACCGGGCCCCGCACAGCCGCGCCCAGTCCGCCCCGGCCCCCGCTGGGTGCTCGCGGGGCGCAGCCCGGACCTGTGTTCGCAGGGAGGCGGGAGGTTGCAGGTGGGGGGCTGGAGATCGGGCCGGGCGGCGCAGGGCTGAGGATGCTAGCGGGGGCTGGGCCCTGGAGGCGGCACCGCCGGGTCGGGCTGGGCTGGAGGCGCGCCCCAGCTCTCCTCACCTGCCCCGCTCTCCGTCCGCCCAGGGGCCCCGCTGCTGAAGAGCGCTGACTACCAGGCCGGCTTCCGCAGCTGCCTGCAGGGCGTGAACCAGTTCCTGCTGCGCTCAGAGGAGGCCGGCGAAGCGTCCTATTTCCACCTGCTGCAGCAGCTCGCCCGGGCGCTGCCGGGGGCGCCCGGCCCCGACTTCAGCACCACGGACAGCGGCGCCCGAGGACGGCGCCCGGAGCCCCGCAGCGCCAGACCCCGCGGCCTAGGCGGGGAGCAGGGGCCGAGAGCCGGCGGCTCCAGGCCCTCCACGCAGCCCCGGGCTCCCGGCACATCCAGCGCACAGCCCCCGGGGCGGCCCGAGAGCCGCGCGAGAACGGACGGGCCCGAGCAAGGGCCCTGCCTGCCCGGCCGGAGCCAGGCGCTGTGGCGACCCTGGTAGCGCGGCCCTGAGGCGCCGAGCTGCTCCGTGAGAACGGGGCGGGCAGGACTTGCCCGGGAATTGGTCTTGGCCCCCGCTGGGCCCCCTGCTCCGTGTAGCCGCGCTGCGGGCGCGGACAGGCGCGGGGCCGGGCTGTAAATCGGAGCCGCCGACCCGGAGCGCGGGCGCCCGCCTTGTCTGTACGCGAGAAACAAGACCGTGCTCGCTGCCGGGCGCTTGTGCCCTTCTCCCCGCTGTAAATAAACGGGCTCCCCGCGCCTGGCCTCCGCCTCCGCTTCTTCCCCGCCGGGCCCGGCCCTGGCGCTGGCAGCGTGAAGAACGGGGTGGGGAAACGCAACCCAGCCGCCCCCCCACAGCCCCCGGCTGGTCCCCCTGAAAGGCAGGGGCGGGCAGCGCTGGTGTCGCTTCGCGCATTCAACTCGTTTGACCAGAAGTCCCAGGGCGGCGATGGCAGGGGCCAGGGTCTGGGCGCAGCGCCGGCCACGCAGGAGCAGCGGCCGCTGGCTGCGGTAGAACAAGGCGAGGCCGCCAAAGGGCCCCTGTCCCCCTAGCCGGGTGTGCTCCGAGCAGCGGCGTGGGACGGAGGCAGGGACCCGTGTAGAACAGCCCCTCGGCTCGGAGCCTGGACCCGGCCCACGGGGGACACAGCGCCGCTCCTGCCGCCCGGACAAACGGGCCGAGCGCGGCGACTGGGGCGGAGGTTGTCCCACCTTAGACATCACCGGGGCCCGCCTGGCGCAGGGCGGCCCAGAGCTCAGCCCTGCGGGGCACACACAGCCGCTCTCCCCCTTCTAACAAAGGCCTCCCCCCTTTCTGCCGTGCCAGGCCATCCAGCGCCGCCAGAGCTAACCGACCCGCAGTCAATAAGTCACCAGACCATCACCCCCAGCTCGCCCCCGCCGAGCCGGGGCAAGGGCTGCGGGAACACACGAGTCCATGGGCCTCTCGGCAAACCAGTCACTGAGCCAGGCAGGCGCTGTTAATGGATGCCTCTTACTTAGCCAGGGTCAGCTTGTCACTCCTGAGCGCTTTTACTTCCAATCCCCTCTCCTTCCCCCAGCAAAAGCAGCCAGCACCTCAGCCCAGCCAGCCCAGTCCAGTCTCACTCCGTGAAGGTTACAGGGAGGAGGCGGCGCAGGCAGGAGACCTGAGCCATCCCAGGCCAGGCCACAGGTTGCGCTGGACTGGATTAGCTCACGGACGCTGCTGGCTGCACATCGGTTGTGGGTTTACAGGGGGGTCCCAGTAACGCTCTCCTGCCTCGCTGCAGCTCCGGGCACCACCCCTCTTAGCAGACAGACTGTGGCTCTGGCCCTGTCTGCACTACAGAGTTTTGACTGCACAAGTTACACCGGCACAGCCACTGCTGTAATTAAACCGCTGGGGCATGTCCCCACGGGGCCCTTGTGTCAGAGCAGTGCATCCTGAGCCCTGCTCCTGCATCCACACAGGGAGCAGGGCACGGGGTTGCTATCCTCCTGGGCAACTGCCCGCTGGGTGCTTTGGGAAGGGTTGGCAGGGCCGCCTGGGGCGGGGACAGGCGCAGCGGCACATGATGAAGGTTTCTGAATGCCATCATTCCAGGGGCATCCTCTGAGCCTGACAACGGCCCTGCCCGCCAAACCGCCATTGCTGAGCACACACACAAGGAGCCCACAGACGTGTGTGTGTCCACACTCTGTGTCTACGTTCAGACAACCAGAAGCAACCAATCCTGAGGCAGAAGCTGGTGCACAGACAGCTGGTGTCCCCTTGTCCCTCCCATCCCAGCTCCTCAGAGACCTGTATCCCAGTGGGGGGGGGGGCGGTCACTCCCCAACATCAGCCCCTGCCTCTCTCCCTCCCTGGCCCTGCACAGCACATCAGGAGTTTCTCCCAGTGGTGTATGGAGGGTCTCTGGAGCCCAGGATCCAAGCCTACATTTGCACCCCCTGCAGGCCTCATGCCCCCTCCCCCACGCAGGGCAGGAGGGTCCCAGTGCCATCCCCCAGCTTCCCAGGGGGACGGGGAGTCTGTACCTGCAGGGAGGGCATGAGGCATGGGGGGCACAAATGCAGGCTTGGCTCTGCTGCCCCCCTCCCCCCTGCACTTACCCAGTGCGCGGCCCCTGCCTCTCCTGCTGCAGCCCCGCAGCCCGGTGCCAGCTTGAATGGGGTGGCCTCACCAGCCCGGCCTGGGGAGGGGGGCTGGGCCGGCCTTTCATGAGATGCTGAGGGAGCAGCACATCCAAGGCCATGTGGGTAGTGAGTGGCCCAGACGGCTGCCTGTCTCCCTACTTGGGCACCTCCAGGGTTATTTGTACCTGTATGTTGACAGGACTGGAGCACTCTGCAATAGGAAATAGCTTATTCTGCAGCACAGGGCATGGAGACTGCTAATTCCTCACAGATCTCACCAGGTGCTTGTCCTCTTACTGTTCTCACTGATCCAGCAGATGTTTGGCATGAGAGCTCTCAGGGCTGGGACATCCTCTATACAAATATATTTATAAAAATCAGTTCAGCCAGATTTCAATGATACCTGTGCAAGCATGACCCCAACCACCCTGCTGCAGCCCCAGAGACACCTGCGGCTCCAGCAGCATGCATTGCTCCTGCCAGCTGACCAAAGTTTGACTTTTTAGTCCTGTGCCATTTTGCAGCCAGGGATCCAAAACATGAACTGTGGCCTTTGAAAGTATTTTCACGTTTAAGGGAGGTTCAAAACAGCAAGTGAGGATATACTCAAGCACTTATTGCAGAGCAAGATGCCTTTTTGCAGAGCACATCTACTACATCCTCCATTAGAGATGTTCCGCTGCTAAGATTGAACTGGAAATGGAAGAAAAAGTCACTCACCCTGGGCAGCAGCCATGGCTCACGGAGATGTGTCCAGCTGGGCATTCCACTGCAGGAGCATGTGCTCCCCCCGTGCCTTGCAGTGGAGATTTTCGTGAGCTGTGTCCGTTCAGCCCATGCATGCACACCTTGTGCCCCTCAGCAAGGTGATAGAATGCTGCACCCTCAGTTACTTCACTACTGGTAGGTCCCACAAAGGAAACGCTGAAGCAGAGGGGAAGGAGAGAAGGTAGTGGAGCACCCAGAGAGACCCACGTCTTGAAGTGCCACAGTTACCGCACAGAACGAGTAACTTTTCTTCTTCTTTTAATCCGAGAAGTGTCCCTATGGGTGCTCCACTTCAAATGACTCCTGAGCAGTGTCCACACTGGGAGGTGGGAGCTTCAGGTTCAGGTAGTGAAGCCAGAACTGCATTGCCAACTCTCCATCTATACTAAAGGCATGGACTCAGGCACAGTGCTTGGAGGAGGTATGGATTGAAGACCATAGAGCTGCTCTGCAGATCTCAGATACTGAAACATCTAAGTCATACTATAGATGTTAACTGTGACCTTGTAGAGCGCATTAATACCCTAGAAGGAGGTTGAATGCTGGCCTTATGAGAACATGAAATAATACACCCAGAGATCCACCTAGATAGCCTCTAGGTGGAGATTTTGGATCCTTTATATAAAGAGGTGAGACAGTGATTAGGTGAACTTAGCCTCTTAACATTTTACATGAGGGTAAGTGAATTTAATCAGATATTTAATGGATCATAGATATACACAGATATAAGCAAGTAATATACATCAAGGGCATAACCAATATAACTACTATGGGTGGTTTGGGAATACTCCTTTTCGGGAAGGCGTGAAGAACAAAGCCATTTGGTGTCTTAAGATTTGGCTTACTGTGGATCCTATTCATCCCATCCTAGGAGTTCTCCACTTCATGGCGTGGATCCTCAGTGGTCCATGTGGCTAGAGTCCCCCTGTCCTGCGGACATACAACAGGGACTATTCAACAGTAGGGAAGCACCTACCCAAAATACTTACCTTCAAAAATGGAAGAACTTTAACCATTGATGCGAACTCCAATCACTTGCACCAGAATCCTCTTCACTCAGTTATCCCAGATTACCTGCTGGAACCAAATAAAACAAGATCATCAACCAGCTCGGTCACTTGGCCACCATAACAGCTTTTCATTCTACAGTGGAAGGGTTCTCGATTTTCACTCACCAACTCTAAGGTTCATCAGAGGCTTGGGGAACCCTTTCCTCAAGTGAAAGACCCAACTGTGGCTTGGGATGTCAATTTAGTTCTTAGCTGTCTCACAAGATTTCCCTCTGAACCAATGGCGACAGCCTTTTTGGTAGCCATCACATCAACTTGAAGAGTGGGGGTCTGAATGGCAGACCCTCCTTTTACGGTATTCTTCCTTAGGCCCCACCTAAATTCCTATCTAAGGTGTCACCAGAGTTTCATCATAGACAGTCTATTCGTTTACCATTCCTCCCTCCCCCTGACATAATTCTCAATAGGAGGCTCTCTTTCACACCTCAGATGACAGAAGACCATTGCTCATCTATCTAGATAGGACCAAACTTTTTCTGAGGTCTCCTAGACTTTTATTTCCATAGCTGTAAAGTCTAAAGTGTAAGGATGTTTTCAGGCCCATGGGTTACTTACGAACCTAACAAAACAGGCAGCAACTTCTTGCTCTAGCAGACAAAACCACTAACTCCAGAGTTCAGATCCAAGTTCATTTCAGCAGCAGTACAAAAGTGCCACACATCAGCTATCAGTTGAAGGTGACCAGCCAAGGAGCTGGCTGAGTACATACGGACCAGATGGTACACAAACAAACAAAGGCAAAGACTTACGTCTCAGTGCACTCCTTTATACACAAGATGACACCATATTGCTATAAATATCCTCTCCGCTGAGTTGTTACATAACAGTTAATGTGGTGCCCAGACAATGTTCTGCATTACACGCTAAGTTACAGAACATTTATCTACTTATTAGCCATAACAGAACTGTGTGTCTTCATATTTGACAGGACTTTTGGGACTTTCCTTGTTTATTCTGAATATATTTGGCTGGGTCACCGTGACCTTTCATGGTAATTTCATCCTTGTTCTGTATCCAAATATCAGAACAGCTGACACTTCCTGTCCATGGAGGTGGCCAAGAGGTCCACTTCGGTAAATCCCCAAGTCTGAAATATGTCTCGGAGGGTCCGAGAGTCTAACTCCCATTCATACCCCGGGGAGAAGCACCTGTTGAGAACATCAGCCAGAGTGTTTTGAATGCCAGGGAGGTAGATTGCTGAAATGTTTATACAAGGATGATGCACTAGTTTTCACAGATTTATTGCTTCGACACACGGAACAGGGAATCTCACTCCTCCTTGCTTGTTGATGTAAAACATCCAGGCCACATGTCCTGTCATTACCCTGAGTGACTGATCCCTGATGAGAGGCAGAAAATGAAGGCAGGCATTTCTGACTGCCCTGAGTCCCAACAGGTTGATGCGGAGAGTGCGTCCTTGACGTGACCATCTGTCTCGAATTGTCTGAGCATTGAGATGAGCTCCCCATCCCAGCCGATTGTCAGGATCAGTGGAGAAAAGGAACACCTATACAGACATTCCGATGATCTTTCTACTGCTCGAGGGAATCTTTCACCGGGCGGGGAACTGAATCCTGTTGTCTGCTTACCAACCAGACGCAGCGAAGGCCTAGTGTGAGCCACCTCGGGAAGCAATGCAGGTGTAACCTTGCACGATCTGTTACAAAAGTGCAAGCTGCCATGTAACCTAGGCGTTGGAGGCAGTGTCTCACTGAGGTTTGATGGCTCCCTTGAATAGTCCCTCCTGCATTTGATAGTAATGATGCTGTGTGAAAGAAAAGCCAGTATGTGAGCTGCAGTACAGTTAAGCGCCTCTGGAGTTTTGCTGTTATGTGCGAGGTTCATTTGATGGGCCAGATGTCATTGACACTGGCTGTGAGCGGGTTGTCAGTTACAGACCGTACACCTTACGTGCAGAATCCGAGACGGCGGGGCTGCATACCTGGCAAAGGCCCTTCTGATACCCAAATGGTCAGGAGTGAGAATGGGCCAACTGCTTCTCAGGCTCTACCGCTGATTTGTCCCAGACCCCTCTGCACCTGTCTCTGTCTGAGGTTACACACAGGAGACAGGGGATTGCGCAGGAGAGCTCAGCAGCGGAGCCACAATGAAAGGAAGGGCAATGCTCAGGAGGAGTTTAGTCCAGGCCGAAGTTAATATGCTGACAAGACAGAAACATTTGTCTTTGTTCCTAGCAATCAGCCATGGCCCTTTACAAAGATCCAGAGCCTCTGTGCTGGTCAATCCAAGGAGAGGATAGCTGAGGAACTGAAGAATCTTTGCATCCAAAAGAGTATGCAGCCATGGCTCGTACCCATGGGGCAGCAGGAGCTTTGCAGTTGCAAAGGTGAAGGGCAGCACTCCAGCTTCTGTGATCCAGGCAATGGAGAGGCCATGCCGTGTGCTCATGGCTAGACAGTCATCACATGCAGCAGCTGGACAAACCAGACCCATTCTGCACTAGCCGATTGGAAGCTAACTGGGAAATGTAAATCCTGCCACTTTTGCACTTGCACATGCCTTCCTGGAGCTGGGGGAGCAAGAGACTTATCTAGTGGGTGCAGCACAGGCTTATGAAACAGCAGTTATTGCTCCTACTCCTGGCTCCCTAATGGATTCGCTACCTGATCTTGGCCAAATCACTGCAGCCACTTGTAAGAAAGAAGATAAATAATACCTACCTCAAGGTGGATGGAATGGAGTATTTTGCTCATATTTCTAAAGCACTTTGCATTGCCTACCACCTTCACTTGGGATCTCTGAGCATTAGCAGGTGTCTTCCCAGCAGTCGAAAGGTATAGCTCCAGTAACTAATAAATGCTCTCCTCTGAATTACACAATCACGTTCTGAGTATCGTGGGGCAGTGAGTCTGTGGCAGATGACTCCTGGGTATCTTTAGTACTGGAAATGTCCCTGGGCTTCAGAGTCTTTCCCAGTTTTCCCAGTTTGAACTCAGTGCAGTGATTTGCAGTCATGCTTTGGTCGGCTTTCATCTCAAACTGCCGATTGTGGTGGTGACAGGCAGGCCTCGCTGAGGAGTTCATTGTGATTGCAAATTGATGACTGCCATTGCACATTAGGGGCAGAGCACATTATCATCCGGGGCTTACCTGAAAGGGTTTTCCTCAGTTTAATTAGAATCCCCCTGCTTTTGGTGCACACATCCCAAACGCTGGCGCACTCAGTGCTTACTTTGCCTGAACGGATGCCAGTTGCAGGTCAGAGTGTGCATTTTTCTGCCTGGGAAACTAATTTTTTTATGCCAGCTCCTGTCTTGGGCTAGGTCAGGAGTTGTTTACAGATTCAATTTCTGTCTCCTTCAGGGCAGAAGTAGTCACACCAGAAGTTTTACTCCTCTGTAGCCAAAGTCATTGTATTGCAGGACCAGTGAGCTGCAGGCTTGTAGGCCAGAGCTGAGTCCCCAAGAGGGAAGCGATTTCTGTCTCCTCCATTTCACGTTTTTTCTACAAAGAGGAATTAGAGCACGTAGCAGCTTGTGTTTGAACAACTCGTCACAAAAGGTCATATTGCTTCCTGGACCAGCTGTCGATAAATAGACTTCACCCAGTCCCCAGCAGTGAGAAGGGAGAGTGGATATGGGCAATTGTACTGAAAGGGGGCACAGGAGTCATTTTAAAGCCCTGATCACTGCTAAGATCTCAGCATGTGAAGAAGTTTATTCAGGGGCACTTAGAAAGGGTTAATGATTAACCTTCTGGGCTATAAAATGTTTTACCCATCCAGTCGGCAACTGAACCACTAAGTGCCTTTCACAACGAGAGGAAGGCAATTAAGCAGACCCATAAATGAGAGAGACATGCAAACCCTAGAAAGACAATATCCCATACTATTGTCTGTGTTCTCCCTTTCATCCTTAGACATGGAGGACAAGGAGGGTTTTATTGCCTGGGAGATTGTTACAGCCACAGTGCAGCAAAGATGTACATGTTGGGGGAGAATCTTCCCAGAAGCACAAGCCTTGATCATTTTTATGCCATATTGGCAAAGCCACAGAAGATCAAAACAAGAACGCTAGGAGACACCATACAATAGGTCAGATCTTGCAGGCTGAGGATTTTAGGACGACAGACAAATTTTCCCCGCTAAGGGAGAGGGACGCTGCCTCATCCCACAATTTTGCTCAATGAAAGACAAATATAAGCCATCTTTTCAATGGCAATAATTTGATACAGTTTGGTTTTTAACCCATCACAGTGTGGCTGCGAGAGTCACTGCTTGGAAACAGAGCCAATGAAAGCTCTCCGAGGTGAGATGCAATGCAGAGCACCTGTACCGTTAACTACGCTATACACGCTGGTCTCCTGGGACCCATTCACTGTCGCTTGGAATGGCTTGGCCTTCTTTTGCAGCGCTGTCTTTAGCTTAGCAGCATTCTTTCATGGTTCATGCCCTTTTCTGCGAACCCTATGTGAGAGATAGGAAAAATACACAGTGCCAGATCCTTCTTTGTTAGATGCTTTACGGAGCTCTTCCAGTTTCTGCTGATGTACCCTTGTACCCAGACTAGGCATGTGTGACACTGAATGGGAACTGCTTATGCTAATGGCTGGGAAAAGTGATGCTCCCCATTTCACCATCACGCCTTCTTTCCAGCTCCAAGAGAAGCCTTCCACCTAGTGTTCAAGTAGCCTCTCAGACAGAGAAAGGCCTTTTGCCCCCTGAAGCAGCCCCCTTGTTGGGGTCCCTGCCGTATCAGCAATACCAGGAGTGTTCTGCAACCTCTGCCCCTCTAGATGGCAGCACCAGCACGTGCACTAAAGAGCCATTGCCGTGCCAGGCTGGGCAGAGATGCTGAATAGCACGTTGTCCCCAGAAGACCAGCAGCAAGGATGCTAGAAAGGCCACTGTGGCCTTGCCAGAATCTAACTGCAGAAGAGGGAGAATCTGGCTTCTTTGCAAACCAGTGCCCATGCGGGGAAGCAAACCCCACAGGCAGGACAGCTACATTGATCGAGGCTCCAGGAGTTCTCACAGGCCGGCAGCGCTGGGCAGCTTGTCAAAGATAAAGATATAAAGCTCTGTTGTCCAAGGTCATTCCAACCACCAGTGAAACTTCACCCGCACCCGCCCAAAGCTCAGCTGGAGGCAGCTAGTGCCATTTTGCACAATGACGCAGACAGCCCCTTTGTTCTCTGCAGTGAGCCAGCCTCGGATACCAAGGTGATGGGCATGATATAAGGCACAGCTGGGTCCAAGTGTCCAGGCTCATGCCTTCATACATTGGAAGCGTGATGTGAAGTTTTTTGAGTATTTGCCTGTAATTTCAGTCATGCCAGTGACTGTTTCCCCAGCTTTCACCGTGCTGGGTTTCGTAGCGAAGGACAGCGGATAATTTTCCTCCAGACTAATTCAGCCCCTGTGGAGGGTTCATGACCCATCTTGCACAAGGCTTCAATAAAGCTTACGGAAGATCCTCGGACCAGAATCTGTTGAGTCTGTTATGCAGTCTGGGCACTCTTCGGAAAACTCTTTTCAGCTTGCTTTGGGAAGCTTCTATTGTCCTGTGGCTGTGCTTGATGGAGAACTCAGCACTGCAAAAATCAAAATAAATGAGGACATTTTTGCAGGATCAGACCTTCTAGTCTGCTCTCCGAGCAGGCGTCATTGGGGCCTAAAAGCTGAAAAAACTGGAGTGTTCAAGTGTTACCCTGAACTCAGCAGTCAAGTGCAGGGGAGGACAGGGAGGAGGCACAATATGGCTGAGCCCCGGACACAGCATTCTCACATCAGGCCCAGGATGAGAGGGAAGTCATCGCCACCAGCTAGCTGGCCAGTGCTTTGTGTGAGATCAGTTTGGCTCCCCAGTTCAGTTCCCGGCAAGCAGGCGTCCCTGCCACCCCAACCTCAGGCGTCACTGGCATTAGGGATCTCTCTTGCTGGCAATTGCAGAGAGCGGCGAACAGCCAGAGAGGGCTGAGCTAGCCTGCAGCTCTGGACAGGGTTCAGTCGGCTGGTGGCTGCTGCTTGCACAGTTGGTGCATGGATGTTGTCTGGTCTGGGGACTTCACTTCCAAGGCCTTTCGCCAGCACAAACTCCACCTGCGGGGAAGTCAAACATACCGAAGTTGGTACATACAGCACTCAGCACTCCAGGGAGGAGCCATTTCCCACTCCCGTGCACTACGGTGACATTTGGAGCGGGGGATACTGTGGCCGACTGTCCAGAAATTCTCACAGACGTAAACAAAAGGCAGCTGGTTCTGTGGGTTTTGACATCACCACATTCTGTTTTGGGACGGGCAACAGAGCACCTGATAGCAGACATGGACCCAGCACATAGTTTTGACAAGTTAGGGTGGGATTTTCCAAAAGCACTTCATGATTTAGGAGAGCAATTCCCACAGAATATGAGTGGAGCACCTGCTAGGGATTTTTCAAAAGTGCCTAAGGCAGCAGGGATAGCTTAACAGGACTACACTGGGGGAGGGTTATGAAAATGCAGGAAGGCGGCGGCTGGCACCTGAAGAAATAGAAATGAAGTGATAGGACAATGTATATAAAAAGCAGCAAGGTGAATGGAGTGTAAACAATACTGAAGGAGTTTTTATTCAGTCCTTTACAAAGAGAAACCCTCAAGTTGTCAAAAAGAGCAAACTACAAACCAATCAGAAATACTGTGAATAAAATGCTTTAAACTTTATACCTAAGACAAATTCACTTAGACCAATAGAAACAATTGTTGCAAATCATCAACATCACTGACAGAACGGAGATCTTACAAATGCATAGTACACACAACAGTTTAAAGAAGTAGTTTGAGTTCCAACAAAAGTATCTTATTGGAATAAATCGGCATTTACAAAACATCAATCATTGTTGTGCAATAAAAAGACATTGTCTAGTTATCCCAAAGAACGGAGCAGCCTTTATATTCTTTTTTCTCCAAAAGTCACTAAAAATCAGGATTGGCTCTCTGTGATACAGTGGCACGAAACACATTCTTTTCAGAATATTGCCTTTTGACACTACAAATCGTTAAAAAGATACAGTATTACAAATTGTTAACAACTGCTTAAAGCCTTATTCTCCCCTGGTGAGAGGTGAAACACAAAGAGGTCACCTACAGAGTTATTAATAAATGACCAGCATCAGTATTTTTAATCCTTAAAGGCACAGCATCACTGTCTGGTGGTGGAATTTTATCAATAGGCATAAAATACCCATCCAGACTCTCTGTGTAACCCATGGTTTCTAAGTTTGTGGTTCCTTTTTTTTTTTATTGCAATTCAAAAATGAATTAGTTAGAATGGTTCATTTACATATTGTGCATTCCAAATTATAAGCATGCCCCATCCCTGTTCCCTAGACACAGACACCCCTCCTTCACTGGCCCCGCAGGAGAAATCTCATCTCCAGCATCCTGTCTGTGAGAGCTCAAGAATGAGCATTTTTGCTAATGACAAACAATTATGGATTGAAATGTAACACTGAAACCTGCCGTATTTCTTTCACGCTTCATTTATGTATTTAAAGTTTAAGTGAACTGATGGCAGGGTCTGGATTGTTCTTTTCCAGTAAGGGTTACATTTGTCAAAAAGAAACACACCTCAAAGCAAACAGAGTTAAACCGATGGCTCCAGTTTCAGAGGAGTTGAATTTTGGTTTCCAAATGCATTTTATTTTCAGTCTAATGCAATTGGCAGCACTTTATTAGCATAATTTAAATCAGTCTATTTCAGTAAAATGTACTGGTTCTTTCCATTCAGTCTGCATTTGTAGGGTTCAGACCATCACGCAGGCACTGACAGAACACAACTGCTGCTCTGTCTGTTGCTACTTCCACTGCAACAGGTAGCAGATTTTCTGGCGATCTGTTATAGGCGATTTCTTGCAGCGGAGGAGGATTCTCCTACCCCTTCTTCACAATCACAATTTAGCCAGATGCTTCCCCTGGAATTCCTTTCCCCATCATTGCTGATTAACCAGGTCCCAGGGGCAGCACAGGGTCAGTTCCGTACTCCGACAGTGCAGTGCACTGGGACAGCTAACAGCATTCTTTAAGGTACTTTGCACCCAGACAGCGCTTTTCATCTAGGGATCACAGCCCTGTGAGAAAGGCAAATGTCACTAAACTGCCACCATGTTTGAGGAAACTGAGGCACAGAGAAGTGGTGTGACCTTGGGTAAGTTACTTAACCAATCAGTGGCAGAGCCAGGAACAGGATCCAGGAGTCCTGACTCTCAGTCCCACTAGGGCCAACAGCCCCCTCTGTGCGGAAAAGGAAGGTTATCAGAGCGATGCTTTCTGTTTACCCTGTACCAGCGCAATCAGTGATGGTGGGAAAGGAAATGGCAGAAAACTACAGGGCATTACAGAGGCCCTGGTAATGAGTGTGTCAGCTCTCCTGGGCATGCTACTGACACTCTTCAGCATTTGTCTGTGAGCTAGAAAAATGTCACTTAGAAAACAAACAGCAGGGCACAGAGCCCCGTCAAAAGTGCTGCTGGGAAATCTCCAGAATATGTCTATTTTCTGTTCTCAGATGGCCCCTGCTAGCACCAGGGAATCTCATCTGAGAGTGTTGTTGGTCTAACTGAAAGAAATGCAAGCGTACGTGACACCAAGACATGCATGTTATCGTATTTTACAGTATATATCGGATTGCATTCACACAAGCATAACATCACAAACCAGGGAGGGAATGTCCCTCTGCACACAGCATATGGGGACTGCCCGTGGAACACGACATGCAGTGTGGGACATCCCTGTTCCAGGTGGATATAAACAAACTGGAGGGGATCTAGATAGAGGGGCACAGAGCACGACGGAAACACTGAAAGAGCTAGATATGAAAAACTCAGCTGAGCGCGCACTACGAGGGAAGGCAGGGAACACAGCCACCATGTAAGCACTTGACAGGCAACAGCCTTGGAGAAGTGTTATTGAGTCAAGAGGAGAAGGCAGAAATGGTATGAGTTTATCAAAGGGAAAGTTTAGAATGGAAGTCAGGACAACTGTCCTAGTGATGTTGACTGGACTCTGGAATAGCGTCCCAGGGAGAGAAGGTTAACAGTTCTCCCTGAATGGTCCCTTGAAGTGTGTGTTAATGTGAAATAATCGGTTCCATTTTGTATTTCGCTGTGACGCTCTGAGTACCTTTCCCAGATCTGAGGAAGAGCTCTATGCAGCTGGGCAGCTTGTCTCTCTCACCAGCAGAAGTGAGCCCAATAAAAGATGTTGCCTCCTCCACCTTGTCTCTCTAACATCCAGGGACCAACTCGGCTACCACAATACTGCAAACAATAGGTTCTAAAGTCAGGCACAAGCTTTTGCAACAAAGATTCTCCCTCTGTTATAAGCTGCTATTAAAAACCCCGCTATACTCTTCCCTTAAAGGCTTCTGGGAACTGCTGTTCTTGGGGTCACTATCAGACCCGACTACCAGTGGTCTCTACATGGCGTCTGCTCTGCAAACGCAGACTCCTGGATGAAAAAGTACACCCATTTCCTGATCAGCCCCGTACGACAGAAGAGCATTATGAACAACCTGGCAGCTGAGCAGAATGGCCGTGTCTCCTCTTAGCAACTTGATATGTATCGCGCCACTTCTGTCACCGCTCCCTGCTGGCTGGAACAAGTGGTGCAGAGCGGCCCACTCAGGAGAGCCACCGGCAGGCTCCAGGGAGTTCCAGATCCAGTCCGCTTTTAACAGCAGTGTGGATTAGGCCAGTGTGGACCTCTGAGGTACTAGAAGGTAAAAAATGGCAGGGAAACCCCGATGGCTTTTACCCCTCCCCAGTCCTCTGAAACAGCCTCTCTGGGGACTGATTTGTAAAGGCATTTAAAAGACACTGCAGTAAGAGACTACAAGTTACTTGTTTACAGAACTCACCATGCTCCAGGTTTCCTACTTCCAGGTCGCAAGCGTGGTACTCCTTGCCCTCCTCCCTGGGTGGTTTGGGATTGGGGGCAAGACCTTTCCCCGCTCTATGCCCCTGGGCTTGTCTAGACGCCGAGTGGCATCAGTTTAGCTAAAGAGGCAATTTCCAACAGATGTAATTAAACTGGGGCAAAAGGCTGTGTGGACACGTATTTTGGTTTAAGCCTCCCTTATCCCAGTTTAGCTGAAATTGACTAGAAAGAGGGTTAAGCTAGAAGTGAAATAAAAGGGTCCACACAGGCATGTGCAGGGCAGGGGCCCCGTCCTTACATCAGAGTTCACCCAACACTGGGGAAGTCATGCTGCACCATGAACAGTTTGGACACAGACAAGGACTCAGCTTTCACATCAGTAAAACGGCCCAATTCTCGTGTGTCTGCAAAGCACTCAAACATAGATTGCAAGAAGCCCAGGCTGAGAGAAGTAACAGAAAAGAGTAGAAACCCTTTGTAAGCCAGATACCGTATCCCTCAAGACCCAGCCTAGACCCCGGCATTGAAGGAGAGAGAGGTGCTACGATTAGAGACACAGTAAAAATAGCCTGTGGGTGGAAATCAGCTCTGTGAGTGGATTAGCTGATGGGCACAAATATCTAGTATTTCTAGAGCTGCAAAGCAAGTGGAGCAGGAAACAAGATGAGAAGGAAGCAGAAAGCCAGCCTCTCCCCTAACGCTTCCCAAGCACCAGCATCCATCAGCTGGTGCACGTCCCAAGGAAGAGTGTTCCTGGAGCACTGCCGCGGGTGCATTTTGGCTCTGATGGGAGGCGCAGGCTAGACTCTTTCGTGGCCACTCACAGTATTGTCCAGGGTACTTTGGAGGGGCTCGGGAGAATAATCAGTATTTCCATTTCCCCTCTGCCTGTAATGAGGGGTTTTCTCCTGTTAGCCTAAAGGGGAACTCAATTATGAACTGCAGGGCAGGACACTGAGGCCTTCCCCACAGCTCTGAATTGGCTCCAGGAGCTAACAGCAAGCATGGCAGAGCAGGGATATAGGAACTGCTAGCGCTGGATACGCAACCAGTGCAGTGACCTGCCACTGTGGGAACCAGAGTTCCTGTGGCAGAGTCAAAGCAGAGATCCATTGTTGAGTCTTCCGTTGCCCCCAGGAGCAGTGTTCAGATTGTGGCTGGGAAGGGAAAAGAAATGGCTATCCGGACCCGTACTTCTGCCTGCTGCCATCTGGGGAAGAAAAGGTGTCGAAGGCGAGTGGGGTGTGCCAGTCGTCACCCAGTTGGTTTGTTTTGGGGGATTTTTCTGCACTTCAAACACTGACCAAACCGCTGGATACAAACGAGTTGGATTTTACCACATAAACCCAAAGGAGCAGGAGGCACCAATTCTCCATTTGCACACAGCTCCAGAGCTGCAAGGCTGAGATCTGCATGAATACACAAGAGCACCGGCTCCTCGTGTGCGCCTGTACCACGGCTCCTTGGGCTGTGGCACAGCCCCATGCAGAGTCTCTCTTTAGGAACGACAACTCAGCCTCGGCAGTGAGTTAGGAAACGCACTAAGTGAATCACAGATCTGTCTATGGTAATCAGCCATGGCAGAATCCAGAATTAAAGATGGACTCTGTTCTTAGTCCACTGGAGCCAGTGTCGTTAGCTTATCAGCTACCGATCTTCTCCCTTTCTTTCCCCTAGAGAAATCAGGTACAAAATTTAATCCACAGTAATTAAAAAAAATAACAAGGGTTCAAGGATTACAAAATACTGAGCCCCTGGCCTTTCTCTGGGCTTTACATGCTTTCTAGCCACTCTGTCAGTTTCTTTCCCTTATGTAAGACACTGTACGCGCACGCCCCCAACACACATCCAAAAAGTGGCACTTACACATTCTTACGGGTCACTAATGGACGTTAAATTCTCCCCACTAGCGAGAGTTCTAGCAAAACAAAGGCGCACACAGAAAGTCTCGGTCCCCTGCCCCCCGCCACACCCTCTCTCTAATATTTCTCCAGGCAGAACACAGTGATCCTGACTCTGTCAGAGGGAGCTGCACTGTAGCAGAACAGCAGGTTACAGAGCTGCTGGGACCCAGCCATTGAAATGGAAATGTCGCCTCTTCCCTCTTGACCTACCTCTTTGTGGCACACAGACAGTGTCAAGAAAGGACAGAAAAGATCGGTGTCGCCTCCAGTTTTGTCGGCGATTAACTCAGCCTTTTGCTGGCAACAAAAGCTTTTCAGTGCCTGCATTCTGCCCAGTGTATCAATGTTCCCTGCAAAACACACCCCATTCTTCTGCTCTCCGAAAGGCCTTGCCCTCAAACCGGGTGGGGGTGATGGGGAAGAGCCTGAGTTTGTCACCCCCAGAGCAACCTCTGGCTGGTTCTTGTTTTCAATCACATCAGTAGGGGAAGAAAAAAAAAACCCTAATTTTTTCTAAATGTCAAAACTGAATCTGTTCACTCTGATCAGGATGCAGCTGTTCCCATCTGAAAGCAGCCATGGCCCCAGACGCACAGCACGCGTCAGCAACAACATCCTCCGAGTGTTGCCATAATGTTTTCTTACCTGCCATATGCTGAGCCCCGTGTTTCCGTCTGACACTGTTATTCACCACACACGTGACTAACCCAAGTCAATCACAGCACTCAGTGTGTTCCCAGAGCACAAACACACGCCAGTGCTTACTCTGAAATATGCCTTTCCCCAGAGAGAGAGACCAATGCCTTGGATAACTGATACACGCACGCACACACCCTCCCCTCGCTATAAGGTGCTGTATTGTTAGGCTGCCAGACCTTGGAGACCAGGCTGCTTTGCCTGGCAATCCAAGCACTGAGAAAAATTAGAAATACCTTTATTCTTCTCTAAAGGAGAAGCTCTACTTCCAACAGCAACCAGAGCAGGCAGGCAGGAGTGTATTATCGATCACTAGAAAGATACATGCACATGCTACAGTACTAATAAGTACCAGGAGAGAAAGTGGTATTCAGCTAAACTCCCACCCCCCTTTTACAGACAGCACAATCCTGCTGCCCAGAATAAAGAAGAGTGTCCCCTCTGCACTGCAGAACCGGCTCCGATGCCCCCATCCTGGGCTCCCCTCCCAGCCGCACAGGGAAAGGTTCTGGAAGGAGCATGCTGCATTTCTGTCCACCCAAGTATGAATTTCAAACAGTTTTACAACGGACTCAGGTCAGACATTCCTCTAGCAAGTCTCTCTGCCTCTCTTTTTTTATGCATGAGAATCACATGGGATTTCTTTGGTGCTTTGCCCAGCTCCTGTTATTAAACCAAGCCTGCGTCTTTGAACAAAGTAAGGAAAGCCATAGAAAACCAACACATGCCGAAGAGATGGCAGGGACGAACATTGGGGTCCAGCACTCCTGGTCCTAGGAGGCTGAGCCGATGGAATCTGAGTGAAATGTTATATACCCAGAAGAAGCAGAAGGGGAGCTTAAAAAGCTAGTGGTGCTTCCTTTGCTCCCACCTTTCTGTAGATTTTCCTGGTCCCGCCAGGAGGTGCTCAAACCCGTCCGAAATCCCCCTGACTCGGAGCAGCTGCTGCTTGCTGGGCGGCTGTCCAGTGGCTGGGCCTCACAGAGTTCGAAGTGAACCTGTCCCATGCAGGAGTCTCTGGTTCCCTCGGCAAAGATGCATTTGGGGTCCCCTTGGGTGCGCGGAGGCCTAGGCACAGTGAGGGTGCATCCCTTCCCCTGCGCTGAGAACCTGCACAGCACCTGAGGCTCCCGCTCAAAGTCGGTCAAAGGGAAGTTGGAGCGCAGGCCGGACTGGTGCTGAAAGGCCTCGGGAAGGAGGGAGACGGAAGACGAGTGCCTGGGGCTTTTCCTGGGGCTGGGCAAGGGGGTTTCATCAATGAAGTTCACCACCTCCTCTTTGCTGAAGCACTTGTACAGGTCCTCGCGGGACAGCTGCCTGAGCGAGACGATGCTCTCCGCAGACTTCCGGCGCTTGCGGTAGGGGAGCCGCTCCACGTGGTAGGCGGTCAGGCTGCTCCTCCTCCGCTCGTGCCGAGGGATTAGGAGGTGGGCCAGCCCGGCCACGTCCTCGCCCGCCCCCCAGTGCTGGAGGTAGGCTGAAATCTGGCCCGTAGTCCAAATGTCCGTTTCGTCGTGAGAATAACGCCTCAGAGGTGGGACCTAGAGAAGAGGGGAGAAAGCAACAACTGATGTCAGCCTTCCCCACCTGGCCTGAGGGAGTCATGTCACACACAACCTTTATGGGCCAGCAGTGATTTGGGACAGATCAGAGGAAGCCCTGCCTGCCAGGGTGCTCATGAAGGTCAAGGCAAGCCAGATGCAGAAGTCTATGTGCAGAGACACACTGGGTGACAAAGGGAGAGTCTAACGGCCAGATAGAGGTTCCCCAGGGCTGCTGTTAGTACTGAGCTGGTGGCACCGCGGCTGGAGCTAGGGCTGAGAAGGACATCCCTTTCTAAAGCCATGTGTTTCTATCTGACCCTGCGGAGTCGCTGTACTCAGTTCAGCAGCCCGTGGAATTATTGCCCATACTCTGTGCAAAGGCAGTACAGTGTGAGGACAGGACACTGGACAGGGACTCAAGAAACCTGAGTTCTGTTTCTGGCTCCAACACTAACTCAGTGTGTGACCTTGGGCAAAGTGCATCTCCTCTCTGTGTCTGCGTTCTCCTCCTGCCCTCGGTCTATTTGGATGATAAACTCTTTGGGATTATGTTTGTACAGCGCCTGGCACAATGGGTACTGGTATCAGTGGGAGCCTTTAGGCACTACTGTAATGCAAATTGATAAATAACCACTGATTGCTGGATGTGTAACAAGAGGGCAAATCCCCCCCCCCCCGGTACTAACTATGCCTGGTGTTAGCTGATGGGTCTGATAACCGCTTATGTCTGGGGACTTTAGTTCTTACAGAGACTAGGACACTTTATGCCGCAAGTGCTGGGGAAGCATAGCAGAGGCAGTTACTTTACTGACCTGTCTGTGCAGTTAGGGACAGGACATGGAGAAAAGGAAGCAAAGGCAGCTTGGAAACCGTATTGTGCTTGTGCAAAAATCTGCAAGGTAGCTGAGAACTGAGCTGTGTAATATCATCAGGAGCAACTTCCCTTCCTGAGCTGTGCTGTGGTAAGACAGAGGATCCTGAGGACTCAGAGTGTTGTGCTGTGCTGGCAAGGTGCCTTTGCTGTGTGTGTGTTTGAGGAAGTTAAAAGGAAAAAAGAATTGTGCTGCAAATCCTCAAAGAAGGGTTTTATCCCTGGTAAAGCACAATTCCCAAGTCATTCTACAAGCAGGGCCGAAGGCCAGGAATTACACCCCCTTCCAAGAGAGATGGGGGGAATTTGGGATTCCCACTCAGGGACAGCATAAGAGGGAGGGCCTGGGAAATAGAGAAAATGGAAATTTAATAGGTGTAGACAAGAGCAATGAATGAGTCTGTCCACTTCTTGTGCTCATGGCTGCTCCAATTTTAAGTAAGCTAGGCCTGTAAACTTACACAGTTTTAGTATTCAACACAGGTTAGGAGCGTCAATGCTACAGCAAAGTGATTCGGAGGGAATAATGCTGACATCTGTTGGTTCCACTGGGTCTCAGAAGCAGGCAGTAAAACACAAAGCAAGTCCATTACACAGAGGCTTTCATACGACCATATCTCAAGATGTTTTGCATGCAATAAAAGACAGTCCAGAGGTGTAGCATCTGAAGAAGGCCTCATTTTGCACAATTTACTTTGGTGTTTTAAAGGCATAGTATGGAAACAGCTGAAATCTGCTGTGGACACATTCAGAGCCTGCGTGATGCGCTGGCGGTCTGAGCTCCATTTTGGAAGGGCCAGGAGCACGACGCGACGCAAGGGGCCCTTCAGCCAGCTGGGCTTGGGCCGAGACACCAAAGGGTGCACAGCTGGATCGCTGCAAGCAAGTGCCAAAAATTCATTTGACATTTGCAAGGGAACGTCGTACATCGCTCAGAACTGGACTAGCAGAGTGTGTCAAGGTACTCCAGGCTACCCTCTTGGCTAGATAATAAACCTTTCCTTACAAGTGACTGTGTGGAGCAGCCAGAGTGCAATGGGGCAGCTGTGACAATCGCTCATGCCCTAGCAAATGATGACTGATTTTCCACCAATCAGAATGTGACACATTCTGGTAGGTTTGTAATGAATGTTTATAAAAACTTCCAAGAAATGAATTATTACTTGTCAATTGTTTAATTCCTCGGGGCTGCCCTCCTTCGGTGCGGTCAGCACTATAATCAAGTATACTACAAAAAATACAAACACAGAATAAAGGGGGGGAGGGGAAGTTTGCAGCTTAGATTGCCACTGATAAATTAGAAAGCACACAACAGCAAATCAGAATATGCAAAGAGCAAGTAAGGTCTCACCCAGGGGTCAGCGACCCAAGATACAGTTACTTTGCCTAGGGACTTTAAACAGCTCCAGTAATTGCTGGTCCAGCTTTTACAAAGCTACTATGCTCCATTCACCCTGTCCTGGCTCATCCTCTGCCACACCTTCTGTGCTGCCATCACCCACTGACTTTCCCTGAAATCCCCGGAACGATCAGGTGCACCCAGACCACCAGCACAGCACAAACCGGACTCTTGCGGGCTGTGCCTGCGATGCGCGGCAGGAAAGCCAGTGCTCTCTGTCTGAACATTTGACAGCAGGCAAGGTACGTTCTCTAACCAGACAGTTGTGGACCGTCCAACAGCTCAGCAGAAGCGAACTGACTGTGCTGGATACACTTGGCAGCCCTGCAGGCCCCCATGGCACCGGGAATGCTGAGCAAACCCCAAGCGATTTAAACCAATTGTAGTGAGAATGTTTTTTAGACAACTTCTCTCACTTTCTCTTTTGAAGAGCACGATTCAAGACAGCTCTGAGAGGAACACTGCTGGTTAGTTGCTGTCCATCCTGGAGCCCATTACCTGCAGATACTGCATTTTGTCCTCCTGCACTGATCTCACAGGATAGACCTGAGGAATCCCTCTCTCCAGGGCTGAGAAGTCATACTTGGCGATGTGCTCCAGTGTTAAAATGTCCCCTCCGTAGTTATAGTCGCAAGGCCTGTCATACATCAGGTCAGCGTGAATTGCACCATCCAGGCTGGTCTCTGCAAGGGGTTGGTGTTAGAGTTAGTTTGGAACAGAAATAAGGAAATGCAATTGAGCCCCAAGGAGGAGATGTGGTGCTGTGGTGGGCAGAGGTCAGCCAGCGAGGCTCTTGGTAGGAGATTCTCCTGTGGTACTAAGGGCGCCGTGCTACTTCGTTGACGGGTGTAAGCCTGAGGAGCCGGGGTCACTGTTTCACTCACGGCAAAATTAAACCAAATCTCCAGCCCAATTCTACGCACCATTCCTGGATGTACAGACAAGAGTGCAGTGTTTCCACCTTCCTCAGAGAGCAGCCCTATGGGGGAGGGAGTCACGTTCCTGGGCTGTGGGGGGAGGGGGCCTTTAGAGGACAGCAGAACTACATGGTGATACTGCAGAGCCCAGCAGCTGCAGCTCCGAGGGGCTGGGCAGTTTCAGACCACGTCATTAAGGAGCGCCCATTCAGAGACGGGCACAGCGCCCGCCGACAACTCCCGACTAGAGCCACCGTGGGCACCATGGAGGCCGTCATGCCCACCCAATCTGTACCCATCCTTGTGCCCCAATCCTGCCCGCGGGAGCGTGGGAGACTGTGACGCAGTAACAGTTAATAGCATATAGGTGCCTGGCAACTCCTGGCAAGTTACCCACTTGGAACCTCCTTAGCTATGCCTCGCTTTGGCTAATGCTGAACAACAAAGACTGTCCACAGATGAGCATTTGCAGCCCCTTCCCCTCACCACCCAGCCCCCTGCACCGCCACATTTTCTACCCACTGCTTAAAATGCACGGTGCGTTTTCCCTGGTGCAGCCCCAGCTCTGGGCTCACAGGACAAGCACCCCTGGGAAGGGGCAGGACATGCAGCATGGGACGGTACAGGGGCTCGCTCACTCTCACCTTCATCGATGTCGTCGTTGGACATGATGGCCACGCACTTCTCCCAGATGGACCGTACATCTGCTCGGTAGCGATCGCAGGCCCAGAGGAAGAGGGGGAGGAGCAGGGACTGGATGACCGAGCACCAGAGAACACACAGCACCATCCAGCTATAGGACATGTCAGACTTCAGGCTGGCAAAGCTCACCACCTGGGACATGAAGAACCCCCGTGCATTAGTGACCCAGAATGGATACGAGCAACTCTCAGCTGCTGGGAGCTCTGCCCCCAAAGTGGCCTGCCCCATCCCCTCCGGGGCCGCGTGGGACACAGCTGCAGGAGTCTGGCCTGGTGCCTCCAAGGCTCAAGAGGAGACCCACCTTAGATCCCCAGGCCAGCTGGCTGGCAGAATGCTGTGGGGGCCGGGCCTGGGGCGGGAGGCTAGCGATCCACCCAGCTTTCCCTGGGCTGGCAGAATAACGGCTCTGGGCAGGCTCCAAACACAGCTCCGCAACCAAGGAATCTCCCTGTGGGTGAGCCCTCAGCGTTCAAGCCGAGTATCCCAGCCCCGTCTTCCCTTCTCCAGGGACGCCCTGGGCCCGCTCCTTACCCAGGCACACGCAGGCTGCTCTGAAGGCCCTGCCTGCACTGCTGTGTCTTGTGCACGGGAGTGGTGACTTTGAGCTGCCATGTCGGGGCCTTGCTCAGGGGAGTCAGAGCCACAAACTGCGTTGGGGGGAGGGAGAAGGGGGGGGAATAACCCAGGTGTCAAACTGCAGCCCCAGGCATGGCTCCTGCACCACATGTGCGTCCTAGTACTTGGGAGGAGTGGGGGGAGGGGGGGGGGCCTTGCTGGCCGCATGCACCAATGTGTCAGCGCTAGAGCATCAGGAGGGCCGGCCGGGATCAAGGATTACCACGTGCTGCATGTGTAGCACCCAGAGCAATGGGGCCCCGCCTGCATGGCAGGCTGAACTGGCATCACGGCCATCCACACCCGCTATGCCGTAGCCTCCCCGCCCTGCCTTCTCTGCAGAGGAAGAGACAGAGCCAGTGCTATGCAGCAGATAGTCTTGGCACGGTCCCTCCCTCCTCACGGGTGAACAGGCACAGAGCCGTACACGAGGCCTATTTGCTGCTCGTGTTGCATGGAATTCCCCGGAGCTTTACAGCCGTGGAGCCTAACGAACGCAAGGCCAAGGCAAGAGAAGCGTCAAGGTCCAGCAGACATTCTCCGTCACTCTCTGTCTAGGTGCCTGAACAGTACTGAGCTCTGAACATCTCTGAACACTTGCTCCAGGCCTCAATCCACCGTATCCAACTGGGGAAGCTGCACAAGCAAGATAACAACTGCTTGGGGTGGGGCGAGTCTGGAAGAGGGCCCTGCTAACCTGCCTTCTCAGCAACCTGTGAAAGCCCCCAGGCAACCTGCTCCTTCTCCTCTTGCTCCTTTCAAACCCAAACTGCTGCAGATAAGGCACAAAAAGCCCAGAGCAGCCTCGCAAAGTGAGGCTCCCTTAGTTCCAAGCCGAGAACAGAGAAAGCCTACAGCTGCGCCCGCGCCCGTTTCCAGCCCCGCTTTGCACACACATTGCTTGATGCAGGTGCACTGCCTGCATGTCACCGTCCCATTTGTGACATCACAGCTCATCTCAGGGCAAGGATTATGAAGTCATCGAGAGGATGAAGGCCTCGCACAGGGAACAAGCAGCCGGGGTCAGAGAACCCAGTAGAGACAAGACGGGGCAGTAGCATGTGAGTCCAAGGGCGGGTTTCCAAGGTTTCCCCAGCCAGCTCACAGCGGCTGAGATAGCGGCTCGCATGCAATGGAGCATGAGAGTCTTTCAAACCTTGAACTAGAAGCCCAGCGTCCTCAGTGCAATTTACATAGACGACAAGGTAGCCCACCCTAGTTACCTCAAGCAACGCAAGTCTCTCCTCAGCACTGACTCTGGGTTGCCCCTGGCACATGGTTACAAGGCAGTAATCTTCCTGCCATCAGCTGCAACGCAGGCAAACAGGCATCAGCGCTTTCTCCTACCTTCCGTTCCACGGCCTTTATAGTCCAGCTGTGTTTTAGTCACTCTTTATGCAGGAAATTTCCCTCTCCCCTGCTTCCCATGCACCAGAGCATCCTCTATCATTCTCCAGCTCACCACACCCAGATTCACCTAGCATTAGCCACTGCCACATCCCTTCAACGTGGGCTTTCACCCTCCCTCAGTGGTCAGAAGGAAGCAGTGTGTGTCCAGTGCAAAGCCCCTGCTAGCCTCCTCTTCGTGTGCAGAAAGGCAGCCTTCTCCTCATCCTGGAGTCCAAGTTTCATGGGTGCTCTGCCCCCTAACTCCAGCTGATGGCAGCGGGCACTGAGAGCATGCAGCCCCACTGAAAACGAACCCTAGATTCCAGACAAAAGGCAGCCAGGCGAGACTGAGGTGGCTCCGAGATGCTCGCTGGGGCGGTTTTGTCGTTACACTGAGGAACTCCTGGAAAACCTTTGCAGCATCCGTTGGCTGGTAGCAACCTACCTCCCTCTCCATTCCCCCTCCCCACCTCACATGCACTTAGCTCCCACATGCATCAGCCAACCAAAGCGCCGTGCTGGAACAGACCATGCCGCTGATCAGACAAAAGGCCAGGCCGGCCTCTCTGAGGCTTCTGTTACCAAACGGCGACTAGACAAAAGTCGCAGTAGGAGCTTCCCACTAGCCACCCAAGTTAAAACAACCTGTCGTAAGCACAACCCTCCCAGTCACTCGCTATGCGACAGGGAGGTTGGCAACAAAACCGCATCCTCGGTTAACTCACCTGTCTCCTCCCTCCAGAATTCACAGCAGCCACCCCCAGCATTGCGACTGCAACACATACCAGAAAGCGGCCGCTCACCCAGCCACTCAGAGGCAGCATGGCATGGACCCCCGTTAAGTGATTTGCAAAGTCAAGACAAGCATGTAAGAACTGACTCAAACACCACGCTCCCGGCTCAGGTGCAGGGTTTTCTCAGTGTACGGTAGCTCAGTTTGCAAAACATAAAGCCCTTTGCTTAGCTATTCCCCATCCCCAATTTTGACATGAAAATGACACATGCCAGCTCATCAGATGACACCTTCCTCTCCTACTCCAATGGACACCCTTCTGCCCCTATCAGAGCAAGAGCAGAGCTGACAACTCGTACAGTTTCAGCCAAGCACTGATAATCCAGGCTGACACACATGCTGGCTGTGAGGCAGCTCACTGCTCCGACACAAGTCGGAGGGAAGAGTTCGGACCCAACGTTCAGTCAGCCTCTTGGGACGGTAAAAGGGCACATTGCCAGGGCCCGGTGATGGCGATCATAAAAGGTGCACACACTGGTTCTCAGCCTGAGACCCAAGCTCTGCAAAGCAAACAGCCTCCCACAGAGGATAATTTTCCTGGTTTAATGCCCAAACAAAGCAATTACTCACATGGTCTTTCCCCCAGCCCGCAAAAGTGGAGCGTTTCAGTAGCTTTAACAAGCTTTATGTTCAGAGCAAGCACATGCAAGGGGTTAAATACAGTGACTCTGCTAAGAGCACTTCATGGAGGTCTCCTGAGACTTCACCCCAGTGCTACAAGTGGGGCAAAGCAGCAATGAAATGGCGACTACTGAGGGAGCTGCTACGTAACATACAAGGACACTGAGAGGAATCAGACGTCTGAACAGTGCGTGTGACCGTGCCAGGAGGGGAAGTTACTGAATGCCGGATTATTAGAAGCCTTCCCTGTATGAATGTGCTGGTCTCGCTTAACAAGGGCTGCGTGAAGAACAAACATGCTGGCTGCCCAGATGAGCAACTGCCAGACAAACAGTGGGTGGCCTACTTCCGGGCTCCAGGCTGAAGTGACACAGCTGGTTTGCTAGGCTGGGAACTAGAGAGCGAAAGGACAGTAAAGAGTTAAAAAGCACTCCTCAGCAGAAGCCGGATCAGCGAGTTCCAGGAGGGAGACAAGCTGCCAGCCGGGCTCTGGGGAGGAATTAGCAGGAGACGGGCCTTTCCCGACCCAGGAACTCCTTTGGGAGAGGCAGATGTGCGTAGAGGTGGGTTTGTTGCTTCTAAGCAGCCGTGCTGGAACTCGGGGTGCTGGAGGCGCGGTCGCACCCCCTGGCTTGACGTGGTTTCTGTCATGTGCAGGTTGACAGTTTGGTTCACAGGCTCCCAGCGCCCCACTGCACTAACTGTTCCAGTGCCCCGCTCTTCAGAACCGTTTTCTCTGACAGGCTTGTGTGCTAAGAAGGACACGCTGCTTTAAGGTGGGGGTCACTCCACTGGTGAGCAGAGAAGAGAACCCACGTCAGAGCTGCTGAGCCAATCACGGTTAGTACCACGGGACTGTCAGGCAGGGCCCAGCCAGTGGGTGGGAAAACCGTGTGAGTCCAGCCCAGCCAGGTGATGGCTCACGGCTGGGGGCACTCACTGAGATCAGGAAGGGCCAGAGGTGCCCGATAACAGTGCCAATCCCTCCCCCATCCCAGATAAAAACCATGCAAACTGAAAAGCTCCATACTCTGGCAAACGGCTCCATGCTCTGCCCCCCTCTGCTGGAGAGGACGCAGGGGCCCATGGGTCACCAGCTCATTGATGCTGGCAGTGCCCCAGCTGGCATCATTCTCATCAATGGTCCAAAATCTTACAAGGGAGAAGAACATGGTTAGTTCGTCCAGCGGTACAGAGCAACTTTGTCGTCTCCTGGAGATGGCAACTAACACCAGCCTGCAAATGAACACAGGCTCTCATCGCTCTCCTCTCTATGTGAACCTACTCCATGTACTTGGAGCCTCCTGGCTACAGAGAGAGGGGCTGTGCACAGCACCATTCCTAGGCTGGATACAGAGCACAAGCTGAGGAAAGCACGTCGAGCCAGAAAAAACCTAGCCGCCTGCTTAAGCGCTTCCTGATTTGGGCGGGGAAGAGAGAGCTCATCAACACCCACCCTGCAAGGCCTGTATGATTTTTTGCATGTCAGAAGTGTTGCTTGCCTCCCATCCACTTCTCTGAGCTTCCCCACGCGGGGTTCCAGCCTGGAGCCAGCAAGTATGGACTGCTGGGCTTGGTGAATTATTAGCATGCTGTTGCTGAAACAAAAGGATGAGGCTGGTCTGTCATGTTAAAACAACTCCTCTGCCATGTGGTATCACAGTGACCATTTATTCCCAGCAGGCTGGCATGTCTGCTGCCTCTTCCAGAGCTGACGAGATGTACACATCCCCGGACAGCCCGCCTTGTAGCACAAACCACCCATTATTAATGGCTCAGAATTTGGAAAAGAAAAAATATGCCCAGAATATGCAAACTGATTCATATTAATCAAGCCCAACTATGGTGTTTCCCTCTGTTAATCAGTGTTTCATTAACATAATGGTGTAAGTCAAATTCAAATTAACGTAATTTGATCTTTATAAATTGACTGCTTAATGCTGCCTGGCTGGAGCGTCAGCTTCGTGGATGTTTGCTAAATCCTGCTTCAAGTAACATCAGGAATGGGTAGCAAGGCCAAGAGCAAACCCATGCTGGAGGGGGGAGGCCGCGCACTCACAGGGGGTATTGTTTGCATTTTTAAATTCGCTAAAATAAAAGTCAGTGTGGAGCTTGTCAAAGGTGCCCGGCCGGCAGTTTTGGACACTGCCGTCTATTTGTACCAGGTGTATCTAGACCCAGGGCAGAAACTGCCCAGGCCATAGCTGTGTGAATTCCACACTCCCACCCCCAACAAGCCTCAGCAGTGACGCAGAGGAACATACTCTGCAGACTGAGAGCATGCTGGGGTAGGGACCGTCACTCACCATACATCTTTACAGCACTCAGCATCACTGGGCCCCGACTGTGATCTCTGCGTGCCGCTTCTTCCTAGGTGGCATCTCCATTACTGGAGGTTTGCAACCAGGGTAGCCCAAATTCTCTGCTAAGCTCTCTGTGGATGAATTGTTCTTTTGGTCCACCCAGGAGACCACATCAGCCATCCAAGATCTTCTTTTCTGCCTCATCTTCTTCTGCCATCAGCTTTCCCTTCCAGTGCCTGTAAACATCGTATCATCCACTGAGCCCTTGGCAATGTGCCCTGCAAATCGAATCTTTGTTTTCGCGAAATCGCTTACGAGTGTTTGCTGCGTTCCAGTCGTGCTGACAATATCTGACCGTTCCTGAACAAACCTTATCAAAATAAGATAAACTTCATTGAATTAAGTTAAATCTTATTGAGCTATGGTTAATACCTTTGGGGTACATTGTATTACAAATGCAGCTGTGTGTGTTATTGTGCAGTGAATGTGCCTTCTCTACTAGGGAGGAGGATGCTAATGTACTTCCTTCATTATCAACCTTAAATCCTCTCCTGCAGAGATGCCTGTACTAATTCAAAACTGCATTCTCCGGGGACTGACAGACAAAGAAAGGGTTCTTGGATAAACAGCCCGCTTTTAAACTGGTTCAGAGCCTTCTCCCTGATCCAGCAAATGGACAGGACCCTGGTCCTTGGAGGGCCCCATCCTTAGGGTAGGGTTGGAAGCACTGGGGGCTGGTTCTGAATGGAGGCTGTGATGACCTTGTGACCACAAGGAAACCCCAGGGATGGGGTGTTGAAGGACAGCTCCTGCCAGAATCTGTTAGGGCTGGGGTAAACGCTGGTAAGGTTCTTTGCATGCATGCATGCATGCAAGTTCTCTTATTGTTTTTAGTATGCTTCCTCTGTAATGCTTTTTACCTTCGGAATGAAGCAGGCCTGCAGAGAGAGAGCTGTGTGCTACCTTATAACCGCAGCAGTTACACCTCTGAACTGTCTCTGAAAAGAAAGCAAGCAGCTGTCCTGGGGTCAACTTGTCTGTGGTGGGAATTACACAGAGGAGGCAGGGACCCGTGCGGCCTGGGAACAATCCAGGCAGAAGGGAGAGAGGCTTGGGTCTCCACTCAGAAGGGTGGCAGCTGGGGAGGTGGAAGCCTGAGAGCAGAAGCCCTTGTTGGATGGCTGAGGGAAAATGCAGGTGCAGTTGCCATGAATGACGATTCCCATCATCTCTAATACGTCTTCACTGGTTACAATCTAGCCACGGAAGTGTCACAATGATTCTATGCCACCATCATTCAAAGGACTGGGAGTTTTATTGTTGATTTTTTGAATGTCCAACTTCCACAGCCATAGCTTAGCACAGGTCAAATGTAAGTTTTAAGAGTCAGAATTTAGTGTTCAGACGGCTCTCCCTTCTCATCAGACAGTTATTCTGCCAGAATCTCTCTGGGGTTTGCTAGTCTGGTTCTGACTCCAGTAACTGACCGCATAGCGGTGCTTCCAAAACACCAATCATTTCTCACTTGCTGCAGGGCTGCGTCATTCACTGCATTCTTGCACGTTTTCTCAGGTTCTTTCTTTCTTTCCCCGGTAGTTTTTCTCATCCACATTCAACTCTAGACCAGATTCTTCGCCATATTCATGCACGATCTCCACTAACTTCATCAGACCGTCTTCTGATTCAGCCAACAGCACTTTCCTCTGCACAGCGAATGGCACTCACCCCCTCTAAGTCCTAGCACAATCCAAATGTTAATGAATACTGTTGGTAAGAGGGCATTTGCTGTCTGCAGCTCAGTCAGTCCTTGGCCTCTCTGCAGAGGCTGATGATGAGGGGGATACAACAGCCGTGCACAAGGAAATAGAGAAGCCACCAGCCGGTCCCCCTCCAGCCACTGACCGCAAGGTAACAACCGTCAGTCATGACCAACCCAGGCCAAACCTGAGCCACTGGCCTCAGGGCAAAAGGCTCACTCCTTCCCCCTCTCCCTGCTGCAGCTTCCACCCTACTCTCTCCAAGGTCAGCTCCTCGCCATCCATGCCGCCCTTGGCTCTGGGGTAGGGGAAGCAATGCCGCAAGGGGCTGGGGAACCCAGGCCAAGTGCCATGTGAGAGGGAAACCGCTGTACTAGCAGCTCCAGCTCCATCCTCACCTCACCCCACACAAAACAGCCAGAAACTCATTCCATGAGCCAAGTCCCACAATCCTTGAGAATTTCTCGGAAATTCTGCGAGTCACAGGCCAGAAAAGGTCGAGCAGCACTGCCCTAAGCCGTATGGCCAACTCAGGAATTTAGCATGAGTCTCATGACACTTCATGTTTTTCTTAAAGCCGCAGCTCCTGGACTCATGTGATTACAAGAGGCTCTTCATTCCGGGTTTTCCAAAGGAAGTCTCTAGCTCTCATGGTTGCAGAGAAAAAGCTTGAAAACATGAACCCTGAAGGTGCAAAAATTCAAACATCATTTTAAAAAAATTCTCATGATTTTTGAGCAAAATGAGGATTTTGGGAGGCCCGACTAATGATTTTTGAGCACTTGGGATTGGCACTGCTGTCCTACGCTATCCAACTGAATTCAGCAAACCAATAGCTCAAAGACAGGCATCTACGCGTTAAACGTAAGAAACATTTATATGCCCTTCAGCTGAGTGCAAACACTCCTATGCTTCGAAAGTGAAGCAGCATTGCAAGAATTGGGGCAGTTAAATCATGTGCTTGAGTAGATATGCTAAGTAATGACTGTGCCCATTGAATTCTGATACACAGGAAACATCATTCTAGGCGGCTGAAATATTGGGGTGCGTATCCCCAATCTGATTATTTCAGCAACTTAATTATTTCATGCTCTGTTTATAACTGGACAGCTGCAGTACAAACGTTGGAGAGACCTAAAAATGCCTCACAAGTTAGTAACATTTGGAATTATTTGCAGGGTTTTGGTTTTATGTTAAAGAACAGTTAGTTGTTCCTTTCAAAACCTTTCCATTAACCCAGGATATTAGATACAACAACGTACCTTTGACACCAAAGTCTGTCTAGCACGCGGGATGCTTTCCAAAGACGAATGTGGGGAACTGAGCCCCTCTTTTAAGGAATATTGGCAGGACAGGCTTTGTGCACTTAATCCTTTGGCTGGCACTCGGCAGCTGTTGTCCAGCAGAGATGCTCCAAACTCAATAGAATATTCCCCTGCACAGGTGACTTTTTCTGGGCACGACTAGCTGATTACATCTACAGCTTTCAGAGCTCCAGAGCCCCTTAATGCTGGAGAAATATTCTTTCTTTAATCAGGACTGTAGAAGCAGTTGGCAGTGGTGAAATCTAATTGCAGGCGGATCCAGCGGGTGAATTACCTCCACAGATTTCCCAGTGTGACTGTGTAAGATTTTAATTTTTTAAGCCGATCATGCCAACCTCCAGATCTTAAATTTTTTGATGTTGATATTTAATGCAAGTTCCTTCGCAGGAAGACTCGAGAGACCTGTCTTTGGCACAGATTAGCTTCTGAAATGAAAACTTAAAACCCCAAACCAGCCCCAGGATGAGCAGCCGTATTTACGGAATGGCTGAGCTGCCATAGACCCAGCTGCTAAATAGCATACCAGCTGCACGTCTCTGTGTGTGTGGCTGGTATGGCTGAGTTAACTTGCCAGAGCAAGCCCACCACCACAACTCAGAGAGCAGCACAATGGCACGACAAGGCTGGGGTAACTGTGCCTCTGCAAAGGTCAAGGCAGATGCTTTCCCTTTTCCATGTCCTTTTACACCCTGGATTTTGCTGACCCCCCATGTTGCTGCTTGTCACCTTTTGTGCTGTAACTCAGGCCCGACCCATGCCATTTCAGAGATCCCATGCCAGGGGCCCCGTGCAACCAGCCCAGATGAAGGTGAAAGAATAAATGATACAGCCCCAGCCTCAGAATCAGAGCTGCATGTGGAAATGAGGCAGCGGAGGCAAGGGCCATGGTGGCCTGAAGATAATCACAGCAGAGGCAGGCTAGATAGGAAACAAGCCTATAAAAGGCTCAGACTTGGGGCTGCAAAAATTTTTCAAAACCAGGATTCTCGGGGGGAGGGTGGGAGGGAGGCAGGATGGAGGCTCGCTCCCACTGACTCTACTGGATGTCTAACTGCTCCCTGGGCCTGGGAAAGTCTCCCCAAAAGAACCAGCAGAACTGAACCCTGGACTGAGCCTTACAATCATTCGAGTCATCTTCCAAATCAAGGGCCAGGGAAAATTCGGGAGCAGCCAGGGAGAAGTGGGATGTGCTCGACACTGTGCTTTGCACAGGACCGCCTGGCTTTTGCAAACACAAGCCGGTGGAATCAAACACTGCAGATGTTCTGGGAGTAACAACCCAGCCTAATTAAACAGAGTGAAGCTTCACTTGAATGTGGAAAGAGAAACCTGCCTGAATCGCCCCACTGCAGCGGGGAGGCAGAGTCAGTAGAGACAGCGCTGTGTGCTCCCTCGCTCGCGCTTTACCGGTGTGCTTGGAGCAGCTCTAGAAGCATTTTGATGTCACGTTCAGATAAGAACAGACCAGCTGGAAGCATTTCAGAGCATGGTAATTGCAGTTAACAGTTCACCTTGCTGCAGAAAACCTGCCATGACGATAAGGGAACTGGAGGAGACAAGAAGACCGAGCAGAGTGTGTGTGTGTGAAGCTCTCGGAGCCGTTTGAAGGAAAAGCTAATGAGAGCAGGTGTTACTGCTGCAGGAAAATAGCCCTCCCTGCCCCCAGCCCCACTGCCATCAACATCACTGGCTGACAGAGAGATTTCACATGAGGGACTGGCAGGCACAGGGGCGAGGCAGCGCCTTTCACCTCCAGGTCCCAGGAAGTTGCTCCAGCCAGTTGGCAGCCTGGGAGACGAGAGGGAGTGGATCTCAGTCCAGCTCATGGAGAGTACAGCGGGCTCTCAGGCTGGCAGGCTCAGAAGAAAGGCCAAAGCATGGAGAACAACATCCCCTTTCTTCCCCGCATCCCATGGCACCTCTAGCACTGGGCTGAGGCCCGGGGGGGGGGGGGAGGAGGAGGAGGAGGAGGAGGAGAAGCTCACACTGCCCAGCCTGTTCTGAGCTCTGGGGTTTCCAGAGCAGTCATTTCATTGCCTTCCACTCGTGCAACTTCCCCTTCAGAGAGACAAAGCCCGCACCCAAGGACGTGTGCCCACCTGCACCCAGAGCCCAGTGCTGCCCAGGCAGGCCCAGGAGAAAAGCTGGTACCAGGGATGTCGGGCTGGCAAGCTCTACCCCCTCTCGGGGCACCCTGTTATCTAAGGTTCAACACAGCCAGCAGACATGGTGTTAAACTCAACAGTCCTGTCTACACTGAGTTCTGACCTGCAGCTAACAGTGGCTTAGTTAGCATGGGTTCTATCTGGATGCCACTTCCCAGTCCAGACAGGCTGGGTCTGCCCTTAACAGTCACATCAGCACAGCTGTGTCGGTCGGGCTATGAAAAAGCCACCCCCGATTGACATAGCTATGTTGAGAACACCCTAGCGTAAAGGTCGCTATGCCGACGGAAGAGGGCATCTGTTGATGTAGCTAATGTCGTTCAGGGAAGTGGCATTCCTACAACAGAAAAACTCCTTCTGTTGGCGTCCGTACTACAGACTCCGCCAATGTTCCCATGCTGACGGAGGCTCCGTAGCGTAGCCATGCCCAAGACTAAATGCTACCCTTGAACTAGAACTCAGTGCTCAGATACTAGGGCAAGGGCTCCTGGACAGCGCACTGCGTCTGGAACTCTCCAGCTTCCCCAATACCAAACCCACCTCCCCAGGAGCCTGCCCAGCTGAGCAGGGCTGGCCAGGACCCTCAGAGAGCCACCATCAGCCACAGCAGCGACCGAAAGAGAAGTGGGTGTTGGCATCTGACCCGGGGCCTCTGGCACAGGAGACCAGAACATGCCCCTGCAGGCACCGAGAGCAGACCCTCTCCACAAAGCTTTTTTAACATGAAAGAGGAAATTTGCTTCCCTTTCCTCAGTGTTTATTATGTAAATTCCAGCAGAGAATGTTCTCCCCTTAGGGTCTGACACATTTAGACAGCGAACACTTCAAAAGAACAAGGAGTCCTTTTTATCTGCTCCTCCCTTTGGCACAGCTCCTCCACGCCATGCTCACCAGCTCGCTCGAGGCCATGCCTGGCCCAGCCGCTCCAGCAGAGCAAGGCGCACAATGCTGCCTGTTCCCCATGCTTCACCTCCCGCAGATCTCCGGGGACTTTCAGCACAAGATAAATTCTGTTCGGTTGAGGCTTTTTCCAGAGCAGAATTTTAAGTAAGAATCCTGTCAGCACTGAGCTATTTAAAAACGCCAGAGATAAGCTCCAAAAGTGACATGCTCTCTGAGCCCTAGGTCGTCTGTAGCACCCCCCAAACTAAATCCACTAAGCCGGCACTCAATCCCACTCTCCCCACTTCCTTCTCTTGCAGTCTGTTTAAATCCGGTCTTCCTTCTCCTTTCCCATGTTCCCTTTCCTCTCCTCTTCCCGGGGGACAAGCTGGTGTTTCCTGGCTTGTCTTTGGACTGATCCACCAATGGGCAGGGACAGGCTGCGGCTTTTATCTTATGAGATGGTCAGTCTGAATGGCATCTCCTCCAAAGAGAAGCAGCAGCTATACAGGTATGAGTCATTGACTCTGGAGGCCACAGAGGCCAGCTCCCCTCAGCTACAAGCAGCTATATTTAGAAGAAACTGGCGCAGAGAGATCATGGCAAATGGAACCGTGGGAGTTCTGGACTCCTGGCTTGGCAAACAGCATGTGGCTTTGCGAGCGTGTTTCACTGCTGAGAGCTGCCCCCACATTAGCCACACAGAGTTAATGGTGACCCGCCAGTCCTGCTGCTACATCTGGACGGGCAGAAGCGGCAGCGGGAGGATGAACAAGGCAGCAAAGGGGGATGATCCTGAAAGTGACGTTGGAAAAGAAAAAAAGAAAACCAAACATATAAAAAAGGTGCCAGACACCAGTGGAATCGGGTTAGATTTAACGCGAGAACAATAAACTTGCTGGATTCAAATTAGGCATCTAATGAAGCATGACATATAATTTCAGGCTGCTGAATTAGTGTCTGGCAGTGCAGAAAAAACACTGGATTGGCTTCGCTGTCTGCAAACGAGCCTACCCTGGCCTATCAACCTCCTCCTGCCCCATCTACCTCAGAGCCCTGTGCCAATTCTGGCTCTTCGGCTATTAGAATTACCCTGTACGTTACTGTACAGGCTCAAGTGACAGGACGGCAGCAGAGCAGCTCCAGAGTCCCACTAGTGCTACTGAAAGCCAAATGTGGGCCCTTGTAGGGACGGGCAGGGAAGGTGAGCGCAAGAGAAACGGGCAGAAGGACATTCCCAGGGTGCTCAGAAGGACTAGCAGTGCTCCACCCCACACACACACACTGAGCAAGGCTAGAAGAATGTCTGCAGATGAGGAATCCCCATTGGTCAGCAGGTTTCTTCTGCATCTCCCAACCCAAATGGGACGCTCCACTGCTAACCATCACTAAACGCCACAGCTATTCACGAGGCACAGCCAGCCAGCCTCTCGCTATGCAGCCAGCCTCAGCTTCCTGGACAGATTAAGGGACTTGCCTAAGGACACAGATCCAGTCAGTGGCAGAGCGAGGATTAAGGATTCAGGTACTATGGTGGCAGGGCCATGGAAGTTGGGAGAGGCGGAGCTCAGCTGTTCTTTTCTCCTAGGCTCCCTCTTAGCCCACTCCCATCTGGCTGCTTTCTCCGTGACACCAACGCAGGGGCTCCCCAACGCAGGAGGACTATTGGCCAGAAAAGATAAATCACCCTCCATAGGAGTTTGTCTGCTCTTGCTCAAGCTGCCTACAGTGCGATGAGGTATGTGATAGCGATACAGAGCTGTCACACCCCACACACACGCTTCATTTAGAGCCAGATTTAGTTATTCGTTTATTAATAATTCTCAAGGTCAGCAAGCCAGAATTCTCAGGAGCAACGGAGGGTGATTTGCAGGCTCCACAGATCTGCAGCATTAGGCTGGAGCGTGCCCCAATGCCCATCTGGTGCACATCTCCGGGGTGGAATGCAATCACACATCTCCACAGGAGCCATCACTTACTGACTCATGGCTTCCGAGAGCAGATATCTGCTGGCAAGGTGCGGATGAGCTGGCAGCGCAGGGAACGACATCTCAGGCAGGCAACACGCCTCCGTCATGTTTTGCCTGCACAACACTCGGCCTTTTCGAACAGCTTTAGCAAAAGGCCTTCCTCTTTGTCCAGGCCGTGCCAAAGACTGGCCTTCCCCTTGCACTGACTCTCTGTCCTTTGCAACATATATACACACACACCCTCCTTACAAGGGTCCTGGCAGAGCTTCTCCCTTCTCTCTCCTTCCCCTGGCCCAGCGCGGCCACTCCCAGGGAAGCCAAAGATACCCACAGAGAGGAGGAGCCTGCTTAGACAAGCTGCACCAGCTACCAAATAACCAAGTGCATGAAACAGCTGAAGCAGGGAAATCTGCATCGCCCACCTCTGCTGGAAATTTCATTAGCTGCTTCCCAGGCAACATACACAGGCACTTACCACCCCCAGCTCCCTGCGGTTAACACTGGGCCTGCCACGTGTCCAGCATTGTCTTACGAACCATAGGGTTTCTGTCCCCACCATACGTGTCAGCCACACAAGAAAGCATCATGTGCACTTGCCCAGGCGGGTCCCAGTTCCACACCCCTTCCTCTGGCTAAATCCAGATCCTTCATGTCTCCAGTCCTGCGCTCACAGTCCCCTCTTGGCAACCACTATGGGCACGAGACCCACTCACACACATTCTCCATTATAAGCTACAGATAGAAAGGGCTGGGGCAGGGTCAACCTGAGGCTTCATGTTGCTTCTGCTCCCTCCCTTCTGGTGCCTTGCTTTCCTTGCCCTGAAGCTGGTGAAATTCATCTGCACTCCTCCCTATTGATGTACTCACATAGCCCCCCCATCACTGTGGTATGTGGGCACTAACTGGCATCTCCCCTCCCATGAAGCTGAGCAGAGCTGCAGCCCCACGTTGCCGATGGGAATGAAGGCAGAAAGAGACTTGCCCAAGGTCACTCAGGGATGCAGTGGCAGAGCTGGGAACCGAACCACATTCTCCTGGGGCCCAGCCCAGTGTCTTAACCACAGGCCTGTCCCTCCCTGCCCTGCCACAAGGCCCCCCCAGACTTCCCTGCCAAGTGGACAGGGCAGCCGCATGCACACTTGGCTCCTGCCTCAGTAACTTTCTGTGCTGAGTGGATTTCACGATGCTCAGGCTGCAGGAGGCAGTCGTGCCAGAGTCCCTGCTCCTCTCTTGGTTAAGGTTTCTCTCTTCTTCCTGGCTCCTCATCAATCACCCCCGACATGCACCGCCTTCTCTCTGTCCCGCCGCTTCTATGGCGCAGGCATGCTTGTATGATAAAGGCACTTCAAAGGCGTCATTATTCTGCATTTAATCAGCATTAAACTATCTTTGCCAGTTGTTAGCCTTTAAATTCATGAAATATTTCGGCTCTGGCTCCATTCCTCCTCACTGCACACCCAGCCTGCTTGGTTCCAGGAGCGTACACCGGTCCTGCCGCCTCTGCGCCAACCCCTCTCGACTGTCCCTGACAACGCGGGACGTCACTCGCTCCAGGCCCAGCGCTCCCTCCATCCCAGACAGCCCTGCAGAGACTCACTGTAACTTGTGAGCAGTGGAAACTCAATCGCAGACCCCCAGAAAAGTGCCAAAGTTCAAGGAACGAATCCCACAGCCTCCCCCTCTCCCGTCACTGCTGCATGAAGCTGTTTCCTTCCCTTTGCTTCTCTCACACATACATTTCAGAGGCCAGTTTCACAGGTCTGGGTCTTAGCAATGCTGCATTTGCATAGAGCGGGAGGAAAGAGCTGCAGGATCCTGGCGCCCCAGCCCTGCTGCATGAGCTGGCACTACGTGGGGACATAGGACAGCCCCAGGAAGCCCTGCTGTCTGCACTCGCACCACTGGGAACACATGTGGGGCCTTGTTGTGGAATTCCCCCATGTGGAAAAACCTGCATGGGAGGCAGGACATTCAGCCAGGCTCCCCTCAAGCAGCCTCCCCCAAATCCCTCAATTGAGGATGTGGGGTTCGCCCCCTTGCAATGCCAGGGTTCAACCCCAGAACCCGCAGCTCCAGGGGATCTGCTAGAGGCCAGCAGGCCCGGCGGGTGCAGGCAGGGGTTTCCACAACACAGAGGGGCTGTTACAGCCTTAGGCCAGGGGATGTGGGGTACAGTCCCCCAGAGGCAGCGGGCCTCCCCTTCCACACAGACCAGGAGAGCGCCCCTCCTCAGCTTGTCCCCAGAGCGCGGCCCTGCGCTCTGGCCTGGGCATTTCTGGGAATGGCTGCGGACACAGCGAGTGTCACTTTCTGGAGGAAGGGCAGCAGGGAAGAGCTCGTCATTCATTTCCTCCCCTGCCTGACTGAGCACTTAGAGAGGCACCTGCAGAAAATCCCAGTTCACTGGATTATCGTTTCTTTGTCAGCGAAACATCCTCCACCCCTGGGTCCCGAGCCCCACCAACCACAGAAAGCGGGCACCACAAAGGCCACGCCCGGATTTCCATGGCACCACCAAACCTCCAGCCAGGCCCCACACGACCATCTTAGCCTTCCAGAGAGGTTGCCATCAGGTGCCTCGGTCACAAGCATGTGCAGCCCACGGCCTGAAATGCCGCCTCTGGATGACAGAACCCTCCGGTACCATGCTGCAGCAGCACAGGCAGCTTTGCCCCTTTGCGCACAATTAACTAACCCAGCCCCTCCCAGTAATCACTCACCAGTATGGGAAAGCCCATCAGGAAATCATAGATGAACACGATCCCGGTGACCAAGTAGGTGATTTGCAGAGAGATCTGGATGGGCTCGGAGCCGTCGATGGACGAGCGCCGTTTGCCCTGCGCATCCTCCACCACAATAGCAGGCACATTGAACTTGTTCTTATCTGCGCTGTGCCCCATTTGCATAGAAAGGGTCTGGAAGAGGGCGATGCTGGTGCAGACGACGCCCATCGCCACACTGCCGCTGACGAGGAGAAGGAAGCAGACGCCGAAGCCCAGGCCGATCTCCGTGACGATGAAGCGGCAGTCGCTGGCATAGAAGCGTTCGGTGGTGTCGTGCCATCCCACCGCTGGCAACGTGGAGAGGATGAAGGACACCGTCCAAATGCCCATCACAGTGTGAACAGCTTGTTTCTTGGTATTGCTTAGCCTATGAGGGGGAAGGAGAAAGACAGCGTTCCTTTGATATGTGGGGGACTTCCAGGGCAGTCTTGGCTGGACAAAACACAGAGGGGAGCCGACGGCACGTCACCGCCAGGGTGAAGAGTCTTGGGACGCAAAGTTAAAATGGAAAACAGCCTCGCGAGACACAACAGCACTGGGCCAGCAGGCAGCAGAGAAGTGACCAGATGAGAGGCTGCCCCTGACCCCCTGCTTCGGCGCGTCAGGCGATGGGAGAGGAAGAGGGCATGAATTATTTTTGCTTGTGTCAAACTGGCAGAGCTGAGCTGGAGGAGGCCCTGAGATGACCACCAAGCAGATACACTGGCTCTGTTCAAACCTCGGGGCCCTTCCTGACTGCTCTCCGACCCTGCCTCCCACGTGGCGGTCACGCTTCTAACTGGTTCGTAACCCGCCCAGGCCCATGCAGAATTCACCTTCTCCTCGGCGCCTCACGGCTGGTCTGTTGTACCTCCCCACGCCCCAGCTGCTAGCAGAGCCAGGCTCCTGCTTGCAGCTCAGGCAGAATGCGGCTCTCCACGCTGGCCACAAACGCAGGGCCTGGCCCAGCAAGCTGCTGAGCAACTTCAGCTCCCACCAACTCCACCCCCTCACAGTGACGGGCCTGCACTGACATACAGGCCTGCAAAAGCCCGAGATCCTCCTGCCTACACATCCTGCTGCCCTCACCCCCTGGCGCCAAGCTCAGGGTAGTTAGGCTGCATTTGCAACAGTGGGACCTGAGGCGTGCCCTCCTCTCCTGAAAGCGCTGTGGAATGTCTCAGGCCTGGTGGTTTGGATGGGGCTTCTCTGCGCTGCTGGATCCTTCCCCTGTCCTGCGGCCCCGAGTGCCGTAGCGAGGGGGGAATTACATCAGGATGATTTCTAGCAGCCTATTTCAGCTCCCCGGTGCTAGTCCAGATGATTTCTGGTCACTGGAAAAAATACAGCTGCCCCAGGGAGGGTGTCTCCGGCCAGTCTGACTCCAGCACTGTTTCATGCCTTTTGCTTTTGGTAAAGCAGCTCACAAAGGCAGAGAACTTTGTCCTTCTGCAACCAGAAGAGCTGATTGGGGAAGGGGCTCTGCCGGGTGCCCCCCAGGCTGGAGCACAGAAAAGTTCTGATCGAGCGTCACTCCGGGCATGTCTACACAGCAACAGGCAGGTGTCACGCTTAGTTCAGGCAGACAGACGCAGGTTAAAGCTGCTTGAACTAGTGCATTAAAAAGAGCCTGTGGCTGTGGCGGGGCTCGGGCTAGCTGTTCCTGCCTGGCCTCCGGACACATACTTGGGCACTGGCCATACCCCTATTTTTAGGCGCTAGTTTGAGTCAAGCTAATGTGAGCACGTCTACCCGAGCTGGGAATTAGATATCCCAGCCGCTGTGTCGACACACCCTAAGAGAGCAGCATTATTATTTCTTCACCGTTTCATACCGGGGCAATTCTGTTCAATCTTGAAAAAACCCCAATGCAGTTTGTCCTACTTTAAACAGAAAACTCTAATGGGATCAGCTGTTTGACGGTTGCATGTAACTTCAAATGACATGTAGAAAATACAGTAGCCGCAGCAGGGGACTCTACCAAGAACCACGGACTGATTTCCTGCAGGCTGCCAAAAGCCAACGGACAATAGAGACTGCTGATCTTGACTGACGTATTCAATTTGGAGAACTAAGGGTAAAATCCAGACAGTGTCTCCCCTAGCTGAGTGCTGCTAGGAAGGGCTACAGTTTCAGGCTCAGGGTCCCAAATTCAGAAGCTTTCTATAGAGTTTCTCCAAGACTGAAGCTCTGCTTCTAAATCTGAAGATAAGAGTAATTTTTGTTTTGCTTTATGTTCTTTTGAAGGCACCCGTCAGACAGTTTGTCATCTATTTATAAGTAACTACTCCTACAGCAGCAGCTGAATACGAAAAAGGTTAAGGAGAAATAGCTAATGGAAGCCATTGGTTAAAGGGAGATAAAAGGAAATATTCTGAGAATAGTTCCAGGTGCATGTACAAGAAATAAGAAGGAGACAGACACGATGTTGCTTTTATGTAAACATCTCTCCAGTTAGAAGGTGTTATCAGAAGAAAAGGATTCTGGGGGGAATGCAGAAGCGGTTTCCCACACTGTGAATCACACAGCTCCTTTTGGACAGAAAGTTTTCACAATTCCCCAAAAGCCCCAGGAAGTGCACACAGTGTGACCGGCTTCTCAGTGGGTTGGTTGGAACCGATGCTAGCAGGAAAAAATTCTGCAGTGCAGATAACATTAGAGGAACTACATTACAATTACAGAGAAAGTGATGATAGAGGATTAGACCCAATCATATCAGAGACCCAAAGACTGTACTGAGTGTTTGTGATTATGCTGCATTTCAGAAGCTCAAAGAATAAACTCTGAAGGATAATTCTTTGATCAATATTCTTCTCCAAAATACCAGGTCTAATGCTGTTGTGTTGGCAGAATTCAGACGGGACATTTGCTGTTTTAAGGGGGAGTTGAAAAGCTTTTTTTTTTATCATCCAAGATCAGGTTCTGTAGAGAGGGAAATACAGAACTCTCATCTTGGCTGGTAAGTGCAGAAGAAGCCAGGTTTCAAATACATCATGCTCCCAGAATGCGGCAGTGGATTAGCTTGTTCTGAAAGCCGAGATTTTAACTAAAACCATGCTGCTTGCGCTGCTCAGAGCTGGTCACTAGGTTGAGTCAGAATTTCTACAGTCGTGGGGCTTTCCATCTCTAGATTTACTTCATGCCAACTTGGAATGCAAGTCATTGCACTGGATGGATTTCTATCATGTTTTAAAAACAAAGAAACTGAGGTAAAAAAAGGCAACCCAACCCTTCCCAGGGAGAGCCAGATTTACCTGTAATTGACGGGCCAGCGGACCATCCACATGCGATGGTAGGACAGGGAGGTGACCGAGAAGCAGGTGACCAAGGTTAAGGTATAGAAGGTGGAGACAAAAACCTTGCAGAGGCCCTCACTCCATTCGTAGTCCGAGCGCTGCCGCCGGAGCTGGATCACAGAGTACATGGTGATGGGGACGGCTATGTTAAGAATGTGAGTCCCAGCCAGCGTGCAGATAAGGAGCTCCAGGGGCTTCCATTTCTTCTGCTTGGCGCTTATGCTCAGAATCCCCCAGGTGTTGGCTAGAACCGAGACCCCCGAACAGGCCAGCCAAGCTACCGCATTGCCGTGCAGCCTCTGATCATCATTCATGGTGGAGGGCAGAGGCACCGTCGGACGAGGCGAGTTGTGGATGACGACGTCGCAGGAAGGAGGGAAGAAAATACATCCTACAGCAGAGTGCAATCCATCCAGGGTGCCTTTGGGAAAGCTGGCTCGTTACAGCGGAGCACGTAACACCAAACGGCTCGGGAACCTGGAGGAACACAGAGGGCCTTGCAGGTTAAACGCCTCTCTCCTATGTTCTGCCCATCGTGCGCGCACAATGTGTGCGCATCCCCAGCGCGGGCCCCTCTGGGACAGAGTGGAGGCAAATGGCAGGGTGGGGCAGGCTGACCCTGCGACCCCCACGTGGCTAGCGCCGAGGGCGTCAGGACGGTCAATCCGGCACCCTTCCCCAGTACTAACGTTACCCAGCCCAAACACCCTTTCATGGCCAGTACCAGGATGCTGGGAGCCCGTGTAAACCCCAGGAGTAAGTACTAGCCTGCAGACTACCATGGAAGGCCACTGGCTCCATAGCAGCTCTAGCTAGCACATGCGGGGTGCCGCTCCCGACTGTCGGCTTTGCTTTCACAGCCTCCCCCTGGAAGTGCAGGTAAGAACTGGCCTACCCTATGCCAATACAGAGCCATCCCTTCAGGTGTGTGTCTGGGAGGGTCGTGTTTAAATACGTGTGAACACAGACTCTCCTTTGTTCTTTGAACCGGCACCACTTTGTCTTTCCCCTTCTCAAATTCGTGGCAGTAGCTGCTGCCAGAGGAGCTGCCCAGCTGTTCCTGCTCCTAGCCACCAGGCGGTGAGCTCAGGAGCTGCGCCCAGGGGACCTTGCCCAGAGATTAGAGGGAGGAGCTGCTCTCAGACGCTGCACAGCAATAGGCAACTCCTCAGCGAGACAAGGCGGGGGGAGGGATTATTATTCATTGGATCAACTTCTGCTGGTGAGAGAGACGAGCCTTCGCGCAGCACAGAGCTCCTCTTTGGATCTTTCTTTCCAGAGCTCTGTGTCCCTCGAAAGCTGGTCTCCCTCCTCAGCAGAAGCTGGTCCAATAATGATATTATCTCACCCACCTGGTCTCCCTAATGCGCTGGGTCCAGTGACACTGAGCAGTCTCAGTAACACCGCGCTAACAGTGTCACAGTTCCATGGCCTCAGCCGGGAGGCTCTGAAAGCACAAGTTGGTGCCATCCAGGCCGACGCAGAGTGGCACATGCTCCTTGTAGCAGGGATGCTTGGCGGAGCTGAAGGAGCAGAGGGAGGGGACCTGGCATACATCAACCGGCAGAGGCATAAAAAAGGGCACCAAGTGGCGAGTGGGTGAGGGTGACCAGGGGACACTGGGCAGAGGAGCTGGGTGGATGGTAGGCGGAAGGACGGGAGGGCGAAGCCGCAGGGGGAGTTATGGGGAGCACTGAGTGGGAGAGGCTTGAGCTGCAAGTGAAAGAAGGGAAGAAGCCTGCACAGAGCGTTGGGGGGGGGGGGGAGGGGAAGGGGAAATGGTTGTAGCAACAGAAAACCCTTTCGCTCTCTGGGTTTGACAAATTTAACCAGCTGGGTCCTGGCATAAACACATGGCGAGGATGAGGATATTTTGTGGTTCTGACTTATTCGTTATTGGCACGGACACACTGGCAGGCCAGATGCCAGCTCATATCATGATCCCCAGATCTCAAGCGGGCACTAACCGATACCAAGCTGGAATCTGCCTGGCTCACTGGTAGGTGAATATTGATAAGTATTAGAATGATAGAAAGTGTGCAGTGTTTCGAGCCTATCAAATGCTTGTGACCAGCTGCCTGCATTAATCTTACCTGTAATATCTGGGATCCGTATCGTAATGTAATTTTTGAGTGCTTGTACTGTCAGCCTCTGTGACTATATGAATCGCCATACAGGAGAGGGACATTAATTAGCGTGAAGAGCTGCTCTTCTACAGAAATTGTTACTTTACACCCACCCACCCTCCCACACACACACACACCCCCAACAGGCTCTGGCTGGATCTTACAACTGGAAACTCCCTACAGCTAGACTGAGAAACCATCAACAAAAGGACTAAAGACTCCTACTGTTCTGCTCTCCTCTCCTCTCTCCCCTCCCTTCCCCTCCACCCAGAAGATGAGTCATGCAAGTGGACTCTTCCCATCAGCTGAGTTTGTAGCTCAGACCACATGGCAGGAGGGGGATTAAAAACCCCAGACCAAAAGGAACGAACGCTGCTTGGACGCTTGGGGGTGGGGTGGGGTGGAGGAGCAAGGTGTTTCCAGGCATAAGCAAGAGGTCCCCAGCTGCTTAGCCTGAGTTAGCCCTCAAGGACAAAGAGAACTTGCTGATTATAGAAGCCTATATTACCTTCTCAAACCTAAGACTGAAACTCATTCGTGTGTCTATGTTCGTTTGCTTTAATCTTGTAAATAACTCTAATTTCCTTTTCCTTAATTTCCTTTTAATAAATCTTCATTTATTTTATTATAGGATTGGCTACACCCATTGTCTTTGGTGTGAGCCATAAAGCGCAACTGACTTGGGTAAGTGACTAGTCCTTTTGGATCAGGAGTAACCTGAATATGGCTGTGATTCTTAGTGTAAGGGGCCATCTGCCACAGAGATAGGCTCCCCTGGGTGGCGAGACTGCGTTAAGGCTGTTAAAGGGCCCACGAGTCTGCACGCGATGTGGTTGGTTGGTGAAATCTGAGTTTAGAACTCACAGCGAACCATGGATCTGTGCCCTGGTTTCTAACAGTCTGCTCTGAGGCTGGTATACAGGCTCTCGCATCACCACTGGGAGCATCACATGCAGAATGCCCCATGATAGAACACCCCGCACCCTTGAGATGGCATGGGACCCCGCAGGGAACGTGTATGGCACAGCAGTTCTGTGCGTGGACAACCCCAGATGTGTGCAGGGCAGAAGCACTGGAGTTCTTATTCTTCCACCCATTATCAGACAGAATCTGAGAGTCAGAGACTATCCTGGACCAGGTCCCCACTGTGCAGCTGACTGAAGCATGGCAAGGCCTGGAAGGGTTCGGCACATCACCACACTTTTTAACAGAGAATGAAGTGAGGGGCCTAGGAATGCTGTGGAGGTCAGCTGACTTTCTGGAGCGGTTATAATCCTGAAAACCCAATGTGTACCAGTGATCACTATCGGGGGGCTTGTGAACTCAGAGTCAGATACTGACATGAGCAGCTTTGCTACAAGGAACTTTACTTGTGGTTCAGTGTCGGCCTCCCTGTGAAAGGAAGGATTGTTATTGAAGGGGAGGGTGTGTGTGTCTGTATCGCTCTTTGGGTTGTACCGGCCGCAGCACTGTCAGTGGCAGAAGGAAATTGCTCTGTATTCTGTCACAAGTTGGTTTCTGTGTTCTTTTTGTTGTTTTCTTACCAAGGCTCGTTGCTGAAGTTTGGGGAAAATCAGGAAAATGCACAATTTCTACGGCCATCCCTCCAAAAACAGCAACTTGATATTTGGTTAATTAAAAAACCACCTTCTGCCCTGCACCTGAAGTTAATTTTGTGTTGTATTCTCTTTGGACTCTGCTTAATGAATGGGATTTAACTTTCAGTATTTGACATTAGCTGTCACAATGGGATTTACAGTTTAACCGGAAAGGCTTTTTGCTGCAGTTACAGAGACTTCAAAACAACAAAAAAGGTTGTGTCATGAAAATGCTCACATCCCTAAGAATCCAGGGCCAGGGAAGCGCCCAAGTGCTGGCCCCTCGATGCATCAGACAGGACCACACTCCAGCATTTGCCCCGCCGTGCAGCTAGTCACCACCCTGAAGCAGTAGCCCTGCTGTACGCCAGAGCCTAGGTGCTTCAGCGGGAACGCTCGCTCAGCCTGAAACGCCAGACACGTCTAAACACAGACATTCCCTGCACACTCCATTTGAAGCACACAACACCTGAAAACAGCCCATGGCAGATCCTTCCCCATTTTGTCTGACTCAAAAATGGCTTTGGCAGACAGAGAAATTTGCAAACTGGAAAAACGTGCTTAAAGGTCCCAGCCCCATTCTGTGCTTCAGGGCAGCCTCAGCTTCCGTGACTCACTGCGCTGAGTGTCAGGATTCAGGACCCTCCTTCATTCTCTTCGTGTCCTCCCCCACTAGCTCTTGTGTTCAGGGCCTCCCACAGCCCTTCTCTGAGGCACGGAAATAGGAGCGAGGGAGGGAGGGAGGACAGGACATAGCAATGCACAGAAAAGAAGGAAGAGCGACAGGATGCAGGGGATGAAGCGTGGAATCCCCTCCTGACAAGAAAGGGCTCGAGCGAATGAGCGGAGACAGGCCCACCAGGCAGGAGCATCCTTCTCAGGGGGCTGGATTGTCAGCTGGGGCAGCAGCACCCTAATCCAAAATCACACCCTGGAGGAATGGTACTGACAGGCAGCGTCCGGATGCCACAGTGATGGGTGCACTACAAGAATGGAGCAGAATGGTGGATATCCAGGGCCAAGGCGAATTCCACATACAAGTTAGCTCATCCAGGCACGTTCTTGCAGCCCAGATGGAGCACAATGCATTTATTAATAAATGGGCTCATCATCTCGGTTAAGTTCAGGTTCAAGTCCCAGGGAAGAGCAGCTCCTGAAGACTAGCTCGGCTGTCAGATTTGTGGAAACCATGGGTGCTTCTTAAAGAGAAAGGGCCAACGTGTCTTTTTAAGTGACCCCAGAGGGGAGAGGAATTGCAGGGGGAGCTGCAACAATCATGGCTGCTGATCAAGAATCTCGCCTTCACACAGCTGTACGAGGACCGGCAGCAGCTAGCCCAGACCACGGGGAAGAAACAAGGCTGCCAGAAGAGCTAGGTCTGTGGGGGTAGGAGAGCAGCGCTGAGTGTCTCTGTGTGCACCCCCAGCAATGAGTGAGGGTCGGGTTACCATGGAGAGGAGCAGGGAGGGACACACACTATGTGTGTGCTCGGGGGCTCTGCCTTCGGCCCCCCCTCACAATGGGGATGCTACCACCTGCTTCCAGAAAGAAATGCCCGGATGCTGCCATGCAGCTTGGCTGCCTCCCTGTTCTCCGCCAGGACAGAGCCTGCAGCGATTGTGCCCGCACTACAGCAGCTGCCAGAAGCTGGAGCCTGGACGGCAGGGGACGGGTCACTCGCCCATTGGCCTGTGCCGTCCATTCCCGCTGAAGCATCTGGCACTGGCCATCATCAGAGAGGGTACCGGGCACGATGGCCCATCGGTCGGACCCAGTACGGATGTTCTCATCCAATGCTCTAAAGAGGCTCAATCACGGCCCCAGAGCTCCTCCAGAACACCGCCCAGGGGGCGCACCCCCCACGCTGCCTTTGCTGGCTCCCCCGGGGCCTCCCAAGAAGCCTCACGGTACTCGGCAGCCTGGCAATCATTGGAGCCCTGGATTTGTCAGCCCTCTTCAGGATGAGACTCACCTGTTTTCATAGGCTTTCACATGGGCTGGGATTGGCTTGGCTAAGGGTGACAGGGTGTTTTAATGGAGTCTTCCGGGCTTAGGGAGATTTTGCCTTTCCAAGGGAGCTGGGTCTCTTTTGCAGTTCCTATTTTCAGTGGCTGTAATGTGCAGAGAGTGTTTGACGGGTGCCCTGGGAAATCTAAGTATATAAATGCACACTAAAAATAGAAAACCAAGTCAGAACTGCTTGGGGACTCTGTGCCTCAGCCCCAGTCTCAGACAGAAAGTCGGGGGGAACTCAGGAATCATTTTACAGACACCTGGTGAAATCCAGCCACATTTTCTACAAATATACTTAAAATATTGAAAATATGTGGCTATTTCTGCTGAGGATACAGCATCTCCCTCTCTTTTTTAACTGCCATGGCAACCCAACCATCATCTAGGGTATAAATATATATTCAGCCAAATGCCTCTTCCAGCAGTTCAGGCACAACCAGCACAAGTCTGAACCCCCAAATATGTATCAGACAGTCCCTACTGGGACTCTCATTCTTTTGCACATGACAAACATCAATTTAGATCCCTTACAGAGAGGGAAGATCATTGCAGTTTAAAAGGATGCAAGACAAAGTGCTATAATTAGACTCCTTGTGAACAAACCCAAGCCAGGAGTCTGAATCACATCCAGAACACTAACCCCTCCAAGTTTCACTTCCACATTCATTATGCATGTCACCTTGATCTCAGGCCGCCTGGAGTTCTTCAGCAGCCTAGCACCTGGTTCTGCAGCACACAACAGTGCAAACAGATGGATTTCCTTCCAACCAATGCCTTGCACTGTTGCAAATCTGTACAGACATGTGGCAAAATATCAGGTGCTCTGGCTTCACCAAAGCATGGAAAACTCATTGCTTGCATGATTTAAACCTGGGCTGGGCAGAGCACCGAAGAATGCACTGAAGGGAAAAATTCAACACATGTAGAAGGAGGAACCAGACTGGCCCTTATACAACTTTTCTATCACTGGCTTGGGGTTATTATGGGAGAGGAAAGTGCGGTACTTCAAACTGTGCACTACATTTCATCAACACTCCCCTTCACCTAGAAATATTATGAACAATTATATACTTATACTCCAGAATGCAGAATATTTAGGGTTTCTGAGTTTTAGCAATAAAAGCTGGTAAGACTACGTCAAAGTGCCACGAGAGAGAGGAGGATTTTGACGAAGATGCTGGTGTGGGGCTCAGGAGATCTAATGCTCAACTCCTGCCACTGACAGATTCCACGTGACTTTGAGCAAGTCACAGTCTCCCTGTGAATCAGATTTGAAGAACAGGGACCATGACGCTCTCTGCTGCCTACTGCTTTGGTGTCTTATGTATTTAAGCTGTAAAATCTTTGGGGCAGGAGCTGTCTGGCAATGCACAGTTGGTACAGTACTAGCCCGCGATACTGTGGGACCTCCGAGTACTCCTGGAATACCAGTATGTGTCATGTCCCAGTTTGGTTTCAAGTTGGCTTGGAGAATAAGAAATTTTAGCTATTTAACATTAAGTTTTTGTCTTTCGGCTTTCCCACTGGATTATGTCCCAAACGTGCTAATATATTAAATATATTCAGCGGTTAAATATATTCAGCGACAGAGAAAGTAGCAAGATGAAGTTGGCAACGTTTTGCTTTCTGTAGATTAACCAAGGGAACATTTTCCAAGCTGAAAATTGTAAATGGGGAGTGAAATTTAGACTAAGACACCTTAATGCTTTCCCCCTCCAAACTGAATTGACATACAGCTTTTAAAGGAGTCAAAGTTTGCATGAAATAAACATTGGATTTCAGAAAAGAAAAGATATCAACCAGAATCCAACTGTACTTAACTCCATTTCCACTGCTTGCTTTTCTGGCTGGACAGACCAGGTCATCCAGAACTTCTAGCATCAGAGCCCTGGACCCTTCATGAGGAAGTTATACAGACAATATAGACATTTATGGTGCACTCCGCCCACCTTCGTGCTGGCACCCGACCGGCAGGTTGGGCTGATCACAAAAGCTAGAAATGTGCAGGACTCCTCTATGCAGAACGCGCAGACCCACCAGTCTCCTTTGAACGCAGCCTCTCTACCTTTGAGCACATTCTCCTCCTCCAGGCATTTTTCTGTGAGAGGAGATAGATGGCCCCTCCTTTGGAATGTGCAAGTCTGAGCTTGTTCTGGCTGGGCTCATGCATTTGATTATTGTCTCAGTCTTCACAGGAAGCTCCAGGTGATTGTCCCTGGTCAGTGTATTGCTTCTGACCTTATCGTGACAGAGCGTGCTGCCCCTTGAAGGCATCTTTTGGATCCAGCTCTGCTATTACAGCCCAGAGCAAATGGGGCTGGTGGGAGCGGGACGCTTCCCAGGGGCACCATGGTTGCAGGCCACCTCACCACCACCTGCCCTGACAGCGAGGGAGCCATGCTTGTTCCTGCACCGGCTGTGGACCCGCTCCCTGAAACCACCAGCCTCTGTCTACACAAGCATGGCCCTCCAGACCTCCATAGGCCTCGCTCTCTGAACAGCTTAACGACAGGCACACACCGACCCCTGAATCCTCCAGCTGTCCCTCTGCAGTGCCCTGTCCCACTGAACATTCCTGCATATAGCCACTATTCCCAAGGGAGCAGAACATATCAGCTTGTAGCTTGCAGCTCAGCATCACCACTTTGCTTAGCCCTTAGATCTAGATCTATAGTGAAAACCTCCGTCCCTTGCTAATAAAGTGACAGAGTAAGAATATTGGAAACAAATGGTTATGTATAAAAGAAAATCAGAACACACTTTCTAGGGCCTAAAAGGTACTAACAAGACACTCCCCTATGTCAGTGGTTTTCAACCTCTGGTCTGCAGACCCCTGGGGGTCCACAGATGTCTAAGACTTCCAAAGGAGTCGGCACATCCAGTCGAAATTTTTTAGGGATCTGCAAATGAGAAAAGTTTGAAAGCCACTGCCCTATGCCCTACAACATAGCTTATCCCAAGTTCTTTCCCCAGCCTTTTCAGCCAGTTGGGCTGAGATCCCTTCTCATACGATTGAGCCCCCTGGCGGCTTGTCCTCACACATTGAAGGAATCTCTAGGATCATCTGTGCCCCAGATACAGTTTCAAAAGTTCATTGCCTTACCCCCAAATGGGATAACGCCTCATTTTTTTTGCATTTTAGAGTGACAGAGTTCAAGGCCAGCAGAGACCATCTAGATTACCTAGTCTGACCTCCTGTAACCACAGGACACCAGCACCACCCCAGACTCCCATACTAAGCACAACAGCAATAAAGCTGTTGTATTACAATAAGTATCACAGCCCCAGGAGATAGACTATTCTGTGCCACAAGCAAAGAACAGAGGGACAACTTGGCCCTATAATCTATTGATTAGCATTTTGCTCAGACTGTAAATGGGCATCCATTGTGGACTGTAGCATACTCAATTTGCACATGACCAGCCAGAGTGAGGAGACAAGTATTTCTTCTCCCTGCCTGCCAGGCGTAGGTGGGTCACCTTTCAGTGACCTGCCCTAACTCTCAGCCCTACAGATGATCATTTTCAGCATATGTAGGTAACTCCTCCCATATACAGCTCTCGTGATGACTGTGACAAACCCTGTGACACAAACTTTCATTACAGACCTTATGTGACATCCCTTGGGTGAACTTACGGGATTCCTGACCCTGTGTACCCCTGCCCCTCTGCCAGCTGCCATCAAGAGGTCCTTGAGTCACAGGAAGTTTGAGAAAGAGCCAGGGATGCTGGGAAAGGAGGCAGCCTGTGTAGAAATGGCTCTTTTCCCACCCAAGGGAGAGACGTGGAATAAGCAGGAGATCTTGGTTCCCTACTAGGAGGAGTGGGAACCAGGGACAGGAAATGGGCTTCAGCAAAAGCAATAGCCTGTGCCTTAGGCACATCCTGAGCATCTGCCTGTTAGGGCCCAGAGCAGGAATTTCTGAGAGTCCCCCCATCACGCTCCGGGAGACGCCTGTGATAGAGGCTAGGACCAAAGAAGACGTGGGCTTGGTCTGGGTCTTCTGTGTGGACTCAGTGTCCCAGAAGAGATGACGTTTTGATTTTGCTCTGAGAGACTGGAGAGGTAAACTGAGGCAGTGGCTGCATTACTGCAAGGCCAGGGCCTCTCACTCTTACAGACTGCAGATACAACCAGGTCAGCAGCTGGGCAGCGAACTTCACGCTGATAACATGCTTCGCACAAGAGCCACAGGGCCATCCTTCCAGTCTGATTTCCCCCGGCCACAGCTGCATCCTGAGTCACATCAGTTACAGGCAGTGTAGACGCTCTGCCTACGGAAGCAGGGACTAGGCTGAACTGGGACACGATGCTGCCACTCAAGGGAAGCACATCCTAGCCGCACGTGCCTACAGTGCCAGAGAAGGACATTACGTTACCACGCAGCGGTGGCACAAACGAGTCAAAACACTGCAGGCCATCCAAACAGCTCAGCATCATTATGCTGCCTTTGCCAGCGGGACCTGGGCCAGAGATTTCTCACGACAACTAATCATGCGCAGCTTTCCAGCCCAGAAACGCAGGTGTGTGGCGTGCACAGTCTTCGTGCCGAGTTTGTCTTTTCCCGTTGGCTGTTACTGCTATCAGGTTTTATTTAGAGCACTGCGATGGCAAAGAGTAACCACTGAGGTGGCGCGGTAGTAAGCACCTTTCTGTACGAGAGCAGCGCAAACGCCACCATGACAGGTCTGGCTAGGCCACACACTTCGAGCTCACCGGATGAGACAGGTCCATGCATGGAGCAGCCAGGAGTGCGGGATGGTGGGACGGGAACTGAAGCGGAGAGTTAAGGTGACAGAGCCTCTCCACACACCTTTCTGGCTGGTTTCTATTCCCTGAACCAGACAGCACTTTTCTATTCCAGCCAACCAGGCTCCCTCCTGCCTCAGGTCGTGTGGAATCTGCCAACACAAACAGCTTGCCTTTGTCTCAAGCACTGCTCCCCGTGGCAGGGCTTCAGTACTAGTCAACATCTGCATTAATGACTTGGATAATGGGTGGCGAGCCTGCTTATAAAACCTGCAGATGGCACCAAGCTGGGAGGGGTTGCAAGCACTTCGGAGGGCAGGATTAGAATTCTAAACAACCTTGACAAATTGGAGAATTAAAGACAAGGGAAAATCAAACGCACAACTAGAAAAAGGGGAATAACTGGCGAGGTAGTAGTATTACTGGAAGGGATCTGGGGGTTATTCTGGATCACAAACTGAATGAGAGTCAACAATGTGATGCAGCTGCAGAAAGGCTAGTATCATTCTGGGGTGTATTAACAGGAGTGTTGTATGTAAGACACGGGAGGTGACTGTACTGCTCTACTGGGCACTGGCAAGGCCCCACTTGGAGTACTGTGTCCAGTTCTGGGCACTGCACTGTAGGAAGATTGGGGACAAACTGGAAAGAGTCCAGAGGAGAGAAACAAAAACAATAAAAGGTTTAGAAAAGCCTGACCTACCAGGAAAGGTTAAAAAAAATGGACATGTTTAGTCCTGAGAAAAGAAGACCGTGGGGGGAAGGGGACCTGATAACGGTCTTCAAATATGTTAAGGGCTGTTATAAAAAGAGGACGGTGATCAATTGTTCTTCAGGTTCGCCGAAGATAGGACAAGAAGCAACAGGCTTAATCTGCAGCAAGGGAGATTTAGGTTCGGTATTCGGAAAAACTTCCTAACTCCCAGGATAGCTGAGCTCTGGAACAGGCTTCCCAGGGAGGTTGGGGGATCCCCGTCATCGGTGGCTTTTAAGAACAGGTTGGACAAACACCTGTCAGGGATGGTCCAGGTTTACTTGGCCCTGCCATAGCAGGTCCCATCCAGCCCTGCATTTCTATGATTGCACTAGAGCTGGGAGTCAGAGCACAGCAGCCATGTGCCAAAGGGAGTCATTTTCTGGCTTCTCTTTGAAGCTATTCTTGAAGATGCATGGGTTGTAGCTGCTGCATTTAGCAGGCCATGCCTAATGTGGAACGCATGCTGGAACCTATCTTCCACCAAAGAGAACCTCTGCCTGTCTCACAATCCGTCAGCCACTGCAAACGCTCCCCAGACCCCTCACATCTTTGTACACCATGCGATGCACCCACGGGAGCCCCCAGGAGCAGAGAGATCCAGAGCAGTCAGGCCCTGAAAGAGGGTCTGGGGGGATCCGCAACAAACCCTCCAAGGATAATCACCCTCAGAGCAAGCTTCTCTGGAGGGGTTTCCCACCTTCCCAGTGAATGGCTCACAACTGCCCAAGTGCAAACATTTGTTTGCAGTTTCCCTTGGAGCATCAAGTAGCGGCAGGTCAGCGGCAATCTGGGCTTTACTAATCCACAGGATGAAAGCCGCCAGTATTCCTGTGATTGCCACGGGATGAATGAAATTGTGAGTCAGAATCTCAGCCAAGCTGCTGGGAGCTATTCTTGGTTTTTCCATCACAAAAAGTGGTATTTTCTTTCTTAAAAGATAACTTTGGAAAAATAAACAAACTGCACAGACTGCTGCTCTGCTTGCAGCATAAGACCAATACAGCACTCCAGAAATTGTACAGCAGCCAGCAGTAAATTACACTTTGCATTAAACTACATAACAGTGAGTGGAGGGGCTAAGCCAGAGCCGCAGAATCAGGGAAATTCAGAGGTCAGCATCCACCCTGTTACGCTCAGGCCATAGGACATAACAATGTGCTCTGGAGAGAGCTCTGGAAAAATCTAGTGCAATAAGAAAGGCAGAATTTCAGCCATCTGCCAGAAGTTGCCCCTTTCTGCGGCACTGGTAATTCGTACAGCACTTGGTGGATTAATTTTCCTTTGAGGTTGTTTTGATACTTGAGAAAGCCAGAAGGAAAAGAGGTCAGAAGACCGACAAAGAATTTAGCGTCATACAAGTGCCCACCAACAGCAGATCTTCCAGCCCAATTACGGACACTTAAAAATATGGGTTCCTAAGTTTTTGGACAAATCGTTGGCCTTCACGGAGTTCAGGTGTCACCATCATAAGGGTAATGATAAAATGCCTTCCAAACCCTGAGCCCCACTAGAGAACTGTGATGGGCAAATGTTACTGACAGCTGGGGGTACGTTTTTTCTATGTGAACAGAGATTTATCCCTGTGAGTCCCATTAACATTAATGGGAATCCCATAGCTAACTCCCCACAAATGCCTGAAGACTCATTCTTCCCTTCCTTTCCTCCTGCCACCAGTAACAACAACACAGAATAAATGCACAGCTAGGACTTCTCACCTTATTATTTTTTATAATTGCCATTTAGCTTGTAACAAAAGGAGCACTGCCAAACAGTGCGTTTCTGGGAATGAGTGATACTTGAGTGTATGAAAGCTTCATTATTCACTAAAGATCTATAATAATCCCCTAGACATTAGCTGAATGACATGTATTTTAACCACATGCGAGTGCTGTTTGGGTTCCAGAATGGCTTACCCGCATACACAGTGGAAGGACAGAGTATGATGTAATTCCCATCACCTCAGTTCTACAAACACATTTTAAATGTGATCAAGCAAAGGCCCCCCTTGTATAACCCTCCTGCTGGGTTTGCATTTCATTCTTTCATGCAATCTGTTTTCCACCTGTGAATCAGGCCAAGTATTCTTCACATACAAGCACCTAGCGACTGGTCCATGCATTACTAACACAGGCTGCTCCCCAAAACAAGGCATTGCCCCCTTGTAAGTCCTTGCTAAGGGCTACTTGTACCACTGGCCAACGCCCTGTTGCACAAGGAAATAAGTCTCCTACTCTTGACTTCTCTTAATATCTACCACCAACATCTCTGCTTCCTGCAAGCACAAAATTATTGGGAAACCAAGCAGATGATGAGAAAGGAAAGCTAAAATAAATAAGGATTTAAGAAAATAACTCACTGAAAATACAAAGGAGAAAGTTATTCATTTCTCTATCTGCATTTCCAGTCCAGGAATGTAGAGGACAACCAAAAGCACCAACACTAGGGGTCAAAAAGGGTGGATCCAAACAGGGCTGATTGTGAGATTTGTAGGAGCGGTACAGAATTCTTCCTGCCATTTCCAGAGAAATCTGATGCTCTGAAAATCCTGCACTGAGAGTCCTGCTATGCCTGAGAATTCTCCACCCTCCCTGGCCAGTGGCTGACTGGCTACCGAATGGACTCCCAGTGAATAGTTCAGGTGATTAGGAATGGCACACAGAGCCTGGGATATCTAAGTTGCTGGGTCCAGTGCAGTTGGTTATTTCAAAAGCGGTTATTAGACAACTAATCCGGCATCTGCCCACGCAAGATTTCCCCATGATACCAGAAGTTTGGAGGTGAAGCCAAAGAACAGCTTCAACAGAAGGCCAGAACCTTGGGAGTTAAAGTCTCTCTGCGCACGCACACTGGAAGGAAGTGTGCGGCAGTAGGCAGGACTGGTACTCTTCAGGATTTGGGAGGGTGGCAAGAGAATGCAACCATGGCAGCGCAGATGAAAGATGTCGGTTTAGTTCCTAGTGCCTCTTTGCTGCTAAATTAACACTATGGTTCCACTGATTGCACAGCCCGCACAAAGGGCTAGTCTCTTGCTTAACAGACTTTTTTATTTTTATTCTCCTTCCTTTCTGGCAGGAACTCCACTTATCAGGCATTCACAACTTTCCAAGGGGGGCCAGCTGCTGAGCCACTTGGTCTATGCAAATTTTATTAAAGAGAGAGTCTCCTAAAAAACTAGAAGGTTTAAATTAGGTCCTTGACCTCTCAGCAAACTTAGGTACTTGTACCTCTTCCTGCGCAGCACTGACAAACCCTTTCAAAGAGCATTTGTTTTGGTGACCGGATCTTCAGAGCTGTCCTTGGCTGAGATAGGACTGCAGCTTCTCTCAAGTTGCTGGCAGGATGTGCGGTAACAGTGAGACATTTGCTTTGTGGAAACTCACGTCACTGAGAATCATTTTTCAGAAAGAAAAATCTAGGAAAATCAATAGTGGCTTTTCCTTCTTCTGCAGCAGCCACGTGAGAAGTGAGAAAAGGACTCGCTGCATTCTCCTAGCTCAGTAATAGACTCCAACATCTCTGGCCTTCTCTGAAAGCCTGATAGGATTTAGTAACCTGAACTGTGGCATAGCGGGGGTGGGAGGGATGCTTAATCCTGCTCTCCCCTCTCTGGAGCCATCTTTGTTAGTAGCATTTATTGCTATTTCAGTTGCACCTACCCAGATTTACACCACTGGAGTACCTGAGAGAAGAATCTGGCCCCAAGACACCAATAAGCTTAAAAACATTTTGTTGCCAAACCTGACAGCTGGGTGCCTCTGGGTTTATGGAGCAGTATCTCCATCACTCAGCATCTGACCTGAGGGCAGCCACTCCTCCACGCTCCCCAGGACTGGCAGGGTGGATGAACAGCTGCACCAATAACGTGGTAGGAAGCACTAGAAAGCAAAGCAATCACTGTCGGCCTCAGGAACTTACATGCATTAGCTCTGCCAAGCTTGCCATCTCCAGCTGCTGAGAGAGAGAGATCCAGAACCGCCCACTGAACATCACTTTGCCCACTGACTGCCCAGCCAGCAGCACACTTTGAAGAGGGCAATAAGAGAAAATCCCAGACCAAGGGTCTGGCAATTGCTTCACTGTGGCAGCAAGACAAAGCCATCAATCAGGACCATAGAGGCTGAGAGCAGACAAGAACAAGCACTCTTCATACCTTCTCATAAATGCTGCCTTCATTTCCAACATCCTGGAGTCAGAAAACCAACACCACTGGCATGCCCCATTAAAAAAAATAAAATGTTTTTGCTTTCTGGCTGCTATAGTTATGGGCATATGACAGAGCTGAAGTTATTCTGTATTTTATGGCCATTGCATTCGCTGTGCTATATTAGTATTGATTGGATACAGCTGCTGTTTTTACAGATCTCATTAAATATTAAACTTAAAAGATGCCAATATTATCCTCTTGGAAAAAACACCCTGCAGAGACTAACAAAACACAGCCACCACAGTGAATTATTCAAGCAGCGCCATAACTGCACAGGTGCTTTAACTCAAGATGCAATGAAGAGAAACGACAGAGACAACAGCTCTCGTCCAAACGAACGCAACATCCTTTGCAACAGTGCAACTTACAGAAGACCCAAGTTTGGGCCCACTAATCTGTGGGCCAGCAGGGGCAGCTGCCAAGCCTGGAGGAAGGGAGTGGGTCCTGTCATGACAGCCTGAGCTCTGGCTGACAGTCAAGTGGCACTCATGGAAACCATCATCAGAGCTCCTAAGCAAGGCCCCCACAAGGGGGAGAAAGGGTACACTTTACCGGGGCCTGGAGGGGCCCAGCCCCGGCTGCAACCCCCATTACCATGGGGAAAAAACTTTCATAGCTCATGAGGTTGTATGTCTGGGATGAGGGATTGTGGTACGTGTATAGGAGGGGGGCCGTGTTACAAGTTTAAACTGGGCCCGAAAAAATGATGCTTGGGCCCTGCTCCTAAGCAAGGGTCCTTGCAAGGAGGTACCTTTAGTGAGGTGAGCAAATGGGGAAGGATCTCAGAAGGCCTCACTGAATACACTATTGCAGTTCATCTAAGTTACCATCCAGCGGCCTGGGCTGCTGGTGGCTTCCTCTCTTCACACCTGGTCTGAAAGAGACGATCAGCACATACCTACTCGTGACTTGGGTGGTCTGTTGTAACCCCTTAGGATTCTGCAGCCTGGAGTAATGAATGTACAGCCCTTCTGAACCGGGGATGAGGAGACTGACCTCCTGTGTGAAGGGCTGAGAGGTTCACTGATGAAAAGCGCTCTGTAAAAGCCAGGTATTATTCTTACAATTAAACAGTTTATTCCCCTCTTGATACATGCTCCCAACTGCTATGTACACAAGCATGCTACATGTGTGCCTAGAGAATAAAGAATACCTGAAAGGCTGCAACAGATTCCTCACAGCTATTTATTTTAAACTACTTCCAGACCAGCCAAAACAGCAGCTAAATAGTGCTGAAGTAGACAGATATTAAGTTTGATCTAACTAAATTGACTAGATGCAACCTCTTCTTTCCATGGTTCTCACAGGTCTGAATAAAGATACACAGTGTGTGGAAACTGCCAAGAATAGAAGCTTTCTTTCTTTCTTTTTTTTTAAGAGGGGAAGGCCCAGAAAAAAATTAGAAAAATATTTCAAAACCACAGGCTTTTAAGAAACAAACGCTACTTACTTCAAACATATGAGGCGGAGAGAGGGCCTGCTTTCCTGCATGTGCCTGCTAACCAAAACTGCTGAAGCTGTGATGTATTTTAATGCAGTGCCCATTGCAGCAGCATCAGGGCACTGAAATAACTAAGACACATAGTCTCTCCAACACAGACAACCAGTTCACCTCACTACAAAGCCAAATCCTGCATCATACTGCCACTGCGGGGAAAAGAGTGGAAACTGAGGGTTTTCACCCACACATCTGCCCTGAAATGTAATTAACGGACTGACTAAGCCAACAGAAAGCTGAATCCAAGTGATTCTGGATCATAGACTGTGAAGAGCTTTTACAAAAGCCCATTTTCACTTGCAACAGATTATTGCAGGCTCTTTGAAAGGGGTCCCTATTTCCAGCTCTAGACAGGAAGGGAAACCCCATTCTCAACAGCACCATTGTAACCACCACATGCAGGGAGCCTCATCTCATCCTCGCCTGTCAACGTGTGAGAGATGTCACCTATGCCGCAAGAGAAATTCAATTCGCACACCTAGATACGTGGAGAATCCTTGCTGACTGAGGAGCACACCAGCTATTGGGAAGCCTTGTTGGAACCAAAGCTCAAGCTGACAATGATTTTTCAAGCAGTGTGGTCTAAACTTCAATCCACACTGCAGAGGTGACAGGAACATGCTGACTACAGCAAGAATCGCTGCAGGCTCGTATCTGATTGCTGGAAAATTTAATGATTGAGATACACTCAGGGGCTTGTGGCAGGAAGTCCCATTTGTGCACACATAGCACTAAGGAGAAGACTTTCAAAAAGGTTATCTGTAGCGTCTATTCATCTTGTAATCTGCACCACCTGCCTCATGTGCTGTGTTTACTGTGGCAGACTCCCCCATCCCTGGGGTTAGAGCAAAGGCTACTGCACACCTTTGGGACCTTGTTCCTACCCTGGAATCCCTGCTGGAGCCTGGCCGATGCCTCTGGGCAATGCCAACACCAGACAAGCATTGTGAAAGTTTTTGTGATTCTAGCAGGACAATTCTTGGATGAATCACAGGAGTTACAGATGGAAATGACCTACTAGATCTTCCAGTGCATCTCTGCAAATACAAGACTCCTCTCTATTGTACCTCTTGTAATGTTTCCTCTGGTTTTAAATTCATCAAGTGGCAGTACTTACACCCCGTCCACTGCGAAGAGATGGGCATTAGGAATGCTGGTCCGCCTTTGTACAGTGCTTTGAGATCTACAGGGGAAACACATCTTTGCAGTCTAATCAAGGCGGGAAGGGACAGCTACCATCATCCAGTCTGATCTCCTGCATAACACTAGTAGAGGATTTCATCCAGTTACCTCAGTATTGAGTCCAGTCACTGAACATGTGAGACAAGTATTATTCATGTTATTCCACAGACCAAGAAAGCTCACTGTCATTAATATTCGTAAACACCCGCCCTCCCCACATATCACACCAACCATCCCTCTGCCTCCTTGGCAGACTATTACATCCCCACTTGGTTATTATTTAGCCAAGCGGTACACACTTAGCTAGATTTAATCAATACGCCTCAGTCAAGCCGCCAGCCCCCAAGTATCTCCCACCAGTTTGCCAATATCTCCCAGCAACATGATGCCCAGAACTGAACTCTGTTCTAGATGTGGTTGTACCAGAGCAGCACAGAGCAATCCTTGGCTCCTTCCTCCAGGACATGCTGCCTCTTCACATGCAGCCCCAAACTAACCTGGCCCACATGGCAGCTCCACCACAGCACAAACTCCTGTCTAATTGGTGGCCTACCATATCACACCCAGGGTGCACTCAGCATTTTTCATGCTTTCCAGCACAAACATTCAAATGATTCCCCGTCTCCTCTCTCCTGCATTCCACTCTCCTCCCGTGTTCTCTCTCACTTCACTGGATATGTTCTTAATCTTTCTGTGCCCCATTTTTTTAGTTCTCTGTCCTCAATGATATTCTTAAATGCTCCCCATTAATATCACTGCTGCATTTCATTAAGATGCTGTTCACCCTCTTCTAGATCATTCATGAAAATGTTAAATGAGACCAGACTGATTCCTAGAGCACTAGACCAGCTCCCCCTGATTCAATACATCACCAGTTAGCACTGCTCTTTGTTTATGGCCTTTTAGCCAGTTTTCAATCCACCCAAGTGTGTTTTGTGACAAACAGAGCAAAGTGGGATTATAAAACAAACAGAGCCATATTTAAATGCATAATTTGTTCACCTCCATTTCCCAAAACTTACATTCTGAAGTAAAGGGAAATCTGAGTTGCTCTGTTATTTGGCTCCAGTGTGTTAAGTCCTTGAGTGAAATTTTAAGGCAAGAATGAGATTTTTTGGCTCTAGAAGAACCTCCCATGGGAAATTATAGAAACCCCATTGCCCGAGACCTTTGATGCTAGATCAGAAAATAACTACACTATGTAAAAGCAAGAACTACAATGCAATGAGAGATAGACAATCTAAAAAGGCCTTTTCAATGTTTAACTTTTCCAATTCCAAAGCATGTCTCTGTGGTTATGAATAATTCAACTCTGCCTTCCCAGGGGTTCAGGATGCAATAATTTGGGAGTGAAAATCAAGTGCTGGTTGATGTGCTGCAGAGACCTGCAGAAATTAGAGCCTCCGCTTGTTCTGCATAAGAAACCTTACTAATATTCCCAAACACCGTGCTGCGAATATCGAGGACTTCAATGCAAGACACTTCAGATCAACCAGGTTAGTTTGAACAGCGTGAGAAGTAAGAGCTGGATGGGAAGTGGCCTTTCATTTTTAATTCTGATGGCTGTTGGAATTCTAACAGGCTGTTCTCACATACATACTTGCTGTATTACACTCTTTTGCAACCTTAGCTGAAAATTAGTCAATTTTTTGGTAATGGGATTGTAAGATCAGAGAAGGTAGAGATAGAAAAGACCTATTAAAGCAGCACTCCAGCCTCCAGCAATTGCAGATCATAACCCTTCATCAAAAGCTGGACTCAAGTGACAGCGTCATGGATGCGACGGACCTGCCAGTTCTCTTTGGCAAGGTGCGTGTAATGTGCCCTGTCTGTGCATGCAGAACCTCCTCCCACTCCTCACTTTGTTCCTGCCAGCAAACAAAGGAGGAGAATCCTCTTCTCCTCTAAGAGGCGGACATGGTCCCTGCTGCAGGGCACAAAGTCTGGGCCCCACACCTGCCCAACTGCAGCGGGGACAGAGAGGGACAAATGGTTTCCAGACATTAAAAAAGAAAAAAAATCTCTCTCCAAAGTAGCTAAAAACCAGTCCAGGGAGAGAAATCAACCAGGCTCCTGACCAGAAGGGTTTTCTGCAGCCAGGTGAATAAGCACCTGAAAGCATGACCCCAGCAAGCCCTGCCAGCCCCTCACTTGCAGCGCTGCAGCTACAGCTCGGCGGACAGGGGCTGGAATGTCCCTGCCTTAGGGGGCAGGGGAGCAACGAGCCCAGCCCCAGACAAATCTCCGGGGACGAGGGACAAGGAAGGGGGGCGGGGCCAGGCAAGGACTCGGCTTTCTGCCTTAAGGCTCGGCCGGGGGCCGGCCGAAGACCGGCTGTCACAGGCAGGCAGCCCCCGGGGGAGAGCAGGGCAGTGGTCCCGGTGACGCGGAGTCTCCGGGGTAGCCCAGGGCAGGTGTCCGGGTGCGCGGGGCGCCCCGTGCAGCCCGCAAGGGGGGGGAGGCAGAGCTCGCCCTACAGCCCCGGAGGCCACCCCACGCTGTCCCGTCCAGCGCCCGGGGCGGGCGGGCGGCCGAGAAGGCGCCTGCAGGCGGGGGAGCAGCGGGCGCGGGGGGACAAGGAGCCCCGGTTCGGTTCAGCCCAGCCCTGCCCAGCCGCCCCCTCCCCGGCGCACTTCGGGGCTGTAGCCCCCGAACCCCCAGCGGGCTCCGCTCCGCTCCCCACCCCGCCAGCTCCGGCTCTTACCTCGCGGCGCTGGTCCCGCCCGCAGCGCGCTGTCCCGGCGCGGGGGCTGCGCTCTGCCCCGGTCCGGGGCTCCCGGCTGGAGTCGCGGGGCGGAGCGGAGCGGGCAGGGCGCATGCCTAGCCTAGCCTCGCCTCGCCGCTAGCTCCCTCCCGGTCGGGCCCTCCCCCGGCCGGCCCCGCGTGGCCCGGTGGCCGCTGCCCCCGCGAGCCGCCTCCGCCCCGGGCCCGGCGGTGGCCAGGGCCGGCGGGGTCTCCCCGGTCGCGGGGCGCCTCCTGCGCTCCCGGGCGGGGGTAGGGCACGTGTGGGCGGTGGGCAGCGTGGACGGGCAGCGGCAGCTGCGGACGGCGCCGGCGGGGTTCGGGGGTGGCCAGCGAGCGCCCCGCAGCGGCCTCTTGGCCTGGGCCGGGCTCCGGGCGGCCCCCCCTGGCTCCGGGGCAGGGGAGGCTCCGGTCAGGCGTTCGGAGTCTCCGGGAATTCAGGCGGGGGGGCGGGGGCTGAAACCCCCGGTGGGAAGGGCCGCGTGTGAGGATGGGCCGGACCCGGGGCGCACAGGATGGGGCCTGCTCTGCCTTGTCCTGACCCCGGCAAATGTGACTAGAGGATCCCGCCCTCCCCTCTCCACTTGGAGCCAGGGAGGATGCAGTTGTCGGGGCCTGGTCTGGGCTGTTCCAATGGCTATGTGCTAGTGAGGGCAGCCGGCCATGTGCCTTTGCCCCTCTGGATTTGTGTATCATGCTCACCTGAGTGCCTGGGTGAAGACGCCATTGGAGGTCTCTCTCTCCCTCTGGAAAATGATCTACCATCAGGTTTCCTGAGGTGTAAAATGTACATCTCTATCTCTCCCCACAGCATCTGAGCCCCCCACACTTCAGCTCCGGGTCCTCCCAGGGCCCACACGGGGCAGGGCTGTTGTCCTTATTTTACCCATGGGGAGGGAGGCTCGGGAGATGAAATGACTTGCCCAAGGTCACACAGGAAGCCTGAAGTGGGGCAGGGATTTGAACTGGGGGCTCCCAGGTTCCAAGAAAATGACCTAGCCTGGGCCTTCATCCTCCCTACAGCAGAAAAATCAACCAGCAAGATTAAAAATACGCAACCAGAGGCAGACGATGTCCTGCAGAGAGCACGTCTGCACTGTCCCCTTAGAGACAGACGGGAGGAGCTGACAGTTTTTCTGTCTCAGATTTTTGTAGCTCTCCCACTTAGACTCCTGAGGATTGAAAAGGGGGCAGGTAAAAATGGCAAGTCAGAGGCAAGGAGACAGGATACTAGATAAACCCTAAAACAATGCACAGCATTGTAAGCGAGGCTTGCCTGGCTCGCACTGTCAGACAGACACAAAAGATAGACAATGGACATCTCTGCATCCATGTCTACTCCCTAGGCGAACTGAGCACACCCAAAATGTTTGTCACCCTACCTCTGTCAAGGCAGGAGGGCTCCCTGCAGGAGCTGTTGGAACAGTTAAACATGAAGCTGGTTATTTGAGTCCCAGCCCAAGTCTACAGGTCAGTGAGCAGGATTTGACTATGTTTAATGCCAGGACAGGAGCATGGAAGGGAGTTAGGTCTCCCATGCGGATAGTGGTGAGAAGTGCTGAATCACTGAGTCGTCATGCAGATTTATACATCACAAGCAGATGTTAACATGGCATATTTGAATATCATCCCCCTATCACCTGCCTGCCAAGCCCAGGATGCTACATTTCTCCACTAAGCTGAGAGCACCCTGAAAACCTGGATAGGCTGCTAGCTGCTTTAGGTGCTTGGGTGGGCAGGGACTCCACCAGAGACAGATAGCTGCACTGAAAAAGGTCAGATGCTTCAGCCTGTCCACTTTGGGTTGTCTATTGTGTCTCTCATGGTGGTATCGAGGCCCTTCTAGTTCTCCCCCTCCCCCCTCCGGGCACAACTGCTTTGGGGACAAGGGTGTTTGAATCTGATTTTGCCTTCTTTCCTATTGCAGTTCAAGTCTACAGCCAGCAAGGGTTGGAAAACCAGAGCTTGGCTAAAGCGCCAATGGGAGAGCTCCTGGGTGCGTATAGAAATGAGACTAACGCAGCCTCCTGGAGCGACTCACAGGTAGGAGTAGAGAGTAGTCAGAACTCTTCCTTTTGCCTAGCTAGAAACCCTCACACCAAGCACAGGCAGGGCCAGGCTTCAATTTATTGTGTTCATCCTTTCACTATAGCTAGCGTGCCTCTTCCTGCCCCCTGCAGAACTAAGTAATTCACTTTGCTTCCTTCCTGCTCTAGACCAATGTCAGCCTTCAGAGCCTGATTACCTGGATGCTCAGAAGCTTAAACTGTCTGCCATTTGGGGATTAAATGAAACAATCTGTCATTTAAATAGAGAAAAGCAAAAAGCAGCAGCTTAATCGTTAAGAACCAGTGTCTACAGATGTATGGGAATGCCACCCCTTCTATAGGAAGCCATTCCCAGGAGCAAAGATTGTGTGATTACAGCAGGTTTACTATTAAATACTGTTTATAACAGACTGGAGAGAAGCTGCAAGCCTTAAGTCAAGGTAACTTTCCAACACAACCTTATAGCAGGAGCGTGCGTTGTATAAACAGGGAAAAGCACTATGGCTATTTTCAGATCATATCTGCCCCAGCTAAGGCTCTACCAATATGTATTGAGGTGTGAACAAAGGGAACTCAGCAAGTGAGTTTAGTATCTATCTACCTGCTTAGATTTTGGAAGGACTAGTAAATTATTAACTCAGACGATTGTGGAAGTGTCAGAGATAGTCTGTTGCTGGAACTGGTGAACCTAAATATTAGTATTCCTCTTCACACAGGTGTTCATCACAGACTGGTTGAGCTTTGATCTGAAGATGTGGGCTATGGCATGTGAAAGCTACCTGGCTTCATGAAATGTGCCCTGTGAAATTTGGACCGTTGTAAAATGTACATTCATTTCTAATTTCTGGGTAAGTTGCTGAGGAGCTGGTGGGAGTTACCGCTTGATGCTGAGATACAAGGAGACTTGGTGCATTGATGTCTCTACTTTTTTTCTTTTCTTTTTTGAATAAATCACCTGCAGCAGCATCCACTAGAACGTGCTAAATGCTTTGGTAATCAGGAGCAGGCTATTCCTACTGGGAGCTGGGAGGCAGTTTCACCAGCCAGGGAAGGGAGAGCAAGCATTAGCCCTCACTCCTTTTAAGGCCCTTTATTCTGGGCTTATTTTATTGTCCACAAAACTATCACTAAACAAAAACACATCAACCAAGAAACTAGGCAACAATCCCTCCAGGCTCGCCTTGCTTCAGCTAGCCCGGAAGGGAGAACACAGCGTTCCGCCCTAGTCTCTTTAGACCCAGCTTCCCATTTCTTTTACCTCTACCCCAAGCAGCCACGTGACAGACCTTGTTAACCCTTTACAGGCCACAGTACTTTTACTTTTCCCTGTATATTTATATTTTATTCTGCAGGTGGAAAATACCTTGAGCCCTAGTAGAAATCCAAAGTGTTTTCACTTTATCCTAAACTGGTGCAAATCTACATTTGTGGCAGCTTTTACTCTTGTATTCGGTTTTGCAGGGGTGTTGCTAGCACTGAAAACATTTTGCACAATTATTGGTAAAAGGGTAGAGAGCCACTTTGTCATGGAATAAATGCTCTTTATTTCTTCTCTTCAGCAGCTGTCGTCTATGTCCCAAGGCATTTAGGAGCTGCATTTACTGGGAGATGGGGGGCAGTAGCCCTGGGGTAGGAGCGAGTCATGCTGGTTGATGGAACACAGACACGTTTTGGCAGAAGGCACACGGTTGGTGATAGCAATAAAACGGAGGGATCGTGGTGGAGCTGGGGGTAGAAAGTATTTTCTATTCTCCTCTAAAGTCCACACTGCATCGACATTCCTGCTTCGCTTGGCTGTGGAATGTCTCTGCTCAGAAGAGGTTGCTTTAGAGCAAGCTGGATTGCTGCCACCTACCCAATCAAGGTCAAACCGATCCCCATGTGCTCAGGCCCCTGCTGCCTCAGGCAGATGGTGGGAGGGTGGGTGGTTGAGTAGGACACAGCTTGGTCTCTGAACGGTGAACATCTGTGGCAACCAGGTGGCATTACTGCTAGATTGCAGGGTGAGGATTCCTCTGGCTGATTCTGTACAGAGCTCCTTCCCGCTGAGCAGGAGTGCTGCCCTCCTCCGGGCCTCCTTCATCTTGCACACTCCCATTGTGACACTCATCCTTTAACAAAGCTGCTGTGACCTTTTCTTTATCTGGTTGTCAAGGTATCAACCTATGTGCGTGGCATGGCGATCAATGCTGGTTGGTCTCTAGAAGTTGTCAGGCTGCTGTATGTGATTGCAGATGAATAATAATCCAAATGCCGCTAAACATTTATTTTGAACCGAAAAGCTGACAGTATGTGAACATTGGCTCAATCCTCTGCATGCCGGCTGCAGCAGGCAGGCCATAATTTTGTCATTTGCTTGAACGAGGCGGAGCAGTTATGCTGCTGGAGAGGGAGTCCGTCTCAGCTGGACTACGTGGAATGCTAGAATACTTGTTTGAGAAAATTAAGCCCCTCTGTGCTGGGCTGTGAATACCTACAAACAGCCAAATCTACATTGGGCAGAGGGACATCCTGCTGACTAGAGACCAAGTGAAGTTGGGGGTTTCTAGCAATACTTACAGGCCTGAGTCCCGTGAGAAGAAAGGCGCAGTGGTGATTTGGGTTGGCTACCTGTCAAAGCCAGCTGGAGAAGAGCAATAGGTGCAGGATGGAACCGGAAGTAACTCTCAGACACCATATGCTGACAAACCCTCTTATAGTCAGACACCAATTAGTGGGCTGTCAAGACATCCCAGAATTGAACATGCAATTGTGGAAGAATATCTAACTGCACTTTCAGATTTCAGCACGGCAACTGGCTGATTAGTCTAGCTCCTGTCCCAGCCCATCCAATCAGTAACAAGTGAAAGAGAGCACAAGGGGGCCAACCTGGAACAAGCCATGAAGCACAAAGGCCTTAGCTTCACAGGCGGTGTCTTCCACACTTGACTAATAAGAGCATAGCAGTAGGGATATAGTACCGACCACCTGAGCAGATTGATGACAGTGATTGTGAAATGCTCAGGGAGATTAAAAAGGCCACAGCAACAGAAAACCCAATAAATAATGGGGGATTTCAACTAGCCCTGTATTGACTGGGTATATATCACCTCAGGATGGGATGCAGACATAAAATTTCTAGACACTGTTAATGACTGCTTCTTGAAGTTGTTAGTCCTGCAACCCGCAAGGGGAGAGACAATTCTTGATTTAGTCCTCAGTGGAGCACAGGATCTTGTTCAAGTGGTGAATATAGCTGAGCCATTCAGTAATAACAACAATAAGGTAATTAAATTTAACATCCTTGTAGGGAGGGAAATACTAAACAAACCCACCACACTAACATTTAACTTCAAAAAGGGGAACGACAAACAATGAGTAATCTAAAACAGAAATTTAAAGAAAGTCACAAGAGTGAACATCTGCAAACTGGATGGAAATTATTTAAACACACCATAATAGAGGCTGAAACGAAATTTATACTCCAAATAAAAGAAATAAAAACAGTAAGGGGACCAAAAAATGCCACCCCGGCTAAACAACTGAGTAAAAGAGGTAATCAAAGACCAAAAGACATCCTTTAAAAGCTAGTAGTCAAATCCTAATGAGAAAAATACAAAGGAGCATAAATTCTGGCAAGTCAAATGTAATAGTATAATTAGGCAATCCAAAAATGAAGTTGAAAAGCAAGTAGCAAAATGCAAAAAATTAACAAATTTATAAAATAAATAAAAACAAAAAATAATTAACAGTGAAAATTTTTAAATACATCAAAAGCAGGAAACCTGCCAGACAGTCACTGGGGCCACTGCACAATTGAGGTGCTAAGGAAGCACTTGGGGAAGACCAAGCCATTGCGGAGAAGCTAACTGAATTCTTTGCATCCGTCTTCACTGCAGAGGATGTGAAGGAGATTCCCACACCTGAGCCATTCTTTTCAGGTGACAAATCTGAGGAAGTGTACCAGATTGTGAGGTGTCAATAAAGGTGGTTTAGGAACAAACTGATAAATTAAACAGTAATAAGTCACCAGGACCAGAGGGCATTCACTTAAGAGTTCTGAAAGAACTCAAATATGAAATTGCAGAACTAACAACTGTGGTGTATAATTACTTAAATCAGCCTCTGTACAGATGACTGGAGGATAGCTAATGTGACACCTATTTTTAAAAAAGGCTCCAGAGGTGATCCTGGCAATTATAAGCCGGTAAACCTAACTTCTATACCAGGAAAATTGGTTAAAACTATAGTAAAGAACAGAATGATCAGACACATAAATGAACACGATTTGTTGGGGAAGAGTCAACATGACTTTTGTAAAGAGAAATCATACCTCACCAATCTATTAGAATTCTTGAGAGGGCCAACAAACAAGTGGACAAGTGTGATCCAGTGGATATAGTGTACTTGGACTTTTAGAAAGCCTTTGACAAGGTCCCTCACCAAAGGCTTTTAAACTAAGTAAGCAGTCACGGGATAAGAGGAAAGGTCCTCTGATGGCTCAGTAACTGGTTAAAAAGACAGAAAACAAAGGGTAAGAATAAATGGTCAGTTTTCAGAGTGGAGAGTGGTAAATAGTGGTGATCCCAAGGATCTATCCTGGGACCAGTGCAGTTCAACATACTCATAAATGGAAAAAGGGGCAAAGTTTGCAATTTATGATAGTAAATTATTCAAGATAGTTAAGTCAAAAGCAGACTGCAAAGGGTTCCAAAGGGATCTCTCAAAACTGGGTGACAGGGCAAGAAAATGGCAGCTGAAATTCAATGTTGATAAGTGCAAAGTAATTCACATTGGAAAACATAATCCCAACTATACATACAAAATAGAGTCTAAATTAGTGGTTACCACTCAAGAAAGATCTTGGAGTCACTGCAGCTAGTTCTCTGAAAATATCCGTTCAATGTGCAGCAGCAGTCAAAAAACCTAACAATGTTAGGAACTATTATGAAAGGAAAAGATAATAAGACAATAAATATCATAATGCCACTATATAAATCCATCGTACACCCACACTTTGAATAATGTGTGCAGTTCTGTTTGCCGCATCTCAAAAAAGATGATGTATTGGCATTAGAAAAAGTAAAGAGAAAGGCAACAAAAATGATTAGGAGCAGGGAACAGCTTCCATATGAGGAGAGATTAAAAAGACTGAGACTGTTCTGCCTACAAAATAGACAAATAAGAGGAGATATGATAGAGGTTTATAAAATCATGAATGGTGTGGAGAAAACGAGTAAGAAAGTGTGATAAATCCTTTCACGTATCACAAGAATCATAGGTCACAATGAAATTAATAGGTAGCAGGTTTAAAACAAGCGTAAATAAGTACTTCTGCACACAATACGTGGTCAACCTGTGGCACTCATTGCCAGGAGATGTTGCAAAGGCCAAAAGTATAACTGGGTTCAAAAGAGAATAGCTGGGTTCAAAAGTTCAGGGAGGATAGGTCCATCAATGGCTTTTAGCTAAGATGGTCAGGGATGCAACTGCCAGAAGCTGGGACTGGACAATGGAATGGATCACTTGATAACTAGCCTGTTCTGTTCATTCTCTTGGAAGACAGGATACTGGGTTAGATGGACCATTGGTCTGACCCAGTATCTCCTTTTTCTGTCTTTCATCTTTGTGTTGCACTTAAAGGCAAGGCTGACATTTTAGAGGTTGGATAGGAAGCAGATCATATATTTGGTGCTAAAGAAGTTACTGTGGTGTCCCCCAAGTAAGTAGTCGCAACAGCTTGCAGGCTGAATTCTTGCTTCAGACCCCACATAGTTCAAGGATGTCTCCAGTGGGTGCACATCACACAAGATGAATACTAAAAGCCCAGTTTCAGCCTATGCTGTTGTGACCATAGAATCACAGAATTGGAAGGGACCTTGCTAAATCATCTAATCCAGACCCCTGCACCTATGGCAGGACCAAGCATTACCTAGGCCATCCCTGACAGGTGTTAGTTTAACCTGCTCTTAAAAGTCTCCGGTGAGATTCCACAACCTCCCTATGCAATTTATTCCAGGGCTTAACTAGCCTGACAGAAAGATTTTCATAATGTCCAAACTAAATTGCCCTTGCTGCCGTTTAAGCCCATTGCTTCTTATCCTATCCTCAGAGGTTAACTAGAATAATTTTTCTCCCTCCTCCTTGTAACAACCTTTTATGTACTTGAAAATTTATGTCCTACCTCAGTCTTCTCTTCTCCAGATTAAACAAAACCCATTTTTTCAATCTTCCCTCATAGGTTTTTTTCTAGACCTTTAGTCATTTTTGTTGCTCTTTTCTGGACTCTCTCCAGTTTGTCCACATCTTTCCTGAAATGTGGTGCCCAGAAGTGGACACAATACTACAGTTGAGGCCTAATCAGTGCAGAGTAGAGCGGAAGAATTACTTCTCCTGTCTTGCTTACAACACTCCTGCTAACACATCCCAGAATGGTGGTTGCTTTTTTTGCAAGTGTGACACTGTTGATTCATATTTAGCTTGTGATGCAGCATGACTCCCAGATCCCTTTCTGCAGTGCTCCTTCCTTAGGGACTACTTTCCCATTTTGTATGTGTGCAACTGATTGTTCCTTCATAAGTGGAGTACTTTGCACTAGTCATTATATTTCATCCTATTTATTTCAGAGCATTTCTACAGTTTGTCCAGATCATTTTGAATTTTAATCTACCCTCTAGACTAGAGTAGTCAGCATATAGTCTCATCACCTGCACACCAGGTTGTCTGTTTGCTGCCTCTGTACAACTCGAGGCTGCAGAAATTCCTGAGCTGCCACCAGAGGATGGAAATGGTTTGACTTCTCTTTGGCTTTGGTAAAACAGTAGTTCCAGGCTACTGCTTGTTATTTTCATGTCGTTCCCCTGGTATTCCTGGAAGTTGGGTAAGAATTACTTTCAAATATGAAATGTTCCAGCTCAGGTTTCCAGCTTGGTAGCAGAGGAGGGCTTCCTCATTTCATTGCCACTGGAAAATAGTGTCAAACTACGACAATTTCCGCCAAACCCGAGAATTTTCAGAGTTCTAGAAGCTCGGCAAACTCCACAACAGGACAAGGTCCTTCCACCCCAGGGGCTGAGGGCACGTCCTGGCTGCTAGAGAAAAGCCTTGGGAACATCTGTAGCCACCACAGTGATATTATTTAGTATCATAATAGTATAATAGCATCAAGAGTTCAGCTAGCAGCTCTCTAGGGGTGGGGAAGGGATTTGTTGAGTGTATTATAGCTGTCAATCCATATATGGTCAAAGAGATTAATAAGACTATCTACCCTGGAGCCTGCTTCCATGTTAACCAAGCAGATAGATTCAGAGGGACAGACAGACATTTGACTGATGAGCCCTGAACATCATTCAAACAATGGCTTACTCCCAGTTGTTTGGCTGCTGTCAGAGACAAAAGTTTCCTTCTGGTCTTTTGGCCCAGCCCCAGGCCATGTTCCTGGGGACGCACGACAGTCACATGCCACCTCCTGGAGAGGATTTCTCAGGACCTTTGCCAGACATGCTGCTGCTGCTCAGTGACAACAGGACGGTAGGGAGCACTCGCACCCCTGCCACGATCACCCTGTGGCTGGTGCAACTGGGGGACATGCCCAAAGTCCCCAACCTGCTCTGCAATCCACGAACACAGCAGGCTCGGCTCAGCATTACAGGCCAAACCCTGCTTGCCTCTCTCACTGGCTTCAGTGGGATTATTGATGTAAGGCAAGCAGGACTTGGCCCCACGGGGGTTAAAACGAGACTGGTCGTTACACGGACAAATGAGGATCACGGCAAGGAATTAACATGACTTAGAGCTGATGCAGCAGTCCTCCTTGACAGAGCTGCAGTGACTACGGCTCCCAGAATGCAATGCTGCATCTTGAGCTAAGAAGCACAGCTACTGGAAGCACTTACACTCACTGACCTGTTCGTAGCAGGATGCAGCACAGTACACTGGGATCTGTCGTCTCTGTGGAACGAACATCCCCGTTACAAGGAGATGCATCTTCAAAGTTGCTGCAATGCACAGCACAGCTACTAGGTGTCTCACACACATCTGTGGGATGAATTTGCTCATGGTTATTTAGGGGACACCAACAGCCAGTCCCACTTGTGTGCTAAAGTTCTGCACATAGTAAGAGGGCGCGGGAAAGAACTCCTGGGCTTTACAGACGTGTTCTATTACTGCCTGAGCTTGGTTATTTGTTTTCAAGCTTCAAGGCCAACGTTGCTGCCTAGGGCTGGCAGACTTTACAGCTCCATGTAATGAGTTTGATTCATGCCAGACTGCATCTGTCCATGCTGCTCTCGTACACCTAGGTGCCACCTTGATGCTTGGAGGGGAAAGGCTTGGTGGGATTTGGCATCCACCCGAACACACGTTTGTCAGATGATTCATTAAGCATGAGGCAACTTCATCAGCTTTTGAATGACTCAGCATTAAACAAGTACAGAAATGTTCGCTGAGACCAGAGGGCTTGTGCAGGGCATGCTCTGTGGAATCGGGATTGTTTGCAGTACCTGCGATGTGGCCGGCTGGTGTTGGTAAACCTACGCTCTGTCTGTCTAATCAGAACATGGTGCTTCAAAGGGACACAGGGCCACCTTCGTTAAACGAAGGTTTTCATTCTTTTTACTTCGTAATTTCTCAGAAGTTTGGAAAAGAGGAAGCTTCCCCCTAGACTGATGTTTTCCCGGTCTTGTTTAGCACACGCTGTTCCCCTCCCTAGCCGAGCCCCTAAGGCGGCCGTTTCTTCACCTCTCTGGACAAGTGATCTCAGCCAAGTGCCAATGGTTCCATGGCAAACTGTCTGACAGAAGAACGTGCTCACACTGGGATGTAGCACATCAGCCTGGATTGTATTGGAGACCTTTACCTTGAGCTGGGTATAAATAGCGAGACTAGCAGTGGGCAGCCACGGAGCATCCTTCCTGTAACAATGACATTTGTAAGTCAAACAGCCCCTCCCCCCACTCATACGTCACCGGCAAGTGGGTCAGATTTGGGACACGTTGCATTAGGCTGCCATTCAAAGCACTTCCAGCTGTCGGTGGTTCTGCACGTAACTGACAGGAACGTTCTGCATCTCGTGCTCCAGCGTTCTGCCTCTACCCAGTCTCCCCCAAAAAAGCCACTCACATCCTCCAAAGCCTCTAGGGCATTTGGGAATCTTAGCTCTTCCTGTGCCATAGAAAATTCCTTGAGTGAAATCCTGGGCCACAGACGTCAGTGGCAAAATAGCCATCGACATTAATGTGGTCAGGATCCCCGCCACCCGTGTTATGACCTGACTCGTTGTGGCATCATGAAGCTGTCAGCATTTTTAAAGCAGACGTATCCATGCAGTGGGGCCAACCTTTGAGAACACAGTCTGCTCTGAGAGTTTCTACTCTATCAGCCCAGCTGCCTCCATGCCAGGAAGCCTGGAGAAGATGCGCGTTTCTTTTCCCTTTGACTCACTCTAGTTGTCCCAGGCTCGGAGCAGTTTGCCTCTGGCAGTCGCATCGCTGCTGTCCACAGGTTACTATTTCCTCTTCGTCTGTTTATGGGCGTAGGTTAAATGACCATAGAAGAAATACATGCTCCCTGCCAGTCCATTGTCTTTCCCTTTCGGCTGGCGCTGTGCTCTTTGAGCACTGGCCCTCTGTGCACCACACTGGATTTATAACACGCCAGCACTTGGATTCCTTGTCCCTTTGATTTTTAGTTTGAATGCTGCAGCCTGTATTTTTCCATAGCCTGACACCAGATTACTTTTGTAGTTTAAAGCGATGGAACCAGTCAATGTAATATGTGCAGTCAGCCAAATTTATCCTTGGTGTAACTTCATTGACTTCAGTGGAGCTACAGACCAGGGATGATTTTGTCCCTGTTTAGATTTACTGTTACCAACAGCTGCCTCTTGTTTCAGCTTTAATAACATTTTGCAGCAAAGTATTGCGTAGATCATGCACTTGGGACTGGATTGGTTTCTGCAAGGTGCTTTCCTGCTTTTGCGTTGTCAGAGTTATTTACGGATTTAGATTTTTTCAGTGTCTATCCCAGAATCAGACTGTTAAATCTGCAGCACCTTTAACTGCCCATACCATACAGCCCCTCTCAGGAATCCTCACACTAACCTCAGCTCTCTTGCTGGCCCCCTCCCCAAATCCCAGAAAGAAAAGATGAGCTTTGCAGCTTGCCTAGAAAATAAACCCATTAGGATGACACTTTTCCCAAATGCAGGAACTGTTACTTAGGTCAGTAGACCCTCTCAGTATGTATAGCGAGTAACCCCTGTTCTGCAGCAGATACATTTACAGCATACCATAGCTCCTGTGTCTACTACACAACCGCCCTTCTCCTCTCCTACAGCGAGACATGCTGAACTGCCCAACTCCTGCATTAACTGGTAATCCTCCTTTGAGAGAACAACCTTTTAATTTAATATTTTCAGGCCCTCTAGAGAGGGCTGTGTATGCACCTGACATGCATCAATGGGCAATTTTCTCCTGATGCATCTGCAGGAAAATATTGATATGTTCTTCGGCTGCTCATTCTGTTCTATTCCATTCCACAGAGCCCAGTGCTGCTTTCCCTAGTGCTCTCTGAAGCTTTTTTTATTTCCCTGCCTTAGTTCATGAAATGTCCTTGCTTCTGGCATATTTAGTAAGTAGCACCTAAATGCCACCTTATAGATCTATTTTTTCCATAACCTACTGTAGCTATTTAATGGGCTCTTTCCTCCAAAGGCTCAAATCGTCCATTCCAGCCTAGTCAGTGGTGCAGTAGACGTGAACCACTACTGAGCCAATATACACTAGCACGAGGAAACCCAACATTTGCAGGAATGCAACTTGGGCAAGAATCCTACCTGGTTCTGGCTGATCCCAAATGAAGCAGGTGAGAGCAGCAGGGAACAAAGCCAGGCTCTCTATTCTGCTCCTTCCTGCATCAATGCTGTCAGCCTCTCGCATTCCCAATCCAGATATTGCACTGGCCTGAACAAGTCCTTATCTCTAGTGGGGATTTGCTCCAGTTAAAGCCTTGTGGCCACCTTCCAGCGCCACAAGACAGCCATATTCCACTATATGTATGGAGCTTCTCCATGTCTACATCCTTCAGTCCACTCACCTTGGTCGTTGGACCCAAATCTCATGGTCCTGAACTCATTCACAGGCTCTTCCAAACCTAGGAATGCAGGGCTCCCATCCAGCTGCAGGGCTCCATGGGCAAGCGATTAAATCAGCTCAAATGAACCTGTCACATCCTGCTTGGCCTGTCGGGCAGGGGGAGGTGTGGGGCTGTCCCTGGGATATTCCTTGGGTTTTAAGAAAAAGGGAACCATGGGAACAAATACTATACTATTTGAATAACAAAGGTGTGCGTTAATGACAGAGATGGACATTGAAAACATGCATGGTAGCAGCTCCATCTGCAGACTTCAAGAAGGGGGCTATTGTGTTATAAAAGTCTCGTCCAGGCCCAGAAAACAATAAATATTAACCATTGAAATGACAGTAAGGCAACTGTAAATACTTCACTGGTCTGCAGTAGCTATTAATGCACCAGATATTGGCTGTCATTCAACAGAACACCATGTAACAATGCGTCATTAGCACTAACTAGTTGGGTTAGTGGCATTGGTTAGTGGCTTGACCCGTAATGGGTTAATATTCCTTAGGGCTCTCTTTCTAATTCTTGTGTAAAGGTGACAACCATTGTTTGCACAGGTCAGTTTGTCCTCTAGTATGAAGCTCATGAGTAAATCCTGTCCTAACAAAGAGCCACTGCTGTATTTATCTAGAAGGGTATCTGAATATCTTTACGCCAACTGAGTTAAAGGATCCACTCCCTTATTTAGCCCACCTGATGGCATGACACCATTAGATCTCTGTTGAAAATCTCTCCTCTCCCAGTCATGCTTTATGCAATATGGGATGATTGATCAAGTGCTTTGTCAGAAAGGGCATTGTGGAACCTACCCAGTTTTTATAAAATTCATTCTATAGAAAGCACATGGACTGTCACAGGCACCTTTTAGAGAGCTAGGAGGTGCATCTGGGACAGTTTTTAAACATTTAGGTAAACTTCAGAGATCGCTAGAGAATTAGAAAACCCTCCTCTCCAGCCACATATAGATAAAGGCCAAACAAACATTGAATAGACCTGAAACCCAAGTGTCTCAACTAAACCATTTTTGATATTAAAGAAAAATCAAGTACAATGTCTGTCCATCCCCCAATCCTCCTTGTTTGTAATTTACCTGATTCTCTGCACTCTTCTTGCTCATATTTAATGTTGAATTGTGCTAGAATTCTGGATGGATATATAATAGATAAACCCACTCTAATAAGAGCTCAGGAGTCCCAATCTCAAATCGCTAAGGAAAAATGCATTAGTCTAGGACAACTGAAATTCTAGAGTAACATTCATTGGCAGGGAAGCCAAGAAGTTTGATGGAAGAGTCTATGCAACATGAGAGCTGGGCGACTGGAGATGAACATATGGGAACATGAAAATAGCAAAGTGATATTGTACATGCTCAACAAAAAGTAATGCTACTGTATTTCAATTGGCTTGGGTCATAATTTAACTTCTGACTCATTCACTTTAATTGGACTATAACTTCTGCATAGCAGTACCTCAGGGCTTCCACGTAGCAGTGTGATTTATTGTGCTATAGACTTTAGTTAAGGACGTGCCAGGCTTTCCTGTATAACCCATGGTAAGTATTTATTTGCTGAGCTGTGACTCACTGTGCAATTGATGTGCTAGTCATTATCCTGCTGTTACATATCTTTATATTAACATCAGGATGGCTTGTATCTTTGATCAACAGGACAAAAAATATCCAGTAATTTCTAGGAATGTATTGTGGACAACTTTTTGTTTCAGAGGATGGAGGAAGTAATGAAGTTTTAGATTTAATTTGGACTATCAGGGAGGAATTGGTTGAGAACCTGAAGGTGGAAGGCAATTTGGGTGAAAGTGATCATGAAATGATTTCATGATTCCTAGGAAAGGAAGAATTGAGATCATCATCATAAGGACAATGGACTTAAAAAAAAGCAAAGAAAGTGAGGTAGTATCTTTTATTGCTCCAATTTCTAAAGTTGGTCCAATAAAAAAATATCACCTCACCTATCTTGTGCGCCTCATATCCTGGGATCACCACAGTTACACCACTTAATAAAAAAAGCAAATTAGAACTCAGAACTGGGAGGTAAGGTCCCATGGGAAGAAAATCTAAGTGAAAAGAGTTCAGCAGAGATGGCAGTTTCTCAGAGACAATACTAAAGGTGCAAGAGCAAACTATCCCAATACAAAGGAAAGATAGAAAAAATTCTAATGGCTGCTATAGCTTCATCAGGAGCTCCTTAATAACCTGAAAAATCAAACAGGAATCATAAAAAAAGGAAACATGGATGAATTGCTGAGAAGGACAAAAGAACAACAGAAGCATGTAGGGACAAAATCAGAAAGGCTAAGGCACAAAAAGTGTTACACCTAGCAAGGGCCCTAACAGGCATACAAAGAGGTTCTATCAATACATTAAGAGCAAGAGAAAGACAAAGAAAGTGTAGATTCTCTACTTAGCAGGGAAGGACAGCAGATAATGGACAACATCAAGAAAGCTGAGGTGTTTAACATGTATTTTGCTTCAGTCTTCACTAAAAAAATTGTGACCAGATTGTTAATATTAATATTAATATTAACAATGGGGAAAGAACAAGTTAAAGAGAGCATTTTCATATGTTAGAAGTATTCAATTCAGCAGGGCCTGATGAAATTCATCCTAGGATACTTAAGGAACTAGCTCAAGCAATCCCAGAACCATTACTGATTATCTTTGAGAACTCCTGGAGAACAGCAAACATAGTACATATCTTAAAAAGGCCAACAAAGAGGACCCAGGAAATTATAGGCCAGGCAGCCTAACTTCAATACCTGGACAGATACTGCAACAAATTAAACAATCATTTTTGTGAGCACCTAGAGGATAACAGGGTTAGAAGAACTGCCAACACGGATTTGTCAAGAACAAATGCCAAACCAGCCTAATTTCCTTCTTTAACAGGGTTACTGGCCTAGCGGAAGGGGTGAAGCAGTAGACATGCTATATCTTGATTTTAGTAAGGCTTTCAACATAGTCCCACATGACATTCTCATGGACAAACTAAGGAAATGTGGTCTAGATAAAATTACTACAAGGTGGGTGCAAAACTGTTTGAAAGACCATATTCAAGAAGTAGTTATCAATGGTTCGCTATCAAACTGGGGGAACATATCTAGTGGGGTACTGCAGGGATCTGTCCTGGGTCCAGTACTAGTCAATATTTTTCATTAGGGATGGTCTAGATTTACATGCCTGCACGGATTTACATTTACTCAGCACAGAGGACTGAACTAGAGGTCCCTTCCAGCTCCACATTTCCATGATAATCTGACTGGCGCTCACCTGTCAAGGCTGTGTTTTCACCTCTTAGCTTGTTTATTTAGGAGATGAGAATTGTAATTTCAATGCAGCTTCTAATGGGAGTTTTTCAACTATTGGTGGTGGGTTACAACACTTCAATGAATTCCACTGGGATTATCCCATGGGCATTCAGTATGAAGAGCACTGCACATTTAAGTCATGCAGCTCCTGTTAAAGGGGCATTTCCCATTCAATCCAATCAACACATTAACCCAACTGTAACCCTGAAGAGAAATAACTCCTGGGACACCTTGGAATGATTATTTAGACCACACAGAATTTCTGAAAAGAAAAAAAACAAGACACTTATTTTCTTCAGCTGAAGACTGACAGACTTTATTTGTGTCACAGTACACCTTAAATAACTTAGATGTGCACATAAATATTATATAGATTTGAATGGAATGAATTGAGAGTCCCATACAATACTGAGTAGCATTTATACTTGAGTATTATAAATAAGCTTTGGTGTACATATTTTAGGACATACTGTAGATTAACACAGCATTACAAAGAGTCAAGGCCCTGTGTATTCTTTGTAACGCCTGCTGCTTTCTGTGCCACTCCACCTATCACAAATTGGAGTTATTTTTATTGAATTGTGTGTCAGAATGAATGATACAATGTGTACAGTAAGCTTGTGTTATTTACTTGGATATTAAATCCAATTTTATGCTACTCCTACATATTCAATGTGCCTTTTAAAAACCTGATAACACAACTGCACTGCAGAGATTGGTCTTTGGGAAGCTAGAGGTTTTGGGGAGTGACATGGGCCTTTGGCACCCAGAAAGGCCTGGCAGTTTGCCTGGAATTATGGAACAAACATTAGACTGGATGTTTCTGCTGAACTATTCCGTCATTTAACAATCCAAAACCTGATTTAAATTGGCATCATTCCGTTTCAGATTTAACATTCAGCTGTGATGATGGGGGCACAGTTCAGACTTTCAGAATGATTGTTTCTGTTTGTGTGAACGCAAAAAGACAAACACTCCATGTACTAACACTCAAGTCACATCAGAAAGGTTCTTTTTTTAAAAACAAAAGAAAGCTCATCTTCTGAAGCACAATTCTGCAGTACAGCGTGAATTCTGCAGCCACTTGCACAGGTCCAGAATCAGTGAATACACAGGGCCTGGTGAACACTTCACACAACACTAGTGAGAGGTTTGTTTTAATTGTCCAAGTAAATATTTCTAAGAGGCTATGTTTATTTCCAGGAGGCTCTCCTGTAAGCATTTAGGTCCAAGATGAAAGGTCATTGTTGAGTGAGCGGTTGCATCTGCACCTGCCTTTTGGCTTTTGTTTGAAGATATCTCCCTTTTCCGTCTTCAAAACGCCTCTTTTCATCTTCACTTTCTGCCTGTTGATCAGAAAATCAAAGACTTGAGTATTATTTCTGTTCTATTTCGGATGCTGGCTAGTCTGACAGTGCTTGGCGAGCTCTTTGCCTACTTCATTCTAGTCCCCCTTCCAGCCCAAAAGATCCAAAGGACTTTGCAAACTATGGGACAGTTTCTGATCTCAGCTGCACCAGGGCAAATTTAGATCAGCTCCACTGAAGTTTAGCCTATTTACTCCAGCAGAACATAGAATTCCTGTTGATAGGAGACACTATCATCCATCACAGGTAGAAAAAGGACAGGAAATGGCTCTGAGAATTCATACAGGAATTCAAATTAAAAAAAGCTCCTCCGTGAATCTTGGGGGTGGGAAAGGAACACACTGCAAGGCAGAGTGGCCACAGGTAGCAGACAGCTGCTGCCTGGCAGCCATGCTTGTTTCTCTACAATTCAGAGAGGCTATTCAACAAACTGATCCACGCCAACAAGTGCTACAAGAAGAGCTCTTTCTGAGCACTTCAAAAGGGAGAGCAGTTGCTTAAAACAATCTCACAAAACCCCCTGGAGCAATGGAAGGTGCAGCTGTCACTGAGTACAGCCCTCAGCTGCTCATGCACTCAGTAAAGACTTTTGTAGGAGGGGAATGTTCTGGTTTGAACTAAGATCTGTGGTCCTTTATTGCTTATTAAAAGTATATCACCAAACAAAAGCAATAAGCACTGGAGCTGCAAGGAGGCTGGCAGCCTGCGATTCCTTAAGTTAAAAGGCAGACATAATGCAGGTTTATCTAAAGTTACAGGGAATTAACTTATTTATGTAAGCATAACCTACAGAATGTTTGTTAAATGAGATGGTCAGGAAGGTAAATCAATTTCTCAGACATGTATGGCAGCTTTTAATTTCTTAGCCAGGCACATGCTGCTGAGTCCCCGATGGGATAACATCTTCATGGCCATTCATTTTATAAATTACTGAATTTGTTATACTTTATGTACAAAATTTTACATCGTTTTATAACCACTCTGCAGAACACTTGGCTGTCGGTAACTCTGGTAATGTGATTTGGATGAGCAAATTCATTTCATAATGAAAAAATGCAACAGCAAAGTTATAAATGATTGAGTTAAAATCAAAGGCAAGCAGCAAGATCATATTAAAATCATGTTTATCATTTATCTAGCACCAGGGATGAACGTTGCACTTTACAGACAGAGCCCGACAAGATCCCTGATTTCAGGAATGTGCAGTCCAAGGACTCAGCCCTACTAAGTTACACATGAGCATAAGGGTTTGTAGCATCATCAATCCATAGTACCTCCCCTACAGCACCTGCTTCTGACTCCATCACAATCAAGCCCTTTAGGACCTTACAATGATGGCCAACACGCTGACATTTCTGCTACTTGTTCTAACAGAAACAAGTATTAAACCTCTTGGAGCTGAACAAACCGGTTTGTTTACAGTGAAAATACCCTGCAACAGCTAGGAGAACAATCCAGAACAGTTATTCTTTACTCCCAGAAGTTTTCGAGTAAGAGGCTATTGGTAAAAGGGCTCGAATGGGTCAGGTTATAGCAAATCTTTCCTCCCACTGATCTCTCAAACCGTTCTCTACATGCCAGCAGGTATAAGCTGTCCCAGTCTGGCAGCCTCCCAGCCAGTGTAACATAGGAGCACACTCCAGATCGTGCTGTTCGTTTTCTCTTTTGAAATGGATTATAGAACTGCCAATCTATAGTTGGTTTTTCCAAGTCACTTTATTAAGGTATTTTCCCCTCTTCTTTCTTGTTGGGATGGACATTTTCTTCAGGCTGCTGTGTCTGGGCCTGGCCCAGTAAATGGGAGGTGAGAATGGGGCAGAAGCAGGTCACTTATTTATAAGCTACTGAGTAAAGAAAAACCCTAAAATCTTTGGCTTAAATTTTCAGCAGAAGGCGGATCTATAGTGTGTCTTTACAATCCTGCCTGGCCTTGTCACTTTGATAAACTCGTTAGCTTTCCCCCGAGGCTACATCTACACTGCACACCGTTTTTAGCAGTGCAGTGAGGCTCTGGCAGGGGGAGGCAGCAGGAAAAGGTTTCAGTAGCTCCCTGCTGCTGGAGTATTTCACTGTGGTGAGGAAAGGCTCTGGCAGGGGCACACTGAGCCTTTCCCCACTGTGGGAGTCTTTCCCTGCTGCCAGAGTCCTTACTTGTACAGAGCTGCCAGAGCCCTTCCCCACTGCCTCTCCCTGCCAGAGCCTTTTCCCGACTGCCATATTCCTTTTCTGTGGCAGGCAAGGGCTCCAGCAGTGGGGAGGCAGCAGGACACGAAGCAGGTGAAAGCAGCAATGCAGATGGGAGGCACATCTTGGGCAACTAGGGAGCCGTGTAGGATACATATTCAAGTACGTACTCAGGTATATACCCAACACTCTTCAGGCCTGTCCACACTCTATTTGCCCAAGTCGTGCCTCACCATCTACACTGCTACTTACACCATGCTGGGGGGCTTCCTGAATACATATGCTACACGCCACTAAAGGAAGCATGTAGTGGAGACCTAGCCCAACAATCAGTGACATCCCAGACTGGAGTCTCATGCACGTTTTTCCTAAGCAACATGCTCCATACAAGCTGCTGTTCATTCTGTTATTTGCAGATTACAAGATTATCCAAACACCAAGAGCAGAGACAAATCTCACATGCCAAGTGTGCCATGGCTGAAAAATGGGTCAGTCCCAGAGACACACGAACCAACTCTTCGTGGCTTAATTGCAACCAGCCAAGGGGATGTTCATGGATCACAACATTTATTATGCAACATCTTGATGCCATTTTTTCAGCCACAAGAGCAGCAGTGTGAATGGATTGTCGCTTTTGAGGCTGCTCCTTGCTGAATCATTAGCCTACGTTCCTTCTCCAAGCAATAGCGGGAATAGTAACAGCACGCTAATTGACAGGACAATGGCTCTGGGAAAGAGGAGCAAAGACAAGTTCATTTTCTGCATGGGTTCTGCTCTGCATCATTGGCTGTCCTGGCTGTACATGACCAACAAGTAAACAAACAGGACTAGTTTAGCTGAAGTGCTTTGAGAGGTGAACACTGCTGCCCTTGCAGAGAACCACTCCTACAGCGGCTTGAGAACAATGAGGGTTCCATTCAGAGAAGGAAAATATATCTCCTGAGCACTCGTTTGCCTGGCAGTGCAGGAAAGGTTACACAGCCACAGTGTCACCGTTGAAGGGTAGCTGCACCTCTCTTCCCTCTGCTCTTCCGAGCACACCCCCTCACATCTCAGGCTTGGGTCTTCCCCTCTCCTGGGGAGGAATCGTGTGATTCTCCCACTTGCAGACCAGGCCCTGAGCTGCAAAGCACCCTGTATATACATCATTAATGTCCAGCAGATCCAACTGGACTCAGTACCTGTGGTTCTTTCCTTCCGGAGCTTGGGACTGGTAGTAAATATAGGGGTTCAAAACAGCCTTCTTAAACCAAAAGTACTGCTTATTGAACCATAGGAGCAAAGCACCGTATGGAAAGAAAAGGATTTTAATGACAACAAAAGGTGTACAGGCATATTGGTCTTACCTAGAGGTTTAGCAGAAACTCTAGGCAGGTTTAACTTCCTGGACACCCCAACACTAGAATCAGGGTTCACTTTAGCTCTCCTCTGAACTTAAATCCAGACAGTAACCCTCTCTTAGGGCTTGTCTACACTACAGGTTGTGTTGGTATGAATAAGCCACCCCCGAGAGTGATGTAACTTACACTGACCATAACCCCACGTGGACAGCGCTGTCAGTGGGGGAGCGTCTCCTGCCAACATAGCTACAATCTCTCAGGGCTTTATTATGCTGCCGATGGGAGAGCTCTTTCCCATCAGCAAAGGGCTCCTTTACACTAGAAGCGCCGCTGTAGCGCATCTGGTGGACTAGCCGTTTGTTTCTCAGGGTTGGACCTGTTGCCTCAAACCAGTTTGCTCCCGGGTAAGTCACAGCATTAAAGCAAAAGGCGCCTGCATTGGCTCAAGTGTTCAAGAACAAGTGTTCAAGTACAAATCATGTAAAACCAACCTGATAACTTTCTTTGACAGGGTAACAAGTCTTGTGGATGGGAGGAAGCAGTAGATGTGGTATATCTTCACTTTAGTAAGGCTTCTGATACTGTGTCGCATGACCTTCTCTTAAACTAAGGAAATACAACCTAGATGGAGCTATTATAAGGTGGGTGCATAACTGGTTGGAAAAGCTTCTCCAAGAGTAGTTACCAGTGGTTCACAGTCAAAGTGGAAGGGCACATCGAGTATGGTCTTGCAGGGATCAGTTCTGGGTCCGGTTCTGTTCAATATCTTCATTAATGATTTAGATATTGCCACAGAGCGCACACCTATGAAGTTTGCAGACGATACCAACCTGGGAGCTGTTGCAAGTGCTCTGGAAGATCGGATTAAAATCCAAAATGATCTGGACAAACTGGAGAAGTGGTCTGAAGTAAACAGGATGAAATTCACGAAGGACAAATGCAAAATACCCCACTTTGGAAGGAACAATCAGTTGCACACATACAAATTGGAAATATCTGCCTAGGAAAGAGTGCTGTGGAAAAGGACCTGAGGGGTCATAGTGGATCACAAGCTAAACAGAAGTCAACAGTGTCACACTGTTGCAAAAAAAAGCAAATATTCTGCAATATATTAGCAGGAGTGTTGTAAGTAAGACACACAGTAATTCTTCCACTCTACTCCATGCTGATAAGGCCTCAACTAGCATAGTGTGTCCAGTTCTGGGCGCCACATTTCAGGAAAGATGTGGACAAACGGGAGAAAGTCAAGAGAAGAGCAACAAAAATGATTAAGGGTCTAGAAAACACAACCCATGACAGAAGGTTGAAAAATCGGTTTGTTTAATCTGGAGAAGAGAAGACAGGAGGGGGTGAACATGATAACAGTTTTCAAGTACATAAAAGATTGTTATAAGGAGGAAGCCAAAATTATTCTTGATAACCTTTGAGGATAGGACAAGAAGCAATGGGCTTAAATGACAGCAAGGGCAATTTAGGTTGGACATTAGAAAAAGTTAAGCATTGAAATAAATAGCCGAGGGAGGCTGCGGAATCTCCATCATAGGAGATTTTTAAGAGCAGGTTGGACAGTCACCTGTCAGGGACGGGCTAGATAATACTTAGTCTTGCCTTGAGTGCAGGGGACTAGGCTAAAAGACCTCTCCAGGTCCCTTCCAGTCCTACAATTTTAGGATTCCAGCCGGTGATCCATGCCTCCCCACTGCAGAGGAAGGTGAAAACCCCCAGGGGACCCTGCCAATCTGATCTGGAGGGAAATTCCTTCCTGACCCCAAATCTGGCGGCAGTTGGATGCTGAACATGTAAACAAGACACAAGCCAGGCATCTAGAAATAGAGTTCTCTGGACCAGTCCAGACCACTGGCCCATCATAACTGGCATCCTCTTTCTAACTGTGGACGATCTCGGATGCTTCAGAGGAAGTTGGAAAAAAAAAAAAACAACCCAGATTACAAATGTGCTGGAGGGAAAAAATCCTTTCCTGACCCGTACAGGTGACAGGCTGAAGCCAATAAGCATGAAATTAGATTCATGGACTCCAGTGCCAGATGGGACCACTGTAAACATCAGCCCAACCCCTCTCCACTCTCCCCAGACTTCAGAACTGCCCCCACAAGTATAACTTTCAGAAAGATATCTAATCTTGTTGTAAAGACTCCAAGAGATTGTGAGCCCGCTAACTCCCCACTAAACTGTTCCAATGCTGAATCATTCACTGCTAGGAAGCTGCACCTTATATCAAAGTTGAATTTTGGTATGAATTTATAAACTTCCAGCCATTGAATGTTGTTGTGTCTTTGTCAGCAAGGTTGAAAGGCTCCTCACTATCAGATCTCTTTTCCATGTATCAGTACCTGTAGCTCTCAACCTTCTTATCAATACACTGAATAAATTTAACATCTTAAGCCTTACATTGTAGGGCGTGTTTTCCACCCCGTGGATAATTTTTGTGATTCTCCATTGAACTGTCTCCAGTATTTCCACATCCTTTTAAAGTGTGGTCAGCAAAACTGGACACAATATTCGAGCAGCAGTCTTACCAATGCTGTGTATGGAGGCAAGATCACTTCCCTACATCCATTTGATATTCCCTTTTTTATACATCCAAGGACTGCATTAGCCCTTTGTGTGACAACATGCACTGAAAGCTCATGTTGAGAGGATTATCTGCCAAGACACCCAAGTCCTTTTAAAGATATACATATAGGATGGGAGGCTAATCAACTTTCTTTGTTTGCTGATATATTTACCTTGCATTTGGCTCCAATAAAGCACATTTTATTAGATTGTGACCATTTAACCAGGCAATTCAAATCACTAACAGTAAACTGTCCTCATTATTCACTGCCCCACCAATCTGTGTCATCTGCAAACTTCACCTGCAGAGATTGTCTCATCAATAGATCATTAATAAAAATTTAAATAGTGTTGGAGCAATAACTGATCCTGGCTGGACCCCACTAGCAACAGCCCTGCTTACTGATCCTTCCCCATTATCAGCTACATTTTGGGATCATCTGTGAGCCATTTTTTAATCCATCTAACATGTTAATTCCATATTTTTAATTTCCATATTTTTTAATCAATGTGTCATGTGGTACTAGGTCAAATGCCTTGGAGAAATCCAAGAATGCTATATCAGCACAGTTACTTCATCAGCCAGATCATGTTTTATTTAAGAACGTAATGTGGGAACAGAAAAGCATTCAGATGCACAAAGGAACAATGAAGACTCAGGAGAATATTGTGTGTGGTCCCACCTGCAAGACTCTGGGATTTTATATCAAAGACACTGTTACCTCTCATAGGTGATTCAGAATCAGAGGACCTTGAAGTCATATAGATTAAAGTTCTAACTCGTAATACTAATGGGGCATCTGTTACAAACCCCCAAATTCCCTCAGCTAGCAGACAGCAAAAATTAAGGGCAATACAGCACATGGTGCAACTGTCTGGGAGTATCAATTAAAGATGCATAATCATGAACTACATGGGAACAGCACAGATTCATTGTTAAATTACTGCCGGGAAGAGATACATCTGCGTATCTGCTACTCAACTCCAGAGCTGCATCTGACATGGCTGCTCTGGGCCCACCAAAGCGTGATCTACTGGGCAGCTGAAACCTTATGGGTTTGAGATCAATATAGAACATCAGAGCCACCAAACAAATGACCCTAGAGTGACTCAGAACACTGCAGACTGCTACAGCAGCAGGTGACTTGTCATTCTTTTGCTGTTAAAAGTATTTTCACCCACATATTTTGCCGATATTACATCTGCCCACACAACCCCAATGACCTAGTATGAAAGCAAAATCATGCTTGATGGAACACCTGATGGTGCAAAATTTTGTCTCATTTCATTCATAGTTAACACCAACCACTGTTTTATTGTTTTTATGTTTTCGGGCACATCTCATCTTGTCTAGCAGAGCAAGTCCCATATTAGATCTCAGGTGCACTCGAAGGTTTAAAAGAGACTTAGTGGAGATTTGGTGCAAGCACCAGAATCACACCATCTGCTGAAATGGAAATTCTAGCCTTTAACAAGGCAGGTTGCGAATATCTCTAGTTAAAGTGTAAGCTCTTCAGGGCAAGGACAGGAGGACAGAAAAAATTCCTCCTGCACAGACTGCTGGTTAGCAGCAAACACCTGAGTTTGAGCTGCAAGCTCTGATTGCCTTGCACAGTATTATGCTGTGCTCCTTCTATACCACTGAGTCAGCCCGTCAACTCCAGCACTAGAAAGATCACATTCACATCCTCTGACGCACACATAGGCTTTGAGGTCCCTTTCCACTGAACAGAATAATAAGGATGTAAAAACCAGCTGTTTATACAAGCAAATAAAGTAACTGAGAACACTCATTTCCAGAGAAGATGCTCACTACTGGGGAGCCAAAAAGACCTGGATTCCCTCCGGATTCAGCATCCACAATGTTTATGAAGTGTCTAGCATGTTAGGCTAGTGATACTGCACCTGCAGGAGCCTGCTGCTCAGAGTGGTACAAAGACCGACACCCCCCCACAAAGGAAGGCCAAATTTGGGCTGGTTCTCAATTAGAAACATGCTATTTAAATAGATAGAGGCCTGCATGGATGCAAAATTTGTATCCGCACCCGATCCGCAAAAATGGTCTGCGGATATAAAATGGATGTCTGCGGATTTGCATGACTTTAAATATAAAATGTGGATCCACATCCACCCGCAATCCACAAAAATGGTCTGTGGATATCCACATCTGTATTCGTGGATGGATATCCTCGGATTTGCAGGGCTCTAAAAATACAAGTCCTGGCTGGAACTTCCTGGTTTGTGTCACTGATACGCCAGTGTTATTTGTGTGCGCATGTGTGCGTTGGGGGGGGGGGGGGGGGGGGGCATCAGCAGCCAGATTAAGGCTGAATTCACACTAATCTTTTGGATTCGAGGTTGAAAGGTCTGAGCTGGCCATAGCCTAGCTACGCTGCAGCTTCCATGGGTACAGCTGCACCCAGTGGAGTTAAGGGCCTGAACATTCCCAGTGCAGGCTAGGCCAGTGGTTTTCAACCTTTCCAAGCTACTGTGCCCCTTTCAGGAGTCTGATCGGTATTGCATACCCCCGATTTCACTTCACTTCAACTACCTGCTTACAAAACCAGTGCAATACAAGAGTGCACAGCACACTTACTGAACATTTCCTTACTTTCCCATTTTAGTCATATAATTACAAATAAATCGGTTGGAATATAAATATTGTACTTACATTTCAGTGCGATATTTGAGCCGGTTTTTCACTTGTGAGCCTTGTGTGAAAGCCTAAGTTCCGCTGCCTGGGCCTGAAGCATGCAACTTAGCTTTGTGGGGCTGGGCAATTGCTCTGCTTGCCACCTCCTCACACCGGCTCAGGACTTGCGACCCCCTCCCCAAACTCATCCTGCAACCCACTGGGGGGTTGCAGCCACCAGGTTAGGAAACTGATCCAGATGAATTGAGTACCCCTGGGAAGATGTCTGGCACACCTAGGGGTACACGTACCCCTGGTTGAGAACCATTAGGCTAGGCCAAGGGCTCAAAGGCAGCAGGCTGTTTCATTACCATGCACCTGATACAGGAAAGAGAGCATCCCTGCCCTGGCCAGAGCCGCCTGTTTAGCCTCGCTGCCATTCATGGACATGGGGGACAGATTTTGCCCTATGGGAAGCAGGAACTGTGGCCTGAGCACTGACTACACACCTGTTAGCATGAGTGAATAAGTTTACAGTATTCAAGTGACTCTCAGAAGCCACCATTTTGCTGCTTTTCTCTCGCTACACTGACAAAGTAATGGGTGATGAAGTGCCACCTCACAGCCACCTACACACCAGCTGGCTCCAGGCGGCCAGTCCCCTCCTCCCTGTAAAACACTCGTTTTTTAGAAGACACGTGCATTTTTAGAATGCCAAATACAGCGGCAGAGAAAGCAAGCGGAGGAGTCTCTGGATGAGTACGTGTGTGTCTGGCTAACAGGGCCTATGCCACAAAGAACACAGCTCAACTCTGCGTACTCTTCATCGCAGACCTTCTGAGCGGGCTGGCTACCATTTGATATGGCGATTAAGCAGTAAATACACCAAGGAAAAAGGATGAGAGCAGGGTGGGTCTCAAAGCAATGTATGGAAATGTCATAAGACTTTAGGGCCAGGAGGGACCATTATGTTAAGCTAGTCTGACCTCCTGCATAACACAGGTCAGAGTTTCACCCAGGGATTACTGTATCAAGCCCAACTATTGGTGGACAGACTACAGCATCCTTTAAAGGGCAGCCAGTCTTGACTTCGACTGCATGTGTTAGGATTTACCATCTCCCCAAGTAATCTGTTCCAATTGCTGATTCACCCTCACTTAATCTGGACCTTATTTCCAGTTTGTCAAAGTTAGGGCTGGATAAAGAACAGAGCAGCACAAAAAAAGTCACAGAACTTACCCACATTCACAGTGACCTAGTGCCAGAGGTGAGATCAGAACAGGGATCCAAACTCAGACCCTGCCCTAGCTACTCAACTAAGCTGCCAGCTCAGACTTCCAGACAAGGAGGGCTGCAGGTTCTAGCATTTGTTGGTGCTGCCTCCTGTGTCACAAATGTCCCTTAGAGTAACATTAAATGCTCCCAGCTCTGCCCCAGGGCTAGAAGGCAGTGTTTTTGGTGTGAGCAACTAAGTTTGGTCCTGAATTCTCATCTCCCATATAGTCTCCAGCCTGGCCCCACTGCTTGTGTCAGACTAATCTCCAGTGGAAAATATCGCTCTCATTTTCCAATAGGAAAGTTACAAAGCGCTTTAGCATCTGCCTTTCCTGTGTGCGACTTGAGAACACACTGATAACTTGGCATGTGAAATAAGTAATGAAGTTCACAATTAGAGTCAATAGCCTGTGTTTTAGAATAAATGGCTGTCTAGGCTGATCAGGGCTTCCAGTGGTGGGCAGAGCAATTTCCTGTAAGCCTGACAGTTGCAGACCTCTTTAATTAGAGAAGTCATGCAGAGAAACCTCACTTGAGTTTATAATGGAAACATAAGGCGCCTCTGGATGTTAATGAGTGCAATTAAATCGTGTCCAAATTATTTCAGATATTTAATTGAACAGGGCATGCAAGGTCCTGGCCAAGCTCTGCAACAACTTGCACCTGTGCAAACCCACTGTCCCTAGTGCCGGGCAAAAGGCAGGGCAGAATTTAGCCCTATTGCTGCAAATATGTATTGTCACGAGGCACCGAAATGCATAGTGATATTAGTGTTCAGGGGACATAAGTAGATTAGTGATGGATAGCTGCTGGAAGCTACTGTTCCCAGCCAGCAGCTTTTTATGAAACACTCTGGAAAGAAACTGCTCAAGACCTTTTGTTAACATGTGGTTATGTGCACCTCTGAGCTACAGCAGAGCCACACTGGACACCAGATGCCACACTGCTGCCTGGCCACGTGATGGCCGCATGGTCCCTGCACCTCTTGCATCTCCTTGAAGATGCTGAACTCACCGCTAATGACATCACTGCACAAACATCCCAGGTGTGTCATCGCCATTCCATTCCCATCACTTTCTAAAGGGAGCATTAAATTGCTCGTATTGGGAACTTTCAAAGCAGAGAAAGGCTTATCTCTTCATCAACCCATTTCTTAAAATAAAGATGCTCTTATGAGTTGTAACTAATCTCATATGCCTGATCAGCAACTCTTAAACAAAACAGACCCATGTGAGCAGCCAATGGAGAGAACTTGTTGCTGAAATATAAACTCCCACAATAATGAATTTGCTATTTATATTTTACAAAACAGGCTACTAATCTGAACATTAAAACCCAACAGACCTCCTGTTCCTCTTCTTGGGTTTTGCTAAATGAGCTCTTTTCTGAGCTCTGCTATTGTTGGATTAATCTGCTGGTAGTTATATGTAATGCTCATTTATAGCACACACTGCTCTGAATCACACCCAAAGAGCCTGCAGGGAGAGAGTAAATCTGCTCCAAAATACTTTCATTTTTAAAGAAATTTGCTTTGCATGTTTCCTCAAGTCTTTGTGCTCCACAGTGGTGCCACTGTGAATCCCATCAACAATCCCAGTGGCTAAGCACAGTCGAGCTAAACCTCTTCTCTGGGATCTGGAGAAGGGACATGCTGCACATTAAACCACCCAAACACTAGTCACTCAATCCAAGTTGGTTATTCTTGATTCTGCGTGGTTAATATTTCTTTCCATGGGAAGGAAGAGACCAAATATGGGCACAGAGTGAAATCCCCCCTAAGCATTGCTTAAACCCCACAGGAGCCCTCCAAACAGATTGAAGGAGAGCCTGGGTCACGTGCAGGCCCTCTGCAGAGGGGGTAGTCCCAGCTACTTGCCCAGATTAGGGAACGTCTGCTTAGGGGTGGGCAGTCTGTGCCAGGATTGGGAGATCAGGGATCCCCAGAATTCTAATTCTGGCTCTCAGACACACACGTCGGCACTCAGCCAGCCAGGAAACGGGGACAGTAATACAGACAGGCTGCCCAGAGTTAGTCTTCTGAGAAAATGGTTGTAAAGTGCTACATAAATGTCAAATCTAAGATTGATGATGACTCAGTTTCCTATAGACATGAGATGACGGGGGGAAGAGGAAGAGAAGGCAGAAGGATACATTTCCCAAAAAGCTCTTTTTTAAAAGTTAAATATTCCTTACTCTTCGTTTATTTTAAAAAGCCTGTTTCAGAAGTTCAAGGCCCCTCTGCTGAATCATGGCCCACGCCGACAGGATGCAAAGAAACTAACTTGACAGACAATGGCAAATACATCCAAAGGAAGATACTTGGTGCCAAAAATCGCCACAGTTGGTATAAAAATATTTTCCCTGTGGGAAAGCACTGAACATGTTTGTGTGAGGGGGACAGCCACGTCTGACACTATGGTGATGAGCACCCAAACAAATTGAAATGGCCCCTTTAAAATGTAACAGGAAAAGCTCATTAGAGCTGGCTGCGCCTCCATATAATCTAACAGAACCTTTAGGTGTCCTCAGTGATAGATTTTATATGAATCCAACTCCTACACAAGTCATTCTTGATATACTTTGAACAATATCTGTTCTAGTCATTAGCAGAAAAGAGCTGCAGTCAGTGATGCTACAAAGGTACTAGTAATCGTCTGGAAGAACAAGCAGCCAAAACTCCAGCTGAGCGCAAACACTCCATCCTTCGCTCACTTCTGGTACGCTTCTGTATCACAGAACACCATGAGATCATGCCCTGATTCTCCTCTCACCTTGGGGCAACTCCCTGACTTCACTGGAGTTACTCAGTCCTGACTTACACCACCGTGGACATGTTCAAGTCAAGCCACTTATAGATCACTAACACTGGATTTGGAAAGTTTCTCTCGGTCCCTGAACATGACTTTAATACACAATCAGTGACAAATCATTTATTTTTAAATCTCAATTGGAGAAACGCCTCTGTTCTGTCTAGAAGATACAGTATCTCAGACAGCCGCTTCCTTTAACATCTGGCAGGAAGTTCATCTTTGTGCAACTGCTAATAAGCATAATTTTAGGAGACCCATTGTGGATGACTGTCAATCTACATTAAGATCACCACTGCACATTGTTTAGCATCAAACTATGTAAAGAGGTAAGGGCTATCTGTATGCGTTGATTGTGTTGAGAAGGTGATCCTGATTCACATGCCCTGTTTACTCAACATTCGGCAAAGCAGAGCTCAGGTAGGCAGGGTGAGAGTGGTACTGTGCCTCCCAATATGGATCACATCAGCCAGCTCTGCTTTTCCAGCTGTGGGAGGGAAGGGCAGGGCAGACTATTAGAATGCTGAAATCTAATTCATTGGCTGGCTGGAAGAGTAGTTAAATCTGAGGCTGGAGATGAAAAAAATCTCAACAGGACTAGGAAAGTTCACATATTTTGTAAAACAGCACTTTAAAAAAAAACCCCATTAAATATGAAAAAAAACTTGAAGTGGAAGATCAGTTAGACAACATCCAAACCAGCATGGGAATCATTTTCTGTGGGTGTTGATATAGGCATCAGAATAATGCTCAAGGTGGCAGAGCAAATCATGAGCCTTGTGATGTAAAATTCTACTAAGTTCCTCTCTAATATTCAAAGGAAAAGTAGCACATTTCATTCTAGTAACATTTGCATTCCTTCAATTATTCAGCAATTTGAAAAAAAAAGACATCTCAGGAGTTTAATTTCAGTTAAAGACTATAACCTGAACAATTCAAAAGAGCGAAGCACACACGAGTGCAACTCTCTGCAAGCAAACCAGATGGGATTTTTTGCAGCATACTAAAATACAATAGGTCTAATTCTCCCCTCTCACACACTACTTTTCGTCAGTGTAACACCGCTGACCTCAGTGGTGAAAATCCTATGGTTCACATTTTAAGCCATTCAGTCAGCCCTCTACATCCTCTACTATTGGGCAAATTAAATATACGGTATTGTACATTCAAGAGGTAAATACATGCCTGCAGGACATCCCTCCCCCGGATACTTAAGTGAGCGTGTCTGGAATTATACAAAATCTAGATTAAGAGAATCATTAACTCATTCCCTGTTCTTTCAAATGGACAGGATCACTTAACTGAAAGATGTACAGCTGGCCAGACTACACACACTTATTTATCCAGAGAAATGTAGTGTTTCTATAGTTTTTGTTCAGACTTTCTAGGTCTAAAATGCATGATTTGACAAAATCCACAGCTCCGAGGATTTGGTACAGGTGACCCACCTGTAATAGCAGTGACTGTTACCCTAAAGGGTGCTCCGCAAACACAGATAAGGAAATGCCTGACTTTGATCACATACTGGTGTAATTCCATTTGTGACAACAGATTCTCCCCAGATTTAAGCAAGCGTAAGATCTGATCAGACCATTTCACTTCATTTTATAACAAAGGTCATTTGCCATCGCTTGCCTGCAGTTTTTAAAACATTTATTACAGCATTTATAATCAGGATGGATGAGATGCTGAGAGCTCCATTGACCTCCTCCAAGAATCTTTAGTGTAGAATTACAGCATGTCCTCACTTGGGAACCTCCTTTCATTTGCTGCTGGAGGACTTCCCTTCAAGCCCAATAAAGATCATCTGTAAATAACGCAGTGAGGTAATTGAAGCACTACAGAGCCACACACACCTTACGGGAACTGAAATCTCTGCAGGCACCAGACAATTTCTGCCCAAAATCATCTGCAGTCACAGACCAGGTAATACAGACATCATATGATCGATACCAGTGCCTAATAAACCAGGGCCCACCTCCTACAGATGCCTTGCTGCATCCAGTGCCAGTGGGAGCTGGGATGATTGAAACCAGACCAGAAGTACAGCTCACTTCAATCATGCCCCTCCCCACCTCCAAAATCCCCCTGGCTTGGGTTTGGGGGTGGTGCCAAAACCAGCTTTATGCATGTTAGGGGAATGCTTGGAGGTCCAGACCCGGCTGCTTTCTGGGCTCTTTGGGCAGTGCAAATGGGCCGGAGTGCACTACACAATCTGCCCCCAATTTGCCAGGTGCTAAATGTAACCTCATCCATACAGGTATCAGGAAATCTTGATAAGTCCGACTGTTTCTATGGCCTAACCAAATCCCCCTGGGGTTTCTATGGCTCTGCAACTTCCCAACCATACAGCAAATGGACAGCAAGGAAAGGCAATCAATTCCATGGGCTCTGAAAACTACAGGAGACACACTGACTGGCAGCAGTATTAGCACCTGACCCTGTAGCTGGGCCCCATAGGCAGAGCCTTGGGTCTGCGTGGAACTGAGTGCAGCATGGGGACTGACTGCCACCTTCAAATGGACTTTCAGAACAAATGGAAACTCATTCCTAAGCAGACCACCCTCAGGCTGCTGCAATTTTTAATTACTCTTTGTTTCAGAGCAAGGAACTCTGCTACAACACACTTTGGTATTGTTTAGGGAAATTGAGAAAGTTACAGTGGAAGACTTCTGTGCCTGCTGAGTGACTAGCAGAGCCCAACTGCAAAAGGCCCAGTGCACGGTCAGCAACATTCCCTCGTGTCTGGGGAAGTTTTAAAATCACCAGAACCCCTCACAGCCTTACTTAGTAAGGCAGCTTCTAGCAAGCAGGGCGAGGATTCAGGAAGTCACTGCTGTCCTTGTGAAGTTGATCTTTGTGAAAGGTGTTCGACTGGCCACCCCACACATGAGAGCCCACTGTTACACAGAACAGGGACCACGTAGAAAGCAGCAGCGCAAGCTTCCTTCAGCAGGGACCAACACCTCTAGGGGCGAAAGGCTCAGAGAAGCCCACGGCCCTGAAGAATGAGATTTAAAGAATCACATGCAACAACACACACAAACAACCCAGGAAAATGAAGTGAAAGCAGACAAGTCCTAGATTAGGATACAAACTTCTCTTGAATACACAACAAAACAATGCTCTGCAGCGAGAGCAAAGATCACACAGATGCTCTGGGTGGCATTCTAGAAAGATTATTTGTTTAGAAAATCCCTGGAGACAGAGGAGTCACCTTTCTGGGAAAGATGAGGGTCAGAAGCTTTCAATGGAAATTTTAAAAATTAGGAGCCACTTTGAACTAATCCAAAAGGTAGCTCAGCAGAACCAAGGAGGAGAAAACTTTTGCCTATCCACTTCCAATTAAAAAAATCCCCAGGGGAAAAGCATCTTATCTTCAGTGATTAACATTTCTGCAGACTCAAGGGACAGAAACAGCTTGCAACTCAAAATCAAAGAGATGATGACTATTGGCAATGATCAAGCAATGGGCCTGGCCTGGTCACTGGAATCTTGCAGACACCTTGTTGCTATGGAAATGATGCCCTCCTATACCAATCGCTTTCCTGGTGTCTCTGTTGTAACATCTGTAAGATTGCAGATGTGGAAAAAAAAACACATCCCAATCAATAATCCCTGGGGGGACCGTTAGTTTAGCAAAGGATGACTATGGGCAAATCTGGTTCCTTATGCTCATTTCCATGGACTTCCCATTTCTGGATCTTTCTTCATAGATGGTAAAGATGCAGTGGGAAAAGATCCTAGTGAGTGACCTACATCGTTTTCCTTCAGCTCAGAGGAAAGTGGCTTATCCAAATCTCGCCTAAAAAATCTGCCTCTCCTTGTGCAGAAAGTGAGTTTCTCTGCAGTTACATTGGAGCAGTAAACCAAGAATCTGTCTTTGCAAATATCACATTGCAATGAGGGTAAATATCCTTCAGGCAGCCCGCCTTCACTTTTAAAACACCGCACAGAAACTCAGCACTGTTAAACTTTCCCAGCTAATGCTGCTCCTCTGCTCTGCCAAGAATTCCAGCTCCCTCCACTCTCAAACAGGGCGTAAAAGTGGAATAGTTTGTGGTGGGTGGATAGACTATATATTTAGGATATACAGTGGGCAGATAATGCCAGTGTGTTTACATGATGGTAGGCGGATAAATTCACTAAGCGCTTGTCTGTACTTACTGCACTGTAGCAGCACAGCTGTGGTGCTCAGTGAAAACACTACGTACGCTAACAGAAGAGCTTCTCCCATCAGCGTAGATACTCCACCTCCCAAAGAGGTGGTGGCTGTGTCAATGGGAAAAATACTCCCATAGACATAGTGCTGTCTACACCAAGAATTTGGTCAGTACAACTGCGCCGCTCAAGGGTGTAGATGTTCCAAACCAGAGTATGTACATTTAGGGGATTGGGCTGATTGGGAAACCTCCCCATGGAGAAGTTTTTGACAACACTGCCATTTGGTGCCATCTGGTACACTCCAGAAGCAAAAATACTTGGTCTTTTGACTATTTTTAAGCCAGAGCAAGGCCCCTATAGCAGTATCCAGAGGGAGAAGTTCCCCAAGTACTTCAAATCATGGACAAACATGACAACTTAATCACCCATTTGACCACTCCCAACTCAGATTGCTGGGAAGAAAACTGCTAGAGGAAGTTCAGACTCCAAATTCTTGATTTGAATTGGTGGCTTCCTACTGGATCCCCAAATTTTCTCTTATGGAAACACTGGCCCCATACAGCGATGGCACAATTCAGAAAAAACAGAATTCCAACACTAGAAAGGTGTCCAGATAATCCAACAAAAAGACTGACCTGTCTGAACATGTTCTATGTGCAGCTCTGTCAGGTACTGCACCTCCCCCAGGCAATTAAGAATTGCAGGTCTCATCCAAAAAACAGTGCAGAAACCTCATGTGCCAGAGTCTCTCAGTGGTAAAATACTCCAAAATCTAGATTCAGAGCTACTGCACCAGCTTTTTACACATGCCAGGAAAGACCAGAATCATGCAACTGGTAGTTTATAAAACAATGATTAATGTAAAGTGCCCATTTCTCCCTGGCCTTGCATGAGTCACTGCCACAATTTGTGGTAATTCTGTCATGAATTAATTTCTCAGACTAATTAATGACACAGGCCTGGACAATAAATTTGCAGACATGTTGTAGAATAAGTAACAGTGACCGTTATGTTAGAGGTATTTCTCCCAAGTAACCCAACCTTAAAAACTCTTTGGATCAGAGATTAACTTCTCCTTTCCCCCCAGGGCTCACAACGGGAGGTGATGCAGGTTTGGATCCTGTCAACCTCCTTGCTTTTTAATGCATGTGCATGGTGCTAAGGGAGGGCATGAGGCATATGGGATGCAATGTCACAAGCCTGTGGCTGACAGCCAGCTCTCCATGTCTTTTCAGCAAAGCCAGGCGGTGGCCAGCTCTTGTTCTAGGGGGCCTAGCCAAGGCTTGACCCTCGATGAGCGTGACTGGCTCAGAATGAATCCACGCAAGACAAAAGTGGTGTTTGGTGTCTCAGGGTCAGTGCTTTGACACTGGGCGAGTGTCATTCAGCAGCCAACCACCACACAGTGGTCCCCAGCTAAAAGTTGTTGTATAGTAAAAAGTTGCCAGGTGTGACAGTGGTTTCTTCATTTCTGGTTTTTATCTTCGAGATGAAGGAGAATATGCAGACCATACAGAAAATAGCCCACAAATACCATGAAAGGCCTTTCATATAAATGTATGTGATAAATGTATAATGTATGTGATAAATGTATGTGATAACAGTGATAAACAGAGACCCCCCATGGCTGTCAATCTTCAGCTTCCACTCAAAGAAAGCATTAGAGAGCAACAACTATCAGTAAAGCTCCTCCCAAGTAGCACATTAAAAATGTGGATAACAGGCCAATATAGGTGTGTAAAATATATAAACGCTCCTCTGCTGGCTAAACGATAATTAGCTGACAAAATGGTTTAAAGGTGCAGGAGGGGAGCTACACAGTATAAAATATTAAACCAAGAAATAAAATGCAGCACTGCTGACTTGGAGTTATGTCAGCAAAGAACTGTGGATCAGGAGAGCTAAAAATAGACAGGAAGGCTGAAGCAGAATTGACAGTAGTGAATGGGGAAGGGGGTGCTTTAGTCTTAACAGAGATGTGGGATGAGCTACAGCTCTGGAGGTTTCTGGGGGTTCAGATTCCTCACTTCATTCATACATGAAAATCCCGACATAAGCTTTTGTATAATTAAAAAGGAAGGAAAGTGAATGAAGTCTAATTCAACCGATTTTCTCAAAATGTGAAAGAAACATGGTTTATATTTAAAAATCTATTCCTTTTGAATGTTGGCAAAACTGAGCTTGCTTTGGAAACACTTATTTATGTTTATATTTTTCTGCTGAATAATTCAAGGAAAGAGGTCTTGCTGGACAACTAAATCTTAAGGAAAGCACATAAGCTGAAGTATGTAAGATATTCAATCTTCAATGAACAAGAAATGAGACACTTGTTACCTTTGAAGCAAAGAAGAGAACATTTGTTTTTAGAAGAGATATACATGCAAGGGCAGTTTAACGGCTTTGTAGTCTAAATATTTACTACAGACAAACCACCCCACAGCATTTCATGGGAAGGAACAGCTACAGATGCTTCTAAAACCCTTTGCACTATGGCAGTGGTGATTCTCAGCAGCGACGCTCCACAGAGCTCTCGCATCTCTGGAGCCATCCAGATTACATGATGGGGGGAAAAAAACAAAAACATTTTGCAAAGGTATTTCGGGCCTTGCTCTCCAGAATTAAGGTTAGAGGCCACATCATCACTGTACCTAGGTGTCCGTACCACTGATGAACTGGTACCTATCACAGTGAGATACAGGAGCAGAGAGTCAGGAATTCAGGTACAGGTGAGGTTTCCCAAACTGCACATAGGAAAAAGTTTGCATGTCTATTACCACGACTCTGAGGAGGAATTTGCCCACTCTGATATTTATAAAGTAGTTACAATAACTAGGAGAGAACATGGGAATGGAAGAACAACAGGACAAAAAGTGCACTATATGGAAGTGATATGGCCAGTAACTCAGTAACTGCTGAGGTATGCTACTGGCTTGCTCCTGGTCCTCTCTCTCAGGCTGAGCTGAATCACCCAGAGTGCTGGTAATAGTTATTCACGTGCCCCTGTAAAGGTAGCATCCTCTGCCTTAGTAGCTATGGCAATTTTAAACAATAGTAGAGCACTATGGTGTAACTGCATTAATAGATCGGATAGACGTGGACAGTTATCAAGGCTAAGTAAAATGGTCACAGCAGTGCAGAAATGCAACAGCAGCCAGAATTTGGCAAGTTCATGGGTATGAGAGTTACTTGCTAGCACAAGGCAGTGGTAACGTTTAGGATGTAGGGACATTTCATCTGTAAATAGTCCTTTTCTTACCTTGTTGTCCAGTGGGCTCCAGAAGCTGCCCACTGGAAAGGCGATGACGGGGGGTGATCAACTACTGGGGGGTTGGTTGAGTGTGGGAGATCCCTTAAAGGTGGATCAAAACCAAGAGAGATACCGCAAACAACCGAATGCACTCCAGATTCAGCTTAGGGAACTGCACAGTCTTGGCGTGGCTCCTCTTAGCACAGGTCTCTAGGCACAGTAGCTGCCTTTTGTCTCACCTGGGCACCAAACTGTGACACAGCAGTGGCAGTTAAGCGGCCTGCTGGGCCTTTTTTCTAGTGCACTCAGTAGGTTTCCTAGCAATCACCACAGCTATGCAGGCCAGTTAGCCAAAGCTGAGTAAACGGCTCCAAATGCAGTAATATTCTATAGCTGATCTCCTGTGTTAAATTGCAGTAAAATTACAGGCTGAAGATGCGGAGATGCCAGAAAAGGCTGTGGGCTTTTGACTAGACCTGCTCACTCCAACACAAATACGAGTCTGACCAGATTAGCTAAGAACAGGAAACGCACAGGACACATGAACCCCGAGGGCCAGGCAGGCCTTAATCTCCCTCGCACCATGACTCCCTTGTAAACTGGCTCATTTTAGGGATTCTCGCCTCAGCACAGGAATAGCCAAAGCTACGATATCAGGGCAAGAGGGGCAACCTGCTACCTCTTCATCGTTCATTTCGTTTGTGAGGGGAGCGAGATCTTGCAACGAGAAATTATTTCTGTGCTGCTCCACAATCCTGTGCTTCACGTGATGCAGCACAAAGGTTGAGCTTGTCACATGAAGAATTCTTACCAGCAGCTGTGGAACGGGCAAAGGCTTCCCCTCCTTGCTCAGGGATACATAGGTGAAGAACGCACTGACAGCTCGATATCTTTCTTTAGGCTCATCAACAAAAGGATCAGCATCAACAAAGACCTCGATCTCCATGGATTTATTGCTTGTGAAGGTCATGCGTCCAGAAATAGTAATGACACAACCTGCAAAACACAGATGGCTTGGTTAATCAGTGGCTCCTATAGTGACAGCAGGAAACAATAGCCATCCATTATTTAGACTCTTGGAGCACTACAATGCTCAATGGGCTAACAGGCTGGTTTAGTACAATTTAAAGGCTAGACTGATTTTTTTTGTTAGGAAAGAAAAGAGGAATGACAAGTCTTGGAATGTTTCTTGCCAACAGTGGATGTTATTTTTGTTTCCCTTTTTCTGTTGTGTGAATTTCCACACTCCATGATGGCAATAACCAGCTCAATGTGGTAACTGATGCCTTTTCTAGGAAGGCAAAGGCCAGTTTCTATCTGGAATGTCTGCAAACAAATGCCAGTCAGTCAATCTAGAGTACCACATTCTTTATAAGGTGTCAGCAATATGAACTTCTATCATGGAACACCTTTCACAACAGGCTGTCAAAGCACATGCTGCACCTGCATGAGCTAAGAGATACATAAGGGTTTCACCCACCACTGAAATGCATCCATCTCTCAGGCAGAACATGGCTGCTATTAACAGCATGAGAGCAACACAATACCAGTTTAGGAGAGGTAAATAGTATTCCTCATTTCAATGGGAAGTTCAGGTGGAATTTGGTCATATCAGGGCAACTCCATTGTTCTTATCAGAAGTACCAGAGGAGATACAAAGGACAACAAGAGACCAGGGTTTTGGTTTTGTATCTCATCTGTAACACAGCGCCGCTCCCTATCACTCTGCTGGGGGCAATGACTCAAACGGAAGAGTAGCACCAACTGAATCCCCAGAACACCTTCCCGGAGCAACCATCCAGGCAGTCTCTCTTTCAATGTGCTGTTCTGAACAGAATCCATTATGCTTGCGAGATCAGACTGGCTCAAAGCACCAGAGATATGGGAGCATGGCTGGAAGCGTTCACGTACATCGACACAGAGAACCCGAGCAGAATTAACATTGGCCACATAATGACATTTGTTGAAGTCTGCCCATAACACACTGACCTGAAAGGTAAATATGAATTCTAGGGCCAGTAACTCTAGATGTTAACCAAAAGCATAGCAGGTAAACCGTGTTCCATCCCATGCACCGACAGCAACATGAGTTAATTGGGATATGGAGCTGAGACTTCAGAGAAAACTGAGCCGAGCTCTCCCAGGATGGGAGAGCCGGCATAATGAGAGGTCTTTCCGGGATGGAAATAAGCTGCAGCAATGCGAGCAACCTTGCTGTGCAATATACTCACATCAGTCCTGGGCATAAAGGCAGGAGGGTGCTTTGTGCCGTATTATACTTTGACAATGGGTCAGGGAGCAGGGATTCCAAGGCACTGACAAAGGTCCACGGGGCTTATAAGCGCTCCCTGGGCTGGCACTTAGAATGGTCTATGGCAGTAGTTGGGCAGATAAGTGCAAGAGAGAGCATGAATGCAGGCTGTGGTGCACACAGCTGTGTTCAACATCAAAGTGTTGCATGAACATTAGCCAACAGTTAACCCCCCAGTGAGGCAGGTAAGCATTAGCCGTATTTCAGAGACAGGAAACCAAGGCACAGATACAAGACCTCGAACTTAGGTATTCCTGTTTCCCAGTCCTAAGCTCAATCCATTAGAGCACAGGGCCTCTGAATACAGCTCTGAGCTCTGACGCTGAAAGAGGAGATAAAGTGTTTGCATAACAGGACTACGGATGGACTCCCCTGCACACTTTAAGCCAAGACTGACTTTCTCAAAGCAAGGAGCATGCACAATGTGGCAGTTCTCGGGGGCACAGACCCATGGGGGAGGCCTAAAGTCCTTCTACCCCATCCATTACCCTGAGAAAGTGTTGTTTTGAATACACTTCGGGCATTAGAGACATTCCTGAAAATATAGTTTAATGTAGAGCAAAACTGAAGAGGCAGAGCTATGGTGACTGACTCTGGAGATGGTCTTTAAGTGCTACGTATATTTAATGCATTAGTCATTAAAAGGTTCGCAGCAGACGGATCTTTCAGAAAAGTTCCAGTTCACCACAGAATCTGTGAGTGATGTAGTTAGGAGCCCCTCTGTTCAGGTCTCACTAGCACCTGCCCCTCTGAGCCTACCCCTCATTTGTGTTGGCTCAACCAATTGCAAATGCACTTTATATTTTTAATAATTAACCTTTTTTTAAAAAAAAATGATTCCACTTTTATTTCAGTACAAAAATACCTTCTCTGCACCGTAAGTAGAAGAACCAATGCAAACATGTAGTGCGTGACTAGCAATTTAGAAGACAAATAATTAAGGTCATTGCCGAGATGTAGAAAATCATTGATTAGCATGGGGAACCTGCTGTTTTTCTTTTAAATGTCAAAACTTATTAGGTGAACTTATCTGTTGCAATTATCTAGAATTTCAATTCTCCTTTATAAGATGAATAAGTAGAAAAGGATTCCAATATATTTCCCTTATAATGAAAAGCAGATAAGGTCAAAATCCACAATAGAGTGTGTCACATTTTCTGAGAACTGTTATGGAGCAACATAATACATACCAGACTGCAGTATTAGAATGCAAAGAGCTCTGGGTGCTAATCTGGTTGCATGATAAACATATTGCAGGTTAGTGGTATTAGAATCTCTTTCTGGAAGATGGGGTCCCTGTCTAAGCGTCTCAGTTTTCCTGGAGTTCGTTACAGACTGTTACTGTAACATTTTTGTGCCCATCTTGAGACTGAATGAAGGTAGGAGCTGCCATATTGGATCAGGCCAGTGGCTCAGGAGACCCAGGATCCCACCACTGGCCACAGCCAGTAGCTGATGTCTCAGAGGAAACCAAAGTCCAACCGGAAAGTGCGCTGCGCTGTGCTTCGCATAGGGGATCAAGCCAACTCTTTGACACACCCCAGAGGGAACGAATAGCTGCATTGTGGGACACTGCCTCGCTCCCTTTCCTAGAGCTCAGATTTGGAGGATAAGAGAACTGCACAAAAACACCTCTTCACATCAGAGTGCCTTCGAAGTAATCCTAATCAGACAGGGAAACAACGCAAGGCCAAACGTGGCCTTTATCTAAAGGGACAGAAGCCATCTTGCCTAAATCAAATGAGTGCCAGGTACAAAGCCCAATGGAACAGCACTGCAGAGCTTAAAGAAGCTAAGTAACACTCAGAACACTTCTCAAAGTACAGGGACAATGCTTTGGGCATGTACGCCCTTTCCTTGTTCCTTGTGCCATGAAATTAAAGGGTCTGCACAAATTACCACCTCATTTCTACCACACTAAGGTGTCTCTAGGATTGCCGAATCATTTCTGAAGTGCTTATTCACTATAACGATGAACTCTCCGCAACTGTCATTGAGTCACACACTGACATGCCGAAAAGGATATTTCACGTTCAATACATGGCACTAGCAATGCCTTGGTCTCATTTAGGGATTTCTGGTTGATGCATTTTCGGTAGGATGTTACAGAAATTCCCAAACAGACAAATCAGTTACTGAGGGGGTGAACTTTGCTTTTTCAAAGTGCCAATCACACCAAAATGTTTGACATCAAACAAGTCCCAACAAAGGCTAAATCAAATCTTTCCAGGGGAGATACAATCCTAAAAGATTTCTTGATATATTTCTGCTTAAATTATCTTTGGCCTATAGAAAAGATTTTGCTCTGTGAATAAAGGGTGTGGTAAAGTTACCCACGTCTGGAGCTTCTGGATTAATACCAATATTTAATACAAATAATCAATTGCCAAACATTTCAAGACTATTCCTTGACCAAGATTGTAAATAGTTGGAGATCATGCATGTTAACACGACACCTTGAAATCATCCACCAGACTACACAACAGAGCACCATGAATGTGTTTTATTTGGATGGAAATATGGAACGCCTCCAAAATAAAAATCACTGCAAAAGGTAGCAAACTACTCCAAAGGCATTTAAGGATGCAGTATGAATTGAACGCCAAAGGAAACCTACAAAGCCACAGAATTTAGTCCTTACTTCCTGTAGGGAACATATCACAGACCGTCTTCCACTCCAAGTGCAAGGCACACTTCAACTGTCCTTCAACAGGAGCACCGGACATGTACATGACATATTTACCAAGTCAAAGCCCTGTCAGAACAAAACACTCCACTGCCCACACAATTCTCCTCCTGGGGAAACTAAGAAAGCAAACCAAACGCAACAGATGTTAGCCATGTTGCTTGAGGAGCTACTGGAGGCACTCCGATACTACATTGATGAGGTGGCTATAAGACCCTAAATGGAACAGAATTATGCTGTCAGCAGTAGCAGCTGCATCAAGTCACACCAGGAAAGGTAGCAGCAGCTGGAACTGTGAAGTCTGTTCCTCTTCCAAATGATACAATTGGCAGACTATTGATGGCATGTCACCAGGTAGAAGTGGAAAGAAAAGAATGTAGCTAGAGAGCTTTTCTTTCCACTTCAGACTATTGATGGCATGCCGTCACCAGGTAGAAGTGGAAAGAAAAGCTCTCTAGCTACATTCTTTTCTTTCCACTTCTACCTGGTGACATGCCATCAATAGTCTGCCAATTGTATCAGGCATATCATGTGCATGATGGGATCCTTTATAGTTCAAATTAAAAGGAAACTGTGCATGAGCCACAGGGAAAGAAAAGATCATAATTTTCAATGAATTCATAATTAAAAGCAGACTAAAGTGGAAAAACATGTTGAAGCTTGCACTAAGGGAGCTGGAACCAAGTTGGTCTTGTGTGAAGCTTGTGTCTTCCTGTCAATATAGTCGTTACTTGAAAAATCACTACAGTATAAACCCTGTCAGTGGAAGAGCTGCTTCCCAAAGTTCATGTAATTTTAAAATCTTAGCTGTGAAAGCTGTCACCTCTAGTGAATTCCCGTCAGTCATTCTAGCACAAACACATCTCAGGAAGAAGGGGCAGAAAATAGGCAGCTCTTTTTCCTTACCCTGACTCAGTGAGAGAGTTTCACTCTCACTCTCACATACAGAACAGCAGCATTGTTAATCAACTAAGCAATGCAAGTTCTGCCCTAGAAAGAAAGTTATTTGGATAAAGAGGTGAGGGCCAGTTTATTCCTTCAAGTTCGAAAATTATGCTGTAGAACTCCCTGCTTCCAAACCCACAAACATTCTGGCATAGGGCAGGAAGGAAGAAGGAAAAAAGTGAAAGTTTTGTAGGCAGTTTCTCTGTGGGTAAAATTCATCCCTATACAGAGGCCAAGATTACTAATGTCCCACTCACACCCAACTTTGAGGACTTAGTCACGGTCCAGGCCCTCCACACAGGGTTGGATCACTAAATCCTGCAGGGCCTACAAATACCTGGGAGGAGCAAAACTAAATGGGCTCTAACTCTGAAATAGACTAAAGGAAATAAAAAAGCTGCTTTACTTCTCCCCTCCCCCACGGGTTTTTGGGCACCAGAGTGGAGAGAAAAGAGGAGGAAGAGGGGCTTTTTTGGTTTGATTTTTTAAAGGAGACTACGAACCTGGAAGCATCTCTCCCTCTTAGTTGCTGGAATTAGATCTCTTTACACATACAGGCTAGAGGTCTGACTCGAAGCTCAATAGTATCCAATTCTAATGTCACTCCACAAAGCAGAGTCTCAAATGGTAGCTGTGCAAACAGACTTCATTTTTGGTTCTCCAGCACAGTCTAAACTATGTGCCCTGCTTTGACCTTCCCATCCACCTGCTATTTCACTGCTCTGAGATTCCTTTGCAGTACCGCAAGCAGCAGTTACTGAGACTGGAACAAGAAGTCCAAACAATGAATAATTCACAGTCCTAGTGAGTGCAGACAAGCCTTCTCTTGGGAACCCAGTCTCTCCCAAATACTCCATTGTGAACCTTGAGCCACAATTTTCCATTTGTGACACTGCAATCATTTTCACAGCTGACAAGTTAGAAACAGACTGCGACCTCAGGTGGGGAACAAGCAGGAGATGAACCTCTCAAAGCACTGAAAAATCCTATGCTCTGCAAATGGAGCTAATAAGAAAAAAAATGGGAGAAAAACAGATAAAGCAGCACTATAGGAGGTAGAAACCACTTCTGAGTAGGATTTTTTTTCTTCTTTTTAAGACTCCTCTGTGATGCTGTTATAATCGGGAATTTTATTGTTCTTACTGAAAAGCATCTCTGCCTTCCTTTTATTTCATCTTTTTTGTTACTCTGCACACTTTGCTCCTCCTTCAGCAAATCCACTGCTTGTGCCAGGCTGCCTTAAAATATTGCATGAGTGAGTGAATCCGATGAGCTTGCAGTTTGGTCAAGCATTATAAGCTTTTCAATTTGTGAAGAATATAGGATAATAAATAAAGCTGTGTCTCTTCCCCGAGGGTCCAGGAGACTAATGGGCATTCCAGATAAGGCCCAGCGATAACTGTCTGGATCCTGCAGGAACCTCACAATGAACTCTGCAGTTTCTATCCCAGACTCCACTTTCCCAGGTATCTACTCTGAAGGACAGGAGAGGGGGCATATCATTAAAAGTGGCAATGGAGGACAGACAGAGAATGCTCTGCTGGACAATACAAGATCACTCCAGATTAAAATAGTCTATTTACATTTGTTAAAAATCAAGTCCAGGCTCACAACATCAGCCTGCACTTCATTACTTCCTTCCTCAAGTCCCCAGAGTGGAGTCCAGTGGACCTGGGCATTTATCATCTGCAGCCCAGTTGAGGAAGCATCAGTGTGAAATATAGGATATATTTAAATAAAGTTACAAGCTGTTTCTGCTACCTCACCAGCCTGAGTCCTCCTGCCCAGCTTGTGCTTTTACAAACGATTTCCTAGTTTTTAAGAGAAGTTTCTCTCTCCTCTGTTGATGGATGACAAAACTCAGAGGAAAAGGGAAACTACTGACCAACTATCCAGGGGAAACAGTGAAACTGACTACACACAAGGTGCTGCCAAATCAGAGTAAATTGAAATGAGAATTTATTTTTCTTTAACCCCATTGATAGGAATCTTAAGTATTAACTGTAACAATAGTTGGCAAATAATTTGCAGAAAGGTGCAATTTCACATGGCGCTGTCCCTTTTATATATGAAAAAGGCTGGAATCGCTTGTAATGTTCTAACTGCAAACCTCTCTTGTTCCTGGACTGAGACGAAGAGAGACTTGCCACAGTGCTGGCATACGTGATACAGAATAGATAAGGACCAGGTGGGTTTCCTGACAGGAAAGATGTCCAGTGACACCAACAGATAAAGGAGCTATGATTTATTATCCTGAGGGGGCGTGTAGGTGGTGAGATATAGTATTCAAACACTGGGAGCCAGGTGGCTGGATGTACATTCCAACCATTGATTTTAGCTGCTTCAGTTCTACAAACTATGCTCTGATCTGCCATAATTCCCTATTAGATGGAACCTGGTACTTACCCAGTGTGTGGTGCAGTGACAGATGACATCTTAGAGCCAAGTAGCCCACAAGTGTCTGCAATTAGGGGTGTCAAGACTCTTCTCTTGTGTGAGAGTTAATTTCAATCAAAAACTCTCAGTGTCAAAAACCCGACCCTGCCTCCTCACAAGCCACTCCTGCTCAGGCCAAAGTCTGGATAAAAAGATGGGCCACGCATCATGACTTGAAGGTCAAAGTCAAGCCCTCTCAGTCCAAAAAGGAATAACTGTCAACAGTCGGGGCCCTTCCTCTGAGAATTCCATGAGCCTCTAGTTCTTCATTTTTAATATTCCTGTTAGCAGATGAGCCCTACAGTCACAACAGCATAACAAGAAAGCTGGGCTGTTCAACAACAGAAACCAAATCCTATACGCCTTATAGACCAAAGTCAACATTGTGAGCGATTAATTACTGTTATTACAATAGTGCCCAGAACATGCTAGGTGCTGCTTAGACATGAGAGAGCTCTCCAAAGAGTTTACCATCTCAAATTCAAAACTCAGACAAAAGGTAAGGGAGAGGGATGTATCATTCAAACAGAGCAATCAGTATAGTGACAGGCACATGCCATGTCAGAGTCATGAAAAAAATGAAATAAGTGTCAGATTCATGTCTTGCAGACATCAAATTGGAAGCCAGTGCAGTCTATGTGAATGTTCCATACAGCTCACAGCATCAGCTGAGCAAAGAAGCAGCTATGTTCTGCAGTAGCCAAAGCTTGCAAAGTGGTCTTGAAAGGTAACCCCACGTACACCATATTGCAGAAATCCCATCTGTTTGTCAGAGACGGGACTGTGGCAGCCAGGTCCTCATCTCAGACAAGTGAGCCAACTTCCAGCCAAGCAGATGTTATAAAGAGTTCAGGCCATGGCCACCACATGACATGCCATATGAAACCAGAGGTCCAAGAGACATACTGCTGTACCAAATCCTCTACATGGTATCCCTACATACTAACATCACTTCTATGATACATAAGGTCAGAAGACAGGTTTTCCAGGTTCTTCATAGCACTTGGTCCATTGATGGACCTATTCTTCATGAACTTATCCAATTCTTTTTTGAACCCACTTATACTTTTGGCCTTCACAATGTCCCCTGGCAACAAGTTCACATGTTGACTGTGAATTGTGTGAGGTACTTCCTTACGTTTTAAACCTGCTGCCTATTTATTTCACTGGATGATTCCCTGGTTCTTGTTATGTGAAGGGTAAATAACACTTCCCTATTCACCTTCTCCATACCATTCATGGTTTTATAGACCTCCATCATATCCACCGTATTGTCTCTTTTTTAAGCTTAACAGTCCCAGTCTTTTTCATCTCTCCTCATATGAAAGCTGAGTAATTTAACAGCAGAACTTTTAAGACAGCCCTTTGGACAAAAGTTCCATGGGGTATTAGGGATTTAAAAAGAAAAAAAAAAAGATATTTTGTTAATTTTCAGTAAAGTTTATTTCAAAATAGTTAATTTTTTTTATATAAACCATAACTGATTGTAACATACAGAATTAATATACAGCACACAGAGTGAGTAGCCTAACTGGGCTATGAAAAAATAAGTTTGTATAGCACCACTAAATTAAAATTCAGAAGTACTCTCTCAGAATTGGCGGTCAGAAACCTGTACACAGCATACTTGGAGCACAAGTATAGAGAGACTACCCATCCTAGAGCTGCACACATGTAAATACCAATTGGTATTTATGCACATCTGGCAAGAGGATAAAGGGCTGCAGCTATTGCTATTTCTCTGTAGAATAGCACAATCCACATGATAAGACGACAGTACTTTTGAATGCTACTACACTGATCCCATGTGCTTAAACAGATATTGTGTCAAATTAATTCCCCATACAGAAGTGGCCCATGCACTCCAAGCACCAAACTGAAGAGTCAGGTCTCATTCCATTACGGACAAGAGAACTGGTTTTCTGCAGCCACTTTGGCACAGTAACAGCTCAGAGGATAAAACTAAAACTACAAACTACTTTGTATTATGACATTTGCCTGAGTAAATGGACTTTGATGCAATAAGAGCTAGGCCAGGTCCCTTCATTTTTCAGTTATTTGTGAAAAAAAACAAAACACTAGGGTTTTTTTGCCCCCACTTCTCTGCAAGCAACAAGATCCCTAGAAACAACATTGCCAGATTGTCCTATGTAGGACACAACATCTTGGAAGATGTTGCACTGGTTTGTGACAACAATCTCACTTTTCCATTTGCATTACTGCTACCATCCAGACACACAACAAAACAGATTCTATCCCACTGCTTCATTCTAAACAGGCTGACCCTCCGTTTGGTGGGGGTGACCTTATAGGTGAACCACACATGGGTGATAGCATTTTCTTTGTGAACAGAAAGGCCCCATCTAAATTAGGGTCTCATACAAATTCTTTGATAGACATTCTCATTCGTTAGGCCAAATCCCCAAGTCTTTACTCAGGCAATGGAGTTTTTGTCTCAGAAATGAGAGAACTTTATAATTTAGACTCTTTTAGTGGTAGTTAGGAGTTTATTTTTTATTAGCATTTAAAACAGATTTGCTTGTGTCTGTGTCTCCAAAATTACTTTTCTGTATATAAAACAAGTCTGTGTCCAAAGCAGCTCCAATTGGAGCAATAATCCTATTAGAAGCCCGATTTTTCAATTAATTCCTTACTCTATTGGACTTTGTATTCAAAAAGATTTCCTTCCTTTCAAAACCCCAGCACATTGTGCTCTGTTAGTTCAGTCTAAAGGCAACTGCAAGCTTTTCCCGGGAGGTGACTTTAGCCAAATCATACCCTAAGGATATGAACTTACTGGCTATGGCATATTCCTTCACTCATTTTTAAAAACAAAATGGGTTTATGTCCATTGATTTTATTGCAGGCTATTTTAAACTCCTTTTGGCTGGAACCCTACAAACACACTGTCTCTCCAGTGCAGCTGGATAAAATTTGCAATGGATGGAGTATTTCCTAATACGAGCAAATAATCACAGCAAGTTTGCCACCTGCATCATATACATTCTAACATGGTTTTAAAAATCAAAGCCATTAGAAGCAAAGATTTTTATTTTGTTACTTGGATGGGAACGTGTAGTTTCTCTGCTCACCGAGGGAGCTGCATAATTACAGATTAATGCTGACATTGCCATGCCATGCCCCTCTGAGCTGAAACTCTGAGAAGCTGCTATTTCGGAGATGATGTAATTTCGTGAAATGCCCTACCATCTTGGGCCTGCGGAAGAGCTCTGAGTGGCTTGAAAACTTCTCTCCCCCCCAACAGCAGTCAGTCAAATAAAAGATTGGACCTCCCCCACCTTGTCTCTCTACCAGCTCAAAGAGAGACATGAAGGGCTCATGACCAACACTCATATACATGGTAAAGAAACTGAATCCCTCTAACTCTGGGATTCCATTTCAATTACAGACCAAGAATAACATAGGCAAACTACTTGTACAAATGAGCTAACCATGAGCCTGGGAAGCTTAAACTCATAACTTTGCTAGACACTAAAAAATCATGAATTTAATCAAGACACTGGGTTTACTGCTTATTACAACAATTTGTAACACGCTAGCCCCCCTTTTTGTCCTGTGACTGCAGAGGTGTAAGCTGGTCACTTCACCTTGAAAGGTCCCTTAGAATATATGTTAACTACTTATGTTAAATAATCTGTTCCACCTTGTATTTAGCTGTGACATTCCGAGTACCTTTCCCAGACCTGAAGATGACCTCTGTGGTGCTCGAAAGTGTGTGTCTTTCACCAACAGAAGCTGGTCCAATAAAAGATATTACCTCACCCACCTTATCTTGCTAACAAAAATATGCAGTCTGGCAGCTTTTGTTAGTTTTAGTCAGGCTTTCATTTCTTTTAATTTCACACTGATTGGGAATGTCTGCTGTGTGCAATGTGGGAACTGAACTGCTTGAACTACATTTTGTCGCCTAGGGAGCCAATACCAAGCTGAGTGCTCACAACCAGCCTCAGAGACATTCTGCTCATTTCTATACCCACCTGTGCAGCGACATTCAAGCTGATTGGGTTGCACGAATGTAAATGAGAGGGACACTGGCCCATTTAGTCTTTTTCTGGGGTATGCTTTGACCTTGGAGTAAGAGATGCTCCAAGCATTACTCCCCGAACAGCAAGATGGAATAGCTAAATACTTATGTAAGCACAAGTACTCAAAGGCGTGAGGTTCTGCCTGATCACAATGCCCACAGAAAGCTCTGCTCCAGCATTCACATCCAACACTGACATTTGCAAATGGGAGTACTTTAGTGCGGCTGGGAGACTGGGTTTCCTCAACTATTTTTATAAACAGGAAAATCATCAGGAACAAGTTAACCTGGTATTGATTGTTAATGAAGTTTTCATTTCTCAAGGAGATAAAACAGGTTGTCTGCCCGAAAGCATGTCTGTGAACTGTTTTTGTCTGACTAAAAGTGAGCCTACATGACCACTACTGCTCCCTGTGATAGGAACATCATCCCTATGCATGTGTCTTACCTGTTATGGCCTTGGAACCCTGGAGTAATATTTCAAGATTAAGATTTTAGTTCATCTTTACCAAACCAAATCCTCTGGGACCAGTCTAGCAGCTAGGCCTCAGCACAAGCCTGTCCCAGACAGATTTCTCTAATCCAGTCTGTCAGTCTCATTTCTCTGGCCACAGAGTGGCTTTCCCTTCAGTTGGCTGCCTAAACCAGACATGACAGGGCTTCAGTGAAACACCAATGAAGTCCCAAACATTTAATGAGCTGATTGTCCTCATGCATTTGGGGCTGGTCCTTTACCTTTTTTGATCTTCTCATGGAAGTTAATGGCATCCACTGAAGCTGTGACAATGTTGGTCTTACAATGACGAGCAGCTACAATTCCAGCTACTTCATCCATTAACTTCATAGTAACACCTGTAAGGGGAGAATTGCAGATTAGTGATCAAACTGAATATAGGGTAACTTTCCTAAACTCAAGGTTCTTCTGAAAAACAACAATAAAATACACTTCAAAGAGGGCAAACTGTAAATGAAGAGCTGGCGACTGCTATGTTTCCCTGCACTCTGAACTAGCATTCATTCTAACCCCATTCTGCAGGAAGCTAAAGTCAGAGTAGGGAGAGTCTCTCTGGGAACAAGAAGGGCAGCAGACAGTCCTAATCTCCGTTGAGAGGTCAGAAATGGCTGACCAGGGTTTGGTTTTAAATAAGGAAGATGTGAGCAATATAAAAGTTTAGTTAGTGAAATTTCTAGAGTGTCCTCCAAAGAGACCAACATGCATTTGGTTTTGGGAATATACATGCTAGAATCTCTGCACAGTTTATTAAGAAACTGCTGTACCAACTAGACACTTAACTGAAGTAACAGAATGGCATGGCCCCTTGCCAAAGGCACTTATAATTTAAGTGTAGACACGATGCAATGTGTATAGTTGACAAACCATAGAAAGGATGGATTAACAAGGAATCAGGGTTACAGGGATACTCCACCCCCCCCCACACACACACACCCAGCCAACCAGCCTGAAGGAACAGGTGCATGATGATATTTAATGGATCTAAAGAAAGAAGGATTCCGTTTATAGATGTTTATTACCAACCCTTTTATTGCAGGCATCTCCCAAGACATGAGCGTTCAAGAGGGATTCAAATGAAAGGAAGGTAATGACTGTGGACCAGCTCAGAAAGGGCATGCCATACTCACTGCAGACCACTTAGACTTCATTACTAAGCAGTTCAAGCTTTAAGGTCTCATGAGGCATGGTTGTACACTGCTCCCTGGCTATCAGAAATCTACTATCATGTGAAGAACACATTCTTTATTGCCTCTCAAGGGCTGAAGGATTGTTCATTACACTAGTGTAAAAACAAGAGAAGGAACTGTTTTAGTCTGTCTATTCAACGTTTAACCATCACAGACACCTTATTACATATCCTATTAGCCTGACAAAAAGGCTTATAACAACAGAGTGTGTGACTGAAAAGTGCAGAGATGCAAAGACGACCCTGCCTTGCTAATGGATTATAGTTTATTTTATTAATTCAATTTATGTCAAAAGTGAACTGCATGGCTCCATTCTGTGTTGATAAAGGCATGATACCACCCAGCTTCTCTAAGAACCACCCCTACGTATGCACACACTGGGGATATTCAGCAGCAAACTGGTCTGTGCTGGAATATGCTGCAAGGACATATCGTCTTTGACTCTTATGTTGCAGATTTCATAGCCGTCAGTTGCTAACGCTACTGGAACTGTTTTGTTAAAAGCAGCACTGAGGCAACGCATCCTGAAATATATTTAGCACAATCTTCAAAAGTCACCTGCACTTCACCTCCAAAGCTCTTACTTCCACTATCCCCAGTGGAGGTGAAAATGAAACAAGCAGCCTGCTGTTTATCTGCAAGTTGGGCAATTTATGCATTTTACTTAATGCTTTCTCACAATCGGATGACAGAGATTCATGACCCAGCTGTACTGCAAAGAACAGGCAGAGAAAATTTTCAAGTAATTCAAGCTGAACCTTAGAGTCACTGCAGGCAGAATAAACCATGTAAACTAAATAACAGTCAAGAAAATGGACTAGTAAGCATGGATGATCTTTGTCTAAGGCATTTTGTGAGAGTTAACATTGTGCTATGTGGCAGTGTGCTCATTTTCAGATAAAACTACAAAGTAATTGGAAGTTTTAAGGGGGTGACCTTTTTGCCAGAGACCAATGACATGGCGACATACAGCAACGGTCATGGCTGTGCTCTGGTTTGGACACTGGCACACTCCTATCTTCCTACTCTGAGGACAGAGGATATGGAATGACTTGTATTAGGGTGGGAACCCTGATCTCATTGTGCTAAACTCTGTACAAACACCTACAGAGACATCCTGCCCTGAAGAGCTTGTTATATTACAATTAAACAATATAGGATAGGCTGGAACCATAGCTAGCAATGCACAACTGTCTCTTTAGACAGTTGTGCATTGCTAGCTATGGTTCCAGCCTATAGACTCTAAAGTGCAGTTTGAAAGTGAACTGTTTGAAGGAGTTCAGCTGAACTCCTGTTTTCTGCTGTCTAACATGTATTACAAACAGGGGAAAAAGATATCAGCTCAGCTCCAGGACATCCCTTACTTCCTGAAGATGCTGTCTGCTCTGCAACTACCTACAGTCTTTCCAGATGCTGGTGCTTAAAATAATTGTTCCACCAAAATTCCATTCCTGCTCATTTAATTCCATCAAGAATATCTCTTCCATCCACTCCAAAAGCTTTTCAGACACACCGGCCCAGGAAAGGCCTAACAGCATTTCCACTAAAAAGAGGATTGGCACTGGTAGCTGAGACACCTGCACATTGAAGGAGCTACAGAACCAAGCTCTGGGACACCCTCTCACTCAAGTATCTTGTATAAGGATATTTTCTCCCCCATCCGTGGGACCCTACAAAGCAGGAGACCATCACTTCTCTTTTTGTATCTGTACAACAATACAATCCCATCATAACCACACAGAGCAACCAGAAGAGACTTCTGTTCTAAATAGCAGCACTTATGAATGCCTTATATTAGCCTCCTTAAATAGGAGGCATTTGCCATATTCCAGTATATTTATCTGGAACAACTGGCTTTTCTATGGCCACACACACAGTTATTGTGTGGGTATATAAAGCGTATTATAGATATACCCATACATAGTGCTCAAGAGGTTTGGAAAGAATACATATTTTTAATCATCATTACTGGAGTCCATGTACCTAAGTTTCTTGTATGTCCACTACAAGCGTCAGGAATCTGCACGGTCAATTTTGTGCTTCTCCTTGATGAGGAACTGATGAGAAGTAGGACGTTTACAAGACTGAAGAGTACAAACAACTTTTTTTTCCCCCTCTTGGAAAGTGTACAGATGAATGCAAGCAGCAAGTTTTCAGCTGCCTGGCATGCATGTCCCAAAGCGATACACACACAAGTACATTTTCATTTTGCTTCCGCAAAAGTAGATTTAGCAAGCAGAGGTAAGCAGTGCTCCACAGCACACACCACACCTCGTGGGATAAGGTTTGATCAGCCTGAAGCTATGCCTTTTCCTCTTGTGAATTCACATAGGTTTTAAAAATTCTTGGAACCAGACACTGGTAATACCAGAGATAAAAGGGCTTATACCTTCTGTGATCAAAGACAAAGTACCCATGGGAGGGACTATACAAGAGGAAGCATTCAAGTAAACTCTAAGTAGTGCACAAAAGCAGCATTTTCGTCATATGCAAAGACCCTCTGTTATACATTTTCACAACAAAAACTACACAGAGAACGTTTGGACTGCAAGAAAGGAGCCAAGCACAGAGCCAGTCAGTTGAAATCCCCCAATACTCCAATACAAAGGATCCCATTAAGGTTATATCACAACGGCACCATGTTGGGTTTAGGTCTTGGAGATTTATGCCTCAGCTTTAATTTTCCTGGCTTTTGAGGGTTTCCTCTGAAAAACTGGCCCTTTAATGTAACATCTGTTAATTTCTTGATTTGAAAGTAAATTTTTTTTAATCATTTACCTTTACATGAAGCATGTCATTAAATTTAAGTATTTAAGCAGAGTTCGTATTATAACTGTGGAGTTACACTGGGTAATTACAACATGCAATGATGGCATAAAGAACCCTATGAAACTTCATGACAATATTGCAACCCACACATGAAGTAGAGAAAAACGCTCACGTGCATCAAACCCCACTAGCCACCATTGCCTGGTCCAAACAACTTGCAGAGTCTGAGCAGAGACTAGTTCATTTGACTTTATTAGACAGAAAAAAATCCTCTACATTAAGAGAATATTACAGTGGCAAAATTAAGCACTCCAAAGTTAGGAAGTGCCGGAATTAAGGGTGCTTGGGCAGCTATTCAGTATTTTGTTTTATCCTCATTATTCAGTGTGTGCATGCCTCTTTTTATTGCAGAGTATTCAAGCCCTGCCCTGAAATTGGAATCCTCAGTTTCCTCATGGGCGTTTGTTATGGCACTCATCACTAGAGTATCTGAGTTCTTCACAAATACTTTCACAATGCCCTGGTGAGGGTGTCTTGTGTGTGGGGGCGGGAGGGTATTATTCTCATTTTACAGATGGGGAATTGAGGCTCAGGGAAAACGAGGTTAAAAATTTACAAATTTTGGGTGCCTAATTTGAGATAGCTAAGGACCTGATTTTTCAGAGCACTTAGCATTATATAGCATTTATATATATGAGTGAGCATCATCCCCCTGAGCCCTTAATGAGGCAGGGTCCTGTGGAAATAATAGTATGTGATAATGTAATTAAGGAGTGTAGCATAATGAATATGCACAAGGGGGACAAATTAAGGTTGCACAGGCAACCTTAATTCTTGCATCTCCTAAGGTTTGAGTACTTGACTGCAAACAATACTGTTCTAAGTTTTTGTATATGATTTCCTGGATTTTTAAAAAAGCAAACTGAAAAAAAAAAATTCCTTCATGTGGAATCATGCTGACATCCACATGGGCCATCAGCAGGGTTGGAACCTTTAGAGCCACTGCACAGACCTCTGCCACTTGAACTGAGTAACTAAAAGCAGTAGTAGGCTGTCACCCTCTTTGTATACCAGCACTGTTGGGGGATGAGACACTGCCATTGGGTCAGTGGCATACCGAGGGTCTCCAAGCCTACATTTGCAACCCACCTCAGACCTCATGCCCCTCCCCCCCATGCAGAACAGGAGGGGTCCTGGCGCTGCCCCCCAACTGCCCTGGGGAGAGAGAGTCTGCACCTGCGGGCCAAGCTTGATCCCTCCCTACACCCTCCTCTCAAACCAGTTCAGTCTTTTCCCCAGCCCCTTGTGCCAGTCCTATTCTCCTTTCCTACCCAGTCCCAGTCCTTCACTCCCAGCTCCTGGTCCAGTCTCTCTCTCTCTCCTCTGCTGCTTGAATCCAACACTTCTTCCACAGGCTCCTCATCCACACTGTTTCAGTATCCCCCCAACCCCATCCCCAGTTCCTCCCTTCCAGCTCCTTGTTTCAGTCTCATTGCCCAGCTAGTCCCAATTCTCCCCTGACTTACAGGAGGACATTCAACCTGGATGGCACACAGGGCATGCAAAATTTCAGCCCAAACAGCTAAACTTTGCCAAAAAGTTATAAGCAACTGAAAACAGGGTCTTATAATGGAAGGCGTCAAGCAACTTTAACAGGCAGTAGTACCAGTCCCTCCTACACTAAAAACCTGCTAATGGAAAAACTGTTGCTACTCTAACTGTACTATCAATGCAGCAGTTAAGACATTTCCTACAACCCACTTTCCACAGATTAAGGCATTCAAGGCATGTTCCCCTTCTTTTGAGAAATTAGCAATAAAGTAATATTGAAGTCAGACCACGCATTCTACAGAGCTGTCTGGTGAAGGAAACTCATCTTCATATAAGCAAGCTGTTTCATACAGGCAGCATTTATCAGACCCTACTGTATATAAGATGTTATAAATAGCCTAAAGATTCACTAATACAAGGAAAAAGGCTGCCAAGTACAGTTTATTAAATATATCATTGTATTCCATGGAGATTTAGCCCTGCTTGGCCTAAAGCAGAGCACATCGTACTTTCCACTGACAGAATATCTAACTGTTACTAAAAATATCACAGCAGTACAAGCATGCTAGAACAGCGACATCCTTTCCAGCTCCTTTTACTACTTTAAAGAACAGGATGTTAGCGATAAAGTTATAAAATTTCATTTTTTCTTTATACAAGAGATTTTCTACCAAATATGGACAGCTCAGGGAACAACAGATGTTTAATACCATTATTTTCCCACCTCAGTATCTGCAAGCTTCTCAGGCTGATAAACAATATCAATGCATGTTCCTGACAGCACTGTGTGGATCTTCAACAAAGTGGAGTGCAGATGTGTTTGTGACATTCCTTTTCAAATCAGAGAAATTCATAAGAGAACCTGTGCATGGCTTTGTAAGTGTAACATTTAGTATCTCTGATTAAGCACTAAGCCAACATTATGAGAGAAGACCAGAATTTACATACATAATTGCCGCTGCTACGTGAGCTATAAGTGTGCATACAGATGTAGATCTTTTAATCGGTTTTTCTATTTTGTTAAGCACAATTGTAGAGTGCTTTGAGATCATAAAAGATGGAAGGTGATGGTTACATTCACACAAAGCCCCACGTGAATTCCACATATTGATCTAATGAGCAGTCCAGGACAAAGATTTCCTCCCAAGGGCAATATTCTTCTGCCCCTAAATCTCTCTGCACTTTGGATTATGGCAGCAGAAACCAAACGTTTAATTATTTCCCCCCACATGCAAAAGAAAAAGTAGAGTTCATATTGGGGCCTTCAGGCACTACCATAAAAAAGCAAATGCAAAACAGAGGCAATTTCACCAATGTCAAAGGGAAGCTATGGGACCGCAGCAACTCTGCAAATTAGGCTAAGTCATTAGATGCTCATGTGTGGATTTGGGAGCCTAATTTTATACACCCAAATTTGGAAAAAGGTTTCAGCCTAAAGTTTATTAATGAACTCTATACCACCAAGAGCATTTGGCTGCTGGCTTGATAAAACTTCCACTGCAGGCAAAACAGAAGAACACTAGGAAATAAAATGAAGATGTTCTGTGTACTTCAAATTATAAGTGCGTAATTCTCTGATGCAGTACTACTGTAATTTGTGCTACATAAATACCTACTATAGATACAATATATATAAATAAAATCATATACACAGACAACTATCCTTTTCTACAAGCCAAATCCAGAAAGGTACTTGCTACTTGCATCTCAAACTTCTCTGAATTTGGCCCAGACTGGGAGAGCTCTCATTTTAGGTCCAAATTCAATTACATTCTCCAGACCCACTGTTCTTATTACTATCAAACCTAGTTAGGGCAAAAAATGCCACATCAAGAAACTGAGGCTTACAGAAAATATTTATTTTAATAAAACAATCCCTCATTATTTTTCAGAGGTCTGGATCTTTGGCTTGTGCTGCACCCTTTGTTAGCACCATAACAATAAGCTGAGGGGTGTAGGCTGGATATTACTTATACTTTTGTCCACTGCAGTTATTGATATGGACCTTTTTACATTTTATTTGGGAATACCGCTATTTACTGTCCCTTTCTGTACACACCTGTTTCCAGGTTCAAACAGTAAATCCTTGCCATTTTCTTCTTCTTTCTCAGACAATGGATGCTGCCAACTAAGGGAACATTACTTCAGCAAATTATAGTAATTTCATGTTCTGTATTTATAACCTGAGATTTGCAATTTAAAAGATAACAAAATTGTAGGATTTACATTTTGAGAAATGTGTCACTTCCCCCCCCCCCCCACCCCACATTAAAAAAAAGCAGTCACGCTTGGTCTAAAGGTGAATCCAAACATCTGGTATTGCAGATATTTTTTAACATAACATTTAACTGCCTGTCGATCTTAAAAAGTTTTGACAGCATGTTGACTATCTTTGAAAACATTGTTAAAAATAGAGCCTTAAAAAAAAAAAAAAAAAAAACTTTACAAAGACACCTGATGTATGACTAGGTCATGTTTTTCTACAAACAGGAGCTACTGGAGTGTTCTGAATTCACGAAGGATGACGAACCTTGATTTACCAACAAAGCAAAGAAAATCTTCCCCTTTTAGCTATCAAAAGTTGGGTAATATACAAATTAGGAAGAGTGTCACTTTATTATAGCAGTGCCTAGTAATTCCAGTCATGGGCCTAGACCCCTTACTGCCAGGTGCCGTACAGATAGCTTACAGTCTGATGTCAGATAAGGAGATAGCACAGATTCATGGAGTGGGAGAGAATGAGGTAACAGTGAACAGAGCTTAGTGGGGAGGAGTCTCGGCTCAGCACTCACCCAAACAATGCCAGATGGGAGTGATTTGGAGGCATTACGACAGAGGCAGGTTTAAAGGAGGACAAATATCTAACATTAAGCACTATAAAACTGAACAATATGACTGGGCAGAGGAGAGGATTTCAATTTATTTCATTCCATTTTTAATTAAGAGTTTTATTTAAATTAGCAGCCTGAGCCAAACCCCACTGAAGTCAACAGGAACATTCCTGTTCACGTCAAAGGGGGCTGGATGGGGCCCTAAAGTAGGGAACAGCACAAGAAACCAAAATACATGTCCCTGATTCTAACACTACACACCAAAATGACTTCAGATTAATTTAAGACAGCCTATGTGCCCTTTAGGCAGAGATGACATGGAAAATTCCCATTAAGCTTTTAACAGGTGAGTTAAATAAGCCTCTTTAAAGTGGGGGTAAAAATTTATTTTTATATACAAATATATGTTGTACTTTTTAATCTATAAGAAGCCTTTTACTAGCATTCTCACTGCTTGCCTTAAATGGAAAATATTGCAGCATGTTTGTACTAGTATTTTACAATTAGGAGCCTCTTTGTACTTCTCTATAAAAGGCTAAGTGGTACCTGTGTCCCCCAGTTAGCAAGCTGAAGATTCCTACTGCTAGAGAGAGGCCACCCAACCAAACAAACCCCTTGCCACCACAAGGCTAAATGGAATGTTAGATCGGCTTAAGCAAAATGCCAGCTTGTAATTGGTTATAGTGATACAGCAACTGTACACTTGGGAGATTATTTTACCTTTCTTTAGTAATAGATCATGATGGTCAGAGTTGAACTAAACCTGACCCACCTCTACAGATGCCATCTGATCCTGCTTTAAGTACATCATACTTCCTGTCACTATGCACAGCATTACTGCCATTTGCTGTACATGATATTCACTGTGCATCCTGTCAACCTACATTTAAGGGAGATGAGGGGAAAAACTTTGCTGGATTTTCTTTAAGCCCAAAATAATCAGGAGAACATATTGATTTAGGAATCGAAGAGCTGCCAAGCATTCACAGAGCTTTGGGCAGGAAAGCTTTTTGTTGGGAAAGAACGGAGAATTGATGCACTTTTTACTTTCAGGAGCGACTAAAGTTCTGTCTTCAGGAATGCTTCCCACTCATCCATAAAATGTACTAGAACTCAGCACATCTGGAATTAAACAACAAGCCAAAGAGGAAGGCCTCAATCAAGCTGCAAGGACATTCAACGTGTGTCTAATTAAAATGGCTAATGAGGAGTCAAAGCCCAACAAGTACTTAACATGAAAGCTTTGGGAAACAGGTGGCCCAGAGACAATATATTTGCCTGAAGTGTTAGCTGTTAAACAGAAGATAGTGTCAAGAACGGATTACACATCACGCTATTCAAGAAGAGTCTCCAGCACCAGAGGAGACAAATGACAAACTCAGCACGTGCAGCCACTGAAGAGGACTATTAAGGAAATATGGTTGAAATAAGCAACTGGCTGTGTGGCTGAGACTGTCTGCCACCTGACAGCGGTCCATGGCAAGTGTGTAATGGTAGTCTGAACTGAGTTGGACAGGTGTCCATGTGCCACAAAAACCACCATCACAACTGTCACCAGAGGTGGGTTTTGTATTCAGGCTCTCCTAGTGTAATTTCCAAGGATGAACAAAGGTGTCACTCTGTTAGGATGCAGGCAAACAGCTGTAGAGCTATCTTGTACATTGGAGTTCCACAATCATGAATTTGCTCCATTCCAAACCGTTTAAATTCTCTGCCACAGAAACACCAATGTTGTGTGTATAGCAGCAACACATGCCCCAGTTGTGGCAGAAACAGATACTCCCCCATCCCAAATTCCGGCTCTCATCTAACTAAACTCCTTGATCAGTCAGAACAGGCTCATTTCCACAGCAAAGGATTGTTCTGGAGAGAGAGAGATAACAGTTTGGTACAGATTTGCTCCGAAAGACACAGTAGCCATTATTGCTCGCCTGTCAGAGACAAATGAAATCACATTAACCCTGATTTAGAAGAGGGCTTTAAATGCAGCATCCCATTACTCTTCAGCTAAAGCCAATTAATCACACCCCCAAAGGGCCCATCAAATCCCTTGTTCATATCACAACAGCTTCTTACGAGGAACCAGCTATACACAGAAGTCTCAGTCAGTGCCTGTGTGCAAGCAGTTCTGTGTAAAATGGCCTGGGCAATGGTGATACCGACACTTGCAGGGCAACAATGGTTGCACATCAGACACAGAAGTACTGTGGTCCAGAGCCAAGCTGTGTGACTTAGTGACTTCCCATAAACAGTGTAAATGCTTTAACACCCAAACCCTTCTGTCCAGCCCTCTTCAACCCCATCAAGGTTGGGGAAAAGTCTGCACTATAAGATTGGACCTTCATTCCATATATGTCTACATTAGGGTAGCTCCATGAGGAAGTGACTGTCTTCCTCTATAGCGCACAGCACTCAGCATACTGGACTAACAAAGAAAGGGGCTGCAGACACTGCATTTTTGTACCTGACAGCCTTATTCTGTCCCTAATCACCATCAGCCTGCTCTCTTTTAACTCTAGTAAGGAAGCTGCACCTGCTAGAGCCAGCCTTTCCTCCCTTTGATTTTGAAATAGAAAGTGGACACTGAGATGGTCTGGCCAGAGTCTCAGCTACTCCCTCTATACACCTGGAATGTCTTAAGTGCTCAGAATTCACAGCCAGCTTCTTCCAGGTGCTGGTAGAGAGAGCAGGAGCCTTTTCCTGTCTGAAGGGAGCTAGATGGGCTTTATGCAAAAATTTCTCCTCATGAGAAGAGCTCCAAACACCATTAAGAGGCAGCATTCAGGAAGGAATCTGCCTCTGCTCTCAGTCCCAGGATTAGTGATGGACTAGTTAAGTCTCTCCCATCTCCAACTCCTCCCCTTTGGCCAAAGGAAGGCTATTTCCTACAGTATAACCCTCCAGTGTGATGGCTCTAGTTAGACCAGTAAAGCAGTTAAAAGTCAAAGTGGCCCTGCTTCCTGGTAGTGACACAAGCCCACTACTGGATTTTCAAACTTGCTTAAGAAGCAGGTAGAACCCTTAGTTGCTGAGAAAGTATTTGAAAAGCAAGGTGGGATTTGCCATCAATGTTACTGATTGGAATCTTCTTTGCTAGTCTCCAATATTCTTTACAAAGCACCACTGACGTTATTCAAGGCTAATGCTCTGCAGGTCAGATTTTGCCACCACTCTCCAGGAATAATCCCACTGAAGGCAAGTGGGACAATGCATAGAGCAGAGCATTACGCACTCTAACAAGGATGGCAGAATTAGGCCCCAAGTTTGGCTCTTTACAGGGCTACTTTTCCTCCAGCTGGATACATGCAACCCATTAATATTAAAGTTACCCACAAGCAACAGCTCCTGTGAGGGCTGAAAGGGAGATCAACATTGGTAACAAGTCTGGGAGACAAATACCAAAAGCAACTAGACTAACAGTCCTCACCTTGTCCCAAGTTTAACACTTGAAACTAAAGCCACTGTGCAGGGCTGTAAACTCAAAGAAGCCTGGCAGCCTACAAGTTATGCCTACCCTATTAGAATCAGTGGGACACAAAGCTGCTCCTCTGGGAGCACCCCCTTTGCTTTCTTCACTTCCCACCCTAAGAGAGATGAGCATGCAGCAAGCTCCCTGTGGATAAAGCCAATCCACAGTGCTCATGTCCGCCTGGGAGGTAGGGTCATCTGGCCAGCATGCATTTTTCCCCTTCAGATGCCCAAATTGAATAAGCTGTCGGCACTGAGTTCAGTCACTATTGGCAGACCCTGTGCTGCACAGTCATAAGGATGTCCCCAAACCATTCCACCAAGCACAGCTGAAATAACGGTTATAGCATTGGTGGCAACAGGGGAACAGAGGTAAGAGGTGGCCAAGCTATGTTAGATCCTAGAGCAAACAGCCACATGACAAAACAGGACTTTTAAAGGGGGATCCTGACCAGCCTTACAACACACTGTATTGCTTTCACTTACACGCCAACATAGTCATTTTGTAAGAAGTGCTCCTGTTCCTCAGACAGTTTTAATTACAGTCCCAGACAGCAGAGGAATGCTTGGTAATGACATGGTTGCTATGGTAACTACTCATGTCATTACTGACTCACCTGCTGAAGATCAAAAAAGGAAAATATATTGTATTAAGGAAATATCTCAAGAATGGAATTACCACCACTGCTCTCCAAGATCTGCCTACTGCTCTGATTATTTCCACTTTCACTTACGCAACTGCAGTTGCGCTGAAGAAATCAAGGTTCAATGTTAGTGACTCCATGAGAGCTCTACAAGCATTAACCACTCCAACACAGCATTAGCCTGATCAACTGCAGACCTTAAATGGCTAACCCCAACTCTGCCATCCCATGCATAGTACAGCAATATTGCCAACCCCAAGTTTTCAAAAGGGCCATGATGCAGACCTCCCCTCTTCCTCCCTCCTCCCCCCAAACGATATTAGCTTAAAAAGATTTAATTTTTAAATGAATTTTAAATTTTCATTTGCCTTCTGTTTTCAGCCTTTAGGGCTTGCTTAGGTCACACTTTGAAGCTTTTCTCTGTAGTTATGAGTGCAAGAAATGTACATTTCTAAAATGAAAGCTGAGCTCCATCAGCAACAGCTCATTTCACCACCAACTCCAGCTGATCGTGCAGCAAGGGGTTATTTCCTAGCGGGGTGATTAATGTTGTTCCAAGCTCCCAGCTGCTCGCTGAATGTACAGCTTTATATGCATTCTCAAACAAGTCTCCCCATTCACAGCCTAGCGGTGCAATAAAGCGCCCCCCCCCCACCCACACACACTCCTGCCTATGTATAGTTTGTTGCTACCCAATCTGACTTCAGAAAGTACAGAAAAAAAGCTGTCTGTTCCATGCTCTAGGTCCCTTGTGCAGGCTTTTCTGAGGGTGTCCATTATCTAACCCATGAACTTCTTGGCCATGAAGTACAAGGCATAGGGCCGTGGTAAAGAGGCAATTGCTATGGAGAGGAGAATCAGCAGCGGGCAAGTGAAGGAATCGTTCTACTGAAGAAGCCAACATGAGAGGAGGGAAGCAGCACTGCCTGCTTTCAGTTAGGAAATGAGTGGGAATCCTGGGCTCTCTTCTGAATTTAGTTTACTCCTTTGAACCCTCAGAGCCCACCAACAGCCTGCCAGCACAGCTCAGCAGTTCAGAAACCAGACGAAGACAAAGGGATAGGTCAGACTGAGTGCAGAGCAGACAAACCCTTGATTTCAAAATCTCCACTCTCACCATGGCAGAGATTGGAACAGAAATTCATCAGAGGGAAGTTTCCAATTAACGTTACTTGGGACCCAAATTCTTGATGACCAAGTGAAGTGAGATCCAACACTCAACTCAAAGACATTTCTGTTTGCCTATCTGTAATGCGATAACTTTTCAATACCGTATGTGATCAATTCCTGAATATCAGGTAATGTTCTAGGCATCAATAGGAAGGACCCTGTTGATTCTGGTGACAATTGAAGAAGCTAGATTTTCATAGTTCCCATTTGGTCCTGCAGTCGGAGCATTGGGAAAAAGAATTCAGCCAGTCCCCACTCATTCCTCAAATATGTTCGCACACTTCAGTTCCATTGGTTGAAATGAGTCAGCAACTGAAACTGCAGGTCAGGACTGAGGTGCTTTGGCAGCCACTGGGGGACAGGGATTCAGGACTGGAATAGCAAGGGTTGCTTCAGAGTAAGAGTATATTGGTTGAGAAGAAGTAAGGCTGAAAATCTGCGGGATATCTCCCTTCATGCTATGATTGGCTTAAGCAAGATCATTGACCTTTGCCCAGAGCAAACGTTAGCACTGTTGCATACCCAAAAGAAATCAGAACAAAGTGTGGTGTTAGTTTTCACTGCATTAGAAGTGTATGGAGATGTCTGACAGACAAAGGTTGAGTTGGGGGGGAAGAAGGGGAAGCATTCATTACTGCTTCTCACAAACAGGAAAAGCCATTTCAAAACTCACTTTAATAAGCTCAGGAAAAATGCCTTCATTTCAGATGTATTTATTGAATAAGATCAGCAGCTGAAGACATCTGATTTGCTTCTGCATTTTCAAAACAAGTGAGTCAGTAAAGTTTCAAACGAACTTTCTTAAAGCAAACACTTGTAGGTACAGATTAATGCTAGAGGTTGCATTGAACCTTGTTTAAAACAGTACATTGAACATCACATTTTCACAGCAGATATCACTCCACAGCTTTGGTGGGATTTTTCCAGGACCCTGTGACTTACATGGGGTTTTAAATAGAACATGGTGCTGTGTTTGCTGCAGCATCTGTTGCTTTATGCCAATTAACCCTCACAGCTGCTAATTATACCTTGATTTCTAGTGATATCCCAGTTATATTTTTGTTTAGACGAGGAGCAGGAAACTGGATACATTTAACTGTACGATTCTATTGAAATTGCAGGTGCTAGAAAAAAAAGGCTTTCATTCCACACATTCTGGAATTAGACTGTGCGCATCTTCACAAAGCGCCATCACCAACATCATTCTGCCTGGAATGGTTCTTTACTCCTGTAACACTTCCGTTCCCTGATTGTTCATTCTGGATCTTGTCATGAGAGCAATGAATTGGGCATGATTACATCTGTATCCTGGAGAAAGTAGTGCCATCAAGTTTGCTTTCTTTACTAACAGGTTGGATTTAAATCTGTAAACTCAAAAGTAAGGATGTTGCTTTCTCCTCCTCCAATTCATCCAAACAGTTTTATTCTCTCTTTCTTTGTGTTAAGCCAGATTAGTTTTAAGATTGAGTGGTGTGCCCGTAACCAAACTCCACTCTAATTTATTTCCTGTCAGTTATCATATTCTCTTCTACATGAGAGACACCAAAAGTTTCACTATTAACTATTCACATCTATTTAATGTTGAGGTCTGGCTGCATTTGAGGTCTGCTGAATGCTAGAGCTAGATGTTAGTCACTTAACTTTTGTGTATGCCATCTATATAGATGGCATTTACATTTTAGATCTACAACATTGGCAGTACTAAGTCTGGTTAAGACATGACTGTATAGAACTTTTGTTAGAGGCACCAGACTGTTTCTCCCTTGGTGTATACTTCCATTGCCAGGAGCCAGAACCACTATAAATTAATATGCTGTAGTTTATATGTAGAGATTTCCAATGGACAGGCATTGCTGATGACAGTGAAGACGGATCTTATTTGCAGTTAAAAGGTATGCCTAAACCTTTGTTTCCCCACTTTTAGTGCATCTAACAAAGGAAAACAATTCTTAAAGTGGTAGAATAATCAAGTCAAAAGACCAGCTTCTTTCATCTTGCAGTAACTTTTCAATCAGGGTTTGTCTAAATAAGATTCTTAGTTAGCAATGATTAACAAAAGATTATGACATCAGTAGAAAAACAACCAGAACTGGGTGAAATAAAAGCAGCTATTCTGTTAATGAACTGGAAACACAATCTAACTTCCATTTTCAGTCAACTGCCAAAAGAAACTTTTTGGAATGTTTGATTCAACATGATTTGATCAAGTATGGGGGCTAAAAAGCTTTACCCATTATAAAAAAAATGTACACTCTGTTTAAGAGCTGTACAACAGATACTGCCTGGGGATTAGGAAGCTGACACGTGGCAGGGAGATTGCCCTATGAGAATTACAGTGACAGTACTGTAGTTTTGACTTGACTAAAGTTATGACATGTAGAATCCTATTATCGCATATGCAAAGTTTGTTTGGGTTATTTTTATGATCACTCTAAACTCAGCTAAGGCTACACCCTGCATGCCCGACTAATTTAGGAGCAGATTAAAATGCAGTGGGAAGATACATAATAAATGAGGCTAAGGACTTCTCCCTTTCTTCAGTGGGGCTATGCCCCGAATCTCTAGGACTGGTTGCAGTGGCTGGGACAGGAGGAAGCCACCTGGTTCCCCAAATTAGGGTGAGGTCATGTGGACATTGTATTTGTATAACATCTTAGTAAACAGAGGCTAGCTAAATATTCCCAAACACCTTTAACACTTCACAAACAGCAACTCTGTACTGCTTCCATATAGATAAAAGGGCATGGCCTTCTAAGAAAGCATTTATTGAATTACTGCTCCACTGAATGTCTGGTTCATTTTGTTTGAGATTCCTTTGTAGATAAATGTGAACATTCCACCATTCCATTATCCTGCGACCACAGCTCTGTTTATGGAGTCTCAATACTTCTGCGCTCATGCTCTGTTCTCTGCTATATTAGATGACTGTGCTTAGTGTTATTCGGCACAGCTTATGAAGCGTACACACAACACCCTAAAACAGAAGTAATGGTGCATTGTGAAGCTGCTGCTAAACAGATTCCAAATACCAGTTGAAAAGGGATCATGGGTCAGTAGAGGCCTTTTGCATCAATTGACAAAGATGTTGCAATTTATAAGAAGTTGACAATTTAGCATCTAAACATTCCTTCCTCACCTGAATGTGAATTAACAGGCACTTGAATGTTATTGATCCATCCAGAATACCAACTGTAGTGGCTCATGAAGATAAACATCGCATTAGTGAGTAAGTTTCACGCATCCGTACATTAAAATGACACTCATTTTGGCATGGAAATGACATTATAAAGCTATTGACTGAAGTGAGCAGAATTCCAGAGAATAAGGTGCAAGAGTGGGTAAGGTAGGTAGAAAGTGTTAGGCAACAGCATCTAAGGCAACAGGGTCACCATTTAGGGAATTTTATTGCAGTTAAAGTCACTAAAACTGAAGTAGTAGGAAAATCAGAGCTGGAAAAGCAGTTCCCTTCAATACAAATGAAGTATTTAACAGTACAGGCATTAACTAATCCAATTCCTACAGATGTACACACCACACAAATATATTCAACAGTGTAACAATCTGAGTATATTCGTTTACAACCGCCGCACCACTGTGGATATGCAATATACCCCTGCTTGGGAAACACTTGCAGAGCTGGTATCACACATGCTTACAAGCCTAACTACTGGTGTAGATGGAAATGTAGACACTTCTCAAACAATTCTCAACATAACCTAATCTAATCTGATCTCAGTGACTCACTTTGCATTTTCACACTGCGTACACAATGCCTAGCATGAGCTCTGGGGCCACAAAAGAGACTCCTGTGCTACAAATAAAAAGTATATCTTTCCACTTCCCTTCTTCTGTAAGAGCCCCTAAAGGTACGTCTACAGAGTTGAAGGCAACGAGCCTCCCAGCCTAGATCAACAGACCTGGCCTTGTGGGGCTCGCACCAGTGCTGTGAAGCTGGGCTTGGGCTGCAGCTCGGATCAGAAGCTGAGGGAACTTGAGCTAAAAGCTTGGGCTACTGCTTCAAAGCGCAGCTTCCTGATGGTTTTAGAGCGCTAGCACAAGCCCTGCAAAGCCAAGGCTGCTGAGCCAGGCTGGGAGGCTTGCTGCCACAGGCTGAATAAACACACCCTAAATCAGAGGGTGATTTCATTACCTTGTGTATTAAGAGCTTTTAAAATGTATTGTACTTGAATTCTTGCTAAACGCTGGCCTGGGGGTTGAGTTCAACAGGCACACATCACATTTTGATGCAACAGGGATAGAACCAGAGCTACTCACCTCCATGTACAAATCCATGTAGAGTGCAGTCTGATGGGCCCACCAGATGAATCAGGCTGGACTGGCTATAGCCTACAGTGTACGGCTCTATGAAAAGAAAAAACCACAGTCACACCTACTATAAGGATTCAGACTAATCACAATTCTTTCCTGATTACAACTACGTATAAGAATGCCATTATGAGCCAAAAAGCAGACTTTCAGCTCACCTTACCCAGGACAAAAACCTCTGTGCTATTTTAATTAAAAAATCGTGATGTACATTTGGAGTCAGCAAGTCTTTAAGAGGAGGAAAGACTATAAGGTTCATTGTGGTCAAACTACACATCTTTCTTATAACTACAAACGTGGCTTTATTTTTAGTCAACAAGATCTTCAAACCAAACTACAATTTGAAGAGAAACATCAGTAGTTTGAAAGTCATTCCTATTCTAATTTGGCAATTGCATCCTCAGCTGAACCGCCTTAGCCAAAGCAGTCACGGATCTAGTCCACTCTCGCCACCCGCTGCCTTCCACTATGCCCCTGCCCTTAGCCGAGCCTCTACCGCCCTTGCTAGTCCAAACTACTTCTCGAAACCTTGTCCAGATTTAAACTGATCAAAGGCCTGGAAAATGGCTTCCATGGCCAAACCCAGTGTAAAGGGTTATCTGAGCCACAGATCAACTTAGATATTCCTAAAAATCAGAGTTTGTGGGAAAGAGCAAGAGATGGGAGATGATCACACACAGATTTTCAAATTCTTAAGGATGGCTAACTGCCTAAATGTGGAAGCACAATTATAGCATGTAGAACCAGCAGATTAATGATCTTTAGCCAAATGATGCCTGTTAAGTCTAGTCTTTAGGGTTTTTTAACCTAGAAAAGTATGAGAACGGTTTTACAGTTGCATTTCTTGACTTGCATGCTTACCCGTGCCATTAACATTGTATTAACTCTAAAATTATATATGATGGTACAAAATAACGTTTGGTAATCCCTGTGAAGCAGAGCACTCCAAGTTAATGAAGTAAATGGAGCAGCATATTTTCTTTGCTGAGTGTTAGAATTTCAGAATCTCAGCATACCAAGAGCTGCAACAAACTGCTAATTCAAAGAACTAACCACCGTTATATTCCATACCTATATGGACACATAGATGAGGAAGACCTAAGTAATGAAGAAAGCCTGCCTTTGAACATAAAATGAAAGATGAAAAAAGTGCAAATTAAAGGTGACTGAAGTTAGATGCAATGATATTAGCAAGCACCAGGTTTATCTGAGAGATGAGCTACTTTTATTTCATACTAAAAGAACAGTTATCTGTTTAAAGGACTTGTTTCAGTTAGAGTATTAGAGGTTCTTAGAGATCAGTGGGCAAACTGACACTGTCAGATACGTATGGGTTGAACTCCGAAGTCAGACTCATCTTCTGTACATTTCCCCCTTCCTCCCAAAAACCACGTATAGCTGTCTAATCCATCAGTGCATGCGTGGACCCAGTTTTCATCCCAGTCTGAACACTTTCTATTTTGGTACCCACTTGTAACTGCAGGTGCAACTAGTGTCTGACCTGATTACTGGCGTTTCACATGCAGGGGCATTTAAATGTCTAAGGGAAAGGTTTTGCCCAAATATGCTGTCTGAGAAAACTGCTTTTAAAAGCCTCTCTTGTGTTCAGTGAAATGTGTTAGTGCAAACTTTGGCACACACTTAGAAAAAAATACATCTGACAGACAATTACTTGCCATTATTGCCCTCAAAGGGAAACTCAATAACCCAAGTAACAGTAGAACAAATAGCATTTAAACCTCTCTCCTTAATGTGTCTTTGCCAACTGCATGCACACAACACAGCATCAATTATCTGAAATAGCCTTACCTTTAGTCTGTCTATCTGAGAGGCAAGAAGAGTAAAGAAAAAAGGTATATAAGCTTCCATTATCTATGTACCATCTGTAGCTCCGTAGAGTCAGTGTGCACTGTGAAATTAGAGAATTCTACCTTCATGGGCTCTAACCGTAAGGGAAGTTAGTGTTTGTTACAGACAGACACTTTAGGGGAGGCTCCAAAGAATAACGTTTATCCACAGAAGACTTACTGTACAGCAGATGGGCAGCCTTTTCCAGGCCACCCCAATCTGGAGAAAATGCCCACGAGTAGGAAGACAAGTCAGTCAGCCTTCATGCCCATTCAGTTCTACAGCTGTTTAAATTCAGGATATCCTTCAGTGTCAATTGTGATGGTGATGTCTAATGTAGATACTTGTCCATTCACCTCAACATACACTTTTTGAAAGTGATGTTGATATCAGTGTCCGAGTGGGTGGCTGCCCATCCTGTACTTCCCACCACTGCCAGGCAAGACAGTAGTTGTGGGGACAGAGGGCAGAAAACCTGGACATGCCAAACTTCCCCTTCACCTCCAAGCACTGACAGTTACAATTTAGCATTCATGTTTTCAGAGCAGTTGTGTGCACAGACAGCTGTGGTGCGAACATTCACACTTATTAAAAAGTTAAGTTTTCCTGATCTTTAATGAGGAAAGCTCGTCACTGCTGTAAAAATTAACAAGCCATTTCATCTTCACCTTGGTATAGAGATGTGGCGTAGCAAAGGAAACTGATTATAAAACCTACCAGGCTCCGGAACGAAACCAAAGGAACCCAGTTGCCCCTTGTGATTTGTTGCTAGGCAACTACTGTCCAAATGCCTAAAACCTTGCACTGTTCTGAAATTTTTAAAGGTCATTAAAATTAACGTGTAGAAAAAGAAATCCTCCCTTCAAAATGACCAAAAATAGTTTGCATGTCATCTCTTTCATAACTCCACCTCTGAGGGACTCGAGTTTACTTGGTCAAATGCTCCAGCAGCTTTTCAAAGTATATTTCAAATCTCACAGCATTACTTTAGAGTCGAGACTCCCAGCCAGACACACTTGAACAAAGCCAGAATTGTCTCTTCTGATCCACAGATGCACACTCTTGGATTGCACATGCTATGCCATGTGAGGGCTATAAATAGCTGAGCACAGCAGCTCAGCTTCTGAACTTCCAGCCTCAAACCCAGCTGCTCCCTGAAGACAAACATGGCAGACAGAGGGGCAGTCTCTGAAGAAGCAAACTCAGGAGGCCTCAGGCTACAGGTAAGTAACCTAGTTTTGTCCACTATTAGTGTTCCCACCTGGAGACCAGTTGTCGTGGAGACAGGAAATCACTGCCCTTTCACGAGGGGCAGGCGCACTCCTACCCCAAGGGCATAGAGAGAACTTGGTTTCTGATTACACAAGACATGAGTCCAAAGAAAGTTCTCTCACTGACAATAGAGACAAGAATTCCAGGAGGAGAATATGTTGTGCGGCTTCCTTAAAACGAGATATTCCACAGGGGAAGCGGTACTTGGCCAGGAATGAGGAGGAAAACAAGCAGCTCTCATAAAGTACTCTAACAATACAGCACAGGGGAAGCCTTTTAGAACTGCATGAGAAGTCACCTGAGCGGTAAAAAAAAATTAAGAAAAAAAAATCCGCCATGGAGCCCAAAGCTAGTTAGTGAGCACAGTATTCCTGAACCAAAGGGGCAGTCAGCATAACAACATCCCTCATGGAACGTCAGAGGGAATTTACCAGGTAAAGTTCTCACACAGAAGTATTCCAAAAGCTCTTTTATGATTTCCCAGACACCTTTCCAACTCCAACCAAGAGCATTTGGTCACAGACCAAGGACCTTCAGCAGTGGTTAGCGGAGTCCAGAAGTTTTGCTATTAAATGGCATAAGATGGTTTCTTCAGCAAGTGCATACAGAGGGAAACCTGATTCTCCCACAACAGGTGAGTAAGATGCATAAGTGAGTGAGGCTATTCAACAATGCTATCGTAACACTCAACAATCTGATTCAGATTGACATTAATGGTTTCGGTAGAAAAACTAACTCTGGGTATTGCAAGTCTCACAATTTTATCATGACTAGCAATTCTGGGGTGTTTTTCCACCACCTATCTTATGAAAACATGACAACAGGCACCAACTCACAAATATTCACCGTGGCCACCATCGCCCATTAACATCAATGGGGTTGAAGCCAGCAAGATGGCTGCCGTTCCCCATAGTCCATCCGCACATCAGAGTAGTGATGCTGCCGCCCCCCGCCCACTGTTTTCAAGGATGCAGAAGACCTGACCACAGGCAGAACAGCTGCCACCGTATGGTCCAGGTGGCGTGAGAGGACAGGCTGAGGAGCAGCAGAGACACTGAAAGGTGAATGGGGGAAGCAGATGACATGGGGGGCTGACGGGGTGCAGAGGACTGATGGCGTGGGAGATGGAGGGGAGGGATACAGTTCCCCCAGCTTGGTGGTAGCCGCAGGAAAAAGGGGATTCCCTCTGAAGCGTTGCCAACTCCCAGGAAGTGATCACAAATCACAGGCTTTTGGCACCTGGAAGAGGAGCTGTTGCAGTGCTATAAGAAGCTCCTCACATCCCACAGGTTTCAGGGATGGGCATAAGAGCAGAACTCTGTATGAGGGCCTTGGGGCTGAGGACACAGATCTGTCCTGCCCACAGAGAGGGCCTGGGGCAGCAGGAGGCATGGGAGGGGGGCACTCAGGGAAATGGAGCTGCAGGGACACAGGCCGAGAAGTCCCTGGACAGCATGAGGTAGAGATGTGGCTGCGAGTAATAAGAGGTGGATGTCCGTTCCCCCATCTCTGGGATGAGGAGAGGGGTAAGTGAAGTCTTCATCTGAGCAGCAGAGGAATAGAGGAGAGAGTTAAATGTCAAGACAATTTAAAAAAAAACCTGCTGTTTTTTAGTCTGATTATTTTGGTCTAATATCATGATTTTTGATAGGCTAACACATGAATTTTGATCTCTTGAGTTTGGCAATACTGTATCTTGACAATATCCAGGAAAAGATCATCACACCCTAATCTAAACAGCCTTTAAAAAGCAGGGGTGTTGGTCAAGGATGAGCAAGGAACCATCCTTAAAAGGTCAGAATATGCAAGGAATAGAACTAGTCATCTTGCTTGCCAGGTAGTGTGTCAGAACATAATCTAAACAGTATGGGGGTATCAAAACAAGGCTGAAAATTCAAAAGAAACATAGGTCCCCATCAGTGAAGTACAAGTCTTCACCACAGTCCAAACTCAGGGTGTTATAAGAACTTACACTACAATTTTTTTAACTGGCTGTTTCAGTTTCTTCCTCCGAGTCCTATGTTACCAGCACCACAGAGATGAAAGCCTCATTCTGACTCAGGTTCTCAGCCTGGAGGCTGCAAACAAGTTTTGGGGGTTCCAACTGCCCTCTTTCCTTTTAGGCAAATGGGAGTGGGGCCCAAAAAAGTCTTGGTTGTAAAATGGAGTCATGGTATGGACAAGGTGGAGAACTCGGTTTTTGGTGCACTGAATAATCACAAAGAAAGTACAGGAGCTTGCTCTACCAAGTTAACATTCTGTCTTACCCTCCTATTTTGGAAGCATGGTTTAAGGAGAGTATGAAGAATTTTGCAAGCAAAATAAAGATTTCTTACAGAATCACCACTCTGGCTGACTGCCTTACCTGGGTTGATGACAGGGAAGATGATGTCTCCATTTCTCTGTTTAGTTACCAGTCGTTCCAGCTTTTGTTCTTCGTAGCGTTTTTTTCCTTCCTCCTCCAGCTCTTTCAATGCATACTGAAGGAAAAGAACACACATGGGTCACACAGTATATTGCTTGGCTAAAAGGAAAGTTACACACCTGTGAAAAGGCCAAGCAATGTGACTGGGGATTCATACTTGGACTATGCTGTTAGATGAACACGTACTGCCCTCATTGCTCTGCAAGATGCTGCAAGACTCCATGGTTGCACAAGTTATCACATAAAACCAAATTCTGCCCAATGACTATTAGTGCAGGGCCAAAGCACTAAGCTGGTTTGGGGGGAGGGGAGGAGGAGGGAAGAGAGCATGGATAACGTGCACAGTCAGTCACTGCCCCTTCTTTGCCTGAGTCTAGTGTTTATCAGTCACTTCCTTGCTGCCAGGCCTTCCTGCCCTTGGAGCTCTAACAGGTGGGAAGATTCAGTAGCCTTTCATGCAGCCTGTCACTTTAGTTCTCAGCCCCCTAAGGCCATGCACATCTTGTTCACAAAACTCATTCACTCCTGGATGTACGTATATGGTTAGTTTTCAGAAACGATTTCAGATCCATTTCTTTGCTTCATTTAGGTGGCATAAAACTTTGCTACTCTTTCTAAAGACAAAGGCAACTAAAAAGGAAGCCACAGCCAGTGTGCCTCTAGATGGACCACAACAGTTCATAAGTTATGTTAGCATACTGTGTACAAAGTAATGCAGCTGTTTCATTATTGTAACACAACACCTTTGACTGAATCAACAACCTCTACGTATTACTGAAGTAACATCAGCAGATCTTATACACACCTTGTAGGCATTCTAACAAATGTTGTTCAAAACTTCTCTCAGTGGCACAGCTATAACCAGTGAGACAAGTGGACCTTGCAGGAATCATTCACTGATATGATGAAATTCTGAAGTACTTGGTGCTGACAATTTTATTTCAAAGTTGATAGAGAATAAGTTTTAATTATAGACCTGCCAAGTAGAGTTACTTCCAACTCTTTCCAAAGTGTTTAAGGTACAGAACAAATAGTTATCCATTTCAAACAGCAAAGCATCTCCCTAAAATACCTCAAGCTATAGTCCAGCATTTTCCTCACAGCATCTTTTTTTTTTCCACCCCCCAGAACGAGAGCTAGAAAATCAGTCTCTGAATGGACAGAACTAGAAGCACTTTCAAAAGCCATTACATGGAAGAGGCATCAGTAAACAGGCCCTGTTTGTGCCTCTCACACAATGCAATTTTAAAAGCACTGATAATGGGCTCAGACCTGTACAAGATGAAATTAAACAGTTCTTTCCTTAGGGAGCTTACAGTCCCTAAAGAGACAGGTGCATAGCCGCCAGGACACAGAAGGAGAGGGGAGAAATATATTAAAAACCACACACACACACACACACACACACACACACACACGCTTCAGAGTAGAGAGGTATGTTTACATAGGTGAAAGGGGAAATTTTAACAAGCTTCTCCCATTACAATTGCAACGAGAAATAAGCCACCTTGTTTTGCAAGCTTTACCCATTCTGCACTGGTGAGGCAGAACAAACTGCAACATCCACTAGTTTAAAAGGAAGAGAAATGCTCTAATGGAATTGAGACTGAAAGCAACATAGGACATAACTACCAACCAGAAATTTAGGGGTGACTTTCTAATAACGACACTATTTCCAACACACTCTCTTTACTACCGCAAAGGAGTGGCAGCCTGCTACGCACTCTTTCATTTTGAACATTTAATTATCAAATCTAAACCCTGAAATAGTTTCTCAGTCTCTCATTTGGTAGGTTCCCATTCACTGATTGCACCAAGCCATCCATGTGCTTCTGAAATCTATATTCCACAGGAGAGCGTTCTGGAGAGGGGCTTAAACTTGGTCTACCTCCTGGAAAAACTGCTGACCTACACATAAACATAACAGCTGTCCTTTCTGGGTGAAGTAAGAATGTTTCACTGTCAGTTTGCTAGAGACGGATTACCCCTGCAGGAGACAATGCCCTATCAAGAGGTGAATTAATACTGAAAGGGACAGTTGCTCCAAGCTAATTACACATTGTTGATCAGAGACTTGAATGAGAATGTGAAAGCTGCCCTCTTTCAGGTGCTGTTCCTCTGCTTGGAAAGCTCTGGCTCTAGATGGCAGGGCTGGAGCCATACAAAGTTTCTTGTATATAGCTCCAGATGTCAAAGGAAGAAAAACTGGCAAATCCTTTGAGTATAAGGAAGCTGGTGTGTGGGTTACTCCTCATGTGGTCTTCTCTCCCCAGAGAAGAACCAGCACGTCACTTCTGAGAGTGCTCAAGATGAAGCCTCATTCACACTGCTGGCTATTCCTTTGAAGTACATTCTCCCAACTGCCTGATAGCATCATCTCAGAGGACTAGGTCCTGGAGGAAAAAAAGGCTGTTGGAAGGTCTTCTCCCTGAATAGTTTTTCCATCCCTTCAAAGCAGACATTTGAGATTCTCTCTTAGGCTTTGCCTGCAATCCAGATTGTCCCCAACCTAAACCACTATGCCTACCTACACAAGGGCAAGCCAGGCTTTCTAAGGAGAGTCAGAGGAAGTAGCTGCTGCCATTGTCTAAAGAATTTTTTCTGCATATGCTCATCCTGCTTTGGACTAGTGTGCCAGGATGCCTTGTTTTTAGAAATATAAGAGGTAAATGCTGGGTCAAATCCTGCTTGGCTATACCCACTCAAAATGTGGAGAAACTCCTCTGGCGTTAGAGACCCATTGGAATTAACTGGATTTACATCACTGCAACTGACTAGAATGTGGCCTACTCTAGCATTGTCTAGAAAAACCCTCATTCACTCAGAGCCTACCACTGTGGAGGAGCCTTCCTGATCTGACTAAATTGTCCCTAGCAGCTCCTAGTTACAGCAAATCTACTCCTTTGTCAGCCGTGACCACCTGCTTCTGGCATGTATGTGGAGGCAAAATGTGTGAACATGGACTACTATTGACTGTTGTAAACAAAAGGTATCTGGCTGTGTACAGATAAAGGAATGCACGGTACCTGTCCTGGGGTGAATGTCAGCTGTTTAAGCTAGACTATTTAAATTTATATTCTTCAATCAAGATTTTGTGGGTTGGTTTAGGATTTAAAAGCTGAAAATGGCTTTTGTAAGGGAATTCCTATGCCTTTATAAGAAGAAAATGGCATTTCAATGTTCTAGAATGAAGAGTTGTGTTTGCGTGGGAATACTGGCCCAAGACGTAGTTTCTTATTCACTTGAAAGTTTGAAGGATACTAAGCAATGACATCTGTTAACTACATCGCCCTGACACAGGAGTGATGGTTTGCTTGACTATTCACACAGTATTTTGGGATGACAAAACTCCCTCCATTGAGACTTTCTGCACATGACCAGCAGCTGGGCAAATTGGAACTTCACTAGCAGTATAGTCAATCACTCTTTGTGATGAGAAGGAATAGAATCAGCAGCTATAGTTCATAGGGTGCAAGCTGGGAGCTCATCACAGCCATTTCAAAACAGAGTTGCCTGCCCCAGGTCTCCATGTGGGCAAAGTCCTATTAAACTAAAACGGTTTCCTTTTACAGCCAACCACACAAGGGGACAAGTGCTTCCCTGCTTTCTGTGTGGCTCTCAATGCCAGGTGTAGCAAACACTGCAGCATAGCTGCTGTGCTCCTCCACATGCTGTACAGAAAAGCTAGGTGGAGTGCCATGGCATTACAGTGGCAAGCAGAAATGTCCCTGCATCACACATCTGGACCTTCTGACACGTATCTGAAAAGGTAAGATTCTGACCATTTCAAGGTTAACAAGTCTAGCTCTGCTCATTCACAGCTTCAGCAACCAGCAGCATTGCTGCTAATTCAGCTACTAAGAACAAGTCCCCAGAAGGAATATACGTATGTATTTTTAAAGAACCATCTCCTCCCACTGTACATTATTCTTCCCAACAATGCAGAAATATTAGTTAAATCTTATAATTCCTGGTTATTACCCCCAGCAAAACAGATTAGCAATGGGAAAAAGCTATCTGCCCGTTCCCCATAAGAAGCTAGTACAGTAACTATACTTCACTAACTCCATTGTAATTAGCTTCATTCCAACACTCTTTTTATAAGATTATAGTTGGGTTCCAAGGCTAAACCCATAATAAAGTCAAACTTTTCTTCCCCTTCACCATTTTAATAAGCTGTTGCTCAGGAGTTATTGAATTCTCTCCCCATGGAATAATTGAATGATGCTTTTAAAAGCCACACAGGCCAAATTATTATTTGCTTGAAGATTGGAGGGGGGGGAAGGGGTAGTAGTAAGATTAGAGGATACATTGAATATTAGATCTGTTGTCCTCGTCCTAACAGTTTTCTTCCCAAGGTTCTGCTTCCCCAACTGAGCTCAGCAAAACTGCTTTTAATCAGTGCATGAACTTCCTTTCAGCTAAATCATATTTCCTCATGACAGTGTCCTATAAAACAAGAAGCCAGAGACAGTTCACAGGAGGGCTGCAGAATGGTCTTATTAGGTGTTCTCTGCTTGGGGGTGCTGGAGAAACATTGTGAGGACTCCAAAGAGGGGTGCAACCATTTAGCACAGTGTTCTATTTGAACTAGCTTTGCAAATTTCTTTAAAAAAAAAAAAAAAAAAAAAACAGTTCTCAGCTCCCTAAAGGTAGCTGTCCTCTCACAGAACAGTGACATTTGCCATTCCCAGTATGTAAGAAAGCCCCTGCAAGTCTTTTATGATGTATAAATAGTGATTTAATAGTAAGAAGTGTTTAACATTTAAACGGTGTTCAGACAGGGAAATTCTTCCCATTGTGAAGCCAGCAGGAAACTGGTGCCCAGTCTCAGACATTTGTCTCCAATGCTGCCAATATCAGGACATTACTTTTTCGTGTCAGAGGATAGGGCCAAATAGTGGTGGGTGGAACTAGAGTATCATAAGAACCAGATTAGAAACTTACTAGTGAAACTTGACATTCTACCTAACTGAGTAGATTAGTGAAGAAATGATTTGCCTAATGCCTGCGTTGCCATTTTGGCAGTAGCACATCCACTGTCAGGTCAGTATCAGACACATCAATGGCTTTCACTGGAGATGTTAGTACAATATATTAACTCAATTAAAACCACGATACCTGCCAGTTCATTCAGGCCCCAGAGGCCTAGCTATAAAGAACTCAATTAAGTTTGGATGGTGTAATTACTAGACCTCATTTATTACCTAAATGAAGCATCAATCCCCTTGTTTAAAAGTGGTTTTAAATTGTTAGTTGGGCTCTGACCATCATTCTTGCCACAGGTGATAGTTTCATGACCAAATTTAAGACTCCAAACTAAGAAAGGAATCTTTCCATGGATTTTCTTTGTACACTAAAGTTTCTGTATAGCATATGCTGTTCATGAAAACAAATTAAGACTGATCATCTTACAGGGTTTCAAAAACCCAAGACTGAGCTTGACAAACTGCATGAAGATCACAGGAGGAGTAGGTTTTTAAGTCCTTTCAAACAGGGTAAGAGGAGAAGATGTTTGGGAAATTGACTCTGTAGTCCTTAGAACTCTGGAAGTAAAATATCAGATAAATTTATTCATATTTGGAGGCAGAAAGGAAGAGATTTGTTAGGTGTAAGAGCAATGGCTTGACAGGAAAAATGCTGGAATCAAAGCTCTGTGCTCTAGCAAGTTGTTTCTATTTGGTCCAGTTAAAATGAATATGAATCCTCTTTCCTGGCAGATGAAATAATTTTTCACCAACATATTGGCAGGGAAAACCTCAAGGACTCAAGAGTTCCTGGAAGAAGACACATCTGAGTAAAGGGAGACAAGATGCTACCTGAAGTCTGAAGCAAACAACTGCTGAGAGTAAAGAACAAAAAAAAAAAAAAAAAAAAAAAAAAAATCTTGTTTCAATTCACTATCACTGGAACCTTCCTCTAACACATACAGAGAAAAATCTTGACGGTGAAGCATACCAGAGGGAGCATCTCATTAACAGGATTAACTGTCACCAATGATTATTTTGGCAGGGCCAATGGAGGAGTTTTGTTGGTGTTCAGAATTCCCTTAAGAGTCTATTAAGCAATGAATGAGTTTATGTTCAGGGGCCTGACATTGCCAAGAGGGAATATCATTTGAAAGTAAAATTATGCAACAAAACATTAGTTATATGACACCGTGTGTGAGCAGGATTCATTAGAGACTGGAAGGGGAGAGGTCTCGCACTGTCAGAAAGCAAAATGTAAGAAGAGTAACACAAAAGAAAGGTCACTTCACACACAAAAATAAGTGGATTACTATATGTAATATTCACCAGTGAATTGTAAAGACTTCCACCAATCTTACAGTCCCATAAATCTCACCTTTGAGGTATCCTGCAATTTCACTAGACAGCTACACCTGTTTCCCACATCTTTTCTTTGGTCTCATCTTCCAGTTCTCTTCTTACTATTCCTAACCTTTAAGAACCTACCTAAATTCCTCACCAAGAGCCTGATCCAATTCCCACTGAATTCCACAGACTCAAGCAGGCATTGATCAGGCCTCAAGTCATAATACTGAACAAACCAAGTCAACGCTGTAGTGCAGAAGAGCTGGGGAGAGGTGGGAAACCTTCCTGAAAACCTGTAGCTCCAGAGAACCCAGGTATTTCAAACCTGATATTTTGGTCACTCAATCATATATCCGCTTGGTTTTTTATTTATTTTACGCCAGAAGGGATTGCTACGGGGCCAACCGAAAGCTATATTTTTTACTTCCTTATCCTTAAGGATTTCACACACTGACACCAAAATACAGACTCCTTTTTCATCCCCGCACTTCAACTACTTGGAAGCCAAAGACTGTAGTCTTCTATAGTCATTTGGTTGCTCTTCAAAGCAGAGCTGTTTCATCCAATAAGTTTAGCACCAGCCTTTTAGTGTACTGTACACAGGTATGGAGCCATTCTGATGTCTATGCATCTTGGTTGCTGTATCTAGTGAAAATGTAGCTCAAAAGTACAGTTTAAGGCCTCTAGGCATCTACAGATCCTTCTGGAAACAGCCAAAAAGAAAACTGCTTGAGTCCTGAAGAGCAGCATCCTCTCTTTCTATAAAGCCAAGTCTGTCAGCTCTCCTTAAAGGAAAAGGAAGAGATTTCACCAACTTAACTTATGCCTTGCTCTCTTGCATTAACTGGCAAAGTCCCACTTGACTATGGAGTTGGGAGGTTTGTTTTCTGTGCTGCAGTATTTCATAAGATCACTGCCACCTGCTTCAGTACAGTCAAAGTGAGGAGGATAGTTATATTAGTGAGAACATCTTTTCCTCAAGAAGGAATGGGGGAGAGAGAAGAAATACAAAACTGCCCACACCCATGAAATGGGACATCTGAATGGCAAAGCTAGTGTTACTCCCATGCTACACCTGATCCCACTGGCCTGGAGGTAGATATGTCAACTTCTCATTTAAAAAAACCCACAAATGTTAAGACACCAAAATAAAATACACTCTGCTCCAAATCTCTGCAGACGCAGGCAAAGTTCTTCTGAGTGTGAGGATTCTGAGCTAACGTGTATGTTGTTACCTGAATAGGAGGAACTTCAAGGACTTTGTCCACGTTCTTTAGAGAAAGAGGCACATACCACAGAGTCGCCCTATTAGTCACCCTCTTAGCACCTTAAAAAGAGTAAAAATAGTGTTAATAAAATACAGATAAATTGGAAATAAGTGAGACAATGAAACCTGTGTAGAATTTTAGGAGCAGAAATTCTGTACAGTGAAAGCTACGCTACTGAAGATCAGTAACAAAAGCAAGAAGCCCTGAGATATTAACCAACTTCCTGAAAATGCACTGATGAGACAGGAGAATTGCAAAGAGCTATACAAACCATTAATTAAGCCTCCCCAGGTGTAGGACCTTGCTCTAATTGACTATTTGGTATTCCCTACATAGCTTCATGCCTTCTCTTCCCCATGCTCATTGAATAGGTATACATAGGGACAGCATGGCTGAGGTCAGTGGGTCACCCCATGATCAGTGACTGCGCTTGGAGACTTCTCTGGACGCCACGTGCCAGCATCAGAGAGAAAGCCAAACAAAGGCAAAGAACCACCACCTTTTTGCTTGTGGTTTGTGAGTGTGGAACATTTGCTACAGACATTTTTGGTGCCTGTCATGTTTGAGCTGCATGCTAGCAAGCATTTGATCACCAAGGGACACCGTCATGGCTTAAGAGACTAAGCATCAGACTTCAATACAACATTAGCACATGCGGCATTCTGACCCCTCGTCAGTCTATTATGTCATAATGGGTCAGACTAAGGAATTTCAGGACTGTCAAAAATGCATGCAGCAACTGATGCATTAGACAAGAGATGGAGGGGAGGCTATCCTGCCAGCAATACTGCTTCAGGAATGCTTGAACCTCCCGCAGGAGCCCTCCAGACAGTCAGTTAGTGCTTTGTCCCTTAAATATATAAGCATAGCAAGCAGTTTGAGTGACAAGGGCCCTCTGACTCCAACATTACTGCTAAGTGGCACCTTGACCTGCTAGCAGGTCGACCTTTTTAAAAGCAAATTTAAATACTAATGATTGCTAGAAATAATTAGCTGAAACAGGCATCCAGTATAATGCAAAGGAGCTGGATTTTATCAAATGCTGGAGGACTCAGCTTCTGCTGGAGGTTTAGAATGCTTAGAATATGAACTGTACATGGGAACCAGAGAGATGGAAGATCATGGTTAGTGTTTAGAGCTCGGATTGGGAGTTGATGTGTTTAATGGTTATTTAAACAATTTCTAAACTTGGGCTTAAAATATCCTACCTTTGGGGAAGCATTTAAACACAATGCATACAGGTACAAGATTAGCTTGTGGAAGGATACAAAGAGCAGATGTGAAAGACCAGACTAGCTCTTGCTTTGCTCTTCAAAAAACCGGTCACCAGAGTCATGTTTTCAGTGCCAAATTATCTCTGACATTTAATTTTAAAACTCCAAATACTTTACTGAAAAGATGTATATAACAATAAAACATGGGATTTCTTCTGACAGCATTGTTGTGTCTAAATATTTCCAGAAGTCAAGCTGTCAGTGACTCCAATGACTTCAGGCCTGGAGACGAGCATCTACAGCGCACACAAACTATTCAGCCAACACAGAGTTGTTAGAGAAACGAGATCAGACAGCAATTCACTTCTGGTCTGGGCATTCAATCACATGCATTGGTCTGTTGTCAACACAGCCATTAACAAGCAAGCCAGGGAGGGTGGCTGATCATGGGCTGACAGAACTTTACATCTGAGAGATGAGGCCCCACTACTCTCGCCCTGCTGAGGTTGGCTGTGCCATCATCTCCTTCCAATGCAGAGAGGTTCCCAGCAGCAAGTTCTACATTTTATAAAATAAGAGTTTACATGGTGTGCCAGGCAAACTGCAGAGTAAAGCACATATTTAGAATCTGTAGCGTTGTGGGACCGTGCACCATCTCTTCTTCACAGTGGGGCAAGCACCAAATTGTAGATGGGGATTGCCAGGTGGGGAGTAAGCCTAACCAAGCTCAAGTGTCAATTTCTGCGCTAGAGTGAGGTTCTCATCTGTGTGAAATTGAAAGGGGCAAATGCCTATCTGCCAGCATCCGTATTGGTGCTGGGATTTTGGGACACTCGTCCCTGCTAGTGTGGCTAGCCCTCCTTCCACACCATGAAGGCAATGAGAAAATTTCAGTGGTGGGAGAGTTTAAACAAACTGCCCCACACAGATCTTTGTTATAAACCAAATAATTTTAGGCGTCCAAAAGTGACAGAGGACATTAGGCGGGAGCTGCTGAGTAAAACAGGAAGGAACATGCAATAGAACCTGGCAGTGAGGCAGTGTTCTAGGTGGACATTCTAAGCAAAGATGATCAGATTTCCAGGCACACCTTCTTCTTACTCTCCCTACAAAACATCTGACTTTCACCATAACAGTTGCTGCTGACTATTCTTTTAAGGCCTGCAATAAATAAGCCTGTCTCCCTGAGGTTGGTCTTGGAATAGTCTCCAGGCTACTTCTGACAAGTCAGTACTAGGTAGCTGCTCTCTAGTTCCATGCAAGGTACCTCCCTTTAAAAAGGATCAACAAGCAGCCCATAAAAGAGGGAACCCAGACTTCCCAGGGTCACTTTACAAGCCTTCCTCCAGGCCTATTTGAGCAACAGGAATCTTTCCATGTCTCTGCAGATCACACGAACCTGGCATCACCCACTGAGCAGATCTGTCATGGAAGTAGGCAACCCACACAAGAGCAAAATATGGGTACAAGAACCCACTGAGCTTGAACAGGTACTGCCGAATCATATTAGTTAAGGCAGACCTTGCCACGGCTCCATATGAACTTCCTGTCACTAACAGAAATGTTGCATTTAGTTACAATTCTGCATCATTTTTCAACTACAGGCAAATATGGAAAATATTTCTGCTCCACTTTGACAGAGTGGATCTGACAACACGCTTTTAGGAATAAGATTCACTGTTACACCCAATTAAAACCATCCTGACAAGATGGTTACCATGGCAACCACCTGAGCAGACCCTTTTCAGACTTCAGTGAACAATGTGCACTAAATTATGCAAAACAAGTTAATTACAATTTTTTCCATTCTTTAATAAAAATCATCAGAACTGTAATTCCCAAGGAGTATTTTAAGTCTTACGAGCTACACTTCTCCCCTCCAGTGCAATTCCCCCCAATCACATCCATGTACATTCAATATTTTGATATTTAATATTCATCAAATGAACAGTCTCTGCTGCAAAGCTAGCTGTGTTTGAGTGGGCATATACATTTATATTTAACTAGTAAAATGGAAATTCCTGGCATTGTTAATACTAGAGATTCTGTTACTCTGCATGATATTTATTAGCGGACACTCTGCCACATCTGCCCTGCTGCCATTAAAGTTAGTGAAACTCTTGCCATTAAGCTGCTGCTATTCTTTGGCAGAGCCTGTTTTTCCCTGGCAAGTGCTGCTGAGGAAGTTACTAGGATATTCAAAAGCTCCTCATTGGTGTCTGGTCCAGTGACCTGTTTTCACAGGTGCTGTCTATGGCCCCAGTACTCCTACATCAGCAGCAGCAGTTTCACAGGAGGGGCAGTGGCTGAGACTCTGCTGCTATGTGAAGGATTCTTTTATCGACTTGTGCTTCAAAGTGACAGACTCTATAGCTAGGTCTAAATCTAAAACAAGGGGGTTCAAATAAATCAGGGAGATAGATAGATGTGGCTTTCAAGGCTACTGCTCTGGATGCTAGAGACAAATGTTGAGGCAAAGTTGTTCCTCAATGTGATGCTCTTGTATGAATGAAGCCACTAGACACAAGCGTAGAATGTGTAACAGATTTAGCTAGATCTATAAACCTTGCTTTTGGATGAAAATCTCTGGGACAAGCAGGAAGAGACCTTTATTGGATAAAGGTAAGTCTCCTGTGACCCTGCACAAGGCTAGGGAAACTGACTATGTAGGGGTCCACAGTCTGACAGTATGCCACTGCAGGCAGAAGGGAAAGGAGCCAGCCATGAACTGGGTGATAGCGAGATGCTCAATAATGCTGCATCCCAAAAACAATCCATAGGTTAACATGTTAAGCTGGAGAGGAAAACAAACCATTAGTTTCTCTTTCATTGGTGGGACTGGGAGATTTACATAGATCTTAGGGGGGAGGAGGGTGTTGACATTAACGAAAGGTGTCAACTAACAATGTCTGCTCAGATTAGCTTCCCAACCTCCACACAGGCTCAGCTTCAGCCTTACTGCGCCAAGAGACAACAGAATACACAGACTATTACACAAACAAGATTTATTTTCATCTAGTTGCTACCTGTAAGCGCTGCAATTAGAATAAAGGAAATGTCTGCTTTGCTCAATAGTTAGATGATATCCTCAAGGCCTGTTACTCAGGCAGAACATTGCATCAGCCCCCACCAGCCTCAGCTCCAACATTAGAGTTTGTGTTCTCTGCAATTGCTCAAATTACTAGACTGAGCAGCAATTTGTTGGCAAAAAAATTGCTTAAAAATGTAAACAATTTGACAACCTTTTGATGCAGTTTTTAATTCTAGTCCTTTGCTTCTCTTAAAATCAAATGGGGTCAAATCTAATCTATTCATTTGTTATGAATAGTTTAGGCTGAATTGCAATTTACACTAGCTTCCCCATGCAAAACTGGGGATTTTAATATTTTTGTTGTTTAAAGCCATAAGATGATGAAACTTGAGGGCAAAACTTTTTTTTTTAAAGTCACATTTCGCTGACAAACTAGACTGACAATTTAAAGCAGCAAAGTCATTGTACCTAATTTCAAGTTTTACTTTACAGGATTTTTTTTAAACCCTTATAGGAGTATAATGTACATCTCTGAAAAAAATTCACTAGTATAACTATCCACCTGCTAGAGAAGTGTGGGGGCTGCAATTGACTAAGTCATGGTCTTAGGAAGAGGGGGTGGCTCAGAGACAGAGCTGGGGTGGATTAGTCAGCCACCAAAACTGTGGCAATGAACATGATCTTGTGCAGGCAAAAGGAAGGGATGAGAACAGGAAGATACTCCTTTCAAACCAGAGTTACTATGTCTAGCTAGAGGGGGAGTCCAGTCAGGATTGCAACAGTTGACAAGGAACTTTCCTTCTCCTTAGCCCTAAAATGGAATGGAGGAGTGGTCACCCCAATTGAGCCTTTTTGCTAGCACACACTCAAATTCACTCAGCACTGTTGCTATTTCAGCTCATGTATCCACTGGGGTTTGAACTGAGCTGTTGTCCATCGAGAACTGTACCAAGATCACCAGCATTTTAATGAGAAGGCCAGGAGACAGCAAGTTTTCAAAAAAGCTGCAGATAAGAGTTGGTTGTATCCGTGCCCAGCAGGCCAGCCAGAGCCTTCACATGGCCCTTTGGAGACAGTGTGCTGTCTTCCCTCCACATCACCCACTCCCATCCCACTAAGTCTGGGTCAGACCAGCACTAAGAGTTAGACTGCTACCAAGTCTAGCCTGAGCCATCAACACTTCATGTCAGGCCATTCAGAATCCCCAATTTACACGCATGAGTCAACCGTTTCCCAGGAAAGCATTTTCCTTGTAAACAAACTGTAGTATTAGACAAGATGCCAGGAGATTCAGCAAGGCTGAGCTCCCCTCTCCCAATCATCCCCCGTCAGGGCATGTCTTAAGGGTTTCAGCCTTCAACAAGAATTCTGGGGGACTGCAGTGAGTGTCACAATCAGAAGGCGGATAGTTTCATAGGTGATGTTAGAACTATCCAGTCCCAGTCAAATGCTGAGTGAGAAGGCAGAAATATGAAGATCAGCCACACAAGCTCTGTGCTGATTTTAATAGTTTTCCCCAGAAGTTGAGAATATGAAGGAGGAGTCTTTACCAGTCAGCTGGCACCAGGAGATTCTGACAATTGGGTTTGAAAGTTGTTTTATTCCTTCTGTATTCGTAAGAGACCATTAGGACTTTACCAGTGTACACTGGCACACTCCAGAGCACCGCATGTGTACAAATTGAATAGGCTTAATAAAAATCTTGGGGTCAATTATATAAGCCACTTTCTCAGTGTGTAAAAATGCCAATTTTGCAGCAACACTCGGCCAAAGATTCTGACAAAGGGAGTGTTGTGCCTGTGTCAAATGCAAACACCAGTTTAACAGAAACAAAAAAAAGCTTGTGCATGCTAAAGCAGCTACCACAACCTCATGCAGTTGCCATGTGGGAAGATGAAAATGAGTTACCATGGTTACTACTGCCTTGGAAGAGAATATTCAGCTCAAACCAGAGCCAAAAGTTCATCCTGCTAAGCTACAGACACTATCCTAATTAACTAAACCCTGATGCTACAGCAGTCTGCAGAACTAGCACTTCTAATGGATCAGAACAACTCTGCCTGCAAATGTAAGTCAACATACAGCAATTGTTCGAATTCCAAAGCCTTAAAAAAAAAACCATAAGTATTAGAGTCCCAGGACGTTAAGTGTATTAAAAAGAGGGAACATGGTACCTTCTCCAAACCTAATGCAGACAAAACATTCTGATGCAGATAGCAGATCAGATACCAGGGCAACTTTAGAAATGGTGAGAAATCTCACAGTTACTAACGCACACAGCATAGATTGCAATAATTTTCTCTTTTCCTGGCCATCCTTCCCCCCCCCATCACTATTAAAATTGAAAAGTGAATTTATATGGGGTATGCTGTCAACACTCAGAGTTCACTTTCTGTATCTAATTAGAACGAAGAGCACACCACAATGCTGGGCTGCTTGCTTCTAAAAGAGCGAGCATATTTTAAAGAAAATCATAGCACCACATTTAACTGCAATGAGAAAAAACAGTTGCAACTAGAGCCAAGTAGAGTTCTGACAATTTCAACAGCCCAGGAAGTGTGTATGATGTTCATATGCTTGGCTTAATCCTCGATGTGTACTTTGCTTCCCTAATAGTTACATAAAGACCAGTGCTATGTAAAGAGCATCTGACAATCCAACTACACTGAAATACTTTGAGCAAACTTGTCAGAGCTAAAGACAGACTTATAAGGCAGAGGAATCACCCCACATTTTGCCCCCAAAGCAAGTCAGGCAGGCTTAGAAAGATGAACAAGGAAAAATTCTTCTTCCACCAGCGAGGAGAAAGTTCTTAGGATGGGCCCACACCTTACTACCAGGAAAAAGAGAGCAAGAAACAGGTATTCAAACCTGAGAGATCACTACACCTGAAACATGCAAAAGGGAGAAGACAAAGAGGCACTCAACTTTTACAGCAAAAAAAAAAAAAAAAGGCTTTATTCAGAGTTAAGTGTTTCGTAAAGCACTACTCTCTTCCCACCCTGCTCTAGCTTGAACTCCCAAGCCAACTTCATCAGACATATTATTCTTCCCACATGGCTAGCACGTTCCTCCAGAGTAACTCACTGCAGAGCCCATTTGTACAATTAGAGACACAATATCATTCTCCTTACAATTGTACGACTACATATTCAGTTACTTCACAGCCCACACCTGGGTGGACACAAAACCCAAGAAGTTCTGACCTGTGCAGCACTCCTTTCTTCACAGACACTGTACTAAGTCCTAATTATCATGCAGAAGTATAATGCTGACATTAAAGCAGAACTACAACCCTCTCTTCCAGAGAGGGAAGGTGCGTGAAGTAACAGCTTTTATTGGACAACTTTTTCTGGCAAAAGAGAAGCTTTTGAGCTACACAGAGCTCTTCTTCAGATCTGGGCCAGGTCTAACCTGTGTCTCTAATATCCTAGGACCAATATGGTTACAACAAGACTGCAAACAACCCTGTCTTCTAGGCTTTTATTTATTCATCTGCGGTCTATATTCCTAGATTGTGTCAGCATGACTGAACTCAGAATGACAGAGGATGACCCTACAGCATGCTGCTACTGTCATCCTACATCCCAGTTCTTCCGCACCACTGAAGAGATGTTGGAGCCTTTCCCATGAAGATGTGAGCCAGAGAAACTTCATATTGGTTACAGAGCCTTTCCCATTGACTACACTAGCACAAGGACATAAAACTCATTCTGTCTTGGGGCTATTCTACTATTAGAATTGTTCATACCAAACATGCCTTTGTTAGCCCAATTACCTTCATTTGAGGGATTGAAGAGGTGATGGTAGAAGGTATCATTGGACAGCGACGTGTCTGGAACCTTGGAGAGTTCTACAGATGTGGTTAAGGTTCTAGCTATGCTATTGCTTATCATCATGTCACAACTAAGGCAGAGGATAACAACGTATTAACCAAATCTCCTGGTGTATATAGTGTGGGCAGGTCCTTATGAGAACCTTTTACATTCATTTCTATACCTTGCAAAAACATGACTGCGCGAGCCAAGGAGAGGGGGAAAGGAAGCAGTGAATGGAATATGGAGTTTGCCACAGACCCCTATGTAAATTGCTTCACATCCCATAAGAAGGGACAGATTTCACACTGGCCATTAGCAAAGGAAAAATCTTTCACTAAGGAAAAGTAAAGCACCCAGTGCCAGAGTGCTTGGAGCACTACGAAAGGAGAAAGAACTAGGTTTGTGTGATTCCTCCTCTCCTGGCAAACAGACTGAAGCGCTCAGAAAACCCTACCTGTCCAGTTCCCAGCAAGCCTCAGAACAGGACTTGTGGTGATGGCATGAAGGTTACACAGGTCCTAGCAAGAGTCTAAACAGGTGTCATCCAGAAACTCCAGATGAGTCAAAACTGTCCTTTCACTGCTAGCTGGACAAATTGGCCCAATAACCTGGAAATCAACTATGTAGCTATCATTCTACTGTCTCCAGGGAGAGAGAAATCAGAAGGCAGCTACTGCACAATGGCCCTCATCTCAGAAAGGGGAGTTCACCTTTCCCACAGAGCACCCAAGCACACAGTGCCACATGAGCCATCAGGCTAGACTTCTTCAGAGATGTTATACCTGTCAGAGAAAGGGAACTTAGCTGTTCATTACCGTCCAAGACCTTCCTTGCCAGGCCATTCAGCCATAGCCTGAGTCTCCAGATTCATTACCTAGGATCTCCATTCTCCAGGAATGTGAGCTGCCTGGGACTAGCATTTAGCATCTTACCCCAGTAACCAGAGTGCAGCAAGAAAAAGTTCATTCATACCACCTGAAGGTGACTGGTAAGTTACTACAGATTTATCGAAGAATACACTCCGAGACAGATAGAAAACCCACATAGCCATCCAGTATTCAGTAGCTGATTGGTGGACTGACAGAAGCAGCTGGGGAATGGCTATCATTTTTATTGACTTTCCAAATATGAAACTGGGAGAGGTTTTTCAGACTGTCCATAAATACAGAGCTTGAAGGAAATCAGGCTCATAGGGTCCATAAAGTAAGTGCAACTCTCCTGCCAATTAGGCTGCTTTGCTTTGGGGAAGTTCGTTCCCTGGGAGAACTTGAAGCAAACTGAACATGGTGGCATTTGGAATTACCTGTGAGGATGTTTTCAGACAGCACGTTGACTTGGACTTCTACTGAACGTTTGGAGGTGTAAGTGATTTCCGCACTGACATGAGCCACTTCACCAATGCACATGGGTGAGAGGAAGTCTGTACGCTCCACACGGGCCAGCGCAGCCACACAGCGCTCCTACAAATTGCAGACGAACCATGGTTAGACAGGGTAAAAGTGCATACACTCAACACCAGCTAGACCCAATGGCAGAGTAAGAGCTTGGAATCCCTTGATGAATGTTACCCTCTCTTCGAAAGGCAGAAGAAACGGTCACTCGATCTTCCCAACTCATCCTGGACAATTAGGACAACAAATAGGAGCTCTTTACAAAGTCCTGCTTCATCCCTGGTGCTGCAAAGGGCTTTCAGCACTTCCACAATGTAGCCTGATAACAGTATTGGAATTTGGAGTGGAGGTAAGAGACCCTCTGTTTAATTCAACCAGACTTCCCACAGACAGCCCCTTGAGAGGGACAGGGACTCCACCTCAACTCCAGGCCCTCATTTAATCTGATCTCCCAACATTATCTTGGCCCTGTCATAATTCCAACTCTTTAGAACACAGCCAGAAACTAAAATCCCTCCTGGTGAAGTCTTAGCAAATGAGATCTCAGTCCAGGAGAAATGTCTGATTTACATTAATCCTTTCTTTCATTAAGCAAACATACTGGGACACGACCAAACATATTTGTTTAGGTAGAGAGGTTGCTTTGTTTTGCTTTTTAATTCTACGCCAGAACTAGCTTTGAACTAAGATTTACAGTTAAACCATTGAGCTAGATTCTGAATTTGACAGTTGCTGAATTAAGAGATTAAATCATATTGGTGGACTCTGAACACAAAACTCAGATTTTGCTTTGCCACTGAGTTATCAATATTTCTTTCTATAAGAGAAAGAGCTAATGGTGGGAACAGGTGCCCCACAGTTAAATAACCATTGTATATACATTGGAAAGAGGCTGCCTGAAGCAATGTTTACCAGAGAAGGCCAGTGTAAATGCACTCACTCTTATTATTTGCACTGTGGTAGAACCTAGCAGGGGTTTTTCTGATTATAGAATATGTAAACAAAACAAGCCATGTAAATCAAGGTGTTTAGCAAGACAGAGGAACACATAGGCCTACCCCCAGCAAGTCAGCCAGGGGAACAGAGAAAAGTAATTTTGTTTTACTCTTCAGGATGTTTAAGATGCCACGATTTACACAAAAAGCCATTTGGCCAATACTGAGAGCCTTCCAGGAGTACACTCAGAGAGGATTGAATGCATTGCTTTGGTTTTGCTCAAAATGCCTCCTGTTCCATGAGCAAAGAAAGGGGCTGCAGCACCACCTGCTGGCAACTCAGTAAAGGAAGAGGATTTTGCCAGATTGACAAGATTTTGATTTTGCCAAACTCCAAGAAACGCCCTCTGATTGTGGGTGCTCAAATGGAGACAGTCATTTTTCAGAGCTGCTGAGCACCTGGAGATAAAGGCCCTAACTGTAATTGTGGAAGCTCAGCACCTCTAGGAGTAGATCCTTGTCTCAAAACGGATATCCTAAGATTAAGGCATCCAAAGTTAGTGGATGCTTTTGAAAGTCTGGATCTTAGCATTGTGAAACTAAACTATCTGAGTCAGCCCCTAGGGTTTAATAAGATATTACTAATTCCTATTGCCAAACTCCAAGACTGTTCTGCCCTCCAGTAGGCAGACCTCCATTCCTACACAGCAGTTCTGTCTGCACTTAAATTACCAGTGTATTTTGTATACAGCAGCATGGCTCCAAATGCAGGCCTCCAATCCCAGTGACAGAAAGATGTATGCCCCACTAGGTTCTGCCAGCATCTGTGTTAAACAGATTCAATTTTTGCCAGAACAGCCCCTCTTGTTAGTGCTGTATAACTAGGGCTTGGCAGAACTTTTTTGGGAGTAATTTTTTAATTTTTTTCAATTTAAATTTTTTTTCTCCCCCAGTTGCAGGAAATTAAGGGACGGGGGGAGGGTTGCCCAGAGCTGGGGTCAGGAAGTGCTCACAGCAGGGCTACAAAGGGTTCCCAACACTGACAACAGGGTACTCCATGTGTGGAGGGGCAGGTGTAACAGAGGATGCACTTGTGCTAATTGAAAAAGTTCATTGGTAGCATTGATTTCAGCGTGGCAACTGAAATCGACATTTCCCAACATCTATGAGTTTATAGCAAATCCTGCCAAACCTATGCATACCCAGTCTAAGCCAGTATTCAGAGTCACTCCGATTTCTTAGATTCTCCCCACGCACTGCTACAGCAGCCTGCTCTGGGCATGCCTGGTCAGCTGTCTGGACTGTGGAAGCAAGACACTAGCTAGTGGGACCTGGTCAGGCTTTTAGGGCAAAGATGCTGGACCAATATAGCTTAATAAAAAAAATGAAAGTCAGTATCACTTTTATAAGTTAATAAAACATCTCTAATACTAAACAAAGAACAAAGCAATACAGCTATCAAATCAAGAAGTTAATTCCACTCCAATAGCAGAACTAAGCCAAATTAATGCCAAAAATAATCAATCCTTATATAAATTCTAAGAACGTTTCTTCTGTGGTGGCTGACTATCTGGTTATAAAGCTCAACTAAAAAATGTTACTGAATAGATCATTTGAATAGTTAAATATTCTAATCCTGAAACCATACTATCTAGTATCTGATCCACAACACCAAAATGTTATAAAGCTTCCTTGTTAGGTTTCACTTTTTGTCTGATGGATAACACTTGCCTCCTCTTCTCCCTCCATACCCCATCCCCAAACACACACTCCCCACACCATATAATACAGAGTAACAGAACATGCATGGTAAGCAGAAGTCTTAATGACATTATGTCACCAGTTGAGGGAAATTCAATATACAAATAGCTAATTGGAAAAACCTTGGCAATAAAGCCAGTCACTCAACATTCATTACAGTCACTCAACATTCTTTAATCAGCAAAGTTCAGGTTTATCAGTTTCATCTGTCGTTTCTTCTTCCACCTTCCTATTGTAGAACTGGGTTGTGTGTCAAACAGTTTATCTGAAATCTTCATCATGCTAGAGGAAAGCTAATTTAAAGCCTACAAGATGAAACCCACTTGAAACAAAACTTTTGAATGTTATATATTGTCTGTATTCCTATAAGCTAGTCCGCTCAAAAAGTGAGGTATATTGAAGGTGCAGGAGGGGTCAGATCAAGTTGCTCTCTCTTTCAGAAAAAGGGGCCCCATTCATCAGATGCAGCCTAGGAGCTGAAATGCTCCCATGTTTAAACAGAAGAGGGGACTCCTATAATTGGAGTCACCTAGTCACTCATGCCGACTTGGAGCCCCAGGGAAGTAAACAGCAGTGCAGAGGTCCACCCCCAGGGATCAGATTGCAGGATCAAGTCCCAAGGGGCAGGCTGCTCCATTTGCATCTAGCCAAACAGTTCCAGCTTGAAGGGGTGTTGCCAGAGCTACGATTTTGGTGACTATGACATGCTGCAATTAGAGTGGGTAGCTGGCTCAGCCAGCTGTGGAGAGGTGTCTTCCTCACAGCACCTTGTCCACAGGGCCAGGTGAGGAGGCATGGGATATTGGGGGGGGTAGACAAATCAGGGCGCACAGAGCTGCTGGGTGGGGTCACAGGCTGGGGCAGAAGCACAGGAATTAGTGGGGTGACAACACTGAGTTGCCAGGGGCTGAATGGGAGTGGGAGTGCAGGGCTACAAAGGGATGTGGGAGGAAAATGACTGAGTGGGGGTGCAGAGCCACAAAGGGACAGATGCAGATGTGACTGACTGAATGGGAGAGACAGTGTCAGCCAGGAGTGCATGGGGGAGGGCTCCCCAACTCCCTAAAAATCCCTCTTCCCCCCCCAAAAAGACCTGTTCCATACTTCTCCCACCCACCCCCAACAATCCTTCAAGTTCATTCCCAGGCTACTTCTATCTCCCTCAGCTCCTCCATTATCCCTGAATCCCCCAAACCTTTGCACTGCTTCTGAGGAGTGTGGGAAATACAGTTCCATACTGTAGTTTAAATGAATTATTCAAAATTTTGTATGTCTAATAAGGAATCTGTCAAAAAATGTCCTGAATCTTTGTCTGTATCGTTACAGACATACATGATGACAGGTATTTTGAAATAAATTATCAAAATAATTGAAACTGGCATGATCATATGGTGTTATTTTGACAAATATGCTGAATTTTGCAGAAATTTTAATTTTTGGCACAGAATTCCCCCAGGGATTCCCACATGCACTTCAGAACAAGTTATGGAAACATCTCTGCTGACAGCAATTTAAAAGACTAGGAATGTACTAAATCCCCTACAACACCGCTTTAAGAGCAAAGATACAGGACATTTCAATGGCCAGGGCAGCAACCAATGGCTATTTCCCAAATACCCATCTTTTAAGAGTTCAGGTTTGAAAGGTGACAAAGGTAATATGAAGTCTAAGGCAGCCCTTTAAAAACCTCAAGAGGGGCCCTTTTGAAATATCAATAGGAAGATCACAGAAACTATAACCCTTGGAAGGGATCAGTCCTGTCTGGCTTTGGCCATATCAGTTCCCTGATAAGTGGAGACAAAACTTCTGTTTCCAAAGTGGGAAAAGAAGGGGAAGAGAAGAGTGAGTGTGTGAGGAGTACCACTGTGCTCTTCTCTCCTCCAAGAAATCTCAAAGCTTGGGAGATAATTCACTAAGAGTGTACTTGGGAAAACACACTAAGAGCGTACTCTAAGCCACTCAAACTTTAAGGAACACAGGGCCTTTCATTTTAAACAAAACAGAAAGAGGAAGGAAATTGCTAGTTTCACCTCTTCTACATGCCAACAGAAAGTGCTGACTTCTGAAACTTCCCAGGGTTTTCCACTAGATGGCATTTCTAAGGAACTGAAACTAAATACAGGTGTCTGATAAGGTATCTCATTGAACACAGAGTTAAGGGCCAGGCTCCTTACTCACATGTATTACCTAAGCCTGTTTTCTTCAGTAGAACTAATCATGCAAGAAACGGGAGCTAAGGCTGCGTGACTAAGTGAAGAGAGGCCGGAAATGCGAAGGTGAAGGTTCCAATAGCAACACAACCACAGCAAACATCCTGTACATCATCACCACACAAACATTAATCGTTTACAGAGAAAAACCACAGGAACTGAAAACTGCACATGCACTCAGCGTGATACAGGGACACTAATTTCACTTGCTGCCATGGTTTTCTCACATCCTGGCAGTTTTTCCTGCGATTTTCAATTAAACACATACAAACTCAAACAGGTCCCTACCAAGTTGTTCCTAAATGACATGGGGCTGGGCAGTTTTACATTTGACCCTGTGTCAACAGCTGCAGCTGGAAGAGACCTGCTCAGGCTGTAACAATACGTACCCCTGCCTGGGAATTGCAATGCCGGGTGCTGATGATGGCACCTGCCTCTTCGATCATTTTCAGAATTGTGCCCCCATGGACGTTACCTGCGATGTTTGCATCATCCGGACGCATTATCCTGCAATGGGAAAGGAAAGACACAATCTCTTGTATTTCTATTCAATTCTTATACCACCCCCATCACCCAGACAGTTGCTGGAGAGCCAGCCAGCCTGAAGAACGTCACAGCACAGCCAATCTCTTCATTTCTAGTGCAAGTGCAGCCAGAATGCCTTTCCCAGAAAGGGAGAAATGCAGCTAACCAGCCCGATTTAACCTGAGACAGGAGGACTGCAGGAGGCAACTCAGAATGTAGTGGATGGGGCCTACACTTTCCTATTCATTTCACTTCCTGCTTCTTTCTCAACTACTTTAGTGCTGGCAGAAGGGGCTAGAGCCTGAGACGACATCCCAGTCCCTCACACCAACCCCACATTAGAGGAACTTAAATTGCTTACAAACTGTAACTGAGCCTAAGATCACCAGCGTGCTCCTTCAATACAATCCCCATTTCACAGAGGGGTTAACAAGGCACAGAGGGACCTAAGCCCATACAAGAAGAGCAGCCAGGAGGCACAACTCCCATTCCTCAGTTGACTATGCTTCCTCCCAAGAGTTGGGGAGAGTTTGTTTCTGCTACCAAGAGGATTGTAAACAGACTGTTCACTGAAAGCAAGAGCCATCTAAACAAGCACAGCTAACAGGACAAACAGCCTCCTTCAAAGTCTACAAGTTAGTTACACGGTTGTATACAGGCCTCCCCAAAAGATAATCTGTCTACACTAGGAATAGCCACCCCTCCCCCCCAAGTGGTGTCAAGAATGGTTTAATGGTGAGCAGAGGGGCCAAAAGCAGTATCAGCACCATGTCCCACCAGGACCCTCTCACTCTCCGGAACAAGGCAAGGTGGGTTCTACACACTGCCAGCACAGCTCAACAAATTGAGGGGGTCATTGCCAGAAATGGGCATTCTGAGAATTTAGGTCCTGTAGAATGTGACCTGTAGGTTTCACAATGACATCTGGAGTCTTCGCAGCACATAGCAACGCCAAGTGAGCAACGACTTTGTTCGGTGCTTTTTCCATCAGTTTTGAGACAGACCACATGGGTGGGACTATTCATTTCATGATAGTCCCCCAGAATGTCAGTACATAACAAGACAGTCCCACTCCTCTGCCACCTACAACCTCCCAGGGAGGAGGAGAATTCCAGACAGCTGTCAACGTAATTGCCCTGCACTCCTGGATGCAGATGGCAGCAGCATGGTCAGGGATCCCAGCTACTATTCCCATCCCAGCTACATTTAAAACATGGCAAAGTAAAATCCACGGTAACCATCTCTTTTCCCCTGGTTACCAAACCACAAAGCCATGTAAACCCAGTGCTGCTCAGGAAGTTTGAGACACCTTGAGGCAGCCTCTCGGCAGATGTGATGAAACAATTCAGCCTCGTTCAAGACAGGAAGAGGCATGATGGTCTCTTGCCATAAGCCAGAATAAAGTCAAACGTGGCATGACCCGCAGAGTTATGGGTAACAGAGCAGCCTCCCTGCTTCCTGTGCCAACACGCCTTTCACTCAGCTGAACATCCACCTTCATGAGATTTCTTACATGGACCCTCCCAATGTCATTTCTGCATGAGGGGCAACAGAACCGGGGAGAGGGGACCAGCACCCCCACTGTGGAAACACTATTATGGGGACTCCACCACTGCATGCTGGAAAGGGGCAAAGGTGAAAGTGGGATCCAGAGGGGCTGGATCAGCCTGATCCGGAGTCAGCCAAGGAGCAGGTAGGAGTCCCAGGGACACTCCTTTGCAGCTTGGAGCCAGCAGTCTAACCCCACACACACTGGCCAAGTCTCAGTACCTTCCCTCGCTCCCCCTCCAGCCTCCACTCACAGGGACCTCTTCCCCCATTGCTCTGCACCATCTCACAGCTGACCTGTCACCTCATCAGTCTGTCTGTAAGCTCTCCAGGGCAGGGAACCTCATGTGCTCTGTTTTGGGGCACTACATCAGACCATCACCTGGCACAGCAGATCAGCTTTAAAGACCTTGAAAAATTAAAGCTGTACCATGCTCCACTAACACACCTCAGCATCTCGTTCACTGACCAGACTTCTGCATGATTAAGCAGACGTAAGCTGCCATAGCTATTTCCAGACAGCATTATCTGGTCATACAATATAAACCAAGACAGTTTTCTTTTTTTAACAGCTACATAGCTGGTAGCTTTTTATTATTATACAAAACAGTTTCCAAAAGAAGTTCAGTTCAAAGAAAACTAATCCTCCTGACTAACTGTAGATTACTGTGTTGATGGATTTAGGAGGTAGGGCATTATCTCTGGGCATGGTTGGGCTAGACCTCAGTACAAAAGTCAATTCAAAATTCAAGATGCAGTTACTTCTTTGCAATTTGGGTCACGCATATGGGAGAGACAACCCTGAAGAGATGGACCATTGGATCAATCCAATCTGTTGCAGTCACTTCCTATATTCATAAGAACTAGCATAACGTAACAGAACAAACCCATTAGCACAGTATTTGCTACTAGAGCACCAGCTAGTGTGGGGCCCTGTTAAGACAAAAGGAGTTGAAATAAAGTGCAAGAGACTTATTCTAACTGGATTTCACTGCAGGCAGTCTCTTATAAAGAGCAGTCCCCTTTGAGGCTGAAAGCAGTAGAGCAGGATGAATAACTGATTTTTTGATTTGCTGGCACCTCCAAAACATTGAAAGCAAAAATGGGCTGGGTCAAACCACATTCAGATCTTTTGGGAATTTTCAACTAGTCAAAAATTCTATTTTGGGTCAAACGAAACAAGCCGACTGATCCGAACATTTTGTTTTGGGTATTTTTAGAGGGTTAGAGTCACAGAAAAGGAGGTGGAGTTGCCTGGCTTATAACCTTTAGCCCAGCAGGGCACTGACCTGGGATATGGGAGACCCAAGTCCAAAGCACCAGGCTAGAGAGTCCCTCTCACTAGTCCAATGACTATTCAAGTATTTGATGTGAAGCAGGAAAGGCTGGGCACCCTCCCCACCCAGAGTGCCAGGGGCCTGGTGGTTACAGCACTCACCCACGTTTGAATCCCAAGCACCGGGCTAAAGGTTGGAAAGAGGCCACCACACCACCTTCTTGTGCTCCATCTGTTTTCAGGATGGTACCCAAGTCCCCTTGTACATCTAACCCCCCCAAAACTTTTTGGCCGAAGCTATACTTCCAGGTCAACTAAAATTGCTTTTATGGGGGGCAAATCTGTTAGTCTGGGGGGAAAAAAACCTGTCCATCTCTAGTGAGCACATGGCCCATCAGCCCCACCCCTCAGGTATAGATTTATATACAGCCTGCCAGTCTAATCTCCTATAGCCACTAGGCTCCTGCAGACATAACTTCCCCCTTGAGAGCTCAGCTATAGCTAGACTAGCTCCAACTGCTTTTCATTATTTTCTATTGTCCCTGTCTACCAGATCTGTACAATGCACTTCTCACTCAGACTCTCAGTTACTATGCAGAATTCAGACACACACACACACGCAATATAAAGAGAAGCATAAAATGTCCCATACCAGACAAGCTGACAGGCCATCCTTGAGGAACAGATCGAGCCTTTGAATCTGTGTAACACCCCCCAGAGCCAGACCTGGGACCAGGCTTGGAGTGACACTCATTCTTTATCTGAGTCATACAGCACAGTGGTGATGTCGTTTCTGCTGCCACAGTTCCCGGCCCCTCAGCCATACATACCAAACTAAGAGCCTAGTGGCTTCCTGTGCTGCCCAGTCAAAAATAGGAAGAGGAGTCTCAGCCAATCAGAATGGCTAGTTGAAAACTAGCTGCCACAGAAATCCTCATTTTATAAATATTATGAAAGGAGAAAGTCACTCCTCAGGCTGCTACATTCAGAAAGATCTTGGCCAGGCTAGGATCGAAGCAGCTCAGTACCATGCTGAACACAAGGTTACAATTTGCATGCCCAGGAAATGCAAATGAGGGCCCAACGGGCAGTTTGCCAGGAGTCCTTCTACACATTTCCCAGGGCCACCCCCACTTTGCGTCTGAAGTTTAAGCCCAGATACATTTGCCTCTGGACGGATGTGGCCACTTGTTTGCATTCACTAACACTGCAGTAGGCAGCTCTGTCCTCAGGCTGCAGGAGGAATACAGAGCGCACATTGGGTCCTCAGCACCAGAGACAAGTGTGGAACAGGTTCCCCACATCCATGGACACAGAGCCCTGGCTTCTTCTCTTCTAGGAATTATTTTAAGAAGTCAAGTAGCTAGCCCTTGGAGGGGGCATTTTGTGGAGGGGCATGGCTCCCCTCACATGGCCCCAGGCTATTCATGCTAGAGCAGTGGATACTGCACCAAGACAGCAACCCACCACAGTTCTTAATATTAAAGGAGAGGATCTGGGGGCTGTATCTCAACAACATTAACATTCTTTAAAGGCTGCACTGAGAGAGCAGACACTCGTAGAAGGGACCTAGATTCCTCATATCCTCCGTTTGGTTTTCAAGTCCCAAACCACTGCCATGCCAGAGGAGACCATTAGCCCAGCTAGTCTGGTTTCTTGCCTCTGGTAGTTGCCAATACTAGACAGTCACGCATACGGCACCAAGTCGGTTTTATTATTCTGAACATTGCTCCCCTTGCTTTGTGGTGAGGAACTTCTGCCCAGAAGCACCAAACTACAAATCTGCTCACAAGAACACACCCCTCTTATATTGGGCCTGATCCTGGGTGGAGTAAAGCTTCTGCCACTCCCATGATGATGCAAATACTCAGGCCCTCACAGGATCAGTCCCTTGTGAGATAGAGGAAAAAATGAGGAAAGAACAGTTTTCCTTTTACTAGCTTGCAATCACTCAGGCTAAGAACCAGTCACTCAGCAAGAGGAACAATCCATTGTGTTCAGTCACTAACTAGTGAGCTTCCTTAAATTCACCCACTAGTTCCAAGTAACAGGTGACAAGTTTGGATGCAAAGTTTACATGGGCATGGAAGTAAGAGATGGGCTTTTCACACAGGCTACATGAAGAAATTAATAGCCCTTTGCATCAGACTGACCCAAAAAATATTTGTTAGTACAAAGCTCCTGCCTAGCTAGAAAAGCCTGCCTTACTGGGGCGGGTGGAGACACGACAGGTTTTAAATGAAGCCCTTAAACACTTCCTTCTTCCTGTAATTTTCTAGCTGGAGTAATGAAGTTTCCAAAGCCTGGGCTACACCTAAAGCTTAGGTCAACCTAGCTACTTTGCTCATGGGTGAGAGAAATTCACCTGCCGAAGCCATGTCTACACTACAAGCGCCACAGAGGCACATGCTGTAGCGCTGCAGCTATGCCAGTCTAGCACTTCAGACACTTCCGACAGCAATGGAAGGGGTTCTTCTGCTGTCACAGTAAACTTCCCCCACCTGCCCCAAAAGGCAGTAGCTAGGGTGAAAGCAGAATATTTCCACTGACCTCGCAGTGTCTGGAATGGGGATTAGGTCCACCTAACTATGTCGTACAAGACATCAAATTACTCATAGCTCTCAGCCATGTAGAGAAAGTCAGCTCAAGTTTTAGATATAGCCCAGGCCTGAGACAGTTAATTTGACCTAAGCCCCAGTATAGACCCTCCCTTGATTGATGGAAGAATTAACCCAGCTATTGCCATGTGAGAGGGTGCATTTACTACAGCAACAGGAAAAACCCCTTTTGTCACTGTAGCAAGAGTCTAGGTTACAGCACTATAGCAGCATAACTCCAGCACCACAGCTGTGCCACTGAACCACTTATACAGTAGCCATAAACCAATCTTCAAATCCTCCTACATAAGGAATGAGCTAGATTCCCAGGAAATAGCACCAATGTGCAGCTGGAGCCCATTGGTGAGTCTGGTCTCCAGATTCTTCTCAGCTCTTCCCCCATGTCCTGGGTTTAGCCAAAAAACTAAAGAACTCAGGCTCTAGCAAAGTCTGGAGGTATACCTGAGACAGCAAGTGAGACTAAAGTCATTCTGCCTGGATGCAGATGTGATGAGAAAGTCACTCCATTACACAACACTTCTCATTTATTAATTTGTGCCTCTCCTCTCACGTGACCCAACACATTCAGTTCTTTTTTGCTTGTGCAAACTGGCTGCCCTCGACTCTTGCAGCATCAGAGTCAGGAAGTCAGCAGAGTGGAGTAGCGCAATAGAACCGCTTGTAAGTAACCCAGAGTCTCCATTTCACTAGACATGTTCTAACAAGTCTAGCGTGAGGCCACAGGAAATCACCCACTAACCTCACTGGTTAGAGTCCCCACCAGGCACAGCATCCTTGGTAGACACAGTGACCCCCCTTCAGCTAAATGCAATGAGAAAAACTGAAAGCGTCACACAATCCTACCTCCCTCACCCACCTTAGGGAGAGGCCTGCTGATCTCACCATAGACAGCGTGTTGAATTAGCTAGCTGGAAGTCTGAGGGCAGCTGCACACAGCTCGCTTTCTCCATCATAGTTGTTCAAATACCACTCTTCAACCATTTCATATACATGATTAAAGCTGTAAAAACCATTGTACAACTACACTAACCGGTTACAATCTGCCATAGTCCAACTACAACTGCCATTTGAGAGCCATCAAAACAAATTTAGACAGTCACATTTAGTAAATCAGAAGGTGATCTGCAGCCTGTAATAATCAGACCAGCCTATATGTTAGATAAAATATTGTTTGCTATATTAAAGCAGTCTGCACATTTCAGAAACTGAATGCATTTGTAACTTTTTCTCTGTAGCTCTATGAGGCAACCCTAAAGGGAGCTCTCACCTCAGCAAAGATAAGAGAAGCAACAGGAAGCTTCTGTAGGCATCTCCCACAAGACCTTGGATCTTATTATGAAAACCAGGTACCACACCTTCCACTCACCTTTTGGGCTTCATGTTAACATGCAAAAGTTTTGTCCCTTTCTGAAGGATATGTATGGATTGCCGTACCTGCAGCATTCTGGCATTGGATCAGTGACTGATTTCAGCATAGGAAATGCATGCAAATGAAGCCCTAGAGAATTCTGTGGTTGAGCAGAGCCTGTTATCTGCTTATGAGTATTATCACATGAAATTGTGTCCAGAGCATTCCAAGTCCTCCATGCAGACTACATATTTAAAGAAGAATATGTTCTGCTCTAGTCAGAAATCTTGACAATACAAAGTGTTCTGGGAAGAGGGATTCCTCTGAAGCTAGACAACCAAACTTAAAGCAGCAACCAAAAATATTTTATATATTTATAGCGGGGGTGTTAGATTTCACCATCTATTTCCTCTGGGGAGAAAGCAACAGAGGATATTTCTACAAAAGCTTTTAAGTGAGAATTATTTGTGACAATTTTCTTTAAATTACATAAAGGGATTGTCCCCCTCCATATCACTGCATGCTGGAAGATAAACTTCTGTAATTTGGGGGAGTGGAGGAGCAAGGGCAGAGATCCTTAGAGCCTGAAGACCTTTCCAGAGTTTAACAGTGCATAGATGTGTAAGCTGCAGGCAGTTTGGTGTGGGTTTTTTTTTTTTTTTTAATTAAAAAGCTATTAGCAAATTTTTGCTCCAATGTAGTTTTAGATCATTTTACACTGGAACACGAATTCTTAGTTTTAGCCCAATAAGGTACACACCCTTGTTTTCACAAGAATCAGACCAAAGGATGGATCATTACATGGCATTTTATAAAACCTGCAGATTAAACCAAAGTCTCATTTGCACTGATAAGCCACTAATGCAGATTCCATTAGTTGCTGGGCTTTAAGATACTGCTTTTCAATTCCACTGTGCTTCTTCCTGGCTGACTGTTGAGTAGGATAGAGAACATTTTGTGCTTCTGTAAATAAATATCAGTTTACCATCAAAGCAATCAGTGTCAAGAGGTGCAGTTTCCTTCCCTGTTATGTGTTCCCTACAATCATTTCTGATTCCTCGGTTATACAGGCCATAGTACAGGACCGTTAGAGATAGCTAGAGGGCTCTATATTTGAGTATGAGGAGCTGGAAACATTGACAAATGCAATGAAGCATTTGTGCCACTGCACCAATGGCCCCTACTGGTCAGAAAAAGAAGTGGCTCTGTATAAAATATCTCACAAGGACATGCCCTGCACTGGAGGGGGAGAGGATGCAGCACAGATAGGTCAGGAATCTTTCAAAAGAGCAGTGCATCTCAGTCTGCCTATAACACTAGGCAGTGTCTGTACCTCTCCCCCTTGGGCATCTTACTAAAAACAGGGAGAACTTTGTTTAAATAAAAGAATCTAGAATCAAATTACTTACAAAGTGAGACCAGGAGCAGCACGTGATTTGTTCAGGTCTAGAGCACAAAGATCACTTTTTGGACTACCCTAGACAGACAGGGCATGAGTATCCAATATTGCAGCTAAAGAATTAGCTCAGCCTGATACCTGTCAGGGAGTAGCCTTCCTCCACATGCAGAGTAAAATCAAAATCTTATTCATAGTCACTACATTTAAGCCAACTGCCCTAGATGTTGTACGCTGTTTGTGAGGAATTGATCGAGCACAGTTTGAATCACCACAGCTTAAAGGCCCATTTCAAGTCAAAGTGAGAAAATCTGGCCCTGACCTTTTTTAATATAAATGTTACTCAGTGTGGCCATACACATAAACTAACTAGAGAACACTTATGGCAGAGATGGAAAGCCAGACTCATATTATCGACCCTCACTAATGCCATCAGCATCCTAGCAGGCCCTCCACTTCATCATCCTCATTTCCACCTAGCTTCACATTCTGTTATGAGTTACTGCCTTCACAGGATGCCTGTATGCAGTATGTCTCTTTATTCCAGTGCAAGATACCCATCAAGTCTTCACCAAGGGGCTAAAAGGGATTCAGGACATTTCATCAGAGCCTACCAGAAGAGCTCTCCAAACCTAACTAACTAAGGTAACGTCAAGCAGAGTCATTCATTGCATTAAGGAGCATTGCCAGGTTAAAAATCACTTAAAAACAAGTTTGCTCAGCTTAGATACTGAAATTAAGTTTTTAGGCCCAATCCCTTTCCACTGTTTATGCTATCATTGGTTTACATCCTACATGTCACCTAGATTTACCCATGAACTGTGAACAATTAGTTTCACTTTTGGAGTAACCAATGTTGGTGTTGATAATAAATGTTATTGCAATATTTGCAAACAGTTTGACTAATTGATTTCCCATATTAAATGTTACAATTTTTATTTATTTTACACAGACAAACCTCATCTATGGTTCTAAATGGACCCTGACTCTTTAACAGTATGCCTGTGTGTAAAGCAGCAATTCTACTGAGGTTTATAATATGGACTAGAATGGTTTGGGGTATGAGGGCATTAATCCAAGAAAAACTACTCCACCCTCCCTATTGCCAAGAGTTATTGACAAGCCTACCAGCCTCAGGTTCAGTATAAAGTTCAACACATGCAGATGAACTGTAAAGTTGGGCATGCAGAGAACCTGTCAGCAGCTTAGTGGCTGCAAAGGTTTCACTAGAAGTGCATTCACCTCCAGTGCTCTCTATGCCACATTGTGAAAGCCTACAAGGAAGGGGAAAGTGCAGCACTTACACTGCCACTGAGATAACGCTGTACTCCACCCATCCTGATTAGTTTCACCTCCACTTCTCCTGCTATGTTTGATCTGAAAACAAACCTATGAAAATACTGGGATTCTTTATAACAGCAGGTGCCGTCATAAAGATCTCAGCTAACTTCATTATCAATAGCCAAATCTGTACCTCATAAGTTAATTTACATTCCAAAGGGCTCCCTTTTACTTGAATGACAAACTTCACTGCCATTCATGTCCATTGTAATCAGAGTATTATCGGCCTACACAGTTAATGGCAAAGTCCAGTTATAACCAGTACTGCTCTCCTATTTACTTACCCACCAGATGCCCTAGCTTCCTAAAATTGCACCAGCACTATATTGCTTCGATTTTGGTTGCAATTGGGGTAGAGGGCTCCACTCATTTCCCCAGCTCCTTGGAGCAAGTTCTTAGTAAACAGCAGCCATCCCAAAACTAACAGTTGTCATCTTGCTTCAGTTACACAATAGGCCAAGGGTAAACAGGAATTAATGAAAAGATGTCAGGTCAGATAGGGCTCTCCACAATAAGGAGAACAGTTTTTAAAAAAAGATCCTCCTTTAATGATAGGAAGAACAATACATGAATGTTGCAGTTTGACAGTTATCTTGATTCTTCTACCACAACAGTGAGATGGCTCCACTTCCAGATTATGGAGCAAGGAGAGCCCTGAAGAGTTCCATTCTCCATGGATGCACTAAGAAGAAAGCTCACAAAAGCAAGAAAAGGGACAACAATGGAGCATGCTGAACTGGGACAGTCTTTAGTGAAAGCAGATTCTATTGATCATGGTGGGATTTTCCTTTGCTTTAAATCTACCCCAGCATCGCCTCTTCCTCCCAACCCCCAAGTCTTTAAGGACTTTTAGACACACACAATCCTGTTCGCAGGGGAAGGGAGAGAAGTAGCCGATCTGGGACACCAAGATCACCTATAGGAGCAATCAGGATAGGCAGCTGGGGGGAGGGCACTATAAATGGATCCATTTACTTGCCTGGCACTTAGATACCATGACAAGAAGCATTTAAATCAAAGCTCATCAAGAATGTTTATTTGCTTTTACCTTGCCCACCCTCAGACTCCTGCAGAGACTACTTCAGCCTAGAACCCACAAAAGCATGGCTAAGACACACACTGCTTCTACAACTGCAAACCAATGCCTAAGGTTAGGCCACTGCTGACAGAATGATAGCTACAGAAATTAACTGGGTCAAAATCAACATATATGAAATGGGATTCAACTGTAAACACGCAAAGTGAGAAGACCATTTTACACAATTACACACAATCCATTTTCCTGTATTACTTCAATCACACAGCTTAATCTAGCCTTTACAATAGCAGAGAAAATAGCTACATCTTTGCCAAACTACACCATCCCTCTTGCATCCTAGACAGGAAATTACCTTTGAGAGCTAGAAAAGGCATGGACTCAGTCTGTAGTCTATCTAAAACCCAAAAGCCTGCTGGGTGCTTTACAAACATTTAGAAAAGGTTTACAAACGTGGAATTATTTAGCTACCCCTCTTAACAGCACAAGCAGAGGAAACCCAGTGAGTCAGCATGATTTAGGAGGCAGTGGATTACAGCAAACTATACCAGTGAGTTTAATTGAAACCTGATCATAAGTGCATTTAGCTAAAGGCCCCTGAGGAATAAGTAGATTACTCTACACCCAAAGGACGCTACAACATCTTGCCACCGGTTATTAAAGCTGCATTACTCCCACGTGCACATTAAGGAGACAGAAGCCAGAGCGACTCACGGCTCCCAGCCTGCCAGTTCCATTGGCCAGACCGGCTCTAATGATCCGGGAACCAAGGCAGGTCTCCACTGACACGTGCCCTCAGAACCGCCGCCCGCAGGGGCTGCAGAGCAGGCTGCACCGACCAGGGCCCAGCCCAGCCCCACGAGCGCGGCCTGGGCCGGTGAGGGCGGACAGGTGACCTGACCTGAGCCGACTCGGCAGCCGCGCCGCACCCTCGGCTGGGAAGGAGGCGCCCCCCAGACAGCCCGATTTTCCAGCCTCAGGCCCGAACCCACCACACAGACGCGTCCCCTCCCAGGGCAGGGCAGGCAGGGCACGGGGGGGGGCAACACGGCCCTGGCGCCGGGGAGGGAGCGCTGCGCGGGCCAGACAGACACTGCACGGCCGCAGGTCTATGGCACGGGCAGTCACCGGCCGAGCACCCCGGGCCGGGCTCCGAGCAACCGGGACCCCGACGGCGGCGAGGCCCTGCAGAGCTCGGACCCGCGGGCTCCCCCGGAACAAAGCTCCCCCTGCCCCAGGCCTGCCCGCGAGGCCCCGGGCCCCGCCCCGTTTCCGGCCCCCAGGGCCGGCCCCGTTACCTGCTGAGCTGGATAGCAGCCGGGCCGGCGCAGGCGGACATGGTGGCGGAAAGTTACTGGGCCAACGGACACAGCCGGCCGGCCAGCAGCAATCAATGAATGGGGATGGGGATGGGGACGGGGGCGGGGCCTGAGAGGGACACGCCCGCTCCGGCGCTGGACCCACCCCTGTTGGTTCTGAGCCCCGCCCAGATGCCCCGCCCCGGGCAATGCGTCAGCCGCTTGCCGTGGTGACGTCACAACCCACAGGCGGGGGTCGAAGGGGCTCAAGGGATCCAGGCTGGTGCTACGGGGGGACTCGAGGGGGGCGGGGAGAGGAATGTGTCCTTTGACCCCCACTAATGATCTTCAAGGGACCCCAATCCCTAGGTACTGGAGATGGGGAAGCAAATTATCCCCTCCCCCCTCACATACACACACACACACACACACTTCTTTAAAAGTTGGAATTCATGTCCTGATTCCTGAACACAGCTGGGAGAGCAGGCACTGGCTCTCTGTCTTGGGGCATGCCAACCAGGTCATGTCACCTGCTTCCAGGCCCTCACTGCCACCTGCTGCTGAAACCACACTGACACCAGGGACTGGCCAGGTCTGGGAAACAGGACAGACCATGACCTGAGGGCTTGCCAGTAGGGGGACAGGTAGGGGCTCCAGGAGAGTCAAGCTGGTAGGGCAAAGGGGGGAGGCAGGAGCTGTAGGAGAGCTGACATCCATGAGTCCCAAAATACCCACTTACCTGTCTTCCCCAATAATGGGACCGTAGACTCAGCCATGGCTGGAAGTAGGGTGGAGGAGGGAAGGGGTCAGGGAAGCAGGTACTTGCTGGGCCAGGGAGCAGGAAACATGGGGACTGCTGGAAGTGGGAGGGAAGTGAGTGCAGGCACCTGGTCCCACTCCCAAATCACATAGGACAGGAGCAAGTCATGTCATGAGAGCTGCCAGCGGAAGGCAAAAGCACAGAACTCATGATAAATTTACAAGATTTGTCAGCACGCAGCCCCACCTGAGTTACATGCACTATTCACTGGCTTATCCAGCTAGCCTCCCAGGGTTACATCACCACCCCCCAGGGAGGGAGAAGAGGAAGATACATCACAACAGCCCTATATGTCCATACCCCAGCCCAATTTAACATGTAAATCACACCTACAGCATCGCTGATACAAACCCACAAAAACCAGGAAATGAAATGTTAAGCTAACTCCCACTACTCAATGGAACTGGGTGGTCCCGTGGTGCCAACAGGCAAAGGGTTCACTATACTGCACCAGCAACTCCTAAAAGGCCTGACAAACTCACTACACCTAACACAGGGCTGTCATAGTATATATGTCTGAAGAAAGTTATGCAAGATATCGAATCATACTAGTCATAATAAGCACATGTGATGTATGTATGGGTGATGTTTATGGAGTTATGTAAGTATTGAAGATAAGTTCCTAATGTACGTATGTATTAGAGGCAGAGTTGACAAGTTTTCTGTCAGACATAGGATGTTTATTCATCTGCCGCAATTGATATGTAAATTAAGCATTGGACACCAAAGACAATGGGAGCTACATTTGCTCTCCAAATCAGCAGGGAGACCTCAAGTCAACCTGAAGTCAACAGGCACCAGAGAATAAACATTAGAGGTGGTTTACTGATGCTGGGGATGAAAACATCAAATTTGGGGGCATATAAGGGAAAAGCAAAAGGACATAGCTTTATCTATCACTGACAGAGCAAAAAGGACAGCACTTTTCGTATCCATGACCTGTGGATCCCAGCCACCCAGCTTGATGACCTGGAAGGGAGCTTTAGGTGAGAAACGGCTTTAGACAAGAATTTTAGCCTGTTAAAGTTAAGTTTAGACTCTAAGAAGTGTGCTTTATCTTTTATTTTATTTGTAACCTGTTGTTCTTCTTATCCTTGCTCACTAGCTCTTAAATCTTAACCTTGGTTAATAAACTTATATTTGTTTTTACTGTAAGCAGATGAGAGTGCTGGACCCAATCCTGAGTTGTACCAGTCAAGCTGTGTGTACACCGTCTCTTCGAGGACAGCTTACGTGGTCATTATGGTGAGTGTCTAGTGACAGACTGGATACTATAGGGAGACACTTCTGAGGAGTTCGGTGAGTGGGGTACACCAATTGTTATCCTTCAAGGCCAAGTAGGGGCTGACAGAACCCGGAGTAGATTGTCTGGGTAGCTAAGAGACAGAGGCGGAAGGGAGCTGACACCCAGTTTAGCACCGGCAAGTCTCTCTCTCATTGAAGCAGGGGGGTAACACGGTGACTCACCATCCTGGACACCCCGAGAAAGTATCCCCGTGGCATAACTGGCACGATTTTTGTACCATTTGCTGGATAGCTAAGTGTCACAACCCACATGATGGGAATTAGAGATTCACAAGTGAGAAGGATGGGAACAGAAAAAGAAAAGTGACAGTTTCACACTCCACACACACACACACACACTTACCATGGAGGCCAGATCTAAGGTTGCAATGTATGGTCTGTGTCCCTAAGGGGTGTATTCTTGAGGAAGGAGTGGCAGCAGTACCTAACTTTGACTCCATTTTGCTTTTCCTTGCTTTTGTGGGTTGGTGCTAGGGATGTTGTGTATCTAGCAACCCTCACTGCTTCACAATGAAGTTTATTTGGACTGGGGCCTGGAAAAGTGAGAAGGAAGGTAGATCGGGTGGCGGTGGGAGGGAGGAGGAAAGGAGTGCAAATGCTGAAGGAGAATGTTTTATCATTCAACAGCTGTGCCTGAGCCCTTCTGTGTTGCAGGATAAATTGAGAGAAGTGTAGCTCCCAGCACTGAAGACTTAAAGAGCTCCTAGCCCTATCAATTGTTTTGTATGTGCATGATCCCCATCCATCAGGTTTGTGTGCACAGCCCATAAACTTTCAGGTATAACATGAATAATGGCTAAAAATGACACAATTCAACATTTTTTTGGGGAAAAAAACCTAGCCATTGCCCTAGATTTACTCATGATCCTTCTTCTCTGCCATGGTTTGTGTGGCTAGACAACATTTTGTTTTGTTTTTTAAGAGATCAGTCAACAATGAGAAATAGGACAGCCAAGGAGAGATTTTACTCAGCGCCTATATTCACTGGCTTCCTATTAAATATTTATAAAGAAAAAACAGACAAAAACCACACAGAACGTTCAAAGAACATAAGAATGAACGTGGGTGAAATCTGGTCTGTGACTTTAGGAGAAAGTAATCAATTTAGGCTCCATTTTCTGCTGATTTTGGAATGCAACCCTAACTGTGGAGTCACTGCTGCCTTCACAGTAATTATTTATCAGACACCTAACAAGTACACAGAGATGGTCCCAATTCTAGAAGTGGTGGAATGAGTGAGAGGAAGGACCGTCTCCTCTGGAAACTTGCCGGGGCACAATTCATCTCTCAGGAGTGTGAAAAATCCACCCCCCTGACAGACATAGTTGAGCTGACCTAAACCCTGCTGTAAACAGCATTAGGGTTGATAAAAAAAGAGGTGGATTAACTCTAGTGACAGGAACTCCTCCCATCACCATAGCAAGTGTCTGTCCTGAAGCATTATAGTGGCACAGCTGCAGTCATGCCACTGTACAATTTTAGGTGTCAACAAAGTCTAACAACCAGCCAGTGGAAGGGATGAGAAGGCGATATAGTCATAAGGACACACTGTTACTCTGTGATGACTCAAGGACATCTTGATCGTTCTGTCATGGAGCAATGCAACATCAGTCCCTGTACGGCATGTCTGCCTAGCTAATCTAGCTATCTGGCTCTTGCGCCAATCCATCCCTCTGCTCAAGGGAGCTTTTTGGAGGCTGCTTATCACTGTGACTTCCAGGCAGCACTGTCCTTGGGCAGCCGTATCTCTCAGCCCACCAAGGCCCCAGTGTGGAACAAAGATCCAAAATGAGGGGGATGCAGAACATTATCCATGCAGGAGAGTGACAGGGGAGTGGGATTCTTCCCTCTGGTGTAAGTGGCTCCAACTCATTGTTCTTTATTCCAGCTGTAAAAAGTGTGAGCCATAAAAGTGAGGGAGAGCAAATTTGTGCCAGCCAGGGATACGGGGGGACCGCACCAAGTGCCACCTCATCACCTCACTGCAACATCATCCCATCACTCCAGTGGTGCAGGGAGATGAAATTGCAGAGGCCCAACATTTGGATCCCTGGCCATCCCCCCACAGGATCCAAATGATCAAAATGGGATGATCTCAAAAAACCTGGGATGAGGACAAACCTATAACCACCCATCTCATCCCTCGTCTGCGTGCTCTGTCCCACCCGTTATTCCAGTCAGCTAAACATTTTACAACTAGAGCCGGTTGGAGAATTTTCCCTGAAACAGGTTTTCATCAGACAAAGCTGTTTCACCAAACCCCGGTTTGTTTGTGTGATTGTATCAATTTCGATGAAATTTCCCACCAACCAGAAGTTACAAGTTTTGACCACTCCATTAGTAACACAAAATGGTCATTCTTAGAGTGGAGTCAAGTTCTGGCTATGCTCCCCCCCCCGCCCCAAGTGTCCCAAAAGGATGGTCATCCCCAGTTATTTTTCAGACCGTGTGGAGTGCAGTGAGTATGTGCATACTGCTTCAGGTGATACGGTCCAACAGAGAGAGCCAGAGTCTGATCGCCGGCCTTTTGAAATGTCACTATTGCCATCTGAACTGGGTGGCCCGTGCTCCCAGGATACAGAGTGAAGCACAGTGCTCTGCTTCCAAGAACAAGAAATAAAAATGAACGATATAGTCTGGGTATTCAGTGCCTGCCACTCCACGTTCCTTAGTCTTCCCTGGAAGGGAAGCGCAAAGCTGCTCTTTGAGGGATCAACTTTTCACCTCACAAACACATACTAAGGAGCTGCTTCCATCTTTCTTTCCTTGGAATACAGCAACACGCCCCGCATGACTAGAACCAAGAGTGGGAATTTAATGTTCTTAGTTTTTTGATTGACAAAGAACAGAGCACAACAATTCCAAACTGAAAGTCATGAATTGCTTCAGGGTGTCTAGCTGACCTGTTATCGTTTCATAAGTGACACCAGCTTCAACAACTAGGAAGAATAGTTTAGAGTGACTGTATTGATTTTACTCCAGTTTCACACCTTCTCCTTTCGAATAGCTGGTGTAGAGCTTCACACCAGTGTGAGATCAGAGTCTGCCCCTCACTGTTTAAATGCATTTGCTGCAGAATTGTCATTGCTGAAAGTGATTGAAATTTGATTTCAAACTCAGCTATTTCAAACATCTGCTCAGCTCCTCACATTCCTGCTAAGCTTTGCTACCCAAGTTCTAAATGTTTGCTAGAGACTCAATCTGAACCATAACACAGGCAGCGCTATAGGGAATCAGCATCATGGAGCAGGTGGCACAGGTGAGGGCCTGCAGAATGAGAGAGAGATTTTGTGTGAATATTTCCAGAATGGTAACTGGCCCCTCTTGGAAAGCAGGGTGAAGAACAGTGCCTCTCTGGATCCTGAGACTGGCTGAATCCACTATGACATCTTGTACACAGTCATGAAAAAGATCAAAACACAATGAGTTCCCCTGAGTTGTAGTTTACATGTTAATATCAATAGCATGTGCATTACTTACAGGCTCCATTCTGCAGCCCTGGCTGAGTCAGACCCTTACAAGCCATTTCACTGGCTTCAGTGGGACAGTTCACATGATGAAGTGCTACTCTCAGGGGGTAACCGGTGCAGAAATGGGCCATAAGTTTGACTGACTGGAACTTAGTTTTAGAGAAATAATTAAATGAATATTTCCATTTATCGCTAACTATAGCTGTGTCATGTCTTGTCCCATAAGTTGCTGGGGAATGGATTCTCCCTTTCTGCTCATCTCACTCACATTAGACTAACTGAACTATGATAGGACTATAGCTAAACTATGAGGGCTTGACTCACCATTATGTTACTCCGGTTTTACACCAGTGTAACTCCAGTGAGGTAGCAGCCATGAACCAGGCCCTTCAGTTATTAAACAGAAGTAAAATTTTCTAAGTATGATTCTTGGGCAGAAGCCCGGGTTTCATGATTCTTGTAAGCAGCTAGTGTAGAAGAACTTGCCTTCTGCAACTCACTTGCATGTCTGCAGCACCAGGTTAGCTTTATTGTGCTATGCAGTATCTCTGCAGATCTCTGCCAGATGTGGCAATCTGTCTCCATCTTGTGTTTAAACTGCACTTCTGTTCCATGTCTATTTTTGGTTTTTTTTCTCTGCCTAATCTATTATTTAAGGCCAAAGTGCTTCTTTCATTTTCTAAAATGCCAATTATTTGTATTGATTCATGGTTGGTCTGTTTTCCTTTGCATTTTATTGAAGATTCTAAGAACATCCGTGGAAAGACCCATCTGAAAGAAGTAGAACCTACACCCCGCGTACTATATCTATCTGCCTGTCTATTTTACTGCTTTACACTGCAGGCTCCCTCGACACCTTCTGGGAGCAGTGGCGCTGTCTGGGGTTCTCTGCTCGGTGTCCCCTTCTGGCTCCCTTCGTTTAAACCTTTGACCCTCACTTCCCTTCATGTTTTTTCATTAGTTGTCCCAAGCACTCAGTTGCGTTCCAGGCTCAGTGGCTCCTCCCCTTAGGCTGGGGGAGGGGCCTCTAGCCCACCCACTTCCTGGTTTGCAAATAGACCAGAGTATTTGAGTGCCTTCCATGGAAAGTGATAGTGGAATCCATGGAGTCTCACACGTCTCACCTTTGGGGTAAAAGCTCTGCCTGGCAGAGGGTTCACAGTCCTGAGTTTGTAAATCTTATTTCTGGACTTGGAGGATTTGGCTGAGGTTGTGGGGGGAGGAGAAGGGGCATAAGGAGGTCTTCCTCTCACTGCGTCAGCTGAATGTCAGGAGTTGCGCTGGGGTCTTAGCATGTCAGTTTGTTCCCAACCCTGGAAAGGGGAGAAGCAAAGAATTAATGTGCTTATAAATATTTGCGGCTCCACAGCTGTTCTACCATGAGCTAGGCATTGCCCAACTTCATTCAGAAATTCAAATTGCCTGGAGCTAAGGAAGTGAATAGCTTCTAGGATTTGTAATGGCACAGGGAACCTCGGGGTTACTGGCTGGAATCCAACTGGCAGCCTTTGTGAAATGAGTCGATGGTCTCAGCACACTTCCTACTGGGTAGGTGTCCATGGCATTAAAAACCTGTTACCACTGGCCTCTTTACATGTTAGCAAGAGACACTGATGAAAATGCTGTTGGAAGAAAAGGAAGCAGCGGCCTCTTCAGAGCTCTGGCATGTGCTTCTGAGAGCCATCGGCAGAGAGTCTGGCTCAAAAATCCAGTATTCCTCAGAGGGCCTCTAGCCCCAGTCCCTATGTGCTCTCATCTAGGATGCCTTTGGGGTTCAAGGCATTATCTTGCCCTTGGTTAGACAGATACTGAGCTAAACCATAAGGATAATCATAACACATGAGAAGCAAGAAAAAGCCATGATAAATAGAGGAGATGCCAGAATGAGGAGACCCAGAGCGTCTGGCAATTGGGAACTGCAGAAATTAAACAGAAATCTGCACTGGAGAGGCAGGAGGGAAATCTCCGGTAGGGAATCTCCAGAGACCTCTTCAATGGTGAACTAGTCCTAGCAGCAACTGGAGACTGGTGCCATGTATTCTGGTTACTGGCCAGCCAATGGAAGTCTGGCATCAAAGGGGAAATAGAGAATGAATTGTAAGCTGGCCTGTGAAATAAAATCTTTATATGGAATCAGCCATTCCTCCTGAAAATAGGAAAACTGTCTGACACAATTAAGTGCAGCTGATACAGTGCAGAGGGTTTGGTTAGAAGTGTTAGGACCTCCACTTCTATCTATATCTACTTCGTGACATCTACTAAGATTCATTGAGAGCCCATGTGGGTGGTGCAGGTCTTTGACACCCAAATACTGGGAGGAGAGGAGATAGGCATTTCCTTTGAAAGGCGACTCTCAACAATAAGTAGGTCTGCGATCAATCGAAAAGCTGCTGGTTTTTCCTTACTTGATAGAACATGCCTCATTTCACTAATTGGTCTCACCCGAGTGCTAAGGATGCACTAGCATTGTATCTTCATCAGAATGAATCATCATGTAGTAGGATAAAATATACTTATGTATGCTGAAATCATCTGGAGAAAATTGTGATATTTCTAGCCAGTGTGCCAAGGAATTAATCAAATATGTGAGCAACACACAAAGATATTTTTGTACTTAAATGAACCACAACATAAGAGACTTCCAAGGCAATCACTTTTGTGATCAATCATCTTAATTATAGATAAATTAAATGCCAAAAAAAAAATCTCTTGAGTTAGAAGAAAAAAGTCCAGAAATGGAAAAGTGAAGGTTCCAGCAAAGTGATCTGAGGTGTGTCCCATATGGTATATGTTCATTGAGGGCTGTAGAACAACAGTAATACATTAAAGTATAATTTCTTTTTTTAACCAAGAACCTAAGACATGTTATGTGCACAACCTAGGTGAGTAAACATGTTGAACTGTCCTCTGGGTTTCACAAGGAGATTTACAAAATGAAAGGAAAGTAGGAAAAAGTAGGTGAGTTTCAGTGTAATATGGCACATCTAACTGCATGAGAATAAAGGGACTCTGAGCTAAGTCTGCACTCTTACATATTAAGTTGCATCCTGTCATGCCTTATTGTTAAAATCCTACAGGGAACTCATGAGTAGAGCTAATTTACTGTAAAACATCCCACATAAAATGGAATCAGAAAAATACATTTGCAGTCCCACTGCAAACACTGCATATAACTGAGACAACCTGAAATACAATTTCTCATAATACTTAAGAGAAAAAAAAGAGTCCGACTCCTCCACGATGTGTGATTGCAAAGGAACGTGGCAAATTCTGCAGCCTGGTGAACCTTGGAAGTTCTCCATCTACTGTACTATGAGTCATGTATCAAATCTAAATGCCCAGCAGCTCTGGCAGATGACTCTGTACAAATTGCCAGATATCACTTCTGGCTGAATCAGTCAAGGAGAAATTTGCTCACTGGTTCCACCCGTTTTACCAGACATTGCCAGCTCGTGTCCTGATTGACAGCACCTAGAGGCTTACTGGTTAGCACACACCCAAATCCCCTGACTGTCTGGACTTGCAGACTTGCTCTTAGACAAAAATACACTTTACAGTGAATGCAGTGGCACCATCCAATCTTTTGAAGCAATGATCTGGCTTATGACATTTCACTGGTTATCCAACCATTCTTGGAAGGGTGCACACTTACAATCGAACCTAGATTGTCAAGACTTAGTGGGAAGCCACATTTGAAAGTTTAGGCCACTGATTTGGCCCAGATCACCCAGTCAGTACCAGAGTCAAGACCACCACCCAGAAGTCCTGATTCCCTACTCTGGCCCCTTCCCTAGCCATAGTCTAACTCTAGTTATAGGGCATTAGCACTTAGCAGAAGGGCTCTCTCTAGGCTAGCTTTTCCTCAGAAAAAATTCTCACCGTGGTGTCACCGTCTCAGCTCCATTACTGATGTCTCCAGTAGGAGGTGCTGCTGGTGCAAACAGGGCTTCTGCAGGCATTTTTGCCACCATGCTCAGGGAGGTAAAAATCCCAGCATCTGATCCATACTAGGGCTCTCTCTACTGCTATGCCAGTGGAGCACAACTGGGGGCAGCAAAAGTGTGAGGTGAGGGGGAGGAAAGGTGGCCTAGATAACCACCAGCTACCAAAATAGGCTCAAGAATGATGCAAGCCCAACAAGGAAAAGTAATTCATGTATCTGAGATTCTGGAGGCACCCAGCCCTGGTGGATCATTGCACCATCAGTCCACGCTGCTTATCAAAAATATACATTGCAAACACTGACCTTTTCCAAAGCACCATTAACAGGCCTGGCTAGATCTGCATTGCAGGGTCCACCCTAGCTACAGGCAAACTAGGCAGCTGCCTAAGTGGGCAAATTGTCTTGGGCAGCCTCTAACTATAGAAGAGACCATTAATAAAGGTTGGTCAAACGTCTGGCCTGCCCTTGACAGCATCTCCCTGTCACTTATTCACACCTGGAAAACAAACACATTTAAGGCTCATTCTGATTTTCCCACGTCTCACCTGGTGTTAGCCGAGCAGAGGCGAGGTGTAATTATATAGTTTGAGTGCCCTTAGGGCAAGCTGACATATACTTCATGTACCAGCTCATTACACTTTGAACTCCTGGAGGGATCTCATTTGTTACAGCTGTTTGCATGGAGTTTCAGATGCATTAACGGATTATGACAGACACCAGACCGAAACTGTGATCCCAGCTCCACCCGCAGGCTCAGGAAGACGCTCGCAGATTGCAGGGGTCACGCATGGAGATGGATTCATTTCCAGGTGATGCTCATTATGCGGGTTTTCCTGGCAGGAGATTTCTGGGTCAGCCTCCAGCTTTGTTCCTTTGAATTCCAGTTTTTTTATTCCTTTACCCCACGGCAGGAGCTAGGAACCCACAGATTTTCCTCCCCACACTTCAGAGCATAATATGACAAAGGCTCTGTCTTAGCAATGGGCAAAGTTTGGACCACTCTGGATAAGCACCCAAAAATTCAATGCTTCTCTGAACTTCAGCTAAACTTCGCCATGGCTGGCTTTGGGCTGGAAGACTCCTGAAGTTAGGTTTTGTCTGGAGATTTCTGCCCCTTCCAGTTCAGCTAGAAATGGTCAGAGAAGAAAACATCCCCGCATTTCAGAGCCGTAACCAAGGCTTAGCTCGGGTTTGATTCTAAACGCCAGCCGAGGTTTGGGGGAGGATTGGGAAGCCATTTGCCCTGGCACACCTGTTTCCCCACCCCTAGGGAGTCAGATGGAGTGGGACTAGCCCCCTTCTGCTGACAGGCCCACAGGAGGGGAAAGAAATCACTGTGATGGTCCAGAGATCCTTCCACCACAGCGGCCGGGTTTGCAGAACGGGCTGCAGAACAAGCAGAGGCTTTCCAGCCCTAGACCAAGGGATCACAGGAAGCCTTGGGGACCTTGAAGCTCCAGAGAGCCATGGAAATCCCCTGCTCACTGCTCTGCGTGAGGCCACCCTCACCGGGCTCCATGCTGCTGGCACAGGCTGTGTCAGGGTTGCAGCAGTCACTGGGTGGGACACTGGGTAGATGGGCCCATCCCCTAGGCCCACTGGACCCTCAAAGGACCCCCATGAGTCTGGTCAGAGAGATAGGCCATGCTGGGGCAGTAGCTGGCTCCCCTTGCCCATGAATGGGTCCCAGATGTTTGCAGACTTGCTGGGAGGTTCTTGCTTTGCAGCCATTCTAGGGAGCAGTATTTGCAATATCTGGAGCCAGGCTCAGACAGAGGCACCGCCTGCAGCAGCTGTCTCTGCAGCATGTTGAGCCTGAGTGAGCAGGGCCCCGTGAGGCAGGGCCAGCCAGACTGTTATGTGTATTGCACTAGGACCTAGAAGCCCCCAACCTCAATGTGCAGATACATAGGAAGAGCCAATCCCCACTCGGAGGAGCTTACAAGTTATCTAGCTCTTCACAGGCCTGTGTCATGTTGCCTCTGCAGTCTCTGCCCAATTGGAGGGGAGCTGGGGCGGTTCTCATGCAGCATCTCTGCACGGCCAAGGCCTGGCTGTGATTTGTGTGCCCTTGGAGCTGGTCCCATGTGACGCTGCTCTGCCCTACTGTTGCTTCCTCCAAGAGCCTGGCTGAAGTGAGGCGCACAACCCCAGACCCGTGTGTGAATCTGGGGCAAAGTCACCTTGCTCCTTTCCCACGCTTCCGAAGCCATTATTCAAAGGCTTGTTACCAATCCTTACAGAGCCTGGGGCGTGGCCTGGAACTCTGGAACCATCAAGCGAAACTGCTTACTCACCTGGAGCCACCGTGGGTGGCTGAGCTGCCTCTCTGGGCAGCAAGTCTAGGCAGCTCTCTGGATCCCTGCAGCGCTGAACACACATCGCACACACACAAAGGAGATCCCGCAGCCAGAGAAATGGACAGGCACACAACAATAGAGACACACCTACACAGATATGCAGTGACACAGAGACCCAGTGACAGACGGACTGACAAACCACAGAGATAGACTCACACGGAAACACCCAATGACAGAGAGATGGACAGACATACAGCTACAAAGCGGCACCCAGGCAGTGATGGAGAGATGGACAGACACACACAAACTCATGCACACACAGAGATGAACAGGCCCACCTGTGCTCATCTTTTACAGAGGCAGAGCGACAGCCCCACTGCAGACAGGAAAGTTCTGTTCTGTCGTTACATTCATTGTCAAAGCTGTAGGAAATGAGAAGGGATTGAATTCCTCAGCATATGGAGGATTCCCGCTGTCAGCAGAGCGCAATCTCCATGCACAGTCAATCCAGACGTAAGTGGGGGCAGCATCATGGATTCTGACTAGATGTTTGCAGTCCCATTGCCCCAGGATTTCATAGCTCAATGGTTACACCCTGCCCTACGTCCACATACAGAGATCCCATTCCTTTTCAGTGGAAGTCCAGCATGTGGACTGAGAGCACACCATGGGATTGCAGAAGGTTGTTCTACCCAGTGATGGAAGGAGGGACTGTAGAGTTTATTAAAGGAATATAGGGCCAAATGCTGCTCTCTGTTACAATAGGGTGAATGCAGACTCGCCACTGAAGGCAGTGAGAAACGGAGATAGAATCTGGAGCAGAATTTGCCCTGTTAAACCCAATAATGAACTGTTTACTCATCATATGCACACCTAAAGAAAACCATATTTTGACCTCTCCCTCTCTTTGCCAGAGTCAGGCCAACAGGTGCAAACACGCAGTGTGTCTGAGTCAGTTTGGCAGCCAGCCCTCCAGGGGAAGCAGTTTCACTTGTAAATTCCTTTACTTCTGCACAATCAATTTGACCCTCCAGATCATTTGTGCAGGGAGACAAATATCCCGAGAGCCTTTCAGTGCTCAGCAGGAGAGAACTGAATGGCAGAAACTCAGTGACTCAATCCAGCAGGAAAGAATGTGGCTGCCCTGCTGTTGACACGGTGCTGTGTGGAGCAAAGACTGTTTTGTATGCCAACAATATAGTCCTTCAATACACAGAGCCCCACATCATAATATCCCCACAAGGGATGCAAAGAAATCCCGAGCTAGGAGCTGGGACTTGGTGGCCTGCTTAGCAGAGTGAGAGACAAAAGGCTTACCACAGGAAAAAACATGTGCAAAAGCAGGGTTTGCCTTGGATGCTGGGTGAAAAACAGGAGCCATAAAAATGTCATCTTGCCACAATAAGGCTGAAATATTCCTTCAGAAACAGCAGTTCCCTGGCTGGGGGAGATTCCCAGCTGTTTACTTCAAGGGTGAAACATTTCTCCAGTCTCTGGGAGAGGCTGAGCAAACCAGCCACTTCCTGCAGGGCACAGTTCCAAGCAGAGCTGGTTTGCCTGCCATCCCAGGCAGCAGGCTGGGCACTGGCCTGCCATAGAAGGCTCTTGGGTTGGCAGAATAAATGGGCTTTGTGGCCTTGCTCCAAACAATTGGTAGAGTTCCAGACCCAGCTAACTCCAGTCATGGTTGTCAGTGATATCACAACCGTGGCAGACACATTTGTGACCCCCAGCGCACGGGTGGATCTGACCTCTCTCCTCCGGGGTTTTGTATGAGCGGAGGAAGAAGGCTCTCCGGGATGCACATTTCTGGACAATTATTGGCCTTGTGTTCTCTGATGATGAAAGTCACTTGACCTTCCACTCCATGCCTCTTAACACCACCTGAAGCCTGCAACGAGGGGGCCCAGATGCACTCCTTGCCAGGTCTCATTATTAACCAAGGGTTTCCATTGTCTGCAGCCACACTATGCTGAACAAAACCTTTTGGCTCACGAGGCTGACCCCACTGGTGTTTCCTGGTCTAAGAGCTGCAGCTAGCGGAGCAGCAACGGAAGCAGTGTCAGTCCTAGGAAGCTGGGCTAAGCTTCCCCACCATTGCTTCCCTGGCTCAGCTCTCCAGGTGTCAGCAATGTTTTAAGCACCAGGGGTCCAGCTTTCAGGTGCACTGAGCACCTCCCTGCATTTCCTAGTGGCGTCAGCTGGACACCTGTCACTGTTACACTGGACACATGTCAACTCTCACCCTGACAGGCTGAAGAGATGCTCTGAGCATGGTATTCACATTGCCAGCAGCAGCTGGCATCCTGTCTGCACTAAGGCCTCCAATATTGCCAGCATGGCGGTAGCAACCGTGGGAAGTTTTTGCAAAATTTTTCCTGTGTAGACAAGGTTAACAGCCACAAACACCCTGAAGAGGCAAGGAAACAGAGTTCAATCTGCTAAAACATGGAGGTGTTAACTTTCTCCTTAAGGGCTTCTCTGTCTTCCTCTCCTGTTTGTCTTACATTGGGTAATGGCTTTGCAACAGGTCCTGGTTTTCAGGAATGGGTGGGAGTGATGAGAACAACCCATAATTAAGTTAAACTGTAGCTGATGCAATTACTCTTCCGATAAGTGCTCAGATTTTCCCAGTGGTTAGTGAATGGGAACTAAAAGATGGGAAGTCCCAGTGCCCAGGTCATGCTTTTTTGCGGGAGAGGACGCTTGGAATGGACACATGAAAATCTGCACAGAGGGAATGATTTTCACGTTGTGTGTGCGGTTTCTGTTCCCGCCTTCTCCAGGCACGAGGATCACCTGCCCAAGGAAGGATTCTGTACAGTGAGATGTATGGACAGCAGGCTAGTGCAGGAAGGCTGCACGCCTTGCACCACTTCAGATGCGTGGGTCGAGTTGTTGACTCCTGGACTTGCAGAGACTGGTTTTTCTGGGGAAGAAACCTGCTCAGACCCTGCATGGGGCAGGGAGGGCAAATTTGGCATCACTGTGCCACGAGCATGCTGGCTAATTTAGTCTATCCCAGGTCCCGCCCAGCCTTTCCCAACTGGCAGGAAGGTTGGTCTGATGCAGGACCTGGCATGTGCAGGGGAGGGGAGAGGATGTAAACCTGAAGAGGAAGATAGGTGGACGCAGGGAGCAGAGGTCATGCATAGAGTGCCTGGGTGATTCCCAAGTTCTGCACATGACTGCGCATCTGGACAATCCGCACTCCTGTACTGCATTAGACACCATCGGGAGCATTCATGTTAAATAGGCCCCAAGTCTGCAACCGCCTACGCAGAGCAGTAGTTGTGACGCTGGCAGAGGAGGTGCCAGCTCACCCTGGGACCACCAACAATACCCAGCCTGGCTCCCCTGCCTGATCATATTGTTAAAGGAGCTGTTGGAATGATAAGAATGTGTTTAGACTTTAGTGAATGCTTGTGAGTTGCTGCCTGCCTTATTCACACTCATATCTGTATCCCATGTTGTAAGGTAATATCTGAGCAGTCACTTTGTAACTGTAATCAGCAGACAGGGAGAGAGACATTAACTAGTGTGAAACGCTGGTGCCCAGCAAAAGGTGTTATGTCCTGAAGACCCCTCGACACTGGATGGACTAGGGTGGAACATTAAAGAGGACCAAAGACTTCATTGTTTACTTCCACCCTCTCCCACAAAGATGAGTCTTGCAAGTGAATTTCTCCCATCCCCTGAGCTGGCAGCTGGAAGCAGAAGTGGGGGAAGGGAATAAAAACCCATCACTAGAAGGAACTGCATCTTAATGCTGCATAGATTCTAGGCATAAGCAAAAGATCCCCAGTACTTAGCCTGGGTTAGCCCAAAGGACATATAGAGCTCTCTTATTATAGAAGCTTCTAGTTCTTTTTGACACTTAAGATTGAACTCATGTGTGTTTATATATGTTTACCTGCTTTAACCTTGTGCGTAACTCATTTCCTTTTCCTATACAATAAATCCTGGTAGTTTATTGTAGGATTATCTGAAAGCATTGTCTTTGGTGTGAGATCTAACGTACAACTGACCTGGGGTAAGTGACTGGTCCTTTGAGACTGGAGTAATATGAATTATTGCTGTGAGCCCTGATGGAAGGAACTTTCTATCACAAATGTAAGCTCACCTGGGTGGCCAGACAGACCAGAGTACCTAAGGGCACTGTCTGTGACTCCATAGCTAAGCTGTTATAGTGCTGGAGGAGTTTACATTGGATAATTGGTTGGTGAAATCCAAGTACAGAACTCACCACTAATTTGGGGTTTGTGCCCTCGTTCTTAACTATCTGCCCTGAGGGTAGTGCTCATGCTCCGAGTCACTGCGGGACAGCTTAACAGTACTAGAAGCTTTCTACTGGTAAGTGGTAACGACCAGCAGTACTTCATATGGGTAAAGAAATACAATGATCAGAGAACATTCAAAGCTTCTGAGAATGATAAACTCTGAACCAAGTGCTAATTCACATTAGAGCCATTTACCTTTGTCTGGCAAGCAGGTGGTGTCCTCTAATAATAGGTAGCATTTTTCAAACAATTAACCCTCAACACTGCTGGGAGATGGGCTAATCACTTAATGTCTCTGCCTCAGTAAAAGGAGAAGGTTGAGATTTGTCTAATACCAGAGCTGGGATTAAAACTTTAGTATTGCTGGCTCCCAGTCCTGTGACTGAATGAGGAGTCTGCAGTGTATCGGTAAGGAAGCCCAGCAGCAACCAGTCATGAGGTCTGTATTTTTCTTTCCATCAAGGATCATTATTTATTGGCCAGGAGCAAATCAGTCACCCCTGCATCTCCTGTGGGCCCAAAAATAATGGGGGTTATCTTCAGACTGGTTGGAGTATTTAATTGTTGGGAGTGGCTGATAGCAGGCTACAGGAGGACACCACCTCTAAGTTTCCAATCAGCTGGTCAGATACTTCATGACTGTGTGGTGAGCAAGGAAAGTCAGAGATGCACCCAGGGGAATTCTCCTGTGGGTCTGGATCTTGATCACTTTCTCTGGCTTTGAAAAGATGCCATTTGTAGGAGGGGAATGCTCTAAAGACAGAACTTCATCCCAAATCAAACACTACTTGGCCAGCTGGGATCAATCTGCACTGAGGGTTGCCATGGTGCCTGCCAGCTTGGCATTCAAATGAGATAAAAATTCTCCTCTCCAAAATACCAACTCCTCCCTCTCTTGCTCCAGAACCCTTATTTGAATCACACCTGCCCTGAGTCCAGAACCACTGGTCCCAGCTAGCGCCAGACTTTCAGGAGCCCTGAGCACCTGTAACTCCACTTGGAACCAAAGGGAATGGCACATGTTCAGCACCTCTGAAAGTCAGACCCTTGGTGCGTATTCAGAGACAGCAGCTAAATCAAAGAAAGGGGCCAGGATGGGAAAACGCATTGGGCAGAGGGGTCGTTTTCTCCAGTCACCTTCCCAGTGGTGCTGAACTCTTATTCACCCTTCAGCTAGCCTTTCCTTCCTCCAGTTTGCTGTGACTCAGAGGGAAAGATGGTAACACAACACAGCAGAGTTGTCACTGCCAAGTGGGAAGGGAAATGAGGAAACAGAAGCCCCTCAGTGGCTAAGGCCAGTTGCAGCCAGATGCCTGGTGCAATATACAGCCTCACCTAGTGCAGCCTATTGCCTGCAACAGGCATCCCCCAGCAAGGCATCCCTCAGTCAAGGTCAGGCCCTTAGACAGCAGGAGAGTCACCCACAGCTGATCCTTAGAAAGGCAGATTCCAGGAGTTCCTGTTACGGCTGGTCTCACAGGTCTGTCACTTATCACAGTAGCACCTAGAGGTCCCAGCTGAGATCAGGCCCCCACAGTGCAAGGTGTGGTACAGCTGGTCAGAGCATCCCTGCCCCAGACAGCTTGCAGTCAGAATACACCACCCATACTAAGGGGAGGAAGGGAGGATCATGATCCCTATGTGAAGGGGCATCCCTAGCCTGGGGTGCTCTCCTGCAGCAGGCCTTGGCATGACAGAGGCACCTGCCTCAATGTCCCCTTCTGTTTGCCTACAAAGGAACAGTGACTCACCTCTGGGCATAGCTTCCTCACATACTCCAGTTCAGTAGCTCCCCAAACACTTGTATTAACAGCCCTCTTGACAAGCCCACCCCAAACATTCAAAGTACAACAGTTCCTCCAGGCCCCTCTTCAGAGACAATACCCCAGGTCCCCATCCAACAGTTAATGGCAGCTGTGGGTTCCCAGTCCCTTCTGCCCCACTCGCAGGCCTCACTCTCCAGCCTGCACACAAAAGTGGCCACTCTCCTGGATCTTACCACAGCCCCCCCCAGCAGGTCTCCCCCAAGAGAGCCCCCAGTGTTTCACTCCCTCAACCAAACCACCTGCGACTCCTACCCCTGCTCAGGGCACAGCCCTCTCAAGGTCACCCACTTGCTCCTAGGCTCAGCTTCACCCAACCACACTGGATCTTGCCCCTTTGCCCAGGGTCACAGACTGAGCCTCCCACTTACCAGGGGTCCCCACAGCCAGTCAGTTCTCCCCAGCAGCTCCCTCCACCATGTCACCCAGCCCCCAACAGTTCCCAGCCACACACTCCCATTGCAGTCCAGCTCCCCTAGCCACAGGTACTCCTTACCTGCCAAATGCCTCATGGGGGTCAGCAGACCAGTCACAGGTGCACTGACTAGCCTCTTCCCTCTTAAAGGGCCAGCATCACCCGCTGGCATCCCATTTAACAAGCGAGGAACGGAGTCTTGGAGTGATGTGGTGTGATGGTCTGGGGAATCTGTCTGTACAACTTATGATATTGTGACATTGTCCTTATGAAAAATGACGTGTCCTAAAATGCCTCTATGTCTTGCTGCACCCACCATTGCTGACAAGCCTGTGTGCATGTTTCTCCCAGACCAGATACAATGGGGAGTAGTTGGAGGTAATGACTGTACTCTGAAAAGTCAATAGGTATGCTAAGGAGAAGCTGAGAGAAGCCACTTCCTCCAGCTTGTCTGGGTGGGGACTAGAGTTTGGGGGGGTGAGGGGAGAAGGGAGGAAGGGGGTTGGAAAGTTACCAGCAGCAGGACAAAGAAACCAGGTATTGATGGTGGGACATATAAACTTAGGCCATGCACAGATGGAAGGTTTGGGCGGGAGAGCAAGAGATGGAACAGAGGGGTTGGATTTAGCTGTGGAACCGACCCAGGCCAGAGAGAGCAAACTGACCGAAAGGGGAAGAGAGGTTCCATGGCTCAGAACTGCCTGCAACAGAAGGGTCCTGGGTGTCCCTGAGGAGCCAATGTAAAGAATGCTGCAGGGTGGTGGGGAAACTGAAGCAGGTAAATGCATATAAGGGTTGTGCAGATCTTAAGTCACCGAAGCACGAGCAGCCATGCTGTGGCGCCCTGTGCAAAGGCTGTCAATTCTGCCTTGAGTTAATGAGTGGACCCAGAACTCCCACACGCCTGCGGTTCTGAGGACGGTTGTGATAAAGTTATGGGGGATCTGAGGGTCAGCACTAGCAACAGGAGCTAGGCGGTGGGACCGGGAGGTCCCAGAAGGATCTCTGCACCCCAAGAGTGTGCATAGGGACCCTGCTGTACTCAGTTCAGACTCCAGAGGCTTAAAGCACACACAACCCAGTAAGATGGTGGGATGCCAAGAGGGTGCACTTGACTAGATGTGCGACACTTGCTAGGTTCACACAGGAAATCGCCTGCAGAGCCAGGAATTGAACACACATCCCTGTCCAGTGCCTGAAGCACAAGACCATCCTTCCCCACATACTGTTACCACCTCACTGTGACTCCAGGGGCCAGAGCGTTCTGACATCCCTTGCTTTCCATAGCCATAGTCTCTTTGCAAGCCCTCCCTTGCGCTGCAGAACCTGAGGGGGCAGTTGGGTTAAGCACCAGAGCTAATGAAGATACTGACCCACAAGCTGGCCTGGCTTCTGCAGCATGGGTGTGAGCAGGTAGATGGACATTGTGGCTGAACTCTGGGGAGAGTTCAGAGAGGGGAAATATTAGCCTCATGACATGCAGCTGGCCACCACTGGCCACGAGTTCCATGCATGGGTGAGCATGGCATGGAAAGACGGGGGTTGGGCAGGGCAGTGTGGGGAGAGTGAATTGCCATTAACTTCCCCTAGGAATGTCTGACTCCCGTTGAAAAGAGCATTAAGTGCTGCTGCTGGGATGCTGCTATTGCGCAGACCCCCTGCCTTTGTAGGCACAGACAGAGGCACTGTGTACACGTGAGTGGCGGGGCAGGCGTGCTGATGTCATAGAATCATAGAATATTAGAGTTGGAAGGGACCTCAGGAGGTCATCTAGTCCAACCCCCTGCTCAAAGCAGGACTAACCTCAGCTATATCATCCCAACCAGGGCTTTGTCAAACCTCAGCTTAAAAACCTCTAAGGATGGAGATTCCACCACCTCCCTAGGTAACCCATTCCAGTGCTTCACCACCCTCCTAGTAAAAACCTTTTTCCTAATGTCCAACCTAGACCTCCCGCCCTGCAACTTGAGACCGTTGCTCCTTGTTCTGTCATCTGCCACCACCGAGAACAGCCTAGCCCCATCCTCCCTGGAACCCCCTTTCAGGTAGTTAAAGGCCGCTATCAAATCCCCCCTCACTCTTCTCTTTTGTAGACTAAATAAGCCCAGTTTCCTCAGCCTCTTCTCATAAGTCCTGTGCTCCAGCCCCCTAATCATTTTTGTTGCCCTCCGCTGCACTCTCTCTAACTTGTCCACATCCTTTTTGTATTGGGGGGCCCAAAACTGGACACAATATTCTAAATGCGGCCTCACCAATGCTGAATAGAGGGGAATAATCACTTCCCGTGACCTGCTAGCAATGCCCCTCCTAATGCAGCCCAATATGCCATTAGCCTTCTTGACAACCAGCGCACACTGCTGACTCATATCCAGCTTTTTATCCACTGTTACCCCCAGGTCCTTTTCTGCAGAGCTGCTGCCCAGCTCGTCGGTCCCCAGTCTATAGCTGTGCATGGGATTCTTCCTTCCTAAGTGGAGGACTCTGCACTTGTCCTTGTTGAACCTCATTAGATTTCTTTTGGCCCAATCCTCCTCATGCAATGTACAGTGCCCCAGCTCAGCTCCACCATTCCTGGAGGAGAATGTTGGCCCAAGAGCAGCTCTTAGCTGCTGCAAGTTTTCCGAGTCATTTCCCCACACGTGGGAGAGGAGGAGGTGATAGGACTGTAATCAGGAGGGCAATGACACCATGGGCTGTGGAGGTCTGCAGCTCAGGTCCCTCGCATCACGTGTAGTCCCGGGTGTGAGGACACTGCTGTGCCTCTCAGTGCTGTAATTTCCTAGGAACACACAGCCTTTGAGAGCAGCTCCTCTGGGATTTAGGAGGGTGCCCAGTTACGGGAGGAACTAAAACTTCTCAGGCCTGGGCAGAATTGGACTCAGTCTCCAGAAACTCAATGGCTCAGGACAACTTTCAGATTCCCTCCTGCTCTGCTCTTGGGCCCAACCTGCAAGGGCAGGTTGTTTGTCTGGTTTGTACCAATCTACCTCCTTTAATAAAGAGATCTGCAAGTGTCTGCTACCTCCCAGCCTGTCTATCTGGAAGTTCTTGCACACCGCGGGCCTTTTTCCCCAAAGGAGGGAGGGGTTCATCCCCTCAGAGCAAGTGCAGCAGCTGTATGCCACGGTCACTCTCCTGCCCTACCATGGATTTGCAAGGGCCCCCAGGAGCCAAATTCAAGGCCTGCGAAAGGTGCTGGTTTGCAAACCTGCAAGATTAGGGACAAGACCAGACATGAGCGTAGTAGCTGAACAATATGAGGGATGCCTGAATGTTGCATCAGGAAGAGAGTTTGTGCTGCAGCATGTTGGAGCAATTAGCACGATGCCTGGGCTGAGACTGGACTGAGGGGTGGGTTAGTGTGGGTAGCAAGTGTTCAGTGCCTTCTTCTTTCGAGAGCAATTTGGAAACACGTTTGCAGGCAAATGTGTTTCCAATCCGTACTGATCAAATAGGCTAGGAATATTCTTCCAAAGAAAAGAGTGTATTTCTGTGAACTCTGCTGCTGGGAATGTTAATCTGACAATGTAATTAACATTTCCAACCCACCCCAAAGCTAAGCATCCATCTCTGCCTCCTTTCTAGGCTCCTGGAACCCACAAGGCCTAAAACTCACATTCGTGACCCCTCAAAGTGCAGAGACCCCAAAGCAGTGTGGAAACCTGGTGAGTAGCCAAACCTCCTCAGGTAGGCAGTGTTCCACCTGAAATTACCAGCCCTGTTTTTGGTTATAAATGAGAAAACCTCACGATTTCTGATTCAGAAAGAAATATATCTACAAGTAATGCTAGAGCTGAGAAGCTGGACTTTAACAGTAGGACAATAACGTGCAATTGGGTGGGACGGGGGGGGGGGAGGGAGGGACTTGCACCAAACACTTAATGGTGAGTAAGTATTATCAGCCACAATTTACAGCTGGGGAAACTGAGTTAGCTTAATGCCGACATTTTCAAACCTGGGTGCCTCAAATGAAGCACCTAAGCAAGGGGCCGATGGCCAGCAGTGGTGAGCCCCCATCCCCCACTGGGGCATGCCATCTCTTGGCACCTACATTTGAAAAGGCAGGTTTCCATTGCTTGGGTATAGTCCCGCACTGAGCTAGCAGCAAAGACAAGATGAGGCCCCAGGGCACCTGACTTCTAGCCCCAGTCCTGGCCAGGCAGGAGTACTGAGCCCTGGCCAGCCACCTCCAACTCTATCCAGTGCTTTGATGATGGAAAACTCCAAGTATGATACTAGCTGCCCTCTTGCCCATGTCCCTGTTTAGGTCTCAAGAGGAACATCCACATTCATCTCCCTGCTGCCGATAGGTGAACCCTCACTAAACCCATCCTTGAGTCACGCCAGAGGCCGTGTGCATCCACCCCAAACAGACTCTAGGTCGAGACTAGTGTCCTAACCAGGACACCACATAGTGATTCGTTGGCATCCAGGAGGGTGGCAGAGGTCTCAGTGGAGGAAGGCAACATTTTCATGCCCTAGCTGGTGCCACTGCTCAATGGTGATTGGTGCATGGGGGGCCATCTGCTTACCTTACCCCGAAGGCAACGGGTCACATGCTGGTGCCGCATCTGCTTGGCTTAGTTCCAGCATTGGGCTCCAGACATAGCCGTGGACTTGCAGTGCCTCTGCCAGCAGCTACACCCCCCTTGTCCTCTCCAGCCCTGCTCCCCTTCTGCTGCGGGGAGCAGTGTTCCCACGCTGCTGCACAGCTGGATGAAGTCCCCCTGTGGCAGGAGCCCCCAGGATGAAGGGAACATGGGATCTAGGTTTTGGACTGGTCCCTGCACAGGGTCAAAGCTCCCAGACCCAGCCAGCAATGCAGGGCGTGGCGCAGCTTGCTTGTGCCCAGGCCTCACATCACCACACGCCGGGCCACTTCAGTCAGAGCATTTTATTTGTAAGAAACAATATAAAGTATCTCCCTCTTAGTAAAATATAGTGACTCAAGAGCAAGTGCCAGTCCCGCCCCTGGCCAGACGAGCAGGCATGCAATTCACAGATGAGGAAACAACCCTTTGGGTTGACCAGGTTTCACCTCTCCCTGATGCCTTTTAGCCCACCTTAGGACTCAAGTGTTGGGCTGTGCAGGCCCAGGCAGGGCTGCAGGCATTATTTACACTCTGAGGAGGAACAGGGAGCAATCAATGTACAAATAAATAGCTGGGCTCCGCTATGTACAGGCTATGTACAGGCACGTATGTGCAGAGTCTCGCCTGGCTCTACCAGGGCCTCCAGAGGCCGGGGCTTGCAGCTTGGTGGGGAGGGGGTGAGGCCTCCAGCAGCCTCCTGGCTGGGCGGGATGGCGCTGCCCTCTGCAAGGCTGGGCACAAGTCCTTGGGGGCACTGCAGTCCTGGCTGCCGCTGGGCTCAGTGCAGGACCTTTGCAGGTGCTCCAGCAGGCAGCTGCCCAAGTCTCCGTCCAGGAGGTGGAACTTTGCCAGCAGGCCGGTGAGGCAGGACAGGCAGGCTCGATACCCTTCTCGGTAACTCTCCGCAGGGGCTGGAGGAGACAGACACAAGTCACTGCTCAGCCAGGGAGCCAGGCCCACCTTGGCCAGCCCATGGCCAGGAAAGGCCCCAACTGCATTCCTGGCCCAGACCCGGCTCCCAGGGGAGGTGCCCTGCGCATGGAGACGGCCTAGGGGCAGGTAGTTAGAGGCCCTCAGACAATGGATAGGAAGGGGAACTCCAGGGAGCTGGAGGAACAGGAGGCCTGGCTGGAGGCTCCTGGGCCCCAGGGCGGGGATTCCCCAGGCTGAGAGATTTGAGGAGGGCTTGGCCTTGGCCTTGTCCTCCGGGCTCTGCCCGGACCCGCGTGTCTGGATAGGAGGAGGCAGCGCGGTGCCCGGGCACTGCCACTCACCTGGGGCCGGGGGGCAGGGGGCGGGGATCTCCTTGAGGAACTGCACGGTCATCTCCAGAATATCCGCCTTCTCCAGCTTGGAATAGCGCGAGCTCTGCGGGAGGAGGGACAGGTTAGGCGGCGCCCGGCCGGGAGCGCAGGGCGCAGAGCGCGGCGGTGGCCCGGGGAGCTCAGAGCGCGGTGCTTGGGGAGCGCAGGGTGCAGGGCGCAGAGCGCGGTGCTTGGGGAGCGCAGGGTGCAGGGCGCAGAGCGCGGCGCGGCGCAGGATGCAGGGCGCAGAGCGCGGTGCTTGGGGAGCGCAGGGTGCAGGGCGCAGAGCGCGGCGCGGCGCAGGATGGAGGGCGCAGAGCGCGGTGCTTGGGGAGCGCAGGGTGCAGGGCGCAGAGCGCGGTGCTTGGGGAGCGCAGGGTGCAGGGCGCAGAGCGCGGCGCGGCGCAGGCTGGTACTCACGTCTTTGCGGATGAGCGGCAGGATGAGGGTCTTCAGCTGGTTCAGGCTCTCGTTGATGCGGGCTCGCCTGCGCTTCTCCATCAGCGGCTTGAGGGTCTGAGGGCACACCAGGGCAAGCGTCAGTCCGGCGCAGCGGGGGCCCGAGGGGGAGTTGAGGGGGAGGGTCAGAGAGGGGGCGCGGATCCGGGGAATATGGGGCGCTGGGGGCAGGTTCAGGGGACTCTGGTGCTTGAGGCACCCTCGCTCACCTTCCGCAGTTTCGTGGCCTCCCCCGTTTTCCTGCGCGCCCCGAGCCCGGAGCGGTAGCTCCGCCCTGCTTCGGGCGCGCTGCTGTGCGGGGACATGGGCCGATGCAGGGTCGCTGAGCTCTGTCCGGGCAGAGCTGCTGGAGGCAGAACCGAGCTCCCAGCTAGGCAGGGCCGGGCTTTTTATGGAGCCGCCTCCGCTGGGCCCCGCCTCTCGGCTTTGTTACCAGGCGGGAGAGGGACGCCCGGAGCAGGGCCGGTTAGCAGCCCCATCTGCTCTGCCCTCGGCTATGGGCGTCCAGACGTGGGGCACCCAGCGCAGCCTGGCGCGGAGCGATGGGCGGCCGGGCCCCAGCAGCCCCTAGCTCCGCTCCCCGGCCCCACGCCAGCGCTGGCTTTCGAGTGACTCCTCAGCGCAGGCATCGCTCTGGATTGCCGTGCCCCACGCCGCGCCCGGCCCCACCGCACGCCCGCAGACACGCGTGTGGCCACGGGGAGCGGACGGGACAGACAGCAGCCGTGGGTAACGCCCGGGGCAGGTTCCAGGGGCCTGGCTCCACACGTGCTACGCGCCCGGCCTTGTGCAGGCGTGCGCGACGTGTGGGCAGCTCGCGTGGGTGTTTCTCGGGAAGTCCCCTGGGCCCCCCCCGAGTCAGCAGCGCCCGGAACTGCCCACGCCGCGCCGCAGACCGAGCGAAACCCGCGGGAGCCCGGGCCTGCTCCCTGGGGCGCACGGGGCTGGGGGATTCCGCCTGGGAGGGAGAGTTTGCCCCGGCTCCCCGCTGCAGCGTCCCCGGCCCCGGCCGAGGCCCGAGCTGCTGTCCAGGGTGCTGAGCCAGAGCCCCGCACGTCTCCGGTACCTGCCCAGCCGGGAGCCGGCTCCGTCCGAGCCCCCAGCCCCATCAGCCGCTCGGAGTCTGGGATGGGAGGGGGGGCTCTGCGCCCAGCCGGGACCGGGACACCCGCGCGCCGTGGGCACCCCGGGATTAGCTGGGCCCAGCCGGTCTCTGCCGGGGCTCAGCCGCTTCCCACGCCGCTGTGAAGCGGAGCTTCTAACACAGCCACCTGCTGCCCCGCAGGAGACGGGCCGGGAGGCTGCTGGGGCCGAGCCCGCCCCCGCATCCCCAGAGCCCGGGGCCCGCCGTCTTGCTGGTGGGGTGGACAGCTCCGGCTCAGCGAGCGGTCGGAGGATGCCAAGCGCCGTATTTAACTGCCACCAATGAGCCAGGCCTCCCCCGCCGCTTGAACGCACAGCAGAGACGGCAACCGCTCCAGCAACTGCCCTTCAGTAGCCGGCGGCGGTTCCCTTATCGCCTGCCTGCTATGGACTCCGCTCTTGGGACACCCTCGCTTGACGGTCTCTTAGGTGGTGCCAGCCATGGTCGACTGTCCGTGGGGGAAAGGAAAGGGCCTTTGGTTTGCGCTGCGCTGCTGCTGTTGAAGACCCATCCCCTTTCTTTTAAAGACACAGCCAGGCTGATACACTGGCTGGGGGAGAAGAGAAGAGTAAAGACAGAAAAGGCAGCATCTGTCTTCATGTCTTTCTGTCTAGCTGCTGGAAAATCATAGGCCCAGCACATGGTCATGTCAGCCCTTGGCAGACTTTCACAGACTGTTACATTTGAAGGCCAGACGGGACCATTGCGCTCATCCAGTCTGACCTTCTGTGTAAAACAGGACCCAAGAGAATTCCTAGAGCAAATCTTTTAGAAAAACATCCAGTCTTGATTTAAAATTAGTCAGTGATGGAGAATAATGATGAATTGCTCACACTATGAACAAGTTACACCTTATTTCTGGTCTGTATTTGTTCTAGCTCCAACTTTCAGCCATTGGATTGTGCGATGCCTGTCTCTGTTAGATTGAAGAGTCCATATTAAATATTTGTTCCCTGGGTAGGTACATGCAGAAAATAAACGAGTCACCCATGAACCTTTTCTTTGTTAAGCTACATAGATGGAGCACTTTGAGTCTATCACTACCAGGCATGTTTTCTAACCATTCTCATGGCCCTTCTCTGAACACTCTCAAATTTATCAACATCCTTCTTGAACTGTAGACACCTGACCTGGACTTTGAATTCCAGCAGCAGTCACCCGGGTGCCAAATACAGAGGGAAAATGATCTCTCTGCTCCATGTGGAGATTCCCCTGTTTATGAATCCCAAGATTGCATTAGCTCTTTTGACAATAGAGTCACAGTGTCAGATACAGCTGATTGTCCACCATGACCCTGAAATCTTTTTCAGAGTCTCTGCTTCCCAGGATAGAGTTGTTATCCAAATAACAAATATCACTGGATCTTTTTCAGGGGATAAGGCAACAAGCCACGTTTATTGTGAATACAGAAATTTGGTAAATAGTATCAATAAAAAAAAGCATCAACACTGTAACAACATCAACCTTATTCTTTACTTAGTGAAATAGTATCAATAATGTAAATACTAGGAAAACAGTATCAACATTGTATCAATACTACAATTACAGAGATTCTTCTTAATAAAATATACTTCATTGACACATGTTTCAAATGGTACTTTCATTCACACTCACACACACTGACAGGCATACACAGACAGGGAGACAGACAAACATACATAGGGATCTCACAGATGTTATAGTTACCAGCCTCTTGGTGCTCGTGGTAGTCACTGGCCAGGTGACTGTAGCACGAGGGTGAGGAGCAAGGTTCTGCCGATACGCACCGGTACTCCTGGCTGGTGTGGTGATGTAGACCCCGAACCTCCAGCCTTCATCTTTCTGTCCCATTTTATAGGGAAAAGACCCCATGTAAGTCTATGGGTTTTTGCTCTGTCATGCTGCATCTGCATTTGGTGTGATCCTTAATCACCCACATTGTTTCAAGTCTGATCAGATTTTGTTCTTTGAAGTGGGCTGACTCCAAAGTTATCAGGGTGGGCTCCTCTTCAGCCAGTTGAGTGATAAAAGTTATTATCTTTGCTCCTTTCTTCTTCCCTCAAATGTTTTAGGTGAGGCTGGTGTTTTCTTTGTTTCGACATCCCTTACTCAGACCAATTGTTCAATCACTCTCCCTGTCTATACCCACCTCAGTTGCTCAGCCATTCACACTTCAATCACTCAGTACCAACTCCTAGCTGAAGAATTCACATATTATTTTTAAAGCAAACATTATTTCATTTTTGCCAGTGTCTTTCACAATTAGGTAGGTATATTACATTTCACAGTGTGGCTTTTTATACTTAAAATAGGGTTTTTACAAATATATTGAAAGAGGGTAAAATTAACAGATAAAATAGTCAGTGGAGTGGTTTTACAAACAATCTTAAAACAAATAGAATTATAGAAAGTAAAGACAGACGTGAATTATTGTGCAGTAAATGGATATTTTAAAAAGACTGAAGTGAACTTTTAAAAGGGTAGAACAATAAGAGTCAGTTGAGGTTTTAATGTTTGATTAAAGTTACAAAGTGTCAGGTTGAAGTTCCTCTTGGTAGGAGGGGGGGGGGCGGTGTTTGTGGCTCTGTTCTTTCACGTATTTCCTGCAAACAGGATTGGGCTAACAGAGTTCCCCATCGTGTAACTATGGCCTGCGTTCTTTGTTCCTAGATGTATACATTGACATTCAGTTGCATATTGTTTGCTTGTGTCCAGTTTATTAAGTGATCCAGATCGCTCTCAATTAGTGACCTGTCCTCTTCATTATTTGCCATACCTCCAATTTTTGTGTCATCTGTAAACTTCATTAGTGAGGATTTTATGTTTCCTTCCAGATCATTGGTAAAGAGATTAAATTGTGTGGGGCCAAGAACCAATTCCTGTGGCACTGCCCTGGAAACAGACACACTGGATGGTGATTCTCCATATACAATTACATTCTGAGACCTATCAGTGAGCGAGATTTTAATCTGTGTAATGTGCACCGTGTTAATTATATATTGTTCTAGTTTTCTAATCAAAATGTCATGTAGCACCAAGTTAAATGCCTTACAAAAGTCTAAGTATATTACAGCAACACTATTACCTTTATCAACCCAACCTGTGATCTCATTTAAAAAATAAGTTACCAAGTTAGTTTTATGGGATCTATTTTCTGTTGGACATCAGCTATCCCTTGATATGAGGATGATGTTCCCGAGGGGGAACGTCACTGATGAGACTTAAGATGGCTGAGGAGTCCAATTTGTGCTTGACATGTTTTTTTCACATATGTGGCTTGGAGAGAGCCGGGATGCTGTGCACTTTCCTTCCTCCTCTGCTTCCTGAGCAGCCTTGTGAGCAAGGCGATTTTCTTCAGAACGGGGTAAGGCTTGGTGTACAATGTGATGCCATTGCAGTCTATTTCCGGCCAGCTCTTCCCAATGCATGGGGTCAGTGCCTCTCTTCTCAAGATATACTTTCAGGGTGTCCTTGTAGCATTTCCTCTATCCCCCATGAGTCCTCTTACCATGATCAAGTTGTGAAAAGAGGACCATGTTGATTTGCATTAATTATATTATCCTTGTTTAGTTCATTAGTAATCAAGTCCCATACTAGCTACTCCATTATTTTGGCCAGGATCATTACCAGGCTGACAGGACTATAATTATCCAGGTCATACAGTTTACCCTTTTAAAAAATTGGCATGACATTAGCTTTCTTCCAGTATTCTGGAACGTCCCCAACGTTGAAACATGAACATTAATGGTCCAGAGCACTCCTCAACTGGGTCTTTTACAACTCTTGATTACAAGTTATCTGGACTGTCTGATTTAAAACTGTCAGCTTCTGTTTAACATCCTCCAGTGATACTAGTGGAATGAAAAGAACGTTATCATCCACATATGATGAGGCTGCACCATCGGTTTTTTCCTCCCAAGTACAGAACAGAAATATTTATTGAACATATCTCACTTTTCTGCATTATTATTGATAATTGTACCATTTCCATCTAGTAACACACCAGTACTAGTCTCTGGATTCTTTGTGTTCCTTATATATTTTTAAAACGCCACATTGTCCTTAGCTCTACTGGCCATAGATTTCTTCTTGTGTCCCTTGGCTTCCCTTATTCATGTTTTACATTTCCTAACTTGTGATTTATATTCATTACTATCACCTTCCCTTTTCTCCCACTTCTTATATATTATTTTTCACACCAGTGTTGGGTTGTTGAAGGTATTAAATTTAGCTTGCCTTTCCATTCACATGCTCGAAAGGTGGAGCTGTATTGACTGGCTAAGCCAGCCTTTTATGGCACAGAAAATGGAAAATAGGAAAGAGCAGAAGTATGGTGCGGAAGGGGAATGGACACGTCAAAGGGACTCACATCCAAGTGCTGTTCAGGTTTTGCTCAGCCCAATGGAAGGGTGATGTCATCTGGTTTCCTCTCTCTGGCCAGGAATCTTTGGGAATCAGGACAATTAATTCTCAGTGGTGTGATGGCAGGTCCCAGGGTATAGTGGCAGCCATGCCAGGGCTTATTATTATAAACCCTGGTATAAAAGGCAGAGCTGACCTGTGTCCCTTTCACCTCGAGGCCTTGCTCTGCTCAGCAGAGCTTTGTGTGCAGGGAGCTGGAGACACGTGTCTCTGCAGAGTCAAAGCTTTACTCTGGTTTCCTGCCTCACTAGCCCCAGACAGTGCAGGGGCTGTGGTGGAGCCTGGGGGGAGGCAAAAGCAGTGCTGGGTGTTCCTGAGTGAGAGGGGCAGAGGCATTTTCCTGTGCCCTGCCCCACCAGCCCGGCAGTGTGCACTAAGGTCCCCCGACCCCTTGGTGCTGGGCGGGGGCCTTTGGCTGGGGACTGCACAGAAGCATCCAGACACGGACTTTCTGGACTCCTGGTGCATGTGTAGGGACTGGGGGAGACCAGCTCCAGAGATCTGAGTCACTCTGTTGCCCAGACGGCCCAGTTCTGAATCTCAGGCCAGAGAGGGCCTCTAGCTTCAGTCTTTGCTTGTCCTCCCCCTGCATTAACCGTTTCTGTGGGATTCAACCCTTGCTCTTCCCCTAGCATGGATCTTCCCCATGGGACATGCCCAAGATGCCGGGCTTCCTGCTCCATTCTTTTCTGAAACTCACCGTGCGCCCATCAGCGGGGAGACTGCGTTTGCATCTAAGAGCTTCCAGAGCTGAAATCTGCGCTGCACACCTGCCCCTTCAGCATGCCTGGTGAGCTAGTCACCTCCTGGGACTTGCACAAGAGGGTGCGGCGGCGGGGGACACCTGGAAGGGGGGAGGAGGGGGAGCACCCAGTCGGATTTTATGGCCTCTGGTCCAGCTTGCTGCACTCAGGGGCTCTCCATGTGCAGCGGGGCCAGTGGTGAGTTGGAAGCAGCCCTTTGCTGCTCTCTGCCTGGGCAGCACTGGCTGGACAAAGACTTTCAGTTACTCACTTTCTTTGCCTTTTCCCAGCCCTCCCATCACAGCCCCTCTCTCCGCACAGGGCCTGGCAGAGCCCAGGCCATCGAGCGTCCCGCACCAGCAGGGCCTGAGCGGGGCCGGACAGTTCCCCACTCTGATGCCAGGACCAGACGGACAGGGCAGCTTCACTTGTCTCCTTCCTCTGCCGTCCCAGCTCCCCACGGGTGCTGGTCCCGGGCTGCAAGCAGGGCCCGTGCAACCACGAGGCAAACTGGGCCGTCGCCTAGAGCGGCAACATTTGGGAGGGGAGGATGGCAAAAAACGGAATGGACTATTCATGAACCTGTGTAAGTAAAGACCAGGTTTCAGCCGTGGGAATGAAAGGTCAAGGAGGTCAAGGAGAAGGCCCGGCCGCCATCCTGATACTGCCCGTTCCTGCACAGCACCACTGTGATTAGAAATGCAGGGTCTTTATTCACACTAATGCGCAATCTTCATCTTCCAAAGTTAATGGGGGGGGACCCGCAAGGCTGAAGGTTCACCTAGGGCCCTAACGCGCTTCCCCCCAGCTCCGGCTGCCGGGGGAGGGCTCAGGGCACCGCCTTGGCAGCAGCTCTGGGCACTGAGGATACCACAGCGGGGTCCCTGGGCTGGGGGCCGGGCCTCTCTCAGAGCCGGGCACAGGGCGGGGCGCACAGGGCTGGGGGATTCCGCCGGGGAGGGACAATTTGCCCCGGCTCCCCGCTGCAGCGTCCCCCGGCCCCGGCCGAGCCCCGAGCTGCTGTCCAGGGTGCTGAGCCGGGGCCCCGCACGTGTCCGGGACCTGCCCAGCGGGGAGAGCCCGGCCCCGTCAGCCGCTTGGAGTCCGGCCCCGCTGAGCGAGGGAGGGGGGTGGGGGCGGGGGCTCTGCGCCCAGCCGGGACCGGGGCACCCGCGCGCCGTGGGCACCCCGGGATTAGCTGGGCCCAGCCGGTCTCTGCCGGGGCTCAGCCGCTTCCCACGCCGCTGTGTAGCGGAGCTTCAAACACAGCCACCTGCAGGAGCCGGGCCGGGAGGCTGCCCCCGCCCAGAGCTGGGTGTGTGTGGGGCAGGCAGGGCCGGGCACTGGGCTCTGCAGGTGAGAGGGTGGGGCCGGAGCCTAGGGGGGGTGGCGACGGGGGCAGTATCGTGTCCCCAGCCCCATTGCCCTGCCCTATAGGGCACCTACCCAATTGCCCAGGGCTGAGCCCTGCCCGGCTGCAGCCTCACTGAAATGCCCCACTGCTCCGGGCTGGCCCCTGCCTTCTTTGCCCGGGTGGGTCAGGGTCTGGTGCCTGGTGCTCCCGGAGTGCCATAGCCAATGTGGCACCGTCCAGCCCAGCACTGCCCAGTGCAGCAGCTAATCCTGAGCGCAGCAGGGAGCCCCGGGGCCAGGCTGCGTGTGCAGGTCAGCGGGCTGCTCCCGCGGGCACTGTCTTGACTGGGGTCCCTGCCCCATGGCGCTCACACGTGGGCCCAATCCCCGCACAGGTAGGGCTGGTGGGCGGGGGGGGGGGTGCACCTGGGTGGGTGTGGGCACGTTGTGTGTATTCTCGGGATGGCACTGGTGGTGTTGGGCTTGGGGGGTTGGTTGTTGGCGGTGTGTTGTGTGAGGGGTTGTTGCTGGGTGGGTCTCCTAGGGTGCACACACTGGTACGGGGGTGTGGGTTGTGGGAAGGTGTGTGGGGAACCCTAGGGTGAGAAGGGCCGAGGAGAGCAAGGGTTGTCTAGTCTAACCCCCTGCCAAGCTGCAGGATTCTTTTCCTGTGTCCTTCCTGCCCTGCCCCTTCCCCCTCACCTCTTCCCACCCTGTACTGGGCTGGGCCCCACCTGTGCTCTCCCTGGGTCATTTCCCCACCCCAGAAGCAGAGGGTAACTGACCAGCTTCTGACAGGCCAGGAACCATTCAAGTCTCAGCTGCCTGCTGGAGACCGGATCTGACCCCAACACTACCGTGTGCCGTGGAAGAACAAGACGACCCTGCCAGGGCAGCGGCAGAGACGTCGCTGTACCAGGGAGGGGCGGTTTGAGATAACCCACCAGCAGGGCCAACTCTGGAGTGGCATATCCCCAGCCTGAAGGCTAGGTGGTGTGTACGTGCTGCACCAGCACCACTGTAGCAGTATAATGTGCAGTTTTAGGTGGAGCTGAGGAAGAGTCCATCGGCAGTAATTCGGAGAGAGCTGGGGGTGGGGAGCTAGGCACTGGGGGTCACTCAAGCAATCAGAGCAGGGTCACCAGCTTTCTGGTTTACTTTCAAGTGGTTCAGGGCAGTTCAGTTCTAAATCCCGAGCCTGAAGGACGTTGGTTAATCCATGTGTATCCCATATGTGCTCATTACTGCACCCTGGTCGAGCCTTTTCTTGGGGAGGAGGGCAAGAGAGGCAGGGAGAACAGGCCCAGGCCATTGTTGTACAAGGCTCAGATGGGTCCCTTGGGTCAGTGATAGACGCTGGGCCAGGCCAATCACTCGGAGCTGGTTTCTGTATAGCTTCTCCTCTACCCAGACACTTTTGCAGCAGTCCCCATACTCAGGGCCCATCTGCTGATCCTGACGCATGTTAGAAGCTCTGGTTCAGGTGAGGAGCCCCCTTGGCTTTCTGTGAATAAGGGCCAGAAGCTTGAGCAAGGGTTGCCAGGTCCTGCCCTTATTCCATTGATTTTGCATGTTGACCCAAACCGGGAGGCTGGTTTTATAGGTGGACACATAAGGGGGTGACTTTTGGAACTGGTGTTACAGGCGACTAGCGTGCGGTGATCACTGCTTATTATGCAACTTTCAGAGAGGTGCATTTACACCTCTATAGTATACATACTATACAGACCAGTGCCTTTTCCAGGTATGTCTAGATGTGACCTTTCATGTGTTATGGTCATGGTATAAACTTCAGGGAAGAATTCAGCACCTGCCTTATCCTGCGCCCGCCCAAGGGATATGCCCAAGGACTCAAAGGTACATGCTCACCCTGGAATCTCACACCCCATCAGTGTGTCTGGATGACACCTATCATCTAATGGGAGTCACACCAGGCGATCCCAGGAAGAAGAGAGCCCTGTGTATTTATTCCCACCAGACAAGTGCCTCTGCAGAGTCCTCCAAACTCCAATCTCTGCAGCTGCTGCTGGGAACACTGCCACAAGCCCATTTCCTGCACCTGGAGTTTCTGATGCCCTCATCCATATTAGAACAGCATCCCCATGGCTATTATTTCTGCTCAGTAAATGGAGATGATGATCTATCAATCCTGTATAACTATGTAGCCTCCGTGCCCACTGGTTCTAGGATTTCGGGGAAAGACAGAGCTAGGAAAGGTGTTCTTTCCAGCTGTATGTTGGGAAAAGCTGTGACTTGTCCCCGAGGGTTCTGTGAACCTTTGCAATTGTCTCATTAGTTCTGTATGACTATGTAACATGAGGAAAAGATTGTACGTTGTGTACTGATGTCTTCCACGCAGGCAGGTGTGTGTCCCTTGAGTTACAATGCTGCTCACCAGGCCGGGACCAGTCTTTTGGCCTAACACTGGCTTCTCACAGCCCTGCATCACTCAGCTGTGCTTTGTTGACCAAATATTACGTGTGTCTGTTTATGTAAAAAGCAAATGGCCGGTGGCCGAGAGCCTGATCTGGTGGAGACAGGACTCTGGATTCTATTCCTGCCTGCCCCTGCCCCCTTGTATGACCCTGATTAGGGTTTCCCCCCATGCCTCAGTTAACCCATCTGCAGAAAAGTTATAGTACTCCTTCCCTGCCACCCAGGAGGGTTGTGTGCCTGGGCTGGGACCGTACGGGACGCACGTTCATCCCCAGCTAATGCCAGGTTCTAGTCTGTATGGTTCTGGCACTGGCCCCCACTCACTCCCTCATCTTAGAACTGCACCTGCAAGAAGCCCTTGATTCTCTTCTGCATCCTCCCAGCACTACCTGCCACTGTTCCCACAGTCAGCAGGACACTGCCCTGCTGGCTCTGCACCTCTCTGGATAGTGGCATTGAGTATACGACAATCCAAACCACCCTCTCCCGCAGTGTTGCTGTAGCCCTGGCTCTTCTGGGTGTGGGTTGCCATGTTTCAGGGTAAAACCACCAGAGCAAGAATGAGCACCCCCTCAGGGGGGGTGAGGCAGGGTTCAGATACTAGTCCCTGTGGCTGGAGTTCGACCATGGTGTTTTTAACACACCCTGGAGGCCAGGACTAGCTCAGGGAGCAGCCACAGAACAAGCCACTGGGCTAGCGCAGCCTTGAGACTTCCCAGTGTGGCCTGTGGCTGCCCTTAACAGAATGTGGAAGTGCAGCCAGAAAGTCTCACCCTCACAGGACTCCATCCTGACCCAGAATGTGCTTGTGCCTTCAAGGTGAACAGCTCTGCAAGGGGCTCCAGTGTTGGCAACCTAGGTTGTGGCCCCAGGATGGTGGCAAGTGGCCAGAGCCTCCTTTGGCTGTGGGAAGGACGGGCATGTTAGGCTCATCGCAGACAGAGTCAGGCCCAGATAAAGTAACAGGCACTATTGGCTGGTGCCAAGGGCCAAAGGTCCTGGGGGCCCTGCATTAAATGTCTAGCCCTCATGCTTTGAATAGGCACTTGGAAATGTGGCGCGTATGTCAGAAACACACCACCATCTGCCCAGGCAGCAGGGAGCCTGAGACAACTGCACCGAGAGGAGACGCTTGGCCCAGCGTAACTGACACAAAAGCAATGTCTCATGGGGAGAGCAGCTGAAGTGCAACTAATGCAGCCATGTCTGCCTGGGTCTGCAGAGAGACTGGGACAGTTGCTCTGAGAGAGGAAGTTGACCCATGCATCTCAATGGACTCCAAGTCCCATAGCTGGAGCAGGGCTTGCCAAGCCCACCCCAGCTGCAGGTTCTGTATGTGGCAGGAGGGGAGGAGCGCAGTGGGTCTCTTTCCCAGCAGACACCCCACAGTTGGAGTAAGCACTGGGCACCCACTGCAGCCCCCCTTTCCTCTGCAGTGGAAGGCTGAGGGGGGCTTGAGGCTGCCTCTGGGAAAAGATAGGGGCTCCCTGCTGCTGCCCTGAGCTTTCTGGGAAGGCAGGGGGACTCTGTCCTCATCACACCAGGGGGAGTCTAGGACCCCGGATTGCCTTATTCCAACCCTGGTCCTCTTGAGGCCTGGAGATCATGCAAGCAGCTGCCTTCGGCCTGGTGATGGTGTCGTGGAGGCTCATCCTTCATTGGGTTTTCAGTTATTGTTTGTGCTTCAAAAGTACAAAACGTAAATCTGAGCAATGCCCCGGGCTGGTTGTTGAGTTCACACCTACCTGCAGTGTCCAATCCACCTCTCTACCCCCCACACACACACTGGGCAGGAGAAGGGCCAGCAGAGCTGCTGCAGGGGCCAGGAAGAGGCTGCTTTGACAGAAGCTTTCAAGACCCCCCAGCTGGAGGGCTTCTGGGGAGTCACTTCCTTCCAGGGGCTCCGCTACCTGCCCGGGCTGCTCCCTTTTATGGAGCCTTTTCGGTGACAGATCCTCAGCAGAGACCCCAGACCCCCAGGGGTTGTTTATTTTTCCTTTCGCTCTTCAGACCTTCCTGCTACGTCTCCGGCCATGACAGACTCAGCCTCTGTTTTCAAGAGCAATCATGGACTTAGATAAACTTGGGCTAAAAATGTGAGCTCAGCCGTTCTCTGCAAAGCTAAATGTTTGCGAGTGTCACAGGCCACTGGCGTGGGGACAGCTGGGGTGTTCCTGGGGGCCGACTCTGCTTTAATCTGTGTGTTCTCATAGATCCCAGTGCAGCCGCCTGCCCCCGGCAGCCAGTCAGTGACTCAGATGATGGGATGATAGGGGATAGACCAGAGAGGCAAATGCCATTGAGTGGCCCATCTGCCACCCCAACTGCCTGAATGAGAGACAGACTGACAGCCACTGCCTGCCACTTTGCGGGATTCAGAGGGGGCTGGAAGGTGAAGGTACAGCCATAGTCTGAACACAAAGTGACATCAGCAGAAGTCAGTGACATGGTCCAATGGGCTAACCTGTACTTTGGGTAGGAAAATCATCTCATTCACACCCTTCTGTGGCTGGAGCTGGGGATTTCACATTTGGTACGTTCATGCCTGAGATTTACTCCTTTTCTTTTGTCTCTGTATGGATTTCAAGCGTTTTATTGCATGTTTGGCGGGACAGCAGGTGAGCTTGAGAGGAAACGTAAGGACGGCCAGACTGGGTCAGACCAATGGTCCGTCTAGCCCAGGATCCTGTCTTCCAGCAGTGGCCGGTGCCAGGTGCTTCAGAGGGAACGAACAGAACAGGGCAATTATCAAGTGATCCACTCACAACACTGACACCTCCTTCTACCCAATCAGCCCTGACCAACCAAGACACGACCAGGAAAAGCACCAAAGACTCTGTGGAGTCCAGAAGGGACTTGGCTATTGCTATCAGTATTACAGGGAAGGTGCTCAGATACTCCGCTGATGGGCAGGTTGGAGGGATGGAGAGACAGACATTCAGGTATGCTTGGCCAGAGCACAGTGTCAGTTGGCCGTGGTGTGTTCTTCTAGCCGGCCGTGCTATTTCTGCCTCAAGAAAAATGTGGGTGACGCCAGCTCTAATGGTGCCAGCTCCACTCAGCACCTGACCTCCAGAGGATGCAGATTTACACAATGGTCAGGGATGCTTGTGGATGGGGAAAATGGGGCTTTGGTTTCCTACCAGACTGATCCCTACAATGGTCACCAAGTTAGCACAAAGATGGGCAGCTAGGAGGAAAAGCCCTGAGCCCCTGTCACGCTCACTTCTCCTCGAGTTTTCAGTCGTCTGGTGGTTAGCACCATCTTGTGGCGGAAGCATTCAATGGCTACATCTCAGAGCTGTAAAGCTGAGCTGCCATATCACTGGTGTGGTTCGGAGCAGACTGTGCGTGCTGCCGGCCTAGCAGGGAGAGTGGTCAAATATGTTCCTCTAAAACATACAAGCAAAGGTTCATTAGAGGCATGATGGAGGCAAGATCCAGGGGCCTCAGCACAGGGAAAGCCTCTATTTCCGTGTCCCCAGATGGGAAGGGAAGGCCAGCTTGGCAATGAAAGGGTCTGGGGCTGAAAGTTAGAAAGAGTGAAGTAATAATGATCAGCTGATGCTCTTCAGCCTGGTGCTTTAATGTCAGGGACTCCTGGCCAGAGGTTTAACCAGCAGGGCCCCGTGCTCCGGGCCTGCCTCTTTCGTTCCACATGACATTTAAGCAGTGCCAGGGGCTGCTCCAGACTCTGCAGCTCACCTCTGTGTTGGATCTGGTCTGTGCTTGCGAGGTGAACATCCTGCTCCTGACCGAATGACAGGGGGATCGCCAAGGCCAGCTCAGCACTTAGAGATGCCCAACAAAGGCCTGCAGGCTTCCCCGGAGTGACTCTGAGAGGTCATGCCTCGCAGCTGGACTCTGCTCTCTGCCAAGCCAAGCCAGGCGCTGCCAGTCCTGGGCAGGACAGCTCCACAGCCAGGACCTCTCCCTCATATCCCATGGGCGGTGCAGTGACCATCTTCTCCATCCTCTGTGGGGTCTTTGCCATGGCCAGCATCATCACCTCGCTCTGCACAGACTGCTGGCAGGTAACATGCACTTTGGTGTCCTTTCTGTCCCATTGGGTAAGGGAAACACCGCTGGGCGATGAAGACCTCTGCGCTGAGGAGGACTGCGTGACAGGCGGGAATGCAGCATTCCTCAGCTAGTTGCCCTGGGTCGCAGTGTCTGGGAAATCCCCGGAGCAGCATGAAACACCCCACCTGACAGACCCAGCGCCTGCCCTGCCACCTCCACCAAAGAAGAGCTGTGTGTTGTTCTAGTCTAGTCAGGTTCCCGGGCGGGGCCCAGCGCCATGGTATCTGAGCAGTTCTCTCGCTCTCTTGATAGTTTGAAGAATGGCTACTCAGGATCTACACAGTCCCTGGCTTGGTTAATGAAACGGAGCTCTCTGAACACGAGCAGGGGCTGAATGATGCTTCACTCCAGCCGGAGTTACTGACCGAGCTCTGACGCCGGGTACTGAGCTCTTCGGAAAACTGACTCCACTTGGGGGTGCTAAGCCTCGAACTCTGGGCCCTTGCGAGCCAATTATAATTACTGAACAGAGCTGAAGGGTTTTGCTGATGCTTAGCCATAAACAGAGCCTGTTGCTTCCCAGAGAGCACGGCATCTCTCTAACACACGCACAGGCACTAGAGAAGGCCCAGGGGGAGGCCAGGGTCTGAGGACGGTAGAGGAGAGGGCTGGGATAAAAGCAGGCTGTCTCCTACGATGTGTGTGAGAACATGATGGAATAGTCAAGGCAATGGAGGAGATGGAGTTAAACTCTCCGCCAGATGCTAAGTGTGAAGCCTCATGACTTGCACCTTCTCCCACCTCAGATTAACAGCAAAGGCTCCGTTGTTCTGAGCACCCGGTGTCGTGGCCTCTGGAGAGAATGCGTCTGGGACAAGTTTGTGAAGATCTGGACCTGTGACATTTTCAGCTCATACCTGAATCCGCATCCAGGTAACGGAACGAGCCGGGTGGGGTCGGGGTGCTGCAGTTGTCCTGAGGCCGATGTATCATAACACAACAGATGGTACTGAAAACTCTCCGGCCTAAGGACTTAGATCACTCACTAACTAGCAGGGATAGGATGAGACCTTCCTGGTGGACAGGTTATCCCACACCTGGTTCTGTGGGGCTCTGGCACCTTCCTCGGAGTACCTGGCACCTTCAGAGCCCAGGTATTGGACTAGAGGGGCCTTGGGTCTGAGCCAGGCTGTTCCTGTGTTCCTATCAACTGCAGCTGCCCTGGTGCTTTGGGCTCACCTTCACGAAGGTCAGAGGGCTGCAGAATACAAAGTTCTACACATAAACCTTCATTCTAGAGTCAGGGAAACCTTTCCAGAGCCTCCTGACCTTGGGGCCCTTCCCGTCAGCCCACTGTCCCACTCCTGAAAGCTCACGGCCATATTCCTTTGGAGGGGCATGTTCTGCGTGAGGGACCCGGAGCTGGGGAGAGAGGCAGGAGGGCACAGCGCCCCACTGACTGCTCGCCCTTCCTGTGGCTAGGTGGCACTGCGAGACACAGGCAAAGCACTGAACGGGGAGGGGGCGGGAGCACCTACCGAGAACGACTTGGCTGGACTTTGCACTCGAAAGGCAGGAAGCAGAAGTCGACTGACGAGGCTGCCAGCCTCGAGGGATCTCTTAGCTAGATCCTGGTTACACCTGGGCAGGTGGCATAATCGCGTGTGCCCGGCCAGCTCCCAGTGACTCCAGCAGGAGACACTTGAGTGCAAAGGCAGAGCGGGGCTGTGAGCACTTCTCTGTGTTCCTGGCTCATCTGTGCTGTGCCCAGCTTCACTGATAACTCCTCTTAAAGCCTTCCAGCTGCACAACTCCTTACGTCCACCCTATGGCCCGTGCTCCAGCTGCCCCAGCTCTACAGCCCAGCAGGAAACTTCAAAATGTTGACACCCTCCTCCCCGATCGAAACAATGTCCACAAAAATGTCCACCCATTTTTTTCCCATTTTTTGAATGTTTCATTCAGTCCATCAGTGTCCATCAGATGATAACAGTCACCACTGATCTGCAATGGGGTCACACTGGTGACCAGCACCAGAGCCCATTACCACCCTTCGCATCCTCCATCTTCTGCTGGTACAGCCCTAAATCCAGGAACACACCCACTCGCCCCATGTCTCTGGACAGACAGTCACTCTCCTGCTCATGGTTTGTTTGCTTCTTTTTATAAGCTGCAATTGTTCTCACAAGGACGCTGCTGGTCGTTTCCAGCATTGCTAGTGCTGGTGCATTTCTCTGCCTGCTGTTGGGATTTAAATATTTCAGCTACTGTCAGGAGCCTCTGGCTAAACGACACTGTCTCCGCCTGGCTGCAGGACTCTTCTTCCTCGCAGGTATGTTCTCCCCAGAGCTCAAAAATAAGCAATGTTCAAACAAAAGAACTCCCTCCAGAAGATGCCATCCCACATGTTGAAGGCTGGGAGACTGAAAGGTCATGCAAACTCAGTCAGCTAGGGAAGACCCCACACGCATGCAAACATACTCACGCACACGTGTATGCCTGCACATGCACCTGGTGTCTGGGGATTAGAGATGGTCAGGAAATGATTTGGTTTTTTCCCCCATGAAAAATTTCAATTTTTGGCAAACATTTTCTATGACAAATGTTGGGTTTTGATGGAAAAAACAAGAACTTTCCCTTTTCAGTTTCCAAAAACAAAACAAATATTAAAAAAAATCAAAATATTTTAATTGAAAATGCTATATATAGCTATCTCGGGGGGGGGGGGGGGGAGAGATTTGCAAACAAAGGTTGCTTTTGCCCAAACTCCCTTGCTTGATGGAAAAACTGTTCATGGAAAACATTTCAGCCAGCTCTGTGGGGGACTCCCTGAAAATGCCCAGTGAAGACCCCCTGGCATCATTCTGAAGAGCCCCTTTGGCACATTGGCCTGGGGACGGGGCAGTGTGAAATGCCCGGTTCAGAGTTCTGTGGCTACAAGAGACAGGAATGCCTTCTTCTGAACTGAGATTTCATTCTATTCCTAGGTGACTAGATTACATGCTGCTTCCCATCCCCTCAGCCAGCTAGAAAAGCAAATCTCAAATACTATGCCCTCACGAAACAAACCAAGCCTGGAATGACCGTCGCCCCTTCCTAAATAACACATAGCAGGATGGCAGTTATAGGGCCCTTCACAGAGACGCAGGAGTGTTCTACTGCCTTAGCCTGCAGCTGGAACAGCTGTGTCCTATTAGCTCAGCCCTGGGCATATGAAGGTTTGAGCCTCTCTCTCTTTGCAGCAGAGGGACGTAGGAGCAGGAACAGTGGGGTCCTGCAGGGAGCAGCACAACGACTAGCCCCACTTGGGCACAAGATCGGACAGGACATCTATGTTTGTTGTTATTAAAGTTTGATTATGAAGGAAACCCCAGGAAGTGCCACTGTGCATGTGTGTAGGGGGAAGCTGGGCCGTGTGTGCCTCTGTGTGCACATGCATGAGTGTGGGGTAACCATGTTAGGAGCAAGGTGGAATGCCACTGGCTTACAAACATCGTAAGAAAAAGATGGAGCTCCTGAGACATATTTCTAAACGATCCTTTATGACAAGAGCTGAGGGAGCTGGTGAGTGTCTCATCTTTTCCCCCTCTACCCTTTGGAAAGCCCCACATAGGCCCAGCACACACCAAGATCTACCCGAGCACACAATGAACCACGGCAGCAGAGAGGAGATTTCACTCCCGGGGTCTATCCCATGCGTGCGGGAATCACCGAGTTCTTTGCTTTGTTTCAGGCATTTCAACCTCTGTTGGTGTCATAAGATTCTGCGTGTACGTCTACTCCATGCACCAGTACGAGGTACTGTCACAGGAGTCACTGTTAGTTATTTGCTGAGCTCCCCCTGGTGCACTGGGCACTTTGCATATAGGTGAGAAAGCAGAGACCCTGCCCAGGAGCTTACAGTCGAGGTTCAACCTGGACGAGGTGATCCAGATACATAGGCGCTGCAGTTGCCCTAGGAATAATGGTGCATTGGCCCTTTTGAACGGCTCCTGTGAAGCTGTCCCACCCGTCTCTTTGACGAAGGAGCTGGTTTTTGACTAACAGCCATTTTGGTTTGGTTTTGTCAGCGAGAGAGCATCTGGGAGGCACCTAGAGACCCCATGCAGGTCCCCTCCTATCAGAGTAGGGGGCAGACTGGGAAGCATTACTGACGCTGCTCCTCAGGAGAGAGCCCTAGAAATCCAGGCTCACTCTATTAAACATGGCGCAATCGTCGTGTGGTGCATTTCTATCTCCTTGGGGCCACCCTATGCTCCCCTTTATGCCCCTGCACCTCCAGCGAGCTTACTAGGGCTGCGTGTATGTAACAGTGCAGAATTTGGCCCTCCAAGAGTTCCTCAAATTATCATGCATGACAACAAACCACCACACTGGTAAAATGCTCCCTCAGCAAATCTGACCCTCCTCAGGACCTGGAGTTCTACCCGGGCAGACGTTTTCGCTGTGGTAGCTTTAACAATAGATGTCATTCACCACTTTCATACTGAAGCCAATGGAGTGCCCCCAGGGTGAACATGACACAGTTTCTGTTGGTCACACTCAGTTGTCTTGGCATTTTGCTTTTGTTTTACAGATGTCGCTCAAAATCCCAGGATTCCCAAGCTTTGAGTATGGTTACTCCCTATGGATGGCTGTGGGGGGCAGCCTGGGGGCTATTGTTGCAGCTGGCACATTGTGCTCTGAGGTCCTGTTTGAGAAAGATCCCAGGGCAAATGCAACAAAGGAAGTGATTGGGAGTGGGCGCGCTGCTGGCATGGACATTGTGCGTGTGTGTACGTACGTGTGAGCAGGAAGAGATCTCGTCTGGGACATCAGCAGTATCACAGGCAGTCACAGATTTAGTGGGATGATGCAGGATTTTATACTTGAAACACGTTTGTTAAAATGCACGTTTGAGGGCAGATTCTGTGTCCCGTGTGCACCCTAAATTCCCCTGGATTCCCTTCATGGACTCACAGGAGAGTTCCTGGATGCAGCACCTAACCCAGTCATTATCATAGTCCCTCAGGCTTCGTGACATCACGTCAGCAGAGATGGTGCATCTGTAATGCTCAGTGTTCCTGCACTTGGGTCTCAGGGAGATCTCTGGGCCACACCAGCCTGGGAATCTCTCATTTTGAGTATTCTCAGCTCAGCCGTTTCACTGACATTGCAGCAAATACTTGGGATGAGAAAGGAACGACTCCATCATATTTCAACTTGGCTGTATTATTTTTCTTGCATCTCTCCACTTGGAGCTTTGCCCCCATTTAGGCCTTGACAAGAGCTGGTCAGGACAGGGGAGGAACTGAACAATTCTGGAAACTTACATTCAAAGACAAATAGCTCCCTCAGTGTGTTCTTGTTGCAGACAATGGAAGTTTTGCAATCAAGTTAAATGAGAATGGGGCTGAGGCCCCAGTGTTTAGGCCCCAATTCACCAAAGCATCTACATATCTGCTTCACTTTAAGCAAAGTTAGTATCTTCAGCGAAGCATTTAAGCGCATGACTAACTTCAAGCATGTGCTTAAGTCCCATTGATGTCAATGAGAATTCCCTGCCCAGACTGCTTGCAGGATTCAGACCAATAATTCTTATTTACCAACTTCACAAACATATTGTAACTAGTCATTGCAGTCACTCTGTGGAGTGTCCTCGCCAGGCCAAGAAAGGCCATTTTGAGAGAGGCAGGGAAACGGCTGCTAAATTGGCCTAGAGTTATTCAGCCAGATGGTGTTAGACACATGGCGCTGTGTGCGAAAAGGCTGTGAGACTTGCTTTGTGAGAGTTTCTCAGATGCTGTTCCCAAGGATTAGGCTAAAGTAAGGGGTAAAATTGATGTGTATCTCTGCTAGATGTCTGGAAATGTTTTTGATATCTAAGGCCGGGAGGCATAGGCAGTGCAACTATTCCCGGCTCATGGGATTCAGATATTACTTTGCTGCTTTGGCCTGTTTTTCATGCATTAAATAAGAAGTCAAAATAAAGTGTGAGTCCAGGCAGGTAAAAGCTGCCCATTCATTAGGGTTGTCATATGGCAAAGACAATATGATGTGAATACTCTGTCCATGGTGCCCAATATGTAATTTCTTGCAATAAAATTCCCTGTGTTTTAGCCTTTTAACAGCTCATTTTCTATATTGCTTTTGGAAGTTTTTCCCTACTTGGCACTGATGAGACTTCAGCTGGAGTCCTGTGCTGTTCTGGGCACCGCACTTAAAGAAAGATGTGGACAAATTGGAGAGAGTACCCCGCAGAACAAGAAAAATGATAAAAGGTTTAGAAAACTGGACCTATGAGGAAAGGTTAAAAAAACTGGGCATGGTTAGTCTTGAGAAAAGACTGACGGATGGGGGCAGGGGCCTGATAACAGTCTTTGAATATGTTAAGGGCTATTATAAAGAGGATGGTGATCAGTTGTTCTCAGTGTCCACTGAAGGATAAATTATAATCAGCTTAATCTGCAGCAAAAGAGATTTAAGTTCGATATTAGGAAAAACTTCGTAACTCTGAGGATAGTTCAGCTCTGGAACAGGCTTCCAAGGGAGGCTGCGGAATCCCTGTCAATGGAGGTTTTCCCTCCCAACATTACATTTCTCTGATACACACTGCTGTCTGTGGGTGGAGACTGGGACGATAGAGGATCGCATGGTGATATACCTTGTTTAAAGCAAGTGTAATGCAAAGCATGGCGGCTAGTCCTGGGCACGGTGGGGAGCGCTTTTATGTGTGGACATAATATGTCATATAAAGTGACGCTGGCAGACCAGATGCCAGCTTGGTCCAAGGTCCCTATGTCTCCAGGGAGCCCTGACAGATACATGGCTGGAATCATTCTGGCTCACCTGTGTGACAGCATTGTTAAAGCAGCCATTAGAACGATAAGAATGTGTTTAGTGTTGGTCTTTATTGGATGCTTGTGAGTTGCTGCCTGCATTAATGTCACTCATAACATCTATATCCCATAGTGTAAGGTGATAGCCGAGCTGCTGTACTGTGAAAATCTATGTAAACCACCAGGCAGGAGAGAGACATTAACTAGTGTGAAGTGCTGATCACCAACAGAAGGTGTTCTGTCCTGCCCAACGGGAAAGATCCATCGACCCCAGACGGATGCTTTGGGATGATAAAGAGGACAAAAGATGTTTGTTGTTTTGCCCCTGCCCCTCATGAAGATGAATCATGCAAGTGGATTTCTCCCATCAGCTGATCTTGCAGCTCAGAGCACAAGGAGGAGGGGGATAAAAACCCCTAACAAGATGGAACTGTGTCTCTGTGCTGCTTGGACTCTGGGGGAAAAGGTCTTTAGGCATAAGCAAGTGTTCCCCAGCTGCTTAGCTTGAGTTAGCCCTAAAAGTCATATAGAGCTTGCTGATTATAGAAACCTTTTTTTTTTTTTTTTAATTAAGATTGTAACTCATTTGTGTGTGTACATTTACCTGCTTTAACCTTGTAAATAACTCTCATTTGCTTTTCCTACTGAATAAATCTTTAGATAATTTATTATAGGACTGGCTACATATGTTGTCTCCAGTATAAGATCTAAGGGGCACTTGGCCTGGGGTGAGTGATTGGTCCTTTGGGATTGGCAGTAAGCTGAATATTGCTGTGATCCTTAGTGTAAGGGACCATCTGTCACACAGGCAGGGCCACTTGGGGGGCGAGATCGGAGTACCCAAAGGGATTGTCTGTAGCACCCTGGTTACGCTGCTATAGTGCCTGAGGAGTTTACACTTGACAGCTGGTGAAATCTAAGTACAAAACACATCCGTTTTGGGCTGTGTGCCCTGCTTCCTAAGCGGCTGCCCTGTCGTTGGTACTCCAGCTCTTGTGTCACTGCAGGCAGCTTTACATAAACATGCTAGGGAGAGCATCCCATGGACAGCAACAAACCCAATATCTCGTGTTATTGCCCCCACGCTCTGTGCGACACGGGATTAGAGCAGGTTCAAAGGTGCAAACAGGTCTTTGGTCAAACCCCGAACAGCTGCTCACTTCAGCCGTATCTCCTTCGCAGGCAGGTTACTGTTCGGTTTAGTCTTAGAGGAAGCAGCTCCTGCAATCAGACCCTCACTAGAATATTCAGCAGGACTGGGGCCAAGTGCTGCTCCGTAGGGGTAGCATCCAGCACAACAGGCCTAATCCTGAGTGAGGCCTGTGGGTGCTGCCCTAATACAAATAATAATCATCAGCATTACTCCCAGTACCCACTTGTCTGTATCGTGTTTGAAAAGCTCCACCCGAGACAGGGAACATGACCAACTCTCTGACAGCAGCAGTCAGCAGATGGCACCGGTACAAATAACCCCACAGGTCCATTGTCTTGGTGCAGGAGCAGTGCACAATCTTTGAGAAAAGGTTGTATTGTTGTTCATCTTGTGATGCAGTTTCTCTTGTGGATCTGTGGCAAACAGCAAGGGAGTTTGCTCTCTGCTTTAATCTCTCTGGCTAGAGCAATTCTTGGGGCTGAGTTGCTTCCTGGGAACCAGGCATTGCTGTTGGCGGAGGTTCCTGGCACTGGGTGTTTCTGGTGCCATTTGTGACTGGCTCTGTCCCAGGACTGGTGTATCTAGACTAAACAAGCTACACGCCAAGAAAAGACCCTGACTTCCCATCACTGATTTCTCCTCCAATGGAACCCTGCTCCACAAGGCCGACATCTGTAACCCGCAATACCATGCGACTTCACATGCCACCAGTTGTGGACAGTTGAAGAGTTTGTGGCTATAGGCAGGGACCTGCCTGGGCCATTTGCGGAGAGCTGGGCTGGCCTGGCAAGCAGGGAAAGGGCTGCAAAACCACTTGCTCAGTGATTCAGAACCAACAATTCCCCGGCTCTAACTGGGGTAGGGCCAGTACTGGCTGCCAGCCAACCGCCCTGCAAGAGCATGGGCCCTGTTGTAAGAGGCCATGGATACCCTGGCCACTGTGCCCTTCCTGTACACGCTCAGCCCCCTGCTCATCATGGGGCATTTCCCTCCCCACACATCCTGCCAGGACTCCCTGGGGCCCGCCTGCCAGCGCTACTGCACGTCCAGAGTCCGGTGACTCCAGCCGGGCCCCAGCAGCCAGGTGTCTCGGCAGAGGCTGGAACCCTTTCCTGGCCTGGGGATTAGCAGTGGGAGGGAAGATCCCGGCGAGTCTCCAGACAGACACCGCGGGAGGGAGGAGCTGTCCGAGCTGGGGGTGGGATCGCGGCGAGCTCCTGCCCTGCCGCCTCCTGGCCGCTCTTCTGTCCCCGGAGTCCGGAGCGGAGGCAGGGAGGGCTGCGGAGCCGCTGCTGGAGCCTGACCCCGGGGGAGGGGAGGTGCCAAGCCCAGGGGCCATGCCGCGCTGTGCGCCTCGCAGTGCCCGGGAGCCCCAGCCAGCCTGAGAGCCGGGGCGGGAGCCAGTCACTCCTCCAGCCCCTCGGGGCGCAGCGGTCCCGGGGCCGGCGCGGGGCGCAGCTCTCCCAGCGCCCAGCCGGCAGCTCCTGGCCGGGCAGCGACGCGCACTCGAGCTCCGGGCAGCCCCATGGCGCCCCCCGGCTGCTGAGGGGCGAGCGGCTCCGGGCTGCCCCGGCCGAGGACATGGCCCTGGAGCGGGCTCTGCTCGCCGCCCGCCAGGGGGACGTGGAGACGCTACGGGCCCTGCAGGCGGAGGGGCTGCTGCGGTCTGGGCTGCGGGACCCGCTGGGCGCCTCGCCCGTTCACCACGCCGCCCGGGCCGGCCGGCTCAGCTGCCTGCGCTACCTGGTGGAGGAGGCGGCGCTGCCGGGCAACAGCCGGGCCCGCAACGGGGCCACCCCGGGCCACGACGCGGCCGCCACCGGCAACCTGGCCTGTCTCCAGTGGCTGCTGACCCAGGGAGGCTGCTGCGTCCAGGTGGGCACCGCGCGGCTCCCCCTTCCCCCCGCCGGGCCCAGCAGCCGAGTCTGGGGCACCCTGCTCCAGCCCCTCTCGGCCATGGGGGCGTCGGGGCCCCGCCTGCTGTGGGTGCCAGGGAGGGACTGGGTGAAGGCAGCGGGGCCCCTCGCCCAGGGGGGTCCAAGACAGCCGGCCCCCCGCCCTGGGATGGAGCTGTGCCCTGGACACAGGCAGGGCAAGCAGCGGGGGTGGGCGGCCACCCTGGGTACACCTTGCGGTCGGTCGGGGCTTGGGAATGGCTGGGGCCTCATGGCCTTGCCCATGGCCTCCAACAAGGAGCATGGAACGAAATCTGGATGACCGGGAGCAGGCCCTTCCTGCGCTGAGCTTCTGCAACTGCATGGCAGGCCAGGTGGAGACACCCCCACTTCCCCCCAGATTATTTATCTCTGTCTTGGCAGAATGAGGTCACCTGTCGGAGAAGCTGGTTTCCACAAATGCAAAAGGCCTGTGGCAAGATGGCCCATGGCTGGCTTCCCTGCCTCCCCATCCCTAGTGTCCCCTCTCTGTTCCCCTGGGCCTGCAGCTGGGTCTGCCTTGGTGGAACACGTAGGTAGCTCCTTTGTGAGGGGCTTGGACTGGAAGGTGGCAGCTCTGACTGGGAGGGGAGGAGGCAGGAAGTAGTGGGCTGAGTTTGGGGCCAGGGCCTCCTGGACTCAAATCCTGGCTCCCACACACAGCCCTTCGGGGCACTCACATCACCTCCCCAGGTCTCCATTTCCTTCCTCTGCCAAGTGTTCCCCTGTCTCCCCGGACACGGTGGGATTAGTGCGTGTTTGTGAGGGGCAGTGTACTGCAGGAGAGTCCCTGGCCTTTGACAGTGGCTTAGCCAGGCTGTCTCCAGCCCCAAGCATTGCTAAGGGTACTGTCAGCCCAGGTGGGAGGCTGCTCCTGCTCCACAGGCCCCGTGTGCTGCCCTTGGCTCTGGGGCTGGATTCCATCCCTGACTAGACGGAAGAATGGACGATGTCTGGGTGACGCATCGTCATTATTTGTATTTATTAAGGCCCACGGCACAGGCAGAGACGTAGCAGCAGAGTCCCGGCCCCAGGAGTTTGCACTCTCAATAGACTAGGCAGATAAAGGGGGGGAGGGGAAGCAGAAGCACAGAGAGAAAAGGGACTTGCTGCTGGGAGCACTACAGTCCCTCTGCTTGGCAGCTGCACACGGGCCACTTGAAGGTGTTGCTGGACGGCCTTATCATCTTCCCCTGCCTGCTCCCATCAAAGCAGGAATCCTGGTGTTCATTGGTGGTGAAGACTGGCCTGTGGACCCAGCAGCTAGAACTGACAACCAGCCGTGACATTTACCAAGTGTTGTTCGTCTCCAGGGCGCTTTGCAAACATTCACTCATTAATCATCACAAACACCCGCAAATCATGAATGGAGCAAATTTCTCCTTTCTCTTTTCTTGTCTGTGAATTGTCTATGAACAGATGGTGACAGAAATTATCGAATGTACCTGCAGCCACTAACTCTTGGGCTGCAGGTCACTGAGAACGTAATATTAACCATTCACAATGGCAAATATGGGCTGAAATCCTGGCCCTGTTGGAGTAACTAAGACTTTAGCCATTGTCTTCAATAGTTCAACAGGGTCAGGGTTTCACCCCCAATTTGCACATCGCCCTGGAGCTCACTCCACTAACCAACATTGTCAATTTCAAATTCATGTTGTGTTGGTTAATTCCATAAATCATCCAGTGAGGGAACAGAACTAACATGCCTGGCCAGTATGGTGCAAACTGTGAACTGCCCATATTACAATCCAGCATGCAGCCTGAAAATTAGCTTCCATCAAAGCATCAAGGATTCACACCAAACAGCCATTTTCGGTGGCCAATTGTGCTAAGAAAAGTCAGGGCCTCACATGTTCACGAGACTTGGACAGGGTCAGGCTGAAAGTTGCTTTTCCTGAGAACACATACGCAGGGGTCAGTTTCCCTCTTTGCTCAGGTCCAGGAAGCTGCTGTCATCAGTTAGCTCTGCTTGGGCAGAGGCTAAGGAGTAAGGGATGTGCGCAACCCACAGAAGGATTCAGTGCCATTGCCCGGGTGCGAACTCATCACTCTGATTCCCAGGCCTACACTCGCTGTGCTGCACTGAGGCTGGGCCCTTTTACTGGGGCAGCTCTGTTGTGACCAGAAGTCCCTCGCCCGTCCGCAGTTACCCATGCTTGAGAGCCAGTTAGCCTGCACTGCCGCTCTTAGAGCACTCTCTATAGTGCATATGTGTGCATGTGTGTCAGGAGAGCATGCGCCTGCTCCACAGGCTTCTACAGTCCCGTGCGGTGGGGAGCAGCTACTGAGCAGACGTGGGAGAGGTGACTTCCCATGCTGGTGCACACGAAGTTGCAGTTTGGGAGCCGAACTTTGCAAGCCAGACTTGCGGAGGGTTGGTTTCTTCAGTGCAGCCATGATATTCAGATCCAGAGCTGGACTTTCAGGGGTGTTTGGATCAGACACAGCCCAGAGGCAATCAGCCTGGGCTGGCCCACAGAGCTGTTGGTGCCCTCCTGGCTTGGCCCAGGTGTAACAGGTTGTGCCAGCTGGTTAACAGTTGCCTCTGGGCTGAGGAGCAGGCTGTATGTCTGCTGAATAATTGCAAAGCTATGACTTGGCCTCTGAAACACCTGGGCTTTCTCCCACCTCCAAAGATCTCTCTGGAGCTGAAGATGATCTGTTCTCTTCCTGCCATGCAGTTTCTCCTGGGTGAGTAAGTGAGTGTGAAGGCCAGGTGTCACCACGGCAGGGGTGGAGGAGGGGGATGAGGGAGGGTGGTGGTGGCAGAGTGGGTGTGGCAGTGAGTGTGAGAATGACAGGACAGGTGTCCCGGGGGGGAGGGAGTGGATGTCACGGGGTGGATGCGGGTGAGGGAGTACATCGCACAGTCAGTTAAAACACTAGTTTAAAATTGGTGGCCTGGCTTCAAATGGGGCTTAGGTCACAACAGAATAAATTTGGTCCCAAGCTGCTCTCCAGCAGGGATGTGTCCACCACAGAACCACTCTGCAGTCTGCCCTACCAGGCCCTTTCTACTCCAGAGAGGTCTGGACCGTGATAGCAGGGAGCTGCAAGAGAGAATGCAAGTGTGGACTTACATTGTCCTGCACTGTGTGGAGATTACTCAGGACTGGATGCAGGAGGACCTGCCATGCATGCTAGTATTCCTCCAAACTTACACGATGAGTTACAAGTCCGGCTGTCTCCAATAGCCAGTCTGCTTGAGCATCACAGAGGCTCTGTTCCTTACAGTGCCTGCTCATGAGCGTTGCCCTTTCAGTGGCACCAAGTACCTCATCTAAACTGTACAACACCTGCAGTTCCCTGCAGTGCAGTGACCTTCAGAAACCTCTAAGTGGACACAGAGGTGATCAGGAAGATTGTACTTGGCAATTTAGTCTCGGGGCTGTGTTTAGTTTTTACTCAGTTCTCATTGTATTTACATACCTGCAACTCTTGCATATAATGTTACTGACTTCAGCAGCTGTTTACTGGAGTCCAGTGCTCAGGGTGTGGCCCTAGTATAGGCAGGGATAAAACCAAATCCAGTCACTGTTCCCTCTGGGATTTCAATATCCCCAAAGCACTAGGTGTGTGATTGCTGTGGCTGGGTTGCTCAACTAAGCTATGTCTATTACTGTTCTTGTCAGTCATGCAGTCAAAGATCAGTGATCAGATTAAATGCTGGCCACCAGGCTGGGAGAAGGCTGGACGCAGTATTTTTGTGCGGCCCAAACATTGCTGAACCCTACTGAAACTAAAGACGAGCAAACGCCATACTTTGTGACACAGTTCTGGAGGCAGGAAGGCTGAAATGTAAATGGGAGCCGAGGCGCTCCTGCCTTCGGGTGGCGTGCTGCATTCTGTCTGAGTGGTTCGTTCACATGGTTATGCAATCAGTGCAGACATTCGAGGAATAAGCAGCTTGCTTGCTGCTGGTTGAGAGGTGAAAATGTGACGTTCCTGTGACTTACCTAAAGAGACAGAGGGGGAGAGAGAGATGAGTAAGCCTGGAAGACTGGTTCTGCACAAATCAGAGCCATCTTGGACAAATTCCACTTGCTCTTCTTCATTGTCCTGAGCGCTAGTGATTGAAGTGGGGCTGTGCAGTAACCAAGCGACTGCATGCCAAAGCAACCGTTACTCTCCTGCTGTGGCCACGTAGCAAAATGCCAGCATTCCCTGGTGCATGACCAATAGAGTGGTGGAATGTCGTTCCAGTTAATAGGCATGTCTGTGCCCAGGAAGAACAATCAGTGCATTGTCCATTCATGGGGCAGAAGCGTCCGTGGAGGAGATGGTTGAACAAAAGCACCCAGATATGCTCTCAGTTTAAATGTAATAAATTACTGGGTAGTAGGCCTGACTTTCAGTGGGTTGCACATCCAGTCCCTTGTAACTCAGAGGTGCTGTAGTTTCCACAGGTATATATATTGCTGTTTTTTAAATAGCTCCTTCATTTTCCCCTGGAGATACTACAGCACATGGACAGGACCTGCTCCTACCTCAGCATCAATGATGAAGCGCAGTATTGCCAACTCCCTGCATTCACGAATCACGAGTCAGACCCCCAGGCCCATAAGGCCAGCTTTAAAATAATGAGATTTTAAAAGAACAATAAACATTGGGTTCTTGTTCTTTGTCTTCTGGTTTCTGGTCTTTATGGTGCACTCAGGGCACACATTCAAGTTTTACTCACCAACCATGTGTGCTAGAAATTTCCTTTCAGTAATGAAAGCTCAGGTTCTCATGTAATCAGTTGACTCCAGGAGCCGGGTCTTTAAGTAAAATACCTAATATCATGAGACTTGCAATAAAATCACTTGAGCTGCCAACACTGCTTGATGTGGTTAAACATAGCAGACAGAAATTATTCCATTCTTCCTGCTCTTGGATTTTGATGAGATTTAGTTGCCTGTGATCAATACATGAGGGCTGAAGAAAGGACAGGGGTCGTGTTAATTTGTGCAGGGAAGAGCTGTGAGGCCAGGGCCAGGCCGTCTAAGCATGTGGATATGCAAAAGTTTCTTTATAGCCTATGTCAGTGGTTTTCAAACGGGTACGCGTACCCTTGGAGTACACAGAGATCTTCCAGAGGATACATCAACTCATCTAGCTGTTTACCTAGCTTTACTACAGGCTACATAAAAAGCACTAGTGAGGTCAGTACAAACTAAAATTTCATACAGGCAATGAGAAAGGAAGCAATTTGTCAGTAACAGTGTGTGTGACACTTTTGTATTTTTGTGTCTGATTTTGTAAGCGAATAGTTTCTAAATGTGGTGAAACTTGGGTACGCAACACGAATCAGCCTCCTGAAAGGGTACAGTAATCTGGGACAGTTGAGAGCCAGTGGCCTATGTTGTGGGTAAGTCACTGTACACATGTTCCTGGGGCAACACCTCTCCTCTTGGGTATCTTAGTCCCTTCTTCAACTCTGCTGGAGTTCGGGGTTCTAGGCACCCCCAACAACATTTCTTGCAAGGTCATGGCTTCTTGCTGGAGTTTTGTAAGTCTCCCCAAAAGCACTTGGGTTATTGCACAATGCGAGTTAAAAGGCACCAGATGAGCAGATGGAAGAATTAACAGGCTTACATGCTGGGGCAGAGCCAGCATAGGTGGGTCTGAGCTATGTTAGCACTAGCAGTGATGGAACTTTCCACTCTTACGTTGTCCAACCAAGGCATAGTTTGCAGAAATGCACCTCCTTCCTGACAAGAGCGGGCCTAGCATTTGGCACAGGCTCAAGTTCCCTAACTGTCCTGCTTAGTTCTTGTTTAAAGTTTCCCAGGCGATGGCTACAGACCCAGACCTAGTGTTGTACGTGCCCTTCTGCCCTGCTTCTCTCTCATTCACCGTGAGTAGCCGAATATTCCAGCCTGACTGAGCTGGGAAGGGAGAGCACAGGTGACTTTACCTTTGCAGCTCTCCTCCCCTCAGAAGCTGCTTTGTGGTTTGTCCCTGTACTGCTCAGAGCAGCCCAGGGTGAGGCTCTGGCAGCTGGGCTCGCTGGACCACCCGCTTTCCCCCACCCCCTGGTGACTAAGGGGGGTGGAGTGCAGCACTGCACTGGCTCTACGGGCTTCCAATCTGTCGGGGAACTGTCAGGTGCACAGTCGCACGGCATTACGTCCGAAGCAGCACAAAGGAGCCACAGCAGGGCTGAGCATCGCCGTGGACTCTAATGTGAAGCGAGGAGAGGTGTGAGTTCAGAGGGTCTCACGATATCCAGTGTTTGCTTCTAGCCAGCACGTTGTCTCTCTGCGCCCCCCAGTACTGGCATGCTGGCATCCATGTTACTTTGGATATGGGCTACTTTGTTGTGTGATGCTTTAATATCTCTGTGCTGCCCCCTCTCCCCACCCCCGTCAGTTCCCATTTCAGAGGTGGGGGCTATCCCACGGCTGCCCTTCCCTTCTGAGTCTGTGATCTAGGTGTTACTGAAGATCTCTCTTTATCCCCAGCACACCCTGCTGTCCTGCCGGCCCTCTGGCCTGGAGAGGCTGTCACACTCCATGCCCCCTCAAGCCCTTGGCCTCCCTGCTGAATCTCCCAAGAAGAATGCTATTTATTTATATAATACCAAGCCGGGGGGAAGGGAGGTTGTAATGTGGACACTTTCCCACAAGGTACCCAGCTCAAACCCCTTCACTCGTTCCACAACCGCCCTGACCATTCATATTTCATTCTCCGTGCAGGGCGTGGCTGCAGTTTCCCAAGCTTGTGGCCATTGATAAAACATGGCTGCGAAGGGGGGCTGGAGAGTCTGGCACAGGCGCATGCACTGGAATGTGCAGTCCAGAAAAACCTCAGTGCCCATTCACTGCAGTGTCATGAGCAGCAGGTGCCCCTTGATGCGATGGCAATGGCAACCGTCTGGTTTTATTTCTGCAGGACACAGACAATTGTGGTGCCACGATCCTGCATCTCGCTGCCCGCTTTGGTCACCATGAAGTCATAGACTGGCTGGTGCGCGTTGGAGGCAGCGACCCGAGGATAGCCACGGACACAGGAGCGTTACCGGTTCACTATGCCGCAGCCAAAGGAGATTTCCCTTCATTGCGACTTCTCTTGGAGCCCTGTCCAAAGTAAGAGAGTTTTGGTTTTGGGGATGGATTTGCAGTGAGTTCAGTTCGTTGGTTTCTGTGTGTGTTGTTGGCTGTGTCAGAATATTTAGCGCAACTATAGCATTCGCTTGTTCTTCAGCTTTTGCACAACAGAGGTGACACAAGGCATGGGTTTATAGCGTCCGCATCGCTAAAAGCTGTCATTACAGCACTGCTAACATTTCTGTAACTTTGCCATTCCATCCTATAGCAAAAATTAATGTGTCTGATCTGCTGAATAGCAAGGACTAGAATTTATGGGAAATTTGCAGATTCATATTAAGATTCTCCTTTTTATACATTTATACAATTTTCTGCTGATGCTTGATTACAGCTAGTTTTATTTTTGTAAAACAAGTATAAGGGCTTTCTTACCCACAGGAAAGATTCCTTAGAATCAAATCTAATTTTCCTTAAATTGTGACTTCCTCGGAGCCAAGACTGCTTGGAAAGAACCTAGCACATAGTGGACATTGCTGAAAATAAACACTAAGAAGAACATAGTAGCAAATTTAAATATTAACTTCAGATTCCAAATTGTATTTGTTTTTGGACTGTCCAGTGAGTAACGAATGCGGTGCAATACATGGATTCCTCAATCCGTATACGCTGATTCTCCGGGCCCTGGGATCTGGCTGTAGTCACTTACAGCTGTGCAAATAGCATGTAAAACAGCCCCAGAGCAGAATCCTTTATACAGGTGCCAGACAGTGGAGAAGCAGGCCCATGGGGTGTGTTGCACTGGTCGATTATTAAAATCCTTTCGCTTCTCTTTAGTCCGTTCTTCTACAAGTGGCACATATACCGTGTAAAGTCCTTGCTGAGCAGTACACACCATGTGTCTGCTGCCCTAGGGCCCCATCCTCCAACGCTGGTGCAGGTGAGTAATTTTATTCACAGGAGCTCCTTAGGGAGAGTACTCAGTTGAATAAAGTTACTCACCTGCTTAAGTCTTTGCAGTGTCTGGCTCTAGTGAGGAAGACATGGCTTGTCTGGCTTGGACACAACACCATTTAACAAACAATTGAGGCTGCTTTGGCTGCTAAAAGAATTGTTCTCATTTGTAAAACCTGGGCTTTCTATTGACATGACAGTTTTATCTCAGTGGGAAGTCAAATGTCCGTTCTTTATTATCCCAGGGACAAAGAGGAAGAGGGTGGATTTTAACTTGTGATAGAAATATTGCTCCCTGTTGCAAGTGGTGCTGCTGAGGATTTGTTCCCTGCGCTTTTGGAACTGGGTGATAACACAGTCGCCTTTGTCCAGGCTATAGTTATGTAAATGGATTAGGCTGCCCTGCAGGAGAAAAAAGGCTGTTCAAATGTGTGGCAAGACAAGCTTTCTCGTTGTTTAAGGAATGTAGACTTGTGAGAGGGCTGCGGACGTCAAGGCCTCTGTGTATTTTCAGATGACACATTCTGTGCATGGTAAAATCCGGGAGTACTGGGGTCTTTTTTAACAGGTTATCACAGGTTATATATCAGAATTCCCGTATATTCTGAAAACAAACCAGTTCTTAGGGCAGCAATAGCCAGCACTGCTGCTAGGATGAACTCATGATGGGCTGCCATGGTCATTCCTTTCTACCTCCTGATTTCTGTTGCTTAGAACTTGCTCAGATCCAAGCTCTCAGGAAGTCAGTCAAACCCAGGCATGTTATCAGATATCTGAGGCAAACTCACTGTTGAGATGAGTGAGTGAGTGCAGCTCTTCACTTCCAAAGAGCTATGCCCATGTCTACTGCAGGAGAGAGTGTGGGGTGAAACCCATCCGTATGTAGAGACGGCACACAGCATAGGCAAGCCGTACATTCCACATAAGAGCAACGCACAGATCAAGGACTGGCCCTCTACACAGGGGTGAATTTCACCTGTGCTGATAATCTCTGTTCTCTGACCGTGAACCTGTCTTTGGGTTTAATGCTCCTACCTGGAGATTAAACGTCTGTCCCCAAAATAGCTGCTTTCTCTTTGCAGCTGGGAATGGGGGTTCCAGCTCTCGACTGTGACCCTGCACAAGTTGCCTCATAGCCTGCTGGCTGTGGAACCAAAATGCTAGGTCAACAGAGAGCAACTATGAAATGATCAGGGGTGAGAAAAGCAGGTCACCCAAACACCACAGATTACACAACTTCTAATCTGATTTTCCATGCTGGGCAGGAGGATCGGTCTATAAATACCCTGCAACTCTTTGCGGAACGTGCGTGGTAATTAACGCTCCATTACACGGGAACTTTTCACAGGAAGATTCTTTGTAAACACACTTTTGACAAAGCAGGACAAAATCAAATACTCAGTAATACAACAGCCAAAATGCAGTCACTTCTGTGCCCTCACAGAGTGTCAGCAACGTCTCCCCACACATCACAGCTCACACTCACACAGTGCCAGACTGGGGGAGAGCAAAGTAAATCCCTTCCAGCAAAAACCCCAGCCCCCTAACTGGGCACAGGGGTCACAGGGCAGCAAGTGATGATTCTGGATCATGAATAAGGTGCCAACAACTGATAATGAGGCAGAACACAATGGCTTTTCGAGAGATGCTTTAACCTCATCCCTGCCAGAGCCTGGCTGGGTCTCTTCTCCCCAACTGATTGCTACAGAGACCCTGACTAAGGAAACTTCACCCAGCCATGGGCCTGCTTGCCAGCTTGACAGGAGCGTGCTGCACTGCACTGTCCACTGTTGCAGTCTCTCTACCATGCTGCGGAAGAGAAGATCGTGTTATACTTATAAAATAAACAGCGGGATCTTATTCAGGGCATAAGGCGGTATGCTGCATTTATTATGAATACAAAAAAGAAAAACATTTTAAAAAGCAATTGCCTAAAACACACTCACACACACACAGAGTTCTGCAGGAGGGATATAATTACCAGTCCCTTGTTGCCCGAGCTGAATCAATGGCCAGGTGATTCAGACAGGAGGGTGGAGCCAGGCTCTGTCGGTCGCGACACAATGCTCCTTGGGGTTTGCAGAACGAGCCCAAAGTCCAGGTTTCTTCTCTCCAATTTCATACTCATCCATCCCCATTCGGGTCTTTGGATTTGCCATGTCAGATAGTCTCCTTGTTTGATGTAGTCGTCAGTTACGTTTGACATTGCAAGTGTGACAGCTTTCTCATTATTCTTTCATTCCTGTTTCACACTTCATTCTGTTCTTGTCCTTGGGTGTTAACTCCCCTGTTTTCTGGGGTTATCTTGATCTTCGGCCATCTGAGTTGTAAAAGTTCTTCAAACAAAAGCACCTTCTCTCCCTCCTGTCCTTGGAGGCTGAGAACCATTATCTCAGCAGTTATTTCCTCGCTGTCTTATTTCAACAGACTCAAACTGCATTCACTCCTCATTCATACTTTGCTAAAAATCATTACATTCTTATTCCATTACATTGGTAACAATTATCTTATACTTACTTACTAACATAATAAAATCCTTATACCTACACCAATTTTATTTATACCAATTTTACTAACAGAAAATAAAAGAAATCTTATTTACCCTCTCATTGCCCCATGACTGACACATCAGCCACGTTCCTTCACTTGTAAATTATCACAATTAGTTCCCAAACATTCCTTCGTAGATGTTCACAAGCAGGGCCCCAATGTGTCATAAATGTTAAATCACAAAAACTTTAGGCAGGATGTTCCCAGTCATATATTTAAGTAGTCAATTATCATAGTGGGGCCTGGGACGGCATGAACAAACAATCAATGTGTCCGGAACATCCCTATCTAAAATGCCTAGTTTTATTTTTTCTCACTGTGAGGATTAACCCTTAAGCTTCAAATAGTATCCATGGTCCGGGCCTGCTCTGGTTCAGGCCTACATCACAGTGCTGGGGGCTACAATCGGAAGCTCCAGAGCAGAGCCATGCTGAGGCCCTACAGTATTTCCACTAGGACACGCTGACACAGCCACATCACAGAAGCCTCCTAAGGGGCTTGGCAGAACGGGTTTGCTAAGGCTGCTTCTTACGTACACAGGCGGGAAGAACCGAGACCTAATTAGAACAAAGCGTTTGCTGGCGGCAGCTGCCCCTTGAGCTGATGACAGCTAACTCGCCTGGTGAGAATGATGTTCCAGAACCCCCATGCATTGCTCCTCCGGTCCCGTGCATGGCCTATTCCACAGTTATGGAACCTAACCCTGAGTCACTAATGTATTTACTGAGGTTGGGAAGTGGAACTAGGTGACTGCTCTGGTGACACACCACTTGGTCTTTTTTCTGCAGATTGATGGTGTCTGCAGAATCCCACTTCTAACATGCATTGGGTGTGATCGAAACACAAAGGAATGTCAGAAAGTTTGTTAGACAATCACCAATGCATGTTACTGGACAAAGCAGGATTTCTGGATTTTCCTGGGTGGTTTTGCTGTCTATTATATAAATCATCACTTTGTTTTTAGAAACAAAGAAAAACGTCAAAATATTTTTCTCTTTTAAATGAAAGCCAAAATCCCATGAATTGGCTATGCTAGCGATCGAACCTGACATTAAGATCAAAAGGGGATTTACCGTGAGTGCTTTCACAGAAGCAGCAGCCTTTTCTGTATGTATATTTTATATCTTTAATTAAAAATCTTAACAAATTATTGTAGTAACCATGGCGATTGCACTCATCCTCCATCACTGCTTTGGGACCAATATGTATTTAGGCAACAACTTTAATAGAAGACATAGTCTGTGCAGTAATAGACTGCAAGGCTTTATGCAATGTGTGTGTGTGTACATTTCCTTGGATGCACTGAAATAGCAGCATGCAGATCAGGCACTTGCTTGCAATCCACTCATTTGAGAGAAGCATCAACAAAAGCTGCTGCTAATTCCTTGACCCAAGTTTTCTACAGATTTCAGCTACAGTGGGAGTCAGCTCCCCTGTGGGCTGGAAACGTATCATCAGGCAAACGTATCTGACTTTCACAACTGAATGAGTAATGCCCTGACTATACCGGTGCTATTGGGGGAACATCCTAACATGCGTGACTTGCAACAAACGCTCCTTGTTGCCCTTTACTTTTTACACACTGTCTCCAGCACAGGAAATCAGACACGTCACAGCAGATAAACCATACAGGTAAATACAAGCAAACTAAGTGGATTACAATATCTCAGGCAAGCAGCATCTGTTTATGTGGCAATGCCGAGCATGGGGGAGCACACTGCTCACATTTCAGGGGAAAGAATGGCCTGAGCCTAGATAGAGGAGGGGGCAAAGTAGGAGGCTCCAGGCATGGTATCCTTATTAGGGAAAGGGCGAAGCAATGCAGATGAGCCGTAAAGGGTCAAGGGGTCAGTTAGGTGCGTGGAGGTTGTTCCAGACCACTCTCACAAAGTGTCAATGGGAAGCACAGCAGTGGAATGGTTGAATATCCATTTAGTAACATACAGGAGTTTAGCTGTAAGACTCCCAGTAAAATCCATGCAAGTGATATGGCAGGAACCCCAGTTAACAATGGGAAAGGTCTTACACCCGCCCTCCCCCAAACGCACTCAACAGAAGAAGGGTCCCTGAGTTTTTCTGACTAAGTAAGCTCTTAATTAACCATGTCTTAGTCACAGCCCTTTTACATTTAATTTTATGCTTCTCCTGCAGTTACTTTTGCTGTGATCACCTGTCTTCTTTAGTTAAGAAATCACATGAATTATTTACTCTGAGATAAGATCATTCTGCTTATGGTCCCTTCTGCTAACTGCGCGATGTGAGGCTCCATTACAGACCCTTGAAATTCTATCTCTGAGTGCTGCAGTACCAGCTAGCTGGCAGGACGCAGCAGTAACAGTTCAATGGGAAGGGAGGTCAGTATCATGGATGGGTTTGTAGATATATTACAGACAAAAACTATATTGAAAGAACATTATAGATTGCAAATTCAAGCACTCAAAAGCTAGGAAATGCCAGAATTAAGGTCCCTTTTTACACCTGAGGTAATCAGTAACTGGTAGTAGTAGAAGGTTTTTATCTTCGATGTGGACCAGTCACTAGAGGGCGATGAGACACACCATTTGCCAGACAGTGGAGGAATGTTGGGCCTTAGGAATTTTGGGTTCCATTCCACATTCTGGACAGGAGTCTTCCCTAGTGGTTACAGACCCTTTTGCCTCCATCATTTTCCCCTCACTCACTCACTCACTCACACACACATACGCACCCACCCACCCTATCTGACTCCTGTCCCCACCAGTTTGTTCCTTTGCCGCACTGCTCCTATGCCCCACCGCCCGGCTTTGCTCCCCACTCCCAGCTTCTGTATCCAAGTCAGTTTACCTCCTCCTTCTCCTCCATGCTGCCTGGGTGCCTGAACATTCGTGAACTGTGATTTTCAGAGCTCATAACTTGGCCAAATTCGGGTGGGCTTGTCACAAGTCACCCTCTACCCCGCTGCTTTTCCAGTCCCTGCTGCAAAACATGAAACATGAGCTCCACAGCAAAACAGTTGTCAGAATTTTTTTTAACCTTAACCAAAAAACATATTTTTCCTTTATTTCATTTTTCATAGCATCACAGAAGTGCAGGACTGGAAGGGACCTGGAGAGGACTTCTAGTCCAGTCCCCTGCACTCAAGGCAGGATACGGACATGGCTGAACTGATTTTTGCTGAAATTTACCCCAAAAAAATCAGTTTGAGGCAGACACTTGGCCTGGAGAATTTCAGCCTAGATGGTTATAGTTTGACAAAGTCATTAGCAACTGAAACAGACACTTATAACGGAAAGCTTGAGACAACCTAACTATGCCCTGGTCCACACTCACCTGGCGATTCGGCGGCAGTAGACGGGAGTTATGCAAACTACGCAGAGTAGCTTGCGTAACATACGTCGACTGCTGTGCTTCCTTCTGCGCGCTGTCTACACTGCACTGTTCCCGTTGACGCAGCTCTCCGCTACTTGACAGCGTGGTTTTACTCAGTCGACTTCCTGATCAATTGAGCGGGTCTACACTGACTGCTCAATCGATCCGGAAAGATCTATGGCCTAAGCTAACAGAATGTTAGAAACCATTAGGAAAGGGAGAGATAATAAGCCAGAAAATATCACAGTGCCACTATAGAAATCCAGGCACAGCCACACCGTGAATACTGCGTGAATGCTGGTCACCCCATCTCAAAAAAGATAATTGGAAAAAGGACAGAGAAGGGCAACAAAAATGATTAGGGATATGGAATAGCTTCCATATGAGGAGAGATTAAAAAGACTGGGACTGTTCAGCTTAAAAAAGACATGCCAAGGGGACGGGGGGGATTTACAGAAGAGATCTATAAAATCACGATTGGTGTGGAGAAAGTGAATAGGGAAATATTATTTACCCCTTCATGTAACACAAGAACAGGGATCACCCAGTGAAATTAATAGGCAGCAGGTTTAAAACAAATATAAAGAAGTGTTTCTTCACACAGCACACAGTTAACCTGTGGAACTCATTGGTCAGGGAATGTTGTGTAAATGTATCCAGAAGTATAAGTGGGTTAAAAAAAGAACCAGATAAGTCCATGGAGGATAGATCCATCACTGGCTATTAGCCAAGAGGGGCAGGCCACGACCCCATGTTCTGGGTTTCCCTAAACTTCTGACTGCCAGAAGCTGGGACTGGATGATAGGTTGAATCACTGGATGAATTGCCCTGCTCTGTTCTTTCCCTCTAATGCATGTAGCACTGGTTGCTGTGGGAAGACAGGATATTGGGCTAGCTGGGCCATCGGTCTGACCCAGTGTGGTCATTTGTGTTCTTAACCTTATCCATGGCGTTGCCTATAATAGACGCACATGCACACGGAACGCATTGTTCCTTTTGAGTTGGCCTCTGCTGGGGAACGAGTGCCTTGAATTCTGCTGCAGACGCCATAATCCAACGTTGCTCACCAGACTGCTACTGACTGCATTGGCCACTTGTCCCTGCCACGTCCCGTACTCCAGCTGTGGGCCCCGTCCACCTCTAGCGCAGGGGCTGCAATGCAGACTGGCGGTTTGCTGCAGGGCACATCCAAGTAGCTCAGAGTGTAAACCCAGGGCAGCCCAGTGCGGCTTGTAGCTGGGACGGGTCTAGCGCTGGCCATGGGCTCCCGGAGCAGGGCACTGCCAGGATGCCATGGAGGGAAGCTAGCTGGCTCTGCACTGGTGTGAGGGGCATGGGGGTGCTGGTGGACAGGGAGCTGCTCCAGAGGCAATACTACCTGGTTCTGCTGCTGACTTGTGTTGTACTTTGAAAAGTGAATTTAAGTCCACCAACATCTTTCTTTCTCGGGGTTCCCCGTGCACCTTGAGGCTCCGGCCATGAGAGAGGCTCTCTCATGGGATCTTCAGCCTGGTGGAAGCTGGCAGCAGTGGGGATCTCATGGGAGCCTGTTCTCCTGTTTGCCTTCACTGCCCTGAGTTGCTGACAGCTCAGAGAAGGCCCCAGGCTCGGGGATGTTCTTTTGAATGATTGTGTGCGGTTTGCCAATTGCTAGCATGGGGAGGGGGACTCCCCACCCGCCAGCCACGCTGAGCATCTGCTGCACAGCAGCCTGGGGATCGACCCGCCACGCCCCTGGAGCCTGCAGAACAAGAGCTGGAGGCAGTGGGCCTGGCTTTCCATGTTTCAGCCGCCAGAGTGGAGTGAGATGCCCAGTGGAATGGGCACAAGCCAGCAGGCTGCTGGGCCAGCCTGGCTTCATGCTCTTTGCCCCTTGGGCTGCAACAGACTGAGTACCAGGAGAGTCTCCTTTTGCTGGGGGCAGTCCCACCTTTACCTCTGCCTTGTGAACCGAGGGGAAGCATTCCCAGCAAGAGGGCAATGGCTTATTTCCAGTGTTTCCAGAACTTGGCATGTCTCCGAGCTCCGGCACCGGAGTTCCTGGGTGCACGGCGTACCGAGGGCCTCTCTAGCCTCCCTGCTGACACTGGGGGGCCAATTCGCTGTCTGCCTGGGGTATTTCTAAAGGATCCTTCCCTGCAGTCACCTGCTGCTACGTAAAAATCCAACACATTAGAGCCAGAAAGGAACTGAAGCTTTTGCTGCCTCTGCCCCAGGTTGCTGTGCTAAGAGCAGGGCCTTTCCGCTCGTGACCTTTCTCTGTGCGTGCTGAGTTCCGGCTGGGCTGGGGAGATGGTATTTTAGCACCGCTTGTCGCAACGAACAGTTGGGCCCTGGCAGAAGTGAGGTAAAGCTCCCTAGCTTTGCTTCTGGAGACATTAGCCAGCTCCCGCCCACAAGCTGCCCCCAAGCTCAGGCCAGCCTGACGAATGCATTGCACTTCACCGATTAAACGAATTGCATTAGTAGCATTAGCCCCGGTAATGCAAGGTGCTGATAGGCTGCTGCGCTCTGGCTGCTGCCAGCGTAGTTCTGCTAAGTCGCAGGCCGTTCCGTGGAGCACTCTGGCTTTGGGCCTGCGAAGCCTGCCCCTAATCTGCATACTTTAAACCCGATCACGGCCACAGGTTCAGGCTGCAGGCTTCGTCTCGTTAATTCTTAATCAGCTTGGCTAGTGGCGATCACTGGTAACAAGCGGCTCTTTATTGTTTGTTGTAATCGCTATGGTAACCAGGGGCAGCTAACCTGTAGTAAACTAACCCAGAGGGAAGGAGGGCCAGGGCTGGCTCTCCTTCAGTCCATGTGCTCCTGGGGCTTGGGAACCGGCAGGGGGGCGAGGCATACTACCATGGCAAAGGACAAGCAGTGATTATTTGTAGGGGAATCCCTGCGATCCTCTGCCCCTCCCATCTTTAACTCTCCACTCCCTGCCTCTGCCCCCCCGGAATGCTTCCCCTGCTGCCTCTGTCTTTTGTGCTTCACTAGCACCGTCCTTGGTCTGCAGTCCCCCCCGCCACTGGTGCCAGACACCTCGCTGGTCCCCACAGACACAGCATCCATTAAGGCTGAGATACAGCTAGGCAAAAAGGCAGGAAAAGCCGAGGAGCAGAGTGCGGGAAGGGGTGATCACCCGGGAGTGGCGGTAGGACAAGAGGCAGTGGCCTGAGGTAAGGAAGGGAAAGTTTAGGCACCAAGCTTTCTAGAGCACGGGAAAGAGTTTGCATTCACAGGCCCAGCATGAGCGGCAGCCCAGCAGGCTTCTTGCACACTCTGGCTGTGAGCCCAGGGATTGTGGCCTCAGAGGCTTTTCTCCTGCTCACTCAGTCTCTGTGCCTGCCGCCCCCAGTGCTGGCCTCTGCCCCAGCCGTGCTGAGCACACAGCACTCTTCAGCCTCCTGTGCCTCCCGGAGAGCTGGAGATGCCCTTACGAGATTCCTGCTGGGGTGAAATTCACCTCCACATGGAGAGACAGCTTCAGGCGTGTTCCAGGACCTGAAGTGGGAGTTGGATGATGTCCAGGCCTCACATGCACCCTCTGCTCCCAGGAGAGCTGTCTCTTTAAGGTAACAGGAAAACCCCACTGCGCTGGCATTTCCTCCCAAACACTCCCTGGGAGCTGTAGCAAGGTAGCCGTGGTGCCCCGGTGCCATGCCATGTGTCTTTCAGGGTGTACCACATAACCCCAGGCATAGAATCATAGTGTAGGGCTGGAAGGGACTTGGAGAGGTCTTCTAGTCCAGTTCCCTGAACTCAAGGCAGGACTAAGTATTACCTAGGCCATCCCTGGCAGGGGTTTGTCTAACTTGCTCTTAAAAATCTCCAATGACGGAGATTCCGCAACATCCCTCAGCAATTTATTCCAGTGCTTAACTACCCCGATAGGTAGGAAGTTTTTCCTAATGTCCAACCTAAACCACCCTCGCTGCAGTCTAAGCCCACTGCTTCTTGTGCCATCCTCAGAGGTTCAGGAGAATAATTTTTCTCCCTTATCCTTGTAACAACCTTTTATGTACTTGAAAACTGTTATCATGGCCCCCCTCAGTCTTCTCTTCCCCAGACTAAACAAATCCAGTTTTTTCAATCTTCCCGTATAGGTCATGTTTTCTAGACCTTCAATCGTTGTTGTTGCTCTTCTCTGGACTTTCTCCAGTTTGTCCACATCTTTCCTGAAATGTGGTGCCCAGAACTGGACACAATACGCCAGCTGAGTACTGTGACACTTCTCCTGTCTTGCTGACAACACTCTAGCTAACACATCCCAGAATGATGGTTGCTTTTTGCTAGTGTGACACTGTTGACTCATATTTAGCTTCTGATCCACTATGAGCCCCAGATCCCTTCTGCAGTGCTCCTTCCCTAGGGAGTCATTGCCCATTTTGTACGTGTGCAACAATTGTTCCTTCCCAAGTGGAGCACTTTGCATTTGTCCTTATTGAATTTCCTCCAGCCCGTTTCTCCAGCATGCAGATACCCAGCTGATAGTGGCACTGCCAGTTACTGTGTCTGTTATGGCTTTTAGGATAATGCTTGGCTGGCTGGCTGCTCCTGAGCTGGGGCAGAACAAGCTGGGCCCTGCCTCGATGCTGGGCAGCGCCTGTCCAGTTTTGCCCCAACAGTTCTTGTAGGCCACGGCCACTGACACTGAATTGGAGTCTGTCCTCAGAACGCATGGCTTCAGCTGGCTAAGGAAGGCCACCCTTCAGTAGGAGACACTCCCCATATGTCATGCACATCCCTGCAGTCCGGATTCGAGCTGGGAGCTGTTACCCTAGGAGATGGTGAGGGAGGCTCATCGGCAAGTGTCTGCCTCTCTCCCAGTGCTCAGAGCACTTCCAGGTGAGGGAGAGTTGGCTTTCTGTTGTGCATCCCGATCTCCAGGCTCAGCCGCTCTAGCTGCAATCCCATGTGGTGCCTCAGAGCAACTCTGGGACTCTCTCAACCCCAGCACAGTGGAGCAGTTTCCTAAACACTGATTTGCAGCAGCTTGTTAGCCAGCCGGCAGGCTCAGGGCAGCAAATTGTGCAGCAGGGTCTTTCTGCTCTGGAGGCCGTGGTGAACCGATGAGCGGTGGCTTATCTGCATGGCCTCAGGGCCTGCTGGGCTGAGAATACCAGCCTCCAACGGAGCATGTTCTGAAACGCAGTGCGTGACCAGCACCACAAGCGGCTCATCCCCTGATGGGGTCAGCGAGCGGCGGGCACGCCTCATAGGATCGGCGGCACATTTCATCCCAGACATAAAGTTGCCTCTTGCAGCAAATGCAGTTTGGGGATTTAAAAAAGGCATTTTACCCTGCTCAAAATGGCAATGTTTTGCTTCTGTGGCCCCGCCAGAAATTCCCCAGCAGTCAGTGATGCAGGGGGCACCTTTCACCCAGGCCTGGGAAGAAGAAAGGGCCTTCCCCTTTGCCAAAACCAGGGTCATATTCCAGCCCATCTGCCAAAGGTTTGCTGCAGGTGCCTTTTAGCACCGAGTCTGTGCAGTGGAGGGCAGGGCCTGTACTTCAGACAGCTGCTGCTCAGCTCCTTCCACGTCCCGCCAACAGCCGAGGCCGAGTTTGCAGTGGGCAGTCACACCATTTGCTGCACAGTATCGTTTCCAAAGCAAAACTCAAGGATCCGGATTCTGCCTGCAGTAAAACCTGCCCCTGAGCAGCATGGGTGGTATGCCCTGGCCTGGCCTAGCCTTTCCCAACACCTCCAACAAACAGTGATGCTCGCGCAGGGTTAGTCTGGCTCTTGTGTCTGTTTCTCTCGCACCCAGAACCAGTCGCAGGCAGGCCTGTCAGTTTATTAGGAGGACACAGAATATGCCAGAGAGCTCCAGTGCCCGATTCTGCTGTCACTTCCTCCTGTGTAAATCAGGAGGACCCACTCTGAGTCAAAGGAGTTGCACCAGTGGAAAACCAGCAGTTGGTCAGTTAGGCCACATGCATCTTCACTGAACACCGAGACGGTGACCCCCCAAGCGTCTCCCAGGTGCAGCCATGACCCATGACCACACAGGCTGCAGCTCCGGAGGATGCTGGGGTTAGCACAGGCCTTCATTATCTGGCCTGAATCTCCCACTGGTCCACCAAACAAATGTAAAAAGAACCTACAACGCCCCAGCTGAGAGCCAGCAGCTGGTGCAGAGACAAGTGGCCAATCCGGAGGCCACTGGCATATGGCAAAGCAGTTTACTCCCATCTTCAATATGCTGAAAGTCCCAAATCACCTGCTGAATTAAGCAACACTGAAGCCTGCACAGCTTAACCCATTCTAGATGACTTGGGAATTGGCAATTATGGATTTAAAATGTCGTTCCCATGATTAGCAGGTAATCTGCTCGAGTGCCATTAGCTGTGATTTCATTAACAGATTTAAAATGTTAAAAAACAGAAGCATACTTAAGTGCTACCCACAGCTGGGCCCGTTGTGTGCGTGTCCATGTGCCGGCTGCTCTGGAAGCACTGGCCAGGAAGCCTGCTGCAGGGGCAAAGGAGTGCCCGGGGTGGGGGTGTGCAGGGGGTGGCAGTCTGTGTAGGGTGGCAATAAGTGTGGTATGCACGCAGGAGCAGCGGTGCACACAGGGTGAGGGCATGAATGGGGTGAGTGTGTGCCGGGGTGGCAGATTGTGGGACATGGCAGGAATGGCAGTGTGCCTGGGGCGGGGCTGTGTGTGGGGCAGCGGTGTACACAGGAAAGGGGTGTGTATGAAGGCAGAAATGCTACGGGACCGTGATGAGGTCGGCCTGCGTCGCCTTTCCAGAAAATAGCTGAGTTACATGGGATGAGTCAGTGCATCGTCTCAGCGTTCATTGACCTGCTTTATGAAAGATTCTGGTCCATGGTGCCTAGTTGCTTTCCACTCCCAGTGCTTCCCGCTGTCTCGCTGAAGGGACAAGGAACACAAGGGTGGCTCTTGTGCGTTCACAATAGAGAGAGGAGAGAGAATAAAGCTTTTCCATGGTGAGAATGGCACTCACAATAAACAACACCCAAAAAAAAGATCTGTTGTGATGCCGACACCCCCAGGTAGCTGGTCAGTAGCAGAGATTGAATTTTGGACCACTGGATCTTTACGTATAAGCCTCTGCTGACTGAGCTAAATGATCCACTTCTTTTGGTAATGCTGTAGCAGGCTCATCGCTCTGCAGTTGGTCTTGGCACCTCTAGAGGAGGACAGCGCACAGCACCAAGCAGACATGGCTCACACAATACAATACAAAAACTCATAAGTGAAAGCTCTCCCCCAAGCAGAGCTTCTACACCGACAAGGGAGACATGCAGAGACTCCCTGGAGTCTGCTAGGGACTTTGCTCTTGGGTTCTGATCACTTGAAAAGCTAGCGCAGTGAGTCTGTGGGATGGCCAAGGACAGAAGCCAAGAATCCAGGCTGCTGCTGCAATGCCCCCAGACGGTGATGTGAAGGCAGCTTAGCCATGTGCAGTAGGAATCCAGCTCACTCTGTGCCCTGCTTCTTCTGCAGAGGGCGCGGGTGTGTTCCATGGAAAGAACAGTCTACTAGCATTGGCTCGAGGCAAGTGCTGGCCCATCTCCCCCACGCAGATCCACTGATTCCCCTGATTTGCCCTGGCCCCCCATTCTGTTCCTAGGCATCTCTGCAAAGCGTGCCAGGCCTGGCAAACTTTTGTGCGGTGCTTGCCCAGGCAGTGCTCAGGTTGGGGGTGTGGGGAAGGGCCCAGGGAAGCATCAGGTTCCTCCGAGCCTCCCTCACCCCGTTTGCGTTTTACGCGTGCTGTGGCGAGACGGGGGCGGTGCAGGGCCGTCGTCGTTCGAGCACTGCCCGAGGGAGAGCAGCGAAAGGCGCATCCCGGAGCACAGCCAGAGCAATGGGGTGGAACTGACAGAGGACAAGGCAAGCGGGCTACGGCGCGACGCCTGACCCCAGCTCAGATCTCACCCAGTCTTCACACCCCAAGCCCAGGCAAAACTGCCCCTGAGTAAGAAGAGTGTAAGGGCGGGAGAGAGCGTGGCTGAGCCCAGATGCGGCTGTGGGACGGGCTCCCGTCCAAGGAGCGTGTTGGATGTGCACGCCTGCAGCAGCCCACCGCGCACTGGTTTCGAGGCAGGGAGGGTGGGCCCACTGTGGTGTGAGAGAGCAACAGCCGGGGGTGCTGGTGTGTGCTGCTCTCGGCCTCGTGCCACGCGTGGAGCTCAGGGACTTGGGCTGAGGCAGGGCCTTTCTCAGGACACTGCAGGAGAGCCCGGAGACCAGCGTCAGAGCGGGGCCCATGACACGGGGCGCTGGGCAGCGAGGACCTTACTGCAGCGTACTCAGCACTGGCCGGCCAGCGCCTAGCTTCCTGCTGCTTCCTGAATGGCAGGGGGTGGGCAGAAGGCTGGCGACCAAAGGAATGCGAGCGAGTGTGAGCCACGCAGGCATTTGAGCTGGGAGCTGGTGGATGGCTAGGGGCCCGGCTCGGCTGTGTGGAGAGCACGCTCAGCCTCAGCCCTTCTCACAGTTACAGGGATCAATTATTAAGGTGCCTGGGATCTTTTTGCTAACAGAGCGGAGTATTTATTGCTCTTCCTTCTTAAAATATTCAGCAGGTTTTTATTGAGGGCTTAAGAACCCAGCTCCGCAGGCGGCAAGCCCCAGAGCCAGCAGGGCCAGGCTGGTGATGGATGAGTCAGGGGCTCTGCAGAGACGCTGGCTGATCATGCTAACCCAGAGGGCGAGGATGGGCTGTGGGGAACTGCCCAGGGGACTCTGGCTAGCAGCAACCAGGGCTGCAAAACAGGCTCCCTATCCAAGTTGCCCGCTCCAGGTTTCCAAGTTGCTGGTTTCTAGTTGCCAGCCTCCCAGCTGTCCCCAGGTGCGTTCTTAGCTGGCCGTCACATGCAGGGTGCATGGCACTTGGGATGGTCAGGGGTTAGCACCCGTCACCTCCAGGTCGCTGCCTGAAATCCAGCCAAGGGCTAGTACCGTCCCATTAGGAAATGAGTTTGGGGTCTGGGTGCAGGTGCCCACACCCAACAAAACCCCACCCCTGCTGGGCAATGGTCCCACGGCTGGCAGCGTGCCCTGGGCAGAGGACAGGTAGGACTGTACAGTGGGCCCTTGCTGATCAGAGGGCGGTTGTGGCTGACGCCCAGGCTGCTGCTGCCTGCTCTGTCTGTTTGCTGAAGCCCACTGCCTGCCCAGGGCATGGTTCCCTCTGGAGCCATTAGCAGCCTCTGTCACTGCCTTCTCCTTCACGCCCACCTGCAGAGCACAGGGCAGTGACCCGGCGAGGCACCAGCTGCTTCTCTGCTCATCCCCCAGCACCATCAGTGCCGCCTCCGGGGCCCAGTTGCCCTTTTCCACCTGCCAATGCCTAAAGGAGATGGCTTAAAACTGCCCTGACAGCAGGCTTCTGGCTCTCGCGCCTAGGCATCCTGGGCCAGACTGGTCCCTGGGGGTAACGCCTCTAGGCCAGGGTGGGCTTCCCCAAGCCTAAACAGACAGACCCCTGCTAACAAGCACTGACTCAGTGCTTAGAACTAGGGCAGGAGCTGAAATCACAAAATTCCTGGTCCCTGGCTCCCCAAGCAGTTACCTCCTACTCCTCCGTTCCCCTCGCCGGTACGCGGGCCAGGTTTTCTCTGCTTTGCAATGTGTTTCCACCAGCTGCACCATGGCTCCATAGCCTGCTCAGCTGTAGCGCCCTGCCCCCTTCCCGGGCAGGACGGGCTGTGGAGGGCCTTTACAATCCCAGCAGCCAGGTCCGGCCGGGGCAGCCACAGCCCGTGCGCTCACCTCCCTGTTTAGACAGGGAAGCAGGCTGGAGTTCTCGTCCCACAGTACTCTATGCGTGTGTGTGTGTGTGTGCACGTGTGAGAGTGCATGTGAGTGTGTCTGTGTGTGTGTGTGTGTGTGCGTGCGTGTGCATGCGTGTGAGTGTGTCTGTGTGCACGCATGTGTGCGTGCAAGTGTGCATGTGTGTCCGTGTCTGTGCGTGATACGAATTTGACACCATAGGCTGACTCATGCTCAGTGCAACGCCACCGAGTCCCAGGGATTTACACCAGTGATGGATTTGGACCAGAGCTCTTTGCTCCTGCTGACTGTGCAGCAGCAACGTGCCCGTCTGCAGCCCGTCGGGCAGTTTGCAAACACCTCCTGCCTTGCAGCCACTGATGATGTTCACTGCGGCCCCTGGGCCATGGATTCGCCCTGCGCAGCTTCGGGTGTGCCGTGCTGCAGCTGCAAGCGCCAGTGCCCCCTGGTGAGGCTCTGCAGACGTGGTGCCGGTAACCTGCAGCTGCCTGGCGTTGAGGGGGAGGAAGGAAGCTGGAGCTTGTTGCATGAGGGACATGAAAATCAGTGCTCTGGAGCCATGGGCTGTGGCTGTGCGTGAGGTGCAGGGGAGCTGCCATCCAGGCCAGAGCGGGGCGCTGGAACAGTTAGTGTACTGGGGTGCTGAGAGCCCGTGAACCGAACTGTCAACCTGCATACGACGGAAACCACTTCAAACCAGGGGGTGCGACTACGCCTCCAGCGCCCCGAGTTCCAGAACCCCTGGGCCAGAGCTGACTGCACGCTTCACGCAGGTGGATGTGGTGCCGGGGCTGGACGTGAGAGAGAAAAGGGGAGGGTAAAGGCAAGGAGGACAGGCCGTCACACAGCTAAGTGTAGTTACCTCCTTATGTTTACAGCGGGCTACTAAAAGCAGACCCTTGGTAGCCCGCAGGTCTCAATTTCTCTTGATATCCCAGGGCTTTCTCTGGGGGAATTTCTTGCTGGTAAAGTGCTGCGTGATGGACACCTGCCTGATGGACACCTGCCCCTATGCAGCGAGATAACCTGTGCGGGCCTTTCTCAGAGCTGGGTTCTGGCCTGTAGTGCAATCCTTCGCGGGCCCTCTGGGACTGCTGGGGTGGTTTGAATAGGCCCCGTCGCTCTCAGGCCGCTGTGCCCAGGGTCCCTGTTAAAGCCATGCCCGGGTCGGCCTGAGCTAGCTCACAGGAAGGATGGTGTCCAGAATAATCGGCTGGCGGAGTGAGCGGGCGGAGCCTGAACTCCCCACCGTGTGTCCTCGTTATAAAGTATGAACAAACTGCAGCAATGTCATTGGGCTTCCCCCACTCACTGGATCAAGGAAGGCAGTGCTGCGGGGCAGCTCTGTTCCCGGGCTGTGCTGCCAGCTCGCCACGTGGCCGTGGCCAAGCCTTCCTCTCTGTGTGCCCAGCCGTCAGAGGAGGAGGAGAAGCGTCCCTGGCACTTGAAAAAGGGGCCGGGGGAGACGTTCTGATGTGGGCAGATTGAACGTGCCAGCATTGTACTGTGCTGGCCTGAGAGCTGGCTGTGTTCAGGCCAGAGCCTGGCGAGGGGGCTGCAATGAAGGAATTCTTCTTGCTGCATTGCACCCCCACCGCCAGCTTTCCTGGCCAGTTTCTGCATCTGGTGGTTGACTCAGAGGCCAGCCAGCCCCCACCCATAAAGGGATGTGGTGCAGGGAAGGGGCAGGATTGGGAGAAGCCCTGCGAATCACCAGACCAGAACATGACTCGGTCCTGTCTCGATTCTGACCTCCTCAGCCTGTCCCACGGGGCCACGGCGCTGAGCCGAGCAAGCCAGGTCACATCTGCCCAGAAGACTTGGTGACTAGGGAGAGAGGGTGTTTGAGCACCAAGGGCCGGAGTCCGCTCCCGGGGACACCAGTGTCCTCGTGCAGTTGTCCCATGGACTCCAGCACCGTGAGTGTAAAGGAGGCCCAGGCTGGCACGTGGCCCTTTCGAACAGGCCTGCTCAGCGTGTGGCGTTGGCACAGCCCTGGCCACGCTGTGAAATCAGGAGACTCTTCTGCCCTGGGCGCACACAGGAGATTCAATCCCGCGGGGAGGGGCATGTCCCAGGGCTCTGCTGGTGGTGGGAGGGGGCTGACTGGACAGTACCTAGCAGCATGCCTACGCCCTGCCATTGCTGTGTGCCCCACGCAGCATCTGCCCCCAGGGCAACAATGCCACGTTGTGTGATTGGTCATCTGGTGCCAGGCCGACCACACCTGCCGTGCTCAGAAATGCCTGTGCGCAGGGGGAATGGATGGGTCAGGAGGAGATGGTCACTCTGAATTTGGGATGAGCCCCTCAGAGCTGCAGGCGCTGGCCCCTGGCCTGTCGGTAATGTCCGGCTCGGGTCACCAATCAGATTGTGACAGAGGTGCTGGAAGCCTAAGAAAATAGCTTCTGGCCATCTTAGCACATCCCCAGGGAGCGTGTGCAGAGCCCACCCCGAGCAGCGCATCAGCCAGGAACAGGGCACGTGGGGCTGGCAGCACCATCCTGCTTTCAGTCCGGACTGGCACCGAGCCTGGGAGCTGGCGAACTTTGCTGCCCTCTTTTCACTGGCTGTTGTACTCCTGGGTCCCACCTGAAAGGAACCAGAGCTGGGAGCTGCCTGCGGGTGAGCCCATGCTGCCGCAGCGTCCGCACCTTGCACCCCGAGCGAGGGGCCAGTCTGCCCGCTCCCGTTGTGGCCAGCATTGGCTTGGGTGTATTGGTTAAGCCACCAGCCCAAGTAATTAAGTTCCTGGGTGGGTTCTTCTGTATCATCCCAATTATTTCATTACAGCTTCTTCCTCTGTTGTGATGGGCAGGGCCAGCTGCAGGGTCTGTGTTGATTGGATGCCTAATCTGCTTATTTAAAAATACTGCTAAATTGCAGTGTCCAAAAGCAGCTGAAGGAACAAGATTAGCCTAAGCACACTTATTAATGGCATGACCTCCCGTGGCGCTGCTGCATCTGCAAGGGAGCGAGAGGAACGCCGAACGGAGAGCGGGGCAGGGCAGGTGCTGGGGCTAACTGGCATAATTAACCCTTCTGGAGGATGGCTGGGCAGCGGCTGCTCCCCCTGCCTTTGGCACGTGCTCTGTAGTCAGTGCATTGCTGTCTGCCACGTGGCCTGCTCGGCCTCTCTGGCCACCTGGCTCCTGCTGGCCCCATGCCACTGAGCGTCTCCAGCCAGTTCTGCGTCCTTCCTGCTCTTCAGCCTGTCTGGGCATCACGTCACGCCCGTGCCCGCAGGATCTGACTGCTCGTGACACCAGAGAGAGTTGGGGCCGTTCAGCCACTCACTGGCGATTGAGTCCTTCCCCTCCCCCATCCGTGGTCCCTGGGCTCCCAGCTTTGTCATTTATCCTGCGGGGATGCCTGTGTCTCTGTAGGCATCTCCAGCCCATGTGCCACTCTCTGTAAGCATGTCCATGTGGTGCGGGGCGTGTGCCTGTCCGGGCAGCATGGGGTGTGTGCGTGGCTGGTGTTTGGGAATCCCCAAGGCTGGCTGGGGGACGTGGCATTGTTATTTAGACTGTGGGAGCCCTGCAGCAGCCCCGTCAGTGACTTCCCCAGCTGAGCAGAGAGCCGCCCACCAAACAGCCCCTTGCCCTGGTCAGCAGGGACTGATCCTAGGGCCTGCACCACCAGAAACTCCCTTCTCTACCACCAGAGCTACAGGAGTAAATCTGTTAGCAGCTGTAGGCTTTTATCCTCCATGCAGACTAGCCACTAGAAAGGGGTACTTAAATGATGACGTGTGTGATGCTAAGCAACCCTGTATTCACACCCTACACCCCGTGTACTAATCTTTGTATGGCATACACTTTGTGTGGAATCATTTGAAAACTCATAACTCGCTGATCGTTAATGTTTTGTGTGATGTATGTACGTGGTGGGTGTTAGGAGTTGTGGCTATAGGCTAGAATTATGACTAAAGTGTGTTTAAGGCAGGCATGTCAGGAGGAGTTGGTAAACAAGTCTGCACTAGACAAAGCCTGGTCTGCACTGCAGAGTTAGGTCAACACAAGGCAGCTTACGTTGACCTAACTATGTCAGTGTCTACTGTAAAATGTCACTCCTGCAGATGTAACTGCCCCATTACCCTGTCGTAATAACTGCACCTCTGCAGGAGGTGTAGTGCCAATGTCGATGTAGTTGGGTCGACGCTGTGTCAATATAGATCCTGTGTTGCTTACATCGACTGTGACTGGCTTTCAGAAGCTGTGATCCCACAATGTCCCACACTGACAATATAGTCAGGACAAGTGCGGCTTGTGAGGACACACACCGACAAGGAGCGTAATGTGGACACTCAAAAGCACTTTAATTGCTGTGGTGGCTGTATGCAGAAGTACCTTAGCTTGACATAATTTTGTAGTGTAGACATGCCCAAAGGAATGTGCTTTCCCCACCTGGGAATTACTTCCAAAGCACTTTGAAAGACAATGAGAATCTATTTACATACCGCGTACAGAAGAATCTGTTTCAATGGTTTACTGGCCTATAAAGATGGCAGGGGCTGAAACTCACGTGATAAGCTATCGACTCAGTGGTTGTATCCAATGTATTGTATTACAAACGTGGATAGAGCGAAGTCTTTTCTGAAAGTTATTGGCACACTGGTGACTAATATCTTTGGGACTTGTCTGTATTAACACTCTATGAGGAAAGATGGTTACTGAGTGATATTATGCTTTAAAGTCTGTGGTGAAATAGGAAGAAAGAAGCTGTCTCCCAGACAGGAGGAAATGTCAGCTCTCTGCTTGTCTCTGATGTAAATTAAGCAGAGTGGAATCAGAAACAATGGAAGCCCCATTTACACAGAAATCATACAGGAGTGGGAAGCCGACAGGAAGGGAGGAACAGCATGAGGAAATCCTGCCTCTTGAAACAAGTTCATTGAACTTGGGAAGATATAAGCAAGGAGAGATGCCCTCCTGGCCTCCATCACTAGGCAGACACAAGGGAACAGAGCCCCTGCAAGCTGAGAAAGGCGGGTCCTTCACCCAAGAGGGGGTTAAAGTCTCTGGGAACTGAATGTGGGTGAGAAACCTGCTTAGGCAAAGAGTAAACCTCACTAGATTTAGCTGTAGACCTTTAGGTTCATTTTCACTATTCCCCTCTAACGTTATTCCTTTTACTGGGCATACTTAGCCTAAGGAATTTGTTTTATTTTTACTGCACACCAGCTCAGTGCTGTGTCTGCAGGGCAGGGTGTATCCACCCAGTTAAGTTAAGCAGCTGTGATGTGTTTTGTGTCTCTGGAGGAACAAAGGGCCTGTATCATTTTTCTGAGCTGTCCAGGAGAGGGCCGGACATTGCAGAGCACACGGTTTGGGGAATCTCCAGGACAGGGAGTGTGCTGGGGTCCCCTTGCTGAGTGTAACCCAGGCTTGTAGGTGCCAGAGTGGGGCGGTGGGGCTGTGGACTGGCTGCTGGGGTCACAGGTGCTGACTCGGGGCTGCTTAGCACACACACACACACTCAGGTGTGACCTGCATGCTGCCAGGCTGCTTGTGAGTATCCCAGGCTGGAAGCTGCAGCAGCAAAGCACTGGGAGGTGCCCAGTCCGGACAGCACCCCAAAACCCATCACACTGTGTCCAACCCACTGGTCAGTCACGCCCTGGCAGGGTGCAGGGGCAGCTGAGCCAGTGTGTCGTGCCCATGGGGGTCGTGCCATAACAGGGCCTGGGGGCATCTCCACATCACTGATGACAACTGCACGAGACACAATAGTGCGGAGCAGTATTTTCCCCAGCTGTGTGGATTGGTTGGGGGCCGGGCAAAGGAAGATTTGAGGCAGCCTGCTCCCCAGCCTGTATTGTTCTCATTTGCAGCAGCGTTAGTGCCCAGACCAAGAACGGTGCCACACCCCTCTACCTCGCCTGCCAGGAAGGCCACCTGGAAATCATACAGTACTTGGTGAAGGACTGCGGAGCCGATCCCCTCGTGCGCGCCAGCGACGGCATGACCCCACTCCACGCAGCTGCTCAGATGGGCCATAACACCGTCATCGTCTGGCTGGTGAGTGCTGCCAGCGCCAGGATCCGACCGGCCAGCGGGGCGTGGGGCACTGCCCTCTTCCCGGCTGTGTGGCAGGCGATCGCCCCGGGGGGCAATCTGAACACAGGGCAGGGGTTGTTCTTCGGGCTTTGTGGGTGGGGTTTAAAGCAAGAGCTTCACCATGGCGATGCTGCTGTAATTGCACACGCCAGGTTTGCACATCCCCGTTTACAGGCCCATGGAATTTGCACCCAGTTTCACAAAGCAGGGGGGAGGGAGCCTACAGGAAACTCTGCTCCCACTGATTGCAGCTGAAAGGAGGCTACTGCAGACTAAAGAGCCGTCTGCAGGGCCGCACCTGCTGGGCGGGAACACACTGCTGATGGGTGCTATGAGACATGAGCTGGCTGCCAGCTGATGAGAGAGGGAGGAACTTCCCTCCAGAATGGTCTAGTGGGGGGCGGGTCTTTTCCTGCCCCTGAAGCAGCTGGGGCTGGGCACTGCCCGGATGCTGGGATGGACGGACCATGAATCTGGCCTGGTCCAGCCTGCCCCTGGGCCTGGTGCAGGGGGTCTGGTTACAATGCAGTGGGGGTGTCAGTGGGGGATGTCCGGTTCCGTGGGACATGGTCAGATCCTTGCACCGCCCAGGGACTGTCGAAGGGCTTGTCTGACAGGCAAGTCGCTCCGGGGTCACTTGAACTGGTTTTGGCACTGCTAGAGTCCCGCCGGCGGCGTGGCTGTGTGGGTGCCCTGTGCTAGGACAAGAGCAGCCACCTGGGGTTTAGCTACCCTGCTCTGAATCGACTGGAGCTGAATCCAAGCAGCTGCTCCGACACCGGAATACACAGCCTCTCGCGCTGGGTTCATTCACACCTCGCCTTTGTGCTGTAGACGGGCCCCAGCCGCCCCTGCCAGGGCTCCTTCCTGAGCTGCTGGAGAATCCAGGCTCCTGCCTCCACTAGCGCAGAGATACCAGACGCTGCTCGCTGGCAGGGGGCCGTGCTGCTGGTATCCTGCAATGCCCGTGCTGGGTCCCAGGATCTGCTGGAGCTGGATGCCAGCGTGCCCGGCAGCTGGCAGCTGCTGTGTCACTCAGTGGACGGGGCTCGGCCCATGCAGCCTCTCTCTGCACTTTACAGATGAGCTTCACCAACATCAGCCTGTCGGAGCAGGATGACGACGGCGCGACGGCCATGCATTTTGCTGCCAGCCGCGGCCATGCCAAAGTGCTGAGCTGGCTGCTCCTGCACGGGGGAGAGATCACCACTGACCACTGGGGGGGGACGCCGCTGCACGACGCGGCCGAGAATGGAGAGCTGGAGGTCAGTGGGCTGTCCCCTGCGAGGGGGGCACAGAGCGAAGTTGCTGCAGGCTTTGCCCTGGGGGTGGCTGAGCTGTGGGAGGAAATGGAGCCTGCCTCGGGGGGGCTGGTGTGATTGTGATCAGACGTGTTCTGCAGTGGGAAAGCTCCAGTCAGTGAAAACTCATCGAAGGGTCAGGGAAATGGTGGCATCCTGCCATGGCATCGTCCTGCCACGGCACCGACCTAGCCCAGCATTGGCACATCAAGGCATCCTGGCACTGCCCTGCATGCTACAGCAGCCTTGCCAGAGCATCCCAGCACAATACCACTCTATACAATAGCTTGGCCTGGCACTGCTGTGCCACAGCACGCCAGCAGGATATTCCACGGCCACTGCACGCTGGCCCGGCACCGCCCAGCTAGAGCACCCCAACACAGTGCCAGCCTTGCAGGGCACCGCCACACAACGCCACCCTCTGTAACACCCTGGCACGGCACTCTTCTGTCCTGGGGGACCATATTGAGTGGGGTCCAGCCTTGCCACCTCCCTGCCACCGAGCGACTGGTGTCTCGCTGCTGCCCTCTGAATTCTCCCCCAGCTGGATCGTTCCCGAGTGGGGCCAGCCCTCCCTCACACCCTCCTTGTGTCTCCTTTCAGTGCTGTCAGATCCTCGTGGTGAATGGTGTCAACCTAGGGGTCCGTGACCAGGATGGCTACACGGCCGCTGACCTCGCCGATTACAACGGGCACAGCCACTGCGCCAAGTACCTCCGCACCGTCGAGAACATGGTGCGGCCCCGTGCGCTGCCAGCTCCCGCCGCACGGCCCTGATGCAGCAGCCTCCCCGCTCAGAGGGGCACGCCGAGCTGCCGGGAGGAAGGGGGTAGCAGAGAGAGGCAGAGGAAGGGATGGGGGCTGGGCACACATGGACCAGGGTGGGTGCAGCTCTGGCTGCTTTTTGAACTCGTGTCGTTTGCTGAGTTCAGAGACGGGAGCTAACTTCAGAAACGGCTCAGGGCTGGACGTTCAGTAGCAGCAGGGCCACATGCCCTTCTCCTAGCACCGGTGAGCTCGGCAGCTCTGCCTTCCCTGCCAGGCCTTGTTCAGCTGCCCTGACAGCCGAGAGAACCAGAGAGCACAAGGCCTCCGAGAGCAGGGGACATCCACAGCCCACCCCAGCCAGCACCAGCAATGCAATGTGGAGACTGCAGGCAATAGCTGCAGGCATTACCCTTCCCTCCAGCAGCAGGGCCTTTCCCCGAGCACAGACGCACGCCTGCTCCCAGGTACTGGGCACCCTGCTGTTGGAACCAAGGGGCCCCGGCCTTCCTCCTGGCCAGAGCCTGCTGTGGGGTTGGTTGCTTGACGATGCCCATCGCTGGGTTTCCGCCGGCCCTCTTTGCTCAGCAGCAGCTGATTTGCTGGTAACTTGCTGGCGGTTGCCGAGCCCCTTTATGTGCTGAGTGTTGTTGCTAGAGGGTGGTTAGCATCACGACCCGTTCCCAAGGGACGCTGTGTCCTGCCACGCTGCCGGAGAGGGCTCTGCAGACCGTCAGGTGGTAGCTGAGCAGTCCTGGTGCTCTTCCCCTGCTCCAGCTCCGCTCTGACAGACAGAGTCCCAGGACACAGCCCTGGAAACCAGTATCACTTAGACGCTCTAATTATGAGGGCCAAGGAGAGCATGGCAGCTGGAGTCTTACCCCGAGAGCGGGCATAATGAGTGCCACGGGGGCTCCCCGAGGAGCTGGGACACGTGCCCCTGCCCCATGGGGGGAGCCAGGCTGCTGCTTGTTATGAGCTTGCCTCTGACAGGAGAAGGTGCCCAGCTGTTCCGTGAGCGTGCCACAGCAGGGAGCGGGCCGCCCAGGAGGAGTCTCCCAAAGCCACCGGGCAGCCATTAGCATGGGCAACGTAAGCTGGGTCTGTGGGCACGGGTGGGGAGGGGGGGGGCGGAGAGTAGGAGCTCCTTGCTAGCCCTGCCCAGTTAGTGTCAGTGTTTCTGCAGCCCAGCCAGGAGCCCTGGGCTGGCCTGAGGATGTGGGACTCCTGTGACCTCTCTCAGGGGATGGAAACTGAACTTTCTGCCCAGGGCCTTTTACAGAGAGACTGAGGAGCAGCTGGGGGGTGCTTTAACCCTTTGCTTACCCCTGGGCAGCTGCCCCAGAAGGAAATCCTGTCCTCTGGTGGAAAGGGACACATTGTCTCAGTGACATGGCGGAGTCCTCCAGACCCACGTAGGGCTAGGACCATGCTCTGTGCCTCCAGCTTCCGCCAGGGCAGGAAGGGTCTGTGGCTTAGGGGCCCTTGCTGGCAGGGGCAGGGGCAGGGGCAGGGGCAGACGTCCGTGTTTCATGCAGATCACATCTGCCAGACCCCTGCTGCTGGTGTGGGATTCAGGGAGCAGAGAGTCATCGTAGAGCATGGTCACCAGATGGCCTGAGGCCAGAGCCATGGGATGCACACTTATGTGGGATATGCAGTTGGCCCTCAGAGCAGGACTGGAATCCTTTGCGGGGAGGGTCTGGCTGATCTGAGAGCAGGTCTGCACTAGAAAATCTTATTGACACCCCTGAAAAATCCACGCCCCAGAGCAGCAGAGTTAAGGCGAGCTAAGTGCCTGTGTGGTCAGCACAAAATCGACAGAAGAATTCTTCCATCAGCCTAGTTACTGCCTCTCGGGAAGGTGGGTTACCTATGCCGATGGGAGACCGCTCTTGTTGACACAGGTAGTGACCATACTGAATCACTACAGTGGTGCCACTTGCTGTTGTAGTGTTTCAAATGTAGTCATGCCCTGAGACTTTCACTCCACTTGTGTTACGTCTCTCACTCACCTGGGCAGCAGAAAATAAATCTCAGAGCTAACCCACTGCTGCCCGGACATCCCTGCTGGGCTGCTCCCTGGGCATCATGCATGCCCATTGAAAAGCAGTTGGTAGAAGACCTGCGTGTTTCTTGGCAGAGGTCTCGTGCTCTGTGTCTGATCCTCTTGCTGCAGAGAGGCAAAGGAGGAGCTTCCATCCCTGCAAATGCTTTGTCTGCAGGAAGCATGTCACCTTCCCTGTGAGCAGAGAGAACAATCCAATGCTGTTCAGTGAAGGGCCCGGGAGTTCATGAGTCAGGGACTACAGTTGGTCCCAGGGGGGCAGGGCCCTGGGATGTGGGAGCTGGGCACAGCAAGCAGGTTGCCGGGCTCCTCACTGGAGGGAATTTTTCCTTTGCTGTGGACAGAGGAGGCCCTTGCCCCTGGATGCTCATGCAGGTCCCCTGAGGAGTAGGTGTGAGCAGTGCAGGTGGTCTGTGACAGGCAGGTCATTGGCTCCAGGGCCATGTTTACACCTTGTGCGCTCCTAGGTGCAGCATCTTCAGCGCCCATCCCCCCCCCCCAGCTGATTTTTGAGGTGACGGGAGCCAGCTCTGCACAGGGGTTGGGGGCTGGGGCGACTGGCTCAGCCAGCTCCAGGGCAGGGGAACACGTTGGCCTCTGGGCTCCCGCTTCCGGCCTGGCCAGGGGGCAGAGCCTCAGGAGGAAGAGGGGGAGGAGCAGGGGGTGGGGTTCCAGGAGCGAGGAGGAGCAAGGGGCGGGGTCAGAGTTCCCGCACTCATGTGGGGCTCCCAAGTTGGCCGAGGCCCCACTGTTTTGGCACCCCAAGGCACATGCCTACGGTGCCTCACTGGAATTCCGGCCCTGATTGGATCCCCTCCCGGGCAGCACCAGCAGCACATCATGCAGTCGTGGGAGTCGCCCTGTTGTCTCATTTCAGCAGAGCCCCCAGAGTTCAGCAGCTGAAGCTGGTGGTCCTGGGCTTTGGCCCATCCCTACTTATGAAGTGTGATCCCTCTGATGTCCCACTCGGGACCAGCGGGCAGCAGATTAACTGTCAGCTAATGAAACTTTCGGGGCACGTCTCTGCATGGCTGCAATCAGGATTACACTGACTTGAACCTGGCGCTGTTCACTTGCCGTGTCTCTTTGGAGCTGTTTGCTGAGACCCTCTCAGGTCTTGCCATTAGCACTAAGCGACGCTAGTGAGTTCCTGGCTGCAGCCGCCCATTTCCCTGTGACTAACCCAGCCTGCGTGTGCTTGGTCTGCAGAGCGTGGAGCACAGAGTTCTGTCCCGAGACCCCTCCGCCGACCTGGAGTTCAAACAGCCTGATTCCGGCATGTCTTCTCCCAACACCACCATGTCTGCACAGCAGGCGCACTTCGCCATTGGGTCGCCAACCAGCACCCTCTCCAACTACGACTCCTGTAACTCGAGCCAATCCAGCACGGGGGAGAAAAGGAGCAGCCAGCCCGGGGGTCAAGGATCCAGTAAGTCCTGTACCGCGAAGGGCTCGCTCGTACCAACCAAGAGTAGATTTGCTCTCACAAAGCTACTGCCCAGAAACGTGTCTGGAGAACAGAGCCTGGCTGTAGCGCAGCAGTGGGCAGGGCTGGCGGGAGACAGCTGGGCACCGAGAATTCCCCAAAGCCCCACACACAGACAGGTAAGGGTGTCCTGGGTCAATAGGTCCAGGGGCCGAGCTGCTTATTGGGCCAGTGATGGTTAATAAGAAACACCCAGGAGTTGCTGTTCCATTGACATGTCTCAAGCTAGATGAGACACAACTGGAGGGTGGGTTCTGAGGGCTGTCATTGATCAGGAGACAGGGATTGGCACAAGGTTTTCAGTAACTGCAGTGCCTCCCTGTCCCCTGATTGGCATCCCCTTGTCTGCAATGCCCCAAGAAGAGAGAAAGCTCCAGCCCCGTGTTCATGCCAGTCTCTCAATGGGGAGCTCCCCAGGGCAGCACCAACCTTGGCAAAAACATCACAAGAAGAAGAGCTAACTCTTCAGCTGACTTGCAGAGAGCGCAGTGGGCACCGGACACTCTCCCGCTCTCCCAGGGCTCTGGGACATGGTGCCTGGGCCGCTGTGGCTGTGGATGGCAGTGGGGCCTGGCCATGCAGATGTGAAGTGCACAGGGGGAGGGGGAAGCTGTCTGTGGGACAAGCTGGCAAGAGCTGAGGCTGGCTGGATGTTGCAGTGCCCATGCCTTGGGACTCTGATGTTGCCTCCTCACAGCTAAAGCCACTCACGTTTGCCTAGAAATACGGTGCTGAGTCTCAGTCGCTGTAACTCAAATGGCAGGGCACGGGAGCTGCTCCGGCAGCTGCTCCGCCATTCTTAACAGCTAGCACCGTCTGCCCGAAGGAGAGCTGGGGTGGCAGGCATAGGGGAAGCTTGGGATCATGGCGCCTTGCCAGCGCTGTGCCCCGGTTTCACTGCTTGCTGTATGCAAGCCTGCTTCTGCTCTTGGGGGTTGTTAAATGTTTTGCTGCTGGTGAAATACTCAGGCTGGGACTCGACTGCTGCACTGCCGTCTGGTGGAAACGCCGTGCCTGCATCAGTGCCAGACCCTTTGGCTCCAGTCCTGGCACAGGGGCGTGAACGGTAAAGCACCTGCCCCGAGTCAGCTGATGTGACATGTACCGGTGTGCTTCCAGTCCCGAACCCTCAGCACGGTACATGAAGCGGCTCTTTGGCCAAAGCTCTGGGTTGAAGGCAGGTCGTGGTCACTCCAGCACGCATGGCGTGTCCAAGCAGTATTTCTGCTGCTGTTATATAGCGAGTCTTCGGGTGCGACTGGCCCTTTGCAGACGTGGTTTGTCTCCCCTACAGGGATACTCGAGACGACGATAACGGACATGCAGACATACATGGACATGCTCAACCCAGAGATCCGGCCGAGCGATGGCAAAAGGGAGGGCGAGGTGCCCCTACCACCTCCCCCCAGCTTTCCCCCTCCTCCTCCACCTCCCAACTCCAAGCTTCCCCCACCTCCTCCCGGCTACCCAGCGCCAACCCCCCCCGAGGCCCAGCACACAGCGGAGATGTATGTGCAAGCAAAAAACAACCTGCGTCACGTGGAGAGCGAGGTGCTGAAGAAAGAGGTAACTCCCATAATGCTGCGGGGTCCTGTGGAGCCACTGGGACAGCGACCCTCTGCAAAGGCCCTTTGCCCCATGGAGGGGCAGACGCCCCCCTCCCTGCTTCAGGAGCCGTGGCCGCAGTGGTGTTGTGTGCTGGGTGCGCCCGGCAGGGCCGGCGTGGCTCAGCTGTGTGAGCCATGAGGGTCCTAATTCCATGCCAGGGCTGGTGAGGTGGCAGTGATGTGGGTGAACAGCACGGGGGGGAGGGCCGTGGGCAGACGCTCCAACACTCTCTGGAGAAGCGAGGCCCCTGGGTCAGGAAGCAGGCGCAGGACGTGCCCTGTGGGGCGGCAGGAGAAGGGGGTGGATGGTTTGGGGTCTAGGGTGGGTCCCGAAGAGCAGGGGGGAGAAGGGCACATGTGGAAGACGATCCACCATGTCCACCCCCCCTCAGAGCTGAATGTCCACCTGCCTTCCCCAGCCCCAGCCGCAGGGTCTGACCGAGAGCCCCGGCCCCAGGCCTTGGGGCTCCTGGGCAATACGCGGGCAGGGCCAAAGGATTCTCACCCCCTCACACGCACTGGCTGCTGTGGGTTGACGGCTGCATCCCGAGAACCCCCTGGAGTGGAGGGCTGACAGGTTTGACCCCCGATTGATGGTGGTGACAGACTGCTCCCCCCCATCCAGGGTGGCCCAGGAGCTGCGATCAAGCGATCAATCAAGCAGTCACTGGCTCTTGCGGCTAGAGTCCCAGCCCTGGGATCTCGCCGTCAGGGCCCCCACATGGGGGTGGGGTGGAGAGTACACTTTACCGGGGCCCAGAAGCCCTGGGGGACCCGACCCAGGCTGCAACCCCATTACCGTAAGGAAAAATGTTTTCACATCTCATGGGATTGTACGTCTGGGATGAGGGATTGTGGTATATGTGTGTGGGAGGGGGCCCATGTTACACGTTTGTACTGGGCCTGAAAAAATGATGCCTGGGCCTTGCCCGCTGTGGACATGCCCGAGCAGCTCCTGCTATCGATGGTTGGGCCCAGTCAGGAGCGGGGCCCCCTGGTGCCAGTGTGGAGCCAGAGGCGACGCCTGCCCCAAAGAGCTTACAGTCTCACTGGAGCTACAACGCAGGGAGCAGGCCAGGCACCTGGCAGGATGGGGCGGGGGTGGGGGTGAGAGGCCTGTGGCTTGCTCTGTGCTCTGCTGGAAGCTCTCACACAGTGCGCCGTGGGGGGAGTGATTCATTTTAAATGGAAATACAACAGCACATTGCTGCTCGCCGTAATGGCCGCTGGCCACCCGCCTCACCCTCCTCAGGTCGGGACAGGCCCAGGACAGCTGGTGACGCAACAGCTAAAGCCTCAGCTGCCATGAGGTATGGGGGCGGGCGGGAGCTAGGGCACAAAGGGGAGTCTGGAGACACCTGTTCTTCTGGAGCCTGGGTTCCCTCCTGGGACGAGCCGAGGGAGAGCCCCCAAGGTGCCATTGTCTCTGCCAGAACCTTTTCTCTAGGCTGGGGGTCAGTACAGGACAGGGAAGCAGGACTCGGGGGGCCAGAGCTCAGCACTGCGGCAGAGACAGACCAGCATCCTGACTAGAACGTGGCCCATCTGCTCTACAGGGCAACCTGCAGTTGGTAAAATTCTCCCTCTGCTGCTGCAGCCTGGCTCTGCGCATTTGTGTGTTGCTTTCTCCCACTGTTGCTGACTGACCCCTTGCTGTGTCCACGCTCTGGGACGCTGCTCTAGCAGCATCACCTCTCCACGGGTGGACAGACAGACTAACTTCTGTCCCCTGCTGCAAGTGCTCCTGGGCCTAGATGCTGTGTCTGGTCCCTTGTCTGGGGCTAGGGCGCTCTCCCAGATCCGTACTGCAGGCTGGGGTTTGTCTGAAGCTGTGATAATTGCGCCTCAGAAGAATGTTGATTAGCCAGGAATAAAAGTGCCCCCCGCGGTCCCGACCCGGTATAACAGGGAGCAGGACGAGCCCCTCCCTCCCTGGGCACATGCCCGGCGCTTTCCCAGCCTGCTCTCTTAGTGCTGGATACGGTCCGGGCTCCCAGCTAGGGCTGCGGGGAGATTGCAGAGGTGAGCGTGAGCAGGGAGGTGAGCAGAGGTGAACGTCTGAGGGGGGGCAGGGAGCCTGGGAACCACAACAGTGGCTCTTTGTGGAGTTCCTTGGCGTCCGCGTCTCTCCCATGGGCTGGGCTTGGAAACATGATGGTCGAGTTTCTAATCTGTTTAATTGCGCAAGGGTTTGTCCGGGGCTGGACGGAGCCAATTACGGCTCAGAAGGCAGCTCCCCTTTGTCCAGAGGCATGCCCCTGGATGTTCCTGACCCCAGGGGACAGCACCCCCCCTTTGAAGAGTCCCTTTACATTTTGCATGAGGTTAGTGTGCACGGACAGCCCTGGAGGCTGAAGTCCTCTGCATGCCCATGGAATGGCTAGGGCGGCAGCCGTGCCCTGCCCGAAGGCCCATTGCCAGGGTGCAGGCAAGTGCAGTCTTCCTGGCCCCTCCCGCCGTGTTCTCAGCTGGGATGGGATGCGATGGGCTGACCGATCCCCTGCTGGAGCTGGGCAGAAACCAGGGCTACACTGACACCCGTTGCTCAGAGGAGAGGCCATGCCCCCCCGGCCCCAGCCATCTCCACACACCGCTACTCCCGGGCCATGACCGTAGGCACAGGCATGAACATGAAAGGTGTGAATGTGGTGCCATTTAGGACTCCACGGTCGTGCGCCTGGTGCTGTCGGCCAGGCCTGCTCCAGGGTCCCTTGGGGCCCTACTGCAGGCCAGTCTCAGCACAGAAACCCCGGCATGGAGCCGGGTGACCCTTAAAATCCAGCCCCTTAATGCTAGTAGAGCGGGGGGCTGGCTGTGTGGGAGGGGGGTGCCAGAACCAGCCCTGCAGCACAGCCTGCTGAGACCCCTGCCTCACGCCTCCAGAAGCTGAGCTCCCGGCTTGGCTGGCTCCACATGCCCGGTTGCTTTATATGGCAGCCAGAGCAGGCTGGGGTGGGGGAGGGGGGGCAGGTCATTCCACGCAGATGCTGGCTGGGTGGCCCAGAGTCAGCAAGAGCATCCAAGGCTCTAGGCAGCCGACTCCAACCTCTCCTCCCCCCAGGCGTTTCCCTCAGGCCTTGCCTGATCCTCCCAGCAAGGCAGAGCCGTGTTCGGGGATCTAGTCCAAGACAAAGGCTGCGGCTCCTTCCACGCTCCCTCATGAGCCCCTCTGGATATTGTCACGTGGTTCTGCCTTCTGAGGCCAAGCAAGGCCTGGGACCTCCTGGCTGTGGCGTGGCCCATTCAGCGTCCCCCAGCCCCGGGTGTCCCGATCTCTTCCTTGAGAGGGGTTTCCTTCCCAGGCTCCGAGATTACCAGCAGCAGCCTCTGGGGCTGGGCTCTGGCACAGAGAAGTGAGGTGGGACACCATGAGTTGGCCCAGGTGTAAGCCTTGGTCTGGGGTGAGAGCCAGATCCTCTCGGTCCCCATGCCCTGTCCCACTGAGACCCCGCTTTCCCTGCCCCAGATGAGCCACCCAGCGCCAGCTCAGGTGGTGGCAGCGAGGAGCTGTGCAGGCCGCATAGTCTCTCCTCAGGGTTCATGTCCCTCAGAGCTGGCCCTGCAGCCTCTTAGGCCAGATTCAGCTCATGACCACCTGTGCCACCCTCAGGCTCCGGGACCCGCCTATGTCGTGTGGTACTGACTGGAATGAAGCTGCCTCTCTGGACAGACAGAGAGGGCTCTGGTACTGGGCTTCCCAGGGCTGGGGCGGTGCGGAATCCCCTAGACGTGCGCTGGGATGCCGGGCGAGGGCCATGGGCACAGGGGCAGGGGCCAGGCGGCACTGTCGGTTTTTGGATATGGCTGAGCGTTTGTAGAAGAAACGAGCCTATAACAAAGTAAAGCCTCCTGCGCCGCACTTGACAAGCTGCAACCACTGCACAGAACCTCTGGTGGCAGCTGGATTGTGTCGCACAGAGAGCGTCGCTAGGAAAGAAATACACAAGTGTCCAGTTTCTCTGCAATGCGACCCCCTGGCAGCTTAGTGGAGAAGACACAGCTCAGCACTCACCAGGCCCCAGGGCTCCCAAGAGCCGACAGCAGCAGCTTCCTGTTCCCGTTGTCGCTACCCCTGGATCGAGGGCAGGCGGGAACATTTCCTCCTGGGGCAGCCCAGGCAGCAGCAGGCTCTGGGCTGCTGTGGGCGTCCCATCCACTTGGGACATTAGCTTGAGAGGAACAGCGGATGTAATGACACTCCGCCACCTCCCAGGCCTGTCCCAGGTTGAATGGGTTGACTTCTGGTGCCCGTTTCTGATGTCCTGGGTTGCATAGGTGGATGGGCAGCGTGGGTGGGTGAGAGACACCTTGGGAGGCACGAGATGAAGCTGTGACCCGCCCACCCTGTGTGACTGAGGCTCGCAGCAAGGTGCCCTGTGACCCCTGCCCACACCCCTCCCGCTCCTTTAGTTTCCTGTCAGGTGCTGTGACAGGTCCTACCCCCACCATGTCCTGGTCATGGTGCTGTCTTCAGGCTGCTGTGTCTGGGTGACACAGAAGTTTGGAGGCTACCCAGGGGCAGCAGCTGGCCCAGCAGCGCTGAAATGCCGTGTGTTCTGAAAGCGCCAATGACCCCAGTGGCCAGGGGAGAGCCCAGGCTCCTGCTTCCCCCTGAAACTGGCCCCAGACAGAATCCCCAGCTGCTGTAGATGTCTCTGGGCCAAGGGAGTCCCTGGTGCTAGTTACATTCCTGCAAACAGAGCTAGGCAGGGCAGAATTTGGACAGCTGGCCCTAGATGGGCATGCAGTGCCAGGGGAGTAGCCAAACGGCCAGGAGATGTGACCCCCTGCACCAAACCGTGTCCCTTTCACCAGAGCCAGAGCCAGCCAGCTCCTGTAACACCTGGGCTGGAGTGCCCCCACCAGAACCATTTGGTGTCTAGAGCCCATTAATCAGCTCTCCCAGGGAACTATGCCCCACCCCCAGACAGATGTGCCAGTCCTGGGGGAAAACATCCAAGCAGGGAAATTGCCCTCCTGAGTCTCGGTGGGGTGGAAATGTATCCCTCAGCGGAAGAGTTAATGACGCCTTCCCCTGCATGATCTCTCCATGTACAGTGTCTGAACTAACCCAGATCATGATCCCTGCAGTGGGAGGCTTATTAACTATTGAACACGCCTCCTTTCAGCGCAGCCAGAGAAAAGAGACACCAGCAGCTGAGCCAGCCATCAGGGAAGGAGAAAGCCCCTTGACAATGAAAAGACAAATAAGAAGAATAGGGCAAAAATGCTAAGGGCTGTAACATGAGACACAAATGCTGCAGAGCAGGAAGCGCACTTCCATTTCCAGGCCATGGGGCACTTCTTCCTGGAGGGAGAGCTGCCCAGGCTGTCTTTCTCCCAGCAGAATCCCTGCCGCCTCCCTCGGCCAGTGGCTAGGGGTAATACATACAGGTGCTTGTGCAGTTTTATATGTTAGTCTAGTAAAGAATCTGTGGTTCCACTGGGCTTTATTATACCTGTGCACAGCACATCTGTGTGTGCTGCAGAGGTCTTCTCTGAGCCATGTGGCTGAGGGCAATTCTGGAGATACAGGAGCCAGGCAAGGTGCTGACATCTGTGTGCTGCCACCTCCTTCCAGGAGCATTGTTCACTGGTTGTTGGATGGCGGGCAGTATTCCTGCACGGGACATGGCCACTCACATCCTGTCTCCTTTCCACCTGTCTCACGCAAAATCCTCCCCACCTCGAAAGGATGGGGGACAAACGGCTGTTACAGTGTGCACATCACCCAAGGGGTCTCTGTGTTCTTGGCCACTGGAGCCCAGGTCTGTCATGGCCAGCGCTGCCTCTTTGCCAGCAGCCTTGCACTGAGAGCCTTTTCATGCAGGTGCTGGTAGCAGAGGCAGTTCAGACCTTCTGCTGTGATGCGTGTGATCCATAGCCACCCCCAAAGTGTCAGTAACGGGGACCAGCCGGAGAGGCTCTGCCTTGCCCAATACCCCTTTGTGGCAGCTGAGAGCAACTGGGATGGGAAACTAGCACAGCTTCTGCAATGCAGTGCAAACACAGCACCCTGATCACAGCATGTCCTGGCCAGCTGGTGCCTTGCAAGCTGGAATGGGCTGAGATGAACCTCAGGGCTGGCCAGCGCTCAGCGCCATGTGGAAAGAGCTGGCATCGGGGCAGTGACTACACGGCTCTCCCAGAGGCCCCAGGCGTGTAAAGCGTATACATGGCACAGTGTAAGGGGCAGAGCCTGGGGGGTGAAAGCCCAGGAGAGGTAGAAGGGGCAGAGAAAATGATCCCTGGAGCCAGCTGCCCACTCCGGAAGAGAGAAGGCATGAGGAGATGGCGTTCTTGCTCCACCACCTCTTTCGCCTCCAGGCCTGCTCCAGTAACAACTGGCCCCCCATGTTACAAGCCACCATCTCTCCTTCTGGATGCCTGCCTCACGTGCTGGTATGGGGCTTTTGTCTTCCAGCACCCGCTCCAATCCAGCCCCAGAACATTGCTGGAGTCTGGCCCCATGTGCCCATATAACTGTGGCAGTCCCCTGGGCAAGGAGACCTGTGCTGGTTACAGCTCCTGTGCGTGGAGTTTCCTTTATCGTTATGGAGTTTCTCTTGGTTTTGTTCTCTATCATGGGGGTGGCAGGGGAGGACGGGCTGAGGGTGTCTAGCGGGATATTGGGGGCAGACGTCTGCCAAAGGGCCGTTTGCATCTGCGCTGTGCCATGTTACTGTGATCAGCACCGTCTTTGGTTGTTATTCATCATTCATTAAGACTTTGTGGTGCCTCAGGTACTCCTCTGGGACCCTAGATGTGCCCTTTGTGGCTGTCCTGGGTTTTCTCCTGCCAAAGGGGGCAGTGAACCCAGCCCAGCAGCCAGAGAGCCCAGACACCTGCTGGCTCCCATTGTTCTGCGAGGCATCCTCCATTGTTCTCAATGGGCGCTGCTGGCTGCTGATCCCTTTGCAGAGTGAGGCCACTGATTGATAGATTCCTACAGTCCAAGGCCAGAAGGGACCCCAGTGATCATTGAGTCTGACCCCCTGGATAGCACCAGCCAGGATCTGCCCTGAATTCATTCCCGTCTGAACCAGAGCAGAGCTTTTAGAAAAACAGCCAGGAGTGATTTAAAATCTCCCAGTCCTGTCAAGTCCAACACAACCCTGCCAAGTTGTTCCAGTGGTTAATTATCTTCACTGATAAAAATTGCACCTTATTTCCCATCTGACTTTGTCTAGCTTCAGCTTCCAGCCATTGGATCTAGTTGGCCCTTTGTCTCATACACTGAAGAGCCGTCTATCATCACATATTTGGTCCCCGTGTAGCTATTTCTAGATTGTGATCAGTCACCCCCTAACTCTCGCTCTGTGAAGCTAAATAGATGGAGCTCCTTGGGTCTGTCCCGGCAAGGCAGGTTTTCTAACCCTTGCATCATTCTCATGGCTCTTCTCCAAGGTAGCAATATCCAGCTTCAGCTGAGGATACCAGAACTGGACCCAGGATTCCAGCAGCGGTCACATCAGTGTCCGTCATTCTGCTGTCACTCCCCCTGCTTCCCTCACATATGCAGGGACATATACACCTACGTACGTAAGTGGCAAAACTCTAGGTATAAAATGGGCAGTCACTGTTTTGTTGTGTTCGCATTGAACAAAAAGTTCCTGGCAAACCCCGCTGTGCATACACTCACACCCAGACACCAGATCTAGGACACCCGCGTGCCAGCCGCCTCCTTCCATCGCCAGCATCTACTGAACCCACAATGGCCTTTGAAGCTAGATGTAAATAGCTGGTTGTGGAAAACCGAAGCGAGTTAAAGTGCATGATGACAAAGTGGCAGGGTCTGTGCAAGGACTAGCATGCAGGTGCAGTATATTTTTCGCTACTTCCCATGCTGTGTTACCATCCGCTGCCCGGTGCTGTACTCATTGTGTCTCTCTGACTGCACAAACTGTCTGCGTGGTAGGTGTTAGTCCAGCTATTGCTCGAGATTAGCAGAGTTAATAAATACTCAGCTCTTTTGTGCACGGCTAATGCCTCGTATTGCTGCCCAGGGGCTTAGCACCGCACATGGCATTGTACTTCACAGAGCACCCTCCATTCATGTGTCACAAAGGCTCCCAGAGAAGCAGGCATCAGGGTACAGAGAAAAGGGCTGGAGGGGAGATTTGCACAGGGGAGGTGTCTGGCTCAGTGGGTGAGGGAGTCCCAGAGGAACCTCTGCTCCTAGCAGTATGGAGAGCAGCAGAGAGGGTGCATCCAGGAGCGGGGCCGGGTGCAGGAAGTCTAGGCACAGCAAGGTTTGATGGCTGGGAAGCAGGTGCAGGGTAATGTCATGCAGGCCTGTTTGCCGCCTGGGGGAGCATTCAGGGAAGCACTGGCTATTATTTGTATTACCAGAATGTTTCGGTGTCCCAGCCCCTGCCATTGCTCCAAAGCGTTCACAGGCTAAGGCAAGGCAGGAGATGACTGGAGCAGAGAGGCGGCATTCCCTGACTGAGCTGCACTCTGCTCCCCAGCCGCTGAGCCTGGATAGCACACGTAACGAGGCAAAACGAAGACGACAGCTGCCCTGGGCTTGGTGGGCCTCAGCCCCTTCTAGGCACCGTTAGCACACAGGCCACGGAGGTTGAGCCTCAGTTCTGCCGCAGAGCCGCTCATTAACAATAACTGATACGTTGGTGCCAGGCTGCTTTTAAGAATCCAGGGCCTGCTCTGTGTGTGAGTAACCCCAAGTCCCCCGACGGCTGGGCTCCCTGGGCTGGGCTGTGCGCCCTGTGTGGCAGGCAGGGTTGGGCCAGTGTAACAATAGCCGCGCCTGTCAGAGCTGCTGAGAGATGCCTGCCGGAGCTTTGTCTGCACTTCAGGCTGATGGGAGGGGGCCAGGGTAACACGAGCTGGATATGGAGACTGTCAAACTGGAAAGAGCAGCATAGGGAGCCAGGCATTACACGCCCTGCAGAACGGGGGGTCCTGGGAAATGGGCCGCTGGCCACCCAGGAATAGCAGAGCCCACCGTGTCTCCTGCAGGGATCACAAAGGGGCAGACATAACGGACACCCCTATCAATTCCATGCTGGGACAGGCGGGAGTCTGGCCAGGGCCAGCCCCTACCCATGGGGACTGAGCGGGCGGGAGGAGAGCAGCTGGCAGAGTCCGAGCCAGGGTCTCTGTGAGGCTGATGGGCAGAGACAACCTTAACAGCTGGTTGGCCGCCCCATTCCTCCTGCCTCTGCAGCCAGTGGAAGCCCAGCTGTGGCCTCGCCTGTAACGGGGCAGCAAAGCCCTGGCAGTGTTACACAAAGGGGGCCATGTGCCCTGCAAAGCCGAGGGACTCAGCCACTCAGCCTGGCAGGATCTCCAGGGCAACTGAGTCCAGCCCCTGCTCTCACAGGCAGCCCCAGCCTATAATCCCTTTCACAAACAGAGCCAGCTCGTTAGGGCCTGCCAGTCACACGCGAGCTAGGGTGTTTGTTCCTGCTGCTCCCATTGCACCTTAGTCCTCTGATGGTTGCAAACATTCTTCGCGTTTCCTGCCTACATTTAGTCATGGCCCATTTATCCTTTCTAAAGCGTCCCCTCCCCGCCACACTGAGCATCTCTGCAACGAAGCCTGCTGCGTTACTCCCCCTGCGGCAGGAGACTTGACCACATCATGCGCCGCTGCAGAATGGGCCACGTTTGCCCCAGCTGGGCTGTGCTGCCAGCTGTGTGCATGGAGGAAATCCACCTGCATTGATGCAGCCACGCCAGCCCCCAGGGCAGACCTGCTGCTTCGGCACAAAGCAGGGCGGACACGGCACAGCTGACGGTGTGTGACCTGCACAATGGCTGCACTGGTGTAACGGGTGCCCCTTTCTTGGCTGCTGACTAGGCCTGCTTGAGGTTGGCAAGTCCTCAGGGCCGGAGCAGCCTCTGGCCTGAGTGCGGCCAGCCCGCAGAGCGCTGTGGCTCAGGAAATGACAGTGCTGGGGGTGTTTCCAGACAAGGCCAAGGACTGTCCCCGCCTGTGTCGGGAAATGCATTGGCCACCCCAGCGTGAGTGGGGGGCTGAGGCGAGGGCCGCAAAGGACAAGGAAAGTGGGCGATGCCGCGTGCAGAACAGGGTTTTCGAGATGCCCATTTTAAGATTAATCTTCAGGTATGGTTTTGTGAAGAGAAATGGGAGCCGCTGCCCTGTGATTGGCTAGTGCCACCTGCGTGATGTCATTACCGGATTAGCCGATAGGTGTAGGTAATTCATTAGAGAGCGGCTGTAAGTGGAGAGGCTGGCTCAGGTGTCACAGGTGTGCTGGGGCCAGGTGTCGGGTGGCACTTTTGTTTCAGGCAGGCAGGTTTCGTGGGTCTCTCCGCCTTGCCGGGTGCAGGTAAGCGGGGCTTTTCCTTTACCCTACAGCACATCCCGGAGGCAGCGGGTGTTTGCTGGGGTCTCTCACGCCGCATCCCCACAGGGCACAGGCCTTCGCCCTGGGTGCTGCGCTGGGTCAGGGAGCATTTGGTGTCCAGCTGCAGACTCGGGCGTGGCGCTGGGCAGGTGGGTTATTGCATGAGGCTGTGCTGGGGTGTGCTCATGTTGTTGTGGGGGGAGCAGAGTGGGACTGGAGGAACCAGCTGGGGGGATTTGTTGGACTTGGAGGGGGTCTCCAAGTAGCACCACATCTGTGCTGCTCATGAGAGGGGGATGCTAGTGTCTCAGCCAGGGACTCCCATAAGACTTCTCTCTTCTCTGTGACTCACCCCGTATGCCACAGAGGAGGCAGGACTGGGGAGCCATCCCAGGCTTCCCTGCCAGTGAGGGGCTGAGCCCATGGGGCTGCTTGCAATGACTAGACTCCCTGCCTGCCAGCAAGGACTCCACCTCACTGCTGGCTGGCTCTCTGGGGACAGTGCCTGGCTGGCCACTGCAGACAGTGTCCAGAGAGGCTGGAGGGGGGACCCCTGGGAGCAGCGGGCTGGACAGTGATGTGGCAGGTCCCTGTCTGTCTGTCTGTCCTCATGGTCCCTTTCCTGTGGGGGGGGGGGGGGGGGATGGGTTGGCTTTGTGGCTGGCACTGGAGCATTTAGCATGTTTGAGTCTCTCCTGTTTCTGTCACTTGCACTGTTGAGCCGATGTGTCCTCCATGATTTTCTCCATTCCTCTTCTTGCTCTGGCTTCCCTGACATCTGTGGAGCAGAGAATGCATCTGTCAGGCGGGGCACATGGCGGAAGGCAGCGGTGTGCTCCCCGGCCGACTCACCAGCTCGGCATCACCGTGGGGCCCAGGGCGTGTCGGACTCTTGCTCTTCTCTCTTTGGAAGGGGCAAGTGCATCTGCAGGTCTCCAACAAGGGCCCTGGCTAGTGAGGCTCCTGCAGCAGATCTCTGCTCCTTAGAAAAGACTCCAGCTAACACACAGCGGGGTCCTTGTGTTGGAACACACTGTGTTCTGCATCCTCCCAGGTCATGTACGCGCGATCTGCTTAATGCAACCATCACCCTGCTTGTTCGTGACACCCAGGGCGCTTGAGGCTGTCAAAAGTTCCCATCTTTAGCAGTTACTCACTTTGCTCGGCATCACCTGCCGGCCACCACTAAGCCACTGCAGCAGCAGATAAAGAGGCAACCCAGGGCAGGGTCTCTTCATGCCCAGCACCATGCAGGACTTCAGCAAACCAGTTGTCACTAGCCACCTAAGGCTTTGGGGCCGGTTTGGAGCACACAGCTCGTGTGCATTTGCCACGGTGCAACGGTTTGTAACTGCAGTTTCTTGCTAAGGGCCACATTGTGAACTCAGTTGTGTCATTCTGGATTTTGGTTGGTTTAACTGAGGGCAGAATTTGGCCTTGAGTCCAAAGGAGACTGAGTGAGCAGCACGTAGGGAGTTACCAATGCAGTTTGGCCTGTTTAATGTTCATACAAAGCGTGGCCATGCAAAATCATGTGCAAGGGGGAAAGAAAGTGATGAATGCAAATAGCCTGGCCTCTGCTGGAACAAAAGAGCTTGTGAGCTGGAAGTCAGGGACTCTGAGTTTCAGCCGCAAAGCTGCAGTCAGCATTTCTCCATGGTGCTGGCCCCGTCAGCCCATTCCAGTGCTTTCCTCTCTGCTTGCAGGAAGGCTCCCACTTGAGCTAGAGGAGACTTTTCATGCCCCAGTGGCTTAGCACAAGGCCTCTGCCATGTTCCCAGCCCACTGGTCCCGCAGAGGCAGAGCTCTAGGCCCGGTTTGTATCTGGGCCCATTCTGAGTGCCTCCTAATCACGAAAGCATTTACCTCCACAACAGCGCTGTGCAGCAGGGCCGTGCTAGTGCCCCCATGTCACAGACACAGCGAGACTCACACAGGGAGGCCATGGCAGAGCAGTAGCTTGAACGCTTGTCTCCTGAGTCCCAGCCTAGTGCCCCAACCACTGGGCAATCATTCCCAAGAGCACAGCTGACCCAGCCAGAGGGTGTCTCTCTTGTAGCAGTGCAGACCTGCTCCCCAAGGGCTCAAGGCCAGCAGCCAGTTGCAAGTGTTTAATGCATCTTCCGATAGCCCCAGGAGCAGCCAGCAGATGCCCCTGCAGCGTGAGCAGGCATCTTACCTAACCCTGCTTGAGGCTGTGCTGCTCAGCGCTGTACCATCTCTCTCAGCAGAGCCTGCGTGGTTAGCCACGCCGGCAGCAGCATGCTCTGAAAATTATGGAAACCTGGCTCAGAGGTGCCAGGAGCCTGTGGAAAATAGCTAGTAACTTTTCCAAGGGCCTTTGTCCTATTTCCTGCCTCATAAAATCCAGGCCACTTAGCTGTACTACACACAAAGCCAGTGAGATATGCACCAAGGCGATTTACAGAGGCTGCTCCCGTTGGATCTTAGTTACTTAATAACAGGGACATTTACAGCAAAGTTTGGGGCGGTGGAAAGTGCCCGGCTCCTCTGGTTTTGCAAAGGGATAAGCCCCAGCTAATCCCCAGGGGCTTGGATTGAGTCCTGTGGATCCTAAAGTCTCCTCAAAAGGGGTTATGAAAACAAAGGCTCAGCCAGGTTCTTAGTGCCTCCTGCAGGACAGGTTTGTGGGCCCTCGGTGACTTTATGGAATTGCATCCCAGGTTCTCACCTCAGCAGCTAGAGACCGGAGAGATGAGTGCTCCAGGAGGACCTAAAATAGTGAGATTTTTCAGTTCCCTAGAAAATTACCCACGATGTTTCCTGCCCTGGGAACTAACCATGCCCCCTTCAGAGAACACCCGTCTCCTGCTGCCCTAGGTACATAGCGCTGAGAAATGTGGCGTTCGACACAGGGGTCAGGCTCCCAGCTCCACACATGGGGGGAAGGAGGTTAAAGCTGGAGTATCTGCCAGGCCGTGTTCAGCGACTTTATTACTTATTATCTGTGCAGCAATGAGGAGCTAGGAGAGATATTAATGCAAACGCCATTACTGGCTGTGTGCAGGAAACTGAAATGATTAAAGAACTGGAGAGCAGCTGGGAACCTACTTATTTCTCCAAGTGTTTGTCTCACCGTGCGTGCCAGTGGAGCTGTGGAAAATAGCCAGGACGTCTCTTTGTTCGGTGTCTGTACAGCACCGTGCACGCTGAGTCCTGGTCAGTGACTGGGGCTCCAAACAATTGTCATGCAAAGAAAAGTAATAGCCATCATGTCGTCAGGGACACTGTGCCCCAGAGCGTGCAGGGTGCAGTGCTGCTAGGTGTGTCATGGCGCTGGGACACCCAGCGAGAGCGGAGGGTGAGTCTGTGGGGGCCGTTCTGGCCTGGGCTCAGTTTCCAGCCCTGTGTGACCTCCACGCCGCAGGGCAAGTCACATAATGTCTCTGGGCCCCAGTTCCCATCTGTGTGGGGCGAGTGTGCTCCTTCCTTTCTCCTACCCCTTGTCTTTCCAAGTGCACTCAGGGCAGGGAGCGTCTCCCCCTCCAGCACCCAGCGGGGCCCCTCTCTCGTCCGGGGCCTCGCCCAGCACACCCTACTGCAAACCCGGCTCCCCCTTGTTGCCTGCAGGTATCGTCACACGACAGCAGCCCGGCAGGACTTCGGCGGGTTGACTCCAACAGGAAATCTAGGAACTTCAGCAAGCAGCCCAGCACTGGGGATTACTACAAACACCTCGACCACAGCGCAGGGGAGCAGCCCGGCAGCTGGAAGATGGCGCACAGTGAGGAGGTGAGCTGCTGGGGCCGCTGCTCCCAACCACCCTCCTTAATCGGCTTTTCTCTGCCCTGGGGCTTCCCAGGCCTCAGTGCATTGAGCCGAACTCCCGAGTGAGCGCTCACCGCGTCTGAGTGTCTGACTGGGCAGGGCGGGCCCCTGGGCGGAAGCGAAGCTCGTGTATGTACGTACGCGGACCTGCCCGGCCCAGAGGAGTGGCCTGGGAAGCAGAGACTCCCCCCCAGGGATCCATCCACCCCCCCGCCGGTGACTGCTCCAGCAGTTGTATGAAATGAATTGGTGGGGCTCAAATGTCCGCATCGTAAAGCCCACCGCCACAGCCAGCACAGACAGGCCATCTTTCTGGCAAGCTCAGCCGAGGCCAGGGGGCCCAGCCCCTCACAGCGTGGCTCCAGAGCAGCATGTGGGGAAGCTGCCAGCTGGCCCTGCCCGGGCTCTGGGGGATGGATTGCTGGCCTAGAGGGTTGTCAGTGCAGCAACGGGACTATTGCCGTCCCATCTCGGCGGCTCTGGGGCTCTGGCCATGTAGACCACAGCTGGCAGGGTACCCGCAGGAGCCCATTTCATCGCCCTGCGCTAGCACTTGCTGGAACTTCATTAGTATTTTTTCAGTGTATTCATTTGTTTGTTTAAGGCTTCTCTTCTTTCTGACAACAACGTGCACAATGGGAGCGTGGCTGAGAACAAGCCCTCCGGGGAGCTGCCACCCCCGCCCCCTCCTCCTCCTCTTCCTGAGAGCATCTGTCCTCCACCTCCGCCCCCTCCACTGCCAACGGAGACGCAGGTGCCCTGTTCGAGCCAGCGCCGGTCGTCTTCTTCCACTGGAAGTAAGTTGGGCAGTTCTTTGCAAAGCTCTTGCCACCTGGTTTGTGGTGCCTGTGGCTGGTTTGACACCCCAGGGCTCTGATCTGTGTACTGATAATGCAGCTTCCTGCCAAAACTAGGGAGGAAAGCAGGTTTGGTTTGAGAATTCCTTCCCCGCCACGGCTTCACGAGAGACAGCAAATGAGTGGGAGAATTGTAAGCTCATCACAGCACAACCTGCAAAATGCTTTAGCCATGACCCTTGTGGCTCCGGCACCACATGTGGGGCTGGTTCTGTAAGACACACACGAGTCCCTGTCTCTAGGAGCTGTCACTCCACCTGCAGAAATAACACGTGGCATGAGAAGCAGCTGATGATGTGGGAGGGGGCAGGCCCAGGGTAAGGTATGTAAGATTGCACAGGTGCTCTGCTGGGTGTGATTGCTGCTGTTTCATTGCTGGGTACATGGGAACACCTGGCCAGCTCACAGCCTCATCCACGCAGGTTTGTCATTGTGGCACAAGGATGTTTGGGATTTTTTGTGCCTAAGGGGACAGGGTGGGAGCTGGGATGAGTAAAGAAATAGACACCGAGTCAGTGGACAGTTCTCCCAACCAGATTGTTACTGCAGCTTCCATTTACCATCCTAGGCTTGAGACTAACTACTAATGATGATTACCTCCATAGCACCCAGGCATGCAGGTGCTGTACAGACAGGGAAAGAGGCAAGTTTCTGCTGTAAAGAGCTTCCATTCTGCTAGGCACTAGATGGAGGAGGGCTGGGACACAGCTTAGCTGCTGCCATTATTAAAGTCCTGGTCCATTGGTGCCTAACCTTTGTCACCTTAACTAGCTGGGCGGCGCGAGTGGAGGGCACCACTGCCAAGTGGGCCAGCGAGAAAAGGAGTGTCACAAACTCCTGTTGCACTCCACTTTGAGCTTTCTAAGTGGTTTGTCTGTGTGACGCCAACTCCAGGCAAACCCAGCCCTGCAGACCCACTGGAGCCAGGCTCTGTGGCAGCCTCCTCCGTGCAACAGGTCTCATAAACGAAGTCTCTGCTGGTTTGTGCCTGACCCTGCCTCCTTTCTGGAGCAGCTGCCAGTGTTCAGGGTTTCTGCCCATCCTGTCTCTCAGCACTAGGGGTCCCTCCCGGGAGATCTCCCTGTGCCCCAAGGCTGGACGTGGCTGGAGATGGGGCTGGCCCATGCACACAGCAGCAGGGAGACGGAGGCAGCATGGAATGAGGTGTCCAGCCTGAGCCGGCTGTTGCTGACCCTCCTCTGCCAGGCCAGTGGGTTCCTGTCCCTCTGGGCATGTGGCAGCAGCTGGGCGGCTCTGGACGCCACCTATGGCACTCAGCAGGCTGCGGGGTTTGTATCGACATCCCCCTTTCTCTGTGACATGCTCCCTGAAGCCCCCCAGCCTCAGGTGATGAGCGGGAGCGTTTGGTAAAGACAGCGCGGAGCCCTGGGCAGCGCCGCTCCGACTCTCAGACGCTCCACGTCCCCTTTCAAGGAGTGGCTGCTGACAGAGGCTGTGGGGCCATCAGGGTCATCATGCAGCGCATGGCAGGGAGCCCCCAGCCCGCCCAGGCCGGCAGACGGCACACACGTAATAGCTGTGCAGACAGCTCTTTGAAGGCACAGCTCGGACCTGAGGCCCAGGGAGGTGGCTGGGCGTCAGAGTCCGAGCGACAGCCAAAACCAGTCTGAGCAGCTGGTTTTAGCATGCAGGGGCGAGCCCAGCTCTCTACCCTGGCGGGGGCCCGTGCAGACATACCCTGGGCGGCATGGCCAGGAGCTGCCAGGCAGAGCAGTGCCCTGTAGCCCCAGGCTTTGTTCTACAGACGGTCACTGGAGAAGCTGAATGTGGGCCCTCCCCTGGGTACATGCCTCTGCGAGTCCTGGGGTGTCTGGGATCAGCCAGTGCACACCCTGCAGGGAACTCTCGCTCGGGGACTGTTCCCAGCGCCCCAGCTGAGCGAGCAGCAGAGCGCCAGACGTACCACCATGAACGGGCTTGCTGGAGCACTTGCCCAGTGAGGGTTAGGCTAGGCAGCCGGGGACTGGCCACGCCACAGCAAGGAGGCGCAGGCCAGACAGCTGGAGAGCAGGCTCCGAGAGCGGGCCCCCAGGCCTTGAATTACACAGCCCAGGTAGGGCAGCCTTCAGTCAGAGCCCACCCCCAGGGCAGTTTTCCCTCAGGCCCTGTTCCCAGCAAGAGAGGCAGGAAGGGCCCTGCAGGGGCAGGGAAGGTTAGCCCCTTCTGCAGCGCTTGCTAGCACGGACCAGTCAAACAGCCTGCCCGGCTGAGAGCCCCACATACACACAATACAGGGCCCCTGCCATGCTTTGGCGGGCCCCCAACACCACGCTACACCACTCTGCTCCGTTGCATTGCATCCCCCTCCCGCCCCTGCCTGCCTGTCCATCCTCTCTCCTTCTCTTTTGCTATCAAACACCAGTGCCCCCAACCTCCTCCTTTTGTAGCATGCTGGGGAGCTGGCCCTACCCGCCTGCAGCTGGCCAGCCCGGAGCCCATAATCCCTGCACTCAGGGCCTGCAGCTGGGCTCCTTCCTCCAGCCAGGGGGGAGGGTTAACCCTTCCCTTGCCAGCCAGCAGTCAAAGCACAGCATGGCTGTTAAAGCGCCACAGGGCGTCGCCATCAGTCCTGCTGCAGTAAAGTCCCAGACAGCTGGCCTCGCCCAAGGTCCTGCCTAGTCTTCACTAGGCAAACAGGGTGTTTGCTCCACAGGTGAGCGGCCTAGTGTAGACAAGGGGAGGTGTTCTTTAACCCCGTGTGAGCTGGTCGCGGTGACCCACTGGTTCCTCCCACCAGCTCCCCCCCAGGGCAGGCAAGGTCCCCTCAGGATGGCTGCTCTTCACTGCCTAGCCCCTTTCCTTGTCCTAGTTCCCAGGGCTCACGCTGCTCGTCTCAGAGCGCAGGGCTGGGCTCGCGGCGTTGGAGGGGGCTTTGGTGCTCTCAGATACGTGTCGGTGGCTGGGTGGGGAAGTTTTAGGCACGTGCCTGCACCCTCTGCGCTTGGGGCCCCTGTGCTGAGCAACGGGGCCGACAAGAGCTTTCCTTTGTGATCTTGGGTCACAGAGCTGGGGGCAGCCAGACCACAGGTGGGGTCGGGGAGCAGCTACTGTGGCCTGCTGCTCCATCGCCCTCTTTGGGGTGTCAGAGGTGCAGTTACCATTACTGGTCGTGTGTGTGACAGTGGTGCCTATAGGGCAGCCACAAGTGGGTCCCCCGCCTCCTCCCGCTCCCCCCCCCCCCCCGGTTGGCAGGCAGTCCCTGCCCCAAAGAGCTCCCAGTCGCAATAGACAGACATGGTGTGGGAAGGACCAGAAGACGCCAGCAGCATGATGACAGCAAACGGCATGTTCGTGCCAGGATTTATTGGTTTGTTTCTTTGTGGGAGTTTCCTTAGGAAGGGCTCAGCTACGTGGAAAGAAAAAGGCAGGGAGGGGCAGGGGTTGAGGGGCACAGGGCTGGGAGAAAAGGGTTAAGGGGGCAGGTGTGGAGTGATGCTGAGATGAAAAGACCAGGAGAAGCAGGGCTGGAGCAGTCAATCAGCACAAGGCAGAGAAATTCCAGTTAAACTGTAGGATGGTCTCTGAATATCTTGAGGTCCTGGCTTTGGCTGCATCTGGTCCTCCCAGCTGGAGTCTCTGGCTAACTTCTCTCTGCTGTCGCCCCCCCCAGAGCTATATGGTGGGGGAGAGAGAAGGCAGCTCCTGGGTGCTAGTGCCCCCAGAGCGTGTGGGGGGTCTCCCTTGCACAGTTCTGGGTCACAAAGGGCTCTGGGAGGCGGTGTGCCCCCCGCCACACTATTGTCAGTCTGTGGAACTCACTGCTACAAGATATCATGGAGACCTACCATGAGCAGGACTAGAAAGGAGCTGGCCATAGACACTCCAAGCCACATCAGGCAGGGGTAACAATGTCCCGGTGATATGAACCTTGTGCTCCGGGTGATAGGAAGAAACACTCCCCATGGCAGGTTATCCAGGAGTGTCCATTAAGGGGCTTCTTGCCACATCCTCTGACAGCTGGTGCTGGCCACTGGAGGAGACTGGCACGGAGGGGCTCCTGGTCGGTGCTTGCCTGGCCCTGGCAAGTCCCACGCTGCTCAGATCCAGGCTGCCTGCAAACCCCTGGGACACATCCTGCCACCAGCCCACAATCCCCACCCCCTGGGCACTGCTGCTGCAGAGCAGAGCGCCCTGGGGGCAGGGGCTGCCTGGTGATCCCCATGTGGCAGAAGAAAGGCAGCCCTTCACCTGCCTTGGGGCTCATGTGCTGGTCTGGGGGGCTACAGGAGGGGGGGGCTGAGCATCCCATGTGAGTTACACCCACCCCCAGCGCTGCTCCTTGCCCCCTGCGTAGAGCCTGAGCTTGCTGGCCTCGGAGGATTCAGTGAACATGGCTGGGAAGAGCGTGCAGTGTTCTCCAAGGGGCACTAGGGATGTTTCTCCCTCCGCTCGCTCAGCAGCCCTGCGGCTGTAGCATGACAAATCTCCCCCTGTCTGGCTGCGTCTTTAAGATGCAGTGACCGATTGGAGCTGGCAGCCCAAGAGCAGCAAGCCACCGGTGTCCCAGATACCCGAGGCTGCAGATGTCCACAGATTGGCGTAAGCCAGTTACTCTGTCTGGGTGACATCCACAGTGCTAAATAACCCACCAGAGGGCTGCTGCACTTCCCAAAGCCTGGAGAGGGGAAATGAGCCCAGGGATTTCTGCTGCCAGCCACCTGAGTGAAGGGCCAGAGTCATGACTATCACATGGGCGATGCTTATGGAGATCTCTGCCTCGAAACAGCTGGCTCCCCTCACTCCGCTCCTGAAGAAACTCCTCAGGATTAATGGTAACTTCTGGCAGAGCCTGCAACACACACGGGAACAAGCAGCTAAAATAATAGCGTGTGCAGGGATTGCTTTAAAACGTAACCTCCTCCAGCAATCCTGGGTCGTTATTAAACTAAACAGAGCTTTAAAGAAACGTATCCTTGCAGATCAAATATGCTTTGATTAAATGGTGAAAGAAACTTCTAAGAATAGAGACACTCTTGCAAAATCCTACTGGAGACAACGAGCACTATCACCGCAAACAGCCACGTAACTTAAATGGCAGCAACGCCTCTTCTTGTCGACACCGCCAGCCTGGGCTCAGATAGTTAGCCCCTGGCAGCAGGATATCGGAACACGCTTTCATCTAGAACACATGCTGCAGCTTTAAAGGCTCTCTCTCATTTCTGGGAACCAGCTATCACTGGGTCAGATCCTAGCCTGCTACTCTAAGTCCCTGCAGGCAAACAGGGGGAAAATATGTCTTAACTTTTTCTTTCAAAATAACTTGAAAAAGGTAGAGTAAGCATCAGCTTCTGAGCTGCGCAGCCTTGCTTCGCTTCTCTGTGGTGACTGTTTGACGTTCACTTAGCAATGTTCCCCCTTAGCTTCGCTGTCAGTTGTGTTCCTAATTTTTTTTTAATTTTTTTTTTTTAACCTTAACTCCATTCCTCCTGGGCTTGTCCGTCCTCTTCCTTGGTGGCTGCGTGGTGTTCCTCATTTCTGCTCAGACCCACTTAGTCTCACTGCTGGCTGCTTTTCTTCTCTTCTGTTTCTTGCGGTGGCCAAATGCCTCCCTTCTAACTGTGCTGCTGTTGCTTTGTTTCGTCTCTTTGTACCGCCTAGAAGGAAAAGCTTTGAGACAAGTGAAGAGTAAGTACTGCAGCTGTTTTACTCTTCCTCTGGGTGTGTGTGTCGGGGTGGGGGGGGGGGGGGGGGGGGGGTGAAGTGCCCTGGCTCCGTTCTGTCAGTCCCTTAATGGTTGTATCCAGTCTATTCTTTCCTTCCTCCACAGCAAAAGAGTTCGATGCTATTTTAAATTAGCTTGGTAACTATTTGGTGACTTGAAGGCCTTTTGGTGATTCTCTTGGGTGTGCTCAGGTCTGAGTGGGGCAGAATGGCTCTTTCAAGCCCTCCCAGTGTCCTCAGCTGAACACCCAGGGACAGCATGGCATGGCCAAGGGGCCTGGCCACTCCACTTTTTGCAGCCTCCTTTCCCTGCAGCTCAGTGTCCGGCTCTCAGGCCCAGGACATAGCCCCTTAGCTTCGTAGGACACAGGCTCCCCGTGCTCTGGGGCGCTTGTTGCAGAATGTGCTTAGGCCGTTGGGCGGGGAAACAAATAGCTGCTCCTCTGAGACCCTCAGGAACCCTTCACACTTCAGCCAACAGAGGCAAGCGAGTGGAAAGGACAAGTATGTAAACACGCAGATTTGACTGCTTCCCATTACTTCTGCAAGGGCAAGGACACATTCCAGCCTCCCTCTGCTGCACCCAACAAGCTGGCCAGCCAGCAAAGAGACCTATCAACATCCAGGTGATGAATGATAGGGACACGCCCCGAAGGGATAGAGACATGCCCAGATTTCCTCTTCGCACGAGTCTTAGTCCCTGTAGCAGCATACAGCAGAGGGGATCATTCACAGAGGATCCAAACTGCAAACCCTCCATCCCCTTCAAGCATCCCCTTTTCAGTGGTTTCCAGCACCCTTCTGAATGACTTCCAGTGACTCAGAACCCCCTGGTGGGGGCTGGCCTCTAAGACAGTGGAATGAGCGGATCACCCTTTCCAACTACATGTGAGTGTCAGGGAAATGGTGGTTTCTGTAAATTCTTTACTGCATTAAATTTTTTAACTGCTTAAATATTGATAGCGAAGTAACCCACGGCCCGTGTGCGACAGGGTTACCTGGCAGCGCTGCGCCTGTCCTGCGTCACTGCGCGTCACGTGCCTTAGCGCAGCTGGAGGGCTCGTACCTCTGGGGAAGCGGCTGCTTGCTGCTGTGCATCGCCTTTTTGAATGGCTAGCTGTTGATGATTGTTGCCAGGAGTAATTTTCCCTTTCTGGCTGTGGACTAGCCAGGCCAGTAACGCAGCCGTTCGTGCTCAGCACCAGCTGTGGGGGGCAGTTTTCACTTTCCAACGCTACTTTCCAAGTGGAGGGTCCAGGAGCTAGAACGAAGTGCACGGCAATTATTCACTGTCACTGCCATGTCGGGAGACGCTGAGCCCTTCCTGGTGGGCGAGAGCTGCTCTTTGCCAGCGGCTTCCTCCTGCGAGCTTTGCTCCATGTCACTCGCGCTCGGTGCTCTGAGCCTTTGGACTCTCTGTGTTTACATATAAGCAAATAACATCGTCTCACGAAGGGCAGTGACATAGCAATCGCCATTACATTGCTTCATTTTCTGGAGTAAACTAGACATCCAGCATCTACCTCCTCTGTCATTTCCACGGTCCGCTCCCGGCATTTAACATGGCAGCAGATCCATTTTCCCATGCGCCTGCTTTGGCCTCGCGCTCCCTGCTCGAACGCGGCTCAATGTGGCCTTATTACAAGTGAATGCCAAGCGCTCTCCTGCGCTGGGCTTATGGCATTAGTGCGGTGATAGATGGGCCTGGCCTTGTGCACTAGTGCTAGAACTTTCTACCCGCCCGCCCAGCTGCCATTGTGCAAGATTTAGCACTCCAAGGGACTCTTTTCCTTCCTGTTCAGTGGGCTGGTGAGACTTCAAAGGGGGCACATGATCTGTGGCCATAGGGGGTTAGCCTGCCTGTGCAAGTTCATGCTCTTGCTTGCAGACAGACCCTGTTAAGAGAAAGTCCCCTAGGATTTAATAGGCAATAGGATTGTACACAGAAATGGGATAGGTTTCTATTGACCTGTCTGTAAAAGCTGTAGCATTTAATATAGAATAAGATCATTTCCACAGGTTTGTTTTTAGCCACCCTATAGAATTCTATCGTATGTTCTAGGTAATAATAATGGTGGGGAAAAGTTTCCACTCTTGGTGTCAGTCGAGAGGAGGTTCCCATAACAGACAGGTAGCTGGACTAATTGGTGACCCAGCCCTTCCCTCTGACTCTGCATTTCTCTCCAAATTCTATTTGCCATGCAAATCTCAGCGACACTTCAAGCCCCTGTGCGTAAAGCGAGGCTCCTGCCTTCAAGTGAGGCATCGGGTTTGGGCCCCAATAACTGGCGTTGCTTTGGGTATGCTCATTATGTGGGACCTGGCCTTCCCCTCCTCCCCCTGGCTTCAGTGGGGCAGGACTTTTAGCCCCACAATAGCCCATGTAAGTCAGGGTTCTGCGTGACGCCTGCAGCCCAGCAGGAGACCGCAGGGTCAGCAGCATTAGCGTGGTGCTGCGGAAATACCGGCCTACGCCTGTGTTAGGCTGTATTAGCAAGGAGCCCGCTTGAACGTGTGAGCACCTCTCCATTGTGAGAGCGGCCTGCTCCTGGCACCGTCCCTTCCCACCACAACCCCCTTCCTCCCCCGCCATTCCTTGGCCGCCGGCCTGGCTGGTTACATCACGGATACTTACTGGGGCTGGACAGAGGAGTCCAGAAGAAAATAATGCAATGGCGTGAGGCTGATCTCCCTGTTCTGTACCTGAGCTGTTTATTTCCCATTCCTCGCCTTCGCCCTGCGCTCAGGGTGCAAGCACTGTGTCAGGAGCAGTGGGAGGGGCTTGGCGCTGGGAGGTTAGCTGGTCCAGGAAAGGCGGGACCCCCAAAAGATGGGGCAGCGGTGAGCAGGCAATAGCTGCCTAGTGCCAGAGGAGGGGCTCAGATGTGCGTTGGGTCACCGCTGCTCTCGCTGTACTGTGGGCGAGTGAGCAGCTGGCCCAGAGGGAGGAGCCCCTTGTGCCTCTTCTTCAGCGTTGCCTGCCCTGCAGCCCGTGCTTGGCTCGTACAGACCCAGCCCAGCTGACGGGCGAAGGGAGCTCCCGTGGGTGTTTACTGAGCGCGCGCTGGCTGATTGGTCCGTGCCTGCCCTGCTTTGTGGTGGGTGGAGGCTGATTTTTTTTCAGCCCTCGGATGGGAGTGTCCCAGGAGCTGGTGTTTTCTCATTTAGGGACGGCATACAGTGCGCGTGGCCGTGGCAGGGCCTTGCGCTAACCTGCCAGGGAAGACGAACGACGGGTCACAAGCAGGATGTACATTCGTCAAGCGGGAGAGCCGCCTGGTGTGGCAACGCTCTGGTGCAGGACGTTTCTGGGCTCGCCGATGCTTGGGGCTGCAGGTTCGACAAGGCCACTGTCACCCAGCTCCCGCCTTTGTTAAACTACCTGTGCTGGGCTAACAAAACAAGCTCCCTGCATGCTGCCAGCCACGTGGCCACGTGAGCTGCCGGCAGCTGGTCCCTCCCCATGTGATGCAGGGGTGTGGCGGGGTCGACTGACCTAAACCCCATCCTGCCCCCTTTATGCTGTCAGAGTGCCCTTTCCAAAGTAAGTGGGCCACGCTCGGCTGGTGGCCACACTGGCTGGGGCAGCGCAGAGCCTGCTGCCCCGTGACCCAGCACTCACCCTGGCGAGGTGGGAGGAGGAGGAAGCAGGGTCCGTGCTGTGTGCAGTCTCTGTCCGTGTGTCCGGCCTGAAGAGGCCCGGTAATCACGCTGGCCCCACATTGAGAGTTTGTACAAATCACCTTCCCCCGAGCCGGCCAGCAACAGGAAGGGGCCATGCGCCGGAGCGGATTAGATGTCAGTGGACTTTGTGTAAAACAAAGGATGAGCATTTGCACCGTTGCAGCACATTATAAACAAAGGGCAGACTTCCAGTGCGTGGCTGAGCGGCGCGGCAATGCACACCGTTCAGAAGGACGAGTGTGGAGGGTTTTCCAAAGCCCTCAGCTTCAGCCCAACTCTGCTCCCCTGGAAATCGATGGCAAAACTCCCATGAAAACTCCTCCCGAAACGCTCCATCAATCTCAGTAGTTTAGGGCGCTGGTAGCACCCCAGGGGCCTCCGCCAGGTGCTGGGGCCTGTGATGGCAGCGGGGTCAGCCGCACGGGTGCAGAAGTAAGTTTGATTGTCCGTTTTACTGCCATTGCAAAGGAAACGCAGGCCCCAGGGTGGTGAGAGCCCAGCGCAGCCAGCGCCAGCTGTAAAGGAATTGTCTGTGGTGCCTGGTGCAGCCGCAGGCTGGGCTGCCTGGGGAAAGACAGCAGCAGCAACTGGGCAGGTTCAGGCCACACGTCCTTCAGGAAGCCACAGAAGCGCTATGCTGAATTCCTGCAGACGGCACAGTGGGGCCTTTGTGTGTGTTCATATGGCCAGCATTAGCTAGACACGTGAATACCACCATGTCTTTTGCCATCAACAGCTTATTACTGTTTACAATTTGGCAGCCGTTCAAGGCTTGCACTTATTAACGCTGAATCCAGGAGGATTTGGGGGTCTCAGTGGACACTTAACAACGTTTCCTTTCCCCAAGTGGGCCATTAATGCCCAACAGCCTTTTGTCCACTTGCGCAGCCTCAGCCAAAAAGGAAAAGCTCTTCAGGCCATTCATTGGCTCTGGCAGCAAGGCAGCAGGGAAAGCACTCTGCCCTCTTGCAACATACCGGCTCATTCGGAAACTCCACTCCCATGGCACAGGACCTATGGTGGGTGAAAGAGCTGGCGAGTTTTCCCGGAGTGGCGGCAGGACAGGAGCCCTGGGGCTGCGTAATTCGCACTGCCGGAGACAAAGCAAAGCAGGGCAAGTATTTGCAAACAGCAGCAATAATTCCTACCTCACGTAGACTAGAGACATTAGCTAATTAAGCTGTATCTAATGTTTTGCCTGCAAGAGCATTGGGACCAGAGCCTGCTGATCAGAACTATAGAAACAGGGCTGCAGGGCAAACTCTCTCTCCTGTGTGCTGCAGGAGACTCCAGTTTGCTTTGTGGGGGCTGAATGCACTCAGCAAGAGGGGAGTAGTTCTGTAGAGACCTACGGCACCAGATTGGACAGTCATTGTCAGACACCAGCTGTCTCTGCACTCCTCTGGGCTGGGCTAGCCTGGCCCGGCCCGGTAAAGCTGTTCTCAGGCTGGATTTCATTGTTCAGTGAAAGATCAAGAACACCGGAAAGTTGGGCTTACCTGGCTGCCCTTGCTTTGACCCTGCAGCTGTCTGCCTTATCCCTTCTTAACCTTGCCTGGCTGTTTCTTCACACATGGAAGGCAAGTGCGGGGTGGGGAGCTGTCAGCGAAGGCTTGCGAGCGGAAGGGTTCAGTGGCACAGCAGCGCGGCTGGTAAAAGAGAAGCCCCTGATTGAACCAGCCTGTCAGCAGAGCTCAGTGCTCGTGGGGCCGTTTGGAACCGGGCCTCCCCTGGTGTAGTGCTGTCAGAGGGCCAGGCGAGGCCGTTTCCTGACGGCCCATGGCAGCGTGATGGGTTTTATTCTTATCAAGCATTTTTAAATTTGACTGCAGAGCTAATGGTGAGGCTTCATTTCAGAAGTGGCTATTCAGGACAGGGCAATCCTGCTCACGCAAAGGTAGCAGGGCTGTAGAACGATTTACTGGGTGTGCAAACCCCTCTGCCGTAGCCCTTCGGAGCAGACTGGCGGTTGCTGCACTGATGGAGATGCTGGCATTTCCGTGCTCTCTGTAGGATTAGCTCATGTGGCGCAGAAATTGTTCTGGATCCTAAGTTCAGCACAGTTGGCCAGGTCCTTTCATTAATTTTCTCTTTCTCCACTCATACCATTGGAGACTCCAGTGGATTTTGGACTCCAGGCGGAGTCACTCCTTCTGCCTTCCTGCTTTGTATTTTCTGGGTATTTGAAAGGATCGTAGATTTCCCAGCACCGAGTCTGGTGCACAGCCGTGAGGTCCCTTCCCTGCCAATAACTGTCCGGGGCGAAGCTTGCTCGGGATCTAATAAGCTAGCATTTAGCAAAGGCGCAAGGGGATTTCACGGCAAGGCTATTCCTCTGAGAGGGGGCGTAGTGCTCCAGGAGGCCCCGCGTGGTGTATGCTTTTTCTGACCAGGACGCTGCTGTGCATCTCTTTAGCTACGTGTAAGCTTGTTTTTTCAAGTCCCTTTCCCTTGGCTGATGAGTAATGTGGATGTAGCCCTGTGGGGTGGAATCAGCTGCATGGCCAAGGGACAGCACTTGGTTAGAGAGACAGCCCCAGGCTAAGGGATTCAGAGCGAGCCCCTGTTCCAGCTGGGGGGAGGGGAGGACGCCCACCCACGCTGACGTTAGCGAGTGGCAGACCCCCCACAGGGGAGGCGTTTGGAGGTCACGGCCTGAGGACTGGTCCCACGGGGGCTTGGGGTCATTTCAGAGCGATGGGGGAGCCATCCCCCCACACTGCCAGAAGAGCCCTAGGCCCAGAGCAGGATGGTGCAAGGGGCAGCCAGGCTGTGCCACGCCCACTCCCCAAGCAAGGCAAACCCCTTCCTGCAGACCCAGCGAGCGTGCAGTTCCTGAGCCCTCTGCCCCACAGCCCCTGGGTGCGCATCAGCCCAGCTGTCGGGGGGGCCGAGCATGAGAAGCAGCTGAAGGAGAAGGATGAGGTTATGTGGCCACTTGAGCGAAGCTGCACAGTCAAGGGTGGGGTAGGATCCCCAGGTGCTTTCAGCGGGATCACAGAGCAGCAGCAGACAAGGTGGCTTCCCTCCCATCTGATTCTGGCCCGGCGGCTGGACCTGTTTCTTCTAGGTGCAGCCCTCACACCATGGGCCGCCCTCCTGTCACCTACACTTCGCTGTTGCAGTGTGCGTGCCGCGGGCCCTGCCTTCCATCAGCGGGCAGCATGCAGCAGCTCTGGGCTCTGCACGGCTGCCTCTGGCGTGCAGGGGTTTGTTTTGACCTCTAAAGGGAGCTGCCTGCCTGAGCAAGGCCTCTGCCCCGTGCTGTCCTGCTGCAGGGGCGACCAGCCGCAGCAGTAGGCCTGGAGAGAAACTGCCCACAGGGCCCTTCCATTCGGCGGTCGGCCGGTCGGCCCGGTTCAAAGTGGCCTGCACTGTTGAGCTCCAAGGTGCAGTTTGAGGCCCCCGCCGTTTGCTCAGGGCTCTGGGAGGGATTGCAGAAGGGCCTGGGAAAGCACTGGGGTGAGTTTCCTGCGTGTCTCCTCACCCTTCCTCCGCCTCTTCCTCCTGCCAGGTTCCAAGTCGTTCAATATGATGTCCCCAACCGGTGACAACTCCGAGCTGCTGGCAGAGATCAAAGCTGGGAAGAGCCTCAAGCCGACGCCGCAGAGCAAAAGCCTCACCACTGTCTTCTCAGGCAGCGGCCAGGCAGGGGCCAGTGTAGGTGACCGGCTGGCCCTGATCCCTCGGGCCTCGCTCAGCCATTTGTCCCTGGGGGGAGGGGGGGGGGAACAGGGTTAGGAATGGGATTAACTTTGTAATTAAGGGTGGCAAGTTTGACTGGCTGCAATTGGCACAACAAGCTGGGAGTCCTCAGCAAAATTGAGCATGATCCGCTTTGCGCTGTAAGCAGGGCACAGCCGGGAGGCTGGGGGCCTGGGCAGGTGTGTGGGGCACTTCCCGCAAGGGTCAGCTGCTGCCCCCAGTAATCCCAGGGGCTGGCACAGCCCAGCAGTCGTGGGCAGAGCTCATCCTGCCCAGCGTTTCATACGCCAGCACTAAAACCCAGGAGACTGCAGGCCCTCCCGCTCCGAGACCCCAGAGGCCCCTCCCCACCGAGCGCTCGGGGCAGGAGGAAATATAAGCCTCTCTCCTGGCTGCAGAGCACCCAGCAAAGGAGGTGGGCTCGCCCGAGGCACAAGAAGCCATCTCCAGGCGGGGGCACCGGGCCTCTGAAGGGAGCCCTTGGGTGGGGAGGGCCCCACGGCACACTGCTGGGAACCAGCATCCCAGAGCCAGCTTGGCCACCAGATGCTGCTTTCGAAGCAGAGCAGGGTTGCCCTAGGTTCAATGGGTCTGAGCAGAAAGATGCTCCTTTCCCTGGGGTGTTTTGAGCCGTCCTGTGGAGTTCAATGACATGTCTCATGCTGCACCCAGAGGCCCCGCTCAGCATTCAGGATCCACTGTGCCAGGCGCTATACAAGCAGCTAGGGAGAGACGGTCCTGGCCCCAAAGAGCCCGTGCCAGCCCTAGGGTGCGGGGAAGAGAACAGCAAAGCACTGCCCCCTCCACAATGGCTCCAACACCTGGAGGAAGGGCCTGGTTCCCTGGGCTCGCAGAGGGAGTCCGCAGATGATTGAAGGCCTGGGCTCCCTGCTGCAGGGAGAGGGGGGTTTCTCTCTCAGTGAGCTCCTCATGTAGCATCTCCCTCCTGTCACAACCGATCCTGAACTAAAGCCCTCTCCTCTTTCTGCCGTCCAGATCGAGACTGCCGCTTCCTCCCTGTCCCCTGTGAGGACGCCCACCCCACCGGCCACACCCGACGCAGCCTCCAACCCTAGAGCCTCCAGCTCTCCCGAGCCGGTTGTCAACGGCAACTCGCCCCTCCTAGCCTCGGGGCAGCCCAGCCAGCTGGACGTGGAGGCCCTGATCCCCACCCGTGACGAGCAGGGGCGGCCCATCCCCGAGTGGAAGAGGCAGGTGATGGTGCGGAAGCTGCAGATCAAGATTCAAGAAGAGGAGGAGCAAAAGCGCAAGGTACGAGGGGGGAGCCCGCAGTGCTGCAGTGCGTGTGCTGTGACCCTCCCCTGCCGTGTGCTGTGACGGTGCTGAGACCGCGTTCCTCCGCGGCAGGAGAAGAGCCTGGACCCAGCAGCTTAAGGCGATGCAGAAAGGGGGGTGGGGCACCTCGCCCAGCGAGGCTGCACAGGGCAGGATTTGGGTGTCGGGCAGGGAGCGTGGGGCTTCCTCTCCTCCCTCCCAGCTGGCCAAGTGCGTCAGGGGAGACGCACCCTTCAAGGATGGGTGCAGGCTGGCGGCCAGGTGGGTGGGTCTCAGGTTTGTTCTGGGCAGTTCCTGGAGTTGATAAGGCTAAACAAGCAGGAGTAATTGTGTTTGACCAGCTAGTGGCAAAGGGCATCCAACAGAGCCTGCAACTTTTTGTAATGGCTACAGGCAAAGCAGACAGCCCAGAGTCGGCCCCCCCTGCCCCCATTTCCCTTGGGCCAACAGGCACGAGTTCAGATGTCTTCACTTGCAGAAATGCATCCTGCTTTCTGCCCAGCATTGCCCAGACAGCGGCTGGCAGGCCATCACCTCCACTCACTTGGGCTTGCGTCAGGCAGTGCTGGGGTCAGGGGCAGCATGTCCGATTGGACAGCCTGGCTCCCCCACACCTGGACCCAGGGGGCCGCCCCCAGAAATGAGAGGAGAGGCTCCCATCTGCTCTGCTGAGCTGCCAACCAGGATGCCAGTTAGGTTGAGCTGCCCACTAAGGGATGGGTGGTACGTCAGCGAGGCTGTGTGTGACGGCGGGAGCTGAGACACACTTGGGCAGCACGGTCTCTCTGTATCCACACCCCCCCGCTGTGCACTCACTACTCGCGCACACAGGCTTTCTGCTGCCAGGCAGCACAGGTAGCCCTAGCTGAGGGGGGTGGGGGGGAAGAGGAGAGGGAAGCTTCGTGATGCAAAACCGCCCCGAGGCAGGCTGATGCCACAAGCCATCCCAGAGGTCAGAGTCTTTGCTAAGCAGCTGCCTGAGTATGGCTGCTAGCCCGGGATCCAGAGTGGTGCAAGGACAGGCTGGCTGGCATGTCCTGGAGAACCAGAGAGGAGCTCAGGCCATGGTAGCGTGAGAAGGGGCAAGCAGTCTTTGGCCAAGAGCAGAGGCAAACAAGCGGCCTTCGCTGCCTTCAGTCCAGCAGAGACGCCCGCTCTCACGTCAGCCTGGGATTACTTTAGAAACCAAATGCAGAGCAAGATGGGGAAACAGACGGGGCAGGGGGGTTCCGGGGGGGAGCAGCCAAGAGGCCAGGGACCAGAGGAAGCGTCAAGGTCAAACCATATTTAAGACCTCCGCAAACATGGTGGATGTTTCACAGCATCATCTCCTGATGTTTTCATTCACATGGGAGGTGCCCAGATACAATGGTGATAGGCACATTTCAGATCCAGTCATGCAGCTGCACGGCGGCGTCCGACTGGTCAAATGAGCAGCAGCAATGCAACGTTGTCCTGTTGGATGGCAGCTGAGACAACCTTCCCGCCAAGTGAATTAACATTAGTGACGTCCGCCCTTAGCTGGACAGCGACCTGCTGGGCTGGGCCTCTCCCTCCCTGCAGTGAAGTGCTCACCACAATGTGGTGAGGCTTCGTATCCACCGTGTCCATGTCGCCTGCGCGGAGCCGATCCCCCCCCCCGGGTACCCCCTGTGCACCCTCGCACCGCATGGCTTGGTGGCAAGGGAGGCAAGGCTGAGCAGATCTCTCCCAGCGGCGGCACCCCTCCACATTAATGGCAGCTACTGCAGCTAGTCTCGGCCAGGATGGATGCAGCAGGAAGCTTTTTATTCATTAACAGAGCTCCGGGGTAGCTAACCCGGGCCAAGGCTCAGGCACCGCCGAGCATGCTGGGTAAGTGCCACGCCAGCTGGACCCTGGACTTGCGGGAGCGCATGTCCAGGGAGTAGTCAGAAGGGCGCGGGCTGGGGGCTGGTTGTGCCTGGGGCGGCGCAGGGGCCTCTTCTGGCTGCCTTAGGAATTTGACAGGTCCTGCTCAGCAAGGATTGAATTTGCTGAGAGTCAGACAGCGGCACGTGGGTCGAATGGGGAACCACCTTCCTCAGCTTCCTGCGCCAGGGGGTCTCAGCAGGTCTGATGTCTTCTCTGGGCACATGGGGCCTTGCCTGGCTGGGACATTTGTGTAAATGGTCAGTTGTGGAGGGTTCATTCTAAGGAAACCCCTGTGCACTTTAAGAACGAGGTGTCATGAAAACCCACCATAAACCTTCCCGGAGCAATCCCTCCCGCCAGGCCCCTTCCGCGCGGTTCGAAAGTGGCACTGAGAGGGAGCTGGGAGTGCACACACAGCACTGGCCCTCGCAGCTTCCAAAATCTTTATTTTTCTAGTGGTGTTTTGGGCTTGGATTTTCTTTCGGACAGTTTGTTAGGGCCGAAGCACAGGCACCAGTTATTTTCTGGCTGGTGTGTCATATGTGTCTGGTTCACACGGAGGGGTTGGCTTTCCCTTCAGACACTTTTGAGCAGTTAAGGTTTGGGTGTGTGCTGTGGAGCATTCTGCATGAACTGAAGCATGCTGCACGGTTCTCAGCTCTGTGCATTGCGCTGGTCAACGCTGAGATGCATTTAAACTGCAGTATTGAGCCCACGTAGGGCTAACGAATAGGAACAAAGCCAGTCACCTGGGCTGAAAGACTCCATCACATATGAGCTATTACCAGCTGGGAGAGAGACCCCCGCTCCAACATGCCATCCAAACCAACAATCTCCCAAGCTGGGCACTGGGACAGAGCTGCCACTTTCTATTTTAAAATGAGGACCGGGGGGGGTCTTATAAACAAAACAACCCCCCCCCCCCAAATCTCCCATTGTGTATGGAGAAGATACTGCAAGTTTAAATGTCTTACATGGTCATTCAGTGGTGTAATGAGTGAGCGTTCCTGGCAACAGCTGCTGCTCTATCCTTCGCTCAGGGACTAGCACCAACATATTCTTAGCAAAGGCCTCGCTCCAGCAGAGCGTGGGAGATGCAAACAGTCAGTCTCTCTCCTCCAGCTTCATTGACTCTCCTTCGCTTTGTATCATCTGCCTTTGTCTACACTCTCCCCCCACCTCCTTGCGTTCCGTATTTCCAGCCTGCCCATTGCCATTACACCACGAAGGACATGTAAAGTCTAGAGTGTGTGCAGAGAAAGGACAATGTGGAGCTCTGGCCTGAGGGAGATGTTTTTCCCTCTGTTTTTTCCCCCCTGCCTTAGCTTGAGACCGGGAGTTACTACCATCCCGAAGGCTGGAGATACTCCCATGCACACAATGGGATTCTGGGACCCTTCGGGCAGCTGATGACCGAAGAGGACATAATCCGCATTGAGAAGCAAATTGAGAACCTCCAAGTGATGCACAAAGTTCAGAAGGTGGAGACTGAACTGGAGCAGCTAGAGCATGAAATGCAGCAGCTCCTGCCGCTCTCAGCTGCCTTGGCGAAGGAGCATTTCCTGGCAAACCCCAAGCGCATGCAAGGCCGAGCCGATGACCTCCCGGCCTGGTGCAGCAAGATCTCCACTCTGCTAAAGAGCATGGCCATCCTCCTGGCTATGCTCGGGGGCAAGGCGGTCAACCTGGCAGACATGGTGAGCCCCGCCACGTCCGAGCACATGTGCCAGGCCACGAGCATCTTGCCCGAGGCAGCACCACTAAAAGAGGGCCCTGCTAACATCGGGAGATCGCAGTCCTTCAGCTGCACCCGGGAAGAGGTGGAGAAGGAGATCATGCAGTGTGGGGTGTCGGTAAAGAACCTGAAGGCCAATTATGAGTTGCACATGCAGTCCCAGCTGCCGGATGCTGTGTCCAGCAGGGTGTACAAGCGGAAGAGGTCCCTCCCTGTGGGAACCGTGCCGTGTAGCTGCAGTCGAGAGCCCATCCTGGAGGAGGATTATATAACGAGCAGCGATTCATTCAGTGCACTAAATGAAGACACTGCAGCAAATGGCATAGAGCCGCCCATGAGGCTCATGCACACCCCCTTGGAAGCAGGGCCCCTGCCTTCCAGGAAGGCAGATGCACAGAGTGCAGTCGTGGACCCTTTTGGGGAGGCGCTGTTCAGCCCAGACCACCTGACCAGAAGCCTCCCAGTGCAGACAGAGCTGAGCTGTGTGCAGGATTACATCGACATGCGGAAGGAGAGGATTGTCTACCTCTTCCTGGAGCACTGGAAGAAGTGGACGTTCACCGAGTCAGTGAGACACACTCACCCCAAGAGGAAAATGGTGCTTGCGGAAACGCTCAACTCCGATTTCAGTGAGGACAGCACCCCGGGCACCATGGTGGCTGGGAAGAAACCCAGCGAGGATGACCGGCTCTTGTACTTCATGAAGCAAAGACAGGTGGTGGGGAAGCTGATCGCCCACTGGAGAAGCATCATCAGCCAGGTCCCGACACGGCAGATCCGACGTCTGAGCCGCACCAGCATGTTGTACTGGCCTGAACACTTCCTGCCACATGTCGGCGGCGCCCCCGTGGAGTACGACAGCCTGACCCTGGACCTCTTCATGCTGGGCTACTTCCAGCTCTTGGAGATGAGCATGAGCCGGGCAGAGAGAAAGTTCCGGCACCTCCTGTGTTATGAGATGTTTGACCGGCTGGGCAGCCACAGCTGGGAACTGATCCGCCAGTTCCACAGGGTGGTGATGGAGCAGATCGAGGCCGGGGCGCGGGACTGGCTAGATGGCTTCGAAGATCTCAAACAGGAGTTCTTTGGGGACAGCCTGGAGCCGGAGCAAGTGGCTGCAGCGGACCCAGAACTCCCAGCAGGAACCCAGCCTCCACATCTGTTCCGTCAGGAATCCTCGCAGAGCTTAGCCAGTGATATCCCACAGCCGGCTCCAGCGCCCGATGAGCTGGGCCAAGCCCCTGCCCCAAAATGCCGGGAGAGCTCCATACAGCTGGTCTCTGAGCTAGGGGAGTTCAGCAACGAGGACATTTGTCGCTATATAGACCGTAGCTTCTCCTTCTGGAAAGAGAAGGAGGCGGAGATGTTTGATATCTGAGCTCTCCCCAAGTGCTGTGTTATCCACTCCCCCGCCCACGCGGGTACCGGTGACAGCATCCTCTTTGAAGTGGGATGTTGGTCCAGCTACAGAGAGGGAATTGCTGGTTGAGACGCAGCTCCGATGGCAGCAGGGGACAATCAAACGTGCGCCGGCACCACCGACAAGGGCTGCTTTGGCTCTGTTAATTAGCTAAGGAACCAGTCGTAATTCCGAGATGTCTGAACCCAAGACAAAGCTTTTGGGAGAGGCCTGTACCCATCTGACATTCTGCCGAGGTGAAGAGCTATAAGACGGATAAATGGAACACGTATCCCCAGCTGCACCGAGCACAGGAATCTGCAGTGCAGACCAGGGACTCTGCATAGAAACAACTTAATATTCATTAAAATGGCGTGGGAGGGGCCCCAATCCTGCAGTCCTTACTCACGCAGAACTCCCATGGACTTCAGCAACTCCAGTGATCTCAGTGGCGGTTTTGGTTGCATAAGGACTGCAGGATTAGTCCCAGAGTCTGCGTGGCTTTGCGGAATCCTGAATTCCCCATATGGACAGTCTCAACGGACTGAGAGTCCTTCTTTCACAAGTAAAGCTTCCTGAGCAGCCGATTCTCCCACCTAGCTGCACTCACCAGGGCACAGCCGTAACCATGGGTCACGTGAAGTTGTGGCTATTTGCGTGTCTCTGTATGAGGCGTCCCAGGGATTTTCCTCCAGAACTGTTTGCTGCAGTTGCTGTAGGCCTGCCCCCACGCGCTCCTGCATTAGCTGGAGGAAGAGCTAATCCCTGACAAATTTACAGTCGCACACGCTGTCGCCAGGTTTCTAACATGGCTCATGTACAGACACTTCTTTACAGAACGGTTCCTTTAGTGGGGGAGCCAGTGATCTGGGAGAAGGACCGGGTCTGAGCATCTCCATCCTTCCTGTGGCCAGGTGGAGGAATAAGCCATAGTAACAATGACCCAGTTACCCTGGTTCCATGCAGAGTCCAGGCTGCAAGCTGTACGAATTGGTCTCGAAGTGCATGGTTCTGCTTGCAGCCGGATTAGCAATTCCTCTCACGTTAAAACTGCGGGGAGAATTCCCTTTGATGTTGTGTGCTTTCAAATTACAGGCCACGTTTACTAAATTGTTCTTTAAAGATTGCAAAGTCTGTTGCTTGCCCTAGTGGAATGTGTATGGCTTGGACTAGAGATAAGATTAGAGCTCTCCTGGGTTGCTTATTGTATATACGTTTGGAAATGAGGTTTGCTTTACAATGGGGGGAGGTTGTGTGTGTGTGTGTGTGTGCATGTGTGTGTGTGTGTGTATGCGCTTTGCATCTGCCTTAACACTACTTGTGTCTATGAAGGAATAAAGCTCGCTGCTCTCTGAAGGGAGTGTCGCAGTTCTTTTAGCGGGATCTGGTCCCTTGACACCTTGCTCCCAGGGCAACGGCTGTTCCAAGCCCTGTGTCCTGCAGACGCCCAGGTAGAGGGCCAGTGAGTGCTCTGTCCAGAAAAGTATTTGCCTTGTTCACGTGGCCTTAAGCCTGGTGCCCGGTGCTTAGCGCCCAGCCTGGCGCCTGCAACAACAAAACAGTCGACTTTAAAGAAAGAAGAGGTGAGGAGGGACTACTTTGTATATCGAAGCCCTTCGCTCGAGCTGCGCCAGGCTCGTCCCCCAACCTTTCCCAGCAGCAGGAAAGCACTGATGGCCAGCAGCAGCAGGTTGGCATGGTGTTGAGATCCTGGCTTGTTCTTGCTAACGGGAGACTGTGCTGGCAGCCCTGCATCGTCTGACACGCCTCACTTCCACTAACGCTAGGTTGGTGGGGCCCCCGGCCCAGGGGAGTAGCCCTGAGTTCTCAAGCATGCATGTGCCAGGAATCGCATTAGCCAGCAGATCCATGCCTGGGATGTGGGGAAACATCCATCCGGCCTGGCACTGTGGCCCCAACCCTGCTGGCAGTGATTTCAGTGGTGGCAGGGCTGGGAAGCGCAGATTAAATCAGAACCAGCCAGAACGCCAGCCTCAGCTCTGAGCAGGGCAGGAAGTATTTGATGCTAACTCCATCATACACCCATTTCACGGCCTGGTGCATTGCCAGGCCTGGTGTGGCAGCCGAAGTTCCAAAACCCCTTGGGACATGCGAGGGGCTGTTCTCCCAGCATCCCCAGCACAAACCAGCAATTATCCAAGAGCTCACTCACATAGGATGTGCCGACCAAGAGGGGCTGTAATGAACTCAGACAAACTCTCAGGGGCTTAGCTAAGCCTCTTAAGAGTTGCTCTTCACCAAACCAGGAGTTAGATGTCAGCAGATCAGTGCGATTGAGGGTCCTGCCCGGTCACAGAGCCTGGCACTGCACGGAAGCAGGGTGCTATGCATGCAGAGCGCGCTGACTCTTCTCCCACTGACGCCCATCAAAGCAGAGGCACTCTGTGGCGAGGTATGGGTCCTGCATGCATCTTTTTACAAAGCTAGAGAACTGGCTCCTTGGAAACCATCAAGCAACCTGGTAAAGGGGGAGTTTCCACTTTATACGGGAAGGTTTGCTCCATCCATAGGTGCTGCCTCTGCTGTGTGGAGCTATGATGGGTCAGGACATGTAACCTACTGTGGACTTCCCACACCGTATTAGTGTCAAGATCTCTGGTCTTGCCTGTGTGGCTGTCAGACTGGCCCAGAGCCGTTGGACAAGAAGCAGTCTGCGCTATAGCCAAACGCACTTGGTATTTCACAATGGGCCTGGGCCCACAGCAAACCTGATTCCTCTTTTTCTGTCGTAGGGGAGTGGCTGGGTTAGGGATTAACGATTGGCTGTAGGAACATAGGAATAGCCAGACGGGCTCAGCCCCGAGCTCTGGCTCTGGCAGCCGCCAGAGCCACCTGCCCCAGAGGAAGGTGCCAGAGGCCTGCAGCAGTAGCTCTGGGGGCATCTGCCCCCCACATCAGGTCGCATCCTGGTCGCTAATGGTTAGAGCTTGGCTGAAGACCAGAGATGTAAGGGCCAGGATCCCTTCCCGTGGAGTTACTCTGTGATCACACACTAAAATCACATCACCTGAGCGGGCACGGATGGGCAGGGTAGAAGCCACCAACTGCCCTGACGGAGGCTGGGGCTCACAGACACTGGGAGGCAGAGGGCTGGCGGCAGCATGGGGGACCTCGCCTTGGCTACTGCCTGTGCTGGACCACTTTGGTCCTGGCCACCTGTAAGCTCCCGTCAAGCCGTGCTGAGATCAGGAGTCCGCTGGCCTGCAGGAGTCTCCCACCGCTCTCCCTCGGGCATCGCTCTGGAGTTGACTGAGCCACGCGACCCTTCCCCTGCCATGGTCCCGTGCGATGCCCACGTGCATGCCCGCGAATGGTCCCGGCAAGCAGGAAGTAGGTCACGCACACGGGTCCTGCAGCAATGGAGAGTGTGCTGGGCGGATGGGAGGGATTGTTTTGTGAAAAGGCCCACCCAGCAGTTCCAGGCTCCCAGAGGAACTTGGCGTCTCACTTGCCAGAAGCTGGGCGTGCATCTGCCCCTCTGTGCATTGCCGTTTTTACTTTGCACTTAGGCCGGTCCTGGGCAGGGAGGCGCCTGTACAAACAGGCTCCAGCTGGTTTGCCTGACTCAGCAGCCTCTGCTGACCCCAGATCCCATGTCCTGCTCATCCGCTCAGCACTACGGCTCCCGGGCACATACGCCCGTCCAGCACGAGTGGCATCCAGAGCCGCTGGCCCCTTGCATAGCTGCTCTGCTGCGCTTTGGACAGCCCAGGTACCAGGAGCTGCCAGAGAGTCCCTCCTAGCCGGGCCAAGCCAGTCAGCTGAGGAGATTTCTGCCGATGTCTGGACACGTGGGGGGGGTGTGCTGTTGGCGGGGGCTGACCGCTCCTGGAGCTGTCTGAATCCAGCCACAGCTGCGCCCTGCTCAGGGCTTTTTGCATTGCCTTGTTCTCCATGCCTCTGCTACCTGGGATAGCTGGCACACCCTCCTTTCTGTGTGGGCAAGGGTCCCTTCTTTGAACCCTTCCATGGCTCCTCAGTGGTTCTCCTCTGCTCTTGGCGACAGCGGCCCCTTTGCCTTTGCCACAGCCTCTCACCTTCACAACTCCACATCACCACCTGAGAGCCCTGGGAACCCTCCTTCCTCTGGCAGCCATCTCCCCTGCTCTCTGCTTGGCCAGCTCCCTCTCCACAGGGCCGGGGGAGGAGGGCAAGTGCCTTCCAGCTAGTCTGTCCGGCCAGCTGTCTCTCCTGTTCCTGCTGCCCTCCCGCCAGCTCTGTGGGCCTCACAGGGCCTCCTTAATGCCTTTTCCTGTGTTACAGGAGAAGGAAGAAGAAGCTCGGTTGGCCACCATGCCAGCCTGGAGGAGAGAGATCCTGCGGAAGAAGATGGAAGAGGAAAGGTGAGTGTCCCCGGTGGGGTGTTACGGTGGTTGCCCAGGTGCTGTACAGCCATGAGCTAATTGTATTTTCTGTCTCCTTGTTTTCACAGAGAGCAAAAACGGTGAGTCCTGCTTCTCCATTTGCTTCTCTGATAGACTGAGAGTCCCGTACACTCAACTCCTTCCAACCACGTCTGTGTACCTGGGAGGGCCAGACAGAGCAGGCTTGTTTGCTTTGCTTTGCTCTGCTTAAAGCCGTGCTCCACACTGAACAGGTCAGTGTCAGGCGGCTGAGTTTGCCAACCAACACCGCCCTGTTTGTTTTGTTTCTAAACAGAAAAGAGCAAGAGCAATTGAAGCGCGAAGAGGAGGAGAAGGAGAGAGCGCAGTCAGAAAAGCTAAGGACACTTGGATACGATGAGACCAAACTCGCCCCCTGGCAAAGGCAGATCATCCTAAAGAAAGGGGATATAGCAAAGCACTAGGCACTCCATTCTCCCGGTCCCCTCTTGTGAATGTAAGAACTTTCTTCCTTAGCTCTTCCTTAACGGCAGCCGTTCGGTAGGGCGCAGCAGGGTCAGCTGCTCTGCTGGGTCTCTCGCTGGCCCACTGCAGACACTACCAGCTGAAACGTTAGTTCCTACGTAACTGTCTAGTGTCCATCCCGCTAACGAAATAAATGCAACAACCTTCACCACTAACACTTTGCAGAGAGCTGGAGTCCAGGCTCAGTAATGCTCTGGGGTTCCTCTTCCGGAAACAACTTGGCTTAAAAGATTTTTAGGGCATGGGAGAGGTTTTCAATAGTTAAAGTAAGCAAGCATATGTGGGCTCAGAAGAAACTCAGCCATGATTTTTAAAATGGTTGAATCTGCAGCCTGTTCTGTTCCACATAATACCTTCCCTCCGTCTTCACACAGCGCAGCCTTCCTTTAGGCGGCTTCTTACCCTGGCTTCCCAGTCCCACTCAGTCATTTGTTTACCAGAAAATATACATGTAACAGTAATAGGTGGGGCTCCTCTGAGGTTATGCAGACAAGCTGAATGTGGGTTTATGAATGTTGTGTATATATAGATTCAGCTGCTACTAATACACATTCAGTTGGTGTCCTGTAGATGTTGGCGTATAGATCATGCTTGGGTGTAATTGTTATTTTGCAAAATGGATCTTTGAAAAGAAACTTCATGGTTAAACCACTGCTGTGAACCGGTCGGGTTGCTGCGAACCGCTTCTTCAGCTGCCATATTACGTCTAGCCCCGGCTCCTGCAGTCACACCATTGCCATTCGAGCAGGCGCTGGTTTCGTTTTTGTTCTGTCATGTGTTTCCTGGAGCTTCTAGAGGGCGATTTTCAGCTTGTTTCTGACCTAGAACTTCTCCGTTTTCAGCAATTAAAACAATAAACACCTCCAGGAGTTTCCTGTTCCCTTTTGTGGTCCCCTCTCGCTCCCACACTCAACGCATGCTGCTCCACGCCGCCCACCGGCTCGCCAAGCACATGCCGGGTGTGCATTAAGCAAGCTAGCTAGCACCCAGGAGTGGAGCTGCCAGGCAGCCAAGTGTCCTGTGCGCTTCACACCAGCCCCCCGCAGCTGGATCTCATGGCTTTCCCCAAACAGCCCCTCTTCCATCACAGGGGCCGCCCAAGGGCTCTAGAGGTGAAGGTGGCAGCTGTGTGGACTCACCATGGCCCCGGAGAGGAGCATGGCACATTGTGAATCTCTGGGGGCTCCCCTGCATCCATGCTGGGCCTGCCCCTGGCGCTGCCCCCTAGCGCAGTTGTGGGCTACTTCAATGGGCAAGAGGCAGCAGAGGATGGCCAGGAAATAGCTTCCCTCACCTCCCTCCAAGACTTATTACACGGGCCCAGCTCTTTGCTAGCTGCAGCCTCCCCGATAGCCACTCTGCTGGGCCCTGCCTGCCAACCCTCCCCAGCTGGGCTGGGGGGGCTGGGCCTTGGGCTGCCAGGTCCGTGGGTCTGGCAGCACGTGCAGGAGGAGACACCCCCCACTGGCAGGGGAACGCTGAAGCTAGTCTGAGCGTGGTGCCAGGACCTTAGAGCCACAGGGACTGTCCATGCCAGTGCGGGGCCATCTGAGCGGCCAGGACCGTGCGTCACAACCTGTCATGACCCTGGGCAGATGGGCACCAACCAGCCCGTGTGAGCCTTCCCCCTCCAACACAGGGCGGGTGGCCTGGGTTGGCTGCCGGGTCAGTCCCAAGGCCGGAGACCCCAGAGGCAAGTGCACGGGGCCCCAGCTCCCAGGCGCCAGGGGGCGCGAGCGCTCACGCCCCACCCGGGGGAACGCAGAGCAGCAGCACAGAGAGGGCTGAGATGCCCTGCCCAGGAGCCTGGCCCAGGGGGTGCGGGATGGGTGGTGCTGCTTTTAATTTGGTCACATTCCAGATTGAAATGACCCCCCAATGGTCCTTCCCTCGAGAGGGCAGGACTCTTCCCACAAAGCCCAGCAGGAGCAGGCCAGGACCCTCCCAGGCACAGGACATCCCCCCCCCGCCAGCTTCTGCTCAGTGCCTTTAGTTTAGCTTCAGCCTCCAATTTGTGCAGGTTTCCTTTGCCTACCACTGTACAGTGCTTGGTGCAGATTCACAGCCCCCCCTCAGCCAGCACATCTTTAGCATGTCAGACCTGCTGAGGCTAACCACGGGGGCTTCAGGCAAGGCTGAGTCCGGCAATGCTGGGACTTTAGGCTGCAAAACTGGTGTTATGTAAACTCTGGGCGAGGAGACGGGGGCCAGGACTTTGTCCCTGTTACACACACAACTGCAAGTCAGCACCCACAGGGGTGCCTGACCTTTGTTTCCAATTGCATCTGCCTCTGCCATGGGCACCTTCCATTAGGCACCCTCCTGTCCCCTTCCAGCGTCAGGGTAGCTGGGCCGCCCCTTTGCAGAGGCAGTTCCTGCCCCGCTCTGCTTAGCAAGGCAAATTCAAGAGGGAAAAAGCCAAGGCCGTGGGAGAGAACAACTCCCAGGTAGCAAGCCGGCACTAGGCAGCCTGCTCCAGTAAATGGGTTTGCGTTGCCCTGCTCCAGCTTGCTAACTTCGTTAAGTGCAGCCCAGAGATGAGTCAAGTTCATTTAACAATAATTGACTAACCAAACATTCTCATTAGCTAAGCAGTGAGAAAATTAGCCACATTCATCAACATCTGCCCAGCCCCCAGGATTGCATTTTAAGTTCCCCCAGCATCTGGAGTGGGGGGGGGGGGGGGCATGGGGTATTTGGGCCAGCCAGAAATAAGGGTTTAAGAGCAGCTGGCCCCAGCCTGGGCTTTTCCCAGCCTCCCACCCCATGCAGAAGAAAAGCCACACCGGAGGCTGAGCCACACCACACTGATTTATTGCCAGCAACAGACACTGGGAGCAAGCACCCTGGCGCTGCCACGTCACCCCACACCGGGCTCTGCTGAGCCTTCCTTGCACAGATCCAGGGATCCTGCAACACGCAGGCAGGGCGTCTGCGCTCCCGGGCAGACATTTGCTTGGGAAGGTGCCAGCGGCTTCCTCCTCTCTCTGCATGGAGCCACCGCTCACTGAAGCCCCTCGCACTAGGAGCAGCTTCCCCCCAGCTTGGACACCAAAGGCCTGAGCTCAGCATCTGCACTGCCCCTGGGGCTCTGCACAGCCTGCCCCCGCCCAGCGCCCCCACCCAGCACCCCAACAGGCAGGCTGAGCTCCAGCCCTTCCCATTAAGCAGCACCAGTAGTGGGTGTGACATGAGTTGGATCAGGTTCCTCTAGGCAACATAGGATATAAATAAGGGAAGACACAGCCACCTCTTTTCAGAGGGGGGGGAAACCCCCAGCTCAGAGACGCACCGGCCCGTTGCAGCACATCAACGGCCAAGAACAAAACGGTTCTGCCCCTGCTACCACAGGACAGAGCCAGCAATACAAATAATTGACATAAAATGTCTACAGAGGATAAGTAACATTACTTACTGGTACGGCGCCCTAATGCCTGCCCCAGGGGGCTGCTGGACCAAACCACCCCTCCTGCTGCACTGGTGACCTCACCAAGGTCTGGGGCTCATCAAGCAGCTGGGGTGATTGGAAAACCTGCCCCACCTGGAGAGAGCAGAGGCCCCAGGGGACAGGACCAGAGCCAGGCTGCTTGCGAAGGCTCTTACGTGATGGGTGACTCTCGCAGCTAGCCAGCAAGGCAGGTCTCCTGTGCCCACCACCCACCCTCCCATCCCTCTGGTGCCAGAGGTGTGTTGTTCCAGGGGGCGGGGAGGGGGTGGCAGCAATTTTTGCTGCCAGACTTTTCTTCCTGAACAAGGCCATGCAGGCACATAGCAGAGCTGGCCCTCAGGAACCCCACAGCTCTCAGCCAGGGAGGCCAGCACCTTTGCATCCCAGCTGTGGCATGCCGGCATCTCCCTAGGGTAGCTTAGCGTTGCTGAAGGTGAGGGAGCTGGCCCCAGGTCTGGATGCTGGAGAGCCCCCAAGGGAAACTGAGCCCATGGGGAGCACCCGTGGAGTCACCCTCTCGGCTTCATTAGCTGCTAGTGTTTTGGGTCAGAGCCGCGCTCAGCCCAGCTCTCCAGGCTCAGCCTCACCACACTGCACGGGCTGGGCCCAAGCCCCCTCGGCAGGGGCCTGGGCCATGCCACTAGCGCTGGCCCATGTGCAGACATTGCCTCCTGCCCAGAGGCATAGGGCGCACCAGCTCTCCAATGCGGAGTAGCATCCCGCAGGGGAAATGGGGCCCAGCAAAGTGCAGTAACTCGCCCCAGGCTGTGCCCTGAGGCACTGGTATTTATTGCCTGCTGCTCTGGCTAACCAGGAGAGCCTCTCCCTTCCTTAGCAAGTGGGAGCTAGGACAGTGCCCAAAGAACCAGCCTCAGCTGTGAGAGGTTAGCACTAAGCTCTCGCAGACGCTGCCCCTGCTCCTGGGCTCCTGCTCCAGCAGCCCCGCGCGGCCGCGCTCCCTGGTGCACAGATGAGCTACTGCTGCTTAACGCCAACAGCCAGGGAGGCGCTTCAGCTGGGGAATGCCCCACACCCTGCCCCCCGAGCTATCTGAGCAGGGCTTGAGTTCTAAACTTAGCAGGATGGGGGGCTTTTCCCTTTCCACCAAGACCCTGCTTTTTCCTTCAGCGGGAAAGCTGGGGTTATAGGAGAGGTGCCGGCCATGTCTGGCCACTGAGCACAGTCCAGGGAGGTCACAGAGGGTTCTCGATGGCCTGGGATTCTGCCCCTGTCCGTGGCGGAGTCTGGGAATGGCCATTCCACACCCCCGAGAGGCCCATTTGGAAATGGAGCCTGGCCAGGGGCTCAGGGCCTGGCGAGGGAGCGTGACTCAGCAGCGGCACAGAGGCAGCGATGCTGAGACTGTCTCTCTCTGCCTGCCTTGGTCTGCTGCCACCAGCCCATCTGCCGCTCTCGGGGTGCACTGCTTCCCCTGCTGTCCTTTGCAGAGCGACCAACGCCACGGACTCGGCAGCAGCCCTGGCTGGAAGGGGACCGTCCACTGCAGCCCAGGGCACGACACTGCTGCCATCTGCACACCCTGCTCCTCGACTGGGATGCGAAGCCGGGGGGCACTGGAGGGGGGCAGTGATGCCGGCTGTGCGTCTCCTCTTGCTCCACAGTGCAGAGTGGGCAGCGTCGCTGGGCGCGGGCAGGGCATGGCTCATGGCGCTCACGGCTCTGCCCACCCTCGCTAGGGGTCAGGCAGGCAGCAGCCTTGCTGTATAGCAGATACGGAGTTGCTGAAAGTGCTACTCCGTGAGCCAGGCCCTGCCCTCGGTGCCAGCAGGGCTGGCTTCGCTGGCCTCGGCAAGGCCTGCTCCTTCCCATCCCAAGTCCGAGCCCAGGGGCGGGGGAATCACTGAAGCCAGCCCTGGCCAGCAGCGTCAGCCGCTCCTTCATCCCTACTTGCTGGCTGGGCAGGCTCACGGGCACTTCTGCAGCTGCTGCCTCAGCTCCTCGGCACAGCCGGCCAGCTCCATGCGCTCCAGGGCGGAGAAGATGGACTCCAGCGTGGTGTTCTTCTGCTGGCACCACCTCTTCAGCATCTCGTACTGCTGGTCCCGGACGTGGGCAAACTCCATCTCCACCACCTCGATCTCAGTGTCCGGCAGCTCCAGCACGCGCATGAGCTCCTTCCAGCGCCGCAAGGGCACCGCGTTGATGATGGCGTACAGCGTGCTGCCCTGCTGGAGAGTGCCAAGGAGGGGCCCTGCGAGACAGCAAAGCTGGTCAGCCAGAGCCAGGGAGCAAAGCAGCCCTGCAGAGGGGCAGGGAGGGGGGCTTGGATGCTGGCAGGAAGCCAGGGTGGCTGCAAGTGCAGAACACCAGGCACCCTTCTGCAATACGCTGCTTACTCGCGGTCTCCTGGCGCGCCGTGCGTGACTCCCAGCCGTCCCAGCTGCAGAGGGGCCTGGCCGGACAGGCGTTGCCACTCATTTGCGATGCCTCCGTGACCTGAAGGTGGTGCAAACCCTGCACCTCCGGGGGCTTTTCTGCGGCACCAGACAGACACGCTGAGACCTGGAACAGAAAGATGCCAGCGTTTCCGAGGAGAGCCCTGGTTCTTGGAGGGGAAGCCCCAAGCCAGCAGTCTGGAGCGGCAGGGCAGGAGAGACGTCTGCCTGGTGGGCCGGAAGGGTGGGAGGAATGTCACAGCCTCCTGGCTGGGCAGACAAACTGGCCCAGGTTTAGTTGCACTCAAACGAGAGAGAGACTCTGCCTCATCCACTCGGGGACCAGCCGCTCTGGTGAGTGGACACCTGTTTGCTGAGAACTAGCCTGAGCCCCAGCAAACTCATCTCCGCAATGCCAATGAGCAGCCTGCAGGGGGTAACGAGGCCCTTCACTAGCCAGAAGAGGCTCCAAATGCCCCAAGCCTGCCAGGCCGCAGCTTGAGCCGGGCCAGCAGCTGCGTGGGGGAGCAGCGGGGCAGGGCGGTCTCTGCTGGCATGCCATTGGGAGGGCGAGCTCTGTGCAGCGTCTGCAGTGCGTCTCCACTCCCCGGCTGGGCTCTCACCTGTTGTAGCATCACGTTGTTCACTGCAGTCCCACCTGCCGGGAGAGAGACGGGGAAATGAGTCAGTCACGGTGCCCCCTCCGCCGCCCCTCGGCGCCCAGTGCTCGGTGCACGGGGCCTCTCTTAGCCAGGCCGGGGTTCTGCTTTGCACGGCAGCGGGCGAATGCGAGGGGGAGCGAAAAGCCAGAGCAAGGCAGGGACGGGTTACCGGCTGCGGGGGACTCGGCACTGAGCGTCCTCCTCCGGTGGTAGATGAAGAGAGCGCCCAGGAAGAGGGGCCCCATGAGGCCCAGCAGAACATACTCCAGCCCAAAGCCTGGAACAGAGGCAGAGGAGAGTTCTCAGACAAGCGCAGCTGCCGCCTTCGTTCTCCAGTCACTGCCCGCCTTGCGCCAGCCTAGGCAAGGCCCGAGTCGCCCGTCTCATTGCAGCTGCTGCACGGCTGGGCAAGGCCCCGAAGGGCCCGTCCATGCTGTGACAGCCCCCGGCTCAGCAATCCCAGGGCGCGTCACGGCGGCCAAGGGAGTCACTCCAGCCCTGTGAGTGAGTTCGGGCCTGGCCCAGCTGAGGAAGGGCAGGCTGTGGGACGAGCTGACGCCGCACCTGCCACAGCGAGGTTAGCTGGGGGCTCTGGACGCTGCTCCTGGCTAGGCAAAGGTGCCAGGCTGACTGGCAGGGCCTCCTGTGAGTGCTGGATCCTTGCTGTGCCCGCGCCGAGCCATGCACCCGCCGCCCCCCCAGTAGAGCCGCGTTTTCCCCTATACGCCAGGCCCTGCACCCTGCCCCTCACGCATACTGTGGGCCAGAGCCCGCCCATGTCCTGACCCCCCCGACCAGTGCCTGGGGCCCTGCCCTGGATGCCATCACCTGAGCAGGGGGCTGCAACCCTCCCCCTGTGACACCCTCCGACCGCTGGGCCCTACCTGGGCTGCTGCCATCACACGCCCTGCCACACCCGTCAATGCACTTCTCGGACAGCTGGCTGCAAACGGGAGCAGGGAAGAGACACGTCAGGGGGGATTTTAACCCGGTGCTGGGAGAGCGAGCGGCTGTGGCATGAGCTCCAGCGGTGGCTCTGTCACAGCCAGGGTTCCACCGCCAGCCTTCGCCCAGGCCAGGCGCTGCTGCAGAGAGCCTTTTCCATCCCCCCACCCGCCCCGTACCCCACGCACAGAGAGGGGCTTGTCTACATGTGACCGTTCACGCAGATTGAGGTGGGGGAAAGAGGTGTCCGGTGTCCAAGCTGGGCCTGCCCCACTGCGCTGCCAGAGCACGGCATTAATCGGGGACAAGGCCACATTGCAGGGCAAGTTGAGCCCTCGTCTGTGATCGTCAGCCCGTCACCCTGGGGCAGCAGCTGGCTCCGGGGCGTACACATGGTGTGTCACAGCACGGCGGGTTTGCAGACCCCAGGGATTGTTATTTGCTAGTGAGGGTCACCCTGGCACCTGCTATTGCGTCTGCTCTTGAATTGACGGCTGAGCCTGGCTGAAGATGCGCACGGAAGTTAAGGCACTTCCCAGCCTGTGAACGTCTGGGGCTCCTAAATACCGTTCCAGCCGGCTTGCCAGCCCCCGCCCGGTGGGAGCTGTGGAGAGCACAAGGCCCATGTTCCCTCAGCCCCAGAGCTCACCGATTCATAGGCGCCAACTCCATGGGTGCTGAGGGGCTGAGGCACCCACAGGGAGAATAAGGGGTGCTCAGCACCCACCGGGTGACCATCTGCCTGGGTCGGGATGATAGGTGCTGGCCGCAGCTGGCAGCTCTTTCACACAGGCAGCTGCAGGCTCATCCCGCCTGCCCATCAGCTGCTGAGTGCGCCCATTAGCTGTTAATTGGTTTAATGTGTTTTATGGGCACTTCCCTGCCCTGGCAGGGGCTGAGTCACTGAATCACAGCATGGCCCCCCTGGGGCTGCTGCTCCAGCCAGGGACGCCTGGGGGAGGGCTGCTTCCAAGTCATGCCTCCCCCCCAGCACTGCGTGTGTGTAACCGAGGGGGGAAAAAAAAGGCTGAGGGCCAGGGTTAGGTGTGGTTGCCCTCGGTCATCAGCAGACAGGGCCAGCCAGCCCCTGCTGCTCACCGGGGGACACACGGGGCTCCACGCCCCTCTCCAAGCGCTTCCCCTCACACCTGGTGGGCTGATGGCGTGTGTGACTGCAGCCTGCAGCTCCCTCCCAGCCCCCTTCCAGCCCCACAGCCAGGCTCCAGCTTGGACTCTGGGCAGCAGGTCAGTCCTGGCAGAGGGAACCTGACACTAGGCTAGGGCCAAGAGGGTGAGTGCGCAGTGGTGGCCAATGTGGGGCCCCTGGAAAAGTGGGCACCAGCTGGCATCCCCAGCGGCAGACATCCAGGGGTGAGGGGAACTAAGCCCCGGCACCCCCAGAGACCCACAGCAGAAGCCGGGAGGGTGGGGGGAGAAAGCCCCACCAGCCGCCGCTGCCCAGGAAAGCTATGGGGAGCTGGACCCAACCCCCTGGCCTCGGCAGAAGCTGGGAGGGAGGCAACTAAGCCATGGCCCCCAGCAGAAGCCGGGCAGGTGGGGAAAAACCCCGTGGGGAAGCAACGTGGCTAGGGAGCTCACCTGAGCACTGGCTCTGGCAGAAGCCGGGCAGGGGCACCCACCGGTAAAACCAAAAGTCAGCGCCTATGTGCTGCATTAACAGCTGGACTGGTCTCAGTAGCCAGTAAGATACTGTGAGGTGAAACTGCCCTAAAAATCCCCTAGGCTGGGCTCATGGGACATAGGTTGCCTCAGAATCCAGCCCGGGCGCTGGAGGTGGCTGTGGCATTCACTAACCCTGCATTAGCCACTGTGGGCCCGTGTCTCCCCAGACTAGCTTTCCAGCCCTGCTCGTCCCTGGTCAGGGGCTGGTGACTGATGGGCGCTGCACGCGGAAGCAAACCAAGAAAGCCAAGGGTATTTACGTGGCACATGCTCTGCACTCGCTGCCCTCCAGGTAGAAGCCAGACTGGCATTCCCCACACTGGGTATCCGCCTTCATGGAACCTGAAAGACATGGTGCATGGCGAGTGCCCTGCCAGGGGGCGGCCCATGGGAAAGCGAGAGCCTCCGTGGCCCAGGGCATGTGTTCAGGGAATGTGCGCAGAGCAGGCAGGGAAGGGGCTGGGGGCTTTCCTCTGCGTTCTCCTCTCCTGGCAGGGTCTCGTTGGCTGGAGCCCAGGGCAGCAGGATTCCCATCAGGGAAGGCTCAGTGTCTGCGTGGCGCAGTCCCAGGAGAGCTGGCACAGCATCAGCAGTTGGGAGTCCCCGGCATGGGTGGCAGAGGGTGTCTGGTCCAGCTTCAGTTCGACTAGGATGTGCGGGGTATGAGATAGCGCTAGCAGCAGGCCATGGCGGGCTGCATGTCAGCATGTGCGCAGCAGCGGGAGTCAGGCCCCAGCTGGGGCAGACGGGGGGGTCAGCGCGAGGGGCAGCAGGGCAGGCAGGGGTCAGCGTGAGGGGCAGCGGGGCGGACGAGGGGCAGCAGGGAGCAGGCAGGGGGCAGCGTGAGGGGCAGTGGGGCGGACGAGGAGCAGCAGGGCAGACGGGGCAGGCAGGGGGCGGCCGGGCAGGCGCAGAAGCGCAAGGGGCAGTGCCAGGAGTCGAAGGCAGCGGGCGGCGCCCCGGACACTCACAGTTCTGAAGGGTGACCTTGCCCTGGCACCTGTGGCACTCCTGGCAGGTGAAATCCCTGCAGGCAGAGGCCGTGCACTGGAGGAAGTGGCCGGGGCCGCAGCCACACTGTGCGTCGCTGCTCTCCGTACAGTTCTTCACCATGAGCTGGGAAGCTGAACACAGGACAAGCTCGGTGAGCAGGCTGCCTCAGCAGCATGAAGTGCGGGTCTCCCAGGGTTTCTCCTGCCCCCCCCCGAGGGCCCAGGCCAACAGGGCAGTGTGGGGCTGGCACAGCGCCAGCGTGGCTGGGCGTCCCGTCACAGGCGACGGGCCTGTCCAGCCCCTTACCTGGAGCGTGGCACTCGGAGCACTTCCTGCATTTCTTCTCGAAGTTTGGCGAGGCGAGGTAGGTGCCGTGGGGGCAGCGCTCGCACGTCGTGTTGTGGTCATGGCTTGTGCAGGGAGCCTTCATAAACTGCCCTGTGCAAACGACAGCAGGTGTGGATGAGCATGCGGGTAATGCACGGGGAGGAGGAGGGAGATGGGCTGTGGCCCGGGATGCCCAGGGGGTCAGGCTGGCTGATCTGGTCGGTCCCTCCATCCAGCCCGTCTGTGCAGGAGTCAGGAAGCCCTGAGTCTGTAGCTAGCGCTGCCATTGACTCCCCCGTAACCTCAGCAAATCGCTTACCCAATCTGGGCCTCAGTTCCCCACCTCGCAGTGCCCAGAGCCCTTGGCCGGCTGTCCCCAAGCCGGCAGAGTCCGTGCTGGGTTTGGGTGCGCGGCTCGGCTCTCAGAGACGTTCTAACCTGCAGGGCACTGCTGGCAGCAGCGCTGCATTGGCGAGTACCAGTGGTAGCCAGCTTCGCAGGGGTGTTTCGTGACGTCTCTCTTGTGCGGTGCGTGACGCTGCAGCCCCAGTGCAGAGTCAGACGGGCTCCTTGCCCGCCTCTGCTCACTGCCAGTCCCGGCCACTCGTGGCTTTGGGGTGCCCAACAGCTGGAATCCACTTCCGGTCACCAGCAGTGCAGCCAGAAAGCCCTGGGGACAGAGGGGAACGTTGCCGGAGTGCGTCACCAGCGCCTGGGCCTGAACAAGGCTCTAGCAGGCTCCCAGCTGCTGCATTGGCCAGCCCTGCGCCGGCTGAGAGCTCACAGCTACCGACCGGGGGCTGCCTCTGGTCAGCATGGGCAGCCAGGCCTTAGCTCACACAACAAACCCTCAGCCAACACGGCGTTTCTTGGCCCCGGTTTGACCGTCGCAGCTAGTGCCCAGCCCCGCCCGAGCAACGGAGCCTCAAGGGGAAACAGGCCAGCCCGAGCCTGCTGCCTCTTCCCAGCCGGGCATCCCCTGAGCCCAGAGCAGGCAGTGCCGCACTCGCCACCTTCCCTGTGACTCCTGCCATCCACTCGTGCTGCTCCTGGCGGTCTGGAGCCACACCGGAGCCTTGGGGAGGTTTAACCAGCGGGAACCTTGGAGCCAGTCACTGGGAGGCGCAGAGACCCTCTCCCGGGGAGGGGGGCATGTAGTGCAGTGGGGAGGCCAGGGGCCTGGGACTGGGCGGCCTAGACTCTATTCTTGGACCTGCCACACGCCTGCTGGGTGGCCTTGGGCAAGTCACGTCGGCGGTCTATGCCTCGGTTTCCCCTCCCATCCTTTGTCTGCCTCAGCTATTTGGGGCAGGGACTGTCTCTCACTGAGCATGATCTAGTGTAAGGGGGCCTGATCTCAGCTGTGCCCTTCAGCTGCTATTGCACCAGTAGGAAGTGCTCAGCCCTTGAAACTGAACCGCTGGGGCTTAGGTGATGGGGACCCAGGTCCTCCGCTAGATGGAGCCAATGCACTGCAGCTGGACCTGGACGTGCCCAGGAACTTGTGCCTAGGGCTGGGAACAGACACGGGCATGTGCAGGCACCACCAAGCCATCCCCACCCCCAGGCTTGCCCTGCCCGTCGCCCCGTGTGCCATCACATGCAGGGCCCCACGCTGCAGCCAGGGGCCCCCACGGATGGCCAGGCGGGGTCGCTGGGTGCCACGTACCCGCTGGGACCCGCTTAGGGAGGCAGGAGAGAAAGCTGGAGCCCAGGAGTGACGCATGAACCCTGCTGGACACGGGGCCTGAGTTTGATTTAAACATCCCCCACCCCCAGCCTTCAAACTCCTTACATCAAGCCCCAGCTGCTGCAGGCTGCATTTGAGGCTCGTTTCCAGTGCTGCCCCACAACCAGGAGAGCAGCCATTGCGGGGTTTGTAATGAAAGCTGAGATGCTCAGCAGTCACTTGACTCCAGGAGCCAGAGCTTTAAGAAAACATCAACTAGCAGGAAGCTCACGCTAAAATCACCAGCGTCGGCACCACTGGATCCCAAATACACCCAGGTCCCAGGGGCAGCGCCCACAGGAGCAACAGCGCGTGCTCTCACGTAGCGAGTGCCCAGCGCTGCGGCACAGAGACAGGCCGGCCATGTCACCAAGGTGCATTACCCAGAGCCCTTCCCGGCAGGGCTGTAGGGAGAGCACTGTGTGACTAACCCTCCAGCCCCCCCAGCCCCGCCCGCAGGGAATGCCCCCTGCCAGCCCCTGCTGGGTGTTTTCCCCAGCTGCTGTCAGAGGCGGGGTGCGTGGCATGTGAGCAGAACAGCTTCTGGAGGCCTCTGGCGCACGGCGCCACTGCAGGGAACACTGTGTGCGGAGGTGCGCCGCCGGAAGCAGGGGCGACCTCAGGCCAGACTCCTGCCTTGGCTACGGCTTCTGGTAAAGGAGGAGAGCTGGGGCGTGTGGTTAGCACTGAAAGGGCACCGAGAAGTGTTGCATAAGCAGGCTGGTGCAGTTGTTCCTGTAAGTGGCTCTGAGTTAACCTCTTTCCTAGGAACCGGTTGGTGCGGTGCTCACGGCAGCTGGCTGCATGGCAGAGCGGAAGTGGTGCTCCCGGCCCGGCACTGCCACAACTCCAAGAAAGATATGTAGGTGTGACACCACACCCGGCAAGGCCCCCAGCGCGCCCCGCATGGTCGTGCCCCCAGAGCCACGCTCAGTACCCAGGGCTGGAACGGAGCCGCCTCTCGGGGGGGTGTGACACGGCGCAGCAGGGAGGGTACAGGCTGGGCCAAGCTGTTGACAGCCAGCCTAGGACGCAAGTGGCCTGGGTTCCACTAGGTGCCGGGCAGGCCCCCAGCCCCATAGGACTGAGTGTGTTCTGGCAGCAGACAGGCTGTGGTGTGGGACGCTGGCATTCTTGCTGCCCGGCTCATCAGCGCCCCAAGGGTGCGGCCCAGTGTTGCAGCGGAGCCACAAAGCCATGGTGAGAGTCCCAGGATACCCCCGAGCCCAACACGGCCCAGGAGAGAGCAGGTGGGGGGCCCTGGAAGCCCAGCACATTGGCCTCGCCCTGAGCCTCACCGCATGAGCCTGGCCCCAGCCCGGCTGAGCTGAGCATCGCTGGCTGCTGCTTTATCCCCTGGCCACCCAGACCTGGGGCATCCAGCCAGCAAGGTGCCCTGCCAGAGTCTGCAGCCAGGCCATGCTGCGCAGGGACTCCTGGCACACACGGCCTGAGCCCGCGCACACCAGGCCCAGCTGTGGCAGCAAGGCGGGGCTGAGCACGGATGGTGCCTGGGCCCCTGCCCACGGGGAGCCACAGGCAACTTCCGGGGCTTCCAGGCCCAGCACTGCGGAACCAAGCCGCTGCTCTCAGACATGCACGGTGAGCGCCCCACAGCCCTGCCGCAGAGCCACCCCACCCCGGCCCGGGACAGGGAGGGGATGAGCATGCTGACGCCAGGGCTAGCGAGTGGCAGGTAGCATCACAGCCGGATCCTGCCAAGGGCAGGCTTTGCTTCTCGCCAGGTCGCAGCCCGACGTCACAGACCGTGCCCTCCACTCCATCCCCTGGCTGACACGTGCCCAGCGCGGCACCTTGCCCTCTCCCTGCGCTGGGGGGCTGCTCCTGCTGGAGACAGCAGCACGCCGGGGGTGTGGGGTGCCCGAGGGCTGGCTGCTGCCAGTGACCTCCCCATCACTCCCGGCTGGGCAAAGCTGGGGTGGGAGGGCCGCTCAGAGCGCAACCGCTGGCATGGGCTGTGCAGCAGGAGTGACAGCGCCAGCCCCCCTGCATGCCTGGCATTGTGGGCTAGCACGGTGCAGGCCGGGCCCCTCCACTGTCCCCAGGGCAAGGAGATGGTGCCCCGTTGGCCTTGCCTCGTGCCTCCAGGCCTGTGTGGCAGGGAAAGCCCTGGGGGGTGGAGGGGGGTGGCGGGGGGTGTGGAAAGCTGTTCATTGCGTCACCTGCTGTGGCCGTGGGCTGGGCGCGTGGGGGCTCTGTGCCTCATCCTTCCCTGCGGGGCGTGGGGCAGGCCCACCACAGGCCGCTGTCCCACCGTTCTCAGCCCCTTGCTGGGAGCAGCTCTGGTGGGTCGCACTGGGACCAGGGCGGCCGGGGGGGGGCGGGGAGGGCTGGTGAAAGGGGGGGGGGATGGGCCGCATAAGGTTAATGTCAGGAGCGCCTGTCTAGTCTCTGCACAGCGATGAGGCGATTTCCTCCCTTAGAGGAAACCGGGCCCCGCTCCCCCACTCCTCTGATGGTATCGCACCACGTACGTGCACCCAACTAGGTCAGCGCGGCCCAGCCCCGGCAAGGATTGCCAGGCACGCGCCCTGCACCACACCCGCAGGGGGCTGGGCCAGCGCCTGGGCGAGGCAGTGGGGCTCTGGCGTGGGGATGCTGCTGGCTCAGGGCCTGGGGAGCGGGGCTATGTGTGCGTGCATAAGCCCACCCCAAAGTGCTGTCACCATGCCCGCAGTGTGAGCGCCTCAGGGCAGAGGCTCCGGTTGCACAGGTGCAGGGCATAGCACACGGGTGCCCCGAGCGGGGGGTGCAGAGGCGGGGGCTCCGGGCCCTACAGTCTGCCAGGCAGCCCCTACCCCCAGCTCCCTGCGTGACTCTGGTGGGGGGCAGCGTCCGGCGGTGGCTCCTGGATGGCTGAACCTCATCTCCAACCTCCTCAGACATGAGCCGGGCCACGTGCCCAGCCTCTCCCGCCAGGTGGGCGCCCTGCCCTCGGCACAGGTCACCCCCCTGCCTGCCCTTCCCAGCCCCGAGCCGGGTACAGCCGCCACCCAGCCCCTTCCACCCTTCCACCCGCACACACCCCGCTAGTGCCTCGCGCCCCCGGGCTCTTCCTGGCCCTGCTGCCCAGGATGTGACAACCACCAGGCTTGCTGCCCTCACGGCCCACCCAGCGCCCAGCTCCAGCAGGGCCGCTGCCATGCCCCCCGTGCTCCGAAAGAGCCAGGCCCCATATGCCTGTTCTCCCCAGCCCCACCCGCTGAGGGGTGCACATCCCCCCCCAGCCTGCTCTCCAGGGCCCTGGTAGGGGACCCTTCATCCCCAGGCAGCCCTTGGGCCTCGCCCCCCACGGGCTGCTGGGCCAGGCTGGACCCCCTGGGCGGCCATGCTGCGGGGGGGGGGGGAGCGGACTCCTGGGGATTCCGGCCCGTGGGTGGAGTTCCCGGTGAAGATGGCCCTGATTAAAGTGCTGCATCATTTTCTCTTAAATCTGTCACCGATGGCCTGGAACCTGCCCCTGAACGCGCCCATTTGCATAGCTCCATGATCAGATCGGGGCCTGGCCCTGGCAGCTTCCTCCTTCCGCCCCCTCCTGCCGCAGCCCACGGCAGGGCTGAGTCAGTGGCTGAGCTGAGGTGTGAGCGCTCGTCCCGGGCAGCTCTGCTGCTCCCACTGCCTGCCTTCCTGTTGACCTGCTGAGTAACCAGGGGCGATGGGGCCTGCTTGGCTCACCCAGCCAGCTGGACCCCTCGCAGTCTGGGCCACGCTAAAAGGAGCCCTCGTCACAAGCCATGGTCCTCTGCCCTCCCTAACTTCTGGCCACCCTCCCTGGCCCCCCAGGCTCACGCCTGCACCCCGCAGTGTGCTGCAGTCTCCCACTGCGCAGCCTCAGGCCATGTCACCCCACCACACGCCCCACTCTGTTCCCCGCTCCCCCCCCGTGAATCTCCAGCTGTGAATGGTGCCAGCGGCGAGCCTGGCCGGCGCTCACCCCCCCCCCCCTCCACAGGCAGTGGCAGCCCCACGCTCCCCCCCAACCCTCCCGGCCCAGTGCCCCCCATGCTGCCTGCCAGGGCTGAGGGACGAGGACCCATCCCTGTGGAGATGACGTGTGATGGTCATTTCACACATTTGTGGGGGCGGGGGTCTGGGCTGGAGACTCCAGCCTGCTCGTTGCCCCACGGGGACAGCACATGACCATGACCATGACTAAGCCTGGCTGGGGCCTAGTATGGCCCCCGGTTGCCAGAGACTGGGATAGGGCAGGGCGCCTGCTCATCTAGCTGCCCCCTTTAAAGAAAAGCTCTTTCACCTCTGCTGGCCTGGGAGGAGGCAGGAAAGTACATGGGCTGGGTGGCGATGGGGAGTACCAGCCCTTCTTTACCCAGCTCAGGGCTGGCTGCAGGACTGACCAAGGGAGGGGCTACAGGCCAGGTCTCGCAGCTGGTCCAGGCCCTGCCCGGCCCCAGATCTCCACCTGAGGTAGGAGTCACAGCAAAGCGCCCTCGGAAGTGAGCAGCCCCCAGCTGTGTTCCAGAGCTGCTCGACACGCAGGGAGCCCGGGGGACAGGACAAGTGAGAGCAGAACATCACCCAGGCTCCACGGGCATGTGGCTCAGACTGCACAGCAGCATCCCGCGCCAGGCTGAGCACAGCCCCCTGAATCACGTGCCCCTGGGCCCACAGAGCTGGGGCCCAGCTTGGCCCTGTGTGAGCTTTCACAAGGACTGTGGCCTCAAAGGCAGCCCCTGGCCCAGCCCCGCTGTCTGGCAGCAGCACAGATGCCTGGTGAGGGTGCAAGGAATAAACCCCAGCTTTCTGCCCAGCTGCCTCGCTTGGCTGAGCTGGAGTGCAAGCCCTCGCTCAGGGAGTGCAGGGACCCCCGGCGCCCAGCACAGGCAGGGCCCCCAAGCACTGCAAGCAGTGGGTTCAGGCCTCAGCCTGGTGGACTCTGAAAACAGAAGCTGGGACCTCAATGGCTCCTCCAGGGGCATGATTTATTCATGTGAAGCAGAAGGCCCTCAGAGGCCAGGGCCTGATGAGCTGGGTGCCACCTCCATGGACAGCCATGGCCCTCGCAGTCAAGAGTTGGCTCAGGATGACCCCCCCCCAGCAGGCTGTGCTTTCTCTGCTGGATTGGTCACTGTGCTTGTGCACTCTTCAAACGCTACCACATCGCATCCCCAAGGCAGCTACATGTCAGGGCTGGGTGAAGAGAGCCTTGTGTACCTGGGCTGTAAAGAGCTCCCGCAGCCCCCGGGATTCTTGTTAAACGGGGGTGGCTCCAGCACACTTTCATTTTCTCTCCTCCCATCTTCCCTTTCCTGGAAAGCCCTTGGCTCTAACTGGCCGCCTGCGGTAGTGAATTCAAGGGGGTTTCCTGTAACCTTCCAAGGTCTCCCACGGTTAGGGGATATTACGAGTCCCTTTCTGGGGTCTCTCACCCCAGGATACACAGCAGCAGCTCTTCTGCCAGAGAAACCAGAGTTTGGCGCATAGGAAACAAACTAACAGATGCAGAGAGCTGGTCCCTCATCCCCCGCCAGCCCTCTTAGCTTCCCCCACCCCCCAGAGCAAGCCTGCACCCAGCCCTGGATGCTCCCCGCTTCCACTCACCCTAGAGCAAATGAGGCACTTCCCCAGGTGAGCAGGACTTACCCCAGCCACCTTCAGGGACCAGCTCTCCATCCTCGAACCCCAGAGAGCCAGCTCATACCGGGGAGGATCCAGCAAAGCGCCCGCGGGGTTACGCACTGCTGCTGGCGCTTGGGCAAAGCGGGAGCTGGTCACAGCCCAGCGGCAGAGCGAGGTGGCAGATAACCCATGCTCTCAGGAACCCCGAGTGTCAAGTAAGATCAAAGCCGCTCAGCTGAGCCTTTTACACACAAGCCCTCGTGGGAGGAAATACATTTCTGGAAATGAATCCGGGGGTATAAAACCACGACAGCAGCCGCGAGCACGAGGCGGGGCTTAGCTGGCATGGAAGCAGCCAGACAGCAGGGCTGAGGTCAGGGGCAGCCCTGCTGCCGAGGGCTGGTGGGAAACAGCCCCCGAGAGTCCCACCTGTGCAGGGTGGGAGCTGGCACAAGGGCTCTGCACCCCACCTCCACCCCCATTAAAGGACAAACGCAGAGTGAGCGCACACGCATGATCTTTAATGCCGGGCCTGTGAGGCTGGGGCTGGTGGGAACGGTACACTGGCAGGACAGCCCAATGCAGGGATAACATTCAATGGACAATATGGAAGAACCAGCCGAGGCTCCTGCGCCTGTGCCCGGGACAGCCCGGTGGCACAGACATTCATACACAAGTGGCATGAAGGCCATGGCAGGCAATGCTGCTTCCCCAGCTGCAGGGCAGGCAGGACAAAGCTTAATAAATATGCAACATCATACATGACCATCCGGGGCAAACGCACCCACCCCTGGCAACAGCCCGGCAAAGACGTGTGTGCCAGGCAGCCCCATGACCCTTCCCACTCTGCTGCCATCTGCTAGCAGCCAAGTGTACCAGGCTGTACACGCCAGCCTGGGGCAGTCAGCATTTCCCTCTGCCACCCAGGCAGCTCGGCCCCTGGCTGCAGCAGGCCACAGCTCAGTGCAGGAAGGAAACGCGGTCTCCCTCCCTGGGGCTGGAGGCGCTGGGATAAGAACTCTAGGCCAGATGGGCGAGCGCGCTGCACACACAGCCCCCAGGCAATGGCCCCTCCTCCAGCAGAGCTTGCACTGGGCCACATGCCGTGGGAACATTGCCAAGCGCAGGTCCCTCTGCCGCCCCTGCAAGCCTCCATGCTAGCCACCCCAGACACAGCCCTTCCTGGCTGCCTTCCTGGGGGTCCCGCAGGCTGCTTGGAGGAACCAGCCCCACCCTGCACAAGCAGCTACTGCAGCCGGTGGCATGAGCTGTGCTCTCAGCCAAGACCCTGCAGTCCCAGCTGGCCAGCATAAGAAGTAGCTCAGCCCTTCCTTCCCTCCGAACGCCCAGCATAGACAGCTGGAGGCTTTAAATACCTGCTAGGCTGTGGTGCTGATGGGTCCAGCTGTGCCCCCCCATCCGTCTCCCCCCGTCTGACATCACCACCAGCCAGAGCGACTCCGGGTTAGCCGGGTTCCTATCCCCTGCAACCTTGCCACACACATGGCCAGCAGGGCGCAGCATGCATGGCTCTGCCCCGCTGCCGGTGCCTCACTGTAGCCTTCGTCCCTCTTCACCTACTGCCAACATGTTGAGTCCTTCCTCAGTCAGCTCACAGCAACTTTCCCTGACTTATCCCAACCACTGCCTCAGGAAAACGCAGCCCCACTGGGGAGACCCAGAGGACGTGTGCTAGCCTCAATGGAAAACCAGCTTTCGGGGGCTCTGCTCAGCCAGGGGAGAACCAAATCAACCCAGCGAGGAGCTGAAAGAGCAGCCGCGGTAGCTAAGGGGGTTCAGGAGCTGCCCTGGCTCAGCTCCTGGCTGCAGTGCAAGCTCTCGCTGGCAGTAGTTGAAAGGGGCCATTGCTTCTGGCTGCTGCGGTGCAGCCCCCATGGGGACACAGCGGCATTCACGCTCTGTCATCCCTTGGAAGAGCTCAGAGGTGGGGCCAGGCCAGGCAGACTGGCTGCTGGTGATGCGAGCTTAGAGGAAGGGAAAAAGCTATGGCTATTCCCCTCTGCCGTTTCCTTCCCATGGGACGGGTGCAGTTTGCCACTGCAGGAAATGCAGCTTACCACAAATAACATGCACTCAGAACCCCTGCTCCTGGGGCAGGTTTTACCCTTGTGAGAAGCAGTTCACTGGAGATGGTTCACAGAGACACACACCAGTGGCGTCCCAGCCAGGCGGAGGAGGGCCCCGGTCTTTGCATGACTGTTTGGCTTCTGCTGAACCCGACGCAATGTGGCTTGTGTGTCTCCCGCCTTGCAACAGGCCAGCCGTGGGTGGAAGGCGACAGTCGTGCCCAGCTCACAAGCCCTCAGCCCCTGCTGCTGTGTCCTGGTGTTTTCCATGTTCAGTGGGAGGAGCTGCCTGCAGCCTGCGGCAGGCATGGGGAGGGTCTGAAGCCCAGCAGAGCCCTCTGCACAAGGGGCTCTCTGCGGACAAGGGTGGGTGGGTTAGTTTTTCGCACAATATTTTATTTTGTGGTCACTGCTCATCGTCTCCGCAGCTCTACGAGCAGCTCCCAGACCAGCATCTCAGAGTGCGCCTGGCTGAGTGAGAGACAACAAGGTCCTGTAGGGTGCCCTCTGTCGGACTTGGGCTCACAGAGAGTTCAGGAGTAGCGGCAGGGCTCCGGCTCCAGCACGGCGCCCGGGTCTCAAAGTGCAAAGGAGTCGCTCTGTGCCAGCCAGAGTCCTAGGAAGGGCTCCCTGGCCAGCCCCAGTCCACAGCTCCGCCGTTACACGCCCAGCACACACTCCCCGAGACACACATGCACTCGCCACACGTGCACATGTGCACACTCCCCATGGAGAGACATACACACGCATGTGCACCCCCCCCATCCCTATGTCCACACATCTGCATGCTCTCCCCCCCACACCCACGCACAGCCTTGACTCGCTGCTGGATGCTGCTTCGGGGCCTGCAGAGCAGCATCTCCCAGTGCCCGGGGCGCTCATGCTACATCGTCGCAGGCGGGCGGGACGCCTCTGACTGGCAGCACTGCTCCTCTCCTGGAGTCACCGAAAGCTCTCAGACCTCCCTGCAAGAGAGGGACAGAGGAGCTCCTAGCCGCCTGCTCTCAGGAACACACACAGCCGCCAGGGCATGCCCCCCATCCCCAGCATTATCTCCTCGGTTGCAGGGAGCTGAGCCAGGCTGAGACTCAGGGACGGAGGCTGATGGAAAACCCTGAACTCTCCCTGTAGGACTTTGCCCCACGCACGTGCCCTGCCCCATGGGTGAGGGAGATGTGCTTGGGCATCTGCAAAGACCCATCCCCCAGGCTGCTGGTGCCAGCTGGCTGCAGGCCAGGAGGCCCCCCAGGTACCCACCACTGGCTAGCCCCAAAGACGCCAGCCCAACTGCGTCGTGGCACTTACGAGGCGGTCAGCGTGGAGTTGAGGAGCAGGGTGGTCCTGATCCTGTACAGCTGGGCCAGTGTCAGCCTGCGGTGCTGGGCTGCCGGCGGGTCTGACAGTGTCCGGTGGCAGCGTTCCGTCGGGGTGCTGCTGGGCGCCCGGCAGGGGGCAGCCATCACCTCAGGCACTGCAGAGGGAGTGTCCTGCCCCGTTGCATTGCTCCCCGCTGGGTGACCAAAGCCCTTGGCACAGCCCAGCTCCTCGGCTTCAGACAGCTCAGAAGAGGAGCCGCTGCTGCTGCTGCTGCAGTCCGACCGGGTCCCCCCGCTCCCTGCACCCACCCTGTTAGTCCTCTGGGCACCAGTCGGGACCTCCCGCTGGGCCAGCTCCGGGCTGGGGCCTGCCAGGAATGTGGCTGGGCCTGGCACCGTGAAGAGGTCGGAGAGGCTCTTGCTCTGGGCAAGAGGGGGCCAGGTTGAGATCAGCTGCAGGAGGCTGGCCTCCGACTTGGACTTGAGCACTTTCCCCTTGCAGGGCAGGAGCTGCACGGGAGTCCTGCGGCGCAGCTTGGGTGAGGGGGCGCGCCGCGAGTGCAGGGTTCCCCCATCCTCCGCCGGCTCCAGCTGCTGCGCCTCAGCAAACTCCTGGATGGAGGTGGGGGACAGGGTGCCGTAGGCGCTGTCGATGGATGCCGACCTGCAGCCGCTGGGATCCAGCGCCAGACAGTTGGAGCTGAGGGTCGGGGCTTTCTCAGCAGCCTCTCCGCCCCCCTCCAGGAGCTCCCCGGTGGGGGTGGTGGATGAAGCACTGATGCTGATGGAGGTCTCATCCGACTGTGAGCTGAACAGCCCCACTTCTGAGTCGGGGAAGGAGAGCTCCTCGCCGGCATCGACCACCACCACCGCGATGGTCTCCGTGGAGCCGTCGGAGGGGCTGCAAGAGCAAGGGGGAGTTAGACACAGGAGGCTGGGAGTGAGAGGGGGTGGCTGGCCCCAGTGCTGGCGCATACTGGAGCAGGGCAGGGCAGGAGCGAGGGGAGATGGGGAGAGGCCCTGACATGGGGGGAGGGCTGGAGGCTGGGGGGCTGGGCGTGCTGTACCATTGCTGAGAGTCGAGGCTGTCACTGCTCTTGCGCAGGATAGTGGGCGAGCTGGCTGCCGAGGTCCCACTCTCCCCATCCTCTTCCTCCTCCAGGCTCTGCAGCTGCTGCCGCTGGCTGCGCTGGCGCTCCTGGAGACGCAGCCGCTGCAGGAGGTTCTGTGGACAAGGGGCAGACACAGCTGAGGAACCGGCACCTTGGACACCACAGGCGCCCCAACCCGCGCCGGTCAGGACAGGTCACCCACCTAGCAGGGGCACTGCTCCCACACCACACTAGGTGGCCCACACAAGCCAGGGGCTGTGTTTGAGGGCTGTGTGCGCACGTGGGACTGTCCCAGACTCAACACGGCCCCAGGTGCTGCACCGGCCACGCTCCCAGTTCCTCACCTGAGATGCCTACCCCGGCAGCCCCCGGGAAGGGAATGATAAAGAAGGGAGATCTCAACGCAGGGCACGATCACATGTAGCACTGGCCCTTCCAGGGGACATTTGCCCTGATCCTAGGGGAGTTTCCAGAGAGGTAACTGACGCCCCCCCCGAGTGACAGCGTTGTAGAATGCTACTGGGGTCGAGGCCCCGCAGGTCTGGACAAGGCCAGCTCAGGGGGGAGGTGACACACCTGGGGCATTGGACACAGCCCTGCATCGCGCTGCCTGTGTCCCAATGTGCACCCCATCTCCCTGCACGTCTGAGGGATGCTGACAGAGATAGGCGTGCCCAGGACAGGCATTTGCTGAGTGTTCATTTCCTTCCCTGGCCCCATCTCAGAGACGGGCGCATGCTCTGAGCTGCTGCTGCAAACCCCACGCCGGGCCCCGCACAAGAGGAAACGCCCCACAGCTTCTTAGATCGGGGATGCTCAGCACAGAGCATCTGGATCCCTAGGCCCATCACAAAGGCGCTTTGTCCTGAGTTCGATGGTTTCTTCCCAAATCACCTGTGCATTGTACAGCGCCTCAATCCACCCGCGGCACAGGGACTGGCTGCTGGCCTGGAAGGTGAAGGCTCCCACGGCGCTGTGCAGCTCGTTGAGATAGATCAAGAGGAAGGAGCCTGCAAGGGGGACAGAGGTGCAGCCACCAGTCATGAACAAAAGGCAGTTTCCCCAGGCATGGGCAAGTTACAGCAGACGCGGTGACTGCCCAGCACAGGGCAGCCGGGAGACACGCTCCTCTTAGAGGATCAGCCATCTCTCCGGGCAAGGCTGGGAAGGCAGCAGAGCCCTGCAAGCCGTGCAGAGCAGGCAAGGGCTCAGGATACGGCCATGCACAGTCAGACGGGGCTCAGTGCCCAGGGACCAAAGGCTGCAGCCTCTGTCTGCACCAGACCCCCGGCATCGGCCGTGCTGCCACGCTGCAGAAGGGCAGACGGAGAGGCGGAGGCTGATGGTGCTGAGGGAAATGCTGTGAGACCCACCCCCCGAAGATGAGGGTGGCTGTCCCATCTGGCGACCCCCAGCCTGTAACAGCCCAGACACACAGGGCGGCACCAGCCCACTGGGGCAGGAGCTGAGCCCTTAGCTCCCCAGGCTGCGGGCTCACAGAGACCCTGGGGGCCCCCAGGGGTGGGAGCACTCAGGGGTCAGTCCCTGTGGGGACGCAGGGAGAGCCCTGTACCCTGACCTCCTCTGTCTGTGAGCGGGGAGGGGGACAGCCAGGATGGCGGGGCAGGGAGGAAGGAGAGAGAGGACGCTCCTCCAGCTCCCATGGGCTGCGAGGGACCATGGGGTGGGATGGGCCATGGGGCGGGCTCTGATTAGCACTGGAGGGCACCACAGAGCACGGCCCCGCCCTCGGGTCCCAGCCCCACGTGCTCCTCACCGGGGTCCTTGAGCTCGCGGCAGACAATCTTGTCCACGAGCAGGGGCTGCCGGATGACCTTGGTGCGCTCAGCCTTCTTCACTGGTTTGGTGATGAGGAACAGGTCCGTGAAGAGGAAGCAGTAAACATCCATCTGGGGAAAAGGAAACCACAGGGGCCGATGGGTCCGGTGGAGCTGCAGCAGTGCTGGCGGTCAGGGGCAGGGCGAGACCCTGTTGGCCGTGTTCCCAAGCCAGGCCCAGGGTAGGAGAGTGATTCCTGCCAGTGCCGCCTGCCTGACGGCTTCCTGGGCCACACGCTCCTGGCCAGGGGCATGAGTGAAGCCAGGGCAGGCTGTGGGGCTAGGACGGATGTCTGCTGTGCCCTCCTCCCCCTGTTAATCAGGCAAATGAACGCTTGGCTGGGATAATCCCCAGGACCCCAAGGCCTGTCGGGCAAAGGAGCCTCTCCCAGGGGGGCGGCTGCTCACCGGCTCCCACTCCACGGCACTTCTCACCTTGCTGTCTTTACCTTCCTTCATTTTCAAGCTCCCCTCCAGAAGGAGCTGCCGCGTGTCATCAGGGGAAGTGCCCGGGATGGGGGCCGTCAGGTCCAAGCGCAGGAACTCCTTCAGGATCTGCCAGCAGGAGTGGAAGGATGCCGTCAGGGAGTGCTGGGGCGGGGACAACCCACGCAGGCCTGCCCGCACACCCCTGCCACACAGCCCATACCTTGTCCACCTCCTCTGAGCTGCTGTCTACCACCTCATAGGAGTCAATACGGCTGATGATGGCCACCAGCCTCTGCTGCTCTTGCCGCTGGCGCATCCGCGAGTTCACGTGGTTGATAAACCGCTCCACCGAATTGATCTGCCGCAAGGTGGGAGTTCAGAGGCATGTAGGGGAAACTGGTTGCTGGAAGCCCCTGGCCCAGCAGGTTTGGCGAGGAGCCCTGTGGAGGCTGGAGGCAGAGTCTGGGGGATCCCGCCAGGCGCAGTCAGCACTGGCTGCAGAATGGGGACATGGCTCGTTGGGCAAATTCACCCGTCACGCGGCGCGTGCCCCGGCCCCGGGAAAGGGCACCAAGGAGCCCCTAGCCAGCGCGCAAGCATGGCAGTGACGGGGGCCGTACACACACTGCTGACTTGGCTTAGGGCACCCTACCCGGGATGGCACGGCCCACCCCCCCCGGCACCTGGGCAGGTTACCATGGTGATGATGGCGTCTCGGGTGCGAGGATCGTCTGTTTTCTTCAGCACCGACTTGAGCAGTAGCGGGTACTTGGTGAGGCGCTGGTGCGGCTTCACCAGCATGTCGCTGAGCTTCAGGCGGTTGCACTGCTTGTGTTTCTCTGCCCACTGGAAGCAGAGACACGGGGCGGGGTTAGCGATGCCGAGGCGGCCCCATTTCGCCGCCAGTGCCGGGCGCCAGGCCTTACCGTCACGTAGCTCCGGAAGAGGTCGTTGTCCCGCAGCAGCGCACGCATGTACTCCAGGCAGCCTTCCTCCTCCATGCAGTAGTGGATGTACGGCTTGAAGAGGGAGCCAAACTGCAAGGCAAGCCCAAGGGGGGGCCCATCAGAGCCGAGGGCACAGCCAGGCTGGGAGCAAGCGGCAGCTGGGCTCTCACACCTACCATTTTGAATCCCTTCAGGAAGTCCACAGGGTCCAGCAGCATCTTGGTCTTCCTGGCCTTCTCCAGGATGGGGGCCATCACGCCACGCCACAGGGCTCGGTGCAGCTGGATGATCTCCTGAATGTTACTGAACAGGCGCTCAGCTTCCACCTGCAGGGATGGCGAGGGTGGCAGGGGCCATGTCTAAGCCCTGTGGCCCAGCCTGGGCGGGGGCACACCGAGGCAGGAGTTTGCCAGACTGAATGGCCGGGATACCCACATCAGCACTGGTAAGTGGGGCTTATGCCCTGCTCCTCGGCCCCGGGACCCTGACGGCGAGACGACTGCTCCAATGCGGCACAGCCCGCATCGCCCTGCAAAGCACAGCCGGGCTCACTGCTGTAGTCACCACATGCCCTGTGGGGGGCTTGGGGCCAGGATACAAGCACAGCTCAATGACTGACCATTAGCTCAAGCAGCAGAGCTGCTGATTCAGGGGCCAGAGGTCCAATTCCTCCATTAATGGGGCAGGGGTGTCCCTGTGTCTCTGCTGGAGCCCAGGCAGCTTCCCATCCTTCACACATGACATCTTCCACCCCAGGGGCTCCACGTCAGTGCCACTCTGACAGCAGGGCGCGGCTGCCCAGGGGCGCTTCCCCCGGGGAGAGATCCGCCCAGCACAGGGCAGAGCTGCCCAGGGGCCCCTTGCTGGCCCAGCCAGCCTGGGCTTCTTAAAACTACCCTGAGCTTGATTCCCCAGAAGTCCAGAGGGAGGCAAAGGCTGAGGCAGGCTGTGCTCGAGAGTGACCTTGCAGGGGATGAGGAACCTTCCTGCCCTGCCAGTCCAGAAGGTAGCTGGGCCCTTACCTCACACAGCAGCCCCGATTCCTGCAGGTTCAGCAGACAGCAGAGGAAGAGCTGCAGGGAGAAAGCAGAGAGCAGGCAGTGCAGAGCCGGCATGTGCGACTCATGGGTCTCCGCACACAGCCCCCTTCTTCCCTCTGCACATGCCCCACTGGGCCAGCAGCCTGTGTGGACAGCAACACAGCCCGGGCCAGCCCAGAAAGGGGATGTTCCCTCCCTGTTTGGGGCCACAGGCTGCATGAGATGCAGGCAATGACTGAGGCTGTTCAGACCCAGCCCAACTCAGGACTGTCGGCCAGGCCCGAACGGGACCCAGCCAGCCATGGGCTCCCAGAGCCGGCAGTGAGGAGCGCAGCGGACAGAAAAAATTACTTCTTCGTGGCACAAGTAGAACCACGCAAAAGCTGCCCTGGCTCAGCCCTCGCCCCAGGATGTACTCCACACTGTCTCCTCCTGGCAAACACCCTCTGTGCTCCCTGCAGTGGCCTCAGGAGGCTGGCTCTGCCCATCCCCAGGGCTGCAGGGGGCAGAAGAAACTCACATCCGTGATCACTTTCAGCTTCCTGATGTAGGTGGCTTCTGTGTGTAGCAGCTCCCAGACAGCCTCCTGCTGGTGACACTGCCGGCGGGTCAGGGCCTGGAGAACGGCAGAAGGGTCAGTGCACAGGGCTGCCGGGGGCATGGCACTGAGACCCATCCACACACGGAGGCAGCAGCAGTGCGCTCAGAGCAGGACAGGGGGGAGTGACCCTCCTGCTGCGATCGCCAATAGCACACGAAGCAGCTTAGTGCCTCCCCCTGGCCAGGATGCAAGAAGAGGACCCATCCTCATGGCCCCAAAGGAACCTGGGGCAACATCCCAGATGGGGCAAAGAGGCCAAGGAGTTGAAATGTGTCTGGTGGGGGGGAGGTTGAGCTCCCCCTGCCTGGCCACCAGGGGGTGTACAGAGCCCTGGGCCCAGCTGGCAGCCCAGGGTGGGGGTAACGGGAGCAGCGGTCCCTGGTCAGCAGCCCGTGGAAGATCCGGAGGGTAATGGAAGCCCCCTGCCCCCCTGCTACAACCCCTGCCCCAGCTCTGCTGCCCCGGCCTCCCCGCCACGTCCCAGCCTCCCGCTGCTGCCATTGGACCCAGTGCCCAGGATTAGCGCTCCCCCCGCCAGGCCAGCCACCCAGGCCAGGCCTTTTTCCCAGCTCCTCATGCACGAGCTGTAGCTGTACCAGAGCTGCTCTAGCCCAGCCTCCTGGGAAATGGCCCCCCAGGGCCTCTGCTGGGCTGTTCTGCTACTGCTGCCTGCGGTGCGTAGAAGCGCCAGGCTAGACTCCAGCCAGAGCCCCCGCCCCCCCACACCCAGCATTACCTCCGTGCCCTCAATGATCTCCTGCCAGCTGTCTTCCAGGCACAGGTCAGTGCCTTCCTCCTCTTCCTCCCATGAGTCCTGGTCAAAGCACAGCTGCTGGGGGAGCTTGGGGAGGCCGAAGATGCTATAGGTGTGCAGCTTGCTCTCCAGCTGCTCCAGTTTATCCATCTCCTAGCGGAGAGGATCACAGAGCTGGCTCAGCGCACAGCGGGTCTAACTGAGGGTCCCTCCCGCCCCCAGTGCTGCCTGCTCAGATCACAGACCCAGCACCCCGCTCGGAGAGCCACTCCCCCTGACATCACACTGCCCCGTGGAGAACGGTGCCCACCGGGCTGGGCGCGTGGGGCAGGTGGCAGAGGTGCTCTGGCGGAGGGCACTCCTGGCGTTCCGCTGTTACTGGGCCTTGTGCCAGACACTCGGCAAGGAGCCCCAGGCCAGGCAGCTGGCAGGCAGAACAGGCCCCTGCACAAGGGCTGAGTGACTCACTGTGGGGCAGGGGGCACCCGCGGGAGCCTGCCTCAACCCAACCCCCCAGGCTGAAGGTCACAGAGAGAACCAAGGGCACTGGGGAGATGAGGCAGACGGGGAGTTTGCCACTCCCTCCCCAGCTCTATCCCTGGCTCAGCAGCAGCCTGGCTGCCTGCATCCAGCACAGCAAGCTCTGGGGCAGCAGTTCCTGGTGGGCAAAGGGCACTGCCACCTTCCTGCAGCGGGAGCTGGGCTGGCTAAGGGCTCAGGACCTGGCCACTGTCCTGCTGAAATCTCCCTGCACACCCCTTTCCAAACCCAGGGCTGCTCCCTCCCAGCCCGGGGGCTGCAGTTCTCAGCAGCACGGTTTTGCGACTGCAGGCAAAGAACCCTGCCAAGTGACATGTTCATGGACGGTGCCAAGCGGCCAGCTCTGGTCACTGGCAAGGACGTCTCACAGCCCACATTTAAACTGAACAAAGGCCAAAAACCCAACCCCAAGATTAGGCCCATTTCTGCCAACGTATCAGCAACCTCTGACCTCCTGCCCCAAACTAACCCAGCGCTCCAGCAACGCGGTGAGGGGCCACTGACGTAAGCCTGCCAGAGGCTTTGAATGACGCTGCATCTCCCCAACACAGGAGTGGTCAGCTGGAAGGGGCAGTGGTTACCTTCACCACAGCCCATGGACCTGCCCTGCAGAACCTGGCGCCAGGAACCCCCCTGGGGCAAACAACTCCAAATGGCAGCTGGCGGAGCCAGGGGGAGGGGCTGCTCCTGACTCCAGTCAATGGCAGAAATCTGGGAGCCCAAGTGCCCCGGGTGCAGGAACAGGCCCGAGCCTGGTGTGAGCAGCTGACATACCCGTCCGAAGGGGCTGGCACTAGTGCCGGAGCTAAAGAAACCACTGAAGCGACTGGCGGCCCGGTTCTTCCATGTGTCAATGCCACTGTTGGGCAGGGAGCAGCTGAAGTGCTGCAAGGGCTCCTGACCCGGGATGCTGGAATCGCCCAGAAACTCGTTCATGTTCTTCCGCCTCCGCCCCGGGGCCTGCAATTCCAAGCAGAGAAGAGACACTTTTCGGGGATGCTGAGAGCGGGAGGGATCAGTGGGAAAGCACCTGAAGAGCCCCGGGCAGGACCAGAGCTGTCCCTCCGCCTGCCTGGCCCGGGCTCTCCACACCTCGATGACCCGCAGGTGAAGGTGCCGACGTACACAAATCCCACAGGGCTGCCCCAGTCTTGCTATTCTCGGAACAGGACAGCCAGCTGCACTTGCTCTCCAGCGCCCGGCTCTGGTCTGAGTGACAGCCTGCCCCGTGGTACCCAGAGCCCTGCATCAAGGGCAGGCCCGCAGCCACCAGCCTGGAGAAATGCAAGCTCTCCTGCCAAGCAGGGCTGAGACGATCCCAAGGGCTCTGGGAAGGGGGGCTGCTGCTGCACCTGGAGCCCAGAGCCTGCGGAGAGAGACTCGCTACCCGGAATCCAGTCACTGGCCGCCCAGCCCCATGGGCAGGGAAATGGGCCAGAAAAAGATACCCAGCCCCACAGCTCTGCTGCCAGGGGGTGTGAGAAAGGCCAGGGCGGAACTGGCCCTCCCAGGTGATGCCGGGCAGCGAGACAGTTCACGAAAGAGAGTGAGGGATGGGGGCGGGGAGCATCTCTGCTCTCAGTCGTCCCTCCAAGCCCCTCACAGTCCCGAGACCCCTTGGACACAGCGCGCACCACCTCACCTTGGCTGGAGCAACCCTGCGCTCATCCCCAGAGTCTCTTTCCCCAGCAGGAAAAAGGCACCAAGCTCCTTCCAGAGCAGGCGAGTGAGAGACAGCGGCTGGGAGCGTCCAGCCCCACGGCTCTGGCTGAGTGGGGGAGGGCTGCTCTTGTGTCAACATATGTAAAGACTCCAGTCGTCAGGAGGGCTTGCATTGCTGAGTGGGGAGTTCTTGATGCCCCGGCAATGAGACATTCCTCTGGCCCAGCACCTCCTGGGAAGCCAGCCTGCAGCCATCTGCACGCAGGGGGAGGCGGGAGTCCACGCATAGGACGGAGGTGCTAGGAGACCTCCGTTTTTCACAGTCCCGCAGTGCATTCTCAGCCTGGCTGTCCAAGCTGCAGTTAGCTCAGAGCAGCCCTGAACAATCATTAGCCAACGAAGAGCTGCCAGGACCTGTCTGTCTCAAGAATGGCTCCATCCCGGCTATCAGCTCCAAAAGATTATCCCCAAGAAAACAACACCTGGGGCCATCCCGGGATGAGAGCAGCATCCAGGGCCAGCAGCCGGCTCCCGTCCCCATGCCAAGCTGGGTCAGACTCAGAGCCCAGGGAGCCCTGGCTTCTAATGCCCCCAACTCCCTGGAGTTACAGGGAGCTGACCCTTCTCAGCTGCAGGATCTGGTTACACAGTCCAGCCCCACGCTCAGCTGGAAATCGGCCCTCCACCCCTGAAACCTTGGCTGGAGCCTCATCCTGCAGACCCTGGAATGCCTCTCTGGGGTGGACAGCAGGGCCTCCTGGGCAGCCAGCTCAGCCTGCCTGCGCAGAGCACACAGCCATCTGCCCAGGCGGGATAGACACACGAGACCTAGACTCCTTCCCTCATCTGTGCCTGGTTCCACACACGGCAGCACACACGGGAGGCATAGGGAGCGCGCGCGCACGCACACACACACACACACACCAGGGTGCTCACGTGGGCTGTTTGCTCCTACACAGGCTGCTACTGGGCTCTGGCCGAGGAGCTGCCCGCTCAAGCCCAGAGACACTGGCCATGTTTTCAGAAGCAGCCGCTGGACTCTGGCCCCTCTGTGAGGAGCCCAACCTGCGCCGAGTGCAGCACTCCCAAGGGCTGCCTGGGGAGTTGTGGGCGCTCAGTCGCTTGCAATCAGGCTCCGAACACAGGCCCTGTCTGTGTGAACGCCCGGCTCGGTTCTGGTCTGTACAGGTTCTCCACACTGGGTACCTGCTCTCGGCAGGGCAATGTAGCCAGCGCCGAGGCTGAGTGCTGGCTGCACCCCACGCTGCCTGGCCACGAGGCATGCCAGCTCAGCACTTGCAGATGGGGATGCCAGGGATGGGGACAGATGGGACAGGGGGAGGATGATTGTACTGGAGCCAAGGAGCCAGGCCTGACTTTCTCCTCCTCAGAGGAGCATTGTGAAGCAGGCAGCGTGGTGAAAGGGGTGGGATAAATTCCATCCTGCTCTGCATTCCCAAAGCCCTCAGGCAGCCATGATCTGAGCTCCCCAGAGGCCTCTGCTCCCTGCACACAGGCTGCATCTGTGACAGCTCGTCTGCCCTCTGAGTGCAGAGAGCAACAACTGACCACAACACAAGAGGCTCCCAGTTGCCTTCCCAGCCCTGTTGTGTCCCAGCCTGAGGGACAGACAGACAGACACACCGAGCTCCCAGCTCCTCGCAGCACAGGACCCTCCCGTGGGGATGGCAAGGGTCTGGCTGGGTTTCTCTTCTTAGGCGGGTGCTGAAGTGTAACCGAAGGCAGCAGTGGTTCCTGGCCTAGCACAGGGCCAGGCGGGTCAGACATGGAGCCAACTCAGATCAACCCAGTGCACTTTGGATTCCTTCCAGTCCCACCCACCTTCTCCAGCCATCTCCCTTCCACCAAGGAAACCAGCTCAGGGCCAAACCCTGCCACTCCCCCACGTACACATGCTTCTTGCTCCTCCTCCAACTCTCCCTGCAATGCCACCGCACACCATGCCTGCCCGCCCCTTTGCTGGTCTCTTGCAGAGCCCAGCAGCCTGGCAGGGCCAACCCTCGTATGTCTGATGTTGGGGAGACACAGGTCAGCGGGGTACAATTCAGCCAAACCTCTCCCCAAGTGGGGCTCAGTTCATGCCTGGGACCAGGCTGCCCATCTGCGGTAACTGCCCAAGCCCTGCTGTCTGCCCCTGCCAAGTTCCCATCTCCCCTCGCTCGCCCACGGGCCCAGCCAAGCCCTAGATCCGACCTCTCGAATTCGGCCCCTCCCTGGTCCCAGCAGCTTGTCAGCCGTTGCAAGGTCTGTGAGACAGAAAGGAGGAGAGCAGCACCTGGGCTGCATGGGGGAAGAGCAGCCCCCGCTGGACCGCTCCACCTTCTGGATCAGCTGGACACTCAGAGGCATCCCTGTCCTCCCTCCCACCCACCTGCCCGTGGGAAGCCCCTTGGGGCACCTGAATGGCACACACAACACCGAAGATCCACCCCCAGCCCCAGGGATCAGGGAGGGCTGCTGCCTGCTGGCACACAGGTCTGTCACTGGGGTTGCCAGCCCCCACCTCCCCAGCCTGGGGCAGCCTGCTCCCCTCTGCCCGGTGCCTCCTCCCCACACCCAAGCACATTCCCTACCAGAGGTTGCTCTGCGTGTGACAGGCAACCCAGCAGCTGTCCGTCCCTTGGCCAGTACGCGCCTGTGTAACCGTCATCCCAGAAAGCGGGCCCAGGGAATGGAGCCAAGCCCTTCGTTTGCCCTGCTCCGAGCCTACAATTGGCACCAGGACCTCCGCACCATCGGGCCTGGCCAGCACTTCGCTCAGCCTGAGCCCAGGGCACACGCTACAGCCCTGCCGGGGTTAAGCCACCAGCCAACTGTGGTTGTGTGGTGCAAGGGACTGGCCTGGGCTCCAGAGCCCGGGCATGTCTCAGCCAGCCTCAGAGCTCCCAACATGGCACTGATCCTCCAAGCAGCTCGTGGGCTGGGTGCAACCGGGGGCATTCCTGGGGCAGAGACCCAACGCCTCTCTTCAAAACAAAGCGATGACAGCGCTGGGAAGCGGCTGCTGCAGGTGCGAGAGTAGTGCTGGCGACGTGGCAGGTGTGGGGGATGCGGCGAGGACGCGGCAGGTTAGGGGGACGCGGCGAGGACACTGGCAAGGGGACCACCACTGACATGGCAGGGGCAAGGGGGCCCGCAGAGCCTGCTGCTGACTCGGAGAGCAGTGAGCTCCCTGCACGGTCTCATATGGGGTGCAAACTGCCTGTCAATTCCCACGCGTCCCATCTCAGCAACTCTTGCCGGTGACCTGTCCTCCCCCAGGCACCCGGTAAAGGGCCAAGGACTCCGCCTCCCGCTCACTCTCTGACCCGGGTGGGCAGGGCTGCACAGACACTTGCTATGCCACGAGGAGGTATCTCTGTCTCCACAGCCTCCAGCTGTCCAGCAGCGCTGTGTCTCTGGCCCTTGCATCGTCACCCCCGGCCAGGCCTGGGCTCCTTGTTAGTGGCTTTGCTTTGGCAACGTTCCTGACCAGCCCCCTCTCCTGCCAGCTCCTGGTGAGGCTGGGCTGTATCTGGCCTGGCCATTGTCCTAGGGAGGTGAGGCTCCCCCAGCTGAGCATTGTAATGTCGGATGCTGGCAGCCACAAGCCCAGGGACACAGCCAGCTCTCCGGGCGAGGCTGGCGGGAGGGGGTTGATGCAAGTAGGGCAGCTCCTCCCTGGCAGCTGGGATGTCCTGGCCTGGGGGATGCACCAAGTCTTGGGTGGAGGGCTCAGCATGGAGGCTGCGGCTGCAAAGCCCCAGTCAGGTGCGAAGGCGTTTTGCCCCTGCAGAAGCCTGTCCCTGCAGGGAAGGGCAGGACCACCCTGTCCTCATGACCACGACCCAGCCCAGCCAGACTGACGGACACACTTCTTGGGGAACAGCAGGGCTTTCCTGGGAGCAAGGTATTTCCCAAAAATGAGCGGCAGAAAAAACTCTTCAGTCTGAAACCAGGTCCCCTGTGGCAGCAACGAGCCAGCCACGCGTGCCTGGGAACGGAGTAGCAGCCCCTCAGTGGCAGCACCTGGCTCACTCGGGGGTGGGGGGAGGCAGCAAGCTTCCTGCGCAGAGATCTCACCTGCCAGGGCGATGGGCTGGGAATACGGCTCCACTGGTGCAGCTCATCTTTGGTACCGAACCCGGCCTGGGGACAGCAGGGCACAGACCGGGAGAGCCCAGCTACTGTTTGCCTTTGTGCGTCACCTCGCTGCAGGGACTGATGAGTCAGAGACACACCCACTAAAGAGACAACGCAGCAGAAGCCCCGAGCAACCGCAGCCAGGCTAATGGGAGCCAAACTTGTCTAGCACACCATGAAAAGGTGTTCTTTTCCTTCCTCATCTTCTTTTTTCTTCTGTCTAGTGAGAGTCTGGCTTACTCAGCCAAGGCTGTAGGTTTTGCACTACTGCAGTAAGCCTGTGACCAGAGAAGCAAGTAAAAGCACTGTCCTAAACAGCCTGAAGCTGGTACCGAAGGAGGCTGGACAGCCATCTGTCTTGGATGGTTGAGACACAACAAATCCTGCACCTTGGCAGGGGTTAGATTAGATGACCCCTGTGCTCCCATGGTTCTAAGTTTACCAGGCATGGAGTGAGGAAAAGAACCATGGGCTGGGCCTGTGTTTTTCCAATTGCAAATCAGCCGCAGAGACAGAAGCTGCATTTTCTATCTTTGCTAGTCTTTCTCTTCCCTCTTCTGCGGGTTTGTCTGGTTTTACCTTTTAGGAAACGAGATCAGATTTTTAGCAGCAGCAGCGACAGCTCCAGCCCATCTCGACTTCTTCTCCTTCCCCAAAAAGGACATAAGAACACCCACACTGGATCAGACCAATGGTCCATCTCGCCCAGTGTCCTGTCTTCTCACCGTGGCCAGTGCCAGGTGCTTCAGAGGGAATGAACAGGGCAGAGAATCATCGAGTGATCCATCCTGCCGCCCATTCCCAGCTTCTGGCAAACAGCAATCCCTATAGATATCTTTAATGCCACCCAAGCGACTGCCAAATGGGGGCTCCTTAAAAACGCTCTCCAGCTAAAGGAGAAGGGGATGTTGTTGCAATGACAGTTTTATTCAACACTTAACATTGCAAATGCTTTAACTAGTTTCCCTCCTTTTCTGTATCTTTAATAAAGGGTTGCAGGCTGGGACTAGTGCGCTTGCCATGCTAGCAAGCAGGCTGGGATCTCTGGACCAAAGGCCAACCTTGTTTAGCTCTGGCTAATGCTGGACAGGGACGGGGCATGTTAACATCTTTGACTACCTGGGCCTGTTTATTCTACTCCCGTTTCTGCTCTCATATCCTCTCCATACAGCACGTGGCCAATTCCCCCCTGTAGCCTGCTGAGCAGGGACCCAGCTGCAGCGCGGAGCCCACCTGTCGTGGAAGGCGGAAGGCAGCCACTTCCCATCACTCCCTGCTGGCCTGGGCTGCACTGGAACAGGCAGGCTGGGGTGCCGTGCCCCACTGCCACCCCCTCCGGGACATCCCGCCCTGCACATTCCCTCTCCATGTAGGGAAATGTATTTAGGCCAAGCCCCTCTCCTGGCCCACGTGACTGGTCTCAGTAACACCCCAGAGAGGCACCTGCCCGGCCTGCTACTGCCAACGTTAGCTGTTTGTGAACTGACCAGCCCCTCTTCTCCGCAGCCCTCGCCTTGCCCCTGCTCATGTGACTCATGGCTCCGCCCCAAGAAATCCAGCCTCACCCCACAGTCCCAGGGCCAGCGGGCAAGCCAGGCACTCCTGGGACCAGCCCCCCTGGGCACTGGGACTGCACAGCCAGGAGCGGGCTCTGGGCCAAGACTCAGGCTCCAGAGCGGGGTGGGGGAGCCCTGCTGGAGGCCAGCTGCAGAGGAGCCATAGGGGGGCAGGCTGGGCTCATTGAGAGGGTGGATTAGGGGTGGGAAAGCAAGCTCCCAGGAACCAGGGCCTGGCTGTGTGCTGGGAAACAGGCATCGCCATAGGAAAAGGCCCTGTGTCCTGCACTGTCCAGCGGCACTAGAAAATGCTGATTTTCATGGGAAAGGGTTGATTTTGATGAATTTCCCCATTTAAAAAAAAAAAAAAGTGACCAAAAGTTTTGAAATTGCTGAAACATCCTGTTTCTAAAATTAATCCTGTTTCTGCTTTTTGGTTCAAAACCACTTCTTGTTTTGAAATGTAAGTTCATTTATAATTTTTAAAATGTTAAAAAAAATTAAAACTGCCAAAGTTCAAGCAAAACCTTTTGACTGGCACGATCCAAAGCAATGTTCAGTTCACCAACATTTTTGCCATTTTGCCATTTCGTCCCGATTTGGAATGGGAACTGTTTTTTAAATAAACTCTCTCGGGACAGTAAAACCATTTCCTGCTTAGCTCCGCCTGGAATCCAGGGCCTTTCCCTGTGCACCAGGCACAGGCAGAGTTCTGGGCAGCTCCCCCACATCCAGCCCCTCTGAGTGAGGCAGGTGGGCCTGGAGGACAAAAGCTGGTGATTGTTGGATGGAGGAGCTGTTTGTTCCCCTTATCAGGGAGCTAGCTTTGGATAAACTGAAGAAACCACTGCTTTCCAAATAAACAATTGCCCATTAACAGCTCCATTTATTGTCTATATCCTGATCTTATCTGTTTGCCCCTGATAACGAGAGAAATCCCTAAAACCCAGCGATACTGCTCAAGGTTCAACAGAGAGGAGACAGCTCCCTTGGCCCCAGCAAGACACAGACGGCCCAGGGGATGACCTATCCGGCACCCGCCTCTTCAAACTGCAGGCCGGGCCACTCCCGTGTTTCTCAAGGAGAACGCCCAGCCACAGAGAAACCACATTGTCCACAGAGAGGGGAGCACCGCTGCTGAGTGTCCTGCAGCATCAGCCCCTAGGGCTCGGCTACCCGGCCACTCAGTACACTGGACAGCATTGTCTCAGCAGAATCCTTGGGCAGAGGCCTTCCTCTCAGACATGCCACCACCCTATCACCGCCACAGCCCAACTCAGCCCTGGGCCCGGCCCAGAGCCCCAGGTGCCACGTTGGCACTCCCAGCTATGCATCCGCCTGCCCACTCACCAGGATGTCGGTGCTCTCCCGGCGAAAGGGCGGCTGGTCTTGTCTCTCGCCGGCAGGAGTGCAGAGACTGGTGGAGGTGGTGCACGAGGACCGCATGATGGGCAGGCTCAGCGATCGGAAATCCTTCACGGCCTGCTCCACCTTGAGCTCATCACCGGGCTTGGCTGGGAGGGGAGTGCAGGGCAGGCCCGTCAGCACCCAAGCAATTGCTATTGGTAACAGAGCCCCGGTGGCTGTCTGCCCAAGGGCAGCTCGGCTCACCCCATGCCCTCGGGACGTGCCAGACGTGCTGCCCTGCAGACTGCAGCGGCAGCCCAGTGCCGGGGGTCCCTGCAATGGCTGGGTGTGGCAGACACGGCTGCCTCGCCCAGGGGCTAGTGAAAGCCCAGTTCTGCCCCAGGCCTATTAGCCTCGAGCCTCAGCAGGCAGCAGCACAGCAGGCCCAGCCCCACCCCATCCCCCATGCCGGAGCCCAGCAGGCTCAGCTCAGACTCGCCCTTGCTGGACAGTGCAGGAACAACACGGGGCCCTGCCCTCCTTCCCTGGCTCCCCCAGGGGATGGGACATGCTGCTCAGAGCCACTGTGAGTGCGGCCGGCCTACCTTCCCCAGATGCAAACTCAGCCACCTCCCCCCCCACGCAGGCTAGCCAGCGGAGCCAGGGGAAAGGCTGCCAAGGAAGCCCAGCACAGCAAAGTGAGTCTCTCTGAGACCCTGGGCTGCTCCCCGAGCAGAGGCTGGATTTAAACCAAGCCAGCCCTGATCCTTGCGTCCTGAGAACGAAAGGTCCCAAGCCCCATTCCCTACCCAGCCCGGGACACAACTGACATCGTAGTGCCTAGCGGGGAGCAGCTGACCATCCCCCCGCACCTCCCTTGCTCCAGGGCACTGTGCGGACTCTGCCGCTGTGGGTCAATCCCCCAGCCCGCCAAGCCCTGGGGCAGGACATGACACACCTTTCACTCTCAGGTAGTGTCCCCCGAACCGGTACGCTTCGAAGTTGAGCGACAGAGGTGTGTTGGACTGATCCAAGTAAACATCCACCTTGCCCAGCTCGATGCCTTTCCTCTCAAACACTGGCAGCAGCACCTCCCTGCAAGGCAAAGAAAGAGGCATTGGCATAACTCCCTCCCTGCCCCCAGGTCTGGGCTTAGGGAGGAGAGTCTCATGCCCGGTCCTGGCCTGGCCGTCCACTTGGAACAGGAACACTGGCCGAGCTCGTCCGGCCAACTTTGCTGGGCTCGGCAGGCGCTCAGCCAGCAGCACGGGGACACACAGAGGGCTCTTGCTGCTGTCGGCACCCATCACCCAGCTGGCGCGGCAGAGGCAGAGGGCCAGCAATGCTCTCCCCAAAGCAACCTGCATGGGACCTGCTGCTCTCCAGCTCTGGCCAGCCGCCACCCGGCCTCAGCAGCTGGCACTGCCCTCCGGGCACTTGAGCCACAGACACCCCGCTCAGCATGGGTGAGAGGAGGGCAAGGCAGAGGGGTGGTATGAAGGTCACCCTTCACTACTCCTGGGAGAGGGAGCTGGTTCTGAGAGATGACGCCCGTGGGGAACAGCAGGGTGGCAGGGACCTGGGTAGGGCCAGTTTTTCCACGAGCTCATGGCAGAGTCAGACACAGCAGCCTCCCGGGCACCCCCAACAGGCACAGGGGGTGACAGCTCCCTGATGCAGCTCCAGGACACCCCCCAGCAAAGAGCCCTCTCCCCTGCATCCGTGCAAGGTGCGTCAATGGGCATGGAGCAGGGCACCTGCGCGCTCACTAGTCAGCTGCACCAGGGAAGCCAAGGCCACAGAACAAAGCGAGCAAGGTGCTGTGTTCGAGGAGGTGAGGAGCACCGGAGGGGGGGCAATGCCAAAGGCACATCGGCTGACCCCAGCGGGACCCATCTGAGACGGCCCCTGCATGGCTCCCAGAGTCACAGGCCCACTCTTTGCTCCACCCCATAGGAGCAGAGCCCCATGGTCCATGCAAATACAGCCCAGCATCTAGCTAGGCAGCCATGCAGACTCACCCCAGGGATTTCTTCTTCATGGCTGGGACGATCTCTGTTTCTATGTCCACGTTCAAGTCGAACTTCAGAGTGAAGCACTCTTTGCTGGGGTCCTGGGGGAGGGGCAGGGGTTAGCGCAGCCCATTCCCTGAGCGCCTGACCATCACCTCTGTGGCCTGGTAACTCCACGGCCCTGCCTACGTCCCGGCCTGTCTCCATGCACAGCTGTGCCAAGGCTGGCTAGGGGATCCGCTTGCCCGCACCCTGCAAAGGGACGGTTAGCACAGGCCTCGCTACGCAATGAAAGCCGCTCCAGCAGGAGGCCGGGGGGACAGAGCCCTTGCAAGGATTGGGGGATGGGGGCCTGTCACTGGGGTGGTTACCCGCTCTGGCCTCTGCGAGGAGCCGGGACAGACAGACTGCACTGGGTGGGTTGGGCTCCCCCGCCTCCCTTCAAACCAGAGCTGCTGAGCACTGGACCTCGCTACATCCCAAATGGCTCGAGGCACTGAGGTCTCCCTTCCCCAGCACAGGCTGCTTGCTCCGAGGCCCTGGTTCCACTCATGCCCAGAGCCAGCTGCCAGGGCCCCAAGAGTCACAAGGTAAGAGACTGAGCTGGGCTCCTTACATCCGTGTGTCTCCTCCGGGCTTTCTTCTTGGGAAGCTTCAGCGCCGAGCTCTTCTTATCCCTGCATGGCACAAAGACAGTTACAAGGATCGCCTGGCATGACTGGAGCCTTCTCCTGGCACAGAGCGCCGGAGGCCAGAGAACCCGATGCCCCTGTCACGCATGCCGGGACCAGGTGCTGAGCAGACTCCAAAGCCACAGGTAAAGCAGCCACTGCTGCTCCCTATGACTGCCCTGCAGCTCAACTCCCAGCCATGTGACAGCAGGCCCTGGTGGCCCAGCGACAGTCAACGGGAGCAGAACCTAGCACCTGTGCAACAGCCCCCTCCCCTAGAGCAGCGTCCCATCCAGCCCTGGCTCAGTCTCACCCGCTGCTCAGGATCCACGAGTTACAGCCCAGCAGCACGGAGGTGAGAAGGGAGGGGAAACATGATGAAGTCAGCAGATGGGGCTGGAGAAATGAGCAGAGGGTCTCAAAGAGGGACCCCGGCCTAGATCATCCAGTAGCTCTGCAATGGTTCCCAATCTTCCAGACAATCTCCCGGCCCTTAGGAGACATCAGCGTAGCCAGAACATACTCTGCAACCTTAGACCTTGTATCTGATTGTCAGGTTCAGCTGCACGGTGTGCCCCCCCCAGAGCCCAGCATCCCACTGCTCCTTGGGTCCACTGCACCTGGGACTCATTGGGTCTGCTGCCTCCCCTAGCCCTTCACAGGAGCATACTCACTCTTTCCCTTCCATGAGCCCTTCCTCCTCCTCCTCCACGTCGGAGGCAGGGCTGGTCCGTGGGGGACATGACCGTGTGGACACGTTCCGGGCCAGAATGGAACCTGCAACCAGGAGACGGATGAGTCACCCTATGGCAGCTGCCACTGGGGTGGGGGATAGTTGCCGCCTGCCTTTTGGAGAGGGACCAGCCCAGGAACCCAGGAGACCGAGCCCTGTCAGTCCTTGGCACACACCTGCTCTCTGGTCCCTAAGCTCAGCCCCGTAGGGCCGAGAGACTGCTGCCTTTGCAGCAGCATGGGGAAGTCCCTCCTGCTGCCCTGCTGGGTCATCCAAAGGACCCGTTCCCCTGCCTGCCTGGCGCGCTGCTGGCAGGAAGCCCTGGGGAGGAGCCAGAGGGGAGGGTCCTGGGAGGCTGAGCCCCAGGGGAGGAGAACAGAGCACATCCCTGCAGCATGGATGCTGCCTCGGTGCTGCTCACCGCCCACCCGCCCAGCTCACCCTGGCCTGCCCTGGTGGGAGGATGAGCCCTAAGGGACGAGGCCCCTGAGGCAGGAGCACAATCACTTACACGGCCTTTCCCTCCCACCGGGGGAGGAGAATAGTGTTGGCCCCCCAGGGTCCAGGTTCTCACCTGGCCGGGGCAGGTCGAAGCGGGTGTGGCTGTCGAAGTGCATGGTGCTGTGGAACTTGCTGTCACAGGCCTCACACAGGTTCAGGGGTCTGCTATGGTTCAGCTGCTGGCACTCGGCATGGTGACATACCTGGGGGAGACGAGACACTGTCAGCGGGAGCCCTGCCCCACCACCAGCGGGACGGCCATGCAGGATGCCCCAGAGACCAGGCTGACGGCCGGTTACGCTGGGGTCCCTTCACTCTGCTCTGCTGGGGTAAAGGGGCTGCAATGCCAGCGGGTAGAGAGCCCAACACCTCCCAGGTCACCCCCTTATGGGCCCCAGCTCCCCCCTCTGCCACATCAGCCCCGGGGCACGGGCAGTCAGGCACAGCTCAGAACCAATTCTAACCCACAGATACGGTGCTGGACCATCCAGCTCACGGACCTGCCACCTGGCAATGAGAGTGAGCAACTGAGGCCACTCCTGGAGGGGAAGGAGCATCTCCTTCTGAGTGCCGCAGGGTGGCTTGTCCCTAAAGGCTGGAACTGCCAACCCCGGTTACTAAGGAGCCACGCCTGAGCGAGATCAGGTGATCTCCCTACAAGGAACCGGGGAGTGCACAGGGATCAGAGACTGCTAGGAACAAGCCGGCACTAGCAGAGTCTCCTGGCTGGCGGGTAGGGCCTGGGAGTGGCCTGCCAAAGTCAGAAGGGTCCCTGGCAGAAAGGCCTGGGAGGAAGAGACACTTTTGTTTTGTGTGGCCTTTTGGATGGGCTTTCTTCCAGGATCTGGAGTTTATTTTACATTAATAAACCCAGCCCCCAAGGATGGGCATTTGACCACAAAAGCATGGGTCAGGGTTGATGTGAACAGTCCAAGGAGGAAAACCAAGGCAGGCTGCCTGTGGCATCACCCGACATGGTGCTCAGTCAGCCCATTTTCACCCAGCTCAGGAACTTTCCAGGTGGTCTACAGTTAGTAATCTCAGCTCCCTCTGCCCCGCAGCCTACACGCACACAAATGCCTCCCCCAGGACCAGGCCAGGCCACCTGCAGCCAGCGTGGGAGATGGGGACACAGCTCAGCCCTCTGCTCCCAGGCCAGCAGGGTCCACAGGCTAGGGGAACTTTTCTTACATGCCCTTCGAAACCGCCTGTCCTGTCTGTACAGCATGAAGCCAAGGCCTGGGACTCTGTAGAGCACTGAGCCAGAGGCAGACAGACAGAGGAGCAGGGCACAGGCCCCCATGACAGCACCTCACTGTCACTGGGTCAGGAATCAACACTGCCCAGTGCTTGCCCGCCCCTATGAGGCCCTGCTCTTGCTCAGCGCTGAAGAGGTGAGCCCAAGGCACCATCTGTCTCCATGGCCCAGCCACTCCCCTTGGGGAGGACATGTTTAATGAGGGGACAGGAAGAAGGCAGACCGATCCTTGCTGGGAAAAGAACTGCTGTGACGAGCCGGGCCCCACCGCATGCCTGTATCACCCGTCAGCATCGAGTCCAGCCTCTTCCCTGTCTACAGCTGAGCAGAGAGCCGCTCAGCACACACTCGCTACCCGCCCCAGCCATACTCACTGCCATGGCAGGAGCGCTCCCCGCTGCTGGGCCGGACTAAGCCCTGGCCATGGGTCCAGCTGTCCTACGCCGACAGCTATTATATGGCGAGCTCCGGGCGCACAGAAGAGGTGGCCGGCTTGCACTGCTTGGCGTTTGAAATGCCAGTGTCCCCATAGCAGGGCGAAGGAAACAAGTGTCTGCAGCAAAACAATGCTCGCAAGCCAATCCATTTCCTCCCATTGTAAGCAGGGCTCGAGCCTCCTCTGAGGCTGCGGCGAGAGGGATTTATTTATACACACGGCCGGGCTTGGGGCCAGAGCTGCCTTTGTCTGTCAGCTACCGCGCAGAGGCTTTCCCTGAGCTCAAGGAGTCACTGCACCACGATCCACTTCCCCCACCGCCCGGTTGCTCTCAACCCCGAATGGACGGTACCTAAAACGGCTACACATGCAGCTGGGCTCTGACCCAAACACAGGGGCATCACCCATCACCTCCTGCCGGGGGGGGGTGGGGGGGGGCAGGGGGGAGCACACAGCCCTCCTGGGGGGAGCACTCCCTAGCCCAGCTCATGCACTGTTGGAGTCACATGCCTGGCGTCAGGACTGGCCCATTCAGCAGCGACAAGCCAGCCCTACCTGCCGCACATGGCATCTCCAGCACTCTGTGCGGTGGGATCCCCCCTGCCCTGCCCTGCCCTGGCCGTCCCTGCAAGGAGCAGAGCAGCAGGAAGGGACTTTCCCGCACGGCCCAGCAGCATGCAGGCATTTCATGCTAGGGCATGCCAGGCTGGAGCGAGGCGTGGTGAGGGGCACACGCTAGCTGCCAGTCTCAGTGCTGAGCTGCGGCAGCAGCTGCACTAACAGCCTGAGCGGCTGCAGCCAAGGGAAACCGTGAGCATAAAACTCTCAATCTGCAGGCCAGTCTGCAATCTGCCCAGTCCACAACCTAAGACATGGCTAGCGAGCCCCCGAGCACACTCCTGCTCTGATCACTGCCAGAGACACGGGTGCAGGGAGGCAGGCTGCTCCCAGCTGCGCAGGGCTGGGGGAGCCAGCAGCACCCTGTGCCCACGGAGTTAACCCCTCACGTGCTGGCATTTCCCAGAGAGGTGCTCCGAAGAGAATGCGGTCAAGGGAGAGACTGGGCCGAGGCCTGCGCTGCGACAGGGCCAGGAGTCACCTCCTGGGCTGGCTTCCAGTGCTGCGCCCCCCGTAGAGGGACCCTCCCCGTGCAGGGCTGGTCTGAGCCCTTGCAGCCCAGCTCCCTGCACAGCAAGGAGGTCCCGCTCACAACCTGCTGTTCCCCTCGCCCCGGGCTCACCAGGGGATTCCCGACAGGCCTTGGAGCTGCAGGATTTCTCTAGGGGAAGGAGAACACTGCTCCCATTGGCTCAGTGCCTCCTGCTGCACTCTGAGCCTGGCCCAGGCTTCCCGCCAGCACCCAGGCCCAGCTACCATCCTCGCCCTCAGGGACTGCCCAGGGAGCACCACCAGCTTCCATTTCACAAGAATTCACAAGAGAGACACAGGATTTTCACCATTTTTCACTGCAATGTGCAGATTCACTATTGCTGCCTCCAAGGGCTGACACACACGGCCAGGCCATTTCCCGAGCTAGTCCTCGGCTGAAACCTCGGCCCCAGAACCGGCTCTCCCTACAGTGGGGGCAGTTTGTCCCTCAGTGGACCCAGCAAAGCAGCGTGGCACAGCGATGCAGGGAGTGCTTGCACTGGGCCAGGAAGTTCCTCGAGAGTGAGTGAAATCAAGGGCAGAGCAACCGATTGATGGCCACCTTTTCCCAGGTGAGACAAGTCAGTCAGTCACAGTGGGGCCTGCCTTAGCTCGTGGCCACTCTGGGCGTTTTTGGTCTCAGATCCGTTCAGGCTGGGGCAACGTGAGCACAAACAGCTCCTGTCATGGCAGCCGGAGAAGGCGTTTTACCCTCGCATGATAACACACGCAAGGGAAGCAGGCGTGCCATGGGGGGCCGAACAGCAGACACATACGGCTCTTTGGAACATGCAGGGCCAGCGGGAATGCTCAGTCCCACTTTCCTGAGACAGGACTCCCCGGGGACGAGCAGGGGAGTTCTATGCGGTGAGGAAGAGGAAGAGTCTACCCCACACACCTCCAGCTCCTCCCCCACTTCCTGCCCTCCTTCCTCTTCTGCCCCCGCTGACGTCAGGGCTGACGTGCTTTCACTTTTCCATCCCTAAGCGATTCCATGGGCTGGAGCATCCTGTGTTCGCTCTCTCCTGTGGCACAATAGCATGGCTGGGGCATTCCCTTGGCTTCCTGGACAAGCTGGGCGACACGGCTAGGACTCAGCGCTGGCCAGGCCCGAGAGCACTGCCCCATGCATAGCCGGCACAAGGGGCACTGTACTCTTAGCCAGCAGCCACCTTCCTCACCTTCCGTGCTGAGCTAGGCCAGGCCAGGAGGTGCCTTCCTTAGGGTTTGGCTAAGGGGAGCCATGCTGAGCTGAGCCAAGCCAGGAGCCATCTTCGCCAGGCCGAGCCAGGCCAGGAGCATCACGAGTGGGTGGAGCTTGGGAGTGTAGTTTTTTCCCAAACTGATACCAGGGTCAGTGGCTTGTGAGTGTGTACAGCAGGGCCCAGCCACCCACGGTTACAGACAGCGGCTGGAGCACACACCCATACACACACAGTTCACCTGGTGATACACACAGGGTTTTCTGCACACAACCTCCCTGAGTCACTGGTGCGCACACTCAGGGATCTCCTGCGCCTACAGCCTACTCAGGACAACGCAGGGGGTGTGCAGTACCAAGAGGAAAGCTGGACGCGGATAAAGCACAGGACTCCCCGATGCTATTCCAAGCTCTGCCACAAATCACTTGTGTGGCCCTTGAAAAGTCATTCCAGCAACCCTTCCCCCGCCCCCCACTGCTGAGCTTGGAGCTTGTGGGATGGAGGTAGTTTAGCCATTCTAGCTCTGTGCCTTCTCCTCCACAATGAGAGCCTTGCTGTGGCTCTCCACAGTTCAGTCTCCCAGAGATAGCCAGGCCCCTGCCATGCGGCCTCATGGTTCTCATACAGGGGACAAAAATAAAAATCTGCCTGCCAGATGTGAGATCAGAGCTGCGGCTGCAGCTGCTGCCAACACAACACACTCTCCATGCTCCCAGGACATCACCAAGTGCTGGCTAGGCATCGCGCTCGGGTCACGAGAGGCAAGGGGAGTCAGCCCAGAGACCAGCTAGGGAGCCACATTAGCCCTGATCTCCTGGCTGACAGGTTCTTGGGCCAGGGAACATGCAATATTTACAAAGCCTGTAATGTCTCCGCACAGATGGAAAGGAGCCAGGATGGGGGACATGCTGCTGCCGGAACTTGAATCTGAGTGGCAGCAGGGATGTCACTGTGGGGTGGCGGGGGGCACACAAACACACACACACACACACACACACACATGCACGCACGCATGCATGCAGGAGGTGAGCACAGCTCACAGATAGCCACCTACAGCCAAGAGGGTGGAAAGCACAGATCTGGCATGATTCACAAGTCAACTCCTCTGAAACACAGAAGCAAATACAAACCCAGCCTGGCCTGGCTGAATTAGGGGGAATTAGACAGCAGCAGCTGCAGCTCATTGCTGAATTTTTAACAGCTTGCAGCAACTGTGAAACCTAATGCCAGTTGCCCATGGCCTGAGCCGCAGGAATGGCGGAGTGTCCTTTGACAAGGCAGACTGAGGGCCCGTGGAAACACAACCCATTAATCCCCGGCTCCAGACTCACCTCTCCAGCCACAGCACCCAACAATGAATGCAGCAACTTCAGCTCAGCCAGCTGTGACCACTCCACAGGGAAGCTCCATGATCCACAGGGGCTGCCTCCCTCTTCCAGAACTGGAGATTGCCCCCAAATCCCCAGAGCGAGCCAGGCAGCCTGTGTCCTCGGCACAAACCCCACTGACTCATCTCTCCAGGAGGGCTTCGGGTGGACTGTCGGCGGTGACAGAATGCTGACTAAGCAGGTGAGGCACCTCTGGCGTTTGAAATGAGTAAGATTTTTCAATTTGCTCTATATCTGCTCTTCCTTGTTTGCCCAGACAGGCTTCAAATCACAGGCCTCCAGCATAGCAGAGGTACTGTAATTCTCTGGCTGCATGTGGGTGTCTGTGTCTCCCCCCGCCTCCTGGCAGTCTGCACTCAGAGCTGGAACTGAAGCCTCCCTGCTAAGATACACCTCCTCCAAGGCGAGCTGTGCGATCAGTAACTGCCCCTGGAGCATCAGGTTTCTGAACCACTCATCTGCATGCTAGTCAAACCCGCAGCACATCTGCATGCACTGCAAGTGTCGGTTCTGCTCTGCAGCCGGCTGTGCACCGGGGTCCTAGACTCCCCTGAGTGGGATTTGGTAACTCATCAGTTCATGGACTCTGTGACCATACAGCTGGTGTGTTCCTGCCCAAAGAAACAACAGCCTCAACCAACGACCTGAGGGAAGCAATTTTGCAGTAGGAAACTGAAGCTGCCACACTGACCCAGGTAGGAAGCACCAAGCTGGTGTTGTCCTGGGGCACTCTACACGCTGCAGTCCTGCTCCAAGCCAGCTGCAGGCATGCAGCCCCAGACCAGACAGCTCCAGCTGCAGTAGCTGGATCTTATCAGCTGCTACTGCATGTGCACAGCACGAAGGAAGAGGTTCTAGCCAGACCTCGCTAATCCGATTCCAACCTCACTGAACTCTGCACGCAGACTGATGCTCTCACTCTGCTGCTCAACAAGGTCTGAACAAGAGAAGCTGCAGGGAGCGTGCTGGACACCCCTATGGTATAGCCCCTAGCATATCACAAGGGTCAGCCAGGTAACTTGAACCAGCCAGAGATGGGAAAATACAAACAAAGCCCATTTTGTGATGATGGCACATGCCTTTTCACAGTTCATTTATCTGACCTGCAGTCATTAGTGAGGGGTTGGTTTATGGCAGCAAGGTCTGCACATGCATTTGATCCAGGCCATGGTCGCCTACTGCAGACGAGAGCATGGGCAATAGAGCCTCACTCTAATGCACCTACTCCTCATTTTATCTGACACCTTGGCAGAAGCAGAGTGTGGCTCTGCTCCGAATACAGACACATGTGGAGACCATTAACTCTTATTGCTGGGTTTTCTAGGATTTATTTATTAAAGAACAAATACCTGAATTTTAAAGACCACCAATATGGGGAAGATTCCAGAGAAATCAAAATCAACAAGGTAGATTGAACTCTCTGCAAAGGGGCTGAAGGGAGAATACACAGCACAGCAGGTACCAGGCTCAGGCAGGCTGCATGTGACATATTTCTGGCAAAAATCAATTCAATCTAACTGCTCCACAAACGCATCACAAAACAATGACGCTCAGCAAAGCACCATTACTGCTCACACTCAGCTACCTAGACCACGATGGGAGCTGTACTGGAGGACCCCACAGTAGATATTGGAGCCCTCATCAATAAAACACAGCCAGAAGAAAGCCATGTCCCAGTGTGCCCCTGCCGTCCGCAACCAGAACCTCATTCGCACCCCAGCACAGAGCCCACCAAAAGCAAGCCCTGAATTGTAAAATGCAAATGTGCAAAGCTGGGGGAAGCTGCAAGCACCTCCAGCAAACTTTCCCTTTGCAGCTCGGATACCGAGAGCCTGGACAGGTCTGGGGAGCCACAGGCCCAGTGGGAGGTCAGGCGTCTCCACTCCAGGGACCCATTGCTCTCTGGGTTGGGCAGGCTCCCTGCCCCCACTGCTGGCACAAGGACAGCTCCCCCAGCAGATCCCAGTGGCCCCCAGTCTGCACACTGACTCCAAGCACTGGGCATGCAGAAGGCTCCATGGGATGCCAGACTGGGGGACTCGTCAGTTCCCTGATAAATGCAGCGTTGTTCCAGTTGTGGCTAATCACTGAAGTCACCCTGAACTCACCAAGTGCTAAGCAGGTGTTTTCTACCTGGGGAGGGAAGTCAGACAAAACACACACCCTGCCCACCCTCCCCTCCAGCCCCTCGCCCTGCTCTGCAGCACACACAGAGCCAGTGTGTGGGGGCATTCTGCTTCCACGTGCCCCATGGCAGCTGCAGGGAGCTGGGCCCCACCAGAGTCTCCTCCCTGCCACCCCAATTCTCTGTACCAAGCAGAGCCCAGGACTCAAACATCTCCACTGCCTGAGCCAGCCTTGCTGCTCGAAGCTGAGCAAATCCTTCTGAAGCAGTGGAGGTCCAGGTCTCCGTACGGCAGGCCTCATTCAAATGTTCCTCTTATTTGTTGGCTGCCTTCCAGGAGCAGCCGGGTCAGGGCCCCAGTGCTGGGCACGGTGCTGGCCCCGAAGGTTTATGCCCTGAACCGACAAGAAGAGGTGAACCGAGGCACAGGGAGGGGTGGTGACTTGCCCAAGGGCACCCAGCAGGCCACTGGCAGATTTGAGAACAGAACCCATGCCTCCTCAGCCCCAGGCCAGCGCCCTCCCCCTCAGCTAGCCCATCTCCCAGGCACTCGGCTTTGTGAAGCCCTGAGGTGGATCTCGGCAGCCCCTGATACTGGCTCCCCGGACAGGTCAATGCGTGGGCTGCTCTCTGGGGCACGCAGCTGGGGTCAGTGGCATGGAAATCTGCTGCTAGCTCGACTTTGGGGGACTGGGACCCCGGGAGGACAGCAGCAGGTTCCACAAAGCGCTTTGCTTTTCAGCACCAGTTAAAGAGGCTTATGCACCTTAGGATTCTAATAGCTGCTTTGTGCTTTTTACAAACCCTTGGGGCTGACTCTGCAAAGGGCGAGAGGGCCTCGGGGTCTGGGACCGTAGGGGTGCAGAGACAGCAGCAGACAAATCCTCAACACAAGATGGCTTCCTCCGCCGCACGGATTGCCAAGAAGTGTTCAGGTCACTCCGTACATCTGGCGTCCTGCTATTCACAGCCTGGCTTTGACGACAGCACAAGCCCATCACTCTGCGGGGGACACAATGCAAAGTCTGCTCAAGGAGCCTGGCTCAAGCAGCCAGGCCAGCGAGCGGAGGACAGAGCAAGTGCAGGCTCAAACCGCTGCTGTAGAGCTGGGCACCGGGCTAAGGGACCCCTGCTGAGGGCGTCTTCCTCAGGCAAGCGATAAAGCAGGCACTGTCCACAGCTCCTGGGCTGCAAAACTGCCTGACCTTGACACCACTGACCCCGGCACCACTCCCTGCTGCTGGCGTCTGGGCCTGAAAAAGTGGGGAGCCTTCCAGACCAGACCATGTTCAGTGCAGAGTCCAGCCCAGCCCATCTCTCCAGTCCCTGCACATTCGGAAAAGGAGAGCTGGCCTTTCCATGTTTGCTCCCAAAGCACAGCTCCAGCGCTGGCTAATGATGAGGTTCCAGCAGACAGCTGGCCAAGGGAAAGCAGGGCCAGGATCGTCTCTTTCCGACGTCTGTACAGCACCCCAGCACATCAGTGCAGTCACGCATAGACCCGCTCACCACTGTGCCCCATACCCCTAGCCAGAGGAGTGGCATAATCGCCAATAGCAACCCCCTGGGGAGGGTGAGATCCAGCTACAGCTCCCGTGGTTAGCTGAGCCCTGGAGCCGGGGGGAGCACATGTGGGCAACACGTGGGAGCAGGTGGCACCCTTCAGAAGGCAGGGCACGTGGCAGCCTTCAGAAGGCAGGGCACTGGCTGCCCAGCAGGAAAGAGGCTGTGTGAACAGCAGCGACAGGCCCCTCTGGTTACCTGCCTTCTGCATCCTCCTGGGATGGTGGACAGAGCAGCTGCCCTCTTGCTCAGCTCTGGGGCTGCGCCAGCACAGCCCCAAAGGGGTTAGGAAATGGCAGCTGGCTCATCTCTCTGGCCGAGGCCTTTTGCGATCCTCCTCACTGTCCACGGAGCAGCTTGGCAGCTCCTGAATGCACCGCGGAACAATGGCAGTGCGTTCTTGTGGGGCGGCCCCCTCGGGAGGTGCCTCGGAGCTGTGCAGCCAGGACCCGTCCCTCCACGGGAATCCAGCCTTCCACTAGCTTTCCACTAGCTATCGCCATAGAGATGCGCCGGGCAGCTGCTGCAGATGGTGCCAAGGGCTGGACCAGCCCTTGTGGGAAGAGCCGGATACCGCTGGCAGCAGGAACGGCCCCCCGTCCCCCAGAAAAGCCCAGCTGCGCCCCAGGCCCTTGGGCTCAGCACAGCCTAGTGGGTCAGGCTGGGGAGTTTTAAGCTCTGGAAGGAGTGTGCTTTGGTGGTTACAGCAGAGGGCTGGGACCCAGGACACGAGTGCAGGGCCTACACTGGGCGCGTCCCCCTCGGGCTCAGTGATCCCCACCAGAAAACATGGATGCTTTTGCACCCCAGGGATAATTAACGCTCATGGAGCTCGCCCAGCTGCCGGGGGGCTGACGCGTTACACACACGGGGCAGCACTTGGCTCTAGGACACGGCTGCCCCTTACACAGCAGCACCCTCCGCGGGAGCTCTGCCCCACGGGGCAGCAACTGCTGCCAGCTTCCTCAGGGACTCGAGGGTAGAAGCACAGCCACCCAGTCCACTAGCTGTGGGTTGCAGGAAGGGGCCGACGCGTGGCCCCTTGCCCTCCATCAGTGCTGCTCCCAGAGCTGGCTTGAGGGATGGCAACGCAGGGCCTGAGCCTAGCACGGGGACACAGCAGGGGCACAGAGAGTCACATGTGGGTGGAGGGGCCAGTGCCAGGCGGAGCCATCTGCCCTCAGTGACTTTTCCCCTGGAACCCGCGTCACTGTCTCCCATGGGGCAAGACAGAAACAATGCTACAGGCTCGGAGCACCTGGATTCCTGCCACGGGCAGCCTGCTGTGCCGGTAAGTCCCTGCCTCCTGGCGTGCCAGGACCTATCCCACTGACAGTCAGCCTGAGTTAATGAGGGAGCAGCAGCCCAGCCCTGGCCCTTGTGGACTCTGTGGCAGGGAGCACGCACCTGCTGGGGGGAGGAACCTGCTCCCTTAAACAAAGCCAGGCTCCAAGAGAGGGGCTCTCCCAAGAACAACCAGCAGGCAGTGACAGGAGGGGAACCTGCGTGGGCAGCCCATGCCTTGCTGGGAGCCTCCCCGCTTATGGAGCAGGGACTCAGAAGGCCTAGAGCTGGCTAGGAGTTAGGAGGTGAAATCTGGCTTTGCCCAGTCCCCTCCACGCACACAGGGCAGCACCCCGCCCAGCCAGCCTTGGACACGGGCCTATTGTGAGAGAGCCTCCCCCGAGCACAGGCCCCGGGGCTCAGGTGAGATCCCAGCCCCAGCCCCCGCTCCAGAGCCCCCAGAGGAGCATAGACACGCTCGTTACTCCCTGTTCTCTTCCCATGAGTCAACACTGACGTGTTCTAACCGATACCACAGACCAGCTGGCCCGAGATAATGCTAAACCCTCACAGGAAGGCTGGGGCCCAGGAAGCACTCACCCTGAAGAGCAGCTCAGCTCGGCCGCGAGACACTCCCCACGCCATTCCATGCTGCCTGCACTGACCTGGGAACCAGCTCCCCTCCCATGCCTCTGCGCTCTGCTGGAATGGGGCGTCTGGCCAGGCCCTGCTTCCCCTGGCCTCAGCCCAGCTGTGTGCAATGGGGCAGAGCAGCTCGCCCCATCTCCACTAGCACTTATCACCTGTCCTAGCCTGCCCTGCTCAAGGGCTCAGCCAGCCTGTGTGGCTGCTTCCTAGGCGGGCAGCAGGTGGGCAGAGGGGGCACTGCCAGCCCCTCCCCCAGCACTCCTTCACTGCACCCCAGGGAAACTGGCCACAGCCCAGCCCAGTGGTTCCCATCCTGCCACTCCAAGCACATGGGCGCTCTCAGCCAACTTCAGGCGAGTCGCACAGAGCAGCCCAGCCAGGGGCCCAACTCAGCAAGGTGTGGGGGCTGGTGCCTGCTTTAAGGGCATGGCTACACAGCTCCACATGCAGCACTTCCAGGACAGCCCCTGCCCCGTAGAACCAGGCAGAGCTGCTGGCTGCTCAGCCAGGCGCCTGGCCATTGGGAGGATGACCCCTGCCAGCCACCAGCAGCATTTGTGCAGCCTGGCTCATCTGGGTGGCAGCAAGCCACAGTGAGGGGAGGGGAGCTCCCAGCAAGGCAGCAGCTCATGCAGCGAGCAATCCATACGCCTGTGCAGTGAGAATGCCCAGGGAACAGGAGAAGGAACGCAGGCAGAGACACCAGCCGCTGCAATCTCAAGAGCCCGGGGACCAACTGGATGAGGAAACCGATATTTCAGGCCTAGGCTAGAAATATCCAGCCCGGTACAGAGCTGCAAAATGGGACAGGCTCTAGAGTCCCTGCTCTGCAGGGGGCAGCTAGCCTCCATGCTTGCCTTCGACAGAACAGAGCCCGCTGTGAGCGCTGTCTGCCAGGGTGGGGCTGGGCTCCCAGTCGCACAGGCACTCAGGCCAGCTGGGTATTAGAGTTTCCAGTGGTCACGCTTCGTGCACCAATGGCCCAGAACGCAGGGGGAGCTGGGGGCCCAAGAGATAGCCTGATGGACAAGAGGGGGCACATGCATGTGAAGGCTAAACCAATGGGGCAGGAATGGGAAAGAATCCCACTGCAGTGTGACCAGATCATATGATGGCTGATGGCAGAAATGCACATGCAGCAGTTGCAGACCCATGCTACAGGGAGAGAGGGCTACATGTCCCAGGGGCGGGCTGTCTCTCTGCACTGGCCATGGCCCACATCTGATCCCTTCACTCCAGCCCCCTTACACCCGGACAAGATACCATCTCCCTCTCCTGCGCCGGTGAAGAAGAGAGACACATGGATCCCCTCGGGGCAGACGCTCTCCCCGCACTGCAGTTCATAGCTAGCAGGAAGCTGCTGCTGGAGCTTTGTCTGTGTGGAGGAGAGGGACCCCTCCCAGCCAGTCCCAGTGGTGACGGAGACCGGGGGTTACGCATATCCCAGCAGTGTTCAAGCGCTGCGACGCCAGCCCAGGCTCCCAGAGATTAAACACGAGGTGGTTTGGGCTGCATGGACAGTTATGTAACCCCAGGGGGAAACCCCAGCGACAGAGGTTTAACATTCAACACAAGCCTTTTGGAGGGGAAGCTGGATCTGCCCTGGCCAGCTGCAGTGCACGGGCCAGGGCCCTTTGAGGCAGGGGACCCCACTTCTGGCTGAATTCTGGGCATGCCCAGGGAGGCAGTGGGCTGGAAAGAACTCTCCCAAGTGGGTCACTTCCACTCTGAGGGATGCTTTGCAGGAGAGCTATGCTGCATGGAAAATCCCCACGGCAAGATCCTCCTGCCAGAGGTGCCCCGTGGAGCCCAGCCTGCATGCAGAAAGCAGCACCAGCTCTGTGCTGCATGAGCAGCAGAATGGCGAGGCCTTAGGAGGCCAGTCCGGGCCCAGCACCTCCATGGCACCTAGAGCCCCTGGCAGTAGCATGCAGCAACTCCTGCCCACCCGCCCTTGGCCCTAGGAAAGAGCGACCCATCAGCATTCAGTGTGTGCGGCGGGCTATACTGTACAAACTCCCCTGAGGCAGCAACGAAGCCTGAAATCTTGCATAAACCTGGGGAAAATATTCATGGCACCTCTGCAGCAAAGACTGGCTGCACGGAACTGGGCTCCAGGCAGGGGCTGTCCCCTCTTATGGGAAGCAAGCTCCCTGTAACTCCATAAATGTTGCCTTGCTTTACCTGAGTGCTGCTGCATCTTCTATCCTAGTGCAACTGGCACCTGCTAGCTACCAGCGGGGCAGAGCACTCGGAAACCAACAGTTTAGGCCCTAAATTTCACCCAGCTCCAAAATGTCCTAATACTCAGGTAAGAAACGATCCCCAAGCGAGCAACCCCAGCTGGTCACCCAAACCAAGAGACACGCATCCTGTCCTCTCATACACGCCCAAATGCCAGGCTCTCATGCAGCCTGGCGCTCCCCCAGCACACGAGATGTACAGCCCCTCTCCTGCTGCCAGCGCACAACCTGCACCTTACTAATTCCAGAGCTTCAGCAGAAACACTGAACACGCCCCTGCTGAGCGGCAAGAGAGACAATCGTGTTTGCACATTTAAACCACTGGTGCTATCCTTGTGACCCCAAGTCTGCTCCAAAGAGCACGAGTGGCTTGCAAAGACATGGTTGTTTCACAGGAAACTCCCGTCACAGTCAACCAGTTTCTGCATCAGATTTTTCCAGGGATAATGAGATTTATTTAAAAAACCCAAAATCCTGCTGCTAAGATACTGGACCCAGAATCGTGGCATCCAAGCCAGGCCTTGCCTAAGCAGGTGCAGGGTTCCCCGGGGGCGGGGGGTGGGTGCAGTATCTGCACCTTTGTGTGGCTGAACTGTATGAGTTGGGTCTCAGACTGCAAGTCCTTGGAAGGAGTCCCACAGTTCCCACGGTGCTAGAGCTGGCACCTTGTGGCACTCACCAGCCTGCCAGTCACCACTGGTCACATCTCATCTCTAAGGATAATCTGGCAAACTCCCCACAAGGCGCCTTGTGCCACAACATGCCCAAGAATTCTGGAGATGACCTTCCTGATAAACCGAAGCACTGCCTGGGGAAGCTTTGTCCACAACAGTCTAGCAAAATAAGGAGTCAGCTATTGCCAAAGGTACTTAGAGTCCAGCTGGAGCTAGCTGCAGCTTGTCATTTAAATCAGTTATGTGCTTGGAAACAGTCTTTGTTGCTAATTAGTGTGAAGTATCTGCTGAAAGGAAGGTGGAGAAGAGAAGGGGCAGTCTGGGGAATGGTTAGACCCCCTAAGGAAATGCAGCATTTTAAATCATCATGCTGCTTTCCCACTTGCTCCGAGTTTGCTGTGACCAATTGTCCTGGCGGTAAGCAGCACCTTTTACTGCTCCGAGAACCCAGTGTTTTTAGTCTCTGCAAAGGCCGGATTTCCACATACTGGGGTAAGGCCAGGAGACTCCACATCTCTGCCGTGATGACATCTCCTTGGGCAGTTGCCCTGAACCCGCTGGATCGTATGTACATTTCACCCTCATTTAAAGTCCCATCCAGCCATCACTAACTGTCTCGCGCCTGTAGCATTAACCTTTAGCGAGCTGGTCTGCGCACCCAGGGGTGGAGGCATGTGGCCTGGGACTCTCAGGAGCCCCCAGGCATTTACTCTAGTTGATAACATTTACTCAGCCACAGCTTTGGGACATTAGCCAAGCCCCACCTGCCAGGGGAGGACGAGGGCACAGGTCTATACCTGGTGCCTAAGCCAGAGGGGATGCTCCTTTCCGCATGGTGTACCTTGACCGGGGGCTGACCCTGACTGTTCACTACCCCAGGGACTGGCTGCACTAGGAACACCCCCCAGCTCCAACAACCTTCCCATACTCCAGCCCCGAGATGGCCATTCAGAGACTCACCGATCCACTGGGGAGCCCCTCGGGGCCGCTCCTGCCCTCCGTGCAGGCCCTTACGTCACTCAGTCTCTGCCTCATCACAGCACTGTGCTTCGCCAGGCTCTGGCAGGCAGCATGCAGCTTGCTGCGACACTGAGCGGGCCAAGCTCAGCTGAGCCCGATGCCTCCTCCCAGCACGGGGACAGTGCGGGCAGGAACAGGGCTGGGCTCTGAGCTCCAGAGAGCCCTGGCCCGGGGCTGGCGTCCCTGCATCCCTCTCCCTCACACAGCCCCAGACGGATGTGCAGGGGAAATCAGCGGACACAAAGCCATGCTAAAGCTGGCAGCCGGATAATTAGGGCTGTCGGAATCTACCACCTCCATTGCAGGCAGAGGCAGACAGCTGGAATGTACCATTCATCCACCGCATCTGCCTGCTCCACAGCGCAGGGCAGGAAAGAGGCACCGGCCCTTTTCACACTGTGGAAGTCAAGTCCACCAAGCAGGGCAGCCCTGCAGGACCCGGAGACTGGAATGCACGAAGAGCCCCAGTAGCTGTGCCTGGGAACCTGCAGGCAGGGGACTGAGGAGGGCAGTGCTGGATTCAAAACCAAAGTCCCTAGCTCCAGACTTCCCCTGCAGGGAAGAGCAGCTACAGCCCTCTTGCAGCCAGCCGCCCGGCAGAGGGGGCACTGTGGCTGGAGTCGGGGCAGGGGTGGCAGGACCGGACACCCACACTTCCCACAGCCCATTGCTGTTTGAGTGACAGTGGCACCCAAAAGCCCCAGCTCGCTGGGCAGGGCGCACACAGTGTTGAACTCCTATAGCTTGAATCAGTTACCAGGGATGAGCCCGTCAGCCTGGAACCTGCCTCACCTCAAACCCAGGCCCAAAGCTTCACCCCGAATTCCAGCCCCCCCCCCCGAGGCTCAAATAATCATCAGTCAGCCCAAAGACACGCAAGATTGGCTTGGAAATCAGGAGATTTGTTTTTTTAAAATGTTGTTTAGTCACATGACTCCAGGAGCTGGAGCTTTAAGGAAACTGCCACCAACTATTGAGCGACTGGTGCTGAACTCTTGAGAGCTGGCAACTCCGCCCCCTACAACCTTGAAAGATGCCAGGTGGTCTGACACGTCGATTACCTGGCTTCGTGTGCTCCAGCCCAGCCAGGCCAGCAACAAGCAGCTGAGCCTGCGTTTGCCAGAACAGAAAGCACTGTGAAGACTCTACCCCAGCCACTCTCCCCTCTCTACACGATGGTCCCTGTCTCAGATGGGCCTCCCCAGGTTCCCTGCCATCCAGCCAGGATCCCCTTCCTCACTTAGTGGTCTGGGATAGGCAGGAGAACTGCAGCCCCTGCACTGACAACTCCTCCAAGTCAAGCTGTGCCTCTGGAGCTGCTGCAGTGCCCGTCACTACAAGGAGCTGGGGCTGCCTTGGTCAGAGGGCCGGGCCGGGCCTGGCACAGGCCATGCCACAGCAAGTCTTAGGAGGCCCGATTTTACCAGGGCACCAGACACAGCATCTCAGGCTCATGCCCCATCACGCTGCAATCGCCATCTGGGGGGAAGCAATCTATCAGCAAGGGGCTCCAGGCAGCTGGGCTGGGAGGTCCCTAGCCTCAGCCTTCACTGTCTGAAAGGCTGTGAAAAGCCAGGCGCACTGAGAGAAGACACACCAGCCAGGGTGCCGGAGCCAGCCCCGTGCTGTGGGGAGGCGGCCCATAAGGTTCACCCCATGCTCTGTGAGGATAAGCAGCCTGAAGTTAGGATGCTTGTTGGAGCTTCTCAGCTGAAAATCCGCAGAGGCCATTCCCATGGGAACTCCCATGATGCCTGCTCCTGGAATGTGTGAGAACAGTCCCCTCTCCCCGCAGGGCTCAGCTCCTTGGGCACGAGTTCTTCCATGCTGCTCCCATTCGAGGACCTAGCCCATAAGGCCACTATCCTCTGCTGGTCCCCATGTGGGCCCCTTTTCCCCACAATAATGCCGGCAGGAGGGCCTGCAGCACGTCACTGAAGAAGTATTGGTTTAGAGACTAAATGGAAGTCGTGTCTAGATTAAATATATAGCAAACCAATTCCCGCCCCACCCACCCTTGTTTCTGTCTGCATCAGGCATTGCATTTCCCGAGCATTGGCAGTGCCTAGCACAATTGGGTGCTGAGTAGGGGTTTGAGCACTATTGCAACGCAAGCAATAGGGAGCAATCTCCAATCTCCTAGAAGTGTAGGCCATGCCCTGCCCAACCCCTGCGGGAATTTTGTATGCTGTCCAAGCTGCGGGAGAAGCATGGAGGTGAAAGATAGCAAAGGATTCCAGTCATATCCCTGGAGCAATGCAGGATCGAGCCCTACAGCTGGCAGGGTTGCAGCCTGAGAATGCCCCATTGCAGTCTGGCCACCAAGAGCCAGGAATCATCCCCAGTCAGCGTGGAAATCAAACCGCCTCAGGCAGCAGCTCAACAGGGCGGCTGCCATGGGAGAGGCAGGAACACAGCAGGGGCACTGGGCGCCGAGATGAGATCAGAGTGAGACAAGCCCAACACCTGCCTGCCAGGAACACAGATTAGGGGCAGCAAGCCAGGAGGTTTCAGACTAGTGCAGAAAAACTTGCATCACCAACAAAATACTTCCCTGAGCTCCTGAAAACAACCAGCAAACCGCGCACCTCCTTGTGACCAGCCCAGCGCCGGAGACGAAAACGAGTGGGCACCCACTGGCCTGACGGGGGCTCCTCTGGGATGTGACAGCACAGGTGCCATGTGCCAGCTGCTAGCCGGTGCTGCCATCTGCTGGGGTGCTGCAGTAGTGCCGCTGGACATTCATTCGCTGAACGGCTGCACCATCTAGGAACTGGCCCAGCCAGGGGCACACTCAGAATCATGTTGAAAAGACTCATTGGGCCAATAGGGCCTGTCCTGCCAACCAAGGCATCATCATCATCATCCCCTCTGCTATGACGGGTATGCAAGCTGCATTGCAGAGGGAGAAGCAGCACCTCCTCCTCCCCCCCCCCTCCCCCCGTTTCAGATCATAGTTCTTTGTTATTTCTGCAGCGCCCAGAGGGCATGCGGCCTGACAGACAGAATCCGCCCTGACAGAGAACAGCTTGGGGGGGGGGGGGGTATGCAGGTATTTCTGCTACATTCTCTTGATTCTATCTCATGCTGGGGTGACTCTTGGCCATTTGCCTCTGTTCTGAGAGCTTGGTTAATTTGCCTTGTTCCTTGTCTCTCATGTGTGCTCCTCCCTATCTCTGTCCACCGATCCTGACGTCTGTGATTACTGACACATGGGTGCTCCATTTCAAACCAGCCATGGGCAGGAAGTGGCAACCTTTCTATATAAACAAACAAAGCACTGATCCTCCCCGGGTGATTCCGGCTCTGCCAGTCCACATACTGAAGGGTCCCCCCATAGATACCCAACCCCAGGCAAACAGTGAAGGAAGGTTTACAGCCCTTCTATTTTTCTCTCCTCTGCAATGTAACCAGGGCAGTTCTTTGAACCACATTAATGTCTAGTCCTTTTTCAAATCCTACGACGAGTTCCATTGATCAGTTTTAAACTCACTGTTTCTCAATTTCATCTACTAGCAGGGAATTATGTGCTAGGAGCAGTGTGCATTTGGCACTGATGGAAATCATTCCCTCCCGGCAGAATGAGCAGGCTGTCTCTCTGAAACATGTGATGGACTGATGGGTGCTGTTCCTGCCATAGCAAAGCAGCTCTGTGCATCACTGATGACAGCCTTTCCAGGCCGTAGCGAGGGTACAGCCCCTGGGAGGAGTTGCCTTCCCAGGCTGGGACTCTAGTTTCTAACTGCAACCCTCCCCAAGGCTGCTCATGTCAAGAGTACAGTGCCAATGCGGGGGAATTAGGGAGTCTTTAATCTCCATCACTCCAATTTGAGCCAGAGCCCAGGAGATGTCAAGCTGAGTTCTGTAACCTCCACTGAGCCCTTTCTGCCTCTGTCATCCCCAAGCACATAAACACCCTGGAAGAGAGGGGCTGGGTATCTGACCAAAGCCTTACTGTTCCTCACCGCCATGGGACCCAGCCAAGTGGTCAGCTCCTTGCGTAACCATGCTAAGAAACAGCTCACCCCAACCTTGTTGCTGGGCTCAGCATGGGCACAGTGCACCCACTGCAGAGCCATGAAGGCCAGGCACTGCTTCAGGCACTCCTGCTCTAAGGAGTCCAGGCAGCCCAGGCTACACAGTACACACCGCAGCCAGTGTCGCCTGTTCTCGTCTGGCACTGCATCTCCTGCCTCCACCCACCAGGCAGGGTAACCAGAGCAGCACAGGGACAGTGCCCTGGACCCACTACAACCTCCAGCAACGAAACCCTGGCCCCCCAACTCTTTTACTGCCCTCCGCAGGAGGGGAGCTTGACTCTGGCATAGTCACCAGGCTCGGCTCAGACCCTGGCAGTGACAGGTGCCTGGGACGGATCTGGCAGCTCTGGAATGCCCCTTACTGGGACCTGTGGGTTACAAAGCAGGATTTCAGCCCCCATTTTACACGTGGGCGGCTGAGGCTCATACTGGTTAATTGAATATGCCAAGGTCACACAGTGAGTCAGTGACCCTGGAGTCTGGGCTCCGAGGCCCATCCTAACCATTAGAGACACAGCTTCCCACTATGAGAAATATGGTGTCATAGCAGAGTCCAAATGGTCTCACAACATTGTACAGTGATCCCTGATCCCCACCCAGTCTGGGGAGCTCACAGGCGCATGGCATGTGCACGGAACATATGGTCCCTCCTGGCAAAGAGGTCGGTGCTTTCTCAGCACAAATTCTGTACGTCAGATGGGGACCTGGGACCATCCTTCCCACTGAGCTGCCAAGCTCACTCTACTGATAATTCCATCAACATGTTGGACCTGCCTCTCTACAGCTCTCTGATCCATGTCCCAGGATATGTGCGAGTGACAGAGAATTTCCCTTCCCTGCACTCTCCGCTGGCCTCTGCAGCCTCTGCCCAGTGCCAGCTGTAAAAGCCTTCCCAACTTATTTACATCTCCACACCATCCATATAAATAATGGCCATTATATGCACCTCTGCACAGAGAACATTCTGGAAACTTGCCCTTGACACTCTACAGACACAAGCGATATATTTTATCTGGGTGCCCAAGTTACACAGTGGATCCTCCTTCAAACCCTTAATTACCAAGTCTCATAACAAGGTTGCTCAGCAGAGCTGGTGAAAAACGATGACAGGTCTGCAAGCGAATTCTAGTGCGAAGTAAACAGTGACTTGGGTCACCATTCTTCAGCCAGATGAATTCTTAGCCAGAGCTTGTAGGCTGCAGTGCATGTTCTACTAGTGCTACTTGATCAAGTAACTGTGGGATTTGAAGGGGCAGGGTTAGTTCACTTATCCATGCTAGTGAGAGCAAATCACAGACACAGGAAGAAGCAGTAAAATCAGAGAAACATTATTTTAGAGGCTAAAATAATAAACTTTGTCGAAGAGGCGACTACTGTGTGTCCACGCACAAGCATTAAGGGACATCTCTACATATGTGCGGCTGGGTGCCCACATGCTATGCCCTCAGGTAGGATGCTCCCCGCTCCAGCTGTTCCCTCAAGCAAAGGGCATTGCACCCAGAGCAGCAGACCCGTTCCATGCCGGGTTCAAGGCAGCAGGTTAACATAAAGCTGCATTTCAGTGCAGCCAAGGACATGACCCTCGATGTTAGCTCCCAACCTCTCCTGAGAAAGGAGCAGGCCTAGAGGCCTGAAGTGGCATCAGAGGCTGGTCTCATTGGCTTTCTGGCACCAGCCCCTGTTCTCCAAACCAAACCAAACTGCCTGGGCTCTAGCCTCGAGGCCAAGCTGGCCCAGGGAGATGGGGGCAGAGCTCTGCAAGGTTTGTAACTAACGGTCACTTGCCTGGCACAGACTGAGGAGTCCTGCCCTGCAGTAACGACTGGCTTCTGCTCTTCACAGAAGAGCAGCACTTCCCACAGAGTGGCTTGCGTTGTTGCTTTCCGTATGGCCCAGCTCCCACAAACACTGAGCAATTCCATGCGGGTATAAACAGAGCCCTGACACAACCTTCGGGCAGGCTGCTCACTTGGCCCCAGCATGCTGCCATCATGCCGGTGCTGGCTGCAGATGCACAGCGAGAGTTTGGAAAGGGGGAGCTGCAGAGTGACAGGGGTGAGCCTTTTACGTATCTGCTGCAGCTAATCCCCTGTAAATCCAACTCCCGGGACAGCCTCCTCTCAAGCCAGGGCAGGCATCGACACAGCCCACAGCAGCTATGGGCTGAGACTGTTGGTCTCAACTGCTGAATGCAGCAGAATGGAACAGACTAACTCAGCTCGCTGCCTGCCCCCCTCTGCCCAGCTGACTGCTGTGCGACAGCGGGCACAGCCCACACCTCCTGCACTGTTCTTTTAGAGCTGCCTGCCAGGACAATGGATCAGCCCAGGTCTCTGATCTAGAACCCCACCCAAACAGAACATTTGCTACATGCTCCCAGCCCAGGGTCACCATGGGACCATGCAGGTGCAAGTGAGTCCTGCAGCAGCTCAACCAATGCCTCCCAAGAACTGCAGCAGGGTTTGCTAGGGCTTTGTCTCTGCTGAAGCCTGGCCTCCTGGCCTAGAGGCGCAGAACCTTTTAGCATGCTGGGTTCCCAGCCCTTCCACACTGCTCCTGCTGCCAGACGAGACACAGTCGAGTGATCCATGGACTGACGAGTGAGGAAGAATGAGTCACGCAGTGTGGGATCCCCGCATGAGAGGGCGTGCACTGGGAGTGCAAATACACTCTGCTCCCAAAGGAATCCCTACCCGTGGCCATCATTCCCCTCCTGGCACTGTCTGTGGGGTCACGGCATGCCTAGGAAGCCAAAGGGTGGAGGCCTGGTGGGGGCGACACACCCTGTCCCTACACTTGTACACAGAGCAGAGGGAGCTGAGGCTGTGGTGCCAATCCACAGGGCAGTCCAACCAGACCTTTCCATCTCCCCCAGCGGCAGTGCTCTGACTGCTCAGGGGCTGCCCTCACCTCACATAGCATACCCTGCCCACATCCCCTCCTCCAGCTCCCTGCCAGTCTGTCACTAAGGCCAATACGGGATCAATTCACTCTCCCTCTCGCGTCTGACTCTTAAGGAGATTTGATGAAAGAGACACTGGAAAGCTGCAAACTCCAACCTGTATCCCCACTCTGGAGCTCAGCTTCCCCTAGACCTGCACAGCCACCTACGAGAGCATCGCGGTAGCCGTGCCCCTGGAGCCCTGCCGGCCCCCACCCCTCAAACTGAGACTCACTGACAATTGAGAGTCCACCAGACAGAGCAGGAGACCTGCCCCACAAGCCCCTTTCCACTGCTGCTGGTGCATGTGCCATAGTACGTCCCTGGCCCTGACCAGTGGCAGGCTGATACACGCAGGAGCTGGAACATGCACAGGGGTCTTGCATGCTTTGCTGACACAGCCCAGCTCAGCCTGCCTGCCTGCCTATCCAGGCACGTCTATGCTCCCAGCACCATCATAGCCAGGTGCTGCATACAGCAATGGAAGAAGATCCTGCGGATGGCCTCAGTCAGGTCATGCTTTTGGGGGGTTGTATAGTACAGTGCTGTGCAAAAGGGTGCATCTTGGATTGCATGCTGACCCCAAGACGCAAGCTCACCCTGATCGCAGAGGGCAGTTTGTTTCAGAGCAGAGACGCCGAAGCATTCCCTGCTGTTCTGGTCATGCCTACCTCTCCTTGCTGAGCTCTGCCAATACAAACACACATCTGGCTCTGCTCATCTAGCTGAGGTACTTACATGGCCCTATGACCTAGTACGTGAGCACCTCACGATCCTACCGTACAGATTATGTAAGCAAGTACTGATATCCCCATTATGCAGATGGAAAACTGAGGCACGGACAAATTGATCTGCATAAGGTCTGTGGCAGAGCAGGGAATTAAACACATCTCTAAGCCCTGGGCTGGTGCCCTAAACACTGGACCATCCATCCTCATTTCCCACACTGGGTCTCCCATGAGCAGAAATGGCCAGTCCCATCACACAGTCTGGCGCTCTTTTGTGACGAGGAAAGAGGATGAACATGGGTAAGTTGTGATCTTCACACTCATTCCACCCCTCAGAGCTGGCTCTGAAGTAAATGCTACGAGGGCTAAAGGCCAGAACCCTCACCGTGCCCTTGCTCAAATGCTACTTTACTAATTTAACTAATTTCCCCCTTTAAACTCATCCTTAAAAATAGCTAGGGAGTGAAAATCCTCAGAAATCTGTGCCAAGAACAATTCCCTTTAAGGGTCATTGCTTCATTATATTCTTCTTGCGCCTCTCAAAATCAGCACCTAATTTCAATAAATAAAGCAGCTCCACACGTCTGCTTAGAATAAAAGTTCCTAGTGGTGTTGCCAAGGTTTTAAGACTAAACAACATCTCTTGTGGCTTTAAGAATTTCCACATCTTGCCCTTCCAGCTAAGGGCAGGAGTCATTGCACAAATGAGGAGCAAGCTCAAGCAACAACAGATCCTACTGCCCCTCAGAAAACCCGGGTGTTAATTGCCAGGGAATGTCCTGAGCAGTGAACTGTTCTGTCACCTTCAGGGAGAACGGCACCCCAGAAATCACCCGAGAAGCAAGGCAATTTAGGATGGAGGGTCAGCAAATGGAGCACTCGGCTCCAGTGCTTCTGCCCAACACCACGTCTGTAGCAAACAGTTAGCTGTTCCAGTGAAGAAGCATTCACCAGAGCTTCCTCAAATGCATTTATAACAATCTGCCTCACTTACCTGGAATAAAAAACATCCCCGGGAAATAGCCAATGTCTGAACAGCCAGCAGAAATTTTAGCTGCCTGTAGATTCAGTCCAGAGGGTGAGCAGAACATTCCCAGAGCAAGCTCCTGAACCAACAGAGCTGGCTGATCAGTGAGAGATAAGATGCCCTAAATCCACTCGAGCTTTTACATTAATGATCAATTAGATTAAGAGGCGAGATCTTCACTAGTACTATTTTTATGTCTGGGCATGTGGAGATAGACATATTGACTGGGCCAGGCACTGTCCCACACCCACTTAGATGCAGGATCACATGTTCCAAAAGCTGATGATGAGAACAAGTTGGTATTTAAATGTGTAGCACGAACACCCACTAGAGAGAGACTCCCCCCCCCCCCGTAGCACAGTGACTCACAGTCAAGGAAACATGGCTTTCCTTCTCCCAGCCTTAAAACTTTTACCATTAGCAGAATAAGCCACATGAAGAATACAGAGCTGCAAAATCACAAACCCTCTTGTTCTACATGCTCTGTATCAAACACACCCCGCTAGCTGTGAACCTAGGTCCCAGCCCTTTCATGGGACTTGGGAAATGCTCATGGAGTGGTGATGGTTACGCATATAAGACACATCAGGATAAGGTTAAATGAAGAAGACACTTCGAGGCAGGTAGCACCAGCTGCTACACACACACCCTCAGCTCTGCGCTGCACAAAGGCAAGAGCATTTGCTTTTACAAATGATTCCTGGACAACTCTAGGAAAGGTTCTGAACTGTAAACTTCCAGGAAACCATTCAGAGACGTGCGGCCATACAACTCCCCTGGCCAACAGCCTATCAGGGACGTGCCTCTCAGAGATGGCTCCGAGGCATCGGGAGATCTAGAGAGGTTAAAGCCCTTTTCGCTCAGTTTGTCTGTGTTCTTCTCAGATTTGGACTGAAAATTCCTCGAGACTTTCTTGGCTGCCTTATGGAAGTGTTCCAGGCCCCTGAGATATGGTCACCATGGTGAAGTGGGTGGCTGGGATGTTGGTAATGGGCTTGGGAGCTCTTCACTCCTCGCTCACCACATGTTCCTGAAGATACTTGCTGGTGACTGGGGAATACGTGAAAATGGCATTATTAGGTCTCACCACTGTTTGGGCAAAGATCACTGGCACAGTCAGAAAGAAGTTAAAATGTCACTCCCCAGCAGTGCAGCTTGCCACACTAAGCCCAAGAACTGAACACAAATGGCAGCACCAAGCCTCAGCACACCATACAGCAGAGAGCTGCAGCTTACGGAGACCCCTGCCCCACCAGCAGTTCTCTCCCATGCTCACAGAGTGGCACGCTACCACCCTGGCAGAGCCTGATAGCCCTGTGTGCACATGCGGCCTCTGCAGCCCCTGGCCCCATTTGCATACAGGTGCTAGAGCATATTTCAAGCTGTGATGTCAGATTGGGGGCTGCATTTCCACTAACTCCAGATGAGTCCCACTGACAGTGACTGTAATGTTCCTGTGAATGGGCGTCAGCTGGCAGCAGCACACAACAGGTGGTGGGACGCTGTGTGCCTTGTACCCCGTTTTTAGTGTGCCAGGGGCACCACCCGCACAGAGATCCCTCCTTTGCAGGCTGTGTCAACTTGCAAACTAATTCCTTTCCTGCAACTAAACAGGATGAGCAGGCTCAGTTCAATTAGCCTGAATTATATCAGATCAGGAACAGCTGCGATGGTTAAATCCCAGCTGGACTCTCCTTGGGCAGTTTGCTCTAGCGGGCTGGAAATCAGTGCAGAGCAAGCACAGCCCTCCATTCCCCCCAACAGGGGCTACTGCACAGGCATCCCCAGTGGGCTCTAGCGTGACAGCATTAGCAGAGAACTCACACAGCTGCCTCGAGAACTGAGCGCCTCCCTCCCAGCCAGGCTCTGGATCGGATCAGGGGTGCAGCTTCCTGCAGAGAGCATGGTCTGATCTCACAGACATGTACTGTGGCTTTAATTACTGCCCTTTCCTTTGCTCTTTGGTTAGAACCTGCCCCCTGTGCTAAACAGACAGTCTGTGGATAAACCGAGATTTCCTGTGCATGCTTGAAAGGAGCGTTAGCTCATGTTCAGTCTCTTCTGCAGCGCTGATGTAAGTGCAGAGCAGAAGCAGCCTTCTGTGAAAGCTCCACCTAGCCCCGAGCACCCTGGCTCTCACAATAAGCCTATTGTGTAGGGTAGGCTGTGACCTAGGGCTCTGTTCCCCGTATGGGAGGCTAGGCAAAGAGCTCAGCACACCTGGAGGTTTCCCAGGCACCCCTATGGGAACTTGGGAACAAGCTCAATTCTTTGCTGATTTCCGCAACAGACCCAGAGTTGCAGACCCGTGTGCCATATTCACAACCCAGCGGGAGCCCAGGAAACTAAGGAATGGGAAAAATCACCATCACTCTGCTGTTTAAAGTAGCTTAAAAAGAGGCCTCACTTGCATGCTCCTTGCTCACCCAACTAAGACAAAGAACCACAGTCCAATCACCCCCCGCCTCCCCGGAAGCCAGGAAACTCCTGGTGCTGACAGCAGACACAACCCTGCCCAGCCCCTAATGCTGCCCACCAACCCCCTCAGTGTGGGGGCGAGGAGACCTGCACTCACCAGAGCAGGACACTCATTTCCTGACCCCCAGGCTTCCTTTCACATCCATTTCCACTGCATGCCACCAGGCTGGCCTTTTCCAGAGCTGCTGGAATGTCTTACTGCCAAGCCGAAGGAAATCACAGCCTCTGGTACCAGCGGTTAACCCAAACCAGCCCATCTGCCCTGGAAACCGTATCTAGGAAGGGACAAATTTGCCCCAGGTCTTTGAATTCTGCCACTGGCAGCTGCCCTTCACTCCCCACTTGGAAAGTGTGAGAGGCCCAGAGCTGTGGGACTGGAGGGGAGGCAGCTCTCCATACTCAGAGCACTGCTCACTGCTCTCCCACCTCGGGTTAGTGCAGGAGGAAGGAATTACAAACAGCCAAGGCAGAGCGCACAGGCCTTCCATCAAGGGACATTCCTCAGCGCAGAAGGGCAGCCTGGTCAGTCACTCAGAGATGGAGCTTTCCTGGCCTCAGGATGACAAGGAGACAGACAGACCCCATGCAGCAGTTGAAACAGCCACCACTGTGTTTCAGGGAGGAGAGTAGTTGCTGGAGAGTCACCCAAGGCAGGCCACAGTCCCTCCATGCTCCACCTCCAATGTCTGACTATTGGATTCTCCCATCCTGGTGCAACATCTGCAGCTAAAAATGACATGAGCTGGGCTCTCAGCTCACAAGGGGTTGATTTTGTACAGCATTCAGCAGCATTCGAAGGCGCTTGGCGGGAGATTTATATGGGAGCTGCTGACACTGAACTGGATCTGTGACCCCAGATGGCTTTCGGGTCCCACTGAGTCCAGGCTACTCAAAGCTCCCGGAAGACGGAGTGTCAGAGAGCTGGAAGGCCAGCAGCTGACTGTGTCATGCTCCTCGCTGACAGGTACAATGAGCAGCTTGGCTGAAGTTCCCTGGCTGGAAAACCATTGATTTCCAAGATAACGTAACCAGCAGTCTGTGGTCACGCCGCAACATCAGATCCCCCGCCAACGAGAGGCTTTATGTTTTCAACTAAATGACTAACACGTAAAGAGCTGGCTGCTAACTTTTAAATGGCCTATGGCCAGTCAGCTTTACTGATCAATTTTATTGGCATATTGAGCTTAAAAGATCCAAAATGAAACAGCAGGCACTGATTTCTGCCCCTCTTTGTGGAGAGAAGAGACAGACAGACAAGACACAGCCTATGATACACTGGAGATAGCACTATGGACCAAACAGACTTTAAAAATGCCCCCCCTTATTTGCAAAAGTAAACCCATGAGTTGGAAAATACACATTCTCTCTGGAAGAGCTGAATGCACAGCAGGTGCCTGACCAAGATGGCCACTGCCAGGTAGCAGGTATATCAGTGCAGCAGGTATTTTCAGACATAAGAACATGTGCCTGTTGCCAAAGGCCCTCTAGACCCATATGCAACAATTAAAACCAGGTAGCCATGGTGTTATCACTAGCACCAGCAGCTGTCTGCGTACGCAAGGGCGTGCACAAGGGGGGGGGGGGGGTTAAGCAGAGGCATGGCACCCCCAGTAATCGTCGGGAGCATGGAATTCCTCCAGCCCCAGGGCCGGGGGGAAGGTGAAAGGAAGAATGCTTCCTGGGGCTGGGGCAAGTTCCACAAGTACTAGCCCAAGGCACGGGACACGCTGCCATGCATCCATTATAGCAAACAAACAGAACCTTCCATCAAAATGCCTTGGGCACTTTATGACGACCATCTGCTTAGATAGCCTCTTGCCCAAGGAGCTCATCTCACCTCAGTGGCCTGTCCCAACAGAAAAGAGATGGATGAAAAAAAATGGGAAAAACATTGCGAAAAAAAATCCAAGTAGTTTCTGTTTTGCAGGGTTCAAAGTGGACTCATTTTCTATTTTCAACAACATTTTTCACAATACTTTAAAATTAAAAAACTTTCAATAAATTCAGTTAAATTACGGTTTCAGAAAGTGAAACATATAAACCATGACTTGAATAAAACCGTTGATAAAAAGTGTAGAAAATTGTATGAAAAACTGTTCAATAATGTTGACAATTTTTTGTGCTAAGTTTTGCTTTAGAAAAGAACCCACCTTTTGACAACAAAAAAAAAGTGTGAGAAAAATGTCAGTCAACTCCACAAACATATTTTAACCCTGGATGTGCATTCCCTCTCTCACACACGCATGCACGCACACGACTCATACTGCGCTTGTGCCCCATAGATCTCATAGCAGGTCAAGGGTGAGGAAAGTTGGTATCACTATCAGCATTTCACAGACTGGGAAAGTGATTTGCCCATGGTCACACAACAAGTTCATAGCCGAGCCAGGATCCTATCTAGGGACTTCAGACCCTCTGCCAAGTCGTCTGCACTGCCTCTCTGTTTCAGTATGATTGCTAACCCCAGAGTGGATTCACTGCTGAAGGCAAATTGGAGAGCACATACAAAAAAGGTCCACCATTCCCTGCTAACATGCGCGCACTGTGTGAGTGGCCCGCACCAGCACACTACACCAGCCTTAGGGTTTGATGCAGTTTCTCTCCCATTGCACTAGAGGCCCCAGGAGCAGAGACCGAGTCCAGCTGTTGCCAGACACTCAGACTGCGCTGAGCCACCCCTGAAGCCAGCAGTGTGACCCCAGGGTACTTGTCTCATGCACCCTCCCCACCCCACTCCCCCACATACTCTGCCACGGCAGTCACATGAGTCAGCATCAGACGGCTGCGGGGAGACGTGGGTCTCAGCAGGGAAGCACAGCAGTTACCCTGCACTACCGGATTTCCCACTTTCTCCAGGATCCCTGGCTGTGCAATCAGACCCAGCTACTCACATGGGGTCAAACAGCACAGCAATGATTTTAGAGAACACACCGTAAAAGCGAAAGCAAAAGGAAAATGACAGCTGACCCCAGTGCAAATGTTCTCTGTGCCCCTCCAGCTATATCCAGAGAGGATTCTTGGACAAGGAGCTAAAGAAACTCAATAGCCCATTTTAAATGCCTAATTTGCCAGCTGCCAGTACCCAGTTTCTATGGCTGTCTGGAAATGCAATTCTGCTGGCAATGGCCATAAGTAAGAACGTAATGAGACACACGTGAAACACACTGAAGCCTTGGTCTGCAAGGCAGGGGAGAGGATGTGGGAAAGGAAAGACCCTCCAGCTGGGCACTGGCTTCTCTTTCCTCCCCATGGCAATCCTTTTATAAGTGATGTCTCTCCAGCCTCCTCCTAGCACTCACTGGATCTAGAGACAGACACTTCCCTCACTCACGCTGCCAAGAACGCTTAAGCTCTGTAAGAACCCATTGAATGATCTGGCAGCCCTAAATCTCCGTGGAGAAACCTCTTCCTGATAAGATGGCTCAGCTCTGCTGGCTCCTTGGACCCACTCAGCCAGCTGGAATGGGCTGTGTCGTCACCGTCTGGGAATAGTAACGCTGGCTGCATGTGTAGCTCAACCCAAATGCTCATATGGCCTGGGACTCCACCCTCAGCTCACCTCACCTAGGAGAGGCAGGAACAGCCTTCGTGCTGGGGATGAGAGATGAATCGAGATGGCCATCTGTGTGGCTAGCACCCATGTTGAGAGTTACAGAGCATCAAGGCAGCTCTGAGATAGAAATGTTCCCTGCCTCCCAAAGAAACACCCTGAATCTGCAGTAAACACGCACATGCATGCACAGCCCAACCAAGAAAAAAGAAAGCAGTGCAGGGAAGCGTGGTACCTTGAGTGCTCTCCTTTTGTCAATGCAGTCGGGGTTTTGGCAGTGCAGAACCTTTTCCTCTGTTAGAGTCTGATCATCTGGAGAAGAAAAAGGATAAAATGAATCATCACAGAGTGGGGCTGAAGGGGCAGCCAATGGGCAGTGGTGGGCAAACACTTCCGGCCAACACTCAGTCACTCCCAATCTGGAGTAGAGCTGGCGACCTTCCAGGTCACCACCCCTGGAGCCAGCCAGCTCCAAGGGTCATACTGCTGTGTGCCTGCTTGGCTACCTTGGGACAGCAGCATCTTTAAGACAGAATAAAATTCAAAGCAGAACAAGCGCTGCTCATAGGTGGACAGTAGCTTTCTGAGGGAGGGCGGCTGTCCTGTGAAACCCAGCTCCCGTCGCTCTGTGCTGTAACTACCAGCCTCAAGAAATGCAGGGCGCCTGAATGGCCCATCTACACTGGGCAGAATGGATTTAAAAAAGGCAGAGGTCAGAACACAGTTTGCAAACTAGTTCCAGTGGAGTCCAGCTCCGTTCACTTTGGCCAAAGCCAGGAACCTACCACCATGACACTGGGTGCGTCCACACTGGGGTGGAATTGGGTGTGGAAGGGGTTTAGACAATGGAGTTTAAGCCCAGCGTGGGAAGAGTCTTTGCTTCTCCCTTCCCCCCAATTCTGAGCAGTGACCCATGAGTGGAAACCAACAGGGAATGTCAGAAAAGTGGAGCAGCAGCAGCAGCAGCAAACCTGACTGAAGCGGCTGATTGTAACGACATAACACACACACTTACATGCTTTCCGAAGGGTCCAAGGATGGAGGCCCCCAAAATCAAGGGCACGTTAAAAAGTTTAGGCTTTACAGTTTATTTTCAAGAGGGCAGGGGGCAGATAAAGGAGGGAGGAGAAAAGGAACTAGACAGACGGGGACCTGCTGCTCCTTACCACCAGCAGTTTGCAAAGCGCTTTAGGACAGACAGGGCGGGAGCAATGGAGTGCAACTTCCCAACCTACTAAGTGACTCCGGAGACCCTGCAGAAACTGAAAACAACTTGGCCAACTGCTCCTGTATTCAGAGATTACTGTATAACTTTGAGCTGCCTTTAGCGACTGAGCTGGGCCAGAAAGTCTCCCCAAACCACAAGTGATCTCCAAACCTGGGCTGTTGTAACTTTCACGGCTAGATTGTGCTAGTGGGGCTGAGCTGACTCCCAGCAGAGAGCTGACAGGACGGGAGATTGAGCACACGGTTCTCAGCTAATTCAGAACAATTGCAATCTGTGCCTTCCCAGACCTTCATCTCTCTCAGTCACTGTAGCACAGGGTACTTTCATGCTACCCATTACCCAGACATGAGCCCAGATTGCAGCTCCTGGACCTGCAGTCCAAAAGACAGCTGTTGTAAGTGTGGTAACGGGGAGAAAACAGTCATCCCCAAATCCATAGGGCACAGATGAGTCCATCTTTTGTATGGAGCCTCCAAGTTTGAGAACATGCAGAAAACTGAAACCAAATGAGCAAAGCTGATCACCATGGTGATGGGCTGACATGCTGCTCCTGGAGGTCAGACCCATCTGAGGCACTCTTTGGTACTGGAGCGTGTTCTAGCTTATAAACCCAGAATTCATTGCTCACTGACTTCAGAGACTTTTACTCGCTAAAGTGCTAAGCCCCTGATTATACAGAGACCAGATACCGTAAACAAAGAGCATTTAAAAGGCCATTATCCTCCACTCTGACAGGTGGCTGGATCCACAGACAGTGGCAGGCCCAACAAGCCGATTCCATCTGCTGATGCTCTGTGAGGGCTGACACTCCACAGCTCCTCTCCATTATAATTCTGAAGGTAGCCAAATGGGCTCCCGTTTAAGGCATGAGATGAAGCATTGCCTGCCATCTCCAGGTTTAGTGCTCTGCCCACCCACTCCCCAGTGCAAGGCCAGGCTCAGAGCACTCTCCATCGCATCGCACCACCTCACTCCTTTTTCTCCCCAGCCAGCAGCTTTTCAGCCAGCTTTTCCAGTTTGGAATTACAGTTACTGGCTGAGGTTGGGGGCTCAGGAGCAGCGTTTGCCCTGTTGCCAGTGAAGCAAGGGTTCTGTGCAACAACTTAAAGAAGGGTGAAGAGGGTTCCATGCTTTGGTCGTCAGGAAAGCCCCTGATTCGGCTGATTGTCTCTTTCTGCACCTTGTCACCCGTCTCCATGCAGTCGGCTCACCTGTAACTGGGGTTTGTGTGCTGTCCTCTGCCACAGTTCACCTAGTCCTTCTGATCTGCCACCCTCCCTGATTTCAGACACAGCTGCCCTCTCACTCAGGTTTGCTACAGAGCCAGTCAGGTGCTGCATCCCTGCTATCTCCCTCAAGTGGTTCTGCCAGAGAATGGTTTCTGAGCACTGGGGTGGGCAGAGACCTCATCCTTACTGTGCTCTGGTTCATTTAAATGTGAATCTCTGCTCTTCCCTGCCAGCAGCAGAGCCCCCTGTATGGATCTGACCCTGCTGAAGGGTGCACAGGAGCAGTGAGATCCCCAGGTCAGATGCCTTAGAAACACCAGAGACAGATCTCTGGCCCTGCAAGGCCAGTTGGTAGCCAGGATGGGGCTTGCACAACCAGGTGCTCCAGCTCCACACCTTCCTCCAGCTAGCCATCCCCTTCTCCTCACTGCATACAGGGGGGCTCCAATGCAGGGAGAGGCCGGCACTGGGGGGTGGGGGGGGGGGCAGCAGCAGCCAGGGAGCTCCTCACAGCTGCCGACTGGCCAGGACTAAGGGTCGAGGGCACATGCTAAAAGGCTTCATGGACCTCAAAAGGCCACTCTTGCCAATGACACATGCTAGGGCCATCAGCTCCCAGGAGTCTGGGGAGCCCGTGACTTTGTACACAACCCTCACCAAGCGCACAGACAGGCTAACAAGAAGGCACTCGCCCCTCCATGTTGAAAGGTAGGCGCTGCGCCAAGAGCAGTAGCGGTGGGTGCTGGGCCACTTACAGCCCCTGTTCAGTGGTTAATGACGCTGCCACTGCCAAGAGCAGGGCACCCCACTGATGTGTCCGTCAGAATTCAGAGTACGCTACTGTAACCAGCTCCAAGAACGCAAGCAGTCATCTCTGCAATGACACTGCCTGCCCCAGGCCCAGCAGCACAGAGCTCAGCCCAGTTCTGGGGGCTCTCACACATCACAGCACCCTGGTACCGAGCAAAGAGGTTTCCGAACACGAACACGAACACACACACACACACACACACACACACACACACACACACACAATCACCTCCTAGCTAGCAGCCTTCACCGCTGGAAACTGCCCAGGGTAGCGATGTGTCTTGGATTATACGGGATCGGTCTCCTGGGTGACAGACATGCTGGGCATTTACGACAGTCAGACATTTTCAAGTAACGAAGGTTTTTTATAGCTCTTCTACAGACATGTATAGTCTGGGACTGAAACCCAGGAGTCTGACCTAGCTAGTACCCAGCTCATCCTTCAGACACTAGCTTAGAGAACAAACACACTCTGCTTCTATGCATAATGCATCTTTACATATAAATCAGAAAGGGATAAAAACCCAAGTGTAGGGTCCAGGGAAGGGCCCCCAGCTATGTTCTCTTATGCCATCTAGGCAGCTCGTGCTAAAACAAAGCCCTGCTGCTGTAATGCCCCTGGACCCCAGTCAGAGAAACCTGCAGGAAAGTACAGCCAGTCAGTCATTTTGGTTACTCACCTAGCCAAAAAGAAAACAGAAGCCCTCCTTTCACAAGCCTTTTCCAGGAGGGGCGCTAAGGCTCCAGGAAGCTGCCGCTCTCCTGAGATGCTCCCCAGTAGCACTGAGGTCATTTGGGGGATCTTTAGAAGGCAGTAGACACACACACACTTTTTTCAGTGCCGTTTCGGGACTCAGTTCTGTGCACTGAGTTTTTCTAATTGCTGTCCCTTTCCTGCGGAGCCTCTCTCAGGGGAAGCTTCGCAGGGAATACTTCAGTAGCAGCTTCTTACTCATTTTGGTTTACAGTTTTGTATTATTACACGAGAGTAACGTGACAGTTGCAGCAAAGTGACGAAAAGCCAGTCAGCCCCAGCAGCGATTGCAGATCCCGTCTCCTCCTCAGGAGCAGAGCTTCCACTAGTCTGTCTCCAGCCCTGAGTAAGAGCCCAGCACTCACCCATTAACGAAAGAAACCACAGGAACAGGGTCTTTTTTTCTGCTTTCTTTGACCCACTGCACTGAGCAGGAGCCGCGAAGAAGCAGGAGGAGAGTTTCCAAGGCGAGCCTGTCAGGAAGGAGGAAGCAGAGCTGGGAGATGCAGACACAACAGTGCAGTGAGGAAATGTGTTTATCGCAGACTGCGCCTGGGAACACAATAACTGAGCAGCAGGAACTGAGCCACTGCTCCCTGTGAGCCACTCTCGTGGATGACAACCTGAGGAGGAAGGCAGCACAGGGAGGCTGTGACCTCCAAAGAGACAGCACACTCAGGCAGCCCCAGAAGCAGCCCCAGAAGCATGTGTGTATGAGAGAGAGAGAGAACAAGCTGAGAGGCAGAAGAATGGCCAGTCTTTACTATTTATTAAACAACGATGTGTTACGTTAACAACCAGCCTCATGATCACAAGCCAAAAATAAAGACAGTGCCTGCCCCAAGGAGCTTACAGTCCAAGGCTCCGACCCTACCAACACTTCCACATGGGAGAACGTTTGCGCACACAACAGCCCCGCAACGCACAGAAGACAGGCTTAGAGGAGACAAGCCTTGCTGGCAGAGTCAGTGGGGCTGGGGCAGGCGGTCAATCCAGGGGTCTGGAGAATATGAACGGGAAACCCTTATTTATGCGCACACAGAGATGGGCGCCAGAAAATAATATCTGTGTTTTATAATCCCCCCAGAAACAATGCTGGGAGCTCGCCTCCCACAGCAGCCTCATCTCCGGGGACCGGCCCTTGGAAGCGATGGGAGTCACAGGAGAGCCAGGAAACACAGCTCAGGGCTGGGGCAGGACACTGGGCTTTTCTCTAGCAGCAGCAAAATACTGAGGAACATTCCTCCAAGAGGAACAAGGCAGCTAAGGGGAAATCCAGCAGTCCCCAGTCAGCAGTTAGAAGCCAATATAGCTGGCGACAGCAGGGCTCACCCGCCCTGGGCCCATAGCAAACTTGAGCATGAAGCTAGACAGTGACCTGCATTAAAACCTGCTTCCAGGGAACCAGCATCACAGGGGGGCAGGGCCAGATCTCTTGCACAGTCCCAGCGTTAGGCTCAGGTGAGCTGCTCCCACTTATTGGGCTGGCACCAACCAACTACGTACTGCATCACTAACGCAGGAAGCTTCTCTTCAGAGAGCATAGATCTTCCTGCGGGAGCTGCAGGATTCCCATGGAATGGGTGGAGGCAACGGGTCCAGACAACAGGATGGCAGCCTGCTGATGCCAGGCCTGCCAAGAGCTATGCAGTCACTGCTCAGCTCCCTCAAGCTCCCCAGCCAGCTGGCATCACTGTTGTACATGCCAAGAACCAGACCAGAGGCCCTCTCCACCAGTCAGCACCAGTCACGGGCCATCAGAGCAGCAGCATATTTTCTGGGCTGGTGTTTGCCACCTGCTTCAGAGCAGCAGCCAGCCAAGCCCCCCAGCTGTTCTCTCACCAGTGAGACAGGGACTCATACCCCTCAGGCTTCACAAACCCCAGGCACCAACCACAAGGGGGTCCCCTGCGGGAGACAGGAAGATCATTGCACTGCAAATCCCAGATCAGCTCCTCACTGTGAGCCGCCTTCTACAAGGATTCCACTTCCACACTTCACCCGGGGGCCTGAGCACCAGCTGCCCCTAACGCACAGCCTAACGCCCCTGGGATGCCACACCTACAGCCCTCACCACTCTACCCTGCACACACACAGTGGAAGCTGTCCCTTGGTTTCATCCTGCCATTTATCCCCAAGCAAACTGAAAGCTTAATACATGGCTGCTTGGCTCCATTGGGTCACAGCCTGCATGCATGTTCCTCAACAGAGGCTGTGCAGCAAATGGTTAGAGCAAAGGGCTGGTTTCCACCTTACCTTCCCTGGCTTCTGCCCACACTGTGCCTGGCTCTAGCTAGCATCATCAGCATCACTCACTCAGCTTCACCTTTATAAAGGCTCAAGCGCTCTCAGTCCCAAGTCCGGCCTGAGCATGGTTCCCGCTGCAGAGCTCCCAGGGGGCTAGTTGGGCTGTGTCATGCTCAGCACTGCACAGAGCACTGGATTTCAGACAGCCCAGTGCGTGGCGCTGAGAGCACAGCTACCAGTGCTAGTCTCATGGACAAAAGAGCCGGCTCACAGACACCTGATGCCTTCACTTCTCCGTCACAGCACATGTGGGAAAACTAAGCATCGGCCAAGCTCCCAGATTCAGGCTCCGGGGAATGCTATCACAGAACCACATGGACACAAGCCCCACATCCTGCTCTGGAAAGCCATGTCCCCCTCACGCTGCTGCCCTGTGAGTGAGCTGCACAGAGCTCTTGTGTTTACCTGCCCCAGGATGAGGATGAGGTAGGGAGAGAGATGGTGAAATCACTCTATTCTGTGTGTCAGCCTTTGGCTCAGACACCTGGGGCAGGACAGAAGCCTGGTCACTGGGACTGTTAAACTACCCTGGGCAAAGCACTAGGAAATGTCCCCTTGGCTGGTGGGAAATGGACTAACTGGGCCCTTCCCATCCCTGACATCTCTGGTTCTCTGCAGAGGAATTGTGTGTGAATGCACTAGGATCGTGCTGTCTCAGACCTGCACCTAGCAGCCAAACTCCACTGCGAGGCCCTGCGGATTGACTCTGCTGCCTCTGCACTAAGTGAGCAGAGAGAGCTACCCCAGGAGCACACGGGTGTGTTTGAGAGCAGCATGGAGCCTCAGCTGGACTTGTGTGTCTCATTCTTTCCTAGAAGAGCCTAGCGCCTTCTGTTTCTCATCTGGTGCTTGGGGGAGATCACAGAGTTACAGGCAGCAGGGACCTTGGTGCAGACAGAATTACCCCAAAGGGTGAATGAAATGCTGGAGGTTGTGACAGTGTCAGTCTGGGTGACACATGGTTTTGGATGCAGCTCCCCCTCCTTGTCCAGCATTGACTGGGGAAGGCAGCAAGAAGCCAGGAGCCTTCAGACAGGAATGTTATTTAAAAAAGTGGGCTGTGCTGCTGCTGCTGTGAGAGCATGCTCACCTCCAGACCTCTTGGAGTATTCTGACCTCCCCTCAGCAACAAGGAGCCACACTGCCCTGGCTACACAGCTGCTGCGCTTCCCTGGGACTCCAGCGCCACTGACACTCATCTGTGGTACAACTCAGCTTTCCAAGTTGTGCAGTGAGTGGCTCCTGGGCACTGGATGCTCCAGGCGTGGGCTCATTTAGTCTCGTTTTATATTTCAGGGTCCCCTGTCAGTGCATGACTTCAGTTGAGAGTTTCTGCAAAAATATGGCTCTGCTTAAAGAGGTGACTGCCAGTGGCTCTTCGCTGGTTAATTTGATCTGGGTTTGTATCTTCCAGAGACCACTAGCTTCCTGGGACAATCTGCCTGTATGTCCAGGCTCAGTTTGGCTGAGAGAAAGATCAGACACTCCTTTGAAAGCACATTACACAGAATAGAGAAAAAGAGGGACCATTTACTCCCAAGGGAGCGGTAGGGCCTCCATCTACATGCAATTTATCCTGTTTTCTGAGAGTTTCACACATACACACGTGCATGGATAATCGTCATAAAAACAAGCAACATGGAAACAGTAGAAAGGAACTCTCTGAAATGAAAAGAATTGCAGCAAAGGAGACGGGAAAGGAAAGGAAACAACTGTCTGGAATCTGGTATATCTGTTATAGAGTCCTAGAACCATAATGGGGACTCATACAGCTCTTCCTCCTAAGTATCAATTCTGAAAACTCCTCCCAGGTCTCCTAGACCTTTGTCAACTCATCAGCCCACCAGTGTCCCACCACCTCAAAAGCAGCAAGATTTCCTGTGCACTGAAACTAAGTTTTGAATATCAGTTGGTTCAGACTCTGCAATTTACAGTACAGACTAATAACCAGAGTGACTGGAATTGAAATTCAAGCTGTATTTCCATTAATCCTTTAGAAAGCCAATCTGTCAATTCTGCAGCCTCTAAGGATTAATTTGGCTGGCAGTCTGGGAAAAGCCAATGATTTAAAGGTTAAGACAGACGTCTACAAGTAAGGTTTTACTATGGAAAAGTTAGTTTAGGTTTAAGAATTCTAATAAGGATTTATCAAATGCTGATGTTGTATTATCCAACGCAGGAAGCCAGTCCCAGAACAATAACATGAAATCAAAGGAAATTCACCTCTAGAGATAATTCCACAAGGTCTCTCTTCAATTGTGGAACTAGAAGAGTGGCACTAAAGAACACTGAGTGTCTTCTGGGTGAATCTCCCTAGAGAATGATACCAGGCCACACAGAATAATAGAATATTAGAGTTGGAAGGGACCTCAGGAGGTCATGTACTCCAGCCCCCTGCTCAAAGCAGGACTAACCTCAGCTAAATTATCCCAGCCAGGTACCTAGCCAGGTACCTAGCCATTAGCTCCCCTTTCCTCTCCCACCCCTAGACCCTGCTAGCAAGCCAAATGCTGCAGCATCTAAATAAGTTTTTTCTCTTAAGTTGATTGTGGAGGATATATCTGATTGCTGGCTGCAAAACTGTTTTTCAAATATTTTGAAGTAAAAGGCCACGACGAGCAAAACAGAGAAGTCCTTCCCAACTGCAAGTGGGGAACTGCTGGCATGGAACTTGAAGAGCTATTTTCCATCCTAGTGCAGTGAGGATGAGCGTGAAGGGCTGCTGTTTGTACAGGTGACAGCATTTGCTGCTGCTGCTGCTTTCAGAGAAGGTCGCCTGGGTTTATATTTAGCACCTAACCAAGTGAATTACAGCTTCTCTGTTCCTGCCAACATCATCACAGGTTACACAGAGCTTGACAGTGTCTTGGATTTCCCTTTGACCTGCCGCTTTGGGCACTGCCAGCAAATGACTCACAGCTGGAGTTCCAAAAACAACCAATAATCTCAAGCCCAGAAATGGGCCAAGCCGCAAACGTTCCCTAATATGGAGATTTTATCAATGGGCTGCAGAGCAGAGAATCCAAATGTACCCAAAGGAGCCCAGCGAGACCGAGACACAGACATTCTTATTGCAAAGGAGGCAGACGGACCAAGCAAGAATAGGATGTGGCCAGTCCGATGTGGTCAAATGTGGCACAGGCTGCAATCTGAAAGTGCTAGCATTCTTGCCAAATTCCAGCTCACGTGATTACATCCTGTTGACCTAAATTCCCTTTGCACGTCACTGAATACAGGGTTCTTCACTTCCTGTCACAAACTATCACAGTGATGGTGTGCACCGTCAAACAGTTGCTGTGTTCCGCCACAGAGGTGACTGCAATTTAGTGGTATATCCCTTACCTACTTTGCAAGGGCGTTGGGAGGCTCAGTTCAACAGCTTTTGTAAAGTGCTTTGAGATCCTCAGGTGAAAAGAACTAAAGACAAAGACTTATCCATGAAGCTGTCTAACAGCAACAAGCTGGCTCTACACAAAGGGGAGCATGCCTCTATGGGTCTTCTCTGTCCCCTGCTCCAGGCTTTGACATGCGCACCCCCATACCATAACTCTGCCCTTCAAAGGACGAAATGCTACTTCCAAAGATCCCAATCAGTCTGGGTTAACCTCACTCGCCGTGTTTCACTTGGGAAATGATGGGGAAGAATGGACATGACAATGGGCCTCTCTAACCAAACCCTTGGTGAGCACATTCCACAACCAGAAGCTTTGCTCCAATTCATCATCTCATGTGACCCCTGCCGCTCCTACAGCTGAAAGTGCAGCAGACTCATTTAACCACCTCAATGAACGACTCCACTGTCTCCTGGCAAAGGGCTGCTGGAACCACCGAGGCACATGTCGTCATTCCCAGCCACGGCCAGAGCAGCCAATCCAATCCCTACAGCTGTCCCTGCCCGAGATCCCTGACAGCTGGACTCCAAGAGAGACAGGGTGATAGAGTCAAAGCTACTGATGGGTTTCAGTTACCATGGAGACAGTCCAGCCTGTGAGTAGGAAAGGCAACGTGAAGACAAGGGAGCTGAGACAGACGAGGCAGAACAACAGAGGCCAGGAGAGAGGAGCAGGAGCCCCAGAGCTGCCTCAGCCAGGCCCAGGAACAGAATGGAAACGGCCTCGTGCAAAGCCCGAGAGCAGAGCAAGCACTGAGCCAAGCACAGAGTTGGGGAAAGCGCTTTGCTCATTACCAAAGGCTCCTGTGGATCTCCCCTATGTCCCAGGGCAGAATTCCCTCCTGCCTGAGGGCTAAGTGTGGCTCAGGGGAGGCTGCATCCCTAGAATTTCCTTTTTCAACTCAGATACAAAGCCAGCACCAGCCCAATTCAGAACAGGGCTTTCCTGAGGTTCTTCTCAACTTTATCACCCTGCATTTGATGGCCCCAAAGGCATGCTGGGCAGATGCAAAATAACATAGCCCCTGCTGCAATCAGGGAACAGTCTAAACTCAGACAGGGATGAAGAGGAGAGAGGGAAGAATGGGGGGATGAGATCATTGCAGGGTTACTCAGATGCAACCAGATGAGATGCAAAAAATGGAAAAGATTAAAGTTAAAAACTATAAAAATAACAGCTCTCACCCCTTGTTGTGGGCACCACACGAGGAATGAGCATCGGAGAGATTTAACAACAGAGCAGCAGTGTTTTGGCAGGGAAGAGCAAGGAACCAGTCTATAAGACAGTCTCCTTTGGAATGACCTTCATCGAGTAGCCAATAAATACAATAGGCCCTTTGTACATAGCACTTTCCATTCAGAGAGCTGCAGGCCCACTCCAGGGAGCAGCAAGCTGGAGGGTGGGGGTTAGCACCAACAGCCCACGTACAAATGGGTAAACTGAAGCCTAGAGTGACTGGCCCAAGTCACATAGTGAGTCAACCGCTGAACGCGACTAGAACCTACATCTCCTGCATCATAGTTCTGATTCCACTGGACCACGCTGCTGCCCCACCGGCATCATTCCTTCCAGCCCGAAGGGAGCCCAGCGTGTTACGCTGCTGGGAAAGAAGCTATGGTTTGTAAAGTGCTTTGTGTTGCTAGGATGAAAGATGCTCAATGCAAAGCAGATACAAACGGAGTCTCATTACTTGGCCAGACTGGGACGTGCCTGCCCTGAATACAGCTACCAAAACAGATGGGAGGTGGAGTGCCAGAAATACTCAGAGGTATCGACCTGTTGCCAAAATAACATTAAATATTAAACCAATTCCTTATGAGGGTCAATTCACATCAGGCCTTGTTCTCCTTCCTTTCATCTCTCTCCATCCCTCTTTCCTCCCAGCCCAGGACCTTCTCCTGCCAGGAATTAGAAGTCTCAGAACAATTGTCCAAGAACAAACAACTGCTTGTGCCACTGTCTGGACAATGACCATTAGCTAGTAACAAGCAAGGACGGGGGTTGGCTAGTGCTCTGGGGAAACGCAGCTTTTCTGTCTGGAAGGTGAAGTAGGAATCAGGACCATTGAGCCACCCAGCTCCATCCTCTTGGTGGAAATATCTTCAGCGGATAGATTCCATGGGAGCTACCAGGTAATTTATAAAATCAATTTCCTTGGCCAGGTCCCCAGCCCAGCCTATGGACTGCTCCGGAAGCAGCCCAGGCTTTGCTGTCACATTCGTTCTGGAGGAGGAGGAGAAAGCAAGCTTTCCCCACTGAAAGCAGCTTGGGAGGAAGCCAAGACAGACATAGGCACAAAGAGTAGGGACCTGGCACACTGGCGAATGCCAGTACCCAAAGGGTTAAAGAGATAGGAATACAGGCATTGCCAGGAAGGATCAGACCTGTGGCCCACCTAGCCCAGGTTCCCACCTCTAACCATGGCCAATACTAGGTGCTTGGTAGGTGCCAGAAACCTCCTGCTTCCTAGATGCTGGAGATTGACTGAAGCCCTGAAGGAGGGTCAGTTTCTTTTAAAATTCATGCTTGTATCAACTCTGATAACTCTGGTTATCCCTCCGGTTGTCCAACCCCTCTCGGCACCTTGGGGACAGGAGGTCAACTTCCTACAAGTTTAGATAACAGAGACACTCTTGTAACTCTGAACAACTCAAGGTCCCTGTCTCAGGGCTGGGTCTCCTCACCAGGCCCAACTAGGCTACCCCTCATGCTGTACGGCCCCAGCCCGCCTACCAACTCAGAGAATGCCCCACACCCCCACCTCAGGGGGCTGGCACCTTAGAGACGATGGCACAGGGCCAGGGAAAGATTTCTGGAGGAGGATTCAGAGAATGGACCAGTCTGACAGGGCCTAGACTCATCCTGAAGGGGTTGGGGTGACCTGGCAGCAGTGCCCACTCACTCAGACAGGTTTCTAACCCTCTCTCAACAGGGATGGAGAACGGCCTCTCCACGAGGGTTTGGAGCTGCAAAGGTCCTTCCTAGGTCTCTACAGGGTCTACACTACAGAGCCAGAGATCAGGAAGCAAGGCCCTGGGACCAGGCCTGCAGCCTTGGTGGTACTCCAGCAGCGACGCTGCTTTCGGCACTCGGGACAAATGGGGTGCTAGGAGGGAGGCATCACACTGTCTCAGGAAGATGCAGGGAACAAGGGGGGCTTCAATGGATGGTGGATCCTGGTTCCGAGTCAGACACAGGAGCAGAGACCCATGAACGGTTGTAAGAAGAGGAACAAAGTCTGGGTAACACAAAGATTACTAAATCCGCCTGGCCAGTTAGCCCTAGAATGGGTTTAAAACCTGCTTTAATCCTAAACAATTCAATCGGTCTTCAAGACAAATCCTATTGTGAAGCGTCTGTTACGCAGCCCCTTGGTAGTTCATTAAAACTAAAAAGTCATTTCAGATCCCAAAGCAGGCGGCCCCTGGTTCAGCCGGCGCATGGAGACTGTGGCAAAAGCTGGAGGGGGGGATTTGGGAAGGCCAGGGGGATGGATGACGTTGCTCAGATCTGCAGCGAGTTTAAACTGTGCAGGTCCCTGCTCCGTCCTACTAGCCAGTCGGGCATCTGGCAGCATTGGCCTGGAGGCTCATGCTAACACTGGTTTAGGGCTGGCTGGAAGAGCAGTGGCAGCTCATAACAAGCAGCTGACAGCACTAGCAACTGCATGCTGTGGCAGTCAGCACCATTTCCTCTCCCCTTGTCTACTCCAGAGGACCTGAGAGGACGAAGGTCTCAGCTGCAACCCAGAGCACACTGGGATCGCTCCCCTCTACCCAGCCAAGCCAAAGGAACTGTGGCATCCCCTGGCACTGCTGCTGATGGGGCAGCAAGGGAGCTGCCTCAGGGCAGGAAGGATCACTCTGCAGCCATCTGAGATGACAGGATGGTGCTGGCAGGAAAAGGAAGCCAGAGGGAAAGAGATCCCGGTGTTGGCAGCTTGAATGACATGCTCAGAAGGCTCTGCAATGAGGAGCCAGGGTCGGGCTAGCAAGAGCTACACTAGGCCAGCACTGACAGCAGCCCTGGCGGTGCCATACAGAGGACACAGTACTAGAACAGCAACGTGTGCCCTCGGCAAGGCTGGAGGCACATGGGCAGAGCTGCAAGAAATCGGAGTAGCACCTGCCCACATGTGGGCAGGTTTGATCTGAGCGATGCGGACAGTGTTAGTGGAAGGGCAGAGTGTGCGGGCAAATCTCTCCTTCTTGTGGCTTACAGGCAGAGAAGGACCCCATTTTCTGACACAGCTCTTCAGCCCCTGAGGCAGAGGATTTCAGTGCACACCTCATGTTGACTTGGAGGAAAAGGACAGCCAGTGGCGTCTTTGGGAGGAGGCCACGCATTGCAACACTGGGAGAGTGCTAGACGCTCAGACCTGTTGTCAGGCGGGCCACGTGCCGGCCATTTAGGATTATTGGGTACAATCTAAATCTGGGCTGAGCTGATAAAGTTAAACTGTCTTCCCAGAACTAATCATTCTAAGTAACGAGCCATGTCACCGTCACTTAGCCAGGACTGCAGAGAACATCACTGTTTAATGAGGCCTTCTGTGAACGGGACCGTGCTGCCTGACAGGTATGGAATGGAGAGTCACTCCCCTTGGGTCTTTCCTCCGAAGCGCCAGCCTGTGCGTGGCACTTGCTGCACTGTGCCCACAAGCAGTGAGTTAGCAGTGCTAAGCACACAGATGGCGCTCACAGAGTAAACAGCAGCAATGAGTAGCCAATATGGAAAATCTAAACACAAAGCTCCTCTCTAACAACACGAGGTAGGGAAAGGCTCTAGAGTCTGATGACAGAGATATGGACCTAATACAGCCACCACCAATGTGGGACCCAACTTTACTCCCACTAAAGCCAAAGGGAGCTTTGCTATCGACACCAAAAGGAAGTGGGATCATGTGAACATATGTAAACCTGTGGAAAACACCTGGCAGACAAGTCAGCAGGAAGTTCATAGGGTGGGATGAGCTCTCCTATGCCTCAGCAAAATGATGCCGTGGAGAGGACTCCCCGATGTATTTCATTTGGGGGGGAAGGCACTAGTCCTTCACATTGCTACAGATTCCTCTTCTGTTTTTTATGAGTAAAAAGTCTGGCAAGCACAAATTCGATGGAGTTTGCTGGGGAAAGAGTCCCCTGTACTCATTCGGGCAAGTGCTGTGCCTCAGAGAGCTGGAAACTTCAAGCCTGTATTATTCCAAAAAGGTACCAGTCCCCTTCCACTTCACACATACAATACCTGGCAACCTTGGCGGACATCCAAGCAGCTCTCTCCTCTCTATAGGGAAGCAGAGGCCCCTGAGTGGCCTGGGATTAACTAGTACCAGTTACCCCCAAAGTATTCGGAAACACTGGAAATAGGTCGGGCAGCCTGAAATTCTGCAGGAATTCCAAAAGTTTACCAGGATTTCGCTTCTTTTCTCTACATTGCTGAAACACAAACTCCTCACTCACCTTCATTTTCACCAATAAAACCAGTGCTCTGCATGCGCCAAAGAGGGAGTGGGACACTGGCCAAGACCAGGGTTAGATTTCATCAGCAGAAAAATTGCCTTTTGTCCTTTCAGAATATGCAAAAACCCTGTAGCCAAATGCAGCAGCCATTCCGCTCTGTGTGACTTCAGTAAAAACACGAGACTGCAGTTTCTACTAGCAACATCCATTCCCCCTCCTGCACCCCTCACCCCCCTTCCCAATAGTTTTGAGACTTAAATAAAATAATTCATTCATCATCCAGTCCCTGCAGTATGAACTGACAGAGGACTTGAGGCCCCAGGGCTGTCAATCCAGCACTTGTAAATTCTCTCAAGAAAGGATAACCTCTGGTCACTGTGCAGTGAGTGAATATGTAACAATTAATACTTAGGAGAGACAAGCTGTGTGCCTGAGTGCTGTGCAGCAGGTAGCCACCGCTTGCCGTGTGCACCTTCTGAAAAAGTTGCTAAGTATTAGTGTAGAAGAGACTGTAAAGGCCTGAATCAGTCACCGATTCAAGATGGAAAATTAAAATCTATTTCACAAAGGGAATTTGCTGCCATGACTGGTCCATTTCAAGTGGGAACAAATAAACCCTTCCTATGGAGGGAACAACGCAGGAGTAACAATCATTGCCCACCCAGGCCTAGTCATGAGCCAACAGTATTTAAAAGGCATGAACCAAATGCCCTGCAAAAGCGTAATTTTCAGGCTTGAAAGGGACAAGAAAACTCTGAACTCTAGGGTTCACTTAAGCAAGTTTCAACTTGTTTCTGTTACGAACAAGTCCCTCATTTCATTGTAAGAAAATGATCCACCACCCCTGCACAGCCCTCTCCTTCCAGGGGTTGGTGTCTGGAGGAACAAAATCTTACCTTGGCTCTTTGCTTATTGTTTCCCCTTGGCTCAAGCCAATATTCTGGGCCTTCCTTGGTTATTTCCATTAGGATGAGAAATAGTGATACAAGTCAGTATTTCTTTGGTGCCATCCTGTTTATTTAGAGAATGGACACCAAGTCTTTTTCCCTGGACACAGCAGGAACAAACAACAGCAGGCAGTTTCCTTGCTCAGAATCCCAAGCCTGCCTTTCCAGCAAATACTGGGCCCAAAAGAATCTCTGACCCCAAGCTTTCTCCCAGAACCACGCACATCACTACTACTCTAGCTCACTTTCTCGTGGCTTCCTAATGTGTATCTGTGTGTTCTCTCACTCACACACACAATGCCCCAGCGCCTGCATTTGCAATCAGTCTCCAGGGAAACCCCTTAGCCTCTGCTCAGGCCCAGCCATGTTGGCCCATGCCTTGGGCAGTGGCTTCTATGAGCTATCACTATATAAAGGGGCATTTAATTGCTTCTTCATTTAACCATCATAACAGTGTAAAGTTTGGGGAATCGCTAATGCTAACAAGAGAAGAATCTATAAGGAATTTGCGAACAAGAGAGACATAATATTCTCATGAAGACTCTAAGAACTGAGATCTCTCCAAAGGCTGCTTGGAAAACAGAATGTGGAACTGAATACAAAAGAGGCATGACTGCGTAACTCCAGGCCCAGTAGCTCAGAATTCCTCACCTTCACTATAAAGGGAATCCCGTCTCTCCTCTAACAATCACATCAGTGGTTCACAGCAGCTACGTTTATTAAGCAGAACTGAGCTCCGAGGCACCCTTGATTGGCCTGGCGGAGAATGAGCCATTGTAGTCAGTGATGGCATGACTGGCAGAAGAGAAGGCAATGGGATTTAATCTGTAGCACAGTGCAGCATACACTGAAGAGAACAGACTCAGCACAGGCTGCTGGGAGAGCCGAGGAGAGTCACAGGCCATGGTCACTCCAGCGTGGGAGCACAAGCACCTGACTTGGAAAGTCTGTGCCAGATATGAAAATCCGGCAGCTAAGCTCCCTTCGGATGTGGTGGAGCTGGGGGCACATGCCCTCCCTGCCTGCGGGGCTTCAATTCAGCAATGGCATCAGTAACACCACAGAGACTGAATCCCCTGGGATTTGGAGAGTTTGAGTTTGAGAGGCAAGAGGAGACTCTGGCAAGGAGCAGGGCCATTTCTGGCCACACACAAGTGCCCAGTTTATTCAGATTTACAGAGCCTCGTAGTAAGTTTCAGGAGGAATGGACAAGCACAGCATGTATAAGTCTGGGATGGACGTGCGAGCCCAGCTCCCAGCTGCGTGCCGCTGGGGGCAACTGGCTCTGAGGGGTGGACGAGCATGATCACTGCTTGTCTAGAAAGGAGTGGGGGTTCATAAACCTGTGATATCTAGTGAAAGCAAAGGCCTAGCCCATTATGCTGCAGCAAGAGGGTAAGATGGGGTGCTTTTAGTGCTGTGATGTTAGCACTCCAGATTCAAACACCTGCCAGTGGCTAGGGAGTTGATCCCTGCCTGGAAGAGTGACTGGCGTGCAATTCTAGACAATACGTGTGACACGTGCACTAGCAGCTCACATAGGCCCATGCCTGGTGACCAATTCACTGAGGGAGAAGAGGTTCCTCTCACTGAGAGTAGCAATGTGCTCAACATTCCAGGGAAAGCGTTGCTGCATGAGGCATAGGGAAAGAGGGATTTCTCTCTCTCTTCTCCCAAGTGAGATGTGGTGCCAGAGGCAGCCACAGTGTCCTGGCTGCATATTGCTGAGCAAGCCTGAAAAGGCAGAGGAAGAAGCCTAGGGAGCAGGAAACCCTGGATGGATGGTGACTGGTCATCATCCTGGCCAACACAGTGAGGGAGCAGCTGGAACCTAGCATCTGCACTGTCTGAGCCACCTGGAGAACTTGAGAAAGGGGCCTCCACTCAGGCGCCAAGACAGGGGAGCCTCTGCAGGGCTCAGCTAGTAGCCAGCATGGGCACCTCTGAAAGTCACCACATGGCTTTAGCCATAGTGCACTGGTAGCTTTAATGGTTCGCCTCTTCCATGGTCCCAGAGGTGATCTGCTCTATTTGTGTCTCTAGCACTTGATGCAACAGGCCTCCATCATTCTATGAGCGACTGAACAAATGCTTAGTGGCTTGTCAGCTCAGCATCCAGTTGTACCCCCCCCCCGAGACGAACGTTAGAGAGAGACCCCCGGGCATGTCTCGCTATAACATTCTGTCAAGCACTGAGGCACTGTACAAATCTGAGTCAGGTGCAGTGCAGCAGACGCTAGCGATAACCATGCGGTGTCCCGTGGAGATAGCAGGACAACCTGCCCATTTCAGGTGTAAAGAGAGTCGTCCGCTACAGGACCGAGCTGACCAAGCCCTGATCCCCACTTTTCCCCAGCCAAGACCTGCTTTTAGGACACCAGACTCCAGTGTCTCAATGGGAAGAGCATGTTACTGGTTCCCAGACTGGGTCAGCGAGTAACATCATAGAGCCGAGAAACCTATTTGCATCTATAAATAAGCCCAGACAATTTGCTTATGAGGTCCAGCAGGAACTCCTCAAGCTTTGTTTGTTAAAGAAACAATTGGATTTCAGGTTCCTTCCCTCACCTGCTCACACAGTCAGAGAAGCTTTCCTCATGCTGAGATCCCAGAGGCTCAGAGGGGAAGAATGCATAAACACAACCTGAGCACTAGGCTCTTCTTGTTAGGGGAACAAATCCTCTTTCCGCAAAACTCAGACAGGATGTGCCAGCTCCCGTCAGCAGATGGGCACAGCGATGTGCTCGTTAGGGCAGAAACAACCAGCTTACTTTCTAGGGTGCTAGAAACTGGCAGTTATAGAAATCAGAGAAACCGTTAGTCCTCTGGACATGGAGAAGTAACTAGCCAGTCTATGGAAAGTACTACAGCGTACATCTAACAGGACTACAGGCTATTTTCTGTCAGCCCTGAGCCCCACCCTGCTCAATGGCAACTAGTAGAAAGCATGGGCTGAAAACTGCACAGAACCTACAAAGTTCTGCAGTGGAAGTACAGTCCCTACAGTCCAGAGGAAGACACTGTTCAGAAGAGGCTTAGTAGCAGGGTTGGCGCAGGGAAACATGGTCGCTGAGACATCTGGATACCAATAGGCAGGGTTTGGTTTGTGTGTGGAGAAGTTCCATGTAAAGTAAAGCGAAAGTGTATCTCCGAGATGGGATTCTCTTGTGTGGAAGCAGCAACCTGGGGCATCTTTGCACCGGCTCGTAGCAGTGGTTCAGGCTAACACTAACCCATTCCATACAGCCACAGCACCAAATTCCCTTCTCCCCCCAACTCTATTATCTCACAAGTTGGCCTGCTCCCTCCAGTCTCTCAAAGCTCTACTACTCAAACCAGAGCCCAAATATTTGTGCTGTCCCAGTAGAACATGCCATCATCTGTCAGTGGCTACTGGAGGGAAGAGGTGGGTACACAACACACAGGAGAGGGACAGAAGACCAACGGAAGCACACACGTGGCCAAGAGAGGAGAGACTTGTGACTCCTGAGCAGGCCTAGGGCCAGCAGGTGTGAAGCCATCAGTGCTGAGCAGACACGAGATTGCTGCTGAATGAGCCTCCGTCCAATTATTTGATCTGAGAAGGATGAGAGAAATGTGCCTGTTGTGAAGCTTTGCTGCCCACACTTTGCAATCATTCCCCAGAGAACACAATAACCACTCTGTCCACTGCTGCATCATCATGGGCTCAGACAGCTTAGTAACAGCTTCCCCATTGGCTGGCCACCGAATGATCATTTCAGTTGACCTACTATGAATAATAATCGGAGCAAGTCGGGAACACTGTCGTACGGGCAGAGAAAGTTGTTCAAACACACTGAAAACTTGAAAACAGTGAAAATCTGCAGCCCTGGGATAAACAGGGAGCCACAGGGACCTAACACATGTAAGGTCTTGTAAGCAAGAGAAAGGAGATGAAAGAGCATCCTTGCCTCATCTCTACAGAGGTTTACTTCTGCTGCTTTAGAGGGGAACAGAGGAACTTTTACTAGTAAACAATTTAAGGAAATGTATCTATGATCCCAAAGCAGCAAGATGAGTAGGGTGCAACTAGGCCAGGGAGTTCTACCCTAAAAGTCAGCTCTCTCCTTTGTTCTCGTACCAAGACCCAGTCAGGAGTCCTCAGCAGAGAACCTCTCAGACCCAGACAGCATTGGCGGCCCTGCTGGCTGCTGTTTTGTTGACTACCAAACTGTTTCAGAGCTTGAACACAGAAGCCCAAACTCCAGTCTTGGCAGCAGAGGAGGTTTCTTGGCCCCACTTAGAGCCCCTCACCCCAGGGTAATACAGATAAAGCCTGGCCCCGGGCTCTGAGCAATTCCATAAATACCAACCAAGGACCAAAATGGGGCTTGGTTTGTGTGTAGAGAGGTTACATGCAAAGTTAAGCGAAAGTGCATCTCCGAGATGGGATTCTCTTGTGTGGAAGAAGCAACCTGGGGCATCTTTGCACCGGCTCGTAGCAGTGGTTCAGGCTAACACTAGCCCATTCCATACAGCCACAGCACCAAACTCCCCTCTGCCCCCCAACCCTACAATCTCACAAGTCGGCCTGCTCCCTCCAGTCTCTCAAAGCTCTACATCCTCAAACCAGAGCCCAAATATTTGTGCTGTCCCAGAGAGCACAGTGCCCTGGAAAGGATTTCACCATCATGTGATTTCTGTCCCAGGGATGATGATTTTTCACCTATTGTTTGAAAGCCTAATGCCTGTTTATTTTATCACGCCCCTGCTGTCTTGGTGACTCAGCAATGAAATGATGGTAGGCCACCAAGCACCAGGTCCTCCACTGCCCTGGGAGGCAAAAGTATCTGTCATGATGAACATTGTTTACATCACAGAACACCACAATAACTTACTATCATCTAAATATTTGTTTGAACTGAACATGAACATTTATGCAACAAGTTGCACGGGCATGGAAAGCCAACAGTGATCTGTCTCTTTATCAGTAGCCAATTGTGGGAATGTTTGTCTTTATCATTGCATCTGGAGAGAGCTCTATGCCAACATGGCATTGACAGTGAGAATGGGACTGGAAGAGCAGGGACACTGTAAGGTCAGGAATCCAGTGTATTATCACCTGGAGCTGGACGCTAAGAAGAGCAGCACACTGACAACCTGCAACACACCTGAGAAAGATGCAGTTCCAACAGCTTGGGAGACTGAGGTTCCCCATCTACCCACAAGGGCACTACAGAGCAAGTACTGCAGCTTTACCCACACTGTCCCTCACCCACTACCAAGGGGAAAATAAAAGCCAGTGGATTGAAGCTCCTAAGTTACTATGGGACAAGGATGTGTGAGAATTTTACCCATGGTGCTTTTGCCATGCAGGATGTCTTTCCAGCAGAAACTCAGCTGAGACACTCAGTTATTTCCTGTAGGCCAAGCAGGCACTGGCTTCCAGGCACTATTGACCTGGTCTGGATTGAAATCAATAACCAGGTTAGTCCATTTTCTGACGATTCCCTTTTCCTTTGGGCTTTGATTAGACATTTTATTTCCATTTGAAACATGCTTTTGAAAACTCTCTAGACAAAGATCGATCCATCCAATGGTATCTCCAGGGCACCTCTCACAGCTGCTGCCCCGCGGGTTCCCTTCAGAGCCAAGCTGAATCCCAGACAGGGGTTCCCAGAAGCCAGGCTGCCTGAACCCCAACAATAACATCACTAACCCCAGCATGACTCTGCTGCCTCATTTCCCACTCCCCCTCTGGAACCAAGGGAGCCTGGCTAGCTCAGCATTGCTATGGGACGCTGCACGGCCCAGGACTGGAAGTGAGGAGACATGATCTGAAGCATTCTGGGCCCACAACACGGACACATTAACAGCCAAAGCTGCCACCTTGCACCAAGCATGTGAGGGACACTTCACGGAGAAACCGCCTTAGAGCCAAACCCGCACACTCCACACAAGCCACTGATTAGCCCATTAGAGGGCAGCGATTGCCTCAAACAAGCTGGGCCCAGTCTGGCTTTCACCTACAGGTGAAAGTCTCCATAGGCAACCCTCAATGTTAATGCCCTGTCTTGGGGGGCTGACCTTCGCTCTCCCATACTGGAGCATGCCCAATCCTTCCAAAGCATTAGGAGATGTAACAGTTGGGAAGGAAGATGCAGCTCCATTTCTATACCTGCAGGAAGTGATGTAAATTATTAGCACTGCCTAGAACTGGAAAAGGAACTCCTTGGCTCACCACACCTATCTCAGTGCAAGTTCTCTAGCAGTCCTAGCTGTACCCAACATTAGCCAAAATTCATGTTATCTGAGAGGCAGATCCTGCTGCACCATCACAATAGTCAAATCTTTTCTCCTCTATGTAATAATGTGAGCACAGCAACCAGCTTGTTTAGTTTTAGGATTTTTCACCCCACCACGACTGCACTGAGATACATCTGAAAAGGGAAAAAGCATCTTTACTTTTCAGCCTTTCCAATGATCATTTCATCTGTGAGCTGAAAAAAATTTTTGCAGCGTTTCTGGCTGGCTATGAACAATTAAAACAGCAGTGCCTTGCCTAGCATGAGCCTTCCATACACACACATCAGATTTGACCTACCACCAAGATCCTCAATAATATCCAGAGTGGAGCTCCAGGAGAAACGTTCCACTGCCCCATATTCCAACTCCCTCAAAGCAGTCGGTAGAGTTTCCAGCTCATATGCGCCCCGCTTTTTCCAATACAGAAACATACTGGGGAGAAACCTGGAGGTCTGTTGAAGCAATCGATATTTCTGCCTTTACTGCTTGATGACCAGGAGGGGGTTAGCTCTCTTAGCTGCAGGGAACTGGCCCCGCAACATGTTTCAGCATCGATGCCATCTGTGGGACTAGCAGGAGGAGGCCAGACTTCAGCTTTTAGGAGCAGGTTCTGGTTCATGGACAAGTGCCGCATTCATCCTGAGAAATGGGAATTCTGGGGTGGCAGAGGGTGCTACTAGAAACGGACCAATGCTCTGTGCACAGGGCAGACAAAGGGCCTTTCTTCAGCCTCCTACAGACATTTCATAAATTTCACTTGCTATCATCTATGAAAGAAATTCAGCTGAGGAGACAAGACACATTTGTGATTATTTTAATCACTAGAAAGAACAGAGCTGTTCAGCAATTTTGCTGTTACGAAAAGTTATCAAAGGGAAGAATGTGTCCCCCCAAGCCCCTACTACAGCACCTTCCTTCCGCAAGGGAAGCTCACTATGCAAACCCAGCAGCAGCAGCATCAACGGACACACACAAACAACGGGTGCTTTGACATCCCCTTCACTACAAAAAAAAATCATTGACAATTCCTAGCTATTTAAAAAGGTGATTTAGTGCCAGGCTGGCGGACTGCAGGCAGTAGCTCAGCGACTGCAATGGACAGATTCCCAGGAAAAGGGTTTCCCAGATGGAGGCAGCATGCTTAGCCTCTGAAGAGAGAGGCAGGGGATGGGATTCCAGCATAACTCACCCTCTGGCTCATCCCTGAAGAATGAACCAGCAGCAGCTCCTGAGATGTGTCACACCTTGGCTACAAAGAGCATGAACCAGAATCCAAACCAGGCAGAGAACGTGCCCATGACCTCACGCAGCTAAGCCATGGAGCAATCAAAGTGACAGGCCTGCTTTCCCACTGTGGAAAGCTGGTTCCACTCCCTCTTCTGGTTGTCTCTCTCTTTACACAGCTCATCTCAGCAATTAAAGCAAAACAGGAAGGATCTGAGAGGGAAAAAGGAGCACAGTCTCTTGCCTTTGTTTAGTTGCTGATTTTCTGTTGGACCATGAAGTTTGGCACTATACATTTCCTAATGACTTGTTGGCTGTAGAGGGGACAGAGTTCCCCTAATTCCTGAAGCTGAGAACATTATAATTTACACCGCTTTGGTGAAATGTAATAAGAAACAAGCAGCAGCTGAGCCTGAGGCTGCTAACTCTACATCCGGGGTTCACATAGCACGGTGACCTGCATGGCCTACACACCAACATAGATCAGATATAGCCCTTTAACTTGCTGCCTTTCATAGGAGAAGCAGTGAGGTCTCCTGGACAACACATCAGTTTGAGCTCTAATGTCAGCTCTGCCGCTTACTTCTTGCGTGATCCTTAGACAACTTATTTCAACTATGTGACTCAGTCGCCCCTCTGTAAGATGGGGGCCATACTTAGTCACAGATGTGTCAGGAGTAGTTAATGGTTGCAAAGCACGAAGACTGAACATTTTGTTCCTCCTTAATGAGGCTCAGACTTTCCAGACAAGCAATTAAGGAGTATTGTGTACAATATATTAGGATATATATTACTGAATATGTCAGCATCTTATTGCAAACTGCAGACAATTTGAATTTTAAAAAGAACAATTCAGTTGTAAGATATCTTTTAAATATAAAATTATTTACAACATTTGTTCCAATTAAAATAAGTGTACAGGAATTTCCCATTTTCTATAAGCTGTATACAGTAAAGAAGTGCAGATAAGGGAGAAGAGGGATGTTTCCAGGTCAGATCTAAAATGAAATGGAGGGTCAGAGAGGCTATCCCTGGTGGCAGGAGTTGCAGAGGAGAAAGCTTTTGCATCAGAGTGTGCAGAAAGATAGACAGCAGGTCGGTCCTGGACCAGCAGAGACACAAGGGCCAAGAGATCTGCTGGAACCAGTTCATGGAGGGTCTGAAAAGTGAGGAGCGTGGTTTTGAAATGGACCCTGAAGTGAACAGGGAGGCGGTGGGGATCTCTTAAAAAAAAAAAAAAGAGGCTGACGTGCTCCCATTCCTTTGAACATTCAGTAAAGCAAGACAGGCAACAATATGTGCACATGCTGAAGGCTATTGAGAAGGGAGTGTGAACAGCCAAAGCAATTCAATTCACAGCTAGAATATAGCGCACACATAGTATAGAGTGAGAAACTACAAGCCAAGCTGCCATCTGATTCATTTTGAAACAACTGAGTCCTAAATCCCTTAAACATGGGGTTCACAGTGGAAAAAACTAATGTTCCTGACTCCCACTCTGAGCTCAGATATCTGGTTACGATTCAAGTTATAAGACTGTGGCAAAAATTTGTTCCAACTCACCCTGGCACACCCAACTTAGCAAACAGCAAAAGATTTGTGCATGGTTTAAAAACTGCAGCAATAAAGAGAAAAAGATTCAGGTCCATAGACTCATCTTTCTGCAGGGAGACAGCCTTGGAATCCCAGGGCAGAGGGTCGTTTATCTGAAGATGCTCAAATGGAAACAAACTAGGAGATATTTTCACACTTAAGAACCCTTGACCTCCCTTTAGATCTCTGGAATGACTGAAGGTTGTACCCCAGCCCTTGGATTCATAGCTAAATGTACTCTGTGCCACTCAGTGCTCTAGAAACATTTCTGGAAAGCAATTTAAAGAAACAGTCGATAGAGAACCACTCTGCGCTTGGGAAGTGGTGGAGCAGAGCTGGGATGACAGCACAGTTCAAAAACCTCTACAGCCCCAAGAAGCGAACATAATGCCCCTCTCTGACAGATGAACTCCCTTAACACTGCCGGTCCCCAATTCTGGCTGTGATCCTCTTGCAGGGGCCTGTGCGTCAGGTGTATGGCACTGTGTTGTACCTGCTGCTCCTCTGGACTGCACAGGCCTCATAGCAGGGACCTGTAACTTCACCCACCTGTTCACCAACCATTAGATCAGGGAGTGAGCAGTCATGCCTAGTGGTCAGACAGCGCCAAGGGCCAGCATCAGGAACCACGTAGGGGAGCAGGACTGGAGAAAGGTTTGGAACAAGCCAAGCACACAAGCAGTTGTGGCTGTGGGCACAAGCACTGAGCAGCCAGCGATCCGACACTGCTACTGAGCTTAAACGCAGCCGATCAGATGATTCTGTCACAGGCCAGCTGGACTCGCTACCTGGCCTGACACCAGCAGGGCATGCAAGCAGCCAGGCTCCCAATCTGATAAAGAGCAGGCATAACGTATCAAACGATGACAAAGTGTAAGAGCACTTTTCCCTTTTCATCCTCCCTCAACAGCCACCTCAGACTGACGCAGTGATGGGACCAGCTCGTCAGTGCAGTAACCAGTTCGACACATTCCAGAAATCCATAGCTCTCTCCTAGTTGGGTGTGATCAAGGGACCCGCAATAGGAGTGCACTTGGTCTGTACCTACCCTCTCACAAGAGCCATGCCCTGTGCCCTGCAGCTGGCTCACACACTAGCAGGGCAGTAGGGACAGGCAGCAGGGCTGTTGCTCTGCATGCTGGATCTCCCCCCGGTTTTCCAAGGTTTGCTGTCAATGCAGATTTTAAATTTTGTCAGAAGAAGAATAAAAAGTTTGGGAGGCATCACTGGTAGGGTCAGAGAGTGGAGGTTGCCACTCCAGTACAGAGGAAACAGGTTCTGTAGGACTGCAGGGGGTTGGATAAGGCAGTGTATTTTGCAACTGATTCTCAGGTTTTTCTCACATGCATAGGGTCAGCCTGGGAACTAGCGCAGAACAGACTCTGTCAATGGAGCCAGAAAACTTCTGCTCCCAAGGAAAGGAAAGAGCTAGGAGATTCTCAGACCCAATATCAACCAGGTGAGCTGGGTGCCTTGTCTGTGAGGGCATCTAGGCATCTGATAAAAGGGCTGACAGTTCAATAGCTCGTAGCACCCAATCATCACGCCGCTAGAAGTCAAGTCACTGCTTTACTGAAAAGATGTTTTAGAAGCCTACCTGACTACAGCTTAGTATTGTAAGGTTACAAAGAGAAAGTCTTAGTGCAACAGAAAGCAATCAAGCAATGTGTGTGCTCGCTGCCTTCATGGTACAATCGCCTGTGGGCCAGGGGTTATCGGGACAGTACAAGTTCAACGTGAACACACCAACTGAAGAGAATTCGGTGCTGTACCACAAGAGATGGCACTTCCATGCAGGTGCCAGTGCATGGACACCACTGAGCAAAGTTCAAACGGTTTGTGAGCAGATCCTAGGCCTCCTGGAGGTACATCTAGTGTGCGCATGTGCAACAACCGCCAACTTGGTTGTGACCGAATATTCATATTCACGTCCTCTGTGGATTGGCAGGCACAGAGATGGACGTGTAGCACACACTGACAATAGGACACACAGAGTAAGAATCCATCCTGCAATCATCATTGCTCTCCTCACCCTCTCCTCTCCAGCTGCTCGGCCCTCCCCTGCTGGTCCCACTCTCCCAGCAGAGGCCACGTTCAGAAATACTCCCTTGTACTAACAGCACTGCACGTTCAGGAAGGTCAGGCCTACACCAAAAATACCTGCAGCTAATCATGCAGAAGCTGCTCTCTGCCATTTCAGATTAGCAGTTGACTTGCTGCAGGGTCCTTTGCAGCTTAGGAGAAGACACTAAAATTCTGAGCACATCCTTTGAAAGGGAAGTTGGTGCAAAGCACGTGTAACCATCTATCTACGCTCCACTTCAGCATCCAAGTCCCAGAAGCATAGGCTGCAACTGAAGAGATGCACCAAGCCCCAGGTTGTCTAAAAATGCAGTTCATGGGCCAGATGAGGCCCACAGCTATCCCCTCCTTACAGCCATAGGGCAAATACAACGCTGATTAAGCTGTGGCTTTTCACTGACGGGGGAGTCAGTCAACAAGCAATTTCCATCCAGGAACAAGGAAGCTCCACATACAAGCAAATGCAGTTGTTCACACTTGAGACAATTATGATATACATGTAAATTAGGCACAGACCTCCAGCTTCTGGTAGGCTGCCAACTCAGCCCTCAGTGCCAAAGTTTGGGCATCTCTGCTGTGGGCCAACTGTATGAAAAGCAGGCCAAAAAAAAAAAAAAAAGTTTCCTCGAATGTTTTGGGAGGAGAGGCCAGCTTTTCCTCTGGTCTTTGAACTGAGACTATCAGACCATCCTGCCACAACATCTGTGCAGAACTTCCCCCACCCCATCACCTATGGAGCTGAAATGCTTGCAGTTGAAGTCACACTTTCTTGATCTTCTCCCTTTTTCTCATCATGCTGCCTGCAATGTGTCCTGCTATCTGTGCCAGCTCCAAATGCTCGCTGTAGAGAAAGTGCATGGAACCAAAGGTAAGAATCTGAATGCTGTCAGGCAGGTGCAATGGCTTTGCTTTCCTTCAGCTGGAAGGAGCCATAAACAAGAGCGACCAAAAGTTTTGAAAATAAAGCCTCCCTTCCATCTTTGCAGAGTCCTTGTTTCTGCACATATCTCAGCTGTACTGGCAGGAGGGGCACAAACCCATAATATCTCCAGGGTCATGTCCAGATAGACAGACTAGGAGCAGTTTACTTAAGACCCAAGAAAAGGACACACAAGGTGTCAGATTCAATGAGGAATTAATTTGGTCTCTGTGGCTAATCAGCTCAGTCTCATTAGATTTTCCATAGCCTTACACTGTGCCATCTGAATCAAGGGAAAGGAAACTTCCTGTAATCTTCCTATGATGAAGTGAGCCAGACAGAGTACTGAATACTAAGTGAGAGGAAAGCACCAACTTGTGCAACATACAAACCACTTGGAAAATGTAACTGTCCGCCTGGACTTCATGCTTAAGACTCAGATCAGTTCTGATAAGCTTCCCTCTTCCCCAACCCAAGGTCTGTTGTTTCCCCACCTATACATTTGCTAATATCCATTCTCAGGTCTCATTACGTCTCAGTTTAGCAGGCTTGCCAGCTATGGATTTTAGTGTTCATTCTCCGGCACTTCCCCCGCCCCTAAGGCCAGAGTTTGCACTGTATTCTGGGACCCAGCCAACCCCAAGGAAGCCTGAAAGCACAGGAGGGTCCTAACAGCCAACAGCCCACAGTGACTCAATGGGAGAAAGAGGATTTACCAGACCAAAGAAAATGCCAAAAGGAGAGTAAGGAGTTTGGGGTGTATTGGAAAGAGAGCCCCAAAGGTCTTGGGTTAGTATGGGAATTCAGGAAGATACAGTTCTGAGAAGACCTGCATAGTTTATCCATCAGTCCTACGAAAACCGCTCCCCTTCCATTCACCATTCCTCCCTTAAGCTTCCCATAATCTGGCTCCCCAAGTTCCGCCATACCATGGCCTGGCTGCTTCAGAAAATTTTTCTATAACCATCTTCATATCCCTTTCCTGGTCAGCCAGGCCACATAACTGTTCCATGTAAAATGTGCTTTATTTTTGGCTTATTGCCCCAGGCTTTTTATTATAGCTTTGTCTCCATAAAACCACATTTTCCATATACAGACTCAGCCACTGAAAAGATCCAAACCACTCTCAATTCAATTCATCTTGGCAGACTACACAAGCTTTTCTTTTAGCTTGAAGTCTTCTATTTGTCAATTGTCTAGGCCTGTCTACAGGCCTTTGGCGTGGGTGTCTTAAAGTCAAGTGTAATCAAATTCCTGGGTGACACTAAACTCCAGGGGTATAAATGCCCCCAAAGCAAAGAACCAAAGTGCAAAATGACCAGGAGGAGTTAGGCAGAAGCAGCATAACAAGGCAAGATTCTGAACTAGTTAAGATGAAGTGTTATACTCAGGAAGACAAAAGACAACAAGATACAGAGGGGGTGGGAAGGGGAACATAAGGGAGGGACATGACAGTGGTTTTTAAATACTTGAGAGGCTGTCATAAAAAAAAACAAGAAAAGTTGTTCTCTCTTGCTACAGAGGGCAGGACAAGAGGCAATGGGTTCAAACTACAACACAGCAGATTGAGATTAAATCTCAGGAAAAACTTCCTAACTGTAAGAACAGTAGGACAGTGGAACAGACTGCCTAGGGAGGTTGTGGAAGCTCCTTCACTGGAGGTTTTAAAAAAGAGGCTGGATAGCCATCTGTCTTGGATGGTTTAGACACAATAAATCCTGCATCTTGGCAGAGGGATAGACTAGATGACCCTTGTGGTCCCTTCTAACCCTATGGTTCTATGATTCTATCCAGCAGGCACACTCATTGCATTCAATAAGTAACTTTTCAGCTTGTCGTCTTCTGTCCTAGCCTCGTGTTACCAAGCGTTCTGGCTGCTGCTGAGAAGGTTCAGGATCAGGAGGGATATGTTCACAACTGGATCTCCATTTTTTAGGTCTGGTCCAAAATATGCATTTGAGGACCACTGGTCTATGCTACTTGTGCGGGGCAGTAACCCACCTGGGTTATTCACCTACCAAAGAAGACTAAAGTTAAGCAGACAGCCTGTCCTGGAGTTTGGTCCCCAATCTCACAGCTGGAGACATGACTGGACAGTGCCGCTCTATTTCACAGAAAATTGGCAACTGTCCAAAGTCTCTCAGATGGTTGTGGGTGGTCAAGGTAAGGACTAAGATGTTAACTATGAAACTACAGCCTACCTGAGTTTCACAAGGAGAAACAGGAAGAAGAGAACTGAGTGACTCGGATGCAGGATATGTCAAACTGATCACTACTTCACAGGAATGAGGACAAAGTCCGTCCCAGGGGACAAAGTGCTTAATGCAGCCACACAGCCCCTTCCCAGGAACAGCCTCCTTCTGAAGAGTCCTACACTCACCAGATTCTAATCAGAGCAATTCCACTGAGCATGTCCTTGCTCCATCAGCACACTAGCAGGGGTGCATGAGCAAAGAAACGAATGTGGATCACCACATTTCAGCAAGATATGACAATGGAAAACTTTAAGTGACCTTGCATGGGAGGTATAGACTAGAAACGTTCACTCTTATCCTGGCCCTTCCTTGAGGGGAGATGTTAATGGAGTCAGCTGCCTTACAGATTCCCAGGGCAGAAGGGACCACTGTGATGATCTAGTCTTGATCTAGTGTATCACAAGGCAATAGAACTTCCCCCAAAATAATTTCACGAGCAGATCTTTTAGAGAAACACCCAATTCATATTAGATCAATAATCTGCTTCCCAAGGGTCTGAACACATTCATAAACGATTCATCAAGTAAACTGAAGCCGGATGCACTTGGCAGACAGTCTCTCTGGATGAAAAAGACTCTCCCAACTGCACCTCCTCAAAATAAATATTCCTAGTGCTCATTCTGACCCCGAGGACCTTTACCATCAATGTGTAAAGGAGGTTGACCTAGCTTCTGGGATAGAATGAGGCCCTTTGCCAACAAGTAAAGTTATTTCCTGTAGCAGATTCTCTCTTGCAAAGCCAGACATTGTATTTTTCTGTTCTCGTCAATGCTTGTTTCTCACTCTTAAATTATCCTTTAGAAGGAAACCGATAAACCCCTCCCTAGGCAGCATCTCTTCATATATCAACACGCTGACCCCTCCAAAGTTACATGGGACTGTCTATCTGTAAGGGCAGAATTGATCCTTTTCTATTTAACTTTCAAAGGTCATCAGGCTCTGGCCCACATCAAAGACAACTTTTCCCTGGGTCAGAGATTAATCTATTGCAAAAGGCCATCCATCTCTACAAAGCTCTTTTATCTGCTTCAGAACTGCCTAGGCAGTGAACTATTCTGAGCTTAGGAGACAGAGACCATTGCAAAAAAAAAAAAAAAAAAAAAAAGTGAAGGGCAGTCATCACAAGGCAACAGTTCACTCTGCCTCGCACTTGTTTTTCTTGTGACATTTCTTCCATCACCACCACAGGACAGGACATCCAGCTGTAACCCCCTCCTATGCAATATGAGAAGCAGTGGGGATCGTGGCTAGAGCAGGGGACTTTTAAGTCAGGATTCCTGGGTTCTATTCACAACTCTTCCTTGTGGAATGCCACTTCTCCCCTGCCTCAGTTTGCATCTGTGGAATGCCTGTGATTATATGGAGGGTTGTGAGGCTTCACTAGTTACCATTTCTAAAGTCCTTTGAGATCTCTGCTTGACATGCAGTGCCAGAGCAGAGTATTGTGATGAGACAGCTATGTCCTCTACAACCTAGCAGGCTGAAAAGTGGTGTGAAGATGGAAATCAAAGCATCAAAAGGAAATTTCGATGCCCTGTAGCTGTTCCCCTCCCCATCCCACCTCTCACCTTATAAATGTGTCAAGAACTGGGGCCCTTAGCTCCCAGGATTCTTCCCAACAATTTCTGCAGCAATAAATAATTCCAAAGAAAAGCAAAAAGCTCCTGGTAGCCTCTATGCAAATCAGCTGTGAAAATGGTTTATTCACCAAGCCCCAATTTGGACAAAATGTTGGATAAGGGGATTTTTTGAGTGAGTGAGTGGGAGGGGAGAATAGAAGTTACATTTTATCCAAGAACTTAGGAAGAAGACACAGGGTGACAGTAACATTTGCAATTATATAAATAAACTCCATTGGTGTTTTGTAATTATATAAACCATGGTTTGCTCAAATAACAAGCCCTTCTCCTATCTAAACAAAATCCTCTACCATGAAAAGCTAGCTTGATACCCTCAGTGTCAGAAGGGCTGCAACACAGGAAAAGGCAGGTATTGATGGAAAATGCATGTTGTTCTAACAGCAGAATTTGAACTTCCTTGGAAATGCTGTCACGGTTAGAAGGAAAGACCGGCAGTGACCTCTCTCTGTCCAAGTTAGCATGTGGGATCCTGCAGCAAGAGACAAGCTAGACTCCTCCAGGATCTGCTCAGCCTCCTGTTTGTTAAACACCCGACTTGTTCCTTTTCTCCCCAGGTTACCTAACCCACAACATGGAAACACCCTCCAATGTAAAAGTATTGTCTGGAGTCTTCCTCACTCTCTTTCTTTGCCTAGGCTGACACCTGACTTAACAGAAGAGATGGTACCCTGAATAAGGCGAAGGTGTGTTCACCTTTTATCCCCCAGCTGGGTGTTCCCATACAACCTCTGCTACCTGAACGCCCCATGGGACACTGAAGGGGCTTGCTTTGGTGAGGGAATTCTCTGAGACACTAGTTCAGAAAATATGGAATTCTTCTAGGTTTTTGTATCTGCATGAAACCATGTTCATTTACTGCATGTCCCTTAGGGAACAGAAAGGGGCTTTGCTCACTGTACATCTTACGAACCAGCACCTTAAGTCTGACTGGTGGTGGGTCAAGCTGGAATTTCCCTTCCAGGGGAAATTCTGACATTTCACATTTGTTTTTGTTCTGAACTGGAATGAAAACAGAAACATTTGGAATTTTCTGCAGAATGAAATTTTTGAAAAAAGTTAGTTTTGGGTCAGACAAAAAGTTCTATTTCAATACAATCCCAATGTTTCATTCTGATTTTGACTTTATTTTAATTTAGAATATAAGATTCTAAATGAAAAGACATTTTGAAATGAAAAAAATCAAAACATTCCATTCCAATAAAGTTGAATGGTTCCATTGTGACTTGTCGAAACACTTCAATTTTTTTCCCCAAAAACAAAATTCTGTCAAAATCAACACATTCCCGTGGAAAGTTTAGATAAAACAGCATTTTCCAAAGGAAAAAACTTTCTGCTGGAAAGTTTTGACCAGCACTAGCCCTGGCTGCGTAACTAGGTGTTTGACTGAAGCAGCTTTAAAAATACCCAACTAACCAACAGACATTTAGGCCTATTGGGTGCAGTAACAGGCGTAGGCCTCGTTTGCACATAGCAGCTGCACTGATTTTAAGCCACTTTAAGAACCAATATAGCTAAACCGGCGCAAGACCCTGTGTAGACACATTAATCAGTTTAGAACTGGATATATGGATTTATCTTTCTCTTCTAATGTTACAGGTACGAGCTAAACCAATATAAATCAGGCTTAAACCAATTTAAGAGCATCCACACAAGGGTCTGCACTGGTTTAGCATCAGACCTCTACTTATACTGAGGCGACTTTGTGTTCGCACCAGGCATCACACGGGAATTTACAAGGGCAGCTAAAGGAATTGGGCTCCTCTGAAAATCCCACCCCAAGGCACCATTTACTTCACCAGACTAGAACAGATGCTGACCAGAGGCTGCTTATTATTTCAAAGGTTTATCCAGTGTTGTTTATCCATTGTTGGTGGTGGTGTAGCCATGTCAGTCCAAGGATATTAGAAAGACAAGGTGAGTGAAGTTATATCTTTTATTGGACCAACTCTGAAGCAGGCTGATCTGACAGTCATATAACAAAGAAAAAGATACTGAGACTCAGATCTCTGCTCACATTACTAAGATCAGCTTTTTCTGAGCTTTTACCCACCTTGGTCAGGACCCCTTCTCCCACATGGTTCAGCAAAGCGCTTCAGGTTATTCACAGTGCCTTGCACAGGTGTTAGGAAAGCTGCTTTGCTTGCCCAGTGAGGGTTTTCTCAGACATGTTTTGCAAGCGCTTTTTTGATCACTACTGTCCAGAGTTCCCCAGCAGCCAAGTGCACTAGAACGTAGTTTGGAATCAACACCCCAGCCTGGAAGAATGGAAACTCTGCTATAGCAGCTGATCAATGTGGAACAACAAAAAGAAACATTATTAAATTAGCCGGGAACTTAGATGGCGTGAAACCAAGACAGACAGCTGCATTAGTTATCAGAGAGGAATGTCACTCTGGAGCCGGCCTGATGCAATTACAAGCTGTTGCTCACTTCATTCCGTTGGCCTTTACTTGGTTCCCAAACCATTTCCTTTCTGTTCACCACTGAGAAAACCATTCTATTAGTGGGTGTGCTTACACCTTGGAGGTGGCCTGGAGGACTCTCTGGTATACTAGAGCCAGATGGCGTGATAGCTAGTGATAGGCAATTCCCAAAAGCTTTGATTAAACACCCCAAAGTTTGGATGTTTACCTGAATTCCTGTAGCCTACAAATCTTGCAAGAAATCTTACAAATAACCTCCTTCAGGCATTTCAGTAGCACCATTTCTGGCCAGGAAATGCAGCTACAAGCCTTTTATATATTTCAAAGCCACCAACTTCTCAAACACCAAAAAAAGAGTTTGAGGCACGTGTTTGGTTTCTCACTCCAATTTCATCTGAGCTGGTGCATTCATCCCTAAAGAGATGCATCTTTTACTAATACCTGGGGAAGGTTGAATCTCTCCTGACTATAAAGCTCAAGTGCATGAGTCAAACCTCCCTGGCACCTCTTCCAAACTTCCAGAGCAGTGGCAGCAAAAACTGCGGAGCACAAATGGCCCTTCAGTATTTTGCCTTTTGCAAGAGGAATGTCTGGTTTCAGCAAGGCCAATATTACTTTTAAAATGGAAAAAATTCCAAATTATGCATCTTGCAGTGCAGCCGTATCTGCTCTGAGCTTCCTCTGGCTTTAATCCGTAGAGCCCTGGACAGATTTAGATACCCAGATTACACAGCTTCATACAAACATGAATGATTCTCAAACTTGGAAGAACTTATTGTATTGAACTTATTCAGTATTATTTAAAAATGCATCCAGTCTGAAGACTAACACAGCACCTTCTTATTCCACAGCTTTGCTCCATGTGTGTGAACTCAGAGTCCTAGCTGTTGATTTCAGTGACCAAAGTAAATTTTTACTGCTTTCTACTCCATTAACCCTGCAGAAACAACACTGCTAAGGGAGCTGGATTTTGGTCTTTCCTGTGCATTAGGAGTAAAATTGTTACCCACAGTGCAGGCCGCTGCCCCATGCCAGCCTAGTGGGGGTGACAGGATGATGCAGAGGGGGACGGGGGTAGACGGGGGCTACTGCATGAGTAGTAGCATCTTTACTACTCATGATGACACAAGACAGGAAGATCTCAACCTGACGCTAAGCCCAGGCTGAGTTTGTAGCACTAGCACTCAAACGCCGCTTCACTACTTGAACCCCGAGTCCATTTGATCTGGAGTGAATGACAGCCATGGAACCCCAATGTGTCATTTCCACAGAACCACACTCAGGGAATTTCATGCTAGAGAAAGACCTCCATTGAACAGGCCTGGAGCCCAACATCCTGTGTTTACTCCCAAAAGTCAGAGCATAGGCAACCGAAGCACACAGTGCCCCCAGCCTCTGTATATCAGTCCCTACCCTGCAGGGACCTCTTCTAGGGCAAACTCCATCACCTATTCAGTCCTTGGCATCTAAGCTTAGCCTGCCAGCAAGGAGCTCACAAGTGGGGAATTAAAGTGACTGAGGAGCCTGTAACTTTTAATGAAACTCAGACACTTGAAAATGAGACCCAAGTTCTTAGGTGATTTCGGTGCATTTAAAATTTGTATTCCAAGTCTGTTGCTCGTTTGTACCTGTTCAGCCAGGAACTACCAGCAACAGAGAACACTTTCCAATTCCCTGGGGAGGGCGATGTTAAGAGCTGTTGGGAGTGGAGGGAAAAATGCAGATAGGGGAGGGGAAGGAGAGATGCATTCATTACAGGGCATATCTACACAGCAACTAGACAACCGCGGTTGGCCCATGCCAGCTCAAGCTCTGGGGCTGTTTCACTGCTGTGTAGATTTCCGGGCTCAAGTTGGAGCCCAGGCTCTAGGACCCTGTGGAGTGGGAGTGTCCCAGAGCTCAGGCACCAGCTGGAGGCCAGAAGGCTACACAGCAATGAAACAGCCCCCTCGGGCCAGCTGTGGGTTTTTCTTTGCTGTGTAGATATACCAACCATCTCAAGCATGGCTGGAGGTGCTGCTCAACAGAACAATGTCAGCCTGTGTCAGTAAATCAGCCAACAGAGGGAGTCATTTCTAAACTGTCTAGTTAAAGGTGACAAAGCTGCACCCAGAGATAAAACAGAGGAGATTGAAAAGCATTTGCAAGGAAGCCATCGAGAGATATGGGAAGAGGCAGTGCCTGGAGGGCGGGTTAAGGTGCTTGCAAGGGTCAGAAAGGCAAAGATTTCCAGAAGAGTGTTTGTTAGCAGCAACAATAACTGAATTATCCGTCCTCCTAGGCAGTGCCAGCGTGGAGAAGAAAGTGGCTCTCCAAAGAGAATTGGGCCCCAGAGAATGGTTTGAAAATGAGACCTCGGAGGATATGGATGCCTTGGGGCTTTGAGCAGGAGTCAGGCTCTGGGGACACTTAGGGGAGAGGAAAGTATCCTGAAAACTGAGATGGGCTGTTTAGACCCCATCTGCAAGCCCAGGGTGGATATGTCAAAGCATTACCTCGATTCTAGCCCACACCCTCTGCTGAGGAAAGTAGCTAATGAAGCAGATGGAAACAAGCAAAAGGGAGTTTGGAAGAACACTGACTCACCTGACCATGGTGTCAGGACTTGTCTAGACAAACAGCTAGTGCGCATAAGCCAGGGTATAAATCTACCCACCACTTGCCTGACATGCGCTAATTGTTCATATGGACTCAGCTACCACTTTGAAATGGGAGTAGGCCAGTGCACACTAGGGAACTTCTAGTGCGCAGTACAAAGGTCCACACAGTGTGTGGCACAGTCATGTACCATAGATTTACACTACAGCTTGCCACGCACTAACTGTTAGTCTAGATGGTCCTCAGAAACTAAACCACAGACAGCACTAAACCACAGACAGCACAGACAGAGCAGACACTCTGGAATAGCTTGCAGTGAAGCATATTACAGACAGGAAGTGGTGTTTCTACCTGAAAGTCATTTCAGACTCAGTCTGAGCGCCCACACCTCTGCTTCTCCACAAGGCTGGGTGGAGGAATTAGTGAGACAGTGATGCTACACACCAGGTGTCTGTAAGCCACCACAGAATAAAAGGCAGAGTTGCCAATAGTGCACAAGTAAATGATGGGTCAGACCTCCTAAGGTTATATTGCTCCTCTATTCCGTTAGTTATTCTAAGGAGGAAAGCAGCTTTGCTCTGCAGGACGAAGCCTCAGGGGGAATCAAGATGTGCTCTAGGTGGATGAAAGCAACGATTCTATTTAAAGAATAAAACAGAGGTTCTCATTTTCATCTTACCCACCCACTAGTTAAAAATCATATGGTGCTGCTTTAAATGCCTAGTCCCCTGCCCCCTCTCCAGGAAGGCAAGCACAGAGAGCCATCTGCAAGCTGGGGAGAGGGCTCCCTGGAGAAAATGGCTGCAGTTGGCAAGAGAGATCTGTTTGTCTTTGCCAGGTCCCAGAGACCTTGCATGAGAAACTTTTCATGCAAAACTGCAGGAACCTTCATCTTTTTTTTGCCTGTTAAAGAAGGAGCAAAAACTTCTAGGTTTTGCTAGAAGATCAACAGAATTCCTGAATCAAAACAAAAGTCCTGAAATAATATAACACCGCGAGGGCACTTAAAAAAATGATCCAACCCGTAACTAGACGTGCCTCCTGGTTGTTGCCTGGCAAAGGCCCAGAGTGAAGTTTACTCTATTAGTGTTTAAGGAGCAACGTTTGAAACATCACCACAACCTTCAAGAAAATAAAATCCCTGAAGCAGATCATCATAACACTGAAATGATTCTTCCGGCAAGGACCCCAGAAACAAGTTCAAACAACATCAGTCTCTCCTTGGCAAAATTCTCTCCCAACGTTAACATCGCTGGGTGTTTGCAGTTTGTGCTAATAAAAGGCAGACATTCACACATATAAACTAAGGGAAAATCTCATTTTTTCCAATTTTTAAATAACTAAAATAAAGACATTTAAGGCAGCTGGATTCCTGAGTTGCGTAAAAACTCTTTAGCTCCTTGAAATAGAAAAAAAGCCGGGAGGAAAAATGGGACTGGCTAAGAATGTTCCAGTCCAATAATTTCTTATCCACTATTTTCTTTTAAAACAACATGCGCTTGGAATAGCTTTGTTGTTTTGTCTGTACTGTTTGACAAAAAGGTAGCCCAAACTTAATCACTGTTCACTTTTATTTCCCATCTAAGCTTATTATATGCTAAAACATTTCACACCACTTACTGGTTAGTTTACAACACCACAGAAGTTTTTAAAGTTCTAAATGATCAATCTCTGTTTTATTATAAATGTATTAAACCAAACCATAATGGAGAGCCTGACTGAGATACTAGAGGCTTAGTTTTTTTTTTTACAATTAACTAATGGTGCAAAAGAAAACATAAAGATCATTAAGTGACTGAAAGAGACATTATTGCAAGCTCTCTCCATTTCCCTGGCTACTGCATGTGCATCTCCTGCTCCACTAGCAACAGCAAGGTGCACAGGGAGAATATACACCTATATAATGTCATCGTTTTAGTCCTTGTAAGGAGCATCTTTTCAACACAAGTTGTTATAAACACAGAAAAAGACATCAGAAAGAGTTTTATTCAGATAAGAAAAAGGACTTAGTTAAGCAAAGGCAGATTATGGATAAAATCACATAAGCTTTTACACAAGAGCTAGATGTGCGTGGACATTACCAACTCCAGTCACCTTCAGATCAGCCATGCTAGCTAGCTAGTGTTCCTGACTGCACATTAATTCAGTAACACAGCTCTGTATTTTATCTGTACACATGTGTGAGAGTTTGCATGAACTCATCATGGCATCTGGCGAGGAAAATGAGTAATTCTGTAGCATATTCATATAGTTGCATCAGCATTTTTTAAAGTATTTTTTTTAACATTGACTTTGTACTAAAAACCATTATGTTAACACAAGCCCATGTCCAGAATGGTTTCAGGTTTCTAAGCTTTGGATGCCAAGGATATGGAGTAGCATGCCTTTGCATTTCTGCTTACATGTCCGCTGGCTAATGAGTTAGGAAGAATATGATGAATTAGACGTATACTTCTTACCCAAGCTGTATGACGAGAAACAAAAGTTATTGCATGCAGAACTTGGAGGGGATAAACACAGAGGAAGGGAAAGGAATCACTTGGTAAGCAGGGCACAAACAATATGCATTTTAATAGGCTAAATGTAAATGTATACATCTGGGAACAAAGAACATAGGCCTTACTTACAGGATGGGCAACTCTGTCCGGGGAAACAGTGACTCTGATAAAGTTTTGAAAAGGTGGTGTGTGGCTAATCAGTTGAACATGAACTCCCAATGTGACACGGTGGCCAAAAGGGCTACTGTGATCCTGGGATCCATAAACATAAATCTTGATGAGTAGAGTGTAGTAGAGATGATATAGTTGTAGCCGTGCTGGTCCCAGGATATTAGAGAGACAAGGTAGGGAGGTAGTATTTTTTATTGGACCAACTTCTGTTGGTGAGAGAGACAAGCTTTTGAGGAAAAGAGAAGTTGTATCTGGCACTGTTGCAACCGCTGCTGGAATATCACGTCTAGTTCTGGTATCCACAATTCAAAAGGATATTGATAATTGGAGACGTTCAGAGAATAACCATGAGAATAATTAAAGGATTAGAATTGTTATGACTGACTTCCTTGAGTCTATATACTCAGCTTAACAAAGAGAAGGTTAAAGGGTGATTTGATTATAGTCTATAAGTACCAACGTGAGGAACAAAAATTTAATAATAGGCTCTTTACTCTAGCAGAGAAAGGTATAACATGATCCAATGGCGGGAAGTTGAAAGCATACATTTTTTACAGTGAGAGTAATTAACCATTGCAACGATTTACCCAGGGTCATGGCAGATTCTCCATCACTGGCAAATTTTAAACCAAGATTGGATGTTTTTCTAAAAGATCTGCTCTAGGAATTATTGGGAGTGAAGTTCTATGGCCTGTGTTATACAGGAGGTCAGACTGGATGATCACAATGGTCCCCTCTGGCCTTGGAACCTATGAATTATTTAAGGTGCATCTACGAGGATACTACTGGGAGCAAACAGATGAAGTGAGCAATGGAAAATTCAGGCTCAGTATTTTCAGTTTCCTATGAGTCCTATTGGACTTCAGATCAGGCCCCCAATGGAAGTGGTGGATGCTGCATTGTTCAGTCTAATTAGAAATAGGAGTAGAAAAGCATTTGCGACTACACTGCACAGAACACTCTTGCCTGGGCTGGGAGGTGGATGAATTTATTTAACAGGTCTTCTCCACAGGTAGTTTCTGGTGGGTTTCACAGTTACAATAGACACAGCAACTTAATTGCAAGCAGGAAAGTTCAAGATACAGGGCTGAATTTTTTTTAAAAAAAGACAAGGAGTAAAAAATGAGTGTTGCCAGAGTCCAATGGGCTGGGAAACAAAAGGAAGTCCAATGTTCAAATGCTATTTCATGGCCTCATCACCAAAATGTGCACATCCGAGATTAATACATTGCAGAGATTATTATTTACATCCACACAACACTGTGTGTCTCTGGTTTCATTAGAAATACTATTCTTCCCTACTATAAAGGAGGCTCTTACCTAGATGCTAAAATTTGTAGGAGGCTGCAGATAATTCCAGCATTTACTATTCCAGACTAAAGTGATGCCGATGAAATATGCAACAGAAAATTAAAGGAATGAACTTCCATCAAGGAGAGAAGCCCTAAAATGGAATTATAGCCTCACACACCATGTGCCTTCACTACATTTTCCACTGCACAGCTAAGCTGCAGACTATTATTATGGATTATTTCCCTGCCAAGTGCCTTTCTCCTCCCAGCAGTTTTGGTAGTAGAGCTGTTACTGCTGCAAGAATATTTATATCTATATAAACGGGGAAAGATTTTTCAGCCTCTTGATGCTCAATTTTTTAAAGTCACCTTTGGGAACAGACTAAGCCTGGAAAAGTTACAAGCAACTGAAAGTGACTGAGTTAACAGACAGATAGTCAACATGCAGCTATCTGAAGGGAATGGGGGCGAGGGGAAATCGCAGCTGACCAGCCCAGCCCCTGCTGCATGCCAGTGGCAGAAGGCAAAATTTTAGCTGAAGTCACTGGAACAAACCCCTTCTTTTACAACTGCCCTACAACAGTGACCATCCACAAAGAGCAGACAGGATGCTGGTTTCCCAGAACCCTCAACCCAGGGTCAATGAGAGTTATGAATACAGACTACTATTACTGTTATCTGAGACACAGATCACTTTCTGCCACTGAAAGAAAAGTCCCTGGGTTTTGTTGTTTTAACAAAAACCCTGGAACACCTCTGAAAGCTGGCTGGAACTCCAGCTCAGCTGGCATGGAGGCATGAAAAGCAGAGTCTATCCTGCCTGGAGGACTCCTTAAAAACAACATATAAACATTAATACAGAGCATGAATCAGGTTAATGGGCATGAAGCAGTGCTGTGAAGAAAGGCTTTAGATGCTAGGTTTTGGGAATTGGTTCTATCCATTATGCTTAGATTGTGCGGAGAGACTTAGGGAATGAAGATAAATTGCCAACAGGAACTAAGTACTTTCATCTGGAAAAAATATAAATACCAGCATTTGCTCAGTTGTGAAGATAGAAAACAATGTAATAGCACCTAGCTCTTATCTAGTGCTTTTCATCAGTAGATCTCAAAACGCTTTACAAAGGAGGTCAGGCTCACTATCCCCATTGGGTGGATGTGGAAACTGAGGCACAGATATTCCTTGCTTAAGGTCACCAGCAGGCCAGTGGCAGAGCCAGGATTTGAACCCAGGTCTCAAGTCCCAGTCCAGTGCTCTATCTTCTAGACCAGTGGCTCCCAAATTGTATTGGTTCACATACTATCTTCTTAAAATACTGTTGCGAAGTAGATGGATGGAACATTAAGCTCACATACGAGCAGTGGTATGTGAACCCCAACTCTACGCCACTCTACCTACCAACTGCAGTACTTTATAAAGCTTGAGTTGACCTCAACAGTTAAAGAGGTTTTCCCCCTGCCCTCTCTTAAGAAACAGCACCCCATAACTCCTTAAAATGTGAAGAAGGCTGATCGATGCAGCATGTTCTTTTTATTTAAATGGCTTTAATGGTTGATGTCATGGTTAGGTCTTAACACAAGTTGCAATAATTTCAAATTTAGTTTTAAACAGGGTTAGATTTTTAAAATCTGTTTTTATCCACCCTGGGGTTGATGATGCGCCTCTCTGTCCCTGTGGGCTGAATTCCCGTACCCCCCAAGTTCGTGTCTTGTTATTCAGTGTTAAGAATCAGAGAGGCTTATTTTCTGCTTTGGGTATCTCACAGAGGAAGTTGTGGCCCCTGTACCAAAGAGCTTAGTGTCTAAACTTCACTACACAACAGGGAGATAAGGAGAGATAGATGCGGAAAGAGGAAAAACCAGGGTTACAGTAAGAAGACCAGGTGCCACTCAGTAAGGGCTGCGCATTTGAAAGTTCCATGACTTGTAAGGTATCTTTCCTACCCCCTCACTTCTGGGAGGTGAGACAAGCAACAGGGAATTGATCTGTGGAGCTACGTTAGTGCATTTTTGGAAGGGACTGGGAGGTGGCTTATCAAGGATGGGGATTTCAAGAAGAGGTAGCATGGAAGACCATATATCTGAACTGCCCCTTGTTTTAACCCCAAAGCTTCCTGTATTCCCAACAAATTGGGGTCCCCTCACTTTCATCGTTTAAAGTTATTTACAGCAAAAATACAGTCAGAAAGGCAGATGTGACCAACATGGTATTTACACCAACAGGAATTACCTGTATTTTAAATCTCCTGCATGAATAATTGTGTTCTCCCCTCACACACCATGCCCAACTCTGGGCATTTGCAAGGTGAAATGTGGTGTAAGAAAAAAAAAAAAGGGCCGTGCCTACAGGAGAAACTGCAGAAGCTAGATTTTAGCTACACCAACCCAGGGGCTTCTGAGACTGAAGGATTTCCTCCTCTTGATACAGAAGGCCTGTGTGTGCTTCGAACCATCCTTAATTAATTAGGCACCAAATTTGGAATAATGGCATCAACAAAAAGGCTATCAACAGGGAAGGTGCAGGGTGAAACAGGGGCAGCCTGTTCTTAGCGCAGGAAAACATTCCATACGCACAATTAGATCCTACACCATCAGCTCAGCCAGAAGGCTGTGTATCCAAAATCCACGGTCAGGCCTGGGTTGTAGAGAACCCGCCCCCTTAATTCAAACACCTCTATTCAAAGGCCTTTTTAGAGGAGTATTGCATAGACAGCTCTTCAGGCTGTGTAGAAAGAACCCCTCAAATGACACTCTCACAAGTCAAATAACTAACCTTGGTGCTGCCCCAATTGTTGCATTGCTGCAGGATATTGCTCAGTCCATTTGTATATCATCTTTGAGATGTGTGTTCCCAGTCAGTTGGACTAAGATGAACATCCCAGTGAATGAGGGATCTGCAGATCTTTTCAAATAGGTTTGTTCCAGGTAGCCCTTTCATCAACGAAGGAAACATTAATCTGCAGGGGGTTGTGAAGGTCCAAGCATGCTAAAGCTAGCTTTGCCCCAGGTGCACAGAACCAATCAGCACGCCCCCACATGTGTGGAACCAATCAGAACACCCCATACAGGCCTATGTAATTTGCAAATACAACTTTTGCATATGAAGAGGTCTGAATAGTCTGTGCTTTTAAATACAACACAGGCCAGTAAAGTGCATGCAAGGATAGAACTAACTAGACCATTTGAACATCAACAGAAGTGAGCTTTCGTCATAATTATTCACCCTATTGCTATTCCAATTATCTCTGAATCGCTATCCCTGCTGTGAAGCCACAAAGACTTCCAAAGTTACTGACCTACTTAAGGCAGAAGCAACTGCCACCCATGCAAAGAATGAGATTCTCCAGCAAGCAATATCATTAGTGAAAGCGATACACCTGACCAGTCCCAACCTTTCCTTGAGGGCCACCATTTGGCTCATGCAGGGTAAGGCCCTGTTCTTCCTTATACACTGCGTATGCAGTATCTGAGAAGCTTGTAGCATCTTAGGTAGTCCAAGGTAATTCAGGAGATGAGCCAAGAGAATTTTAAAAAACATTTTTGAAAAATGTTAAATATTACAAAGGCTCCCAAAACTCCCCCTTCAAATGGGTTTCTCTTGGCATGTGGACACAGGGATCTATACTGTGGCGGTGGAGGATTCAGGTCTTCCACTGACCATTATAGCTCTGATCATTTGAAGAAGCAGCGCCTGCCTTTAAGCACCAACAGTTATGGTTTGCTTTGTTCTCTCTGTAAGAACAGCAATGAAACCAGCTGTCTCTGCTCCCCTCCTTCTCACTACCTTTTCCATTATGAGCCAGACCTTCTCTCATTAGCACTTCACTGCTAATTCCCTCTAACAATCCTCTGAAGCCTCACGAAGCTCTGAGCTCCTACACCATTAATGTATTACCACATTGATTATCGAGAGCACCTTTGGAGCAAAATGCATGTGGGATGCCAATGGAGTTATTAGAAGATGTTAGAAAGCAAAGCAGTTCCTTGATTAGTTCACGTCTGTACCGTGCTGAGCATTACTGAGAATGGCAGCTCCCTGCCTTGTGCGGCTCATACTGAGTGTATGTGGAGCTTTGTTTTTCGGTGCAGAAGATAATTTACTCACTCATCCCCAGGCGTAGATTGAGCCAGCTCCAAGTGGGGGAAGTGGAACCATACTTGGTCAAGACTGAGTTCATAGTCTTCAGTGTCTGGCGGGGCAGCAAGGGCCCTTGGCTGCACGTTCCCGCAGTCCCTGCAGGGGAAAGGACCTGGGTTAATACAGTGAGGCGTACTGCGCATACCACTCTCCTTTAAGTGGAGCAGATGCCCAGAGAGCTGCTCAGAGATCTGCTCCCTGCAGGAAGAGTTCACTCCTCAGCTCTCCTCCCCAGCCTACACTCTAGGAAGCTTGCTTTCTTGCGCTACTCCACTGACACGAAAAGCAACGTGTTTGGTCTCTGCTAGTTCGTTTCTTCCCAGACCTAGAGCTCTTCGGTGCTGTATATTTTAGTGTCAGCTTCTCAGATCTGCACACTTCACTTGCCTTCTCATTTGGGTTTCCTTAGTTCCCTTCTCTGTCAGCTGTAACACTCCCTCCCTGACCCTCTGCAATTCAGCCACCGCCAGCCTCCAGCCTGCACAGCCTCTTGCCATTTGCTAGGTAAGGATTTGATGTTTCACAGCTGAACTTTGCCAGACCCCCTCCCCCTGGATATTTTCATCATCCACTGAAGCAGAGCCCCAACCCCTTAGAACAACTCAAACCACAGGCCACTGAGCATCACAACAGCAGCAGGATAGGTTGCCACAGCAACCCAGCTGCTCAGAGACAAAGCAGCAGCATAGTGCCCCTTGTTCCACCTTCCCTCCATTCTGATACGAGGCTCATTCAGCTCTGACATCACACAGAGCAGATGTTCCTTTCACAACTGGAAGTTTGTTTCCTTTCTGCTCCCCTGCCTGCCCTTGTTTTGCTAGCAACCCTTAGATATACCTTTAACTTGGCAGGGTCATTATGAAGTGGCCCTGTGCTTCACAGAAGATATTTTTTCCCCTTGCTGCACAGATGGCCCCCATATTTATTTTAGCCACTGTTGAGGCTAGTTTGTCAGCCAAGTCTTTCCTGTACTGCCAGACCCAGCCATATGGGGAGAATTAAGACTGGATTAAGTTTAACTCTTTAACAGGCAGCAGCACAGCACAGACTGTCCGAGTCCCACTTCAGATCCATTTTCCCAGTAAAATCAACCCCTATTTCATTTGCTTTCATTCATAGGTTCACATTTCTAAAGTGTTACTGAAACTAGTAGAGGTTACTACTCAGGAACTAGATAAAAGCATTTCTTGGGTTTTGGTGGATTATTCATAGCCGCTTTGATATTGCAGCCTAAGATTCTGAAACTCAGTACAATACCGCATCCTTCTTCCCTTTAGAGCCTAAGTGTGAGCGGAGTAAAATTTGCAAATAGGATACAAGTCCCAAAGATTCCAGTTTTTGCTTCTCAGAAAGGCAACTTAGTCTCACTAAGATCATATAGGACTAGAGGCACTTCTTGGATCATCAAATTCAGTCCTCTGCTACCACACATAAGCCCCTCCTAGAACTGATTTATTTCCTGCAAGCTTCCCAAAGACTGAACTGCAAATGTAGACAGAGCCAATCTGCATTCAGCACCTTTTGAGAAGCTACATTTGAAAGCCATAAGTAATTTGTTTTTTGGGGTTTTTTTTGCATAGACAAATTAAGAGCCCACTTCCCAAAGATTGTTCCTTAGATACTATTTTTGGCTCCAATAAACAGCTCTCCAAAATCAGATTACAAGTTATCAGGAGGCATTTAAGTCTACTATAACCAAATCTTTACTCAACAATCTGAAAGAATAAGCACGACAAATTGAGGACTGTGAGGTATTTATTCTATCTCCAAACCATATTATATTCCACTAATTGCCCACGACGCAGCACTTCTCAGAGGAAACAGAATTTAGGATAATGCTGTTACTGCTAGTGGTACACATACATCACATTTATTCCCATTCCATTAACATTTTAGCCTCCAACATCACCATAGTTCATTTAGAAAGATATGGGTAGTTAGATGGAGTATGAGTAATATCTCTTCCCAAAATATGGATAATTACTTTTAGGCTTTAAATAAAAATATGATCCAAGTACCAAAGACAGAACAAACCAGGATAAAAAGTTGCTGTATAATAAAAGCAAGGAAATGCAGAGGCCAGCCTATCTGTTGTGAAGCATCTAACCTGCAAAGGTCTCACAGCACCTGGCAGTACACCCTTCTCATTGCATCTCTTGAATACTATTGTACAAGTCAGAACTTCAAGAAAAACAGGGTTACTTACCAGTAACTGTTGTTCTTTGAGATGTGTTGCTCATATCCATTCCAATTTAGGTGTGTGCGCACCCCGTACACAGATTCCCGGAACCTTTTTCCCTAGCAAGCCCCGCAGGGCCAGCTCAGATGCCCCCTGGAGTGCTGCGCTCATGTCGCGGTATAAAGGGCGCTGCTGGCCCCGCGGGTCCCCAGTCCCTTCTTTCTACTGACTCCGACAGCGGGGACGGGGGGTGGGTTTGGAATGGATATGAGCAACACATCTCAAAGAACAACAGTTACTGGTAAGAAACCCTGTTTTCTCTCTTTGAGTGATTGCTCATATGCATTCCAATTTAGGTGATTAAGTAGCCATACCCTTGGAGGTGGGTAGGAGTCACTGACGAGCGGCTCTATTCAGCACAGCCCTGCCAACCGCCGCGTCGTCTCTTGCCTGTTGAACAATGGAATGGCGTAGTGGGTCGCGAAAGTGTGGACTGACGACCAGGTGGCTGCTCTGCAGATGTCCTGCAGTGGCACGTTCTCTAAGAAGGCCGCCGATGAGGCCTGAGTTCTGGTCGAATGTGCCGTTACCGCTCCTGGTAATGGCACCTTCGCTTGCTTGTAACACGCCTTAATACATGAAGTGATCCAAGAAGAAATTCGCTTGGTGGAGATGAGAGAGCCCTTCATACGCTCTGCCACTGCTACGAACAGCTGTGTCGACTTCTGGAAGGGTCTGGTTCTTTCCACGTAGTGTGCCAGGGCCCTCCTGACATCCAGCGAATGCCATCTCCGTTCCTCATCCGAACCATGCGGTTTTGGGAAGAACACCGGGAGGAAAATATCTTGGTTACAGTGGAATTGGGACACTACCTTGGGCAGGAAGGCTGGGTGGGGTCTCATCCTGACCTTATCCTTGTAAAAAACAGTATGGGGGGTTCCGAAGTGAGCGCTCTTAACTCAGAGACCCTCCTGGACGAAGTAATGGCCACCAGGAATGCTACCTTCCAAGAGAGGAGGAGCAGGGAGCACGTAGCCATAGGCTCAAATGGGGGTCCCGTTAACATAGTGAGTACCAGGTTTAAATCCCAGGGAGGGACAGGGTCTCGAACCTGTGGGAACACTCTCTCCACCCCTTTCAGGAATCTAACCGACATGGGGTGGGAAAACAATGACCTCCCTTCCATCGGCTTGTGAAACGCCGATATAGCCTCCAGGTGTACCTTCAAGGAGGCCAAGGCCAGGCCCTGGAGTTTAAGATATAGAAGGTATTCTAGGATCACCTGTATGGGAGAGCAGGTAGGAGTGATAGCCCTGGTCTCCGCCCAACACATAAAGCGCCTCCACTTCGCCCGGTATGTAACCTGCGTGGAGGGTTTTCTGCTAACAAGCAGAATCTGTTGGACCCGTAAGGAACAGGCCCTTTCACCCTCTGTCAGCCAGAGAGTCTCCAAGCTGTCAGATGGAGGGAGTCCAGGTCCAGGTGCAACAGGCGCCCCTGGTCCTGGGAGAGCAAGTCGTTGGGGAGAGTGAGCGGCGAGGCAATGGATAGATCGAGCAGCGTACTGTACCAAAACACGCCGGGGCGATCAAGATGACCTCCACCTTGTCCCTCTTGATCTTGAGGAGGACTTAAGGGAAGAGTGGGATGGGGGGAAAGGCGTACATCAGGGACCCCGACCATTCTATTAAGAACGCGTCGGACAGGGAGCCCGGATCGCGACCTCTGAGCGAGCAGTATCTCGGGCACTTCATGTTGCATGCGGACACAAAGAGGTCCAGAAGGGGAGTGCCCCACACATGGAAGATTGAAGTCACTACCTTGTGATGAAGGGACCACTCGTGTTGGGGAGGTGAGAGGAAAATAAATGAAAATCGTGTTTCACTGCAAAATCCTACAGACGCGTAGCCTCCTGGCACAAGGCTGTGGAGCATGCTCCCCTCACCTGTTCATGTAGAACATGGCTACTGTATTGTCTGTAAGGACCCAAACCCCCTTGCCCCTCAGGAATCTGAGGAAGGGCTTGCAGGCCAACCGGACCACTCTGAGCTCTCGAACGTTGATATGAAGAGCTCTCTCCTCCTGTGACCATAACCCTTGGGTGCTCAGATCTCCACATCCGAGGCATCCGTGATAACGGTCACGGAGGGCATCAGGTCTCTGAATGGAACTCCATTGAGCACCTCTCCCGGATTCCTCCACCAATTGAGGGAGGACAGCACCTGTGGGGGAACTGTAACCACCTTAGTCAGTGAGTGTCTAGAGGGTGCATAGACCGAAGCTAGCCATTCTTGTAGGGGGCCTTAACTTAAGATGGGCCAGCCTTACCACATACGTGGAGGCTGCCATATGTCCCAACAGTTGCAGACAGCGTCTGGCTGTTGTCATGGGGGATGTCTGTAAGTCTGTGATAAGGGATCCCATTGCCTCAACCCGCGGGAGAGGTAGGAAGGCTCTGGCCTGTATGGCATCCAGGGTGGCCCCTATAAAGTCTATGCGTTGCACCGGGGCAAGTGTAGACTTCTGCTCATTAATGAGCAGCCCCAGTCTGTTGCATGTGGCACAAACCAGTTCCAGGCTGTCCTGCACATGCTCCCGTGATCTACCTCTGATGAGCCAGTCATCCAAATAGGGGAAGATTTGTACCCCATTACGGCGCAAGTGGGCCGCCACTACCGCCATATACTTAGTGAAAACTCTTGGGGCTGAAGACAGGCCAAATGGGAGTGCCGCAAATTGATAGTGGCCTCCTTGAATCCTGAACCTCAAAAATCTCCTATGACCCGGTAAAATGGAGATATGGAAATAGGCATCTTTTAGGTCGAGGGCAGCGTACCAATCCCCTGGGTCTAGGGCAGGAATTATGGAAGCAAGGGAAACCATACAGAACCTAGTACGTCTGATATATTTGTTCAGACGACGGAGGTCCAAGATCAGTCTCAGTCCTCCCTTGGCCTTGGGGATCAGAAAGTATCTAGAATAAAACCCCTTTCCCCTTTCTGCCTGCGGAACCTCCTCCACCGCTCCAAGCTCCAGGAGTGAGTGGACCTCCTGTATCAGGAGCTGTTCGTGCACAGGGTCCCCCATATAGGATGGGGTGGAGGGCGTCTCTGGAGGAGAAGTCGTAAGCTGTAGGGCGTAGCCCTTGAGGTCAACTCCGAGGACCCAAAGGTCCGTAGTGATTGCTTCCCAAGCATGATAGAATGGCCGAAGCCTATTCGCGAAAGGTTGGTTAGGGCCCAGGGGGAAGGAAAAAGCGCCACCCTCATAATCGCGGTGAAAAGCGTTTATTACCAGCCGCTCCGCCGGTTTTTCCACCCTGCTGCGCCCGCGCTGAGGAGCCCTGCCGATTGCGGGGGTTGGGCCCTTGAAAGCGGTCCCGCCTCCTTCTTTGCTGAGCGGGTCTAGGGGCTGGTCTGGGCAGGGGAGGCGGCTGCCGCTGAGGCTGTGGGTGAGACTGGCATCTTGCTGCCTGAGGGGTATACAGCCCTAGGGACCTCAGGGTGGACCTCGAGTCCTTAAGGGCATACAGCTTCTCATCCGTCCTCTCCGAAAAGAGGGCGAAGCCTTCAAAGGGGAGGTCCTGGATGGCTTGCTGGACCTCCACTGATAGCCCCGACGCCTGTAGCCAAGAACAGCGGCGCATGACGATGGCCGAAGCCATCGCCCTGCTGGCGGTATCGGCTGCATCGCTGGCCGCCTGTAACGCTGCCTGAGCCACGGCCTCTCCCTCCTGTGCCACCATGGCCAGGTCTGCTGCCTTGTCCGGGAGAAGGGTGGCAATCAACCGCTGTAGCAAGGCCCATAAATTTTGGTTGTATTTGCCCAAGAGGGCCTGGTGGTTAGTCACCCTCAATTGTAGTGCCGCTGTAGAATAAACCTTGCAGCCAAACAAATCTAACTTCCTCCCCTCATCTTTAGCGGTACTCCCCTGACCACCCTGGCAATCCCTCTGATTCGCCGCATCGACCACCAGAGTTCCTGGGGCCGGATGGCTAGAGAGGAATTTGAAGTTTTCCTTGGGCACATATTTCCTCTCCGTTCCCTTGGATGTAGCGGGAACGGAGGAAGAAGTTTGCCATAGGGCCTTGGCAATACTCATAACCCTGTCATGAACCGGGAGGGCCACCCTTGAAGGGCCTGAGGACCCCGAAGGGCCAAACAATGTATCGTCCTCCTCGGACAACTCCTTAAGTGGTAGCCCTAAATTATTAGCCATCTGCTTAAGGAGTTCTTGATGCGCCCTAAAATCAAAAAGAGGCATCTTATGATCCTTGGAAGTCCCTTCATCAGGGGATGAAGAGGAGGACAGGGGGAGGGGCCCTGTGGAGGGACCTTCCTCCAGGTCTGATTCCCCCTCAGAGAGAATGTGAGGTGGCAGCTGTGAAGGGGGAGGTGGAGGCTGCACCACACCAGAGTGGAGTGAATCAGCCCCCTGACCCAGCTGAGCTGCCCATGGACCCCAGTATGGCCAGTGCCATGGTCCTTGTTGCCACCCTGGCACAGGCAACTGCAGTGCGTCCCCTTGACGACCTCGGCGCCCCGAGTCCCAAGACCGTCTCTTATGACGCCTTTGCAGGGAGCGGCTTCGAGACGAGGAGGAAGAGTGGCGTCGATGTCTACGATGCCTCCTGGAGGAGGACCAGCTAGACGAGCTAGTGGATCTCCTTCGTCTGCAGCCCGACCTCTTGTGACTGCGTTTCCCGCCCTGGGAGCGGGAGCGATGGCTTCTGCGGCTACGCGTCAATGACACGGATCGTGGACGTTGCGCTGATCCCAGCGCAAAGCTCGGTGCCGAAGCGGTCAGGGCGAGCGGTGCGTGCATCGGTGCCAGTAGGCTCGGTGCCGTATACAATGGTGCCAACAAGATCTGTTCCAGTGGTGCCGGTGACAGTAGAGTCGGTGCCTGAAGTCCAGGAGTCGACATCTGGGTCAAGAGCGGTCTGGACACCAGAGGAGCCAGAGGCATGGACGGCATTGACCATGTCAGGGAAGCCTGCTGCCCTGTTGGGTCTGGCATCGTTGACAACCCCGGTGCTGGCGCCGGCGCCTCCACTGTAGCCGCAAAGGACGGTGCCGATGTAGTCGGTGCCGTCTTAGGGGAAGTCTCCCGAGCATCTCTACGGCGCGACCTTCCGTGCTCCGGAGAGCTCGAGTCCGACCTTGGGGTACTAGAGTCGGTGCTAATCCCTCTGCGCCAGCTTTTCGGGCCTCTGGACCGCCCCCGGTGCCGAGGCACTCAACAACCTAGAGTCGGAGCTCGGAGGGGATGCGCTCTCCACCCTCCATGACCGTCTGGGTGAGGGTTGAGAACGTTGGTCCCTCCACCCACCGGAGCTACCCAGCGCGGGTTTGCCGCGAGATGCAAGTCCCACGCCCCTCGGCCGAGGGGGGGACAGAGGCATGGGCAAGGCCATGAGGGCCCTTGCCGCATCGAACGCCTCCGGCGTCGACGGCCCTTGCAGGGGCGCTCCCCCACCCTTCAGAGTCGGGGGAGGCTCCCTGCGAGGAGACGCCAGTGCCGGAGGGACCTCCACGGCACATGGCTGGAGTGTCTCCTGCTCCTCTCTTTGCTTCGATGGTCGGGAGGAGTCTCTGGAGGCAGTGCTGGTCACCTTGGTCTTCTTCGGCACTGAAGCTTTCGGTGCCGGTGCCAGCAGTGCGCTCTGCACCGAGCATACACTCGGTGCCAGTGATTGGGACGGCTCGGATGCCGGTCAGAGCGCAGCCTCCATGAGGAGTGCCTTCAGTCTCGCGTCCCGTTCTTTCTGGGTGCGGGATTTGAAGGACTTGCAGATCCTGCACCTCTCCTTGTGATGCTGCTCTCCGAGGCAACGGAGGCAGCGATCATGGGGATCACTGACAGGAAACTGCTTGGTACAGAACGAACAGCTCTTGAAGCCCGCAGAGCCTGGCATGGCTCGGGTCAAAAGCCCTAAAGGGCCCTTGAACTCAAGTTCAGCTGGCTTTACTAACTGTCCTTGTCTTGAATAATAGCTTGTACTTAACTGATCTGGATAACTCTAGAAGATTGAAAAGGTTAGGGACTGCTGCTTGCAACAGCAAGTGGCAGAAGTTCCAGCAACCGTCAGAGGCAGAAAGAAGGAACTGGGGGCCCGCAGGGCCAGCAGCGCCCTTTATACCGCGACATGAGCGCGGCACTCCAGGGGGCATCTGAGCTGGCCCTGCGGGGCTTGCTAGGGAAAAAGGTTCCGGGAATCTCTGCACAGGGCACGCACACACCTAAATTGGAATGCATATGAGCAATCACTCCAAGAGAGAATGTCTCGTTTCAGCTTTAATTTTATTGTATTCAATAGTATTTTAGAAGGAATAAGTCTACTGATATTGCCTACTACCAACAGAATAGCTCCAGCTTTACCCTGGATAGCTACATTGGACTGGAGAGAGGCTTTCTATGCTCTTGGCAAGTTCAGATGAAGTCTATTAAGTCATTTCTCTCTCCACTAGGGTTTTCTATAGCACCCACCAACTCCATGTCAATCTGATCAACTTTACCTATGACAATTCAAGGCCACAACATTTGACAAGTGACCTGACTCCCTCTAGTGGCCATATTTGGAAAGTTATATATCTTGAAAAGCTACACAAGTATTTACAAGGTGTTACTGGTTTTTGTATAGAAATGATCCAATTTAATAAAAGATACTAAATGAGTATCAATCCAGGAACAGTTAAGTCACTGCAGACTTCAAGGCTAAAGCTCAGAAAGTTGGGTTGCCACTAATTTATAAACAAGCAATTCAGTTGAGATTATCAGTGAACTGGAATTAACCAGAGGTTAAAAAGTATCTTTCCATGGCGTCCCCTTCCTGTGGTTCATAGTAAAATAAAGCATTCACCCAGAGTACATCACTTTCAGGATACCCGAGACAGTGTGACCTTAGCTATATGTAGGTCAATGTGGGATTTGAAAGAGAAGCTGAAACGGAAGCTTTTAATAGATGTTTACTATAAAACACAAGGTACACAGAATGGAAGTATAAAAAATAAATGGTTGAGAGATAAGCAGTACACAATTTGCATTGGATGCTAATTACTCTTCCTTGCACAGTTCTGAAGCCATTGCTAGTTCCAATAATATGACAAGCTCTCTGGGAAGCTCCCTGCACATTTATTGTGAAACAAACCCTGTACTTCATGCTCTCACTAGGTTTTAAATGGAGCTTATGATCTACTGTGTTCTCTTCTCTTGAGGTGCTTCTTCATTTTCAACTTTCCAGCTCCCGAAATGTCATAATTATATTCAGCTGTTACATAGGGGATCTCCCCTTCAATTCCTTGCTGAAACACACAAAAAGACAAATTAAAGACGTTGCCAATTTGACTACTTTGTTCTGTTTCATCTTCGTAGACTGATAAATCCTATCAGTTTACCACCGGGTGCACTGAGCATCATGTACTACAATACAGAAACTTCCTTTTTAAAATCTTAAAACTGAAAACAGAAATCTCCAATCAATTGGTTTATATATATATTTTACTAGATTATATACTTAATACAAAATGTTCCTATCTTAGAGCCCTAACCAGCAGCTAATACCCATAACCCTCCCAGCATACCTTATGATACAACTGATTTCATACTTTTTAATTAAAATACATGTTACACTGCTGTGTAGGTAGAAGCTGATTGAAGATCTTCGTAAGCCACCCTTACCTGGTTCGTAAAGATACAGTCTGGAATAGTGATATTTCCCAGCAGCAGACAGTTCACAAGCCTTAAGTTTTCCGGAGGTACTGGGGTCAGAATATGGTAAAGCTTCCTCTCCATGTCAACCCCTCGGATAATTCCTTAAAATATATTTACAATTCAATCTTAAATCCTCTGAACTACTGCGGGGATGCACAATCCTGCATTGCTGAAATTCTTTGTATGGGTTGGCCATTTCCTAAAGTAGTGTTTTAGGTTTAAACAGGAATCATGTTCTAGACAAGGGGCTGAAATAGGATTCTCCTACTGCTCCTTTTCATTTGTTGCCCCCACCTTCCATCCCTTTTTGGTCATGAAAACCCTAATTACCCCAGATGTTAACTCCAGGCTCATTCTTTCCAGGAGCAGCAGCAGAATCTTCAGATTTGCAAGTAAAATTGCTTGTGTTTTCAAAACAGAAGTTCAAACACAGTTGAAGGCAATGCTGAAGCTGCACAGCTAAAAGTCAGATTCAATGCAAATATTTAGATTCCAACAGCAACACATCCTGCCATGGTTTGTGATAAAATGGTCTTTGTCATTAAACAAAACTTTTTTAAAGAGAGGAAAAGTATATGTGCACAACACAGGCAAGTTAAAGCTGTGGGAACCCTCATCTTTGCACTTCTGGTCTGATTTTCCCTGTGTGACCTTAACATTGCTTCAACTGTTTTGACACTCCTCCCCAGCCCCAAATAAACATCCTTGTTTGTGGCTATGCTCCTGCAGAGCTCCAGGGAATCCTGTGTACTCATGACATAGAAGGCAACTGAGAATTGTTGCATCAAAACCAGACTTTTCAAAAAATAAAGCAGAGAAGTGCTCAAGTGAGAATTAGGCCCATGGTAAGTTTCAGAATTCAGCCGCTTTTGCAGTAGCCCTGTTCAGAGAGGTCAGCTTATTTTTTTTCCTACAATAAAAAGAATATTTTCCGCCATTCCCCACATGTTGAGACAGCCAAAGGGATTTTGAGCAAAACTTCCTGAAAATAATCTTAAAAATCTGAACCTAAAGGCGAATAATTTGCCAAGTTATGAATAAACACAAAGACAAAACTATAATGGAAACTGCTTTCTGACCTTAACTGTAGCTATCGCCATTAGTCACTGCAAGACACAGGGCTCTCAAGCAAAGGTTAAAATGGAAAACAAAACCAGTAGAGAAGCAGCAGATGTTTATTCTTTTACCCTATCCCTATTTTCAAGTTACATGTGAAAGATTAAAACATTGGTTAAAAGATGACTCCCATTATGCTGCAGTTTCAATACAGGATCAGAAGTGGTGATTTAGTTTAAGCTACGCTCATGTCTGCCCAGGATTCACTCACCGAAGCCCAAGCAATCACACACTGGGGTCTGGGTAAGCAAGACTGGCCCATCAGTCTGACATCTGACCTCATCTAGTATCTTGCAGAGACCGACCCAGCTGGCATTTACTGAATACATGATGTGTGTAGGAGCAACATCAGTGTGAATAACACTGAGTGCAACAGCATTGAAAGACACCTAGAAAATAAACCCCAGATCATCAGTTCAACTTGAATTTAGTTTTGAATTTCAGTAAACACAGTTTTAGTTATTTCTAACACCATACCTATATTGCTGTAGCCATAACTATACACAATCCGAAAAGCTTCCGTGCACTGTGAACCTTACCTACACTAGTGACACAATACAGTATTGTAATCACAAATAGCTAACCAGGAGACATGTAGAATGCTTGTTATCTGCATTTCAGGGAGTGCTGGCATAAATGTTAATCTGAGATAAATGTTTTAAATTGGGTTATTACTGTTTCTAAAGTTTGGAGGGGTCTTTTTGTTGACAGTTCTGTAAAAGATTTAGAACATAGTAATCTAGATTACTAACAATTAGCCTTCTGAATCCACTCAGCAAAATTGCATCTTCAATTCTTTCCCAAATGTCTAAGTTACCTGATAGGGAATGAGACTGTGTAAAGGAAGTACTGAGCTTGTTTCCAGAGGCTGCAGCTGCCCAAGGTAGCCTAACAGTGTCACATCCCGTAGGATACTGCTATGGACCCGCCTGGAAAAAAAAAAAGCAAACAAATCATGCAGAGATGAAACACAGTCGCATTCCAGTTCAAACACAGGAACTTACTCAGACAGTTAAGAATATGCAGTGTGATATTTGTTATATTCAGTATTTTAGACATTGGTTTATTTTTAAATTTCTGGTGTTCAGACCTATTTAGAACTGTTTTATTAACCCAGTAGTTCTGAGGGTCCCAAAGTTCAAGATGGTGTCACAAGGCTGTTTTCTTAGGCAGCAGTCAGTCATTTTTTAGATTCAGTCTCTCTTCTCCAGTCCTGATATCCAGGAGAATTTTCCATTAGCCAGTTGCAAGAAAGGAGAAAAAATCATGGTATGAACCAGTTACCCCAGTCACACATTATTAAATGGTTCTTTAGTGAAGGTTTCTGCAGAGCCAAGTCACACACACCCAATATCAGAGGAATGGAAGCAAGTTGATGGGATGAAGGCCAAGGAGAGGAGGCTTCTGATGCACTTGATATTTGGATAAATACAGGCTATTCAAGTTTGCCTTTAAACCACAGTGGCTAAAAGGGCACACAGAGGCTGCAGGGCTTCCTCTTGTCCACAGCATTACATCATCAAGGTAGGGGGCACTGCATGGCTATTAAATAGATTCAACAAAGCAAAAGGCTTTAACATTGCCATTAACTGCAATTCTCTGTTAATCACTAGTGAAGCTGTGATTGCCTTGTTCCAGGTTTAGGAGGCTGCCATTCAGCCTTGCATTTCTCTCATGAATGGATAGGCAGAACAGCATGAAATTTTTCAATACACGTTTTTCATCCAAAAATGGCTTTTGAAATTGTTTTTTTGCAAAAAAAAATTGACATGAAAAATGTAGTTTGATATTTTTCAAAATCAAATAATCAAAATTAGCGAAAAATTGGAATTTCTCAAAAAATATTATTAAGTACACAAAAAACAAAGAAAAATGTGTCCATTTATTGAATTTTAAGAGCAAAGAGACCATTAGGATCATCTAATCTGACCTCCTGCATAAAATAGGCCATAGAACCACGCTCAGTAACTTCTGACAAACAGCCACAATTTCTGTTTAAGCTACGGATAACTAGAGATATTCTCATCTTGATTTAAAGATGTCAAGTGATGACAAATTCAACACATCCCTATGTAAGTTGTTTCAATTGTTAATTACCCTCATGGGTAAAAATATGATTCTTGTCTGAATTTATCTAGCGTCCACTTCCAACCACTGGATCTTGTAATGTCCTTTTCCTCTAGATTAAAGAGCCATCTACTATCAAATCTCTGCTCCATGTAACTACTTGTAGGTGCTTAGACACTATGATGACTGTATAAATACCTGAACAGATATAGCGTGGCTCTGCGAAGGTAATATCAGATAGAGAGTTCTGCATTATGCATTTACTTTCAAAATGTTATGACTGGGAATGACATGCTGAAACACAGACTTAAACTATTGGAAATATTCCATGGCTGGAGCAGTGACTTTCGTACTTACGCTTCACCAGCATTGCCTGCTCCAGGAAATTCTGGTTGTACACACAGCAGTTTATGCCCTGTAGTTGGTGTTTGAAAGTCTCTTTCCCCTTCATACAGCTGCCAATCTTCTGTTCCACTCACATCCTTGCTCTTACACTTGCCCTGTAGTTTGCCTTTTGTATGTAGGCCAGCAGCGAGATTAATATATTCAGGAGTAAAGTGAGGCATATCCTTAAAGTCTTCCACACTGATCTGAACTATGTGACTTGGTGACAGCAGTCGAATAATATCAATCAGGAGCAGCAATCCAACACCTTTAGGGATGGGGAGGAGGGAGAGAGAACACAGTTTGCACAAGGTAGTGCAATCACACCAGGTAAGCAGCTTGAAGATCTGAATCTTGGTTATTAGAGACACAGGAGTATCTCTCAATGGTTTTTAGAGACTTAAAATAAGCTCACACAGAATTAGTTATATTTCCCAGTCTCAGAACAGTTGCAAACTGTGCATTATGGCATGTGTACTGTTAAGGTACAGCATTAATCTTTCAATGCATCTCCAGAGATTAGATGTACGCTGGTTTACCTTTCACCCATCCCATTGTATTGATGATCAAAGGCACTTCTTTCTTGTAGGAGTTAAACACATATTTTACTGTGTCAATATATCTTTCAGTATCCTGATCACAGCTAGCTTCTCCATAATACACCATTTTTCGTGGCATTCGCTGATGAGTGAATGGTGGACCTGAAAAAAAGATACATTGAAGATGAACAGTAAATAATTGCAAGTTTCAGTAATTCAAAGAAAGCTGTCAAAGAGTTAGCAAAAAACCCTATTCCTGAAGCACACATGCTCAATCCCTATCTACATTGATAGGAGTTATTCTTCCTCAGTTTGTATCCAGTTGTTTCATCTTTTTTGAAAAGGCACATGTTTTAAGATTTTCTCCACTTACTCTTATAAACCCTTCCTCTGCCCTGGAAATCATTTCCTTTCTACTCTCAGTATATAGTCAAAGACAGTCAGTCTAGATGTCTGAGTGTCAGAGACCTGATAAATCCACTAATGTGGTATGAAACTATTCCGTTCTTAAATGAGTTTATAAATCAATTCAGATTAACTACTAGTCTAGAAATCAGTTTGAGCAAGATAGCAGTTTTTGGTCCAGAAGCAAAAAAGGAACACTAATTTGGAATGACAAAAGGATTGTTTGCATTAGAATTTAACAGTGTAAATACATTAGTTTTTTTCCTTCCATGATGACAGAGAAGCCCAGGGCAAACAGCTGCTCCAAAAAAAGGAGACCAAATTTGGCCACACCATTTGATGGCTGGGAACCAATGCTCTTTGGAGACATGCAAGACCATACCTACTAGCATGTTTTCTACTTACGATTTTTCAAAACTTAGGACAATATTCCTCCCTCTTTTTCCCATCCCAAACTTAACAACTTTAAAATTTAAAACCAGGATGAGAAGTTAAAAAAACCATAGGTTTCAAGCACAAATCCCAGAAACTTCTAGGGGCTTTTACATTTAAAAACATGTACTTTATGACCCACACCACTATCTGCACATTTCAAAAACATTAATAAATTTATCCTAAAGCTTCACTGAGGTATACAAGTATTATTCCCACTTTTACAGATGGGGAACTGAAGCAGAGAGATTAAATAATTTGCTCAAGGTGTCACAGGAAGTCCATGGCAAAGGGAAAACTAACCTAGGTCTCCTATGTCCCAGGCCAACATCAGATACAAAAGACCATCCTCTCCCCCACTCCCATAAAATATGTGAAAACCAAGAAGGGAGAATAACTTGCCTTGTACTTCTGATTTCCTAGAGATATCACATTGGAGGATTTCACTCCCAGGTCTTAGCTCCTTACCACAAACTTGGCAGGCCTCCTTCACTTATAAGGTTTTTTGAACCTTGAGTAGAGGTAATGTGGTTCTGTTAAGACACAGGAGTGAGAATCCTTCACAGACAGTACCTTTAGAGAATAATAAAATATATTTCTGGTGACAAGAATACTGCAAAATACATACCAAGACACGGCTCTGACACGTTAATTAAGGACACGCAGCCGGGTGGTGTAAACTCTGTCTGTCCAAGATCACATTCCAAATATTCAACACAAGGAAGGCTATAATAAAAGAATAAAGATATTTTAGAGGCCCTACATATTAGCACCTCTGTAAATAACATGGAACAACACTTTACTTAAAATATATCAGGAAAATAATCCAATTTTAACTGCCAAAAACACAATGAAAATCTCAATACACTGAATAAGATCATTAGCTTTCTCCCTCTATTTAACAGACTGTAATGGTCAGGAAATGACAGGTCTGCACCAGGTAGAGAGCATGATCTGGAGCAGTAACAGCCCGATACCATTCGAGTCTTGAAAAGAGAGACTGCCAATCAATGCCAAATTGCACAAGTGGTACAGACAGATGCGGACTATGAGACCAAAATCATTTAAAGAGATGGACGATCTTATACTTTGACCACAGGACAGAATCCAGGTCTCCTGACTCTATCCCCAGCTTTACCAAGAAAGATGAGAGACTTTGGGCGAGTTACAATCTTTCTACTTCAGTTTCTCCTCTGTAAAATGTGGTTGATCATACTCCCTCATTATATTTCATTCTTCGATGTCTGAAATGATTTTAAATACTCAAAAAGAGACATTTGAACTAGTCAAATTACAGCAGAATATTAAGTAGCCTATTTTAAAAAGTCTATTCTGCAAATAACATGAAGCAAAATTTATTTTAAAATATCCAAATCCCCACTAATTATTTATAAGTTTTTATTTATAATTATTTATAATTATTTACAATTTTTCTTGTCCAGATCATAAAAGACTCTAAAATTTGAGTCTTACAGGATAAAAAAAATAAATCACTCACTGATTCAGCAACAGGTTAATGAGATATCTGTTAAATGTTGATTTTCCAATACTTTTTGGGCCACACACCAGAATGACAGGGCAACCATCATCTTCCTCTGGAAAAATAAACATACCCTGAAATGAATCATTACTATAAATTAATCTGATGTGTCCTATTCCACACAAGTTTACAAAAAAAAGTCACAACTTAATCTCAGGAGCTGAGCATTTTCACATAACATGGGCTTGTACTTGGAAACCAGAACAGGATAGCTTTGTATAAAGGGGAAGAGGAGGGTATTTACTTTTATAAACACAAAATAAAAAGCCTTCTAAAAGAGGGAGGACTCCAACACTTGGCACAAAACCAGCCTTGTAAAATTTTACTTGCCTATGGCAAATTATTTTTTGGGAGCTAGATAAGAAAATTCTCTCTCTCTCTCTCTCACACACACACAAAATCATCATAAAGGCAGGCATATTAGTTTTTGTGGCAGATCAGCAAGGCTGCACAAAGCCTTATGGGTGATATAAACTCTCCTTCCAAGTACCTCAAAATGAGGTAACACACTGTTTGGTTCAGAATCTCTCCAAGGCTTTTAATACTAAAAGAGGATTCAACCCAAGCTTTTTCCTATTGTCAGGGCATAGTTTCAGAAGCATGAACTTAAGAAACAAACTCTGAGAAAGGAGATTTTGCACCCTTTAGATTACTGCAAAATTTAACATTCAGTTCCCTTAATTTAAGATACTCACCACAACACACTCGGATTAACTCTTCAACTGCCGAAACCGAACTCTCTGACAAAAGCAGGCCGCTTTCAGAATCACGTTTCCCAATACCAATAGAAGCTAGAGCTGCATCTTCCGGCGTGAAGCAAGGATCCTTTTGTCTCTAGAGATAAGCACGCATATAGCATAGAAAGGTTTTAGAAAATTGATACAGAACACCACATAACTCCAGAATAACTTCTATTGTCTTATATGGCTGGACAATGGTACCAGCATAGAATGATCTAGTCACATTAATTGTGTTCTCTGTTCTAATTCTACAGGCATCTTAAGTCCAGGTTATAGGAAGGAAACACATAGGAACAAGGTTTCATTTTCACTGACATTCTAACCCCCTACTTACTACAGCAAATGGCGCCTTAGAAACACCACAGATGGACATGGCTGTAACATGGGGATAATGATACTGTCCTCTTTTATAAAGCACTTTGAGATCTACTAATGAAGAGCTAGGTATTATTATACACAAGTCTATAGTGTTCAGACCATTAGAATCCATCAGAAGCCAGTCTTATTATCGAAAGGCATGGTAGCACAGTGTACATTGAAAGTCACATGACAGACAATAGGAAGATGACATGATTGGAGCATGAAGCGAGGTGCTCTAGACGCAATAATGGGGCTGGGCCAGTCAAGTGGAGCTGCTACCAACTGCAGACAGAATAGGAAACAGTAGAGGGCTGGGAGGTGTGGGGGAGAAAAGTATGGGAAGACAGTAGCAAGAAAGTGACTGGAACAGAGAACTAAGTAGTAAAAGAGGAAGTGAAATTCTGGCAAAGGATAGATCCAAGCACCTATCAAATTTACCGATGTGAAAAACATGTCAGAGACCATGAAATCTGGTCTCCACCATGAAATCTGGCTATTGGGGGGGGGGATGTCACGATATTGCCACCTATACTTTTATGCTGCCTTCAGAGCTAGGCGGCCAGAAAGCAGCAACTTCTGGCCAGGCACCCAGCTCTGAAGGCAGCACCACCACTAGCTCCACTGCAGAAGTTAGGGTGGCAAGGTATGGTGGGGGTCATCCCTTTTTGTGGAGGGCATGACCACCTTACGTTGGATGACCACCCAAGTCACCATGGTCAGAGGGGGGCTGTGGTCACACACACCCCACACACAGCCAGTCAACTCCTGAGCGCTCCCGGGGACTGGTCAGATCCACCTCTGGGAACCTCCCCTGTCTGCAGGAAGCTTTGCAGCTGCTGGGTACGATCCCGGCTTTGAAGGCAGCACTGCCACCAGAAGCAGTGAAGAAGTGAGGGTGGCATGATATGGTATTCCCACTCTTACTTCTCGGCTGCTGCTGGTAGCGGTGCTGCCTTCAGAGTTGGACTCGCAGCCAGCAGCCACTGCTTTCCAGCCACCCAGCTCTGAAGGCAGTGCCACTGCCAGGAGCAGCGCAGAAGAATGGCAATACCATGACCCCCTGTAATAGCCTTGTGACACCCCTCCCCCATACCACTCTTTTAGGCTGGGACCCTCATGGTTAAAACACCGTAAAATTTCAAATTTAAATATCTAAAATCATGAAATTTAAGATTTTTTAAAATCCTATGGATCATGAAATTTACTGAAATGGACCATGAATTTGGTAGGGCCTTAATCATATATATAAAAGAATGAATTACAACTAACTCATATGGTTATAATTCCATCAATGTTACAGCAACAGGTTAATTAAATATCTGTTAAATGTTGACTTTAATGACTACATAGATGACTCAACTTTTGGTTTTATGGGTAGTAATCAGAATACTACCATGGAACAATACCCGCTTAATTCACACTTCTCTAGAAATTAGTCTGAATTTTATACATATACACATGCTGTTTTTCTGACCCACATTTTTATTGCTCCACAACTGCTCTTCTCCTAGAGTCATGCAAATTTTTCTTCTTCATAAAACAATTCCCATAGTGTAATCTTGAACAAATGCAAGATTTCAATTAAGTAAGCAAATGGAAGAAGTATTTCACCTTTACTTTGAAGATATGGGAGAAATCTGGGTGACTAAGAATGAATCTTGTAAATGAGGTATCCAGACTCTCCAACAGCACCACGGAACACAAAGGGGCAAAATTTTTCATCAGTTTAATTCTGGCATCTACAAGGTGACAATAGTTAGTCTTAAAACACTGTATTTCACACAAATTAGAGTTCAAGTCCAAAACTGATACAATGAGCAAATACTTTTTACATTATCTGACCTTCATAACACCTGTGAGGTAGACATTACCCCCCATTTGACAAATGTGGAAAGAGAAGCAAAGATCTTATGTGATTTGCCGAAGAAATCAGTGATATGCAGAATTAGAACTCATGAGTTCCTAATTTCCAGTCCTGTGCTTGAAAAAAATAGACTACACTGCTCTCATGGAAAATGAGAAAGTATATTCATATCCTAAAGTAAGGTAATAGATAAAACTTAGCCATTTTTATTGCCATAAAAATGGCAAAGGCCATCTTGATCTTGAAAGTTCACTAATGACTATATGTACTATAAACCAAATGTTCATGTGTATGAACTTAGTTTGGGAAAGATGCCAGCTGGACAGTCATAAGGATGGTGGTCCCCACTGAACAGATAGAGCATTGAAAGTAGGAGTGCAAAGATCCCACACACCCCACCCCTCAATCCAGATGAGTTATTATGATCACTTAGGCTATGTCTACATTACAGACCTTACAGCAGCACAGCTATACCGCTGCAGCTGCACCACTGTAACATCTCCCATGCAGCCGCTCTATGCTACATAGATGGAGAGAGCTCTCCAGTGGTAGCTATGTCAGCAGGAGAGTGTCTCCACTTGCACTATGCTGTGCTGTTGGTGAAATTTATGTGGGAGAGGGGGGTCTTTTTCACACCCTTGATGAACAAAAGTTTTACCGACAAAAGTGCTAGTGTAGACACAGCCTGTCAATCTGACTTCTTATATAAAACAGGCCATAAAATTTCACCCAGTGATTCCTGCTTCTTGCGCAACAACTTGTGATTGAATAAAGCACATCTTTTAGAAAAATCATTCAGTCTTGATTTAGGGACTTCCAGCAATGTAGAATTTACTACAGCTTTTGGTAATCTGAACCAACAGTAAATTACCTTCACAGTTAAAAATTTGATTCTAATGGAAAGTTATTCTACTTTGCCTCTACAGAAATAGCCAGAAGCAGCATCAACAGCAATAGTGGTGATGGGGACATGTATCTAGTCAGCGACCACCCTCACTCATTTCACATAGGTCATTGAATAGTGTCCAGCAAAGATGACTTTTGATCACCAATCTAGACTGCATTCAGAATGGCAAGAGAGAGATGAAAGACTTATACAACAAGGCCTCTGGAATTCTTCAGTCTCCCCCAAAGCAGTCGCTTGAAGGTAGCTCTACTATCACCAGCCCTAACAGCATGGCTCTTCACACCCCCTGAAACACACGGCTCAGCTAAGCCCATGCTTACCCTGTGGCACACGATGGGCTCTCAGCATCGCCCTGGCAGATAGCCTCATCTCCTTCTTGGACTGCTCCAGTGTTTCGTAGGTCACTGCTTCGATGGTCAGGGCACAGTGGGTCTGAGGGGACAAGAGGTCGTAGGGAGGCTGCTCCTGCGTGATGGTAAATCCGAACACCTGCACTGCACCGTACAGGCAGCTCAGCCGGCATTTCCCAGTGAATGTCAGCTTCTGCGGAGGGGGAAGAGCAGAAGATGAGGCACTGCCTGAGACCCGTAACAGAGAGCCTGCCCCCATGGTAGCTCACACCGGGCGGCGCCGCCGGGCTTCCCCTCCCTCCGGCCAGGAGGTGAAGTGAGGTGCCACCCTCCCCCTTCCAACGGCCGCGCCCCTCCCCGGCCGGACCTGGGCGTGCAGCAGGAGTAGCACCACGGCGCCCTCAGCGGCCTCCACCGCGGCTAGGCTATGCGCTGCCGGGGCCGCCTCCTCCTCGCCGCCCTCCGGGCCCGGCGCCTGCAGCAGCCCCGAGCTCACGGAGGTGGCGTATTCCCGCCAGCAGTCCTGGCCGGGCTGCTCTCGCCGCTGATGGGCCGCAACCGCGGGGCCTGAGCCCGGGACCCCCTGCCGGCGGCCGCGGCTCAGGCGCTTCCGCGGAGGCAGGGCCCTACGGGCCGGGAGAAAGCGGCGGAGAGCGGACGGCCGGGGCATGGCTGCCTCCACGGCAACTCTCGCGAGAATCGCCCCCCTCCCTCCCATTGAGGGATGGGGAGTATAGCGAGACTCGGGGCGGGGCCTACGGGATCGCACGTGACCTCACCCGGCCCCAGCTTCTCCACTGCGGAGCCGATAGCGAAGGGAGGGAATTATCGCGAGATCCGCCTGAAACAGCCCTCCCCCCCGTGCCCTAGGGTCAGAGACACGGTGCCCACAACCCCTGGGTGCCCTGGGGTCAGGGATATGGTGCCCACAACCCCGCCCCCGTGCTCTGGGGTCAGAGACACGGTGCCCACAACCCGCGCCCCCCCGTGCCCTAGGGTCAGAGACACGGTGCCCACAACCCCTCCCCCCCGTGCCCTAGGGTCAGAGACACGGTGCCCACAACCCCCCCCCCCCGTGCCCTAGGGTCAGAGACACGGTGCCCACAACCCGCACCCCACCTTGCTCTGGGTTCAGAGACACGGTGCCCACAACCCCTCCCCCTCCGTGCCCTAGGGTCAGAGACATGGTGCCCACAACCCGCGCCCCCCCGTGCTCTGGGTTCAGAGACACGGTGCCCACAACGCCCCCCCCCGTGCCCTGGGGTCAGAGACATGGTGCCCACAACCCCTGCGTGCCCTGGGGTCAGGGATATGGTGCCCACACCTCTGTGACCCCACACCCACTTTCCTGGCCTGTGGCACTAGGCTGGTGCTTGTGCCTAGGGGTACCCATTGACCAAACTAAATGGAGCAACAAGAGGTTCCCTTGCATCTCATTCTCCACTAAGGGAAAGGTCAAGGGCTGGGCCCAGCTAGGCTAAGCCTCCTGCAGGTCTCACTGAACTGCACCCCGTTGCAAACCCGGAGTGAGCAGGGGATAACACTGACATGAAAAGAGCTCTGGGCTCCTCCCTGCACCTGCTCCTTAGTGCACAAAGTCTCCAGCACAGGGACTGTCTGTACTGATGTGTCCTGTATGTTGTAGGCATCAAGAAAATAATAAAAGGGCCAGCTGCACGCTCTGCCCTCCTTTGCCTGCACTCCCCATTATCTCTTCTCCCTCAGAGTCCATCCCAAAAGGGGAACTCATCCACTAGCCCGGTTAGACCAGTCACAAACCCCAATGTTAGTGATCAACACTTATTATTTGTCAAGTGCTGGTAGTGAACGTGGTTCCTTCCCCAGCAAGTTTAGCATCTCAAGTGTACATATGTGACACAGAAGAAGATTCGTAGGAATCACTTATGATGGTAATTTATCTTTTATGACCTTTGTGAGCCCCAAAGAAGAAGTAGTTCGTTAGCAGAGATTCTGATGTACATCACACACTGACTTTTTTCTCTTCCCCTTCCCCATTACATGCAGTATGTAGTGCAACATATACAGTAGTTATATCAAAACACTCCTAAATGCCCATAGCAAAAGCCACATACAACCCACTGTAAATCTTAAAACACTCCAACCCTGGGGACTTGTTGAATTAAACTATAAAATAAATAGCAAGAGTCCTGTGGCACCTTAAAGACTAACAAATTTATTTGGGCATAAGCTTTCATGGGCAGAAACCCACTTCATTGGATGCATATAATATAAAGAACTCCTCAGTTTAAAAGTGAAGGGGAGGTGGGAGAAAATAACCACAGAGAGAGTACCTCCCTGAAAATCATGACCTGGTTAATTCATGCCATTTCCACTGACCACTGGGCCTGGGCTCACCTGCAGAATATCACAATAGATACATTCCTGGTTTGTTTGTTTATTTTACCTCAAAGCAAAACTTCCTCCCTTCCTGGGAAAGTGTGAAGTCCTAGTTCCTGGGTACATGTGTCTGTGGCATTTGCAGATGTGTAGGTTATGTAAATAATCCAAGGTACTTCAGGATCCGAGATTCTAGCGTCATCTGAGAGGCAATAAGTGTTCATTATCCACTTCCCAGCCCCTTCTCTACAGAGCTCTGTGCTGAAAGCATGATGTTTTCTCCTCCATGTCTTTTATGTTTGTATCTCTTGGCTCCATGTTATTGGGCTTTCAGATGTCAGAACATGGGGCCCTCTTCTGAATTCAGGATGGATGGGGATTACACAATTGCAGGATTTTTCCAAATACACAGCTATTCAACGACAGTGAGATCTAGACCTGAAGTTGACATATGTGACAGGTAAGTGAGAAAACTAGGGCCTGGGGCTGCAACAGATTCTATGTATCAGCACCTACATACTACAGTTAGTATGGCCCGCAGCGGGTGTGCTGTAATTACTGCTTCACATGCTGTCCAGTATTATGTCATTGCATCCTGAGGCTCACCATCAGTCTGCTAGATCCACCTGTTGCCTCTCATCTTCTTAGATTTTAAACTCTGGGACAAAGGACCATTCTGTATTTATACAGCACCTAGTACAGTGGGGCTCCTACAACCTAATACAAATAATAATAATAATAATACAGTGACCAGAGCTTTAGAAATGCTGTTAGACTAGATTAGACAGACACAGAGATGTTTGCCCAACAGAAGGAAATCATATTTAGCAGGAATAGAAACGGGAGGGGAAACAAGCAGGAAAAAGAGGTGGAATGATGTAGGAAAGCAGATATGGGACAAAGAGACCCACTCCAAATAGACAGGAAGCTGCAACAGAGAAGACACATAATGGGCTGGGAGTTGGGGCATGCAGGGCTCACCTCGCATTAATAAAATGGCAATAGTCCAGAATACCACAGTTTAGCTGGTGTGACTGGCTATTACTGGAGAAAATCTCTTCTGCAGCCGAGAAACACTCTGTGCAGCAGAGAGGGTCCATCAGAGAGCTCATTATAGCTCCCTACTTCTTTGCTGAGAAGTTCCCAATTGGGGAGATGCAGGTGGTTTCTCCTTCTCTTGTACCACCTGAGCAGGAGAAAGGGAGTGGAGCGGGGCAGTGAATCTTTTCCACAGAATGTTGCATAAGGGGCTGCTGACTAGGAGAGGGGCGTTGGCAACTGGAACTAATAAGGAAGACATGATGTGTGTTGTGCAACAATAAATAGCAGCAGCTTCAGTGCAAACATACAAAAGGGAAGATGTTTGTGCTGCTGATCTCATGAATCCCCCGTGAGTCATTGTACACATGGCAGAGGGGGGCACAGGCAGGTGAAGTGACTTATCTAAGGTCACCCAGAGCGTCAGTGTTAGAGCTCCAGCCTGCCTTGCTCCTGCACATTGTTGTCATGCCAGGCATTGCCCAGAGCACATTTCCAAGAATGAGTGAAGTAATCACATCTCTCTCTTGCTTCTGAAATGACATCTGTGTTTCTGCAGAGGGGCCTCTGTAAACAGCCATGGCTACCACCTGTTCCAAGCCATGCGATTCGCCATCGAGAAGATAAACAACTCCAGCAGCCTCCTCCCCAATGTCACTTTGGGCTATGAGATCTACAACACATGTTCAGAATCTGCCAACATGTATGCAACACTGAGCATCCTTGCCCAGAGCGGGCAGCATCATGTGGAAGTGCTCAGTGACTTCACACGCTACCAGCCCAAGACTGTGGCTTTGATAGGGCCACATAGCAGCCACTTTGCCTGCACCACTGCAGCTATACTGAGCATCCTCCTTATGCCAGAGGTAATCAGTAGCTTGTCAGGAGCAATGCCAACTATATTGTAAATGGGATGGTATCTGTGACATGGTCAAACACAGGCGCTATTTGGGGATAATGCTGATTAATTCTGAAGACGAGCAGGGAGAGGGCTTGTGGCTAGGGGCAGAGAACCAGTGCTCGATGATGTGAACCCTATGGTCCTTTATGGCCTCTGGGACTCAGTCTCAGTCTGACTGCAGCACCAGTTAGACCCGTTCCTAGCACTGAGAACGTGACGTGGCAATGCTGCTTACTTGCTTGTTTTCTGAAGATGTCTTGTTGCAGCCACCACTTCCATGTGCTCTCTGAGCACCAGTCCCCCCCACACGAGTCACAGCTCATGCTGGTACCTCCTGCAGTTATTGCTGCTCAGTGTCAATCACCCCCCTGCCCCTTGGGTAATTACTGCTCAGTGCTGATCCCCACCCTGTACCAGTGCCCATCCCCCTTAGGTAACCACTGCTCAGCGAACTCCCTGGTTCCCTTTTGCAGATTAGTTACGAAGCCACCGACGAGATGCTTAGCTTGAAGCGTGCCTACCCCTCATTCCTGCGCACCATCCCCAGCAACAGGCTGCAGGTGGAGGCTATAGTGCTGCTGCTGCAGGAGTTCAGATGGAACTGGATTGCGGTGGTGGGCAGCGATGATACCTATGGCAGGACGGGGATGAAGGCCCTACAAGAAGTTGTGGCAAAGCATGACATCTGTGTCGCCTACCAAGGAATCATCCCCATGAAGAAGGATGCCAGCAGCCCAAAGCTGAAGGAGATGGTTAGAGTCCTCCTGGAGACTGGGGTCAACGTCACCGTCGTCTTCTCCAGTGAATGCAGTGCTGAAGACTTCTTTGCCGTAGTGGTTCAGGAGAATGTGACGGAGAAGGTCTGGCTGGGCACCGAGGCATGGTCTCTAGCCTCGGCAGTCTGGAGCATCCCCGGCATCCACACAATCGGCACAGTGATTGGACTGTCACTCAAGCAGGAAAAGCTTCCAGAAATGGAGGAATATGAGTCTGCCCATGTGAACTCAGAGCAAACCAATGCAGCCATGTGTGCCCCTGATTTGGGTGCTGGAGGGAGGGATGGTGGGAGCGGCAGCAATACCAGCAGCAGTGAGAGCACCAGCCAAAGCTGCAATCAGGTCTGCACAAGGTGCCACTCATTCACTCTAGCACCCCAGGCCTTTGACATCCGGGCCTCCTTTAACGTGCACTCAGCGGTGTACGCTGTGGCCCTTGGCCTCCACCACTTGCTGGGTTGCTGCTCGGGAGTGTGCAGCAAGGACAAAGTCTATCCCTGGCAGGTGAGTGGGTCACTGGGAACCCCCTTCCCTCCCTCCCGTCTACAGGAGTGAAAAGGTCCACTCTGGCAACTCCCTTGTGTGAAGCTGCAGGGGCTGCCCAGAGCTAAGGACAGGTTTGACTATGCTGTAGTGAGAGGCAGAGGGCTAGAGGTAGAAGGGAGCACAAGTATCTAGCAGGAGCCTACCAGCTCCAAGCTCTACCTGAGAGGTGCATGCCGTCAAAGCGGCTATAAGGTTTCAGGGCTGGTGAATTTAGTCCCAGAACAGGTCAGCACGGCCCTGCCATTGGTGCCCTGGAGAGACCATCTCTAAATAGAAGAGAGGATGGATGGTCTAGAGGTTGGGCACTAGTAAGGGACCTGGGACACGTGGGTTCAATTTCCTTCTTCCCTACAGACTGTGTGCCTTTGGGATGTTGCTTATGGTAAAATTTTCAAAAGCATCTAAGTGACTTAGGAGCCTCAATCTCCTTGAAAGTCAGTGGGGTGTAGGTGCTTTTGAAAAATATACCATTAGTGTCTCTGCCTCAGTTCTCCATCTGTAATATGGGGATAACAGCACCATCCTGGCTCCGGGTGGTGGGGGAATTCATGAGGAAGAGGAGAGCAGCAAAGAAAGGGACCCTCACCTCCGGTTAAGGCCCTAACCTGTCCCTCATTGGGGTCTTTGCCCCAGCAGCTGAAGTTGCATGTGGGAAGCTCGGGGCTTTTCTGTCTGTGGCCCTTGTGTTTTACAGCTCCTGGAAAAAATCAAGCAGGTGAATTTCGCTCTGCAGAAGAACCAGTTGTATTTTGATGCCAATGGGGACCCTCTGATAGGCTACGACGTTGTCATGTGGAAGTGGACTGGCCTGACCTGGTCTTTTGATGTAATTGGGTCTTTTGTTCGGAACCCAGATAGTCTGAACATTGACTGGGCTGGAAGCCTGTGGCATACAAAGGATAATCAGGTAATATAGCATCTGAGCCACATATTGGGAAGGGAGGGGCTTGCGGAGGGTAGAGCAGTGGCACCAGAGATTTTCTTAGAATTACAAACAAAAACAATCTCCCTTTAGCCCTGAAACTCGACCCTAGGTACAGCTTTGTGTCCCAGTGCTTGGGGGAGCAGAATTCTGTGCTCTGGGAAGGGCCTGCTTCCCAACTTCTTTTCCTGTGCTGACTCCCTGAGTCACATTTTCTGGTCATGGTCAGGTCATCTGCTTCCCGGGGCTGGCTCCTGGACTCTTTCCCATAGCAGGGTGAAACTGGGGCGCTCAGTATTTCAGGGCCTGCAGTTCCACACGTTGATTCTGACCATAGGCTCTGTAACAACTGGGGCTAGCAGTACAGGGAACAGAGCGCTAAACAGGCTCCTGCCTCCTGCTTGCATCTTAATTCTCAGGAAAATCTATCTCAGGAAGAATCACCCCAGGCATGGCCCCGTGCTGCCACGACACACTGCCCTGCCTCTGCTTCAGCCCCATGGCTATCAGCCACCTGCCTCTGCATCCCACCTGGCTGTCCTGACCCCTTTCCTGGATACCAAGGTGCCTGGAAATAGGAACAGACTTCTGGGGGTCAGTCCCAGCAGGAACTCAGCTCTGCTCAGTCTGTGCTGCTTCCCAGCTGGCTCAGGCTGTGATGGGTGCTTTCTCCTTGCAGGTCTGACCCTTGCTATGCTTTCATCTAGGTGCCGGTGTCAGTGTGTTCAAAGGTCTGCGTAAAAGGAGAGAAGAGGCTGCAGGTCGGGCTTCACCAATGCTGCTTTGACTGTGTGGCCTGCCCCAGAGGAACCTTCCTGAACAGGAGTGGTCAGTAGCACGTGGAGCTGCTCCTCCAAGTGTGGAGGGTCATAGGCAGCGCGAGCTGGCTAATCTTGTCCCTGCCATTCCTGTGTTCCTCTCCTGTGCACCTGGCTCCACACTCCTCTTGTACGTGCTTACTCCAGCCCTTCTCTGTGCTCTTTACTTTCTACTTTCTTCTCCTCTTCCATCCTGGTCCCAGCAGTTTCCTCTTCTCCCCCTCTCATTCCCCTTCTCTTGCAGGGCCTGGTGAATAGTCTCTGAGATGCAGTGCAGCTTGTTCTCTGCGGTCTCTATTTGGGGTATGTCTATACTGATTGCGGCAAAGTCGCCGCTGTCAGATGGATCTTTCTGGACCGATTGGGCGGTCAGTGTAGACCCGCTCAATCGATCAGGAAGTCGACGCAGTAAATCCACCCCCTCAAGTGGCGTAGCGCTGCACGTTCCTGTCGGAGCAGTGCAGTGAAGATACCGCGCAGAAGGAAGCCCAGCAGTCGACGGGAGTTACGCAAGCTACTCTGCGTAGCTTGCGTAACTCCCGTCGACTGCCGCCAAATTTCCAGGTAAATGTAGACCAGGGCCTTGTATAGCTCTTTGGAAGGGCTGCTGTGGGTAAGTAAATACTGGCTCTCCCCCCATACTGCAGAGTGCTGGATGAATGGAATCAGATGAACAGGTGAGCTGAAGCTGAGACAGTTGTTTCTGGATGCTGCCTGACTCCTCTCACTATGGGCTTTGGTTGAGGGGAATCTGGTGCGACAGGTGCTGCCTGCCCTGGGAGGATTGGTGGGACAGGCAGACAGACAGACAAACCCAGAAAGAATAAGCAGCCCCAGATGGCAATAACCCCCATGGCAGAATTTGGTTAGTGAAGAGTCAACGGTGCTGGAAGCAATAAGGAAATGCAGGGGGGAGGTGGGAGGTGGTGCCCAGGGCTGGCTGCAGGATTATCTGATCCCCACTGTGCCAGCTATACATGCAATTCTATGGCAAGAGAACATCTTTGGCTCCTTCGCTCTCGCTCAGTAGAAGCCAGCAGTCCCCACGTTCCACGAGAGCCTGAGCTTTGGGCAACAGCCAACAGTGAAGAGCCTCAGTAGTAAGTTACTCAGTGAACTGCCCCCCTTCCTCCCCCCCACAAAGCCCAGCCAGCTGGTGTGAGCACCTCTGCATATAACCTGCAGTCCAAGGGGAGAGCACTGCTGCAGACATCGCCCAGCCTTGGTGGGGCTGTTGCATCTGCTGGATATTGGAGCACACAGCACATGCCCTCTCCCTGCATGTGCTCTGTACATTACCAGAACCAGGACTCCAGCTGGGACACAGCTGGTCTATAAGCCTTAGCTCACCCAGCTAAGCCAACAGCAGCTGCTGCCCCTAGCTAAACTGGGAGGAGCCATGCTGGGGCGGGGGCACTCTACAGACCAGAGCTCTCCCATTCCAATCCCCCAGTGGTCTCATAGTCACTGGAATCGCAACTACTTACACCAGGGCTGAGGCCTTAGGTTTGCCCACTTTTATACTGTCTCACTGAACCCCAGGTCATTAAAGACCCTAAGGCACTTTTCATAAGGGCTGGGTGATTATCCCCAGCATTTGTGCTCCACCCCAGAGGCAGCTGCATCCCAGTTGTGGGTATTTCCTATGCACAACTTGTTAAGTGCTTTCGGATCCTTTCAGGCAAGAGGTGCTATAGGAAGGCAGGTCATTACTACCATAACCAGTTCGGTGTATGAGCAGCATCTCAGCTCCTCCCCTCCCTTCCCTTGCAGACCTGTACAATTGCCAGCTCTGTGGAACAGATCAGTGGGCCCCAATGAGGAGCGAAATCTGCTTCAACCGGACCATCGAGTTCCTGCGCTGGGCTGACCCCATCTCCTGGGCCTTGTTGACCGCCATCACGCTGCTGCTGCTGCTCCTGGCAGGGACAGCTGCCCTCTTTGTCCAGAATCTCACTACACCAGTGGTCAAGTCAGCAGGCGGCAGGATGTGCTTCCTCATGCTGGGCTCTCTGATCTGCGGCTGCTGTAGTCTTTACTGCTACATTGGGGAGCCCACCTGGTACACATGCCTGCCGAGGGTGCCTGTCTTTTCCATCAGCCTCACCATTTGCCTCTCATGCATTGCGACCCGCTCCTTCCAGATTGTCTGCATCTTCAAACTGGCTTCTAAGTGGCCTGCCCTCTATGGAGCCTGGGTGAGGCACAATGGACCCAACCTGTTCATTGGAGCCAGCACAGCCATCCAGGTGGTGTTGTGCCTGGTCTCGCTCAGCATCAGCCCTCCAGTGCCCAGCAAGGACTATGAGACGTTTGTGGAGCTGATCATCTTCCAATGCTCGGAAGGTGACTCTGTGTGGCCTGTCACACGGCTGCTCTACAACATATTGCTCAGCATCTGCTGCTTTGTCATCAGCTACATGGGGAAGGACCTGCCCGAGAACTACAACGAGGCCAAGTGCATCACCTGCAGCCTGCTCATCAACTTCAGCTGTTTCATCTGCTACCTCACCACCTACATCGTCTACCGAGGCAAGTACCAGGCAGCCATCACTGGGCTGGTCACCTTGTGCACCCTCACCGGGATCTTCGGAGGCTACTTCATCCCCAAGGTCTACATCATCCTCTTCCGAGCGGAGCTCAACACCACTGAGCACTGCCAGATGTCTATCCAGAGCTACACCAGGAAGAGGAGCTCTGATTGAGCCCAGCTGGTGGGGGAGCGAAGGGGGGGGGGTCTGTATGGGGGATGTGTTCTGTGCTCTCAGCCTCCCAGTGTGGGGGATAAGGGGTCACGGATTTCTGCAGGGAGCTGCAGGGGGGCTCTAGCGGCTGCTGGGGATGAGCTGGGGAGGGAGGTGCAGGGGGTTGGGCTCAGGTGGGGAGGGTGGAGTGAGGCCGCAGTGAGATGAGCTTAGGCCTGTGACTCCCTGCCACCAGTAACCAATCCTGTTGGGCTGTGAGGCGAAAGCAGCTCTGTGGGGAATGGAGGAGGAAGTGGGCACATTGTGGGAGTGCAGGGGACAGATGGGAGCACACTGGCCAATGTGGGGCTGTGCTGGGGGAGGTGGCAGCGAGAATAGGACAGACTGGAGAGTTCCCACCGTCCAGTGGGAATAAGCGCTGACAAAGCTGGGCCCGGGGCCTCGCCTCTCTCTCCCAGCCAGCCTGTGGGGCAAGGGACAACTCAGCCGCCATACTCTTCGTCTTCCCTGTGAGTGGAAAGCCAGCTCCGTGCTGGAGCCACGTGCAGGGGCCTGAACAGAACACAGAGGTTGTGACCCCCACAGCCTGCTGGACGAGGGAGTTTAGGGGCAGAGCAGCAAGGTCAGCCCAGGTAGTAACGCTTTGTTCTGCTCAAGGAGAGAAAGAAAACCCCCATTTGTAGCTTCTCCAGCCCTCCAAGGGACAGTGCTTCCCAGAGCCCCACTGCTGCAGGGCTGCGCTTTGTGACAGCACAGGGCCAGCTCCATGAGCTAGAGCAGATCCTTAGCCTGGCTCTCTGATCCACCCTTTCCAGCATTCAGGAGCATGGACTCCCACTGTTATCCCCTGCATGGCATCCTCATAGCCACAAGGTAGAAGCACTGCCTGCCGCCTGCCCAGTTCCAGCCTTTGCAGAGCAAGTCAGGTGCTGGGAATGGAATGGCAAAGAGAGGCACAGACCAGATGGCACAAGTCATACTGTGTGCTGGCTATTAAACCCATGTCCCCCCAGAGACAGAACCTGGCTTTTCTTCTCTCCCTACAAAACAGCTGGTGAATGGGGCTGGGGTGGGGAACAGGAGTGCGCAGCATGGAGCCCCAGGAGACTATTGATGATTTGCTCATGCCTCCCTGGAACTGAGAGGCCTGATGGTTTCAGAGCTGGTCTCTCAAGTTGGTTACCCAAGAAGAGTCAGAACAGTGTCCTGACAGGCTGGGACCATTGGCCTTCTCAGCTCAAGGTGGGAAGGGAAGGGCTGAGCACACTGGCCAGCACAGGATGAAAACACCCCTTTCCTAGCAGGTGTTCATGTGGGCAGAGAAATGGGTGGGGAACATGCTGCGTCTCAGCACCAGGCACATGGCACCCATGAGGCTCATCGCTCCCACAGCCATGAGGAACACTAAGCAGAGGTAACTCACATAGAGAGCACTCAGAGATCCAGGCCCCATGCCCTTCTCTTCATTGCAGCTGAAGCCATCTCACTGTGCCATCAGCCCCTCCCTCTCGCCTTCCCCACAGGCTGTTCCTCAGCTTGAAGTTCAGAAATTAAATGCGATTTTAGTCAGATAATTTTACTGTCAAGCTGCCATTGAATATAATACAGAGGAGAAAAAAACCCAAATGTCCCTCCAGAAACACGTGGGCAACAGCACCCAAAAGGCCACCAACGGTCTATCAAACTTCAGTGAAAACTCACTCCCCACTGCACTACAGCCCTTAGCTACCCAACGCCTATCCCTGGGAGTTACAAGACCTTTTGCCAGCACAGCAGTATGGTGACTGGCTGCAAGCTGCGATTCCCAGGGCCTGCTGCATTTGCCTAGGGAGGCTGAATGCAGGAGCGTTGCTCCTCTCCAGGGGAGTCGCTCAGTTGTCAATCAGTTTTCATCTGAAAGCACCCAGGGGAATAACATTTGCTGCCATGTGTCTGAGGTTCCCTTCCAACCAAGTATCCCAGCAATGGCCAAGGGGATGGAGTTGTTCTGCCTGAAGCGATTTATAGCCTGTTCCTCAATGACGGGTCTCTTTCTGCCAGTGCGTCCAAAGCCCCTCTGCTTTCCCTGCGGCATGGGGACAGGCTCCCACCCAGCAGTCTCCTATTTGTGCCTTGTGCTCCAGGAATGATGCGAACTGCAGTGCCCCCTGCACAAACCCCACACCCACATACACCTTGTAGCCTTGTGGCCTGTCGCCTTGGATTCACTGCCAGGCTTAAGGCTTTGTCAGGGAACAGTTTTATTCTTCAGCATAAAACCTAGGCCAAACAAGACCCAGTTCTGCCTGTAACCCATCCTGTGCCCAGGGTAGCCACCTGAAATTGCCAAGGTCAGGGCAGGCTGCAAACAGAGAGCAGATTCTCCCAGCACTGGTGGGTGGCACTGAAGCCAGACTTCCCAACCAGCCACAAACTGCACTTCTGAATCCCCAGAGAAGCCAGTATACAAATGCACATAGCCCCCTTTACTGCATTTCAGCTCCTGGCTCCCAAATCAGCACTAGGTCCAGTAAAGAGACCAGTTATTTAAACTCTATGCTCTTTACTAAAAAGATTCCCTCTGACCCCCAAAGGGTCAGCCATAGTACCAGTTCAATATAAGTTTGGATCTTACCTAAAATACCACGCTGCCAGCCAATCCTTTGGTAACTAAAACGAAAGATTTATTGTAAAAAGAAAGAAAGAAACCATAAGAGAAATGTTAAAGGATTAGAGCAATCAGATACATACAAATGATTGAAAGTCCATATACATCAAGTTTCTGGGAGAATTGTGGAGTTACAGGCTTGTACAGTTCCTCTGGTATACAACCGACACCTGGATGGGTCTTAGTTCTTCGGTTCAGTTGCAAGTGAATTGATCCAGGGGCAGATATATGTCAATAACTGAACAGGAACAAAGGCAAAATGGTTTCTGTGGTTTGATCTTATATACCCTCTGTCTCTGGCCATGTGGCCTGTGGAAACTTACAGGAGCCAAAATGGAGTCCAGAGTCACATGGGCCAATCCTAGTAACTCTTCAGGTATGCCTTTAGTTTCTTCCTGGGCCCTTTGCTTTTGTAAAGGTTTTGATGGGTCATTAAGTGGGCTATTGTCCTGCCGCCTCTCTGTCTGGGGTGTATCCCAGCCAGCACAATTTGAAATACAGGTACATCAAATATGTCCATAACTTCCATTACAGATATAACACATGAACATAACTATTGTCATCTGACTTAGTACATTATAACCTCTCCAACAGTACCTAACATGGCATATCTCACATTAATTATTATGATTTTGACACACTGATGTTAACCAATATGACAAATGCCCCCCCCCCCCCCATCTAACCAGTGTGACACCCCCAGCACGAGACTGCTGTAGAAGGAAGCAATCGAGCTCCTGAATATACCTAAAGGGCCCCCGTCATTCAGATAGTGCCCACCATGGGCTCTATCTCCCAGAGGCATTTCCTCTTGGATCTCTCAGCACTGAAAGGAGGACCACACACCGCACTGCAGCCTGCAGCAGGAGCCTATTTCCATCCTTCCCACATGAGGCCAGGTCTACACTACTTACTTTGCTTAAACTTAGGTCACTGAAGGGTGTGAATAAGCACCCCATTGAACAACATAAGTTTACACCAACCTAAGCACCGATGTAGACAGCACTCTGTCAGACAGTGGGAAAGCATCTCCCTCCGACATAGCTACTGCCACTCATGGAAGTGGATTTGTTATTCCGTTGGCATAGAGCATCTTCACCAGACACGCCCCTAGTGTAGCCTACTCTTGAGTCACTTGGTGGCTTGATAATCCCTTACTCCCTTCCCAGATGGGTCTGATAGTTGAATAGGACTAGTTGGCCTTGGCCCCCGGCCCTTAAAGGGGCAGACCACCTGTTACACACTCCTCACCACAAACATGATGCACTGTGCAGGCACCCATATATAAACACTGCACACACTCATCACGCATGCTGTACACTAGGCAGAGGGACACTTGCTATGCCCTAAGAGGGTTGTGAGCAGGCACTTGCCTGCCCCTAACTTTGTTATTCAACCACCTCCTTGAGTAGAGCAACTCCCCTTCTTCCTACAAGCTCAGTCAGGTCAGCCTAGTTAGTACTTGGAAGGGGAGATTTGCAGGGAACTGCTAGCGGCTGGTGCTTCCTCAATAACGTCAGTCAGGAGCTGAGAACCTAGGATGCTGCTGCTGGAGGAGATACAACACTTAGCTCCTGCCCTCTGTGGCCAGTGAAGATTCTGTGGCTTTTATTGGGGAGACTGGAGATGGAATCAGAGTGCACCCCAATTCCTGTGTCATGGAAAATATCACGCAGCTACTTAATTTGGGTTGGATCAAGCAGAACTTTAATTGTGACAAACACACAGAAAGCTATAGCTATAGAGAAGCCCAGGCAGCATGTCCCCGTGCTGATCTCTGGAACTTCACCATGGTACAAAGTACAGATGGCTTATATAGGTTTGTTTAAGATTCCTTTTTACATACAGATCCTATAGTGGAGTTTCTGATACTTAACAGGTCATCTACCGCACATAGGGTACTTATAACACATAATGGGGGTCTCCCGGTGCCAGCAAGTCCCGAGTCACATATAGTCACTTGTTATCTATCTGACAGGGTACAGCTGGGTGCGGCTACAAAGGTAGTTAATGTCTTACAACATAGACCAACGATTTTGCATTTCTATTGCAGTTCTAAGACATCCTGCCCGAATTTAGCATTTCTATCACAGTTCCAGTCTAAGGCATCCTGTCTGAATTTTTGTGATTCCACACCTGCCATGTGAGATCACAGTCTGCCTCACTAAACCTGCAACAGTTTCATTTGGGCCTGGGATTCTTTTTCATTTCCTCTCCAGAACGTTGGTATTATGCTGCTATCTTGCTCAGCCTCCCCAGAGGTGGCTGCATTTCTGTGTGCTGTGAATTGATCTCTGTACATCCCTTGCGTGTTGCTGTGCAGCTTCTGGAGCTCATGTTTATGAAGTGGAAGTGCTAGAGATGTGTGCTGTGTCACTACTACACATGCTTAGCTTATTTACCCTCATTATTCTGTGTATTATGGTCATGCCTAGAGACCCGACCAAGAAAAGGGCCCCAATGTGCTGCATAGCAAGAGGGAGCCTATGCCCCCAAAGAGCTTATAATCTAAAGCGACGAGACAGAAAGGCTGCCAGGGAGACGGCAGCACAGGGTTGGGTTCTTACTTCGCCGTGATGTAAGAACCTAACCCTCCCATTTCAGGAGCACATTCATTTTTTTCCTGTGAAAATCTTGGACTGGAAATTGGTTTATTCCACCACACGCAGCCAGCTAGTGTCACGAGGAAGTGCCGTGCAGATGGTGAGCTCTGTGACAAGGCTGAGGTGAGCAGGGCATGGCCACTTTGTCTGTACTCTCAGTGCAGTGAACAAGTCAGCTGTGTCAGATGTGAGACACTAGGGGGTGCTCCTTGTAGTATCTTTTGCTGGAAACAGGATCCTCCCAGGGGCTTTGGGATCCCCCAAAGGCAGGAATTTGGGGAAGCCCAGCAAGAAGCTGAATATGAGTCAACAGTGTGCCTTTGTTGCCAAGAAGGCTAACGGCATATTGGACTGCATTAGGAGGAACGTTGCCAGCAGATCAAGGGAAGTGATTATTCTCCTCTATTCGGCACTTGTAAGGCCACATCTGGAGTATTGTGTCCAGTTTTGGCTCCTCCCTCCCCCCACTACAGAAAGGATGTGGATAAATTGGAGTGAGTCCAGCAGAGGACAATGAAAATGATTTGGGGCTGGGGCACATGATTTATGAGGAGAGGCTGAGGGAACTGGGCTTATTTAGTCTGCAGAAGAGATGGGTGAGGGGAATTTGATAGCAGCCTTTAACTATCTGAAGGGGGTTCCAAGGAGGATGGAGCTAGGCTGTTCTCAGTGGCAGCAGATGACAGAACAAGAAGTGATGGTCTCAAGTTGCAGTGCGGGAGGCCGAGGTTCGATATTAGGAAAAACGTTTTCACTGGGAGGGTGGTGAAGCACTGGAATGGGTTACCTAAGGATGTGGCGGAATCTCCCATCCTTCGGGGTTTTTAAGGCCCGGCTTGACAAAGCCCTGGCTGGCATGATTTAGTTGGGGGTTGGTCCTGCTTTGAGCAGGGGGTTGGACTAGATGACCGCCTAAAGTCCCTTCCAGCCCTCATCTTCTATTCTAAGCAGTCTCTAATGTGCTGTTGTCTGCAGCTAAAGAAGTGCATAGTCAAGAAGATAAAGATGGATCGGATCATCAGCAATTATGCAGCAATTATGAGCAATTATGGAGGCTCATGGTCAAAGAGCTTCTGGCGCAGCACATACCAAAGAAAGCCAACATGGTAGCAATGGCAATGAGATACCTGACACTGCGGCCCAGCAACCTGGAGAGTGAGTGCTCATCCCTGACCCTTCACCCAGCTCTCCTCTGGTGGACAGCAAGTATCCATCTTTGACTCCACCAGCACTGGCTCCCCAGCGACAGCAAGCGTTCAGTAATGTTTCCCAGTACTGATGCTAAGCACCCATCCCACAAGTGTCATTATGTGAAAGCTATCTGCTCTTTATATGAGCCCTGCTGACTTTCCCAGCTATAGCAGAGGCCAGTTCTCCACACAAGTGCAGGTCCACTGTCATGGTCTCTATGCATACCAAGGAGTCACTGAAGCAGTAATAGGCAGAGCTAGGAAAGGTTTTGGCAATGCAATGAGAATTTTCTGTCCACCTCCGATGCCCTCCACCCAAGGATCTCAAAGCTATTTACAAGTATTAATTAACAGACACTCCCAACACTCTTTAAGGCTGTTGTAGCTAGCATTACTATTCCCATTTTACAGATGAGAGGAATAAGATGGAAAGGTTAAGAGACCTGCTCACAGCCAAACAGCAAGTCAGTTCTGGGAACAGAACCCAGGACCCCGACCCTGAGTACTGTGCTTTAGCTAATAGAAAATACTTCCTCTCTGAATAACGTACTGAGACTGGGACAGTAAGTACACACAATGCTCTCTCCTCTTTAAGTAACAGTAACCATAGAGGCTGTGTTCACATGTAGCATATTCTAATGGGGACACTTTCTAGTTACTGTAAAACTCCACTGTTGTCCAATACACTCCCTAATTTATTCAGTGTTGCTGGCAGGTGTTTCCCACACAATCAGGCTCCATCCCAGGATCTAATACCCTGGTGTTGTCTACAAGCCATCCCACTGGCTGCAGTGCAACTGGTCCTCTGGAGGGAGAAAACACCACAGGCTGTTCACAGGCAACCAAGGCACCCAGGAATGCCAACAACTCTCTCCTTTAAGCCTTGTTTAACTAAACTGGTTTAACATCATATCTTAGTGCAGTGTGTTTGTGTGCAGACAAGGCCTAATGTGGAAGCCTGATATTTGAGGGACTCATCCATTATCTTACATAAATAAGGGAGGGCAGCTGCCCTGCTCAGTCCTGCGAGTTTCCAGCCAGACGCCAGAAAACTGCTGGGTTTCCCTTGTGACAACAGCTCAGGGGACTCCTGCCCAGAGATTCCAAGGAATGGAAACCACATCCCCAAACTGGAGAAAGCTGACATCTTGATCCTACAGCGAAATGAACCATCAAAACCATCCACAGGGCCTATTGTCTGCGGGTGTGAGTTGGGGCAGTTCTGATTTCAGTGGCGCTACACCACTTAGCCCCAGAAGAAAATTTGATCTCAGGACAAGTTGAAACTTCATTCAGCTTTGGGATGTCCACGCTGGGTTACAAATCCAGCTATGCCAGGGTTTGTTTGCAGCCTCCTGGTGCAGCAAGCACGTTGCCAGCCCAGATAACTGGGGGTGCAGCTAGTCTCTAGCATGGCAGTCTGGAAATATTCCTTCCAGCCAGAACCCAAAGCTGTCTGGCTAAACCCATCCGGAAAACGCTTCCTGGCCTGCAATGAGTGACAGCCTGCCCCGCTCTCAGGAATAACCCCAATGGGACAGAAAAGCCCAGAAGCCTTAGACCAGGGGTGTCAAACATACGGCCCATGGGCAAACCTTTTTGATCCAGCCTGCATCCGGCCAGTTTTTTTGAGACGTGCTACCATCCAAAGTGAGGGCGTTGGCACTTAAAGAGATTTCTCTGCCTAGGGCATTGCCGGTTTAAGAGTCCATGAAATGTCTTAAAAGCGTGGATGCCGGATGCAGAGAAATCCCTTAAAGCGGCAATGCACTCAGTCCGGCAACATGGTCCCCCACGAAATCCCACCCCCGAAAAGGGCTGATGCTGCGCCGCCGCCCGAAAAGGGGAAGATGGCTCGAATTTTTTGGCGGAGGGTATTGCATGGCCCCTGTGAAGTGCAGTTTATGAGAATCTGGCCCGTCACCATCAGCGAGTTTGACACCCCTGCCTTAGACTGCCCCACCGCCGCCTTCGCACCACTCCCTCCTCCCAGCCCTGGCCCGGGACCATGACGCAGCACCCGCGGGAGCTGTCTGCACCGGTCGGAGCAGGGAACGCGTTCGGGAGAAGGGGCCGCAGGCTTTCTCCGGGGGCAGGGCGGCTATTGCGTAAGGCGCGGGGCACGGAACTAGGCCCAAGCCACCCGCCACAGCGCGCGCTGTCCCGCGGGCCCGAGCTCGGGGACCACCGCGAGCCCGTCCGCCGCCTGCCTGGGGCTGGGCAGCTGCAGCGCAGGGACGACAAGGGGGCTCGGCCGGCCACAGAGAGCGAGGGAAGCGCGAGGCCGGGAGCGGTCTCGAGGCACGTCCGGCCTGCCCCTCAGGGCTCGCCCGTAGCCCCGCCCCAGGGGTCCCCTCCTCAGCCCGGAGCAGCCCCCCCATCGCTCTTGTCAGTCAGGCTCCGGTAGCCTGTCAGTCAGATACGGGGGAGGGACTTCTACAGGCCCCGCCCCGCCGCCGGGCCCCTTGCTACAGGCCCCGTCCTTGTGGTCCCGTACGTCGCTATCCTGGTGGTCCCGCCCCCCAAACCCCGCGGCGCTGCGTCGTGTCGTCACGTCCGGGGACGCTCGCCGAAGATGGCGGCGGCCCGGCCCCTTGCCTCGCGGCTGCAGTAGTTGCGCTCGGTTCTCCGGGTCACTCACTCAGGGCCCTCGGGCAGCCTCCCCGCCTCTACGTGGGTTGCCGGCGCCTGGCAGAGGTGAGGGGCGTTAGCGCGCGGCCCTTCCCGCAGAACCGTTGAGGCCGCGCAGCGCGGGGAGATGGGCTCTGTCCGCGGGGCGGGGCGGGGAACGTCCCTCTCACTTCCCCCTAGCATGGACCGGAGGAGATGTGGGGACGATGTGTCGACGATGTGTCTCCCTCCTCCCCCCCAGGGGTGGCCCGGACCGGACTGGAGGAAATGGGGAGGCGATGTGTCTCTCCCCCCCAGGGCTGGTCCGGAGCGGAGGAGATTGGGGGGCGGGGGCGATGTGTCTCTTCTCCCCGGGGGTGGCCCGGACCGGAGGGGATCGGGGGGTTGTCTCCTGGTAAGGGTCAGGGTGAGGTGGAGCCCCCCAAGGGGCTGCTTTCTTTTCTGCCTCCCCTGACAGCCCTATGCTACTTGGCCTAGCCCTGCAGGCTCACTCCTGCCTTCTCTCCCTGCAGACCATGGACGGCTCCTTTGTCCAGCATAGTGTCCGTGTCCTGCAGGAGCTGAACAAGCAGCGGGAGAAGGGCCAGTACTGTGATGCTACCCTGGACGTGGGCGGCCTGGTGTTCAAAGCCCACTGGAGTGTCCTGGCTTGCTGCAGCTGCTTCTTCCAGAGTCTGTACGGACTTGGCGCCTCCAGCAGCATCATTCTCCCAGAGAGCTTTGCGGAGATCTTTGAGCTCTTGCTGGACTTCTTCTACACTGGACACCTCGCACTTACCTCGGAGAACTGGGAGAAGGTGCTTGTTGCTGCCAAAGAGCTCTGTGTCCCTGAAGCTGTGGAGCTGTGCCAGAGCTTCAAGCCAAAATGCTTTGATGGCAGTGATCTAAACAACCAGTGCCTTCATGAGAAAGAGCCTAGGGAAGATCTCAGTAGTCACTTACATCAGCCAACAGACTCAGCTGGAGAGGAAGCTATCAAAGCAGTGTCTAAACCTAATGTTGCTAGAGAAGCCAGCCCCAGCTGCTGCACTAGGAGAGCCAGACTAACCCAGGGACCACGTGGGAGCCCATCTCTTAGGGAAAGGCTTAAAAGGGCTGTTAAAACAAATGCACTGAGCAATTCAGGTGAAGTAAAGAACACCCAGGAATGTAAAGAACTAAAAAGGCCACCTAAAAGAGGAGGCACCGAGGACAGAGGCATCAGCAATGAGGTGGTGTGTGGAGCATGTCCTAACAGGCTTTCTTTTGTGAAATAAGAAACTGTTCTCCTTAGATCTAAAGGTTTTAAAATTTAAGCAAGGAGAGATTTGCTCCTGAAAACTAAGCATCAAGCATGTGGGATATGTCTGCTAGTCTTCTCAATACAGTACCTGTTATAAGGTACTGTATTGAGGTGGTTGTGATTGGATGGTGGTTTAAGCAACAGGACTGGGACTCAGGAGATGAGGGTTTTATTCCTGGCTCTGCAGCAGAATTGCTGTGTGTCCTTGAGCAAGTCACTTAATCTCTGTATATCTTAGTTGTCCTTCCCCCATCTGTAAAAGGGGGAAAAGGGTGACCTATATCTCAGGGACATTGAGACTTAATTGACTACTATTGGTAACTACTTTGAGCTCCACAAATAGAAGATACCTCAGAAATACAAAGTATTTAATATTTTTCATATTAATTGGGTTATTTAATTAGTTTCCTGGAGCAAAGCCTCAACACCTACAATTCTTAATGTTTGTGTATTCAAAAAGGAAGAAATTGGACATCTTCCTTAAATTAAAGATGTACTTTGGCTCAAAGACCAGATAAAATTTCATTATGAAATTATTTTAAGGACAGGAACTTCAGAACCACTAAAAAGAAATAACTCCTTGTGCAGTGTATATTGGCCCTTTGAGAGTCAGTACTGCAGGAGACTAATGACACAAATGCTGTGGCTGGAGTTTGAAAAGGGCTGCGTAATAACTATTTATTTCTATACAGGCTAAGATGATAACAGGCTCATGGGAATTGCAAAGACAGGGAATGATTCCTGTGTATAGCAACAATAGAACTTAGGTTTTAAAAATCAAACCAGCCAGGAAGCATCTTATTTCAGCTGCTGTAAAAGATGCAGAGATGCTATTCAGGAGGGTGTGTTTGGTGAGTGTTATCTTAAAGCACTGGAACAAGCTAAGCACATCCAGTAGACCAGAGTTAGACTGTCCCTGGGGTGGTATTGGGAGATGTTCTTAGTCAAACCCACTGATTTTTAGTTATATCTTCCTGAAAGCTTCTTATTGTCAGACAGCAGTGCTGTCCACAAGCTCCAGAGTTTAGCTGACTTGTATTGTATTGCAGTATCACAGTAGGCACAACTTCATGTTCTCTCTAAGGCATTCAGTGAGTTAATGTAATGGCATCCCTGTTCCATCGCAGTGGGAAATGCAGGTTGTTCAAGTCCCTGATGACATAGCAGCAGATGATTTTGGAGGAGTTCATGAGGAAACAGATGAAGATTACATTCCCAAGAAAAAGACCCTGAGGACCAAAAAGAAATCAAAGTTGGCAAAAAAGCCTAGCAGTTCAGAGCCTGCAGGGCTGCTAGAGGCTGGGACTCCTGGGAACAGAAAAGGTACAGCTGTGCCAGTTGAATGCCCCACATGTCATAAAACCTTCCTCAGCAAATATTATCTAAAAGTGCATAACAGGTAAACATTCTGATTTTTATTCCTGTACCTTATCCATAGTAAGAGAGACCTATACCCCAACTGGCTTCCAGCAGAGTTGGACTATACAGAGCAGTGGTGCTGAGTAGCTGAACTTGGGCTCATTTCTGAATTTAAACACGCAGGGTTAGGCTATGAAGTAATAGTATTGTGAGGAATTCTAGGCCTGAGAGAATAGTCCATGCCTGAAGGAGTCTCTTACTTAGCTGTAAAACAAACAAACAACTCCATGACCAGGATGAAAATCTCCTGGGTACTGAGGATCTTTGATAGAGGAAGCACCTAGCCCTGGCATTTCCCATCTGCCTTTTTATGTGTAGCTTGATTACATTTTCCTCTTTGCAATTGGCCAGGGGCAAACCCCATTGAGGCCTTCCATATAGACTCTTGGAGTCACCTTTTGGCATAGTGACCCTTTTTAGCACTGACTGGGGTACTGAACACAGATGGCTATTAGGGCTTTAGTTGAAGCGGGGGGAGAAAAACATCTCAAAATGTGTTGAATTTACGAGTCTGAAATGGCTCCAGAGGTTTCAGTAAATAATACATCTCAAGCCTCTTACATTCTCACAAGTCTGGTCTGGGGGTCAGTACAGCTCAAAGAGAGATCACAGCTTGTCTGTGTAGAAGGGCTGTTTCAGAGAGTGCAGCACCTGGGAGCAGATCTCAATGAAAGCATGAAGGCGCTGCCACCTGTTAAAGATTTGGTCAGACAAATATATGGAGCTGCCTGGACTCGCTTATTTAAAAACAACTTTAAAACAATCCTTGGCCCAGAGGGTGACTTAGCCCTTAAACAAAGAGTGAGAAATATTGTATAGGAGTTCAAAGTTCGTAACAAATGTCTAAAGGGCAGTCTAGCCCGCCGTAGCAAGAGGAGGGAGCCCCAGGTTCGTTCTTTAAAATGCAGATGCAGCTCTGATCATCTCAGTGTCACAGGTCAGCATTTCCTATCACAGACTGCAACATGGTGGGCGGGGACAAAGGACATGACTTGAGAGGATGTCTGTGTTCTGGAGAAGCCAAGGCTAAGCGTTCTGCAGGAGAGCTTTGGTGAACTGATGTTCTGAAATGCCATAGGAGCAGCAAAACATCTTCCTAAAGGACAGCATTCTGATGGGTCTCTTAGGTCTCTATCTCTTTGGATTTTAAACTGTATTCTAACAACTTTGACCACAGATATGCTGTTGGTGTGAACAACATTTGACTGTGTATGAATTTATAAAGTATTTAGTGCCCCCCAATCCCAGAATAGCTTGCTGCAAATGAACAGTGCTTCACTATCCTCTTTTAAACTATGCCATGATAGGTACTGTTGACCTAGAAATGACACTGAATCTAGTAAAGCTCCAATTGTTAGTGACGCCTCTCAAGCCACAGGGCAAATTTGGTTAATTGTGAAAATAACTCCTTGTCTCTGTGAGTCTGCTTCTCCAGTGTAACTCAGTTAAGAATAGTAGCATCCCAGCTGTAACTTGGGATCCTCTTGTGTGACTGGCTCTCTAACTTGTCCCAAGGAAATATTTCTCTTTGCTGGTAAAGACTGAGAATAACAGATACTGTTTGTATTCCTTTTAGGAAACACACTGGAGAAAAACCATTTGAATGTTCCAAATGTGGTAAATGTTACTTTAGGAAGGAGAATCTGTTGGAGCATGAAGCTAGGAACTGTATGAACCGATCAGAGCAGGTACTTCTGGGAACTGGCCAGGGAGGGACAGGAGACCGCAGCTGTTAAATTGTTAAAGCAGTAGCCAAGACAGATAGCATGTCCACAGCCACTTGCTTTGTTCACTTCTTGCCTAGATCTATAACCTAAGCTGTCTGTCCAGAGAAAGACTTCTCTTGGGATGCCATGTGCTAAGAGCTGGGTCCAAATCCAACTTTGGGAGGCTGAAACAAAATAACTTCTGTTAAGATGGAGTTTCTCATAAAATGGGATATTGTGAACTTCGCTGCTCAATGCACTGTTGGGTCTGTTAAAGCCCACAGCCCCTCTCTGCTGATGGGAAGTTATCACAAATACTGTCTTGTTTAGAGAAGGATGACTCCCTCTAGCAAACCAAGGTCATCTTACCAGGAAATAAACACAAGGCATAGCAGTAAAGCTTCATGTTAAGTCCTATTAGTTTGGCCATTTTGCTGGGCACCTGACAACATGAGCAGAATTAGAGCCTCCATTGCAGCCTCCTTTCGAGCCAGAATCAAGATCAACCTCTCCATAGAAATATAAAATAAAATTGAAACTACCTCATCTCTCTTCTCCTCACTTGCTGCTGTCTGGCATGTGCCAACCGAGATTCCTGGTGACAGGTGTACCAGTCTGGGGCCGGTTTTGCACGCTGACTTGCAGCCAGAAAGCATGGATTGGCACAGCATGTGTAGTCACTACTTGCTTTGGTTTGGGTTTTTGGGACAAATGTTGGCATTTGGTATAACCAGAATATTCTGACCGTGTATTATAAAGATGAAGTAATGTTTACAGGTCACATGCCAGATATTGTACTAACCAAACTCCCAAACTGTGAGGAATCTGGATTCTGATATGCACCTGTTTCTTCTTGCTTTATCCTCAATGCCTTTTATCTGTGTCCTTCCTTTCTTGCCTTCTGTAAGCAATGCTGCTTCTGTACTGAAGGGGCTTGCTGATTATCTCCTCTCCTCCTGTCTTTTTCAGGTTTTCACTTGTTCGGTCTGCCAAGAGATATTTAAGAGGCGAATGGAATTACGGCTGCACATGGTGTCACATACCGGGGAAATGCCATATAAGGTCAGCGCAGTGTGCCCTTGAGCATTCCTGGGAATGACTGAGAGCTGTTGTTATGAAAAGAAAGAGGGGTGTGAATGCAAAGATGCCTTTCTATTCTGGGGTCCAGGAACTGGCCACAGCCAGCCAGGCCTTACAGTGAGAGCATACTCCTCCTTGTGGCATGTGGACATGCGTGGGTCACTGGGCTGCTGCCTTCACCTTAATTCTGGAATGTTTTGGTTTACTCCCTTCTCTTTATGGCAGTTGCATTTACCCCATGTCTCAGAGAGCGATCCCACAGGTATCTTCTTCCTATTGCCAGACCATAGACATGCTCCACATATCACTCATCTCTCGATAAAGTGGAATGTGCCTCTTGGGCTCTGTGCTGCACGTTACCCTAAGGATTACAGCATAGGTGCGAGTGCCAAGCACCTGGAATTTAGGTGTAGCCAAGTGGAAAGGCATTGGGCAAGGATTTTGTGTCTTGCATCCTTTCTCTACTTTCTGCTAGGCCAAGCCCCTTTGGCTACTCTGCATTAGCGAAACCTTAAGCTCTTCTAACTCAGTTACGGTAAGTGCTCTGGAAATGGCCAGAGGGTGACTCTTGTCTTATGTATTTCAGTGCTCCTCTTGTGTACAGCAGTTCATGCAAAAGAAGGATCTTCAAAGCCATATGATAAAGTTACATGGTGCTCCAAAACCGCATGCGGTAAGGAGGGGCAAGACTAATGTGGGGTGGGCAGAATTGATATTTTGGGGATAAATATGGAATGGGTCCATGGCAATCTTGAATTATTGCTGTGGGAGAAGGGACACTAGTGCAGCGGCATGGAGCAGTGATGAATAATCAAAGGATCCTCACCTTTACCTGGTCCTAGTGTGGTAGCGAACCAAGCAAAGAACATCAGCTGGGCTGGCTTTGCAGTTTATTGCCTGACAGCCCTAATCCTCACCTGGAGGAAACCTGTGTCCACCAGAGGCTTGGCCTGGACCTTCCATTTTGCTCTTGGCTGTATACTCTGAGAAGACAGTTCCCTGAGGATGCGACAGAACTCCTGCTGTTGGTGCCTAATTCTAACCCCTCCCTATGGACTTGTAGTGCTCTGCCTGCTCCAAATGCTTCCTGTCTCGAACGGAGTTGCGCCTGCATGAGGCATTCAAGCACCGTGGAGAGAAACTTTTTGTTTGCGAGGAGTGTGGGCACAGGGCTTCAAGTCGCAATGGCTTACAGATGCACATCAAAGCAAAACACAGGTAAGGCATGTGGCGTCCTCTGGGTCACAAGTGTATACACATTCTTCACCCCAGTCTTCATTGTTTTTCTTCCTTGGAGACCTGTTGACCTCTAGAACATGTTGCAGGGACCAGTCCTGCTGTGGACAGATGGACTAGACAAGACTCGTATAGGCATCACCCCCCTTTACTTTTCTTTGCCCTGTAGGGCAGGTTATAAAGGCCCCTTGAGAAATAGTATCGTGAAAGGCCAGCACTGTCTCTTCCCCCAAAGAGGTAGCTATCCCTGTGCTGTTTGCAGGGCTTCCATTGGCTCAGTCTGTGTTCATTGTCTTTGGAAGCTGACCAGGCAGTTACTGTATCTGGTTTCATAGTGTTCTTTAGGTCCCTGGCACATTTCAGCAGGGTTCTCTTCATGCACGCCATTAGGTATGTGGATCCCCAGAACTAGCTGTAATGTCTGAGGGCTAAGAGACTGGCTTCTGCTTTCGAATCTACAGACTGGACTAGGACAATAGTAGTAGTTCTTGGGCCTCTTAAAGTCCTTGTGTTTTGAGATAGGTTTGAAATAGGATTTAGTTCAGGGACTTTGGAACAGCTGTGAAAGCTGACTTAACTCCAAGGGATCTAACCCTTCTAATGGAGAGCTGAGGGTAGGGGTTGTTCCCCCACCAAAGAGGCTCCTCAGGATGGGAAGTGAATACAGTTCTCATTGTACTTCCAGAAACGAGCGCCCCTATGTGTGTGAGTTCTGCCATCATGCCTTCACCCAGAAAGCCAATCTCATCATGCACCTCCGCACGCACACGGGTGAGAAACCTTTCCAGTGCCACCTCTGTGGGAAGACGTTCAGGACACAAGGTACAGCCTCCCATGCTTGGCCTGTAAAGCTGGTGGCCATTACAGTTCCTCAGTCCAGCCCTGGGAGAGCTACACCCCTTGGTGCACATTCTGCCTGGGCCCAAGCACTGAATGTGTTTGTCTTAAGTCCAGCCCTGAGAGTTACCTGAGAAGTGGGGTTTGGAACATAATGAAGTGGTCTAACGGGCCAGACCCCCAGGTCTATCTAGCAGCGTCAGTACCTGAGACCTTCAGAGGAGGGTCATAATTAGCAAACCCTAATTAGATGCTGTGCAATTCTTTCCTGATTTCTTTGGGCTTATACTGATGTGACACTGCCTCAGGAATAAGAGAAGGAAAACATAATAGAAGCTAAAAACACTTACCAGCTGGAAGGGAGGGAGAAGTGGCTTGCAGTAGCCAGACAGTATGGCAGCCCTGTTTCACTCAAATTTAAAGGGGCAGATACCACAAAAGCATGCTGGGAAACCTTCCTGAAAGAGGCTGAATCCACTCTAGAGTTTAGGGGTGGCCAGTTATAGAGGAAGTAGCAGCTAAGGGAAGAGTTGAAATCCCTCTCCCACCTTGCAGGATTTTGAGGTTCTAAGAGGGAAGATTTATCCCAATGTTTTCAGAGCTCAAACCTGGTGTACTTGAAGAAGCTTTTTTTTTAAACGTTTTTCAAAAGTAAAACTTCCAGATTTTCTGGACATCAGCTGTGTTCTCTCCTCAAAGTTCACCAGCATGTCCTGGCAGCACTAAAGTAGATTTTATTGGCCTAACCTAGAACCTAAATAACTCCTGCAGATTTTTTAAGGTGTTCTATATTTATGACCAATTCTGTTCTTTTTGAAATACAGCTACCATATTTGCCTCTGTCCCTGCAGTGAGTTTCAAGGTTACTGCATGAAGCTAACGAATTAATTTCTCATTTCACTGAGCATCCCCTTACTGTTTTATCCCTGGACACTGTGGAAGAGACCGATCACTCTTCCTTATACACGTAATTGGAACCATAAAAACAGAAATTCCCATTTCCATCTTTACTAAAAACTTTAGAAAATAGTGTACGAATGCTGTGCAATCTCTGTAGCCAGCGTAATAAGAAATGGCAGCCAGGTTGTGGTGAATGTTTCAGTACATGAAGGGTAAACATCCTGTCTCCCATCTGTGTTAGCGAGTCTGGATAAGCACAACCGCACACACACTGGTGAACGTCCCTTCAGCTGTGAGTTTTGTGATCAGAGGTTCACGGAGAAAGGGCCCCTTCTGAGGCACATTGCTAGCAGGCATCAGGAAGGAAGACCACACTTCTGCCAGATCTGTGGAAAAACATTCAAAGGTAATGCCCATTACAGCAATGCAGGAGCTATGAGGGCTTTAATTTGCCTTGAGCCTCTTTGTATTAATTCATAGTGCTCATGGAGAAGCTAGTCAGAGAATTATGATATTCTGTTTTCCTGCTGTGCCAATTGGAGGCAAATAAAAGTCTGACTGCACTCAAACTCTTAACAAAACTATTTGCAGAACAGAAGTGGATCCAGCATTTCTCTGTTTTGTCAAACATCGAGTCTCTTGTAGGGATTCTTAAGTCCATTGCTGATGCAAAATTCAGCAGAACAACATTAGTGAAAGCAGAGCAATGGGTGGGCAGGAGAGAGAGAGAGAACGATTTTCCTTCAAACTTTCTTGTGACTTAGTTGACCAAATTTGAGGCTTAAGCACAATTCTGGAAAAATTAATCTCCATTTCACCATGTCCTGCGATAATAGTGTCAACATGGCCCTGCCATGGTAACATTTCCTGTGTAGCTCAGGCCTATGCTTGTTTAACTCAGGTCTCTTTGTTGCAATGTTCAGACCATAAACACGTTGCCCTATTCAGCAAGTGGTTAATACAGTTTTTAATTTTTCATTCTCAGCTGTCGAACAGCTGCGTGTCCATGTTCGCAGACACAAAGGAGTGAGGAAGTTTGAATGCACTGAATGTGGTTACAAGTTCACCCGACAGGTATGGGGTTTTTCTAATTCCACTTACAATCAGCAAGTGTACTCTAAACCCTATTGAATAATTAGTTTCCCATTTGCAAAGTGTGCACAGCCGTGAATCAGAGACCAGGAAACAGAATTAGTCTTATAAAGTCGTGTATTTCTTTGGAAGGGGAAACGGGGGGGTTCTGAACTGAAGCATGTTTGCTGCCATTGCAGGAAGGAATGAAGCAGATCAGCTCTTGGAGTGTCTGAGCTGCTCGCTGCTCAGACGGGTGAAAAGGGCAGTGCCAGTCAGTACCCTCACTCCTTTGACCAAGTTTTTCCTCAGTAACCCTGCCAAAATCTTATTTACTAAAACCAAAGTCCTTGGGGAGGGGGGGAGAGGAAGACATTTCTGTGTTCAGGTGGCACATCACACTTAGATAAAACCCAAAAATACTTTCATGAACATTGGAGGCAATCCTAGTAAGAGATCAGGTCACTAAACCTAAATCTAGTGTGAAATATGGGCCTGTGCTTTTTGCTCCCAGGCTGAGGAGTGGCTCTGATGGATGATAAATTACTGAGGATTGAATCCCTGCTAGAGCAGACTGGAAAACTTAAAAAATGGGATTATTTTTTCCTATTAGCTCTATCTGCTGTTCCCTCACCACAGCTAGAATCCTGCCCCTGCTGTGAGACCCCACTGGGGCACTAGTTGGCTGCCTTAAAGAGAAAAGGTTATGTTACCACCTTCTCTCTTAGAGAGGAAGCGCTATACCCCATCTTTGCCTTCTTACCTGTTGCCATTTTCCCCCTTCCTATGCCTTTTGGGAGGAGGGGGTCTGTTCTCCCACATTTGTGAATTCACTGTGTGCATGTATTTCCCTGCATGCTTTCTCCACCACTAACGCTAATTAGACCCAATTTCTAAAGCAACTTTTTTTGTGCCACCAACATTCCTGCACCCTGGGCCTCATTCCTGACCGAGAGAAGACACTGCCGCGTATGATTTAGGTGGGTAATGATGGACTTTGATTGCTCTTTTTTAAAGGCCCACTTGAGGCGCCACATGAAGATTCATGACCGGGTTGAAAACTATAACCCTCGTCAGAGAAAGCTGCGGAACCTAATCATTGAGGATGAAAAAGCTGTTGTAGTAGCACTCCAGCCCCCCCATGAATTAGAGGTGGGGCCTACAGAAGTCATTGTGGAATCCCTCTCACACAGCTCCCTTGGTGAAGAGATCCCTGTACAGAGACTCTGTTCAAATGAGACCTTCTCTACGACTGATGTTATTGAACAATCTCTTATCATTACTACAACGATCCCTGAAGACTGTGAAACATAGCACTTATGTCCTTGTACATGCTTTTCCCTCTCAAATAAATTAAAATTAAGTGTTAGGTTGGATTAACTGTTCACAAGGGCTTGGTGTTTGTGTTTGAAAACCTACATTCTCAAAAGTTCACTGCCTCTTTGAAAATATCCTTCCAGTGAACTTTAAGCAGGTAGAGAACAGTGTCTTGCTGGGGGAGGGGCAGCAAATAGGGAGGTGGCCGTTTACCTGTTAATGAACCAAATATAAGAGCGCAGAGTAAATCTCCCCATCTTGAGCTTGACTGATTACTTTTGATTCTCTCATGCCTAGTACTGTCAGTTACCTTTCTAATTTGAGAACCTGACTTTTCTCCCATCCACCACAGTTAAAAACATACAGACTTTTACAGAGTCTGTTAGAAAAAGTGAAGTTTTTTTTTTTGGGGCAATATAGCAATACTTTGTCTGCATAGCTTGTATCACTTAGTTAGGTCTTCTCAACTTTTTACACTGAGGGCTGTCTCCACAGCTTATGAAAAGTCATGTGGTTTGCTGAAGGATACAAGACTCTAATGACCATCTCTGTCCTTTAATACTACAGCTGTTGACAAAGCACCTAAATTTAAGATGCAGGTTCTCCAGTAAGAGGCACTAGTACATCATCTCAGAGGCAATTTAAGGGGAACGGAGAATTTCAGTAACAGCTCCTTGAATACTTTGGTACCTTTACAAAAAGCTTTTGGAGACAGTGGTTGAAAGTTGCTGTGGCTCTGAAATAGGTTTAGTTTAAGAAGTTTATCAATGCACATCTCAGCCTTGCGCCAAGTTATGCTAGAGTATTTCACAAAGTAACTGATGAGATTCCAGCGTGGAGTACAGATTACAGATCCAACTCTCTTTTAAGGTTATTTCTTAATTGACACTATACAGTACCTTGGGCCCTTAACCTGTTTTTGTGGTTATCATGAACTGCCCCCTTAGAATATGAAATTACTCAAGTCACTAAAAGTGGGACCATATATGGCAACAAGACAGCGTACGCAACCTGTGATGCTAAAATGCCTTTTACATGGCTATACGTTCATTTGCGATAGGAAGGCAAGAAACATTCTAAAAATTGTAAATGGAGCAAAAAGGGGACTTATTTTAACAGTATTTTATAGTTAATGGTGACCAAAACAGCTTGGAAGAACTCTTAGGTCATACTTTCTGTATTGGTGAGATAAGACTACTCTACTTGCTCTTTGGAAAGTAACTATTTCGTTTGACAAACATAGATTAGACAGAGACCTACCACAGACGATTTAACCGTCTCAGACCTAGAGACTTCTCTACAGTCACTGAGAGCAGAACAAAATGTTTACATTTATCATGGGTTTTTTAGCTTGATCATTTCAAGTAAGTTTAAAAATACAAATGAGAATAAAAATCCAAAATCTGTCAAAATATAAAATGCCTTTGCTTTAAAAGACGGTATTTTAAAAGTATTTAAAGGTTTGGACACAATGAAAGTCTACACAAAAGTTATAAATACAAACCTAAAGTTATTCATCTGGTTTTGAAACTGTAGAGATGACTAGGTCCAGCAGTGAGCACCACAATATGAGACTATTATACATAAATATACTTTAATAGTTCAGCATAAATACTTTACTCTTCTACCATGCAAATTAAGTTATACTAAATGACAACATATAGGCAGCAGTGTTCCACATCGTAAGATGGAGTTGAATACATGTCTTAAGTAACTGGCCCCCTACTGAGCACCGCATGACCGTGTTTCTCTCTCCCATCACAACTGTACAAACTCAGTGGCAGAGTGACTGACTTGAGGTTTTAGTTTAACTTTCGTGGGGAGACAAAATTGTTGGCATAGTATACTACAGCCAGAAGTGAAGACATTGCATCAATTCACTATTCAAAAACATCTTTCCAAGGAAACAGGTAAGCTTCACTAAAAGGAGCTCTGTATTCTGCTCAACATTAGCATGAGAACAGAGCACAGGAGCTACAAGTGAGTATGTAAAAAAATATATTTTCAGTTACAGAAATACATTTATAGAGCTGAAAACTTCCAATAAGCTATGCCATGTTTTTGCTTCCACACCAGCCTTGGCTAAACACAAGAGCTAAGGGACAGGGGAATACATAACAGAACTCTCCTTTCCTTGTAGATTTCATATTGATTACTATAAAATTTGTGATATTAAAAGCTTGAGACACAACCAAATGATCCAGTGATTGGTATTCCCTACTCCCAGGTAGGAAACTCTGTTTTTTGTTCTCTCCAGCTGGTAGCACTATCCAGGGACAAAGTGCAACATACCACTTTAAGTTCCTTTGCCTAATATAGAAGTAGGAGTGCCTAGCTCCATCATCTTGTCTAGTCATCCTTAGCCAGCAGACTGATGTTCATGACACGATCTAGCAAGAGCTTTTGAAGCAGGATCTGCAGGACTCCCCCACAACGTGCGGAGGTTTCCGGTACTAAATAGAAGTTAAAGTTTGCCAAATCTATCAAGTTTGTTTATATAGTGTCTTTATTCCACCCACTGTGGGGTCATGGTAGACTGAAGTCTGCCAACACAGTCTAGCACTCCATAACCCTATCTCAAGTTACATTCTGATAAGGCATGGTCAATAACCTATACAAGTTTGAGGCCCTAGGGAAAAATCTCTGCTCAAAATTTGGCATAGAAAGTGTTCCAGAGAAAACTGACTCAACAGCTGTAGAAAATGCTTTATTCCTTGGGAGCCTAGGATGCATCAAGTCAGGTGGGATGTCCTACTGCATCTTCCACATGAAGAAGCCTTAAAGGTATGTGTGATTGAAAATCTGGATTTGTAGGTGAAGTTTAAATTCAGACAATTCTCCCACTGAGAAAGTAGACAGCAATAATCTTACCCACTGTTTCACTTCAACATTTTTTCCTAAAGGACAGTAATGCTTGTTTTCAACTAGACTATATTGCATTTTGAAATTTAAGAGCTCTGTAGGACCAGTCAGACATTCCGTCAAAGAATTAGCATGAAATTTCCTCTTCAGTTGAAATGTGCTTGGTCAGGTTAAATACCGGAGATAAAATTAAGCCTGCCAGATCACTTGAGTGAGTCTGAAAGCAGAACTTATTGATTACAAAAGCAATAAAAATCTAAACTCTAAACCAAATTCAGTCTCTAAACATTAACTAAGGGCCCTGATTAGCATTTACCAACTGTTCAAAAATTCCAGTAGCTGCTATAAGTTATTTTGATGAATTTGTGAATTCTCATGTGTAACATTAACATTTTAGTAGGTTCTATCACTCAGCAAATTGATCCATTTATAAACCATAAATTTACCTTAACCAACATTCTTTATCAAATGTTTGAAGCAGACTAAAATTATTTTTCTATATACCAAATACTATGTAATAAATTACCTGATGCTCAAATCCATGGGACAGTTCCCAAGGAAGCTCTTCTATGTTTCCTCTCTATCACCTTTTAAATAAGCTCTCCCCTAAAAATACCAATCTAATCTACTTCCTTAGTATCTAAATAGTGAGACTACACCTTCTGCACTTTACAGTGTCTCCAACCACTACCCAGGACCTATCTGCTCAATCTACCACAAATGCTGACACCCCTTGATATAGAAAGAGTCAAGTTAAAGTCTTTAGAGCGTATGAAACATCAATAATACATCGCATATAACTTCACTAAACAAGAACATACAGCAGAGATTTCTTTGCCAAGTTCAACTGCAGGCTAAACAGTTTGATAGAAACGTTTCCTAAATTTGAATGTCGATGAAGGAAGATGTTCTTCTCTAAAAGATTTTTGGCATGAGTCCCCAGCCCCTAAAGTCTCTCTCCACTTTTCCTCTGACAGATATTTGCTTAAAAAAAGAAATGGAAATGTATTTGGCATTTCACTCAATCTAGGTTTGAATCATTTTTAAAATGAAAAGTTTCTAAAGAAACAAAGCTTTTTTTCCCAGCAAGGACCAGCAAAAGCACAAGCTGCTTGGGATAATGAAAATGTCTGTATAAACTTACAGAGCTATAGGGATTTTTAACAATTAATTTATCACACATTTAAGCTGCAGGGAAGGGAAATTTCAAACTTCATGACTCTCAACCTTAATATCCTTGCACTGACCTTTTTATGCCACTGCAATGTAATAGGTTCTTCATGAAAGTATGAAGAATGGCCAAAGTTAATGGTGGCTCTCAGTATATTTAAGGCTAGGTATTTATATCCTCATATCTGCACATTTATAATGAACCCAAAATTTGTGGCTGGAAAAATTAACAAATAATGGAATTTGGTGGCAAATATGGAGTGTTATGGTATGGAGAGATGCTGACTGCAGGATACTAGTGAAAGCTGTTTGATCACTAGCTAAGCTATGTTACCTGGAAGGGCAATAGTGGTGCTTGAGTAACGAGTGACTTTTTTAAATACCTATTTTCTTTAGAGTTCTCATTTCAGAGCTTTTCTGTGGCTAATGCTACACCTTCTCCATCCACAGAAAAGTGCTGAGGGACAATGCACCCAATGAGGCCTCTAGCTTTCTACCAACTATGCTTCTACAACAGCATTTTAATCTCTCAGGGATTTTACTTTCTCTCTACTTGCAATTACTGAGCAATCCATTTCAAAGTTTCCAAGTACCAGTCTGCCTCCTGCCCTCCCGCAAAGCGACACTGGTTATTTGTAATGAATTCACTTCAAGCCACAGAGATAAGTTTTTCTACTGTTAACGTAACTCATTAAGATTCTGATTATGAAGATTCTGGCGTTGCCTGTTGAGGTTAATGGCATTATCCAGAGTGATGCTGTCTTCTTCTTGTGTAGTTTGTGGCATGAACTGTCGGAATATGCTGACACTTCCATGCCAGAAGGTGGGTTCAGGCAGCTGGCCCACTATGTTCCATGTTCGAGTTTCCGGATCATAAGCTTCTAGCACGTCTGAAAGTTCAAATGTGTTATCGTAGCCACCAGAGACATATAGCTTCCCACCAAGCACAGCCAAGCTCCCCCCAACGTGAACCTACAATTAAAAACAAGTTATTAGAGAGGACCACCCTGGCTTAACTAGGAGATCGTCAAAGACCTGAAACTCAAAAAAAAGAGAGTTATACAAAAAGTGGAAACTAGGTCAAATTACAAAGGATGAATATTAAAAAACAAAACAAAACCCAAAACAACAGAAGCATGTAGGGATAAAACCAGAAAGGTCAATGCACAAAATAAGATTAAACTAGCTAGAGACTTAAAGTGTAACAAGAAAACATTTAAAAATACATTAGAAGTAAGAGGAAGACCAAGGACAGAATAGGCCCATTATTCTATGAGGAGAGAAAGACAACAACAGAAAACATAACAATAGCTGAAGTGTTAAATGCTTTTTTAGTTTCAGTTTTCACCAAAAAAGTTAACAGTGATTGGACAAACAGCATAGTAAACACAGTGTAAATAAGGTAGGATCTCAGGTTACGTTTATGTTGATGGTGGCAAATTCGCCACCGTCAGATCGATTTAGTGAAGTGAAGACACGCTCAATCAATCAATCTGGAAGTCGATCTAATAAAACCACCTCCCCAAAAAGCATAGCGCTACATCAACAGGTACACATTTCCCGTCAGTGCAGCGCAGGGGAAACGGTATGCTAAATGGAAGTTACAAAGTCGATGGGAGTTATGCAAGCTACTCTGCATAGCTTGTGTAACTCTCATTGACTGACAGCGAAATTCGCTGGCAGTGCAGACCAGGTCTAAGGCCTAAGGCTAAAATAGGGAATGAATAAGTGAAGAATTACTTTGGCTATGTCTACACTGTACTGCTGCAGCTGCACCACTGTAAGATCTTCCATGTAGCTGCTCTATGTCCACAGGAAAGAGTTCTCCCTTCGGCAAAATTAAACCACCCCCAACAAGCAGCAGTAGCTATGTTGGTGGGAGAAGCTCTCCCACCGACATAGCACTGTCCACACTGGCACTTCCATCAGTGTAACTTATATCACTTGGGCTGTTTGTTTTTTTTCACACCCCTGAATGACGTAAGTTATACTGACATACATGGTAGGGTAGAAATAGCCTTAAACAAGTTATATGTCTAAGTCAGCAGGGCCTGATGAAATACATCCTACAATACTTAAGGAACTGGCTGAAGAGATCTTTGAGCCATTAGCAATTATCTTTGAGAACTCATGGAGGACGGGAGAGATCCCAGAAGCAGTGATGCTGAAACAATTTGTATAGTGGAGGTGCTGGGAGCCACTGAACCAAACTGTAAACCCTGAATATGATGGAAACTACTTGAAGTCAGGGTGTGCAATTGCACCCCTAGTTCCAGCATCTATACCCAGATGACTGGAAAAGTGCAAATATAGTACTATCTATAAAAAGGGGAATAAGGACAACCTAGGGAATTACAGACCTATCAGTTTAACTTCAGTAACTGGAAAGATAATGGAGCAAATAAATAATTTGAAAACACCTAGAAGGTAATAAGTAACAGCCAAGATAGATTTGTCAAGAACAAATCATGTCAAACCAGCCTAATATCCTTCTTTGACAGGGTAACAAGCCTTGTGGATGGGGGGAGAAGCAACAGGCGTGCTATATCTCAACTTATTGTCTAGATGAACCTACTAGAAGGTGGGTGCGCAACTAGTTGAAAAACTATATTCAGTGAGTAGTTATCAATGGTTCATAGTCAAGCTAGAAATGCATACTGAGTGATCCCACAAGGATCTGTCTTGGGTCTGGTTCTACTCAATATCTTCATAAATGAATTGGATAGGGGTACAGAGAGTCCACTTATGCAGTTTGTGAACAATACCAAGCTGACAGAGGTTGCAAGCTTTTTGGAAGACTGGGTTAGAATTCAAAATGATCTTGACAAACTCAAGAAATGGTATGAAATAAACAGGATGAAATTCAGTACAGACAAATGTGAAATACTACACTTTAGGAAGAATAATCAATTGCACAAATACAAAACAGAAAAAAGACTACCTAGGAAGGAATACTACAGAAAAGGATCTGGGGGTTATAGTGGATCACAAATTAAATATGAGTCAACAATATAATACTGTTGCAAAAATATATATATTTTGTTTTGGGATGGATAGCAGGAGAATGGCCTCAAAATTGTGTCCAATTCAGGGCACCAGATTTTGGGAAAGATGTGGATAAATTAGAGAAAGTCCAGAGGAGAGAACCAAAAATTAACAACGGTCTAGAAAATACATCCTATGAGGAAAGATTGGAAAAAAAACCTGGTTTTCATCTGAAGAGAAGACTGAGGGGGAGCATGAGGGTGTAAATTCTAGTGCACGATAGTGTCACGCACTAAATGGCCTATGTGGACTCTGCTAGTGCACACTAAAAGTTCCCTAGTGTGTATTAATGTAGTGTTGTTTACTACATTAATGCACACTAGAAAACTTTTAGTGCATGCCAGTTATTGCGCGACATCCCAGTGTTCACTGAAATTTATACCCATCTAGTATGGACTAATGCACAGCGTAGACAAGCGCTTCATTTTTCTCTATTTGTCATCTAAACTGCAAGTGCTCTGAAGCAAGGACTACCTTTTTCTGTACAGAGCTGAACATACTAGTCATATTCACCAAGTTTATTCTGTGTTGCATCAGTGTTTAAATAATGAAGTCACTCCCCTGCCCCCAAGAAGTTTATAATCCAAAGGAATCATCTCCAATGGTTTTTAAAATGAACTAATTGTTAATATCCTACCTGAAGCATAGGAGGGATTTTGTCCCATTCATTCTTCATTGGATTGTAAACATCCACTTCAGCGGAGTCATCTCTGCAGAAGAAAGAAAAACCTTTTCAGAGAGCTATAAAGGCTCCCTCCCATTTTATCAAGCACAGGAGAAAATAGCATCTGAAGTGCTGCATTAGCACTTTTGCTTCCACCCTGTCACATTCACAAACTCATGTGCACACTGATCAAATGACACTTCCACCAAGACATAAGACATGGCGCACACACTATACTCCAATATCTGGCTTCTATATGGCAGCATCAATAGCTAGCCCAGAAATCAATGGATCGGCATAGTCTTTGGTGCTGAAGAGCTCTGTACTACAAGTGGGCTGCATCTTTATGCCTAAGAAGTCTCCTCACTGCTTGTGAACAGGTGCTTGTGTTCAAAGAACTGGAATAGCACTTTCTTGCTTCTCCAAAGTCAAAACTGCACTTAAAAAAAATTCTGATGGAATCTGATTTTTAAAAGATTACTCAGTTGGACAAGCTAGTTGGGTGCAGTAAACTGTACATTGGAGACAGAAAGAGCCCAGAACACCCATGCTGTGTTTCTGCCTCTCACTGCATACGAGTGTCCCACGGTTATTCAGCCCTGGTACATGCACAAGACAGGGAGCTAAATTATTTGTTTTATAAATAGTACCTAGAAGCCCCACTGTGCTATGCTGATAACTGCAGGCCAACCCTAAATATGTTATTTAAATTTAATTATTTTCAAAATTTGCACTTTTGGATCCCACTACGGATTAATTTCCTCTAAATCTGTACCTGATAAAACAACCTGTCTTTGGTGATATGAGTGCTCAAGAACATCTTAGAAAAATAACTGATATTTTGGGGTGATTTAAACCTCTCCCCACCTAAAATTAACATAAAAAGGATCCCTGTTGGACTGAGACTTCAGCCAGTGACAAGTTTAGATGGAGGGTGGGTGGAAGGATAGAGAGAGGTCTGTAATGGAAGAACTGACAGCAGCAATCCCACAAGGCTTCTTTTACCCATTCCACTCATAAAACAGGAGTGTGACAGCAACAGGTGAGGGATTATTCTGACACAGAAATGCAATTTGCTGACATAAGAATGTGGAGAGTACAAGGTCAGGGCAGTGACAGCAGTACTTAAAGTAAATCCAAGGAAGTCCTAACAAGAATGAAGTTGGAAGACTACCTAAAATACAGAATCTTCTACTTAGTTCAACCACTAATTAATCTGAGTTTCTATTTTAACTGAATCAGTCTTAAGAACTAAATTAGCTGAATGTAAAGTAAAAACTATGTATTAGGATCCATTTCAATTGGTATAGGCATTTTTTATTGGATAATTCAATCTCTGGCTATAAAGTCCTTTTATTAAAGTTAAAAATTTGAATGGGAGAAGAAAAATGAGTCCAAGACAATTAGAACTGGGTGTTGTGTTTTTCAGATATTGTTACTGGCTTTCCAAGAACTACCGTTTCCTGTGCAATCTACAACGAGCACTCCAGTGATGACAGCGATAACAAGATCATCTGCTTATTCCAATCAAAGTGATAGCAAAAGAGTTTTAGGAAATAAGAGGAAGGCAAAGTAAATCTTCGCAGACCACCTAGAGCAGCATCTTCCCTGATGGCAATCCATTTAGCAGCCATCATGCTTATGCAATGGTCTGCTTCGTATACAGCAAAATCCAGGTTTCTGAACTATAGTTATTATTAGTTAAAAACAGAGTGGATTTATTTAAAATCAAAGCAATTTAAATAATTGATTTTAATCTGCAAGCAGGAAACCTTGATTTAAATCAAGGATTTTAATTTTGTTTTGCATTTGTACTTGTTAATTATTTTCCTAAAAAAAGTTGATTCTCACTGGTTGGTAACCATTAAAACATGTTGATTTGTAACTAAATATAACCTTTACACTAAATTTGGTGCTTCTTTTTGTTAACCAGGAGGATTCACTATATTGATACACTTTATATTTGCTTAAATAAAGTGTAACTTACATTTATTCAGACTCTTAAATTTTACATTTTTAATTATGCTAGATGATAATTAATTTTTTGCTTGTGATTAGTGTCGAGCTTAATTTGGAAATTCTGATTCAATAAAAAAGTGCACAAAATCAGCATTTTAATTCTCTATTAGTTAAATAAAACTACCTTAAATACACAGATACATAAGAAAAATGCACATCAAAATATGTTCTGTATTACTGATTTATTAAAACAAAGTATTATCCGTAGTTAGTGAACTGAACTGATTATTTCTGGTCACTGCTGTCTTTTAACATTTTAGAACTAGTTGATCTCAACCTCTCACACCCAGTTTTTATGTACAGATTGGAAGAAGAAAACAAGCTTTTCTGCTTTTTCCAACTTCCAATTCATTTATTAACTTTGACTGAACAAGTCATAGAACTGAACGCAGAAAATACTCTCAGCATCTGCAGAAGATCCTCCTACTGTCAAAAGCTGATTTACCACTTCAACAAACTTTGGTTACAGATGCTTAGCCAGGGACTTCCACCAGTTCAATGATTTAACTTTCTTTAAAACTTCAGCAGCAAACGTGTACTGCTTAATACTATTTTAATTAAATTCAAAATGGTTTTAATATATTATTGTAAGTTTAGGCCTTAACATCGGTTGTCAATATCAAATTTAATTTAAAAAAAAAAAAATCTGATTTAAAATAAAAAAATGATTTTATAATTTTTTTAATCAATTTTTATCCACCATGGTTTAAAAAACCACAGTGCACAAGTTTCCATTTAGTTCATAAGGTATTTGCTTTATAACCAGTATCCTTAGTCTGAGCTACTTTGGGAAGTAACCTCAGAACAGAGGTGTCTATGTAGCAGGAAAGAAGGTGATGAGAGTCAAGCATTTATAAATCACTCTTGTTTAACTCAATTCTACAAACCCGAAGATTCTAAACAACTTAAAATACACGGGGGAATCTCTTCTTCCACCTGCTATATATATATCAAACACAGCATTAATAGGAGTTTCATGTATTCAAGTGAAGAGCGAATCTCTTCAAGTGATTCTGCTTTAAAAAACCTAAAGTAGCTGTCAAGCCACTTCTACATAGAAGAGTTATCATAATTTACAATGTGTACTATAACTAACAGTGCTGCATGAGGCAAATACTTTCAAGAATGAAAGTGAAAACATACTGCTTGTGTGCTGGGAGAGAAACCAGGAGCAAGAATCCAACATGTGATTCCACATGCTGGTCTGATTAAGATCAGGGCATTCCTATCTCAAAGTTGTTTCTAATATAGAAGTAACCCAAAAGCCCAGTTTTGCTGTGATGCTGTATTTATAGCCATAATTAGGGTTGGTTGTAAAGGAGAGAGAGATTTTATTCTCAATAAAGAAAAAAACCCACCTAAACTGAAATTTAGCAGCTTTGGTTAAGAAGCTACCTTTTGGTCCCATGCATATGAATCTATTGCTCTGAAATGGTCCTTATAAACAACTATCCGAAAAATACCCTTTCTGCAGCAATTTTTGAGGGGGGAAAGAAGGAAGGGGGAAGAGGAAGAATTTTCCCTTTGCGGTGTCAGGTAATTTTCTCAGCTACTTACCCACTGAACCACCAATGACTTCCTACTGTTGCAGCAACCCCTACAGAAAGGTATATGGTTCAACTACTCAACCATTAGAAATTCTAAATCTTGAGCTACCAATCTACTGAAAACAGCAAGTAAAGTTGGCTCTGCAAGCGTACAAGATGGGTATTCTGATGAAAGAACCTTTTCAATATTAGTTGAACTGAAAGAGTGAGAGGAATAACTTCAAACAGCCACTGGAAGTCAAGATGCTGGACTGAGCAAGAATAAATCAAAACACAGCAATTATCTTTGATACCTTTCGGTTTGCTTAAAGCAGTAAATTGTAATAAACAAAACTTCTAAGGACTATTTTTAATGTATCTTTGTTCACACACAGACACAGGATTCTAAATTAAGGTTTCAGTGACAGAATGCCTTTCAGTTTATTTTTAATTAAGTGGATAAGTATTTGAACCATTAGAACTCAACTCACAATGCTAAGTAAATACTGGTTTAAAAATAAGAAAACATGAGATGAAATGGTTTATCATCTCATTTCATGAGGACTATCTGCTGTACCACTTAATATTTTCTTAGAGCTTATTCACTTCTATGTGTGTACTTAATGTAATAATAGGACTGCGCTAAAAGCCAACAGAACTCAAGGATTCTACTTTAAAGTAGATTTCTCCACTTAGTCCAGATTTGTTAGATTGAATCCATTTCCCAAACTGTGGTTTTAAATCCAATCCTTCTACACTATTTCCCCCAAAAATTCAATCTATCGTGGTGTGTGTGTGTGTGTGTGTGTGTGTGAGGGGGGGGGTGGGAGGGAAGAGGAGGAGAGACACATGGGACGGGACGACACGACACAATATTACTTACCTTACAAAGTACATAAGTCCATTAAGAGTCACAGTTTTTGGTGCAAAAGACCATGGAGGCAGCTGTCCACAGTTCACTAGGGACCACAAGTCAGTTTCAGGGTCATAGCATTGTATAACCATGGATTCTTTGCCTGCTAGAGAGCCAATAGCAAAGAGTTTGCCACGACAGGATGTGGTGGAACAGTTGTCCATTGGGTACAACATAGGCTGCAAAGCCTCCCAGGCATCTATGGAGTGGTCATAACGTTCTGTGCTGTCTGAGGCTATAATATACAACAGTCCATCCAAGACTGTAGAGCTGTGGTATTCTCTTGCTTTCAACATTGGAGACACTTCTGTCCACTCATTCACACTGGAATTGTATTTCCAAACACAGTCATAGAGCCTTGACCCATCTGATCCTCCTACAGAAGAGAGTGCATTTCAGAAGTAAATATTTTGGAATGTGGGGAGGAAGACAGAGGAGGGGTTTTATGTAATAACTCAGTCCTTTATTAGGTATTCAGAAATGTTACTACATTCCAATAATATAACAAATGTTGCTATTTCCCCAGCCTACTTGTTACTAAAATATTCAGGTACAGGAGGAAAATGGAAGTTTGTTTCTCAACAATTTCAAAGCTAATGGTACCGCTCAACCTCAAATTTGTTTGGAAATTTCCAAACAGGCCTGTAAATTTGTCTCCCATTTACTCAGAGATTCCTTCGTGTGGTGCCCAGACCAAACCTGTATTATCAGCTTAAAATAAGTATCCCAGGTTTGGCTAACTTATTAATCATTTCCTCCCTTTCCTATTTACTGCCTCCACTATACTCCTGACAAGAGGCTTTGGAGCTGGTGACCCAATATGGAGCAACTTTCGACAATGATTAGCCAGCAAAGGAGTCCAATTAACACTTCTAAATAGCTGACAACTATATCAGTGGAGCAAACTTAGCATGCAAGCTCCACAAACCAAAGAACAACCTGATATACCTGACCCAACTTCACTACTGCTAATCATACAAAAATCTATTTCTAAGCTTTCTCTTTGCATCTTCTTTCCTCTGAGCTAAAACTGTAATGCGAAATACAAAACCGTTATCCAGGCGTCTTCAGTGACAAGAAATCCTGTATGCAAGTACATGACTCTTGGAAGAAGTCAACAACCACAACAAAGTGTGTGACAAAATGCTTGGCATCCAGAATTCCAGGTCAATATTAAATTGTTTTTGAATACTACCATAACTTACTTTCTTTGGCTGCAGAAGTGTTAATACAAAATTATTCCGTTTTAGCACATCATCATGTTTATGACATCACTTAAACCATAGCCATGCTTTTTGTTAAGTCGGAGATTGAACAGCTTTCCGTTCACTTAGGCGTGGTCTACACTAACAACACTATCGATATAACTATGTCTGTTAGGGGTGTGAATTTTGATGACATGTTTATATGGTAAAAGACCTAGTCTAGATGCAGTTATACAGGTAAAAAGATGTCTCATACATTATCGCTTATTTCAGTTTGGATCCCTTGACACTGGTATAACTGGGGGTGAGAGGTTACTGCTTTATATTGGTATAGTTAAAGTGGCAAACTTGACAAATTGTCAAGAGCCAGGGAGTACACTAGAGAAAGAAACAACTTTTGCCCTTCAATAACAAATACACTGCTGTGCCAAGCTCAATGGCTCTCAATGCTATTTAAAGTCTAGAGAATCAGAGGACTTTCTGGTATGTTTCTACCTTGAGTGTACATGGTATACTTTGTGCTGCACCCTGTGTTATTTACTTTTCTCTAGGTTCTGCTTTTCTTAAGTGCTCTCTCACAGGAGGAATTTCAAAACCATCTGAAATCAGATCCTACCCTGTTGTCTTGAGCAGACAGTTGGGAAGTTACACCAACATGGCTCTTGAAATGCTGTCTACATACTCAGTAATATTAGTCATTATGAATAAGCTGCCAGTCTGAGATCAGCTACTAAATCCATCCCAAAATGAGAATAACTGCAGGAAAATCCCTATTGCAAAATGAAAACCTGCATTTATGCCATAAACATCTACAAAGAACTTTAGAAACAATTCATCTGTGAAAAATCAAGAACTAGGGTAGGAAACCTAATATTTTCATTACAAATTTAAACCTTAATGTAACCACAAAGTGGAAGAGTCTCCTGAATGATGGACCCCACACATTAAAAATGAAATGTTCCAGAGGTTCTTTCTCCACGTAATCAAGTAAATCATGTACAAAGTTGCATGCATACTTATTTTCCTGCTCATTTCTGAGTCTGAAGCTTATTAGCAACTCAGAACAAATCTGATCTATGAAGCAGGTTATAATTCCTAGCAGAATAAAAAAACTGTTTTGGTTTTATCCACACTGCACTGGCCTGTATCTAGAACCAGCCATAGAGCCCTGTGGTCTGTCAAAATAAACACACAGACAAATACTTTTACACAGACTTGTACACAAGCCTCCAAACAGAACAAAGTGTTACTGCATTGTGGAGACGCTGAGGTCCCTTTGAAACAGGCTGATGGAATGCCCATCTGTTTATAACATATACAACGCACTCGCAACATTTTCAGAGAAACCAAGGAATCATTTCTCCTGGCATTTAGCATAATAACAGAACTGTTTCCATCTCTTTACAAGAGACGCCCAAATTACGAAAGCACATCTCCCTTCAAGGAATCATTAATCTCTAAACACAGAACAAGTCATGCTTAGCCTATCCCGGGACTGATGGCAACGGAAAGAGCGAACAGTTTTATAAACCTACTAATGTTCTGAAGTTAGAGATCTCAGTTCTGGCCTCTCCTACAGCTTTGCTGATGCCCCTTGATCCCTAACCTAAAGCGCCCTCCCCTCCCTTGCTGGACCTGGGCTCCCTCCAGACTAATGCCCCGCCATGACCCTTTCCCCAGACAACACCCCACAGGACATTAGATCCAACGCTCCCCTGTCCTTACCAGTCACATAGATGTCATTGCCCAACGCCGCTATGCTGTACCCGCCGCCCAGGTGCTCAGGAAACTCGGCTAGGTAGCGCCAGTGCCCTGTGCGTGGGTTGTAACAATCAACAGTGACTAGCTCATCGCAATCCCGGTCGCAACCACCGATGAGGACCAGAATCTCTGCCAGGCCGGTGGAGGGTCGTGGCCGCATGCGAGCACATGGCCCCTGGTCATGCCGGTCGTAGCGGGCCGCCTGGAAGTCGCGGGCCTCCCGCAGGAGGCGCAGGCAGGGCTGGCAGCACGCCACCAGGGGCTCACCCTCCACATGAGCCAGCAAGTAAAAACGGCGCACGAAGGGCAAGCGCACATGGGCTAGTAGTTGTGGTAGCAATGGGGCCCGGGCCACTGGGTCGGCACGCACCCAACGAAGTGCCAGCTGGAAGGCAGCCTCCTCCTTGGGCACGCATAGCTCATCATCCCGAAGGTAGGAGATGAGCCGTGCCAGTGGCAGCCGCTCCAGCTGCGCGCCCAGCTCACCCACATGGCGCAGCACAAAACGGTGTGCAGCAGCTGCTAGGGCTGGACAAGCAAAGGCCTCCGCAAAGTCCTGCATGTCCAGCGCATTGGCCGGCTCCAGCTGCCGGGCCAGCCAAGCGCCGCACGTGTCCTTCACAGCTGGAAACTGCAGCAGGTCAGCAGCACGCAGGAGCCGCTCCGCAATGTCAGGGCCCAGCCGTCCCACCCGGCCGGTGTAGGCGAAGTCGAGCAGCAGCGCCAGACACTCAGGGTCCACCCCGTGTAGTCGCACCCGCTCAGCCCGGGATTCCCGCAGTGACCCACCAAACATGGCACGGAAGTAGCCAGAAGCTGCAGCCAGCACAGCTCGATGCGCCCCGAACTCACAGCCCCCAGCTACCACTGTTACATCCAGCAGGCTCCGCTCAGAGCGCAGTGCGCTCAGACCCCGCAGCAGTGCCACAGCATGTGCTGGTTCTCCGGGACCCCCGCCTCCTCCTGTTGGACTCGGTTCCATGATAGGTCTGCAGAGAAGGCAATACACAGCAGGTTAGTGCAGTGCTTCTCGGGTGTCCACAGCCCCTAAAGGACCAGGCCTGGCCTGGTCCAGCACTACCTCCATGTGGCTCCCACTCCCAATCCCAAGTCATCTACCCCCTCCTTAAGTCCTGGTGGCCCACTGGGCCCAGGCAGGGTTCAAAGGCAGAGTCCACAGTTTATAGTATACCCTCCCTCCTCGCCTCCCACCCTCACACATAGGGACAGCTGCTCTAGTTTAGAATACTCCTGTCAACAGGAAGAAGGGGCCTCCTTAACTGATTCCACACCAGCAGGGAGACTCAGTTTAAACAGGGCTCTGTAGAAACCACAGGGACTTGGCAAGCTTTTCTCTGCAGTGAGGGGAGGGCTTCTGGATAATTTCTTTGTCCTCACACATACACACTTAGCAGAGCCTGGTGGAAGAGCCTCACACTTGAAAATCAAGGCAGGTGAAAGACCTGCTCTGATTTTTTTTTTTTTTTTTTTTTTAAAATATTGAGGATGTTCAAGGTTGTTTGAAAACAGGTCTGGCATGTAGTTTTCAGTTTATCCACACACATGGTCTCAATTCCCTCTAGTACAAACTTCGCTGGGGAAGAAGAAGAAGATAAATGCACAGTACACATATCTGTCACTGTTCTACTAGCCTTTCTAGTTTCAAATATGTGTTTTGTTTGAATGCAACTCTTTGCCTCTTCATTCCAATCCAATCCACTCTCTAAAGATGCTTTTGGGGATTGGTTTTTACGGTCAGAATTTAGTAAAGGAAGAAATGAACATTACAGTAAGTAATAGTTATTTAAATGACAATGAAAACAAATAGAAAGTTACAGAAGAAATAAGTGATGGAATTTCTTATCCTCAAAACTGAGTATTTTACTTTACTTCACCAAATGGAAAAGTTACAAAGACACTTAGTTACCAGATATAGTTTCTCACTGAACTCTAACAGTAAAGCTATGTAACTACAGGTCAGTACATACTGTTTCAGTTGCTTTCCTAAACACCCTGGGACAAGTCACCAAGCTGTAAACATTTTAACAGAAGCTCAGAACAGTGATATTTGCATGCCTCCAATAATAGCAATTTCATTACTTGGCGAACATTTAATAATAAAGTATTGAAAGACAAGCTTGAGCAATCGAAGTGTATTACTCATACGGCAAATACATTTGTTTTCTTATTTTCCCCCATCAAATCTTGCACTCTGGGGATCTCTGACAATCTACTAAGGGACCTTTTTAGTGCTCAGTTGCAGGTTTACACATGGGATAATTATACAGTCTTAGGAAATAAAGTAAGGAATATTGTTTGCACACAACTATCTGCACTGCGAATGGATGCTATTAAAATTCTTTGTTAGATTCATTCTGCAGGACAAGTATTTTCACAGAACTGTAACAAAATTAAACCTTTAAATACCTAATGCTGCGTTCTTTGTGCTCTCCAAATACCCACTGCAGTTAAGTGAAGTGAGCAGCTCCATTCACACTACTCAGTTGCAAGGATGGCTGTGCGCATGCAAGAACTAACACAACCCATAGAGAATCAGTATCATTCACAAAATGCAATGTATAATCTTCATGGGATTAAAGTGACAACAGACCAGGCTAGACGCCTTGAGGTGACACAGCAACAGCTCCTTGTTCTGGCTTCAGCACCCACAACATATCTCTAATGGGAATCTATCTTAGGACATTCGCAAATAACAGAATTACAGCCATGTGGCAAAATGTCTCCACAAATGAAGTCCCTCACTGCAAGAATTCTAGATAATAATACACAGACTAGTTGAAAATATAGTCTATGGAATAATGCCTTAAAATATAAATATTTTATATTTAATTGAGTTAGTAAATTGAGTCTTTTCTTGATTTAAGCAGCATTACAGTAATTACGTGCACTACACAGCCAGGAACAACCCTAGGAACAATTAAAGGAAGGAAAAAAAAGGTTAAGCAAAGAGAAACTGTCCTCAGATTAGGGAAACTGGATAAGATGAACAGCCTTTAAAACATTCCTACCTACATTACTCAAATGTGGAGCCTCAGCAAGATGAATTATGTAATATGCTATCAAATTACTGCTAGGCATTTTCTATACTTCAGTCTGACGATACACATTTTAGAAAGAGTGTCCAGATTTAAAATTAATAAGAATAAGACAATCCAATTTGGGCTGTGTGTTGACAGAGCAGGGTGAACTGATTTAAATTAAAGGTTAAATCAGATTTAAACCATGTTTTAAATAAGCAAGCAAGAAACCTTGTTTTAAATAACTGATTTTAATCTTGTTTTGCATTTATACTTAGTTATTTTCCTAATGAAAAGTTGATTAACTGCTTGGTAACCAATAAAACATGTGGGTTGGCAACTAGATATAATCTTTACATTAAATTTGGTACTTTCTGCTCACTAGGAGGATACACTGCATGTATACCCATTTATTTAAGCAATTATATAGTTCAACACATTTATTCAGATTAATGTTCACATTGTTGTACCACGTTAAATGGTGAATGATGCACTTCTTATTTACCAGATGATTTTTTACTTGTGATTTGTGTCAAACTTAATTTGGACAGAAAATGGAATTAAATTTAAAATGCACAAAAACATTTAAAAATTGATAGTTAAATAAAACTAGCTTAAATATGGTTGATATATGAAAAAAAGTAAGTATCAAAACATGTTTGGCATTTAAAAATAATGAAACAAAGTATCTGTAGTTAGTGAATTGAACTGATTGTTTCTGATCATTTTTGTGGATGTGGGCCCATGTCCTTCAAAAATTAGGCCTAGCAGATCTCATCCTCATACCTCATTTGTAATCATAGATTGGAAGAGGAAAAGCAGCATTCCTGATTTTTCAGCTCACAGTCGGCTTCTCAACTTTGAATGAGCTAGTGATTGAACTGAACTAGATAAACTGAAAATAAAATATTCCCTCTACACCTGCAAAAGAGGCTGCTTGGTATGAAAAGCTGGTTTAGCACTTAAAATCTGGTTCCAAGTACTTAGTCAATGACTTCCACTAGTTCAGTGGTTTGACTTTCTTTAAAACTTTGGCAACAAACATGTACCGCCTGAATATTTTTTTAATTTAATGTAACCAATTGATAAATGTTAGTCTTAACATGTCAATTTCAATTTAATTTTAATAATTTATAGAATGTATTTAAATTTAATAAATTTGATTTAAATAAATTGGAATTTTAAAAAAAACACTGATTTTTATTCACCGTTTGAGAGAGTATATGCACATAAGCTTGATAATTTTATGAATACAACTACCTAGTCCTGCAGCCACAACATCTGAGGCTGGGATTTTGTCAGATATTATAGCTAAGCAATATTAGGCCTGGTCAATATTTGCATAGAGACCACCATTTGCAGCCAAAACAAAAACTCAAGTGATGGCAAAAGTGATGTCGGTGATTTAGTAAGGGATGCTCTTCCCTCTGAGTCGGTGGCCTGGGGGCTAAGCATTCTGGGGCAGTGAAACTGTCAGCTGGAGAGGCAATCCCAAGCTCAAGACACTGATCACTTTTAGTCACTGAAGATCTGGGCATTTTTGCACAAGTTGAGGTGTTATTCCTAACGTCCTGGCTGAATTCCAACTCATATTTACATTGTCTCCTTAACTCCTCCCACGTGTATTAAATGTTTTTTTCTTCACTAAGAAAATTCAGCTGTCATATAACGGCTGCTGCATTCTACTCAGGTGAGTTAAGTGATCTCTATTCATACTAAATCTAAAATATCTTGGCATCTTTCTGGATAAAAGGGTCCTATATAACGTACATCATTAAATATATTGCTTATAGGATACAAAAGTAATTAGGATTCCTTTAAACAAATGGTATTTTAATACTAATTTATTATTACATTAAAGAACTTACATACAGCAAAAGCATAGAAAATAATATAAACAAAAGGAAAGTTATGTTCCTACAAATATTAGATACTGCAATTTAAGATACAAATAATAATAAAACCCTGCTCACCTAGGGACCCTAACTGAGATCAGGGCAGCGTTACGCAGGCATTATAGGAACAAAGGCTAAGAGACAGTCACTGTCCTGAACAGTTTAAAATTTAACATAAAAGATAAAGAATGAGAGGGTAGGGATAGAACATACAAGCAGAGGGAACAACACGATTCTCTTCAAGTGTCATGTTAAGCTCCAAAATATTTTTTTCGGGGGAGAATAGAGAGGGTTAGAGAGGGAAGGAATCAGAGACAGAAAGGAGAGAGAGATAAGTGAAAGCCGGAAAGGGGGGCAAGAAAAGGGGCATGAAGGCAGGTGGAATGAGGTTGAAGTGAAGAGATTGAAAGAGGGAAATGGACAATTAATCAGCAGAGGGGAAAAACCATCTAGAGGATTTTGACTGAGGCATTTGGGGTTATTAGTTAAGACTGATGAGCTCATATATGATATGATATTAAGTAGACCATACTGTAAAGTGGTTTGGGCAGTAAACTGGTAATGAAACATTAGTACATTTGTATTTTTGTTGTGTTTTAATATTTTTAACATCTTAGATAGATGTCTTTAATGCATTTAAAGAAAAAAACAGAAAGCCAAGTTATCTTTATGCAGGAATTGTTAATCAGTCCAAAGGAGCAATAGCTGTAACATGTTAAATGAAGGCAACTGATAGTGGGGCATTAATGCAACAGTCTGAAACTAAAACAGACTCTCTCCAGCTTCCATTTGGCAGCGGTCTTGGTCTCACGTTAGAAGAGATTAAATGTATTCTCGAAAAGTCTATCAGACCACCATTTGCAGCCAGAGTAGGAGGTATGATTGTGTAAAACTGGCAAAATAGGAAATGAGACAAGTCAAACAGCAAAAACTTTTAAAAATAGAACTTTCTCAGTATTGAACTAATCCCAAAGAACTAGAAAATCTTTTTTAAAAAACAGTAAGAGAAAACAGCTTACACAGAGTTACATAAAACAGATACGCTGATAGTTATTCTGGAAGAAACTGAACCCTGCAGAAGAGAAGCAGTGGAGTGACTAAATGGGCTAGCCTGGAAAAGTAATGCATTGTCCAAAAGCAAAGCGTGGTGATTCTGAAGAGACGTGGAACAAGTGTCTATCTCTATATAATATTTAACATAGAGCAATTTTGTTTTCCTAATTTAAACGTGATTGTTAGGTAAATAGAATTTTGTATACCTTCCTAAGGTGGTTAACAGTCTACTCTATCACTTTAAGAAAATACATAAAACAAAGAAAAATAGCCACTTAACCATTGTTGTATAGCAATTAGCAGATACTGTTTTCCAGAACTGTGAAACAGAATCACAGAAGTAGGACTGGAAGGGACCTCAAGAGGTCTTCTAGTCCAGTCCCCTGACTCAAGGCATATCCATATACATATGATCATTGTAGTTTGCCCAAGTTCTGTTCCAGGAGGAATCCCCTTTCCCCCAAAGGATGAGAGGGGAATTCAGCCTTTATGGCTCATTCAATCATTGACTTCTTTGCAGACACTGCCAACAGAGAGACAAGTGAGTAATAAGGGCTTTTTTCATCCTGTGTCTACAATGGGAACATTATTGTAAAATCCAGCCCCTTTCTTGCAGGATACCATATAGCAGTGTTTCTCAATTAAATTTGGCCACGGAACCCTTTTGAACTCAAAAAATAATTGCGGAACCCTCCAAACTCTTAACAGTATTTTTACATATGGGGCCAAAAAAATGTCGAAATAAGCAAATTATATACAAACAACTAGCTCAGCGTTTCTCAATTAAATTTCCCCGTGGAACCCTTTAGGCTCCCCGGTGAAATTACACTCATACTTGATACTCTCCGCTGAAAAATCCAGGACGTCTTCCCTTTTTTGGCGGCGCGGAGAACAGCTGCTCTCGGCGGCACGATGTCACTTTCTCGCGGAACCCTAACAGTGCTCCCGCGGAACCCCAGGGTTCCACAGAACACCAATTGAGAGAAACTGCCATATAGACATAAAATGTGAACTGCTTTCAATGACTACCTCAGCTTTCTTTAACAGAAAATATATAATTTCAGGTATAAGATGCTATTTACTCTGAATCCTGAAGTGAGAGAGAACAAACCTCAATTAACAGAGACAGCTGTAAGAATAGATGATAGTAGCAATAAACCCTAGTTGATGTTCCTGGATTTAGGATGTAATTCCATGTAGCTTATCAATACCAGCAGCATAAACTTTCTCACCTAAAGTGTACATGAAATTAGGCTGCTCTACTTGTGTGATGAAGTGGAGATATTCTTTGGGTTTCCTCTGAGTGCTCTGTGTGTACCTCAGTTTCCCCTCATCTACTCTAACTGAATTGACTGTTAGCACTCCCCATTGTTATGTTTCTTACCCTTAGATGTATATATACCGTCTATCTGTGATTTCCATTTCTTGCATCTGATGAAGTGGGTTGCAGCCCACAAAAGCTTATGCCTGCAGAAATTAAATTTGTTAGTCTTTAAAGTGCTATAGGACTCTTGTTGTTTTTGCTGTACACAGACTAACACGGCTACCCCTCTGGAACTTTTCATCACGGTTATAAACAGGTTGCCACAGGTGGAGACAGGAGGGGGTTCCTTGCCCAGGAAGGCGATAAAGGACTGGGGAGGGGCAGGGTACAGCTGGGGGAGCTGGCTGGAAGGAAGGGCTAGTCCCCCTGTAACAGGGCTCGGGAGCAGGACCTGAGAATGGGCTCTGAGGTTCCCTAGTTGGTTGCTGCTGTAACTTCTAATTAATCTGCTAACAAAGTCTTTCTACACTGTGATCCTGAGAACTAGTAAACCCTTCTGATTTCCACACTGGCTGATTGATTTTGATTGCAAGATGGGGTGCATGGCTCCTTTGGGGGTGTGTAGGAGCTCCCCAGAATCCCATCCAGGGGGACTAACAGGGGGAGCTCAGGTGGAGCAGGGGTGCTGAATGCTCCAAGGCCAGATTCAGGAGGGGAATGCACTGCTGTGTGGAGACTGGGGAGGGATGGAGGTGGGACATACTCTGAGCACTAGAGTCCTGACTGGCTTCGCCCCAAGTGGTTCCAGAGCACTGTTCCTGTGGAACTCTGTCACAATTTGTGATGGGACTAGGGTCAGAGGGCCTCTCCAATCATCAATGGCATAGCTGGTGCACTGAAGGTATTTGCAAACACAAGAAAGTGAAATAATGTGTTTCTTTAAAAAAATATAAGTAGGTTTTCATCATGACACAAAAGGAACTGGTTCCCTTCTACACAAACAAATATTAGGATATTTGTCACATCTAATTTCTAAATTAAGTTATTTTTCAAAAGTACTGTGGCATAAGAGTAGATTCTTCACCAATATCTGTACAGTGACTATTGATCAAAACTCAAGCTGCACACATTCCTCCTTGATGATCTTACACATTACTTACTAGACTCTTACCACATGATTTCCTAAATTCCAGGCCAAGGCAAACATGCAGCTATACCGGTAAAAAAGGCAATACTCTTCCTTGTCCATAGATGGATTGGACACATAGCTATTAGCAGCAGCATTCTCAACTCTAAGTAGGTGCCAACACATTACTTTCACGGACAGGATGTGGCAAGAGAGTTAGAATAGTCTGGAACTTAATGTGCAGAAGGCTACAATCATACAGGCTCATTGCTCAGAATTTCGCATAAAATTTGAATGATACATGCAACATGACTCAGCATGTCTCATATTAACAGTATTATTTAGTACTACACTAACATGATTCATCTGCTCTAAAAATATCATGTGTTTTGAGAGACACTGCCAAAGCTGAAGAGGTCTAAAATTAGACCTATCGGCTCTGTTTTGTGAGCATGCACATGCTTCTTGTGTGTTCCTCTTCTCTGCCTGCTCCCTTCTACTGAACAGGCAAAGGATTAAAAATTACACAAGAAACTGAAACTGTTTAAGAAAGAGGCTCCTCATCAAGTTTCAGATATTAATAGAGGAAAAACAACTCTGCCACTACAGGGGAAAGAAGATTGACACAGGGGAAAGAGCAAGAAGATTTAGCTTGACACTTTGAAGAATGTCCTTCTAGTTTAAAGTTTCACAGTTGGACCCTAAAGGACCTGTTTTGCACCACTTTATTTTCTTGTTCGCAGGAGGCAGGTTTGGTGAGATTTTATTATATACCACTTTGTGTTCTGTTACAACAGAGAATTGAACTTGTTTTATGACAAGTAAAAGTAAAATTCTAAAAAAATTGCAATTGAAAACTGTTACAGATGCTCACTATCTCCATCTAAAATAGGGGACAACAACTGATTACTATCCTGGGAAGGAGGTATCTAGAACTACATTAGTAGCTCACAAGAGTGTACCTTAATTCCTAGATTATATTTTGGAATAAGATTTTCCTTGGTTGCAGATGCTCGTGCATTTTATCTAACTGAATAAATTACAGAGTGTGTGTGTGTGAGCTTGCAGAATTTGAGTTATTTATACATACGCACACACACACTTCATTTCAGTGAACAATACTGATGTTTATTTTTAAGCATTTTAAAACTTTTGTTAAAGTTTCATAGTTGTGCAAAATTATGGGGAGAGTCAGACAATAATTATTTAATGACAAACATTAAAATTAAAAAAGTTCAAGTTTTATAGCTGTTAAAACTCAAAATGTCAACATCACATGTAAAAACATATACACAGTAAATATCCTTACATGAAACTCCAAAATTCTGAAGCAACATTTTCCTTACTTCGCCTGTCTGTAAATTTTATCAATTAAAATATTTGTGTGTGTGTGAGAGTGTGAGTAACACTGACATTTACCAATACAAATCGAATCCCGGCGAGCCTACAGACACACACATCTCTCTATATAAAAGGAAAGGGTTCTAACAATACATGAGAAGAACTGGGGAGGGGAGGGAGGAGAGAGACAATGAGACAGCAGTGAAACCACGAGTTTAGGACAACTGTCCGTGTCTCACGGAGTCAGAGTTGATCTGACAGCTCTAAGCAGCAGCTACTCCGGCCTGACCAGCTCGGCCAGACCGCACAGCTCCATGCTTCCTTTAGGCACAGGCAGGCCCGATCGCAAAGCAACGCTCAGGGCATAAAGTGAAGCAGGCGCTTGTGCCTCCCGGGGGGAGGGGACTGGATGTTCTCCCCTGGCATGGGTTGGGGGAAACGCCCGGGCCGGGGCCGAGACAGGGACCGAAGGAAACTCGGCTGGCGCGGCAGCGACTCCCTACCTGGCCCGAGGATAGTGGAGACCGCGGATCCCTGTCAGCGGCGAGGCAGCACGGCCTGGGTCAAGGCGGGCGGCACTGTACAGCCCGCCCTTCTGGGGCCAGGCGGGCTGCGAGGGAGCGAGCGGCAGGCGGGCGCCCCGGGCTGCGGTCACGGTGCCCTCACAGCCCTGGAGCGGAGTGGCGCCGGCTCACAGCGCCTCAAGCTCCGCGAGGTCACTACGCCAGGAGAAGCCGGGCCTGCCGCCTCACCCCGCCCGGGAGCCCCGGGACAGACCCTCGGGAGGACGGGCGCCTCCTCGTGTCCCCACGCGGCCAGGAGCGAAGGAAACGGGAGCGTGTGCTAGCGTCGTGTCTCGTCCCGCCGCCGCCGGCCCCCAGGTTCTCACCGCTCCGACCGAGACCGAGCACCTCACAGCCCTCAGCCCAGCCCCACCCGCTGTAGCGAGCGGGAGCAGGAGGCATGCTGGGGGCCGTAGTTCTCCTCAGGACTACAACTCCCGGCAGCCCCCGCCCGGGAGTCCCGCCAATGTCTCTCGCGACCGGGGAGGGACAGGGAGAACTACAACTCCCAGCAGCCCCTGCGCCTCACAAGGCGGCAGCCCCCCTTTCCTCCCGCCGGTACCGGGCGGTTTGAGGTGTCGGCGCTGGCAGGCGACATCGAACTGATTCGTCGATATCGGGCCCGAACTCCGGGCAGCACCAGGAGTCTGGACCCGTCGCCTCGGCCCCGGCCCCGGCCCCGGCCCCCTGCGCTGGGATATGGACCCCGATCCCTGCGCCTCCCCCTTCCCCCCTGAGGTGAGCCCGGCCCCGGGACCATCTCGCCACCTCCCTCCGCCCCTCCTCGTACCGAAGCCTGGGACCGACTCCACGGCAGGGCCCCTTCACCAATCCTGGGCACGGGCCGCCTGCGGCAGCCGCCCTCCCCGCTCCGAGATCCCCTGCCCCCTTAGGGTCCCCCCCCCCCGCTTCGCTTCCAGCCAAGGGCTCTGACCCCCCCCGCCAGTGCCCCCACCAGCCTTCCGCCCTGGGCTTGGACCCCCTTCCGCCCCCTCCCTCATCCCTGAGCACCGACCACTCCCACCCAGAGAGCTGCCGCTGCCGCTGCCCCTCCCAGCTCAGAACCCAGGGCTGAGAGCCTTGCTGAACTTGGGGCTCTGGTCCCCCTCACCACCTCTTCACAGCCTCTTAGAGAGTCATTTCTTGCACCCTCCATCCCCATCTCTGGGATTTCATCTCCTCTCTTCCCTCCCCTCATCCAATGAGCGGCCCCTTCAGACTCTTGTGCACCCCATGTCAGCAGCCTAATCCTCCTCCCCCATCACAGGTGGAGGAGACGTTGGGTTGCTTCCAGTGTTGCTCCCCATGCAGGAATGGCTTCTTTGGGCAGTGACTTTCTCAGGTAGTGTCCAGTGCAGACAGGGAAATAGCAGAAGTTGGGGGAGAAGAAAAGGGTTGGGGAGAGGATTCCTCAGCAGCCTGTCTCACTTCTTTACAGTTCAAAGTGTGGATTGGGAATATAAAAATGTATTCTGTATTCATTTGTATTTCACAGGGGGTGGGGGTAGAAGGGTTATCGTGAAATTGGGTGTTGGATAGTGCTTTTGGCTTTTAGTGATTGTTTAGCTTCTTCCCTGTATTTAATACCTGACTTTAAAGAAGTATTTGTGTTCAATACAGTATTAGACCCCAAAGCTGTTAGAAGCCACTCCTGGAGATAGGTGTGTAGGAATAGCTAGAAGGGAAGCTAGACAAACCTGAGAGAATTCAGTTTCAGGAAAAAGCCCTGACAAGCTTGTTAAATGACAGAATTGCTCCGTGGTGCCCTCCCTTGCATTTTGACTATATAAGAGACACTCTGAAACTATCTATCTCAGAGGTGGATATCTAGGTGTACAAAGTCCTTGTGCTCTCTCTGATTTGGCATTGTAACTGGTTTATTCAGAAATCTCATGGTAATTTCTTGGTTATTGTCTCTCTAACAGGATTTTTCCCCCAGTTCCAAGAGACACAGAACTGTGGAAGATTTCAACAAGTTTTGCACCTTTGTCTTGGCATATGCTGGCTACATCCCCTACCCACAAGAGGTAATGGTGCAGCAACTCAATTCTTATTTTATTTCAGGTACACGTTGCTATAGTTAGAGCTGTTGAGAGGTTAAATGTTTCCCTGTGTTAGTTAGGACCTTTTATGAGAACAGCTCAGTGGAGCTAAGATACCACAAGCATGGTATAAATACCTAAACAGATAGAGTGGGTGTGTTTGAAGGGGTAGGGTCCTGTAAAAGCTCCTGATGAGACAAAAGTGAACTCACTGGCTTGTGATATTCCAAAACAAATCATGGAACTTTGCATGCAACTGGCTATTATCAGCCTCCCACCTGAGCAGCAAATGTCCCTACACTTATAAAGTCAAATGTAATCCTCAGGCTCCTGGAATATGATGTGATCTCTTCTTTAATCAAAAGTGAGGCAGTCCAAACACCTGTCTTGCTTGAGGGGACAGAAAAAAGTTTAAAGGTCAGTAAGTACCATTTCTGTTTAAACCGTTTGAATGGTGAACCCTTTCTCTGCAGTGTAAAAATATTAAGTTAGAGGTATTCATACCAGAGTCACCTCCCCTTTGTATCCTAGACCTAAGCAGCCACAGACTTCAGACTTGCTCATTTTAAAGGTTGTGTGGCAACTAATTTCCTTGACTGAAATCTCAGCAGGGGCTTAGGATACAAAGCACTTGGAAGGAATTGGGAGTCTGGACTCCCAGAAGTATATGAAAACTATTTAGTGCCTTTAACACTCAGCTGTACCTGTGCTGGGCCACAGGTAAGGATGAGAGAAGGTAAATAATGTAGGCTAGTGAGTGAATGGAAGCTGGATAAGTGGAGATTATCTGATTTTCAGTTAGAAGAAAGGGAGCCTATTTTGAAAAGTACAGATCCTTCCCTACCTTCTCTCTCTCAAAAAAGTGGGTGTAATAAGTGCTTGTCTAAGAGGTTTACTGTCAGCTCTAAAATGATACTCACATCTGGTCTCTTAATATTTGCTAGGAGACCCCCTTGAGGAGCAGCCCCAGCCCCCCCAATAGTACTGGAGGTACCATCGACAGTGATAGCTGGGACCCCCGATTCAATGACCTCCCTTCTGCTGTCTCCCTGCCAGTCAAGAGCAGAAAGAGCTTTAGTCAGCTCAAGCGAGCAAAACCATATGCTTCCATGTTCCAGCGGGGGAAATCTAGCAGCTTCCTGCCAGAGCGAAAGCAAATTGATAAGCTCAGAAAGAAGAAAAAACTGAAGAGAAGGGAAACAGAAGAGCCTGTGGAGAAAGAATATGCGGAGAAGCTACTGGAGGTGGAGGATTCTTATGTTGAAACCCCAATGAGTCCCTCATCTGAGGGCAATCCTCGGTCTCTGACTGACCACTGCTCAGTATGGGACTCTGACACTCCTTCCAATGTCTCGTACCCTCCTGAAATATCTGAGCAGGGCATGGAGATACAGAGCATAGGCAAACGCACAGTCATACGACAGGGCAAGCAGGTTGTGTTTCGGGATGAGGATGGCACTGGTGATGATGAAGACATTATGGTGGATTCAGGTAAATGGCCCTGCTATTGGGAGATATTTGTGAGGTGTTTGGTCAAATTGAGATCATAGGTGGCTGTCTGACTGTCTAGCATGTTATTAACATTCAACTCCTCTATAAAATGGGATAGTGCAAAGCTCTCTCCTGGGGGGTTTAAGGGCAAAATTCATTAGTGCTTGCAAAGCACTTTTAGACCCTTGGATAGAAGTGGGTAGAGAAGAGCAGAGAGTTTTTATTGCTCAGTGATTACACACCAGAATTAAACTTTCCAGACACTGAGGTGAGGGCTTCTTCCCATAGGATGAGTTTTCTGAGTGGCTTAATGTAAAACTGGACAGAAAGCTGAAAGCTAGTTTTGGGAGTAGAGCCCTTTTCTTTCCATATCTACCCTCTTGTTTTGCTGAGATTGTCCTAGACTAGAGCAAGGTGCAGGAGGCGATATCGGGATGCAGATTACCACTTCCAGCATGCCCTGGAAAGGGCTTATCACCCTCCCCGCCGCTGGATATTCACCAGGCTGTTGTAATTTGGGTGCCAGCAGTGGACCCGTGTGCTCCTAAGCTTTCCTGACTCTGAGCAGAGTTCAAGCACTGTTTCTAGGTTCTAGGCAGGGTGCATATTCAATTTCTAGCTCCCTTTTCTGAAAGTGGAGAGACTGTGGTCCAACTCCTTAGGCCTTGAGATGAGTGCTGTCTCCCTGAGACTCCCCAGTTGCTTCACACCCTGTTCAGAACTCTAACCATGGGGGCACTCTGTTTGCCCGTTTATTGCTTCTGAAACACATGATAGTTGAAGCAAATGAACACGCACTTTGCAGAAGGTTTCTAACACAGTTACTCTTTACTTTAGACAGCACAAGAGGTTACTGATGTAGGCAAAATAAAACCAGCTACACACTGATCCATTCTTCCCTTTCCTCGCTACACATGAGTGGTCTTTGGGATTTGGGTCAGCGTTCTTTCAGGGTGTCCAGGATACTCCTCCGACAGTTCCTGGTTTCTCCTTCAGAATATGGAATATCTTTCTCTCCTGCAGGCAGCTTCTTCCAGCCTTAGCTGGTCCTGCCTTTGTTGCTCTCTTATGCCCCAAGCTTCCTTTGTCTCTCTGATCAGCCCAGTCTCTGTTTTTTTTTAAAGGGCTGTACTCACACCTCATCTCTTTGATATCTCTATTGGGGAAATTCCATTTCTTCAAACTCTAGCCTTCTGCAGAGAAGTTGGGGAGGGGAGGGGGGCGGGGGGCAGGGAAATGGCTTTATCTTGGATGCAGTTACTCTTTTGTTCTGTACAGGCAAGATCTGTACAGATGCTGGTTGTCATAGACAGACACACAGGCTCCACTCCCGTCGTCTTAGCATAAGGCAAGAACACAGTGCATTTTATCACAGGAGCTTCAATGTACAGAGTTCATAATCGCAAACAGAACTCTGAAGCTGTATGTTGAAAGATTCCCCAAACCATCACAGGGCTGGAGGTACAGCCTTCTAAACCCAAGGAGTAAGTTCAGTGCCAAGAAAGAGTTCAGCATGCAGATGAGGTGCAGCAGGAGGAGAGAAGTAAGTTTTAACTCGCTGGTTTTTCCTTCCAGATGATGATTCTTGGGATCTCGTCACCTGTTTCTGCATGAAACCCTTTGCTGGACGGCCAATGATTGAATGCAATGAGTGTCATACCTGGATCCACCTCTCCTGTGCCAAAATCCGCAAATCACATGTCCCCGAGGTCTACGTCTGCCAGAAGTGCCGGGACTCCAAGTTTAATATTCGCCGCTCGAATCGCTCCCGGATGGGTTCACGCAGGCGCTTTCTGGACTAGCAGAGGACCTGCCATGCCGGCATGCTGCTTGGGCAGATTAACCATGCAAAACAGAATCCCAGCCAGTGGGGCAAGGATCGCTCCTCTGGACTGCAGTTGCTCAGGCAAAAGTGTCTGTTTGTGTTAACAGACAGAAGGGATTCAATGTCTTTGACTGCTAGGGTTGGAAAAGGTCTGCTGGCCAAAACTTCTGCAAGAGGCTGATAAGCTATAGCAGGAACACACTAAGAACCCCAGGTTCATTGACGTTTTGTCCAGTTCAGACTATGAATGGGATGATAAATTGGGAATGTATAACTTTGCCATCTACCAATGTTCATCCATCTGAAAAAGTGCTAAGGAAGTGCAAGACTTCTAGGTGCTGAAGAAAATAATCACCCTCCAAAGCAGGAATAGGAGGAGAGAAATCGCTGAAGAGTCTGAAAAGAGAACAGCCATATGTTTTAGTTTTATTGTAATGCTAGACCTGCCCATTTGTCCGTATGTATCAATTTTAAGAATTTCTGAAGGCTCCTTCAGAGTGAGCTTGAATGCACACTGAACTCGCATGTGACTTGCCTCCTCTTCAGCTGGGTAGCAGAAGAGTATCCATTGAGTTCTACGATTTGGCTTTATTTCTTGTAAAACCAGTTAGTTCCCATAGTTCTATGGACTGTTGTCTTTAAAGGAGACATACAGCCCTTTCTTTTTTCTGGGTGGGCGGTGCTGGAGGTTGGCTGTTTCAATTTTCTTCTTTAATTGAGCTGAATCCTCTTAAAATCATTTTAATGATTTTATTTTGCATGAGTGGCTCAAACATGAGGTTGTGGGCTGCCATCCACTCCATTTCACAGCCCTGTGTGGTGTCTCATCTCAGAGATCTCAGCTGAAAGGCATTGTTTTAGGAGACACTGATTCTGTTCCCTCCTCCAGCCTGGAAGTAAAGCTTGAGCTGCATGGTGGGCCTTGGGAAATTAAAATCTAGGAATTTAAACAGGCCTAATTTGGATCTGGGCTGTCCTCGTCTGAGTACTGGGGCTAGGTTTACCTGCATTTTCGTTATTGGATTCCAGAGCTAGATTTCTAAATGGGAAGATTTTTCTAATCATCTTTGAACTGATGGATGCACATATGCAAATGGGAGCAAATGCATTAAAGCATCTGGCCCAACCCTGAACAGGTGGCCTATGCGATTGGAAGGTGGGCTGCAGTTGAGAGAACAATCCAGAGCTGCTGAGGATAAGGGATTGCGTCGGCACCAGGAAATGTTCGTGTCTTGTGACTGCCCTTCTAGGGAGCAGCGAATGCCGTGGACACGGGTCTAGAGAATGCTTCAGGGAAACAAGATTGGTACGTGAGGCCACTAAGATGTAGGCGTTTTCCTGTTAATGACCAAACTGAGAATATATTGTATTTATTGCACAAATTGGACCTTTGTTCTTGAGAGAATTCTTTTAAGTCATATGATGCTTAATGAACAATGTACATTCTGTCCTGTCAAACTATTAGATAAGCGGGAGTCACTAGCTGACGTTCATTTGTATCTGAAAAAAGACAGAACTGCCAGTAATCAATGCAGCAGATGCTCTGTATCAGACTGCCACCTTATCTGAAAACTGATTTATCAGGAAAAACATCCTGGTAGTGTCAGGGACCCCCTTTGGACATTTAACACTAAGCTGCGCAAAGCATTAGAACAGATTGTATAGCATAGTCCTACCATGCCCATGGGCTTGATTGGATGGGACACAATGATATAAAAGATCCATTTTCTTTTATCATTATGATAGAACTGCACTGTTTTATTTTACTGGCTATTTCAAAACTTGGTGCAGTATGAAAAGCCCATAAAGTGAATTTGATTTCTAGCTGCAGCAACTGAAATCTGGTTTTATAAACAAGCTCCACTAAAATCTAAGACAACCATGATACACTACCTACCAGAAGCTAAATGGAATAACCCAGGAGTTTGCCAAAGATTTGCCTCGTAGGGCTGACAGTATTCTGCAGCCAGATACATAGCCAAAGTTCCCAAATGTTGATCTTTTCACTCTGCAGCATAAAAGCCTTTGGAAGAAGAGTTTGTTCATAGTCTGTATAAGGTTTGACTTGATTCAAGTGTTGGCATCTTTGTTTTACAGCACATCTGCAATACAACTGGACCACTGTAGGATAAGTTCCTGTATCTTTTACGGGAGAAATACAAGAAACTGCCAAGTGAGCTGCCTCTGTTTCTTAGAGGTTCAAGACTACTTTTAACTCTTTTGACTATTGTTCTGTTACCTTTGCAGATTTACCCCAATAGATGGTGTCTGACAGCCCCAGCTTGTTACAATGCTAGTAGAAGAAGGAACAAACATCTCTGTGTTTGAGTTTTGTCCATGTATGATTACAAGTTAATTCAGAGCTTTATTTTTTCATTAAAAGTGGTTATTTTAACCAATGGTGCTTTTTTCTTAAAAATATGAAGCATACATTAATATAATTTTCTTGTTGCTTTTTCCTATCTGGGTTTGGAGTTAGGATTCCATTATATTTCCATCATGGATAGAGGCCCCAATCAGTGTCGAGTTAGGTGGTGGTAGTGTTAGGTGGTGGAAAACATCCATCTGCATAGTCTCTGCCTGGTGGAGTTTACAATATACAAAACCAACTGACATACAAAAGGTGGGGGAGTGAGGGATACCATCAAATATATACAATTTATATATAGATGCATTTTTCTTACTTTATCAAGTGTCTATCTCTATCTGCTCTTCCAGCTGTTATTCGTGGAGGCATGGCAGAAGTGGATCTCCATGAGATGGTAGTAGTCTTATAGCTCACTGCAGGGAGACCATCCTAATGTGTAAAGGGCAGAATGGAAAGAGGCACCAAGATGTCTGGTTGAAGCTGACAGTCAGGACTGGCATCATGAGCAGGGATGAGGCAGAAGGTTACATGGTACCAGACAAGAGCAAACAAGTTGGGGGGCAGGGGATAGAATTGCAAAGGGCCAGAAAAGGTGAGGAGAACCAGCTTGGAGTTGTATTTGATGTCGTGCTGTGGATGTTGGGGGCGGGATTCAATAAGGGATGATTGAGGCAGATGAAGATGTTGGCAGCAGGAGGGGCTGAGGGCAGGGCTGACAGGCCACGAGGAGGCTAGCACTGCGAGGCAAGAGGGGAGACGGGCCCTGACCACAGGCAGCGCAGGGCTGAGTCTCAAGCTCTGGGGCAATTGTCTGCAGCCCTGTAAGGCAGCAGGGCTTAGCGTCCGCCGCACCCCGCCCCAGGGCCACGCCCACCGCGCCGGGGGTGGAGGAAGCCTGAACCGAAGGTCAATACAAAAAAGACGGGGGGGGAGGGGGATGCGCAGAGCAAGGGCGAGCTCACAGCTCCGTGCCACCGCCCGCCGGGCAGCACAGGGGCCGGGTCACGGGCGAGGCGCCAGGCGGGATCCAGGAGCCGACGCTGTAGTTTCTTGGGCTGCAGTGCATCCCTCAGACGGGGCAGTGACTGTTCAAACTACAACTCCCAGCCTGCCGTGCGTGCAACCCATGATGCCCTGCGAGCAGGCGTGTGTGTGTGTGTGTGTGTGTGTGTGTGGGGCGGGGAGGAATAGAATGGAGAGATGCATGGGGGGAAAGAAACGGCACGCCCTGCAGCAGGGTGGAGTCTCGCTCGGTCCGCCCCGTGGGGGAGGGGTAACCCAGAGCCGCTCAGCCCCTGCGCGGGAAACCCGCCCCGGAAGTTACGTTACGTTCTTACGCACGCTGGGGGAGGGGCAGCCGCTACTGGCTAGTAGTTGGTTCATCTCCGACCCCCCGAGGAGGGGGCGCGGCGCAGCGCGGCCATCTTTGTTGGGGGCAACGCGCGCGGGGCTGGGGGCGATGCCCAAATCGTGCGCGGCGCTTCGCTGCAGTAACCGCTACAGCAGCCGCTGCCGGCAGCAGCTCACCTTCCACAGGTACCGGCCGGCCGGCCGGCCTTCCCCTCCCCCTGTCGGTGCCGGGGCTTGACCCCTCCCCAGCTACCAGCCGAGGCCCGGCCTGGCCCGCTTCTATCCTCCCCTCTCCTCCTCCCAGTGCCGGGGCCCGGCCCGTCTCACGCTCTCCCGCCCCCCGCAGGTTCCCGTTCAGCCGGCCCGAGCTGCTGGCGCGCTGGCTGGGGAACCTGGGCCGCGGCGATTTCCAGCCCAGCTCGCACACGGTGCTCTGCTCGCAGCACTTCCAGCCCGACTGCTTCAGCGCCTTCGGCAACCGCACCAACCTCAAGCCCAACGCCGTGCCCACGCTCTTCGCCTTGCCCCGCGCCGGCACTGTGAGCCAGCCCAGACCCGGCCCGGCGGGTCTGGGCCCGCCCCTGGGAGCGGGTGGGATGGAGCCACTCATGGTCACTGCTCAGAGTAGGGGGCTGCACGGGAGGCCGCAGGCCACTGTACCCCCACTTCTCCCTCTGAAACGGGAACCCCACACAGCGCTGACATCGGCCTGCCCCCCCCCCCCCCCCCGTGCTGAGATCCAGGGGAAATGTGAAATAAAATAATGGGTTGCAAGGCTTAATATTTCGTGTGAGCTGTTCCTCAGTTTCTCAAGTGCCAGCTCCCCTTGTATTAGACCATGAGCCACTCCATGCTCTGTATTTTATGGTGAAGTCAGTTTCCTCTCACTGTTAACTTAATCCTGCTCCCACTGAAATCAGCAGTTAAAATACCATTTATACGGAGTATGGGGGTGGTCAAATCCAGTTGAGTGTTTAATGCACTTGGGCTGCTGGCAGAATACGAGGTGCTCCTGTTAATAACAGCAATTAATGTTTAGTTGGTCTCTTTACCCTTGACTTGTCAATATGCTGCAACAACAAAAGTTCTGATTTCTACTCTGTGAAAGAGGTTCCTGAAAAATGGTGTTCTGCATACAAACTATCTCTTCCTCAAAGTGAATTCACACACTTATTCATGCTAATCATACATGTTAAAAATACTGACCTATGAAAGAAGCCTGTTCCACTCACCTTATAACAATTCAAATAATATGTAAAACAAAAATGTAACTCTTGGCTAGAGTAACCACAAGTCCTTTGCCCCTCAGTTTTACCTAAAAATCTGAAATGAGTAATGCTATACAAACAGCCCTGACCCACTCAAAAGTAAAAGGGGGGAGAGGAGTTCTTACCAGATCTGAGGGGGATGCTAGTTCACCTAGAATTGGCTGTGGGTTGGTTATAACTGACTTTACATAAACAAACAAGGAATTTACACCACCCTCTTATTCCCATTTTGCTTAGTCAGACATTAAAGGCAGTCAAATCTTTGTTAAAATCTTGTATGAAACGCAAGGATACAGTGCTACATTGTCCTGAGGACAGTGATAGTTTTTTATTGCTGTCTCTTTTCCTTGGAGAGCCAAGAATGTTGCATATAGTTTCCTTCCAAAAGGAGTCAGATGTGGGCAGCAACTATAACAGTGGGATTCTAAGAAATATCACACTGAGATCTCAGGCCCTTGTCCTTCCTATATATATCAAATCAGGAAGGAGAAGAGTCCTCTGCAGGATGCTGAGAATTCCAAATTGCCAAAGATATATTTGTCCCTTCCAGCCTTTTGCATCCTTTTTTTAACCTGAGGACAATGTTGCATTTGCTGTACAGCACATTGTGATCCTGTGTAGGATCTGGGGCTTCTTCTCAGTGAAATGCACCTCTTTTTGTAGATACTTGTCTAAATATGCTAAACTGTGTGAAACTAGTATTTTCACTGGATGTCAGGCAGTGGTGCAGGCTAAAAGTTTTAGTCCCAATTGCTTATCACTTCTATTTTAATTCCAGTTAATAATTTTGTATTTTATGTTGAAATAAAAGGCCTGAAGGGAGTGCATGGCTCATTCACATTGACAGTCTCTCCTACAACAGAGATCATTTGAAGCCCTAATAATAGTGGTGTTGAAAATAAGAGCAGCTTGAGTTTGGGTTACTCTTTTGGTCTTTTTAGGACTTTACAGGTACAGAGGATGGAAGGAGATCAGATGTAGGAACTGTTCTGCATCAAGAGATTCAACCTAGTAGAACAGAGGAACCAATACAAGAGGTAAGAGTTAATCACTACTTTACCTTCACCTCTGACACAAAAATCAAGCACTTGTTCTTTTACAATTACACTGAGATAAGCAGCAATGAGTGCATGTTACTTCATATAGAGAAGAACTGGCTGGAGGGGCCATGTGCACTCTTGACAGGAAGATAACTTAATATGATACTTGTAGAACTGGAGAGCAAGCACCTATTGAGCTTTGGTGGTTTGATCTTGCTTCAATAAATCACTTTTCATGAAGTATACTCAATGGGATTGAGTAAGGGCCCAGCCATTGCTAGTTTCTGAGGATTTGACTTCACACACAGGATCCCAAGTGAAGAGAGCTCAGTGCTGAGCTTTAGGGATATCTGTCCATTGCAAAAACCACACAATTTGTCTGAAAAGAACTTTTGTCTAGTGGATACAGCAGGAACTGAGGGGGTCAGGAGAACTAGACTATATTGTTGGCTATGCGATTGACTAGCTGTGTATTAAGCAAATCACTTCCTTTCTCTCTATCTCCCATTCTGTACAAGGGGGAGAATGCTAACCTACCCTGTGAAATATGGAGACACTTTAGTCTTAGAGAAGAGCAAAGTAGCATGACTAGTAGGAAAGCTTCTGCTTGAATCCCAGGTTTGGAATAGGGACTGCTCCAGCAGCTCAGCGGTGAGTTGCATTAATCATGCTATGGAAGAAGTTTGCATAGTGTCTCCTCCTGTAATAGCCAGCCAGCCAGAGTGCTGCCTTCCTCACATCACTCCCTTTGTTCTTTTCAGATTAGTACAACTAAGGCAACGGAAGTGGAGGGCTTGCTGCTGCAATCCAGGCCCCCAGTGCAGACCTCAGATCACAGCTATGCCGTCAGTGACTGCGCTTCCTTAAAACAAAAACTGTTCCAGGCACTAGAGGAAAATGAAAAACTCCGAAAACGCCTCAAGGTTAAAAGTGTGGAACTGAGGAGGATGTTTGTGCAGCTCCAGGCCTGCAAAAAGGAGCAGCAAAAACACCAGACCAGACAGCCTCCTGGGAGGGAGCAGGGATTGACTTTCTGAACACTCCTCTACCACCAAGAACTGTGGTTCAACAGGCTGCTGACTGGAGTATTTTAATAGAATAAGTAATTACTCACTACTGTTTCTGATGAGCAGAGTTTTAAATTCACATACTATCATAACTGCCCAGCATGCACATGGTCAAATGAGAACTACTAAAGGAAGCTTGGCTGAGAAATAGAACGTACCCCTTCCTCCCCCCAAAGTGCATTTCCTGCCCGAGTATCTGTAATCTAAATACCTTTGTAATAAAGTAAGAAGGACAGGTGTGTATGGGTGTGTGAAAAGAGACTGAGAACTTGTGTGGCAATTATATTTGGTTAAGTTAATGTTTGGTCATGCAGAGATTCTTTTTGAGGTGTGAAGTAATTCCAAAATGTAGAACTACTGCAAGGATCAGAAACCACTTTTGTAAATCATGTTGCTATCTCTTCTCTCCACATCCCCTTCAGTGTAATTTATAAAGAAAACAGATTTTCATGACAGCAAAAACTGTATTATAACTATTTACAGCAAGAAAATGTCAGTGATAGGGTGAATGGTTTTATCATTGTATAAAATTAATTGTTTAATGTCTCAGGTCTGTTCTGGGGCTAGACTTCATCAGGTCTGTGGGGATTTTTTCCTTATAATTAACAGCACACGTTTTACTGCTATTTTGTACCTACTATTACTAGCATCTTAGCCTTCACTCAATTCCCAGACACACTGTTACAATAACCAGAGCACCAGTGTGCTAAGCACCCTACAAACATAGTTGAGAGTTCCTTCCTAAGAAGAGCTTACATCCGACCTAGACTAAGATACACTAATAAAATAAAAAGCTGGTGGTGGGTGGAAGAGGTGATGCACATTTGAATATTTTATTGTAGCTGCTGGTATCCCTTAGCAACTTACTGTAAACACCACCATTCATGTTAGGTCTTGAAGGATTTAAAAGAGGCCAGGCTTATATTTATAAAAATATAACTAACTCATCACCCAGAGCTTTCAAAGAGGGTTTATTATGACAATACAGTGTTTTCTGTTCCACCAGCTTTAAACAAGATGAAGTAACCAATGTATGGAAGATCCAGCTGCAGCAAAAGAAATACTAAGCAGTTTTCAACTGAAGAGTGATTCAACAAAAAATGTATTACACAATTGACACAGCTTCAGATCAAAAAACACTGTGAGGGGGATGAATGAAATACATTCTTATAACAAGTGCTGTTTACCCTTAAAAGGGTGAGATTTTTCTGATAAACTGGCAAGCAGTACTTGATTGTAGGAGCAAGTAGGGGGAAAGAATTATCAGCTTTTGTGGAATAGCTGTGATAAACCTGTTCTTCGACAAGGACTATGGCAAATGAAATTCCTTGGGATTTCATGCTTGTGAGAGGAAGGTAGGACTGTAACATAAGTAAACAGAAGAGCAGTTACACTACAGAAACAAAGTGCATGTCAGGATGTTATTTAATCCAGTACTTATCAGTAACAATGCCAATACACACTTCTGCCTAAATCTCTTGCATATAAATGAGGGCCCCCAGAACTGGCCAAGAGTAGAACTACAGTTCAGTGCCTGAGTAACAGCCACCTCTCTCCCTTTTATATAAATATCTAAAAGTACCGATGTGCCAGATACTTAATGGTGCCGTTTTCAGCAGCCCTGCTGCTTTCAGCTGTGTGGGTGGAGCAAGAGCACATCCCTCTGGAGGTAAGGTAAATCAGAGGCAGGGGTGCATGCTAAGACTATTCTAGAGAATCTACCCACTCTGATTGGTGGCACTCACTGTTTCTAAGTTGTCAGTTCCTCATATTTGGCACATCTCTACACTTTGGTCTGGTTTACTTGTATCAACTTCATTTCCCTATTTTCCCAGCTTAAAATCAGATGGGAAGAATTGCAGCACCAGAATCAGCTAGGAACACAGAAGTATTGACTTCATCTAATTCACTTTTCCCCAAAAAAGATTTAAAACAACATAACAGTCCTGGGCGAAGGGGAGAAAAATTAATTTGACAAGAATGGACAGTGGTTATGATCTATAATTAGTCTGAAGTAGTAAGAGTGCTTGGAATGACTGTTACTAGCAGCTGACTGGAAACATGCTGAAAAAAGGTTCCACGTGATTCTGAAAAGTAAAGAACGTCATTCCAAGCATATTCATTGTCCTCAAACAAAAAGTACATTTTAAATATAGAAGTGAGATGAACACCACATCCTCTGTCCAGTAACAGGATCGATCGAGAGGATTCAGAGGTGACCACAAACTTCACTTTCCCCTTAGGAACAGAAAGGGTTAAATTAGCTATTTATTGTTTTCAGTCAAGGAGAACTTAACCCCAACCCTGTAAGCTTGAAGGAAAGTGAGGTCAGAGTCACCTTCCTCCATTTCCTATGGTGCTGGGTGTGGGAGGGGAGAGGAAAGAATGAGACTGGACACATGAGCTTCAGTTAACTCAGCAGGAAAGACTTGGTCACATGACAGCTGGGGCTCTGTCCCCTCCCATGGCCCCGGCAGGGTGATGGGCAAACAGAGAGACACTGTTACAGTAACAAGTGCAACATTCTCAGCCATCTCCCCTATTGGTTACCAAGCCACAGTCCAGGGTACTATTGCCTTGGAGCTACCAGTAAAAGCAGGTTTCCTCATGTTATCCCTTAACATAATTGGTATGACACTGCCTTCTATATGGATCATAAAAATAAAAACATCTCTGTTTCTGTTTCAAACTTGTAGAATCCTGGGGGAAGGTTTTGCAGCTTCTGTTGATTCAGGTACCATACATGACACCCTGCTTTCTCACCCGATTAGCCATCCGCATCAATCCTGTGAGCTGTTAAGAACAAATTGACTCAGTTTGTGTTTATTAGTAGAGATGTCATAACTCACAGCAACATTTATCATAGTGTCAGTTGAATGTAATTACTAGCAGCAAAGGAAATCACTGCATGCAAGACTCTCACCTACTTACAAAAGTAAGAAATTGATCACACAGAAACCAGAATTCTCCACAGGATAGCACACAGTCTGAGGTAGCCTAAGACTAGCTTAGAAAGGACTTGTACTCTTCAGCCAAATCACAGTGCAGCTATTCATTAGAGGGACATCCAGAACATGCTAACTCCCCAGAGCTAATGGCTCCAGTGTCCCTGGAAGAGCACTCGCACAATTGAAATACCCCAAACAGCAATAGCAAGGGACTCACTGATGCCAGACATTGCAGAATGCAGCACAGTGCATTTTATGGGGCCTGAGGAGATCCTTTCCTAGCTGCTGGAATTGGGGCTTGGTGGCTGGAGGAAGGAGAATGCAATCCTTGCTACTTACATTGCTTTGGTATCCTAAGGGCCTCATTGTCAGCAGACATCACCTGATGTAGAACTCCCCGAAACTGATACAGCACTTTCAAACTCTTCTCTTCGCCCACACAAGGGTCATAGAACCCAGGAAGCCCAGCCTTCAACAACGAAAAACAACACACTGAGCACTCCCAGCTCTTCTACTGTGCCTTTTCGGGTACAATAGAAAGAGGGACTTTTAAAAGGAGTTGAAGCTGGTCTCCTGCACATAGGACAGCATCAACACCAACTAATTAATGTAAAATAGTTAAAAGTGCTTTCAATTATACCAGCCCAAAGGCTGGTTTTATAATGACATTTTCTTATTTTATTAAATATTTTTCTCCCCCTGCAGCTGAGAGACTCACACAAACAAGGGAAACTGTGTAGGGAAATCAGCAGAAGTGACTACAAAGTGCAGCCACGGTAAAGTAAATTCAATGTAAATTGAAAAATAATCTCCCTTCTAATCTTTCTGCTAGTGATTTTAAGCATTATTTGTAGCAATAGCAGATAAATAATTTTCAGACATATAATTTTCCAGATGATAGTGTCCCTTTAACATCCAGCTTTAGCTAAGTGCATCTGATTCTCTATAGTAGTTATTACATATCTGATAATGTACTAACTAGGTGAGGCCTTCCCAAGCCATGGACATTCAGGAAGAGTCTCAACTCTGTTGGAGTTTAAATAAACAACATGAACGCTATCATGTAAAAGTGCTTTAAAGCAGCTTCTGTGGATGCACTTGCTCTGGATTGGAGTTTACTTATGGTTTGTTTGCCTGCACTCTCTCAGGGGAGGATGCTGTGGTGCAGGACTGGAATGTGCAGGGCCTGGAAAGGTGAATACCAACAAGGCAATTCTGCACATAGGGAATCAGCATCAGTTTGCACAGACCCAGAGGCTGTGAACCTGGGAACAGTCAGGGAACACTGGTTGCAATTCTTTGCACTCAATGGTGCAGAATCTCAAGTGATTTAATAAACATAACTAAAGTCCAGATTACAACCTGAGCGTGTTTTACATTAACAAAGTAATAACTCTGGGCAAAAAAACCCCAAAACTGAAGGCTGATTATTAGCCTCAGCTACAGTTATTTCCAAGTTAACATGAAACAGCAATCAGAATGAAATGCCTCCTTTGGAAATGAAGGCTTTGTTGTCAGTGAGATGAAATAAGAGGCTGAGGAGCCATGTCAGTGTGGCAAATGCTGAATGCAGTAGCATAGCGTAGTGCAGGGAGCTTTCTGCTATATGGCTCCTGAGAGTCAGTAACAGGCTCCCTGCTTCACATAGACCATTGCAGAGGCATGGAGTCTGAGATGATTGTGTTCTTGGGCCAGGTGCACTCATGGACTGAAAAGTCTCTAGAGAGTCTTGGCATCTGGTGTAGATTAGGTTTAAATACATTAGAACATCCTTTAGTATGACAGGAAGTAGTTCAGCTTCGATGGACTCTAATTCATACTCTATAGCCTCTATGTCTGGTCAAAGCCACTGTCTCCCCTCTGGGCACTGGCAGTCATTGCATACCTTGGAGGCCTCTGTGAGGATAAGCTTAGAGTCCTTCACCAAGCATTGCAGGGGCACGGTCACATCTATGACTTTCACCTTCTCGTTCCTCCTGCTATTGTCATTGACAAACTTCCCATACCAGGCATTCACTACAATCAAACCTGTATTCCACACAAGAATAAAGATATGGCTAAAGGCTCCCCCAAGCACCTGTAGAGAAACTGATGAAGAGGTTAGCCCATTCCCTTTCCTGGCATTCTTCTCAGACTGTCAGAGGGAACAGTTTTCAAGAAACACACAATGTTGGGAGGGCAAATACAGAGCTGTTCTCAAAAGATTCCAAAATCGGGCACAATGCTAGGCCAAGCCCAACCTGGGAACGAAAGAGGTATTTCAACTAAGACTTAAGGAAAATTTCTGCAATGACCTGACCTCCTATAACACCAAATCAGATAAGTGGTGAGCCTCAGTCCACAAAGCTCTTCCTCTCCCTCTCCCTCCCCCTCCCACCTCCCAAGGTAGAGCCACATTGTCACTGTAATAGTCATCATTAGGATCTGAGTTAACACAACATGAACATAAATGGGGCAGTTCCCACTTCTTAGAGAAATTGTTTTGGGCTATCTGCAGACACAGGAAGATGTCACTGCATCAATTACACTCAGTTCACGTCTGGAACATTATCTTTATACGTGTAAAGCCTAGGAAATTAACTAAAAAGTTGAAATTCTAGATCATGGTCTAGCAGCAAATTACATGGTCCTGGAATCACATAATCCTCAGGAGTCTCAGCTCAAGACTATATAATTTACACATACATTTATATATTTATACAGTGGCCTCCCAGCTCTTGTGGAGAGGTACACACCTTGGGAATGGAAGTTGTTTGTACCTCTGAAATGTTTGTGACACCGAACAAAACATGATGGTTGTTCTTTCAAAAGTTTACAGCTGAACATTGACTTAATACAGCTTTAAAACTATACTATGCAGAAGAAACATGCTGCTTTTAGCCATCTTAATTTAAATGGAAAAAGCACAGAAAGTTTCCTTACCTTGTCCAATTTTTTTTTAAACTTTCCCTTTATTTTCTTAGTAGCTTATGTTTAACACAGGCCTGTACTGTATTTGCTTTTTTTTTTTTTTTTGGTCTCTGCTGCTGCCTGATTGCGTACTTCCGGTTCCAAATGAGGTATTTAGCTGACTTGTCAGTTCATAACTCTGAGGTTCTACTGTAAATGGGGAAAGCCACTGGTGTTTGCCCATTATTGTCTGAACCTCCTGGTTTCCGTTTCCTAACCAGGCCATGTCCTATAGCTTGTGTTAATACAATATTCAGTGTCCTCCATTATGCTCAGACACCTGAGATTGTATTGTACTGGAGCTTTTCCATGTCTGTACTGTAGACATCATGCTGAGCTTTAATTAAGTGTGAAACCACAAAAACTCAGACACCCTTAATACTTACCCTTCCATTTCTCTCCCCAGCCCTCCAACTTCCATAGGGACCCCACTCCCTGAACCCTTTAGAACAAGAAAGTCATGCTGCACTCTTTACCCATCCTGGCTTCCTCTGCCTCAATTATCCTCCGGACAGACTCTTGCATTAACCGAACCTGCCACAATACAAAGAACAAAACAAAATCCATCACCCAGATTCCATTTAAAAGAGAGATGAGCCCCAAGTGGGAATAGTTTCTTTTAGCTGAGAAGGGTCATGAGGAACAAGTGAATTAGGAAGACACCTGCAAACCAGGGTTTGGGCATCATCTCAGAGCTTACCTGAACATAAATATGAAAATGAAGATCAGAATAAAAACACAAGGAAGGGGGAAATTCCTCAAACTGGCCCGGAGGGTGTGTTGACAGAGCATGGGCATGTTAGGGACACAGGAAGGCTCCAAGTCCTGTCTGGAGTTCATCCAGTTCCGGGGTAGGGTGTCCCAGGGAAATGAAAGACTGCCAGCAATTGTGGCTTGTGGGAGGCTCTGTGTTCTGTTGCCCTTGCCAATGACAGCAGTACGCTCAGCCACTGGGTTGAAGATGAAGACTCAGTCTCACTTCCTGGGCTGTCATTTATTAATTTATTTACTAATTTACAGGCATTTCTCTCCGCATAGAAGAGAAGGATGGAAGGAAAATCTAGCAGTACTGACACCCCAAAGTTAAAAAATTATGAGTCAAACCCTTAATCATGGTTTTTTAAAAAAAGGTGGTATCTTTTTTGGTCTGTCTTCATTTTTGAACTCCCCTCCCCAGCCCGTGTATGTGTGTGAGGGACAGACACACTGATTCTTGCAATGCAGGTGGTATAAGTTCTGCACATGAAACTGAGGACACAGCATGTGTAAAATCTTGTTTTTGAAATATATGACATCAGTCTGAATCAAAAGCTTTTTGTATAATTTTAAGATTGTTTGTAAATGTCTGTGCTATGTCCACTGGCCAGTTTATCTGTTAATTTTACCTGCTTCCAATATATTTGTAAAAATCAATGTAATGTATCTATCTAATTGTGAAAGACACTGTCAAAAATGAAATAAGGTTTGCTCTAAAAATAATATGTAAGTTCTTCAGCTAGGAGTTGAGTGACTGAAGTGTGAATGGCTGAGCAATTGAGTTGGGTGTAGACAAAAAGAGTGATTGAACAATTGGTCTCAGTAAGGGATGTCTAAACACGATGAAGAAAACACCAGCCTCACCTAAAACGCTTGAGGGAAGAAGAAAGAAGCAAAGAAACACACCAAGAATGCAAGCATGACAATGCAAAACCCATAGATAAAATGGGACAAGACTGGAGGTTCGGGTCTACAGCCAGGAGTACCAATGCGCATCGGCAGAACCATCCTCATGCTCTAGTCACCTGGCCAGTGACTATCTGCCCAAGAAGCTGGTAACTATGACATCTGGAAGATCTTCTGTCTGTGTGTGCCTGTCAGTGTGTGTGAATGTGAATGAAAGCATCAATTGAAACACGTCACTGGGACCACTTACTAGCTTGCCTCCTGCAGCTTCTTCTCGTCACTGGCTGTACTGCTTGTCCAGCTATTTCACTAAGTAGAGCACAATATTAATGTTATTACAGTGTTGATACTTTTCTTTTCTTGGATACTATCTCTCTGACATGAGGAAGTTGAACACCACATTAGTTATAGGCATTAAATACGATTCAGCTGCAAGGATGCACTTCCCATGCCAGTGCTTTAATCACCCTACAGACCTCATTCAATCAGGCTGGTTTCAAGGCCTTCGCTGGAGATTCTTTACAACAATCATCCTTCAGCTTCCCCATTTTAACTCCCTATACAGCATTTGTGAAGTACAGCAATAGTGCCTCAGATAGATGCTTTTAAACCTGCCACCCCACTTCAAAAAGCAGTTAAACAGGGGAACCCTGCTCTGTATTTAGAACACATGACCTCGAACTCACTTCTCCTTTTGTGCCCTGAGGTAGGGTTTGATGATTAGCCTATGCATGGCAAAGTAGACAACCAGGGGTCCCACGGTGGCATAGAACACAGCACTGGGGAGCAGCTGATCTGTCAGGTGCACGGGAAAGAAGTAGGTCTGGCTGGCCCTGTTCAGCCTAGAATAAAGAAGAACAAAGCAACTTATCAAAGCAAGCCTGGAGTTCTAAAGCACCCAGCAAAATACATGTAATGCTGGCCAACAGTGTAGGCTCCAACTTAGCAGCAGCAACCACTAGAGGCAGTGGATGGTCTGAACTCTGAACCGGCAAAGAGCTCACAGACGCAATCAGAATAGCAGCAATAGAGATTGCTGAAGCCAGGCAGAGCCCTTACTTTTAAGGAGCAGGTGTCTCCTCTGGAGCTGCAATGATGTTCTGGAGACTATTAAAAAATTTTGAGAAAATCTTTTATGGTCACAGGACTTCTTGGGGAAAGACATAAACCAATCGCCTCTTCAAGAGGGAAATCATCAGCAGCTGCTTCCTCTGAAAGACTCCGCTGCTGCACTGTTCCCCACCATCACTCCCTGGACTCCTACCCAAGAAGGCAAGGACATTACTGGTCCTTGTACACATCATGGGACAACCAATGTTCAGGGTTACACAGTAACAGAGGATGCTCTCAAGAGAAGAATCACATTTATGCACATGCCTTGCAGGAAGGAGAATATTAATGTTCATCAGATGCTTATGGTCAAATTTGTTTTAGCAAATTTGTCATGATCTGAAGTTATCAGGACTGCAATCTGAATGGTTTAGGATAGGTTCTGCAGTGTTGTCATGCCCTCTGCTGGCAAAATCAAAATATACATGGCAGTTTATCAACACAATAGAAATTCGGTTAGTACCTCTTTGTAAACTGCATCATGTTAACTAGTGAAAACGGATATATTAACTCTAACAATCTGGGTTGGTCTGAATTTTTGCCTGTGTGTAAAGCTGTGGTAACTGGAATGCAATTAAATATATATATATATTTTTAAACTCAGTATCTATCCATTTATAGCAATATGCCAAACTTTATTTTTAAAATGCACACTCAGATTATTTTTAGTTTACTTACACAGTAGTGGCAAATGAAATGCTCAGCCTCCAACAGACTTATGCCAGCAATATGCATGTAGGCTTAGAGGGCCACATCCCTATATTAAAATTGAGAGCAACTGCAACCTGTTCCATTTTATGGCATGTCTATGCATCATAGCCTTTGGGCTCCTGTTGCCAATACACCTACAATAGCCTAGCTTGGACACCCCAACTGAATGCATCAGATACAAGAATATATGTTACAGTCATAGTCATCAACATTACAGTTATAGTTTTGAACTGACTTGATTTTCAGAGACACTCCCTGGGGAACACCAACGCTGACAGTGGCTCCTAAAATACTGTGTCTGGAAATCTTCCTCTCTGCTCCATATTCCATTATGGTCCCAAAGAAACCTGCCCTAGAATGACAAAACCAGAAAAACATAAGACAAGGACTGAGTTTCCAATTTTTCTTTTAATATCCAATTCTGTTTATTTCAGTTCGCCACGTATCACAAAGCAGAGGTTACCTACCTTGTACAGTAACTGAAGTTCTTCAAGATTTGCATCCCTATGGGTGGCACACTTCAGGATGTGTGTGATCAGAGATTTTGTCTGTGGGTCTGTGCCTGTGCCCTGGAGATCTTCATCCCTCCACTCCAATGCCTTCTCAATCACAGAAATCCAGCAAGAAGACTCCAAAGCAGATGGGAAAGAGAGAGGGTAGTGGAGTACCCAAAGGGACACATCTCAAGGAACTCCAGTTACCATACCAAGTAAGTGACCTACCCTTCTTCTTCGAGTAGTAGTGTCCCTATGGAGTCTCACTTCAGGAAACTCCCAGATGTCGAAGGAGGGTCCCTCAGGAGGCTGATTCCATACGGACCATAGAACAGTGCAATCCAAAGCCACAACAGCTCTGGAAGCAACCATGAGCACATAGTGCCGGGAGAACTTGCACTGAAGACAAGGTGGCTGCCCTGCAGATGTCTGAGATAGGCATGTTTTCCACTTGGAGATTGACCCCTGGTGGAATAAGCAATCACCCGAGGTACTGATGATTTCAACTTGTCTTTAGGTTTCTTGTGCTTCAAAAGCACTCAATCCAGTGCCAGCACTGGTTCCACTTGAGGTTGTTTACCTGACAGTTTCTCAGTACTCAGTATTATCTTCTTAACCAGTGCCAGGATCTTGGTACCAGTAGGGCTGGGAGCCTCTGCGGTACCTGTGTTGGGATCTGAGGTCTTCTAAGGCCTGGACCAAGAGATGACATCTCCCTTTTCTTATCCCATTCTGGAGAATGGGTTCTCTCCTTTTCTGAGGAAGGGGCCCCAGGGTCTTTGCAGTGACAGTGGCCAGGGCACTCTGAGCAACTGAATCCGATGTACAGGGGCATGACTTGGATCCTGCAGGTCTCAGAGAACACTCCATCAACAGGAGTTTTAGTTTGTTCTCCCTCAGTATTTTAGACTTGCTTTTAAATCCTGAGTATATCTTACCTTTCGAGAAGATGGGAGTTTCTCCCAGGCAGCAGAAGCAGCTTGAATGTCGCTGCAGGGAAAAGACCTGTGGCAGGTCAGACAGGGTTTGAAGCCAAAAATCTTTTGGGCATAACTCATTACTTGAGGCCCAAGAGAAAAACAAACACCCAGGCTGGGCAAATGAAACTAAACTGTGCTAAATAACAGGAAAATACACAAAGAACATCCCTCAGGAGAGAAGAGAATAAAAACAGAGACAAGCAGCAAGCTGTATGGCTAGCTACAGCAAACACTGCAACGCTCTGTCTCAAGCTGCGGGTGGTTGAGAAAGAACTGGAGCAGCGGAAGGGCCATACTCCACATTATACCCTCACGCTGCAGCATCAGGATAACTAGGGCGCAGGCGCAAACCCTGCTGAGGTAAATCTCTCATCAAGAGCACACAGGCTCACGCACATCCTGAAGTGGAGTACCCATAGCTACACTAGTCAAAGAAGTATCAGCAAGATAAAACAGGAAACGGTATGTAACAAGAAGCACATTGTGTATAAGAGATGGTTAGTGAGTGATTCTCTGTGTGAACATAGGACCTATAACTGACCTAACAGCAGGTCAGTTAATGCCGTGACAAACTGGCAAGGCTCACAGGCTTTGTCAATGTCCGCAACTGAAGGGGACAAAGACTCATCTAAGCCCCAAGACTGTGACCCTTCATTCTGCCATGTTAACAGAGAGAATTAAAAATCAAGGAAAGCAGTACTTCTAAGAAGAAAAGCACAGACATCAGGGCACAGACTACACAGGCCTCCAGCAGCAGTGACTGGGGTTTCCTTCCCAGATGCTTTGATGCAAGCACAACAGGAGCGTCCCCACTTATACTCACTTGAGAGAGCCTTTAACTCGTGTTTGATCCTCATCTTGAAACTTATGCTGGTAACTGATCATCATGAAGGAGTGGGGGATTCCAAGCTGAAACACCAGAGAGGCATGAGTTCATGGAAAAGCTGCATCAGCCACAGCTGAGTACTCCCACTGATTTCCTTTCCAGTCCCTTATGCAGAGTAAACATCAGACCAATGACTGCCACCGGAATGTTACTACCCTCCCCTGTGCTCAGTGTCACTCTCCTTCAAGCTCTGGTTTTCAGACTGTGCTCTGTGAAGCCTTTACTTGAGGCTGAGCATGAAGGGGAGTGGGACTCTGGAGCAATAGAGGAACCCTCCTACAAAGTGATCTGCAGAATAACAGTTGGAGAAGTGCTGCCTTGAAGGGATACAGTCAGCTGGTTTAAGGCTTCATTTCATTACTGTTCCTGGGGAAAACACATTTCCAGGCACCACTAGTTAGCAAAACTGATAACTGCCTGTATTATCTGAGACAAATGGGACTATTCTGAAACACCCTGCTTCCCACCCAGCCCCGTAAGTCATTAAATTAGTGTGATCACATCAAAGCAGCAGCTGGAGTTTTCATGCCAACACTCTGGGAAAGCGCATGCATGCAGACAGGACGGGTGGATGCACTCATTGCCGTTCACAGAGCACTTAATGGCTACATCCGGGAATGCCAAGTGTCTCCATATGGCAGGAAGATTAGAATCTCTTTCCTCAGAAGAGGCAGGATCAAGGCTGTTCTCGAGTGTCTCCTGGAAACACTGTGCTTTAGGCTGGGCCCCACAAGCATGTCAGGTGATCCAAGCACATTTCTAAGTGACTGGGTCATTTCTGAATGGAATGTGCTGCAAGATTTCTGGCTCTGGTGAATTGAGTGGCTGCTGTCTAACTATCAGAGGAGCAGCAAGAAAATCTGACAGGTCTATCACCCTGGAACTGTGCTTTGCTCTTCCTACAGAACATTTAAGCAAATGTGCTCTTCCTGCTGACAGGGGCATTTCTGCTTCCACAGATACCTAGACATGGTGTCTCTTGCTGCTCTGAATGCTGAAGGGAAGGTTACTTGTTTTGCTGAGCAGAAATCACATAGATTGTCACGTATAATACAGGAGCAAGAGTCCAGTAGTAAATGAATGCAGAACAAAGAGCTGCTTTTCAATGCACTCTGCAAAAGGGGAGTTGGAAAAATTGTTTTTAGCAGTCACACAAATTTTAGGATACACCAACAGGACAACTTCCCTTTAAACTCTTTTGCTCCTGCCTCTCTTTCTTTCTTCCATTGAGGCGGAAGATCACCAGCTTCATGGAAATCAGTGACAATAGTACTATATCCATAAGCCAACTGAAGGGACTGAGTAAAGTAGCACAAACTATGCTTCAAGAAATTAAACTGTCTCCCAATTTAGGAAGGCAGAAACCTGACACACTGCTCTCCAAGCCTCCAGCAGATTAACATTATGAGCTGTCTCCTCCAGCTCAGCTACTACAATACTAACCATCAGTTCTGGGCAGGAGGCTGCAAAGTGAAGGGCTATTTCACAAATCCACCACACTGACTGAACTCAGACAGATGCTAATTGCCCAAATCACTGACAGAGGTTACAATGGAAAAGCTGGATGCAACCTTCTCTAGGGCACCATGAGAGGCAGCTCAAATATTGAGAGGGAGCTCACTCTCCATTGCACACAACTGTATGAGTCTCACCTGCAAGGCCACCGTGAAGTGGCTGGTTTTAGTATCCCGGACGATACTCGTGTTCATGGCTGACTGGATGCCCCATCGCCACTGTAAATAGCCCATCGTGTTCTTATCTAGGTTCCGTGCCAGGACAGTCGTGAGGCCTGGTCGGATCCCACGGGATGAAAACTGCAGAGCACAGTTTGTGGTGATGAAGCTAGAAGACATAAGGAGAGCAGCAGCAGTGGTAAGAAGAGAGACTTTCTCCAGACAGTCTCAAACTCTCCCTCACCCAAGAGCTTGGGCATGCAGGACTCTCAAGAGACATTTGCTGTATGCTGTAGACACTTGCTATCCTTCAGCTCCAATATCAGGACTTCAAGGGAACCTCACAGTCAGTTCACACATTAGAGACTGGCAGCACAGAAGCAGCCCCCCAATCCAGTCAATCGTGTGATAACATCAAGGCTAGCCCAACAAGAGGCAAAAATTGCCAAGGAGGCTTTCCTAACCCTTACTGCCCAAGAGATCTGGACTTTTTTTCTGTATAGACAGCACAATCACCTGCTGTGAAGGCCTCCTATTGCTGTCCAGCAGCTCCCCAACATCAGCTTGAGAGGCAGCATCAATAAGCCCCAGAGGGGACCACATCAAAATCTAGGCTCTGAGAATGGATGTCTGAAAATGAGAAGGTCTCAAAGGGAAGGAAACTGCATTGTCACCAATGATAAAAAGGCTCTAAAATACAAATGCAGTCATCATCTATCTTGTACTTTTCTGCACAAAAAGAGGGCTCTAGTCATTTGAAAATCATCAGCAGGCTAAAGGCAAACCTTGCATTACTTCTCTAATCCGTGAAATATCATCTCCTTTCTTAAGGTCAGCACCTCTCATGCACATGCAAGTCCCAGAAGAGCCCTGAATGCAGAGGTCAGGACTCTGGAGAATGTCATTGAGCATTCCTGCTGCACAGCATCATAAGGGTTGTGACAAGGAGATCTCCTGAGCTTCACTCCCTCTCCTCCCCACTTTGTAGAAAACCATTCCTGTTAATTTACAGTTTAACAATATCCCACAAAGCAGCCTCTATTTCCTAACATACCTGACATTCAAGTTCATCATCTGAAAAACCCAAGCCATCTAGCTGTTCTCCTTTCCCCCTTCCTTCCCTTTCAGATAATAAAGAAGAGACTTAGACTAGCCTTGTTCCTTTCTTGGGAGCCTGTGTCACTTCTTCTACATGTCAATACCAGCCTGCCTCTGTTAGCCTCCAAAGCAAAAAAAAAAAAACCAAAAAAAACCCCAAACCTCCTCTAGTTCTCTCAAGTACCCCAAAATCAAGCTGCTGCCCCTTCTCACAGGAGGGAAATGGGAACTGGGTCCTCTCGATCTTTGGCTTCCCTTTGAAAATAAGCTAACTGCTCCCTCCAAACACTCCTGCTGGGACTGCACTGAACACAGTGGTTCAGATGTGAAATGCAGTCACAGGCCCATTTTTTTGGCATATTCTCATTTCATTTCTGAGTTGTTCTCTTTAAACAAAAGCAAACAAGGAATTGAATTCAAGCTTTTAAAATTATGCTCTCAAAACTGACTGCTTCCTTACAAATCCTGCCTGAGAAGTGGCTGTTTTCTATTAAGCTGCACATTCCTGCTGATCACTCAAAACAGGAATGAAGAAGTTGCCTTTGAAAGTTATGCTTTCAGAAAACCAGAAAGCCTGCTCCTGGTTACATGACACATCATCCCAGTAAAGCTGAAGCTGTGTATGTAAAGCTTAACACGCCACATAAAATAGAAGAACAGAACAGCAATCATCTCCTCAGCAATCAATCCCTAAAGTAATAACCACTTTCACAAAAGATTAATAAAAGTTGTGACAGAGCATCCTTTCACTTCCTCCATTAAAACCGGGATCAGCTCCTGTTTCTTGCCATGAAACTAACTAACAGAAATCCTGCACTCAAGGAATTTAAGAGCTTTCATAGTCAAGTGGAGAAAAAGAAGTTTTGTATATAAAGCTATGTAGTTGCTCCCTCCGCTTCGTGTGTGTGTGTGTGTGTGTTTTTTTTTGTTTGTTTTTTTTTGCTATGGCTAAAGATAATAGTGTCAAAGAGTTTCCTCTCAGCCTGGTTTCTTCATCCGCTTGATTCTGGAGCAAACACTTAAGGTTACAAGTTTAAGCAAACACTTCACTTATCTCATTTTGCACAGATCTTTTGTAAGGGAACTTTTAGTAATTTACTGTGATTGTGAGGACATAACTCCAGCAGTGTGACCTCATGACAAGAGCAAATATAGACCCAAAGATGGGAAAGACCAATCCTTGCTTAAACCTGCAGTGTATAATTAAAATACATGGCACAAACAACAATAAAACAAAATTAAATCTAAGCATTTTCCCTAGTATGAAAGTCCTCTGTAAGTTTGCACTTGGACTGCCATGTTCTATGTGATAAACAAATCCAAAGTGAATATGAAAGGACATTTAAGCTTGTTTTTCCTCATTCTGGAGCATTCATAAAGAAGGCTATTGAGTAGTAGCTGTTTCTTATATTTACCATCTTGGTGTAAGATTACGAAATATCTTCAGACCAAACAGAGGTCCCTGAAGATCTCCGGCTCCAAACTCTAACTGTTCAAATATAAGAGACAAACCAGTTAGAAGGGATCATCTTTCCCAGTAGTTGCATAATACTCTCTATTCTATTTACCATTGCCTTATTTGACAGACTCATTCAACACCTCAACGTAATATAAACCATTCATGTTGGTTCACTTTCGCAATCTGTCTTTTCTCCTAGTGTTATGTTCAGGAACACAAACAGTCTCACTGTCTATACTCTCAATTACTATAAAAAAAAATCTGCCAATTATATAGTCAGAACATTATAATCAGAGCACTGCCTGCTCCAATCACTAGACATAATATGACAACAAGCAATCATTTGTCCCTGAGACGATGACTCTTTTCTTTTTTAAATTAAAAACCCCCACAGTGATGTTTGCAGATTAGAGATATTTTCATATTCCTGTAACTGAGACCTCCAACTCATTGAGTCCATTGAACAGCACTTAGATGGTGATCACTACAACCCAGGCCAGAGTTAGAAGACTCTACATCCCATTCCTAAGTCCCTGCTACTGTTTGATGTGGAGGTTCTCAGACAGACACCTCCTTACAGTTCTTATCACCACCGTCTGTAAGGATTAGTATATGACAAAATGCTGTATACATAACATATGGATAGGCCCTTGGCTCCGAGAATAAGCTGGTATTTCAGTGATCTTGCAGCCTGGATTAATTGATATTTCTTGGGAATTTCCTTTTGAACCACTTTGGGTCATCAAATGTTATTGCTACAAGCTCTACCACATGCACACAATTTGCATTGAAAGGTACCAAAAAACTGTGAACTTTTAGTCATTTCAGATAATGGTCGTGTCCTGATGTACACTTCATCTTAAATACATTGTAACAAAAATATAGACTTCATGCCATTTGAAGCCTGCCAACCCAACCCAAGGGTTTGTGACTTCTAACGTACTCCTTACATCTTCTAAAGCCCTTGGGTGGCATTCCAAATTAATAGCCATTGAATCTCACAACAGTATGTATGCACAGATTCACTCAAACTCATCAAGCCAGAGTTACATTGAGTTTGGTATAGCTTCTCTCCTCCAGCTTTCCTTCCCCCCACCTCCAAAGAGAGGAAAAGTTATTATAATATTATTATTCATAGCTAGTGCTTCACTTATTCTAAGAGCTGTACAAACTAAATCAATGCTGACACACACCATGAGGTAGCTAGGCAGGCATTGTTCTAGTAGTGCAAGTAGGGAATCATACACCAAGGGAGGAAAGTGAATTGCCCAGGGCCACACAGCAAGTTAGATGCAGAGCCACAGTAATAGCTCAGAAGTCTTGTCTCCCAGTTCTATGCTTAATACATTACTCCATAGTGTGAACTCCGTAGAGCTTGCATTTTGTGTGCATACATGCAGTGCTTTGTGCCACAGCAAACCCCCCAGATTCTCAACCTGTCAGTCCATTAACTTCCATCACACAAACACACATTTGGCATAAGCATTTTAGTTTTGAGAAACTCCAATTCCAGGACACATTTGCTTCTGTTCCTAAGACAGTCTTTAGCTAATTCCATGACACTGTTTATGAATCTACGTCTCTCGCTTTGTAGTTCAACGTCCTGAAAACACAGTGCTTCCCGTAGTGACCTGTGAAGGCTGGGCACGTGAGAGAGGAAGCTGGCTGCATCTTTAAGCTGATGGTGTTCTGCTGGTGACAGTTTAGAAACATAACTATTCACTTCCCCTCTTCCTTGAATCTAGGTGTTCTGAGAGGTGCCGTTCCCTGGATAAGACTGACAGGCCTCCCAGCTCAGGTCGACATAGTTGGGCTTTCAGGGCAGGCACTAGTGCTCCTAAAATAACTGTGCAGACAGCGCTTTCAAGTTGTGGCACAAGCTGCAGCTCTGAAGTCTACTCTTCCTAGGCCTCAGAGCCTGAGGCACAGCTTCAAAGTGCTGTCTGCACAGCTGTTTTTAGAGTGTTAGCGTGAGCCCCACAAGTCCAAGTCTATCATCCCAGGCTGGGAGACTTGCTGCCATGGGCTATGTAGATGTGTCCTAAATGAGGTGCATGGAGAACCAATACTAAAATCGCCATCACCAGCTAAAAGAGAAGCTGCAGGAACAAGAAAAAGGGAGGAAAACAAACACGGTGTTAAAAACCAAATGGCACTTTCTAAGCCAGATCTCAAAGCAGGAACAAAGTCCCTGCAATGTGCAGAAAAGCTGCTCAAGATCCTCTTTGAAAGAGATGATGGTTTGGGAGCAGCCTGAAGGAAGCACTATCTCAGAGAAGGGACACTTTTGTGTTCCACTCACACACCAACATCCTCAGAGTTAGTCCAGGGATGGGGTCACTAAAAGAGTAACACTCCACTGCAGAACCACCAGCTTCTTGTCTCTTCTTTAAAGGAGCTGAACTATTATCACTAGTTTTCATTCTAGCTTTGATTTTCTTTCCACCGTCAGCCAAAGGACCTCAGTCCAAAACTTGTGAAGAGCGGCTAGATGCAGAAGGATTCCCTGAAGAAGGGGATGCCATCCAAGAACTGGCTGCTGCCCTCTGAAGATGCAAGTCCTTGGCTTCAATGCTTATTTCTTTGTATTTGCATTTTGTTCCACTGAATTGTTTATAGGTCTCACAGGTGACGGGGGAGTCTTCAGGAGAGGATCCCGTTAAACCCTGTCAGCACTTCTGTTACAGCACAGCATTGCAGTCTGTAGAATGCTCTCGCTGTTTCATTTTACTAGCCTGGGTGACTTTCAAGACAACAATTCAGTGTTAATTTGGCACTGTTCAGTTTCATCGGCAGAAGCAGCTGTTAAACTGGCTACCTTTCCATATGGAGAAATTCCAGAAACAGTTCTTGTTCCTTCAGTCCCTGTTCTCTTAAATAGTTTTATTCTACATTTATTTACAGTAATTTGTTTTCAAAGAACCAAATCCATAAATTCCTGTTTTATCAAGTGTTTCAAGGAACCCTGATTTCCATCAGATTCAGAGTTCAATGACCAGAGATCATTCAAGTACAAACTCATTTTCCAAATAAATCCCAAAGGAAATAGAGATAGATGAGAGGAAAGACTGCATGTGAGCAAAAAGATGGCATCTTATACATCTGGGTCCTTATGTCATACTAAGCACTACAGCTATTGCTTTTGGATTCCTCTTATCTACACATACTGCTTATCATAGATCTTCAAGGACTATGGACTATCACAAGTTGGAGACTGTTACTCTAATTTTACGCACATTTAAGGTACTGGATTTGTCTCAGTTTGTCCTCCTCCCCTTCTGAAAGGAAAGGAGAGTAAGGTCACTGGGTATTGTATCTTGATGTCTCATAGTTCTTGGAACATGCAACAGGAAAGCTTCTCGGATTTTGTACAGATGAGAATTTGTAAAGATGGAAGATTAAATAAACTAAAATTCCTCAACCTCTCTGTGACAGATGAGAGACTTGGGAAGTGTAAAGAGTTCAAATGACTATATTGAAATGTGTCAGACAAGCATGGACTTTTTGGACAATACATATTAAATGCATTTCTTGAGGAATCCATGGGGAGTGTTTAATGCAAATGCCACAACCCTGGTTATGCAAAAAAACCTGAGAAGAGGGCCATCAACTGGTAATTACCTGTTCCCGCATACTAGAAATCAAAGGCCTAAACTGTATAAAGAAATGGCTGAGCTGCCTAGTCTGGGTTCTGGTTGCTCGTCTAAAGACTGATATTAACTTGTAACCACAAAGAAAATCCAGTTGTGGGGTCTGAAGGACTAACATCTACCAGAGCCCTTGTTGGAGTTGGGGTGCCCTCAGGGGTAAGCTGTTTAGCATGCATGTAGGTTCTTTGATTGTTTTTATATTCTTTCTAATACTTTTACCTTTAGAATAAATGTACTTGCTTAGAAGGAGTTGAGAGGTCACTTGTAACTGCTTGCAATACACTGGTCACAGTCCTCAGAGAGAAAGTGAAGTGGAGGCACTGGCCCTTTAGGCAGTCTGGCTTGCTGAGGACATCACAGTGTACATCAGTGAACTGTGCAGTCTTACAAAACTGGTCAGAAAGGAGTGACACACAGGTCTGTTCCCAGGAGAGGTGCTGGTGGGGAGCCAGAAACCTTTACATGGCTGCCCTTGAAGGAACACAGAGGGAAAATACAGCTACAGTTACCATGAAACTGTGATAGTGTCTATTTTTCCAGAACAGCCAGCACCTTTGATATCTGCAGTGTTGCTGTAGCCATGTTGGTCCCAGGATATTAGAAAGATAAGGCAAATAAGGTAATATATTTTATTGGACCTACTTCCACTGGTGAAAGAGACAAGCTTTCGAGCTACAGAGAGCTCTTCTTCAGGTCTGGGAAAGTGTCACAACTAAATACATAAAGTAGTAAACACACAGAATTCTAAGGGACCATTTAAGGTGAAGTCGTCTGTTAACACCTCCGTAGTCATAGGGCAAAAAAGGGGGCTAGTGGGTTACAGATTGTTTTAATAAGCCATAAATCCCATGTCTTTATTAAGACCAGGATTTTTAGTATCAAACAAAGTTATGAATTTAAGCTCCCAGACTCCTCTTTTGAAGGTGTTGTGCAGATTTCTGTTGAGTATGAGGACTGAGAGGTGAGATATGTAGTGATCATTTTGCAAAAAATGTTACCAAAGGGTGATGTAGTGTTTTTGTCTTTATTTTTCTCTGTGAGTTCATTCACCTTTGCTAAGCAGATTTAAACAATTTTCTTGACTGAACAAATGAAACCCTGCTAATCAAGCTAGTGGATGTACCCAAGCCACATAAATGTCCTGAAAGATCAGCAAGGAATGCACTCATCTTCAGCTGAAACTGCTGCCATCACACCCTCTATGCAGAGATGCCTCACATCAAAGACACTTTTCTCAGCAATATTCAACTTGTGCTCTCACAGGGAGAGACTGTAACTGACAAGATGGGGTTTGCAGCTATTTAAATCACACTTTACTAGAAGTCAAGTTGGTTTTCCCTATAGCTAGCTTCGTGTGTGAGCAATGAAGTTTAGTTCTGAAAGAAATGCAGATGATCACAATGTCAAGATGCTGTTCACAACCTTCAGAGGCAGGTGGAAGGCTTATAGGCTTTGTGCACGATATTTATAATATTTTAAATATTCCTCAGACTGATATGACAACATGATGGTTAAGAAAAATTAAATTAGAAAGACACAACACTTTTTTCTCCCCTTATTTTTGGGAAAAAAACAATAAAAAATAAATAAAAAGAAAGACCTCACACCTGAACAAACATGAAGAAGAGGCCGTAAAGGAGAAAAACAACTATTCAGGCTTCCAGCTCTTTCTTTTAAGCTATTTTATCAAAACGAAACAGAATGGAGAAGCCAGAATACTACTACTAAAACCAGGCCTGTGCTTTAAATCAGTGGGTCTCAATCAGTGGTACATGTACCCCATGGAGGTACACAAAGGTCTTCCAGGGGATACATCAACTCATCTAGGTATTTGCCTAGCTTTATTACAGGCTACATAAAATGCACTAGCAAAGTCAGTACAAACTACAATTTCATACAGAAGATTTTTTTATACTGCTCTATAAATACACTGAAATGTAAGTACAGCATTTATATTCCAAGTGATTTATTTTATAATTATATGGTAAAAATTAGAAAGGAAGCAATTTTCCAGAAATAGTGTGCTGAGACACTTTTGTATTTTTATGTCTGATTTTGTAAGCAAGTTGTTTTTAAGTGGGGTGAAACTTGGGGGTACGCAAGACAAATCAGACTCCTGAAAGGAGTACAGGAGTCTGGAAAGGTTGAGTGCCACTGCTTTAAATAACCAATCAACCAAGATTTCTCAACTCCAGCACAGTTCCTTTATTTTGGTTTACAACTTACTGCATAAATGGGGCTAAAGAACTCAGACAACTGGCCAGAAATAGGCTTGAGGGAAGGGGAAAAAAACAAACAAAACAAAACAAGTTGATGCTCCTACCTCTCCCCATCCCTTGGCAGAGGTCACCCGTCTAAGAGCAAAATTAATCGATCCGCCTCCATTCCCATTCTGGGTAGAGAGGCTACCAGAGAGTATTGCTGTGTCTGTGGCAGTCAGTGGAGCCTGGAAAAGAAATTTGTTGTTATTGGAGTAAGCTGAGGTATTAACAACCTCAATTACAGAAACCTGATGAACACATTGCAAAGACATAGTCAAAACAGCAGATGATTGGAGAGTTTGTAAGCATATAGGGACATGCAATTATCCAAACAGCATTACCTTTCTCTCAACTCCTGTGCCTGGGTATTTGAACTGCATGTGGCCACACAGACTGTAAGTTCTATAGTCAAATTTTATAAAGCAAGAGTGCAGCATACAGATAAGTGACACGACTGCATAAAATAACATTCTTTGTACATGTATGCATACCTAGTTGCAACCCTACACTTTGGGCTGTGATCCTGTCAGATCTCATAAGATATACAGGGTCACACTGGGTTTATACTTCAGTGGGAGACCTTTAAGGACCATCACATGCAATATCAAGTAATCATGATAATTCAGCATGTGGAATTCTTTCCATTGGTCAGTACCAACCCAATGCCTCAGTGTCCTTTTTACTGGGGTCAGAAGTGAAACAGAAGTCTTGACCACTCATGCTCATTAAAGTTCAACCTGTCACTTTGGATTTGGGTTCCAATGACTTCAGGAACTGCCAGGCAAATCAACTAATTCTATAAATGCAGATTCCGGTAAGAAGGTGAAAGTAGTTGTGAGACTACCAGGTATTAACAAAAAGTGATCCTTCAACTCCTTACTCCTGGGAATGGGGGAAAACCCACAAACTGGGGCACATTCTTAAATACAAAGCCCAGTGTTTGTCCTAGGAATGTTTGTTTACATCCTAAACATCGCTTTGAAAATGTGTTTGAGAAATAAATGTTTAGCCCAGCTGTCAGTCTATCCTAGCTGAGGCAACTTGGTAGCAGAGGAGGCAGAGCCTCTATAGCACACAAACGGGAGCCAAAACTCTGGCATTTGTGTCCTCAAAAACGTATGAGAGCATGTCAACACACGGTCTCCACTCCCCACGCTGGTAACTGAATCGCCACACCCCACTCCCTAAAGCTGGTAATTGCATCCCTTCACAAATAAAGACGAGAAACCCCCTGAGCAGTGTTCCATTTTGTGCTGTTGTGCCCCATTAACTCAGAACCCTCTTTATACTTGGAGTGGCATTTATTTCACTTTACCTCAATGGACTGGGATATGTGCATTTTGTTAATTTCAATCTGGGGAACGTTGCTCCCTGGCACATCTTCATATTCTTCATCATAACGATCAAAAAGGTCAGTGGCATCTATTCCAACACTAATCGTTCCCTGGGGAGAGACAAGCAAAACAAGTTCATAGCACTAACATGTTCAAAACATGTAGGCCATAGGACTACCACATCTTTATGTATGTATTACAGCTTAAAAACATCACTTTTTTCCATTTAAAAATGTTTTTTCCACCCTTCTGCTGTATGAAAAGCTCCCCCCCCGCCCCCCCCCAACAAAGCACTGAGTGATTATACAGAGAAATGGCAAGCATTACTATAGGTAAAGGATTGCCAAACACACAAAGTAAACAAACTGAACAGACTGACTTTACCACCTTGTTTTCAACAATAGTAGATACAATATTTATTTAAGCTGTTCAACACAAGAGAAGTTGGAAGAACATTTTCAGACAGACCAGGGGTTTTTACTTCCTCAAAATGGACTGTCCCCCTTCAACTTTGTAAAACCAAACCAGGGATTTTCCAATTAATCTTCTCAATGAAACTGAGCTGGGAGTTCACCCTCTCTTCTGAACTATTTAAAACAATCTAATTTTGAGCTGTGTTAGATGGTTACCACTGACCATATAAGTCACATGCTATTGGTTTTTTTCCCTGATTGGATGAGCCTGATTCTTATAGTCAATAGGAACATTTGAAGAAGATAGCATTTTCGGATAAGTTTACGAGGTATTAAACCTTTTCCTCTCCAGGCCACATAGGCTTTGCCTGAGGAACAATTAGTCCCTTTGCCTGGCTGCTGCTGCATTCGTACAACTAACTATACTATTAGTCCCAAATGTGAAGGGAATGATCAGATCCTTGTCTTGCTCACTTAGTTGCCTCAGTAGAAAAGAGCTTTGGGAATCCCCTCCTGCTGCGGTGTAAAGCAGCGTCCCATCTTATGTGAAATATACCAATAAACGATTGAGAACATGAGATTAAAATTAACTTTCCAAGACAATTTCTCTAAGTAAAACTCAATGGTTGAATGTTTATAGAAAGCAAAATACAGCAGGAACATGTGCATGGAAGTCAATTCTTTTTTAAATCTGTGCAGATACTCAACTGTTTTGCTGAATAACCTATAGTGGAAATGCACAGAAAATGGCAGTGTGTTTTGAAGGGCTCAGGATGGTGCGTTTCATCCTTCATCTATAAGTTTGTATTTCAAGACTTAGGAAGGATCGTTCTAAACTTTTATTTTATCTATTTTTAAAGCAGCACACCCCATGTTCACAAACTTGCAGTGCAATGCAAACTGTTTACATAAACAAACATTTGTGATGAAAAGTGAGAGATGCTATGTGACCGCTCTGAGAATTAAATACTGATGTCTATTGATGGAAAAAAAACAAAACAGAATATCAAGAAGAAAGCTATTTTTGTCATTGTATTTACTGGCAATCAACGCTTCACTAGGATTGATGAACTCCTTCTGGGATTTAGAAAGTTGTGCTAAAATTAAACCCAATACATGCCTTGTAACCAGAGTGAAGGTTTAAAACAATTAGCCTACTGATTTCAAGATCTAAGAGAATACATAATCTAGTCCTACTTTTTGAGTGGATCTTCCACACAGCAAAGAAAAAGAGAAATACATTTTAAAAACAGTAAAATGTGACTGTAGAACCACAAAAGTTGTCCAGATAACTCAGGTGCAGTACCCAAACCATTTTAAAATCACTTTTTGAAGCTGACTGGATTTCAAGTTGGCATCCCTTTATCGACAGTAAATAAAATTAAAACTAGTTTTACTTTCTGTTTACAGTAGCACAAAACATTTGCTCCCAAACTTTATTTGGAATAAGAATCTACTGTTTAGGGATGCTCCTCAGACAAGTCGCCTTTGAGTGCATCAGCTTTCCAAAGTCCACAACTGTTTCTCAAGTGTCAACCCTCTCGTACACTGTGCTGCTCCTGGACACAATGCCAAAAAGCCAGCAACGTGGAACGCTCTGCAGCACTCTGCTGCTGCTCCAAATCTCTGGAAAGAGAATGAACAGAACAGCCAAAGGAAACGAAGCACAGATTTCAGGCTTATGTGCCAGCCCACACGTGACAAAATTAAAATAAAAGCATTCCAGAAGGTGACTGATCAAGTGATTTTGTATGTATGAGAGCACTGCTTTTAGCAATATAGAAAACTGCTCCGATGCTTTTCTGCTGTTCTTCATTTTTTGAAAATGCGCTGGTCATAGCTGCAGAATGGGATGATGTTCCATACAGAATGTCCAACCCTCAGCAGTGTGGTTTTGTTACAGCTTGTGACTCACTTTCAGATTCAACTAAATATGATTTAAAAAAAAATTAGTTACCAAACTTCAGTTATGAAAAAGTGGTAGTATTTTGTTGAATCTGGATTGTGAATAAAGACAGAAAGCAACAGCTGCAAAATTAAAGTGTAAATAAAGAAACCATACATTGAAGAGAAGTGCTTCCCAAATGAGGCACATTTTGTTTCCTCAAACGTCTGTCTGATATTTAGGGTGTTGTGCATTCAAACTCCCGACAGAGTTTAAATCCTGCTTTATTTCCACCAACATTTCTTGAAAATGCATATTTTTCAAGTTGAAGTAGATTTGCACTATAAAGAAAACCTTCTTGTAAACACATTAGAGTGAATTATTTTACATTCTGCCACTATGTAAAAGTTTCCATAGCACTGACACAGTTCTTATAAGGCACCCCACATGTCTAGTCCCTCCCTGCATGCAAGCCGAAGGCCTCCTCACTTACTCTATAGTGGTAAGAAATCAAAATGCCTCACCTTAGTTTTTTCTCAAAATGTAGGATAAAAATCAGAGAAACCTTATGAACCTTAGTGGTTTCTAAACTTATAAATGTAATTTTTTCTAGAACAAGATGGTCACCTACTGGACATGTTTGAAGAAACCATCAAAACCCACACATTTTCATGAACTATTCACTTGATACTTATTGCTTTTTATGGACTCTATTTGCCTTTTTTTCTCTCCCCTCCTTTGTCAATTATTATATAGCTATTATTTAGCTCTGAATGTCCACTGGCTCACTGTGGCATGCCAGTAACATAATCATCATTTACAAGGTCGTTTTGAAGACAAAGTGAATCTATGAATGAAAAAAAAAAAATCAGATGAAGAGGTGCAGTACTTGGGCTTTTTATAGATATCTTTTACCTGTCTTCACTCTTGTCTAATTATGAACTACAGAAATCAATTCCTGAAAATTACTGTATTTTTTCTCATTAGTATCATTTTAGACATCATCATCAGATTTCTATTTGGGATTTCTTCTCCTACGCCAATGGCAGTTGTAAAAATACTCATCTTGAACAAAAATAGTAGATTAGAAAGTTTCAAACCAAAAGGGTCTCAGTGCATTTAAAGTCTTTGGAAGATTATAAGAAGCCAGGAACTCCTTATATCATCTTTACTGAATATTCTGGGATGGGGAGTTATCCCTTGGTGGATTTTTTTAAGCATATTTCAGTTACCCACCTTCCACAAGATTTATTTCACTGGATTATGGGCCAATGTAGTAAATTCTGTTTATTTAAAAAAAAAAAAAAAAAAATCTTCCCCACCACCAAGTAAGTGAAGTCACTCTCAAATAGTCTATATATCTTGGCAAGGAAACTGGCTCAAATACAAGTACAGACAAAGCAGCAGATGGTACCGTTAAAAAACATTCTCAAAGAACGACAGCACCCGTTATGCCACCGGAGAGGGAGGTTGCTGCTACCATCAGCTCACCGTCAGCCACCTGTTCAGAGAATAGAGGAGAAGACAAAATCCCAAAGTGCGGGAGCTGCACATGAGCAATAAGAATGTACTAAGAACCCTATTAGAAAGTTAACTCTGCACACAAAGCAGCATGCTGTAAAGTGCAACAACTCAGTAGTGAAGGGGGTTATTAACACAGCCCCTAGGGGCAGCCTGCATTAGAGACTGATCACCTGAAATTCTCTTTAATAAATAAAGGGGTTTTTTAATCCTATGAGCACAAAACAGACTTACATGACTGCTTTTTTGTTAGAACTTGCCTTGAAAGTTGATTTTAAAGCACTTTGAAATATCTTTCCCTCTCCCAAAAGACGTCTCATGCAACAGTGCATCTAACAGAGTCCTCCACAACCTCTCATAAATTTGCAGGCTACCACTTACAAGCTGGTTGGAAGTAGAATTAAAAATTAAAGCCCCATATATCGAGTGTTGGGGCCAGCACAATACTTCTTACTATACCCTGGGGCTGAGAACTCAGGACAGAGCCTTGGAAAGCTGGCTGTAAGTATATTATAAAATACGGGGGAATTTCTAAACGATTTATAACTGTTCCCCTGCTTTACCACTTCCTGGGGTCATATTTGGGCAATTCAAGAAGCTCTCATCCACAGTTTAGATGAAACTAGGTACTCCAAACAGTGCTGGAAGCACTTTAATAGAGAGACACTGCAGGGAGGAATCCTTAGAATCAAATTAAGAACATAAAATTGTTCCCAAATGGAAACCTTAACCATCAGGTTTCTAGTGGTATTGAATATTTATGGCTAAGTTATAACCCCCAAGAACATGGTTTATGATGAAACTGTGATAGACCCTCCAATATAATATGGACGACTTATTACTACACTGAAAAGACCCATCCCGCTTGCTCTCAGTTAGAGAGGATTAGGTCATCTCAGGATTTAAAAATATAGATACTTAAAATCAGAACCTTTGTCACAATTTTCCATCAGGCAGAGCCTCCCCTTTAGACGGGCTCAGCAGGGGGTCAATGCACCTGAGAACTCTCATTTCAGCAAAGCCACAGAAATAGTTTTAATTATACTCAACCCTCTGCTATTGCAAATCTAGAAAGGTGTTAAGAACTTCCCCATTTGGCACTGTCTTCCTCCCTTACACGGAGAGTCTGTACAGTGCAGATAAACCTCCTCTAAGTCACAACACCAGATGGAGGTTTTACCTCTTCTCCTTCCTCAAGCGGGTATATTACTTTAAATATATTGATTTCCAAGTTTATACAACAGAATAAAAACAGCAGGATAAATTTAAACTACCTTGATCTTCTGAATCAGCTAGGTGTATTTTTGATGCCTAGGTTGATTATTTTAATACAGAGGGCTAGAGAAGCATGCAGCTGGTTTCCAGCTGACAGAGACCTTCTGGATTGACTGAACAGAGTGCTCAGATGTCCTTCTCACCAACCAATGGGGACAGAGAGATCTCCCATCCACTTAATGCCCCTACAGTACAGAATACACTGAAAGCATATAAAGAGGGGACTAAAATATATCTGTCAAACTCAATGATCCCTCCCCCCTATGAGGATGATGGGATTTCACTTGGGTCACAGTTGGGATTCCCAGCTATTCTAAAAACCCCGTATACTCTGATGAAGACTGATCTTCATTCTGCAGCAGGACCCCTGCATTCTGTGGTCCTCTAGTGTAGCTATGATTGGAGGTTTTTAGTGAACTAACTATGAAAATGAATAATATAGTCACAACCGTATCCCGTTATTTCATTTGATATTAAATTCCATTTTGTATGCTTCCCCATAATTTATGATTTTCAGTATGCTGCAAATGTACACAATGAAAACAAATAACTATAGTAGAGACATTTTATGGGAAAACTGGAAATTTTAACATCTGATATGGTGACATCCAGGGCTTTTTGACACCTGAGAAAGTGCAAGAGGCACTTTGGGTTTGCAGGATAGGCCTGTGAGCTGAAAGTCTTGAAGGCTGAAACTCAGGTCCCAGCACTGCCACAGATGACCTCTGTCAACTTAGGCAAGTTATTTGGGGGAGATTTTCAAAGGCACAAATGCCCATTGCAAATCAATGGGAGTTGGCACCGAGCTTCCATTTGTGCATCTGAAAATCTCCCCCTTTCTCTGTGCCTCAGTTCCCCTTCTAAAACTGGGATATTGATACTTCCTTTCTCCCGTCCTTTGTTGGTCTTGTCTATTTAGATCAGGGGTCCGCAAACTTTCAGTTGCGAGGGCCACACCACTCAGCTTTGCTCTTATGGTGGGCTGAAGCAGCTGGGCCCACGTCACAGGGGAGAGAGGCGGGCGGAAGGGGCAGGGTTGGGGGGGAGCGGCTGCCATGTGGCAGTGCTTGGGGGCTGGGAGCAGTGCGCTAGGCCCACGTGGGATAGGGACATGGGGAAGGGGCAAGGACGGGAGGGGGGAGCGGGCTGGTCAAAATGTGTCGGCGAGCTGTAGTTTGGGGACCCCTGATTTAGATTGTCAAGTCTAGGGGACAGGAACAGTCTCTTCTTATGTTTATGTACAGTCCCCAGGACACTGAGACCCTTATCTCAGTTTAGGCCACTAGGTGCTACCATAATACATACAAATTAGTGAATTAAATGTTAATTTTGAAATCTAATTATGAAATTTCACTGTCAACACCCAGAGGGATAAATTGGGCAGGTAACAGAGATCAACTGATCAGAGCTATTGTTTCAGGCTCTCTACAGAGTCAGGCAGTCATCACTGCTTCTCTTTACACTCAGTTGATGTCTGAAAGTTTCCTTTGCAATCTTAAGGGCTAGACGTGTTTTGTTTATTTCAATGAATGACTGGATTGTAGTGCACAATCCTGCAGCAAGGGATGGATTCTTACATTCCACAGACACAGAATCAGAGTACACAAGGTCCTGGTTGCAATATCTGCTTACATAGTAAACAGGGAAAAATGTCAGTGAAAATACATTTATTGGTATCAAAGCTTCTTGGTCTCTAGAGGTTGTCTACCATGCACCTGGGCAGATGCCACCTGAGTACACACCCAATGTGTCCAGTGGGTTTGAACTCAAGCAGCGAGCCCGTGCCACCAACCATGCTGCCATGGTCAGACTGATGTTTTTAGCACACTTGTTTGAGCAAAACTAGTGCATCTGCCAACGTACACTGGGAAGCACCCTCCCAGCTGCTGTGTAGACATACTCTAAAAAGGAAGGATAGCAGTTCTAGACTTCTTCTGGAATTCATCTGCAAGGAGCTCTCCTTTATTTTCTCTCCTCTCATGTTTTTACTATTATTATTTCCAGTAGAAATTAATAACGTGCTAGGGCAGTGCTAAGGAGCTCACAGTCTAAAAAGATTTTGTCATCCTGGCTACTGAGGTGTTACAAGAACTCCTATATATGAAAGCTTTACAAGAGCTCAGACTGCAAACAGCACCCACTTATGACAGACATCACAATCATTTCTATGTAAACTGACTGAGATCATAAGCAAAAAAATGTGTCTTCACTGCAGAGTCATACAACAGAAGGGAACTAAGTTTAGGAGAAATCTTTATTCTCACTCAAATATCCACCAGTAATTTTCCATGTTTCCTTACCTGGTATTGCTAATTATTGCAAAGGAAATTGCTTTTCACATAAGTGTAATGTGCCTATTTTTCAAGTTTTGTTTCACTGAAATTCCCTCTCTATAATTTTCCTTTTATAAAAAATGTGATGCTTTTTAATTAAATAATTTTATGGGGAATATGCTTTACAACAATAAAGAAATAATTTCCATAATGAGTCTTCCTGTAAAATGTAATCTATTCCTGGGAATCACAAAGACTGAACTGGGAAGGCAGCCAGTTCTATGAATAAAATGAGCAATAGAGAGCGCATCAGTGATCAGCTAGTCTTAGAAGAAAATCAAGAAACAATCATATAGTGAGGGTAGCAATGTAGTAATCTGGGTGGAAGGCGTTGTGTTACAAGGTCAGAGACATAAACTAGTGACAGCAGCCCTAAGAGAGAAAACCAAGCACCAAATAACCCTAAACGTAATATTATATTACACGAGGAAACAGTGCAAGCTCATTAAAACTGGAGTAATAAAATCAGAGGGTTTTGATTTGAACCAGGATGTGTTCTGCATTTTGAAATGGCTGCAGCATTCAGCTATCAGATTTAGGAATATTGCTTAAAAGGGGAATTAAAATAATCAATATATGAAATTACAATGGAACAAATTAACCCAGCTGCAGAATCTATGTCTAAAAAAAGGCGAGAAATATAGGTTAAGCATGCAAATAAAAGATCTTACAAATCTGTTTGATACGCTGGTCAAACAATGAAGTGTAGTCAAATTAAACTCTAGCATCATCTGTATTCTACCAAGTTACATTTTATATAGCCTGTTTGGGAAAACCCAATTTTGCTACCACTGGTGGGAGATGGTAGCTTTGGTGGAAGTACTACTGAAGACAAGGCTCTGAGCAGGGATAGATGACATAAATGTTACGATGTCACCAACCACACCATTGCTAATACTGGTGGAAGCAACCAAGAGAAATTTTAGATATAAAAGCTAGTGCAGACACAACCTCTCTGGAGAGTCTAGTTTAAGAGCATGTCTTTTCTGCTGTACTTCCCCTAAGACGCTGGCGAGGAAAGAAATGAGGTTTTTTCCACATTGATATGGACACAGCCACCATGCAATATTCTGTAATTTTCAGCTATGTGACAGACAGATTATTTTCCATATTACTAATGTAGGCCTTTTAGAACTATTTTATTATTTTCTTTTTTTTTGTAAAATTTCCCATCAAAATTGGTTTTGTTTAAGCCAAACTAAAGTGAGCAACTAGCATCTGAGTCAGCACTCAAGAAAAGCAAAATTCTGATCCCACCAGTGGAGACCCCCCCACCCCCCAAAAAAAGCAAAGACACTGCTTGTGAACTAGATTGTGAGCACATAGAAGGCTGTAGTATTCATAAGAAGTAGTACCACAGAATGGCAGAGAGGGAGCTGTGGAAACAGCAATGGCTTAATTTTTATTTATTCAGACACGTTAATTATGTCCATTACAAAGACTCTACATAAAAACACTGATCTCCCTCTATATCCTAAGGAGCACAAAGTCAGATCCATAAGTACCAACTCAGAGAGGACAGTGTAGTACCGGAGAAGAGATTCTTCCCTCTCTATCTTGCTGCTTTCCCTAGGAAGAACATCCCTGAAAGTTGACATGTGTAAAGAAAAAGGTGGCAGGAGCAGGATGACCCTCCAAATATGTGCATTCTCAGACATTGGCCTTCCCTGAGCTGGCAAATAAAGGGATTTGCATTCTCCAAATGTGTAGTTCCTCTCAAATCAAGTAACTGACTTTCCAAACCCTTCAGCACATCTCAAAAAGCAAAAACAAAACTCTAAAAGCAAATAACCCAACTTAAAAATCTGCCTACATCTGGTTATCGCTCAACATTTCTGGTTAGAAATGCTTTATTTAGCTGGAACCATTTTATAGAACTAATAAAATGTTAGAAATTTTAAAATAGCTTGCATTCTTATGAAATGATCACAGCTGTGCCACCTAATTCCACAGGAATGCTGCCTGGAGAGACATTTCCATAGAAAGCCAATAAGCAATTGCCGTAAACACCCAGATGGCTAATTTTATCGGAGGACACCGAGACTCAGGCTTACAATGCAGCTCTACTTTTTATTGCTCACAACTACTGTGAAACACCCAGAAAAAAAGTGTCAAATTCCTAAAGTCTCAGAGAAGCATTATATGGCAATAACCACCCACCTGGCTGTTCCACACTCCCCGCAGAATATCCATTTGCACCAAACCACCCTCACTGGCAACAGGGATGTTTCCAATTTCTCTAGTTTTATCCATTTTCTAAATGACAGAAATAGCTTTGTCCATTTCCTGGTTGGAATCCCATTGGTAAGAGATCATTAAGGTTGGGTCAAAGGAGCCAACTGGATTGTTTTCAATCACTGGATGTTACTCCTGTTCTTTGCACAGTTTGTTTTGATTGCTAGACACCTTTACCTCAGCTCCTTCTCAGAGTATATCCTTGCTGCCCCCATTCATGATAGCACAAACCCAGTTGCCACCAGGCTCCTCTGAAGCCATACCGATCTTCACTAATCTGCCTCCTAATCTTCCATCTTTAAGATTGAGGCTGGAGAGAGAACATTTTTGTAAAAGAGCTAGCTGGTCCCCAGAAGACTTGATTTCTCCAAGGGAAATACAAAAGAAGGGCATCTCAAATACATTAGGGATAGAGATGACTAAGGGGGGATATGATAGAGATCTATAAAATCATGACTGGTTTGGAGAAAGTAAAAAAGAAAGCATTATTTACTCCTTTTCAGAACATCAGAACTAGGGGGTCACCAAATGAAATGAATAGACAGCAGGTTTAAAACAAACAAAAGGAAGTATTTCTTCATACAATGCAGTCAACCTGTGGAACTCTTTGCCAGAGGATGTTGTGAAGGCCAAGACTATAACAGGGTTCAAAAAAGAACTAGATTAGTTCATGAAGGATAGGTCCATCAACCATTATTAGCCAGAATGGGCAGGGATGCAAAACCATGCTCTGAAGTGTCCATAAGCCTCTGTTTGCCAGAAGCTGGGAATGGGCGATGGGATAGATCACTTGATGATTACCTGTCCTGTTCATTCCTTCTGAAGCACCTGGAATTGGTCTGTGTTAGAACATAGGACTCTGGGCTAGATGGACCATTGCTCCGACCCAGTATGGCCGTTCTGATGTTCTTATGATCTCCACTCTAATTAACGCAATAAGTCAGAGAGAGGCCAGACAATAAAGGACAGCTAGCTAGCACTTTATTGATAGTATAAATATTTTCTTCTGTTTTTAAAGATTTAAAGAAATAAAACTTTTACTAAAATGTTCTATTTGCTCTGCCTCTTTTTCCATGTTGGCCTGATACCAAGACAGTAACAGTAAGTTCCAAGTGTCCAGATACTAAAACCAGCAGTGTTAGAGAACTAGGGAATGAACTCTGGATAATTTTAGTATGACGACAGATGCAGAGTTGAGAAGAAAAGTACGGTTTTGGTGCAGAAGAGTTGTATATTATCGTGTAATTAATTCACCAGACCCATAACGGAAAGAAATGGGCCAGGAAAATAACAGTGCAAAACATTAAACATGTTGAATATAAAGTATCAAGTGCAGAAAAAAACCTGATTGTGTGGAAAATATAGCAAAAAAGACAGTATTGCATTTTACAGAAACTCCTCACTTAGACATTCACTGGATTATTTCTATGCATTAAACAGGATCTACGCACAGTTGTTCCTGATTTATTAAATAAGTGTGCCTTATTCCTGTTTAGTTTAACCCACTCTGGGTTAAAATAAACAGGAGCAAGGCATTCTTGTTTTGGAATATGCATGTCCACACATGGAGTTGGTCTGAAACAGCTATTGTGCTTTAAATTCACACACTACCTTAATTCACATTAACTTTCAAGCATAGGAAACTCTGATGTGGCTCAAAACATTTCCCACATCCACCTTAAAAATGTATTTTCATATTCCTGATAATATAAACCCTATTATTTCTCCAAGACCATGGTTGCACTAGTGTAGAATCTCAGCTGATGAGCTGGATGACCCAAGAAACAAGTTAAGTCACAGTGCGTTGGGACTACATGCATGAACATGGTACTGGTGGCACTGCAGCAGTAGCTGCCAGAAACACGAAACCTGCCCTTCAGTGCTTCATCAGGCAGAGTTTGTCAACTGCAAATGCCAAGCTGGTTCATCCAATGCTGCAGCCTGAAGACAGCTAAATTTCCCTCAGTTCAGGGAGCATTTATAAATAAAATGGAAGTTATTTTCTCATCCAGGGATTTCTATCAAGGTGGAGAAATTCTCTGTCTTAATAAAAGAGTTTGAAAAGTGTGCATGGGGGCAGCAGGATAGAGGGGGTGAAATCTAAGACTTATCATCATGTTACATCCCTATGCCTCACAGAACTAGATTTCAAGCCTGGGGTTCAAACACAGGCACATAGGGGTCCGTGCTATTTTAAGCAAAATAGTTTAAAAGCCAACAGCTGAGTAATGTTTGGGGAAACTACAAGCATAAATTAGGCTTGTGCAGCTCCAAGAAATTCAACTCCTGGGTACTGTGTTGCTTCACTGCACAAGTGAATGCTATGTGGTTCAGAAACCTTTTAAACAGCAATAGTTGGTAATCTCTGCCACTGTCCTCAGCCTTATCTTGCTAAGTGTAGCTGAATATCAAGCCAATAACCCATCAGGGCCTTTAGCATCCTCAACTACTGGAATGTCCTCCTATCCTCAGTAGGGAGAGGAGGGAAAGCAGTGGCTGGTCACCATGTTTGACTTAATCTTCCCCACAAAACACATACAAAACGTTGCTATAAAAACATTGTTCCCAACACCAGACTTCGTATCCTTGATTGTATTTAAACAATTAAGCTTCAGCTGTGATGGGGACATTTAGGTACCAGTTTATTGATGCTCAAGAAGACCAAGAGCTAGGAAAAGATGCATTCAATAACACCAGTTGGAGTAAGAGTATGATAAAGTTCTCTCAAAATGGAAGATTCCTTCTACCCAACTGATTTGTCAGCTGACTTTTTCTTTCATTCAGTTTCAAAGATGCATTTGAATTTATCTCAGGACATTTGTGATGCTGCTACAATGGAGAGGGGGAAACCTGCCAGAGAACTGTAGGGAGTTTCACTTTATTTGGAATATTTGTGTAGGACTCAGAGAAGTTTCTGTATTTGGAACGTTCTTTCAGGGTTCTGAGAAAGGCCTTTACTTCTACAGTATCTCACCAATGATAGCACAATGAATTCTCCATAGAGGAGAAAGTTTTAAAACAATTCACTTTACTGTCAACCACATGCTAAATGCTTTTCCTCCTGCATTTCCTTTATACGTTGTAGCATTAGAAAAGTGTGAAAAAACCCCAGTAAATGTGGTTAGCTAAGACCTTGTTAATTTCAGATCATTCCTCTAGTCATAAAACCCCTTATTATGTCGAACAACTTAAGGCTTCATTCTTGAGACCTTATGTTTTCTCCTTTACCTTGGGATTAGTTCGCTGCTGAAGTCTCCTCTCTTCCCTCTCTCTCTGCAAACGCTCAAATTCTTCTCTAATTTCAGCTGGAGTTCTCCTCCTCTCCACAACCTGTGCACAAAGGAATTAAGAACCAAATGTTAACAGGCAATAGGATGCCCAGCCAAGAATTACAGAGAATTTTATCACTGATTAAATTTAGAAAACTCTAGTGCTTTTCATTCGTTCTTTAGATTAGCTTTCCTTTCATGTTACAACATGATTTTTTTCTGTAATCCATTGCTAAATCAAGTCACTGCGTTATTACTTTTTAAAATTAGTTTTATAATTCAAGCACCTATTCCTGGCCCAAAGTACTTTTTACACAATTAAAAATATGCAACACAAGTAACAAAAATCTCTCTCTCTCTCTCTCTCTCTCTATATATATATATACACACACACACACACACATATGTATGTATTTCATATATCTGAGAAGCAAGGTGGCTGAGGTAATATCTTTTATTGGACCAACTTCAATTGATGAAAGAGACAAGCTTTTGAGATTACAGAGGTCTTCTTCAGGTGTGGGAAAGGTACTCTGTGTATCATGGCTAAATACATGATGGAATAGAAAATTCAGGGGTTCTCAAACTGGGGGTTGTGACCTCTCAGGGGGTCACCAACTTATTATAGGGGATCACGAGCTGTCAGCCTGTGCATGCCAGTAAGGATGGCATGGCATGGGGGGGGAAGGGGTCATCACTTATGTGGGGGCGTCAGAGCCTGAAATATTTTCAAAGGGGGTCCCAGCAAAAAATGTTTGAGAGCCCCTGGAATAGATGGTTTAGCATTAGGAGTTAACACATGTTGCAAGAAACCATTCAAGGTGAAGTGGGCAGTTAACATTTCTGTAGTCATAGAACAAAGGAGGGTTAGTGGATACTGATGGTTGCAATGAGCCATAAATCCAGTGTCTTTATTGAGTCTCTGATTTTTAATGTCTAGCAAAGTTATCAAGTTAAGCTCCCATGCTCATCTTTTGAAGGTGTAGTGCAGGGTTCCTTTGAGAAAAAGGACTAAGAGGTCTAATATTCTGGCAGTTCACATAAAGTGTAATGATATTTACATACCATACCAATAAACCTCTAACTACCCCACACAGGACCACCCTCTTGCTCTCAATCAACTCCTTTCTCACATGCCTAGGGGAAAGATGGCCTACCCCATACACTCAGAAGAGAGTTTCAAAGTCATGGATCCCTCATGAAAAGTGTCCTGCCAGCAGCTCTGTCTCCATTTATACCTAGGGACGGCATCTCGCTCAATCACCTCCACGGATCATTAATGTGGTGGTATCAATATCGTGAAAGAAGCTCTGTGAAGTAGTGAAGTCTCTAGTCACATAGAACCCCATAAGTTAAAGCCAACAATTTATATTCCACCTGGAAACTAACAGGCAGCAAGTGGGGTTTAGAGACCCAGTGTTACATTTTAAACTAATGTAATTCTGTTATCACCACCAGATCAGTCCAAGACAGCAAATTTTATTAGAATGAAATATTTATTTTAATGACTCCGAGAGTCTAGTCTACTGATGTGCTTTCAGATGAGCATGTGTGTGTTTGCAGGATCAGAGCCTAAGTGTCCTATTTTTCATTATGAAGTTCCACTTCAAAGGGCTTAACCACATAGCTCATGTAAAAGGCAACAGGGCTAAATCTAGAGATTTTTCAAAACAGACTCAGGACAGCTAACTATAACCTGCATAATACTCAGTTTTATGCAGAGCTTCCACTAACACTAAAATTGGAACTTTTATGATGTAGAAGTTCATTGCTTCCAGTGACAGATTTACAGTGGTCTCCAGAAATGTACCATGTACGGAGTGTCCTAGGAATAAGACTGTGTAAGGAAGGTGCAAGTGGAAAACAGCTGTTAGAGATTTCACTCCAGCACCTCACCTTCACCCACTGCTCATCCATACTGGATTATGGAATTTTGTGGAAAGGGAACCCTGACTCCCATAGGAACAAGGTAAAAAATTTAATTGTATAACACATTCATATTCTGTCTCGTAGAACACCACAATAAAAACATGTACCCCTTATTCTCTTCTCTCCATTCTACTTCATTTTCCCTCCACTTCTATTTTCCTTCTTTAATCTTCCACACTGCCCCACTATCTTTTACTCTGTCTCCTGTCTTTCCCCTGCTGTACATTCTTCCATTCTTGACTTTCCTAAACTCCAGCCTTTCCCTTTATCATTGACCTTTTCTCCTCTCTACTTCTTACCATCTCTGCTCCTTGCACCATTTCTCTTCTCTCTCTTCTTTTCCTACTCCCTTCTTTTACCTTCTCTCCTACATAAGCTTTCTTCCAATATTTAAAAGCACAACAGCACTGGTCTCGGAGCACCCATCAGCTAATGGAACATTCAACTTCACAGGAGAATAGGGTCACAGTATTTGCTTAGCTCTACAGGGCAGAGAGAGAATTAAAATATATTAAATATCAGTGAAGCCAATCTCTCACCCTTTCAAAAAACCACAACAGAGATTGTGGAAGGTGTAACTGTATAATTCCTGTGGCCACCCAGCCTCTAATTACCTGGGATGCCACATACCTGACTTGGATGCACTAAGACAGGCTTTGAAAAATTGATTGGAAACCCATCACACAATAATCAGCCATTTCAAGACAAACTGCCTTAGTAGAGAAGGTCCCTAGGGTCCTCTGCATATGAATCTGAGACATTAGATGTTAGCTATCAGCTTCGAAAACTGCTGGTGGTAAAGTCTTAATTAAATATGAAGTATGGTACAAACGTGCACGATACTGAATTTAAAACCATTTTAAAAAAACCTGGGGATTAAATCTGTTTTTTGAGCTATGTACAAGACATGTTTGGCACAAGTAGTACGCTCTGCCAAGGCCAAAAGGGTGAGACTTGTTGTGGAGAACTCCAACTGCTTAACTGTTGCAAGCTTGAATTAGGAACTCTTAAGTTACTTTTTCTCTGACATTCTTTGTGTCATAAGGAAGAGGAAAAGGCTAAGGTTCACTCAATTTCTAGTCATCAGATTATAAAGTGAGTTACAAATTCAGGACACATCCTGCAGGGCGGCTAACTGCAAGGTTACAAATGCTTGGCCCATCCAGTTCTAATGAGAATGAAAAGGTTTGTTTCATTCTTTTACATTCAAGCTGGCACTTCATTTGGATTCTCAAGGGCCATGTGATGGGATGTGCAAACTCCACACAAATGCTCCATCTGGTGGAGGAATTAAAAAGAGAGAGAACCAGCTCATTTGTGTGGCAGAGCTGGAGAGAGCAGACCTGCAGCCTACAGCTCCAGCAGCACAGAGCAGAGTCTAGAGTCTCTGACACAGCTGCCCCAAAAATAATTCCAAAAATAATCACAGAAGGGAAGTACTCCCCATCCCCCTGTGGACCCTGGAAATCCCCTTTTACTTATTTGATCTGGACTTCCTCAACAGGGGAAAGCCCTGAACTAAGCTGATGGGGGGAAACGGGGGATGAGAGGAAGTGGCCCAGGGAGGGCAGCCTTAAGCAGCCTCGGTTGCCAGACCACTGGTAGCCCCAAAAGGCCCTGGGTCAAAGTCTGGAGGAGTGGGAGGGGCCCAGGCTCCCCTCCTCACAACTCCTCTGTCGATCACTGGTTGCCGCCTTGAACACTAGGCCACACTTCCCTACCAGACCCCAAGGGAGGACCATTCCAGGCCACCTTTGGTCACCTATATCCACTATTGTTTACATTTACATACCAGTCAACACAAAGCATATATACAATGATGAACAATGGAAGGAAACTGTAACTTATTTGTAACTGGGATTCTGCAAATTAATAGCCATAGTGTCTACATATCCACAGTCTAGGATATGCACATATAAAGCTGTACAGACCCAGAAAGAATTTAGTAATGGCAATCTAAAATACTCGTTGTGATCTTCCATCTAATCAGTATAGCACTGAGGCTTTCACTATATTTATGTATTAAATACAAGAACTTATATTAATGTAACATAAGGTTGCATTTTTAAACAGACAAATCAAGAAATGTAAACATTGAAGTTTTCATACTAATCTTAAATCAGGCATTGTACATATATCATACCCCATGAAAATTCTTTTAAAGTCTATAATAGCTGGGTGTGAAACACTCTATATTCGTGTACATCACCATTCACCATTTGGGGGTGAACTTTAATTTATGTAATTTAAGCCTCTCACTGCCAGATTCTGGGACTGGACGACAGGAGAAGAATCACTTGATAATCGTTCTGTTCTTTCCCTTTGAAGAATCTGGCATTGGCCACTGTCAGAAGACAGGATGCTGGGCTAGATGGACCATTGGTCTGGCCTTTCTTATGTATGCCCTGACTTTTCAATGTTTAAAATTGTTACCTTGATGAAAAAATTTGTGTTTAATTCAATCAATCACCTATAACTATTTAATTTGCTTTTTTCCTTTGCAAAGTAGCATGAATACAAGGACTCTGGGTGGACTTCCTATACTGACAGGTTCAGTTTGTAAAGTGTATATTTGAAGTGTATCCCCATCATACGTCAAAAAACTAAAAGGCAAAGGAAAAAAAATGCAAAACCACCATGCTGAAAACAAGAATTTCCTCAACCAGGGAACAGTGTTTAGGGAAAGCACATGCTAGTTTCTCCACCCGACTGCCCTGCCCAATCTCTGCTACTGGCACTTGGTGGAAATACACGGTGAAAGTTGCTAGTTGCCTACAATAAACTTTGAGACCTTCAAGGACAGGAGGACACAGTTTGGGAATGGGGACCTCAAATATGTACTGAAAACCAGCTCCTGAGTCTGAACTGCAGATTCAAGAGGATTGTCATGTTCTACACCTAAACATTTATAATGCACCTGCTTCTGTCATTTCTAGGCATTTTATGCAAATTGACAAAAGCTTTAAATTTGTTCACAGAAGGATCCTAATACCCTCCCTGTCTTTTTTTAATATGCATTTGCAGGAGGGAATTGGGGAGGGGCATGTTCCATTATTTCTCATTCCTCTTCTCTCTTATACAAGTTTGGCATGGCCACAGCTCTCTCCAGCAGCAGATATACACATACTCCCAAACACAGCACTTAGATAACCACAGAGATGGACTGCTGCATACACATCAGCAACAATACAACACACTCAAGGAATGCATACACAAAGCAGCACTGAAAGGCTCCCATTGCCTTGGGTGTGCTATGAGTCACCAATTAGATGGCAGAATACCTCCATCATATGAGAAACATTCACAGGATATCACATCCACATACCTCACCCGACAATCTACTATACTTCTAAACTGGTTGTTTTATTATTTTGGTTAATAAATTCCAACTCAAATGCTCAGGAGGTCCCAAAATATCCAAGTTTAGATCCCCCCTTAGATTGCCTTCTAAATCTCAGACATTAAATAAAGGCACAGGTACATATGGTGTCCACCTACCTCAGACTCCACATAAACACATGCCTCTTATACCAAATACACAGAATATAGAACCCTTCTGTATAGAAAGAAAACAAAGGGTAGAAAAGTTTAATAGTATGTAAAACACTGGCAGCTGTTTAAAGGTAATGCTACTTCCTTTGTGGAGTGAAAGCTATTACTCAGGTAGGACTGGATTTATATTAAACAATTCATCCAGCTGCAGGAATTCTTTGAAGGCTGCTGATGCCTGCTTTTTTAAAAAGATCTGTTTCAGTTAGATTTTTCTTTACAGTATAAGTAATGGGTTCATTTTATCTATTGCATGTTAGTCCTGATGCATCTTGAAGTTAATACCTAGTAGTGTATACTATACACTAAATGTAATTTTATCTTTCAGTGCAGACCTTGTCATATGATGTATTATTAATATGAAACATTAGGATCAGACTCTAATATGAGAGAATTTGACTAGTCCACTGGGCTTTATGCCACAAATTTGGTTAAATAAATATTTATTAAAAGGTTTTAGGAATATGTTTCACTTGTGACATGCTCCCTATTTTAATTGATTGTGGGGTATATTTTTATGATGGGATTACATCATTGTGTTGCATAAAGCGTCATGTGACATTTTGCCAGGAATATATTGTCCCCACAGAAGAGGGAATAGAGACAATAGCTGGTCCCTGGTGAACAGGGAATTAATGCTACCACATCTTGCACAGCTGCTCAGAGAAAGGTCTACAAGCATGGCTGTATGGGAAACAGAGAGCGAGAGCGCGCCACAGCCAGGGGTCATAGCAACACATGGAACCCCATTCAAGGAGTGCTGATTATTTTCTAGTCACTTTACAATACTTTATTTTCTTGTTGTAAACACCACTATCTAACCCTCAAGAATGAATTGTTAGGAAGTGACCTCACTGACTAAGATGGGATTTCTTTTTGGACGCTAACCTATTTCATCAGTTTAAACCATGTTTTGCAGTTAGTTTGAAATTAAAAACTTGAGGCCAGATCACACCTTATTCAGAAAAACAACATGAATGACAAGAAACTCCATGAGGTTCCCTTGGGTGGCACCTGTGGCATCCTAAGACCTCAGGTGATGATGGATGAGGGGACCCCATGTGTGGTATGGGCTGCTCTGGAGATATTGAATAAGGAGCCATGAACCTGCGTTATAAGTCAGGCTAATTACCTGTCCACATAAAAAAGTTACAGTTATGAAAACAACTCAGATACAAGAGTCTATCTCAGTTAGCCAGCTTGAAAGAGATAATGGCCATTAGGAATTCCTAAGTCGACAACAAATGAGTTTGAATGGAGGTAGGAAGGTGGTGGACCAACCCGTGAGGGAGTTCATCACTTGAAACAAGAGATCCTAACAGTTCAAACTACAACTAAAATCGGGTACTGTAATATGAGAACCAAGTGGAACACTAGGAAAATGAGTCACGTAGCCAGAGCAATTACTCTGTTCAATATTAGTATTCTCGGAGTGAGTGAAATGAGGTAGACTGGATGTGGAATACTCCATTCAGACAGTATCATGGTAGTCTACTCAGGAACACAAGATGTTAACCACAATAGTTATACAATGTCACTGTGATAGTCACGTAGTTATCAGATTCTGAAACTTGGCAAATGCTAGAAGCCCACAACAGGAAACTTGACACATTCCATCAGAGTTTGTGGAGAATTCCTTCAGTTTGTGGAGAATAGTTGGTGTCTGCTGGTGGGATAAAGTAACTAAAGCTGATGTGTTACAAAGAACCAGCCAATACACTGTAGAGACAATGATTGGAGAAAGAGGCTGAAGTGGTTTAGGCATGTTGTGCAAATGTCAAAAAAAATGTATTGCTAGACAAAACGTGGACTGGACACCACTTGGTGAAAGAACAACAACAGGAGGACAAAAGATGACAGAAAATAGCCATTGAAAAAGATGTCACTGTCATGGAAAAAGACTACAATGGAGCAAGAAACATGGTATTAGGCAGAGATAGAAACAGTGGGTTGCCTCATGTGTCACCAGGCACATGAGCATCTTCTCGTGGGGGCCAGGGAAAAGGTTTATGTTCCTTCCACTATATAGAATAACCAAGGGATTTGGCCTTCAGACTCCAAGGATGGAAAACTACAATGGAGCAATGCTGCCAGAGTTTCCCCTACTAATAGCTGTCCCATTAATCTCTCATTTAGGTTCAGATATATTGCAAAAGGGAACAGTACCAAAGGTCTGGCCTGATGTTAAACGCTAAACTGGCACAATGCTGTTTATTGACACACTACACTGGTTAAACCTGATTTACAATGGTTTTACTGGCATCTCTTAAATAACGAGGGGGTGTTGGACAGATTTGTCCCAGCCACCTATAGAGGGGAAGATCTGGCTCCTAAAATTGAAATGAGACACAATGCTGAGGCCAAAAATGGCTTCCTGGCCACACTCTATCACTGCTATAAGTTTTCAGTGGCAAATTCCAAGCTTCACCATGGAACTGAACCAATAATGAATTTCACTGCTCTGCGAGTTTCTGTTAACCAGTGGTAGAACAGAGAATAGGAGTCAACAATTTCATAGTAAGCTGCTTGGAGTGAGCAACTGAGCCAGACAGAACTACTAACGGGGACTTCAAAACAGGAGGGTAAGGAGTGGATAAATTCTCTTTCACAACACTGTACAGCTGTCCACTTAGAAAAAATAAATCTTCAATCTCACAGACTAGCTGATTTTGAAAAAGTTTTAGATGAAAGACATTTGCATGAGACTGGAAAGACACCAATAACACATGTGTCTCAGAAAGATGTTGCTTTCCACGATAATATCCTATTAGGGAACTCTCTGAATGTGAGATTTATTGTACCCTTGTCAAAAAAAACCAAAACAAGCATTACTTGAAAATCCATCATGATGTTCTAAAAAAAGAGAGACAGAAGTGACTAAACAAGAGAGCCTTCAAATAGATAGCTTTGATATAATAAGTATTCCAAATTAGGCAGGATATAGCCCCTTTGGTGATATATAAGGCACTGAATTTCTCTTACCTCCCATCCTTCCATTTCCAGTCCTCTCCTCCCATATATGTCATAAATGGCTCTGGTCTGTGGATCACTAAGCACTGCAAAATAAAATCAAAGATGCTCAGAGTACAGAACTCAGTTTTCAGCCTTTCCTTCAAAATTCCAGCATATACGTCGATGATTTAAAATAAAAAACACACACTCATACTGGAGAAAACCAGCTGTAAACGGACACGCACAATGTGTCTTTCCCTGCTCCACAAATGCTTTTCCACATCTACACTTACTCTCATTTACAGTTCTCACAGGACACACTGACATCTCTATCCACTAGATTTCCATTCCCTTAAATATAAAAATAAAAGACAGATATCCTGATAGAGACATGCAGACTAATATAACCTGCAATTTTTAAATCACAGAAGCAATATTTTTTTAAGACCTATAAAACACACACCTTTTAACTATCATCCATGGAACCATTTCCTATTTCATCAGGTGAGTGCAGCACATTTGTGCACATTCAGGCACTGAATCTCAATGCATAGAACTTCAGGATTTGGCTTTTCTAAAAGTACTGTAAAACATAAAAAATCCCAATCCCAAAGGAGCAAAAGCAAATAGCTGAGATTATGGCAATAATTTTCCCAGCAGAGACCATATCCCTGAAGAAAAATCTGTGAACACCTGCATCCTGCTCATCTGGTGAAACAGCACTAAGAGGAACTAAACTGCTAACAGAAAACACAATTCTTATCTCAGATATGTGGATGAGGTAGGACTGAAATTTTATGAACAGACTGTGATACTGTTACTGGGTGTATACACCTATAGCATTGTGCCACATCTGATTTTACAAGCTGCATGGAAATACCTGCCCATTTCTTCAGCAATGGGCCTAGAAGCAGCATTTTGGTGCAATTACACAAATATGGCAAAGGGTTTTTCACTAATATCAAACTGCAACAGTAGAATTTACAAAATTGCATTCAGAACTGAGTTGCAGCACACACAACAATATTAGGTATTACTGTGGATTTTTTCAATCAGTCCAGACACACACTTTTATGGCTTATTCATCTCCTTCTCTTGCTATAGTAAGTATAATATGCTCTCATTCACAAAGCTACTTCCTAAAGATAATTCCTATTTGTCCTATCTACACACCCAATATTTCTAAAAGAAAACCAGGTGGCTTCCCCCAACTTCTCAGCAAAGTTTTAATAGCAAAGGCAGCATGTAGTAAGGTTCCATATTATTAAGCCCTCATCATTTTTACAAAATACATCTCAATGCATTTACATACTTCTATTTTGGATTTTTTTTTAACAGAGAATTACAGTGATACACACTATAGAAAACCTTCATGTAGACAATTTCCAGCTTAAAGGCCTTGCTTTTTCAGAAAACAGTAACATTCCCTTAAGGATTTTTTTTTTTTTTTTTTGTGTGTGTGTGTGTGTGTGTGTGTGTGCGTGCTTGACAGATTCATTTGACCTTTACTCCAACTTCATGTTTTTTGCCTGGGACTTTTTGAAAACTCCCATTCCTTTTTAGGCAGCATGTCATCTTAGCATTTGGCTTCCTCCCTTCCACTCCCCATACCAGACCAACCTGGTTCCATGTGGTTCTCTGCCTATTACTCCACCCACGACAGCCATGTTCGCCTGGGCCATGCAGAATTCATAAAATTTGTACTGGGCCATCAACACCTTGCCAGATGTCCTTTGTTCAGATTAATGTCACTTCTCATTTAATAGAAAAAGTGCATATATAATTTCAAACTCCTGCAAAACTCCTCCAAACAACCAAGAGAATGGGTCAACCATTTTAGCAATAGGAACAAAACAAAGCTAGGAAAATCTTCAAAAAATTAACAATTCAATGTGTGAACTCCCCTGCCACCAACATATCCATTCCAAAAGACTTCTGTACTTTTTGCCAAGCGTCCCAGAACAGTTCTATCTTTGGCTAAGATTTCAGTTGGATTGTTTTGGATCTGAGGAAACTAAGGCGAAGGGATAGTGTTAGTTTTTTTTAAAAAGTCAGGTTTATAAGGGAAAATTAGCTTCAGTCTTAACGGTGAAGAGATTAGTGAGCCAGTCACCTCTCCTAGGTAGATACTGTATTATTTTTCATAATTTCCCCTGAAAGACTAACATACGTTGTTGGTTGTAGGCTTTAATTTTTTTAATGCCCAAACCTTGTCTGTAAAGCCATTTGGTGCTGAATAAGGAACAGCTTATGTTTAAGGTTGCAACACATAACAAACAAAGCCAGGAAATTCAAAGAGAAAACTGGCTGATGTGAAACCTGTTTACAGCAGAATGTCAGCTCTCTCTGAATTTCCAGAATAAGGTTTAAAATGCAACTTTTTTTTTTTTTTTTAATTGAAGCATCCTGCGTTTCCATTCCCCATCACTACCCCCTCAATGTCTTCAGTGCTTTTTTTTTTTAAGTGAGAGCTTCCATATATCCTCAGGCCTAATTAAGGATGATGTAACCGATTCCGCCCACGTTCAAGTCTAATGGAGAGAAAGAAACGCTGACTATTCAGAAAATAGAGGAGCCAAATTTCTTTAGCTAATTCTCTGGGATTTAATAGGGAATCATTTATTCACTATTTTGCTTTAGCTTCCCTCTAGGCTAAATCATTGAGTATCAAGTTTGCTGCTGCAGCAGTTTTACTACAAAACAATCCTATTGGTTCCTAATTCACTTACATTTCAGTTATTTCTCCCCAAATCTCCAAAATGTTGCAAGCTAATTCCATCAATAATTCAGACAACTACAAAACTACTTCAGCCAAGGCCAGATAATAGAATATAGTCTGAGGGAAACAGTTTCAATCAAATCTTTTGCCGAAATGGATTCAATACATCTGCCCCTGACGGCAGATCCAAATCTGGTAAGATTAAATTGTTTTAGCTATGCAGATTCATCATCCAGCACATTATGACTGTGTGTGTGTCTCTCTCTCTCTCGCCCCCTTCTACTCTTAGCTATTGGACTTTATACAGGCCCATACTGTTCCTGTCCAGCTGAGATTCCTCTTTAATTAGTACTCATGACTCCCTGGCTCATCCTCTAGGTGCAGCTTAGGCGGTTAATTGGTCCACCTACCTACCGTAACCCCTTCAGGCCTTGTGTGGGGGAGACACCCCTCCACACTCAGTTACACCATCAACAGCATGGAATACCAACAGTACTTACCTAAAAGGGAATTAAATTCATTGTTTGTACAGTGCTTGGAGATCCTTGGAGGAAGGTGTTAAGTATTTTTGCTATGTCGTTCTTAACTAGGCCTTAAAACGTATGGAAACTCTAACTAAAAAAAGGGTTAAGACCTTGAGGGCACATCTACACTGCAGTTGGGACCATGCTTCACCGTTAAGGTAGAAAGACGCATACTACTACTTGAGCTAGTGCTCTAAACATAGCAGTGTGGCCGTGGCAGCACAGGTGGTGACTTGAGCTAGCAACCTGACCCCCTTGGTACATACTCACTGGCTAGTCAAGCTGCCATCCATGCTGCCACAGCCACACTGCTCTTTTTAGCATGTGAGCTTGAGCAGACCTAGTGTATATCTCTCTACCCATGCTGGGAATACACTGTGTGGGTGATGGGGAATGGAAACTCAGAATCCTTCAGTACAAAGAAACAAGCTAAATTTGCCTTTCAGCTTGAAGTTTTTGAGCATTGGCTCTCTGCTCAGAGGTGAATTTTTTTAAAAGTTTAAACAAAACTAGAGATTGAAAAAATTATACTTACTGCATTATAAAAAACATTCTTCCAACTTTTTATTTATTAACTTATTCTAAAACAACTCCGAAGGCCAAAATGGCTTGGGACTGAAAGTTGAAATTTGACCTGGAAACAGCACTTTTCTGATTAAAAGCGCTTCTGCTAGAATGAAAATTTATTTTGATTTAACCAAGTTAGGACATGTTCAAACTCACACATGCACAGCACATTTTGCACTGAATTTTCTCACTAAATTCATATAGGACGCAGCTAAGGGTCACACTGAGCATCCTGCACAGCTAACTTAACTACACAGTAAAAAATTTAAGGGAGGTGCATAGTGAATGAGGCAAAGACTCCATATCTTATTCTAAGGCTCCTTACCTCATTCACTGAACATACTGCAAAACTATTATTGTGTGTCGTGATAATGAATGTATAGTATAACGTACAAAAAACATCTACTGCTTGCTTTTCATACAAGTGACTTGCATACAAACTTTTCACAATGGTTTTTCATACAATTGACTTTCAGGAGGTCTGGCCTTCATGGGATAATACATAGAATAAGAAGGGAGTAAACATGTGTGTTTTGTATTGTGTTTAAGAAATAAATCCTGCTTGGCCATACTTGGCAATTTATACAGGTAAAAACACATTACAAATAAATTGTAATAAGAGATTATAAAAAACAAGACCATAACTGGATCCTAGTTCAGAATGCAACTCTTGCTCTTCTGATGTACTCATTTTCCATTCACTGAGCACATACTAATTTCAAAAACAAAATATTGATTTTCCAAAGCACCAACAAGCTATACTTTATTATTTAACAAGTGAAAAGTGCAAAACCACCTCAATTCAAGTACCAGAAAATCCAGCATCTACTATGAACACTGTTTCTGCAAATCTAAGACTTTCACTGACCTTCATAAGCCTGGTGAACAAGGTTAAACAGTTGCTCAGCTTGTGTTTTGAGCTCTGGGTCTCTGTGCTTGTCTGGATGGTACAACATACATAGCCGGCGATAGGCAGCTTTCAACTCTTCCTGAGAGGCCTGTGAATAGGAACAAAATTAAATTAGAGCACAGACAGTGTTGTTTAAGCATTATCGTCAAAATCAGCCCTGAAATGGGAACCCATCTGCTACATTCCAGCACATTTAGTTATACTAAACAGAGTATAATGAAGTTATACTTTATTATTTAAATACAGCTTTTGGCATGGGTTAATAAAATTATCAGTTATGGAAATCAACATTAGCACCATTTTGATGTGACATGTTTTCCAAGCTATCATGACAGTACCAGCTTACATACATGGGTGGAAAAGCAGGACCCAGTAACAAAATACATTATCTTTGTGTGCATAGGTTATTTTAATTAGACCAAGCCAGTATGTTCCCATTTCCATTTTGTGTAGCATGGGATAGTTAAAGCCAACTCAGAAAAAAAGAGTATAAAATCTCAGGGTTTCACACCAGACCCCCCTCTTGCATTTTAATCCCAAAACATCAAACACAAATCAACTTTGTAAAAAAACCATTGACATTCCACATTCTACAAAAACAAAAGTTGGAGATTTAATCATAAAATTCTACAAACATCTCTCTCTGCTGTACACTGTAACAGTAACTTTCCCATAGAGCAAGAACACTAATCTCTATCTCAAATATGGAAGTCATATAATCCTCTCTTACAGATAGACAGACTATTTTGGGAGAAATTTGAAGGACAAATAAAATGAGAACATTCCACTAAATACATGAAGAAAAATTTGCTTCTTTGCTGCATCCATGCTGGATTGTTTAGATACAACCTGGCTCCAACTCCAGTGACATTTGGTGGAGACAGATTTTGGATTACTCTTTAGGAATCAGTGGAGTAACAAAACATTCCTTCCTCTCTGTAATCTCCCAAAACACTTCCTCACAGCAATCTTATTTTGGAGGCTGTGAACCCTACAGATCTCTGAAAAAGCTAATCCCTCAATTTCTCTTTCCTGCAGTAATCCTTACACTTCAATGTCTCTCTTGGACTTTTCAAGTCATTCATAGCTGGCATTAATTTAGCAACACTATACTTAAACAAATGTGAGACAGAACCTAGTATATACAACTCATGAAATTTCAGACAGCTAAATACTGACCAGTTCCAAAATTACGACTGCAAGAGTAATTATCTGGGTTACTTATACTCTGTAGCATGAGACAGGAGGTCAGCTTTCTGAACAGGGAAGGATTCAGAATGCAATTGCTGTAATAGCATCACAGGCATTAGCTGGGTTCCCTTTTAGTAACTGTGATCACCCTTCTACTAGAACAAAGGATCAAAGAGATCAGATGTTGAAGGGGTACAAAGATTAACATGTGAATAAGGGGTCACAGAGAAAAACAACTCATTTTTACAGTACAGTTTAAAGGCATTTATTTAACCAAATTCCATTTACATTTAATGCCTTTAAATGACTGGGGTTTGCAAAACTCTTTGCCTCAAAGGTCACACAGCATTTTGTACTTCAACCTAATCCCCTTTCTCAAAACAGAAGTGATCAAAAGAAAATAAAAGTCAGGTTCTACCTGACAACTGTGTTCATTATAATATGTAAAATGAGACTGAATCCATTTTTGTGAGCAGTTTAGAACTACTAATTTCTTCTGCAGATTCTTCTATTTCATATGAACGTTTCCAAGTCAGATAGCAGCAGAGTGATCTTCTTGACTTTCCTGGCTCAAAAAAGTAAATGTACCAAAAGAGCAGTGATTTTTCCTTCTGCTATCTCCTTATGCTCTCTTAGTAATTAAAATGAAACTAGATGAGAAAGGAATGGAATATCCAGTTCCATTATGACCTTCTTTAATCAAATTAATGATAAATGGCTTAATATGCTATTGATTAATAGAAATGAGCAGTTTCATTTTTCATAAATATCATGTTCAATAAAATGTTATATTGGGCCTTCCATCATAAGTGAATAGCTAAGGTCATTGGTTCAATATTTCATGAATGATAACTTCTCTGAAGCCACTACAGAAATACTGACAACATTTCAAATTATAATGAGATACGTAAGTCACTAATAATAACGTTTTAAATTACATTCTTATTAATAAAACTGAGCAAAATTAAAATGTACATTATCCCCCTATTTGTGGATTAAACAGATTCATTTAATGTCTCAATCATCCATTTACACTTTCATAGGCTCCTAATCTATTATGGATTAAATGTTTATATACTAGAAAATTGCTAGTGAATGGGTTTATTCTTCTCATCAGGACTGTGAAGTTCAGTGGCATCTATTATTTTCAGATTATGGTCTACACCATACTAAAATGAGTTTTCCTTATAGAAGTGCAAATTCATTTCACACCTTCACCATGCAGACTACAAGTGAAGTATGTGCTTTGATTTTAAAAAAGGTTTAATTAAAAATATTCTGTCTTTCCCTTTGGATAACACTCCAGTTTCATTTGGATGCACATTCTAACATAGGATTATTGCAATTATAGTGTGTGTACTGAGGAGCTGATAATTATACCATTAAGGCTTTGGTGGTCCCAAATGTTTATGTAGCTCCCTACTTCATATTCTTAACCTGTTAGTCCTGATGTGCTCATACAATGACATGCCAGGAACTGATCAGAGCTCTAAGGCCCTGCTTATGCTAAGCAAAAGGGCACTGCAAATAAATGCTGACTGGAACACTGAACTTGCAAAGTGTGGACAATACCTTCCAGTCACACTCAACCTTTTTTGTACCAGTTGTCCCTCGCATTGTAAACAAGATCTAGCACAGGTATCGCGGAACCAGAACAATATACCACAGTTTCTTGATTCATTTACAGGAAGCACTGAGCTACACGAATTCAGGTGAACTGGTCAGACAACATGGCTTCAAGTACCAAATGATACACAGCTCTCCCCTGTCCTTCACCGCGTACAACCACACCACTACCACCAAGATGGCCCAGTGCGTGGACAAGATCAGCTCATGGATGGAGAACAGCTGGCTGATGCTGAACCTGAGCAAAACAAGTGATGCTGGTGGACAGAGGAAAGCCCTTTGAAGTGCTTGCAGCCTTGATGTAGTCTCCTTTGGTTGAAGGTGCACATCCACAATTGGTCAATTTAGTCCATAGTCTAGGACAGCGGTTCTCAACCTTTTTTTCCCCGAGTACCACTCGGGGAAAAAAAGGTGGGGGGGACTTTCGGCAGCGGCGGGGTTTCGCGGCCGGGGGGGGGGGGGGGGGACTTTTGGCGGCGGCGGGGTTACATGGGGGAACAATGCCCTCCACCAAAACCCTGCCGCCGTTTGCCCCTTTTCGGCGGCAGGGTTTTGCGGGGGTGGGGACTTTCGGCGGAGGCGGGATTTCGTGGCAGCCGAGGGGGGCGGGGGGGAGGACTTTCGGCGGCGGATTCGGCGGCGCAGTACGGCTCGCATACCATCCAGCCTTCTTCGAAGTACCACTGGTGGTACGTGTACCATGGGTTGAGAACCACTGGTCTAGGAGAAATCTTGGATTCCTCACGGACACTACATTTTCATACAGAAAGCATTACTCACAGATGCTGCTATCATCTGATTGGTTAGGAGACTCCATCCCAGTCTAGCGAGCAATGACCTGGCCTTAGATGTTCATGCCTTTGTCACTTCTCGGCTGGACTACAGCAATGTGATATATCTGGGCAGGAAGCATTCAGCACTTAGGAAACTCCAATTAGTACAGAATGCTGCAGTGCATCTCCTCAGCAACACAAACTTCTATGAGCCCATCAAACCTGTCCGCTGTTCTCTACAGTGGCTTCTCACAGAATTTCATCTCAAATTCAAGGTTTTTGGTCCTTATCTGCAAGACACTCCATAGCCTGGGCCAGTGCTACTTAAGGCTCTGGGATGAAAAATGTGCTTGACAATTATGCTCCTCTGACATAATAGGTAAAACTCATTTGTACAGGACACAGGACTTTCTCAGAGGTCAATCTGAGACCGTGGCATTAACTGCCCCAGGAACCGAGGACCATCACAAATTCCACACCCAGGAACTAAGGACCACCACAAACCTGCACCATCTTAAATCTTTCTCTGAAGCATCTGATATTGGCCCTTCTCAGAGACAAATACTGGACTTCTTAGGTCTATTGGATAATCTGTTTCTCTCTGTCCCCTTATACTTTCACTGATCACCAAAATATCTGAGTGCCTCACAAACTGATTAAAGTGAACACAGGATGATCCCTCCATTTTTCTCCCCTTCCCTGAATCAGCTGACATTTTCCTTTATTTTTAAATTGTAGATTTGATGGGCTATTGAGGGAAGGCTTGCTTAAAACCATGGCATTCACATTTTGCTCTGAAGGTGGTATAGAGCATTTTATCTTGACAAAACGTATTTGCTTGTATATCCCTAATGACATCTGCACAACTCTGGGAATAACATCCTTCATGCATCACTGCAGACAAACACGTTAACAAGCACAAAGCTTGTTTTTGTAGGGCCTGTGACAGGTATGGCAATGTCCTGAAATATCCTAGACAAACCTTATTGAATTAAGTTTAAGTATCTTAGGAGCTCATATTACAAATGCTAATGTTTGTACGTTACTGAGGACTTGTGTGCAACCTGTCTAAGAGACACAACTAATGTAAACCTTGGGAAGTACTATGAGCTTCAGAAGGACTCTTTTAAACAGTGGCTAAAACAAGAATGAACTGCTAGTTAAATAGGATCCCCAGAAAATCTCTAGAAGGAGGGGTATGTAAATGAATCTTCTCTGATTATGCAAGAACACAGCTTTTGAAGCTTTGCAAAATGGGGACCTTTTATCTGCAGATCACCTGTTACATGAGAACAAATCAAAGACCCCAAAACCATATAAAGAAATAATGAACAGATTCATGCTTGTACTCATACAGAGCAAAAGATGTGATGACCTGTAACCATAGGAGAATCCCTGGGTGGGCTTTAAAGGACTATTCACCAACCAGAGCCCTTGTTGGAGTCAGGGGGTGATCTCTGGTAAGCTTAGTAGCATGCATGTAGGTTCTTTTGTTGATTTCAATATGTTTTCTCAGTAGAGCTTTTACTTTAAGAATAAACATGCTTGCTTAGAAAGAGGTGTAATAATTTAATGTAGTAATTACACTGTTTTCTGTCTCTGAGAAGAAAAGTAAAGCAAGGTTGCTTCAGCAGTCTGACACTGCTGAAGAATTCATAGCGTAGGATCTATGCAGCCTGGAAATACCCAGTCAGGAGGGAGAGAGATGTGTGTCTCCACCCAAGAGAGGCAACAGCTGGAGAGCTGGAAGTCTTAAGACTGGGTGCCCTTGCTGGATCAAAAAGAAGAAATACAGGTGCAATGATCAATACCCACTGTTTCTTTTCATTTTTCAGGGATTTTCCCCCACCAGATTCAACTAAATGTAAGGTTGGCCAAATTACATACATAAAAACTTGGCAAATTTCATAAGTAAAAATTAAGCTTTCATCTTGTACATCAAGAAAATTAGGGTCCTTAGAGCCAAACTTATATTGTACATAGCTTGCTTTATACAGAGTGGTTTTTTTCTGTTTGTTTTTCCATAAAAACAGAATACTAAAATAGTAAGAGAGAAGATAGATTACTTATTAAAGCTGCCACTCTTCTACCAACCTGGAAACTGCTGCCAAATACATAGAACAGGTTATTTGCAGTTTCATTATGAATGCATACCAGTACAAAAATTGTTCTTAATATTCAGAAACTGCCATTCCCACTAATTTAATTTTCACATCATCCTTTCTCACAGCCTCCCTCCAAAGCAAAAATCAACGGTGAAATTTGTAAGGGCCTGTAACAATTATTTAATTTTCTTTTTGCATTAAAATGTTCAGATTATTTCTCCATAAAGCACACTGACCACAAATTATCCTACATCAAAAGAGCTCTCAAACATTACAGGATGTATTTACAATATGTGCTAAAATATCTAGACACAATGGGATGAGTTACAAAAGATGTGGCAGCCTTAATTTAGAATGCTGCTTGATTTTGATTGGTTTATCTTACAGAGAAACTTTCAACTAGTTTAGAACTCAAAATGTGTCCTCTCAAAGTCTTCCAAGGGAAGCATAACTACTAAGTAAATCAGATTTGAGAAAAAAATAAATAGAAAAAGCGGTAACAATAAAAAAATAAGTGGGCATGAGTTATAAAACATCTAAACAAAATGAGCAGGGCATGGAAGGGAAAACCATTTTAAAAAACTTGCAGACAGGATGGGGAAAAAAAATCTTACGTTGCATCCCATTTCCCCTTCCCTTTTGGGTCTGTTTATAGTTCATAAAATGCTGATCCTACAAATGCACATGTGAGTAACTTAAGTGTTTGCCTCATTAGATCCTTACAGTGTAATTTCTTCAGGCAGAGACCTGTCTCAAATGCTTGTAGAGCAAAAAATATATTTGTGGGCACTACATAAATAATTTGTTTCCATTTTAATAATTTACAATGTTATCAGTAACATTAGGAAAGTTAATTTGCAATATACGATTATGTCAATATCTGTTTATCAGAACATTGACTTCTGCATAATTAGAAACACAGGGAGGGAAGAAGGCAAACCAATGTCTGCCAAAAAGAAAGAGGAAAATTGGTAAGGAATGAACTGTTATTTTCATCTTCTAGGAAAATAATCCAACTGTGGAGTGCTAGACCTGGCACACACCGACTGAGAAGCGATAAAGAAAGCACGTCCAATTTCACATTCTGAACTCCCAGGTCAGAAGGGGCTGGCAGTGCTGTGCATGATTTAAACAACTGCTATAAACAAAATTTTCTAATGACTGCAGTAAGACAATTCCTGCCTTCCATGTCATGTTTTTCTCTGAAATTCTCCTTCCCATCAGTTTATTTTTGAGTACAGAATATGGAGTTTTCAGTAAACATTACACAGCAAGAGGTTTCTAGGAAGCTTTCCACACTGCTAATGAAGTGTCAAAAGGGAGGCACTTCTGCTGATGCTTAATACTTTAACAGCATGTGCTCCAACAGCACATTTCAATGACAAAACATGACTAGGATTTGGGATGAGATATTCTTCTCAGTTGTACAACATAAAAGGTGGTAATTAAGATAATCCAATCAAACATGAGTTTGTCTTTTCTTCTAATTTTTTAGCAATCTTTCAACAAAACAACACTGCTGATTTCACCGACAGCTGTATACTTTGTTCTTTGGTTTCAAAAGCTAAATATGAATTTCTGTGATGTACAGCTTTTTATAGAACTAATTTAAAATTAATCTTGGGCACTTTGGTTTTTTTGCCAGTATAGCAAGTCAACCCAGATCCCATGCAGTGTGAACATGATCTCTTTTCTATGCACATACAGAGTGGCCCCCTTATAACTAAACGAACCAATAAACTCAAACAAGAAAGTTTCACGGGTGCAACTCTTAGTCCTTAAGAACTTAACTAATTATTCATTTATTTAAAAAAATATTTTCAAACTACTATAGAATCAGAAACTGTAATAAAACAGTGATGGTAATAAAATGTGATAGGATTTTAGTGGTTAAAGTAGAGGGAGTCAGGATTACTGGGTCTTATTTCCAGCTCTGGAAGTGAGTGATTCATTGTGTGACCTCTGGCAAGGGTAAAACTACTCACATTTGCATGAGTCAGTTCCCCCATCTCTAAAGTGAGGATAGTCTCTCCTTTAGAGGGCTGTTATGAGCCCCATAACAGTTTCCATAGAAATATCATTAATTGGCCTTTGTGGGTACTCCAAGGTCCAAGTCAACTTGAAGTGAAATTTAACTTTGAAATTATATTATTGTAACAGCAACAAGACCAGAATATGTATAACACAAAGCATGCAGTATCCGTTCCAACTCTGCTTGTTCTTGCTGATCCAGTATCTAAGAAGAGAAACCAAGTTTGATGTTTTAATTTTGCTGGGAGTACGAAAACATGGTAGGAGTATTAGTTCCTACAAGCTATTACAGCTTTTCCAGAAACAGCTGCCTAACACAGAATGATACAGTTGAGATTCACCATATTTGTAGTTTACATACAAATTGGATAGTTAACAAATTAGATGAAATACATTTATATAATTCCTAAAAAAATGCATGTTGTAGAAAAAAACAACAACCTTGACCTGTAATCAACAACAACATGCAGCTCATAATACATAGCATATTGCTGGGCAAGACTTAAAACATTTGTTTCCTTATTAGTTTTATTTTAATTGATTTCTTTATTTGGTATTTAGTATTCAATATAATCTTACAATGCTGTAGACACATACTGTCTAAGACACATACGGTTTCATTTTGTTGCTCAGAGAGTGGCCTCGTGGCACCTGGTGCCATAATATCTCTAAGATCCTGACTTTCCTTTTACAATAAAGCTCCTCCAAGAGCCCTGTCTTTTGGGCATTGCACACAGCATTACTTAGGTTTGCAGGTATAGCTAAAATTCATAAGAGTGAGTTTACCAGATATATACTGGCAAGCTAACCTGGTATTCCACTGGGTCAAGCACAGAATTAGGTGCACCAGAACCCAGTTCAGTCTATTTTTTCCATCAGAGGAAAAGAAAATGATTATTAATCCAGACAGCACGTGGCTTCCGCTCGCCTCCCCATAAATCAGACACGAGGTCCCTCTAGCTTAGTCTCGGATAGGGGCCAGCAACAGCTACTTCATGGTGCTCATGGCCCTACAGTAGGCAGCAAGAGAGTGGCCTGTCCAGGACGAGGGAGTCTGCGCCACAGATAACTTGGAAGAAAATGGACTGAAAACTGGCTAACTGGTCTCAAAATATAACTGTAAATGGGGAATCGTCACTGAGCAGGTCTGTTTCCAGTAAGGTCTCACAAGGATCAGTTATTTGCCCTACCCTATGTAACACCTTTTGCAATAATCTGGAAGACAACATAAAACCATCACTGACGAAGTTTGCAGATGACAAAAAAATTGGGGGAAGATACTTGCCCAGTTTTACAACAGGCTATATAAAAAAGCACTAGCAAAATGAGTACAAACTAAAATTTCATACAATTATTTGTTTATATTGCTTTATACAATGAAATGTAAGCACAGTATTTATAGTGCAATCTAATTATTTTATAAATATATGGTAAAAATGATAAAGTAAGCAATTTTTCAATAGTTTGCCGTGACACTTTTGTATTTTTATGTCTGCTTTTGTAAGCAAGAAGTTTTTGTAAGCAAGTAGTTTTTAATTGAGATGAAACTTGGAATACACAAAACAAATCAGATTCCTGAAAGGGGTATAGTAGTCTGGAAAGGTTGAGAACAACTTATTTATCTTAACAAAGAGAAGGTTCAGGAGTGATTTGATTAGTCTGTAAATCCCTACATGGGAACAAATATTTGATAATGGGTTCTTCAATCTAGCAGCAAAGGTTACAACATGATCCAAGGCCTGGAAGTTGAAGCTAGACAAATTCAGACTAGAAACAACATGGAGGGAATTAACCAATGTAACAGTTTACCAAGTCTTGGTGGATTCTCCATCAATGGCAATGTTTAAATCAGGATTGGATTTTTTTCCTAAATTATCTGCTCTAGGCATTACAAGGGGGGTGGGGGTTCCTCTGGCCTATGTTAGAGAGGAGGTCAGACTAGATGGTCCCTGCCAGCCCTGGGATTCTCATCCTGGCTGGGAGCCATTGGCCAGGGAGCGAGCAGGGAGTCCTAGGCACTTGACCCGAACGGTGTGGCAGTAAGGGGCGGGTCTCAGACCCCGCCCCCTGCTCCTCCTCTCCCTCTCCCTCACCCCCACGAGTTGAGACCCCTGAGGGGAACGCCCCTGGGGAATGGGTATCGCAGGGGGGCGGGTACAGACTCCACCGCCCCGCAGGGGACCCGACAAGAAAGGTGGGGGTCCGGTCGAGCACCGGGATCATGGCCCCCTCCCGCGGTCTCTCCCCCAGCCCGGCGCCCTCTCCCAGTGCCGCTTCGCTCCGCCCCGACCTGTCCCGGCACACTCCACCGCCCTCACCTCCCGCCGCACGTTCAGCAGCGAGTAATAATCCTCGTTGTCCGGCGCCTCCTCCCCCAAGGCCGCCGCCATCTTGCCGACCTCTCACCCCGCGCCGGGGCGGGAGGGAAACAGAAGAGACTGAGCTGGGCAGACGGCAGAGGAGGTCATGCTACCCCCACAGCGCCCCTGGCGGAGCGGCGGGCCATCGGGTGGCGCTGAGATACACATGAGCGGCGAGGAGCCCTGCCAGCTGGGGGAAAGATCACGTGGTGCCAGAGATGACGAACACAGTGCGCACGAGAAGCGCCGGTTTAGCACGAGAAAGAACGGCCGCGCACACGTCACTTTCTAGTGCGCATGCGCCCTATTACTAAATTCTTGCGAGTGCTCGCCTTTGGGTAGATGGGTGGGAAGATAGGGAGGAGAACGGGAGGGGCCCAGGCGCTTGCTCGGTCTGGTCTGTCCCCGCCAGTGATGGGATCTGGCCGACGAGGGCTCTGCAGGGCCTCTGCTGTGGGCTCGCTCTGTGCCCCGCCCCTTTGGGTCCCCCGGCCCCTGGTTCCCCCGTCAGCTCTCGGCAAGGCTGGGCCCTGTAGGCATCTCGCCCGCCGTTCGTTCCCCTCCCCCGCCCAGGCCTTGCTGTTAGGCGGGAGTGGCGGGTTAGGTAGTAGCAGGGCGCGAAACCGGAGAGAAAGCAGGTGCTCATCTCTCCGCGCAAGCTAGGCGAGGCAGCGCAGCCTCCGCTGCAGTACCGCAAAGGAAAGCAATGTAGCGGGGAAAGGCCGTTCCTTTCCTAAAGCGCTGCCCATCTCAGACGAGACCGCACAAGTAGATACCGCGGGGAGCGGGGAGAAGCACAAGGTAACAGTGGTGATTAGTGCCATGAGGAGCGGTCATAGCACACCTGCTGGCTAGAAGTTACATTGGTTCTCCCTGGGAAGCCACTGCGTCTCCAATTCCAGTATATGAATAAGACTGAGCCTGACATCAGCTAGGACACCTTCCCTTTCTCTTGTGCTGTGCTGTGTGTGGTTTGCTGCTGGCTTCCACCTCAAAGGTGGCTGCAGTACAATGATGGTGGAAGTGGTTTTCCTGTACATGAGATTTGCAAAACACCTTGGGGACCTTGAAGTCAATGTAGATTCAATTACTTCATGATTAAAAACTTTTATTGTAAAACTAGACTTTTTGCTTTTAGTGCCAGTGATCCTTCTTGAGGGGTGGGGCACTGCAATATTCAGCAGGTCCTTGGACCTCGGATAGTTGAGACTACCCTCCTGGTTTCCTCTTCTTGTTTTCATCTCCTCTCTCTTTCACCATATGGCATATCCTCAATGGGAAGGAAAGGCATCTGTTTTCCCTGCACCACAACTCATTCACAAACTCAGCTATGTACATTGAGAGGTAAATGGAGATTCCCTGACACTCCTTGCTCCCTTCAGCTTGCAGCAGGGAGGTGGCCTCTCCTCTCCTCTCCAGATCTCAGCATGATAATTCATTCCAGGATTGGATAACTGGTCTCTGTCTTGCTCTCCTTCAAATGAAAGTCCTTCCTGCCTGATTTCTCATTATTGACATGTATTTTATAAAAACCTTATCATTATTTTGTAGCCTACATGCTGAGGCAGCATCCGTTTTATTTCCTCATTGAATTGCTTCGGGTAGGTTTATATACCTACCCTTCTATATTTGGAAGGGTAATTTTCATGTAAATGTCTTCCTTGCATTTTTATTGTAAAATCTAATTAATTTAAATTGGGTGCTCCTTCTTTGGAACATTATTAAAAATGCATATGTTATATAATTTAAACTATGTAAATGTTTGGAAAATTACACAATTGCAAAAGGGAATTGGGAAAGACTGGTTAAGAAATTTGGAACTATGTAGTCATCTGGTTATATTTCTCTCTTATTTCGCTATAGTGTTATTTCTGAGCAACCTTCAGCAAATATCCATTACTGTTCCCCCTTCTGAACTAGACCTGCTGGAAAACTTTAGCCTCTTCCTTGCAGGTTTGGGAAATCTATTTCTTTTCACTGCTAGTCTTTCTTAAGACAAAGTGTGGGAAGTCATCTTTGCCCTTCTGGAAGCAGTTTTTGAGTCTGCTTATGTGATGTCCAAGGTAGATTATAATTCCTTTTAGGACTTTGGAACAACAACGGTAAGGACAAAAACTCAAACATTCATGCATTTCATGGTTGGACAGAATAATTTGGGTGTATATAATCAGTTAGATGTAGAACCAGGATCAAAGTTTATAAAAAAGATGCTAGTGCTTTTTATTAGAGACATGGTCCTGATCAGTAGCACACCTAAAACCTAGTTCTAAATTCTAACCCTGCTTTTCATACTGATTCCTCTGACCTTTAGCAAGTCATTTTACTACTCTAAGTACAGAATGGGGATAATGATACTTATCCAGCTCACAGTAGTATTGTGAGGTGTAATTAGCTAATGTCTGTAAAGTGTCTGGAAAATGAGAAGTGCAAGATCTTATATACATACTGAGTCTTAATATATTAATTAACCCAAGGCTCTTGCTGATTGGGGACACAGAAGCATGCAGTTGTGTTCTGCCTTTAGAAATCTAAAGTTTACTATGACTTACTGCTCTCCTTTCATGCTGCTTCTTCCTGGACATAAGTGCAGTTAGCCCTGTTGTACCTGGAGCATCCTTGTAACCCCTGCAGATTTTTAGAAGGGGGTTCTCTGAAGAAGTAGTACAGAAGTATAGTAAATGCTTAGCCCACTGTTATGCTGACTCCAGCTTGAAAATGCTTTATGCTCCATCTCTGCTCTCCCTTGTCCATGTCACTTGCCAGATAGTATCAGAACTGACTCGGGGACTCATTAAGAAGCAGCATGATGAGAGGATGGCAAAATGTTTCAATGAACCTCGGATTTTGCTTGAATAAGGGCACCACTCAAGCAATTTCCAGACAGGATAAATATTACCGGAGCATCAGTCCTGCCTTTATCCTTCATAAGTTGTTTTATACTGGAGCAGTTTGGAATGTGAGTGTGATAAATGGAAGGCAGTCATAAATCTAGTCCAGGGCTGAGATGTGTTTATTATACACTTCCATCTTGAGGAGATGAACTATTTGTTTCTCTCCTCTGAAGAAGCCAATTATATGATGGGAGAAATAATGGAAATACAATTTTGTAACATACACAGAAAAACCCGCACAGCAGAACATCTGACAAACCTTGGCTTCATATTTCAGTTCCTTGTGCTACAGATTTGCTGTCTTCTTCCTACTAAGTGAGGTATAGTCAGAAAGCAGATTAAATGACAGCAGTAGAAGCAAAGTCTGAAATCTATTATCACATTCTCTTATCTTTAAACAGAAGTTACAAGAAAATTTATTCTTACTGTTCACATTCAAAATGACCCAGACCATTTGCTCTGATAGGATAGAAGCTGTTTGGGTATTAAGAAGACTGCCCCTGTGTTTAACAACTTTACAGCCCTGCCATGCTGTACTCAGAGTTTATCTTGGAGGTCATTTGTTTCCCTTTGAATGATAGTGACATTATTGGAAGAGGCAGCTGAGCAATCTGTCCATGCTCTTCTGTGTCACTGCTGAATCTAAGCCCTTCTCTCTAATTCATAAAGAGAAATTACCTATAATCTTTTTATTATTCTCTTGTCATTGAGTCAAGACAGGGATTTAGTGCTATTTTTATCAGTTTCTGACTGCTCTTCCTTCTTCTGCACACTTGGATAGCAGGCTGATTCAGTGAGACAGGGCAGAAAACTTTGCTGAATATGGTCATTTTAAAACCATCTGCACAAGGGAATCTCTAAGCTTCCAGGAAATCTGCGCCATCAGTATCTCATTCTCCACTCCATCTGGCTCCCTCTTGCTTACTGACATAAAAACAAACAGACTATGGGATGGCTACAAAAACTTTTTTAAGATTTATTCAAAATCATTAGCTTCAAATATGGATGATGGTCAAAACGCCCAATGCCAGTCTACTACTATTACATGTATCTCTAACTTAAGGGTGCAGGTGCATTTAAATCATTCTGTATTCTCCCATTTGGAGCAGTAAGATGTGCCCACCTGTAACAGTGGGTGCTCAGATACTATGTTGAGGAATGTGGTATGAAAACCTAGAAAGAAAGAGAGAGGTTGGGATTTCATTATACTTGAGAACCAAATATGCCCATGCAGAGGAATCCACCTTTCTCCCTACTGGATCAGGGAGGAAGTCCCAGCGTTGGTTTTACTCAATTGCTTATTTTGTCCCTCCGTAAAATATGCAACAAGACACAAAATAACACAACTGCTAAGGTAGTTTTAAAATATGCATTTTGCTGAGACAACTCCTTCACTCAGTCATTTTTTGATATGGTATTTTGCTTTTAAAAAGTGTTTGAACTCCTTGCACTTACCCCTTCTGGTCATTTCTCAGTCAAGCTAATTGTTTTCTGTTGTCATTGTCTAAAAGCAACCAAAATGCCAGGAGCAGGTGGAAAAACATGCAGATAGCGGATATGACATCTGCAGCAAAACAGAGCAAAGTGAAAAGCAGGAGGAATGAAAGCCAATAGAGCATAACTCATTTAGGCACTCTGTCCACAGCTCTCAGAAATCAGTTTTTAGATGAGAGAAGAAAAGGAGGAAGAGTTGTCCCATGCATTATTTTTGTGTTATAGGTGGCCTGAGGACATTTTCTGCCTATCTTTAGCTCCCTAGACACAGAATATGTTAGAAAATGAAAGTTTAGAATGGAAAGGAGCAAAACTATCTACCCCTGCCTCTGTCCCATATGGCACTCACATACTATGGTGTGGGGAACTGTATACATAGCTAGATAGCAGCACCAAAAGGCTTTTTGATACATGCAAGATACAGTGTCAGTTAGTCAACGTTACTCCTGGGACAGTTGACTGCATATATTGATGAGAGGACAATTGTTTCTCCAGTAGGTTAACTATATTATGAGTCTGAAAGGACTTTTTAAAGCAGAAGTAAACTCTACTTCACAAACAGCTACTGCTGATGTGTGATTTACAAATATTACTTGAGAGATCTTGATGTACTGATGAAATAATAATATTAGTCAAAGTCTTTGATCTGTACAGAATACCAAGGTGAAGAAAAGATTAGATCTGCAGTGTAAGGACAGTGTGAGATCTACAGCAACAGAAAAGTTAGGAATGGGTGAGTTGTTTGAGGGCCAGATCCTGTTCTTAATTGCACCAGGGTAAATCCAGAGTAATTCTATTCAAATCAACAGTTACACTGGATTTAGGAAGTTGAGAGCAGAAATCTGCATGCACAGTGTTTGGTCTCCAAAACAGCAAACTGACCAGGTGGCAAATTAGCCACCAGAGGGCAACCCATACAGTCCCATCAAAATATTGAACTGGACAGAAAAATTAATCTCACAATGTATAGGGACCTATGAAATTCAAACAGTGACTCCCTGGGCTGTACACCAAATTATGACTGGTTATAAAACTTTATTACAGGCAAATTTTGTCCTCTGCATGTGTTGCTTTGACAAGAATACCATAAATGTAGTAAAATGGAGATCTTCCCTTTAGGCTGGATAGTGCCCTATGACTAATCCCTTGGTTTATGTGTGTTATGTTAGAATGAGGGCTCCACCCTGTAAGATAGACAGTTACTAAAAGAAAACTTAATAAAAGTATGATTTTACGTGATGATGAAGCCATGGCTTCCTACCCCAAAGTTCAGCCTCTTTGTTTTGGACTTTATCATCATGGAACCTTTACTTGAAAACAATTAAAAGGAATATTCAGGTCTTAAATCAACTCTTCTGGTACCAATGCAGTTGATAAAGGAATATTAGAAATACAAGCATCTCTGAAATCGAATAAGTTCCTCAGCTCAGAGCAAGCTTTCCATAAAGGCACATTTTCAGGGAAATCCAGTAAGAATTATTTCATTTTCCCTCAGTACCGAGGAGTCATCCAACTATTTGGCAGTACCCTTCTCCTGACTCAAGCACACCTACTAGATTCATTTTTTCCATATGACTTTAGAGTGACTTGGTCTGTGCTATACCACAGAAAGAGTGACCAAGGTTGTGAGGTTTTGAATTGCCAGGCAGCGCCCCATTTCCCAGAGGGCAGTGTTCAGTAGTGATAGTAATGGTCATGCTTTTCTTCTAACATGGGTGGGGAATCACATGTTCCTTAGGGATGTTAGTGACAAAAAGTTACAGTCTCAGATATTTCCAGTGTGTGGCTAAAAGACACTAAAATTACACACCTGAACCTTTCCACTACAGGAAATTGTTTTTCATGCAACAGATTGACAGATAACTCATGGGAAATTTTGAAGTCCATCCCATCTTGTGTCAGATCTATTTACACTTTCCCCTCATTCTTTATATGCATGAACACAGGATCCTGATGGCTTAAAGGGTGAATTCAGGAGCTTTCTAAATAAATTAATACAAAAAGCTGTTCAAGGTCCTAAATTATTAACAGGAAAAATGACTAGACTTGCAAAATACAAATTAATACATTTTAAAACAATATTTGATTGTTTCCTTTCTGCTGACTTCCCAAGTCCTTAGTTCAGGGTACAGTGTTTCTCTTGCCTCAGACTTGCTGACTCCTTAAGCTGCATAAGGAAAGCAGCTCCCTGCTCTGTGAGATGTGTTAGTGATGCCATTGGCTGTAACAAGTGAGACAGAGCCCTGGAATCAAGTCCTGGCTGAAAAGATCCTTACTCTTGTCAATCATAGCATAGCCCTCACATTGCCTCTCTCAAGCCTTCCTAGTTTAGGAGAGTGCTTTCTTATTCCATATTATAAATAACCTTACTTGTTTTTCTGCTGCAGCTTAGACAGTTTTCTAAAGGTCATGGGACATAAGTGTCTTCAGTACTTTCACACTTCAGATTCTTTCTACCTGGTACATGCCAGTATGTTTCAATGGATTAGGCATGGTACATTTATAAAGAACTGATATCATTATCGTTATTTACGTAGAGCAGTTTATCTCAACCTATTTACCATTGTGGACTGCATATACTGTTCTCTCTGTGTTATGTAGGCTGCATCCACACAATATATATACTACCTGTATGGCCCTGATGATATCATATGGGCCGCAGCTGTGTGCTGATTGAGAACCACTGATCTAGAGCCATACATTGCGATGGCATTTTTCACCACATAGAAGGAGACATGTTCCCTGCCCCAAAGAGATTAAATTCTAAATACGGTAAATCATCATAAGACATGATCCAGAAGAGCCAATCAAGAGAAGGAAGAGAGGATAACTGATTAAAAGAATGGGGGGAGGACTGTTTGAAGTGGTTGATTTTATGGAGAGTTCTGAAGAAGGAGAGTGTTTGATGGATGAGAACGGAGAGGGTTTTCTGGGTGAAGTGAGCTACATGATAGAACCAAGTGAGAACGAAAAAGGTGATAAGGGGATCCCTCCTGTTTAGAGAGGCATCACATGGGGCCAGTCCTGTCACAGAAAAGGAACTTCTGCAGTCAGCCTCGTTCTCAAAGTCCTTGGCATCTAAGCCCAAGGGAAAGGGACCAACTTGAGAGCAGGCACAATGCCATCCTGCTACATAGTCATGAATAAAAGCATGTTGGGGACCATGAATGTGCATCAAGTTCTTTTAGCTGACAGCAAGATTCCCAGCTGGGAACGCTGATGGAGAGGTGGGGTAAGGTGTTCTGAGACACTAGGGTTCTGCACCCATGCCTGGAAAATCCATAATTTGGCTCACTTTTTTTTTAAGTGGAGAAAAGCATTCATGTATGTGCCAGTCTGTGGCCTTAGTGACCTGACTTACTATGCAGAGAGGCCTCCCAACAGAGTCTATCCACTTTCTGCTGCTGTGGAGTCAAAGATAACAAACATGTTTTTGCTTTTCTCCAGCCAACTTTCATCTGAACAAGCGAACAGTTGTGAGAAACCATTTGCCCTGGTTTTATATATGTGGTAGGAGTATGTGATCTGGAGTTTGCAAAGAGGCCTTGTTTAGCAGATTTTCTCAGCAACTAGACACCCCACTCTTCATTGGAAAATTGCCCCTTCAAAAGTGTCTTGGCTAATATTAACTTCAGTTCCATTTCAATTCAATGGAGGGAAAAACTAGAAGATCCATAAATCCTGCTGAGCTTGTCAAAACTGTCAGATTACCACCTGGTAAAGCTCCTAGCTCCTAATATTACAGATATCAACCAGTGAGGAAGTGTATGTGGATAGGGCTTTCAGGGGAGAGTGCCAGGGTTAGAAACATTGTCACACTGTTAATGTAGTGTTATCTAGCAATTCTTTGGCTTTAATGAAGGATGAAGCTTTGATCAGAGTTATTTCTTTAAAAAAAAAAACCCCAAAGATCTTGAGTTATATGATACACTGTCCTATCACCAAGATTAATGCAGAGTGCCAAATTTTAGTAAACCTCTTCTTTGGTCCCATTTGCTGGTATGGAGACATGTCTTGTCACATATAAACGATGCTATTTCCTGTTGCTATTATCCTGAAATGTGTACTGTGAATCTACGGAGCAGTGACAGTCTTCTGTCACTGGCTTTATGGGAAAAGAATGGTTATTGAATCTCTTCCCCTAAAATAGTCTCATTTTTTCCCCAAAAATTTTCCGGACCCTTGGGAATCTTTCACATTATTTCTTTGAGCAAATTGATTTATCATTTTCACTTTGTAGGCCTGTATTTTTTTTTAATTTGGTTCATCTGTGATATGAAATTATAAGTAAAGTCTCTTTTTCTGGAGCACTGCTATTGCTTCTGTCTCATACGGAAATAAAGTATGATTTTAAAATTCAGGACTTTAAAAAAAAAGCAAAGATATTTGCATGTCACATGTTGTAATTTCTTTGTGCAAGACACAGGCCCTGATTACTCCCTCCTTCCAGGCAGACCTTAGAGGATGTGGACAGTATTTTCAGTTGAATGCTGGTTCATATTGGGTTAGTGCCTGGAATCAACATAGTGGAGGCAGATCAGAGAATTTCAACTGAATGCCACTGTAGCAGAGGACACAACTAGCAAAAACCAGCAGTCCAGGGGTGGGTTGTCTTCAAACTTGAAAAAGCAAATAAAGTACAATATTTTTGCCACTGCTTGTGTTCCTCTGTGTTGCAGAGGGAAGATTATAGGAGCTTTTCATTATAGTGATGAAACAACATGAATTCATATGTGACCGGTAGGATGCCAAAGCCAGAGATGACAGCACTCCTGAAGGAATGAGGCAGTAAGGAAGATAAAAGTTACAGCTAACTGACTCAGAGACTTTCAGGTGAAAAGGGAACAATATGATTATCTAGTCTGACCTCCTGTGTAATGTAGGCCACAGAACCTCACCCACCCACTCCTGTGATAGACTCCTAACCTATGACTAAGTTATTGAAGTCCTCAAATCATGTTTTAAAGACTTCAAGGTACAGAGAATCCACCAGCAAGTGAGCCGTGCCCCATGCTGCAGAGGAAGGCAAAAAAACCACTAGGGACTCTGCCAATCTGCCCAGGGAGGAGAATTCCTTTCCAACCCCAAATATGGTGATCAGATAAACCCTGAGCATGTGGCAAGACTCACCAGTCAGACACCTGGGAAAAAATTATCTGTAGTAACTCAGAACCCACCCCAGCTACCATCCTATCACAGGGGGGATTCTCCTGTCCCCATCCCTCTGGCCAGGCACTGTAGTCACCTTCCCTCCTCAAGCAGATGGGGCATAGCTCAATCCACAGATCACTGTAGCTATTCCTTTCTCATTTCTCTGCAGCTCTTCAGGTGAGATGCCACCACTTAAATTATGAAGAATGAGTTCTTCATTCAGAAAACACCCTCTTCAGTTCAATACTAGGTCATGTTGGTGCCCCTCACTCCTGATCTGCAGCCCTCCTTATTATTTCAGTCATTGGATCCGCAAATAGCTCTACCAAAGCACTCTTATGCTGAACTTGCAGAATGGCTGTTATTCTGATCATATACTCACACTACAACACCTTTTAATTCCAGCCTTGGCCCTTTCCTCAGTAGACTGGCAGTCATGACATATTGCCTAGTGACATTTTGTAATGGGAACAAAAAGGCAACCAGGGGATGAGGCCACCAAACTTATTTCACTTGTAGCCAATGGAAGTCTCCAGAAGTTAAAGGTTAATGCACTGCTTCACTGTGCCATCATCAGACTTAGTAATATGTATCTGCACACAGTATAAAATGTTAGAACAGGCCTGAAAACGGCAGTAAAAAAATTACTTTTTATGTCTCTGGCACTTTATTTATTTAAAACAACATTTTATGTAAACACTTTTCAGATGCCTGATGGAATAATTTCTTATTTCTCTGATAATTTTCTCATTCTGAGAAATTATCTTTATAACTGAGGCATGATGTTCTGTGTAGGGACTAGGAAATAAGCAGATTTAATCACTCCTTCAGAGGACCATCTAGTGGAAAGGCCTTCATAATATGCATCCAGTGGCAGCAGAAATAGCTAGGGCAACTGACAGGAAGCAAGAAAATCCTTATTAGTTATGTAGTCCTTGGAATATTTTCATGCTTGTTTATGGAGGAATAATTTTCATCCCACAAAAGTCGAAAGCAAAAGTTCTTGAAAATATTTCAGATGTATAGTTATCTGCTTGCTGTCACCCTATGTCTCATCTCTTCTCGGCAGCAGGTGTGCAAGATGAAGGGGCATTTCTGTGGTAAGCAAAAAGTATGGGGAACAAGAGAGGCAGAATGAGGGGTGAAAAGCTCGGCATGTGTTAATAAGAAGGGTCTAGTCTACTAGTAAAATTCTTTGCAAACCAGAGAACCTGTGAGGGACTTATAATTCAACTGCTAATACCAGCTGTAACTTTTCTTTTTCTTTGTGAAACTGTTTTCAGCCATTGTATGGCCTGTCACCTGGTGCAGTGCATGCAGAGATACAAGCTCTTCAGATTTCGCTTTCTAGCATCAATTCTTTCCTAGAAATAGATTGCTAGTGCAGTTTTGAATATGTCAGAGGTAGTTTCTTCAGCTTTGGTGTTACCAGCAAGTCTGAAAAATCCCATAGCTCAATATGCACACAAGGTATCTGGGAAGGGAATTGTTGGCCTTTTGGTGACCTCTGGTACCTAAGACTTTGCTGATTTAGTAGTTGCCCTCTAAAGTGCAATTTGTGCTGCAGTGAGGTGTAAGCTAATAAACACATCAAGTGTCTTGAACATTTCAGCTGAATAGATTGACAGCCCATCACCAGGTCATAAAATGCATACTGGAATACACACTCAGATCCAGCTCTCTACATCAATACACTGCGTTTAGCTGTGAGAAGCCTTTTTCGGAGTCTATATAATTTATCATAAAACCAGCCTCATATTCTGTTTTGGAAGCGAGAAACATATATTAATTGCTACAGAGATCTTATGTTCCACTTATAGCTGGTAGGATTTTAGGATGTAGTAATGGTTGAAAACTGGGCATTTGTGTTTACTTCCACACCCTCCATGTAACATTCACAATGTGTCAAATGTATTCCTCCAGGGATTTACTGGCTTATCCCATGCTGCGGCAAAAATTGCCCCACTCTGATTAGAAAAACTTTTATTCCATAGGAGTATTCCACAGTGTATTTTGTTTCCACTTGATAAATTATGAACACATTTTTGGCAGGAAAAATAACTGCTCCATACAGTAGGTCCTGTAATTCTTGTTATGTTTAAGGCATTTTGTGATACACGAGAGATAATTAATGTGCACCATTTTAGTGAAAAATATACTTTGATCTAGGTCACGTGAAAATTGTAACTATTCAGAGTTTAAAATACTATTATTTAAAATGTGTTTTCTTCTCAAAATGGTTTATGAAATTATCATAATTTGAATAGTCAGAATATATTATGCGTTGGTTCAGTTTCACATTTGGTAACAGCAGAGCTGAGATTGCAATTGCAGTTAAAATAAAAAGTGAGTGACACACAGATTTTATTATATACATATCCTTAATTTGGGATCTTGATAACTTTGCTAGTTCACATCAGGCTGAAATGCAGAATATAAACTGGTAGCCATGATGTATTTTTTCAGTTATAAAGTCCAGTGTAAGTTCATTAAATCATTTGTGATTTTTAGAGCATTTTAAACTAAATCAAACAAATTGTAAATCTCATAAAAATGAGCCACCAATAGTACTGGCTAGACACAGAGAGGTATAGATTTCCCACAGCATTTTGCCAATTTACCTCAGTCCTGACCTCTAGCAACTCCCCTCCCCTAGGCCGACTATTCCAGTTCATGCTCTACCAGGACATATCAGTCTTGACCTGCAGGACCTCTACTCTTTCAGTTCTAGAACAATGTGTAGTATCTAGAAAAAGAGGAGGAGTTTTTTTTCAGTATCTGGTATAATTTTGCCAATTAGCTCCATATAGTTTCAAGAAATTTTAGTAATCTTGTCGCAGGAAATGGAATTTAAGGAAAATGCTTGGTGCTGTTCTGTCAGTCAGCCACTGGCCACTAGCCATGTTCATCAATGGCTCTGCCAGCTCCAGCACCAAGGCATGTGCTGTCAAGTCAGCAGTGTTTGGAATACTCAAATATAGCTATATCTGGCTTCTGTATAAATCACTTATTCTGGCTTCTTTGAGCTTTTTGTGTTGCTGACTCCTTACCGTTTCTTCTGTTCTCCAGCTAGCAGTACTGTACATGACCCTTTGCACAGACAGTTGCATTTCAGTAGCCCGCTTTTTCTCAAGACTCTCAGTTTTCAGTTCTTGCTGTTTGAGAGGAAGCATTAAGGAAATTTGTACATTATTTTCACTGACTGTTGTGCTACCACTTAAGTTCCTTGAGTTAGCAAGAGAACACAGCACTGAGCAGCACTCTTTTGTCGAGCACTTAGGTGACACGATCTGATTGACAGAAACTAGAAAAGGAAAAAGCTTTCATGCTTGTCTAAAAGCTAGTTGCCTTTAGTTCAATGTTTTGTAGCTCCATGTTATCATTTGTTGGGAATTATCTTGCTCAGACATAGGTGGAACTGTTCAAAGTGCTTGACGTTAGGCTCATACGTAGCCCATTTGTCTCACAAGCATACAATAAAGAAATGTGAATGACTCATTTGTATACTCTGATCTTAATGTTCAGCCTGATTCCTCTCATCTTCCATAAATGATTTGTCAGACAGTCATAGTTTTAAGACATTGCGTCTGCAAATTTCATCCTCAATCACAAATACAAGATGATTGCTGCCAAGATGTATGAGGAGCAGTTAGTCTTTCTCCAACTTGGAAATATTTGGTGTGACATAAAATGTTCCAAGGAGATGTGGGTTCAGGAGCTTTATAGCTGAATAAGGTGACATTTTATTAAATAACTTATCCCTAATGTAGTCATCATCTCATTATTACTACAAAGGCAGTCTGGAAGTATTTCCTGCAGGAAGTTGTAGACATCGTTCATTAGCATTAAGGAGTCCCTCAAAGCAGTCTTTCACATCAGTATTTGAGGTGTTGGCTCCAAGTGCCCACTCTTGACAAACTTGCTATGAACCATATAAGCATCTTTAATGAAGATAAAATAGGAATATTGCCACTGAACATTATAATTTGAAAATGTGAATCTGTGGAGATCATTTTTAATATATTAATACTTGTCCCATAATCTGTTTCCTGTCATACAATTTCTAAAAGTAAAATAAATTACATTTCTTTCATAAACTGGCAGCTGGTTAGCTGAAGTGAAGAATTTTTTGTTTTTATTTTTTTTTAAAAGAGAGCCAGACAGATACATTGCCACTTTCTCATAATGGATAGTGGAAACTGGCCCTCCTGCACCATTGTACAGACTCCAGGGGTTTGATGAGCAATTGATTAATAATCATTTGGTAAACGTGGGCTTTTGCAGTCAGTGAACAAGCAAGAAAAAAGGTAGAACTCCACAGAATTAGAAACCACACATTTTTCTCCAAATGCCATTGCACCAATTACTCCTGCCAACGGAAGAACAGCATCTTCAGCATTTCTTAGTCATTGTTCCCTGTGTAGATCTTATTTTTAATGGGAATGCCTACATGACCACTAGGGATGAAATAAGAAAAATCCTGTCATTGGTTGAGATATAATGGCCCTAAGAATCTAGTTTAGTACACACAAGGTTCTTGTGTTCTATACTTTCCCAATGAAGTGCACACTTTGGGATTAATTAAATTCCTTTCTATCTGCATGCCACTGTAACCTTTCTTTTATGCATTTTAAGGGTTGCACAATGTAAAAAGTCAAATCTATTATCTGCATGACTCCAAGGGAAAGAGCTGAGATAAAATTATGCATGTCCTTTAAATGAACAAGGCAGAAAACATTTAGTGTTGCATATTCATTTAGCACAAAATGCAGTTCTAGAAGAGTCAGGTTAACAATCAGGAGCAAGCCAGATAGGGCTAACCAACTGTTCCAGTGCACACCAAGGAGGTGGTGTCCTGTTCTGTAAACCTTATTCTAGCCCAGTCTGAACTTTGTACAGGTTAAGAAGTGTAGTGATCTCACAGCCTGCAATTTCTGTCATCGTGCTCTCTCTTGAATATATTATCTGTGGCTTGTTGTCAAATAACATTTTTTAAAGTGTGTTCATTTTTTTTAATCCATCAGTTATGTGCCTACTCAGACCTTGAATATGACACATGTTCAAGTGTTGTTATGAGCTAATGGGGAGTGTCCACTAGAGGTGGATTTTTTAAAATTAATTCACTGCTGTGTGATAATTTGTTTAAACCACACAGAATAAAGAAATATGTATGTGTCAGAGAGAAAGCAGCTCTTGTGATCAATGCAGTGGATTGGGAATCTGTTGCAATGGATGGGGAATGGATGGGGTGTGTGCTCCTGTCTCTGCCACAGACTCCTCTGTAATCTTGGACAAGTTACTTAGGGTGTGATTTTCAAAGCAACCTGTAGTTCTCATGATCTAAACTTGAGTTGTAGGTGCTGAATATCTCTGAACATGATCTCTTTTGCCTAATTTTTCTCACCTGCAAAATGGGTATAATACAGAGATCAGGGCTGCTAGAATTAACATTTGTAAAGTGCTTTGACAAGGTTGAAAGTGCCAGGGAAGGTCATAGTACTGAGATCATAGTGTTTTGTGCACTGCTGTTGTAGTGCTGTAGTGTAGGGAAGCACAAATTAACTAACACTTTTCCTAGAGCTACACTGACATCTTCTGTCTCTCTATTATAATATGACCATCATCTTCGTATCTCGGTGTTGTACATCTAACCTTAAAATAATAATTTCCTTCTTACAGAAACATGCTTTTCACATTTTCATTGCACGATGTTCTCGATGTATGGATATCTTCCTTCTGCTTAATTGAATCTCTGTTCCTCTGTGAGAAATGTAGCAGGGCTATTATGCAGCAATCATTGCTAGGAAAAGAAGCTTGCTCCAAAAGAAGGGGCTTGCACTGCATTTTAAAAGGGGCAACGCCCAGACACATTGTGATTTCTGGTGGCAGGGAGTTCCATAGCTGAGAGTCCTTCTCTAAAAATGTCCTGGGAGTGTCACTTTGAATTGCATCAGTGGTGCCTTTCTTAATTCATAGATTGTAAGTCCAGAAAGTACCATTGTGATGATCTAGTCTGACCTCCTCTATAACACAGGCCAAAGAATTTCCCTGAAATGATTCCTAGAGCATAATTTATAGAAAACATATTGAAGCTTGATTTAAAAATTGCCAGTGATGGAGAATCCACCATGACCTTTGTAACTTGTTCGAATGGTTAATATGGGGAATGCTGCTGACATATTGGGTCACAGAGAGACAAGGATTTTCTCAGATAGTTGACTAGGGAATAACTGAGATCTCTAGAGATTAAAATCAAGATCTTGAAGCAGTTCTGGAGTCTGATGAGGGAGCCAGCCTGATACTTGTAGCACTGATGTAATGTGCTCTTGTCAGTCTGTCTGTCAGGTTGGCTGCTGCATGTTGAGCCAGTTCGAGCTTACAGATGGCTTTCATAGTCTAGTTCAAGCAGCGTGTGTTGCAGTGACCCAGTCTGTGAATATAAGAATATAGTTTGTAACTGCCAGGTTCATATTCCAAAGGAAAGGATAAAGTCTCCTGGAGACTCTCTGCTGAAATGGGAAAGGGCATTTGTTGACACTGCTGCTGTTTGAGTGTATAGTAACAGCAATGAGTCCAAGATGGCTCCCAGACTACGCAGTGCATTGACAATTGGACTGCAAATGCCCCCAATAGAGGATGGAGTCATAGCTCCAGCATGTTCCTCAGAGTATTGCCCCTTTCCTATCAACATAACCACACTCTGACCCATCTTGAGTTTGAGCCAGTTACTTTTAATTCTAGTACTTATTTGTTCTATGCACTAGGACAGACAGCTGAGTAATGACATTGTATATTGTGAATGTGAGAAGGAGGTAGAGCTGCATGTTAGTGTATTGCAGGCATCAAATACCATAGTATCTGACCACCTCCCTTAATGGTCTAACATATATTTCAAATAAGCAAGGGGACAGAACTGCAGAACTTGACATGTGCAAGCTATCAGGAAGGAGCATCATAATGATGGTGAGAGATAAATAAGCCTCTCAACAAAGAGCTCTAATTTTCACGTCCTTAAGCAGCACAGGAAAGAAAGCCATGTTTGCTGAGCAAACAAGTGAGCAAATGAACCAGGAAAAACATTTTAGTTCCAGATTTCTAAGAGTATTACAGATAATGAGAGGTAACATTTTAAAAAAACTCACTCCCACTCTGTCACCCTTTAAATCCTTTTTGATTTTGTACCTGGAATTTCTTATGATTATTCTGACTAACTGAAATTTATTGCCTGATATTGCATTGCCAGGAACAGAATCAGGCTGTTAAGCACTGTAATAAAGAGATCATTTAAAAACCTTATCTACTAGTATTTATTTAACTCATACCTTTAGTAGTCTGATTTTTCTGATACTGATTTTTCAAAGTTCCCTGGGTTGTAATCCTGAGACTAATGGTCACCAGTTGAGTTCACAGACAGATCTCACAGCATGAGTCTTGAAGTGTATCTCTTTAGACAGTGGTTTATGGTCCAACTAAACATCTATTTAAATTAGTGGATATCTTTCTGTTGACTTCAGTGGGAATTGGATCAGGTCCTGAGCTAGCTAGGGTGCCTTCTCTAGTTGTGTAGAATCAGCAATGAAATCCCATCCTAATGTCTATGGTTAAGACCTATGTACATTTGGATAATTTTAACTGATTCTGATTAATCATTAATTCTCCAGATAGATTAACTGTTAATTTTATTATCATAAAGCTTTTTAACATGCTTGAACAGGAAAAGGTGTTATTTTAAATTATAACACTTTGTCTCAGGTTCCTCTGCTTAACCAGCAACGGAAGTTGAAAAGAATCATTCCAAATATAAAAGTTAATTCTAATTTTAATAATTCCATTATCAGTTAAAAAGGACTAATTTTGTGCATAATTCATATTTTTAAGAGCATGTGCTAAGCATAAAACCATCTCGCAATCCACATAGTCAATAGAAGTTATTCTAAGTAGCTCTTTTTGGTTAGTAGTGTGTGGCTAGCTCTTGGAGGATGCTGAAATGTTGCTGAGTAGTGTATGGAATTGCCTTTTTTTAGCACCACGTGAAAGAGAAAGTTATGGTCATTAAGAGCAAATTTTACACATGTGCATAACAAGTTTTACATAAAAGTAAACGAACCTAAAGTGAAGGACACCATATTTGTGTAAATATTAAGGTGAGGTGATGCTAAGTTATATTTTTTAGAATATATGGTGCATTGTTTTCCTGACAGAAACAGCCCTTTAGATAAATGTTAATTATAGATAATGCTTAAACACTAAAAATGACAGTTCATAAGGATTTTTTTTCAATTTATAGTTCAATAAAGAAAGGTAGTCCATGTAGGTGTATTTTGTTCATGCCCACAAAACCACTTTTATGATTTTGACACGTTTACATTGCTGGTTTTATCTTTACACTGTCCCAGGCTGAAATATTTAACACTCTGTATCCATAAATAATTGATGTACCTGTCTTAGCAACTGAAGATCAGCAGCAAATTTTATTTTTGACAAGAATAAAAAGGTTCTCTTGTCTTCTTAGCTTTTTTATGTTACATTTACATTTTCACTGTGCTGTTGAGAACATGGGATTGACTTCTTCCAGTTTATAAAAAAAGAACTGTAGTGTTCCATTTGTTTTGGGAAAAACTTTAGGGGAAAACCAGGATACCCTTTGAGGAATTCCAGCTGTGGAGGCTTTACTATTTCTACACTTTTGTCAGTACAAGCCTCCCTGCTCTAGGCAGGGAGTAGTAGAAGAGAAGTAATAATTGTAATGGTTAGGACAGTCTTAGACAAATCCACAAAGGACGATATCTCTGTTCTCCTTGCTGAAGCAAAATATCTAACAAGTTCAGTTTGATTTATATGAAACACTGCATGTGTGACGTGATGGAGAAGGGTGATCTTGTGGTTAAGACACTATGTTGGGACTCAGAAGATTTGGGTTCAATTCTATGTGACCTTGGGCAAGTGACTTAGTCTCTGTGCCTCAGATCCTCATCTGTACAATGGGGATAATACTACCTTTCACTCCCTCATCAGCTGTTTTATATATTTTCACTGTAAGGTCTTCAGAGCAATGGCTCACTGTACATTTCCAAAACAATGGGGCCCTCATCTTGGTTGGGGGTATTTAGGTGCTATTGTGATGTAATAACAATAACAACAGTTCTTAGTTTAAACACAGGAATATTATTTGTCAGTTATTTTCAAGTACTACCTATATCTATAGAATAGATAACAGGCAAATCTGACCTACAAGGCTAGACTATCCCTGAGTAGGTTCTTCTGTCAATGTAAATCTAGAGAGCAAGAGTGGTGCTGTCCCCAGAAAGTGTTGTATGTCTGTTCTTTTACACTATGGTCTTGGATTATAATATGTGATTCTACACAGCTTTTCTCCTGCCTCTTTGATCCCATTTGTACTCTCCCCTTCCATTTCTCCCTCTGTTCTTAACCATCTTCTCCTGTCTTTTCCTCCATTCTTCTCTTTTCAGTGTCTGAGGCCAATATTTTTGAACCTGCGTACCTAATCCATATTTAGGCACCCAAGTAGAACATAGCCTCATTTTTCAGAGCTGCTGAGAAATCCTGGCTCAATCAATAGGAACTGCAGATGTTCAAAATAAGAACAGTTTAGATGCCTAAATAAAGATTTAGGAGCTTATCTTTAGGTATTATATCTAGGTTTGAACATTTTGCCCACAGATATTTTTCCATGAGTGTTTAATTCAAATGCTCCTGGAGGACTGACATACTAATTTGCAGATAACAGTAAAACAGTAACTTGTACATGTTGAGATAAAGGAGTTGCAGAAAATATCATTTTCCACACATAAAGAAGAGACTGATTTCAATATAGAGTTTCAATTCATGTATTAGACTGGGATTGAATAAATAAGCTCTATTAGATTTTTCTGCTATCCCTTGTTTTTCACTCTTAAACAGGAAGCTGTTCATTCAGCACCACCGCTTCCATCAGCTTTATACCAGGAGTATGGTTATTAGCTATTATTCTCCAATATTCTAGGACCAATACAGCTACAACAGCATTGCATAGGAACATGGATGTACATTTTGTTTTTCTAAATGAAAATGTTTACTATTGAGGCTACCAGTTTAAATCCTGATGAAATCCACAGAAAAGGCTACAAAGTGAAATAACAATTTGTCCTTCAAAGTCTTTTGTTTAATGATTTAGGCTCAGGAGCACTAAGTCAGATTTGACTCCACTAAACCCAATGGAGTTGCACTGGCTGTCCTTGCTACCTAGGATCATAGCAGGGATGGAAAAATATGATAGTGGATTACTGAGTTCCTCTTCTTGAAAGGGTAGGATATAATCCCCTCCAATAGGGGATAAATCCAATATTTTTAGTTCCTGCTAATTTATATACTTTTCCAACTCCTACAAGACAGTATTAGATTCTGTGATATTTAAGTTATTTGCATGACAGAGCCATGTGCAGAGTATACACCTGTAAGGAGCACTGGAGAGAAGACATGTTTAGTTGTGTATTCACTCTGTCTTCATAAAGTTGAGAACGGTGATTAAACACACACAGAAAATGCATTTTTAAAGTACCATGAATTGTAGTATTTCAAAAAAGTCATCATGGATTTATACATTTATAGCATTTGGTTTGGTCAACTCTTTCACTATATATCCAGACAAAAAGGCTAATATTGATTCATTTAAAGGGAAAAATAAAGTGTTATGTATAGTTTTATTTTAATCATATTTTAAAAATTAAGTATGTGTTTACTTTTGTAATTGACTATTTTTAAGAACATTTGGCATCCTTAGTTTTAAATCAGCTGAGAAACTCTTCACACACAATACAAAAGAAAAAGGGTTCCAACATTGTCATTATAGCCATTAAAACTGCATAAATCATTTTTCTTTTTGATCCTTGCCATAGCAATTGTACATTTGTAGTTTGCTGAATATCCATAGCAGGAGGTTTGAATACATTCTCTACAGCTTTTCACCTCTGTATATAACTAAGTATGCCAAATCATCACATTAATCAAGTTAGTGCCATATCTAACATGGCATGACAATGAAGAAAGTATTTTTGAAAACTTTTTCATACTTCACTTCTCTCAAAAAATTTTACACAAGGAACAGATATTACACCACCCCCCTGCAAAAAAATCTGTATTACTCATCTGATGACAGCTAGCTTCTGACACATCTGACTTCTTAATTCTTAGCAGCTTCAGGTAGGTAGGTATTCACATAGCTCCCCATAAAAGGCTAAGATAAAGTCAAATCCCTTAACATGCATGTACACAGTGTCTTTCCTTAAAAGATAACTGAATATATAATTGTATTTAGAAATGTGATGATTATGAACCAATGTGGCAGAAACTTGGCAGGATTCTCTTTAAATGATAAAAGTCAGTGGATAGGAAATTATTTAAATTCAAGCAGTAGCTGTCTTAATATCTTGTTTTAAATAAGTTACAAGAAAATAAATGATAATTTGTTGGCATTGTTTTTGTGACACTGATGAAAACCTATGTTCATGTCACATACAGAACATGTTGCACAGGTCATATTGCAGAATATTCCTCACTTCTCTGTTTTAGAGGAAGACACTCATCATTATCATACCCAGCTTTAGTCTTCTGTTCCAAGGTTGAATCAGTCATCAGTGAAAACAAACCAACAGGTCCTTTTAAAGAAGTTCCATCCTCCTGAGGATCTAAGGAAAAATATCCCTTTTAAGCATTTAGTCACACACATCGAAGGAAACAACTGTTTCAATCTTCATTTGCATTGTACAGCCATTAGATGTGGTCCAGTTACACTGAGCTCTGCTTGAGAAGGCAGAAGTGCCAGTACTGTTCAAGCTTTGATGGAGATGGAGAGAAAACTCAGCCAGGCAAATACTACATAGCCCTGCCAAGGTACCTTCCCTTTTTAAAAGGACAGAACAATTTACTGTTTCTGGAGAAATTCTAATAGCAAAAGTTCCTTGACATCAATTCTAGAGAGCTGGACCAGGAATTGATCCTTTGACCACCTTGCACCTAAATGGAGGTATAACTTGCAATGTGCAAATATAGAAATCTGCTCTTTGTTCTTGGATATTCAGCGGCACAGTGTGTTGTATAGAGGATGGCAGGCACAGCACTGCAGACACTTCTGGGCATGTGAGAAGCAGTGATGGTAGCTTTTTAGAAGGAAGCTGAACCGCCTTCCCTCTTTTGCCAAAAGTAAGGACATCAGTTGTTTGCCTTTTAGTTGGAGAGGAAAAGTAAAGTGCCAAGTTGGGGTGGAATTATATCTCAAGACTAAGAATCCCTTAGAAAAAAGATATAATTGTGCAAAGTTCTTGGATAACACATCACAAAGCTGGAGATGCAAATAAATGGCTGAAAATTTTCTTTACATTAAATCTTAAATACAAGTTTAACATATAATCCTCTTGCCTCAGAAGGACTTAGAGAAGCTGCTATCAGATAAAAAGGAACTGTATAAGAACTTTTGTTAAGCTGATGAGTGAATAGAAGCAATTTGAATTGCGTGTACTTCACTGGAACTCCCAAGATTATGCCTTTAATATTCATTTTAAAACATACAGAAAACAATGCAGAAGAAATCTGACTTGTAAGAATAATTCAGTCTTTAGATGTCACAAGCAGTTGCCAGTATCACAAGCAGTTGCCAGTTGTCTGTACACTTGTAAACAAAACTTAAAACATGCTTTCCTAAAAGTAATTCAGAGCTCTGTCTATTGTGTACAAATCTACACACACTTTTATTAGATAAAAGGGGAAATAAAGCAGTATAGAAAAATGCAATAAAACTGGCAGAAGGGACTGATCCAAAGCCTATTAAAATAAATTAAAGGACTTCCCTACTAATTTCAATAGGTTTTAGATCAGGCCCTAAAAAAATAGATGTGATGAAGAGAAGAAGAAAACGATAAATGTGAAAGGAAAAGAGCATTTTTTTTCACTACATAATCAAAGACGACTAACATGCCTTTATCCTTTTATTCTTTAATTCCTTTCTTCAGGTTAGATTGTGATTTGATTCAATCAAAAACAGAGTTCTTAATGTCCCATCTCGAGGACTCTGTTACTGCAAGGCAGGATCAGCCTTAGTCTGAAAAAATCTCAGACATCCTGAATGATTAAATCCAACCAGGTTTAAAAGATGTTAGTCAAATGCCATCGCCCATCCCACCCAAAATTACCCAAAAATGGACCAACAATATGACAAAAGAGCACATTGGTTTTTCCCTGTAATTGTTTGACAAGATAACTGTCACTGAAAACAGCACTTTTAGAAATTTTGGGGAAAGACTTCAGGGCTGAAGATTTCTTCAAGGGGTGAACTTGAGGAGAAGGGGTCAGAAAACTGGCTTCTTTTTCTTGTCAATAATTACCTTACAGAATAAAACTTTTCTAAGGGTGAGGTTTGCTTTCTCCATGAGCAAACTTCAACAAACTTGAGCAGTCCATTTAAATCCATGCCATGTTAGCAGTGCTTCCTTCAAGCTGCATGCTGTGCCCTGTCTGACTTAATAGAAGAAAGTTCAAAGCAGATGGATTCCACTAGTGAAAAAACGGGGTTTCATGGCTCAAGAAACAAACACTTGATTATGCTTTCTACAATTCAAGGTCAGTAGTAGAGTAGAATGCTCATCCCATCTCAAAAAAGAGAGCTTTTGAGGAACTAAAGTCCATGAGATACTCACATTCAACCCTTGTTTGTTTTGCCCAGACAGATGATAAAGATCTACCTTATCTCTGGATACACATTCACCACCAAGTTGCTCAAGGTAGAACTGTTTGCCTTTACTTTTTAATAGATTCAGGTCTGCCATCTTCCCTTTGCTCCCATCCAGATGGCTGACTGGTTGAGTAAAGCTGAAGAAGAAAGAATGGAGGGGGAGTTTGAGCTTGTTGTGCACCAGCTATAAGTGAGTCATTCTGCATTAGATTTCTCTGTTTTCTAGCATTACACCTATTTATGACTGTCATAGGGCACTGCTTTCCAGCACACCCCTTCATTGGTTTATAATTGGAGAAACTGTTTGACACCGTAAATGACAGGGTTTTGTTTGTTTGTTTTTTATGTACTCTAGAGCTAGGACTCTAGAGTTCTAAGAAGCAACTTTTGATTTAGTCCTAAGAAATTATATAGTGCTTAAATTCAAAGAAAGCAACTAGCATCCCAAAAGGAATGCAGATGTAAATATATGGATATATTAAATAATAGAGAAATACAAATAGCTCATACACATAGTACACAGACTCTAAATCTTGAAACTTCAAGCAACCTTTCCTTCATATCACTAGTGATCAGAAAAATACAAAATCAAACTGATTATTAGAAACTAGGAAGCTTTTAGGAGAACCTAATCACTAGTAATTTTTCCCAGCATGCTCTCCTGGTAGTTGGCCCTTTAAATCTGGGCCAGGCAATCAGCTGCAGGCCTAAAATAGACATTTTGTCTGTAATTACTACAGATTGCAACTTCCATCCTTCTTTCTAGCTAGTAAGTAATTGGCTCCTTTTATCTTTGTTTCTCTTTCTTATCTCTGATAAGGTGACATATCCCTATAGTAATACAGAGACTAGTTCAAGAAGTAACTGTAGTTGATATATTAAGTAAGTGACCAGAATAATAATATAATGAAACTCAACATCTTTGTAGGCACGGTCATGCATAAACTAGTACAAAGATAATAAACTTTATGAAGAGCAATTTATCAAAAGTGAAAAGGCTAGTTGAAAAGAACCTAAAGACTAAAATTATATAATCAAACCCTTTGGAATTAGCATACAGGCTGCTTACCCACCATTCCAGAATGAACAGTATGCAGCTTCCCAAACAAAGGAACCAGGGACACACACATATACAGAATATTTTAAAAGTCAAGATAAAAAAGTTTATTTAGGTCAAGAAGGTATCCTTCAAAAGATAGAAATCTAGCCAAGTGATGTTAATAGAAAAGAATATAAATACTATGTGGCAGGTAAAATGTAAGTTGGCAATTAGGAGCACTAAGAGGAAATATGAAAAACAATAAAGAGAAGTAATATCAGACATAGTAAGTCTGTGACAGAATCATTGGGTCTTTTAGAATTTTAGAATAAAGGGAGCAATCAAGGTCGGTAAGGAGATTGCAGAGAAGCTAAACTACTTGGCATTAGTTTTTATCATAAAGGAAGATGGAGAGACCCTAATAGCTACCTCAGAGCTAGTTTTTGTTTGTTAGAGACTGATATTTCAAAAAGAAGGCATTAGAACAAATTAATATTACATTGCAATTAATCACAGGAAACGAATAGAATTTATCCAAGAATTCTGGCGGAATTAAATGGGTGAGATGCTAAAAACCCCTCACATAATCTATCATTAAAATCAGCTGCTACAGTGGCAGGTAGCCAGTGCTGTGCCTATTTTTTTTTAAAAAAGCACTACGGTGATGCAAGGGATTACAGACCGGTAAGCCTTACTTCAATACCAGGTAAATTAACTGCAAAAATAATTGAAGATGGCATTATGTGATATGAACAAACCAGCACAGCTTCTGTACAGGGAAAGCATGTCTCTCCAACCTAACAGAATTCTTTGAGGGAGTGGATAAAGGAGAACTGGTAGATATAATGTATTAGCCTTTCAAAAAGCCCCTCAGAAGAGGCTGTTAAGGAAACTGATGTCACAGTGTTAGAGGTGAAGATCTGTTATGGATTAGAGACTGGCTAAATGATGGTGGGGGGGGAGGGGAGGGAAAGGAATAAACAGTTTTTCACATGGCAGCAAGTTAATAGTGAGAAGTGCCAAGTACCCAGATATTGCTGGGTATTATTGAATATATTGTTATGATAGTGAAGCCTTGCTGAAGGTGGTGGGCATGATAGCTGCCCTTCACTCAGGATACGTGTAAGATACATTCCTTTTTGGAATAAGGTAACAAACAAAAAGAGTCAATGCCCAAAACACAGGCCACATACAAGACCATTCAGAAGAGCTATCTGCTGGAGTGCAGGGTATTGTTTGGTGGAGATGGCTGTGAGCATAATCAGACGGCAAGAGAAGCACTGGTAACATGGCCCTGCAAGAAAGCCAAGAGGCTTTTTGACATTACTTTTTGGGCAGAATGCTGACTGGAAAGAGGCTTGGAACTGTGAACAAAGTTATTGCCTCCTGTTTGATTCCTGCTGTGTTCAGGGAAACAGGACTATTCTTTGTAAATAGTTATTGCATCTAAGTAATATCTGACCCAGAAACTATGTTAAAAGAGTATGTTTAAGCTTGGCAGAATTAGATTTTTTTTTAAATAATTTGACAGATATCAATGTTTGTTTTAAAGCTGTTTTCTATTTTTACATGTTTAAATTTTCACAGTTGCATAAAATTATGGGGGGTGGGGCAGCCGTGCAGGGAGGGGTCAGACAATAAGAATTTAATAACAGTAGACATGGAGATTCAAAAAGATAAAGTTGTATAACTTAACACAAATTGCCAATATCATGTGTCAAAATATACAAAGTAAGCATTCTTAAATCAAACTCTAATAAGTTCTCAAGAAACATTTTTCGTACTTTGCTGAGCTGTAAATTTTGATTATTATTATTGATAGAAATATTTTTTCATCGGTTTGTGTGTTTGGTGAAACTGATTATCACGCTATCTGGCGTGGCTCACGACTGTGACTGCCATCATCAAGGAAGACTGTCAAAAAACAGGGCAGAAACCCCAAACCGGTTGTAGGTTCTATAATTAGATTTCACCAACTCAGTAACTAGTGTGAATTCCTAAAGCACTATAAGTCTTACCATGGAATCACAGATAGATTGGAATGCCCAACAGGACTATCTTGCCATCCAGGCAACCTGGACTATGTGATAGACGGTCACTTTACACCAAAAATCACAATATTTACGTTATTCCCTGTCCCAAAGAACTTTCCTCAGGTAATTTGTACTCAGATCTCAAACCAGAGACAACATCTTTTGCCAGTTCTGTAATAATTAACTAAAGATTTAATAACTAAGAAAAGAAATAAGTTATTTACAAGGTTAAAACAGGAAACATACACATTAAATGAGTTACAGTCTTAGATTTTAAAAGGTAACATAAGCTTCTATAATGAGCAGGTCTGTATGTCCTTTTGGGCTGACTCCTGCCAAGCAACATGGAGATCTCTTGCTTATGTTTAGGAATCTTTGCCCCTCAGAGTCCAGACAGCATAAAGAGACCTAGGCCTTGTCTACCCTAGAAAGTTCTGTCAATGCAAATCACAGTGATGATCAAAAAGTGCTGTAATTACAACGCTTGTGCCTGTCCACACAGCACTCGTGTCACTGAAGTGCATCCACAGTTAGTGCTCTAGCATCAACAGTGAGAGCAGTGCACTGTGGGCAGCTATTGCACTGTGCAGCTCGCCACCTTGTGCTGCTAGGGGTTGTGGGAAGGCAGAGAGGATTACAGATAGATGAGTGTAGGTTCAATGTCCCATGATGCAGTGATTTTCAGCCCATCATTCCATGAGTTTCCGACTGCATTTCATGGTATTTTTCAACAGCCCATTTCCTGAGCACCCACCATCTCTGTCTGAAAGGATGGATAATGCATTGCTCTCTGCTGTTGTTGTCAGTGTTCTGAACACATCGTGGCTGGTCATGCAGTATATCATGAGCTCCCAGTCAGAACTGGAATCCAAGACGCCTGACCTGCTGTGTGCCATGCAAACAAACAATGCCGGATAACTGTTTGCATTCATGGAGCATCTGCACACGGTGCACCACTGCTTTTGGGCACATGAAACAAGCACTGAATGATGGGATTGCATTGTTTTGCAGGTTTGGGATGACAAGCAGTAGCTGCAGAACTTTTGAATGTGTAAAGCCACCTTCATGGAACTCCATGCAGAGCTTGCCCCTATCCTGCAGTGCAAGGACACCAGAATGAGAGCTGTCCTCTCGGTGGAGATGTGTGTGGCGATTGCTGTGTGGAAACTGACAACTCCAAACAGCTACTGGTCGGTCGCTAATCAGTTTGGAGTTGGGAAGTCCACAGTTGGAGCTGTGTTATCGCAAGCGTGCAGGGCCATTAATCGCATTCTGCTACAAATGATTGAGAGTCTTGGAAATGAGCATGAAATAGTGGATGGCTTCACAATGGGATTCCCTAACTTTGGCAGGGTGATAGATGTCATGCATATCCCAATTTTGGCCCCGGACCATCTTGCAATGGAGTACATCAATAGAAAGGGGTACTTCTCTATGGTAATGCAGGTGCTTGTGGATCACCGTGGGCATTTCACTGCCATCATGAACGCCGGCCTCTACCAAAGACTGCAAACAGAGACTTTCTTTCCAGACCATAAGATTCCAATGGGGGATGCTGAAATGCCCATAGTGATCCTGGGAGACCCAGCCTATCCCTTACTGCCATGGCTCATGAAACCTTAAACAGGCAACCTGGATAGCAGCAAGGAGTGCTTCATGATCATTGAATTATCATGCTGAATGATCGTTGAATATGTGTTTGGCAAATTAAAATCTTGCTGGTGATGCCTTTACAGCAGATTAGACCTAAATGAGGAAAATATTCCCATGGTTATAGCTGCCTGCTCCATATTTGTTAAGCTAAGGGTGAAAAGTTTCCCCCTGGGTGGAGCGCAGAGGCGGATCACCTTGCAGCTGAATATGAAACACTAAATGTCAGTGCAATTAGAGGGGCACAATGGGTGCCATTTGAATCAGGGAGGTCTTGAGGAACTATTTTGACAATGAGCACCAATAAGGTGTCATTGTAAACAGCACTGTGCCATGTTATGACTGCTATCCAGCATGCATTATGTATCAATGTAAGCTGCAGTCACCGTGTGCAAGAGACATGTAAACATAGCTTATTCTGCACAGAGTATGTCTTTATTAAATAACAGTTATTCACAACACACACGAAAAGCAGAGCTAGAGGGGAGAAAGCAGTGAGGGGCAGTGTGAGCTATGACAGCTGGGTGTAAGTCCAGCTATCGTTCTGGAAGCTGTCTGAAGGGGTGGAGTGAACGGGGTACGAGATTAGGCTGGGAGTTTGGTAGAAATATGTGGATGGAGTTTGGGGAGGGCAAGGAAAGCAATTCTGGATTAGCTTCAAGGGAGGGTTGAGCACACATGAATTCAGTCTGCAGCATTATCAATGATTTTAGCAGCTATGTTTGCTCCTCCATGACTCTTATGTGCTCGTGACCTGCTATCACTCGCTCCTGGTTTTCCCTCCTCTCCTATCTATCAATTTTCTGATTTTTGGACACAGTGTTTCTCCATGCCCTCTCTTTTTTTCCCCCACCTCAGAGGACTGGAGTTCTTGGAACATCTCCTCTTTGCTTCTCCATGGTTGTTTTTTTATCAGCCGCAGGTGCTTGGCTGGTGTGGAAGGGTTTCACCTCAATGGTATATCTGTAGAAGCAAAATAAACAATTAGCAGAAGGATGATTGTGAGTACAATAACAGCATTGATGCATTACTGCAAAATACACCTCTTTCTCACTTTCCCTGGGTAAGCACACAGCTCAACGATCAACCAGAGCATGGTGAGTTGTGCCCAGGAGAAGGGGGCACTCAAGATGGGAAAAGGCTCTGGGGGGTTATTTGGGGTATTGATAGGGACAAAATTTCAAATTGTGCCAACATTTTCCAGAAGCAGGGAGCAATGAAGCCAGTATCTCACTCCTGAGAGTAAGCAGGAATGCTAGGGTGCACCTCCTTCAGGCAGAGCTTCAAACTGAGACCCTGTGCTGCTTGCCTGTGTGCCGCTTTGGTCTCGGCACAAGTGATTGCCGATTGGCACAGGAGTTTCCTACAGCAGGGGAAAAACAAAGCAGCTCTACTGAGAAATCTCTGGCAGAGGATTGGCGAGTACCTCCAGAAAGGTTTCCTAGAGATGTCTCTGGAGAATTCCCTTGAAATCTCAGTGTTCATTAACACTTTTCTGCTGCACTGCCTAGCTGCACATGCAAACCCAGCTACTCTTGTGCATTTCTATCCCTTCAACCAGCTGTAAAATGCAACAAAGCAAAGGACAGCTGTAGCTCATGTAACCAAGCATAATCAGCTCAAAATAATCACTTACCTGAGCTCCCCTGCATGTCAGAACTAGAGGCCTGGGACTCGCTTGAACCTCCCTGGGTAGAAAAGAGGTCCTGACTCCCTATATCAGCAAATGACCCAGTCTCCTGTGCCGCTCTGTCCTCCAACTCAACCTCCTCAGCCATGACTTCTTTGTTGGGGTAGAGTACCGTGTCTGCTACCTCCAGGCCTATGGAGGTATCCATGTGTCTCTTGGTGGTGGAGGCGGGGTTGCTGCTAAGGAAGGCTTCCAACTCCTTATAGAAGCGGCAGGTGTTTGGCTGTGCATCAGATTGACAGTTTGACTCCGTAGCCTTTTGGTACCCTTGCTGCAGCACCTTCATACAACACTGCAGCATGTCCTGCTCATAACCCTTTTCCATCATTAAACAAGAAATCTGATGGTAGGTACCAGTGCCTTTGGCAGGAGCGGAGCTGGGACTGCACAGCCTCCTCTCCCCAAATGCTGATCAGATCCAGAAGCTCCGGTGTGCTCCTAGCAGGAGAGTGTTTGGTGCATAGAGCTACCATTGTTAGCTGGGAAGATGAGATGTGAGTTCTCCACACCAACCAAGCGGGAAGTGGAATTTCAAAAATTTCCAGGATGTTGAAGGGGTATAGGGAGGGGCAGATGGCTGCAGGGCAGCAGAGTTCAAACTGATGGCCCCAGCAGTCAGGATGGGCATTGTTGGACACTTTCTGGAGGCCATTTTCTGTGATATAACCAAGTGTGGTGTCTACGCTGATGCTTTGTCGCTAAAAGTTTTGCGCAAAAAGCTCTACACCTTGTGTCGAGGTGGTTTAAATTTGTTGCAAAATCAAGGGAGATGGGTTGTGGGGGGATGTGTGATTGCAGTGTGCACACCACCGTTTGGGCGCAAAAAGTTGACTTTGGTCAACAAATGGCTCTAGGGTGGATCAGACCCTAGTTTCTTCTTCTAAGTGACTTTTATCCCCTCCCCCCAGAATCCAAGCTGAAGGGATGAGTTCGTATGTAGACTTCCCCTTCCTGGAATGAGTGAGGAATGCAGTTAACAAGATCTGTCCCCTTTGATGCCTCATTTACCTTCAATGGGCCATCTTGGATGCAGGATGAGCATTTTACCTTAATTAATGCTTCTTTTTCTGTTTGGTGAGTTACACAATTACTGAGAATCTAACTCTATACAATGGGATACCGATATTACAAGGATTAATACATTGCAGCATCCTATAAGCATTCCATGCAGTCTAAACACATTCTTATACAGTAATACTAATATCTGTTTTAACTATGCTAAGCCACAGGTAAGCTAGATTGGTTTCCAGCTATGCATTTGTCACTGTTCAGTGTAGCCTGGGGCCTTAGTATGAGCTGGCACCTGATCTGCCAGCGTCACACTGATGTTTACCAACATTTACTGATAAAAATCTAATCCTTCCAAGTCTGATTTCTGAATCTCAACATTTCTCTGTTATCTAGCAAATAGGCTTGAAACCCACTGGCAAAATGGTTCTTCCTATCTAGTGGCTAATCTGCATAAAGGAGAACAGCCTATTACTGCTACCAGTTACTTCATTAGCTCAAGTGATAGAAATGTGTGCTTTGCATCTAGATGTCCCAACCATGTTAATGACGCATGTGGAAGATCAATATTATTCCACTTAAAGGATTTTTTTAAAGTTTGCTTTTTATTTAAATTTAGGAAATTACATAAAACTACATTACAATTAATATTGCAAAGTCAAGCACTCAAAAGCTAGGAAATGCTAGCATTAAGGTTGCCTATAGCACCTTAATATGGGCCCTTTGTGTTAAGTATTGTGATGTGGACTTTAATTACATGATCACATTCTGTGTTGCCCACAAGACCTCTGCCTCCTTCAGTGCAGAGGATGGATGGTGCTCATCTATGAATTGAAATTGTAAAGTGAATGAAAAGCTGTTACCTGTAAGACCCTGGCCTCATTTGTTGTAGAAGTTGAAAGATGTGAAGTGAAGGAGGCAGGGGGACTCCAGGAAGAGAGAGAATGGCCTTATGATTAAGGCAATTAAATGCCATGATGCAGAACTGGATTCTATCCCTGCTTCTCCCACATATTTCCTTTGTGATACTAAGCAAGTCACTTAAACCAAACTTGTCACGGGTGACTACTAATTTATGTTGTCCTTCATTTTCTGGGTGCCCAACTTGAAGCATCTAAAGCTTGGTTTACAGAGTTGCTCCGTACTCAAGAGCTGTGCTTTGAATATATAAAATGCTATAAAAATGCCAAGTACTCAAAAAAAGAAAAAAATCTGAGATGTTTCAAATTCAGCACCCAAAATTACAGCATACCTTTTACAGGTTGGGTTGTAAAAAACAAGTGCATCAGTTCTCTAGCTGCAAAGCAGATAATTTATCTGAGAGAGGTTTAGCAAATAAAGTAATTTGTGTGAAGCTCCAAACTACAATGCTGAGTGTCCATGGTGAGAAAAGCCCATGATGAAATGAATAATCCTATATATCAATGTAGGGTTTAATTAGGTAGAGGCCACACAAATGCTAGTATGAAAATGAATACTGAGCAACTTCCATTCAGTGAGTCCTGTGCACAGCGGCAAGGTCCTATGGAAAAAAAACAGTTTGTGATTAAAGTAAGAGGCTGCCATCCTGAGCCAGACAATGTTTATCTTGCCTAACATCCTGGCTCTGACAGTGGTCTGTACCAGAGCTTCAGGGGGAGTATTCAGAACAGGGCAATTATGGAGTGACCCGAACTGCAGCAACACTCCGGGGCAGCACACCTGGATTTACGGGGCACCCTTCCCTGGGCTAGTCCCAGTCTCGTTATTGAGCCGTTTCCTGTGGGGCCCGGCCCTGTTCGCATGGGAGGCTGCTGCCGGCAGACCGAACTGCCCTGGTCACGGAACGAGCCACTCCGGCCCCCTGGGCGCTAACGCTACGCGAGTCCCTCCACGTGCTGCGGGGCTCGTGTCCCCCGGGGGCACTGCTGCGCACTGAGCAACAGCCGCTCTGACAGCGCCCCTCCACCCCGCGCGGCAGACCCGGAACCCGAGCAGCCCGGAGCCCGCGGCGGGCTCGGCCCCGGCCTCTAGCGCGCTGCCAAGAGGCTGTCATGGGCCTGGCTCCGCGGAACGCGCCCGCCGCGGGGCGGCCTCCCGCTCTCGGGTCGGGCCCGGCCCCCAGGACAGAACACGACAGACACCAGCACCGCCGAGAAGCGCGCAGTCGGGCAGGAGCCGGGCACTCGTGTCCGCGCTCAACCCGGCCTAACAGCGTAGGAACATCTACTCCAATCACTCCGCAGCAGCCCCATTGAACTGCGCCTATTGGACGTTTCCTACCCGGCCTCGCCAATCAGAACTTTTGTTCAGAGTTACGACAGGGGAAGGGAGGGGCATCTGTCAGCCAATAGACAGAACAGAAGGCCGATGATCAGGTGGCACCTGGCTCGCCTCCTCTGGACTCACGGATTGGCTACAGAGTCTGTCAGTATAGCGCTATTCGGTTCCCATTCGCTGATTGAGATGTCAGGGTTTTGCGTCTATCATCAATGCCCGCTTTCTTTTCCTAATAAATGGCTGATGGAGCTGTCAGTGAAGCGATTCCACTATCTGATTGGTTTTTGGAGCTGTCAGTAATGCCCTACTTGCCCTTTTCAGGTCCTCCCTCTGGCTGGTGAATAGCTGTAGAATGTGTCAGTGCAATGATTTTTCTCTCTGATTGGTTAAGCGGGCTGTCAGTAAGGTCCATCCTCACTCCATGCCCGCCCCCTCTTGTCAGTGATTGGTTTCAGGAAGTGTCAGTGTGCCGGCTCCCCCAATGGGCGGTCTGGGGTGTGTGCGGTGCGCGCGGTGTGGCCGGCCCGGCGGCGGCGGCAGCGGGAGGCGGCGGCGGCGCGCGCCTGGATCCCGGTCGCGAGGAGGCGGAGGAGGATGTGGCGCGCGGAGGGGAAATGGCTGCCGAAAACAAGCCGGAAGGTGAGAGCGCGGCGGAGCCGGGCCTGGGCCCTCAGTACGGCCGCGAGAGGGGGCGCATCCGTGGGGCAGCCTCCAAGCCCCGCGGGCCGGCCCGTGCCGAGCCGCGTAGCCCCGCGCCAGAAAGTTTATCTCCGCCAGGCGGAGGGGGGCGCGGCCCAGCTCGGCCGCGACGGGCGCCCCCGCGGGGCGGAGCAGGGCAGGGTTTCGTGCCGACACCCGCAGCCCGGGGAAGGGCAGCCTGGGACCCCGGCCTCTGCTGTGAGGGGAGCGAGTCACGGGGACACCCACCCCTCGTGATACTGGTGATGAAAGGACACCCCATCCCCCCACGGCCGGGGTGCCTGTGACGCGAGCACCTCATCCCCTACTTACCCGCCATGGACACCCCCTCCATCTTCCCCCACGCCCTGGGGGGTGGGCCTAGGACGCCTCGTCCATTCCTCTTTCTGCCGTGGGGGGCGGAGGGCGGGCCCAGGACACCCCGTCCATCTTCCCCCTCTCCCCCCCCGTTCCACCGTGGGGGGCGGATGGCGGGCCCAGGACACCCCGTCCATCTCCCCCCTCTCCCCCCCGTTCCACTGTGGGGGGCGGATGGCGGGCCCAGGACACCCCGTCCATCTCCCCCCTCTCCCCTCTGTTCCACCGTGGGGCGCGGATGGCGGACCCAGGACACCCCGTCCATCCCCCCCCCCGGCTTCCACCGTGGGGGGCGGAGGGCGGGCCCAGGACACCCCGTCCATCCCCCCCCCCCCCTGCTTCCACCGTGGGGGGCGGAGGGCGGGCCCAGGACACCCCGTCCATCCCCCCCCCTGCTTCCACCGTGGGGGGTGGAGGGCGGGCCCAGGACACCCCGTCCGTCCCCCACCCCCGCTTCCACCGTGGGGGGCGGAGGGCGGGCCCAGGACACCCTGTCCATCCCCCCTCCCTCCACCGTGGGGGGCGGGCCCAGGACACCCCGTCCATCCCCCCTCCCTCCGCCGTGGGGGGTTGGATGATGGGCACCCCATCCATCCATTTTTTCCACCCCACCATGGAGGGTGGAAAGCACGCAACCTTCCTGCAATTCTCCCATGAAAACCTTTGTCTAAGAAGTGATAATAGTGCACGTGCCCTGCCATCTTTACTCAGAGAGGAGAGTAGGGAATCCATGTGTCTGCCACCACTGGACAGGGCATGTGTACCATTTCGCTATGAGAGAGGGGATGGCGATGCATAGTGAACTTCCTCACCATGTAAAAAGATCTGAGATGCAGGCCCCACCATCATGGGGAAGAGCATCCTAAACCCCAGAATTGGCAATATTTGCTCCCACACCCTTGTGAGACGATAGCAGGCAATATATGAGGCCCATGTAAGAAGGAGAGCACAGGGCAGATACAGCTGTTGTTTGGGGTGTGAAAGAGAATGTGCATGAACATGTACAAATCCCTGTATGTGTGAAAGGCTTGACGTACATGTACCCTCCATTTGGGGCAAGTACAGGGCATGCTTTTGTGTGCACACCTTGGGGCAAAGGGCAGGTCATACCTGTGCACACCCTTCTGTTTGAGAGAGGGACTTATTTGTGTTTTAACTATTTATTAAAATTAACCAATTCAACTCCACCTATTGGTGCACACAATTGGTTTATATTAATGCATTTTGTTATTACTCTTTTCTGTTTCTCTTCGTTGCTCCTTGCCATTGTGTGTTGCAGCTTCTTGTGGTGTTTTACATTTTATTGTACTATTTGGGGATGTGAACTGTCTTTTTACTCTGTTTATTCAGTACCCGTCATAATGGGGCCCTAATTAAGCTGATGCTCTGATATAAATAGTAAATAATCTGAGCATGTGTGGGCTTGGTAGTTCTGCTCATGGGGGTGGTACAATATGGCATTTGGAACCCTCCTTCCAAACCCAACAATTGATGTTGTATGTATGCACTCATTACACCCCCCTATAGGCAGGGTATAGCTTTTGGGTCTGCAGGGGGGAGGGCCAAGTATGACATGGTCAGTTGTCCACATTGTGGAGGACAGGTCAATTACAATTTGCTCATGCAAGGAAGCATGGTCATGGCATGTGCACCCTTTTTTGAGGAGAAAACAGATCACCGAATGGGGATGGGTCAATACATGTGTTCTCCTATCATGAGTTACAAATTCTTCAGAGCAGGGACGACCGTCTATTTATGCTTTGCTTATCATAATGTGGCCCTGCTCCCAGTTGGGACATCTGGGAGCTATCGTAATATGCATAGTAGTAATTGTGCCCACTACATGGGAAAGGGCAGGATGTATGCTTCTCATCCGGTATGGGAGACAGATGTATGTTGTCCCTGTGCTATATTGCCTATGGGGAGGAGTCAGCAGATCATGCACTCCTTTCTCACTGGGTAATGGTTACCCTGTGGGATGAAAAGAGCAATTGTAGGAGTCACCACCCATGTGAAAAATGGTGCATCTCCCCTTATGCAAGTGCGTGCACGTCCCCCCCACATTGTACTCCACCACTAGGGGAAAGGGATAGCATTCACCTGCAGCCACCCTTACTCCCGTAAATACTGTGACTAAAACTGATTATATGAGTGCTGAGATGGTGAATGTATATATGTGCACATGGGTTGGGTGTGCAGGAACCCTTTCTAAACTTTTAATGTGTTCTTAGTATACCATACTCTATAGCAAGAGAGTGGCATGTGTACTTTCCTTTCCAGCACATGCAACTAAATACAAAAATGCGCCTTCTCCAATAACTTGCATAATTAGTTGTGTACATAGCCCTTTACTGAGTAAAACCCTGCAATGTGGGGACAGCATGCTGACTACACACACTGAGGAGTAGGCTACATGCTTTTCCCCAGCACTGTTAAATGATGGTAAAGTCAACGCATAGAAATCAGATAAATATGTCACTTTTTGATTAATGAAGAAAGACAAATAATATCTTTTGGGGGAATGCCTAATAGATAATTTAATTTTTAAGTATTTGAACAGTTCTGTGCATTAATAAAAAGGTGTGCTGTCAAGTTCCTGCCCTGTGGAGAGGGTATCTGCCCTGTTGGGTTTATAGCTTCTGTAATTTTATTATTTCAGGAAGCCATTGGGGGTGAAAGAAGTGGGCAAAGAGTGACTCCATTGAGAAGGAGGGGAAGTATATTTGGCATAGGGAGTGACGACATTTATACCCTCTGAAATAGTTTTCAGGTGGTGATGGAAATGAGAAATCGTATATTGAGAGAAAATTTAAAAAAAGGTTGAGTAGTACAGGATTTCTGTAGTCTTACATTTTTTATGTTGTAGATTTATGCAAAGACAACTTAATTTTGCTGTTGGATACTCCAGAAGAGATTGAAGGTTGTGTGGATAGCATAAAATGGTAGTTAACTTCATACTTAAAGAAACTGCATTTAGAAATTATTTTAGAAAAAAAGCATTGTATATTTTACATGTGAAGGAAAGAGTTAAAGTGTACAACTCTTTTTAGCTCAAAGTTATTCTCTATAATACATTGTTGGAAAACAGAATATCCAAGATAAGGGTTTTTTTATTGCATATCCACAAGGGGGTAGTGATGTACTGTCTAAGATATTTGTAGTGGAAGTGCTGGGTAATCTTTTTTGAAACACTTTAGATTTACAGATAAAGGGGGTGTATTTGCATTTTAACTTAATAAGATCTTTTTTTAAAAATGTTCATTGGCAAAATTCTTGAGTTTAACATGCTGCTTTTATATTTTGGGAAAATAACCATTTATTACTTTTGAATGGTGCAATGCACTTCCCGGTACTGCAATTTACATATGCATACATGATTGCCAGGACATGAGTTGTAAATATAGAGATTTTTTGACATATAGTAATTCAAAATCTTGAGAAATACAAGTTGGAAGTTGGGGTAAAGCTGTGAACAGGCTTTGTGAAGTTGGTGTGTGTTTCTAGTGAGAGGTGTGGAATGTGAATCTCTTACATAAAAAAGCCATAAAGAGACAGCTCAAAGTAAATTCATGTAAGAAGTTTTCTTTTACTGTATTTTTGTTTTTTCTCCGTTGTATAAGTTTATCAAAAACATAGTTCCACAACATATTTGACAGTAACTTGTAATGTAACTGGTCCATAGTGCCTGGAGAAGGAAAACAATTTGTGGTGCTAATGCAGTATTGGGTATAATTTATTATTTAATGTTGTGGCAACCAAAGGCATCAAGCAGGTTCAGGCTGATTGTGCTAGGAGCTGTACAGATACACTGTTTACCATTACAGGAAATAACTGGTTACAGCTTTCTTCGAAAGTGTCATATAAAACATTACATTTACTGTATCTAACTTTAACTTAATACCTGATATAAAAATATGAAAATAATTCCATAAGCCCTGCTAATTTGAGGCTATGGATAAAGTGTATGCTTTGTGTTCAAGTCTACCTTGAGGAGACAGTGGTAAATACTCTTTACTTCATCACTTCTGACTCCTTAGTGCTCCATTTTCCCTGAGGAAAGTTATCTTTATCTCTTTCAGTAAATCTTAGTTAACTGTGTGTGTGTCTTCTGGGATATTTTTTCATTATATGCTACTGTAGCTTGGATTACTATCTTTTTGCTATTTGTGTGTGCAGTGCCTAGCACGGTGGAGCCTCAATACACTACTGCAATATAAATATTAAATTTACATAATAGTGATGAAAAGGAGTACGTTGTTTGCTTAATCTTTCATTAATCTTTATTGATGCTTCTGAATTCATTACTTTTATCTGTTGTGCTGAGATCTAGAATAGACTGGGCTTTATTCTTTTCTCACTTATATTGGTGTAGATGATTAACTCCACTGAAATCTAAGCAATGCAAAACTGGTGTAAATGACAGGAGAATCGGACTCTGTATCTTGACTTCAGTGTTAAAATTTTCTGTTTATTAACCTTTAATTAATTTGCTCCCTTTCCCTTCAGGATTTTGTGTGGGTATGTAGTAACATTTTTCCCCACATATCCTGTTTTAGTATTGAGAATATATAATAGGTGTAATGATTTCATATTGGTTAATAGTCATTAACCTTAAAGCTTCTGGATTGAATTGGGTTTGCATCTTGCTTATACAGTGTGTGACTTATTATGTTTAGTATAGGTATCTTCTTTAATTTCTTTATAGACTATTAAAATTTCTTATGTTGATATGAATGACCCACAAGGTCACTTATTCTTGTAGCTTACTACTGCGTTAAGATCTGTTGTGAATATCCTCTTCCATGTCCCATATTTGAACTTCTTGATTTTGATGTTGAAAATGAGTGCCTTACTTTAGTCTATATTATGTTGGTTAACTCCTATATCTGAATAAAATACATGCTACATACTTTGAAGTTGGACTGAGAAGTCCATTGCAGAAACCCAAATGATTCTCAGCTAGTTAACAATTTCTTTGTGTACTTCTCACAATAACTGCACATTGTAATTCAGTGAGTTGACCTACTTCTGTAATACATTTTTAAGGAGTCATGGTATGAAATGTTAATTTTTTAAATGCCTGAAACTTAAACTCTGCCTGTCAAAAGTTTAAATGTGAGCAATTTAAAAACACAATTGTATGAAGACGAGTATTATAGCAGTGGTGCTGGCGGCCTAAGTATAGAACCCAAGCCTTATTTCCTGCTTTAACTTTCAAAATTATTTTTAATAATATATATTGAATTAGTTGCATTTGAAGTTGCATTTGACAGATCTGGTGACTGAAATCCATTTCTGTACCACTGGACTGGGACAGCATCAGTACTATAAGCTTCTCCACACCATGTTAACTTAAAAGGGACCTTTCTGTGAGGATCACGGGGCAATTCATTCTACAGACCTCTTCTTGTTCAATTTTCCCTTGAGATGGATAGTAAGAATGGCATTCATGTGCTATTAGCCCATGTTAGTAGTGAAAGAATGTTATAATCTGATAGCCATTTGGAATGATATTCTTAGTCTGTAGACTGTTAGACAAATGTCCACATCTTCAAAAACATCACCATGGCCATGCTAGTTAGTAAAAGATAGGCCACTGATTGCCTTGGCATGGAGACTGAAGAGTCCTCTTACTGATACATGTAATATTTCTGGGGCAGGATTGAGGCACACTGGCAGAGTGTGATGAGAATTCACTAGGCACTTTGGTAATACAAATAATAAAAAATAACCTATTACTACTGGTCCTCATGCTGTACCTTTCCTATGGTTAAATGGAAGACTTGAGTCCCCAGAATGTCAACATGGCACCTTCAACCAGCACTGAATTCACTTTTTAAAAAAACATGAGCAGAGAACTGACAGCAAAACATGTATGTTTCTTTGTATTTGATTTATTCTTAGGAATGGTTTTGGAAGTTGATGTATTCAAAATGCATTAGAACAGTGGCCAAATGTTAAAATTGTTTGGCAAGTTAATAAACTAATACTGTACTCTTACTCCTTGTCCCAGTTAAGTTATATTATTGAGGTGGTGATTATTGATTCTATAGCTGTTAATTCAGGCAGGCTCAGTAAATATGATTGTGATGGAGATGTTATACTGGACAAGGTAACTTAGAACATTCTTCCTTCCCTGACTGCCAGCTAAATGTATGTTTAGAAGAGTGTTTGCAGCAGTCACGGGGTTATTTGACTTTTGAAATATTTAGTATGCAAACTAATATTTATATCAAAATACGAGAAAAAAAAAAGAAAATATTGGGGAAATGGTAGTCAGCAGTGTTGTTAACGGGGATGCAGATGATTGTGGAAATAGATTTTATTTTTTAGGTGAGTGTCTTACAGTTTTGAAGTAATTTACTGCCAAGCAGTTTCCTATAGTAACTGAACGTTTGCATAGAAAAATGCAGAATTCTAGTTGGATAGTTACAACCAAGGGGGGAAACAGCATCATTTGACCTTTCATTATTTTAGTATCAGTTATTTTGGAATATGTTTATTTTAAACACGTTGAATGTTAGTTTTCTGGTCGAGTTAATTTTGCAGGATCGAAGAGCATATTGTGATTAGGTTATTAAAACGATACTAATTTTTTTTCAAATACCTATTTTTCTTTTCTTAACCCCTTTTGTAATGAAGAATAAATGAAATGGCTACACTGGTGATGATGAGATTAGGTTGTGGATAACAATCACTGGTTGCTGGACCGAATTGGCTTTGAATCAGTTGCCATGAAAATTTTATAAATCTCTGTTCTTCCGAAGAATCTGTTGATTACCATAATTCATTAAATGTTTGTTGGCTGGAGATCAGGGCATCTTCAGTGCATGGTGCTGTGCTGTGGAACTTGGTTTCATGGCTAGTCCACTCTGGGTGCTCTCTGAGCTCTATGACTTCTATGATTCTTTGTCTCTTTTCTCATGCCTCTCACACAGGTGGATTGGGAGGATTGCAACCAGTTTCGTAACTGGTCAGTCTCCCAGTGTTAATACTGGCCAATAGGTTAGTTAAAATTTCAAGTATTATTTCATGTCCAAAGACTGTGGTAGATGCTTTATATACATTTTAAAAACAAAACATTTTGTTCATTGTAATGTTCACTTAGTTCACTCCTGTCCTTGAAAGAATGACACATTTTACTTCTTGCACAAACCTAGTTTATCGTATCATTGTTCATGAATGCTAGGCTGCTGGCTTTGATGGGCTTTTGTGCATGTGTTGACTTAATTCACAGGATTGCCATTTCTACCTAAAATTAGACTGTGATGCTCTGAAGGAGCAGGGAGCTGTGAAGTTAGCTCAATTCACTCTTCACCTCAGTTTTATGTGAATTTCAGTTTGCAGTTTAATACTTAATTTGAAATTCAGATAAAATTCTAATGTGGACACTGAACTTCTTTTCTTCTCTCCCCTTCCCTTTCAGGGGCTTGTTAACCATGTGATTTACAGTCCAGGAAGTGAAGTCACTCTGCCATCTCCAAAATATGGAAGGCTATTAGCATTTGAGTATAGGGACACTGCCTTTCACCACATACAAAATTAAAGTTAATCTCATAAGTGAGAATTGTATTTAAAAAAAAACAAAAACAAAAACCTGATAGGTTCTTCTTGCAACTGAAACATTCCTATTTTCCTTCTTGGTGTTAGAGAAACCTTAACTTATTGGATGTGGTTCTCAGTCACTTCAGGCCTTTAATTTTAAGTGTGGCTCTTGAGTGACTTTATATTGTAGTTAGATTTTTGAGATACTTGTGAATCGAGCAGTTTTAATCAGTTTTTGCTTTAAGGGATACCATCAACTTAAAATCTAGTCAATTTAAAAAGGAGTTAAAAGTAGTTTCAGGTTCTGCATTTGACCTTGAGTTCTCCAGCCAATGTTTATGGTTTTACAGTCATATTTTCTTATTTTAAAAATGTTTTTCTTTTTCCTACTACTGTATGAAAAGACCAAAACAAACAATAGGGAAAACCGATAGTCAGTTTTACTGTTTCCCTGGTATAATCGACCTATTTACAAAGTGTTCTCAAATGCGTACAGTACACCAAAAATTAATGTTTTTTCTCAGATATTGCTTTTGTACTAATTCTGCATGCAACTTCTAACAATAGTAGGTAAAAAGTGTTATTTCCAAATTTATCCCTTTGAGATCTGAAACACTCTTGGGTGGAGCCTGTATCTCTCTCCCTTCTACCTGCACACAGTATTCAAGGTGTGGGCATACCATGGATTCATATATTGGCGTTCTGGTATATACTGTCTTATTATGTATCTCTTTCCTAATGGTTCTTAACACTGTTAGCTTTTTTCACTGCTGCTGCACACTGAGCATATGTTTTCAGAGAACTATCTACAACAGGGGTGTCAAACATGCGGCCCGCGGGGTTAATTTTTGCAGCCCGCGCATTCTGAGTGGCACTAGCCCAAGTGCTCCTAGCCCCCAGGCTGGCCGGTCTGCCCCACCTTCAGACCGCCGCCAACCCGAGTGCTTCTAGCCCCCAGAGTATTAAGTGGGTATGGAAAGTGAGTATAAGTGACAGCTGTGCCGTTGTGCTGCCCCTTTAATTAATATATATATATATATATTATTTTTTTTTACAGTGCGACCCGCCAAGTGAACAATTTTGTCTTAAATGGCCCTTGTGGCCAGATAACTTTGACACCCCTGAAATGACTCCAAGATCTCTTTTTTGCGTGATAACAAGCTAATTAGGAGCCCAACATTTGTATGTAGAGTTGGGATTATGTTTTCCGATGTGCATTACTTTGCGTTTATCAGCATTGAACATGATATGCCATTTTGTTCCCCAGTCACCCAGTTTTGTGACATCCCTTAGTTAAAATAGACTGTGAAGAGTTACAATCTTGAGTAATTTTGTCATCTGCAAATTTTGCCACCTAACTTTTTACCCCTTTTTCACACCACACTTCCTTCCCTAACTATTGTCAAGTTCGTTTGTAGACTCACATCTCCTCTTCTCGGTTGTTCCTGTGTGTATAAATCCAAAATTGTATTGGCATTTTTTGTTGCTTTACTACTTCACAAATATGTTTAGTTTGCTGTCCACTATTACCTAGAGGTCTGCATTTAGCATTATTTCTTTTCAGGTTTTTCCTTTTCACTGACTGTTTGGAATTATTTTTGCTTAAGTATTATTTTTATTTGTCCAAAATGTCTTTTTTTTTTTTAACTCATGCTTTTAATCTCACTAAATTGCTTTGCAATATTTTTCTTCCTTGGTGTTTTGCAATTTCTTTCAATTCAGAACCATCTGAAAATCCATGTAATGTACTTCTAAATTTCTCTTCTATATCATTATTATGTCAGGGTGAGGACAAAGAGAAGGTAGTAACTGCAGTCTTAGTTGCCTGGATTCTGGAGCATGTTCTGGACTTTGGATAGCTTTAATACAAGTAATGGATGACTGCAGGGAGTTTCAAAGAAGTAATTCCATCAGGGAATTCTGGTGACAAATTATGATGTTACAACTTGATGGAATTAATTAGATAACTTGATTGTGTTCTTATATTTGAGATAACTGTATGCTGAGCTAAATAAACTCAGAGGCTGGAGTGTTTTTAGGAAACCAACTTTTGTGTTGAAGGTATTTGTCCATTTCATAGGGAGCATCATCAAATTGTTCTGATTACACTGTAATATGCTCTTTCTCCTCTTGTCCGTGACTTTCCTTTCTTCCTATATGTCTGAACTCTGACTCCCTCTGTTGTTTAGAGGAAGGATGAGTGACTTCACTCATGAATAACTTTTATTTTAAATGCTTCAGTATTCTCCTGTTCTAAAGCTAATAGAAAACTGAATTTGGAGAGGGTATAATAACCTTCCCACTAATCAAACTATTGTTACTAAAATTGAGATATCTGAAATAAATATAATGTAACAAAGGTAGGGAATGGTTTAACTAAAGGTCTGATTTTTTTTTAAATGATTTAGTTAAACTGGTGCAACTTTTTGTATGGATACTCATATCAGTTTATACCTATAATTTACAGGAAAAAGTTAAATTGATATGAACGTATACACAAATGTTTGCTGTACTTCACTTTCACTAAAGCTGCTTTTAAACTGATTGCAATTAAACCAGTGCAACTTCTGTGTAAACAGGGCTTGTCTATTATGTGTTTGTGGCTTAACCTTCCTCTAGGGCAGGATGTTGAAGAGAAGTGGTTGAATGGGATAACAGATCAAAGACTTGAGAAACAGAAGTAGCATTTTTGTCAGTATATGGCAATGTCCTTCTGAGGGCAGTAGCCTGAAGACAGCACAAGGATTTGTGTACTTTCTACCTAAGAAATAACTTGCATATTAGACACTTTTAGCCATTCAGGGTGTGAGGATTTGCCGAAATTCATTTGTGGATTAGCAACTGTCCTGCATCTATGTTCTCTGAGACACTTCCCTTTCAGTATAATTCCATTTAACTCATGGTGACCCACCAGTATGGATCACAGATTGTAAAAGATTTAAAATAACTGGAAAAAAAATTAAAGAAAAAGCTTATTTTGGAACTGATTTGAAATTATCAAAATTATTTAATCTAATTATTTAAATAGTGGCCGAGTTTACTTGGGGAAAAATGAAACACAGACCCAAACAGATACCAAATGCATCTTTGCAATGATTTTCTTTTTATGCACTCTTATTTACAGATGTTAAATATTTGCCAAATCCTTTGCCTAAATTTTTGTCTATTAAGATTGTGTTCTTTGGGGCAGAGACTTTATCTTGATACATGTCTTTAAAGCATCAACCACATTTCTGGCACAATGTAAATAATAAAATAACCTCTGTTAAAACCACCATTGTCAAAATACTTAACTGAGTTGTCTGAAAATTCTAAAGTAGTCAGTGTTACTTTCTGCTGTCACAGATCATTATAACTTTTGAAAATTGTTCTTTAATATGTAAAAATCCTCAAATCAAATATCGCTACTTTTATTACCGTAGAATAATTGCTTGTATGTTATAAGGCTAGACATAAATTTATGGTCCACTTTGCATTACTTATTTGCTTCTGGTTCCCACTGAGTGCAAGACTGGGTCCTCAGTAGATACATTTTTGCACATCATAGAAGCGATAGCCTCATCTGACGGGTTTGTGTGTATAAACTAGCCACAGTTTTAAATATTGTAATATTTATATATTATAGATCAGGTTTATAACAAGAAAACCCTTGTTTTGTGTGACTGGTCCAAGGAGACAGAGCTTGCCCCTCTTTCCTAGAGGACTCTGTTCCAGGTCATTGTTGGTGTTCGTTGGGTTTGGGAATGCTTCACTATTGTTGTTTCCTGGCTGTATGTTATGTGGATTCACCGCAAAAAACTTTAACTCAGAGTTAAGGTTGCCTGGTGGTATCATATGCCCTTCTAGAACATCTAGTTCAGCAGAACTCAAACTTCTGAAAACGAGGAAATACAAAGTTACGGTATGTGCCCATGCAACCTTAACTGTGACCCCCTGGAGCTGCCAGCCACTAGGAATAATCTGCATGCATTTATTTTGTTAGCTATGAATGGTGGAGGGGTTAATTGGAGCAGCTTGGCAAAACTGTGATTGTGGATATGAAGTGCTCTGGGGGTTTAATAACCCTCTGGTGGTATGTGAGCCCCTCCCCTTGTCTCCCTGTGTGGAATCAAAGAAAAGATGCATGCGTACCTTGAAAGATCCAGTATGCCTCATTTCAGTACTGAGTTGTGGAAGTTGTGTGAGGAACAGAGTACTGGGTGGTGTGTGTCTTGCCATGGGGATTGTTAGTATATAAGTGTGGTATATGGATTTAATGAAGGGTGAGTAGAAGTATAGTATTAGATGCCATTGTGTGCGTATTGGTGAAGGGGTTGTAAAACATACCAGAGGTGGTATTCTTTCTGTGGAGTAGGCTAAGTGTTTGAGTGTAGGGCAGGTGCAGGTAGCCCCTGTTCAGTACAATATAAAGGCAGGGTGCGAGTAGATGTGTTGGGGCATCACTCAAAAAAGGCAGGATTAAGGTTGTGGGGGCATCTACCGTAATTCTATATTTTCTTGTTTTTGGAAGTTTGATTTTCTTATTAATTTGATGTTATGGAAGGGCCCGAGCTACCACTGGGCAACTTTAACTCTGTGTTACTGAGTATTTTTTGTCAGTGAATTTTCTATTGCTTTTTAACAGAAGGAAATGTTGGTAGGAGTTGATGGTCCCTGAGGAAGTTGTAGTTGAGATGCTCTTGTGGCCTGATGATGATGATGTGTAGCTTTATCAGTAGATCTCAAAGCACTTCACCTAGGAGGGAAACATGATTATCCCCATTGTTCAGATAGGAAAAACTGAGGCACGGAAGCATAAAGAGAGTTGGCTGAGATCCCCCAATAGGCCAGTGGCAGAGCTGGGAATAGAGCCTAGGTATTGAGAGTCCCAGTCTACTATCTTCTCCACTATTTGATTCCTAAATGCATCCCCTAGCCCCAGTACACTTTGCTATAGAGGAATGGGGATAATGGTCATACTTCGAAATGTTTGGCCCTGTTAACAACTATACATTCCAGTGGCAGAAATCTCCGACCTAGTCTGCCCCAAAAATGTGATATTTTTATTACATAGCAGTTACAATAACTTTGAGCACATGAGAAACGACTGGTTTGTCTCTCTTCTTTTCCACTCCCTTCCCCACCATCCGTTGTAACATGTAGCCCCCAGCCATCATTTCCAGCTCACCCTTCCTATTAAGCCATTGGCTCCATTGCCTCTGTTAATCATCAAGAATGCCCATTCCAACCTCAACTCCTCATTCCAGTTTCAGCAATGTGTTTTTGGTGCAGTCTCCCATCATGCCTGTTTCCAGCTCTTTGCCCAGAGAAGCAGGATGCTTTCAGATGCTGGCATATACACAGGGATAGAAAGAGGAGCTCAGACATCCCCAGAGGGTAAGGGCCCCTCAGATTCCAGTATACCCAGGAGGAGAGAAAGTGAGGCCGACAGGCTCTCTTGCCCTAATTCCTCCCACTTGCCCTGCCTCCCATTTCCATGCTGCCCTCTCCAGTATGCCGTGCCATCCTATCCCCTACCTGAGCTCTCCATCCTCCCCTACCACCCATCCCAGTTTATCCCCATCACCTCACTGCAGACGTAAGCTCCTTTTCTCCTATTTTCTCCCACTTCTCTACCCTCAAAGCCCCTCCTCTTCCAACAAGCATTTACCTCTGTAATTTATTTTCTTTTTGAGTGCCTTTTGAATTTTCTGCTCTACTTAGATTACACCCATCCCTCCCTCCCCCCAAAAAAAACCCAAAAAACACCTCTTGACAGAGGCAGATTGTAGCTATGTGCTTACATATCATTCAGATTTCTGACAAGGGTTGGGTTTAAACTTGAAGTGACTGGATGTTGCTCGAGTTCAATGGCCATAACATCCCTTGAGCCGCACAGATATTGTGAGTTATGGCTGGCTAGCAGCTCTCTTGGGCACTCTTTCTGCACAGGCACAGTACAGTCTCTTCGGTGTGTGTTAGGCTCAAGCATATCTATAGAAACAAATTATTTGCTGAATAATATTTCCAGTATTGTTTCCCCAAAGAGATGGTCACTTTTGATACAGTCTCCCACAGTATTCCTATCAGTAAGTTAAAGTAGTATAGGTTGGTGTGGACGTGCCCCTGGAACCAGGGAGCAGCGTCTGGGTTTTCCCCTCTCTGGGCCCTCCTCAGAGGGGGGACCACCCCTCCCGGCTACCTCCCACCGGGAGCAGTCTTGTGCCTCTTTGCAGGACAAGCAGTCTACGGCCAGACCCTCAGGCAGGGCTGGCCAGGCAAGCAGTCTACGGCCAGACCCTCAGGCAGGGCTGGCCAGGCAAGCAGTCTACGGCCAGACCCTCAGGCAGGGCTGGCCAGGCAAGCAGTCTACGGCCAGACCCTCAGGCAGGGCTGGCCAGGCAAGCAGTCTACGGCCAGACCCTCAGGCAGGGCTGGCCAGGCAAGCAGTCTACGGCCAGACCCTCAGGCAGGGCTGGCAGGTGAGCACGCCGCTCTCGGGAACGGCACGGCGGGGAAGGCTTCCTCACGGAGGATAGGGAAGGGGGAGGGGGATGCAGGCCCGCCCGTCTCCACTGCGTCCCAGCCCAGGGCCCTGGCAGTGGCAACAGCGTTTGCCACTGGGGCGGCGGGGCTCCTGCCGCAACACGCCGCCCCGGTTGCCCCTGACTCAGCCACTAACGTGTGGTGATCCCTGGGCTTCTTCCTCCCCGAAACCCCCGGTACCTGCCTCCTCTGGGTCGCTGGGGTTCGGTAGACCTGCTAGGCCCTCCTCGTCCATGGGCGGCAGCTCCGGGAGCTCCATGGGCTCATCCTCGAAGGGTAGCTCCTCCAGGTCCTGCGGTCCTCGGGCAGGGCCGGTAGGTCCTCAGGGTCCCAGGCTCGGCACTGCTCTGGCAGATCCGCCTCCGGCTCCCAGGCCCCGGGTGTTTCTGGGGGGTTCTCCTCAGGCTCGTAGTCCTCAGGGAGCCCCGACGGGCCTTCTTCCGGCTCCCAGGCCGTGGGCGTCTCTGGTAGTCCCTCCAACTCCCAGGCTGCAGGGTACCTGGGGGAGGCCTCGGCCGATCCCCAGGCTGGGTTTAAGGCCAGCCACTCCCTCTCAGCCCGGCTCCCCGGCCCGGCCTTGGCTAGGGGCTCGGGAGGAGACGCGTCCTTCCCCTTCAGCCGCCTCCCTCCAACTGAGCTTGCCGGCCTGACTCTTAAAGGCCTAGTCCCGCCCCCTGGCTTCCGGTCAGGTGTTTCCCTGGGGCAGGCTTCTGTCAGCCAGGGTGGGTCTGGCTCCCTCTCTGGGTCCTCCTCAGAGGGGGACCACCCCTCCCGGCTACAGTTGGATGAATGGTCTATAAAATGGATAGAGAACTGGCTAGATCATCGGGCTCAACAGGTAGTGATCAATGGCTCCATGTCTAGCTGGCAGCTGGTCACATGCGGAGTGCCCCAGGGGTCAGTCCTGGGGCCAGTTTTGTTCAACATCTTCCTTAAAGATCTGGAGGATGGGGTAGATTGCACCCTCAGCAAGTTTGCAGGTGACACTAAGCTAGGGGGCATGGTAGATACCCTGGAAGGTAGGGATAGGATACAGAAGGACCTAGACAGATTGGAGGTTTGGGCCAAAAGAAATCTGATGAAGTTCAACGAGGACAAGTGCAGAGTCCTGCACTTAGGACGGAAGAATCCCATGCACAGCTGCAGACTGGGGATCGATGAGCTAGGCAGCCGTTCTGTAGAAAAGGACCTGGGGGTTACAGTGGATAAGCAGCTGGATGTGAGTCAGCAGTGTGCCCTGGTTGCCAAGAAGGCTAATAGCACATTGCGCTGCATTAGTAGGAGCATTGCCAGCAGATTGAGGGAAGTGATTATTCCTGTCTATTCAGCATTGGTGAGGCTGCATTTGGAGTATTGTGCTCAGTTTTGGGACCCCCATTGCAAAAAGCATGTGGAGAAGTTGGAGAGAGTCCAACGGAGGGCAACAAAAATGATTAGGGGGCTGGAGCATAAGATTTATGAGGAGAGGCTGAGGGAACTAGGTTTGTTTAGTCTGCAAAAGAGAAGAACTAGGGGGGATTTGATAGCAGCCTTTAACTACCTGAAAGGGGGTTCCAGGGAGCATGGAACTAGGCTGTTCTCAATGGTAGTAGATGACAGAACAAGGAGCACTGGTCTCAAGTTGCAGTGGGGGAAGGTCTAGGTTAGATATTAGGAAAAAGCTTTTCCCTAGGAGTGTGGTGAAGCACTGGAATGGGTTACCTAGAGAGGTGGTGAAATCTCCATCTTTAGAGTTTTTAAGCTGCAGCTTGACAAAGCCCTGGCTGGAATGATTTAGCTGAAGTTAGTCCTGCTTTGAGCAGGGGGTTGGACTGGATGACCTCCTGAGGTCCCTTCCATCTCTAATCTTCTATGATTCTGTGATCATGCACAAACTGGAGTCAGTGTTGAGCAACTGAGACTTTTTGGGCAAAGTCTAAGCCATGATTTGAGCTCCAGGTTTGTGTAAAAAAAAGTTGGTATAATCTGTCAACCTTAATTAAAAACTATTTTTTCTAAGGGGCAGTATCTCTGGATAGTTTTACTCAAATGATCCTAATTTTGGATTACTAACCTACCTCTCACCCTCATGAGTCATACCAGATTTCAAGGCAATCTGAGTAACCATGTGAATTGGAGGGAACTAGAGAGTTCCCTTAAACAGAAAAAGACAGTTAGCCTTTACTATGTTAGAGCTGTCTCTCCTCTATAAAAAATTACAACTGCTGGACTGCACCTGGCAACTGCTATATGAGGGATAAGCTTACTAACCATGGTGAAAAATACTTGCGCTGCCAAGCCTCCTCAAAAATCACACCCTACCAATTGAAACAATACATTGTTTGTTTGTTGTATACTGTTTTTAATTGTAAAATGGCTGTCAACTTTCTGTTAAGTAAAATTTGTAAAGTAACTTACTATTGACAAGGTTGAATAATAGAAAAAAATATTTGTTGAATATGTTGCTCAACACTTTTTAACAGTATTGGTCAAGTGATACATTCATCAGATAGTATTTGAACTGGTATAAAGATGGTCGAATATCACAACTATTTGTCAGATTATTCCAAGAATATCCATGAAATTGATCAAATACTATATTAATGAAAAGTGTTTTGACAAGTCATAGTTACATCCTTTGTTATGCCTTCTTGACTTTCACATAAGTAGATCATGGCATGTCTTTTCCTAAACTATCTGGTCTGTTTCCTTTCTTCCTTCTCTTGCTTTTCACTCCTATCTTTTCTCCCTTTACCCTAGCTTACATTGTACTATATCTCCTCCAATACATTTTCTCTCTCCTTTCTTTTCCTCCTCCACATCACATTTCTCTATCATATTACTTGTCTAACCTCTCCTATTATTTCTTCATCTCTCACCTCCCCTCACCTGGCCACCACAGGAGTTTTGCAAGACATCTAGTAACCAGAAGACTAAACAAACTAGCCGTAGGCTGAGGAAAAATTGGGATTGGGGCAGACACTGTTTGTGAACAACACCCAAGTGAGAAGCCAGCCTCCCTTCAAAAGCAGCTGGGGGACTCCATTTGGCTAATACGTGTCTGATAATTTTCGAACCACCCAATGCATCACTTCCTACTCCAGAATGTCCAGGCTGCTATGAAGATGGGAGGTTGGGGGGGTCTCCTACTTTACCCCTTCTCCAGACTCATGGCTACTTAGGTGGGGGTATATGTACACTTTTACTACTATGCTTTTTTGGCTGCGCTGTTTATCCATACTCTTACTCACCCTCCCACAGCCTCCTCCAGTGAACAGTTCCATTTGCTTCCTCTCTACTGCTGTTCATAACCTTTCCAAGCAAGCAACTAATTAAACTGACCTGACTGATTGTTGTAAGTTTCACTGCTTCACAGGGTTCTGAACAGAAATTCTGTAAACTGGCAAGACTGTTTAGTTTTTGCTCTACCACAGCATAGCAAAACTGAGCAGCAGCAGAGGTACTGGAACTGTTTGTCTGCAGACTTAAGAAAAGAGTGTTACATCAGTTATACTCAGTTCATGTTTCCATGATTATCTTTGTCAACATAAGGACTACAGATTTATTTGTTTTAAAATAAAAGCTTTGTTTCTGGACATGCTAATGGCACTCACCCTGGAAGGCTTCCTACTTGTCCTGAGTGATTTAGCAAGTGGAATTTTTAAGCCTTTATGTGATGTCCAGGGTTATCAGTTATATTCACTAGCAGTGAATTTCCTGCAAAAGCTAAAAATAAGTAAAATAACTAAAAAAAGCGAGTTTAAGTATATGAACATATTATGCTTTTTTTTCTATGATTATATTTTTTTACCTTGTGAAATAGTAATACTGTGAAATATCTTGATGTTAAATTATCTGCAATAGATCTGAAAACTCTGAAAAGGTAACCTTGGTGTTCGAGGCTCTAGGAGCTAAAGAAAAAGCTGTTGAATGCTGTTTTGATTGTTTTGGTACCAAGTTACTGATCAGATTTGTTACCAATGAAGTTTAGCTAATTGAAACAATTATATTGAGTTTTCTCAAATAACTGCATATAGAGTTAATTACCAGCATAATTAATCTGATAGAAATAAGTGTCCCAATAATTTTGTTTTGATTTATCTCAGAAGTTCGCAACTGGAAAAATATAGATAGATTTCTTTTGTCTTAAAGAAGGTTTCATATCTATATCTATAGGGAACTCACAGATTTGAGTCTAAACTAACCCACATTATTAAATTAAAACAAATAGTATTCATTTACTGTGATTAAATGGAATCATATTTTAAAGCTTTGAACTCTTTTTATAGCCATTTTTGGAAAATCAATGACGCATGCTCAAAGACCGAGTTTAAAGATGATATTATTTATTAAGGGGGAGAGCTTCAGAATATCCTGAAGGATTTAGAAAAACTGAGCATCAATGGAATTTGTGCAGCTAAATCCTGAAGGCACCTCTGAATATCTTTGAATGTTATTGTGGTCTCAACACACAAAAACTTCTTTTCATTAAAAAACTTTGAGTTATTTTTCTTGTGAAGAAATATGAAATACTAACTTTTAAGTCATATTTAATATGTCAATAACTACTAATTACTTCAAACAACAATGTTAAGATTTAACTTTCCTATACACCTGCATACTGTTACACTGATGGAAACCTCTACAATGATCACTTTATAGATAATCTTATTTATTTCCGTTTTGTTTTAAATACACTGCACACTAAAAGTCACCCATCAAAAAATCTGAATGCCCTTGACATATATTTAAATTCACAAATATGGTGATTAAATTTTATTGCAATCTTCAATTTTTGATATATGTTAAACAGCCTATTTGCAAAATTTTAACTCCTTTTGCATCCGTGCTAAGATGCAATTTAGAAATCGATCTTTAAAATTTATGTATTATTAGTTTGAAAATTAGAAGGTTTATAAAACTTATTTATGTGTGAGTTTTATAGGCTTATCCTGTATATGTATGTATAGTATAGAACTACCAGTAAATCAGGAGTTGATCAACATATATCCAGTCATTTCTCCATTCTCAAATTACATCACATTGCACCAATAAAACTCTGGCAGTTAAATGGTCCAGAGTTCTGTATCCACCTTTTGGATCACAGAGAATTTAGGAACCGGTAAAAAAGATGTGGTGGGGGAGGTAGTAGGAGAGAGGCTCATTGTGCACTTTAAAGTTTTATGGCCTGTGTTGCCTCCCTTGAGAGGATGAAGTGCAAGGAGCATGAACAAGCCCATAAAATTGCAAAGGGTTTATGGTGTATAATTAATACAGAACTTTCTATGAACTTTATATTAGTTTCATTTGGGTTTTTGTCTCACTAACAAATATTTTTTGAAGGAAGATTGTTCATGAAATTCAAATATGCTGATTTTCTTATTGAATCATAACAATAACTTATAGACTGTTTTATTTTAGTATATTGTTTTCCTATCACCATTTTCTGTAGAGGTTATTTGTGTCCTAGAAAGGCTTTTGAGCTGTGGCGAGGTCTATACGAGGCAGCGAAAGGTCTTTGAGCCAGTATAACTGCATCTATACTAGGAGGGTTGGCTGGTGTAAAAAATCGTATCCCTGTCTGGAAATAATATGGAGATAGTATGCACACTTATACTATATGGGGTAAGATTGTCTGGTGAAGCTTAACTGTCACTCTGGGAATTCTCTCTGTGCCATGAACTCTGAATTTGGGTTGATAATCACTTTCTTGTGTCTCATTTACTAATCTGTAAAATGGGGGATATATGCTTATTTCATAATGGTAGTGGTTGGCTCGAGTTGACATTTGTAAAGAATTTTGAAGATGTAAAGCAGTATAGAAGTGTTGAATGTTATCAGTAGCAATTTCATATTTAATAAATTGTCCGGCATTTGATTTGCATTTTAAATTACAACAACAAAATAATTCTGATGGAAAGTTTGGAATACCAAGATATTTGATTGGAAATGAATGAAAAATGTTTGCATTTGCATACTCTTCACAGTGTTTTGCTCAAAGTAGTATTAATCCGTCATTAGTCTGACACTTTTTAATAACAGTACTGTTTTGTGGTGCTGCCTTTAAAAGTTGTTATGCAAGTTAAAATTGTACTTTATGACTAAAAGTATTTTACATATTTTTCTTTCTTTCTTTTGGTGCAGCATAGGTGTCTTTCTTGATGCTACTATTTAGCTAGCTTTCAGCACTAGAGTTCTGATGCTGCAATGCTCTTGAGAAACTAGATAGGGTAACACTGAACACTGGGAGCAGCGACCTCAGACAAAGTGATCCGTGGCATAGCCCCCAACAGGAGGGTCTGATCATAGGGGTTTCTTCATAAGTCTTCAAATAGTTCTGTTAAACAGCGGGGAAAACAGTAGTGCCTCCAAACATCTTTTGTATACAGGGTAGAGGACCAGTAAAAAATAGGGGGAAGAAATACTTTCTAATTCACCCCCTGCTGCCAGAGCAGTAATTTTTAGGTGGCTACATCAATTCTAATTGTAATGGAGCTAATTTGGAGTAGCAAGAGGGATGTGTGTGCTGGGGGGGCATGCTTTCAGTTTCCTGGGGGGCAGTGTTGCTTTCGCAGCATACTGATTCACAAGTGTAGTAGTACTGATGTTTGCTAGTGCTGAGTGTTATTAGCATGGTGGGATTGTGACTTTATTTACTTTTAAGCTATGGAGGAATTTTCAGTCCTCAAGTTAATTAGAAATTGCATATTTGTGATTTAATCCAAAAACTATATTATTGCTCCACTTAGCTCCTGATTTATATCCCTTATTTATAGGGTTAAGGATTTATTTTGAGGAAGATAAAACATTTGATGATATTTCAGTTGGAGGATTTAGAATATTTGATAGCCAGTCTGTTTGTATAAAAATATCTACATCTTACATTGCACTTCTCAAAGCACTTCACAAAAGAGGTGATGATTATCTCCATTTTACAGCTGGAGAAACTGAAGCCCAGAGAGGAGAAGTGATTTTTCCAAAGGTCACTCAGCAGGCTAGTGGTAGAGCCAGGAAAGAGCCTAGGTCCCCTGAGTCCCAGTAGGCATTTCCTTCAGTAGCAGTTATTAAATATTATACAGTTTAGTTATAATTATTTAATGCAAGAATTCTGAAACATGGTGAAATGCCACAAATCAGTGGGTCAGTGGAAGGCTGTAATACCTGGATGTAGACTGTGTAGGAAGAACAGATCAGATCATAAATATGGGGGAGTAACATTGTACTTAAAATATTTTGTAGTTTCTTAAGTGTGAAGACCATGTATGCAGTATGTAGAATCTTTAGTTATAAATTCCAAATGATAAGAATAAAAATCTGATAGGGAGAGGTATAAGTACCAATTTCTGAATCAGGATAGTGAATGCACAATATTGAGGGAGATCAGAGGTACAAAATCTAAAACAATAACAATGGGTGATTTTATCTACTTGCATATAAACCAATCAAATGTCATGTCAGATAGAGCTCTGCCTGGGACTTTTCTTTAACCCCACTCCTGCTATTATGGCAGTGGGTCCTGTGGGATCCCAGTCCTGCTGCAGAGCTGTACACTAGTCCCGTGCAGGGTTTTCATGAGACACAATAGATGTGATGCCTCACAGTGGGGCCCAGAATTGTGAAGTAGTTCATTAACTCGTGGCCTTAGAGGAAGCCTCATCTGTGCCTGCCGAGGTCAGCTCCCCAACCCCTCACTCCCCATTTCTACCAGAAGTCAGCCCCAGGCTTCTTCCATCCCTGTTCCCCATCTTCCCTGTTCTCAGCGGGAAGCAGACTGTGGCTTCCCGCCCCTAAGGATTGGGGTTCTGCCAGGAGCCGGGCAGCCTTGTCAATTTTGTGGGAGCTGAAAAGGGGACTAGGGTTTTTCCCCTCCCTGCCAGGAAGCAGGCTCCAGCTGCCTGCAGATCCCAGCTTGCAGCTGGAAGGAAGGCTCCAGCTGTCCAGGGCTTGGGCTTCCTTGTTAATTTCACCACTCTGCTGAAATTGACAAGAATGACAGCCCAACCACTGATGAATATTGTCTTCATTGACACTGCGTTGCCCTAACTATGCCGACAAAAGCCCTACCCCACTTATCCAGGTGGTGATATTTTGTCGAAGAAACAGGGCAGTTTTGTTGGTGGAAGAGGTCTGGGGGAGGGAGAGACAGTGTGTAAACCAGCACTATTTTGTCAACAAAAGCTGACTTTTGTCGACAAAACTCTGTAATGTAGACCAGGCCTTAGAACTATTAGGAAAGATAATAATAATAAGATGGTAAATATTATAATGCCATATCATAATGCCATGGTATATGCACATCTTATGTTATTTACCCCTTCACAAAGCACAAGAACCAGGGGTCACCCAATGCAATTAATAGGCAGAAGGTTTAAAACAAACAAAAGCGGGTACTTCTTCACACAGTCAGCTTGTGGAACTTGTTTGCAGGGGATGTTGTGAGGGCAAAACTATAACTGGATTAAAAAAAGAATTAGATAAGTTCATGGAGGATAGGTCCATCAATGGCTATTGGCCAAGATGGTCAGGGCCACAAACCTATGCTCTGGGTGTCCCTAAGCTTCTTACTGCCAGATGGTAGGACTGGATGTCAGTGGATGGATCACTTCATTATTGCTCTGTTTTGTTCATTCCCTTTGAAGCATCTGGCATTGGCCACTGTTGGAAGACAGGGTACTGGGCCTAGATGGACCATTGATCTGACCCAGTACGGCTATTCTTATGTTCTTATATAATGCTCATCCAAAGTTGCTGCAGTGTTTTACAGCCAGGCTGGCTGTGACCCTGCTTTCATAAAGACAAACATGCCATTAGCTTGTCTCCTTGATGAAGGATCCTGTCTTGTGGCTCCTTTTAAATATATACTAGTCTCATCCTTTGTCTTCATTCATAAACAGGACATCTCCCCGCTGACGGGTTTTTTTTCCTGCAGGTTTGCTCTCGTAAATTTTGCAATCTTGTGACTGGTATCTGGTTCAGTATACAAGTTAGGCATATGTTGTGAGGCCTACATTACCCAATACATACATGGTCAGACAGAGAGAGAAGCATATTTTATCTCCTGCCTTAAAGGAACACACCTGAGATATTTTACCTGCTTGGGACCTCCTTAACTGCCAGACCTTAAGAACACAGGTTTTAGCACAGATACATAATTCCTTAAATATTATCTGTTTATACATTTCCCAGCAATTGACAACCAGTGTGCTATTGGCTCTTGGTAGAGATCGCATATGCCACCCTTTGGTGATCAGTTCTATAAATATCTGGCCCAAGGAATCCCTATGAAATCCTGTGAATCCGCTATGCCCTCTGCCAAATGGTAACAATGGTCCCTTGATAATATTTTATTAGTGAACGTAGTAGAATTAAGTTAAAAAATTCTCATGGGAAAAAATCATATAAAAAACTAGGGGATTTTTGAAAATGAGGAAACCAGTTTAAAAAGATCCTAAAAGAAAAAAAATCTAGTGTACCTGACCTTCCAAGGCCTGAAGCTGCCTGCCTGGAACTGTAGGAATTATACACCTCTTGGGCTTATTTAGTTACTATATTCTGTCTTCACTAAAGACCCTGGCTAAAGTAATGTTCCTCTTCCTTTCTTGATGAAAGTTATCCTAAAGTTCCATATAGGTTTTTTCATAAGATACGAGAAGGAGCTCACTTAGGTTTGTCTTAGCACTACATGACTGCACTCTGTCCTCAAAAGATGGAGAAGTTTGTTTGTATCCCACTATTTTCGCATCTTTGTGTTTGTGACTCACTATCAACTGATTATAAGAATAGCTTAGGTCTCCAGATTGCCTAATACGGCCCAATAAACCCTCATTAAAGATACTGTCAACTGTGGTGTGTAGTTTTGATCAACTAGGTCTATTATTTCATGCCTTAACTTCAGTGGGCAGTATAAGTGAACAAGGGTTCTTTAAAATGTCTACTTCTATTTTCAACTCTTTTATATCAGGCCTAGATTGTGCTTGCTTAATAACAGTGAGCTTCACTTACAGCAGTCAGTTCCTGTTCCCTTTTTTTAGTCATAAGACTTTTGGCCACTTAAAAATAAACTCTAATTTTTGGGAATTGGTCTGGTCACTAATTGTTATCTAACCCATTCTAATTTGAGGAGAAAGTCAAATGAATTTCTCATAGTGTTTGTCAATCTCATTTGAAGGCTATTGTATCCTCCATGCCTTCTGTGAGGTTGGTCAAACAATTGCTGATTTATCTGCAAGAAAATAGCAATCTCTGGACCTCCTTTGAGTTTTTGGGGCTTATTCTGCATGAGACATTGGATGTTAAATTTTCTAACAAGCACCTTAGTACTTTTTCTCATGATACCCTTTATGCTTGGGAGGAGCTCACTGTAAACATCCACAGAGCTACTTCATTATCCTCCTTCAAATCCTTCCTTAAAACTCTCATTTGCGGTGAGGCCTACAAAAGATTTGACAATGTTTGACACTGGTGTGTTTAGAACACTGCCTATGACGCTGACCAATATTTTATTGTTTCCTTCCACTCCCTTGTCTGTAGCCAGCTACTATCTCATCTTATACTTAGATGGTGGGCTCTTATACTTGTATATCTTATACTTAGATGGTGACCATCTTTTTTGTTCTGTGTTGAACTGCACCTAGTACAGTGGAGTCCTGGTCCTTTACTAAGGCTCCAAGGCTCCATAATAATATACTGCTGTTAGTAATTGGAAGGAGACCAGTGAGGCTGCCAGCTGTTTGTCAAAACATTTATCTTTTAGGCATTACAAACTCAAGTTATATTACAAAACTGAGGTACTGTCTTCCTTGGATACAATTTTCAGACTGCAAATAATTCAGTCTGTGCTTGATGCATCTCAGGATGAAGATGTCTCTTAATATGTATATTTACATTTTATAAAAATAGAGACTTCTAGGAAGGAATACGTTTTTACTTCAAAGCTTAAAAACAGATTTTACAGTGTCTTTTTAATATAACATTAATTCTGCATTGAGAGAGAGTTTCAAGATCTTTTTTGTTTAAACCAAAGTTATCTCTGTTTTCTTTGTGGTAACTGTTTTTTCTGCTTTTTCACTATTTTATCATCATCATTATGTGGTTGGTGAATGAAGGACACTGCTTGCCACATCCCGTAAATTTTGACTTCTGCTCAGAAGATTGGGTTCATCTCAGCAGAAAGGCAAACTTTGTTTTCTTAACCATAATTTTGGTGTTTCTAGTGTGTCTTAGCTGCTTTGGACAAGACCCTACTTTTGGTCATTTCATATTTTAAATAGGCTTGGTTTTGCATGGTATTTTCTTATCTTCCTTTAGGTTAGGAAAAGAAAACATTAAACAATACTAAAATGTCTCCATGATTGACACTGGCAATGTGGTTCTCTTTGTCCTGTCACTTCAAAATTGAAATAATTGTGGTGTTCACTCTTTTTGAAGTATTAGTCTGGGAAGAAGGTAGTCAGGTCAGCAGACTTGCAGTCAGGAGAGCTTTCACTGAGCTTCACATCATTCTCCTAGGTTGGACAGAAATAACCATTAGTTGAGTAGTGGATACATACTAGAGGAAACCAAAATTTTACAGGTTGAAAAACTAATTATTCCTTTTATCAATAGACCATTATGTGGAATGGTAATATTGATGGTATCTGAATGGAGATTGCTGTAGTCTGGTGAATCTGGCACCCATACATTGAGTGGCAGTATCAAGCATAAAAACCTTTTTCTTCTGTAGCTTTGCCTGTAAAGACTCAATTATTCATTGCTTTAGTTCTTCTCCTTGAAAGGAGACTTGAATCACAATAGTGATCTCCACAACTCTTTGAGCTTCAATTCCCTTTGTGATACCATGATCTGTCCTAGATTTCAAATGTACTTTGTTATAATAAAGTACAAGGTTTTCTACCTACATAAGTTCAATATAGAATTTTGTTTAGCTACAGTGTCTTCAGTGGATTAGTTAGTAAGCACTGTAATAAATGTAGCTTTCTGTATGAATTGTTGAGACCTTTCAGTTATTGGGCTAGTTGCACTTCTGACCCCTTCTATTTTCTGAGTGCATTTCCATTCAGGACTCTAAGCAATCACCTCTTTTGGGTTGGAATCATGTGATTCTCCCATTCTCAGCCCAGGTATTGGGCTGCAGTACTCTGCTACGAAACTGGTTACATGACTTCAGAACCTGCAGTTCTGTTCCTCAGGAATTATGACGGGTGGCATCCAGTGGCCAGACAACCTTTTTAAAGCAAAGTATTGTTTCTTTAATACCAAAGCATTTCAGAGAAAAGAACTCAAAACAATAAATGGTCTATACAAACACCTGTCTTCCCTAAGGCTTATCATCCCTCTGGAAACTTGAGGAAGGCTGCAGCTGATTAAGACACTCTTGCAGGCATGTCACTCTGTCTATATCAGTCTGGTCCCTCCATGCATTGACAACTGCCCCAACTCCTTCTCTAGAGAGACTTTTTACCTATTCAGTGTCCCTTTGTTTTACCAAGGCTGGGAGCCTAATGATCAATGGTATAGCTTTGGCTAGGGTCTGGAAATAGTATCTTCACTGCTAAGCCATTGTCTTGTAATTATCCCCAAATGTTTGTTGGGAGGCTGCTTATTTAGAGCTATTGAGTTGCCTTTCTGCTTGTTTTTCCAACAGCTCCCTATTAAGCTAAACCAGTACATTTGTACAGAAAGCCCAATATAGTTATACAGTGACTATCTTGCTAATCAGGTCATATGCAGTATTCATGCAATTATTACAGATAAGTATTCCTAGATTACATAGCATCTTCAACGTTCACATATTTAAGATATTTTGCAGTTTCCTTTCTAAAAGTGTTACACTTCATGGGTGTGTAATATATTTTGAGCCAAGGTTAAGGATGTTTTCTGCAAATCACAAAGTATTTTAAAATCTCTAAAACTGAAATGATGTTTAGTGAATGTGGTAAATTATGTTAAATGAGGTGGCAAACTTTTGGATCTTACATTTTATTTTATGAAGCAGTTTAGAAATAGGAACTTCCTTTGGACAAAGTAACAAGTTTTCTGCTTTCATGCATTTCACATATTAAACTGCCTGACTGTGACAGCATTAGCTAAATTTGCAACTGCATGGGTGTAACACAGTATTAGAAAGAGAGCATTGTCCTTTTGAAATTAAACCAAATTTTGTTGCTGCAGCAGGTAATCAGATTGTATTTTTGTACTACAAAATGTAGTTTGGGCTAGAAAATTAATCTGTGATTTGCCTTTATGGCAAAAATAACTCCTTTTGGATTACCTGGTCTATAGCTGAAAGCCCTTGGCCCAAACTCTCCCCTTTCCAGCAAAAGGCGCAAGAAACCTAACTGGCTTCAAGACTGAGCTTGATAAGTTTATGGAGGGATGTGACTACTAGTGCTAGTCAAATACGCCCAATTGCCTGTGATGTGATGGTAGATTGGGTGGGTTGTGAGTTACTACAGAGAATTCTTTCCAGGTGACTGGCTGGTGAGTCTTGCCAACATGCTCAGAGTTTAACTGATCACCATATTTGGGGCCGGGAAGGAATTTTTCCCCCAGGGCAGACTGGCAAAGACTCTGGGGGGTTTTCGCCTTCCTCTGTAGCATGCGGGATGGCTCACTTGCTGGTGGATTCTCTGTAGCTTAAAGTCTTTAAACTGTGATTTGAGGGCTTTAATAACTCAGTCATAGGTCAGGGGTCTATTACAGGAGTCCATGGGTGAGATTCTGTGGCCTGCGTTGTGCAGGAGGTCAGACTAGATGATCATATTGGTCCCTTCTGATCTTAGAGTTTAAGAGTTTGAGTCTTGGGTGTCAGCCTGAACAGCTCCCTGACAGGAGTTAACCTCCTTCTGGAAAGAGTTTCATTTTATCCAGTCTGAGTTCCTTTGTTGTTCTCAGTTCCTAGCACTGCCCTGTGCGGCGAAAACAGGTTTCGTACCTTGACTGGATCTGTGAGGTAGAATCCTCACAGCAAACAGCTCAGGCATTTGTCTCTTAACCACCTTGAACTGTTTACCAAGGATGGCATACATAGCTTGAATCATTGCCCCCTTCCTGCTTGTTTTCCCAACAGTCCTGTTTGTTGATTGAACCCAGTATAGTTATATAGTAAACATCCCAATAACCTGGCCAACACACAGTAGTCATAAACTATTACAGAGCAGCTCGTATCTGTCTCACACATCACTGCATATTCTATAAAATAATCTGTGGTGCTTGCATGAGCAGTTGATTTAACAGGATAGTTGTACTTAACATGAGAGCCCAATCAAGCCTTAAAAATACTTGGGATATTCAGCTACTAGCTTTTGATTTTAAAATCCTTCTAATCCTTTATTTGTCACTTTACTTGTTATGGGTTACTATACTACTATATTCTAGGTTCTCAGCCATCTGGGTTTTTGTGTGAAACTTTCTATGGAGGGGGTCCAGTTAGTCGTCCCAAATTTGGATGAGTGGTGTTGCACCTGTGTGTCAGTTCATACCGCCACTCACAGGGTCACAATGCTACATAACTTTCAGGTTAATATCTGGAGACTTCCTGGAGGCAGAGTCTCTCGAGGAGTGGGGGTTGCACAAGGACAGAATGAGTATCTTTTCAGCTATTGTGGAGGTGTGGGTGTGGCCTCCAAGTTAAAAAAAAAAAAAAAAAAAAAAAAAAAAAAAAAAAAGGCTGAGTAGAGGTGATTGAAAAATAGTTGAGAACCCCTGAAATATACTAAATTTTGAAAATGACTTCTAACACCATGTTGGCTTCTGTGTTATGAAAATAAAATGGACTGATATTTGAAACATACATCTTTAGTACTTTATAAACGTGAGTCTAAAAAATTTACCATATACTTACGAGCCAAAAGCTGTTGGGAAGTTGATGTTTGTTTTAAAAGGTACATACTGTATATAAAAACATACATAAAATATAAAATTATATGTAAGAACATAAGAACAGCCATACTGGGTCAGACCAATGGTCCATCTAGCCCAGTATCCTGTCTTCTGACAGCAGCCAATTCCAGGTGCTTCAGAGGGAATGAATAGAACAAGTGATCCAACCCGTTGGCCATTCCCAGCCTCTGGCAAAAAGCAATCCCTGCCAGTCTTTGCTAATAGCCATTGATGGATCTCTCCTCCATTAACTTATCTAGTTCTTTTTTTAACCCCTTTATAGTCTTGGTCTTCACAACATCCTCTGGCAAAGAGTTCCACAAGTTGACTGTACGTTGTGTGGAGAAATACTTCCTTTTGTGTGTTTTAAACTTGCTGCCTATTCATTTAATTAGGTGACCCCTAGTTTTTGTGTTACGAGAAGGAGTAAATATCACTTTCTTATTTACTTTCTCTGCACCAGTCATGATTTTATAGACCCCTATCATGTCCCCCCTTAGTCATCTCTTTTCCAAGCTGAAAAGTCCATTTTATTAATCTCTCTTCATATGAAAGTTTTTCCATACCCTTAATAATTTTTGTTGCCTTTTTCTGTACCTTTTCCAATTCCAATGTATTTTTTTTTAGATGGGGCGACCAGATCTGCACACAGTATTTAATAAGCTTTGGGGGTACCCTGGATTTATAAAGAGGAAATATGATATTTTCTGTCTTTTATTATCTGTTCCTTTCCTAATGATTCCCAGCATTCTGTTCGCTTTTTTGACTGCCACTGCACACTGAGTGGATGTTTTCAGAGAACTATCCACAATGACTCCAAGATTTCTTTCTTGAGTGCTAACACTAAATTAGACCCCATCATTTCATATATGTAGTTGGGGTTATGTTTTCTGATGTGCATTACTTTGCATTTATCAACATTGAAGTTGATCTACCATTTTGTTGCTCAGTCTACCCAGTTTTGTGAGATCCCTTTGTAACTCTTCGCAGTCTGCTTTGGACTTCGCTATCTTGAGGAGTTCTGTATTGTCTGCAAATTTTGCCATCTCACTGTTTACACCCTTTTCCAGATCATTTGTGAATATGTTGAACTATACTGGTCCCAGTACAGATCTTGGGGACACCACAATTTACCTCTCTCCATTCTGAAAATTAAACAATTATTCCTACCCTTTGTTTCCTATCTTTTCTGATCTTTTCCCATCAGTTACTGATCCAAGAGAGGACCTTCCCTCTTATCTCATGACCGCTTACTTTGCTTAAGAGCCTTTGGTGAGGGACCTTGTCAAAGGCTTTCTGAAACTCTAAGTACACTGTATCCACTGGATCATCCTTGTCCACATGCTTGTTGACGTCCTCAAAAAATTCTAGTAGTTTGGTGAGGCATGATTTCTCTTTACAAAAACCTTGTTGACTCTTCCTCCAACAGATCATGTTCCATCTGTTTCTGATAATTCTGTTCTCTACTATAGTTTGAACCAATTTGCCTGGTACTGAAGTTAGGCTTCCCAGCCTGTAATTGTAGGGATTGCCTTGAGAGCCTTTTTAAAAAAATTTGTATCACATTAGCTATCCTCCAGTCATCTGGCACAGGAGCTAATTTAAATGATAGGATACATACCACAGTTAGTAGTTGTGGAATTTCACATTTGAGTTCCTTCGGAACTCTTGTGTGGATACCATCTGGTCCTGGTGACTTATTACTGTTTAATTTGTCAGTTGGTTCCAAAACCTCTTCTAATAATGCCTCAGTTTGGAACATTTCCTCAGATTTGTCACCTAAAAAGAATGGCTCAGGTTTGGGAATCTCCCTCTCATCCTCAGCCATGAAGACCAATGCAATGAATTCATTTAGTTTCTCTGCAATAGACTTATCTTCCCTGAGTGCTCCTTTTTAGTATCTTGATCATCCAATGCCCCCACTGGCTGTTTAGCAGGCTTCCTGCTTCTGATGTACTTAAAAAACATTTTTTGCTGTTACTTTTTGAGTCTTTGGCTAGCTGTTCGTCAGATTCTTTTTTTGGCTTTTCTAATTGTATTTTTACACTTGCCAGAGTTTATGCTCCTTTCTAATTTCCTCAATAGGATTTATCTTTCACTTTTTAAAGGATGCCTTTTTGCCTCTAACTGCTTCTTTTACTTTGTTTAGCCATGGTGGCATGTTTTTGGTCCACTTACTGTTTTTTATTTGGGGGTATACATTTAAATTGAGCCTCCATTATGGTGGCTTGAAAAAGTTTCCATGCAGCTTGCAGGGATTTCACTTTTGGCATTTTACCTTTTAATTTCTGTTTAACTAACTTCCTCCTTTTTGTGTAGTTCCCCTTTCTGAAATTAAATGGTATCATGGTCGGCTGCTTTTGTGTCCATCCTTTTCCCCCCTCTCCCTTTCCCCCTGGGATGATAAATTTTATTATGTTATGGTTACTATTACCAAATGGTTCAGCTGTATTCACCACTTGGACCAGATCCTTTGCTTCACTTATGACTAAATCAAGAATTGCCTCTCCTCTTGTGGGTTCCAGAACTAACTGCTCCAAGAAGCAGTCATTTAAGATGTCAAGAAAGTGTATCTCTGCATCCCATTCTGACATGTACCCAGTCAATATGGGGATAGTTGAAATCCCCCATTATTATTGAGTTTTTTATTTTTATAGCCTCTCTAATCTCCTTGAGCATTTCACTATTCTTATTATTCAAGCATGAAATTACTATCCGTAGAGATTCTATGGCACAGTTTGGTTCATTTAAGATTATTTCATTTGACCCTACGCTTTCTTTCACATATAGTGCTACTCCTCCACCAGTGCGACCTATTCTTTCCTTCTGATATATTTTGCACCCTGGTGTTACTGTGTCCCATTGATTATCCTCATTCCACCAAGTTTCTGACGATTCTTCTCACTCTCTGCACACCATCTTAAGAAGATGGGCAGGAAGAGAAGTGGGTGGGGTGACATAGAACTAACAAAACTTGTGCCTGTTATTGTTCATAACACTGGGCTTTTATTCTGTGTCCTGCTCCCGTTAATCTCTAAATCAAAGACAATCTAAAGACAGACTCTTGCTTTGTGTACGCAGTGTCCAGCACAAATTAGTTCTGATCTTTATTGGATCACGTAGGTGCTATAGATAATTATGAAAACGTTGATGGTACTGGGATTTCTACCAGAGTGTTGCTGTGATCTCTGTTCATAAATTTGAAGTCCCATCCCCTGTGGTTACTGGAAAAAGGTTAATTCTGTCTTTCTCACTTTTCCCATTCTGGAGCCACCTGACTAATGCATGGTGGGAGGTTTTCCATCACTTTATCCCCACTGCCAGCTTTCTTGGTACTCTGAGGAACTTAGTGTGCTTTTTCCCAAGTGGCTGCAGAATGAAAGCGGATGGACTGCTTCTCACAGAGATCTCAATAGCTAGTGGAAGTTGACAAGACTGAGTTTTTACTCTGCTGCAGCTTGGCAAAGTTGTATTAGCAGCTGCAGAGGTACTGGAGATGTCTACAGATTTGGGCCAGATGTATACTAAAAGAGGTTTGCTGATATAGCAATACTAACAAATCCTCCCACTGTAGATGCAGTTTATACTGGTAAAAAACACTTTTTCCAGTATAGCTTATGTAAATTCCATGAGCGGAATGATCTGTACCAGCAATTATGCAGTGTAGTTACAGCTATGTCAGTTCCAGGGTATTACAGAGACAAGGTGGGTGAGGTAATAACTTTCACTGGACCAACTTATGTTTGTGAGCGAGACAAGCTTTTTGAGCTCTGTTTCTCTCACTATACTGCCAAAAGAAGTTTTTGCTGCAAAAAAAATGTTGCCAAAAATGACACCCCAAACAATATTACTGTATTGGCAAAAGTTTCTAATGTATACCAGGCCTTAGAAAGCTGGCATTGCTTCAATTTATATTCATTTGGCATTCAGAAGTTTATATTTTGCAATCATAAGGGATAGAGACTTGATGTTTTAAAAATGATATCTTAAATTCTCCTAAAGTTTGTTAGTGGTTTTTCTGCTACCACTTGCAGAGGAAAACTAGCTGCTATTCAGTGGCAAGTAGGCAAGTGGATTTTCAAGTCTTGTTAATTTGATTCTACTATAACAATTTTTTCTCTAATATTTTACATACATCATATATATTTTCTTCCTTCTAGATGACCATGGGAACAGCAATGGCAGTCATGTAAAAATCTTTTTACCGAAGAAGCTGCTTGAATGTCTACCAAAATGTTCAAGTTTACCAAAAGAGAGGCACCGTTGGAACACTAATGAGGTAGCTAAATTTTACTTTTTTTTTGGACAACATTTTTATTGGTGCTTTTATTGGCTGTTTCTTGTTTGAGAAAACTCAGGAAATATTGGAGGTGAAATAGTTAATATGGAAACACATGACCTTTGTTATCTAACAGAAGCTAACTCACTTTCTGAGAAGTCTGTGTTATTTTATGAGGTTTGATATGTGCTTGTTTCAAAAAACAGAATGAGCATGCTGACTAATTTGGTAGGAGTCTGTTCTGTTGGTATATGTTGTGGTGTTTCCTCAAAGGCATAGTTAAACTCTACGTGTGTCTGATTTAAATGTTTTTATTGTTGTCAGGACTTAATGAAGATATGGCTTTGGTACTGTACTAAACAGTACTTTTAGAAAATGTGAAGTTACTGTTAAAATGGATAATGATAGTCTTCCTAGCAGTAAAACAGTACTTATTTCCTTGCAAAATAGATTTCTATTTGAAACTTGGCTAGCTTAGCAACTTCTGAGAAACCCTTAAGAGCAGAGAATGCAACGAATAAAGTATTTCAGACCTGCAATCCAGTTCTAAAACAAAGCAGGAGGTGATTCTCTGGCTGTGCCTGTCTAACTCCTATTAATCGTAACAGGATTTTTGTGGTTGTTTTCAAGACAAGAAAAGTACTCATTCCATTAAAATTCAGATGTTTAGGGGTACAAATTGAAACTAAAATACAATCTGTGTCTGCAAATCATTGCTGGTTGAGCCTCTTAGGCAGTAACGGGGGGAGTTATACTTTAGTACCCTTGGTATAGTTTTAGATCTGAATCGGATATTCAAATAATACTTGTCATTTTTAAGAAATAATAAGCTGTGGAAAAAACGCAATAATTTAGTAGATACTGTAAATAAAATGTTGGTCTATTATAAGCTATCTGTTCTATTTGTTTGGTACTATTTGTACGGTACTTCAAAAGGTTTTAACTAAAAATGTACTGTCAAGGTTTCATGGTAGCAGGTGGCCATTCAAGCACAAAACCAAAAATCTTTATAAAATTAAGACTGGTCAGCGAAGTTGCAAACACATTATCACTTTTTGTCTCAAATCTTAATTTGATCTCGCAAATTGTAATTTACAAAACGTTGTGATAAGATTAATTAGGTCAATTAGGCCAGAGTTTTTATGGTTTTTTTTTAATTGTCATCAGAAATTTAAAAATTTCTAGAGCAGTACTCAGTCTCATGTTTACATATGTCTTGTGTCACTTGAATTGAGCTATAACTTGGAAATTTAGTCACTAGATTTTTCTTTTTAAATTAACTTTCTTCTATGATAGCATTTATATTAGCAATGAGGCATCAACTAGTAGCAATCCTGTGGTTTTAAAAGATATTGGTTTGAGGCAAATATTTTATAAGTAAAGCTTTTAACATGGCAAACAATAAAATAGTATTTTATCTTGAATGAGCTCGATGATTTCAGACACTTCTCTGGATGACAGAGCCATTAAAAAGTTTAAACTTCGGGTTTTTGCATCATGTCATTCATACAAGATCATCATGAAAATCTTCACAAAATGCTGGCCTTTGTGCATATAAATAGTAAGCTTTAATTACAATATCTCATGCAGATAACATCTGTAGATATAGGAATTCTGGGTGAAGTTACACAGTAGTCAAGTTTAAGGGGGAAATGACTGAGTATCGGGTGAACTGGAAGATGTAAGGAATATGATTTGGCTTTCTGGCGCTCAGGTGGTATAATAGGCTAGGAGAAGAGATGGAGAGTTTGGTCTGAATGTGGGGGTAGATGTCAGTCACAGTTAGTTATGTTGTTCAAATCTTTAATAGTACTTTTCATGGTATAATTGATGCAGGTATGTCTTAAAACTAATTTTATTGACAAATAGTTTAGCTACATTTACTGTAATTATTTGTGATCTTCTCAGCAATACATTGTCCCTGTTGAATCAGTTTAGCTTACTCTTTTAGATGTGGACTGTGACACTTTCGTCTGTGCCTTTATTACCTCTGAAAAGTTACTACTGTAGGTCATCTCAAGTGATATGATGATCATATTCAATGGCAGAGGCCAAGAGACAAATTCTCCCTTTGGATTAAGGCTTATTGTTTTTATTAACTTCAGTATATAGTGTACTGGTTGTAGTTTATCTATGAATTTATTTAAAGGGGAGGCCTTTATGTGTGGTCATAGTGGCCTGGTCTGTATTACATTGTGTGCCAAGAGAAGAGAATCTTCTGCCTAAATTAAGCTTAGCAGTATTGAATTTTCTCCAAGAGATCACGGTCTTAAATATTTTTGTGTAGATGCACAAAATTACTTTCACTGTTTTCATATTCTACTGATTTAATTTTTCATAGTATAATAAAGCGAGAATCATATCCCTTTCTCCATGGTTATGGTTCTTATTCTGAATTAAGCAAGCTTCAACATTGGTCTAAACCAAAACAAAGTTATATTTCTTGTTTAAGATTAACCAATTCTGTCGCCTAGCCTTGATTCTGACTCATTGCATAAAATTATTGTTGTTGAGAGAATATTGTGAACTGACAAATACTTGACACAACCAAAGATTAATTTAGTCTATTTTAGACTATATTCTCCTGACTCTGTAAGTATATGTTTTGTACTGTTGCAGAAATACTTCTGGGATCCTTAAATTTAAAGACTAAAACACTGTTTCTCTGGTGTTTAATGGTCAGTTCATAGACAGTTTTTTTTTAATTGGGATTTTGCAAAAAAATGCAGTAAGCAGTAAGAGAAGTGGAACTTTTAAAATGCTTACAACTTTTTATTGAGATTTGCTTTGATTATGCAGTTTTAACACAAATTTTTGGAAATATATTGGCTTATCAAAATGTCATCTATTTTTAAATCAACGTTACGGCGTTTTTATATTTCACCGTGAAGCAAGTGTTCCTTGTAAATTTTAATTTTTGTTACTAGAGATTGTGTAAAATCATCAGTTAAGCCAAGCTACTTAATTATGGCTTTACATATTTGAGATACTGTGACACTGTATATACATTGCTGTGTGGGATGGTGAAAATGGGATTTCCTATGAATTCTCAGATAAGCACAACATAATATCTAATTTCTAGAAAATGATTGTGTGAAAGTGGATTTGAATAGCAGCATTTCTGACTCAGTATTTGTGAAGTAGAAATTTTGTTATTTTTATTTTTACTATGGAGAGGCAATGGCTTCCCCTTAAAACTGACATTTTTGTAGATGTGCTTGTTCTGGAATGATAGTAACTTCAATTTTAATTGTGGAGTGATTTTCCCATTTTAAGACCAATTTTTTTCAAACAGTATTCACAACTGCTCCCCTCCCCCTCTTTTGCGTCTCCCCCTCTCTCCCCCCGTTCCTGAAACTTCACACATTGTGTCATCTCTTGATAATTTTTTTGAGAAGTCTGGAAAAAAATAGAAAAGGTGGTTTAAAGTTATGGTAGTCCTGAAATTTTACCTGAAGTTCTGTTTTGAAGCATTTTTATTTCCAAAATGGCTGGCCTAGAAACTCCTCCTCCTTCCACAGGAAGAGCAGGGCTCAGGAGATGTTCCTGGGACTCTGGAACAGAACAACTCTTAGCACCAGTTCTCACACCAACTCAGGGCAGTTTTCTGAACTGCTGTTATGGTTACCACATTTGTCAGCATTCCATTTCCCCCTTCCTTTCCACTCACAGGAGTAACGAGTCAGTGGACTTTCAGTTTCCAATGGCTTTAGGCAGTAAGGAATGTTTTCTGGAAGAAATTTATCATTATCTTTTTGTTAGTTGGTCATGGTATCTAGGGGTTCAGTGTCACCCATACCTGTGCAATATTAGCATGGATGCCTAAAATTTCCAAAAAAGTACCCAAAAGTAAAGCCAAATTAGCAGATTATAAAATTGTATTTTCTACTTAATAGATGCATATTTTTGGAAATGTAAGTAATTTATTTTGAAACTTACAAACATGCTTTGCAAAACTTAAGAGGTAACTTAAATTGGGTGGGTGGTGTAAATTGAGGAGAAAATGAATGTGAAGAAGGATTATGTGGCAGTGGGGATTAGGCTAGATCACTTAAATGTTATATTTCAGACATGGTTTTTGTAGACTAAATCATATTCCTGGATGTTGGTCTCTACTGAACCTAACTTTTTTTTTCATCAGCTGTTTGTTCGTGAATAACGTAAAAAGATTCCTAGTCTTACTTCTAGAAGTTTTTCTACAACATTTACAATCCTTCATTTTAGTCTCAAGATATCATAGCTCAACTGAGAAACATTTACCATTTAATTTTCCAGTTGGCCCAGGTGACACCATTTGAAAGAATATATTTTTGTTTCCTTGATAGATGGTTATGATACTTAACACCATTTTTCTTCATCGACATATTCAATTCAGAATATTTTTCTGTTTTTTGTGCATTTATCAGTTTTGAATTAATGTGAACTAGTATAAAACTTGAACTTTAGTTACATTTTGAGCATTTACTTATGTATAGAAAGTGAGAATGAATTATTGAACTGTAGTTAAAACCAGGTAACCTAGGAGATGATAATTTCAGTGTGTGCCAAGTGTATTCTGGTATTGTTCTAATGTTTGAAAAGCATAGAGGCAATAGTTGATCATGTTAAGCTGTTTTTGGGGTTGTATGGTGTGGACTTTAGGAAGTTACTAAAAATGGTTGCCTGTGTAAATTGTGAGCTCTTTGGAGGTGAAGACCATTTTGTTTTGTTTCTGATTTGAGGTTCCTGGTGTACTTCCTGGCCCTGAAAAATAATAATAGCTCTTCTGACCACCTACTCCCTGTAACCAACTGTTCAAGTCAAAATCCTGTGAATGCTATTCCATTGTTCGATTTGTCAGCTTTCAGCTGTTTATTTTTGTAGGTCTTTCTGAATTTAGTGTCTTGTATTTTTGTAATGCTTTGTTATATTAGTCAAAGTGCCTGTTGATACGTGATTTCCCAAGACATTTTAAATGCTTTTAAGCTACCATTTCTGGTTCACAATAAATTCATAGAAAGGGAAGTTCCATAGAAAAGTTGTTTGGGGAATTGGGGGGAAGAAAGAAAACACTGATAGATTTGTGTTAACTATGATGCAAATTAAATGTAGACTTGATGCTTTTAATGTCAGTGTTTTAATAAACAAAATTACATGTAGGCCCATCCTCACTGAACCTTATCTATAACCACAATGCTACATAAAATTACTTTCAGAGTTAGATACCAGTCAAGATGGGTGGGACAGACAAAATCTATCCCATTGTAAATTACAAAGTTCATAGTATTCTTGGGGTGGGCAGTATTCTTAAAGGGGGTTTAACTGAGATGCTGAAACACTGACAAAACAAAAGTACCCTTCAGAGCGTCTGGAAGAAATGAGGTATTTTTGCCATTTTTGATATAACTCAAATATGCCTTTTAACTCAAACTTAATTAAAAGCATGAAGTAACTCAGATTCTTCCTTGTTATGTGTAGTTTGTGGAGACGGCAAGTTAGTGTAATAAAACCTTTCCATAGTTGTACAGCCTCCAGTACTTACAGGACTGGAGTATTTTGACTTCACAAACTAAATCAGCTCTGTAATCTGAGAAAAATGAGAATGTTTCTTTGACTAATTGCATACTGGCTGTGTGATAAAGGCATATCAAATGTATCTTGGATGTTATCAAATGCCATTAAGTATAATTTACATTGTATTCTGTCTAGTCTTATAGTTTTTAAAGTTTGGTTTATCATGTAAAGTATTCCAAATTCTAATTTCTTATTGAATCAAGTAATCTACTGAGGTCCAATGTAGCATCACAAGGAAGAAGCAGCTTCTAAATATCAGTACCCAGGGGTGCTATGCCTCTTGGCATGTAGAGTGTTTTCATGTCTCTTCTGGGCAGAGCTCATTAAGTTGACAGATGCTGAGGTTACCTGCTGTTAATCACAGAAACAACTCTCTCTTGAAGCTGTCTTCTTCTTAGTTGAATACACCATAGAGAGAGATTTACCTTTGTCAAGAGACATCAAAGCCATAGACTGGCCACGTGTTCAAGAAACAATGATATTTACAAGAACACATCTGGTTAAGTAATACCAAAGATACCATGCCATATACTCCTGAAGCTAGTTTTGTGAATGCCAAACCAATTTCACTGTAGAGAATACTAAATTTTTCTCATGGCAACAGATTCCCTCAATTTCCTAGCAAAATCCAGCAATACCTCTCATGGTCAGCCTTTTTCCTTTCTGCATGGTAAAGATCCTCAGCGAAGTCGAGTCTTTTTCATTCCAGTGTTCAGGTGCTTCATGAATTACAGCAACTCTGAAGAGGACCACTGAAAGCTGTCACTTACCTGTTGAGATATGTATTGACTGTCCAGTCAGTGTAGACTAGGTGAAATCATTTTCAGCATCATGTCAGTTATGATTTGTAGCTGACATGATGCTGAACACAGTGTGCCCTGGTCTGCACTAACTGGTCACTATTGCCCAACCTTGTGTCAGGTAACTTTAGTCTTTACAGTTATGTTCAAACATATTAATTTTCTAGTGAAGCCAAGCCCATTGAAAGAGGAGACTGAAAATAGGATCACAGTATGCCTGGGGACCGAGAGAGAGACAAGAAATGGGATGCAGTTTCTGAGAAGAGAGAGGTAGGGGAGGGGTGCAGAGCAATGTGCTGGTGCTTTCAACTTTATGAAGGAATCTAAAATATTTAAGTACAAAAACAGTTATTAGGAACTATAAATAAGTTGTCAGTAAATAACGCAACAAGTCATAATTACTATTATAAAGTGATATCCTGTTCCATAAATCATCCATATGTAAAAAATAGATATTCAGACAATAATTCAGTATAGAAGATCCCAAAAGCATGGGATTCTTAATTGCTGTTATATTGGTAAGTAAGTTATGTAGGACTTCATTTGCCTGTAGGAATAATACCAAGAACCATATTATCAAAGTAAACTGTGTTCATTTACTCTGAACTGCACAAAACACTACTATAGTAAATCCTGAAAAAAACTCCAGCAAATCTTTATGCATGCATGGTAGAACATTGAAGTATGAAAAAATAAGCATTTTTTCCATGGATTCCCCCTGTGGGATAGGTTTCAACTGTGAAGTCTTTAAAGGGAATTATTTTCTAGTGTATTAAGTGAAGAAAGTTAATTACAATCCCAGTGTTTTTTTTATTTTTGGATGACAAACTGAAGATGCTTTTAAAGATAACTCTAGTTAGCATTTTATTGTTTTTCAAGGCAAACTTTCATAGACTTTGGGGGCAAAAGGAACCATCATGATAGTCTAATCTGACTTTCTGCACATTGCAGGCCACAGAACCTCACCCACCTACTTCTGTAATAGATCCTTAATCTTTGGCTGAGTTATTGAAGTTCTCAAATCACAATTTAAGACTTCAAGTTACAGAGAATCCACCATTTACACTAATTTAATTCTGCAAGTGACCCATGCCCCCTGTTGCAGAGGAAGGCAAAAAACCTGCAGGGTCTCTGCCAATCTGACCCAGGGGAATATTCCTACCCAATCCCAAATATGACGGTCAGTTGGACTCGGCATTTCAGCAAGATCCAACAGCCAGAGACCTGGGAAAGAATTCTCTGTAGTAACTCAAAGCCTTCCCCACCTACTGTCCTATCACTGGCCATTGGGGATATTTGCTGCTAATGGTCACAGGTCAGCTACCTCCCAGCCTAGGCACCTTCATTATACCCCTCCATAAAATTATCAAGCTCAGTCTTGAAGCCAGTTAGGTTTTTTTGCCCCCATTGCTCCCCTTGGAAGGCTACTGTAGAACTTCAGTCCTCTGATGGTTAGAAATATTTGTCTGATTTCAAGCCTAAACTTGTTGATGGTCAGTTTATATCCATTTGTTCTTGTGTCAGCATTGGTGCTTAACTTAAATAACTCTTCTACCTCCCTGGTATTTATCCCTCTGATGTATTTATATAGAGCAATGATATCGCTTTTCAGCCTTCATTTGGTTACAGTAAGTAAGCAGGCCCTTTGAGTCTCCTCTCATAAGGTAGGTTTTCCATTCCTCTGATCGTCCTAGTACTCCTTTCCTGAACTTGTTCCAATTTGAATTCATCTTTCTTAAACATAGGAGACCTGAATTGCATACAGTATTCCAGAAGAGATTTCACCAGTGCCTTATATAATGGTACTAACACTTCACTCTCTATAGTGGAAATACCTTGCCTGATGCATCCTAAGATTGCATTAGCCTTTTTCACACTGGTGGTTCATAGTCATCCTGTGATCAACCAGTACATGCAGGTCTTTCCCCTTCTCTGTTGCTTTCAACTGATAAGTCCCTAGCTTATAGTAGAGATTTCTTGTTGTTCATCCCCAAGTGGATGACTTTGCACTATTAACTGTCATCCCATTTCTATTACTTCAGTTTTCAAGGTTGTCCAGATCTTCTTGCATGATATTCCAGTCCTCCTCCATATTGGCAATATCTCCCAACTTTGTGTTACCACAAATTTTATTAGCACACTCCAATTTTTAGCCAAAGGTCATTAATAAAAACATTAAATAAGATCGGTCGCAAGACTGATCCCTGAGGAACTGAACTCATAACCTACCTCCAAACTGAATTCGCCTTTCAGCATGACCTATGGTAGTCTCCCGGTTAACCAGTTTCTTATCCACCTTTCAGCCCTCATATTAATCCTTATCTTCTCCCATACCTGAGTTACTTAGAATGGTCAAAGCAAATAAGAGATTTGTTACCCTTAATGGTCTATAATATAGCTGGATCTCAAATATTGGTCATATCAAGTATCAACCAGATAAACAGTCCTTTACATCCCCAGACCACTTACCTTGAGGGATACTTCTGTATTCCTGCAAAACTGAACCTAAAGGAATTATCTAAAGCATTAGGGCTTCTTGGAGAATGTGAGTAAACAAAGCTGGTTATGAAAAGATTATACTTAATGGACATCCTTATTTGCCAAATGATTGCTCTTAGGGCAAAATCCTATCTATCAAACCCTTGTGGACAGAGTTCTGCAATTGTGAGAAATAGAACAGAAACCAGTTATCCAATATTTCTGTGCTCCACATACCTGAGACAACCACCATGTGGCAGAATAGGGCTTTTAAGCACTTTTAGAGTCAGTAAAGTTTGAATGACTATAAGCCTTACTTGCCAGACTGTGACTGGTTTTCTTTTGGAGACTTTATCTAGTCCAGGGGTCCCCAAACTTGCAGCTGCGAGGGCCACAGCACTCTCTCTTGCTCTTATGGTGGGCCAGAGCGCCTGGGCCCACATCATGTGGGAGGGGGCGTGGCTGGGAAGGGGGAGCAGCTGGGGCCGGGAGGGAGGAGCGGCTGCTGCGCGGCGCTGCTTGGGGCTGGGAGTGGTGGCACACTGGGCCCACGTGGGAGAGGAGCAGGGGGAAGAGGCAAGGTCGGGAGGAGGGAGCGGATGGGTCAAAATGTGTTGGCAGGCTGGATGTGACCCATGGGCCGTAGTTTGTGGACTCCTGATCTAGTCCTTCACAGGCTCAATTTTTATTCTTTTCACCCACTAACCACTAACTCATTATTTGGCTCTGTGAATAGGTTGATAGGGGATTTTTAGATACTCTTCCTTGTTAATTCTTCTCTTTTAAGAATATACGAACATGGACTGATGTTTCCCTTTTCACTGTCAAGTTTCCTTAAAGAGAGTTTTAATTTATTGGCCCTTTATATCCAAAAACTTGTCAAGACACACTTAGAATGTGATGATCCTATTTACATCCAATCTGCTTAATTAAAGACAGATTTAGTCTCTAAAAGACCTAAAAAGATCAGAAGATATCCTGTTCAGTCATAACCAAATTGATACCATTGTGCATCAGAGGAGCAGATGTAAATGGAAGGCTGCCATGCTCATTTAGCTTCCTGATTCATTGTACTAGGGCATTTCCTACTCCTGGATAAAATGGGAGGCATTGCAAGGCTGCTGAGTGATGCACATTCCACACATACTCACATTGCTATAATGTATAATAAAGTGCTTTCTTGACTTTGTCCATTATATTCTAGAATTGTAGACCAAGTCAGCCCATCCTATTTCTCCTTTTCACATGTGCTGATCTTGTATGAGTTTGTGGTTCAGTTACTGAGAGCCCATATTCCTAGGACAAAGAAGAATTTCATTCCTATCTTATAAATGGGTCTTCTACAAGGGCTCCAGTAATCCAGAAGCTTGTTCTGTTGGATGTTTTAGGTATTAGTTACAAAGGCAGTTAGGCTGTTTGGTTAAGGGAAGAGCTAGGTATAAGAACACAAGAACAGCCATATTGGATCAGACCAGTGGTCCATCTAGCCCAGTATCCTGTCTTCTGACAGTGACCAATGCCAGGTGCTTCAGTGGGAATGAACAGAACAGATCATCGTCAAGTGATCCATCCCCGTCACCCATTCCCAACTTCTGGCTCCTTGCTTATTCTGTATAATAGTCACTGATGGACCTATCCTCCATGAACATCCTCTGGCAAAGAGTTCCGTAGGTTGACTGCATTGTGTGAGGAAATGCTTCCTTTTTTTTTTTTTAAACCTTCTGCCTATTAATTTCATTAGGTGACCCCTAGTTCTTGTATTTTGAGAAGAAGTAAATAACACTTCCTTATTTACTTTCTCCACACCAGTCATGATTTTATAGACCTCTGTCATTTTCCCACTTAGTCATTTATTTTTCAAGCTGAAAAGTCCCAGTCTTATTAATCTTTCCTCATATGGAAGCTTTTCCATAGTCCTAATAATTTTTGTTGCCCTTTTCTGTACCTTTTCCAATTCCATTGTTTTTGGTTTTTTGGTTTTTTTTTTTTTTTTTGAGATGGGACGACCAGATCTGCATCCAGTATTCAAGATGTGGGCATACCATGGATTTATAATCTGATATCTTCTGTCTTTTGTTATCTATCCATTTCCGAAAGATTCCCAGTACTCTGTTAGCTTTTTTGACTGCCACTGCACACTGAGTGGATGTTGTCAGAGAACTATCCACAATGATTCCAAGATCTCTTTCTTGAGTGCTAACAGCTAATTTAGACCATTTTATATGTGTAGTTGGGTTATGTTTTCCAGTGCGCATTACTTTGCATTTATCAACATTGAATTTCATCTGCCATTTTGTTGCCCAGTAACCCAGTTTTGTGAGATCCCTTTGTAACTCTCCACAGTCTGCTTTGGACTTTACTATCTTGAGGAGTTTTGTATTGTCTACAAATTCACCTCACTGCCAGAGTTTATGCTCTTTTCTGTTTTCCTCAGTAGGATTTAACTTCCACTTTTTAAAGCTTGACTTGAATGCAACTATCACATTAACAAGAGAAGCCCATATTTTGTATTTGTGAACCCCCTTGCATACATGGTTTTATGTAGTAGGAACAAAACTTCATGCAGGTTATTAGAATCTCTTGGATAGCATCTTCCCTGAAATTCAGCAGAGGGGAAATAAGGCTGTAGAAGACTTAGGATCTGAAAATTATACCAAGCGAAGTTTTATTTACATTTATAAATGTGTGTGAGTTGCCAGTCATGTATGAATTGCAGGTTTCTTCTAGATATTCTCCATCTGAGTGTTGTTCTGTGCAGCTTAAGGACTGACTTTGTGGTGCTTCTCACTACTTCTGAAAACTGACAATTAGTCTTGTGGCAAATTGTGAGTACAGTGAAACTGCACAGAAGATCAGCCTTATTAGATAACTTCCGAACTCACCACGCCATCTCCAAAAAAATCCCAAGGTGTGTAAAGTACATTTCTGCTCCACCTTCATTAGAGTAAATCCTGTCAAGGAACTGACAAAAGTTGGTTACTTGCAGGAGGTTGTACTGATATTCTTCTATGGTGTTCTAAACTTATGCCATACAAAATTTGCCTCTAATGGCTATATGTTTCTCGGTCACGGTGACATAATTAGGAACTATCCTGAGCAAGGCTCACTGATTTGAAACAAGTGAAAGATTGTCATTCTTGGTTATCTTGAAACAAATAAAAGCATTAATAACTGGTATTTTATGATGCACTCTTTGAAGTAAGTATTTTATAGGAAAAGCAGGTTTGACTTTTTCTTATCTTCCCTTTTGTTAACATATGCCCATGATGATAATTGTATAGTGAAATGTCTTTGAAAACAGAATTTTTTGTGTTGTGTAACAATCTGATATTGGAAATCATGTGACCAAATTGAGCATTATTTAGAATGATAAAGTATGACAGATGAAACTCTCTTCTTTTAGATACTGTAATCCCCCCAGTTCTTGAGCAAGCCAGTTTTAATGAATGAAATTACCTTTTGTGCATTTTTCACTGTAATTAAAATAATTGCTCTCTTTATTTTGCGTGTTAGGTACAGAATTTACAACAAATAGTGAAAGTAGTTTAAGATTCAGTGTTGCTTTTTCTTTTAGAACAATAAAAAGCACCATACTGAGGCTGAGTGCTCTGCCAATTTTAAATTGCAAAACCAAATATACATTTGTCAGGTTCCCCTTTCTACAAGCAGTATCTCTAAAGATGAATAACACCCTGACACAGTAGCCAATACTTAGTCTCCCCATCTCACCTTAGAGGAAAGGCAGAACAAATGGACCATTGCAGCATACCCTGAAAATCAGCTAATCTAGATTTTTTCAGATGGGACAGGATGACATTCTACAATTGAAGAATCCCTAATACAGTGTACAGGAAAAATTAATCTATTCTGTGATATGGTTTGGTCAATTAACAGACTTAATTTACTAGTAGTATGTAAGCAAGATACCTCTGAAGTGTAGTTTTTTTTTTTAACTGATATACAATAAATATTTCTCATCAGTCTAGGAGTTCTTAAAAGTGCTTCCTACTGGCAAAAATGAAAAAGATCAGGGTTAGCAATACAACAGGACTGGCCTCAAAAGAGAGAGACTACAAATAATTCACTCAGGTATTTTAAATAGGAAATTCTCTTCATATACAACACACAGGCTAAAAAGTTTAAATTAAGACATAATACTTTAGTATTACTCCACTTCCTAAGCTGGTTGACATTGCTAATTTTATTCACAAAATCAGAATCATTTTCCTGTACTTTGCTTCCTTGACAACAGTCTAAGGCACTAAAGGATACAGATCCTGAACTTCTCTTTCTTTGAAGTAGACATTGCTTCAGGTAGTAGAACAGAAACCACCTTGTCAGTCCAAAGGCTTTCTCAACTAATGGATCTACTAATTTACACCTTAGAAATAGAATGCCTTGTGACATTAGTAAATGACATCTAAAATTATACCGAGAAAATACCGAAGCTTGTTTTCTTGAAACCATTGACAAGATCTGTTGCCAAAAGTTTCATTCAGTCTTTGAGAATAGATATCAAGTGTATATGTATGCATATATTCATTGAGGTGTCTGTTTTTTCGAAGTCTGAATTTACCCCTTAATTATATTTTGCAGTTCTTAATAGACTTTCAGTTAATGAAAGTGTATGGAAATGTTTTCTTCCAACAGTTAATTTAAAACAGAATTGATATCCAGATTTGTGTGAGAGGATTCATTTCGCCTTGCTTTTGTATCAGGTATGTCCATTATAAAAGTCTAGTTACTACCATATATTGAGATGCTATTGTACATATTTGATTTAGCAGAGAACTTCCTGCAAATGTACATAATTTACAAAGTAGTAAATCCACTTTCTGAATAAATTGATAAAGCAGACAACTGTACAGTTGTTCTTGGGCAAAAGAACCATGTTCCCCAGAAAACCTTAAAATAGCTATTTCAGCTGAAAGGTATCTTTTTAAAAGAGAAGTTGCATTCCCATTTTATAAATGCATGAAGAACTTGTTTTGCTAAAATTCAGCTGAAATGATTGTTCACTAAATGAAAAACTCTGGCTCTTTGAATTCTTTCTCTGCAGCACTCTGAGCATATAGCTTCCTATATCGGTAAGTATTACTGAGTCATGGAGAAACTACAAATTTAGCCTATTCCTCCAAATTTACTCATATGTAGTGCTGTTGGTTTTAATGGGATTAGAAAATTGCAGAAAGAATGACTTGGATGGTAAAGTTTTGCAATTTAGGGCCCTTACTCTTTTTGTTCCTTGAATTCTTTCACAACTTTAGAAAGTTAATTTTCAGAGATGCATTATTACATGCTCCCCTTATATTTAAAATGAATGACTCTGCAGACTTAGAGTTGGAGAGAATAAATTGCTGTCCTTGTTCTAGTAGGCAGGATTATAAGTAACTCATTAATTATTTATGATTCATTGTGATGACATCTGATCAATGCCAGGTTAATAGTGTTTGGTATCTTTAAAAGGAGACTTAGGTTAAAAATTACTTTTAAAAAATTATTTCTCCAAAGGTAATTTTCACGCATTTGAAACTTAAAGCTGAAACTTACAAATAGCTATTTTCATGTAAATGAAGCAATGTTGGTGGCACCTGGTATTTGTGAATTCCATGTACCAGCTTGATGACAATGATGTGCTAATGCACGCCTTTTGAAATGTAAGTACGCTTTTTGCCATTCACTTTGTAAGGTAGTGTCTGAAGGAGATATATGGCTGCTGTTTCTTCAGATGTGAATGTGTATTCTCTGTTCTTGAGGGTACTGTCAGCATTCAAGAAATGATTTCAGTGTGCCAGTTGCCTGTTTTTAGTTACCATTATAACTTATACCTACATTACATAAATTATCCCCTTTTCCCCTGAGCATGAGACTTGGTCCTTACAAGAGAGGATTGTCTGTCTCAAAGGCTCTTCATCTCCAATCCAGCATTATTTTTAGCTAGCTTCCTGGTAGTTTGCATTAAACATCAGATTTCAATCCGCCCTCAACCAGAGTCTGGCTCCTGTGGTCCAGGAGCTCCTTTCCCTTTGATAACCACCTCTATCTGTCTGCCCCTTGACTAGCTTTTATAGCATTGCAAGAGTGAAAGCTGGCTTGTAGCCAGCCAGTCAGAGCTTTAATTCCTGCTGTAGCCTTCTTTAAGGCTACTCCTCCTTTAAGAAATACTTTTTTTGCAAGGGAGACCCAAACCTTATTAGTTCTTAAGATAGCTGTGTATCAGCAAGAGCTGAAGAGACTTCTGCCTATGGAAGGAGACCTTTTCTTTCCAAAAGATCAGGCAGATATATATTTTTTAATTATCATGGCCATAACCTCATGTAAAAATATCAACAATGGGAAAAATTGAAGGTTCATTAATAAGGTGTTGTGTCTTTAACAGAGCCACCTCCCCCATTTGGGATCCAGCATACACATAGTGTGACACAGAGCTGAATCCCCAGGACAAGGCTTTTCTCAGCAAAATCTTGGTTATCACCTCCTTTATTACATATGGATGCCATTTGGTATCTTAGATTTGATAATCATGAATGCTGTCTCCAGAAGTCAATTCTGTCTTTGTACTTGGAAGGCAATGTTTAGGGAAAACAGCTAGTATTGGGAAAGGAGGTTGCCTGGCAAAGTAGCAGGAAAATTTGAAAACCCACAAAATCTTTTTCAGCATAACAGAACAGGATGTTGTGAATTGAGGATGTAGGCCTGTCTTGACATGAATCATTAGAATTTGTGGAGGCTCATTTCTTGGGAGACCGGATTAGGGAGGTAAGTAGATCAACAGGCTGGAAACAGAATGTCTGTGCTAACTAAAGATAGGTAAATGGGCCAGTAAGATGAGAGACAGAATGTCTGAACTAGTTTAAAATAAGTGGAACCATTCATAATGGACAAAATAACAGTGAACAAAATAAGCCTGGAACATAATATGAGGTAAAGAGTAAGTTATATATGGACAGAGCATGCTGCATGGGGATCCTACAAAGTAATCAAGCCAATCCCAAAATGTGTAATGCAAGGTGTAATAAATGCAATGTAATTTGTTTAATGTATATAAAAGAAGAGGTTTCGTTGGTAACTTTGGATTTGTGATGTAACCTGCCTCCACCGCCTGTGCTTGTCTGATCAATGCAGCGTAGCTTTGCTGTAAGCCAAATAAAAATACCAGAGTGGTGAAATCTGGAGTCGAACTGAGTACTTCGGAAGCCAAGTGGAAGAGGTCTCAGAGGGAATGCCAACAGGCCTTTGACTAGAAATTTCTATTCTTTCTAACCTTACAGCATTTCCAAATATTCCATAATTAAGTTCTACTGTTCAAGAGGATAACAGTAATACAGGGGATGAAGATTCAGACAGGAATATTCATATCAATTTATAATTGATTATGACCATCGAAGATAACATTTCCATGAGTACGTCCCATACCAACAGAGATGGGCAAGCTAAAACAAGTGATCTCCAGACCTATGCACAGTTAGTAGGACTGAAAATCAACTCTGAGAAAACTAAAACCACCAGAATCAAAACACAAGAAACCACCAGTAACATTTTCTGGGAGTGACATAGAAGAAGTCTGACACTTCCCATATCTTGGCAACACTGTAAGCAAAATAGGTGGAACAAACAAAGACATTAAAGCCAAAGCTTTGAAAGCCAGTCATGCCTTTGCAACGTTAACACTGATCTGGAGAAACAGAAAGCTTGCCCTCTGAACTAAACTTTGACTATTTAACACCATTGTAAAGTCTATTTTAGTATATGTCACTAAAACTTGGAGACTTACCAAGACCTTGCTATCTAAACTCCAAATTTTTATAAACAGCTGCCTTACACAGATCCTCAAAATCAGAAGTCCAGAAAAAGTCACAAGTGAAGAACTTCGGAGGAGGACAAATCAGAAAATGATAGGACAGGAAATAATGGAACGAAAATGGAGATGGCTAGGACACACATGGAGAAAAGAACTGAATAACATAAAACAGGCACTGATGTCCCCAGGCAAGAGTTGAAGGGATAAACTAAGAACATCTTGGAAATGCACAATAGAAGCAGAACTGACTATCAAAATGACATGACAAAGATGGAAGGCAGGGTGAAGACTCTGTGTTCCGCTTGGTATAAAAAAGCATAAGTCAAGTAAGCCAATCATGACCATCTAAGGGGAGAAAACGTCTCTCCTGCTGTAGGGACTGATGATAGATTACTATTGTGGCAGGAAGAGGGATAAAAGTCAATCACAGACAAGTGAGTTGTAAAAACATAAAAGAATATACTCTAGAATCCACACAATCTTTGAAGGACATATCTTACAATGAAGAACTTCAAGGAATCCCCATGCGAGCACCTCTTAAAAAGAGATGAGTTGTTGGTTGTCTGCTACAGTTTCAGTAAATAGAGCTGGTACACCACAACAAAAGATTCCAGGACATTCATTCAGTTTTCTTTGTGGTACTCAAAAAATGGACCAGAACCTGAGGTATCCTGGCTCTGAAATACTTAAGCAAACCTGCCAGATCGTGAAAATACAGACTAGAAACCACTTGGCTACCGACCAGTTGTGGGGCTAGAGAACTTTATCTGATGTTCGTAGACCTAAAGACAGCGTCTCTACATGTTCCCATCTTTCTATGGCTCAAAATTTTCCTGAGATTTATGTGAAATTCAAACTATCAATTCAAGTCTCTATCCTTTGGTCTGGTGATCGTCCTCCCTCAAAGATATTTAAAAAAGATGTCTAGCCATAATTGTGCATCTAGGGCAGGCATATGTATCTGTTCCTAGATCACATCCTTATCTGGGACTGCACGGATCAGCTACCTAAGTGATGATATTTGACCTAACACTAGCAAACATTTCCTCTGCAGACAGAAAGGACTATTAGACTTCAGCCTCTGAGGATGAAGTGTGTATGACCTTTTGGGGCCTTTTAGCTTGAGGTCTCCTAAGGAGAAGACAATACCATGATAGTGTCTTACCTGAGGAGACAAGAAATCTAAGAAATAAGTGTGAATGAGATTATTCCAGTGGGCAGAACAGAATATCTTGTGCCCTGAGGTCAGGCACATCAGTCTGATTCAAAAATAGACTGGCTGAGCCAGCAGTCCCAACAACTGTAGTATGACCCTAAACCACTTGAGAAACATTTCTTAATTAAATGAAAAATCTTTGGTAATTACTTTTGCATTAGCAATATACATGAGTTATAAAATCCGTATAGACAGCATATGGATTAAATTAATTTTCAAGCAATATCTGAATGAGATTTAATAATATAAGATGCAAGATATACCAGATCATATACTAGTTTGCAACAGCTGAGTTGCTTGATGTCATCACTTGATAAGCAGACATGTCAATTGAATTGCAGCACAAAAGGAATTAAGGGAGGTCCTGTTGTGCACAATTTGGTGCATCAGAGATGTAGAAATGTCATTTACAAGTAAAAATTCAATTTTTTGTCAAGCCTGTAAAGCAGTCTTATCTTTTTTAAAAAATCACATTTTCACTGATATTTTTGTCTGTTCATAAAATAGCTAATCTGCACAACAAAATAAAATATATAAACTTTACCCCCATGTTGACATATTTGTTGTGCATTTATGAACAGTAAGTGTCCTTATTAATTTATATACGTACATATAGAATAGTTACCTATAATTAGATTTTGCAAAAAGTTATGCAACTACAGTCCCTCCTGTTCAGCTGGTTATCTTCTGAGTTGGTTGTATAGTGAGAATTGTAGGTACTTAGTTAAATATGAATTGCTGAGTAGTGACTGATGCAGTGTGCCCTCTAGATTCAGAATCTTAATCTTTTCATAGAAAAACATTTATCTAGTGTGATACTGATGTAACAAAAAGCATACAGAAATGGAATTATATGCATTTCATAACATAAGGTTATAAATTGTAACGTAAGATTGCAGTGTCTTAAAGGAAAGCTTCTGTTGCTCCACAGGTTTGTCTCTTTGTCTCCTGGTGCATATTGCAAAGGAGCACCCTGGTCTGACATGACATGAGCTCTGAATTGAAAGTTAAGCATAATTTTATTCATCCCAAATTATATTTATCAACTAATTGCTCTGAAAACAAGTGCAAAGTGTGTGTCTGCTAATAAGGGAAGTGCCATTCTTTATTTTCATTATTTTATGACGAGTACACTGAAGAGGTTATTTGAATGTGAAGGCATTTGTTTAATAAAAAAGGCTGAATATTCCTGTCTCATCTAGTATTACTTTCTGATTCTAGTAATGTTTTTTGTCAATAAAGTTTTGGGGGGAGACTCAGGGTCCCATTGAAAGTTGTATACCATTATTAAAGTTAGCTGCCCCAAAATGGGTTTATGAACATAGGCTACAGATGGGATTTCTGTTTTATACTTTCAATAGTAGCTATGCTCAATTGTCCAGTTTTAGGAGGTTGAGAATTCTAGGAGGAGATAGCAGGCAGTAGTAGAGATGTAAGATTAGCTATAGGATGAAAATTCAGAAATGGAAAATAAGATTTAAGAGTAACATCATAGATTGACAGCTAAATCTCTTGGAAATAGAGTTCACCCAACTATATAACTAAAGGGAACAGGATGGAATCCTTTTTCTCACCAAAGACCTGTGGAGGTGGAGCCCTTAGGCCTGGTCTACATTGCTGTCAACGGGAGATACCGCAAGCTACGTATAACTACGTAGCTTGTATATCTCCCATTGATGTACCATTGATTTACAGCACTGTGTCGACGGGAAATGCCCTCCTGTTGACGCAGCCTTACTCCTTTCACAGTTGGATTACTGACATTGACCAGAGAGGCCATCTGGGATCGATTGTCACGGAGCCCACAGTGTAGACATACCTCTGCCCAGTCTGTCAACGTCTTTTCTAAAGGGTAAGAGAGGAAAGATCATGGAGCTGGGAAGTTAACATCCAAAGGATTCAAGAATGAAGACAGAGCAAAGACTTGCCATTAGTCGTCTCCTCTTGGCTTCTATTAAGAAGGATAAGTTTAGAAAAACTAAATGTGGGTGCTTGTCAGATAGTTTGCTCAAGGAATTGAGGCAAAAGAGGAAAAAGAAACTGGTGATAGAGAGGAGGTTTTATTCAAGGTAGAAGGCATGTTTCAGAACGGAGGCAAAGAAGCCTAAGGGGGAGGAATGTATCTAATGGTCAGACAGAAAGGAGGAGGATGGGATTTGATGGGTCAGGTCAAGGATTTTTAGATGGATAACAAAAAGGAAACTGCAGATTGTGAAATAATGGTGAGTGACAGTGCATGCTGAATGGTTTTAATTTTTGAAGAGTAAGGTAGAGAATATAGAGAAGACACTGTTAGAGGCAAATGAGTTAATGAGGAAGGGTGACAGTAGACTTGTATAGCAAAGGACAGAGGCAAGAGGATATCTATAGTGAATTGAAGTTGGAGTAGTAATGGAGCTTGTCTGGTGGTGAGGACAGAGATTCTGTGACTTTACCAGACCTCTGACTTCTTTGGCTTCAGCTGTCAGCGGCTGCAGCTGAGGACAGAGCTAGGGTTGTGGACTTGCGGCTGAGGCTGTGCGTCCCTGTCCCGCCTCCCACACCTTGTGGCTGCGGCTGGAGCTGTGTGCCCCCACCCCACAGCTTCAACAGTGTTGATGGAGCTGCAGTTGTCATTTCAGCCCCCCTTCCCCACCAGTCCTCTCCACTCAGCCCTCCTCCATCTCCTGGTTATTTTTAATAAAAGTCACAGATGGGTCCTGGGTCCTGTGAATTTTTGGTTATTGCCCGCAACCTGTCCATGACTTTTACTAAAAATAATCATGACAAAATTCTAACCTTACTCATGGATGCCAGGAGAGAGCCCTTCTCCAGTCTTCTGGGGCAACATAGTGCCCATCTTTAAAAAGAAGGAGCTGGGGAGCGATAAGCCAGTCAGTCTGGCCTCGATATCTGGGAAGCTACTAGAGCTATGATTTTTCAACCTTTTTTCACTTGTGTACCCCTAAAAAATTGGAAATGGAGGTGTGGACTCCTTTGGAAATCTGAGACATAGTCTGCAGCTCGCCAGGGGTCTGCAAACCATGGGTTGAAAACCACTGTACTAGAGCAATGTACAAAACATTCAATTTGAAACTACCTGGAGAATGTAGGGGTAATTACTAGCGGCCAGTATGGATTTGCAAAGAACAAATCATGCCAGACCAGCTTGGTTTCCTTTTTTGACAGTGTAACTGGTTTGGTGGATGGGAGAATGTGGGTGACATAATATAACTGCACTTCAGCAGGGCTTTTGACCCAGCCCCACGTGACATTCAAATGAGAAACCTGGAGAAATGTGGGCTTGCCGAAACTACCATTAAGTAGATGCATAATTGGTTAACCAAACACAAACAAGGAGTAACTATTAATGGAGTGATGTTGGCTTGGAAAACGGTCAAGAGTGGAGTTCCACAGGGATCTGTTTTGGGTCTGGTTGTGTTTAACATCTTTATTAATAACCTAGATGTAGGAATAGAGAGTATGCAGATCAAATTTGCAAATGACTCAAAATTAAGGGGGGTTGCAAACACTTTGGAGGATAGAGCTAAAATTCAAAGAGATCTTGATATTGTAGAACTAGGCTAAAGACAACCAAATGAAATTCAACGAAGACAAATGTAAAGAGCTACACTTACAGAAGAAAAACCAAATGCACAAATACAGAATGGGGGATAACTGGTTTGGCAGCAGCACTGCCGAGAAGGATCTGAGAACTGTGGTGGATCACAACCTCAATGTGAGTCAGTAGTGCCATGCTGTTGCTCCCAAAAAAAAAGAAAAGGCAAAGGCTGAAGAAAGTGGGTATGTTCTGTTTGGAAAAGAGGAGGTTAAGGGAGGACACGATAGTGGTCTTCAGATACTTGAAAGGCTGCCATAAAAAAGATGGAGATCAGTTCTCTCTCGCCACAGAGGGCAGGACAAGGGGAAATGGGTTAAAAGTAAAGCATAACACATTTAGATTAAATCTCAGGAAAAACTTCCTAACTGTAAGAACAGACTGCCTCAGGAGGTTGTAGAAGCTCCTCCACTGAAGGTTTTCAAGAAGAGATCAGATAGCCATCTATCTTGGATGATTAGACCCAACAAATCCTGCATCTTGGCAGGGGGTTAGAGTAGATGCGGTCCTTTCTAACTCTTTGGTTTTATGATCTCTTCCAACAAGGAGGAGGCAAGCTTTGAGTTTTGGACTTGCTGATTCTGAGAGCAGACCAAACTGTTCCTTGTGGAATTATGTTTCATGGTTATTTGAAAAAACTTGGGTGCACTCTTAGAAACTCAAGAAAAAATCCAAGGGGAACCAAAACGTGTAGGGAAATGCCTGAAACTGGTTGGTCAGATAGTTAAGTACTATTCCTACTTTCTTCTTGCTAAAATAGCCTTAATCTATGATCAGTTGAAATCCTTAAAACAAATGAGAGATTCTCCCCTATGCCTTTAAAACGAAGGCAGTTATTTAAAGAATTATTTTGTCTAGTACTTGATGCGCAACTTCATGAATTGTGCTTGAAAAATTTTACCTTGCAGTGACTAACAAGGATAAAAAATAATTTTACCCACTGCAGTTTAAGGGAGTAAACTAATGGTTTAGCAAAACCTAGTCTGCATGCTGGTTCCCATTGATGTGGGCTTCTCTGCTCTACACTCTTCCCCTCTTGTCCTGGCCCTACCAATGGTGTCCTAAAGGTCTTCACCTCCTGCTCCTTCCTTACATTCACATTCTCAGTTTCTCTCTGCCCTCAGCCCTTGCCTGATTGATGCTTTTCTTTGTTTTTCTTGTCTCTTGACCCTTTCCATCTGTTTCCTGTCCACCTATATCTTTTCTTTACCAAATTCTTCTCTACTCACTCCTCTACGTTTTCCTTGCTTCTCCCACATCTCCCCCAAATCTTTCAGTTCCTTATTTCAGTTCTTTAATGTCTCCCTCTTTGTCCTCACTACACATTCATGCCTCATATTACCCTCACTATATACATTCACCCATCTACCCCCAGTTTCTTCACTCTGCCTCCCACCTCTTGCCGAAAAATGGCTGCCAGTTCTCTGCTCTTGGGTGGGACCTCCACTTCACTGACCCTCTCTCACTCACACACACACCCTGCACATGCCATGTTTTTGTGAGTTGTGTGCTACGATTTGTGCATCAACAATAGAAGTTCAGGGTTCTGGGAAGGGAGTGGGAACGGAGCAGTATCCTCAACAAGAAGGCTGCTTTGCTCTCAGGTACTGGTCATGTTCAGTAAAAAGCTCTGCAGCCTACTGTTTTGCCCATTCTACCGTCCAGAAATTCACTTGCCCAGACCAAGTGGGTTTTTTAAGCTTTGTGTTATCATAAAGTCACAAAAGATCAGTCTTAACAGGGCTGTAATTACATATGTGTCTGAGGCTTCTGTTCCTGAGCATATACTTGATCCATGGTCATAATTTGAAGCATTAGGGCCTAGAGTCAGGCTTTTCCAAATACTGCTTGTAGAAGGTGGTTTTTTTTTTTTTTTTTTTTTTTTTTTTTTGGAGGAAAATTGTTTTGGAGAGGTGGAAATTTCTATTTATCTCTTCTTGCAATGGTCCTTTTCTTATACTAGTAAACTACTTTTTTCCATCCTAAATGTGTTTGCTGTTAGTTTTCTTTGCAGAAAGCAATTTCATAGTGCTTTCCTGATGGTCCTTTTTGTAAAAGACTAACCTGAATGTGCAAAACCTTCACTTTTACTTGTACTAATTTTTTCAACTTTAGTTGTTTCATTTTGCCAAGTACTTAGTTTTTCACTCCTGATATTTTCCATGTGATATAGTCACCGTTGAAAATCCTGTGTGAGATTGAAAAGACAGGATTTTGACCACTTGCAAAATGTAATATCCTCAGTTTCCTTTCATTTGACAAGTGAACCAATTCATCTGTGCTTATATATGCTAGTCCCTTGCAAAAAGGAATTTAAATTAACTTTGTAAATTGACTTTGTTGGAAAACATTTTCCTTGTAAAATGCAGTACAAAGTACAACTCACATTGCACATTAATGCTGTGTTGAGTGCTGTGCATGTTGGAGGCCCAAGTATATTATATAATAGTAGTTATTACCACTTTGATCCCCTTGTATCAACAAAATATTTACTGGAATATTCAAGTAAAGTAATGCACGCCAACAGTTTTCATACACTTCAAAGAATGGGTGTACACATTAAAAATACTGAAATATTAAATGCTGTTTTCTTTAATTGTGTTCTCTTTTGATGGTATATTTTGGGAGTAGGAGTGTATTGGAAAAGAGGAATGAATCCTGAAAAGGTTGTATTTTATGAGGAACAGAACAGGCTAATGAATTAAGAGTAACTGTTTTTATTAAGCCATTTTTTTGCTAGAAAAATTTTCAAACACTTCTATGCTAACTCAAAAATGGCTTCGAGTATTCTTAAGCTTCATTTGTCCACTGTGTGCGGGAAATAAGGAATGTTGGTTTGGCTTTTTAAAGAAATCTCGTTTTTAAATGCACTCATTGCTGAGAGAGTTTTTCTCTTTGGCTGGGCCTCAATCTTCTGTGTTCAGGATTCCCCTTACATTAACTATTAGAGAGCTGTATGCCAGTTGTCTGATACATATTGTAATTGTATTCTATGATGAGACACAAAGAAGTGCACCAAAATGAGTCTTCCTCTCCTCTTGAGGCTTTGTGAACATACCACTGTGATCAGCAACAGTTCCTGAGCTGGATCTCCAGGTTTATAAGAGGTGCCAGCTGGCAGGGCATTCTGTGTGAGAACCCCTCAGCTTTGAAACTCACTTATTTCTCTTTCCTCCTTCCCCTGCCCACTTCTACTTTATTGATTTTCAGGGCGTGTGGCAAGACCCTTCTGTCTTTCCTTAGCTTGAGGGATTGGGAGGACTGGTGGAAGATCTTAAAGAACTAAAATAAATTTTCAGCTGCTGGGTTAAATGTTACACATGAGAGGAAGGGTGTCCTTAGAGTCATCTATATGTATAATTAATTGTAAGTTTTAAAAGTGTCAGGGAGCACCCATATCCTCCATTTGATGGAATAAGTATACAAAGTAAGTGTCTGACTGATACTGTTAAGATAGATAAGGTGGTGGATAAAGTAATATCACACACATTGCTAATAACAGATCTCAGGCCGGAGTGTGCTGCCTTGGAAGATTTGTTCTTTCTATTAATCCAAGACTTCTCAGATTGCTTTCAAACCTAGTTTTCTTGTATGGCAACATCACTCCTTCCGTGGAATTAGCTATCCAATTTATCACAGAGGGTTTTAGCAGTTTATAATTGTTTCACTGTCATTCAAAAGTTTTGTTATGTTGCCAAAGCCTTCATAAATACATTTTTAGAGTTAGAGAAAATATAAAAACAAACAAACCTGCACTTTGTTTTTCGTTTATGCTGTTCAGGGACCATAACCTAAATCTATAAAAGAGAAGCTTATGTAAATAATGCAAAATAATGGCATTTTGAACTTTAATGCTCTTCTGAAATTCTGTTGCTTAATTATATTGATTAATTGACCAAGAAGTTGTGCCTATATCTTGAGAGAATGAATTATGATTTGGGTAACAACTACCTCCCCTCTGTCTCATTCAACTAAAAGCTGACAAAACACAACTACAAGAGTAATTTTAATCTTTGTCTCAAGACATGAGTTGAAACCAGAGTTCTTCAGAAAGGAAAGGCATTCTTGAAACCAGCATTTTTCAGAAGGTTATTAATTTATGCTGCCATCTAGTTGTATCCACTATTTTATACGAGTAAACGGCTGCTGGAGAGTAAACAATTCTTGGTGAAATTTTAATTTACTTTCGAAAATGTATGTATAGTAGAAATACATTTATAAAATTGATATTGCCTAGTGGAGAGTTCTTAAAGTTGATATGCAAGTACATTTTCTTGTGGGGAATGAATGATTTTAGAATCTTACTGTTTGAAGTTTTTATATTGAATTTTTTAATTGCAGGATATAAAAGCAAGTTCAGGCTAAGTCTACTAGCTATAGTTTGAAAGGAGTCCATGATCTGGCCTTTTGACTACTGCTCATGACCATGTAGGTAAAATCAATGCCACCTGATAGCATCTCAGCTTCTCTCCATTCTTTTTTTAATTTATGTAAAACCTGGTGGACTGGGTATTGGGATGAAGCAAAACTGCCACATCAGCTGTTTTCTTTGGACATGCATGTGAGAAACAGATGTGATTGGTCAGCTGAGTTTGGAGTCACTATCTTGGTTGTACTACTAAAAGACAGGACTTGAAAATTGACTGGATACCTACTGGCTGGAGAATGATGCTTTTCAACCATGGCCCAGTTCGGACCATGATCATTCTGAGGAGAGAGAGAAAAAGGGTTACCAGTGAGGTTGACAGGCAGTGCCATCATGAGGAGCTTGTGTCCTGTCTTGGCTATTGGGAGTGAGGAAGATGCTATGATTCCCAACAGGGCATCATCACACTCTGGGGTTTGATCACTGATTCCTGCTATCCAGACACTGATACAAACATTTGAAGCATTTCACCTCCACCAAAGCTGATAGTGCTGTCAGCATATCTGTGAAATGTAAGTGTCTTGTCAATTTCACTGATGCACACAGAGTTGAGAATAGTTGGTTGAAAAACAAACCAAAAAAATTGCCTAAAGATTTTTTTAAAATTCAAAAACATTTTGCTTCAGACTTTTGTAAAATAACTTACTTTTACATTTTTGAAGTCTTTTCTTTTAAACCATTTTTGGTTTTCAATCTCTTGGTTCAGACTTTCCTCTTTTCCTTTTTTCTCTGTTTTTCAATTTTGCCACTGAAAAATGAAATGAGGGGGGAAAAAAAAAAAAGGCCAATCATGTTTTGGTTTTCATTGAGGGGCGGGGAATTAGAAATTTTGAAGAAAAATTTTCATCAAATTTGTTTTTGACAAAAGGCTATCTTTCACACAATTTTTCTTTCAAAAATGTTGATTAGCTCCAATAGTGAATAGCAACTGTGAAACAGGCCTTTGTTAATTTTATTCTGCTCAGATATTGATGGCGTAGCTCCCCAACTTTAATATGCCCTAAAGAGAGGGGTTTTTTGGTGGGTTTTTTTTGTTTGTTTGTTTGGTTTTCGGTTTTTTTAGTAGATTATTCAAGCCATGCTAAGATGTTGGATGACATTTTCAATTTGCCTATGTCCCATTTACAAAAGTGACCTAGGCACTTAGTTCCATTGACATTGAATGGCCAAGCTGTTTTTTTAATGATTTGATTAAATTCATACTTCTGTAGAAATTGTAGGATGTGAAGGGGTTTATTGGAATTTCTGATCCATATTAGAAACAGATGCTTGAATTTGGATAATCAGTATCTGAACCTGAAAGTTCCATGGAAAAGTTGTGCTTAAAATTTATGCTAACAGCTCACAGCTACCTGAATATATTTTACATCATTGGACTCTTACTGCACTTATCTCATTAAGAAATAGTGCAATCTAAATCTGTTTAAAGCAATGGTTTTCAACCTGTGGTATGTGGATCCCTGAGGATCTGCACACGGTGTCCAAGATTTCCAAAGGGGTGTGCACCTCCATTTGAAATATTTTAGGGGTCCAAAAATGAAAAAAGGTCAAAAACCACTTGTTTAGAGGGTAGCTTTTATGGAGGTCAAGTCTAATTATTTCCAAGTTAAATACTTGTTTCTGGCTTACTGCTTCAGAACTTCATTTCATTCTCAAGAGGATGGGTTATCCTAAAATATTTCAATTTAAAATAAATACTGGTTAATCAACCATTTCTTGTTAAATGGCAGGTGAATCAAATAGCAAAGATACCAATTATCATTTTTAATGGTGTGTACGTGGCTTCACAAAAATATCTGTAGTAGACGATTCATTGTGCTGTTAACTGCCTCCTTTCTTAACATTTTATCATATCAATTTAATTAATACTTTAGTTTGGAATCTGGCTATGAGCAGCTAGGCCATGTTACATATCCAAATATATTTAATCATACTGCTACATCTGAAGTGTTCAGTTTTTTCTCACAATGATAGCACATCTACTGAAATAAGTCAGAAACTTTATCATGCTTATGCTACTTACCTGCGTTTTTACCTCACTGCAAAGACTAAATTGCTATAAATAACATTGCCTCTGTAGGATTGTATACCTCATACTGGCACTGTGATGGGGTTATTGATTCTTTCTATAATGTTTAAAATTGCTTGCATGCCTCCCAGCAGTGAATACATATATGACTGATTCAATATGAGATGAGCATTCTAGTAGAAATGAAATGTTGGTTTACGTTCCCATTCCAATAACTATGCAAAAAAAAAAAAAAAAAAAAAAAAAAAGTCCTCTTGTTTTTCAAAAATGCAGCCATAAGCTACCAACCTATTTGTTTCCAGTGCATGAAACTGCAAGCTATTTTATTAAAACCTAATCTGAGGAAAAATTCAGTTTGACTGTCATATAGTTTTTCTTCATTGATTGCTTTAAGATAGCAGGATCTCCTTTTGTGCCCTTCTCATAAGATGCATTTTGGCATTTGTCTGTTTTAATGTACAAATAGTTCGGGATTATATTTTAACAAGAGAAAATCAAATGTGAATTCAAGCAGATGGTCTGTATAGGATTAATTTAAACATGGAAAATTGGAAAAACAGTGGTTAGATGTTGATTATCATACAAGAGTTTCTTTGAAACCATTGAATTTTAACCGCAGGTGAGTTAGGGTTCACTCTAGCCTCAGATTTAGGCAGTTGGCAAATGGCAGTAATCTAGAATTTGGCTACTTTCTCCAGCTGATTTTTCACTATGGCAAGAGAACTCTGTTTAATAATACATTTTTGTGGCACAATTGATGAGTGAATTAAATAATTGCTGTAGAACATTAAATTAACTTTAAATTGAATCATTTTGTATTATTGGCAGTCAGCTATCCCTAGCTTGTTTTACTTAAATTTAGGTGTAAATTTTGGTTGGGTTTCTTGGCATAGATTTATTTCAAATTTAAAAATATTTCTGTCAAAGAAATGAAAACCTCCTGAGACTTCTTACTATGGGAAATTAAAAAATATAAAATATAGTGGAAGAAAAACAGGAATATAATCCCATAAAGTTGCTGTTTTGCTTGTAAAGCGTGATGTAAGCTTAATGTAAACTTCTTACTGCATAATTTCAGTAAGAGAATTGACTAAGTAATTGCTTGTTGCTTGAGCATGTATACCAAAGATTCTTTATAGCTTGAAATTCTAGCAGAAGAGAATTTTGTCTTGCAAATCACGTTTAAATGACTTTTATTGTAGTGTTAATTGATACATTATGATTGTAGTACTTCTTTGTGTGTGTGTGTCATAACTACAATATTTTTGTATTTATGCTGAATAAAGAAAACTTAAAAATAAGGGAATAATTTTTACACTGAAAATGGATTTTAAACATATGCTTGTCTCAAAACCCATTTGACAGTTATCTGTTTTTAAATAATGGATTCAACATTAAGTTATCAGTATGATTATAGTTGGACTTTGTATCATAAGTTAAACATTGGGAACATAAATTGGCCTATCTATGTTTGCTTTAGTTTTCCTGACCTCTAATGAGAACCTTTTGTAAGATTAGGAGCAAAAAACTTCTTAAACATTTCTTTGAATGAAAAGGTTTGTATAAGCCACTTTGGGCGGGGGGGGGGGGGGAGGGAGGAATGATGTTGAGGTTAAAGAATAAAAATGGAACTAAATGTAAGCAAAGTAAAGGTTACTACACATTCAAATATCACACGGTTTACTGTGTTCAGTTTGGAAAGAGGCTGTTTTCAATAACTTTGATTTGATTCCATGAAAGGTTTTAGTTTTACTTACTGTAGCTCCTTTGTTTTACAGAGATCTTGATGCAGACGTCCTTTTGGATTTCTTTTTAATAATGTGTGACCCTTCACCTTTGATCCCCTGACCTGCATTACCTTGGTAACCATTTCATTTTTAATTTAATTTCATTTTTTAATTTTTGTGTGCAAGCTGTAACATCTCATCTTCTTAAATTGTAACATTCTTTGACTTTCCCAAATATCTAAATGTCTCTTTTATCTATAAAGTTATATAATGTTGGCTTCATTTTTGTATTAAAATTCATTTCAGTTGTAAAAATAAAGTGTTAAACATTCTTATTGTTTTCATTTCCTTCAAGTTCAATTGTGTGCATGTTGTTGTACAGTGCATTACTTTTTCTACCCATGCTCTTAGAAGATTTATAACTAACTTATTATTTTGATGTTTTTGTAATTTTTAAGTGTTAACTTGCATTTCCTTAGTAGTTGTCAGTATCAGTAGGAATTTCTCTGCATTTTGTCTGCTGTTTTCTTTCTGCCCTACTCACATTTTTAATAGATTCAAATGCGATTGTGAAAACATTTAAAATACATTTTTAAGAAACATAAAATAAAAAAGCTTGTACCATTTTTAACATTTCATTTATTGTTCTGGAGATTTTTTCCTTTGACTTCTGTGGTAATTATAAAACTAAGTAGCTAGTTAGTAAATTGGGATGTGACTAAAGTTTTGGTTTCTTATCCTAGATATAAAGCCAGCTATTTAAACAGTTATCTGTTTAACCTAGTGATGCATTGGTGCAATTGTGATGTTGTGATCTGACAGAGTTCAGAATTATCAGTGCTAATGGAGTCAGTATTATATGAACGTATTATAGCCGCAGTGCTTTTTTTGTTCTTTTCATTTTTCTCTTTTTAAAAGATGCTGACACTTAAAACTCAATTTGCATTAACTCTGGATACTAGCTATGGCTTTTAGTAGGAATCTGTTTCTGTCTTATAAATGATTATATGAAATCTCTACTGAGCATGGCCCACTGAAGCACAGATTATTTTTTAAGTATCTCGTTATTTTATTCTCCAACATTTAGTGCTCAAGTTTTAATTGCACACAGCTGAAGTTGCTAACGGAACATGAAATGTATTTAGGTCCTCTCTTAGGCTTGTTGATACCTATAAAAGTTTATATTTTTCATTGGAACCATAAATTAAAATTAGGGTGGACATGAGCTGTTGATTGTAGATTTGAACTCTTGCAAACTAGACCCTCCAAGCTCACCGTTTTTGTCTAGTTGGCCTGTGAAGAAAAGCAAGTTTTAAACTATTGCTGAAATCTATTGGTGAAAAATGCAAACTGTCGTGAGAGCCACTAAAGATGCTGAACCAGCATTTTCAACTCTGAAAAGTGAACTTGTAAAGGTGTCACTGTCTTACAGATATGCTCCATGTCTTTATTCCATTATACCAATTTACTTCAGAGAAGAAAGTTTTACTGCTCTTTATTCCTGGAGGCACAGCAGAGCCAATACAGCCAAGAATGAGTGAGCTGGATTCAATTTTTTGTGCATCATCAACAGAATTGTTTACTTAAAATCCAATTAGTTATATGTGTGTTCAAACACATTACCTTAAATATGTTTCACATCTAACTCTAGAAATCTTTACAAAAACTCATCTTCATTCTCAGAGCCCAGGTTGGGTGAGCAGAGATGGTAGTTAGAAAATAAAAATATTTTAACCTATGAAATAGGTACGATCATTGAGACACACACATATAATCCCCTTGTTGATTTTAGTCATTTTTCAGAATATAACTGCACTTTGAAGTAATAAAAAAGTCTACTGCATTATATTTCCTCAGTTTTAACATTTATTCCTGTGCCTTTTTATGACCTGAATTTTATGAGTTGAAATGGGAATGTTAGTTAAGCTCCAAAAGAGAACTCGGTGTCTTCTGCATCCCTCTCAGTACACAGAGGACCCATCCTATTTCCCCCTTTTTTCTCCCCATTGTAGCCATAATCATTCCAGATGATGCTTGGAATCAGTCAATGCTGATCTTTAATTGGATAAGAGGTTATTACTACCCAGCCCCCAGAGTGGACATACTGCTTTTATGACATTGCCTTAGCCATCTTGAGAAGCACAATATTAATCCACAAGACCTTCTTAAACTGCTCTCCACTTTCAGACTTCAGAAACACCAACAAGAAGAGTAGAAAGGAAAAAGAGCATTTCACGAATGCTTTTTAAAAAAACACATATATTTTTTTTAACTTAACACTCTTTCTAAAGTAAAACATTTAACGAGATTTCTCTCTTCAGGGCATCCATTTTCTTATGTCTGATAGCAGCAGCAGTTAAGTATTTTAGTGTCTCAAATCTCAGATTAAGAGAACCTTTAAATGTTAATTTCCCTTATGTTAGACTCCTTCCAAAAAAGACAGTGTGAAAGTTTGGTGTGTATGCAGAGGATTGGCTCTAAACTGCACCCTCTCCAATTGACATAGAGAGGAACAAATAATGGAAGCAGCAGAAGAATATTAGATGCATCTGATTTGCTACTTGGAAATTTACAAAATAAATGTTAAAGGAAGGAAGCTTAAGGGGAAATGGCTGAGAAAACTGGATTTCATGTTTCAGTGATAACATTGCAGGGTTAGCTCTTAGCTACTTTTTTCAAGGGAGAACAAGTGCTCTGCTTCTTCCCCATAAAAGTACAGCTGAGTGTGATTGACTTTGGGAGAGGATGCAAACTAACTGGTAATTTGAGTACCCAGCTTGCAGAACTGGAGTACCTGTACAGAAAAAAAGCCAGTATTATGCTTTCCTCTTTAAGTGAGTTAGGAATCCTTGTGTCTTTCCTCCATTACCTTTTCTGCCAAGAGTCTTCAGGCAAGAAAACTCAGATGATACAGATTTCTCACTTGGACTTGTCTGCTCTGGTTTTCATTGAGATCTCTTATATCTGGCATTAGATAGTTCATATTTAAGCTTTTCTGGATTTCCTGTTACAAGAGTGAGGTCATGTTCCTCATCTAGACCTAAAGTGTCTGAGACTATGTCTTCAGTGGATCTAGGGGTGCAAATTCCAGCTCAGGTAGACTTACCCACACTAGTTTTGATTGTGCTAATGCACTAAAAGTAGCACTATAGCAGCAGAGGGATGGGAAGGACAGGCTAGCTACCTTGACTTACATATCTAGGAGTTCAGATGGAACTGTACTCAGCAGTTAGCACATCCTGCCGCCTATGCAATCACAGCTACACTGTTCTTTCTACTGCGTTAGTTGGATCAAGGCTAGCATGGGTACGTCTGCCCGAGCTGGAAATAACATCTCCAGCTTCAGTGTAGTCCTACCTGAGTGGTGCGCATGTTGCTGAACTCTGGGTTGTTCAGGTATAGTGCAGCAAATGTTGCTAGAAGATTGTAAATCTACAGGGTAAATTTGCAGTTCAAAAAGGAATTTTCAATATGGGTCTTTCAAAGGGATTTAATTCATCAGGTTCTATAATTCCTCTAATAACAGTCCATTTATTATTTGGCTGATTTGTTGTTGAGCTCCGAAAGACTCTTCTGCTACTTATATCTGCTTTATCATCCTATCGTAAAGAAATCTGCTTTTTCTCATCCTATTGTAAAGAATTTGTTGAAGGGACTATAAAATGTATTGTCCTCTACTTGCAAATCTTGTTGTTCATAGGACTTGGATCTAGTGCTCGCTGGGTTGATGGTATATTTGCACCTTTTGATGGGAGGATGTTCATCTGGCCATAAAGACACTGTTTCTTATGGCAACAATATTCGCCAGCTGCATGGGTAGCAACCAGCCTTGGTGACCCTGTCACTTGTTTATTCCTGTCCCCACTCCCCACATTTCTGTGACCTTTTCACAGTTCTGTCTGAGAATAAGATACTGCTGTGTTCACTCACTAGATTAAATAAAATTGGCATTTACTTTCAACCTATATCAGTCCTTTAACTTCTCATCATTCTTCCCTTTAACTTTATTCATTAGTGGAAGGGCTGGGCTGCACAGATATTAAACTGTTCTGTGCTCTATGGAAAGAATTAAACCACATTTTTAAATTGCTTAGTTTATTTAGAGGGGGGATAAAGCCGAGCGGCGCATAGTCTCAGCAGAAATTGTATAAATGGACCACATTTTGCATACAAACTTATGTTGTGTGTGTGTCTGTGACAGAAGGACCCATTCTACAAGCAGCCTCTACTGCATGACATAGATATACTTCAGTCACTGAAATAAGCATGACTTCTACTTGGAATTCATACATTGGACACATCATTACTCATGATTTGGCTTTCATGTCTGATGCCCAATTTGAGAACAGTTCCGCAACTCTCGTAATTTCTTGTTCTCCACACACCCCACCTCTTCTGGGGTTGTAATTGCTAATTAATTTCCCAAATGTTCTTCATTCTGTCAATATTTGAAGGAGAAAGAAAGGTTACTAATGTAGTAATTGTAGCTCTGAGTAGTTTGACAGCATAGATCCACCCCACTCCCCATGCACTTTCCCCACTTTGCAATCTATTGAGTGGGTTCTCATACATTGGAAATTAACTCAAGTGAGACTGGGCCAATGCTCCTTGTATAACGTGGAGTCTCTTCAAACATATGGTGTAATGAGAGAAACATGTACATGCTCACACAGCCATGGTTTTCCTGAGGCTTCTGACCTTGATGCAGAGAGGATATGCTTGCAAAAGTGCAGATCTGTTTTTCTTCTGCTTGGAAAAACTACAATTACTGGATAGGTAATCTCTTCTTCTTCTTCTCCCTCCTCCCCCCTTCTTGTTGAGTATTTAAGATGCCCTCCGTTTCAGTATTTATTCAGAACACATTTCCTGTGTATCTGGGAATCTTTTTACTAACCTCCAAGAAAGGCGGAATACTAGAAGAAGAATTGATATTCTTTAAGGTAAACATGGAGATTTCTCATGCAGAAAATGCTGCTGCTGCTACCGCCACAATACTGCTATAGTTTCTGACAGTGATGCTAATGAGTGGTGTGTAATAGCAGTTCAAGATGAGAGGCTACCACACCGTGAAAAGCAATCCTTTGAACATGAATTCTGTGACATGATAGCAGCAGTAAATGTGTTCTGTTCTCTATTGCCTCATTGGAGTTCCCACATGCTGTTTCTTGCCCCTCTGGATTCTCCTGAATAAATTTCACATTCTAGAGTTAAATCTTTTTGTACTTCCCTGCCGCTTAACCCCACACACTCACTTTCCATAAATCCACCCCTTACTGGTATGGCTTTTGTAGATTTCAGTAATGTCCCTACACATATCCAATTCAACAGACAAAGCTAGTGGTGCCTCTTATTATATCTTCCTTTTCTCTTTCCTGACTATATGTTGAACATTTCCTCGATGGGGGAGGAGCACTTGCCTGTTCGTAAGAGATTGTTTGATCTGTCTGCTAAAATAGGCTGGGTTTGAGTTAGAGCCAGGATTTTAATTGTCCATAAGAGTTCACTCTCTAGGATCTCACTTTAGTATTATTATTCTGTCTTAAGTTTAATGTTTCTTTTTGGGCTGTTGTATTTATATGAAAAGTCCAATAAGCATAGTTTAAGAAAGCAAGCTTACTCATAGGACAGGTTTCTTTATTTTGTTTCAGTTCTAATTAAAATATGTGAGGATGTATATCAATGACAAACTGAAAATTAGACAAGGAATTAAAATGACACTAATAGTTCTGCTGTAATAAATTTTTTAACTATATGAAGGAAGGTTTTGATAGTATCTTTATGACAAATAAAATGAAAAAGCTCACCAACACCAGAGAGAGAATTTTAATTCTGTGTTCACACTTGAATTGAACTTGTCATATGTATAATCTGAGATCCTCATATGTGACCATTTATTTTTGATTGATTTTCAACAGATATAATCAATCTTGTGCATCTTCAAGAATGCAAAATATTTTATAAATAAATACAACTTTTTGTTGAGCTGTCCTTCCATTGGGGACAAAATGGGGGGAATGAATGGTTCAAATAACGTTTCATTTCAGGAGACCTGGTTGTAAACCTTGTTTAAATCACAAATGAACAGCCACAAAGTAGTCTCATTGTAGTTCCTATTAGACATCTTTAGATCTAGATAGGCAGAGGTTACAGTGATGATTTAGAAGTACCTAAAGAGGCAATGTTTTCTATTAATAAAAGAGAAACTGGAAGAATGAGAGTACCAGGTCAATAGTACGGTGCACTGGCATAGATCTGTGAGTGCAGAATGTCAGTTGCATGCCCACAATAAGCCTGACTTTATTAGTGTTTTCCCTCAGTTTTTGAAATGTGCCAATCATAGCTACCAAAGCCATAGATAATTTCCCATGTAGAATAGTGTAGGTTGACACAATGTCAATTGGTGAAAATGTTCAAAGAATTCCCTCCTCTTACCATAACAAAATCCCAAAGCTCCTTAGGCAACACCTTCAGTCATTCTGAAAGACAAGCATTAGCTGAAGTGTGGATTAGGACCTCTCAAATCCAAGTGTAGTTGAATTTTATTTTTACACTGTTTGGCCCGTAAAGAGACTAAAGTCAAGAAGTATTAGGTACTGTATTTATTATGACTAAGTTCTTGAGTTGTCTTGTAGTAAAAATATAAAGTATACACACCTATGGAAATACCTAACTTTTATCTGCATGAACAGCAAAATGAAAATTCAGCACTTTTAGTCTAATTTCATTCCTGTAACACATGCAAAATCATTTTCTTATTGTATTTTCAACATTTTTTTTCTTTGAATTTCTGCCAGGTGTTTTGGTGTACCATCTGTGCAAAATCCTCAAGTATTTGAAAGTTAGTGGGCATTTTGCATTTAAGAGAATTGTTCTGTTCAAATTTTAGTTCAGTGCCTTTCCTTTGGATTTATTACCAATTTCTTCTTTACATTTGGTTTATTGTTTAGTCTTGTATCAGTATTAACAGTTTAATTGTGAACATAGTGGGAGATCCAGATGTGTAATACCTGAAGCTATTTTTTTAAAAAACTGACTTGTCTACCTTTTTCAATAGTCACATATGTACTTGAGTCAGGACATAAACTCTTTGCTGGTGGAGTTGCAAAGAAACACTTCAAATAGTGTGATGACAGGAAACTTAAGTATTAGACATGAGTTTCTACCACTTGAACTGAAGTCGAAGCTTCATTAGCTAGCTGTAATCGTAGACTGTTATCCTCTAACAAACCGGGCACTAGAAGGGACTTTGATAGACTCTTCCATTGTATTAAAGGAGTAGTTCTGTTAAATGGCAGCAGTAGTAAATCTGGTACACCTCTGCTGTGTCAATCTCAAGATGACATTCATACTTCAGGTACCTCAGTCTGACAAATCTTTTGACCCCATTCTCATCTCCTTTCTTACCTTTCTTCTCAGCTTCTTCCTCTCCTCATGCTCCTTTTCCTCGCAGTACAAGTATGCTGAAGTCTCAGCCATCTTAAAAATATAAACTCCAACCATTACCACCACCCCGACCCACCTTTTCTCTACCAACTGCTTTGACTTGTCTCTCTGATATCTTTGTGAATGTCTAACTGTCACCTTAAAAGCCACATAGCCAAAAAAAAAAAAAGCTTTTAATCTTTGCTCCCTTCCCCACAAACCCTGCTCCCGCTGCTTTCCCAGTCACAGTGGGCAAACACCACCATTCTCCCAGCCCTATAAAGTGGGCTTTATCTTTGACATGGCTCTTTCTCTAGATCTTTTCATTGAGGCCATGTAAATCCTGCTTTTGTTTCATGCATAACATCTCTAGGATCCAGCCTTTTTTCTTTGTTCCTATAGTTACATTTCTCATGCAGGTCCTTATCTCATGTCTCAGTACTGCAACTTCCTTTTTCTTTCCAGTCTTGACAAATACAATCATCCTCACTTAAATCCATTCAAAATGCTGCTGAAAAGATAATTTTCCTGGCTTATCACTTTCTGTCATCGCTTTTGCATTCCTCTACTGGCGCTCCCCCTTCTGACCACATCAAACACAAACTATTCATTTTTGCTTTTCAAGGCCCTTCACAGCTTATCATTGACCTATCTCCTGTTCTTGTATGCTATTGGGACATTAACTGATGCCTCCACCCTGTCAATGATGCCAGCTTTTATCACCCACATGTTAAATTCCCAAACAATACCTTCACAATTTCTCCCATGCCATCCCTCATACATGGGGGGGGAGTTCCTTGTAAACCTCCAAAAAGCCACCTTTTGTCCCCTTCAAATCCCTCATTAAAAAACTCTCCTCTGTGGTGATGCCTACAAAAAACTGGACAATAATTTTGCAGCATGTGCGCTTTGGCCACTGCTTTTCATGGTGATGTCTCTGTGTCCACCTGTTGTCATCTTAAAGTATAATTTCTTCAGGGCAGAAACAGTATTTTCATTGTGTTTGTACAGTATCTAGCACAGTGGGACTCTGATCCATGATTGGGGCAAATAAAAAATTTGCATTAGATGTCAAACGTGAACAAGTGTTTTATATGATATTGCGTTCATTCAAAATATTTGGGGACTTGCTCAAATAAAGAGAGGCTACTGCTAAAATTATGGTCTCACTGTATGAATAAATTAATGATAAACTTGCTGGAGGCAGGAGGTTTAGGTTAGCTATATTGAATCCTTGATCAAGTTAGCAGGTGATGACATAAGTAACTTGAAGTTATTTGCCACAAATTGATACAACCTCTGCCTAATAAGATTAACAAAAGTGGTGGTCCATTTATTTTCATTTACAGTCCATCTGTTTCTCTCCAATGCAGACTTCATCACAGTGGTCTCTGCCATTGTAACCTCACTCTGGGTTTGTCTGTTATTTCCCAAATGACTTTTTTTACTGATGTACGATGCCCAACTGTGATGGGTATCAGTTTACAGTTCTAAACAAATAAAAGCAGTTATTGCAAAAATAAGGGTCAGTTCAAGGAACTGTGAGGGCTCCTTCTGGACTTGAAACCTATTCTCATAATTTAATATGTTTTTAAGTGTCCAAAAATGTAACAGTTGCCTCTTTCTATATTGCTTTCCCAATGCACACTATTGTTAGTGGGAGTTACCTGCATAAATAATCACATATTGATAAGAATAAGATAAGAACCTGTTAACTATGGAAAGAATAAATAGTATCAAACTCATTCCATTCTTTTATATGCATCAAGTATTAAGGTTCATTAACTGATGAGTGTAAAGCACTTTGAAGATGAAAAATGCTATATAAATGCTAAGTACTATATTATATATTGCACAAATCAATTGATCTGTGTTCATTTCTGAAACTCTCGTATGTTGAGGCACGGATAAATTAATGCCTAATCTAAAGTATAATCAATAATTTAGACCCAAAGTTTACTCAACTTCATTTAAAAAATTATCTGAAATCAGTAGAAAATTGTAATATCTATTGGATTTCTGTGTTTTTAATATACATTTTCCTTTTTGCCGTAAGAATACTAGGGTATGAATAACAGTTTATTAATATAATTTTAAAATTTTAATATTTAATTAAAAACTCTTTTAAATCTTTGCATTCTTGCAGCTTTGTTAAACATTAGAATGATCTGAATCTTAAAGTAAAATTGAAAATAAAAAAACTGCATAAAATGAAATGGTTGTACCCCAAGAAATTACAAAAAGTGTGAATTTAAGATGGAATGTTGGAAACATGGATATTAATTTAAATCAAAGCAAAAATCATTTAAATAACTGATTTTAATCTTATTTTATATTTGTAATTAGTTATTATCTTAAAGAAAAGTTTAATCTCATTGGTTGTTTTCAGGGTCTCTTTCCATTACAGTTGGTAACCATTAAAACACATTAATTTGCAACCGGATTTAGCCTTTATGCTAAATTTAGTGTATTCTGAAAATGAGGAAGATGTATGATTTCTGTACACATTTATTTAAGCAATTATATACTTAACATATATTCAGGCTATTTGTATATTTTTGTTACGTTAGAAAGTGGTGAATGATGCATTTCTTATTTATCAAATTATTAACTGTTCATCTGTGATTTGTGTTGAGCTTTATTTGGAGAGAAATTAGAATTGAATTAAAGTGTAAAAACAGCATTTTAATTTTTTATTATTTAAGGAAAACTACCTTTAAATGTCCTAGATACATGCATAAGAAAAGAAACATTTATCAAAACATGTTTTATATTAAAATTTATTAAATACAGGAAGTATTATCTGTAGTTAGGGAACTGAAGGGATGGTTCCTGGTCACCATGGCCTTGAAGATTTTAGAACTAGCAGCTGGTCATCCCTCTCACACCTACTTTTTATTCATAGATGAAGAGGAAAACAACCTTTTCCTGCCTTTTTTAACTCCCAATCAGTTTTTGAACTAATCACTGAAGTGAACTAGTTGAACAAACTGAAATGAGGAAAATATTCTCTCTGCATCTGTAGAAGAGGCTTCTGCTGTCAGAAGCTGGTTTAGCACTTCAACAAACTCTGGTTCCAGGTGCTTAGTCAGTGACTTCTCTCAGTTCAGTGGGTTGACTTTCTTTAAAACTTAGCAGTAAACATACTACTTAATATTTTTGTACTTTATTTAAATATTTTAATATATTGTAAATTTAGGCCTTAACATATATTGTCATAATAGGTTTTTTTTAAAAAAAACACAGATATATTTAAATAAAAATCTGATTTTTTTCCTAAATAAAAATAATTGATTTTTATCTATCCTGCATTATCAGGAAGAGAAAAAAATTAAAATCAAACAATTGATTTCACAATAATCAGTCTTAAAGCAAGATAGTAACCTGATCTTTCTGTTTTGAGCAGCAGCTTTTTCTAGATCCTGTAAGATAGAACCTTATTCGCTATCAGTCAAGCCAGTGTTTGTATATGTATAATGACCATCAATAAAAATAGTTTAACCAAAATTAGTTCTCAAGTTAATATTTTAAATAATTTTAATTTCTTTTAATTAAACATTACCAGGGAAAGAATTTTGGTTAATCAAGTCAGTCCTCTCTCGTACTAATCCACCAAGTATTTATGCTTAAAGATTTAAAGTCACTTTCCAATTTCTCTTGAAAATCATCCATTAGAAATAACCATAAACAATGTTATCCTTAATTTTTAAATTTACCATATTCTACACTTATTTTAATAAAATATTAGAAGCTTCCAAATTCCTTACTAATGACTTTTTCAATTATTCAGTCTGTTTCTGTACTTTGAGATGCTGACAGTGTTGTGTGGTATCGGAGGCCATTCACTATTTAAACAGTCTGAGGATGCAGTTGTGATGAAAAATGCATAGAGGCTAAGGTCTACCTCTGAACATTGGACAAACTAAGTTTAGGCTGAATTATCTTTCCTGTTTGATCTCTGCTTGCTAAAAGAAGGAAGAGGATGTTCTACTTCGAGTGATTGCTCATACCCATTCCAATATAGGTGAGTGCGTGCCCTGTGCACTGGTTGCTGGAACTTTTTTGCCCTTAGCAAGCCCCGTAGGGCCGGCTCAGGCACCCCCTGGAGTGCCGTGCTCATGCCACGGTATATCAGGCGCTGTCGGCCCTGAGGGCCCTCAGTTCCTTCTGTCCGCCCATTGACGGTTGATAGTAGATAGTGTTAAGTATAGTAGTTTAGTTGAATAGTTAGGTATTGGTGTTAGCACAATAGCTAGATAGCCCTCAGGGGCTTAAGGTTGGGCCATGCTGGCTCAACCGGTTTTAAGGCCTGTGCCGCTTGCAGCAAGGCTTTCCCTGTGAGTGATCCTCACGACCGCCGCCTCCGTTGCCTCGGGGAGCAGCACTGCAAGGATAAGTGCAAAATCTGCAAGGCCTTCAAGCTGTGGACCCAGAAGGAGAGGAACACCAACTTGAAGGCCATCCTGATGGAGTCCGCACTCTGGACGGACTCCGAACCAGCGCGATCCCATGCGGCACCAAGCGTCTTCTTGGTGCGCAGCGCCCCACCAGCACTGAAGTCATCTCACCAGCAATCTTCGGCGCCGAGGAAGAAGATGCGGCAGGAGGCCGCTCACAAGGACTCCCCCGTGCCGCCAGTCGGGCCGGGGGCTAGTCACGAAATGCCCCAGCCGCGTGCCATGGAGACTACTCTGACACCAGCATCTCCTCGCAGGGAGCCTCCCCCGACTCCTGGGGGTGGGGGAGTGCCCCTGCAAGGACCGTCGACACCGGAGGCGTTTGCTGTGGCACGCGCCCTGATGGGCATGCTCACATCTCCTTCCCCCCCCTCGGCTGAGGGCACAGGGACCGGTGTCTCGGGGTAAACCCTTGCTGGGTTGTCCCCGTGGGTGGTCGAGACAGGAGTCCACGTCTCCCTCCAGACGGTCATGGAGGGTAGGGAGTGCAGGCTCCCCTCCCAGCTCCAACTCAGAGTCATCGAGCTCCTTGACACCGAGGGTGATCTCAAGGCTCAAGCGCGAGGTGATATCACTACAGTTCTGCCTCGCGTGGGGATCGTACGTCGGGATCTCAGACCCCGGCACCGAGTCCAGCACGGCACCAGTCTCGATCATCGGCAAGCAGCCCAGTGCGGATCCCGGCGGCCGAAGAGACCCGACACGCTCGGCACCAGTCCCAATCCCATACCCACAGTCCGCCGTGGATCCTGTCGCCTGTGGAGACCAAATGAGCTCGACAGCGGTCCCGATCCCCAGCTCACAGCCTGGCGCAGATCCCGGTACCTGACGATGAGGACAGGCGACGCTGTTCCAGATCCCCGTTGCGACTGCCGGCACTGACAGAAACGCAACGGCACCGGTCCTGATCCCAGGCCTTAGCTAGGCACCGAAGGACTTAGCACTAATGGTGCTTCTGGCACTGCGCCACCGCTCGAGATCTTTGGAGTCGGAGCCGGGGCGGAGACGTCACGGCCGGCACCGCTCCCGTTCTCCTAGGGGCAAGCGCCATCACAAGACCTCGGCACCCAGGGGGAGATCATGTTCCAGCTCTTCCAGCCGCTCGCTCCCCCGCCGGCACCGCAGGCATCGGCACCGACGCTCCTCCTCGTCATCTTGGAGCAGGTCATCGATGAGGGCGGGCCGGGTCCACAAGTCTCATCGGCACTGCTCCAGCGGCTCCGGAGTCCCACGCCCATTCGGACGCTTCCCAGTCGGCACCGGCGTGACCTCAAGGACCATGGCAGTGGCCCTACTGGGAGCCCTGGGGGACCCAGATGGGCCAGGGTATGGTTTCGGTTCAGTCATCGGTGGCCCAACCAGCACCCCCCCTTCCGAGCCAGCTGGATAAAGGCCATTCCTCCAAGGAGGAATCAGACCCTCAGGAGGGTCTCTCCAGAGGGCCCCTCCACAATTCTCCTTGTCCTTCCCTGACGTTGCAGCCGCCAGGGACCATAGGGCACCCCTGCCTCACTTTAAGGCACACCAGGAACTGCTTAAGAGGGGGGCAAGCAACTTGAACCTTGAGCTCAAGGAGCTCTCTGAGGAGGACCCCCTCTTTGGTGTGTCACAGTTGGCGGGGCCATCCAGAGTCACACTGCCAGTGCATGAGAGGGTCTTGAATCTGGCCAAGGCCCTCTGGCAAACATCTGCATTGGTTGCCCCTACGTCCAAGGGCGCCGAGAGGAAATGTTATGTTCCCGTGGAAGGGTTTGAATTCCTGTTCAACCACCCTGCTCCGAGGACTCTCGTGGTTGATGCTGCCAACCAACGAGAAAGGCAGGGGGCCCAGGCCAATACCCCCAAAAATAAGGAAAACAAAAAGTTGCACCTTTTCGGCCGCAAGGTTTACTCCACGGGGGCCCTGCAGCTGAGGATTGCCAACCACCAGGTGCTCCTCAGCCATTACAATCTGAACCTCTGGTCCTCCTTGCACAGGGATTGCCACAAGACCAGGCAGCGAACTTTGCCACAGTCATCGAGGAGGGCGCTGCAGTGACAAGGGCGGCCCTACAGTCAGCCAGCGACGCAGCAGACGCCGCTAGCAGAGCGATGGTGTCGGGCATCATTATGCGGCAGTTTGCTTGGCTGCAGTCTTTGGGACTGTCACAAGAGGTTCAGCAGTCCATCCAGGACCTACCTTTCGATGGCGCTGGCCTCTTCTTGGAAAAGACAGATGACAAACTGCACGCCCTTAAAGACTCCAGGGCTACATTGAAATCGCTAGGGCTTTACACCCCGCAGGCCTTGAGGCATCAGTCTTGGCCGCAAGCCCTGTGCCAGCCCCAACCTGCCCCTAGGCCACCTCCCAGACCTGCTCAACCCCGGAGGGCTCGGGACAGATGTAGGCCGCCTAACCGCCATGACCCCCAGGGATCCTCGGCGGGCCCCCAACAAGGCCCAGCCAAGGGGCACAATAATAACAAGCGGCAGTTTTTATGGTGCGCCCGAGGGTGGCACTTTCCCTGTCCCACTGGATCTGACCCTACTGTTTACCCACAGACTCAGGCCATACTACACCGAGTGGCGAAACATCACCTCAGATCGCTGGGTCCTCAGTGTAGTCTGCAGGGGCTATGCCCTCCAACTCACGGCCTTCCCCCTCGACTCTTCCCCTATCCTGTCCCTCTTCAGGGACCCCTCTCACGAGCAACTCCTCATACAGGAGGTGAGCTCTCTCCTTTGCCTTGGAGCTGTGGAAGAGGTTCCTCCACAGGAAAGGGGTTCTACTCACGATATTTCCTCATTCCCAAGGCAAAGGGAGGCCTGAGGCCCATATTAGACCTCCGCCATCTGAACAAATTCATCAGACCGCACTGGTTCAGAATTTTGCTGGACCTGTCCATCACCACGCCGATGCTGCTCCCGAGGCGTTACGACTTGCTCTCCCAGGACCAAGGTCGCCTGCTGCACCTGGACCTGGACTCCCTCCACCTGACATCATGGAGGCTCTCTGGCTGATGGAGGGAGAGGGAGCCTGCTCGGTGCAGGTCCAACAGGTTCTGCTGGATAGCAGAAAACCTTCCACTCTGGTGGTGTACCGGGCCAAGTGGAAGCGCTTTATCTGTTGGGCGGAACCCTGGGGTATCCCACTGAGCTGTTCGCCCATACAGGAGATTTTGGAGTACCTGCTCCACCTGAAGCTGCAGGGTCTAGTTCTGGCCTCCCTGAAGGTGCACCTGGCGGCCATCTTGGCCTTCCACCAGCCGATGGAAGGGAGGTCATTATTTTCCCACCCTATGTCTGTCAGGTTCCTCAAAGGGGTGGAGAGGCTGTATTCACAGGTCCGTGACCCGGTGCCTCCCTGGGATTTGAACCTGCTCTTCGCTGCTCTGAGGGGACCCCCTTCGAGCCCATGGTTACATGCCCCCTGCTCGTCCTCTCTTGGAAAGTAACCTTCCTGATGGCCATTACATTGGCTAGGACGGACTCCGAGATAAGGGCTTTGACCCCGGAGTCCCCCTACACTGTCTTTTATAAAGACAAGGTGCGACTGAGACACCACCCGGCCTTCCTGCCTAAGGTGGTGTCCCAGTTTCATTATAACCAGGATATCTTCCTCCCCGTGTTCTTTCCCAAACCACACGGGTTGGAGGAGGAGCGGAGATGGCACTCGCTGGACATGAGATGTGCCCTGGCTTACTACATTGAGCGGACGAGGCCGTTCCGGAAATCAATGTAGCTGTTCGTGGTAGTGGCGGACCAGATGAAGGGCACACCTGTTTCCACCAGCGCATTTCCGCTTGGATCACCGCCTGCATCAGGACCTGATACGAGTGGGCAAAGATGCTGCTTTCAGGAGCTGTGTCAGCGCACTCCACCAGAGGCTAGGTCTTGTCGGCGGCCTTCCTGGAGAGAGTGCCCCTGCAGGACATCTGCAAGGCAGCGACCTGGTCGTCGGTCTACACCTTTACGTCCCACTATGCCATCTTGCACCAGGCAAGAGAGGATGCGAGCTTCGGCAGGACCGTGCTCATGAGAGTAGCTCGAAGCTGACTCCTACCCACCTCCAAGGTATGGCTATTTAATCACCTATATTGGAATGGATATGAGCAATCACTCGAAGTAGAAAACTCGAAGTAACTGTTGTTCTTTGAGATGTGTTGCTCATATCCATTCCACACCCACCCTCCGTTCCTGCTGTCCGAGTCGGCAGAAAGAAGGGACTGAAGGCCCTCAGGGCCAGCGACGCCTGATATACCACGGCATGAGTGCGGCACTCCAGGAGGCACCTGAGCTGGCCCTACAGGGCTTGCTTAAGGGCAAAAAAGTTCCGGGAACCAGTGCACGGGGCGCGCACTCATCTATATTGGAATGGTTATGAGCAACACATCTCAAAGAACAACAGTTACTGGTAAGTAACCCTGTTTTCCTCTGCCTGCTCACCTGTCTGTCTCCTCCCTCTCCATGTGAGCATCAAACCTCCATGAGGAGGATGCTGTGAAGGAAAATAATTTGCAAATGTTAGTGGGGACGAAACAGGTGTTTGTGATGAAACAATTGCTATCTACCGGAAAGGAAGAGCTGTTGAGTTCCAGTAACTACAAAGTATAATGAAGTAGAACCTCAGAGTTACGAATACATCAGAAATGGAGGTTGTTTGTAATTCTGAAATGTTCGTAACTCTGAACAAAACCTTGACTGTTCTTTTCAAAAGTTTACAATTGAACATTGACTTATGCATAAATTTTCAAAGATGTATTAAGAAAAATGCTGCTTTCCCTTTATTTTTTTAGTTGTTTACAGTTAACACAGTTCTGTGCTGTATTTGCTTTTTTTTTTTGGTCTTTGCTGTTGCCTGATTGTGTACTTCTGGTTCCAAATGAGGTGTGTAATTGACTGGTCAGTACATAACTCTGCTGTTCGTAACTCTGAGGTTCTACTGTATGTTCATTGTCTTTTGGGAATAATCTAGCTTAGAATGATAGGTTCCAGGTTAATAGATTGATGATCCTGCACAATGATATAAGATGCATAAAAAATTGACTGTATGAAAGGCAAAAGCCGAATTTGTAAGATTGTTTAGGAACACCTGGGTGGAAGCTGGCAAAGTGTATCCTACAGGTTATATCATTCTTCCTGTTCGTTATGATCAACGTACCACCCATGATAAATTTAGGCAGTTTCGATCTCAGAGTTTACTGCAGTCCTCTTTTCTTATTTCTTGTCACGACTCATCTGATTTGTTTTTATATATTTACAATGCATGCAATAAATATAAGCTGTAAATCCATTCAGCTGTGAGTAAAAACCATACAGAAATGTTTTAGGAAGCAAAACGAAATGAGTGTTTCACTTGGGTTGGAAAAAAAAATGAACTCTTCAATTCTTTTAGTTAATTGATACAATTGGTAGAAACAAGATTATTAAATTACTATCACTACATGCGTCTTGTGTACAGCATAAACCAGATATTCCAGTTCTAAATACTGATCTCTGTGGGACAAAACCAGATAAATTCTGTTGTGTGTGTTTTTGCCAGGACACTGCTTCCAGCAGCTATAATCAGATAATCTTTCTGAAAACATAGTTCCCTTGGGATTTACGCTTTATGTTGTCCTAGTTGAGCCTGTCTTTTACTGAGCACTTGACAATTGTGGTGTCTTTCACAGGTTTTTACTCATTAAAAAAAATCAAAGGATTAAAACCAAAATAGAGGTTAATCTGGAAGTCTGCTCAAACATAAATGTAAAGATTGAAACTAGTTTTGTTTTACAAAGGAGCCAGAACATGCATATTTAATTGAATGGCCATTAGATAAACTTGACAGAGCTTCATGATTTTTCTGTCTTTTTTATCTAGAAGTCATTAAATAAGAACACATTGCTCTTAAAAATGGCATGTAAAATCCTTGTACACCCCATGCAATTCCCAGAGAGAATTCACTAATGGCCTTGTTAGTATGCATCCACATGCTGTTTCTTTAGATGATGTTCTGATGTCATATTTTTCGATAAAAGCCCTCATCCAGCAGAGACAGGAAGGTTTACATTATATTATGTTGGTGGGGGAGGGCGTATTGTCACTCACTTTTAAATTGTACAACTTGAGCCTTTTGATGGGACAAAATAACCATGAAGTTTAGTTAATTGATAATGTGAAAAGATGGTGACAAATATTGATGTGTGAACTTCTCTTATTAAAGGAATTGTATAATGAAAATCAAACACTTCACCTATAGTTATGAATTTTAAGTTAATTACAGCCTATTAGAGATAATATGATTATGTAAAATTGGAAGCTGTATCTGCTCCACAGTGAATTTCTGCTCAACAATAACCAATTACCTTTTGGTATCTCAACACTGTATGTGTGTGGACATTAAAAACTTAAATTCATTCTCTATACAGATGAACTCTTTCACATTGCCTGGGTGACATTTAACATAGTACTTAAACTGTCATTTGAATTTTTACCTCTTTTATATAGAACCTCTTTACCTGTGATATACAACTCCTATCCCCTTAAATAAAATAAAAATTAAAAAAATCTAAAATGAACAAGCAAAACACTAAGTAGAAACTTCATAACAAAGTATAAAAATATCTTACCAATAAATCTGGGGCAAGAGCTGTCTTTAGCCTATTAGACTTGTCAGGAAAAAGGCTTTGGAAGGAGTTCTTTGGAAGATGATATAATTTAAAGATTTGTTCAAATTTGTGGGTTTTTTTCCCTTTTGAGGTGTTTAAAGAAATCCCTCCCTCCATAAACTGATTACCTCTTAACATCAGAACTCCTTGGCATTAAATACCAGTTAAACTGCCACTGTGCTGATTTGAGTGTTCCTTTGTGTTAAATGTAAAACAGGTTTTTAATCTTACAATTTAGACGTTTTAATAGAAAGTAAATGTTTAACTTACTTTGGTTGCAGCTGAACCTGTATTTAATCCACAAGAACATGTACAATAAAATGAAAACATGCCTTTCTTTAAATAAAGCTTTATTATTGGGCTAGCTATTTTAAGCATTTCAACATATACTTTCAAAATAGGCATACTTTTTAAATAGAAATGACAATTAACATTTACATGTATAATTTTACATGTGTAATATTTTAAGCAATGACCAAGTTCGGGTTGCCATATAAGGCTTGGCAAACGGTGAAACTGAAACACTGTAATGGTAAAAACACAGTGCTTTTAGGTGCCATATGGATAGATAAAACTTGTGTGTGTTTGTTTTTGTGTTTCTCAAAAGCACCATTGGTTTTTAAATGATGAGTCATGATCAGTGCCTCTCTTCACTCCTGAATACAGTACTGGCGCATTGGTTTAGTACTAACTTCGGGGGAAGATGCCACCTTCTGAAGCATGGGCATCTCTTCCTGAAGCATCCAGATTTTTATGGTAAGGGCTTTCACCCAAGTGTTGATTAAATTTGACCTTATTTAGCTTTTGCTATCTTGATGCAAGGTAATACCATTGCAGAGGATCAGGCTTATAGGGCAAAATTTCTCTATTGCTCCAAAGCTGATTTTTTGTTTTTCAAAAAATAAATCATGGGTGGGGAAAACTCTCAATGGCCTGTGAAATAGTACTGGAGAGGAATTCTGCCAATTCTCTTCACTGTACCATCTTTGCAATTGCTCTGGGAATTAAGGAAGCCAAATGTTCTTTTCCTGCTAACATGGCAAAGCTTTATATACACTAAGGTACAACATTCTCTGTTTCTCTGTACAGTTGATCCATCAGATTGCTCAGGCTCCAGCAAACCTTTGCTCCCTCTGGAAGGGAATTTTGCCTTAGAGACCCAATGGATAAGAAGATTGATGGGGCACTCAGAAATGTTTTTGATTACTCTGCTGCATAGCTGGCCATGCATTCATTATGTGCAGCTATGCCCTGATAAAGTGGAGTATAGAGTTTTAGGAGGAACTCTTCATCTTTGGTTTTAAATCCAGACCATTCAGAAAGGTTTTAGCTAAGGGTAGTATCATTTGCACTTTTCTGTGTATTTCCGCCATCAGAAGACAGACTACTATACCTATTAGCTTCTTAAGAATTCTCTTCTGAAGAAGGCTAGAATGACCATGTGTTGCAGTGATTTCAGATTAACATGTAAAACTCACATCTTCAGTTTGTTTTCCACAGCCACAACAAAAATTACGATGGGGAAGGAGGAGGAAGATGAAGACAATGGAATTATATGAAAAACTAAATCCACCTGCTCATCTCAGTTCTGGGGAGAGGAAATTGGATCATGTGGTTTTATTATGAGATTGGTGGTGAGGTGGGGGTTAGGTGCTCAGCTACTATGATGATGAGCAGTATAGACACGGGGGGAGACAGAACTGGGGAAGTCTGTAAAAAGGGAAGGCAAACGGATCATTTGTTTACAGGAAGTGAATCAAGTTATTTCATACCAGAGGTCAACATAACATAACTGTATAATAGGAGGCAACTTATTTTGCTTGTGTGGCATGTATAAATTCTAATGTGAATGTTTCTGGAAAGTAACAAAGTCACCACAGGGCATGATCTCAGCACACACCATATAATAGGCCTCAGAATGCTGGAGTAGTGCTAAAGCACAGGTTGAAAAGTGCATTTCTTCTTTTATGTATAGCAACATTACTTCACACTCTTTTACTGCTCCGTATCCTCACACCCGGTAGTATTTAGAGGGTGTTGGGTGTAACCCATTTTTATTGCAATTAAAGTGTGTGTGATGGGATGGGTGAAGTGAATTTTTGGAAAGTTGATAATGGGGCCAGGTTCCAGAAATGTGAAGATCCCATATGCTTCTGAATGAAAAGGGAGGTATATTTAGAACTCCACTGTCTCCCATAGCAGCCTGCACTCGCTGTTCAGTTAACTGGAAACATAAAAAACTACTTAGAAGAGATTAAGTGGCACAAATTACGAATTTTAGAAATTATTAACCAATTTATACATTATTGATATTGAGGTATAAGCCAGGCTGCACCTTTCCATTCTTTAATTTATTCCCTTGCATATAAACAGAAGAATAATAGTTTCTAGTCCCCGAAGTATTTGGATTATTCATGTCTGAATCATTTCTGTTCTTCATTTGGCTGCATTGATTCTTCAGTTTTGGATTCGTATGGTCTGTTTTACTTTCAAGTCTCTAGAACTGTCTAACATTCTTGCTTCAGACTGCTGAATATTACTACCTTATTTGTAAAACATCTGGCTCCCAATGAATGTGGAAGCTGATTTTTTGGGGGTGTGGGTAGGAGTAACTAAGCAGAAGGTCCAGGTAAGTCTTTATGTAAGCACATAGGGAATGCTTAGACCTTGTCTGGAAAGAATAGCAAATGCTCTGTTGTGCAATGTCTTCATTCTATTTTTTTTCATTATCAGCAGGGCTTTTCTCCTTTCTCTATGTGCCAGTTATTTTGAGGAATTAGGATGGCCCTATTAACATGGTTTAAATAAAGCGTTTGCTGAAATGTTATGACTAGTGCCTACAGGTTTAGTCACAGTTCCTTGCAGAGGTTTGCGTTTAGAGATTATATGAACGTTATAATTAAAACCTTTTGGAAGAGAATGAACCGGTCTAGTGTTGTATTTCAGCCTTGGGAAAGGGATGGAGGATTCCCTTTTGAATTTATCAAGTGGGTTTGTTTCTTGAGACCTGTGGATACTTAACTTTTTTTTTTTTTTTTAATTTTTTTTTTGCATTAAAAAAAGCAACACCGTCTAATTCTGATTATGGAGCTCCGAGAGTTGAACTGCCTTTATAGATCTGTGTTGATTTTAGTAAGAGATGATCAGGTTAACCCTCAAAGCCTCCTTCATGCACTTCATGAAGGGCCCGGTGGGGCACCTTGCTACCACGTGCCCTTAGCGTGAGGAAGTTTTGTCTGTGCCTGAGAGCAATCAGCTCCCTGACACCACCAGGTACAGGCAGCACACATGTGGGATCCATTGTCCCTTCACAGGATAGCAATAGGCACACTCAACTCCCAAGTCTTCTGAGCATCCCCCTTGCGTGTCCAGCCCCTAATCTACTGAAAACAAAATTCCAGGTTCTGTTTCCAAAGGAACAGTCCATTGCAGCATACCAGCTACACCACAGAATACAGCTCAGCTTAACACACACAGGCCTGGTCTACAATGGCAATGGAGGTTGACGTAACGCCGCCTAGTTGACCCCCTACAGTATGCGTCTCCACTGGTACGTAAGTTCCGCCGATCTAAATTGCAGTAAAAGTTGACCTAATAAAATCACCTCCGCAAGTGGCATAACGCTGAAGTCAAATTCCATGGGTTGCATTTGCGTCAGTGTAGGCAGAGTGCAATGTAAATCAATGCCATTGGCCTCCAGGAGGTATCCCATATGCTCTGTTGTGACCGCTCTGGACATTTGCGTTCTGCTGTAACCTGGTCACATAAACAGGAAATGGCTCCTCCCCTCAAGCCCCGGGAAATTTTGAATCCCCATTTCCGGTTTGGACAGTGTGGAGAGAGCTTTGTAGCTGAACTGCTCATGAAAATTGCACGGCCCAAATGCACTCCAGCATGGAGTTAACTAAAGGTCTTGGATCTAATCAGTCTGTGGGGCAAAGAGTCTGTTTTGGCTCAGCTCCGAGCCAGCAAAAGAAATTTAGATATCTATGAGGAGGAGGAGGAGAAGGAGCACAATAGGGATGTGCAGCAGTGCCGCATTAAGATCAAAGAGCTGAGGCAGGCTTATCAGAAAACTAGGGAAGCTAACAGCTGTTCTGGCTCCTTGCCAAAAACATGCCACTTTTACGAGGAGCTGTATGTGGTTCTTGGTGGTGACCCCACCACTGTGCCACAATGTAGCATCGATACCTCTGCAGAACCCCAGTTCAGAATGAATGAGGACGACTGTGGACAAGGAGGATGAGAAGAGCACGGTGCAGGAGAGCAGGGTATCCGTTCTCCTGAGAGCCAGGATCTGTTCGTTATCCTAGAGCAGCCCTGCCCCACCCCCGGTACTGTGGTATTGATCGAGATGCCGGGGGAGGCACATCTGATGAGTGTGTGTGGCAAATCTAATTTTTGTGGTTATGTCCTCAGTCCACCTTCTTCTTAAAAGTAGTTTGTGTTTTTGAAGGATGGCCTTCCCGGGTGTTGGCAAATTATGGGTTGGGACACTGGTTGCACTATGTTTTCTGCTGCTACACTTCATCTGCAGCGTCCTCTAATCTGTTGTGCCCACCTCCTCCCAAATCAGTCTTTGGGATGTTACAGGGGAGTCCGGTGATCCCTCTCCTTGCTCAAGTGTGGATTGTGGATTTTAGTGCTAATGAAACTTATCCATAATTGATGCAAGGGCCCCTTGATTACTATGTCTGGAATGCCACTCCGACCCATCTGCTACGTACAGGTTGGAATGTGGGTCTGGCTTTGCCTTGTAAATATGAAGGGGAGTTCTTTTTACATTGTAACATTTCTTTTACTACTTTGGGTCATCTAACAATGGCAACCTTGTGCTTTGCTTGTCTTACAATTGACACTTCAGCCCCCCCCTTGCAGAACTCCTGCTGAAAGATTTTCCTAGATTAGGAAGCAGGGAAAAAAATGCAGGATGACATTTTCAGTGAACTAATGAACTCCTCCGTGGCTGCTGACACAGAGCTCAGAGCCTGGAAGATATCCTTGTCTGGAAAACTAGACATGGACATGGAACACACAGAAGATTAGCACTGGAGGAGGAGCGTGATTCGCAACATATTATAAGGGATCAGTCCGACATGCTGAGGCGTCTGGTAGAGCTCCAGGAAGAGCAGCGGCAGGACGGACTCCCTTTGCAGCACTTCCAAAATGCTCCAATGCCTACCACTTTCAGTCCCCACCCCCAAGCGCTGTAGGAGAAGGCTGAGCAGGGTGCAGTACTTTCTGCATTCCACACTGGTGGAGGCAAGCAGAAAGACACGATGGCTCCTTTACAAACCATGCAACCACAGTTGCTTGCACAGTGACGCTTTATAATAATAACTTATCCTCTTTCCCCCCACTGAAACAGGTCACAAATAAAAAATTGTAGCTTTGGAAAACATCTGTCTTTATTCATTCATAGTTTGGGTGGGAAAAGAAGGGGAGGGGGCTGCTGGTGCGAGGGTGGGGGATGGGAAAGAAAGGCACAGCAGAGACATACATTACTGCGGTTCATTGCAGAACTGGTTTTTCAGTGCTTCCCGTAGGCAAAGCGCTCTGCGGTTGGCTCTGAGCATAGCGCTAGAATCTGACTGCTCAAAATTTGCGGCCAGCCTCCACGGCCCAACCCTGGGGGAACTTTTCACCCTTTGTTTCACACAAATTATGGCACACACAGCATGTATATATAATTGATGTCAAGCCTAGTGAGTAGACATCTCCATCTGGCCTTTAAACTCCCAACTGCACATTCCACCACTATTCTGCACTTGTTGAGCCCGTTATTGAAATGCTCCTTCTGGCTGTCCACGTTCCCAGTGTAGTGCTTCATTAGCCAAGGGAGTAAGGGGTAGGCAGGCTCCCTCGGGATCACTATTGGCATTTCAGTCTCCCCAATATTTATTTTTTGGTCAGGGAAGAAAGTGCCCGTTTGCATTTTATTGAACCAGACCAGAGTTCCTAAAGATACGCATGTCATGCACCTTTCCAGACCACCCCCCATTGATGTCAGTGAAACGTCCCTTGTGATCCACAGGGGTCTGCAACACCATTAAGAAGTATCCCTTATGGTTTATGTACTCTGGCAAGGTAGTCAGGTGCTAGGATAGAGATATGTGTGCCATCTATTGCCTCCCCACAGTTTGGGAACCCCATTGTAGCAAACCTGACCACTATGTCCTGCACATTTCCCAGTCACTACCCTTCATAGCGGAAGTCTATTAATGGCTCTGCGCACTTGTATCACAGCAGCTCCAACAGTAGATTTACCAACTCCGAATTGATTCCCAACTGACCGGTAGCACTCTTGGGTTGCCAGCTTCCACAGAGTGATGGCCACTCGCTTCTCCACTGTCAGAGCTGGTCTCAAGCAAGTATTCACATGCCTCAGGGCTGGGGACAGCTCTGCACAAAGTTTTAAAAGAAAGTGGCCTTTCGCATATGAAAGTTTTGCAGCCACTGCTTGTCATCCCACACCTTCATAATGATGCGATCCCACCAGTCTGTGCTTATTTCCCAGGACCAGAAATGGTGCTCCACAGACTGAAGATGATGCATGACAGCCTGCAGCAAACAGGAATTCTTTCACTCTATGGTTTGTAGCAGGGCAGCCTCACTAGCATCGCTATTTTCTGTGCTGTAGCTCCTGTCTCGCCTTTGAAAATATTGCAGGATAGGCCATGAGGTATTTGTGATGTTCACAATGATAGTGCAGAGCTGAGCGAGCTCCATGCCTCTTTGGCAATGGTGTAGCGCGCGGCATAGAAAAACGGCGCAAAAAAAGCATTTGCCATTTCTTTGGGACAAGAAGGGAGGGGGAGGAAGCACGTTGTACCATGGAAGGATGACACGCTTCCAAAAAGTCTCTGCGGTTAGTTACACTGTGGGATAGATACCCATGGTGCACTACTTTGAACATCAACCCAAGCATGCCAAGTAGGGACGCAAGAGCCCGACGCAAGGAGCGTGGTGTGATCATGCTCCTGTGACTTCTAAAATTCAGTGGGTGAAAGTCAATTTAAAGTAATTCGACTTCACTCTGCAGTGTAGACATACCCACAGATTTGCTTGTAAAGAAGGGAATATAAGTTCATTTAACAAAGAACAGAGATTCAAATGATAGCAAGCCAGAAATATTGGAAACAAAGGATTACATATAAAATAAGATCATAACACACACACTAGAGCCTAAACTAATAGGACATTTTTATGCAAATGCTTACCCCACATCTTTCCAGGCCAGGCTTGGCTATGATCACCAAGCCCACTGTCAACTTACTTCCTAGGTGAAAGACCCCAGGGCTCCCTTTGAAATTCTAGAGACTATGTGTCAGAACACTACTTACATCTTTATTGGCAATCCAGACACTCTCCTGCTGTGTGTTCTGTCCCATAGATCTTTGTGATATTTTGTTAATTTCTTAATCTTGATTAGCTGGTGGTATGGAGTGCAGGTAGGTATCCATTTTAAAATATACAATATTCAATTTGCATATAACCAGGCAAGAAATAAGTGTCTCCTGCCTGTCTGAAAGGAGCATGCTTGTCACTTCCTGGTGACCTTGCTTTAATTTAGACCTTAAGAACATAATTTTCAGTATAGGTATATAACTCGATAAGTGGATTTATCTTTACATGCATTTTGCAATGGTTATGATGACTAGTGTGTTACTGACTCTATAGAGACATCACATGCCACCCTTTAGTGAATTATTATGTATATAACTAACAGGAGATCCCTGAAAAACTTTATGCACCCCTTGTGCCCTATGTTAGTTGGCATCAAAAGGTTTCTGCATCATAGATATGCCATTTATTGCATCTTTCTGAATCTCACATAGTTCTAGCATTTTTGCTGTATGAGCTCTTGATTTCTAGTAGCTCTAAAATGTCTTAAACAAGTTTGGGTTTAATCACAGTTAAATTAAATAACCTCCCTTCCCTGCCCTTTTTCTTGACTTTCCCCAAAATTTAATTAGAATGAAACCTGTATGACCATCCAAGGGACCAACAAAAATGATCTGTTTAAGCAAGGTGCTTGTTCAATAAAGAAAGCTGAAAAGCTGGAGGGTGAAACATATTTGATACTGAACACTATTGATTATAAAACACTTTAAAATATTTGTATTTTTATAAAATATTTAATACAAACATTTGATACATAAAACATCACTTTTTTAACCAAAATATCAATCTGTGTGCTGCTGTGGACAAGTGAAATAAAAATGTAAAGTTGATTAAACTGCTGTCTGGTTTCTCAGTTAAACACTTAAAATGACGGGAATCTATGCAAAAAGTTGTGTCTTTTGTGGCCATATTCTGTGTATCCAGTTTGTGCCTTATGCTGTTAATATGTATTTTTACTTATTTATATTATGGTAGCTCCTAAGGCCCCAGTCAGGATTGGGGGTCGGGGGGGCCCACTGTTGCAGGCTTGTTTGAGAGATGGTTATTTAGCACGTTTAATATTGTTAAATGCTGTTACTTTGGGGTGGTCTCTTAAAGGATGGGGTTAATAATAAAGGTGGGGTACAATGCAACCCCAATATTTATGAACACAAAACCTCCATTAATTTGGGTTTGAGGTAATTAGGCCTCCTGTCCTGTGAAGCTCCTGAGAATTAATTATGTTTATGTAGTAATAAACATAGCTCATTATCCTTCCCTGTTTTGTAATTTTTGTGCTTCCCCCCACACACACACACACCATTTGGGTGAAATACTGAATCTATGAAATCAACGGGAGTTTTACCATTGACTTTAATAGATTCGGGATTTTACCCTTGTGTATCATCATCCTTGTGTTATGTCTAGTCTGAGTTCTGAGCTCCTTTTTTCAAGGATCTTGTCAATTTTTCATTTGTCTTTAAGCCCCGTGCCCACTTTCATCACTGAATAAATAATTTTCTTTGCAAGTAACATTTAATGCCATCCTCGCTCTGCCTTACTGGACACCGAAAGAAGCTTTCCTGTGTAAAGTTTTCATCACACTATCTCAAAGTCCTTTACAAAGGGAGCAGCATAACTCATGTTGCAGACGGAGGACACTGGGGCAAAGAGAGACTGAAAGACATATAAGCACACCCAGTGAATCAGTTTTAGAGTTTTGACTAAACCCCGCACATACATGCTTACGCCATCTAAGGATATGGCCCGTTAAGTCTTGGCACTGTGTAATTCTCCAGGAGGCAAATATTGCTAAGAAAACTAGCGTGCTGGGTTATAAATTGTTGAGGAGGACAAGTATAAATGGAAACTTTTTCAAATATGGGAAGAGATTTCTCATGTTGATTGCACACAATTGCTAGTACTAAAGCTTTTTATTGTTTATATGATCTCTCTGGTTGATCAGATCGAAGTCAAGATTTCCAGGTTGGAAGCACAAGGAGAACTGCAATCAGCTTATGAAGCATTTACAGTGTGTTCTCACTTAGGACATGGGCCAGGAGGGGGGCATACCTTTTAGGGCAGCTGAATGAAGTGTGGTATGTACAAGTAATCAGTGAGCAAGAAACAAAACAAAGAGGCAGTGTGACTGGGAGTCCAAGGCTCTGGGCCTTGTGAGAAGAGCTCCTAATCCCTGGCCTTGCTTTTAAAGGAACTAGGAGCAACAGCAGCTGTGGGGAGGTGCAGAAAGCTACTCTGCTGATTTCATCCAGGCTGTCATGCCAAGTGGGTCTCATTAAATCCCACTCAACGTAGGTAAAAGGCAGAAAGGCCCAGTGAAGGGAAAGCTAGAGGCAAGGATAGAAAGTCCTAATAAAATACGCCCTTGCAACAGTTTGCTCAGGAGAAAGCTAGGGGCAAGTTTCTGTTGACTTGCTTTGAAGTGCAGTCCTGCTTTGAAGACTGTTGCTTAAGACCCCGAGGAAGCTAAATAAAGACAACTACCAGAAAGCAGGTATGCGCCAAAGTAACCTACTCTGTGCTGCTGTGTTATGGGATGGAAAACCTGTCTGCTTGCAGGGAGTAGTACTAGCTACAAAGTGTAGAGTGCTAAAGTGGAGAATGATACCAGTGAAAATCTCTTCAGTCTTCCTGCTACACTGTAGTGAAAATGAAGGACATACTATGGTTAGGGAAATACAAGAGAGAATGAATCCAAGGAAGGCGTGGCCACATAGGTCTCTGATTAGTATTCACTCCTGCTTACTGTGCAGCTGAATTGCACTTTGGGAGTGAGGGTAAGGGGTTAAAGTAAAATGGAATTAAAATTATTCCAGATTTGAACATTGTACTTGAATGATAAAAATGCTTTAACAATGAAAAGAGACCATTTTATGGTGTCCCGAACAGGGTTCTTCAAAGTGGGAAGAGAATTGTTAAACTGACCCAGGCTAGTTTTGAAAAAGCATAGAAGAGCTCTGGCATCTGTGCTAGGTATACAGTTGTCTATGCACTAGACATCTCTGGTCTTTGCCATACAAATAAATGTAAACAGGAGTACTCCCCCTGAGAAATATTTGTTTAGAAATTACTAATAGCATCTATCAGGAACAAGTTAAAAAGTACTTTTATTTTTAAGCACTAATAAGTTATCTGGATATCTTACTTTTCAGTTTTTTTACTTTAACTTCAAAACTGGCAATTCAGATCTGGACTTTAATTTGAAAAAATAAACGAGTTAATATATGCATTTGTCAGTTCATCCTATTTAATAGCTTTTATGTGCAATCTACAGTAGCCACGTCCAGTCAGAATGACTGCAAATCAAAGAGCTAGTGGTATTTTGATTTAAAATTATAGCTTGATCGTGTTGGGTACATAGAGTTAACAGTTTACAGAAATTTTAAAAATAACTTGTAAATTCCTTGTGGTAAAACACTGGGCATTGTGCAGACTACAGTTAGTTTTTAGGCGGTGCTTCATAGTTCAAGAATGGTGTTACATACATTGTGGAAACACCCAACACCTGTTCTGAGTCCCAAAAGACATAAATATAAAATACTCTGTAAAGGAGTGGCCTTCAAAACCACAAAAGCTAAATGCTTTAAATACAATGACCTGGGAGAAAATGCCTAGTTTGTGTGTGTGTGTGTGTGTGTGTGTATTTAAGTCTTATTAGTACGGTACACTACCACAGTTCATTTGCTTCAGGCTCATACACAGTAAATGTAATCCTTGGTTTAATGTACTTATCTTCCAACATTTAAAACTATTATATTAATGCAGGTGATCATGTCTGGCTATATTGTGATGTTAGTATGTACAGGCTTGTGCTGTAAATTGTTGAGATCTAATTATGTAAGTGCTTGTGTGCTATAAATAGCTCATTACAGTCTGGCAAGCTGCATTCATCACACAGGCACTCTGCCTATTTTTGTATGTTCTGTAGTAAAAGTCTAGAGGATGGGTTTGCACGAGTGTTTTTAGTTCTTCCTCAGGGACAGATGAGCACTTGCTATATTTTGTACCAATCTAAGCTACATTTGGAACTAAGGCCCTGACCCTGCAAATACTTACCACATTTGCTTACTTTCGGATAGGTGAATCCTGTCCAGAACTTCATACATGTACAAATGTTGCAAGCTATGGCTACGCTAGAGAGTTTACAGTGGCACAGCTGCCCTGGTGCCAATTAATCTACTCCCACTTATGTTGCTCGGGGCTGTGAATTTATATTGACATAACTGGTAGTGTAGACATAGCCTGAGGCTGTGAATAAGCCACCCACCTGAGCGACATAAATTACATCGACCTAAGCGCCAATGTGGACAGTGCTATGTCGGCAGGAGAGCGTCTCGCACTGTTTGTTGGGGGTGGATTAAGCTGACATGAGAGCACACTCCCATTGTAAAGCAGCGCAGCTGCACTGAAGCAGCAGTACCACTGTAAGCTCTCTTGTGTAACCATGGCCTGACTGAAAAGTTCCAGAGGGGTAGCCGTATTAGTCTATATAGATTTCCATTTCATACGGCTAAATCCAGTGCCTTCCATGGTGAAAAGTTCCAGAGGGGTAGCCGTGTTACTCTGACTATCTGCTTTTTCTCACTCTGGTCTCTCTACCTTCTACCATGTTCTCCTGTATGCATGGAGTGACATCCCAATCCCAGCGCGCCAGGCTGATGCCCCTTTCTCATATGAACCACTTCTAAAAGCGTACTGCTTTTGTGAGCCTCTCAAATGCTAATTTCCATCAGTCAAATGCTGGCTTTTCCGCTCTTGCAACAGACAAAAGAGAAGGAAAAGGCGGTGGTGGTGGGGTATTCTGATCTTCTACTCAGTTACACATGTGAGTAGTGGCATTGAATGTGAGGCTATTCACATGTAGAAAGTTAATGTGTGTACATGTTTGCAAGGTCAGGGCCTAAATTACACTTCCTTTTGGTGCATCCTGTCTTATCTGCTCCCATCTCTTAGGCTTTGTCTGTACTAGAAGATTTTGTCCCTGTGCTTAGTAGGTGTGTAGCATGGATGCAGCTGTAGTGTAGGCAGTATGCAGGGCTTTTTAATACTTTGAAATCAGAGGCAGGCTAAATAATAATGTAAAATATTCCAGACTTCTTATAGATGTGTTCCGTAATGCACAAGCTGAAATATCATTGTTACAGGGCATCAATGGATTGAAAATAGCTCTTTTCTCTCCTGCTTTACAAAACAAATACCAGAATGTTTTATTAAATACATATTAAATGTAATGCATAATGCTAAGAAAAGCACTGCAACTTGAAAAGCCAAAAAGATAAATTGTTGCTTTCCTCTGACTTAAATGTATATTATGCCCATGTGCCTCTTAATTAAAAAAAAAAAAAGTCTTTGAGCTAAAGCTTTTCCTAGCAGAATCAAACATCTGAAACTAGGGACCAACACTGGAGTCCAGAGTTTCTCTAGAGTAGTTAACTGTAGAGTGTTTATGTTTTAGTATTGCATCTTGCTTCTTACAAATGGACTCCAGACAGGAACTGCTCTCTCTTGTGGGTTTATGTTTTTAGCAATGCAGTTCAGAAAGAATCCCGTGAAACCTGCCTCTGCTAATCATCTCTTAAAAACCTGAATGGATTGAAAATGTGATATTGCCTCCTCTCTGTGTATAAACAAATGAGCTCGTATTTGGCTGTGTTCTGCTGAGGTCAAGAAGAGGAAAATATTGCTTTATAATGGCTGACGTCACATCTGTACCCTCTGGCCTAATGTGACATTCCCAAACTCCCTGAGGTAATGTACACGCTAATCTCACACCTCAACCCTCGCTTTACCTTGTCCTCCTTTTGGGAAGCTGAACCTTCCTTTTTCCCCCTCCCAAGGATGAGGCCAAAAACTACCTAGAACAGTAAAATTTATTTCCTGCTCTAACACTTGCATTCAAATCAGAAAGGTTAAGGTACAAAGTGAGTTACACCTAGCAAGGGACATAAAGGCAAAAAGAAGAGGTTCTTTAAATACATTAGGAGCAAAAGAAAGATGGAGGAAAGTGTAGGTCCTCTACTTAGTGGAGAAAGAGAGCTAATAATTGGTGACACCAAGAAAGCTGAGGGGTTTAAAGCCTGTTTTGCTTTAGTCTTCACTAATGGTGACCAGATACTCAACACCATTAATATTAGCGAGGTGGAAGGAATGCAAGCCATAATAGGGAAAGAAGAGGTTAAAGAATATTTAGATAAGTTAGATGTATTCAGGTCATTGAATCATAGAAGATTAGGGATGGAAGGGACCTCAGGAGGCCGTCTAGTCCAACTTCTTGCTCAAAGCAGGACCAACCCCAACTAAATCAACCCCCGTCTAAATTGGCAAAGCCTGATGAAGGTCATCATAGGGTACTTAAGGAACTAGCTGAAGCAATCTCAGAAATGTTAGCCATTATTTTTGTGAACTCCTGGAGGACGTGGTAAAGTTAGAGGACTGGAGAAGGGCAAACATGTCTTTAAAAAGAGGAACAAAGAGGACCCAGGGAAAAATAAACTAGTCAGCCTTACTTTGATACCTGGAAAGATACTGGAGCAAATTATTATACAATCAGTTTGTAAGCAGCTGGAGGATAATAGGTTTAAAACAGAGGTGTCCAACCTTTTAGTGTGAGGTGCCCCTCAGCGCCTCCCCCTCCCCATGCATTGTGAAGGGTCGGCCCAGCCCACCTCCCCAGGCAGGGGGTGTGGCCGACCCATCTGAGCTGGTGCTGTGTGATGGGGCTGCAGCAGGAGAGGTTGGTGCCACGCAGCGGGTAAGGGTGGGGGCGGGAGAGCCAAGCCTGCATGAGGCCGGGGGGACACAAATGTAGGCTTGGCCCCCAGGCACCAGAGATCCTCGGTACACCTCTTTCTATGTGTGAGACAAGAGAAGTAATTGTCCCATTCTACTTGGCACTGATGAGGCCTCAGCTGGAGTACTGTATCCAGTTCTGGACACCATGCTTTAGGAAAGTTGTGATCAGTTTGGAGAGAATCCAGAGGAGAGTAACAGAACTGATGAAAGGTTTACAAAACCTCACCTATAAGGAAAGGTTAAAAACAAAACACACACAAAAAAAGCCGTTTAGTCTTGAGGAAAAAGAGATTGAGTGGGGGACTGATAACAGTCTTCAAATATGTTAAGGTCTGTTATAAAGAGGTGATATATTGTTCTCCATGTCCACTGAAGGACAAGCAGCAACAGTCGTAATCTGCAGCAGTGAAGATTTAGGTTCAGTATCAGAGGAAACTTTCTAATTATAAGGATAGTTAAGGTCTGGGACAGGCTTCCAAATGATGTTGTGAAATCTGCATTGTTGGAAGTTGTTTGTTCAACTTAGATTTTTTAAAAAACATCAGGGATGGTCCAGATGTACTTGGTCCTGCCACAGCACGGGGTTAGACTTGATGACTTCTCGAGGTCCTTTCCAGCCCTACATTTCTATGATTCTCCTCTCCTGGAATCACCACCTGAATTCTTCCTATCACATTCTTTTTGTGTGTGTCTTACCCACATAGACCTGCTTACTTTCATTTAAAAACAAAACACCTGTGCTTACCATTCTGCATGTGCATAACTCTGCTCTCAGTCACGAGTGAGGCAGAATTGCAAGGTAAGTTGCTGTGCCGGTAGGCTCCTAAAATATGAAGACTCTTGTAGGTGGGGTAAACGTAGCGTGGCTGTTTCTGACTTAGTGAGACACTCTTCAGAGTTCATGGGGTGCAGTTGCTGTGCTTGGACCATGAAGATTTTAGTTTCTCTCCTGTGGCAATGTAGAATACTGCACCCACCTGCCCCTCAGCTATCAAATTCAACTGGCCTCTGGCTATCCAGGGCGAAACAAAATCCTGTACCATGAGATCTAAATCTGTGGGGCAGACATTGCTTGCAGTCCTCACTTTCCTCCACTTTTTTAGGTCAGTCACAACCTCAGGAACCCTTAAAATGTCCTCTTTCCTTGGGTCTATAAGCAGTTGTAACTGTTTGGTTACTGAGGGTATGTCTATACTGACGGCGGCAAAGTCAGATTGATCTTTTTGGATCAATTGAGCGGTCAGTGTAGATACGCTCAATCGATCAGGAAGTCGACAAAGTAAATCCACCCCCTCAAGTGGCGTAGAGCTGCATCGACGGGAACGTGGTTCCTGTCGGCACAGTGCAGTGAAGACACCGCGCAGAAGGGAAGCCCAGCAGTCGACGGGAGTTACGCAAGCTACACAGACTGCCGCCGAATTTCTAGGTAAATGTAGACCAGGGCTGAGTCTTTCTGATGTTGTTGTTCTATTGATTGTTTCTAAATATACCTCTCACCCACATGCCTAAATCCTCTTTTAGTGACTTTAAGATAAAGTGATTAGGCTTCCTTATCCTTGCTGAGGATGCTGTTAAACAATGTATAAATACTCAGCTGGCTGGGATTACCCTGCAGGCAAAATTTAAATAACCCACCGAAGACTGCATCTGTTTCCATATGACTTTCTCTGCCCTTCTTACTATTCACCATTAGGTTTTTAGGACTGTCATTTTCCCACTAGGAAACTTGCCCCAAAAGCTGGTATGTTCTTGAAAGTCTTGTGTGTGTCATTTCTCTCATATGTTAATGGATCTTGAAATTCCACAGCATGTACTTGGACAGCCTAGCTATTCCTGGCCCATATCTGCTCATTCAGATAGCAGAAGAAAGGGGAATCAAAGACATGCTCAAGATGAGGTCTAATTGCATTAATCCTCCATTTTCAAGTGATGTGATTAGTGGGTGCCCAATTTGAGGCACCTAAAAGGGGCCTGATTCTCAGAGGTGTGTTTTCAGCTCAGGCACCTAAAATCACTAGTCATCTTTGATAGTTTAGGCCTAAGTTATTTGGCTCTGCAGTCCCTTCGCATCCAGACTCTGCCCAGCTACTAGGGGTCCCTACTGCATGTATGGTGATTACAGCCTACCTTTCTGGCCACAGGTGCTTCAATAGAAGCCAAAATGATCCCAGGAGCTTATTTCTTCCTGTTTCCCCAAAACATGTCCTGACTCTTGACAGATCATCTGATCTCTGAGCAGACTGAGCCTCAGAATCAGAACTGGCCCAGCCAGCCATGTCTGGTCTTATTGGATAATAACAGAAATAATGCCCCTGACCGGCTAGTGGCAACAGTTCTGACACTTAATGTGATTTAATGCATCTTGTTCAGCAAGCTATTTGGAACTCTTATCTACACGCCTACTGAGATTTCAGCACACACTGTGTGCAGCAAACGAGGCCTTCAATGATGATTAATTTTGTGTATTGTTAATCTAGAATGGTGGGGAAAGCCCCAAGTCACCCACTGAACTGTAAGCCACAACATTCACTTATTTACATGTTAATTCTAGGGAGGTGCAGCAGAGGCAGGGAAACACTGAGGGGCTTGATTTTGGCTTGAGGGCTGACGTTTCAGTTGCAGCAAAAAGTAACAACCTTGGGAGGTTCTGTGCCTCAGAGACCTTCCTCTGAGTCCATTACTGCTGGCCTGAACCAGAAGTTAATTACATGCTCCCCCATGTACTGAGTTGGAAGTGGGAGAGCAAAGACTCCACCCACTTCCCCATCCTCCCAGACCACCTGCTCCAGCAAAGGAGTCAGCAGTTGAATAGCCCTGATTATTCTATGTGTCTGGACCGAAGGTTTGGCTTAGCCCTTACAAGGGTAAGGGCAATTCTTACTCTCTTGCACAGACATGGAGTCAGAATCTAGCCCTAAGAAGAGCATAGTCGTTGAGTTAAGGTTGGTTAAGCACCTAGCGCAGATGGACCCTTTTTGAATATTGTCTGAAGCATCTGCCATTGCTTTCCACTATCTATCCATTGAAAAGTCTTTTGCGTAAACACTGTTCCATGACCATGCGTGTTGATCTACAGGTGGGTGATATATTTTGAGGGTGAAGGTGGTGGGATCTCAGGTAGGAATTTCTAATAGTCTTGGGATAAAGTTATCGGGTGGGGAGATTTTAGTCACAACAATTGCAAAGCAGAATGGGAGTTGTGATTAATCAACACTGGGCAAAGGAGTAGGGAACATTCCCTTCTGTAGAGGGACCTGTATGTCTCTGTGTCTGGTGACAGTAATGAGCCTTACACACATTGGAGTATGCTTAATAACCTTATTTTCTCTCTTCGAGTAATTGCTCATATCCATTCCAATATAGGTGCGTGCGCACCCCGTGCACAGATTCCCGGAACTTTTTTCCCTTAGCTAGCTCCGTAGGGTCCGCTCAGGTGCCCTCTGGAGTACCGAGCTCATGCCACAGTACATAGGGTGCCACCGACCCTGCAGCTCCTCAGTTCCTTCTTTCCGCCTGTGACGGTTACTGGAACATCTGCCTCTTGCATACCGCAAGTAGCATCCCTTAGTCTGTAGCACATTCTTTGTTATTCAAGTTGTTGTTAGTTATCATAGTAATAGTAGTAAAGTTAAGTAAAGTAAGTGATAGTGCCCTTAGGAGCTAGAACTGAGCCATGCCTGGCTCCACCGGCTTTAAAGCCTGCACTGCACTGCACTTCCCCATGAGCAACCCTCATGACCGTTGCCTCCAATGCCTTGGGGAGCAACATAGGAAGGAAAAATGTAGGATCTGTAGGTCCTTCAAACCCCGGACCCAAAAGGAGAGGGATGCAAGGCTGAAGGCGTTCCTAATGGAGTCTGCACTTCGTCCAGACTCCGAGCCATCGCATTCTCCAGCGGCACCGAGCGTCTCCTCGGTGTGGAGTGCTCCACCGGCACCGGCGTGGTCGGCACCGAAGAAGAAGCGGCTGGAGGCCGCACACATGGACTCCCTCCTGCTACCGGGACAGCAGGAGATGCCCCAGCCACGTGCCATGGAGAGTACTCCGGCACCGGCATCTCCCCACAGGGAGCCTCCCCCAACTCCTGGGGGTGGGGGAGCGCCCCTGCAAGGGCCGTCGACACCGGAGGTGTTCACTGCGGCACGCGCCCTCATGGGCCTGCCCACGCCTCCGTCCCCCCCTTGGCCGAGGGTTCCAGGACCGGCGTCTCGCGGTAAACCCACGTTGGGTTGCCCCGGTGGGTGGAGGAGACAGGAGTCGAGGTCTCCCCGAGGAGGGTCGAGAGTGCAGGCTCCCCTCCCAGCTCTGACTCTGAGTCGTCGAGCTCCTTGACATCATGGCACCGACGGCGGTCGAGAGACAAGCGCCCGAGGCAATGTCGTTACAGTTCCACCTTGAGCGGGGACCACGGCTCAGGCTCCGGTACTCGGGTGAGGAGCCCAGCTCGTCACCGATCCCCAACTCCGTCGCCACCGCCTGCCTCGGCACCAAGCGCCCCGGCACCGCGTGATCGGTTGCGCTCCCAATCAACATTGCGACGACATAGGCGTCACCGCTCCCATTCCAGACCTGGGAAGTGTCGTCGTAAGTCATCCAGACAGAGGAGGCGTTCCACCTACAGCTCCTCCAGCAGCTCCTCCCCCCGTCGGCACCGGAGATCATCGTCGTCCCGGAGCCGCTCACTTTCCAGAACCCACAAGCACAGGTCAAGCGGCTCAGGTTCCAAGGGGCGCCGTATTGATGTGACCCAGCAGGCTCCTACGCCTGCACCTACGTGGTCCCAAAGTCCCTGGCAATGGCCATATTGGGGGCTGTGGGGTACCCAGATGGGTCAAGGGACCACCTCAATCCATTCCTTGGTGGCCCAGCCAGTACCCCCACTACCGACCTGCCCACAGGAGGGCCACCCCTCGGAGGAGGGTTCAGACCCGGACGAAGGCCCCTCCACAGGACCCCTTCCACAGTCCTCCTCCTCCTCTCCGGATGATGCGGCGGCCAGGGACCATAAGGCTCCTCTCTTTGACTTCTGGGCCCACCAAGAGCTTCTGAGGAGAGTGGTGGGCAGTCTCATCTAAGAGATTAAAGAAATGTCGGAGGAGGAGGACCCCCTCTTTGGGGTTTCTGAGTCAGCAGGCCCCTCACGAGTCGCCCTGCCTGTTCACGAGAGGGTGATGAAAATAGCCAAGACTGTCTGGCAAACCCCTTCCTCAGTGGCCCCCACCTCCAAGGGCACTGAGCGGAAGTACTATGTACCCAAGGAAGGGTTTGAATTCCTTTATACACACCCCGCCCCAGGATCACTCATAGTAGATGCAGTGAACCAGCGGGACCGCCAGGGCAACACCCCTAAGGATAAGGACAGCAAGAAGCTGGAGCTTTTCGGCCGCAAAATGTACTCTACTGAGGCCCTGCAGCTGAGGGTCGTGAACCATCAGGCCCTCCTAGGGAGATACAATTTGAACCTGTGGTCCTTGCTGCAGAGGTTCTGCTCGGGGTTGCCCCCGGACCAGGCCATGGACTTTGCCACTGTGTCACAGGAAGGCGTGGCGGTAGCTAAGGCGGCACTTCAATCAGCCAGTGACGCAGCGGATACTGCCAGCAGGGCGATCGCTTCGGCCATCGTCATGCGCCGCTGCTCCTGGCTCCAAGCTTCAGGCTTGTCCCAGGAGGTCCAACAGACAATTCAGGACCTCACGAGCCACCATGAGATCCCTAGGGCTATACACCCCGCAGGTCTCGAGGCACCAGGCTCGCCCTCAGGCCCAGAGGCAACTGCAGCCTCCACCTAGGCTGCCCCCCAGACCCACTCAACCCAGGAGGGGTTGGGATTGGTACCAGGCGCCCAGCCGCCGCAACTGACTAGGGTCCTCTGCGGGGTCCCAGCAAGGCCCAAACAAGGGCAATGTGGCCAATAAAAGATTTTGACAGGGTGCACGAGGGTGGCACTCCTCCTTTCCCATTGGATCTCTCCAAGTTATTTACCCACAGGCTTTGGCCGTACCACACCGAATGGGAAGCCATTACCACGGACCAATGGGTCCTTGGCATAGTCCTCGAGGGCTATGCCTTACAACTTATGGCCTTCCCCCCCAACTCTCCCCTTACCTAGTCCCTCTTCAGGGACCCCTCTCACGACCAACTCCTCATACAGGAGGTTAACTCCCTCCTCACGCTCGGTGCGGTAGAGGAGGTTCCTCCACAGGAACGGGAAAGGGGATTCTACTCACAGTACTTCCTAATCCCCAAGGCCAAGGGGGGCCTGAGGCCAATTCTGGACCTCCGCCATGTGAACAAGTTTGTCAGGCGCACCAGGTTTCATATGGTTTCCCTACCCTCCATCATTCCTGCCCTAGATCCAGGGGACTGGTATGCCGACCTCGACCGGAAGGATGCGTACTTTCATATAACTATCCTTCCAGGTCACAGAAAGTTCTTAAGGTTTATGGTAGCTGGATGCCACTACCAATTTTCAGCCCTACCCTTCGGCCTTTCGTCCGCGCCAAGGGTGTTTACAAAATGTATGGCAGTGGTAGCGGCCCACCTGCGCCGCAGAGGGGTTCAGATATTCCCATACCTGGACGACTGGCTGATCTGGGGCAAGTCCAGGGCCTATGTGAGGAACAGCCTGGCTCTTACCTGCACCACATGCACCAGACTGGGGCTGATCATCAACGAGCAGAAGTCTACTCTCACCCTGGTGCAGCGCATAGAGTTCATAGGGGCCACCTTGGATGCCACCCAGGCCAGAGCCTTCCTCCCTCAGACTCGGTTCGAGACCATGACCGCCATAATCAACGATCTGCACAGGTCCCCCACGACGACAGCCAGGCGCTGCCTTCAGCTGTTGGGACACATGGCGGCATGTACTTATGTGGTGAGGCTGGCTCGCCTCAAGCTCAGGCCTCTCCAAGGGTGGCTGGCCTCAGTCTATGTACCGGCCAGACACCGGCTGAATAAGGAGCTCACGGTTCCTGCCAGGTACTGTCCTCCCTGGACTGGTGGAAGGACCCCAGGGAGGTTCTGAGGGATGTTCCCTTCAGAGACTTGGCTCCCTCAGTGACTCTGATTACGGACGCCTCAGATGAGGGTTGGGGGGCACACATCAGCAAGGACCTGAGCACCCAGGGACTATGGTCACCAGACGAGAGGGCTCTCCATATAAATGTCAGAGAGCTCAGGGCAGTCTGCTTGGCCTGCAAGGTCTTCCTCAAATTCCTGAGGGGCAGGATGGTTCAGGTCCTTATAGACAACACGGTGGCCATGTTTTATATAAACTGGCAGTGGGGAGCGCGTTCCTTGGCTCTTTGCCAGGAGGCTACTCATCTTTGAGACTTTGCTGTGAGGCATGATTTTCACATATCTGCCTCTCACCTCCCGGGGGTCAGGAACGACGAGGCGGACCACCTCAGCAGGTCGTTCTTATCCTTCCACGACTGGTCACTGCACCCGGAGGTGGTGACTTCAATCTTTCGGAAGTGGGGGGTTCCCCAACTGGACCTGTTCGCATTGTCCTGGAACAGGAAGTGCCTGAGGTTCTGCTCGCTCCAAAGTCGCGAGCTGGGCTCCCGCTCCGACGCGTTCCTTCTAGACTGGACGGGGACCCTCCTGTATGCATTTTCCCCCATTCTGCTCCTGCCCAAGGTCCTCTTGAAAATAAAGAGGGACAGAATGGACATGATACTGATTGCGCCAGCTTGGCCGCGGTAGCACTGGTACAGCATGCTGCTCGACCTGTCCATTGACACGCGATTCCGCTCCCCAGGCGCTACGACCTGTTCTCACAGGACCAGGGTCGCCTGCTGCACCCGGACCTGGACTCCCTCCACCTGATGGCATGGAGACTCTGTGGCTGACGGAGGGAGAGAGAGCCTGCTCGGCGCAGGTCTAACAGATTCTGTTGGGCAGCAGAAAACCCTCCACTCAGGTTGTGTACCGGGCCAAGTGGAAACGTTTTACCTATTGGGCGGAGTCCCGGGGTATCCCACCGTCCGGCTTGCCCATACAGGCAATTTTGGAGTACCTGCTCCACCTGAAGCTCCAGGGTTTAGCACTGGCTTCCCTGAAAGTGCACCTGGCAGCTATCTCGGCTTTTCACCAGCCGATGGAAGGGCATTCCCTGTTCTACCACCCCATGTCAGTTAGGTTCCTCAAGGGGGTGGAAAGGCTGTATCCCCAGGTCCGTGACCCGGTGCCTCCCTGGGATCTAAACCTGGTCCTCACCATATTGACAGGACCCCCCTTCGAGCCCATGGCTACATGCCCGCTGCTCGTCCTCTCTTGGAAGGTAGCCTTCCTGGTGGCCATTACATCGGCTAGGAGAGTCTCCGAGCTCAGAGCTTTAACCTCGGAACCCCCCTACATGGTCTTTTATAAGGATGCAGTCCGACTGAGGCCCCACCCAGCCTTCCTGCCTAAGGTGGTGTCTCAGTTCCATTATAACCAGGATATCTTCCTCCCCGTATTCTTTCCCAAACCACACGGTTCGGAGGAGGAGCGGATATAGCACTCGCTGGATGTCAGGCAAGCCTTGGCCTTCTACATCGAGCGGACCAGGCTGTTCCGGAAATCGACGCAGCTGTTTGTGGCAGTGGTGGACTGGATGAAGGGCTCACCTGTCTCCACCCAGGGCACTCTACCTGGATCACAGCCGGTATTAAAGCCTGCTATGAGCGGGCAACGGTGCCGCTTCCAGGAGCTGTGACAGCACACTCAACCAGAGCCCAGACCTCATCTGTGGCCTTCCTGGGAGGAGTGCCCCTGCAGGACATCTGCAGAACAGCGACCTGGTCGTCGGTCCACACCTTCACGTCTCACTACGCCATCGTGCAGCAGGTGAGTGAGGACGCGGGATTCGGCAGAGCCGTGCTGATGAGAGCAGCTCACCATTGACTCCTACCCACCTCCAAGATATGGCTATTTAATCACCTACATTGGAATGGATATGAGCCATCACTCGAAGAGAGAAAACAGGGTTACTTACCAGTAACTGTTTTTCTTCGAGATGTGTTGCTCATATCCATTCTACACCCGCCCTCCGTCCCCACTGTCGGAGTCGGCAGAAAGAAGGGACTGATGGGGCCCAGGGTTGGTGGTGCCTTATGTACCGCGGCATGAGCGCAGTACTCCAGGAGGCGCCTGAGCTGACCCTACGGAGCTAGCTAAGGGAAAAAAGTTCCGGGAATCTGTGCACGGGGCGCCACACACCTATATTGGAATGGATATGAGCAACACATCTCGAAGAACAACAGTTACTGGTAAGTAACCTTGTTTTCTATATATGATTTCTTCTACCATAAAATAAATACATTGGTTTTGTCTAATCTAAATTGACTTGAGCTGTCAGCGAGATCATTTCTTTTCATGTTCTGAGTTGGTTTGGCAGCAAGGATGTTGGGTCAGAGAGGGTCAACCTTAGATAAATTGCCCTTTTGGCTGGGCACTAGAAGGGGCACAGGCCAAGAGGGAAAGGACAGTTAGCCATTTATAAAAAAGGGTCTAGGTCTGGGATGCACCCGCACCTGCAGTTATGATGAAGCAAAGAATGTGGGACTTGCTGCTGGAGCAGTGACAGGAAAAAGGAGCCAGCACAAAGAGGAAGAGGATGGTTTAGTGGGGAAGAGCCTGCACAAATGTTCATACCCCTCCAGTATGAATGTTGTGGTTGGTATTCAAAGCTCAGCTATTATGAAGTAGTTTTTAATGTTGTTCTGATACACACGTGCTTCCTAGCAATTCACTGCCTTCTGTACAAACAATTTCAGATAAATTGCTACTTTCATTAATATTTTGAATCACTTTTTCAGGAAAATATATTATTGCTGTAGTCTGAAAAATAAGCCAGATTTATGCAATAGCACAGCTCCCTGTGGAGCCCAATATAAAATTGTAAGAATCAATGTGACTTAAGGTATCACTCTCATATCCATTGATATAGTAGTAATGTAGTGTTTGGAAAGTTAATTCTCTTAAAAACTGCTTCTGCTGCTCTTAAGAAGAAACATTATGTCTAGAACCACTGGCCTAGCAGATCTGGAGGTATAAATAACCACATGTCCATGTTTATTAGCAAGAAGGTCCACTACTGAATATAACTACTCCAACAGTAGGTGTTATGGCAGGCAATCGGTAAATTACATAAGGTAATGAGACGAAAAAATTGCAGAAATACATTTCTAAACCAAAACTCTTGTCAAGCATTTAATAGATTAGTATTCCTCTTGTTCCTGTGTGCTTCAGTAATTGAATCATAAACTTTGCAAATTTAGTAATGCCACTGTATGAAAGAGTTTTTTAAAAATCTCAAACCCAATTGTGTGTCTCCTATTGTTGGACTGACCATTATCTATAAATTGAGACCTTTTTATGAAACCCTCATGCTGTAAAATGCTTTTAAGTCCATTAAAAGTTAAATTACAAACTCAAGTGAAATATTTGTGGAAAGTTTACTTGTGAAATTCAAAGTTTGTCTTTCAGTGCAGAGGAAGGGTCACATTGCTAGGGGTTCATCATAAACAAATAGCTAAGGGTGGGAATAGAAATACTGACGAATAGCTTTCTCCTGGTGGAGTTCACACGGAGATTTTGGTGTTCATGTTTTGTCAGTAATCTAAATTACCTTTACAGGACAACAAGAAATAGCTAGTTTTCTCTTAGGAGGGGCTATTTTCCAGGGTTCCTTAACCCAGTAACTTTTAGCCTCTGCCAGTCGGTATCAGGCCATGCACCAAGGAAACACAGTCCATCCACCTGTTGTATGGCTAGCAAAAAAAACAAATGCAAACCAAATGCTTTGAAGTCTTACCTTTCTTGGCCTCCAGCAATTCCCAATGGAATTTCTATTGCCTAAATCTCAGCTGATTAGTTTTAAGCACATACACATGCAATAGGTATTCGAGCACCCCAAAAATTAGGGCACTTGATAGTTAACCCCACAAGTCTGAGACAGTCTTCAGGTGATTCAGTCACAGATTTCAGGATGGCCGGTCCTTCCGTCTGTGCCTGGAGATCTTTTGATGTGCCCCAAAGTGATCCACTGACTTAGAATTGCTACTTCTCTCTTATACCCCCAAAAGTTAGAGACATGTCAATTAAAAAAATGTTACATAGCTGATGAAACAAAATGAATCACTGGGCAGAAGCAAAAGTTATAGACATATCACTTAAAAAAAATTGTTAAGCAAGCAATCTTGAATTGTTAGTCTAGTAGTTAGTTTTCCCCATAGCTGCAGTTCTAGACTATATTCAGACTTCATGTTTTTCAGAGACATCTCTCCCAGCATATTCAGAGAGCGAGAATGCTTAGTCAGGTTCATGTCACATGTTCCCTATTTATTACCCCCTCTCCCAGTTTGCCTAGTTTTATGTTAAATTCCTGCAAAGGCCTAAAGAAGGCTAAAAGCAGCAAGCAGAATAATTTATTATCAATCCCAATAGTTGGCAGTGGCTTGGACACCTGGCTGATTGCTAAAATGCCCCTGTACAGTGTGTGAAAGGAATAACTTAGTCTCCAAAGTGATCACAGCAATCAAAGTTTCCTAATGATCAAATCATAAAGCTTTGTGGATGAAAATAGCACAAGAAAGCAACCCATCAAAGTATTCTGGCATGTGGAAAACTCCAGCTGATGTTTGTGTCATCATAATCTACAGACTCAGCCTGCGCAAATAAACACAAATATTGTGTATGTTAAACTGAATAACATCTAAACATTATGAATCAATTCAACCCTGGCGTAATTAAATGGAGTTATAGCATAGACTCGTAGACTTTAAGGTCAGAAGGGACCATTATGATCATCTTTATTTAGTTATAGCAGGGAGGTATGTGGACCAATCTGTCCAATTTTGTCATCATTACTCAAGTAGGGAGAGTTTCAGAGCACTCCTATTCAGCATATACAGTCTAAACGTCTAAGAATCTATTATTCATCATTTTAATTGGTGGCCTTGTTGGGATGGACTGTGGGATTTTATCTTCTCCCATATTTACATTTCTCACTCCACAGGAATATAATAATCCCTAAGGTTGAGATTTTCAAAGTGGATTTAGCCACACAACTTCTGTTGAAACTAATGGAAATAATATGGCTTAATTCCCTTGGTCAGAGTTGAAAATCTCCACCCTAATACTTACTCCAAGTGAAACTACATTTTTCTCAACTGGAATTCCTTCCAACTAACTCCACTATGGTTAAGGAGCAGCACTGATGGTCTTTGAAGGGAGAACAGTCTGATTGTCTTGGTTAGAGAGAGGTATTTGAGGGGTGAAGTATAAAGAATGTGGAAGATCCTCCTAGCAATGAGGGAGAAGAGTTAACCTTTGCTGCAGCTTATATTCTCTACCTGCAGCTCAGATAATCCAGGCCCCAGTTAAGAAGAAGAATGCAGAACCAATTAGTGTTTCAGGGTAGGTGTAAAAGAACAATACCCACCCTGTTGCCTCTGCTTCTGAGCCATTGCTCGTGGGCGCTTGGGTAGTTAGAAAGCTTTTCAGGATGTTCCTGTCTGTTGATAAACTATCTATGGTGCCTGTTTTGTAACTAATACTCTCCTGCTCTTGTCCTAGGAGACAGGCTTTTCTGCCCTATAATCTAAGTACAGTTCTGTGTTCAAATAATTGTGCTATCGTTTTGACTCCAGTAACAAGCACTATATGCAGTTTTTTTTCCAGTAATTTGCTTTATAGTTTTAAATACTAAGCATCTTCGTTTGTACATCCATTACCGTTGCTAATTTATTGAGTTATCAATCGAAGAAAGAAAAAATTCTGAAATTATTTTCTGCCTCTTTCTTATTATTCCCAACATAACAGGCAGAACCCCTTTTTTGACCTTAAATAAAATGACAAGTAACTATAGGGTGCAGTACACAGAACAAAATAAAATTGTTCCATTTTAGACTTGTTCTACCCCACTGATACAGAAAATGAGGTTAGGCTGAAGTTACTGCAGGCAGTGTAATAACCTTGCCAGTAATCTTTGTCATATAAATTAAAAAGTTATTCATTTTTAATTGATATATTTAAATGAAGCCAGGTAAAACAAGATGATAATTTAAAATAGAAGAGCTCAGTATCCTGAACTACGGACAAAGAGGCCTTTTGTGTTGTCTGCATTTCCTTAATTTATGACATAAATATTTGAAAGGTTTTGCATTTAATTAAAAAAAATTAGGAAGCATAATAAAAATGTATTTTATTTGCCCAGAGCTATTCAAACCTCAGGTAAATAAACATATGCCTTTTAGACATCTTTTTTCCCCCAGCTACATTTTGACTGGGCAGCTCAGCAGAAGCTGTTCAGATGTCTCAACCAAATATTTAAAATATCTGGATTATTGCTTTACTATACTCTATCAGATCAGAGGGTTTTCATTAATTTATTCCATACTACATGTATCAGTTTGATCCATACTATAGATTAATATAACACTGTATTGCTAGTAAAGAGAATATAACAGAGAAGCAGATATTCACGTGTCCATTCTTTGTGTCCAATCTAATTGATTTCTTTTAATTGTTCACATTGTGTCTTAGAGACCATAAGACTGAGTTATAAGAACACAGCAGTTGCACAAAACAAGTGGTAAACATTGTGTTTTTGTTTCTTTAAAATTATTGAATGGATTTTTATGTGGTTAGGAATTATGCTTAAAAGAAAAGTGATTCTTAGGCAGACATTCAGACCAGAGATGAAATCCCATAAATCTGGGGTTAATGGTTGAGGTTATGGTACACTTAGATGCTAGGGCTGCCCATGTGTTTCCTAGTAGCTTGCATCAAAGCTCATTAATGTTTCTGTGTTCAGACTCTGCTCCCTGTTATTTTTCATAGTAAGCTTTTATTGACCGATAAGTGCACAATATTTAATTTAGTAGCATTCAACCTCCTTAAAATAGCACAAATATTGAGAAATCATTGCTAAAACTGCTCAATCAATTTCAATTTAATTAAAAGGTGTCTGATCAAAGCATAATGTAGTGAAGCACAGTAATAACCACAGGTATGTAGATCAATGTGTAATGGTAAGGAATTCGGCTCTGGTCCTCCCTGAAGGGCAGTGGGATTAAGCAGAGTCACATGTCCTAGGAAAACGCTTGGTTTACCTTCTCTTCGGATAATTCATTTACCTGTTTTTCACCTGGCCCATGAAATGTAAACTGGATGTTCAGTGTGGGAACTTTAATAGTTCTGAATACACAGCAGGGAGCAAAGGGCATAGAAAGGAAAGTTTCCCAGTCAATCTACTGACTTTTAAAGGGTAGTGTGACAGGGTGCTGGCTAAGAACTGTAGGCTAAGCCACTCCTCTGCCCCTGGAACTCTAATCAAAGGGGGAGTGGAGCCAGCTGAGCCAGCCTGCTGGAACTGGGCTAACAGGGAGCTTCTGTTATGCTCATTAGACCTGCCCTGTAAAGGCTCACAGGAAGGAGCTCAAGAGAGGTGGCTTACCAGAGACTCCCTGCAGGGAGGTTACAGGAGCAGTAGGAGGAAGGAAGGAAGGAGCAAGTGGTCAGCCTGAGAGGGAGAAGCCTCAGTTGGAGGGGAGCTATCAAGAGTTAGGAGCTTGAGACTTTGTGGCCCCTGAGCCTGGACTGTGCTTGTAAATGGTGGTGGAAAAAAGCCTGTAAAGAAAGAGCACTAGTGGGAGCATGAAGGTGTGATTTGCGCGTGGTGTGTGGGGCAGAGGAGATGAGCAGCAAGGGAGCCAGTGCAAACCTGCTACAGGTAATCTTGAGCCACTCCAGAACCTGGCTGCACTCTCCTCCTCCTTGGTTTTTACTTTGACTGCATGTCTGTTCTAGGAGGAAAATCCCTCCACACACAAGTTGCAGACACAGCTTTCCTTGTAGCATGCATTGTCTGCATTTTAGAATCTTAAATTAGTCATTAACAAAATCCCTCCATCCCAAGACTCCAACATATGGGGCAAACCTGTGGATCACAGATGCTATAGGGAGATCAGTATCATCCGTTGAATGGTTTTTGTTTTACTCTGGGGCACAGAGCAAGGTTTGGAGAAGAGTTTGAAATAAATAGAGGCTTATTGTACACAAAAGTTATGAACCATAACTATAATGTGCCATAAATTTATGGATTCACTCTTAGTCTGCAGATGACCACAATCTCTCTGATTAAGGTTCCTTGGTAGATTACACATTTTTTTATCCTTCCTTTTTATTTGGAGTTTTTCCACAGAGCATAATAGAAATAGTATGAGTGAAAAATAACTCTCAATAATCCACTTGGAGGTAATTAGGTGGTCTGTTTGTTGTTCATAGAGGTGTTTTAGTGAAAAATCTTGAGCTTTTTTCACAAATGATACTGTCTGCTGTTATATTACAGTTTACTAATTGAGAAAAACAATAATTTGGAGTCTTTCACAATTTTTTTTCTTTTCAGAAACCCTCCATTGAGGGTGTCTGGTGTTTTATTCTTTTCATTGTGGCAGCCTCACATTTCTTAAAGATAACCTAAATGACACAGATACAGATCTGGAATAATCTAGTTGGCTAACAAAAATCATCGGGTTTGCAGGATCATACTTCATGTCACAAAGTGTTACAACTGCAGATAAAGTTTTGTTTAGGAGCTTCTTTTATTAGCATGTTGGGGACAGATCCTCAGCTGGGGTCAAGCAGCATAGCTCCTTTGACTTGTGCTGATTTATATAATCTGAGGATCAGATGATGAGTCTTTTGGATTGCTCCTAGACTGTTTTTGTGGTGGTGACACGTTTTAAAACTCTTCCTCAAAGAATCAATCAGCTGCTTAAAACAAAGAGCAGGATCTGAAACTTAGTAGGAGAAATTTTTCTTACATGTTTTTTATGAATGAAATAGGAAATTTGTATGATTTATATTTGAGCTGTAAAAAAAAACAAAAAACTATTCTTCAGGAATCCTCTGCATTATTCTACAGCATGTCACTGTCAAGAAGGTCATCCTGTCCCCTCAATCCATCTCACAGTATCTGTGTTTACATAGCACTGCAAACAGGGTCATAAACCACAGTGGAATATTTAATGAGGGCATTTTTTTCTTTTTAAGAAGACTTTTCATATCCTGCTTTTATTGATTCCTGATTTTACCAGCTCAAATTTCACTGGTCTTTAGGTGCTGTATGTGCAGCACAAATTAGGGAATAGACTTTTTAAATTTTTTTGCAAACAGTTTCTACATAACTACTGTGCCTATAATAAAGCAAAGGGCAACATGGATAGGTTAGATGTTTAACAAGTAAAAGGATTCATCCTTGTTGTTATTATACTCAGTGTCACCATAAACAGTAATCATCCTGTTATGAAAGTGACACCTGGTGTCCTCTTTAAGAATGGAGATGCTGCATTAGTTTATACTTGCTTAGTCAGCACTTGTGCAAACCTTCCTTATTTTTAATTAAAACAAAAAATTAAGGTGAAGTCTTTCTGGTGCTGGTTCAACTATCCTTATATCCAGTACAGCAGGGGAAAAGCAACCTTTCTTAATATCTCATGCTAACTTGCTTTTAATCTGACCTTGGGTGACTGAATATTTCAGTCCCTGGTATTTTCCTGGGGAGTGTCCAGTAGGGGGCCAATACTCATTGATTATTAGTAAGGTTCAGATTGTATCGCAGAAATTACAGATTCTGTGACTTTCAGAGACCTCTGTGACAATTTCTGCTTCAGCCCCAGGACAGCAGGGCCCAAGCTGTCTGCTGGCAGGGCCCCTGGAGCTCTCAACCACCGTGGGTGGTGATTGTTGGACGTCCCACCCCCAGCAGGGCTCAGGCTCTCATCTCACCCCACCCCCTCACTTGGCCTTTAGTTTTCCCCCGTCACCCCACTATTTTTAGTAAAAGTCACAGACAGGTCACGGGCTTCTGTTAATTTTTGTTTATTGCCTAAGACCTATCCATGACTTTTACTAAAAATAATTGTGACAAAATCTTAACCGTACTTATTTCTTCTTGTGGACACTTGTTCATGCGGAGCTGGACTGGATTCCCCCCAATTCACTTCATATCTGACACCAAACTGCCTGCAGTCTGGGACCATTCCTAGCCAGGGTGGGATTTTAAGCAAGGATCTGGAGACAAAGGGATATTCTTCTCCTTTCCAGTCCCTTTTGGTTGCATCTTTCTTGTTTACCTGGATGGCTGAATTCATGGTTGTAGGAGGACAAGGTATGATTCAGATCACTGGCAAAAAATGTTAATTCACTTCACAAAGCATCTCCCACAGAAACTCTGAAAATGCACCCACAGTTGAGGCAATGATTGATTCTGTGAGCTCCGTGAGGCACTGCACTTGTAAACACTTCTATTACCTCAATCATTTTGCTTTAGGTAACTATGGGGGAGATTTTCAAAAGTACAAATGGCAATTAAGCATTCAGTTCTCATCGAAAGTCACCTATATAAAAGGCCAGTAAACTTCCATTTGGAAGCATCACCAGCTAAACAGAACCATGTTGAAGACCTGTGGCCCTCTAAGCCTAATGTTCTCCCGGTATAGCTCTTCTAGGACAATTGGAAGTGGTGCTCTAGTAAATAGTCCATAGAAGCTAGGGGATGAGAATATATGTAGTCCTTCCAATGGGACTGTAATGCAGTATTAAAGTAAGATCTTTTTGCGCCAGTCGGATGCATTCAATTCCATCTCCTCATTCTCCCCTCCCTCACCCCATTTTACTGAAAGCTACAGGGAATTAAACGGAAATGTACTGGGAAGTAACACTGGTATTTCTGCTGTCATGTTAGATAAGTTCAGAATTTACCCTTTGTGCTTTTTTGGTGAAGATCTGTTGTTCGGTCTATGATGTTATCATACAGGAAGTGTCATCTAGTCCTGAGAGTTTACAGATCTCCAGGAAACTAATATGGCAAGTAAACTGTCAGGGATTGCTTTCACTGAATCTGAAGTCCGTTTTTAAGGTGTCATCTCCATTTTAATGAGAGAGCTGACTTCTGTTTGCTCTTCTCTACTTCCTTGCTGGTGTCCTCTCTCTTCTAATCACGTTTTCAAACTTTAAATTTTGAAGAAGCGCAATGACAGAAGAAATAATTTAACACACTCAATATTCCATTTTTCATACTAATTTTGATTCATTGGCCCATGTGGGTGCCTCTCTCTGTCATATAGTGCCTTGTCTCTGAGTTTTAGGCATCTGCTCTTTCTTGGGTTTGGTTTTTGTGGTGTATTCTCAATGAAGCACTCGCAAATGCTGTTTTTTTTTTTTTTTTTGCATATCCTGTTGGTTCAGCTCATTCGTTCTGGCAAATGGTGGTTTGCAAAGTCCGCACTGTAGTATCTGTTTGCACCTTACATGGCTTGGATTAAAAGCAAATAACTTACCCAAATAAAGGAGTCGTCATGCCTTGGGGTCTGGGACATTGGCCACAGGAGTTGTGACTTTTCTCTACAGGGTTTTATCTGATCATTCCGATCCAATATCCCTTAGATCCATTTTCTGCTCCTTTTGCTGCCGGCATCCTAGAATTGTTTTCAAAGCTCTGTGTGGTGATTGTCTGTTTGGCCAGCAAAGCTAATTCTTCACCAGTAGTTATTGTATTTGGTTCTGTGCTACACAAAGGTCTTGCTGCACATTATTTGTTCTTGGACGTGTAAGCTTCATATTCTCATTTCACTAGTGTACTAGCGAAACATTGGCAAGATAAGATGCTTTTTATAAACTCTTTTTATTTATTCACTTGAATTTACTTCACCTTTTCAATGCTCTGGGTACATGTCACATAATTTAAAATCACAGCAGGAACATAAACAAAGGCCTGCACATAAATATGGCCTCCTTCCTCCTTAGCAGCCTTGGAGAAGACCTGGGCAGAAAAGGTGGGCTTTGAAGTATTCCTTGCCATCTGTTTTTTTTTTTGGTTTGTTTGTTTGTTTTTTGGGATGTTCCCCAGACTTAGATCATCTCTGTGCTAAACTAAGTTCTTGTTCTTGCCCAGGTGCTGATATATACAACACTTGTTTGTGGGCTACACCCTGCAAGGAAGACTATTTTTGTTCCAGGACATGTGGTGGGATGTGGGTACTACCTGGGTGGTGGTTCTCACTGGGACATACAGGCCCACCTGACTTCTGTCTTCTGGTGCCCCGTGGTACACCCATTTAAAACTGTCCAGTGCACCGTTGTCCAGGAGGGTGGTTATCCTGCTTCTGCTCAGTACAATGTCTGGCTGCCTGCAGAACAGTACACTGTTCAAACGCCTTCTGCCCATTCTTCTGAAACAGTTTGTCTAGCTCTAGCTGGCATTGGATATTAATTTATGAGCCTGCCTATAGCTCCAATGAAGACATACTGTACTTCGGCCTCAGAAAGCTCCTCTGTGCTACACATACAAAGTAGCATTTATGAGGAACAGGTTATGAAATGAGAGAGGCTGGGAAATTCAGAGCTAAGGCCAATGTGATTCAAACAAAAGCTTCCACATCAGAGTTTCTCTTTCACAACAAAGTTAAAATCAGTTAAACTTTTTGAGGACATTGTTTTAAAATAAACTTTTTATTGGAGGCTAATAAAGTGCCTATTTGGAGCTTTTCAGCTAATAGGCCTATTGGGTAAATACATATTTATGTAGTTTTACTTTTGACATGTATGTACCTTAAATATTTTGCACCAAAAAACTCAACAAAATAAAAAATTATCCAGATTGTCTAGCAGTCTGTCATGTAAGTAGAACTTAAAATGACTTTCACACTAGGAACACTTCAGAATATATCCTATTTTGTAAAAGGGGAGGTGTGCTGTTACAGAGCAGAGTGGTAACTGTTCCCTTTTCTACAGCTCTGGTGTGACTTGCCAGAATACTTCTGACACCTCAGTACAGGAAGGATTTAAACTAACTGGAGGAAGTTCAGAGAAGAGCAACAAAAATGTTGAGGAAAGAGCTAAATTGAGCTTTGCATGGCTTGGCTAAGCTAGGACTGGGGGGAGGTATGGGAAATAGCAGTTTATGTATTTAAAGGGTGTAAACACTAAAATGGGAGGTGATTTTTTTGTTGGTCTTAACACTAACAGTTTAATATATGTTTTAATACATGCTTAAATTGTCACACTCCAGCAGAATCCAGTTGGTAATCAAGCTGTGTGTAACACTTAAGTTCACATGATTTCTGGCCCTGTACAGATGTGATTAAATGGCAGGTGATGTTGATAAACACTTGGCCACTTGATTGGATACATCCGACTTTTACCATTTTAATTTAGGTACTGACAGTGTGCACTGATCTGTACATAAAGGTATGGTTCCTACTCGCTATCTAAATTGGGGCTTATAACCATAAACTTCTTGAAACTAGCCTCTGGTTCACCATGGACTGTAGTTCTCTCTGGCCATTTCTAAGAGTGGGGAGATAATGCACTGAAGTTCTATCTGTCAGTGATTTCTTTCCAATTAATAGTTCTTTGCAGAATTGAACAAATTCAGATATATTTTAGGGGTAATCTTAATTCATATCTTCATAAATCATGAGTGGAAAAATAAGCACTGCTGTATCTTTGGGGTTTTTTTTTTTTTCCCCACGTAGCCTTTAGATTGAATTTTTATATTTTCCAAGAAAGGATGCTAATAAAGATGATCAAATTAAGATATGAGATGCCAGGAATCTAGTCTAACTGAGAAAGGAAAAGAGTTACTGTAAGATGTTCCCTTTTTCCATAATATGAATTATGAACAATTTACATATATCTGAAGGGAAACGATGCTGCTGATTCACTATGGGTTTGATCTACAATGATTTAATTTATGGGCATATTAGATAATTTATTACATGTTTAATTTTCTGACTTGTAATTAATTTAATTTGTGTGTGTGTACATATATATATAATTTCTTTTTGCATTGGCTTTGTTTTCTCTTGGTTAAGCAAAGTTAAGATGAAATCAAAGCCTGCTCCACTTGGGTGGGTGTGTTTTCCAGAAAGGTCTTTAGAGGCACCAGTCACAATTACACTTGAGAACAAAGCTTCTACCCGTAATTTTTCCAAATGAAATTGGTGTCAGGTGGTCCCACTACTAGATGAATTACGCTTACTGAGTGACCAGTGAAAACCCCCCAAGCCAATCAGTGACTAGCTTATTCATAAAAGTACTGTATTTTGTTTCTAAATTATGTGTAGCTGAGGCACAGAATGTGTCTATTCTCTAAGCCAATAAAAATTCAGCTTTTTAAAATAATGCAACTGCCACTTTACTGACCCAGCATTCATCACAAACAGTGACAGAGCTTACATCAATAATCATTTGCTATAATAGAAAAAAGTCATTGGAACAGAACATTGTTACAGGATTAATGTCTCCCAACTGCAAATAAATGCTTTGGTTTTCCTGCAGTGTTTATATCTGAAAAATGCCCTGGCTTCAAAATGGCATTTACCTGGCATCAGGAGACCATTACCCTGAGACAATAGCCTATTCTGTTGACAATCTCTTTTTTAATTGCTCACTAGGAAGCTTTGAATGTGCAGGGCTCTACGTATAATGCTGAGTGAGAAAAGAGTGACCTCCTTTATCCAGCAGAGGTCAAACGGCAGAAATTTGGTTAGGAGATAAATAACTTCATTATTGTCCTTGTCATGCTATAAATTTACCTTCTCACCTCCCAGTACAACATGGTGGTCAACAGTGGTAAAATGTAAACATGAGCAAATTGGAATGATTCTTTTATTGCTTTACATCCTGTTGGGTTTAGCAGACAGTTTGCTCAGCACTGGTTTGTACACAGCAGAAGTCCCAGTCTATGCACCAAGGAGTTTCCAATAGAAACACATACACAATGCATCTCAGGCACAAACTGCACTGGACAACCCAACGGTAGCTCTATTTCTGATCACAGCAGGGTGTATAATTTTAAAGGCTATGTGCATCCTCTTGCATAGGAGTTTTAACCATACTGGATGTTGCAGGAGAAGTCAGACTTAATGGGGGACTTGTGCAAAGAGAAACCCCCTCTCTAGTCAACAGGGATGAGGGCAGTTCTGGGCATAAGGGGCAGCATGGGAGAAGGCATGGAGATGAGGTTATGAGCTGGATGCTTGAGCAGACTGAGAGTGAGAGAAGCAAGAGTTGAGATTAGAGATGCAGGCTAATGGGCGGCTGTGCCCAGCCTTGAGAACAGAGGCCCTAAGATTTGACCAGTAGTAGGTTGTTGGTGACCTTGATGAGAGCAGTTTATCTTCTCTGCTTTTTTGCTTCTTTCCCTAAGCCTGCCCTCCAACTCTCCCTCCCTGTTGTCTGCCTAAGATATAAAAATTAATGCTCAGGCAAGAAACTGAAATGCTGCAGAAATAATGAGGGGAAAGAGTACTAGAAAAGCTAGCGTAGACTTCTGAGAGTGAAACAGCAGCTAAACATGTGTATGCTAATTTATCACTTTGCACAGGGAACCTGGGAGCCACTGTGCCCTAGGTGTGGGCTTTGGTGGCTGGAATGTTATATTTTTAGAAAAGGCAGATTCTCTAACCCTTTATTTGAAGTCTCTCTTCACAAGCAAACAGCCATTATTATAAAGTGCAGATGCTTTTTTAGATTAGGTGCACTTGATTGAGTAATTGAGCCATTTCATTAGAGCTTTAAGCCTGAAGGTATCGCCTTTGTTTCAGTCTTGGCAAACACTATCCAAAGGCCATTGTTCCGCTAATTAATAGAGATAAGCAATGTTTTTGTACATCTGTGTAAGCTTGGATCAACTTCATTACTTAAACTGAGTTTCAGAGCTCCTAGTAAGGCTTTAAGGAGCTCAAGTCTAAAGACTTCTTGGTGTTGGGTGTGAAATGGGTGGCATAATTATTGACCTGAAATGTGAATAGCTATCAGAGAATGTCAGAGTAGACTTTGAGCTGATCTTGCATAGTGTTAATGGAAATAACATCTCTGTTTAGGTGGTGTGGGTCTTCACATTGTTGTTTGTGTTGTGCCCAAGCACAATGAAATGGGAAGGCACCATTGATATATACTCTTTATGCTAAGGTAAATTCCTTCTTAGACCTGGTGTATACACACAAGTTGTACTCATTTAACTAACTCTGTTTGGAAACTAGTTAAATCGGCACAACCCCCTTGTATGGACTCACCAGTTGGTCTGCGTGTCTCATCAATTTAGGCCTGGGTACCTTGCATTCCTATGAATGTTCCCTTAATCCATCTAAGCCACACTCTGATGAATTTCAGTGTCCACAGAAAGGGATTGCACTGATTTAACATCAGTTTCCAAACTGAGTTAAGGGAGTTCAGCGCTTGCATGCAGACAGTGCCACAGGCCTGGTCTACACTACTGGCGAAATTTGGTGGCAGTCGACGAGAGTTACAAACACAAGCTACTGAGAGTAGCTTGCGTAACTCCCATCGACTTCATAACTTCTGTTTAGCGCACCATTTTCCCCACTGCACTGATGGGAAATGCATACTTGTTGACGCAGCACTATGCTTTTTGGGAAGGTGGTTTTATTAAATCGACTTCCGGATCAATTGAGCATGTCTTCATTGCTGCTCAATCCAACTGGAAAAATCTGATGGCGGCGAATCTGCAGCTGTCAGTGGAGACATAGCCTTAGTGTCCAAAGTGAGCAGGACTAGCCTTGATGTTGGGGAGGGGTAGCAAGATAATACACTTGGGACCTCACTCCAAAAGTCAGGGAAGCTGCAGGTTCTGTTGTCCCAAGGCCAGCCGTGAGTGCCAGAAATTGTAATAATGTCTGTGTAATAGGAGAAATCTTCAAGAGCATCTTTAAATACTTGTTAATTTGTCCCTTTTGAAATTGCGAATGAATAGGCCACTTACATAATGATCTAGACCAGCATTGCGCCATGGAAACAAACACCAGTCTGTGCCTAATTCATGGTAACTTAAATTGTAAATACAGTGTACTATTAGGCAATCTCGGTTGTTGCTTCTAGATAGTGTTACTAGCCTAAAACATAACAAGATGCTTTGCTATCTGTTTTCTTACCACTGCAGAATACTTTCATGGGGGAGGGGAGCACCATGAAAACATTGACTGATATTCTTGAGCTTGTGGGCTCCTAAGTGTTTGAATTTGTTCTTTTACAAGTTGAGATTTGTATGTGCTTTGCCTCCTGTATTTCTCACTCCCTTTGAAATGTGAGACAGTATGTACAAAACAGGAGTTTGCTAAGCTTCCACTGACAATGGCCTCTGTTTGAAATTTAAATTTCTTTCTTAGCTCTACTTTCTACTGCCTCTGCTTTAGTCTGAAATATTCACAAGTAAAGATATGTGAGGAAACCTTATGCTATTATTTGAGATAAAGGAATGTAAGAACATAGGAGGTTAAAGCAAGTTAGTTTGTTTCAGCATGTTTTAAGTCTGCACTTTCTAATTAGAACATGTGCTATTTTAATTTGTTGTTAATTATTTAATGTTGTATTCAGTTTTTAATAATCTAAAAGTAATACACATGTAATGGTATGAGCATATGCACTTTACCAAAATTAAAGGCAATAAAGGTAACCGATGATCTTATAGGTCCTATCCAGCAGTTAAGTTATTATAAGGAAAAGGATATTGTGGAACTTCTTTCTAGAAGTTTTGTTCAGTTGCTGCTGCCAATTTGAAGTTATTAGAATTGGGTATGATGGGGCCACATGAATCAGCAACAATAAAAACAAATTACTCTGATAATGCTGTCTTGGTGATGGCTGAACTAGAATCTGAACCTAAAACGATGCATCTGTCTCCTGAAATAGGCAAGGACTTGTATAGCACTGCACTGCTTCTCCTGGGTTGTAAGCTATGTGGAGCAGGACCCATTTTGTGTGTGTGTCTGTGTCTGTACAGTGCCTAGCACAATGAGGCTGTAGGCACTACCATAATACAAATAATGAGGTTTAATTTATCAAGCCAACAAAGCTGATGGCATTGAGAAATAGTAGGTCAATTTCCCAATCTCAGAAATTGCCCTGTGAACCTGAGCAGATGTGTTCCACCCCTTCTTTCAAAATATTCCTCTTTCGTGTTTGTAAACACAATGCTCTCATTGTAACTGTACCTAGGAGAGGTGGGAGCTGCGAATGGGGATGGTAAGAGAAAGTAGTACAGAAAGATCAAATCTAACTTTACTATAAAGTACACAAGTGGCTTAGCACTTGCATAAAAAAATAAAGTTGCAATATGGTGAAAAGGTTTACGAAAAATATTTATTTGCAAATGATAATGGAAATGTTTGACTTCCAGTTAGTGTATAGTACTGAACTGAAATATACCATCAGATATATGTATAATCAAAATAATAAAATATTTTGAAACCAATAAGCTACGAGTTCCCTACTTGGCAGGGTAGAAGTAAAATCCTCCCTCCTTTACAAGGCCAAGTGATTCTTAATTCATCCCCTGAGATTTCACGTTAAAATGTGTTCACTGCCAGCTGACAAAAGACTCAAGCCTAGATTTATTACACTGGCACCTGCAGAAAAAAAATGACGGATGAAGAAAATGTATTTAATTATCATTCAGTGCCACATCTCTGTCTGCTTCAGTCTCAGTGCTGCAGCTGTTGGCACACATTTTATTTTAAAGTCAATGTGCTTATCTGGAGAAGAGCCTGATCTCCCTGAGTAAATTGACTTGTGGGAGAAAGAAAATGGTGAACTCTTTTAAGAAGCAGCTGAACAAATGCAGATTTGTATTATGTTCATTCACATTGTCTAATCCATTTGACTTCATAGCAACTTCCTGCTTTGTGAACAAAACATTTACAAGAAATAAAATTTAACATGCCCTCTCTAAGCCCAAATAAATACACTTCTAATTCCTGCACATGCAGCTCAGGCTGTCCGTCTGATTTTGCCAACCTCAGTTTGGGACACATTTTCTGGTGGGGAGTTGGTTTGTTTTTTCTGAGGGGGTGTGGCAGTTCTGTTGCTATTTGATAGTGATCAGTAAAATATTTTTTTGGAGGCCAGCTCGCTTTCCTAGCGGTCAGGCTCCAAAGAGTAGCATTTTCCTCCTAGTTCTTTGTTTGCAAATATCTTTTAAATAAGTTCCCAAATCCCAGGAACAAATAATATTTCTCCTTGGGGACAGCGCCTTTTGTAGCATCCCATAATCCCTGATTTTGCCATTCCGAGACAATCCCTGTAAAACTCAGTTTGAGTTGGTTTGTTTTACAATAGTTTAAAGTTATGAAATTTATAACAAAAATACTTCCTATCAAAAATAGACAAAACCTAATGATGATTTCCTTGAAGTTAACCCTTATCAGAGTGGCCAGTTTCCTCGTACACATTTATCTTACAAACACAATTGGATTATATAGCTTTGCAAAGTCTAATGTTGAGGTTGAGGTAATAACTCACCTAGGAATTTGGTTTGGGATAACTGGCAAGAGAATATTGCAAAGTTCTATATGGGGAAAAATGTGGTACAGAGCAGAATTTTCAGATTTGGGGTGTTTAAAATGTAGACTCCTAAATGCATAATTAGGCACTGTCAGAGGCTGACTGGCCTTGTAAGGGGAATTGGGCTCAGATCAAACTGTGTCTAATCAGCTGCTTCCCAGCTGATGTTGTGAGTCCAGGGATCAGGAGAGAGCCTGAGGACCACCTAGTCATCATAAAGGCCAGCCTGTAGCTCAGCTGAGTTGTCAGTTGCGGGCGGGCTCCTGAAGGAATCCTTGGGCAGGGACGAGAACCCAGACTTGCAGCTAGATGGCCTGCTGAGCCCAGTCCTGTAGGGAGCAAGCGGGGAAGGGAGCAGAGCGGCTCCCTTGGACTCCCAGGCAGATGGCCTGCGGAGTGTAAATCTGGAGTGGGTAAAAAGGCCTCTTCAGAACAGCCTGGGTCAGAGGGACGGAGCATGACTGACAGATTGAGTCTGTGTTTTATTCAGAAGAAATAAATCACAAGTCCTGGAGAAAAGGGACTGGGATCCTGTGGCTGGAGAGCGTTCTGTTGGGCATGGGCCCATGAGTTAGCCCCAGGCTTACAGGCATCTAAAACTGGGGCTTGAATTCAGAGGCACTGAGCATTGCATTTCAAATTGACTCTGAAATTCAGGGCCAGGGTTGGGGCTGTGCTTTAGGCACCCGCCTTTGAACAGTTTGGGCCCATTTCACAGCGTGTGCTCAGAGCTGCTTTTCTAGGTGGCATCTGAACACTCAGACGGCAGCCCTTAGATAGCACTCACTACCAGTTGCCTTTTCCAGCTGCCTGGGAATAGAGTTGCTGCCCTGCAAAGCTGCTGAGGAATGATCGGGAATGAGTCGTGATTATTGGCAAGTGATCCTCCATGCCAAGGGCAGCATTCCAGGAGACCCAGCTTTTCCAGCCTTTTCAAAACTACCAAACTAATATGCAGATCAGTCTCTTCAATAACAAGTGCTAATAAGTGGTGAGCCTACTTCTCTTCCCTTTGTAGTTCATAGAAGTTTGCCACTGACCTCAATGGGAATAGGATCAAGCCTACTAAATAAAAAACCTTAGGGAGCTTCCTTGCTAAAATGAAACCCTTGATGAATTATGTATTCTCCTCTCACACTCCCTGTGCTACTGGAATCCGTTTTTGGCTCTTTTGTTCTCTCTGTCAATCCCAGGCAAGAGCTGCTGAGTGTCTCCTAAAGCCAACTCTTAGTCCATTCTCCTCCTCCTGCAGAGCCATGCTGAGTTCATATGCTCTGCCTGCCAGAGTTTACCATTGTTAGGTGTTTGTTTTTCAGATTCTCCACTGATTTAGGTTTGTTTCAGCCAGTCTTGTAATGACCCATTTATTCCACCCTAGACAGTTACATGCCACACACTCTTCATGTCTTCTGTTCTGCCACAGGAACATTTTAACCCTTTTGAACCCACTGGGTGGAAATCCCTAGTGAAGTCAGTCACTGCCATGCATGACTTTCATAAAGATATTACAGAAAATTCCCACTTCCTCACAGGCATCATCATCCTTGACTCAGACCCCCTTTTCCTCCCCTTTCACCTCCAGTACAAAATGTCTGCAAGCCAGATTCTCGTTGTCTCCACCAACTCCGTCTTACATCCCTGCCAGCTGAAATCCTTCCTGGCTTCATCTCCTCTAATCTTGGCCCTTCTGACACACTTCTGGGCCTCCCCCATGTGCAACTGCAGAATGCTGCTGCCACTGCCTTGTGCATGTGAAGAAGTGACTCGCTGCTCCTCTTGGCTCCGGGCTCATTCTAGGATCCGGTTCCAGGTTGTCTTCCCTGAGCTTGTCCAGCCAGTCTCACAAACTTTGTGTCTCTTTCTGCTTCACCCCTCACTGCTCCAGCACAGATCTCTCGTGGCTTTGCTGCATTTTCACCAAAGTGGATGCAAAGGCCCCTGGGCAATGCTGCCATCTGGAACATCCTCTGGGTATCACTGAAATGGAGAAGTAAGGAAACTAGTAAGTCTCCACAGGAAATGTCTCTTCTCCCTTGCCCTGTGCCTTTGATTTTCTATCCCTTTTAATGGATTAGGATATATGTGTAGATTTCTGGGATGCATTTTGTATGAAACCCATTCAGTTTGTATTCACACCCCTCTTCTCTGCCTCCTCTTATCCATTTCACTGTGCACTCTTGTCTTTGTGCTCCTTTCCTTGTGCCCTGCTATGCCTGGAACGCCTCTCTCCCTGTTCCAATATGCCAGCTGCCCATCTCCTCTTTCAAATTTCTCCCCACTGCACCTCCTTCCTGCTTTCCCTTCCACGAAGCTACTGACCCAGATTGTCAAAAAAGTCACTTCCATAACCAAAAGTATGTTAATCAGACCTAGCGTCCTTCTGGGCATGTCTCATGCTATCAGTCTACTTATCTTATAAGCCCCAGGGAAGAGGGGACTATCTTCTGTATCCTGTTGAGGTCATGGCCAAGCCCCCCGGCAGCAATTAATTGTAAATAATGTGGTCTCCCCTGCTCCACTGCTGCCCTATGGCAGATAACAAAGCAACAAGTGAGAGAAGGGATCCCTTTCCTCTTAAGCTTTATGTTCAGCAGAAGGAAATGGGAACCTGTACAACATGAAGACGTTCACTTTGCCTCTGTCATATTCAGTGCCCTGCGTTGTATCCTCGTGTGTTCTTGTCACCTCAATGTTTACTGAAGAGAAGCTGTTTATAGCTATTAACTCAAGCTCCTCCCACATCTTCTTCCATTATCTCATGAGTCTTGGTCTGTCAAAGATGACAAAATAAATATCCAGTTATAATTATCTCTGGGTATATCCCCTTTTATCTTGGCTCACTGTGATGTTAGGGTAACACCAACAGCAGTAGTTATGATGTGCAGGCAAATATAATTAAACAATCATATGGTAATAATGGGTTACAGTTGTTAAGAGAGAAATAGATATTTCACAAACAGAATTACAGAGTGTATCAAGGTCAGAAAAGATGAAACATCATTTTGAATTCATTAGAGGAACTACAGCAGAAAGCATTCATAAGTCTAATTTCCAAATGAAGATAGCTACACATTCCTCCACATTAATTTTTATTAAGCATTTTATGTTTTAATACAAAACTACATACTACGCTGTGCAAGTTTAGTATGTTTTATATGTGTAATATATTTTGCAGTTATTATATGGCCTGTGTCGGGTATGTGTTAATGGAAATCAAACATTCAGTTTAACATTAAAAAGAAATTAAAAAAATGATGAATTATCCATAATGTACCTTCAGCTACAAGAATCTTTCCAGAGCAGTTGCATGTCCTTTGCACATAATTATTGAGGAAGAGGTTAGCCTAGCAAATATGCTCAGTTTGCACTGATGTGGCTGTTCTGTCTCATTGTCTTTTGGTTCTGTCAAACCAGCAGAGTCTATGAATGCAGTGTTTAGCTGATTCTTGGTATCCAGTTAAGAGCAGGGAGGCATTCATGTAGCCTTGCCAAGATTTTTACACTGCACTTTTAGAAAGTATCCAGTCCCTCTTGCTTTAAAAAACACTTTGGAACAGATTTTACAAGATATGGGGGATGCATTTTATATTGCATCAGACCCAATATGCTGTTTAATAGCTGGCTATACCATTTCTGGCAATCATTGTACTTCTGTTGCTGTCACTGAATTCAGTAGCAGTTATGACTCTCCCAAATAATTTCCCGGAATGAGCAAGCTGCTCAAGCAGCTACTAAACACCCAGAGAAAAAGGGAAAAAATTGTAGCAGCAAGAAACCACTGAGGTTTTAAACCGAAGGCACAGAAATGTACACAGGAGGTATGTCTTTGCAAAAGTGTAGCTTGGATATCTGTGCTGTTCACTTGGGAAAAACATGCCCCTGATTAGAGCTGGAAAGGCATTTTTTTTTTTTTTTAACTAATGTTTTCCATTTAAAAATGCCCATTTGTGGAAACCAAAACTGTGTATAACACAGGGAAAGGGTTCAATGAATTTCACAACTCAAAAAAGTTAACAAATGTTTCAAAATTGTTGGTTTTACTTTGACATTTTCAAAAGGAAAAAATCTACTTTTCCTGTTTGAAATGGCTTTTTGCTTCATCTTTTCAGGCTAAAGGTAGGTTTTAAAAAGGGCAACATTGAAATGGAACGTTTCAGTTGACTTGAAAGGAAAACATGGAGGGTTTGGTTCACAAATATCTTTGAGATTTTTTTTACCTAATTTGAGGCATGGAAAACATTTTAAACTCTCAGATAGTCGCAGGCCAGGAAACCATTTCCCACCCAGCTCTACTGATAGCACAGGAGGAGGAGAACTGCTCAGCATAGTTTGCGTGTGAGCTTGGAGATTGTGTCCAAAAAGATGGTAGGATTGGCAAAGGAGGGCTCTAGGGTATGTCCCTCCCATCATGGCCTGGTTTCTCTGCATGTGATCTGTGTATGTTTCATATTGGATTATCACAGACACTTGTTACTCAGAGTTTGCTAGAAGTGTGGGTTTGGTTTGTTTTAATTCTCATGATTTTGAGCTTATCTTACGATTTTTTTTTCCCTCTGGCTCATGGCTTGCCTGGTGGGGCTGCCAACCTCCATTTCAAATGCTCCTTTTAAAAAAAACACCAAATTCTTGGAAGCTTGTTGGTGGTGATCCAACAAAATATGTGACATACCAGAAACCCAGCCCACAAAGGAAACTCTGCCTCCCAGAGTTTTCACCTTCCTCAGGTGACTTAGTACAGTTCTGTGCTTGGGCTGTGATATTTGTCCATCTCAGACTGCAAACACTTGATGGCACATTGTGAGCTCTTCCATGTGTTCCAATATGTTCTTTACACAGCCAAGCACACTGGCCAAACAATTCCATTCTGTCCTATACAGGTTCTTATGCTGCTGTCATGACTAGAATCTAGTACCTTCCAGCTGAGTATTGGGGCCCAGATTTTTAAAGGTATTAAGGCATTGTGCTCAACATTGCATTGCCTATCTGATTTGGAGCCCAAATGCTATTTTTAAAAGGGATTTAATCACGTAATAGACTAAATTCCATTGACTGTCGATGAGTTTTGATGCCTAAATCATGTTTTGAAAATCTGCTCAGCAGCGCCTAAATATCTTTAAATATCTGGGCCTAAGGGCTGGTCTACACTAGAGAGTTTTGTCTATAAAAATCCTGCCTTAGCCACTTTTATCACACTATTCTCCTCACTCTCTGCCATCAATGCAGCACCAGCCAGAACAGAATGACCATCCTTTTCTCCCACAACCATCTGTGTGCCTATTCCATGCTGTTCCTGGTGCGTGAATGTTCTCCCCAAACTAGCCTGTGAGGATACAGCCCTCCACTCCCTCCACAAGACCCCCCTGTTTTGTGACATCCCTGGGTACTGGCCTGCTAAAACATTATTTCTTGCTTATTTTAAAAGCCTTTGCTGTCCCATCCGGTGCCCTCACTGCTGCTGCTTCATTCCTCCATCACCCTGCCCAGCTGCTACCTTGCTTCTTTCATTTTTTTAAAGCAAGCCTTGTCAATAGCCCCAGCATTAGGGCTCCCAAATTATAAAAAAAACAGTTTAATCTTTTTTGTCATGAGTATAAAGGTACTGCATCTAAAGTGCTTACACAACCAATGGGGGGCTCTCAAAGGCCAATTGCTTATTTTTCATGTCAGCTGTAGTGTCATAACTGCTATTCAGGGCAGGGTCCTGTCTCTGCTGTGGGAATGGCCAACTACACACTGGCCACTGCTGTAAATAACAACCTCTTGTCCTCATGCTTCATACTGGGAAACCAGCAAGTCAGCTGAGGCTGTTGGAAATGACTTGCTTCCTAATGGGTTGAACACCATCCCCAAGCCTCCTACCTATCTGTGGAGGGCAGACCTCCAAAAGGACTGATTTTAGAGCCCTTCTGATGCTTGTAGACATAGCTGTATGGCTATATCCCACCTGGTGTATGCGCAGTGCCTGTGAGCCTGGCTTTGCTCTGTATTTTGGACATCAGTATCAGTAGCCCAATGCTGTGAATGTGCATCAAGGTATCTCACTCTCAGAAGTGACAATCAGCTTGGCACGGGAGCTGGAGTCATGTCTGCCAGAACCCCAGGGCAACCCCTGCCTGCTGCTTGCTTCCACCCTCCTGGGTGTTTTGGTATCGGGTTTGTGAAGGAGCTAATGAAGTTAGATACCTGGTTCCCACTGAATTTCATTGAGATGTGGGCACCTAACTTGCTTGGATCACTTCTTGGACCTGAGCGGCCTGTGAAAACTGCAAGAGGAGGCAAGGTTCAGGGTTGATTGGACAGCAAATGCAGAACATGAGCAAAGAGGAATGGCCACAGGGACTCTACTTCCTTACCCCAGGCTGCTGGTGGAAACTAGTGGCAGGACTAAGATTAGATTTTGTGAAATCCTGGGTCCCAGTCCTGTGCTCAGGCCACCAGACCCTCCTGCCTTTGCATACATGGCCCCTTCTCAACAAACTGCTTCCCAAAGGTACACAGATGTCTCACAATAGTGATTATTTTAATATCTTTATAACGATTACTAATTGCAGCTTGAAAAAGATTACTCTTATTTATAGAAACAAAAGGTCTCTCCAAGAAGAGCTACATGGTGTTTGTCAGAGAAAATGGCATCACACCATCTCTCAAGGTTATCTACTGCCTACCACTGTGGTACAGAATTGTGTGTTTCCATCCGCCGTGTGCATGTGCATGACAGAGAGGGAGACTGGCATAAAAGAGAAATCCATGGGAGGAGAATATGGTAAACTTCAGAGAGAGAAAAGAGGAATTCCTGTAGCTCTAAATCCATCATGTGTGTTCTGTTGTTCCTCTGATGATGTACATGTTTATCTCCCTATCCCTGTTTGGGTTATCTACACAATTTTATTTAGATAATACAGTCAAAGACAGGGCGTTCTTCAAAAAAGCATAGGAAGAGGCCTTCTGCTAAACAAAGATACATTGTTCACATCTAAACTTCTGTCTTTTCTGAGATAGCTATGACTAATCGGGTCGCTGTGACTAATCCAGTTACCTATTTTATCTTTAGAATTTATGATTAATTTAAATATGCTAAACTGATCGTTCACATCGTAGTCTAAATGATAGGAAATTCTCCAGAGGGAAATCTGAAGGACTGGAGGAAAGTTCTGTTTATATTATAATGCAGTACACGTATCATTAAAAGGAATGGCTTAACTGGCAATATTAAATAAAATATCTTTACTTCAGCAAACGCGTTTTAAGTTTAAAAAAAAAAAAAAAGCACTACAGAAATTTTTAGCCTGGTCCAGTTTTTGTCTCACAGCTAGTGAGTGACATTCACTCTCAGAAATCCAGCTTGTCTTGCCTGCCGCCAGAAATATTGAGGCTCTATTAGAAAATTGCTGTTTTTAGGCAGGAAGTTACATTCATAGATGTGACACTTATTACTGTATAAAGGAAGATGAAAGTAATTTATACCGTCTCAGGTAAGGATCCCTACATGATGCAGCCAATTGACATTTATAGCTCTATTTCTGCATTAAGATACAAGGGCCTAGTATGCCATTTTGCCTTTATCCATTTTCTAATGCCCCACTCATTTTGTGAGAGCTCCATCCCCACACCATGTGTTCTGTGCTGAGGGTTCCTCTGCATGGAGAATATTAAGGGGACTGCATTTGTCTCTGTATAAAAGGTGATTGGGCTTGCATGGAAAGATAATAAAAGAAGTGATTTGACTTTGCTTGTCAGGGAGTACATATCAAACTATTGCTTAGGACACAAGTGCAGTCGTTGATACAAGCCTAAGGCTGGCAAAACCCTTTGAGCTATTATCCCATTTTTGGCAATATTCTAGTGATGGGAATGTTCTTTGCCATATTTAAATTGGAGGCTGTGGGATTTCCCTTGGTGCCAGAGGGCTGAAGGTATTATGCCATCTGTACTGAGCATTAAAAAACTACTGAACTCTTCCTTTCTCTCCTGCCATGCTTCATGCCTGAAAATTTGTAGCACATTCTCCCTTCTGTAGTCTGGGCTGAATCACTGGTTTCTGGCAGCTGCTATTTTTGCAGGCATTTGTGCTAAGGATGTTTGGAGAAGGAAAACATTCCATGAAGAATAACTCTAATGGTGGAAGACTTGAGCAGGAATAATTTTTATTGTTACTTCTTATATTACATGTGTTTTGTGAAGAAGAGCCCTGTGCTCCTGTCATCCAAGCCAGAAGAGAGAGGAGCTGTGGATTTAAATTTCATCTGCAATTTAGCTGTTAAAAAGCAAGCCTCTACTGGTGTCCGCACCAAGAATAGCAGCTAATCTCAATATTAATAAGGAATTCCCTCCTGACTTTGTAGATCGCTCTTGGGAGTGTGCGTTAACTCAGAGTTGACAATGCAGAGGGGATTTCCAATATAGGGTGCTGAATATTTGAAAGGCTTCCGCCATTCAATAATTCAAATACCACTTAGAACTTGGCAATACTTTTGCAAAGAGAAAAATATCCCATTTAAAAAAATAAATATATGTATATAGCCAAGAAACTCCTGTTCCCCAAATATAATATACAGTGTATCCTGCTGTAAGGAGCACAGCTGGAAGCTTTGCCTGAGTAAGGGCTGTTGAGACCCTGTTTTAGATGCTGAAGGCCAACTCCTACAATCTGTAGTTTAGCAAAACGCGTTTAGCAACTGCAGAATTTGCCTTTCTCAGATCAATGAGTGAATTCCTCTTACAACACCAAACCTGCGAGAGTTTGTTTCTAGTGCTGTCTCCCGGGGCGCCTCAGTGCTTCCAACAGGTGTTCTCAGGGGCATTGAAAGATATAGCTTGACTTTAGCAAAGCTTTTGATATGGCTTCTCACAGTATTCTTATCAGCAAGTTAAAGAAGTATGGGTTGGATGAATGGACTATAAAATGGATAGAGAACTGGCTAGAGCATAGGGCTCAACGAGTAACTCCATGTCTAGCTGGCAGCCGGTCACAAGCGGAGTGCCCCAGGGCTCGGTCCTGGGGCCGGTTTTGTTCAACATCTTCATCAATGATCTGGAGGATGGGGTAGATTGCACCCTCAGCAAGTTTGCAGATGACACTAAGCTAGGGGGAGTGGTAGATACCCTGGAGGGTAGGGATAGGATACAGAAGGACCTAAACAAACTGGAGGATTGGGCCAAAAGAAATCTGATGAGGTTCAACAAGGACAAGTGCAGAGTCCTGCACTTTGGAAGGAAGAATCCCATGCATAGCTACAGTCTGGGGACTGACGAGCTAGGCAGCAGTTCTGCAGAAAAGGACCTGGGGGTAACAGTGGATAAGAAGCTGGGTGTGAGTCAGCAGTGTGGCCTGGTTGCCAAGAAGGCTAATAGCATATTGGGCTGCATTAGTAGGAGCATTGCCAGCAGATCGAGGGAAATGATTATTCCCCTCTATTCAGCATTTGGAGTATTGTGTCCAGTTTTGGGCCCCCCACTACAAAAAGGATGTGGACAAGTTGGAGAGAGTCCAGCGGAGGGCAACAAAAATGATTAGGGGGCTGGAACACAAGCCTTATGAGGAGAGGCTGAGGGAACTAGGCTTGTTTAGTCTGCAGAAGAGAAGAATGAGGGGGGATTTGATAGCAGCCTTTAACTACCTAAAAGGGGGTTCCAGGGAGGATGGAGCTAGGCTGTTCTCAGTGGTGGCAGATGACAGAACAAGGAGCAATGGTCTCAAGTTGTAGTGGGGGAGGTCTAGGTTGGATATTAGGAAAAGGTTTTTCACTGGGAGGGTGGTGAAGCACTGGAATGGGTTACCTAGGGAGGTGGTGGAATCTCCATCTTTAGAGGTTTTTAAGCTGCAGCTTGGGAAAGCCCTGGCTGGAATGATTTAGCTGAGGTTAGTCCTGCTTTGGGCAGGGGGTTGGACTAGATGACCTCCTGAGATCCCTTCCAACTCTATGATTCTATGAAAGAGCTGAGACCCGCCTTGCTCGGGAGGAGAGGGATGACAGCCCTGTTGAAGGGCCTTGAAGGGAGTGAAAGAAGTGCCTTGGGCTTCTCTGTGCTCTGTAAAACGGCTTTCCTTAGAGGTGAGTGCTGCTTTCTGCAGACTGAAGCTCTTGTTAGTATTTCTGCAGTAGAGATTTTAATGTGCACAGCTGAATTTTAAGTTCCCTCAATTGACTATTAAAATATAGGATTGAACAATAAAATCACTGTTGCACCACTGCAGGAAAACTTTCTAAAGCAGCAATGCCACACTTCCTTCAGCTCAGTGGAGTTTTTGCCTTTATTCTTCCTCATTTCAGCTCCTCTTCTTGCTTTCTTGCAATAGGGTAAATACAGGTCAGAGTGGATTCAGGAGCTTCCAACAATTAGCTTTAAAAATCAAGTTTTCCTCAGCAGGAAAGCAGTAGCATTAGGCTGATGTCACAGTCCTTGTATTGTTTTGACTCACTGCTTGATTTCTGCAAAGTCATGGGGGTGATGGGAAACTGGAAGACCCAATGGGAGCGTGTGATGGTGCATTAATATATTCCAAGTGATCAATGACTGCACAGTCTTGAATCATTGATCACTCCTGTGTCTATTCATACACCTGCAGTGCACTGTTGCACTCCAATGACCCCAATCCTGCCAGCTCATGATGAAAAAGGCAAGAACTGAAAAGAGAATTTTAGGTCGAAAAAGTGACAAAAAGGGAAAGGGTGAAACATCTGGGAAACCATGGCACTGTTCTGAAAAAAAAAACAAAAAAAACTGGAGGCACTGATACAGTAATATGCGCAGGATCTGCTTGTGGAGAAGGCAGGACAGGGCAGAGCAGCTGGTGAATGTGCTTATTCAAAGTGCAATACCTCTTATCATTTGTGATGGGCCAGTACAGAAGCCAAATACATTTTAAACAGTTTTGGAAGGCCATTAATTTGTCTTGAAGCAATGATGGCTATTGCAGCCTATTAGCCAGTTCCTAAGAGGATAATAGAACTGGTTTTGCCAACTAGCTCCATAAAAGAAACTGCTTTGCATTCCAAAGCCAGAAAGTCCGAGCCCAGTAAGAAATATCTTTATTACAACACAAGTACATTTGCCATCCATCCACCTCTGTCCTGTTTAAAAACAGGCCTCTCTCACTGACTGCTGGGGATGTGCTCAACTGAGCAACCAAGGGGGCCAGGCAGCCAAAACCAACTCTGTATTTGAAGAGTTTTGCAACCACTGTGAAATGGCAGAAATACTAACTGTGGGATGTAACATATCGCTGAAACAAGCCTCTGCACCAGATGAATGGAAGGTAGCTAATGTAACACCGATTTTTTTTTTTAAAAGGGGTCCAGAGGTAATCCAGGAATTACAGGCTTCTGACTAACTTCAGTGCCAGACAAACTGGTAGAAGCTATAATACAGAACAGAATTCTCCAACACATAGATAAACATGATTTGTTAGGAAGAGTCAAACAAGTCTTTTGAAAAGGCAAGTGCCTCACTAATCTATTAGAATTATTTAAGGGTGTCAATAAGCATGTGCATAAGGGCGATCCAGTTGATACAGTGTACTTGGATTTTCAGAAAGCCTTTGATAAGGTCCCTTACCAAAGGCTTTTAATGAAACTAAGTAGTCATGGGATAAGAGGGATGACTCTCTCATGGATTAGTAACTGGTTAAAAGATAGGAAACAAAGAGAGTATAGAAGGTCAGTTTTCACAGCAGGGGAACTGGAAAAAGTTCAGAGGAAGGCAACAAAGGTGATCACAGGTAAGGAAATCTTCCATCTGAGGAGAGACTAAAGTAATTAAGGCTCTTCAGTTTAGAAAAGTGATGACTAAAGGAGGGTATGATTGAGGTCTATAAAATCGTGGCTGTTGTGGAAAAAGTGAATAGAGAAGTATTATTTACCCTTTCCCACAATACAAAAACCAGGGGTCTCCTGGTGAAATTAATTAGCAGCAAGTTTAATACAATCACAAGGAAGTACTTTCTCACACAATTAACCTGTGGAACTCATTGCATGGGAGTGTTGTGAAGGCCAAAAGTATAACTGAGTTCAAAAAAGAACTAGTTAAATTCATGGAGAATAGGTCTGTCAATGGCCATTAGCCAAAGTGGTCAGGAACGCAACCCCATGCTCAGGGCAACCCTAAACCTTTGACTGCCAGAAACTGGGAGGGGAAAACACTCCAACTGCACTGTTCTGTTCACTCCCCCTGAAGCACTGGTGCTGGTCAAGGTCAATACCAGGATATTGGGCCAGATCTCCCCATTGGTCTGACCCAGCATGGCCGTTCTTATGTTTGTTCTAAGTAGTCAACTCGGGCACTTCAGAACTCACTGTGTGGAGGCACTGTATCCACCAGCTATGGGGAACGGTCACGCTTCTTACCAAGGATAAAACTTGCCGAATAGGAGCCGTTGTTCCCCAGCTCCCAGACACTTGGTCTTTTTTCATTCCCTCTTATGAAAAATTGACAGGCTTCAACAACCTTGCAAGCTTCTAGGTGAAATCCCAGACCTACTGAAGTCACTGGCAGAAGTTCCTTTGATTGAAATGGAGCCAGGATTTCATTCTGCCCTTAGAAATAGGCCCTGGAAAAGAGCTTGGAAAATTGGATCAAGATGTATTAAAAACAGAGGGTTTGGGAAAGCCTGATCTGCTAGTGTACTCAGTCTCATTGTTCTGCAATGGTTCTGAGGAGCAACTGTGAATTCTTCTGGCACAGGCTTTCTTGCCTTTTCCCCATGCCCATATACAGCATAAACAACTTTTAGTGTCTCCAGCAGCAAACTGCCACCATGTGAGTGAAGTCTGGCCCAATAGTGCAAAAGGGTGTGAATTTCAAATGTGGATGGGTCCAGGGGGTTATTTTTTCTAACCAGCACAGAGACAAGCTGACAGGATATGGGCTGAATGCTTTACCTAGAATCAAGCAACAATCTATCGCAGTGACTCTTCCAGCACCTGAAAAGCAGACATCTCCATATACTGCATTGTCCATCCTACTCAGAAATCCCTGGCAGTGGAACAAACAGTACAATCCTGCACTAGGCAACACGACTGTTGGTTTTAGGTGATTGTAAAATCAAGTGTCTTAGGGCTGGTTTAATTTAGAAAACTTTAACCTGTTTAACTAAACTGCTCTAGTTAAACTAATGCAAACCGTCAAAGTATATGCATTAAACCAGTTGGACCCTCCTTATATCAAGCTATTAATGTAAATCCAAATTAACCTAAATCAGTTTGAGAGTTAAACCAGCTAAATGCATATACATTAGGGATTTGCACCAGTTTAACTAGATCAAACCAGTGCAGTTTTTCCAGAGTAGACCAGCCCTTGCAGGAAGTGCTCTAAAAAATTAGCTGTTCTACTAGCATCTCTATTTAGCTAACCCTAAATAATATTGAATGCAGATTTCTTGCTATTGCTGCTGCTGTTGGGTGGTGAAAGTCCTAGGCAAAGAGATTATCATGACCTGCCTGCATGCTGATATTTGTTTTTAACCGATGAGGACAGAAGTTATTTTCCTGTGAGAAGCTCTTTGCTATTAATGACTATGTTGGGGACTGCTAGTGTAATGGAATTAATAAGACTCTAACTCCTAGGCAACAGAAGTATCATGTCTGTGGAAACTGAGGGAGAAATGCTATTTTTCATTAACAGTAATGCTGGGGCACCTAATGTATGCAGGTCATTGCATAATTCACTGCTGCTGTCTGTAGCTTACAGTAATTCACACGTCTCTTTAAAAAAAATCTAATTTTAATAAGAATGCATGTACTTAAAAATGCAATTGTTGTGGTTATTTGTCTTCTGACTTTCGTCTCTTTAGTCCTGTGTCCTTGTGGATAAGCAGTGACAGCTGGCTACTTGTGGGCCAGAGAAATTATTTGAGGAATCTCAGTAACTGGATTGGATAAAACACCATTACATACTTTTTGTTTTGCATGGTTACTACTATTTATTGTTCAGAATTGTGGATGACTTTAAACAACTCTGTTCTTCATATATTTAAATGCTGATAATTTCTGATCTGCATGTTCTGAAAGGATATTCTTCTTTTCTTTCTTGGGTGAGAGTTCTTCATAGTGATAGCTACTGTATTGTTAAAGCCAAGAAGAGGCAAACTATATTGTTTCAATGTTTCTCAGATTATCTGATTTGTTTTGTTTAATTTATTAACTTTTTCAGTCATTAGATTCTACAAAACTAGCATATGAACTAAAACGTGCTCCTTCGCTGTCAGTGACTGACTCCCCTTTCAGCAATGGCATTATGCTCTGTGCCGAGGTAAACTCAGAACAAACAGTGTTATGTTTTACCTTCTTTTAAGTAAACCAGAAAATAGGTTTTTACATCTGTGAGACAGAAATTCAGATCCCATCAGTGAAGGCTCTGAGACAGGATAGAAACACTCCCTGGCCATCCAGAAGAAAGATGATGCTAAATCCATTAGTATGCGTTCGTTAAGAACATAACATAAGAACGGCCATACCGTGTCAGACCTAGGATCCATCTGGTCCAGTATCCTGTCTTTCAACAGTGGCCAAGGCCAGGTGCTTCAAATTACAAATAAAAATTTTAAAAATTGGACAAGCCAAGGGAGGAAGATGAGGTGTTTGAACCTGAGAAGGAAAGGCATTTATTTTTTATCCAGGAAAAAAGATGCGTGTATTACTGTTTCACCGCTCCCATTTTTTCCCCTTCACTCACCTGCTATATCGTTTTTTCAACTAAGACTGTAAGTTCTTTAAGGCAGAGACTCCCTTTTACTATAGTCTGCACAGTGCATGGCACACTAGGGCCATGTGATGATTTTGGGGCTCTGTCTCTATAACTTGTGAATTCTGGTTGATATTATGAGGTGGTATTATGAAATTGTTGTATAGTGGAAGGCCTCTGTATGTGTATTTACCACGAGCTGGCAAGATTGCGTCATGTCTTCCCCCAACCCGGGATAATGGGGAATGTATAATGTTAAATATGATGATGTGAATGGACAATAAATATGTGCAGGAGGTTTGCTCAAGCTGGGAAAAGATAGAGGAGGAAGTATCTTGAAGAAAGGGGTAAGAGGAGAGCAGTGGAAAGTTATCAAAACACAGAACAGAGAGAGCCAGGTATTGGTAGGGGGATATATAAAAACACTCCCAAGTCACACAGGGGAGCTTGGGGCACAAACACAGGAAGTCAGGGTAAGAAGGAAGGGGTTGGGCTAGTCAAGGACAGAAAAGGCAAAGTGGAGACAGAGACTGAGGAAGAAGCAAGGAGATGCATGAGGAAGGAGATCCTGCCTGCCCTGCTGAAAACAGATGCGCCCATGGGATCCAGAGGTTTACGTCCTCTCAGAATCATCTGGTAGGGACAGGCTGACTGAACTGTGACAGGCTGTGATGGGGTGTCCACCCCACCTTTACCCTGCAGGGTTTAATGCAGGCCAGATGGGCCAATTAACCCATCAGACAACTAAATAAGGAGGCTCAGAGGGGCAGAAATAGATGTTGCCTGTAAAGCTCAGGAGCTGGAAGAAGAAGGGCTACTGGTAAAAGGCAGACGCTTCCTGGGGAGAGGAAGCCGTGAGTGGAGGGCGGCGGGTGCCGCCTGGGGAGAGGGAGCCGTGAGTGGAGGGCGGCGGGCGGACAGCAGTGATGGAGTGACTGTGTGTGTTCTGCGGACAAGGGGTGTTGACCTCGTGCTAATCCCCAGAGTACCAGGAGGAGACAACATTCTCATGTGTCCCGTATTACACCAGTTAACAGAAACATCCTATAATGAGCTTCACTACAACTGACAAGGTACAGGAATTACTACATACATGTAAAGACAGTAAACAGATGAGTAAAATTAACTTCCACTCAAAGACAGACACATGGGTCAATACCTTGTCACAGGGAATTACAAATTCTTCCCGTTGTGCCACTTCTGAATGTGCTCTGCCCCAGTGTAATAAGTTTGATAGATGAGGAGGTGGTTAGCAGGAAGCAATTCTTCTTAGTCAACATCAAAGAATCTTTTTGTAAAATTTAGGTATATTGTGGTTGTAATGTAGTTCCAAAATCGCTGGCTTTAGGAAGGTTCCCACAGAAAATGTACCAGCAGGTTGAAATTGGGGGAACCATTTCCAGTAGGTTAATATTGGAAAGTCATCATGCAAAGTAGAGTCTAAAGATTTTCTGCAACTCCTGAGCAAAGGGGAGACTCCGTAGAGGAGAGGGGTGTATATCACTATCCTGTTGTCTGCCCTGGTAAAATGCAGATCTGCTGGATTCCCCCTCTGTGTTCCAGGCCAACTGGACTGGGAGGGAGGGGAAGGGGAATTTTGGAATTTATGGAATTTAGGATTGACCAGGGTCAAATCGAGATCAGTTCTCAAAAATGAGGGGTTTTTTTTGATGGTTTTGTTGATATTTTCACTGGGAAACCAGGAGAGAAAGTTAACTTTAGGTTTATTCTGAGTTGACTTGCTTCCCTCCTAGTGCGAGGGTGGTTAATGTTTGCAGGCATCGTGGAAGCTGCGGGGTTTACCCCAACAAGGAACTATCTACCACAAACGTCAGTCCAGACTTCTTGTTTTGGTTTTCTGTGAACTTGGGTCCTTGCACATGTGTTCCGTAGATGGTGTTAATTATAGTGCTGGCTGTAGGGTGTGTATAGGATTGCACAAATCTTGCTAAGCTGAGCAATAGTAAGTTTGGGGAGGGAGAAAAATCAATTGAACGAGAAAAGCAAATCAAACATTCTTTCCCAGGCCACTGGGAAGGAAAGTTTGCCTTCACCATCCAATCCAGCAGTACCGTTAGGCTCCCTGGGCAAGGAGAGGCCTGACTGGTTTCCATGGTGAGCTCTTGTTCTGGATGGCTAATGCAATGCATACTGTATGCCCAGGTCTCACTTCCTTTTTAGATGATTTTAAGTGTCTCAGGTGATGGGAAGTGGAAATGCAATAAAGACTCTTGAGCAATGAGAACTCTTGCTAGAATTGTATGTTGAAGCAGGAACATCATGCTTGGGCTTGGGTGGCTCTTGGAGGGGTAAAGCCTGCCAGAAAACAAAACTGCTCCTCCTCAGCATCTCCCTGAGCCAATGGGACAAAGAAGCCTCCAGACATTCTGGAAGTGTGGTCAGCAGTTTGAACTTCTTTCCTCCTGTTATCATTTCAGTTCCTCCTTGCTGTATGGTCTTTACTATGCTCTGTTAGAATAGCTTTGTGCTTATTTATTATTTCCTGGTCTACAATTTTTCTCTCAGGCAACTACAGTCTTGAAGCACATATTTCAATTTTGTTAGCCATTGTACTCTGAGTAGCATCCAGCCTTTCACTAATAAGCTCTTGCTGATCACTGAATATGCTATCCCCTGTATGAAGAGAAGCATGTGGTCCTGTCTTTCAGCCAGTGAGAACTTCCCAGCCAAAGGCCAAAATTGCTGCTTTGTTTGTTGTCTATGTAGGGGACAGTATCTTCCCTCCAATTAACATCATGAATTCTTCCAAATTCTACTCCACACCAATAGCTAGTGCAGAATGCAACTAAAGCAACCCATCACCTGCACACAATTCTCCTGATAAATAGTCCATGTAAACTTTGTCATACGGTCAGTCTATGGATGACAAAAATTTTGTCAAAATTTTTTTGATTTTTGTCAAAAGCTCTAAATCTCTGCTTCCCTTGAGTTTGCCACTCACTCTGACTTGTGTTCATGATCCCTTTTGCAACCTAGAAAAAAGTCTGGCATAAAGAAGATTACTGTATAAGAGAGACACGCTGGATGAAGTAATATCTTTGATTGGACCAGCTTCTGTTGGTGAGAGACGAGTTTTCACGTTTATACAGTGCTTTTCTTCAGACCTTGTCTCTCTCACCAATAGAAATTGGTCTAATCAAAGCTATTGCCTCACCCAGCTTGTTTGTCTAATGTCCTTGTACCAACACAGCTACAACAACACTGCATACATTACCGTATTAGGCTGTCTTTATGTCAAGGACCCAGGAAGTGCTGGAAGTGGCCTAATGTATGATGCCCTGATAGTTACAGACTTGAAACAGAGATAGATCTGCTCTAGATTGACAAGGACTGGCTGGAGGTGTTCTCCCTTTTGGGATCATCTCTTACATACCAGAGAGGAACCATTGCAACTATTTGTTGCAGACTAGGGGACTGATCCATTGCCCTCTGAACAACGGGGGAAACTTTCCAGTGACTTCAGTGTCAATTAGATTGGGCCCAAAGGACCCAGTCTTGCAAGGTGCAGTGCATCTCTGGGAGGTATCCAGCACCTGCCATTTCTGCTGATATCCTTTGAAACTGAATGCACCCAATAGCTTGCAGAATCAGTCCCCAGTGTCTGGCAGTGATCTTTTCTAGACATGTACTATAGAAAGACTACGTGGGTAAGGATTAAGTGGGCTGGAATGCCAAGGTCTGAAGTTACTTAAGAGTCCCAAATTCACACAGGATGGACCAGCACTCTTTCATCAGGATTAAGGTGATAGTAAACGGAATGCTGTGTTCCTTGAATGTAGTATTAATTTGAGGTTTGGATTAATCATTGCCTGAAGATGTGTGTGGTGTGCGTGCATTGTGCTTGAAATATGCTTACTAGACTGGAGCTACAAAGGGGAATTGCAGAATGTACATAGCTACTAGAGAATAGAATAGCTTAGAGACCACTAGCAGCATCTAAGGAATCATGAAACACTCCATTGAGATGATAGGTTTTAGCTGGAGGATGGAAAGAGCCCAGGTAAAACTGTAATTAAACAATTAGGATTGAAAATTCTGCTTGAATGATGGTCTTTGGAACGTCTGTAAAGGAGGAGGAAGGGTCTGTTGTGGATTCAAGGCTTCTGTAGAAGAGTGGGTAGTGAAATAAGGCTAGTTGAACTCTGAAATAGGCTTCCAAGGGAGGTTGTAGAATCCTTATCACTGGAGGCTTTTAAGAACAGGTTGGACAAACACCTGTCAGGGTGGTATAGGCTTACTTGGTCCTGCCACAGTGCAGGGGGCTGAACTTCTTGACTTCTCAAGATCCCTTCCAGCCTTCTATTTCCATCATTCTATGATAAAAGCTACATTTCCTGCAGGGCTCAGACCTGTTGACCTTTTAGTAGGCCTCCATACACATGGTCCAAGTTTGTTTGTTTTTTGCATCCACAAAAGACATTGGGGATACAAATGGGAGAACCTGGATCTCTAAGAACTTTGTAATTCGCAGCCAAATTGAAACACTTTCTGCTTTGTGCCAGCAAGTCACACTGCAGGTTGGATTGCACCTTCAGAAATGGAGGACACTCCCTTTGAAAACTCACCCCAAAGAGCAGAGTCTGCCCGGTGTCTTTGATTTGTTGCATATAAAAGCTGTTGCAACAGTGATTTGGTTGTTTCCTCTTTCAGGGATACTTTGTAAAGATGCCAGATTATTTTATCTCAATGGCTAATAAAAAAAAAAAAAGCTGACGAAAGCACTCTACTTTTCAGAAAAAACAGCATCTGAGATTTTAAACAGAGCAAATTAATATTGATGCAATTTAGTATTGCTTTTAAAATGTGTCAGTGGCTTTGCCTGTAGTGGAAGGTGCCAGGCTGATGAGCACTTCCTTTCACCTCTAGGACAGGCAGAGCACAGGCAGCAGAAGTGCAAGCTTCTTTGCCCCAAATGGCCTCTGTGCCTGATCTCTGACCTGAGGGGTAGCTTCTATCCAGCTCTTGGCATCACCTCTCAGATTGTCAACTGGGAGCCAATGATGATGGCCAATTTGTACTGTGTACACCAGTCCAACAGGAACTGGACGGAGATTCACGAACTGATTTCAAATAGGTCTTGCAGCCATCAGATGGTAACAGCTTGTGCACACTACTGCTCCAAGCTGGATTAGCACTGGTGACGCACCGATGAATTACTCTGCTTCCCTTGGGGCATCCACTCTCCCGATAATCCATTCTTCTAAAAAGATAGTGTGGGTCACAAAGACTGCAGTTAGCACCTGAATGTGCCTGTATCCCCATTCACCAGGGGTGAAATCCACCCCTATACAGAGGGATGGGGAGACCTGAGTGGTGTCTAGTGTTCCATCTAGGCAGGCCTAGAGTTTGGGAAGGAAATGTTCCCCCAAATCAAATACTTCAGGTGGCAAATGTAATTAGTGGCCATAGCATCTGTAAGGGGGATGAAGTTTCCCATTGTCATGTTGCATGTTTACTGTACTAATAGGCAGAACTTCTGATAAATGCACTTCTTCTAGGCAATCGTTTGATTCATTATTTGTTAGAACAGTCTTCGGCTGTGTCATATTTACTTTGTTGTTTACTGTTTGCTGTTAACAACAGTAATTACAGTACAGTTGTGAGATGAAAACATGACTAAATTATGACAGTGCTGGTGTAACAATCTCTTAGAACTGACTGGGAAGGCAACAGCTGCACAATTAGGCTATAAATTCTCTTAAATGAACTTGTCTGTGGAAATGGTACCTGTGTGGCAGTGTTTTGTAAGAGATAACTAGACTTAATGGGCTTGGTGAAGGAGCACCAAGGATAGCCTCATAAAAAAGAAACTTTGTTCTTTGTCATAAACCACTTGTTCTCTTATAAAAACAAAGGGCTCAGCGTTGGGCCATTAACTTTCTCTTTTGTTGTGGGACAACTGGCACCAAAGCATCCATTTGACAAGCATCAGGGAACCTTTCCCACTTCACTGTAATCTTCTCTTTGAGGGAAGCCAAAATCTAATCACAAAGTCACTATCGATGCAGAGGAAGCAAAAAACATTTTCTTCTTCTTTTAAGTGGATTTATGCTGATGCGAACTCTGAAGTGGACAATGATTTAGTTTAATCGCCAGAAGCTAAGGTGAAAGGGAAAGTCATAAAGCTCTAGAAATGTGAGTTTTAAATGCTACGTGTTTATTTTTAACTAAAAAGAGCGGTTTATATTTAATTGTTTATGCTTCATTTTAAATCTGACCATTTAAAAAGCAATATTTCATGATTGTAAATTAAATGACTGTAATTTGAAGTTTTCATAAAATTGTTAACCTGACACCAATGCATTGAGAAGCAACATGGAAGTCATGCATCAAGCTACTCATGTCCATAAGAGTTCATAGGATTGGGCCCATAACGGCTAGTGATTGAAGTTTTTTTAGAAATCCATTTCTCTGCATTTTCATGCTGTAAAGCTAGTGCTAGGGCCTCATTACCATGTGCATAGATTCCTTGTTCACAAAACAGCTTAAAAGAAGATAGAAGTTTTCCAGCAGGAAGAAAACATTTCATTCTGGGCAGCCTCCTGACAACAGTCTAAACAGAAGCAATTTTAACAGTAATGCCAGCAGCTTTTGCACTTTATGGAGGAAAGAAATCAAATACCTGCTGCTAGTTAAAGAAAAATAAAATCTGACAATGTTTTTCTGTCAGAACATGCTGATTTGTCAAAATGTGTCTATTTTGATAGAATTCCATTTTGGAAAAAAAATTATATTTTTAATTTCAAAATTTATTTTGTTTTTTATGCTATCATAAGTTTTTAATAGCATGTAAAATAAAAAAGTCAAAACAGAAACTAAACATTTTGATTGACCCAAATGTTGTTTTTTCTAAAATTTAATTTCACAGGAAATATTTAAATTCTTCACTTTTGTTTCCTATTTGGAATACAGCAAATTTTGAAACCACAAAATGGATAATTTAGTTTCTGAATGGTTTACAAAACCCCCACCATTTCTGCTCATAGAATCCTTGAGTAGAAAAGCTGTCCTGCAGGATCAGAGCAGTAAAATGGTTGTATTTCGCTAATTAAGCAAGTTAATGCACAGAAGAAAAGGTGCAGTTAAGCATTCTCACCTTGACTGCTGAGACTCATTTCTGAATTTGGGAGTAGAATGGAGAGCCCCTCTGTCTCTGAAAGAATCATTTCCTTTCACATACGCACTAGATATTGGAGCTTTTTCTGTATCGAGGGCTAGACACTGATCCCCCTCTTCCTCATGTCTGGCAGTGCCTTGCACCACCTGTAATCTTGCTGAAGTGATGGTGCCACTCAGCACATGAGAGGGATAAGAATCTGGTAGCGGATTTGGGGGCCTGGCAGATCAGTCTGGAGAAAAAAATTGGTGGATTTCCTCAGACTTCCTGTGTCACTTTGGGCAAATCATTTAATCTCAGTCTCTTAAAATTAAAATTGGGAGATGATACTTGTGAGGTCAGTATAATATGAAGCTAAAATAACTTTTGGTAAAGCATGTAGGACAAGAAACCATCAACTTAATCTGCAGCTAGGGAGATTTAGGTTAGATACTAAGAGAAAAATGTCCATCTATATAAGGATAGTGAAGTACTAGAATAGGTTTGTAAGGGAGGCTGTGGAATCCCCATCACTGGAGGCTTTTAAGAAAAGGTCCTGCCACAGTGCAGATAGCTAGACTTGATCACCTTTTGAGGTTCCTTCCAGCCATAATTTCTGTGATTCTTGTGTTGAACTCCTTGGATGGAAGGCAAAATAGTAGTAGTATAACACAGGCGTCTAGGTGCCATCTCACCAATCATACAGAGGCTATGGTTACATTAGAGAGCACCGCTGTAAGCTCTCTAGTGTAGCCGCTCTGAGCTGATGGGAGAGAGCTCTTCTGTTGATTTAATTAATTCAACCCCAACGAGCAGTGGTAGCTCTCCTGCTGATGTAGCACTGTCCACACTGGTGCTTAGGTTGGTGTAATTTATGTCTTCATTCAGGGGGATGGCTTATTCACCCCCACGAGTGGCATAAGTTATACCAACGTAAGTGGTAGTGTAGACACATCCAGAGATGGGCAAGTGATCTCCCTGCATATGCAACCCCAAAACACACTGTCCTTCTCTGCTGCCATATTGGCTTTGATTTTGTAAGGATTTGTTGTTAATGAGTCAGGCACTTCCTCTAGAAATAAGTGATACTGTACGTATTGGGACCGTTCACATGGAGAAAAATACTTCCCCTGAAATCAGCCCTGCTGTCTTCTCATGAAAAAGAGAAGTTCTGTGTCTATACCAATATATTGTTCCAGACTTCCCCTCAGAGCAATCTGATTGTGGACTGGATACTAATTTATGTGGGCATATCTCAAAAAAAGTATACCCCTGTGTTTGGAGATAATCCACTTAGGTATTACTGAACAAAAAATGCAGTGTGTGTGTTTGTGTAGAGATGTCATAATTCTTTCACGCAACACCTTTTCCCTCCCCTCTCCCCCTCCAAAAACTGAGTTACCAAAGAGACCATCTTATCCTTGCAGTTTGCAAAATAAAAGCAAAGTACAAGGCTCCTACTATGCACATGTCTGTCTGCAGGGAGGCAGCCAATTTGATTTTTCAATTTCAAAACGTTCCCAAAAGTTTCAAGTACCTGAAGGGCACAGAGGCTCAATGCATACAGGACAGCTGCCCTTTTGCACACATTTGGATATTCACCAGATTGCTCTTCCTTTGTACCTTTCTCCTGCTGCTCAGTCCTGTGCACTGACATGTTTGTACCCCCGATTTAGGGTATTGCACAGAAATTTTAAACTGCTGTCCCATTATGTGTGTCTTTCACTCAGAAAATCTGTTAGCTGCACTGTTCTCTATGAACTTCAGCAGAACTTTGGAAATTAGAAGTAGTGCAATAAGCTAAGAAAAAAATAGATCTCTTAAATGTCTCCTTGAAGCATGTTGAAGCAATGGCTGGAGCAAATTGACTGGAAATATGGCATAAATTTTTAACAGAGTAATTAACCATTGGAACAACTTACCAAGGGTCGTGGTGGATTCTCCATTGCTGACCATTTTTAAATCAAGATTGGACATATTTTTCTAAAAGATCTGCTTTAGGAATTGTTTTGGGGAGGTTCTATGGCCTTTACTATACCGAAGGTAAGACTGGTTGATCACAATAGTCCCTCTGGCCATGGATTCCATGATTTTGTGTTGTGCGCTAACATTTTCTTTTCTGTGTGTTTTGCTAGTCAAAATGGAGGTGCCAGGTGGCCAAGTACAGTTTTTTTTTGTGTTAATTAAATAACATTGCAACATTATTAACCCTTAAAGATTTTGAGTACAGCATATTCATCCATGTATGAGAGGGTTTTTTTTTTTAAATTATAGTAAAATTAAGCAGTTATTAGTATTCACAAAAAATGCTTGTGGCAGGCTTAGCACAAGTAATGAGAGGCCACCTGCAGTTCAAAGCGGTACTTGATAATGCTGTAATTAGATTTGAGATGCAGAAAAGCTCATTAAAATTAAATAACGTATTTGTCACTGTTTTAAGAGGTACAGATTGCCTAGAACCATGCTGGTCTCTTGACCTTGAATATTTTGACATAGTCCTTGCTGTCAAGAATTCAAAAATAACATCAGCAATTCTTTAGAGAGTTCTGAAAATGTGTTAATATTTTTTAAGCTACAAGATGAACAAACCCATGTTGACTTGATCTTCATATCTGAATTTTTATACTGTACCTGAGATTCATTCTTATTGTCTGCTTAATGGATGTTTTAAAGGAATTATTCCCAAACAAGGTTGGTTTGCAGCCAGATGTGATGCAGAGAAGATGCTTCATATCTTACTGGAGAAGAGTTACATGATGTAACATGTAAGTTGTGTCTGTTGCTGGTATTTTGCTCTGATAGGGTGCATTTCAGCCCCAGGCTGATGGGGAACATGAGGCCCGTGCATCACTGAAGTCACACTTGAGCCCTATGGTTTGTAGCCTATATGGCTCAAGTGGGACTTTAGTGTTGGGCCACCAAACAGCTCGATTTCATCCCCTGCGAACATATGGGTGGCTGTTTTCAATGAAGCTTGTGGTTTTAGAGAAGTCAGGCAGTTATTATGCAAAGGGCCAGATGCTCATGCTGAAAACTACTTTGCTCTGTAAATGGTCCCATTGATTTAATTGGGACTGCTTGGGGGATAACGTACAACTTAACCTGAGTAAGGGTGGCAGGATTGGTCACTCAGTGATCGAAACCTGCTGTTCCCCTCCTACAGCCTCATGCTGATGGCCCTAATCAGTAATACCCTGCCTTTGCCATCTGCTGGGCTGCTGTTTAATACACCGTTCTCTGCTACAACAGTGTCTGATGAATATCACTGAGCACTGCCTGCCCCCTGCCCCCCACAAGGTTCCAGAAGATCACTGGAACAGGCCAGATTTGTGAGCCCATTCCTGCAGCAGGCTCCTGCACCAGGATTCTCATGTTCCATCGGTATCCATTTCCCCAGGTGAACATAGTGGAGACTGCTTCTGTGGCTGGAAGTCGCTGTGATTGTCCTCGCTTCTGGAGCCAATCCTGGCATGTTAGAATTTGACTTCTATATCTAGGACCATTATCTGCAGGTTCTCATAGTTTCTGATATTTATCCCATGGATATTCCCACTGTGCTTTCAGGCTTGAGATCTAAAACCTCATTAGGCCCTGGAATTCTAGTTCCCATCTCTGAAACTGCTGTTTAACATTTGCATATAGTGGCGTAGATTTGTGGTATGCTGTAGAAGGGAATAAAGACCTAATATCTGCCTAACAGAGCTTACAGTCTGAGTGAGAGAAGAACTGATAGGATGCAGGGGAAGGTGACTTTGGGCAAAGTGGGAGATGTTCACGCAACATGAAGTGACTTTTCTTTGTATTGCACAGGGCATTGGTCTGGGACTAAGGGACAGTTATGGAGAAATGGGTAGAAGGTAGCTGTCTGAGAAGAAATAGGAATGAGTGGGAGACTACAGGGATGCCATTTCAGGACTAGGGGCCAGTCTGGGAGAGAAATTAACAAGGGAGAAGAAGGGAAATGGAGTTAGCAGAGAGGGTGTAGCAGACCTGCAGAGGAGTGAGCAGGGGCAGCAGTGTGCAGAGCCTTGAAGGTGAAGCTAAGGTGAATTTTCCATGGAAGAAGATGCAGAACCAGAGATAAGTGTTGACTGTATATAACAAATTATTGGAATGGATTTGCCACTGACTGAAATCCATACCATGACCACAGCGATATAAAAAGGTCCAAGTATGTTTGATTTTGATGGTATTTTGACTGTTGTATCCTGTACCAAATCTCCTTACATTCGCTGTGAGTTCTGCCTGGTAAGTGCCTGTCACCTTTGAATATGGACCTAAAACCAAATAGAGATTTGGGGAGAAAATGTTCGTCAGGGAGTGCAGGTTTCAGGTTAGCGCTATCGCTAGGTCAGCCTCCCCTTTCTCTGCATGCTTTGTGATCGCTGAAGTGATTTCTTGTATTATGAAACTAACTATGATCTATATTAAACTCAGTTGGAAATACATTTTTTACATATGTAATAAAAGTAACTGATTTTTAATTCACAACAACTGGTGGTGTAGCTCCTACTGAAACATCCACGAAGGTGAGAGAGTTCAAAGTTGTCTTTATCTTGGGGTACAAGGTGATAAAGTCAAAACAAGGGTGGTAAGCAACATGGAGCTGTTTGGTTGGTTTGTTTTTGTTGTCTGTGAATATGTGACCTTTCTCTACTCACTTGATAATGCTGTAAGGTGTGAGGGCTCACTGCATAGTAATGGCACAGCTGAGGTGGTGAGGGATTTCTCCAGAGAGAAGACAGTGCAAAGAGAACCCATCGCTAAGGAGCATCTTGGTGCCATCCTGAACTGGCAAGTGAAAGTGCAAACAGCCAGCTTAATTCCTGTCTGTGTGTTCATAGTGCTGTGACTGACTGTGGACTGGTAAAAAGGAACATTAGGGATGGCTTATTGCATGGGTTGGCGTCATGCTTTGTGGGAATCCTATTGCAAGGACATAACCTCAGTAGTGCCCTCCTTGTCGCTGCATGCTGAAGTTTTGTGAAAGAAATCAGGCTCCTTAGGATTTGGGAGCTGGACAGATTGGCATGTTTCTAGATGACAAAGAGAATTCTCACCATATAGAATTTCCCAGGATGTGGGTCACATGCAAATTGTTTACATATCTCCCAGCTTACGGTTAGAAGCTTTGTGCCATCTCCTTTTCAGCTCAGAGCCCTTGATGCCCATCAGTGACTCCAGCAAGTATGCTTAGAGAATATTCTCAATTTATGGCCCTTTGCCTGGCAGACAGAAGTGACTTGCAGAGGAATTGGAGACAAATCTCATGGCATTCCCTGCATCAGAAAAGGAAAGGCTGTGTCAGCTAAGAAAAAGCCTTCCCAACTAATGCACAGGTTTCTTTTACTGTGGGCAAGATCCTCCTGCTCAAGTCTGATGGGCTGACTCTTTCTATGGCACTCCTGGATAGGTATGCTTGCCAACCTTTATTCATAGGGTTTTGTCTCCACCAGCAATTCAGCACTCCAGTTGATTTTATTTTTATTTTATTTTTAGTGTTGAATCATCCAAGATGGTGCAGCCCCGAATTTTTCAGCCTGGGTGACCCATGTTCGTGGCTGCACAATGTTATTTAAGGAATGGAACTTACAGTTTAGGAAAAGCTTTCTTTGAAAATCTTACTTGCAAGTCATAAATAAATGTGAACAGTTTGCATGTTGGGGCTGAGACTTCTAGCCTTGGGGATCCTGTAGGTGCCTCTGCAGAATTAGTTCAGATTTTCCTGTTAGAAATAGAATATAATTTTTTGCGGAAATGTCGTATTTGCTTTTGACAGCCGCAGCACAGAATAACTAGAATGACCTGCAGTGTCATGAACTGAAGCGATTGAAAAAGATTGGGTGAGTTGGGTTTATTCTCTTTGGAAAAGAGATGATACTGTGATGACCTCTTTCACGTTTTTAACATTTCAGGCAGATTGATAAAATTGATCCAAGTAAATTCTTAACACTTCAAAGAACATGAAAGCAAGAGGACAGCACAATTTATAGATTGGGGGGATTGGGTGCACGAAAGCACTACGTGAATGCATCTCACACAAAAGGTAATAATAAATCTGTGGTGCAGGAATCGAGATGCCTCAGAGATTGATTCAGCTGCAGCACGCTTGTCTGTAACAGAGGGCAAATGTGCCAATGGCAGTGAGAGAGACAAAACAGCTCTTTTAATGGGCCGTATGTTGCACTCCATTTCTTCGTGTAGTTTATATATGTAGGAACTGATGAAGAATTGCCAAATCAGATCAAACCTGGTCCATCTAGTCCAGTATCCTCCTACTGGCACTGCCTAGTACCAGATGTTTCAGAGAAGATGGCAGAAAACCCAGTGCTGGACTATTAAGAAATAACCTTCCCAAAGGATATGGTTCTTCCTAACCCCATCAAATAGAGGCTGGCTTATAGCCTGAAGCAGAAATGGTTATATCCCTTGGAAAAGAAAAGAAAATACTATCTAATGTAATTGTGCATGTTCTCACTATTCTTATAATGACTCAGCCTTTTAGAATCCTCCTAAGCTCTTGGCTTCAGTGATATCTTGTAGCAATGAGTTCCACAGGATAATTATGCATTGTAAAAACATTTATTTTATCAGCATTACATTTATTGATTTTCAGTTTGTTGATCTTGTGTGCAAGAGAAGGTAAATAGGAATGCCCTATTAACCTTTTCTGTTCCATTCATGATTCTGCATGCCTCCATCAGTAAGTATCTTAGCATAAGTATTTGAGCTCAATGTGTGTAAAATCAGGTTTTATTTCTTATAAAATTGCCTACAGGTTGTGATGTTGATTTTAAGTTATTTTAAAATGGAGTTTGGTAACAATTTGTGGTTATTGGATTTAGGTTGTCAGAGTTATGTGCTTTATTCCTCTTTTAATTGGAAAACAAGGAGGTATTTTAAAAGGTGACTGGTAATTAGTCTTTAGTATGGACATTTACCTGGATCCTACCCATCCTGTTGGAGCCCTGAGGATTCTCTCCATTCCCCACTCCTTCAAGGAAGAAATCTCTTCATGGATCTACACTGGATGTTTCTTCAAAAAGAATAATACAGGCTGCGGATTGTACTCTGGTGAAAGGAGTGAGCCCTGGTGCCCAAGGGCCTGTCTTTCTCCACATAACATGCATGGTAAGGGCAGTTGCAGTACATGCTTCCCCATACCAGCTGGACAACATGCCTCAGTCATGACCCTTTCATTCATTGGATAAGGCAGGCCCCCTCTGCTGGACCCAGGGAATGCCGGAGCCTTGTCTGTAACAGAGGGCAAATGTGCCAATACCAATGAGAGAGATGAGAGGAGGAAGGCACATGCAGCCCAGCCCCACATCCAAGCTGTTGCTGTGATTCTCAGCAAATGGATTATCGGCCTCCTTCTAATTTGTCACTCCAGAAATGGAATTTGATTTACAAGAGGGTTTCTGTCGTGACCTATAAACCCTTCTCTTTGAGGGTTGCCTGTATCTGTTTTAAATGCCTCTAAATGGAGACTCTCTATGGAAAGTCATGTAGATTGATTTTTCCTGTGACAGGGAACATGACCTTTAAAACCCAAAGTATATGCCTGGAGAAATCAGAATTGCCAAAAAAATCATGACAATGTATGAACTGCAGCTTTACCTGCCTTGCAATGATGAGCTTGTCTGCAGGAGTGAAGCAATATTTAAATGTCTCCTATTCCACTACCTGTGCAGTTGCAAGTGTTGCCTGGGGACCCATCCCACAGACCCCATAATAAGGGTACTGTCTTTGACTTGACACATGAAATGCTTCACCTCGTGAGAGGCTCGCAGGGGAGTCAGAAGTCAGATCCTTCCAGTGTGAGAAACAAAATGGCAATAAATTGCCTTGTGCACGGGAATCTCGCTGTAGGCTTATTTAGCCTTTTATTTTTATTTTACATAGAAAAGAATTGGCATGTAATTGGCCTCCTGACTCCATCACATCATATTGTGTCTTAAAGGGCAGCTCACATGGGCATCTCTTTTAATGTAAAGGGCTTCCATCCAAAACCTCATCACAGGCCTGACAAGATACTGCTAAGAAATACAGACATGTTAAAATTCCTCATGGGAAAGCTGATTTGGGGAAAGGAGCCAGCAAATCCGGATCAGCCCATTCACATGGTAAGCACTGATACAACTCCAGCATGTGCATGCATATGGTAACTAGTCTCTGCTGGAATCTGCCCATGTGTCAGATGGCGCTGTTGAAGGGAAGAGATCTTACACTTCTCAGTGCTTGGATTCTGCTATAACTGCTCTTTGGGAGAAGAGGGAGACACCTGTAAAGGAGCAACAGTGCTTCCAAAGGGCTCAGATTTTCTTTCTATCTAAGCTTTGAAGAGTTTTCATTTCCAGAGAGCAGTTATTCTTCACATAGTGAATTACATTAATATGCAAGAAGAAAATGTTACCATTCCTTTAGTAATTAAATTTTGTTTGGTATTATGTTTTGTTTATTTCTCCACAGATAGGTAAATGCCCTTAGATAGAAGCATGACTGATCAATCGCCTCATATGTTTTAGTGAGAGACATTTACAAACCTTTTTGGAGACAAATGTTTTGTTGCCAGTAATAAAGTGCAGAGAGCTTCCAGGATTGCATTCATCTTGGTCTAACTCCAAAACTTGGTGTGCTTATGTGTATGCATATAGGCCCATTATTTGCCGAGTGAATTTAGCTCTCATATCTGCCATATAGCGTCTGCAAATCTGGCTTTTTTAAGGTGGGTGAATAAAGTTTTCAGGCTGAGAAGCGATGGGAAGAACAGATGCTAAAATGATGGTTTTACTTACTTTTCAAACCTAATTTTAAAATGCCAGTGTGAATTGGTTTTCAAAGGTCGTTCTATTGTTTTGGACCCATTGTAGCTACTTGTCGGGACATGCCCCTGAGGTGGGCAGTTAGAATGCAAGATTGCACTGGAAGTGCTGAGGTTTAGAAGCACACAACTGATTTTGCCCTTTGTCCTTTGGTTTATTCTTTTTAGTGGTTGATCAAACCCTAATATGGTTATTGTTTGTTGCATTTTAAGCACATATTGTGAAACCACAGTTCAACATGATGAACACCTGGGGTTCCAGAGAGTAGCAGGAAAGAATATTTCCAAGGAATAGCTTTTCTTCATGCTTCTGCATAACTGTCTTCTATTTCTATGTCAGATAGATTTGCACATGGCTAATTTAAAACCCTAAAAGAAGGATCCTCTTGTGTAATATTGAATTTTTTTTTCAAAAGAGAATAAATAATTAGGCCAAGATGATGATTTTTGTAATTCTCTAAAGGTCATAAATATGCTGCCCATTATACAGACCTTGCCAATTCTCTGTGTATAGAGAGGCTGTCCAAGAGATGGAAAAGTTTGGCTGCAAATGTGGGGAGAAGGGGAATTCCAGGATAAAAGGTGCTGTGCTCTGATCCTCTTGTTTAAAAAATTGGCTAATTTACAATGAGGAGCAAGTCCTGACAAGAAGTGTGAAACCCCCTGATCAGATAATAAAGAGCATTTAATTCTCTCAATGCAGAAAGCCATCTTCTGCCTGGTATCTGTGTTGATGGTTGCATGATACAACTGGGAAACTTGCAGTAGTTACTATAAGGAACTTTCCCAATATTAAAAAAAACCCTGCTCTGGTTAGTTACAATGCAATGATCACATTTAATTTAGATTTTAAATATATTGTATTCCCTTTGTACACGTTGCAATTGGATCCTGGGACAGAATAAAGCCCCATGTAGCATTCAGAGTGCCTGCCATATACACAGACGCTCCATGTTTCAGTGTGTTAGTCTTAACAGAAATTTAATGCTAACTATAATCATGTGTATGTATCAGTTTTGGATATATATGTGTATTATAGTACTCTCTCTTAGACATGTTTATATTGAAGGCTGGGTTCTATTTTAATAATGGTCAAAAATAGGTTAGAGAGTGAAGATGGTGACCTAGCGCGGCATGTGAGGATCAAAGAGAGCAGACGGGCTAGGCTTTGGAGACCGTAAAGGAGAAACTTGAATTCTGTGTCTTTTTTATTTGGCGAGCTGTGAATTTGCAAGGTGTTGTGCATCTTGTGGAAATGCAGGCAGGACTGAGATGTGGCAAGTAAAAATGACATTTTATTAAGGAATAAAGTACATTAAAAATAAAGCAAACAAAGGGATTGAAAGTGAATGGAGGCGAGTTTGTGATACATTGACAAGACCACTCCAATGCAGTAGGTTCTCTTCATAGCTAATGTGGACTTCAGATCTAAATAGGTTTGTAGTTCTGCTGTGAATTTGTGCTAAGCAGAAACATGAGCTTCCAGTGATATTTATCTCTATCTTTTCAATTTTTGATGAAATACAATAAAATGTTTTAAATGCCCTTGCTCACTTCTGCCTCAAAAATGAATGAAGCTCTAACACAACGTCCATTAGTATGACTTTGTAATTTTCTAAAATTAATTTTTAATGATTAATTTGTCATGTTTTCAGATGTTACATAAAACATCTATTGTTTAAAACAATTTATTTCTCAACAATGTTGTCATGAAGGAGAATCAGAATTTCAGGGTCTTCTGGTCAAACATGTTCATGGTTCTGCTGTTTCACTTTCACAAAATATTTTAAGCAGATGAATAATTGACTGTCACAATTAAATCAAAATTGTTATGAAAGTATTCCTTCTAAATGCCAGACACAAATGTAGGCTTCAGAACCACATCTTTGAGTGACAACCTCTTTGTAGGGTAAATAAGCCAGCTATAGTGAAAACAGAAGGGAAGATGCTTCCTCACCCTCTACTGGTTTTTGTTAAGTGATTTTTAACTGAAGTTACACAAAAAATACCTGTACATCATAAACCCCTTTGTGCTTTTCAGCAAAGATTCAGTCTCCTGCATGCAATCAGCACGCACTGTTGTTATTTACTGTTTAAGAAGGGGCAAAAGAGTAGGAATGGGAAGAATCAGGAGAATTACTTGCTGTGCACTTTGACTTGGTAGGGAATTATTTTGAAGTGAATGTATTAACTGAGAGGGATGGACTGTGGAAAGTGAGCAGGTATGGGGGTCAGGGATGGAGTGGGGCACGAGGCTAACAGAAAGGGGAATTTTTGTAGAGAATAAGGAGGGAGACGGAGGCTCCATGGAGCATGTGCCAGGCAATAGACCAGTGTGGAGAAAGCAGAGCTAATGGCTGTGTGATGCAGATATCTTGAGGCCCAGCTACCCGTTGAACTGAATTTCTGTGCATGAAAGAAAATCCTCCTGGCCCCAAATCAGCGACCCCTGTCTGATACCTTCGAACCCTTCCCAGAAGCGCAGATCCCCTCCCAGAATGAGGGTGAGGAAGGAAGTCAGTCTGTACCTTTTGCAGAGGAATATTAACTCCTGATTTAGATTTAGTTTTGACATGTCTATCTCAACCATGATGTTACTCTTGGCATAAAAGCTTCATCGGAGAGGCAGCATTATGAATTCATAGTCTTAGTCTCTCTTCTGTGCTCCCCTTCTTGGGAGCATTTCTATGCCAACATTGAAGGTGTTGCTTGAATGTCATTTCTGTGCTATGTCTGCCAGTTGGGTTTGAAGCCAGGATCTTCAACCTCACAGCAAAGAGTGTAGAGAATTACTCTTGTTAGCTTTAGCTGGTAAGAGTAGTAAACAGTTATTCTCAAATAAACTGGGCAATAGTGGGAGCATACACACTTTGACAGTGTGTTTTCAAAAAAGAGGGAGACTGTACGTACAGTATGGACATAAGGCATATTTCTGTAATCACTTTTCACTCCGTTGATTCTGGTGATGGTAATCCATGAGATGGGCATAATCCACATACAGAAAATAGTACATCAATGAACTAACCCAACTCAGTGTCCAGGTGCTGTGACTTGTCATCTCCATAACATAAATACATAAACATTAGAGGAACCTGTGTTGATTTGTAACATCAAGACACAACATCATTATTAATAACAAATGTTGTATTCTAAATATGCAAAATATTACTGCATTAACCTAAATAACACAATACATTCCAAAGCTTAGCATAAATCTGCAAACCGCTAATGGAAGGCTGTGTAGTTTGTTCCTCTTTGGAGCAGTCTGGAGACATGCATAATGCAGTAGTGCAGCCACTAAAAGAAGCTCACACACAATCCTTTACATTTCTTTTTATGTCCCTGAGAAACTGATCTTTGAAGTGCTCCCTGATGGTCTCTTGATTGACCCTTGCAGCATCCTGAGGGAGCAGTCCTGTTCCCTCCTTCCATCCACTGCAGACTACAGGGCGTGGAATAAGGACTTTTATGCTATTTCCCTAAATTTATTTATTTTCATTATTTGGTGAGATGTCTTAGGCTTTGCCCAGTTATGAATCCTCTCTGAGGGACTGGGACCCTGTTGTGCTGTTGTGTGCTCTGCTCTTTTTACACAAAGGCCAAACAGACTTGCGAAGAAACAGTCATCCTTCGATCAGTGCAAACAGTCCTTGGAGCAGCACAGTGCAGACAGTCCTTGGAGCAGCACAGTCACTCTCCCATCCAAGCTAAGGCAGAGCAGGAATGTTACACCAGCACTCAGAAGTGGAGTCAAAGAAGCTGTAGAGGCAAATAGCACTTTCTTCATACTGAAGGAAATCTGTTTATGCCAAGCATTTCTTGGTCTTCCTTGCTAAATAAAAAGAAAGGGGATGAACTTTCCAGGTATGTCCCTTGATTGGACACTGTCTTAACTTTTATTGTATTTGCACTATCCCCAGATAGTGCACTTTTAAAAATTGTTTCTTATTACAGCCAGTTTCAGACTGCTTCCATTGCCCCTGTGCCAGGAATGAGTGGTGGGACTGTCATTCAGTCTGTGCACAGCCATCAGGGTCCTTGCAGTTGGCCTTCAGTGTTCTGCTGTAACCTCCACTTGTTGTGCTTCTTTTGTGTGTGGCATGTTACAAACTAAAGCAAATTCCTTTCATTCTTGGTCTATGACAATGTGGCTCTTTCCTACACTTGTATGATATTCTGCTGTGCGTGCCCGAGGCCTCCAGTGCCAGGGCAATAGTGGGAGGTGAAGCATTGTCTGTAAAGTCATTGGTATGAGTTTGTTTTTGTTGGGAAAGAGGTGACTTTGAGGGGAGCTGACAGAAATTTCAAAATTAAGAAATGGGATGAAGAGAAATTTGACACACTAGAGGAAGGAGTTTGGAAACAAAAGACATAATTGAAAATTGAAAAGCTAGGAGCCAATGGGGAATCTGGGCAGAATGCCTGAATGGGAAGGGGCATAAACCACCTTTCTGTGTCTTGGTTTTCCAGAGCGCGCTTCACAGGATGAGTGCTTATGGAGTCAGTTAACACACAAGGTGTGTTAGAAGCACAAGTATGTGAGTTCCAAAGACTTCAGCCTTCATGTTTGAGAATGGAGAGATGTCTTGGTCTGGTTGAAATGCAGGAAGGAATCTATAATAAGTTTTAAAGACTGACCTATTAATGAGCTTGTAATTGAAAGATTTTTCCCTGACCTAACACTATGTATGTTCTAACTGTTTCTCAAACGAAGATGGGAAAGTTGGTTCAGATGCTCTTTCAGTCATGGGTGCAGTGTAAGGAGGCACTTGGAGAGTGGGAGTGATCTTGTTTGCATCAGCCCTAAAACTGAAGGGAGAGACCACCATATTGCTCTATTGAAGAATAATGCACATTCTTGGAGATGGATTGACGTGAGCTCACTTGGATTACGCCTTCTTGGGATCTACCTGATTTCCACAACATGCTTTTCAGACAATTATCTTTATTTCATATGTAATTCTTTTTCTCATTCACACATCTGGGCTCTCTGCTTGTGTGTAGCCACTTCACTTTTCCCTTTTTTCCTAGCACCTCTGCTAGCTCCATTACTGGGTGTCTTTGAGAGACACCTTTTGCTGAATGGCAACTTATTGTAACTTAACTTGCAGTGCTGGAGATTGTTCTTGGAACAGAGTTTTACACACACACAGGCATTTGTTTTTGATAAAATGCCCTGTGATTTCTTTTGTTTTAAAGTCCATTCTGAATATTTCTATTTTAAGAATAGCTGAGAGTACTTTAACTTCTCACATCTCTCTTGAGTCAGCTGGTTATTTAGTCACCACACTCCTGTAACACTTATCATTTTAGAGACTGCGAAAAGGTTAAAAAAAAGAGAGGGAGGGAAGACATTGAAAGTAATTAATAGAACTAGTGAAAGTGTCTCCTGGAGAAGAAGAGCACATAATGTGGGTTTTTTTCTTTCCTCCTCACTCTTTGTGAGTAATTATATGTAGGTGTCTTGGGGTAGGAATATTTATAGATACTCCACATTTTTGGAGTGTTGAAATTTTCCCTTTGTATCACTCTAGTTATAAAAGGTAATGAAAGTACAGTGTGTGCCATGCAGCTCGATTGCATTTACTTTGTAGCAACTTTAATTAGAAATAAAAATGGGTTTTTAAAGAAATTTTAATATCACTCAGATTTGTAAATAGAGCAATTATAGTACTTTTACTTTAGGGTGTCTCAAAAGCTACTTGGTCATGTTACTCCTTCTTTCTTAGCTTTCTAGCTACGTGGTGGGCATGAGGATGGCCCTCATTATTATAAGGTATTCAAGAGCAAACTATAAAGAAATTATAATTGGGCTTGTGGCCTTTTTTGCTGTTTTGACTTCAGGTCTGAAATTTTTTAAAAAATGCCTTTCTACGTCATTTTACATTAATTCTCTAGCAAAACCATGCAGATTGTTTGAAGGGCCAGGGTTTGACATTTTTACAGAAAGCATTTTTCGTGTGTGTGTGTGTGTGTGTGTGTGTGTGTGTGTGTTACGCAATGGAGTTCAATAAGTGTTTTAACAAGGCCTTGTCTATATTTGTGGCGCGGAGGGAAGCATTGCCTTTACTACTGACTGAGCACTAGTTATAAGGACTGCAGTTATGTTGGTGATATAAGTACTGCAGAGCACTGATATGGAACTTAGCAGAGAGCAATTGCTGTTTGCACTCATCCCTCAGTCCCTGTAGTAATCAACAGTTTAGAGTAAGAGGGAAGTTTTAAAAATTAATTTTTTCACCGGAAAGTAGAAAGGAAACAGTTGCAGCTTTCAAAGGAAAAATGCCCTCTATGTGTCCTATTTGCCCCAAGACGTTGTGCATGTATGCACACACATGGAGCCGGAGAAGATCCATCCTCTTGGAAATATACCTTTGATGAGCTGGAAATATTTTATGTATTCCATGTAATTTTTGTAAATTCCATATTATGATGAGGAAAGGAGCTGCTTTAGGATTGGGGGCGGGGGAGGGAGAAGTTATAGTGGGTGCCACTAAAATCATCATTAATTGATCACAGTTACCATTGATCTTTTCTAGTCTAAAGACAACAGCACCTGTGATAATCTCCTATATTACTTTGTGGTAACTGATGGCAAATACCGCCTGTATCTACAATAAATATTTTTAAACCACTTGTCACCACAGTATCTGACCTCCTAATGGCAACAACAATCACTTTATGTGCCTTAGCTTTCTTTCGTTCCAGTCTTCCCCCCCAAAATCAGCTTGTTTGGAAGTCTAAGGCCAGTGTGTCAGTGTCTGGTGTTCTCAGAGTGGAACACATCCCCAATTAGTCAGATGGCCCTTAATTACTGGCAGTTGTTACATATTGTATTAATAAGGCCCTGAGGTGGGCTTTGCATAGTCTAGAATCTTTGAAAGAGTCCTGTAGAAATATTTGCAAATGTCTCTTTCCAGAGCAGAAAGTATTTTATTGCTATATCCTGTATGTTCCTCTTTCGTGGTGTGTTTTTGTTTTCTGAGAACTGTAGGACAGCAAAGAAAAGTGAATTTCTCCTATCTTCCAGAAAAGGATGTCCTTGCAATCACATTGTCCTGAGGTCTGCCCCAGGAGAGAAGCAGTTTATAATACAACTTCTGGTGCCTTAGAGGGAAGCTTCATTTTACAGAAAGCCTTTTCACTTACAAATAATCTTTAAAAGCCCAAAGATCAAACATTGCTGTCTGCCTCTGTCTGAAACACAGTTTTGGGTTCAGATACACAAGCTTATTTGTTGTTTCATTTAAGAATTACTTGATATCTTTTCTTTTAAAATTCCTAGCATAATAATGAAATGACTTTAAAGGCTGCTCTGACACTAACAAATGGACACAAAGTCATGTTAAAAAAATCTGCTCATATAACTATATTCCCTAGACTAGTAAGGGCTACAGGCATTGCAGAGGAGAACACCTGTGTTAGGGAATATAAGAACTGCCATATGAGATCAGACCATCTAGTTCAATATTCCATTTCTGACAGTGGCCAACACCAGATGTTTCACAGGGAGGTGCAGGAATTCCTGTAATGGATAATTTTGGAATAATCTGCCAATGGTGGATTGTTTCTTCCTAACTCCAGTCCTGTCAGTTAGTGGTTGGTTTAAGTGCTGAAACAGGAAGGCTTATAAGCTTTCTAAATGTGGTTTTCCCCTCTGTTATAATTATGCATGTTCTCCTTATCCACGTAAATGTCTGATCCTTTTATGAATCCCGCTAAGATCATAGACTCAAATATGTTAAGGCCAGAAGGGACCATCATGATCTTCTAGTCTGACCACCTGCACATCGCAGGCTGTAGAACTTCACCCACCCACTACTGTAATAGACCCATAACTTCTGGCTAAATGACTAACTCCTTGTATCTTAAATTAAAGACTCCAAGCTACAGAGCTCTTGGTCGGCTTAATAATATCTTGTGGTAGTGAGTTCCATTGATTATGTCCGATGTAACATCATTCTTGGTCTCTTTGCTACTAAAAGTTTTGAATTTCAGGGGGGGGAAACTCTCCAAGCTTCAGAGACCTCCATGTTTATTTTTCCACCTTGAAGCAAAAGCTTGAAAAGAGGCAGGTGTTCTATCCAAATAAAAACCTGCAACATGAGAAATAACACCCAGTGGTTGTTTCCCAAAGTCTTCAAGGCATTCTGCTCCATTTCCCATTTTATATATTTGGTAAATGCATTCGAAGGCTGCTAAATGTTGTCTAAAGCTACAGGCTGACTGGAGTGTTTATTAATATACATTATTTTGGATTACATGAATGTTGCTTGAGGCTCTAAGAAACAGAAATAATTTACATTAAAAGTGTGAGTGTGTGAGAGAGAGAGAGAGAAAGCTTTCATTCTCTATCAGCCTCGTCTGTAAAGCTCTTTCCAATAGCTTCCTGCTGGGGATTAGGCTCTTTCCCCCCTGCCATGTAAGATCCAAGTAGCCATGTTTATCCCTCTCCCCTGCAGTTCTTGCAACCTGCACAGTGCTGGGCTGTCACTCCCCCTTACGTAAAACTGGAACAGAATGCAGTGTTTTCCTGTGCAGGTTAGAGCAGTTCAGTGCTGCACTCAGATATTGTGTGGAAAATAGGATGCGTTCACCTTACTGATGCATAGTATCTCCCCATTACAAAACTGAGTTCATGGTGTATTGCACTGATGAGTTTCCTCATTTCATTCTTTTAAATTCCTCTCTATTCTTTATCTTGTCTAGATTCATAGAATTACGAGCTGGTATAAAATATGCAGTCCCATTCCCTGCTGACCAGGCCTGGATTATGGCAATCCTTACAATAGATCTTCTGGAGTTTTGTTTAGTCCAGTCTTAAATGACCCCATAATCCTTGCTCATGTGTTTGTTTGGCACAGAGCAGTGGTTAGAAGTCAGAAAAGCAATGCCCTCCTTTTTCATTAAATGAAACTGAAATTCTTTTGCCTTCAACATAAAATTCCTAAGCAGTGATTAAACAGAATATTAAAGGCAGATAAATGAGGAATTTAAATTAATTAAGATTTACTTAATTTTTCTACTTTCAGGTTCCTTTGCAGTTGAATACATTATCTTGTGCTGTGGCATCTGCTCTTGCTGATTCATTCAAACAAGCTCTAATCTTTAGAAAGTAAGACATTGACAGCGATAGCTGACAACAGACAAGGGCAATTACAGCCTGAACCAGGACTTGCAGGTGTGTGAAATGGGGAAGGATGGTTTGCTGTGCATGAATTTAGGCCCCTCCCTTTAGGATCAAGTGTGTTGAAGATGAAGAGGATGCACTGATTCTCCAAGGAGACACTATGGAAATATTCTGACAGCTGATCAGCTGAGTGACATTGTTGTTAGCCTTAGAGCAGGAGATGGCTTTCCCAGCCAAGTGTCCGGACTGTAAATACTAATAGGCTAGGCTCTGGGATTGGTGAAGAGTAAGTCAGATGGAAGTGGGCAGCAGTAGGATATGTGGGCCAGCTAGCAAAAGGCAAGAGTGCATGGTTAAGGAAAGGCTCCTGAAGTTGTATTCCAGGGGCTGCAATGTCCAGTCCTCATGCATTTGTGGAGTCCTGGCTGAGGGTGGCTGGGTTGCATGCTGGGGACTTCTCTTTGGTGCTGACACTCTTGCACATTGCTGTAGGAGTCCCTGCAGCTGGTACACTCCCTAGCTACTGGATAATTGCCAAAAGGTCTGCATCATGGCTTTGTACCTATCCTGGCTTTGCTTGACTCTAAGGCTCCTGTGCAGGAGGGGAGAGGGTGGCGTAGGCAGGAGGCCTCCACAGAGCAAAGCTGCCCCTGCATAGGACCAGACTACTGCTTTTGTTCTGTGTAGCTGGAACAGCCACTAGCTCCACTGGATCAAGGCTACAGAGGAGGGGGCAGAATTTTGGGCTTTGGCCACTTCTTTGTTTGCAAGCGCCCCAGCACCTCGCTGCATTATGGTTCCCACATGTGATCACTATTGCAAATGGCCAGGACAATGCCTCTCCAAGATAGCCTTCACTACCCACTGCTTCACCTGGGTGGCGACTCCTTGAGTATCAGCACCAGCATCCATATCAGACTCAAACTCTTCATCCTCTCTTAGCTTCACTCCTGCCTGGACATTGCACCCTATTTTCCTGCTTCTGACCCATTAGCCATCACATCTTCTTGTTTCGCAGTTCCCTGGTCTCTCCTAGCATACGCAACACTGCACAGTCCTTTATTCTGCTTTCTGTACCTGGCAGACCTTCTAAAGCCTGTGCTTACTCTCTCCTTTACAGTTTGGCATAGCCTTTCATTGCTGACCTCCGCCTCACCATGCCTGTCTGTGCCTGGCCTTGTACCCTCAAACATTAAAGACTCAGTGCTAGCTAATGACTAGAACTTGGGTTAGGATGTGACTTCACTGCAGAGTCAATTCGGGTTATCGGTGCCCAGGTGTGAGCAGCTGCACTGCAAGGCCAGACCCAGGTTTTTGGATCCACACTGCATTGCGCTCCCCCTTGTGTTTCTCTAAGATGTCTGGGGTCATAGCCCATGGCAATGGAGGACTATAGTCTCTTAAGTGGTTTAGCCTGGGTTCTCATTGCAAAATGCGTGGGTTACCAGCCTGAGTGTAAACACCACTCGGGCTTCAGGCTACCCCCCAGCATGGGCAAGGCATAGCCCAAGTTGCAAGTACAACCAAACTCAGCCAGAGAGCTTTGTGTGTGGACAGGAGCTGAGAGAGGGGCATCCAGGTAAGAGCCTCAGTTCACAAGGCCTTACCTAGGGTTCCATATAAGTTTCAGGGTGGTTCAGCCCTCCTACTTGCACACTTTGAGGTTCAGAACCCCTAAGCTTCTCATGGCTCCATCTCTACTTCTGAGTTCAGCAGGAGCAGAGCAACTCTTGGTAACTGGGGCTGAGGATTAAAGTGGGGCAGCAAAAGAGAAGAGGGGTGAGAGGGAGGGGAGGAAGTCCGACACAGGAAAGAAAAAATCGGCTTCACATCACGCAGCCTCCACTGTGCTTCCCTCATTGTACTGCAGGGAACTATGTGACAGGGAAAAGGTTCTTTGCAGAAATTAAAATAAGCCATATGTGCATTATGTCTTTGTAATCCTGGTCAGTGTTCTATCTCTTGTTTCTGCAGCCTCATGTTCTAACTAGTGGGGTACATGTTGCATACATCACATTCCTTCTCTGAGCTGAGCCAAAATAATTGTTCACCCTGCCCAAGGGAGAGACAAACAGAAACAGCCTCAATGTTTAGGGCTGAAATATCTCTAAATAGAGAAGGAAAGCCAGATCTCATGTTGTCCTAAGTGAAGAGGCCAACAGAGGTTTTTAGCGTGGAATGTGTTTCTGCCCTGCTTGTAGCTATATATTAGAACTTTGTTCCTTTCTACTGCAAAGCTTCATTTACCGATCCCTCAAATTGCCTGGAGTAGTGAAGGACTTTCAGTTGGACAACGTACATTAACTTTGATCTGCCTGGCCTCCAACCTAGAGTTCCAGCACCTTCTGTCTCTTTGTTTTACTTAGACAGAACCATTCAAATCTATATTGGGGCTTTAAGTGAGTCTCTAGCAGCTCCCAAGAAAGAAATCCATTTGATATGTGTGCGGTTATGCTGAGAAATCTCGTGGAAGAGCAAACCCTGGGTAAACATCCTCATTGTGCTGCCTGCTGAAATAGAACAGCTTTTAGAATTTCAAACCATAATTTGTATTCAAATGAAGGTCATTTGAAAGGTGTAACATAGTAAACAGCCATTATTTCATTTTGATAGTGGTACTAAAATTATAGTGTTGGTTGAATTATTTTAGTATAGGACCATTACCATCTCCCTAAAACACTTATAGGAATTTTTATCAGTGCTGCAGTCCTGAAATTAGAGGAAAATTAAAAATCACAAGGCTGTGATAGTGGTGTAATTTTTTGAGAGCATGTCTTGATTTTTTTTTTTCCTTTTGCATTCACTTCTATGCCAAAACAGAAATTTGTGTTCTTTGTCTGAGGTTGCTGTTGACAGATTGCTGCTGCTGCTGCTGTTGCTCATGCATTTTCTACCATGATACGTTTCTGTTTTGAGTGCAAATTGTTTTAGGATAGTGTTGTCATCCTTACAGCAGATGCTGTATGGTGTGTAATGCTGAGCTACTATTAACAGCATGTGCATTGTGCTCTGTTACGTTTGTCCAAGTGCAACACATTTATTCTCATCCGTGCCTCAAAAGTTATTGGTCTGCTCTACTTTACCTGATGCTTTTTCCAATATGAAAAGCAAGGAGAGTGCTGCAGGGCAGGTATAAATTGGGGTGAAAAGCAAAGGGGAGTTTCCGTCAATCTGCAAGCTCAGTCTTAGCTGGCGAGCAGAGTTCAAGGTTAGCTATGGAGGATTTGAAGTATACTGTGTATTACATTTCAGATCACTATCTCATAACAGCTTTCTCTTTTTCTTTCTCGTCTTTCTTAAGGTGCCAGAGCATTGCTAACTTTGAGGATTGGCTTTTTCTCTGATGTTATATTACCTTGGGCGGAGGGAGGCTGTGAGCTTGTCTCGTCTAAGCAGAGTTAGCCTAGTTAAAGTGTGGATGGGAAACCTACAATAAAAAAGCAGATATTGCAGGAAGTTGTGTTGGTGATTCTTTCTCCTAAATCTGGACTAAGTAGAGCTGTGTAGGACCAGGACTTCATTTCACAGACAGTTCCATGATTTCAAAATTTGTTTTTGTTCTGAATTGGAATGAAAACAAAGATTTTCAAAATTCTCCACAAAACAATTACAAAATGATTTGGGGTCATTTAACTTTGATTTAAGAATATTTAGCCTTTTAAAAAATTGTTACAATATAAAATAAATTTCTAAATGAAAAATCAAATCTATTCTCCAAACGTGCAACACTATCAGAATGTTTTCTTTTGCAATTTTCATCAGAATTGACACATTCCCACAGAAGGTTTGTTCTGATTAAATTGCATTTTTCTAGTGGAAAAAGCCCTGTCAGAACATTTTTGGCTAGCATTAGCCTTGAGCAGTTGTCCTGTCACGTTGCTAGCTGGTACTGTGCTACAAGAGGTACTAACGTTCTTGTAAGAAAACCTAAGGCCTTAAGCACTAACAATCCCCTGGTACTGTACAAAAGAGCCATGGGTGAGCCAAGAGAACATGCAGACTCTGCAAGGCTGTGCATCCATCCTTAATGTTGGCAATTTCTGATGGCAAGCATATGAATGTGTAACTTTAACACTGGTGGAGAGGAGAAGCTGGAAGGCCTAGAGTCTCTCGTCTGTCCAGGGGCCCTCAGTGATTATTTGGAGTGGGAAGTTAAGCTTCAAATAGGGGGGATGCGTGGAGGAAAAGCCCCAGATTTATTTACTGGGATATGTGTGTTTGGTGGGATCTGTCAAACCTGACTGTCGTTTGGGGCAGAATTGATTATCGGGTATGAGTGGGGGCGGGCAGAGTTTGTTTGTTGGTGGGAGAATGAACAATATAAAATTAACATGGCACACATTAAATGGATTAAATACAGGCTAACTGACAGGTCTCAAAATGTGAATGTATATGGGGAATCATCGCTGAGTGGGTCTGTTTCCAGTGGGCTTGCTCAGGGATTGGTTCTTGGCCCTATGCTATTTAACATCTTTATCAACAACCTGGAGAAAAATATAAAAATAATTTCTGATAAAGTTTGCAGATGACACAAACATTGAGGGAGTGATAAATAATGAAGAGGACAAATCACCAATTCCGAGCAATCTAGTAAACTGGGCATAAACAAACTATGTGTTTTAATAGGCTAAATGTAAATCTATACATGTGGGAACAAAGAATAGAGGCCATACTCAAAGGACGGGGGGACTCTATCCTGGGAAATGGTGACTAAAAGACATTTGGGGGTTGTGGTAAAGAATGAACTGAACATAAGTGCCTGAGCTCCCAGTGTGACGCTGGGGCCAAAAGAGCTAATGTAATCCTGGGATGCAAAAACATCTTGAGTACATCTTGAGTAGGTGTAGAGAGGATATTTTATATCTTTTTTTGGCACCTGGGCGACAGTTGCTGGAATACTGTGTCCCATTCTGGTGGCCACAATTTAAGAATGATGTTGATAAATTGAAGAAGGTTCAGAGAAGAGCCAGGAGAATGAATAAAGGAATAGAAAACAAGCATTATGGTGATAGGCTCAAGGAGTTCAGTCTATGTAGCTTAACAAAGAGAAGCTTTAGGGATGACTTGATTATAATTTATAAGCCACCTCCATAGGGAACAAATGATTGATAATGGGCTCTTCAGTCTAGCAGAGAATCCAATGTCTTTAAGTTAAAGTTAGACAAAGTCAGACTAGAAATAAAGTGTACATTTTTAAACAATGAGAGTAATTAAGAACTGGAACAACTTACCAAGGGTAGTGGTGGATTCTTCATCACTCATAATTTTTAAGCCAAATTTGGATGATGTTCTAAAAGATCTGTTCTAGGAATTATTTTGGGGAACTTCTATGGCCTATGCTATAGAGGAAGTTGGACTAGATGATCACTGTGGTCTCTCTGGTCTTAAAATTTGAGTCTGTGGGAATGTATACATTTAAACAGGTGTGGCTGCATGGGTATGTTTCATCTGAGCTGACAGGCTTGGAGCTTGGGTGAGGGCAAGAAGAGTTTGACACAGAGGTCTCCTGCTGAGACACACTGGATATGACTACTCTCCGATTAAACACGCGCTGCTGGCCCATGTCGGCTGACTCAGGCTTGCGTAGCTTGGGCTGTGGGTCATCCAGGCTTGGGCTGGAGCTGTGGCTCGGAGACCCTCACCCCTTGGAGGGCCCCAGAGCCTGGGCTCCAGCCCGAGCCCGGACAGCTACATGGAAGTTTTATAGTCCCTGAGCCCTGTGAGCCTGAATCAGTTGATGTGGGCCAGCCGCGGGTGTTTGTTTGCAGTGTAGACATACCCAATGTGAGTTTTTCTTGGCCTCAGTCACATGCATTGGCTCAGGAGTCTGAAGGCTAATAACCTCATTACATGAGAAGGGTCAGTACTCAAATCTCTTTATTGTACATCCCCCATCTGTCTATTTCAATCAATATATCCCTATAAATACAAGGGGTGCATCAAGTGACTCAATGGAGATGGAACTGATCTCATTAGAAATAACTTTGTCTTCTATTTTAATAATTATTTAATCTTGTGGGTGTGTGTGGGGGAGGATGTGGATGTGTCCTGTTAAATGTAAATAGAGCTAGAACTTTATTATTAGGTCTAATAATTATGCAAACCAACTTTCAGGTAGCAAATGATTGGTCCTGAATGTTTAGTGGATAGAAGGGCTTTAAAATCACCTTCATGAAGTCTTAAGAAAATCACTGTTTCCCATGTAAGAGCTGAATAATAGGGTTTAATTTCTATGGCACATTAGTTAGCATCAATAATTTGGATGTCCAGCATCCTAACATACAGTAAAGCTTCATATTGCTAAATAATCTGAAGAAGAAACAGGTTTCCCATGAAACATCTGCCAAGACTAGATTTTCCTATTTAAAACCAGAGCCAGTTACTCAATATCAGCCTAGGTGTCCTGTCTGTAAATAGAAAGTGTGCAGGAACATTTTCAGTTCATTAATATTAACCCTAAAATATTTAAGTTATCCATAACTGTTTAATAGAAATTCTGCTGTTCCTTTCAGGGAAAAGTAAATGTTGATAATGGATGAGAGAAGATGATTGTTTCAAGCAGCATCTGAAAGTTAAGAGATACTGGCAGTGTCTGAAACATAGTTACAACTGCCTCTTCTGTGTTATCTGTGCAGCTCCTTCCCCACAAAAAATAAATCTAAATTGTTTCAAAATAGGATCCACATTAAGCTAGTTGCTGAACAAAACATGCCTCTGTGGAGGGGAAGGGAACTGCTTTATGCAGCTTCTAATGTAAACCTAATTTAGATTCTCAATAAAAGAAGGTGCCATTATATCACCTTACTTCAGTGCTTTTTGTCATTCTATTATATTTAAGAAATACTTTCATAGGGGAGTAGATATACACTTACAATCTTTCTGCATTTATTTTCTTTTAGGAATACATATAATAAAACTCCAAGTTAATAGAATGAAAATAATTTCTACAATAACAGTTCCAGCAAATCTTAGAATTGCCAGGGTGAAGGTGGCTAGACAGAGTAAGGCAATTATGTCTATTATTAGTAGCACATTGGAAGGATTGATGTACAATGGGCTGTGCGTAAGCAGAAGCCTTCAGACGTGAACTAAATTTTAATAGTGAAATTCTCATAGATTATAGCTCCCTTCATTAACATTTTCACACATCGCTGACTAACAAATGAGGAAAAGGGCCTTCTGTACCAGTGGATTTATAATGCTCTGAATGCTCTCTGTACCTCTGTGTGTGTGGTGAAGCTTAATCTTCCCCTAACCTATGACTGATAACAGATTAACTCTTTCTGCACCAAATGTTTTTTCATTCAGAACAGGGAATATGTTTAGGAAAGAGCTATTTCTTTTTTAAAGACATTAAGCGCAAAGTAATAAAATGTGCTTTGTGCATGACATTAGCTTCTCCTGGCAGAAGTCTCTCTTGGATTTACGTAATTGATATTTGCCAACTGATGTTAGTGACTCAAAGAGACAAAGACTGATCACTGAAGAATTATTTGTGGCTTCAGTGTTAAAAACCAAGAATTGCTGGTAGCCAAAGTGGAAGTTTTCTCTCTGATACTGTATTTGGCAGAGATTTGGATTTAGACTCTGATTGGCATAGGCTGGTCTTGGGGATATGGTTATTTCCAAAGATTTATTATGTCAAAGCTGACATAACTTGCTGGAGATGTTTAAAGAAAACCTTGCTAATAAAGCACATTTGTTATCAGAGATGGGGATTTTGCTATAGCTTTAAGCCAAAAATTTCAAACCTGAGAGCCTAAAGTTTGGCATCTAAAACCATACCGAGGAACCCAAATAAGTGGCTGGTTTTCAGAGGTACTCTTGACTGCACTGGGGACTGTGGAAGATCATCAGCTCTGTCCCCTTGTTTAGATGCCTATGGATTGAGGTGTCAGACCCTTAGGCTCCAAAGTTAGAAAGTTTTGGCTCTTGAATGGAATTCCAGTGGAATATGATGAAATATACAAAAGGGCCTGCTGGCTTGGGAATGGAGGTAGTGAGACTAGTGTCATGTGACACTCTTGTTCTGTGGGGAGAAGTTATGGAGCCACATTGTTTTCCCTTTGGGGTGTGAGAGACTTGGCATCTCAGAGCTCTGGCTCCCCAGGTTTAAGGGCTCTGAAGGAGACTGTTATGGTGGAGAGAGTGGGGGAATGGAGTTTGTTGCATTCCAATTTTCTTTAAAAGTGTGTGTGTGCAGTCACTGGGAAAGGGATAGCATCCAAAATGCTGCCTGTGTGTCACATGTGCCTCAGTGCCCTCCTAATCTTCAGTATAGAAGTGCAGCCTATGGTGATTATAGGTCCCAGCATGCAGTGCTCTATCTAGAAGTGTACTCCCCTGAAATGCAACTGTCCTGCAAATTGCATGGAGCCCCTTCTATGGGGCAGTTTGTGTGCTTCTGTGTTAGGACAGGGGTTGGGGGCTAAAACAGGGCAGTCAGTAAAGCTGATGGGAAGTTTTATGTATTATCTGAAGGAACAGACCCATTCAAAGAATGACACTTTTGCAGAAGGTGCTCGTCACTTATATCTTAATAACAGTACTGAGGGGATCTTTGAGGTTTTATGATAAGTACAGGGGGAGGGGAAGGGGCATTTGAGACAGAGCTTGGTGGATACATGAAGCATAAACAAGTGACAGCTTGTGTCTGCTGGGATATCACCTTTGGCCTTGCTCATTTGTACACACTCATGGGTGGAGCAATGGGGACAAGAGTGATTTTCAAAATCAATCACCTGCAGTTTTCTGAAATTGACAAATAATTCCTAGACCTCAGTAACAGTCAGAGCAGTTTTTCATTGGAACAAAGTCCCAAGAGACGTGGTCAAGGTGCTGTCACTGCAGAGATTCAAGAGCAAGGTGGCGGCAACGGGGATGTCTTGTGAAGTGTAAGGCTCAGACTGCCTGTTCCATGTGCTGTGCTCTGGGCCTGCTGTCTCATATAAGGGAGCTGGCTTTGCATGTTAGTGCAGGTCTGGTGCATGGACTGAATGAAAGATGAATTGTCTGTGTCATTTATCAGTCAGCAGAGGGCAGGAGTCAGGGTTTCAGCCAATCACAACACAGTGTAGTGCAGTAAAACCTCCCTGTCCACCAAGCACCCACTAATCCTTTCTAGAACTGCCCAACTTCAGTTGGAGCAGCGGATGCTGCATGTCCAGTCACGGCACTTGTCTGCCATGCAGGCCCCTCCTTCGGGCAGTCTTCCTAAGTAATAACGGCCCAGTCCCTCAATTTATCCAACCCACACCCGGGATGAAATCATGAAAGAGCCTGAGGATAATTATGCACCTCCTGGGCACCAGGAAACTGAATTATGGCTCCGTGCAGTAGCTGCTTGTATAACTTGAGTCAAGCTCATGGTGTTGGAGTGTAACTTACAGTAAATGGCTTCGGTGGTTATCCATCACCTCAGTTCAACTTTAGTATTTCCCCAGCGGCGAGAGCATCTTATTGCATTGTGAGCTCGCCAGCTAGGATCAGTATTCCTTAAAAACAAAAGCTAGGCATTCATGGGACAATAGACAGCCCCTCCTTGCTTGTGTGTAATGTGCAGCATGTTGAATGGCCATGGCACTGAAATGCTTTGAAAAGCTGGTGCTCTCACAGTGCAGTACATATAGTATCCATCTAGTTTTAAAAGTGCATCAAATGTGCCAGTTTCATTACACAAAAACAGTTCCCTTTGAAATGATCCTTTGTTTATCTGCAAACATGCAGCACTGAATCTGACTTTTATACAATAAAAACCAAGTATTTGGATTTGGAGACACAGATGGAAATTCATTTAATGAACTATAGCACCCAGAATAGATTCTAAACTTTGTGTAATTACCCTGGAAAAACCTAAAAGACACCCAACAGCGCTTTGCAGTCTTCTGTGTCAGAGACTGACTTGCTGGAGCCTATTGCTGGGAAAGGGGAAAGAAGCAGTTTGAAATAAAAGTTTGTTTCATGTAAATAATAACACAAGCCTTTTGCGTGTACACATGCTACAAATGAGACTGTGTGTGCACGTTATCTAAAGGGTTTCAAGCCTGCAATGTGCTAAACATGCTCCACTCTCTTTGAAGGTTGGATCAGGCCCCAAATGCATAGAGAATACTTTTCTGTGTGGTTGTAACCTTGGACATGTTTATATCTAACACTTAAAACCCAATGTAGTTTATTTAAGGAATTGTATATTTTTATGGAAGAAGGAGAAAAAAACAGATGTTTTCTGAGTCGTTTTTAATGAAAATTTTTATTGATGATAAGATGGTTCTTTCAATAAAGTGTAGAAATATAGTGCAAATAAAAATTCCCTTACATTATAAATCCTCAAAGGTTTTGCTAAATATGTAGATTTTCTAGTTTTTGGCTGCATCTCCCTGGTTCTGCTCAGCCCCTTTATGGATTTTCCATTCCCTGGTGGTTAACCTACAGTTCTCTCGGAACACAAAAAGTTCTCTAGTTACAGATATTGGAAAGAATGTGAACTCTTAAAAAATGGTTTCAGAACGTTTGCCGCTTTAACTATGCGGAAACCCACACAAATGAGGCATGCAATTTGAAATGAATGGGGCCTGTAATATACATTTTCTCCCTATGTCTCTTTACTGAGGAGTCAGCTTTTGCTCTACAGGCAATTTACATTTAAGCATCAGAATTTTTCACAAAAAAAAATTTGAACTCCAAAATGTGATGATTAATAATGTTCTCAAAACAGCTGTTTCTCCAGACTAATTCTCCCTTTTCCTTCATATCAAACTGTTTTGTATTTTGAATATAGATTAATACAAATTAAACTAAAACAGCCTCTGCTTTGTGCAGAATTGGAAGTGCAGTTGATTGCAGGATAGATGACAGAATTTCAGCATCCAGCGGATTGTGCTCACAAATCCCAGCTAAATTCTGTTGCTCAGGATAATGCAGGTTCAAAAGTGAGTTGCTGGGATAACAGGCCCCTTTGAAAATGTGGTCCATAATCTCTTAAGGCCTAGCCCCTCAATGCTAGCCAAGAATATTGAATGTGAATTAATTCAGAGTCCTGGGGGATGTAAAAGGGGAGGCTGCATTGCTGTTTCTGCTGAGTCCGTTTCACAAGGTTTGTTCTTTTGACTTTGTTGGATAATGGCAGTAGACGAGCGGATGGATACCTGCCTCTAAAGCACTGGTCCCTTTGACGCTTACAGAGTAATTTGGAAAGTTTTTATTGTGTTGGTGGGAAGCTTCGAAAAATAAAGCAGCCAATGTACAGAAAACATTCAGTTTTCTATTATGTGAACACAGCATCACAGAAAGTCAAAAAGATGGATGGGTCTCAAAACACTCCAGACTGCAGCTTGGAGAGGCTCAGAATGCCTCCCCCCCATATCCGTGGCACTGTGGGGCAGGGAGCTGAGCTCCTCCTCTAGGAACTGCCTCCTTTGTGACTGGCTGCCCACAACTGAGCTCTCCAACGTGGATGTTCACTCTTTCAATCCCTTCTAGTAGTTGGCCAATGTGACCATTTTGCCTCTGCCTCCTGCACCTTCTTCTCTTCCATCAGGTGAATGCTTTTAGCCTGGCTCGTGTTCCCATGACTTCTTTTCTCTTATTCAGTAAGAGGTGGCACCTTTTCATAGGCCAGTTTCTATAACTCTTCATTTGAGTCCAGGGGTTGATTAGCAACCTTTGGGCCAATATTCATGAACAAATGTATGTGATTGCCACTTAATTTACATACAATACACAGTCACATTCACTACAAACTGTACTCTGTGCACAGCCATCACGGCTCTGTGTGTAAGTACAGTAGTAGTATAAATAGTGCAGATGTGGACACGCATTCATTTCCCCATGCATCATAATCAACATAAGAGAACATTGAAGATATGTGTCCATATTCTGACATCTGCCTCTTGGAACACAGATTGCAGATAAGGGTAGGGAGAGAGGAATAATTCCTTGGACTGCATGAACAATTGCATTGATTCACCACTTCAGTACAGTATTCAGCATCATTAAAACAGAACTCCACCTGCAGCCTATAAGAAAACTGCCTCTACGAAGTTGGTTATATTATATCTTACACCCTTGAATCTTCTGTTCTCATCAGCAATAGGTGCTGTTGCCACTGCACTATTAATTTGGTGATGGGACAGAGTGCAAAGAATACAGCAGGAATGCTGCTACAGAGCCTGGTATTTTTACTTGAGTGTTTGGACTATTAGGCCTGATCTCTACTGAAAACTTAGATCAGCATAACTACGTTGGTCAGGAGTGCGAAAAATCCACATCCTTGAATGAGGGAGCTATGCCAACCTAACCCTCTGGATAGAGGCAGTGAGGTCAACAGACGAATGTTTCCATCAGCCTCGCTACCATTGCTTGGGGAGGTGGTTTTCCTACAGCAATGGAAAGAAAGCTTTCAGCTCTGTAGGCTGCGTATACGCTATAGGGTTATGCCGGCATAGCTATGGCACCTAGAAATAATGTAGTCCTTTTTTAATTAATAAGGGACACCCCGAAGTGGTTCATGTCAAAATGCGGAACACGTATGGGCGTGAAGCTACCATGTACTACTCCTGGTGCTGCTGCTGAGGACTTTTAAGGTGCATCTGACCAAAAAAAAAGAAGCCTAGTCTTGTTCTGCATCAATTCCACTATGTCAATTGCTGCAGTAACCCCGCTGCCTCCCTACTCCCCCCTGATACCAGGCTGACAAAGGGGGCTGGATCATGCCCATGGCGAACCAGCAAATATAGATGTGGTCAAGTGAAAAGTTAATTGATTTTAATAGCAGAACAATCTGAGGTGGGAGGCAGCAGTTGCTGAGACAGAAGCTCCTTAAATCTCCCAGGGCAGCCCCATCGGCACTGTCTGCTTCAGAAGATTGCAAATCCATGTAGGGCTTTAGTGGGCTTTCCCTGGACTTGAAGTGATAGCAGGATAGACAGACTTGCCCAGTTGTAGTACATATGAGCCCTAAGCTTTAAATACAAGCTATTCACATAGATCTCTCAAAAGGACAGTTTCAAACAGGGCTAAGGGGAGAAAAAATATGCAGCTGGAATGGAATGCCATAGCAGATAAGTATCACAACCTGTTCCATATTTATTATGGGCAACAATTTTACTAACGGAGAATTTAGATTAATAACATTCAGCCAGGAGAAGTAATTTCCTTTGAGAAAGCGATTTACATGCACTCTGCCAAAAAGAGCCGTCACCGCTCTCTCTTGTCGTGTCAGCTCAAATAATGAAGTTGAAAATAACATGGAAGGTTAATAGGTCCTACTTATCTCCTTAGAGCCGAAAAGGAAGATTTACAGTGTGGAGTCTGTTTTGCATATTTCCGTTGGAAATTGAAAGGTTTTTTCACAGACAAGATTTATGAGAACTCGTGGTTAAGGGTATCTGCTCTGTTATTGCTCATAAGTGAGGCTGTAAACCACTTCATTTTGGTAGATATTTTCATGGTTAGAAGGGAGCCAGGTTTCCCTGGGTCAATGACCAGGGACTTTATTTGGATGCTGATGCCGTCATTCAAGTGATATTTATTTTTAATTGGTGATAATGACTTTAGCTTTGGAAGGTCACTATTTATATTTAACTGTCACAGAGTGGTTAAAGTAGGTTAAGAAACTGCACTCTCGGCCTCATCTATCTGTTGCATATTAATGTCATGTACAGATGACTAACATGCCATCATCTTGGATGAACACACGTTTGAGAAATATGAAGTTCAGTAGCATAGTGGTTTTCTTCTTTGTCTTCTGATCATCTCCTCTGACAACTCGCATGGGTTCCTCACAGTTTTAGAGAGATCAATATTGGTTGGAAAGAGACTCTTATTTTCCTTGACTTCCATTTCTGTTGGAGGTAAGTGAATAATTGCATGTATATGTATTAGATATGATGTGTGCATATATTCTGCCTTGTATGCAGATTCACTGTGTGTTTGTGTGTGTGCACACTGTGTGTCTGAAATACGTATTTGTCCACATTTAGTCCATTATCTTTAGTTTCACACTATGTATAGAAGTAGATAATTCATTTTAGTAAATTTAATTTCCTACCTAGACAGTACAAACTTTTTAAACAGTGAGCTCTTTGAACTCTCAGATGTGACACTTAAAAAAAAAAAAAGAAAAAAAAAAGAACCTGTTAAACAAAATGGTCCCCTGCCCAGGATTTGCCATTTATTCTGATCACAAGGCATCCTGAGCCTGGTCCTGATCCCACTGAAGTAGACAGGAGATTCATAGGTCAGATTTTGGCGAGGGCAGATTTGTGCAGAGCCTTAAAGATGAGGAGAAGACGCTTATTCCAGTGGAGAAGGGTGAGCGAATGGAAGGACTTAAAGGAGAGGGAATGACACATTCAGATCAATGGGAGAGAGAGGCAGTTTTCATGGGTGTGTCTTAGTTGGGCTTAAGGGGGCAGTGTGGGTGGTGGGAGGCAGTAGTTGCTGTAGTCAAGATGGGGGATGATCTGAGTGTGGATAAGCATGTTTGGGCATAGAGGAAAGGAAAACTATTGATTCCTTGTGGAAAAGGATGTGTTGGAAATAAGAAGAAGAGAAGTCTAAGATGACCCCCAGATTATGGTTGATCAGTAGAGTTATTAATAGTACAGGAGCCCAGGAGCTTGGTTTTAGTTATGGTAAATTTGAGTTGATGATGACTGCATACAAAGAGAGACTTTGGAGAATCCTGCTGTTATGGAAGAGTGGGGAGAAGTAGATTTGTGAGTCCACAGCAGAGAGAGAATAGCTGAATCCATGCTAGGCTGTGAGGTTCAGAGAGAGACTGCAGAGACGGAGGAGGAGGGAGCCAAGGACAGAGTTGTGAGTGGAGAAAGAGTTCCTAACAGATGTGGAAGGAGCAGTGTGTGTGTGTGTGGGGGGGGGGGATGGGGGGGGAGTTGTCAAGGAGAGAGAGGTGCCTTGGGAGCTGGTGGAGGAGGGAGAGATCAAAAAGGTGAAATGGTATGGTGATTTGAGGAGGATGAGGATGGATTCTAGGCCCAAAGGCTTCAACAGGCAGAGGCCATTCCAAACCTTGGAGAGAGCAAACATGAGGGAAAACAAGTTCCTTCTGCAAACACCTAAAAACCAGTAGCTACTCCAAGGGGGATTCTTGCCCCTAGAGTGAATGAGAGAGAGTGTTTTCTATCTGCTGGGCTGGTCTTACCTGTCCTCTCTCAAACAACGATTAGTGGAGCGCCTCACTACTGCAATGGGGAGTGTGCCTCACAAATATACTGTCACTTCATTGTGTCTTGTCTGTCTGTCTTTTCTGACATGGCTCTGGCATTGGATCCCTTTTGCTATCTTAGGAGGTCCAGGACTAGAGTTCTTCTCGTTCCAGCCATTATGCGTATTTTCCATGACCTCCATACACAGCAGTGAGGTTATGTTTCTACATTGCTCTGGATTTGTTTTTGGTGAGCCTGGGAAAGGATACAGGTCTTGCTGCCTAGTCTCTACAGGTAGTTGTTTGTTGGGCTTTCTTTGGACTTCGGTACATTAGATAGAGGACTTTATATTAAATATAGAGCTCTAGATCTGTCTTGTTGATTACACACTTCCACACCTTTAAGAGTTTATTTATATCACCCTCTAACAACATGATGTTCTTGCATGGAAAAATGCCTGGTGGTGATAACCCATGTTACTTTCCTTCAGACTGAGCTACCAGACTGTATCGATGTGTCACCCAGAACCTGTTCGCTGATTAAAAACAGTAATGACCTTGTGGTAACCAATGAGGATACTGTTGCCTTATCTCAGGGTGATGCTGAAAATAACTTAAGCTTTCTCTGTAATTACACCATTTACTAAAACACCTTTTGCTCAGGCAATGGATGATAATGATATGCACATGAGGGAGCAATTCTTAGACATTAAAGCCCTGTCATTGCAAATTATTATTATTATTATTATATTATTATTATTAAATTCACAGAGGACTTGGGGCATGTTATGGACTATTGTGGACATCATTTTATTTTATAAAGCTAACCTGCCTATAAATTACAAGAGCACAAAAAGCTCTCAAATCTTTTTTTACCCCCACTCGCTTTCCCTTAACTTAAAGGGAAAAAAATTAAATTGTAAGTTAGGGATTCTGGTAATCGGGGAGCATCAAATACATTAATTTCCAAAGGAATTACATAACATGACATTCTGTTGGAGTTAATGACAAAAATGGATTAGTCGGGTGGGGAGGGAGGAGGGGAAGACAATTGCTCCTGGATTTAGCCCCAGTCTGCCAGTCCTGGCAGCTTCTAAAGCCAGTCTGTGTAAATTCCTGGATGGGCTGGGACAGGTTAATAATGGATCTTTAATCCTTATGATTCTGCTACAGGTACGTATGTCAAAATAAATCCTATGCTTCTAATTATACATGTTCTATATTTATATAAAATACAAAGTTGTTGTTATAATGACTTAGGTGTGCATGGTAGAGATATGACAAAGAAATGATAAATCCCTCCTAAGAGGAACTAGCAATCTAACTTAGATTTAGGACCAAATAAATCTGGTGGACTTAAGGGTTGGGAACTTCCGGGGTTACAGTGAATATACAATGCTAAACAACTGCATTAGTCCAGCTCAATAGTGTCTTTTTCATGCGCACAAGTGAATTTTCTTTCTCGCAGTAGAGGATTTTGGGAAGGGGAATGTTTGAATGTAGAGAAAGGAGGGAATCAGAGGGGCTGAGAGGAACACGAAGGCTGTAAGATTGGAGATGGAGAGGAGAAGGGAAATATCTGACGTGGAGATGGGATTAAGGGAGGTATGAAGAAAGGAGTAGGGATAGTTCCAGGGGAGGAGGTTCTTGGTTGCGAGGGTGGTGAGCATGGTGTGAGTACATGGATGATTCAGTATCAGACTCCCACTCACCTGGTGGTGATTTTGTCTTTAAAGAATCAAGCTGGGTCTAGGAGGAGGAGAAGAGATTGGAAGGCAAGTTTCACAAGTTTATATATTTCCAATTAAATCTTTCAGAGAAGGGCCAGCTACTGCTCTGCACATTTCCACAGTCAGATAATTCCTACAAGTGAGAGGTGTACTGTGTCTGTCGTGTCGCTTACTGCATGTGGGAATGATGATGATGTGCCAGTCAGTGAAGTCGTAGAGAACGCATTCCCCATTTTACCCAAGGGATGGCAAGTGTGTGTCCAGGCCACAAATGCACATTAAAGGCAGGAGCTGTCTGAAGGGCGCAGCACTGCTCTCCTGAAAAGCTAGAGAATGGAAAGCATTCCAGCCCCCATGAAGATACTAACCTTTTCCACCAGCCTACCCTACTTCCAGCATCAATGCAAGTGAACAAACTTAGTCCCTGAGAATAATGAACTCTGCTTTTTGTTCTTCAGTGCAGTCCTTTGGCAATTCCATGCTACACCTGTAGCAGGATTCAGCTCCTGGTTTCCCATCACTCGGTGCAAATCAATAAAGGGGACAATAGGTAGCCTTGGACAATCCCTACAGATTTTCCTGTTAATGTGACATCCTATTTCTTTGAATGGAGAGAGCCTTTATTCTTCATTGATGCACACTTGACATAACCTTCACCTACTAGTAAATGCAGAAATGTTTCAAACGTCACATTGAGAGATGTATTTAGTCTGTATTTACAAGTATTGGAATGAGGTCTCATTGAAATATTGGACATGCTTTTGCCACGTCATCCCATTTGCCAAAGAGCTGAGTACTATCCTGTGCTTACCCATTTCTGAAACCAAAGGGTTTTCTTCTCCCCCCTGGGAACCTGCATTTTGTGCACTTCATTGGGTATGTGCCAGGAGTTCAAAAGAGTTAGAATTGCCCCAGTCACCTCCATTCTTTTTTTAAAAAGATCCTTATTAGTTCCCTCGAAATCCAGGGTAGATGGAAGATGTAACAATAAACGCTGGCAGCTTTATTAATGCAGTACCTGTGAACACAGACACTGAAAGAGACCCAAACCAAAGATGAGAGAATGTCACCACTCTCCACTCTGCCTGCTGCTCTGTTACTTGATGGATTTAATGCAGATTCTGGATGTGCTCAAACGTATATCTGCACCGAAAACAGTTTAACTTAACAGTTTAAATACTCTCCTGGCTGATTTATGCCAGGCCCTTCAGAAGATTCTCTGGCTCTCTGCTGCCGGAACTGAATCATACCCAACTTTTAAAAAATAATCATTCCACCTTGATCATTTCAATTTCATAATACATCAGAGCCCACTTAAAAGAATAACTCAAAAAGGAAAAGAATTGCTAATAAATGTTCTGTCTAGCGCAAACCGTAAAATATTCATTTAAGGCAGTTATTTAACATTACTAAGTGCGAAAAGAATTAACGTTTTGTACAGCTTAAGGTACAATTCAATAATAACCCGAGCAATTTAATGAATGAAATATTTAACATAATCTGCATACATTAAATGACGGAATACAGGGTATAACACTGGAATTGAAGGATAAAACTGGGAGAAATAAATATAAGTTGTTCAGTGTAAATCTGAAGAGAAGAGACTTCAATCCACTATAAAATATGTTCTGGGATGGAATTTGATTTCCATTTCCAGGGCCTCCTGCCTCAAGATGCTTTAGGAGGTGGATTTTCATAATTACAGGACCCCACTGCACTGTAGAATTAATAGTTTACCAATCATGATGCATGGGGGTGAGGGTCAATTAAGAATAACCACTGTAATGTGTAATTCTCAACCTAGGGCCATCGGGAACAACTGTGCTGCTAGTTGGGCCCCTGATCCAGTGTGCGTGTGATGATCTGGAATGGAATGAAGTAACATTTCTGGGAAAGTTGGGGCTCTAAACCTTCCCATCAGAAAAGTTCATTTCAGCTGCTGTTCGTTGTCATAAAGATCACTTCCTATTTAGAGTTTGTCAAATGTAAAGGGTTTTGTATGTATCTGTTTTTACAGTATTTTACTTTGTCAGTGTGTATATTTGGCCAGGAAAATTCCTAGCTCCAGCAGATGGAGGAAGAAATCCAGACATAGGTGTCCTTATAGTGTTCAGCACTGTCCAAGCCCAAGGCCTTTGGATCACATTACCATTGGGATATAGGAATTAATACATAGAAGTTACTGGCAGAAATTTTCTTGATGTTCTATATGTTGTTTCTGTGGATATTTTCTCTCCCTTTATGTAGAAGGGCCACAGAAAGCACACACCAGAATGTAATCTGTTTCTGTGTCATTGAATATGCTGTCATTTCAGCTGTTCTGTTTGCTCCCGTAGTGCATGTGGCTAATCCTTGTAGTGTATCACAATTGCCTCCAGCAAATCCTGCTGGGAAATGAAGAGGAGAGCAGCTCTGACTCCCCTACATATGCTGCTTGATCAGGGTTTTCTTGAAGCCTGCTTCAGAGATGAGATGTCTCTGAGCAGCTCCTTTTCTGGTGTGTAATCAGGAGCCATGGGCCTTGCTACAGCTGTACTCTACAGTGCGTTTGATTTATCTTCCAAATCAACCCTAGCTTGTGACCAAATATTATGACCAAGACACTGGCCAGTGAAAAGGCATGTTAATGCATCAAGCCACACCTTGATTGATTTTATAGTATCCTTTGCACAAAGTCTGTGTTAGAGGTGCGGCTATGCTATGCCTCCTGGCCACCACGGAAGAAAAGCCCTTTCAGCTGGGCAGTCTGAACTGCTGCCTTAGTCTCATGGCTGTTGTAGGTGTATGGTATTGGGGGAGATTAACTACCGGTAATTCTGAAAATAAATCTTTTAAGGCAAAGAACAGAGGAAAGATATCTATTGAAATGGAGGCCAAAAAAAGAACGAATTGCTGCTTCACCGCTGATGAAATTCTGAGACAGATGTCCATAGTATCAAGCCATGTAGGAGGCCAGGCATAAGGAAGAATGTACTGATGCAAAGGGCAGTGAAAGTGAATATATGCTTCTGAGGGGCTGAAATCCACCTTCTTTAGACAGATCTTGCTGACTGGGAGATGGGATTCTGGCTTTGGTGCCCACATGCATTCCAGGCATGGTGTTTGCTTTCCACAACTCGGGGCCAAGACCATCATCAGATGCGTCTCAGTAACCAGAGACATTAGTGAATCTGGAGTGGAGTCCCACAAGGAAGAGCCACAGGAATGAACAGAGTGCTTTCCCTGCTGCTGCAACCTGTGTCAGGGGGGAGTATTTAAATCTGCTCATCTGTAATAGAACGGAAAAATTCCTGAATGGTTCCCACTACTTGCCTCAGCTCTGCACATGTAGAAATCTGAATTGGATATGATCCTTGAACTAGTCCTTATGAAAGCTGCAAATAACAGTTTGTGTTTCTGGTGTGATATTATAAATAGCCTTGGAGGCTGGAGGGTGTTTTGCAGTTCACTCAGCCGTGTACATTTTGGAGACAGGTTCTCCTTTTGTGGAAATCCCAATGCCCTGAAGCCATGTGAACTCATTTTGCTCTCTGTGTCCTTTAGGCTCTTTCAGTGACAAAGCACAATACAGCAGAGCTGGTTCACAAACCTGGTGCTTCTATAAACTGTGCTCTGGGAATAAAGAAATCCAACCAGAGTTCTACCTTTATATATACTAGGATTCAGCTTCAAAAGCTAGATATCTGTTTTATTGTGTCTGACTTCCAACGTACTGTTATATAAAAGGCAGAACTGATCAGCACAATGACTGTTCTATATAGATGTGCATATGTACAGGCTTGTGTATATATAACACTCACACTCTGCATATTTAAGACTGATAACTGCCCTGTAGCACATTGGGATCGTGGTGGCTGTCACTTTTTGGAAGGCAGATAGGACAGTAAAAAAGCCAGATGTGAAGTCATCCTTGGTCCCATATTTTTCTTTTCCTCTCCCACTTCCTTTCTCTCTAAGTCACTTATCCCCACCTCCAGCACATTTTCAGATTTGGTCCTAATATTGTAGCCTCTGTTGAAATACTTTAATCACACATCAATCATTTCCTATCTCCTATATCCCTACTCTCCAAACTTGACAGAGTCTAGAATATTGCAACTAGACTTACCCTCTTCTCTAGAAGAATGAACCCTAGCACTGCCTTGTAGCATAGCGTATCTGTTTCTGAGACAGCTATCACAGTGGTGACTGAGTACCAACAATATTATGTAAAGCAACAATCCATAGGCCTGCATTCTGTAGCCTTGTCTCTTCCAGGAAGGAATACACAGTTTGTGGTGGTGTTGCTGGAATATTTAATTAACTTGATGTCCGTGTGGAGATGTGAGGCCATTCTTTAGGGCTGTAATTGTGAGAAGGCTTTTGCCAAGAGGCAGGCCTTGCAAGAGATTCTTTCAGCTAAGCCAGCTTCTTTTTCCTCCCCTTGGCTCTTACACTGGCTGGCAGTCCAACTCTGAAATCAAATGAAAATGCTTCATGGACTTATTCCACATAAATGCCATCTACTCACTGCCAGCTGATACTGCTTTTCTTCCTTTACAATTAGGGGGACACTGTTTGGAACTCTCCCTCCTTTTCAAAGAACCTGCCACTTTCTCTCTTCAAATCTTGCCTAAAAATCTTCCTACTAAAATCAGCCAATAACTGATGTAAATCCTACTCACCTTGCTCTCCCCAGCTTTCCTCATGGTAATGCTCACCCTTATGAATTTCCCTACACTATTACTTCTCCTTAGAGTCCTCTCCTGCTTGCATGAAGAATTTAAAACATTAATATGTTTTGGAAGTGATCTTAACCCTTCTTCAAAGTATAAGCCAACTGGTCACTGTCCCAGAGAGGGGGCTGGCCTAGATGGACCAGTGGTCTGATAAAGGCTGGCTATTCTGTGTTCCTGAAGCACTCACTCCCAGACACCCCTTATGGAAAAGCCCTGTAGTATTAGGCAAGCAGATGTAATCCCCACCCTGCTCTGAAAAGTACATCCACACACTATACATGGTCCAAATTTGCTCTTCTCCTAGGGTTTGGCTTTAACTGGTAACTCAACAATAATTGAACATAAACCTTTCTCCTTGAGCTTGACTCTTACTAGCATTTTCCCTTCTTGATCTCTCTCTCTGTCCCAGACCTTAGTTCATTCTGCCCAACGAGATACACAACCCCTCTCTTATATCCTAGTTGGAACTAACAAGATCCATCAGCTAGCATGAGTCAGGAGCACATTGTAACTTCAAACAGGGTTCAGTGTCTGACATCAGGATGACTCGAGAGGAATCCTGCATCTCTCTGTAGGTCCTGGGAGTCTACCCTCCTGTTGCCATTTCATAAATGTTAAACAAATCAGGTTCTAGAGATATTACTCTAAATTCCTGTGGGGTCAGATCCTCAGCTGATGTAAATCAGCCTAGCTCCATTGACGTGACTGGAGCTACATTGATTTATATCAGCTGAAGATCTCTCCCATAGACTTCAACAGAGACCCTTTCTGTGGGTTTTGATTTTTAACTGTCCTATAGAATTCTATAAAAGGAATACGATTCTTTAGGGCTCTTCTTCATTGTCCTCATTGCTGAAATCCTAATTCTAATTCCTCTTCCCCATTCACTTCCCCCTCTTTCCCTCTGGAAATTGGGCTCTGCGTCTGTCTCATTTTGTGATACTTTGTATGAGATGCTTTCTCTAAAAATGAACAGTTCTATATTGCATAACTATTAAGGGGTCTGTTCCCTTGTTGATCTGAGCCTTATAAGTTGTATCGGCAGCACTAATGGGTGCTGAGATTGCATACTGTATCCCAAAGAGTAGAGACCCCTTAGCTAGCATTTCTGTAGAACAATTACAGAGCAAATTGGGGACAGGTTAAAGCAGCAAAAACCACAGAAAAGGAAAATAAGAGAGAACTTGATATTTTCTTCATACAAATAGAGAGAACATTAAAAAGCACTAGGTGACCATGCAATTTGTTCTCAGCAGGTAATTGTGGGAGGGGGTGGTTGCTTCTTTGTCTTTACCTATAAATTGCAGTTCATAATGAAAACAGTGGCAAGGTTGAATTCTCAATTATACCCAATTAATATGGGATTTTCAGTTAATTTTCCTTAAGTGAAGTGCATTTTAGTAATTCATTAAATCCCTTTTTTCTTTTGTGTACATGGCCAGCACTCTACAAACTGTATAGTGAAATTAAAAGAATTCCAGGAGAAAATGAAATCTGTTTTTAAAATGATTTCCCAGCGACTAACATATCCTATCTCTTGAAGTTTGGGGATTTTTTTTAACCTTCTGGAAGCCATAACATATTACCCAGGAACTCATCATAAAGAAGGTAGATCTTGGCTTGTTTATGGTTCTAGTGATTGGACAAAAATCATCTGGAATTGGTTACTGCCTCCCATGCACTTACTTTAGTCTCCTTGTGGTTAAAAATGTTAACATCATTTACTGTGCCATTTTACCCACAATAACTAGAGCTTAGTTTTGATCCAACACCATTGATTGTTGCCATTGCAACTTAATGCAGCACAACTTGTTTGGCACTTGTATTGCCTCAACCACAAGCATCCTCTGTCTTAAAGAATGAGTAGGAAAGATAAGGAAACCACATAAAAGAAGAAGAGTCCATTTTACACCCTAACTCCCACCTTGACTCTGAGTAATGGTTTTTATACCAGACTCGGAGAGCAGAAAATGTAAAGAAGAAAAATGTTAAAATGGTTAAATGCCTCCAAGTTTTCCTGCATCAGGGACTGTAATTTATAGCTTAATGTTATTCAAGAAAGAATCTGAAACACTCTGATTCTATTTTCAATTGTATTTCTTAAATTAAAAAATTAACTGCAGTAACAAAGAATAGTCTGTACTAGTTTCCAATGGAGAACACAGGAATTGTCTGACTGAATCAGACTTGAAGTCCATCTAGTTCAGCATCTAGTTTCCAACCGTAGCCAGGACCAGGTACTTCAGAGGAAGGAGTAAGAACCCTGCAGCGGGAAGATGTGGGGTAAACTGTGTCCCATACTAGGTCCCATCCTGGTGTCTAACAGTTAGAGATTGGCTTAAACCCTGATGTATGAGGTTTAATACCTCTTCTACCGAATTGTTATAGTAATTCTGGATAGCCTTGATATCCATATAGGCGTCCAGTCCTTTCTCTGAATTTTATGTTTTTGGCCTTAAGGAATTCCCGTGGCAATAAGTTCCACAGTCTAATTATACACTGCGTGAAAAAGCATTTTCTTTAGTCAGTTTTGAATTTCTCACTTTTAATTTAATTGAGTGTTCCCTTGGTCTTGTGCTATGAGACAGGGAGAACAGAAGTTCATGATCTGTCTTCTCTATCCTGTTTATTTTTTTTAATATACTTTTATGATGTCCTCTCATTATTTTTCTCCTTCATTAAGTGAACAATCCCAGTCATTCTGATCTCTCTTCCTGGGGGAGTATTTCCCCTCAGAACCCTAATCATTCTGATCTCTCTTTTTTTCTGATCACCTCTAGTTCTGTAATATCCTTTTTGACGTGGCATGACCAGCACTGCACAGTGTGTCCAGTTGAAGCCACACTACTGAGTTTTATAAAGGCATTATATTCTCGATATTAGGTGACCATCCCATTCTTTGTCCGTCTTAATATCATCTTTGCCTTTTTGACCGCAGCTGTATGTTTGCAGAGGTCTCCACTGAGCTGCCTACAGTGATGCTCAGTGATGCTTTTCTGAGATGATACTGTTCTCTTAGGACCCTTAAGGAAGTGGTCCCCAAACCACTAGGGGGTGCTGAGGAACATTCATGGGGGGGAGGGGAGGAGGTTGTGGCAGGGCCCGGGCTAGTCCCCATGAGGGGGTGGAGTGAGAGCTATCCAGCCCTGCTCTTCCGCCAGTCCAGCTCCGGCCACAGCCACAGCTCCACTCTGCCCTCCCTGCTCTGCCTCCAGCCTAACTCTGCCCTCATTCCTTCTCTGCCCCCAGGCCAGCTCTGTCTTTAGCCCCAGCTCTTTCTCCATCCCCAGTTCCTCCCACAGCTCCACCTTCAGCCCAAGATCCTCTGCTCAGCCAACTGTGTAATAATGGGGGAAGGGAGAGGACAGACAGATTCTGTTACTGGTTGGTGGGGGCACAACAGGAAAAGTTTGTGCACCATTGACTTAAGGTGTCTAAGTCATTCACATTTTTCCTTCCAATGTGCATTACTCTGCATTTGACAATGAATTTCAATTGCCATCATGCTGCCCTTTCATTGAGTTTGTTTAAATCTTTCCGAAGTTCCTCTCTGCTCCTGACTAATCTAAACAACTTTGTCCTCTGCAAATTTTGCCCCTCACTGCCCCCTCTCCCCATTCAAGATAATTAATAAATATAATATTAAACAACATAGGACTTAGGATGGTATGCTGAAGCCCCACTGTTAGGGTATATTTGGTAGTAGACGGTGTATTGTGTACTAAATTGATATCATCCTTATGCAAAAGACCAAGATGGATGACCCTTCTCACTAATAAAAGGAGTTAATCTGCCAGACTCCCAGGAAAACTTTATTTCTCTTGATGCCAAACATTTTCATTCCTGGGGAACCAGAGTTTCAAAAATATAGAGAATATTTTTGGTTGGGCATTATTACCCTCAGAGGATTTTGATGGTTCCTTACTTGCAATATTTCCTCTTTCTTTTATTTGATGTCTTTCCTTTAATGTTTTATTTTAATGTGAACTATTTAAATATGAGCTCTTTGGATTGTTTAATCACTAGGTGAAGGTGTTCGGGTAGTTGCTGTTAGTGGTGACAAGCAGCAATTTGACAGTAACTACAAAATCTCATGGTAATGTCCTTTTTTTCTATTGAATAAACTGGAATCCTGGTCAGAGAATGTGAGACCTCAAATGACCTGGTGATAAAACTGGAGTTACTGTGTGATGTCACTGTATGACCACAGAATTGCACAGGTAATGAGCCAGCATATAGATTATACGCACCAGCTAAATGTGACCATCAAGGAATCTGCAGGAGCATATAATTTCAATCAGTAATCTGGTATTTACCACATAAAATTTACTCTGTTTGTTTACCACAGTGAGTTCCCTTTTGTGTAGTGATGGCTGTTCTCATAGATTTTACAGAAGAGATTTTAAATTCCCCCCATTGTTAAACAAAGTATAAAAATGATTTTTGTATTTTAAATAATTGATGAAATTGGCATTAAAGAAATAATTTGTGCATGAAATAGACAGAAGAGTCTTATTTTAAAGGCTATTTAGTGGCACTGTTCAGGGAGTGGATTTGGAGTAGGCTAAAGCAAGGTTTTCTGGTTTGTATTTTTTTATAGCTGTGTCTTGACAGCATGTTAATGTCAAAATTACCCGTAAAAACACTTTGCTTTTATAACAGGCAATTTTGTTTTTGTTGAAAATACATTGTTTGAATTTCTAAAGTAATTCATTCCAGGATCAAGGCTTTAAATTGGAGCCAATTAGGGCAAAGAGCTGCTAAAAGGGTTTTTCAAACACCAAGAGCTTAAAGGTTAAAATTCAATGAACTAAACACAAAGAACTGTCAGAATGAGGCCTTCTATGGACAGATATATGAATGAGTTGGGTGAAAGCCAGTGCATATAATTGGGTTTATACTTTAAAATATTATTATTTTAATGTGAAGAATAAAATGTGTAACAGTGCTTCAGTTTCAATAATGATGGTATTTCTCTGGCAGGACTTCTTCCCACAGTCATTTATGTATGTTTGCAAGCAGGTTTAAATATAACTTTTCCTATCACATGTAATAAAGCTCTCTGTGTATGTGTCCATATATGACATTGACTGTGAGGAAGAAAGAGTGCGTATGCGTGCATGTATGCTAGTGTATTAAAAATCAGCCTTCAACAAATAATCTTCTAGGCCACTAGTAGAAAATCGATCCCCTCGGCTTCCAGTATGTATGGGGCTTTTCGGAAGGGGGAGCCACAGACCTCTCTGCCTGCTGGAATTAGAGCAGGAAGTGTCAGGATGTGAGGAAAAGACCAGCTCCCTTGACCCTGCTGTGACAGAGCTGGAAGCAGTATGAGTAGAGGGAAGGACCAGCCAAGGTGTTCTGGGCACTCGGGCTGAATGTGGCTTATAAATCCTGAGTCTTTGGCTTGCATTTGGGCCACGTTTTCAAGCTTTGCTCCATAACCATAAGGGCAAGAAACTTGCTTTATTTTTTAGTGGAAGCTGAAATTCAAGTGACGACTCAATTCCAGGAGCTGAGGCTTCCAGTGAACCACCGAATATAGTAAGAGTCATGATTAAAATTGGAAGAGTTGTCAGCACTGACTCACTAGGGATACGGTGCTCCTGGCCTTGCTGGGGAATTGCACCACCAGGCTCTCCCACCCTCATTTTTCACTTGCAGAATGTAAGTCAGACTGTGGGTAAGCTGAGGGCTGTTTCTCACAGCTATGTGTTAGTGTATCATGTGATGGTAGTTTTTGTGCTTGCTAGCCAGTCCTGCCCTCCTGCTTTGCTGTGAGCAGCCTTTCACTCTCTGATGATTGTGGCCATGGTGCAGTCTCGCTACATCTCATATTTAATACTTTTCTATATTTAGCAAGAAATGCACTGGCATCCTTCATTCTAAAGTTCGTTTTGTACATTGAGCTAGTAAACAATACTGCATGAGACTAATAACACATTGCACAACCCCCCTGCAGAATCCTTTCAGGGCAATAAATCCCAGGCCAAATTGAATAGCTCTGAAATTTACGTGGGTAGTTTTGAAAATGGTAATGATGAATGGTGTTCCAGCACTGCTCTGACAATGAAAAATGTGACTGTGGTATCTCACAGGATGGAGCTGGGTCCCTGCTGAACTGGAACTGATCACATGATCCTGTGAAGTCTCTCACTGCTGGAACCATCAGCACTCTGGCACTTTTGTATGTTGCCAGAAGCATCAGTGGCCAGATGTTTATATGTGTTTTCTGACAATAACCAAAATCTACCATTTAAAAATGTAAAGAACCATGAAATATTATGTAAGGCTTAACCTTTGGAAAATATTAGTTTTATCAGCCCTCACTACACTGTTTAATAAAACATGAGGGAGCTGAAAACATGACTTGGGGTTATTCTTTAGCTGTTGCTGTTTAAAATTGTGAAATGTCCTGGCATTAAAAAACAAACCCTATCCAAGAAAATGCTAGGTTAATTTTCCCAGCCATTTTCCCAGTAATTCAGCCCCCTGTGGCAGGCATGTTGGGGCATCCTGTTGGAACAGTGGGAGTAAGAAAGCCAGACCTTGGGAGGGAGACATTGATGCGAAGTTCCCATTAGGACTCCTGACTAAAAGGTGTTCTTGTCCCAGAGAGAAGGTGGTTGAGCAGCAGTAGCAGCCTGCTTAGGAATGAGGATGGTGTTGTTACTGTGGACAGGTTTGTTTTAATTCTGGAGACATGAACTAAAAATGTGTCTTAAATCACAAATGACATATCTTTGATGTTTACATCCTTGTCTATAGGAGACATCTGTCCACATCCTCCAACTCTCTCTAGTAGTAAGGAATGAAGAAGATGCCAGGTGTTTATATATTGAAAGTCCTAAATATTATCCCATAGAAAGCTTTGCAATAGCAGTCAGTGGACACCAATCTTATCAATAGAACAAATGCAGGGACGAACTAAAAGAAATTCTATTTCTTTAAGTACTTGATTTGTCAACCTGGATTTCCAAAAAATGCTTGCAGACTTTCAGGATTACTCTGAAATCTTCATGTTCTGTGGGAGCTTTGGCTGGCTTCCTGAGTCTCCCACAATGGCCTGTATAAACTCAGTTCTGTTTGTGAAGTGTGTGTGGGCTAGTCCCAGTATAGTAATTCGAGGTGGAAGTGGGGTTGTGGAATGTGGGGATTTGCCTGGTTAGCCTCTAAGGGCTTCTACATCCATCGCAATCTCCAGCTGAATATTTTAAACCGAACTTTTTCATGCGACAGTTTCTTTCCCCTGAAATGTATTTTTACGCATGCTGTCTGGCTAACTCTCTTCTGCGGGCAAATCCACAAAGCCTGGGGTAGTTCATTTTAAAGGCTTGCCTGCCTAATGATGCTCAGAACTGGAAAGATCTTTTATTTCTTAAATGCTTGTACTTTCTTCTTAGAAGTAAGGGTAGCAAAAATCTTTCCTGGTAAGTGAAATATGAATCCCGTCTCAGAGTTCTGAAAATAACTTGCAAAAATTTTATGGATCCCTGAAGTTCTTCTGGTTTTTATATTGTTTACTTTCCTTTCTAAAATAAAATAATTCACAGGTGGTGGATGAGTTTCAGTGTGGGTAATTCTGAATAAAAATGGATGGCAAGAAGAATTCCTTCTGGAGGGTCAGTTTCACTGTGACTGCATAAGACTAATGGTACTGGATTAATAATACAGGGCTGCTTTAATATTCACAGCTTGCTACTTACATAGGCCAGAAATATTTTCACTTTTATGTCCTGAACAAAATTGTAAAGAGAGGACAGTTTTATTGCAGCTGTGTGCATAATGAGTTGCACAGGAACCAATCCTGTACATTAATCAGCATTTGTTGACTATTTCCAGAGACTTGACCTATAGTTGCCATTGCTGCTAAGAATTCACTGATTTACTAGATTAAAACTGGCATACAGATGCAGGAATTGTACACCACAGTCTAGCAGCACTGGGACTTGGAAACCTGCAATCAGCTTCGAGCTTAATTTTTGGGGGTTTCCTCCCCCTAAACCTCAGATAAGTAACAGCGATCACAAGTAAAATATGGAGGAAAAACTTAATGAGCCATGGTGATTTAAAATGAAGAAAGAGAGCCAAACAGCTGAATTTACCATATGAGTTGCTGGATTGCACCTGGGATATGAAATAATATAGAATGGAGCTTAAATATATTCTTTTGCCACGGGGTACCACAAATAATGTGTTCTTACTTATTAAACAATTTCTTTGCAACTTTTTTCAAAATATATTCAGTACACATTGACTAAAGACCATAAACAATAGAAATAGCAATGTATTGAGTTGAAGGAAGGTGCCTGGTGGTGTACAGCAGAGATCAGTGTTAGGCTATAATCTTACTTTAACATCTTTACTGGTGGTCCGAAAGAAAGATTAAACTGCAACCTTAGTAGAATTCACACAGATGATACAAAATCAGAAGTTATGAACACCCATTGAGACAAGGGAAATGCAAGGAGCCCTAGAAAATTAAGAAACACAGACAGACATTAATTAAATAAGAATCAGGTAAAAAACTCACTTGTGGAGAAATAATCCAAAGCACCCATTCTCCATGGGAAGCAGAGAGCTGTGATGTAGTGATGCTGAAACTGGCTTAGGGTCAATAGTGAACAGCCAATTATGTCTGGGTGTGCAATATGCTTGGCTGTACCAAAGAACAATGAAGCTTTGAGTTGTATGTGGACACTGGCATCCCATCACAGCAGGGATAAACCCATCTCTACCTGATGATGGTATGGTGTTTTCAATAGGACACACCACACAGTAGAAAGAGACTGAAAAACCACAAACATTATCTGGGGACTGGAGGGATGGACTCAGATGGAAAGACTCCGAGCTCAATCTGTTTAGTGTCAATGTTAAAGCACCTACTGCTTATTTCCACCTGACAAATCACACCATTGTGCCACAATCTTTTCAATATGACACATGACTAGAACTCATTCTTATGTCTTCCCTTCACCCCTTCCCAATTCCTCCCTACTCCCCCTCCGCTGCTCCCCACCCCTGGCATTGTCCCTTCCTGCAGGTAATAAATACATTTCTCCCAAGATCTGACACATGAAAAATTATTAGTTTTTGCTACACTGTCTCTGAACTAACAGGATCTCCAGTTGATGTAAATATGCATCAGGATAGGCTAGAAAAATATACAGAAATGAGAGTAAAGAATAAAAACATTAAATGGAAACTAAAATATAATCTGGCATCTATTGATCTCCAAGTCACTGAAAACATATAACTAACGTTTATTTTGTCATTTTTCTCCAGACCCAGTGGCCCTCTAAAAAAAAATGTTTTCAGGCAGTTACATTGATTACAAATATTTAAATGCCGCATGTGTATTGTTATTGATCTTCAAAGCAACATTTTAATGCTAATGTTCACAATGTTAACAAGTACCTTAGCAGTTACAGGAGTGGGGGCCTGGTTTGCTTTTTATTGTTATTGAGTTCCATACTGAAGTCCTCTATTTAGACGCAGCACAGTTATAGACAGTGGTAACTACATGGCCTACATCACTATACTATCCATGCACCTTGCAGGCACTTAAAAACAAAAATAATTGAATCTATGTGTTCCTCTTTTTTCATTTCAGGCAGCCCCCCAGCATTACAAACATGCAGTTTCATTGTGTCCTCCTCCATTGATCACCAGAATATCCTCACATCCTGCAGTCTCATCTTAAATATGCATTGATTGTAAAGCAAGAAATCAGGAAAAAACACTATGGGGCTGAAAGGGCTGCTACATCATGTAAAGATTTCAGCCATCTTCCTTTTTCCAGAATAATGTACAATGGAAGGAAATACGATCTAGTCCAGCTAATTCAATAATAAACAGACATGTTCTTGCTTTTTGAGCTGTAAAGTGCAAACATTATCATAGGATGTCTAGACTATCTGCCTCATCCTAATCCTATTAGTTATGGGGCATTTCTTCTTTTGCATCAATTCTAAATAGCTGGTTCTTAGTCTCCCATTTTGTGGCTACCAATCTCCCTGCCCTTTAAGATTAACTGAATACAGCTTTCTTTCAGTAGAAACAGGGAACCTGAGTGTATTTCTAGAATTTGTTCTCTCTAGTCAGTAGCTGCCTAATTCTCTGTCTACTAGATGCAAGACCTATTTCTTAATTGGTTTTGTAATGGGATCGTTTATAATACTTTAGATAATAAAGAAGACATTTTGAGATTGTTGATATTATCCCACTGACACATCAGGTATTGGCTGAGATGTATTTGGATTAATTGGATAGATGTTTGGAAAAGATAACATATACCTGTTTATATGGTTTTAGTCATATAGTTTCATGATCAAGAAAAATGGCAGCAGAAGACTTTAAATTTTATTACAATATTTGTAGAGAGACTTGTAAGTGATGGTTGGGTGGTAATAGCAGTTTGGAACCATAATGAACAGGCAAAGCAAACACCTGAAGAAGAGCTCTGTGCAGCTCAAAAGCTTGTCTCTTTCACCAACAGAAGTTGGTCCAATACAAGATATTAACTCACTCACCTTGTTGCTCAGGCAAAGCAAAGATGTTTGTGGTCAAATGCTGGAGAATTGTGTTTCACTCTCTTTGGTGAAACATTTTTTGCCCTATAAAAAGTTCATGCAGAAGTTTTCAGTTCCTCCTAACAGATTGGAACGTGAGGAGCAAATCATCCCAGCAAGTTCCAACTGTGGTAATTTTCAAGGGATTATTTTGTATAAAACAAGAATGTTTTTGAGGCAAGATTTTCCCCTTGATTTATTTTGGTCTTTATTTGATGTCAGTCTAGCTTTCTCTCTACTTTATATTTTACTTTAATTTTTTTCTAAAAGTGTACAAACAAGAAAATAAATGTCAATCCTAGGATTTTTTTAAACTGATTAATTTATAGAACTAACCTGTGTAACTCTGAAGAGCAGTTTGTCATCTTTTCAAGGCATTTCATGCAGTGTCAAAGTTTTACTCTGGTAGTGGCTTTCTCTTAAATCTGCTAAGTATATGTACTGTAAATTCTGAACAAAAAACTACAAGGCTATGAATTCTGGGCACAGTTTTGTGTGTACTGATGTATTGATTTTTCCACCTTTATAAAGAAGTATCAGACACCAATAATCCACAATGTGGCCATAGACCCTTTTGTGTCTTCAAAATTTTAGAAATGTTAGTTACTGTTTTGGAATTACAGCAGTCTGCTCCAAGATTTTATTACTTTTTCATACATTTTAACAGGACTTTCTTTGCTAATGGTCTGATGCTGCGGACACTAAGTCATATAAGTAGGTCCAGTGACACCAGGGGACTGTTCACATGAATAAAGGTTTGTAGGCTCAGACCCTTTTTACCATCTCCAAGTAATGGACTGGTATAGTAATTCATATGCACACAGACAATTTATAGTACACAGATTATTTACTCACAACACGTAGCTTACTGTAACAAAAGCAGCTTGAATACAGTTTTGCATGACACTATAGGTCCTTTGCTGTCATTACTCCTGTAAAGAATACATATTTTAAAAAATATCTTAATATGTGCTGATACAACGGATTGTAATGGGTCCCTCTGACTCATTGTCAGTCAGGAGCATACTGTAATACCCTTTTAAAAATAGTCAAAATACTCTTTAAACAGTGGTTTTGGAGTTTTTGCAGTCTAAAGTTCATACATCCCAGAGAGACCATATATTTAAAAAAAAAATTCTACGTACAAAACAAAAGAGAAATGAAACCATTAGACAATAATTTAAAGTAATTTTTGCTGCTTGACAAATAAACAGAGGTATTTTGGGGTTTGAGAGACACTCTTCTTTAATCCTCTCCTGGGTGGGTATGCAATACCTATGCTCTGATAAATACCATCAGACACTAGTTATAACAGAGATCATGTGCATAACTTCCACTGAAGACAATGCAGGATAGCTCTGTAATACATGTGTCCAGTGTGGAGTGGAAAGCATGTATTTCATCCTATCTCTGAATTTTCTTTCTTTGTGGCTTTGAGTCAGACCAGCATCATCACTCTTACATAGTTTTTGTCATGATTTAATGTGCATCTTTCTTTTAAGAAGCATTTTAATTCCCTGTTTGAAATAAAAAAAGAAAACATAAATCACAGACAGAATCTTTTAACATTTACAGTTTTAAATGAATTCCTGCTGAGAGTCTCTAAAGCTAGATTTATATCTGATTTTGCATTGAACTGTGTCGTTATGTGGGACTGGAAAACTCTTACAAAATGAAGCATGATGTGAAAACATGCTGAAAAGACAGTTCTGCAGAAATATGGAACATTATTATGTTAGAGAATATTGCAGTAAAAATATGCAGAAAGGAACAATTACCACAGACATTTTCCTTTTAATGATCCATGTACGATTCTTTGGTGGAAAGGTTTGTTGATGTCTCCTTATCAATAAATGCAAATTGAGAAAGCATTGATATTTGCAAATCATATGTGATATAGGTTTTTATTTGGAGCCAGACTAGTGGGAAGCTAGGGTGAGCTGGACTGGACTAGACACACTGATATTGTTGGTACCCTAGAGAACTGGAAAGTCAAAGTCCAGATGTTGCATTGCTGAGCAAAATCCTTCTTTTCCAGGCAGTGCTTTATTTTGAACCAGCACTGCAATTTGTTAACATGTAACAGTACTTGTTGACTCTGGTCCCCTCCCTCTGATTTCTCCTCCTGCAGGAGGCATTGGGAAACAAAGTCCTTGGTAGGAGCACTAAACTGAGAGAGCTTTCTCCAAGTGATCATGTGAGGAGGAAAATGACAACATGCTTTAACTTAGCCCAGAAGCATACCCTCAAGGAAGTATTGATTTTATTTAATGTATTGTATTGATTTAAAATAATGGCCTGGTTCAGAGGGAAAGTAAAGATAGCTATAAAAAAATAGCAAATGAAAGAAAGGGTAAACTGATAACAAATATTAATCAAAACCTAGGAATTGTAGAAAATTGGTAAGGGAAGCAAAAGGACACATGGAGAAATCTATGACCTGCAGAGTTAAAGGACAATAAAGAGTTTTAAAAGTATTTTAGGAATACTGACAATGGTATTGGTCCATTACTAGATGGAAATGGTAGAATTATCAATTATAATGAAGAAAAGGCAGAAGTATTCAATAAATAGTTGTTCTGTATTTGGGAAAAACAAATGATATAGCTATATCATATGATAATGCTCTTTCCATTCCACTAGCATCTCAGAAGGGAGTTAAACAGCACCTACCAAAGTTTGACATTTTAAAATCAGCAGGTCCATATAACTTGCATCCAAGAGTTTTAGAAGAGCTGGCTGAGGTGTTCACTGGACAGTTAATGTTGATTTTTTTTAATAAGTCTTGGGGCACTGGGGAAGTTCCAGAAGAGGGGAAGAAAGCTAAAATTGTAATTTCAAAAGGATAATCAGGATGACCTGGATAATTATAGGTCCATCTGTTTGACATTGATCATGGGCAAGATATGGAGCAACTGATATAGAACTCAATTAGTAAACAATTAAAGAAGGGTAATATAATTCATACCAATCAACATTACAAGTTTGCTTGAAAAAGGTAATAGTGTTGATGACATAATGTAGTAGAACCTCAAGGATACCAACACCAGAGTTACGAACTGACCGGTAAACTGAACACCCTGTGAAACCGGAAATAAGCAATCAGGCAGCAGTGGACGGGGTGAGGGGAAGCAAATACTGTACCTCTGTGCCTGTATTGCAAGCTTGGCATGCAGAGCAGAAACAGTCTGGGGTCTGCGCTGTTCCTGTAAGCCAAGGGTGCTGTTTCACCCCCTCCCATTCCACCTCACTGAGAGCAGGAAGCTGTTTTCATCACTGCCTTTTCACCCCCACTCCGGAGGCCAGGAAAGAAAGCACCCTGCTGCTGCTGCAAGAAACTGAAGGTTGCAGCCAAAGCCTGGCCTGGAGCTGGAGTGGGAGTCAGCTGCACTCTGGAGGAGTTTTAAAGGGCCACAGCCTGTGCACCAATGTGGCCCAAGCTTTGCCCATTGTTGCACTTCTGGATCCTGCCAGCACCTCTGGGAGTGCAAGGGGCAGTGGAAGGAGGGGTGCTGGCAGCTGGCAGGCAACAACCCCCTGCTATGCGCTGCCTCTGGAGTGTGGCCATGCGCTGCCTCTGGAGTGTGCACTGAGCAGGATGAGCCCTGGGAAGAGGCAGCTGAGGGCTGGGGCTTGTACTGCCAAGGGTGCGGGGCAGGCCCCCGCAGTTCAGCCCAAAGGCAAGAAACAGGAACAGGACAGGGAGCTGCTTGCAAACCAGGCAGGGCTGCCAGGAGCCACCTTTGCAGAGATGTTTCCCAGCCTCAGCTGGAAGACACTGACTACAGGATACTGTACCATAACGTTTTGTTCAGAGTTAGTTACGAACAACCTCCATTCCCAAGGTGTTTGTATCTTTGAGGTTCTACTATATTTAGATTCCTGTACGTCATTTGTCTTGGTACTGAATAACATTTTGATTTAAAAACTAGAATGATATAAAATTAGCATGGCAAATATTAAATGAAATAAAAGCTGGCTAACTGATAGTTCCAAAATATAATTTTAAAGGGGAATAATCACTGAGTGGCTGCGTTTCTAGTCAGATCCTGCAGGGGTTTGTTCTTGGCCATACATTATTTAACATTTTTATCAATGACATGGAAGAAAACATATAAATAATCTCCGATATGGTTTGCAGGTGACCCAAAAATTGGGGGAAGGGTAAATAATGAAAAGGACAGGGCACTGATAGTGATTTGACTTTTTTGGTAAGCTAAGCTCAAGCAAACTATATGCATGTTAATATGGCTACATGTACATGTATACATCTAGGACAAAGAATGCAAGCCTACTTACAGGATGAGGGGGACTATATTCTGGGAAGCAATGAGGGAAAAAGATTTGGGTTGGGTGGATAATCAAATGAACAAGAACTCCCAGTGTGATGCCATGGCTGGTATCAGGGCCAATGCAACCTTGGATGCATAAACGGGAATCATGAGTAGGAGTAGAGAGGTTATTTTCCATCTGCATTTGGCATTGATACAATTGCTATTGGAATACTGTATCCAGTTCTTGTGTCCACAATTCCAGAAGGATGTTGCTAAATTTGGAGAGGGTTCAGCGAAGAGTCATGAGAATGATTAAAAGATTAGAAAACATGCCTTATAATGATAGACTCATGGAGTTTAACCTATTTAGTTTAACAAAGAGAAGGTTAAAGGATGACTAGATTAGTCTCTAAACAGCTACCCGGGGAACAAATATTTAATAATCTGCTCTTCAATCTAGCAGAGAAAGGTATAACACTATCCAGCGGCTGGAAGTTGAAGCTAAAGAAATGCAGACTGGAAATAAAGCATACATTTTTAACAGTGAGAGTAATTAACCATGGGAACAATTTACCAAACGTTGTAGTGGATTCTCCATAACTGACAACATTAAATCAAGATTGGATGTTTTTCCTGCTCTAGGAATTATTTTGAGGAAGTTCTATGGCCTGTGTTATGCAGGAGGTCAGACAAGATGATCACAATGGTCCCTTCTGGCCTTGGAGTCTATGAATTTATGAATAATAAAGTATTGTGCTATATAGCTTTGGGGAAGAGGAGCCCTTGATGCATTAGTGCTGTGTTGTATTATATATTGTACCTACTGTGTATAGCACAACTCAAAGAGAAGGAGGAAGGGGTAGTGTGTTTGGACTTGTGGGTGGAGTGAGATTATGCGTTCCCTTATACTCTTCAGTCATTAATGTAGCCTAGCTAATTTGGGTCAGCAAGTGATATTTCAGTATATTACACTATTGTTGTGTTTATCCTGAGAATGAAATACTTTGATGGTTATTTAATAAAATTTTGTAAAAATAGAGAAATCCTGGTTCCCAATATAATACTGAAAAGGACAATTTTGGCAGTGGTACTGAAGGTCTGAGTTGCACCTAAAGGCAGGATTCTAGCTTTATTTATTATTTAGTTTTCATCTGAGACACAGCCTTGCCTTCCAGCCTGTTTTGTTCCTTAAAAGTTCTCTGAGCCTGACTGTGGTTTCCCAATAGCTCTCTTGCTGGAATCTCCATGGGCACATGCAGATGCAATCCATGTAGATTTTGTTAAAAGTGTAGCAGTGCTGATACCATAAAGTGGTATGCAGCTGTCAGCTTTCTTTCAACCCTTTAGGATCTGGAGTGGCTGTAGTCCCTTCTTAAGCATAGAGGAGAGAAGATCATCTGTGCATGAGTTATATTTCCTAGATAAGACTCCTGTTCTGATCTGCCATTCCTTCCATACTATATCTTGGTGGTGTTTTGGTAGCAGAAGCAGAGGGCTAAGCCTGCAGAAACTGCTGGATCGTTCTCTCTCAAACAGGCCACGTGGTGTGGTGTAGCACTCCCTTCTGCAGAGAAATCCTTTAACCTCAATTTCTGCTCTACCTAAATCAAGGTCAGGAGAGCTGACCTCAATGTGACCTCAGCTTGGCTGTAAATTCACTTATCAATAATGAGCCAGAGGAAGGGCTGCTGCTCTGGCAGACTATTCAAAAGGGCAGGGAGGCCGAGGTTAACAATTAGAGAACTAGAAGAGTGTCTCTTGTTTCCTTGAAAAACCCACAGCATAGACATGCAATGTAAAGCCAGGTACACCCTACTGTGACCCATTCAACCCCCAGAGGAGGAAGGACTATTATTGTTTGCTGCTTATTGGTCTCTCAATACCTTGGGCAAATGGGCAGCTGAGACAGTGCAAAGGGCTAGTGCTAACTTGCTTCCCAAAGGGCAAATTCAACATCTCAGCATAGAGGTGCATGTTGAGTAGGGATTGTTGAGACAGTACTATATCTAGACCTATTCCCAAGGTGCATGTGATATTATTTTAGTCCATGAGAAAGTGTGCAATCAGGTTTGTGATGTCAACGCCTGGAGCAAGTACACTCTCAAAATGGGAACCACATCAGTCAGGTAGCCGTTAGGATTGAGTTTGGTCCTGTATTGGCTGGAGAGCCAGTATAGGGAATTGATGGTCAAGAGGGGGTGTTTGCTTTGCCATGTGTTTCTCAGCTGGTGCCTGTTGGAAATTCCTTATGGTTATCGTGTTCATTCATAAGTTTCTTTTCTCCTCAAGACAGAGGTTTCTTACTCAAGGAAGCAAATGTTTTGGATCTCTTAAAGCTTCAGATTTTAAAATACCACAGTACTGATGAGCTGTAATTTAAGATTATGATATTAGCAATTAAAAAAAAGATAATTGCCACTACCACACAGTATCTGATGTGATAATTTGGAGTAATTTGCTTGTGTTACATATTGAAGATGCTTTCTTGACCGATGGATCTTGGAGAAAGGTGAATATATTTCCTGTGCCCCTAGAGAGGGCTGTTTCAGTTGTTGGCAGAACAAACAGGGGAACAGCGATCTATAGGATACGTTGCTCAGTATTACATTAGCAGTAGTTTAATGTAAGAGACACTCCTTTTCCCCCTATCTGGGCTCCTTCTTCTACAGGGCTGGGATGGGAGCTACAGCCTGATGCAGACTTCTTGCCTGCCTGCCCAGGAGATGCAGGGAGGAGGCAGCCCCAGCTGAGCAGGGGCTGGCGCAGGCTGATGGACCTCTGACCGGACACTGCCAGATCCCCTTTTCAACCACACTTTCTGGTTGAAAACCAGACACCTGGCAACCCAGTTCCTACAACATGTTATCAAACTATACACGCAAATTTGCTGCAAGGAGCATCAGAACAAGAATTTGATTTTGTGAGCAGATTAAAGAGAGATTCTGGAGGACTTTTGCCCCTAATAATATATGAATATGTATACATAATACATACATTTGTATATGTGTGTATGTATATGTGTGTGTACATGTACACAAACATTCACATACACACACTGTTTGGTTAAATCAGTGTTATTAAAATACTTAAATCTCAATTTCTGCAGTGTTTGATAGGTTGCGTTTCAGAGTTTTAGGTCCCAATCCTGCAAATACCAAATCACTTGGATAACTTCACTCCCATTGAAGTCACTGGGACTACACAGATGAAACTTACACACATGGTTAAGTGTTTGCAGGATAAAAGCTTTATAATATTACCGGTATGACTAATGGTCAAATCCTGCAGCCAAAACTTGCATCTTGCTCTCACTGACTTAACTCCATTGTGCATCATGGGCCTGATTCTGATTTACACTGGGGCTACAGCACACCACTGGCATGGTAAGAGAGCCTTAAGATTGGAGTAAACTACAGTTGCACCTTGGTGTAAATGAGCATTGGACCATGAGACTCCAATGGGAGTTTTTAGTGTTCAAGGAATACCCAGCCAGGCCTGGCTGTAATACTTAGAACTGGTTAAAATATATATCTGTTTGATTTTAAATAAATTTATATATCAAACTTATTTGGAAATGTGTACAGTAGTTTCCTATAAATAGTAATCTCACATCTCTTTAAATCTGATACCATTTATATGCTTATTGCTATTATTATTATTTTATTAATGAAAAGGGCTTTCTGAAGGTGGAACATGAATGGCAAATTTGCACATTATAGAAGCAAAATCTTCGATTATAGATATGAAATTGCCTTTCGCAAAAGGTTGTGCCTATTCATATTGACTGATGTTAATGAAAACAGACTTTCAGCTTTTCCTCTCTGTAGATTTTCTCTAATATCTGCTATTGGATTGCATTGTTGATATGGGTTTGATATTAAGCACTTCCTCACCTGTTACCAACTTTTGCTTTCTATTAAAAAATGTAAATCAAGTGACTTTGAATGCTTCCAATTTAGATTTTTGATAGAAAAAAAAGTTTAACTCAGAGCATTTGCTGATGATGTGGTGGTTAAACCTAAGTAAAGTAGGGAAAAAGATTAAATTAACGCAGAAACTTATTGGAGTATTGCTTCACTTACTTAAATTAACTTTACTGTATTAAAAAATATTAAGTCAAAAAAGCTAAATACTTTCAGTTCGGATTCCTTGATTGAAAGAGACAACTATGAGGTAGTGGCTAACAGGTGCTTACTGACACAGCCTCACTCCCTTAGCTACTGAGCAGGGATGCAGGAGATCTGAAGAAAGAAATGAAAATTAAATTTGGATTTTAGAACCCAATTTTACTTTTGTACTTTCTATTTTGTAATTCTTTGTATTTCTGCCTTATGTGCAACAAATAATTAAAACCTAATTTACTGTGTTTTTCTTGGTACCAAACTGTGAATAGGCATTACAAATAATTGTACCCCATAGAGCTTTTAATTAAAAATGGTGTAGGAAGTCTTCTGTCATGGTCCCAATATGTTATACAGTTACTGTTAGGGCCCAATCCTGTGCTCTTCGTGGGTGCTAGGTTCTGCCCATGTGAATCTGATTTGAAGATTGTGGCATTAGGCTCTTTTGTTGAGGTCCCAGCACATTCAATAGACCGATAGAAGACCCAGGTACAAAAGTTTCCTACTCTCTGGGGTGGTAGATTTGCAGAACTAAATAATATGGCTCAGGAAACTTCATGTCTGTGTCATTTTCCCATGCACTGTTTGGTAACTAGCTCACTTGAGTTGGCCAGTGTTCCTTTTCCATGTTTGCTTTGGGCCCAGGCATGTAGTCCTTTCTCGGGCAACACTTATAGTTTCAATGGGAGTTTTGATTGAGCAAAGCCTGGAGGATAAGGGAGGCCCTTTTTGAATTTCAGGCTTTTTCTGCATGGCAGGAGAGAGTCTCATGATGCTTAGAAACCCATGTTAATGCCAGGTGAGTTGAGGAAAAGGTAACTGAAAAGAGGAATTGCACAATTTCTTTATGTAAGGTGTCCTAAAATTGGCTGTAGATGGCATGTAAGACCTATAGAAGTAGGTTCCTTGAATGCTGAGAAACATAAAAGTTATTTATTTAGCTTTCTTCCTGAAGAATGCTAACGTGTTTTCCATACTTCACAAATCGATAAGGCAAACCGTCCAAAAGAAGTGGTCAAAAGCAACAGTGCACAGCAGTAGACAGCAGTATAGATCAGGAAGAGGAGAAGAATTCCAGATCTGATTATGTGTCAGGAGGAATTTAGGAAAGTAGAGTGTAATTGCTTGAGTAGGAGAATAGATTTACTGGGTTATGCATCATGGCTCTAAGTTATTAGGAACATTTAAATAAAATTGTTTTATAAAGGTGTCTATTAATTATTATGATAGGTGTGTTGGGGGAAAATAGAAAAATGAATTAAACATCTTAATAAAATAAACTATTCTAGTCCAAAAGTCTAGGTATTGACCACAATGAAGTAAACACAAACATGATATTTACATCTGGCTGCACTTGAAAAATAAACAGTGAAAGACTTTCATTTTTGACAGAATTAATTATGAAGAGTTCATAGATTCCAAGGCCCATTGTGATGGGACCATTGTGATCATTTAGTCTGACCTCCTGTATAACACAGGCCATAGTACTTCTCCAAAATAATTCCTAGTGCAGATCTTTTAGAAAAACATCCAATCTTGATATAAAAATTGTCAGTGATGGAGACTTTTGGTAATTCCAGTGGTTTAATTCCCATCATTATAAAAAATGTACACCTTATTTCCAGTTTGTCTAGCTTCAACTTCCAGTCATTGGATTGTGTTATACCTTTTTCTGCTAGACTGAAGAGCCCATTATTAAATATTTGTTCTATAAGTAGATATTTATACTCCTTAACCTTCTCTGTCACTACAAGGCATGTTTTCTAATCCTTTAATCATTCTTGTGGCTCTTTTCTGAACCCTCTCCAATTCATTAACATTGTTCTTGAACTGTGGGCACCAGAACTGGACAGAGTATTCCAGCAGCAGTTGCACTAGTTCCAAATACAGAGGGAAATAACTCCTAATCAAGATTCCCCTATTTATGGATCCCAGGATTACATTAGCTCTTTTGGCCATAGCGTCACATTTGAGAGCTTATGTTCAGATGATGATCCACTACCCGCCCCAAATCTTTGTCAAAGTCACTGCTTCTCAGGATAGAATCCCCCATCCTGTAAGTATGGCCTGCATTCTTTGTTCTTAGATATATACATTTAATTTAAGCCATATTAAAACACACATTGTTTGCTTTGATCAGTTTACCAAGTGATCCAGATCGCTCTATATCAGTGACCTGTCTTCTTTATTTACCACTCCCCCAACTTTTGTGTCATCTGCAAACTTTATCAGTGATGATTTTATGTTTCTTTCCAGGTCATTGATAAAAATTTTACACAGAAAGGGATGTTGTAGAAAATGAAATACTCTTGTTTATTTTGTTAGCCGTCTATAGTAGACTGGAGTTTCTTTATAGTGTTTGCCTATTAGGTCTCCTATTAGGTAGAAGACTCTTTTGTAGCTTTAGACTGGTTAATTATTCCAGGTTGTGTTATGTAAAAGGCTTAATTTTTTTTTTAACTAACTATTGTGAATGTATCTACAGTACATTAATTAGCATCCCTTATTGAATTAACTTTTTTTTCCCCCTTTTGCATGTTCAGAATATTTTGTAGTGATTAAGCAGCTCTTCTAAACTAGCAATGGAGGTTCATGTAGCTCAAACACTAACAACATACAGCATATGAGGAAATGATGTAGAATACTTTATTTTTATTTTTTAGTATTCAGAATAGGGGATGTCCGTAGTGCATCCTGGCTCAAACAGTTTTCATGATATGATTTGTGGGCAATTCCCAGGGACTTTGAATGAAGAATCAGCAATATCCATCAAAACAGATTCTTCCTGAATATCATTCAGTTTAGGACTTTGTTTAAATGTAAAGATAAAAGCCATGCATATACCACTGGACGTTGGTTTACTTAGGGCCTGATCCTGACGTGAGCGAATGTGCTCATGAGTAGTCCCATTGCATTCAGTGGGACCATTTGTAGTGTGAGCGCTTGTCTCGGATCAGGCCCTTAATCAAATGTAGTACTTGGAGTAAGTAGTTAATTTATGTGGTGTGCGGGTATATATTTTACAAAATTGATTGTATAGTTAAACATTGCTGAACAGAGCTTGGTTAATTTTGGGGTGTTTCAACTGTTCCTTGTTTTGTTCTTATTTTGTTTGTAATTCACTGGAGCTCTAACAAACATTCTGTGGGTCATTATACAGATGTCAGAAATTGAAAGAAATGCTGTCTCTAAAAATTCGTGTTGGTAGCTGAATTTCCTCTAGTAAGGTATTTTAGACATGAATTTTTGTATTGTTGTAACAAAATGAGAGGAACAGAGTTATCCTGAGAGAACTGCACTCCTGGGCACATGATGAATCATGCAGTAAAAATAAATGTCTTCAGTGACCGTCAATTTGAGAGGTTGTCCAATTCACATACAGTTGTGGGGCGAGTGTCTTCTGCTGGTGCACACTGGCGCAAGGGCTCCATATACTGTCACATGGCGTTTAAGGAGATTTGCACCCCATGCCTGCTTTTTCTTTGCTTTTCTTTCTTTTTCTTATGTAGTTTTTTCACCTATTTTTAAAAGCTCCTAACAATCTGTAGTAATAGCATCATATTACAGAATCATTAAAATCATTCTTAGTTGAATTTCTCCCCACATTTTCTAGTGTTTTTAGTGAAAATGAGTTATGCCTTTCATCCAGTGACTTTTCACCATCTCCAGCTCCGGGAGTTGAGCATTTAATTTTTTACTTCCTACATTTATAAATGTTTGGGATAGAATGATAGTGGCTAAACATAGTTTTAAACTGTGGCCACCATGTGGACCTAAAAGAAAGCTTCTGTCAGTATGGTTTCTACTCAGAACTAGGCTTTGGGAAATTTGCTGGCTTTAACATCAATCTTTTCCTTTTAGGAACAAACATTCCAGTGATTTATCCTCCCAAAAGAGGTTTTTAATAAAAAGTTCAGTTTACGACTAAAGTCTTAAGTGTGATTTTAAAAATGATTTAGCTATATCTGAGAAAAGTCCTTCTGCAGGAGGTAAGAAGCCCTATCTTAGCAAGGCTGTTTGAAACATTTATAATGGAATAGTTAATTTTGAATTTTGCATTGTTTGAAATATTTTTAAAAATGCAGGCGTGCTTCCCTGATATATGATAGCCAGCCTGCTTTTCCTTAATAGTTTTCTGTTCCAGTAAGGAAGAATGTTGAGCAGTGTCTCCCAAATCCATGCTTCTCCATGGTTTCGGCGCAAGATAATTAGGCATGTCTATGCTACGGGTACTACAATGGCACAGCTGCAGTTCTGCTGTTGGAGCGCCAGTGTAGTTACTGCCTAAATTGATGGAAGGGTTTTTTTTCCATCGCTTTAGGTAATCCCTGAGTGATAGTAGCTAGTTCGCAGAGGCTTTATTTCTTCTATCAACCTGGCTGCATCTACATTGAAGGTTTGGTTGGATTAATTACAGTGTTTGGTTTCACATTCCTGAGCGACGCTATGTTGATCTACATTTTAAGTACAGACCAGGGCTTACTTTGCAGCAGCTTGGTAGTGGGGGATATTGGAGTTCTGTATCTGCTTCTTTCACATGCTGCCTCAATGGTGTGTTACTGCTACTTCCTTCCTGTGGCAAGGCTGGAGAGGTGATGTAGGCAATTGGTGATTCTTGACAATGCCAATATGGTGGACTGGAGGAAGTGATTGTTAAAAGGGGGGTGGGGTGTGGATCAGAGAGAAGGGCAAGATTGTGTTACAGCAATGTTCATGTTAGGGAGTGTGGTGGTTTTGTTTACTGAGAGCGAGGAACTTGTTAGAAAAAGTAATATCTGTGGTCAAAAGAGTAAAAGAGAATAAGAATTTTTTAAATTTAAGAACCAGTGGCTGGAAATTGAAGTAAGCAAAGTTCAGAGAGAAAATAAGATGCAGTTTTTTAAACCATGAACATAATTAAGAATTGGAACAGCTTACCAAGGAGTGTTTAAATCAACACTGGATGTTTTTTCTAAAGGATATGTTCTAATTCCACCAGAGGTGCTTGGGCTAGAAACAAGGATCTCTGGGTGTGGTTTGTGGGCTGTATTATGCAGGAGGTGAGACCATGTCAGGAGGCATCCGCAGAGAAATCTGCACTGTCATTATGTGTCTCTTACCTCTAGCTAGTCTATCACATGCTCTTGGGAGTGAGGAATTGCTGCACACTTTGGGAAATGCTGGTCTAGGTGATCATAATGGTCCCTTTTGTTCTTAAAATACATGAATCTCTGAAAAAGTGGTTGTCCCATTCATCATTCTCTCTCTAATCTTCTGATTTTTACAGAGTGTCTTTGAATTGTTCACTGTCACTCTGTCAACGCTTGTTTCTGTGGGCCCTTCCTATTAGGATTCAGGCCTGTGGGTAGTATGAAGGCTGCATTAGGCTTCTTCTGATTGTGGATGTTAAGTGCTGAGGAATGTTGTTACTGTTGCCAAGTTGTTACTGCTGTTTCATGCTGCTGGTCCTGAAGTGTCGGTGTTAGTCACATGAGGAAAGTACGGTACTAGCACCACATAGGAGTTACAGGTACACTAACACATGTATGCCTACAACAGTGTACCTATTCAATCCACACACCAGCATGCGATCTCCTTGGTGAGTACAAAGTTGCCCCTCCTATAACTTCTCCTTTTATATGTTGATGCAAAAAAGTTAGGTATTACACTCCAGACGTTGCTAGTTGCCACCTTTTTCCTTGTACCTGCTAGTTCAAACAAAACAATCTTCTCCATTATCCTGTCACCCCATCCTTATCTTATGAGGGGTTGGTGTGATCCTGAACCATCTCTTAAGAATGTGTTTACATAGTTACTTGAGAACTCTGAGTGTTCTTGTACCATCCTCTCTAATCAGGAATGGGCTTACTTGTTTAGCCAAAACTAGTGTGTTGTTTTACCAAGGCCAGGCCTACTCTGATTCTCAGCCTTTAGTTCACACTGTTAGTTATGCGTAGGGCTTCAGCAAGGCCTACAGTGGATGAAGTCCAAATGTTCACGCTGATGCTTCGGGATCTATCATTTACCTTGTTATACCATTGACCTTCCTGCAGACACATTTCACTTCTTCTCTTGGTCTGACAGGGGCTATGTTTTGTTTTGGGGTTTTTTTTTTTATTCGTAGAATCGTAGAAGATTAGGGTTGGAAGGGATGTGAGGAGGTCATTTAATCCAAGCTCCTGCTCAAAGCAGGACCAACTCCAACTAAATCATCCGATCAAGGGCTTTGTCAAGCTGGGCCTTAAAACTCTCTAAGGATGGAGATTCCATCACCTCCCCAGGTAACCCATTCCAGTGCTTTGCCACTGTCCTAGTAAAAAAGCTTTTCCTAGTATCCAACCTAGACATCTCCCACCGCAACCTGAGACCATTCATGGAACACTGAAAGGCCTGTTTACTCAGATTTTTTTGTAGGGTATTGTAGTATGTTTGATGTTGTTAGTTTTCTTGTGAGCATTCGCTTATATTGGTTATCTGATTTACTTTTGTTGTTTTATTTTGTTCTAATTAGAAATGTGTATAAGGGTTAAGCAACAGCTGAGTTTTTAAATAGAAAAACCGCAGACCCTTTAACTTCTCAACAGCTAGAACTTAAGAAATATTAATCTTAGGAGTACTTGATGCACTGACATTATTGTGAAACTTCTTCACAGTCAGATGACTTCATCAGCTAATCAGAACTCAGGATTTCTAAATGTCATGTTATATCTAATTAAGGTATCAGTTTCAAGACATGTTATTTTAATTGAAACTGTTAGAGTAATCTATTCAGTTTTTCCTGTTAATTTAAGAGCACAGACCTTTAACAGATGATTACTAAGACATTGTTATTAATGAAAATATCCTGTAATTTGAAATCCAGACTCTTGTCTTGTTGCATAAATGAAAGGAATGAAACATACATCCCTAAGACCAAATACATTTTCCATTTTTACTTATTTGGAGCCAGCTAGTAAACTCAGTGCCACGAGGAGTCCTCTTTTGGGAGATTGAAACTTGCAGTGATTGGGAATGTGTTTTCTATTGGGCAAGACTTGGTGAATGAATTAGTAGCAGTTAATAAACCAGTATGTCATTTGATTTGTGTCTCGTAAAACAAGGGGAAAAAAGGGAAAGTAATAAAGAACATTTTGGACAGATAGCCTATTGGATAAAGAAGTATCTAATAGGCCAACAGCTCTGGTTTGAGCCTCTAATGGGTGTTTTCAGGCCTAGAAATAAGTATGGTTTTGCGTCATGAAAAAAACTATCAAATATATAATATAAAAGCTCCCATTTCATTCCTGTCCCCTCTGAGTTCCTGTTCTCCCCTTGCCTGGCTGGTTGAATCTCCCAGATTAGCATGTCTCAGACATGCCCATGGGTACAATATTTCTCTTAAGCGCCCTGGGTTTCTTTTCCTATGATATGTTGTCTGCCCTCTCTCCATAGAGGATTAGCAGCAGTAGAGGTCCTGAGATACCAGAATATTTGTCATTTCCTGTTCTGAAGACGCTTTCAGAAAGTGGCATCTAAAAAAAAAATCCTCAGAAGAGTATTACACAGAAGCTAGGCTCACTGATTGCCCAAGGGCTAAGAATGGGATATGGAGCCTTTCCTCCTCTAGGTGGTTGGTTCAGATTGGCCCAGTTCAATAGTGTCTGACTGTCATTGCCAGCTGATAACTAAGTCTTGCTCCCTGATCATTGTCTGGTGGCCCGTGTCTGTGTGTTAATTTAAGTGTCCAAATGTTGCAGTGTCAATGGTTCTAATCCTAGTGGGGCAGGAGGACCACATCACAGAACTCCCTATGGCTGTCATTAACTGGACCCTTGCTGACTGTCTCGGTGGAGAGATCTAGGTCTAAATTATGTGATGGAGAATGCTCTGTTTAGCCTTGGGCTCTCCTTATCAGGGAGATGTTTGGGGAAGCCTGCAAAGCCAGGGTCAGTTCTGCATCTACACAGAGGGCTTCAATTCTGTCAAGACCCTTATCCACTAATATTGGACTTCAGCTACCAACGCTGACCCTGCTGGTAAGTTATTGATCACCATTTTCCAAACAGCTCTGTAATTTTTATGGAGGTGAAACTCCCATTAGCTCCTGAAAGGTGGTGTTTATGAGAGGGAATTAAACACAGATTTTATGTTTTATAATTATCCTTTTTTTCCATCCAACGGAGTTAAGGAAACTGGGGCTAGTGTACGTTTCTGACACAAGGAATAAAGACAAATAACAGAGCTCTTGTAAATGCTACATACAAACCAATCATTGCTGTCTTTCTCTTTTAGGGAGTAGAGTGAGTCTCAGTACAGCAATGACTGTAAATGATTCAATTAGAGTTAGCTTCAGATATTGATAATAAAATCTAGCTTTCATCTAATTAGGTAGAAGATTAGTTGGTATACCCTTTCTAAATTAGAAAAATACATTTAAAATGAAGTTTTAAATTTATTTTTGTCTTTAATTCATTCGTAATGGGGAATGCAATACAGTCATTTGAATGCTGACTTTCAGGTACCTTGCATTACAAAACCAAATGAAATAATATTCATAATAATGTTTCATTGCTCTCAGATTTATAGGGAAAATTAAAATGTGGTCATATATAAACAGCAGTAGCTCAGATGTTTGATATTTTGGCTTTTATAGGCAGATATTGTGGCTTGGGTATTTTGAAGGCAGAAAGAAAAGTAATGCTGCTGAATTCCTCTGCTGGTTTATAGAAAGAAAGAAAGAGAAAGGAAATCTTTGTTTGGCAGCTGCTTTCTGTAAGTTGTGAAATGATGGCAACATTGACGTGATTTGGCATTTTATTACTGTCAGCCAGGATCTCTCTCATATTCTTTTTTTTTATTAATATTCTTTCCCCTCCATTTTGTGCCATTTGTCAGAAGTTACCTGCTAAGGAAAACAGCCTCTGTTCTCTTTGCAAATAAAAGCTTTGCAGCTTGTTTTCAAAAGCTTAGGATCTTAACCATTTAAAGCAACCAAAATTAATTATAAATCTGTTAGTTTCTGATTATAAAGAAATATTACAGGAAATTTGTATTGTTAAACTTAAGCAATCAGGAACCCAAGACTCCTGTCTGTGATTTGTGAAATATCAGCTTTGTTGCAGAATAATGTAATTTCTCAGGATCACCAACAGCAATTCCAAGTCCTAGGACAGAACAGTCAATGCCCCCCCTAGAAAAGGATGGCTGAGATGCAAGTGGGCTTCCACCGGAAGTTTTTACTTATATATTATGTGCCAAGCAGGTTCCCGGGCGGCTGAGGAGGTGGTATCTGCTACTCAGTTTCCTGGTTCCTTTGGACTCCCCAGGGAGATTACTGATGAACCCAGGAAGCTGAGTAGCACATATCACCTCCTCAACTGCCCAGAAACCTGCATAGCACATAATAAATAAGCTCAGCAGGCCTGTAATAGAGACACTTGTGTCATTTGGAAACAAGTGAGCTGTGTGTCTGAGTTTCACTGTCTGATTTGCTGGGTTTGCTGTGAATCAAGACAGAAACTCTCGTTTTGTTTGACATCACAGGGTGTGATGCCCTAGACTTCCCACACTGCAAGATCTAAATTAGGCCAGGTGGGCCCAATCAGCTAATTAGGCTGCAAGTAGGGGAGATTTAGGCTGGAGACAGCTAATTAAGGACAGGCTCACCTGTACAGGAACAGGCAGAGCCTATATAATGCCAGGTAGCTGGTTGCTGGGAAAGGTGGTAGGGAAGTAGACTGTAGTCACTCCCTGAGTGGAGGGAGTAGGAGGCTGGTAAACCCGGGGGGGGGGGGAGATATGTAGGAAGCCCAGGGAAACAGCAGCAAGAGATAGGACTGTAGAGGCACTATGGCTGCTTGTTCTAGGGTCCCTGGGCTAGAACTCAGTGTAGAGGGTGGGCCTGGGTTCCCATACCAGCCACTGGGGAGTGGCAAGGACATTGGAGCAGCAAGTCTGGAAAGACTGTGAATTCCCATCCTGCCAGGGGAGGACTTTAGTGACCTGGCTGGAGGGCCAAGCCACAGAAAGGAAGCTGCAGACCTGGGAGTGAGCAGGGCAGTAGAGCAAGACAGGATGAGAGAAGACAACACCGAAGGGAAAGTACAAGCTGACAGAGCTAATTCCCAGGATGGCTAGTAGGAGATGCTGCTTGTGATGAGTGGACCTTGTGACATGGGAATAATTTGAATGAAAACTGCTTATGCCTTTTAGTATGGTTGTAAAAACAAAGAAAATCAACCGCCAATTCCATATGAGAGACACGAGAATTATGATAAACATTTGAAAATTGGTGTAACATTTTTTGTTACTACATCCCAAAAATGTCAGGAGTCTGAATAATGTTCTCAGAAGTCAGAAAGTCCCTTACTTGTGAAATGTCAACCAGCATGACACACATGAGTTTCAGGAGGAAAGAAGATCTTGTGGTTTAATGTGCTCAGGACATCCGAATTCTAATATTGGTTGGACCTGGTCAGAATTTTCCATGCTGCTTTCATTTTTGAGTGTAGTTTTTCATGTTGTTGAGTGATTTCATTAACTCAAGAATGGTAATGTTTGTGTTTAACCAAAAAAAAAAAAAAAAAGTTACTATGAATATTTTGGTTAGTTGTATCTCTCCAAAAATATACACCAACAAATGCAATGGGTCTCCTTCCTAGTGCAGCGCTGGGAAGAACTGCACTGAGTGATTAGAGCAATGAGATTAGTAGGTCCAGAGCCAAGGTTTGGTAATCTTGCTGGAGAATGGGTTTCTATATAGATGATGTGTCAAAAATCCAGCATGCAGCACTGGCAGGCTGTAGAAATTTGAGCAGAGTAGTCCAGGTCCAGCTTATTCCTCTTGGTTGTTTGCTTAAATTATTTTTTAAAAAACAAACCCGCCCTTTCTGGTACTGAGAGTTAACATTCTATGGACATTTGTTAATAGAAATATTGCTTTGATATTATTATAGCAGGATCGTTCACCCAAGTGTGGTTAAAGTTTGTCAGCGATTCTGTTACAAGTTTCTATTTATAACCTGGTCATAAAAATTCCCTTCTGAGCTAAAACTGGGCAGATAAGGCCTTTTTCTTTTTCATCCACAAAACTGGAGTCAAAAACAGGTTGAAGCTGTAAGAGTGCAAGCCCCATGTTTTAGAGGAGTTAGCATGTTAGTCCAATGATCAGATTAAAAGATACCCAGTGTTCCCTCTATTTTCATATATAACCCCCTTCTTTTTCTGGGTTACTTGGGAGCAGGCAACACTCACCGGTGTGCAAGGGCGCCTAAGGTTGCTAACAACAAAGGAGATCCTGAGTATCCCAGTGATGAAGTAGGATAGGGGAATCCTCTATCCACCCCTCTGCTGCAGTCCCTTTACTTCTAAAGGAATTTAAAATTGGCGGTGCCTCCACCTGGCTGGCCCCTGCACACGCTCAATAGTGGGCCTTGGGAGCTTCCAGGACTAAACCTAGTCTAATAATTATAATGATCTGAGACATAGGTCTAACTCAACAATTGCAATTATGCAAGCTAAACATCCAATATACTTAAATTATAGTTAACACACCTTTACTTAACAAATTAAAGAAATATGGCATAACAGACTGAAATTAAACATCACTATTATTTTAAATCCACAGGGGCAGTTGAATAAATCAATTAATAAAAACAGTATACAGTAATAAATGAAACTTGTCTAACTGGCATCTACACTGCCACTATTTGCCCCACCTCTGGAGTGTGCACTCCCCTAGAGTTCAGAGCCCTAACCCCTTGCTTGTGTGGGCTCGTGTGAAGATCTGAAGGAGGAGACAGCACTCTGTTGGTTCAGTGTACCAGTTCAGCCCAGATATCAAACTGGAGATTTGGAGCTGCCCAACCAAATGTCTGCAGTCCTGGCCCTGCTTGAAGGGACTCTCTCTGCCTCTTCTCAGGCCCAGTCAAAGTCTCTCTGCTGTGCCCCTTCCTTTACAAGCCCTGCCCCAAACAACAAGGAGGAGGGGGGACACTCAGACCACTTTTACTGCAGGCCCACTTCAGTCCGCTCCACACTCAATCCCTGCCCTGGCTTGGGCAATGCCACCAACCTCCGAAGCTCCCTGCTCGATCAAAACTCCAGCAGACTCTCAGCGGCAGCTTTGGGACTCTGACAGCAGGCAGCTGCAGCAGTCAGCCAGCAGCTTCCAGCCTCAGCAGCACTCCACCCCAGCACCAAAATGGTGCTGCTTTTCTCTGACTCCCTGGAAGGGGAAGTCTCTCTCTCCTTTTTTCCCCAAGGCATCATGGGAGTTGTAGTTTCCCAGGATCTTCCCAACTGTAAAACTCCCAATTAAGTTCCAAGGCCCCTGAAGTACAGGGTGCCTACACACAGATTGGAGAGTGTTCAGTCTTTCTATTGCCATTTGAGAGCTTTGTGTACCTAGCGGACTGTATGTTGTAAGGCTCTGATCTCACAAGCTCACACAAATATGCTTTCTGTGGAGTTCTCCATATGTGTAAAATAGAGCCTGTACATAAATATTTGCAGTATTGAAGCCTAAATAATTAGCAATGGACTAGATGTCTATTGCAAGGGCTTCCGTTCCACTGTGCTGTAGATCTGGCTTCAACCTATGGTCATACACATTTGCTCCCTAGCCTAGGAAGCCTAATGTGAGGCTATGCTAAAATGAAGAACATCTAGGTTCACTTCCTAGTCCTGGCCTCTCATTCCATAGGTTAGCAAGGTGCTGTGGCTGCATTCATATCCCCTGCATCTCAGGCACTGAGGACAGCAGGTAACTAACACTGAACAGTGGGCTATGGCATCTCTTCTCTTTCTAGACTGTATAGAGAAGAATCCGGATGTGTGGAAAGGTGCATGCACTGAGAGGAGACAGTCCTGAGTTCTGTTTAGGCAGCCTTTGAACCAGTGTAGAAAATTTAATAGAGAATTATGCCTAGGGCTTTCAGAGGGTCTTAAGGCAGATAAGTGCCCTATTCCCTTAGGCCCCTTTGTAAATACTAAATCCCTTCTCTGGGACTGTTCAAAGATCCTATAGAAAGACTGCCATTCTCTATTGAACTCTGGGTTCTATCCATAAGGGATGTTTACCTTCCCAGCAGGAGTGCTGTGCGGGTTAATTAGTTTTTCGTATCACAGTTTGTATGTTCAAAGAGGTACATCTGGGCTCTGTATTATTACATAGTGGGGTTTTTTTGAAGTCTTTGCCCAGCTAGTCTAAAATTAAATGGAAACCCCACAAATGCCTGTGGTTACTGGGAGTTATACCCTAGTTTCAAGTTTCAGTCAGTACATCATAAACTTCTTCAGCTTCAATAAAGCTTTGTTGGCTTCTTTATAAAGACAAGCTGACTGAATTGAAATTGTTAGGGAATCCACTTCCAGTTTCCCTAGAGGACACAAACCACTTTCAGAATAACAGGTTGTTGATTCATCCTTAGAGATTTAGGTTAGTCGTTGTGACATAACACACAGACTTTTCTGTTGTTTAACAGAAACTTGCTCCTTGAAGAGAAGGAACTAGAAGAGATTCTCTTTGGGTTTCTATGTTTGTTTGCAGGGTGGGGGTTAGTGAGAGACCTTTTGCTTGAAGTACTTACACCAGAAATTAATATGGCCCAGAACACCATTAAAGTCAGCAAAATTTGTCTTGTGCAGAACCCCACAAGAGGGCTGTGCACCACCTAAATCTCTTGCCTCACTAGGTTTTATGATTTGTCTCTTTTCCAGTGAGGGTAGGAACCGTTGCAAATCTGCATCTCATCCTGACCTATCCTTGAGTTTTCTTGTCACTCACTACAAGCTCTTTTCCATTACTCTTCAGTACACATGGCATGCCTTGCTGGTCACAGCCGTCCTGTCATTACTACTCTCATTATTTCAGTGTTTAGCACTCTCCTCATCACTGCTGCGTGATGCTTGCTCTGCACAGAGCGTGTTTAGAAATCATCCACCGTCTGTGTTTTTTGTCTTCATGAAAGACAGCTGTATTTCACATCAGGGTATATATGTGTTTTATTGATAAACACATCATTTTAACAACTGGAGTGTTTTCCATTTCTTCACTGGCACTCCCATTGAATACCTATAGATCAGCTATTTTATCACTCCAGTGGCATACTGGGGGGACGGGGAGGAGGCCATGCCCCGTGCGCCGGCCTGGGGGGTTGACCCAGCCCCTCCGCCCCCGCTGGGTGCAAGGAGAGAGATCAGGTAGGCCATCCCTGCCGCCTGGTGGCCCAGGTGCATCTGTCCGGCCCCTATCACTCCCACTCCCTGCTGGAGGAGCCGGGTTGGTGCAGCCGTCGGGGATGTCAGGGTGGGTGGCTCCTCCCCCCCCAGGCTGGTGCACGGGGGCATGGCCTGCTCCGTACACCACTGCCGCTGAACCCACAGTGGGGGAGAGTGGGAAACGGATCTGCAGAACCTCCAGGGGGCGCTGCCACTGCCACCAGTGTGTGTGTGTGTGGGGGGCCCACAAATACCAGTATTGGCCCCTGGGCGCTGGAGACCCAAGGTATGCCACAGTATCACTCTCAAAATAAATGTACTGTCTATGCAGATTCTCCAACAGAAATAACTACAAGGGAAAGGTGAGCCCGTGATCAGAATATGAAAATGACATATTATGGAATGGATATAGAAAATAACAAACTGAAGTACATTACAGCAGTTTGAAGGGCAGGGCTTACCAGGACAATAGCAACGTAACACCTCCCATCTCTTCCTTCCTTTGTGGTATAGGATTGACCTCTTATTTTGACTGAACTGATTTGAAAAAGATTTTTTTTTGTGTCTCCTCAGCTGTGGTCTGTAAATGATCAGCTGTTGCAGTTGGTTCAGAATAATTCTTTATTATTCTAAATATCTTCAGACCTAGAACTATAGCTCTGTTTGACAGTAAAACTGAATCCAGGTGTACAATAACATCTGCCTTGCTGCTGTATTTCATCTTGTGCAAATGTGTAGTTTGGGCTCTGGCCCTCTGGCTACACTGGTGGTGACTGGCTGAGGCATGTTCCTTGCAAGCAGAGGTAGGGAGGGCTGGGAGCATTTTACAGCTAGGGTGGGCAAGTGAATCTGCTGACCCACCCCTGCTTTTCTGGAGGGACAGGAATCACCTGTAATTCAGCAGCCAGCAGGGCACCTGGACACAAAGGAGGGCTCGTAGCATAGATGGTGGGCACAGGGTATGCCTGTCAGGAGCATGCTCCTTGCTGATAGTTTGGGATTGCTTACTAAAGAGGAATTATTTTCATCAGAGGCTCTGAGGGAGTGAGGAAGAAACACTTAAAAGGCCTGGCCCAAGCAGATGCTATCTAAATTGTCTAAAGATAGGGCCTCTACAAACTTGGCGAGGTCCCTCTTCACGCCCAGCAACCAGGAACTGTGTCTCTGTACGCTTGTAGTTCTGTGCTTTGTGTCAAAACTGAAATTTCCATGCCTTACGCTGGGTGATCACTGTATTATGGTGGTGCATCAAGGTGAGCTAAAGGGAGTTCCTTCCTGAGCTCCCAATCCCTTGGCTTTTCAACAGCAGAGGCAAGTTAAGCAAGTGCCACACTGTTGAGGATTTATATGGAAATTATTTCCATGCTTTGTATTGCTACAGCTCCCCACACCCTTTCCTGTCCATTCAGTGTAGTGGTGTGTGTGTGTGCGTGCGTGCGTGCGCTAGTGCCAGTGCCGTTGATTCACATAGGGAAGGAAGAGCTGTGTGATAGTGGTGTTTATTGTCTGCATTTGGCAGGCCTGACTGCTGCTCTGGGTGGAAGGAGCGTCCCGAGTGACTCTCTTAGGTAGTTATTACAATGAGGGAATTTAATTAATAGAATATAAAAATGTCTTTGTGATGTCAGCGAAGACATGGAAGCAATGAAAAGCAGTCACAATACTCCCCCTGGAAATGGCCTTCTTTGCACATAAAGGTAAAATTAATAAGATATATAATTTTATGTTCACTTACAGCATTTCATCACTAGACACAGAAAGGCAAGAGGCCTGATCCACAGATCCTGAAACCCAGACTGCAACATTCCTAGCTTTATTAACCTTTGCTTAGAAAATAAAACCATTCAGCCTACAACACAGGGGGAGAGGGAGTAGTGACCCAGTCTGAGCCACTGCCAATCTGAACAATGCAGAGTTTTGTGGACGTGGTGCCTGATTAACAGGGAGATTGACACACAACACACACACAAGACTTTAGTTACTAATATAGAATAGATTTTCATTTAAAATTACTTTAAATCCATTTAATGATGATAATTCATAGCTCTTACCGTGCTTTTCAACCTCGTAAAGCGTTATATATATCCATACTGCAGTTTCAAGGTGGCTACTGAACTCCTCCCTCATCCTCTTCTTACACCCTGGGAAGATTATTTTTTTCTTCCTGATTGATCATCACCTCAGCCTGATCTAAATTCATTATCAAAGGACAATTGTTTTAAGCCATTTTAAATTTCCTTTCAGGTTATGAGACAACAGGAGAAATTTCAGCCCAAATGATAGGTTTTTTGGGAGTACAATTATAAGCCATTGAAAATAAGGGTCTTGAATAAAATCCAGAAGTACTGCCTCCTGCACTACTAGATCAGACCACTTGCACATGTCATCTGGCTTGGCTTTGGCATTGATAAATTGGACCATGAATCTGTCTAGTACAGTATTCCCCCTTCTGTGGTATGAGATCAGTCCATTGGTCTATATGTGCCAGCGTTCTGTCTCCATCTGTGGCCAATGAAGAAGATGTAAAGCCAGTTATAATTAACCTTACTATTCAAAAATATCCCACATGGGGAGAAATTGCTTCTTACCCCAGCTGATGATCATTCTTCACATTAGCATGACCTTTGTAATAGTTTCCTAACTGGTGTCACTGAAGGTGGCATTTCTCTTCATATACATTTCTTCTGCAAAGTGTGCTGTCTAGTGTTCATGTAATTCAGGACCCCATCTTAATTGTCTTATGCACTTTGGGTGAAATTTATCCCTTTACCAAAGTGAGCACAATGTCCATGCACCACTCAAGTCCCAGTTTCCAGAGTTGAGAAATACCATAGTTTGTCTTCAGTGTTTCACTGCAAGGGATTATCTCATATTCCTTTCTACCTGAAGTCTTCTCACACATAGAAATCTATAGCTTTTAATTTATATTGTAGCATAGAAAAATATTCTAATATTCATTGTTTCCCCTGATCTCTAAATGTGGCTTTAGCAATTACATGATTTGATTTGGGAGTATTTATATGAAACTGGGATATGTGGCAGAGAATGAGAAATTAAAACTCCAACCTGTATTCACCATGCAACGGAATAAAAGTCAATCTAATGTCTATGCGATTATTTTGTTTGGGGTGGGAACCATTAACTTAGACAGTGCAATGTAAAGGAGTGTATGTGAGGAAATCTCTCTCTTCTCCTGCATTCAGTTTTGTATTGAAAAATCTATTGAGAACAACCTAATTTAATATACCAAGCTCTAAAAAAGGGTTTTAGAAGAAAGTTTTTAAATAAATAAATGTCCCATGCCCAACCTCAAATCCTGTCGTCAGTCTGGATTTTGTTACCTTAGCAGAATACAATATTGGGAAAATCTTAAATTGGTGCTACCTCCTTGCAAAAGTGGGTCACATTCTGGTGACTTTTCAGAATGTCACCAATGCAAATTTTTAGTTGAATTAGCATTTATATATTTTTGACAAATTAGGTGTATTGAGTGTCTCCCCCCCACGTTTACAGAATACACTCAAAATTTAGACTAATAAAAATTGGCTAGAAAACATCAGAGTGACAAAAATAAAATTAAATAAGAGCATTAACCACAGGGGAAAATTGCATTTATATTTTAAAAGGCTCTGTGGTGTTGACAGATGTTCATAAAGCCTGACACTAGCTTGACTCTAATTCTCTGCTGGCTAATGAGAAACCTTATTTGCTTTTCTCCTGCTTTCCATTTTCTCTGCAGCTTAACAAGTGTCATCCTTTTTTGTGGTTTCTGATTATTTTAGGCCAAATAGCTGATCAAATTAAATTGCATTTCATTTTTTATTCAGATGATGCTAAGCAAGGTAACACGAACTCCCGCAACATATGACATTCAAATCAGTTTGTGTTTGTAACATCCATAATATCCTCTCCTTTCCCAGAGAAGAATGAAAATTGCTGAAATTGAATTAAGAGGATACCACAGGTAAAATCAACATGGATTTATATTTCAATGTCGGGCTGAAAAGAGAAGGGAGCTAGATACTGGAAGTCAGCTTTATGGAGAGTGGTGACCTAGGAGGAAGTTTCCCAGGAAACCTTGGAGGCTAATATGAGGGGGAAAGGAGTCCAAGAGAGCTGTCTGTATTTTAAAGAAATTGAGGGTGCAGGAACAAACCATCCCAATGTGCAGAAAGAATAGCAAATATGGTAGGCAACAGGCTTGGCTTAACAGAGAAATTTTTGGTGAGCTTAAACACAAAAAGGAGGCTTACAAGAAGTAGAAACTTGGACAGATGACTAGGGAGGAGTATAAAAATATTGCTCAGGCATGCAGGAGTGAAATCAGGAATGCCAAAGCATAATTGGAGTTGCAGCTAACAAGGGATGGGAAGGGTAACAAATAGGGTTTCTGCAGGTATGTTAGCAACAAAAAGGACGTCAGGGAAAGTACTGAATAGGGGAGGCAACCCAGTGACAGAGGATGTGGAAAAAGCTGAAGTACACAATGCTTTTTTTGCCTCTGTCTTCACAGACAAGGTCAACTCCCAAACTACTGCACTGGGCAGCACAGTATGAGAAAGAGGTGAGCCACCCTCAATGGTGAAAGAACAGGTTCAGGATTATTGAGAAAAGCTGGACATGCACAAATCCATGGGTGTGATTGGCCAGGATGTTTGAAAACAGGTGGTGATTGGGGGAGATCCTGGATGATTGGAAAAAGGAAATATAGTGCCCATCCTTAAAAAAAGGGAAGGAAGAGGATCTGGAGAACTACAGACGAGTCAGCCTCACCTCAGTCTCTGGAAAAATTATGGAGCAGGTCCTTGAGGAATCCATTTTGAAGCACTTGGAGGAGAGGAAGGTGATCAGGAACATTCAGCATGGATTCACCAAGGTCAAGTCATGCCTGACCAACCGGATTGCCTTCTATGATGAAATGACTGGCTCTGTGGTTGTGGGGAAAGTGGTGAACATGATATACCTTGATTTTTAGCAAAGTTTTTGATACGGTCTCCCACAGTATTCTTGCTGGCAAGTTACAGAAGTATGGGTTGGATGAATGGATGATAAGGTGGATAGAAAGCTGGCTAGATCATCGGGCTCAACAGGTTGTAATCAACAGCTTGATGTCTAGTTGGCAGCTGGTATCAAGAGGAGTGCCCCAGGAGTTAGTCCTGGGGCTGGTTTTGTTCAACATCTTCATTCATGATCTGGAGAATGGGGTAGATTGCACCCTCAGCAAGTTCGCGGATGACACTAAGCTGGATGGAATGGTAGATACGCTGGAGGGTAAGGATAGGATACAGAGTGACATAGAGAAATTGGAGGATTGGGCCAAAAGAAATCTGAAGAGGTTCAACAAGGACAAGTGTCGAGTCCTGCACTTAGGACGGAAGAATCCCATGCACTGCTACAGACTGGGGATTGACTGGCTAGGCAGCAGTTCTGCAGAAAAGGACCTGGGTGTTACAGGGGACAAGAAGCTGGATATGAGTCCTTGCACCCTTGTTGCCAAGAAGGCTAACGGCATATTGGGCTGCTTTTGCAGGAGCATTGCCAGCAGATGGAGAGACGTGATTATTTCCATCTATTTGGCACTGGTGAGGCCACATCTGGAGTATTGTGTCCAGTTTTGGGCCCCCCACTACAGAAAGGATGTGGACAAATTGGAGAGAGTCCAGTGGAGGGCAACAAATGATTAGGGGGCTGGGGCACATGATTTATGAGGAGAAGCTGAGGGAACTGTGCTTATTTAGTCTGCAGAAGAGTGGGGGGGGGGGGGGAGATTTGATAGTTAGTTGAAGGGGGTTGCAAAGAGGATGGAGCTAGGCTGTTCTCAATGGTAGTAGATGACAGAACAAGGAGCAATGGTCTCAAGTTGCAGTGGGGAGGTCTAGGTTGGACATTAGGAAAAACTCTTTCACTAGAAGGGTGGTGAAGCACTGGAATGGGTTACCTAGGGAGGTGGTGGAATCTCCATCCTTAGAGGTCTTGAAGGCCTGGCATGACAAAGCTCTGGCTGGGATGATTTAGTTGGGGCTGGCCCTATTTTGAGCAGAGGGTTAGACTATCTGACCTCCTCACATCCCTTCCAACCCTAATCTTCTATGATTCTAAGATTATCATTTTGTTTGTTTGTTTAAAAGAGATCCCAACCATCAATAACAGTATAGTATAAATACTCAGAAGAAACACTTCCATTCTGTGGTAATTAATAGCCTGGAATTCAGGTTTATTTTAAACTAACAACTTATTACAGTAGAACAAACCAGATAATCTAAATTTACATGTATATTATGTGATTATATATTGGAAAAGAAACAGAGGCCTGATGGTGACACATGATACCCATTGCTTTTCGGGAATAAAGAAGCATTTATTGAGATGGAAGAGCCAGTTTGAAATGTGGTGAAGTTAGGTGGGAAAGGAGCTCAAATTCACATTGACTTTGAGCTGCATGGAATTTGATAATGATTCAGGCTTCATCTCAGTGACCAGGGTTAGTGAATTTTGCAGCATATAACTCAGTTCTTCAGAGCTGGTGAAACCTTGTCTGTGCTTCTTCAACTGAAAGTGTTAAACAACAGAAATTCTCTCTCTGCCTAAAGCCAGGATAACCAGGGGTCCTGGCCTGAAGATAAGTCATGGCTTGAGGTGGAGGTGTATGTTTGTGAGGGGATTCTCTAAAGACTTTCTACATCTGGATAGAAGCTCAAAAAAAAAAAAAAAAAGCCTTCAAATGCTGTCATCCTGTGTGATGGCTGATTGTTCTTGCTGTCCGTGACTGGCTCTAAAGGAAACTAACCTCCTTGATGTTCATTTTATACAAAGTGAGCACAGCTGATTTTGTAAATTTAAGAAAACAGAGGTATTTACCGCTGCAGGAGAAAGGGACACTTTAATACTTCAAAGAACGGGGATATCTGGTCCTCTGACCTAGGACCTTTTGGCATTCCAGTCATTGCATTTTAAATGGACCATAGCATTTGTTTGTAAAAAGTGGGATTTATCTGTACCACCGGCTCTATGCAAACTGGAGCCAGCTTTTCAAATGAGGGATGTTAAAATCTTTGTTACGCGGTAGTTTTGGCCAGCATCCAATGTTGGCCTTCATGTCTGCCATACATCATGGCACCAGTTATAGACTCAGGCAACAGCAGGGCAGAGGTACAGAGCCCACCATGGGGGAGCTGTATGAAGGGCTTTGGAAGCTCTGATGCTAATGTTTCCTTAGCAACATGAAGTTCCTGAAGTGTTTTGATGTAATGCTTTCCAGCTTCTAGTAGTAGTTACTCTTGGTGCCTGGCCTGTTTATCTTTGGCCATGCAGGGCTGAAAGCTGGTATGGCAATGCTACATTGGCTGGGCTCCGACACAATATCAGATGCTGGCTAAAATGGATGCAAAACAAACAACCAGACTCATTTAGAAATGCTTGTTCTGCTGAATAGATCATCCAGTCTGTCTGTCTGCCAATGTCTTGCACTTCTTCTCTGGGATAATTATTCCATCATTTCCTGGATCTCCCTGTCAGGAAGCTTTCCCTGATTCCTAGTTGAAATATTTCTCCTTTGTTTTCATCCGTTTAGTCCTAAATCTACTTCCTTTTACCTTCCCTCCTCAAATACATTTCTTCTGCCTCCTTGGGGTTGGTTTCTCAGGTACTTTGTAGACAGCTTTTATGCCCCCTTCAGTTTTCTCATAGCCAAGATGTATGTACTAGGCCTGTTTCTCCTCTCACTTTAATGGAGCTACTCTTGATTTATGCTGGTGTCAATGGGAGGGGAATTGTTCCTATTGTATGAAATGTTTAATATTTCCTCATGCCCAGAACACCTGGACTCCGTATCTGAGACCACTCCAGAGCCGTACAGAGAATTACTGTTGCTTCCTTGCTCTGTCAAATTATGCCTCTGCATTTGCAGCTTTGCTGTCTCCACAGGTGACAAACTCAATGCTCACATCTATATTAGTGTGTAAACCAAAGCTGACATATAACATTAGCTCACTGCAGAGTGTACATAGCTGTGGGCGCTCCCATAGCATATTCACAGAAGCACTTCTCATTCTCTTGTGTCTCCAGCATTGATCTGAAGATGGCAGTTTCATTCTTGAGACTAATTGGTATCCAATGTGTCCTGTCTGGAATCAGAAACCATATTGCCGTCCTGCTCTGCAACTCTGCTGAATGTTCTTCAATAACAGCTCTCAATTTTGGGGTGGGATGTTTCATCTAATGGCAGCAGCCTGATACTATGCTGATTGTTACATCATAAATGCCTACACAGATCAATAGAATATTTTGTTCCTACATTACCCTCCGGTCAGTGTTTAGCTTTGGAGATCATCTCTCTCCAGACAGGGGGGAATTTATAAGCAGACTTTGAGGCTTTTCATAGCCTTGCTAAAATAGCTCATCCATTGCCAGTCCGTGTAACTGTGAGTAGGGTGAAGTCTCTAATCTACTGGGAACAGTGGAAGGTTTCTTTCATCCCTGTCAGACATCCCGTATCCCTTCACTGATGCAAGAGGAAGGAGGATTTATTAATTCTGAAGGAAATATATCTCCATAATGGGACTTGAGCAGACCAAACAGCTGTGTTCTGAGGAGCTGGGAACATGGATGTTTGTTCCTGACTTCCATTGACTGACTTCAGCAAATGCAGGATTGAACCCCACATAATCTGAGAATTAACACTGCAATTTGCTACATACATTGTCTCTAGGAGGCACTGTGATGCTATTGGGAAGCGTAGGGAACAGCGCATCACATTCTTTGTCTGCCCATTCTGTTTATAGCTGTCAGAGGTGCAATAAGGGCTAATAGCAAAAACTACTTTACACTGTCAGTTCATCATGAGTGGTTAGCCTGTCATCAGATGGGTCCAAACTCTCTGGTTTTAGTCACTCCATTTTATTATTTATTATTTATTATTATTAAATGTATCCTAAAGGATGTTGCAAAATGTGACACAAGCAAAGGTTTGGCTTCACTCAAGATCTGCTTTAAATATGCTTCTCATTTGCTTGTCTGTCATTGTTGGCAAATAGGTAGCACAATATCAGAATGCTCTGAGACAGTCTAGTTTCCTGATCCCTTATTTGATATTCCCAGAGAATGCAGCATTGCTGCTGCTTCTTCCAGGAAGTGTCTGATATTTTCCGTAACTAAAACATTTAATGTTAGGGCAGCTCTTCTTGTTCAACTCTGGGCGATTTGCTACTATTAAATGTTATAAAAACAACAGAGAGGCTGCAGTCGCATAACACTAATTTGGAAATGTAGTTGTGGTTCTAGTTCTTTTGCTATTAGTTGGCACCCTTATCTGGCACCTCGAAATTATCTGATCACATTATAATTTCATGTTTCGGCAGACAATATGCTCAGTACTGTTATTTCAACACAGGATTATTGAGAGAAGTAAGAGCAAGAACAATGTGAGATGCTGTACCAACTTTCAGCAGATACTAAAATATATGTGTATTCTGGCTAATACCGCTAACTCGGTATGGTGAATGGTTATTTCTCTTTGACAGATTCAAGCTAATAATCTTAACAAACATAGAAATGCAAAATAAAAGTAAATGTTCAGCTACATAAATGTTTCATCTTAAGTAGCAAAATGTAAATTAAACCACTAAACTAGATGCAAAGTTCAAATAAAGATATAATTAATAAGTTTTTAACATTAAATTATCTAATTACCTTATATGGTGATGCCATTAGCCGCTTAAATGGAGACGGTCTCTCCATCACCACCAGTGTCTTGCATCCTATGAATGGAGGGCTCAATTCTGCAAGCCGTTGCTTATGTAACCATTAAACCCACACAAGCATTCCCACTGAAGTCGGTTGGAGTTATTCCTGTGGTTTTGGGTTTGCTGGATTGGGATTCTAGGCCCTGATTCAGAATCTTATCCTTATTCAGCAGTAAGAAAGTCTGTGTTGAAAAGGGGGTGTCTTGGGCCCAACAAAGGATAAGATGGTGATAAAACCCGTTTTCTATTCGATCATTAAACTACCAGAATAGTAGTCTGGGGTTTCATGTTAAATTATTGCTGGCGACTCCCATTGTAACTAGTAACTACCATTAAAAGTTTTTCTAACTTTTTATTAGACACAGAAAAAGGAAAAAAAAGTTGAAGCATTTGAAATCTAAAGTATTTAAATCAGGGTTTAATTTTAACAATATCTCTTAATCTGTCTCTTTAGCTGTAGAGATTTTTTTTAACTAGGGAGCAGCCCCATTTGGCAGTCTTTTCTTTCTGATGATATTAAAAATGGTATTAACCATTCTTTCTGAGGGAAAGAGAAGACATTAGTGGAAATGGGCTGCTGCTGCTGAAATCCAATCCTATTTCTTTAAGACAAAATAAGGTGAACATACACAAAGGGAAGAGAATAGCCAAGATAGAAAATGCACCCTCTATCTCTGGTGCTGACTCCCACTTGCCCCTCGCTGCTGAAGAAACACAGGCACAGCAAATGGTCTGATTAGCCTCTCCAGGACCTGGCAAACTTGTACCAGTGTTGGGCTGTTTGGCGATTGCTTTTAGCTGTCTCTCTGGTCACAGACTCACAACAGTGTTGCAAATGGTGGAGTTGTCTTGGGCAGCTCAGCCAGACTCTTTATTTTTGAAAACCAAAAGAGAGGTAGGAGAGAGAGAAGAAATAAGATAGGGAGGAAAAATGGCTCACAGGGGAGAGGAACGAGACCAGAAGGAACTATTGTGATCATTTAGTCTGATCTCCTGTATTACTCAGGCCAGGCCAGAGACCTTCCCCAAAATAATTCCTAGATCAGTTCTTTTAGAAAAACATCGGATCTTGATTTTAAAATTCTCAGTGAAGGGGAATCCACCACAGCCCTTGGTTAATTGTTCCAATGGTTGATTACTTTTGCCATTAAGAATTTACACCTTATTTCCAGTTGGAATTTGTCTAGCTTTGGCTTCCAGCTATTAGCTTGTATTTTACCTTTCCCTGGTAGACTGAAGAGCCCCTTATTAAATATTTGTTCCCCGTGTAGGTACTTATAGACTTCATATCAAACCCCTTAACTCTCTTTCTGTTAATCTAAATAGATTGATCTCTTTGAGGCTATCAGTGGGAGGAATGTTTTCTAATGCTTTAATCATTCTTGTGGCTCTTCTGTGAACCCTCTCCAAATGTATCAAAAACCACCTAAATTGTGGACGCCAGAACTGCATACAGTATTCCAGCAGCAGTTGCACTAGTGCCAAATACAGAGGGAAGATAACCTATCTAATCCTACTAGACATTCCCCTGTTTATGCATCCCAGGATCACGTTAGTTCTTTTGGCCACCACATCATACTAGGAGCTCTTGTCTGCTGATTATCCACCGCTACCACCAAATCTTTTTCAGAGTCACTGCTTCCCAGGATAGAGTCCATCCTGTAAGTATGGCCTGTGTTTTGATCCCAGATGTACACATTTATGTTTTTAAAAAAAAGCCATATTAGTTGTTTGTTTGCAGCCAGTTTGCCAACTGATCTAGATGAAGAGAACAGGTCACTGATTCAGAGTTATTATTTACCGCTGCCCCAATTTTTGTCATCTGCAAAGTTTATCAGTTATACTTTTGTTTTCTAGTGCAGACGTCTGTACTTTAAGTTAAGCACTAGGTGCTTTGCTGAATGGGGATGGACTAATGCCTAAATGCATTACTGAAGCAGGGCCCTAGTGAGGATGAGGAACTTCTGATGTGTCAGGAAATCCAGGGTAAATTCCTGTCTTGCTTGTGTAGCGTGTGGCACCCAGTTGACTGTGCAAGTAATGTTACCTTTGGTAGCCTCTCCAGCAGTGCCTTCTGGTTTGTGTGAAGTAATCAAGCTATCTAGTTAACTGTGCTTTAATGCTGGCTCATACAGTAACAAATTTGCTGAAGATGCTTGTTTATATTTGCAAAGTATTTCCTGAGTGGAACTGATACATATACACACTGAATTTTGATTGCATGAAATGAGAGCAAAATGGCAAATGACTAACTCTGAGCTGCTCCAAAATAGGCTCAGAAAACTCCTGCATCTATTAACACTGAATTCCCTGTTTCAATGGGTAATGGAAATACAATAATAGTAGCAGGTATTTTGTTGAGCTGTATTCAGTCATATATACGCAATCCTTGTAGCTGTCAGAACCCATCATTGATGAGACTTGAGATTAAAGGAAGCAATGTATTACAAGTTGTTGTAACGTAGTCTCTGCCTCTTATTATTCGCTTATGTTTTCATGCTTGTTGTTTTTTTTTTTTTAAATCTGAATGTAATGTTAGTGAAAGGTGCCAGACTGATGGGCCTAGGGAGTGATGTCTTTTGATTTATCCAGAGCTCTCAGTGAGGCGCAGCAAATGGGCAAGCTCTGCCTGACCCATCCCTTGCCAAGATGCCTTAGCACATCTCTAGGGGTGAGAGGGTGGCTACATCTCTATGGCTTATTCACTTTTTGGCCTCTCAGCTGCGTGCGGGAAACTGAAGTATAACATCTGGGTGGCTTCTCGATTTACCGGAAACACTTATACCTGATTAAGGAATTAAGTAGCTTTTCTTCATATTTGGAACTGAGTGAATGACTATAATACTGAAGGGTTCAATGAGCAGCTTTCCATCCACTTCATGAACCTTTGACTTTTCCTAGGAGTCCATGTGGCCTCTCCATGGCTGATCTGGCCCAGAATTCTGGCCCTTGAACCTTTAAACCCATTTCCTAACATTTTTGCCTGACCTCGTAAACATCTCTTCCTCTCAAATTGAAGTATCTGAACTCTTTGCTTTCGTTGCCTTCCCTAGTATTCTGCTCCATTAATGTTTATCACCTTTTGGGTCCTGCAAAAGTTCCACTTGTAGTCCTACTTGCTTGACTCTTGGAGCCTGTTGTTGTTTGTACGATAGTACTGCCTGTGGGCTCTGAATGAGGTCAGGGCCCCAGTGTGTTGGGTGCTGCGCAGACCTAGAGGTAGACATGGTCCCTGCCTGAATAATTTACGCTCAGAGTCCCCAGTTTACTGGCCTCCTCCCTAATGTGAAAAGTGAATCTCTTCCCACTTTATGGACCTTTTTAGCTCCTCTCAAAGATAAGCAACCTAACAGCCTCCACCTTCAGTCACAACTTCAATCCTGGCATTTGCTCTATATCCAAGGCAATAGTCTCCTCATGGGATAGTGCTTATGACCAGACAGAGCATTCTGAGTGGGAATGAAACAAGGTCCTCCTGCACGCGTGTATCCTTCTGCTAATACAGTTTAGTGTCCTATTTGTCCTTGATACTGCAGCAGTAGTAGGCTAATAATAAAGGCCTATTACAGTCACAGTTTGGACTGGCTATTGTCATTACCACTTTCATCAGGGAGGGCATTGATAAGTTCTCTTCAAGGTTCCTATTTTTTTTGTTGTTGAGACCATATAATTAAGATTTGGGAAATTGTTTGGTGCTGATGATTGTTGATTATAGCTGATTCAAAACTCTTCTAGTAATGTTTCTTTGAGGTTTTCAGAAAGAATGTGGTAAGGGTTCCGAAGAGTTTAAAAAGGGATGAGTGATGCCTCAGGCCAAAACACAGTGTGACAGTTTAGTCTTTTGGGGGAACTCACCAAATACACCAGATGGAGAAACAGGTTTAGGAAGGTACAGCTGAGTATGGAAGAGGGGAGATAGTCAGATGTTTATAGAGCCTTTTCCGGTCTTTCTTTCTTCACACACTTTGCAGATAACAGTGAGCATGAGTGCAGAAAACTGGATTTTGCAGGATTTGGGTCTTTCTTTTCTGACCTTGATGGTGACATGCTGCCTTTTGTTTGTAATCTTGGGCAAAGAACAACTGACAAATGGTTTGATAAGAGACAAAAGCAAACAATAGACTCACTAGAAAGATGCAATGAATAGGATTTAATTGAATTTTCTGTAAAGACATTGATTTGACCCTGTAGGACATATACAGTAAATCATTTGGGGGAATTAATATACATTAAAGTGAAGTTTATTATCATAGAATTTTTATTGTGCTTGTAGTTTTTGTTTTTTAATTATTATTTTAATGACTTTCTGTGTTTCAAGTAGTGATGAATCTGTTTGGTTTTTTTAAATGTAAATGGGGCTACTTTAACAAGGTGATGTACTTTGCAGAACAACGTATGAATACTGCATGTTCATTAACAGCAATGCTCATGCTGCAAAACTGAACATGGATTGGTTTACACATTTCTAAATATGTCCGTTAATAGCCAGCCATTAAATCCAAATGTTACAATTCAACCCCTTCTTCCCCCCGCCCCCAGTACCTTGTCTTTTCTCTTAGGCCCTTCCATATCTCTGAGACACTGATTTCTAAACTAATACAGTCCTAGAAAGGGTTTCTTTATAACAGAAACTGTGTAAATTTAGTGCTTTGGGGCAAAATTTCTAAATGTGGGTTCATAAAATTAGGCTCCTTGATCCTCCTTTTGGCAATTTAATAAAATGACCTGATTTTCAAAGGTGCTGAATGTCTGCTGGATTTGGGAGTTCAGCACTTCTGAAAATCAGGCCTCTTCTACTTACCTGCCAAAAGATGGATTTTGGAGCCTAATTTTAAGCCAGTCATATTTGGAAATTTTGGTCTGTGCAAACAAGGAAGTGATAGTGCTGATTATAGCTTGCCCTGAGGACAGGGAGGTACTTCGATAGCTTTGACAAGTGCACTTTAGTACTGGTCCATGGAGAATTCCTGAAACTCCTGTTTTCCACTCCCTTTCCCGGGAAATACAGTCCCTGCCCTACCTCTGGTGTGTGTTTTGATCCTGCAGCACCCCCTCCTGTTCAGGCCTAGGCCTCTCTTGAGCAGACACATCCAGTGTTACCTTAACAGTGATGAATGATGCGGTGTGTATGTGATGAGCACAAATAGGGCTACATGTTTCCATACATCTCCAATTGTGCCTTAGGCTAACCCTTGAACTGTCTGTGAAGAGTTACAAAGGGATCTCACAAAACTGGATGATTGGGCAAGAAAATGGCAGGTGAAATTCAGTGTTGATAAATGCAAAGTAATGCACATTAGAAAACATAATCCCAACTCTACATACAAAATGATAGAGTCTTAAATTAGTTATCACTAAAGAAAAAGATCTTGGAGTCATCATGACTAGTTCTCTGAAACATCTGCTTAATGTACAGTGGCAATCAAAAAAGCTAGCAATATTAGGAACCAGTAGGAAAAAGGTAAGTCAGAAAATATCAGAATGCCATTATATAAATCCATGGTATGCCCACACTTTGAATACTGTGTGCAGTTCTGGTCACCCCATCTCAGAAAAGATATAGAAATGGAAAAAGTATAGAGAAGGGCAACAAAAATGATTATGGATATGAAACAGCTACCATGAGGAGAGATTAAAAAGTCTGGGACTGCTCATTTTAGAAAAGAGAGGACTAAGGGAGGGATATGCTAGAGGTCTCTAAAATCATAAATGGCAGGGAGAAAGTGAGTAAGGAAGTGTTATTTATCCCTTCACATAGCACAAGAACCAGTGGCCATGGAATGAACTTAATAGGCAACAGTTTAAAAGAATCCTAAAGTACTACTACGTCACACAATGCCCAGTCAACCTGAAACTAGTTGCCAGAGAATGTTGTGAAGGCCAAAAGTATAACTGAGTTCAAAAAAGAATTGGATAATATCACAGATGACAGGTCCATCAGTGGCTGTTATGCAAGATGGTCAGAGCCACAGCCCATGCTCTGGGTGTCCCTAAATGTGAGTGCCAGAAGTTGGGATTGGACAATGGGGGATGGATCACTCGATAATTGCCCTATTCATTCCCTCTGAAGCATCTGGCACTGGCCACTATTGAACGACAGGATATTGGGCTATGTGGACTGCTGGTCTGACCCAGTACAGCTATTCTGAAGTTCTTATGTACATCACTACTGTTGTGCCTGGTGAATGGATAATTCAGCTGTATTAATGTTCCCTATTGCTAAAGAACACCTTTTGGTCTGTCAATGGAGAACCTAGAAAAACAAATAGCACTTTCCTAACCAGAGCAATGGACTGAAAATTGGCATTTTGCTGCCTTCTGCCTCTTCAACTCAACCCGTACATTGATTTGAGTCTATTTGTTCATTCTTGGGAGCTGTGAAGCTGCACAAGGAGGATTTTGCTTCTAGCCCTCAGGGCTGAATACATTACCCAATCTTTTATCCATTGCCCAGGAAAAAAAATCTCAGTAAGTGACAGAATTCAACTCCTGTAGCAACACAGGTGCTTAGTAAGTGCACCTACAACAGCTGCTTTGAAGACATCACAGACAGCAGAAACATAAGAGAACTGCCTACCAAGAAAATGAAGGTAATCATAGAAAGTAGAATATTCACAGAACCGAGAACTCTTAACACAATGCTCACCTAGTTTCAGCTGACGTGCAGTGGAATCTTCCTAACTCTAGCCTGTGCATTCAGATATTTGCCTTCTCCCAGCGCTGCTTTAGCCATCAGGAACTGCAGCGCTGCTCAGACTTAGAGACCATGACTACAAACACCCAGGGTAACACACTACACCTTGCAAGTCACAACTACGGTGACCTGTGAAATCCTCCTGTAAGGTTGTGTGGCTACTCAGTTGCTCTCACTCAGGCAAGGATCTTGCTGTCATGGGTGTTTCTTTCTCTGATTAGGAAGGAATGGCTACAGGAATCTAAGAGAGCATCAAGGAGCTAAGCCAGTCAGTGAACTTGTGATGATAGAGAACAGAGGTGGCATGGAAATAGGGATCTATCTGCAGACTCCCTCGGGAACTGATTATTAACCTTATTAACTCCTGTCATTAGCCTTATCTGTCCCAGACCTCTCTGCAACATGCAGGAGAATCTTCTTGTTTCTCCATATCACCACCTGCTATCAGGCCTGTTCCATCTCCCTGATGACACCCCAGTGCAAGGCATCAGACAATCAGGTATTACATGGCCAAGAGCCCAAAAAGCAGGTAGAATAGAGGCAGTTTCCATCTCCAACCCTGAGAACTGTGTGTATCTGATAAACACGTCTAGATTTCTAAATGCTCAAGAAGGAGGGGTAGACAAATAAAGCTGAAAGGTAAGAAAAGGTACTGGTCAGGTTGTGAAGTCCCCCCGCCACTGCATGGGAGGGGATGCAAATTAGGTGGCATAGTCACCTCCATGGCTTTGTGTTCCCCAACCTCTCAGAACCCCTCCCTGTTCACTTTGGGGGGGAGGGGGTTGGGGGTTCAGGATCTACAGTTTGGGATGAGTGGGCTAACCTGGGGCAGATCTCTTGTGGGGAGGAAACACCTCCACCATCTTTCTTGCCTCCCTCTGTCCAAAGGGAGCCCCTGGCAGCAATTCTCTATGGACAGCCCCCTCCAGGTGTGCAGCCACTTCTGGATGGGGTGGCAACCAGTGCTTGGCACAGGAGTGCAGAGAGGAGGAAGTTTGATAAGCATGAGAGTTTGCCTTGGCCAAAAAGCACTCCATGGGATCTCTACTGTTCACACAACATAGCTAAGTCTCAATTGTTAAGGATTCAACCAGATGATCCATACACATCATCCGTATCGAGCACAATTTACCCATTGCAGAACAAAGTCCAGCTTGGTTTTGCACTTGTGGTCCTGGGGAGTTAGATTTTCAAACCCGTGGAACTCATTGCTAGGGGATGTTGTGAAAACCAAAAGTATAACTGGTTAAAAAAGAACTAGGTAATTTCATGAAGAATAGGTTCATCAATGGCTATTAAGCGAGATGGCCAGGGACACAACCCATGCTCCAACTGCTAGAAGCCACTGGCCGGAGAGAGGGTACTGGGCTAGATGGACCATTGTTCTGACCCAGTGTGGCCGTTCTCATGTTTTTATTTTATGCTTAGCCCTCGGAGCCATCCCTTCAGGCTACTGGTAAAACAAGCCCTTGTGTTCTGTGCTTTGCATTCTGAGTTCTTTAAATTATCAAGGTGCTGATTTCTTTCAAGGAGTCCAGCTAGAGTTCACTGGGATTTTGGGTGAAAGGAATTAGTGAGCCAAGGCCATTATCAGAACAAGCTCATTGCTTCCATTTGTCATAATTATGATGAGTTTTAGAGCAAAGGAATATGTTTTGCTCTCTCCCACTGTGACTCAGCATGGTTACTTCTACAATACTTGTCTGTCTAGATATGTATCAGTCCTCATCACCTAATATTTGAGCACTTGCTCACACGCTGGTCTTTGTCAGAACTTTATGGGGCAGCCTGGATGTGGAGTGAGGAGAAATCAGCTTTACTGCTACCATTCTGTGTAGCTGACTCTCTTGCACACAGGAGGGCTAGCTTTACGAGTTCACCCTTGCTATATCATCCTCTCAAAACATTTTCTTGCAGGAGGGTGAGAGGCTACTGCGTCCACAGCAGTGCCTCACTATACCAAGCACTTTACAGGTATCCTTCCTCGGACCATGGATGTTAAATGTGATGCTGCCAAAACAGGATTAAAAATCAGCCAAAAGAAAATAAGTCATGATCACTGAAAAAGGAGTTTGCTGTGAGGGTGCAGATGTGATTGATAATGAAGAATACAGCATAGTTAATGAGCATGTATATCTTGGAAGCACAACCAGTAATGATGCCCAACTTCATATGGCGATGAAAGCAATAATTGGGAATGCACATGGAACTTCTTCGAGACTGGCAAATACTTGGAAAAAATAAAGAGATTCACACAAGAACCACAATAAATTTAACAATGTTATTGTGATACCCGTGTTATATGCTTCTGAAACCTGGCAAATGCTAGAAGCCCATGACAGGAAACTATTCAATCGGAGATTAAATTCAATGTTGATAAATGCAAAGTAATGCGTATTGGAAAACATAATCCCAACTATACATATCAAATGATGGGGTCTAAATTAGCTGTTACCACTCAAGAAAGAGATCTTGGCGTCATTGTGGATAGTTCCCAGAAAACATCCACTCAATGTGCAGCAGCAGTCAAAAAAAGCTAACAGAATGTTGGGAATCATTAGGAAAGGGATAAATAAAAGAGACAGTGATTGAGAGAGAAGGCTGAAATGATAGGGCATGTTGTACAGACATGTAAAAAAAAAAATATATATATATATATATATATACACACACACACACACACACATACTCCTAGACAAGGTCTTGACTGGATATAACTTGGTGGAAAATGGAAAAAAGGAAGACGAGATGATATATCAGAAAACCCTTGTGGAAGATGTCAATGTTATGAGGACAGATTATAAAGAAGCAAGAAACGTGGCACTGAACAGACGGAGGTGGAAAAACTGGGTTGCCTTGTTTCATAAAGTACAAGATCATCTAATCTAATAATAATAATGGGAATGCAGAGAAATTCCACTCCCAGTGGGTGTCTTACCACTGTCTCCAAAGAGAGTCTGCCAGCTATGCAGGCTTTTGCTCGGAGTCTTTAGAATACATTTCTTGAGCACAAAGAGCTGAACATGGCCTCTCCAGCCAGTGATGCTTTTTCAAGCATTATTTTCAGTCTGATTTGGATCAATTTATTCTGTTAGGAAATCTACTTTCCTTTATACTTCCATTGTTTATGACTTTGCTATTATACTCTTGGATAAAGACACATCATGCAGTGGTTGGTACTTCTGGATGACAGCACATTCTGTTAATATCTATTTTATTTATGCTTTACGTCAGAATCTAATTAAATACAAAAATATTAACACCTGACTAAAAATCACAAAGGTAGGAAATCCATTGTTAAAGCTGCCACTATGTAATTAGGGTTGTCCAAAGGGTGTAGCTAGGAGCAATTGCTAGGGAATTAAGAAAATGTAAATTTAGCTTAAATAGGGAAAAAAAATCTCCGCTAAGTAGTGATCAACATCTCATTGCTTGGGACACTTAAAACTGTGCCAGAGAAAGCACTAGCAAATATAAATGGGTTTGTTTATAATGCACTTCTTGCAACAGTTCTGTCAGGTCAGATAGCAAAGTAAAAACATTTAGGAAAAGGCTAGTGAGCTTTGTAAGGAGTAATCCTGCACTAGCTGGCCTGGGGTAAAAACCTTTGCTGTTGCAGGTAATTTTGTTGGTTTCAATCAGGCCCTCTGCATAACTGTGATTTAAAAAAAAAATTTGGTGTTTTACTTTAAACATTTAGGGTAAAACACACCACCAGCATTCTGCTGATGACATTTCCTGTTTGTAGTTCATTAGATCTGGTACACTGTAGAGCAATAGTTCCCAACCTTTTTGGCTCAAGGGCCACAGATACCATTTTTACAAGCCTGAAGGACCAACAGTCTCTGCCAGCAGCTGCCCTCCACCACTGCAGACAGACGGAAGGGATTCAGCAAGGAGGCAGCCTCCTTGCTGGTTTCCTGTCCACTTGGCTGCAGCCCGGAAACCGCATGCATCCTGTAGCCCCATGCACTCCACCTGGATCCCTAGGCAGTGGCTCCCTTGCAGCCAGGGGGATAAGAGATCAATATTCCCCTCCCTCTGGCTCCACCAGGGACCCCAGCACCTAGAGACCCAGGGAGAGCACTGATTTCCCCTCCTTTTGGCTACAGCAGGGAAACTGCACGCATTCTGTAGTCCTCTGCGCTCCACTTGGGTCCTTGGGCAACGGCTCCCTTTTGCAGCCAATGGGGGGGGGGAGCAGCGGGCCACTTTGAAAGACCCCCGGCCACAGGTTGGGAACCACTGGTATAGACTAACAATTCTGTATTTGGCACTTGCATGAACATTTTAATGCTTCAGAGCTCCCTACATATCAGCATCGCTTTTCCGAAGCAAATTTCCATTTAAATCTATTGCATTTAGCAGAGTAAATATCCAACCTATGGTTCTTTGAAACCTACCTACAAATGGCATGTATTATCATAAGACAATGTCCATGATACAATGGACAATTCTTTCTGTTCAAACTCCTACTGAAACAATGGAGTTTTGTGTAGTAAGAATACACTGCAGCAAGCATATGATCTAGCGTGGATGCCAACAAAAATTAAAAAAAAAAAAAAAAAAAAGAAGAAACCAAGCATGTAAAAATCTAGCGGCTCCAATGGATAAGCCGCCAAAAACTATGAAGCCAGACACTATACTACGTATGTTTTGCAGCTAGTCTGCAAACTCAGCTACCTCTTTTGCCTCCAAAACATGTTTCTTTCCAAACTGCCAGAAATGATTAGTCCATTTGAAAGACTGACCATATGCAAAAATTAACCCTGAACAGAAATTGCTTTAAATTATCCAGAACTTAGAATTTGGTTTGTTTTTCAATTTCTGAATGATAAAAGCAGCACTAATTTAATAAATAATATAAAGAAAATGTACTGGAATTAACTACCTGCCACAGTGTGGACAGCTTCTGGCTGAGTGTGAATTAAAGCCCCCTGTAAAATGGGGTTAGAATGGCAAAAGCTAAACTTCTGGAGTCTTTGTGGCTATTAATCACTTTAAGCAGTTTTTTCCCCCCTTTGGTGTGTGTTTCTTTCCAAGGTGACAAAAAGAATATAAATTTTTCTCATAACATTGATTCTCTTTATAGAAACCTTTTGAAGAGCAAAAAATCCCTTTATTATATGTATTTGGTATAATATATATTGCATCAAAAGCTACTCAGTAAGATTTCTTTGACAACATTTCAGGGAGTGGGCATGGATCTCCTAGTGCCACAATAAGATATTTGCACCCTCGTATATTTTATTGACTGGCTGCTGCTGTCAAGAAAGGAAGGGAAAATTAAATATCTTTGTAGGTCCCTTTTTATGACTGGCTTGGAGGATTTGGGTACATGAGTGTGGGCTAGGTATGTGTGGAACTGGGTGCAGCTCCCCTTCCAGACACAGAGAATAGCAGCATTTTGGAAGTGATGGATGGAAAAACAATCCTCCACCACCTTGTCTGGAATATTGTGCAGTCTGCCATTCCCTGAAGGATCAGGTATCAACCTACTTTAGAAAACAAGTGCATAGGTGTGTGGCTGCACAATGCTAATTGTATGCCTTCATACTGTCTGTGTTTTGGTGGCTGGATTTTTAGCTTGTGCACAGAGCCCTACACAAGATGTAGGCTATGTCTACACTGACAGCGGCAAAGTTGCCACCATCAGATCGACTTATCTGGATTGACTGAGCGGTCAGTGAAGACCCACTCAGTCGATCCAGAAGTTGACGTACTAAAACCACCTCCTCAAGTGGTGCAGTGCAGTGAAGACGGCGCACAGAAGAGAAGCACAGAAGTTGATGGGAGTTACGCAAGTTGTTTGCGAAACTCCTGTTGACTGCTGCCGAATCACCGACAAAAGTGTAGACCAAGCCTTAGACTCCAGTCTAAGCGATGCACAGGCCTTGTACAGATTCTCTGCTCACAGCTGAGTTGCACGCTTAGTGGATAAGGATCTCAAAATGGCTCCAACATTTTCTATTTCTCTTTAGCTGTTGCTGCAGCACGAGATGCTACCAAGAAGCCTCTGGCCTGGCCTAGTTGTGTTTTGCCTTCAGTATTTTGTGTAATCTCTTCTAAAACACTGACTCCTCATTTTTTAACAATAGTTCTAATTGCTGGGATTGGTCTGTTTGTGTTTCAACACTTCTGGTAGAACACAGGCTTGGCAGGTGGAGCCTTTATTTTATGGGACTTCCTTTGATATTTCTTTTGTTTGTATATCTGCTTTTGGAATTAGTTTCTTTTGTAGATAATGGGATTCCATTATGGGGTGTTAAGGAGCCAGTAAGCTGTCAGCTAGGAGAGGAGATAGGAGGTTTTGATCAATGACTTCTGTTCGTTTGTATCTTAGATGTATTAATTTTGAAATTGTTTGTCTCTATTTTTATTAGTTTTATTGGATTCAGGGGTTATGATGTAAGTTGAAGGTTTTTTAAAAAATGAGTTTTTCTTTGTTAGTGGCTCAGTTTCTGGGGCTGTGTGATCTCTTTTCATTGTAAACTGTTTGGAGTATCTTTAGTGTCAGCAACTGATTCTAGCATATCTGTGGGCTTCTTGTGGAACTAGGGTTCTTTAGTTAAATCATTCATGAATTTCTTTTACCTATCACTTGTTTCTTTTAAACTTTTCCCCTGTTTTACTGTGAGCTAACAGCCCTGGTAATCAGAGGCCTGTCTTTATTCACAGAACACAGATCTACAGCATGGGCAACAATGGCTTGAGCTTCCTGTACACACCACCTCTGCCAATATGCCTCCACATTGAGTTGGAGGGATGTCTCCTAGGAGTGACAAGGGAGTTCAGTCACTGGCTTGTCTGCTGAATGCCAGCCAGGAGCCAGATAGTAGTAGTTGTGCTGGTGGGTTTTGTTACGTAGATGTGTATTACTGGGAACTGGGTTGAGACCCACCATCTCCTTTCATATAGGCCGATGAACAGCAGACTGAGTCACTACTCACATAGGTCAGAGGTTTGTTTCCCCTTTGGTGTATGGCAGTGTGGTCCTGTATGACTAGATGACTTGCATGTGCATAGGTAGGGAGATGTTTATTCTTCTCTTGTACCCTTCTTAAATATATTTGTTTTATACTGGTTTGCTCCAAACCCCAAATGCCAAGGGATGTAATAGAAACAGAGTGTTTGGTGTATCTACATTAGAGTTTAGCCTCAAGTTTTCTAATGCTGTACCAGATATTTTCTCCTTCTGCACTGTTTCCACTGATGCAGTTTGTCAGGGCACTCTTTGGTTGGCTTTGTGTTCTGAGCATTCACTCCAAGTACCACTGAGCTTCATGGAATCACTGAGTTCTTCTGGTTCTGCTACAATTTGTGAGCTTGTAGACAAGAACTTTCCCAGCTTCTTGTTACTGATGTAGTGACCAAAGTTGGCACATAGATGTCAAATTGTAATATGAATCTGTTTGTTTTCTTCTTCATAATGCAGTCATTTGACTAGGACGACTTCTGGGCTTTTTGATAGAGAGACTCTCCTTAAATTAAATGTTACTTTGATTTTCTATTTCATATTTGAATTACGTTTGTGGCTGTAGATATGTTAGCTGCATTAAATAACTTAAAATGCTCTTTGTAAATACAGTAGGAATCATTTACAAACTAGTACGTGAGTTAGGTTTAATGGTAATCCTGTGTGCGTTGATCTTTCCTTTGTGACATGCATACCTAAAAATGCTGGAGATACCCTTGCAACATAATCAAGTTATGAACTATAGCATTGCTGAAATGTGCTGTAAAGAAGTGATATCTGGCTGTGTGACGATTTTAGGCATCAGGTTGTAAGTGCATGAGGAGTAAGTTAAATAGATTGTTAGATTGGGTGGGAGAAGTAATGGAATTTATGTTGGACTAGACCATGGACATGTTATAGGACTTAGTGACTCCTTGATGGGTATGTTTCTGGATAGTAAAACAATTTCATCCTGTGCAATGCCAACACTGAGTCAGCAGACGTGTGGCACCCTGAACTTTGGCAAGGGAAGCAGCACTGTTGTCTGTTCCGCTGCACTTTAAGATGTGAAATATTTTCTGTTTGTGCAGTAATCACATAATTTTAATGCACTCTGGGGGATTAGTTAGTGTGTGTGTATGTGTGTGTGTGTGTGTGTGTGTGTAAAAAAGAGCATTTGGGTAGTCCTAATTAACCTCTTCACTTCCAGGTTGAGGCTTGCTCTGGCACTGTAAATCGATGCTCCATTCAAATCAGTGAGAAGTGAGGCCACAGAATCCCTAGCGAGTCAGACTGCATTGGGGATGCATGACTGCTTGATGTGCCTACTGGTATTCTTGAGAGAACCACATTGATGGAGTTACTTTGGCACTTGTTCTTGTTTTCCAAGTAGTCTGTTTCCAAACAGACCATACAACTAACAACCTACCGTAGCTGATGCTTCTGTGGTGAAAGTATAGAATCCAGATTCAAAATAGCTTTATGTTGCTGTTTTTTTCCTTGCAGGTCTGAGTGGGCTTTATGAAGTGGCTACATACAGATCTACTCCTCTTAGTTACAAAGACCAGTATTCTGGGAAGGATGTCTTTTCTGCCCTTTGCACAAGTCCTGTTTTGTTATCCCATTTATGCAGTTTGCATCCTCCTAATGCATAAGTCTTTGTAATTGTGGAGGCTTTACTTAGTGCATGGAGACTCTGTCTGTCCATTGTAGACTTTAATTTGTCCGGTTTTGTGAGCTAGATTTTCCTTGTTATCCAAAGCTATTTCCTCTGGATGAGGGAAATCAGCCTCTAATATGTTGTTAAGCAGAAAGCTCTTGGGAACTCCCATCCTAGCTGATGTGAATTCTTCCTTTATCCTTTTCTAAGAATTGAATTATACATTTAGAATTGTCTAAAGATCTGTCCCTCTGGGACTGAGCTGAACTTCTGTCTTTCATAATATCATAGTAGGGGTAAATGTTCTGAGGGTGTCTGAGTGACCATGCTGAAAAGACTTGTACTTGTCTGGCCACAGTTCTACAGTGTACTACTTGTCTGACTGCAGGTTCCATCCCCAAGAGTGGCTTTTAGAAATTCATTGCATATACATATGGATTTCAGTCTACTGGAAAATTGTGTAATGGGTTCCATGTTATGAAGAAATGCCTCCGCTCTCCATAGTAAGGGGAAGCAAGCTTCCTATTTATAAGACCAAATTGCACCTCCCACTTCTAAGTGAAGAGCAAACCAAACCCTAATAAAAAAAGCTGTTTTCAAGATATTTGTGTAGAAATTTTGTAGGCGCTGAATTTATTCAAAAACCTTCTAACATCCTTTAGTGCCCTCTGTTTAGTTATTCCTTTATGAGTTCTGAATAGTTTTATTCTTCAGCCTTTTGGAGGAATGATGTCTTGATAGGGGTTTTGTGGTGGTGGTGTGGCATCTTTATTTACTGGATACCTGGGAGAGAATCACACCTGTAATCAAGCACATATTGAACACTGCCTACCTCATGCGCACACACACTGTATACTGTTATGTTAATGGCGTAAACACAAAGAAGTTGATAAAAACATCAAATACTTTTGCTAGAAGGTTGCAGTCTAACACTGTTTCATTGCTTAGAATTCAGAATCACAACACACAAGGCTCCAAATGGGGGAGGGAAAGAGACTGCTATGTAAAACAAAGAGCCACTACTCCCGACTTCTTCTAAGCTGTCTGCAGACTGGCTGCTGCTCCCACTCCCACTGTTGTATGCAGTAGGTGAGGAAATATCTGTCATTGGACCAACTTCTGTTGGTAACAGAGACAAGCCACACAGAGCTCTTCTTCAGGTCCTGAGACCTACATGGCTCAAAAGCTTGTCTCTGTCACCATCAGAAGTTGATCCAATAACAGGTATTTCTTCATCCACCTTGTTACTCTCACTCCCATGCATTTCACTACAGAGCCTCATAGACGGCAAGCGGGACCAGGAAACTCTCCACACTCTCAGAGTGATAGCTTGCAGTTCCAGGACAGTCCTAAGTACACCTTATATACATGCTATATTTATGTGCCTGTAACGCCCCTCTCCACCCTGTTACCTTCTTTAATGCCAATCTGCGTATAGGTTTTGATGGACAGACCTGGGTTCTTATGGATTGCGCCACCCACTCAGCAGGGTGTATTTGCTTTATTTTTTTTCTTATGAATTTAATTGGCAGTGCCTCCACCACCCTCGCTCCTTCCTGGCAGGGTCACCAGGGCAGCTTGGGAAGAAAATTCTTACCACAGGATAACTCCTACTTACTTGCCAGATAGTTGGAGACTCCCGAGGAATAACGCAAACACATACAATATATTCCACACAGCCATTATATTAAACAGGGGATAAATATAACATAACAGGGTAAAACACTCTTCTTAAGGATCACCAGTCACATGACCTGAGGTAGCAATTGTAAAATGAGTGTCCTGTTGGTACAGGTACTTTGATAGGGCCCTTGATGACCTGTGACCACACTATCTGCTGGACAGCGGTTTAGCAGACTGGCTGACGGAGCTCAGCACAGCCCAAAGGCTCACAATTGGGATAAGGTGGTCAGTCCCTCTGTAGGTTTAATAGGCAGCAGATTATCAAAATCCCCCAAATCCTTACTCCATGGCTTGAGGACGCCATGCAGGGAGCAGGGGTTCCCCAAACAATTTCCATGACTAACTAACCAACTAACAGATGGTGCACTCACACGCTCCGGGATTGAGCCGCAGGGTCAGAGACGACTCTGGACTCCTCAGTCACTGCAGAGGGGCTGGTCTCTGCTGGCAGGGATCCTCTGCATGCAGGCGTCAGGCTGCTTCTGGTCCCAGGATTTCCCCTCAACACCAAGGGGTGCAGTGGTCCAGGTGCAGATTACAAAACTACACCACAAATCCAAACTTCAGTCTCCCACCCGAGCTCCCCAGCACACTCTCAGCAGGCCAAGACCCTAGCCTAGCAGCCTGAGCAGAGCTTGCCATGTGGTGCCTCTCCCACCTAGGGAGGTGGGGGCCTGGCTAACTCAGCCTGCTGGGGGAAGTTTTCCCAACAACGCTTTACAAACTGGGAGACACCTTGGAGTGGGAAGGGCTCAAGCTGATGGGTCTTGCTTTCTGGTCCCCAGGGGCCAGTTCTCAAGGGGAACCCTGCATGCAGGTCTGGGCTCACCAGCTCCCCACACAGCTAGTCCTGCCCGTTCACCCCTGGCTCCAGACTGCTCCCAAAATGGTCTCTCCCCTCTCCTGAGGTCCCTGGAAGGGGCATCTCCATTCATACTGGTTGCTGGGCAGACTCTGAGTCTGTCTTGGCTCCCCCTCCCTGAGCTATCAGCGCACACAGCCCCAGGAACCTAGGTAATCTCCTTGGGGGTTACATGCCCATTTTTAATCTATCTTTAAAAATTGCAGTTTGCTTGGGTAGGTAGATATTTATATGCAAGAATAATTTATAATATACATTTAAAATCCATTCATCCTTGAGTCTGCTGACCTGTGCAAGCCCAAGACACAACTGTAGAGGTGAAGGGATATAGTAGGTTTTAACTTTTTAATGTTAAAATTTTAGACCCATAGTTTTCTCAGGTGGCATTTTTGAGAAGGGAGATTTTAAATGTGCAATATTCAGGTAGGCTGATTTTTAGGTCAGGGTGGGATTTAGGATCCATTAACCTCAAATACTCGTGCTCCTCCATTCCACCTCCCCAAACTGTTTGGTGACATTAGGGGCTTGGTTTATCACAAAGGCTCCTGCTTCTAAACTCTGTCATCATACCTACAGGAACTGCTTTATAGCAGGATCTCTTAATGGCGACTTGCCCCAGGCAAAATCCTAAATCTATCTGTGGCTCACTGGGAACGCCTACTTGGGAGGGGTCTAGAGTTTGAAGCAGCTTGATCCATCTCTATATGAAGGCATTTGTTTCCTTAAATGCCTGCATATACAAACCATCTGCCAATAGCTTCTTGAGGGTTCTATGTTAGAACTGACCAGCCCGGGTTTGGGAAGTTCTTCCTTTCTCCTCCAGTGCTGGTATTTCCATTTCATTTTTAGGACTCGCTGTCCATTATAGTGTAGGAGTTGGTGTGCACTATAACCTGCTTCAAATTCTTAGTTTTCAGTTTTTACTGATTCCCTCCTCCTCCCCCCCCCCAAATTTTGAATCTCTCAAGTACATGAAAATACTGATTGTTAGGAAAATTCCTCCCTTATATATATACCTTATATTAAGTAGGTGTGTTTATTAATGAATTAGTTTAAATGTAAATGCAACACTGTTAAAGTAAGGCAATGTAGTGGAAGTGCGTAAGCATGCATGTGCATATGTGTACATGCTGTTAATGAACAGTTCATGAAATAAATCATAGCATTAAACTGCTTTTACTTTTAATAATCTTCTACATTTATTGTTTTGTTTTCTGTTCTCGTGTCCCATAATGTTAACTGATATTTACCCAGAAAACTGTGAAGTTAGTTTTTTGCAGTGATTGATGAAATTTTTTTTGTAATAAACACTGATAAATTCCCAGGAAATTTTAAACAAAATCAAAAATTGAAAATGAAGAGCCTTGAACATGGCGCATCTAGGACCTGACACAGTAGGTATGCAAGCAAATCTCGTATGCTATAGCAAATTCAGTGCAAACACCGGACATGCCTCTTAACTCATTTAATTTCTATCTAATTTAATAATTTGAGCTACTGAAATATTTTCTATGGAAACTCAGTAGAACTCTGTTTCATCACTCTTGAAACTGGCCATTACACTGCATCTTCAGAGCTAATGGATTTTTGGACCTGTCATCTTTGTGTTTGGCTACACTGCGGTTAGACACCTGTGGCTGGCCCTTCCCAGCTGACTTGGGCTTGCAGGACTTAGGCTAAGGGATTTAATTGCTGTATAGATGCTTGAGCCTGGGCTCCAACCTGAGCCCTAGGACCCTACGAGGTAGGAGGGTCACAGAGCTTGGGCAGCCAGAACCCAAACATCTACGCTGCAATTAAACAGCCCCTTAGCCTGAACCTGGTGAGTCTGAATCAGGTGGCACGCGCCAGCCGTGCGTCTAACTGCAGTGTAGACAGACCCTCCGTCTTTGTTTAGTTGAACATTGTCAGAGTTTTAGAACTTCTGCTTGTTTCACTTATTCATCTGATTTGACTGGTTTGTAAAAGTGTAGCATTTGTTGCTTACTCCAAGATTGTGTCAAGTGTAGCTATTATTCAGTCTCTGGGGGTTTGCACTGCATTATTTTGACGTGCTGCATTTTAAATGGCATCCAATCAGAAATTAATGAGGGGCATATTCCGGACATTCGCACAGCCATTTGCCTGATTCATGTATGAATAGCATTGCTAAAATCTACTGCAATAGTAATTGTTTTAAAAATACAGGCCTCTAATTGTTTGTAAAATGAGGCATGCAATGGATTCTGGGAGAGTTTATTTGTAGTGTAAACATGTAGGTTAGAAGTCATTAATATGACATTCACACAACTCTAATAAAGTACATAACACAGAGATCTGGCACCACTGAAATACTCAAAGGACATTAAGTATGAATCTTAAAACCAAGAGTGCTGGAAACAAGATATTTTTACGTCTTGTTTGGGAGTAATATAACTGCATTCTGTGGCTCTAGCAGATGCTTGGGCCAGCTGGCTGGAGAGCTTTGTTTCCCCCTTAGCTTTGGTGTCTTCTCTAGAACTCTCACAAGAACATTTTTTATCATCTCATGGTCGAAAGACCCATTTTTGTGTGCACGTAATATTCTGGATTGTGTAGACTGTAGACACTTTTATTACAAAAGCTCTGGAGGATAAACTACAAATGTTTGAATCTAATTTGAGGCAATATAACGTTGTCTGGCTTCACTGACATTTCTGTCTAGCTATCAGTATCCAAATCTCCCTGAGAAGGAAAACCTAGAGCTGACTGAGACATTTATTTTTAGAGAGATCAATTGACATAGAGCTACGGTAGTAAATATTTCTGAGTGCATCCTCATGAATAGGGGTGACAGAGGGATGTGTCACCCCATGCTGTGTTGGATTGCAGGCTCTCTAGGGAACATTGGAGGGACTGAGTATCTTATTTTTGGTATGAAACTTAAGTAAGGAGGCTCCACATTTATATATAAGCTTTTTGATGCTGGCCATCACCATAGCATCTGAATCCTTAATATAATAATTTAGTTTATCCCCTCAATGTTAAATCCTTGGAAAGTACTTGTATTTAGAGAGAAATCAGCACAGAACACAGATGCAAACCCATAGAAAGTCTTTACTGAACTACACTAAAACCAGCCAGGACTGGCTGAGCTATCCCCTAATAGTCTAACTCTATTGCTATGGCAACAAGCTAAGCTCTGTTGCTACAGCAACCTAGGCAATAAGGCAAGAAACAAAATACACAACACTCAACATTCCCCTGGAGGCAGAAAAGTACTTGCACAAGAGCATACTAGAGAGGTTGTGTGGCACAAGCAGCATTGGAAGCTGTATAATTGTGAACTGTAGGCAGAGTTGGCTTTAGCAGATTTTCACAGCTGCTCTGCCCTAAGAAAAGTTGGAGAATATGGCTGCCTTACACTGATTCTAATGAATTTGGGGTCCCACTTTGCTTAAACAATATATCATTTTCACATGCACTGTCTAGTGCTGAATGTTTTGCCAAGAAAAATATGAGCAGCTGGATTTGCTGGGTGTGTAGGTCAGCATGTTGCCTTGAATATGGGGCATTAACGAAAAGAATATTACTGGTCTCGCACTTGCCAGCACTTCATGTTGCTAAAGCTGCATTCTAGGGAGAATGTTTTATTTTTGCTTGATATTTTCAGACAGTCTGTTTAATTATGCAAATACTGTACTGTGAATCCTCCTTTTCATGAGAATTTTGGGCTTATGACCTTCCCCAACTAGCGCGACATTAAGATAAATCCTTAGTGGGATTTCCTGCATTTTATTTACTTAGTTTGACACAGTCGAGCCATGCGTCTCACTTTTCTGTAAAATAGTTGATTTTCATACATTTTCATGTGTAATTCTGTTATTCTGCAGCTGAAATATATTAATTAGACTAGTAAAGGTTAAAGTTTTGGGGATATGGTGAGACCAAGAGGCACCATTTGAGAGAATCCAGTGCTTGCATCTAGTCCATGAAAAGCTGTAGTACTTGTGCTGTGTATTTCCATGCAAAACCATCTCTGCCGTCACGTTTATTCCTATGCAAAGGCCCTTTTAAAATACTGTCTTTTTGATGCTGCTTCTGTCAAATTGAAGAGTTGCAGTTAGTAAGTGGCAGTCTTCCTCTTTTCCATTGACAGCATCTCCAGATGATGGGGATCAAAAAGGTAACTGTTCATTTATAGGTATACCAGTCATGCCTCTCGTGTTTTAATCTGTTGCCCCCAGGAAGAGCTTATGTGAGACAAGGAACACCATGGAAAGCTGGTCCAGGAAGTGTATGTGTTGTGAAGACAGCAGTGTGTCTGGGGTCCAGAATAGCTGCCTGAGCTGTGGAGTCTCTAGGTGGCTGTGGGAGGCAGACACCATAGTAGTAGAGTGGCAGGGTCGCAGCTGGAAGGAGAATAGAAATTCCAGCTATGTTTCATGTAGTGTCAGAGTTACATACTGAGTCGAGGTGAGAGTACTTTTGGGCAGCCTGGCTTTTGGCTGCCACCTAACCATAGGAATGGGAAGCTTTCTGTCCAGGTTGGGGCTCGGGGCTGAGGGTCAGGTCAGTTCCTATTTGCAGTTGTCGCACCCTAAGGGAGTGATCAGCGACCTAAGTGACTGCACCGTTCTGAAGCACGCTTGTCCTCTGGGCTGATGGCTGTGCAGCAGGTGATGCTGCAGCAATGCAATGAACAGAAGACCCAGATCCTCCAGGAAGGGACATTGAAGGAGAAGACAGAGGTCACTTGGGGCTAACAAAGAGTGAGGCAGCTCCAGCCTAGCAGGCAGCACTCAGAAAGACATGGAGTCATGAGAGAGTTTTTGTTACTTTAGAGCCACTATCTTTAAGACTCCCTTTATTTACCCACAAAGAAATGTTCTCCTGGATGTGTTTGTGGTAGAGCCAGCTTGACACCTAGTGGCCTGTTGAATTTATGGCAGGTGACACAGACTGACCTTTGCTGGCTTTTGATTAGTTTGGTTAGATTTCTTATAACTCTGCTCCAATCAGATGGGGTATTTATAAACCTGCATGTGCTGGTCACGTCTTCATTCTGTGTGAATCATCATGAATCCCTTTCCTAACGCTGCCAATATAATTTAAAGAAACAGGAGTAAAAATTATCCCTATAAACTTGTAGCACATTCTGTATTGGGCTGGCAGGAACAGCAGTGATCGTTAGAATATCTCTGAAAAGACATTTGCAGCTTTTCTACAGCCTGATCTGAATTGAGTGGTTTGACTTTACCAGTACAGTAGTTATACCCAGGATACAGCTCTGTGCTGAATTAAACAGTGTCTCATGCAGCATAGCCTATCAATCAGGAAGCAGAGAGGCATTGACATACTTTATAACAAAAAGCTAAAATAAAAATGTTCTTTTGGCTGGTTGGGATTTGAATCCAAGATATGGACATTATATGATGCAAAAAGAAAGTGTTTTTGCCTTCATATTATTTTGCCTTGTTCATTCTAGCTCACTTTACACACCAGCCCTATTGGTTTCCCAGACACTGTGAAGTATGTTCTGAGCTTGGTTTGTTACTTGGAAAGGAGGCCACTGCTAACAATCAAAAAGAGAATCCTCAGGGTTACTTTGAGGAGGGAATATGCCCCACAATGCCAAGATTTGGGACAAATATTGTCTGGTGCTGCTGTTTTTCTCTTTAAATATTGACAGTTGGATGTCCTTGCCCTGTTTCCAATGCCCCTGCTTCCATCTCACCAGGCTGAAATGGGCAACAGCTTTAAGCAGCAGCTTTAAGTGGGCTCAGACTGGGACCCCATATAATAATACAAGCACATGCAGCGCTTTTAGTCCATGTAGCTGAAATTACTCTTCAGATGCAGGCACGTGATAGTGTTACTCCCAATTTACACGTGAGGAAAGTGAGGTACAGAGACGGCAACGACTTACCTGAAGTCACTCAGCTAGTCCATTTCGGTGCTAGGAACAGAACGCAGTTTTCCTGACTCTCAGTCCAGCAGCTGCTCAGACTTATTCCTGATACTGTTCATGCATTGGGATATACCGTATCCTGGACTGTAAATCTCTATGTAGGGAAACTGGTTTATTTTTGCATGAATAAGAAATACATTGAGAGTTGAGAGAGATGTGGCCTGAGTCCAGGACAGGACTCAAGCATCTCCTGAGTTCTAAGCTTGTTTCTGCCTTGGGTGAGTCATGTAAGCTTTCTGCACCATCCTGATCAGGAGATGAACCACTAGGGGTTATACCTGCCCATAAAGCTGTGCTGAGGTATTGAAGGAGAGTATATTCTGCCCCTACAGCTTGAGGGGCAAAGCGAACTCCGATAGCCCCATTCCAAAACCATGCACTCGTCTCTCCTCTGTTTCAAAGGTGCCCTTCCCCATCTCACTAGCTCTCTGCTAATCCGAGACATTGCTGTTGTATAAACTCCCATTACTCTCCCCACCACTTTCTCAGTCCCAACCCATCCTGGGCTCCATATTTGGCAGTTTCTAGCCTCCACACCTGCTGATGGTTGGGCAGGAGCTCACAGTTAGGAGAGACTGAATCTCATTCACCTGGGTGGTGCCATACCCACCTTCCCTGCCAGACATAGCTCCCACCCTTGTACTGCAGGGAAATTTTCCTGTCCCTAGTTTCTACCCACCTGGGAGGTCACTGGTTTCCTTAGAGTTTATTAGTTCTAGTAAAGAAGAAAAGTCCTCAAGAAGAGAACTGACTTTGATCATCACTCCCACAGAGCGAAGTAACAGGCGGTGGGGGAGAAGTGGTTAATGCCCTATATAGATAAGCTTAGCTTGAAGGCTAGAAAGGTTAGAAAGCATGGCAGAGTCACTTTTGGTGTTGTATTTGTGTCCTGCAATATTGACGAATCCAAGAATTAGGGATATAAAATTATTTTATTTTATTATATTTTAAATGAATGCTAAGAGTCTCACATATTCACATGACTCCAGGATCTGAGGCTTTAAACATTTACAAATACTGCAAGACTTGCCATAAAATCATAAGCAGGCAACAGAGGTCTTGTTTCTATTCTGCATATTGGGAATAACATTACATACAATTCTAGTGCAAATTCTAATTATTAAACACAATTATTAAGCAAATAGCATGAGGTATAGGCGATGGACATGAGACACTGGGGAAGAGATGCCAGAGCAAAACTGCTTCCGTGCAGAATCTGCCTGCATTGAACGGTAATGTGGGGTATGCAGCTTCCAAACAGACCTTAAATGGTCTTGAAATGTGTTAATTACTTACGTTGAACTATCTGTTGCACCTTGTATTTAGCTGTGACACTGAGTACCTTTCCCAGACTGGAAGAAGGACTCTGTGTAGCTTGAAAGCTTGACTCTCACCAGCGTAAGTGGGTCCAGTAAAAAATATTACCACACCCACCTTGTCTCTCTGTTGGAGTCTAGATTGTCTTAGATATTCAGACATAATTGGAACAATATGCCCAGAGGCGGAATGCTACAGCCAGTATGTGGGAAATGGGAGTTCTGCCATCTTGTACTTTAGCTCAAGAGCAATCACTAATTAGAAAGATTTGTACAAATATAGTAGATTACTTGCCTCTTTAGGATGAAATTGTTCCACAGTGGCTGGATCACTCTCTGGATGGTTTAATGACACTGATATATGATTAGTATAGTATCTGCTGCTGGTGGCAATGATGGGAAGGCACTGGAATTTGCATTGTGGTGTGATGTGGTTAGGGTGGGACAACCTCTGTCTGTGTAAACGCCAAATGAATGGGATTGTTGCAGTCTCTTCTACTGGAGTAATACTTGCTAAGGAGAGGCTTTTATACTGGGTTAGAGTATGACATTATTTTTCTGGAGGCAGTATTTCTTCACACAACACACAGTCATCCTGTGGAACTTGGTGCCAGAGGCTGTTGTGAAGACCAAGACTATAATAGGGTTCAAAAAACTAAATAAGTTCTTGGCGAATAGGTCCATCAATGGCTGTTAGCCAGGATGGGCAGGGATGCAAAACTATGCTTTGATGTGTCCCTAGCCTCTGTTTGCCAAAAGCTGGGAATGGGTGACAGGATAGATCACTTGATGGTTCTTGTTCTGTTCATTCCCTCTGAAGTACCTGGCATTGACCACTATCGGAAGACTGGATACTGAGCTAGATGGCCCATTGGTCTGACCCAGTAGGGCCATTCTTATGTTAACATGCAGGCCCCCATAGTGAGACTGTACACTCAGCAGTTCCAATTGTCACTAGTGTTTGCTACTGCCAATACTCTATGGTTGTAAATAATGAAAGATGAAATGTTGGCCAGCATATTTCATCACAGAATAGTTCATTCCTTGCTGTAGTCTATAGTGTCCTCTACTGGGCTGTGGCTATAAACCTGCTCTCTCTAAAGGGCTGCCCATAAGCTCTTCTTCCCTTCTCAGCATCTTCCCTACTCAATCACCTGACCAGTGGTAAGAATAGCCTGCATTCTCTGAGCAACAGATTTAAAAATAATTAAAGGAGATTTATTTTTATGCTTTGCATAACTAACCAGAATTCAAAAGCTAAGCAAGATTTTTAAAAGGATTGTCTTTAAAATGTCTGAGGACAGCCAAAATCGTATCAGGTGTAATAAGATAGAACCTATTTCTATGACATAAGCCACTTACTAACTGACAAGGCTATGAAAAAATGTCCCCTATGGGTAGGGTATTGCATAATTGCGCTCTACAGGGTTTCTTGCGCCTTACTGTGCACTCACGGACCCCTAGCTGATCCAATAAATTCCTGTGTTTTGACAAAACAGGAGAGGAATGGTCTGCTGAGTGTGGGGGAGTGGCTAATCAGTGCTATATGGAGATGCTGTGTGCTTAGTCTAGTGTCTTCCTCTCCCTAAAATGCACATGTGCATAGCACTGCAACAGAGTGGGATTTTTGAGTCTTCTAATTGAAAACTGATGCATAATTCCTATTCAGCATCTTTTTTTTCCCAAGCTTCATGAAGTTGTTTTGTAGTAATTTCAAGTTCATGAAACGCATATCCAGCACTGTCTTAATTTAACTTACAAACTCTGCCAGTTTCCTGTGAGCAAATCAGTTCTGATGTGAAAGTAATGGGCCGTATCATGCCTGCAAGTGAGAGCAATGACTTACGTTGATGTCACCCACTGGCTTTTCATGGAATTATTAATAAATCAGTAATTCTATCTGCAGTGATGTTGTGCATGTATAAATATTTAATTTACCTTTAGGTGCCCATATTTTCACCATCTTGCCCTTAGCCTTCTGATGTAGTGCAGAACTCTGAGGAGCTGCACAATAAATGAAGTTATCTGTGCTTTCTCTGTGGTGGGAAAGGTTAATGTATTACTCCTTTTTTCTTTTAATCTTTACACAATTTGGCTTTGCGGGCTTGGGACTTAGAAATCTAAGCTGGCAAAACACAACTTCTCCTTCCTGGAGGAAAGATTTAAAAGATGGCTCTGTCTGACAGAGATCTCTTCAACACAGAACATTGTTACTGTGACTAAGTGAAGACCTGTTGCCTGCTTCTGTTTTTAAATTAATGACATTTGTGATATGATGCCGTTTCTCATGGTTTTCCATTTAAGGATGAAATATTTTGGTCCTCACTATAGACTTTCCCTTTCCAGCCAAAGGCTTTCATCATTTTAGTGTGCCAAGTGGTACAAAGAATACTTCTCAGACTGGATTTAAAGTCAAGGATCAAGCAGCAAAGGTGGGATGGAACCCACCTACTTGGTGGTTCCTTTCTTGAGGGTGGAGCAGATTTAAAGGAGTTTTGTTGTTTGAAACTTTTAAGTCTCCAAAACTACTATGCAAGTTAATTCTTTTTTGCACATTTTCTTTTTCAGGAAATTGCAGCTTATTTAATAACATTTGAAAAGCATGAAGAATGGCTAACGACTTCCCCTAAAACAAGGTAACATTGCTAATATTGCAGCTTGTGAAAATGTACATTGATTTATTTTCACTGATTTACTTGACTTGCTAATCAATTCATTGGGCACAAAGTGAAAACTCCGAGTCATGCTTGATAGCTTGTGACAGCGAAGTCTCATTAATTGACTTAATGAGTGTTGTATTGAATAAAATCAGATTGATTAAAAATAGACCACAGGCAATCTTGACAGGTAAAAGTTTTAACCTGATGGTTTAACATTTAATTGTATCCTTTCAGTTGAATGCATTTAAAAGGCTTTGTTGAGTGAAGGTTTTAGGCTATTTATCTTGACAGCGCTCCCTACTGTCACTAATCTGCTAGCCACACTAAAAAAATCCCTTGCACTTTTCATGTTTAAAATGCAGACTCTACATTTGTTTGCATTTTGGCACGTTTCTTGTTGGGGTTAAGTGTCTGGCGGCAAGGAGATCCCAAAAAAACAAATTAACAGGCATGTTTGCAGTTTGTTAAGCAGTAAATGTCATGTATTCTTCTAACTGCCATAAATGTTTAACTTCTGTAGCTTGCTGGGAACTGATGCAGTAAATTAAAGACTGCAGATGTTTTCCTGTTGTGGAATCCTGATAATTTTATTATGTTAAGAGACATGAAGTTACAGTACGCGTGACTGACAGCAAAAAATGGAACTTTTCCTTACGGAGAGTGTGTAACGTTCTGAAATGTTATCTAAAATCACATTTTTGCTTTTTCTAAATTACAGCATCTTTCTCATTGACAATGAACAGAGCAAGGGTCTATTTCGTCAAAGGAGGTTTAGCTCAGCAGGACATGTGCTGAAGTTCTATATTATTCTTGCTGTGTAATTGGAGGAAACCCAGTGCATTTTCACATTTGTTCACAAATAGGTTGTTAGGTCACTGGTATAAGAACACAGGAATATACTATTGTGTTGTGGTTCAGTCAAGGCCTGCTCTAAAATAATACAAAGAGCTCTAGTACCTTTCATAGAGGAGGCCAGAGTAACTGGACATGAGGCCCTCCTAATTCTGGATTCTCAATTTGAATGGGCTAACTACTGCATGGATAGCAAAAAGGCAATGATTAATATAGAGAAGAGGGTACTGTAAAGCCAGAGAGTGCCTTTTCCATCTCCCGTTGGGGATGTCCTCAAGAATTGCAGATGCAGAGAGGGGTACTGCAGACTGAGCACAGGATGAATCTTTGATAGTTTGTTGCTTGGTTTGGCATCATATTCCTTTGTAATTAGTAGGGGCAGAAATTATAGGAAGATACAAGAATGGTTATTGACCGTAACAAATAGTACAAATTAATTCACTGAATGTTTAATCGCTCACAACTGAGGGGAGGATTTAGACAAAGGAGGATGGTAGAAGAGCAATTATAGAACAGAGAAGGATGACTTTCTTTGGAAAATTAGAAAACTTCTGTTAAATTTAGGACACTCCCCCCTCACATTATTAAACAAGTTCTTCATTAATTGTTCTTAAAATGTGTGTGGTAAGGATTGAGAGGTGAGATTTCATATGCTATTGTTTTCACAGGCGGTGCACTCAGTTCCACCAGACTCAAATGTATTAATAAAACGGTAATGGTAGTTCAGTTTCTTGCTGCCAAAGATCTTTAAGTGCACATCTCTCCTGCCGAGGTGGGGGTCTACATTTTATCACTAGCAACAGGATCTCAATCTGCAATGTCTGGGTGCTGTCACCTTTTTCTTGGGACTGTGTAAACAGTTTAGCTTCAGAACAACAGGTAAAATGCTTGTATTTGAAAAAGCTGTTTGCTGACCTGGGAACTTGAGTTCTAGAATTAATGCAAAAGGACTTCTCCTTGAGCCTTTGCCAACTCAGCCTATTGAGTGGTCAGAAAGCAGAGACGGGATATATATATAGCATCATTAAATACATCAGAATATGCATGTGTTTGTTTGTAGAAGTGTTCTAAGACTTTAAGGGTTTGTTTAGTTTGCTAAAGGCAATGCATGAAAATAGCAATTTTCCTATTAATATTACAATATCCTGCTCCTGTGTATTTATACTTGAAAGCATAATGTCCCAGGAGGGGGAAAGTTGCAACAGCTGTTCAAGGACCTTTTTAAATTAGTTGTTGAGTTCATTTTGAATTTTTTTAATATTGAAATTAATTGGTGCAGTTAAATGCTGAGTTCATACAAACAGGCCTCTTGGTATTAAAGAATTAATGACATCGATCCAGCACTGAACTGGAACATTCCCCATTCTTTGTTTGCTGCTGCAGGTGCTGCTAATTTCATTTTAGAAAATTAATAAAAATGAATTGCACCGCTGACATTTATAGAGTTTCTTAATAAAATGATACATAGTGTGAGTTGAGGAATCACTATTAAATGAATCACGGTAGTTGACGCTCATACAGATGTTGGTATAAGAGTTTCAGGAAGGGGTTGTCCCTTGTCTGTACTGCTTTCTGGTGGTTTAAGAATACAAATAGTCCTTATTGCATCCTAATTATAAAGAGAGCCTTGGAAGCTGAATATTTGTGATTCAGGAATGGTATGCTAGAATGTTTCTTTAGTGGGAGGCAACGATGTGGTAATATTAAATCTACAAGGAAAAGGGGCTGGGAATGGCTCTTCTGCAAAACTTGTTTTCTTTGCACAAAATGTTGTCTATGTTTGATATTTTCCCTACAAGAAGTGTGGAGTGTAAGTTCCAAAATGCAGGCTGGGACGTGTGCATCCAGAAGAGAGTAACTTGGTGTCCTCTGCAGGTCCTTAACCATGATATGTCACCTTCAGTAGTGTATCTGAAGCATGGAGTTACAGATCATAGGGTTAGGCCCTGTATGTTGAATATTGCTGACAGCATTTTATTACTGTATAATCATGTCACATTACAAGAGCTTCATTGCAAGCTGATATTCTTAGTGGAAGGTCAGCAATGGTATGTTGTGAACCCAGAGATGAGACCCTTTGCACAGCTAGCTGCAACGAATGTTGTATGTTCACAAGAGAATGTGCAGAGGTAATTTGAAAAATGCATGTGACTGATTCAGGGAAGTCCAGTGCTGGTTTGGTTTGTCTCCCCTTTCCTTTTCATTGGATAGCACAGCTGTGTTGACTGTGACACTAGAATGAATGTCATGTTTATAATGGAAACCTAACGCTCCTTTCAGGGCTGGGTTGTTTGCTGTGACTAAAATGTGTTGAAGGAGGCTTGGCCTGGGAAGAAATTGGGTCTTAAAAATTCAGAAATAATTCTACTGCACTGTCTAATGTACAGGATGGCAAAAGAGGACTGTGCTGTGAGTTTAAGGCAGTATCTGTGTGCCTGTAGTTTCAACATGGTTAATATTTTATATTAATAATTCAGTTAAATTATCTATAATGATATTAAAATTAAGTTAAAACAATTGATTTCCAGTGTTTACAAAGAAATGGTGCAGCATGGATGTTCTAATGTCTATATATGTCTCTGTAATCTGTGATTAAATGCCTTATGCATCCCTATTAAGAGAATCATAATGACTGAAGAACTTCCAAATGAATGAGAACTTCCAAAAGTTCATAAATACACTGGATTTTTTTGAATGTATGAATCTATGAATTTCACAAATCTTCGGGTGAAGTGACTTTCTAATGCTCAGTAAAGATTAAATGTCAGGGACAGCAATGTAGTTATTTGGTTTTGTAGAACTAGGAGTGTTATTTTTACAAAATATGCTAATAAACATATTGGAGATTATTATAACTAATTAATTAAAAGTAAATAATGTATCAACATAAATTAACAAAGTACATCTTGTGATGCAGTAACCTTGATGTTTTCTTGTAATCATATTTGCTTGCTTACTCGTTAATTTGCCAACTAATCCACAATGGGTCTTCTAGTCATTAGTGAGAATTAATAAAGTTCTACTGTGGTGTAGCACTAATAAAATCTTTGATGCTTCTAGATTTAAATGCAAATCATGGAAAATCATTAAACATTCCCATAGGAAGTGGAATAAAATTATTATTTTCATTGTGAAGGCATCCTGGCTTTCACTGGCACAATGGATTTTCCAGACACAATCTTGCTGTATGGAGACATCTATTCTACTAATTTTCTCCTTCAATGCATTCTATAAATACTGATATTTTTTCTTTAGTGCTTTTCATCTTCAAACCACTTGAAAAACTTTAATCCTCGCAACATCACCAGATTCAAATCTCCCACATCCCAGATGAGTGCCCTAATCCCTGGGCTATTGTTTATTCTGGGGCGACTGGGGTGTCTGATGTTGACCAGGAATCCCATGCTGGACTTGCAAAACCTTTCCAATGAAAGGTTTGTCAGAACCAGTAATGCTGCTTGATTTAGAGGATGAACTGGAACCTTGGTCTCCCACATCCCAGGTAAGTACTCCTACCTTAGACCATAAGAGTCAATCTCTGTCTCCCCTGTGGCCCAATGAATATCTTATTAGTTATACAAAGTGGAACAGCTTCAGTGGGGATTGGGGGAAGAGCATGTGACTGACTGACTTTATAGCCTTGTGGTCAGGGTACTCACATGTGATGTGGGAGACCAAAGTTCAAGTCCCTGCTCTGCCTGATTCAGACGGGCAACTTGAAGGTGCGTCTCTCACATCCCAGGTGAGTGCCCTGATTGCTGGGCTGTTGGCTATTCTCAGATGGTCTCTTTCTCTCTCTGTCTGATTTTGACCAAAAATTTTATCCTGGGCCTAAAAGTTTTGTTAGAGCCAATAGGATTCCATGAAAAGTTTTTTTTTCATTTCTGCACAAAAAAAAATGGTCGGTTAAAAAGTTCCCAACCAGCTCTTAATATTATCCTCCTTCCCCACATGAGAAACTGAGGCACAGAGAGGTTAAGTGACTTACTACAGGCTAAAACCAACAGGGCACTGGTGGAGTTGTGGTTAAAATTCAGGAGTTCCAGACCCATGTTCAGCCTGCTGGAGTTGGCTGTTCTGTCCATTAGATCACACTGTTTCTCTATAAAGACTGCAATTCGATTATTAAGAATTTAGTAGCCTCTTCTTGCAACTGATAAATATCGATTTTAACCTCTACATCTGTGCTTTGACACAAGTTATTTATCTCTTTCATGCTGCATTTCATTGCATTATGTTAACCACTTTTTCTTTGCTTGATGATATTGCTTATTTTATCTTTCTTTTATAATATAAAAATCAATAAGTGATTAGGTAAGACTCCTTTTTCTATTTAAACTTACGAGAAGAGGTTTTTGAGAGTAATGGCATCTAAGTTGGTCTTTAACTCAGGCTTTTAAGTCCTAGATGTTGTCAGGATTTGAAAACTGTGCATGAACTTTTTGGTACAACCATATAAACTACAGACACCTCAAGAAACCTTAGCTCTGAATCTCCCACCTCTTGTGAATTAAGTCAACCCTTGAACAACGAGTCTGAGTTAGCACATGGCTGTGCGAATTGGATTGGATTGTGGTCACATAAATTAGAAAAATTAGAGTTTTATGACAGAACTAGAGCTGCCTGACAGGTGAGGCCTGCAGAGAGGATTAATTTCAGATGGACATATTTTAACTACCAGTAACATTTGATTTCCATTGCTTTATCACTGTCAGAATCAACTGCAGGATACCGCACAATAGGAATTGAAATATATTGTATTTAATTTTTCAAACACAATATGACAGATCCTGTGATAATCTGTGTTCAGATACTCTGTGCACTTCCAGAAGTCAGCATGGACAATGGCCATGGGCTACAGCGATAAACCAGGTGATACAGAATGAAATTACAGCCATTCTAGCACAATCCAGTATTGGGATCCTGCAAATGTCTTCCTAGTTTAACCAAATTAAGGCCACTTTAATTCTGAATGAGTGTGTCCACACACGGGTTTAATGCAGTTTGTTGAATCCACTTTAAAGTCACACCTTTAGTTAATTTGGATAAATTTTCCTGTGTCCCTGTGTAAAGAAGCCCTTCAATAAACAAATTCCTCAAACATTTGGTGCAAAGGAGAGGGTGGGGGTAAGAGTAATTGTAGAAAAACTTACGCCAACTACTGCAAAACTGTCTTTGGGAATGCAGTCACTCTTTTTACAGTTACGTGTGATCTTTCTATTATGCTGCATTCGGGCCCTGCTGTGCAGCTAATATGGTCATAGCCCAGTTACATAATACAGTGTTAGAGTATTTTGTTAGTATGTTTCGGAAATTCTTGTTATGACAGAAAACCTACAATCATTGGGGAAGTCTCAGACCTGCCTGAATGGCTCTCCATTCCAATTCCAAGTGATTCCTTTGGCAGTCTGAGACTATGCCATTGTAGCAAAAGCCCCAAATTAATTTCAGAGCCAGTTTAAAAGATCCGGCAAAGTTTGCTTTTCAAAGCACACAAACTATGCTTGGCCATGTCATTTCTGCGAGAGTTGGGTTTCTAGCATGTGAGAAAGAATGTATGATTTAAAGGCAGACTGCTGAAACTCAGGGCTAATCTTAGTAAGATTTTCATACTTGGTCCCCTGAGCCAAAGCTGGGCCCAGGAATTGTTCGGATCTACAGTCTGCTCTTCTTTTGCAGCTCTAACCCCAAGTATTGTTGAACTTGGTGATGTTTATATACAAGTTCATGTGAGAAGGAACTGTGATTTGAATACTTTTTCCCCCTGAGTATTATACACAAACCTACTTCTTCATTGGCCACTGCATGACCTATCAAACTTTGGTGTGTGTTCTACGAACAAACATATTTTTTGGGAATTATTTCCTTCCTCTGGAAATAATCTGCCTCTTTGAAGATCTTTAAAGAGCCTCTTTCTACGTCTCTCTAGATATTTAAATTCCCAGGATGCAAAAGCATAATGACTGAAGGTTAGAAAGACAAAGTCTTGGATGAACAGCAGATTGTTCCTGAATTAAAGGCACTTCCTTTTGCTAGCTCTGCCGACTATTATGTTGAGGGATTTCCCTTGCTGAGACTATGGGAATCCTGAAGGAAATGGCTATAGTGGAATTGCATTCGTGTGTAGTTCTTTCAACATCACAATCCTGTTCCCGAGGGGAGATTTCACTAGAGTTGCTTCACTCCCTTGTCAGCAAGGGAGAGAGTACAGTCATTTCCAAGAAGTTCTGGGAGGCACTACTGGATTTTCTTGTTAGCTAGTGCAAATCTTCACTGTAGTGATTGCAAAGAAATAGTAGATACCAAACTGCTTGACTGAGGCACCATTCTAGACAAACAGGCCTTGATTTCTAAATCTAAGCACCTTTAGAAGGTGTGCATGTCCCATTTTTGGACCCTTCAATGAACAGTGTAGGCACCTACAGAAGCTGGTCACATGTCTAAGTACCAATACAAATATTCTATGTGGGAATTGAATGTTCTCTTAAGGCCCGGCCCTGCAAGCTGGAAAATTGCTTCCTCCCATCTTTTTGTGCCCTTTTTGTGTGGCCTCTTACCATTTCCAGGCTTATCTCATTAGTGCATTTGAAAGACCTTCTGATACTGAGATGTGGCTGGGAGAGTGGTGGGGGGGGCAGGCTCAGAGACAATACAGAGCAATTGTGTTTTGGCTCACAAAATATTAGCTGAGGGCTTTTTAAAGCATTTCTTTATAAACTGTTGGCATGGTGTACTCTGCACTGAGGGGAGGGGGCCAAAATCCCAGTTGGAGAGTCTCAGCCCAGAAAGGTGGCGTCTGGCATTTCTAGCCAGTGAGACTTGGCAGTGATTAATATTTCTAAAACTAAAAATGTTCAGTTACAATGTACTCATACAAATCAATAGCAATTTACATACAGCATCACTATCTATTTGTGGTAATTTAGTTTTACTTCTGCTACCTGCTGGTTTATTTTTAGCATTTTAATTTCCCTCTGCTAGGTTAGGAAAAGAAGCATAGCTTTTCACTTAACAGACAAGGACAGTAGAATGTGTCGTGTGTCCTATTGATAAATTCTGACCTAATAAATCACAAAGTTTGCAAAACTCCATTCATAAGAAATAAAATAAGATCTGGTTTGGTTTGTAAAGTATTGTTGGAAAGGGATAATGAGCATTTCTCATGTACATGCATGCACACTCGCATGCACGCTCTCTCTCTCTCTCTCTCTCTCTCACACACACACACACACACACACACACACACACACACACATGTAGTGTATAGTTTTCTACTGTTCAGAAATAGATGAAGACTGGCTTTTTATTTCACATGTTTATATAGTGCACACAGCTGTACAGAGAATATGGAGACAAACAATCCTGGCCTTTAAGGGTTTGTAATCCAAAAGTGAAATTCCAGGGTTTATGTGGGATTTAAGTGGTGCACAGGCCCTTTCAATTTCACTTGATGTAAAAGATCCAGTGCAGGGACATACACTGTGGGAAGGGAGAGGAAAGGGATTCTTTATGCAAAATGGCATTTTTGGAAGGCAAGCAGGAAGAAAAGAGCTTTGAGGAGGTTTATGAAGGAGGTTATGGAGGAAATGTGGCACTGAGGCTCAGTGATGGCATGCAGGCACAGAGAGCTGCATGGGAAAAGGCCTGAAAGCGATTGTAGGACAGGGATAGAGTAGGGAACTGGAATGAAAGGGGCCCAGGGCCTGAGTGAGAGATGGTCTTTAAGATGAATAATTGCCATACCAACTGGATGAGCTATCCCTGAACACCACTGTCCACAATCTTCTAAACGAACAAAATTTCACACTGCATGGATTGCTGTTAGACAAAGTTGCATGGTGGGGGCCAATACTGTTATGAGTGGCTTTGCCTTTTGGTTGGAGAACGACCTCTTAGGGAGTTGACTGGGTCAGAGATGTTTGGTTTTGCACTGCTTATTGGGGTTTTCTGAGGGGTTGTGCTGCTGTTGATCCTTCAGTTAATTTGATGGGATGGCAAGTCAGGTTTGCAAGAGAAATCAAGCCAAAGCCCTAAATTGCTCTTCTTCCTGCATTATTCACATGGGAATGTCAGAAGGGGCTAATGGTTCTCCTGGAGTTTCTCTGGTGATTCCAGTAGCCATAGCAAGCCGTATGGATTGTAGTATAGAGACTGGTTTGACATCTTTTCATGATTTAGAATCAGTCATTATTTCTCTTTTTTTATTTTTTCCCAGTGATTTTGCAGAATCTGGAGCTTTCAGGTTTGCTGTGAAATTCCATTCATTATGTAAAAGATGGGCTTGTACCTTGGCTGATTTGAAAGCTCCTAACCCACGATAAGATTTAGAGGTAGCAGGACAGGATAATGTAATAAAGTTTCATTTCCAAGAAAACTGCCGATAGGAACTTAAAAGTGCAAAGAAATGCAAATGGACTGTTCCCCACTGAGAGTGACAGCATCATGGTGAAATAACGGCTGCTCTGCATTGGGTGGGTTAGGTAGGACCCGAGCACTGCATAGGCACTCCAGGGGTTGGGGAGAAGGAGAAAGGAGCCTTGCACTGTGCTCCTGAACATAGGCCAGATGGGCTCCTCACCAACAGTGATACTAGATCCTCCAAGCAGAAGGGTTCTGCCCTCTCCCTCACTCCTCAATACAGCCTAGTGACTGAGTGGTGGGGAGAAGGCACACTGGTCTTGTGCAAGATGGTGGTTAGCAGATGCTGCTGCATTGAGCATGTACACACAGGAAAATCTTGCAGTCCTTTCCCAGGCAAAACTCCCACTAGCCTTATATGTTATCCTAGAAATAGTTTTTCACTGCAAATAAGCAAGGGGAAGAACACTGTAGTTAAGAAAACAGCCACTAGACCCTTAAAAATTAAGAGACAAGGTTACATTTTAAAATTTAATCTTATCATTTGAAAGTAGGTAAATCCAGGGTTAAGGAAGAACCTTAACTCTAACTTCACAGACAACATTAATTCTCCCTCTGTAGCAATGCATGGCTCCCATCTCCTCCTCCTTCCTTCCTTTCACACTTGGTTTGTGAGATGTTTATTGTTGGACCTAGGACTTTCTCTAAGGCCTTTCAGAAGGCCCATCTTCCCTTTTGGCATCTTTGTTTTCATGATGGCTTGAAGGAACCTGCAGTCTGTAGCTGCTTCCATTTCAAAGTTGGAGAAACGCTGACTGTACTTGTCCAGCATGCACATGCATGGCAGAGCACTGGTTTTCTAATGGGCTGTATGCACACACGTCTAGTGCTCTGTTGCCTACTCGCCCTCATTTCTTTCCTGCAAGCGTTTTGGTTTCTATGTGCAGATGGTGTCTGTGGTGCTTGGTTAATTGTTGGAATCTAAAGGAAAAGTGGGAAATGATGGCCCTCATTAAGTGATTTGTAGGACTAATAATTTGTAACATTACAACATGCAGAGGCCATGGAAAAATACTCAAGGAAGTCTGGAATCGGCAAAACTGCTATAGGACCAAGGTGTCTGTGTGTGTGTCTCTCTGCTTGTTACTAAAGAGATGAAGCTCTTTGATACCGATTTAATAGGGCTGTCTCTGAGTTTCTAGTATTTCTCAGAGCATTTCTATGAGAGCAGAGTTAAGGGTGAGTCTTCCAGCTGTGAATGTCCCTATTTCAAATGTTTGGATTTAATTTAGTCTAACTTAATCTCTCAATTTCCTGAGCATTTAAGTTTATTTTTAAGGTTTAAGTATTTTTGATTAAAGGCATTATGTTTTTTCCTTTAACCTTCATTTTAGCTTAATGAATATTTTTTGTCTTGGAATTTCCTTAGCTGTTGTGAGCGTATGTACTTTTGAAATGTCGGTATACTGCCCTGGGAGACAGACAGGCAGCCAGATTCCCCAGGGGAGGATTGTGGCTCATCCAGCGTTCATAATCCCTCGTTCCCAAGTCCATTCCTATATTTGGAAGCAAGGCAAAAAAGCAACCTTAGCCATAGATAGTCTACTGCGTGTGTGTGTGTACATACTCATACTCCATACATACACATATTACATAATCACATTATATGTCTGCTATCACTTTTTATCGAAAAGTGCCATGGGGTTCTAAAGATACGTTAGAATTTTGCAGTATATTAATTTTGTATTGAATAATTAATAGCAAAGTTAATTGATGAATTATTCAATTTTCAGGTAAAAATAGGGTAATAAATATTCATAACTTATTTTATTATGGGAATTTCCATTTCCTATGTCATTAAAGCAAGATTAACTAAGGTTGGTTTTAAATGAAGATTGAAAACAATTGTGCTTTAGAATTAATTTACAGTGTTAAGGTCATTACCTTGTGAGCACAGCTCTCCAGTGCAGTCTGCACTGAAGAGCTTGTATTTTATTGTACTGGGTATATGTTGAAATTTTCTCAATTAACTGAGCTGATTATTTTTAAATAAAAAGTGTGGTTTATACTTTGCTGTTTTTTTTTTAAATCTGTTTTTATTGTGAAAAGCTCAATATGCAGCAAAGTTAATCACATAGCAATTAAAATGCACAGGATCCTTCATGCAAAACATTCTGCCACTGGCCCCCTCAATTTATTAATTAGGAGGCTCTTGTCTTGGTTGCTTCCACTGATTGCAACTGGAGCAGTATGACCGAGGGTGAGGGTGGTTTCTCAGGCAGGAAAGTCTCAGACCTGTAGGCAGGTCTATATGCAGCCAAATTACCCCTTTAAAGACAGAGACCAGTTGGCAGCCAGTACAGGCCACAGAAAATTAGTATAATGCACTTTTGACACACAGGACCACTTAATGACAAGGTAGTGGCATTCTGCACTAATTTATTGGCCAGCTTTGGTGACTCCCAAGTCAATTATTGTGGAAACAACTTTTGGAATTTCCTGACATTTGAATGCTTGATATTAATTACTACTACAGCTGGCTGGAAAATGGCATTTCAGTTCCCTGAAAAATTTTGACATTTTTGGAAATTTTTCATATCAAATTGGGATTAAAAAAAACCCCCAAAACTTGAAATGGGATCTGAATTTCTGCAATATTTTGGGAACACCAAAACATTCTCCCCACTGGGACATTTCATGGTTTCCTATGCGAAATATGGTTCCTGGGCTCCACAACAGTCTGCTTTGCAGGATGTCGAGAAGTGGAGAAGCTGCAGAGCTACAAATGATTTCCAATGGAAAATAGAAATTTTCCCACAGAAAATTTCAATTTTGTAGAAAGTGAATTTCCTGGTCGAAAATTCCCAACCAGTTCTAATTTCCACCTTTGCATGGCATTCCCACAGCTGTTTTGTATTTGGCATTGAGGTGCAAGATAATATGGCTCCAAACTTTGCCCATAGAACTAAATCCCCAGATGTGCAGCCAGGTGTTTGTTTACTTATTAAGAACTTTACAGATATACAGTGGCCAGGAATTATCCAAGTGCTACCACTCTAAAAAATCCTGAGAGAAGAGTGAAACCCAATGCATTATTCAGATGAGGGTTCCCTCTTACTCTTAATGAGTGGTTCTTGTCCTTGTGGGCAGACATGCCAATTGTGAATTTGTATCACTCTCCAGCTGTTGCTGAGAAAATCTGCTTTTGAACTCTTCATTTGCTGCATTGCACTGAGTCCTTTCTTTTTGTATCTTGTATAATATGAGTGATTTTTCCCTTAATGACTTACCTAATCAGCAAGAAAATAGAGTTCATTGTGCAAGGAATTCAGAATATTTGGTGTTATAAGGGCAATTTATGTCCTGAAAGGCCCGTGGTGGCTTACAGGTGAGAGATCTAAGAAAGGATGAGAGTGAAACAGAGGTTAAAATGTGTGGGTTTTGTATCCAAAGTCCTGCTTCCATCCTGCTCTGGGTATTGTTCATAAAAATATTGTAGGTGAAGCCTCCTAGGGCAGGTCTACACTACTGCTTAAGTTTGATCTAATTTATGTTGCTCAGGGGAGTGAAAAAGATACCACCCTGAGCAATGTAAGTTACAGCGACCTAAGTGTTGTCCACACCGGCGCTATGTCAGCGGGAGACGCTTTCCCGCCATCATAGCTTTTGCCTCTCTCAGAGGTTGAGTAATTCTGCCGACGGAATAGCGCTTTCCCATCAGTATAAAGCATCTGGTGAAGATGCTCTACAGTGGCGCAGCTGCATTAGTGCAGCTTCACCAGTGTTGTGTTTCTAGTGTAGACCACATTAGCTAGGGTTATAAAGAGCCCTATTCTCTCATATACCTAACCTGTTTTAAAGGGGTCAGGGTCACCAATCTTTCCTTAAATTAGTTCTTGTCCCACCCACCTATATATGCTGTAAAATTTACTTTTCTGCCTGCACTGCTAGAATTTGTTTTTATTTTATGAAACTACACAAATTGTAGATGTGTGTTTAGCTCAGGAAACGTGTGTGCTGTCAATTTCTTTTAAGTTAGGATAGTGCTTGACATAATCCCTGCTACATATGGCACTGTTCGTTTTATACTTTTAAGTTCTTGACCTTTTTTTCATCTTGCTCTTTGTATTTCCAGCTCCTTTTTTTCCCTTGAAGAGGGTAAACTGTACTGAGATGGTTTAATAGCCATTGATTTGTAGTGATTTTTAGCCACAGTGGTCCAAGAGAGTTGAAAAGCCAATAATTAATCCTTTTAACAGCTCATTCCTTTTGTTTTAAAATGATCTAATAGCAGAATTTCTAGAGCAGTCAGGATGCCTGACCCAGATCAGTTCATTGTCTTCAACTATCTCATTCAAATACGTTTGCCATGAATTATTCAGCTGGACAGCAGGTGAGAGCTTGTGCTACTGGAGAGCTTGTTTTATTTAATATTGAACTAGTAACTCAAATAATGGCATCATTGTTTGTTAGAGACAATACCTGCCAACTTAGAAGGATGACGATATCTGTATACCCTGAAAAGATGGGATGGAATTGGGACAAATGCTGATGTTTTAGTCTTTGAAGTGCCTTGCACAACACTTTACTCTGCTTTTCATATGAGTTCAGAGGGACAGCTGCTCATGAGTGTGCTTTGACTGTACAGAAACACTAGTAACTTTACACATCCTCAGCCTAAACATCCTGTTTTCCTAACATTGCAGAGATGGACACTTTTTTCTCCCAAGGGGTTGGGCTTCAAGTTGTTTCCCCTACCTGATGACTTCTTCAGTGAGAGCAAGTGGGGTGGGCTGTAACCTCAAAAAACCAGGCAGCCACTTACAGGCTTGGTTGGGTCATCATGATTAGAAGGTAAGTGTCAGGAACAGGGACAAGCTGTCTGGTCCAATCAGCTGTCCTCTTTGTTTAGAGTCATACAGGATACCATGCTGTGGAGCCTCAGGTGCATGTGCTTCTTTGCAGCCCTCATAGAATCATAGAATCATAGAATATTAGAGTTGGAAGGGACCTCAGGAGGTCATCTAGTCCAACCCCCTGCTCAAAGCAGGACTAACCTCAACTATATCATCCCAACCAGGGCTTTGTCAAGCCTCAGCTTAAAAACCTCTAAGGATGGAGATTCCACCACCTCCCTAGGTAACCCATTCCAGTGCTTCACCACCCTCCTAGTGAAAAACTTTTTCCTAATGTCCAACCTAGACCTCCCGCCCTGCAACTTGAGACCATTGCTCCTTGTTCTTTCATCTGCCACCACCGAGAACAGCCTAGCCCCATCCTCCCTGGAACCCCCTTTCAGGTAGTTAAAGGCTGCTATCAAATCCCCCCTCACTCTTCTCTTTTGCAGACTAAACAAGCTCAGTTCCCTCAGCCTCTCCTCATAAGTCCTGTGCTCCAGCCCCCTAATCATTTTTGTTGCCCTCCGCTGCACTCTCTCTAACTTCTCCACATCCTTTTTGTAGTGGGGGGCCCAAAACTGGACACAATATTCTAAATGCGGCCTCACCAATCCTGAATAGAGGGGAATAATCACTTCCCGTGACCTGCTGGCAATGCCCCTCCTAATGCAGCCCAATATGCCATTAGCCTTCTTGACAACCAGGGCACACTGCTGACTCATATCCAGCTTTTTATCCACCGTTACCCCCAGGTCCTTTTCTGCAGAGCTGCTGCCCAGCTCGTTGGTCCCCAGTCTATAGCTGTGCATGGGATTCTTCCTTCCTAAGTGGAGGACTCTGCACTTGTCCTTGTTGAACCTCATTAGATTTCTTTTGGCCCAATCCTCCAGTTTGTTTAGGTCACTCTGTATCCTATCCCTACCCTCCAGGGTATCTACCACTCCCCCAGCTTAGTGTCGTCCGCAAACTTGCTGAGGGTGCAATCTACCCCATCCTCCAGATCATTAATAAAGATGTTGAACAAAACCGGCCCCAGGACCGACCCCTGGGGAACTCCGCTTGTGACCGGTTGCCAGCTAGACATGGAGCCATTGATCACTACTCGTTGAGCCCTATGCTCTAGCCAGTTCTCTATCCATTTTATAGTCCATTCATCCAACCCATACTTCTTTAACTTGCTGATAAGAATACTGTGTGAGACAGTATCAATAGCTTTGCTAAAGTCAAGGTATATCACATCCACCGCCTTCCCTACATCCACAGAGCCAGTCACCTCATCATAGAAAGCAATCAGGTTGGTCAGGCATGACTTTCCCTTAGTGAATCCCTGTTGACTGTTCCTGATCACCTTCCTCTCCTCCAAGTGCCTTAAAATGGATTCCTTAAGGACCTCTCCATGATTTTTCCAGGGATTGAGGTGAGGCTGAACGGTCTGTAGTTCCCTGGATCCTCTTTCCTCCCTTTTTTGAAGATGGGCACTATATTTGCTTTTTTCCAGTCCTCAGGGACCTCCCCCTGTTGCCATGAGCTTTGAAAGATAATAGCCAATGGCTCTGAAATCACCTCAGCCAACTCCCTCAGCACCCTCGGGTGCATTGCATCCGGCCCCATGGACTTGTGAATGTCCAATCCTTCTAAATAGTCTTGGACCCGTTCCTTCCGCACTGTGGGATGTTCGCCTCCTTCCCATTCTGTGCCACCCAGTGCAGCAGTCTGAGAGCTGATCTTGTCTGTGAAGACAGAGGCAAAAAAGGCATTGAGTACCTCAGCTTTCTCCACATCCTCCGTCACTAGGTCGCCTCCCTCATTCTCTAAGGGGCCCACACTTTCTCTAATCTTCCTCTTGTTGGCAACATGCCTGTAGAAACCCTTCTTGTTCCCCTTCACGTCCCTTGCTAGCTGCAACTCCAATTGTGCTTTGGCCTTCCTGATTTCATTCCTGCACGTTCGAGCAGTGTTTATATAATCCTCCCTAGTCATCTGACCAAGCTTCCACTTCTTGTAAGCTTCTTTTTTGTGTTTAAGTTCGCCAAGGACATCTTTGTTAAGCCAAGCTGGACGCCTACCATATTTGCTATTCTTTCTGCACATCGGGATGGTTTGCTCTTGTGCCCTCAATAAGGTCTCTTTAAAATACAGCCAGCTCTCTTGGGTTCCTTTCCCCCTCATATTAGCCTCCCAGGGAATCCTGTCCATCAGTTCCCTGAGGGAGTCAAAGTCCGCTTGTCTGAAGTCCATGGTCCGTATCCTGCTGCTCTCCCTTCTTCCTTTCGTCAGGATCCTGAACTCGACCATCTCATGGTCACTGCTGCCCAGGTTGCCCCCCACTTGTACTTCCCCTACCAAATCTTCCCTGTTTGTGAGCAGCAGGTCAAGAAAAGCACGGCCCCTAGTTGGTTGCTCCAGCACTTGCACCAGGAAATTGTCTGCAACACTCTCCAAAAACTTCCTGGATTGTTTGTGCTCTGCTGTATTGCTCTTCCAGCAGATGTCAGGGTGATTGAAGTCTCCCATGAGAATCAGGCCCTGTGAACTGGAAACTTTCCCTAGCTGAGTAAAGAAAGCCTCATCTACCTCATCCTCTTGGTCTGGTGGTCTGTAACAGACACCCACCAGGACATCACTCTTATTGCTCTTGCTTCTAAGCTTAACCCAGAGACACTCAACTGACTTATCTCCAGTTTCATACTGGAGCTCAGAGCAGTCATAGTGCTCTCTTACATACAGTGCCTCATGAAGATCCATTCCAACAACAACATCCTTACTTCTTGTCCACCTCTGTACATGGGCAGCAAGTACGATCCAGACACTATGCTTTTGTGGATGGGCGCTACAGCCTGTCCATTTTATTCGTAGCAAGCAGTTCTGCAGTTTAAACCCTATCCTTCCTTTGGAAATGGAAAACCCTAGAAAATGTGGAATCATCAGAAAAAAAGATTATCTTATAAAATGTAGCAATAAATGATTCAGTAAACTGGTGTCTGCCTTCACTGAGGCTTGATAAGCTCTTCCGGTCAATAGATATGTTAATGAAAAAATATAGTGTTACCTTTTGACAAAATTGACATTCGGAAGTGGAGTGGGTCTGATTCTCCATAGATCAAGTAATATGGGGAAAAAGACCTTTGTAGGATTTCAAAGGCTTTTGTGTATGATGTATGTTTATCAGGGATTCAATAGACCTCAGCTGAATAAGGACTGGCAGTTTCCGATCTAGTTAGAGTGAAAAGAATGATAGAAATGTGTGTGAGGAGACCTCCCTTTATACTGTGAATGATGATTGTGATTGCGCTAGAACTAAATCTCTAACTCTTTTTAAGAATTTTACTACTCTTGGATAATATAATATATAATATAATAATAAAGAAATGGGAGCATACTAAAAAGCCAGGAGAGGGTTTCTTTTTCCCAATATGAAAACTCATTGAGTTTACAGAGAAAAGCTGTTCTCCAGGGAAAGTCTGAAAATTGCAGAAGGACCAAAAAAAACCCACCTATTTGTTCCTGGTATTTTAACATGCTAATAAAATTAAAGACTTTGTGGCATTTTAAATGCTTTACAGCTTACTTTATATTCTGGTATGGTAATGAAGAAGCAGCTTTTTGTCCAGGAGGTGAGATATGCAAAAATAACCTTTAAATTGCTCATAATTAACCTTTAGTGATATTCTCTCACTTTTACCAATATATATTGTTCATCAGAAACGTAACATAAGGAAGAGTGGCTGTGGCTTCTTGTTGCATCTTAATGACCTGCAAAACACTGATGATAAAACAAAACAAAAAATACTTTTATTGAGGTTATTTATTTGCAATATTTTTACTCCAGGAAATCTGGCACTGAAATTTGAATGCTGATGATTGGAGCCAAGTATCTGAGTTATTCTCTAATCTCCTGTGATTAGCTAAGAGTGATCAGGATGTGTAGATTCCATTATAAGGTGTGCATTGTGTCAATAATGTGGATAAACAGGCTTTTATACAACGAATAGTTTAGAAAGTGTAACATTTAATGTAAAAATGTTATCTCTTGTCTGTAAATTAAATTGTACTCTAGTTGCTTTGTAAACACGCACACAGAATCTTGAGTTGGGAATAGGGTTTTGCAACGCCATAACCGTTTGTATGTCAGGGACACAGTAAGGAAACTTTGATTGAAAGGAACTGTGCATAATGGAGGGCCTGCAATTCAGATGTAGTGAATATAAATTGATTTGTATAACAAACTATTTGTCAGAAGATGAGGTACTGACTACAGAGGCTGATTTTTATGCTAAGGAACAGCGTTTGGTGTATGTCATAAACAGACTTTATCTTTGGGTGGAATGAGAAATAATTTGCTAACCCAATAGTTTGTGTATTTCACAGAAACACATGCTGTTCACATGCACACATTGCTGTGGTTATAAGTTTTATAACTGTCTTTCACTGATTCCTTAAAGGGACTCTAGCGTCAGCTGAAATTTAAGAAATCATGGAATAAAAGGTTTTTTCTCTTAAGACATTCTAGCACTAAAACCAGGAATTTACTACGTTTCTAGGGTCACTAACCAACAAAGGACTTCTCTTGGTGCCTCACAAGCAGAGCAACTTCCCAGATTCTGATCCTTCCCCATGTCTCTGAGCTCTGATAATGATTAATTTTTTGTATTTGTCCATCAAAATAGAATTGAAACAAGGGACTCATAAGATGCAGACCAAAGCCCCCTTCCGCCTTGTAATAGTGCATTCCCTAGAAAATAATACTGTCGTTAGAATGGGAAATTAACTGTGTCTTATTGTGCACGGTCAAGCCCTGGAGATATGGAAGTTATGAAGCTGAATCTTAAGCCAATCGGCATCTGTACACCTGACACCACCTCTGCAGCACACATGATAAACTCTTTAAATGGGTGAAATTCAGCCCTATGCAGAGAGGTAAGGGCTTCAGTGGTGCCTAAGCCTTGTGCTGACTTTCTGCAAAGTGGTGATTTTCACCCAGTGTGAGTAACATAAATAGCAATACAACAGTGGATAAGATGTGGCGGTAGCAAAGGGGAGACTTGTAACAAACATACCTTCTCTGTTCTATGTGTTTCAGAATTTAGACCTATTGGAAACCTATCTCTACTGACTTAATCCAGATATTGTAGCCCTGTGTTCTGTCATTATTACTATTGTTTGTATTACTGTAGTGCCTAGGAACCCCAGTCATGGAACAGGGCTCATTGCACTAGGCGTTGTACAAACACAGAACACAAAGACAGTCTCTGCCTGAACGAGTTTATAATCTAAGAAACCTGCTGTAGTAACAAGGCTGCTGCTGTTATATGTTTGCTTTTTAAATCTGATATTTTTAAAACATTAACTTTCATGGTTGAATGTGGATCTCTCAATATTCCCTCCATCCCTATGTTAGTTTTTCAAATTCCCAGGAAGTTGCAAATTCATAGTAACCTGGTTGGAAATTAACTTTAGTTTGATATGCTCAGAGTTGTGACAGCTGTAAGCCTCTGTTGATTTCAGACACAATAGTGTGTTTAATTGGATCAAATGCTTTATTGATTCTCGAGTCTTTTGATGTTATCTAGGAAAACATTTAAAATCTCAGTCACACTTTCTCAATAAGGCACCAGATAAATATTACATATTTCATAATGTTTGCAAAACAGAGGTGACCATCCTCCAGAGATGTCAAAGATGAAACTATTTCATAGAAATTAACCAACTTTTTGCAGTTTGCCTTCAAGTTACACATCACCAGTCAGAGTTTAATATTTTGAGAAAAGGCCACTGATCGTGCCAATGACAGTAAAGCAGTTAAGTAGTTTGAGGGCGCTCAGAGCCTATTGCCTGATATTACTGGGGAAAATAAACACATTGTCACTGAGAAGTTTTTTTCTTTCTAGCCTACTGAGCAAAATACTGAAATGTCCAAATTTTACATATTACAGAGGCACCCTTTTGTATTTCTGTTATCCTGATTTGGAGTTGATGTGCGGCTGTGAGACTCCAGACTGGTGTCTCCAGAAGGATTGGGAAATATGAGTCTTTCATTATTTGTATTTTTTTTTTTGGTGATTTATAATTGAGTAGGGCAAGTGGAGGAAAGGTTGTAGCTGCATGTTATTGACCACTCCCCCCAGGAATACAGTAGCCCTGTCTACCTCAATTGCCTGTAAGGCTGATCTAGGAATGGAAAACCAGTGTTTGAAATGGGAAGTGTAGCAAGGCGCTGTGGCCTTCCTTGGAGCCTGGGACCGAGGGAGGGTCGCTCTGCCCCCGGTGGACAAAACTAGCCCCTGCAGGCTCAGCCACCTGGAAGCAGAGGGGTGGAGCCAGGCCTAGGGCTGGCAGTATAAAAGACAGGCCCAGAAGCTCAGCTGGAGACAGTGGCCACAGGAGGCAAACACATCTTCATGGAGGCTGCAACCTAGGCCTGATCCAGGCCCCGTGGCTGGGTTGCAGAGACGCCCTGCCGACCGGAGCCTCCAACCCTGGCCGGATCTGCCCGGCCCGAGTGACTGGAGGGGGCTGCCCAACCCTGTTGACCGAGTAGGGTCACCCAGCCCGGAGAACTGGAGAGGGCCCCCAGACCCTGTTGACTGGGAGGGGCCACTGGGCCCTTCTAGCTGGGAAAAGCTAACCCCACCCACTGGATGGGAAAAACCCCCAGAGGCTGGTCCTGACCTGGAAGAACTGCCTGGTGTGGAGGATCCACCGGCGTGGACTGGCCCTACCAGACCAGAGGAACCCCTGGAACCCTGCGACCTGGAGGAGTTACCCATCGCCGACGACCCTCAGGTATTCCCGGACCTGCCGCCAGTCGACGGTGAGGGATTCACCGGTCACCGGCTCACCATCTCCCCCAGTGACCCCGAGGGGGACACATGGATGCAGGTACCCTGGTATTGGGTGGGAGGAAGTGGCCCAGGGATGGCCATAGCCAGTGGCTGAGTCCGGGGCGAAACCCCTCCGTCAGCGGCGGGAGCCCTGCTGACTCAGTGGCAACATCTTTGCCACTGATAGGGCCCTGGGTTGGGACGCAGTGGAGGTGGGTGGGCCTGCACTACCCTCCCCCGTTCCTGGCCACCCTGGGTGAATGTGCTCCCACCATCACTACTGACAGCGGAGCCACTGCTGCATGCTTGCCTGCCCTGCCTGAGGGCCGGGGCATGAGACGGCTTCCTTGCCCGCCCGGCCGAGGGGTTGGGGCACGAGACTGCTTCCTTGCCTGCCCGGCCGAGGGGCTGGGGCACGAGACTCCTAACCAACTGCTAATTCCCCTTAGCAGAGGCATTGTGGCCTTCCTCGGCGCCTGAGACCGAGAAAGGGTCGTGACGCACCTGCCGTGCTGTGCCGTGCCGTGCCGCCCACTTACAGGAAGGCAAAGAGCAGTAGTACTTCCCCAAAAGCATCATATGCCACATCATTGTTCCCATCAATCCCCATTTGTCACACCCACTTAGCCATTCTCCTGTCCCCTCTTCTTTGCTCCATTCAGTAAGGGAAGGCAAAGAGAAGTTTATAAACTCCACTCTACTAAGTTGAACCACCAAAGAGGAGTTGTTTGAGGTGAGCCAAGTGGACAGAGGTATGCATACTTGAATGAAATGGAAAGAAGGGAAATTTTAGGCTGAATACAAAGAATTATATCCTGACAGTGAGGTCTGTTGGGTTGTGGAATAGTGAGTTTAACGCTATCCATGGTGCTGTTTAAAAATTGGCTGGACAAAGCACAGGAGGAGACACTGATGATAACAATCCCGCATTGCAGGAAGATGGATTAGATAACCCTGGAGATCTTTTCCATTTCCATAGATCGACATGCTACTGTTCTATATGTTAATGTGCTCCAGTCTATGTGCTGTATGTCTGATGTGACTTTCTAGTGCAGTATTACAGCATGTTTCAGGTATTTAATGAATGTTTACATGATAGCCTACATCACTACACTCTACATATTTAATATTAAGCTAATATATTGCCACATAACAGGGGTTCTCAACCTCTTGGAGATTACAGCCATTCTTCATTTTTCTCTCTTTCTGACTTTCTTTTTTAAAAAAATTCTCATTAGCCCTTTTGATTGCAGAGAGAACCTCAGAAACATGAACCAAATGTAAACTGATGCAGTGATTCTGCCTGAATCTGCAGACAGTCTGAAACACTTGCTCTGAGGTGCATGAATGACCCCATTCTTCTCCATTAAGGTCTCATGGATGCTGCTATTCGATGGCCACAGAGTCTGGCACTTTTCTGAGATGCCAGGGCTTTCAGCATTTCTGCTGTGGACTTTGCCATTTTGCTGCAGCTGGGCACTGGTGTTTTGTCTCCCTCCTCTGGTGAGACCTGCTGGAAGCTGCCTCTTGTCCTCTCCAGCTTTGCCTTATAGGGGGAGTTCATTGGGTTACAGTGCATGCTCCCTCCACTGTTCCATGGGGGCAGGCGACCATCCTTTTCCTACCTGTTCTTCTCTCAGCTGTGGATCTGCTGCTTGCAGTTCAGCTTCCCTCTCTGGCAGACTGACCAAAGCACACTCTGGAGTGCTTGTCAGCTACTGTGATCCTCCAAAGGAATTGTAGCTGGCCAAGGGTTTTGAGATGTTCTTATAGAGGTTAGAAAAAGGGAACATTGAGCCATTTGGAGACCAAGTATCCATCTTTACAGAATAAACCCACTGAGTTTTTCAAGGAGAAGCTTATGAGTTTGCAAAATCAGAACACTGTTTATTATATGGCAATGCTGCTGATCATCAGATTTGGTGTCCCCAAGAATAGCGAAAGCTGCCTAGCCTCAGATAATTGGAGAAACACTGATTGCACACTCTATATCAGATGTCATTAATGTTATATTTGTCTTTGCTGCTGTCAGTCAAAGCCATTACTCTCCAGTGACGCAGTCAGCTGATGACAAATTCATGACATGGCTGCAGATGTTCAGGAATAGCTGTTTAGCAAACTTCAGGAGAGCCAGTATTTCTCAGTCTAGCTGGATGAAACTACAGATGTGTTGTCTTCTGCTCAACTTTTATCACTTGTTCAGTGAGTGGGAATTATTTGTGCATGGGGACTGTCTGTTTCACTGTCCACTGACAGGATGTGCTACCGGCGGGGAAAAACTTAGAAACTTTCCAGCAAGTAATTCTTGCAGCAGGCTTGGTTTGGCATTGCTATGCATTGATATTTGTACAGTTGGCGCCTGAGCTGTGATAGGAAAACGCCGCAGCCTTATATATATAGTCCAGCCCATTGCACTCCAAGCCATTTGGACTCCATTGTTCAGCTCACTAGGAAGTTTTGGAGGCAAATAGAATGCCAGGACGAGTCCTTGATGAGTCTGTAAAATCTGTGAACTTCACTAAAGGTGAGCCCACTAATGCAGGTCTCTGCACTGTTTTGTGTGAAGAAACAGGCATTTGGCATTTGCAGCTCCTTTTCTACACACGAGCTTGACTGTCTCATGCAAAGTTCTGACTTGCTTATTTAACTCAGAGAAGAGATAAGGATTTCCCCTTCTGAATGTGGGTCTGCCCTGGCAGAATACTTCACTGACCAGATTTGGCTTACTCTGGATGCTTCTCGCCAGTGGTGCAATATGACATGGGTTTCAAGATGGGTGTGAAGATTCCTAGGATTGCAAACAGTTGGGGTTCATGACTACTCTGCCTTTCCCAGATTGCTAAATGAGGGGAAAGGAGATCAAGGTTAGAGGGATGAGGGTCCAGTGTACTACCACTATGCAAAAGGCTGGGAACTCTTGCTCTATGACATTAGTACCTTCTGGATGACAATAGCTGTTTCTGTGTTCTAGCTGCAATTCATTGCTCTCTTTGTGATACATGTTTAGTTAAGGCATCTCTTTTTTGTTTCCACTTGCTGTAGATTTTAAACTGCTCATTGAGATCTTTGCAGGATTTTCAAGGTGTAAGTTCTGCTGCTTTTCCTTTCATTCCTGCTGGGGAGATGAATATTTAATGAATGACTATGTATTTCAATGGTGGGTTCTTTGCCACAGCTGTCCCCCCTGCACAGATCAAAGCTTGGTGCATGTTTGTTATATGGTTTCTCTCTTTGTTTCCAGGATAAGTATAGGAACATTACAAACTTTTTACCAGAACCTGCCCTGTTGGAGCTCAGAAGCCAATTGCTGCTCTAAGCGAAAGAACCAGCAACATAATTTAAAGACCCGTAAGCAATGACTTACAAACATTTGATGGGAATATGAGGAGCTAAAACAAGTGACTGTCCCCTACTGTGTTTACCTAGAGAGAAAATATTTATTTAGGCACATTCACATATCACATCTGTTTTGCATTTAAATGGAAATATTTTCCAATGTTTTTAATGCCATGAATTGGGTTAAACATTTTAAAAGGTAATAACATAAAAAGGACACAGAGTGCCTGCTACTCGCTGGAAAGCAAGTGAGGCATGTACACAGCTTGGGCTGGCACTCATATATTCGCTATCTTCCCAGTCAATGGACTGGATGGGCTTATAGTGGATTTATGAGGATATTATTCCCAGTTCTGACTCCCCCTTCTCATGGTTGTGTTTATCTCAGACTGAATTCTGCATCTATAGGTTGGAGGAGGAGGAAGCAAAAGAGAGGGGATTTGCTTAACAAGAAATCCTGTCTATTTCAGAGAAAGTAATAAAGATCAAGAAGGTGCTCTGACACCATATTTTTTACATCGGTGTAATTCCACTGATGGCAGTTGTTGTGACACTACATAAAGTGGAGTAAGACAATGGCCAATCAGGCCCATAATATTTAAAAAAAGACTATTTAGTAAAACGTAAGAAAGCTACCAACCTACTCTACCCTCCCACTCCCCATGCTACATAAACTTACCCCAGCCATGTCTGAGTCCCCATCTCCTGCTCACTGCTACTTCAATCAAGTTAGCAAATGATAATCTGTTTATTAGTAACACAGAGCTGCCCTGTGTATCTGGCCAGATTTACAGAACCTTTCATGTTGCCAAGTAGAGGAAAAAGGTCATCTGTTCAGGTGTCTTCTCTTGCCATGCAAGAGTTCCCCTTTTTCCCTTCAGGAGATGTCTGCTTGCCTGCCTGCCACACCTGAAATGCTGGGGCTGCTGTTGTGAAAAAAGCCCACACGGTATTTACTTTGTGCAGAGTTCAGTGTTGACAGATGCATGATTAGGGATTCTGGCCTGGCCTTTGTGTCATAGGAGATTACTTTCTGTTGTCACATAGGACAGCAACGCAAGGTGCAAATAGCCCAAATAGTGAATCAAAATAAGGTGTGTGACACTAAAAAGAACATTAGACAAAGTCAAATAAGGCCTGATCTGATATTGGATGACTGAAATTTGTTATGGAAATGTCTTGTTTTCCCTCAGACACATTCACTTTGAAGATTCTGAGTCAATCCCACTGGTCTACTCAATAAATAGCTTGATGAGAGAAATTATGATGATTTATGATGCTGCATCCTAGCTGTTTCTCCCGTGCCAGGTTGCAGTCCAGTGGCAGGAGTCCTGGGGGGCTCATTCCAGTCATTCTGCCCCCCTGCTGCTGCTGCATGATGCGAGGTGGCAACGCAGAACTCTGCAACTTTTAACTCTGCCTGATGCTGCAGCTGCTTCGGCCTCTGTTTAACCTTCATTTAATAAAACGAGGCGTTTCTTCTGATAATGTAAATGTTGCCGTTGCCTGAATCTCATTACCTGAACACGAAAGCTTTATATATGCTTAAATAATATGTCCCATTGTCTAGCAATAATTAGCAATTTGCCTTGTGTTCAAATATGCTTTTTCATCAATTTTGGCTGGCAGAGGGTTACCTGTAGGCTTCAGAGCTTGAATTGGAGCCTACATAGTCATTCTGAGGGAGCCGGTTTTTCTTTTGAACACATCCATTGGAAGCAGTCCCTGTGGCTTTGGAGTGGAATGCAGTCTCCTCCGAGAACAGGGCTAGTGTCATCCTCTCACATCCCCTTTGTTGGCCAGCTGTGGGAATGAACGCCTTATACCCATGGCTCAGTCCCACACTCCTGCCATCTTCTTCCTCTTTACAATCAGCTGTGGCCACAGAGAGACTGAATGAATCACATAAAGTCCCCACCTCCCTCTCGTGCTCTTGGGAGTATCCCTTGCTTAGAACCAGTGCCCCACATGTGGGTCCAAGCAGATAAGTCATGAGGTAGCCATTTCTGCCCTAGTCTGAGTCTTGACTGTCCTGGAGGTGCCAGTTCGCTTTCCTGGAACGAACAAACTTGTGTTTTCACACTGAAATCTTTCAAATCTTACCTCAAAGGTCTAACCTTGGTTATGGCCGATCTGCTTCCACTTCTGCATTTCATTGTGGGGCAGGGGAGATGGGTGAAGAGATCTAGAAAAATACAAAGCAAAACAATTAGATTATCATTATTTTCTGTGTGCTTGCCTACATGGGGACCAGCAATGTTAATTCAGTTTAGTTTAATTCACTTTGTAAGTGAATTCAATCAAATTAAGGCCACTTTAATTCTGAAAGAGGGTGTTCACACGGGGATTTAATGCACTTCAGATTCATATCTTGTACTTAATTCAGATTAATTTTCCTAGATATCCCCAGGTAGACAAGCCCTGAGAAATAGCTCTCCCCAAATCTGCTCTCCTTCCTCTGTCTCTCCTCCTTGCTCCTCTGGGTTTCAAGCTGTTACTTGTCTAATTTCATGGAGCATAGACATTTTCTTATATGTCAACAGCCTTTTACTGACCTGTGAGGCTATATCAGCAATTAATAATAATAAACAAAAACATAACATCTCACATTAACCTAATGAGTTCTTTATCTGTATACCTAGTTACTCATCTGCAGGCCACCCTCCCCTTGACACCTCAGTCTCGGACATGGTACATAAATAGATATTTCAAAACAAATTTATTCATCAGGCATAAAACTGTCAAAAGCTAGTAACTAAAGGTTCCTTGAGCCTGCCCCTTCCCTTGGCTCTGCTTTCTTTCCTGACTCTCAGTGCTACACATGGTAGTGGCAATTGCCAACCAGCAGCAAAAGCTTTTCGAGTAGTAGTGTGTTGACTTCCTCATGGAGTCATGCAAATGGTGTAGGGAGTGTCATGGAGCCAATGAGGTGACTAACTGGTCTTGTTGGTCTAAATTCCATTTTCTGACATTTGCCTTTCATTCTGTGCTAACACAGTGTCCTGGGTACATGGTTTTAAAATTCCTAGACAACATTCTTTATTTTTAAATACGTTACTTGCAAATTGCCAACTGTCTATTTGTTCCAGGCAATTGTGAACACAATCAGTAAAGTAAGCATCAAGTAGGGTTTAATTGCTCGCCTAATGGACAATGACTGATGAGGAGAAAGCCCCAGCTGTGCTGCACCTCTTTTTTTTGCAGAAGAGCCAACTTCACTGCAGCAGGTTTACTCACTACACTGTATTTAAAAAATGTTTCACAGTGAATATTTTCAGCTCTCCCTATGCTTCCCATTTCCATAATCTGTTCATTTCTGCCCCTCTAGTGTAGAATCTCGTGGGGCTCTTGAGCCATAATTTTAATTCAGATCAGTTTCCTATGACAAGTTGCACTCCCATTTTTATAAGTTATTAATTTCAAAGACATGCAAGCCTTGCTCAGGCTCAACAACAACAACATAATAATAATTAATATCCCTGTCATAAAGTCACCATCAGACATTTGGGACTTTATTCTTGCTTTCATTGCAGTGCTGCTTTTCCCTGTTTTACATCCAGAATTCTGAGAATTATTTTCAGTCAATATAAATCTCTTCTAGAGATCTCAAATAAATTCTTCAGGATCAGCCACATGTGCAGGCTTGCATCTAGAATAAATATATTTTGGGGGAAGCTATACAGCTGTTTTGCAGCTTTGCACAATGCAACTTGCACTGCACTACTATGCAATTTGTCTGTTTTGAAGGCTAGAGTGATCATAATAGACTAATCATTCCATAAAGTCCAGAATAGCTTTAATATCTTTGGCAATTCATCCTCCCTAAATTAGATTGGTGATTTATATAACAATTAATATATTGTAATCATTATTATTGAATCTATTAATCACTAGATGCCCTGAATCTTTTACTTCCATACAACGCAAGAGCATGAACTTGGAGATGCTAAAGTTAGAGAAAGTTAGATTATCCAGGCAATCAGTGTCAATGTTCACCATCATGATAGTTTAATTGAGGAAAAATGCATTCTTCAGATTCTTCTTTGACCAACATGCTTAATGGTAATCCTGAGAATATTAAACTGCATTCCATCTTACAGTCTGAAACTGGTCTTGTTTTACTACAAAAGTCCTAAACAGTTTCTCACATGAAGACCCTAAATTGTCAAGTAAGAAGAGAAGCAGAGGAGAAGTCCTGACTTTGTGTTTATTTCTCATACCCGCATTATAGAACAAGCCCCAAGTTGTTTCATAAGGTCTATGGCAACTTATGTTTTTAATATTTCACTGGCTCTATTTTACTCGCATAAAGAACAGTCTTTGTCAAAACCATTTCATTACAGCCACTTACTAGACACAGCTGTTCACTGGAAGTGACTGCCTCATGCAATTGTATTTAGGAACTTGCAAGTTGGGTTGAATACTTAGTTTTTTGGATTCAAGATCTGAAACTGTTTTGTTGGCACTTTCCCGGCCAGCTAACTATTCACTTTGTTGCTTGTGTTTATGATGTATAAAAGTAAGGGGTCCCCATCATACCTGGACAGCTCCCAAACTCTTTGAATCTAATTTGCCTGTTCCTACAGTATCTCAGAGCAACTCCCACTCCCACAAAGGTGCTCTGACAATACAACTTCTCCTTTCATCTGGTGGTGGTCTTGGTCCAGGCACCCATAATCCTTTCTGCACTTTCCGCTATATAGATCTTTAGACTTACTGTCTATTTGAAGAGTGTCCCACACATCCAATATATCAATTCAATGTACTATGTGTAATCTGTTGGCTTTCACTATGTTGTCTCTTGGCTCAAATTCTCTGGCATTTGTTTTTGTGCCTCTCCTTTTAAACTCTCGTTTTCTTTTGCTTTTTAAATTCCATCATCTGTTCTATTTAGTCTTTAAGTAGTTCAGTGATATGTTGTGTCCGCAGCACTTTGAGACATTCTTACATGCAAGATGAGCTATGTAAAGAGTTGTGCACAATCTCCCTCCTATCCCCCTAGGTCTCGTAATTGGGTGAGAAACCTGCTATTTTTCCAGGGCTGAATAACAAAAAGGGCAAAACTACATTTTCAAGATGCAATATTTTGTTTTTAGAGAGGATTCTTCTTTCCCCATTGAATCCACCAAGATGTCACATTTCTACCTGTGGAAACACTTTAATTAGCGCGCACACACTGCAAAGTGTGAGCACCAATTCTCAAATTTGATCTCTCCCAGTGTGTTGGCAGTGAGAACTTTTTCACCCAGCTCTGAATGTTACTGTTGTCTTATGTTCGAGGCTGTATCAGGGTACAGCTTCCATGACTTTGGAGAGTAATGAGGCACAAAGAGGCCTTGTGCAAAGGAACAATGTATATGTGGATAAACATTTTCAGATTCAAATTGGGTTTCTGCAGATCTAGGTGTCAAGATTTAGCTCTGAGTCCCGAGAAACATAGATTTAAAAAAAATCTGGCAAGGATTTTTCTTAGTTCTTCTTGGTTAGCATTCTTGTAATGTGCACTGTAACAATACTTTAATATAATTAAATATTAAATTTCATGTAGAATCTAGTGGGTAGGCGGATGTACTGGTATGTTAAACTTTATGTCACCTGAAAATGGTTTTCAAGTACATCAAAGGGAGACTATCCAGCTGTAAAATTATCTGCTTTATGATGCTGCATCACAGCTTTGGTTTTTCTTTTAATTAAAAATGTACCTTAAAGTCTAGCATCTTCAGACAATCTTCACTATCACTGTTTTTTGTTTTGTTTTAATTTACTGACAGAATGTAAAATGACATAATTGATCCAGGAGCTTTTGGTATTGTTCACAAAGAAAATGCATTTTAATTAAAAATAAATAATTTTTCCATTTTGCTTGGTTGATCAAGGTTTTATTTTTTGTTGCCTTTTTATGTAGCTGTAGGAATGCCACAGCAGATCAGGCCATTGATAAAATGAATCCAAGATCCCTGCACCAGTGCTGTAATGTGATTGCTGGCTGTGCCACTTTTAGGAAGATAACACCTTCCCTTCTCAGACTAGTTGTGCATCTGGCAATTGTGCAGTTCTGTGGGATAGAGAGGATCATAACAGACCTGCACAGAAACATAAAATTTGCAATCACAGATCATATTGGGTACAGTCAGATTACACCTTTAAAACATGTTTGATTACCCCAATCATGCCTGTCTGTACTGAGGTGAATTTCATGGGTTGCCTCAGTGCTTTGTGATGAGAATGAGGGATCAGGTGGCGCAGAAGGATCATGTGTTGTTCCCACGAGGAGAGGCAGTGTGGTCCAGTGGATAGGACATTGGACTGGGACACAGTAGACCTTGAGTGTTTTCCCAGCTCTGCTGTGCGACCCTGGGCATGTCACTTCACCTGTTTGTGCTTGTTTCCCTTCCTGCCCTTTGTCTTGTCTATTTAAATGGTAAACCTTTTTGGGGGGCATGACTTGTCTCTTGCAATGTGTTTTTTACAGCCCTTAGCCCAATGGGGCCCTAATCTCAGTTAAAGCCTCTAGGTGCTATGCTGCTGCTGCTACTACTACTACTAATATATTTCATGATGCGTCTAATATTTGGTTTTACAACTGAGTAGAATGCCCTCAACCTTCGCAGTAGGGTGTATCTGATACAGAGCCATAACCTGTGATCGGGGCTGGGTGAGATCATCTGCTGAAGTCCATAGGAGTTGCAGACGTGTGTCTAGTCTTGTGTATTCACAGAACTTGAAGTGGTTTTTATTGCCTTTGGTTTAGGAAATTTACATTTTAAATTAAAAATGAAAACATTTTAATCAGAAAACAGTGGAAGAAAACATAATCCAAATATCTTATTAATTTAATAATGTTTGGTGACTGCTGGCTTTAACAATATTTAATGACACTTGGCACTTCTTTAACCCTTTGGTGCTTTAGGGTCCTTAATGTTAACTCTGGAAAATGTTGTTAGTTGTCCTAAGAAAGCTGGGCTTTTCCTGCCTCACACTGAGCCACGTCAATGAGTCACATGGAGTGTCACAAAAAAGTCATCAAAGGTCATGTCAGAGCGAATGTTATATTTTCATGGGCACAGGCAGCAGCTGTAGCTGGGGAGCTAATTAGGAGGGAAGAGTGCAAGATGGGAGAAGACACTAGTTGGGCTTGATTCTGCTGTCTCCCTGCTATGCAATGGTGTAACCCCATTGCTTTAACTGGAGTTGCACCTGATTCTCAGTGAGAACAGAATTGAGCCCCTTAATATTTCATTTTTTATAAATGTAAGATAAAATAATGATTACTTTGATGGGGACAAATAAAGCTATTTTCCCTTATTCATTTGCAGAGTTTTAATGAGATGGATAAGCCTGTACCAATTCCCTAACTGCACTGTCTGGAATTCTAGTTAACTGGTCCGATCTCTCCTTTAAAAAGCTAGTGTTTGAGAAACATGGTTTTAAGCCGTACAGTTGTGCCTATACTTCATCATATACTAGGAGAGTTGTTGCCACTGAGTGATACAGATGACAGAAGGACACTGTATTTACAAGTGAAATTATGTTGTATATTTTAAGTCCTACTGTAAATATAAGTGACAGGCTCATGCATCACTTTGAGTTACCATTTCAGAGACCAGCAGAGGGAGGATTAAAGTCTTACATACTGCAGTCTTATTTGCAGCTCTGTTTTTGTCATCTTGATAGAGATACTGTGTTTTCCCGCTGACCTCCTCACAAGCTTCTTCGCCCTCTTGCTCCAGCCCCATCACCCATTGAAGGACCAAGCTTGTGTGAAACCTCATCTCAGAAAAAAGTTGTTAAATTCTGCTCTGGTTGTGTCCCCTTTTCTTCCACCCTTGGAATCCTACCCCTTTAATGGTTTACACCTCCTGACTTACTGGCACCTAGAACTTAATGCACCCTAAGAGTGATGTCAAATGTCAGATACTTGGCTGGCATCTTCAGCAGTGCTGTGCAATATATCACAATAATCATGTGCTGCCTAACAACTATGGAGGAACTTTGTCTCCTGTGGATTCCATTGGTGAGAGCACTTGCCGCTGTGCCACTGGTGGATGAACTGCAGCATCTTAGAAACAGGTTTCTTGGGCTTGGACTAGGTGTTATAGTGGGTCCATCTAGTTCTATTGTTTTCAGTCACCTCTTGATGCTGCAGCCATCATTTTCTTTCCAGACACTTTCTGTCCTTATACATAGTAGCCAGTGGCATTTTAGCACCAGCTGTTGCAATTCAGCTTTCTCTAAATTATAGTGCTGCTCTGTGGCTGGCCGTGATAGGCTACCCCCAAAACTTACTATCTTTTAAACAAGGTGCATCAGTTGTTCTGCTGTATTAGAGTGTAAAAGTTAGCAATAGAGAATTGGCGTTCTCCAAAGCATTGTTTCAGTGTCCCCGGTCTTGGTATGTACAAAGTTCTGAGAATCTTTATTGCCTCCATGACAAATCATTGTTTCTGGAACTACGGAAAGTGACTAGTAGCACTGGAGTCTGTTTCCAAAAGAAAAGGGCAGGCCTGGGCCCCGGGCTGGAGTGAGCAGTGTGAGTGCAAGGAAGGGACAAGAAGACATTGGACATGATTAGAGCTGAACTTGGGGATTCTGTGTGCACTCACATTTTATTGAAAATAGTTGCTTCAAACCTTGGAAGTAGGCTTTCCCAGGGCAACATTTTAAACCTGGTTCCCTTAAGATGGCTTCAGAATTACATGTAGTTGAATACTGTCTTGCCACTTGTTTTCTTATGTTTCTAGTTAAGCTTCTGTCATTATGCTCGGGGTTGGGGCAGCTTTGTTGAGTGCTTAGTGCGATATGTATTTATAAAGAAACAGAGCAAGAAAAAAGGCGAATTTCAGATAAAAATAGCATCATTAAAGAAGGTGGGTAAGGCATGGACTATGTGCCTTTCATCTCAAATCTAACATAGGTGACAAGTAAAATGAGTTTGGAGGGGCTCAGCCAAGTCCCTGGTGACCACTTGTTTAACAGGATTCCAGTTTGTGTTGTAATGAATGCTAGTGCTACATGAAAGTGTAGTAGTTCCTAAGATGCTGTGCGCATTCTCCTATTATTTGATGCTGAAGCTGATGTTCTCCTGAGCTACATTAGATTTGTGAAAGAAAATTAATGACATTTTACACACGTAATTGAGCTCCTAAGTGTCGTAAACCCAGTGTTTTATTTTACGTTTTAGTGTGCGAGTGCTTCAAATCTGATGATCTTTCTTGTCTGCCTTTGAGGGGAGAAGGAGTGGTCTCTTTCAACAGGCAGATGTTTCTGGTACAGCTAAGGGATCTAGACACCACTTTGGGATAAGGACATCATGCAGGGCTTAACAGCATCCTGTCTGGGGGTGGATTCTCTACAGAATCACATTGGATCTAGCTGAGACCCTCACCTTTTTCATTGTTTTCAAGCCTGTTTTATCCGTTTGTGACAGCCCCAGTCTAAGACTTTTTTTCTGCAGAGGGTAGTTGAACACTTATGCTTGAGCCAGTGCAACAGCTTCTCTCTGGGAGAAGGGGCTGGTGCAACTAGTGCCTCACCTGTCCCCCTCTCCCCCTGAAATCACCAGCACCTCACCTGTGTGGGCTTGGGAGCAAAGAAGCTGAGTGGTGCCTGTCCTCCTCATCTCCTATGGGTCCCTCCCCCCAGCAATGGCACTGCAATGTGCAGTCCTGCCCAGCTCTCTGGCCAGCTTTTTAATCTTACTTTTAATAAGGGTTTTATTGAGCTGCCGCCTATGTTTATGGAAAATGTTAAATACTTAAAAAAACTGGCTTAATTCCACACAAGGTTCTGTCCTTAAAGACACTGGTTTAATAGTACAGGAAAAAATGCACTTTTTATGGTGAAGAAACAGATCAGCCCCAGAATTTAAAAAAAGAAATAAGCGAGACAGGGGGGTGTCCATGGGGCTCTGGTGCTCCCTGACTTAGCAGCCATCTGCCCTTTACAGGATGCACCTCATGCTCCCGGAAGCAACCTCTATCTCTGTAGCCAAAAGGTTATTTATACTTCTTTAAATAGAAGGAAATAGAAAATAGCTACTTAGACTTGGACTGTGTCTGCGCCGAGGGAGGGCATCCAATGTCAGGCAGCCAAATGCAGAGCAGAGTGAGCATGACAATGGGCAGCAAGAACATGTAGGAGTGGAGGGGAAAGACAAGAATATTGGAGAGGAAGGCTGGGAGCTCAGGGAGGCTCATAGGAATCCAGCTCATATCGCAGCAAGGATCTATCCAGTCCAGTCTCCCCTCTCTGATGTTAACCAATGCAAAATGCTTCAAAGGGAGGGGCGAGAAACCCTGCAGTGTGTGATTATGGAATTACCTGCCCACAGGGGAAGATTTTTCTACCTTCTCAGTTTGTGATTAGTTTGTGCCCCAAAACTGGATTGTTTAGAACCCTCCTAAACGTTTGAAGATGATCTGGTTTATTTTTGAAATCTGTCTAGTGTATTTGTGAACATTCTCATCCTTGATATGAATGGCTGATCCTTTTCTGACTCTGAGTAAGTTCTTCGGGTGAGATTCTTACCCCCCCACTCTGGCTCCTTTATGCCAGATAAAAGGACCGAAAGGGACCACTAAAACCCTGGTTGCGGAAGGATTCCCCCAGCAGAGGCCCTGTGGAAGAAAGCAGTAAAGCTGCCTTCTGAGGATCCCCATCATGATTACCAGGCCAGCTGCAGTATTGTCCCTACTCAGGATCTCACCGAGTACACCCCTTCTTCCTCTTCTCCGTCCAGTGTCAGGTCTCAGGTCTTTCTATCTTCTGGAGTGGAATGCCAGAATTCTCCCTCTCTTACCCAGGGGGCCATAACCCAAGTCCTGGTCTATCAGCTGTGAGAACTTCAGCAGATCCAGCTGGGGTTGTGACCCTGTTGTTGATCTCTCTGCAGGAGCTATGACTAATGGTTAATACACAGGAAGCACATAGCCTTCTCCAACAGGCTTAATAGTAGGAATACAGCATTCAGAGACATGGCTAAAAATAACGAGAGGCTTAGCCACATGGAGCTTACCTAGAATTCTAGCTGCTCCTGGCCTATATGCTTACGCCTTACTTAAAAAGGGCCTGGTTGCCTGCTGCTCCTACCTCTTTCCTGCACTGTGTTTCCGGCTAATAGCACACTGACCACTTTCCACCTTTCCTTTCTGCCAGGGTCACCTTTTACCAGTCAGGGTCTTTTGCTCTTTAGTGTCTCAGCCATAAACTTTGCTGGAACCTGGAAGCAGTAACTCCTTGTAAGAGCCCCATTGTTCTCTTGGTGGCTTTGAAGGTGACAGTGTTTGGTTTCCTGTGGTCTGATGTAACCCTTGGAGTTCAGGTAGGGAGCAATATGAAATTGCACAGGAGAACAGTCACACATAATGTTAATAAGAATGCAGATGTCTCCTGTTTGACATTCCTCCTCGCAAGCCCTGTTGTAGGATGGGCCAGAGGCAAGAGCAGGAGGAGTGTGTCAGGGCAGAACTAAAGCGTGCAGATATTCTGGGTAGTCCTTGAGGCCCATATGGTGGCCATAATTTACACAGGCCCCAGGGAAATCTAAATTATGAGAGCCTCTCTAACCACCACCGTAGCCCAGGCTTAAAGACATCGGAGCCGCTCCTCTCCCTTGGCTGTGAGTTTTGCGTGGCACCTCTGAGTACAGCACGAAATCTCACGCTTGGCCTCAGTGATACCTTGTGTCTGCAGCTGGCCAGAACTCAAACTTTCTCTCTGTGGGAATTCTGACACTTCCTTTCATCCTGAATCAAAACGAAACCTCAAAATTTCCCGTGAAAAGAAATCTGATTATTTTAAAATATCAAACTGACAATTGTCAGAAGGATAGAGTTGAAATGAAGCATTTTGATCTTGTTGAAACAAAATGTTTCAATGATTTTTTATCAAGAATGTTGATGAAACCAATATGTTCCTGTGAAACATTTTCATTTATTTGAATCGGCTTTCTCCAACAGAAAAATGTTCCATTGGAAACTTTTCAACCAACTGCACTTGCGACCACAAGTTTCACAGGAAGTGAGAGAGCAGAGAGAGTAAGGAAGGGTAGTAAGCAAGATCTATCCATCCACACATTGGAAATAATGTCTCATTGGTTCCGCAGTGCAGACTAGGAAATGAGCGTAATTTTTTCCATTCTTATCCCAGCTCTTGTTTGTTACTATCTGCCTGTGTAGATTTGGACTTTTGTGTCTCGTTTTTATAGTGTGCCATTTAGATACCCCACAAAAGGTGACTTTTATTAAATTGGTCCCCATAGAGTCACCTATGCAGCAAATGGGGTGTGCTCTTCCTTGTAGGGAGCACTCATTGTTTGGGAAATTGAGATGTTTTTACTGAATACAAAATTACTAAAATAAAAGAGTGAAAGGACAAGTTGGGCAGAGCTCACACTCTGAAACTGAGTTCTGTTATTTGACTTTGTTTTATATCCACAATACAGTCCTGCTGTGCTTAGACTTCTCCAGCTCGAAGGACCTTGATCCTCAGTCAGCTCTTGAACTTCTCTCCCTGCTCAGTGTCTACTTGTGCAAATGGGATGTAGAAGTTAATTTCCATAGATACAAATAAAGAAAGTTAAGAGAGAAGGAAATGTATGAAGGTCCTTTCAATTAAGAGAGACTGAAATTGTTGCAGTAAAGTGTCTGGTCTAGGAGTATCTATTTCATTTGTTTAACAAGGTGGTCATTAATATTCTCTCTGAAACTGGCACTGCAGATACATGATTCATACCCAAAATGGCCTTCAATTTAAATGAAGCCAGACCGCTAAGCCATGGAATTAGAACATGTTCCTGCATGTTCTTTGAACAAAGGTTTTAAATAGTCACTATGGGCAGCTTTAGAATGCCAACTACAAATCAGTTTTCTGATTGGATGTCTGTAATGATGTCAGACAATTATCAAGAGCTGGGAATTGACCAGGGCTGAGTTCTGTGCTTGTTTGTTCATTCATTTCTAAGCTTTATTTTCATTGATTGTCTGTGTCATGGAGGTTTACATTTGTTACAATGGAAGCTGATGATACATGAGTCACACTTAGAAAAATGCAAGGTCTATTGTATGAGATAATGGACTAGATCCATCTGGGATCAGCACCAGCTTTCATTGGCATGGAGCCCACTGTGGTGGAAAGTTGTCTTTTGGAAAATGGAGGATCATCATCAAAATGGAAATAGCTGGAATCTGGGCAGCAGTAGCCAGGAATGGGCGATGATAGTGCAGCCTGGGAATGCATTGAATTCAGCATAGCGCTTTTTCTTGTGGAGCTCATGGTGACATTGAAAATTGACTGGCAGAAACCATGAGGGAGAGAAATGTTGCTTGTCATCCCCCGGCTACCCCGGGTGAATCTCTTCAGGGACATAAGGAGCAAGGCTGGTGTAATTTGGGACAATGATCAGATCCTCAATGTAAAATATTCCCATTAGCTTTTCAGGATGCACAGTTATTTTGCATTTATGGGATGGTTCTGGGCTCTCCCTCCTTAGGTCTTGTATCACTCTTACTGTGTTGTATAATTTGAAGAAATCACCAGCCCAATAAGAGCCAGTTACATGAAATGGCCTTCTAAAGGATCACTGCTCTTATGAGTTTGGAGAGATGATACATTTTACATAGCCTGTCTGTGACTCGGGAGCCTGAGAACAAAGGGCATCTGTTCACCTGTGGTACAGCATGTAGGTCATAGACTTTAAATGGAGAAGACCTGCTAGGATATCTAACCCATCTCCCTGCTAAAAGAGGATTAATTCCTGCAGCACCTCTGCTAGTGTTGTGCCAGACTTGCGGCCACACAGGTAGGACACGGTATTTATTTAAAAAAAAAAAAGGTCAGCGAGTCAGCATGTAAAAGTAATTTTATATCCCTAAATATTTTTTCTAAATTTTATTTAATGTACCTTCGTTGTATGTGATACAATTATAGCTGGGGACAGCCTGCTGCTGCAGAAAGTTACTGCATTTTAACTCATCACTAAGCGGGGAAAAATTGCAGTTAATGAATAGCCAATTTGAAGCTTTTTAAATACTTGCCCAGTCTAGTGGTAGTAACTCTGAGACTCCCGTGTTTTCCTAGGTAGTTACTTAAGTGCCCATCAGTGAGGCTAGGTGAATTTATCTGCTAAAGTCTCAGATAATGCTTTCACTTAGATATTAAACAAAACAATGGGCTAGGTAAAGCGGCTTCCCTGTCCCGCTTCCAACTCACGAGTCTGTCACATTCTGGAGTGAAAAAGAGTGCAAAAGAAACCCTGCGCCTCAGGAATGTACAGTCTGGCAGGTCTGGGCTGAACAGTAGTTGGCCTGACATGACAAGTTGCAATTAATATTCTCTATCTGAAGATCTGTATTTCTGCTCCCTCTCCCCAAAGTACTTGGGAAAAACAAGCATTTCCCTTGAGCTTTCTCTCTAAATTCAGCTATGCCAAGTTCAACACAGTGAGACAAATCTGAGATTGTTTAGTTCTGCCTCCCACCCTGCTCGGGATGGAATTTTCTGTCGTTGGTGACATTCAACAGAGTAAGACAGTGAACTGTTGATCTTAACTAGTGCAAGCAGTGAAACTGATCCCATTGTATCAGTTCCTTTCTTCTGGAATTGCTGAAATGCAGGACTGGAGTGCACTCTGCGACCAAGAAAAGTAGAGATGATTTGGGAGCTGGAGAAGCAGGGTAGAGGTGATTGCTGAACAATAAAGTAACCCCATAAAAGGGGGCAGGAAACCCATAACTTTCCCATATACTTCAACAAGCAATGTGATTGCTGTCCTGTATGAGCCACTGTACTTCTGAGCAGTAATAATGGTGTGAATTAGCATTGTTAACATATACATCTCAGGCTGTCAAAGCTCAGGAAATAAATGCTTCTGATGACCCGACGAAGTAACTTGTAATATATGAAGACTTACATGCCTATTGGATTACCTGGGCCCAAAACTGACTGTCTGAAACTGAGAGTGCTGTTGGAAAGCAGCCCTCCTGTGGCTTTCTATAAGAGCCACTTCCACAAAACTACAATGAAACTTCAGAGAAACTATGACTTCTATTTGGTTTGTTTGCTCCTTTCCCACAAGGCTATTCCCTTTTTAATGCAGTCAGTTGTTTTCAGAGGAAGCACTTTTCACCTCCACAGGCTACTGAGATTGCTAAAAAACTGATCTTCAGATACATAGAAATAGCCTTCATAATGACCTGTTTTGGTTAACTCAGAATAAGCATCAGAAGAGAGACTGGAGTCTGAAAATGCACACAGAATCTGTCAACTATACTAAGGATGTCAAAATGCGTCATATTGTGGAAACAGCTTTTGTCCCATGCTTATGTCAGCCCCTTGAACTAGAGTGTAATTTAATAAGTGGTAAAAAGGGATTGAAAAAGCACCCATAGCTTTTTTGTTTTGTCACTCTGCAGAGGGCTAACAATGAATTCGATGCACTCACAACAGCCCAACTAGCTAGTCGGTTTTCAATGTTGAGCACAGGATCTGAGATGACAGGTCTGGATTACTTCCATTCATCACTGGATGGTCATTCTGGGTGTTGATGTGCAGATAACCACACCAAGCATCCCATAGCTAATGCTGATGCATTAGCCAGCTTTTAGAGCTGGCCACTGCACAGCACAGGTGCAGAATGTTGGGTTCGTAAATAGAGGGTCAAGAGTGCTGAGCAGGATGGGGAGTGCGGAGGAACTTGGTCTTCTGTTAATGTGAGCAGTAGTGCCTTCCCACTGAGTTACACCTTGCCCATACTCACACTTAGCCTCCACATACATCTGCACTGGAGCATGACAACCTTGTATTCCCTTGCTAGCTGTGTGCATGGATATGCAAGATTAAGGCCGCTCTCTGGAGAGCAGGGGCTGCCTGGCTCAGCTGTTAGTGGGCATGTGGTTTACCCTGGGAGGGTTTGTGAGCCTCGCACAGGAGCAATGAAAGCAACTTCTCATAATTGCTATTTTAATGATTATTGAAAACTGTTACTGCAGAAATGAATCGAGGCAGGTGCTGTGCTGTAGCACTCACTCCCCTCTGCCAGATAGGTTAGGTAATTTGTGTAGGAAAATACAGAGCTGAAAAGGCCTCATTCGAGCAATTTTCAGAAATTTTTTTCATGTAAGACATTGGCAGAGAGCTGGCAAGCCTTGTCACTAGCTTCTTGGAAAAGTTCATATAAATATTGCCGAGAGCAAACTTAGGACAGTACCGTTAACATGCCTGGAGAATATCAGACTTTGACTAGCTGCATCAAAGCATTGAGTATCAGACCCATTTATGTACTTTGCACAGCTCGCTTGCGGATTCTGCAAGGAAAGTGTCCAGTCAGCCTAGCTTTTAGAGGCTGCGCCTGAGCACCTAGACTCAACATGCTTGCTGCAGTCTAGAGTGGCAAAGGTTTAGATTTTCACTCGTCAGACACTCAGACTCAAGATTAGGTGTGTTCCATGAATTCAGTGCTAGGAATGTGAATGTCTTTTTGTAGGTAATGACTGATGTTTGACAATACCTTTCCTCATTTTTGTGACATTTCTGAAAAACAAGTTCAATCAGGGCTTTTTCCTGTGGTGAAATCTTGTCTCCATACCTCAAGTGTTCAAACGTCACCAAATCTTGCAATACCTTTTGTTCAGTGACATCTGGAGACCTGTAGGATGGAATAGGTGGCTCATGCTTTAAGCAACTAATGTTTTGTTTATAAACAAAAGCAGGTATCTGATATCCCTTCACACTTCCTGATTCACACATTTGAAGTCCATCTATGTTTTAGGTATGTAGGCCAGGAATCTGGCCACATCATTTCATACAGCACTTCACTTTTTCACTTTCTACCCTGCCACCAGTATAATAAAACTAAATCCTAGCTAGGCTAAATGTCAGTTAGAGACAGCTGATTTATGAAAAAGAAACAACTGTTTTCAACCCATTCAGAACCATGGAGTTGAGCATATTGGTATCTTACATTACTGTATCCTTTTGTTTCTCATATCTGGCTAAAGGTTGGATGTACAGATCACAAGCCGAGATCTGCTAATAGAGTTAATTGAACTGCATGCAGGGCACAGGTTTGATTTATAAATGTTTTGGAATATTTTAACCATACAAACTTGCAAAACTATGCTCCTAATTGCTCTCCCTGCTTAAAACCCCAAGGTGACATTAACTTTTAAAACATTTCAAAGGTTATGCTAGGATCTTGTGGGATTGTGTAACTTTGCTTTCTCCCAAGAGTTAGTACCAGACTACTTTAGTATAGGTCATATTATATAGCATTATTACACGCTGTCTGAATAAGGAATGCTAATTTCTCTGCCCACCAGCATGTTGGTTGACTCATCAAATGATCTGCCCAAGTTACTTTTGTTTGTTTATAGTGAGAAAATTAATTTTACATTACAAATGTTTACTGTATAACAGGATTTGAAAACTGCTAGGAAAAGGTTGAAACTGTTGGGCCAGTTACCAAGAAAATACTTTTTTTTTGTAAAAGAGGATTTGGTTCACTGAATAATATACTGTGATAGCCATCAAATGCTAAGAGGAAACATGGTCTGGAATCAAATTTTGCTTTTCTCCTTGTTTTTTTAGAAAGATTCCTGTTCCTGCCACAAATTCTGTGATCTAGTGATCCATGTTAGATCTTTTGAACTGGGAATGCCATTTGGCTTTGATAATTTTAGTGACTGTCCCAATGATAACTATCCAAATATCTTTCCTCAGAATTTGAACTGATTTTTAATCCACCCATCCACTTTTATGATAACGTGGAAATGTAATGCTCAAAATTCCTTAATGAACACATGCACCAAGAGAAGGAAGAGGCTGGAGATTTTCTTTGTGTGATGATGAATTTCAGTTGAACTGTGAGAGATCTCCAGAACTGATCCCACCCTCACCCCCTTATGGTGGTCAGACAGTAACACATTTGCTGTGTCTCACTGGGTCATAGAGGGAGGATATGCCATGATGGTGACTTTCATGTTTTGTACCATGACCTTCTCACCCCTCACCTCTTTCATGCCGGCATTCACTAGGGATCAGCGTGGCGACAAATGAGAATATAAATACCAGGACATACCACATATCTCAATGAGGCAAGTTAGTTAAATATAATTTTCTTCTAAGAATTGCATGTAATCAGAACTGCGTATAACAGCTGTCAGACCTGTCTTATTCAGGAAGTATATTTAATAACTTATCTCTTCAATAAAAATCATAATAAACAGTGACTCATTTTGTTATGTGCCTTGTTTCAAGTCATGAAGTTAAAAAGGTTGGAAGGATTTTCCTAATCACTTCTACATTATTTGTTCTTTCCCCTCCACCATAGCTTTACTAAGCAGACTTTTCCAAATGCTGCTCAGCAATTCACCTTATCGCTTTCTCTTTCTCTTTTTTTCCCCCTTGAAGTCTCTCCCCTGCCCCGTTCCTACCCACCCCCCCAAAAAAAAAAAAAAAAAAAAAGTAATCCAGCAGTCTTTAGATCAGTGTCATGACCTCAGAATTCAGGGGAGCTTACTCTAAAGAATCCAAGGTGCCAAACCAAAATACAGCAAAACCCTGACAGGTAACTATCTACTTAAAGGTGCAAACTTGTTTAAAGAATAATTGTGAGTACACAAAGTCAGTACCTTTCCTAAACGCAGATGGTCTGATTTTCAGACGTGCTGAGCCAACACTAGCTCCTGGTGAAGTCACTGGGAGTTACAGGTGCTCAGCACCCTTGGCAATCAGGCCATAAAGCTCTCATAAATGCATCTGTGTATCATTGGAACTATCTATTCCAGGGTGCCCAGCACCGTTGTACCTGAGCACCAAATAAAGGGCTGCGTTCTGATATATTTAGTCATGTTTGGTTCCTTAGTCTATGGGTGGGCCCAATGATTTTAATGGGAGTGTTTGTGTAGTTAGGGTTTACTTGTTTGGGCAGAGATCCTCAGCTGGTACAAATTGTCAGAACTCCATTGAAATCAAAGCTGAGGATCTGCTGTGGTGTAAGTGAAGGTGGCAGAATCTAGCCCCAGGCAGTTAAGACACTCATGGAAATGGCTACACTGGACTCTCGGGTTTGGTAGTTTACCCCTGCCTTTTCCTATTGTGGTTGCATGTAGCAATTCCTTTTCTTGGTTATGGTAGGAAGACTTTTGAAAGGTGGTGAGTGCTCTGAAAATGGTCAGATATGGGTTCATTCTTATCCCTGTTTGAGGGAAGTGGCATGACATATATAGGTGTTTGCTCCAGATACTTTCTTGCTTTTCCTAACTTGTTGCATTTCCACTAAATGGCACTGTGAAATTTAAATTCGTACGGGACATTATGTACATCAGTACATTTTGGATATTATGTTTGATATTTGTTAATATTAACTATATTTCCCACAATTCAAGAACCACTTATGCAATGTATTCTTTTGATTTCAAATGAAATGGCAGTGAGGAAATCTGTTCTCTGTACTTTCTTAATTGTTATTACAAAGTTTACTTAAAGCAATTTAGTCACTCCAAGATGCTTAGATGAGAGTGGCAATATAAGTGCAAAGTGTCACTGTTGTTGTTGTTATTGTTACTGTACATCTATTGAGTTAGGTCTTTCCTGTGCCTTACTGTATCAAGTCTGTTTCTTATCTCCACTATCTGTGGTCTGATCAGTATGGATTAATATTTCTCACATTATAGTGCCTTTTTCTTTAAACCAAATATCTCTTCTTATTGTAGATTACTGTCTTATAATATAGGAATTATTTCTCAGTCACTTTAAAAGTCTTGCTTCATTAACTTGGTGACTGTTTGGTAATTTGCAAAGTCACTTTCACAAGTTTTAATACTGTCTGGTTGAGAGTCACAGTAATAAATGTATTACATCTTAATAGTGTTATGATTCTGTCTGAAGTGAAAAAATTAGAGTCCGTAATTAGCTCTGACCTCAAGTTAAGCCAGTGCCATGTAAAAGATTGTGGAGATTGTGTGCAGAGAGCCTTCACAATTTAGAGGGTATTTCAGAAATGCTGTGATGATGTCTCCAGGCCTGAACTGGCTCTTGCTCACTGTGAGTCTATATAGGTGAAAGGTAACGTGGTCTTTTCATCCAGGTTACAGAAATGTGCTATTTCCAGTTTCATACTCAGCTCCCACTTGAGTAAACTACGTAGATAAATGACAGAGGAAGGCAAAATTAGATAAAGTGGTAGGGTAGACCTCATTCAGTTGAGCGATTTTATGTGCCTTAGGCTTCTTCTCCAGAAATGTATGGGCAGCCTAGGAGAGTAGTCTGTTCCAGGCAGCTTTATTTTGTGTGTCCATGGTAGAGAAACCTTCTATAGGGCTTAGGTGTTTTAACATCCTCCATTTTTTTTTCAGGGAATGATTTATATGTTTTTCTTTGGTGTCCAATACGTTTATCTTCCCAGCTATAATTCTGTCACACATCTACTTTAGTCTGGACATTTTAAGGAAGTTCTTGTACTCAGTCCTGATATCTTAAGCTCTCCATCAGCCTTCTTGCAGCATCAAACTTTGGTGATGGGTTAATGGAATTGAAACTGGATCTTAACATACCAAAATGAGGATAATCAAAGAATTTCACATACCCTATCACAGTGGATTAGGACTGGGCATGAGTACAGAAAGCAGCACAGCATCAGCCTAAGGAAATTCTGTTAAGCCATTTTCTCCCTGGCTTTTCTTTTCAATACACTGTAAGCATGCAACTCCCATTATGAATCATGCTGATCTCACTTACAACCATGTAAGATGGAATTTCCAGGGAACATATGTGAAATTGCATGTCTCTGGTGTTTGAATCTTATTGTTGTCTTAGTGCATTGGTGAGCCATATACATTTGGCACCTATGTTGGACCTTCCACAATTTTTTCTTAACATAGACTACTGTAGCAGAGTGTATGGAGAGTCTGAGAACTGCACATTCCTGTTTGGCTTTACTGCAGCCCTGATAATGTGCGGGTGATGCATTAATGGGATTGTTCTGTTTTGTAATAATGGCACTGCTAATGTATTGTAAATATCTATCTGAGCTCTTTGCAAAGAACTGTGATGAAATGCACAGGTACCCATATCACCCACATCTCAGGGCAGAAGGTCTGAGACTATATAACTGGATTCCTGTCTTTCCTTTAAAAACAACGAGAGTCCTGTAGCACCTAAAACACTAACTAATTTCTGCGGGCATAAGCTTTTGTGAGCTGCAACCCATCTGATGAAGTGGGTTGCAGCCCATGAAAGCTTATGCCTGCAGAAATTTGTTAGTCTTTAAGGTGCTACAGGACTCTCGTTGTTTTTGCTGTATACTGACTATCACGACTACCCCTCTGTCTTTCCTTTGTTTTCTAAAAGGGGGATATATGAGACACTGATCCTTTCAACAAAGACCAGCTGTAAGTTCAGTTTATTAACTCTTGTTTTACTTGTCTGATTCAGTTTTTGATCTCCATGTTACTTTTGTGCTGTAAACAGTGGTGCTTTTCTAAAAGTTTACATAGATGTTCTAGGCAAAGATTAATGGCAAAATAGATTTTGACATTTTGATAAGAGCTAGTTCATGTTGTTCTGTATTATGAATTTTTGATTCTAAGCTGTTTTGAAAAGTGGCTGTGAGCTTAAATCTTGTTTGTAAAATCTGCATATTGCATCAGTAGCAAAAACTGGGTGAACTCAAAGGTCATTTCATATACACTTGAAACAAGTGAGGATGAATGCAGAGATGTTGAATCACTGTAGTTTGTCCAACTACTGCCATTTGTGGGTGTTGTGATAGATACATAATGAATGTCTTGAACTTCTCATACTCTCCTGTATTTGGAATGTAAAAACATGGACCTTTAATGGAAATGTGTTTTATATTCATGAAAAAGACAAAGTCCCTGCTACTTAGAAAACTTGGTTGCAAAATAAGAGTGAATAAATACATCAAGATTCGTGTGACCTTCTGCCATCTACTGTGAGAAAATATTAAAATTTGTATTTTAAATACTTCAAGATGCCTCTTAGTATCTTGGCACAAACCTGACAACTCTCATGAATTTTCCTTTTCTTCCCCCGCTACTCACAACCCCATGAGATTCACAACCCAAACTTCTGAAGAAACCTCCCTCTGGACTGCTTATTGGGACCAATGTTAGTGAGACTAGCCTAGCCTATAGGTGACATTGTGGGTAATCTTCCAAAAGAGACCATATAAATTAAATACAATAAATCATTCAGGGTAAAAGGGCTTGGAGAAGGAAGATCATTAGGAAAAGGTATAGATGCCATTGGTTTCAATTCAGGAAGCCAACAGACAACAATTTATATAGAACAGAATTTGCTTTTTCAGACCACATTTCATGCAATACAGAGTTGGGCACCAGGAGGGCAATGATCATGTAAAGCAAACCAAATTTGTCTTTCCCAGTACCATCAGCTATAGTTCACACACAGCCTTGCACATCGGAACTGGTTTTATTGTAGGGAGGATCATCAGGGTCCTTAATTATATTTAATTTAAAATTGTGTTCTAGGGAATGTTAACCTCTACACCATCAGTCCCTATTCAGAGGACTCTGGAATGGCTCTAAAGGACATCACCTAAAGAAAGCTGCATGCTCTTCCTGAACTGCAGTATCTGGACTGTTGCCCTGTTGGAGGACTTCAATCCATAGCTTTTTGGCCCAGTCATAGCTGTAAGCACAGAACCAGAATATAGAAGCTGAAAAACAAATAATGTCAGTGTAGAGTCCTATACTGCTATGCCTTCCCCTCTCATTCTTTCCTCAGCCACGCAGCACATTTCACACAAAGAAGAAAAATAGGGATGGCAGGTCTGACAATATGACTGTTCATGTCAGATGATCATTAAGAAGTTCCATTGCCAGCAAGTTAATTTCAAGGTAATTTCCTCCCGTGGTTTCCCAAAATTGTTAGAATTTTCCTGACAGGACTTGCTATTTTTAATTGATTTTTGTCTTATAGAATAAGGGATTTTTTACCAATAACAAAGCCAAAACAGTATTTCTGCTCATGGCCCCAAGCCTATAGCATATGGTTTCCTCTTCTCTGTGTATTGGCAAAATGCACAGAGAAGGTGACACAGAGCCAGTCCTTTCTCCAACAGTGCGAATACACAGAATTGCTAGGAAGTTTTAGAAGTTTTGGCTAATTGACTTCATCAGTCCATGCTGCTAGTCTGTTTTAATTTTCCCTTTCAAAGCTGAAGCATGTGAGATGTGCAAAGAAGAATATTAATGCCCAGAAGTGATGCAGCATGTAATACGGAAGTGGCATGAAAACCTGCCTAAAGCAGTAAAGGTCACCATCAACATAAATATGTACTGGATGTGGCATTAGTTAACATAATTACTTCTAATACAGAAGTGGAAACAGGAGAAATACAAGGAAGTGGGAAAGGAAACAACTGGTTTTCAAAAAGCAATTATAATAGAGTGAAATATTTGTAAAAATTTTCATTAGATCTGTCAATGTTCCTTCTTTGAGTCAACATCTTCTACTAAAATTTAAATGAGAGAGCAGAAAAAGTATATAAAAATCATGGGGATATTTTTCACTTTAAAATAATTCTGTAAGTTTTAGTGAATGTGCATGAAGTCATTGAAGTTTGCACTGAACTAACATTTTGACATGTACTTGCTCCAGCGTTAACTGTAGTACAGGTTCAGTATAGAAACCATTGACTCAGTCCTCTGAGGAGCATAGGAGTTCTCAACTCAAATTTAAGTCAGTGAGAACTGGATATGCTAAGCACCCCATAAAAGAAGCTTAGCATATCTCAGGAATAGGATTTTGGACCACATAAATGGAGTTAGTTTTTTTTTGAAATTGTGATTAGCAATTAGTGTACATCTCCTTGCCCTGTTTTGTGCAAATGTTTATCTAAATTAAGTGGCCAATATATGATTTCAGTAGGAAATGGGTGGCAGCTATAAATTCTTGGCATTAGGTATGTCAAAGGGGGTACAAATATATATACATTATCTATCAATGTCTTTTTAATGCATCAGTCACCTTAATATCTGGGTATTTAATTTAGTGAGTAAATTACTGGGAGAAAATTTCCCTGGCGTGTGTGTGTGTGTGCATATTTCCTTAACTCTTTCATTTAAAATGATAATTCAGCATTTTAGTCATATTTTATTATTATTATTTTATTACTACATAAAAGAGGTTAAGAAAGCTCTTGGTGTAACCTTGAACCATAGCAGAATTCTTCTGGCAGAAACCTTCAGATGTATATCATAAGGTTCTGTGGGTTCCCAGTTGTTTGCTGGTTAGCTGTAGCTTGGAAGTTTCCAGATCAAGTTTAATGCCATCAATTAATTTTTTACTGAAGAGGGTTATCCACCCAACAGAGGGCCATGAATAATTGTGACTCTTTGTGCTAACTCCGCTTATTAGTATTCCACTGTCAAAACCTGGACTAGTGAATTCAAGCAGAGAGAGAACCCACAAAGACAATTCCTGGTCTGGCTGTTCTGATCCCGTCAGCCACTAGTGTAACTTTGCTGCCTAATCTTGCAACGTCAATATTGGGCAATAGACAAGTGACAGTGATTGAATTTGTTTAATAAAAATGCATTTGCACTGCCTCAGTAGAACCATTTTGAATGAAAAACTGGTCCTTGAACAGATGATTGAAGTCATCAGCCTCTTATTTATTATGAGAAGAACTCAGAAAACCTCATCAGGGCTTTGGAATGAAAGGTGGATGGCTAAATTATAGTGGGAACGCAAAGGATCTTTGGAATTCTAAACACCTTACCTCTAGGCATCACTAAGCTAGAGAAAATCAAGGTGCTGTTATGCACTTGTTCTGAGATCTGATCTAGGCTCTCTAAATCTCCATGAAGAAGGAATGCTAATGAGTCCTGTGTAAAGCACAAAAGGGTGTGGAAAAATATGCTAAGGCTATCTTTAACGTGGTCTGTGTCCTTGCAAGAGAGAGAGAACCCCAGAGCTCATTCACTAATAGAAGCTCAGATTTTATGCTTTTGATTTTATACCCAATATTTCCTTAGCATTTGGATACATTTATCTTGATTGGTTGCGAATGTTAAAATATCAACTTTATGCAAAATAATTTTTCTTCGAGTAGCGTCTCTGTGGGTGCTCCACTTTAGGTGTTGGTGCATCCCCTCATCATTGATCAGAGATTTTTGCTAGCAGTGCTCATCCAAGTTGCATGTGCGCTGTACTGTCTCGTGGCGCCATTGGCGCCTGTTTCAGTGCACACTCAGTTCCTTCTCAACTGTCCACGGTCCGAGTCGAAGATTCTAGCAGTTCCTCACAGCTCATCTAAATATTCTTCTAGTTAGTTGTTTGTAGGCAGTTAGTCAGCTTTTCCCCCTCAGTTTTAATTTAATTTAGGTTTACTGTTTACCTGTTTAAAAAACGACATTTTTATTTTTAAGGTTGAACTTACCTTAGACTAGTTAGTCTCTTCCCTTACCAAAGTGGTGCACCATACCAAGCTCACCCGCCTTCAAAAGAGGTGTCTCCTGCTGAGGCACAATGCCTGCATCTGATGGGCATTCTAAGTGCATCAGGTGCCTGGGGGAGAGACATATATCTCAAAAATGTTCCTACTGTAAAATCCGAAGTTCTAGAGCTAGGCGGAATAGAGATCTGCAACTGAAATTAATACTAATGGAGAGAGATCTCAGACCTGCCTCTGACCCTGGTCAAGAAAAACTGTTCTCACCAGATAAAACCTCCAGAAAAAGGCACTTAACCCCGCCTGACACCAATCACAAGAAGAGGAAATCTCCACCCACAGCAAGTAAACGAATGGATACCAAAGAGGCTGCAGGTCACTTGGATACCTTGCCTAGCCCGGTGTCAAAACAGCCTTCTCACTCCAGTACACAGCAAAAGGAAAACTCAGGACACCCCTACTCAGGTACGGTACCGCCAAAGTTAATGATCTGTAAAACGGCAAAAAACGTCACTTTGCCGACACCGATAGAAATCTCGGCACTGACCAAGGTCACAGCACCGACAACTGCCCAGCTTCAAAACCCAGGACTGACAACTGCCCTGGCACAGACCTCCGACACTGACCTGATGCTAGCACCAACAATACCGGCGCTAAGAAAACATACTTGAAAAACATAGGCAACAAGTATGAGAGGAGGAATTTTTAACATCCTCCCCCATTTCCCCATTATACAGCACGGATATCTCTCTCCTGCACAATTCTCTCAGGATGAACCCATATCACCCATATCCTTCTCAAGCGAGGACAACTATGATGGAGAAGAGGCCACATTCTCCCCCCAACAGTCCTCCCCCAAGGTGCAGGAACTTAAAAGACATCATCACTCTAAGATTCCACCACACCCATGGTTTGGATCCTCATGGTGTTTGGCCCACCTGCTCCTTACTATATGCACTGGCCCAGATGGGATACGTAGTCCACCTACTCACGACAACAGACCATCCACTTCCCATGCACATAGAACCAAGTCACCACCCAAATCAGCCCCAACAGCAACTGAGACGGAGGCACTAGAGGTAATGGAGGAGAGCATGCAAAAGGAGATAACATCACCCCCTCACAACTCATCCTTCTCCCCTGATAAGGCCATAATCCCTCTGCCTCCTACTACCGCTGATGACTTTAAACAATTCCAGGAACTGTTTAAAAGAGTGTGGATAATCTAGCAATCCCACTACAGGAAGTAGCAGAATCACAACACAAACTCTTGAAAATTTTGTAAACTTCATCTTCCTCAAAAATTGTCCTCCCATGGATGATGCCCTGATGGAACCTGCCAATAACATCCGGCAAACGCTGGCCACCGCTACTCCCACCTGTAAAAGAGCTGACAAAAATGTTAATTATGTCCCCGCAAAGGACATAAAATATCTTTTTACCCATCCCACTACCCAACTCCCTGGTTGTAGAAGCGGCCAACCAGAGGAGTAAACAACAATACCCTAAGTCCACACTTCATGATAAAGATGATAAAATACTTGACTTACTGGGAAGAAAGGTGTATACTTCGGTGACCTTACAGTTAAGAGCTGCAAACTATGCAGCCTTATTAGCAAACTATGACCACAACAATTATGCGACATTATCGGAACTTATTGAACACATACCAGACAACAAGAGAGAACAATTTCAATACATCTTAAAGGAAGGACAATTGGTCACTAGGATGGCACTTCAAGCCTCCCTTGATGTTGCTGATACCACAGCCCGAACTGTTACAACAGTGGTAGTCATGCATAGATCTTTGGCTACATTCAGCAGATCTGCCTGAACAACTGTGGTGGCGGTCCCTTGAATCAAGGATGTTGTCTGTGAGGCTTGGTGAGTCTTCAGATGACTGAGGAGCCCGATTCTGGATGCACATGTTCTTCGGCATATGGATTTAAAGACAACAGCTAAAAGAGGGGATAATAAGCATACCTGTCTTGTATCTAATTGAATTAAATTTGTCTGTTCTACTTTTAACTCATCCATGCTGATGAATAACTATATTAGGAGAAACAGTTTATTATTAAAGGAAAGTTCATAACCCAACCATTTTAAAACACAAAATCATTATTACATTTCCACACAGTCAAAAGCTTTTTCACTATCAAAACTTTAGCTGAAGTTAAATTACATTTTTTGAGCAACAGTGCAGACTGTTAAAATGTCAACATTTATCCACAATCATCAGAGTATGTGGCATACTGCATCTTGTATTCAGAATAGAAAATAACTGTTGTCTGGATAACACATGATAAATAAGAGAGGAGATTATAAAATCTTGCTGCTGAGTCTGAACTACATCTTGTGTTCCTAAAGCTGATTCTCTCTGGAGGTCTCCAACGTGGAACATCTTCCAATCCCAATGCGAACATTGTTGTAAATATTTTAAACTCTTAATTATCAGTAAACTTCTCCTGCTCACATTGAAGCCAATGGAGTTTTGATATCTAATCTAATGTGCCTGTTACTGTAGTATGAAAGCATCACTGGCTTCAATGGGAGCATTATCAGAGCCCAAATGTGTCTAAAATTACAGCATTGCTGCGCCTCCTGTTGGGAGTGTCATTATCAGAGTGAGAGTTGGCCTGAAGGGGTTTCCATATTTATTATAAAACTATTCAACACATTCAGTGATCATGAGTTCATTTCCCACTGAAGAGCTTATAGTCATTTAACTTCTTAGTGTTCCTTCCTTAGTGCTTTTCTGTTCTTACAGGTATTAATCACTGTCATGACTTCTCTTGCTTTCGCTGGACTTTCCAGCAATGTCACATCAACTACTACCAGTTTAGGTGGTTAATCTTGTATCCTTTTTCACTATAAGCATTATCTGCAAATGTTAAACCAGTTGCATTATCTCAGTAGTAGAAAAATCAATAAAATAACTTAACCTAGGCATGATGTTATTATAAGGTTAATTATGGTTAGTTAGTTAAATATAAAGCACAGTGTTCTGCCCCCAATGCTATTTAAATCACCAACAAGTAAATTACAGCTCCCCTCAGACACATACGCTTAAAAAAATTGAGGTACATATTCTGCATCTTTAGAGTTAAGAATACTTTTCCATGCTCTTTAGATTTGTTCATCCCTCAAAGAGGTGAAGGTTCTACCCAAGGAAAGGAAACCTGATATCTAGTGAGAACACTGTCTTTAAGTGGGATAACACTCTCATATTGTTTCTCCCAAGCAGACATCATTTAATACCTGAATAATTTTGTTTAAACTGGGAACCATATATCAATTTTCAGTTGTGATGATTTAAAACTTTTTAATTTTATACATCACTTCATAGGTAACCATATATAAAGGGCAAAATAATTAGAGACTTGTGTTTTTATGTTTTCAAATCATATAGTTCATATGAAAGCTGACATTTAATCTTGTTTTCTTGCAACTGTTTTGAGTTTGACATGCCAATGGTCTAGGAAAGAGATCACCTGATATAGTGATAGAAGTTGTATTTGTTTTACTAACTTGTTAAAATAATTAGGAGAATCGGTATCTAAGTTTGGTAAATTGAAAAGTAGATTTGATATGCACAGTGTTAGGGTTTAATGGTACTAGATAAACTATATAGAGGTAGGATAGAAAGCAGCAGCTGACACAGTTTGAAGTCCTTAATGTTTTTGGCCACCTCAGCATTCAGGGTAAAGGTAGGACAAACCCTCACGGGCTCTTGGGAGGACTGGTAAGTGTTTTGTGTTCATGTAGGATGACATTCCCCGTCATTTGGAGCATTCAGTGCTGGAAGCTAGCTTTTGGGAAGAGCTGACATTGATCTCATTGTGCAAATTCTACTTCCCCCCCAAATTTATTTGAGGATCCTTTGATATTTGATTAGAACACTGCTAGATGTTAATGTTCATATCTGAGTAGGCTTTTATTGCCATGACAGGTGATTAATCTTTTGACACAAGTCTCAACAGAAAAAGCTTTAGGAAGCGTCACCTCTTTAGGATTAATGTGCTAATATCTGTCGAGCCCAAACTTGTAGGTGTCATTCCACTTATAGTTGGAAATTGTGTGTCTGGACCTAAATCATGAATCTGAGTGTTACAGAGAACTGTGCTCCTTGTTAAGAAAGTGAGTCTTGCATCAGGATGAGATTCTTCCTTTCTGGCTCTTTATTGTGTTTTGCTTTAATTGCACAAAAAGTGGTAGCTGCAGGAAATACAAAGAAAATCAAAATTATACCAAGGTATGGATTCATCACCATAGATGCTTTACATTCTGGAGCCTTTGCTAGATCCTTAGAACTCATAACCATGGGTCAAGTTGTCTAGTACTGCATAAAGAAAAATATTGTTTTAAGATGTAAGCATAAAGGTCAAAGTGGCAAACACAAAGAAAGGGAGAATTGTCCACCTTGTGCCAGGTTTGGGGCACATAATAGAAACATTAAGATAAGCTTCTGTTTAAATCTGCATGTGCCAAGACCAGATAAAACAAACAGACGTCAAGAACAGCGTTATCCTGTGGTCTCCTGAATATACAACAGGCTTTGCCAGTCTAAATAGTCCCCGCCATCTATGGGACAAGAGCAACATTTATTCAATAGAATAAAATATTTCTACTCGGCATTCTGGAGAGAAAGAAAGTCGATGGAACAGGAGATGCTAGGCCAACCTATAGTGTGCTTTTCTGAAATGTTCTATAGAAAGGAGGAGTCAGGCTAGATGTTAGGAAAAACTTTCTAATTCTAAGAATAGTTAAATTCTCCCCTAAATCTCAGGGGAGATTGTGGAATCCCCATAATGGAGATTTTTAAAAATAGGTTGGACAAACACCTGTCAGGGATGGTCTAGGTTATTGGTTCTGCCTCAGCACAGGGAGCTGGACCTGATGACCACTTGAAGTCCCTTCCAGCCCTCCATTTCTACGATTCTATGATTTTTGTCAGTGAGAATAAATAGCTCTATTTAGTTACGTGCAGGATCACTTCAACTTGATAGTGAGAATTTATCAACCCATTTTCTGTCAGCTTTCTGGATGTGATAGTGTCTCCCTGCAGAACTGTCCCTTGGATTGCAGAATCTGCCACCACAGGAAAATATTACCTGACTTGTCTGCATTTTCAATATGGACATCACTGGTACTTCTAGGTGCCGTGTAGGTTTTTCTCTTGTAAGAAGACCACTGTCTCCACTCTATTTATTATGCCACTTATTTTAAGAAGGGTTATTCTTGTTTGTCTCCAGAGAAAGTATCATATTCTTCAGGCATCGGTTTTCAGGAATGGTCCATGCAAAAAGATGAATCCTACATCATGCCCTGATAGTGACAAGGTTCAGGCCCACCTCAGTGTCTGTTGGTAGAAAGTTCCACAGCCTGCCACCATGAATGACCTCGATTCCATGTGCTGATAGCTACCATGTCAGGTACTACTCACTTGCCCTGTGTTCTCAGCTGTGTTAGCCAGGCCACAGCCACTAAGAGCTTTAAAGGTTAGCACCAGGACCTTGAGGTGCATCCATAACTGGATGAAGAGCCATTGCAGACTGCAGAGCGCCATGTCATGCTGTCATTGGTCTGTCTTTCTAGTGAGCCATCTGCTGTGTGTTGTATCATGAGAGGTCTTCCATGTTCTTTTCCTGGTTAACCCCATGGGGAGGTCATTCTCTCTCTTCACAGGTGTACAATACTTGCAGCTAGGTGTTATGTAGCTTCAGTCTCCTAGCCTTTTATTGCCCAACGTTTCAGGACAATAAACTCATTAAAATAAAAAGATAAAAGCAGTTGCCTGTGATTTATGCCTGTGTATCTGAGTACAAGTGCACTCTGAATTCATTGATCCTTAAATGAAATCTCTGAGTTCTGCCTTGACAGTTGCTCAGAGGATGAAATCCTGGCTTGGCTTCTTCTTAATCACCAACATTATTTTTTTCCAGCTTATATTTTATCTTGTCCTTTTCTTTGAGAAATGCATCCAATAGGAAATCCTATTCTTCCCATTTTCCAGGGCTCAGATGGTGGGCACGGTCCTTTCAAAACAGTGTGGCTTTTTTTTCCTGTCAAGCTCTTCTTTCTCTACCCCCAATGCCTTGGAACAACAGTGAATGTTTAATGACCTTCTACACAAGTAGTTCCATCTCTTGGGAGCTAAAATGAATCCTACTTCTCCGGGCATGTGAGAAGCTGAAGGACATCTGTCATCTATCATCTAAGTGCTTGCTGTAACATCATGAGATGAGTTAGCAAAAGTGACATCTGCTTGAGCAGTCTCATTGGATGCAGTTGCATAGTATGACACTCTGAAGTCATACTATTTCTGGCTACTAAGCACAGATGGTAGCTCTCTCATATTAATGGATGCAGCATAAAGCATAGGTATTAGATTACAAAAGATCTTTCCTTCTGCTTGTGTTTGAAACTCAGATTTAAATATACATTTGGCACAGTCTGCCTTGAAGTTAGTATACAGGCAAGTAAGCTGATAACTATGTTGCATTTGGGTACAGTGTACACAATACTGTAGTATTTTTCCCTTCTAGGCTTACGATATCCCTAAAAATTCACTTTAGTGCTGCTTTTGCTCATCAGAGCATGGGACATGCCTACTGAGACCTTACAATGATCATTCCTAAGGCTTCTAGTCTCCCTGAAGAATTTACTTCCATTGATCCCATTGACAGTGAGCTTGGATGCAGTGAAACTCCCTTTGTAGAGTTCATTTGGATAAAAACCACAGTTCATTTCTAGCAATGGGCCATTTACAGTTTTGGTTACAGTGAAACTCAACTCACAGGGCAAAGCCAAATCCAGGTGCTGTTGAAATTAATGGGAGTTTTTCCATTGTCTGCACTGATGCCTGGATTTGGCTCAGTAAAGTTAATGGTTTTGGAATGATTTTGTTATAAGAGGCTCCAGTGTATAGGGGAGGGGGAGGAGGAGGGAATAGATCTTTGTCCTTGTGATACTTTGAATGAATCAAGATTAAAATGTGTCATACCATAATTTTATATAAAACATCATAGAAATGCAGAAGAGCATGGGAACAATTCTGAAGGCATCTTGTTATACAGTGCCTTTCCTTGCGGCATATAGTGAAAAGGAAGTTTTCTGAGCCTTATGTCTTCTGATGAACAATAAATTGGAATTATGGGATTAACCATATAATTCTATAATTCTAGTTATTAGACTAAAAATTTAGTAAAACGCCTCAGCTGCAACTAGTGTCCATAGTAATCATCAAGCAGAAAAAACTGTGCTTTAAAAATAAAAAGCAACTGGTGTACATTAGTTTAGTGTCAGGAAGTGTTCATGAGAAAAGGTTAACAGCCATAATGGAATCATAATCAAATTTCTTAATTATTTCCATACTTTTAGTGTACATAAAAATACACAACACCCTTCTTCAAATAGTCGCTGTTTATAAGTGGCTTGAATGAAAAATAAAATCCCTTTCTTACAGGAAGGTTTCTAAAATGAAAAAAAGAAAGGTTGAATTGAAAACATATTATACAAATGCCAGTGGAGGATGCATGACAGGCAAATGCTATCCATGTGCAATCAGATCTAATAATATCCAGCGTTAGGGAATTTTTATTTTTGGCAAGGATGCACCAAGTATCTGATTTTTTTTTAAATTATTTTAAATGTCTTCTAAGTAGCATTGCTGAGGTGGTAAGTGAAGGACTGTAATCACCCAGCTGTAATATGATACCAATCACCAACAAAACGAAAGGGAAAAATGAATAAAGCAATAAACACCAGGTATTTAAAATACCATTCTCCCACAGTGTGGTACTTATAAAGCAAATACCACAAGCATATATCTTAATGTTCTTTGCATACTGTACTAAATGTAGAAATTGCTGGTGCAACCTATGATCTTGGGAGGGACACAGACGTTTAAAAAAGATTCTTACTGATTTGCATGGTCTTAAATCTGGGTATACTGTTGCTGAAGAGTTAGTTCAAGTTAAATTCATCTGAAAATAAGTAATTTCAATGGAACAGTTAATTCTCAATACATCCAATATCATTTATTTAAGGTCAGAAATACCATCTGTGGAAAAGGTCTGAGAAAAGATGAGGGTTTGGTGAAAACAATTATTGTTTATCCTGTAATAGATAATTGGTCTTGTGTGAAACCTATGAGTTTTTGGCAACTTTTATCACACAATGCTGCTACTAATCCTAACATAGGTCACGGACTCTTAATAGTGCAAAATATCCCAAACAAGTGGCTGTTTACATTTAGATTTGCTTTGCTTGCTTCTTTGTTCTGAGTCTGTGTTTTTGTCTGGGATGAGGAGTGAGGGGGCAGAGGAAGAAGGGGAAAGATTGAGAAGCTGTTGATTCATGTGAGCAATTCTTTTAAATTGTGACAACTTTGTATTATGGTAAGAGTATAAAATCAATAATTGAGATAAGATGAATAACATTAAAACACTTGAAATGTTAATACTAATGAGTGCATAAAATTAAATATTGGAATGAATTTTTTCTGCATATAAGTCACCTGCTTAACTCTTCAAGTAAGCAGCCTACATACAGTATCTTGTTGGAACATTTGGTCACATCTGTATGATAACACAATTCCATAAAGGCAATTTGCCAAATAGGGTAAGCATGGTATTAAACTGTAATCAGAATAGAAACAGAGAATGCGAAATATTTGATAATATTATTTCCTGAGCCAAATCATCAGCAAGTGTCAGCCTATTGATGGACACTGAATTCAGAAGTTTGTGAGTCAGCTTCCCTGAGTTATGCAGGGAGTATACTGAATATATCAGTATTAAGAATGCTGGCTATTCTGAATAAATATTCTGACTGTTGGCTTACCTGTACTTCATATTGGAATATTCTGATTGCAGCAGAGACTTTATTTTATGACTTTAGAATGTGAAAATGGTAAAAGAGAGAGAGCGAGCCATTTTAGATTTTAAATACTTTAGAACAAGTCAGAGCTATTGTACAATCAGTCAGAAGTATGCTGTGGTGAGACAGCTTCAGGTGCTGCTTATGAACATGTCTTGTGTGTGTTGCACTCTGAAATAAAAAAATACTTGGATGACAAATTGAATTGATAGATACCACCTTATTTTTGGTTTGATCTAGATGCCAAATGTTGTGCAGAGGTAAGATTTTGGGAAGCTGGCATGCAAAATATCATATAGTTTTAGTTATGGCAAATATAACATTTTTCATGATATATATATGTACGTGTCAGTCTGGTATCAGTATCTTACCCAGGATAAATATTTCATTTACGTCAACCTCTGGAAGAAAAATACAAATAAAATATGTTCCCCTTCCATTCACTAAGAATAGTTTAATTCTTAACTCTTAATTCTCTGAATGATGCTATGGGCCTTCATATTTCGTAGACCATAACTAGATTACTATGGGCTTGTCTACACTTACTCCGAGATTCAGCGGCAGTTAACCAGAGTTACGCAAGCTACGCAAAAAACTTGCGTAACTCCCGTCGACTTCTCTGCTTCTCTTCTGTGTGCCGTCTTCACTGCACTGCGCTGATGGGAACCGTGTTCCTGTCGACGCAGCACTATGCCACTTGAGAAAGTAGTCTTAATACATCGATTTCTGGATCGACTGAGCAGGTCTTCACTGACCGCTCAGTTGATCCAGAGAAATCGATCTGACGGTGGCCAATTTACTGCCGTCAGTGAAGATGTAGCCTATGTTCTACTGGAATAATTTGTTTTAATGAAGTCTGATTGGGAATATAGAACAGATTTCCTCTAAAGAAGGCATGATGTGGTTATTTTTCCTGTCTGGGATGCCAGTTAATTGCATTGTCGTCATTAATTGATGTCACTAAATTGATATAAATAAATCGGTACCATCTTGATGGGAGGGAGGGGCTTAACTTTTTTTGTGAAGTTCTGATACAGGCCTTAATTCAGCCAGGTACTTAAGCATGTGCCTACATTAAAGCAGATGAGTAATAACCCCATTGAAATCAATTGACAGATTGGGACTGCTCAGGTGCGGAAAGTTAGGCACATGCTAAATTGAGGCTGCAGTCCATAAAACAAACAGCTGAACTCCTCTGTTTAAAAAATAAATCAAGCTGTGTCTCTGGGAAGGGGGAGAGACTTTCCCTAAGCTGAGAGACCTGGTTCCCTTTTGCTCACTTGCTTGTTCCTGAACACGTATGGAGACTTTGTCATGACAACTGCTCATTGTGGACTGCTGTGGGGCCATGTGCTCCATCATATCTTTAAGTTGTGATAGAAATCTTGTATCCCTGTCTGAATAAAGATGCAGAGAAACTTCACAGAGTTTTATCCCTATAAACAGCTGACGTGGCTTGGCTGGAGGCGAAAAACACCCAGGCACCTCAGCCTGGTTTGTGACAGGTTAAACATCTCCTGTTCCAGGATCAGCCCAGATTTATGTATATAGTTAGTATTAATCAACAATCAAACAAGAGTTTGTGTGTAAATCAACATTTTTAATTAGATTGCAACATTGCATACACATTTTTTGGACTGTGGAAAAAGAGCCCTTTATTAGCAGCACCCTGTTCTCACACAATGTTTTCATTAGTGCTGTGCTCATTTTCATCAGCTTTTTGCTTTTGCTAATCAATGAACTATGACTTTGGCTTTCTATAATTGCATTTTGACAGGACTTCCAGACTGGAACTTAAGTGCTATGTAATGCCCTGCACTGAAATAGGTTTCCCCAGTGTTGATGGCTTGTGTGGAAATAGTTTTCTTCAGGGCAGGGGGAGATAAATATTTTAAAAATTGGGGTCAGGCAGAACCTGGCTGTGAAAAACTGAAATGAAAGAAGGCATCTTATTCCAGGGACCCGTCTGGCCTCCCTAACAATGAAGCCACCAATAGTTACACAGGAGTCCTAGTGGAACTCAGCTGAAAAGACCCAGCACAGTACAAAGAGTTAAACAGAAAGCCCATTCCAAGCTCCCTAACTTGGCATAATGAGCTGGTTGCATTGTCACCAGCCAAAGAGATGTCACCTCATTGACTTTCTTTTTCTTTCCAGCAGAGTCAGGTCAAACGTGTTCATTTTGTTTTCTGACAGCTTCTTCTGCTGAGATATTTTGTGCACGGTATGTGAAATGCAGAACTTGTCCTCGGTTTTGTTTAGTCACTGAATGCTTATTACCAAGCTCTCCTCTGCACTGCTCTGTGGCAGCCCAGGCTCCTTCCACATTTGCATTGCTTTTTAAAACTGATTTTTTAGGCGTTTGGATTGCACTATGGAAGTTGGCAGATAGTGTCTGTGTGGAAGGTTTGATATGGAGAGAGAGGATTGTTCATGTGGTCAAAGTAAGATTCATGTATACATTAAAACAATTTTTCCTGAAATGCATCTGGCTTTTATCTGCATGTCCAGATTGTGGCAGTTCATTTCTGCCCCTAATGTGTTGTGTGGGGCCCCACAGTGCCACATAGTACTTGAGGTTCTGTGCAACAAGGGCTGTGTGAGACCAGATTTGTTCCCGTAATTGGCTGTCCTCTTCTCTAGCACTATTTAGATAAAAAGCACATATAAAGTAGTTTCACAAATATTCATTAATCCTCACAAACACTCTGCCTTACATCATATGTTGTACTGTCCCCATTTAACAGATAATAAGATAAGGCACAAAGTTGTCAAATTGCTAAGTGATCTTGGGTAACAAGGCAGTGTCAGAGCTGGGACTAGAACCCAAGAGTCTGGATTTTCAGTCCTCTGTTCTGCTCTGTCCACCAAGCTATACCCCTCCTGTATTAAGAGTAAGGGCATTTGGCTGCTCTTGGGAACTCAACTGCATCAGACAAACCATTCTCCAAACTGGATACTCAGGTGAATGTGACACCCTGCCTGTAACCTGGAGGCAGACTCCTACTCACTATTAAGTGAACAGTGGTCACAGTAACTAGATTTCTGTATGTAAATTGTAGTCCTAATTATTTAAAAACTAGTTGCAGGATTATTCCAATAGATTCATGTCTGCAGCCTCTCAATATTGCCTAGCTCACACCATGAATTGCCCAGTTTGGAAGCTGCTGCAGTATAACTAGTTCTTCAAAAAGTGGTCTGAATATCAGTTTGTCATCCTGCATCTCGTTGTGTACTCTTACATGGCTGAACATTAGGCTTTGATTCCTTTTGATGTCTCTCCGGATATGTGGAACAAATTGAGGTCTGTAATCACTATTTTGTCAGCCATTTTGTTGGCTGCAGTGTTGGAAGTTCATGGACTGTCAAAATGTAATTTAAATTTTGAAATGGCTCTCAATTAAAATTTATAATAAGTTGTTTTTCAAATTTCAAATATGTTCTGATTTTATAATGTCCCATGTCATCTGCCAAATACTCAACTAGCTAAGAGAAAACCAAGAACTTCTTAGGCATTTTCTTGGTTTGGCAGGAAACCGCTTTCTTTTCCTCCTCCGAAACTTTCGTATTCTACAGTTGGACCCCCTGAAAATACCTAATCTGACATCATAATCTGTTTACTGTCTCCATTCCTGGTACCATGTTAAAGGACTATTTGTCCTCTTCGTGTTTGTATGACATGCCCATTGCTGGTCAAGTTCCCTAGAGCAGGTGTGCACCAAGGGCTAGGTGCCAAGCCCACTGAAATTTAGAGGAACCTTTCTATTGACTTCAGTGGGCTTTGGATTAGATCCATAAGGAATCCATATGGAATACCTCCATAAAAATTTACAATTACATGCTGCTGTATACTGAGAATGCAGGATTATTTTATGTCCCAGTCCTGCAACTGACTTCAGTGGGGTTCTGGGTAGGTGAAAGGTCCACTTGTGCAGAACTGATTGCAAGATTGGAGCCTCAGGTTTTTGATCCTTGATCTACATGATGTATAATGATGGACTAAATAGTTATTAAAATACCTGTTGTTGGCCTATATTTGCAGTGTAGATATTTTAATTGTTTTTATCTTAAATTAGTATAAATGAATGAAATTTTGATCATTGGAAAATGTTTACTGAACAAATTCTAGGGAAATTTTAAAGCTTTTCTTCCTTTATTTTTGTTTGATAAATGACAATGATGGTTTAATAAAAATACATATGACTATTTCAGGTTTGTAGTTATAAACGTGAAGGAACGTTTACCACAGTAGTGGATTATTCCAAAAGTCTTGTTGAACTTTGAATTTCAGGTTGCCATTCGTTACCATAGCCTCTGTATAAATTCTATCCTCAGATTTTTCCAAACCTATTACACTGTTTTTAACAATTGTGCAACAGAAGCAGTATTTTTTTGGTTAGAGAATCAATATTTTCTCCATAGATTATTTTCTCAATGGGCTGAGATTCCCCATATGTCTTCAGTGGAAAAACTCATACACAGAAAATTCCAGGTACATAATTTGTTAAGACTCTTGAAACTTAAATTAATAAATAAACCTAACAAAACTGACTAGCTGAAAATTTGTTTAAATTTGGTGACGTTTCAGGGAACATGCAATTTCCTTCATGTACTACAGCTGAAAGGCATAAGAAATGAGGGCTGAAGTAGTGATAATGTAAGGAAAATGGTGTCCTAAATGATCTCTATATCTTGATAAAGATTCTTGTGAGCAACAATGACAGGTGACTAACTTTTTTTCCATTGAAGACATTTAGTGTGATAATACAGTCAGTATCTTTAGATCAGTGATGTTCAAATTACGATCTGTGGACCCCCTGTGGTCTCTAGAGCCCTTGCTGATGGTCCACCCACAGGAGGAAGGATTGAGAACCAGCAGCGGAGGATTGGGAGGCTCTTTGTCATAAGAAGTGGTCTGCTGCAGAGGAACAGCTTGGAGAAATGCTGTCTTGTATTGTAATGAAATGCTTTTAAAAGTGTATGAATGTGATGATTGCAGAAGTGCTAAATAACTTGTTTGTTTTCATCTAAAATATTAGTAGCAATTGAATGTCTATCATAGTGAATACGAGTGAAAATGAGGTAGGATATGAGGCTAAAATAGGGAAAGAACAAGTTACAAATTACGTAGATAAGTTAGATGTCTTCAAGTCACCAAGGCCTGATGAAATACATCCTAGAATACTCAAGGAGCTGAATGAGGAGGTATCTGAGTCATAAGCGATTATCTTCGCAAAGTCATGGAAGGTGGGAGAGAGAAATGAGAATCAGGCCCTCCACCTCTTATTCTGAACTGTAAAATATGTGGTGGAAAAATGAGACTTCCAGGTTTCTAACACTTACTGAAAGTGGAAACAAGATGGTTGGAACATTAGCATAGTCTTATTATCTGGAACATCTGATTTTCTGTCCCCTTAAGATAGTTTTTGAGTTGGACAATAAATTACAAAAAATTCAATTTGACAAAATGTTTTTAAACCTCAGAGAACAATTCACAATTAATAATTTATTCAATTAATTTAGCCTCTTTTTTTTTCTGCATAAGGAATCGCCACAAGCAGACTGCAGGAATCACATTTATTCATTACTTCAAAATATTTAATATTTTACAAATGTTATTTAACTCTGTAAGGAACTGTCCAGCATCATTCTGTGAGCAGGGGTGCTGGAGCAGGGGGGCTGGGGATGCGGCAGCACCCTCTGGCTTGAAAGTGATTTCATTGTATACAGGATTTACAGTTTTGTTCAATGGCTTTCAGTACCCCCACTATACAAATTGTTCCAACACCACTGCCTGTGAGTATCTGGTATTTGTTAATGAAGCTTAATTGGTTACCTACAGTTGGTAAGATTAGTCACATGGTACAGTTCCTCCTTGATTGCATTTGCAGGCAAGGACTTCTGGTATGCATTCTCACATGTACAAATTTAAAATTAAATCCGTACAAATATTCATGTGGATGGCTTTGAGGTTCACTTTCTACAAACCTCTTTTCCGGTAAAACTCGATTGGCAAAATGTTTGTGAAAAGCAACACAAATTATGGCCATAGCAGTTTGTTTTAAAATTGTAGCAAATAGTGACTGATGGTGTTTTTCAGTGAAGTATTTACCCAGTATAAAAATAAAGTACTTTTGTCCAGCCAAGAAATAACCCCATCTCCATGCTGACCATCAGAGAATTTTGCTAGCTATTGCTATGTTCCACATCACTCTCGGCAGAATATTAACTGCAGTGTAAGCAGATGGTTATAATGGATAAATTTAGACAGGTATTATATGTAAGTCACATATCTAAATATTTGTGATTTTTTTTACAGTTTCCCAAATGTTTGATTAGTATACTGTCATTTTTCCAGCAAATGTCCAGCAGTGTCTTTCAATGTGTACATCATTTCAGTCTTTGAAAGCAATCTCAATTTAAAAATGATTTCTGCATATGATCCTTTATATACATTTATTAGTGAAGCAGGATTACCTTGCTGCTTTACAGACATGCCTTGAGGATTTCTTTTTAAAAGCACCCCAAGATTTTGTGTAGCGAAGAGGAATCTGAAAGGAAAGACAGCAGGAAAAGAACACATGCTGCATTTCATGTACCTACAATACATTAAAAGATACAAAGATGCAGAGTTTCATGGAATTTATGGATTTTGATGGATCTTGATGGAATTTATGGATTTGCACACAATATCTCAATGGTGTAAAGAAATTTGTACTATATTCAAACTAATGAATCTATCTAGTTCAGAAACTTTTCTTTGAAGAAAGATTGTTGAAGCACTATGGTCTAATTGTCCAGCTTCATCTTTGAAGATTTATTTTTTGTTTTCTCCTTGAGCGATCTCAGAGCTCCCTGTAATTATTACGTAAGACTAATCCCAAACAAAATTAACCATGCTTAACAGCATTTATGTTGCAGGGTGCATTAGATATTTTTCAAGTTGGGCTATAAAAAATGTGACACTGTATTTCTTCAGTATAGAGGAGGACAGATAAAGGCTCTAATATTGTAGTTTAAGATCTAAAAATATGTGGAAAGGATAAGATTTCAAATCTTGCTCTGTGCTCTAAAAAGAGTTAAACAATGGTGTAATTTTATGTAGAATGAGAAAATATTTTGTGTATTCTCTCCACCCCCCGAAAAATTTCATCCATCATCCCTGGTTTTGTAGAAAAAACATGTTTTCTTGGAATCCAAACAATGCACCCATAATAGGATACAGAGTTAAGCCTTGTTAAAATAAGTTTTAAAAAGTTAATTGGAGCCCTAGGTCCTTGAGATAATGACTTGTTTCCATGGAGAGCACAATCAATAACTCAAAACGACTGTTAACACAAAGAACAGATTTGGAAACCCAATAGCTGAATTTGAAAATATAGATCAAACAGGGACTCTCCTAGGTGCAAGTGATTTATATGAAAACAGTTTAAAGCATTCACTAGCTGTAAGAACTAATTTTCAATAAATCAAACAGCATCCCCATAGGAACAAGAAATAAATGAGGGCAAAAGAAATTGCTAAAGGTTGTTGAGCAATAAAGAGATGGGTTCTAGTTCTCTTAAAATTATATTTAAATGGACAAAGTTGATTTAACAGTCTTTTTTCATGTCTAGTACTAAAATTTAGGTCTATAGCATGTCATTATAACAAGAAATTATTCATCAGAAGACTTTTAGTATTTCATGTGCATTCCACTTAATGGCAATTTTAATATCCCAGCTTCAGTCCTAAATCGTTATGAAGAAGTTTCAATTGCTTGGTATACTGAGAAGTCCATAAAAATTGTTTCTAGAAAATTTTCAAATCTGATGTAGAAGATAGAATTATCAACATCTGATATTATCCAGTTATTTGAAAGAAAAAATGTCCATGATAACGATTGTTAGCCTGCCAGTTGCACTAAATATATATAGCCTTGGGATCCTATAGGTTTCCAAAAGTGCATTCTTATTTAGTGAGCTTAATGACAAGGTACTAAAAACAAGTTGACACATTACTTTATTACAAAGAAAGGAGATTGCTTTTATGGTCATGTTAGGTAAAGGATGTATTTTGTGTTCCCTTTCTGAAGGAGTAAACACCTGGTGTAATTTATTTAGTAAAAAATAAAATAGCAACTTCCTAATCTTTAGAATTACTTGAATAGCAGAGATCATGAAAACCCAACCACTGACTTTTGAATTTTCCTTTGGATCGGTTCAGTTTTACAAAGTATTTTACAATGGCTTAATCTCTGAAAGTGAAATCTTGGCGTTCTGGATGTCATTGGGAGTTTTGCCATTGACTTCAGAGGGCCAGGATTTCATGCTGAGTGAGGGAAAAATAATAAAGGGGGAAAAAAGGAGAAAATTTAAATTATGGAATGTTTTTGTTTGATTCAAATGTCTGATCGTATGCCCTTCTAGACTAGGAATTGTGGCACTTTTTGTACACTTTTTATGTTATTTGATTACAAAATTAGCAATTAAAAGAGGAATTTTCAAAAGTGCTGAAGTAAATTAGGAGCACAAGTCTAACTGAATATCAGTGGGACTTGTGTTCTTAAGACTAAGTGTTTTTGAAAGTCCCACCCTTAAACAATTTCTAAAGGGTTTAGAATCTATAATGGAAATACCCTAGACACAGAACTCACTGTATGCTTGGAGTGTGATCCAGTGCCCATTGAAGTTAATGGAAATCTATTTATTGTCTTCAGTGTGCTTTGAGTCAGTGTTCTAGTGCTTAGTAACTACCATGATTGGATACACCAAAACTCCCAGATCAGTGGGCCCTTTGTTATATAAGCAAAGCACATGGAATTCATTCACATAAGCAAAATGATTAAAAATTACTAACCTAGAAATCTCTGCAGAACATTTTCTAAACTATAATGCAAAAGTTTTATACTGGTGGGTTGTCTTCTTTCTGTAAATATATTTATGTATGATGCAAGGTACAGATGTTAAAAATGATTGCTAGAGAAACATATCTGGTAAAAGGAGGCAGAAGCACAAGTCACAGACTGGCATAGAAATTGCCCTGGTTTTGCCTGAACAAGTTCCGGTAATAAACTGAGCTGGCTGGGAAGTGGAATTTGTGTCCTGAGGGAAATTCTGAATATTTTAAATTTTGTTTCGTTTCAAATCAGAATAACACATCAAACCTTGATGTTTCCTGCAAAAGGGCATATTCTGATTTGGGAACATACTGGAGCCCTGGCTGGCTGTCCCGGGTCTCTGTGTTCCACAACACTGCTCCTTTATCCTGTGTTGTACCTTAAGGCTGTAAGACCTGAGTGGGGACAAAAACCCGTGGGCTGAGGACAGGAAGGGTGTCGGGATGAAAATGCTGGGCTGATCATGGGTGAGGGATAGGGGCTAATTCCTGGGCTGACAACAGGAGGGAAAACACCACTGTGACCACTCTTTCTGTTTAAGTTTTTGTCAAAATCGACACAATCCCACAAAACATTTTGATTTCAGCAAAACAGAATTTTCGCACAGAAAACTGTTCCATCACAATTTTTTTGACCCGCTGTGTTAACAAGAGCATAGTTAGGAGCAGAGTCAATAGGCTGAAGAGATGGAGAGATACTGTGCGAGTCTTTTTTAATTCACTGACTGGCATCAAAATGTGGCACCGTTGGCATTGGTCCATTTTTCTTTCCCTCAAATATGATTCTTTATTTAAAACATTACTGTAAAATAAATATTTGCTGAAAAACAAAAGCTATAAATTCTAGTTTCCCTTCACTGTTCCCTATTCTGTCTCCTAGTTAAATCGAGCAAATGCGCAAAGCAAAAAATAAAGCTGAAATGTACATGTTTTTCAGGAGCATTCATAAAAATGGGACTTAAAATATAAATAAAACCTTGTGATATCAATCAATTTTATTATTCATTTGAAAGCCTGCCCTGTAGCTGCTTCATCACTCTCCACCTCCTTTGTGTCTTGGAGGCTTTTATCGGGATCCATAGGCAAAGCTCTGACATACATTCTTCAAGTAGCTGCATGTAACCTCTTGACAGATTTCATCAGGAAAGCTGTGTCAATGGCTATGGATTTATCCCAGGATCCAGGGCATTGTTAGGCAGATGATAGAATGTCTGAGCTGCTGCATCCTCCCATAGCAATTTGCTCCTCACTCACCTGGTGTTCCAAATCTGTAATTCATTTCCGATTAAGGTAAAGAAACAAAAGCACTAGATAATAGTTGCTCCTCTCAGAGTTTTTGTGGGGAGTGGGGTGGGATTGTGTCAGTATGTAGAACATTACATGTTATACCCTGCAAAATCTTGGAGGGGTTGGGGGCCAAAGTGGAAGACCTAATGGTGCATATAAACCTATGAAAAGTTTGGGGTGAGGGCAAACCAAGGTCTTGGGGGACAACTGCTCCCATCTCCCATAGCAAATGATGCCCCTGTGTTTTCTCTGAAAGTCTGTGCATTTGCTTAATATGACTGTACAGTATAATTCACACCATTAGGTTTGGAATCAATATGAAGTGTACAGTTAAAGTAGAAAAAAATTTAAGACCCGCCTTTTCAAGCTTTTCAACAACCAGCCATCGGAGGCATTAGTCTTCTCTCCCACCTCTTCGTATTGTACTATTTGATACATAGACTAAGGCCAGAAGACGGAGACCATTATGATCCTCTAGTCTGACCTCCTGTATAAAACAGGTCATAGATCTTCCCCAAAATAATTCCTAGGCCATATCTTTTAGAAAAAAATACATTCTTGATTAAAAAACTCAGTGATGCAGAATCCACTGCTAGCAAGCTATTCCAGTGATTAATTACTCTGACGGTTAAAAATTTACACCATATTTCCAGTCTGAATTTGTGTCCCTTCAACTTCCAGCCATTGGATTGTGTTATCTCTTTCTCTGCTAGTTTGAAGAGCTCATTATTAAATATTTGTTCCTTATGTAGGTACTGATAGACTCTAATCAAGTCACCCGTATCCTTCTCTGTGTTAAGATAAATAGATTGAGCTCCTTGAATCTATCAGTATACCCATGTATTCTATTCCTTTAATCATTCTTGTGGTTCTTCTCTGAACTCTCTCCAATTTATCAATGTCCCGATAATGAAGAATGGCCATACTGGGTCAGACCAATGGTCCATCTAGCACAACAGTGGCCAGTGCCAGGTGCTTCAGAGGGAGTGAATAGAACAGGGCAGTTATCGAGTGATCCATCCGCTGATGTCCAGTCCCAGCTTCTGGAACTCAGAGGTTTAGGGACACCCAGGTTGTGTCCCTGATTATCTTGGCTAATAACCATTGAGGGACCTATCCTCTGTGAATTTATCTAATTCTCTTTCAAACCCAGTTGTACATTTGGCCTTCACAACATCCCTTGGCAACGAGTTCCAAAGGTTGACTGAGTTGTGTGAAGAAGTACTTGCTTTTCTTTGTTTTTAAATCTGCTTCCTATTAATTTCATTGAGTGAACCCCTGTTTCTTGTGTTATGTGAAGGAATAAATAACACTTCCCTATTCACTTTCTCTACACCATTCATGATTTTGCAGACGTTTGTCATACCCCTCTCAGTTTTCTCTTTTCTAAGTTGTACAGACCCAGTCATTTTAATATCCCCTCATATGGAAGCTGTTCCATATCCAGAATCATTTTTGTTGCCCTTCTCTAAACCTTTTCTAATATATCTTTTGAGATGCGGTGACCAAAATTGCATGCAGTATTCAAAGTCTGGGCATACCACGCATTTATATAAGTGGCATTCTGATTTTTTTTTTTTTTTATAATCTTGTCTATCCCTTTCCTGATAGTTCCTAACTTGGTTATATTTTTTTTTGACTGCTGCTGTCCGTTGAGCAGATGTTTTCAGCGGATTATGCACAATGATTCCAGGATCTCTTTCTTGAATGGGTAACAGCTAATTTAGGCCCCATCATTTTGTATGCATAGTTGGGATTATGTTTTCCCATGTGCATTTCTTTGCACTTAGAATCATAGGACTGGAAGGTACCTCGAGGTCTTCTAGTCCAGTCCACTGTACTCCTGGCAGGACTAAGTATTATCTAGACTATCCCTGAGAGGTGTTTGTGCTAACCTGCTCTTAAAAATCTCCAGTGGACATCCTCTATTGACACCTCAATCTGGGACAGTTCCTCAGATTTGTCATCTAAAAAGAATGGCTCAGGTGAGAGAATCCCCTTCACATCCTCTGCCATGAATATGATGCAAAAAAATTATTTAGCTTCTCCACAATAGCCTTGTCTTCCTTGAATGCTCTCTTAGCATCTCTTCTGTCCATTAGCCCCACTGATTGTTTGGCAGGCTTTCTGCTTCTGATGTACTTTAAAAAAATGTTGCTGTTAGTTTTTGTGTCTTTTTTCTAGTAGCTCTTCAAATTTTTTGGCTTGCATAATTATACTTTTACACTTGGCTTTCCAGAGTTTATGCTCCTTTATATTTTCCTCAGTAGGTTTTGATTCACAATTTTTAAAGGATGTCATTTTACCTTTAACCACCTCTTTTACTATGCTATTTAGCAGTGTTGGCACTTTTTTGGTCCTTCTTCTTGAATTGTGGGCACTAGAACAAGATACAGTATTCCAGCAGCAGTCACACCAGTGCCAAATACAGAGGTATGATAACCTCTCTAATTCCACTTGAGATTCCCCTGTTTATGCATCCAGACTTGCATTAGCTCTTTTGGCCTCAGAATCACACTGAGATCTCATGTTCATCTGATTATCCATTATGACCCCCAAATCTGTTTCAGAATTACTGGTTCCCAGGAGAGAGTTGCCATTCTGTGAGTATGGCCTACGTTCTTTGTTCCTAGATGTATAGGTTTACATTTAGCTTTACATTTAGTATTAAAAAACATTGTTTGTTTGTGCCCAGTTTACTAAGTAATCCAGATTGCTCTGAATCAGTGACCTGTCTTCTTCATTATTTACCACTCCCTCAGTTTTTGTGTCATCTGCAAACTTTATCAATGATGATTTTGTTTTCTCTAGCTCACTGATAAAAATCTTAAATAGTGGAGGACCAGGAACCGATCCCTGTGGGACTTCACTGGAAACAATGATTAACAAACGATGATTATTCCCTGTTTACAGTTATATTTTGAGGCCTATCAGTTAGCCAGTTTTTAATCCATTTAATGTTAACCATCTTAATTTTATATTGTTCTAGTTTTTTAATCAAAATGTTCTGCAGTACCAACTCTGGTGCCTTAGAGAAGTCTCATAGACTCTAAGATCAGAAGGGACCACTATGATCATCTAGTCTGACCTCCTGGCATAATGCAGGCCACAGACCCTCACCAATCCACTCCTGTAATAAACCCCTGATCTATGATTGAGTTAAAGTCCTCAAATCATGGCTTAAAGACTTTAAGGTACAGAGAATCCACCAGCTAGTGAGCCATGCCCCATGCTACAGAGGAAGGTGAAACACCACCAGAGCCTTTATCAATCTGCCCCGGGGGAAAATTCCTTCCCGACCCCTAATATGGTGATCAGTTGAACCCTGAGCATGTAGGCAAGACTCACCAGCCAGACATCCAAGAAAGAATTCCCTGTAATAACTCAGAACCCATCTTATCTAACATCCAATGACAGGCCATTGGCATATCTATCACCAGTAGTCAAAGATCAGTCAATTGCCAAAGTAGGCTGTCCCATGATACCATCCCCTCCATAAATTTATCAAGCTCAGTTTTGAAGCCAGCTACATTTTTTGCTCCCACTGCTCCTCTTGAAAGGCTATTCCAGAACTTCACTCCTCTGATGGTTAGAAACCTGTGTCTAATTTCAAGTCTAAACTTCCTGATGGCCAGTTTATATCCATTAGTTCTTGTGTCCACATTGGCACTGAACTTAAATAATTCCTCTCCCTCCCTGGTATTCATCCCTCTGATATATTTATAGAGAGCAATTATATCTCCCCATAACCTTCTTTTGGTTAGGCTAAAACAAGCCAAGATCTTTGAATCTCCTCTCATAAGGTAGGTTTTTCATTCCATAGGTCATCCTAGTAGCCCTTCTCTGCACCTGTTCTGGTTTGAATTCATCTTTCTTAAACATGGAGAACCAGAACTGCACACAGTATTCCAGATGAGGTCTCACCAGCGCCTTGTATAACGGTACTAACACCTCCCTATCTCTACTGGAAATACCTCGTCTGATGCATCCAAGGACTACATTAGCTTTTTTCACAGCAACATCACATTGGTGGCTCATAGTCATCCTGTGATCAACCAGTACGCCCAGGTCCTTCTCCTTTGTCACTTCCAACTAATTCATCCCTAGCTTATAGCAGAAATTCTTGTTATTGGTCCTTAAAAGCATGACCTTGCACTTTCCACTATTAAATTTCATCCTATTTCTATTACTCCAGTTTACAAGGTCATCCAGGTCTTCCTGTATGATATTCCGATCCTTCTCTGTATTGGCAATACCTCCCATCTTTGTGTCATCCACAAACTTTATTAGCACATTCCCATTTTTTGTGCCTAGGTCAGTAATGAGAAGGTTAAATAAGATTGGTCCCAAGACCGATCCCTGAGGATTGTTTTCTTCCTATTTATATGGCTATAGAACCTATTACTATTTAATTCCCTTTGCAAGGTCCAACTCTACTTGGCTTTTGGCCTTTCTCACTTTATCTCTACATGTTCTGACCTCTAAGAGACAGCTTTCCTTGTTGATGCCTCCCATCTTCCACTCCTTGTAGGCTTTCTACGTATATTATGTCAACGCTCTCTAGTATGTAAGAACCACTGCATAATTTGCTATTGAAATATAATGGACACATAGGGCACAACTCAGGAAAGCATCTCTGTTTGGGACAGCATTTAAGTACACACTTATGCTCATTGAAGTCAGCAGGACTTAAGTGCTTTCTTAAATTTAAGCATGTACATAAGTGCTTTTCTGGATCAGGGCTATAATAATGTACTGTAAAGACAGACCTATATGAATACCAAGTTACCTGTAATTTTACAGCAGTGGGCCTTTTTTTTTTTTTAAATATGGCAGTGACCAAAAATAATGGTTTCAGAAATTAAACCTACCTGAAAACATCCCCAGCAGTTTGAAAATTGCTCAGCAGTTCTATACTGTGCTTTGCATCGGACGTTTCTCGTTTTAGAATTTTATACTAATCTTATAAGAATGCTTTATTTTGCAACACATAAACAGTCTTGTAACATGGCATAAATGCTAAATATGTACTGATGTTCACGTCAGTAATTTTTTGTTAGAGCTGGAGGTAATAACACCCCTACTTAATGAACAGCGTTAGTTTTATTGATGAACACTGAGGCTATATGCTGGAAGGAAGAGGCAAGGCTTAAGGTTTTGGCCTACTGCTGCTATGAAAAGGAGTATCTGGACACCAATTAATGACTCCTTGATGGGATTAGTCAGTGTATTAATTGCACCTTTAGATAAAAGTGCTAAGCCTGTCATTTTAGACTAACTTTGAAAATATTGTCAATATGAAATAAATTCACTTTCATCTTAAATGCTAATTATATTTAATAGCAGGGACAAAAAATAGACAATGTATTTACATTTTCTGTGTGACTTTTATCTGTCCCTAAATGGGTGAGAAAAGTATCGTCACTGGACTTTTAATTTAATGATATGTGGAACCTAAAGAAAAGGCAAGCTTGTGACAGACATAATTCAAGCTTCCTTCTGCTGCTGTATAATAACCTCAGCATTAACTACGGAGTAAAGCCTTTAAAGGTGAACAGTAGTTCAGTGTCTGCGCACGATGAAATATTGCCATGTCCTCACAGAGACTTCACGTTCTGTGAATTTGTGTTCAGTGATTGTATTAGGTTGTTGTCTTTTATTTGTGGCTGTGCTGCAAGAGACTGAACATAAACCAGGATTTTTTCCCCTTCAGGGCAAAAGGCTAGTACTTATTATTTGGGGGGCAAGGGAGTGATGTTTTTCTTTTTGTATATACTATCGGCTAATAATACTACTGTGAAAGGCAGCCCCACCGCTCAAAGCCCCCCACCAGAGTGCCAAGGAAAACTGAGTTTGTCTTATTTTTAAATGAGTTCTAGATTGTGCATATGGAAAAGACCTATGATTAAAAAGCCATTTTCTATGGAGAAAGTTAAATGAAAAGTTTGACATAGTATAGTGAAATGCATGCAGCTACAAAAGAATCCCGAGGATGCATATACTGCAAAGTGTGTTCATTTATTTGTGCAATGTTGTAAGATGGAATTGTATGTGCCTGTATTTTATTTACCCATGATTGAAAGTTGTGACTTCTGTAATCACTAAGTAAGATACCTTGAGCAATGAACACATACGGTACCATTCAAATTGCTTGAAAGCATTTTTGTCCCTCCCCAAAAGATGCTTTATTTTTTTTTTTTTCTTCCTATTTCAGGTAAAACTGTTCAATGTGTGGAATCTTCCCCCCTCCCCTTTCTTAAAGAGCAATAATAGAAACGATAAGACTTTGGATTTCCATCCCTTATAAGAGGGAGAGGGCAACAGTTCAACCCAGGCTAAGGGGAATTCTTCAGAGCCTCTTTTACAAAAGGAATTAATTTTCTAAATATTTGATAGGGCCAAAAAACAGCCTTTCCTGTGTGCACAGGAAGGTCAGAGGGCATAAGGCGCTTCTTTAGTTCCCTGAGACAGCTGTGCACAGAGGAAAGTACACCGTGGGAAGTGCTACATGCTTCCCACCCCTGATATGTAAGCAGGAGAGGGCAGAGAACGGGTATAGTTTAGGCTCCACCCCCATTTTCCAGGTATAGTGCCAGGTATAAAGCCAGTGGAGGGTATGTCTTCCCTGCCACACTCCCTCCCTGTTCCCCCAGCAGGAAGGGACCAAGAAGAGAGATTGTGGCTCTGAATTACAGTTTCCTTCCCATCTTCTTAGGCAGGCTAACAACATGCTGCCCCTACACTGCACTTGTGGCTATGCCACAATTGACCCCTGAGGTGACACAGAAGAATAAGAGTAAGTCAGTCTCTTTCCATGATCCCTAATTCAGTGTGTGCACAAAAATGCTGAAACTCAGTTGGCAAAGGAAAGGAATTGACTACCCTCTTTTGAATGACTGGTGTTGATGTAGCTGAACTTTCCCTTTTTAGTTTCAGTCTAAGACTTGGAGCGACAGTACCAGTTTTGGATTTTAATCTTCTGATGAAGCCAATGGTACAGTGGGGAAAAATGTCAAGGCAAATGAAGACTTATGGAAGTGCGTTTCTAAGTGGAGAAATAACTTCTGTCACTAGGTTGTTTGTCTCTAAGTACAAGAAATCAGAAAGATGCAATATTTCTAAAATATTGTTGTCAGTCAGAAAATATCACAATCCACAATCACTAAGCATCTCTCATCACTCTGCACATGATAGCTGCAGTGCAAGGGTTTAAAAATCCAGTTTGCACCGGAAAAAGAAATTAATGGGATGATTTATGGGAAATCTATCATCTAGAATATTTGATAGCACTTAAATAGAGCAGAATTCTACAAGGTAAAATGTGTCTCTCTTGGAATGCTACATGACAAGGCTCTGGTCTGAGTGGAAGCACTTGGGAGGGCTTGCTCTTGGCAGTTCTTGCCATTCACAAATTCAGCCATCCTTTTTTGTGTTTGTTTTAATTCCTGCTTTTAGAACCCCAATGATCACCCCTGTCTTTGAGAGATTGAAGGATTGGAGGGGCTAGCTTTCTCTGCAGAAGCTGTCTTACTTCAGTCACTGACACTGCATATTTCTTCTCCACTTGAAGAACCAGAAAACAAATGTTGGTGTCCTAGGTGATGGGTCTTTGCTGCCAGATGAGTTCCATGGGGCTCTAATATTGTCAGACATGGCTGGGAAATGGATCAAATGTGACTTCCAGCTAAATGAACCAGTTCAGTGACATAAACAAAAAAGATGATGCTTTTAAGCAAATCCTCTCAGTATCAGAGATGAGGGAAATAAAGGGACTGCACCACACCTTCAGATATCAGTTGGTTTTGGTTGCCTTTTGTTCTTAACACAGACTATATTTCTTAACATACTCAAAGATGGAGATTGCAGCCCTACATGAGCACAACATCCTCACAGCTTTCTGTTTGGTTTAATCCACTACAGTAGATTATTTTGCAGTGTTTCCTCAATCTTTTCTATATTGTACACTACTATTTAAAATTGAAATCCTCTTGTGAACCATCTTCCCTCCCCACCCTGTATCCATAATCACCCTGCAGCATTCTGTTTCATGCTGTCTAGGCAGAAGATTTTCAAAGGCACCAATGGAGTTAGGCGCTCAGTTTATCACGGTTATTGGAACACCTTCCAAACTTAAAGATGAACAGAAAGAGAAAAGAATACATGCATGGAATGTGGTTGAGTTAACTGTTGGAATTTAAACTTTTTGTAGTCTTTGCCAATTTCTTTCAGCTGTAAAACATTAAAATTTGCATTGAGATGTAGAGTATATGGTAAAGGGCTTCAAAGAAGTTGTGTTTTCACTAAAAGAATTTGAGGAAAGGCTAGGCTGTAGCTCAGGTGCTAAAGGTATCATTTGTGGCCTTGGTTTCTGAAATTGGGTGTCTGGTGACGAATTGCCACAGGCCATTGCAGCATTCTTACTGGGAAGAGAAGTGAGTATATTGTAGTGGCGTTGCACCCGCTTATGCTGAAGTCAATAGAATAGCACCTATTTACCCCACAGTATAACTTGTTTCAGTATAGTTATTCTCTGCAGCTTTCCTGAGCTTAGGTTTCTTTAGTAAAATACTGTAATAGGTTGTAGTAAGGGTGTTTTCTGTTGACTGTCTCATTCTTTCCTGTCTTCTGGAAGAAAGTGGTAGAATTTGATTTTCTATCCATATTATGAGCCATCAACAACAGTGCTGAAGTGGTGGAAAGGCACAAGAGGAAAAATATGCACGTTTTGCACCAGCCTGGATGTTGAAAGTAGAAATATGATTTGATGTGTAGAATAATCAAATCTAGCACTTGATATATTGATTACATGGCATCACGTGACAGGCCTTCAGGTAGCAATCTAGCAACACAGACTTCCATTTGGAGACAATGATGTATAAACTACAGCAAAACAACAAACAATTTAACTTTGAGTTAACAGACGAAAAAAACCAGCTTGTTTATTGGGACCCATAGGAGGAAAGGTTTAATTAGCTATGTGGAAGCAAATCAGCACTCTATCTGCTGGAATATTTCAGATGATAGAATGAAGACCTGCTGAGGGGTGGTGATGAGATAGAGTGCTGAACAGCCCACACAATCCAGACGCTGTAGTTATTTGCTAAAATTAAATATTTAGAGAACGCTCAGCCAATAATGCTTCTATGTTTTAAGTGTATTGCTGTTTCGGGAGAGCAAATGAAAGCCTTGTGGTTACTGGCACTTTCCCTTGTACCCAAATCTCAGACACCATGTGACTTGTTGCTCTGTTGAGAGCAGATTGGAAAGCTTAGCAGCAGTGCACCAGATCTTCAGAGGTGGTGTCACTCCTACTTGTATCTTGATAGTTAAACATATTGGTTCTGGCTTAGGTACTACTTCCTGAAAACATTTGCTCTGGTTTGGACATGCACGGTGCATGGTGCTTATTTGCTGAGATTCCCAGGTTTTTGAATATGTTTGTTATGACAGTGTTAGAGAGCATACCTGAAGTTCTCTGAAGCGCTGACACAGCCCACTTATTTTATTTAATTTAGGGCTGATGCCAAAATGATCGATTGTGGTTTGTAAATATCACTGTTTCATTTGTTTACCTGTACAAACTCTGGTCTTATGCAGTCTGATTTACATTATGTTCTCTATCATAGCAAAGAGCAATCCATTATTGCCCATGAATCCAGGAATCTAACCTTGAAATGGAAAAGCCCTATCTGTATTGAGGCCCTGAATCTGAAGGAAAAGATTCAGTTTCCTTACCAAGCACAGATGACAGTGCCTTGACAACTTGCGCCACCTGAAAATCCAGCAGCTGGAGATCCAATGGATCCTGTAGGTTATAAACCCTAGAATCAAACCCTGGAAACATCCCAAACTCTGAAACTGGGGTCACAAACCTGCATTTGTGCTTTAATTTTTGAGAGGTTTTAGGAAACTAACATTGTCTAACTCAGCAAAAATATTGATAAACTAGACTGATGAATGAGAAAAGGCTCATTCTTTAAATTGTTCCTTTGACGCTTGCTCTGGAATAGATACCAGTAATATCAGTCTGCCAGCATAACAGGGCAATGTTTCCCTGGGTTGAGCAGTTCCTAAAAGGGGGTTTCCAATGTATTGCTTTAGATACGAACTTGGGCCTGTATTCTGCAAGCTTTTACTCATGTGAATAATCCCATTGCCTTCAATAGGACAGTGAGGATTACTCAGGTAAGTAAAGGCTTGTTGGGTCACACTCACACTTAGTCCTAGTCTTCTTTTCAACTTTTGTGCAAAACATGTTTCCAGGATTAATGCAAGGAATTTGTCCTCTTCTCTTATTTTAGTTTCTCTCTCTTCAATTCAAGTGTGATCCAAAGGCAGTACAATGATTTTATTAAAAGCCCATGTATCTTTTTAGGACCTCCCTTGAAATCTTCAGCTGTCAGTTTCTGCATCAGTAGTTATGGCCTTTGGGAATGGAAATTAATTTCCTTATATTATCATGCAAAAATTTAGAAGAGAGCAGAGGAGAGCCTCTTTTTCCCCCATCCCCTAAGCGAATCATAGCTCCAACTATGGAGAACATAAAGCCAACAGCTTTGTAGGAATAAGAAATAATACCATCAAGACTGTTAGCAGAAGTCATTTCTCAATACCGTGCTTGGAAAACCTGACTTTCAGGCTTTCTGTATTTACTGTGTGTTGACTGAGTCTGCTTCTTGTAGATGAATAAGATGTAAAAAGATATCTCTGCTTTACCATTTCCATAGTTATGTGATATGATCAGAAAAGAGGATTCTCCTGCCTGTGTTTTGGGTTGAAAACCTTAGTGGAAAAACTTTTTATGGCAAAGCCCAGAAAGTTGTCTGTCCTTTCTTTTCTGGTGTTTTTCTGCGAGAGGTGATTTTCCTCAAAAGTGGTCATTCCCTCTCTGACAAGTCTTCACCAGTTTGCTCTGTCTTGGGCTACTGTCTACCTGTGTGTGATGTTAATGTCACATCTCTTGATGTTTGTCTTGAGAATGTCTTTAAAGTGTTTCTTTTGGCTTTCCTGTTTCCTTTCCCCTTTGAGTTGAGTGTACAGCAGTTGTTTTTGTAGGTGTGCATCAGGCATATGCACACAGTGCCTGTTCCACCTCAGTGCTGCTAGATAATCAGGACCTCAACACTGAAGACGTTGACCTCTGTGAGCACACTGATGTTAGTGTGGCGATCTTCCCACTTTATGTTGAGGATCTTTCGGCGAAAGTGCTGATGCTGGAGTTCCAGGGTTTTCGGGTGTTTCCAGGTCTCGCAGCTGTAGAGGAGAGTTGGAATTACCAGTACTTTGTATACTAAGAGTCTAGTGGGTGTTCTGATGTCATGGTTGTTGAACACCCAGCGAGACAGTCTGCTAAAGGAAAGGCTTGCACAGCGGATTATGTGCTGAATCTCGACGTCTGTTTGCCTTCTGTGAAAGATGGCTGCCAAGATAGGCAAAGCGTTCTACGTTTTCCAGTTCCTCCCTGTCAGTATAGATCGTCCTTTTTGGGTCTGATGATTGACCAGGAGCAGGCTGGTGGAGAACTTTTGTTTCACTGATGTTCAGGGTTAGCCTTAGGCTTTTATTCATGGATTCTATTGCAAGCAAAACATGTCAGCAGAGAAATCCTATCAGACTCAGAATCTAGGTATATTCACATTCCTCTTAGTATTATACTGAATAGGCCTTATTGTTTTGCAAATACAGTAAACTTTGGCACACACTCTTCACCCTGACAGTATTTTTAAGGAGTATTATCAAGGCTAGTAAGCCTAACATTTATCCAAATAGCTTTAGTTAGGTTTATGTATCACCAGCCCTTAATTCTGCTTGCTGGCTCCATTCTCCAAGACTCAGATTGTTGTAATTGTCACAATCCCTCTGACTCACAAGAATGAAGCAGGATGGGAGGCAGTGTCGTGGGACAGCCAGGTATACCTGAATGCTGGGTTTGGTAGATCATCCATTGGATGAACTGGGATTTCATCTGTGCTTCAGCCATTGATTTCATCTTGTTGAAGTAGCCTCTCTCTTGTTCTGGAGGAGCTGGAGCTTACTGGAATAGAATCATAGAATCATAGAATATTAGAGTTGGAAGGGACCTCAGGAGGTCATCTAGTCCAACCCCCTGCTCAAAGCAGGACTAACCTCAGCTATATCATCCCAACCAGGGCTTTGTCAAGCCTCAGCTTAAAAACCTCTAAGGATGGAGATTCCACCACCTCCCTAGGTAACCTATTCCAGTGCTTCACCACCCTCCTAATAAAAAACTTTTTCCTAATGTCCAACCTAGACCTCCCGCCCTGCAACTTGAGACCGTTGCTCCTTGTTCTGTCATCTGCCACCACCGAGAACAGCCTAGCCCCATCCTCCCTGGAACCCCCTTTCAGGTAGTTAAAGGCCGCTTTCAAATCCCCCCTCACTCTTCTCTTTTGCAGACTAAACAAGCCCAGTTCCCTCAGCCTCTCCTCATAAGTCCTGTGCTCCAGCCCCCTAATCATTTTTGTTGCCCTCCGCTGCACTCTCTCCAACTTGTCCACATCCTTTTTGTAGTGGGGGGCCCAAAACTGGACACAATATTCTAAATGCGGCCTCACCAATGCCGAATAGAGGGGAATAATCACTTCCCGTGACCTGCTGGCAATGCCCCTCCTAATGCAGCCCAATATGCCATTAGCCTTCTTGACAACGAGGGCACACTGCTGACTCATATCCAGCTTTTTATCCACCGTTACCCCCAGGTCCCTTTCTGCAGAGCTGCTGCCCAGTTCGTTGGTCCCCAGTCTATAGCTGTGCATGGGATTCTTCCTTCCTAAGTGCAGGACTCTGCACTTATCTTTGTTGAACCTCATTAGATTTCTTTTGGCCCAATCCTCCAGTTTGTTTAGGTCACTCTGTATCCTATCCCTACCTTGTCTGATCTCATTTTGGCTCTCGATCAGGAAGAGTTTATTGCTGGGATTGTATATGCCTGTTGATTGTGGCAGCGTCCCTTTTAAAAACCTGAGACCTAATATTTATATTTGTATGGTAAAGAATTGAACTGCTCTTAAAACCTTTCACAGATGATTGAAATAATTACCTGCTGGAATAGTAAATAGTCAGTTTTAGAGACACAACCTTCTAGAAGAAGGATTTGGGGTGACCTTACACTCTTGTCCCAGAAAACCAGAGTCACCATTAGCCTGGCAATATTTACAATGCTCTCTCAGTTACTCAAGCTCCCTAGGCAGTAAAAAGTAGTTTTCCACTAAATGATATCTGACATTTGCCAACATTTTATGTGACAATTTAGAAGAAACTGGTTGTATTAAACAGCCTTATTAATATTGCAGTAACAAGAGAACATCCTGGTCATTTAGAACAAAGAGGCTTTAATTTATGAGCTCAGTAGAAAGACTATGAAGTGTCTATTGACCAGAACACCTTTACCACAGTTCATATTATGTTTACTATCTTGGTATGTTTGTGTCTCATAAACACAATAAGGCCATGTTTCTTTGGCTTTCATTATCCAAATACCAGAGCTTATATAAAAAAAAAACAAGTGGATCTTAAAAACAGAAAATGGACATGTATAAATTTAATTCCTGCCAACTTGGATTTGGTACATTTTGAAAGTATCCCTGCTTCAGTTTAGCTGCCAGATCTATTGTGTCTGTTGCAGTTTATGCCACCAGTTTATTTCATTATTTGTGGCATTTCATGCATGCATTGTGGCAAACCCAGTAATGGTAATGGCTTATAAAAAGCAAATGGAGATGGATCCATCCCTTAGCAAAAATGGTCAATTGCTAGAACAGTTACACCAAAGTGATGTCAGACCTGAAAAAAATACATTTAACTTAAAGAATTCCCTGTAGTAGAAATCTTGGGAAATGCTGAAGACCTCATTCACAAAATTATTTCGCTGAATTCCACTTGATTTTTATGTATTTTAGTTACCTCACTGGGGTGTTGTGAAGCTAAATTAATTAATGTTTGCAAAGCATGCTGAGATCCTCAGATGGAAGGTGCTACGAAAGTGGAGAGTATTATTATTATTACTTTGTTAGGAATAAAGGCAGAAGGATCCTTTGCCATATGTGTGTGTAATGTGAGTGGATATTTAAATAAAAGTTTAAGTTTAAAGGGGAAGATTGGATTTAGATAGTTTTTTCCCTGAGTATAACACACCTATATTAAAATTGATGTTAATAGCTAATAAAATGTTCTGTATGTTCTGACTGTGTATTTTTTTTTTTTTTTTATTTATAAAAGAATCCATTGCTGTGTCAAGTCACAAAACAAGCGGGCAAACCTTGAGGAAAAAACAATTTTGTGGCCCATTGTTGGCTATCAAATCATGATGAATTTACCAGGGGCACTATTATGTTAAAAACATTGAATAATAATATAGAGAGCCCCTTAAAAAGCAATGTACATCTATAATTAATAGAGCTGGTTGAAAATTGGAATATGCCTCCTGTGGGAAGTTCTGAGATTTTGCAATTTGATTTTTTCTTGAATCAAGATAAAAATTCTAAATTCTAAATCTTAGAATTTTTTTGTGAAATAAAATATTTTAAAATACTTATTTTTGACCTTATCAAACTGTTTGGTTCCAATAAAGTCAACACATTTTATTTTGCCTTTATCAATTTGACTTTTATGTTATAATTAACATAATATAAGAGTTGAAACGATAAAGGGCAGCATGTTTGGGAAGCTTGTGTTGCAACTAGCTGAGCATTATTTGTAATGAGGATACATTGAGGACGTCAGCCTGAAGGGCTATCAATCTGGAACCTTTCAGCAGCATGGATGCATTTATTAAATGAGGTGCCATCCTATCTATTTTTACTCATTTGTATTAATGGATAAACTTTTCCCATACCAACGAAGATGAGGTTTTTTCACCATTTTCCTTATTAATCACTTACTTAATCAGCTTCTGAAAAAGGATCTGAAAAATTGCTCAGGAGCAAACACTGATGAAACAGCGAGTTCTCTGCTTTGGGCTAAGATACTGAGATTTAAAACCAATTAGCTGCATATGAGTAAATATTTTTCAACTAACATTCCATTTTCCAGTATTTTTATCATGTAGTGTTAGTGCAGGTGTATGGCAGAAAAAATGGCCCAATCAGTTGAGAGATCCTTGAACTGGGGCTGTATTACATGAAACATAGTATGCAGTATAGCTGTAGCTGTGTTGGTCCCAGGATATTAGAGAGTCGGGGTGGGTGAGGTCATACCTTTTATTGGGCCAGCTTCTGCTGGTGAGAGAAATATGTGTTAACTACTTATGCTAAACAATCTGTTCCAGTTTGTGTATTTAGCTGTGACACTCTGAGTGCCTTTCCCAGACCTGAAGAGTTCTGTGTAAGCTTGAAAGTTTGTTTTTCTCACCAACATAAATTGATCCAATAAAAATTATTACCTCACCCACCTTGTTTCTACACAGTGACGTCCTTGAGGATTGTGTCAAAGGATGGGAGGAAGACTCAGACATCTCAAATGTCATACATGCCCATAATTACTCTTCCTGTCCTCCTCTCTCCTTCCCCCAGGCCACAAACAAGAAACCTAAGGAGACTTACAGGCAGCTTTTAAATGCCACAGAGTCATAAAAGAGAGGAAATCCAAAGTTATAACTTAAACTTCATCCTTAAAGTACTCTGTGCTAGTTCAGTATTAAGCAAATAGTGTCGTACACAGCTGATGTCCAAGCTCTGCAAAATGGGATCGGAATTAATGATCACATATTCTTTGTTCATGAGAAACACCACTCTCCTCCATTCAGGGCTTCCCGCTTTTTATTTCTGTAATGTATGAAAAAATAATGTGGGCTGTTCTTCTGACCTCAGTACTGATGGATTGCTATGGGAATGGGTGGGTTCTATCCGGGTCAGATCTGGGCTCATCCTGATCTCTTGCATTAAGGAGTTCCAGAACTAAAGGCCTTCTGCTGCAACCACCCTGTACCATCGCTCACAAAACTTTCATCCTAGGCTCTGATAACCACAGCATCCATGTCAAGTGGCAGCTATCTTAGTGGGAATGGATGGAGAGGTCATCCAGTGGGGCTCTGCTCTTGGGCACGGGTTCATGATAGTAGATCTGATTGCAGGAGTGGGGCATTTTTGAACCTAGAGACGTCAACATTTATTTGTGTAAAGGACCATGCACATCTATGGTGCTATTGAGTAATAATAAATAAAAGTGCCATTTATAAAGTTTCTGCATGGTTATTGTTGCTGCACTATTCCTTTATAGTACCATTTGTGTATCATAAACAAGCAAAACAAAATCTTCTAAAAGATTTTTGCTGTGTGTGTAAATCTCCATCAGAACATGGAGATTGTTCCATTCACCAATTTGTAGTTTATCCCTGCATTTCCCACCTGCAGAACACACACCATTTGAGATGCTTAGTCCTCTTTGCTAAGAGATGACAGATTAATTTTTGTTTATATTTGTATTAATGAAGAAATTATTGGAATATGTTGTAAGGCTGAATTGTCACTTAATGGACACAAGTTTTTTTTTCCCCCAGAATATATAATATGAAATGTGTGTTGCACAACAATGGTTTGCTTTTGAAACTATCACTGATGCATTTTCATATTCATTTAAGATAAGGGGAAAGGTCTGACTGAAGCCCACCAAAAATCTCAAAACTATGATGGCTCCTGCCTTTTAGTCTTTGTACCTAGCTACAAAATGTCCAACAGAAATTTAGCAATCTACTTCCTTTCTAATTGTGCTCTTAATGGAACAGAGTAACTGGTTGGCTTCATTAGACAGTACTTTGCAGCCATCTTGGATTCCTTCCTCTTCTTATATATTCACCTTTCTTTCCTTTCTACTGGGGTGAAATCTTTGCCTCATTGAACTCAATGGAAAAACTCCCATTAACTTCAATGGAGCCAGGATTTCACCCCATATTTTTATATCACATGTATGTCTGTTATGGCACTTCGGTACCAGGCAATAAAATAGGTATTGATAACACAATGTGGGCACATCTGATAGAAAGACAGTGATGTCAGCAATCAGAGATTTAGAAAAGTGTGTGAAGGTTTCTCAGTCCTGAAGGGTCTGTCTTTGGGATAAGTTCTCTACCTCAGAGTGGGGACTGAGAGTACTTGTATCCAGAGCATAAAGAAAGCTTGAAATGAGAAAAATCAGCATTGTGAAATTCAGTATACCTGCTATCAGACAGTCTACACGCTATGCAGTGTCCAACTTCAACACTTCCTGGGATTTCTTTTTATTAACACAGAAATTAACAATAAAATAACATAAAGTTTAACTGAAACCTTCTCACCAGATGTGGCTCCTTCAGGCTTCCTCCATCCGGACTGTTCAGCCCACTCTATAGATCTCTTCTGTTGTGAGCTATACCCATTAAATCTGGAGGAAGTAATGAGGAAAGCTGATCAAAAGGCTTTCTGACAAAACAAAACAAATCTTCACATGATTTGAATATTTTCACCAAAAAATTGTATTGATTGAAATTTTCTGATTTTTGGACAAAAATTCCAAATTAAAAGTTTCAATCTAATTAAATCATAACAAAACAAAAAAAAATTCAATTTGAATTGAATTAAATCTAAATTAAAAATATTTAGTTTTCTACTTTCTCTCCCATTTTTTATTTGAAAGGGAGAAAAAAGTATAGAAAGGAGAAAATTTTGTTTTTGAATTTGTTCCATTTTATTTGAATTAAAATATTTTGTTTCAGAGCGATTAAAATGAACATTTTAATTACAAATTGTTTTGATAAAAGTTTTGAACAGACTTATAGACTTTAAGCTCAGAAGAGACCATTATGATGATCTAGTCTGACCTCCTACACAAGGCCAAGAACCTCACCCCCCACTCCTGTAATAGACCCCCTAATCTATGACTGAGGTGCTGAAGTCCTCAAATAATGGTTTAAAGACTTCAAGGTAAGACCTGTGCCCCATGCAGAGGAAGGGTCTCTGCCAATCTGCCCTTGGGGAAAATTCCTTCCCTACCCCAAATATGGCTATCAGCTAAACCCTGAGCATGTGGGCAAAACTCACCAGCCAGCACCTGGAAAGAATTCTCTGAACACTTATTTTTTGTGAATATTTTTTTGTTTCATTTGAAATTTTCTGGGACAAAATGTTCCCTTTTTCAGCCAGCTCCCGTAATGAGCAAACAGTCTATGAGAGCCAGCAGACCCCATTTATATTTTTCTTAGTAACCTGCAAAGTGAATGTGGTGTTGCAGACACACACTACTAGCATGTTCCGTCCAGAGATTATAATTATTTATAAAAAGACTGAATTTGTGGGCTGAGAACACCTGTGTGCTAGATTTAAGCCCCCTACAAGGTCAAGCTACTACATTGTGAGCATCTGAAAAATGTTTTATTCACATGAAAAACTAACAGCCATGTATTATTGGTGTTGCTCTGGGCAGCACAGCTATAGTAATTATAGATAATTTTGGTTTCACATAACACATGCTTTCAGAATTTGCATATTGTCAGGGTCAGTTTCCAGTGCCTCTCCACTTGAAGGGATACAATTCAATTACTTTATTCACTGCTGTCCTTTTGTATCTCTGGTTGATAAATGTATTCAGTGTGCATGACCTTAGTATTGGAAAAAAAAGAAAACAGGGTTTTCTACTGTCCTGCAATTTGATTAATGACCCGCTCCAGAGGGGAACCATCTTTTCTTTTTTATTAACTGTACATTAGGGAGAATAACATTTGATATTAAATATACAATTAATAACTCATATTCAACAGCAATGACCAATCAATAATACATAATTCCCAATAAATATAGGCAACCTATTTCTTTAAATATGTGATTAAAATATATCTGGACTCTTGTATTTTATGTAGTTAGAATAATTCCTGTCTCTCTATTTTCTGCCTTCTGGACCTGTAGTTTTCAGCTATGTCTAATGGGTCCGCAAAAACTTTTCATTACCATAGAACAGTGGTTTTCAGCCTGTGTGGTCCGTGGACCCCTGAGGGTCCGCAGATTGTCTAAGATTTCCAAAGGGGTCTGCACCTCCATTTGAAATTTTTTGGGGGTCCGCAAATGAAAAAAGGTTGAAAATCACTGATCTAGACAGACATTTTCATGAAAATTTAGGATTTCACATGACTGTAGGTACTTGGAAATAAACCTATATTCTGTATTTACACAACAGAATTGCAGATATTTGCTTAACTTTTTATTTTTCCCGCACTCCCTGGTTCCCACTCTTAAAATATACTAATCTCCCCCTCCCCAACAGATCCCCAAACCTAGGAAGCTCTGCTTTGTGTATCAAATTTCAGCCCACAGCCCATTTCCTAATAGGAGAAATGGTTAGCGTTGTAGCTAGAACAAGAGGCAGGCTAGCTTGGCTGCTGGTGCGGTATTCCAGGTCAATCCTGCAAAAAAGTAAAGGGATGGAAACAAAAAGAGCTTTTGCATTAACCTTACTTGGCAGCGATCCCTCTGAACGATATCAGCCAGGCCCTACCTGGCATGCTAGGCCTGAACTCAGCATCACCAATACAGTCTGGGGATCTGCATCTCATGAGCCCAACACACGGTATCTGCCCTGTCCCGTCACCCCCGCCCTCATGTTGACTGGGCTCAGAGCAGCAGCTGCAGTTTCTCCTGCTGGCCTCTGGGGAGCACTGGTTCAGGTAGCTGCTCTGCATCCCCCATCTCTGCTTTCCTTGTGGCACCCAGGCACCATGAAGCCCTTAGGAGGGAAGGGAGCTGTGGCTAATAAGGAAGTTAAGGAGAGGAGAGGGACTGCCCCAGTCTCCCAGGGCCCTCACAGGTCTTGGACTCCCACTCTCTCCCCTCCAATTCCCAGTGCCCCTCTTCACCTCAGGCTTCCAGGGCCCCCCATAGGCCTTAGGTTCCTACTGCCTGTCCATCTCTTCCCCATTTTCCCCCTTTACGCTCTGAGACGCCACAGGTCTGGGACTCCCATCAACCATGCCCCGCCCTGACTTCTCCTCCCCAAGTTCTCAGAACCTATCACACCTTCTTACATAGAGGAAACTTAGTTTTAATCATGCCAATATTTGCTTAAACATTCTCAGCTGACTATGTATAGGTAAATATATCCCTTTTAAGACCCAAATGATGTAAATAGAATAAAATAGAAATAGAAAAAAATAGAATAAAATTCCCATGTAAAATAATTAGACTCCCAAGATTTCAAGATTTGACAGACCTTGTATCACAGTTGCTTATATAGTCAGCTAATTACATGCTCAGCTATGTTTTAGTCTGTGGGTTAGAATCATCAGAGATAACAAGGAGATATTTTTGGTTTATCAGACTAGTGGAAAAATTTCATTTCTACATATTAAAATGCTCAAGCAGAGAAGTAGTACCTAATTTTAATAACTATTATGCTTTATATTGATAAGCTGGCACAAATGTAGTATACCTGTAGTTAAAAGCAAAAAGTAATTTTTGAAATATTGGTTTTCTGTAAATATAATTGAGTAATTATCAAAACCATGTATTGTTTTAAAATACTGAAAATCACTTATTTAACACTGAAAAATGACAAATATCTTCGTAGGGTCAGGTTGATTAAAAGAATACTATGTAAGCAGGAAAACTGCAAGAGGAGCTAGAGCTCACATTATTTGTAGATTATTTTGGTTTGTATTCTTTTCACTATTTTATAATATTAAAAATACTATTTGATTGTTTCCAATTTAGACTTATTTTATTGAAATGAAGATTGCTCTGGAGCTGCAAACTTGGAGCTAATCAAATAAAGTAAATTGGTGTTTCCATTCTAGTACTACTTATTATTGCTATGGTTCCAGGTGAAGAAGGAAAAAAAAGCAATTGCTTTTCATATCTGACAAAATTCAGCACAGGTTTAATTTATTTCCCTTATAAACCTCCTGTAAACATAAAATAGAAAGTCGAGTAAGAAACTATGATCACAGAAGAATCTAAACTCGTGCATGCAACTTTCTTCCTCCTAAAATCTTTCATACCCTGTAAAAGTTGGAGTGAAATTCCTGAATGTAAGTATACAGGCAAAACCTCTAAATGAGGCTAGATTTTATAATATATCAATTGTGCATTCTTAGGATTTCTATCAGATCTTGATCTCCTTAGCCTTGCTGTAGCCATCAATTTATTATTCCTGGCTCTGTTTGTATGAGACAGAGATAAGCACAGGAGACACACCTTCTCTATTTTTTCTTATAGGAAGAGAGAGACGTATATGAACAATTTATATCAGGTTAAAATTGTTCCTCATTTTTATGAAGATATCCAAGAAGCAGCTGTTTTCTATAGGCATTAAACCAACTTGAAACACTGCTATCAAAATCAGAGACTTTCCCAAGATTTATAAGAGGCATTTTATTAAATAGAGAAAACAGGAAAAGAAGGCTGTAACTTACTAGTCTTTTAGCTGATGCATGTTAACTATGTGTTGTCCAGTGACATCTTACTCTGTTCCATGCTGTGTAACAGAAATAAAGTTGTTTTTGTGTGTGTCTTTTAAAGAGTTTTATTTATTTCAGACTTGGAAAATCATCATGAAATTGTACTAGCCCAGGTACACAGTCTGTTCACCCACTCATGCTATAATGATAATGGTAATGAGAAAATGAATGATATTCTACTCACCCATCAAAAAATTACTCAGCCCAATCAAGTGGGTGTGTAGAACTTTTTGTGACTGATTTCTATATTTAGTGTTCTTCTTCGAGTGCTTGCTCATGTCCATTCCACTATAGGTGTGTGCACGCCTCCGTGCACGGCTACTGGAACTTTTTTCCCCTTAGCAGATCCCGTAGGGCTGGCTCCGGCGCCCCCTGGAGTCCCGCGCACATGCCACGGTATATGAGGCGCTGCTGGCCCTACGCCCCCTCAGTTCCTTCTTTCCGCCCATAATTCCCCTGTTTTCAACTTTAAGCAAGGATTTTTTGTGTTAATTACTTAGTTTGCTTAATAACGGTTGTTAGTGGTAGTTAGAGACTTTGAGATAGTCTAGGTGAGACTTTACTGGGAGTGGTCGCATGCTCCGGTCGCATGGCTTCCTGAAGCGCAGGGGGAAGTCTTCGTAAGGAGAAGAATGAATCTGCAAGGCTTTGAGACCAAAATCCACCTGAAAGCCTCGCTCATGGAGCCCCCGACCGGCTCCGAACAAACCTGCTCTGCTGCGGTACTCTGTGTGCCATCGGTGTAGAGGGCACTATCGGCACCGGCACCCCAAAGAGATGGGTTCAGCGCTGACAACGCAGATACTCCCCTACGCTGGCTAAGCAGGCAGTGTGGAGCACCGATCCATATCTAGGTTGGATCATGGAGACTTGCTACTTGAGCCAGTGTCTCCAGTCAGGGAACTTCCCCCGACTCTTGGGGGTGGGGAGCCCTTGGCACCTACCAGCACCGTCAACTTCAGAGGCCGTCGGGCAGCAAGAGCCTTGTTGGCCTTGCATACACCACCGCCCCCATACTTCCACGAGAGAGAAGGGGCTGGCGTTATGGAGGAAGCCCGCGTTGGGACCCCCTGAATGGCTCAGGAGATCCCCAGCACGGGGAGGAAGATCTCCTGCAGACTGGCTTCCTAGGGTAGAGCAGGAACACTCCCCTAGAAGTTACTCCAGGTAGCGATCGCTGGACCAACCTGCATCGAGGCGGAGAGCAAAGTCGCCAGCCCCACACTGGTCTCGACCCCCTGGCACCGGGTAAGGTCCATCTCACTGTTCCCGCTCTTCACCAGCGAAGAGTTCGCCTGCAATGATGCGGTGCTGATCCCGGTCACCAGAGACAGTCTCGGCACTGAGGAGTTCGCCCCCCACACCGAGGCAACACTGAACCCGGATGCCGGAGACAGCCTCGGCACCGAGGAGTTTGCCCTGCACTGAGGCTGCGTCCAACTCGGTTGCGGGAGACAGCCTCGGCACCGAGGAGTTCGCCCCCACACTGAGGCTGCGCAGAACCTGGCGTCGGAGTTTGACTCAACACCGAGATGCATGCAGAGCGCAAAGTCCTTGGTACCGGGATGACACTCTGGTCACCCTAGCTCATGGGAGCATTGTCCGTACACCTGCTCCAGCCGTGGTACCTGCGTCGAACCTGGTAGTCGAGATCATCGATGTTGAGGGGACGCTCGCCGGAGTGGCGGAGCACCTGTGGATCAGGGCACCGCCTCCCCCTCCCCCCGGGGCTCAGTTCTGCGCAGTGAGAGCCTTTGGGGTAGCGCCTTTGTGATCCTTTGATGGTGCCTCGGTGTCCCTTGGGGAGGTAGTCGCTGGGGGAGCCACCACCAGTGAAAGGTGCCAGAGCCTGAGGCGCAGGTAGCCCCGGATGGCCTCAGAGGCAATGGTCATGGTGGCCTATGTAGTTTCTCGGAGGGGGACGGAATGGGATGGGACGGGACTGGACCAGACCGGACCGGATCATGGTCCGTCAACCCCTTGGGGATGCAGTCAGTGCCCTGGGTTCAGGAAAAAGGGCCACCATTTGCCGTTGGACGGCGACTCGGCCCCACGGGCAGGGACCCCTGTGGGGACCGCCTGTTGAGCGGAAGAGGTGCTGCAGTCCTCCAATTCTGCCCCCTCTTCTTCCCGCCGGATGAAGCATGCTCCTGGGCCCTGGTTGATTCTAGGGCACACTGGGGACTGCTCAAGAGTTGGCCACCCCCTTGGGGCTGGAAGCGAAGGAGCGAAAGGGGCATCAGACAGTCCCTTTAACGTGCTAGCAGTGGGCCCCCACAGTGGGGGTAGCCCTCCCAGTCTACAAAGGGGTGCTCAAGATAGTGAGGGCTTCATGGCAACACCCTCCTCTGTAGCCGATACCTAAATGAGCCAAGAAAGGTATTACGCCCCAGTCAAGGGGTTTGAATTACTTGTTCACCACCCTGCCCCAGTCCCTGGTGGTGGTTGCTGCCAACCACAGGGATGGGCAGGGCAGCTGGGCTCTACTCCACAGAGCAAGGGTGATTGTAAGCCAGACTTGTTTGGAGAAAAAATTTATTCAACAGCACTACCAGCAAGTAGAAGGTGAGCCCTTGGAGGACTCAGTGAGCCGCTTTGCTGAGGCTCTGCCCGGCAGCAGGCGCTGAACTTGTATACCATTGCAGAAGAGGGTACCACAGGAGTTAGAGCAGCACTCCAGGCATCCTCAGTTGCTGCTGATTCGGTGGGCAGAACCATACCCCCCACTATCGGCATGCTCAGATGTTAATGACTGCAATCCCGAAAGGTATCAGCACCCCTTCTGGGCCCTCCCTTGGATGAGTCAGCGTAGTCTTTTTGGTTCAGATGGATGCGAAGCTGCGTGGTCTAAAGACCATCCTCTGGTCCCTCGGCCGTTACATGCCACAGATCTTTACGTATCAGGCAGGTCCCCAGGGACAGCAGCAGCAGAGCTCTCAGCCACGGCTGTCTCACGACCTACGGGCAATGGGACAGAGTCAGGGGGTCTAGGAGACACCATCCACCCTGAGTGGCTCCTTAAGCCTTCAGTAAGGGTCATCTCAGCAATAAGGCAGTCTGAAAAGGCCCTTTCTGATGGTGCATGCAAGGTAGCGCCCTAGCCTCTACCCTCCTTCCGGTTTGCGTGGGCCAGAATGCCTTCGGACCACTGGGTCCTGATATGGTTTGGTAGGCTAGGCCCCCCGGTCGTCTCCACTTCCCCCCCACCCCCAACCCCCATGACACCTCCCCCTTCCTCCGTCTCAGTGACAATTTCACATCCAAGAGGTTGAGGCCGTCTCAGCCCGGAGCAGTGGGAAAGGTCCCACAGGGCATGGCGGAAGAGGTCTTACTCGAGGTACTTCCTCGTCTCCTAGGAAAAAGGGGATTTAAGGATGGTATCAGACCTATGTCGTCTCACAAATACTGCAAGGGACACAAGTCACGCATGGTCTCCCCAGATCCAGTCTTGGATACCGGGGCCTGGTATGCTACCCTGGATGTCAGGGACGCATATCTTCTATGCTTCCTTCACTTCGTAGTGGTTGGCTCCTTTTAATGCTTTACGGCTTTACACTGTGGCCTGTTCTCGGCCCCGAGGGTGTTTACCAAAGGCCTGGCAGTGGTAGCTGTGCTTGAGGCAAAAGGGGGTGCAGAACTTGAACAAGGCAGGTCCAGGTCCCGAGCAGTGTGAGTCAGTCAGGTGCCACTTGCGGCTGGTGGGTCCTGCTGGTAAACAAACAAAGTTCACGTTAACTCAGGTACAGCCTATGGAATGCATTGGCACGACTGGTTGCTTCTCGGACCAGGCCTTCGTGCTGTGAGACAGCGTCCCTCAGGATGGCCCACCTACACAAATGCCCAAAGACAACAGCTAAACATGGCCAACAGCTGGTAGGTCACAGGGTGGCCTGCATCTATGTGGTGAGACTAGTGAGCCTGATGCTTAGGCCGCTTTAGTCACGGCAAGCCTCGGTGTACAGTCTGTGCAGGTAACTTCTACACCGGGAGGCTACGGTCCCCTTCCCTCCCCTCGCGCCCCTCCCCCCCCACTCTGCCCCTGAAAAAAACCCAAAAAAACACACAGCAGCAAGCCCTAGCCTCCCTAGACTGGTGGATGACTCCTCAGGAAGTGTGAAGGGGTGTTCAGTTTGTGGAGCTGGCTCCCTCAGTTATCCTGATGTCGGACGCTTCAGGCAGAGGGTGAAGTGCCGTATCGGCGCTGACCTCGGCTCACAAGGTGTCTGGCCAAGAAAGGAGAGGCATCGGCGCACCAATGTAATGATCCGCGAAACGCCCGCAGTGCTTGTGGAATGTTCCCCTGCTTATCGAGGTCAGGGTAATACAGGTGCTGACAAACAGCACAGCGTCCATGTATTACATCGACAGGTGGGGGAAGCCCATTCGTCAGCCTCATGAAGGGAAGCTATCGGTCCTTAGGACCTGGCAGTGATCACCTCCCAGGGGTGATGAACAACGAGGCAGACTGCATCAAGGGGTCGCCCTCCCTCACCACGATGGGTTGCTTCGCCCACAAAGGACATCTATGACCATCTGGAAGGGGGGTTTCCCCAAGTCCATATTGGACTGGAGCACAAGATGTCCACAGTGCTTCTCTCTCCATGGTCAAGGGGTCAGGGCGATCGCCAATGCCATCTGTCTGTAGCGGTCATGGAGCTTCATATTCACTTTCCCGCCTTTCCCCTCCTGCATACAGTCCTGCTAAAGATGAGGAAGGGTTAAACAGATGCCATCTCGATTGCTCTGGTCTAGCCATGTCAGCAGTTCAGCATACTTCTGGACTTCTCGATTACCCACCTCGGGAGCCTCTGAGACTGTGTGATCCCAGATCCCAGGATCACGGTCACCTGCAGTGCCCAGACCTGGACCCTCAACACCTCAGGAAGTGGTGGACTGGTGGCCAAGACACGATGAGCGAACCGCTCAGAACAAGCCCAGTGAGTCCTGCTGGGTAGCAGGAAGCCCTCCACACAGATTGTGTACCAGGTTAAGTGGAAGTGGCTGTTGCCTGCCTGGGGGAGTCCCGGGGCATTCCACCTAGCCTCTCGCCAGTGCAGGTGATTTGGGAAATATTTGCCACAGTTAAAGTTCCAGGGACTGGCTGCGGCCTCCTTAAAGGCCCACCTAACAGCCATATCAGCCTTCCATCAGTCGCTAGAAGGGGGAATGCTGTTCTCCTATCTGATGTCGATTCGGTTCCTGAAGGTGACGGGAGGCTCTACCCCTGTGACATCATGCCCTCTACCCCTGTCTTCTGGGAAGGTGGCCTTCCTGGGGGTATTTACCTCAGCAAGGAAGGTCTCCAGGATCAGGGCTCTGACCTCGGAGCCTCCCCCATACTGTATTCTATAAAGATAAGGTTTAGTGGAGGCTGCACTGGGCCTTCTGGCCTAAGGTGGTTTCCCAGTTTCATTGTGACCAACATATATTCTTCCTATGTTTTCCCCGAACCACATGGTTTGGAGGAGAAGAGAAGGTGGCACTTGTTAAATGTGAGAGGGTCCCTGGCTTCTACATGAGGTGTACAAGGCCGTTCCAGAGAGCAATGCAGCTCTTCGTCGCAGCAGCCGACCAGATGAAAGGCTCACCGGTCTCCGCCTAGTGCATTTTCCTTGTGAATAACTTCCTGTATCATGTTTGGTTACGAGCAGGTGAAGGTGCCACTTCCGGGCGCTACCACAACTCACTCAACAGAGCTCAAGCTCCAGCTACAGCCTTCCTAGCAGAAGAGCCAGGGCAGGGCATCTGCAGAGCAGATACCAGGCTGGCGGTACATACTTTCACGTCCCACCATGCCTCTCTCCAATGGGCGCGGGAAGACGCGGGCTTCAGCAGAGCTGTGCTGCAGGCGGCTCATCGCTAACTCCGGCCCACCTCCAAGGTACTGCTTGTTAGTCACCTATAGACATGGACATGAGTAAGCACTCAAAGAAGAAAACAAGGTTACTTACTAGTAACTGCTGTTCTTCAAGATGTGTTGCTCATGTCCATTCCACAACCCACCCTCCCGTCCCCGCTGCCAGAGTTGGCGGAAAGAAGGGACTGAGGGGGCATAGGGCCGGTAGTGCCCCATGTACCGTGGCATGTGCGCGGGACTCCAGGGGGCGCTGGATCCAGCCCTACAGGATCTGCTAAGGGGAAAAAAGTTCTGGTAGCCATGCACGGAGGCGTGCACACACCTATAGTGGAATGGACATGAGCAACACATCTTGAAGAACGTTAGTTACTGGTAAGTAACCTTGTTTTTTGTGTAGTGCCTTGCGACAAAAGTAGCTGTAACAAAATCAGACAAAAAGACTCAAAATGGTTCAGTCTCACCTTTCATCAATTCAGCATATCCAATCAAACAAAACCAAAAAAGAAACCAACACCTTATTGCTAGTGCTAGTGATAATTTTAAAAAACATGTAAACAGAAACATCTGGGCTGATGAAAAGGAGTAATAGAATTGTTGTATACATGTTACAGATCATAATTCCTCACTCTCACCCAAAGACTTGTATGCGCATTGAACAGAAGGGGTGACAAGACTGGACTCCCTAAGCCAGGTGTTAGAGCACTATCAGGAAGGAAATTACTCAGTCACCCTGTGAAATCCCTGAGTGAGGGAAGAGCAGAACCCTTGCAGAGCTACCCCATCCACACCAACATAACTTTCCAATCAAAGATATCCGAAACTGCTGATGAATCACCTATTGGCATCCATCAGGAAGTAGATCATCAGTCAAAGGTATCAATGCCATCTCCAAGCAATACCCTAGTCTAAATCTGTTTAGCACAGGTTTTCCTATTGTACCCATCACAGTAGTATCTAAGTGCTGGAACCAAACTGATCAGGATTGAGGAGTTTATGGACTCCAGACGTGAATGGAATTGCCTCATCACCACTTCACAAGCTGCCTAAAAAAGTGGTGATTTGTGAGCCACAGGGCACACTTCAGTGGGTATGACAAACACCAATCTGTGAGGTTTTGAGAAGAGTTTGAGTTGACAGGTGAAATGACTAGAACTTTGTAAAATAAACTGTACCAACATAGTGCTATATTAATTCAGTAAAGGTATTACCTCTCTGCAGCTTTGTCAAATCAAGACTATAGTTTCACTCACACTAAAGGTTTATTTTTTCAGACCGTTGTATAGCAATAGAGCATGGAAGCAATTTTAAGAATCCTTAGTTCTGGTCCACACAAAAAATGGTTGATGTAGTCTTGAGAACGACGCCAGATTTAATCCAGTTAATTACAGTTGGTAGAGAGAGGAAATAAACTTTTAATTGCTTTTATCAAAATGTTCATGAAGTCGTTCAGATGGGAGATAGGGTGAAAGCTTCCTGGTGACATCCAGCGCTGAGATGCTTAGGAGTGAAAACAGGTAGCAGTTTATCCTGCTGCACAGTAAGATTAGCAGAAAGGAGAGTAAGAAGTTGTGAGGCATTATTCTGTTCAGTTGAGATCTCATTACAAGATGCCTGAGACACTGCTAGAAAGCTGATGGTGAAAAAATATTGCAGGTATGAAAATTGCCCTGTTGCGTATGTGAAGAGAGCTGTGAGAGGCTCAGATGAAAAGGGCTCTATATAATTGCCAGCTGGTGGCATTAATAGTAAAGGTAAACTGTCATTGGATGCCTTTCTTTTATATTTCATGCCCTTGGAAAGCACTCAAATATCTTATGTATAAAATTAATATTTTGTTGTATTTTAAATGAAAAATCATGTGTATTCATACATTGTAAACACAGAATACAATATCAATATAGATGTCTAAGGTTCACCCTTTTCTTCCTATCCAGATCACCAGAATTCTCATCCAGGCCCTCATCATCTCTGATCTTATAACTAAAACCCCCTCCTCTCTGGCTTCCCTAAACCCCACTCTCCTGTCTATAAAAGACTCCCTGGATTGACTTCCTTTTCCACTTCTCTGACCATATCACCAGCTCCTCTTTGAATTCTTCCATTAGATCCAATTATTTCACTGCGTCATGTTCAAGTTTCTTGTTTTCATCTTCAGGGCCATTCACAAATCTACCTTTATTCCCTTCTTATCTCTTATTGTGTTTCTCTCTCTGCATGTCCTTCCATTCTGCCCTGTCTCATGGAACACCCTCCCTGAACTGATTCATAAGGCTCCTTACTCTCTTCTTCTTCCAACCTCTCCTCCATCTCTGCTGAGATGCTTAAAATCAGCTAATTAATGATGTTTTGGGGGCCTGATAAGAATAGTTGGCACTTAGAAATTGCCCGTGTATATATGAGATTTAACGATCTCTCCTCCTGCTCTTTGTGTTTCTTTTCTTACATTTTAAACTCTTTCAGACAGAAACTTCATGTGTGCTTGTACTAGCACTGATTATAGCCTCTGGGTACTATCTAAGTATAAATATTAACAAATAGTAATGCAGGTGTGCAACAGAGTTGACATGGAAACATTTCATGACAATGTGCTAATAAAAAAACAAAACAAAAAATCCCTCCGTCATTAGTGTTCTATATAATTGCCAACCTGTTGCTGTGATAAATAAGACAAAAAGCTCTTTGCGGCTGCAACTGTAACTTGTTACATGTTTGTACATTGCCTAGCACAAAAGGCACTCACTTGGATGCGGCCTTTAGGTGCTACCATGAGATGTGTTAAATGTTAATTAAAGCCCCGCAAAATCTCAAGCAAACAAAAATATTAAAAAATTGCTCATCTCAAGACTCCAGCTCAAGTCTGAGTGGCAGGTACGGAAGTATGGGTTCACATAGTATTAATTACTCATATCACAGATTCTGAAACACAGCCACATCAATTCCTAGCAACTTAGCATTTAGAGAATTGTAAACTTAGGCTGTATACAGTTTTATCCAGGTGCTAACAGTAGCTTGACCTTATACAAGGTACAAAGGACATTATGCTCCACCTTCCCTTTTTTAAAATAAGGTGGAAATAGAATTTGGGATAGTATATATAGACTTTATAGAAGAAATGCCAAGATGGTGGCTATTATTATTTGCCTTAAAAGTGATGGGAAACTGGCTGCTAGGGTGTCTTTTCTCTATATTTATTAATAGAATTCAGTCAGGTAGCTTGGAGACAGTCAGTTCATCTTCACGGTGAGAGAGATTTGAAGTAGTTTCCTAGCCACATTAGTTGCGTTCCATATAATGGGTGTGGTTTTGTATACCTTGCAGGGCATTCTTTAGGGAGAGAGATAGAAGGCAGGTTAGGTAGTATTTCGGAGTGAACATCGCTTTACTTATATACATGAAGGTGAGGACCAAGTGCAGAGGCAGAGAACAGGTATGTTGTTTCTTGGCAGTCTTGCCACACTGTTCATGTGCTTTGTTTTGACATACAGTAAAGGCAAGGATATTACCTTAGTCTAGATCATTTCAGCTGGTATATGGCTTAGAAGAAACATGTCAATAGCGTATGGTGTAAAATGATGACGATGACCTGAGCTTAATTGAGTATTTAGCCCAGTGCTTGTGTGAGTTATTATTAACACCATTTACAGCAGTTACTGTTTTGTCACTGCATTATTACAGTGTAATAAAACATTGTTACAGGTAACCACTTTCAAATGGTGTATTTCTACAGAAAATGGAGTGTGAAAATCTGAATAAAATTGTTTTTCTCTTTATCTTGTTGGAATGGCTAAAGTTTGAAGCATAAAAGTAGGGGGAAAAGATGTTTTTCCAGCTGGTCCAAGTGCTGCTTTTTTCACCTCTGGTGTAGTTTTGAAACCACAAGCCAATATTGTATAAAACAGTCCGCTTAATTTGGCTTGTTTAAAGAGCTTTCTTGGCTAGGAGCTATATTGAAACTCTCAGCTGGCATTGAAAATGTTTAGTAGCATTTGTTATTTCCAAATAACGCTTTACTCTTTCTGAAAATACAGGTGCCCAGACAAAAAAATGTTTTTAAAAATTGAATTCTGTAGAAATTGGTGTGAAGTCTATTGTGCAGTTTTTCTCTTCAAAGGTTTCTGTATGTTAATTTGTTTTGTTTATACAAGTTCAGGAGTTTTACTTTATCAAATGTCACCAGCGCAAGCTTTTCTATGAAAGTTGTTTATTGCTGCTGCTCTGCTAATGTTGTTGTATTTCTTTCTGGTCTTGGTGTTCCAAAGCTGAATTACTGTGACTAATGTACCTCTGTAAATTTTTGCAACCATCTACGTTACTGATGTCTGCATGTGATGCATGGTATCTTTTCAGTGATTTTTTTTTTTTTTTTTGTTATAGAAAAATGGCATTTCTGCTATATCAGTTTAGTGTATGATGAAACATTTCAGTGAAATATTTCAGCATACCAAAAAGATATTAACTACTGTATATTGGACAAATAGCTGTGCTTACCTTTTGATATCCCAAAACTTCAATAGATGATTCCTAAGTGGAAAATATGGTCAGGTGTCTTTTAAAGTTAAGAAGATGAACAAAAAAGAAAAAACTATTTTAAGGTCTAACATTGATCTAAAGGTGCATGCAATTAATACCAGGTATTTTGGGATAAATTAATGCCTTTTCTATTTATTTTTTGCTAACACATTCATTCAACTGCTGTGTTAAACCTACTTATTATCTAATCCTGGTTGATGGATTAAAAGATGTGGTAGAAGTTCCTTTAAAAATAGATGAGAGATTGTGTACCATAAAATAACCAGCATCTTTTCTCTTTTGCCTTCTTTTTCTTCTATTTTTAGTGCATAGTTCAGTCTAAGGGTAATATATCCTGGTCAGACAGTGAATAGTTCTAACAGGATCTTTTTTTATAACCATCATTGACACATTTAATTCATTAGGTACAACATCCTAAGTAAATTTTTGCAGACCATAAAACATAGTTAATCTGGTGAGAAGCAATAAAAGGTGAAAAATCGTTAAGCCAAATGTAGAATATTGCTTCTCTGTAGAAACTTTTACTGATCTACAATATCTTTTGTCATAAATTTTTCTAGGGTGGTTCTTTACATATTTCATCTATTTCTTGTTTTCAGACCACAGAATGGTTCTATGATCCTGTACAACAGGAAGAAGGTGAAATACAGGAAAGATGGATATTGCTGGAAAAAGAGGAAAGATGGGAAAACCACCAGAGAGGATCACATGAAACTGAAGGTCCAGGGAGTGGAGGTAGGAGAACAAAGGGGTTGCTTTTCAGTGGATGGAGCAGTGGAAGAGCAGTGCTTCCATTAATCTTTCTTTTTAATGAAACCCGTTGTCAATACTATCTTTATAGTTCCTGAATTCCTGTTTTTCCCATTAAAAAAATCTGTATTATAGTTTTTAGTAAAATCAAAGAGTAGCTCCACTTCATCAGACTATTGCCCACTCTATAGTTAAAGAGTCAGAAGATTGTGGGAGAGTGCTGCTGAAGATATTGAAGTGTTGGAAAATGTTTTTTTCCAAGGTACACACTTTTGTACAGCAGTTCGTTACAAAGGCATGCAAACATCTCAAGCATGGGTTGCTAAGTATTTGCAAGTCTAATCTCTTTTAGAAATGGGTAAGCATCTGTACCTTCACCTGTATATGATTAATATGCACTTAATAATTGGTGACTGTCATTCAGAATTTCAAATAGTGCACTGTAACTTGCCCTGGTTTTACACCAAGGACCTGATCTTCCTCCCATTGGAAACAGGAGTGGAATTTCCACTGACTTCAGCAGGAGCAGGATTGGACCCTAATTCAAGGCACATTTTAAAGTGCCTTTTATTACTCTGCTGTTCTTTGCGGGGCTGCTCAAAGGAGTCCTGATGCTGATGTATCTTATAAATTCCATCCTAAAATATGCATATTTCCACTACCCAATATGATTCCTTGGAGCAGCTGCCTCTTCTTGAATCTTGCATCAGGAAAAGGTATTCAATTACATTAATATTTTTAAACGGGGAAGTGGAGAAAAAGTACGTTTATTTAAATCTCATTATATTTTCTAATTTTGCCAAATGGGGAAGTGCCTCTGGCTGCCCTAATAGTTGAGCCTCTACTGCAAATGATTTGCTTTGCATCATTCTTAAGTCCTCCAAGACACGAAGGGTAGGTTTACTCCATACTTCAGACCAAAATGAGGAAAGGGTTTAACAAGCATCCCGGAAAAATCCATTCTGGGAAAGTGATTGCAGAATTGTGTGTGGGTGGGCATGCTTCCAGACATGTGCATGCATACATGCACACACACATCCTTTTCCTAGAGAGCTCATTCCTGCAGGAGGCCTCATGAGTTTCATTAATATAGTTAAATAACCTTTATTGATGAAATTATTTGTTTTCAGTTTATACTATATGCCTGTTCTAATAGACCCAATGCTGCTCTCAACTATGTGGCTATAACTCCTATTGTAGTCGATGGTGGTGTTTAACCAGTGTCTCTAGGCACATATAAAAATGGTCAATCTATATTGACACCAACCATATCAATAAAATCAGAATCTTGCGCACCTCAGAAACTGAGCCCTTCCCCCCACAAGAAGAGCCTGGTTAAGTACAGAAGTGCTACAACATTCCCTGATCCAGGTTATTTTGGACCCATGCATGGAAGAATCAAGCATCTTCTCCTGAGAATGCTCAAATGCACAGATCTAGGGACTGTCAGATCAAGCACCTCAGTTGATCTCATCTGTTAAGTGAGGTTTCCCAGATGCACAGAATCCGAATCACAAATGGCATTTTAGATTAGAAATAGCTCTTAAACTGCACATGGAAATTATTTGGAAATCAATGCAGTCTATGGAACAGAGGTATGATATGTTCCTTGCATGCAACACTACTGAATAGGCAATCCGTTGCTTTCTGCTCTGTCTGAATTTTCAGAGCCTTGGTCAGGTGTAATCCCAAATCAGGTGCATTATAATAATCTCATCCAAAGGTCTAGAGTACTGTGGCAAAGAATGGCTACAATCTTTTGCCAAGTACAGATTAAAAATTTTTTTTGACTACTACAGCTGTCTGGTCATTTAGAAGCAGTAAAGTTTAGCAACAAAATGGGCAGTATATTACCTGCAATATTTCCGCTAATTGTTACATCAGTGAGCCCCGAATTTAGCAAGACACTTAAACATTTACTTAACATTGAACATGAGTAATTCTGTTGATGTCATGGGGAGTATTCGCATGCGTAAAGTTAAGCACATGCGTTAATAATTTGCTGAGTCCATTAGCATCTGTATTCTTACATTTATCCTTATAAAAGGTTACTATTCCTGTTCCACTATCTATCTAGTACCACCTCTATTTTATCCAGATTGAGCATCAGACAGTTTGCTGCCATCCAGATCAATCTAGACCAGAATCTTGGAAATTTAAAATTTAAAAAAATTGCATCATCTATGTCTAATGACCAGGAGATATACAGCTGGGTATCATCAGTATAGTGATGGTACTGCAGCCCAAACTAGTATACTCCTGTTTTAATTTAACCTTGAGACTTTCTCGAATAGTGACTTGCTAAAGGCAAATGTGAATCCAGATCTTTTTTTCTGCATCTGGTATTGTGTTGCAGAATTTACAAGACCACTTGAGTTCAATGGATTACCCTATCATATTGAAGTTTTTTTCTAGGCACTTTGTCATTATTACATTTTGCATTATTGAGTTTTTTATGTTTAAAATAGCATCAAATGGGTTTTATTAGATTACACCAGAGATGCAACTTTATTCTATAATTTTAAAATCTAATACCAGTATCTTTTATTATGATGAGCAGAGAAAAGTTACTATACTAGAAGTTCTGTAAACTCTTTGCTCAGATTTTTCACATTTTAATGAACATTAAAATGCAGACTACCAAAAACACTCACCAAGAAGCCCACCCACAGAACTGTGACCATTGATTACCATTGATCACTCATGAATATAGACAGCAATGTGTCTTCAGCCATTTTTAAAAATAAACTTGGTGTGATGCCGTGATCATTTGAGTTATGTGAAAAGTGTTTACTTCAACTATTGCCTTAATCATAGATTTTTAAGGCCAGAAGGGACCTTTAGATCATCTAGTCTGACCTCCTTTACATCACAGGCCATTAAATTTCACCCAGGTACCCTATATTGAACCCAATAATTTATGTTTGACTAAAGAATATCCTCCAGAAAAGCAATAAAAAGCAGTGTGTGAAGAGACAAGAAAGTACATGAATAGCAATGTCAAAGAAGCTTAAGAGGCTGCTGAAAGAAGGGATAGTAAAACATTTTATCAGCTCAACAAAGTCCTGACTGCCAAGTTGACACCAGATGAAGGGTGTGTGTAGGATAAATAAGGAAATGTTAGCAATAGAAAGTGCGCGACAGACAGACTTTCAAGAGATGCGGAAAAGACCAATGCCACATGAAACATTTGGCTTTGACAAAGAATGAAACATCCAGAATTAGAGAACACAACTAGACTTGGGCAAAATGTTTTCCATTTTTCATCCAAAAATGTACTTCTTGTTGCTTCCAAAACTATTCAGAAATTTGAATCAAATTTGAATTTGACAAACAGTTTTGGCTTAGAAAACCAGGGTTTTTTTTTTGTTACAATGTTTTATTTTGATCATTTCAGAACATTTCATTTTGACATTTTTTTTTGAAACACATTTAGAAATGTTGAAATGTTTCATTTAGACTTTTCATTTTGAAACATTTCATTCTGAATTCAAATTTCATCAATTTTAAAGAATAAAAACAAAGGATAAAAGATACCTGAAAACAGCAGATTTGAAATAAAAACATGGACAAATTTTTTTGACTGAAACATTTAGATCAACTCAAAATGAGAAAACTGAAACATTTTATTCGGAAAAGTTTTGGTTAATTTAAAATGATTATTTTTTGTTTTTTGATTTGATTAAAAATTTTGAAATCCTGTTTGTCTGAATCAAGCCATTTGTTGTCTGTTGTTTTTATTTTGGAAAAGGGGGGGAGGGATTTTTCAGCTTATTAGCCTTCTCCACTGCTCCTGCATGCTGGGCTGAACATTTAAATGTTGGATCTACGCAATTCACATTATTATTACATATGGTGCTATGGTTGTATTGCCATGGGCTAATAAATGGAGGGGATATCTTCTGTATTAAATATGTAGGATTAAATACCTATATTGCAGTAATTTTGCCATTAGATGGCCTCAGCTTTGTGAGTCTTTGGGGCTCCCACACCTGCCTGATTTTAGCAAGGGTTGTCCATTTTTTTTCCAAAAAAAGATGTAGGTTGTAACAACCATCAATCTGAATTCTGAATCATGTAGATAAAGTTCATCTTCATTTTCTTGATTTCTAAGTGTTATGCACAAAGAACTAAATATTTTCTAAAGTTTTTGATTAATTACGAGTTTAATGCACAATGCGTTTTGTTATTTCAGGCGTGGAGTTGCAGTTTTATGTTTCAGATCTCATTCTAATTGGAAGTGATGATCTTTACTTGGAGACTTAGACAACAGATTTAAGAAAGCTCCTTCTAAAGTTGAAATGATATTGTAGTTATCACATTGGGAATTAACAGGGCATGAAATAGCTGTCTGCCTTGTGGCACTGCCAGATCATTTCAGCTCTGCTTGCAGCCAGAAGATGAATAGGTATCAGGCTTCTAGCTGATGGAAAAATAGTTACAAAGAAGCCAGTTACGAATATTGTAGAGGCCAAGTCAAGTTTTGAAAATGGCAGTTAATAGACAAAAAAGAGAAACAGAACAGGCAATGAAATTACTGATCAGACAAATTCTTAAATATGTAGTGTGTTTTTATTATTACTTCTTGAATGCCCTCAGTGTGCTTTGTGCTGTCCTTATTTTAGCTTTTGGTTGGAAAAAGATCTTTTGAAACCAGTTTAGATCATTACTTATTTTCAAGGTGTTGATTAACACAATAGAGGAGAATTTGGTGCATATTGAGAATACAGGTCAAGCAACTTCAGTAAAGCTAGAAAATGTAATAAATTTTGCATAATTTCTTCTCTTGTATGTCAGGGTGATGTTGAATGATAACTCCATGAGATCCTTAATTAAAATATTGTCTAGGTTAGCGTCATTGGTCACTGTTTCTTCATGTTACTTTCTTCGTTAAACCGTCCTCTAGAAAACTCTGCATAAACCAACAGTGAGAAATTCACTTGGTCTTTCCCTGAATATCTCTGTCTTCAAGACCCAAATCCATAATCCTCCTTCAATTTCAAATTAGTTAGGATCCCTGGTGATATGTTGCTAATCAATTCACATAATTAAAAAATTTAACTAATAAATAATATTAAGTGGTGTGTTGAAATAGCAATAACATATTTCCCGACTGACACTGGTCTGAATTTACAGATGGTTGGTTCAGTTAATGTATTTACCTTTCCTTGTGCATGGATCTATCTTACTGTCTGTGAATTGCATGTACACCTGAATGCATAGTAGACTGTTGCTAAAATGAATGAGATCATGTGTTCATAGTAATTCAGGAAGTGGCCGCCTAATAATTGGGAATTCTTTTGTCTCTTAATTTGCTAATAGGATCAAGGGCAAAGGGAGGGAAGAATGGGGGTAAATGAGAGGAGAGGAAGATGCTGGAAATGTAGTGAGTACTACAACATCCAAAAGAGAACAATTCCGACATTTTTTAATCTTAGTGGAAATCCTGGCCCTACAAAAATACTTCTCCATGACCTTTCTATATAGCTCAATGAGTTCTAGAAATATGTAACTCTAATTATTGGATCTGCAAACCCCAGTGTTTCAAATATTTGAAGACTGGAAAGAAAGAGCTTGTGAAGGATTGTGAGAGTGGTTATAAATAAGGAAATGGGATGAAATTAACAAAGGGAAAATTTAGACTGAGTGGCCCTGATTCAGGAAAGCCGTTAAGCTTGTGAGTAATCCTTTCCTTATTCAGCACTTAAACACATACACATACTTAAATTCCATTAACTTCAATGACTCAGGGGCATTCTGACTTGCAGCTAAGTGTTTTGCTAAATCGAGATGGGATTATTTACATGCTTAAAATTAAGCACATGCTTAAATGCTTCACTGAACTGGAACCAATACAAAGAAAATAATCTATACAGAGATTTTAAGATGGAATAGTTTGTCAAGGGATGTAGAGGAAGCCTTGTAGCTTGGAACTATTAAAACTAGACTTGGACAAAGTACTGTAAATGTACAATAGAAAAAGATTCTGTACTGACAGGGTGATGGACTAGATGATCTAATATCTCTTTTCCATTTCTAACATTTATTGTTCTAGTCACATTAGCAGGGCAGGGGATAAAACTGCTTTCCTTCAGGAATAGCTTGATATTTTCAGTCAAGCTCTTTTGTTTTCTGGACACGTATACAGAGAAACTGGGTAGCCCTACCCCTAGATGATGCATGTCTCTTTGATACCTGTTGATGGGGCCATGCTGAAGCTCAGGACACAGTAAGAATGTTAAACAGTAATAGAAGTAGAAAATCCGCTTCAAGACCATTAGGTTGTATTATGCTGTGAGGCTGCTTTCCATTTTGGTACCTCTGCTTAACTGGTTCACCTGGAAACTAGAAGTGATAACTTAGACACCCGCCAAAGGGAGCAAGCTGCTTCTTGTTTTAAAATTGTGAACCCAAAGGGAATGAAAGCAGAGTCAATGGAGAAATCCACAAGGAAAAAGAAAGACAAACCCTGGAATGCCAGAGCTTTTTCTGAGCTCACAGAGTCATTTTAATGGGTCTTACTGAGCAGTGAGTTTTCTAATAGCCCACTAGGGAGTTAGGGAAACCAACCAAATGCATTTTTATTTGTGACCTTACTCAATTTGAACCCAGGTCTGCAAAGATGATTACTCAGTATATTAACCTCATGTCCCCTCCTGATTCCAAATGTTATTGAGAATGAATCCATTCTCCTGTCCCTTAAGTCCTTTGCGTCTGAATACACATTTAAGTATCTGAAATGTCATGGAATTTATAACTATGAAACAAAAAGCCAACTCTGTGTAGTGAGAGAATTTGTTGTTGATATTTCTTTGCATTCCACTAGCGCTCTTCATCTGAACTCTCCAAACATTTCCAGACATTAATTAGCTGAACAATGTACTTGTGAAGTAGGTAAGCGATATATAGTAACCATTTCACCCACTACTGAAATGCTGCCACCTCTGGGTTGATGGGAGCAGCTGTTTAACAGTTTACAGAAACACTACATAGTTGTTTAGAACAATAAAGAACAACACTAAATTAAATTGAAACTCCTGGGGAGGGAGGATTATAGAGGGAACAAGAGTGTAATTAGCTGAGTTTAAATTTTGCCAAGAAAATGGTATTAACCCCTAAGTCTTACAAAAAGTTCAATGGACTTGAATGTTCAGAAATTTAGTGCAACATCTCATCTGAAGGATATTCCAGCTTTGGGATGCCCTCTAACCCCAGGCTGACTGAGAGAGAAGGGTCCTCTTTCAGTAGCACCTAGTGCTTATTAGGGTTTTCCCATCCAAGTATTGACCTAGTCTGACCTTGATAGTTTGAGATTTGATGGGACCCTACATATATATAAGGTGAAATATTATCCACCCTTTATGTGTTGTCAGCTATTACAGATGTTAGATTTTGTTATTTCATTTTTTTAACTTGATTGGATTTTTATTAAAAAAAAGAAACTCCCTTGTGGAGAGAGAGCTGCAGAATACTAGTTTTGTATGCAGAACTTGTATTTAATTATTATCATAACAGTCCCTTAACATTATTATAGACTAGCCCACAAAGACATATATGGAAATTTCTATGTAAACTCTGAAACATCACTGTCAACATTCACAAAAGGTTTCTTTAGCATTTGGGTCTAAACGTGCAGCATACACAAGCTTACATAGGCTGTATAACCTTGGTGATAAAAACATCATTTATTATTACAGTTTGTAAGCTGGGAATACATGTTAAGAACAAGATGCCTTTTTCTCTTAGTAAGTGACCAAATAGGCTTTTCTGGATTATGTAAATCAGTCCCTCACTGAATCTTAAACTACAGATTGCTTTGACATCTTTCAGTTCACTGCTACTGTCAGTAAAATGTATTCCTAAATTATTCCTGGAGGGTGAAGCAACTTCTAAAATCACATGTTCAAGCAACGCTAATCTCAAAAACTATTTCTAGGATAGTCTGATCCAATTCACTTTAATTTACCTGGGTTTTACTCATCATCAGAGGTGAGCTATGTAATTAGGATCACATTGTTCAGTCAGGCTGCTTAATGCATTCCAGCAAAATAGAATAGGACCAGCTTGGAGAAGAAAATAGAGTTGAAGGTCAAAGACTTCTGATACCAATATGCACACACAAATGTGCATGCCCATACATGCACAGTGCTACAAATAAAAATGTGGACAAAATATTTAAACTCTATCCCCAAAGAAGTGACAGGTTTTGCATGAACTTATTCTGTGTGGTCACTATTAGGTGGTGGTTGTTTGTTCAGTGTTTTTTTAGCCTCTTATTTTTCTACTTCCGTTCGCTGAACTTTCATCTGACTTTTCCCTGGCATATCCTCCCAATCAGAGATGGGGTTGTTGCAGTCTGCCATGATTTATAGTGGGAGAAGTAGCTTTTCCCTAGCCATATCATTGAAGTTTCTTTTTGTGATTCTAATTCTGTCACACTGTAGTATTTTAAGGCTGTAATTAACTCATCATGGAGCCCCCTCCATTGTGAAGGATGCTTGCTCTTCTCCCATGTCAGCTACTCCTCTTGAAGAGAGAAATAGGAGTGAAGAGTGTGTTAGTGCATGTATTTGTTATGTTTGGATTGGGTTTGGGATTGATCAGGACATGCAGGAATGAAAGATAGACACAAGGATAGATTTAAAGAAGCAGGCCACAACTTTATTAACAGCTGGAAAGGGTGCTAATGCCCACCCCTTCTCACATACCACACACTGAACTGGGTCCAGTGCAGAGTTTCAGGGTTCCCACTCTTTAACTAGAAATTTGGGGTAGAGCCTCTTCAGCCTATCCCTAGGACTCAGCTCACTTTGGAATCCTCTCACTCTTCCCCTCACCTCCCCTGCAGCCTGTGAGGAGATGAAAGGGCATAAGGGAGACCTGGGTCTTGAAAGACTTCAGGTTTCCTCTTCTCTTTTCAGGTGCTAGATCTACTAGCAAAATCCAGGGCCTTTTTTTTTTTTTTTTTTTTTTTTTTTTTTTTTTTTTTAAAGCTTTTATCTGCATGGATGCCAGCTGCAAGTTGCAGTGAACTAAACATTACTATACTTATTATCTTGTAATATTAAACTTCCGTTCTTTCTCCTTTAATCCAGCTGTGCCTGCCCTTGTGCTGCGAGGAAAGTGAAAAACCTAGGACATCTCTGCCAGTTTGACCCAATGGGGAAAAATTCCTTCCTGATCCTCCCCCAAAAAAGTCGATTGGTCTCAAACCCATGGCATCCTGGAAGCTCAGTACACTTCAACTATGGGGAGGTGGAGTGTGGGGAGGGGAGGAAGAGGAGGTCAACAGGCAACCATAGAAGCAAAATTGCTCTGGAAAGCCCAGAGAAGATTTAAACTCAGGCCAGCCAATGAGAGGCATAGAACGCCTCCCACACACACTGATATGGGGAGGGGCAGGAAAAGGTTAGAATGTGACAGCAAACTGAGATTCAGAGACAGCCTTCCTGCACTCTACTGGCATTTTGGTATCTCTGCCCAGTAGCTGTGCCACAACTTTGCTGAGATGAGATGTCCTATCCACCACCTCCGTGCTGCATGGGGGTGCCCTGCATCTTTGCTGAAGAGATGCACCCCACTGAGTGGCTCAGGGACTGAGCTATCCTTTGTGTCCTGTCTAGGGCTGATATCCTTGTCATCTCTTAACAAATAATAAGCAATACAGACTAGCTAGAACAGAACAAAATGGAAAGTGGATTAAAAGAGCAAGTGTAATTTTGAAAGGGAAAGTCTGTAGGAAGGGCATTTAATAAGCATGGAGTGGTTTGAAGGGGCATGGACGCTGAATTTAATAAAATCCCCTGGGAATAATTACAATGAAGAGGACACATACATTATTTCTTCATTTTTAAGTATTTACATGACAGTAGAAGAAAACTAGTGCCTGTTACTTTAATCTTTGCTGCCATAATTTACACCCATCTCTAATGATAGATGTGATAGGTAGACATTTATTACAAACATGTAAAAAATGTTGACTCTTCATGAATTGATTATTTGGAATTTATTTTATTAAATATTCTAGGTGCGGTATGATATACTGAACTGATGGTCATTACAACATCTTAATGATTCATGCATCTATGCCAGTGCTAGGGAAATCAAAGAGCTAGTTTACAGTTTCTGAAGGCAGAAATGGATTATTATTAAATATGGAATGAGTCTCCTGAGAATCAGTTCTGAAGGGAACATACATATCAGTAATTCCTCTTCTACACTGGGATCCTAATGCATTTGTTTATAGTAACATAAATTCACAGCAAATGGTTGTGCTTTTTGGCAGTTTTTCCTAACATAATATACACATAGAAGGTCTTTTTTTAATCCTTCAACAAATATGTAACATGCCTAATACCTTAATTATGAAATCCACTAATTGTCATTGGTTGTGAACACCTGGAAAATGTTGAGCATTTCCCTTACCTTGATAGCCACCTCTCCCAGGCAGCCAACATTGATGCGGAGATCGAGCATAGGATCTGTGGTGCCAGCACATCCTTTGGAAACTTGCTCCTTCGTGTCTTTGACATAGATCTGCAGATGGAAACTAAGATCCTGGTCTACAATACAGTAGTCATTCCCACTCTTCTTTATGGGTGCAAGACATGGGTGACATATCGAAGCCATCTTAAACATCTGGAGTGGTACTAACAGCGCTGCCTTAGGAAGATTCTCAATATCAGATGGAAAGACCTTTGCACCAATGCCAGAGTTCTCTCTGCAGCTAACATCATCAGTGTTAAGGTGAAGATTATGAAACATCAACTTCGCTGGGCTGGTTGGTCATTGTGTGTGGATGGCTGATGCTCGTCTTCCAAAGCAAATCCTCTTTTCTCAAACTTATTCATGGTGCGAGGATTCGTGGGGGACAGAGGAAACATTACAAGGACATCCTGAAAGTATTCCTTATCAAGGGAGATGCTGACTTCACGCATTGGGAAGAGCTGGCTGGCAATAGGCTGCAATGGCGTCACATCGTACATCAAGCCTCAGCCCATTTTGAAGAGAATCACCTGGCTCAAGAGGCTGAGAAATGGCAAAGGAGGAAGGAAAGTGTACAGCATCCTGGCCAGCAGTTGTGCTGTCTCTAAGCAACCACCTGTCCCATATGGAAAAATCTGTAGACCATGAATTGGACTCCTTAGCCATTTTAAGTCTCATCAATGACTTTCCCCCTGGCAGACATCATCCTTGTATTAAGGGATAGCCAACGATGAACTATGATAGCTTGTTTTACAGTTTATAACTTTTAACAATAAAAGCTTTCTTAATATCTGGGTGTTTAAGAGCCTAAGATCCTGTAGAGATTGGAATGATTGTTTGTATGTGTGTGATTTTTGAATGGGAATCTTAAAGGTATTTACTGTTGTCTTCTTGGGTGGGACTTATAATGGTTATTAAATCTGCTAGGACTCCTCTGAATAAAAGCCCCAAGAGGAATGTATGCAAACTGTTACTAGGTTTTTAATTTGAATACATTATTATAGGAAATGCTAGGGATAAAGATGTGTAAATTACTCCTTGTTGGGTAGAAGTTCTGGTTAGTTATTTTAAACTGTGGGGGGTGTTTTTGGGTGTGTGTTAATCCACTTTGGTCAAAAGTGCGTATCATTAAACAGTGCTACATCACTTTTCCTGAATGTAAAGTCAGCTTTTCCTGAGTATAGCTAAACATCACTTTGGTAACACTTTGAGAAGAATGCTGGAAAGTATGCTATTGCATGTGCCTGAGAACTTAGCAAAGTCTCCTTCCAAAAAAGATGGATGCAACAACATGCTGGGCTTGATTCAGATTCCACCTACACTGGCTTTACATTGTTTAACTCTGAGGACTTCAGTGTAGTTACTCCTACTTTGCAGAAGTGTGAGTGAGATCAGAATCAGATTAGTGAATCCACTGTTACGTTTTTAAAAAAAGGAAATGAAGAAATCCACAGGCTCCTTGTTTGTGTGTTAACGGTACAGTGTGTGGGAGTTGATATTTGCATGACATCTTAAATCTTTTGTTTTGTTTCCTGGTGGTGCAGAAAAACACACCTTGTCACCAGTATATTGCTATATAATGTTCAATCTGCTGAGAAAATACACACTGGACAAAGATAATTTAGCAAAAATCTAAATTATTGCTATTTACTTTTTGTAGAAATATTATGGCCTGGTCTAACAAGAAATCACGGTCTTCTATATAGAATCTCCAAGTAGATCTTATAGATGAAGTTGGACATTTCTCACAAACTTGAATCTTTTGGAATACTGATATAGAGCTTATGGCATCTATGTGTCCCAGATATACCTGGTTATCAGAGTTGTTGTTCTTGGTCATTGGCGTATGAGGAGAAATAGATAGCATGCAGCACTGAATGTCAACACGTTAAGGCATCAGTCTTGAGACATTTTTGCTCCAGAAGAGCAAGCTACGGTTTGGGTACAGCCAGTATTTACAGAATTTCTCTCCGTAGCATGCATCTGCAGCGGCTGGTGTGCTAGGGTCTTTGTGGTATAATGCTTGCTTTGCATGGGTATGAAGAAAAAGAGGAGTGTATCATTTCCATCATTCTGAAGCCTAGAATGGCTTTCTCAATGAGTTCTTCATGACCCTGATTTAGCAAAGGACTTAAGCACATGCATGCATTCTTAAATGCTATTGGCTTAAATGGGATTGAAGTACATGCTTAACTTTAAGCACGTGATTAAGTGCTTTTCTTAAAAAAGGTTAGGATTATTTGTCTGCTTTCTGGTGTAGATCACAGTAGTTGAGAGAAACTTTTAAACTGTTTGCCAATACAGATTAGTGAATATTCATAGGAAATGTATTAAATATTAAGACAATGCAGTACAGTGTTTACATCACATTTTATTCAATCTCCTATAAAACAGGCAATATCCAGTTTATACTAACTAAATATTTGGCTACCTGCCATTTTGTTTATGGATAGCAACTTAGTCTATAAAATTGTTACTTTGAGGCTTCCAGATGGAATTACTTGGTAAATGGAAGGAGCCTTAGAAGGAGGGAAATGAAAATGAATTCACTAAGAAATAAAGAATCTGTTTCTTATAGTTCAGTTTGCAAATAGTGCTTCCAATGACATATTGTGAATGGACTGAGTTATAACAAAAACAGAAATAAAAGAGAGCTCCAGGATAGAAAGAACAATTGTTACCCTTACTTTAACTGATATAATGCAAAGCTTCGTTTTTACACTCAATTAGTTCACACATCGTGTTGGACACAAACCAGAATGTAGAACATTTTTTGTTTTTGTTTTTACATGATTAAGGGAGAATAGATTAAATAAATTCAGTAAATTACCCTCTGTTCTTTCTTTTGGTTGCTTTATTCTAGTTGTTAGTTTTGCACTATTTAGTGAGTTAAGGAATTTTTACTCTTCTATTCCTAATTCTAATTCTATTCCTGATAGAAAACTTTCATAATTAAAACGGAGCAAAGGTTCCTTTTTCAAAGCAATTTGTTTAATTGTATCAACAATGTGTTAGGCTGCACAAATGTTTATGCAACACGGTTTAGAGTTAGAATTTTTGTATTTGTATGTTTTATATCAAAATGTTTGTGGCTTGAATTTTAGTAAAGGATAAATAGTATGGTAGGCTAACAGCTGTTTGGAAACATTTAAGCAGAGAAAAGTGTGTGGCAGAGTACTTCAAGAAATGTATTTATGCTTAATGATCTTTCCTTGCATTTTTAATGTTAATGCTGTCATGTCTGATTGCTGATATGACCATTTAGTACATCCTTAGTATAGTGACAAAATAGTTTTTTTTTTTTTTCAAATATAGCTTTGATAAAATTATTCATCATTGCACAGGATAAAAAAGAACAAAACCAACCAAACAAAACACCAGGATCTTTTGCCTTTCCAAGTTATGTGCCAGTAATCTGTCAGGAAAGGATATGGAGAAAAATGGTGTGTAACTATTTAAAGATTAAGATGAAATTAAAACAGTACGTATCGGTATAGATCTATGCATGATTTTAAACACCCAAGATCCATAAACATTTTATATATGAAATATGTACATTGTCAGTTTAAGTAACAATAGTCATTTTTTACTTGTGGATTCAATTGTGAATTCCCATACTTCAACTTAAAAACAATTCCTATTTAGAGGAATAGAAGTTCAGTAAATGTAACAGTTTTTTCCTTCTGTGTCTGGTCTTCTATGATGAAACTATTAATAAACAAAATAGTAGGAACCTGCTGGGTAAAAATTCCAATTACACGTTTTACTCCAAAAAGCACATCAAATAAATATTGCACTTTATTTCTAGACGATGCATCAGCTTTAGTTAATTTACATAAATTATACAACTCATTATCTTTGTTTATAAAGCTTTAGCAAAATTTTGGCTCATGAATGCTAAGAAATCTGTTAAATTCAGTGCAGTCTGCTTTACTACCTCTTCACCTTTTTGTTAATTTACACAAGAAATATCTGAGACTGCTAGCTCAGGAAGTGGTGGCCATTACCACTGCTAAATGGGTGCATTAAGTTTGACTTATGTTTGTTAATACTAAACAAAAAAATTAAGCTCCTCTCTATGCTTTCTTTTAATTTGCTGTATTTCCATGACACTTTTTCAAGTTATTTTTACGGACCTAATAAGTCTGATCTAAACACATGCACATTTATATCATTGAGTTACAAAGGTTTAATGCTGTTCATGCACTAAAAACATGGTCTGTGTAACTACTCAGAGGATTTAAGTATATAGGTTAAGATTTAAGTGTATGCGTTAATAAACAGTACTTAACCCAACTATTGTATATGATTTTGATCACTATATGATATCTGCTCTTAGTAATTACCTGATGGATAATAATATTTTGGTGGCTTATGTTTCACTAAACAAGTGTCTTGGGATGTGTTAGGACTTTCTGTTTAGATTTGGAAAGTATGTTCAAAAGACAGAAAAATTGGGATGTTATATATTTGCTTAGTCTTCCTTCTCAATTAAATATTGTACATTTTTGCCCTGAATAGACCATTCAGGATATCCTCTTAATACCAGCAGAGCAGTAAACACATTTTGAATGATTTATAATAGACTGTGGAGACTAATTATGAATTGTAATAGGAAAAAAGTTATTGTGATGTATCTGTGAAGCTGAAATTGTTCTCCTTAGAGGAGCAGAAAAGATATTACGGGTTGAATGTTGTGTGGAAATGCTTTTATTGCTAGGCCCTTGTGTGTCTGCAATCACTGTCTGAATGTGCTGATGTGTTGTTCAGCTCCCTTCATTGTCTTTGTTGTAAGAACATATAAGAAACTTTGTGGGAACAAACAAATTTTTAACTGGCAGCTTGCTTTAAATCTGCTTGTTGCTTTTAATAAGTGCTGAATCACACATTAATGTTGTAATTAATTAATATGATCTACGCTGGACCCTGAGGCACAAGGTCTCAGTCTTGGAGTAAATTTTGGGGGATACAAGTATTCAAAACTTAATTCTATTTGTTGATTTTCCACTAGCAGGAATGCAAAAATGCCTCCCTACATCCAACAACAGTTAACTAGTTTACAATTTAGGTATTGTACTGCTGCAGAATGGATTTGACTTTGAGGGCTATTGTATGAGTGCTGACTCAATCTTTTATTACAATATGGTTCTTATTATTGGACTGTGCTCTCATTAGACATTGAAACTGCTTAGAGAGAACCATAAGGCTATGAATGCAAATTAACACAAATTCCAGTGCAGAGGATTCTTAAACTGTGTACCTCATCAACGGGCAAAGTTGCTCTTTTCCTCTCAGCCTCCCACCTCCTTTTTAAAAATTCTGCTGTGAAAATCATAGATGGTCCTGGGAAATATTGTCAGGATCTAGGCTAGATTTAGGATTTATGGCTGGGTTTCCAGCTCATCAGATTTTGACCCCTTAATGGCATTGAATTTCTTGCAGCTGATCCACTACCTTGGGCCAGAATTGGTGAGAATGGCATCAAAGGGTCATTGAACTTGGCTCATCATAAAGATAAACAAAGAGGAAATGCATTTAGCTATTTTTTTTTTGAAAAACAGCTATTTTTTTTTTACTTTGATCATTAATTTAAAAAAAAAAAAAAACCCGGGAAATTCAGAGCTAAAGCTGAAACTCTGTGCTTAGCCCTCCCTTTGTGTTCAGCTTAAGAACATAAGAATGGACATGCTGGGTCAGACCAGTGGTCCATCTATCCCAGTTTCCTGTGGGCTAGAATGCCACTATCTAAATCCATGGTATGTCTGCACCTTGAATACTGCATGCAGTTTTGGTCACCCCATATCAAAAAAGATGTATTAGAACTGGAAAAGGTGCAGAGAAAGGCAACAAAAAATTAAGGGTATGGAAGAGCTTCCATATGATTAGAGATTAAAAAGAGTGGGACTGTTCAGCTTGGAAAAGGGACATCTGGGGGGGGGAGGGGATATGATAGAGGGCTATAAAATGATGAACAGTGTGGAGAAGGTGAATAGGGAAGTGTTACTTACTTCTTCACATAACAGAAGAACCAGGGGTCACCCAATGACATTAATAGAGAGGAGATTTAAAAGAAACAAAAGGAGGTACTTCTGTACACAATGCATAGTCAACCTGTGGAATTCATTGCCAGGGGATATTGTGAAGGCCAAAACTATAATTGGGTTAAAAAAATTGGATGAGTTCATGGAGGATAAGTCCCATCAATGGCTATTGGATACCCTGTGTGTCCCTAAGCCTCTGACTACCAGAAGCTGGCAGAGGATGATAGGGGATGGATCACTTGCTGCTAGATGGATCATTGGTCTGACCCAGTATGTCCATTCTTATGTTAATAGAATTTGATCAGCTTTAGCTTCATGGGGGAGAGGTATAATTGCAGTTTTCAGTTTCCCTGAACTTTGAAATGTTTCCAGGAAGATTTACTAAAATGTGCAAAATGCTGAAGAGTTGATTGATTGAATTGTCACATGATATTGGGGCATTGTCTTTTGGCTTCTAACTCCTCATAGTGTGATACCCTAAAATTACAGAGATTCAATGTATTTAGAACTATATTGGGCCCTTAAGGACAGAAATCTTGTATTTAAGATTAACCGTGGGTCTCATATTAAGCTTCCATTTTCAGGTGTACAGGATTTTTTTCTTGTTTGGAGTTTATTGGGCTACCTTTACCGGTTATTTACAGGGAAGTTTAGCTTTAATATGTGCTATTTGTAGTTGCATTGAGAAATAGGTATACTCAGCACTGCAGTTTATTAATGTAGCCTTCCTCTTGAAGCAGAAAAAGGCATGCTTTTGTCTGAACAAAACTCCTTCCTCCTCATCTGAATGCTCCTGTCCTTTGGATCTCCAAAAGGACTCTTAACTTTTATTTTTAAAACAGCAAAAGTATTGTGTGTTTTCATTTAAATAAAAAGGGCCATGAGGGTAATAAAATTACTATATTCAGCTGACTTTGGTCTTGTATTCTGGAGATCTATAAAGCCAGAGGGCTTGCAGCTCCTGAAGCTGTCGCAAGACATCCTACCAAGTTGGTGGAAGCTCTCTGGCAGAATATAAACCAGCTTTGTATCGGGAAACATGTGAAGCAGCTGTTTGGAGTGGTTTTGTGCATTTACAAAACAACATAAATAAAATGTTCAGGTTTCAGCAAAGTTTTGTGTTTTGTTTTGTTTTTGTTTTGTGTTTTGTTTTGTTTTTTGTTTTGCCACAAGCTTGCTGTAGGCCATGTTTTTCTCCTCGGTAGCCTGTTTTTAGTACTGATGCTCAAGCTCACATCATACCAGATTGGAAGCTAATGCAATCCTAACATGCCTTTAAAACAGGTATAGCAAGGGCTTTTATAACAATACTTTGGTTTACAAGGTCTCCGTGATGAAATGAATGCAAAAGAGCAACCTCCAGTGTAAATAATTTATCAAGTAGTTGTTGGACTAGTGAGGATAGCAGAAAGGATCTGGAGAAGAAATGTCTTACTGTTATTTTACTGCAGTGGTCTGAGAGAGAATCTGCACAAGTGGGAAGTATGGAGAAGGTGTTTTCATACCATCATGAAAGTTAGAGATCAAAAAACTCTGTCAGGTTATCTAGTTCAATCTCCCTGGCCCAAGTACATGAGTTCTCCCTGAAGTATGTTGTGCAGTGTTTTATTCAATGTAGTTTTAAACGTCCAAGTAACTGGGCTACCACTACTTCTGTTGGGAGGTAATTCCACAATCTAATAGATCTCACCATCAGGAAGTCTTTCCTGCTGCTCAGCCTAATTTGTTTCTTAATTTCATCCTACTGCTTGACATCCTCTACAATAATGATTCGAAGTAGTAATTCCTTTATGCCTGCTGTACAGGAGAAGCCCTTTAAGGTGTAATAAGTCAGAAAATGTTCAGTCAACTTTTGTGGTGTGTAGAAAGGCGCTGTGGCCTTCCTCGGAGCCTAGGCTCGAGGAAGGGTCGTGACGCCCTAGCTGGGCAGAACAGAGCCCTACAGGAAAAACTGCCCAGCAACAGAGGGACAGAGCCAAAGCAGGAAGGGTAAGTACAAAAGGCCAGCCTAGCAGCTCAGTAGGGAGGAAGCTGCCACCAGAGGCAGATGTGTTGTCCCAGAGGCTGTGGCCTAGGCCTAGGCCTAGGCCTGACCCCGACTGAGCAGCTGTTTGGAGCATCCGCACCACCGAGCGGAGCATCCAAAACCTGCCTGGATTGCCAGGCCCTAGTGATTGGACAGGGCCACCGAGCCATGGTGGCTGGAACGAGCCACCCGAGACTCCTGGGTAGGAAATACCCCCTGAGGCCCGCCCTGACCTGGAGAAGCTGCCGGGAGCTGCCGGAACCTTGTGGACCAGAGGAACCCCTGGGACCCTGTGAGCTGGAGGAGCTGCCCTCCGCTGATGATGCAGAGGAGTTCCTGGATCTGCCGCCGGTTGACGGAGAGGGATTTGTGGGCCTGCTGCTTACAGTGTACCCCAGTGACCCAGAGGGAAACTAAGGCATACAGGTACCCGGGGGTGAGGGGGAGGAAGTGGCCCAGGGTCAGCTGGCTAGCAAGTGGCTGAGTCAGGGGCTAATCCCCATCAGTGTGTTGTGGCTGGAGCCCCATTGATTCAGTGGTAAACTGTTTTGCCACTGATAGGGCCTTGGGCTGGGACGCAGTGGAGACGGGTGGGCTGCGTCCCCCTCTCCCTAACCATCCCGGGAGGGAGTGCTATCCTCTGCAGTTGCAGACAGAGGATCCTGAGCTCTACTGGCCCCACCTGCCTGCAAGGCCGGGGGCCCCAGACTATTGTACAAGTCCCGCCTGTGTGAAGGCTGGGAGCTGCTGAGTACCCAACCAGCCCTGCCCAGCTTGCGGGCTAGGGACTGCAAACTGCTTATGTGCCCCGCCCTGCCTGAAGGCTGGGGGCCATAGACTGCTTGCCTGCCCTGCCCTGCCCTGCCCTGCCTGAGGGCCAGGGGCACCAGACTGCTTTAACAGCCCTGCCTGTGGGAAGGCTGGGGACTATAGACTGCTTGCCTGTCCCGCCCTGTCTGAGGGCCGGGGGCACCAGACTGCTTGTCAGCCTGCCCCGTTGGAGGCCGTGGCTAAAGACTTGTGAATGGGCACTGATTATTCCCTCTAAAGGGAGATGCTGTGGCCTTCCTTGGAGACTGGGCCCGAGGAAGGGTCTTGACGCCCAGGCCGGACGGTGCCACTGACTTACACGGTCTGTGCTATTACTAAGTTCACTCAGGGATTTGTCACACAAGGTTGCGCTAGTTTTTTGTATTCAGGTTGTTTTAACTTCTGTGGCCAATAATTACAATGTGTCAGCAATTTCTGGAAAGGAGAATAGATATAACTGGCTTATTTAGGATACTTCTCTGCTTTCCTCAGTTATACATGCCCCTCCAGACACAAACACCTGCATATACATACCTAGATGATTTCTCGAGGGGTGTGTCAAACTCTAAGAATGTTAGCATCACATTTTTTCATTGATATTACTTGAAATTCTGAGAGGACATAAGAGAACTTAGAGGTTTCTGAAGGGGCAAATGGTATATATAGTGATCGCTAATTAGTGACTGGTCTCCTGAATGGAGATGGCTGGTATGTAGGCAAGTGCACTATGCTTCTTTCCTAGTTTCACTTAATCTGAAAAAAAAAAAAAAAGGTTGCTTTCACGTTTAAACTGCAGTGAGAATGCTAACACTGTAAGTGACTTTAATGCTAGGGCTCTGGTCTTGCACTGCAGTTGCTGGACTCCTTTACTCCAAGGACACCCCACTGAAATCCAAGTAATGTTAGGATGCATGTACAACATGCAGCAGCACAACAGGTGTTTTCTTCTTCCTGGACACATATGGGATCTTTAAGGGGTATCAAAGTGCCACCATTCAAATGCTGGTAACTCTCTTTTTAATTGGATTTATGCAATCCTTAAAAAAAAAAAAAAAAGTCACATCAAAGAAGTGAGCTAGAAGAAAGCAAAGCACAAAACGATATTTTATTTAGGATTTTTCTGCAAATGTACTTCTGTTTGGTATTGTGTGTGGAAACTAGATATATTTTTCTATGGCTAAACCTAGAATCATATTATCAAGTTCAGCTGCTAAAGCAGAATGTCAGTAATGTACAGAATTTCTTACCCAGCTCCTTATTAGTGCGTGTCGTCTTCAAACTTTAACATCCCAACGAGGTTCTCAAGTGATTTACAGTTTTGCATTTTACTTTCATAAAACAATCTCATGTAGTTTAAGCACTCTTTCAGGTTCAGAGACAAAATTAATCTTCTGTGTGAAATTATGGACACTTGCATGTGTTGCTATAACACGCTGAATCAAATTCAGCCTTAATGCAACTGCACTGTAGTCAGAGGTGTTACACCAAGGATGTTTCAGGTCTAATATAGAATACTTTCTCTTTGTTGCTCTCTTGGACTCATCCTTAGAACCCTAGTTACCCTACTGTAATATTTCCATTTCCCACTGTCTCTTAAAACTCATACAACATTGCAATATCTGCAACTTTTTATTAATTTTATAGGAAGTCATAGGAGTGGATGGTGATGTCCAATAGAATGTGAATGGCTCAGAGAATAGAATCACTGCTCCAATGAATTTATTGTCTTACTGATCTTATATTGTGTGTAAGGATATTGTCATGCTGGTTTATACAAGTAAAAATAAATTTAGGAGTTGATCCAGAACAATCCAAGCAATCAGTTTTCAGGAAAACATAGATGTGTGTGTCAAGTATGTGGTGATTGTACCTGGAATGCTTTGTCGGTTTGGTGTATTTTCAGGAAAGGAGGAAGATGAGGCCTTGTGGCACAGCATGGAGTAGCAGTCATTTTGATCCAAACTCTGTGTTCCTTTTGGTGCGTCATTGCTACATTTTAATAACCATTGGGATGCCATGTAATATGGCATGTCATTTCCTTATCTGTGCCTCAGTTTCACCATCTGTAAAAAGTTGATGATAATACTTGCTTCCTTTTGTAAAGTGCTTTGAAATTAATCCACAGAAAACACTTTAAAAGAGATTATCACTATTATTATACTTATACATCTGGAAGTTTTACTTCTCCTGAAGTTTTACTCTCAGTTAAGCCTCTGAAAGTTAGTTACTAAGTCCATATCTACACTACAAACCTTTAGTCGACACAAGTTACATTGGTGTAAAGCCATCGCAGTTAATATATCACTCACGTGCATGGATACTTGGCAGCTTGTGTCAGCGCTTCACATACTCACCTGGCGTGCTTGTGTTGAAACAAAGTGCAGTGCAGTGCACCATGGATAGCTATCCCAGTATGCTAAATGCCACCCTCTGGCTCACTGCCTTTTGGGGAATTTTTGCATTTGAATTATGGACATGGACCTGCACTTCGCTGAGATGGAGGGTTCGTGCTTTGAGATCTCAGTGGTGAGAAGGAGGCAGACAGACAAGCTACTGATTGCAAAAGCTGTTTATTCAAGCCAACGGCAGTACAAGTCAGGAAGTCAGGCGCTTACCAGAATCTGAGGGGCGAGCCCTGTTTCCTCTGATAAGCGGCTGCTCCAGAAGTGAACACTAATGCGTAACAGGCAGTGTGCGCGGGTCTAACAAGAGCCTCAACTGCAAAGTGTCATCCCTGTTCTGATATAGTTCATCTTCTTATTTTGATTGGTTATTTTTTGATCCACTAGAGGATTGGCTATTGATACCTGTTTTTCCTTGCATTATTCGTGCGCTTTTGGCATCCAATTAACTATAAGCTGTGGGTAGTTATTTACCACTTTAACTGCCTTTTAGGCCGCTCTAAACCAGTTTTGCAGTTAGTTTACGTTAACTTATTTCTACTTTTCATCTTAAGGTCACAACTGCTGCTTATGCTAATGTGGGCCTAACTACTATAACTCATGCTGCCCCAGGCCCAGCCGTTGCCACTTATGCTTTGGCCCCGCGTCAAACTATTCTTCCGTGTCCTACAGGCCTCCACATGGGGGTGGGAAAGGGTACACTTTACCGGAAGCCCTAGGGGGCCGGCTCAGGCTGCAACCCCCATTACCATGAGGAAAAAAATGTTCATGGCTCATGAGATTGTATGTATGGGATGAGGGATTGTGGTATGTATGTGGGAGGGAGCCTGTGTTACAAGTTTGTACTGGGCCCGAAAAATTATGCTTGAGCATATGTGGGGCACACACGAACCACATGGCGGGTGGGTATGGAGCTGGGAGAAAGGGATCAAGTTCTCATCATGCAACTTTCTCCATCCCATAATGCCAACCATATCACATAATTTTCACACCTTTTAAAAAAAATCTTGCATGACGCTTGTCAATGTCCACCATCTCTGACAGAAACATGGTGCTCGCACAGCTCTGCACTGTTGTCATGAACATTGCAAATACAGGATGAATAATCCTCCAGTGTTTGCAGAGCTGCGGAAACTACTGACTCCAACAACAGGGTACATGATGATTTCTTTGCGGACAGATTGCTAAGGGATATAGAGAAAAACAATTGAAGAGTGTTGCTGGCATTCAGCGAGCAGCTACAGATGGTGGAGCAGCACTTCTGGGTCTGAAAAACGAACGCTGACTGGTAGGCTCACAGCATAATGAAGGTTTGTGACGATGAACAGTGGCAGCAGAACTTTCAGTTGCAAAAAGCCACATTCCTGGATAATTATGCGGAGCTTATCTCAACCCTCCAGCTCAGGATGTGAGCTGTACTAGGAGTTGAGAAGTGAGTGGCGATCGCAGTGTGGAAGCTTGCAATGCTGGTTTGCAATTGGTCAATGGGAAATCATTTTGGTGTTGGAAAATCCACTGTGGGGGCTGTTGATATGCAAGTGTATTGGGTTGTTAATCATATCCTGCTACACACAAGTGTGACTCTAGGCAATGTATAGGACATTCTGGACGGATTTGCAGCTATGAGGTTCCCAAACTGCGGTGGGACGATAGATGGCATGCACATCCAGCCCTATTTTGGTCCCAGCACACCTTGCCACAGAGTACATCATCAGACAGGGCTACTTTTCTATGGTTATGTAAGCATTGGTGGATGGCCAGGGATGTTTTACTGATATTAATGTTGGCTGGTCGGAGAGGTAAGGTGCCTAATGTTTGCATTTTTAAGAACATAGCACTGTTTAGAAAGCTATAAGCAAGGACATTTTTCCCAGCCAGTGGATTACCATTGGTCATGTTAAAAAGCCAGTAGTGATCCTGGAGGAGCTGGTCTACCCTTTGCTCTCCTGGCTCATGAAGTTATACATTGGCCACCTTGATAGCTACCAGGAAAGATTCAGCTACTGTCTCAATAGGTGCAGAATGACAGTAGAACGTGCTTTCAGTAGATTGGAGGGATGCTGGCGGTGTTTACTTATGAAATTAGAGCTCAATGAGAAAAATATCTCAGTGGTTATAGCTACCCGTTGTGTCCTGCATAATATTTTTGAGGCAAAGGGGAAAAGTTGTTGCCAGGTGAAGGGCAGAGGTGGAGTGACTTTCTGCTGAGTTTGAACAGTCAGACACAAAGATCAACAGAAGAGCTCAGTGTGGAGCTATGAGACTGAGGGAGGCCTTGGAAGAGGATTTAAATGGTCAACTACAGTAATGTACTATGCTTGAGGTTGGTCTATCTGGCCCTTAGGTTCTGGGGGTGTTAGAAGTTGTGTAGTGCTTGGAGTATATTTATGAATATCCCACTGTCTTTTAAGGAACCTGTGAATTATGCAGTGCTTACTGCACATTTATAATTATTACACTGTTTTCACTGAATCTGAGTTCTCCAGTCCTATTCTATGTAAAGTAATATGTGCTTTGAGTGTAGTGGTAGGCATTCTGCAGTATCAGTTGTGACGTAATAAAGATTAATTTATTTCCAAAAAAGTAAAAAAAATGTGCATACCAAAACCAGTGCAAAAATGTGCAATTTAAAAACAATACAGTGCACATTTCTAAAATAAATTAATGTAATAGAACTTAGAACAGGCAAAAATATTCCTGTTCATTTCAGTCCATTTCTGCCAAACATACACCAACCATTGCTCTCACAGGTCAGTGAACATGAAGCTGTGATTTTCCTTGCCATCCGCTGGCATACAGTGGTAGGAGAAGGAATGTGGTCTTTGATGCCAAATGGAATGTTAGGGGGTGTAAGTAGCTGCTGAAATGGAGTTCTACATTCCACTACAAAGTGAGGTGGCCCCATGACTGTTGGATCTGTAGTTCAACAAGAGACTGGAGCATTTCTGTTTGCTGCCTGAGAAGCCCCATTATATCCTTGTGCATCTCCCTCTCCTTATGTCAGTGGGAAACAAATGTGAATGTAGACACATGCACAACGAGATTGATACAAGGCAATTTATATTGGCCTAACTTTGTAGTGTAGACCAGGTCTAAGAGACTTTGACACAGAACAAATTTTATCCCTTTTTAAACAAACAAAAATTCAACAATAATTATGAGGAAAGAAAGAAAATTAAAAGATCAAGTGTTGAACTGAGATGTAGCAGCATAAAAACTCTGCACAAAAGATTATTGCAATCAAAGGAATTCTGTTTGGCTTGATTGAGTGTAAATGGGGTCAGGATCCATTCTGGGTGGATAGAAAGTAGAATGTAGGCAAGGTCCGTTTAAATCAAGTGCAACTGTCTCTTCAGTGTAAGGTATAATAATCGTCGTGTGGCACAGATTTGCAATAACTGTTCAGATAATTGCTTTATAATTGAACGTATCACGTTTTTCCCTGTTTATTAAATAGCATGAATAAAGCCGAATCACATGTGGTAGAATTGCAATTCAAATTCCATTCATTAAAGGCTGAACATTTTCCAGTTAGTATGTAAAGGCAGTTTCTATATAAATTATTCCAAAAGGATCTCCATGAACTAATGACGTCAGTGTCTAGATGGATTGAAATTGTTTGAGTAATTGATACTACCACTGAATGGCATATCCCTCCTTGGGGGAGGGGGAGAAAGAAACTGGTGATGTAACTTGTATAATGCTCTGTTAATGCAGAATTGGGAGTGTGACTGCTAAATGTTTTAAATGCAGTCTGAAAAACATGAATACTTTACTATCAGGCATCCTAAATAACATGACTTGTTAGTTTCAATTTAAAGATTTAGATTTCTTCTAGTTTCAGTTTTTATTATGCCATAGATGTTAACAACAAAAAATATTCTATCAATGTGTAGAATATTTACATCTTTCTATTAACAAGCCCTTCAGACTTTCTTCCACCTGGGCACCTGTTCCCCCTTTCATTGCTGCCTGAGACACGAGTACCAATAGTTAGGTGAGAATAATATTACTTCCAAGATCACAATCTAAAAAGTAAACTCTTCAGTTATTCAGAATACTCTTCAGGGTTCAGGTTCAAGACTCTGAATTTATCTCAAGTTCTGAAGGTGAGTCCAAACCAGCTTCAACTATTTGTAAATTTCATGCATCCAGTGTGAACCCAGTTCCTGAAGGGAAAATAAAGAAGTTACATATTTATTTAGATTAAAATACAAAGAGTCCTAGTATGCACATCAGTAGTCACCCGATGTCAACGAATTAGAATCAGATTTCATACCAGCCAGCAGCTTAACCAAGTCCATTTACAAGAAAAGTAAATTAACTTAACCTTCTAGCAATTTACAGCAATAAAATATATTCAGCCCACCAAAGAGCTTCATACCCTTTGCCCTCCCTAAAGCCTTAGAAAATACAGAATATATTTGTAGCATGCCCTTTTGGACAATGTACATATAAGTGAAACTTGCTGTAGTTGTGGTAGTTCTGGATTAACTTCTGTAAGTGAAAACTGAAGTGGTTAGTGGGTCCTAGAGAGAAAAGGGAATGACTCTGTTGAAGAATCAAAATCCCTAACTACCTAGGAGGAAACTGACTTTTGAGTTGGACTGCCCAGATGGAGAGATTGTGGGTCTGAGTCAGAGAGGACTTCGATGGTGGAATGAGTAGTACTGAACTAAGAATCCTCAGAGAATCCTGAGTAGAAGGCTTGAATTGGATTTTTTTGTCTTTTTGTTTGTATGTGGGAGGTTATTCTTGTATAGAATCTGATTTGTTTGTTAATAAAGTCAAAGTCCAGGAAGAGGGCGAGTTTTGATCTTACACAGGGCTTGTGAGTTGTATTTTAGGGCAGATGTAAGGTCAGCTGCTCACAGAGACACAGGAACAAACTTACTGTGGTGTATTTTAGGAAATACAAGATTCTCTCAAATCCAGAACAGGTATAAAAGCAGGAAAGCTGAAGAACTTGTTACAGCTCCTAAACCCTTCCTTTAGATGAGCACAATGCATTCCCCGTGAATCATGCCTCTTGAATGTGACCTATATAATACCCGTTTTGATGTTATAACAGTAGTACTTTGCACTTGCATAATGCCTTTAATCTGAGTATCTCCAGGTGCTTTACAGACCTCTGCTGTCTACTACTATCAAAATAACCTGAACAGTGTTTTGGAAAGTGTAAAGCTCTGGGAAGGCTGTGATAGTGACTTTGGAGGTGTTCCTCTGCTGAGATGTTTCCAGAACATTCACCTGCTAATAAAATCATGTGTTGTTAATAGAATCATATTTAATCATAGAACAAACTTGTGTTGAAAATAAGACAAACCATGAAAGTAGATAAATTAATTTCTTTTAAAAACCTTGAAACTATTCTTAATTTTTTAAATTGTACAATTACTCACACTAAATATTAAAAATAATTTTAGGTTAAATGTATGCTTGCAACATTAATATAATTTCAGCGCCTTAATTTGGCATAAAAGGTTTAATGAAATATTTTAATACAATTGTGCATTCAGTTTACTAGTTTATATCAATTTCATGGTGTATTAGTAGTTTTTATATTATGAAAAACACTTTCAGTTGATATTTTCGGTTATGGAAAAAGCATGTTGTTAAAATGGTATAGTTGCATGGATGTTCCCTGTTCTGGATCTGACTTTTTGACAGTGCAATCCTCCATGTTTCTTATTACTCACTCTGTCTGTCTGTCTCTCTCTCTCTCAACGTAAAAATCACACTGACCACAGCAGTAGTCAGTACATCACCCAGCTCTGGTGGGTTGGAAACATGTGCTTTTCAGATGCTAATTCCCCCTTTCATGCAGATGGGCATTGGGCAGGGATGGGGAAAGAGGTAGAGCCTTGGCCAATGCCACTGAGCTGGTTTTGAGAGGGAAGTGACCTGTGCGAGCCTGACACTTGGTGCAGATTACTTCTCCCCTGGAGCAAATTTGGAAATCAGGAACCAGACTGTGATTGTTGGTCTAATCCTGGGGCAACACAACAATGTGTTACTCCTTTTTGAGGCAGATTGTAAAATAACAGTCTGGTCTCTTGTGATATTGCATTGTATAACTGCATACAAAATGGCAGCAACTGCCATGAAATCCTGGGCTCGTATGACATCTTTATATAGCCACAGAAAGTAATACAATGCAAACCAATACGTGAGTCATCTCTGTGAAGAGGCAGTGTTGCCTAATGGATAGAGCACTGAGCTGACTCAGATTAAGGTGACCTGGATTCTTTTCCTGGCTGCTGGCCTGGTGTGAGACCTTGGGCAAGTCACTTTACCGGTTTGTGAATCGGTTCCTCCATCTGTAAAATGGGAATAATGATACCAATCCCCTTTGTAAACACTTTCAGATCTATGGGTGTAAAGCGCTGCATGAGAGCTTAATATCATTATTTGTAAATATTGGATTCCATTGTGGCTTCCTACCTTCCACTGAGGGATGTGTTTTGAATTCGTAGGGTAATCTGGAATAATCCATTCATCATGATATACAATCATCACCTGACCATATTATTTGTTTGTTTGTTCCTCTTTCCCTTTCTTCCATCTCTCTGTCTGTTTTGTCTTTTTAGAGTGTAAGCCTTTGGAGCTGAGGAAAGCAGCTAGCAAATTGTGGGAACTACCAGAAACAAATAGTAAATCATGAGTGGTGATGTAATGGGTGATTGCTGAATCATTATGCCCAGGTCTTGTAGTTAATATGCTGTGTTACAGTGATGGTAAACCGAGCTGCAGTACCCAGACAGAAAGAAATACGTTAATGAGAAAGAGGCCTATTCTTCTTCGAGTGATGTTCCCATGGGTGCTCCACTGTAGATGTTGCAGTGCCTTTGCATCTGGAGTCGGAGATCTTCAATAGCAGTGCCTGCCAGACTGCACATGCGTACCTCCCATGCCTCCTGCAGCACCCGGGAAATATAAATAGCGCTGTGCAGTCCAGCTGCCCTCAGTTCCTTCTCTACCACCTACAGTCTGTAACAGAACAGAAAAGTAGAGCCCTTTTTTGCCTCATCCATTTAGATGCTCCTGTCCAAACACCTCATAGATAGTTAGGTTTTTCCCTTTTTTTTTTTTTTTAATTTTTTAAAAAAGAAGGCATTTTGGCATATTCTTTTCCTCCTGTTATTTGACAACCCTTAGTATAGTGTAATTTCTCGTTCTCCCACTTTTTCCCCTGGGAAGCACAACTCTGCTCAAACAAGAAAACAGCCAGAATGCTGTCCCTGGCTAAATCTATCAGATCATTGGCTTCTGAGACAGTCCAAATCTCCTTGAGAAAATCGAGCCTCATAGCTTCAAGAGTGAGGGGCCACTCTAGGGCATATGACAGGCTATCGGCACCATCTTCAGTGTGTAGTGACCGAAGCAAGCCGTCTACTTCAGCAGCAGCACCAATGCCCTTCATGATGCCGAGACACTCAAAGGCACCGAAATGGGCAGCAAAGAAACCTTCTGCTCCAATCGAGACTTTGGCACTGGCCTCATCCTCCTTCTTGGTGCCACCTACTGCCTCTCATGAGAAACACACAATGGAACCGTTCACCACAACAGCACCATTGACACCACAGGGGTTCAGATACACTTCTGATTTAATGGTATTTCATACTCCTGAGTCCCCTCTTCTCAAGAGTGACCCAGTCCAAGTTCCACGGTCACCATTGATCCGTCCCTCCTTCTCTCCCATGGGAACAGCACTTCCCTTCCTGAATGATGTAGAGGAAGAGGAGGAAGAATATGCTGAGTCTGTTGCTTCGTCAACCTCAATTCTCTTACCTTCTACTCTACAACCCCTGGGTACTCCTTGGATGCAGCCACACATCCCACTACCACCCAGCTGCCCATACTAGGACTCTTGGGCCATGTATAGGGCTCAGTTTGGGAACCCACTCACACGTCAACCCACCCAATGCCCTACATCTATCCCATCTTCAACTATTTCAAGACCTCTGGAAAAACACCCTTCTTAGATGCAACAAGAACCAGAGCCCAAGTATGAGGAGGAACATGAGGAGGACACATTTTTCCTCATCGTCGCTGGAGGAGGCCAGTATGCCTCTACCCCCTACTGCGGCCGATGATTTCTGGCATTTCCAAGAGCTCTTCCGCAGAGTGGCAGATGAGCTAAATATTCAGCTAGAGGAGGTCAAAGAACAACAACACGAACTGACTGATATTCTTCACCCCTCCTCAACAACAAAAATTGCACTACCAATCAGTAACGCGTTACTCCAGCCTTCTAACATCCTTTGGCAAACCCCATCTTCTATACCACCTACCTGCAAAGGCACAGATAAGAAATAGTAAGTACCAGCTAAGAATGCTGAGTTCCTATTTTCTCATCATGCCCCGAAATCTCTGGTACTCCATGCTGTACAGGAGAAGAACCGTTCCTATCAATCCCAGTCTGCTCACCCTGATAGTTAATGGAAATGCTTGGACTTGTTCGGCAGAAAATTTTATTCCTCTGCCACTCTCCAGTTTAAAATTTCAAATTATGAGGTTTTCATGGCCAAATACAATTTTAAGAACTACTCTAAACTGCAGGAACTCTGCCAGTACCTTCCAGAGGCTAAAAAGGAGCAATTTCTACTTCTGATAGTGGTCATTTTATAGCCACACAGCTCTCCGGGCCTCTTTAGATTCAGCTGACACTGCAGCCCACTCTATCGCTACTGCAGTGGTGATATGATGTGCATCCTGGTTGCACCTTTCAGGATTTCCCAAAGAAATCCAAACTACAGTCAAAGACCTACCATTTGATGGCCAAAATCTTTTCTTGGAGCACACTAACAACTCGCTCCATACGCTGAAAGACTCTAAGGCGACTATAAGGTCTTTAGGCATATATACCCCACAGCCAAAGAGGTGATCGGGGAAATTTCAGCTTCCCCTACATTCCCAGCCTCAACCCTATTACACCCAGCTGACAGTGACAATTAATGCTGCCCCCAACTTCCACCTAACAAACACAACAGCTGCAGGCAACCCACTACCCAAGGACCTACACCATGCAGACTTTCCAACAAACAACAATTTTGAAGGTGTGGTCGAGCGCCTGAGAACACTCCTTCTGTTCCAATTATTCCCATCACCCACAATATCACAAACAGACTGTCAGTTTGGAAGCCAATTAGCTCCATTCTTAACATCCTGAATGCTTATCACTTCAGACAAATGGGTCCTGGGTTCTGGAATGGGTCCTGGAAATAAATGAAGGTTCATCCATCCCCTTCCTAACTATGCCATCCCACCACCCCTTCTGCCCATTCCTCTTCAGGGACCCCTCTCATAAGGCTATTGTCTGAGAGGAAGTAAATCATCTTTTGCAATTGGGAACCATGGAACCAGTCCTCATAAGACACAGAGGGCAGGGATTCTATTCTCACTATTTCCTGGTTCAAAAAAAATCCAGCAGTTGGCGTCCCATCTTAGACCTCCGCAACCTGAACAAGTTTGTGAAACTGCAACGATTCAAGATGGTCACCCTCTCCACTATTATACCACCACTGGAACAGGGGGACTGGTTCTCAGCCCTCGACCTACAAGACACTTACTTCCACATCACCATTCATCCCGCTCATAGACATTTCCTATAATTCACCATGGGCGATGATCACCTTCAATGCAAAGTACTCCCTTTTGACAGTGCCACAGGTTTTCTCCATGGTACTCACGGTTGTCACAGCTCACCTTCGGGGAAAAAAGGAATCATGATCTTTCCATACTTGGATGACTGCCTCCTCAAAGCTCCATCCAAACACATGCACCAAGCAACCTACACAACCATGAATGTGTTCAGCAATCTAGGTCTCCGTATAAATATAGAGAAATCCATTTTGAAACCGGTGCAAACACTGGAATTCATCGGTGCTCAACTAGAGGTCATACAAGCAAGAGAATTCCTGCCATCTCACAGGTTAACAGCCATAACTGATCTCATCTCAAGCACAAGGACATGCCCCCGAATCTCAGCACTCACGTGCCTCCAACTCTTGGGACACATAGCAGCAGTCACTCTCCTTAGTCATACACCTCCTTGTTAAACGTTTCATGATGGGCATTCAAAATCTTTATCCACAGATATGAGCCCCACTCCTTCCTGGCACCCGAATCTAGACCTATGATCCTTGATGAGACCTCCTTTTGAACAAGTGGTTACATGTTCACTGTTACGCCTAGCCATGAAAACTGCCTTCATTGTTGCCATCACCTCAGTCTGATGTGTAGGAGAAATCTTAGCCCTCATGGCTCATCCACGATATATTGTGTGTCATAAAGGCAAAGTCATGCTCCACTCCCATCCCAAATTTCTTCCTAAAGTCATAACAACCTTTCATCTGAACCAACCCATTCACCTTCCCATCTTTATTCCCAAACCTCATAACCATCAACGAGATGCCACTCTTCACACACTTGATGTACGACACGCACGAGTCTTCTTGGTAGAAAAAGGTCCTTCAGAAAATCACTATGCCTATTCATTTCCATCACCGAGAAGTCACGAGCGAGGCTATATTGAAACAACGCCTTTCCAAATGGATCTCACAATGTATACGCCTCCCATACGAACTGCATAATTAACAGGTTTCTTCCTCAATAAGAAAACATTCCATGAATGCTCTGTCTACCTCCACTGTGTTCGTAAGTAATGTCCCCATTACCGACATATGTAAGGCAACCACATGGGTGTCCTAAGACACATTCGCCTGACACTACGCAGTTATGCAAGACTTCTCCACAGACACTATCCCTGGACACACAGCTTTATTGGACACTCTAAAGACAAACCTTCCCATTAGGGCACTGTTTTGTAGTCACCTACTGTGGAGCACCCATGGGGACATCACTCGAAGAAGAAGAGAGGGTTACTCACCTTAAGCAGTAACTCAGGTTCTTCGAATTGTGTCCCCGCATGAGTGCTCCACTACCTGCCTTCCTCTTCTCTACTGTGGAGCTTTACATATCAGCTCTGTGGTAGAGAAGGAACCAAGGGTGGCCAGACCACACAGCACTATTTATATTTCCCCACATGCTGTGGGAGGTGCATATGTGCAGTCTCGTGGGCACTGCTTTTGAAGATCTCCAACTCCAGGTGCAAAGGTGCTACAGCACCTACAGTGTAGCACTCATGGGGGGGACACATCTCAAAGAACCTCAGTTATTGCACAAGGTGATTAACCCTCTCTTTTTGAATGCATGGAGAATTTCTGTGGGAATCCCCATTAACACTATGGGCTAGATTCTTTGTTGCATCCATCCGGCACTGGATATAGTTGAGAGAAGTGGCTGTCATTCAGTTCTCTGGATGTAACCAACTCCCTAATTCTCTTACTGATTCTAGCTCCAGGTACACGGTAGAACAGCTTAGTGGGCTTCTGTAATGTTCTGCTGGCAGTGATCCCTAAGGAACCGCCTGTCATCAGTGGATATACAGTAGAATCTCAGAGTTATGAACACCAGAGTTACGAACTGATCGGTCAACCACACACTTCATTTGTAACCAGAAGTACACAGTAAGGCACAGCAGCAGAGACCAAAAAACCCCCCAAAACAAATACAGTACAGTATGTTAAATGTTAACCACTTAAAAGAAAAAGGAAAATTTAAAAAAAGATTTGACAAGGTAAGGAAACTTTCTGTGCTTGTCATTTAAGTTAAGATGGATAAAAGCAATATTTTTCTTCTGCATAGTAAAGTTTCAAAGCTGTATTAAGTCAGTGTTCAGTTGTAAACTTTTGAAAGAACAACCATATCATTTTGTTCAGATTTAAAAACATTTCAGAGTTACAAACAACTTCCATTCCTGAGGTGTTTGGAATTCTGAGTCTACTGTACTCTGGATCCTCCCCTGAAGCTTTGATTGGTGTGGGAGGGAGAAGTGAACCATCCTTAGGCTCTGCTAGTCCATTCTCAGCTGGAGATACCCTGAGCAGGCAGAATCCCTGGCAGGGATTAGGGCTAAGATCTGAGTCATTGGCACTGTCTAAGTGGTTCAGAAAGAACAGATCAAGGATGAGAATCTGCCTCTATATTCTAATTCTGTGGGAATTTCACACAGTTGGAAACAGGTTTCATTTCATGAATGCTGGACACAAAGTGGAGACCTGGTATCTCCAGTTAAATGAAAAAGAGCCAAGTACAATGTCTTGCATGATAAAGCTCCTACAATAGCAATGGCTAAAATTTGTCAGTACATTTTCAATTAGAATTACTGTGCAATTAGAGATGAGGATGAAAGTGGCATGTAGAATCTAGGTGTCATTAAAACCAGAGCGTTCCCTCTGACATCGTCACTTGCAAATATCTCTCTGAATTGTATTTTGTCCATCTGTAGTCATTATTGTGGATACGAATGAAAAGAGGTCAGCAAATTAGTGTGCTTAGTTAGGAATAACGTAAGAATTTTCTAACTTGTACTTCAGTGTATTTGTCTTCTAAAAGCTGCCTTTTTTAAGGTAAAAGGAATGTTCTTTTTCTTTTTTCCCTTCTGTGAAAAAACATTTAACATTTCTTAATTATTGACACTATAATCCATAAGAAAATTAGTATAAGTGAGACCACTACATATCATTAAAATCCTTATTAAAGAAAATATTAGAACAAGAAAACAAATTTGAAATGAGTTAATACACAGCCTTATATGGCCATCTTCAACCATGGGGTTTGTGCTATGGGGGAGAATGTAAAGCACAAATGCACAGTGACATTTATATTGACTATTTCAGTTTGAAGAAATTTTAAATTAAATATGCTTTCCACCTGCACTATGAAAAATCCATTTACGGAAACAAAATCCAATAGGAGATCTAAAGATTGGTGGCCAGAAATGAAATATTTTGAAAATAAAATATATGGAGATTGAGCAATCCAATCTGTGGTCTCTGTTTAATGTGCTGCAGGTTGAGATTTATTGGACTGCACTTCCTCCTGATAGTATTTGCAAAATACTTTTTACATCTTGGCAATTTAAAAAATATAAAGTTTACAAAGAACCGCACTAATTTCTCAGTTACAGACAATATTCTGCATACACTTGGAGCCCCTTTAGACCACTTTTAATATATGTTGATAATTTTTATGAGAACATGTTGACAGGGAATGTACCCTGAAAATCATGTCTTAATTTTGAAGATTAAAAATATTATTTTAATGAAGGATATTTTTATGCGTTCGTAGATTTGTTCTCAGTCGAAACTGGTTTCCTCTATTTACCACCAAAGAGAACCAGAATTGTGGATTGATTGACCAAATTAGTTAACCTGTTCTAGTTAAATTAATTTTTCAATAAAAAATTGATTCTTTACTGGTTCCATCTTATATGGATTTCACAGCTGTGGCCCTTCTCTTATGTCACAAATCAGAATCAAATACAATTTGACTATATGCAGCACCTTTCATTCTGAATTCTTAAGTGTTTTACAAGGAATCACATAATGACAGTGTCCAGGTTGTGCACGGACATGGCACTAACTATATGCTCAGCTCTAATAACTCCTAAACAATATTGGATGTTAGACTCCGTTTTTGCTCGTGAAGCAGCGTGCACTCCTGTTACTGCTAATCGCTTTATAATTCCTGCCTAAAATCTCATTCACAACACCTGTTGGCGTACCTGAACCTGATAGACTCCATTTCCAGTCCAGTCAGGAACCCACTCTACAATGTTTTTATTACTGCATTTGTCATGGATAACAACTTTAGTATCCCTTTCTTTTCTTCCTGTGACCTTCACATGTTTAACTGTAACTCATTTGAAAGGCAAATATTCTCCACCAGCTACTCATTTTCTAAAAGATTTTAAATGGAGGAAAGTGCTTTGAGTAAAATCCACTGCAGTTCCTCATAAGATTAGCAGTTTCTATAAGGATCCACATGAAGGTACAGAATGTCCAGATTATTAATTTGTGTGTGTTTTGTAATCTTATAATTGCATTGTTAGCTGTGCCTGAGATAACAACTTGGACCAAAAATGCTGAGGTTCTGTATGTTATGCTACATTTCTACCTCAGTTTTTTGTCTGATATCACTCTTCTTGTTTGGTGTTTTTTTTGGTGGATTTTTTTGGATATTTTAGAAATTCAAACATTTTTTTTCTGTGAACTTCTAACATACAGATTACAATAAAGATGACGTCTTGTTATCGATACTATGTGCCGTCTACCTAATAACTGTCTATACAGGATAGGTGAATTAGCACCATGATTTCAGAGATTCATCTTTGGAACAGAGAGGGTTTGATTCTGATCTCATTTACAACAGTGCAATCAGAAGTAAATGCAGTGAGATCAAAAGCAGGCCCAGAATCTTAAGTGCTTCAAAGATATGACACATTTTGTTTTTTCTTAATTAGACAGCAATCTCTTGTCTACTTGCACGTGAAAAGAAATTTATGGGAATTATACCAACACTATTTTCTGTGTGTGCTGCTTCCATGACCCTGACATACTGTTGGGAATTTTTTGAAAAGCAAAAGTGACTTTTCATTTGGTGCACTTAGACTTCTGACCACACAGAACACAGTAAGAAGGAAGAAGACAGCTAACATAATTCACATAATGCATGTGATCTTAGGCCCTGGTCCTGCGGGTCTATTGGCAATGAGTTGCTTGCAGTATTGAGACCTGCGTTGCCAAGATGAAGGCAACTTGTTATAGTTTTTTCATATAACAGCAACCATTAAAAAATCAACTTTTATCAACTCTTTACCACATAGTTACCACAGATATTTCCCATTCTAAGTAGAGCAAAAAATTGGTAATACAAGATTTCTCTATGTGGTAATATTTAGCAAATGCTGAGTTTTTAATGGCAACTGCTGTGCAGAATAATATTTATTCAACTACCATATAAGCATGATGTGAGAATTAATTAGTTTTTGTACAGCACTTATGAAGTGTAAAAACACTCTATGCATGCTATTACCACATTGTCAGACAATATAGAAACTATGAAGGTCAAAGTGGAGCTACTGGAAAATTCTTAGTGGCTAAGGAATGCCATCTCCATAGATAGAATGAATGAAAATATATATATTTAGTGATATTGCCTATATTTTCAAAAGGTCAAAGAGCCATTTGAATGCAGATATGATTTTTACAGCGCTCTTGGGGACAGGCTGCCTGAAAAATGTACATTTTTTCTAACTGCTTGAAGAACTTTAAAAGATCTAAGAGTCTGGTTTTTTTTTGTTTTTTTTTTAAGTCTCTGAATTCTTCCTACATTTGTTTCCCATTTTAAATTGGATATTGTGCATGCAAACTGACAATTGAGTGTCATTTATAAAAGTTAACACCCTATTTGCATGTGCAATTGTAGAAATTGTACTTACCAATTAGCCACAAAATTGTGTGCAGGTTCTTAAATGCAAAGTTTCAATCATGCATTTAAGGCTCTAAATGCTTTATACATGTCAATTGAGGATGGACCCTGATTATCTGAGAACAGTGGATGTTAAGATTGTAATTGTGCATTCATTCAGCTTGCTGCATTGTCAGTTTGTTATATACAATCTCAATTCAGTTGCAAAGTGTTTGCAAAATAATCAGTTCCTGGAAAATAACCTTGTTGTGAAAGTGTTAAATAAGCAGCTTAAACACAAAAGCACTAATGAGATGTTAGTTAGACCATGTTAACAACATTGACAATGCTGGTGATGTGATGTGGTTGACAGGACTAGAGATCATCGGTGCTTTACATTCAGTGAATATGTTGAACTTGAAAACAAGATACAGACGGCCATTTAACAAACTGAATATTTTATTTCTGGGAATAAATTATCTGGAACATTTCTCTTGGGAACTCCTGCAAGCACTCAGCACTTTTCCAGGAGACACTGTGCACAAGGCAGGATCATCTTCTAACCAAAGCGTGGAAAAAATACACTAGAAAGCTGGAGGAATTAGCTGAATCAGAAACTGTTCTTTGGATTTTCCTGACAGTCTCTGGAATGGGCAGGGCAAAAGGGATTTTAAAGTACTAATTCCATAACAAGAAAAGACAAGCAACACTATCAGCAAAGAAAATATAGAGCAATTTTAAATTCTATTATTTGAAAAAGGAAAACTAGTATTTTCACACTGCTTACTTGCCTGAGAAATAACCTGCATATTAGGTTACCCCTAGCAATTGCTTCATCTTTGCAAAGTCTTTGAGTATTATAATGGTATGATAATATATTCATTCATTGCAGCGTTTTCATATTTCTACTGCCACCTTGTGGCTACCCAATGTTAACAGTATTCTGTTGTACATGAAATGTTCTTGTTACAGGGGAACTAACAAAATTTATAAGTAGAGGCTTCTGGCTTGGGCAGCAAAGGTGTCTGATCTGTTTTAATTCTTTAATCACCTGTTCTGTTGGCCAGTTAACACACTCTTACTTTGCTATAACATACAAGAAAACATGTACTCCTTCAATGACTTGCTCCAGCCAGCAGCACAGAGCCTGTCATTAGACCCTTCTTCATTCCTTTCCATTCCTCTGACACTAGCCTATTATCTGTCGATTCACACCACTCCTGTGCTGAGAGAGCCTCCTCCTTTGCAATAACTGTCCTTTATCTCTCCTCCTCATTATCTCTTCATCTCATTTCAAATATCAGCTGAAAAACACCCTCTTCTCTTTTGCCCTGTGTTGGTTTGTTCCTCTATCCCTTTATAATTGATTTTATATTTCTAACCTGTTACTTAAATGCAGCTCAATAAAGTTGTATTTATTACATATTGATTTCTATAAGGGAGCACTTGTTTGAGTTTTGAATCCCTTGGACAGATCAGTTTGAAACTTTTGTGGTTGCTTAGGAGCTGAATTATCATGGGCTTTGGGACCCTTCCTGATGTAAATAAAAGCAGATTACTTCACTTAATTTGGAATGCTGCAAACTTTTACAAAATGATATAAAAACACTGAAAATGTGTTATGGAAATGAAATGTTTTACAACAACAGAACTGGAAAAAAAATCTGGATGTGGTATTCAGCAGTAATTGCAAGGTCATATTTGCTTAACTGTTTGGTGAATTCTGATAACAAGGAGGAGAAATCAACCTGAAGTCAAGGGAGATAATTGTGCCTTAAGCACCTTTCTGGAAATAGAATTTATTAATGCAGCGTTTGAGAGCTAGTTCTAGGACACTGACATGGTATTGCATCTGGCTATACCAATGGTCTTTTGGAATCTGTACAATGCTGCATGTGACAGTGATTGTCATTGGGAAATTGAGCACTTAACTCTTCCTGACCTTCATCAACATACTGCAGCCTCTGGTTCCCAGAAGTTACATTTCCAGAACTGCTTTCCCCTGTCTGCTTATAGCCAGTTTTTGTCACTTATTGCAACAAATGTGGTGTATTATTCCATAAAAAGGCCCCATGCTACTAAGGATTACAACATTTTACAGTACTATAAATGTTTTTGAGGATTATGTCTTCTATCTAACCTAAGTACATTTTGTAATACTTCGTGGGTGTTACTGTTTATGGTTGTACTTTGACTGCAATTTTTGTATTCCTGATGTCGTAAACAAATTGTTAATAAAATGTAAGTGAAAAAATTTTATGCATAAAATTGAAAGTTATTCATGAAATCTGTGTAGTGCAAGTGCTGTGCTTGCTAATGTTACCTTTGCTTTAACCAGCTCCCAAGCTATGCTGTGTGGATAATATAAGCAGGTAGATTTGCTCCCTTCCTAACCCTGATCAGGAAGGCTCACTGCTATCTTAGTAGATATGTATCCATACAGGATATAATATGTTGTCTCCTGTGACCAAAGTGACGAATTTTAATGCCTTTTCAATGAGAGGTAGCTCTGAGCTTCAGAAAGTGGAGTAGGTGCATCTTTTGTGTCACACCTGCCCATCTCCCTCTCCCCCCAGTTTTAGGTACAGGCATTTATCACAGGTTTTATCTACTCTGGTCTCTAACTATAAAATTGTATTTTCCCAGTCATTCATTCAGCTTTTTTATTGCTTATCTATGGCTGTAGAAGGCAAACAATTGCAGACTTTGATTGTTAGAAAATAAATGAGGTTATCAAGCATATCAGCACTTTACTGGGATTTCCAAATTGGTCACAGTCTAGGGAAAGGATATTTACCTCCACGTTGATATAAGAAATAAAGCTGGTATTCTTGATCAGTACCTGCTATTTTTAACTAAGCAAAAATTACTGTTATAGATTTCCTCTGTACTGCAAGTGCAAATAAATTAGGAAGACTGGTATATTTCCCCCCAACTTGTTTTTGCCAGTGTCCTTTTATGATGTACCTCAGGAGACTGTGACTTCTGGTTTTGTTGACGTTCTTCCCATTATATTGGATTTCGAGATCAGCCTGTGCTTGACCCTTGTGGATCATAAATGCCTGACAGACTGGCTCAGCATACTGTTACCGTGGATAATGAGGGAGAAATACCTGAAGCCCGAAACAATGGCTTGGGTTTTGGTGACTTGAAATTCTTCAGTCCTTTATCTCATTGTCTTTGATAAATCAAAATAGAGAATATTGTGAGGCTTAATCATTATTTATAAAGGGCTTTGAGATCCTCAGATGAAATACTTCTATATATAGTGTAAGTAAAAATAGCATTGTTTGTTTTTTCCCTTAGAATATGTTCATATATTTTCTTCTGCTGTTGATGCTCTTTTCTGCAGGGTCACAATTTGTGCAAGCCCAAGATAATTAACTATTCCTATTTGTTAAATATTTTACTAGGCTTAATATATCAGATGTGAAAATTTTCTTTTTCCAGTTTTTTATTTTAAAAAAAAATTGTTATTGATGAATTTGCACCAGGTGACTGTTCTATAGTTGTGGACATTGTTCTCCTTCCTGCACATCTCATCATCTTCTGACTAAGCTCTTCTCTCAGGAGAGATATGTTTATGCAGCCATTGACAAACACAAAGCTACCAAATTCTGCACTTGTATGATTCCTTTTGGCTTTGGTGAGAGTTTGTGTCTTCATCAAGGGGCAGAATTTAGGCCGCAATGATAAAAACCTTTTACCCATTCTCCACAGTAATTACTGCTTTAATTTAAAGACAAGCAGCTGAAGGCTAAGGGCCAGTGCTGTTCAGGGAATGGTTTAAGCTTCTGAGAGTAAATGTCCACCATTCTTGCCAGTGGGTTTTGGTATTATTTATACAATACCATAGGTTTACATAGACTCCCAGAAATACTGGGCTACATTCTATCCCAGAGGTCCCCAAACCAGTCATGGGGGGAGAATATTGACTTTGTTGCATTCTCCCAGTCTCTGATGAAGTACCTTTTGTGGGGTCTGTGTTACGCTGCTTGTGTAGGAACAGCTCTCTGTGGCATACTACTCCTACCTCACCTTCCCTCCCCAAATCTTGATGTGGGATTTCTGGGCAGTCAGCTGTTCGGTAGAAAGGGCAATGGATCTTGCTGTGCCTAGAGAATTGCATAAAGGTGCTAGCCTCTGCGGGTGTCCCACAACTCACGTTTCTGTTCCCAAACCTGCTTCCAGTCTTACGGTGGTGTCAATACCTTACCCTGACTCCTTAATTTTAGGGAAGATTCCAAACAGATTATTGTGATGCTTCATTGCCTTACCTAGGACACTTGTTAATGGTTTAGTGCATTCTGTTGCCTGTTAAATTGGTTAGCTGGTTTAATGATCATGGTGTATGTAAGTGACAAATATGAGAAGCACTTTTAGCATGTTCTAGATTTAAGAAAAATCTTTTCCTTGCTTCAAACAAATTTACACAACTAAGGAATTTATTTAGATTTTTTAAGTACTTTTTCTCTTACTGCATAATAATAACAGGGTAATTTTGTAATTACCAAAACATGTGCCATTCCAGTAAGATATCTTTAGTTAGGAGAAGTAAAGCAAAATAACCTCTTTCTTTCTCTTTCTTGTTCTCTTATTTTTGGTGCATGGAGAGGCAGGTAGAACACTTACAAAGGATTCTGCGTCCCTCTTAGATGGTGTGGCACAAAGCCAGGATCCTTCCCATATCTCCACCCTCAGGGCACATTTGGTGGGGAGAGAAATCTCCCAAGCTCTCAGGCTTTTCAATATCTAATTCGTCATACTTTTCAATTAACACTTTTTAAACTTTAGTAATTGTATAAAATATATGGAAAAGTTTTGATTAAAACATGAAATCTGAAGGGTTATTAATGACTGGAGGGCATTGGAGCTTGGTGCTTAACTGTGAGTTCTCTTGTCAATTTACAGCATTTAAAAACTATGACTGGTTAAAATGACTCTCTATGGTGACTTTATTTGCATAGTTTACGTAGCTTTCAAAGTAAATATTAATTCCATTATGCCATAAACTTTTATTTATCATGACAGCAAACCATAAAGTTCTTTTACTAGAATATAGCCTCTAAATTGCATATCCTAGATCAGACAGATTACCCACATTGAATTCGAGCAGCATTACCTACCATACTTTAAATGAGTCAGAAATACATACTTAGTCTGAGCTTATGCAAAAAATCTTCTTTAGCCATTATCCAGCCAAACAGAAATATGAATAGAAGGCTGCACTTGCATAACAATGGGCATAGGCCAGGACTGGAGAGCAAAGTGCACAGAGCCACAAACCAGTAATTCACTGAAAGTGTTCCTTGCATTTTATATGTTTGACTTTTTTAATTATCTAAATTACTCATTAAAAGTGCCTTATAATTGCCTGACTCTGTGGTATTATGAGAATTGTAGGCTTTAATTATTCTTTTTTTTTTTTTTGTACTGCAGTTGACTTTTGCAGGGTGATTATTTAAAAAGATGGATTTTTGTTAACTGTTGTACTATGTGAAAATAGCTGTATTTATTAGAGGTATGGACTATTTTTTGATGTTATTAGAATTTTATAATTTTCCATGAACTATATAAGGAGTTTAAATGGGAAGCACTGGCTACCTCAAATGCTCTCACATGCTTTGTGGCCATATTTTAAATGTGCAAACAACTATAGGAAACTGAAAGAGATGGGTGTTTGTTCTTTTAGCTCCGTAATGCCACGTGCAGAGGAGACTTCACACTAGCTGGTCTACACTGGGAACTTGCATTGGCATAGCTATGTCTCTGAGGTGTGAAAAATGCACATCCCTGAGAGGCATATCTATGCCAACATAACCAGTGGTGTAGACACCACTAGACTGCACAACAATTCTTCTGTCGACCTAGCTATTGCTTCTCAGGAAGGTAGATTACCTACACTGATAGCAGAGCCCCTCACATCGGTGTAGGTAGTCCCTGTACTGAATCGCTGAACTGGTGCAGCTGTGCTGCTGTAACATTTCAAGTGTACACAAGCCCACAGTGTCTGAGAAAACTGAACCATCAAGGAACTATCAACAATTAGATAGCCTTGTCCTAACAGGACAATGGAGGCTATCAGCCAAAGACTATTGATTTGCTAATGACTCTTATCTGTTGGAATGACTCTATGCCAGCATCTTGTGGTGATGGGGGTAGGCAGGATGGAACCCCCTCTCCCCAGAAGGATTGAAAGAACAAGATAATAAAAACTGCTTTTAAAGGGACATGCTGTCTCTAGCAAAATAGAAAACCATTGTCAGGAAAGCTCTTGCATGCAGATGTTGCTTTTCTGTGAGTAAGGTACATATGATTTAGAAGTTCCTTTGCAAAGTCAGTGTATTACTTCTCCAACTATCCTATAGCTCCTGAAGAGTAAAAATGTAAACCAGACTAGCCACAAGATTGGAGCTTTGGGAAAGATGCACTCAAGTTATTGTGGAGACTTAGATGGTTGTTGCTGATCTTGAGGCCTAGGATGGCTGAACCATGGAGTTCCAGTTCCTGAGAAGTGGATGAAATGGAACCTGTACTCAGTGAGTGTACCTCAGAGGCCAGACTCATGGAAAGTGTCTGGATGCTGCTCTGACCCAGTAGGCTTGGAAGCACACAGGATCCAAAGGTTGGATCCAATAAAATTGCCTAGTATCCATCCCCAAGGGGAAACTCAGCCAGGGCTATAACAACTTTTTCATATCAAAGGACAGTCAAGTGGTTTTTCTAGACCCAGCAATAATTTAGTTCCAAAAATTCATTGACATGAAGTGCTCCTTCTTTATCCTATCTTATGCATGCACCTTCCATTTGGAATTCCAGGTAGTTTCATTTGTCATGAGAAATAATAAATATGTCGGTCATAGTAGATGTCATTAACTAGTCATTAGTTGCATATGTATAAGTGTTACACAATCCTAAATTATTAAGATGGAGCACTGCAAGCAATGAAATATGTACCTGTAGTATCCACCTTTAGAATGGGATGCACTTTTTTCTTTTTAAGGGAACCTAAGAAAAGCTGGTAATACAACACTTAGAGGATCACATTAATTAAAAAGGATTCTAGTAGCAATAGTTTGCTTAGAACATCTCCTAGAGCACAGCCATGATCACCAATGCTCCATGGCACATTCTCACTCCCCAGTTTTGTGCACCCTTCTCACAGATGCTTTTAATGGTGTAAATGTGGAAGTGTTTCCAAGCAGTGTAACTGGGTATGTTGGATTTGTATCACAGTAGCGGATGGAAAGGAAATCAGTTCAAGGTAATTTTAGACATGATATTTATTCTTAGGACTTAATCAGAGAGTGGAAATAAAGACCATTGCATTGTTGTTATAGCTTTTATATCAGGTTATTGGTGTACCTGGTGCTTTCCAGTAATGTAAGAAAACAAAGTCGGCTCTGTGGAGTTTAGTATCTAAGACTCTGATCTCTCAAACACTTTCTACCAGGCATGGTGCTTGCTACTGTGCATAGTCTCTTTGAAGTCAGTGGCACTAAGCACTATACTCAACAGCAAATGTTCTCAGTGAGTTCTGATGAGAGAGGTTGTTATTGGTGAAGGGATGGTTTGAAGAAAGGCACACAATCATGAATGGGAGAATGAGAAGAACCTTAAGGATAAAGGATTAGACACAGTATAGGGAATGAAAAGAGGTGGTGGGGAAATAGGTGCCGAGATGTCGGTGGGGCAGAGCTGGATACGGTCTTGAAGGTGAGGCCAAAGTGTTTGAACTTAAGGTGGAAAGTGACAGACAGTGCCAAAAGGTAAAAGCAGCTATATTTGTAACTGCCTCAGTAGCCTGTGAACATTGGTGGAGAAATTGCAAAATCTGGGACGGTTTTTAGAAATTCTTACAAAATCAGCTATATTGGTTTCAACACTCCGAGAAAACAGATTATTTAGATACCATGAGTTGGAGGACTGCTGTGAGATCTGAGAATCTTGTAAGCATACAAGTAACTGATATTTGAAGTGTAAACATACCTTTGAAATTCCTCAGCTCTTGATTAAGGAAAAAAAGCTCAAGAGGTCTGGAAATACTTAATTTTACTTTTAAATTATCAAAATCCAAGTGGTATATGTAATGGTTATTGAAAGTCCATCTAGAAGGGCACATTTAAGAATAAATTCATAGATTTTAAAGCCAGAAGGGACCATTCAGATAATCTAGCCTGACCTCCCACATAACATAGGCCAGAAAGTGTCACCCAGTGATAGCTACATGGAGCCCATAACTTCTGGTTGAGCTGGGCTGTATCTTTTAGAAAGATGTCCAATCTTGAAAGTGATAGAGAATCTGCCACATCTCTACGTTAAGAATTTGCGCCTTATTTCAACTCTGAATGTATCTAACTTCAGCTGCCAGCCATTGGATTGTCTTATGCTTTGTCTTCTAGAGTAATGAGCCCTCTCCTATGAGAAACCTTTTCCTCATGTAGGGACTTAACACACTGTGACCAAGTCACCTATTAACCTTCACTTGGATAAACTAAACAGATTGAGCTTCTTAAATCTTTCTCCATAAAGCAAGTTTTACAAACCTTCAATAATTTATGGAGATCTTACCTGAACCCTTTCCAGTTTGTCTACATCCTTTTTAAAGTGTGAACCCGGTAATGGGCACAGTACCTCTGGAAGATTCTCACTAATGTTGTGTAAAAAAAAGGTGATAGATTTCCCTACTTACTTTTTATTGCCCTGTTTATACATCCAAGGATTGTATTAACCCTCTTATCCACTACATCGCACTGAGAGCTCATGTTTAGTTGGTAATCCACCTTGACTCCTAAGTCCTGTACAGAATTCCTGCTTTTAAGAATATAGCCTCCTATCCTGTAAATGTGACCTATGTTGTTTGTTCCCAGATGTGTGACGTCATATATGGCTGTATTAAAACAGTGTTCAGATGAACCCAGTTTATCAAGCGATCCAGATTGCTTTGTAGAATTGATGTGTTATTTGCCACTCCACCAGTTTTTGCATTTGAGAAGCTGGAAAAAGCTGATAAACACACTAGATATCCCCTAAATAAATGGCCCTTTTGCTGATCCTGTGAATGTTAGTGTTGGGAGTCAAAAATCTTTAAGACTGTCTATTCTGAGAAAATATTTGTGCTACAGATCAACTTCTTTGAATTTCAAAATTGTTCATCCTCTTTGATTACAGCTTTAACCGGCAATTGTGTACCTCTGCACAGATACAACTAAGCTGAAGGGGTGTAAATAGGCAAATATAATGTAAACAACCAACAATTGATCAAAATAAACCTTAGGAATCAAATGCTTTGTGTTTACAGTGAATGAATCTGATGCACATTTTCTTATGGAAAGACATTATTTCTAGGATCATATCTGAACTTCAGAGGAACCTGGTACCATAAGAGACAAGCCCAAGCTCACTGTTGACAGTTTGAGATGAGACTCCAGTGAAATAAACTCTTATAAAGGTTACAAGGAAATGCTTTTTTATGAGAAGAAGGGTCTTTTGATGTCTAGACTGCTAAGATTATTTTTCTCATACCTTCACACTTAAGTTTGGTCTTAGGGTTAGAAATTCTCTGACATAAGTATTTATGTTTTAAACTTGTTTAATTTTCTCTGATACTCTGTTGTCTGCTTCAATTTAATTCTGGTAATTATCAAAAAGAATTATGATAGAATATTTGCAAGTGGGACAGAGAGTATTTATATCACAGTCAACAGAGTTGGAGAAGCTTTCACCTTATGCCAAAGGCAGGGCTAGAGATTGTATATATAAAAGGTATAGGATAAAGATTCAGGAGGTCAGTCTTCAGTACCAGGGCCAATGTTGATGGGGTACAAAGGACAATGACAGAGTTAGTGATGAATGAACGATCAGCTTTTCCTTTGAGGGAAAGAAGGTTTTGGAGAACAGCTTGAATCCAACTTACTGCATGTCAAGCTAGCTAAAAGGCAAAGAGGAAAGTAGTCGTGCTATTGAGCGACTCCCCCACCTAAATGATCGGAAGTTGCTTGACATGCTGTATTTCAATAAGACTTTATTTAAAACAAATATGCCTAGATGCACTTGAAACTGGAGCAGTACCAAGAGGGAAAATTTGAATGTCAAAAGGCCACTGACAGATTGTCTTTGTTGTCAGAACTAGATATCTGAAGTTTGAAGGTTTGAGAGTTCAGCACTGGTCAGTAGCGTGAGTGAAGGCCATGCCCTATTCAGTCTCTTGGCAAGAAGCACTGAGAAACATGGACGCCAGCTGAGACTGTTAGGTCAACATACCATAAGAATCAGAATCTTAATGCAGATTTAGTGTGTCTGTTAATAGGTCCATATATAGTGGATCATTTTCGTCCTTCCAGATACAGCCATTGATGGTTATTCCTTTCATTTATTACTTATATTCTATTAGCAGCTAAAGGCCTGATTCAGTGGAGGGGGCCCATTGTGCTAGGTTCTGCAGAAACACACACGTAAACACAGTCCCTTGCCCAAGGAGCTTATAATTTAAGAAGACAGGTGGTATACAAAAGATGGAGAAAGGGAATCTCCAAAATATGTACACATTTTTAATGGATCAGCCCTGAGCCTAGCCCTCCCTTTTTGGCAGATTGATTGTAGGTGTTGCAGCGGAGGGGAGAGTCTGAAGCCCTGAATCTGCTGAGACTGCTCTCTTTCAGTGTTTGTTATAATTTATTTTGAATTTTAATTTTTTAAAAAATACTGCTGCAGGTATTGTGCTGCATCCTGATAGTGTTCTGAGCACAAACACATACTGCTTCTGTGTGTTGATTATTCACTGGTGCTGGAAACAGAAAGAGAGAGCTATTTTCTCACTAAATTGTATTTATTTTTCTTGCACAAGCTATTCTTTTCCTCACAGAGTCCCATCACTCTTACTCTAATATCACACAGATACAGCCTTTTCTTACCGTTTCAATTGCTAAAACCCCTTCTCTACACTTTGATACCAGTGATACTGATATCTCCAGTCTTCCTGCATCTCCCCTCTTTCAGCTGTGCAAAACAGCCCCCTCACCACTCCGATTCCATCCCCTTCCTTCCTTGAATCCCTTCAATGGCTTCCTGGTCCTTTCTGTATCAAATTCATTTACATATTTGCCCACTTTTTTTCTTTTTTCCTTCATTCCTCCCAATCCTTATCAGTCATCTCTCCAGACATTCCCTTAACTGAACTTCTGTCTCATATCTTGTCTTGCCCTTGTTTGCCTTCTGTGTCCTACAATGAAAACTCTTTAAGGCATAGAATATGCCCTACTATTTGTTGGAGAAGTGTTGTGTACATTTATAGGACTATATAAAGGATTAATAATGGTGATAATAAAAAGAAGGATGATTTAAGCACTGTGTTTTTGGGTGGCAGTTACACTGCTGTTAGGAATACATTTTGCTTGTGGTGTTATGAATTTCTTTCACAGAGTAAAAGAGTCTCTAAGATCTTTATGAAAAGCCTGTTTTTATTGCAAGGAACTCACAATAACAAGCAAGACCTTGAAAGGTGCCTCATCTTTACAGGCTTTTTTTTTTTTTTTTTTTTTATTGTGTAATACAAGTTCCAACTCTGGATTTTAAATGATTTTTGTCTGAGTCTCTTAAATGAGGAGGGACCGTCTCTCCTTCCCCACACAAGGGAGGGGAAAATGGAGCAAGAGAGCATCAGTTTATTAATGAGGACTGCGATCTTCTACTACTTAGTAGAAATGGGCTAGACCAGGAACCCCAGATTCAAATCCCTGTCCCCAGTCCTCAACTGTAAGGGGTTTAGGTTACAATATGAGCTCAGCTTCATGACTAGCTCCTCTCTATAATGTTTTATGTGGAAACAGTGAATCTGAACATTACTATATTTTGGAGAATTTCAGATTCAGACCAGGTTGTGACTGAGCTTCATAACCAAAGATTATTTCTATTAGACAAAATATTAATGCCTGGATTTTGCCTGGTCCTATCTAGTATCCTTTCTAGGAAGAAACAGTTTCACTGCAACCAGGAACATGCTGTTGAGACTATGCAAACTCTCTGTGGTCTGGATAATTTGGGATTATAATTTTAAAATATGAATAAATGGATGTAGGCAGAGCACTTTTTGAGGCGCTGGAATTTGAATATTGACTTGCTCTGTTACTAAATGTAATGAGATAACAAGGTATGATTGTTAGCGTCTGGATTTATATAGTGTTTTATGAATTCTGAATAGTTACAGTATTTTTAAATGTGGGCCAAATGGCAGAGTGACTTATTTGCAGTGAATATTCACTTCTGCTGTTCGGAATTCCATTCCTTGCTTAAATCATAAGTGAAAATGAGCATAGTGATCTCAAACTAGTCCCCACGTGTGTGTATGTTAAAAAACCAAGTCATAATGTTGCACAACACAGGACTGTTAACAGTATATTTTCAAGAAAGACATAGGACTATCTTAGCACGGTGGCTTCAGGAAAGAATTGTACTGCATTGTCAGGACTGTAAGGAGGAAGCTTCATCAGATTCTGCTCAGTCCATTCCTATTTCTAGCCAATACTGTTCAGTCCTTCACTTGTGAACACAAACAAATTGAAACCAGAGACACTTTGATCCTGCTTCCATTGAAGTCAGACTGCAAATTGAATACATGTTGATGGAAAGTGTTGGAGATCTTGCTGTAAGCATAGTAGATCTGACCTGACTTTAGATACCATCATAATCCTTTAAATGCAGAACACAGAGGATAGCTCTTATGGACATGGATGAAGGATCCTGGAAATAAAAGTGAACCATGCCTGTGCCTTTTCCCTGTGTAATTAATCAACAGTTACAGTCTGTGAGTAAGGTTAAATGGGGAACAACATTCTTCTGACATTTCAGCTCCTTAGTTAAAATGTTTCTCCTGAGGTCATGGTGAGCAAATGTAGTCACATGTTTCTCCTCTGCCCAGATTAATAACCTAAGGAAACTGGGGTGGAGCTGTAATTATTTTTCTGTCAGAAATAAAATGTGTAATGATTAAAAATAGGGGACTTCTATTTTTAAAGGAAAAGTCCAGTGTAGGAAACATTGGGGTGATGTGTTAGAAGAGGTCATGGGTATTTGAATTTTTGGAAAGATTAAGCTGGAGGGCAGAGTAGAAAAGTTTTGAAGTCCCTGTTGCAATATTTACAAAATGCTGCATTTGATCTGATTCCAAAGACTTAAAGGAAGAATTAGTCTGTGCTTTTACTTTATCAGATCTTATGAATGTGTTCTCACTTACAATGCAATACAATATGAAATGGTATCTTTTGCAGGCTTTATCCTGAGAACATTTTTTTTACAATGCAACAACTCTGGGTATATTTGCATATATGTTTATTACCTTAGGATGAGAGAAAGAGGTGGATTTGCAAAGTATTTAAGTTATTTTATTTAAATTAAAGCACAATCTTTGTTATGCAAGCTTGCAATGTGACCAAAGCTACAGGCAGGTGGTATTGATTTCTTTTCAAAATTAGTCAAAACTGGAAAGGAGTTAACTATATTTATGGAATTTCTTGAATGCATAATTTAGCTGAGATATCAGCCAAAGTGGATTTCTGTGTAAAAGAATTATTGCATATGACAAATTTGAAAGAATGTGCATTATTTTCTGGTTGCTCTTGAGAGTGGGAAGAATGATATGAACCCAAAAACCTAATTTGAATTTAATATTGATAAAATTTGTTTAAAATAGACCGTCTGTTCTTATTTTTTTTTTTTTAAATGAAAAACATTTTGTTTAGAAATTGTCAGCCAACTATCCGGAACTGTTGCCAAGCCTGTCAGACTGATCAAGGCAGGAGACTGTAATGTTACTTACTATGGGAAAATCCCTGCTATAATTTCACCATCCCCAAATGTTTTATTTAAAAAAAAAAAAAAAAAAAGCTTAGTTCCATCTGTGACTTGAATGAATAATGATCAGATTTGAAGCAGTTGATCACAAGGGTTTAGTCGCTGAGCTATTCCACTTCTCTCAGCTGATTGCGCCTTCTCTATGTGACAGAGAATCTGTATCAGACATTAGATTTCACCTTTATTGAATGGGGCTGCAGATCCGTCAGATACTTACTTTCCTATCCCATCTGTCTGGACTGCTGAGCTATTTCTGTAGATGCATGAATCATCTTGGATCAAAAGAGAGAGACCCTCCTGCCCTTCACCCAAATTCATAGGGGGCATTTTTAAAGCTCCCAAATGTTCCGATTAATGTTATTCCCATGTCCCTATTTTACTTCAGTTTTCGAGGTTCCAGCTAAGGTCCAGAACCAGAAATGCTGAAATCTTGGGAGAGAGCTTTTAGAATAGAGTATTTCCAGCCAGAACTGGAGTAGAAGTGCTGGATATTTTAGTCAAATTTTGCAAACCTATGAACTTTGGATAGTTCAGATTAGCTTCAGTTAAGCATCCAAACTGAAACTGAACTCTGCATTCTTTGAGGTTCCTCTTCATGTTCTTTTCTGCTTGCTTGAGTTATCCAGGTTTTGTGACATCACAGTTGTTTCCGTTGTTATGTCTTTATTAACTCTGGATATGACAAACCATAATGAATCAAGCAAGAGGAGAAAATCTCTTATTTTCATAAACAAATATGTTAGTGATGATGGGAAAGAAAATACAGATTAAAAATATGCGAGAGTGAACTAAGGTTTTAGCCAAACAGTGTATTTTTAAAATCTAATCTGGTGTGCTGCAGGATCTTTAAAACCTTCCAAGCAGATCATGAAATCATAATTAGATTGTGCTTTGTTCAGCTCCAACTTTCTCTATCGACTTTCACTTGACCTTAAATGTGTCTGTGTGAATAAATGAGAGGAACTTAAAACTAATGTCCCATGTTCACAGAAAAGGATTTAAATTATTTAATTTATAAATAGGAGTGTTATGTATTTCATATTATGAAGCCCAGTGTGTGTAGTGTGGGAGAACTGGAGGAGAGCTGCTCCTTACAGCCTCTGCTCCAAATGAGAGTCACAAGAGCAAGAGAAAATAATCAAATCTTCCTTTCCCATCTCAATTATGAGAATGCTTTCCAAACAGCACTTGCAGAAGTGGCACCCAATGAAGTATTTTGTGTGACTCTGGGCAAGTAACTTCACTTCATTGAGTCTGTTTTTTGATCTGCAAAATGGCATTAATAAAACCAACTTGCCTTACAGAGGGGTTCTGTAGTGTGTTGTCCTCAGATGGAAGGTGCTATACAGATGTCATCTTAATTTTTTGTTATGTCAGTAAAAGGAATATATTGTAAATTATTTGCAGAGTCCATATATTGCATGTGAACAAAGGTGCCCTGCTCAAATGTAACAACTCAATAGCTTAGCCAAGTAAACATATGAAATGTTTATCAGTACTATACATGTGTGTTTGTGTTGTCCATGTGCCATTTATGGAATTTTGGCTAGCTGTCTAAGTTAATCAATTCTTTTTATATGGTAGTTCATTCTGTGTATTCAAGTTGATTTCAGCATCATTTTCACACTGCAGATTTGAATTCTAAATGAAGACATGTTTAATCACACCTAGGACAAGTGCATAACTGCTGGAAAATATAAAGCAATTATTTAATCATGTTGATTTGTGGTAATTGGTTGTTAGGCTATTGGGGCCATAGGAGCTGCATGAGATTACAGGGATATTTTATATTGTCATTTTCCTTTGGCTGTTTTTCTCAATATAAATGTTTAAACAATAGCAGGTAGAGCATGAAACTCTGCAGGATAAATCACATGGAGGAAATTCCTGCTTTGCTTGTATGCTATTAATTATGAACAGAAGTGACTCAGTTGGACTGAGTTAGTGATAACAGGCATTTGAGAAACTTATCTGAGATCACCAAACATAGCACCAGATATTTGAATTTCGCATTAGATCCTGGTAGCAAATATTGAAAAAAACAACTAGTGAGTGAATTTTAGAACTTTGAAAGGAGTTGGATTCACTAAAGTGCTGTGTTTATCCACAGAACAGGGACAGCCAGAGCAGCAGAGGTGCAAAGTCCTCCAGCACTATGTCTGAAATTGAGCATGGAAGGATCACTTCAGGGTTTCTGAGGGATTCATCTCAATGTCCATCCAGTATGGCCTCTTTGATGAGACTGCAAAAACAACCTGTCAAATCACCTAACTTAAAATATATATATTTCCACCATAGTGTATATCAGAGGATTTATAGATTCATAGATTCCAAGGCCAGAAGGGACCATTGTGATCATCTAGTCTGACCTGTTATGTAACATAGGCCATAGAACTTGCCCAAAACTAATTCCTAGAGCAGATCTTTCAGAAAAACTTCATTTAAAAATGTTCAGAGATGGAAAAATCAACCCTTGGTGAATTGTTCTATTGGTTAATTACCCTTATTGTAAAAAATGTATGCCTTATTTCCAGTCTGTATTTGTCTTGCTTCAACTTCCAGCCTTTGGATAACATGACACCTTTCCCTGCTAGACTAAAGAACCCATTATTAAATATTGGTTCCCCATGTAGGCGCTTATAAATTGTAGTCAAGTCACCCCTTAAGCTTCTCTTTGTTCACCTTAAATAAATTTTGATCCTTGAGTCTATCAGTGTAAAGCAGGGATTCTCAAACTGGGGGTCAGGACCCCTCAAGGGGTCACGAGGTTATTTGGGGGGTGGGGGAGCTGTCAGCCCCTGCACATGCCATAGCTGCGACTGTCAGTCCCGTGCATATCTGACAGCCAGAGCCCTTCAGAGCTGGGTGGGCGGACAGCGGGAGCAGGTGGCCGGGTGCTTTGAAGGCAGCGCCACCCCAAGCAGCAGTGCAGAAGTAAGGGTGGCATAGCAGGGGGGGTCATCACTTTTTGGGGGGATCATCACTGCCTGAAATATTTTCAAAGGGGGTCATAGAAAAAAAAAGTTTGAGAACCCCTGGTGTAAGGCATGTTTTCTAATCCTATAATCATTCTCGTGGCTCTTCTCTGAACCCTCTGCAATGTATCAACATCCTTCTTGAATTCTGGACACCTGGACTAGTTACAGTATTTTAGCAAACCTCTCTACTCCTACTTGAGATTCCCCTGTTTATGCATCCCATGATCATATTCACACTTTTGGCCACAGTATCTCACTGGGAGCTTAAGATTATCCACCATAACCTCCAACTATTCTTTAGTCACTGCTTCCCAAGATAGAGCCCCCCATTCTGTAAGAATGGCCTACATTCTTTGTTCCTAGATGTATATGTTTACATTTAGTCCTATTAAAATGCATATTGTTTGCTTTTGACCAGTTTACAAAGTGATCCAGCACACTCTCAATAAGTGACCACTCCCCCAGTTTTAAATATTAAATAGCAGAGGGCCAAGAACCAATCCCTGTGGGACCCCACTGGAAACATATCCACTTGATGGTACAATTGCATTTTGAGACCTTTCAGTTAGTCAGTTTTTAAGCCACTTAATGTATGCCATGTTAATTTTATATCTTTCTAGTTTTTAATCAAATGTCATGCAGTATCAAGTCAAACACCTTATAGAAGTCTGTCTATTACGTCATTGCTATTACCTTAATCAGTCTTTGGATGCAATGATTTTTATCCGTTGCTATCATAATATTTTAATATCCTATGTTTAGGAATGTCCATTAATGAAGATAAAGCATGAAATATTCAAGGGGAATAATTCTGAGATGTGGTATTTCATTTCCAATGAGATTTCTGTATGAAATGTTCTAATCTTCTATTTTAAGATGAGGAGCAGAATTGGAGTCTTGCTGATTGTCTACATTCTGGGGATTAGAGAAGCATAGTTATGGCATCACAGCTATGCTGCTGTAGCCCCATAGTGTGGATGCACAGTGCGGTGCTGGATGCGATTCTTCCATTACTGCAGTAGTTCCGTTTCTCCAAATGACAGCAGACAGGTTGATGGAAGAATGCTTCTGTTGATCTACCTGCATCTACACTGAGGATTTTAGATTGGCATAGCTGCAGCATGTTGGATTGTGGATTTTTCATACCGCTGAGTTGACCTAAGTTTTAAGTGTAAAATATGATTCTTCGATCATGGGATGTTGTTCCAAGACGGATTGCTAGGAAGAGACGGGATCCACCTAACAAAGAGAGGGAAGAGCATCTTTGCAGACAGGCTGGCTAACCTAGTGAGGAGTTTAAAACTAGTATTGCAGGGGCATGGAGACTTAAGCCGGGAGGTATGTGGGAAGTGGGATACTGGAGGAAGCACCAGGAGGAAGGTGCAACAGGGGAGGTCTCCTGATTCATATTGGGAAAGTCAGGCAATCGGCTAGTTATCTTAGGTGCCTGTACATGAACACAAGAAGCCTGGGAAACAAGTAGGAGGAATGTGAAGTCCTGGCACAGTCAAGGAACTATCATGTAATTGGAATAACTGAGACATGGTGGGGTAACTCATATGACTGGAGCAGTGTCATGGATGAATATAAACTGTTCAGGAAGGTCAGGCAGGGGAGAAAAGTGGAGGAGTTGCACTGTATGTAAGAGAGGATTATGACTGCTCAGCGCTCCAGTATGAAACTGGAGAAAAGCCTGTTGAGAAACTCTGGGTTAAGTTTAGAGGCGAGAGCAACAAGAGTGATGTCATGGTGGGTGTCTGCTATAGACCAACAGACCAGGAGGATGAGGTAGACAAGGCTTTGTTCAGACAGCTAATGGAAGGTTCCAGTTCACAGGCCCTGGTTCTCATGGGGGACTTCAATCACTTTGACATCTGCTGGGAGAGTGATACAGCAGAGCACAGACAATCCAGGAAGTGTTTGGAGGGTGTTGGGAACAACATTCTTGTGCAAGTGCTGGAGGAACCAGCTAGGGGCCGTGCTCCTATTGACCTACTGCTCACAAACAGGATTGGCAGGGAAAGCAGAAGTGGGTGGTAACCTGGGCAGCAGTGACCATGAGATAGTCAAGTTCAGGATCTTGACAAAAGGAAGAAAAGAGAGCAACAGAATACGAACCTTGGGACTTCAGAAAAAGGAACTGGTGTGTAGGATCCCCTGGGAGGCTAATATGAGGGGGAAAGGAGTCCAGGATTGCTGGTTGTATTTTAAAAAAAACCTCATTGAGGGCGCAGGAACAAATCATCCCAATGTGCAGAAAGAATAGAGAATATGGCAGGTGACCAGCTTGGCTTAATAGAAATCTTTGGTGAGTTTAAACACAGAAAGGAAGCTTACCAGAAGTGAAAGCTTGGACAGACAACTAGGGAGGAGTATAATAATATTGCTTGAGCATGCAGGAGTGAAATCAGGAAGGTTAAAGCACTATTGGAATTGGAGGTAGCAAGGGATGTGAAGGGTAACAAGAAGGGTTTCTACAGGTATGTTAGCAACAAGAAAGTGGTCAGGGAAAGTGTGGGCCCCTTACCGAATGGGGGAAGGCAACCTAGTGACAGATGATGTGGAAAAAGCTGAAGTACTCAATGCTTTTTTTTTTGCCTCTGTCTTCACACACAAGGTCAGCAGACTACTGCACTGGGCAGCACAATATGAGAAGGAGGTGAGCAGCCCCCAGTGGTGAAAGAACAAGTTCAGGACTATTTAGAAAAGCTGGACATGCACAAGTCCATGAGGCTGGATGCAATGCTTCTGAGGGTGCTGGGGGAGTTGGCTGATGTGTTTGCAGAGCCATTGGCCATTATCTTTGAAAACTTGTGGTGACTGAGGGAGGTCCCAGAAGATTGAAAAAAAGCAAACACAGTGCCCATCTTTAAAAGAGGGAAGGAAGAGGATCCAGGGAACTACAGACCAGTCAGCCTCACCTCAGTCCCTGGAAAAATCATGGAGCAGGTCCTCAAGGAATCCATTCTGAAACATTTGGAGGAAAGGAAGGTGATCAGAAACATTCAGCATGGATTCACCAAGGGCAAGTCATGCCTGACCAACCTGATTGCCTTCTATGATGAGATGATTAGCTCTGTGGATCTGGTGAAAGCGGTGGATGCGATACACTTTATTTTAGCAAAGCTTTTGTTACGGTCTTCTACAGTATTCTTGTCAGCAAGTTAAAGATGTTCTTGTCAGCAAGTTAAAGATGTATGGAGTATAGTGTGGTTAGAAAGCTGGCTGGATCGTCAAGCTCAACAGGTAGTGATTGTAGTAGAAAGCGAGAGCCTAAGACATGAGGCCTAGTATAACAGGCCAGGTATTAGGCCTGAGGCCTAAGCTAAAGTAATGGTCAAGTCCTGCTGTTAAAAAGCAAAGTTAGCAGAAATCATGCTGTGAATGCTGGCAGGCTCACAGTAACTGGCAAACCCACAGAACCACTAGGTACAGAACACTCAACGTGAGCACATTCCAGAAAGATACCAGAACATCCCAATACCCCAAAGACAACGAGGGCATACTGGCCCCTCAAAATGACAATATGACGGATAGAGATGTTTTGGCTGAACCATCTGGTATAAGGTAAAAGGTGGTATCTTACCACATCAGAGGGCAATGCACAATTTGTTTGTATCAGTGTATAAAGGAGGGTCTCAAAAGGAGTGTCTTGGTCCAGCCGAGGGGGAAATGGAAAGTCCTGACATTTATTGAGCTGGTCCGTTGTAACAAGCATTCATGTGTAGAGTCTGCGGGATACTAGAACAGTGCTTTGTCTACCATAAACCTGGCCTAGCACCTACTGAAATAAATCTCTGGTCTTATTAAATAATCCAATTGTGGAGTGGTGTCTCGGTTATCTGTGTAGAGCTGGGACAGCATACACACTAGGAGAACACGGGTACAGTCAACAACTAAAAACAGTGATCAACAGCTCGATGTCTGGTTGGCAGCCAGTATCAAGTGGAGTGCCCCAGGGATCGGTCCTGGGGCCGGTTTTGTTCAACATCATTAATGAACTGGAGGATGGGGTGGATTGCACCCTCAGCAAGTTTGCAGATGACACTAAGCAGGGGGAGTGATAGATATGCTGGAGGGTAGGGATAGGATACAGAGTGACCTAGACAAATTGGAGGAATGGGCTAAAAGAAATCTGATGAGGTTCAACAAGGACAAGTGCCGAGTCTTGCACTTAGAATCCCATGCCCTGCTGCAGACTGGGGACTGACTGCCTAAGCAGCAGTTCTGCAGAGAAGGACCTGGAGGTTACAGGGGAAAAGAATCTGGATATGAGACAACAGTGTGCCCTTGTTGCCATGAAGGCCAACAGCATGCTGGGCTGCATTAGGAGGAGCATTGCCAGCAAATCAAGGGAAGTGATTATTCCCCTCTATTCAGCACTGGTGAGACCACATGTGTAGTATTGTGTCCAGTTTTGGGCCCCGTCCAAGAGGAAGGATATGGACAAAAATTGGAGAGAGTCCGGTAGAGGGCAACAAAAATTATTAGAGGCTGGAGCACATGACTTATGAGGAGAGGCTGAGGGAAGTAGGCTTGTTTAGTCCACAGCAGAGGAGAGTGAGTGGGGATTTGATAGCGGCCTTCAACTATCTGAAAGGGGTTCCAGGGAGGATGGAAATAGGCTGTTCTCAGTGTTGGCAGATGACAGAACAAGGAACAATGGTCTGAAGTGGCAGTGGGAGAAGTCTAGGTTGGATATTGGAAAAAACGTTTTCACTAGGAGGGTGGTGAAGCACTGGAATGGGTTACCTAGGCAGGTGGTGGAATCTCCATCCTTAGAGGTTTTTAAGGTGTGGCTTGACAGAGCTCTGGCTGGGATGATTTAGTTGGGGTTGGGCCTCCTTTGAGCAGCAGGTTGGACTAGAATCTTCAGTGTTTCTCAACCTGGAGGTTTAGAGGGGTCGCAAGTGCAGAGCTGGTATTGGGGGTGGCAAGAAAGGCAATTGCCTGGAGCCACAGGGGCGCCATGAAACTAAGTTACATGCCTCAGCCCCGTGGGGGTGGGACTCAGGCTTCAGGGGTACAGTAGTTTGGAAAGGTTAAGAACCACTGGACTAGATGATCTCCTGAAGTCCCTTCCAACCCTCATCTTCTATGATTCTATAACAGGCCTTGATGATGGCTCCTCCAGTGTTCAGAATTAGTTGTCTAGTTATGGTCCAATAATAGCACACATGTTGTTTTTTAGTATAATGTGTTTAAATTAGAACTTCCACTTAATAGGATTGATATGAAGTTACTAATTCCTCACTAGCTGGAAATTTCTAATGGCAACAGGCTAAGTGACATCATTATTGACTAAAAACTAAACCATTCTTTTGAACTGGAAAAAGAGCACGGGAAATATGAAAATTTGTTTTAAGCAGGATATCAGATCCTAATGCTCCTCTCCTTATCTGATTTAAGCTCATCTTTCACTCAGAATTTTGTGGGACTCAAGTTTTGTGGGCATTTAATAAAATGTAAATACTAATAATTGTCATGATTTTGATTTCATTGGTGCTACTTTACATTGATGTGTTTCCAGTGACTGGAGGATTTAGTCTTGATTTATGCCAGTGTAACTCAGATCAGAATTTATTTAAGTACTCTTAAATAATGAAAAGGAACTGAAGATGGAAAGTTTTTAAAACCCTATTGCTTACCCATTGTAGTTCCAATCTTCACATTTCTGTGCCCTGATAAAGTGTTTCTGCTCAGGAACTTGGTACAACATGTTTATTTTATGAATGACTTCAGGGAGAGAAAGAAACTCCTCCCACCAGTATGCCATCCAGGAGACATAGTTTTTATTATATTTTGTCAGTAAACAAAAAATTGGTACATTTAATACTTGCACAAATCCTGTGGGATTTGTCTGATGAATGCAAAATGACAGTTATCACAACATTCCATATAAATACAAATCTGTGTGCAGGAATCTATTCTATTTTTAATGTAAACTTCACCCAACTTGTTCTGGGGGAGACTAGCACAGATCATCTATGGAACTTACACTTCTATCTGTCACTCATATTGTTTTTTCATTTTCATGTCTTTTCTTTTTAAACCATTATTAGTGTAATGCCATAATTGTTGTTCACCTAATTTAGCTCCAGAGTACAGATTGACAACGTATTATTTAACTGATTGCTAAATAGAGGGAGCAAAATGACATGCATGATGGATGACTTTAAATAACAGCAATATACTATCTTTGAGCAGATCCATTATTTGAGATCAGGTTGACGTGCAGTGTATTGTCTTTATTGTGAGAAAAACAAGCAGTAAAAAATACACATTAGTAGGGTTGTGACCTCTGGACCATGGAGGGTGAGTTTACATGTAATGGTATATGGTGAATTGATTAAGGCCGTACTTTATTATACACTTGCAGATTGGCTTCTTAGTTACAATATGACACATCTGACTAGCTTTTTATGCCAATACTTCTCTTTTGTTTTTGATACCTTTTTCCTTTGGGGCAACATGAACATTAAAGGTGTTCATTTAAATACATATACATTTACGTACTTCTATATTTACATACATATAGTTTGTGTGTATATATGTGTGTGTGTATATATATATATATATATATATAAATAGTGTATTCTGCCATTTATAATTGCATTTTAGAACAGAGCCCTGGATTTTAATTCATCAGCATTTCATTTTGTTAAAATTACAAGTGGATTCCTGACATGACAGAGAGGAGTTTATTGAATACACAAACTGTCCCAAAAATATCAGTATGGCTGAATCCAAGGTCAAGTGAAATAAATGTGAGTCTCATCTGCTCTTATCTCCAGACCAATAGAGCACAGGTTCATGTTCCAGCCCATGAAATCTACATCACACCAAGACATTGGGGATTCAGTATGATTAAAGAATTTCTTTCTGATTAAGTGATAAGAAGAGGTCATGTCTGATTTGTGGACTAAAACTCCCATAGGGTGTCTTGATGTGCCAGGGTTTAAATCTAAGAGTTCTCACAGAAGGTTCATGGCTATCTACTGATTATTTCAGTAACCTGAAGATGACGCGATATCCTTGAATCTTAAAAACTGTATTCTGTGGCAGAGTGCTACCACATATCAGTAACTTCAGTAAATATATAAACATATAAAGTTGACCTCTAGTGGAACATGCAACCTGGTGTATTTACATGCAGTGGTAAGTTTAACAGCTTTAGACAGCCTTTCCCTCTGACTTTTGAATAAAGCATTTTTGTAGCCTACTCAAAATTCTCTAGCTGTGTTTACATTTTAATAGGTATTGCTGTGGAATAGAAGTTTTTTTATTGCTTATATATATCAGTAAGGAAAAAAGTGAAGTGGCCCAGTTGAATATTTGTATAGAAAACCCTCTCATCCAACTAATCAGCAAACAGAACTGTTAGGTTAAAATTTACATGGTATTTTGCCCTTATCAGATTGCCAAAGCAAGAATATATGCAATTGGATGATTAATATATGGTATCAGGAAAAATTCTATATTAGAGCTAAACATTTCCAAAAGTCAGTTGGAAAAAAATGAGTAGCAAACAGAGAGCGGCTACATCTTGTTGCTCCATGCCAGAAGAGAAATCTCTGCTATTTTGTTTTGTGATTGTTAGGAAATTTAAACAAAATACATAACCTTTTCAAAATATTTGTCCAGAATTTGCTGGAATCCTCCACAAAGAAGGTTGGTGAAGTTGGCTGACATTCAGAAAAGTCTAGAAACAAATGCTGCTATAGCTCAGCTCTTTGGAGATGTGTGGTAGCACTCTTTTTTGTTTCCTTTTCTGCATGAAGGAAAAATCCTGCCTGCTCAATGTGTAATAAACAACTTTCTGTTGGGTAGTTAGTCCCTAGATAGCAGCTCCATGTTACTGTTAAAGGCACGAAGGATCTGCTCATCCTTGCATGTAGTTAATATTAACTTTCTCGTGTGCAAAAGGTTCTTCACATCACTGTTGATTTGTATAATATAATAAAATGAGCCAAGTCAGCTACTGTAGCATTGAATAGACCAAACTGCCAGCTCTTTTCCTAGGGAATTCTTTCTCTTTCCTCTCTTAACATTCCCAGGAGATACCTAATTAAAAACTACATATGCAGTTTAAAAATACACTTGCCAGATGTTTGTTTAAAATGACCTATAACTGGCAGCAGAAATAGAAAAGGCCGAACGAATACGTTTGATGCCATAATGTAACCTTTTTGTAGGCTGTCATTCTGTGTGTTAATGAAGCACAGCTGAATATCAAAGCCAGACCTGCCAAGCCATAAAACAAACTGCTTTGAAAGCAATGCATCAGTAATTCTTATCACCTGGCATCTGGAGCTCCTGTGAAAGCTGACTTTCTATTTAGAACATGGCATATCATGGCTTAGGAAGAAGTTCTGATTTTGCAATTTGCAGGCTGATGGATCTGCTTGCTGAAGCTAATAAAGATCTGGTCAGGACAAACAATTTCATCTGCAAAATCTTGCCTTGAAACATTTCAGCATTGATTTGATTAGTATCATATATTATGTTACACTACAATATTGATAGATATCTAGATGCCAAACAAAGTTGAACAGGTTAGTCCATCGGATATGTTTTAAAAAGTTAAACTAAGGTTTTTTGAGTTGGATATGAAATTATTATTGAAATCTAGTTTTTCTCTGAAAAAGCTGAGTGATTATGAATTTAGCATCCTTAAATCAATTTATTTAAAGCAAACTGTCTTTTCCTTATGATGACGGTTTATAGGCAGCAAATATCTATTGGCAGCTTTATTAAAGAAAACATACTAGTTAAATTACAGGTAAACTAGCAGCTAGCTGTCCATATATAAGGATTTCAAATTATTTTTATGGCTAATGTGAGGACAGCTTTTAGCTTTCAACCAAATGAAATACCACCTTTATTACCTTGTACCTTTTTTTTAAACCTGTGGTTGACATATATTGATGTATATATCTTGAATTAAGATACGTTGCTTGCACCTGGGAGACGTGAAAATTGGGCAGCAGGAGAATTTAGATTCATGGAGAAGCACAAATAATATGCAGGTGTGTGTGTTAATAAGAATAATGGGGCTATCTTACTCTAATTCTACCAATTAGAAAAGGATGATGCATTTGTAAGTAATATTATGAGGTAGACCATGTACAATGGGTAGTTTGAGTCACATTGCAGTATTTGCTCCATGAACTTTGTTCAGTAAAACTCCTTTCCTAATTTTAAGTAAATGAGTCACAAGCAGTTACCCAGAGCTATTGTTTATAAAATTATTACTTAACAAACTATTCAATCATTTCCTTTCCTGACCTTGTTCATACAAGAAGCTATAGACAGCCATGTGGTTTTATTGCCATTTTATTATCTTATTAGATTGTGTTCCCAAAAATAAACGTAATAATAGTTCAGAACACCTATCACTGCCCTCAGCTTAATGTTTAATATGTCTGAGTATGTATGCATGCTTTTTTATTAGGAATCATAAAGGGGTACAGTTTGAAAATCTGAAAACATCCAATACTTTTCTATATTTATATTGAGCTACACAGTTCCTCCAAAGTCCATGAATGGAGATTGGACTAGATGACCTCCTGAGGTCCCTTCTAACCCTAATCTTCTATGATTCTATGAAAGTAGCTCTACTGTACAAAGCATACATAATAGAAGCTAATTGATCTGGGGAAATGCTATATACACACACCTAAACAGTGTAGCAACTGGAAGTATTAAGTGTTCATAATCATCTAAGGACTCTCTTCTGACCATGTATCTCCTTTTTACTCTGATTCAGTAACCATTCCTGCATAAGAGTCTTGATCAACAACAACTCAAATTACATCACATTTCAACCTCTTTTTAAATCAGTCATGTATAGGAAAATGTTTATCTTCCTCTTTGTAGGTAAGAGCTCCAAAGTCACATCCAGATTTTTTACTCATTTATCCTGCTATCTGTAGCTATACACATTGGCTGTGAAGAGGGAAGCAGAAATATTCTATCACATGACATCATTCTCTGGATGTTCTATGCAGATCCAAAATCATGTGCTGTCATTGTTCCTGGAAGTTCTGTTTCAATATCCTATACTTTAGATTTGCCAAGTCCCTACATCAATCTGGAGCGTTAGATGGGAGGGATCTTGACAAAGTCTTGTGTGACTCCATCAATTGCATTAGTTACTGTTAAAAATAATAGTAACTAGAAATAGCTAAGGTTAGGGGTCAGTCGGAAAATAATGAGAGCAAGGCATGCTAAAGTAACAGAGCTTTAAAATTCCAGTGGTCTTGTTGGGGAGTTTTTGCCCTGCAGGGTGAATTCTATTGAATTATCTTTAGTTCCTGAAATAAAAGCCACTCCCTTCCTGCAAGAATGGTGAGACTGTAAGGCCACAAGACTTTCTGCTCACTTCATGGACGTACTTAGTACATCTCTAGTAGAACAGGAGACATAGTTGCCCCTCTGCATCCAGAAGAACAAATAAGAAATGGTGAAACAAGAAGGCTGAGAAGAGATAGAAGGACTGATGTCCTGTTCTTCTCCAGACAATGAGCCGTAGTCAATAGGGACTAAAGAGGAGCTACACTTTTTTCTTAAAGGGATTGATCATTTAGAGATCTGATCTCATTACAAAACTCTGGCTATGTTTTCTCTGTGCCCCACTGCTCGTGTATGTAGCTCCCATTCCTATTAATCATGGCAGGACCCCCGTCCTTTGAGGGATACTTCCTGCTTTTCCCAACAGAATAAGGAATGTGTTAACTCGAGAACAGGTGTATAAGACTGAGTTAGAGCAAGGAGAGAAGGAATTAGGAAATGAAAGGAAGCAAAAGCCCATGGTGTGTGTGTTAAATCTTAGAACTGAAGAAAATGGACACAAAGCACTGGGAACCATATTTTTTGGATGAGTTACTGATTCCAGTTCAGGAACAACAAATACATGGTCTGGATCAGATTTCTAATTATCTGACCACTCTAGGTCACTCATTATGTGGATTGGTACAGGTTATTGCTCAGCATGTTGGCAACTGTGTAGTCCTTCAGCCCCTTCCAGAGACATAGCCCGCAGGTGCAGGTTGTTGTGTAGCAGCAGGCAGAAGCAAAAGATCTGTATCCTCAGTTCCCTTATTTCTGGAATAGTGCAGTAAGTCTGCTTCTGGTCCATTTGGAAGGAGAGGGGGATGGCGTCAGGATAGTAAATTGGTCATCTGCTACAAATGACAATATCTGGGGAAGTGCAGTGGTTGCCCTGAACTTTTCTTTCCATCTATTTCATTTTGATGACACAGGCTTCAGAATTTTTATGCTTTCTCCTTTAAAGTTGTACTAAAGCGGCTACAGTAAGGCATGGAGAGGTGACAACAGCACCTGTTGTACAGAGAACTATCCATTCATGTTAGTCTAACACTGTGTGCTGGCATGACCTGCTGATGAGAGAGTCTCCTTCATAATGAGTGAGAGTAGAAGGGAGAAGTGCAGCAGTTTCACAATGTGTTCTGAAAGCTGTTTGTTTTTTGTTTTTTTTTAAGTATTGCACAGAGTGGTTTGGGAGATCAGCTACGAAGTTGCACTCATTTTACACACTTACATGGATAGTCATACCCTCAGCCTAGTCCCCTTTAGCGTAATTGCTATACTCTTTAGAAGTGCCCCAAATTTTGGAAAAATTAGAAAGAGAAGGCTAACATAATTTCCGTAAAACTCATTAGACCATTTAAAAATAAAATTATGCAAAAGAATGAGTTTAACAGACTAAAAACCAAATAGGATCTTGAGTAATAAGACAGACTATTAGCAGGCTGGCACTGCTTTCTATTCTGTGTTACATTCACATTTCATGAGGCCTGACATTAACCTGCTTTGTGATCTGTTACATGGAAAAGAATATACTGGATGATTTAAAATGGCAACAAAATCTTAATTTAGCTGTGGGCTCACACCCAGATGTACTATAATGTGAGCAGGGGAGGTTTCTCTCTTACTGAACACGTTCTTATGAACTTCATAGGTAAAGGATTGGAATGTTAAATTGCACCAACATTAAAAAGTTGAGTTGATAACTGACTGAAGTAAAATAGTATTGTTTGTACGTTTGTGTGTAATAGGGAGCTGTATAATATGTATGGACCAACTACCAAGAGACAAGCTGGAAGGTAAGAGTTAAATACAGTGTAAGATGCTTTAAAAGGATAGTATGTAGAAGGCTGTCTCTATAGGGCCAATACTGAATATTGTAAAGGGATTGTTCAGTACAACAACAACAAAAAAACCACTTTGCACATAGCTCTGCAGGCTGGGAATGTGCTGCTTTATTCAGCTGCAGCATAAACAAGGTGAATGGGGAGAAAAACTGCCAGCGACTAACAGGAAGTATGGGGGCATGGAGCATGGCTTCATTCCCTACTAATCAGGATAACTTGGTTAACCACATCACAGCCATTTCACTATACTATGCAAAGCACAGCCTGTGGAAACCAGTTTAAATTCCGGAAAATGGAGACCAATCAATTGAAAGCATTGCCATTTCTTCAAAATATAGCAGCACGCTAGACAAAGGCAAAAGGGGAATTATTAACACTGAAGAGTAATTGTAGAAAGGTGCAGTGGCCTTCCTCTGAGCCAGGGCCCGAAGAAGGGCCACAACTGCGGGGGCAGCCAGAGAAAGGGCCGGCAGCCCAGTCTGCCCGGCAACCGGGAGGCCGGCTCGCGATAGGGCCTGCTGGCCGACCAATCCAGCACCAGAGGGGCGGAGTCTCAGCCAAGGCTGAGACTACAAAAAGCAGGCCCCACAGCTCAGCGTGGAGGAAGCTGCTGCCGGAGGCAGACGTGCGGCCCCGCCGGCTACCGCTGAATCCTGAACTAGGCCGGGCCGCTGACAGGAGCGAGTGCCCCCCGGGGCGGAGACCCCACGAGCGGCCCAAGAGACCAACCGCTAAGGTTGTGTAGGGCCCCCGGCCCCCTGTACTGGCCAAGGCCTACAGGTCCCCGGAACTGGGCCAAGCCCGTAGGCCCTAGCGATTGGACTGAGTTCCCAGAACCAGAGGGCTGGGAGACCCCTCCCGAGGCCAGACCTGACCTAGAGGAGCTGCCCGAGGCCGAGCCATTCCCCGAGACGGGACAGGACCTAGAGGAGATGCCAGAGGCCAGGCCATCTCCCGAACCCTGGGACCTGGAGGAACTGCCCGTAGCCGAGGAGCTTCCCACCTTGCCGCCAGTGGACGCCGAGGGACTGGTGAGCCTGCCATGGGCGGTCTACCCCAGTCACTCTGAGGAACCCACAGATGCAGGTACCTGGGTATACGGGGAGGAAGTAGCCCAGGGGTGGGCATAACCATGGCTCAGACAGGGGCAAACCCCACTAGGTGTGTTGTGGCAGGAGCCCCACCGACTTAGTGGCACGCCTTTGCCACTGCTAGGGCCCTGGGCTGGGACGCAGTGGAGTTGGGTGGGCCTGCGTCTCCCTCCCATCCCCCTTACCCTTGCCACGCAGAGAGTGAGCACCGTCCCCTACACTCTTGATTTGAAACCACTGCTTGTTCGCCCGCCCTGCCTGGGGGACCGGGGCACCAGACTCATATTCTCAGCAAACATTCCCCTTTTTGGAAGGTGCAGTGGCCTTCCTCTGAGCCAGGGCCCGAAGAAGGGCCACAACTGCAGGGCCAGACAGGCCCCCGTGTTACAATAATGCATTCTAGAACATTGAGAAAAGGTATTTCTGTATCTGAACTGATCTATCACCCAATTCAGAGTTGCCTCCTAGTAAAAGGACTAAAAGGCTGTGAAAGAAATGCAACTGGTTTAGTACTGACAAGGAGTTCCCATCAAGACTCGTTTGGCAATAGTAGCGCAGCAAGAGACATGCTCATAATGAATGTGTGATTGTTCTCTCCTCTCATAAATATCATCTGCATGCATTATATTCAGGCAGCCTCAGTTTAGTAATTTGGTCAGAGTCCAGTGCCTTCTCTGCAGAATTTTAAATCGTGTCTGTCTCAGTCTGGGCTCTGTGCCCTCTCTGTGGAGTAAATAAAAACCTGAAAGGGGAAAATGCTGTGCCTCATATAGCAAAATGAAGTTAAAAATACAATAACATAAATGTCTTTATAAATAGTGAGAACTCTGTAAAAGCAGAGAGGGCTTTTGGATACTAAGGTTAGGAAATCTGTTGTATGTTATCTGCTAATGAACATGGAATTCTAAGGCTTTATTCTGATCTCTCTTACGCTGCTGTAACTCCATTAACTTCAGTGAAATTACTCCTAATTTCCCCTGGTATAGCTGAGATGTGAATCAGGTTCATAGTATGCTGATATTCTGTTAACCCTTTTCATTTGTCTGCATAGGTGTCCTGCTGCTATCCCCGGCCCAACACTTAGTTGTAGTGTAGTGAGGGGGCGGCACGGTAAATGAAAGTCCTTGCCTGCTGCAGAGTTGCTGCCCGGCTTTTCGTCCCTGCAGGCTTGCTGACAAGAAATCCCATACCTATTAGGCTCTTTATGAACTGCTCTGATAAAAACCACAATAAATTTATCTTCATTAGAATTGCTATGGCAGCATTTCAGGTCCCTGGTCCACAGCTGTGGAATCCTCAGCCAAAGGGAGCAATGATTTACCATGGCACCCACAGGAGGAAAGATGGGGGGAGGGAGTGGGTTGCGGGTATAAACGACAAAAGTAAACCTATGACTTAAGGGGTAGAATCTAGTGATTTTCTCACAAAAGAGAAACATGATCCTTTTTCTAGTTCACTGCTGTTTTATTTGCACAGTTTTATCTGCATTCATCCTCTTTACCTATCAGGTATTTAGGATTACATAAATTAACCTGGCATTCAGTTAGATCTTTTGCCCCTACATAGACGTTTTGGAGACAAATTTTTTGTATCTTGCAGTTTCCCAAAAGAATTATTGGCAGTCTCATGGGGGTAAAATTCAGTGCTATCTGATGTTTTCACTCTTTTCCTGCTTTTTTCAGAGTGTGCATTCCTTTTCATTAAGTAGCACTTTCAGTACTTTCTTTGCTTGTTTTATTAAACAGGATTAACTTATTTCGCCACAAGGAGGCAGCTCCCAGTAACGGGAGTAAAGCCACCAGAATTCATGGAAGATGGGTGTTTGAAGTACTTCAGCATAGCCAAATAATGCAGGTGCTCATGCAGGGTAAAAGCCTGCTGCTTTCATGTTCTCAGCCTTTTGGCTGTATGCATCCCTCTCTGTTGCCCAGATTTGTGATGATTACACACGTTTCAGTTGCTTATGGCCGGCTTTATTTAAGTCCCAAGTGGTCAATTCTCAGCCACATATGCATGAGGAGTTCCTTTAACATGTATGTACACCTCTATACCAAAAGGAGCTTGCACATTCTCCCAGCATTTGTGAATGATGTTGAGAGGAAAATGTATTTGTTTTCCTTGTCTGGGTGAACACCCCATATTTTTGCATCCTGCCCAGAGCCTGGCAGGTTTTCTGGAATGCATAATATATGCTGGGAGACAAAATACTAATATCATACAGGAGATCCATCTTATATTGTTTTCTCTTTAAATATACCATTTAAATATATGTTATATCACAAAAGGCTGGAAAACGTATGGTTCTAGGGTAGGAACTTTTTATCTGTGACTGTTGGAGATGCAACAGTTACTAACAATTTGAGTTTAAAGTTATCAGTTGTTCTATTTCCAGCAGTGTAGTCAGCCATAGCTTTGCAGCTTCACATACTTCTGAAAAAGATGAATGATTGTACCATGTTTCACTACAATGTATTTCACCATCTTTTAGAGCAGTAGTTCTCAACCGGGGGTAAGCATACCTCTAGGGGTATGCAGTGGTCTTTTAGGGGGTATTTCAACTCATCTAGATATCTGCCTACTTTTACAACAGGCTACATAAAAAGCACTAGCAAAGTCAGTACAAACTTAAATTTCATACAGATACTGCTCTATCTACTACACACTGAAATGTAAGTACAATATTTATATGCCAATTGATTTATTTTATAATTATATGGTAAAAATGAGAATGTAAGCAATTTTTCAGTAATAGTGTGCTGAGACACTTCTGTATTTTTGTTTGATTTTTTGTAAGCAAGTAGTTTTTAAGTGAGGTGAAACTTGGGGTACAGAAGACAAATCAGACTCCTGAAAGGGATACAGTAATCTGGGAAGGCTGAGATCCACTGTTTTAGAGCATAAGACATTTGCTGGTGAAGTGTCTTTCACTAGAGTCCATTATAAATGTGATCTACTGCATCAAACAGAACAATTGGTCAATAGTCTTAAAACGTTTGTAAAAGATTTTATTTGCAAATAACTTTTAAGGATATGACATGCAATTTAATAAAATTTAGTTTATTATTTTACTGCACCTTTAAGATTTTTGTTTTCCATTCAGACTTTTACTGCCTTATGCTTTTGAGGATTTATTGACAAATTGTGTATTTTCTCCAGGGCATGGAGATATGAAAACCTGGAAAGATACAATTCTAGTGCGGAGGGGTGGGGGAAGAGGGGTGGATGTACATCTCATATCTATGTTAACAGGATTTGCCCTGCTAAATCCTCATGTGCTAACCTGAAATTGAAAAACTATGTCATTAAGGCCTGTAATGACTGCCCTTTGAACATAGTGATCTTAGCTTTGGTTTCTTAAGCAGTGCATCACATGACAATAGCCCTGTGGTTCTAGTCCTTCTGACCTCACATACTGCTAAAATATTGTCCTGTGGATATGAAATGAAAAGGGTACAAATTTATTCCTTCAAAGATCGGCCAATGTAGCCCAGAGGTATAATAAAATTCCAAACTTTCCTTTTAGGAATCATCTTTGGTAAGAAATATCTTTCAGAGTTAAGTGGTAGGTACACAATTGTGAAATAAAATATCAAGGCTCAGTGCCTTGAAGCTGTGCAGAGTTTTATGTTGTAGTGACTGCTCAGTTTCATTAGGAGAGCTCCATATTGTAAGAGTGTTTCCCCCCCCTATGGAAGGTAGTCTGTGCAGAAAGAGATTAAACATAAACCTACTGAGTCCAATCTTGCCACCAATCCTGCCACACCGAGTGCCTGTGAGGGCCAATGCTAGTATTCACTGCAATATGCTTGAAAGAGGCTCAGACAAATCATCAACTTGATGCTGTCTTTAGGGTAACAACTCTTTCTAGATTCATCACCATCCACCTTCCTAAGAAATAGTACATAACTTGATTCATTATTACACTGGAGCTCTAGCAAAGTCTCATCAATTAGGGCATATCAGAGATAAATCCTGGCTAGTTTGTTTGAATGGAATAGAGGATACATTGCATCAGAGATTACCTCAGTACATATGGGTGATCTGTACAAATGGACTGCCTGATATTGCTGATAATATAAAAAACAAAACAGAACAACAGAAAGTAGGAAAGTGATTCAATCCCAAAGTTTAAATCCAAACAAATGCAATTTGTGATCCAGTTTATTAAAAACATATGTAAAGGGGGGTTGAATTGCCCAGAGGACTGTATATGGATGTAGAGCCATTCACCTCTAGGTCACCAGCTCATCCCTATCCATATACTGAGGCAGGTTTAACTTATGCATTAAAACTTTACAATTGAAAAGATTATTTTTCTTTGAGCCATTCACACTTTAAATAAGCCCCATGTGTGTGATTTTGGGAACCTCTGAACCGCGGTATCCAACAGTGGTGTGTGTGCAATCTGCCTGTGTCCTTGTGGTCTCAGAGTGTTATTTAAATAACAAATATCACAGGATCTTTTTCAGGGGATAAGGCAACAATCCATGTTTATTGTGAATACAAAATTTGGTAAATAGTATTAATAATGCAAATACCAGGGAAACAGTATCTGCATTGTATTAATATTGTGCTTTACGTAGTGATTACAAATACAGAGATTCTTGTTAATATAGTATACTTCAATGACACGTTTCAATTGGTACTTTCATTCACACTCATACACACAGACAGGCATACCCAGACAGGGAGACAGATTACACATACATAGGGGTCTTACAGATATAGTTACCAGCCTCTTGGTGCTCGTGGTAGTCACTGGCCCGGTGACTGTAGTATGAAGGTGAGGAGCAAGGTTCTGCCGATGTGCATTGATACTCCTGGATGGTGTGGTGATGTACACCCGAACCTCCAGCCTTCATTTTTCTGTCCCATTTTATGGGAAAAAGATCTTCTGTAAGTCTATGGGTTTTTGCTCTGTCATGCTGTATCTGCATTTGGTGTGATCCTCAATTACCCACATTGTTGCAAGCCTGATCAGAGTTTGTCCTTTGAAGTGGGCTGACTTCAGAGTTATCAGGGTGGACTCCTCTTCGTCCAGTTGAGTGGTAAAAGTTGTTATCTTTGCTCCTTTTTTCCTCAAACATTTGAGATGAGGCTGGTGGCTTTTTCATCTTGTTTTGACATCCCTTACTTAGACCAATTGTTTAATCACTTTCCCTGTTTACACCCACCTCAATTGCTTAGCCATTCACACTCCAATTACTTAGTGCCAACTCCTAGCTGAAGAACGTACATATTTTTAAAGCAAACATTATTTCATTTTTGCCAGTGTCTTTCACAATTAGGTAGGTATATTACATTTCACAGTGTGGCTTTTTGTGCTTAAAATAGGATTTTTACAAATATTTTGAAAGTGGGTAAAATTAACAGATAAAATTGTCAATGGAGTGGTTTTACAAACAATCTAAAACAATAGAATTATACAAAGTAAAGACAGACTTGAATTATTATGCAGTAAATGGATATTTTAAGAAGACTGAAGTGAACATTTCAAAGGGTAGAACAATAAGAGTCAGTTGAGGTTTTAGCTTTTGATTAAAGTTACAATGTATCATTTTATGTATTTCATAAAAACAGGATTGGGCCAACAAGGGGAGTACATAAAAGGTGTAGTCCCAGCTATCATTCAGTAACCATCCTTTTTCTACATGCTGAGCATTGTACTGCATGCACCATTACTGCAATTTAGGAGAGTAACCAGAATCCACTTAACGTAGCCAAAAAGTACCATCTGGGCAAAGAGAGACTTTCCATATCAACTTGTTCTTTGTTAGGCACAGGCTAATATGCCTATATAAAATGAATTCTTGTTCCTGTCCCCCCAGTCAACCCAGATACTTCAGCTGAACTCCGCTGTAAGATAGGCAAAGAGCAGTTACCAGCAACCAGATGATGGGCAGAGAGTTTTGTAAATCTGCTTTAGTGTTTGACACTCAGTTAGCAGTAGAGAAACTGCCACTTAGCTATGTAACAGTGAGAGAAAGAGACTGCTGCTATGAATGGAAAAATGCATTTAATGAAGTTGTTTTTCCAACACATTCCGTTTAAAAAAAAAACCCTCTCACACAGGGCATAAAGCGTTTATTAATCAAAATCCGTAATGTTGACAAATGTAAAGCAATACGCACTGGGTTCCAAATAATAAACACAAGAACAAAGATCAATAGCATTGAACTACAGAACAACAACTTTGGAAACGACTTCAAAATGAATGGTGGATTTTTGTCTTTTAGAAAAGCTGGGTAATCAGAAAATGTAATTTAAAGAGCCAGCAGATTACTAAAACACATAGAACATAGATGGAAATAATATTTGAATAGTTAGGGTAGATTTTGCTTTGAATAGACTTTAGGACCAAAATTTCATAGATGCACGCATGCAAAATACCTTTTTTATTTAAAAAAAAAATTAAAATGTTATTTCACTCGAGTAATAGCCAGTGAAATTCTTTGGAGATTTGATGGGAAAAATGGCTTCCAGATTAAACGCTTACAATCCAAGTATCATCTGCAGGAAGGATTTTAGGGAACTGAGGCAGCAGGTCTTCAAGCAAAGAGTGCTAAACATATATATTGACAAATTCTCATGTAAATGGGTGAAATTACAGTGAAGTCAGTGAATCTGTACCCATTCAAACCTGTGGAGAAATTAGCCCATGGAATAAGCAGTCAGGGAAAACAATTAAATCAAAGAGTATAAATAAGTTCTGGAGTCATCTCAATTAGTTTTTCAGTGAGGAGGAGACTGAAGGGAGGTAGATAGAAGAAGAAAAACCATTCAAGAGCTGGCATGTTGTCTTTGAAGAGGCTTGTCCCTAAAAGTTTTTTACATTTGTCTTAATCCACCCTTGAAAGCTGGGCATCACCTTAGCCCAAAACCATGAAGGCATCCTAAATACTTATTAAATAACATATGAGACTGCTAATTAGACTTCCTAGTTTCTGTGAATGAAGAAGAGGTGTTTACAGGTTTCTGATGTATCTGTAGATACTGTGTAGTATATTTTTATGATGATGCAAAAAACAGTTACCAGTAGCTTTACTGGGAGTCATGTGTACATTGAAGGGAGACTGTACCTCTAAAACTGGTAAAGAGCAAATATAAAGCCACTATTTTAGCTAACGTCAGGGCTGATGAGTTGTTGAAGAACAAAAGATCAGCAGGGAGTGTTAGAGACAGAACCTCAGGCTTGTGAAGCTGCTGCTTATTAGGGTGACCGGATAGCAAGTATGAAAAATTGGGACGGAGATGGGGGATAATAGGCACCTATATAAGACAAAGCCCTGAATATTGGGACTGTCCCTATAAAATCAGGACATCTGGTCACCCTACTGCTAGTCATACTTTGGTTCTCTCTCTTTGCAGGAGAACTTACTGTCAAATATTTAATTGAAAATAGTAGAAACTCTAAACATTAAAAAAAGACACTAAGCAAACGTTTTTTCCTTAAAATTATGTTGCTGCTTTTATTGTGAGGGCTGAATGCCATGTTATTACAAAGTTAGTCCCTGAGTAGTGCGTCTGCAAAAATGGCATTGCAGATGTTATGGTTATTTTCTCTCAGTGGCTTACAGATCATATTTGCTGAGGTGACCAAAAAAAAAAAAGGTGTTTTTTCTTGATAGCTAGTGCTACAAAGTCACCTAGCATCTGAGAGTCAAGATGGGTTCTTTCTGACTCATACATTATAACTAGTAATAAATATTCAGCTGGGGCAAATTCTACCCTAGTTACACCTTTGAAACCCAATTATCTTCAGTGTATAGGTGTAATTTAGGGAAGAATTTGACTGCATTCAGAATTTAGAGCCTGATCCAAAGTTCACTGAAGTCAACAGAGGGATCTCCATTGAGTTTGATGGACTTTGGATCTGATTTTTAGTTACCAAATCTGTTGATCAGAGGCGAACCCAAGTAGAATCTAACTTTCTCTGTCTTAGTTGTGTTGGTTTTTGAAAGATACCAACGGCTTTTTTGTTACTATTGATTCTCAATATACTGTACTGAGGATGCAGAGCAGTTGCATAAAACAATACTATTTATATCTAGATCCAACTACAATAATGTGGTTATTTTTTCTAATCATCTGATTTGCAGCCCAATCAGTTAAAGTGGAGTTTCAGGGAAACTATTGCACTTCAGTCTATCTTTTTCATAGAATCATAGAAATGTAGAGCTGGAAAGGACCTCAAGAGGTTATCAAGTCCAGCCCCTTGTGCTGACACAGGACCAAATAAACCTAGACCATCCCTGACAGGTGTTTGACCAACCTGTTCTTAAAAGCCTCTGATGATGATTCCACAACATCCCTTGGAAGCCTATTCCACAATTACCTTTGTAGTTAGAAAGTTTTCCCTAATATCTAACCTAAATCTCCTTTGCTGATCCCATTACTTCCTGTTCTACCTTCAGTGAACAAGGAGAACAGGTGATCATCAACCTTTTTATAACAGCCCTTAACATATTTGAACACTGTTATCAGGTTCCCCCCACACACTTTGTCATCTTTTCTCAAGACTAACCCCTTTTTTCTTTTTAAACTTTTCTTCATAGGTCAGGGTTTTTTTATTGCTCTCATCTGGACCCTCTCCAATTTATCCACATCTTTCCTAAAGTGTGGTGCCCAGAATTAAACACAGTACTGCAGCTGAGGCCTCACCAGTGTCAAGAGCAGGACGATTACCTCCCATGTCTCAGATATGACATTCCTATTAATACAGAATCTTTGCCTTTTTTTGAAACTGCATCACATTGTTGACTCTTATTGAATTTGTGATCCACTATAACCCCCAGATCCTTTTCAGCAGTACTACCATCTACCCAGTTATTTCCCCATGTTGTAGTTTTTGGCATGCTACAAAGCACACTTTTTTTTTTCAGATGCAAGAGGAGGAGGTTGGTTGCTAGAATGGAGAGGTAGAAGGATTATTCATGGGCAATGTTATTAAGTAGGGAGTTGTTTGTGTTTGGGAAGTCTATTGAGCTCACATAGTGTGTAATAAGATTTGTATTAAATGTTTGGATGGACATTTATATAAGTATATAGATTTTGAGTCCCTTACATATCCTTCTGGATGGAAGATAATAATTAATAATTGGCATCACCGCTAATGTAAAATATTAAAGGAAAATACAACAGGGCAAATTTCTCTCAAGTCAATTGAATGACCTGAAACTTCCGTCTGAAATTGTAATTACATCAAGGATAAATTTGGCCCACTATACATTTAAAGAGAAGAAAATGGAAAATAAGTAACAGCCCTTAAGAGAAATGGGGGCTGATGTGCAATTAAACCTTTGTTAGTAAAAATACACAACTGATTCAATAGTAACAACAAATAGGAGGGTTTGGTGATAATGGTGGGGAGGAGTTGGAAGCCCTCAGACTCAGATAAGATGAGATGGCAAAATATTTAGTGTTATTTATTTCTGGAAATGTTACACTTCCATTCACCTCATAATTTTAATTATGAATTCTATTCCTCAGCACAGGGAGTGGCTGGGTCATTGTCTACTCCTAATGGTTATAAGAAACAGTTTAGACTTCAGCTATTCTGTTATGTGAGACTATCATTAGGACATCTCAGCTGCTTCTAGGAAAGCCATGTTGTTGTGCAGACTGTGGCTTTTTTTTTAGGATGAGTATTAGCTGATAGTAGTACTTTTTAGTGTCAAAAGTATTCTTTATACTTTATCTCTCAAATAGTTACATATTGATCTGACTGAAAAATGGGTCTTTGTTCCATTGTCTGTTGCCAAGGCAGAATCCTGTCATCTGCCTGTAGATCTTACTCCATTAACAGCTGCGTTGGTTGGAATATTTTATACCCATGTTGTGGGGTTTAGACAACAATCCTAGCTATGATATAAATTTAGTCATTTTCATTAGTATTCTGTACTTGTTCATTAAAGACACCATGGAATAGTGATACTTAGATAAAGCTTCATTTAACATCATCACCAATATACTTTACTTTTTTTTTTCACCATAGTCAGCAAAACAGAAACTCTCAAAAGCATCTAATAAGTATAATATCCCATGTCTGTTACTTCATTACTTACTTCTGAGTATAATAATTCCTGTTACTGTAGTACAAGCTGTTTTTTGAGAGATCCATGAGAGGTGCCCATTAACTTATCTGTTTCCCTAGTTCTTCTTGTTCATTGTTTATTTTGGCATCACAATGTTGTAATTATCTTTGCAATTTAGCAACATACATGCACAGATTGGCAGAGACCCTGTTTTTTGTTTTGTTTTTTTTTTGCCTTCCTCTGCAGCATGGGGCATGGGTCACTTGCTGGTGGATTCTATGTACCTTGAGATCTTTAAACAATTATTTGAGGACGTCAGTAACTCAGTCATAGGTTAGGGGTCTATTACAGGAGTGGGTTGGTGAGGTTCTGTGGCCTGTGTTGTGCAGAAGGTCAGATTAAGTGATCATAATGGTCCCTTCCGACCTTAAAGTCTATGAGTCTGAGCTTCAAGTAGGTCAATGCCTCATTGTGATTGGCACTGTACAAATAAAGTAAGTGGGAGTCTGCTCCAAAGAGCTTGCAATCTAAAAAGCAAAATTTAATAGAGGGTGAGGTAAACAAGTGATTGGGTGAAGGGGGATAGGTAACAATAATAAAGAGGATGTTTTAGTATAGATGAGCAGTGTGAACAATTCCTATCTTCTAAGCCAATAGTAACAGCACAGCTGTCTATCCATTACCAGATGGCTGATTTCTGTAAGCACCAGATCAGAGGTGGGCTTACAGGAGTGACTTTAAGGAAGATACAGTAGCAGTTTTGTGGCTTTTGAATGGTTTTTCTCCCCCCCCCCCCCATGTAAGGGGTGACATAGGAGAAAGCATGTAGGTGTTTGTGGGAGAAATGGGTGATTGAGCTTGGCGTCACTGATTCTGAGCAAAGGCAGGAATTAACATCACAGCAGGGTGTTTTTCTCACTATTCAGGATCTGAATTTTGTTTGGTATATTTTGGATGCCAAGGTAGATGGAGATGATTCTCGGAAAAATATTATGTATTCTGACTGCTATAGTGTGTGGCTGCTTCATCTTAAACATCAATTTGTCTTGCCTTAGTGTTGTCATGGTGCTAATTGCTGTTGCACAGGGGCTATGTCACTCTTTTGAAAGGAGTGTGATTTCCCAGCATTTTTACATGCAAAGATAGCTTGCTCTTTACTTCTGTTAGAATGTCTTCTAGTAATTTTTACTGTGCTCAGATGCTGGGATGTTTGTCTCATAGTTTCCTTATGACTAGCACGTACTATGCTATCCAAACTCTAAATCAAAACAGAATACAAATTCAAGAAAATAACACCTGCCAACATTAACTTTTTCTCAGTGATCCATTAAAAGTTCATTAAACTTTCTCCAGACATCAGTTCTAAGTGCTGAAAAATGGCTGTAGTTAGAAACATGAAAGGTTTCTGCATCTCCTGTCTTTTGGGATTTCCTTATAATGTTGTACAAGAGCTTTGAGGGTTCAGTCCTGCAGATAGCTGGGGTTTCAAAATATCTTGCATTTCTTAACTTGTATATTGGCATCCTACGCAAATATCATTGTTTGAAAAAGGTAATTATTCCAGATGCTTGTTTTCTGTTACCATCTCTTACTGCTGCTACATTACTACTTAGAGTAAACTTAACGTACCTGCAGTACTTTCTCCTGTTGTGGTGCATGTCTCCATGTAGTACCCAAGTTACATGGTAAAGTTGCCAATTCATATTGGTTGGGCAGCCTGCTTCCCTGGATTTGTGGTTTACTTAATTTTGCAAACAGTTCTGCACTAAACTTGCAAATAAAGATCTTTAAATTTGATATGTTCCAGGTTTAAGCAACAGGATCTCAACTACATGAGCACTTTGCAGTTTGGCATGTAATCATTCAAAAGAAGGCAGAGTGCTATAGCACTTTTTGGTGCCTTTTTACTCCACATTTAGAGCTGTGAATAAATCCTTACGTTGCAGGATAAAATGTGATTGTAGTATATTATTTGGTCTTGACATTTATGGCAAGTGTAAACAGAGTGTTATTACTGCCAAATCATCAGGCTTAGATCAAGGGAAATGGCAAGCTGAGAGAGCACGCCAGTGAGAAGAGCTTTTATACAAAAGAGAACAAAGTGATATGCTCCAGCTTTTAATACTACCAGCTATAAAACAGAAAAGCGAAGAGCAGAAAATTGAAACCATCATGCAAGTGTCAGGTCCAGGGGCATCCAAGACAAAAGTCTCCACTGATAAACAAGTGATGCTGGCTTAGGATGCTATGGACCAGCACAGGATTTTTTTTTTTTTGTGCGGGGGAGAGGGGAAGGGGGGTGAGAGTATTTAGTTCTGTAACCTCCTTCAATACTAATTCCTTCCCGTCCCTTTCCCTCCCCCCAAATTCCTGGAAATTTGGGCAGTAGAGATCCTTCTGGAGAAGTACAGGGATATTACCTTTGTTATTATGGAGAATCGTTCTGTGAGTGAGCTACCACTTCTTAAAATGGATAATTAAAAATAGTTCAGAAAACTGCATGGGGTAGCAGAAAATCTAACAGTTGATAGTCTGCTTTTGTTTTACTGTCTGCAGATCAGTACTCTTTGAATACTTATATGTTTCTATTGTTACTGAATTTATTACATGGGTGATTTTGACATGCATTTATTTAAAAAAAATGCTTCTTAAGTCTACAGCTCTCCTCTTTACACCCTGAAATAGCTGTTAATTGATATCAGTCTTCTCTTGACTTGGGGTTGGCACTGGGAGGGTCTTTGAAGACTACCTCTGTTGCTGCTATCCTGACATTCCTCCCAAGTTCCTATAGCGATTTGTTATCATGAAAAGTTGTCCTTTGCTATTATCCTTTAGTTCCACAGTGGGAAAAACGTCAGCAGGCTTGAAGGCGTTCAGCACTGTTATTGTGATAGATTTCCTACTTGCTTTCAGGAGACAGAAGGCTACTGTCTTGCTCAGTTGCTACCTCTTTCCAGTGGCTCCCTGTCTTCTTGGTGTTTCGTTGTGTAACTCTTTCTTTGGCCCCAGTGTCCAGTCTGTTGTCTCTCCCCAAGGGCCCAATGCCTGTTTATGGTCACAAGGTTGAAAGGCTCCATAGAAGTTTGCTCTATCCTCCTCCTACAACGCTTCCTTGTTGCCACGTATTTCCGTCTGCTTTTTTGTTTTTCCAGAACTATCCCATTCATTGTTGCACCTTGTAATATTTCTAACATTCCTTCCTCTGTACCCCATTCCGTTTTCTCTAGTGAATTCAGCTGCTGTTCAGGCCCTGGCCCTTTTACTCCAAAAAGGAGCCAGCTTGCATTTGGTACCGGTGTATGTCTTCTGAGCCTCACTTAGGGAAATGAATATTAAACAGTTGACTCCATTCTGTACCCTCGTTATTTTATTTCTTCCAGGGGAGTCTCTTCACTTGTTTGACTCCTCTGTGTCAGACCTTAACCTGCTTCCTCTCAATCTTTCCTTGGGAATTCTTGGAATCCTTTTTTTGTTGTTGACAGTGTTCTCTGAGTCAGAATTTTACATCTGCCTCAGTTTCATTCCTGGGCTATACACACTGATTTTCACCTCTCTGAATCCAAAATGTGGTGTTATTTCTACAGATTCACTCCAACTATTCCGTAGGGATCGCTGCTGTTACCTTTTCAATCCTCTGTTAAGTATCTATATTGAATTAGACTACACTTAAAAAAAAAAAAAAAAAAAGTGCTTTTCACATTGGACCCGAGCCCTGCTAAATGGCAGTAGGGATTCTTCCTGACTCTTTCTTTGGGTAATGCTGATATAGTTCCATCCTTAAATATCAGGTCTTGGCATGATATAGGAATGACACCTCTCATTTCAAGGACATCTTTTTCAGTGTCAAAGATATCATTCCGTCATTTCGGTAATGGAATTCAGCTGACTTCTGCCTTGCAGGAAAGATTTGAGGGTCCTTATTTCCTAGTTAGACTCCTATAGTTCAGGAGCTGCTGGTTTACCTAAGGTTGTAGTTTCTTCAGCATTCACATGCTTATAAGTAAGGTCCAAGTACAGTGTTTCTAGGGTGTGTCTGTGCTGCTGCAGTGGGACACCTGATTGCAGCTTGGGTAGGCATACCTGTACTAGCTTTGAATCTAGTTAGCATGACTAACAATAGCAGTGAAGACTGGCAGCATGAAGCCCGGCACAGGATGGCAACATGAATATATACCCAGGATTCTGGGTGGGCTTGGACAGCCTGCATTGAAGCCCATGCTACTATGCCTTCATGGCTGTTTTTAGCATTGTTAGCTAGATTAAAGCTAGCACGGGCATGGCTATCTGAGCGGCAATCTCACCTTCGACTGCAGTGAGGACACATACTTAATTTGTTGCACCTATTCTTCTTCAAGTGCTTGCTCATGTTGATTCCATTCTAGGTATGTGTACATACCTCTGTGCATGATTAGCGGAATATTTTCCCTTAGCAGTATCTGTAGGGCTGGTCCCGGTGTCCTGTGGAGGCCTGCGCACATGCTGCGGTATTTGAGGTGCCACCAGCCCTGCGCCCCCTCAGTTACTTCTTTCCATCATTAACAGTTGCTGGAATTGCATTTCTTATTACCACAAGTGCTTCAATTGTTCCCTTAAGTAGTCTTTTAGCTACTTTAGTGTTGTTATTGTTGAAGTACTGTAAATAGTTAGTAGTTAAAGTTTAGTCCCATTAGGGACCTCTGACCCGGAGCTGGGCATATCCCGTCTCCAAGTTTGAAGCCCTGCACCACCTGCAAAAAACCCTTTTCACTTAGTGACCCCCATGACAATAGCTTGAAGTGTCTGGGGGAAGCACATAGGAAGGATAAGTGCAGGATTTGTAAGGCATTCAGGCCAAGGACACAAAAATAGAGAGAAAACTGCCTGAAGCCCCAACTGATGGAGGCAGCACTGAGACTAGCCTCGGCGCTGTCTTGATCCATCTCAGTGCCGTGCACTGTGTCAGTGCAGAGCACCCCGCCAGCACTGGAGCTGCTGCAGCACCATTCTTCTTCCTCTCCATTGAAGAAGAGGCAGAAGAAACAGTGTTTCAACAGGGGCCGTTCCTCCACTCCAAAGAAAACCAGAGATGCGGGGTCAAGTGCAAGTTCTTTATCGGATCAACAGGAATGGAGCTCACCACCCAGGTCCTTGTACCCACTGAGAGAGCCACTCCTGATTCCTGGGAGCAAAAAGGGGGCCTCTTCAACTCATGGTGCTGTCAATGCTGGAAGTGTTTCAAGTGGCAAGAGACCTGATGGCCCTTCCCTTGCCTCTTACGCCTAAGCCCCTTTTGGTACCAGGAAAGGAGACGGCACTGGCATCTAGGGAGAAGCCCACGATGCGATCTCCCCAGTGGCAACACCACTCTCCTGAGCTACGGTGTGCATCCCCACGGTCCAGGTTGCCTCAGAGAAGGTCCCTGCCATCATGGCACCGGTCCCTGAGGGGTGCGTTCCTGGTCCCAGTCTCTTGAGATGATCCCCAGCAGTCAAGCGTTGTCACCACTGGCCTCCGGCACTGAGGCAGTCTTTGATGTCGAAGCGGTACCACTCTCAGTCTCCGGCACCGAGGACTTTGCCCTCGGACATGTGGCACCAATCGTGTTCCTCATCTCGGAGACACTCACCATCTCCAATGCTCACTGGATTCCCAGCACTGAGGAGTTTGCCTGTGGCTGCACGGCGCAGACTCCAGTTACCAGTGCCTGAACTTTTGCCTAGGGATAATCGGCACCATCGTCTATCCCTGGCACCAAGATGCTCATCTTCAGAGTGGCACGAATCCCACTCCTCTTTCCAGTTTAGGTCCTCATCGGCTCGGCACCGGTCCAGGAAGTTGCACCGCCAGTCACCAATGTCATTCTCTCCGACACTTAGTCATCGGCATTCAAGACGGCATTCATCGGAGCATTACAGGACTCGTGGGTCATGACACTGGTCCCCTTCTCTGCAACACTGCCCATCAGGAAGGGAGTCAGCGACAGCTCCTCCACGGTTTTCAGGAAGTGATTCCTTTTCCTCTGGGGAGGATAGACCCACCACCCGCTCTGGCCAGTACCATCTACCAAGGGTGCACGAGCAGGGTCTCAGTTCTTCAGCTCCTGGTCAGCCTCAGGGCCAGTGGCCAGTGCAGGGACCATACTGGAATCCCTGGGTGTTTCTCGTGGCTCCAGAACCATACTCTTACTGGCCAGAGGAGACTCACGGTTCGGTATTGGAGGCTGACTCCAAGCCTCGAGACAAGACATCCACGTCAGTCCCCCTGCAACAGGAGGAAATGCCACCTCCTCCTGTGCCAGTGCAATTGTTTTCCTCATCCTCAGACAAGGCAGTCATGACAGGGCTGTCAGTTCCGCTAGGTGACTTTCGGGCCCCCGAAAAGCTCCTTAAGAGGGTGGCCTCAAACTTGGGCTTAGAGGCAGAGGAGCTCAAGGAGACCTTGAACAACCTCTTCAATGTTCTGGTAGCTATGGCGCCAACCTGGGTTGCCCTGCCAGTGCATGAAGGGGTGCTCAAGGTGATTAAGACACCGTCTTCCTTGCCATGTACATCAAAAAAAGCGGAAAAGAAATACTATGTTCCCGCGAAGGGGTTCGAGTATCTATTCACACACCTTCCCCCAGGTTCCCTAGTAGTGGCGGCCGCTAATGAATGGGACAGGCAGGGTCAATCCAGCTCAACCCCCAAAAATAAAGACTGCAAGAAATTAGACCTATTTGGGAGGAAAGTTTATTCAATGGCGAGTCTGCAATTTAGAATAGCAAACCAACAAGCCTTACTGGGCAAGTACAGCTATAATCTTTGGGACTTCCTCAAGTGCTTCGGGGAGGCTCTGCCCCAGGAGTAGGCGCTGGACTTTGCCACCATCCTGGAAGAGGGCAGAACTGTGGCCAGAGCTGCCCTGAAGGCAGACTCGGCAGCAAGATCCATGGCCTCTGCTGTCTCCATGCGCCAGTGCTCATGGCTGCAGTCATCCAGTCTGTCCCAAGAAGTACAGCAGTCCATACAAGACCTCCCATTTGATGGAAGCGTGCTGTTCTCTGACTAGACCAATGCCAAACTCCACAGTCTGAAGGACTCGAGGGCCACTCTGCGCTCATTGGGTCTTTATACACCTCAGGCCTTGAGACGGCAGTTTCTTCCTCAGCAGCAGCCTAGGTATCCGGCTTCACGCTTTGGCGCCTATAGAAGAAAAAACCGGGACAAGGCTTTAGGAGACACTGGCTGGCCCTGACTTCATCCCAACCAGGGCCTTCCAGATGCTTGAGTGGACAGCGCCAGTCATTTTGAGGGTGCACCCGAGGACAGTGTTCCAATATCAAAGCAGGATCCTCCCTCCCAGTCATTCTTCAACTGCCTCGCCCCCTTCCTTTCTAAATGGTCCAGAATAACATTGAACCGTTGGGTCCTTGGCATCATTTCAGTGGGCTATGTCCTACAGTTTCCCCCCCCCCTTTCCCACAACCCTCCTTCCCCACCCCTGTTCAGAGACCCCTCTCACGAGCAACTTTTCTTGCAGGAGGTGGAGAGTCTTCTAAAACTTGGGGCTATAGAGGAAGTTCCGCCAGACATGAAGGGGAAAAGTTTTTATTTCCAGTACTTCCTCATCCCCAAAGTGAAAGGGGACCTCAGGCCCATCCTAGACTTGCATTGTTTCAAGAGACTGAATTTTCACATGGTCTCTCAAGCCTCCATTATCACTTCCTTGGATCCAGGAGATGGTTATGCTGCCTGAAAGACACACATTTCCACATCACAATTTTCTCTGGTCACAGGCATTTCCTCTGGTTTGTGATGGATCATTCCCATTATCAGTTTATGGCTCTACCCTTTGGCCTCTCTTCTGCCCAGAGGGTATTCACAAAGTGCATGGCAGTGACCTAAGACATCAGGGCGTACAGTTTTACCCATACCTGGGTGACTGGCTGATCAAGGGCAGGTCCCAGTCTCAGGTACAGAACAGTCTAGATTTTGTATGCGCCACCTGTCACTTCCTGGGCCTATTGATAAACTAACAAAAATCAATGTTAATACCAGTCCAGTGTTTAGAGTTCATTGAAGCAGTTCTCGACTCCACTCAGGCCAAGGCTTTCCTACTGCAGCTTCATTTCGAAGCTATGTTGGACCTCATCACGCGCTTACGCGTTTGTTCCCTTATAACGGCCAGGACTTGTCTGCAACTGATGGGCGATATGGCGGCTTGCACATATGTGGTGCGGTTCGCATGCCTAGGGCTCAGGCTGTTTCAGTCATGGTTGGCTTCAACATATGCCCCAAGCAGTCACGCTCTGGACTGGGTGGTCACGATAACTCCTTACACCCTATCCTCACTAGGTTGGTGGCAAAATTCCCATTCAGTAATGCAGGGTATGTCATTCGAAGAATTGGCCCCCTTGATTACTCTGGTGCTGGATGCTTCAGACTTGGGCTGGGGGGGCCCATATCAGTTCTGATCACAGCATTCAAAGGATATGGTCTCGGGAAGAGCGCAAGCTACACATAAATGTCAGGGAGCTCAAAGCGATATGCCTAGCATGCGGAATGTTCCTTCCTTTCATTGCAGGCAAGGTAGTCTGGATTCTGACGGACAATACTACCGCAATGTACTATATCAACAGGCAGGGCGGGGCTCGCCCACCGGTCCTGTGCCAGGAGGCAGTGTGTCTGTGGAACCTTGCAGTGCAGCACAACATTCACCTCATGGCTTCCCACCTCCTGGGCCTCAAGAAAGCCATAGCAGACTGCCTCAGCAGGTCCTTCTTTACCCCGCCACGAGTGGTCACTCTACCCAAGGGCAACCCGTATGATCTTCCTAAGGTGGGGGTTCTCCCCAAGTGGACTTTTTGCATCCAAGCTGAACAAGAAGTGTCATCAGTTCTGTTTGATTCGTGGGCTCGATGAAGGGTTGCTGTTCGAAGCCTTTCTCCAGCAATGGACGGGAGCTGTTATGTACACCTTCCTACCCATACCTTTGATGCACAAAGTCCCGTTGAAGATCAACTGGGATAAGGCAGATATTATCCTGATAGCACCAGCGTGGCCCCACCAGCATTGGTTCAGCACACTGCTGGAGCTGTCAGTTACACCCCCTCTAGAGTTGCCCCACTGGCACAATCTCCTCTCCCAGAACAAGGCCAGCTCCTGCATCCGGATCTGGAGTCTCTGCATCTGACGGCATGAAGACTGCATGGCTGAACCCTGAAGAACAGGCATGTTTGTCCAAAGTTCAGAAAATCCTGATGGGTAGCAGAAAACGTTCCACCAGGGCATCATATCTTGCCAAGTGGAAAAGGTTCACCTGCTGGGCAGCATCCCAGGGAGTTTTGATTCAGACATTGATTTAGGCTATTCTAGATTACCCGCTGCACCTTAAACTTCAAGGCCTCACTATCTCTTCATTAAAGGTTCACCTGGTGGCCATCTCTGCGTTTCACCCACCGGTTCAAGGGAAGTCAGTTTTTCCCACTCCATGGCAATTAAGTTCCTGAAAGGTGTAGAGAGACTTGAGGGTAAAGTTCTCAAGACCCACTACCCTCCTGGGATCTGAACCTAGTTTTATCCAGGCTCACAGGCCCCCCTTTGAGCTCTTGGCTACCTGTCCCGTGTTGTTGCTCTCCTGGAAAGTGTCCTTCCTAGTAGCTATTACCTCCGCAAGGAGGGTATCTAAGATTAGAGCACTCACCTCGGGGCCACTGTACACGATCTTCTATAAGGACAAGGTTCACCTATGGCCTCACTCTGCCTTCTTACCCAAGGTAGTGTCTCAATTTCATAACAATCAATACATATTTCTTCCAGTGTTCTTTTGAAAGCCACATGGCTCGGAATAGGAATGAAGATGGCACACATTTGATGTTTGACATGCCTTAGCATTCTACATAGAGCGGAAGAAATCATTCCACAAGACCACACAGCTCTTTGTTGCGGTGGCAGATAGGATGAAAGGCTTACCTGTCTCCTCACAGCAACTTTCCTCTTGGATAACTTCCTGCATCAAGTTTTGTTACGAACAGGCAAATGTTTCTCTGCCTTGAATCATCACAGCCCATTCCACCATAGCACAAGCTTCTTCGGCAGCCTTTCTGGCGCAGGTACCTGTGCAGGACATCTGTAGAGCTGCTACCCGGTCTTCAGTGCATACTTTCATGTCCCACTATGCCATTGTTTAGCAGGCATGGGATGACGCCAGTTCTGGTAGGGCGGTACTGCGAATGACTCACCTATGAACTCTGGACCCACCTCCAAGGTACTGCTCGGGAGTCACCTAGAATGGAATCGACATGAGCAAGCTCTCAAAGAAGAAAAGTCGATTACTCACGTTCTAACTGTTGTTCTTCGAGATGTGTTGCTCATATCCATTCCATGACCCACCTCCCATCCCCGCTATTGGAGTTGACGGCAACAAGGAACTGAGGGAGTGTAGGGCCGGCAGCACCTCATATACCGTGACGTGTGTGGGGCTCCAGAGGGCACCAGAGCCAGCCCTATGGATACTGCTAAGGAAAAAAATTCCGATAACCATGCATGGAGGCACACACACCTAGAATGGAGTGGACATGAGCAACACATCTCGAAGAACAACAGTTACAAGGTGAGTAACCGTCTTGTCCTATGGTTTTCCCATGGAAAGACCCTCTGCACTTTAGGATTCTGTACCTAAACAATAAAATTTACAAAAGTTGACATTATAGATCCGTTTTTTCTGGCCATTTCCTTGTGGCAGCTAAATTGTTACATGTTGTTTTCACTGTCAATATTATTAGTTAAAGTCCTTTTTTATTTATTCATCTAATAACAGCTCTCTAAATGGACATTTTTTTAAAGCTGAGATTCCAAATGTCGGATTGCTTACTGTTTTTAAATCTACACTGACATAATGTTTATTTGATGTTATCTTTCACAAATAATGCTGAGAATGACTTGTGTGGTATTGAATCATTTTTAGGAGTTTTATGTGATTTAAATTAAAAAATTATCATTGAACTTCTTGACACAGGAGTCTGAAGACTCCAAGAAGTTACTAGTCATCTGACTCTGTAGTTAAATATAGACTACGTACAACTCAAGCACCAAGTTTGCACCTTTCTTAGCTTTTTCCACTTACTGTGTAAGAGTTCAAATGGGTCTGATGCATCTAAATACCCATAAACTTTGTACACATTGTTTGTGCAATCACATATATATCAGCTGCCATGTTCTAACAAGATAAAAAATGTCACTTTTAAATCTGGAAACAATGGAGTTAGTGTTTTTCTTCTATTTTTTAGGGTATTATAGCATGTTCTGTAGGATCTATCTGGCTTGAAAACGAACCCAACTACTTCTCTGTGTATATCTTTTTACCTATACTACTCTCAGTGAAACCACCTTATTTGCTTGTATTGAGGATCTAGTTGCTTCTCCTTCTGTATAAAACAATCCTTAGCATCTTCTGCTAGTACATGATTTGCCTCCAGCCTGCTGTCTGGGGCCATTCATTGAAGAACATTTCTCCTCTGTTTCAAAGACTGCATTGCCATCCCATAAAGTGACAGATTAAGTTTAAAGTCCTTCTATTAACTTGTCAATAGAGCTGAGCAGAAAAGATTTTCACTTTGGTGGCTGTACTGAAAAAGAATTGTTTAGGGTCAACTTGAAATGGAAATGTTTTGTTTTTTCTTGTTGAAATGAAAAACTGAAAAAAAAGTGTAGTTTCTGATCAAACAAAATATTTTGTTTGACCCAGAATGAAATGATTCATTGAATTTTTGCATGCTTTTTACCCTTTTATTTTTAAAAAAAATAAATCTAGCTAAATTTTAAAATGAAATGTCATTTTGGAACAAAAGGTCAAAACATTTTGTTTTGAAAATGTCAAAACAACACATTTCAATCTTTTTTTAATTAAAAAAATTCTCATTTTGTGGGCGGGGGTGACGGGGGGCTGAAACTGTTTGCCAAATTCATCCTGCATTCACCCATAGTTTTGATTGACCAGAAACTGCAATTTTTGGAAATAGAATATCTGAAAAATTTTACCCAGTTTCACTTGTCAGTGCTTTGCAAGTCCAACACTATAGTGTATCTCTTGACATTTTGATGACACAAGTTCCGGCTCACTCTTGAAATCCATGGATAGGATTTATATTCTTGTTTCTGGATAGAGACAGATAAATGTCAGTGATTATGTTCTTCCATGGGTTTTGCTATAAGCATGAGTTCTTCATTTCCGGAAAGTCTGCACCCACTCTACCATTATGTAGGAGCAAACCTAATGTCGTTTCCTTAAGATTTTTACACAGCTGGTAACATGATTTAATGTGTTTTTCTGTGTTATTCACATGCATATTTAGATTTCTTCTCTCTGTATTAGGGTAAGCAAGTCTTAATGGCATTTTCTTGAATTGTGCTATGAAAAATAAAGATTAATTAACTAATTTAAAAGTTTAAAGTAATTGCTGAATGTAATTTAATGTATTTTGTTACTCATGTGGATTTAGATTGCTTCTCTCTGTATTAATGCAGGGAAGTTATAATGACATTTTCTTGAATTGAGCTATGAAAAATAAAGATTAATTAACTAATTTAAAAGTTTTAAGTAGTTGTTGCTGAATGAGAAGCTAAGACAGCCCAAACATTTTAGGTGTTTTGTTGATCTCCATGCTGTCTCATGAACATGCATTTTGGTTTATTGATAATGTGTTAGTAAGGTGATAAGGTAAAGAGAACTCAATCATGTTCTAATATATTCACTGTAGAGTTTTATGGGGAGTGGAATCCTTTGTTGGTTTTTGTACATGTAGTTAAAATTCCTGATTTGACAAATGAGATGTGACCTTGAAGTAAATTTGCCTATTATCTAGAAGTTGTGCATACAGATATTAAAAATTGACTTAATTTATTTTATGATTAGTCGGGGCATGCCAAGATGCTCATAATTAGTGATAAACTTCTCTCTGATTTATTACTTTTTACATTGTTTATATTTTTTATTGATGTAGTCATGCATATGTAGCTATCATTCTAAAAAGGCAATGTTCAGGTCATTTATAATGCAGTCTCTGTTCTTCCAACTTGTTGCAGGAATGTCCATTAATGTTTCAGTAATATCTTCCAGGTTTTATTTTGGTTTGACCGTCTTTAATCACAGCAGCTAGTAGACAGACTGCTCATTCCTGAAGCTAGTGAAAGAGATCACACCCATTCATTTTCTCCAAATAAGGTGCTGGCAGGCTCTTTAGTATATAAACAGACAACACACAGCACAATTGCATCTGCAGGACCTCAGCTATAACAAGCTGCTTGAGATCTGATATGTACTTATTTCTTGTTACAACAAACAACTAAAGAAAGGTCCTCAGAATAAAAAAAAAATGTGAACAGACTAAATCATTTTTGACTGTTTTCACCATGTGTCTCGGTGCCATACCTTTGTATGGTAAGGCTTTGAAATAAACACAATGGCAGTACGTTGAATGTCATAAAGCCACCAAAACATTGCTTTGTTTTTAAACAACCATACTAAATAACTTATTAAAATTGTTATTAAGATACTGAACAAATATGTTTGACTATCGGTTTGGGGGGAGTTTTTCAGAGGTGCAGAGGTTATGTGAGTGCCATCAAACCCTGGAATGTACAGGGTTAGCATATGTATTCACAGTCTGAGTAACCCTTTCTATTTTTGAACTGAACATTTTGAGGTTCCAACTTCTCTCCCCACTAGTTTTCAGTCATATTGTTTTTTGTTTTTGTTTTTTTTAATTTAGCAGATTTCTATCACGTGTAAGGAAGACGGAGGAAGAACACTATGGGAGTAGGTTAGAACATGTCACATAAAAGTCTAAATCCCTTCTGTGGTAGCACAAACAAATCCAAATAAATCTTCAAACTAATTACTCTTCCACCTCTCTCAGGCTTCACTATAGTTCCCTGGTTGTCTCCACCTCGGGGCTTTCTCTGCAGGAACCAACCTTGCTCCTGTAGTGGTCTTCCTCCATCATTTCCTGTTTGTTAAACCCTATCCCAGGGCTTCTCTCCACCAGAGATACCTGTCCCTCCACAGTCTCTCTCTTCTCCTCCCCTCCAGCTCTCATCTACTTATAAGGCCTAGCTCTGCCCACTCTGACCAAGAGTCAATCAATAACCCCGCAGGTGCGGAGCATGACTAATTAGGCCCCATCACAGGTACATTCATACCTGGGGCACTTCACCTCTCTAAGGAAGGAGGCAGGAGACATGAGATTGATTGATAGAATGTGCAAGTTAGGTGCATAGAGTGCAAAATGTGTTGTCAAATGAGAGCTTAAACAAAGAGCCCAGGCCATTGTTAATCAGATTGTCACTGAAAAAATTAAAATTTTCTTTTGGTATGTTTATTTTGCTACAGGAGCAATTTCACATGGCTGCTAGACAATTATTTCATAGGGGAAAATCTCTGTCATTATTCTGTCTCATTCCTACATCTATGTTTCTCCATGAGCTTTTCTCTTTGGTGCACTAGATATAATTATGTAGTCACCACTATTAAAATGTCTCTCTCTTATGATAGAGAAAACCAGCTAGATTTCATTTTAGGTTCTGGATCTGAATTTGGTCTTCATAACAGATTATCTGTCTGTAATAACTATTAGTAGATTTATTTATTTTTTAAAGTAGATCTTTGTGAGATTGTGCTATTTCCTCATCAGTAAGAAATGGAAAACAGGTATTTATCAGCTAGAAGATGGAAGGATGAGTTGGCAGCTTCTAGTTGCTAAATGGTCATGTAGGGCTGCAGTTGCTTGCTTGGGAAAAAGCTCCTGTTAAAGGGCATCTCTGCATGGGGGAGAATTAGTGGGGCTCAGAGAGACACCAGAAAAGTGCTACTGTACATGGGGTAGGTTTGGTGCTGTGCCTTTCACCACTATATCACAAACCTTTTGTATCATGTTTGCTCTGTGAGTTTTATGTGCATTAACCAGTGAAGTATTGGGCACTGACTGGGGTAGATAAGGATAAATGAGATAACCTTGTAGGCATTTTCCATTTCTAATTCCTCTGATTCTGTACATTTCATATCAAGTTCAGTAAGTGGATAAATGTTGGCTGTGTATATAAACTTGACCTAGCTCAGCCAAAGTCTTGAAGCACTGATAATATAATTATTGCATCACTAATTAGCAATATCTGAACATTTTCTTGAATTAAACTCAGTTTGAGTCATTTTACTTTAATGCTCACCTGTAGCAGATCCTTAAATTACTATATTACATGTTTGAATCTCATTGTAAGCTTTTTGTTACACATGTAGGAAACATTTTACCATCTTCATAACACTGGACACTTGCTGTAATGCTAACGTCTGAGAGATTGTTAATAAATAATGAACAGCAGAATAAGCCAAGGATCGACCTTTTGTAGAACACCATCTGTCACAGGAGCTTCATTGGATCTTTACTTTTAACGTTGATTTCTAGGGTTTTTTTTAATTCAGGATATTGTAGCTGTCAATCTTGTAAGAGCTTAGGTGAATTTGAGAAGATTCTAACTTTGAGGAGAGCCCACAAGCATGATAAGAAAAAGTCACTCCAAAAAGCAGAGCTCTGAAAAGCCCATGCAATCTGTGGGTGAGAGAGAGGGTGTAACCACACACCCAAGACATGCCTCTTGGGGTGACAGCATGTTTTCTAATGCTGTGTGCAGTCTTAAATGTATCAAGTGATAAGGCTACCATCACTTTCCCCCAGAAGCCAATTTCATAACCTAATAGATTTTGCTGTCAGGAAGTTTTCCTTGATATTCTGGTTTAATTGTCCTTTCTTCAATTTTTTCCCATTACTTCTACTTATCTATAGTCTTTCTATCCTCTGACAAATAATTCCTTGCCTCCATAGATGTTCAACATCTTCACATCTATAGACTGTTATCATTTCCATCTTACCTCTCATTCTCTTTAGTATAATAGAAAGTTTTAGTCCAATACTGTAGAGAGTCCAGAGTCCTTTTCTTGGCCAGAAGGGGATGTAAGTAGAGCAGCAAGCTATTACATTCTGTTTTTCTCCAAGCAGAAATTACACCTTCAGAAACTTTCTTTGAAGTCTGTCATCCTCCAGCAGATGAGAAATTATGTATTTTAAGGCATAAAGTAAAAGGCTTTAGAGAATGTCAACCATAATAATAATAATAAACTTCATGACTTACACAGCCAGTGGAATGAGAGGTGGAAATTTCCCTTTCAAATGATTGTCCATTATCAAGGAGATTTTTTCAGCTCTGCACAGTAGGCTCAAAAGCTGGAGATGCAAGGCACTGGGAGACACTTTTGTGTGTATGCTATGGGAGTGCCCAAAATATGTACACATTGGGATGAGGGAATGTTACATCTCATCTCTGTTTTAATCGTAGTTCCTAAAGCATATGTTATTTTGGTCACACTCATAACGTGCACAAAAGTGTTTTCCCCTGTCTTGCATCTCCAGCATTGGTATCTTCCGGGAAAGCATCCCAGGGATTTTAAATACTCTAACATCAAACTGGGTGTTCTGACTTTAAGAGTGGCAATTGTAGTTATAAAATTATTGCTCCATGAACAGAGCTAACAGCACCAACATAAAAATGGCCATACTAGTTCAGAACAATGGTCCATCTGGTTCAGTATCCTGTCTTTGACAGTGGCTGGTGCCAGATGTTTGAGGGAATGAATGGAATAGGGCAATTTTGAGTGATCCATCCCCTGTCATCCAGTCCCAGCTTCTGGTAGGTGGAGGTTTAGGGATAGCCAGAGCCTGTGGTTGCCTCCCTGACCATCTTGGCTAATAGCCATTGATGGACCTATCCTCCAAGAATTTATATAATGCTTTTTTGAACCCAGTTATGCTTTTGGCCTTCACAACATCCCCTGGCAATGAGTTCCACAGGTTTACTGTGCATTGTGAAGAAATACTTCCTTTCGTTGGCTGGTATCATGGTCTGGTAAAACCATCTTTTGGAAAATACAAAACATGTAAAGGTGGCAGTTTCAAGATCTGCAAACCCCTGTCAATATGGCTTAGTATGGCAGCTTGTCATGACACTATTCTCAGACATAAGATGGTACTATTTGCCCTTGGCACCCAGAAGAAGATCTTTGATGTAGTAGTTATTCTGTATGGATCATCTCATTATGATATGATCTGCTTAATAATTGTAGATTATCCTAGTCGAAGTTTCTCTCAAAAGCTGCTTGTAAACTAGTATTTTACTTTGCCACTGAACCTATTCTTTCTTTGTTTCCTGCAGCCATGCCACTTTTTGATGTGATCTCACAAGATCCCATCACAAGCAAAGCAAGGGTTCCTTATACAGGAATTCACCAAGGAAAGCCTAGATACTGAAAAAATTGGTTTTGGTTCTTTGTAGGTGGCTCTTTTCCCTCAGGATGGGTACTCAACTGGTGCTGCCAGAATGGATGCTGTGGATTGTGTGCTTTTTGCTGGTGCTGTATTTTGAATAATATTTTGAATGACATTTAAAATAGGCACTGACCACTCAAAGTCAGTAGGGGTATTAATCCGAGTATCCTGGTAAAATTCTACTTGCGGTAATTATGTTATGACTCCTTAAATTCCTCCTGTAACTTCAATTTGAAACCAAACTCTTCTTCGCTTTCTGTCATAAACTATTAGCAGTGTTGCTGTGTGCTACTTAAAAGGTTCTGTCTTGCATCTTGAAAATGGCTGTGTTTCATACGCAAGTTATGTGATTCTTCCCTGCAGTGCTAACAGAATCTGAAGTATTTTGTGTTTTTAGCAAATGGAATTATTTACAACAACAATCTATAATGCTTTTTAATGTATAGAAATACTGTACAGTGGTCACCATTAAAAGCTTTGCAGGTTTGCCTTTGCAGGGAGATGTTACTCGAGTATTTGTATATTTCCTGGGGATTTCCTATTCCAGTTATAGGGAATGCTATTATAATGGTAGTTTGTTCATTTATTGTTATTTGTACAGTGATGTTTCCAGGTCCAATAAGGTATTATAATATTACTATAGACCCCTGGTATTTAAATGCCTAACACAATTTTGATGCTTTGTAAATAATAAAAAAAAATAGTAACTTTAAAGACCTTTGTAAAGATGGTTTTCATCCTGCCCCATTGAAATCAATGAGAGTTCTGCCATTGATGTGTAATGGGTGCAGGATTAGGACCTATAATAGCAACCATGCTAGCGAGAGATTCAGATTTGACATCTCTTTCCCAGACACTAATTGCAGTATTCCACTCTAAAGCAAAACTCGAGTTTTTCCAAAAAAGTTTCTTAAATGGCGTCACTACAAATATTTTTGTTTTCTCAGGCAATTCAGCATAAGAGTTTATAGATTTAAAAATAAAGGCACTTGAAGCACAAACTACAGACAGTATAGAAAGTGCAATTTTTAGTGATGAAATTAGACTGATGTCCAACCAGTTTAAGCTGTTGGATCACTGAATTTTATCTGCAAATTACCCTCCTGAAATTGAAAGTGGAGTCTACGTTTTTCTGCAATCTGATCTCTCTGGATCATCATCTCCAGAAGTTAATTTTGGACCCAGCTGTACGTCAGTTGTGCTTCAATTTATGCAAAAAGTGACCTTTGTATATATTTCCCCCCCACTTCTGTCTTCCCTTTGCAGTCTTTCCTCTTCTAAAAAAATGCTGACAGGAGCTTTCTTCCTTGTCATTTTGGAGATAGTCAACAAATTCTATGGAGAGGTGACCTCCATTAGGAGAGAGAAATCGGCATTTGGACAGAGCCCAAGCTCAGGCACTGTAGTCCTTCTTTGACTGGCAAGGTGACATTGTATGTCATATCAGCATTCATGACCAGCTCCCTGCTCTTCAGAGAGTAATTATTTCTTTCAGAGCGAAAGGTCCAATTTGCTGTAAAGAACAGAGCCCCAGGTAAAACGAAAGGAGCCTGGCTATAAGCTTCCTTGACATAAAAGAGGCACAAACCCGAACTTTACATCATAATAGCCATTCAATTTGATTTATTATGTTTATTTTTACTTTCCTTGTGTCAGATCATATTAGGATGTTTACACTTCAGTTTGCTCTATGCACTGTTCAGTAGGCAAAGATTGCTACATTACATAGGACACCAGAGCTGGAATCCTAACTCTTTGGCTCTGCTCAGAAAACTCTTTGTGACAAATCTGCACCTTTTGGTGCAGATTGCAGGATTTATTACTTTGAACTCATGCTAAACTAAACACACTAAAGACTCTTCACTTTCTCATAGCACGAGCATTAGAATGGGAGTAAAACTGTCGGAAGGGAACAAATGCAAATGTTATGAATGTGCTGCAGGAACAAAGAAATCCTGTAACATAAGGTATCCTGATGTAATTCAGGTAAAGGTAAAACAGTTCAATCTATGCAGCCAAAGCTGCTACTCAAACTCACTTAAATCACATAGTTCTGAGAGTTAACTAAAGTATGCACTTTCTAGTCCTTCCCTCCCCCCCCCCCCCGGCAAGGAAACAGGTTCATGAATGCTGCTGAGATGTCCACAAACCCCTGAGAATCTTATTCTGTGTTTGTCATAAAGGTAGATTCCTAACCTCTGATAGATAAGCCTTGGAGTGTGATGCTTAGTTCACAATACATGGCTGCTTGGTCTGGAATTCTCAGTCTGTGATACACAAGCACATAGCATATGATGATACTTTGTGGATTGTTACTTGTAGGTGTAGTATTAGCACTGTTTGTACCACAGTAGTCTTGAGAGATCCCAAGGAGGGCTGGGGTTCTATTGTGTTAGGTTCAGTTCAAACGCACATGAAGAAATAAATGTTGCCTGCCCTGAACAGCTTACGATCTAAGGCCCCGATCCTCCTATATCAGTGGGGCCCAAACTTTTCCAGTAGTGTCCCCCACCTCCATTACTGCACAGGGGGCTTAGTAAAGGAGCTTGCACTAAAGACAGAACTGGGCATAGGGACAGAGAGGGATAGAGGGCAGACTTGACCTGGGGGTAGAGCAGGGAGCAAAGCTGGGAGTGGGGGTGAGGGGTGGAGCTGGGCTGGGGCCAGGAGTGGAGCCACATCTGGGGGCCAAGCTGGGCTGGATGTTGTTCCCTCCCTACCCTTCTGGGGGCTTCCCGGGCTACCTTGCATCCCTCCAAACATTCTTCTGTGCTCCCCCAGTTTGGAGACCACTGTCCTATCTGATCTGTTCAGGCAGACTCTCACACCCACATGGAATCTACTTGAGTCAGTGGGGATTCGTATGTGGGTAGAGGACCACCCATGACATGCATTTTACAGGTTGGAGGTCTAAATTATCTAAGCATCCAGCATGTGCGAGTCAGGCACTTGTATGCTGTGGGGGTGATCTGTTCTAAATGGTCCCCAGCATGTGAAATCATGCACAATAGCCTACCCATTAAAACCACAGAGTGATGTGTGCCTGGGTGTTTGAGATGAGACAAGCTTAATGTTGTTAAAAATATGATTTTATTAATCACATTTCTTCTGGGTTGTTGAGCTTTTCCTAAGGCGCCAAACCTAACCACTAAGAGCTCTCTTGCACTGTAGCACATTTTTCTGTGCATGTCAATATGGTGATTTTAAAAACAAAAACCAGTCATAACTCGTGTAGATTGAAGGTTCTAGAATCTAGAACATTCCTATTCTGCCTGAGATGGGCACCTGCTCTTCTAATTGAACTAAATAAACTTCTGCTTATGAGACTGCATGCTATAACAATGAGATCTTTCACAATCCTTTTCTCAGTGTGGAAGCAACTTGATTTGATCCAATGTATCTGAAGAGATAAAACTTGGAAGTCAATTGACTTAAACATGGAACAAATGCAGCTTGGTTATTATGGTGTATGCTAAATTTTAATGGCATTTAGAAAGTGTTTTGTGGGGTAGAAAATAGAAGTAAACCTATCAAACCTCAACTATGCTCTGTTTTATAGTGCAGAACATTTTTTTGCTACAATCCAAAGGCTTTAAAATGTAATAAGGTACATTTGAACCCACAGGTTTTAAAATATATGTAAAAAACATGCATATAAAAATAGAATAAAATAATCCATTACAGCACAAGTAGAATTCAAGTGAAGAGATGCATTACTGGAAAAGCTTTTAACATTTCATGTATCACAGATGATTATTTATTGACATGTATTATTGTTCAAAGATTAAAATATTGCAAAGTTGGGGGCAAATGCAGTCATGGAGTGGGTTTTATTTCTATAATGTGTTACCCTGGTTTTTTACTCCTAAATACAATTGTCACAAAACCTACCAAATTGCATTATTAACCAACTTCAGCGAAAACTTCCATAGGAGTATCTCCTGCCTCTTTTAGTAGTTAAAAATGTAAACCTGAAAAGTGATAAATTTTCATCAATTTCTGACCTGAGGAAGCACAGTAGCTGCTGCTGTCTAGTTTTCACTTGTAATTTTATTTTCATTGTATTTATTTTCAAAACATACTGTGATTTTTTTGTCCACAGATTTATAGTCCTCTTTATACCCTAATAGAGGTGTTCTCGTAAAACTCTTTCATTGACATCAGTTGTTCTGCCTATCACTCATTTTGGTGACGGTTTCACTTTTCAGTGAAAGTTACAAATTTAAGAGCCTGATTTTGATCTCACTTACATTGGGCATTTAAAGGCTTCATTTGCAGTGTGAGAACATGGCTTGTTAATGGGATTTTGGGTTCAGAACCAATCTAAATCATTAGTAACCAAAAGTCACTCTGCTGTGCAGGCTGGTTGGTGGTTGCTGTCATTTGTGGTGGACGTTGTCCATATCACAAACCCCACACCTCAGCTGGTTATCAACTGGCATCTCAGCAGAGAGGGACAATGGAAACCTGATTGAACCTCTTTCTTTCGAGGTGGTCCTTCCTGATTTGGGTTGAAGCATTTAAGCACAATGTAGTGCTGCTGTCCTTGCTGTATTTGTTCTGTGGTTGAGGAAGTCTCTTAAATTCAACACAAAAGATTCCATTTCCATTTTTAAAAAAGACTGAAAAACAAAAAGAATCATACATGGAGTCTGAGGTCTGTAGTAAGAAGTGAGAGCTTAAGGCCTGTAAAACAGGCTAAGGCCTAAATGGAAAAAGCCAAGTGAACAGAAGTATAAGGGGTCACTCAAGTTAACTGAAATTGACACAGGAAAGTGCTGATACTGCAAGACTGTAAAATTGCCAAAATATTACTAAAATATGAAGCAGGTATCGAAGGTACCAAAATACTAACGCTCTAAAATGACACTTTTATGGATAGAAATGACAAAATGTGATACATGGAGTTGTTTTGCCCAAATCAGCCAATCAACGGAAAAAGGTGGTATTAGACTACATCAAGAGGGTGGCAACTACCTACGTCAAAGGGGGCAGAACAAAAGTATATGTAACAACGTATAAAAGAGGGTGTCAGAGGAAATACCAGCGTCCAGTCTAGGGGATAACAGAAAGTCCCGCCGTTGGCCCGAGGCCATTGTAACGCCGCCTATGCGAAACTTACCCAAAAATACTCTAAGTCATTTGTCATTGTGCCGCACGCAATAAACCTGGCCTGGGTGCCTTCATTGCTCAGCTAATCTGTGGTCGTGTCGACTCATTCAATCGTAAAAGCCGTCTCAGTTTCCTGATCAGATCTGGAACAGCATCTACACGGGGACATATGCATGCAGCCTACACTGATAAACATTGGTAACCAACACACCGATTACCACAAGGTCCTGTGCAGTTGTCATAGTCTGTGGTTGAATGGGGAGATTTTCAAAAGCCCAATGGGTTTTAGTTGCTCCTTTCTAACTGACTTTCAGTGGGAAGTAAGCACCAAATCTTACTTATGCCTTTTGACAGTTCCAGCCTAAATATGTTATCAGTATTTAAGAAAATGCCCAAAACATAGACCAGACATAATAATGTTACCACTGCTACTACCAAATAATAAAAATACTCCTATGGCTTTCCACCTGAAAGGCTGTGAAAAGATGAATTGAAATGCAATAGGGAGGAAGGTATGACTAGTACTGTTTTACGGATGGGGAAAGTGACTTGCCAAAGGGAATGGCTGGCAAGGTGTGGATTCCTGTCATCATAACTCTAGCCCCTTCGACCATCTATATGTAGTGACTACACATGTTTGCGAAGTAGTTAATTTTCAAAAAATTAATGACTGTTTTAAACTCTGCTAGTTTATCACGGCCCCTTAGCTCTTGACTCTATTCAGCTACTGAAAAAGTTAAAACACCCTTCTTTATAATACTAAAAATGACTGGTCTTCCATGTAGGTGTTTTAATAAAGATGAAATGTATTTGTGGAGCTCATCTTGTGTTGGCTTCCTCCAAAGAATCTCCTTACCATTCTGCAGTGGGCCTATTTCTGTGTAAATTGTTTACTTGATGGATGGATGGTGATGGAGAGAGAGGGGAAAAAATAAGAGGAGGGGAGAGGAACTCTTGCTTCACAATAGTTACTAGCCTGATCTCTATATATTATGTTGACATTTATACAGGCTCCACTCGTACATAAGGGACAACCAAAGGGTGCACTTTCAGGGCTGGTAACTGCAGTCCTTACATGCAGATGGAATCAGTGATTCTTCAGCAGGAGCAGAATGATGTCTTGATTTCCAATGTACAGTAGCTGTCAAACATTGTGTGTTTTTTTTCCTTACAATAAATCCATATGGCCTGTTTAGATAATATTCTCAACAGAGTTTCAGACAAAAGTCATTAGTTGCAAGAATTTTATTTAACAAAAGATAAACAATAACATGTGACTGACTTCAGCAAAACCAAAGACTGTTAAGCTGAGTTACTTTGAAAGTGAAATTTACAGGAGCATTTTTATTTAAAGTAGAAGTAATAATCAAATAACAGGCAAATCATATACATGCACACCCAACTCCCTTTGCCCATGGAATAGATTCAAACCCTCTTGCTTTAGGGTTTAAAGCCAGTCTTTAGCTGCTAGGGTGTAGTATGAGACCTTCATGAGAGGCAGATTATCCTAGCTCTACCTACTGCAAGGTTTTTTGAATCTTCTTGCAAAGCATCTGGTGCTGGCTACCGTCAGACACAGGATACCAGACTAGATGGACCACAGGTCTGATCCATTGAGGATTGCTATCTTCCACATACGTTTAAAACTACTTCCACATGTGCACAGCCACGCTCATTTAAAAACACATTCCTGAGCAGTTTCTTACACACCCATACGTGCACTCTCTCTCTCTCAATCATGCTCAATTACACACATGTAAAATATAATCATCCATATTAAACAGAATGTGGTGATTAACTGAAAGGGGAAAGACAACAAAGAGGCCCTTCCTTTAGACCTCTTTGCTTTTATGCCTAATGGGGAAAACTTCTAAATTATTTGGAGAGCAGTATTAATCTTTTCCTTCTGAAAAAGGATTTTGCATCTTTAATAGGGCCTACTTTTGAAACATAACTCATGCAGTTCTACAAATACTCCATCAATAGTGCAGCAGCTCATTGCATTGCCCTCAGTGCATGGAATCTTCATTATTTGCACTGTTGATAAAAGGCAGCATTTTTAGCAGATCTGCACTACTCCATTTAGCTGAGAACAATGATTTATTTTCCCCTCCTCACTAGTGGACATCCTCTGTTTCCCTGGGAAATAAAGAACTCCCACACTGATGGGGTGAATGGGAAAGAATGGCGTCTATACTCTTATCTAAGATGGAAAAAGAACAGTACTAGACAGTATGATCCAAAGGAAAAACTATAGAAAAAGCTTTTTACCACTTGCTCTGTGGGTTTAAAATAACAAAACAAAACACATACTACATAGGCTCCAAAACTAAAGAAGGTCGTCTAAAGATTGCTAAGAAAGCAGCTGCACTCAAACACTCTGAGAGGCTTCAGTTCTCTGTCTGATGGGAAGTAGTTCTGTGTGTGTGTGTGTGTGTGTGTGTGTGTGTGTGTGTGTGTGTGTGTGTGTGTGTGTGTGTGTGTGTAAAAGTAAAAGAGAGAGCAGTGTCTGCAGTCCGCATATGCCTCTGAATGTTTGTGCATGTACAAGAATTGTGTGTATGGATGTGCGAGTGGGGACAGAATGTTTGTACCTGTACGCAGGAACACCTCCTATTTGCTGTGTGTTCTTACAATAAAATGATTGCGTCTGTGCACTTTCCTCTCTGACAGAGTGTTGTAGAATCAAGTAGCTATTGTCTGTACATCTCTTGCTGATGGAAAATACTGTATTGATGCTGGGTATTATTACTAGGCTTTTTATACTCTCTAATAGTTCTTTATGGCTCTCCATCGCTCTTTCTCTATGTATGCTCTGTACCAAATATTATGCATTTATATATTACTGAGAGGGGCAAAATGAATTAAATGGCTTTTTTTTTTAAGAAGTGGGGGTGGAATTGATGGATCTAAAAGAGCAAATACTGGAACACTAGGATAAACTGCCAGGGAAGACCGCCACATTGCTGTCTTTAAGAGGTATTAATGGGAGGCTAGATTTCAGCCATTGGTTCTTGTTATGCCCTTTTTTGCTAGATTAAAGAACATTTTAATACCCAGTATTTTCTCCTCATTAAGGTATTTATATAGACTCATAGACTATAAGGTCAGAAGAGACCATTATGATCATCTAGTCTGACCTCCTGCACAACACAAGCCACAGAATTTCACCCACCCAACACCTGTAATAGACCCCCAAACTAAGACTGAGTTACTGAAGTCCTCAAATAATGATTTAAAGACTTCAAGGTACAGAGAATCCACTAGCAAGTGACCCATGCCTAATGCTACAGAGGAAGGCGAAAAACCCATAGGGCCAATGCCAATCTGTTCTGGGGGAAAATTCCTTCCTGGCCCCAAATATGGCAGTCAACTAAACCCTGAGCATGTGGGCCAGACTCACCAGCCAGACACCTAGAAAGAATTCTCTGTAGTAACTCAGAACCCACCCCATCTATCATTCCATCACAGGTCATTGAGCATATTTACTGCTAGTAGTCAAAGATCAGTCAATTGCCAAATTAGGCTATCCCATCATACCATCCCCTCCATAAACTTATCAAGCTCATTCTTGATTCCACATAGGTTTCTTGCCCCAACTGCTCTCCTTGGAAGGCTGTCCTAAAACTTCACTTCTCTGATACTGTATATATACTGTAATCAAGTCATCTCTCAAACTTTTTATTAAAGTAAACAGATTGAGCTCTTTAAGTCTCTCATTGCAAAACATTCTCCAGCCCTCAAATAATTTTTGTGGCAGTTTTCTTCACTCCAATATTTTAACATCCTTTTAAAAGTGGGGACACCAAGGGGTCTGTCTATGTGATGATTCGCTATCAATAACTACTTTTTGAGATCTGTCAGCCAATTCTCAATCCATTTAATGCGTGCTTTATTGATATTGTATAACACAATTTTCAATCAAAATGTAATACAGTCCTAAATGAAACACCTTACAAGTCTAAGACTGTATATTACAGCTATGCAGTTACCTTTATCAACCAACTTGTAATCTCCTCAAAGAATGAAATCAGGTTTGTTTGTCAAGACATATTTTCCATAAAACCATGCTGACTCATCTTAATTATATTCATATCCTTTAATACTTTGTTAATTGAATCCTGTCTCAGCTCTTTCATTATTTTGCCTGGAATTGACGTCAGGCTAACTGGACTATGGTTACCTGCATCTTCCTGCTTGCCCTTTATGAATAATGATGATGTGATGTAGATTAGAATAATTGCACACAATGGAACTATGTAATTACAATGTTGTAACCTCCCTTAGTTTCGAATGCAGAAATAATCACATTTATTTGGTCTGTAATTACATAACAATGTACTCCCTATTAAATTAAGAGGTCAATAATTGCCACTTAAGTAATGAGGATTCACAGGAGATTTGAAAATGTTAGGGAATATCCACTGCTCATAAAGTCAGAAAAGATTAATGCTACATTCCTGTTCCTCCCCCCTCCCCAACTCTACATGTGCACTGTCTTGGGCAGACACAAAGAGGGTTTTTTGTTCCAAAAGGCTATCAGAATTCAATTTGAATTAACCTTTATAAAAGGTGAACACAGTAAAGAGAAGATGCTGTAAGTGGCAAAATCCCCTTCAGAATTCTAGCTAATATGTAAAATGAAAGTGTTTATGGATTGAAACTGAGGTTCATTGCAGTAATGTGTGTACTAGAGAAGACTGGAAAATTGAGGCATAAATACAAAACAGCACAAGGGTGCACGTGTGGAGTTGGGAGAGTGGAAGTATGTTCTCCTTGACTGGAGTAGCAGGGAATCCAACAAATCAAAACTGAGGTTTATTGATTAGATTTTGGGATGGAGTGTATGTCAGGACTGGACAAGTGAGAGGTGCTGCACGGAGAATTGAGGTGCATCTGAAGAGCTATAGAGAAAGCCAACACTATTACTCCCTAGCTTTCATGACAGGTACAGTCATTCAGAAATAAAATAAAAGAAATAAGTTAGCATAGATGAAGCACCTTGTAAGCATCCAATAAGCTACTAGGGTAAGCATAGGTGGAAAGCTGCAGGATAGCTTATGTTTAGGAAAATATATAATTTAATATTTACAAGTCATCTTGGAGCGCAGTTGCTCTAGTCTGTGGATAGTTTTGACATTTACAGTGTTCTAATTACTTTAGGGACAGATCCTAGGTGGGTGTAAATTGTCAGAGTTTCACTGAAGTCAGTGGTGGCTCTACCCCCTAGCTTCCTCTCAGATGTGAAAATCAGTAGACTGTAACTTGTATGGCTAGTTTCAAACAAGCAGTGAAAATATGAGATATGAGGCATATTGTAAGGGATAAAAGTGTGTGTGTCCCATTGATTTATCAGAATTTGTACTGCTTTTTCTATATACTACAATAACATTTAATGGATACTTGAACCATCTCAACTGGTGAAAAAGAAATCATGCTTTAGCCTAGTCACTGTTGCTATGGAAACCACTGCTGTTAGACCCTCATGCCCAGGCTTTCTGTGAGTTGGAGAGGTGGAATTTTGTAATAACATCAGGAGGGTGAAGAAAACAATAAACACAGCCTTTTAAAGTCTGTAAAGTGTATTTAAAAACTGGTGTCTTTATTGTATCTTTAGATTTGGGCTGAGCATCTGGCCATGACCTCTAGGTGTTAGTTAGATACCAAGAGGCATTAGAAATATTCTTCCTTCCAAAATGCCTTAGGTTTAGCTGTATGTAAAACACTTCTTTGTAGTGCAGCTTAAATGAAAAATTACACAGTGTGATGGTAAATAGTAAGTGAGGAATTCCAGGCAGAAGAGCATAAGTACAGATTTGCCTGGCCATCTAACATCCTGGCATTTCCTGTTATAATAGCCTTTTAATTGATTAATGCAAATATAAAAGATTCATGTTGTCAGCTCCCTCCAATGCTCTTCAGTTCCATATGAGCTCAGAAGCAAACAAAAATGGATGTCAAATTAATGGGTTTACAGTCACTGAGAAGACAGGGTATGGCAGGACTAGGCACAGAGAGTTCTGGAGGGAGGGCAAAAATTCAGGACAAATTATCTGAAATGCAGAATAAACATCTAACAATTGAATGCTCCAGCTATACAGATCAATGAACTGAAGGTGCCTTGTGCAAAACATGGAACATGGGCAGCTGGTCTGGCTCACAAAATACTTGTGTACTGTCCTCTGCCATAGCAAATAACGTTAACTCTAGGCTACAGAATTCTCAAACTTGTGAGCAATTTTCCCATCAATTTGTCTTATGTCTGAGAAATTATTTCCATATAGGGAAACCCTCGTTTATGTGACCGTGGCTCTGGATGTGCATAAAATTCAGAGTCTTGTATAACTGATACAGCACAGATGCACTTGTTTCTTCAGCAGCTTTATGTGAGCTGATTCACCTGAGTGTGAAAAGCTTTTCATGTGTTGGTAGCAGAGTCAACTGTCTTTCAAACTCGGCACATACTTATTTTGCCAATTGACTGCACAAGAGACTCACTGTGTGATCAAACCAGAAAAGAAACAAAAGTTCCAGTTGCTAAAGTGTTTTCCTTCCTGTCTCTCCTTCCCCAGCACAGGTGGTGTGTGTTGCCTGAGGTTGCTGATAGATGGAGATTTTCATGGCTGCAGGCCCCTTCCTGATACTTTCATAGCTCTGAGTCTTGCCTTATAAATCCCACGGTGCCTGCTGACCTCCTGACTGATTTTTCTCTTGGGATGTCACAATAGATAGTTGGCTGGTTTTCTGTGTCTACAAAGGCTATAAAAATGTTCCAACTAATTATGTCACTGGCAGATGATACTTGAGAGCCTTGCAGGAGTCTGGCCCCTCCATCTAGATGCACAATGCAGCTTCTGCCAGAATTTATCAGCTGGTAACAGAAAGGAGAGGTGAAGGAAATGCTTGTTTCCCTGCAGCTACTGATCTGAACCCCTTGGTAGAGAAAGATAACTTCATCATGTGTGAGCCTGCAGGTGGGGACTCTGGGTGAAGAGATTACCTCAGGGAACGGGGCGAAGATGGTGTACAAATTACCTGGGGAAATGAGGATTTTGAGAACAGATTACTTGGGAATGAAGGGGGCTCTCTGCCCGCACACTACACAGAGTGCTGGGGGCTCTCTGTCTGCAGATTACCTGGGAGAAAGGTGAAATAGTCGAAATCTTAATCTCCCCTTGATTTGCTGATGGCACAGTTCTCTGAGAGTGTCTTGCAGCTAGGATGTAGGGTTTGGAACATATCTAGCAGCAGATCTCTTGTTTCTGCAACAAGAGGGGGCTTTAAAACATCAAGGCCTTCTGAGGCCAGGTCTCAGTGTCCATAGAAATGTGAAAGATATCCTCCTTATACCAGAGTCAGCGAGAGTTTTACTGAGTAGCAGAAGGTCTTTCCAGAGACCAGTCAGATAAATATACTGGGCACATTTCAGAGCTCATTTTCCTCTGAGAACTTTACTAAAATATTCTTTTGTTCCAGTCCCAGTCTCATGAAGGTGCCATAGGCTGCAGCTTCCTTCAGTAGGCTGCAAACTCAGACTGTTCCTTCATATTCAGACAAGGTTAGAAGTCCTCAATCTGGAAGAATCTTTTTCTGAAATACCAGCAACTATTTCTCTTTTTTTCCCCTCATCTCCAGATAGCCTAGCCATTCCCCTCCCAAACCAGTTCAGTGCCAATGTGGACACAAGAACAAATGGATATAAACTGGCCATCAGGAAGTTTAGACTTGAAATTAAATGAAGGTTTCTAACCTTCAGAGGAGTGAAGTTCTGGAACAGCTGTCCAAGGGGAGCAATGGGGGCAAAAAACCTATCTGGCGTCAAGACTGAGCTTGATAAGTTTATGGAGGGGATAGTATGATGGGACAGCCTGATTTGGCAATTAACTGATCTTTGACTACTAGTGGTAGTCAAATACACCCATTTGCCTGTGATGGGATGTTAGATGGGGTGGGTCCTGAGTTACTACAGAGAATTCTTTCTGGGTGTCTGGATGGTGAGTCTTTCCCACATGCTCAGGGTTTAGCTGATCGCCATATTTGGGGTCGGGAAGGAATTTTCCCCCAGGGCAAATTGGCAGTGACCCTGGGGGTTTTTCGTCTTCCATTGCAGCATGAGGCATGGTCACTTGCTGTTGGATTCTCTGTACCTTGACATTTTTAAACCATTATTTGAGGATTTCAGTAACTCAGTCATAGTTCAGGGGTCTATTACAGGAGTGGTGGCAGGGTGAGGTTCTGTGGCCTGTATTGTGCAGGAGACTAGATGATCATAATGGTCCCTTCTGACCTTAAAGTCTATGAGTCAGTGGACTCTGGAGTCAAAATTCCAATCCCTTATCTACTATACAGTCTTACTCTCACCATCTTTGGGTACTAACAAAAGACTTAATCAAGAGGAATTACAGTTATTTTTCAAAAACAAATAATCTGACATATGCATTTTTCCATCAAGGTCTGTGCTCCATGCTGTTATGCTCACTCTTTGCATCTACCATTCCAGTAGCACACCTATCCACATGCCTTCCATTTAGTCTACAGATATTACTCAGATTGGACTTTATGATCTTTGACATGGCTGTCCAGCCCTTCATCTCACACTCTCCATTATACAGAAATTAAGCATCTTCCATCAGAAGAGCACTCGTTCTCAAATGCCTATTCAGGGAGTGTGATGTCAATGGAAATCAAAGTGTTGGACCTTTTTAAGTACTGGAATTATCCATTTTGCCAGTTGGGATTTATCCATCAATAAGTCACTAGGTTGCTCACACAGGGACACCATATAGTTGTTTATTGAAGAAAGATGGTCCCAGCCTACAAAGTGTGGTTCCAAACTTTCCCAGCATTCACTGTGCTCTGGCCAATCCTTAGAACAGTTGGAATACAGTGTTGGAGATTGAAGTTCTGTTCTAGTTGGAACTAGAAGGTTGATACAATCTCTTGGCTTTTTATTATTCTAATTGTTCCTCTTGTTATTTAAGTAGCTGAGTCAACATTTCCTCAGCATTTAAGAAAGTTAATAGGGGAGCTGAATAAATATTTTAAGGTCATGTAAGTGCTCATAGGAGGACTGTTTATTTTTATGCTTTTGTAATATGATTCCTGTGCTCTTCCATACAGAATACTTTACATTTATGAAACATCATTAATACTTAACATTCATAGCATTCACAAAATTTGCTGTAGCTTCCAACTGGATTACTTTTGGGATAAATAATCAGCAAACTGATGTGGGGTACCAAGTGTTCACATATTTGCACATTCAGGTGAAAAGCCTGTCAGAAATACACACAAGAAGAGATCTGCTAAACAGCAGGGTAGTTTCCCACCCACAGCTCTGAGACCTGGGCCCAGGGCTTTCCAAAACAAAAATGTTGCATTTGTATTGGGGCTTCTGTGGATCTTGGAATTCTCACTGCTGCTCAATGTTGGCTATTTCCCATCTAATGGGCACTGCTGCACACTTCTTGTTTTAAAAAAAGATGGAGGTAGTAATAAAAATGAATATCTCCATCTCTCTCGTAGTTTTTCTTTAACATTAAGTCTCTCTTTCTTGTAATCTGGTGCTAAATGTTCTATTAATGTTATTTACAAATTTGAAACGGTTCACTGTATAGGACTCATTTTTAGGCAGTGGCCAAAAAGTGACATGACCTCTGATTGTTTGCAGTGTAGTTGTTGCTGTGTTGGTCCCAGGATATGAGCAAGACAAGGTAGGTGAGGTAATATCTTTTATTGGACCAGCGTCTGTTGGTGAAAGCTTTCGAGCTTCTCAAATCTGTAAAAAAAGATCTGTTGTAGCTCAAAAGTTTGTATCTTTCATGAACAGAAGTTGGTCCAATAAAAGATATTTACCTCACTTACCTTGTCTCTCTCATGACCCCTGATTGACATTTCGTCTACTGCCTCTGGGATCTGGAAGTGGAAACAAGACCTTGCAGTGAAGGTTGTTGGTTAGACTTTCTCAGGGAAGATAAATTAGTGGGCAAGGAGAATTTTCCTTGTAATTCTCACTTATCAGTTTGCTAGGAGCCACCTGTTTATGTTTTCCAATCTCCTCCTAGTCAGTGAAAGTTCAACATTTATAGATCCAGTTTCTAGAGGAATGAGGGGCAGATATTAGGAGTAGAGGAAGAAGGAGGGTCCGTAGAGGTGGCTGGATGGCAGTTTCTCTGCTTTTTACAATTTTTATTCTATTTATTTATGAATTACAAAATATGAAAATAAAAATATATGAATAGGTTTAATATACCATGTAGCAGGTTTTATCTGCTTCGGTCCTAATGCATTAATCTTTTGCTTTGTGCAGGCATATTCTTATCTTTATACGATTTCTCTGTTTGGCCACATGGATTTGTTGGCTGCGTGGGATTTATCAGCAAAGAAACAGCAAACTTGCCATCCGGGTGGTGTTTGTCCAGCTCCTTGTAATAGTTTTAAAAATATGGGCCTAGGGAGTCCCCATTTATTTCTCATTTTGACATTGATGGGACACTTTATACCTTATTCAACAACTAAACAATAGCCTCTTTTCTGTAGTGGACAGATACCAGAGGGTCTCACTACCCATGTGAGGAGGTCTGTTGATACAGGTTATTCACGTAACTGATGCTTCTTTTACTGGCACTTTAGGTGCCTAATAACCTTCACTACCCTTCACACTGTGGGTTTGTGATACCACTTCAGAATATCTGGAATTGGAGCAAAAGGGACTCCTCTGTATTATCATCATGCAAAGGTGCCCAAAAGATGGAGACTGGTACCGGCGTTAATAGAAATGCCAAGTGTCTTTGCAAGAGCAAATGCTCATTTTTTGTTTACGTTTTATTTGTTAGTAAACATTATGCTTTCATCTCACACTGGTATTTTACTTTATGAAGTTACTTTCATGCAAGCACAAAAAAAAAAAGAGAGAGAGAGAGAGAAAAAAAAAAGGAAAGGAAAACATCTCAACTGCAGAAATGCCCAAAGGGTCTAAGCATTTGCCAGTTGCACCTGAGGGTGGACTTGGGATGTATGTTAGCTATTAGAGATTCGAAGGAGACCTGCTAGAGGAACTACCTACCTCAAAGTTTCTTGTATTTCACTCTTAAGTACCTGGCAATGGCCACTCTTGGTGACAGGATACTGAACTAGACGGATCACTAATCTGGTCCATTATAACTATTGCTGTATTTCCACCATCATTGCTTGAATCTTTTAGCTCACCAATAGGAGAGGGAACACATAATGCTATATGCATCCATAACATTTCTCTTCAGTTTTAATATTTTTACATAGGCTGAAAATATAAATATATTTCCCAGTTTTTATAATGTGTATACTAAGATCTACTTTTCAGTATTACATTTTACACACAGTGCTACTTTCTTTGTACCCTAGAGCACATTCCAAAAATAGCCAGGTTTCAAAGGGGAGCTCACAGGAGATTTTACTGTTGGCAGTGAAATAAGTTTTTATTGTGGTCTGAAGCAAAAAGTGCAATAGATCCTTAATTGAAATTCACCTTTAACATTCAAGTTATTTTTATTACAGTGTGAAATCCATTGTGGTAGATCATTATCTTCTGAGATTAGCTTTCTTTTGGGACGTTTCTTCTTTGGTGATGGAATTTCAGTGGCATGTGAGGCTAAAATTAGGAGAGCAGAGGTACAGTTGGACAGATAATGCAGCTTTGATAGACACCACCTACTTCAGTATGTTCTGCTGTATCATTGTACCTGGAACTCCTGGAAAGGCCCCCAAAATGTCCCCCTTTTCTCTTCGGAAACCATTACTTTTTCTTATATTAATTTTTCCAATTCTAATCTGTCTAAAAGCCTTACTATATTCCCTTTTTCCTTCTATGAAGCACAGAATTAAGAAGCTATGGTTAGATTCTAAAATGGTAAGCACAAAATATGCATAGCTGAAAAGAGCAATTCTTAATCAGCAGTCATAACTTTAGTAAATATAATGGTAATTTAATTAATTGTACAATGCCACCGGTAGTGATTGAATTCTATGGCGTTTAAGAAAATTAATATAAATTGTGTATTACACTCTTGTTAAGAATACCAAATCCTAACATCTTATGTTTTGACATGTCTGTTATTTATATGCAAATGCAGTCTTTTCTACAGAATTTCCTTGGAGATAAACATTTTATTAGAAAGTTAAAGAAGAGGACACAAAGTATTAATAGAAGATAATCAACATGTAGCTTGTGACTTTGGGAATATAATTGTAAGAAGTGTGCAGACTAGCTTTTATATCATTATTGCTCTTTATTTGAGATGCATTCACAATGAGATGTTACTGAGAAATATTGTATGCACTCTATATATAATCTGCATAATGTGCACATACATTCTGAGTGTTTGAGTATAAGTTGAATTATGCCTATTTAATAAGAATTTATGCATAGGATTTTTTTTTTTTTTACAGTTATAAACTTAAGTTTTTATTCAATGGCCACAACTGGTTTTTTTTCTCTGCACACTCATGGTAATGGTGATTCACATTGATTTTAATATAATAAATCCATTTCAGAGTATATGTACATTAGTCACCATTAAAAAGTCAACATTTACTGTACAGGGGTATTGGAGATACAACAGTTGTTTGCAATCCGAGTATAGAAGAAACAGGTATTAGTCTCAGACACCCGTGTGATAGTTGTTCGTACACTGACTTTTTAATGCAACCACTTTATTTCAAAGCCAATCAACTGCAGAGTCCAATCTACAGTTTGACTAGTAACTGAGATGGACTGTGATAATGGAAAGGCCAAAAGGCAATTTTTTTTTTACTAAGCATGACATTTGTAGCAATTCAGCAGCATTATTGTATTCTATGGGTCGCAACAAAGGAACATTTCAGTGATTAAAAACAAACTACTGTTTGTTGCAGTATTGTCTACATGTAAATACAGAAGAGAGGAAACTTTTTTTGTGTAGAAATGGACAAATTTAGTTAGAACCTTGTGTGCATATTTGTAAAATTTGCAATGCTGGTGAATAGTACCTGGCAGACTGCTCTGCTCTGGAGAGGGATGTTCTTTGTTTCACCATAGAACAAATGAATACTGTGTTTTAGGACACACTGAAATATTTATTCCTCGTTAGTTGCTCAGCTCTACAGGGATGGATTCATTTAAAATATATATATAGAGAGAGCAGCTTTCCTGTCTGAGTTGATGATGTTAAAGGATACAGTGTCCTAGTTAGGAAATCAAGGTAAGCAAGCACTTCTTCAAGTGTTGGTCCCTAGGTGGATTCCAGATGTGAGTGCGCATGCGCGTCATGTGCCGGATCTGGAATTGTTTGAAGTAGTCTGTGTCTACCCGTGTGCACGTCTTGCATCGTCCGAGGTCTTATGTGACTGTGTGGGTTGATGCAGTCCTCTTACCACTGAATGGTCAGAGTCAGAACACTGCTCTTCACCTTCTGATATACATAGCAAAAAAAAAAAAAAAGTGTAATAGTTTTAAATAGTTCAACAGTTCAATAGTTGTAGTACATTGTAATTAGTGTAATTAGGACTCCTAGTTCTGCTGTTATCTCCCTCCTGGGGCATTCTACCTGTCTCAGGGAATCATGCCCAGACAAGCCAGATTCAAAAACTGCAGTACATGCCTGTGATCGTTCTCAGCAAAGCTGTCTCTATTGCCTTGGTGACATCCATGTTGTTGTATGGTGCTCCATCTACCACTCCTTCCCATAGAGAACTCGTGATGTGAGAAAACTCAGGCTACGAAAGCACCTCTTGGAGGACTCAATGTGTCTATGTGAACACTCGGAGGTGGCGCTGATGGACCATCTAGAAAACCCAATTGAACTTCCTCTATCATGCATCCTCTGTCATGGCAATACCGGCGGCACCGGCCCAGACCCATCTGCTCATAAGAAGCACAGCCATGGACATAAGGGTGGATCCCTGAGAAGGGCCACCTCTAAGCACTGCGTTACCTCCCCAAGCCAGGATCAGCCAGGTCAGAAGTTGTACCCTGACACAGCGGCATCTGCTCTGAAGCAATCTAAAGTGGAGCAAAAGACTAAACATATTGATGAATCAGTTTTTTGCTGCCATCGGCATACTACCACCGGAGCTGGCTGGCTTGGTACGGCTGCCACCATACGCTTTCCCAGTACTGCACACACTGGGCCGCTTATTGCCCCTAATGCCCATGGCAGAATGCTTCTACCACTTGAAGGGCCCTCGCAGCAGTATGAAGCGCCAGACATCGTGCAGCCTCCGTCTCCAGCAGATGAACTGCTACTGCTGTCTCACTCTTCCATGATACGGCCACCATGAAACATACCTGCTTCGCCCATACCAACGGCGCCACCCTTTCTGGAACAATCAGAATCAGACTGGTCCTCTGAACTGGACACAGCCTTTCTCCGGCACACTCACATAGTCTGTGACCGCACCAATGGAATGCAACAATGTACGCATCATCACTGGAGCAGTGGTTCAGGTGCCTGAATGATCCTCCAGTGCATGTTGCCCAGAGATCCTACTGGTATGGATGGGACCCCTATTATAGGTGTGGAGCACCATTATAGCCCCAGCACAGACCTTCCTTCTACAGAGTATACCGCCACCCCTCCCTCAGTATACGATGAACTGTGGCGCACCATTATCTCCGGATGAAGCATGCATCCTCACATCACTATCCCTACCAGAGGACTACTGAAAATACGAAAGACCTCCTGTGGCATATGGCTGCATCTACCCTCAGAGGATGTTGAGGGCCCCCAGGATGAGTTCCTAGACATCCTACAACCAGCAGGCCCATCATGCATTGCACAACCGACACACAGTGCAATTCTTCAACTGATCTAAGCAATCTGGCATACCCTGGCATCCTGCATCACAACACCGCAACATGCAGAGACGTTACTTCATCTTAGTCAAAAACAGATTTTCTTTTTATGCCTCCACCACCGAACTCACTAGTGGTGCAAGCAGCAATTCAATGTGGCAGAAAACAACACCCCAGGACCACCCCTCTGGATCGAGCTGCTAAAAAGCTTAACCTAACAGTGGAAGGTCTACTTTTTGGTGGGCCTGCAGTTCCGCATCACCAACTCCCAAGCCATACTGGTAAAGTAAGACTTTAGGTCATACGCAAAACTGGCTGAGTTGAAAGCCTCCCTTCTGGAGGACAGACAATCAGACTTCAAAGCCCTTTTTGAAGAAGGTAAACTGGTGGGCAAGGTCTTCGTCCAAGTGGTGGTAGATGCAGCAGACACAGTGGCACGCTCACTGGCATCGGGAGTGGAGCTTAGAAAAGACTCCTGGCTGCAAAGATCTGGTTTTCCCAAGGAAATCAGACCATTCTGGAGGACCTCCCCTTCAACAACCATAAACCATTTAGTGACACGATCAATGAGAGCCTACATTCTCTCAAAGACTCTCTTGAGCCACACTTCGGTCATTGGGCCTATACAATCCGGCTCCTACCCGCTTTCAGAACCGCCCATCTTTCCGTCTCAGATATCCCACTCAACCCGCCTACCAACCTTACTCTCCACACCAACAGGAACAACCCTGCTGCCACCAATATTCCCAGTGACCCAGACAATCTGACGCCTCAACCTTTACTACCTCCATCTTCCACCAATGCCCTCCGCAAAGTTCTCCCTGGTTTCCCCGATAGGTTTCAGGTGCCATCTTGCTCTCTTTGCCAACAGTTGGAGCAAGATTGCCACCTACCGCTGGATACTGGCCATCGTATACTGGGCATACTTTATAGAATTCGATGCTCTCCCCCCACTGCCACCCTCCCCAGTACAACCGTGCGAATACAACCCAACTACACCTTCTATGGAAGGAAACACACACACATACTTACAAAAAGGGGCCATAGAACAAGTCCCACATCACTATCAAGTTCATGGATTTTACCTCCCGTTACTTCCTCAAACCGAAAAAAGAAGGAGACCTTCATTTTATTCTGTGTCTATGGGCCATGAATTGATTCATCCGCAAATTCCACTTGCATATGGTTCCTCTCTCCCAAATCATCCCTACCCTCCCACTTGGGGCCTGGTTTGCCGCTCTCGATATGAAGGATGCGTACTTCCATGTGGACATTCATCCTGCCCATCGTAAATTCCTTCGTTTTATGGTGGATCACTTCCGTTATCAATTCTGTGTCCTCCCCTTCAGGATAGCCACCTCCCCTCACATGTTCACAAGTCTTTGCCATTGTTGCAGTATATATGTGACATGTGGGACACTCTTTATTCCCATACCTGGACAACTGGCTCCTGGTGACGTCATCACATGAACGCCTCCTCATTACCTGTGGAATGATACCATGATTACCCATCTGTGAATCTGTATAAATGAGGAAAAGTCCACCCTCATACCTACCAGAGAATTAATTTTCATAGGAGCATGTTTAAATTCTCACACAACATGGGCCTTCCTTCCAAGAGACCATTTTACCACTCTCACCACCCTCTTTATATGACTGTGCCATCATTCCCACACTAGCATCTGCCAGTGCCTTTTACTCCTAGAGCATATGGTGGCTTGCACTTCTGTTACCCCATATGCCCTCCTCCATCTGAGATGCCTCCAACAGTGGCTATGATTAGTGTGCAACCCACAGAAGGACCACCTCAACAACTGAGTCCTCCTTCCAACATCTGTAGTAAACTACTTTTCATGGTGGTGTAACCTGCCCAAAGTCTTGGCAGGCACCACCTATAACCCTTTTACACCCAATACCACCCTTACCATGGACACTTCACTTGTAGGCTGGGGCGCCCACATACATGGTCACACAGCCCAGGGCCTATGGTCTCCTAGAGAAGCAAGGATGCATATCAACCTCCTAGAACTGCAGGCAGTCGAATGCACCTGTCATGCACTCCTTCCCTTCATCCACTCCAAACGTGCAACTTCTCTCAGACAACATGACAATGGTATTATATATGTATAAACAAGCAAGGTGGAGCCAGATCTCCAACCCTTTGCCAAGAGGCAATTCGATTGTGGAACTGGTGTCTACGATACAACATTACACTACAGGCAACACATTTACTGTGCACAGACAACACCTGGTGGACACGCTCAGTTGCTCTTTTCACCACAAACACGAATGGGAATTATGACACCACTCTTTGCTCTATCTTCCGTCAGTGGGGCACTCCACATTAGGACTTGTTCGCAACAGTCACCAACCACAAGCTTTCCCCTCTTTTGCTCCAGAGGGGCCCTTGGGCACGGCTCTGAAGGGGGTGCCTTTCTCCTCCCATAGACGCTGGGACTATGATATGCTTTCCCACTCCCCCACAATTACTCTGCAAAATGAGATAAGTATGAGCAACCCTCATACTTATAGCCCCGCCAATATTGGTTCACAGACCTTCTCCACACTTCGACCTGCCATCCAGTCCATCTCCCCCTCTCCCCCCACCCCGAACCTCTTCACCCAGCAACAGGGCCAAATCCAACTCCCCAACCTGCACCCTCTCCACCTCATGACCTAATGTTTTTATGGGGCTTGCGAGTAGACAATGCATGCTCCATGCCAGTATGGGATGTATTTACTCATAGTTGATGCCCAGCCAATAGGGCCTGCTATCAAGCTAAATGGAAGCGCTTCACAAAATGGGCATCAAACAACCACCACTCCATTACCACCATGTCCATACCAACTGTTCTAGACTACCTACTTCACCTTCACCTCTCAGGCCTTGCCCAATCCTCCATCCGGGTACACCTAGTGGCGCTTAGCACCTTCCTTCCACCAATAGATGGTTTTTCTGTCTTTAACTCTCATTAAACCACCTTTCAAACTCCTGGCCACTTGCTCACTCCCCTACCCATCTATGAAGATGGTGTTCTTGGTGGCCATCACCTCAGGCCAATGAGTCAGTGAACTGGCAGCCATGATGGCAGACCCTTCCTTCACAGTGTTCCACAGGGTTAAAGTCTCCCTATGACTCCACCCCAAGTTTCTCCCCATAGTGGCCTCACTGTTTCACCTTAACCAAGTCATTCATCTCCCAGCATTTGACCCCAAACCACACTCCTCCAGCAGGGAACACACACTGCACTCCCTAGACATCCGCCGTGTGCTGGCCTTTTATCTCCAATGCACCCATACTTTCCGAACCTCACCCAGACTCTTTCTTACTATAGTGGAACACTGCAGAGGCCATGCTCTCTCTTCCCAACACACATCTACATGGATCTCATGCTGCATCACAGTGCTACTCCTTTTCCTGAGTCACTCCACCACCAGCCTTCGCAGCTCACTCCATGAGGGCACAAGTCACCATATCCGCCCTCTTTGCAGATGTCCCATGGCAAGACATTTGCAAGGTGGCAACGTGATTCTCTGGTCACACATTTACCAAACCTTACGCCATAGCCAACTCAACAACGACGGATGCAGCAGTTGGCCACACAGTCCAAAATCAGAACCATCAGTTACAGTAAGTAAACTCCCTTTCTGGAACAGAGAAGAATGCCTAACGGCCGCTGTTTGTCTTTTTCATTTTGTGCATATTGGTGCTTCTCTTCCCTTTTGTTTGTTTACTATTAATAGGATATTTAATCCTAGTTGGGCAACATCAACCAATATTTCTTGAACAAATAAGTCTGCATGGGTATTTGCTTTTGGCTTTTAACTTCAGTTTGAATATATTTATTTCAACTTTTTAGTTTGAATAGCTTCTCTGTAGGGATATTCTGGATGTTTAAATTTCCTCATCACAAGCAGACTGTTAAGTGAAGTGAAACAGACATCTTGGGGAACAGCTCATAAGATCAACTTCCCTTAGCATGCAAAAGGGTAACAAAATCAGTTAACTTTTACAGAAATATTGGATGCTGACAGAGAAACATTTCATTATCTCTGTTACTGTTTCTTTCTATTCTGTAAATATCATTATCATGACACTGGCAACATTACTGTATTTAAGGCGGAGTTGGCATTTACAATCCAAACCCTGACAGTCGGGCATCTGGGGAACAGGGATCACATCTCCGTCAATACACAATTAAAATTTCCTGAGATTTGACACATAGTCATAGAAATTAGATGGGAAAAGACAACAATTAGCCTGTCTAGTCCACTTCCTGGCAGCATAGGATTGTTCTCTACATATGTTCTCCACTGCTTTATCCATTTGTCTTAGTGGCCTAAGAGATGGGGTTCCCAATTGCACAGTCTACTCTAATAGATCTCACTGTCACAACATTTTTCCTGATATTCAGGCTAGATTTTTCCTTTGGACCACTTCAAATGGTTCTTTTCTCTCCTTGGTGTTTAGATCCATAGCTAGTTTTGAGCCTAGATGCAATGTTTATTTCATACTAAAGATAATTCTGGTGAGTTTGGGCATTGTATTAGTTATGGTGCATCAAAAAATTGATTTCAGCCTGGATGTATTTATTTTACTAGGTTCTAGCCAAGAACTCTTTTGGTTAAGGAGAAAAAAGTAGTGTTAGAAATGGAAGAGAATTAAAGTGAGTACACAGAATTAAAAGGGCAGCCTATAGGCTGTAGAAGGGAATGGTAAAACATATGAAACCTGGAGTGCAGAAGGCTTTGATCGCAGGGACTCTCACTAAAAGGAAGTTCATGCTATATATAATTAACTGGATAAGCCCCTGTAAACTACACAGATATTGTTCAAGGCTCTTGGAAACCATTCATTTAAAAAATTACCCCTGGTGTGGGGCAAAGGAGTAGGAAACTCTGCAAAAAGATGTTCCTCAACATGAGCTCAGCCCATGGGGGACTGGAACAAACTTTGTTGAAATGACGGACATAAGTATGAAAACAGAGACTTAGGCTACCATTTTTAACACTCCAATTTCATGCAGACTTAAATGGTCCTTAGTGTTATCTGCTCTTGCAAATATTAGCATGCCACAGCTTGTATTCCTTATTCAGCCAAACACTGGGAATTTTGCCTGAGCAAGGGCCCTAGAATTTAACTCAGTAACGGCACTAAGAGATCAAAAGCCTGATCCTACTGTCATTGAAGTCACTGGGAGTTTTGTTGTTGACTTCAATGAGAGTAGGATCAGAAGCCAAGTTAGGTTGTCAGTGCAACAAAGCTGTTAAAGTGGGCCCAATCCTGCAGTCCTAGTTCCCATTTCTTTCAGTGGTCTTTTTTTCATCCACACATAAGTGCTTCAGAGTTAGAGCTGTATGTGCAGATCTCTGTCCTAGTGAGAGAAGAAATATTGAGCAGTCTGGAATCAGTATCCCTTTCTGAAAAAATGCTTATGTATACATCAAAGATTGTCCACAGTCTTGGAATAATGTGGTATTGCGTTAGACACTTAGGGACAAGTTTTCATGGCACTTCATCCATACAACTTAATTGACTTCAACTATTACTCCTGAATTACACTGGTGTAACTGACATGAGAAACAGGCCCTTATAGGAATATTTTTATTAGGGTTATGATCCAAGGCAAAAGAAATTGATTCTGAGTTTACATAACATGAAGCTTCAAGACAAACCATAAAAAACAGTAAATCTTTCTTCAGCTCAAGCCCATTCTGCTTATTAAGGTTTTTATATGCCTAGCCATTTGCACCCCTGGAGGTCCCTGGCTCAGTATTTCAATCTCACAGCAGACTTCATTTAGGATCTTCAATCTTTTGTTAGCTTGGATCTCAGCTTCACATATACATATATATTTACTCAAAAAGTTGAACCCATGTCGTCTGTCCAATGGACATCATGAAGGAACTTGAAAAATGGATTTGCAAATGTTTATAGTATTAAAAGAGAGACTGTATACTGATGGGCAGGAGGCTATGACTGAGAAGAATTCTGCAGAGTCTTGAAGTGAAAAACACGTTTATGAAGTTGGAATCTAGTTTGATGAAATTTCTAGGTTTATCTGCCTTTCTCGAATGTTATTTCCAAGACATTCAGGTTTTGCTTTTTTACTATATTATTTTAAATTTTGAAAATAATCTATGGAAAATACTATTTTATTTTAACCATTTTGCAGTCATATTTACTCGGGATTATGCTGCAAATCCTCACATGTCCCTTTTTCAGGAGGGTAAAAAAAATTTTCTATGATTTCTTGGTGTTGGCAACCTGTTAATGAGGTAACTATAATGAAAATGTCCCCTTTTCTTGTAGCTTTCTCATTAATATTAGCTGCTATGGTGGCATAGCTGCCTCATCTGTTGTTGAGATGGGAGGATGCAGAGGGTGTCTCTGTTCTTGGTAAAAACTCTCTCATTAAATATGCCTGAGCAATCATATGACAATTAATGGATGCATATGAGCCGGGTAGGACAAAAATATGTATCCATCTTTCACTCCTCGCTAATTAAGTATTTTTACAGATCATCTGGAATGTAGGATATTTAACTCAACATGAAGATTTTGTTAACCTTTTTAATACTGATAGATTTGTTTTGACTTGGAACGTTGCCAGGACTAATAGTATTAATGACTTCTAATGACAGAGGCAACATAGAAAGCTTGGGGAGAATATAACTCTGGGAATCTAGTCTCATTCCAGGCTAGTATAAAATAACTATTAATTATGAGTGTTTTGCTCATTAATTGGTTCTGTGATCTTATACAGAAATCAACAGATTACTAGGGTAAGGAGTTAGGTGTAATTTCATCCTTTCTTTTTTTTTACTTTGGAAATCAATTTGATTCTTATTGTTAATAAATGTATTCAAATTAATTTCATTTAATATTTTTCCTTCAGCTTGACTGCAACTTCCCTCTCTCTTGCCCTGCTGTATCATCAGTGCTCCATCTTATTTTAGATCTTAGCTGAAAAATATTGTTCTCCCTTGTATATATGACTCTCTAGCAGTAATAAATAATCATTTATCTTTAACTTCACGCTCCTAGTATTTCTCTATACAACTATACTATTGAATTCTGTACACCAATTTGGGATATACAAAGTTTTGTGTGAAAGACGTGGTGCCAAATGTAGTTGTATTACATTGTGTGGAAGGACCCATTCTTCCTGTCTTCCTTCATTTAGAAATCCCAAATTTACCTGTATCCAGTGACTTCATCTACTAAGTTTGCCATTTTATAACAGCAGCATGGGACATTCTGAACTATAATTGCTTTGGTGAGCATTTGCACGAGAGAACCTTGGGTTATCAGTGGCTCACAAATCAGTTTTGGCTGGTGTCTTCTAGTTCAATAAATTGAGGCTGACAGCACCATGGGAGGCCAATATCATGCTGCCTCTGGCTTGCAGTCTGCCTGCACTTGAGAGGAGCGATTGTCCTAGAAATAATTCTGAAATTTTCTCTTCCACAGCATGCCATCTGGTCAGGTCAATGCATTGCTCCCTTGCAGAGAAAGAGAAAGCTAGACTAAGGGTAAACTAAAATACTTCCTCAAATTTCCTTAATACTATGCTATGTAGGAGATAGCATTATCATAATATAAAAAAACTATAATTAAAAAACAATGGGCATACCTTGCTTCAGTGATTTAGCCTTGACTGGTCCCTTAAAAATAGATGCCCGCAGCTACAAAACAGGTTGTAGATTAAGAATAGATCTGCATGGGCACATAGCTTGCAAAGTAATTTATCTTGGTTATTATAACTGCAATGTGAGGAGAAAGAACGAGTGTGGGAAAATGTGCAGTTGCAGCCTCTGTCACACCAGAGGTTCTGAAGGGTCTACCAATTTGTCTGAAGGTGGCTTGTTTTTTTGAGTTTGTTATTAATTTGGGAAGATTTTCACGAAATAGGGGGAAAATCTTTTTTTAATTTTTTTTAAAGGCACGAGAGTCTTTCGCTACCTTTTGCTACAGATTGTGATACAGGAACTGTTGTCCCAATACATATCTTAATCGAAAGGAAATGTACATGAGAAAAATGGGGACATCCACATTTAGTAGAAAATGTTTTTAGTGGAAAACAGTGTACTCATAAGAGTGAAAAGCTCTAATTTCCTTCCACAGCCCAGAAGCCCAAGATGTCCTCAGGGCTACAGGCATGGACTAAGAAATCAGGGCAGAGGCCTGGCTAGATGTGACCAATGCTTAAAATGACAACTGAGATTTAAAAGAGCAACTGCAAGATTTCATTTTAAAGTGCAGTGAATTAATGTTTTATACAGTATTTATTACCATCTACTATTTTATTATCTGTATAATAACTTTTATAGACATATCTGTTGCCTAACATAACTGTTAACAGGGCACTTACCTAGCTCTGTTGTCTTATCCCGCATTTTAAAGACTGATGCAATGCTAAAGGCAATTTAGGATTCAAATTCCATTTTAGGCTGCTCCCGCCCTCTCCTTTATGGTACACGTGTTAAATTGTAGCATTTTGGTGCATGTTGTTCTAACCTACATAGAGGGGAGTAAGTCGATTTACCTACCAAGTCTGTGCTACAGAATTCCTCTATCTGACTAAAAGTATTTAAATAGACCATGAATTCATATCCTTGCAAGAGACTACAGCTGGATTTTCTATAGGAACCATCTAAATACTAAAAGTTGGAATTATAGTAGGATTCACTTTCTTTTTTTTTCTTCTAGGAATCCAGTTCCAGTCTTTACCATAAGACACTTACACACACACAATTATCAGCTTAAAATTTCTTTTTATTGAATAATACGTCAAAGATAAACTGTTACAGCACAGCAGTTACAATGCACCATATTTAGACTATCATCACTAATTAGAGATTTGTTATTTTCCTCTAAAATTAAAAATATAACACAGGGCCTAAACCCTAATATATAATATATATTTTAAACATTACAAAATAAGTACAGAAATTAGGACTTTCAACAGTTGGAGAACTTCTGCTTTCACATAGGCTCACCCTAGGTATTGTATTGGCAATTAGATAAAATATGTAGTTGTACCATGTAACTAATTGTTTCAGCATCCACAATAGTGAGTACACACACAACTTTAAATAAGAAAAGCTAATGGTTACTATAGCTGTTTGACTTACTTACTGCCTTTGGTTCAATGATCTAATATGACTCATGAAGACATTTGGCTTCCAGGATACTATTTCTCCATTATGGTGTTTTTCCAGTCTCAACCCCACTGACTTCAGTAAAATTATAGGAAATTGTATTGGGATCCAACCCACAGATTCAGTCTGGGTTACCACTGGCAGTTCTATCTTCTCCCTGCAGGTTGGGCTGATTCTGACTGGTGCTCTGCCAGTCAGGACGCAGGGCCACACCTTGCGTCTCAACAATATCTATAGCAGTGGTCTGCAAACTTTTCCTCTTGTGCCTTCCTTTACCAGGAATAGAATGCGTCCACAGCTCCCCCTCCCCCCATGGGCCACAAGCTGCATTCAGGAGCTGGGAGCCAGGGAGCAAGCTGGAGGGCCATGAGCGGAGCCACAGCCAGGGCCGAGAGCAATGCCAGGACTGCAGCTGGAGCCGAGAATGGAGTGGAGCTGGGGGCAGAGCGGGTCTGGGTGGCACTACCTCCCCACCCTCATGGGGGCTGGTCCGAGCCCCACCCGCACCTACCAGATTTTCCTCCACACCCCGCACTGTCATAACCATCATCCAAAAGAGTAGTAGAATGAATTGAAAAGAAAACACTCCCTGCTTGAATGCTTGAAATACATGAGACTTATTTGTTAATTAGCAAATGTGCTCATTATAATCTTTAGGCTTGGGGAGATAGCGTGGGACATCTGAAGCATGCATTGAACCAGCCTCTTCCAAAATGACAATATCAGGATGAGCAGGTTTGGTGGTTTCCATTGGCCCTGTTTTGTTTTGTTTTGTTTTCAAATGGCTGAGTCCCTCCAATCTCTTAATATCAGAGGCTGGGCAATGGTGCTTGCATCATTCGTAGTCTGGTTGTATTGTTACAGATAAGCCCTGGCTGCTCAATAAAAGCCTTGGATTAATTTTTTAAGGGGGGTATGTGTTGTGAGGTAGTTGCAGAGATCATCAGGCTAGGACGAGGTCTATTTGATTATAGAGTTTAAGGGAGCGTGCAGTTCAATTCCTGTATGAGGCCCATGTGTTTCATGCAGAGAGATGTCCTGCTGGAATGTTTGGAACAGTGAAGAGAGACCGGGGTATCTGCTAATTCTCTAGAACTCTTTGTTCACTTTGGACAATCAGATGGAGAGAACCCTTGAGTCAGCAAGTCAATATTTTAGTGCAGAATATTTTAGGTAAATTCCCTTAAGTTGTAAGGGAAAGAGGAGAGAAAGCAGGGCAGATTCAGGGCTTCCCCATCAAGTCAACCTCCTTGTGCGTTCCTTGCTAGAGTGTGTGTTATGTCACAATACATTACTTGAGTTAGCAGAATACAAGAGCATATTAATAAGGCTGTGAAGCTGTTGGTTACATACGTTGATAGAAGCTGCTAGTCTGGCAGCTAATGCAATCAGCTGGTATGGTGCCAATATTGTCATTCTAAATCCTGTTTGAACTGAAGTTTCAGATATTTGGTGAGTAACAGTATAAATCTGTTATTCAGCTCTGTGATGCCCCCAACATCACACTTTGCTTGGTATCATCTGATCAGCCCAACTAGGATGATAACAATTTTTCATATGAAGAGTTGGCAAAAGCAAGCATGTGAGCTATACCAACTGCATGGTGAAAGCTGTGAGTCATTTGATTCAATATTGTCCCTGTCCAATCTATGAGATTCTCCAGGCAGCTTTTCAAAAACATTTTGGCTCAGTAAAACACCACTTATAATTCTTCATTCGATGAACCAAGTTCTTTACTAGCATACAGTCCTGGTTGCCAGACAGCCCTCTATTGGTCATGGTCTAATACAAGATAATTCATATGTGGGCAACAAGCAAACCTCTTATGCTTAGCCAGTCTGAGTCTACTAACATGAAGGATTAAATGTCTCTTTCCAAACAGCACTTGTAACAAGGACCACCAGTATCTGACCTTATTTGGAAAAATTCATCTACACAAATTCTGACTAGAAATAAGGTGCAAGTTTTTTAATAGTGCTCGTTATTTATCATTGAAACAATTTACCTTGGGTCATGTTGGATTTTCTGTCACTTGCAGTCTTTAAATCAAGACTGAACATGTTGCTAAAAGATGTGCATTAGTTCAACTGGAAGTGATGGGCTGGAGCAATCATTGGGTGAGGTTTGTGGTCTGTGTTATGCAAGAGGCCAGACTAGATGGGGATAATGTTTCCTTTTGACCATAATGTCCATGAATTCTACTCCCTTCTGCCTGCATGAAAAGTCCTTCACTATTCAGCCAGTCTCAGTCACTGTATCTCAGGTCTGGACTACACTACAGACTTTTGTTGACCAAGTCAGCTTTTTGCACCAAAACAGTGGTGGTGTACACACTGCAATTCCTCACCCCCACTGACCCAACTCCCCTGATTTTGCAACAGAATAAAACCACCTTAATGAGAGTGGTAGAGCTTTTTGCGCCAAACTTTTAGCAACAAAGCATCAGTCTAGACATCACGCTTGGTTATGTCGCGGTAAATGGCTTCCAGGAAGTGTCTCACAATGCTCATCCTGACCGCTTTGGCCATCAGTTTGAACTCCACTGCTCTGCAGCTATTCCCCTCCCCCCAAAAGTCCCAGGAATTTTTGAAATTTCACTTCCTGCTTGGTTGGCGTGGAGAACTCACATCTCATCTTCCCAGCTGATCATGGTGGCTCCATGAACCAAACACTCTCCCACTTGGAGCACACTGGAACATCTAGATCTGATTAGCCTTTGGGAAGAGGAGGCTGTGCAGTCCCAGTTCTGCTCCAGCTGAAGGAACTTTGATAGCTATGGTCAGATTTCTCATGGCATGGTGGAGAAGGGCTATGAATGGGACACTTAGCAGTGCCATGCAAAAATCAAGGAGTTACCAAAAGGCTTAGGGAGTCAAATGGTTGCTCTGGTGCAGAGCCAAAGACTTGCCATTTCTATAAGGAGCTGGAAGCCATCCTCAATGGTGACCCCACCTCCACTGCCAAGAGAACTGTGGATACCTCCATAGGCCTGGAGACAGTGGACACCGGGCTCAACCCTGAAGAAGAAGTCGTGGACGAGGAGGTCGTATTGGAGAACAATGTGGAGCAGGGGACCGGGTTGTTTGCTGACATGGGGAGCCAAGACTCTTCTTGACCCTGGAGGCTTTAAGGCATTCCCAGCTCTCCAGCTCTGGCATGCAGGATGCAGGAGAGAAGAGCTCAGGTAAGTAGTTTTTTTTGAGCTGATGCTGCTTGGTTAGGTATAGCTGTCCTTTGCTTTGTTGCATTATACAGCTGGTTGAAGGGATAGAAATGCACGAGAATAGTTGTGTTTGTATCTGTTTCCCTTTCTCCTGTTCAGTTAGGCAGTACAGTGGAAAAGTGTGTGAATGCACACCAAGAGTTCATGGGAATCCTCCAGAGAGATCTCTAGGAAATTTTCCTGGAGGTACTTGCCAATCCTCTGCTGGAGATTTCTCGGCAGAGCTGCTTTGTGTTTCTTCCCCTGTTGCAGGAAACTTTACTGTGCCAATTGGCAATCACTTGTGCAGGGACCAAAGCGGCACACAGGTGAGCACACACCCAGTTTGAAGCTGCTCGCATGGAGGGAGATGTACCCTAGCATCCCTGCTTATTCTCAGGAGTGAGATCTGCTTCTATGGCCCCAACTTGTGGAAATGGTGACACAATTTGAAAATTTGTCCCTATCTACCTGAATCATCAATACCCCTAGCAATCACCAAGAACCTTTTCCCCAGCTTGAATGCCCCCTTCCCCGGGCACAACTCACCATGCCCTGGTTGATGGTCGAGCTGTGCGCTTGCCAGAGGACAGTGGGAAAGAGGTGTATTTTACAGTAATGAATCAGTGCTGTTATTAATCTCACAATCATGCTACAGATGTGCCCTTGAAGGGAAACCCTTCCACACCTGCCGACCGTGTATGGCTAATAAGAAAACAACAATGGAGAAGCAAAGAGGAGATGTTCCAAGAACTCTTCCAGTCCTCTGAGACAGGAAAAAAAAGAAGAAAGGGCACTTAGACACACGGTGTCCAAAAATCAGAAAATTGATAGGCAGGAGAGGAGGGAAAACCAGGAGTGAGTGATAGCAGGTCACGAGCGCATGATAAAAGCCATGGAGGAGAATACAGAGCTGCTAAAGTCATTCATAATGCTGCAGAGTGAATTCATGTGAGCTCATCTCCCCCCCCCACCCGCAGCCAATACAGAACTGCTTTCCATGCCCTCCCTAAATTCCACCCACACATTCCTACCAAACTCCCAGCCTGTCTCAGTATCCCATTCACACCATCCCTTCAGACAGTTTCCAGAACGATAGCCGGACTTACACTCAGTTGTCATAGCTCACACTGCCAGTCACTGCTTTCTCCCCTCCAGACCAGCTTTTTGAGTGTTGTGAATAATTGTTATTTAATAAAGACATACTCTGTGAAGAATAAGCAATCTTTATTTGTCTCTTGCACACGGTGGTTGCAGCTTACATTGATACACAATATAAACGATAGCAGTCACAGCATATCACAGTGCTGTTTACAAAGACACCTTATTGTTGCGTATTGTCAAAGTGGCTCCTCAAGGCCTCCCTGTTTGAAATGACCCCCTGTTGTGTCCCTCTAATAACCCTGATATCTGATGGTTCATATTCAGCTGCATGGTGATCCACCTTTATGTTCCACCCAGGGGAGAAACTTTTCACCCTTAGCATCGCAAATATTATGGAGCACACAGCAGGTGGCTATAACAATGGGAATGTTTTCCTTATTTACGTCTAACTTGCCATAAAGGCATCTCCAGCAAACTTTTAATCTGCCATATGCACATTCAACGGTCATTCGATAACCTGTTGTTGAAGCGCTCCTTGCTGCTATCCAAGTTGCCCTTATAAGGCTTCATGAGTCATGTCAGTAAGGGATAGGCTGGGTCTCCCAGGATAACTATGGGAATTTCAACATCCCCCCGTTGGAATCTTGTGATCTGGAAAGAAAGTCCCTGCTTGCAGCTTTCTGTACAGGCCAGTGTTCCTGAAGATGTCTGCCTCATGCACCTTCCCTGACAAACCCGTGTTGATGTCAGTGAAGCACCCATGGTTATCCACAAGCGCCTGGACTACCATTGAGAAGTATTCCTTTCTTTTTAAATACTCCATTGCAAGATGATCCGTGGCCAAAATTGGGATATGCATATCATCTATTGCTCTGCTACAGTTAGGGAATCCCATCGCTGCAAATCCATCTACTATTTAATGCTAATTTCCAAGACTCACGTCCTTCATAGCGGAATGCAATTAATGGCCCTGCACATTTGCGATAACACAGTGGTGTACTTCCCAACTCCAAACTGATTAGCGACCGACCAGTAGCAGTCTGGAGTTGTCAGCTTCCACACGGTGATCGCCACTTCTCTACCGAGAGGGCAGCTCTCATTCTGGTGTCCTTGTGCTGCAGGGTAGGGACAAGCTCTGCACAGAGTTCCATAAAGGTGGCTTTGTGCATTCAAAAGTTCTGCAGCCACTGCTTGTCATCACAGACCTGCATAACAATGCGATCCCACCATTCAGTGCTTGTTTCATGTGCCCAAAAGTGGTGGTGCACCGTGTACAGATACTCCGTGAATGCAAATAGTTATCCAGCATTGTTTGTTTGCATGGCACACAGCAGGTCAGGCGTTTTGGATTCCAGTTCTGATTGGGAGCTCATGATATACTGCATGACCAGCCACGATGTGTTCAGAACGCTGACAACAACAGCGGAGAGCAGTGCAGTATCCATCCTTTCAGACAGAGATGGTGGGTGCTCAGGAAACGGGCTGTTGAAAAATGCCATGAAATGCAGTCGGAAACTCATGGAATGATGGGACAGAAATCACTGCATCATGGGACATTGAACCCACACCAATGATTCACTGTGATCCTCTCTGCCTTCCCATAACTCCAGCGGCAGAAAGTGGTGAGTTGCACAGTGTGATAGCTGCCCACAATGCAGTGCTTTCACTGTTGATGCAAGAGCACTAACTGTGGACGCACTTTGGTGACACAATGAGTGCTGTGTGGACAGGCACAGGCGTTGTAATTACAGCACTTCTTGACCATTGCTGTAACTTGCGTCAACAACACTTTCTAGTGTAGACAAGGCCTCAGAGTAAACCTGTACAGCATGGCTGTCTCTCTGTCCCTTCACTGCCCCTTCTTGGACCTTCATGGCTGTATCTTACAGATCCCCCCTTTAGCCTCCTATTATTATTATTTATTTATTTAAATTACATTAGTGCCTAGCAGCTAACCAAGATCAGGGTCCTATTGTGCTGGGCACTTTGCAAGCACAGAGTAATACAGTCCCTGCCCTGGAGTGTTTACAATCTAAATGGATAAGACAAAGGGGAAAGGGATATAATATACAAGCAGAGTAATGATTTAATGGCTGAGTCTCCCAGTGACACCTCTTCCTCTCCCATGGCCAAATCTCTCTGGAGCTTTTGTTTTAGTTTACAATCATCAAATTAGACAGCCAGGCAACAGAATGAATGGAATTCATTTGGAGCAGGACTCAAATGTTCTAAGGATTTAAATAATACAGTTGCTACTGCTTGCTTCAAGCTGGGGAGGCCTGGGATTTTCCTTTTTATTTTCCCATAGTTCCAAAACAGTTTCAATATTTTATAAGTAGTCAGTCCACACAGAATAAAGTAATTGATATAAGCAATTTCAGTTCCCTTTAATATAACAAATCTCAAGTGTGAAACCGCCTAAGCTGATTATCAGCAAAAAATAAAGGTCTTTTTAGTATAACTAAGTTCTCGGTTAATTTTACAGTTGACTTGAGTGAAAATATCATTAAAATGGGGATAGCATTAAACTTTATACCTATTGTACCTGCCCTGTTCTGTGTGTGTGTGTGTGTGTGTGAGAGAGAAGCAAGTTTCCTAGCAGTTGCTGTTGCAAGCTACTCATTCTGGGATCTCCGTTTCTCCTAGATGCTTGTCTCTCTCCTCACTGCAATACTGAGAAGGAGGGTATAAAGCGGGAGTGCTTATGCTGTGGGGACTAGCAGTGGCCATGGGAATTACATCAGTTTTGGAGTCAGGAAACATGTAAGCCATGAGGAATGGGCAGGCAAGAGAGAGCTGGCTGAGCCTCTGGGTCCAGCCATAGTTAATAAGAAATGTCAGGACAAAGTAACTATTTCTCTGTACTAAATCACAGGGTCTCACCTGCTACGTTTACCAGACAGGGCAGGACTTAAAAGTTTATAGGTACTTAATACTACAGAGAACGTATGTGGGAGAGAAAATACATTCTGCAGGAAATATCTGGGCTGCTAAATCTTGCCATGTTTGTCTGCACTGGAAGGGTACTAACAGGAGAGGCTTTGCACTTCATTTTAAAAATGCACATTTTGCTTAAAAATATTGAATTACAAGTAATGCACATAGTTCAAAGTAGTACATTTTCTGATTGGTTTTACTAAAGATTCAGAGAGTGAATTACACACAGGCCAACTACACATCTGTGTTTCTCTCACTAGTTTATTATTCAGTTAACTGTAATGGTATCAGTGCATTGGTCTGAGACTGAAACCACTTACAGACATGTAGCTAAATGAAGAATTAATTGAACTGTTGATGCACACAAATGGGGAGCATGCAATGTATTAGGGTTTCTGCTGTACAAATGAGGATGGAGCAGTGTAAATGTGTTTTCAGCACAGATTCCAATGAAGAAGGCTCCAATTCTTGCAAATTTAAAAGTTGCAGACAGCATCTGCAGAAAAACATAGCAAAGATAATTAATATTAGAACAATGCTGCACTTACAGTGTTCAATACACGCTGGAATATGCCTGAAAATGCCCTCAAATTGCCTACTTTTCCCGTTCACTGCAGCCAGAACTCAAAGTTGTTTATCCGTTCCCCACCCCATTTTCTGCAAAAATGGCTGCTTTCATGGAGTGAAGTGGAGCCACTGAACTAGGCTGAGGTATTAAAATTGCAAGAGAAATTTGTCAAAACCCAGTTTTTTGTGGATAGTCAAATGTTCCCTGGGTGAATAAATATTAAGACTCACCTGAAGTTTTCATTGAAAGTTTTATTTTACAAAATGTTACTAAATAAACATCAGAATCCAGGGGTTCTTGAGTCACTACCAGCTCTTGAAGGAGATTAGAAAACTAAACTATTTCACATCCAATATCATGCCACAAGTTAATGAAATTGGACAGCAAATGCATCATAAGATCCTCACTGGGGCACTAGATGAGCACTGCATTTTCAGGAAGGAAGAGACTTTTGTCTTCTCTGCTTTTAAATTTTTGGGATGTGGGATTGGAGAAGAGTTCAGCTCAGACACTGCTCTGAGAGATCTTACTTCAGTTCCAGAGCAGCTGAAAACATTGGTGGTGCACAGGGATAATAAATGTATTGGCTTGACCAGTTCCTGCTGCAATGCAGCCCCCTGTTCTCCTTCTATCTGTGTTGTATTAGCTACTTGAGAGGCTGGAGGGAATTCCATGAGTTTGCTACCAGCTGCAGGGAAAGACAGATGTTCAGATCCAAGGTGAAGCACTACAAATGCCTGCAGCAAGAAACTATTAATGCTGCTAGTCAGAGAAAGTCCCACAGGGCTCCACACTGCAACAAGATCCAAAATAAATAACTGCTGGAATTTTTTTTCTCTCGTCAGGTGGAGAGTAGCAGTGTGCTCTCTAGACTAAGCAATGTTCCACTTATGTTCTTTATCTTTTAATGATCCATCAAATTCCTCCAAAGATCTAAAAGTGGGTGCTGGTGGTGGTAATAATAAAACCTGGCATATCGCATTTTATTTTGTTGCATCCAGGTTTCTGCATTAACTTTCTCTAATTCCATATGGGATCTCAGCCAGAAAAAAAAGAGGGAGAAACCTTTGCCATAGCAATAAGCTTAGTGTGTGGAGGATCTGTCTGTTTTGCCTACTTCTCCCAAGGAGATGCACTCGGACTGCAGCTATATCATGCTATTTGGCAGAGCACAGGAAATTAACTCAGAAGTTGGTGTAAGTACAGAACAGTCCAAGGGTGCTGTCTCCAAGAATACTTAGGTGATCCTCAATCAGGGCCAAATCCAGCCTGGTCCTAAGTCAGTCTGTCTCCGTTCATTGACTTCAGTAGTTACACCCATGTAGCAATGTTCTATTGGGATGTGAGACTTGAAATAAAACAATGAAAAGTCAAAAGCTCCTTACTCTGGTGGATGCATCCCAACAACATTTGCGCAGGAATTCCCTTCCTTCCACCCTTACCGACCATGATTTTAGCTACATCGGCTGGGGAGCACATCTACTGGAACACAAGATTCAAGGCAAATGGACACTCACCGAATCCACTCTACATATCAACCTGGTAGAGCTGAGAGTTTGCAATGCCTGCTGACATTTCCTACCACTGCTCAACACCAAATAGTAAGGGTGATGATGGACAATCTCACCTGCATGTATTATATCAACAGACAGGGAGGAGCGAGATCTCATTCTCTGTGTTTGGAAGCAATCAAGCTATAGAATTTTTGTATACACAACATCATCTCCATTTTGGATGCATACCTCTTTGGACAGAACAACACCAGTGTGGACATGCTAAGCAGAACCTTTTCCCAAGAACACGAATGGGGACTGGACATGAAAGCATTACGTCCCATATTCTGCCAATGGGGCCATCCCATAATAGACTTATTCACCACTCCACTTGAATTTTCTCTGCCCTCAGTTTTGCTCCAGAGTAGGACTGGGCCAAGGTTCAATGGGGGATTCATTCCTCCTGGCTTGGAGCAGAACGTAGCTCTACGCACTTCCCCCCTTCTCCCTCCTGTTCCGAGTCCTATGCAAAATACATGAGGGCCAATCTCATGTCATATTAATAGCCCCAACTTGGCCCCAACAAGTGTGGTACACTTACCTTCTATGGATGTCTCTATGCCGACCCATCAACCTTCCTCTGGCATCGTGGAGCCTCTCACAGGACAATGGGCATGTCCGTCACCCCAATCCACAAACATTTTACCTGAAGGCATGGCTCCTTCTTGGTTCTGGGGTCCAAAAATAGACTGCTCTGACCAAGTAAAATTTATCTTACTACATAGCAGATGGGACATCACCAGATGCACATATACTCAGAAATGGAACAGATTCCAACACTGGTGCGCCCCAGAACATGTCCAGGTGACTTGTCCCTTATTCTAGACTACCTTCTCCAACTCAAACAGAGTGGACTCTCTAACAATTCTGTTAAAGTGCACTTGGCAGCCATCACCACCCCCACCATCCTATTGATGGATGTTCCGTATTCACCCATCTGCTCATTAAATGCTTTCTAAAAGGCATTCGGAATCCTTACCCACATATACGAGCTCCCACTCCTATCTAGGACCCACCCTAGTCCTACAATCACTGATGAGACCCTTCTTTGAGCCAATGGCAACATGCTCACTTCTACACCTGACTATGAAAACAGCTTTCTTTGTTGTCATTACCTCAGCCTGAAGGGTGGGAGAAATCTCAACCTTTCCGGCTCACCTGCCATATAATGTCTTTCACATAGATAAAGTCACATTTCGTCCACATCCCAAATTCCTACCCAAGGTTATAACTTCTTTTCATTTGTACCAACCCATACACCTTCCCACCTTTTTCCCAAAACCACATAATAATTCACAGGAAGCTGCTTTCCATACTCTGGATGTGAGGCATGCATTATCTTTCTACCTTGACAGGACACAACCATTCAGAAAGTTACCATGTCTCTTCATCTCCACTGCTGAGAAGTTCAAAGGCAATGCTATATTGCATGTTGCATGCATATATGCTGCATCTGACGAAGTGGGTTTCTGTCCACGAAAGCTTATGCCCAAATAAATTTGTTAGTCTTTAAGATGCCACAGGACTCTCGTTGTTTTGCTATATCAAAATCACGCCTTTCCAAATGGATCTCATTGTGCATTCACATATCATATGAACTCCATAGTACACAGGCTCCTACCTCAGTTAGAACACACTCCACACATGCAGCATCAACATCATCACCTTTTTAAACAATGTTCCCATTGATGACATATGTAAGGCAGCCACATGGACATCCTCAGATACCATTGCTTAACATTACGCCATTATGCAGGACTCCTCTGCAGACACTATCTTTGGACACAGAGTATTGTCCACCACTTTATGAGCCACTCCAAAACTCTAATCTTCCAACTAGAGGCACTACTTTGGAGTCACCTACAGTAGAGCATCCATGGGGACATCACTCGAAGAGAGTGTTACTCACCTTGCACAGTAACTGAGGTTCTTCGAGATGTGTGTTCCCATGGCTGCCCCCCTATTCTCCCTCCTCCCCACTGTTTTGGAGCTTAATTTATGACTGTGCGGCAGAGAAGGAACTGAGGGCAGCCAGACCACACAGAGCTATTTATGCTTCCTGCGCAATGCACAAGGCAGGGGAGGTGTGCATATATGGCCCAGCGGGCATTGCTATTGAAGATCTCCAACTCCAGATGCAAAGGTACTGCTGCACCTATAGTGGAGCACCCATGGGGGGGACACATCTTGAAGAACCTCAGTTATTGCACAAGGCGAGTTAACCCTCTTTTGCCTCTTTTCCAGCAAGGAGCGAGATTATGCAAGCATAATATTAGTATCTACATAGAGAACGAATATTTCATCATGGACTCTTCAGACTAGCAGAAAGGTATAACATGATCCAATGGCAGGAAGTTGAAGCTAGATAAATTCAGACTGGAAAAAAAGCACATATTTTTAATGGTGAGAGTAATTAACCACTGGAACAATTTAACAAAGATCATGCTGAATTCTCCATCACTTTACAACTGTTCAGTCCGGGTTGGATGTTTTTCTAAAAGAATTATTTGGGGGAAGTTCTATGGCCTGTGTTCTACAGGCAGTCAGACTAGATGATCACAATGTCCCTTGGAATCTATGAATCAATGGAATCTGTGAAAGCAGCAGTCTGATGCTCTGGCACTGGCACAGGCTGGCACTGCCAAAGCCAAGATGTACACAGATCTTATCCTATAGAGACAGATGATGGAGTAATGTTTAGATACAATTGAGGACATTTGACCAAATTATAGAAAGTTAATTTTAATTAAATTGGCTCAGATTATGATTTAGGATTTTTTTTCCTGTCCAAGTCACAGTTTTGTTGCCGGAGTCCAGAGATAGACCAACATACATGGGGCAAATTGTGAAAAATGCCTGAGTAAATTTACACTCCTGAGGTACTTTGACACTTTTAAAAATGAAGAGCTACTATGTTACTGTGCTGCAATATTAAACTCACGTGAGACACAGAATTCCCAAATGTTTGTTCTTAAAGTGTTTTAATTTATTATTTATTAATTGTTTTATCTTAGTTTTGCTACTTCTTCCCTCCCCTCTTTTTGTTAATTGTTAATTTTGTTAATTGGTTAATTGGTTAATTGGTTTCATCCATTTATTATGTAGTGTTTTAGACTGTAAGCTGTAACTGTCATTTACTGTGCCTAGTACAATGGAGACTGACCTGACTGTGGCCTCTAGGTGCTACAATGATGGAAATAATAAAGTTAATATTTGAATAATGTGGCTTGAAGTTAAATGGTAATTTTTAAAAAATATTTGGGAGTTTATATTAATAGTAAATTTAATGTTTTTTTCTTCTATAAGAAGTTGGATGTAGTGTTATTGGGAGCCATCCAATGCTGATACAGCAGATGCTAGTTGCTAATTCTGTTTATGCAATGCATAAGCAGTTAGATCTTGGAGAAATGCATAGTTAGCTGTGATGCAGTTCTTTTTGGAAACTGGTCATATCATTAAGAGAGCTTGTTTCCCTGACTGTGTGGCTGAGAATCACTTTCTTGCATGCAGCTTCTGCCCACATGTTACCCTCATGAAAGTGGATAAAACATGATGAAATGCTAAAGCTTGATAGCCTCTTTCCCTCTGAGTACACCCCGTCAAATGTTTGATGACTGTATTGCTGTGCATAATTCAGAAAAGATATGAAACTGAAGTCTTGACCATTTGTGGTCATTAATGTTTTTAAAAAACACAGCCCTTAACCAGTTTGGTCATTCTGTCTACCTAAACCCTAATCTGGTTTTGTATTCTTCATTTCCTTGAATCACTGTATAATGATGCTATGCACTATCAAATGTATGCAAAAATTCACCTCAGATATGACTGCATTTTATTGGTGGTGAAATGATCCCTATATAAAAGCAGAGCCTGCAGTGCAATGTTAGTAGATATTGGTAGAGTATTTGAGCACTTTGGGATTATTGGATGGATCATGCTGTGTATAAATGTGAAACGTCAGGAGCTCTGTACCATTCCACCAATCAAGTGCATTCCTTACTGATGATTTGCTTTATTTATTTATTTGAAGATGTTAAGAAACTCTTATCAACTGTAGATAAGGTTACAGGTGATGGTTTGAAAGAGTGGATGATCTTGTGGCTAAGGCACTGGGCTGTGGGTCAGGAGATACCTTGTTTTGACACAGACTGCTTGTGTCACCATGGGTAAATCACTTACTATCTTTCCTTGATCCAGGAAAGCATAGCTGCTGAAATCAGTGGAATGTGAGCACATGCTAAAAGTTAAGTGCTTTGCAGAATCAATGCGTTTGTGTCTCAGCTCCCCACTTATAAAATGGGAATGATAATATTTCTTTTCTCCCATCCTTTGTCTGTGTTGTTTGGGCTGCTGAGATTGTAAGCAAATCTGCAACTCCATGGGTCCTACTCTTAGGCTACAGATTGTCAGACACTTCTGTGGAGAAAACCCCTTTTGTATGGGGAAATGTCATCTGATTGGCTGCTTTTCTTCTACCTCCTGTAGAAAGGCAGTCAATCATCTCTGCTTGGCTGCCCTTCTCCAGGAGACACTTCAGGAGACTAACTGTCTCTTACAGTATACATGCAGCATCTAGTACAGTGGGGCCCAATCTTAATAAATAGTGGTCAGTTGTTTCCAACATTAGCAGTCTTGGTGTATAAACTAATCTGTGCCTCCTCGTATATTCTGACTGATTCTGTCCTGTTTCAACACTTTTCAGAATAGGAGACCACAAATCAGTTCTGTGTATGTGAATGGATAGAGCACAGAGCTCTTCTTCTGAAAATAGATTTTCAGAATAGACACAAGCTGGGCAAAGTCAGATCTGTAAGCAGGTGTCAAATGTTCATACAGTATGAAACTTACCATATACAAATGTTCATACAGTAGCTTTCATAATAAAAAGTCTCTCTTTTTAAAAGTGAAAAAAATGTTTCTCCCAGCAAAGTTTAGGTGAGCCGATCTGGATGTTGTTTCAGTATCAAATCAAATCAATACAATTGGTATAGAACTAAAAGAAGCCTTCACTGTTGAACTGAAAGCTGCATTGGTTCCGGGTAACTAACAGGATAGGTAAATTACTACAGCTTCTCTGTAATTATTTGCTATTGGCCTGGACAGGACAAGAAGCTTTGAAGGGTGCAATAACTATGCAGCTTTGTGCTTCTTACAAAGGACAGAGGATGTGGTTTTAGCTTTTTATCTTGCTTCTTGACTTTCCCTTAAGAAAAGTATTAAGTCTATATTACAGTTGATTTTACAGTGAGCCTAGGAAGAGGGAACTTCCTTCCTTAAGGCAAAATAGGTAAATGGAAACAGATTTGCTATTTTAAAACAAAACCGAACAAGGATTTAACCATCCAAAGTGCAGCATAGCAGTCTGAAAGAAAATAAACTTGGGTGTGACAAATTTTAGTAAACAAAAAGTTTGCCTTAACAATATGAAGAAAAAGCCACTAAGCAGGCAGAATGTACCATTCATTTCAGCCCCAGCAGTCATAGGCAGGTAGGCATAATTATGAGAGAAAGGGACACACAGGATATGCTAATCAGGGAAAAGGAGCATTTGGGGGGCAAAGGACTTTGTCTGTCTGTGGCTGGTGCATAGCATACCCAGCTTTTTGATCCCTGTGACTTGAAATCTGTAAAGATCACTGAACTTGTGATTTTGTTTTTGTTGTAAAATCTTTATTGCAGAATCTTTACTTCTAAATTAGGTTTTTTGTTTGTTTTAAAATGCTTTATTTAACGCTATTAAACATTGATTTGTGATTTGTGTATATTTTTAAGTGTTTCCAAGAAAAAGAAGGCTTAAAGCCCTTTAACATTGTATTTAAAACAGAGAAATTGTATCTGTCATTAATATTTATGCTTTGCAATTGAAGATTTTTAAATAGTTATGTATCAGCTCAAGTTGGAGAATTTATAACCTGTTAGTCTCAGTATTTGTGACATTCTGGTGTGTTTCCATGGACAGAACTGTGATGCCATAAATAAGGGCACCCTGAAGGTTTCATACTCCTTAATGTCACTGAAACATAGACCGTGTAAAATATGTGGAAATGTCAGAAATATAACAAAACACTTCTCAGAGAGACATTTTTTAGTTTGTTATGCTTTGTTTTCAGAAGGGAATTTATTTTGTATCTTGGAATACTTTGATTTTTAATTCAGTGTATTTTTTTCAAATTTTGTTTTATTGAACATCAGTGACACATACTCACTGTAAAACTGTTTTTTAAAGAAGTTTATCTTGTGTTCATCAGCAGACGGGGACAGCCATGGTTAAAACCAGATTTTTCAAATTCTGTGCTGTCAAAACATTTCTAAGGGGGCAGAGTCTATGACCTGATGACAATAATTTCAGTCATTTTAAAGAAAGCACTCCATACTTCCCTCTGGCAGACTAGGTCTCAGTTTCTATTGCTTCACAACAAACCTGAGCACAGGGCCAGCCCTAAACCAAATGGTGCCCCAGGCGAGGCATCCTCTCCACTCTGTTTGTTAAACTTTTGAATACTTTATTTTTTTGCATGTGTAGCCCGTTTCACAACTTCGATACAGGATTTGCATGCATGGTTTATCCCTGTCATATAAGATGATAAATTTGCACGCTAGGATCTGTAAATCTGTAGTTATTCATGCCATATATAAGTGTAGATAGAGCTTGATAGATATCTCTGATGACTCATTAAATGTCTTTTATTACTCGCTACTTACACTCTTTAAGTCTTAAAACACAAGTAGGCTTTCACAATTACACAATAAAAGAAGGTTCACAATATTGCAGCTGGGCTGTCATTTCACTTCCGTTCATTCTTATATCTCCCTGACTGACTGGTGACATCCTGCCCATTCTGTACCCATGAGGGCATGTCTGACAGCATTCTTGGAGGTTTGAGGAAAATGTAGTTTTCAGAAAGTCTGGAAGGTCCCATGACATTCCATGAAGGTCCGTTAAACCATAGAAGAATCATAGAAGGTTAGGATTGGAAGGACCTCAGGAGGTCATCTAGTCCAACCTACTGCTCAAAGCAGGGCCAACCCCAATTAAATCATCCCAGCCAGGGCTTTGTCAAGCCACACCTTAAAAATCTCTAAGGATAGAGATTCCACCACCTCCCTAAGTAACCCATTCCAGTGCTTCACCACCCTCCTAGTAAAAATATTTTTCCTAATATTCAACCTAGACCTCCCCCACTGCAACTTGAAATCATTGCTCCTAGTTCTGTCATCTACCACCACTGAGAAGAGCCTACCTCTATCCCCCTGGAACCCCCCTTCAGGTAGTTGAAGGCCACTATCAAATCCCCCCTCACCCTACTCTTCTGCAGATTAAATAAATCCATTTCCCTCAGCCTCTCCTCATAAGTCATGTGCTCCAGCCCCTTAATCATTTTTGTTGCCCTCCACTGGACTCTCTCCCATTTGTTCACATCCTTTCTGTAGCGGGGGGCCCAAAACTGGACACAGTACTCCAAATGTGGCCTCACCAGTGGCCAGATAGAGGGGAATAATCACTTCCCTCAATCTGCTGGCAACGCTTCTACTAATGCAGCTCAATATGCCATTATCCTTTTTAGCAATAATGGCACACTATTGAGTCGTATTAGTTGTCCACTGTAACCCCCCATGTTTTTTCCTGCAGAACTGCTGCCTAGTCAGTCGGTCCCCAGTCTGTAGCAGTTTATGGGATTCTTCTGTTCTGAGTGCAGAACTCTGCACTTTTCCTTGTTGAACCTCATCAGATTTTTTTGGCCCAATCCTCCAATTTTTCTAGATCACTCTGTATCCTATCCCTACCCTCCAGTGTATCTACCACTCCCCCCAGCTTAGTTTCATCAGAAAACTTGCTGAGGGTGCAATCCACCTCATTCTCCAGATCATTAATGAAGATGTTGAGCAAAACCAGCCCCAGGACTGAACCTGAGGCACTCTGCTTGTTACCATCTGCCAACTAGACACTGAGCCGTTGATCACTGCCCATTGAGCATGATAATCTAGCCTGCTTTCTATCCACTTTATAGTTCATTCATCCAACCCATACTTCTTTAACTTGAAGTCAAGAATACTGTGGGAGACTGTATCAAAAAGTATGTTAAACTTAAAGTATATCACGTCCACTGCTTTCCCCACATCCACAGAGTCAGTCATCTCATCACAGAAAGCAGTCAGATTGGTCAGGCATGATTTTCTCTTGGTGAATCCATGTAGACTGTTCCTGATCACCTTCCTCTCTTCCAAGTGCCTCAAAATGGATTCCTTGAGGACTTGCTCCATGATATTCCAGGGACTGAGGTGAGGCTGACTGGTCTGTAGTTTCCTGGATCCTCCTCCTTCCCTTTTTTGAAGATGGGCACAATATTTGCCTTTTTCCAATCGTCCGGGACTTCCCCAAACACCATGAGTTTTCAAAGATAATGGCCAATGACTCTGCAATCACATCAGCCAACTCCCTCAGAATCCTAGGATTCATTGCATCCGGCCCCATGGACTTGTGCATGTCCAGCCTTTCTAAACAGTCCTAAATATTTTATTTTAGCCCTGAGGGCTGCTCACCTCCTCCCCATTCTGTGCTGCCCATTGCAGTAGTCAGGGAGCTGACCTTCTCTGTGAAGACAGAGGCAAAACAAGCATTGAGTACTTCAGCTTTTTCCATATCATCTGTCACTAGGTTGCCTCCCCCATTCTGCAAAGGGCCCACATATTTGCAGAAAACCTTCTTGTTACGCTTCATGTCCCTTGCTAGCTGCAACTCCAATTGTGCTTTGGTCTTCCTGATTTCACTCCTGCATGCACAAGCAGTATTTTTATACTTCTCTGTGATCATCTGAACAAGCTTCCACTTCTTGTAAGCTTCCTTTTTGGATTTAAGCTCACCAAGGACTTCTTTGTTAAGCCAAGCTGGTCGCCTGCCATATTTGCTATTCTTTCTTCACATCAGGATGGTTTGTTCCTGCACCTGCAAAAGATTTCTTTAAAATACAGCCAGCTCTCGTAGACTCCTTTCCCCCTCATATTAGCTTCCTAGGGAATCCTGCCCATCAGTTCCTGGAGGGTGTCAAAATCTGTTTTTCTGAAGTCCAGAGTTCATATTCTGATGTTCTTCTTTCTTCCTTTTGTCAGGATTCTGAACTCAACCATCTCATGGTCACTGCTGCCCAGGTTGCCACCCTTTTCCGTATCAATTCTTCCCTGTTTGTGAGCTGTAAGTCTAGAGGAGCATGGCTTGTAGACGTTTCCTCCAGCACTTGCACTAGGAAGTTGTCCCCACCACTCTCCAAACATTTCCTGGATAGTCTGTGCACTGCTGTATTGTTTTCCCTGCAGATATTAGGGTGATTGAAGTCCCCCATGAGAACCAGGGCCTGTGATCTGGAAACTTTCTCCAGTTGTCTGAAGAAAGTCTCATCCTCTCGGTCTGGTGGTCTATAGCAGACACCCATCACAGCATCACCCTTGTTGCTCTCACCTCTAAACTTAACAGGTTCTTAACAGAGACTCTCAACAAGCTTTGCTCCAGTTTCATACTGGAGCTCTGAGCAATCACATTGCTCTCATACATTCAATGCAACTGCTATACCTTTTTTCCCCTGCCTGTCCTTCCTGAACAGTTTATATCCATCCATGACAGTGCTCCAGTCATGAGAGTTACCCCACCAAGTCACATGATAGTTCCTTGACTGTGCCAGGACTTCCAGTTCTTTCTGCTTGTTTCCCAGGCTTCTTGCGATCATGTCCAGGCAGCTAAGATAACTTGTCAATAGCCCTACCTTCTCAATACAAATCCGGAGCCTCCCCTGTTGCCCCCTCCTCCTTGTGCTTCTTTCTGGTATCTCACTTCCCCACTTATCTCTGGGCATAGGTCCCCATCCCCCCAGCGAATCTAGTTTAACGTCCTCCTCGCTAGGTTAGCAAGCCTGTCTGCAAAGGTGCTCTTCCTTCTCTTTGTTAGGTGGATTCCATCTCTTCCTAGCAATCCTTCTTCTTGGAAAAACATCCCATGGATGAAGAATCCAAAGGTCTGTCTCCGACACCACCTGCATAACTATTTATTTACTTCCACAATTCGATGTACCCTACCCAAATCTTTTCCTTCAATAGGGAGGATGGACGAGAGCACTGCTTGTGCCTCAAACTCCTTTATCCTTCTTCCCAGAGTCACATAGTCTGCAGTGATCCGCTCAAGGTCAATCTTGGCAGTATCATTGGTGCCCACGTGAAGAAGTTGGAAGGGGTAGTGGTCTGAGGGCTTGATGAGTCTTAGTAGACTTTGTCACATTCTGAATTCTAGCTCCAGGCAAGCAGCACACTTCTCGAGTTTCCCAGTCTGGATGGCAGATGTATGACTCGGTCACCCTTAGTAGGGAATCCTCAGCCATCACCACCTGTGTTCTCCTCTTGGGAGTGGTGGTTGTGAAACCCCCATCCCAAGAAGCATGCATCCCATGCCTTCTGATCAGTGGGGTCCAGAACATTGTAGGAGGTTAGTGAAAAATGAATTCACATCTGGAATAACTGAAACAATTTACTTCAAACATTCAGTTTTCCCTTTATCACTAACAACAAAAACAGAACCCTAAGCCCAGCACCCCCAAGCTCAGCACCCCAGGCGGTTGCTTAGGTTATTTGTCCCTAAATCTGGCCCTGCCTGAGGGCTAGGAAGAATGGTATCAGGTTAGAATTGGTCCACAGGCAATACCAGTTGAATCTTTTTTACACGACCACTTAGGACCTGATTCACTCAGCTTTTAGGGATTCACTCAACTGTTTAGCTTTTAGTCCTCTATGTTACTAAAATTAAGACCTCTATGTCCGTAGATTGCAGCTCTTTCTCATGAGACCTTAACAGTGGTGAGTCTGTCTCAGCAAGGAGCCATCACCACCAGGCCAGGCTGGTTGGAGCAGTGGCCTGTGCAGAGCCTATCTCAGTTGGGATTTGCCTCCCTATGGCTGCAGTGGTTGACACACTGGGATTTTGATGCCCAGCACTTTACAAGTTCAGGTTCTTCGATAGTAAGTTCTTCTGAGCAAAGATTTGTTCTTTTATTTGTATATAATGTGCCATCCACTCAGAGGGCACGTTAGAAGTAGCAACTGGCTGCTCATCATCAACCATTCAGAAATAAACTCAATCACTCTGAATGTTCATGGTGCAAAATAGTTACTGGTTAATACATCCCTTTAAAAATAGCATTTACAGTGATAGTGACATTTTTTAAACTAAAAATGTTAAAGCCTTTATATTACTGTTTATTACTTATATACATAGGTGTGCATGGCACTTTACATAAAAATAAAATGACTGATCCTTGCTCCCAGGATCTTCAAGCCTTAATTAAACTTTAGGCAGTGAAGAATGGCCGTAAGCAAATTTTTGGGGAATATGTCACAAGTGAGAGCATGAGATGAGCTTAAGGGCCATTTTGAATGTTTAAAGAAATATGTTATAAATGGATAGCTGCACATTGGGCAGTGTCCAGAATGAAGGTCAGGGTCTAGGTCAGCGACAGGAGGCTGAACAGTTAATAGGCTTGAGTCTTGAGGAACAATTTGGAGGCGGAGGAAGCATTGAGAAATATGGTGTCCTGGCCCTAGGCAGTTTGGGAGCTCCCGTTCAGCTGATTGCATCAGGGAATCCCAGTTCTTTGTATCAAGCAAGAGCTACAGGAATAACCCTGTGGACCAATGTTTGTATATTTGAAACAAAGTTGTCTTATACTTGTAAATACATTGTCTGGAATGTTTCAAATGCGGTTTACTACTTTGAGTCACTTTGTTCATGGTACAGTAAACTCAGGATGAGGTCTGCAAGCATCTTTGGTGTAGAATAGGAGACACCAGGACATTCTTGCTGCATTTCAGGAGTATGTAGGATAAGTACTAATAGCTGGTGTGTGAGGGTTCAGGGCTGCAATATGCACTCAAAGGAAATTTTATCCTGCTCCTGATTTACACCGAACAAAGGCAAAGAGAGCAGGCAATATGAGAGATTTGTGAATTATTTCTAAACTACATAATAATTGATTGGCTATCATTATGCATTTTCCTATAAATAATTTTAGCAAAGTTCTTCCTGTCAGAGCCGTCTTCTCAAGGGGGGGTGGGGGGGGGGGGAGGAGGAGGCCTGGAAAAGCTTAACTATGGTTCTTTCACTCCATGCTTTCACCTGAATAATACAGTATCTTAATTAGCCCACCCTAGCAGTAATATGGTACTGATTGAGATTAATAGAGAAAATATGTTACGAACACTTTAGTATGCATTTTCATTAATCTATGTTCAGAAAAATCTTGTGGGGTGACCTGCAAAAGGTGTTAATTGCAGTTTCAGATGTGAATCTCTCAAAAGTTTGAAGTGATGTACTAACAACTGCAAAATAACAGCCTGAATTTCAGAAGGGAATCTCCACGTCTCCACGTCCTTCTGCTTTATGCCAATTTTAAAAAAAAATTTCTTAACGAGATGCAAATCTGGCTTTTTATGGGTCACCGAGAATTTTATATTCCTGCCCATAGCAGTTCAGGAACTTTCAGTTGCCAAATTATTTGCTTTATTCTACAGTATGAATTATTGGGTTTTAAAAAAAAACCAAAAACATCCAAAGGTAGTTTCTTTCCAGTAATGTGCAGTACAGTGGCAAATTACTGCATGTTGAACTCTAAAAGGTGATTGTACTGTAGCTATTGCCAAATATGACTGCAAACTGCAACCCATGAATGATCCCTAGTGCTGGTACTGTCTGGATATTGTTGAGAGAATGGTGTATGTTCCACTGGGAATGAGGGTGTTGTCATTAGAATTCTGGGGAGGTCACAGTCAAGCTTACTTTGGGCTGATGATGGGGAAGCAAAAAATGAGGCCTATTCCCAATCTAAACACTCAGTCATAATTTCTGAAAAGCATTGAAAGTCTGTCCAGGACAGTGATGGAGACATCTATTATCAAATGAACTGGTTGGGCCAAATTACACAAAGAGAAACATAAACATCTCCTCACTTCAGAATTTACGTTTTGTTTGTGCACATTTACGATTTTGTAAAATTCTTATATTCAGGCTGAAACAAGATTTTCTCTCTCTCACCACTAAGAACCTTGTTTTCTCTGTGTGCAAGGATTAAATGACTGATATAGCCTATGGTTGAACTGTGGGTTCAAAGTTAGCTTATAAACATAAAGAGAAGATACAGGTATAACATAGTAATACAAGACACCTACGGTCCCAAGCTTTTAAGATATTAGCTTAAGCACGTAGCATAAGTAAACTGAGCAGCCATGCCCTAAGTCACAAGATGGCACAAGATGTAATTTTGCCATAAACAATTCTGCTAAAATTCTGCATAAAATGTTGACAGGTAACCACAAAAAATCAGTTGATTCTAATTTGGGCATTTTAGGATACGAACATCATCAGATGTTCAGTTATAAAATCGATATAGTAACCAACTGGCATGCAGGTGAATCAATGTAAGATAATGAATATACTAACCAATAGAATAATGACACCCCAACATTGGTACAGTGAGGAAGTTAGTTATGGGCAAAGGAGGCTGAACACTTTTATGCATATTCATTGCAGCCAACAGATCCTGTAACAGGCTTAACAATAGTCTAGGCTGTTGAGATCTTAACCCTTGGAATCATTTGGCATGCCAGAGATAGCATAGAACCCTCGTGGACCACCTCCCTACTTCTGGATCTCCACAAGGATTGTATGTATATCCATCTGACATGATGCTGGACATCAAGTTGATATTACATTACTGCCACATGCTTGTTTGGATTCGAACACTTGTGTGTTTACTAACTGTGCTAATAAAAATGTTGCAAATACAAAACCTTTTCCTTAAGTGTTGGCGTTTCAAGTTTAATAATAATTCTAATAAATCTGGGCCTGATCTTGGAAATGAAACCTATTTAGAGCGCTAGTTTGGAATTCTTAAGTAATCAATATAATTAATACATGATTAATAGATCAGGCAACACTGGCCAAGACCCTAAAGGTGCATTTTTCTCCTGGTTCACAGAGAATTTACGAGATAATTGATTTGTATTTTATGATTCTGGCAGTGCCATGACCAGCCTGGAGATTTATATATTAAACAAACATAGGCACATAGAAATGCCATAATTTGGATTAAATAGGCCATGTACATGTTATCAAATACACTGTGCATGGAATATTCCCATGTCCATAGCTCAGGACCTAATCACAAACCAAATTAGGGACAACATTCCAGAGCACTCACATACTATGAGTTAAATATCCTTGTTATGCTCTAATTTTCACACTGCAGTAAATTCTTGTTTGTGTGCTGTTCTCAGACCATGGGCTGCTGATGCCTGGTAAGGCAGATTCTGGCTCACATTATTTCTGGGCTTCCAGTTCCTGCAAGCTGGAGCTCACACAGGATAGTGGGCTACATCCATGTTCTGCAGGAAGAGAATCTGATGGGGTCACCCTTTCACACAATAGCCAGTGTCCATGGAATGTGGAAAGGAATAGCAGCTCCCTAAAGCATTGGTTTGTTCTGTATTGATGTGATAGAGAAGAAGAAGATGATGATATGTAAGGGCCCGTTACTCATCCTCTGCCCTGGCAAGAATAATTCCTAGAAGTAGACTTACCCTGGGGGAGTTCACACTTTAAGCCCATTCTACTCCTAATGGAGTTTGATACTTGTTAGTTAGAACGTAAGAACGGCCATACTGGGTCAGACCAATGGTCCATCGAGCCCAGTATCCTGTCTTCCCAAAGTGGCCAATGCTGCGTGCTTCAGAGGGAATGAACAGATCAGTTAATCCTCAAATGATCCATCTCGTCACCCATTCCCAGCTTCTGTTAAAAAGTGAAATTAAGAGCATCATTGTTTCTTTTCCTGTGATATGCAGATTGTGAGGTACCACTTGTGATGTGTAAAGGATGGGGTAAATATAACATTGAGTATATCTGTATGGCTTGGTATATTGAACAATATACTTACAGTATCTGTCCTGTGAAACATGAACTCTATTTTCCTTGGCAAGGTGGATTGTTGAACATTTTTAGGGTGCATTAACATGGTACAGATATTCAGTGTAGTTATAGTTGTGTCAGTCTGAGGATGTTTGAGAGACAAAGTGAGTGAGGTCCTGAGATCTAAAGAAGAGCTCTGTGTGACTCAAAAACATCTCTCTCACCAACAGAAGTTGGTCCAATAAAAGTTATTACCTCACTCACCTTGTCTCTTTTGGTACAAATCAGCAGTTCCAGTGATTGAGTCTGATATGAACCCACTTATATCAGTTTGTCACCAGTATAACTCCATGGATTCTAGGTTTTCATGGTGGTGAGAACAGAATAAGACCCCAGTATGTAAAATGTGTGTGTCATGTATGCTTTTTTCTTCTTTGAATTAAACATTAAATAATGTATTTCAAATAACCAAACTCAAATGCACATTCTGCTGAGATCACATCAGAATGGGAGTTGGAACTTCCAAACAGAGGCTTTTTTGGTATGCCATTGGATTCACAAATGGATAGTGTGTCACATGTTTGGGAGTGAGACTAGATGGAGAATATTCAGCATCAATTCTAAATGGCTTTAAAGTCCTTTGGTAGCCCTTATTCTTCAATGAGAATATTTCTGGAACAGGGACTCATTTTCCCTTACAATTCTTCTCTGCTTCCTCCTCAAAAGTAAGCCTGGTTCTGAACTCCTCCTAGAATACATGAAACCTGTGCACTCTCTGAAAATCTGTACATGAACAGGGAGTTTCTTTGAGAGGGATTATTTGTTTACAATTACTGATAATGAAATTTGACGTGGAAGTGACACTGTGTATGTTATGTGACCAGCCTCGAGATGATGATTTATTGTCCACTATTACTTATGAAAGTGCAGTTTGTAAATTCCTTGTGATTTGAAAAACTGCAGGCAATGTATTGACTAAAACTGATGAATTGGAGGGTTGAGAAAACAGGTTTCCGCACTCCCAGGGGACTCATTTTTAATGGTACTTTTTGTGGTGTTAACATACTGTTTATCTTTGAATTCTCCAATTGGAGAAGCTAACAGCACGGGATTTTATTTCATTCTCCTTCCTCCCCCTTGAAATCCCAAACAAACGTGAGTTGGTTTCAGTAACTGAGAAAATATTGCTTTTTGATTAACTGTTGTAGCCAGCTTAAGTAAGACTCAGTACGTGGTCAATCTCAATGAAGTATTTTCACTTGACATTAAAGAAGTATTTCAGTATATATTCCTGCTTCTTTCCCAGGATGCTGATAAACTGCTCTTTACAAAAATGAAAATAAACAATACTTACATTTACAAATGCTGCAATCCATCTTCCACTGAACTGTCAGATGGTTGTTAAGGTTTGAATTATACAAATTACATGCAAAAGCACTAATCTGTTTTTGAAGTTACATTTGGATAACGGAAACAGGTAAAGTTTAGAAAAGGCTTCACGTGTGTATGTGTAGGGGATTTAATGCTGGTCTTGTAAGTGAAGACTGCTCCTAGAGAGTGAAATGTCATCATTTAAACCCTGAAAATAGAACTTAAATTGGATTAAAATAACATTTAATTCTTGTGCAGGACCTATGTACAGGGGTTTGTTTTCACCCATATGGAGCTGAGCATAGAGAGCTTTCCAGTGCGGGACACTCAACATTTACAGGAGAGGGTAGATGAGGTCTGTAGAAGCGTTGGCTCCGTGGGAGGCCACAGCGGCTTCCTACAGACAGGGAATAGCTCGCACTTGGCAAATAAGTAGTCCTAATAGTCCGCCCTTAGGCAGGATGAGCAGAGGCGGATCGCTCAGGCCCTCAGGCAGGGCAAGCGAACAAGGAGTCTATGGCTCCAGCCCTTAGGCAGGGTGAGCAGGCGGATCGCTCAGGCCCTCAGGCAGGGCGAGCGAACAAGGGGTCTATGGCTCCAACCCTTAGGTAGGGTGAGCAGGCGGATCGCTCAGGCCCTCAGACAGGGCGAGCGAACAAGGAGTCTATGGCTCCAACCCTTAGGCAGGGTGAGCAGAGGAGGCAACAGCTTCAGGTGGGGTCAGGAGAGCAATTCTCCTGTGGTGGCTAGGGAAAAGGGGAAGGGGAGGGGGACGCAGGCCCACCCGTCTCCACTGTGTCCCAGCCCAGGGCCCTAGCAGTGGCAGAAGCGGCTGCCACTGTGCCGGCGGGGCTCCCGCCGCAACACACCGGCAATACGGCGGCTTCAGCCACAGGCTGTGGCTGTCCCTGGGCTACTTCCTCCCCACTGACCCTAGTACCTGTTGCCTCCGTGTCCCAAGGATGGTCCAGCTGGGATAGCGTTATGAGTCCTTCCTCGTCGACCGGGGGCAAGGCAGGAAACTCCTCTTCAGGGGGCAGTTCCTCCAGGTTGTTGTAGGAGGGGAGCGGGTCGGCCTCGGGAAGCTCCTCCAAGTCCTGCCCCGCTGCAGGGAGGGGCTCGGCAGCCGGCAGTTCCTCCAAATCCGGCCCGGCCTCCAGGGGTGCCCGCCACTAGGCTGCTCTGGGGTCTCAGCCCAGTCTGGTGGTCCCAGAGCACGGCCCCGGGCTCGGGGTCGGGGTAACTCGGCCCAGTCGTCCTGGCCGGGTTGCCTGGTCCAGCTCCTCGAGGGCCCTATCCAATCCCCGGGCCCAGGTGGGGCTGGGGTTCGTCGGCGACAGCTAGGCTCCAGCCTAGGCCTCGGCTGGCGGGGCAGCACGTCTACCTCTGCCGGCAGTCTGCCCTCTACTGAGCTCAGGGGCCGGGCTTTTGTATTTCCCCTTCCTGTTGGGGCTCCGCCCCGGGGCTGCCAATTGGTCTGGCCGGGTGGCCCTATCACGGCCCGGGTCCCCTGTTGCCGGACAGACTCTGGGGCAGGGTGTGAGTGGGGCCAATCAGAGCTCTCGGGTCCTTCCCCAGGCTCTGGCTCCGTGGGAGGCCACAGCGGCTTCCTACAAGGTCCTTCTAATAATGGTTACAGGAGCCAGTCTATTTGTCATGCAATTGGAAAGAGTAGGATTAGTTTACAATGTCTACTTCTTCCAAAAGTTTTGGGTCACCCATCAAGAATACCAGCTACAGCAGAACACAACAGATGTGTCCATAGATGCAAAGCAAATAAAAACACTTCTCAAAGCAGCTGCTTCTTGCTTAAGTCCAGGGATAGAGAGACTGTACTTTGTGGCAGCCTTCCAGGTTCTGAAAAAATTGGTTTGGGTTGCAGGATTGAGAAATGTAGCTGAGTGATCCTATTGAGGACAAACTGTAAACAAAGCCTCTTGGACTAGTAAGAGCAGAATGAATTACATAAAATATAAAAGTTTATTTAAAAAATTATAATTGCCCCTCCCCATCATTCTCATCTTAAATTGGAAGCCTGAAAGCTATGATGGAAGGAGAGAAGGCAAATTCTGTAGTGGCAGATGCCCTGCCAGTTGGGAAGAGGAAACTTGTGAACTATGATACCAGCATTCTGTTTGGCCACATATCTCAGAATTGCTGGGGGGTTTTAAAAATAAGTGTCTAGGAGAAAGACAGTTTGTTTTAACACCCCCAGCCAATCATACTTGACTTTCATCAGTGATGGTGGAACCTTATTTCATATGTATAATAGCTAGTATGTGTCTGTGGCAAAGGTAAGAACTTGAAGACCAGAGAAACAGGAAGTGGCAGGTTCATTTAAATTTGAATGGGGTAGTTTAATGGAGTATCAGCTACCATCTAAACAGTGAGGTCTTCAATAACTACAGTTTTATGTAGAAAGTGCAGACATGAGGCATTTTGATTCCTACCCTATTATCTGCTTGATAATTGTATTAATTCAATTGATACTATTTGTTAGCATTTTCTGCCTCTTAGTTATAAAGTATAAGTGGTTGAAGAGGTGTATATATATGATCCCATCTTCAGAAGATGAGTTGATAAGATTAATTTGCATGAAAGTTTTGGTTTAGGTAATCCATAATTAATCAACAGAGCTCACAGGCCATTGGATATTAGTGACAAGTTACTTCAAATAAAATTAAATCTGCTAACTTCACACCTTTCGTATGGGGGAAGTTTTGGATGTAAACACAGTAATATAATGCATTTAATCGTGTGTGTTTGGTTTGGGTAGTTTTTTATTGTTTATATTACAGTAGCAGCCAAAGACCCCTATTGCCCCAGGTACTCTACCGAGGTCAACAGTGTTCTAGCCCTGAAGAGTTTAATCTAAGGGTCAGATTGTGACCTGGCTTGATGTGGCCATATGGCATGTAAGGGAGACTTATAGCCCTCCTCTCATCTTTATTGCAGACAAGAAGAAAGGAGCAGGGGCTGTGTGCTGGTACTCTCCAGCTCACTTGCAGGTGGGTGAAGTAGAGAGGGACAGGATGGGCAAAGCTGTGGCTCCTCCTCCCATTGCACTGGCTAGCATAATTCAGTTAGCATGAGGTGGAAGTTGAAATCTGCCACAGCTCACAGACCCCTGGAGCAAGGAGAAGGAAGGACAGTTCCTTCCTCAGAGAAACAATTCCTCCCCTGGGCTGTTGCTGGGGCACTGTAACTACGCATCAGCTCTTACACAAGGTGAGAGGTAAAGGAATAATCTAACTTTAAGTAGGGTGCAATCTAAGATTCTGACACAAGAACATGTACTTGGGTCCTATTGAAGCCAATAGGACTTAAACACGTACATAAAGGCAAGCTCTTTTCCTAATTTTTTTTTTAACAAATAAGGAATGAGTTAGCTCTTGGTCCTTCATCTTTGCCTTTTCCCACCATAATTTATCAGGGCATATGCAAGAATTTTGCTCCTCTCTGCAGTTTGGTGTTGTATTTTGCTTACTCAACATTATTATTATAATGTGTTGTTATAACATAATAACATAGTAACATTATAAGTGTCATAACTATGAAATTGTCCTGAAAAACTTGTCAAGAACCAGAGCAATCACTTACAATATCCCAGAAAGACAAGAGAATGGTCTCTGAAATTCAGCTGTAATTCATATGTCAGGATATACCACTACTGTGTATCTTGCAGTAGCAGATCTCTTCCAGCATTTATTGTCTACCATGAAAATGAGCTTTCTAGTCTTTGATAAAAAATTAATATAAGTAAAATGTTGACCTTTTTTCTGCTCATTGAATGTCAAAAAAAAAAAAAAGCTTAGTTCTGTTTGCTCATTGTGATTTCTGTAAATTTAGCCACGGTAATCTTGAGATTAATACTTTGATGTTTGCATTTTTGGGACATGAATGAAATATTTAGAACTTGATTGTGAGCAATATAAACTTGGTATTTCTACAACAACTTGTCCAGAAAGATGTTTTTAATTGCATACTTGTTGTAGTTCCTGCCGTAGCCTGTGAACTATAGTGAGGGTTTAAGGATATTAAATTGGAATGGGAAGATGATTGGCCTACAGAATAATTTGCTTTAAGATGTAGAAAAAGTATTTTATTCAGGGATTCATTGAAAGGAGGTTTGAAGGTCAGATCCTTCCAAGTTTTGAGCACATTTGGATATAATTTTCAGAATTTAAGGGCTGCTTCATATGGCTTCATATAGCTTGGCATGAGAAATATTTTTAGTGATGAGGAACTGAATGTTAATTTGTGACATCACTACTTGGAATACACTCATGCTTTTCCCTCATTTCATCATGTTTTTGCCCAAATATTTTTGTGGGATTAACAGGTGAAATATACCATCCTTGCAAAGAATTTAAATTGATCAGACAGGGAAGAATTTGGGTATTAATTACTAAGTTCCAGAATGTAGTAGTTTTTTGTTTTAAAGGTAATGAAGAAATAGAAAGAAACCAGGACCAACACATTTTAAGTGGCTCACATCTAAATTGAATGCAATCATTTTTAGGCAGAGTCTGCTGTATTTTTAGGTAAATTACTATCCTTGTGGGTTATTAATGCTTTTACTAACACATGGGTGGATTTTTTTTGGTTAAGTTTCTAAAATACTGCTTTACTTGCCTGATTCTGAGAGATGCACCATCAGCTCCTTGTGGAGTTGGGACTCTGGGACCTCTTGGAGTAAAGCTCCATGTGCTATATTAGCACTAGGGCAGCGGTTCCCAAACTGTGAATCGTGACCCCAAATGGGGTCGCCCCATCAGCAGATGGGGTCACAGCAATCCTTAGTATGTGGAGGACGCCATTTTCCTCTGCACAACATGACCTTGCATGTAGGGTACATGCGAGGTCACACTGTGCAAAGAGCAAAATGGTGTCCTCCATGCTATCTGGGATCCTGGCAGGAAATACTTCATTAAAATGAGGTCGTGATGACAAAAAGTTTGGGAATGCCTGCACTAGGGATTCTCATCACATTGGGCCCTTGATGTTTTTTCAATACTGCATATAAAGCAAATTAAATATGTAAGATAATATAGGATCAAACTAAGAAAAGAGAAAAAGTGGCATTAAAAAGAAAAATTTACAGCAAATAGGATATATATATAGAGAGAGAGTACAGGATAAATTGATATATTTACACACTCCTCTATTTGAGCTGTGGAGTTCCCATGCCATATAACCAGGCCATCAGATCCAGGATTGTGCTCTCCCCATGGCCAAAACATGATGTTTCACAGGAAAATGTGTGTGTTTTTTTTAAAAGGCATCCACCAGATTGTATGATGCTATGTATATACTGAGGGAATTCCTTCCTGACCCCTGTGACAATCAATTCACACTTTGAAGCAAGAGATACTATTATTAGGAATAGACAAACTCAAGTAGTTTGAAGGTTTCGAGAACCTTGCAAACTGCTTTTTTTTAATGTATTTGCAGCATTTGCAAAACTAAGGCCAGGTCTTGTAAACCCATATGCTCATGAGGATTCCATTGAACCAGTTCTGGTCTATGTTACACCAAATTGAAGTAGTTTCATTAACTTCTATGGCATTGCTCCAGTGTAAATGACATCAGGACTTGGCTGAATTATTCCTGTTTGCACAATCAGTTCATTACTTAGATTTTGCATTCTTTCCCCCACATTGCCATGTAATTTAAACCTAGGTTTTTTCCCTCAAGAAAAAGACAGTTAAATCATAATTATTTTTCTAGCTTCAGATCAGCAAGTGCTATATATTGGGAATAGAAGAATGGCACTAATGTTAGGTGGGCACAAGAACGTGGCCTGGAAATGGCAGATATTTGTTCTTTGGCATTTTCTCCCTAAACCCTCTCTGCTTATTAGGAACTGGGAAAGGAAGGATGGGCTTCACTTAAATCAAAACAGAACCAGATTCTGGCATGTAAATCTAAAAAGCTTGTAGAGGAGATTTTAAACTAAGGGCTGAGAGAAAGGTGATAGGTACAGAGGAACACATGGATCGGACAGAGACATCCCTTAGGGGAAGATTTATTAAAAGGGGGATACTCTATATCCTAGTAAAGAGAGGATAGAAGTTGATGAAGTACAGGTAGGAACGCAAGAGAAACAGTCAAAAATGTATCCCATTCAATTACATTACATAATGGCAGACACCTAGATATTGACAAATTTTATAAGTGCTTGTATACAAATGCTAGAAGCCTAAATACTATGATGGGTGAACTTGAGTGCCAGGCATTAAATGAGGCTATTGCTACAAGAGGCATCATAAAAATATGGTGGAACAATGATAATCAATGGGACATGGTAATACCAGGGCACAAAATATATAGGATTGACACAGTAGATTGCTCTGGTGGGGCAATGGCACTATTTATGAAAGAAAGTAGAGAATCAAATATAGTAAAAATCTTACCATAGATGTACGTGTCATCTGAGAACAGGCTGCAGGGATAAAATTTCTAGACATCATTAATGACTGCTTCTAGAAGCAGCTAGTCCTGGAACGCTGAAGGGGAGAGGCAGTTCTTGATTTAATCCTAAATAGAGGACACAATCTGGTCCAAGAGGTGAATATAGCAAAACTGGCCCGCGGGGTCTTTCAAAGTGGCCTGCCGCTCCCCTCCCCCTGGCTGCAGAAGGAAGCTGCTGCCTAAGGACCCAGGCAGAGCACGTTGCTGTGGGGCTACAAGACCAGTGCACTGCAGCCAAGGGGATGGGAGATCAGCACTCCCCTTCCCCAGGCTGTAGCAGGGAGCAGGGCAAAGTGCTCTGCCTGGGTCCCTGGGTGCTGGGGTCCCTGCTGGAGCCAGAGGGAGGGGAGCACTGATCTCCCATTCCCCTGGCTGCAGAAGGGAGCCACTGCCTAGGGACCCAGGTGGAACGGTCGGGGCTACAGGACACATGTGGTTTCCCTGCTGCAGCCAGGGAGATAGGAGATCAGCGAGGAGGCAGCCTGCCTGCTTGCTGAACTTGTTCTGTCTGACTGCAGTGAGGGGGAAGGGGACTGCTGGCAGAGACTGGTGGCCCTTCAGGGTTGTAAAAATGATATCTGTGGTCCTTGAGTCAAAAAGGTTGGGAACCACTGGGGTTAGCAGTAAGGTGCCAAAGTTTGCAGATACAAAACTGATACAAGATTGTTGAGCCTAAAGGATCAGTGTGAACAGTTATAAAGGGATCTCTGAAAACTAGGTGATGGGGCAAGAAAATGGCAGATGAAATTGAATGTTGCTGAGTTCAAAGTAATGCATGTTGGAAAACATAATCCCAACTATAAATGTAAAACAATGGGGTCTAAATTAGCTGTTATCACTCAAGAAAGAGATCTTGGAGTTATTGTGAATAGTTCTCTGAAAACTTCTGCCGTCTGGACCAGGAAACTCAAGAAGTGTGCTGCTTGCCTGGAGCTAGAATTCAGGATGTGACAGAGAGTCTGCCGAGACTTATCAAGCCCTCAAACTGCTACCCCTTCCTACTTTTCCACGTGGGCACCAATGACACTGCCAAGAACTACCTTGACCGGATCACTGCAGACTATGTGGCTCTGGGAAGAAGGATAAAGGAGTTTGAGGGGCAAGTGGTGTTCTTGTCCACCCTGCCTGTTGTAGGAAAAGGCCCAGGTAGGGGCCATCAAATTGCGGAAGTAAATGTGTGGTTGTGCAGGTAGTGTCAGAGAGAGGGCTTTGTATCTTCGACCATGGGATGATGTTCCAGGAAGAAGGATTGCTAGGAAGAGATGGGATTCACCTAACAAAGAGAGGGAAGAGTATCTTTGCAAGCAGGCTGGCTAACCTAGCGAGGAGGGGTTTAAACTGGGTTTGCCGGGGGATGGAGACCTAAACCTGGTGGTAAGTGGGGAAGTAGGACATCAGGAGGAAGCGCAAGGAGGAGGGTGTGACAGGCAGGGGAAAAAAGGTGGAGGAGTTGCACTGTATATAAGAGAGCATTATGATTGCTCAGTGCTCCAGTATAAAAGTAGAGGAAAAACCTGTTGAGAGACTCTGGGTTACGTTTAGAGGCAAGAGCAGCAAGGGTGATGTTGTGGTGGACATCTGTTACAGACCACCAGACCAGGAGGATGAGGTAGATGAGGCTTTCTTCAGACAACTAGTGAAAGTTTCCAGATCACAGGCCCTGGTTTTCATGGGGGACTTCAATCACCCTGTCATCTGCTGGGAGAGCAATACAGCAGTGCACAGACAATCTAGGAGGCTTTTGGAGAGTGTTGCGGACAACTTCCTAGTGCAAGTGCTCGAGGAACCTACTAGAGGCTGTGCTCCTCTTGACCCACTCACAAACAGGGAAGATTTATTAGAGGAAATAGAAGTGGGTGGTAAGCTGGGCAGCAGTGACCATAAAATCGTCGAGTTCAGGATCCTAACAAAAGGAAGAAAGGAGAACAGCAGAATACAGACCCTGGACTTCAGGAAAGCAGACTTTTACTTCCCCAGAGAACTGATGGTAAGGATCCCTCTGGGAGGCTAAAAGAAGGGGAAAGGAGTCTAAGAGAGCTGGCTGTATTTTAAAGAAACCTTATTGAGTACACAGGAACAAACTATCCCAATATGAAGAAAGAATAGCAAATATGGTAGGTGACCAGCTTGGCTTAACAAAGAAGTCTTTGGTGAGTTTAAATCCAAAAAGGAAGCTTACAAGAAGTGGAAGCTTGTTCAGATGATCAGGGAGGAGTATAAAAACACTGCTCAAGCATGCAGAAGTGAAATCAGGAAGGCCAAAGCATAACTGGAGTTGCAGCTACCAAGGGACATGAAGGGTCATAGGAAGGGTTTCTTCAGGTATGTCAGCAACAAGAAGATGAGAGAAAGTGTGGACCCCTTACAGAATGGGGGAGACAACCTAGTGATAGATGATGTGGAAAAAGCTGAAGTACCCATTGTCTTCACAGGCAAAGTCAGCTCCCAGACTACTGCAATGGGCAGCACAGAATGGGGAGGTGGTGAGCAGCCCTCAGGGCTGAAATAACAGATTTAGAACTGTTTAGAAAGGCTGGACGTGCACAAGTCCATGGGGCCGGATGCAGTGCATCCTAGGATTCTGAGGGAGTTGGCTGATGTGATTGCAGAATCATTCACCATTATCTTTGAAAACTCGCGGTGATTGGGGAAAGTCCCGGATGATTGGAAAAAGGTAAATATAGTGCTCATCTTCAAAAAAGAGAAGGAGGAGGATCCAGGAAACTACAGACCAGTCAGCCTCACCTCAGTCCCTGGAATATCATGGAGCAGGTCCTCAAGGAATCCATTTTGAGGCACTTGGAAGAGAGGAAGGTGATCAGGAACAGTCAGCATGGATTCACCAAGGGAAAGTCATGCCTGACCAACCTGATTGCCTTCTGTGATGAGATGACTGACTCTGTGGATGTGGGGAAAGCAGTGGATGTGATATACTTTAAGTTTAGCATAGCTTTTGATACACTCTCCCACAGTATTCTTGATAGCAGATTACAGAAGTATGGGTTTGGTAAATGAACTATAAAGTGGATAGAAAACTGGTTAGATTATCAAGATCAACAGGTAATGATCAACGGCTCAGTGTCTAGTTGGCAGCTGGTAACAAGCGGAGTGCCCCAGGGGTCAGTCCTGGGGGCAGTTTTGTTCAACATCTTCATTAATGATCTGGAGGATGGGGTGGATTGCACCCTCAGCAAGTTTTCTTATGAAACTAAGCTTGGAGGCGTGGTAGATACACTGGAGGGTAGAGATAGGATACAGAGTGACCTAGACAAATTGGAGGATTGGGCCAAAAACAATCTGATGAAGTTCAACAAGGACAATCGCAGAATCCTTCACTTAGGATGGAAGAATCCCATGAACTGCTACAGACTGGGGACCGACTGGCTAGGCAGCAGTTCTGCAGAAAAGGATATGGGGGTTAGTGGACAAGGAGGTCAAGGAGTGACAAGGATACGAGTGAACAGTTTGCCCTTGTTGCCAAGAAGGCTAATAGCATATTGGGCTTCATTAGTAGGAGCATTGCCAGGAGATTGAGAGAAGTGATTATTCCCTTCTATTCGGCCACTGTTGAGGCCATATTTGGAGTATTGTGTCCATTTTTGGCCCCTCCCTACTACAGAAAGGATGTGGACAAATGGGAGAGAATCCAGCAGAGGGCAATGAAAATGATTAGGGGGCTAGAGTACGTGACTTATGAGGAGAGGCTGAGGGAAATAGGCTTGTTTAGTTTGTAGAAGAGAAGAGTAAGGGGGGATTTGATAGCCTTCAACTACCTGAAAGGGGGTTCTATGGAGGATGGAGCTAGGCTGTTTTCCGTGGTAGTAGGTGACAGCTCTAGGAGCAATGGTTTCAAGTTGCATTGGGTAAGTCTAGTTTGGATAGTAGGAAAAACTTTTTCACTAGGTGGGTGGTGAAGCACTGGAATGGGTTACCTAGGGAGGTGGTGGAATCTCCATCCTTAGAGGTTTTTAAGGTGCGGCTTGACAAATCCCTTGCTGGAACGATTTAGTTGTGCTTGGTCCTGCTTTGAGCAGTGGGTGGACTAGATAACCTCTTGAGGTCCCTTTCAACCCTAATCTGCTAAGATTCTATGATTTGCTTAATGTGTTAGGAACCATTAGGAAAGGGATAAATAATAAGACAGAAAATATCATAATGCCACTCTATAAATCCATGGTTCATCCACACCTTGAATACTGCATGCAGTTCCGGTCACACATATAAAAAAAAAATAGAATTGGAGAAAGTACAGAGACGAGCAAGAAAAATTATTAAGGGTATGGCACAGTTTCCATACAAGTAGAGATTAAAAAGATTTGGCTTGGAAAAGAGATGACAAAGGGGGGATATGATAGAGATCTATAAAAGCATGAATGCTGTGCAGAAAGTGAATAGGGAAGTGTTATTTACCCTTTCACACAACACAAGAACCAGGAGTCACCTGGTGAAATTAATAGACAGCAGGTTTTAAACAAACATAAGGAAGTACTTCCCACAGCACACAGTTAATCTGTGGAATGTGTTGCCAGTGGATATTTTGAAGGCCAAAAGTATAACTGGGTTCAGAAAGGAACTGGATAAATTCATGGAGGATTATCCAGGATACAACCCCATGCTCTGGGTGCCCCTAAACCTCTGACTGCCAGAATCTGGGACAGGTCGACAGGGATAGATCACTGTATAAATTGCCCGGTTCTGTTCCTTCCCTCTGAAACATCTGGCATCGGCCACTGTTGGAAAAGAGGATACTCTGCAAAATGGACCATTGGTGAGCTATTAATTTAATCAAGAGATTCTTTTTTGTTTTATTATACCATATGTTAAAATTGAGTGAGTAAACCCTTCATATTTCTATATGTTATCCCTCAGTCACCACTCCACTACTCTAAACTAAATAATCCTATTTTGTACATATATGTCTATGTAGACATCGAGCCATCTTCATTAATCTTCTCTAAATTTTTTCAGTCTCAGCTATCTCTTTATAGCTGAAGCAACCAAGGTATACTTTAGTAGTTAGTTCAGTTTTGTATCTGATTTTCCATTTATGCTGCCGACATGATTAAAGGCTTCAAGTAAAATCTCAGTTAAATCCTGTCATACCTCAGGTCTGTTATTTTTTCTTTTATTAGGATTTCAGGCATTTTTTGACATATTTTTTATTGTTGGTTAGGAAGAAAACACTTGACTCATTTGCAACATTCTTATTATATTCCCTTTATAACAATTTCTAAAAGGGAATAAAATGTTTTCTGTATTGTGACCATATTTCAGTTTGACTTTAATGTGCTGCATGCTTTTCCAGCTCACAGTTCTTCTAACCTTGTAGTGACAGTCAAGAAATCTTCATACCTGAAAAAAGGTGCTGCTGCACAAGTTACTGGAGATGCTATATATTGTGTGGGAAGCCTAATTACTTGTCTGCATTGGGATTCTCTGACCTGGAGGTTTTCCATTTCCTACTTAAGTAACTGTGAGGTATAGTGTTTATTTGGCAAATGTTCTCATGGAAAAAAGTAACTTTTCATATAGCTCTTCATGTTATTCACTCTCTCCGTGAGCTGTTTTTCTCCAGTCCAAGGATATATGACCCTAGATTTACAAATTAAACTGCAAACTCTGAGTCTCAGTCATTTTGGCTTATACATTCTTTCTTCTGGGCCTGATTCTGAGATGTGCTAATTGCTTGCAATCACTAATAACTTCATCTTGTAAGGGTTATTGTTGAAGTTTCATCCCACACTGCTGATGCATAAGGCGGACTATGTAGTCCGTTTTCTAACCACTTAATCATATACCAGCGTAAGATATTGAAAAGCTAGTTATGTAACAATCCTGATGTTTTCTTCATCTGACTGGATATATATTTTATTTGGAATGTGATTTATATAGATTTTGAGCCATTGGTGAGTTTTGTTGTCACTTACTAATTATCTTCCTCCTCTTGGTCTTGAATATTCTTTTGGACTATAATAACCTCAGAACGATCGATAGTAGTTGTCGGTCTACCAAATTCTTCTCAAGCTGAACAGTGCTGAAGCAGCTGGGCCTGATGATGTCAAAGCTCTAATTGTGACTTATTTTGTAGGGGGTCCCAAGAGACCATTTTTGTTCAATGAGAGGGATAATTCATAGATCCTAAAGCCAGAAGGACCATTAGATCATCTAGTCTGCCTTTCTGCATTCATCCAGTTACCCCTTTATTGAGCTCAATAATCTGTGTTTAACTAAAGCATAACTTGTGTTTTGGCTAAAGCATATCTTCCAGAAAGGTATCCAGTATAATCCACCATTGGTAGTTTGTTCTAATAGTTAATGACCCTCACTGTTAAAAAAAAGTATGAATTGTTTTTAATTTGAATTTGTCTGGCTTCAGCTTCCAAACATTGGTTCTTGTTATGCCTTTCTTTGCTGCACTAAAGAGCCCCTTAGTACCTGATATTTTCTCTTCATAAAGGTACTTACACACTGTAATTAGGTCATTTCTCAATCTTCTTTTTGATAAGTTAAACTGCATCGCACTGATAGTTCATGTTCAGTTGCTTGTCCACTGTGACCCCTAAATCCTTTTCAAGAGTCACTGCTTTCCAGGATACAGTCCCCTGTAAATATGTTCTGCATTCCTTATTCCTAGATGTGTAATTTTGCATTTGGCTGTATTAAAATGCAATTGGTTTAAATTGGCTCAGCTTACCAAGTGATCCAAATTGCCCTATATGGCTGCCCTGTCGTCCTCATTATTTATCATTCTACCAATCTTTGTCTTATCTGGAAATTTTGTCAGCAATGATTTTATATTCCAGATCACAGATGAAAATGTTGAATAGCATTAGCCTAATATGGATATCTGCAGAAATCCATTAGAAAAGTCCTCATTAGATGATGATTCCCCAGTAACAACTACTTTTGGAAAGCTGAGAGTTAGCCAGATTTGGCAAACTGCCATAGATATTTTAAAATACTATCTAGTATCTAGAGTTTCTCTTTCAGGCCTTTCCTCCTGGAGAGAGCCATGTATGGGGACGGGGAAAAGAGGAAGACCTGTAACGTGCAGGGCATGCCCTGTAATGTGCCGGGCGGGCAGTAGCATTTTTCCGCAGTGTACCACGTTTCTAGAGCTAGAGTGGTGACGTGGGGGGGGGGGGGGGAGAGGGAGGGAAGGGGAGGAAGAAGGGGCAGTGCTAGGCATTCTGGGATATAGTTACTTTGACACGGATCTGTACACTGTAGTATGGATGCCAGAGCCCTAGGTTCAAGTAGGGTTCAGAAAATTCTTAACCTACGGTTAAAATGCAGTGTCGTTACTGAAGCCCAGGGTTCCCTGACATGGATCAGCTGACTCAAGTCCCACTGACCCTAGGCTTACATTGCTGTGTAGACATACCTTTAGAGATCTTATGGTTCTTATTCATCCCAGCTCCTGTACAGTATCTGGAACATCCTTCTGTGTTTCACATCTCCAGTTAACTCCACTTTCTGCTTCAGCTCATATGTGATTGCTCTAATCAGCTGATCACATGCGCACTGGAGTCTGTGGACATGGCAGTTTGTTTCCATGTAGCCACTACAGCTTTTACCTTTCCTTTCTAGAAGCTTCTATACCAGATCAGTTATTCCCACTTATAGATTCAAGGCTTTATCTTTGGAGTTCCTGAATCTTCGTCCTGCTTAATTCATACAAAGTTTTGCATGCCATTTTATTATCTGCTTGTCCACGATCACCTGGATTAGTTGCTGTACCACTAAACTTGCCCTTGTTTTCAAAGTACCCATCAAATGAATGGATTTAAAGACATAACTGAGAGAAAAGAAAGATCTTTAACAAGCTGGTGCAATCTATCCTCCAAGTGTTTTTAAGTCTGGTGCTGAATGACTGTCTTTGCTTTTGTAGAAGTTTATACATTTGGTCCTGTTGAAAATAAAAGCATAAGTTTCTAAGTGCTGTCACCATGCTTCCATATTACTGTGCTCAAGCAGAAATCATGTTTGTAGAATTTACAGCCTCTAATTTTCTTTTACTTTGGCAATAATACACACAGACACATAATGGAAAGAAATATTAGGATTTGGGTCCTTGGTTTCAAGCAGCTACAAGCCTTCTGTAAGACAGAGAACTTGCCATTTCCTAGGTTTCACTTAAATGTAACAAAAATTTGCTGTCTCCTACATAACTCTCTATATCTTGTTATCTCTATCCAGGGCCCTTCATCTTTCCAGCATATGAAAGGAGAATTATTTATTACATTCTTTATTACCTTCTTTGCAGAAAATGCCCACGTAAATGCATTATGGAGAAAGGTTGATGCCAGGCAGGCAGATTGAGAAGACTTTGCTGTACCTTGTTTGTCTGGCAGTTTTTTGCACACCAGATAAACTCTGCAGATTAGTATAGCCTTTTTCTCAAGTGTGTCTTAGGGGAGAAAGGCACAACATTAAACACCTTCCATCTTTCACTCATATACTCAGTAAAAACATGCAGAACATAAACTGTTCTTGCCATAGCAATCCTAAGGTGAAAAGGCCTCAAGATGCCCTACTGCCAGACCCACCAGGAGTAACAAGGTAACATGTCTGTGCAGGGCAGCCCGATGACTATAACATACATGGGCCATCCTTTGAGTTTCTCACTGCTACCAAGACACAGGCACAGTCCAATCCCAAGTAATGGATAAAAGGAGGATACAAGAAAAATCGTTTTTCACGGGTCAGCATTTTTTGGGACAAACACTGTTCAGCTGCATGGGCTGTGTCTTAATTTAGCTGGAATAAAGAGCCCAAAGAGTTAAAGGTGTTAATATGACCCTGAAACTGTCCAATATTAAAAGTTTTAAATGAGGTTTGGGGTTTGATACCAAGGCAAACACATCATTAGAATTGTTTAACCTTTTATTAAAGATACCAAAAAGGAGGGGGGGAAGTTAAAGCATTTGAAACATAAAGTATTAAGTAAGGCTCTGTTTTAAAAACATTCCTTGTTCCCTTTCCCTTTAGCTGGAGAGAGTTTTTAGAAGGAACCCCCCACACACTTGTCTCTTAGATGGTAATAACTTTCCAATTTGAGAAATAGTTATTTGATATGGGCTGGAGCTGTTGTATCTTGTTTCCTAAAAGACAAAACATGACAACAGGCACACACACACACAAAGGAAGAAAAAAAGAACATCAAAGATAGAAAATGCAGATTCTCTCTGGTGTTGACTTTCATTTGCAACCTTGCTCCTAGAGAAACAGAGGCATGGCACATGGCCTTATTAGCCACTCCAAGACCTGGCAAACTTATACCAGCACTGGGCTATTTAGATAGGGCATTGCATTTAGCTCTCTCTTCTGGGCAGAGACTTACAGCACTGATGGCTAGCTAAGCCAGACTCTTACTAGACAGATTGAAAAAGGAGAGAGAGAGAGAAGACGTAAGTTAGGGAAGGAAAAGAAGGAGGGGATGACAAAGTGTCACATCCCAGGTGGCATTTGAGATTTAGCTGGAGCCAGTGGACATGGTGGTGTCATCTGGGTCACTCTCTCTGACTTGATCTTGTGAATCTCAGGGTTCAGATGATCTCAGGATGTGGATGAAGAAGGCAAGATGTTGTCACACTGGACCTTGAGGTCCCAGGAGACAATGGGGGTGGCAGTCATGACGGCGAAGCTCGATCAGTCAGCATCACCGTAGCCAGCTTTCCCTCTTTGTTGTTTTCTTAGGACTCTAAAAGGAAGCGATGGGTGAAGTAGCTGATTCCTGCATTATTTTGTTTACCAATCAGGCCTAATTTCTGACACACCAATTTTGGTCCATTAATTTTTGGTCTTTTCTTGTTTACCAGGAATGATTCTAACATAGTCCTTGGATTATATTAGTAGGTCTTTTTATTTGGACTAATTCAATCTTTGTCTTCTTTCTGCACCTTTTTCCATGAACATTTATTGTTATAGGTTATTTTGACATTTTATGAACTTTAACTCGCTTTTCACAGTTGAATGCACAATTAGGGTAAATTTGTAGACCTTTCTGATCCCTGCACATTCTATGTATATATGGAAAGAAACCAGTGTTTTTTCCTTTCATCAACAAGGGGCTGCCAATTCAATCTCTTTGAAACCTCACAGTAGCGCATGATAGCCTTGTGCTTCCATTTGTATTATACATCAAATCCGGGTTATTAGAAGCCTCAGTGGGGCAAATTGGTATCCAGCACATCTCTGTATTTTAATTCCAAGGGAAGCTGCTGAGTAGAATTATCCTAGATTACTGTATGCACATTACGCCAACAATTGAACATATTTGGAACATGCTGTTGTGCGCATAATTTATGTGAACATTTGTTGAGGTGCAAGAGCATAGTGAGGCTATAATATCATGTGATTATGCGGAATGCAGCTTGATGAAGGTTTATACAGTTCACCTTTTTTTATACTGTATAGAGTACTTTTTCTAGTATCTCATTTTCATAGTTTACTTAATCTAATGTAGGGATTAATTTTGTTTTTCTATCCTCTACCTCCTCAACTGCCAGTGATGCATTCTAGTGTCCTAGCTATAACTAAATAGTCTAATTGTTGTTTGCTTTCTTAATTGGTTCTTAACATTGTCTAATATTTCATCTAGTTATTCAAGGCTTTTCTGTGGTCCTTGCAAAATCTTCCCGTATTGTCTGTCATTTTATATTTACTGTGACACATATTTATAACCATCAGTTTTGCATTTATTAGTGTTATATTTTACTTGCTTCGGGATGGTATAACTATTTCAATACATTAATATTCAGTATTGTGCAGCAGGCTACTGGATAGCCAGAAATGGCTGGTCACAATAGCACTGCCTTATCTGGCCTCGTAACAAATCCTTACATTAGATTCACTGCCTTCAATTTTCTGACTGGAAAGTAGAGTATGAATATGTATTATAAAATACTTGATTAATTATACTGTTCAATGTGGATACATCTTTTAATGATTATTTCCTTTTTAATTAGAATTTATCTGTATGCCTGCCACAGACAACGGGATTATAAGAGTCTCTTTTATCTGTTTAAAAAAAAAATTGCAGGACAGAATATACAGTTAGCTTTAGTGTGTATCCAGGACTCTTCTGAAGCACAGCTACATTTTAATGATGGGTGAGGGGTATAGTGTTCCTTTTCCCATTGTTCTCAGACTGGATTAAGAGGACTTCAGGATTACATATGAATTCTTTGACTGCCAAATTGAATGATAATGCACCACTTCATTTCTTTATTCACAAATGAGCTTTATGATGCCTCAAGCTGACTGAAGTCCAATTAATGAGTTCTTTGCAATCCAAACACACAGTGAATGAGTTTAGGTCTAACGCTGACATCAGACTGAACTTCTTACATTTTGATTAAAAAATTAGAACAATACAAATTAAACATGGCACATATTAAATAGATTAAAAACTGGCTAGCTGATAGGTCTTGATGTAATTGTAAACTGGGAATCATCATTGAGCAGGTGTGTTCTAGTTGGGTCCTGCAGGGATTGGTTCTGTCAATGACCTGGAAGGAAACATAAAATCATTACAGATAAAGTTTGCAGATAACACAAAGATTGGGGAAGAGGACAGATCATTGGTAAACTGGGTGCAAGCAAACAATATGCATTTCAGTATGGCCACCTGTAAAGCCACACATTTAGGAACAAATCATATTACAGGATGGGGGGCTCTAACCTGGGGGAGACAATGACTTTGAAAAGGACTTGGAGGTCATGGTAGATAATCAGCTGAACTGAGCTCCCAGTTTGACACTTTTGTCAAAAGGGCTAATGTGATCCTTTGAAGTATAGAGGAGAATATTGAGTAGGAGTAGAGATGTTATGTTGCCTCTGAATTCGGCATTGGTGCAACTGTTGCTGGAGTACCATGTCCAGTTCTGGTGTCCACAGCTGAAGAAGGATGTCAAAAAATTGGAGAGGATTCAGAGAAGAATCAAGAGAATGATTAAAGGATTAGAAAACATACCTTGACTCAAGGAGCTCAATCTATTTAGCATCTCGAAGAGAAGGTTAAGGGGTGACTTGATTACAGCCTCTGATTATATACATGGGGAACAGAAATTTGACGCTAGAAGACTTTTCAATCTAGCAGAGAGAGGCATAAAAAGCTCCAGAAGCTGAAAGAAGCTAGAAATAAGGTGAAAAAAGTACCAAGTGAAAGTAATTAACCACTGGAACAATTTACTGAAGTTTATGGTGGACTAGAAAACTTTAAATCAAGTTTGAATATTTTTCTAAAAGATAAGCTCTAGTTCAGTGTTTCTTAACCTATTTACCATTGTGGACCACATATGCAGCTCTCTGTGTGTTATGTGGGCTGCATTCACACAATATATACACTACCTGAGGATGTCACATGGGCTGCAGTTGTGTGCTGATTGGGCTGCAAGCAGCCTGCAGATCATGGGTTGAGAACCACTGCTCTAGTTCAAAGATGAATTAATTCAGGAGAGTCCTCTAGCCAGTGTTATGCAGGAGGTTAGACTAGATAATCACAGTGGTCCCTTCTGGTTTTATAATCTATGATTCAGTAATCAAAGAGCAAGTATAGTTGAAATTTTTTTTTTGGAAAATATCTAGGCCATTATGATATAGTTTAAAAGATATTTTGCAGTTGAATAATTGACCATGACTATTAGCCCTGAGGAAAGAGTGTCCTGTTTTCCTTTTTAACTTTGTGGGAAACCTGTAAATCTGACAAGAATGCCCAATATATACTATACATCTTGTACTGTGTGAGTGGAAAAGATTTAACATTTTTTTCTCCTTTTTAAATTCATCTGCATCAGAGTGAGATTCCTTTTGTAGGGTTCTCACCAAAGCTGTGGTGATTAAGCACTTAAATTGATTAATCAAATTTCCTGTGATGAAAACTACTGTCATTCATTAATCTGAGCAGGATTATAAATAAGAGATGGCAGATACAGGAGACCAACATGTTGACAGATACACATGATGGTTTGAATACAAATTGTACTATTGCTTTTAGAGGGTTTTAGCTTTAGGCTGTCTAGGGATATAGCTTCCCTAAAGATAAAATTAGACTGAGATTAAAGTATCCCCATTTTAATAAAGAAATATGCATTTATGAACAGGTAGCTACTGTAAGTGAGGATGTAAGTGTGCATACCAATTATTGTCTTTCAGTGAAACAAGAAAATATCTGCTGGTTATACAACAGTACCAAGCTATGGAATTTGTTTTACTTGTAGTCCACTGCAGATTTTACTTGGCTAATTTTACTCATGTCAGTCAGAATAGAACTCAGAAGTACCTGGAGGCAAATATGTTGTTACCATGAGTTTGGGGATGTGATGATGTGATCTGTATACTGAGGTAACAGGCTAACATACAGAGCTTGATCCTGTTCCCACTGAAGTCAGTCAATGTTCCGCATTTCATATCAGTGAGAATATGGCCAGACTTGTAATAAATTTAGCTGCACTAAAGCTGCAAAGCCTCACTTTTTGGAAGATGAGAGCCATGTGAACATGGCCATATTGGGTCAGAGCAGCAGCTCGAGCGCAAGTACCAACCTCAGGGTAGACGTTAAGAACCAAGACACAACTTTAAATTGTTTGTGAGTTCTGTACTTCTATTTCACCAACCAATTATCAAACTATCTAAAGATTTATTACTAGGAAAAGGAAATAGTTATTTACAAGATTAAAGCAGATAAACATACACACATAAATGAGTTACAGTCTAAGTTTCAAAAGATAATATACATGTCCCTTAGGTTAATTCTGAGGTAAACACTGGGGATCTCTTGCTTATGCCTAGAAAACCTAGACCTCAAGGGTGCCAGCAATATAGAGATACAGTTCCTCCTTGTTTGTGCTTTTTATTCCTTCCCCCCCATATGCTTCAAGCTGCAATTTAGCTGATGGGAGGAATTCATTTGCCCATCTCTTCTTCATAGGGCAGGGAGAGGGAGAGCAATGAACAAAGTCTTTTGTCCTCTGATGTTCCATAATAGTTCATCTGGTGTTGATGGGCCTTCTCAGATGTGAGGACCTAACACCATCTGTTGGAAGCCAGCATTTCACACTAATTCATTTCTTTTCAGTCCATCTAGCCTAGTGGTCCCACAGTGGCTGGTGCCAGATGCTTCAGAGGGAATAAACAAAACAGAGTGATTGAGTGATCCATCCCATCATCCTGTCCCAGCTTCTGGCAATCAGAGAGTTAGGAACACCTAGAGCATAGGGTTGTGTCCTTGATTATAATGGCAAATAGCCACTGATGGACCTATCCGCCATGAACTTATCTAATTCTTTTTTGAACCCAGTTATACTTTTGGCCTTCACAACATCTGCTGGCAACAAGTTCCAAACAAGTTGACTGTGTGTTGTGTGAAGAAGTACTTATTTATGTTTGTTTTAAATATGCTGCCTATTAATTTCATTGAGTGACCCCTGATTCTTGAGTTAAGTGAAGAGGTAACTAACACTTCCCTATTCAGTTTCTCAACACCATTCATGATTTTATAGCCCTCTATCATATCCTCCCCTAAGTTATCTTTTTCCTAAACCGAACAGTCCCAGTCTTTTCAATCTCTCCTCATATGGAAGTTGTTTCATACTCCTAATCATTTTTGTTCCCATTTTCTGTACTTTTTCCAATTCTAGTGCATCTTTTTTGAGATGGGTGATCAGAACTGCAAACTGTATTCAAGGTGTGGGTGGACCATGGATTTACAGAGTGGTATTATGGTATTTTCTATCTTATTATGTATCCCTTTCCTAATGGTTCCTAGCATTCTATTAGCTTTTTTTGATGATCACTGCACATTGAGCAGATGTTTTCAAAGAATTATCTACAGTGACTCCACAATCTCTTACTTGAAGGGTAAGAGTGAATCTAAACCTCATTGTTTTGTATGTATGGTTGGAATTACGTTGTCCAGTGCAGTTACTTTTTACTTATCAACATTGAATTTCATCTACCATTTTGTTGCCCAGTCATCCAGTTTTGTGTTATCCCTTTGTAAATCTTCACACTCATCTTTGGACCATTTTGAGTAATTTAGTATTGTCTGCAAACTTTGCCAACTCACTGTTTATCAGTTTTTCCAAATCATTGATGAACATGTTGAACAGCACATCCCAGTACAGATCCTTGCGGGATGCCACTGCTTACCTCTTTCCACTGTGAAAACTGACCAGTTATTCCTACCCTTTGATTCCTATCTTTTTAACCAGTTGCTGATCTATGAGAGGATCTTCCCTCTTAACCCATGACTGCCTACTTTGCTTAAGATTCTTTGATGTGGGACCTAAGTACACTATATGGACTGTATCATCTTTGTCCACATGCTTGTTTAAACCCTCAAAGGATTCTAATAGATTGGTGAGGCATGATTTCCCTTTACAAAAGCCATGTTGACTCTTCCCCAACATATCGTGGTCATCTATGTGTCTGGTAATTCTGTTCTTTACTATAATTTTAACTAATTTGTCTAGTACTGAAGTTAGGCTTACTGGCCTTTAATTGCTAGGATCACTTATGGTGCCTTTTTTAAAAATAGGCATTAAATTAGCTATCCTCCAGACATTTAACTTCCAGCAGTGTCAATAGGATTTAGGCATCTAAATGCCTCTAAAAATCTGGGCCTTCACCCATAGTGTGTTTAGTGACTTTGCAAACCATTGCTTTCCTGAATGAGCGAGTGCTAGAAAGTGGGGAATGCTGCAGAGCATGCTGAGATTAAAGCTATCATTTCTTGTTGAACTGGTCTCATACATTGTTTTCATAAATATTTAAAGGTCTCTTATTAAAAGAATTACCATCATAAAAATTTAAGAGTTTGATAGATGATATCCAGAATGCTACTATTTTATTTCAGTTTTTGAGAGGGAGATAAAAAGCTAATAGACTGCTCGCAGTCACAGAAAGGTGTTAGTAATTGTGCATGGTTTTTAAAATGTTTATTTTCTGCTTTCTTGCTCTCCCAACCTTCTTTCCTGCTTTGGTGAGCTGCTGTGTAGCAAGATTGCCTTTACTTTTGCCAGCAGAATACTGGACTCTCGTCTACTGCTGTCAATGGCAACACCTGTTCTTCCTTCACTTTTGTGCTGCTTGCCTGACATAGTTCCCCAACCCTAACAAACCTATATCTAATAGCTTCCCCCCTTTCTTCATGCTGTATCCTTGGACTCTTTATTTTCATTGTCTTGAATCACCTGCTGGTGTTTGGTGGGGTAGTGCTCCGCCAGGGTGATTTCTGTTTCCTACATCATCTTCAGATTATAGAAAACAGTGTGTGAAAACAGCTTTGCCTATACATGGAGAAATCTGGGGGCCACCCCATTACTTGCCATTCTGTTAGCTACAGAACGAAAGGCTATTTGTTTGGCTGTTTGTTTCTAAGGATCAAAAGCCTTTCCCCTTGACTGATTTCATCAAAGCGAATAGTGGAGAATGGGGCATCAGCTAATGCCCATCCTGGGGCACCTCAGGGGAAAAGAAGGTTGTGGCTATTATGGAATATAAACAACCCACTAAAAGAGAGCTGACCTTGGACTTTAATTTAGTATTGAGCTGCAGATAAGGGATCAATGGATAGGTTCAGCAGGATTCAATAGTGGGTAAGCAAATGCTGTCACTGAATGCTATTAGTATTCTTTTACTGGAGATCAGTGTAAAGGAGAAGGTTAGAGAAGAGAGGAGTCTCTTAAAAGGGGGCTAGGAAATACTGGAAAATATGGTTGCTGAAGTTTGAATTTTTAAGGCTCTGCTGTGTAGGCAATGAAGTTGTTAACAAGATTTAACTATTGACCCTGTTTCAGTAAGGAAAATAGATGAGTCGGAAAAGAGTTTTAGCACAGGATGAAGCAAAAGCAGAAGGCCCCACAGCTTTGAAGCAGGATGAATCATTGAGGCTGGAACCTTTTGCCATATACTGACACTTACAGCCTTCCAGGCAGGCTTGTCCTACCTGACAATCCTTTACAGAGAGGGGTCTGAGACTGTTCTCAGAATTTTCTTTGTTGATAGGGATCTGGTTGAATTAAATGTGCATTACTGTAATTACTGACCAAAGTGCCATCCACCCATCCCACTCATGAAGTGTTAGCTGCTAAGTCCTAAGACTTGACACCAAACATTGTGACTGCTTTGAAGATAACACAAGTGGACCTGCAGTGGTTCTAGTTTGTGATGTGCTGTAGTGGTCACAGGAACTCTCTCCTGTTTGCACTAACACTGACCATTGGATCTAAATCATCTGTGGCTTCACATTGTATTCTTATGTACGTAATGCACTGGAAATAACACTCTCAGCCTTCCATCGCAAGATCACAGGCCTGTACTTGAGCTCATGGAATTGCCTTGTTAGCTCAGCCCATACAGGAAACTGTTACACAAGTGAGGAGATTTGACTTTTGTGTTGCCACATGCAGGGCATTGGTACATGTAGAAACCAACCCCCATATTGCCCTGGAATTTCAGATCACTGCATAAGTCACAGGTAGGCCACACATCACTTCGAAGGTGATAATATGATTAATTTTGTAATACGTGTCAGAATTATTTGCAGAAGATGCTGAAGGGGATGAGCATTTCTGTCCCACTCTAGTAGAAATGAATGAAGAAATTATTGATTGCAATGCTTAGAAGCAGGGTGAAAAAAGTTGGCTGATGACACTTATCAGTTGTGTAAATGTATTGCCATTAAAAGCAAAACAAAAAGCAGTGCTCTGTATATGAGGGTGCTGGTGCAAATGGTCTCAGCAATCTGGCTAAACAAAGACAGAATTTGAATTTCTAAAGCCCTGTAACAATACAGCTTTTCATTTCTGAAGTGACTTTCAAGTGACCATTGATACACCAAACCAGCCACTCATTCGTTTGTCCTGGGCTCTGAGTTTGAGAGAGTCCTTCTGGAGCCTGTTAGGAAGGCTTCTGCCCTCTATTGTGGGAGAAGTGATCAGTCAGATGTGCCGCTGGCTTTCCAGTTAGACACAAACATTAGAAGTTTGAATCTTCCGGGACCTTGCCACAGAAATTGTGGCAGGTAATGATACATTCCAACTCCTTTTCCTCTTTATCACATGCTTCTTTCTTTATTCAGCAGAGCCCCGAGAGAGTCTCCTCTGAGTGTTCTTTGCTTACAGAAAAGAATGAGACTGAGGACATATTATACCCTTGGCACTCACTTCGGGGCGGCTTCTGGGATTGAATAGTTTGTTTTGAATTGTGATGGAGCTAGGGAAAAGAAATAGATACAGATCACTTTTTATGGTCTAGTAGAGAATTTTTTGTATGTGCCTAAAAAAAGAAAATGCAAATATCTGTCAGCTAAGTATTAAGAGGTGAAAACATTAGATATACTTAATATTAGTTTTATTGCCCAACTATGTATTTGGCCCTGTACAAGACACAGACGAAGATAGCTGCTGCATGAGAAACTCTCAATGTAAAAGCTAGTCCTAGAGAAACCAGAATGCTCTGGGAGACTGCTATGATTTCAATAGCTTCTGGTTCTCACCCTCCCTGCATTACAACATCAGGCTAGAGAGGCATGTGAAAGATACAGGACAGTGTTTGTGGAGGAAATGTGTGTAGAAGGGATTGAATTGCAGGGGAAGAGCAGTTGGGATCTGGTGCACAGGGACTAGAAGCTCACATCCATATGTAAGTGTTAGCATGGAAGAGGGTGTGAGTGCAGATACAATAAGAGACAAGATCTGAGATATAGATTTGTGCAGGGCCTTGAAATGCACAGATTAGAAATTGGAACATGATGTAGTAAGCAAAGGAGGATTCGAAGCAAGGAAATGTTGTAGATTAATTGGTTGACACTTCATTGTTTTGCCTCTCAAAATGACCACTGTGTTACTATAAGTTTTTAATTTTTAGAATATTCTGTTCAACCTTTTACAGCTATTTAAGACTCAAAGGATTGAATAAGCCAGATTCTGCTCTGTTATGTCTGTGCTATTCCATTGCAATCTGAATTGCAGCGTCTGGCCTCATTTAGCGTGGCTGTTAAAAAAATCGCATGGTCTTAGAATATAATGAAGCCTTTTCCACAAAGCTCTCCAGTGATAACTTGTGTGCAAGATTCCTCCGCTGTATCCAGCTTCAACATGACATCTTTGGATGGGTCTGAATGCTTAGTCTGTCGGTCAAACTTTCTGAAGTAACTAAATCTCATTTTCAAAAGTGACTTAGGAGCCTAAATCTTATTCAAAATCAGTGGGATTTAGGCTCCCAAGCCACTTAGCTACTTCTGAAGATTTACCTGAGAGTCTCTTCTCGTGTGTAAGGTCCGTGTGGGGGAAGGGCTATGTCTAGGTCTGTGTTTTGTACCACTCTGCCAGTGCTCACTAAATAAAGCCCAAGATTTTAAAAGGTGAATAGTGATTTTGAAAGCCTCTGTTTTTGGATGCCAAGTTTGAGACACCTTGAAGGGGCCTGATTTTTAGAGGGCTAATATTCAGCACTTTCTGAAAATCAGGCTCCTTTAAGGTATCTTAGTTGGGTACCAAAGATCACTAGTCACGTCTGAAGATGTTCTCCAATTATCTAATGTCATCAGAAAAAATATTATGGTGCAGGGGGAAGTTAAAATCTGCAGCAAGTGAACAATGACCCTTGCAGTGATTCCGAACTTTCACTAAGGGAAAACGGGTTTGAAAATCATCCCATTAAATAAGTAAATATTTCATGAAATATTAAACATATCAGAAGTTGCTTTCTAAGATGACCAGAGGTAAATCGAACAGTGTTTGATAACAAAAGCTGTCAGTGCTGACAAAGTCTCGTAACTGATGTGGGAAAAAAAAGACCCAGAGCAAAAACCCATCTCAAACAATATTGAATGTCCAAAACATACGTAGTTTCCCTGATACTAGTAGAAGTTGCTTCCTGTAGTAAATGAAATACATGTGAAAGTGATCATCATGCAAATTAGAGTATCAAAACATCTAAGTTTTCTTCTGTGGCTTACCATTTACAGTGTCTCTTCATGATAAATGAAGCTCATCCCTGTGCAGAGGCCCAGCACAGGGTCTAGGTGCCACAAAAATAAATATTTTACGACTGAATATAATTATATCCCTAAAATTAAAGTGAAAAACAAGGTCAACATCACAGTAAAGACAAAACAATACAAGTAACATAGGTCTGGACTTGCTCTACACTTCCTCCACACCATTCTCTTTAAGGATATTCACGACTTCTCCGTGTTCTCCAGAAATATCAAGAAGTTTTCCCAAATGGGATTATATTTTGGTATATCATCCTGTATCTTGAAGACTAAGTACCTGATTTTTCACTGCCTCCAATCTCATGTCATTTTTATGTTGTCACTGTGTAAAGTGAGCACTGTGGCCCAGATTCAGCAAAGCACATAAGCAGTTGAATAAACTCATTCCTAATGAGCAAGGCACTAAAATGTTGATCTCATTGACTTCAATGAGATTTAAACCCTGCTCAAATGTTTTGCTGACTATGGATGGGATTACTCATCTGCTGAAAGACACACATGTGTAGAGCCCTGCAAATCTTATATCCGTGGATATTTGCATCCATGGATGCAGTTGTATTGTTTACCACCTTTGCAGAGTAGATGTGGATCCAATTTTTTGTTTCCGTGTCAGGCTCTTTGCATATGCTTTAGGGTTTTACTGAATTAAGACCCCTCTGAATAATTTTGAAAAACTAATTTGAACCCACTTAATCTCTGTGTTTTACTAAAACCACTAGCTTTGACGACAGGGACATGTTTAGCAATGTTTTGCTGTGTTGGGGAAATTTTAATGCAGGAAATTGTGAATGCCTCTGTGTGTGTGACAATATTTCACTTATTAGAACAAAATAAAAATTTCAAGTGCAGCCTGACTTCCCTCCTATTGTCTTCCTCACTGCTGCAAGATTCAGCCACTGTTACCCCTCAGTATTCTAGGCAGGCAAACTGGGACTGATGGTTTTAAAGGAGTGTTTAGGAGTGTTTTCTAACATGTCCCTGTCAACATGCTGTCATTCTCCCTTATGAAGGATGTCAGAAAATTGCTTCTCCTGGTGTTGCTTGCTTGACCAAGCCTCCATCATCCCTTCCCCAGCCACATTCTAGTGTTAAGGGAGAGAAAGTAAGATTGATGGCATTGGATTCCCTGTGCATGGTGCTGGCATCAAGTTGGGGGATTTTATAGCAGCGTGTTGGCTTTTCTTACTGAATTTTGATTAATGGAGCAGGCTGGAACTGGTGAAGTCTCCCAGCTCTTTAGCTGACAGGAAGGAGCGTAATCTGATGTTCAGATGGATTTGGAGCGTGTCTGTGGTTTTAGCCTCTGTGTCCTGAAGGAAAGACCATCTGCTACAAGATAACCTGATCTCAGAGGACACTTATTTCAGATCTCTTTGAAAAGACAGATGACAGTTATATAAAGTTCTGAGGTTTTTTCAGTGCTTGCTAATTTGGGGAAATAATGAACACCCAATTTTAAATACCCACAGGGTGTTTTGGTTGTCCTGACTTTTTTAACCCTGCTCTGTCCTTTCAGTTTAACAGAGAGAATTTCCTAGGTTCTCTTTACAAATGCAGATGGAAAATTGCTTCTAGGTACAAAACAGAAATTTTACTGCAAACAATCAGCAACCTGTGGTGAATATTGATAACCACTTGCACTCAGTCTGGGTAAATCAGTTTCAGGAAGACTGGATACAGAGTACATCTGCTGGGAAATAAGCACTTTAAAACTGCTGGAGCTTTTAAAATAGTAAAATACTATAAAAATGTCAGTGAAAAAATTGGAATAATTGCTACATATGCATATTTAAATAAATAAAGGAAACATTCAAGATAAATGCTAGAGAGCAGATTTGTACTTTTTGATTTCTCTCTCTTAAACTTGGGTTATTGTGTTAAAAGAAATATACGAGTAAGAAAAGTTACATGTTTCTTTTTCCTCCTCCACAAGAAGTGGTGTTGGGATGTCCTTACAAGCATTGCAAAAGCAGGTTGGATTGAATGGTCCTCAGATGCCTAAGGGCTCCAAGTCACCCAACTTTACATTATGCCTGCAAGATTCCATACCAGAACAGTTCTGGTTAAGGTTATGTTGGAGTCTGACTGCTCATATTTTAAAGAAGTGGAATAGTTCCAGCTGACATAACACCTGCTTCTTTCCCATTTATACATCCAAAATTTGTACCATATGTAACCTGCGTGTTATTACATGGTTTAAAATACAGTAGTCCATCTTTCCCAAGCCTCGTAGATAGCAAATGTAAGGGGACTGTTGGCCCCTTACTGAAACTTAGTGGGGTTTTTGGCTGGCCATCTCCTGGCTGGGTTTGGAGTCTGGAGCCAAGTACTGTGAGCTGCTGCGAAGAGCGAGGGGGGCTCTGGGCAGGGCCCAGTGCAGGGAGACACAACCAGTCAAGAGGCCTTGCAGGCCAGAGTAGGAGCGGGATCGTGACTCTGACCGGGGGGGGGGCGCTGATGCTGGGGGGAAGGGTCCTGTCACCTAAAGCCTGAGGGCGTGTGGCCACCACCAGGGCAAGTGTCTGACCCACAGCATCCCTGCAACGCAGCCAGGGCCTGGGAAGGAGGCCTGGAATATGTGAGGAACAGGCTGTGAGCTTCCCTTGTCTTTCACAGATGTGGTTTGTGGTGTCCCCCTGGCCACGGGGTGGCGTTAAATGTCTTCCTTTAACCTTTCCCATTTTTTTTAAATTGGTTGCTTTTTAATAAATGGTATTTGCTTTGAACTATATGCAGTGATCAATGGGGACGCGCACAGTGTGGAGAGAAAACCCTGGAGTGGGGACACCCTAGCTCCTGTCCTAAGTGACCACAACAAGATTGTGGGTCGAGCCTCCCAGGAATCCTGGGCTCAGCCTTGTTGGGGCTACGAGGACTCTGCCACGTGGGAGAGTGGAAGGGGAGTCCTCATGGTCAGGCAAGCCTCTGGGTAAAGGGAGTGGGAGCAAGGATGCAGATCCTTTCCCTAATCAATTCCACTGGGTTACTGTATGAGCCAGGAAAGATCCGCACAATAGCAGGACCATTTCCCTGCTTACACAGAGTAGTTAATCTGTAGGGTTGTGGTTAAGAGCAGAACTTGATTGAGCTCAGATACTGTAGTTAATTTAAGAGACCTGTATCTTTTCATTAAGAATAAAGTTAGATCCTCAGTCTGCTTTTCTGGGAGGTGTGATCATGGCTGCAGTTGCTGCTGCTGCTGCAAGGCAATACATTATCCCTGATGAAAATCTGTGGAGGAGCTCTGAAAGTTTAGGTGTAATTACGGAAAGATATACAGTGCAGTACAGTTGTTTAATGGATGTATGATTAGTTGCTAGGCTTAAGTACACATTTGTTAACAACATGAGGCCTAACAACAGCAATGATGGCTTTTCATCCAGCATGTCTGTCAGTATCACAAGCCATAAAACAATTGTTATCCTTCTCTCTCTATTCCCTGTCCCTAGTTTCTTAACTATTTGCATTATATTCTTGTCTGCAATTTTAATTTTTGATCGTGGGCTACAAAAATGTTACTTTTAAAAACTAGTCTTAGAACAATTAGCATCAGAACTACAGATTCCCAAAGAAATACAGAAGTATTTGCTCTAATTATCACAAGAGCAAGTATAGAATGGAGCCTACTGTGTCTTTGAATGCAGATCTGTTGGGGCCCAATGTTGTCATTGTTTCATATTCTTCAAGGTGGGGAATGAGCTGTCAGTTTGCAGAAAGAAGAATGGCTTGGCACAGAGCAGAGGTCTTTTGCTGTAGAAACGAGGTTTAGAAGTGCAGGTACATAGGAAAGGCATGATGGCAAATGGAAGTCTTGCAGACAAAGACATTTTTAATTCTGAGATGCTAATGGAATAAAGGCCCAGAAAATCCCCCTTTGATCTGTTCCACTGTGCTCAGTGTCTCTCTGTATTTTACTATTCCAGTTCCAGTCAGTAACCCTGCCAGAAGCTGACACCCCAATATACATTTATTCTCCTAGTTCAACAAGTATGGGACCTATAGAATGGATTTCTAGGTGAATAAACTGTTACAAATTACCTCCTGGGATGTGTGGCCTGAATTCTGTTATCTGGCCCATCTTGTTTCAGGGGCAGGCATGGTTCTGTACGAATGTGGGATAACATGGGAACCTCCCCATGCACAACCTGGCCAAGGAAGGGAGCTTTGTTTTACATGTTTATTCATTGGTTTCAGGAGTCTTTTCAGAGAGAATTTCACAGCCTGTGTTGACAGGTTTGTGCAAAGTAGATTTCCTAATTTAACTGTTCAATGGATTTAACTTGTTTGCTAATCAGATTCCTTTATTTGGGGCATTTTTGTTGTTGCCATGAATCTGTTTCTTGGAAAAAAAAATTTATCTAGGGATTTCAATGTAAATCCCATATTGTTAGGGGTTTAGTGTATGGAGAGTGTGCCCTTTTGCTAACAGGTTAATTCTTCTGTCTCTCTTCTCCTATCTGGGAGGAGCAAGGAAAGCCTGAGAAAGTGGTAGTCAGGCAGATGGGAGAGAGAGAGCTCTGAAGAAATTGCCTGTTGAATGTGAGAGGAAGGCCACCACCTGATGCACATTTGCTGATAGCTTGTTACCTGGGAAAGAAGCCATGGGAGGAAAATTCATGCAGAGCCATGAGTGAGAAGCTGAGGCTATCCCGTCTCAGCTCAGAATGGGAGGCAGGAGACCCCACATTTTTCCCATTCTGCACTAAATATGTTCATGATGTTTGCAAATAGCAGGGATATTTGAAAGTTGAGGACTCATGGCAAAATAATTACCCAGGTGTATTTTTTTAACATTTTAGAGGCACAGGTTTTATGTGATTTGATTTAACTTATTAGGGGAATTAGGAATTCATTTACTTTTTAAAATACCCACAAATGTAATTCAGTGGGAAGAAGGATTTCAAAGCTTGTCCAACCCTATCTTGATTTTGAGTCTCTTCTTTCTTTTCCATTTTCATCCCCAAGCTGTTCTTGTAAAAGAAGAGCACTTCAGTATTATCAGATTATTTTTTAAATAAGACACAGTAACATTAAGGAGCTCATCATAAAAAAAATCCATTAACACGTTTTGATATTTTTCCAGTTTTGAGAACTTTGGTTACATAATCTGTGAAATGCATTTAAAGGGGTTGGGCAAGTCTTACTGCAGAACTCACCCACTCTGTTAGAAGAGGGCCTTTCAAGTCAACAGACAGTTTATTTAAAAGTAATAAGGTGGAGGGGGATCTACAAGGGTCTGACTCTTGGGGAGAGCTGGTTGTATCTGAGTCTGTCTAGAAGCATATACAAGTTTCACATCCGAAAGTGACTCTGCAGTGTTCTTCCTCTTCCTGTGGACAGAGGATTCTGAGTGCAAAGTCAGTGGCATCATTTTTGCAAATTGTCACAAGTTTAACCAATCTTTGAGCTAGATGAAGTTGCTTGTACAGAAGACACTAGAAAAAAACAATAGCTCCACAGGCCCCTGCATTACTTCAAAGAATTTACCTTAGGAGAGGAATGGTGAGACCTTGATTTTGCATATTCAGACTTGTAAACTTCTGCTCCATCAGCATTCTCTGTTTCTGGCATGATATGGAGAAACTGCTGGCTTGTTCAGAGAATGAAAAGACAGTGCCAGTTTAACCTCAAAGACTTCCCAGCTGTTAGCACACAAATCCATTGAATTTTCTCCTTTGGCTTCTCTTCCTCAGTAGGTATTTGGAAGATTAACCCCCAAGTCCTTTCACCACCCTCTAAATGCAGAGAGCTACAGAAAATTAGTCTGTACTAATGACAACCCTTTTGCCAGCAGAGGGCTCTAACAAACTTAATTTCCCAGTGTAGCAGTCACAAGGTGGCAGTCCCTTAGCTAGCTGGGTCATCAGCACAGAGAGGAATCTCTTGACGTGATAGAAGTTTCAGGACAAAATCCTACATTTCTTGCACTCCCAAAATTCCCAGCTAAATTAATGAGAAATTTGGGTAGGGAAGAGAAATAATCTTAGTCCCTTTTTTTTGTAGTTATATTGGTATCTCTTTAGGCTCAGATATCTGATGGTTAAGGAATTAATGCCTCATGATCTTTGTAAACATCCATTAGTTTATTCTCATTACACTTTTTTTTGTCTTCTCCTTTCTCTGCACTCTTCTAGCTTGTTTGCCTGACCTCCACCCTTCATAAAACCCCTTCTGAGAGAGCACATCTCTGTTGGGAGCCTTTGACTAAGCTTTCAGCCACATATGGAGTTGGAGCTGTCATTTCCAGCTTGGGTGGATGTAGGTGCTAAAATAGTGTAGTGTAGTGCTTCAGACAGCAGGTTGGGCTGGCCACTCTGAGCATAATCCCACCGGGGACCCTGGGTACTCACTCAGGAACCTACCCCGTCCCCACACCTGTGCTGTAGCAGCTACACTTTGTTTTAATGCATTAGCTTAGTCAAAGCTAGCACATGTGCATCTACCCAAGGTGGAAGTTGCACTTTCAGCTCAAAGTGCAGGTCTGGCCTAAGATCTCCAAGTGGGGCTAGGGCTCCAGACAGCCTTCACCCTTCGCTACCTCTCCTGAGAGAGGCTGTTCTCTTCGGGGGGCTCTGTGAGCAATTACCCAAGCAGCAGCCTAAGACTCGCATTAAAAAAACAGATTTATTGAAAATAGAGAAAAAATGGTTGTAAAATAAAAAGAACTTTGGATAACGTATCTCAATTTAATCTTCTCCTAAAATAGATGAAGCCCTCTCAGCTTATTTACAGGATAATAAAAGGAAAATGTTACATTTCTGACTAATTTTTTCAAAGATCTCTTCCTCTCTTCTCCCAGAACACACTCTCAGAACCTGCTTCTCAAGACCCAGATCCAGAACCCATGCTTTGGTATGCCTGGCTTATGAGCCTGAACACTCTGTACTTACTTGTTCAGGTTTATCATCATACTAGACCGCCCCTTTCACCATAGTTCTTTGTGGGTAGGTCCACAATAGGTGTCGGTAAATAATTTGGATCCTCAGGATTACTGTCTGTCATATGGAGGGAAGGTCTTTAGAAATGCTAACTAACTTCCCCACCAAGCAGACAGTTTCTGGCCTGCCAGGGATCCATTAAGCATATTTGTCTGCTTTTAGAAATGCTGCTTCTGGACTTTCATAACTCATTCTTTATGTAATTCTACTCCATATTAATTATCTTCTTCTTCTTATGTGTCATCTCCTTCACTGAAGGTTTGCAACCATGGTAGCCCGTTCTGTACTATGTTTTACTAATCTTTGCGGATGAATAGTTTCTTTTGATCCACCCAAAATACCACATCATCCATCCAAGATCTTCTTTTCCTGTTTTGTGTTCTTCTGTCATTTGCTTTCTCTTCCAGTGCCTCTAAACATGCATTTCCTGCTGAACATGTCAGGCCATGCCGGGCACCACTTCATGCTGAGGGCCAGTCAGATTGCATGGCAGTTGAGGAATACTAGGTCAGGTAACCATAAAATAACTTTGGGGCTAATACTGCATAAGGGCCCCAAGAATCAAATGGAGCCAGTTTTCTCAGGTTGAAACTCTAGCTTTTAGCTAAACGGCTTAACCCGCCAGGCAGCAGGGATTTTAACAATCACTTATTCACAAACACAGATCCTCAGTCACAACTATCATCTCAATTTTACAGATGGGAGGAGAGAAGTATGTGCAGGGGCAGAGATTAGCATAAGGTAACACAGAGAGTCAATGATGGAATGAGGCCTAAAGCTAGACCAAACTATTTCCTCTGTTTTTGACAAGCTTTTCCCTTGTATCCCTCCCTGTTTTTATGGGGACTGAGATGGAACTTCTTCCTCTGCTTTTACATTCTCATGGGTGAGATGGGATCAGCTGCAGAACAGTGAGGGTAGAGGACAAGGATGGTGGCTGAGTGAGGGCAACACAAAGACTCTGGACTTTCCTAAGTCATAGAAGCACTGATCTTTTAGATTTGGGATAGGGTAGTCTGTTGCATTGCTTTCCTAGGGTGGTGCATAGCCTGTTGCCCAAAATGCTTTTGTGGTTTGTGTGCTGTTCTCATCCCTCATATGCATACGTCTTGTTGTGCCAATTTTTTGCTAGTTCTGTGGGAGAATTAATTTTTGTCTGTGATGGAAGAAATTTTGATATTTAACTTGTGAAGAGATTAGACATACAACCCTTTGGACGTGGCGTGCCACGTCTTCCCCATCACCCCTCTCCCACATGCCATGTGCCCAGCGCTGGGAGAGGGGCAGGGCCAGGAGAGGGTAGTGGCCACTGTGTGGCGCTGCTTGGGTCTGGGAGTGGCACGGCTCTGGCCAGGGCACTGCTGGCTCACGTGGGAGAGGGGCAGTGCTGTGGCGAGTGCCACCCAAAATCATCATGCGTGCCACAGGTTGTCGACCCCTCCTGTAGACCATTTTAAACAGGAGTTGTCCCTGTTGAGCTGACATAGCTCTTGTGGAGTAGGAATCAGTCCCCTTTTCCCTGGATGTATCAGGCTGTAATGGGGAGCAGAATGCTTTTCTTGTCTTTACTGAGCAAAGAAGCATTTTTCCGACTCTGAACGCAGAAAGAGGCAACTGAGAGGATTCCACTTAGCATTTCTCTTTAAAAACACATTACTTTCTGTTTTTCCATTGAATTCTTATCCATGAGGTGACTAACTTCACATTTTCATATTTGTATCTGTTTTCAGAACAGAAGTCAATAAGCTGTTGAAGTGGCTTTTCCCTTCAGATGGTTCAGAAATGCTGCTCCTTTCCTTCTAGAGATTTTGTAAATTTAAAAGAAAATAATGAAAAAAATGTTCTTTTCTAACCAGCCCATGAATTCTGCATGCTCAGGACAGAATTAACCTTGGCAAGCCTTCTAGAGGAGAGAGTAATTCTAACCTTAAAAATCTGCTGATTAAAGCTGGTTTCAGGAATTCGATTTCACTTAATGTCTTGGCTGGGAGCCCAGCCCAGCATTAACATAGCCACAGACACACAGGCTTTGGCAGTTTTTACCTCTCCAATAAAAAAAAAAAAAAAAAAAAGCTAATGAAACCCCTTTTGCATGTTTTAAGCAAGAATTCATTTTAAGGACTCCTTTAACTAAGTGCGTTAAGTGAGTCATGGCTACCTGGCTCCTAAGGACAGAAGGGGACATAATTCTGGCCTCCACATTGCTAATTATATGTAGAAATGGTGGCAAATTTACATCACTGATCTCATTCTAGTCAGACACATGGCAAGCAGGGATGAGGAATAGGATATTATGGGAGCTTGGCAAAGAGAAAGCAGCCGATTCCCTGAGAGGGACTAGAGAGATGCCAGAAAAGGTGAATTTGCACAGGTGTGACTGTATGGCTGCTGTTGCACAGCTGATTGGTATGAAGAGATGCACTGGCCTGCTGCATGGGCCTCGTGTTTAATTAGCTCAGATTCCACAGTTCAGCAGACTTGGCTTTTATAGGTAAATAAGCACAGGCATCCCAGAAGAGGGAGCCATTAAAGAAAATAATTTTTAAAATAGCTATTCCTTGCATCCCTCTCATACCCCACTGCAGATCATCCAATCCTAGCTCACTTGTCTGTGCTGCCCAGTTTTCTCTGGTTCATGTCCCAGGATCAGTATTTGTGTTCCAGCATGTACAGTCTGAAATTCATCTGGGATGTAGTTAGAGCCTTGGCAGGACAACATTTGGAGACAATGAAGATTAAAGCAGAGCGAGGACATGGAACACGCCCACTCTTTTAGAAAGTCAGAAAAAAGGACAAATGTTAAGTAAACCTTCTTCCTATCCATGTTTCCAATGGCACTTGCCACGCAAGTTTTACTAGTCACCTATGTTTAACAATACTGATTTTTAATGTAAAATGCTTGAGATATGAGCATTAATAGGTTCTTAGGCTGGCTTCAGTATTGATATCTCCCTTTGCTTGCTGTCTGGAATGGAAACAGAGTGTAGCTGGCTTAACTTTATGGGCACCAGATCCTCAAAAAAGCCTTGAAGTATTCTATGTGATAGGACAAACTAACTGAGGCTGGGAATCCAGGAACAAAACAACGTCCTGCCACTTTGGGGCCAAGCACAAGTATCACTGGGCTTCCTTCAGCCATGGGCCTACACAGATAAAAAATGCAGCCATGTCCAGCAGCAGCAAAGAGCAAAGGCTTCTGAGCTCCTTCCAGCTCCACTCCTTTCCCTGGAATTCCTTCCTGCCACTGTTTTCCAGTATTCCGTGGCATTAATTCCCCTCTTCTGGGCCTGCCCTTCTACTATGCATAGGTTGCCTCTCCTCTTCACAGGGCTTTCTTTGGCCACTTTGGGACGGGCATATAAACCCCATTGCACTCTGTTTTTAGCAAAATGCTCCATTCCCAAAACCTCTGTTAACAGAACTCTTCCATAAGGTTGCAGCAAGTGGAAGTCAGAGCATGCAGTCTGTGACTGTATCTTTCACTGTCTGGTTGGCTTCTGGAACAGTGACTGCACTAGGAGAGACTGGCATTTGCAGTTCTATTGCTGTTACCCATTGTATTACATAAGGATTGGGTTGGGTTCATTGTTGCCATTAGGGGGAAGATTGTCAAGGATCAAAATTAAATCTCTCTATCATTCATGTGTATGATCCATCCTCCTCCAATCACTCTGTTTTCTGGCTCTACTAAAAAAGCTTCAACCCAGATGGGTAGGAATCAGTATGGATGAGATAGAGGGGTTCAGTCTTCATCACCTATTCATCATGCATGCAGTCCTTGGAGTCTATGCTGAGACTGGCACAGGGGAGGGGGAAGTTAGTGATGGGTTGGTCTTTTTGTGCTGTGGCTGCATGTGCTCTAAGAACTGGTCTGTGGCCAATAGTACACATACATAGGCCACTCAGCACTGGAAGCAGCTTTGAGTTTCTACATCCGGGGCCAGATTTGAATAAGTGACCTGTAGGTGAAGGGCCAAGTCTTCCATGAAATTGTAATTTTATTCTGAGGCGTTCACAAGGAATTTATGAAACTCAGGAGTGAAAATGAGGTGAAACAGGGTTAGATTCACTAATGAAACCATCATGTTTGCTTCCCAAAGGTGCTGACTGCAGCCTCTAGTGTGCCTGGAATCAGCTCAAGGTGGGATTTCCCAGTCCTTTGCATATCATTCATCTCTGTACAAAGAGCAATTTTACCAAGCAGTTGTGACAGTAGTGCTGCACTCTTTGGGTGCCTTTGCAGTGCCCTGGTAATCACGGCCTGATCTCACTGTATGGCAGCGCGCCCAGAAGAACAAACTGCATGACAAATGGGCAGGGAATTTCAGAAATACTACAGATGCATAATCCTGTTACAAATGCAACAATATCAAAAGCCTCTAATCACGTTAGGATTCAAACAGCATAAGCATGTTGGCTTTAGTCCCTGTCCCAGTTGGGTGACACTGATGTACTTTCCATTTGCCACAAGGTGCTTGGTACTTGCAACAACAATCACATTTAATGGGGTGCAAGCCTGTCTTTTGTGTTGTGACATGCACAGTTCTCTGCTCTGGCATCTGTCACTGATGATTATTTATTTTAAACTTTCCTGTTCTGGGTGTAGAATCTTCTGGGCTCCCTGTGTGGAGGCTCCATGTCCTTCCGGCACAGGAGGGGTGGGTGCAGCTCTTCCCGGAGTCTGTCCAGGAGGCCATTTGTAGCTGACAGGAATTATTGCATTTCCTGCCATGGACTGAGCCTGCCACCTCTATTTACTGCCCTGGTTGTCAGAAGTGAGGCCTCGATTTTGTTTTATAGGTATCCCAAGAGAGAAAGACACCGACAGTTGCAGTACATTGGGTCATGGAACTGGAAACTTACAGGAAAACACCTAATGTGGGGATGGAAGACATTCTGCCTGTTTGCCAGTTGGGAAGCTAAATACAAGCACACCCTCACCCCATCTATCAGAGACAGACTCCATTCAGGATAACAGCTTTTTTAGGTCTCTCTGGGGTTGCCTGTCCCAGTTTCTCACTGCACTAGCACCTTCTCTCTTTAGTCAAGTGGACTCCTGTTCTTATTACTAGAACTGCTGTTATCTGTATTCTGATCACACCTACAATTTGCTAGGCGCTGTCTATACATGCATAGGAAGGCACATAACTAAATCAGAATAAAAACTGCATTGGCAGAAACCCAGTAGAAACACAGACGACACAGGACACAATCTTGCTTTTTTATGGGTGTCATATCTCTGCTTATCCCATTACCAGGCCACAAGAGAAGAAATGCAAACACAAAAAGGAAAGCATTCCCAGTTCTATTGGCATGTATCTGAAATTGGAGTAATCACTTGCCGCTGCATCTTTTGGATGCCTGTGGACTGAATATCTCTAAACTTGGCTCCAGTAGCAAAACAGACCCCTCTGGTGCCCGCCTGAAAATTTGTCCTTGGCAGCAGCGTTCTATCACACAGCCAGTCAGGTCTGTGACTAACAGTGGGATTTTATTATAGCTAGTCTTCTTTTTTGTTTTTGTTTTGTTTTAGTTTCTTTTAACTACTGTTGCTCATCTCTTGCGAACTGCAAACCTAACTATGAGCTCTGAAATTATTGATTATCATTTACCTGGGCCGTATCCTGCAAGGCACCTGTATCTATGCTTCAAGCTAAACTAGATGTTAATAAAGTCTTAGTCACTGATGTAGACTTTCAAAAGAGTTCAGAGTCAGAACCCAGCATCCTGAGCTTTTTTGAAAATCTGGCCTAATTGTCAGTGATAATTTATGCTCTTAAATATCTAGCTCTGAACACTCTTTTGAAAATTTGGCTTCATGTCAATTATAACCCAGATTAATAGTGGCTGGAATTGCAGTCCGATAATATGCAGAAAATAAGTAAATTATTCATTTTATTTGCATGAATGTTTGGTGTCCAACTGAAATGAATTGTCCAGTCTAATTCTCTGTGGACAGTTGTCATTGTTTCCTTCCTGGAAGTCTTGGCAGAGAGGCCAAAGATGGACTGAACAGGGAGAATGAACAGACTTAATGATGATAATAACTCTATAGTGATGGTAACTAAAGACATGGGAAAGACACAGAGCAAAACGTACAAAAAATGACATAATAAATATGCCAACATCTTCACCAACCTCCTTGCTGGACAAGTTGTGTTTCTTGGTGGGGTTTTTTAAATATCCTTTGAGGTAAGGGTGTTTGAGAAACTGCCCCCAAGAATAGTTGGCAAATGTTCTTGGGGATTGGAGACGTGGAAATGACTGTGTGAATAATTAGCTGCTCTTCAGGGAGTGCAGTATTTCTGTGCAATCACACCAGAATCAAGCTACTTTGTTAGTGTTGGGAAAACAGAAAGCAACAAAGAAAAGGCTGATTAAAATATTAACTATGGTAACTGAGGGACTTCTTGGCCTTCTTATATAAGGAAATATGCTTTCTGTGCATTGGTTTTCAGTTTTAAAAAGTCCCAGTTGGTCAGAGTTCTCACTTTCACCTTGTAAGTAGTTTAGAGATTGGTGCCAAGGAATAATTTCCCTTTCACAAGATACAAACTTCCTAGATATTTGGCCCTGGGAGGAAGGAACTTTTCATTTAGGAGTTGAAGGAGCTGTTCCCCTCTGAGCTAGCAGTAAATACATGGTTCTTAGATACACCCTTCTCCCACTATTTATTATTAAATGATTTTAATTATGTTAGAGCCTAAAGCCCAACCAAGAACAGGACTACATTGTACTAGGTGCTGCAGAGACACAGAGTGGAAGTCTGTCATTGCCTGACGAGTGTCCAGCCTAAATAGACAGACACCGTGTGGGAAGGGCTAGAAAACACCAGCAGTGACCTGCATGATGGCAGCAAATGGCAAGTTCGTGCCAGGATTTATTGTTTTGTTTCTTTGTGGGAGTTTACTTAGGAGGGGCTCAGCTACATGGAAGGAAAAAGACAGGGAGGGGCAGGGGTTGAGGGGCACAGGGCTGGGAGAAGAGGGTTAAGGGGGCAGGTGTGGAATGATGCTGAGATGAAAAGACCAGGAGAAGCAGGGCTGGAGCAAACAGCCAATCAGCACAGGGCAGAGAAATTCCAGTTAAACTGTAGGATGGTCTCTGAATATCTTGAGGTCCTGGCTTTGGCTGCGTCTGGTCCTGCCAGTTGGAGTCTCTGGCTAACTTCTCTCTGCAGTTCCCCCCCAGTGCTACAAGGTGGGGTACCGCCAGAGGTGGATGGTGAGGTCTTCCCTACACAGTTCTGGGTCCAGGGAGGTGCAGGGGGGAGGGGTGGCCCTGGCTGGGCTGCATTTTACCACCTTCCACTCCTCCCCTCACCCCTCAGACCCTGCTTTGGCTACTTCTAGTCATACTCAGTTTCCTCCTCAGTGTAACACACGTGGGACGTCCATTCTGAGCACTTTTACCATAGAAGGAATTAGAATACGTTGACCTGCTGGACGCTGATATTGACAGTGACAACTCCTACAGTTCATTTCTGTGTGGGATTTTTACATTTCAGGAAATATGAACAGGGAAACTTGTATTGTCATTAAATATCCTTTGTAACTTTCAGATAATACTAACTAAAAGAGGAGTTATCTTATTTTCAACTATTAGTAGCTTTTCCCAATAAAGGAAAAGCCTTTTGTCTGAAATCCCACCTGCTTGGTCTCAGCCTATCAGAGTATTTTAATATTTTTACTATTAAAAATGTACTTTGATAATAATTAATAACATGCCTTTTTAATTCCTTTTTAAAATGTATAACTTGCCATTACAGGAGAATGGACTCTGAAGGTTTTAGTTGGTTTATAAAAACTAAAGTAATAAACATTTGCAAATGCAGCACACCCTGGTTGAAATTCTCCCGCGTGCAAAGAGCAGCACAAGTCCCGTGTGCCTAGATTCCACTTAAGTCTTCAGAAGTGACTGGCTCTCAGCACAGAAGCAAATGTAACCAGTGGGATATTTCTGTATGCTTCCTTTTGGAGGCACCGCACATTACCCATGTTCTCTGGCTGATGCTAGTTAGCCTTTTAGCTATTGCTATGCGATTTTTTTTCTTTTCATGACCTATCGTTTACCATCCTGGAAATCAGTAACAAACCAGCACACGTGAGCCTTGTTTTTAAAACTCTGCTATTAGTTCTAAAACTATTTCAGTATTATTTAAATTGTTTTAAGATTATATCCAGTCTAGAATTTGCTGTTGTCCAGAAAACCAAAACTTGTAAGCCTGACATACATATAAGGACAAGATCCCTTTTCCTCCTTAGTGTCCAGGGAACGCTTGTCTTTCAGACAGAAACCTTCTTTATGTGGGGAAGATTTCTCTGATTATTCACATTAATAGCTTTATGTGAAGGTCACATAGGTTAGTCATCTGCTCACTGTTTTCTTCACCCTTTTGTCATATTATTTATTGGGCACCCTCAAAAGCTCTCAGGTTGGTGCTATATCATTCAGGAAACAGTTACTAAAAGATTTTGTAGTGCCACCTTCTGTCCCGATGTATGCAAAGAGAACCAGCATTCATGAAAAATGATTGAAAAATCCAATTTTTCAGCTTTGTTTCAGTAAATAGGGAGATACTTTCATTTCCCTATCTTTAATTCACTGTGATAAACTGATCATAATCAATTTATGTAGTGTTAATGTGGCTGTCATAAAAATAACTAAAAGTTATTACTTCCATTGGATTGAAACTAACTTGTGACGTCTACTCACATGGGGTCTAGAGGCTAAAAAGTGGGCAAAGCACACATGGCCCCATTCAGATTTACAAATTGAAATTCCCTTCAGGGGGCAGATCTAAAAAGCAGCCCTCCTAAAACTCCAAAGCAAGTAGTAAGGGACAAAGAGTGGGATGTTGACCACAAGTTAAAAAGTGGAAATCCATGCAGTATTAACAGTGAATGTCCCTCTGCCCTCGTAATTGCGCAGTAGAGTTTGTATAGTTTCCTTGTAATTTTTCTGTATGCTAGAACCAGGGAATAATAGTGCAATATACTATGTGCTGCTTCATGTATCTTTCATGTAGTGAATACTCCTACTCCTTCGAAGCCACTCTCCGGTCAACATACAGTAAAGAGCTTGAGAACTGGCCCCTTTTTCCTTAAGCACCAAATGCTTCTCTCTCTTTTTGCAAGAGAGGATCCCAGGAAGGCACATCGGGCTCAGGAGTCATCTTCTAGGATTCCACCCATCACTAGGAGATCTGAACACCGAGGCTCTCTACTCTGGGGAGCCTAGCTTCATGAATCCCTTCATGAAAGCTCCTTTGCAAGGATATGTGGGGATCAAGTAGGGAGACGGCAGAGCTGGGCTGACAACTGTCTACAGGATTTTCCCAATACCCTTCTCCCCCAAAAACAATTTGGTAGACTAAACTGCTTGCAGGCATTGCCTATAGCAGAGCAGCAGTTTCAGCTGGTTGGGAGCTCTTGCATGCAAACCTGGATCCTGCTGGAAGGATTCCAAGGAAGCCACACAAACACGTATCCTGTCTGGGAATAGACCCTGCCAGTTAAAAATGCCTTGCATTGTTTATTTTCTCAGCTTGTTCTGGACTAAAATTCATGACATGTCCGACTCCCACTGGAAATCCAAATTTACTATGTTATCAATTTTTTAGCTATTATTTCATTTTATGATTGTTAATTTATTAACCTTGGAAATCCCCAAAAAACAATAAAGCTTAAGATCCTGGATTTTTTATTTATATCTTAAACATGATTTTTATACCTTTTTATCTGAAAATTCAATTAATGTTTATTGCAGTCTTCGCTCATGTCTTTATTCTAGCAATTAGATTTATGAAGATTTGTTTCTTCTGCTGCAGCACATACTCCTGCTGCTGTATTATTTCTGAAACACAAAGATATGATGTCAGTGGGAAAGAGAGCTTCCCTGCTGCCTGTGCCACCCCATATCTCTGTGAGGCAGGAAGGCCTGTAAACCAAAGGATCTAATTCACTGTCATACCACCCAAGTTAGAATAGCCAGGTCGACAACTGCATCTCGAGATTAGGTCTCATGTCACACCCTATGTGAGAGAATCAATTGCATGCTTTGTGTATTTTGTAAGGCACCTTCACATTTATTTTTTTATAAAACATTTGAATTCTTTAACACTTTGCTCAGATTTTGATAAACAAGTTTAATCGATGTGAGATACTTGTGCGTCTTTAATTATGCAGATCAAAAGGCACACCTAAAACCTCACATAGAGAGGTCTGAGGATGGGGCACTCTTCATATGCCAAGTTAAACAAAACACATGCTATAGGAGTCTCAATATTCACAGCATCGCTTTGTTCTGTACTGATTTCTCTGTGTTCTAATCACAAAGAGTGACTGTGTGATTGATAGTACAGTAAATCAGTGCAGTGAAGCCACTGGAGCTACACTGATTTACACCAGGTGAGGAGATGGCCCTCTGTGACCCATTACACAATATTTTGGGATTCTCTGATGAAGAATCAGGTGTTGTAATTTCTAGCCATAAAGTAAAGTGATTTCTCCCCATATATAAGCACTACTTTGCAGATATCTGGCATCTTTCATCTGAGGATGTCAAAATGCTTTGCAAATGTTAATGAATGTAACACCTAGGTGAGGTAGGTGTGTCACCTGCTGAATAACCCATAGTGCTTCTTGCAGCACTTAGATATTCCTTGAAGAGCTCCATTTCAAGTAGTGCCCCAACCCTGCTTGTGAGATATAGTGGGATCACAGTGCACAGACAACATGGCTGCACGGAGAGAGAGACACACAGCATGAGTATTACCTTAAATTCCTCAAGTGGGTTTTTCAGAGCTGCGCACTTTTCTTATAACAAATTTCATATTATTTTAGATTATATCAATGAATCACTTGAGGAATTTGCAAAATAATTGTCTGATTAAGCTGCAGATTCAGCTGGAGAACTGTAAGCCTGAACACTGCCAAACCATGCTCTTTTAAGCTGGTACCTCATACTATCTAAGCACTGTAGAACTCACTTACAAGGAAATATTGTGGTTCAGGAAACTTTTAATATAAGTCATATGCAATTTCATTTTAAGTTATAGGGATGTATTTTCTTCAGCCAGTTTCTGTGCTGCTTTAGGAACAATTTAAGATTATCTATTAAATATAAACTAGATTCTGGTGCATTGATCAATGAATGGGCCAATATTCAGCATCATTATGATCATTGAGCACCTAAGGCTAAAACAAACTGGAATCCATTTAGTAAAAATTAATTTTAAAACAATTAATTACTTAATGAATTCCATCGCCTCATCTTTTGGTGGAGGAATGGGATTTTAATGGGAATGGGTTTGTCTAATCTCAGGTTAATATTAACCAAGTTCTTTTACTAAGCAGGTAGTTCCACGTGTGATAATTTAAATTCTCTGTCTGTAATAAAGGCTGTGACAGAGCAAAGATTGGCTTTCTGTCTGTGGAATTGATCTAAGACCTTTGCTACTAAACTAATGCCACTGAAACATAACTGCCACCTGTGATACCTTAGCTTTAATGTAGAGGTTTTTCTTTTGTGAAGTCTATTTCTGTTTACATCCTTCATTTGGCTTCAGCTACGTGAAAATAGAAGCTAAAACCATAGATATATCCAACCTTTGCATTTATGTAAAATACAACAGATGGAGAAATAAGCTACAAATCCACTGTGGAGGTCTCACTTCCGACCTTGTAATGAGGGTCAAGGCATTTCAACCCCTACTTGGGGATCAGAGTACAGCGTCATAATCTCTCTGGCCAGAACTAGAGCTACAGTTCCTTAATCTATAGCAATTTGTAAAAGAAGAAACGTGGTGCTCTAGGTGTTAGCTTTCCCAAATATTCCACCAACATCCACCTAATAAAAGCTAAGAAACTTCCCACATAGGGTATCCAGAGACTGTACCATGTTTAAGGAGCAATTCTTCTGAGTTACCTGATGCTGACAGGGCAGTTGAGATATTGTGATGATGTTCTGTCTAGTGGGAGGCAAAGCAGTCTTATTCACCACTCACTTGGTATCTACTATGCACTGATTCCACACACATTTATCCCTTGAAAAAGACCAGCCACTAATATATTTCAAGAATGAAGCATTTGAATCTTTAAGATAAAGCATTATTATAAAGAGCAGCTCTATCCCAAATGAGAAGTGCATGACAGGCTGCCCTTCTTACATATGAACGAATTGTTTTGTGCCAGTGTGCTACTGCATTACGTGCCCCTTGTTATGGGAGAGGGTTGGAGTTTGGGGCCAGCGAGTATCCAGGCCTGGTGTCAGCCCATCAGCAGGCAAGCAGAGGCTGGGCCAAGTTAGTATTTTTGGTCATGTCAGGTCTGGACCTGGTTAGTATCAGTAGCATGCAGAGTCTGGGCTCAGTTAACAGGCACTCAGGGCCCAGTTAGTGTGTGGCCTTGGGCGTAGTTAGCATCAGCAGCATTTGGGCCCTATGCCTGCTTGTGTTGATGAGTTCTTGGCAACCATTTATCATTGGGCAGGCACACAAGGCCTAAGACAGGTTAGTGTCAGTGGGCATGTGGTGCTTGGGCCTGGTTGGAGTTAGTATGTCCTGGAACAGAGTAGTGTCAACAGGTGTGGGCGGCTGTCACTTAGTCAATAGTGGTGAGCAGGTGCTAGTTCGCAATAGCAGGGCCCGTTCCTGGTTAGCCTCAGCCGACACACAAGGCCTGGGCCTAACTAGGGATGCATAGACCTCAGTGTTGGCGGGCACTCAGGGTATGTGAACACTACAGATAAAAACCTGTGGCTGGCCTTTGTCAGCTGACTCAGGCTTATGGGGCTCTGGCTATGGGGCTGTTTAATTGCAGTGAAAACATTTGGACTCAGGCAGGAGCCTGGGCTTTGGGATCTACCTGAGCCCAAACATCTACACCGCAACTAAAGAGCCCCATAGCCCGAGCCCCCGAACCAACTGACACAGGCCAGCAACAGGTGTTTAATTGCAGTGTGGACATACCCTTAGAGCCCACTTAGCACTGAGGGGCATGCATATCCAGCCCTCACACTTACTTGTGTCAGTGGGCATGTGTGGCCTAGATTTGGTATACATGAAGTTATTACAGCATTAAAGAGATCTGAATAAATTGTTTGCATTGCCACTACAGAATTATTCCAATTGCTAGTCTTGCTATCCTATAAAGGCTTCTCTAGAAATAGTTTGTTAAATGATTGCATAGAAACTTTTTGGAACTCCTCAGTTTTTTCCCAGCTAATATGCTACATCCTGAAATGAGGAGTTGAGCAGTTCTGAGTCAGCATAAAAGGTTTTTAAGGTATAGTTAATACAACATGAAGCTGCAATGCCGCCCAAAATCTCTGTTGGAAATTACCCTAAATAAACAGTATCTGCTTCTCTCCCATTCCCAATGGTGGGATTAAAATACTAAAATGTTTAGCTTTTCTTTAGATTATTTTCTTGGGGTTGGAATAGGTTTGCTTTGGTTTTTTGGGATTTATTCCTTTCTCTTTTTTTTGTCAAATTTAGCCTTAACATATTTTAAAACATTGTTAATCTTTGGCATTTGTATTTTTAAAATAACTATATGATAGAAGCTAGCAGCCCTTAAAATCCTTTTTAATTCGAGTCGACCTTGTGAGTGATTATCTTGCACAGGAGAAATAGCAGTCAGCCTCTTAGTGTATTCACTGATAAGCGTGCATTTTAATGACACACCTGAATCTATGGCTTTTCCTTCACACTAATCCTGTTATGGGGCATGCTAATGATGCCGAGGCTCGCCATCCGATTGTGAAGTATTTTCTTAGTTTGTGAAGGTGCCTGCGATGTCGAAGGATTATAAATCAAGATTTGTGAAACCTTTTGTATTGGGATAAAATGGTTACAATTCCTGCATTAGAGAGATTATGCGAAGAGAGAATATGTCACAGTGCAGGGTGCTATCCAGGTTTTATTGCCATGTGGTTTGGAGAACCAGCATTACTCCGGCATGATAGAGTGCTGAGTAAATTATTCAGGTCACCAAACAAGTGCTGATAAAACCTTGATTCTGCCCCCTCCTCCCTTCCATAACAATAGTTGTTATGCCGTGATATCCATATCTGGGAGAAAAAGGTAATAAAGACAATTTGAACAAGATTTAATGATTGGATTTTTTAATACTCATTTGCTTGTGTCTTAGTTAATATAAGTTTAAAATCTTTCTGAGTTTTACCATATTTAGGGACAGTTTTACAGATGGAAGGAAATTTTAAAATAAACAAGTATTTTCTTTAATAGAGAGTTTTCTTTAATAGAAAACAGCTGAGCAACTCCTATGCTGCAGCCCCCTTATAAAAGCATGTTACCCCAACACCACTTTCTCCCAGCTCAGGGACCACTTAACCCCCCACTTTTCACAAAGCAGACCCCTGAGAACAGGACCACCTGAAAACTTTATATCTCTAATGCTCTGGGACATCTACTTGGATGGTACCCATGTTTCTGTTGGAATCTAAGCCACAGGAAGAGTATTTATCTTCTGAAAACCAAAGAACATCATTCAGTGTGAACAGAATTCCCATTTGTTCCAGTCTTGTTTTCTAGATTCCTTGAACTAAGTTCTGGAATGGAAAATACTGAAGGAAAGTTTGAGGGAGGCAGTGCTTCTGTGATGAATCTGCTAAAGCCAGAGAACTACCATTCCCAACAGTGCTCTCACCACTGATTTCTGATCCTCCAAGGTAGAAATGAAGACACATACCCTTCCTCGGCACAAATAGGAGGGAGGGAGCAGAAACTCTATGGGAGGACCCTGACCCAGGAAGTAATCTGGTACTTGGGGAAGTGGTGGTGCCATGGCAAATCAGGAGCAACAGGGAGGGTGGATGATAGGGGAGCTACCAGGGAACTTCTTTTCTTTTCTATAGGCTTTTGTACCATAGTATCTGGGCATCTTCCAATAGTGCAGTAAGCACTATGACTATACACTTGTCACATATTGTTTGTTTTCTCATCCTTTCCCCAGTAGAAGTCTGTGCATTGGAATGTCTTTTTTAGGTATGGTATTATTATTATTATGTAGTTATTAAATAAATAATACATGTTATGTGTTTAGAGAAGGCAAAGTTAAAGAAATGTGACTAGCACTTGGAGTGGAAAGTGGTGTGGTTTGTGATTGTCCTGAGTTCCTGGGGGAGTTCAGTCCATGGTCTCAGACTGCAGCTGGAGAAAGTTCTGTCTCCCGCACAGATGAGCTTTACAATCCTTGTCCTTGACCCTCTGATAGACTTTTAGGTATTGTGAGGCCAGGCCCTAGAGGGCTTTGAAGATAAGGACCGAGTTCTTGAATTTCATTCACAATTCAATGGGAAGTCAGTGTAGCGTGCAGGTGTAATGTGCTCACTGTACTCTGTGTTTCTGAGGAGATGTGCTGCAGAGTTTTGTACTAGTTGAAGTTTCTTAAGTGCTGCGCCTGCAGGCTTCATGAACAGGTATATCATATTGCTATAGTCCAGCTGAAAGGGGACGAAGGCATGAATAACTGTTTCCAGGTCTTCATCCACCAGAATGGGGTGAAGTGTCCTAGCCAACCGGAGATGGTAGAAAGTGTTACTCATGGCTGTTGCAATGTCAGTGAAGAATCCAAGAGTACTCTTAGATTGTGGACTGAATGGACCAATTGTGGATGTGAGCCTTCAATCAAAGGAGACTGCACCATGGTTGCATTTGTATCAGAATACTTTCCTTTGCCCATCACCATGACTTCAGTTTTGCTCATGTTCCATGTACAGAGCAAGCTGCAGCAAAATTCATGGAACAGCATGTGGATCTGGGTGTCGCTGTTGGACATTGCTGCCAGTTTCAGGCCTGTGGAGAAGCAGCAGAGACTGGGCAGGGAGCCAGTGCAGAGTGATCCCTGTCGGACACGCCACTAACTGATCCTGGACTGGAAACTTCCAAGTTCCCATTTGCTTTTAATAGAAGATGGGACTAGAGAGGACACCCCAAGGAATCAGTCTGTAGAGCCCAAACCCCGCAGCTGGACTGCTCTGCAGGGGCCCAAACACGAACTGCTATTTTTCACTGAGTTGTAACTATTTAAGCCAGTGTGCCCAGGGTATTTGCAAGCATCCCTTTTCTTGCCAGCCATAGTAAAATACCTTTTACTTTCACCATGTGGGTCCATCAGGGCTCATCCCTAGAAGACCTACCTTCTGAAGCACCCTGAGTGCTTGCCTGCAAGTTGTGGGACACTTGGCACCGTATTGCTGCCTTGGAGGTTTGATGTCCCACAGCTCTTAGCAATGGTAATAGTGGCACTAGGGACTGTGTGACTTGCCCAACTGGCAAGTTTGGTTGGCAGGTTTAGGAGTAAGGGTCCATAGTTGTAAGGTGTCAGAGGGCTACCTGGTGGGCAGAAATTAACAACCCAGCTGCCTGAAGTTTTACCCCTGAGCCCTGAGAGTGGAACGAGACAGGGCAGTGCAAGCAGAAGCTATGGCAGTCCATCTTTATGCCTGAAGCATACAGGGGGGGTGGCCAAGGTTGTGACAGCTTGATCGACCACTTTGAATGCTCAAACAGATGGCTGGAATGAGGCCACCAAGCTGGATTTTCTCAGGCAAGGCAAAGCCCAGGAGGTGTATAAAGGATTGACACACAATTCCCAAGGCAAACACACCTCTGTCAAGGATGCCCTACAACAGTCTCTGGACCAAACCACAGATGCAGAGTGGAACTGAGCAGCCTTCAGTGGCTGGATACAATAAAAAAGTGATGCTCTCAGCAGTTTTGGCTGTTTGTTGATGCTTGGCCACTTCCCAGACTGTGAAGACTAAATGCAGGATTTACTGGCCAGGGACCAATTTGTGATACACATAACTGGGAGAGAGATCTGGGCACCTCTTTATAAGGAGAAACCTAAAAGTGTGGAAAAGACCATTAGGATTGCTGCGGAGCTAGAACTAGAACTAGCCAGAAAAGCTACAGAAGAAGTGGACACAGGTGCATGGCGGTGAACTGGAAGTCACTGCTGCTACAGGAAAACATGGGAGTCAGACTTCTGAGGGCATGAGAGTGATGCAATGTGGTGTTAACCAGCTGAAGCAGATAGGGAGCCCTTTAATGCTGAAAGAACTGGTGGAGAAGACAGGGACATAGGAAGCAACTAACTGTGACTGACAACTTCTGGTAGAAATGCCCACAGCTGGGTAGCTCCTGGAGTGGAGGCAAGGAAACAACCAGGGGCAGAGGTCAAGATCCGGGCCTCTGCCTGCAGATTGGTAAACCCAAAATGAGAGACTCTAGCTGCCACTAAGATTGGGCCCAATAACTACATCATGGGTGAGATCAATGGGCATACATGTACAATTCTGGTAGACTTTGGGGCACAGGCTTCCTTTGCACACTCGTGATTGTGGGAATCGGTCACCAAGGGAGACTGGGGGGTGGTCCAAGATGCTAAGCAAACTCAGCTCAAGATCATGAGAATATGATAGGTGCAAGGTGCTGCTGTATGAGCCTCTGGGTGGAGCTTTTTACCGTCACTAGAACTTCAGGGGTCAAGGAGACTAAAAGAAAGAGAAGAAGCAAACATTAAAAAGGAATTGAAAAATAAACCCTGTAAAGAAGCTGATAACTTATTCAGTTTTTATACTTATTTATAGAGACAATGCAAATGTTCAGTGGGTGAATTTGGTTTATCTTCGTCCTTCAGTTTATGGCATCCAAGTGTTGCTATTATTTACATAGAACTTCACATTTTAAAATATTTATAAAATATAGTTTTAATAGCTTTAATATTTAAAATGTTTTGGCACTAAAGGGAACTAAGCTTGTTTGCCAAAGCAATAAAAAGATCTAAAGGTGTAGTAACCAAAATCCAGGTGTCTGCAGCATTTGTGCTCTCTTCTCAGCTGTTGTCATTCTTTATAATCTTGGTGCAAATTCCCTCCCATTAAACATAGCTACATACGTATGCATAGATCAGCTATTATTCATACCTTGACATCTGAACTGTAGCTGGAAGGCAGAAGCCAGTGCTAATTCTGCTGTATAGATCATCTGTCACTGAATACCACATTCCTTCTCCTCCCACCTGGCATGCATTCTCACCAGTTCCTTCTTAGGATCTGAGTGCTGTACTGTTACAGCATTCTTTTCTCTAACACAACATTGCACAGGACAGAAATCCTATTTTCCTTGATTGCTGAGAGAATAGCACTAGGATTCATATAGAACAAAGCTATAAACTGGGAGGTCTCATGTTACCAATTGTGGCTAGATAGATGTTTAAATTTTAATAAAAAGACATGAAAATAGTTAGGAAACTAGAATAAATTATCAAGATTTGGGTACCCCTAACCCAAGGTGTTAGAATCACTGATTATTATTTCATGGCTTAGTGTCAGATCCACGGTGCTCTCAATTTATGGCAGCATAACAGGAGCACAGTCCCATGGGTCAATATAATTTATTTTAAATTTTAGTAAGTCAATATGGATTCTTCTAAATTAATCCATCTTCAATTTTTCATAAAAAAACACTGATATCAACCAACAATGTAAACCAGGATTCATTTGCAGGATTTCATTTCCCATTCAAGCTCATTATATCAACTGAATCAACAGTCTGAGTTGGGGACTCTTTTACTCATTGGACATTGGGGCACACTTTGGGCCCAATCCTACAAGTTACTGAGTAGCCCTCAACTCCCATGACTCCACAGGAGGCACTCAGCAAATGCAGGATTAAGTCCATGGTTAGCATGTTATGATAATCCTACAAAAATTCTAGTTCTCATTTCTTGTGTCCCACTAAAGGGCCTTGGGTTTTCCACAGATGTTAGAGCTGTTAAATAGTGCACTGTAAAGATCTTGGTCTCTTCTTGATGTTCATAAAAACCTTCCCATTATCACTAAGGGGATCAGACAGAATGAGCTTTACATACTTAATGAACAGACTGTTGCATTTTCTCTTCATGTGTTAGTAAGATGGGATGTGTGTCGGGGAAGCTGGAGCTTAGAGACAGGTCAGGGAGTGTTCAACAGTATTTTTCAGTTCAAGAAGATCTGATATTTTCTAACACTGCTGATTTACTCCCCTTTGGATGGTATGTTTATTTCAGACTGAAATAAGATCCTGCCCTTTGTATGCAATTTCAGCACCATCCTCCTGCAAAACACAACGCCACAGAGGTGACTTTGAATATCTATGTAAAGAGAAGATTCTTGCTTGCCCTGACATTGCATTAAAGGGATGCTGATAGGTTTTTATTCTCCTATCATAAAGTTTCTTCACATTTGATAGGAAATGTTCACTGGATTCTAAATATCTCATTGTTGGATTTAAAAAACAACCTGCCACTCCATCACTGAATAAATAAAAAGAATAGCCCCGGGTTTCATATCCCCTACAAAAACACAATGTGGTGTGCTTTTCTGCTTGTTCAGCACCATTAAATAACCAACAGATGCTATTTTTAGAGCTGTACTTAAGGTACTGATGATGCTACTGCCCAGATGCTATGATAAGACAGGGTGTTATGCAGAATGGAAATACTGTCTAATGCTTAGAGCTCCTGCCTGGTAGTCAGGACACCTGGGTTCCATTCCTGGCTCTGTCCCTAATTTACTGTGTGACCTTGGACATTAATTTAATGGCTAAGAAAATGACCATTGTCAGCAATAGTTACCCCAGAACCTATACTGAACACCACGGACTTGCTTGTGTAGAAGGAAAACCGTTTCCAGCACCCTTACAAAAATGATGAGGATCAGCCAAGTCTCAGCCTCACTTCCTGGAGCAGTGGTTGAAACCATTTCCCCCCGTTTTACACTAGCAGTTAAACTATTTTCATTACCTGTTTGTGGGGGCTGTTGCTGATGAAAGTCTCCCACTGTAAACTGGACTAACTCCAGTGAGTCACAGTTCCCTTCTACATGATGGAGAATATTATACTAATCTAACCCTCGGATGTGAAAGTTAATTAGTTCACTTCCTCAAAATGCTTTATAAATTTTAAGTAGTAAATAATGACTAAGTAGTATTATAGTCAAAACAATATGTAGAATAAAATATAAAAATTAAAAATTAGTTTAAAAAATCCATGACCAGGAGAAATTGGATTTTTTTGGTTTTCTCTCTCCCCTCCACCCCTTAATTGTAGAAATACTGATACTGCTGAGAGGCATATGACCATTCAAAGGAAAATAGCTGAAGAAAGTGTTCAATGGTTGCAATCTAACATTTAAGGAAAAATGTCTGAACAAGAATCTTTTTAAGTAGGAAGGAATGTAATATCATACATTCTCTCTCTTTCTCTCTCTCTCCATTAAAAGCCAAAGAAGTCAGAAAAGAATATTGCTTTCTTAATAATAAATACGTTTTGTGAACAGGAATTGTTCAGGGATCTTTGAAATTAATTCAGCTTTGGTTGGTTGGTCTGTACAGGGTTTAGCTCCCAACCGACAGCAATGTTTAAAAGTTCTAACATATTGGAAATCTGATTTTCCTGCAGTCAAAATCCCTTAGCCTCAGTGATTCCCGTTCTTTTCAGCTAATCATACACGTAGGATTCAAATGAACTTCGTTAACAAAATGTCATTTTGGCATTTTATGTGTAAAATAATATATCATGAAATTTTTCCAGCCAAATCAGCTGAATTTTATCTGTGGAATACATTATGAAAGGAGTGTTTAAAAAAAAAAAAAGAATAATATTGAAAGAAAAGATGGAAAAAATGCAGACCAAATCAGCTTCTTTGTTGTGTGCCTGGAGTCATGGTAATACAGTGCAGTGTTGTTTGTGCTGACCTTATCTAGATGACTGAACTTTGAGTAAATACAGTAGCTTATCATTTAAGTGATTATTAGAAGACTCTAGGTAGCTTAATAAGTGGTTTTGAAGGCAGTTGCTCCAGCTTTTTAATGCTGAATTAGGAAATCAAATCAGTTGGTTTCAGTTACATATCTGGTAATATGCATGCATCTCTGAGGAGTTTCTGTATAATGGAAGCCAAAGGAAATTGTCATGTAACGTTTTATTTATTTATTGCTTCACTTCACCCTCTCTAGTGCTTTGGATGCAGGGAATGTTCATTATGACAAGGACAGTCTTGACCAATGTTCAACATAAGGAGCTTTCTCAAATACACACAACCAAACCCGCTCATCCCAATCCCCATCCGTCAGCGCTATCCAAATCCTGCAAGGAGAAGCATGCCTTACAGCATGACTTGATGGTTAACAAATTTGGACTTTGGAAAGCCAATGAAGGAAAGAATTGAGTTCTAACACCAATGATCCCCCTGTTCAGCAATGGAGAAATCCTACCCCAACTGAAGTTTTACCATTGACTTCTACACCTTCCTATATCTCCCTCATGATTCATTCATGGGGCCTGTGATTTGAGGCTTAACCAAGCAAGGCTTTAGAGGGGTCATCTGGGCCATTGTAAATTTAAATGGTATGTTTTGGCCAGCTTATAGATTCTTGACAAATGGAATTTAGAACTGGAAATGACAACTGACCCAGAGCCCCAAGGGCTGGGTATTAGTGAGGAGAGCTTGGTGCGGTTTGCATCGGGCTTTTAATTTGCTCTGTTAGTTGTAACAGGCCAGGGCAGATATGGTATCGTTCTATCTTCAAATTCCCATTTACTGTAGGACCCTGACTGGAATTCTTTTAACAATTGGTTGTTCTCTATATTCTGGGGTGAATTCAGTGCTCATGAAGATGAGGCATGAATAACTTTTCTGTGAATCAGTCAGTGCAGGCAGATGGAGCACAAGCTTTTTACAGAGCACTTTGCACCAGCAGGTCGCTTTCCCAGAACTCCCATTACCCCATTTTACAGAGGGTGAAACTGAGACACAGAGAAGGGAAGTGACTTGCCCAAGGGTACCCAGCAGGCCAATGGTAGAGCCAGAAATAGAACCCACGTCTCCTGAATCCCAATCCAGTGCTCTATCCACTATGACCCACTGCCTCCCTAATTTCCACCCCATGTTGATTGTTTCTATGTGAAATATTCTGAGAATTCTATGCCATAGGTTCTCAAAGTGTCAAGCAAAGAGGGGTTTAAAAATCTACTTTATTAATGCTCCAGCATTCCTATGTTGAACATTGGTCATTTAAATCTGCATATAAGTTTATGAAGTATTATTCTAAAAAGTTTAGTTGTAATTTGATCTGGTATTCTGTTTTACCAGAGTATTGATTTTAGTAAATGTCAACATAACACAGCATATAATGTACCATAGGTACCAGGCCAGTCCCTAGAGCAGGCTTATCTTTCTTCTAAATTTAGGTTACTGTCTGAACAGTGATTTCCTTCAGTAACCCTGTATCTCCTTTTTCTACCTAGTGCCTATACGGCTGTTATGTCCATTCGTCCATCATCCCCACTTTCCACAGAAGGTGCTACTGGCTTCTTCAGGTAAGGTGACATGAGATTTCTCTCGACTGTGTTTTGTTATATAAAGAGTTGTATGGCTCTGGCTTTCGTTGCCTCAGGAAAGTGATCTATAACTTTTCAGGGTTTTGTCTGAAAGTGATGTGGAGGTCTTCAAATTAATAAGTATCTATTCAGAGCGGTGAGATGATTTTTTTTCTCTTGATAACTTTTCAGCTACATAAAGGTGATACCAATTTAAACCTCCCTTACCCAGAGAGGCAACTAAATGGGAGTGAGATTTCGTAGTGTTTCCTGCAATGAGATGATGTTTGGACATAAAATTATTCACAGGCAAAGGATGCTGACTGCTATGTGAATATGGGATGTCACAGGAGAGAGAGAAAACCCCTATGTTGATGATCAGATTTTTTCTTTGAAAACCTTTCAGTACAGAGTATTTGGCAAATTGTAGCCAAGGAAAGTGGGTTCAACCTTTGTCCAAGGATTCCTGTACAGTTTCAAATGAGATTTCTTCTTACGGGTGCATGCACAATAAAGCCTCTAGGAAGTTTCAAACTGAATTCTCAGCACATTCCTACAATGTGCAGGTATTAGTTTGCTGTTAGAGGGTTCTTAGTACAGTTGGTCTGTGCATGCTAGTTATTTATGGTAAGCTTGCACAGGAATGCTGGATTGGGTGTGATAGTCAAGGTTGCTGGGCTTTTAGCACTGGTTAATTATTGCTGGGTTGTTCAGAAGTGCTGGATGGCACTAATTTATTTTCCTTTTTTTAGAGAAGAACATTATAATATTTTTATTTTTTAAAATCACTGCACTCCAAAAAAGTAAAAATTAATGGACACAATAAACTTGAAATATAATCAGTTTTTCAAAAAGGAGTTAAAGTTGGTTTCTGGTACTACACATACCAGTCAGTGTGGCTTTACATTCACACCTTTTTATTTTTTTAAAAAATGTCCTTGCTCCCATTGTTGTGTGACCCAGACAAACAACAGAGGAAACTGACTGCAGAGGAAATAAAGAAAGAAACAACACACAAAATATGGTGTACATAGTAAACAGACTAAAAATCCCCAGATTATTTCCCTTCTCATTTTTCTGACTGATTTTAGGACTCACTTGTAACAGTAAATGAGTAAAACAAATAAATAAAATGTTAAATTATTTTTAAATTGATAGTGTTCCCCTAATTTTACACTTTATGGCAGGGGCAGTCTCTCACTATGTTTTTGTGCAGTGCTCAGCACAATATTACCCTGCTCTGATCAGTGAATAAATCATAATAATAATGTTTCTTTAAGGGAAAATATTTCTATAATAATGTGACATGGATTATGAAAGCAGATATAAAGATAGGGAAGAGATAAAATATGTCTCCTGCCCCAGATCCTGTCGTGTCTTTTAACAAGTCAGAATAAAGTTAGACGGAGTGGCCACAATGCATAGCCAGTGCTTGGCATATCCAATCTGAATCACTACAAACTGCATTGAATGGGGATTTGATATTTGCCAGTTATTAGTCCAGCTGCTGAATTTTCTGTTGTTGTTATGGTGGGTTAACACGAACCTTTTCAGCAGTTCCTTTGGTCAGTGTGGAAGATTAAAAGGCAGCCTAGTAGAGGATTCTCTTCCCTCACATCCAGATTTTTTCCCCACTCTTTGTGCATCATCCCTGTGCTTTTATAGTTGTTTCATTCTGAACTTTGAACCTTATTCACCCCCTTTAAATTTGCTTAATATAAATGATAAGTTAATATAGGCTGGTAACAACATGTGGTGCAAAAATATCATTGCAGCCTGCGCCAGTATTCCACCTGTTTCAGAGTGCAACCTAATGGGCACCAGGAGATCCCTGCTACAGGAAAGAGCTATTTGAACACTAGTGAGTTTTACAGTTCATCAGCTCAATGATAGATAGTATATAGTGCAGCATTTCCTATAACTCACAAGGTTTTTGCCTCCTGGTAGCTGGAGGGGATTGCAAAGGAAACTGGTGTTAACGGTTGCTTAGCTGAAAGGATAGTGCTTCTGCGTTGAGATCCACAGACCTTTCATTCATGTCCTTTCAGGGACAGATACCTCACCCAGTGCCCTTTAGATATATGTTCAGTGTATGCAGTAGAATACAGCTAGCACTTGGAAACGGGGGGAAGCCTTTTGTAGGTACGACTAAAGGAGCCATTAGAAGGTCACGGTTCAGTGCACTGGCCTAAACAAATCACAAACTAAACTTACTAGAGTCCAATGTGCCTTAGGCAGCAGACAGCTGTTTGTTTTATTATTTAACTTCCATCTCTGCTGGTATCTGTGTGATGGATGATGTGCCACAAGAATCTGATTGAAATTCTAAATTTAGTCTGAACTCTAAGCACAGCATCAGTGTTCGCATTCACTTCCCCCTGGCGCTCTTCCTTCCTTTGGTTACTTAGGTGCTCCCTCTCAAGGCAAAGAAAGGGCATAGTGGCAAGAGATGCAACCACATCTGTCCCTGGTGGCTCTCTCCAGGGATGCTGTGGAGTCTGGCGGGGTGATTCAATACCTAGGGTTTTCTTGTCAACCCTTTAACTTATTAATCTCCTCTTTTTTATCTGCTCCTTTCTTGCTGTTCCCCTCTTTGCCATTCACAGTCTCTTCCCCTTCTCCTGACTTCCAGAAACACAGGGAAATCTGCTCAAAGAAATTGCTATAAAAAGTGAGCTAGATAAATGTACATGAATAAACCTGTAGCTTGAATGTAACAAATGTGAGAGAGACCATTTTCTGTCACTGTCTCTGTCTCTGTCTAGAGGCTAACCTCACGCCATGCCACATAGTGCTAGTGAGCGAAGATATTACATCAGTGGTTCCCAACCCATGGACTGTGGGCCACTGGCCAGCCCACTCCCCTCTTGCTGGCTGCAGAAGGGAGCCACTGCCTAAGGGCCCAGGTGGAGTGCTTTGCTACGGGGCTACAAGATCGGTGCAGGTTCCTTGCTGCAGCCAATAGGACGGGAGATCAGTGCTCCCCCTGGCTGTAGCAGGGAGCACGGCAAAGCGCTCCGCCTGGGTCCATAGTCAGCGTGGTCCTTGCTGGAGCCAGAGGGAGGGCAGATCAGAGCTTCCCTTCCCCGGCTCCAGCACAAAGCAAAGCGCTCTGCCTGAGTCCGTAGGTGCTGGGGTCCCTGCTGAAGACAGAGGGAGGGGAGCACTGATCTCCCATCCCCCTGCTGCAGAAGGGAGCCACTGCCTAAGGATCCAGATGGAGCGCTCGGGGCTACAGGACGCATGCAGTTTCCCTGCTGCAGCCAGGGGGATGGGAGATCAGCGAGGAGGCTGCATCCTTCTGTCTGGGGGTGGGAGGCCGCTGGCAGAGACTGGTGGCCCTTCAGGGTTATAAAAATGATATCTCTGGCCCTTAAGCCAAAAAGGTTGGGATCCACTGTATTACAGAGTTTACTCTGTCGTCAGAGTTGCATAGTTTTCATTCACACTGTTACTGATTCTGCACATACCATGAACCACAGACAGTTCCTGGAATAATTAGCTTCCTCGACGCAGTCATTGACCCTTCCCTCCCTGCTCTATCCAATGCCCAACAATTCCAGAGCTCTTGACTGTCCCATTGCTCCAAAGGGTTTTTATTTTCCCTGTCTGTCTACACCAGCCCTGATGAACCCAGCTCCTGTGCTTTGAGGTACCTCGAGTCTTTACCAGGTCACTGGAGTCCATTTCTGTTTCATGAATGTTTCATAGCAACTGAAAAATCTTGAGGAGGAGTCCTTGTCTTCCCAGAGAAATGCACTGATTAGGAAGCTGAATACATTCTTTATCCTGAGCACTGTAGGAAATGACCCAGAGTCCTAAGTACAAAACTGCAGTTCAGGATTTACTTATGAACTTTGCATGTGAAAGGTGCTAGCTAATGTAAGGTGCTGTAGCATCACAGGGGACTGGGCTCCCTCTGCACATTGTTTGTTGTCTTGAAATAATCATGATTTCCTAATTAAGGACGATAGAGCATGGCAGAGTTTGACTGGATCATGGCCTTCATCCCCCTCAAGCCCCTCTGGGGCACGGCAGGATTATTCCATGTCCAACACACTATTCTGTAGAGTTTTGACCTGTCCAGTTCCAAATGTCACAAGACATGAAGCTTTCATCATTTCCTTTGAGAGACTATTTTACACCCTCACAGATCTCACTGTCAGGTAATTTCCATTAAACCCTGATCTACAGCCTAAACAATTCCTGTTCCCCCTTGGTGTTTACATCTTTCAGACACTTGTGCACAGTGTGTACGTCCGCCTTAATTGTGGTTTCACCAGCCTATTATAGTCCACGTTTAGCTCCTTTCCTCATAGGTCAATCCCTCCAGCTCCTTGATCATTGTTTCTGTATTTTTCTCTATTTCCAATAATTTTGTCTGCATATTTCTAGTGCTGAGTTACTCAGCACTGAAGACAGTATATTCTAGGTGCAGTCTTACCTCCACCGCCACCACATAGAGAAGGGACTCTCACCTTCCCAGTCACCCCAGGAATCCCTATGTATACTACCCAGAAGCACTTGAGTTATTTTGCTGCCATATCATTAGCAAACTCATATCCAATTAGTTGTATACTAATATCACCGGCCTCTTTCAGCTTCACTGAGTACTGAGTGTCTCTCTCCCATTTAATAGGTGTGTGGTGTGACTTTTAGACAATCCTTCTTCAATCTGGTAATTGATTGGAATTGAGACAAGTGAACTGGGAGTACATTTCTTATTATCCTATTTATAAAATGTGATGCAGTACATTTTGTTGTGAATGTTGTATGCTTTTATTCATAAACAAGGACACATTGTGCCTTCATTGTGTAAGGAATACGAGTTTGTGATTCGTTAAAGTATCTTCTAGACATAAATGGGCATCCTTCAATCATGCTCTCAAGGTTGTGCAACCCTGTAAAAGAAAGGAGTTAGCCAGGAATGGATGACCTTAATTCTAATACTTACACAATGCTTCTGTTCAGCTCCAGGATGAATACAGGGACAAGCAAGATCAGAAAGAGAGATGTTATGATGCCAAGAGAAACTTTGATGAGTTGCACCTTTATTATCTCTATTTCAAAGTTATGACAAGGAAGTCGTTTTTGGGTTTGGAATTTAAATGACTTCATAGTGCTTCACCACCTCATTCATCATTTCAGATTTTAACAAACAAGCACTCAGGTGTGGAGGCCAAAAGTTAGGTATCTAAATCCTGAATAACTGGCCTGATTTTCAGAGGCCAAGCACCCATGACTTCTGGTGCAGTCAGTGGGAGTTGCAGGTGTTCAGCAGCACTGAAAATCAGACCACAGATTAAGGTGTTCACATGTGGAGTTAGTTGCCTGACTTTAGATTTCTAAGTTTGTAAATGTTGGCCTCCTCCTCTGACAGTTATTACATTTCTATACTGATAGAAACCGACAGTTCACAAATGTGTAATCATCTTCCTTTCTATGTAGGTGCTGGCTTCTCTCAATCTAGAAATGGGATCGTTGTCACTAGAACATTTGGTTTAAATGGGAAAACAGATAAATAGCAAACATGAATATCCCTTACTCTACAAGTTTAAACATAGTAACTTATCTGTTTTAACTTGGATTGTAAGGATACTACCAAAAGTTGCCCAATTTTCATTTCTATTGTGAAGTACCTTCTCCAGTTCTGCTTATTGTTCAGAAGGGTTGATGCTGTTTTCCAGAAAGCCCTGTGCTTGCAAACAAATAGTAAATCTCACAGTGAAAGAAAACGTATTTAAACTAAGTATCTTTTTAACCCAGAACATATGATTTGAAATAAACTGACACAGAGGATGAGGACTCAATGGCTTAACAGGACTGGGAATAGGATACAAAGCTTTTCATTTCTAGTTCACAGGTTTAAATACAGTACAGAATGGTAGTGGTAAATCACATACAAAACAGCAGGTGGTAAACATATGGGCTAAAAGAATATAAGCACTGCCGTACTGGGTCAGACCAATGGTCCATCCTGTCTCCGACAGCGACCAGTACCAGAGCTTTGGGGGGCAACTGTACAGAACAGAGCAGTTGGAGTGATCCACCCCATCTTCCCCTCCCAGCTTCTGACACTCACAGGGTTGCACCTCTGACTAATAGCAATTGATGAATCTATCCTCTATGAACTTATCTAATTTTTTTTTGAATCCAGTTATACTTTTGGCAATCTCAGCATCCCATGACAATGAATTCCACAGGTTAATTGTGCATTGTGAGAAAAAATACTTCCTCTTGTTTGTATTAAACCTACTGCCTATTACTTTCATCAGGAGACCACTGGTTTTTGTATTGTGGGGAAGGAGAAATAACAGTTTTCTATTCACTTTTTCTACATTCATGATTTTATAGATCTCTAGCATATCACCTTTTAGTTGTCTTTCTTCTAAACTGAACAGCCCCATAATATTATTAGTTTCTCCTCATATGGAAGCCATTTCATACCTTCATCATCTTTGTTGTCCTCCTCTGAACTTTTTCCAGTTCTGCTGTATCCTTTTTGAGATGTGGTGATCAGAACCAGACACAGTATGTGAGATGTGGGTGCACCATGGATTTATATAATGGCATTATGATGTTTTCTGTCTTATTTTCAATCCTTTTCCTGATGGTTCCTAACATTCTGTGCATTGAGCTGAAGTTTTCAGAGAACTATCCACTGTGACTCCAAGATCTCTTTATTGAATGTGGATGACTTGCTTCCTGACAGTGAAACTTCCCAAATTTTCCAAGAGAAACAAATTCTGTGATAAGGCTGAAGTAGAAAATTAAAGGCCCATTAGCTTGATATCTCCAATACACAAAATAATGAAAGCTATTTTGAGGAACATGTTAAGTGGGTAGATGTATTGTTCTAACCTAATAAAGGACAATCAGTACGGATTAGACTGAAAGGACCCTGTCCAACCACTTCATCTTCTGAAGGGGTCAGACAACTCTAATAGCAATGCATGAGATCAGATGTCATTTATTAACATTCCCAGATAGTTTTGGATGAAATTCTAACCAAGGCCTTTTCTCCAGCTGTGGGTTGTTTTCAGATGAGATGTCTCCAGCCTCAAAACTTAAAACCAGTGAAGATTGTTGAAAGAATGGTTAAAAATGTTTTTTAAACAAACTATTTCAGTGAAAAGCCACAGTAAGGTTTCCTGGACTTGGAGTTAGTACAGTAACTTTTCACTTTTCTGGAGTTCTGAGTTCAAGTTCTCACAAATTCTGGGGTCATGCTCACAAAGGACATTAATTTGGCTGGAGATCACTTGTAAACAACACAGCCACATTACAAAACCACCTCAGCACACTGCAAATGTGTCCTGTGAAGACTGGTCTGGAAGGATTCTCTAGGGTCACCCCTAATCCACTTGGAATAGGAAACCAAAGAAACACTTAAGACCCATCCAACTTGCTTTTCTCAATAATAAAAATGTGGGCACACATTCTGAGTTCTTTGTAAACTGTGGCAGGTATATATCTGTTCTGGTTTTGCTGGGGCTGTAATGTTTTCATCACAGTTTTTGTTATCATTAGTCACTAAAATGATAGAAGCAGGGTATAGTGATCAATACTGGGATGAGCATCAGTGAAGCATAGGCCTCGTTCCAGCTTCCTGAGAAGCTTTCTGTTTGTAGAGAACCTCTGTGATTGCTGAGCAGGCTGACTCAGAGGCAGGATCTGGAGTTTACAGAGGTCCCAACTGACAGTTCCCATCCATTCATAATTACTCTCATTAAAAAGATCAGGTTCTGCAAAACTCTTTCCTATCTTTGCTCAGGAGAATCTGTTCACATAATAACTTGCTTTCATTATGTAATATAAATTGCTTCTTCCTGTTTATAAGCAGACTGGGGCTTTATACCACTGCCCCCAAAGGCAGAATCGACTGAAAGAGGCATTTGTGGCAATAACATATAGTCTTATAATATGATAAAATTAATCTGTTTACAAGTCTCACAGAGGAGAAGAATTGATGATAGGTACCATTTTCTTCGTTTGTGGGGTTGGTACTCTATTTCCCTAAATCCCTTTTCATTCTGCAAAGGATGATAGCTACTGGAGAGACATCCAGGCTGGTGGTGGGTGGAGCTAATATGCTGGAATTCCCCAGGCCAAGTGGGGCTCGAATGATGACAATGATGCTACTGGCAAGATATTTTGGGACCTGCTCTATTCTGACATTTTATAGCTTAATGTCGACCATAGTCCTCTGATCCATTCGGTTGCTAAGTTTAGGAGGGGAAAGAACTGCAGTTTATTGGACAAGACCTCTTGCGGAGGGCACCACTGCCTAAACCATCAGTGAGGAATATTTTGCATACATTTTAGAAATTGAATTATTCTTTCTCCACAGAGGGTACAGAAGTCTCTGCAGCCCCAGGGCAGTAGCTACTCATACACCTACACTTCTGTTGGCTCAGATCAATAAGAAGCATACTTATCACCATGGTTTGGTTGCAGGGCACATAGGTTACTTATGAAGAATGGTGCATTCTTACAGAAACATTATTTCTCTGATAAAATACATACACATATTGTTCACATCTTCTCTCACCCATTCCACTTCCACATTCATTAGCTATATATCACATGCCGTCCTCTCATAGATGCTCCCAAGGACTACATATAGCACCACAGTTTGAGCATTTTTTCTTCCATATTTTAATAGTATTTAAAAGATTATTTTCACGTCACAAAGCAAGTATATAAATGGCAACTTTTGGCGTTCTCCAGTGAAGCACTATTGGCAGGGTGGAGTTAACTGTCACACAACAACAGCAAAGTTACTTATTTTCATATTATTGGAAGAGGAACCTTATAGAAGGTGTTATATTGGGATATGGAGCCTATCCTATCTGGGTCTCTGGTTTTGTCCTCAGGCTGGGCCAGTTGTTGGTTGTTCTGTGGCACACAGTTTGTGAAATGAGTGCATGGATGGCAGTCCAGTTCCTGTTGTCACTGTTGACCTCACAAAAAACACTGTGAGGCAAATTTGCAGTCCAAGCAGAGCTGCTTGCTCAGCTGCTTGTGCCTGCCCAGCAGTGGATGCTGTCCTGGGTTCTGGCTTTGGACTCAGTGACCCTCACTCCCATCCCTGTTATTCATTTCTGGTCCCCCAAATTCAGCTAAAACCTTGATCTAGTGGCTCCTCCCCCTTAGACTGGGAGAGGGGCCTTTAGATGTGGGTGGGCTTGCACCCGCCCATTCCCCCTCCCCAAGCCTCAATAGGTGCTTGTACCCACCGAGCAGTGGGCACTGTCCAGGGTTCTCTGCTCGGTGTCCCCCCCTGCTTTTGACCCCATGATCGTCACTTCTGTCCCAGTTTTTTTCATTTGTTGTCCCCTGAAATGTGTTAAGACCTGGGTCCAGTAGCTCCTCCCCTTGACCTGGGAGGAGGGGCCTTTAGATATGGGCAGGCTTGCTTCCACCCATCCCCCAGAGCCTCAACAGGTACCCCTGCAGTGGTGCTGAGGTGAGTCACCATTCAGGCATGCAGGAACAATCCAGCTGCACTGATGTACCCTTCCAGTGGAACCTGCAGTGACTCAGCCTTCAGGCATGCAGCAGCAACCTATCCCTGAGCTGAGCCTGGGTCAGATGACTCCAGGCTCGGGTATTTCTCCAACCATGCCAGAGCTGCAGATCAGTCTGTCCAACAGCGCTACTTGGCCAGGAACCGTCCTGCTGCCTCGCAGTGTATCAGACACTCAAGACTTCTGTTCCTACCTCAGCTTTGCCCAAGCCCCGTTCCAGTCCTTGTCCTTGCCCTACTCCAACCTTGCTCCAGCCCTGTTACTGATTCACTCCAGCCTTGCCTCTGCTTTCTGACGCTCCCTGAATCTTCAGACTCTGACTACCTGGATTTAACCTCTGGCTTGTCTATGGACTCTGATCTCAGTTCTGATCCCACCCTGTCCCCAGCTCTCGATTCCAGTGCCATCTTTGGCCCAGTTCCGACCCTTCATCCGGCTTTGACCTCTGCTTCAACCACTAGGCCTGACTATAAGAGTCAGCATCTGACAAACACAGCTGCAGCTGAGTCTTTTGTCCTTCCTTCTTGGTATTCCCAACATAAAGGCCAAGGTTTGAATGGGCCATGGAGGCTGAAGTCCCACCTTATGCATATGCATTACATTGCCATCTGCAATTATGTGCTTATATACTTTTTTCTATTAAGATACTATTTATTATATTTACAACAACCCATATTGTCTTTTGGAGACCTGTGTCTCACACAGAATCTACACACATATGCAGTGCAGCCAATCTCCTCTCCAAAGAATAGTAAAAGTAATTTTAAAATCCACAGTTGAACTGTCTCTGTACAAAGTGCAATTTTCAAAGACTCTGGTCTGGACCAAATTCTAGCCAGGTTTGCAGATTTGGCATTCCTTCACAAAAAGGATGTTTCCATAAAAAAATTTATCTTCTGACGTTCAGCTGTTTCAGCACAGATGCTGTCCATAAAAGTTGCTTGAATTGTTTATAATGGGAATAGCCTTGACTTTCTTTTACTCCCCTTATGCTAGAAATGGCTGGCCCACCCTTTCTCAAACTTACAAAATAATTCTACCTTAAGCAGAAACGAAGTTTTGAAAATTTCTTCTCTAAAGATGTAAATTTCAGAAATGTATGATCAGCTGAAAATAGGAGGTTGTGATGGAAACAATCACCTAATCTTAACTATAGCTGTTGCTAGTGCTTCTGTTATAATGGCCCAGATTTTCAAAAGAGCTCAGCTCCTACTGAGGGACCTATTATTAGTAGTAACTATTCATATTACGATAGTGATCAAAAGCCCTAGTGATCCATTTGCCAAGTACAAACACAGGAAAGAGACAATCCTTGCACTGGAGGGCACCTAAATAAGTGGTCAGATTTTCAAAAGAGCTCAGCATTGTCAGTGCATGTTCAATGCAGAACACCTTTGAAAATCTTGCCCCAGTTTTGGATGCTGAACTAGTTGAAAACCTGGCCCAATGTGTCTGCTTTGTGTTTTCTGTATAACTTAGATGTCAAAATCCTTTTGGGTAGGGACAGTATCTTACTCTCTGTTTTATATGTGGCGGAGCATAAGGATGGAGCTCGCTAAAAGGTAAGAATATTCATGTGAAAAATCTATTCCATCAACACATTCGCATATGGGGCATTGGTCCTGAAATACCCTCCTTTCCCATGGCTCACCCCAAATACTATTTGTTATTTAGATATATTTTTAATTATTTTGAACTTTAAACAATTGCTTTTCTGCACTAGAGGACAATTAATCTAATTGCAGTAATGCCGTTTCTTCTCTGTTTGGATTTGAGTTGAGAATCTGACTTCGGGCTGCTGCAGAGTATTAGACTGATGCAGTAACAACTTTGAGAAGTTAGAAGTGGGTGTTAATTTACCCAGGCAGCTTTAGTGTGTACCTGTAGGGCTGAGTGACAGCCAGGTCCTACCAAAAGGATGAATGATGTTCAGTGAAATAACATCCACAACAAACAAGACACTTTCATTTCCTGGGTATTTTCTTCCAGAGCCAGGCCAGCAGATTCCTACTAATAAATGTTTTTTCAGCATTTGCTGTTGCCAAAGAAAAATTGCCCCAGCCTAATTTTCAGGAAACATCATTGTTGTTATAAAGTGGTACTGTAAGACTATGATAGGAGGTCCCCTATAACACCTGCAACAGCTGCTGTTTAGTGACAGTAAGTAAATCTCCTTATGTAGAATCTTTTTTGATTTTTCTGAAGGGCTCCTGCTTTTTTTAGATGAGTTACGCTTTCTTGATGATGGATTAAAAATGCTGAGTTTACATCCTTAGTAATTTTAAAAAAGATTTTGTAAACGTTTTGTAGACGTAGTTTCTCTGCAGGAGATTTTTACCTTCCATCTTCCATGCGTTGACGGCCTCTCACATTTACTTGTTGGATGCAAATGAATGAACCAGGACAAAGCATTATTTTACAAAACATTTTCATACTTTTTTGTTTTACATTTTTCCCATTCTAGTAGAATAAGTTCATGATTTGTACAAGAAACAGATAAAGCGATAAGGCTGATTATGTTCATTCCATCTGGTAACCGTGCTTACTGTGGATGAATCTTTAATAGCACCTTAAAGAGATGCCACTATAAAGCCCTTTAGACCTTTAATTTGCCACATCAGTAGTTATGAACTAGTTGGGAATGTCCTCCACTATGCAAGTATATAACTTAAAACCTCTACAAGAAAATAAAACACAAAATTAAACTGAAAGGGCTACTAATCTTTTAGGTCCCAAGTCAAGCCAGTACCTTATCCTTTTAACTTCCCATCCATTGTCAGTGAACAGATGATACCTAAAAGCACTTCAAAAAACTGTGTGTATTTTGTTCACTCCCTGGATTACAATGATGCACAAACAAGCAAAGTAAATCAAAAGCAGCCACATTGGTTCCTGCTGTCCTGAAAATAAAGGAGAGCGGTCTCTGCAGTGTTAACCTGACCCATTTCACTACATCCAGATAGCACGTAACATGCCTTAGTGGTCCAAAAACAACCTCAGAATCTAACTATCTATCTAAACAGAAAAAGCAGTTTAAAAAATCTGGAGGCTATTGGAGAAGAGCATGCCATTATTTTAATTATATTGAAGTAGTTGACATATCTCTAGTGTTCATCTTTCTTCATGGTGTCCAGTGAGGGAGCCTGCCCCTTGAAAAAGTAGATATTCTGCAGTTTTTGCAAATTCTCAGCAAATAAGTACAATTTCAGCATAGATTGCTTTCCAGACATTTTCTGTGTGCCCCTATGAAAGTTGCACTACACCTAATTTAGACTTTGAAAGGAAAGCTATCTGAGAGCTGAAAAAGCTGATCCTGCATGAGAAAACTGCCTTCCTTAGAGGACTCCTCGTGGCTCACATGCACTGAAGTGTCAAACCAGGTACCAAAGAGAGTAGAATACATCTTTTTTTTTTTTATTTGGCCATACTTATTAGTTTCCTAAAATAAACAGAAATTCAGCTCTTTGCAGTTAGTCAAATAAAGAAGCAGTATTGGTTAAATCTCTTCTTGGGTATAAATAATATCAGGTTCTCCTCAGGCTCCCAAAAAGATTTCAGCACTCAGTGACTATAACTGAATTCATTGGCTTGTTTGACAGTAAAGGGGTTGTGTAAGAACACAACTGCTGTGTATGTTTAGATTTTCAAAATGACACCAGATTTTCTGTCAGTGGAAAACAACTCATTATGACTAATGCAGCAAGAAATTTAGATTCTTGGCCATAGTCAATTTTTAAACATTGGCATGGTTCAATAACAAATTGTAGAATTCCCTTCTGTCTATTGGTAATTAGCACCCAGGAATTTAAAATGCAGCTAGCTGCCAGGCTCCTATGACTGGCTGCTGTTTACAAAGATTATTGGTAACTCTCATCGTCCTTTTCTGTTAATGCTCATGCATCTCCTGCCTTTTCCCACTCTCACATGGCAAATCTACAGTCCCTGAGCTAGTTGTATACTCTGAGGTGCTTGTTTTCTATCCTGACTCCAACCAATTAGTTTTTCCCATTAGATGAGATTTTTCTGATTTACTTTAATTTGATGATTATGTTCAAATGCTGTAAATGGGGGAAGTGACATTATAATAAGGGTAAGGTCCCAATTTCTCTTACACACAGGGTCAACAGAGACACACCAGTCATGTGAAGTCTATCCTAAAGGGTCATCCTAAAAGATCTTGTGAACTTAGCTATTGGCTAAATATTATCTCTTTATAGCAAGATAGAGACCTTTCCAAATTGGTACCTTTACTGTAAGTGTTGACGTCTTAAGTGGTGCTAACTTGTATATTTTATTCCCTTCTCTTTATTGTTTATCTCTCAAAAAACCTTCCTCCTTTCTTCAATAAGTTGATAAGATGACAACACTCTTGACAAACAGAAGTCAGTGAACCCTCATAGGGCAGAATACAGTTGACAGGACAAAAATATTGCAAAAAAATAAAATGAATTGTGAACATTCATTCAAATGAAACTTGCACATTTGCTCAGAGAATATTCGTTATTTTATTAATTTTCTATTAACACTTGTAGGAGTGAGTTTTGTTGGCAAACTTCTTTGTGGAAGGAGGAAGTGTTGTGAATACTTGTAAGAATGGGTTTTCATCCTAGAGGTGTTTACATAGTCATCTTGACCACCTGGCACTGACAGTGAATTAGGAATAACCAGTATTTGGAGGCAATTTGTAGGCAGCTGTCTCTACCCATCAACTGTTCACTGAGTAATTTCAAACAAAGTGCAAATTTGTAAATGTCAAAATTCGTTCATAGGTAATTCACAAAAGGGGGGGATTAACTAAATAATGGGGTAATGGGGAACTGTGTGCCAAGCCCTGCCCAGCAGTTAACAGAAGCTCCAACAATGTATGGATTTAGGGGAAGTTATTGGACAGTATCTAACCATGGGATGCAGTGAGCTATCCAGCATGAAAGAATTTCTGGTGTTCAGTGCTGCAAGGGAATGGGGCCCATGCTCTGGGTCACAAGGATGTTGTCTGCAGAAGAGTTGCACTAGTCCAGTGTGCAGCCCCAAGAATTCTATGGGTGGGGGAAGTCAAAGGAGTTTTGTCATTTGCACTGCAGATTTGTACATTTTTTAGGAAATCTGTACAATTCATATGCTCCCATTTGGGCACAATTTGTGTGGATCACATGTGCCAGCATTGACATGGGATAGTTCTGTCATGCCAGTTAGTAGATTAGAGAACATAATGTAAAATGTATGGCAGATGCCTGTGCCACCCATAGAAAGTCCTGAAAAGTGAATGAGGAAAAGCAGGCTCAGCAGCAATCTGTGAACTCTGTAATATGATATATAAAACGGTCTCTGATGGAACTCTGCTTCTGATTGCTCAACATGTGCGGTTTTAAAGGGCCACAAGATTTGCTGCAGCACCTCCCGCAATGGAGTAAGTTTAAGTGAAATGCTAGGGCATATGTTGCACATCTGTAGTGCCATATAGATGCTGCTATTCTGAGCAAGGATAGCGTGCCCTGTAAAAAGCAAGTGAAAGATCCTGAAGGAGAGGTTCTACTTATATGATGATCTACTAAGAATGTTTAAATAACACTTCATTCAGTTATACATGGTTTTAAAAATCTGTACCTCTTAGAATATCTCTAAGTAGTATTTAAAATTAGAGCACTACAATTATTTTTTGCAATATATGTTTCTTTAAACTTTTTTCTGGATTTTCTGCTGATATACTTGAACATATATTTGTTACTATTAGTGCCCACATTGTGCTAAGTGTTTCCCAAACGTGAAAGAAAGCATGGCCCATGCCTTGAAGAGCTTCACATCTGAATGCTGTAGGCAAAAGAGAATCTGTAAATCCCGTTCAAATGTTTTCTTATGCACAGTCTGTGACTGTCCTCGGAAATATTTCTGGTCTCTGCTGTCACCTTTGCATCAGACATTCCTTCACATTCTGGGCATGAGGCAAACGAGCCCCTTCCTTTGAAAAAGAGTCCTGAGAACTAGGTGGCACCTCATTATCTCAGAACTGTTGCCTTGTTGCATATACAGCAGATTCTACCATCCTGTCCTAAGTAACAAAAGGCAGTTGAGAATTTTTGGTCTTGTATAAATTGGGAATATTAAAGCCTCATAAAAAAATCTTGATGTTTTGCACAGTAACAATTTTTATGTTTCATTGGGGTAAAATAGAAATGACTGGACAATAAAGCATTAAAGAATGTGCTTTGAACGTGGGCACTTTAAGCGAAGTATTCAGTTAAGCATTTAGCATAATGAGCCTTTGCATTTTTTGTTATAGGGATAAAAACTATTGGCGTTTTACTAACACATTTTCCCAAAGTGTAAATTTTAACTTATATGATCAAATTAAGAGTGTGTGGAAGGATAAAAAAGGAAGACATCAGGACAGCACTAGGAGACAGGATTCTAAGACACTAACAAGAAGCATTGTAGTCTGGAGATCTGAGCACACAACTGGTACTCAGGAGGCCTGGTTTCTGGGTCCCATGCAGTGGATTTGCTGTGTGATCTTTGGCAAATTATGTAAACAATCTAAGGCTTGATTTTCCCCATCTGTGAAGTGGTGGTGGTAACTTCATTCACTTTAAGTGAGGCATTTTGAGATCTGTTGTTGTCATTTATATTACCAATAGTATCCAAAGATCCCATTGTACCTGTGGTATGCAAACACATATTAGGAGCATTCCCTGCTCCTAAAAGTTCACAGTCTAAGAAAATATACAGATGAAAATAGAAGTACAAAGTCTTTTCAATACATTATCGAAGGCTTCAGGTATTAATGAAGTATGAATTCAGGTCTGAGTACTGAAACCACAAATTGACTAGGAACAGAAAGAAACTTCCCTTATGGGGCAGTTATTGCATAGTAGTTCATTAGAAAAATTTTTGCACATTATTCTGAAGCATCTAGGACTGGCAGTTATCACAAACAAGATACTGGATAGGTGGAACCCTGGACTGATACAGTCTGGCATTTCCTATGATCCTAAAATACTGTGAAAAGTGAAGTCAGAGCCTATGGTTTTACAAATGTAGTCTTGTTTGTAATTTTCAGAATTTCTAAGGACTGAAGTCTTGGTTTTTGGGCAAGCTGTTTAGGTTGTCTAGTTCTGATTCAGCTTCTGACCTTTCATTTACAGATGTGCTGACCAAGTTGTATTTGGAAATTAGGTGAATTTGCCTGAGATCACATAGCCTTTGTCTCCTCAGAATTAGGACATAGTACTTATGTCATGCAGCAGCTCTTTATACTTGTGAAATTCTGAACACACACTATTATAGGACCAGCCTTGCTCCCACTTTTGCTGTGGCTGCTATATTTCATTGGCCCATAAACAGAATATGGTAAATATCAAATAGTGCAACATCATTCAGCTACACTACAGTTCACAAGATGCTATGAAAGCTATAATTTTTGCTGGGGAGAACTGCACTGACTGGAAATGCTTATAGATGGATATTTACAGTAAAGGCCTTCAAGAGGCCTGATTGAATATCCCTAGAGTAACATTTTTAATATAAAGAGTACTGTTGACTTGACCATAGAACTATGCATTTTGAGAGTTTTACTAGAAGGATTCCTGGGAATGAAACTAGCTTGCAGTGCTGAAGGTCTTGTCTTTGACGTTGGGTTAACTATGAATGGCATCTTAACTGCAAGTACTTTCAACACCAACTCTGGTAATCTTTATTGTCAGTAGCATACACTAAAATCTATCCACAGTCCTATCTGTCTTTGCCATGTTTCACAGCTCTCAACTGTACAAAAGCAAGAAAGAATGACATGTAAAAAGAGCTGTCTTCTATAAACATGACTTTATCATACATGATGAACATTTTTATTCTGTGAAAGTTGTGGACACTCTTAATGAGCTTCCTTATGTTTATTTGTACTAAATTACCCATTTAAAAGAAATCAAGAATCACTTCAGCTTCTCATGTAGTCCCTTGTAGTATCACTATCCTTGTTTTCATGTTCCAGTTTTCTAGAAAATGCTGCCTTTGTTTTTTATCTTCCACCTTATTCTGAATGGGAAAATTGCCTTGGTGGTTTTCTTCTTTCCTCTTTATTCAAGAGAAGCTGTGAAATTTGCCATTTGTTTACTTTGGTCAATCCTCGACATCTGTGGTCATCCATCATAATTTACAGGACCTGACTGTTAAACCTGAAGATAAAGGGAAAAGACAAATGAAGCCGAGTGAGATGTAGTTCCTCAGAGATGGAAATTATTAATTAGTCTTATTACCCAGAACTTGTCAGTCTGCTAATCCTTCACTATGCAAAGTGCTTTATTCCTCCAATACTATGTTTTGCCAGCTTTGCTAAACAATGGCTTTGAATACAAAGACTAAGCAAAACGGTTTGGTTACCATCTTTATTTGTCAAACCAAACAAATGCTGTTCTCCTTTGTACATGTCAACTTTGAAAAGGCAGAAAGAAACTAAAACCTCCTTAGTTTACATTCTGATTGTTTATAATTTGGGGCTTTTATCCTATTATCCATGTTTGTGTAATCTTCTCTTGACACTGCACCCCTAATAAAATAATCATCTTTAAAGCAAAAGGGGATATGATCTTTTTCAGAGCAAAAGACAAAAGTTTGCCTTGAGGAAACATTTCCTTTTTTGCCTTTGAAGACACTGAAAGAATCAAGAGTAAAATATGAATCAGAATTTGAAAACAATGAAAAAGCAAAATGTTATCAAGCATCACCAAAACATAGATAGTTTTTAGATCTTTCCTATTTAAGATGGACTGCTTGTAAAACAACACTGCCATCATTGATCCAGGGAGCTGAGCTCTGGAGATTGGTTCTTGGGAGCTCCGAAAAGCTGAGCTCTGAACTAGAGGAGAAGTCAAATATTTGACATTTTCACTAGAATAATCTAAAAATGATGCAAAGATTGAAAATCAGAAAGTTGAAGGAAACAACAAGTGAAAGAGAAGCAAAGGAGCTAAGCCAGAGAATAGTGAATTTGGTGCCCATACTGAGTAATGTTCAGCACTAATCAGTATTATTTCTTTATGGTGTCTCATGCTTACTGTCCACTGCCCAGCTCTTAGCTGCATCATTACCTTAGTTCCCCACTTCTTGTTTCCTAGACTGAATGCTGCTTCCATCTCAAGTCCTTCCCACTCCCTGCTATTGCTGCCAGAGTTTGGTCACTGTTCATTGACTCTCTGGGATGAGTACATGCGTTGACAATATTAACTTTTAGCCCAGCCAATCTCAGTTAGGTTCCCCACCTTTCTCTCCTGGCAGAACAGTGTTAAATTCACTATTTTCCTAGACCAACCTGGATTTTAAAGTTCTAGAAATTAAATCTGAGACTCCTCCATAATATACCAGCTGTAACACTTTTTACAGTTGTCATTAACATAAAAAAAATGAAAAGCAACCAATTTCTCTTTGTGAGCATTCAGTTGTTGCAAGTCTGCTATTTGTCATCCTCTCTTTCAATCATTTTCTTGGTCTCCCTGAGGCACGTCAATGCAATCGCATCTCTGCCATGAAAGAGAGGAGGAAGGAGGCCTACTGTCGCTGCCAACACTCATGATAGGCATTGAAAATCACACACTGCAACAGCTGCTCTTGTTCTCTCTGACACTCTCTCCTGTTTACCTCCTTTTAAACTGTCTCCTTTATTTTGCAGCTGTACGGCATGAATGCAGAGAGAGCTCCTGAGCCTCTGTGAAGCACCCTAACCTTGACAGGCTTTACTTAACCTTTTAGATTCTGAATCTCCCCAATGTTCATTGCAGCTGGAAGTGTTTGCAGTTTGTTTAGGAAGTATGGCTTTGTGCTTGTGTCTCAAGTATTAAAATCTATCTATTGTGCTCCTCCTACTAGTGAAGACCCCAACCTAATGACCCTTTAATTTGTGCTGAATCCCCAGCAGCCAGACTGTGTGCGGCCAGAGGGAGTATGCTTGGACCAGACTGCCTGGGTCAAGGGCAGGTGCTGTGGTGAGAGGTCCTGTAGGAATCTTTGACAGCTGGATGGATGGAGAGATGCTCCATGGATAGCAGCAGCAGTCACCCCTTATGAACATAAGAGTGGCTTTTCAGTCTCTAATGGGGCTTACTTGCGGATGTCTCAGGCAAATCTCATTTCCTATTCAAGGGGTCCATGTCCAATAATCTCTAATCTCTTATTCTGTCCTTTTCCCATGGTGAGCAGTGTTAATCAGGAGGTGTGAGAGGAAGCAATGAAGGATGTGCAGCAGTGGGCATCAGGCTGGAGACATTGATGCTCTGTGGCCACACTTTCTAACCCTGGGGTAAAAGCTTTGTAATGAAAGTGTGGCATTGCTTTGGGGGCTAGCTGGACTTCACTGAAACACTGTTGAATCTTATCTCTCTTTATTTAAAGGAAGGGTATGTTTTAAATTATTATTTTATTTCTCAAATGTCTGCATTCTCTGATGCAGCGATTCCCCTAGGGAATTAATTAATTCACTTCCCAAAGGTTTACCTACTTGAGAGTATTTAGACTCTCTTACAGCTTGTCACCTCCAACCCTTTTACTTAAAACTAAATTTCACCTGGTCAGCTCTGGCCAAGATATTTCCCTTGCAATAAGCTCCTTCCTTAAATTCATCTATTTTATTCTGATGCTATTGTATAAGACATATTCCAAAATCACCCTGTTTAGTTTTACAAAGTAAGTCCTCTTGATATATTTAAACTAAGAAATGCCCTCACCTGAATATCACGTTGCTCCATTCTGTCAGTATTCATGGAGATCTAACAATCCTTGTTCTACTGTGTTGTCGCATAGCTACTCGGTAATTTATTTTCATCCAAGTATTCTCTCCTGGAAACAGGGAAGCTTCCCATAGAGTTTTCTCTATCTCTTCCTCTGGCATAAACCATTAATCAATTCTAAATTCCCTTAAATTGGCTTAACTCTCAAAATGTTTTAAACTGAGTGATGATTCCATGCCTCCCCCCCAAGGCTGGCCTCTGTAATCTTGACTTTTGGCTGTCTGACTCATCCAGAGAGTTTTCTGACTGTTCCCAAGTTGGAATTTCACAATGCAAACCTCTTGTGTGTCATGAGCAAATTGTCATCTCCAGATCTTCAGACTTCTTTACCCTCCTTATTTATAGCTCCCTTTTTTCACTTGCTGACAATTTGAAGTTTGTTTTCCATCAGCCTCATGTTCTTTGCTATTTGCACCGTGTGCCCCATAGAACAGGGTCTTGTGTAGAAATCTTCCCCACCACTTCCATCTACTCTCATTTAATTCCCTGTAACAAAGAAAGAAGCTAGACATCATCAAAAGCTGACTGCAGAAACGTAGCAGCCTTTGAACAGAATGAGTGGCTACCCCCAGGGAAGAGGAACTCTCTCACTCACAGGGACGCCATTCCACAGTCTATATCAGATGTTGCTCCCACACTTGTATTTGAATTAGAGAATCCTTGACCCTGTCTACGCTTACCTCCAAGATTCGGCGGCAGTCGACAGGAGTTATGCGAGCTACGCAAAAAACTTGCATAACTCCCGTCGACTTCTCTGCTCCTCTTCTGCGCGCCGTCTTCACTGCACTGCGCTGACGGGAACTGCATTCCTTTTGACACAGCGCTATGCCACTTTCTGGATCGACTGAGCGGGTCTTCTCTGACCGCTCAGTCGATCCAGAGAAATCGATCTGACGGCAGCGACTTTGCCGCCATCACTGTAGCTGTAGCCCGTGTATTGGAAGGAGCGGTTGTAGTGAATGTGGTTTCAAATGTCCCTGCTTTAGATTTGTCTGGTGAAGGTTATAGATTATAATGGTAAAGGTTGTAGACTAGCTTAATATAGAATTGAATTGCACTGCATTTTAGAGCTGTCTATTACTTTGTAGTGGTCATTACTCTGAAGGCTGATCATTCCCACATCTGAGTGTGTGAGAATGTGAGGGAAGGAGGGAAGGTGGATAAGACAGGAATAAGGTGAAAAAATGTTAGAGGAAGAGGCAGGGTGTACGAGGGTCCATTTGGGATAGAGTCTCTCTAGTGTGTCTGTTCTTATACGTTTGTTAAGAGCTCCAGTCTTCTGAAGCTTACTTGAAGAGCCCGAGTCCGGTGTTTTTTTTCTGTAAAACTTTCTCACAGCAACAAACTGTGCTGGTTAAAATTGGAACTGCAGCTCAGGCTGGGACCCCTGCTCCTTTTATAAGAGCTGGTTCACACTTACCATGCGATTTCGGCGGCAGTCAACGGGAGTTACGCAAACTACGCACAGTAGTTTGTGCAACTGACATTGACTGCTCTGCTTCCCTTCTGTGCGCTGTTCTCACTGCACTGAGCCGACGGGAACAGCGCTACGCTACTTGAGGGGGTGGACTTACTCAGTCGACTTCCTGATCGATTGAGCAGGTCTCACTGACCGCTCAATCAATCAACAAAGATCGATCTGGCGGCGGCGATTTTGCCACCATCAGTCTGAACATAGCCTGAGTCACGATATCTTCAAAGCACAAGATGAGTTTAACACCTGCAGCATGAGTTAAATGGGGACTACAGTGAAATGCAGCAATAACCCTCTTCTGATATTCCAATGAAGGGAAGACAGATGATTTCAAATGAACCATTACCTAGGAGATGGGAAACATTTTAGCAGGAATGTGCTTTATCTTTTGTAAAGTTTTTTTATAATAGTTTTTTTTATTTATTAATATACTTGCTGCATTTTTTTTCTCAGAATTTGGATAGGAAAGCTAAATGTATAGAGGGCAGTTTATATTCTGAGAGAGAAGTACCAATGGCTACGTGATTAAAAAACAATTTCCAACCATTTGGAACATATAAACTTTATTTTAGCTGGGATTTCTGCTATTTTTGTATCACCCCCACCTTTTTAAAAGAAAATCAAGAATTCATTCCCTAGATAAATGAGAAGACTGACATTAATGCAGGCAAACTAAAATGCAATCAAAGTGCTTAGGTGTTGCTCAAATAATCTGTTGTCATTTGTAGAAGAAGAGATGCTTTTCCCAAACTGTTTTGGGACGTGTGCTGGTTTCTAATCAAGAGGAATTATTATAGAGGTAACATAAAAAAGTCCAAAACATGGATGATTCCTGGAAAATTGGAAAGCAGATTTTATGCTTTTGGCTCTTTGTGGAAACGATGTACCATTTGCACTTTACATCTGACTTGGGAGATTGAAAACAGCATATCTGTCACTTTATAGTAGCTGTAATACTGCCATGTGCTTTTGGCTCCGCTCATGTAACAAAGGATAGCAGCACATGACAGAACCAACAAAATGTTATCAGGCAGCAGTTTGTTTAAAATTCTGGCAGGGCTGATGCGACACTGGCATTATGCAAATAGACGACTATTGGTCTATTTTCAGTAACTTATACCATGAGCACCTGCATTGACTAAAACATATTTTGCCTCAATAGCTATGAAGGGAGAGAAAACAGGATTAGTTCAGCAATGTCAGGGGACCTACTGAGTTATGATGTCTGCATAGTGCAGATTACAATTTTAAGAAGGTATCCATCCAGGACTGGAAGTGGAGTTCGGGACTAGATTGCCTTTGCTCACATGCTCCGTCCATCTGCTTGTTTAATGGGGTCTCACATGCTGGGCTTCTGTATGTTTTCAGATTCTGCTCTGCTTTCTGGGTCTGTGATGCTATCACAGTTTTTCTCCTTGCAGGAACCAAATTGTACAACAGCACAGCTATGCTGGAAATGGAATAAACCAAAGACTCCAAGACATTTTTTATTATTTTCTGTATATTGAGGATTAGGTTTTTGGTGACATTTAAATTGAATCCTAATACTATTTAGAAATATATAATACACTAAATTTACTTCACCTCAAGTTTGAGCTAATGGTTTATTAAATTATGCACCTCACTGTAGCAAATTTCTGTTTCCTAGAGCAGGATATTTAGACTTAAGAAGGTGATGATTTTGCTGTTCTCAGCTTCACACTTGCTGGGAGATTACAGTAGCAAACTTTAGATCAATGGATTTCTGAACATACTGTACTGTAAATTTAAACTCCACCTTCTCTGGAAAGAAATCATCTGGGTTTGGGGTGGAGAGTTTGCAGCAAATTAATGAAGGAGCTTTCAACCTGTATGTCTCCAGGGCCCTCATGCCTTTTGGTGCCCCTGTTGCAATGAAATTTGGTGTTTATAAGCTAAAATTATATATGCATTTGAATGTTTGTAAAATATTTAGTGTTATCATACCTGACTAATGTTGTACATGTCCCTTATTTTCTTTGACCCACAGGGTAATTATGAGGAAGGCGGACTACTGATTCTGAGTTTTTGTCACAGTGTGGTTTGGTTCAGTGACAAATAAGGTCATATGATTACTGAAAGAGGTCATGTGATCACCTAACGATGGGCAAAGCCAACTGTGATATAGTAAAGGAAATTGATAACTCATAGGAAATAAAGGAGCTGTCAGAGGCACTTTGCTGAGGAAATGTACTAGATTGAGTGGGAAAAGGAATTTCCTTCACCTCCTCACAAGCAATTATGCTTAGTTCAGTTAGAATAGATAAATTTGCTTCTCTGCCAGATGCTCTGACTGTGTTGCTGCTCTCTTTGAATCCCATCACTGGCTTCAGGTTCAAGCATCTCATCTTTGTCCTTAAGGCTCTACACAACTCCACTGCTATCTTCATCTCTTTTATCATTACCTCCTGTTCCCCTCACTCTTCCGCACTTCTCCTAAGCCTTTATCCTAACTGTCCTGTTTTACTCTGCCATTTAAATGTAAGGGAGTCTCTCCTGATTGGTTAGTAGAGTCTTCATCTTGTTGAGGATAAGGAGGGAAGAAAAATGTCTAAATATGTGAAGTGCTTTCCTGGATCACAAAGATCCAAGAGGACACTGGAGTCCCAGGGCCTGACTCTTCTTTACACTCGGGCCCCTTTACACCTACTTTAGCCCTCTTTAGGATGCTTTAGATTGTCAGAGCGGCATAAAGGGACCTAAATAAAGGAGAATCAGACCCCCAAAGCTTTACAGAGATTTGTCTAGATGTCAGACATCTTTAGTATCCTCCTCCTTCCATCAGCTTTACTTTTTTTCCTGCTGCCTCCTGTCCTTGTGATCATCTTCTTCTTCCTGTACACAAATCAACCATCTTATTTTCATTCAAATCCCAATTAAAAAATACTTGTCTAATACAAAATCTTTCAGCAGTGATCTTTCCTAGACATGGACATTGCTTTAGTCTTGCACCACCACCCCGTACTATAGAGTAGTCACTTTACACCATAGCTTTCAGACTGATTGCTATGTGTGTTTTTTTCTTGATGTTTGGATACCAAGCTGAATTACCCATTTAGTTACCCCAGCATCACTTCGTGGAGGCTAGGCTTCCTGCCAGATGGCTGCCATGACACTTACTGTTAAAAATACTTGACTAGAAATCTCTTACGTGCCTTAGCCATTTGCTTTGTTTTATTATCAGATGATAGGAAGGACACCAGGTCTTCTGGCTCTAGCAGAACCTGTTCATTTTTCCTCTCATGTAATATGTAAACAAATTGCCCTATATTCACCTCTGACTGCTTCCTTTATGTAAATTGGAACATTTGATACTCCACATATCTCATGGTTGACATGAGATTGTTAAATATTGAGTCACTATTTCTGCTAGGTGAGACTTGATAGCTTGCACTTGGAGTAGGCAGGTCAAGAACTTTTGGAGTTTATAACCATATGCAGAAAGAAATAAATCTGTTTATTTACAAAAGTAACAAAGTGCACCAACATCCAGGATTCTTATACTATCTTTTCATATGTTTAACATTACTGTAAACACTTATTTGAAACCTTTTGGGTAAGCTTGACTGTGCAGCATCAGTGTGAAATATGAAACGCCCTTTGCCTGGAGAATTCATGCCTCCCCTTGAAAAAGAGTGAATTCAAAATGCAAAAAGGTTGAAAAATGGAGAATTGGTTTTATTTCTGTGCAGCCTGCTTATTTAGTATTAGTTTGTTATGGGTTTGTGGTTTCTCTTCTCTTTTATTTTAATTTTAAGTATTTGTCAGCTACAACTAGTGTGTTCAAACAGGTACCTCTCACTGTTGCCAAATTCATTTAAGGAAAAAGCAGAACTGAATCCTGAGATATGATTGTGCTTGTCACTGACACTGAGTGTTTGCTAGTGAACTCATCTAACTGAGTGAGGAGATTCAAGAACGGCCATACAGGGTCAGACCTGTAGTCCATCTAGCCCAGTATCCTGTTTTCGGACAGTGGCCAATGCCAGGTGCCTTAGAGGGAATGAACAGAGCACGTGATCATCAAGTGGTCCATCCCCTGCTACCCATTCCCAACTTCTGGCAAACAGAGGCTAGGGACACTTCAGAGCATGGTTTTGCATCCCTGCCCATCCTGGCTAATAGCCATTAATAGACCTATCCTCCATGAACTTACCTAGTTCTTTTTTGAACCCTGTTATAGTCTTGGTCTTCACAACATCCTCTGGCAAAGAGTTCCACAGGTTGACTGTGCATTGTGGGAAGAAATACTTCCTTTTGTTCATTTTAAACCTGCTGCCTATTAATTTTATTTGGTGACCCCCTAGTTCTTGTGTTATGAGGGAGGAGTAAATAACACATCCTTTTTTACTTTTTTCACACCAGTCATGATTTTATAGACCTCTATCATACTCCTCCCTTAGTTGTCTCTTTTCCAAGCTGAAAAGTTCCAGTCTTATTAACCTCTCCTCATATGGAATCTGTTCTTTACCCCTCATCATTTTTGTTGCCCTTTTCTGTACCTTTTCCCATTCCAATGTATCTTTTTTGAGATGGGGCGACCAGATCTGCAGGCAGTATTCAAGCTGTGGTGTACCGTGGATTTATAAAGAGGCGATACACTGTTTTCTGTCTTATTATCTGTCCTTTTCCTAATGACTGACTTGCTTCATAACAAAGATAATAGAACTTCCCCAAATTAATTCTCTTTGAACCACAGCAGATCTTTGAGAAAAACATCCAATATTGATTTAAAAATTGCCAGTGATGGAAAATCCTCCATGACCCTTCGTAACTTGTTCCAATGGTTAATTACTCTCTCTGTTAAAAATTTTTTTTTGCTTTATTTCAAGTCTGAATCAGACTAGCCATTGGATCTTTGTTTGCTAAATTGAAGAGCCCCTTGTTATCAAATTTCTGTTCCTTGTGTACAGGCTATAATCAAGTCATCCCTTAATCTTCTTTTTGACCAGCTAAATAGATTTAGCTTCTTGAGCCTTTCACTGTAAAGCATGTTTTTCACTTCTTTAATCATACCCATGGCTCTTCTCTGATTCCTCTCTCGTTTTTCAATATCCTAGAATTGTGGACACCAGAACTAGACCCGGTATTCCAGTAGTGGTTGCAACAGTGCCAAATAAAGAGATAATATATCCTAGGGTGACCAGATAGCAAGTGTGAAAAATTGGGACGGGGCTGGGAGGTAATAGGTGTCTATATAACACAAAGACTTGAATATCGGGACTGTTCCTATGAAATCAGGCCATCAGGTCACCCTAATATAACCTCTCTACTCATACTCAAGATTCCCCTATTTATACATCAAAGGATCACATTAGCCTTGGTAGCCACAGTGTCGCAGTGGGATCTTATGTTCATCTAATTATCCATCGTGACTACCACATCTTTTTCAGAGTCACTGCTTTCCAGGAGAGTCCCCCATCCTGTAAATATGACCTGCATTCTTGGTTCTTAGTAGGGATGTAAATATGGTTTACATAAGATAACCATTTAAATTATTAAAATTATATCAGTTAACTGTTTAATCAATATAATTTTGTGTGTCCCCCCATACCCAGCCCCCTCCACTCAGCCCCCGGGTAGTGCCCCCATCTCAGCTCCGTGGGGGATCCCTGTCTCAGACCTGTGGTCCCCGGTGTTCTGCAGTGGGGCGCTCTGCAGCACCTGCAACAGGGCCTCAGCCTTGGCTTCCCCAGGCAGCAGCAGCAGCAGCATGGCCACCTCTGCTGTGGCCTGATGCTGTCACCATGGAGACTGAGAGTCTGTGCCACCAGTTAACCCCCATGCTGCCGATTAACTGATAAGCATTAGTCTTAGCCATTTAACCATTAGGTATTTTACAGCCCTAGTTCTTAGACGAATGACTTTACATTTAGCTGTATAGAAGCACATATTGTTTGCTTGTGCACCGCTTACAAAGTGATCTAGATAACTTTGAATCAGTTACCTGCCCTCTTCATTATTTATCACTCCTTCAGTCATTGTGTCATCTGCAAATTTTATTAGTGATGCTTTTACGTTTTCTTCCAGGTCATTGATAAAAATATTAAAAAGCATAGGGCCAAGAACTGACTAGAAATGCGCCTTCTCAACAATTACTTCCTGTTTACAATTACATTTTGGGACCTATCAGTAGCCAGCTTTTACAACATTTAATGTGTGTCATGTTGAGTTTATATCATTATAGTTTCTTAATCAAAATATCACGTGGTACCAAGCAAAATGCCTTACAGAATTCTAAGTATATTACATAAATATAATCATCTTTATCAACCAAACTTGTGATCTCATCAGAAAAAGATATTAGTTTAATAAGGTCTATTTTCCATAAACATGTTGATTAGCATTAATTATATTGCTCTCCTTTAATTCTTTATTAATCAAGTCCCATATCAGCCCCTTCAGGATTGATGCCAGGCTAACTGGAGTAAAATTACCTAGCTCATCATCTTTAGCCTTTTTAACTATTGTCACAAGATTAGCTTTTTTCCAGTTATCTGGAACTTCCCAGTGTTCCAAGTCTTATTGAAAATCAACAATGATCCAGAGAGCTCATATGCTCATTGTTTTAAAATGCTCAGATCCAAGTCATCCACACCTGGTCGTTTAAAAATGTCTAACATAAATAGCTGCTGTTTAAAATCCCTTCTGAGTTACTGTTGGAATGGAAAGTGTTTCATCAGCATCATCACTAACAAAACAAGAAGCAATGGTCTCAAGTTGCAGTGGGGGAGATCTAGGGTGGATATTAGCAAAAACATTTTCACTAGGATGGTGGTGAAGCCCTGGAATGGGTTACCTAGGGAGGGGGTGGAATCTCCATCCTTAGGTTTTTAAAGCCCAGCTTGACAAAGCCCTGGCTGGGATGATTTAGTTGGGGTTGGTCCTGCTTTGAGCAGGGGATTGGACTAGATGACCTCCTGAGGTCCCTTCCAATCCTAACCTATGATTCTATCATAGGAATACATCATGCAACTTTTCCTCAAACATACAACAGAAATATTTATTGAATGCTTCTGCCTTTTCTGCATTATTATTGACAACTCCACTCTTTCATTTTTATGGACCAATACCATTGTGAGGACTCCTTTTGTTCCTAATGTACTTTTAAAACTTCTTGTTGTCTTTGACTTCACTGGCCATTGATTTCTCCTTGTGTCCTTTTGCTTACCCTACCAATTTTTACAGTTCCTAGTTTCTAATCTATATTCATTACTACAAGCTTGCCCTTTTTCAAAGATGGATGGATAGATGGAAGGAAGGAAGGAAGGAACTTTTAAAAAAATATTATAAGAGTTTTCACTTCTCCTGTAAACTAGATTGATTTTTAACCAGTGTAGTCTTCTTTCTTATTTGTGGATTTTGGCATTTAGTAAAATATTCTTAAACAGTTCCCAATTATTAACATTTTTCTGTTTAAATTATTTCTCCCAACTCATAATTGTGTTCAGCTTGATGAAAGTGGTCCTTTTAAAGCACCGCCTGTATATATATATATGTTACTGGTTTGCACTTGATTCTGTTTGCACATAATACATATGATCAAGTTGTGATCACTTGCACTTAGCAACCATTAATTTTTATCTGTCATGATGAGGGCCTAATGGCATATTTTTTGAGTTAAGAAATAATCATCTATAAGTTTTGAAATCTGAGGATATTTTAGCACTAGCAGCATGAGACCTCCACCTCTAGCATTTGTCACTCAGATTGAAGTCCTCCATGATAATGCAGCTTTTTTTCCTACATATTATTTATAGGTGCTTAAAATTCTATTAATCCTGTTCTCTGGTGTGATTTGGTGGCTTGTAGCAGACACCAGCTAGTACCCAATCGTGTGCTTTATCTATTAGTACATTGGTCCATAAATATTCATGATGATTTGCTTCTGAGTTGTCCATTACTCAGAAAAAGGTAGTGCCATTTTGGCATTAAATGCCATTCCCCATCCCCTTTGCCCACTCAAGCCTTCCTTAGCAGAGCATAACTACCGATTTTCACATTCTAGGCATGCAAGACTTCCCATCAGGTTTCAATAGTAACAACTAGGTTGAAATTAAATTCTAATTCCTTTTGTTTATTACGCAGGCTCCTAGCATTGGTGTATAGACAATTAAAGCATTTCTTCTTTTCTTGTCTGTTGGTGCCATGATTACTTTTGTTTTCAACATCATGACTTAGTTCTAAACGAGTGCTCATTTGATCCATCTTCTCCTGTCCTGCTTAGTCTAGCCAGCCAGTCCCCTAAAAGTTGGTTCCCCTTCTACTGAGATGAAGGCCTTCCAAACTGCACAGTCCCTTCTCCCATAGATGGTGGGACATCTCAGCCTGTACATTCACACATTCTTAAAATGGAGCCTAAAACTGGCCTATTTGCAAACTTGAAATTCTCTCTAGAAAGGACCTGGACTCGGGACATAACATGGCACTGGTAGAGTCATCATCATATTCAGCAAAAATAAATTAAATGCTCTTCCTTAGCAATAAAAGGCCAGACTCCACGTGTTATCTCATCTGCCATCTTTGGCCCACCAATGCTATGTGTGTGGCCCCAGTTCCCCTCCAGCCACAGTCTTATAATCCCATATGTGATGAGTCCTTCAGATGAATGATGATAAATTATATTGGGGTCAGGGAAGGCAGATGAAGTTGATCTCAAACAATTCTTGGCTTATCCGTCTTTGTTGCCACCTACAAATCTTTTATCATGTCATTGCCTCCTCAGTTCAATTAATGAAGTTCTGTTTGTACCACCTCAATTAATGACGTTTTCTGATTTTCTCCATTGTCACCATATGTGGAATGCCCTCCTTAAGCTGGTTTGCAAGGACACCATTTCTTCCTCAGTCAGATCACCCTTGAAGATCCACATCTACAGCAACTCCTTTAAGAATGAACAAGACATTTATTTGTATTTTAAATTGTCCAGTGCTGTGTTCATGCTTTTGTTGGACATCCACATAATCTTAATCACTGTAACCCCAGTCAGTCCTCCTCTATCCTACCCTACTTTTTTGTCTCCCCTTCATCATGTCTTGTCAGAAGCCAGATTGTAAGCTTTGTGGCAGGGCAATTAAACACGACAGTCAGGGGCTGAGCTGGAAACATGAGATGAGAAGCCAGGAGAGTAAATTGCTAGGTATGAGGGTCACTGTATTTTGGCATAGAGATGATATGCCATATAATCCATAAAAAGAGACTTAATGTTAAAAGAACTGCTTTCCTTGAGAGTACAAAATCTTGTAAAAGGATTTTTAATGTCAAGCAGGAATATGTAAAGTAGCCTTTGTACATGTTAGGGTATATATGATATACTACTCTTAGTGAAGGTTGGTAAAGGCTATTAAAAATGCCCATAGATCATATTCTGCTCTATAGAATTATGTGCCCACCTGTGAAGCCATGGGAGTGACATAAGCAATACACCATAATCTGTTCTGTTTTTGTCACTCTACAGTCCTAATGCTATAACTTTCAGCAGCTACAGGAGGATATAAAAATTCCATTGGGAATATGCATTCATTTAGATATTTGATCTTTCTTGCTTTTAAATCTAAATATAAAGCCAGCCAGATTCAGGAAGAGAGTGAACTCCAACCTCAGTCACCTTCATGGCAGTGCTGTTTTGTGCCAGGTTACAGTTTAGTCCTCTTTAAAGTGATTTGATGGTTCTTTTTAATGTCATAGTAAAAGGGCAAAAGCCTGAAGAGAATAGCAGTAAATGGCTTTTTCTCTGGAACAGGCATCACACCTGAGGGCATAATTTTCTGAGTCAAGGAAAGTGTTAGACTTTCCTTATCATAAATTTGTTTGAGCTAAATATCAGCCAGTTTTGCTTCTGTTTCATATGACAGCCTTTAGAATGCATCAGTACTTCTGTTGTGTTGATTAGACTAGCAACCAGATTTATTAACAAACTGCAGTAAGGAAACCATGATTTACCAAGAGTGAAATTAAAATTTGTTTTTATCAGTCAGATCCTTTCAAAGTGGGACAGTTTGAGATCATGAAATCAGGTTTCCTCAGAACATTATATAGTAGCACAAACCAGATCTATCAGATTAACTGTATCTGTGCCATCTTCCCCTTCTATAGCTATGCATTCAAAGCCATTTATGGAGACAAGGTGGAGATTTTTTTGCTGTCCTCACTTTCCTACAATGAGGGAAAAGAATGTACTTAGCATTACTAGACTGTACTAGAGCCAAGAAAGAAACAATCGAGGAAGAAGGCTACACAAGGTCAGACTAGGCAGTCACAATGGTCTCTTCCAGCCTTGGAATCTATGAATCTGAAAGAGACAATTCAAATTAATTATTGAAATTTCCTGGGATATGTTTCCAGGCTCAAAAAGATGGATAAAGATGGTCTTCTGATTAAGGAATGGATTGGGACTCTGGAGATCTGGGTTCAATTCCCGGCCCTGCCACAGATTTGCTGTAGATCACTGTGCCTCAGCTCTCCAGCTGTTGTGAGGATAATAAATTCATTAATGTGTGTTAGGTGCTCTGTAGACATGACCCATAGATCACAGTATGGTGATGGGGCCATATAAATATAGAAATAGCTGGAGAAAGAAACTAAATTCTTTTGAAGATTTCAGTACATTGTACTGCCCCAGGGAAGTAGACTTATAAATGGGCCCAGGGAGCTAAAGGTGTCAACATGACTTGCTTATTGAAAGAGTTCTAAACAAGGTTTGGGGTTTTGAGTACAGAGACCACAGCCTGCTTAGTACCCTGGTGCAAATACACCATACTTTTGTTACCTTTTGTTAAAGATACAGAGATGAAGGAATAAAGTTAAAGTTTTGAAATGTAAAGTAATATAAGGGCTACTTTAATGACATTCTTATTTTCTTTCCCCCTAGTTGTAGATCGTTTTTAAAAGGATACTACACTATCATCCCATTTGGCAGTCTTTTAGAGGGTATTAAAGATGGTAGTTACTGTCCTTTTTGGGGAAAAGAGAAGAAGTTAGTTGAGATGGGTTGGAACTATTGCTGCTGCTATTTCTGATAAAGTTTGATTCCATTTTTAAAAGATAAACAAGACACACAAGGGGAGAGGGAAGACGAGTGAAGACAGATAATGCAGCTTCTGTGGTGTTGACTTTTACTTGCAATATCACTGCTAGAGAAACACAGGCCCCAGCACACGATCTGATCAATCACTCCAAGACCTGGCAAACTTGTACTAGCATTGAGTTGTTCAGGGCATTGCTTTTAGCTGCCTTTTTGGTTGTAGGGTTGCAAAATGTGATATCTTGGTTAGCTAAGCCATCTTAGACAGAAGGCAAAAAGAGGATTATAGGAAAGAGATGAAATAAGGGGTCGGGGTGAAGGACACATGGAGTGTGGGACGGGATGATGAAGTCTTACATCGTAGGTGATATTTTGGTATTTAGTTAGAGCTGGTTGAGGTGGTTACTTCACCTGGATTCCTTTCTTCAGCCCATTCTGGTCAGGTCATCTGTCAAGATCATGACAACAAAGGCTCAGTGGTATAATGGTGGCTCTCAGGGACCCAGAAGGCGATGAGATAGTAGCCAAGATGGTCAAGTTTGCAATTTTCAGCTCCCAGCCAGCACTTGTTGTTTGTTAGCACTTGCAGGCAATTTTTAATCCTATGTGTTCCTTTTTTTAGTTTTTGGCATTTTAAGAACCCCAAAGGGAGTGATGGGCAGAATAGCCCCTTCTTTTATTATTTTGTTTATTAATTTTTGGTCCCACACTTTTTTATTTACCAGGAATGATTTTAACAGAGTTCTTGAATTATATTAGCACAGTGATCCCCAAACTTTTCCTCTGATGCCCCCCTACGCTCCACCAGTAATAGAATGTGTCTGCGCCCCACCCCTGGCCAGGAGTGGAGTAGTGCTGGCAGGTGAGAGCTGTCCTGGGGGGCCAAGCTGCATCCAGGGGTGTGGCCAAAGTGGGTCTGGCTGGCATTCCCTTTCCTTGTCTCATGGGGCTGGCTTGGGCTCTGCCACTGCCCCCTGACATTCCTCTGCGCCCCCCTAGGGGGCACGCCCCACAGTTTGTGGACTACTGTATTAGCAGGTCTTTCGTATGTTGGTTTCTTTCTTTTCGTACTTTTTCCTATTAACATTTGTAGTTAAAGGCTATTGTGACATTTTATGAACTTTTACTTACTACTTACAGTTAAGCTCACAATTAAGGTAAATTCGTAGGCCCAGTTATTGCCACAATGCTTTTGCTGGGAGCTGAACTCAGTCCCCCTGTCTACGAGTGCAGGGTGCTGCCTCTCATTCTCCTGCTGTCCATGAGTGCAGAATTCAAATTCCTTGGGTAACATCCAGTAACAGCAAAAAAAAAAACAACAACAGAAACACCACATAGATACCCTTATTCTCCCAGAAAAGAGATCTTGTCAGCCTACCTAGATTTCTGTATAACCTGATGATGGCTAAAAGAAAATATATTGCTTAATGTTTGCCTTGACTAAGGCATGAAGTCCCAGAATTTCATTTTAAAGGTACAACATTTAAAGAGTTAATTAAAACATCATTTGCAGCAAAGATTGGACAGCAGAGAATTGCACTTGTAAATGTTGAAGCTTCATCTAAGAAAACTTGAAATCTGTAGAGAAAAGAGACACACAAAAGATCGTTGAATTATGTACTATTGTCTGCAAAAATAAACTACAAGGCACTACATCTTGCATTACACTATGCTGTGAAAGATTGGATTCAAAGCAGCAGATTTATTGGGCTGCTATTGAGGAATGAGAGCGAGAGGCCTGTAGATAATTGAAAAATCAAATCACTGTATCTGCCCACCTGACAAACTTCTCTCCTTGTGACTGACAGAGGCTCCTATTAACGTCCCAGCTAGAAGGATTGCAAACACATCACTTCTCTCTGCTGCCATTTTGTTTGTCATTTGTGATAATTGTCATCTATGATTCAGCAAACAATTGCAGTCAAATGCTGTTGTGTAGGGTACAGAGAAGGTTGCTGGGATTTTGAGTATTCTTGATTAAATGAAAGCTCATTTAATTTACATTTCTTTCTGCAACTCTTTAAAAACCATTTGGGATAGATCCCAGAGTAAATGAGGCTGCTTGCATTGCAGTAAAAAACTAAATTTTGGTTTATTAATCCACACAGGATGTTTCCCCTTATCTCTGTTAACCTCATGGATGGCATTGCAGACATACCAGGGTTCCAGTCTGAACTCAGTGTTGCTTCTTTTACAGTTACAACATCAAGTATAATCTAAGCAAAGAGGTGGTCCCCACATCCAAAGGTCTTGCCTTATTATTGCAACTCATTAGTTGAATTTTTGGATTAATAAAATGTATCCCCATTTTTGGACCTCCTGCTTCTCACAAAAGTATCCAGAGATTAAGGTGTGGGGTAAAAAGAGCGTGTGTTACATCCACTGCAATGCTCCCTCTTTCCTTCAACCCTTCGTTGGGAGGAGTCTGGGGAGGAATTTGATAATCCCTACTGGAGGATTCCCACTATCAAAACGCACAAGTTAATCTGATGCAAGTGACTCTTGTATCTGTGCTTGCCAGTGACTAAAGTTGTTGTGTGTATTTGTACAGTGCCTAGCACAATGGGGCTAGGGCTGTTAGGTGGTACTGCAATACAAATTAATAATAATCATTCTTAGGGCTTGAGGTACGACCTTGGGCTTTCACCCTGATGGAAGAATTAAAAGAAAACCACACCTGAAATAGCCCATGCAGAAATAACTCGTGTATAGAGAATTTGATCCTCGGGAAGTCTTTAGCTAAGGGCAATTTTACTATGAAAAGCTTCTCAAGGTATAAGTTTATGTGAACTATGTATGACTACAGTGAGCAAATGTCCATTTATAATTTACTCAAAATCTTAATCTGCCCACTGGAAAATACACTATGGGATGTGGCAAGTGAATTAAAAGTCACAAAGATACTTCAGTAAATGTCTGTTTAACCATCTTTTAAAAAGAAAAAAAATAAAGTCCTTAAATTTCCCCTTTTCCCTTTTAATTCACAAATTAGTACTTGAGTACTCAGCCATTTCAACTGTTATGAAAAATCACATGGGGAATTACACATTTTATTCATGATTAAATTAATAATATGCCAAATGTCAGCTCGTCATTGACTATTTGTGATTCTAGTGTGTAATCTCTCAGAAGAAGCTTGACTCAGTTTAAGTTTTGGAGCACTTCACTGAGGGACAGGAGGGGCATGGAGGTTGGTTTTGATGGTGGGAAAGAGGAGAAATGGAGCTTTTGTTTTCCTCCAATTTTTGTAATTGTTTGAGCTTTTGGACCAGGAAGTGCCTAGTGGGCAAATGAGCAGAATTTATACAATGGCATAATCAAAGCAGCTTTGGGTGGTAAAGCCTGCACCATACACTGGTAGTTTTACTGAGTTATGTTGATCAAGCTAGAGAGGAGAATTGGAGTCACTAGCTGTTGGGAAAAGATCTTGTTTTCCCATGATCTCTTCCACTTTATCCTTTCTCTCCCCATCCCTCAGTCTCAAGTCCAGGGAAAGCCTGCTCACCTGATTATATTTCCGATTGGCAAATTTAAGCCAACTGACATGAGAGATTTCAACTGAGTGTGTGACCATCAGATATTCAGCAATACAAACCACGAGCCAACCCCACCGCTTGTGAAAGCCATTAACTTCATACCTGGCTTGTTGGAAATAATTTTCCTAATAAGTTTATTAAGATTTACCATGACTACGTTTCCACACAAGCATTCTTTTATTAGTCCAAAGGCCACTTGGTGTTGGGTACATCCAGAATATAAATATAAACATGTACACCTGTATTCTGTACCTAGCAACAATACTGTTATAAGTATTTGCTGAATATTCACAACTGGTTCAGGCCCAGGAGACACCTTCCCATCATGGCATGACTCTAGAGAGGTAAGGAAAAGCTCTGGCAAAGCACGCCTAGAAAATCTTGCTTTTCTATACACTGTAATAAACAAATGAAGTCATATCTGGTTATTGGACCTTCACTAAAGGCAGCTGAAGCAGTTTAGGGCTGCGCTCTGACCTCTTAAAGTTATTTTTCCCCTTATCACGATTTGCCATGTTTTTCTCAACTACCAGACTAAGCCTTTCTAACCAATTATTTACTGCAACTGGTGCCCAATTAACTGTGTTTTCTTTATTTACCAAACCTTAAATAAGATAACATTGGCATTCCAAAGGATTGCTACAGGTTTAACATAAACATTCCTTCTTTCCTCATGAGTTCATTCTTTTTGATCACATGCTGTCGGCCTATCACTCATGCTAGAAGTCTAAATACGAAGATAAGTGAACTTGAGTGCCTGATATTAAATAAGGACATTGATTAAAAAGACATCATAGAAGTTTGGTGGAATGAATGATAATCAATGGGACACGGTACAAAATATATAGGAATGACAGAGTAGGTTGCTCTGGTGGGGGTGTGGCACTATTTGTGAAAGAAAGCATAGAGTCAAATACAGTAAAAATCATACCACAGATACCTCAATCTCTAAGGATAGAAATTCCATGGTTGAATAATAAGAGTATTGCAGTAGGAATATGCTGCCAACCACCTGACCAGGTTGGTGATGGTGATTGTGAAATATTCAGGGAGATCAGAAAGGCTACAAAAACAGAAAACCTAGTAACAATGAGGGATTTCAGCTATTGACTGGGAACATGTCCCCTCAGGACAGGATCCAGAGATAACCTTTCTAAATACCATTAATGACTGCTTCTAAAAGCAGCTAGTCCTGGAACTCAGAAAGAGAGAGGCAGTTCTTGATTTAGTCCAAAGTGGAGGACTGGATCTGGTCCAAGAGGTGAATATAGCAGAGCCTCTCAGTAAGAGTGACCAAAATGTAATTAAATTTAACATCCTTGAGTGGGGGGGAGAGAAATACCAAAGAAATCTACCACAAAAGCATTTAATTTCAAATGTGAACAACACAAAAATGAGGAAGCTAGTTAAATGAAAAGTAAAAGAAACAGTCACAAAAGTGAAATGCCTGCAAGCTGCTGGGAAACTATTTAACAACACCATAATAGAGACTCAAACTAAAAGTTTACCCCCAAATTAAAAAAAAAAAAAAAACAGTAAGAGGACCAAAAAAATGCTATCATGGCTAAATAACAGAGTAAATGAGGCAGTTAAAGGCATCCTTTCAAAATTGGAAGTCAAATCCTAGTGAGGAAAATAGAAGGGAGCATTTAACTCTGGCAAGTCAAGCATAAAAGTATAAACAGGCAGGCCAAAAAAGTATCTGAAGAGCAACTAGCAAAAGATACATAAACTAAAAGCAAAATGTTTTTAAGTACATCAGAAGCAAGAAGCCTGCCAAACAGTCAGTGGGGCCACTGGACAACCAAGATGCTAAAGGAACACTTAAGGAAGATAAAGCTGTTTCAAAGAAGCTAAATTAATTCTGTGCATCAGTCTGCAGAGAATGTGAGGGAGATTCCCACATCTGAGCCATTCTTTTTAGGTGACAAATCTGAGGAACCATCCCAGACTGAGGTGTCAGTAGAGGAGGTTTGAGACAAATTGGGAAATTAAGCAGCAATTAGTAACCAGCACCAGATGGTATCCACCCAAGGGTTCAGAAGAAACTCAAATATGAAATGGCAGAACTACTAACTGTGGTATGTAACCTATCACTTAAATCAGCCTTTGTACCAGATGTCTGGAGAATCGCTAATGTAATGTCAATTTTTAAAAAAGGCTCCAGAGGTGATCTGGAAATTACAGGCTGGTAAGCCTAACTTCAGTACCAGGAAAATTAGTTGAAACTATAGGAAAGAACAAAATTATAAGACACATAGATGAACACGATGTGTTAGGGAACAGTCAACATGGCTTTTGTGTGTTTGATGATGTTCCTTTTTGTATCTATTAGAATTCTTTGAGGGTTTCAATAAGCATGTGAACAAGGATGATTCAGTGAATATAGAGTGTACTTGAACTTTCAGACAGCCTTTGAGAAGGTTCCACACCAAAGGCTCTTAAGCAACCAATCAGTCATGGCATAAGAGGGAAGGTCTTCTCATGGATCAGTATCTGGTTAAAAGATAGGAAAACAAAGGGTAGGAATAATTGGTCAGTTTTCACAATGAAAAGAGGCAAATTACAGGATGCCTCAAGGTTGTGTACCAGGATCTGTGCTGTTCAACCTATTCATAAATTATCTGGAAAAGAGAGCAAACAGAGAGGTGGCAAAGTCTGCAGATAATGCTAAATTACTTAAGATGGTTAAGTCCAAAGCTGACTGCAAATCTCACAAAACTGGGTGACTGGGCAACAAAATGGCAAATGAAATTTGGTGTTGATAAGTGCAAAGTAATGAAAAACATAATGGCAACTATACATACAAAATGATGGTTTCTAAAACTAGCTGTTACCCACTGAAGGAAAAAGATCTTAGAGTTATTGTGGGCAGGTCTCTGAAAACACCTGCTTAATGTGCAACAGCAGTCAAAAAAGCTTAACAGAATGTTAGGAGTATTAGTAAAAAGAAATAATGAGACTGAAAATATCATAATGCCACTATATAAATGCATGGTATACCACGCTTTGAATACTGCATGCAGTTCTGGTCACCCTATCTCAAAAAACTGATATTAGAATTGGAAAAATATAGAGAAGAACAACAGAAATGATTAGGGGTCTGGAACAGCTTTCATACCAGTGTAGATTACAAAAACTGGGACTGTTCAGCTTGGAAAAGAGACAACTAAGCAGGGATATAATGGAGGTCTATAAAATCATGAAAGGTGTGGAGAAAGTGAATAAGGAAGTGTTATTTTCCCCTTCACAACACAAGAACCAGATGTCACCCAGTGAAATTAATAGGCAGCAAGTTTAAAACAAACACAAAGACGTACTCCTCACACGACGCACAATCAACCTGTGGAACTCATTGACAGTTGATATTGGGAAGGCAAACAGTATAACTGGGTTCAAAAAAGAACTAGATAATTTCAGGGAGGATAAGTCCATCGATGGTTATTATCCAAGTTGGTCAGGTATACAAACCCATGCTCTGGGTGTCCTTTAAATGTCAAACTTCCAGAAGCTGGGATGACGGGGGGATGGATCACTCAGTAATTGCCCTGTTCTGTTTATTCCCTCTGGTGCAACTGGTATTGGCTACTGTTGGAAGACAGGATATTGGGCTAGATGGACCATTGGTCTGACACAGTATGCCATTCTTAAGCTAATATTCAAACAATTTTGAAACCATAATTCACTCAAAAATAATGTGACCCTATATTCCTACATGGACCATGTGTACTAGCATTAGACTAAAGATTTTGACTCTTAAATATCAAAGGGTCCTTGGAATAATGATATGTAGGAAAGTTTTGAAAGTACCTTTTAGACAGACGCCCATCTTACATGTTGGAATCTATCATTGAAAAGCTATCCAGACATCTCTTGCTAATTATGGACTTGATTTCACCACCATTACTGCAAAATATCTTACTCTATAAGCAGTCCCATTGACATGTGAAGTAAGGTCAGAAAATGGGCTACATTCATTTGATTCATTTATTTACATTGATAATAGGTTTTCTCAAGAAATACAATTTCTTGGAGACTCTCTAAATTATCTCAGTTCTTACTGAAATTCTAGGCATCTCAGTTTTCTTCCATGTATTTCTCTCTAGTTTATACTGCACCTCCTGGTTGTACCTTAATCCCTGTCACATAGATTTCCTCCCACCACCACTACCCCCCAAATCAAGAAAATATTTCACACTTCTCCAAACCCATTGCCAAAACCTTACACACTGAAGTATTCTGGAGAGTGTTTGGGTTATATAGCTTGATTTGTTTTTATTTGAGATTTAGTGTTCAGACAACATCATAAAACAATTGTGGTTTCTTTCTGTGGTTATCATGAACTGTTTGTGTGGATTTTTAAAGCCATTTTATTAGTTTATAATGTTTATAATGCATTCAGTCTGCAAACAGGAATCCCAGGTCTGCAGTGTGGTCATGGAAACATGCACCCCAATTCAGCAAAGTACTTAAACCCATGATTACGTTCCACTGATTTTAAAAGTTAAGCAAATGCTTACATGCTTTGCTAAATCATGGCCTTAGAGAGGGTTCTTCTCAGAATATCTATATCAGATACTTAATATTCCTGAGAATTGTTGCCATTCAGAAACATTACAGTCAAAGCCTGCCCAGTTCCTTGGGATTTAGTCAGCATTAATCTCAATCATGTTTTGCTCATCTCATACTTACAGTAATGAAAAATTAGATGTATCGGTGAATAAGAAACAAACTGAGCAGCAGATATGTTGCCTCATCTTTTGTGGGGGTGGGGGAAAATTGCCTTATATGCAGCACATGAACTGTTGTAAGAAAAAGAACTCGTGAAAAATAAATTTCCTCCTCAGACCAAAGGAAGGAGGATGGAGCCACTATATTTGTCTTCCTGTGAGGGTTGAGTGAGGTGCAGAAATCAGCCCTGAACTCTTCCTGCAACGTTTGGCACCTGTACAAATAGTTTGAGTCTCAAATGCTGTTATTGTTTCAGTTTTATTGAACGTTAAATCCATCACAAAAATATGCAGAAAGAAAAATGAATGCAACATCTCTCAAGGTCACTTATGTGGATTGTTTCCATGGATGTACTGTAGCAGCTTTGGGCTTTGTTGTATTAAAACAGCATCAATTCAGGAAGTCATGCATTTCATAGCATGAGCTCCAAATCATAGAGCAATGTTCCACTTTTCATTGAAAAGTATAGTACAAATATACCCTATACATGACAGGCAACCTGTTCAGTGAGGTGGCGCTAGGATTGAGGGTAATTATACTCATTATGGAATGTCACCTCCTATCTGCCATGTATTAACCTGATCATTAGTACGCTTTCTTCTCAGAGCCCTGGTAACCAAGTGACCCAGGAAGGAGTAGCCACACAAGTACGACAGGTTCTAGCATCTGTGGCACCCCTGAGCTGAGAGCATCCATGCACATGCACCCCAAGTTCACAATAACATTTAATTTTTAACCCATTTAACTTTTACATTTTCTGGCTTAACTTTATGTTGAGAAACTGGAGGAAGTTTGGGGGGCAGGGAGAGGAAGGAAGGGGACTGGGTTTGTGTGTCATCTTTTTCAGTAACATGAATTATTTGTATTGTCCTGTGTCACCTCCCAACTGTGTGGTGCCCACTGTAGCTATATAGTCACACATCGGTTTTCCCAATAGAAGTGAACCTGCCTCCGGGAAGCTTAGAGTTAGATGTGACCTTGGGGCCTGTTTTGGTGGACACCATGTAGGAGATAGTTCTTGGAGTGAGGGGAGGCAGTTGTGCCAGGAGCACTTTTTGAAGATTGAACTGCACAAGGCTGCAACCAGACAGCAGTGGCGTTGGCCACCCCAATCTGTGTGTGGAAACAGCTGCAGTTCTGTCCCTGAGATAGCTGGGCCAAATGGAAAAATAACAGTAAAATAAATGTACTTTCCTCCCAATTCTCTCTCCATTTACAACGTGGCTTGATTGTGCAGTTTCCAGACAGAAGATGCATGTGGAGCAGGTGCTCCACTGACCCAACAAGGCGATGCTCTTTGTACACAGGGGCTCTGTGGCACAAGCCATAGGACATCTCACAGATCAACCCACTCCCCTGAAAAGCCGGGCAGCCCCAGGCCCGTACTGAAGGACACTTTCCACACAGTGCCTTTCATTAATGAAGGCTTGTACAGCTCTAGAGTGCCCCACAGTACCTAAAAATGGGACCAAGAGCTACCACAGTATGGAAGTACATGGACTGTGAACTGTAGCAGTGGACTTTGCTAAGGATGGGGTAGGGAAATGAAAGGCCAGAATGAAATGGAAGGTTTTAACCTTAATCCTTGTCTAGCCAAAACCATCCTGTAAGGAAAGCGTCCAGGTTTTCAATCCTTCTTCCACTCTTCAAAAAAAAAAAAAGGAAGCACTCACAAAATAAGACAACACTGAGTAAGTAAAGCTGACATTTTTACAAGTCATTTTTTCCAATCTGTTTGCATTTGCTTGAGCTTGACATGTACATATTTATCCATTGCTTAAGCCGTTAATCAGAAAACAGGAGCTGAATAAACAGATCCTTGAGCATTCTTCAGAGATGGGTCTTGGGATGAGCTTCAGAATTTCCTCAAAAATGTTGCTTTAGTGTTCAGCTTTTCAGTCAGCAGTAATTTCAGAGCAAGGCATCAGTCTGATAGAAGGGGAAACAATGTATTTGTTTGCTGAAGTAAATTACAAGCTTGAACTGTTCTGTCTGGAGCGGAAGATGAAAGGAGAGGTCTAAACAGAATGATTTATTACAAACGTCATGTGACCACCTATGTCCTTCCAACTTCCTGATTGTCATGCTACCACTTTGGATTTCTGCCTTTATGTCACCTTGGGAAAACTGTCTGTGTGTGTGATGGGGCTCCTGCCCCTCACTGCCAGGAAAGGGTTATGAGGGTACTTGGAAAGGCAGCCAATAGGAAGGAACTGCATGACAGCCAATCAGGACCCAAGAGGCCAGGATATAAGGAGTGGACAAAACAGAGCAAGGACTGTGCCTCCCAAAAGCTCGAAGGGGAATGACTGGCAGTGCCCTTGACAGAGCAGTAGCTGGCTGCTGGGAATCAGCAGAGCCAAAGGCCCTGAAGCAAGAGCGAAGAAGGTATTGGGGCTGCAGGGAAGCGGCCCAGGGAAAGCTACGGAGGAGTTGGGGGAGACGCAGTGAAAGGCTGCCACACCTAGGATCCCTGGGCCAGGACCCGGAGTAGTGGGTGGGCCCGGATCCCTCACCCAGCCCCTGATTGCCATGGCAATGGTGGCAGGACTGCAGTGGCTACTGTGGGAAGAGGCCTAGAATGGACTGCAGTATCCGCCTAGAATGAGGGGAGCACAGACTGTGACTCAAGCGGAGGGCTGAGTCATGAGAATGAGGGTCAAGCAAAGACAGGCGAAAGACACTGCAGAAAGAGTCATCTGCCTGGATGAGGGCTGATTCCCCAGATAATCAGAAGGAGGCACCAAGGTGGGGAGTCACACCCTGCTATAGTGTGTCTGTAGAGAATTCATCGTAGGGTAGCATGGTATAAAGATTTTATCAGTATGAGAGTGAGATGGGTCACGCAGGTCATTCCAAGTGAGTGATGATAAAACCTCTACGCCTCACCTTACCATCATGCAGTGTACATGTTCTACATTGAGCAGAGAAAGCACTTTAGAAATGTTTTAGAGGGTTTTCAGAAAGATTAGTAGGACTATTTTTCATTTCTCTCTAGCTATAAATCTGAGCGCCCTAGTTACTGAATGCAGCTGTGCAGATTTAGATGGAGAGAAACGTTGTAATTTGTAGATATTAGAAACCTAAAAAGTTACCTAAAATAGCTTTTCTGCGCATAATAATGTCTGATATCTTTGGCCTTTCCAGGGCTAGAAGTCACCAGTGTGTGTTTAATTAAAGAGCTGGGAAGGCCCCTCCCTTCAGGTGTAGAAAGCTTCTATTTCTAAGCCTGGAGAGTCAAAAAATCAGATCTTAACCCTGTTACCAATCCAGGAGTGAATACTCCCTGTTCAGTTTGGGGGGGATTCCACATTTGGGGACGAAGGAGCATGGCAGGTGTGTGTGTGTGTGTGTGTGTGTGTGTGTGTTTTAATTGTGGTTTACTGATGCTGCCCAGAGGTTTTAGCCTTAACGAGCAGAGAGCAAGTGAGGCAGTCAAGGTGTATAACTGCAACTTCTCATGTGGCTCTAACTCCCACGTATGCACTTTACTATGTCTACAGAAGGAAAGCACTATTCTTATTTGTTTTGTTTTTAACCAAGACAAAACCCTCAGTGGCTGTGGGTGCAGTGTACATCAAACATCAGTGTGTGTGTGGTGCGATGAGCATATCAGAACACTTCACATGAAAAGATTATGAGATGGCCTCTGCAGGTATATTGTCATCAGAGAAAGGGAAAAGAAAACACGTCTGGAAAGAAGAAAGGTATCGAGTAGCAAAGACCAAGAAGGATGGTACGTTCTGTCCTGCGGGTCTGGGCACCGTGCTCTCTTCTAGGACTTGGCATGGTGCAGTGCAGCAATGACTTTGCCTGTTTACCTCCTGGTCTTGAGCTGCTCCACCCACTCAACACTTGGTGAGCCCTCCAGCTAGGTCATGTAACAGTTCTGTTCCTTCCAGGATACCCAAAGTCCAAAATCAACTTGAGGAAATGTAAACTCATCCCATGCCCTTCCTCAAGGAGGTCCTTGTAGGCAGAAGTCTTCCCCGATTCCTGGCCCCCCAGCCAGTCTTCTCTCCCACAGTGATAGCTCAAGGTCTGCTTTCCATCCCAGCCAGGTGGCAACTGAGCTGGGCTCTCTCATTTTCACTCCTCCCTCAAAGCCTGACACCTGCTTCAGGTGTTGCAGAGTGAGGCTGATTGGGGCCCCAGCAGCCCATTAACCCTTTCCTGACTGGTGTGGGGTGTGTACATCCCATCACAGAGATGTTGAGGTAGATCATAATGAGACGAGATAATTATGCAGCCAGAATTCATTTTCTAGTAAGTGATTGCATTGGTGAGGAATATGGCCAAACATATTGCATCTTTGTTACTAGTGAGAAGATTCTAATTTTGTTGCTATTTTGTGCCAAGGCATTTGTGCCAAGGCATTAACCATTTGAGTGAAGAATGAAGCATACAGGCATTAAACACCTCAACTTTTTTAAGGTAATCAATTATTAGCTCTCCTTCCCCGGTAAATAGAGGACCTACACTTTCCTTCATCTTTCTCTTGCTCCTACTGTATTTAAAGAACCTCCTCTAATTGCCTTGCTAGTGCCAAAGCACAAAATGAGTTACAACTAGCAAGGCAATTAGAGGAGGTTCTTTAAATACAGTGGGAGCAAGAGAAAGATGAAGGAAAGTGTAGGTCCTCTATTTACCAGGGAAGGAGAGCTAATAATTGATTACCTCAAAAAAGTTGGTGTTTAATGCCTGTTTTGCTTCATTCTTCACTCAAATGGTTAATAGTGATCAGACATTAATTAATATTAACCAATTAACATTAATTGGAAGTAGACCTGCTCGATGCCGATTCCCCATTTACAGTTAATTTATTTAATTGATTGATAATTAATTTCAACAGATGGGAGAAGAAACACAAGTGAAAATAGGAAGAGGAAAAACAGGTTACAAAGGAAGTGAACACAGAACTAAAAGTTAATGTTAGCTTAGGTACAAGTGATTATGGCTTGATCACATTTATAAAGTGCAAGCAGAATAAAGTCTAGACAAATAATATATGTACTTGGTGCTATATAGGGCCAATTTCACAAAGCTAAAAACAATTATGAGTCAAATCAGCTAGGAGGAAGAATTTGATCAGAAAAAATGTGAGTGATAATTGGGAACACCTTCTGGATGGCCCAAAAGCCACAATCAAGGAAGAAGGTTGTGTTGGTTAAAAAAACCAACCTGGTTTAGAGGGGAAGTGAAGGCAGCTATAAAAATTGTGTGTGTTTTTTTTAAAAAAAAAAAAAAAAAAGGAAGAAAGGGGAAGTTGATAGTAGTGACTTCTCTATGACACTAGGCACCCAATATTTTTTGTACAAAATATGCTTAGTGAGGTATCATTTGAAATCTAATAATTCACTGATCAATAATAATCTAGTATCATGTATGTACGTGATGGGTATTAAGAGGTATGGATGTATGTTGAATGTATAACTAAAGTGAGTGTGAGCCAGGTATGTTGGAGGAGATGTTAAACAGGATTATCCTAAGCAAAGGAAAGTGTGTTTATCTCAGTTTATATATAAACAGTAAACAGACTCATCAAGCTAACAAGGAGTGGAGGCAAACCTCACACTAATAAGTGGGGGAGAAGATAGCCCGGCATCTACCACACAGCAGGGGAGAGAAGCTTGGCCTGGGTTTTTCAGAAGAATCTATTTCAAAGGTTTACTGGCCTATAAAGACAGGGGGTCTGAACCTAATGTTATAAGCTATTGAATCAATTGATTGTATCTGATATTACTGTATTATAAAAATGTATAAAGTGAGGTCTTTTCTGAAAGCTAGTGATAAATATTGTGAAGTGTCTGTTTTAACACTATGTAAGGAATTATGGATACTCATTGATCTTAGGTTGTATGACCTACCCCAACAGGAGGGAATGTCGCAGCTCTCTACCTGTCTCCTGTGTAAAGTAAAGCAGGGTGGAATCAGAAACAATGGAAACCCCATTTACACAGAAATCATACAGGGGGATGGGAAGCCCATAGAATGTGAAAACAGCATGAGGTCATCTTGCCTCTTGAAACAAGTTCATTGAACTTGGGAAGATATAAGCAAAGACAGGAGCCATCTTTGGCATCCATCACTAGACAGACACAAGGGAACAGAGCATGCACAAGCTGAGAAAGATGGGTCCTTCACCCAAGGGGGAGTTGAAATGTCTGGAACTGAATATAGGTGAGAAATCTGCTTAAGCAAAGAACTTCCACCAAAGAAGACAAGAGAAGCCAGCATCTTGTACTTTTTTGGAAAGGGACTGAGGGAAAATCAGCCATGGCTGGAAAGAAGAATGACTTGTGAGAGAAATCATGTTAAACAAAGCCTGTCATGCTAGGTTACGTTTTAGACCTTTAGAAACATATTTTGTTCTGTTTTACTTGTAACTCTTTTTGTCTTCATTCCTTATCCTTGAACTCACTTAATCCTATTTCATTTTTACCATAAACCAACTCAATGCTGTGTTTGCAGGGCAGGATGTATTTACACTAGTTAAGTTAAGCCGCTGTGTTGTATTTTGTGTCTTTAGAGGAACAAAGGGCCTGTATCATTTCTCTGAGCTGTCCAGGAGAGAGCTGGACATTGCAGACCACATGGTTTTGGGAAAACTTGGGATGGGGCGTTCGTTGGGGTCCCCTTGCTTGGGGGTATGTGAGGCTGGTGGGAGTCTGACTGGGGCAGTGAGGCTGTAGACAGGCTGTTGGGGTCAGAGCTACAGACCCAGTGCTGTCCCACACACACACAGGGTGTGACCTGCATGCTGGTAGGCTGGTTGTGAGTGACCTAGGTTAGGAGCTACAACAGCAAAGCATTGTGAGGCACTCAAGGTTACAGGGCAGGCAGTAACACAACCCCACACTGGTCTGGATTGCACCTCGGAACATGCATCCTCCCAATAATATCTGGCTCACTCTGCCTTTGGTATTCAGTGACTGGGCCCACACCATCTCCAATTCCAGCCCAAAGCTCCTCTTTAGGGAATGGAATAATATGGAAAGGACTTGATTAAAAAGTGCATGTGCTTTTTCGCTTGAATGATATTTGCTGTGATAACTGTGCATGGAATTTATACTCTTTTCATATGATTTTGACTGGTTTTAGTGTATGCATTCTCAGAAAATGGATTCAATAAAAATTTGATGTGGTACTGTATGGAGCTCAACAGAATCTTTTTAAGAATTCCAACTCTGGAATATTTATTTTATATCTAGCTTCAGTTTTAGTGCCTATTTCTATTCTGCAGATGTCCTCTTTAGCCTCTTAACTAGTTTATGAAGAAGTCATCAGCCTCTCTGACTCATATTGAATCTCTCTCTGCATCACAAAGCAGACATGAAATGTTTCGTCAATCACTGGGAGTGAAGATTCCAGTGGAAACCACAGCTGCATAGAGTGCTTCTTTAGTTCTGTCACCAAGCAAATCAGTGCATTGTGTTAATGAAGGGACAAGAGGTCTTTTGGCTCACTTGATCTAGGTGAATTAGGACTAGAGGGAGTAAAATGTTATCGAGTTGGTGGGCAGTGCTGTAGGTGTCAAGAAGATGGTGCACTTGATTTATATTAAGTTGTGAAGTCCGTTGAGAAATAGAAATAAATTTACTGAGTTTTAGTAGGGAAAGTGTAATAAATTTTGATTTATTATCCTCTGATGCTTGCACTTGCTTAGTATGCAAAACAAAACCATTTAGGGACAATAGAAAATGGAGCTGAAAATTCACTATCTAAAGCTGAGAGTTGTCAGCGCCTAAAAATCTGTTTCTTGCAGTGGAAAGAACAAGTGTTTATGCTGATCATGGTTTCTATTGTCCATGCACAGGGCAGTGGTTGGTAAAATTGATCTTTTCAAGGTTACAAACTGGAGTATTTTTGTTCCTTCCATGAAACAGTTAAAGATTTCCAGTTCTGCCCATTTCCTTCTATGACTTTGGTCAAATCACTTAGGCACACATTTTTCCAGTATAAGTCAGTAACAACTTGGTACCTCTGAAATCCAGGTCCAAAATGTTGCAAATGGGCACTCAAAAAGTGAAATGCCAAGTTGGAGTTGATTTTTTAGAACTTTGGCCTTAGTGTACCTGTCTGTGGAAGAAACATGCCATCTCCCAGGGCTTCATATTTTTCACAACTGTGAAGATGAGAAGTGCTATAGAAACGCTAAATATTATCAGGACCCTGTGTACTCTGCATCAGTCTGGTCCTAAATTCTGCAATCAGGTCCCAGGATGGTGTGGCAAACTGTAAACTCTGCAGTAGCGATCATATTTATGCCTTGTACTGAATTAAATATGCAAATGGCTAATATAATCAGGGCAGCAACCCCTGAGATATTTATATTTATATGAAATTTCATTCATTTTACTCAGTTCCCATATTTTCAATGTTTGATATGTCTAAGATTTTTGTACTGCATTGGTGAGGCAATCGGGGGGTATTTGAGATATTAGCAGCTTTTGATAATAGAGGCTTTTGATACTTGGGGAGACACAGATACAGTTTGGAATAGTGGGAAAAACACATTAACTGGAATCTGCTAGAATGACCAGCAGTAAAATAGTTAATGTTAATCTTCATGTGTCGTCTTTAGGTTTCAGGATTAACACCCCATCTTCTTGACTGGAGCAGTTCATGCTATTATTTCATACTACCTGAAGCTTCAGGGAGACAACACTGAATTGGTTTACACTCAGTTCACATTTTTGAGGGATTTTTCATAGCTGTGAGAATCAGAAACCCATGTTTCACTCAGAGCTTAGTTTCTGGAGCATGATTCTGCGGCAAGGGGTGGATTCCATGGTCCTGGAATCATGGAATACATAGGGAATACAGACCATTTAGCATCACCCATCATTACAAATGAATACTTACTGGATTTAGCTTCCATAGGAGCACAAACATGTTTTCCTGATGTACTCCTATCGTTATGGGTTAGAGGAAAACCCATCACCACAAGATTCCAGCTGAAAGAGAGAATATTCTCATGCTGAGTGAAAATGTCAGCTTGATGGGGCTCTGTCAAACCTGTGCGGTTTATTTACTTCCCACTGAAAAATCATCAAGGAGTCCCTCTGTGCTTCCAGGTATGTTACACAGCTGCTGCTTTATTTATCATGGTAAAATGGCACAAGTTGTCTGATGAAATGTTTCAGTGGCTTCCTATCTGTAGGCACAGGGACAATGTGCCACTTGTCAGCACAAGCTGCTGTCTTGGATACATTGTCCTTTTAAACAAACAATTAAATGAAATGTGTCTCTAAAAATGGTTTCTGGGCCCCAGCATACAGACTGATTTCCTGATGCATCGAGACTTCTTTTCATGAAACTATTCTTCAACTGATACAGAAGCAAATTGAGTTTGCTTGGGGAGCTCTGCTCTACTCTGCGTGATTGGAGTGGACCCCAGCTACCCATATGCTCCTATGCAATCAGAACTGGCATGGACATAAATGTAATGAGAATCTTTTTTGATTACACAGGGGTGTTTTCAATATGACCATTATTGTTTTCTTTGTCTTTGCTACACACCCATATATACTCTAAGAAGGACTTCTTCATGAAGAGACAATAATGTGTAGCAAAGTGACATTTTAAAATACCATGCTGCAAGCAGGGAACTTGTTGTGAAGATAGCAAATTAAACCTGTGCAGAATCGTAGGCTGATAGAGTCCACAGCCAGAAGGGACCATTGTGATGATCTAGTCTAACCTCCTGTATAACAAAGGCCATAGAATCTCCTCACAATAATTCCTATATCGTATCTTTTAGAAAAACATCCAATCTTGATTTAAAAATTGCCAGTGACGAAAAATCCACCACAACCCTTGCTAAATTATTCCAATAGTTAATTACTCTCACCATTGAGAATTTAGACCTTATTTCCTGTCTGAATTTGTCTAGCTTCAACTTCCAGCCATTGGATCATGTTACACCTTTCTCTGCTAGATTGAAGAGTTCATTATAAAATATTTATTCCCCATGTAGGTACTTACAGACTGTAATCAAGTCACCCCTTAACCTTTTCTTTTTTAAGCTAAATAAATTGAGCTCCTTGAGTTAATCACTGTAAGGCATGTCTTCTAGTCCTTTCTCATGGATCTTCTCTGAACCCTCTCCAATTTATCAACATGCTTCTTGAATTGTGAACACCAAACCTGGACACTGTATTCCAGCAGTATCATACCAGTGCCAAATACAGAGGTAAAATAACTTCTTTACTCCTATTTGAGATTCCCCTGTTTATGCATCCCAAGATTTCATTAGCTTTTTTGGCCCCAGCGTCACACTGGAAGATCATGTTCAGCTGATCACCTGCCACTTCCCCCAAATCTTTTTTCAGAGTCTCTGCTTCCCAGGATGGAGTCCTCCATCCTGTAAATGTGGCCTGCATTCTTTGTTCCTAGATCATGTGTACATTTACGTTTAGCTGTGTTAAAACGCATAGTATTTGCTTGCATTCAATTTACCAAGAGATCCAGATTGCTCTGAATCAGTGACCTGTACTCTTCATAATTTATCACTCCCCCGATTTATATATCATCTGTTAAGTTTATCAATGATGATTTTATGTTTTCTTCCAGGTCATTGATAAAAAATGTTTACATAACATAGGTCCAAGAACCAATCCCTGCAGGATCCCAGTAAAAACACACCTGCTCAGTGATGATTCCCCATTTCCATTTTGAGAACTATGAGTTAGCCAGTTTTTAATCCATTTAATGTGTGCCAAGTTAATTTTATATAATTCTAATTTTTTTTAATCAAAATGTGTGGTGCCAAGTCAAAGTATATTATGTCAACACTGTTATATTTATCAACCAAACTTGTAACCTTGTAAAAAGGTATCAAGTTAGTTTGACAGGATCTATTTTCCATAAACCCATGTTGATAAGCAATAATTACTTTACTCTCCTCTAATACATTATTAATAGAGTCCCATGTCAGCTGCTCCATTATCTTGCCCAGGATCAATGTCAGGTTGACAGGCCTATAATTACCCGGGTCCTCACATTTACCCTTTTAAAAAACTGGCACATTTGTTTTATTTCAGACTTTTGGGACTTCCTTAGTGTTCCAAACTTATTGAAAATCAATGTTAATAATCCAGGGAGCTTCACAGCCAGGTCTTTTAAAACTCCTAGATGTAAATCTTTGGACCCACTGATTTAAAAATGTTTAACTTTAACATTCTCCTGAGGTACTAGTAGCTGCTGTTTAACATCCTCCTGAGGTACTAGTGGAATGGAAGTAGTGTTATCATTACCATGTAATGAGACTATATCATCTGTATTTTTTACACTACCATTCTCTAGCTGTTGCTGAGGTGCACGAGATACTGGCTCATTCTGGGTGGCATTTTGTTATTGGGCACTTTTACTGAAGATGTTCACTTGGTCTCGGCAGGTTAAAATGAGATACTGAGTCCCATTTGGCTCTTATCTATGCAATCCCCCTATGGGATGTTTGTATCTTCTGGACTAAAAGGGGACAGGTTGTTTCCACTTTTGTGATGTAGGGAAGACCCCACTTTAGGACAAGGAAGGGTTATAAGACAGTGATTATTTGTATAGAGCCTTCATTCTTTGGCTTCATTTCAGAATCCAAGCAGCTTATTGTTCAGATCTTTCCATACTTTGCTTGTTAGTCCCTATGGTTCCCCCAATGGGATTTCAAAACTCAGCTGATGGGTTTAGAGTCTGTAGAAGACATGTAATTTTTTGAGGAATGTCACGTATTGGACATTGCCAGTGGTGGATACTGGGCTAGTGAGACTAGTATGGAAGCTTTAATGCTATGTTTCTAAATATTAGGATAATGATTGTGACTGTAATAATTATATAGAATTGTATATTCTATATGTTTGTCTAAATAGTTATAAGCAATTTTTATTGTATGAATATGTTGTTTTAGTGTAATAGCAGCCCACTGGAAAAAGCAAACAGGTAGGTAAGCCAGTGACTCGAGATAAGACATTGCTCTACAAACATTTGGGGATTGTTACTAGATAATGGGAAGGCAAAATTGAGAACAAAGACCTTCAGCTGGATAGAAGGCACTCCCTAAAAGACAAGGAGTGAGAGAGTTGACAGGCCTTTCCAAGGCTTTAGGTAAGCTAAACATGCATGTAGACTTCTTAAAAATCTGTGTCTGTTAAACTAATTATCATTCAAGTGGGATGAAAGGTGAACTGGCTTCCTCTGAACTTCATTACACCATTGTGTCCTTTCTTTGAGCAGGACCCTTTTGTATGGTGACCCCAGTGTACAACAGCACAGGTTCAGTGAAGTCAGTGGAGGCATGCTGATATATATCAGCTCAAGATCTGGCCTGTGATGTCCCAACTATCAGTAAGTGGTTTGTTCTAGTGATAGTCAAATTGATACTCTGTCTGCAGAAGCAGTTGAACTTTTTAAATCCAGTTCATCCCATCCAGTTACTGTGCTGGTGAAAACAATACATTTAGCAACCTCAGCAGGCCACCTGCTGAGCTAAAACATTATTTAGCATTTGAAGTGAAAATTATAGAAAGGACACACGTTGTGTCTGGTGTAGACTTGAACACTGTACCCTGTGATATATTCTACCCTGCAGGGCAAATCAAACCAGCTCCACTCCATTATTTAACAGGAAAATATTTTCCAGTTATTGTGAGGAAACTTGCTGAAATCTACAACAGGCCTTTTTAATCACTCTTTGTAAAGTCTGTTCCCATGTGAAGCTCCAAAGGAGGGATTTGTTTACATGACTCACTAGAAAAGAATCTTGCTTGACATAGAGATTGGCCATATGTGCAAAGGTCTTCTAATTCATCCTCCATTCTATTTCTTGATCAGATACTTAATGCCCCATTGGAAGTTCAGATCTGTAGATTGCTTGCCAGTCACATTAATTAACAGTCTTCTAAGCCACTGCGAATCATAGACAGGTGTATAAAGTATATACATTTTTCTCACTTAAACCTACAGTTTGCGTATTGTAAAAGAATACTTGTATAGCACCTTTCAGCCGGGGAACTCAATGTATCTGTGAGAGAGGTGAATAGTAGTATCCCCATGTTTCGGGTGAGTAACCTGAGATGCATAAAGATGAAGTGACTTGCTTTAGGTTACACAGCTAGTGAGAGAGAACCCTTTCCAGTCCTGTTTAGCATCTGAGGGTCATTGTAAAAACATTAACAAGGCTCTGGTATAATGTACTGTAGGAAAACAGATTTCGAGGTCTGCAGCAGTAGATTTTGAGGAGTGAGACTCAGTACTGCATCCACGAATTATTGTCTTTTCAATACATCTTAACACAGAGCTGGAGGCTCAAAACATTGAGAGCTTTTTACTAACATTTAGTGATAAACTTTTGTCTCCTGTGAGTAAACAATCTGCTTTCTTAGCCACTTTGTTTCAATTTAAGCGAGAATACATTGAAGACCTCTTACAATAACATCTATTTATGTCAAACAAAACTGTAGGTTTTGGGTTGTTTTGGTGTTTTTACTTCAGTGTTCTCATATCAAATCCTCACTCAGAAAATACTGCTCTGAGGTGAATGAAATGGCATGTTGCTGTGTAAAATATACCTAGGCAATTTTAAATGCCATGATTTTATTTTGTGGCGGGCTGGGATTCAGTGTAAGAAGTAAATATTGTGGCATCCTTTTGATTTCTGGATTGTTAGACAGACCAGACATTATAGCTCATGGACACTCTGACCATTTTTCCTTCTGGTTTACTCTTTTTCTGGATTATTGTCTTTAAGTTTCAAAATGGAACAGGATTCCTGAGTGGTTTATACATTAGGGCCATGTTACAGCAGCACCCTGTAGTGCTGCTATATTTTAGACATTGTCAGAGTTTCTATTATAAACCCCATTTTTCAGAAGTTTATAGCTCAGGCACAAAAATTCACTGTGTGCTGGGATTTTGAATATACCAGCCACATCCAAACTAAGTAGAGGATTCCTTTGCACCTATTTTTTAATACAAATGGTTTTGGCCTTATTTAGAGAGCGGGAGAGAGTGTGTGTACTCTTATGTATATACATTTACATAAAAAACCCTCTGTTAAAAGAAGGTTATTTATGTTGCAAAGTCAAACACTTCAAAGTTAGGAAGTGCCAGATTTACGGTTACTCATGCAACTTTAACTCTATCCCTTTGAGCTTCTGTCCTGCACACTGGATGATACAGATCTCCTGTGAAAAAAATATGTGATTATGTAATTAAAGGTATCATAACAAATATGCACAAGGAAGACAAATAAAGGTTGCAATTAAGTATTGCAGCACAGAGGCTACCGCTTGAGCTACAGCACTACCTCCATTATCTGACAGCATGAGAAGGCTGTTATCCTGAAGGAAGACTGGGCCGTTAGGTCAAGATGCAGGATCCTGTGGTTCCTTGGTTAGGGGAGCCCAGCCTGACGCAGTTTTCTTTCTCTTTCCACCTCAGAATCATAGAATATTAGAGTTGGAAGGGACCTCAGGAGGTCATCTAATCCAACCCCCTGCTCAAAGCAGGACTAACCTCAGCTAAATCATCCCAGCCAGGGCTTTGTCAAGCCACAGCTTAAAAACCTCTAAAGATGGAGATTCCACCACCTCCCTAGGTAACCCATTCCAGTGCTTCACCACCCTCCTAGTGAAAAACTTTTTCCTAATATCCAACCTACACCTCCCCCACTGCAACTTGAGACCATTGCTCCTTGTTCTGTCATCTGCCACCACTGAGAACAGCCTAGCTCCATCCTCCCTGGAACCCCCTTTCAGGTAGTTAAAGGCTGCTATCAAATCCCCCCTCATTCTTCTCTTTTGCAGACTAAACAAGCCTAGTTCCCTCAGCCTCTCCTTATAAGGCTTGTGCTCCAGCCCCCTAATCATTTTTGTTGCCCTCCGTTGGACTCTCTCCAACTTGTCCATATCCTTTTTGTTGTGGGGGGCCCAAAACTGGACCCAATACTCCAAATGCGGCCTCACCAGTGCCAAATAGAGGGAAATAATCACTTCCCTCGATCTGCTGGCAATGCTCCCACTAATGCAGCCCAATATGCTATTAGCCTTCTTGGCAACCAGGGCACACTGCTGACTCATATCCAGCTTCTTGTCCATTGTAATCCCCAGGTCCTTTTCTGCAGAACTGCTGCCTAGCTCGTTGGTCCCCAGTCTGTAGCTGTGCATGGGATTCTTCCATCCTAAGTGGAGGACTCTTCACTTGTCCTTGTTGAACCTCATCAGATTTCTTTTGGTCCAATCCTCCAATTTGTCTAGGTCACTCCATATCCTATCCCTAACTTCCAGTGTATCTACCACTCCCCCAGCTTAGTGTCATCTGCAAACTTGCTGAGGGTGCAATCTACCCCATCCTCCAGATCATTAAGAAAGATGTTGAACAAAACCGGCCCCAGGACCGACCTCTGGGGCACTCTGCTTGTGACCGGCTGCCAGATAGACATGAGCCGTTGATCACTACCCATTGAGCCCGATGATCTAGCCAGCTCTCTATTCATTTTATAGTCCATTCATCCAACCTATACTTTAACTTGCTAATAAGAATACAGTGGGAGACTGTGTCAAAAAGTATTCACAATGAATACTAGATATCTGTTCATAGGATCATTCATGAATGGAGGACCCTCTGCAATCTATAGATACAAAAGGCTTATGGAGGACAGGGAGATAAAAAGGTGGGATCAATCTTAACTTTTATTTGTGTGGTTTGCTTTAAATGGGTCTAAACATTCTTCCGTATACTATGTGGAGTGTGTGTATGTCTGTATGTTAATGCATTTTAACTTTATTACTAGAGTGCTGCATTAATTTTCCTCCTGAATTCCGCCTTGTAAGAAGCACCTTTATAAAATTTCTTTTCAAGTGCTGCAGTAGCAAGAATACATTAAAAATTGGTTTGTTTATATTGAATTATAGTTTCCAGGAAGCAAATTTCTACCATCTCTTTTATCTTGTGCTACCCAGTATTTCTAATCCAAGTCCAACCCAAAGTAACTACATACTGTTACAAGCATAATACGTAATGACAGCAGATTTCATAGTGTATAATGATATGACTCTTATACTAAATCTAACCCTGCATCTGAGAATGGAGCTGGAATTCTTTCATGAACACACAGGCATAGTCTTGTTAAATACTCATGTCTTACATTCTTCTTCAAATTGGATCCTTATGGGATAAATGCATCTTTTATCAGAGAGTTTCTGTAACAGTGCCCATTCAGCCTGCATGTGCTCTCCAGACAGCGTCATTCCCCATACCAAGGGTGCACACAGCTGTGTGATGAACCACCCAGCAGCCTGAGATGGAGTGTTTAGCATGCCCATCTCTGCTTTGTCTAGCTTAGCTTTGAGTTCGCAATTCTACTTTTAGTTTAGTTCAATTCTCTAATTTCATCTCTGTAGTTTCTTTGGAAATTTCCTGTTTAATACTGTCAGAGCAGAGCTGTGGGCGGCCTGTATGCACTGGGCAGTTACCAAGTTGCAGTCAGGAGATACATAGCGGGGTTGGGATCGATCTGGGTCAGAATACCAGGAATTCAGGAGCAGGCACTAAGTTGCAGGTGGTAGGTAAGTAGCAGAATCGGGATTGAGCCAGATCACGATACCAGGGAGTCAGGATCCAGCACCAGGTTACAGATAGCAGGCAAATAGCAGAATCAGGGACAGACCACTGGAGTCTAGGGGCCACAGCAAGGCAAGGTCTGGAGCAGAAGCAAGCGGTCTTCATTGTTGCTCAGACAGCTCCCCACAATGGCTTCCTGGTTACATACCAGTCTCAGCCAATCAGTGGGCTGCAGGGGGCTGCCAATCAGGTCCTGCTGGGCAGTACTTCCTGGAGTGCCTACTTTCACAGGGTCCTCCAGCGGAAGCCTAAGTTTCCAGTGGTGATGCAGAACTGTCAACATCCCAGAACCCCCAGGTCCCAGTTTCTAGTCCTGCAGGTTCTTACAAATACCTCTGTTTTCCTCCCCGCACCTCCCCCTTCTTGCGGGGGGGAGTGGATGGACAGAAGGTTGCCTTGGGGGTTGTTGTTAACCTGGTGTGCCAGGATCCACAGGATCCAAGTGCTGCCTTACCTGCAGGGAATCTATCTCAGTTGGCAGTGGAGGTTCCGTTGAACACTGTATCTGCTGTCTGGGGGCACCCACATTCTAGCCAAGTGAAAGATCTGCTCAGCTTTTGAAAGTACATCTTGAAAAAAATGGGAGATTAAACTTAAGTTTTTTATGATGGAGCACTTTCTTCTGACAAGCCTCACCAGGCCCAGATACACTACCCTAGTCCCCATACCGTGGACACTGACCTCCAAGGGAGCCCCCTGGCTTACCAACCTCTGTACCCTGCTTGCCTATATCTTCACAGGATGAGAGCAGGGATGGTATTGTTAAAGCTCCCAAGAAGAGGAGTTCTGGATCTCCTCATTGACAGTATACTTCATAAAAGCTTCAGTTGCTGTTTTGGAGACCTCATATCCCAGAAATGGTACCTCCTAAGGCTCCAGGCTTCTCTGGCACTGGGAGCTCAAAAACCTTGAGCTTAAAAAACAAGTATGAATACTTTAGCAGAGATCCTAACACCTAATATTGACAGACTTTTCAGTACCACCTCTGGTACAAAACAGGTGCCCCAGACTGCAATATCAGTACCTCTGAGGTCAACATCTTTGGCATCGGCACTGTCAATTTAGGTAAGTACCACCAAAACATTCAACGTCTTTGGTACTGACAGCAGTCCCTTTTTAGCCCCATCCAATCCTGGCACAGGTTCATCCAGTACTGCAGGAGTTTAGATTCTCCAAAGCAGAGTCTTATTTATTAATGAATACTGAATGGCGATCGGTACCAAGATCTGCAGGGTCTCTGAGAGCTTACCTTTCTCCGGTACCCCCTGTTCTCCGGTGTCATCTGCACCAGACAGATAACCATCCTCGCCTCCAATGTTTGCTCCTCTACTAGACTATGCGGAGAAGTCTTCTTCCAATTTTCAGATGTATTTGCAGGGATCCCCTTCATACCACCATAGGTACCTCTCTCCTGAAATTTTAACTGAGAAAGAAGCCCCCCAGGCAAGACAATCTTATACTCTTTTTCACTGGTACAGCCACCACTGGAAGCTGCCCCCTCTATCTTATGGTCACTCTGAATGTCCATATTGGAATCAGTGAGCTGCCTATTGTCAGCAATTTCCTAGTTCATCATATGGGGATCATTATGGAAGGCAGTCTCATGTTCCATCTCTTCCTCCTCAACTATAAGAGGAGTCTTTTAAAGAACAAGAGGCTGGAGCAGACAAGAAGTTGATACCACAAACTAATATCTCCTCATCTTCACTAGACGAGGCCATGATGCGCCCTTTGCCTTCTTATGATGATGATTTTAACAGTTTTAGGAGCTGATGAAATGAATTGCTGACTTGCTTCACATCCCACTGGAAGGAGGACCAAGAGTTGCAACAGAAGTTCTTGGACATCGTCCACATGATGCCCTAAGGTCAAGTAGCATTACCAGTGAATGAGGTTCTACTAGATCCTGCCAAGACTATCTGACAGATTTCAACTACTGCACCACCAACATGTAAATGAGGGGATAGAAATTTTTTGCTGTAACATTGTAGTTTTTGAGTTTTCTTTTTCTCATCTCCTCCCAACTCTTTAGTTTACATAATGGCATATTATAAACACCAGAAGCACCTACCTGTAAAAGCTGCTCTTTTGCAACCCTCCAATGGTTTAAAATAGTGATTAATCAGGCTCTGATGGCAAAATATGATCACACCAATTATATACAGTAAATTCAAGTAAACATCAAGAACAGTTCCAGGCCATCATGGCAGAGGGTCAGCTCCTAGTGAAGATGTTGTTAAAAGCCTTGCTACTTGCAGCTAACAATGCAGGTCATTCCATCTCTACTGCTGTTGTCATGTGTCAAGCTTCTTGGCTGCAGCTGTTGGGATTTCCTAGGGAGGTCTAAAATATTGTAAAAGACCTTCTTTTGATGGACTGAAACATTTCAGTCAGTCCACTGATAAATCCTTGCACATCTTGAAGGATTTGAGAGCCACACTCAGGCCTCTTAGTATATATACACAACTGCAAATAAAAGAAAATATAGCACAGAGATCCCATCCAGTCCAGTTCTCCAGCTTTCATTGACATGCCGAATCATCTAAGAAAAGACTAAGATATCAAAAAACAAGACCTCTCACAACCACCACCACCACTACCTAATTGTCGTCATCCTCAAAATATTAATTTTTATGGATTGATCAAGGTCCAGAACACCCCCACTTCAGGAATCTTCAGTTTCACCATACTACATCCTTCTCTTCGGAGACCATCTTGCATCTTTTTTACCTATATAGCAGCAAATTATGTCCAACAAATGGGTTTTGGAGGTTGTACTATCAGGTTGCTCCACCTATTTCACCTCCAACCCTCCCTATCCCCATCCTTCCTCGGGGACTCTTCTCACAAACGCTTGCTAAGGCAAGAAGTCAGCTCCTTTCTATACATAGGGGCCATAGAATGAATTTCAGTCCAACATGGAGGCAAGGAGTTTATTCCAAGTATATTCTGGTTCCTAAAAAGAACAGAGGATGGAGACCAATATTACATCTCAGACTTCTAATTACCTTTGTGAAATCACTGAAATTCAGGATGGTGACTCTTGCAGCTGTAATTTCATTGTTAGATTCCAGCAGTTGGTTCACAGCCCTCAGCCTTCAGGACGCATACTTTCACATTGCCATTCACCCCTCTCACATGCAGTTTCTTCATTTTACAGTCAGCCAGCAATGCATCACTTCCAGTATTGAGTACTCCCCTCCAGCCCCTCATCTGCCCCAAGAGTTTTTTCCAAATTCCTGGCAGTAGGAGCCACTCACCTTTGTCAGTTGGGGAATAACACTAATGTCCCTATTACACAACTTAGGTCTTCAACTCAACATTGAAAAGTCCACTTTGACTTCAGTTCAACAGATAAACTTCATAGGAGCTTCTCTGGATGCCGGAACATCCAGAATTCTCCTTCCTGCAGACAAATTTACGGTACTGACAATATTTATTGCCAAGATTCAAATATGCCTCCAGACAATGGCAAGAAGTTGCCTCAAACTGCTGGATTATATGGCAGCTTGGACTTTTGTAACAGGCTACGTATTTGCTGCTTCTGGAGTTGGCTCAGAATAGTCTATATCCCAAACAGACACTTCTAGACAAGCTGGTGTCTGTACCTCATCGCATTCTAGATTCACTCACTTCATGGAAGGACCCATCTGAAGTCCGTGCAGAGCTTTTGCATTTCCACTCAAATCTTCCCATCTGAGGACTCTGATTCAGAAAATAAGTGTCTGCCATATAACTTGGCTGCAAGTGTCTAATGTGCACTTGGGACTCGAAACCATTGAACATCTATAGCATGCTGTAGGCTGTGTACAGTGTGTTATGTCCCATGCATAGCTCCAAGTCTATGCTGCAGAGGCCATTTTCTCCAATGTTGACTTGCTTTTTTGGAAAGGTAATAATGAGCCAGAGAAAGTGATTTGCACCTCAAAGTTACCTGGCTCCTTCAACATAGCACAACACAAATGTTCTAGTGTTGCATTTTATGACTCTACAGTGGCAAGTCCTGCTGTCTTATCCTTTCCTCTCCCCCATCTATTCTACCATCCTTTGGGTTCCTCTTATAAAGGTTCGGGAGTGTGTGGAAGCAATACCAAGGGAGATATAGGTTGCTGGTTGCTGCAAAAGCAAGATTCCTTTAAAAAAAAATTAGCAGGAAAATTATATTGTCTGTTTCTAAAACATATTTCCGAGTTATATAGCATTAGTCTCCAAAAAGCTCCTGCATCAGTAGCTAGTTAGAGACACTGGATTGATTTAGTGTGTGTATTAGGTGTTGTTACTTACAGCCGTGATCTTAAATAAGCTGCAGAATATGGGATGCTTTTGCAATCTAGTATAAAGTACTTGCATTGGCAAGAAATAAAGCAAAATTTGTAACATTTTAGATACATTATATGCATTGTTTTTATATATTTTTAACTAAATATAAACAATGTCTATCCATCTGCCCCTAATCTAGCCATAGGCTTTTAAAAAACTAATGAAAACTAGGGGCACCATTTACACCATCCCCAGAATTGCCTAGCTGCATTGAATATATGCATCTCAACAAGAAGAGTTAATTGAGTCACATCAGAATTATTTGTAAATTTGGAAACTAATTCTATTTTCTCTTTGAAAAAATGATTTTGTATAAAATTAGATAAAGCCAGCCCAAGAGGAGTGTGTTTGCTCCCAGATTCTGATGCCTCTCTGACTTTAGGGATGCTTATTTACTAGCTATAGAGTAAGAAGATTGAAATGCTTCATTAGCAAGCAGCATAATGCGTTATCTGGAGAAGATCCTAAAGGAGCAAATTAGGAGAGAAACATCTGTTGCTTTCTCTTTGTTTTAGTGCTCAATCTGGTGCTAATTGTGGCCTTTTGTGACCTTTTTGTATGTCCCCACATTCTAAATATTAGATATGGTTTGTTCATTAACTTCTGATGTGTTGCGACCTTCTGGGTGAATTGGCTCAGAGATCCTATCCAATATACCTCTTTGGAACTATCCGATAAACAGAAGAGATTTGTTAATTTCTTTTTTTCCAGCTCTCAGAAATGGGAATGAAGGGGTATTGGGGTAGGAGGCCTGGCGGGGATTGGTACTGTAGTGCTTTTTTCCGCTAACTTCATGCATACTCTCCTCTCATATTTTTATTCCCTTTAATGCAGAAGAATAGACCTTTATAGAGTTGTGAATCAGCGTTTTGAGTTTCTACAAAGTCCTGTGAATGAAATCCTTCTCCCGGCTCTGTGTACCAATAGCCAGGGTTAGTGCAAGAAGGTGCCACAGGAGTGGGGGATGGAATTCCTTACCCAGACCTTCCAGTGAGGCTTTACTAGCAGCCAAGGAGCTTGACACACCGTCAAACTGACTAGCCAGCGTGCGCTGAGTGGGTTCCAGAGTAGACTACTAAGTCACTGTGGTAACCTGTCCCTCTTCCTTCTGCTCAGGGAATGAAGCAGCTTTAGAGGTTTATCAGAGGGTGACTTAGAGGTTGAGTCTGAGGGCTTCATTCCTCTGGAGCCTCACCACTCTGAACTAATTTACTAAAGAAGTGTATGAGTGCTATGGTGATGGTTGATGGAATAGACTGACAGACCCTCTGCTGCCAGACACCTTGTATCATTACTTGGGTGTAAAAAGTTCATTTTGTACTATTATAAATGATGACAGTAGGTGCCCAGCAGTAGATAATCACCTCCTGAATCTTTAGGATGTAGCTAATTGAACCTCATATTCTGTGCTCCCACAAGTCAAGGGTAGAATCCAGCACACGGCATTCATTCCTCTGCTATCCCTTGATCTTCTGCCCAAGCACTTATGAATTCCTTTAGATGATGATTCCAGTGGTTAAACTTCCTGAAATAAAATGAAGGATTTATTCTATCTTGTCTGTAGAAACTATCTTTTCTCTGGAAAATGGGTTTATTATTTGCGCATAACATCAAATAATACCCCAAGACAGAAATAGAAAAAGCAAAAATTGTAGCAAGCTGTGAAGGTAATATAGAGATGTTTCATTTTGTTATAGCAAAGGAAGTTAAACTGTTGACATGGAGACAAGCAGAACTGTTTAGGAACAAATATCGTTTTCTCCTTGTTACGGTATTTCCAGGACTTGTGTAGCTCTAATGAATTCAGCAGAAGTTGCTGCTGTTAGGCTTTCTCTTTCACAGCAATGGAAAAGCTCCCCTCATTTGCAAGGAAGGTGAGCTTGGGAAAGCAAGGGCGATTGTTTTCTTGAATGTGAAATCCCTATCTGACGTGTTCAACTCTCCTGACAGACTTCAGAGAGAGTGTTGATTTTATAAGTCTGTGCCATTTAACGCCAAGTTGTAGTCATAGTCACAGAGGGGTTTTGTTCAAGGCTTAAAACACTTGCTCAAATTAATGACCAAAAATGTCAGACGTGTCCACAGCTAATTATTCATTAAATGTGTAATTAGTGTGGGATGATCATGACATTTTAATATTATTAATTTTTATCCTAGAATAGGAATTAAATTAGTCTGCAGTCACAGAACACAAATTGGAGATATCTGTTTTTTGTGTGGGGAAAGCGTTGGCCAAAGTTGGTGAGTTTAAATCAGTGACTGGAGTTACCCTGCCCTGTTTTACATGGATGTGTAAAACGGATTGCATGGTATTTAAGTAAGAGCAAGGAAAGCATGTTAACAACAGGATCCATGCTTCAGTCCTTCTTCATTTCATGAAGGCCAGGTTTATACATCAGCATTTTGGGGTTTGCAGTGCTTATCACAGGACCAAATTCATGTTCACATAGTAAGCAGAGAGGCTGCTAGATTTAAGAAACATGAAGAGTGAATTAACCTTTCTCCCTACAATAATGGGGTTCCTGTAACACGGGGGAAAGGAGAAATGATGAAGCTTGATGAAGAGATTTACCCTGCAGCTAGCTACTGTTGCTATAGTTCATTCTTTCTTAAATGGAAAGCTACAGTCTTCATTACTCTTCATCTCTCACTCTTTAGAAGCCAAATGTTGTTACAAAAATTCATGAAAAACATAACATGCTGTTGGCTTCAGAGAGCACAGAGAATACAAATCTGTTCTCTGGTATTGTAGACAGCAGACTCCTCATTAAATGTATGAGAAAAACGTTCAATGATCTCCCTGCTTGCTCTAGTGGCTCTCAGACTCCATGCTTCAGGAAAAAGTACTGCATGGTTCAGGGCAACAAGTCAAACTGGATTTCAGTTTCTACTTGCTGGTTTTGAACTTCTGCACTTTCAGGAATTTATCAAAATAACAATTTCTTGCCCTTCTCTCTCCCCCAACCCCAGTTTCCTTGATGGCCCATGATGAGCACACCTCTAAGCGAAAAACGAAAAATAAAAGTTAATATATGACTACAGCTGAAATTGTAACCAGATGCTTGACTTAGAAATCTTCTCAAATCATCAGAATCTCACTTAGAACCGGATTCGTCAGAGATGCTTTGATTGTATTTTGCTCCACATAAGAATGTTTGCATGTAGTAAGACAGTCCGGCCCCAAAGAATGTGCAGTCTAAACAGAGAAGACAGACAAAGGTTGGGAAAAAAAGGAATATCTTTATCTCCCTGTTGTGGATGGTGAACTGAGAGAGAGAGAGGGATTGAGGGCCAGATTTTCAAGTGTCCAGCAGCCATGATGGGAGCCAGATTTTCCCAAGAGTTCAGCTCCCACTTTGACACCTTAATAAAGACGAATTTTTCAAAAGTGCTTAGCACCCAGAAACTTCTGTTGTAATGCTTATGGACAGATTTTGAAAATAGATCAGCACCCAGCTTGCAGCCAATGCCCTGAACTCTTCTGAAAATCTGACCAATTATTTTGGTGCTACATGGGAACTGAGGCTTTTTGCAAACCCAGCTGTGATAATGGATGCTGAGCTTTCAAAATCTGCCCCCAATGCCATGCCCAAGATCACAAGGAAACTTGTGGGAGTGCCAGGAATTGAACTTGGATCTCCTGGGTCCCAGTTCAGTGCCTTGCCACGAACTATCTTTCTTCTCTATGCAATTGTTAAATTCTGCTGAATCCTTGACCTTAATAATATCATGTGGTAATGAATTCCAAATGTTAAGTATACAGTGTTAAAACCTGCATCAGTTTTAAATTTGTTGCCTTTCCATTTCAATGCCTTTTCCCTTGTTTCCTGTATTATGAGAAAGGATGAATAGGAACATCTTATTAACTTCTCTATATCATTCATTAATTGTACACCTCTGTAACATGCCCCCTCTTTTTCATCTCAGTTTGAACATAAATATCCCAAGTCTTTTCACTCTTTCCTCAGATGGAATTTTTTCCATATATTTGTTCTTTTTAGTCACCTTTCTCTTTAACCCCTCTATTTCTTCTATATCTATTTTGAGAGGGGATGTTCAGAAATGAACCCTGTATTCTAGGAGATGGCATACCATTGATTTACATAAAGGTATTCTAATATTTTCAATATTTTTTTTTCTATTTCATTATTTATAGAGCCTAACATTTTGTTTGCTTTTTTTGATGACTACTGAATATCAAGCAGAGTATAACTGAACGGTCCTCAGTGATATCTATGTCTTTTCCTTGAGTAACTATGGTTAATTTAGAGTCCAGTGACTTCTACAAGTAGTTTACCTTATTCCTTTTAATTACATTGCATTTGTCATCATGTTGTGACCATTCATATAGATTTGTTAGGTTCACCTGAACATCTTCATTGTCTTTTTCAATCTCAATTAACCTAAATAATTTTGTGTTACCTGCAGACTTTGCCACCTAACTGTTCATCATCTTTTTTCGGATCTTTACTAATAACAAACAGTATTGGTCCTTGTATGAAATCTTTAAGCACCTTTTGGTTAACCATGTGCCGTGTTTAAAATTGATCATAACTCTTAGCTTTCTGCCTCTTAGTCAGACAATCCATGACAATTGTGATGTAAACATTCCTCCAAAAATTCTTTATTATTTTTCCAACCAGAAACAGAAATATCTCAGTCCTCCAGCAACGTGGCATTGTATGAATGAACCAAGCAAATTATAGATAAGTGACCATATATGCTTAGTCAGCCAGTTCTCAGAATAAAGATAAAGCCTTGTCAGTGACAGGAACAAATAATTATCTTCACAAATGTTGATTTTTATGGTATGTTATTTTAGGAGAGAAGTGACACAACTCCGTTTAAGATGAACCCCTAGCTTCTTATTATAACCCTGCTTTAAACTGTGGGCGGCAGGATGCAAGAAATTAAGCTGCAGCCTCCTAAATACCAAGCCTGGCTGTCTTCATTAAAGTAACCATAAACCTGAAAAGAGCAAAGACAAATACACTGGGTTCTGTTCATTAAGAGACTGGTGGGTTTCTGGCTTTGTCGTCTTTTAATACACCAAGAACAAATGCAGGTTGACAAGTGGCATCAGCCAAGGGACATGGCTTTACAAGGTTCTGTTGAAATAGGGCCTAGAAATAGCCAGCTGAAATTTAATTTGTAGTCAAATGGAATAAATTGGAACTGATAGTTATTCAATTAATGGCATGGACAGCAAGGTGAGGTCCCCTTTCAAAATAGCAGAATAAGGATTTCTTGACAAGGAGGTTGGGGAAACAGGGCACAGCACCAGGTATTCAATCAAATTCAGCCATTAATCATCAGAATAGCGGGAGGGAGATGTGATTACTATAGAAAGAGTCAGCAAAGTGGTTTAACTGAAAGCTTCTCTACAGTGTGAAGTGTGATAGAATCTAAAATCAAATCACTAGTGGATATGCCACAGATTCAGCTTTTAGTAAAGTGCCTCCTATTCAGGACTACACCAACCAATAATATAGGTACTGCATGTATATCAATCAGGCCAAAAATAGTCTGCTCATTGCATTGTCTCTTTCTCCTGGATTCAGTTCATCAGCACAGATGGGTAAATTCTCTGGAGGACTGAGATATGATTTACTGTCTTGGAGCCTGAAATTCCTCTTCACGTGATTTAAATGGGAATGTTTAAATGGGGATCCTGCTAAGCTAGTTAGTTAGCTGCGTGGTTTGAAGTCTGTTGTTTCTAAAGGTCGCATTTGATGGCCACCTACAGTGTCTTCACTCACATTTCTTAGATTCTGTTTGCAGTAAATGTCTTTCACGTCTTGAAAGATGGACTCATGAGGTTAATGCATCTGACCCAATGTCCTATCTCTCATTTAGTGAGAATATTTATGTTGTCTTTGGGTTGGACTGAACATATCTGAAGGCATTTTCTTACAACAGCAAGAATATGGATTCTCTAACCATTGAAAAATTGGCAAATTTTCTCTTGATCACTTTGTGCTGAGCCTTCAAAAGTGTGGATGTCGAAGGTGAAAAACTACCAGCTACTCAACTACACTTACTGTGAAGCTCACATACCCAGGTTCGAGTTTCTCTGACAGAAGATTATTATATCTGTGAAGTGCGGTCATCAGTGTAGACCTCCAATCTTCATAGAGTGCTGTGCTCTGCTATTAGAAGTTCTGCCTGGGTATTGCTGTAGTTCCCCTTGTTGCATGCAAAAAATGGAAACTTCCCAGTGGATGTGAGGACTGTGCTTAGAAAAGGCAGCAGGAGATTAAAGGCTTTCTTAGGCAGTTTAAGGCAGTATACAAGACTGTCACGGGGGAGAGAGCCAGACAGTGGGCAGGGGGAGGGAGAGAGGTGGAGGGAGCTGGCAGAAGGCTGGAGTAGGACACTGACCCAATATAGCCCACCCAGTCATTTAGAAATTGAGTCATGTCTCAGAAAGTCATGAGATTGTTTTAAAAATAATAAATTATTCTCTCTTTTAATCTGTCCTCTTTTTAATCTGTCCTGTGGAACCCAAATGTCCAGGGCTCTGGTTTTCTACTTCTGCTATCTCCATGCAGATAAAGCCTCTCCTGTATTTCTCATGCTGATTTTGGAAGTTCCTTTTATCCTTGAAGGGTTGAGTTTCCTTGCTGTAGGAGTTTGGTATGACTGGACAATTTCTGTGTCCTTCTATTGTTCTTTCTGTATGCACTGAGCAGCACGGAGTAGGAGGTTTGTTAATATATTCACTAGCCTTCTTGAAGACTCCCATGGTGCAGTGTTTCAGATGTTTGGATAATTTGCATAGTGATGAAGCTCCCATAGTTCTCTTCACCACAAGGAGACCAAGAAATATTGAAAGATTTTTTTATCAAAAGAACAATTTCTTCCTATGCAAATAGCTCAATAATAATATTATCACTGCAGCCTCAGGCATAGACAAGCTGAATGGAAGAAAAGCCGAGTCTATGGTTTTCAACGTAATGATTTTAAGCTTTATCAGTTCAGTGTATAACCAGGAAAGAGAGACACATTTTACCTTGAATAATGATTCTCTGGGTAGAGGAACTGACTTCCATTTAGGGACAAGCCAGAAAAGTTACCTAATTAGTAAGTTCTTAATTCAGTGTCAGTGGCTGAAAACTTACTGGATCTTCTCTATGCTCTTAGGTCATTATGTAGAGAGAACCTGGAAGGCTAACTGTTAGTACAGTTTGTGCCCTACTCCTTATAGACCTGGTTCTTTCTGTATTCCCCATATGAAGCAAAGGTCTGAGTTTTCCCCTCACACACTCATGCCTTCTGGGCTGCCAGGTGGTCACTGTGATCTCTTCCTGGAACTGACCTGCTCTCCACGCACACTCTGTCAGTCACCCCTTTCATTCAGTGCTCAACTCGGCTGTCATTGAAGTTATTTGAAGTATTGCCACTGTCTTCAGTGGGACCAGGGTTTGGCTCACAGTGCAGGAGGCTTGGAGTTTGTCTGAAGCAAAAGACTCAGTTAATATATATTGTTTTACCATTGGGATTTGAGCAGGTCCACAGAAGAGAACTCTGCTACTGAAAACCTCCTAAATAGCAGCAGATGCAGGAAGGGGCCGGGGAGGGGTTTGCACAATGAAGTGCTTCACCAACTAACCAGTGACCTACTAGAGCATAAGAGGAGGGCTCCCCTCCAGCACTCCTTGACAAGCCTCCTCCAGGTATGACCATCCATGGGAGTTTTGCACAGCTGTGTGTTATTTGGTATTCGTCGATACATAGCCTGGTAATTGAAAATTGTGTTGTACTGACAGTGATGCATGAGGCAGCAGAGTCAGGGCTCCCCAGGCAACCTGATCATTGTCAATTCTTAACTTCTCTATGCGTATCTCAGCAGCCTTACTGGTCTCCTAATGCAGGTTTTTAGGGATAATTGTTATTTTTATATGTATGTCTTGTGAATTTTTTCACCATGTAAGTAAGTCAGGCACAACACATATGTATGTCCTGGGAAATCCAAGGCAGGGTTGTTTGTGCAATCTGTAGAGTCTGTTCTATTGGGAGCCACATGCATCATGAGGGGATTACCCTGCAAAGTTTCTGAGGTCCTTTTAGCTCTGCAGGTTCCTCTTGTTTCCATTGATGTTTATCACAGAAACCATCTCCTCCTATGTGACAGATGCTTCTGCTTCACCTTCCTCAAAAACCTGTAATGGGCCTTCCTCTAGAAAGAAATGGGTCACTTAAGCTTTAGACATGGAGAGTCTTCTGGCAATGAACTAATATGATAGAAAAGTTAACTTAAATTGCATTGGCCCTGGTGTTTGCTCCAGTTGAATATTGCTCGGAGGTCTGGGAGTTCAGTCACCACGCCAGCTTGTTAACATGGAGCTGAATTGAGCCACTTGTATTATTACTCATGGCCGCTTGACTTATACACCAACCTCCAGTCTGTATGTGCTAGCTCACTTCGCTCCACCAGACCTTTGATGAGATGCCATTACTGTTAAATCTGCCTTAAGAGTTGTGACAGTTAAACCCAACCTATTACATCTCCTGTTGACTCATGCCCCATTCTCAGACAGGAAACAACACACAGTGCCAAGTGGAAGTTCTGCTCATATTTAGGGGAGGAATCCCACTCCTGCGGACTGGGTGTGACACCACAGCTGACTCTCAACATCCCTTTTCTATGGCAGCTCACACCTTCTTGGATAAGAGTGCTACTGGCCCATTACCATACACACACTGTCAGTGGTACCAGGGAGCTGTAAACTACATCCTTACAGAGTGGAAGCATCAGCGGAAAAGAGAGTCCAACACACTAAGTAAATGCAGGAGTTCATCACTGCACCTGTCTCCTTGATAGTAAATCCTTGAGCAACCTCAACAGGCTACTCTCTAGCTTGCCAGAGTTGCTACAACTATGTACCAAGATGGCCTGGTTTCCTCCCTTCTCTGTGACTGAGGCAATAACTCATGTGGTGAAAGAGTTCCCAACCCAACATCTGGAGGGCTGGCTACAACACTTAGCCTTTCTTGATACAGAGGTTATCCTCTCATTATGGAACCTGGACATCAAGCTCTGACATCTGCATAGAAGAAGATTGAATAACTGTTGCCTGGGACTCAACTGAATACAAATACTGAGGTCAAGAACAATGAAATAGATTCATGAAGTCTGAACTGGGAATTGCATCCCAAATTTTAATACGAATACAGTCCTACATGCTTCATAAAATCATGCTGTGACATTTGAGCAGAATATTTCTTTCCTTTTTAATAAAGGATCATAATCTAAGGGTGAGATTTTCCACTGCGACATTGATTTGATACATGTGGAGTCATTAGCAATTTGATACTATAGCTTTCTCATTATAAACTTCCATGGAAGAGGAAAATTAATTTTTCTGTGCTGTCAAAAGTTCTCTAAGCAGTTCCTTTCCCTCCTGGATAGCCAAATCGTAAATTCCCCACTTGCCTGCATTGACCCCGTCTCACTAGAAGATACAGTAGTTTAAGTTACATTCTAATTAAACTTGTGCTACAGAGGAGAAATGTGAAGAGCAATGTGAAATAATAGTGGCATGCCTACATTGGTTTATAATGAGTATAAAACAAGACAGAAGATAGTATAACAGGAGACTCCCAGAAGGGGACATCGATTGGAAGTGCTGTTCAAAGTTAGGTTTGGTTAGGACAAATCTTTTTAGCTTTTACATGGAATAATTTTTGCAAATAGAAATAAAAGAAAAATTACAGGGGATATTCTCATAGTAACATCGTTAATATCTGGAAATGCCACTGTGTGTACAAGCACTGTACTATCTGGGAGGGAGGCAGAAGAAATTATATCAGTGTGAAAAGTAGTTATTTCTCTTCCTAGTCACCATTTCTATTCACTTTGAAGCCAGTAGCCACGTGTAGGATGGATCCCTCCACTGCTGTCACCTAGGCCATTTATTAGTGGAGTTAGAGACAGGTTTCAGAGTACATGACTATAAAGCACACCTGAATAACAAAAGAATCTACTTACTTATTTCTCAGTTAGGCAGCCACCTACTATGTTTCTATCTAACTTACACTAAATGTTGTCAAAGAACAACATGAATTTGACTTACCAAATCCATCAGGCAAATACTCTGTCCTTTCTGGCATGTTCCTGTCTGTCCATCCATCCACATCAATTAGCCCCAATTCCACTGACTGGGAAGAAAGGCTTTTTATAACATTGCCCTTTTCCTTCAGTCCAGTTCAGTGGCAGTCCCTGGCAAACTCTCCTTGGTTGCATGCTTTCCTACACAGAGGTGCCCTAGTGATACTCCCAACTCCCATGCATGTCCATGAGAGCAGGGATTCCCTAGCGCTCTTCTCATCCCCAAAGCTAAGTCAAGGTCCAGTTGAACTGCAGCTGTGGAATTAGGAACCACAAGAATACAAGTAAGAATTGTTTTCAGTGCTGCTGCTGCAGGATGGGAGGCACAGGGAAAAGGGCACGTGGCAAATAATGAGCATGTGTAGCCATCTATCTATGGTGTGAGGAAGGAAAAGGCTCTTAGGCTGCCCTCCCAGAGGAAGGTTAACGATTGGATGTAGACCCCAGTGCCTCATGTGGGAAGAATAGATATGGGTAAATTTCATTGCTTTCCATAATGAAACTAACATGACTCATTATGGTTCATGTATGTTTTCTTCAGTGTAGGGGTTTGGAACAAGTTTACAATAAGCTCTGCAAAATGCTAGGATTCCCTGAAATGCAAGCAAACAAAAACTTGCAGTTTTCACACAGCTTTAATGTTAATAAAAACAAAAGAGGGGATAAGGCATCAGCTGCTGTTTAAGGTTCAGGTTCTTGAGCAGTAAAATGGTTAACTGTTGTGAAAGTTCACATCTAAGATGTGAAGAAAATCTTGTAAAGCCAGTTGTTAAAAAGACAAGAATTTTTGAAGGAATTAGAAAAAATAGGTTAAGACTCTAATATGTTTTTCTTTTGGACAGAGAGTCTGTGCTCAATCATGATTCTAGGTTACTTACTGATAAGGCTTTAAACTTAAAGCAGGTTTTTTCAAGACCTCCAGTGAAAAACTTACTAGAGATTTCAACCTATTTTAAGTCTATGAATTTTGCATGATAAGGCCTTTAGGTCAGGACATGGATCTAAAATCTCTACCAAGAATAATCCTTCAGAATTAGAACCACCCCTGCAGCTGCATGGACACGTACATAGCCACTTTGGTACTATGGGCAGGATCCCCCAACCCACTTTCCAAAATCATGTGAGTCATGGGCTAACACTTCCAGATATTAGGGATCCAGAAAAATATGAAGGGAGGAGGTTAGATTAGATTGTAAAGTCTTTGGGACAGGGACTGTGCCTGTATGTGTGTTTGTACAGTACCCAGCACAATGGGATCTTGATCTTCACTGGAATTTTTTGTCACTGTTGTGATACTAGTTAATAATTACATGGGAATATCTATGTTAAAAGAGCATTAAGATCTGGCACTAAAACGTTGGGAAATACCAGAATTAAGGTTGCCCCCATAGCCTTAATTAGACTCCCTTGGGCATATGCTTTATGATTAAGTCTTTAATAACATCATAATTGCATATTATTTTCCCCACAACCTCTACCTCATTGAGTGTAAAAGTGCTGGATGGTATTCTCTGGCTGAGTAGTTATTCAATATTTCTTTTTGCCTTCATCATTCAATATATGTGGCCCCCGGGCTTATTTACTGCACACCATTGAAACCCTACACTGTGAATACAAAATTATTAATTTCCTCATGGACTCTTTTGTGGCTCTTTCACCATAATATCTGTGTGCTTCATAAATATGAATGTATTTATCTTCACCTCTGTGATGAAAGGTGGAATTATTGTTCCCATTTTGCAAATGGGGAACTGAGGCACAGAGAGGTTAAAATTCTCACATGGTCTGCTTATTTTGGGTATTCAGCTTGAGACACTTAGGCCCTGATTTTTCAGAGTATTTAGCATTTATACAGCATATCATATATTCAAAACAAAGCTCTAATTTATTGCAGTTACAGTTGTGAGCACTCAGCACTTCAGCAAATCTGAGCCCAGGTGTCTCAAATTGATCACCCAGAAAATGAGGAACACGGTTAGTGGCCACCTGTGAAGTTTTAATAAGCGATTTGCCCAGCAACACATAGGAACTCTGTGGCAGATGCAGGGATAGAATCCAGTTCTCCGGGGTAGCATTCAACTGCTTTGACCATGAGAGACAATCTTTTCTTTTCTTGCATTCGCCTGCCTCGCTCACTATACACCTTCCAACTTCTTCAACAAATGAGGCAGGGGTCCACAGAAAACAGCATAATTTATTACTCAATCCTGTTTCATTCCCAGAGCAGGTCCATCCTGTGTACTAAATGAGGTGGGGTAAGGGTTGTGGAAAAATAGTATATGATCATGTAATTAAAGACTGCATCATAATGCATATGCACAAAGGGGCTGAATTACAGTTAATTCTGGCATTTTCTAACTTTTGAATGCTTCATATTATAACAATAACATTATTTAAACACAGGGGGAGTTGGATGTAATTTCCTCTGTTTTTTAAAAAACAAACTGAACCCCTCATCCCAAGAATTCTATCTTGTGAGTCATAGGCAGAAATAAGACCTTTAGATTCACAGCGCAGACCTCTAACACTTGAGCTAACAGAGCAACTGTTACCAGGAGTAGGCTGTTATCCTCTATATGGATCAGTCTCTAGAGCGGGATGAGACACGTTTTGCCAATGGGTTTCATAGCTATTTGCAGGACAACAGAGGAATGTTGAGACTCAGGAAGCCTGGTTCAATTCCAAGTTCTGGAGGGAAGTGTGCTCAAGTGCTTACAGACCAGCCTGTCCTTTATTCCTCTGCTCCTATCCACACACTCACAGCTCTTATCCATGGCTCTGTCCCTGTCCTCTACTCCTATACCTCTTCGCCACTAGCTCCTGTTCTCTGACCCCTTTGCATTTGAGTCAGATTGCTTCCCCTTTCTGGGCATCAGCAGCGCGGGCCTTGGTGTTTCCTAACTGATTTTTTTTCAGAATATCCAGTTCACGAGAAATTTTGAAAAATGTGGTTTTGTTCCAAGTTGGAACAAAACCAAAATTTCAAAATGCTAAAAATTCTCATGAGCCACAAAACCTGAATTTTGGGCAGCTCTAGTGTCTTTTTACAATAACAAGAGCATGAAAAGGAAGGCCCATGTAGACAGCTGAATGTATCTTTGGAACGTGCCCCCCCACACTCAGTAAAAATTTGTTTTAAACATTGATTTTAAACTTTAGTTAGTGTTTAATCCCATTTCTTCCCATCATGTCTCTGCACTGAGTGCCTCCTAAATGCCAGTCTCTCTATATATGTGAACGTATATTAATGAGCTTCCCTACCCATGTGGAAGGTAGGTATTAGCCCTGCATTTTACAGATGGGGAAACTATCAACCCACGGTAATACTGTTTTGTAATGAATTTGTGACAGAGCCTGGAACCTAACTGAAATCTCCCACTCCTATGCTTTAACTTCAAGATGAGCTTTCTCCCAGTTGAGAAACTTGACCTTACTTTAGGATGCCTCATAAAACCTAATACATATTAAGTTTTGTTTTTAAAATTAAATAAGCAAGACTCCATTTTAAACCAAACAACTGATTTAAATAGAAATATTAGTTGAAAGATATAGGCAGCCTTGTAAGCATAGGTATCTGTGTTTCAAAAGACAGGCAACATCTGAATCCGTGGCATAGTCTGATCTTAGTCTGATGAAGAAAGAATGATGGTTGTTTCCTTTTGGTAGGTGTGATATTGACAGCAGGGGCTGAGCTCTAGTGAGGGTTCAGGAGAACCCCAGGTGCTCTCTGGTGTTTAATATTGCATGATAGCCTGATGGTTTCTTGCTGACAAAACTTCTACAGTTCTTAATATCAGCCTGTCTGCATTCATCAGCTACAAAGCTTTTCTCTCCTGTTGGGCACAAGAATAGCACTCGACAGCAAGTAGAGAAAATGTAAGCAGCTAATATGATCATTTTTTAATCTGATCTGCCATACACAGGAGGATCAGTTATGCTGTGATAACTGAAAGTTATGATGTAAAATAGAGAAACACTAAATGTCATTTTAGTGAGGCAGGAGGAAATATATTCCCAGCCACGCTGCTTGTCCAGCTGCAGCATTTACAATAAGCATGCTGTTTTGTTACTTCTTCAGAGCCTTACAAAGATTGTGCTTTAGGAGTGCCCAGTAGTAGTAGTATTACTATTTGCAAAGGACTAGAACCTGCAGCACTTACTCACATCAAACAACACTTTACTCCCAAGTAGTCCATGGGGCTCAGTGCAATCCTGATCCTGAGATTCATCAAAGGCCAGGGACATTCATGTGCTCTTGTGTTTTCCCCAGCAGTCGTTGTCCCAAAGGCCAGCCCCCCTGCCAGTTTTGCAGCTCTTCATCCCATCAGTGTCCTTCAGAACCCCGGAGTCCAACCTGCAAATTTCCTCTTCCCTTTCTGGGAACATCCCTTGTGCACTAGACCACCATTTAGTCCTAAATAATAGAAATATCCTCTGCTTGTTAATATATCACCAGGCTTCTCTATCTGGTGGGCAAGGATTTGGCATGTCACAGTGAGGCATGTCATAAAGGGCGGTGCATTCCATATTGTGTGTGCTCCCTTATGTTCCCTTCTAGATGTCTTCCCACCAAGCTCCATAAGCCTCAGTGCTGCTATAGCATAAAAGTGCCCAGGGGCTGTAGAGGAATTTCCAAAAGAAGAGACCCTCCTCATAGACTGCAGCAAAGCTGTCTAATGCAGCCATGGAATAGTCAGATTAGATATGCAAAACTTGAAAGGTGATTTAGAGCCTATATAATTTTAGGTTACCCATTAAACTATACTAATTCTCATCAGTGCTATGGGGTGTTCAGCATATGTCTAACAAAGTAGCAGTCCCAGGGCCTTGTGACATATGCTGTGCATTATACCGTACTACTCATTTTAATGTCTTCATCTAAAAAAAAAAAAGTGGCCCTGGGCATGCCATGGAACATCACATTCAAGAGCTTAATCATAAACAAAATAATAAAGCAGGATTTCATTGATACTATGGAAGCTGGGTTCAGACTGAACCGTTTACCCAACATATAAAAGAGACAAATGACAGAAATGTGCCAGTGCTTAGCAGTGGGGCTTTGTTTGTCTTAAAAAAGGCACTTTGTACGGAACTGCGACGGGAGTAAAAATGAAAACAATTCCTTTGTGGCCAGAAAGGAAATAGTCTCATGTGGTGTTCATACATTGCTGGAGAAGTGCTAAGTCTGAGCAGCTGCTTTTTTGCCGCATGTTGAAAGTATTGTCCAAACACTAGTACATTCAACAAATGACACCTAAGGCTCATCTCATGTTCTTCCCTCCACAAAATGAAAAACATCTCTGCTGTCTGTCTTATTTTTATATTTTCTTAGGAGCTGGGTTTCCCTGGTCATCCCCTGGCCCCTTCACCCCTCTAGAATAGCAACCTTCTCCTGGTGCCGGCTAACACAATTAGTCCTGTAGTCAAAATGGTAGGCGTCTGTGCTGCACTGCTAAAAGGTTCAGGGTTCAAATCCTGATGATGACGCATGATTTTTTGGTGGAAGGGATGGGGAAAAGGGAAGTTATACATATCAGACTTGTTTAACCTTTGAGAATTAAGGTTGCATGGGCACCCAGAAATCTGGCATTTCCTAACTTCCAAGAGCTTGAGTTTTCAATTTAAAATTTTTCTTTTAATATAATTTGTGGGTGTGTACACACACATATTAGGGAGTGACCGATTTATGGCTGTCCATAAATTCTGAAAAAAACAAAAATGAATTCTGATATGCATAACTTTCAATCGCCGCCGCCCAAATTATGCATCACCAGTAGGTTTTGAATCCAGAACATTCAGCAATGCAGCACAGACTCCAACCACTTGGATTACAGTAGTAACTGCGTTAACTAGTAGCAGAAGAAGGCTGCTGTCCAAGAAGGGGGCTTTATGAAAAAGATAGTTCCAGCAGGCCCTGCATTCCATCAGTACACTGGTAAGGCCTGAGGGAAATCAGAGAAATTGAGTCTAATTTTCCCAGCATTAATCTTAACAAACTTCTTTGTTCAGGAAAACAGTAGTTGGAAAGTTAGTCTGTAAATTAGACATATTGCTCAGAAACAGACTCTCTGTGTGTGAGTGTCATCTTTGGAATGAGGCCAGGACCAAGAAGAACTTGTCTTATTTTCTGTGTAAGTCTGAGTTAGCTAAAGGCTACTGTGTATGCACAATTGGAAGCGATGAATCCAACTTCATTTGTGATGGCTCCTGTCCTCATTCCTTCTTCCCTCTCTACCACATTCCACCACAATCAGTACACAATCAGTGTACTGCTGAGATGCTTCATTTCAGAGTGAGAAGAATGTAAAGAGTTTGGCTTTGTTTACGCATACAATTCTGATTAAAAAACTGGATTAAGAGCTGGGTAACTGATAGATCTCAAAACGTAGTTGTTGATGGGGAATTATTAGCTAGTGGTGGTCCCGTATCTAGTGCGGTCCCACAGGGACTGGTTTGCAGGGTTATAAATAATGAGGAGGCAAATAACTGATACTTTTGATTCAGCTGGGTGCAATCAAACAACACGTGCTGTAGCAGAGCCAAATTCAAGCGTGTACTTCCAGGAGCAAAGAATGTAGGGTACACAATTTTAGGATACACTTAGGGTACACAATTAATAAGACAGACTTTTCAGATTGAAAAAGAGATGACAAGGGGAGATATGATAGAGGTCTATAAAATCATGACTGGTATGGAGAAAGTAAATAAGGAGGTGTTATTTGCTCCTTCTCATAACACAAGAACTAGGGGTCCCCAAATGAAATTAGTGGGCAGCAGGTTTAAAATGAACAAAAGAAAGTATTTCTTCCCACAATGCACAGTCAATCTGTGGAACTCTTTCTAGATAAGTTCATGGAGGATAGGACCATCAACGGCTATTAGCCAGGATGGGCAGGATGCAAAACCATGCTCTGAAGTGTCCCTAGCATCTGTTTGCCAGAAGCTGGGAATGGATAACTTGATGATTACCAGCTGTGGGCTAGATGGACCATTGGTCTGACCTACTATGGCCATGCTTACATTCACTTACAGCGTCATGGCTACCAGTGACTGAAAATGTCTTAGGGATCATCATAGATAATCAACTGAATACAAACTCCCATTTTGATGCTGTGGCAAAAGTGCTAACAAGATCATGTGTTCAGGTCTAGTTTCCTCACTTTAAAAAGGACTTTGAAAAACTGGACAGGGTTCAGAGAAATGCTACAAGAATTATTAGAGGTCAGGAAAAAATGCCTCAGTAAGCCTAGAGCAGCTTACTCTATTTAGTTTAAAAAGAAGGTTAAGAGGACTCGACCATGGTCTATAAGTACCTTCCAGGTGAAAAGATATCTGATACAAAAGGCTGTTTAAACTAGCAGACAGAGGCGGAACAAGATCCACTAGCTGGAAGTTGAAGTCAACAAAGTTCAACTAGAAATAAGATACACATTTTTAATAGTAAGGGTAATTAACCATGGGAGCAAATTACCAAGAGAAGTGATGGATTCTCGATTATTTGGAGCCCTTGAATCCAGACTGGATTTATTTCTAAAAGACAAGCTCTACTTCAACCACAGTTTATTGGTAGGAATCCTTGGTTGAGATTATATGACCTGTATTATGCAGGAGGTCAGACTAGATGAGCGTAATGGTCCCTTCTGGCCTTTAAATTCATAAATCTGTGAAAAATACAAAGATAAAAGAGGATCCTGCAAGATGCCATGTGCCACCTAAAGACAATGGGAGTTGAAAGTTCTTAGAGTTCATGGAATAGTAAAAGAGATAATTGGTATGCATATGATATTCAAATTGCACATAAAGAATGTGTGTTTGGGGATTTCTGGGGCATTGATACTAGGGAGTCTGTCAGCCGCAGAAAGCTGCACATTTCACCTCACTCAGGAAAGCATCCAGGAAATTTCAGTATCGTTCACTCTTGACAAACTGCCTGCTTAAAAAGAAAATATCCCAGCAAAAAGTGAGCCACTCATTTGAAGTAATCCTGCCAAAACAGAAGTTTATGTTGATAACTTTAGAATCTGGGTCAGAGATGTTAGATGTACAGTCTCTAGTGTGTATGCTAAATGAATCCCCAACAGCCAGGCTGTATGCAGAGGACCTGCCTATATGTGTGTGCTGAGTTTTCTGGCAGCTGCACTGTGAGAGTGTGTGTGTGTGAGAGAGAGAGTGAAAGGGGGTGAGGGGTGGGGTGGGACTATGGAGACTGGGAGATATTTTAAAACGGAAAGACTAGACTATCAGGACTAGAAAAGATTAAAATATGTTGCGCTCTCCCAGGACTCCTAGCTTCCCCCTCTAGCCAACTAGCAGGACTTCTCTAAATATTTGAGATTGTAAAGGACTTAAACTGGATTACTCCTGGATATGAACAATTAGAATTGTAAATGAACTATCATCTGAATGCTCTCCTGATGGTGATTCTGCAGTGATGTTTGACACTCAGTGACAGTGAGGCTAAGAGAGTCATGTGTAATGTAAGGAGAATCCTTTCTGGTACCTAGTTAGCTGCTATACAATATATATGACCTAGTGTGAACCATACCTGGTGAACTGTCCCCACCACATGGTCAGGAAAGCTGGGTGAAGTACTCCCGTATGCCTCAGACTTGAATAATTTGTGTTTGCTGTAATTATAGTTAATAAATGGGGAAAATACAAATTAGGTATGAACAAATATAAAATCAACCTATTTCACGATATATCAGTTTTAGTTAGTTAGTGAGCTTTCTGTACATTAATATATTTTAGTAAGGTAGAGGGCACATTCTTTTTAACAGTGTCAACTTAAAAATCTTTTATTTCTTTACAGTATTGTACAGCATTTTATATTGGTATATTTAAGGAATACAACTAATTTTAATATAAAGGGAAAAATCCATATTAGGACAGCAAAAGAATTATTGCACCATAAACGTAAAAACATCCATTTATCTATACACACAAAACAAACCCTTGGCAAGTCCCACGGCCAGTCAGTAATCATGAGATTTATCCTACTAACTGCCAGTGCTCAAAGTGCATGCAGCTATGGACTGATGAGCAGGAAGAGAACACTGACATGCAGCAGTTGGAGGGGTACCCCTCACTAGAAATGAAGTGAATGGAGACAGCTCTCATTCTTTTAGGGGTGAATCCTTCTCAGCTTTGGAGGGACCTCTTCTTATTGCACAAAGGGTGGTTCTGTTACACAAGGGGCAAAGTAGGATTTGGAAAGCTCATGGAGAGGATGCACAATCCCTGTGTACCAAGAAACACAGCTGTGTGGGATGGCTCCCTATTCACTACTGTACAGCAGGGATTTGGAGATTGGTTAGAGGACATATGCATACATACACACATGCGTGCGCACACGCACACGTTGGTTGGAAAATGTTTTTGACTGCTTTTGTGAAATTGAAAGGCACTAACAGTTTGAATTAAATTAACTGCAGTGTGTTAAAAGCCTCCTGCCTAATGTTTTTAAAGTTGTCTTTTATTTGTGTTTCACTGATGTGTTGAACTGATCAAAGTGACTGTCAGTGAATTATTAAATATGAAATCAGCTGCTTTAGGCACAAAGCAATCACCCTCTCCCTAGCAGCGAAGCGGATGTGTTTAGAGGGAAGGGACCACAGAAAATGAAACATTCACCAGAACCTGAAATTGCTTCCCTTTCTGGAGCCACGAAGGTCAGAAATTTGCTCCCTTTCTAGTTTCAAGAGGGAGAGATTGTCTGAAAAGCAGTTTTCTGACAGCAGAGATCAAAGAGAGTTTAGCAGAAACTTGGGGAACTTCAGTCCAGGAAAACAGCTGCCTTTAGTTGCCAGTAATACAAACATTACAACTTCAAGTGCCACGTTTTTTGCAGAAGGAAAGGAGATATGTGATGCACAGGAATATCCACCTAACCAAAAGGAGTTTAGCATCCTCTTGGTTTCTTGGGGATGTGATGGAATCCTCTTTGACTTAAACTAAGGAGCCACATAGTTTTCCACGACTTCTGTTAATGTATGATAATAACTTGAGGATTTCTGGTCTGTGTTGAAATTGCTTTCCGGACAGCTTAAGGTTAGACCTGAGCTATTTAATTGGCGTTAACAATCATAGGAAACTACCAGTGCTGCTGACAGGGAGGATTTATTTATAAATATACACGTGTTTATTTTTAAATTAACATTATAAATGATTTATGCTCTTCTCTGTTAAGAGTTGGTGCCCTGGAAGCACAATGAGTTGCTCTGAGCAGAGCTTTTTGAAATGTGTATTTTTTTCCCAGATCCTTTGTCCTGGGGCTACCTTCTGCTCCTTCTTTGTGTGTAGTTCTACTCAGAGACACAGTTAATTAGAGGGGGGAAAAGAGAACAAGCAGTAAAATCTGCAAAACTTGCTTCACCTTTCTGTGTGTGATCCTTGCACCAAGGGACATTTTCGACAGGTGTGTGTGTGAGGTTGGCCTCAGTTTCTTTCCTATTAGATTGAAGCTCATATTGCTAGACAGAAAAGCAGAGAAGAATCCAGCATTGCCTTTTGCAGTGCTCTTTGAAAGGTAGAGTGGATATGTGTCCTGGGTTTGTGCATACCAATGTTAGTGCTTTTTCTATACCAGAAGACATGGGAAAGTGGCTTTGCAGACAGAATGCAGGGTTTATGGCTTCCCAAGCCTAACCAGAAAAAATGCCATATGTCACCCATCCCTTCCCAAAGTTTTATGGAAGCCCAGTGAACCTACACTGGCCTGCTTTCTGCTGTTCCAAATTCACCCCCACCCCCAGCAAACCCATTATGTGATGGAGTTTCAAGTGTCCCTTGCAGGCTCTTTGCTTTTTCTGCCCTGCCCCAGATGTCTGCTGCAAACTGCATCATTTAAAGAAGTTTAAATAAAGAACAAGGAGGCCAGAGGGCTGCATTTGACAAATATCAGCTAAGGTATTTAGGCTAAAGCGTACCATATGCACAGTACAAAGGAATTTCCTTCATGGGAATATTTGCTTAGAATAAAGGAAAGATAGTTTCAGCAAGTCCCTATGAATATCTAGTGATCTCTGTTGCTTCACTTTGTATCTGAAAATGTTCTGAAGTTGAGATGTCAATAAAAAGAAAGCTTCATAAAACAATGCCAAAGAATAAATGAAATCCTTTTATCTGGTTCCTAGCCAGTCCCCCTGAGGTTCCTGAGACATAGGATAGGGGGACTGCAAGGTCATCTGATGAGAGGTAGCTTAAAAAGGCGTTTTTTATATCTGCATGAACAGTTAACTGGAGCAATGCGCAGAATGTTTATGAGTGGATTTTGACTTCAGAATGGATTAAAGTTTTTTTTTTTTAAATCCATCTACAAAATGCCTTGAACTTCAGTATTGTTGTGTGCTCAAAATAATGGCAGTCTTTTAATGTTTGATGCATTGGGTGCCTGCAAGGGATCAAAGGAGTTTGAAATGGCAGGAGAAGGGGAGGGTTACTGTGGGCATTAACAAGGATCCTTTTGATCCATGAAAGGGGAACACCTGCTCACTACCAAGCAGAAATATTAGTGTAAACTTAAAAATCATTAGGGCAGTGTCATATCCTGAACAAAAGTTGGGAGCTGTTATACATAGCTCAAATATCAACAATACCTGAGCCACCTAAACAGCCTTGGGGTAATGCAATCTGCTTTGCACCTGAAAAGTATGGATTGGGTGTTCCAAGCCAGAATCACAGCCAACTTCAGAGTGATATCCCAATCTCCTCCTGACTAGTGCTGGTACCTGTTACATTTCTGGTCCATGTACCACTTCCTAGCTACTCGTTAACTTCACTTTAACATGGCGTGGCAGAAGCCATGCCTTATCAGCATAAACCCAATTTCCAACCCTCTTCCTAACTTTCCCAAAAAAGAAACTGATCTCTGTGAATTTCCCAATGCTATATTTTATCCCAGGGAAAACATTTTCTGGGAAGCTTTTAAAAAAAACAAAAATCAGAAATGGATCTTTAAAGTTTTGGTGATTTAAAAATGTCCTGGTCAGTGAGTGAAATTCCCGGGGCTCTTTTTTGCTCATCTTATCTCCAAAATGGCTTTGCCTACAAACCTCCATGTTACTTTGTTTTGTTGTCCTAGTTGTAGAGAGGGACCTGTTAGTGTGTTTGGGAGGGCTAGTGGGGGAACTACAAAATTATGTCAGGAACCTTCAATAGGGTGTGTGTATGCCCCAGGCAGAGAAGGGGGCTCCACGATGCAGGGAAATAAAGAGGAGGAAGAGCTTTCTCTTTCTATCTAACTCAGCACATGTGTGAAACAAGGTCAGGAAGCTGAAGGAGGGAGGACTAGGAAACAGACCAGCTTGTTTAAAACAGACTTTGTAAATTAGGGACTGTTTGTTTTTATCCTAATTAAAGCAGGCCATCCTTTGCTGATTGGTCTTTTTTTGACCAGGCTGGAGAAAGGTGCAGGCCTGACTTCCCATGTGTAAGGCCAGGATGGCGCAATGTTCAGGGCAGAGGAATATGCATCTTAAAGCTTCAGGACACAGTATTTTGTCTCATTTTTTATTTCCTAGTCATTCTTGTACAAAGCTGATTTCACATGTAATTAATTCTGTGTAGCTCCACCGTTCAGTCTTTGATATCAGAGAATTTGTAACCAGTGTTTGTCTTGATATTTGATACATTTGTTCGTTCACCTTGTACCCTGTCCTCTTGTCATTAAACAAGACTCCCCCAGTCACCTTCCAGGTAACAAGGACCCATTGGATATTTTCTGAATACTAGATTCAGAGAGTAGTTTGAGTTCCCCAGCCCCACTCAATAGTCACTCAATGGTCACTCAATAGAAAAACACATTGGGTGGATTTTACCAGTGCTGATGGCTTTCCTCTGTTTTGAGATCTCTGCACCTCTTTTCCATAAGGTTCTCCCCTGAGAGCTGCTTTGTATTTTGCGCATGTTGGGATGCAGAGGTGCTGACTTCTATAGGCCTGCTCCTGATTCTTGAGAACAAGCTGAACTTTGCTGTCAGTTCTTGACGTCCCTTCTCTCTCTGTCAGTGGTACAGCAGAGTAATATCTGCTGATACAAAGCCATGCATCTTGGTGTGTGACAAATCACTTTTTAATTGCTTGAAGGAAGAAATCCATTAGTCTTCCCTTTACGTGAGAAGAATAATAATATTCTGCGAAGCATGAGCTGGATGAAGTACGAATCTGTGGGCTCTGCTGCTGTTTTCAGTTTGTATCAATGTCCGGCTCAGAGTATTAAATTTCAGTATGACAAACTTGAACTGTCTGACACCTCAAAGTGGTTTGCATGCATGAATCAGAAGGGGAGCAAGCACTATAGAAACAGGGAAGAGCATTTAAATGGTGCATTAATTCTCTAAATGAATTTGTCACGTTTCATGCAAAATCCATCTCCTCTTAAACAAGTTCCAGTCATCAACCTGCTCAGCAGCATAGCAGAAAAGAAGCAAGTAGGTTTGGACCCTTCTGGGCACAACACCGACCAGCTTTCTTGCATATCACGGCTTCCCACGCAGAAAACCTCAGAGCATTTCTTCATGTGAAATTATTGTCGTCCATCTTCATTTAAACTTATTGCTATGAAAAAATGTTCAAAAGGTCTCCACTGAGCTGTCAGCAGCTGTAGTTTCACTGACTGCCTTGGCTGGATCTGATGGATAGTTCAGACAGATTTGGAGATTCTTCCGGTATCTCATATTGGAAGAATCCAGTTTATGGCAAAGTATAAATCCCTGAACTTTGTGTTGTTAAACTTGCTATCCCTACTGCATCTAAAGTGTCATTAAAACAGAACCCTGCTCCAGCAGATCTGTCACTAAGATACAAATCCTCTTTCTGTGCTACTAGCATAGATGATGCATTTGCAAATGTCCCTTAGTTTAAAAACAAGGAGATTAGGTCTTGATGGTCCAAAGCTATTTTAAAAAGATCTTAAAGCCCAGGAAAAATTGAGTTATTTTGTCACTATTATTGTATTTAATAAAGGAAAAACAAAAAAGAATATTCTCATGTGACTTTGATCCATGAAATACAGATACTCCCTTTTTAACAAGCATCTGCAGTTGTAACCATCACTCTGGTCAGAATGAGGCTAGAAGCTCATGTTTTGAAATATAGGACAAATTACATTTTTAGCTGATTACCTTAAGTGATTAGACTTATGATATCCCTGATTAGTCAGAAATTTAGGGGGAATCATGAATTTTAGATATGATAGTTGGCAACTAATTTTTCTTCTGAAGATGAATACCACATTTTTTTTGAGAGACTGTGTCCACTAAAATCTTCCTTTTGTGATGCTAGATTAAATTTTGTGAAGTTCTAGACTGATTAAACTAGAGTCAAACTGTGCGGGTCACCCGGAAACTAAGAAATAATTAGCCATGTGATGTATGGCTAAGAAACCTCCTGGGCACAATTTGAGATTCATGTGAGACCGATAGGGTATCACATGTGCAATTTGCTTGCTGAGGACAGGCTAAAGGGAAAGCCAGTGCCCAGTATGCACTACATGTACGTTTTCATTGGCACCATTTATCAGGCAGAGAGAATCCCCAAATCTACTATTGGAGAAATAAAGAAAACTCCTGGTGGTATTTTGCTCTTTTGATATTAGGAGAGTGAAGATTTCCTTTTATCTTGCTGTGCAACTGTGACCTATACTAGACTGATACCACAGTGATCCGAAGTAGCAACAGATTACTATGGAGCAGGCTCACATTGCAGAGACACCACTTGATTAGTTTGTCTCTTAGCCTTCATCTCACTATGTTTTATTAGAGATAAAAGTTACCAATCTATGTAAAAAACACCCCATCATGATCTTCTGCACCTTCTCCACTTTCTCCCTTTGTAAAGAATTCATGGTGTTCTCTGGATGAGCATGTCCCCCAATATCCCAATTGGATCACTCAGGATTAAACAAGATTTATACTAATTCTGGGTAATAGGGAAAATTACTTGACCAAGACTTATTTAGAAGATTGTGTTGTTAAACTGATATAACATTATCACTGTACTTTCAAATGTATAACTTGGTTAGGAAAATCTTGGTACTGAGGTAGTTAACAAATTTAAATTTGTGATACAAAATATTGATCAAAGCAAGGGCAGATTATCCAAATTGTATACTATATTCATTAATTATGAATAAGACCTTCAAATAAGATATACTGACAGTGGAGAGACTGATTTCAGAACTAGAGAGAGCTACCCAAGGAGTATAGAGGCACGGCTCTACAATGCCTATTCTATATACTAAGAGGTTTTTTAACACCTCAAAGCTTATATTGAAAAGGAAGTCTTTACGCAGATGATATAATTTAGCATTTGGTAATTGAATCACAGGTGATACAGATTTTGAGGGAACAATTAATGAGAGAAATTAGTGGGATTTGGGGCCCTCTGTATACATCCAAGAAAAGATGACCCTCTTTATTAACTGTGATCACACATCTCACAATAACAGCCCGTTGGCGCACACTCCACACCCCAAGTCCCACATTGGACAACTGGCTTTTGCAGAGCTTGGGATATTCTTGTCATGGATAAAGCCTATTAGCACAAAACATAGTGAAAATAATCATCAATATGTTGCTGTTTAGCTTCTTTTCCTTAAGCATACTGAGACCTGGTACTCAAACAGCAGTACCACCGAATTTACTGACCATGGTACCATGTTGATTTTCCTTGTATTATATGTTAGTTAATACTAAATGTATTATGTTAATTTATTTAATCTATGATTACTTTTAATGATTATTTATAACTGAGACATCTATGTTCTTTAATTGTGCTTTCAAAACAGAATAACTACTGTTATCAGTGCCCATAACAATATATATAAGTATACAACAGGATTCAGTTTGCATATCAAAAGATAAGCTAAAATGGACCAAATCTATGCTATTCCAGAGCGTGTCAGAGACCAGGAGTGGTATGTATTCCTAGCACTTTATCCATGCTGTCCCAGAGATCTTGTTCACTTGTGAGATGATGCATAGATAGCTTGTCCAGCCTGCTGGAAGATCTTGTGGACAGACATGACAGATTGGGGATATGCCTGTGTCAGTGAATTGCCTGTTGTTTTGTAAACCCCATTTTGTATCAAGGACTCAACTTTGTATTGTAACCTCCTTTGTGAAGTAGGGCATCCATTTGGTGTAATGGGGCCTGGATGTCTGTAAAGCTTTCATAGAGCCATCAGCTTTGACTGACTCTACACAGAAGCCTATTGTGCCGGAGGAGAGGCTGGAACCCAGATCTATCGTGGCTGAAGCACATGGTTAAAAGGGTGGTTAGAGACTATTTTAACAGAGGGGTGCATTTCTAAGCAAGGGGCCAGACTACTGTGACATGGAAGAAGACCAGGGCAGGAAGGGATCCCTGGCCTAACCAAACTGAAGACTCAAAGGAGAGGTGTATTCCCCCGCAGTATACAGTGCAGTAAAACCTTATACGTTCAAAATCTCTGTTCTGTCCCCTGGTAGGAGTTGTTTACCCATCATGGACTGAAATGTTGAAACTATCAATAAATACTGTACATAACTTCCAGTTAATGTACAGAAGTAGCACTGGTATAATACATAGATTAACCATGCCTTCATACCCTATGATTCTGATTTAGAATATCATCATGCGCCTGACATCATACATTCCTGACTCTACCCAGGAGTTTCAATATATGTGTACTCCTTCACTACGTCCATGTTGCATCTTCTAGTTCTCATCTTGAGATGTTCTCACTGGGATTTCACAGCAATTCACAAATACAACAAGGATTGAAGGGTTTATTTGGGACTCTTTTTTGCTAATCTTCTGCTCAGTATAAAAATCAGAATAACCTCTGAGTTGCAATGCTGCAGCAGCTGGATTCTTCCCATGCCTCTGAGATAATCCAGCCTTGTTTTAATAGAAGCAACTGTTCATAGACCATGTATGAAAATATAACTAATTCTTCAGGCAAGCCAGCAGTCTGGGAGCACCAGGCCTCCATCTACTCAAGGCTTTTTGGGCTTTTTGGTGAATTTCTAATTCAAAACCTCAAATAATTGGGTTTTTGGATGCTTATCTGAAATGGAGGCCTCCATTCCCAGAGACCCCTGCTCCCAACAGTTACATTGATGTAAATCCAGAGTAACTCCATCAACTTCACTAGAGATTACTGTGAACAGACTAGAAATTGACTCTAGTTTGAAGGAGAGCATATTAACATGCTGTTGGCTATTTCAAGGGATCCTAAACTGTCTCAGTTTGGTAACAGGGTGAAAGGGCAAATAAAGTTACCAAAAAGGGCTAAAAATAAGCTCATCTGGTAAGAATATGTGAAAAATTAATGGAAGGTAGGGAGAAGATAAATAGAAAGAATCCGCCAGTGGAAAAAGGAAGAATAAAAAACTGTTAGACAGAATTTGGAGTTCTCCTTGACTTCCATGAATAGGACAATACCCAAGAAGTCCCAATGTCTGTATTACTAAGAGCTATGACACCACCCTCCTCTAAAGTCTAGTTTTTGATTGGATTAATACATGTGATTTTTTTTCTATTTTTGTGCAACACACCATTTTTCATAACCTGTCTTTATTGAGGAATCACTTCTGCTTTTGTATGTGATGTGAGTAAACAAAAGAAAGAAAAATGGATGGAGAAATGGTAACTGGGAAGTGCTCTAAAAAATGAAAGAAATCAGTCTGTGCACTCAGAACACAAGTGTAGTGTGTTTTCTGCAGCAGGAATTTGTACAGTATCCTGTCAGATTTTTTATTTGTTACTGAAGCAATCATATGATGATTGTTATTGTTATTGAAAGTCTTCATGTTTAGAAAATACAGATATCAAGATCTCCTACAGTCAAGTTAGTTCAGTGCACCTGAACTCATCTTTCTATTTCCAGCAGGTGTTATTGCATGTAACACCATCTCCCCTCCCCGAATCTGGAATTAAGCCTCAGGTTTCGAGTCTCTACTTTCCTCTACTTTCAGCAAATATCCAGGAAACCCACCGGCAAACTGTGTATCTCATCTTCTTTTAATGGTTGGTACGCATACAGGATAACCACCTATCACTTCTACCAGTTTTTCCATTAGCTCAAGTGATAGAAGTCTGTGCTGTGGATCTAAAGGTCTGAACCCTGCTGATGACCCAAGCTGTAATCAGAATGGTTCCATGTGATAGAATTTGTGCTTTTTCAGTTTTTATTTTATTTTCTTACTTGGAAAATTACAACCAAAAACTAGGTGAAAAGAATATTAAGGTTGAATGATTAAGCACTCAAAAGTTAAGAAATGCCAGAATTAAGGTTGTCCATGCATCAGAACATAAGAATAGCCATAATGAGTCAAACCAAAGGTCTTAGCCCAATGTCTTCCAGAAGTTGGGAATGGGTGATGGGAAGATTAGCTGTTCTGTTCATTCCCTCTGAAGCACCTGGCATTGCCCACTGTCAGAGGATACTGAGCTAGATGGATCATTGGTCTGACCCAGTATGCCTTTCTTATGTTCCAACAATGGCCAAAGTCAGATGCTTCAGTGGGAATGAATAGAATAGGGCAGCTATAAGTGATCCATACCCTGTCATCTAGTTCCAGTTTCTAGCTAATCCTCCTTGAATTTATCTAATTAGTTTTTTACCCCAGTTATACTTTTGGCCTTCCCAACATCCCTTGGCAATGACTTCCTCAGGTTGACTGTGTGTTGTGTGAAGAAGTACTACCTTATGTTTGTTGAAAACCTGCTTCCTGTTCATTTTATTGGGGAACCCCTGTTTCTTGTATTATGGGAAGGGATAAATCACACTAGCTTATTCACATTCTCCACACCATTTGTGATGTTATAGATCTCTGTCATATGCCCCCTTAGTCGACTCTTTTCTAAGATGAACAGTCCCAGTCTTTTTAATCTCTCCTCATGTGGAAGTTATTCCATAACCCTAAAACAATAATAGTAGTAATGCAAAAAAGCCTTCCTGTGCATAGGCATTATGATGCAGTCTTTAAACACATGACTATATACTATTTTTCTACAGAGTCCCCATTTTCCAAAAACACTTAGAAGTCTAAGTCACACTGAAAAGCAATAGGACTTAGGCTTGGAAGTTACTAAGGCACATTTGAAAATTTTACCTGAGAACAAACTAAATTAATAGCATAGCTAATCTGCCATAATTAAATAGTCTTTGAAGTGATTGGTAGAGCAGCAGAAATAATGCAGAGGAATACACAATAGAGATACAACATGTGCTACTTCATGGTCATAACATAATCTCTCTTTATATGAGAAGCAATATAGCTGTCTATGAAATATTAATTAATATTGTGTAATCTCTGTAAAAAAGTCAAATTCAGCAATCTTTATAGTGTGATGGATGCAGATTACCAAAAAAATGTAGACTGTGAGCATTATCAGTTCAGCTCTCCAGCCTGGGATAATACAGACTTTTCTTCTGTGCAGAGGTGTTTTTGATTATTTTGCCAGATCATGAATTTTACCTTTAATGAATACTTCAGTGTAAAAAGAGAGACAGGACAGATTGTCTGTGAGTGAAGTCTACCTCTGAAAAGGATCAGTGGTTTAAGTGAGATTTTAGTGGTACCTAGTTGTTGTGTTGGCCCTTTGTCAGGGGAATTTCACTCTTATATTAACCTCAATCTGAATGTTATTTGACAGCTATAAATCTGTCCTCATATTTGTACTCTATTTTTAGAAGGAATTTCACCTTTGCAATGGGGGATTAACTTTACATCTGAGTTTATGGAGATCATGGTATGTGCAAAGAAATTATACTAGTGTACACATTTCTGATGGAGTTTAATTGTTCAAATTTTAGTAAACAGTCCCTAGTTCACTATCCAACCTGTAATATGAAACACTTATCTGGTTACCGTTCTTTCTTGCTTATGGGACCAATAAATGAATTCGCATTTGCAAGTTAGATAAATCCTTTGAATGTATTATTGATGCAAACAAATGAGGGTTCAGGCTCTAGACAATACCTAATGAAGCTGACTCAACACAGGCTGTTCCTGCTGAAGGGTGCCAGGTTCAGTGCAGAAAGATTGATGCCAGTTTCATCCCATAATTATCCTGTGGTTTACACTCTTTTTATACTTTATTTGCCTAGGCACAAGACTAAAGACACCACAACAGGTAATTAATTACTGGCAATCCGCTGGCAGCTATTAAAAAAGATCCTGCATAACTGATAGCATTTGACTGTATCTGAGCTTTCATCTTTATATTGACTCAAAGCCCAGGGATTCTGGATTATTTTTTCTAGCGAATTTTGCTATTCAGAATATCTTTCAGAAAAAGGCTGTGTCTTGTGTTCTCTTTTCTGAATGAGAAATGTGTTTTTCAGCTGTGGATTTCACCTACTGCTAATAACCTTAATTAACAATCCTTTATGTATAGATCTGAATTATAAATAGACCATTCAGAATTCAAAGGTGGGTAGAGACGTGGGGAAAATACCTTCGGATGGCTTGAATCTTTACCTATCACAGATGTGAAAATGTACTTTTCCTAACTAGCTAGTCCCCTTTTCCCTGAGGGCAAATGGTTACCTTGCTATTACATCTCTGAGAGGTGTATTCCAAGGTCTCAGTTTAATTCAGAAAATACATCTTGATGCTGTATGGCATATTGCGGGGGAAATCTGCCATGCACACAGCGAAATCATGTTTATTGGAAGTAGATAACAATTTCCATTTTGAAAACTAGTGTTTATGACATTATGAAAAGGATGTAATGTAAGTGAACAGTAGCGTGTCTTTCCTGCAAGCATTTCTGATTTTGGCTGAGTGCTCCAGAGATTGCACACATGCACATGCTATCTCCACAAATATACCATACTGTGTAGTATCAATGACCAGCATACCCTGAACACCACTATCATGTAAACAGCGCTGGGGATCCTTTAGTATCTTCAGGTAATTTACACGGTTCTTTGTGAATCCTACACTGAAATCTGCCACAGGGTCTTAGAGTTAAGGCACTGGACTGGATGAGACTCAGGAGATTGGGGTGCAGTTCTCAGATGTGCAACAAATTCCCTGTGTATCCTTGATCATATTACTTAATCTCTGGGTGCATCATTTTCCTCATCTTCAAAATGGAGATAATGTTTTAATTAATTGTTGTTAATTGATGATAGTGAGGGTGTTTGAATTCTATGATGATGGGGCTGTATGAGTACCTCACTAGATAGAGGTATGGGTTTAAAAAGCCTGAGACTGGAGAATACTATACTATTAAGTTTTGTTGCCACAGTTTGAGATAACATTACCATTAAGATCTTCCCAAACAAGTAGCCATAAAAACACCAGAGCATTTTTCAGAAACCTTTTTTTTTTTTGGCCCTCTCTAGGGGAACAAACCAGACTCAAAATGTAAGTGATAGATCACATTCCAACTCACTGTCTGGCAAAGAAAAATATTGAATAACTAGGGAATGGGTTTTGTCTTTCCAATTGCTGTAGCTTTGCCTTTTCCTATTAAACCTGTTGTGTCCAGGCAGCACTATCTAGAAAGCACAGTCGATTGTACTTTATACAGATCAGCTTGGAACTATTCCCATAGATATTTGTCTGTAGGTTGAAATGCATTTTGCTTTTTAGATATAGCAGAAAAGTGGGTTCAGTCAGCTGTGATCTTATTTCCATTTTTCCCATTGGTCTGGTGTGGCTGCCTAGAGAAAGTAGCAGAGAAATGTGAAGCTCTCCCACTGACAGTGAGAAAGTGACATCCAACATAGGATAGGGCAAAGAGAGCAGGGAAATGTTCTGCTTCAGTTGTCTGGGATGTCATCAAATCTTGCAGTGGAAATACAGAACCCTGAGGTTAGTGGGCATGTATAGAGAGAATGGGTGCAGTGTTGCTATACTGCAGTTGCTCTTACTGACGGGACCGTTCAGCTTTGTTTTGTAGCAGCATTCTAGTTCCCTTCCGTGGATATTAGTACCAAGAGGACTATCAGGGTGATTTCACTACAGTATCCTGCTTACTTCTCTACTTCAGTCATTTCCTTAATTTACTTTCTAAATGTCATTAACCTATACATTTAAGTTCTTCTAAATGGAATAACTTGCTTAGGTTTATTCAGTTGGTCAGTAAGACAGAATTGGGCACGGTTAAGGGAGGGCATTAGGTGCCAGTTTCACTCTGGGACTCTGTGTTGATTTGTTGTTCAGTCAACTCTGGTTGTTTTCAAAGATGAGGCAAGAAAAATGAGACTGGGCTGAAACAATTAGCATCTCCTGCTGCCTAGGAAATCATCATTCTATTGTTTAGCTAGTTGATTATGGAGAAGTTTGTAGGATAAAACGAGCTTAAAGGGGCAGTGTCAGGACCAAGAGCCCCAATATTTACTCAGCTGTGAAGAGGACATGTTCCACTCTTCTCGAAAGGAAGAAGGGTTCATATAGGATTCTCAGACTTGTACTGAAAATGCTGGGACCCCTGGGTGCTGAGCGCCTGGGACTGTGCACCACACAAAGCCCTGTCCCTGCCCCACCAGCTTGATTCCTGTGAGCAAGGGTGGTATGGGAGTAGTGAAGGATCCTGAGACCTGATTTTCTTCTGCCATCATTTATGTCTGTGCAAATTGAGTGTAAAAACATGATGTTTTTTATGTGAGTGAGAAAAAAGTTCTGATTTGGGGGTGTTTTACTCTTACTTTGCACAGCAGTAAATTAGGGCACAAGATCCACTTCAGGGAGAACATGTTCCCTGATCACTGCATTCCTCATCAGAATCTGGTGTATCTGAGACTTCGGGCATAAATCAAAGTGCAGCATATGGTCATAGTTCAAAGGACAACTAGTAGGGAAGTCTCATTTCAGGCCTCCCAGCCATTTCTCAAGACCTTCTCTGTGTTGCTTAGACTCAGACTGTGAGGCCCGAAGAAACCATCGTGATCATGTAGTCTGATCTCCTGCACATCACAGGCCCCAGAACCTCACCCACCCATTCCTGTACTAGACCCAGCACCTCTGGCTGAGTTACTGAAGCCCTCAAATCATGATTTAAAAACTTCAGGTTACAGAGAATCTGTTATACAGAGTCAGGTCCTAAGGCTGGCTTCAGGGGAAGTTGAGTGCTCCATGCCAATCATGACTGAACACGCACACATTCCTTAATTTTATTTTAAAATTCAGGATTGAACAGTATTTTCCCACCCTGATGCTGAACACATTAGGAAGAATCAGGTTAATTAAAACCTAAATTAGTTGGCCATAGAGATGTCAGAGTACCACCATGTGAATTCATATAACTTAGGTTCTATGGGCAGATCCCTTTAGGAGCAGTGGGAGGGTCAGGGCATCTACTTACAAGCCCGGGGGCCAAATTCTCTTCTCAGGTGCACCTGTTGAGTTAAATGGGGGTGCACTAGGATAACAGGTTATGGGAGTAAATTTCTCTTCTCTTAGTGTTTTGAACATAGGTGTGTCTTCATTAAAATGAATATTTCCCTGGGTGGTCTGACTCATCTCTACAAGAAGCCAGGAGCCTTTCAGAATGAGCTGGAGGGCTAAGTACAATGGGTCACATTTCTTTACTTTTCTACATGTTCTCGTTGATTAATCTTATCACTTAAAATGAATTTAAACACTTCAGTCCCAGATAGATAAATTCTCCAATCCAGTGACAAATGAGATTTTAATTTGGATGGTTTTATTCAGTAAATGCCCCAAAACCAAGCACTTTTCAAAAGGAAACTGCAAATTTACTCTAAGCCTTTAGGAGTAGGAGAGACTTTTTTTTAAAGCAGTTCAAACACAGAAAGAAAATCTCTTCCTCATTTTCCCATTTTCCAAAGAAACTCCCCCTACTACTGAAAATCTGTTTCTCCCACCCCACTCTTTGATATAACTCTTCTGATTTTTTTCCTGCACCCTACAGTGGATTCCTGCCTAATAAATTTATCATGATGAGGTGCTGTTCTTTTATTAAAGAGCCCTACAGCTAAAAGTGGCAAGGTCCCCCAGCGCCCTGTAATGAGGAATGGAAATCCGCACCTTGATGTGGTACAACCAGCCTGCATACCTGTCAAAGCAGATTAGTGCTGTCTTAAACATTTCAGGGAAAAATCTGTACATGTACCTTTGACTCTTCCACTTTTCATTCCTTTTCTGCAGCATCAGAGTTGATGTACATCTATGAGACTACATCCTAAATATTATCCTTTCATAGATTAAATTGGGGGCTCCCTCTAATTATGGGATATGCAGCATGAAAATGCATTCATTTCAGAAAGACAATGTTAGGGGCAAGGAGGAAAGGTATCTGATTCATTGCAGTTCCTTGACTGACTTGTTTCTTTCCTCTTGAGATTGCAGAGTAATTTTGATAGTCCCTGTGTGTTTAGGCATGTTTAAAGTCACACTAGTGTAAAATAGGAATCATGCAGTAGTGAATCAGTTCCACAGTTTGTAATTTCAGGAATCCTGCTCTAGGTACCACACAGAGCATCCTCAGCAATTGTCTCCTAGCAGTCTCCTAGCTTGGGTGTGTACTCCCACACTCTTCATACAAAGACAGAGGAAGCTTCACACCAAACAAGAAAGTGTGTGGTGTCAGAATTCAGTCTTGAAAGGTTTCTAAAACACCAACAAATAGAGAGAGAGAGAGAGAGAGAGAGAGAGAGTTAAGCTCCATATGCTTTTGCTCCTTGTGCTAGTTAAATGTAAGTGAACTGAAAGTTGGGACTTTTCTCCACAATCATTTAATACACTAAAAGTGAAATTCATCCCAGTGCAGAGGACTGGCACAAGGGCTCTATAGCCCTTAGTACCCAGGTAAAGCTGGCATAGGCCTTGTGTAGTTCCTTTGCATGGGGGGAGAAGAGAATTTCACCCTGATAAAATTCTGCACAATGTATAATCAACAAGCCAGACAATGTTATCTTGTTGCTTTGAATGGTTTCTTAGAAAAAAGTTTTTATGAGAGATTTAAGGGCCACACTGACATTCCAATGAGAGAAACATTCTCCATTTTCATTAGCCAGGTACCCTAGCAGAAACTAGTGGAGCTCATTGAAAGTCACATGGCAAATTACTCTGACATGCAAGAGTGAAAGCTCCTCCTCCCCACTTCAGTGGTTAGAGGAAAAATCCTCCTGACAGAAATAAATTAAAATTAAGTAACCAATGAACTACTGGAAAACCTATAGACCTGCCACATGCGAAGAGCAGTTAAGTGGCACTGAGCTAGACTCTAGTTTCTTGGGGACACATGTAAAAAAGATCCAGGAGAATGTGTCAAATGCCTTCCTCTAGAAGTAGCAGCTGGAATTTTCCTGCTTTTCACATTTAATTCACACTGCCACCAACTGGAATTCATAGATCTAATTGCTGGTTCTTCCCCCTCTGTAGGTGGCTACGAATAATGCATCAGGGGGATAGGTATACAGTCAAAGGTCAACTTCTATTGTTGAGACCTAGACACTGAGGTGGAACTGTAGCAACTTGATTAATTGACTAAGTTGCTTTGACCTACCTCTCAGAAGTTTAATGAATTAGTTGATTAGTTACAGAAAGTTGCTTCATCACAGAAAAAGCAGAGAAGGTCATTGGTCTTAAAAAACGACCCACACAGCTAGCTGCCAGGATTCTGCCTTTGGCAGGTGCCAATTCTGTCTGCATTTCCTTGCAACTTGGGGGTGAATGAGATCCCTAGATACTATACTGAACACAGTGAGAAAGGAGCATGTTATTGTTCAGTAGTGCATGTGACCTTCCATTGCTTATCAGCATCTTCACTCTGACACAGCTTAATTTATTTAGTCATAGAATCAGAGTTGGAAGGGACCTCAAGAGGTCATCTAGTCCAACCCCCTGCTCAGAGCAGGATTAACCTCAGCTAAATAATCCCAGCGAGGGTTTTGTCAAGCCTCAGCTTAAAAAACCTCTAAAGATGGAGATTCCACCACCTCTCTAGGTAACCCATTCCAGTGCTTCACCACCCTCCTTGTGAAAATGTTTTTCCTAATATCCAACCTAGACCTCCCCCACTGCAACTTGAGACCATTGCTCCTTGGTCTGTCATCTACCACCACCGAGAACAGCCTAGCTCCATCCTCCCTGGAACCCCCTTTCAGGTAGTTAAAGGCTGCTATCAAATCCCCCCTTCTTCTTCTCTTCTGCAGGCTAAACAAGCCGAGTTCCCCCAGCCTCTCCTCATAAGTCTTGTGCTCCAGCCCCCTAATCATTTGTGTTGCCCTCCGCTGGACTCTCTCCAACTTGTCCACATCCTTTTTGTAGTGGGGAGCTCAAAACTGGACACAATTCTCCAAATGTGGCCTCACCAATGCCGAATAGAGGGGAATAATCACTTCCCGTGATCTGCTGGCAATGCTCCTACTAATGCAACCCAATATGCTATTAGCAGTGTGCCCTGGTTGCCAAGAAGGCTGACTCATATCCAGCTTCTTGTCCACCGTTACCCCCAGGTCCTTTTCTGCAGAACTGCTGCCTAGCTCGTCAGTTCCCAGTTTGTAGCTGTGCATGGGATTCTTCCGTCCAAAGTGCAGGACTCTGCATTTGTCCTTGTTGAACCTCAGATTTCTTTTGGTCCAAACCTCCAGTTTGTTTAGGTCCTTCTGTATCCTATCCCTAACTTCCAGGGTATCTACCACTCCCCCTAGCTTAGGGTCATCTGCAAACTTGCTGAGGGTGCAATCTACCCCATCCTCCAGATCACTGATGAAGATGTTGAACAAAACCGGCCCCAGGACTGATCCCTGGGGCACTCTGCTTGTGACCGGCTGCCAGCTAGACATGGAGTTACTCATTGAGCCCTATGCTCTAGCCAGCTCTCTATCCATTTTATAGTCCATTCATCCAACCCATACTTCTTTAACTTGCTGATAAGAATACTGTGAGAGACCGTATCAAAAGCTTTGCTAAAGTCAAGCTATGTCACGTCCACCGCTTTCCCCACATCCAGTCACCTCTTCGTAGAAAGCAATCCGGTTGGTCAGGCATGACTTTCCCTTGGTGAATCCATGTTGACTGTTCCTGATCACCTTCCTCTCTTCCAAGTGCCTCAAAATGGATTCCTTGAGGACCTGCTCCATGATTTTTCCAGGGATTGTGGTGAGGCTGACTGGTCTGTAGTTCCCTGGATCCTCTTTCCTCCCTTTCTTGAAGATGGGCACTATATCTGCTTTTTTCCAGTCACCAGGGACCTCCCCCAATTGCCACGAGCTTTCAAAGATAATAGCCAATGGCTCTGAAATCACATCAGCCAACTCCCTCAGCACCCTCGGGTGCATTGCAACTGGCCCCATGGACTTGTGTATGTCCATTCTTTTTAAATAGTCTTGGACCTGTTCCTTCAGCACTGTGGGATGTTCACCTCCTTCCCATTCTGGGCCGCCCAGTGCAGCAGTCTGGGAGCTGACCTTGTCTGTGAAGACAGAGGCAAAAAAGGCATTGAGTACCTCAGCTTTCTCCACATCCTCTGTCACTAGGTTGCCTCCCCCATTCTGTAAGGGGCCCACACTTTCCCTAATCTTCCTCTTGTTGGTAACATACCTGTAGAAACCCTTCTTGTTCCCCTTCATGTCTCTTGCTCATTCAGTTGTTTCCATTTCCTTCCCTCTCTCTCTTCGTTTTCTGTTCTGATGCATTGAAGGAATTGGTGCTTTCCCTTGTTGTGCCTAACTCGTGCTTTGTATTCCATATGAAAGCCCATTCTCCATGTACTACTTAAGGATGACATGGACAAATAGCTCATCTGATTAAAACATGATTATATATCCAAACAATTCTTAACAGCAATCTTTTCTTCTTAAAAGAAGATTGAAAATCTTGTCAGAATTATTGATGTGGGCAGAAATGTTTTAAGTTGGGGGCTGGGATAAGGGTTGGTATAATGGCCACGGGACATGATTTAGTCAATAAAGCAAATTGGCTTATGTGAAAATAGAACAGTGATTGCATGCATGTTTGGAGAATAAGGTAATTGCAATCTGATATGAACATAATACAATTCCCAGGTTGCTCAGAATTACAATATATTATTTATTACATTAAAGCTACAGTTTTCCACTTGCATTTTATTAATTTGAGATACGTTTAACACCTTTTTGAACATATGGCCACTCAAAAAAGGTACATACTATATCTTCATTGACTGTTACACAATTAATGTACTCATCCAAAAGGATACTATAAAGCCCCAGAAATACCATTATAAGACTGATTCTAATCTACATGATACAATGACATTAAATGGTGCAGCAACTCTGATTTTGGTTGGTTTTACTGGAAAGTAACAGCTGGTAACAGTTTGAGTATCATGCTTTAACAGGTTTACATGGTTATATTAACCTAAAATGGGTCTGAATATGAACTTTCTACCTCTGTTTACATTTTAGAAAAAAAGTAAATTTGAGCACTGAAAGTGTGCTGCAAATTCACATTAGATTTTCTGTGTAATTTGACAGTAAAAGATATGCAATGCAAATTCAGCAAGAGGACTACAAAGAAAATTTGAGGGAGGACTCTAACAGCCGGTCCAAATTTGCAGCAAAATGCCATCATCTGTATCAGCAAATGTAAAGCTCCCAGGGTTTGGGATTAGCAGAATGCCAGATACAGGTGGGAAAGTTGGAGTTGTAAAGGGAACTGGGAAAACCCTCAGCTGACTTGGAAATTGAGCAACATAAACTGTGTCCCAATTTTGCTTTATTGAACTCAAAGACTGGAGAAGTTAACAGTAAGGAAAGAGATAGGAGGAGAGAGATTAAATGTACAGACTTCAGTGGGAGTTGAGAATGCTCAACACCTTTCAAGATCCAGAGTGTCAAGACACCTGTAACACATCATGAAACCAGTAGTGATGGGCTAAAGGTGTTTGTAGGACTTTCTCCAAAATACATTGTCAGACCAGCTGCTGAAGCTTTACATATTGTTGAAAAGCAAACACTTCAGAGACACACCCTGGAAGAAAAAGCAGCTGATGAACATCCAAGTTTTGGATTGTCAAGTCTGTTATACAGACTATGCTCAGGAAAAAACAGCAGCTATTCCTTTGGAGTGCTGTGTCTGTTGCAGCTGCATTGTAAGCTCCCTGCTGGCTTTTTCTTAGGCACGTGATTTAAGTTGCTTGGTTTGGTTGGTTGTGTTCCAGTTTGATTCTGGGATGTACAGCACCCCGTCGCATAGCTGTCAAGGTCTCAGAGAGGCATGGTACGCTCGAGTGTGACTGAAAGTTCTGACTGTATTAGCATTTTGGGGGTTGCTCATTATACTAGTAGTTGCACTTCTAAAATGAGCTTCCCCTTACAGTTTCTTCCAGAGGCAGTTGTGTAAAAGCCGTCGGACTAAACTAGCTCCTTAGGGAGTAAAGCAACCCCCAGTTTATTTTAATGAGTTCTTGTCAAATAACTCATCAGAATAAATGAAAGTGCTCTGGGAGCCTGAATATTTCATGGAAAGCTTTCCAGTAAAGAACAGGATTGATTTGGAAATGTGACTTGTGATCTAAACACTTAAATGGTGAAAACATCAGGATATAATTCGTGACAGATCATTGTTTTTATTTATTTATTCTTAAGAAATTACAGTAATACAGAAAACCTGATTTTTCTACTTGGTGTTAAAACAAACCAACCAAATTGGCCATAGAATCGGAGTTTAAAGCCAAAAGGGACCACTAGATCATTCTGTTGGACCTCCCATATACCCCAGACCACCGACACCACCCATATTCCACATGGACCTGTGCCAGCCTTCTGGATATTAGCATTTCTGTCACTCAGAATAAATTCATTCAAGGGAGCAAAGAAAATACAGTGTCATCTCATGGATCCAAAATGCTTGACCTGACCAGAGGCACCATCCTAGTGCCGTGTGCTGTTCTCTCTTTTGCTGTCTTAGCAACTGGCTCCCAGCTGGCCATGGGCCCAAAAGTCTCAAGCTGCAGGGTTCGTTATTTGCTTGTTTTCACTTATCCCTTGACTCACAAAATCCCAGGAGTCAGTTACAGTCTCCTTGTTTTGTCTCATTGGGTGAAATCTATTCCTATGCAAAGAGCCACCATGGAGTATGTACCATATAGGAAAAGGAATTAGTTAGGGAAGTGGACTGGCCTGAAGAACTCAAGGACCTGAATGTGGAGGAGGCTTGGAATTGCTTTAAGTCAAAGTTGCAGAACTATCTGTATCCCAAGCAAGGGGAAAAAATTGTAACAAAGAGTTGCAGACCAAACTGGATGAACAAATTGACCTATCCATGCCTAGGATAGCCCACCTGAAAATGCCAAGATCAGGGCAGGCTGCAAAAAGGACAGCAGATTCTCCCAAACTGGAGACAGTTTGATTCCCCACCCAGTTACGAGCAGTGCTGCTGATTCCCACACTGATTATCAAGAAGCTAAAATTAAAAAATTACACAGCCCTCTTTATGCATTTCAGTCTCTGGCTCCCAGTCAGCAGCTAGGTTCAGTAAAGAACTAAGTTACTTAAAACATTCCCTTTAACAAAACGTTCTCCTGACTCCAAAGGGTCAGCCACATTGCCAGATTAATATAAGTTTGGATCCTGTCCAAAATACCATGCTGCCAGCCAATCTTCTCGTAACTAAAACAAAAAGTTTATCATGAAAGGAGAGAAACAAATGAGAAAAGAAATGTTAAGTGGTCAAAGCAATCAGATACACACAAATGACTAAAGTCCTGTGACAAACTTGCAACACTCACCGCTGGACTGGTGCCTCCTGCTGGTGATCTGGGGAATAGCTCAGGCAGACACCCATAGGTGTGCTCCATCACACTTCCTGAGGGTTCACTGGTAGTCCTTCTCACCATCAGGACCCACCACATCCTCTTCCTGACCCAACCCTCTGGCCAAGCCACAATCCACATGTCCCCCCCACCTCCAAGGGATTCTGCAGTCCCGGTTCCACCACTTATATTAGTGACCACTGCAGTCTACCACCACTCCAACAGCAGTCTGGGGGAGGCAGAGAGGACCCAGGCCCACCCACTACTCCAGATCCCAGCCCAAAGGACCCTATGTGTGGGCAGCTTTCACCACCTCTCCCACAACTCCTCAACAGACTTCCCTGAGCCACTTCCCCACACCCCAGTACCTCTTCCAGCCTTGTATCAGGGCATCTGCTCTCCTGAACTCCAGCAGTCAGCCACTGCTCTGTCCTGGGTGCTGCCCTCTTCCACCTTCAGAGTAGCTAGCTAGCTAGCCAGCCTTCCTTCTCTGAGCTCCTGAGATTGACTGACTTTGTTCTGCTTGGCAACTCCTTTTTACACTGGGCTCCCGGGCCCTGATTGGGTATCCCACAGCATCTGCCCATTGGCTGCTTCTCCAAGGGCCCTCTTAACCCCATCCTGGCCAGTGTGGGGCAGATGCCCCACCACAAGTCCATATATATCAGATTCTCAATAGAATTGTGGAGTTTGCAGGTTTGTACAGTCCCTCTGGTGTATGTACATCCAGTATCTGGATGGGTCTCAGTCTTTTCTTTCACAGCTTCATTTGCAGATGAGTCGATCCAGAGGTAAGAAGCAGGAATGAAGACAATATGGGGATGGTGTAGCTGCTTTTTATGTTCCTTTGTGATGTGGCTTGTCCCAAACACAGCCTACAACACATGGCATGGAAAAGCCTCCGAGTCCCGCATATTCTCCGTGCATATTCTTACATTTCCAGGTGACTGATAAGGTGTAGCCCCTGGGTTCTTTCACTGGATTCATTGTATCTATGAGTTCCCTTAATGGGCCATTAAAGAGGCTTAGTGCTACTGCCATCCTGTCTGGGGTGTCACCCAGAAACACAGCACAAATTTGAAATACAAATATGCCAGACAGTGGATTCTTCTGGCTTTCAAGAGGTAGCTTTCCTGGCTGATCAGTCCCTTCTTCCTTTCTTGTAGGCTTTCTATTTCTCTTAATCATCTGTTTGAGATGTTGTGTGATGCTGTCTGGACCTTTCAGAGAAAATTTATTGAAGCAGTTTATTCAAGTTTATTCCAGCTTCAACCCTGGACACCCTGGAGACATTACACGATCCATTGTCTACAGCCAAGCCTTAAGATACAACCGGATTTGCTCCGATCCCTCAGACAGAGACAAACACCTACAGGATCGCTATAAAACATTCTTAAAACTACAATACCCACCTGGAGAAGTGAAGAAACAAATTGACAGAGCCAGACGGGTACCCAGAAGTCACCTACTACAGGACAGACCCAACAAAGAAAACAACAGAACACCACTGGTCACCACCTACAGTCCCCAGCTAAAATCTCTCCAACACATCATTAAAGATCTACAACCTATCCTAGCAGATGATCCGTCTCTCGCTCAGGCAGTGGGGGGGCAGACCCATCCTGGCTTACAGACAGCCCCCCAACCTGAAGCAAATACTCACCAGCAAGCATACACGCTACAAAAAATCCAATCCAGGAACCTATCCCTGCAACAAACCCCGTTGCCAACTCTGCCCACACATCGACTCTAGTGACAGCATCACTGGTCCTAACCACATCAATCACAACATAAGGAGCTCATTCACCTGCACATCCACTAATGTTATATATGCCATCATGTGCCAGCAATGCCCCTCTGCCATGTACATTGGCCAAACTGGACTATCGCTACACAAAAGGATAAATGGACACAAATCAGACATAAAAAATAATAACATCCATAAACCAGTCAGAGAACACTTCAGTCTCCCAGGGCACTCTGTTGCTGACCTGAAAGTTGCTGTACTTCTCCAAAAAAAATTCAAAAACCGACTTGAAAGAGAAACTGCTGAGTTAGAAATTATCTGCAAATTTGACACATTCAAACTGGGTTTAAACAGGGATTTGGAATGGCTATCTCATTACAAGAAGTAATTTGCTCTGATGACCCATTCTCACCTCCTACTCAATGGTTGTCATTAAGCCTCAAGTACTTGGCTTCCCCATTGTTATCTATGCCCTTGGATATGGAAATGTTGCCTTCTATATATTTTCTATGTTTCCTATTTTGCTGTATCATTTCTACCAACTGCATCTGAGGAAGTGAGCTGAGGCTCACGAAAGCTTATGCCTACTGAAATTAAAATTATTAGTCTTTAAAGTGCTACAGAACTCAAGTTGTTCAAGCAGTAAAGGAGGCTTCATGCTGTGCTCTTTCTTCCCCCACATGTGTTTGCTGAAATCCAAATTGTTCTGTTTTCTGCTATGTCCTCCCGCTGATGTCTCAAGGACCCTGTTTACTACTTATATGTAAGTTGAGGTAAACACATTCCTTTGTTTAGGATAGGCCTGTTTAACAAATTTTGCCTAGGCAGAGCTGTCTGGTTTTGAACACATGCTAATAAAATCATACAGGGGGAATTCGTATCTTTACATAATATTGCTACATACTTTTCACTGTGATATCATGGATAAGCGAGTTACTAGTTTTCAAATGATACCTTACAAGGCATATTTTATACAAAGATTATTGCAATGGTATATTGGGTGTGAATAATGGGATGCTTTTAGTCACAGAGACTACAATGGGTCATGCTGAAAGGTGAACTGTCAAGTTGGAGGGAGGTTACCAATGGAGCTCCCCAATCCATTGGTCCATTGGGACCAATCTTACTTAACATTTTCATTAATGACCTTGGCACAAAAAGTGGAAGTGTGCTAATAAAATTTGCAGATGACGCAAAATTGGGTGGTATTGCCAACATGGAGGAGCACCAGAATATCATACAAGAAGTTTTGGATGACCTTGAAAATTGGAGTAAAATAAATGGGATTTAATAGTGCAAAGTTATGCATTTAGGGACTAACAATAAGGTATTTTGCTGTAATCTGGGGACATATCAGTTGGAAGCAACAAAGGAGTAGACAGATCTGGGTGTTTTGATCAATCACAGGATGTGAGGCAGCCGTGGAAAAGGCCAATGCAGTCGTCGGATGAATGAGGTGAGCGATTTCCAGTAAAGATAGGGAAATGTTATTACCAATATGTAAGGCACTGGTGAGACCTCATAGAATATTACGGTTGGAAGGGACCTCAGGAGGTCATCTAGTCAAACCCCCTGCTCAAAGCAGGACCAACCCCAACTAAATCATTCCAGCTAGGGCTTTGTCAAGCCACACCTTAAAAACCTTTAAGGATGTAGATTTCACCACATCTTTAGGTAACCCATTCCAGTGCTTCACACCCTCCTAGTGAAAAACTTTTTCCTAATATCCAACCTAGACCTTCGCCGCTGCAACTTGAGACCATTGGTCCTTGGTCTGTCATCTGCTACCACTGAAAACAGCCTAGCTCCATCCTCCCTGGAACCACCTTTCAGGTAGTTAAAGGCTGCTATCAAATCTCCCCTTGTTCTTCTGCAGACTAAACAAGCCTAGTTCCCTCAGCCACTCCTCATAAGTAATATGCTCCAACCCCCTAAAAATTTTTGTTGCCCTCCTCTGGACTCTCTCCAATTTTTCCACATCCTTTCTGTAGTGGGGGGCCCAAAACTGGACACAGTACTCCAAATGTGGCCTTACCAGTACCAAATAGAGGGGAATAATCACTTCCCTTGATCTGCTGGCAATGCTTCTCCTAATGCAGTCCTATATGCCATTAGCCTTCTTGGCAACCAAGGCACACTGTTGACTCATATCCACCTTCTTGTCCATTGTAACCCCCAGGTTCTTTTCTGCAGAACTGCTGTCCAGCCAGTCGGTCCCCAGCCTGTAGCTGTGCATGGGATTCTTCCATCCTAAGTGGAGGACTCTGCACTTGTCCTTGTTGAACCTCATCAGATTTCTTTTGGCCCAATCCTCCAATTTGTCTGGGTCCTTCTGTATCCTATCCCTACCCTCCAGCATACCTACCACTCCCCCCAGCTTAGTGTCATCTGCAAACTTGCTGAGGGAACAATCCACTCCATCCTCCAGATTATTAATGAAGATGTTGACCAAAACCAGCCCCAGGACCAATCCCTGGGGCACCTGCTTGTTACTGGCTGCCAACTAGACACTGAGCACAATGATCTAGCCAGCTTCCTATTCACCTTATAGTCCATTCATCCAACCCATACTTCTTTAGCTTGCTGTCAAGAATACTATGGGAGACTGTATCAAAAGCTTTGCTAAAGTCAAGATATATCACATCCACCAATTTCCCCACATCCACAGAGCCAGTCATCTCATGGAATACTGTGTGCAATTCTGGCCTTCCATATTTAATAAAGATGAATTTAAACCAGAACAGGTCCAAAGAAGGACTACTAGGATAAACAGAGGTATGGAGAGCCTACTTTACAAGAGGAGACTTAAGGAGCTTGACTTGTTTAACCTAAAAAAATGAAAGATGAGGGGATAAACACCATGGAAGGAGAGGAATAACGTAAGTTAAGGGCAAATGGTGGTGTAACACAGGCTCCAATCATTGGTGGCCAGGATCAAATCTGGGATCTCTGGAGTTTAATATAAGCCTCTACTCTACTGTGTGAGCTAAAAAGCACATATCTCTTAGCTAAGGCTGTAGCAGACTCATCAATCTCTAGCTGGTCTAGGTGCCAGTAGAGGACAGAGCGACACACCAAGCAGGCATGGATTACAGAGGCACAAGAACAAATGGATATAAAATGGCCATCAGTAAGTTTAGGCTTGACATTAGATGAAGGTTCCTAACCATCAGAGAAATAAAGTTGGGGAATAGCCTTCCAAGGGGCAAAAAACTTAACTTGTTTTAAGACTGAGCTTGATAAATTTACAGAGGGGATGGGGATGATGAGATTGCCTACAGTGGCATATGGCCCATCTGTGACTGGTATTAGCAAATATCTTTAATGGCTGGGGACGGCTCTGAGTTACTGCATAGAATTCTTTTCCAAGTGTCTGGCTGGTGGGTCTCGCAGATATGCTCAGGATCTAACTGATTGCCGTATTTGGGGTCGGGAAGGAATTTCTCCCCAGGTCCGATTGGCAGAGACCTGGGGGGAGAAGGAGAGTTTGCTTTCTTTTGCAGCATTGGGCATGGGTCACTTGGTGTGAATTTGTGTAAGTGGTGGATTCTTTGTAACTTGAAGTCTTTAAATTAGGATTTGAGCACTTCAGTAACTCAACCAGAAGTTCTGGGCCTACTACAGGAGTGGGAGTGGGAGGTTTTCTGGCCTGCAATATTCAAAAGGTAAGACTAGATGAACATGATGGTCCCTTCTGTGCAAGTTAATTGGGGTATAGATCCCTGTGCATGGAGGTGAACTTCATTCCTGGGAAGCAGAATTTGGAAAGCGTTGTGGTGAGCTGTGAGCCATGTTTCCAGGCAGGCAGATGGGGGAGAGGGGGAGTGCATGTGTGTCTCCTGATTCTTAACTAATGAGTACTGTACAGTTTTATTTTATTTTATTCATAAGAGAAATGGCCTGACAATTGTAAACTCAACTTCCAGGGGATCATGAAGATTTCATAAATCTGTATCTGATTCAAGTGGTGATTATGATGCCTTGTGAGCAGACTCCTGTATCCTTGTTAAATTTTGGTGCCACAATACAAGGCCAGATCATTCCACAAAGAGTAAAATAATTCATGTAGCATGTCCATCAAAGAAAGTTGTGCAAATAATGGCCCAATTTCCACAATCCTCCAGAGAATGGCTTCCAGTATTTTTCACTTGAAAATAGTCAATAATTTCTGTGAAATGTGTTTTTCTAGCTGGGCCATAGAGCTGAAATACTGTTGTTGATAGAGTAGCAAATGTGGTGTAACCTGACACCTCTAGAGGAGAGACATGCAGAGCTGGTCAATAGGAAAGAAGCTGGGAAGGATTAAAAATATGCTTCTAAAATTATAGACAATGGTAACGCTGGCATGGTCATGAACCTTGAAAATGTTACTGTAGAAACTTAGAAAAATAAAAGTCACATGAATAGGTATTGCAAATGCTGAGCTGGTCATTAAACTTTCCATATATATATTCCACCACACTAGTGCACTTTTCTTCACTTTAATGACTTCTGACTGCTTGTCAAGCTGTTCAGAAACTTTGGTATTTAACTAATAGGAAAAGGTGTGCTAGAGTTTTATAGCATTTTCCTGTAAATCCAAAGTCTCCTGGAAGGGGAAAAGCCGCTATTGTTATCTGATGGTGCACTGCAGCAAAACAGTAGAGTCAGAATTAGAGAGCAATTGCCGGAGAAAACACCTTTTCCAGAGAGAGTTCAAAAACTCTGTTGCTTTTTGGTCAAAAGCAAACTGCTTCAGACTGTTTTTTTAAAGTTGTAGTGCACATTTTAATGTTGAGTGACATCAAATAGCTTTGTGCAGTGTGGGTAACTCCCACTGAGTGTCACATGGCTTGATTATCTCACCCCAGGGAGGAAGGGCACTACCATTTTCAGTTCAGCTACTTTCTATTTGTTTTCAGGGTAGAATTTTAAAGTAATATTTCAGAATAGCTGAATGATCAAAACAGTCATGCAATAATGATGTCAGAATTTGAGCTGTAGAATTATTAGCTGCATGTGTCAGACTTGTATAATTATCTAGGAATAATCTCACCACACCAACCCTGTAAACCCCTGTTAAGAATTAATGTTAAAAACTATACAAGCATGTGTGTGTTTGCCTCTCCAACAAATTAATTCAGCTTTCTGACTCTGAAATCCCTCCCAGTTTGGCACTGCTGCCACCGATTTACTCTCAGGAATGTATTAGCTTTTTAATTTAGTCTTCCATTTATAGAAGAACTAACAGAACTGTAATTTATTTAGAAGTGCAGAAAAAATGGTAGTTTTGCTCGACACTCAGTTCCATAAAAAACATCAGAGATAATGTCTCATTTTAAAAAGCCCCATAACTCATCATGGGGCTGAAGTGAGTGTCTTAAGGAAAAGTTCAGAAGTTATTGTCTGAGCTTATGGATGTTGAAGTTTCCCCATGCAAAAATAGTAATATGTCTCCTTTTGTCTCAGCCAGGGGGGCTTCAGGTGGATTTAAGGTACCTCAAATTGATACACTTCCTGATTTTTTTCACCTAAGTTATGGAGAATTCTCCCATCATGAGGGATCCAGGCAAGGAGCAGTAGAGCTCCCCTAATCTTCTAAAAGTGGAAGGAGAGTCTTCCTTCTCTCCCTCTCCCTAGGCGAAGAGAGTGCTACCTTCCTTTCCCCCCTCTGGTAGGATTCACCAGGCAAAGTAATCTGAAGTGGGAGGAGCAGAAGAAGATGGTGGCTGATAAGCAGAGATGAAGAGCAAGTATGGGGGAAGCATGACAGGGGCAGGCCAGATGGCTACAGGGGAATAGTCCTATTGGGTTCAAGGTAAGATATTTCTAGGCAGTCTCCCATCCAAGTACTAATCAGGTCTAACACTGCTTAACTTCCAAAGTCAAGTATAGTTAGTGTTGTATGGCCATAGACATGCAAGCAGGCCTAGCAGCCACAGGCCCAACAGGCCTCTTTTCCCTTGATGGCTGAACAGGAGTCACTCTGGGGCACCTGGGGCCAATCAAGGACCTGTCTGGAGCCTGTTAAAAACCTCTTCTCCAGCTAGACAGGTATGGGGGATAAAAGTTGTGTTGTGGTTGAGATGCTGACAAGAATCCTACAGGTGGAGGGGGTTGGGGGCTTTTCCAGGTATTGAGGTCTGGGAGAAAAGGCCCTACCAGAGGGGTGACTGAACTGTGTGTTTACTTGGTGCTGCCATGCTTGTTGGGACTACCAAAGACTGAGAGACACCCCAGGCAAGGAGGTTGGGAAGGGCCTGCTCAAGCAGGGTGTGGACAGTGACCTGAGGAGCTGTGGGCTGATAACCCAGGGAAATCTGTATTATTATTGACACAAACAGCATGAGGCTGCTACTTGTAGAGTCCCTGGGTTGGGACCTGAAGCGGAGGGTGAAGAGGGGGAGGGCCTAGCAGGCCTAGAGATGGGACTGGAAGGCAGAGGGGGAATGGCTATTTTGAGGAACAGTTACCCTCACCCACTTCTAGAGGGGGGGAAATTCTGAGGGATGATGGAATATCCCAGGGGAAAAGGTGGGGCCCCCTGAGGTGGAGAAGATGCTCTGCCACAGGAGGCAGATTGCGATCACCTTACTCTGCAAAAAGGCCCACAGAAATCAGTGACACAGCTTGTGGAGTGAGGTGCTGTTCATTGTGAGTGAGGGTGTCTCAATATGATCTACAATGCATAACCACTTAAAATAGTGTAGAGATCTGTACCAATGTATAGTGCTAAAAACCATAGCTGGGGACCCTCCCTCACAACTCCCTGAGTGCTTATCTCCATGCAGAGACAGAAACTGGCTGAGTACTTGCAACAAAAAGAAATGGCAAACATGATATATGCAGGTCATACACACATACCCACTGTAAATTCCATTTGACCAGCTCTACTCATCAGCTTCTCTAATCCATTTCCTCTAGGGTTTCTTCTGACATTTCAAACCTCTGAATAGCTTTGAGATGGCCACCATTTTAAAAAATCCTACATCAACAATGTGTCTGTCTTTCCCCAAAAGTATGTGTCAGGGAGTGAACAGTGCTCTTGCTACTCTCAGTCCTGCAGCAATGACAGTTTTAAGGTGTAATATCTTGTGAACTACCTCAGCTGGAAGCACCTGATTTATCACACTGAAGAGCTGGAACCCATATCTTGCATTGAAAGAGAGAATTTGAAAGCAGCCTGGGTCATGGGATATCAGTTCTTAAAATCACAATAGCCTAATTTATCGAAAAGCTATCTTAGATAATTTCTCTAGAAGTGTTCTAAACAATTATTCTAATATTTCTGTCACTCAGATGTTTGTAAGTGGTTACCAAGGCAGCCTAGGAAACTAAAAATATTATAAAATAGTTTTCATTTAAGGCTTAAATACATGGGGACAATTAGGAACCTTACTCTGAATTAATTTAACAGTGCACCACACCATCATGTATCTATTGATGTATTTAGCACTTGTCTACATGGAGATAATTAGGAAAGCTAATCTGAATTAATTTGAAGAGTGGATTTGTTAAACCACACCACATCCCTGTGTGTAGATGCTCTTATTCAGAATTAAAGTGTCTTCATTCAATTTCACTGAATTAACTGCTGAAGAGAATGTTTGTGTGTGAGTATGCACATAATTTACTCTGAATATATAACCAGGTTTTCTTGGTCACATTATTCATTTTTCTTACAACCCTGTTAATTCTTGTAATACCTGTGTGGATGCTCTTATTCAGATTTAAAGTAGCCTTAATTTGGTTTATCTTAATTCACTAAAACAAATTAAGGTAACTTTAATTATGAAAAGAGCATCCACACAGGGGTTTTACAAGGTTTAACAAACTCACTTTTCAAATTTAATTCAGATTAACTTTCCTAAATACATCAAACAAATATCTGATGGTAAGGTGAACTATTAAAATTTTGTCAACATTAATTTGGTGTGACCTGCATATTTTACCTGAACTTTTCCCATGTGTGAATAATATGCCAAGGAAGGTCATTATATAACCACATACGTATATTGTGTGTGTTTGTGTTTGTGTACACACATGATCAACTTCCCTGTGTTGCACCATGTATATCTAACTGGATCCTTCCCCTTCTCCTTAGTCCTTTCAGTTGTGGGCAGTTTCTTAGCTCATGCTTTCAGAAATCTCTTCTTCCTTTGCACAGAAATGTCTTGCTTTGTAACTTATGTGGAGCTGTTATGAATTAGGGCCCCAATGGAAGGATTATTTCCCTAAATTCCCTTTCTCTTCCTAACTGCTCAGAAGTGGGATAAGCTGACAAAATGGCTTGGGGATGAGTTCAACCTAGAACCCTCTGTAATGCTTAATTTTGGAGTTTAAATAAATAAAAGAGAGAGACTCCTATGTCTTTAATCTGATGCTCTTGTTTTTTTTGGTTTTGGTTTTTTAGAGAGAGTAATAATGAATTGCAGTAACTCCCTACTGAGGCCCAGAGAATGAGTTCAGCCTTCACTGCCTCTTGATGTTAGACTGCTGTTCCCTTCCTCTAGGAAACTCATTAAAATTTATTTAGGGACACTTGTTCCTCCCAAATTTGCACATACAACATTAACTCCATCCTTACTGAGGGACAGAAAAACACAAGGTGACAGAGTGATTATGGCCTGATTCACACTGGCTGTCTAGGAACATTACATCTGACCAGTTCACTAGGTTTGTCTCGATGAAGTGTAATACCTGTTGAGAAAGCATCATGTTTTCTCTCCTCTTTTAATCCAAACTGTTGAGATCAGCAATGGTCACTTATTGTCATATAGAGACATTAATATTCTCTGATATGGTGCAAGGCAGAAAACAATACATTCAGAATTAGAGCGTAATTTTAGCAGCTGTACTCATTTAAGATTAAAAAAGTCTCGCTAATGAGTAGAGCCTTATTTAGTTCTGATAACTTAATTGGACTTTTTTAAAAGTACAGAAAAGAATCATAATCCTGCAACACTGTATTACTTTTAGCATTTCTTACACTAATTTTAGAGGGATTGTTATTGGAAGCATCTAATATTCCCTCAGCAAAAGGAGTCGGGGGAGCATTTTCAAAGGAAATAATATAAAACACATCTATGCTGGGAGAAAAGGCAGAGGGATTGGGGAAGGGAAACTGTATTATGATCCCATTCTTGATCCAGATGAATACATTTTCCTATCAATGAACAGGAAAGCCTCCTGTTGTTATATTAGTTCACTTAAATGTGCACCTAGTAGTCCTCCTTATTTAGTGCATTAGGAGACCTGGAACCCTAAAAATACTTTGCAAACCCCATTTCAAGTCCTGCAAAATGGTAACAACTTCACAATTTCAAAATACTTTGCAAAATTATTTTTCCATTTTTCATCCAGTTTGTTTATAACCCTGTCTTTTCCCTTCCCTTTATATTTAACTGCTTTTTAAAAGAGGCTGCCTGTGACACTTTGTTTGTTCTCCCTTATTGTTATTAGAGTGCCACTGAAGAGGACCCAGAAACACTTCCCACACACAGGGAGTCTAGAAAAGCAACCCTGAAGGTCTGTCTACACTAATCAGAGGTGTGACTGCAGCATGTGTGGGCATACCAGAGCTATCTTTAATTTAGCTAGCTCCAATAATAATGACAGTGAAGCCCCTAGCAGTCCCCTCGCACTGGGACCCAGGTATATTCTGGAGCAACTAGCACCATGCTGCCCTGGCTTTGCATTGTTAGTTATTTGAGCTAGCTAGATCAGAGCTAGCCTGCCTATGTTGACATATGCTGCAGTTAGACCCCGAGTGTGGTGATCAGCTATGGGTCTTGTAATATAGCTATACAGCATGAGAGAGCAAATTAGTTGGGGATGGGGGTGGGTTCTTTTGCAAGCATTCATTGCTGGAGTGTTGTCTCCCCTGCCTCCACTTATGTTATGTAAGGAAAAATCATAAATGTGCTATTCAGGGCTCTCTCCACACTTTGCTTCTGACCTCTTATCTCCTTTGGGTGACTCTATCTCTAACTTTCTTGTCATCTCCACCATCTGTTTTAATTTCCCGCTATCAGCCAATGAGCTCTAAGGCTGCTTTGTAAACATGATTGATCAGTTTATCAATATAATTGGAATTGGTTTTCAATTCTGTAAGGCTGAAGGAGTAGTGCAAGTGGCTTTCACTATTTGCTAGCTTTAATATTTGAATATATATTTCTAGTTTCCTGATTTGAGAGGACTTTCTGAAGAAATCCCACACTAATAATTGGAAACCAGCCCTGCATTGATTAAATAATTATCAAACTACTTTTCAAGGGAACAATGTACAATATTTTAGAGATTAATTCTCCCGGAAAATGTGATCTTCCATTGCTTCAGGGATTGCTTTTGAAATAAACTCCTTTTTTCGCATAAATAGAATGTGAGCCTATAAGTAGAAATCACCTTGTGAATTCAAATTTCAATTGGAATCACCAAATACAAAGTATTCAAGCTATAGTCTTGGAATCTTCTGAGTGTTAGATTCTCATTCTGGGTAGGAGTGTATTTTACAGCCAAAGGTATAAAAAGACCTTTCTCCATTGTTTTTAAACACACTAAATGTGGCAGTTAATCAGGATCACCTCTTCTGTTCTGAATCCCAGCTGTGCACTGATAATGTGATTCTCTTGTGTTTGGATTAGTTCTGGTGAAACTGAATAAGATTCAATTTCCTGACATCTAAACCTCTTCGTACCCAGCACATTGTCATCCTTGGTTACAAACAGTGGCATAGTTTTGTGCCCCCAAGTAATCAATGGAAAACTTTCCATGGATGCAGATTTCTTAAAACAGTCACAGAGGACATATACAAAAGAAAAAATAAGTCCATGAAGATACAGTGTATTAAAAAAGGGATCACTGACTAAATATGCAACAGCGAATATATGAGTTCTGCCTGCTCATTGCACAATAGGTCATTGCTGGCACTATAGAGATGAATATTTTGTAGAATCTCAGTATGTTCATAAGCACGGGAACATTCCCCATCCATCCCTAAATAACTAAGTTACATGATGCTGGTTCAATTTCATTTTTTTCTTTTGACTAGATCCCATTTGCTTCATTATTCCTCTTAACAAATGTGTGAGTTTATCCTTTATGGTATGGGTGAGTGGGATTCAAGCTGCTAGAGCACATTGCTCTTTTCCTCCCGCATTTACGGGAAATGGGGATACAAGAATGTAAAATGGCAACTGTCTTTGCACTCTTAAAGGCAAACTGTTGAGCTGTTCTGGGCTAACTAAACAACATTAGCTGGGAAGTGGTATTAATAGGAATGAGAGAAATGTGTTACTTTAATAATATATTTCCTGGAATATCTGAGCCATTCCTCATACCAAGCATGTCAGGCACTGTTAAGAAAACTGAATTATTTTATTTTTATGTGACATTACGAGACAAACCATTTAGCCACAGGAATGCCTTTTTTCATGAGGTTAGGCGCTCCTGAGATTAGATACTTGTGGGGTGAACAGGTGCCAACAGGGCTGGGAAGCACATATCAAATGTGTTTACTTTTATTCTACTCCAGTTAATTAATTGGGCATCAAATGCCTGTCAACTGAGTACTGAGCACAGGCTGGGAATTTCCACAGCTGTTGTAAATGTACTATTTGTTTGACACCCAGAAAATGAAATTCATTAAATGAATGCCCCAACTAAGGCCAGGTCTGCACTACAGACCTATCTCAGTATAATTGTGTTGCTCAGGTGTGTGAAAAATCTGCATTCCTGCACAATGTAGTTATACTGACCTAACCCCCATGTAGACAGCGCTGTGTTGATGGGAGAGCGTCTCCTGTTGAGCTACTGCCTCTCAGGGAGGTGGATAAGTACGCCGACAGGAGAAGCTCTCCCATCAGCATAGTAGAGTCTTCATTAAAGTGCTACAGCGCTGTGCATGAAGACAAGCCCTTAGAGGATGACTCCCCTGGCTGGACTGCAAGCAAGGCCTATATGAAGAAATAGGTTTCAGTTAAATGTAGTCATAATTTTTATATTTCCCCATGCACTACTCTGAAAATAAACCAGCAATTTTTTTAATATGAACTTGTGTAACTGAACAGTGACTTGAATGAGACTATATTGGGAAACAGCTCAGCATGGTGCTCTGGTGGAATAAATGGGCCTTAAGTGGGTATAAATTGCATTTACTCTGCCAGAGTAAAATAAAGGGGCCATAGTGTAAATGAGAATAAGCCCCTTTGACTCTCTAAGGTCTTGTCTACACTAGCACTTATGTCGGCAAAACTTTTGTCACTCAGGGATCTGAAAAAACACACCCCTGAGCGACATAAATTTTACCCACATAAGCGCTTGTGTAGCCACATTATCTTGACAGGAGAGAGCTCTCCCGCTGAGATGATAAAATCATCTAAACAAGCGGCGGTAGCTATGTTGGCGGGAGACAGTCTCCCATCAACATAGCACTGTCCACTCAAGCACTTGTGCCGGCAAAATGTGCATCCTTTGGGGGTGTTTTTTCACACCCCTGAGCGACAAAAGCTTTGCTAGCATAAGCGCTTGTGTAGACAAGGCCTTAGCTGAATAAGAGCTCTTCCTTTTAGAGAATGCAGGTGTTACAGGAGAGGATTGGTGCAATGGGAGATATGACTAGGCATGGAGAGCACTTGCTATATTTTACTTATATGGAGGGCTATGAAACTATACCAAGTCAGTAAGAGAGTGTAACTATAAGGAATCCAACCTTAGTAAGAATACCAAGGAAGGAAACCAAGCTGAAGACTTTATGTAGGAGAAAAATTCAGATTCAGTTTTAGGAATCTTCAAATGCTGTAATATTGGTCTAATCTTGGGTTGGCTATGGGTAACCCCAGCAAACACTCTCTCTGCAACACCTGAACTGGAAATCCTGCATCCCTTGGTCTGTTTCTGTAGCCTTGAAATAACAGTGTCCAAGCCACTAGTTGCCCAGTTTCAAAACAAACTCATTTATGAATGAGTGCCATTTTCCCCCTAGGCAAACAGTTTTCACATTAATGGCTTATGTGGTGACAAACTAATCCACTGTGTTACTTTCCATGCTGGATTTGGTGTATGAAGAGCTGTTTGTATCATAATGTATATATGGATCTTGCACAAATTTTAAAGAGCAAAAGGTCACTGGGGTCATTTAACTATTGGCACATGATGAACTGCTGATCAGATAGTTAAATACATGCTGCATATAATATCACAGCAGGATTCTGTATCTTCTCATATGCTAAACACAGCTTTGGAGAACATGCTACTTTGTGTAGTAGAGAGTTTAAACAGAAACAACTTGTGGCCAACATGTTAGAGATCGCAGGAGCAGGCTGGATTATGGTTTGCCCACCAGTAGCACAGTGAGTGGAGGTTTTCTAGTAACAAACGGTGTACACGGGGAGTGATGTCGTATATTGGGTGCTTCACAAACAGTTCAGACATGTTCAGCCTTAGCTTTCTGAAAGACTGTTTCCATATTGCATCTCTAATATATATGTTTTTGGTAGTGACTACGGACAGTATGTCAGGAAATAAACCAGAAACACCCAGGGAGGAAAGCAGTCGCATTGCACAGAATGCTTGGCATCGTTCAGATTCATCTCTTCTACTGCGCGGGTGACCCCTACAAGCAGAAAAGGGCACAGGGTACTCAGAGTGTGGGTGGGGATGGGGTTAGGATTCCTTTATATTTCTGCCTGTTGAATGTTGACATAAGAGAGGGAGATACCATATTATGCTTGTGGTCGTGGAGGGGGTTCTCATTTTGGGACCAGTGGAGAGAGTATGGTTCCTATGCAATATCTGTGCTGGTAGGGATGGAGGGGTCCTACTGTACCCATGCTGATGGGTGTAAGAGGGTCCCATATCCATGCCTGAGGGTGTAGTTCCTGCATCTTTGCTGTTGAAGGTGGGAGTGGGGCTCGGGGCATGCTCCCATATCAACGCTGGTGGAATGGCTCCTCTAGCAGTGATGTCTCTGACAGAACAAGCATATGCCAGTTCCAAATGGTAGAGGAATCCATCATTCTTCAGCTGTCTGCAGCTCCAGAAAAAAATGAAATATTGGACAGAAAGAATTGTGTTGACAAAGAGGTCTGTGCCAGATGTTCATGCAAATACTGTGGGTTGCTTTCCATCATACTGCCACCATACTTGTATCTGCAACTAAATATTCAAGACTAAAAACTCTCACCTGCATCCAAATATTGGTAGGCAAGTGGAGTGTTTAGGGCATGTCCCATACACCAGCCACGTGAGTTCTTACTGGCAGCCTTGTCAGCAGTTTCATAGAGGCCACAGATAAAATGGGTAATGGAGGCCGCACTGGCCTCCCCAATGACACGCTGACCTCTGTAGCTGCTGAAACTGAGGATCTCACCTTAGAATCTCAGTCTAGGATGACCTGTTTAGCCCTGGTCACTGTCCTGAATGCAATGTTTGGGGTGGGGAAGGAGATGGATGTAAAAAGCATCTCAAGTGAGTTTGGTTGTTTTATGTGGTGGGGGTTTAATTGCATGTTTGATAAATAGGGTCATTCCCCCCTGGGACAGAGCAGGACTGTTAAGAATGTGTCTGACTGACAACATAGCTTGCTCAGGTTTCAGTGCAGACACTGAAACCACATTCCACAGGGTTTGAGTTGTGACAATGGGAAGCAGGTTTCTGCAACTCAAGGAATGCAGCACGTGCCACACACTGCCATTTGCTCAATTTGCGGGCCCCTGTCTCAGGTCCCTCAGGGAACATGTGTCTTCTGCTATTACATCTGAGTGATTCCTGGAAAACCACATGTCAGTTTGATTAAAACGGCTGTGAAACCAGTAACGGTGACTGTAAGCAACAGGGGGATATGTTAATGCTTCTCTTATGGGAGTAATTCGGCATACGGATAGCATGGGGCTCACGACACCTGCTGGGAGCAGACAAACTATATTAATGCAGTCCATGTTTGCTGGTGTGATCACTAAAGACACACTTGCTTGAGAACTCACTTGTTGCACAAGGCTAGATGGATTGACTGAAAAGATTGAGCAGGGGGTTGGACTAGATGACCATTCAAGGCAGAGTGGCCTGTTAACACTTCGGCAGTCATAGGACAAAAAGTGGGGGTTAGTGGGTTACAGATTGGATTCATGTTTGTAGCCCCCTTTTTTGTCCTATGCAGAGGTATTATCAGGCTACTCTGCCTTGAATGGTCCCTTACAATATGTGCTAACTACTTCTACTAAATAAACTATTCCACCTTGCATTTTGCTGTGATGCTGGGAGTACCTTTCCCAACCTGAAGAAGAGCTCTGTTTGGCTTGAAAGCCTATCTTGCTCAACAACAGAAGTTGATCCAATAAAAGATATTACCTCTCCTACCTTGTCTCTTTAATATCCTGGGACCCACATGGCTGCAACTACGCTGCATATAATGAGCCTTTGTCAAGCATTAAATGAGTTCAGAGAGGGAACACCTGACCCAAGATTTTACAAGTGATTAGTGAACCAAGCTGCTTGGAAAAGAGCAAGAGTGATTCCGCAGACACTTTATAAAAAGGATTTTTTTAAAAATGTTTTTTTCTTCTTACTGCCTTGTAAAAGATGTGCCCTGTGATTTCCAGCTGTGTGACTAGTGTGAGCTGAGCTGTCACTTGGAGGCAGGGGGTGAGAAGTTTGCAATCACCACAGTCCCACCCTTAGGAAATGAAGGTTGAAATGATTAATTGTGAGAAGCATCTTCCGTTTACCTGGGTGAAAGTTCCAAATACAGATGTCTGTTCTTCCGTTGGTACCTTTGTAACTTCATGTCAGGAGAACAGACTCCAGAGTAGGAACAGGGTTAGGAGAAAGGTTTGGCCCATGTACCAATGTAGTTCATATGTGTGCAGCCAAATTTTCAGGAGCATTCACTGATTTTGCATGCTTTGTTTTTGAGTGCTCAGCCTGAAACACCATATACCTGATTTCCAGAGGTGTTGAGGGCCCCCTCTCCCTCCCTCAGTCTCTTTGCCAGGTTTGTTGAATCAGGTTAATAGTATTTTCTCGTTACAGCAGCATGTTGTACATTTATAGTGACATCCATCCAAGGGGCTTAAAGCATCTCACAAAAGAGGTATTCACATTTTCTGAATGAGAAATCAGAGACCCAGAAAGGTCATGACTTCTTCCTGAAAACGTAACACCTGGGAATGTTCTAGCTGAAGGAGATGATAGAAGGAGGTTTCTTCTCTGTTTGCAGTTTATTTGCTACATGTGACAGCACTTTGAGTACAGTCATTTCCACTGTTTGCCCTCTACATCCAGTTAGGCACTGATCCTGTCGCTTGTTGCATGTGGGCAGACTCCCATACAGAGCCCTGGTGCCATCAGCGGGGCTCTTTGTGGGCACAGCATTTTGCTCATGCGTTGCAGGATCAGGATCCTGGTCAGTGCTGTCTGTTGTGTGGCTCTGTTGCACGTCAGCAGGGGATGGGAAAAGCATATTTTACAAATAAGAAAATGTGATTGTAAAACCAACCAAAGAGTGAAACCCAGTGAGGGAAGGGGTAGTAGCTGAAACTATTTGTGACACTTAAAAAAACAGACTTGATTTAAAGTTGCTAGTGTTCTTTTAAGGACCTGCTCACAGGCACGCTGACTGGGAGGAACATAGGGGAGTAGAGTCAAGGGGCCAGTTTTCAGAGGAACTTAGCACCAAGGTGCACCTAACCTGCTGTCCACTTTTGCAGACTTGGTCACAGGGGCTTGATTTTCTCATTGCACTTTAAACCAGTGCAAATCTAAGTAACTCCACTGAAGTCAATGGGACTACTCGTATGCTTAATGTTACTAATCAGTATATTGCAGGACTGAGAGCTCCAATCAGTAAGGGGCGGATTGTGATACCCTGACTCTCACTTAATAGTAATGTGCCCCAGGAACAGTCCCACTGAAGTCAACGGGGCTGCTTGTGGAATACGGTAGTGTTCAGCATGAGTGAGGATATTGCTGTCTGGCCCTAAATCAGACTATTGCTTAGTTCTGAAAGCTCAGAGTTTTCCCCTGTTGTGCATTACCCCTGGCAGGGCAAAGTTGAAATACACAGTGGCATGAGGAGGGGAATTGATGGGGGAAGAGTGAAACACCAGCCTTTGTGTCACTATAAAGAGCATTCAGCAAACAATAAAAACACAAATAAAAACCACTCCAATTTGGCCATCTACAATCTGTTTCCTCTGCCTGTTTATTCCAATGTTCTTGTCTTTATTGCAAACTCCCATGCAGTTTCAGGGAAAGTAAATTCTGAGTGCTCACATTCCTGGGTTCTGCTGCTTTAGCCATTTTTAAAAAGAAATATACATTAGACAACTGTTGTTCAGCATATTTTATGGTATTTTGCCCAGATTCAAATATGTAAAGTTATTAAGCTGTTTAATTCAGCACTTTTTCTGCGTAGTTTGAAAGCATAACTCTAATTTAGGCTTCTTACAGCAGTAGTGTGAAAAAGTCATTGCAGTTGGATAATTTAAGATCTGTTTGCTACAGATACAGAACTTTTACCACTATCAACATTCATCTAACAAGTTAGCCGAACTGCTTTGCTGTGCTGTATAGTGCAGTACCTGCATCTGGACATTTGTCAGCTGCTCTCTGACAAGTTACCTGTATTCATCTGACACGTTCCTGTAATTCCTCTGTCATGCTACCTACACTTTCTAGAAATGTTATCTCCTTCCTTTCTGAGATGTCACCTGCCATCATCTGAAAAGATACCCGAGTTGTTCTACTATGTTACTTAGACATCTTATCTAACTTGCCTTGGCACATAGACTCTATGCAGGTGAAGAATAACTTTTTTTTTTCAATTAACTCTTGCTGATTTACTGGCACTTTATTTTTTAAAAATTCTCTCAGAAAATAAGTTTAGTTGCTGGAGATTAATGTCACCTTCTGGTTTGTTTACAAGAAGTCTGGGAATAGTTTTGGCCATGGTATATCTTCTTCATGACGCAGATATGGTATTTAGCAAGAAACAAGGGATTTCAGTGTTTCATCAGTCTCCTATTTACTGCCCATCTCTGTATTCTCCATTGTGTTTCTAACCCTCAAAATTAGGACAATAAAATCTGTTCTTTATATACAAATGAACATCTATGGCTCCCATTGTATCGTCAACATCTTTCCAGACTGACACATCCATTTCAGGAACAAGATACGTTTTAAATAGACTTATTTCCCAGGGTAGGTAGAAGGGAAGCTCTGAGTCTATCTTGGTGAAACTGTGTGGTCAATAATATTTTTAGTTCTTCAAATCTGAAGCATCAGGGCAGGAGCTGATTTCCCCATGGCTCAGGGAGTGAACTTCCTTTCACTATGTATAGCATTGCATTGAAGCGTTAGGAATTAGCCACTACTGGAGGTGGAATACCAGACATGATGTATTCTTGTGACTTATTGATTTGTTTGTTCATCACTGACAATGTGCTCAGTGCTGTAGACAGCACAGAAATAAAGGTTCCTGGCCCCCAATAGCTTATAGTGCACAGACAGAACACACTGGGAATGTAAGAGGTGGGGATATCACAGAGTTTTTGTTGTTTCTTCCTTTGTATAATATCTATAGACTTGTTTCTTGCAGACATCATAGAAGAACTGCATTTGAAGCAGCATTAGAGTTAGGAAAAGGCAGTGGTTAGGTGAACCAGGAAGATAATTCATTCTGCATATAAGAAGCAATACAATAATGGAATGGGGGAAGGAAAGACATGAGGCATCAAAGCTTCCATTCTGATGAATTTGGTGCCCCAGATGCCATGGTTCCCTTCCAGAGGGAGAGATTCAGGAGGCTTCATTGATTCAGTTTTGTGGAATATGCACCTTCTCACCCCACTAATAATAGTCTGACAGCCAGGATTGCTGGGAAAAAAATACATTTATTTCTTAGCTCCAGTGACATGATCTGTGCCAGAGTGACATTAATGCCTCTGTCACATGACAGCAGTTAGTATCCTCTCATTCTATTGGTTACTCTTACAAACATGTTTTCTTGAAGGTCTTTGCCCCTAGGCATTTGCCCTGTCCTACTTGAAGCTCCCAGTTCCCTCAAGAACATGAGATTTGGTTCTCACTCATACAAAATTTTGGCATTTGAGTAGGTGAGTGGTGAGACTGCCCTGATTAAAGTTTAATGAAGCTTGGTATTATCAAAGGCCCTTTAGCATCAGTTTTGCATTCATCAGTGGATGTCTCAGCTGGTTTTGCATGGGAGAGTCCCATCTCTCCTAACACTTTGGGCTGACATGAGGTCAGCCTCTCTTGAAGCCTGTACATGGTGAGTATGTGACTCAGGCTGAGGTGGGGAAATGGGGAGGGTGTTAATTTTATCTCCAGCAGCTGGTAGAGCAGGGGTTCCCTTTTATTTGTTATTTGCATACTTTAGCCATTGGAATTGAATCTGTGCCCATTAAAACTAAATTAGAGCTGCCTGGAATTTCAAATAGGCTCTGGCAGAGCAGCCCCATTAACTCAATCACAGCACCCATTCCAGATCCCCTGTCCCTGAAATACACACACACAATTTGTGCTGGAATCTGCTGCAAAATTCTGATTATTTTAATGTTTCTGAGAATAATCTGAGTGTTGGTAGTAATGATAATATCTTTTCAGGGTTTTGTAAGCCAATATAGTGCAGCTCAGAGCTGGTTTAACTTTCTGTACTTTACAGCAGACATGATGTAAATGACTAAATAATCAATTTGGTTTACAGTCCTGCCTTTTAGCTTTATCCGCCACAATACTTTCAATTTGTCCCCACTTTCATCTCTTAAAATCTTTGTTTCTCTCACCAGATTGTTCACCCTAACCTCCCCCCTCCTCCCCATTCTCTACAGAGTGAGAATCAGAAGTACAAACAACCCTCCCATATGATAAACATCTACAGAGTTTAATAGGACCAGCATTGTTTGGAAGTTAAATAGAGATCTGTCCAAATTACTCTAAAACTCTATAGAATTTAATATAGAAAATATTTTCTATATTTTTAACCATCCTATAGATTTCCGAAGTAAGGTTATAGTCTGTATTCTAGGATCTAGCTTGTTTTTTAAAAATCTGTAGAAAACTAGTTCTTTTCTAATAAGTTCTGTAGGATTTTCTGTAAGGGTGATTTCAAACTGTAGTCAATCAGTCAAACCAAAAGACCTTTCTGTACATGTGGCTTTGGGGGTGTTCCCATTTATAGTGGATTTTTTTAAATACAGCATGTCAGTTATTTTGGGGAGGACCTCTTTGTGGGAGAGAGCAGGACATCTCTGTACTCGAGGTGACCTCTGCAGTAGTCTCAAAGTGGGGTTTCTGCTGTTTGCTGGCTGTCATTGTCTTAATGGGGAGGATCTTTCCTGGTTTCCTCAGTTTAAGGAAAAACAGTTATGTGTCTAAGTAATCATTAAAACATAAGAAAAGATGTAACAGAGAACACAGCTCCCTCTGGTGCCCACTTAAAAATGTTGAGGTTAATGAGCAGAAGGCACACTGTCAATACACACTTGGAAGTGTAAGGTAGCGGGAAGTCCCTTCCTGAAAAAAGTAGCTACAAACAGTTCAGTGCCTTCTTGTGTCTTGGCTATGACTGCTCTGATTTCTTTTGCTGAAGGCAGTGCAGTCCCATTCAGAGAGCTTTTGGTTTCTATGTCACAGATGAAACCTCTGACTGTGTCCCTGCTCCCTTTCTTCCCTGGCTAGTAGCTGGAGATACAGGAGGTTTTTCTTTAGGAAACCACTCATCATCTGGTTGATACTGAGAAATGGTTTCATTCAGTGACAGTACAAACAGTTGCTGTAGAATGATTATGTATGTCTTTGCCCTGGTTCAGAGCAGAGGAGAAGCTCCATATGAAATGAAAAAGGCCATCGGCAGAACACACACATCTGGATAACATCTGGCAGTGTAGGAAGGAGAAGCAACCTTTCTTCTTCCCAGTTACCTGGAAAGAGTTGTGCCTTCACTTGACTTATGCCTCTTTATTTCCTGCAGAACACAGGGCTTTCACCACTGCCTTCCATCTTTGGTGGTCTCTTGCTGCAGTCTTAGCTTCTTCCCCATATCATTTTGGTAAATTTCAGTTCTGCTTCTGTTGTGCATTTCCAAGTTGTCCTTGGTCTACCATAACCTCTTGCCTTGGGGATTCCAATTCAACACTTGTGGTGTTCAGTTCTGGCCATCTCCATTTTCATTCCATAATTTCCTGTCCTCTCTATTTCTGATTTGTCCTCACCAAACTACATCTTTTGTGATTTTTTTTTTCTGGACATCTAATGTTGAGGATTTGTCTAAGGCAGCTGTTCATAAAAACTTGATGTTTAGATAGTAGGGTCTTATTAAGTCTCCAAGTTTCATCTCCATATGGTAAAACAGAGTTTAATTGGTGTTAAATAGTCAAAGTTTAGTTCGCAGGGCAAAGTTTCTGGGGGGTTTTTGGTTTTTGGGTTGTGAAGGCATGTCTGTCTTCACTATTCTGGCTTTAGTGTCTTCATCTGTTCTACTTGTTTTGCTTATGATGCTGCCAAGATATATGAAGTTTTGGACCTCTTCTTTGTCAGTCCCAGAAAATGGTGTTGGTATTTCATGTATATTAATTCTTATGGTTTTAGTTTTCTCAGGGCTTGTCTACACTTACCTCGAGATTCAGCAGCAGTCGACCGGAGTTACGCAAACTATGCAAAAAACTTGCGTAACTCCCGATGACTTCTGTGCTTCTGTTCTGCACACCGTCTTCACTGCACTGCACCGATGGGAGCCACGTTCCCATTGACGCAGTGCTACGCTGCTTGAGAAGGTGGTCTTAATATGTCAATTTCTGGATCAACTGAGCGGGTCTTCACTAACTGCTCAGTCAATCCAGATAAGTCGATCTGACAGTGGCAAATTTGCCACCGTCAGTGAAGACATAGTCTCAGTGTTGATATTCAGCTCTACTAATGCATAGGTCTGGAGATGATTTGTTTTAGCTTGCATATCTCTGTGGGTATGGTTTAGCAGACTGATTTCATCTGCAATGTCAAGATCTTCTAGTTTCTGTGTGAAAGACCATTGTATACCCCTTGGTGGTTCTATGGTCTTTCTCATTATGCAATCTGTTATCAGTAGGAAGGTCATGGGTGACTTAGACATCCTTGACTGATGACAGTGGTTAACTCAAATGGCTTAGTTTGCTGTTGTGTATTATTTGGCATGTCATATTTTCACAGAAGCTCTTAAAGTGTGGAAAGAGCTGTAAGAGGATTTATTTCTATTTTGGTATTTTAACTATAGAATTTTCCAAACTTAAACATTAATCTGGAAATATATAACTGATCCTTTGTATTAAATGACCTTGAGGGACAATAAATGTTACATTCTTTTGAGTAGTTTGAGATCTAAAAATCTCCTGACTTTTCAGTTTGTTTTCAATTCTCCTTGTTTGTTTGAGTTTTGTTTAATTTTTGCCTAAGGGCATTTGCATAGAAATGGGATCTTTATTTCTTAGGATTCATCTGCTGCTTATTCTTCCCCTGTTGCCATAACTATTATTTGTGACATCACAATCATCTCTGTAGCAGCTGATTAATATGTCACCAACAGAAGACCATAGTGTGCAGTGTGGAATTAGCAGAAAGTAGAGATGAAAACTGACCAAACAAAGAATGTGTTTTTGTTTTCATGCATATGCCCTCAGCGATGAAAGCTGGGGAAGGAAGAGGAGACTGCTGAGTATTTTACATTGAGGGTGAACAAAAAGTGTTGTTATCCTGCCAATATTACTCAGCGGCATAAACAAGGAATCAGTGTTTTAATTTTTAAATCACATTCGTTTCTACAGTTCAAGTAGAAATCCTGAAACAGTACCTAAAATAGTTGCACTTGACCCTGTAGCTGTGGTCCCACTGAGCAGAGTGGAGCTGTGTGCGTGCAGATCAGTTCAGGTAAAAATGGAGAAATTTGCAAATATTTCTTGACCCTTACAATGCTGAATCTACTTGTGCCCTGATTTCTCCCTCTTGCATAGGACAAGTGCGCTAACCTTCCCCAAGCCACCAACTTCTCCCTGTCCCCTGACAAGCAGCAATTGTTGCTAGCTACCTCTCCCTCTTGCAACCTCCATATTGACCATACCTGACCTCCCTTCTCCCCACTTCCAATTCCATTATAGCTATTGATTCCTCTCTATTGCTGTCAACATGAGCTAGCTCCCAGCTGTCTGTTCCTCCCATACTCTGGACTGCCCTTTTTCTGCTCTTAGAAACCATCTGTTGTCATTGATGTGCTCAACTTAAGCAACCTCCCAGATGCTGAAACTTGGCCCCTGGAGTCATTGGTACCTTTCAGCCTACCGTCTGTTGGCTAGGTCCTTCCCCACACAGCCCCTGACCACACCGACCTTCAGGCTGCTGGAACACTCCCTTCCCTATGAAGCCCAACCTGGAAAATATGCAGTACTCCAAGCGTTAAAGTAACCTGCCATTCAGGTAACAGTGGTATCTGCATGGTAGCTCTGCAGGTAAATGGGCCACTTACCTATTGGATTGCTATGAAAATAACTCCATTTTTTTGATAATCTCATAATGAGAACAGAACAAATGGGCATCTGAAGGAAATGGTGCATCTCATTTACAGAAAGAGGAACTTAATTTAAAACTTAGTCTGTGTAGAGAGAAACATGTTCAACCAGCCAAAAGTACCACAGCACAGTGTGCGAAGCAAGGCGTGGCTGTCTGCAAGTGGCCCAGGCATTTCTCAGTCACTTTTTCATCAGGCCCTTGGTTTCGGATTCACTTTTCTCTAACAGGATAATGGGGATCCATAAGTGCTGTTAATTGGTAATAGAGTTGAGGAAACCACCTATGGGGCATTGTTATGGGTGAACAGAAAGTCAGAGCAATCATATCAATTTATTTCTCTGGTTCATACCTATTCTCTTCTGGTTCCTAGCCTGGGAACTGCCAGACTGTCACCAGATGCTTTGCTGGCATCCAGGCAGGGGAAGGCCACATGGAATATGGGTCCCTCTGTTGCTAAGTACAAAATGTCACCTCTTAGTGCTGCCTCTCATAAATCCTAGTGCTCAGGGGATAGGCACGGTACACACAGTACAAAGAGTACCTGATGATCCCGTAAGACTGCTGTGCAGATAACAAGGCCCACCCTCCACACAACAGTCCTATTGACTTCAGTGGGCACTACATAGAGATAAAGGACGACTTTCACCCTGTGCACAGGAGTGACACACCACTAAATCCCACTCAGATTTAAGTGGTGCACAAGCTTTGTGCTGGCTTTCTGAGCAGGGTGAATTTCACCCAAAGACTGCAGGATTGAGCCCTTAGTGATTTTTCCAGCCTGTTGGGCTATGTGCCTGCTAGCCCAAGACCCAGCATACTTTTGTGTTCAGTTTTTTAGCTATTTTCAGACTGATTAATGCAAAACCCAGTGGGCTTGGAGTTTCCAGAAGGGTAAAGGAGGTGACCTCTACATTTTGGAATGTTAATCATGTGCTTTTATTTATCCAGCACCATACTCAAGTAAAACCTGAGTGCTCCAGACTTGACATGTGCTATGAGGATGAGAGCTTTGGTGCACAGACCAAAGCTTTTAGGGAATAAGAGTGGATGATCTGAATCAAGACTCTTCCTTTGCAATAGTGTCTTCAGGAATTTAGGATGCTCTCCCTTAGTGTCTTTGGCACATGAACCTGTATTTAAGAGAAGTTAGGATTTTCATAGAGAAACTGAAATTAGGGAGGGTTATGCAGCATGGGGGATTGAAAAACAGATTTATTTCAAATTTGATTTAAAGTGGGCAGCATGACTCCTATGTAATTCCTCTGAATCCAAGTAATGCTGCCTGCAAATGGAGTTGAGAATTATTCAGAGGAACATGACTTTGAGCTTGTCATCTAAACTATGGTAATATTCCTTCAAAGGAGGCACATTTGCAAACATTACTAATGATCTAGGGAATAGTTCAGTGTTTAAACTGAATTAAATGGGAATGGCTTATATGTGACTTAGGGTTTGATTGAGAGATGGATTATAATGTTCTAGAACAAATGGATTTTTTCCCCCTCTATAGACCTGGCAGTGAGATGTATGGAATTAGTCTGACTCTGCAGTGGGCTTTCTCTGGACCAATGAACTAGGAAAAAAATTACACAAGGGATTAGCTGGGGACTAAGGAGCCCTCTGACCTGTTCTTGGACAATTGACTAATCAGAAATACCTCAAGCTTTGTATCTAAGAATCAGCCTTTTTGCTTTCAAGAAGGGGACACTGTCTACTTAGCTGAGTTAAATGAACAGATGAACCTACCAGGAGTTTCAGAGGTAGTTTAGAGAGGATGTGTGAGAGGCTTTCTTTCTAGGTCTAGTTGTGTGTGTGATTTTTTTTTTTTAAGATGGCCTGTGACGGAACAGTGGTGGTGACTTGCAAACGGATGTGCCATGTTTTCTTTCCTCTTGTAGCCAGAAGGGATATCCTATGCATAAAATGCAAGGTGATCACTGTGCTGGAGGAAAAAATTGGATTGGAGGGGCAAGTACAGACACTAGTGAAAAACAGAAGCTGATTTGTTCCTAACCAGCCAGATTTGGGAAACATCAGTACCCCAGGGACACGGGAAAATGGAGGTGGCCACCAAAGAGTTGGAGAGAGAGGAAGTCAGAGAGGAGACCTGGTAGTTCGTTATCACCAGAGGCAAGGTGACATTCCACACAGCTGGAGACAGATGAGGATGGGCAGGCTGTGGCCACCAGAAAGAAGGGGAACAGGAGGAATTCTGCAGTTAGACATTTTTAATCAAGACAAGGTCCTCAGCATGAAACTGTAGAAGAGACCTCTCAAGATCCAGTTGGTCCAAGGGAATGGAGAGGTGTATGGGACGCACCCATGGATGACAGCTTGGCCCAAGCTGCAAGAAAATCAGGCTTGCCCACAAAGAGGTCTCCAACCATCCAAGGAAGGCAGACGGTCCTTGCTGGGGATTCAGTACTCAGAAGAATGGAAAGAACATCCTGCAAGGGTGTAAGCCATGGGCAAAGTGCCCCCCTTGAGGGCTGCGAGGGGAGCGAGGCCTAGTGGTTGCGCTGTAATCTGTGGCCGGCAGAGACATTGTGGGAAGGGGATTCTTAATGTCCAGGACTCACTGGTGGGGGAAGGGAAGATATCCCCCTTTCCTCTGGCTGTCCTGGGGTTGGGATCTCCCTTCCATCCGGGAGGGCTCCTCTTTGTGGGCAGTGGTGTTGGACTCAGGGCCTGCTTCAGCTCTGCTGGAGCTGTGGGCTACAGGTCAGTTTCCTTCCAGCTCTGCCACCCAAATGAGCTGCTCTTCCTTCCATCTGATGGAGCATTTGCTGCAGGTGTGTCACGTCAATGCTGGCCTGGCCCAGAATGAGCCCTTAATCTCTGGTTTCCCAGTGTGGGGTTTGTATACCCCATTACAAAGGGACAGCAGGACTAGTGGACATGAGATGCCACTCTCAAATTGTCCAAGCAATCTCTGAGATTCTCCCTGTCCCACAAGTGAAGGAAGACAGAAGGCAAAAGATTCTGGAAGTGAACTACTGGCTAGGTGAGTGGTGGAGGTTTTTGATTTTTGGTTTTGTGGAGTATTGGTCCATCTTCTCTGTCAGAATGACATATAATTTGTATGGCCTCCACTTCAGTAGAAAAGGAATCAATCCCTTTGGGGACAGGCTGGCCAGAGTAGTCAGGAGGGCATTAAACTAATCACAAACAGGTAGAGTAAAAAGAGGGAAGAAGTGTGCATTCATTTAGCTTAGAATCGAAAAGTTGAGAACAAAATTAATCAAGAAAAAGGACATGAAGAGAAGAAATTCTTTAATTGCCTATACACCAGTGCAAGGAGCCTGGGTAACAAACAAGAGGAATTGGAATTGCTCATTTTTTAGCATAAATTCGATTTAGTTGGTATTACTGAAAACTGGTGGGTTGACTCGCATGACTGGAATGTTCACATCAATAGTTATAATCTATTTAAAGGAAGGATTGAGAGGAGAAAAAGAGAAGGGGAGCGACACTCTGTCAAAAATGGCATGACCTGTTTGTGAGTCACTGATAACTCGAAAGAAAATGATCTTGAATGCTCATGGATCAATGTCCTAAAAGATAAAGCACAAGATGGAGTATTGGTGTCTGCTACAGACCATCAAATCACAGTAGATATCAGGAGGATCGGCTCCTTGCACACATGTCTATAATGTGTAGGGAAAAAACTGCTTGATCATGTGGGACTTTAGTTTGAGTGATATATGCTGGAGGTCTCATGCTGCCAATACAGAATTTCTAAAGATTATAGCTGACAATTTCCTAACTCAAAAAGTGTTACATTCAGTAGGGGGGGAATTCTATATTAGACCTAATCTTGACAGATAAAGAAGAAGTGATCTCAGAGCTAACGATTAATACTAGCTTAGATACAAATGATCATGACTTGCTCAGATTTATAATGTGCACACAAAAACACTCCCAACCGGTAATATATATGCTTGGTGCTTTAATAAGGACAATTTCACAAAGCTGAAAACAATTGAGACAAATCAGCTGGAAGGAAGACTTTAATCAGAAAAATGTGACTGATGATTGGGAATTGTTTAAAAACACTTCACTAAAATCCCAAAAAGCCAAAATCCCACAACTGAGGAAGAATACCATATTGGTTAAAAACTCAACCTGATTTAGAGGGGAAGTGAATGCAGCTATAACAAATTTAAAAATATTATATAACAAATGGAAGAAAGGGAGAAAATGATATTAATGAATATAAATCAGAAGTTCAGAATTGTAGAAAATTGATAAGAGAAGCAAAGGGACACAAGCAGAAATTTGTGTCCAGCAGAGCTAAGGAAAGTAAGGAGTGTTTTTTAAGTATATGAGGAACAAAAATGAATCCTGACAAGGGCATTGGTTCATTACTAGATAAAAATGGTAGACTCATCAATAACAGCAGAAAAGGCAGAAGTGTTAAAAAAAATTCTGTTGTATATTTTGGGGGAAATGATGTAGCTATAGCATATGATAACACCCTTTCCATTCCACTAGCATCTCAGGAGGGTGTTAAACAGCAGCTACTAAAGAGAGACACTTTTAAATCAGCAGATTCATATAACTTGCATCAAAGAGTTGTAAAAGAGCTGGCTGAGGAGCTCACTGAACCATTAATGTTGGTTTTAAATACATCTTGGAACACTGAGATGTTCCAGAATAGTGGAAAAAAACTAATCTTGTGCCAATATTTGAAAAGGGTAAACAGGATGACCCAGGTAATTATAGGCCTGTTAGTCTGATATCAGTCCTATGCAAGATAATAGAGCATCTGGTATGGGACTTGACTAATAAAGAATTAAAGGAGCGTAATATAGTTAAGGCAAATCAACATGGGTTTGTGAAAGACAGATCCTATTAAAATAACTGGGTATCTTTTTCTCATAAGATAACAAGCTTGGTTGATACAGGCAATAGTGTTGGTATAATATACTTTGTCTTCTATAAGGCATTTGACTTGGTATTTTGATTAAGAACGATATAAAATTAACATGGCATACATTAAATGGATTTAAAAGCTGGCTAACTGATAGGTCTCAAAATGTAACTGAGCAGGGAATTGTCATCAAGTGGATGTGTTTTCTAGTAGGGTCCCGCAGTGATTGGTTCTTGGTCCTATGCTATTGAACATTTTCATCAATGATCTGGAAGAAAACAAAATCATCAATGATAAAGTTTGAAGATGACACAAAGTGGGGGAGTAGTAAATAATGAAGAGGACAGATCACTGATTCAGAATGATCTGGATTGCTTGGTGAACTGGGTACAGTCAAACAGTATGCATTTTAATATTGCTAAAGGTAAAAGTATACATCTAGGAACAATGAATGTAGGCCATACTTACAGGATGGGGCACTCTAACCTGGGAAGCAGTGATTCTGAAAAAGATTTGGGGGAGGGGGAGGTGGTGGATAATCAACTGAGCATGAGCTCCCAGTGTGATGATGTGGCCAAATGAGCTAGTGTGATCTTTGTAAGAATAAAGAGTAGACTTTCAAGCAGGAGTAGAGTGGTTATTTTACTACTTCAATTGCCACTGGTGTGACTGATGCTGGAGAATAGTGTGCCCAGTTCTGGTGCCCTAAATTCAAGAAGGTTGTTGATAAATTGGAGACAGTTTGGAGGAGAGCCATAGAATGATTAAAGGATTAGAAAACCTGCATTATAGTGATAGACTCAAGGAGCTCAGTCTATTTAGTTTAGCAAACAGAAGTTCAAGGGGTGATTTGATTATATTCTATAAATACCTGTATGGGGAACAAATATTTGATAGTGAGCTCTTCAATCTATCAGGGAAAGGTATAACACAATCTAGTGGCTGGAAGTTGAAGCTAGACAAATTCAGACTGCAAAACTGGTGTAAATTTTTAACCGTGAAGTGAATGAACCACTTGGTCTCTCCACTGTACAGTGAGATTGTAGGCTAGGGTGCTTACTAGTGCCTGTGGGATGTAACTTACTGTGGACTTTGCATAAGTAGGGGCCTTTGTTTTAAATACCATTTGGGAAGTTCCAATTAGGTTTTTTTGTGTGTGTGAGCATGGTAGGATTATCATTGAAATGTTTTGGATTTTAAACACAAGATTTGCAGTGATAGAGAGAGGCCAAGGCACCCAGATTAACAAAGAGGCCACCTAGTTCAGACCTCTCTAATGACTCATCATGATACATGAATGAGATTCCGTTCCTAATTAAGAAGGCCATGGCTTTGCTCTTGTCTCTAGCAGCCTCTCTGTCATATGTCAGTGTGTCAGGCTCGTGTCATTAACTCTTAAACCAGGGGGGACACACACGAAGAAAAGAGAGAGAATTATTTCAAGTCAGTTTGTCTCTGGGGAAACTTTCTCCTGGCCCATGGGTCCCCACCACCTGGTAGGACACAGCCTGAATGGCTCCTGGCACTGGTCTCTGAGCCCCATAGCCTCCCGGGGCACAGCCTGAGTGGCTCTTGGTGCCATTTGGAAAAGGCACTTGCACGGTTCTGCCAACAGCCGCAACTGAAATTTACAAGAATTCTAATGACGTGGCTGTCAGCCATTGCTCATTTCTTTGGCAATGGATGTCAGAGCAATGAAAATGGGGCAAAGAGCTTTAAAATAATCCCAGTGATTAATGACCTGCCTGTGAATCTGAGGTAGTTGGTGAGAGTGACATCATGCCTGGTGAATTATGGGTACTTCTGGGCGCATGGATTGCACTGCTGAATTCTCATAAATATCTGCCAGTGTGAACTTTCTGCAGCTCCCCTTACCCCATCACGCTGGCCTCTCCTTGCACACTGAAGGACTTTGAGCCCTTTAGAAGGTCTTCTCAGTGCTTCCAGATATCAAAATAATGAGTTCAGCATGTGAGCTTAGACAGGCACACCCGAGTGTATGAGTCTCTCTTATGAATAATGTGAAATCCATTTGTGGCTTTAAGGAGGGGGCAGCCCAGTGGAGAATTGTGGCTTTCTAGCTGCCTTTCCAGTTGTTCCCCAGGAGAGAAGCTACTCTCAGGCTTGCAGAGGCAATGTAAAATCCACTTAGGATAGTGGTCAAGGGACCCTTTCCTCTGCCTTTTCCACACTGTAGGCCATTCAACATTTAAGGCTTGAATCGCAACCCCCATTTACTTGCCAAGAAATATCATTAACACATACAATATATTCAACACAGTCATTATATTAAACAGGAAGTAAATATGACACAAAATGGTGAAACAGTGCTCTCAGGGTCACCAGTGCCCACACTGATAATGCCCGTGAATTCCCCCAGTCACGTGACCTGCTATAGCAAATGTAAAAATCAGTGACCTGTTGGTACATGTATTTTGTTGCGGGCCTTGATGACTGTGACCATGTTATCTTCTGTGCAGCAGTTAGCAGCAGCTTGACTAACTGGGCTCAGTGCAGTCCAAATGACTCGTGTGGATAAGGTGGGAAGTCTCTCTGCAGGTTTAATAGGCAGCAGGTAATAAAATCCCCATATCCTCATCCTCTGGCTCGAGGACACAGTTGGCGGAGTAGGGGGTCTCTATGCAAATTCCCTACATGATGGTGCACTCACAATTCCACAAAGATCCTCAGGTTCAGAAATTACTCCTGATTCCTCAATCACTGTGAAGGGGCTGATGATCCCTACTGGCAGGCAGCCTCTTCGTGCAAGAGTCAAGCTGTTTCTGGTGCCAGGATTTCCCCTCCCCATGAATGGGTGCAGTACTCACAGTGCAGATCACAATAACTCTGCTAAAATCCACACTCCCAGCAGGTGGCAGCCCTGAGCCAGCAGGCAGAGCACTATTTGCCATGTAGTGATTGATCTCACCTGGAGAGCTGGAGGGCTAATGATGGCTGGGCAGGGAGTTCTCCCACCAAAACTCTCAAAACTGGGAGTCACCTTGGACAGGGAAAGGACCAAGCTGAGGGATGTTGCTTCCAAGTACCCAGAGGCCAGTTCTCAGATCTGGGCCTCACCAGCCCCCACAGCCAGTCCTGTCCTTTGTGTGGCTGGGTCCATACTGCTCCAAAAATGGTTTCTCCCCTCTCCAGTGCTTCCAGGGGAGGGCATCTCACTTCCTATGGTCAGGCTAGCTCTTCTTCCTGGGTTTTCACATGTCAATCCCGTGACTCCTTTCTCTCAGACACTGCCCCACCTGACACTGAGTAGATGCCCTACCATCTTTCCTGCGCTGACAGGATCCTGTCGCTCTAAACAGCATCTCTCCCTCTGGGTTGCCCAACAGACTCTGACTCTGCCCTTGGCCCCCCTCCTCCCAGGGACAGTGCCCCTCCCTGAGGTTCAAGCGGACAGGAACCCAGGTGAGCTCCTTGGCGGTTACACATGAGATTTTTTAAAAAAGCAAATGTTGGGTTCTGTCTATTTTCCTTTTTCTTTCAGCTTTTAAGAGTTATGGTTTCAAGCTTTGCTCCATGCTAGGGAAGGCTAGACATTTACTTTTTTAAAAAAATGGAAGCTGAGACTGTCATGTAATTTCATGTCTCCGGGAGCTGGAGCTGTGAGAGAAGCACCAAACATTGTAAGATTCACAATAAATTCACCAGAGTTGGCAAAGCTGCTTCCATTCCTTTTATGCCTGTGGAAACCCATTGATCTCAGTGAACTTACAGCTGGCTTACACAAGCATGATAGGAGAATCAGGCCCTTTATCTCTCTGAGGAGCACAATATCTCTGCGTGTCTTCTGCCACAGATGCTCTGGGTACGTCTCAGAGACAGGTGAAAATGTCTGTTTTGTGTTTGTCCTTTAGGGTTTTGCATGGTCTTGCTGTTTGAGTCTGCAAAGCATTAAGTGCATCACTAACCATGGTTACCGCTGTTTAGATGAGTAGAAAGTAATGATCACCCACCTTAGTCAGGGTTAAAAAAGCCTTTTGCTGACATACTAACCTGGAAATCCACCTGCTTGTAGAAGGGAAATTGTCCAGTATGTTTCTCAAACTTCCTAAAGAAGGAACTGCCCGCCCCCCACCTTCCTTGTTCCCCTCCAAACTCTGTAAATTGCATCTTCCCTCATCCTTCCTTGTCCTGTGCCCTCCCTAAGGCACCAGCCAAGCACATGCGTTGTTACATTATGTTCTGCCTGTGACTTTGCGTCACTTTGCCTTGTCTTCTGGGGCTCAGTGGAAGCATATTCTGCCGGCCAGGAGAGAGCAGATGGAACTGGGAGGTGCCCAAGCGATTTCCACTGAGCAGAGCTGTTTTGAGAAAGAGAATGCTTCCCTTGACACTTTGCCATGATGCCTTCTATGCCAATTCTTAGGATTACCACAGGGTCTCCTAAATCAAGGGAAGCTGGTGTGTTGTGCAATTTTGTTCCTCAAGTTGGGGGCAATGGGTTTGCAGCATGAGAAGAGAGGAGCAGCTCCTTTTGTACTGTACTGCAGCAGTGCCAACTGCTTCCCACTCTGCAACAGAGAAGAGAGACAGCATGAATCGGTAGAAAGCACCTCTGCAGTCAGTTGCCAGAGTGCCAGGCTCAATATCATATGGGCATGCAGCTAATAAAGAGCCGGCAAGGCTGCCCACATCATAGGCAGTAAAAAGCAAGAAACCCAGTAAGTAACCTGAACTGCAGGAAGATTTAGGTACAGGGCTTGTGTGTGAGGGAAGGGCTTCACTAGTGTGATCCAGAGAGGACAGAGCCAAGGGGACATGGGAGAGCCAATATCAGAGAGTAGTTAAGGTCCAGCATTGACTGTACTGTACCTGTAGCTACTCCTGAACTCACTGTGTGTCCCTGGGAATCACTTATGATGTGAACCAGATTGAAATCAGGCACCTATGAGTCTTTGGAAGGTAAGAGGAGCCTGTGTGACACACAGAGGAGAACAAAAGTCAGACAACTTCAAGTCTCAGGCCTCCTCCACTAAGGAAAGCAACACATGCAGAAATAAGCCAAAAGGACACTGCAGTAGTAGCCGTAAGCAGTAAAAGCACCAAATTCTTCTATCAGGGAATGTAGCCTAGGCTCATTTCAGGCCAGGGCCTCCTTCCCCCTCTGAATTGTGCATGAGGCAGTCCTTAGCTCCTTGAAATCAGTGTGTGCTTCCCAGGCAAAAAACATTGGGCCAGTTTCTGTCCTGCATGCAGGATCCACTCAGCCGAGGGGGAGAGGGGCCAGTGTCAGGAAGCTGGGTCCAGCTCCCCAATCCCATGGGCTGGTCTGCATCGGCACTGGAGAGAGTTAGAGTAGCTGAAGAGCTGTTCTGACTTACACCGCTGCTGTTGGTCTCCAGGGCCCAAGCATAATTTTTTCAGGCCCAGTACAAACTTGTAACACGGGCCCCCTCCCACACACATACCACAATCCCTCATCCCAGACATACAATCTATGAGCCATGAAAAATGTTTTCCTCATGGTAATGGCGGTTGCAGCCTGGGCGGGCCAGCCCGGGCCCCCCAGGGCCTCCAAGCCCCAGTAAAATGTACCCTTTCCCCCACCCCCATGTGGGGACCCTGTTGGTCTCGTATGTACCCTGTGCCAATGAGGACAGACAGAGTGGAGTTTTGCTCCACTACACCACCTATGCTGGGGGGGACTCATGCCAGCATGCAGTCTGCTCTACCAAGGGACTGAAATGGGAGGGCAGCTGTGGGAGAGGGTGGGGCAGGGAACTGAGATGGGGGATACAGAAGACAGTTGGGGGCTAGGGTGAGCCTTGGAAGTTGTGAGATTAATAATAATACATAGCTGCTCCATTGAGATTTTCACCTTGGAAACATTTTACAAACCAGATCCATGGGTGGCACCATTGCTTGCACCAGAGCTCAATCTGGTCCACAAATTAATCCTAAAAAATTAATCCTAAGAAATTATATGGGGTGAGTCAGTGGCAGAGCTGTGAACAGGGCTCAAGTGTACCTGTGTCTCAGTCCTGTGCTCATAGGACTTATTAAAAAAAAATACTGCAGAACAAACCATGTGAAAACCTGCTCTCTTCTGTGGCTCCCATGGATTTCAAAAATCCAGCAGCTGGTATTTACCATTGTGCTCTGCAGTGAGCTTGTGACATAACTCAAAGGGATTTCAGGGGATTTATCATGGAAATAGCATCCTTCTTTGGCTCTTGAATTGCTGCTGTCATTAGAATGTAAGTTTTGTTTTCCTTCTAATGTGGCACAAGCCTCAGCAACTTTTGTAGCTTCCTTTCTGCCTGTGAGGAGCCTGCAATAATGTTCTCTGAATTGCTAAGCAACCGCAGCCCATTCTCTCACATGGAGCAAATTGAAACATTGATTTATCTATTTGTTTTGCAACTAGCACTAGTGGCTTCATTACTCCGTTCTCTAGGGACACCCTCCCACATGCTCGGACTGGAAATTAACTCTTTTTACTGAGGAATGTACATGGATTTGTTTTAAATTTGAAGAGAATCCAGAAACAATAGCGATTTGCTGGCTAGATGTGTGTGCACACATCAGAAAGAAAGCAGGGAGTCTCCACTTCACTAAGCTGTATGCCGCCTGCAGTGTTGGAGATTGGTTTTGTGGGACTGACCCAACAGCAGTATGTCATTTGAACTTTATGTGCCAAGCATAGGTATGTGGTTTATGCCCATCAGACCTTTACCACAGCAACTTCCATCCAACTAGTTACCAGGGGAGACACAGACAGATGCATACACAAAGCCAAAGTCAGCAGCGATGTAAACAGTGACGTGAGATGCCCATCAAATACAAGGGACAAAGTGCAATGACCCAAGTCTTGGGGCTGTTGTGACAGCGTCAGGCCAGACAGCTCCAGGAGAGTGGTCTATTTGGGTTCTGGGATGTGGGCAGGCGCAAGCCTGCCTGTGGCTAAAAGCCCTTCCCCCAGCCTAAGGGGAGGAACTACTGGGCCTGGGATTCAACTAATGTCAGGGGACAGCAAATGAGAAAACAGGAACAGGTGTGAAGGTCAGAGGGCTAAACGGAGGGAACCTGAAGGGGACACGGAGCAGAGAACCTTGAACAGCGCCCACTGCTCCTCAAAAGTAGCTAAGGAGTCAGCGGACGCAGCTCAGAGGAACTGTGCCTGATTACATGAGCGGATGGAGGAACAGAAATAGGTCCCACTGTCACAGAGCACCTCCTCAGCTGCAAGAGAGTGGGGACAGCCGGTCTATCAGCCCCAGGATCAGTGAGTCCCTTTTCCCTTGTTAGCGGAACAGGGGTTGCTCCTGGTTAATTAGGGCACCTGAGGCTAATCAAGGACCTGCCTGGAGCCTGGTAAAAACCTCTTCTTCAGCCAGCATGTGTGGCGGACAGGAATTATGGGAGTGAGATGAGCTGCTGGAGAGTTGACCGGTGCAGATGCTGACAAGAACCGTACAGGTACAGGGGCTGGGGAGAAAGCCTGCCTGAGCTGGGCTGAGGGCCTTTCCAGGGACCCTGCCAGAGGGGTGACTGAACTGTGTGTTGGCTCGGTGCTGCCACACCCAGAGGGGCTATTGGAGACTGAGAGACTCCCCAGGCAAGGAGACCGGCAGGGGGTTGTGGACAGGGAGCTGAGGGATGAAGGAATATCTTGGCCTGCCAATAGGGGGGGACACGGGACCCGTGCAGGCGGGGAAGACGGCCTACCACAGTGCGTAGAACAAGGGGCTAGTTAAAGCAAATAATTTGGATGTAGCCATAAACCTCAGCATTAGACAATTCTATGGATTCAGTGTTAGACAAAGGCATCGGAGTGACAGCCCTGCATATCTACAGGCTACCAGTAGCACAAGCTTCTGAACATCCTGCCCTGCCAGCATGATGCAGGTCTGATTTGTGCAGGGGTGCATCTTACTATAGGGGCACCATGGGCATTTCAGTGTTCATGGCCCAGATGCCTCTCTGCTGAGTCTGGTGGTGAGTTTGTCATAGGGGAGCTGGAACTGAGATTTGCCAAATTTGTCTCCTATGAGAGCCACCAAACATCCATAGATGTGATCAGAGGTTAATCCCTTTGAACTGAGCTGGATTGAAACTGGTGACCTACCAGTGTAATGCAGCCAATTAGTAATACCTTGAGGTATCCAGTTGCCCAATTACTGGTAACTTAGAAGGGGTCTCTCTCGCTCCATCCACCTATGAAAAAAAGGTTGAAAAATGATAATGTTGCAAGTCAAGGATTCAGAAGTTAGGAAATGCATAAATTAATGCCTGGCCCCCTTGTGCTAATGGATTATGATACAGTTTTTAATTACATGGCCACATTATTTTTTCCAGCATAGGACTTCAGCAGGGTTTGAATGCAGGACTGTCAGAGCCACAGCACTGAAATTTTCACTGGAGATAAAGGAGTAACTGGTAGCAGAAATAGGCTGTTGTTCTCCATGTGAACCAGCCTCTGGAGGAGACTTGGCACATGCTTTGCGTGTATGTTGCACAACTCTTTGTGGGTGAGCAATGGAATATCGGGGTTTGGGACTCCTGAGTTCTAGTCCTGATTCTGGGAGCAGAGGGTGATCTACAGCAGTGATTACAGATGGCGTAGCCAAGAACAGAGTTGGCTCATTCATTCTGAAAGACAGTACTGCTAAGTGGATGGATCTGTCACATTTGAGAGCTGGGAGCCATTCCCAGCTGTGCCTGAAGTGAGTTTATGCAACCTGTCAGATCCTTTATTTGTAAAATAAGGGAAAGCTAGTTTCCTGCCTCCTAGGATACGGTGTGAGGCACCTATGTTAAGCATGAGATTTTACCTAAGTGGGCAGGATGACAGGGCTGCCAAAAGCTGAAGTGTCCCATGAGATGCTGGGCACTTAACAGGTTTGCTGTTACACCTTCCTGCTCTGGCTTTTCCTTCCCACATACTATTTCATTTATAACCCCTTGGTCGAGAAATGAAGAGGAAACATTTCAATCAGTACTAAGCAGCAGCCACTCTAACTGATTTTAAAACTAAAATAAAAATGGGAGAATATTTCAACTATTATATGGTCATATTATGATATCATATAGTGCATGTTAAACATAATATACAAATTTTTAAAAATAAAATAAAACTCGAAATGAAATTTAAGGTTTCCCAAAACAAAAATTATTTTCCCCTCAGGAATTTTGTAGAGTTTGACATTTTTCTAAATGTCATTTTAGACAAAAATGGCATTTTTCATCAAAAACCGTTTGAGAACACATTTCTGACAATCGCTACTCTTTATCTGACCCCTGTATTTGTCCATTGACCTCCACAGAGTGTGTTCCCTTATGCCACCTGTGATTTTTACCTAGTGAGGTTGGCTCTGTTAATTCAATTAATGACTTGTTGGTCCCTGGTGAGGCCTCTGGCTATGCTCAAGTGAAATAAACATGTTTGTTTACATCAGTGTAAACCCTATTTAGGCCACTGTCTAATGAAAATTTGACACTCGCTTTACTAGTTCCACAAGCAGATTCTGGCTCTGTGCATTGAAACAGGCTTTCTAGTGAGTAGAGGGTGTTGAGTGCTCCTCTGATAGGAAATTAAAAGGATGATGCCCCGCAATGGATCCAAGATGTCATGTCCCTTCACAATGACTTTTTCCTTTTTTTTAATTGGCATCTGGACTCAAATCTCTTAGCTCCAAAAATAATGTAGTAACATGACTGAGAGCCTCTCTTGTTCTTCACAGCATTCTGTACCTAAGCTCTTCTTTGGTGCAACTCTGGTGTTGTGCCGTGTTCCACGTTGGTCTCACTGGACCAAATTGTCCCTCTGTTGTGTAAAACCCTGGGGATAGGGCTGGGTGAGGAAAACACAGAAAGATTCTGTGGCAAGGGGACAGATTGTAGGAACTTTCCATTGATTCTACTTGAGCTTGGCAAAAGGAACAATGTGTGATTCCTTCTAGCCCTGCTCCTAGCACAACCCCTCTCCAGCCACAGGTCCCCAACACTTCGGAGGTTCTGGGGATGAGGAATGTAATGCCGTGGAAACAGCCAATGCCTCCTTCCACCCCTGGAGCCAATCTGTGTGCAAAGGGGAGCCTCTGCTTGTGGGTCCTGGAAAGCCAGCTCCCTGCACTATGTACTGGTTCCCAGTTGGGCCTAGGTGCCAGGCTCCTCCCCTGCCTATTGATAGCTCTGTGCTAGGAGAATGGCCACTCCATCAATATGAAGGGAAGTGGTAATAAGCAAGAAATATGGAAAGTGGTGGAAGGACAACAAGTGTGTAAAGTTCAGTTTAATAAACTAGCAGATAAGAGGCTCTATTGATTGGCTCCTCTGGAACTCTCACCATGTCAACAAACAAAAGGAATAATTGCTCATTAAACCCAAATCAGGGGCCCGATTATTTTCAAATCTTTTACAGGAAAGTAACAGTAATTAATAGTCTTTAAACTCCAAGCTGGTGCTGCTCATCCTCAGATTACATCTTGGTCTAGCTGTGCGTGCCAGCTCTTATGCTGCACTCCTAATGGCCATTTCTCACATGCGAAATGCATTATTAAAACGCACTTAAGCAAAACAGCAGCAAATGCCTTCCCTTCTCAGATGGAGCAGAGCTGGCTGCCTCTGCTGCAGCAGACAGCTAACTGCTGAATGAAAAAAAAGATGAACTGTGAGGTTATTTACAGGCTCAGTTTGGCTGGGCAGAATGTGCTTAAAATGAAGATGTTGCTGACTAATAGAGAAAGAAAAGAGAGTGGAAGGGCCTGGATCATCAATACTTGTGGGGTGAGCTAATTGTATCTGCTTGTACAGCCAGAGACCTTAGCAGAGGCAGGCTTCAAGCAGTGACCTAAAGACAGCATGTGTGAGTTGTTTGATCACTGGAGTGGGAACCAAATCTTATCCTTGATATGGGCTGCCTCTGTGATTAGGAGGAAGTTGACTTGCTTCTCTGCTCCAGTTTCCTGTCTGTGCAATAGGATGACAACATACATCATCTCACCGAGGGACTTTGCTCCTGACTTGCTAATGTCTGTACAGTGTTTAGAAATTGTAAATGCTCTAGAAGAACAAAGCTGTCTTCTCTCTGGTTCATTGGAATGGTGTGATGGAAGCAAATGTGGAGATCTTGTACATGCTGGCTTTTAGTGTTGGTCGGAGCTGTTTCCTATAGTGACGGTAGATGGTACATGTTGTGTCCATCTTTAGATCTTGACGGCATGAAGTTCATATCTCCGTGACACAAGGCTGAGATGTTCCATGCATGAACGCTCTGGCTGGGACACCCAGTGACGCAAGTAGAGGGCTCATGGGCACCATCTAACTATTTAATCTAAGGATATAGGAAGTAATTATTCAAGTACATTTAGTTAATTACAGGTAAGGCCATTTTCTTAACTTTACTGTAGGCTTTCTAGTGGGTCAGACTCACTGCAGTATAACAGCACCTCAATGTGTGGGGCACCTGCTGGCAAAAGAGTGATAGAGCCTCAGCGACACTCTGTGAATCCAAGTGTTCAACTGGCTGGACAGTTCTAAGGGATCCTACAACAATCAAAAAAATGAGCTGGGAATATCCAGGCTGGGCCTTTTGTGCTGAAAGGTAGTGCCCCTGAAGGAAAGCTGAACCTGCCTTCCTTCCATCAATTATTCTTTAATTTAAATAAAAAACCCATGTTTAATTCACTTTGGGTCCTATCACAAGGTGCTGACATCCCCAGTTAGCAGAGAGGGACTGAGTGTCAGAGGACAGCTCTCGTCTACCAAGTGTGGAAGAAATGATGAGATCTCCCACTTGCTGCTGCTGTGATTACATGGAGATGTTGGGTAGATTCATGGCGAGAAGGGAGCATTGTGTTCATCTAGTCTGACCTCCCTTATAATACAGGCCACAGAACTTCCCCAGAATAATTCAGAGCAGCTGGAGATATTCTCTTCATATTGTGTGCTAGTCACAGGGTCCTGGCTCTCACCAGTCTTAGCTGCTGAAGAGATGAGCCCATCTCTGACCCACCTAGTGAAGTAGCCTTCTCATGCAGTGTGTACAGTTTGTAACTATGATCCACCCCCAGAAAGGAGAGGCCATCTTTACTGCCTATCTAGTCAGTTATTTGAGTTCTAATTCCAACTGAGAAGCTGGGACAATAGAATAGGCATCAGCACTGCACAGCTGCATTCTAAATCAGAACAATCAAACTTAAATTTGTTTTATTCTTCACGGTAAATGTGTCCTAAAGTGGGTTAGTGGATCAGAGCAGATTCATTCTGTATTATTATAAAATGCTTCCTTTCCGCTCTTGATGCTTGACTGGATGCAGATAAACAAGATTCCGTGTTCTAGCAGCCTTCTCTCCTCTGTCTATTTTTAATTACAGGAATCCCATCTCCCCAGTCCCCTTCTCTATTGAAATCTGCAGGTGGATATTACCACAATCCCCTCACTACCCACCGTGGCCAAAACTTGAGTATGCCAACTCTTTTTCCTTGACTCCCCCTTGTGTAGGCATCTGAGCATGCCCAATGCCAGAGTCCCTCACTCTGCTGTCAGTGTCAGAATGTGGGCAATGACACAACATATACATGTACACTCCCCCCCACACACAGAGCTGTTGTATAGGCATGGGCAATGCTCTGTTCTGGGGAAATCCATTCAACTCCCATGTCCTCTCTTTACTGCTGAAATGGCCTTTAATTTTTATGGAAAACAGCAAAAAATTCAGGGCACACACCAAATGCTGCCTGTACAGGGTGTTTTTCAATAGCTTCAAAATGGTTTTGCATGCTCTTTGCTGAAAAAGCACCAGACAGTCAGCGTGTGGGCTAGGGCAGGAGTTCTCAAACTGGGGGTCATGGCCCCTCAAGGGGTCATGAGTTTAATATGGGGGGAGGGGTCAAGCTGTCAGCCCCAGCTGTCAGTAGGTGCTCTGCAGCCCAGAATTGCTAGAGTGCAGGACACTCTGGCCACACCGCTTCATGCCCCTAGCCCAGGAGTTCTCAAATCTTATATGCTGGGATCCCCCCCTTTGAAAATATTTCAGGCTGTGGTGACCCCCCATGCCATGCCACCCTTACCAGCACATGCAGGGGCTGACAGCTTGACCCCTCCCCCCATAATAAACTCATGACCCCTTGACGGGCCATGACCCCCAGTTTGAGAACCCCTGCCCTAGCCCACATGCTACATCTGGGCTATGAAAGGGGGTGGTGTAGGGCCATATATGCTGGTTTACATTGCCCTGTGCTAAGGGAATTCCTCTGACTGTCGCTCTGCCCTGTTTACAGCCCCCGTGTGCCAGAATCTAGTGCCTCCTAGGAAATCCCTTCCCCTAGGTGGCTGCTGCTTATTCCGTTGTTTCGATCTGAGGAGAAAACATGTTTGTTTTTTCTTTTCATTCCCCCTTTCCTGTGGGAAGGTGTTTGAGCTTTTGGTGGGTGCTGGGTGGAAGAGCAGGAAAGCTGCTACTCCGCAAGAAAGCAGAAGGGGAAACATCTTGTTTCATTTCTATTTGTATTTGAACTGAGGGCTTTAGTTTTTGGAGGGAGAGATGGGAGGACGTTGGATGGCTTCAAGTAATATGCCTGAAACCCGCTTGTTGCCAAGATGAGATGTACTGACACTGGATGCAGAGTGACACATTTGTGCCATCTCATGTCTTTAGCATTGGTCATGAGCCATCAGCGATGTAACCTGAAAGCAATGTCCTATCGTAATGAGTTATATTAGTTTGGCGATGTCAGCCGATAGATAAGGCCTCGTGTCTGTTTCATCTAGTTCTTCAGAGTGACTACGCTGTGTGGTTATAAACAGGACTAGTGGATTGGCATGGCATATTTCACGGAAATTCATATTCTGGCCATGGAGAAAGGCAGACAATGTGAATTTTCTGCCAAAGTGCGCCAAATCCTGGACCAAACTATTTCAGCCCCAGTACCCTTCCTTCTGCAGTAAAAACCACTGTAAACTGTTCACATTCACTCCTAGTTCTAAAACCTGTGCTGCTCTCCTGTCTGCTGCCTGCCTGCCATAGCATAGCTGTAGGTTGCAGGCTGAATCCGCCACTTGAAGCGGGGGAGAGAGCACCTCTTCTGGACCTTCTGGAGTGTTGCTCGCCAGCCCCCAGTCCACAAGCAGCAGGGGCAGAGGCATAGCTGCACAGATGCCTCTCACCTCTCTATGGAATCATAGAAACATCAGGCTGGACAGGACTGCGAGAGATCATCATATCAAGCGCCCTGTGCTGAGGCTGAACCAAATAAATCTAGACCATCTCTGACAGGTGTTTGTTCTTAAAAACCTCCAGTGATGGGGATTCTACACCCTCCCTTGGAAGCCTGTTCCAGAGCTTAATTATCCTTATAGTTAGAAAGCTTTCCTAATCTCGAACCTAAATCTTCCTTAGTACATAGAATCATGGAAGATTAGGGTTGGAAGGGACCTCAGGAGGTCATCTAGTCCAACCACCTGCTCAAAGCAGGACTAACCTCAGCTACATCACCCCAGCCAGGGCTTTGTCAAGCTGGGCCTTAAAAACCTCTAAGAATAGAGATTCCACCACTTCCTTAGGTAACCCATTCCTGTGCTTCACCACCCTCCTAGTGAAAACATTTTTCCTAATATCCAACCTAGACCTTCCCCTCTGCAATTTGAGACCATTGCTCCTTGTTCTGTCATCTGCCACTACTGAGAACAGCCTAGCTCCATCCTCCCTGGAACTCTCTCCTTGAGGTAGTTGAAGGCTGTTATCAAATCCCCCCTCACTCTTCTCTTTTGCAGACTAAAAAAGCCTAGTTCTCTCAGTCTCTCCTCATAAGTCTTGTGTTCCAGCCCCCTAATCATTTTCGTTCCCCTCCGCTGGACTCTCCAATTTGTCCACATCCTTCCGCTAGTGAGGGGTCCAAAACAGGACACAGTATTCCAAATGTGGCCTCACCAGTGCAGAACAAAGGGGAATAATCACGTCCCTCGATCTGCTGGCAATACTTCTACTAATGTAGCTCAATATTCCCTTAGCCTTCTTGGCAATAAGGGCGTGCTGTTGACTCATATCCAGCTTCTTGTCCACTGTAACCCCCAGCTCCTTTTCTGCAGAACTGCTGCCTAGCCCATCAGTCCCCAGTCTGTAGCTGTGCATGGGATTCAGTGGACATGGAGAACAATTGATCATCATCCTCTTTATAGTAGCCCTTAACATATTTGAAGACCATTATCAGGTCCCCTCCCAGTCTTCATTTCTCAAGACTAACCCTGCCCTGTTTTTTTAATCTTTCCTCATAGCCTTTTAGCCCTATCTGTGAAATGGGCTGATGCAACTTGTCCCTCCAGTGTGCAGTGAGGAGGTCACTCAATGCATATGAAGGTGCTGTGAAGATGAACAGGGGCTAGGTATATCAGCATGTCCTCTGCAGTCATGCTGCAGTTCTGCTCAGGGAGGTGTGAGTGGGTGGCAGATAGGATATTTATTGGTTTAGATTTCGGACTTATACAAAAGGGCACCAATACAGTGTTCTGAGCTTGTGACATACATCAGAGATCGAATGTAAAAACAAGCGAAAGCAGCAGTCCTCCTTCCTCCCACCCTTCTATGCATTGTTTCATCACCAATCATGAGTCCAATGCAGCTTAAAGCTCCCATCGCACTTCCACCCCCTCTTGCATTGCAACCTTTGAAAGACAAAAACTTCATCTGGATGGACATTATCACTCTCCTATCTGGGTTTAGAAAGTTGTCAAGTGAAGTGTGTGTGAAGTATCATCATTTTCAGTAAAAATTAACAGATCAGCCCAGCAGGTTCTATCTTTCACTATAGATACAGACGCCTGCTATTGGGAGTGTCAGGGGCACATTGGTTTTGGTACTTTGGCTCCCATATTTGAATTGATAACTGTGTAAATGGCTGGAATCTAATTTCCTTCTATGTTGTTTGAGGTCAGAGAGGCTGATATCACCAGTTCCCATTAATGTTTTAAGGATTTGGGGGATATATTGATGTTTTTAGAAGACAAGCTGCCAGGAATTGGGAAAATGTTATAAAATGGGGGCCTGTGTTCCTGTTCTCTTATCTGACTCTGAGTCTTATCAGGGCTCTAAAAAAATGTGATAAAGCTCTTCCAATGCAGTCAGAGCAATAATGCATCCTCTGTGAATGTATGCTAAGAAGTGTCTCCAGCACCTTAAATAACAGGTAAGCAGTCACTTCACTTAGGGTCAGAAGATCTGCGTCCTTGGAAAGGGAAACGGGGGCTCCTCCATATCACCCTGGATTTGAAGCGTATGTAGGAGTGGGGGTACATTTAGGTGCTGAACCCCCATCTTGAGAAGCTGCTTGGGTGGGCCACGTCCTCCCACAATATTATCCATAGTTTAGCTCCCAATACTCTCTAAGTAAAGGTCAGGGTAGATCTGTGCAGATAACTGATTTGTCTTAGTTTCCTGACAGTTCCAAAAAGTTGAGAAAAGAAATTGGTTTGACCTGAACTGAAAATGAAATTTTCAGCAAATCAAATTATTTTTGTTTGGGGTCAACTGAAATGTTTTGTTTCAAGCACTTTTAATAACCACAAAGGAAATGAAAGGCTAGACTAACAAACCAGGAGGAGGAGATAATGCTGCTCATCCCCACTCCTCTGCGTTATACCAAATATCCCAGTGGTTAGGGCACTCGTCTGGGTTGTGGGAGACTTGGCTTCAGATTAATGCCCAGGCTCACAGGTATTCTGCATCTCTCTCCATCTCTCCACTTTGTATAAATAAATATTCATTGGGGCAGGGACTGGAACTTGGGTGTCCCTCCTCCTAGGTAAGTGCCCTGACTGTAGCCTGTAGAGTCATTCTCTCCCATGCTCACTGTTTAGTCAAGCATGTTATACAAATTGGAGACACTCTCCCCAGAACAGCCCTATAGCCATGTGGTTAGGCATTCACTTGGGATGTGGGAGACATGGGTTTAAATCTCTGTTCCAGAACAGGATTTGAACCTGGGTCTCCCACATCCCAGGCAAGTACTCTACACTGGGACTTGGGGTATAAGCAAGAGGGGCTTTTCCTCCACAGTGGTGCATGGTGCCTGAATGGAGCACAAAAAAATAAAAATGTTTCATTTTGGAAATGTTGAAACAGTTTGTTTGTACATTAATGAACTCTTTCCAGTTTCAACATTCTGAAATTAGTTAGTTAGTTTCAGTCAAAACAATTCACTGAAATTGACATGAACTTGGGAAATGTGCTCTAATTCAAAGCAACTTTTCCCTGTTTCTGTTCATGACAATGCTTGCATGTTGCTTGACTAAGAGTCCCCAGTGGCATGGTTCTTCCTAGATTCTGCCTAATTCTGTACTTTCACTCCAGGAGTCACTCACATTCCATCATTAAAGGGTTGGTGAGGTTTTGTTTGGAGAGGTGCAAAGCTTTTTGCAATTTAATGGCAAGTTGGAGAGATAGCAAGAAGGAGGTGGCTGTGGCCCTGAATTTGCATAAAACGTGCTAAGCGGGGCTCACTACAGCCAGCCACTGTTTTGTCATTGTTTCTATTAGCATGCAGTAGAGTTCAAAAAGCAAACAAAATGTTAGGATATGTGAGGAATGGGAAGAAGAAGAATATAGCAAATATTATAATATTGCTACATAAATGAATGGTACAGCCTCATCTAGAATCCTGTATGGAGTTCTGGTGCCTCTATCTCCAAAAGGATATTGCAAAATTAGAGGGGGTTCAGAGAGTGGCAATAAGAATGATTAGGAGCCCAGAAAACCTTTCATATGAAGAAAGATTGAAAATGTGCTAGAGGGGGTATGTGGGTGCATTTGTTCTCCCTATCTCAACACAAGAACAAGGAGACATTCAATGAAGTTAAAAGATGGCAAATTCAAAACGGATAAAAGGAAATACTTGTTTATATCATCTATATAATGAGACTGTGGAATTCTCGCTATAGAGTGTCATTTAGGGCAAGAATATAGTAAGATTCAAGAAGGGATCAAGCCTATATATAGATAACAAGATCATCCAGAGCCATAATAGATAATGCTAATAAAAATACTATTGGAAGGGAATAAAACCTCATACTACAGGGTTTAAATAAATCTCTAGGTTTCAAATATTAGGATCAGACCTGCTTGGGGGGCAGATTTTCTCACATTCATCAACTGCGAAGTTTCTTGAATCTTCCTCTGAAACATCTGGTGCTGGATGTTGAGAGAGACAGAACGATGGACTAAAGGGACTTTGGATCAGATTCAATCTGCATTTCCTATGTTCCTGTGTTAGGAATCATCACATTCAGGTGATTTAACTCCAGCACAAACATGCCTTGTGGCTTTGCAGACACAGTTGCCCCACAGGAACAATTTGTCATTTCAGTTGGTTTGGCATGTCTTCATTGAAGGGCTGTAGCCACCTGGATATTTCTTTCCTACAACATACAACATGCACACCCATGCTTAGATTGACAAGTGACTTTTGCCACCTGCTGGCCCATGGAGCAGATTAGGGTCTTTGTGTAATTTTTAGAAATAAATAAAAGCAGATATTAAGGGTTAAAAAAGCAGTTGCTGTGACCACGCTCTCAGCTCTCACTGCCTTTCCATAAGATTATTAACACACTGAAAGACCATGTGCTGTGTGTGTGGATTATATTGTAATGCTCACATTGGTTCCTATAAGCCTGGGCTGGCCCATTGCCAGCAATCAAACCAATGATACATGGATTTAGGATCCCAGAAGTGCACACTTGCACAGAAATGGTAATTAATACAACTTTGCCCTTCTCTTGCACCTTCCATCTAAGGATCTTGGCGTTATGGACGTTGCTGAATCGAGGCTCATAGCCTCCTTGAGAGAGAGATGAGGATGTTCACCCCCACATTACAGATGGGAAACGGGGGCTCAGAGTGGTGCAGTGATTTGCCCAAGGTCACAAAGCAAGTCACTGTCAGTCAGGTAGAGTCCAGGTCCCAAGAACCCTTCTTCTAAAAGGCTCAAAGCAGAAATTTTGGCTGGGGCTGGCAGCTCCTTAAGGGTGGATTCAATTCAGACCCATAAAAAGGGCGTAGAGACTGTTGTGCGCTTGGGGGCCTTGCAAGGGGAAAGGGGCCACTGTGTCCTTGGGAGCATGGCAGAGAGAAGAAGGGAGGGGGCCAGTGCACCTGGGGCCCAGCAGAGCCAGGGCCCACTCTGCCCAGGGGCCTGACCAGAAGTGCTTGAGGAGTTTTTTGTCCCCCTCTTCCTCTCCTTCAGCTCTCTTTGCCTCATTCCCTTTTAGCTCCATTGCTGAATTTCTTCCTCTTTTCTGCATCCATCTCAGGATCTGGTTTTGGTTACCTGCCATTAGAGCAGCCTGAGTCTCAGTCCCCTGATCTCACTGAATCAGTAACCCCTAAGTATGGGTGCTGAGCCATCCCCCCCACTGGAGTGGAAGCAGGTCCCATCTAAATGCTGATCCATGCTGGTGCTTCCAGAGCACAGCTTGACTGTTTGACCAAATTGTGTGTGCTGGTTTTTCTTAGGTGGCCTGATGTCCACTAGAGACTGAACCAAGGTCACTAATTTAGAGCTGCAATGAACTGTGCAAATATAATTCAAGGAGTCTTCAGCTTCCTTGTCATTCTGCCAATAAAAAGCTCAGCTAATCCTGAACTGGCACCAGTAAATAGCTCAAGCAAACTTGAAGAAGCACCACAGAAGCTTATACAAAGTCCAACCACACTGACTTTTTCCTGGCAGCTTGTCACTATCATTCATTGTGTGGCATTGGGTTATTGTTCTGCAGACAGACAATAGGCTGGACCTACCTAGCCAGATTCTCTCTGAGATCAGCAGATTAGCCTGGCTACCCTAATTTATCACAATAGATGTTGTTGTTTTTTTGTTTTTTTTGTTTTTTTTTGGGGGGGGGGAAGGGATGGGGTTTTATGGTGATTCCACCAGGTATGCTCAAAATCACTAATTCAGATCGGAATTCAGATCTTGTATAGGTCTAACGGGACACTTGCAGCAGGGTCAAGGGCTGGGGAGATTCCTTTGGATTGACAGCCCCAGAAATCAAAGTGCCCCATATGTCAGAACAGGAGTAGCACAGACAGCAGCACTGCTATCCTCCTGCACATCCTCACTGCCTATGCCAACATACCTTACCGCCGATCTGGAAGGGACTCCCACCCCTTTAAGAGTGAGCGAGTAGGACTGCTTCCAAACCCAGTCAAAGCTTGGAGTAAAGGTCTCTTCTCTGGAGCTAAGAATGAAGGCTGAAACTCAGAGCCTTTTCTTTTTTTTTTAAAAAAAAAATCTTAATGCATTTTACCCTGAGAGTGGCTAGAATGTTTTACTGGTGCTTCTAGCTGGTATTACCTCTTTTGAATTCCTTTAACACAATTTGAGATTATTAATAAACTTTTAACACCTGGGCACCTGGGTGGGTGCAGAGAGTGATGTATGATGCCTCGTAGCAGGGCAGATGCGGTGTCCCTGGCACTGATTGTCTGATACACTCAGCCATAGGCAGGGGGATAACATCTTTCGATTTTGATGGCCTTAGCGTGTCAGACAGAAAGGTTATACTTACACTTCATGTGATAATGAATAAAAAGCCTAAATCTGGCCCATGAAAATGAATGAGTTCTCTCTAAAGTGCTTTGATATTGAGCTGCATCTAAATCAAATTATTCAGTGTGGGGTAAATTTCCACCACTGGGTTAGCAGCTTTTCCTAAATATGAACTATGCATGATTGCGAGCTGAATACCCTTCAGAGTTACTTCAGAGTTCTCTCTTTTCCATTTGGATGATATGTTTCTAAATTATACATTAAACTTATCAGGATGAGTAATGCCTCACAGCTTCCCCATGTCAGACTTAATGTTACTTACTCAACTGCATCTCCGTGTTTACATGGAGAAGGCGAACACACTGCTTTTCTCTTCCATTTATCTTCACATTCAGCGCTAGGATAGAAACAAAAGCCTCAGACATGTAACCATTATTTGTGTTCTCTGCTGTTTCTGGGGCTTGGAGCAAGCTAACAGTTGGCCTGTTACCACTCAAGCCGTTTTGCCACCTGCCCTATCCCTGCTCTGGATTTCAGTTTCTGATCCAATGGTTTGTCTTAGGGGAATCGGAGTTGTGTTTATATTTTGAAATTTACTAGTTAAATCAGCTCTGTATTCCAAGACTCAAAGGGCCTGGTTCTCCTCTCACCATCCCTGGTGTGAATCAGGGGTAAATCCAATTAAGTGACTGGAGTTACACTAGCATAAATGTGGTTCTCTCTTCGAGTGATTGCTCATATTCATTCGGTATAGGTGTGTGCGCGCCCCGTGAACAGATTCCCGGAACTTTTTTCCCTTAACTAGCTCCATAGGGTTGGCTCAGGCGCCCCCTGGAGTACTGCGGTCATGCCACGGTACATAGGGCACCTCCGACCTTGCAGCCCCTCAGTTCCTTCTTTCCATCTGTGACGGTTACTGGAACGTCTGCCTCTTGCATACCGCAAGTAGCATCCCTTAGTCTATAGCACGTCTTTGTTATTCAAGTTGTTGTTAGTTGTTATCATAGTGATAGTAGTAGTTAAGTTAAGTAAGTGATAGTGCCCTTAGGGGCTAGAGTTGAGCCATGCCTGGCTCCACCGGCTTTAAAGCCTGCACCATATGTGCAAAATCCTTCCCTGTGAGCGACCCTTACGACCATTGCCTTCCATGCCTTGGGGAGCAACATAGGAAGGAAAAATGTAGGATCTGTAGATCCTTCAAGCCCCAGACCCAAAAAGAGAGAGACGCAAGGCTGAAGGTGATCCTAATGGAGTCCGCACTTCGTCCGGACTCTGAGCCATCGTGTTCTCCAGTGGCACTGAGCGTCTCCTCAGTGCGGAGCGCTCCACCGGCACCGGTGTGGTTGGCACCGAAGAAGAAGAAGCGGCCAGAGGCCGCACACGTGGACTCCCCCCTGCTACCGGGACAGCAGGGGGTACAGCAGGAGATGCCCCAGCCACGTGCTGTGGAGAGTACTCCAGCACCGGCATCTCCCCACAGAGAGCCTCCCTCGACTCCTGGGGGTGGGGGAGCGCCCCTGCAAGGGACGTCGACGCCGGAGGTGTTCGCTGCAGCACGCGCCCTCATGGGCCTGCCCACGCCTCCGTCCCCCCCTCAGCCGAGGGTTCCAGGACCGGCATCTCGCGGTAAACCCATGTTGGGTTGCCCCGGTGGGTGGAGGAGACGGGAGTCGAGGTCTCCCCCCAGATGGTCGAGGAGGGTCGAGAGTGCAGGCTCCCCTCCCAGCTCCGACTCTGAGTCGTCGAGCTCCTCGACACCGTGGCTCCAAGGGCAGTCGAGAGACAAGCACCTGAGGCGACGACGTTACAGTTCCGCCTCGAGCGGGGACCGCGGCTCGGGCTCCGGTACTCCGGTGCAGAGCCCAGCTCGGCACCGATCCCCAACTCTGCCTGCCTCGGCACCAAGCATCTCAGCACCGCCTGTCTCGGCACTAAGCACTTGGGCACCAAGTGCCTCAGCACCGCGTGATCGATCGCGCTCCCAATCAACGTCGTGACAACATAGGCATCACCGCTCCCGTTCCAGACCTGGGAAGTGTCGCCGTAAGTCATCCAGACGGAGGAGGCGTTCCACCTACAGCTCCTCCAGCAGCTCCTCCTCCCGTCGGCACCGGAGATCATCATCGTCCCAGAGCTGCTCACTTTCCAGGACCTGCAAGCGCAGGTCAAGCGGCTCAGGGTCTAAGGGGCGCCGTATTGATGTGACCCAGCAGGCTCCTACGCCTGCACCTGCGTGGCCCCAAGGCCCCTGGCAGTGGCCATATTGGGGGCCGGGGGGTACCCAGATGGGTCAAGAGACCACCTCTATCCATTCCTCGGTGGCCCAGCCAGTACCCCCACCACCGACCTGCCCACAGGAGGGCCACCCCTCGGAGGATGGGTCAGACCCAGAGGAAGGCCCCTCCACAGGGGCCCTTCCACAGTCGTCCTCCTCCTCTCCAGATGATGCGGCGGCCAGGGACCATAAGGCCCCCCTCTTTGACTTCCGGGCCCACCAGGAGCTTCTGAGGAGAGTGGCGGGCAATCTCAATTTAGAGATTAAGGAAATGTTGGAGGAGGAGGACCCCCTCTTCGGGGTTTCTGAGTCAGCAGGCCCCTCACGAGTCGCCCTACCAGTTCACGAGAGGGTGATGAAAATAGCCAAGACTGTCTGGCAAACCCCTTCCTCAGTGGCCCCCACCTCCAAGGATACTGAACGGAAGTACTATGTACCCAAGGAGGGGTTTGAATTCCTTTATACATACCCCGCCCCAGGATCACTTGTAGTAGATGCAGTGAACCAGAGGGACCGCCAGGGTGGCCAGGGCAACACCCCTAAGGATAAGGACAGCAAGAAGCTGGACCTTTTCAGCCGCAAAATGTACTCTACTGCGGCCCTGCAGCTGAGGGTCGTGAACCATCAGGCCCTCCTAGGGAGATACAATTTGAACCAGTGGTCCTCTCTGCAGAGGCTCTGCTCGGGGTTGCCCCCGGACAGGCCGCGGACTTCGCCACTGTGTCACAGGAGGGCGTGCCGGTAGCTAAGGCGGCACTTCAATCGCCCAGTGACACAGCAGATACTGCCAGCAGGGCGATCGCTTCGGCCATCGTCATGCGCTGCTGCTCCTGGCTCCAAGCTTCGGGCTTGTTCCAGGAGGTCCAACAGACAATTCAGGACCTCACGAGCCACCATGAGATCCCTAGGGCTATACACCCCGCAGGCCTCGAGGCGCCAGGCCCGCTCTCAGGCCCAGAGGCAACTGCGGCCTCCACCTAGGCTGCCCCCCAGACCCGCACAACCCAGGAGGGGTCGGGATAAGTACCGGGCGCCCAGCCGCCGCGACTGACAAGGGTCCTCTGAGGGGTCCCAGCAAGGCCCAAACAAGGGCAATGCGGCCAATAAAAGATTTTGACGGGGTGCATGAGGGTGGCACTCCTCCTCTCCCACTGGATCTCTCCAAGTTATTTACCCACAGGCTTTGGCCGTACCACACCGAATGGGAAGCCATTACCACGGACCAATGGGTCCTTGGCATAGTCCTCAAGGACTATGCCTTTAAAACTTACGGCCTTCCCCCCAACTCTCCCCCTACCTAGTCCCTCTTCAGGGACCCCTCTCACGACCAACTCCTCATACAGGAGATCAACTCCCTCCTCACGCTTGGTGCGGTAAAGGAGGTTCCTCCACAGGAACGGGGAAGAGGATTCTACTCACAGTACTTCCTAATCCCCAAGGCCAAGGGGGGCCTGAGGCCAATTCTGGACCTCCGCCATGTGAACAAGTTTGTCAGGCGCACCAGGTTTCATATGGTTTCCCTAGTCTCCATCATTCCTGCCCTAGATCCAGGGGACTGGTATGCCGACCTCGACCTGAAGGATGTGTACTTTCATATCACTATCCTTCCAGGTTACAGAAAGTTCTTAAGGTTTATGGTAGCTGGATGCCACTACCAGTTTTCAGCCTTACCCTTTGGCCTTTCGTCCACGCCAAGGGTGTTTACAAAATGTATGGCAGTGGTAGCGCCCCACCTGCGCCGCAGAGAGGTTCAGATATTCCCATACCTGGATGACTGGCTGATCCGGGGCAAGTCCAGGGCCCATGTGAGGAACAGCCTGGCTCTTACCTGCACCACATGCACCAGACTGGGGCTGATCATCAACGAGCAGAAGTCTACTCTCACCCTGGTGCAGCGCATAGAGTTCATAGGGGCCACCTTGGATGCCACCCAGGCCAGAGCCTTCCTCCCTCAGACTTGGTTCGAGACCATGACCGCCATAATCAACGATCTGCACAGGTCCCCCATGACGACAGCCAGGCGCTGCCTTCAGCTGTTGGGACACATGGTGACATGTACTTATGTGGTGAGGCTGGCTCGCCTCAAGCTCAGGCCTCTCCAAGGGTGGCTGGCCTCAGTCTATATATCGGCCAGACACCGGCTGAACAAGGAGCTCACGGTTCCCGCCCAGGTACTGTCCTCCCTGGACTGGTGGAGGGACCCCAGGAAGGTTCTGAGGGATGTTCCCTTCAGAGACTTGGCTCCCTCAGTGACTCTGATTACGGACGCCTCAGATGAGGGTTGGGGGGGCACACATCAGCAAGGACCTGAGCACCCAGGGACTATGGTCACCAGACGAGAGGGCTCTCCATATAAATGTCAGAGAGCTCAGGGCAGTCCGCTTGGCCTGCAAGGTCTTCCTCAAATTCCTGAGGGGCAGGATGGTTCAGGCCCTACAGACAACACGGTGGCCATGTTTTATATAAACGGGCAGGGATAGCTTGCTCCTTGACTCTTTGCCAGGAGGCTACTCATCTTTGGGACTTTGCTGTGAGGCACGATTTTCACGTCTGCCTCTCATCTCCCGGGGGTTAGGAACAACGAGGCGGACCGCCTCAGCAGTTCGTTCTTACCCTGCCATGACTGGTCACTGCACCCGGAGGTGGTGACTTCAATCTTCCGAAAATGGGGGGTTCCCCAATTGGACCTGTTCGCGTCGTGCTGGAACAGGAAGTGCCGAGGTTCTGCTCGCTCTGAGGTCGCGAGCCGGGCTCCCTCTCCTTCTAGACTGGACGGGGACCCTCCTGAATGCATTTCCCCCATTCCGCTCCTGCCCAAGAGGGACAGAGCGAACATGATACTGATTGCGCCACCTTGGCCTTGGCAGCACTGGTACAGCATGCTGCTCGACCTGTCCATCGACACGCCGATTCCGCTCCCCAGGTGCTACGACCTGCTCTCACAGGACCTGGACTCACTCCACTTGACGGCATGGAGACTCTGTGGCTGACGGAGGGAGAGAGAGCCTGCTTGGCGCAGGTCCAACAGATTCTGCTGGGCAGCAGAAAACCTTCCATTCAGGTTGTGTACCAGGCCAAGTGGAAGCGTTTTACCTGTTGGGCGGAGTCCCGGAGTATCCCACCGTCCGGCTCGCCCATACAGGCAATTTTGGAGTGCCTGCTCCACCTGAAGCTCCAGGGTTTAGCACTGGCTTCCCTGAAAGTGCACCTGGCAGCTTTCTTGGCTTTTCACCAGCCGATGGAAGGGCATTCCCTGTTCTCCCACCCCATGTCAGTTAGGTTCCTCAAGGGGGTGGAGAGGCTGTATCCCCAGGTCCGTGACCTGGTGCCTCCCTGGTATCTAAACCTGGTCCTCACCATATTGACAGGACCCCCCTTCGAGCCCATGGCTACATGCCCGCTGCTCGTCCTCTCTTGGAAGGTAGCTTTCCTGGTGGCCATTACATCGGCTAGGAGGGTCTCCGAGCTCAGAGCTTTAACCTCGGAACCCCCCTACACGGTCTTTTATAAGGATAAGGTCCGACTGAGACCCCACCCAGCCTTCCTGCCTAAGGTGGTGTCTCAGTTCCATTATAACCAGGATATCTTCCTCCCCGTGTTCTTTCCCAAACCACACGGTTCGGAGGAGGAGCGGAGATGGCACTCGCTGGACGTCAGACGAGCCCTGGCCTTCTACATCGAGCGGACCAGGCCATTCCGGAAATCGACGCAGCTATTTGTGGCAGTGGCGGATCGGATGAAGGGCTCACCTGTCTCCACCCAGCGCATCTCCACCTGGATCACCGCCTGTATTAAAACCTGCTACGAGCGGGCGAAGGTGCCACTTCCAGGAGCTGTGACAGTGCATTCAACCAGAGCCCAGGCCTCATCCATGGCCTTCCTGGGAGGAGTGCCCCTGCAGGACATCTGCAGAGCAGCGACCTGGTCATCGGTCCACACCTTCATATCTCACTACGCCATCGTGCAGCAGGCAAGAGAGGACGCGGGATTTGGCAGAGCCGTGCTGATGAGAACAGCTCACTATTGACTTCTCCCCACCTCCAAGGTATGGCTATTTAATCACCTATACTGGAATGGATATGAGCAATCACTCGAAGAGAGAAAACAGGGTTACTTACCAGTAACTGTTGTTCTTCGAGATGTGTTGCTCATATCCATTCCACACCCGTCCTCTGTCCCCACTGTCGGAGTCGGCAGAAAGAAGGGACTGAGGGGCCGCAGGGTTGGCGGTGCCCTATGTACCGCGGCATGAGCGCGGTACTCCAGGGGGCGCCTGAGCCGACCCTATGGAGCTAGCTCAGGGAAAAAAGTTCTGGGAAACTGCATGGGACGCGCACACACCTATACTGGAATGGATATGAGCAACACATCTCGAAGAACAACAGTTACTGGTAAGTAACCCTGTTTTTCTGTGGAAAGAGAATCAGGCCCAAAACTTTCTCTTGTATGGTAGGGCTAGAAAAGCTCAGCATTAGAACTAGAGGAGTGGAGACAGAGAGAGCAGAACTGTTGTCATTGGTGACAAAGTTCACCTCTTTTAAGGGTAGTAATTCGGGGTGAATTTCAGATGCATTTTTGTTCTTCTAATGCTTTACTCCTGAAGCACAGGAGTGGCATTCATTTGGTGAAAGCTTGTTTCATGTTTTCTGTGCTGAGCATTGCAGTCATAGAGCCAGATTCTGCAGCATGCAGTGGCCACTTTGCACCATGAGGGTCTGCTCTGTCACTGCATAAAGATGGTACCAATTGGGGGAGTGCAATGGGAAACTTTTGTCCTTTTTCTGGAGTTGAAAGGAGTGGTGCAGCCATGAAACTGATCCCTTCATTGTGCTGGGAAGTATTGGGTTTGGGGCCAGGCAGGTTATGCCACTCACTGATACATTGGCAAATGGATCCAGCTGCAATCTCCATGGATGATTTCTGTAAGAAGATGAGAGAAATACCTGATGGTGTTTACATAAACCAACCCTCTGCTTGGCTGTCAGCAGAAAGAGATTAGAATGAGTTTTACTCAAGGTGATGATGGCTGAGTGGGGTTGGGGAAACCTGTGCTTGAGTGGGCTTTTCTGCTGTTCTCATTCCAGACTTGCTGAGCTCTCAACAGAGTAAATGTTATTGTCTCTGGCATCTGGATGATGGAGCATTGGGATATCTCACTCTCTAAGTTGCTAGCAGTATTTCTAGTAGCTGCACTTGGCACAGGCAGTGGCAGTTTCCATGCTCATTGGCCCTTGGCCCAGGCAGGACCCTTTGTAAAGTGCAGTTTGTACTGTTCCTATCCTTATTAGCATATAGACTAAACCCTGCTGCACATCCTGAAAAGCAAAAAAAGGTAGGTACTGCTTCACCATGCAACGCATTCATGGGAAAGGGCAAGAATAAAGCCCGTGGATTCAGACAAATGCTTTAAGGTCCCCATCCAGTTCTTCATACAGCTGTTAGCATGAGACTCACTCTCTACTCAGGTATCTTCATTGGGATACAAGAACATCTTCTTCTGCTTCTCCCCCCCTACTCTTTATTTTCAAGGATAACACACGCACACACCTGCAGACAACATGAAAGAATTTCCTTCCATCATTTAATCCCTGAGTGAGGAAAAAGTGAAAGAAGTTTTTCTAAAATTGTAACCACATTAATTCAGTAACATCTAATCCTATAAGTGGGTGAAACATACGGCAGCATGTATAAGCTTTTATTTTATTGTTAATTTATCACATCTTTTTAAATGACAAAGAAACAGAACAGAAGGGAACATTTCCTCGGACCAGCCATGCTGCTGACTGAAGTGAATACTGTCCAGCCAATGTAGCACACAGAGATCATTCCTGACATGTTTGCATTTGTGTGCAGCGTGTTGAACCCTTCAGGGCAGGCCTGGTTTCAGGACTTCTATCTGTCCCACTCAGAGGATCCTGTCCTCCTTTACTAAGTGAGAAAAAGCGGTTCTACTTTCAACTTCCGACCCTAAACCGTCTGCACGACAGCCATTCCCAAGTGCAGGATAATGTGAGCGCTCCCTCTGTCAATTCCTGTCCCAAGTAGTAAGTCAGAGAAAAGCTGGGGGCAACTCACTTTTATCTGGTTGCTGAACTTATGGCTCTTTTAATTATGTGATTACTTAGGACCCTATGCATCCATGGGGCTCCTGCCATATACCCAGCCCACCAGCAGTAGTGTCACTGACAGAACCGCCAGATGTACAGGTAGAGGAATGGGGCTCCAGGAGCCTGTCTTTGCAAAGATCTCTGTGGCGCTTCGATATTAGGGTGATGGGCACTGTAAGCACCTAACAAGAGAGGATTGGCTTTGGGTGTACAACAAAGCATATGCTTCAAGTATCGTGTATGTGTATAGGTAATATCATCCTCACTTGTTCACCCTTGTGAAGGATCCTTGGAAAGCACTCTATTCACTTAGGTTCATGCTTCTTTTCTGTATGACCCAGACACCTAACTGCAGATTAATCTGGCACTCATCAGTGGATTGGCCAAACTATTCAGAGTATTTGAAAAAAGGTTCTCAAAAGGCTTTTCACAAAGAAAAATGACTGCGGCAATTTATTATCTCCATAAGTGTTGCCTTTAGGTGACAAGAGGCTGACAGGGTGGCCGTTGTGACCTCCAAATCAGTTGCCTTTTTTTCACCCTGCCACTACAGCCAAAGACTGGCAGTGTTTAGTTAAGTGTGGCTTTGAAATGGAAAACCAAGCGATTTGCCTTCAACAGCTTTTCATAATTTTGTGCTACCAGACACAGTTAAGAAGAAATGGATCCTTTTCCTTTAAGTGCTACATCTTAACGTTGGTTTCCTCAGTGAAATTAGTGGGTTTAGCTGTTGGAATTCACCTCCTGCTCTCCCCTTACAAAAACAGCTTCTCTTTCTCCAGGTGCTCATGGTGAGCTTGTTTCTAGGGCTACCTCAATTTGTTCTGTAATGTTGGTGTTACACAGAGATGGGAGGGAAGGAATTCTTAACTCTAGTTTTCTTTCTTCCAGCCTCCTTGTGATGGGCTTCATTTTTAATTTCTTGTACAGGGTTTTAAATAATTCAGTCCCAAGAAACCTAGTGGAGTTTCTTCTGTTCTGATATTGCCTCTGTCTCTAGTTCTATCTGCCAGGATGTCCTCATTTGGTCTACCTGCTCCTTTGGCCATATCAGTCACTTTAACATCCTAATAGTTTCAAGCATAGATAGATGTTTCAAGCATCATTTTTATGATGTTGAACATTATTTTCTTCTGATGTATAAGTGATTTGATGCATTTTGAAGGGTGCAGTGCCGCTCACCTAGTCACACTCCCACTGTTTTTCCTTTGCTGTTTCCCTTTGTAGAAATTAGTAGAGATGTCAATCAATATTGCCCTTTCACTAAATGCAGTCATTCAAACCTCTGCATCTGAGCATTTTCTTCTGAGATGCATCGTGTTCTTACTATTTGTGTTATCCCAGCACCTTGTTATGTTTACCTTTCCATGGGAAAACACTGTATGTTTTCACCAAAATTAATCAGTGTAATTATGTATGATTTCCAATGTCAGATTCAGCTCAAATGCTGATTTGTGATGACGATTAACCCGATCAAAGGCAATGAGAATGGAGAACTAGCCTGGCTGTGCCTTAGACTGGTTTTTTTTAAGGTTTTGAAAGATGTCATTTCTCTCTATTTATGAATTGAGATACTATTTTGATAGTATCTAAGACTATGTGTACACTGAGAACAATTTATCCGGTTCGACTGAGCAGCAGTGAAGACACGCTCAATTGATCCGGAAGTCGATCTATTAAAACCACCTCCAGAAAAGGCGTACCGCTGTGTCGATGGGTACACATTTCCCATCAGCACATCATAGTGGAGATGTCGTGTAGAACAGAAGTTAGGAAGTCGACGTAAGTTATGCAAGCTACTCTACATAGCTTGTGAAACTCCCGTCAACTGCTGCCAAATTTGCCGGTCAACGTAGACCAGGCCTAAGTGAGGCTGCTGTGCATTGGTTTGTTTAAAGTCCTCTCTTTGCTCTTGTTTACACAGGCTGCCAGTATTCAGACAGGATAAAGCTGTGCTGTGGGACATGATTTGCAGCATCTCTGCATCTTTCTGTTTGGTTAACGTTACATGAGAGAAATCTTGAAATTAAGCTTCAGTCTATTCTCTTGTCCCCTAACCTTCAGCTTCTAAATTCTCCTAAAAAATGGTCACCCATTCTTATTGCAATATTTGTAAACACTGGAATTTCTTGAAACAGCATCCACCAGCTGAAATGCCTGCCTGTGCATTCCTCTTTCTGTTCAGCCCCTGCCATTAAGTCATTGCACATTTGCAAGGATTAAGCATGCTTGACAGCCTGTGGTCATAAAAGGACACGGAGTGGAATGAGCACTGAAACTTAATATTCTCATCATCACATCAGTAGCTATTGTCTGCAAGTTGCTGTATTGGAGCTTGCTTGTAAGTCACTAAACTACAAATTGGGAACAGTGTATAAAAATCCTAGACAGAAACAAAACAAACAAACAAACAAAAAACAGCTGGGGCACCTGAAAATGGAATGACTCTGGAAGCTACAGATAGAAGAGAGCCTGATTGGCACAAGGGCTAACGGTGTGTGCACCAGGAAGCTATGACTCCTGAGGCTGTGTTAGCAGAGCTTTGCATGGGAATTGCTTGGCAACAAGCCAGGAAGAGAGTGCACATGTGCATGGCATATGGTCATCCACACAATCCAGTGTGCCTGGCAGATTTACAGTAGGTGAATGAATAAACTGGGTGGAGAGTGAGCAAAAACAGGAGATAATACAGGCAATACTCTCAGTTTTAAAACTGGGTGGGCAACTATAAAGAGTCACATGCATTTCTAGTTGAATGAAGTATCCAGTATATAGATTGACTCCATATAGACATATACCTGAACTTCAGCAAGGCTTTTGATGCAGTCCCACATGACATTCTGATAGGTAAACTGGAGAAATGTGGGCTCAACAGATCTACTATTAAGTGGATACATAATTGGTTAAACATCCACATACAAAGAGTAACAATTAATGGAATGATGTCAGATTGGAAGGAGGTCTCAAGTGGGGTTCCACCTGGATCTGTTCTGGGTTTGGTATTGTTTAACTTCTTTATTAATGACCTGGATGTAGGTATAGAGAGCATACTGTGATAAAGTTTGTAGATGACACAAGGCTGGGGGTGTTGCTAACACTTTGGAGGATAGAGCTAACATTCAAAGGGATCTTGATAAATTGGAGAACTGGACTATAAACAACAAAACGAAATTCAACAAAGACAAATGTAAGGTGCTACACGTAGGGAAGAAAAAACAAATGCACAAATACAGTATGGGGGAAACTGTCATGGCAAAGGATCTGGGAGCTGTGGTGGATCACAACCTCAACATAAGTCATCAGTGCCATGCTGTAGCAAAAAAAAAAAAAAAAGGCAATTTTAGGTTGCATTACCAGAGACATAGCATGCAAGTCATGGGAAGTGATTGTACGACTCTACTCGATACTGGTTAGGCCTCAGCTGTAGTACTGTGTCCAGTACTACACCATTATTGGTCACCATTATGTAGAAAGGGTGTACAGAAATTGGAAAGAATATAGAGGCGAGCAACAAAGATGATCAAAGGGATGGAATGCAAGCCATATGAGCAAAGGCTGAAGGAACTTTTTATGTTCAGTTTGGAAAAGAGGAAATTAAGGGGAGACATGATAGCCATCTTCAGATACTTGAAAGACTGCCATAAAAAAGATGGAGAAAAGTTGTTTTCTTTTGCCACAGAGGTCAGGACAAGAGGCAATGGGTTCAAACTGCATCATAGCAGATTGAGATTAAATCTCAGGAAAAACTTCCTAACTGTAAGAACAGTAGGACAATGGAACAGACTGCCTAGGGAGGTTGTGGAAGCTCCTTCACTGGAGGCTTTAAAAAAAAGGCTGGATAGCCACCTGTCTTGGATGATTTAGACACAACAAATCCTGCATCTTGGCAGGGGGTTAGATTAGATGACCCTTGTGGTCCCTTTTAACCCTATGATTCTATGAGTCTATGGATTGCTCAGAAAACAGAGAAAATCTTGTGACATAGGGAACTGGATTTTGTAGCACTGGAAAGAAAGAACAGTCATGCTTCTTGCATTCATACTAAAGGGTCTCAGCCTGGTTGCAGCCTGCAGTCCAACACTGGAAGACCCTCACTATTGGTCTAAGTGACCCAAATCTATTGATTTTAAAGTTGTTTTCCCTATTTATTAGCCCTTCCTCCCCTTTCTCTTTTCTCTCCTTCTTTCCCTAGTTCAGTCTTTACTTTTACTTTGCTCTCTCATTTTAGCTGTTTTAATCCTTAAAATGAGTCTCAGATGCCCTCCAAAGGGGTGCTCCCCTGTCTACGTACATCCAACTTTCAGAGCTTGAACTGGGAGAAAATGTGATAGCAATTCCAGAGCTGGAGCCTACCATAACTATGCACAATATGTTAACATCAGTAACGTTACATCAAGAAAAGAAAAGCTGTAAATTGCAGAAGGGTTTTTCATTTTCCAAGGATTTATAGCACGAGGAGCGTTCTCTCTCTTTCACATGTTATCTGTCCTCCCTCCCACCTCCAATACAAGAACAGATCAGCTTCCTTTGGCCTCTGAGAGGTCTTTCTGCCTTTTTGTTTAGCTGGGACCAGTTTTAAACACAGATTTCTTTTCTTGCACCGAGCCATAGCATTATCATCAATATTCTAGAACTGAGTCCACTGGAGCTACACTGATTTACACCAGTTGAGGATGCAGGACAGATCCTTGCCACAATTCCCTGCAATATCCCATTAGACACATGCCCCTACTTCAAGACCTAGCCATTTATCATTACCATTTGGTTATGATTTTCCATCCAGTTTTCAATCCATATAACCTTGTTCATATCCAAGTAATTTTGAATTGATTCTGTGATACCTCATAACAAATACTTTCTAGTATCTCCATATAGTACAACTATTGGGCTCCTTCATCTGTTAATTTCGTGATTGTATTAAAAAAGAAAATCAAGCTTGTTTGGCACAATTTGTAAATGTGGGGCTGTGGCAGAATGAAGCCGTATGTTCAGCACTGGTGTTTATGTACAGTATAGTTATAGTCAGACCCAAAACAACGGCTTTGTTCCAAGGGAAAGTAGAGCACTGGGGGAGCTGTTCAATGTGCTCTCAACTGACAGACCAGCAGTGCAACATGGGCTAATGAGCATATGGGCAAACAGCTGATCCCTAAAAGACCTTTTCTATACTGAGCAAAGGCATCGCCATAGGAAACACATTCACTGAAACAAGCTGAACATAAATTTGCCCTTAGTGTGAACAAGGAGCGTTGTGTTTAAAAACACATTCGCTATTTGTGCTTATCTCTCAGCTAAAACATGTTCTGATGTTTTCTAACATGAGTGTTCCCTAGGGTCAGCCTTGCTGACACATTTCACACTTTCTTATAAACAGCCCTCTTGAAATTCAAGTGTATGTTAACTTACCTGCTGCTTGCCATCCGAGACAACTAACCACAGTACCAGGCTGCCTATCAGCCATTGAGCTCCCAGACAAGTGAGATCCAGAGACAAGGGCATGGACCCAAAACTGATCATTCCACTTTTACTGCCAGTAACTTCTCATAGAGAAAGTTCTGTTCTGGAAACAAATTCTTCCCTCCCCTTTCCTACAGTTACCACCAGCCTGGGATCCATATCTCACCTCAAATTCACACTTACAGCCCTGTCTCACAGTGAGTGAGCTCTCAGCGGAGGAGCACTGGATCGGATGCACTTCCAAGCTTATCAGTACAATTGGACAGTAGGAGCACAACAGAGTGACAGTGAGGGCTTCCCTCTCTCCCCCATGTTAAATGTGCATCTGCTTGTCCCAGAAATAAAATACTAGACGAAGAGAATGATGTGCCTTTAAATCTTCTGTCCTGAAACAGTTTTACAATCACTAGCCAATTAAAATGGGAAGAGTATGTGGGAACTTGTCCCGGCATCAACAGAGAACAGACTTCATGCTCCCATTGGAGCCAACTGTTCTGTATGTCAGCAGACAAGAACTTGAACTCATTGAGAACTACTTAACCCCCTTACTTTAGCAAGTTGCAGGGAGCATTTAAAGATGACAGGATTCAAGAGCAATTAATTTGTTATTTTAGTCCTTTAGAAAGTGCAGTTGCGCAGAAACGAAGCTCCTGGGTCGTAACGAAGTTCAGATCAATTAAAACAATTTACTTTGTTGCTAATGATTTCAGACTATTGTAATTTATTGGTGAGTAAATGACTTCAAAAGCACATTCATTCAGTGACTGCACAGAGGGAATTTTAACAAGTTCTTGGATAAATTAAATCTAGAATTTGGTAACAGACTTTTATTGTAAAACATTTAAAGTAGGCCTGTCACACAGCTTTAAGGCTTTAAAGTTTCAGAAAACAATTACAACTTCTAATCATTTCTTCAATGTCTAAAGAAATGCAAAGAACAAGGGTGGTTATTGGGCTGGACTTATAAACAGTCGACTAGTTAAAAACAACTCTTGTTCCTTGCAGAAGTTGAATATGTATCTGATCTCCACTCATTCCCTGGCGACTGAAATCAAAACAAGTTGTGTGTGACTGGCATTATTATGTCATAGGGAAATTTACATTGAGGGGGCTTATATTCATAATATTCACTAGTGCTTCCTATGTAATGATTTTTGACATTATTGAAGTGACTTCAGGCTTTGTTGAGCCCTAATGAGGACTGACAAGAAAATTCCAGTACTGAGGCTTATTCCCTGAGAAACTGTATTGAGGAAGTTTATCCTGACTTTGTTGCACTCACTGAAGTTCCTTCCTAACCCCCATTGTTGGCGTGGGCTGAGTCATTTGCATGTTGATTTTCAACAAGGCGCCTGAGTGAATTCGACTCACTCTGGGGGTGTGTCTATATTGCAATTAAAAACCTGCAACTGGCCTGTGCCAGCTGACTCAGGCTCTCAAAATTTGGACTAAGGGGCTGTTGAACTGTGGTGTAGACGTTTAGGCACAGGCTGGAGCCTGGGCTCTAGGACCCTGTGAGGTGGGAAGGTTTGAGAGCTCAGGCTGTGGTGTAGACATACTCTGTGAGACCAATAGCAAGATACCTATGTAAAGAACAATTTCACACAAGGAAGCAGGCTGATTTTGTGTTTAGAGCAGGGAACTAGGAGTCAAGAGACCTGGACTCTTTTCTTGACTCTGTCAGTGACTCATCATGTGATCTTGGACAAGCCATTTAAAATTTCCCTTTAGTCTTGTTTCCCAGCTGTAAAATGAGGGTTAAAATACAAACTGTTCTTATGTAAGGCCTTGGAACAAAGAGAAACAGGCAAAATCACATGTTAAGTTTATTTTAAAGACAGCACGTGATCAAAAGGCTGATCAGATGGAATCAGATTCACCTCAACTAACCAGCTAGAACCAAAGACTAATGCTTCCTCTCATTTACTTTCAGTAAAGTAATTTCGGTATTTACTTAAAAATTGTAGTTTGCTAACTCTAGCTACCTGCAAGAAGAGTAGGCAGCAGGCAATGTCACAAGGTGGCATAGCAATCAGGTGTTGAAGCACTGCTGAAGTGTCAGGGCTCTCCACATGATGGGTTTAGAGTGAAAGCTTCTCAAACTATTTCAAAGTGTGAACTGCATCTTAATAAAGAGATCATCTCATGCACACCTCAGTTGCCATATACAGTCACATGGACTATTTCTTCCATTCTTTGTCATAGAACATCCCTGTGGCATCTACAGCAATTGGTTACGTGGAAAAGTGATATTAGGAAGTTGATATATTTTTAATCACTGTAATGCAGTCTATAAGAAGGTAAGCCAGCACCATGTAACTAGCCAGCTCTGCACAGACTACCAGCAAGTGGTCTGCAAAATGCTGTTTAGGAACCTCTGGGTTAAAGTGCCAAAGGTGAAGAGGAGCCTACAGTGCCTCACTGAGAGAACTGCAAAACCAAATACATAGATTGTGCTGCCATGTGTCTTTAGCAGAGGTATAAAATAATCATTACTAGGGAACAGCTGGGATCAGCATTTTGAGATTTTTAGATGGAAAGCACTATATCTATGGACAGATTAACATCATTGTTCATTATGGTGGGCAAAGAGCATTTCTTGAGCAAATATTTCCTTGGGTGTTAAATAATAATTATTGGGTGCAGGTATATTTTTGTAGCTATCTTTTGAAATAGTCCTTTTATAGAGGGATTTAGCAAAGAACATAGAGCTTAAAATTAAGAGTCAGTGCTAGTTTTCTCAAGGTCACGTATCCTATGGACAACCTTGATGCAGCTTCAATTTGCCCACTTGGTAAAATTGGCTGTCACATGCCAGGGACAGCCAGATTTGTCAAGCCCCATACAGTCTTCCTTTATTAGTTCTATTGGTTTTATTGCTTTGCTTGAGCTCCAAGAGGTGATGGTTGTTTAGTAACAAGCACCTGGAAAATCATTCAAGTTGACAGTGCAGTTTTAGATTCCATTTTTTCCTTGTGTCTATATCTATAAAAAAGGATGACTAGATGACACAGTGAACTTGGTGGGGAATTTGTGATATTGAAAACCCTGTCTGCTTTTCACTGTAGTCCAAATATCACCCAAACACAGTAATAAATCCATGTGGGATAATTTTATGTATAACTCTGCAAACCTCAGCTATTGGAGGTGTGTTTGGTACCTTCCTGTTTTGCATGGAACAGCAGTACTGTTTCAGTGTTTTTGTGAAATGTAGGGATTTCAGACATAGTGATGGTCTGGGACCAGAAACACCTGTCCTGCCCATACAACATCAGAATGGCAGTGACGTTGTAAAAAATACATGCCTTCAATCCACCAATGTCTGGAACTTGCCAGTGGCACAGATAAGGGCCCAAGAGTTCATTGAATTATGTGCATTCAGCACCAGGCCAGAGAACAAAATTAAAAAAACACAGAAAGGAAAGGTGAAAGTGTCCTGAAGTGTTGTCTTCATACAGATGGCCTTTTCAGCCAAATAAATGAGGTGTACTATAGTAGGGAACTCAATTAATGACAGTCTCACAAATCCTCCAGAGGAAAATAGAAAGAAGCATGAACTTTGGCAAGTCAAGTGTTAACAGTATAATTAGGCAGGCCAAGAAAGAATTTGAAGAGCAATTAGCAAAAAACACAAAAACTAACAGCACAAAAAATTTTAAGTGCATCACAAGCAAGAAGCTGCCAAACAATCAGTGGGGCCACTTAATGACCAAGGTGCTAAAGGAACATTCCAGGAAGACAAGGCTGTTGCAGAGAAGTTAATGAATTCTTTGCATCAGTCTTCACTGCAGAGGGTATGAGGGAGATTCCCACATCTGAGCAATTCTTTTTAGGTGACATATCTGAGGAACTGTCCCAGATTGAGGTGTCAGTAGAGGAGGTTTTGGAACAGATTGAAGCAAACTGATAAATTAAACCAGGGTTCCCAACCTGTGGCCCAGGGGTGAAAAGTGGCCCATGGGGGTATTCAAAGTGGCCCACGGCTCCCCTCCCACTGGCTGCAGAAGGGAGCTGCTGCCTAAGGACCCAGGCGGAGCACGTTTCCGCGGGGCTACAAGACCGGTGCAGGCTCCTTGCTGCAGCCAATAAGACGGGAGATCAGCGCTCCCCTCCCCCTGGCTGTAGCAGAGAGCAAGGCAAAGTGCTTCTCCTGGGTTCGTAGGTGCTGGGGTCCCTGCTGGAGCCAGAGGGAGGGGAGCACTGATCTCTCGTCCCATGGGCTGCAGAAGGGAGCCACTGCCTAGGGACCCAAGTGGAGCACATGGGGCTACAGGATGCATGCAGTTTCCCTGCTGCAGCCAGGCAGACGGGAGATCAGCGAGGAGGCAGCTTCCTTGCTGAACTCCTTCTGTCTGGCTGCAGTGGGGGGGGGGGCCTGCTGGTGGAGACTGGTGGCCCTTCAGGGTTGTAAAAATTATATCTGTGTGGCCCTCGAGCCAAAAAGGTGGGGAACAACTGAATTAAACAGTAATAAGTAACCAGGACCAGATGGTATATACCCAAGAGTTCTGAAGGAACACAAATATGAAATTGCAGAACTACCTACTATGGTATGTAACTTATTGCTTAAATCCACTTCCGTACCAACTGTCCGGAGCAGTGGTTCTCAGCCAGGGGTATACATACCCCTGGGGCTATGCAGTGGTCTTCCAGGGGGTATATCAACTCCTCTAGATGTCTGCCTAGTTTTACAACAGGTTACGTAAAATGCACTAGCGAAGTCAGTACAAACTAAAATTTCATACAGACAATGACTTGTTTATGCTGCTCTATATACAAAACACTGAAATGTAAATCCATATTTATAGTCCAATTGATTTTTTTATAATTATATGGTAAAAATGAGAAAATAAGCAATTTTTCAATAATAGTGTGCTGTGACACTTCTGTATTTTTATGGCTGATTTTGTAAGCAAGCAGTTTTTAAGTCGGGTGAAACTTGAAGGTATGCAAGAGAAATCAGACATCTGAAAGGGGTATAGTGGTCTGGAAAGGTTAAGACCAACTCGTCTGGAGGATAGCAATGTCATGCTGATTTTTAAAAAAGGCTCCAGAAGCGATCCTGGAAGTTACAGGCCAGCAAGCCTAAGTTCAGTACCTGACAAATTGGTTGAAACTATAGTAAAGAACAGAATTATCAGGCACATACATGAATACAACATGTTGGGGAAGAGTCAACACAGATTTTGTAAAGGGAAATCATGCCTCACCAATCTATTAGAATTATTTGAGGGTGTCAGCAAACATGTGGACAAGGGTGATCAAATGGATATAGTGTATTTTGACTTTCAGAAAGACTTTGACATGGTCCCGCACCAAAGACTCTTAAGCAGTCATGACATAAGAGGGAAAGATCTTCCATGGATCAGTAACTGATTAAAAGATAGAAAACAAGGAGTAGGAATAATTGGTCCGTTTTCAGAATGGAAAGAGATAAATAGCAGAGTGCTCCAAGGATTTGTACTGGGACCAGTGCTGTTCAACATATTCCTAAATTATCTGGAAAAAGGGGCAAACAGTGAGGTGGCAAAGTTTGCAGACGATACAAAACTACTCAAGATAGTTAAATCCAAAGCTAACTGTGAACAGTCACAAAGGGATCTCACTAAACTGGGTGACTGGGTAAGAAAATGGCAGATGAAATGCAATGTTGATAAATTCAAAGTAAGGCACATTGGAAAACATAATCATAACTTTTCATACAAAATGACGGGGTCTAAATTAGCCATTACCACTCAAGAAAAAGATCTTGTTGTCATTCTGGATACTTCTCTGAAAACATCTCCTCAATGTGCAGCGGCAGTCAAAAAAGGTAACAGAATATTAGGAACCATTAGGAAAGGGATAGATAAGACAGTCCGTAATGCCACTATATAAATCCATGATACACCTATACCTTGAATACTGTCTGCAGTTCCAGTTGCCCCACCTCTAAAAAATGTATTAGAATTAGAAGAAGTGCAGAGAAGGGCAACAAAAATTATTAGGGGTATGGAACAGCTTCCAGAGGAGGAGAAATAGAAAAGACTGGGACTGTTGAGCATGGAAAAGAGAAAACTAAAGGGGCTAAAAGTATAACCAGGTTCAAAATAAACTAGATAAGTTCATGGAGGATAGGTCCACCAATGGCTATTAATCAAGAGGGTCAGGGATGCAACCCCATGCTCTGGGTATCCCTAGCCTCTGACTGCCACAAGCAGAGACTGGAGAACATGGGATGAATTACTTCATAATTGGCCTTTTTGGTTCATTCCCTCTGAAGCATCTGGCATCATCCACTGTCGGAAGAGAGCGTACTGGGCTAAATGGACAATTGGACTGACCCAGTATGGACTTTCTTATGTTTACATACATGTAAGTGAAGGTCTTGGATATAGTGACTTTAGTTTGTATTTATTATCCTGCCAACCAGAAGACTGACTTGAGAAGAAAATAAATTCCAGTTATTTGAGAGAGAAATCTAGTATTAATTTATTAAGTCTTGGCTACCTTTCTGATCTCTTCCATACTTGCAGGTGTAAGTCAGAGGGGTAGATTTACATGGAGGCAAATTTTCCAGATTCATACAATATTGAATAAGTTGAGCTTCAGTATACATTGAGGATCCTTCTGATTGTAACACCAATAATCATTGTGTATATCTTGACACTTGGGGAAGAAAGGACAAGAGCCAGCTATAGTAGAGGATCTTCCCTGACACCTGTAGATCTTTCATCATCAAATAGCCCTCCACGTACACAGAGAGAGAGTGAGTTTTTTCACATAATGCTTTCCCTATAAGCAAAGCCCCAAGGTATCCATACACTCAAAAGTTACAGGCATAATTTTTTTTTGCTGCTTCTGGCATCATTATATACTCTTTCACAGATCTCTTTAGTATTCCCTGATGTGGCAGAAAGAGAGTATGTATCATGGGAAGTATTTCCCCTTAAAGCTGACAGGGAAGGAGGATCACCATCACTTTTTAATAATACAGCTTGTTTGGTAACATTTGAGAGTACAGTGTCAATTCTGCCCTCAAGCTGTGAATCAAGACAAGCTGCCAACTAATGTATCTGATTCTGGCATTTAAGGACACCTCAGTAGTCTAGTAAGTTTTTCCTATGTAACTGCAGGGGAATCTTCAGTTTTATATTCACTTTCCAAGAACACCAGATATCAGAAAAGTGACAGTATTATACCAGCATTATTACTTCCCAAGTGACTATTTCAAATGGATGGCGGACATTAACTAAGCTGGCAATATGATTCCAGTGGGTTGAGGTGTGAACATAACAGCTGCTGTTGTGACCATTTGCTTGCCAGCAGCAGCATGTAACAATTTTTGTTGTTACAGAAACCTCTGAAGCAGATAATACCTTGAATTCCAGTGAGTTGAAACTTCCTGCTTTATCTGATGTTTCTGTAGTTTGCTTTCACTCTGAAGCCAGAGAAGAATATTCCTGGCTCTGGGGGAGTAGACAAAGCAACACTAGCTCTTATTTATCACTTCCAACTCTAAGGCAAGAAGTCATTCACAACCATATTTAAGTGGTGAGCAAAGCTCAATATGTTCGTAGAGAGCTTCCATTCTGTAGACCCTAGATGATGATAGTGCTATAAATCTTCACTAGTTGCCCACTCTGGCAATGTTATAGTATAAGAATTCATGTTTGCACACCTGCAGACACTTATGATTCACAGTTACCTGTATATAAAAGTTATCTGGGATAGAATGCATGACTTTTTACTCCAAAAGCACAGGTCTTTGTCTGGTGAGCTAAAAGAGCATCTCAGCCAGGTGAAGGCAATGATGAAACATATAAGAATGCCTGGCATATATTCGGCACCTTCTTCTTAGGTGTTCTGGTTGGTGTGTGTGCGTGCGTGCGTTCACGTGCACACAAGACAGTTCTTTACAGGTAGTTATCGTTACAGAAAAGACCTAGTGCTGAATTCTGCACTCAGTTACACCTGTATAGCCTTTTTGAGTTGAATGGGGTTGCACAGGTACAACCAAGAGCAGAATTTGTCCTTCTGAAGGAAATGTGAAATGTTTGTGATCAAAGCAGAACAGAGGTAAATGATGATCCACTTTAGGATAAGGAAGAGTTCAGCAATAACAGAGAGGGTAGATATTACATAAGGATAGCAATATTATTTTCAAATGTAACTGTAGCTTCAGTAATGTGTGACACATCTAACAATAGATGCTCAGATCAATTCTCTTGCTTTTATCTTTTCTTGAAGCTCAGCATGATGAAAAGTGACCTATATACATGTCTGATAAGTAGCCAGAAACTTGCTGTATTCGCTTTCTTTTGATTTTCTTAAACAATTACTGCTGGCATGTTGCAAATTCATGGTCAGGGAGCTTAAGTGATTAGTGGAACTTCCCAGCCAAGCATTAAGGGGACTTGATTGACCTGCCCTTGGTTTATCTCACCAGTTGGAGCAAATATGCTTTACAATGTAAGTGGAAGCAGCAGCATTTTCTACTATGATGGTGCATTAAGTTTCTCTTTTTTCCTTGTGTTCTGGGGTATTAGTTGATGTATGCCACAGATACACTAGTGAACAATATATCTACAATGTATAGGGGGGAAAAGCTGTGTGATCACTGGGGATTTCAGTTTGAGTGACACATGCTGGAGGTTTTATGCTGCTAGTACTAAAACATACTTGGAATTTCTAAAGATTTTACATGCCAATTTCCTAACTCAACAAGTGTTGCATCCAACATAGTGGAATTCTATATTAGACCTAATCTGGACAGATAAAGAGAATCTGATCACTGAACTAAAAATTAATGGTAGCTTAGGAACAAATTATCATGACTTGATTACGTTTATAATATGGAAACAGAATTAAGGCCAGACCAGTAATACACATAATTTGGTGCTTTAAAAGGGCCAATTTCACAAAGCTGGAAACAGTTATGAGCCAAATCAGGTGCTAAAAAGAATTTAATCAGAAAAATGTGAATGATAATTGGGAATTGTTTAAGAACACTTTACTAGAAGCCCCAAAATCCCACAACTGAGGAAGAAGCCTGTATTGGTTAAAAACCTGATTTGGTTTAGAAGGGAACTAAAGGCAGCTATAAATATACATATAGCAGCTATACACATAGGCAGCTATATATATATATATATATATATATATATATATATATATAAATAAATAATGGAAGAAAGAAGAAGATAGTAAAATTGGAAGCTTGGAACTGTAGAAAATAGATAAGGGGAAAAAAGAGACAGAAGGAGAAATCTGTGGCCAGCAGATCTAAGGACTATAAGAAGGAGTTTTTTAAAGTATGTTAGAAACAAAAAGAATCATAACAATGGTGTTGGTCCATGGAATGGTAGAATTATAATCAATCATAATGCAGAAAAAACAGCACTCTTGAAAAAATATTTCTGTTCTGTGTTTGAGGGAAAAAACAGGTGAAGTCATGTTATCTGATATCGCTCTTTCCGTTTCCTCGCATCTCAGAAAGATGTTAAACAGCCTCTACTAAAATTAGACATTTTTAAATCAGCAGGTCTGAAGACCTTGCATCCAAGAATTTTAAAAGAGCTGGCAGTGGAGCCTGCTGGACCATTAATATTGATTTTTTACTAAGTCTTGGAACACTGAAAAAGTTCCAGAAGACTGCAATAAAGCTAATGATGTGTCAATATTTAAAAAGGGTAAATAAGATGACCCAGGTAATTAGAGGTCTGTCACTCTGACATTGATCTGGGGCAAGATAATAGCGCATCTAATATGGGTCTTGATTAATCAAGAATTAAAGGAGGGTCATATAATTATTGTCAATCAACCTGGGTTTATGGAAGACAGATCCTATCAAAGTAAGTGGGTGTCATTTTTTTAATGAGGTTACAAGTTTGATTGATAAAGGTAACAGTGTTGATGTAATGTGCTTAGACTTCTGTAAGAAATATAAAATCATCACTGATAAAGTTTGAAGATGACACAAAAATTGGGGGTGGCAAATAATGAAAGGGACTGGGAACAAAGAATTTGGCAAGCTTCCAAGGTGGGAAGAAGCAGTGGCTCTGAAAAGGATTTTGGGGGGAAGGGAGTTATGGTGCATAATGAGCTGAACATGAGATCTCATTGCAATGCTGTGGCCTGAAGGGTTCATGCCATCCCAGGATGCATAAATGAGGGAATTTTGAGTAAGAGTAGAGAGGTTATTTTATCTCTGTATTTGGCACTGGTGGGAATACTGTGTCCAGTTCTGATGCCCATTATTCAAGAAGTTTGTTGATAAATTGGAGAGGGTTCAGAGAAGAGCCATGAGAATGATTAAAGGTTTAGAAAGCCTGCCTTATAGTGATAGACTCAAGGAGCTCAATTTGCTTCATTTAAAGAGAGGGTTAAGGGGTGACTTGATTGCAGTCTATAAATACCTACCTGGGGAGCAAATATTTAATAATGAGTTATTCGGTCTAGCAGAAAAAGATATAACACAAACCAGTGGCTGGAAGCTGAAGTTATTGCAGTCTGAATTTGTCTAAGATGTACATTTTAAACAGTGAGGGTAATTAACCTTTGAAACAATTTACCAAGGTTCATAGTGGATTCTCCATCCCTTACAATTTTTAAATCAAGACCGGGTTTTTTTTCCAAAAGATCTGCTCTAGGAAGTATTTTAGGGAAGATTTGTGGCATGTATTATGCAGGAGGTCAGATTTAGATGATCACAATGGTCCCTTCCAGCCTTGGAATCTAGGAATCTGAGTTCTGCAGGGGTGAACTTTTAATTCTTACTCCTGACACTTTTCTTTGTCTCTGCACTGTTGAAGGGTTTGTAACTATGACAGAGAAAGTCTGTACGATGATGAATTTACAGACTTGAAACGTTTAAGTTGCAGAAGAAAAAGTAGTTTCTCCTTGTGGAATGTGTAATGACTTTTGTTACCATTCATCTCCCATGTTCTATGCACTGAGGAAAAGAGTGAAAGAACAGTATGTTTGGAACGGCATAAAAAGGTCCTGAGATCCTGACAATCAGTCTATAGCCTTCTTGTTTGAGATAGAAAGCCTTCAGGATGTCAGGTGGCTGCAACCTCCATACAGTAAACATCTAGACAACTCCTTAGCACTTTCTCAGTTATGTACGTTGATTTGGTTATGATATGTTTTTAAGGAAACCCTTTTCTTGGCTCTCAGTGCAGTAGAAGGTGACTGAATATGCAGCCAGTGCAGTGTGAGGAGGAGTCTTTTGGCTCCTGGAATCCCTGTTGTTCTCACTTATTGGTTAAAATGAGTGGTTGTTTGCATGCTGTCTTTACCAGGAGAGATCAATTAGTTGGTCAGTGAATGATATGGATAGATCTAATTGGTTCTGGATTTGCTAAGTGACTTCTGATAACTCCAAGGAATAAACAGCTATCTAATTCTTGGATGTTACGCTGGATTCTGAGTTTTCTGAAGCCTAAAGGAACCTTTGATCTATACTCCGTTTCCCCAGTGTTCACTGACTTCAAAAGCTCTTCTGTTAAACTTCAGTCATTCCCGTGCTAAACTTTGGTGTGCTGGTTACTGCTCCAGTTCTGGGTTGTCTCGTAAGTTAGCTGTACACATTGTTCCATAAGTAGCTGATCAGTCAAAGAAAAATGATTTGTGTTGTTTAATGGTGGAGTCTGCAGCTGTTACTGTAGTTAGTCATGGAACAAGGACCTGTCCCTTTAAGCTTTGTAAGGTGTCTGGTGTTTTTGACACCACGTAATGTTTGTGTGTGTCTGCATGGGTATATCCTGCAGGCAGCAGCACTGAATCTTAGAGACTATTTCAGTCAGACACACTATGTGAATAACCTTCCAAAAAGAACTGTACTGCAATTAACATGTCATTACTCCCAAGATTTCAAGAACTGCCTTTACATTCTACTTAAAAGAACATGTAGGATTATCTGTAATACGTTCATGTGGTGATTCCCAGTAATATTACCGGTTATAGGGAATGAAGTGGTTATCACCCAGGTAGCCAATTGGTGCATCCACAAACACAGGACTGGGGATTTCTCTCAGCTTTTTGTGATAGTGGCAAGCACCTGTTTGCACATTAGGTAGTCAATGTCAAATGAGCAGAGCTAATTCTGGGCTAGAAACTGCACAGTTGAAGAGTAGCATGGTGGCAATCCAAGTCAGATGGCCTTTCACAGGATCCCAATTGCTTTTTATTCACAACAGAGGAGAGACAGTATTTAGGTGGGAAGCCAGGAGAGAACTAACCAAAAGCCAGGAGAGAACACAACCGACGTTAATTATATAGGAGAATCATGACTGACATTGTAATTAGAGAGAGGCCCAAAACTCAACAGAGAGAGTGATGTACTATGATGCATGGCATTAGACATTGCATTCCCTGACATCCAGCATGCTAGCTATTGTACAGGATCACAGCCTCTGTCCCCAGGCAGGTGTGTTGACAGCCATACAAGCATTATCCTGGCCCCCAGAGATGCAGTGTTGCCCAGCTCCGATCAGTAGCAGGAATAGATGGGCTAGAATGTACATGCTGTTCCATATGTAGAAATAGTTTGACATTCTTTTTGCTGCCCATGTAGAATGTTGACCTGTGACACACTTTTTGTGAAGGAACAAGCTTATTTCTATGTAAAGGGTTCAGTCATATTGCATATATCTCTAACCAAAACCTGTGGCTTCTCCCCTTTGAAGAGAGAAAATACATGGTCATGCCTGCAGATTTGTCTCTAAATCAGATGTTTTCCAGGAGAGGTCAGAAACCCTTTAATGTCATAGTACATTCTGATGATGATGATGATAACAAAAGGTCAGAGAGAAACTCTGACTGAATGATGTCGGACTCATCTACACAAACACACAGGTCTCAAAAGCAGAGAACAGCAATTCACAGACAATGCAGAAAAGAGTTTCCATGTGACTAGCACAGCTATTGTAATGTACAGTCAGTCACACAGGCCTCTAAATACTTATGTTTTGTTAGTCGGGGCTAGAATCACAGACCAGCACTGCAGAGCTGGCATGCCAAGCCTCCAAACAGGCTTCTGATAGATTCTCTCGCTCTCTGTTTAAAAATCTAATTGGTGTAGTTTCTACTCTTGCCATCTATTTAACCTGAGCCCAAGGGCTAAACAAAGGCTCACCTTGTTCTGCTTAAATAACACAGGTACTGAGGCTATCGATGTCCTGTCATCTGCTAGGAGATTACCAAGATGGTCTGAGACTGCAGGACTGTGCTGAAGGGCAGGTGCTTTTACTGGGCTGGGCTAATGACATCCTCTCCTGCTAACTACAAATAATAACAATACCCCCAGATAACAGCTGGGCTCCCTGCACTAATTCCAGGGCTTGATATCTTTTATCAGCTTCAGCATTTCCGTCTTTCAATGCACAAAAGCCTAGTTCATTCACTACATGTTTTTCCACACCTGAAAGCAAGTTAGCATAAATTCCACTGTGGGGCAGGGAGAGATCCTGACATGTAAAGGAAAATATGAGCAGACAGGAGTCAGGAGAGAATCTGCCCCGCCCCTTTGAATTCAGTGAGCTGCATGAGCTGTTTGTCCAGTCCTCAGAAAATGATGAGTCCGGGCCCCTGGCTCTTGCCATGCATAGAGAGAGTATCTCTGGTATTTGGGCTGGAGCTTTCTGATGAGTTTTCTGATCTTCCTGGGGAAATATTTATTTCTCCCCATTTATTTCTACTGTGTTAACTGAGGCTGCCTGCCAGGTCAGTCACTCTGGAATCCTGTCATCAGAAATTGTCCATACCCATCACATGCTGTTTTTCTGCCACTTGGCACACAAAGTAACAATCCTGTTGGAGTTGCCTTCATGCTGCCTCAGCTCAGCTTTTGGTGTGAAAACAAAAAGCACATTATATATGCCACTGGAGAAAGAGAACAAATTTAGCATTGAGATTCCATTAGCCTCTTTCCTTTCTGCAAAACCACCTTGTGGTTGAAGTGGTGCAGATCCCTAGGGAACTGAGTTTGGCTACTCATGCTGTTTGCTGAGAGTTTTATTTTCTCCTAGGTGTACACATATAACATTGGCATCCTACTGATGCCAATGGGAGTTAAACACCTGCACTGAAGTGAATAAAGAGCCCTGATCATTTATAATCGTACCTGTTTATTGCCTGATTCTGCAGCTGGTTTCCACACTGAATTCCCATGGACTTCAGGGGAAGAATCTTCTTGATGAGACACTGCAGAATCTGTAGCTGAGAATGTAGCACAAACAAACACGGTACATTTTAGGAATATAAATTTGGTTTTTAGTCGGGTTTGTGGCCCCCAGCTATTTAGCAAGGTAGAATAGAGCAATACAAAGCAGAGAGTGTAAAGGATTGATTTCATTAGCCCTCTTTATTGTGAATTTTAGTGCTAGTGAATGGTGCTAGATTGATAACCTCCTGACCTGTGTAATACGTGTGTTAATGTGCATATATGTGCTCTAGCATGTGTACGTGTCAGAGGAATGTGTGTTAGTGCTCAAAAGGGGAAGAACAGGGAAAGCGTGGGAAGAGTATTTATTTTTATTTATCACGTTCAATCTAAATTCCAAAAAGAACAATCCTTTATATGGCTTACATTATGGAGTATGTTTACTTCTGTGAGAGGAGAGAGTGTGTGTGTTAGGATGTGTAATAACTGGGAAGGAATTGGAGCAGGATTATGAGATGATATGACAGAGAGACACATACAGTAACTCTCATTTTCATTAACTAGCAGCATCAGCCTTTCTGTTGTTGCATTGCTAAGGAGAGAAGGTCAATTGCCTCCAGCTTTGGCACAAAGTCAGCATCCCTGTTGCTCTCTTGATCATTTTGGTGTCAGGGCACCTCATTTCCAACTAATTGAAATAGCATATTTTTCTGGTGACAGTGCAACATCTTAAGCTGCAGTTGTGTCATTTGTGGGACTAATTAATAGATACCAATCAGGGAACTTTAATCTGATCCTTCACCCTTAAGAACAAAGTTTGAGAGCTCTGAAGTTACTTTTCTTCAGTAAGGTTTTCAAACCATTTGCACGAGTAATATCTCAAATGTAACCTTTCATCAATAATAATGATAGAATATTGATTAAACACTAATCCCAGATGAAGCAGTCATTATTGTGAGATAAATGACCATGTCAGAGGGTTAAACTTCCCTAGGTAAACCTGAGGGCACTTGGCATCGAGAAGGTCAGTTAGTAATTTGAGGAGTGTGTGCCATTTACAGACACCTGAACACAAAACTAATGTTCTGTATAAAGACAGAGTGTGACTCTGTATTGTGGGTATATTCAAATTTCCTTGGCATGCTGCTGACCACGGGGGAATGATTTTTCACATTTGTTAATTCACTTTCAAGAAGCCTTGCTAAAGTCTGCAGAAAATAAAATCTCTTGAGAACCAGGCACTTAAAGAAGGGTTTTGTTTCAGGAAAGGATATTCCTTTTAGAAAGTGGTCAACAAAATGAGAATGTTGAAAAACCACTGGAGTTGGGAAACTAAAAGCCAGTTTGAACCAAGAGCTCTCCACCATACTCCATATGGATAAGGCCTCCACAGTCACATATGCCAAGAGATGACATTCCCTCTCTATGCCCTCTGGCATGAAACAACAGAGGAGTATCTCCAGAACCTGGATGGATGTCAGATGAGCTCAGAAAATCTAAAGCAAACCTCACCACTAAGAAAACAAAAAAACTGTACTATACTTAGGCCTCAAGGAGGGCTAACATGGAATTAAATCTACCGTCGCCGGGTGGATCAGAGAGGAAGGTACTGTGGAAGCCTCTCTGAGCAGCATAGAAAGTGAATGTGTTTAAGATTATTGACACAAGTGGGGTGGTAGCTTTATGTCTTCTCTGTTAGAAATCTTCAAGACAACCCATTGGGGTATACATGGCAAGCGCTGCAGGTTAGACATCCAAGTCTATCCTGACACAGCCTATGGCAAGAACTGTTGGGTGCTGATCCCGGTCTCGATACGCCATACTGTCTGGGGCATGTCACAGCATCAGGACTGGTAGAAAAGAAGAAAGAGAGAAGGGTGGCATTTGTTGTTATGTGATGCATTTTCTCTCCCGGAACTCATCCCTGCCCGTCCAGGCCCTCATCGCATTGCTGCGTTACTGAGGTTCTAAAGTCACTGGTGCCTCTGTTATCTCTGCTGTGAAATTCCCTCTGAGGTGAGGGTGCGGATTTGCCAGCAAAGCCCCCTTATGTAAGCATGATCTCATTCACAAGCTTACTTGCGCTGTCTCTACCTGCTGGTGGGGAGGAGCTATTCTCAAGTGTCTGCACAGGGTTAGAAAAACTCCAGGAAATAAAAGGATCAGGTAGGATCTTTTACCCTTGATTATGAATATTGCTAATGCATGGGGATTAGGGAAGCCCTTTAAATTAATATTGAATGATAAGAAGAAACTAATTTTAAAAATTGTAGATTTCATATCAGTAAAATGAGTTCTAAGGAAAATAAACTACAGGAATCTCACTTCTAACAACCAGCTGGCTCTCCTTACCCAGAAATAAAATGCACTCTTAAAAATTGCTTCCAATGTTGCTACATTGTGTCCTTTCAGTTCGCCTTTGATTTTAAAGTTCACATGTTTATGGGCTCTCTCTGCCAAAATGAAGCTGGACTTCAGAGAGAAAAAGAAATGTAACATGGAAAGTGAAAGAGAGTATCAGAGTCACTGAAACTGGGTTTTACTTTTTGCTGGAATGACTAGAGAGTCACAAAAAGATGTTCAGATAATAATGTGTAAGTTACAAAGCAGTGATACAGGATTACCCCTATTGGATCAAAAGTTTCACAAGACTCTCAAAGCCAACGTTCTGGAAATGTTTCAAACGTTAATGCTTTTCCTCTGAGATTTTTATTACTAGTCACTGATATCAACAGCAACAAATTTAAAGAAACTATAAACGACAGAGCCCACAGAGATGGAACAAATAAAATAAAGTAAAATAAAAAGACTCGGTTTACCATGCACCTTACAATGAACATCGAATATTAAACAGTGTTTTTCTGCTGTATCCCCAAGCACATCTTCCCAGCAAGCATCAGATTGTCATTTGCATCCTTTTCAGTAACCTTGAACCGCACAGTCCTGTGCTCAGTATACGGTGCTGCTAGCAGTAACATGGGAAGGAATGAGAATGCTGGGAATAGATTGCATCCTGCTATGGGGATAAGGAACAAATAAAAATAGAGAACAAAAAACATGCTTGTGAGACTTAATAGAGGTCACTAATCTGACTAAGGCATCATTCAAAATAACAAAAGACAGGAAGCTGCTATTGGAGTCAAAGAAAAAAAATCTTTGGCACCTTTATTGTGGCCTGGGTGCTCAGATACTATAGTGACAGGCTCAGTATAAGAACATCATAGCCCACCAGGCAAGGCTGTAAAGGCTAAAGTATGGATTATTTCAACAGCTGCTGTAGATGGCATCCTAAGAGACTAACCTGCCAAATATAATCTGCAGTTTGATGGACTTAATGACCTTTCCTTGCTGCCAGAATTGGTGCTCTCTGCTGTGATGTGTGCGGTCTCCTGGAGCAAAGCAGTTGCAGCAGTAGCCCCCCAATGGCTAAGATAAGAGCAGGCCTTATATCTACTCTCTCAGTTTAAATAGATGTTACTTACAGAAAGCAAATGCTGGGTCAGGAAAAACTGAGTCTCTTTAATGACAGAAATTTTGACCAAAGGGTTTTCTAGAGCTGAGCATAGATGGAGTGTATGTACAATTGTCCTGCTCTACTTGGCACTAGGGAGGCCTCAGCTGGAGTGCTGTGTCCAGTTCTGAGCACCACATTTTAGGAAAGATGTAGATAATTTGGAGGAAGTCCAGAAGAGAGCAACAAAAAGGATAAAAGGTTTAGTAAACCTGACCTATCAGGAAAGGTTACAAAAATTGGGCATATTTCGTCTTGAGAAAAGATAAGTCTTCAAATTTGATCAGGGCTGTTATAAAGAGGATGGTGATCAATTGTTCTCCTTGTCTAGTGAAGGTAGGACAAGAAGTAATGGGCTTAATCTGTACCAAAGGAGATTTAGGTTAGATATTGGAGAAAACTTTCTAACTCTAAGGGTAGTTAAACTCTGGAACAGGCTTCCAAGAGAAGTTGTGGAGTCCCCGTAATTGGAGGTTTTTAAGAATAGGTTGGACAAACACCTGTCAGGAAGGGTCTAGGTTTACTTGGTTCTGCCGCGGTGCAATGGGCAGGACTTGATGACTTCTTGAGCCCTACATTTCTATGATAATGCTGGATATGGCACATGTACTGCCAGGGAGAGACTTAGAAAGGGACAGATGTGTCGTTACTGATGTTTCACAAAGCCCTTTTATTGGTAACTGTGTGTCAGTAATTCAGAGATTTTTCACTAATATACAGTCCAACTCTGGGCAGATAATCCATGATTCCATCTCGCTGAGAGCTGTTCATCTTCAGAAAGGAAATCATATACACAGAAACCCACACTCTTACCCACAAACACCCTTAGTCCTATATACAGTCTTACACACTAGCACACAAGTACTGCACCCAGTTTTTGTGCTATGCCATCAGCTTGCAGCTACTTTTAATATTTTTGCATATACAGATAAATAGCTTAAAGCTTGACAGAGCTTAAAGAGTAAGACTCAGCCACAGCAGATCTCTGGAGGTTGAACTTATCATGGGCTCAAGATACATTCTCCTGAGTTTTTCTCATTCTCCCCTTGGAAATGACAGCTTCCAGTTTCTTGGCCAAACTATAACACCAGCAATAAAAAAATAGAAGCAAAGCATCTTTAGCTACATTTCTGATTGTTCATAATGTCTAGCAATATATTAAAATATAAAGGTTAACAACATTCCTGAGAAACTAAAACACCAGCATATTAGAGAAGAGATTACACAAACTGAATTCAAAGTGGAATTTCAAGCAGTGCATTCTGTTGATATAAACCTTGAGAGCACTTGGCGAATGTCAGCAGAGCTTTGAAATTAAAATATTTCATTTCATATCATTTATTGTTGCATCTATGACTTGGGTTAGTTGAGGAAGATAGAAGCCACTTGGGGCATGCTATATAATGTTGGCATTTCTAAGAGCTGATGAGGATAGAAGTGTTTTGAATTTAGCTCTGTCTCCCTGAGACTGTTTGAAATGCAAAGACAGAATTTTGTTATAAAGGAAGTGACAAAGAGAGAAGATTCTGTACCTGTGAGCAATGAAAACAAAAGCAGAGTCCTTGTAGATGTGGGCCAAGGGAGCTGTGATCCCACCTTGCCCTTTGTGTAACAGGAAGAATAAGTCTGAAAGCAGAAGCAAATCTTTTACAAAATAACACTGAATGAAAGATGAGGCTTACGTCATTGTCATCAGAAACAGTATCTAGTGATTGACACTGACTTACACATGAATTGTAAATGATTAACTTATGTATTTGTAATTGCTGTGTGGCTGATTGTGTAAACCAACATTTTAAATCTATTTATACAACTATGGAAGTATAATATGTCAATGTTAGTGTGAAAGTTGTGCCACCTTATTTGTTCTATATTTCTGTCAGGTCTCAAAAGCTCAGAAGGATCAAATTGAGTCAGTATTTGGGTGGGAAATCTTGAAAGAGCACTCGCAGTAAGTCCTAAAGGAATTCATTGGATGGCACTTTTCCTTCTGAGTAAGTGCTGAATTAGTGCCCCTTTGCAGGGTTGGTGACATTGTGCTGTGCTGTCTTTTGGAGGCAATGCAAACTGCTGTCATGACAAAAATCAGAGGAAATTTTCAAAAGAGTCAGTTAATCCTAGTGCCTGGTCAAATTCTAGTTTTGGAGATTGCATTCTGCCTCCCTGAATTCCCCTGCAGTTTTGGTGGACAAGAGATTCTTCACTCCCTGCCCTGTATGCTATTACACAGTTGCTGTTTTCATCCCAGAATTAGCTGCATTTCAGTGGTAAATTAATACCAATGTGCAATATAGTTTGTATCAGTTTGTAAATTCTTTGGAAATCTCTTAAGTGAAAAGCACTGTATAAATGTAAGACTTTTTAAAATGGCATGGGAGTTCATCTGGTATTGGTACTAATTTACACTACTTTACTCGCTCAAAAATTAAATGTAAATGTCTGTAAATGATACCAGTATGCTGAACTTGGTATAAGAACTTAGATAGCTAGCTGCACTTTTAAATATTGGCGATGACATATTTACATATTTATGGACAGCATGTATGTTGGAATATCACATCATAGTGCAACTAGCTTACACACACATTTAAACTTAACTTGTTGTGCAGTGCACCAAATAATGAGTCTCACAGAAATCCAAAGAAACCCTTCACAATTCCTCCAGAACTATTATATAAAAAATTCCAAGCATTCTGCAGACTGAATTTTAAAAATTGCATTCAGTCGTTGGATGGTCTCAGAGAGACATTGACACAAGGAGGCGAGAAGGGAAGATGGGGCAGAGGGACTGCAAAGGCAGAGAGAGGTAGAATGTGAATGCTGAAACTGGAAGGACAGGAAAATAAAAATAAAAGAGAAAGAGATTCATTGGGTGACAGCAGTGGGACAAATGAAGCAGACTACGTGAGTGGGAATTATCATAAAATAAGGCTGTTCATGCTAAAGCTGCCTCTGGCAGAAGGTTCCATACCCACAGGTGCCACCTACAATGAAATTTTTCCTAGAAAATGGAGAAGGTTTCACTTTAGAAGACAATGTAAGTCCAGTGACTATTCAGTTTTCCAAATCACACATATATTTGGGGAGAGCGTTTGTTATTTAAAATGGCCAGTTATAGGGATTGCACATGTTCAAGCTTCATCACAGATGTGTTCTCGGGAGCTCAGCATCCTTTCCCATCCATAATTTCTCTGCGTGTCCAGTCAGGGTTTTTTTTGGTGGCTAAATAGATATGTGGAAGTGCTAAGAGGGAAACCTGTCCACTTACAGAGACTCCTTATTTACATCTAATGGTTGGTGTGTCCTCCAGAGATGTGAGTACAGACTCAGGAATTACAAATAGCCTGGAACATTTCCCTGAATAGACGATGCCTGGTAGAGCACTGGCTGGTGGCAGAGAATGTTTGCTGAAAAATACAGGCAGCGGAACTCCACGTAAGAACAGCCATACTGGGTCAGACCAATGATCCATCTAGCCCAGTATCTTGTCTTCCCATAGTGACTGATGCCAGGTGCTTCAGAGGGAATTAACAGAACAGGTAATCATGAAGTGATCCATCCCTTGTTAATATTCCAGGTGTATGTGGCAATAAATTTGATTTCCAGATCAATTGGGTTTACAAACTTGAGAATAAGGTCAGAATTAATATGCTGTGAGTTTTTGATGAACTGTGGAAAAGACAGTTGGGAGCTACAGCAGTGACCCTGGCCTACTAAGACGAACTGCAGCTAGTGACACCACATAAAGTGTCTCGGCTGAGAGGTTACCACTTAAAAGTTTTCAGTTTCTGCCCAGCCAAGAACACTGTTCATTTTCTTTAGATGTTTATTGAAGTTCATCTTGCACACAGTGCAAAGTAAAAGCCATATAGAATGCTTTGATTCAGGCACACCAAGAAACAATGCACAACAAATACCTTATACAGGAGCTGTTGGTTTTTGTGTTATTCACTACGTAAATTCAGTAAAGGGCCCAGAAGAGATTAATACGATAATTTTCAGTTAGTATGGCAAATAAATAAAAATATAAGATTTATAGGCTTCTTTGCTTTGAAATGATGAAAAGCAATATTGTGCTTAAATAGTCTGCATATGAATTTCTTAGACATAGTCAACTAAGATCTACATAGTCTAGAAATAAGATACTGAAGACATCTACAGGTCACTAGAACACCAAGAATTTATCATGCAGTTCTACCATGAACAATGACTCTGTAAAAATTCATTATAGGATCATCCCCCATGTTTATGCCTCAATTATTTCCAGAGCAAATTTGCCCAGTTTACAAGTAAAAGGATGTTTTTTGCAAAATGCCAGCCCCACAAACTCAGCCTGGGATCTGACAGTAAAGCTATGCTCTCTGAGAGATGGGTACATAGGAATTGTCATTCTGGATAAAACTAAAGCTGGTTAGATATTTTCCAACACAATATTTTCTGTTGGAAAATGCTGATGTATCTAAATCTAAACGTTTCACAAGAATGTGTTGATTCCATTGAATCTTCTGTTGGAAACCCAAGGAAATCTTGCACACTGCCACAGAGCCAGGACTCTGGGACCCTTGGCTGGAGGAGGGTCTCCCTGCTCTGAGTGGAAGACAAAATAACAGTGATGGGCTGGGAAGGGTGAGATAAATCGTTCATTTCTGCCACATTCTTTTAGCTTCTCTGACTGGTTCTAAGTTTGGACATTTAAATGTCCATTGAAACGAATGAAATTTTTCTCCTAGAAAAGCCATTTTGAAATCTTTCCCATGCAGAAGTTTAGTAGTGAAGTGTTAGAACATAGTCCAGCCGGAGGAGAAATGTCTTGCCCAGCTTTAACTACACTGGATATTATAAGCTCAGTAAAAGTCTTTTAAATACAGAAGAAGCCTTTCCCATAATTCCCTTCCCCCCCAATTGTAATATTGGATACTATGCTGCTCGTGTTCTCTAGCACTGGCACTAGGCACTAATGTGGTCTTCTCCTTAACAAAGCCTTCTTGATTTCCCCCTACTCTTGGCATCTGCCCAGAGCATTGGCAGCATAATGCTTATATCTCCTTCATTTTAAATGCTTCTGCTGGAAGTTTGGCTCCTTCTGGCTGATTCCAGCAGTTTCCTTTGGTATTTTATAGTGCTTTCCTGATTTACTGCCTTTTTATGATGATAGTAAAAGGCCACACATCAGGGAATGCCGTTGGAGTGGAAAGGAACTTCCTCTCTCCATGTTAGCTCAAGTTGAGCATTGTAATTTACATGAGAACCTTTTGGCTTAGGGTGTTTACCTCCCCTGGAACAAGATTCTACTCCCATTATGAGAATGAGATAATTAAAATACTTCCCTGTTTCTTAAAATATTAAATTACGTTAGACTGTTCTCTCTTGCAAATGCCAGTGTTGAGCCAGCTCCATTATCAGGACTTCAGGTTAAGAGCATCCATTGTTCTTTGAAGGACGTCTATTTTATCTCCACCTTTTTCTTTGTATACATCTGATGGGATGTAGAATGAAATGTATAGCAGAAATGTTCTCCTTTAACAAATCATTTGGAGTTCTATTCATTCAGAGCAATCCTCAGCCTGCCATTCAACAGAGGGTCACTGACCATGGTGCTGACCTTTGCTGAAAAGTTCAGTAAACTTATTTTTGGATTGCCAAAGCTGTTATTGTTTTGCTTCCACAGGGTAAGTCACAGATACTTAAACGGGGTGCAGTCCCCACATAAATGTTGTTGCACGAAAGTAATGCTTTTTGGGTAATGCACAGGTGTCAGAATTGCTCATCACTGGGCAAAATCATCTTTATTCCTGGCACTATGTCCAGGGCTCCCACTGCCCCAATTTTAGCTGTAGCTCCATGGATATTTTTCAAGGCTTGTGCAACTTGATTGCAGAGTGTTAATGTACTTTACCCTAAAAAAGTCCTTCCTCTCTCATTCCTGCCATCCTAGCCCCCTCAGAAAGAGGTGCTCAGCTACATATACATCATGATAAGAGATGGCCGTATCTATAATAGCACTGAGTTCTTTGACATCAGCACCATGGGAACAAATCTTGCTTTACACCCACACCTTACATTGGCTCCAATTCCAATGCCTCAAATGACTACATTCCTTCCAGACCTTCAGACATGATGGAATGGAAAATGTTCTCTCAAGTATTTAGAAGGGACCTATTTCTTTGGTAGTCTACTGGCATTTATCAACAGAAACACATCAAGAGAGGCCTGAAAAGGGATTTTCTCTTCACTCTCTCTTCATATTCTATATATTTCATGAAGACCTTCTGTGATATTGTGAGTTCCTTGTTGCTCCCATTGCCATGGGACTCAGCCTGAATGACAGAATCTGTGGATGTTAAGTCACAGAGCCTCCATGTCAGCAGCACCTGCTGAGCTGGACATGCTAGATGAACAAAGTCCTTAGACTTTTCAGTTCCAAATAATGTGCGAAATGTCACTGTCGGCTGCCTGTGTAAGTAAAAGTTTCCAACTGGGGATAGTGACACAGATGAACAGAAATTTCCATTATCATCACAGATTTATGAAATTGCAGTCTTTGCAAATGCTAGCATGAGGAAAAGGTAGCAGAGAGATGCTGTTGGTTTTGTTCCATCTTGGATTTCTGTTAGTGAAATACTAGGCAGACGCAAAGTAATCTGTCATTTTTGTTAATAGCACAAGAGACTGTTCCTTTAAAGCTAATAAGCAGCTAAAATTAATATCTTTTTAGATTGCTGTACCCAGCAGTGACAGCTCTGCATTTTTCCGTACCTTTCAATGCTTAAAATAAATAAGGGGAAAAAATAACCAGACACCAAAGAGTGTCCAGACGCAATTCTTTGTATGCATGCTGCAAATCAACACTGCTTTCAAAAACATGAATGCGCATTTGATGGTACATGAGGAGAGGAGCTGGTGCTTGTTTTATGCTAGAACTCTACTTTGCTTTCCGAAAGCCTGTTCAACTGCCCTTGCACTGGCTAAATACAGGATCCTAAAGCTGCACAGCACAATGGGGGCCAAGCTGTGGACTCCTTCACTTGCTGTGAAGAAAACATAACAGAAATGCAAGTACTATTGAAAATGGTGTCTCCATCTGAACTCATGACCCACTGCTGTGCAGGTGGCTCTGAGCTGGAGACATGTCACTGCCTCTCGTGTACGTGGACCGCAGAACCAACTTGGCACCTTTACATTTGGGAGCCTGTGATTTACCTCTGCTGGAACTAAGACAGATGAAGGAAAGTAAGTAAGAAAGTAGGTGCCTATAATTCACACCCTTCAGTGTCAGAGTTTGGTCCTTCTTCATTTAAGGGCGTTGCAAGCTCTAGTTCGAAGTTAATTTCTGACCAGCATTTTTAACTAAAGGACTAAATAGAATCCCGTCCCACAATCCACAGCTTGGGAAATAGTTTGTTAGGTGACTATAGCTGGGAGATGTGGCCTCCCTCGGAGAGTGACAACGAGGAAGAGCCAAGCCGCCGCCGCCCCCCCCCCCCCCCCCGGGGGTACAACACCTGACTGGAAGCAGATAGGCGGGGCTAGGACCATAAAAGCCAGGCCTGCCTGCTCAGTCAGAGCCTAGTGTTGAGGGAGAAGGACACCTCTCCCTTGGTGCATGAGCCTACGGCTGCACCCAACCGCTACCTGGAGGAGAGGCTGCTGGAGCTACCCATGGCATGAGGCCATGAGGATCTGGACAATTGCCTGAATCGGGCGAGCTGGAGGAGATCCCTGGATCCTACAACCCTGAGGAGAGGCTGCTGGAGCTGCCTACGGCCTGGGGCCCTGACGAGCTACCTGTGCTGCCAACCCCCGGTGAGCCAGAAGGGACCCACGGACCCTGGGACCTAGAGGAATTCCCCCGAGAGAGGACCCTGAACAGTTCCCAGACCTGCCGTCAAGCAATGAGGAACCAGGGAATGGCAGATGAGACCAGGCACTCTAGGGAGAGGGTGGGAGGAAGAAGCCCAGGGAAGCTGACTACGGTCTGGCTGAGCTTGCGCGTGCTCTGAGTCAGTGTGTTTTGGCTGGAGCCCCACTGATGGGCCACCCCGTCGCTGACAGGGCCCTGGGCTGGGACGCAGTGGAGACGGGTGGGCCTGCGTCCTCCTTCCCGCTTCCTACCCCGACCTAGGAGTGAACGCCCGTTGAGGGCCAGAGCCTGTTCCCTGCTGCCTGCCATGCCCTGCCGAAGGGCTGGGTGTGGACTAGCTATTCGCCCTGCTGAAGGCTAGAAACTGCTTTCCTTCTGCCTGCCCCGCCCTGCCTAAGGGCCAGGGCTTTGGGACCATTTCCTCACCCTCTCGGGCTATAGACTGCTTACTTGCCCTGCCAAGGGCTTGAGACTGAGTTCCCCATTGTCTGCCTGCCCTGCCGGAGGGCTAGGCCTGAGACTGTTTCCTCACCCCTCTGGGGGCTAGAGACTGCTTTTCGCCCTTGCTGGTCTGCCCTGCTAGAGAGCTAGGCCCGAGGCTATTGCCTCGCCCTGCTGAGGGCTGAAGACTGTTTCCTGTTGCCTGCCCATCCCTGACTGAGAGCCGGGCCATAGACTATTTGCTCGCCCGGTGAGGGCTAGAGACTAGTAACCCTAAGGAGTGACCTGAAACCAAGGCTCGCCCTATTGAGGGCTGAAGGTGGCCCCTTTAATTTGGCCTCCCTGAAGGGTGTAGGCGTCGGGAGATGTGGCCTCCCTCAGAGATTGACAACGAGGGAGAGCCACTGGCACCGCCCACTACAGGGGATCCTCTACAGCAGTGTTTCTCAATTAAATTTGGCCATGGAACCCTTTTGAACTCGATAAATAATTGCGGAACCCCGCAAACTCTTAACAGTATTTTTACATATGGGGCCAAAAAAAATGTCGAAATAAGCAAATTATATACAAACGACTAGGTCAGCGTTTCTCCATTAAATTTCCCCGCGGAACCCTTTAGGCTCCGTGGGGAAATTACACTCATACTCGATGCCCTCCGCCGAAAAATCCGGGACATCTTCCCTTTTTCGGTGGCACAGAGAACAGCTGCTCTCGGTGGCGCAATGTCACTTTCTCGCGGACCACTAACAGTGTTCCCGCGGAACCCTGACACCAATTGAGAAACACTGCTCTACAGTAATACATCCATTTCGTAGACAGTGTGTTCAGTAGCTGGAGCTTATGCATGTGCATCGGAGAGAAAACAAACACCATAGACTTTTCAGTAGTGACTGGACAGTACAGACCATTAGAGACGCATATTCTTCAAGTGTCTGAAAATGTACGTGTGTAAGTCACGTGCACGGAGTGGATTCTGACTGTACATCCATGTGTACTGAAAGAAGATTGCAGTGAAAGCAGGACCTATACCATTCAAAAGGTGGGAAAAACTGGTACTTAAAAACCTGCTAAAGAAGATTGTTGTTAGTAATGTTACCACTGTGACCAGAATCACTTCCTATCTCTAGTCTGCATGAAAAATGTTGCTTTCTGTTTCAGAGATTCAGAGACCAAGCAGAAAGTAAAGGATATCAATAGACGTGATAGTTTCAGCCAGTTAGGACAAAATGGCTCTTTTCTAGTCTTTCAGCAAGACAAGTTCCTTAGGAGAATTATTCTTAGCATGCCTGTGTCATGTATATTGATGAAAGGCAATAAATATACCACATCAGTGCTGCCAACCTATCATTCTTACTCAAGAAGAATATGCTTGCTGCCAAGCCAATGATAGAAATGGTCTGTCTGTCTATCAGTACTTATGCGGCCCCGAGCATTGTAATAGCTGAGTCTCTGACCAGCTGACAGTCATGTACTTTCATAGATCTTAAAGCCAGAAGGAACCGTCTGTGTAAAACAGGCCATACAACCCACACAATAACTTTTCAGGGAGACAGATATCACTGTTGTTGTTGTTTGTATTATTTAGTAGTAGTGTATTCCCGTGGAGCCTAGGAGCCCAGTCAAGGACCAGCGCCCTGTTGGGCTGGGCACTGAACAAATGAAACAAAACAGGCCATGCCCCAAAGAGTTTACAATCTAAGGATAAGACCAGAGGCAACAGATGGGTTCAGACAGGCCCACGGGAAGTACAAGGACACAATGAGATAATATTGGTCAGCGAAATAGGTAGTGGTCTCAGTGCACCAGCAGCCTAGCTGATGTGTGTGCTACCATTACCCTCTGCTGGCTGGCTGGATGTCTGGCTTGCGCACAAGGAAAGACTCCCTCACAGCTCTCCTGATTTTTCTCTAGGCAGGTACTACACATTCATTGTAAATGCTGTAGTTGTCTTTGGTCATAGCAGCTCGAATCACTGCTACATTCCAGAGGCCAACTTGGGTCTTCTCCAAGTTTTTTAGGAGAGTCCCTTGGCATTTCCCAATCTGATTAAATGCCAGCCATTCTCATTCTCACCACCTCTCATTTCTCATGAGTAGTTTTAAAATCATGTGTCAGGGTTTTGAATCTTATTTATATTTCCTCCTGGTGTATTTGTACTTAATGAAGTGAAGGTGATTTTGAGGCGAAGACAAAAGCAGTTTTTAATCAGACATAGTCGATATAAAACCCCCTGCAATCTGGGACTGACAGCAATGTCTCCTTCATGATATGATTGCCCTTAGGATCACCTGCTTGTTCTGCAATAGGCCTGAATAAACTGTTCCCATCTAGATCTGTGTCTCCAGTATCTTGACAGAAACAGAAAAGTTTTCAGGGGCATAGAAAGCGTTAAAAACCATTTCCTTATTGCACTCTCCTAAGCTTGTCATGTTTTGAAGCTCTGCCATTAGGTACTGTTTGGGATCTTATCTATAGGAGATGCCTTTATAGTCCTAAAGGACAAGGTATTAGAAATTGGGATTTGATTCATGTTAGTATTCAGAATGTCTTTCCAGGAAGGTTGCAGTGATAACTTGGCATTTCAGGCAAGCGCATTGCTTTGCAGACTTCTTATTTAGGGAGGTGAGAAAGAAAAGCATAAAAAAGCATCTGGAATTTGCCTGTGTCATTAAAGTAACAGGTACGATATAGGCAGAGTTTATGGGAAAGAAGCTTGCAGGTTATCAGCCAACCCCAGGAGCTACTGGAGGACGAAGAAAGATAAAGAGGGATTAAGAAAGAAAATAACAAAAGGAAAAACTGTATTTTTCTAATCCAAACCGTGCCCTGCAGTGTCTCTGTAACCCCTAGTCATTCTTTTGAGACATAAAATGTAGAGCACTACAATTACGTTAGTGATTACACTTTATCTTTTCCTACCAAGGTATTAAAGAGGAACTGGGGAGCACATTAAAAAAGCATACAGCCCTATTTAATCATGATTCCCTCTAAAACAATTGCAGGAAATCTCACTGTTATAATTGCATGATCATAAAAATCAGTTTTAAGCTTTTCAAGCCCTGCACAATTCGTCATTTGCCTGGTTTGCAGTCTGGAGCTTTGTCAGTTGAGTGAGCATTAGGTTGTTTGTGTCTTTAACTGTACTTAATATAACAGCACCCCCTGGCTGCAGTAATACTACAAGGAGTGCAACAGTGGTCCAAAATTTGATGCTCCTCCCAAATTACATTCTCTGATTTAAATGATCCTTTGACATTACAAATCAAGCCACACCCCAAACACCTTTCAGCACCTCCAGTACTAGGGTTGTGCCAATCTCAAAATCCAGCTTCTGGGCCAGACAGCCCACAAACAACTCCACAGCATGCTGGGTTTGCTAGGCTCATGGACAAAGACAAAGACATGGTGAAGTCCCCTGTTCTTTTTGCTGCTTTCTCGGTAGTTCCTGCACTGCAGAGCTGAAACATGCCGACTTCTGCTGCTTGCTTCGCCAACCCAGAGGGACACTTTAGCCAGACCACACATTTTGTCTGATGCATAGAGAGATCCAGGCTTTACTTAGGAGTAATAGGGCAGTCTCCAGAAGCACAGGTGAGCAGATGGGAATGAATGTGTCACAGAAGAAAGCAGTTGCATCATAAAATGTCATCGTTGTTCAGGGCATGTTTCACTTCTGCACATTCATAGAATCATAGAAGATTAGGGCTGGAAGGAATCTCAGGAGGTCATCTAGTCCAACCTCCTGCTCAAAGCAGGACCAAACCCAACTAAATCATCCCAGGCAGGGCTTTGTCAAGCTGCACCTTAAAAATCTCTAAGCATGGAGATTCCACCACCTCCCTAGGTAACCTATTCCAGTGCTTCACCACCCTCCTAGTGAAAAAGTTTTTTCTAATATCCAAACTAAACCTTCCCCACTGCAACTTGAGACCAGTGCTCCTGGGTCTGTCATCTGCCACCAGTGAGAACAGCTTCGTTCAATCTTTCCTGAAACCTCCCTTCAGGTGGTTGACGACTACTATCAAATCCCCCTTCACCCTTCTCTTCTGCAGACTAAACAAGCCCCCAGTTTCCTCAGTCTATCCTTATAAGTCATGTGCTCCAGCCCCCTAATAATTTTTGTTGCCCTCCGCTGGACTTTCTCCAATTTGTCCACATCCTTCCTGTAGTGGGAGGCCCAAAAATGGACACAATACTCACCAGTGCCAAATACAGGGGAATAATCACTTTCCTCGATCTGCAGGCAATGCCCCTCCTAATGCATCCCAATATGCCGTTAGCCTTCTTGGCAACAAGGGCACACTGTTGACTCATATCCAGATTCTTGTCCACTGTAACCCCCATGTCCTTTTCTGCAGAACTGGTGCCTAGCCAGTCGGTCCCCAGCCTGTACTGTGCATGGGATTCTTCCATCCTGAGTGCAGGACCCTGCACTTGTCCTTGTTGAACCTCATCAGATTTCTTTTGGCCCAATCCTCCAATTTGTCTAGGTCGCTCTGTATCCTATCCCTACTCTCCAGTGTATCTACCACTCCCCTCAGCTTAGTGTCATCCATGAACTTGCTGAGGGTGCAATCCACCGCATCCTCCAGATCATTAATGAAGATGTTGAACTGGCCCCAGTTGAACAAAACATTCCCCCCCTTTCCTGTTTTGGTGACCACTGATTTGTGATCTTCCCTCACTAGTTTTATTCTTGGTGTTGCAGTTCTCCTTCCCAACTGGATCCAACCCCTCCCCGCTGCTATCACAGAGCTGAGACACATGCTTTTTAAATTTAATGGCAAGAGGATACTAGTAATGGAGTCAGTTTCTATCTAGGATCCTATATGGCCCTTCTTACTGGCAGTATCTGAACCCCAGTCATTTTCCTCCCTGAATATAGAGCCTGCTATTTCTTCTAATCCTGAGATGCAAAGTCTTGAACTTATCCAGTTTAGGCCTATATCTGAGGCATTGTCTTGCTAATCCTCTTACTCATGTTTAGTATGTAAGCAATTTGTAGTTAGAAGATGACTCCACCCAGTTTGTTTGCTGATCACATACATCACCATACTCCTCAGTAAAACACATAACCTTGAAACAAAGGTTCATTTGCTTTGCGTTTTCCTTTCGTTGTGTCTTTATGCCCTCTTTGTGCAGGGCTAATTCCCATTAGTGTCTAGAGAAGTCTCTCTTTCCCACAACCCCCAGTTATATTTCCTTAATTATTCTGTTTCATATTTAAAATCTGTTTGTACTGCACTCACTGTGTTTTGATAGCAATGCAAGATTCCTCATCCTTGGTCTGAGCTTGGAGCCTCTAGCAGTTTGATCATGAAGGGAACTTTTAGAACTCTGTTTGTGGTATCAAAATCACTTCCATGGCAACAGACTGAGCTGTCACTGTACTGAATGATCCTTCAATAAGAGGAGGGACTTTCTTACCTTTCATTAGCAGCCAAGACCTGGAAAATACCAGCAATTCATGAAAGGGGAACACAGTAAACATACATCAGATATGCTATAAATGTTACTCCACACAGCAAAGAAGCAAAAACAATTAGCTAAGCAGAAGATAAAGTTATAAAGAGAGGCAGCTGGAGTTTCTCATGAGTTTAATCCTCAGGGAGAAAAACCAGAGGCAAATGGCTGTGGAGGCGTTTAGTACTCCTCTCTCATCCCTCCAGCTTTTTCTTCTCTGTTGTGTGGACTAGCATCGTTTTCTGCACACTAATCTCAGCAGTTTTGTAAAGCTGCCGAGATACAAATATGAGATTTTATTTCCCAAATGTTTAATTTGAACATTTTTTATTCCACAAGAATATGAGTCTCAATGACAGCAAAAGAAAGATTAGGCTCCATTAAATGCCCAGTGCTACCTAGCTCCAGCATAGTAATGGCCTTTCCTCCCTGCATAACATGGTGACCTGCCCCTGGGTGGTAGTGACTGAAAGTTCAGTGGCCTTTATTAAATCACCTGGAAATCTCAGTTCCCAGTATTAAAAAAATCCTCAGGGCAACTGGCTGTAATTGGCCCCCATATTGCCCTCGTCTTAGAGGGGCCAAGCATTGAATGGGCTGCTGGCCGTGAACTCCCCTCTTACTCCTAAAGATAGCCTCGCCATATCATAGAACCAGTCCAAAACTTGCATTGTGCGTGTTCTGTACCTTTTCTTGGCTAAATGGAGGACTTCTGTTCAGACTGACACTCACTTAACACAGATGTCACATTCATGGGTGCCCCAGGGTATTCATGTTCTGAGTGGTGCCTCAGTAAATAATCAGGAGTTTTGCTTATCTGAGCTCAATACGAGCCTCTCGCAGATTATAGGGATTTCACATGTGCAGCAGCAGAGTGGTCTAAGCCATCTCACATCCTCAGGGTCCCTGCCAGGTCAGGAAATGAAGCAGCTGGGCTTAGGGCTTCTGAGGAACAACCAGAATGAGCTCCTGAAGCCACATGCCAAGGGTTCTGGATAGAAAGATCAAAATCAGACATTGGAATTCCTATTTTAATAATCTGTAATAATTCTTGTATCTGTTCTGTGGCTTTGCACGATGTAGATTTGGCAACCAAAGATACAGTCAAGGCAATGATGGTGTTAAAACCAGAAGGTTAAGGCTAATACTACCTACAGAAGAGAACCTCCATAGCTTCCTTTCAGCCATTTCTATTTGCCAAACTTGGGAAAGGAAGACAAGGTCTCTGATCAGGATTCCTTGGTTCCGGAGAGCTCACAGCTGATTGAAGCCTCTGTGACACAGAGAGGCGCCCTTAGAAAGGGTCTCTGAAAAGATTGTTTCATGGGCATCAGAATTATTGCAAAAAGCCAACAGAGGTGAATATTTAGGGATTTATTAAAATAGGTTAAAACTACATGTTTAATAAATCTCTTTCTGCTCTGATGACCCCAGTAGTCCTTTGCTCCTGAGAAAATTTTTGATAAGACAATAAGAGTCCACCTTCTCTGTTAATACAATTGAGACACAAAATGGAATTTTAATTCAGAGATCCTTACAACCTAAAGTTAAACCCTTAGTCTGATTTTTATTAAGAAATCTCATGGTGGTGCTGTCTAGAACTTAATGCCAGAGAAGCTATTGGGCTTTAGAGCATCTGGGGTGAATTCACCCTTTGGAAGACAAGGATGAGTGCAGCAATGAGCAGCTGAACATGAATATATTCTCCTCCCAAATCCAATTTACAAACAGCTAATCCGACTCCTTTCCCAGCAGCTCAACATTCCCATAACACCTCACACTCTGCAGCCTGCTCATTCCCAGAACCTCTTTGCAAGCAGAAATTATCCTTCTGTTGTCAGCTATGGAACCCTCCTGCTACCCCAGTTTGACAAACTCCTGGGCTGATCTCTCCCTTCTAGTTAAAATGCTGCCCATAACACACACAGGATCCAGTCCTCCATCCAAGCAATAAAACCAGCGTCTACCTCCCTGACAAGTACCTCCAACTCCGCCCAGCCATGGAAGCCTCCCTTCAAGCACTCAGTTCCCAGTCTTCTGCCCAGCTTCACAATCCACTTCTTTGCATCCCACATAGCAGAGCCTCCCCATCTACCTTTCCTCCTAGGCCTCTGAACGCTCCCACTTTTCTAGGTGCTCAGCTGAGCTCTTTCAGCTACTGGGTGACTGGGATGTGGCTACTCTGAGTTACGGCTACCTTTCTTTTTGTTGTTGCAGCCATCCTAATCAAACATGCTCAGCCCAAGATAATTTCAGGCCCCAGTTTGTGCCTATAAGGTAAACATGAGATTTTTTGGCTTTGATTGTTATTATGAGAGACTAATATATTCCAATTCTGCAGCTGCCAGGTTGGCTTGCAATAGCATGACCTCAATTAGAAATTAGTTCAAGGATAAAGATGATACTGGGATTCAAACCAATCATCTTATCCAAAGCCAGGGCTCAGTTAGCTGAAAGGAGAAATCCCATTACTTCAGTGTGTCTGTGTATTTGTGCACGGTCTGTTCTGTGGCCTAAATTCTACTCAGTTAGACCAGTATAAATCCAGAGTAACTGCTGTGACTTCAGTGGACTTACTCCATATTTACACTAGTAGAAATGATAGCAAAATATGATTCCGTGTCTGTCTATCTCATGTATTGATAGACGATTACATTTTTTTGCCAGGAGGTCTGCATACAGTATCCTACCATCACTTAGGGTATTTGTATCTCCCAAAAGCAGGGAAGTGTACACTGAAACTGCAGGAGGATTTTTAGACTCACCATCTATGAAAACCATAGAAACGTTACTTTTTATGCTGTGTTTCCCAGGTGACATTCTATGAGGTATTAATCCTACCAGCCCCACAGTGGTGTATGTGATATATTTTCAATCTTCCCAGAAACCTGATTGCACATTTCACCCTTTTGAATAATCTGGGGAATATAAAGAAAACCTCATGAATGAATTGTTGCCAAAAGAACCCTCTAGTAACTCAGACCGATAGTAAAAGGAATAGAAAGTTGTACTTCTTGAACACATGAATTCAATTCATGCATACCAAGTGGCAGAAATTATAGAACAATTTCCAGCTCTGAGTAGTTTCTTCTCATTTGATTTATAGGCTGTATTGAAAATAGCAATGAGTGTATTTCCTAATCATCTATTGTGCACAAAGGGAAACCCTAATAGCTCGTTAGCACCACCTTTTTAGTGAGAGAACTGATCCACTGGATGTCCTTCATTACTAAAGAGCTTCCCCTAGCGGGGCATCCCCCATTTGGGGTGATGGGAAGTAAATGGTAGCGTTTGTTTCTTTGACGTGTCCTCACCCTGGGATCTAGTCAGACCTGTTGGCTGCTTTCCAAATGGTGCTTTTAGTTTATATTTGTTACCGCGCACAGAGGCTTTGAGGCATGAGGGTCCCTCAGAGAAAAACTGTTAGTGTTAGTCCACATGGGGCAGCTAAAGATTTGTGTCTACATCCAGGAGATCTGTAAACCTCTTCCCATTCATAGTTAATAAAGTTCAGACCCACTCTAACCTAAGCAGCAGAGCAGAGGGGCCCCACAGATTTGGGCACCTCTCCATAAGCACAGGCACTATCTGGAAATCTAATAACACACAATTTCATTGTTCATGTAGGAGCAAATCCTGCCCTATCCCCCATGGGTATGGAGAGCTCCACACAGCAGAGCCAATGCAATATGTATTATGTGTAAGATAAGTTATAGGGAAGCTGCACAGAGGGTGCTTACTGTCTGCATGGCACAGAGCCAAGCTCCACAGGACCCCTGCATACTCTTGCACAGGAGGGATGGGGAGTCAGGGTAAAGAGGCTGCATTGTCTACTTTGCAGCAGAGGGGCGGATGCAGAAAGTGTAGAAGCTACTTTAGCCTCAGGTTCACACTCATGGGCACAGAGAGGTTGCATTACTGTTCTGTGGCCTAGAAGGGAAGTTGGCCAGCATCCAACCTAGCCATGTGGCTGTGTGCTGATTCACAGAATTGGGCACTTCACGCATAGTGCATTTCCAGAATGAGCTCCTTCTGCTCTCCAGTACTGAACTAACAATCCCAGCATTGCCACAGGATCATCCTTGGATGAGAGACGGGGGCTGATGCTGCAAGGGTGGTCAGGGAGGTGGAGAGGAATGGGTTTAGCAGGTTACCAAAATGACATTTGCATCCTGCACACTCCTGTGCTCTGCACATCAGTGGGGAGCAAACCCCAAACACAACCGTGTAATTAAAGCTGCGTGTTGAAGCTAAGTGGCTTTACAAAATATGACCAAATGCTGATAACACTGAATTTTAAGAGAGAATCAGCGAGGCTGTAAAGGCTCTGGGAAGATCATGCTGGGTTTCAGAAGATCATTAAGTAAAATTAATGACTTAAAATAGAAGAGGTTCAGAGAAGGGCAATGAAAATGGTTAGAGGCATTGGGGGGGTGGGGGTGGGGGGTGGAGGGGACTGTGTCTCTTTGAGCAGAGCTTTAAAAGTCACTGGACTATTTGATTTAGAAAGCAATAGGCCATATGATAGAGCCATAACAATGAAAGGAATAGAGGAGCCAGTCTGGATTGCTACCTCCCCTTTCCCATGATACAGTATCACAGGGCTGATAGGGTAATGAACATACTGTAATTAAAAACAACAGAATTTCTTTATGCAATGTGGAATATCCTGCTGCAAAGTCCCTATTTGCCGCAATAGAAATGAGATTCAGATAAGGCTCAAATGTTTAACAGAACAAAAATAGCATCTTGGTGGTGCTGGTTAAGATAAAACTACAAAGGCTGTAATCCTCACTATGACTGATCCAAGCTGATCACCAGCTCAGGTCTAGAAGAAATACCCCCTGCCTATAGTACAGTGCTGGCCAATGAGGTGTACTGTGTTGGGATAGTGCCATCCTCTGCAGCACATGGGGTGGGACTTGGTCAGAGTTGTGATACTGTACTGCTGTAGGCAGAGCATTGCTCTGTCTGCCATGGCAATTCCTGTGTTACAGAGAACCTAGGAATGTTCCCTTGGATATCAGTGGGAGCAGTAATACACCCAGAAGGAGGCTGGAGTGAAACCAGCTGGAGAACAGTTGCATGAATTAAATCAATATAAACAGTGACTTGATGGCCCAGCATAGCTCTGCCAGTCCTTGCTTAGCCAATCTTATCTTTCAATCCTCTTCACTGCTAGCAATGCTAGTCTTAGCGCACCGTGTATTCATTCCTCCCGCACTGCTTTTTACAACTTTTTACAGAGCTAGTCCACTGAGCTGACTACCCTCCTCAGAGTAAAGTGCTTCCTGGAGACCCCTTCTTGTGTAATACCTGTCAGGAATGCGCTTGCTAAGAATGGCCAGGTAAAGGAGTGATATCATGATGGGATATCGTAGCGTAGGAAACTGCTGTAGCAGGGTGTAGCCTCATTGCCTAACTGCTCCTTCCAGCTGCCTTTGTCTGTCTGTCTGTTTTACGCTGTAAGTCCTTGTGGTAAGGGCTATTCTGTACCACTTCCTGTGTTTTTACAGGGCCTCTGAGCACTATTGGAAACAAATAATTATTATTAAATTATATTATTATTTGTGATAGAGACTAAAATGACAGGAATGTCAGGCTCTTATATTGAGGAGGAGGGTTTCTGTAGGCTGATGGTATCTTTTGATTAGGTTTTTTTTTTTGCAGCTGGCTGGAGTGAAATCTGCTGTTGTTCATCCTCTTAGAAGGTAGCATTTATTTCCCTTTCTAATTCCAGTGGCGGTATAAACTCCAGACCTTTCTCTTACTCAGAGGTATATTTCCCCTGAAACTATCTCCAGCCCTGTTTGTCTGTGATGCAGAAGCCAGCTGCTGGTGTGGCTCCAAGCCTTGACCTGATCGTCATTGCTGGGGAGTTCTGCACAGCCTCTCAGTGTCTGCGATTCCCACTAGCTGCAAATATTGCAAACGAGAGCTGCCCAGAGATGAGCTTTGATTTTTCCTTTTCTCTTTTTAAAAAAAATTGCTGGGGGGGGGTGGGGGGGAGGTTTGGTGATGGTTTTTTGGGTGGTCATTGCTTTTTCTGTTTGGCTACTGGAGACCTCTCTTCACACAGGGCTTCCCAAACATAAGTCTGTCTGGTGGGAAGCAAACATAGGGCTATTGTTGCAGGTGGAAAAAAAATTTCCCTCCTCTCTCTGCCATGCTTCTGACACATAAGCTATGAAGTGCTGTTGTACCCATTGTTTCTTCATTCCATAATATATCATCCCCTTTTTGCGGCTTTGTGGCTCTATTATAAGTGCCTTTGCCACTTCACTGTTTATTAAAATCTGGGTGCAGGAAAAGCTTTGCAGTTGTGCATAAACAGTACTAATATGAAAGATATAATCATAAAATGGATTGGTGGAACAAACAATTGCTGATTTACTCTGCTCATTTAAATTATATGTAAGGGGTAGCATTGGGAGGCTGTGCCTCTCCTCCAGCAATCATGCTGGGAGGTCTGCAGCACCATTACACACTATTATTAGTTTCTGTATAACGTATACATTTTCACTATCACACAGCCTTTCTCCTTCATTTTTCATGAGAACTGACATGAGATTAATGACTAAGCCACAGAAGAAACGTAACGCCATGCCAGTCTGATTTATTGACCACTTAGCGTTGATGAAGCTGCAAACAAGAGTCAAACAGATGTTGCAGCTGCATTTTTCTTTATCAAAACTAACAGCTTTTTGCATTTTTAACCGCTTCTTGTAATGTGCTCCTGCTTACACCACTATACCAGGGACATTGCAACAAATTACCCTCCTCTTCCCCAGAGGGCCCCTGTCTGGATCTGCAGAGATGGTGGCAGCATGTGCATAGGCTCCACGTTGCCAGGCAGACTTACTGTTCTCGCAAGGCGAGTGGCAGAGACTTTGCGACTCCAATGAGTAGAAAGCTAGGTGGAGTTGCTGACGTAGATAGCATTAAGATCAGCGAATACACTGTGCTATGTATCTATTTCTAGAGCCTTCTAAATTCCATATTGATGGCTGGCCACAGGTTTTATATAAGGTTTCCCAGTACACTAGATGTAAGGCTTCTGAGATGTGCATAATTGAACCCTGGTGTGTTTCCTGCAGATGAGTTGTGACTGCAGGTGGAAAACAGTTTTCCTGAAGTTTTTTAAGTAGTGAAATGGTCAGAAATCAAACCCTTGGTCCTGGAAGGAAGAGGAGCTTGGGATTTCCTCATCCTTATAAACAGTCAGTCTTTCACCTGACTATGAGAGAGATCCTGAACAGCTTCCAAACCACCCTGTGCCCATCCACTGCCATTGTCTCATGGGTGCTAGCGGTAATTTTGGACTTTGTCACATTCCTTCTCACCACTGAAGAGAGCAGGGCTATGATAGTTAGCACATTACAATATAAACCACAGAAAAACAGAAGAGGAGAAAATACTTCCTTGGCTGGATATCAACAACTTGAGAACTGATAGGGTTTAATTGGCAGTATATGTGGGGGAAGTATAAGAAGGGAGGGGGCTGTTCCGGAAAGGACAAGGAAGTCATGAGTGTACTGTGGGTGACTCTGTTTTCAAAGCTTCTTATTACTCAACACAAGATTCTGAAGAGCTTCTCTGGGAAAAAGAAACATGCCACATCTTGAAGGCTAAACTCTGCTAATGACTGTAACTTGACATTTAGTTTCTGATGGTAGCAATAAAGTAGTTCCAGCTCCAGGCATAATACAGATTAAATTATTAGGGATAAATGCACTATTGTACTGCACATCAATCACGTATAGCAGTTAGTGCACCTTTCGATCCCCTACTGGTGCAGTTGCCTTTTCATCCTCAGACTAATGGCTTCTTGTTTTCGACTTGTTGACAAAAGTTATTTCTAAATCAAGTTGCATTTGCTTCATCAGAATCTGACAGAGTCTCTCCTCCTCTCTCATTGCTGTTAATGGGAAATTACCATGCAATGTTCAACATTACAAATTCTTCCCCTTCATCTCGGTTCATTGATTCCTACGCCAGAAAGGACATTGTGATCATCTAGTCTGACCTCCTATATAGCACAGGCCATAGAACTTCCCCCAAACAATTTCCAGAGTATATCTTTAAGAAAAACATCCATACTTGGTTTTAAAATTGTTAGAGATGGAAAATCCACCACGGCCCTTGGTAATTTTTACAGATGGTTGATACTCTCACTGTTAAAAATGTATACCTTATTTTCCAGACTGAATTTGTCTAGCTTCAACTTCAAGTCATTGGATGTGTTATACTTTTCTCTGCCAGATTGAAAAGCTCATTATCAAATATTTTCCCCCTATATAGATACTTATAGGGTATCTCCACACAGCAATTAAACACCCTCAGCTGGCCTGTGTCAGCTGACTCAGGCTAACGGGCTTGGGCTTAGGGGCTATTTAGTTGCAATATAGATGTTCGGGCTCAGGCTGAAATTTGAGCTCTAGAACCCTATGGGGGGGAGTTATCATAGGATATGATTACATCAGCTCAGTTTTCCCATATACAGGACAGAAATATTTATTGAACACTTCTGCTTTTTCTGCATAATAATTGATAATTTCTACCATATCCATTTAGTAATGGACCAGTGCCATTGTCAGGATTCTTTTTGTTAGTATACTTAAAAACCTCTTCCTTATTGTTCTTAACTTTGCTGGCCAGAGATTTCGTCTCCCGTTTCTTGGCTTCCCTTTTCAATTTTCTACAATTCTGAACTTCTGGCTTACAGTCATTACTATAAACTTCCCCTTTTTCCAGTTTTTTATATTTTATTTTTTTTATAGCTACCTTCACTTCTCCTCTAAACCAGGTCAGGTTTTTTAACCAATATGGCCTTCTTCCTTGATTGTGGCTTTTTGAGCTTCTAGTAAAGTGTTCCTAAACAATTCCCAATTATCGTTTATATGTTTCTGATTACATTTTTCCTTCTAGCTGATTTGACTCATAATTGTTTTCAGCTTTATGAAACTCGCCGTTTTAAAGCACCAGGTGTGTGTGTGTAGTGGTTTGGACTTTATTCTGTTTTCACATTATAAATGTGATCAAGTCATGATCACTTGTATCTAAGCTACTGCTAATTTTTAGGTCTGTGGTCAATTCCTCTTTATCTGTCAATATAGAATCCTCCCTTGTTAGTTACAACATTTTTGAGTTAGGAAATTGTCATTTATAATCTTTAAGAATTCTAAGGATGTGTTAATATTGGCAGCTTGAAACCTCCAGCATATGTCACTCAAACTGAAATCCCCCATGATCACATGCATTTTTCCTACACAGGCTCCATCTTGTGCTTTATCTGTTACGACATAGATCCATAAGCATTCAAATTCATTTTCTTCTGAGTTATCAGTGACTCACAAACAGGTCATGCCACTTTTGACATTGAGGGCCACTCCTCTTCCCCTTTTACCCTCTCAGTCCTTCCTAAATAGGTTATAACCATTGATGTGAACATTTCAGTCATGTGAATCAACCCACCAGGTTTCAGTAATACCAACTAGATCGAATTTATACTCGTAAATGAGCAATTCCAATTCCTCTTGTTCGTTACCCAGGCTCCTAACACTGGTGTATAGGCAATTCAATAAATCCTTCTCTTCATATCTTCTGATTTCTTGATTTTTATCCTCAACATCTTGATCCTGTGCTAAATGAGCGTTTCTATTGTTCCCTCTTTTTATCCTCCCGTTTTTTTATTAGTTTAATGTCCTCCTAACTTCTTTAGCAGCTTCTTCCCAAGGAGATTGGTTCCCTTTCTACTGAGGTGGAGGCCATCCAGACTATACCGCTGCATTTCACCACAGAAGTTGGACCACTGACCAACAAAACTGAAACCCTCCACAATATACCACTTATTGCTGGCCACTATTTCATTTCCAGAGTCTTCTGCCTTCTGTCTTCCTTCACTCAGGGGACAGGAAGGATCTCTTAGAAGATCGCTTGGACATTCTTTTTCTTCAGCACACTTCCAATTTCCTTGAAGTTTATTTTATCTGTGAGATACCCCACCATACAGTATCGTTAGTGCCAATATGAACCATTTCCAATAGATCCTTGTGGTTTAACAGTCAGTCTGCCACTTGGCTTTTGGGGGTGTTTGTTCCTTGCAGTTTAAGAGGCTTTGGGTGAGCATTTGATTAGCTGCTGAGATTAAATTTTTGTAATTCCCTTTTGTTTGTTGTTGTTGTTGTTGTTTTTCCCCTCAAAAATCAGTGTCTTTAAAGGGTCATTTCTAACGTAGCTAAATTTTTGGCCAGTAGAATTCTCCCTGCTTGGATGCAAGCAGCATGCTTTGCTCGTCAGAGGAGTTCTCTCCAGCACCACCATGGCATTCATTTTAGAAGAGGGGTAAATTAGCCACAGGTATGAAATAAATATGGTACTTTATGTTCATCTGAAGTTGCTCTATGGTAAGTAGATTATAGGTGGTCATGTTAGCTGCCATTGGCCCATGCCTTTCTCTCCACCTCCAGCTGTCTAAGATCTGAAAACATAGAAACACTCTCTGAGGTTGCTATGCTTTGTTGTTCAAAGGGATTTTATTTTCTCAAATCCCAAGTCTCTTGTAATTATGAAAATTAAATCATGCTAAACCAATACATTCTCCAGCATTTTCTGCTAACATCACTCAGACGTGCTGTTTCCCTGGCAAGTCAGCTAACCATACACACACAATCAGGATCCAAAGTGGAAACAAGTTCAAGCATCCCAGAGGTACTAACACATGGCTCTCCTATGTGTCTGGTAAGGATGCTGCTGCTAGCAATGAACTGAGGAATTAGAACAAATTCTTGTCCGTATTGCAGACAATAAAAATACCATTGCACCTTTCAGAAGGAATGCTGGAAGTTTAGTTTGGATGGTAGATAATGCTGTCTTATCTCTGCCTTGCAGAATCCAAATATTCAAAAGAAGTGGGAATATGAATTTAAAGATGGGAAAAATGTGGTCGTACTCATTCATTCCTTTCCAAGACTTGACATCTAGTAAGGGGTAGACCAGAACTATTTGGTTTGGTAGGTGTAATTGATATAACAATATGTTTTTAATCCATGACTAAGAGGGTTAGTGAGGGAACATGGGCAGGGACATCTTCAGTATAGTGTTGATGCCCAGTTTCATACCTCCATCTTATCCAACTTGGTTGGGATAGCTGAATGAATCACTCAGTGCATAAAAGGAAATGGGGCTTATCTGGCCAAGACTCAGACAAGTCTGATAAAGCTTGTAGGTTGTGGAAGCAACTGGAGGAAATAGCACAGACTTGATGGGGGGTTGTTCCATGGCAAGTGTTCACAAACGGAAGCTCTCATTGGCTCTCCAGGTCTTTCTGGATATCCAGGTAGCAGCCGTGTCTGAAAGCTGTCTTCCTCCATCTGTGCTTGGCAGGAAGGATGAGTCCTTCACTTAAGAAGCACATTACACCTGAAGTCTACCCTGGCTGCCAGTTCCTTTCCAGGTGTGTGTTTGTCTGTAAAACCCCTAATGGTTTGGTCCCTGGCTGTCTGAAAGATGCCCCCTGCTTGTGAGGTGCTGTAGCAGTTAAGATTAGCTGGGAGTACTTGAGCTGACACTTCCTTGGTTTAGCCATGAAAGGAGCAGGAGAGAGGGCGTGCTCCATGAAGGATGCATGACTCACTCCTCCCGCACTTTGGTCTGTCTGACCCCCAAGCCTGCCAACATTCCAGGCATGCTGCAAAGCACATCTGTTTTCTGGGCCTTTTGAGAGGATTTGGTTTAGGAGGGCAGTGTGGTTATTGGGGTGGTTATTGGTTACTGTTTATGGAAAGATCAGATGGGTTACATGGTTAAAGAAGAGTTTGTCATTTCTTATCAATTTATTTTGTAAGGTTTAGTTTTGTACATGAGCCAGGGGCATTTAAAACAATAAATAGTAACTTTGAATTTTAATTATGTCTTTGGCCTTTCTTTAGCACTTAGCTTTCCTTAAGCTGTATTTCAGTGATGCCTAGCCTGTGGCTTTAGACCCATGTGTGGCTCACCCAGGCTCCCACGTACAACTCCCATGGAGTCCTTTGGTTTACTGGAAACTCCTCTCACTCTGCTGGTGACACTGTGGTAGAGCAGTGATCACAGGACCACATCTTACAATGCCCTGCACTCAGTGACCACACTTAGCCAATGGGCCAAGGCTGCCAGTGGGGAGCAGTGTCAATGCACAGTGAGGCTGTGTGAGGATGCCACTCCACTATGACTTAGTGGATCTCAGCAGTTTCCATACAGTGACAGAGTGATTCTCCATCTCTTCAAGGCTGAGAGTCGCAGAGAGAGCTGCCTCTGTAAGCATCCCATCTCTGTATTTTTCCTAACATCTATGGTGTCCTGAGAGTTCCCTGTCTGTAGTTTGATTTTTGATAGATGGCTGGCAACAGACTGAGACTCTCCTTCAGGAAAGTCCACACCCTATGGCCTGATTCTGATATCACTCTCTGGAGGGAAGACAGCAGAGTTACAGTGGTGGAGAACCAGGTCCATAGGTGCATAATGGTGCTTAATCTTTTGAGGCAGGTTAATTTCCATCAAGAGCTGGCAGCACAGATTGAGACTCCTCTGCTCATTTGAAAGAAGATCCCACAAACAGAATGCAGTTAGTTTTATTTGCATCCCTTTCAGTGGCATTAACCTCCCAGTCCCAGTCCATTTGTCACTGGTTCTAAATGACAGGTTAGTCTGGTTAGTTGTAGGACCATCACAGCAGTATATCTGAGGATCATTGACACTATTATAACTATCACATATAGCTATCAGAGGAGATCTCAATAGCTACTAAATGACTAGGGAAAAGCAGTAAAACTTTCCACTGATAAGTAAATATATAAAATTGCCATCAAGTGGTTTATGATAAAAATCACCCCAAATGTGCAAAAGAACTGTAAATCCTGAAATCGGCAACTGGTTGGGCAGCAGGTCATTAATGTACTACCCGGCTTTGTAGGCTGAGGTGCCTGAATTTAGCAGTTATTAGAATCAGTTGCTGTTTTTCTATCTAAAAAAGGCCGTTCTGCTCTTGTTCTGTAGGGCAGAGCTGCTAGAACCTTCACTGAATTATGTGCATTTAGCTTGGATCCAAAACACTGGTGTGTGTTTGTAGCTTATCATCTAAATTTCATCAGCTGTCCTAGTGCAGGTGTTCCCAACCCTTTCGAGTGAGCGGACCCTTTTTCAACCTCCAAATATTTCGCAGACCACCACATGATACTAGTTGTTTTTTACACTCCGTTTTTATTTGAAATTGTACATTTCCTTGGTGAGGATGTTATTGTTTTTATTTTCCATGGACCCCCTGTAGTAGTCCGCGGACCATAGGTTGGGAACCGCTGTCCTAGTGCTTACCTGACTGTCCTCCAGTCTTCAGGTGATGTCATTATTTTAAAAACAAGCCATTCCATTCCATTAAACACATTCCAGCTTCCCAGAGTTCTCAGCCTCGGCATGCTCCTGATCATCTCTGAAGCTGGAATTTTGTGAGTTGTGGTGATAGCTTATGTGGCTGTTCTCACCATAGCAACATTGCACCCTGCTGGATCCCTCCCATCTTGTGATGTATCTGATTTCACTGGTACTTGATGCTTTAGTTGTGATGCTACATGGGGTGAATATCATAGAGAAACAACATCTGCGTGCTCTGCAAAAAAGATCACATATGACCCTTTCCTGACAGTATGGCTTGATACATGTGAATCTTAAATCTAACAGCTGTGCCAATATATTCATGTCACCTAACAAAATTACACACACAGAAACATGTACAGTAATCTGGAATATGGCTTATCATACACCAACCAATAACTTGATAGAAATGCAGCCTATCAGCACACAACTAGTGACTGAGGGTGAGATTTTCAAAAGTGCTCAGCATTGGCCTGCATCTGCTCCTATTGAAGTCAATGGAAGTTTGACGCTATTATAATATATAACACATTTTAAAATGTTTAAAAATTAATCTTTCCAAAACAAAACATTGAAAATTTCATTAAAAAATGTTGAAATATCCCAATTTTTTCCTGTTTTACTTCCAAAATGAAATTTTGCCGGAATTAGCCCAATTTGGTTGTCAAAATTTGTCCAATCATCTCTAAGCCTGGGTAGTGCAAGAGATAGATAGTAAACTAGAGACTTTCACTGCTATGTCACTGGCACATATCTGACACAGATCATTGGTAACTGAAAGTCATCTTTTAACGAGGCTGTTCTCAGTAGCTGCATGAATTGCAGTGGTGGCCTTAGTCCCAACTCTGGCATCCTTTTTTTCTGTCTAAGCAAAATGGCAGGAAATCAAGAGTGGGATATCTTGAGCATCTTCATGATATCACAAGCCTGCAAGATTCTTCCCTATCAGAAAGATGAGCGCTTATTTACATCATGGTCTATTTTCAAGGGAGGTTCATTAGTAAATTGTCTTCTTGATGCTGAAGTCTATTTGTTGCCTTCATTCTTTCTTCTTTGTTCAGTAGGAAATTGACTCCCGTTAGCACAACCTTTGCAGACATGTGGCAGTTTGTGTTCCTGCTCCCCTTTGGAGCATTAATGAAACATTAGAGTTTTAATTACACCATTATCCTATTTATTTTTATAAATAATTCCAAAGTAGTCATTAAAGTTTGTGAACGTAGGAGTAAATGACTTTAGGGAAAGAAATCAAGTATTCAATCTTGTTATTATCTATTGTACAATCTCCCTGGGACATTGTGGGGAAACTACAACCGTTGTTTGTGTTGTTGTTAAGATGATTCATTTACCCACACTGTAATAAACATTCTGTTAAGTTTCCTAGTTGGAAAGTCGGTGTCACTGCGGCAGAACTGCAGTACATCAAAAGAGGAGTTGCATTTCCTTTCTTTCTCTCAATTCCTATGGGAAGAATGTGAGCTTGGAAAATGGATGGGGCATTAAACAAACCTGTAGGTATATGTATCCTGTAGTTGTTCAAAAACCTCTTAAACAGAAGCTCTGCAGAGTTGTTCTCTATTCCAATTCCAAATTTCTTCAGCTTGATCTTTCCATCACAGGCCTCTATAAGATTATTCAAAAGGCAAGAAATTATAGGCCTGACTGAAAAGAAGCTATGCTCAGGGGCACTGTGTAATATTGTCAGTTTCCTTGACTTTTTCCCTCCATTTTCCTGCAAATTGACTGAAATTGTGGCTCTTATTGATGTTCTCATGTATACTTCCATATATTTCAAAATACTCCAATGTGAACCAAAATTGATCAAAGCTTTTGATCAAGCAAATGATTCATGTACCTCTTAAACCAAAGCAAATTCTGTGGCAGTTGTGACTGTTGTTTGGAGGAGTCTTAGCAGTTGTTGATGCTGTAGTGGGTTGAAATGGGTTTGTACTAAGCAAACAAAGAACAGTGAAGACTGTAAGCAAAGGGACTCAGAAGGGAGGCTGCTGTGTGTAAAGAACTCTATCTCATGTGTTGTCTTTTGCAAATGGCTGTGGTGTCAGGAAATTGATGTACAAAATGGGAATGAATTCTGGCTTTTTTCTGAGTTTGAATTTTGAATAAATACAAGACAACAGAGTGAAGATAAAGCTACCTACTCACAAAGAGGGAGAGAAGGCAGAAGTGTTTATAATTTTTGTTCTCCTGTTCTCCCTATAGAACCCTGACATCGTACTGGTGCACTACCTGAATGTACCTGCCATAGAGGATTGTGGAAAACCATGTGGTCCCATCCTGTGTTCAATAAACACAGACAAAAAGGAGTGGGCAAAATGGACGAAAGAGGAACTCATTGGACAGCTCAAACCGATGTGTGAGTACTTGATGATGGGCAGAGGGGAGCTTGTTTTCTGTATGTTCCTGCAGAAACACCAAGTGGGGAGCTGTTGCAGACAGTGATCAGGCTGGGCCCATGTAAGTATCGAACATACTGTACACATTTCAGGACGAAGGACAATCTGGAGATTATTTCCCCATGTCTCGATGTTTTATATCCAGCTATTCTGAGGCCTGGGCTGGCCTCCCTCTTTGCAGGTGCAGCTTGCATCTACTAATCTTGTGTCTGCAAAATGAATTGCAGGCACTATCTAAGCACTCACTCCTTGAACTGCATGATCTGCACCCAGGTGAGATTTGGCCTGCAGTTCAATTATACAAGCAGTGCCCACCTAAGGGAATGGCATCCTTTTTATAACTTTCCCTGAGATCTCTTTCATAAGAAGGCTGTTTCAGTCCAAACTACCTGGTCTGGGCGGAGTGCCTTCTGACAATTCACAAAATAAGCTTGGACACAAATAAAAAAAATTTGAGAGAAATCAAGTCCCAGGTCCCAGAAACCTCAGAGTCTTTCCCATTTTGTGCTCCCCCAGAGAACTACACTTTTGAAAGCCTGCTCCCTGGGCAGGCATATTTTGGGATGCTTGTTGGAGGTATTTTGGGGAATGCATTTAGGGACTAATAACAAAAAATTTTGCTATAAACTGAAGACGCATCAGTTGGAAGTGACAAAGGAGGAGAAGGACCTGGGCGTACTGATTGATCACAGGATGACTATGAGCCGCCAATATGATGTGGCTGTGAAAAAAGCTAATGCGGTCCTAAGATGCATCAGGCGAGATATTTCCAGTAGAGATAGGGAGGTGTTAGTACCATTATACAAGGCACTGGTGAGACCTCAATTGGAATACTGTGTGCAGTTCCCCATGTTTAAGAAAGATGAATTCAGACTGGAACAGGTGCAGAGAAGGGCTTCTAGGGTGATCCAAGAAATGGAAAACCTGTCTTATGAGAGGAGACTCAAAGACCTTGGCTTGTTTAGCCTAACCAAAAGAAGGCTGAGAGGAGATATGATTGCTCTCTATAAATACATCAGAGGGAGGCAAGGAAGGGAGCAGAATTATTTAAGTTCAGCACCAATGTGGTCACAAGAACTAATGGATATAAACTGGCCATCAGAAAGGTCAGACTTGAAATTAGATGAAGATTTCTGACCATCAGAGGAGTGAAGTTCTGGAATAGCCGTCCAAGGGGAGCAGTGGGGGCAAAAAAACTTAGCTGGCATCAAGACTGACATACACAGACCCTGCCCTGAAAAGCCTAAACACCAATGGTTTAAAGACAATGTACATTGTCTTTAAACCATTATTTGAGAACTTCAGTAACTCAGTCATAGGCCAGGGGTCTATTACAGGAGTGGGTGGGTGAGTTTTAGTGTCCTGCATTGTGCAGGATGTCAGACTAGGTTATCATAATGGACCCTTCTGACCTTAGAGTCTATGTGTCTATGAGAACAGGCTCAGGATGTTTCAAAGTGTAGTGTCTGTGCAGACCATTGGTTTTTAGGCTCTTCAGGGCAGGGTCTGTGTATGTCACAGGGATTAACCAAGAGTCTGGTGACCTTTCCATAACACATCCTCTGTTCAAAGCACTCAGTCCCAGCCCTTCTTGCCATCTAACCCCACTTGCGCCTAGGGTTTGATTTCCCTCTTCCCCTTCTGCTGAACCCTTCAGAAAGGCATCCCAAGTATCTATTGTGACACTTTCTCTGTGCATCCAGGATTGTGGGTCTCCTTGTTTCCCCCTTCTTCCAATAGGAGGGAGGGAATCAATCTTGTAGTAGTGGGGTGTCAGGTATTCTGCAGCTCCAGCCTTTTCTACCCTCAAGGCCTCTCCTCTGGAGTCTGCCAGTCCTGTTTGGCTTTGCAGGCTAACATTAGTTGTACCGCAATCACTGAAACCCCTTTGGAAAGCATCCCTCTGTAGTTTCCAGCCCCTGTCCCTGGACACTCACAGTAGTTACCATGTAGGTTGTCCCCAAAGGGACAGTGTGTACACACTGGATGGTTGCAATTCAGGATCAGCTGCTCTAGAACCACACAGCAAAGTTATCTATTTATGGTGAAAACCAATATAAGTTTATTAACAAAGAACAAAGATTCACAGATCCAGGTGAGTATTGAGCAAGAATAAATGGCAACAGAAATAATGACAAATAAAACAGAAGTATTGTACATTTCTAGAGACAAACTCAGCAGGCTGTAGTCTTTGTCTAAAGAAGTTTCTCGTCCTCAAATACTTTCTTCAGAGTTTGCTGGTTTTCAGTCAATCCAGGAGTCATCCCTTCACTAGCCAGCTCCCTCTGCAAAGGGTGTTCCTCTGTGGAATGGATCCCGGGTTATTGTCCTTGAACCCCCTGTTATAATTCAGTATACCTTTCAGTAGCATTCCTGCTGTTCGTTCTTTGCCATGCTGGTGCCATATTGCCTTCTCATCCCCATGTTAACTTGTTTTTCTGTTTACTTCACTTGCAAATGGAGCTCCCATTGTTTTTGGCTCACAATGTTTAATTTACATATCACCAAGAAATAACTACCTTCCCTCCGGTCTGGAAGAAACCTGTGTCTCCCCTTGTTTTGTTACAGACGTCAAAACATAATATCAGTAGTTCTGCATAATTCCTCATGTAGTGTTAACACACACCCTTAACAATGATGTTAATGACAAGTGTGTCACTGGCTTTCCTCTGATAACCTTCGTGGTTAAATATTATGAAAACAGTGTGTTAGGTGTAATGAATTTGTCAAGTTCTTCTGGAGTTGCTGTTACAGAATTGTGAACCCTTTGCCAGCTGGCATTTAGGAGTTCTTAGGGTCACACGTGTCCATCCCTCCTTCCATCCAGGTTTTTACAGAGGACCTATCGTTGTGGCATGTGAGTGATACCCAGATCTTCCCAAAAGTATCTGGTCCTGTTCCTCTTTCCAAACACTTTATCCTAGATACAAAATTCACCTGTTACCTTGCCCCCTTGACCCTACCAACAAGGATCCAGTCACTACTTCTGAACCCTTATAGTGCCCCTAGTTTACAAGGTGTCTTTCCCCAAGAGCTGCTCAGCATTTCAAGTGTTTTATATATAAGACTGAAGTGGATGCTATTGCATATAGATGACTTTTATTAAACTGACTTTAATTTTATCAGCAAGGAGCCACACAAGGAACCATCTTTCAGGTGCAAGTTGACAGATGTAAATGGCTATTAAAATAAGAGATATTGTCATGCCCGAGGTTATCTCCACTGAAAAATATCTGAGTCAAATTCCTCAGTGATTTAACGCTATTGATTTCAGCCCTGTGACACCAGGGATAAACTTGTCCCATAATCTATTGCTCATCTCAGTTGGAGAGTTTGGTTTGAAACTAGTTTTGACCTTGCAAGCTCCATTCTAGAATTCTGACATCTCTCCCTCATGCCAGCTGAACAATAACTAGAAATGATTGTTTTGGGATGAGTGTCAGTAACTATTTTTCAGACTTCTGCAAGCTAAAGAAAGAGCTGTTTAGGAGGCTTGCCATGGTACAGGGATGTGTCCCCTGCACACAGGCAACCCCATGGAACCCTCTGCAGCCCTGGAATTGCCCTGAAGTACAATCTTCTTCAATTGCTACAATTGAAAGGAAGGTGCCATCAGGTAGAACCTGCCATGTTTTAACAAGTGCTCTTGCAGTTTGCTGGTATCATAGAATCATAGAGTTGGAAGAGACCTCAGGAAGTCATCTAGTCCAACCCCCTGCTCAAAGCAGGATTAACCTCAGCCAAATAATCCCAGCGAGGATTTTGTCAAGCTGCAACTTAAAAATCTCTAAAGATGGAGATTCAACCACCTCTCTAGGTAACCCATTCCAGTGCTTCACCACCCTCCTAGTGAAAAACTTTTTCTTAATGTCCAACCTAGATCCCCCCACTGCAATTTGAGACCGTTGCTCCTTGTTCAGTCCTCTGCCACCACTGAGAACAGCCTAGCTCCATCCTCCCTGGAACCCCCTTTCAGGTAGTTAAAGGCTGCTATCAAATCTTCCCTCATTCTTCTCTTCTGCAGACTAAACAAGCCTAGTTCCCTCAGTGTCTCCTCATAAGCCTTGTGCTCCAGCCCCCTAATCATTTTTGTTGCCCTCTGCTGGACTCTCTCCAGCTTGTTCACATCCTTTTTGTAGTGGGGGGCCCAAAACTGGACATAGTACTCCAAATGCGGCCTCACCAATGCCGAATAGAGGGGAATAATCACTTCCCATGATCTGCTGGCAATGCTCCTATTAATGCAGCCCAATATGCTATTAGCCTTCTTGGCAACCAGGGCACACTGCTGACTCATATCCAGCTCCTCATCCACTGTAACCCCCAGGTCCTTTTCTGCAGAACTGCTGCCTAACTCATCGCTCCCCGGTCTGTAGCTGTGCATGGCATTCTTCCTTCCAAAGTGCAGGACTCTGCACTTGTCCTTGTTGAACCCTCATCAGATTTCTTTTGGCCCACACCTCCAGTTTGTTTAGGTCCTTCTGTATCCTATCCCTACCTTCCAGGGTATCTACCACTCCCCCTAGCTTAGTGTCATCTGCAAACTTGCTGAGGGTGCAATCTACCCCATCCTCTAGATCATTAATGAAGATGTTGAACAAAACCGGCCCCAGCACTGACCACTGGGGCACTCTGCTTGTGACTGGCTGCCAGCTAGACATGGAGCCGTTGATCACTACTCATTGAGCCCTATGCTCTAGCCAGTTCTCTATCCATTTTATAGTCCATTCATCCAACCCATACTTCAACTTGCTGATAAGAATACTGTGAGAGACCGTATCAAAAGCTTTGCTAAAGTCAAGCTATGTCACGTCCACCGCTTTCCCCACATCCACAGAGCCAGTCATCTCTTCATAGAAAGCAATCAGGTTGGTCAGGCATGACTTTCCCTTGGTGAATCCATGTTGACTGTTCCTGATCACCTTCCTCTCTTCCAAGTGCCTTAAAATGGATTCCTTGAGGACCTGCTCCATGATTTTTCCAGGGATTGTGGTGAGGCTGACTGGTCTGTAGTTCCCTGGATCCTCTTTCCTCCCTTTCTTGAAGATGGGCACTATATCTGCTTTTTTCCAGTCACCAGGGACCTCCCCCAATTGCCACGAGCTTTCAAAGATAATAGCCAATGGCTCTGAAATCACATCAGCCAACTCCCTCAGCACCCTCGGGTGCATTGCAACTGGCCCCATGGACTTGTGTATGTCCATTCTTTTTAAATAGTCTTGGACCTGTTCCTTCAGCACTGTGGGATGTTCACCTCCTGCCCAGTGCAGCAGTCTGGGAGCTGACCTTGTCTGTGAAGACAGAGGCAAAAAAGGCATTGAGTACCTCAGCTTTCTCCACAACCTCTGTCACTAGGTTGCCTCCCCCATTCTGTAAGGGGCCCACACTTTCCCTAATCTTTCTCTTGTTGGTAACATACCTGTAGAAACCCTTCTTGTTCCCCTTCATGTCCCTTGCTAGTTGCAACTCCAGTTGTGCTTTGGCCTTCCTGATTTAATTCCTGCAAGTTCAAGCAGCATTTTTATACTCATCCCTAGTCATCTGACGAAGCTTCCACTTCTTGTAAGCTTCTTTTTTGTGTTTAAGTTCACCAAAGACTTCTTTGTTAAGCCAAGCTGGACGCCTGCCATATTTGCTATTCTTTCTGCACATCGGGATGGTTTGTTCCTGTGCCCTCAATAAGGTTTCTTTAAAATACAGCCATCTCTCTTGGATTCCTTTCCCCCTCATATTAGCCTCCCAGGGGATCCTGCCCATCAGCTCCCTGAGGGAATCAAAGTCTGCTTTTCTGAAGTCTATGGTCCATATCCTGCTGTTTTCCTTTCTTCCTTTTGTCAGGATTCTGAACTCTACCATCTCATGGTCACTGCTGCCTAGACTGCCACCCACTTCTACTTCCCCTACCAAATCTTCCCTGTTTGTGAGCAGCAGGTCAAGAGAAGCATGGCCCCTAGTTGGTTGCTCCAACACTTGCACCAGGAAGTTGTCTGCAACACTATCCAAAAACTTCCTGGATTGTTTGTGCTCTGCTGTATTGCTCTTCCAGCAGATGTTAGGATGATTGAAGTCCCCCATGAGAATCAGGTCCTATGAACTGGAAACTTTCCCTAGTTGACTGAAGAAAGCCTCATCTACCTTGTCCTCCTGGTCTGGTGGTCTGTAACAGACACCCACCACGATATCACCCTTATTGTTCTTGCTTCTAAGCTTAACCCAGAGACTCTCAACTGGCTTATCTCCAGTTTCATACTGGAGCTCAGAGCAATCATAGAGCTCTCTTGCATACAGTGCAACTCCTCCACCCTTTCGCCCCTGCCTGTCCTTCCTGAACAGTTTATACCCATCCATGACAGTGCTCCAGTTGTGTGAGTTACTCCACCAAGTCTCAGTTATTCCAATCATGTCATAGTTTCTTGAATGTGCCAGGACTTCCAGTTCCTCCTGCTTGTTTCCCAGGCTTCTTGCATTTGTGTATAGGCACTTGAGATAACTAGCCGATTGTCCTACTTTCTCAGTATGAATCAGGAGGCCTCCCCTGCTGCATCTTCCTCCTTCTGCTTCCTTGTTCACTAATGTTCACTGGAGTTGAGTGCTTCAGTCCTGTCAAAATGGGCCGAGTGGGATATTTTCTAACCTGTCACTCTAGCAAGTGGAGATTGAGTCACAGCCTGTGTACAGACCTCACTTGCAGGGTTGCAAGCAAATTTTCTGTCCTATACAGTTACTAGTGACTGCAATGGATAGGAGTCTAGTGAAAAGAAAGTAATACTCTGACAGCTTTTTGTGGGACATGGGAGTTAGGAGGTACTCAGCTAAGCTGGGATGGAGGTTGATTTGGCGCTAGCACTGGGAAGTTCATTTTCAGGAGTTGGTGTTGACACTTAACTTTCTCTGAAATAAAACCTGGTCAAAGTTCTTAACGCAAGTACAAAGTTAAAATAATAAGTTAGTAAATACTTTTCTGACTGGGTCTTCACGTCCATCCATTCATTTGCCCTGTTATTGAATAAGAGAGTCCAGAGCTGGTAGATACAGTGTGGGGATTGTCTTGGGATGACCAAAGTATCAAGCATGGGAGGCAGCATGCTGTGGAGGGAAGAGCAAGAGAGTGCGGTCAGGAGGTCTTAGGTGCTGATCCTGGCTCTGCTGCAGACTATCTGTATGGCCTCACAAAAGTCACTTCACCAGTAGGACTAATGAGAATCAGTGAGGTCATGCTTGTAAAATTCTATAGAAATTAAGTGCCATACCACTGAATTCATTGAGTAAGCAGAGTGATTTATGTATTTGCAGCAGTGTGACTCCCACCTAAGTGGTCGGGTCAGATGGATAAGCTAATCCAATCCTCAGTGTCCTGCAGGAGGTAACCTGTAATACACATTGCACAGATAGAGCCATGTTTGACTGAAGAGCCTGGTATAAATAGGCCATAACTACTTCACTGGGCAAACTGCTCTGTATTTGCAGGCTGCCAAACAAAGTCAGGAAAGGCACATTTGAGCAATCAGGCTAAAATACCAGGATGCTTTTTTTCGTTTCAGAATGTTTAACATCATTATCGGGACAGACTTAATTTGGAAAGACAGTATAGTAGTGAATAGGCAGATAGGGCCAAATTCTGCTCTCAGTTACTCTGATGAGATTCAGGAGTAACTCCATTGGCTTCAAGTAGACTCTTGATTCTCCTTGGTGTTACAGAGCAAGCTCTGTCACTTCATGCAGACAATCTGTCTATCAAATGGTACCTCACACAGACAACTGTCTGAGCTGCTCAGATTCAGCTGGAAATGTTTCTCTTGTTCCCATCGAAATCGTAAATTTCTCCTTTCTGAGGAGAGGTTCTGTTTAGATTGTATCAGGTCTAGACAGCCTAGGGCCCAACTCAGCATCACTGAAGACTTTTCTTTCTGTTTAATTAAGCAAATTAAATACAGAAGTCTATGGGCAAGGGAACTTGCATGAAAGAGACTAGTTCTGTTTTTTTTCCCCTTTTTTCTGGTTTGTGTCTTTCCAGTCCTGACTCATCACTTCAGGAGGATATTACAGGGGTCTAAGGATAAGTGCATGATATTGAATATAGTTCGCCCTGCACTATATCTGTGATATACAATTTAAACTTCCCCTAGTAGAATAGGTTATGATGTTTAAAATAGACTTGTGTTTTGTGTATTCTGCAGACTCCTAATGTAGAGAGACCAGGTCAACAGGAATCCTAGCTACCATGGCACAATGTTCTTACCTTTAGATATTTACACTGTTAAATTGTACACTGTGTGCCACCCAAAATGCAAGTGGATTCCACAGGGTGCTGAAGCAGATGTCAGTTGAGAAATTTACATTGTGTCCCATTCCCAGGAGTAGATGTCCTGATATACATATAAATAATTTATTTGTAATCAGAAAGAGAAATTAGGTATAATGTGGAACCATAGAGGAGAAAATGAATTCAACAACCATAATACTGAAACAACGCACTAATGTCTGACTCAGCAGGTACCAGTTCTGCAATTTTTGACTCCTCCAACAGGGTTCTGGTATCCTGACAGACCCAAAACAATCTGAGGGTAAATGCATGCTAAACATGAAACAAAACATGCAGATTTATGGCTCAGCCATCAAGAATGTTCCTTCCTAGCGTAAGTGCCCACACAGCATCTGATCTGCATCTGATCTGCATCATTATTGACTCTAGGGTTCTGCAATTTCTTCATTACTTCCCAAACTCTTGGAGACCATTTTGTCATTGTGGGGGCAGAAAGGCAGTTGGGTTCTTAGTAGTCTATATCAGGTGGGACCAGGACACAAGAGGGGACAAACAAAGGCATGCCCCCCAATCGGTGGGGGCGGAGAACTCCTCTGGAGCCAGGGTGGGGAGAGCGAGCTCCTCCTGGCTCGGGTTGAACCAGGCCATAGGAGCTGACAGCTTCTCTGGACCTGGGGCTGCAGAGGGAGAGCCAGCTCTGCCAGTCATGGGGGTGGAAGGGAGCCAGCTCCACCGGCTGCAGGGGGGCACAGAAAGTGTCCCTCCAAAAGTGGCCAAATGTTTATTTCTGTGCATGCCTTTGGTGGGATACAGATCTCTGCAGTGGTTCAGCACTATACCTATGAGAATAGAGGCCAAAGAGGAATATTTGGGGTGTTGTAAATGAGTGGCCCCTCATGGCAGCTCTGTAAGTGGCCACTCACCTCAGTTTCCCTTTAGAGTCCACAGTAACTCCGTATGAGTTTATATCTTAGTCCATACTCCATAGTTTATCATCAACACGCAGTGCAAAACGTTATAAAACAAAAGTCACAAAACATAGTCTCTCTCCCCCTGCAGTGCATATAGTCTTTAAAATCCAGCTTTGTTCTCACCATACCTGGACTTTTTGTCAGTCCTCTTCTGTCCCTCTGCCAGACAGCACTGTAGCCCTTCCTTCTGGGATTCAACCCCACTCTATCCAGTGGGACCCCTATAGCTTCTCTGCTAGGACTGTCCTTGCCAGTGGAGCATCTGTCACTCCCTCTGGTCCTCTCATGGTTTCTTTGGGCCCAGCTCTCTGGCAAGGAGACATCAGTGGATAAGCCCTTCCACAGCTGCTCTTTAGTTTAGAGCCAGCAAACATCTCCCTCTGCTGTTCTCTGGCCTTCAGCCCTCTCCAGCCCTGGTTCTCTAGCTTGGGGATGCCTGCCAGCCAGCAAACCCCTCTTGCTGCTGTATTGCCTTCAGCCCTCTTCCAGGAACCAGTTTCTCACTTTGGCAGCTCTTATTTTCTGCTCTTCCTGACTGAACCAATCTGCTCTGACTTTCCTGGTTATTTTCTCACCAGACCTCTGATAGCCTCCAGGTGCTGTCCCACTCTCTTAATTGGTCCAGCTCGGAGCACCTGGCCTAAAACAGGAGAGTTGAAAATTAAATCAGTTTCATTTAATGGGCCAGCTACCCTGTTACAGGGGTCATGGAAAGAAAAAGGCTAGTGATGCCCTTAATAAGTTCCTGTATATGTCAGTAAAGTCATTGAACCTATTGTGTGTGCCAATCACCCATCTTATGTCTGCTGCTTTTTTTCATACTCCCAAGAGACAAGAATGTGGTAAGTTGCTCATTTGACCCAATTCCTCCTCTTTCTTTACTTTCTTCTCCTTTGTCTCACAAAGCTGGCTGGAGAGGCAGCAAAGTACAGAATGGAAAGACTAGATATGCTAAACAGAACACCCCAACAACAAATTAAATTGCGTTGAAATCCAAGGTGTTCAAGGTGTGGTTGAAATCAGACTAGAATCTTAATACTTAACAGGTGGGGAATGTGGCAGCCTGTTCAAAAATCTGCATTGCATCAAGAAAATACTGTGAAAACTACAACAAAGTAGCCATATATCTAATAATACTTGGCTCTTTTATGTCTCAGGAGGGAAGAGTGAGTTCTGCATGATTATTCAGTGTGTATGTGTATACACGTCTCTGTTTATTGATGCACATCCTGGGAAACACATCCTTGGAAATGTAGCTAAAATAAAAGCTTTAGATTCTGATCAGACTTGGAAAACATAGAGGGCACAGCTAGCTATGTTCAGGGAATACAGAAGGGTATTTGTTGCCAAGAAGGCATCAGATTTGGCTCCAAAATTGAGCATGCCATGAAATTCTGATGCCAAACCCATTAGCTTCATCACATTTTCACATAAATCATATTCTTTCAAAGACTTCACAGTTTGATTTCCTGATGTTTCCAAATTTCTCTGCCCTACAGCAGATTTGTCAGTGATTTAATCAAATGTTGTGCATAATATCAGTGGTGAAACAAGAGTCTAATTTGCAGGCAGTCACCTTTTACCTGTTGCATAATACAGATCTTATTGTTTTAGTCCTTTGAAACTCAAGCTTCTCTGATGCGCTTTGGTTTGTTTCTTTAAATCCCACATTTAAAATTGCTCTGTTATGACAGAAGTTGGCTGCCTCTGGAAGTCTGCAATTTAGTTACTGAGACTATGTACCATCTCCACCGGGATGTTTTGGGTAGGTTTTATAGTCCCTGTAACTATGATTTTATTTCAGAGTTACGAAGGGAAATCACATTGGGGAGAACTCTCCTTCCCAAGAAAGAGGGCAGTGATACTGTGCTATTCCCAATCAAAGACAAGTGGAAAAGGAGCATTACAGTTATGCCTGATGACTCTGTAATGAAATTAGATGTTTATCTGTGGGCCCTTTAATACTGAGCTCCACATAGCTGACACCTGGTCAGCCTCTGCTCCTGTAGGTAAAGAAAGTTCTGGGACAATCAGAGTGTGCTGTTGAAGACTAAATCAGAGCCAGTGCTACTGCAGCTAGAGGCAAGAAACCTGTCCTCTTAAGGGATCTGTGCCTGGGAAACTGAAAATAAAGTGGCAGATGGCTGCTGGGGAGGGAAGGAGAAAGTTAGAGAATATCAGCCAGAACATGAACCATTTCCCCTGAAATGCCATGAGAGTCTCTTTGGGATGCGGATTTTGGTAGGGGGGTGTTCACTCAGTCTTTTTGTAATTGACTTGGCTCCTCTCTCTTCCCTGTGGTGACATTCCTACCTTCAGTCAGAGCATCAGCAAGGACAAGAACTAAAGGTGTTGCTTCAGTAAACCCAAGATCCCAGCCCTGGACTTCATATCAATTGTATGATTCCAGGGTCACACTGTGACCTTGACCACTGTGAAAGGTCCTCCTCGCTGACCTCTTCATGAGCCCTCAATAAAGAGGTCCATGCAAAACTGAAGTAACAACACGCCTCTCCTTGTTCTGTGTCTGTGCTTGAATTCTAAGGTTATGCATGAAAAATGGCCCTTTCAGCACCACCCAGCAGCTTCAAGAGCTTTGTGGAAACATCAACTTGTTTTAATCTAGTTGGTCTGTGAACTAATCAAGAGATTGAAATTAACCCATCTGAACATCCATGAAGGGTAAACACTCACTTGCAAATGCTCTGAGGATTTTGTTTCCATTCAAATCTCCAACTGATTTTCCCTTACTAAAATTGCTGAGATGAAACTGTAAACACTGAAATAATCAAGCTGACTTCAATTTTCATTATTTGAGATCCCAGGCCTAGTTCTCATAGTTGAATTATCTGCATTTGCACCTGGACACTCATGTTAGTGCCTGGTTTTCAGTTTAACTGGATTATGCCTAGTGATATGTTAGGTCTCAACCCCGTGACTGTCTCAATATTTCCCTCTGGATTACATCACTTTGCAAAATCTCATTAAGATAGATACAGGCAAGTTTGGTGGGGGTGGATCTGCTATTCAAAATCTTTAGATGGATGAATCCGTCTAGAGTTAGGAGATCAGAAATACAGGTCCTGTTCATATAATTTAATAATTCTGGTGACATTATTATTATGCAATGAAATGTAATCATGGACAATATAAGGACATATTCTAAACTATACACTAAAGTCATGTTGTTAGTGATAACACAGCTGTTGTATTCTTAGAGATGGCAGAGTATAGGTTGGTCTCCTGAACTGAAAGGGTCACATGGAATGTTTTGCTTCTGAAGAGACCTGTTGGAATTGGACCCCTCTAAGACATTTATGCAAAATGAAAACTGATAATGTGTCAGGAGATTTCTCTGGGAGATTTGTTTCTGAGACACTTGTAAATCATTTCTGCATATCTGCTATAAAGACTGGCCCTTAATTTGGCATTGCCCTTAATTGTTTTCCTCTTGTGCCCTATTATCCTTGATTTGAGGATTCTCTGAACAGATCAGCAAATGTCCATCTTGTGGTACAGACAGAATACTGGGGCAGAAATCACACAGCAGAATTCTCTGGTGTATATATACACACCATATGATCAGCAAATCATGGGGCAGCCCAGCCCTGGGGGGGGTTCTCTACAAATTGTCCTCCCTTTTGGCTTCTTCCTCTCTCAGCCAGCAAATCATGACCTGAAAGCTCACAGCTGGTGTTTTCTGAGTTCTGATCCTTGTTTCATGTCCACTATAACTAAACTAAAATGTGGTCTCTAAAATTAGATGTTTCTATTAGCTGACTATTGTGGTGATAATTAATAACGTTGCCTGCATAGAGTCACAGCTGGAGAAACTGCAGGCTGTACATGGAGCTGGTGAAACTTTATTTCTTTGAGCATGAAAAGATCCCACTTCTATAGAATCAACCACAAAGATGTGTGCTTATCCTCACACCCACCCATTCTCTCTGCACATGCTCGATTCTGGCTCTATCTTTCTTTAGGTGATCAACAGGATGGTCATGCGGTTTTACAAAACTCTATACAAATAGTAATGTTTTAATGCTTTAAAATTGCCCCATAAACTATTTTAATAGTTTTGGGGGGTTTTAACTTCCACAGCTGCTGTGGGTATGTACACAATGATGGCAGCAAATTTGCCGCCATCAGATCGATCTATCCGGATTGATTGAGCAGCAGTGAAGACCCACTCAGTTGATCCAGAAGTTGATTCAATTAAACCACCTCCTCAAAAGGCATAGCACTGCATTGATGGGAACGCATTTCCTGTCAGTATAGCACAGAGGAGACGGCATGCTAAAGGGACATTAGGAAGTCAACAGGAGTTATGTAAGCTACTGCGTAGCTTGCGTAACTCCCGTCGACTGCCACCAAATTTCCCAGTAAGTGTGTACTAAGCCTGTGCTGGAAATCTAAAATGCATCTAGAAAGGACTATTTCTGGAGAATCAGAAAGTGACCATAAACACAGAGTAAAGCTTAACAATGTAGTCACAGCTGACCTAAATGTGAAAAGTAAATTAAATTTGTAAAAGAGCTCCAATTTTAATAATCTAATTTTTTATCAGTATCACAGAACAGAAGTTTTTGGTTGGCCTAAGTGTGACCTGTTTGTTATTGTAATTAAATGTGTATTATTTTTTCATAAAAATACATGCTATTCTATTCCATACAAGTTATTATGGCAGCCTCATGACCGTAGAATCTGAGCACCTCCCAAAGTTGTGACTAATATCTGTCATATGTTTGTTCTTTTACTCTGTCCCCAAGGGGAGACGTGCCATGGAGTGTTTTATTGTGGAATATTTTTAATATAATGTGTATATATACACACACTACGTGAAGCTGTATGTTTGTTAGAGAAGCCAAGGCTAAAGAAGTGTGCCTTTTACTTGGAGCAGAAGGTGATGAGGGTTGTGAATTCCTGAGGAAGTTCATTCCACAGTTTGGGATCAGTCCTCAAGGAAGCTCTGTCTCTTGCATAGACAAGCTTTACCCATATTTTAGAAAATTTCATTGTCCCAGGGGAGTGAAATTGGTGACCACAGACTTCATACTAGAGCTTTAGACAATCTTTTAGATTCCAGTTAGCTATATTATAATGTAATAAACCCAGTGTTTAAAGGTGGGCATTAATAATGAAGCAATACCACCAAGAAGACTAAACCAAACAGTCCCCAAAACAGACAAATATTAGCTCAGTATCAGTTACTGCAGAGTCTTTTGGACATGGGGCCAGTTCTTTATTTTTAATAGTGAATATTTTGAAATACATTAAATGATTCCTGTTTCTTGTTAGCCTTGCATTCTGGATTGTGAACTGCTGTTGAACACAGTGTGTGCCCAGATGGTTTCCTAAATAATTGTAATAAATTAGCTGTGGACTTGGATTATGTCCTGAGTTCATCATGGCTTCACTCAATAAAACACAGATGGGACCTTTGAAAGAGCTGGTGGGAAATATCCAGTGTGTAGATAGTGGGAGTGGGTGGGGGGGGAGTGAGATGTGTAGGTGTTGTAATTCTTTCACTCTTCTTGTTTGTCCTCAGCAGATGAACAAGAAGGCCTGAAACACTCTTGAGTAATAATATTTTATCAAACCTGGCTTCTGGCAGTATGTTGCTAAAAACTTTAGAGACAAATAAGCATTAGCCACTGAAAATGTTACCAGAAACTTATTGACAAAAGAAAATGCACTAAAACAATCTCTGACACGCTTCATTCAATCATGGTATTACCTATGTACAATACCTTATCTGACAATTAGCTCACATTCCTTCCTAAGTGCCTGGTACTTATTGGGCACCTTCACCTCCCGTGACTAATGGATGATCACTGTGTTGGGGAATCTTTTTTCTCTTAATTATTCAGGTCAAAGACCAAAACATCCAATATTAGGAGGTTGGGATTTTTGGTTTTGGACTGTAATCTCAATGATTATAGAATATCAAGAAGCAAAACCAACAAAGGCTTTCGTTTCCTATCAAAGCAAGGAAGATTTCATTTTCTAATCAGTTAGTGCCACCTGGCGGCCAGTGCCAAAACCAAATTTGACAAAGCTTTCTACAACTCACAATCTTGTTGTAATGGAATTTCCCATTGGCTGGAAAGAGCCCTAGTGGGACAGTGTCCTGTTTGGGAGCACTTGAAGGAAACGCTCCCAAAAAGGCTTAATAAAATAGTTAGTGTGTGTGAAAAACACCAAAGTCATAACTCTGTCTTCAGCAGCGAACCAAGAGCAAAATTTGGTCTCAGCTGGCTATGGAATCCGTATTTCCTGAGGTTACCATTCCTGTCTGACAGCATCACTCTGACTGCAGAGATGTGAAAGCCAATAGAATTCTAGCAATCCTTTTATAATTTACATAGCTTTGATTGGTTTTAATTTATGGAACAATATTTTAATATCAAGATTAATGTAGGACCCTAACACTATTAGGATTTCTTGACAGAGAGCTTGACTTTCACACATAGCCATGTGGTCCATGGCTGGAAGGACTGTGTCTAAGCTCCTTGGGGCCTTTAATAGAAGAAGTGAGCCTCTATCTTATCCCCTATTCCTGGGGTGGTGGTTTCAAATCTAGCTTGTATGGAGTCTCAGGGAGATACCCAACAGCTCCACAGGAATAAAGGCAGAATTGTCACAGATGCTATGGTGATTTGGGCCCATTGCAAAGACCAGCTGAAGGGATCAGTTTCTTCCAGAAACCAGATTTCCTTTTGCTTGATTTAGCTAGTCATGGACTCCTCTCTTATTATAATTTATGTCTTCTATGTATGAGGCTCAGGGTCCCCAATGCATGGGATTTCTTTCTTGGCTGGCTTTGTTGCTGTGGATAAAAATCAGAATCTGGGTGTCTAGTAATGGGGCAACTTCTCGCTTTTGCTGATACTGTGTTTATATTTGTGCTAGACTGTAAAGGGGAAAGGCTTAGAAACCAGATCAATGGAAGGAGGAAGACATATCAGAGAATTGTGTAACACTCAAAAACCAACAACATATTGTCCAGTCAGTAGTTCTTGTGTGTGTGTGTGTGTGTGTGTGTGTGTGTGTATAACATCACTGTGAACAGAGGGGATAGATAGACTGAAAAGTTGTCAGTAAAACTTCTACATTATATGGTGTGTGCAAAGCTGTATCTCACAACAGACTGATGAGCATTAAGAACATAAGACTGGCTATACTGAGTCAGAACAATGGGCTGTCTAGCCCACTATCCTATCTTCTGACAGTGACCAGTGCCATATTCATCAGAGAATGAACAGAACGGGACAATTATTGAGTGATCCATCTCCTGTTGTCCAGTCCCACCTTCTGACAAGAGGTTTAGAGACACCCAGAGCATGGGGTTGTGTTTCTGAACATCTTGGCTAATAACCAGTGATGGGCCTATTTTTTTTTTTTTTTAAACACAATCATGCTTTTAGCATTCACAAAATTCCCTGACAACAATTTCCACAGGTTGACTGTGCGTTGTATGAAGAGGTACTTCCTTGTGTTTATTTTAAACCAGCTGCCTATTAATTTAAATGGGTCACCCTGGATTGTGTATTATGTGAAGAGGTATATAACACTACCTTATTCACTATCTCTACACCATTATGATTTTATAAACCTCTAGTACATAACCACAAGCCATCTCTTTTTTAAGATGAACAGTCCCAGTCTTTTTAATCTCTCCTCATGTGGAAGCTGTTCCACATCTTTAATAATTTTTGTTGCTCTTCTCTTTACTTTTCCCAATTCTAATGTATCTCTTTTGAGAAGAGATAACCAGAACTGCAAGCAATATTCAAGGTATGGGCATATCATGGATTTATATAGCAGCATTATGATATTTTTTGTCATATTATCTATCCCTTTCCTAATGGTTCCTAACGTGCTCCTTGAACACACCATTCATTTATGTTAGGAGTGTGAGTCACGCCCACTAAACATATGCACTGTTAAAAAACTCTGTTTTCCAGTAAGAAATAAATAACTTGTGTACGTGGGCCTGTCTGGCCCTAGAGCACTGCATACCTCCATACTGTACCTGTGGCACAGTCAGAATGAGTTTTGCTCTCAGTGTCTGGATATCATCATACACAGTTGCTTGCTCTCTGTAGCCGGGAGGTGTGGCCTCTCTCAGAGATTGACAATGAGGGAGAGCCAAACCCCCCCTGGGGCTTGGAACCCGGGAGGACACCACCTGACAAGAAGCAGCTAGGCGGGACTAGGACTATAAAACCCAGGCCTGCCCACTCAGTCAGAGCCCAGCAGCCAAAGGAGAAGGATTCCTCTCCCTTAGTGGCCAAGCCTACGGCCGCACCCGACTGCTACCTGGAGGAGAGGCTGCCGAAGCTACCCACGGCGTGGGGGCCTGAGGATCTGGAGGAGCTGCCTGAACCGGATGAGCTGGAGAAGACCCCCAGATCCTACGACCCAGAGGAGAGGCTGCCAGAGCTGCCTGGGGCCCTGAGGACCTGGAAGAGCTGCCTAAGCCACCAACCCCCGATGAGCCAGAAGGGACCCTGGGACCTAGAGGAACTGCCCCCCGCAGATGATCCTGAACAGTTCCCAGACCTGCCGCCAAGTGATGAGGAACTGGGGTACGGCTCAGGAGACCAGGTACTCTAGGGAGTGGGTGGGAGGAAGAAGCCCAGGGAAGCCAACTACGGTCCAGCTGAGCTTGCGCTCGCTCTGAGTCAGCGTGTTTTGGCTGGAGCCCCGCTGACCCAGTGACGGGCCACCCCGTCACTGACAGGGCCCTGGGCTGGGACGCAGTGGAGATGGGTGGGCCTGCATCTCCCTCCCCCCTTCCTACCCTGACCTAGGGGTGATCACCCATTGAGTGCCAGACCCTCTTCCCTCCTACGCCCTGCCGAAGGGCCGATTGCGGACTAGCTACTCACCCTGCTGAGAGCTAGAGACTGCTTCCCTTCTGCCTGCCCCGCCCTGCCTAAGGGCTGGGCTTTGTACCATTTCCTTGCCCCTCTGGGGTTAGAGACTGTGCTCCGCCCTTGCTGGCCTTCCCTGCCAGAGGACTAGACCTGAGTCTGTTTCCTCAACTCTCTGGGGCTAGAGACTACATTTCCCCCCTTGCTGGCCTGCCCTCCTAGAGAGCTAGGCCCAAGACTGTTGCCTCGCCCTGCTGAGGGTTGAAGGCTGGTTCCCGCTACCTGCCCATCCCTGGCTTAGGGCTGGGCCATAGACTGTTTGCTCGTCCGGTGAGGGCTAGAGACTATTATCCCTAAGGAGCGAGCTGAAACCAAGGCTCGCCCTACTGAGGGCTGAAGGCAGCCCGTTTAATTTGGCCTCCCCAAAGGGCATAGGCGCCAGGAGGTGTGACCTCCCTCAGAGATTGACAACGAGGGAGAGCCACTGGTGTTGCCCACTACCGAGGATCTTTTACACTCTCCTTTGCGGAGTCCTGGGGAAAATCTCTTTCCAAGGGAGGCTTCAAGGGGTAGCTGAGGCTGCACTGATGTAAAACTAGTGAAGGTGAGATGAGAAAGGCCCTACACCAGCTGGGCCTCAACCCAGCTCCTAGGGCAGCCCTCCTCAGCTGCAGAGTAAAGCCTGGCTTTCCCAAATGGAATCATTTTAAAACTAAAGAGTAATGGAGGTGGGAAAGTTCAATCATCAGAGGGCATTGTAAAGAGGACAACAAAATAAAAAATTAGGTTTGTTCCTTTTTCTTCCTTATGGCAGACACCGATCTGAAAGAGTTTTTAAAAAAAAAGTTGGTTTTTTGCTCACTCTCTCTCTTAATAAAAGGGGGGAAAGGAAGGAAGGGACTCTCTCTGCTCTTGCTGGACATCTGCTTGCATGGCTCAGAGAGGTAGATCAGGAGCTTCCTCAGCCCTTACCTGAAGGAGGGGAATTTTGAACCTTTAACAAAACACCTTTTCCTCCAGATGTTAGTCAGGAATTTGAGTTAGCAGCAGCTAACTCAAGCAAACAGCATGCAAGATTTATTCAGATAGTCTGAATAAAAATCCATTTCCTCTCCCTCTTCAGTCAGCTTCCACTCATGTTCTTCCAGTAATGTGATATGAGAGTAGAAAAGAGCTGAATTTCAAAAATTAAAATCAGGCAGAACCCCTCTTCTTCATGTTCCCCCCTCACAAAACCACAAACAAACCATCTTTCAGGCCTTCCTTGTCCATCACGAAGAAGGACACGATACTAATATTTTTTTTCCTTTGGAGTCACCTTTCCTTTACATGGAGCAATTTAGTTGTGTTATTACCTGTACATTTCTTTCTTGCTGTGAGGTTCCCAGTTAGACCTCAGCAAACAAAGGAATATTTGCTGAATATTTGGTATCAGTGTTGAATATACCAGCTTCTAGTTTTTGCAAATTTTAAGCAAATAAATAAACCAACCTCAGCTCCACCACATCTAAAGCTCTTCCTGTTCACCTCAATTGTGTGATGTTTGCAGATTCCCTGCCCTGAAATGAGCTCCGTTGAACCTTCCTGGACAGAACTCCTCTCCCAAGGAGGCCAGCCTCTAGTTTGGGTAATGCTACTGTAGTGGAATTTTCCATAGATAACATCCTTGATGAGTACCACATCTATTAGCATAAAACAAATCAATTCTGACTGTTTAAAAGCTCAGAAATTGTAGTTAGGGAGGCCGGTTTGGGATTCAAATCCAAATTACTTGAGGAAGTTATGACTGTTTATGAAGCTTTTCTATTGGCCTCCATTTGGTGTTGAAATCATAAAAAGGCCAGGTAACGAATTGGAGTCTCAGTTCCACATAAGTGACTGGTATTGTCCTCTCTGTTCAGAAGTGATGTGCTGGGCCTTTCCTAAGGAACAAGGGGACTGTTTTATTTGAAAGAACCAATTGTTTGGAAGTGTGGCTTTTGGTTAGTTGTAAAGTATATATTGTGGCTGATGGCTGGTTTCCCAGTGGATCTCGTGCTTCGCTCCTGTTGGGGGCCAGAAAGGTGCCCATCACCCTGTCTTCCCTGGGGGAGGGGGTAGGGACCCAGGCCCACCCGCTCCTCCAGGTCCCAGCCCAGGGGCCCTATGAAGAGCAGCTGCAGACTGCTGGCTCTGTATTTTTGGAGCCGCCGCCTCTTCTCCTGGGCTACTTTCCCCCCCTCAGTCCTGCTGGCCTCTCAGGCCCTGTGTCCAGTTTGCCCCTTGCTGGGCTCAGTACCTCTGTTGGGGTTCCTCCACTCTTCCCCACCTTGCTGCTCTGGTCTGCCCCTCCACTCCTCACAACACCTCTGCTTCCTCCAGCTTGTGCACTATGTGTTTGGGGTGGCCCTTTTATGGAGCACCTGGCTGATCCCTAATTGGCCTCAGCTGGCTCCTAATTGCCCCCTTATGACTCCAGTTAGGCTGCAGGGAATAAAGCCCTGATCATCCTGGGGCTGATATACCTCCTTTTGCATACTCTTCTGCTGCCCTCGATATATCACAATATATAGTGCAATTTTACTCCAAAACCTCCTGTTAACTGGGATCATGGGGCCCCATGCTGCTCCTTTTTCAGTGTCTCCATATCAGATTTGCTCAAAGTAAAGAAGTATAGGGCCTGGAAACTGGAAGTCACTCTGGGTTCTTTGCTGCTTATGTGTCACCGACATTCAGAAAGAATCTGTGCTCTCCACAAACACACTTTTCTTTCAGTTCCACACCAAACACTGTGGCGTCAGAGACAATGGATGTGCACAGGGATAACTGAGGGCTGGGTTTGTGTGCCTACTAGCAATGCACGGACAGGAGAGAATCCAGGATGAGGCTGCAGGGCTGGCAGTTAGAAAAACACCTCTCGTAAACTGCACATACTTGCTGTAGCATCATTGAAACATATTAAACATTGACCCTCCACAGTGCCATTTTTACAGTCAATTTTCAGAGTAGAAATGCACTTTAAGTAATTGAAACCACTGGAAATTGCCATCCCCCTCATTAATCTGCAAAGCAGGTACAGCGATGGCAGTTTCCTGTTATACAAGAAACTGTCTATAGGATTCTAACCCTGAGTCCTTGCCAGAATTCCTGAACAGCTCATATTGGCCTTGACTTTATCAAAGGGGAGAGTTCAGTTTAATTTCTGGGATCACTTTACTTTCCCCTAAAAAGGTTCTAAATTTGCTGGTAAATGCTGCTTCTCTGTGGCTGTATAATGGGAAACTGGCCCAATTAAAATGAACAGAAAAGCAAAGACCTCATACGTGGTCCATTGGCTGCTGCAGAATGTGTGATGGTTTCCATTCTCCCCCTTGTATCCCCACAGTACCTATGCTTGGAGCTGATGATGGCCAGATTCTAGACTGATGCCACTGTCTGTCTTCATGCAATGGGAGTTGAAGAGATTCAGAGTCTTGCCGCAAAGAGAGATTGAAGCAGCAAAATATCCTAGGTCTCTACAGACCCTTCTCTTCTCTGGCACATCCCCCACCCTTGTTCTTTAATAGGAGTAGCAATTGGAGAAATTATTGCCCTTTAATTACAAAGGCTTGATCCATTGGAGTTAGCGTTAAGGCTGCCATTGATTTCAGTAGGCTTTGGATCAGGCCCTAAGGCTGGACGCCCAGGGCCAGCTTTTCCAAATAGCTCAGCTTACTGGAAGCTGAGAACCTTTGAAAATCTGGCCCCAGGAGTGAGTACAGAGTGCTTGGAAATCTGGCCTTTCAGATGTGGGGGCCAGGACAGCACCCTTCTTCAGGCAGGCATGATTTGGGACAGAATTTTCAAAGGAGATCAGAACCCAGCAGCTGAAGTTCTCAAGGGGATGGCAGAGAGGGAAATAAATCCATTGTGATCAGTAGGGCAGCAGGGCCCGTTCTTGGATGCTAAGCTCTATTGAAAATCTTCTCCATAGGGCAGATAGCACTGGACATTTTCCTTTTAATCTGAGTTACAAGACACAAGGAATTAAAATGTGCCATGCATGTGAGGCACAGAAGAGGCTCTCGGGCTCATTCCTCCTTGCCTTCATTGTTGGGGCCAATCCACCTTATGACACTCTCCTCACTGCACCCAATACTGATGAGAAGCACATTTGTTGTTGTTCTCATGCCAATTGGAGCAGTCACTGATGAAAGAAATAGCAGTTCTAGCAACTCAGCTGAGACCAGCGAAATCATTCCACCTGATTGGGAGAGATGGGCCTGTTCAAACTAGTTTTTGCTCCAATTTGTTTTTGCTTAGAGATACAGTGCAAAAATCCATACTGCAGGTGGGAATAAGCCACAGAGATCAGGTCTGGTCCTGAACAGCCCCAAAGTTTGTTCAGGGCCCCAATTTTATTTTGAGTCTCTCATTAACGGAGGCTTTTAAAAATATTAAAATATTCAGTCTGCTGTACTGACACATGCCGCTGTCAGGATAGCCCACAGATTCAGCTTGGAGTACAGTGCTGCTGCTCCTAGTAGAGTCAGCCTTTGCACTCATCTTCCCTCTTGCCCATATGATCCTGATACTTGGAGCAAAGAAGGATAGGAGATTATCCCCATATGAAACTGACTGCTAGGGGAGGGATGTAGACTCTTGTGACATGTGCTACTTGTTGTAGGCATGGGAGGGAGCACAAGCGAGAGATGACTGTTCTGGGAGCGCCATGGGCCATCATACCTGTCACTGGCACGTGCACAGGGTATCCTAATAGCAACAGAAAGTGCCAAGGTCATGGTGCCATACATGAAAATAGAAGAAGCATGAGATTAAGCTTGATGATGTATTTGGGGTTGTTGGATAGAGCAGGAGACAGAGGTTTATGAGAAGAGGGAATATGTGTCTAAGACTATAGGGAGAGAGAATGGTGAGCAGGTGGGAGGTGGATTCAAGCAGTATGACTACACTGGAGCCAAAGGTGGGTGACAACATAAAGTTTAATGGCCTGAAGTGGTATTAGTCAGTTTTGTGCTTGAGTATAGCTATGGGAAATTCAGAGAGATCTTGGGCTGATGAAGCTTTTGCCTTCAGATGTGGTAGGGGGCTTTTTTCTTGGGATGGGTGGGAAAGAAGTTTCCATAAAACATTTTTTAAAGTGAAAGCTAGAAAATAGATAGTGTAGCATGAAACCAATTGAGACCTAAATGACACTTGGCCTCTGTGTCACTGTGCAAAAATGTGTAATCCCCCTTTCCGCGCTGGCTTAGTATCTGTATGATTTGCGAACAGGAGAGGGGCACCTTGAAGCCTTTGGACTTTTCCAAAGTTTCTATTGCTTGAGCGCATTTTGTGGTATTCCTGGTAGGCGCCCAACTCCTCCTCAAGGTGTATTAAAGAATAAAGCTACTCAGCAATGCCTTCAGCGAGACAAGGGCTAACCACACAAAGACTGTGGCTACCACTTTGAATTCACAGATAATTCACTCACACAAACAAGGTAAAACAATAGTTATAAACTTTATATAAAGATCTTGTTAACAAAAAATATACAACCAAGAAGCATATTCGATGATTACAATGACTAAAGATATTAATAATACTTTGTTTATTACTGAAAGCTGTGCTGGCACACACTTCCCAATATTCCTAACCAAAAATGTCTCCGCCCTCAGTTCCATCTGTCCCCCATGTCTCAGGTATCTGAGTGGTGCACATTGGATACACATTGCAGACCTGTAAGGTGATGCTGTTAGAAACATGCTTTATTATACTGGGAACTGGCAATGCAGTCTTGATGATCCTGGCAGATGTAAGCCCTTGCCCAGATGCAGTGTGCCTGTAACCCTAACTATCTAGCTATAATACAAGATCCTCAGATTCCTTTTCTGTGTGAGCAGTCAGGAGACTAGGCAAGCAGATTCTCCCCGAGATTGCTGGATAGGGACTAGTTACCTGCTCCCTTTTGGAAATGTGCTAACATTTGTTAAGGCTTGGAGCCCATGGGTTCAGATGCCAGCAGGTCAGCTCTCCGGTTCTGTAGCCCAGAATCTGGCGTGGGCTGCTGCAGGTGGTGGTGGTGAGATGGGCTGCAGGCTGTGGCAGGAAGACTGGCCCGTCCTAAGGATTTTTGGCAGATAGGCGCGGGGTCTGTAAGTGCTGTGCTGGCCAGCAGCAAAGAGACCTTCTTGTTCCCCCACCCAGGTGGGGGAAAGCGACTAGGCACAGCCTCTCTCTGGCTTCATGGCTTGGCTGCCTCCTGCTCTCTGATTGGCTGCTGGTGACTGCTGATGTCTCCTGCCTCCCATTGGCTGAGGGAGCAGGGTTGCCCAGATGACCGGAGGGGCTGCATTCCCCCTCCGCTTCCCTGAAGTGCCCCAGGGAAGCCACTGGCTTGGGGCCCTGTGTCAGGGCCTGAGGGGGCTGCAGGTGCCATCGACATACAGTACAAGGAAAATGTCGGTTTCGACTCCCTAGTGACCAGAAATAAAATCATCCTGACTCGACTCCCACACAGCCAGTTCTTGTCCTCTTGAGTGTGCCCCATGAGCTGTCACCCCAAATGTATCTCCCTCTTGCACGCCCTCCTTGAACAATGCCCTGAACTGTGTGCCCTGGGAAGTGGACGTGTTAGTTAACTGGCTGTCACAGAACCAGAAGTTTGGACACTGGTGAAATACTAGTTCAGTAGTTACAGTTTTGTGCTCATCTTGTGAGCTAAGGCTATGTCAGTGAAGACCCGCTCAGTCGATCCAGAAGTCGATGTACTAAAACCAACTCCTCAAGTGATGTAGCGCTGCGTCGATGGGAACGCGGTTCCCATCAGGGCAGTGCAGTGAAGACGGCACGCGGAAGAGAAGCACAGAAGTCGACGGAAGTTACGCAAGTTCTTTGCGTACTTTGCGTAACTCCCGTCAATTACCACCGAATCGCCGAGGTAAGTGTAGACCAGGGCTAAGTGTAAGAACATTTGTTCTGGCCCTGCCAGTTGAGCTTTAAATACCAGCTAAATTGAAATACAGTCAGAGTCAAGCACCTTTACACTTAGTCATGAACTCAATAACGGGGCCATTTAGCAAACCCAATATGAAATTCTGAATATTGAGAAAGGGAATTTCTCAGTTATAACTTTCTCATGATTAATATTAGTAGAGACAAGAAGTCTTAGCAAGAGTTACTTTTTATTATAGGTGAGTATCTTGTAGATTGCTTAGGAGAACAATTTAAATGCATGATCTTAGGTGCTGTTCTCGGGGCAGTTCTTGAACTTCGGCGTTCAGTGTCCATGTTGCCATTGCAATAAGTAGAGCTGCACAAGTCTCAGTTCCCTGACTTGCCCTGTGGGCCAGCACAATTCAGGCTTTGTCCCTTGACTGAAGAGCAGAACAGCCTCTAGGAGCTTGTGCTGCTCTATGAGCTCAGGTATAAGAAGCATTGCAAAGGTATGTGGTGGGCACCCTCCACTGCCCCATGGTGGTGAGACAGCAAGCGCCCCTCTGTGCTAAATTCAGGTTTCATGCATGGCAAAGTACTGCCACTCTGCCACCAGCCCAGATAGTGTGGTGTTGCATCTGGAGCACTGGAGGCTTGACTCGCAGTACAGTCTGATTTTTTTACTTCAACAAGCAGTTCTAAAAAGGTTGCAGTATGTGCTGGTGTTGCAGATTTCATGCTTGTATCTCTGCAGTGATTTGCTCTTTTCTTGGCTAGGCCATCTTAGCATAGGAATAAACATCCCTTCTATACTAGGTCACAACCAGAACAAGGAAGAGTGCAAAAATTTGGTTTTGATGATGTCCTCCTGGTGCTTGGAATCCCTGGTTATGCAGTACTCACTATCAGCAGCTATGCCCCTGAAAGGCATATTTAAGTAGTTTAAAAGTCAGACACTTCGGATGTTAGATCAGGTTTTATCAAACAGCAGGACATACTCCAGAATGAGAATTTGGGGAGCTTTCTTATCTGCAGTAAACAGAGATCTGGCCTTGTTTATTACAAACTGTCCACCTCTTTCGAGTGGTTATTTGATAAGTGTCAGCAGTTTTACTCAACACTTTTCAGAGCAAAGATAAAGATAGTCCCTTCCCAGAAGAGTTTACAGTTTAAAGGACAGATGGGCAGAAGGCAAGGTACTCTGAGAAACCTAGACAAGAGAAGAGTTTAGGTATGTAATGAGAGATGTTCCGGGTCTAAATCACTTCTCTACTATGATGGTGAGGCAGAGGGGGGATTTAGTGTGGGGTTAGAATTTAGCAGTATTACAGAAGAAGTGAGTCCTAAGGGGGGATTTGAATCAGGAAAGGGTGGGGCTGACATATCAGCATTAAGGTATCATTCAATGCACATGGGCAGTGTGGAAGAAATGGTGAGCAATGGGAAACCAATGAAGAGTAACCTGGTCGGATTGAAAGGTGAAGAAGGTAATTTTAGCAGTTGTATTTTGGATGGCCCCAGGAGAGGTGTTGCTCAAAGAGGTCAGAGAGGAAAAGGTTGCAGTCATCAAAAGGGGATGTGATCAGTACATGGATGAGTGTTTTAGCTGTCAGAACAGAAAGGAATAGGTGGGTTTTCAGTCTTTTGTGGGGAGGGTGCTGTAAAATTTGGGGCAGCTTGGATGTGTGTGGAGGCGACAGAGGCATGAAAGACAACCTGGGTGTGTGCTGGGGATGGGGACTGGATTTGGAGGCATAGTCAAGAGCAATGCAGGAAGGTATAAGTGGACAGGTTTAAGATGAAACCAGAAAGCTAAGTTCTGTCTTGAAGTTTCCTTTGGCTTCTGATTTCCTTTTTGCCAGTTACCTGTTTCATATTTCATGTCACTGTGCTTTTGATACTGCTGCTCAAAGAAAGTCCTGATAGTGCTAATGAAGGGGAGCTGTTTAGTCAACACTGGCAGGTCAATTTGATTCTCTCCTTCCTCACAAAAGACAGGGGAAATGCTTGGAGGAGTGACTCCTCCCTCTGCTAGGACAGGCTGGAGCATTTCTCCCAGCACCTGCCTTTGCAATGCTGAGTTAGGAATTTTCCACCAGCCTCAGGTCTCTGTTTTTCAAACCACCAGTCCCTTACACGTCCTTAGCCAGTTTGATTCCACAGGCTTCTCACATGCTGCACAGAAACAGTGTGTCAGGGAACACGACACTCACCACTAAAAAGCAGCAGCTTCTGGACACATTCAAAGCAGCCCTTTTTGGAGGGGATGGGAAGAAAATTGGATTTGTTTGCAGGATTTATTTAAATTATAAATAAGTGCAAAAGGAATCTGCACAGAAATTAAAATTTAAATACCTTTCAGAATGTAGCTGCATCCTTTCTGGTTTAACTTTTTTAGCCTTTAAGAAAGGCGAGGAACGTGTGTGTGTGTGTGTGTGTGTGTGTGTGTGTGTGTGTTTTTTTTAATTAACCTTCTGTTCATAATGTACTTTTTTCCCTATAGAAATCTCCTTTCTCGCAGATTCATTGTGTCAGGAAGCCAAGCGTGACATGTTAAAAGCCATCTTGATAGTATTTGATATTCAGTACTAACAGCTCACCATCTAATAGGAGTTTTTTCTTTAAAGGGGGAGGGAGACAATCTGCATATTGGATGTGCCTAGACAGTAGATAATTTAAATTAGGCATCTAGAAATTCTTTGCTTTCAATCTGTCATCCTTCACTGGCTTTTCATTTTATAACCTTCATAACATAAGGAGGAGTATAAACACCAGAAGAGTCAAAACACATGAATAGTCTGGAGCTGGAACCTTGCTCAATCACCAAGTGCAAAGCTAGAGATGGAACTTTTCCACTAAATGCCACCCATCAGCAGAAGCCTGAAGCCCCATTAGTTCCTCCAAGTGCTAAAGATCAGAATGTACAGCCAATGAGATCACTGAGAAATGCAGCCCCAGAGAAGCATGTAGCCTCTTCCTGTGGTGATGTCAGACTATGAAACTTGGGTGTTCCCCAGGAAAGCTCAGTGTTTGGCAATCTCACTTGGGAATGCTACAGATGTGTTCAAGAAGATCAAAAGCTTCAGCTCCTGCCTGCTTCTGCAATAGATCTATGTTGTGAGTTTATTGTAATGGAAGAACCTGAAATAATAGGCTACCATATGTATCCAACTATAAAACTGTCTGTGTTCCCTAGCTCACAGCTTGCTTGATTCTGGCTTAAGAAAAATCATTATTTATGTATAAGCCATGAGACATGATTCAATTATCAGACTTGCCCCTGTAATACCTTGCTCAGCACTAGATTTAGCAGCAGTAGGGAGCAACTCTGAGGTAGTTCTGCAAAGCAGCCCTTCTGTGGGCAGTAGTATACATACACTTCATTCATCACTGTGGCAAAGAATTCTTGGAGAAGCTGAAAATATCTCACTGCAAAATCAAGTTCTCAATATAACTACAGTGTAGGAATTTTATATAATGTTGAAAAATATGTGCAAAATAACTTACAGCATTTTATTTAACTTGCAAAGTAATTTTTGCAAACTAACTAATTAGTGTAATATAGTTATGCAGATACCTAAGTAATATTTATACAGCAGCAGCCTCTAGAAATATAGGTTCTAGACACATCTCAAAAAGAATTAAATATTCAAAGGGACTTAAAATTTGTGGGCATACTGTAGAGTGGAATCCATTGGGCTAATTACAAAATTAAATCTAATTCTAAAAATAGTACATTAAAAAAAATGGGTAGAAGACTCCTGAATATTCCTGTGACTCATCCAGCCCAGCCAAAATAAACACAAATTCTGGAATGTAAAGCAAGACAAACAATCAGATGTCTTCCAAGGACTGAGTGCAAAGCAATATAAATAAGCAACAAGAAGAGATACAAGAGCAGGAGGGATTGGGGGGGAAAAGATACAATTAAAATAATTCCTTGAATTAAACCCAAGAGCTCTGTCCACATCAGGAATAAAGTTAGAAAAGTGAACCTTTCATATTCTAGCAGACAACTGCGCTTTAATGTGATAGTTTGCTTCGTGCAGCCAGCAAACAATCCCTGATTATTCAGCCTTCTTGGCTCTCTAACAAGGGCTAAGAATGACACCATCACACCAGTTGCTGTGTCATTCTTTCTAATGGTTTCCCGTGAATTGAATATTGTTGGTTGGAGTTTGTAGTTTTGGGGGCTGACTGCAGTACTTTTCTGATGGAGCTGGACAGTCCTGGGGCCTGTATTTTAATGCCACTTCCAGTGGCCGACATCAGATGTCTCCAGCATGCAGGCATCTGCAAATTTAGCGCCTAAATCCTACTCCAGCTGAAGTCAATGGGAGTTTTACTGACAACTAGATGAAATTCACTAAAGACTCATGCAACCTATTGCACATTGGAAGGAAAAATCAAATGCACAAATACAAAATGAGGAATAACTGGCTTAAGCAGTAGTACTGCAGAAAAGGATCTTGATGTTACAGTGGATCACAAATTGACTATGAGCCAGTGATGTGATGTATTTTCAAAAAAGGCTAATATTGGGAGGGTATGACAACAGGAGAATCCTATGTAAGACAGGGTGGTAATTGTCATGCTCCTCTTGGCACTGAGTACTCAGCTGGAGTGTTGTGTCCAGTTTTTGGCACCACACTTTAAGAAAGATGTGGACAAATTGGAGAGAGTCCAGAGGAGAACAATAAAAATGATAGTTTTAAACAACCTGACCTATGAGAAAAAGTTAAAAAACAGGGTAAGTTTAGTTTTGAAAAAAGACAGCTAAGGGCAGACCTGATACATCTTCAAATATGCTAAAGGCTGTTATAAAGAGGTCAGTGAGCTGTTGTTGTTCTCTGAGAGATTGCACATGTGCATTCCATTTTTGGTGTCTGTGCACCCAGCGCCTGACCATCAGAAACTTTTTCCCTCAGTGGTACCTATAGTGTGGCTTGAGCTCCCCCTGCTGGCAAATGCTGCTGCATACAGGTGTAAAGGGCAGATCTGCCCTAGAATCCCTCCCTCTCCCCACATACATACACACACACACACACACACACACACACATATTTCCTTCTTACCTCTCTCAATGGTCATTGGAACTCTATTCTCTAACAGAACAATTTGTGTCTCAGCCTTTGTGTAACATAGAGTGTATATATGTATAGCTTGTCTAGTGCTTACTGCTGTTAGGCGAGTTAGCAAGTTTTAGTTCTGTTAAAAAAAAATACGTTTTTTTGGACTTCTCATTTTTCCATTTGGGGTTTTCCTATTCACAGTACCAAAGTATGCCCCGGTCACTAACTTTCAAGCAGATGCTTCTTGCTCCAGGTCTATGCTAGTGAGTGACCCACACAATAGCTGCCTGAAGTGCTTGGGAGAGCCGTACGTGAATGACAGGTGCCAGATTTGCAGGAAGTTTAAGACTAGGACAGAGAAGGATAGGGAGGGTAGGCTGAAATTCCTGCTGATGAAGGTGATGCTCAGACCACTTTTGGAGCCATTCCGGTCTGACTTGGTGCCGAGTGTTGCAGCTTCCTGAGAAGCGTACTTCCAGTGTTAGCAGAATCCTGGCACCATTCTCCCTCACCTTTACTGAGAAAGAAGTACAAGGCTTCCAGATAGGCATCTGCCAGGGGAAGATCTCTGCACCTAAGTCTGGTAAGAGGGTAGAGAAGGAGTGCAGCAGAGTGCACCTGAAATGAAAGCACTCCTCCTTCAAATCTGTGCCTAAGTTCGCCCAGTCGGCTCCAGTGCTGCAAGGGGCCCCATCAACTTCTTTGACAACAAGAGATGATCTCGGTGCCAGTTACTCCAGAGGTGTTTGTGGTGGCAAGAAACCTGCTTTGCCTTTCAGTGCCGGCATCTCCATCTTTGCAAAAGTCCAGTCACGGGGCACCACTGTCAGTGATTCCACCTCCAGTTTTGTGTTTGCTTGCTTCCTGGACAGGCGGTCTCTTATCACCATCCAAGAGAATGCCTGCTGTGATGGCGTCACTCTACCCATTGCCTGGCTCTTGACACTGTTCCCTGGTACTGACTTGATCAGCTCTGCCATGGTCAGAGGAAGGGGAATCCTTCTCATTGGACTTGGGGTCATACCTATCTCAACCCTGAAGCAGAACCTGACAGTCTCTGCACAGATCCTCTCTCACTACTTACCACCATGACCCTTCAATAGCACCTCCTCCAGGAGTGTGGCCAAGGACGCTCACGGCAAGAGAGGCTCACCATTTTTACAAATGACTTATAATTTTCTATTTCATTAATAATCTTTTGATTGGCAATTTTATATAAAACTAATTAACTCCATTTTCACATTATGCAGTAAAAAGGATTTCAGAATGCTGCTCTTAAACCTGCTCAGTTATTTGAATCAAACACAGATACTGCCATCACCTATCTTTGTGGCTTACTAGTTTCTAATAAGTGCCCTATATTTGTGGCCATTCTGGAATCCTTGGGGGTTCCCCCCAATGCCCAGATTCTCCACATTGTGCCTACTGAGTACCCTTGTCTAGAAGACCTGAGTCTATGCACCGAGCAGCTCATCCCCAGAATCCAGTACCAAGCCCAGTGCCAAGCATCAGGAGGAGGTTCTAGAGCTAGAGTAACAGCCGGCAGAGGGAATTCTACCTCATCCAGTCTTGGATTCCTCTTCATCGTCTCCAAGGGAGGATGTTCCCTGCAAAACTTCACCTCCTCCTGATGATTTTAAAATTGATCAGGAGTTGCTAAAGAAAGTGGCTGCCAACTGAGGTGTACAGGTTGAAGAGGTCAGGGAATAGTCACATCGCCTGGTTGACATTTTATCATTGGTGAGCCCCTCCAGGGTAGCTTTGCTAATTAACGAGGTGATACTATAGCCTATAAAGGCTCTGTGGCAGATTCCATCTTCATTGCCTCCAAACTCAAAAAGGGCAGGAAGAAAACATTGTCAGACATACGCCTTCGCCTTCATCCAAAGTTCCTTCCTAAGGTAGTTTCCTCTTTCCACATCAACCAGCCTATTTGTTTGCCTGTTCTCTGCCCAAAACCACATACAAGCGTGGAGGAAGAGCATTTGCATTCCTTGGATGTCAGAAGAGCCTTGACATTTTATTCAGATAGAACCAGACACTTTTGTGAATCTTCTCAGCTGGTCATAGCAGTGGCTGATAGAGTAAGAAGTCAATCAGTCTCCACAGAGAACATTTCTTTCTGGATTGCATCCTGTATACACATGTGCTATGATCTGGCTAATGTCCCTTTGCCAATCAGAGTTACAGCTCATTCAGTGAGGTCACAATCAACCTCGGTGGCCTTTTTGGCACAAGTTTCAACTGCAGACATTTGTAAAGCAGCAGCCTGGGACTTGGGCCATATGTTTGCCTCCCGCTATGCTGCGGCTCAGGATTCCAGAGATGATGGTAGAGTGGGACAAGTTGTTCTTCAATCTTTATTGAAATAGACTCTGATCCCACATTTTTTTCTACAGCTTGTGAGTCACCAAGAGTGGACTTCACATATGCAATCACGCAAAGAAGAAAAACCGTTATTAACCTGTTCCGTAACTATTGTTCCTTGCGATGTGTTGCACATATCCTTTCCATGACCCACTGTCCTACCCCTCTACATCGGAGTTACGGCAAGAAGGAATGGATGGGGGCTAGGGACGGCTTTGTCCTTTATACCTACACACAGTAGCATGCATCAGCAGGGGGAGCTTGAACTGTCCAACAGGTATTTCTGAGGGAAGAAGTTTATGACGGCTGTGCTCTGTGCACACAGACTCCAAGAGTGGAATCAGCATGTGCAACATGTCTCGAAGAAAAACCATGACAAAAGAGGTTAGTAACTGTTTTTTCTCCATGTCCAATGAAGGTAGGACAAGAAGTAATGGACTTAATCTGCAATAAGGGAGATTTAGGTTAGGTATTAGGAAAACTTTCTAACTAAAAGTATAGTTAAGCACTGAAACAGGTTACCAAAGGAAGTTGTGGAATCCATGTCATTGGAGATTTTTAAGAGCAGGTTAGACAAACACCTGTTGGGGTGATCCAGGTATACTTGGTTCTACCTTAGTTCAGGGGGATGGACTAGATGACCTCTCAGGGTCCCTTCCAACTCTACATTTATATGATTCATGAATTCAGTGATTCCAGGTTATGGCTTTTGGGGCTTGGACCTTCTTTGTTAGAGTGTGCCAGAGTACACAGCCCCTTAAAGGACAAGACCCTAGTGCTTGAACCAAAAATTGCAGAAGCTGAATGGACAAAGGGGCAAAGATGGTGATTCACCTTGCAAATGATCTTGTCAACATCTAGGGAGAATCTAAAACCACACTCTAGAGCACACAAGGGACATTACACAAAAAATATGGAACAGAAAGCTGCATAGAGAAGTATTAGAGGAGATCAAATGAAAATAAGTTTTGTAAAATACCTTTCTCTAGCATATTTCACTGAATGTAGCTTCCCATTTTGTTAGATTGGGAAAAGCTATTTTATGAGATTCTGCACATGAAAAATTCCAGGATGAAGCTATGATTCTAAGAGTGAGCTTCTGTGTTAACAATTCAGTCCACCCATTGGACCTACTGCCACACTAGCCAACGGAAAGCTCACGGCAAGGGAGGCTCACCATTTTTACAAATGACTTAAAATTTTCTATTTCATTAATAAATTTTTGATTGGCAATTTTATATAAAACTAATTAACTCCATTTTCACATTATGCAGTAAAAAGGATATCAGAATGCTGCTCTTAAACCTGCTCAGTTGTTTGAATCAAACACAGATCCTGCCATCACCTATCTTTGTGGCTTTGTCCTAGTACTTTGTGGCTTTGTCCTTTGTACTAGTTTCTAATAAGTGTTAAATGCACAGGGTTTAATGAACCCCTGTCAACAGGAAACTGAAATCCATTTCCTGCTGAAATCTTTTTTTCTCCTTGGTGTGTATTCACTGGTTTATTATTGAAAACTTGCTCATGAGATTGGGAAGAAACCTTCTCTACAAATGCCATGGAGTTTGCAGACAGATGAATTCAAAGAAGGTGGGTAAAATTTTCAGCCTCACTCCATGCACCAGCTCTTTGTTACTACCTAGTTATTGTTGGGTAGTACACTTGTATCAGGTGTTTTAAGCTATTTAAATAAATACCTTACTAGGCAAATTATCTTCACCAGTTCTTCTGGAGCCAAATCAGTTGTGTCGTACATTCATTTTCTCTCTCTCTCTCTGTCTCTGTGAGTAGTTAAACAGATAGATAAGCAGATACTGTGCACTAGCAACTTGAGAATACTAGAGGCTCCTATAGAGCTATCTGAGAGATGGTGAGGCATTAGAGAAGGGGCTTTATGTTAGAGTCCTTTGGTTACATGCCTGGCTCTGCCACTAACTTGCTGTATTACCTTGAGTAAGTCACTTAACCATTGCAGCTCATTTTTTAAAAAATGGGAGTAATAATACTTAGCTCACAGGTTGGTTGTGAGACCTGATCCATTAAAGCACTTTGAGAGCCTTGAACTGAAAGGGCTAGAAAACAGTAAAGTATTACTAATTCATGTTGTTCGTTACTATTATCCTACAGATCTGACAGCAGTGTGAGGCAGAAGAATAGCCTCCCTCCTGTTTTTGAGGATAGTTCTTGGTGATTTGCTGTTGTGTTCTGTCTAGTCTCTGATGGATGTTTTCTGTTGTTCTCTCCACAGTTCATGGCATTAAGTGGACATGCAGCAATGGGAACAGCAGTTCAGGGTTCTCTGTGGAGCAGCTTGTACAGCAGATACTTGACAGTCACCAGACCAAACCACAGCCTCGGACGCACAACTGTCTCTGCACTGGCAACTTGGGTGAGTAGCTGGATTAGGATAGAGAGCAGACAACAGAACTATGTCCCCTTCTAAATCAGAAGTCAAAGGCATACCAAGAAACCCTTCTGTATACAGATCCACCTCCATTCCTGATTTGCTATGAATGGAGCTAGTGAGCCACTGCTAGGAAACTGCTGCTAATGCCCTCAAAAAAGAGACAAAACAGAGAAGGCTAAATGGGATCTTCACACATTTTCTGTAGTATAGTGGGGCCACCCTGTTCAGACGCAGATTACGCTCTTCAAGGTGACTGATCTTATTCTGGGTTTTTCCTGGAAAGGATTTTCCATGCTTCAGAATGTGGATTTGGGAGCCCTACTATATTACTAAATATTCCTACCGCATGAGAATTACCCTTTTAGCAAAGTAAAATGACTTTTATTTGATGGAATATAAATTATTCTAGAATAAAAACCCCACTGGGCAGCTGAGTAAAAATCTCTGGGAAAATCCACAAATACGATGTTATCTGCTATGTAGTGCTGAAGTTCTTTCTATTTCCTTTTTATCTTCATGAGTTCTCAGATTGGAGCTGTAATTCAGGCACATCATATTCTTTGTTGTCACTTAAGCATTAAAAATATTTTGCCACAACATTCAAGATACAGTTAATCCAGGAGTAACTGATGAAGACTCAAACATATTAAAGATGCAACATGAGTTTTTTTAAAATATGGACACTGTAACATCCAAGCTCTAAGACTTCATCAGTACTCCCTACTAGTGCTTCCTCAAGAAAGCATATTGTGTCCTGGAACTTGCTCAAATTGTGTTACTGACACTTTCTGAGCTCCACATGCCCTACAGTGCACTGTATGTCCATAGGGCATTTCAGGTGGTTAATTACAAGATAGAGTGAAAATATTCCTCAGTTTTTTTAGTGTTGATGGAAATAGTGAATGAAAATTCCTTCCTGTTGAGAATGCCTGAAACAGCTAGGAAAGGCACATCCTCTCTCATATTAGAACTTTATAATGAGAATCTGAGTGACTCACTTTTCCAACTCATCCTCGTCCCTACCCTTTTTTGCTGCTTTGGTCAAGTAAAATGTACAATAAATTAATTAGTCTTTAGAGAAATTTGTCAAAGAAAAGTACCATTTGTGCGTCAACGTTTTTGGACCTTTCTGGGTTTTTTTTTTTTTTTTGCAGTCTTCTTATACAATCAAGATTTAAGTAAGACTGATGACCTGTGAAATACCTAGGTTTGGATTAAAATTAAACTCCTAAGGCTCAGCACTTGATCCAGGGTTGTAGATCTGAACACAAATTCTTTTATTCCTCCTTTTGATGTTTTGTCTCATGCTAAGTCTGCTGCTTGCTTTGTAACATAACAGTATCACTTTGTTTTACAGCAGCTTGCATCCTGACTTGCACATCCCCAACTTCTCACAGTCGCACACAAAGACTGCAACTTGGAAGCCTCTCTCTGGTTCTTGTTCAGCTCTATTCCTAGGAGAATGGAGAGATTTAATATTGCATTTAGTTTCAAAAGATTTGTTCTGAACTACTTTAGGTGACCTGATTCAGATCTTGCACATATAATCGAGAAGTTCCCCTTCAAGGGCAAGGAACAAAAAGGCTTAGCAAATTATAACAGCTACACAGCTACTTTCTGTACCCAGAAGAAGGCTGTTATAATTATAGCCATTAGCTATGAGGAAAAGGGTTCTTACCCATTAGGTCATTATACTGTAAAATAATTAAGGTTCTTACCTCATTCTGGGAAAACTGAATCAATTAGAGGAAGAAATATCAAAAATTCATGGGCTGGTCTTCTCAGAAAAAGCAGTCCCAATGCCAGGTTTAGTGGTAAAAAGACATTCACAGAAAGAATCAGCCAGCTTAATTTTGCAGCTCCCGGAAACAAGTGATACTCATCCTGTGACAGGCAAATAAAGGCATGACTTGGCTAACCTCCTTGTCCAGAATTGTTTTCTGGTGACCTTTCCTCACTAGCTTTTCATCCTCTTTGGTACTAATCGCCAATCTACATAATCTTTCAAGCTCCAAAATGTTTTAGCTGTCAGCCTGTGAACCGAATGCAACTGATAAGAAGAGATGCATATTACAGTACTCTGGGAGGGGAAAGCTTTCTCTGTTCTGTCTAATTTACTTTCTCTTTAATAATTTAGCCAACAACTGTAATTGGACAAGATAATAAGAAAAATAACAGAGTTGGCTGGATGATGTAGGGAACGGAAGTGGGATATGAAGACTTTCACCTCTAGATTATCATTTGGAATTCAATCCACATGGGCAGATACTAAGTGCTTTGACAGCTGGCCTGTGTGAAATGAGCATATGAGTACATGTGCTTGTGTTGGAGGGAACGTTCCTAATGGAATGGGGATCACATCACCCCAGTTCATTACCACAGCTGGCAGTAATAGGGGCTGTATCGACAGTCCCAATGGTGACGCTTGGGCACAGACCGAACAAGCCTGAGAGTGGGCACAAAGCCTGAACTCACCCCTCATCACTAGCAGTCAGGTCAGGGGTAAAGCTGGCAGTGGGTGCTTTGTGGGGGTTTTTGAGGGGACAGGAAGGTGGGGTGTGTGTGGCTTGCTGTCATTGCACATACTGTATCTGTTCACTGCATGTAAAAGGGAGTTCAGTTTTCAGAGCTGTCAATCTGACACTGGCAAGAAATTATCTTTATTTAAAATCCCACACACTCTCTCTCTCTCAAATGCAGTTATCCCATGCCACAAATGGAAAATAGCACAATTAACATTAACTTCAATGATCAATTAATTAATTCCATGTGTTTGTTTTTTGGAACAGGAGCGGGTAGCAGTGTGCATCACAAATGTAACAGTGCCAAACATCGCATCATATCCCCAAAGGTCGAACCAAGGACAGGTGGGTACAGCACTCACTCAGAGGTACAAAATAATGATGTCTCTGAAGGCAAGAATGAGCACAGTCATGGCAAGACCTCCAGCCGGGAGAAGAGGAATGGCAAAGTGGCGAAACCTGTGTTGCTCCATCAAAACAGTACTGAGGTCTCTTCCACCAATCAGGTGGAAGTTCCTGACACTACCCAGAATTCTCCTGTGTCCATCAGCAGTGGATTAAATAGCGACCCTGATATGGCTGATAGCCCAGCAGTCACTGGTGTCTCCAGCATGGCTGTTGCCTCGGTGATGGGAAGTTTGTCGCAAAGTGCCACAGTATTTATGTCAGAAGTCACCAGTGAAGCTGTGTATACCATGTCACCCACCACTGGCCCAAATCAACACCTCCTATCCTCTGATGCAGCTGCACAAGGACTGGTACTGGCTGTGAGTTCAGATGGCCACAAGTTTGCTTTTCCTACAACAGGCAGTTCGGAGAGCTTGTCTATGTTGCCCACCAATGTCTCTGAAGAGCTTGTGCTCTCCACAACTCTGGATGGTAGTAGAAAAATTCCAGAAACCACCATGAATTTTGACCCAGACTGTTTTCTTAATAATCCCAAGCAGGGACAGACTTATGGTGGAGGAGGCCTGAAAGGAGACAGCATTAGTACCAACATAAGACAGTCGCCCACAACAGAACGTGGGTTCAATTTCAGTGCAACCCTAACTAAAGAGATTAAAACTGAGGACACTTCTTTTGAACAACAGATGTCCAAAGAAGCGTTTTCCTCCACTTCTGCATCTAATTCTCTCACCCTTACCGCAGGTTCAGGTCTGCTTCCATCTGGAGGCGGTCTGAGCCCAAGTACCACCTTGGAGCAAATGGACTTCAGTGCCATTGACTCCAACAAGGACTATTCTTCCAGTTTCAACCAGACAGTCCATAGTCCTCATGTTCACCAGACCCCTTCCCCTAGCTTCTTTCTGCAGGATGCCAGCAAACCTCTCCCTCTTGAACAAAACACCCATAACAACTTGAATGACACAAGTGGCTCTTTTGTGAACACTTTAGGAATCCCCAATGTGAAAACAGAATCCTCCTCCCAACCAACCTCCAACTGCAATGGCACAGTGGAAACTAGAATAGAGTCCACCTCTTCTCTCCAGCTCATGCAGTTCCAAGCAAGCTTCCAAGCTATGGCTGCAGAAGCTGAAGTTCCCATGGAGACCTCTCAGCAGGCAGAAGGGAATGAAAATCTTCTTAAATCAGGGGATCTTCAAGCCTGTAGCACAGAGCACTACATGCAGCCCGAGGCTAATGGTGGTATCAGAAATGGGAATAATCTCCCTATTCTCCAAGGAAATATGGTGCAAGGACTATATCCAGTGGCCCATCCCAGCTTAAACAACTCCTCCAACATGGAGCTTAATTTGGACCACTTTGACATCTCCTTCAGCAACCAGTTTTCTGATCTTATTAATGATTTCATATCGGTAGAAGGTGGGAGTAATGCCATCTATGGGCACCAGCTGGTGTCAGGTGACAGTGCCGGGCTAGCTCAGCCTGAAGATGGCAACAGAGCAACCTACAACCAGGCTGAAATGTGCATTCCTTGCTGCAGCCCTCAGCAAGCCAGCATGCAGCTCAGCAGTGCAGAGAGTGGAACCGGTACCATGGCATATATGCATGTTGCTGAGGTGGTCTCAGCAGCCGCAGCACAAGGCACCTTGGGGATGTTGCAGCAGAGCGGGCGCTTGTTCATGGTGACAGATTATTCACCAGAATGGTCTTACCCTGAGGTAAGCTTCCAGCTTCTATTCAGTAATAATTACTCCCCCATCTTTCATTCCTTAGTTAATAAGGGCTCCAGGAACCTTCTTGTTTAAACTTTGACGAGGCTTTTAAATATCTCTGCTTAGCTATAAGAGCATCTGAGGTCATTTTCATGCCTGAGTGATCTTTTTATTAAGCACTTCATTACCATGACAAGGCTTCTTTCCTCACTTACGAAGCATCAGACCAGAAAAGTTTTGTTTCACTGTAAAGCAAAGTATCTCCAATGTGGTGCCTTCCCAGTGTTGCCTAGTTCGTGTAGAAAAGTTGTGCATACTGTACATTGGCCTGACACTTAAGTCTGTAACTGGCTTTAATGTTGCCAATAGCTAAATATCTGGCCAGGAGTTTCCTTATTCGGTTCAGTACTTAGCTTGGTCCCATCCCTCATTCAGATACAATCTCATGCACCACAAATTGGAAATGACAGCAGCAAACACTCCTCTTAACATGAAAAATCCTATTGTTAGGTAAAAAACATTATCATGAACCAGACATCATCACATTGGTCCAGGTGTAAAGAGAAATTGTCCTTTAGTAGTTTCTGAAGCCTAGACTTAGAAAATCTTCTTATGGGCTCATTATTGGGATAAATGCAGCAGCTCAAGAAAAATCGGCCATGTTCTAATTGTTCAGAACTCTCTGGTGAAGTGTGTCCATTTTTTCTGTTGTCTAAAACAACTAGAGTGTATCTAGACTCTGAAATCTCTTGATGTGGAATTGTGAGTGGGTAGGAGGAAACATATCTGGGGTGAGAAGCAGAGTAGTTTACCTAGCATTCAGTGAAATGACCTTCTGATGACTCCAAGACACAGCTGTTAAAGGACAGGTAATGGGGTTACTTTCCTAGAGCCTTAGAATCCCACCTGTCCAGTAAGAAGGGATTCAGTCTAATACAATAGCATTCATCCTTCAGAAAAGGAGGAGCTTTATGACTGCAGACTGTGTGAGTGTTCAGTCAACATTAAGTAGATGGCTACTATGGGGAACTGTCACGTTCCATTCAGTCACACTTCTTCCTAACCCAGCCAATTCCCATCCTGAGAACAGAAGAACAGTCCAGTCACAGACTTGGTATACAGCTTACATGCGTAATAAAAATGTAATTGGTCACTTATTACAGTTCAACCCCAATGTCTTACAGTACATCATAAATGTTGCTAGGAAAATCTGGAACTTTCTAGAATAGAAGATGGTGCCTGTCAAGGCCTGAGGCCACACTTCAGTCATTGGGGGCTCGGAATAATTGTACATCTGAGATAGATGAATGAGCAGTTGGTGACTGATTATCTATCATGTACTGTTAGTGGTAATTTACCATCAACTGGTCCCCAGAGAGAAACTGGAAATCTATCATATTTGTTTCTGGATGTGGATTTTTTCTATACTCTGAGAATTATCCTTCAGAGCCTGATAACAAGCTGATGTGACAGGGACTGTGGTGAATATTACTGTTATTTTTAAAAAACTGGTTATTTATTGGTTTAATACTGTAGAAAAGCACAATAATATGATGTGTAGCAACTAAACCGTGCTGAAAATCATTGCCAATAAATAAAGGAAAAGCATCTGTCCTTCTGTTTATCTTTAGCCAACAGGTAAATAGCTCAGCTTCCGTGGGAATCTTTTTCTTTCCATGCTAACCAAACAGTAACACAGTTTTAGCCTTCTGTTTATGAGGCAGGCCTGGCAGACAGGCCAAAAATACAACTGTCTGTCTCCAGTAAGCTCCATCATCATCTTTCCATTGTGATGAGAGCTGCCAACTGTGCATTCTACTACAACAGAATCTGGGGTTCTTCACAAATGAAGGTGATCAGTGTGGATGGAGCCTGCACACTTGGGGTGAATAGAGCCTGCCTAGCACAGGACAGATTGTGAAGCAGGTTGGGTATGCCATGCTGTGGTGCAGGCAGGAACAAGGGGCAAAACGGCCCATGCAGTTATGCCAGAGGTAAGTGCTGTATTAAGAATAATGTCAAGTGAAACAGAGAGTCAGCACTACTGCCTAATGCAGTGAGATCTGTACTGTAAACACTTATGGTGGTAGATGCACAGCTCACCTGCCTTAGTTTCATGAACATTTATTAATACTGAAGAGCCCAATGATCCTTAGCCATAAACTTTAGTGGCAGACAGGGGGCCTACCTGAACCTCCGAGCCTGCTGGGAAAATTATTCTACCTTGTTCAAAAGGCTGTCTCGTAATATAGTGTGCTGCTTCTCTGAATCTTCATTTTCTTTTCGTTATTTCTTTTTATGTTAGGCTTGTCCTTTTTCTTTTTGGCTCTGAATTGGTCCTTTTCCTCTCCCCCCCCCCCCCTTATTTCATTCTGTTTGTTTGTCTTTGACTTGCTTTCCCCATTCTTTAGCTCAGGACTCACCAGAGGAGCCAATTAGCCATTCAGAATGTCTTAACAAAAGTGACCAGACTGTCCTCTTCTGCACCTTTGGATTTGTGAATTGCATTACTATACATCTCATTACAGACTCCAGTTTGGACCATATGAGGTCTTAATCTATGGAATGGATGCTTATTCTCCTTGACTTCTGCAGCAACAGCCTGCAAAGTTGTCTGGTGAGCTGGACCTTTTAAATGCAGAGTGTAACCACTGTTTTTGTTGGTAGACTCCAGTTTGCATCCCCCAATGAGCTAACTTTGCTTTCATTTGCCACAAGTTCCATGCTCTTGGTGGCTGTCAGATCTTTTACATTTGCCACTGAATCCATTGCTATGATTGCAGTTTTCAGGGATCTGCTCCTCATTGCACATGGTAGCAGAGTTGGAACTTTGTTCTCAGCATGACAATGATCAGACATTAGCAGCTCTGTCGCTGTATCTAGTGCGGGCATCTTCTTTTTCCTTGGTCCCTTTCTCTGCAGAGGAATTTCACTCATTCTTTCTTCTCTTGCTTTCACCATGTTCTGTTCTCTCTCTGGAGGTGAGAACAACAGAAAGCAGCTTCTGGCACTATATAGTATGCAGGCAGGAGCAGGGCACACAGAAAGGTCCATGTGGTTATACCCCACAGGGAAGTGCTTCAGCAATAAACCCAAAGTAAGCCATAGTCAGCACCATTGCCAAGCATGGTAGATCTACAAGCCTAATTCTGAGGGTCTGTCTACAGTGTAATGTAAGGCCAGGGATAGTAGAACTCGAGTTAGCAGACCCCAGGTTTGTTAACCAAGGGCTTGAGCATCTACACTCATTTGTAACCCCAGGTTAGGAGTAGTTGAAAGCTGGGCAGGCCTGAGTTCAACCATCCATATCCCAGACTTCCTCTCACCCTTCCAAAATGTGGCCACTCAAGCCCTTTGTTCACAGTGCAGTGTGGAAAAACCTGATTGTCCACCAAACTTGACACTCCAGAGGACAAATAAAGTTTCCCTGTAGGATTGTGGAATACTTTTGGTGGGCTCCCAGAGCATGAGTCCAGTGGAGCTGTGTTTACACTGCAGAGCAAAATGGCTTGAATCCTAGGTCCTGACTTGACTCAGGATGGGACCCTCCACCCCTGTGGGGTCCTGGAAGCAAGCCCTGGTTTTTGTGTAGATGGGAGGAGGGTTTAACTCCTTGAGCCTGGATTCAAACCCTGAGCTTACAGTGTGTCGTAGACATATCCTAAGTGCCTGCCAGCTCCCCTGCAGTAAGAACAATCCTGATCTTGCACTCCCTGTCTGTGGTCTTTCTAGTACTGGCAGTAACATTAATAATCACATTACAGACTGCACTTTTCAGAAGGATATGTTGTACCAGTGCTCAGGCACAGTATTTCTAGGACCTCCCACCGCATCACGCCAAGGACTCATAATATATATGATATCCTTCTGAGACAGTTCTGCATGTTCTGAGAGTTCAAGTTCTCCATATGCTGATCCATATGTCCCCCTGGTTTTCATTTTTTCCAATAGGGTTTCTGCGGATTTCACATCTCCGAAGGTACACTGTTCACCTTTATGTCTGAGCTGGAGAAGGGCCAACATTCCTCTCTGCAGCTGCTCTCCATACATGCAGACTGACTCTTCTCTTGGCTTATGAAGAGGGCCTAAAAGCTCAAAAAAAACCTTGGCTCCTTTTTGTTGTAAATCCTTCTTTTTATAGGGCTGCCATGGAAACCTTTTTTGTTATCCAATTGATTCAATTAACCACCAGAGATCTCTCTTTCTCTCACAGAATTTGGAGTTGTTTTCCTCTGGATGATCCTCTAGGTCTGATCATTCTATGCCTAGACTCATTAGGGATCAGTTTTCAAATATAATGTTGGATCCAGGATTTCTTCTTAATCAGCTAGATCCAAATCTGAGGTGTGTGGTCACAAGTTTTGATTCCTAAACAGCTCAAAACATCACTTCAGATGTTAATTTCCTTTACTGATATACAGTACTTGTTATATACAACTGCTGAAATATAGAGGTTTTTTGTTTGGTTTTTTTTTGGAAGAGGTGGAGGGTGTTGCATTTGTACCCACTGGGAACAGGCCTCAAATTGCTATTCTACTGCTCCTGTGCCGCTTTTCCTTTGTTCCAGGTGTATTGGGACTCCAGACAGTTCACTGCAGAGTTTACCTTATTGCAGTAATTCTAGCACAGAGCTGTCAAGAATATCTTTTTCTTCTGTTTCTGAGAGCATTCAGAAAGGCCCCAGGCCAGGACCTGTGTTAGTTCATGTAACCATGATGGAGTTATTGGCCTAAGAAAACCCTGTTGGCATAGTTTGCTTATTGTTTGAGGCAGGTTTTTCGGAAGCTGATGCAGACAGGTGTGCTGTGTGATTCTGGCACTGGGCCCAGACCACTATACCATTTAACAAAGAACTGCTCAGAAATACATCTAGATAGGTCCTTTCTAGTGGTCTTTACATTTTTGCTTTCTGGTGTGTCCTTTGGCTGCCATAATCATGTTATAAAAATATTATATACTGTTTACTTCACATTTATCAGCAACCATGAGCAAGTTTTCATTTTAAACTCATCAGAGAGTAAGAAAAGCCATAAAATTAACTTTCTGCATCTACAAAACATGTTCTGCTTTGGTGCTTCAGGACCCTAGGAATCTAGGATTGTTCGGTTCACCCCAATAATCATTATAGTTTTGTTTTACCATTCAGTTTGCAATTAATATTTGCTTGGAAATGTGTTTCCACAGCCACTGAAGTGACTGTGCTTCAGTGTGTGAGATACGATTTGCCTCGTTCGGATTCTCAGTGGAGCTGGAAAAGTTGCCAAAGGGAGCAGCTGACAAGGTGAAAGTCATTTTTCCCTGAACACAAATTGCCTCACCAAGTTTCCATAATAAATGTTTCTACTGGCCTAACACAACAGAAAAAATGCTTTGCTATCAGGGCCCTTGCTTCACAGCTTCAGTGAGATTAGTCATCAGTGAAAGGAACTCTTTAACCATCTGATAAACTCAAGTCCTAATTCTAAAAAAGAGTGCAAACAAATGTCATCTTTTGTTTTCTTATGGCCTCTGCGTCCCTCCTGGGGATTTAATGATCCATCTTCTTCTTCCCATTTTTATTCGCTAGTTCCTCTTTCACAGATATCGTCTCCCTTACAGCCTGATGCCCTGATTCAAAGCCCTCTAAAGTCCTGGGTAACACTCCCACTGAATTCTATGGACTCTAGATTGAGCCCTCAGAGAAGAAGTATTGAGGGATCACTGGCAAGCATGTCAATCTCAGACTGTTTGATGGGGATATTATTATAGAGTCACAGAAACCCCCCCACATTCTTCTTTCCTTTTTCTACTATCAAGGTTTATTTTAAACATATGATTCTTCTGTACTTAGCAACAGCCCAAAATTATGTCCAGCTTACTAGTAACAACCAGAGACAATGAAGAGGAGGAAGTTGTGTAGATAACATATTGCAAAGTTCAGTTCAGGTGGATTAATTGTAAATAAATGGATTTGTTACATTAAAAATCCTCCGTCTCTTTCTGTCAATCCAAACATATATACACACAAGCTCCTGGCATTTCAGTTAAAGTCTTTGGTGTGTTCAGATGTAACATGGCTAGAGTTGGCTTTGGAGGGAATCTCCGAACAAGGGAGCCAGGGAAACTCCCAGAGTGAACTGTGCAGATGCTTTCTATTCAGGCTGGCAGCAAACTCCAGCAGAAAAGCAGCTGAGATCTGCAGCCAGACCTGTCAGTGTGGCCAAGAGCTATGGAAAGGGCTGAACTTCTCCCAACCAGAAGAAAGGCTCTAGGCCAGGTTAGGCTCACTCAATCATCTCTGAGTATGCATTCATGTTATTGTCAAATTTCTCTCTTTACCTGGAATTTTTTGTGAGATCTGTTAAGAATGAAGCCAGAGCTTCTGCCATGGCAGTCATGCCACGGGGCAGCTGGAGGAACACACAGAAGGCGCTGACCGAAAGAATACCTTCTTTGAACAGCACTTAGAGAGGGAAAACGTAGGGGACTTAACAGCAGAGAGTACATGTAAGCAGAGGCCCAGACTAGACAGGGATGGCAGAGCCTTGTTCGTGCCCTAGGTGATCTCTGATGATGCAGGAAGGATTCAGATTCAGACTCAGACATGCAGGAAGCCTACTGTAAGCCCATCACCACTCTGCTATAAAATGCTCTTTTGCTGTAATTAATTTAAGTAACTCAAAAAACTTCTGACACTGAAAACCATTTAGATCTTAGCAGCCACCAGCCAGCAATGGGTAAGATGCATCGCTCTGGTAGTTCAAAGAGCTCTAAGGAACCCTCCTCCAGTGTAAATGCTATCTGTTCTGTCCATGCTGGAAAGGGAAATTCTGAAGCAAAGGCAATGGTAGGTGTTCTCATTTACCCAGAATGCCCTTTCAGCTCTCACTTGTATCCCAGCAGTGCTGGTGTCTGAGCTCTGGATACAAAACTGAAAGGTATGTGAACAAACAGAATCTCCTCTCCCTGCTGAGCTGTTTGGCCACTCTGCCTGTGTCATACCATGTCATATGTAACCTTGATTGTAAGCTCCTTGGGGCAGGGGTCGTGCCTTATCCTCTCTGTAAAGCGCCTTCTATAGTTGTGGTGCTGAATAGTAACTGAACTGAGCACCTGTAAACCATCTTAGAGTCTGTCTTGCAATTTGCCACTGGATGGCAGCACAGGAACAGCTAAATAAAGGAGTATCTCCTTGGAAAACAACTGCAAATATACCTGTGCACCTGATTACTAAGGAGCTCTTCTGATTTTTACAGGAGGCTGTTCCTTGTCCCTGCCTTAGTGTGAAAGGGATGGGAGATACTCCCAGTTTCTATTCATCAGAACTTAAAGAATCTGAAGAGAATCTTTCTTAACAGATACAGTCTAATGCTGAGGAAGATCTTGGTGATTTTTTACAGAGGGTCAAGCAGCAGGTTGCAGTACACATTCTGCCCCCAGAATGCAAAGTTTCTTGCTGGAATGTACCTCACCATAGTAATCCTACAGCTGAGTGATCTGAAAACCTTTCTCTAGGCAACTTCACTGCACTATTGTTAAGGCTGAGAATGCAAATGCATAAGAATCAGGAAATTCAAAAGTTAGGGTTCACAAAGCAACCTGCTCTCGAACACGACACCTGGGACAGTTGTATTTGTTTGGGTTACTGTTAAATATGTGCCTTACTATATTTCTACAGTGTATTATTATTTATTATATGTGTATTGTGGTAGTACCTCGCAGTCCTCATCACCGACCAGGACTTGCTGTGTTGGGTGCTGTATAAACACATAACAAAAATACAATCTCTGTTCCAAAGAGTTTACAATGTAAAACACTTGCAGTGGCTAGAGCAGGGGTATCAAACTCGATGATGGTGACGGGCCAAATTCACATACACTGCAATACCCTCCACTGAAAAATTCGGGCCATCTTCCCATTTTCGGCGGCGTGGCATCAGCCCTTTTTGGCGGCGGGATTTTGTGGGGGACCCTGTTGCCGGACTGACTGCATTGCCGCTTTAAGGGATTTCTAGGGCCGTATGTTTGACACCCCTGGGCTAGAGGAACTTGACCTTTTGATTATGTTGTTTGTAAAGTGCTGAGACATCTAACTGGAAAAAGGCTATAGCTATATCTCATGTCATTTTCTCTAGAAATCACTTAAATCTTGGCCTTTATAACCATCTCTGGAAAGAATATTTTTTCTTATGTTGAACAGTAACACTTTTCTAGATCTGACTCAGATCCAACCTCCCATCTTTACAATCAAATTCTGACCCCCTCTGCACATGTAGGGCTTTTGCTGAAATCTGGAGAAGTTTTGCTTGCTTATCCTAGGGCAGGATTTGGCCCCGAGATAGGAGATGATATTACCAGGCTAAGTGCATGGTGTTATACATGACTGGCCACTGGATGTCACTATTGCAGCTCACAACTGCAGCAGAACCTTGGTCTTTTTCAACAGCAAATATGGTGAATTGAATGTAGTGAACATTATTCTGCAGGTCTAAGCACTTGACATGGGTTGGTACATAAACATTTGGAATCTATCCTTCTGGGACAGGCGACAAGGCTGGCAGGGGCACAGGCTAAGGGATACCGCTTACTAGAGTAATGGGGGACACTGCCTGTCTGTGTTGTGAAACACTCAAGGAGTGCCAAGGGTAAAACCCATTTTCCCGGTCATGGAAACAAACAAGGAGAGGTTATGTGGCTAGGAGAGGGGGTACAGCTGGTGCTTGCAAACCTACTAGCCTCAGATGACAGACACAAAAGAAGGACAAGGAAAGGAATGACTGGGCCTAAGTGGTGAAGAGATGGGCTGTCCAGTTTATGCCATCAAGAAGGAAACCTGTTTGGACAGTGGTGACTGCTGCTGAGAGAGTGTGGAGGCAGCACAGCCCCTGCCAGAGTGAAGCATAGTTTGTGGCTCATGTTAGAGCATGCCTGATGGGGTGTGACCTCCGCCTGGGGCTGCAGGATCAGCAGAGGAAGTGCTTCCTGTGGAGCACAGGAGGGTGCAGAGAAGATGCTCACTGGGCAGCCCCACCCCTGGGGTCACTAGGCACTTTGCTTCTCTTTGTTTCTGATTGCTGTAGTAGTTACATTTACACTGGTTGCTCTTTCCCATGGGTCACAGAGGAGTTCTCAGAGATGTGGTGGCGAGGGGCCATGACTGGGTCCCCACTGCGGCAGTGTGTGTTGGGGCTGAGGGAAGCACTCGTCTAGTGGAGGTATTTCAACATGCTGAATGCATGTCTGAGCTCGTGAAGCCAGGTTGGGCTCTTTATTGCCACTAACTAACACCAAAAGGGAAGAAAAGCAAAGCAGACTGTGTGCCTGGCTCAGGACATTGAGTGCGCTCTGGCAGCTCATTCAGGGGGTTTGGCTTTCAGCTCTCACCATCCGTGTGCTGTGGCTGCCTGCTGCCTTGCCATGCACCTTGGCTCCTGGGATCCACTCATCCACCCATAAACACTGCCCCAGGCCTCTCCCCAGGGGTCCTACACACCCCATATTGTCTCTTCTGAAATAAAATGAATGAATATAAGAGAAGGAAGCAAAGTTGGGAACAAGGCAGCTAATGATGCAAGTGATTTTCTTCCAAAGGATGCTGGGATGCTTGATACAGAGAGGTCTGCAATGGGAGTAACTCTTCCCACAGCCTCACGCTAGCTCCCTTCCCTCTTGGCTCAGCAGAAAAGCAAAGAAGGGAAGGTAAGTGATTTGGTTTTACAGGGTGAGGGATGTAAGAGTTGGATGTTGAACTACTGAAAATGTGTGTGCATGGAGCAAGGAAAGGTACGTTCTGGAAAAGGTGAAAATGTGAAAGGAAGGCACGCTGAGACTCAGGTGAGTTCTTAAGTGCCCCATTTCTCTTCCAGGACCAAGAAAAGATAAGAGGAGTCAAGATTCCCCTGCTCCTTTCCTTCTCCTCTTCTGTTCCCTGTTCCAGTCATGTCCTTTTGGCTTGCTCTGCTCTTATTCCACTGAGCTATAACGAGTCAGTGCAGTAGCCCTTTCTTTGATGGCATTCTTTCCTGAGCAGAATGAGCTAGCGGGAGTGTGGTGGAAGTGGAGGGGCCTCTGGAGTCACTAAGCATGGGCTGGAGAAGTATGGGAATACACAGTGTGTTCTCTAAGGGCCACATTATTTCCAAGATGCTTAATGTTCTGAAGCGGTGATCCAAGGGGCACAACTATTTGGGTGACCTTGGTAACACATTTGCCATTGTTCCCTTTCATTGAACCTTACATTCAGAAAGTCTGGAAATGTAGTGCTTTTGTTTGGAGAGAAAACCAAACCATTCTCTGAAGAGGTAAAAGGGTGGGCTGGATTCTCGAAAGGCAAGGTGAATTTTTAATTTTCAACTTTAATTCCAGCTTAATAACTTTTCTTGCCTGAGAATTTCCTTAGGGTTTTTAAACCATTGAAGAATTTCTCAATGGGGGATCCTGGTAGAATGAGGTTTCTTGCTTTCCCAGGGTCGTGTTGTTACTCCAGTTTACAGATGGAGAACATGAGAGAACAAGAGAGAGCACTTACGCAAGCAAGTCACTTCACCTTTGTGTGGGTCAGATTCAGCTTTTGGACAGTGCCATAGAATCGCCCCTGCTGTGCTGAATCTGGGCCTCTTCTCAGGTTTCCTATCTGTAAGTACGAGGCAGCAGCATGGTGCTTGCCAGCTACTCCCCTGAAGCAAACCACTCCCTTTCAGGGTAAAGCTGTTACAAATAAACTCAAGGAACAAACACAAGAAGCAAACTCACCCCAGACACTTTGACTAAACATTTCCAGAAAAATTTCACATAAGAACAGCCACACTGGGTCCATCTAGCCCAGCATCTCGTCATCCATGCTGAACAGTCCCAAGTCTTTTTAATCTCTTCCTGTATGGAAGTTGTTCCATAGCCCTAATCATTTTTGTTGCCCTTCTCTGTACTTTTTCTAATTTTAATACATTGTTTGAGATGGGGTGATCAAAACTGCACTCAGTATTCAAGGTGTGGGTGTACCGTGTCATGATGAAGTGGAAAAACTGCTCACCAGCATGGCATGGGTTAAGGAGATCCTTTGGGCCCAACTAGCCCTGCCCCGTTATACCTGCAGTCAATGCCAGGCCTGGAAGGGGTAGAAAAGGAGAGAGCCTGGCCAAGTTCAGGGCTGACTAGGCAAGGGGCAGGAGCTAACTACCACCCTACCTGATAGGAGGGACCATTAGCCTGCTGGCCAAGGCAGCCAAGGGAGACTGTGGAGGAGACCTAGGAACCTACAGCAACTGAGGTAACTGCAGCCTGGAGACATTGTGGGGTTTGGATGCACCAAACTTACAGCTGCCCTGCCCAAAGGAGCCTGGGACCACAGCAGGGCACCACCCAAGATCCATGGGAGGCAAGCCACACCAGCAAATTGGACTGTAGGAGGCCATGCCCCAAACTGAAAGGACTCTGGTAGGAAGTAGCCCAGAGCAGTGGATTTAGACTTCCTGCTTGGACTGCCCCCTTTTCAGGGGTCAACTGACACAGGGCCCTGGGCTGAGACCTGATGGAGTAGGAGATCCTGAATTCTCCTATCCCCACTTCCTGAAAGACTGAAGCATCTTGACCAGGGGGTGGAAGTCAGGGGCACCAACCACTAGGCCCCTGGCCCTCCAACCACCCTGTTGCATATGGAGTTCTACAGCAACATTATGATATAGTCTGTCTGATTATTTATCTCTTTCCTAATAGTTCCTAACATTCAGTTAGCTTTTTTGACTGCCCCTACACACTGAGCAGATGTTTTCCAAGAACTAGCCACAATTACTCCAACATCTCTCTTGAATGGTAACAGCTAATTTAGACCCATCATTTTGTATGTAAAGTTGGGATTATGTTTTCCAATGTGCATTACTTTGAATTTATCAACATTGAATTTCATCTGCCATTTTCTTGCCTAGTCACCCAGTTTTGTGCTATCCCTTTGTAACTCTTCACAGTCAGCTTTGTACTTAACTATCTTGAGTAATTTTGTGTCATCAGCAAGCTTTGCCACCTCACTTTGTTTACCTCTTTTTCCAGATCATTTAGGAGTATGCTGAACTGCACTGGTCCAAGTATGGATCTTTGGGGGACCCTGCTATTTACCTCCCTCCACTCTGAAAAATGACCATTTATTCCTATCTATTTGATCCAGGAGAGGACCTTCCCGCTTATCCCTTGATTGCCTACTTTGCTTAGGAGTCTTTGGTGAGGTATCTTGTCAAAGGCTTTCTGAAAGTCCAAGTACACGCTATCCACTCGATCACTCTTGTCCACATGTTTGTTGACCCCCCTCAAAGAATTCTAATACATTGGTGAGGCATGATTTCCCTTTACAGAAGCAATGTTGCTTCTTCCCCAACATAACATGTTCATCTATGTGTTTGATAATTCTGTTCTTTGCTATAGTTTCAACCAATTTACCTGATACTGAAGTTAGGCTTACTGGCCTGTAATTGCCAGGATCGTCTCTGGAGCTTTTTTTAAAAATAGGCATTACATTAGCTAGCTGCCAGTCATGTAGTACAGAGGCTGAGTTAAGTGATAGGTTACATCTCACAGTTAGTAGTTCTGCAATTTCATATTTGAGTTCTTTCAGAACTCTCGAGTGAATACCATCTGGTGCTTGTTACGGTTTAATTTATCAATGTGTTCTAAAACCTCCTGTACTGACACCTCAGTCTAGGACAGTTCCTCAGATTTGTCACCTAAAAAGAATGGCCCAGGTATGGGAATTCTTTTTTGGAGTACTTGCTCATGTTGATTCCAAGCAAGTGTGTGTGCACCATGTGCACAGTCATTGGGAGGTTTTTCCCTGCTGGTGCAGGCGCCCCCTGGAGTGGTGCCTCCATGGCGTTGTATATAGGGCACTGCTGACATACCGCCTCCTCAGTTCCTTCTTACTGCCTATGACGGTCATTGAAGCTTCATTCCTCTTGCTTCTGCAAACGTTCTCCCCATAGTCTTTGACTGTGGTTCCTGTAAATAGGTGGAACAAATAGATAAGTTAGTCATAGTAAATAATTAGTTTTGTAGATAAGTTTTGGTTGAAAGGGGTCCCCCACTTGGACTTCTCCCCTCCCAGGGCAATGGGGCATGCCTTGGGCCCAAGGATTCAAGCCCTGCGGATCCTGCCATAAACCTATGCCAAAAGGTGATCTCCGTGACTCCTGTTTGAAGTGCTTAGGGGAGTCGCACCAGACAGATCACTGCAGGATCTGCAAGGGATTTCACTCTAGAAGTAGGAAAGAGAGGAGTATTCAGCTCAAGCACATCCTCATGGAAGTAGCTCTCCACCCACAGCTGGCTCACCTGGACCCGGCACCTAGCACCTTGGTGCGCAGAGCTCCGGCCTCGGTCAGAGAACCCCCAGCACCGAAGAAGGGCTCAGCACAGAGGGATTCCCAGCATAGACACTCGCCAGCATCAAAACCAGTTGGCACCGCTCCCATTCACCGGTGTCACACAAGAAACAGAGAAAATCTGACAGAGGGCGCATGCCCTCAGTGCGGGCAGTGGGGAAAGACACAGGCTCAGTGCACCTGGCACAGGCATGCCCAGCACCGGAGCTGGCACCGGCACCATTGACTTTGGTCCCACAAAGGGCACTATCGAGTCCGGTGCTGATGGACTCACCTACCAGGGAGAGTCAAGTGGAGGAGTTAGACCTTCCCACCTCCACACCCCCCAGACACGTTCGAGGTGGCAAGAGACCTGATAGCCATGATGGCACAGAAGTCCCCCACCAGAGTGGAGAGAGCACCATACATAAGACCTCTGGCATCGCAGAGTACAGTGCCATCTAGAGGCAAACCCGCTATGATGCGGCACCGGTTGTCTTTGCCTCGGTGCCAATCCCCTGCACCATCGCACTTGGCACTGCTGTGGTCTCCATGTTCGGAGTCATGGTCATCAGACTCGAAGGCTGAGTCCTATACCTCCAAACATAGCAGCACTGGTCAGAGCGGCATACCATCAGGTCCAGGAGTCTCACTCCAGAGGTCCCTACTCAGTCACTTGGGACAGCAAAGCTGCCTTTACACCGCAGCAAAAGGTACCATCACTCAGCACCGAGACCAACATCAGCAGAGAGACTGAGCCATCAGCAACTGCTGGCGTGGGGCCCAGCACCGAGGCTGTTCCCAGTACCGAGGCTGATCCTGGCACTGGCCAGGATATCCTGGAATGGGAGGATGTCCGTAACCTGGATGGCCAGGAGGGCAACACATTTCCTAGGGCCTCCTCCTCATCTTTCCTGGATGAAGCAGTAGCAGGAATATCAGCTATACAAATCCCCATGGACAATAGGGCTCACCAAGAGCTTCTGAGAAGCGTGGTCCAGAATTTAGGGCTATAGGCGGAGGAGATTTTAGTCAGTGGACCCAATGGTGGACATTTTGACGCCAGAGAGACACTCAAGGGTGGCCTTACCACTGATCAAAACCATCCAGACCATAACAAAAAATCTGTGGCAAACACCAGCCTCTATCCCCCCCACAGCCAAGGGGATAGAGAGGAAGTAGTTCACTCCATCTAAAGGCTACGAGTACCTCTTCACATATCCACAAGCCAGTTCATTAGCGGTAGCCGCAGTGAATGAAAAGGAGAGGCAAGAACAACAAGACCCGATGCCTAAATCAAAGGATTCAAAAAAGCTGGACCCCTTCAAGAGGAAGGTCTACTCCATTTGGGGGCTTCTGCTCCATATCACCAACCAACAGGCGATTCTCAGTAGATACAACTTCAACTCATGGGACACGATGCTGAAGTTCAAAGAACTACTCTCAGCCAACTCCAGGACAGAATTTAAAGCAGTTGTGGAAGAAGGCAAGGCAGTAGCAAGAACATCTTTGCAGGCCACACTGGATGCAGCAGACTCAGCAACAAGAACCATGTCATCCACAGTCGCCATGAGAAGGTGTTCCTGGCTGCAGGTGTCAGGTCTCCCACCAGAGGTCCAAAATATGATACAGGACTTACAGGGATGTTTTGGAGCAAATGGATGCCGAATTCCACAGCCTCAAGGATTCTAGGGAAACTGAAATCTCTGCAGCTCCACATGCCCTTCACGGAAAGAAAACATTTTGAGCCCCACCCTAGCTAGAGATTCTACCCTGTTCAACCCAGACAGGACTACCCTAGGAAAAGGGGAAGAAACAATAGGCACAGGACACCTCAATGGCCCAATCAAGGCCGTGGATCAACAAGGCAGTCCTCTGGCACTAAACAAACTTTTTGAGGGTGCACCCAAGGATGGCACTCCAGGTCAGTTATCTGATCTTTCTCCCTGTTTCCTGAACCATCTATCCTATTTCTATCATGCCTGGGCTCAGATAACATCAGACAAATGGGTACTGTGCATGGTAGAGGTGGGATACTCCCTCCAATTTTGTTTCTCCCCCACCCATCACTTTTCCCTGTCCCTCTTCAAGGACCCCTCTCATGAGCAACTTCTTATACAAGAAGTGCAGGAACTGCTAAAAACTGGAGCAGTAGAGGACATCCTGCAGGACCTGAGGGGAAAGGGTTTTACTCCAGATATTTCCTAATCCCAAAGACCAAAGGAGGTCTCAGACCCATCTTGGATCTACAGAATCTCAAAAGATTCATGAAGAAACTGAAGTTCCGCATGGTCTCCCTGGCCACAGCCACCCCTTCCCTAGATCTGGGGGGCTGGTATGTGGCCATCAACCTGAAGGACGCCTATTTTCATATATCAATAGTATCATCCCACAGAAGATTCCTCAGATTTGGAATAGGCTGCACTCATTACCAGTTTATGGTCCTCCCCTTTGGCCTCTCGGAGGCCCTGAGAGTGTTCACCAACTGTATGGCGGTTATTGCCAACTTTCTAAGAATACGCCAGGTACAGGTGTTTCTATATCTTGACAATTGGCTGGTCAAGGGCCGCTCCAAGGAGCAGGTAGAAGAGCATGCTTCCACACCATTTGCTCCCTTATAGAGGACTTCATCCGTTTTCTTACCACGATGGTGCGGAACGGTCTGAAACTCCTTGGCCACATGGCATCCTGCATGTACGTGGTCCAACATATGAGATTGCGACTCAGACCTCTTCAGTCATGGCTAGCATCAATCTATCGACCTAACAGAGACAGATTAGACAAGATGATCTCTCTCCCCCCTCAGGTCCTCAGATCACTTCAGTGGTGGCTCAACCCTCAGCTAGTATGCTCAAGGGTTCCATTTGCCACACCACAGCCTTCGGTGTCCCTTGTTACAGATGCTTCTGCACTGTGGTGGGGAGCTCATGTAGGGTTGCTAAAGACTCAAGGCCTCTTGTCCCCAGCAGAGCTACTGCTTCACATCAGTGTCAGGAAACTGAGAGAAGTTCATTTAGCTTGCCAAGCATTCCAGCCTCACCTGGAAGGCAGAGGCATATCCGTTATGATGAACAATACTACTGCGATGTTTTATATAAACAGAGGGGGGAAGCATGCTCCTCTCCCCTGTGCCAGGAAGCCCTCAAACTGTGGGACTTCTGCATCGCCCACTCCATACACCTGGAGGCATTTTACCTCCCTCAATCTCAGAATCAGCTGGTGGACCATTTCAGCAGATCTTTCAGCAACTATGAATGGTCCATTTGCCCAGATATCACAAATAACAATTTCCAACATTAGGGGGCTCCCCAAGTGGATCTGTTTGCAACACAAATCAACAGGAAGTGTCACTAGTTTTGTTCCTTCCTGAATCACAGTCTGGGACTGATCACGAACATGTTCCTCCTCCTGTGGAACACCACTTGTTTTATGCATTTCTGCTGTTCCCACTCATCCACAAGATCCTACTCAAGATAAGAAGGGAAAGGACATCCATCATATTGATAGCCCCAGCTTGGGCTCAGCAGCACTGGTATACAACACTGCTGAAGCTTTCCATGGCCACCCCGATGACTCTGCCATTCATGCTGGACCTGATCATGTAGGACCATGGTCACTTGCAGCATCCCAACCTAGGATCTCTCCTCTTCACAGCATGGAAGCTGTGTGGTTAAATCCTATGGCAAATTCTCCTTCTTTCTGCCTCCTCTCTAAGTGTAAGATCTCCAACAAAGGTGCAGCTGGGGAACAGAGTGGGAGACGGTTCTCTCAGGACATCTAGGAAGCACTGAGCTTCTGAATTGCACGGTAAAGAGAAGACCCCCAATGCTTTTCTGGGAGGCCTAAGTCACCGGCAAGTGGCTCTCTCTACTGATAGCCTCTCTACTGAATGCAGCAGCTCTGGAGCAGGCAGAGATCCAAAACTGGAACTCCAGCACAGTGCTTCCACTCCTGGGTCATCAGGAAACTGAGCCTCTTGCAACTGAGACATTTTTTGTGCCCTGTTGCCAGTGGCAGATGCATGGAGCTAGTGCCTCAGATACAACTACATTCAGCCGTGGGCCAGAGGAGCTATTGCCTCCAATACAAGGGTGCTGAGAGCTGTTGAATGGGGGAATGTTCCAGTGAAAACTGAAGGGAATAAAGCCCTGCCTGACCCCATGGCCCATGATAGTTGGGGAAGTTGCCTGCTCTCTGCATGGCACAACAGTGTTCCTGTCCACTCGCATGAAATATTTAGATGCTTAGAACAGGGATTTGGGAATCAGGAATCCAGGATTCCAGTCCCAGCTGTGGCAGGGGAGTTTGGCATGGTGGGTTAGAGTGCCAGGGACTTAGATTGTAACTGTTTGAAGGAGGAACCATGGCTTTATTCTGTGTTTCTAGAGCACCTTGTACTTGTTCCATGACTGAGACTCATAGGTGCTACTGCAATATAAATACTACTACTACATCAGGACTCCTGGGTTCTAGTACAAACTTCTCCCCTTTACTTTGTTTGTTCTTGGACAAGTTTCTGCCTCTCTATGCCTCAGTTTCCCTATGTGTACATTGCAGATTATACTGATGTGTCATACAGGAAGCTGTGATGCTGAATTAATCAATGTGTGTAAAGCACTTTAAGGTCCTAGGCTGAAAGGGCCTGGAGAAGAGTAGAGCATTATTGTTGCGGGGCTTAATAGGAGCGTGTCCCAAATAGAAATTCATGCTGTATGGAGCTCATTTGTTGTTGGAGACGGAGATGGTTTGCTTTGCTGAGCCATTATCTTTTCATGCTGTGTGTGCTGCATACCTGTTACATTTTATATCCAAAACCACCAATATCATTGGCAGGTTCTTCAAACTGCAGACTATATGATGTCCTAAACAATAACTGCATGTCCCAGAAGCCAGGTTCCTCTCTTCTCATGTAACTCTCGAGCCATTTGTTCTCTGCACAGTTGCCCATAAAGCTATCATTTTTCATTAGCAGCATTATCTATGAAGGGATCAGTGCAACTTTTCTCTGGGGGGGAGGCAGAGATAATACAGAGATAACACACAACTATGGTGCCTCCTTTCACTTGTGTGCATTACAGTGCCACATCATTCCCCTGATTTTTGCCTCCCCCAGTCCAATGGGTGGCACAGACACAGTGCTTTCTGGAGCCTCATCAGGGAAAGCGGAAAGGTCCGAAATAGGCTTGACCCAGATTCGTAAAATCACTACAGGGAGAGACCACTGCAGAATATTTGTCTGGCTACCCATCTGTCTGTCTGTCGAAATACTTACACAACACTGTCTCTGTGGCACCCAAGTGCCTTGTTATCTGTGTTCTTCCTTAGCCAGTTGCATCAGCTGGGTCCCTGCTTCCAGGTCCAGTGGAAGCTGTTGGCAATTCGCACACCTGTCCCTGCCCCATTAATGAGCCAGTTTTCATTTATCCTTTCCCCTCAGCCCACTCAAAGTCCATGATGCACCCTCAGTTTTGGTGAGTGGCATGGCTTAGGTTGTGATGTGTGTTGTGTCGTCTGGTGTGTGACCTTCCACCATCACTAGGAGGGACTCAAGGGCTCTCTAGTGTTTCTGCAGAATAGATGGTGGCAGTCAGGGCAGCCAGTGCTTAAAGTGGTCTGAAAAAGGTGGAGGTCTATCGTTTTCTACAGAAATGAAAGAAACATCATATCTGCCTGACCCTCCTAATATCAGGTCTACCTGAGCCCCACCTCTGCTTCTCCTGGGATTCTTCGCCCCCCCCTCTCCTAGGTCTGGGGGCTGCAGTGGGGTCCCCTGTCCCCTTCTCGGGTTGGGTATTGTGGGAGGGAAAGGAGAGAGGCAAGGGAAGGAGAAGAAGAGCCTTTCCCTTAGTCACAGGAGGGGAAGGAAAGAGCCAAGGACTCTCAGCATCTGTCCTCTATTTGCTCCCTCTACCCCACTCCCACAGCAGCTCTGATTGGCTGTTTACACCTCAGGAGGCAAGGCAGTGAGGAAAGCAGCCAATCAGAGGGGTTCATCTCTTCTCCCTCACAGCAAGGCTGAACTGTGGGCCCCTCAGCCACCTGAGCTGAGCTGTAGAAATGTTGGGTGTGGGTCTGGAGCCCATGATTTCCCCAGGTGAACATTGAGCACTGAAGGCAGCAGAATGCAGCACCATGTCTCTTATGGGGGTTGTGGTCAAGGCACTGAAGCGCAGCACAGGGTTATACCTTTGGGAGCCGGGTGCAGGAGGTTGCTAGGGGGAAGAACCGTACACCGCAGGGTGAGATTCAGAGGGCACAGGGTACCCTGTAAAGGCCTGAGGCAATGGGGGTCATGTTAACCCAAGCACTCATATAGCCAGAGAGCAATGTCCATTGCAGACACTTAGCTAGTGACTTGGCAACACTGCTGAGGATCAGCACTGGATGTCAGCGTATATTGCAGGAGTCCTGCTTCCCTGTTGACTCTCATGATGCTCTTTTTAGCCCCTGGTTTCAAGTTTAAGTGCATGCACCACCCTGGGGAATGTTTCCTTTGTAATGTTCTTTCTTTTCTTTCCTGTTCTTTTCCTTGTAGGGAGGAGTGAAAGTCCTAATCACAGGCCCATGGCAGGAAGCCAGCAATAACTACAGCTGTCTGTTTGATCAGATCTCAGTGCCTGCGTCTTTAATACAGCCTGGGGTGCTGCGCTGTTACTGCCCAGGTAAGGTATGCCCATCTCTCACAGCTGGTGGTACAAGGTCAGGCCCGTGCTGTGTGAACTCAGCTCAGCCAGTGGGGCAAAAAGGATTAGGAAACCATGTCCTGGATTCTTCCCCTTGACTTGGACACTGTACTGTACGAGCCTAATCAAACTGAGCGCAAAGTGTGTGTTTTTCCCAGCTTTCTGAACTGAATAGGGGAAATGACTGACACTTAGTAAATGTTCTGGGGTGCAGCAGGTGGAAGGTGGGATGATGGAGGAGATGCACTCCCAGGTCATATTACAGAGCAATCACAACAGCTATGGACTTGTACCAATAGCTGTGGAGTTGCATGTACAGTGCAGCGGCTCTGTGAACAATCCTGTGAGCTCAGTTCTGCTCTCTTGAGCTGGGTAGCACCATGTTAGAGGTCCCTCTCATTCTTTGTGTGTAGGGAAGGAAGCTTGCAAGAAGTGGAAGCTTGGACATATGACTAGGGAGGAGTATAAAATATTGCTTGAGCCTGCGGGGGTGAAATCAGGAAGGCCAAAGCACAATGAGTAGCAAGGGACGTGAAGGGTAACAAGAAGGGTTTCTACAGGTATGTAAGGAACAAGAAGGTCACGGAAAGTGTGGGCCCCTTGCTGAATGGGCGAGGCAACCTAATGACATGATGATGTGGAAAAAGCTGAAGTACTCAATGCTTTTTTTGCCTCTGTCTTCATAGACAAGGTCAGCTCCCATGCTACTGCACTGGGCAGCACAGTACAGGGAGGAAGTGAGCAGCCCTCAGTGGTGAAAGAACAGGTTCAGGACTACTTAGAAAAGATGGACATGCACAGGTCCATGGGGCCAGATGCAATACATCCGAGGGTGCTGAGGGAGTTCGCTGATGTGATTGCAGAGCCATTATCTTTGAAATCTTGTGGTGATCGGGTGAGGTCCCAGATGATTGGAAAAAGGCAAACATAGTGCCCATCTTTAAGAAAGGGAAGAAGGAGATCCAAGGAACTACAGACCAGTCAGCCTCACCTCAGTCCCCAGAAAAATCATGGTACAAGTCCTCAAGGAATTCATTTTAAAGCACTTGAAGGAGAGGAAGGTGATCCGGAACAATCAACATGGATTCACCAAGGGCAAATCATGCCTGACCAACCTGATTACCTTCTGTGATAAGATTACTGGCTCTGTGGATGTGGGGAAAGCAGTGGACATGTTATACCTTAATTTTAGCAAAGCTTTTGATGTGGTCTCCTATAGTAGTCTTGCCAGCAAGTTAAAGAAGTATGGGTTGGATGAATGACTGTAAGGTGGATAGAAAGCTGGCTAGATCTTCGGGTTCAATGGGTAGTGATCAGTAGCTTGATGTCTAGTTGGCGCTGGTATCAAGCAGAGTGCCCCAGGGGTTGGTCCTGGGGTCGGTTTTGTTCAACATCTTCATTAATGATCTGGATGATGGGGTGGATTGCATTCTCAGCAAGTATGCGGATGTACTAAGCTAAGGGAGTGGTAGATATGCTGGAGAGTAGGGATAGGATACAGCGTGACCTAGATAAATTGGAGGATTGGGCCAAAAGAAATCTGATAAGGTTCAACAAGGAGAAGTGCAGAGTCCTGCACTTAGGACAGAAGAATCCCCTGCACTGCTGCAGACCGTGGACCACCTGGCTAAGCAGCAGTTCTGCAGAAAAGGACCTTGGGGATTACAGTGGACAAGAAGCTGGATATGAGTCAACAGTGTGCCCTTGTTGCCAAGAAAGCTAATGGCATATGGGGCTGCATTAGTAGGAGCATTGCCAGCAGAATGAGGGAAGTGTTTATTCCCCTCTATTCCACACTTGTGAGGCCACATATGGAGTATTGTGTCCAGTTTTGGGCCCCCCACTACAGAAAGAATGTGGACAAATTGGATAGTCCAGCAGAGAGCAACAAAAATGATTAGGAGGCTGGGGCACATGACTTATAAGGAGAGGCTGAGGGAACTGGGCATATTTAGTCTGCAGAAGAGAAGAGGGGGGATTTAACTACCTGAAAGAGCGTTCCAAAGAGGATGGAGCTAGGCTGTTCTCAGTGGTAGTAGATGACAGAACAAGGAGTAACGGTCTCAAGTTGCAGTGGGGGAGGTCTAGGTTGGATATTAAGAAAAACTTTTTCACTAGGAGGGTGGTGAAGCACTGGAATGAGTAACCTTGGAAGGTGGTGGAATCTCCATCTTTAGAAGTTTTTAAGTCCCAGCTTGACAAAGCCCTTGCTGGGATGATTTAGTTGGGGTTGGTCCTGCTTTGAGCAGGGAGTTGGACTAGATGACCTCCTAAGGTCCCTACCAACCCTAATCTTCTATGATTCTGTGTCAGGCTCCTTCCTGACAGCTCTTCATCAGATGAGATCATCACTTCTCTCACTCTTTGATTCAAAAGAGGACAAAACCTTGACCTCTACATAGGGCTAACCTTGAAGGATTTCAGTTATTGCCTGACTTGGGGTCAGGCAGGAGAGATTGAGGAACGTCCATCACACTTGCACTCTGCACTGGCTGCCAGATCATTCCCAGGTGAATTATTTACTCTGTCGTTCATTAGTCACTTTCTTTGTACCCTAGACACCATATATGATGATTAAACCTAAATTCAAATGTTTGCTGGGTTGGGGTCGAGCCCCTTGTTGATATGAGCACCCTTACATGATCCTGTAGTTTGCCTTGGTCTTAGCCACTGCAGAGGTGAAAATACAGATTTCACAATAAGGTTTCCACCTTCAACCCAATACCTTCCAGTTAAGTAGATTTGTCAACCTATAAATCCTCTGAAGCTGCAATGCCTCCTTTCTGTGGCCTGGGCTGTTTCCCCATTTCTGCATTACAGATTGTGCCCCCTTGCTTCACCTGGGTAGCATTTATCTTAGATGAACTCACTGCATCTTCCTCTGGCTCTAACAATGACAAAGCTGGATAAACAGACTGGAAAATCAGAGTATGATTTAATCAGAAAAACACAATGGTTAGTCCTAGAACGCAACTACTTCCACTTCAAGCTGGGAAGCTTTAATGTGAAGCAACAGAGATAGAGACAAATAGATTGAATACAAATAATAAAAAAGTTAATTGGAAAAGAGCAAATCCATGTTTTAAACCCTAATAGCAAAGTATAGATTAAATATGTGCTGCAAAATGTCCAAACCACCCAAACCAGTACTGTTTTATGCTTGTTCAGGGCAAGAGATCAAGAAGAAAAAAAGAAAAATATTCAGCAAGTGAAAAGACACAGAAGATATTAAGGGCACTGATTGATTAAGAAATAAAGTATAGCAAAGCAAGTGTCTGCAGAAGGAAATTAAAAACTGGCAAGACAAAATATCACCATCATGACCAAGATAGTATCTGAGAGATACAACTTCCAGGTCATTTGTCTTCTGCATTAAATTAAAAAAACGATCAAGCAATTGAGTTTAAAAGATCACAAGAACTTATGGGAAAATTAGTCTCTGAAGACTTCTGTAGTTTAAGAAATATTAATAATAATTGCCCCTTAGATGCACTTTCCCTCTTCTAAGCACTCTACAAACATTAATTAATGAATCCTCATAATACCTCTGAGGGGCAGGAAAATATTATCATCCTCATGGTACTGATAGGTCAGCTGAGGTAGAGCGTTCATGTCTTATTGAAGTCAGAGATGTAATTCAGGTCAGAGCCAGTGTAACCTTTGGGTGGACTAGAGTTCACTTCATTGCCCTTCTGCAGTTCCTTTAAAAAACCCAACTCCCATGGAATAGCAGTTGAAGACCCAGAAATTCAGTCTTTAAGGATTTTCAGCAAGGATTGCACAGGGTCAACCTCCCCACATTCAAGTCCCAAAAAGAACAAAAAGGAATTAACTTAATTTAGTACCAACTTTATATATCTTATGATAAAGAAACATTAATAGAAATAATAATAATAACAACTTAAATTTTACAGAATAACATGGCTATTTTATAATTCACATACATTATCTTACCAGTTTTACATAAACATAAATAAAGAAAACAAATTAAATTTAAACAGATCAGTCCCCACAGAAACACAGTGAGAAGAAATTCAGAGTTCCCAGTGCTTAGGTTGAGTTCACTTGAGTCTCAGTTAGAGTCTTCGATCAAGTCTGCTGAGTCAAAAACAACATCTTCCCTCCACTTGGCTTGTAGGAATCTACAGCTGGAATCCATGCAGACTTCTCCTCTTCCTCTGCTGGCATCACTAAGCTAACTGATTAACCAATCAGTTAAGTATATAGGTTTAAAAAAACAAAACCCTGTTTACAAAAAAATATAAAACTGAAAATAGCAAAATATAAATGACTCTTTCACCATTATCACATTTAAAGAGAAGTTGGTGAATCTAGTTGAGACCATTTAACTAAAACAGTTTGGCTGAAAAACAAACAACATTCAAAGTATACAATTAAAATAAAAAATTATTTTTCCTGGCAGTGTTAATGATAGAAAAGGGAAGGTTAACAATATCACTAACCTGCTGTAAAATGCTTCAGAGTGAGGGAAACCAGTCTGCTTTCTGCTCCTGGGCTCAGCTTCTCCCCCCTCACATGGAGCACGGGTCGCCTTTTGCAAAGCAGCTGGCCTCCTGACTGCTTGCCCTCATGAAGCCTGGCGTCTGACCCCAAGGTTGTCATTTATACCTGAACAAGGTGGATATAAACAAAATCAATGGAAAACTTTCCTCTCTCTCATACTGGTGATGGTGTGTTGCCCTCAAGTGCACCAGGTGCAAGGCAGTAGAGAACTGAGCACAGGTTTTTATTCGGTTTCCCAAATCTATGCGGTTAGTTTGGGAGTATAACAAAGAGTCACTGACAACACTTTAAGATGAGTTATATCCAGCATGGAGAACTATTAATTAAGGCTGTTTAGGGGTCATCAGTCATGCTTCTGCGATTTTAATCACTCTGAATGACCTGGACAGAGCCCTGCTGTAATGTGTATACTTTTCCTAAGGGCAACATAACTGGGTAAGTCATAAATCTAGAGAGTGACATGAGGGACGCGCCAATTAATTAACTGCTGTTTTGCAATTAATTAAATGCAGTAAGTTACACACAAAATCTTGAAATGTGAATTCTTCTAGGCTTGGACAATTTCAGAAGGGAGCTGAGAATTAGAGTAAATTGCTTGATCAAAATCCCTAGATCCCCAGCAAAGCAGATGAAAGTAACACCTACCAGGAGGGTTTTTCCACTGTGGTGACGGTGTCCTGTCTAAACTATGATGTCAATGGAGCAGGCCCCTCCATGGCATAGCTAGAATGGCAATGGCAATATCAATAGACAGCTATTTTCTAGATGCATATTTAAAACCACATTAGGCCCAGGTCCACAAAGATTGCTGTGGCTTTCTGTGTTGAAATCATGGCTGGCAGTGCATCTTTTCTCTGTGGTATGTTCTCTGTGGTATGTCAAGCTGCCTATCAGCAAGGGCATTCAGCACTCAGGAGGATTTTCTTTTGAATATGTAGGTCTGAGCTGTGCTGATTAGCTTCTCTCACTCTGTGAGTTGTCTTGCCAGATTAAGCAAGTGGTTTAATAGGGGCACTGGATCCAGTCCAGTACTGCTTACTCAGACAAAACTCCCAGTGAAGTACATGGATGGACCGATTCTGTCCTTCATGAACACAGATGGAGGACTGACCACCATGTTCCTAGTCAAAAAACCAGGAAGATCATCAGGATCACCTGCCTTTCTCTAGACCTCTTGCCCAGTCAGCAAGGAAGCATCAGCCCTCAGCATCTTTCTTCTTTTATTCAGCAGTTTGTTCGTATTTAAAATTTCTATATACATTTTATATGTAATAATAGCAAATAGCATACCAGGGAGGCTGTCCTCACATGTACAAAGCTATTCTGTTACTATAACGGAGACATCCCAAAGTATGCATAGGGGACCTTCCGTGTATTGTAGGAGCTGCACCATTGTGTGTGTTTTGTCTCACAGATTATTTGAACAGTAGTTTGGAGAGCTGATGTGCATTAGTAAATTCGTATCCCAGTTTTCATTTAAAAGCCTTGAATTAACTAGTTTAAAAATAATTTCTTAAGGTTTTTTATTTTAACATAAAACATTAAACATTAACTGGAACCAGGAGCTGTCTCTACTGTCTCTCTACGTCTCCCATGGAGATGTCATCGGTTCTGTACCTTCTCTTTGGTTTTAATCGGGTATGGCACTTTCAAGATCCTGGCATAGGCTTTTTATGGCCTTGCACTGGAGCTTGGTATTTGGCTTGATGTGCATGAAAAAATAACCTCACTGTAGTGCCAGAGGGAAGTTTGGGATAAAATAGTTCTGAGTTATTTATTACTCTTTTAATCACTCCAACCTACGTGTAATCTGTGTCTTCTGACAATGGAGTCTGTAGGTTTAGTTCTGTAATCTACAGCATATCTCCAGTTTGGATAATCCTGATAAACATCTCTGACTTTCCAGCTGTGTAAAGCACAGAAACACATTGTTCTCCTCTCTCCCCCCCCTTTGCAGATGACGGGAGTTGTAGAACAAATCTGAATCATGCATTCCTGCAGAGAGATCCCTGTTCTTACCACTTGTTCTTTGTTTTTAGCTCATGATACCGGGCTTGTGACTCTGCAAGTTGCCTTCAACAATCAGATCATCTCCAACTCCGTGGTGTTTGAATATAAAGCCAGAGCTCTACCAACCCTGCCTTCTTCCCAGCACGACTGGCTGTCCTTGGATGGTAAGGAGTATGTTCAGTGTTCCTTAACAAAGGTTACCACTCATGGGTCCTGTGGAGTATAGAGAACAGCCCCTGGTGTGGGGGTGTGGGGAGGAGTTGAGTCTTAGCTGTGCTGAGATTCACTTGCTCATTGTTCCCATATTATTCCATTTCAGAGAACATTTGCTGAAATTTTTCATTGTCTTTTTGGTGTGAACAAAATGTTTATCTGGGGAACCTGTGGCCCAAACTCTGATCCATTTGAGGTAGTGGTGGTGGGAGAAGGATACTTCCTCTGTAATAGAAGACTGACTGTTCCAAAGAAAGGGGCCTGACCAGTCACCACTGTCAGGGCCAGCCCCACCTCCAGGTGTCCTACTCCTTCTGTCAAAACTCTGAGTTTCGTCTTGTCAGGAAAAATTCTAAACTGTAACATTTGTTCCCCCTTTTTACACTAAAAAAAGTCAATTTAACTAAACCAATGGTTTTCAATCTTTTTACATTTGCGGATCCCTAAAAAAATTTCAAATGTAGGTGCAGACCCCTTTGGAAATCTTAGACATAGTCTGCGAGCCACAAGTTGAAAATTACTGACCTAAACAAAATACAGATAGGAAGATGGTGTGGCAATGCCTGGAAAGAGAACATCCAAGAGCAAGGTGTGCCTGATCCACATCTTCTGAATGCTTTCAGGATCCACAAACCTGATGGGTACAATCTGTGGTATTTATGGTGTTCAAATCTCACTTTAAAATCATGATTTATTAAACAGAGCACACGCAGATTATGCCCAGCAACTGAGAATCTTGGATACCATTGCAGTTTAATTCTGATGGGCCAGCATAACATATATGAGTAGGGACAAGGTAGGTGTTCTTTGGCATGTATGATTCAAGGACATGCCGTCTTTCTCATAGGTTCTAAGATGTTGTCTCATCCCCCATACTTAGGGGCAATGGTGTATACGCTATAAAATCATTAGTTACTAGCCGGCAATCTGCAGCTGAATCCATCTCTCGTGCCCTGATTTGACTGAGAGAAGAGGTTTTCAGCTGCTATTGAATGCATTCAGGAAGCAACTGGTTTTTGTAAAACATTGACTGCTGGAAGTTTATTCGTTTTCTCTTCAGCTAAGCATTAGGCAAGTTGCCAGCATTAACTAACCGGACAGCTACTTCATTTCCCTTCCTGTCTGTGATTGCCGAAGAGATGTGCCTTCCAGCTTAGGCCCTGGGAGATCTGGGGATAGTAGCTGATTTGTGATAGCAACCTTGACAGTCTGGAAAGGGACCACGTAAAGGTTACTGTTTTTTCATTCTTTATTCATGAGAGAGAGTGTTGATTTGCTGAGGCACGGTGATGTATTCTGTCCAGTCTTAGAAAAGTCATAACAGCAGTACTTGTTGATCCATTCATTTGAGGTGTTTTGTATTCTCATCTAATCCATAGGGCAAAATACCTGATTTAGCAAAATATCTGCTGTTCAAAGAACCAGTAGCTAATAAAGAGAGAGAACTGATTTAAGATACATAAAAGAAGTAAAGGGAGAAGTAGTTTGCCAATATACAGTATATGCAATATCGGAGACTGGAACATGGGAAACAATGAGTTCCTATACTGATTCTGTTAACTCTTTAGTTCAGTGGTTTTCAAACTTTTTTCATTTGCAGACCCCGTAAAAAATTTCGAATGGAGGCGCCAGGGACTCCTTTGGAAATCTTAGACATAGTCTGTGGATCCTCAGGAGTCCATGGACCACAGGTTGAAAAGCACTGGTTTATTCAATTAACCTCATACTATTCTGTCTGCGTGCTACAGATATGGAAATCATTACATAGTTTGCTTTTGGAAATTCACCTTAGAGCCATTTTTATTTGATATTATTTTAAAACATAAAAAAGTTATAATTAAAACAGTCTGAAGTAGAACATGTTTGCTAGCAAGATTGGATGTATAATACACGCACATTGAACATGACTAATTTAGAACTGTTTCAACTCAAACTGCAAAAGCACTTGAACTCAGCCTCAAGTCTGATTCAGACTGACCACACACCAGTGGGAGTTTGTGTTTGGGAATTGTCCATAGAAGCCTTTTACTAGGCTTTTCTGCTCTATCCGGGGAGTCCCAAACTTTATCAGGTTCTTTCTTTATGGTGTATTATGAGTCTGAGCTTGATTGCCTGACACAGTCACATGGGGCAAGTGGCCTAGTATTCCGTTGTGTCTTGTAATGGCTGAGTATATTTTATGGGCACCTAGAGATGATGCTGTTTGATGCATTACAGATAGATCAGATAGATAAAAATGAATGCAAGGGAAAGCTCAGAAGAAACCATTTTCAGTTGCCTTTTGAGAAAGTGGTGTGTGTGTATGTATGTACTGTGATTGAGCTAAGCTCCCAGATCCAGCCAGAAAAACCAAGAAAAGATCATTCCTCTGAACCTGTGTGTGTGATTTTGATGGTCTACAGTTCCCCGTTGTTATAGCAGTGTACTGGTCACAAGTCACTGCGGTTTTTTATCTACCTACCTGCCCACCCACCCACATCACCAAACTATATTGAGTGCCCATGGTTTCAGTTTCTCATAACCCTGTTTTTTTCAAGGGCTACATTTTTTAGGTCTTGTCTGTACTCAGAAGTAACTTCTGGGAAGTCTTGGCAGCACTGGATAGGTGATTTTGATGTTGGGGTATATGTCGAAAAATCCCTTTTTCTGTTGTCAGAATGCAAACATGCTTTATGACCTTTCCTTGTAGAGCTCTACCAATAAAACAGTTTGGGCCCTGGAAATAGCCCTTGATGAGGCGCCACATGTGACCATGTGCCAGAGGGGGAAACTGAGTTTGTTTTTCCCATGTTCTGAGCATTTGAAAATCATGCAATCAGCATGTGCTGTAGATGTTTTTCACTGGGCTGCCTGTTGCATATACATGGCAAGGAGAGATTTGTAGGCAGCAGGCTATTGCTTGTGCCGATGAACTCAGGCAAAGGAGTTGGTTGCTTAGGATTTTGCCATGTGGGAGAGGACTCTGTAGAGTTGTGGAAGGTGCGAGGAGAAGAAGGGCCCCTGCGGGAGACCCACTGTGCTGCACTGAAGGAGTATTTAGTGTCATGGGCAGCTTGGAGCATGCTCATTTGTTTTGTCTGAGTCTGAGATGAATGGCAGCATGCACGTTACTGCTCCGTTGGTGGTGATTCAGCCTTTCCTTTTTGTCTGCACTGTCAGATTTTCTTAGCTGTGTTCATCATCTCTCTTCCTTGGCAGGATGAGTCATGTGTTTCTGATGCGGACATAGGATTTGTTTCTGGGCTTGTCACATTGTCTCTGTTGGCTGCTCTTTTGTGTTTTACTAGATTATCATCATTATGTTGAAATGTGGGGAAAGATCCTACCTCAGTGGTCCCCATAGTGTGAAATCCCCTCACCCCAAGTTTAAGGGGCGCCTGATGCTAACAGCTTCGTAATAGCCGAAGTGCAGGTTCTCAAAGCAGTATTGTTCTCAGCATTATTTATACTGTAGCAATGCCCCCAGGCCTCCATTGGAACCATGGGCTCCACAGCACTGGGAGCTGGACAAGAAGAAAAGCAGAAAAATCACTGCCTCAAAGAACTTAGGCCCAGATTTTTAAAGGTATTTAGGTGTTACTCCACTCAGCATTTCAAGGCCTAACGAACTTAAGGAGTCTGTCTCCATTGCAGCTGGGCATGAGTCTCCCAGCCTGAGCAGACAGACTCACAGTAGCTCAGCTCAACTAGAGCACTAAACACAGCAGCGAGCTCAAGCTGTCAAGCCCATGAGACTCCCTGGCACTGAGCTTGGGTGGCTAGTTTGAGTCTGCACTGGAGCTGCAACAGCCACACTGTTATTTTTAATGTGCTAACACAAGCTGAGCTGGCGTGAGTCTGTCTGCCTGGGCTGAGAGGCATGGTCCCCGCTGCAGTGGAGACAGACCCATTGCCTGATTTTCAAAAGTGACCTAGGCTCCTAAATCCCATGGACTTTCCCCTGGAAGAGGGGAAGGGGGTATTCAACTACAATGGAGCAAGCTGATCATAGGTCAAAAGGGAGCTGCTCAGTAGCACTCAACCTCCATAGTATAATCTACTCCTTATTAAACTATGGAGCATTTATTTTCTTTCTTACCTGGTCTTGTCTTCACTGAGTGTTAACGATCAGGCAGGAGACTAGTTGGAGAGAACTAAATGAGTTGCTGCTGCTTGTCCCTCTTGCTGCAGTGGGAGTTAAATTATTAAGGCTCTGGGGCGCTACAGGTGGGAAGAGGAGATGTTGAGTTCCTTCAGAGGCTAAACATTTACCTTCATTGCCTTGTAAACTTTTCTCCTGGTACAGAATTCCTGTAACTAGGTCAGTAGATCCAAGGTTAGCAAAGAAGGACCTGGTCAGGCTTAAAGGGGAGGAGCTCTCACTGGAAATAGTTCCTAGGGCAAGGTCAGACATGGAGCCAGAACTAAATCTAAACAATGATGTGATGAAAACATGATTCAGGAAAAGGAGGTGCAAAGACAAGAGGGAGGGAAGGAAATGGATAGAAAAGAGCCACAATTATTACACTAAACCTAAGAGTATCTAGAAGTTCAATTTCTCACTAATATCTCAGTTGAAGTTTAGGGCCTGAGGCCAAGCGTGGAAAGAGGGCAGTTTGTCAGACAGCAGGGTTTGAGCACATTGCTGCAGCAAGGGACAGATATGTTCTGTTCAAACAGAAGAAAGAAATTCTAAAACCTCTTAGAGATCTTCCAGCTTTTCTGTTGATCCCAGCACGTGATCTGAGTGAGGTTATCAGAGTTAGTCTTACCAATCACAGGTCGCCATTCTGATTGTTGTACTTTTAATAAAACTTAGTTGTTAAGGCTCACTTATAATGAGCTGAATTATAATTACAGGAAATTGACAGATCAGTCTGTCTTCCTTCTGAGTATAAGCTGTGCTTGCCAGTCTATTAAAAATACCGTGTCTCAGATTCTACCTGTGCCAGATTTTGAATGTGTTTGATTCAAAGGAAACCAGGGAGTGAAGGTTCCCAGTGTCCCTGGCACTTCATTTATGTGCAGAGAGAAGCAGAGCTGTTAAGTGATATAATTTCTCTGAGACTGGCTGAGAAGTAGAGTATCCAAACTATCAATTTCTTGATATTTCATGTTTTCACCAGTCATTAAAAAATGACTGTAATCATGGGTTAGTCAGAATGAGCCTAATTAACCTTGCGTCCGTGGTCAGCATACCCATTTACATGGCTGACACAGTGCAAGAGCAAATGTATTCTTTGGCCTCAGACTTCCAGTAAAATTGAGAAACCAGCAGGGAAAAATGGAAATTGTGAATCAAGGAACCTGAAAGGAGAAAATTTTCAAGGGGAAAAACCCACCTAGGATGGAAGCTTGGGCAAATCTAGCCTTTATTGGCATATGTGTGGATTTAAAGCTCCTGAAACCGTCCAAGAGGCAGACTGTGCTGGAAAGAGCTAGGAAGAGTGGGGAGGAGGATTTGGAGCCTGCAATACCTGCTGCACATATTTGTGACTGAGCACTATAATGTGCAAATTCCTGATTTACTGTGTTTGATGGTCCACAGTATTGGCACTCCTTTCTCTGCAGTTTGTCTTAGATCCCCAGATCTCACTTCCTTGTAATGCATGGACCCTCCAGTGTTGGGTATTGCCACACATGTGTCCTAACACAAGGTACCTGCTGGGACATGAAGAATACCAAATTCAACTGAAACTGCAAGGGGATTTAGGGTGGCAGTTTCCTTATCAGGAAAGTAATTGGGGCACTGGTATTGTAAGGGTCCATCTACACTAAGAAGCTGGATGTCAGTAACAAGCGCCACTGGCGTCTCCTCAGATGGAGTTAATCAGTTTAGCTGCTAGACTAGACAGAGCAAAATCATTTCCAACACTAACAGAAAGAGCAATGGACACGCCTGTTCTATTGAGTTTCTGTTGCACTTCGCCTTGGGATCTGTATGGACCCTAAGGGTTTGTCTTCACTGCAGAGGTAACCCGAATTCTGCACACTTGAGTTGGTCCTCTTGAGTTAGCCTAGCTCAAGGAAGAGAAGCCACATTGCAAAATCAAACTTGAGCTGCTGTGTCCACACTGGAGTTGCACAAGCTCAAATGTGGCACTAAGACTTTTGCGGGCATATCCCATGTTCTTAGCACTGCAGTAAGATGAGCCACTCTATGAATTCTTTCCCATTGAATTGTGTTAGAACTTGTCTGTTCTTTCTGAACATGCGGGGAATTGTGGGAAGGCATCAGAGGATTAGCAGCACTTGAGTGAAGCTAGCTTATATGCATTGTGCAGAGTAATAGTGTTAGCAGCTGACAAGTTGTGCTAATTCGAGCTGTCTGTAGCCTATCCCTCCCCCTCCCCCACCCGGAGAGACCAGCCAATGTGAGTTAAAAGCACCACCACCCTTGAGTTGAGTGATTTTGTGTGTAGTTTGCACTCGAATTAGGGGCAACAGTCAAGTTATAACTAATTAACTTTGCAGTGAAGATGAGCCCTAAGTCATCAGGACCTGGATTTTATGTTTCACTCAGATGAGACCACATCCAGCAGCACCATGGTCCATACCTCCTCTGAGACATTGGTGTAGTACTAATTCAGAGAGAAGAGCACCATCTATTGAACTGCCAACACCACTTCCTGCAGCCCCTGGGCTTTTCTAGGCGGTCTCCTGTTCAATACAACCTGCTGAGCCTCCATGACCTAATAGGAATACAGCCCAAGGAGGTGTGGATGCAGGCTAGCAATATTGTACCATCCACACTACTCAGAGAGACTTTTGTGACTTGGCTTATTTGTCCTTTCCTTAGGGACAAAATGCCAATACCACACACTAGGGTTAGAAGCTAATGCCCAAATTCTCTATCTTGACCTAGAAAAAAAGCCTGTCAGTGAGCCAGGAGGAAATGGATATTGCATGGGAGAGTATAGGCAGGAAATCAGTGGCCTATTCTGTAGTTATCAGGCTACTCATAGTAAAAGTACAGAGTCTGTTTCTTTTAAACTAGTCCAGCACACTAATTTATCTGAAGTCTTTGCATCAGGTACACAGAGTATTTTTATGAATGTGTCATTGTCTCAGTGAAAACCTAAAGAATGAGCAACACTGGGGTGGGGTGAGACTTCCCATAGCAAATTAGACCAAACACAAATGCACAGAGAACTGGGACATCCTACCCTATACCTCCCTCGCAAAATAGGCATCCTAATACAGACAATCCTGATACTGAAAGTAATCTCAAGGAAACTGTAGGCATCTTGTCCTGAAGTATTTAGAGAAGATTCCCCTTTAGCGATGAAGAACAGTGCTCCTGGGTTGCCTCCACTATTCATATTAAAGAACCAGAGTCATCCTTGCTCTGAGGAACCATTCAGTTCATTGGCGTAAGAAAATCCTGACCTGCCAAGCAGTGGTTGGGAAAATGCCTGCTGTGATGAAAAGCTCAGGCACCTGCAGCCATTAATCATCTTTTCGTTACAGAGAAAGGAGGAAGAAAAATTTCAAAATTCCCATTGGCCAGTTCCCTGGGAATACTAGTAAATTTAGATGGAGTCAGTGTAGAAAATGTCTGGGAATGTAGTTTCCTTTGTCCTGTAGCTTGTTTGTGAGTCCAGGGTGCTAGTTAGTGGGCAAACTCAGTTAGAATGCCTTATGAAGTGGAAGTATGGGTTATGTGCTGATATGGGGGGCTGAGAGAGGAGTGGAGGAGGGGGAGTGCAGCAGAGAACAAACTAGGGCATTGCTAAAACCAAAAAAAAAAAAAAAAAAAAAAAAAAAAGGACAGCTGCAATGCAGAGGCCCTTCAGGGAAAAAGATTGAATAATTATACTAACCATGGCTTATCAGAAGCTCTGCCTTCATGCACAATACTCCGAATGCAGCAAAACATCAGTTTATTTACAGGGCCATCAACTTTTCCCAGGTCTTAGAAGAGCAAACACTAGCTTACTAAAATAAAGTCTAAATCTATGTGGATTCATTCCATGGATAGAACAAATCTGTGATTTCCTCTACATGTTCTTTTCTCTGTTTGCATTAATTATACTGGTCTAAATCCTAGCCCTGCTGTCAACTACATAGACTTGGGAGGAAAAAATTTCAAGGAGAATTTATAATCTGAAAATATTCACTTAATTTTAAACTTTGATTTGTTCAAATTAACGCAAAGGAACATTTTGGTTTCTTCTACATTGCTTAACCCCTTTAGTGACTACAGCTACCAGAAGCCAGGGTTAATAAAACATCTCACGATGCCAAGTAAACTCAGCAAAGGAAAAGTTCATTTCCAACATACTTAAATTTGCACAAGGATCTCAGGTGTGAGCAATTATTCCCATATCGTCTCTTCTTGGCAGTTTTATAATGGGTTATAGGATTTCTCTCTCCTAAGCAGCTTGTATTCAGCTTGCTTAAATCTAAAAAGAAAAACAGAACAGATTTAACTGGTGATCTCCATTGTACAATCCTGCAGATGCCTGCAAGCCTATTCCTATTTGTGACTTCAGTCACTTTTCTTAAGGAGCTGCGTCTCTAGTTGCTTGGCCCATGCCACAGATCAGAAAATGATGATTCAACTGATTCTATGATTGTCTTTTGAAGATTAATTTTTTAATAATAGGAATCATGCTGTTCTCACATGTCTGCCATAATATACTGTACAGGCTGGCAGTAACACACAGGCCTTCAGGGAGAAGAATATGCAGTCTGATCATAATATAAGGGGCATAATGAATACCAGGCTGTGAAATCAATATATATATGCAGAATTTTACTAGGAGTCATCCACATCAAAAGATTGCAGAGATTGAGACAATGGACAAGGTGGCAATCCTGCCTCTATACGCAAAGTTTTGAACCAAACTGGGATTTAACAAAGAAGACTGATACTGGCTGTGCATGTGGAAGTAAAAATCCCACTGCCACTACTAGGAAAGATTAAACACAAACTTCTCCCCATTGCATCAGCTTCCCAGGCAGAGTCGCTGTTCTCTGAGAGATCTTGCTGGTGCTTCTGCTGCATAATGGCTGTCCCATCTGAGAGCATAAAACCACCTCTCAGTCAGGAAACCTCTTTGGAAACTGCATTCAATGGAAGTTATTGTTTAAGTAAAGTTATTTCATCCTTGAACATCAAGTTCTGGGGCTCTGCTTCCTTGGGTGAGGGAAGGGCTCTCAAACCCCACACAAGGCACAACCTGAACTCTTTAATTTTTTGCAGAACATTGCTACAGTCCCTGTGCCACTAAGCTCTCAGCCCAGTGCCAGTGCTGGTCAGAGGCAGCATCCCTTTCTCCCGCTACTCACTCCCTCACATGCATTGGGAAAAGTTTTGTCTCCCTCACGATCAGCCTTTCAGTGCTCTTCAGATAATGCTCCATCTCACTTCTTCACCACTCATTTAATCAGGAAGGCTGGGATCCCAGCAAGATCAGGGCCTGGAGATCATGAGTTCAAATGCTGTGATTCCCCCTGAGATTGAAATCAGGTCATGCAGATCATGCATCCAAATGCTAGTGCAGATCCATTTGAGACTGAAATCAGTTCACTCAGACCTTATGCCCAAACCCTGAGATCTTCCTAGGATCGGGACCAGTGCATGTACACAGAACACCCCAAGGCTGCGATCCCCCAGAACAGGGATTTCTAGACCCATAGAATGACAGTGCTGTAGTAGTATGGAAAACTGAAGCTTAAGACTCTAACAGTCTTCATTAGAGTCAGTTACTTTTTTTATTCAGACCCCTCTCCTCTAAGAAGGATTTACATAAACAATGTTGCATAGTTCCTGTCACTGACCTGTGATTAGTGAGAATGCCCTAGAGATAGGTCAGTAATGCCAGGCTCTGGACAGAATCCCACTGCAACGATAGTATTTATTCTGCTTTGATCACTCAGTGCGCTCTCAAGGACTCTGAACTTGAATCCTTCTGAACACAAAGCCGCCAGTGCCAGACGAAGCTTTCTTTAACGTCTCAGATACTATATCACTAAGGAAAACTCCACTCTGGTTGATGACTTGTCACCAGTGGATGCTGCGTTCACAAGGTAGACGACAATACAATTAGCTCTGAACCTACCAATGATTGGTTTTGCTAGTCAGGTCTCGAAGCAGTGGAAGAGAGTGCAGCTTCACAACATAAGCTTTCCTCCATAAGGAAATCTCCATGCCCATCAGGATAATGGGATATAAGATTTAGCAAAAGATCAGGTCACATCTTGAACTGTTGTTTTGTGACTCCAGGAGACAGCATCTGGCTTCAGTTTCTGCATGTTAGGTCATTAGAGCGATGTGAATTTTGCAGAGACTGGATGCTATTTGTGTCTTGCCATATCATCTCAACAGCCAGGATGTGTTTACAAATGTTTAATATCATCCAGCAAAGTGAATTAGAAGGAAGGACTCAGTAGAATTTGGTTTAAACACTGGCAGAGCTCCCTTCTCCTTGCCACTTCTTCTCATGGCAGCTAGAGACTGGCACATGTGAAGTTTGGTGCCTGAGCTGAAGCTGACAACTACATGCCCCTTCAAGAGAACCTCTGCCACCATGTGGCTTGCGAACTGCACTGCATTTCCTAGGTGGCTTATAATTGGCATGAAAGCTCTCTTTGCTGACCCACTTTCTACCAGACGGACTGGACTATTTCTCTAACCATTTTGAAATAGCAGCCCCCAGCTACACTCTGCAGCTCTTTCTGCAAGCTGGCCTGTTCATTTCTTTCTGATACAAGCTGAGAGCTCATCTGGTCCATTGTAGGGAAGTATGGAGGAAGGGGTCTTAGCTGTGTTTATCCCTTATGAGCTGTGTTTCTACTCTCTGTTATTGTGGTATTTATTGTGTACTTGCCTTTTGTGCACTGTTTTCAAGAATGCCTTATTTTCACACCTTCAGCTTGAGATGCAGGACATTAGGCATCTCTCTTGTTTTATTGTGCGGCTGTTGCCTCACAGAGTATTTTACTGAGAGTCGTCAGTGTGCTTGCAAGCACTGAAAGTCATGAGTCCTGATCCATTAAACTCACAAAAACAATCAGAAAGACCAAGTCAGGTGCATCACACAAGGACATGGTGCAGGGTTTTCTTTTAAATCAACTTTCGGTATTGAAAGGTTTCATGGATCAAGTGTGTGTTTTTATTTAAAAAGGAATTATTTCATTTAAAGAACCCACAAGATACTAAAGTGCTATAAATAAAGAGCAGAGCCAAGACTGTAATGTAGCTGATGAGAAGAGGAAAGGAACTATTTATTTCTTTTGATGCTAGTTTTTGTTCATAACAGTGTGACTGAACATGAGAGAACTGACATTCTTTGAGGCCAAAGCCACCATTGTCTTGCACAATGTCCTTGTCCATATGTTGAAATGTGGAATTTGTTTCAATGTTTCAAGATTTTGATTTGATTATTAGAACAGCTGCTTTCTGCACTTGACTGAGGTCATGTTCTAGGAGGTAACTTGTTCTCCCGCAAATAGAGTGATATGATAGCGAATTGCCAAGTGGTGCTGTTTGTGAATTTTGCTGCCTCATGTTCCTGAATGTTGGTGGACTTTAGGCAACACACCATAAGGTGTATAAACTTGGGCTGAGCAAAATTCCCACAGCCATTTTTGAGTGTAAGATTGGGCTCAAGTGAATGAGACATTGGGATAATGGGCCTGAAATATTTCATGAAAACCTTTTATTTTAGGAAAAGGGACTGGCAAATCCAGTTTCCTTACTAAGCTGGATTCTTTAAAAAAAACACATGGGCCCCACCCCGCTCAAAGTAGATATTTTTCCCAGGCGGTGATCAAAGCCCCTGAAATGTAGCACTTTGTAGAGGAGGCTAAAACCATCTTGCTCTGTTACAGCAATTCATGAGATCTCATTGCTTCCCAGGAAAGCACACAAAAACAGGATTCTGCACTTCTGGATTATGGAACTCTAAAACGAAATCTTACTTCATTTTAAATTTTAAAACTTTTTATAAAAATTATGAAGGTGTTTTGACAACCTGAGAGAGAAGGAACATGGTGCTATAATTGTTTTATTAATTGGCCTCAGTTGGAAAAAAAAACCCTAGAATTATTCTTTTGGGTAAAAATAATATTCCTCACCAAAATTGCTCACACCTATAATTATAGTTACAGAAACAGCATCTCTCTCTGTTCCTTCAGAGCCAGTAGGAATAATTGCTTGGCCCATCACAATTTTGCATTGTCTGTATCATTCCTGAGCTTCCTCCTGAGACAGCTACACACCAAAACTATGATATGCATTCAGTCATTAGAACACTGATGTTCCACTACAAAGGCCTTCTTCAGAAGTGCTGGGGAGGGAGATCTCAGTCTCAAACTTTGTTGCACAAGTTCCCTTCAGTCTGACACCCTGACAATACTGATGCTTTTCTTTCATTCTGTGGTATGAGTTGACATTTCCCAGACACCTTTCTATCGTGTATATTTTGCCTAGGTCTGAAGTTAGCAACAGAAATTGAGAAACAATGAAATGCCTCCGTATGTGTGTACAGTGTCACTAAGCAGTTTAATTCAGCATGACTGTGGCATTGGCAAAGAATGGCATTACAGCCCCCCTTCTTACAGGCAGTTCAACAGGATATCAGTTCCCCGAAGGAAGGGGCTAGTCTTAGAACACAGTTAAAATAAGGGATGACACTCACAGCACATGGGGAAAAGGAAAGGATCAATTCCCCCCCTGCTGGCATCTTGTACTCTTCTCCTCCCTCTAGGTAATCAATCCCCGTGCCTGTTACAGGCAGTATAAACTATTGAATGAGGGGTGCCCTGGTAAAGGGAGTCCTCCCACTGGACATGTGAGCTATGGGGCTTCTCCATCCTAAACCCTTAGCCTCATCATGTGTCTTAACTGCAATGGATAAGGCATCTTATTTAAGGTCTTACGTGATAGCAAGTAAAGCAAAGACATGGAGGATCTTAGCTATGATAGTTTAGAGAAGAGAAGGTTATGGGGTATCTTCTTGTTCGCCAGACATATGTAAGGGGATTATGAAGACTTGGGTATATAATATAAGAATAACAATACCATCTAGCTCTTATATAGCACTTTTCATCCATTTCTCTAAGCACTTTACAAAAGAGGTCAATATGACTACAATATGGGTACAGAGCTGTTTCAACTAAGTAGCAACAAGAAATGCATGGGAATTCCTGGAAACAACAAAACAAACAAAGTTTAGCTTAAATAAAGAGACAGGCTCTTTGCCCACCCAGTGTAGCTGTCAGGCATTTCTGCCCACAGAGATGCTGGCAGAATGTGGTTACTGCAGCACCTAAATGCAGTAATATGGTTAATACATGTGAGAATTTCTTAGAATTCAGAGTGGGGAGGGGGAGAACCTGCGATTGCCGTTTTGAAGATTAGTGGTGCCTCCGATATGAAAGGTGCTCTAGACCCTGAATGGATGGGGTTCAACTTGGCTTCATATTTTATGTGAGGAAGGATTTCCCTCTTAGGGTATGTCAGCAACAACCTTGGAGTAGGGATGGAGAACCCCTTCCTGAGCATGGAGCTGGTATCGCATCTGTTAGGCTCAGGCAGGTGTTTTGCATCTGAATGGAGGGAGGGGAAACATGGATTGACCACGCCCCCTCCCACTCTCCTGTGCTACTTTTTCCATGATTTTGTAAAAACCAAACCAAGCTGAATAAATGTGTGAGGAAGGAGCTCTAAGGGATGCTTTGGTGGGCAGCCAGCCTCCAGATGACATCTTCCTTTTCAGGAGCTTCTCCTGCATTTCTGAGGGTAGAAGCAACCCCAGACCCCACATAGGTGTGCACGCACATGTTCTAGGTTGATCAGATGTCACAATTTTATAGGGACAGTCCCGATATTCAGGGCTTTGTCTTACATCAGCATCTATTATCCCTCTCCCCCGTCTACATTTTTCACACTTGCTAGCTGGTCATCCTAACATGTTCTCGTGTCTTGTTTCATTCTGAACTTTCCTTATTTAGCTCCGAGATGGGGGTCTGCCTTGTATAGAGCAAAGGCAGATCCAGGCCCAGCTGCTGATGCTCCTGTATTTGCTCTCTAGTCTTTTCATTTAAGTATTTGTATTTTTTCAAAAAAGCAAAAAAAGCGTTTTTCTTCTCACAAAAGGAAAAATTCTCATTTGATCCTGATCTCTTCTGATGAGCATAGCAGTCCTTTATAGAACGCTGACATTTATCAAATGTCTTAGCATGAAGGCCAACATGTACTTCTGTAGCCCTTCAAATATTGCTTTCATTTATTTTCTGTAGAGAAGTTCCCACAAGTAAAAAACCATTTGGGCTGAAGGTCAGAGATGTTTCTAGTGCACAAACAAAAGGCAAATTTGAGGGTCTTTGATACAGGTTTCAGTGAGGAAGCATGTGCGTTATCCTCCTTTGGAGCCTTCGTTGTTTTTTCAAACTGTGTGTTTGTGGAGATGGCATTTCCTTTTATTTAATAATAACATCCCAAACAAAGGATACAAGTGACTGTGCTCTACTGATTCATGCCTACCCATCCACAGGCACTACATTCCAAAGTTTGGGGATGGGGACTAACTCAATGCCATCCTTGGGAGGTCAGCTGTGATCTAAAAATAACAGCAAGCCGCACATTTCTTGATGTGTAAGGAGTCAGAAACTAGGGTTGCCAATTTTGGTTGGACATATTCCTGGAGGTTTCCTGGAGGTTTCAACACGACATAATCTTTAATTAAAGATGAATTTTTAATTCCTGAAGACTCCAGGACAATCCTAGAGGGTTGGCAACCCTAGAAGGGACAATTGTATGACTGATGTTTTAGCTGAATGGTATTGAGCCATATACTGGGCAGTGCGGGGTCTAGAATTTCATTGTCTGTTGAATACAGTGTTGTTGTATTTTGAAGTGGTGTATTTATATAGCGATGTATGTTGAAAGGATCCTGTAGTGTCTGGTGGTTAGACCTGGAGACAGGTTGTAGTCTAGATTCTGCCACTGCTACATTTTGTGACTATAGATGATTCACCTAACCTTTCTCTGTGCCACATTTCCATACCTATAGACTGGGGAATAGGAATGATATTCAACTGCCTTTATAAAGTGTTCTGAGAGTCTAAGGTGAAAGGTTCCAGGATCAGTGTCATATATTATCTTGTGGCACTGTACAATAATCCTTGGCACTGGCTAGTGCCTTTCATCTCTGGATCTCAAAGCACTTTGCAGGGCTGGGTAGGGGTCATCATCTTCATGAGGAGAATAGGCAAGGATTGGTAGTGATCTGCTCTGCTGTGGGAAAGACTAGCTTTGATTCTCAGGCTAGCTCTGAAGGGCAATGTTAATACCCTCGGAAATAATTTTTTCATAGTATGTTAGAATTGTGATTTTTGCCCTTTGGATGTAGGGAAACTGCAATGACTGAAGTGAGAATTAAGAGCAATAATCTGCACCTTCTTTTTTCTGTGGAAAAATGTCCTATAATGGGCTTGGACCCCAGTGCCTGGATGCAACTTAACAAGGAGCTGCTCTCTCTTGCACATCCTGCTACCTGAGAGTGAGGGAGAGACTGTCCTCAGTCAAATAGCTCCCTTTTGGGATAATTCCTGCAAAGTGAAAGGTGTTCGTCTGCCATTGGGATCTAGCAGTGTTTATTTGGTGTTTGCACTTTGCATTCTTTTCTTTATCAGCCCAAATGTAGGCATGTTCTGCAGTGAATGTGCTTGGGGAGGTGTGGGGCAAAATGCTGGCTAGAGCAATGTATTAATGTGCCAGACTGGGACATTATTGTGTTGAAGGGGCTCGTGAAGCGTTTCTTCTCTGCCTCCCCTGTTACCTAACCAACTGGTATCCGATAGTAGTGTGTTCAGGAATTGGCACGACACTCATTTGATAATAACAGAGGCTTTAATTACAACATTTATAAAATGAGCCCCCAAACCAAAAGTCCAGTATATATTAGCTGCAAAAGCAATTTTCCTCATTGATCCAGGCAAGAGGAAGTGGTTTCAATTCTTGACAGCTTCTCCGAGAGCTTGGATCCTAGTCCCAGAAAGCAGCTGGGTGAGATGACAGTTCTGTGTCTGGAATGATTTCTCAGTCTTGAAGTGCACTTGCTAGTGGGATTGCTTCCCTCTTTATACTCTTAAATTCAGTGTTTTCAAAGCATCTTTGGTAATTGCATGAGAGAACAAAGGAAGTCCAAACAAAAACAACAGGGAAAAGACCTACATGTTTTTACTCTGTTCAAAAGGTGTTAGCCACCTGGATTTTATTTAGTCAACAATCCAGCACTTATTTGTCACAAAGTTCTACTTTGCAAGATGGCTCCCATCCTCATCGTGCAGCAAAGGGCGAGTAAGCCCCTTGGTAATAATAACATGTCCACTGTGGGTGAAACTCAGCCCTGTGCAGACGGCCAGAGTCAGGCATACATGACAGTGACGTCCCGTTGAACCTCTGGTTTACAGGGTGCACTGACTTGGTGCAGCCCCCAACCCCGTCAGCTCAATACATCAGATTTCACTTTGCCAAAATGTGGGTCATTGTTAAAAGGCATTTAAGAATAATTACACTTTTCTTCTCTGTTTCTTCTTTGAAATGTAGCAACACAGATAACCATTTTAACTTAGGGCTAATTCCATTCTTAATGCCACAGCATTTATTATGCTAAGGTGTAAACTAACCATTTTTACAAACAGGAAAATTCTAGGGTTCATTTGCACTAGCTTTTGCCTTTCAAAGAGCAATAGGGCAGCTTTATGAATGCTAGTCACTGAATATCAGGGTGGCCTTTCACACCAGTGCTGCCATCACATGACACTAAATTTTTAATGTTTGTTTTTTATTTAAAATTTAGATTCTTCCTTGGCTAGCTGGAAAGGATACAAATGCCAGGATCTGTTCTGAGAGTATGGCCTGGGGTAACTTCCATTGGTATTAGGACGAGGTGGGTATTGACAGACTGGCATCATCCAGTCTGTAGACTTAGCAACTGAGAAATGCATAGCTAAGACAATGCAAGCTGTTTGTGAAAATACACTTTGTGCATCTGTGACAGAGTGATAACTGTAGCAATCTGGACGCTGAAGTTGCAGCAGCACTGAGAAGGCTGCAGGCTTCATTGGGAGCCCAATCACCTATTTCTCGTAGGGATTATTGACACTTGGTGGTAATTGCTGGGTGAATGAGACAATTGGCTCAGTAATGGGAGGATATCTAATTGGGGGAACAGGAAGCTGGGTAGAGGAGTTCAGAAAGTGACCTGGGTTTAAGGCTTCTCCTGCTGGTATACCTGTGTTATGTCCTATCCTGTTTGGAAACAGAGGATTAAAGTTGCATGTGATGGAAAAGAAACAGACTGTGCATTTGTGCCTGAGAGACCATGAAAGCGTGCTAGGCAACACTGCTCACTGGGTGCTGAAGAAGCACCCATGTGGAAACAACATTGACGCTTCTTAGCCAAACAGGGTTTGGAATAGGTGTGGCATTACATAGCTTGATAATGGTGATTTCTGTAATGTATCTAGTAATAACATCAGTGCATGTTCACCTCAGTATTCATTTGGGATCACTATTTGTCAAGAAATGCTTTTCTCAGTAATATGCTTGCACTCTTGGAATTCAGATGACAGTGTCTTGTGGAGCCTGTATGTACAGCACTGAGAAGTTCCTCTGAAAGGAAGTTGCATGAGGTCTTTAGAGACCACCAGTGGAAGCAATCATACTATCTTAAAAAAAAGGTAGAAGAGCTGAAATGAAGCTTCAGAAGAGAGAACTGTATCCAAAGCAGTCTCCAGAATCATGGTAGTCACGATGCTTTGCATACACCAACTCATCCTCCAGAGACATGAACTAGAAATGGGTCCCAAAGGATCATGCTGTATTCACAGAAATGAGGATCATGATCTTGTCTCTTATTTGGATGAGTCTTACAATTAGTCCTTTGGAACCTTTTCCTGGTCTTTCCACTCCATAGCAGCTCAGCATTATAGAACCCTAGAACTGTACAGCTGGAAGGGACCTTGAAAAGTCATCAAATTCAGCCCCCTGCATTGAGGTAGGACCAAGTAAACCTAGACCCTCGCTGACAGGTGTTTGCCCAACCTGTTCTTAAAACCTCCAATGATGGAGATTCCACAACCTCTCTTGGAAGCCTATTCCAGAGCTTAACTACCGTTATACTGTAATTAGAAAGTTTTTTCCAACATCTAATCTAAATCTCCTTGTTGCAGATTAAGCCCTTTACTTCTTGTCCTGCTTTCAGTGGACATGGAGAACAATTACAAATCCTCTTTTTGACAGTCTTTAACATACTTGAAGACTAACAGGGTCCCTCTGAATTGCCTTTTTTCAAGACTAAACATGCTCAGTTTTGTAACCGTTCCTAATAGCTCAAGTTTTCTAAACCTTTCATCACTTTTGTTGCTCTCCTCTGGACTCTGTCTAATTTGTTATAGATATGTTGACATGTTTCTCCCTTCCACTTTGAACTCATTCCCCTCACCTCTGCTGTAGGGGGTACATCTGCTACTTTTAGAGAAAATGAGCATGCAGTTTTTGTTAAAACCCTAATCAATTGAACTATATAGCAGACCCCTCTGTTCAGAGACTGACTACATCCCCTGTAGACTACATATTTCTGCTGGGGAATTGCTCACAGAATTCCCCATACATTCATAAGACTCTGAATCTTCTGTAGCACTCCTGTGAACTGCTGCTGGACCACTGTGGGCACAATTAATTGCATTTGGATAATGTCAAATACTGTGAAATCTGCTCTGTGGTTAGCCAAAGTCTGTCTCATGACACCAAACCTGTGAGTTGGAACTCTGGAAACATCTCTCTGAAATGCCATCTGTTACCAACATTTACTCAGCTTTTTGGAAATAGTCTTAGGAGAGAGTTAATGTTGTACATCCCTCTGACATCATGTAAAGAGAGGTCACAGACTTGATTAGTGACTAACACAAGAGTCATATACTGCTGGAGTACAGACAGGAAAGTACAGATCCTAGAACATCTCATACCGCTGATGCAAAAGAAAAATAGCAAAACCCTTAACTGAACAGCTAAATTCCTAATTTAATTAATTTTAAATACCATTTCCTTTTCCTGGCAGGCTTTCAGTGTTACAGGGCTGCTCAAGAGAGAATGAGGAGCACAGATGGAGCTCTGTGTGAAGGAGTCCCTGCCTGCTCTGTGGTCACTTTTAGCAGAAAATGGGCTGTGTCCCCCTTTCTGCCAGTTCAGGAACACTTTTTGGGTTAAACAAAATGTTTATTTTATTAAGGAAAATTGGGGGGTGGGCAATATGAACATCCATAGTACTAATATGAGAGCTCTCATCCCCCCAAGCACATCACTGGATTCTGTTCCAGACACTTTATGACACTAACAGATAGGGGAGTGTTCAGAGAAAAGCAGTAAAAATGACCAAGGGGCTGGAGGAAGTTGATGATGAGGAAAGAGCAAAGAAGTTGGAGAGTACATAATTGCTGACTACAAGTATTGAAGGGAATAAACAATAATAGGGATATGAGTTATTTAGTGTGGTGCTAGTGAGTTCTAGGGTAATAGTTTGAAACTGAACAAAGGAACATGCAGGCTAAATAAATATCAGAGGTAAAAACCTTGACAATTAAATTTGTTAGACTGTTAAATAGTTTCCCAAGAGAAAAAGTAGAAGACTTATGACAAAATATTGGAATATACACTTAGCAACCAATCCTACACTGGCCCCTGGGGATGGCTATGGGACCCTACAAACTGTTGTTTTGTGGTTCTGGGGTAATGGTAACCTCTGAGCTTGCTGTTTAGACTCTTAACTGATAACAGATGTTCTGGATTCAGAATTCCTGCTCCCTTTATACAATGAAGTAACCCAGCTCCCCTGCTGCCTAACAAACTTTGGTTTGATACATAAACCTACTATCTGTGTAACATTTTTTAAATGAGCAGTTATTTTCGTGCTGTCACAATCAGCCCTCCTCTTTTCATATGAATGGATGCAAATTTCACTTTATACCTAATTTCTAAATTGTAGATTTTATAATTAAAGATTTATATATTGGTTCATCTTATGCACTTGCTGAAGATTTGAGTTCTATACAACAGTAATGCTCCTTACAGGAATGTATATATTGTATATAAATATTGGATTTTGTTATGAAGCTACTGTTAGCTGTAGTATGTGCCATTGTACATGAGATGCATATACAATATTAAGTTTTAAATAGCAACTTTTTATATTCATGCCATTCTTGGTATTTCCATTTTATCTCAGGTCAGTCAGTGTGGATGCTCTTTTTATTTTTCTGTGAAGATCTGTATTTTCTCTTTCACTCTTGTTTTGTTTGTGATCTTTTGGGGGCATGTGGCATGGTATTTTTTTGGGGGGAGAGGTCTGTATATTATTTATTTTAATGTTGCTTTCATTGAATTTTCCAAGTTGACTTAGTTTTTGCTTAGAAAAAATAGAAAAAATGTGGCAGTTGAGACATGGAGTATGTCATTTTGTATCCTGGATTTTGTCTTGCGAGTTTGTTTTACTTCATATTCAGACATTTGATTTCCTCTGGAAAGTCTGTGTTTATTCTGTGATTGATGACTACAACATGCCTTGCTATTTAGAGAGGAATCTTTGCTGGAGCTGATCACATTTGTTTTGTCCTTTATTGGCAATTCCTTTTTCGATGAACTAACGTGCTCCACATCACATTTCTTGGAATTTGCATGTGGGAGCTTAATTATATAAGGAGATATTAACATGGATCAGCTCTGTACCACAAGTACAATCCTGCTTCCACTGAAGTCAGCGGGAGTAATGTCATTGATATCACTGGGAGCAGAATGAGATTCTGAATACTTATAGGTGATATACACAGTACAATAATCAAATATAAGTATGTATTGCTGTGCCTGTTACTATACCTGTGTTTGGGGAGTGTGGAGATCAACAGGAATCATTGTAAAGTGTAGTTATTTTTAAAGCACCACAGAGATTGTTACCTCCTCTTTGTGAATCATTCTCACAAGGATGTCATGTAAGTGCAAATTACTAGAAATTGTATGATAAGAATTATCAACAAATACTTTCTTCAGAGAGTCAGTGAATGCCAAGCAGTCTGCACACCAGAGGCAAAAGCAGACAGGACTAGGGAAATGTGGTAAGAAGTTGAATTTTGTGTGTATGCTTCAAAAGCAAAAATCTGTCAAACAGTTTTACTTTGAAGGTTTTCATTGGAGCTTGTGAGACTCTTTTTGTTGACAGTAATAAAATATGCGACATCAAACAGTGCTTTTTCTGTGGTGGCTCAATGGTTTGTGGGAGGGATGTTTGCTGTTAACAGGAACTGTCCAAAGACCCTGTCTACACTAAGGACACTTTCTGAAAATATCCCACTGGTGTTAGCATCAAAAGGATTTTTTAGAAAATGTCCTTAGTATAGACAGGGCCTGGGAGGCAGGGTAGCAAGCACCTGAAGTACTTTCCTGGGTCATCCCTTTAGTATTACTAAATTTTACACTAAGATATTTGGGGGGAAAATCTTCTGGGTTTCTAAGCTAAAAACAAGTTTCTTTATTACATGTTTGAAGATAAAACCAGACACTACTTTTTTTAAACAACTTCCTCATTAGCCCCATGTGTGGCTGAATCAAGTGATTTTCTCTGCTTAGTATGGTGTCTCCTAGCAATAACCCCAGAAGCACAGGAAGCTGTCTCTGACTAGAACTGGGAGCTGGAGTAACCTGCAGATGCAAAGTGAATCATCCTTGTCAGAAGCGACAGTTGAGGGGCCGGATGACTCAGCTCTACAGAGGAAAAACTTTTTCACTAGGAAGGTGGTGAAGCACTGGAATGAGTTACCTAGGGAGGTGGTGGAATCTCCATCCTTAGAGGTTTTGAAGGCCCCTCTTGACAAAGCCCTGGCTGGGATGATTTATTGGGGTTGGTCCTGCTTTGAGCAGGGGATTGGACTAAATGATCTCCTAAGGTCCCTTCCAATCCTAATCTATGATTCTATGAGGACATAAAGAGAGACAATCTATAGGGCACAGAACTGAAATCATGAGACATGTTAGAAAATGTTCATTCAGCATGACATACTTGCCCTTTCTCTGCTTCTCCAAAATCACATTTAATAATAATAATAGTAATAACAATAATAAGATAAGATAAAATAAAATAAATCCATTGTTATAAATTCCAGTACTACCTTACACATATATAGGCTTCCCATTTATAGAACTCAACACACAGCATCACTGCTCAGAAGGTTGAATATCAAACCAAATGAAGTCGCTTGAAATCATTGTTTTTATTCACCTTTCTGGATAGTTTATGCTCCTCTTCATTTCTGTTGGTGATGGTTGTTAAATAGAGCAGATCTGAAGGTGGCTATGCAGAAACGGCGGGAAGGAATTTGATGGAAAGAATGAGTCTCCGCTATGCTCTCTTTTTATCCTAATGATGGTGAAGTTCCTCTGCCCTGAACGTATGGGGTTGAGACATTGCGGAGAGGGCATGCTGAGGATAAGTCTGGCATTGTCTGCCATGAAGCAGTATGAGAAAATAATGCTGACCCTGCTGACATTGCTTTAGGCATTGTCTACACACACGCACACACAAATTGGAGTTGTAATTCACTACCAGTGCAGCTCCACAACTGATAGCAATAGTTAAAACTAGTGTAGACAAGGTGCAGTTGGTCAGATGATTCAATGGTGCACACATCTACATTCTGTTTACGCGACAGCTCGTAGTGTTACTACCACGGAAGGAGAACTGTGTGTTCAAGTTTTGTTAGTGGAGGTGGAGCCTCACACTGATTCCTCTCCCCCTCCATGTGGATTTGGATGAGCAGCCACTGGGGAGGGGTCTGTACTGCATGGAGTATTTTAGAGACTGTAAACTAAAGCCTCAGCTCTCTGTAGTGTACTGGGATTCAGAGATTTCCCCAGAGTCCTAGGACATCTCTAGATTTGGAGGGCCCAGTCCCTGCCCACTCTACAGGGACACAAACTGTGCTCCTCTCCCTGACCGGCTGAGTAGGAAAGTTACTAATTTTCCTGTCCTCACATGGGGGATGGTGTGGGGCATATGTGTTCTCCTCTTTCTGTGAGGCATGTAGAGCCATAAAGTCTTACAGTTTAAAGCCAGAAGGGACCACTAGATCATCTAGTCTGATCTCCTGTGTATCACAGGCCACCAGCACCACCCAGCGATGGCACATGCTGTACTTCTTCCCTTGTTCCCTGTTTACTCCTCTTTCCCTCATTTTTAAATCATTCACCCTGGTGTTTTAAATAAAGAGGAAGACCTTTTCACAGATCTCCAGAAACCCGCTCAGACACACTTCACATAGTGCATGGTTAACTGATAAAATATAAAATGTTAACCACGTTGAGTTTATTTAATGGCTGGTACCAACTGACATATGCATTACTTAGATTTATGTCTTTTTAGAAAAAACTAAGCTAGTGTCAATGTCTCTTCTTAAGTAAACATGGTCATGCCTGATATGAAATACATTTTGCTGCAGTTAATTCAGTTTGAGTATGGGTAGCCATTAGAAAGATTAATTCTGAGGAGACGTGGGAATCCATCTTTTTATCTCTTGAATATGTAAAGGCTCTTATGTCTTGAAGTAGCCAGGCTCATGTTTCTTGGAAATAGTTGAGCAGAATGAGTGAGACTGCACCATGGCACATTCAGGTATGGTGACAATGTTAATGGCCTGCGTAATAATTAAAAATTACTCAAACAATAGATTGGGGAATTACAATGGGCATTTCAATGTTGATTTTCTTATTCAAACAAGTAGATTCTATTCAAACAAGTATAATTTTAACATTGATTAATCATTGATTTTACTGAGAAAATGCTGTTGCTAACTCTGCATCTTTGTGCTTTAACTGCCCTCCTATCAACAGGGGGATCTGTGTGCCTAGTTCTTCTAAAGATCCATGCGTATTCTGAAAGGAGTGATTTTCAATAATGGCGATTTTCCCAGGAAAAATAATGGTTTTAATAAAGATAGATAATAGGTGGTTCTTCCTTTCTTTTACTGCACTTACAACAAAGAAAAACACTTGGACAACACTAGTTACATAAGCACTACATACAGTAGGGACCCCTTCCACATCATAGCTCCTTGTCTCTTGGTCCCTTATCTATGATGTGCTAATTCCCATAAAAGACTAGCCCTTTGAACATCCTCTCTCCTTATTTCAAATAAGTGGAACTCTTGACTAAGGAGACAGAAATCCATTGAGCTCAAAGGGCCAAAGTCTGCTCTGGTGTAAGTCGGAGCAAAGATTTAACTGGAGGTTTACTTCAGAGTTAAATTTAGCCTGAATTGGGTGGGTCAGCTGTAACAAGAAACTGTCAGAAAAAGGAAAATTCCTTCTCTCCCATTTTCCACTATGCTCCGGACGCTGGAAAAGAGAAGTACAATTGCACTGGAAGGGAAGGCTCAAGTGTAACCAAGAATGTTTTTCTCCAAGTGTTTATTAAAATAATAAATTTCCTGCAATATTCCTCTAGGATAATCACCATTGTGAGCTAACACATGGAATAACTATATCCAGATCTAGTTTAAAGCAGCTTTAAAGGCCTCAGAGAGCTGGTGTACAAGGAGAGTTTGGTTTATTTTTTCTTTTTCACTTGAAGAATGTGTCTGTCTGTCTCTCCTCTCCTCCACTCCCCCCCCCCCGCCCATCTGTAATTTTAGGCAGTGTTAAATATGTAGACTGAAGTGAGCTGTCATCATGTAGACACTTTGTTTAGTTATCTTAGACTTTCTAAAAATTACCAGGAGGGATTCTCAAACTTTCACAGTGATGGCCCATGTTCCGTCCTGCCCACTGTACATTCCAGCAATCTCACAAGGAGAAAAAAGATTAGAAAAATATTGTATTTTTACCAGTTCTGAGTGTGATTTAGCAGTCCCTATCATATTAACAGCCAGGTCTCCATACTGCACAATGTGGGAACTACTGCTTTTCAAAGTTCAGTCAGGAAATTTTCTATTAGCTTAAACCAATGGTTTCTAAAGAAGCATGGTTTGTGTTTTTGGAAACTGTTGTACTTACATGGTTTGTTCCCACATCTAACAACTTTATTTCCTGACAAAACAGAAATTAAATGAGCTACTGGGACTAACTCTGGTATTGCATGTGGAAGCACTTTGCATATCTCTTCTGAGTGATCCCACTAATGGGTATCATGCCATATATTCACTGTTTCTACAAAAGGACAGATTAGGTTGCTGAGTACTTAAAATTGACACTACTTACATTTGGTGATGGTATCATTTTAAGGGGTGTTTATGGGGCCAGATGCAAAGCCCATTGAAGTTAATGGGATTCTTTCCATTGGCTTCAGTGGGCTTTGGATCAGACCCATAGAGACAAAGGCCAGGTCCTCACCTAAAACTTAGATCAACCTAGCTCCATTGCTTAAGGGAATGGAAAATTCACACCCCTGAAAGACTTAGTCAAGCTGATGTAAGCCCTATGCAGACACCGCTAGGTTGACAGAGAATTCTTCTGTCGATCTACTGCCCCTTAAAAGGATGGATTCATTACAGTGATGGAAAAAGCCCCTTTCATCACTGTAGTAATTGTTTATACTACAGCGGCACAGCTGCAGTTGTTGCGCTTGTAGTGTAGACATATCTTAACACTCCTATTTATTTAGCAGCATCTGCAGTACTTGTTCCATCTTTCTATCTGAGAAGGAAGAGACATTGTCAAAATATATGGGGAATTAATTTAGTAAACATTTTAGTTAGTGGTTTTTAGAAGTGAAATATAGTACAGCTACAAAAAAACAACCACATATATAGATCAGTACACTAAGACTGAAGAGTTCCAAGAGATGTAAGAGATATTCTAGAGAGAAGATGTCACAGTTCAGGGTGATTGCATCTGTGTTTCTCTCTCCGTGGTCCAGCAAGGGCACCCACTCTTAGGTTTCCAGATCCCTAGCCATCACCTCTTTTGGGCAGAGACACGTGTCTCTCTCTCTCCTGACTGGTGTATTCCCAGGCTGCGCAATTCCCTGCCTACACTGTGAATTCCCCAGCAAGTCAGACTGCCTCAGCTGGCCTGCTTTGCCTTCTCCTCAAAGGCTGTAAGCACTGTAATTGCCCACAATGAAGTTATCACACATTTCTTTTTAAGCAAGCACATTTATTCTTACGGTAAAAGCATTACAAAGAAAACATATTAAAAACAATAAAAGACATGCACGTTAATAAACTTACCAGAGATTACCCCCGACTCTAGCAAGGCCTCTAGCAGGTGCATAATCCTTCAAATATACGTAGGAGATTTTTCTGTGGTTACAAGTTCATAACCTTCAGAACAAGAACTCCTCCTGAATAGGTCAAGTCCTTCCAACCCTTCCCAGGAAAGATCAGGACCTCCCTTGGACAGAAGAAAGTGTTTTTCTGGGAACATGCCACGATCTGCCGCTGAAATACCATTCCTCGCGACATTTCTCGATGGAGACTAGGACGCGGCGAGAATTCCGCCAGCGGGTAATTCAAATGTGGCTCGCCGGTGGAATTGAGTTTGATACCCCTAGTGAAAATTCCCTGTGTGCACACACTAATGAAATGTGCTGCGCATGCCTATGGTGATTAGCATATGAACTCAGTGGTTATTCTCTTCACAAACTGCTGCTTTAAGCTGTACTGTCCTATCAGATCAAATTCTTCAGACCCTATACACCCTATTGAGTCCAACAAACGTACTTCACTGTTCTCTCTTTCTGTACAGATCATTGGCCTACCAAAGTGAATTTCTGTTTGTCTGCATGATAACTTTTGAAGACTGCAGCCGATCAGTTCCAACATTTCAAAGAATGTTCTAGGAACATTCTGGGGAATCAAGAAGCCCTAGTGCCTCCATGTTTGGAGCAGGGGCTTGCTATTTGGCAGGGCAGTTACCCCAGTGCCATGGATGTGCATTTTACCATCCTCATGGAAGTCTGCCAACGGATGGCCAAGTAATGAGCTTGTGAAAATCTCAATTTGCACATGCTCGGTGGAGACCTAGAATTTGGCAGCTAAATTCACAATTCTACCTGCAGGGAGCATGCTTCATTCCAGGGTTACAGGGCAGAAATCCCCCAGCAATTGCTCATCTGACTACCAGGGACCCATGTGGAACCAGGCACAGGAACTGAGACCAGAGAGACTGCCTCCTCATTCTCTCAAGCTCCCTCTGCTGGCACCCAGGTAGTATGCAGGAGGAGGAAGCTGCCTAGCAGCTTGACCCTAATGCTGGGGAGTGAGGAATTAGGGTGAAGGGGGAAGAGATAGGAGCCTGTGGGGAAAAAGGGTTAGGAGCAGGAGCTGGGAGAGGGACAGGAACAGAACAGGGCAGGGTATAGGGGCAGCAGCTGTGGAAGGAATTGGGGGGACTACATGAACAGGGGCAGGAACCAGGGGGAAGGAATAGGAGCACATGGTATGGAGAGGAGCCTGAGAGAATAACAGCAAGGGAAGGGATGGGGCAGGAGCTGTGGAGGGAAGGAATAGGAGCAGAAGGACATAGAGAAAAGGCTGGGACAGGGAGAGAGACCAAAGGCTCTGTAACCTCCACTTAGTACACTCCACTTAGAACCTGGAATTGAGCCCTTTATTTCTGAGTCTCAACATTTCATTGCTGGCTAGCAAATAGCTGTGAAACATATGGGCAAAATGTGTCTTTTCCCCCTCTAGCAGCTGGTCCACATAAAGGATAACAGCCTACTACTGCTGCCAGTTATTCCGTTAGCTCAAGTCGTAGAAGTCTCTCCCGTGGATCTAAAGATCCCAACCCTGCTGATGGTCCACGTGGAGGGTCAATATGGAACCACTGGATGAAATTGTTGGGTTTTTTTTTTTTCAATTTTTGAAATTTTAAAAATGTACGAAATTACATTTTAAAATAACCCAACCATATTAACAGTGAACATTCAGCGTCAAGGCAGGACTATGCTTTGGCAATGAATCAGGTTTATGTAATGAATGAGATTCCTGCCTCATTTGTTGCAGAAGTTGGAAGGTTTGTAGTGAATGAGGGAGGAAAGGGATGGTTTCCAGGTTAAAGCAGTAGAATGCCACCATGGAGAATTAGATTCTGTTTCTGCCACAGAATTCCTATGCCAGACAAGTTGTATAAATCAAAATTTTCACAGTTAGCTAGTGTGTTCCTTGCTTTCTGAATACCCAACTTGAGACAGCTGGGGTCTGATTGGTTGAAATGATGAGCACTGACATCTGCAACTAGAGTCAATAGGAGTTCTGTTCTGAACATATAAAGAGCTATAAAATGCTAACTACACTGAAAAATCAGGCCCTGTATTTCTCAGATTGGGCACCCAAAATTAGAGGACGCTTTGGCTTTAGTCTCTGTGCCTCATTTTCCCATGTGTAAAATAGGGATCATAATGCCATCTCACATCACAAAGGTGTTGTGAAAGTAATTCCTTAATGTTTGTAAAGAACTAAGCTACAGCGATGAGGGTATGATAGAAACACTCAGGAGGAAATGAATTTTATATTCATTGCTGGTTTTGGATGGTGTGCAGTACATAATGCGTTCATACACTAATGATGAAGATAAAAAGAAATTTATTGAGCTATGCATTTACTGAGCATCATCCATCCTGTGAAGTGGGTGAGGCAGGTGTCTTTTAGGAAACATGGTATGTGATCATGTAATTAAAGACTATATTTTAATGTATATGCATAAGGGGGCATTTCCTAACTTTTGAGTGCTTGGCATTGATTGCCATTTTAATGTACTATCTCTTTCTGTATGCTACCATCAAACTGGAAGGATATGAGACTAAATGTCTAGGTCGCAGCCATTACACCAGTAACAGAACTTAGATACTATGGTGATAACTGCTGTAGACATACAGTACCTATGATATATGGGAGACCCAAGCCCTGCAGCACTAGAGAAAAAGTTTCAATGTGATTAAACCACCCTTAATTAACCCTCGTACAGTCTAGTCTCCTGTGGGTTGTAATGCTTTGGTCTCATTTGGTTGTTGGGTTTAGTGTGGGGGTGTTGGTGGCCTGGGATACACAGGAGATCAGACTAGATGATCTAGTGGTCCCTTCTGGTCTTGAATTCTATGACTCTTGTGCCTTTTAAACTACAGTTGAAAATGGCTAATATAGCCCCAGTCCTACAAACACTTATGCATATACATTACTTAACTGGGTCAGACTAGATAAGATAATGGTCTCTTCTGGCCTTAAACTCTATGAATCTGTAAAGCTTTACTGCCATTCTTCTCAGAAAAGTTAAACACGTGGGTGTCTGCAGTGCAGGCTTCCAGCACTTTACTTTAGATACTATTCTGCAGCTCAGTGACAGTATCACTTACTCTTAGGATGTATTTCCTGATTTTCAGCCTAAATTTTCCCTTTCTTCACTTTGTTCTATTATATATAGCATCTTATACTTCATCACTGTAGTATCTGAGGGCTTTCTGATAGTGGAATGTGACTACACATCTGTCATGTATTGGTTTTTTTCTCTCATCCTCTCCCCAGGGGAGAAGCGTGTGTAGTGAAGTGTCTTGTTTTGGTAGGGCTTTTGGGGCTGGGTTTTCTTTAATATATATGTTGCTATTTATTTGTTACAGAAGTTAAGGTCAAAGAATTGCACCTTAGAAGGTGGTGAGGATTGTGATGACCTTTAGTTCGTGGGGAGTTCATTCCACAGTCTTGGACCAGCCCCTGAGAATGTTTTGTCTCCTACTGTTCTGCCTGCTAATATTCCTAGTTCTGTCCCCTTTTCCTCTTTGGGGTTTCCACCCTCTTGTAGAGGTAAGCCTGACCTCAGCTCTAGCTCTTTTTTTCCCCAAGATCGATTTTTGTTGCTGTACCCAGGCTCAGAGAATGATAGGAGTGAGAGATGGAGATGCTGTATTGGGGTCCGTATGATGATAGGGCCAACCTTGGATCTTCCCTTCATCACACTGGTGGGTGTGGTGTCTCTTATAGCTCCTACCCTAGTATAACCGCTGCCTGTGGACTTAGTTAGGAGTTTGAGCAGGTCACAGATGCAAAAACATGCCTTGGCAGAAGTAAGGGGCATTCATGGAGTTTAAGGGCCCCTGTGCACTACAAGGAGTCAGGGGCCTATCTATTGCATAGTCACAATGTGTAGTATAGATGGGAGTCTGGGGCTTCGCTTGTAATGCAGTTAAGAGTCAGAGTTTCCCCTGTATGGCCCTAGTCTGCAGCATACAAGTCCCATCCCTGCCCCTCAACAGGACTGTCCCTATTGCTTCAATCTCTCAACTGCAAAAAAGGTGTATTCTTAACTCAGGTTAAAATAGCAGTGAAGACAGGCAACTCCCTTTTTAACTCCGGTCAGTGAAAGCCCATAGGGAAGCCTGCAGCTGAATTTGAGCTGTGAATCCGATTTAAAACTGAGCTGCCCTCTCCTCACAGCTATTGTAAGGAGTTGCCTAACATGGGTCAGCACAGCCAGCCTGAATTACACACACCCGCTTTTTTTTTTTTTTTTTTTTTTGGCAGCGTAGACAAAGCGGCATGTGCCTGGCCCTGCCCAGCCCGAGCAGGGCGGGAATTGCAGAGCCACCTGCGGTGCAGCCCTATGGACCAGCACCAGCGTGGGGGGAGAGGTGTGGGGGCGTGGAGCTTCCGCGTGGTGCAGAGAAGGAGCCGCGGATTCTGGTCATAGAGGGTCACACTGGAAGGTGCGGGGGCTGCTGGAGGGGCGCAGGGCGGGGGCCGTAGTGGGGAACAGCACTCGCAGGCTGCTGGCGGGGACACCACGGCCGTGGGGCGCGGCATGCGAAGCCGTCTACCGCTCCGCGGAGCTTTCTATGGGCCCCCGCGGCGCCGGCGCCAGGATTTGTCATAATGCGGGGCGTGCCCGGGCGGCTGCACTGCGGGCTCGGGGCGGCTGGGGGTGGGGCAGGCCGCTGTTTACCCGGACACGTGCGCGGCGGCCGGGGTTCGGCTATGGCGCGGCCAGGGGCTCCGCGCGCAGCGCAGCCCGGGCGAGCGCGGGGCGGGGGCAGCGCGGGACTCTGCGGCAGGGCTGGCTCAGCTGGGGGAGCAGCGAACCCCTCCCCAGCCGTGCCTCGGCTGCTCCCGCAGGTAGGTACGCTCGACGCGGCTCCCCGCGGCTGGGGAGCGGGCAGCAGAGCCCGGGGCAGGGAAGGGACCCGCGAACCCTTTGTCTCGCTAGCTGCGCTGCGAGCGGAGCCAGCCAGGGCTTGGCGCGGCGGCTCCTGGCTCAGGGGGCTGCGAGCGGGAGAGGAGCGGGTCTTGCGGGGAGGCGGCTGCGCTCTGTGCGCACGGTGCCAGGACCTGTCCTCGCGCCTTCTGCTCCCGGCGGCCGTCCGCAGCCGGACCTCGCCCGCGGCACCGCCGGGAGCCGCTCGTGCGGTGAGACCGACCAGCCCGCGCTCCGGCGCGGCTGAACTGAGCCGCAGCCGCTCGAGATCGCGCCGAGCGGTGGGGGTGATCATTAGTTTTACCCACTAGTTTGTCGGGTCTGCGGAGGGTCGGGAAAGGGGCTGGGGGAAGGTGTCCGACGGACACGGGCTGCCCTGGGGACTCCCTTCGGCCAGACTCAACGTGAGACGGGCTTGCTGTGTCTGGAAGACTTGAGTCCCCGCCGCAATTGTGACTGGCCGCGGCGGGCACTGCCCGGGAGGTGATCCAGCAACGACTTATTGCCCCGCGCTCGGCGGGAGAAACCCGCCTGACTGGCCGTCGGCTCCGGGATGCCTGGGATTGTCCTGCCCCGCGGTAAGGTGGATCTTGGACTGAGTCCGCGCGGGAGCTGCGGAGTCAGGCCCTGACGGGGAGCTCGGGAAAGCGGCGTGGAGCTAACTGGCTCTGGGCCAGGGGAGGGCACTGGCAGCGTTAGAGGCGGGAGGCATCCCGAGAGCGCTTCAGTCTTTCATCCCCACGAGCTTCATTCAAACTTCTCTGCCTCGTGGAGATTTATTGAGCTCTGCCAGTTCTTCAGCCAGGAGCAGTGGTGTAAACAGTAGTGCTGCTCACTCGGGCGGGGACAAAGGAAGCTGTACTTAGGCGATAGGGTGGCACTCGGGACGGGACGGGACGAGCCAACACTAAGGCGCACAGCAAGGCAGTCGGACGGGTCTGGCTTGACTTTGCTGCTCTGCCGGCCTCTCCTGTTCCAGTCCCAGCTGCCGAGCCGAGCACCAGGAGGAGCTGCTCCTGCAGGCTCTTGTGAGCTCATTGCGCCTGATTGGCTCAAACTGACTGTAAACACTGAGGTTTAGCAGTGCCTGAGAGAGGGTGATGTCATCATTCCCGCTCATGATTGGCTTGAGCTGCTCACGTGAGCCTTTGGCTGAGGGTGGTGCGTGAAGCCGGCCAGGAAGGAAATGGGGGAGGAGGGTTTGGCGCCCCGCAATTTTAGATTATTGTAGCTGTGTTGTGATGAGACAGCGGGAAGCAGCAGTTCCCTTTGTGATTTCGTTTTGAGAGTTCTTTGTATAGGGAAATGTTTTTTAGTTGCTCATGTGTTCCTTGTAGGCCGGCTGGATTTACAGCTGTAGATGGTGTTATTTGCATTTAACCTGACTTCTCATTGTAATGTATTTTAACAGGGGAATGAAATGCCTTCTTACAGTGTATAATTTAATGGGGGTGGTGTGCACAGGCAGAAGGGATAGACACTGTGTTTTCATACTCTGCTATATCTGCATACTTATGAAAGCCTCCCAAGGATGGTGGTGCTGGGTTAGTTCTATTGTTGTAAATGTCCTATTGGGTCATTTTAGGTTATATTCTTAATTAACCAATGATGGGGACTCCATGACCTCCCTTGGAAGCCTGCTTCAGCTGGGGCCTCACCAGTGCTGAGTAGAGTGGGACAGTTACCTCATTTGTCTTACATACAACACTCCTGTTAATACACCCCAGAATCATATTAACCTTTTTTGCAGCTGAATTACATTGATGACATATTCAGTCTGTGGTCCACTATACCAGGTCATCTTCAGCAGTACTACCACCAAGACGGTTATTCCCCATTTTGTACTCGTGCATTTGATATTTTCTTTTCTAGGTGAAGTATTTTGCACTTATCTTTTTTGAGTTTTATCTTGTTGAATTCAGACCAATCTCCAATTTGTCATGGTCATTTTGAATTTTAAACCTGTCCTGTGCTTGCAACCCCTCCCAGCTCGATCTCATCTGCAAATTTTATAAGCATACTTTGTGATCTTAGAACCTAAGATTCAAAACAGATCAACCCAGTCTCACGGCTCCCAGAACCATGTCCAGCCCTTAGCTGGGAAGGGCTGCAAAGCCCTGGAGACTTCTTCCTCCTCCCCTCTCCGCTGCTTTAGGCCTTCTGTCTGACAAGTGCAGAGGTTCCCTACCCGGATCCTGAGTCTCTTCTGTCTGCTCCCTTTCCTAAGCATATGTTGGCCCAGCAAACGAACGTGTGATTGTAGCAGGGGTAGGGCAGCTTTCACCTAGCTAGTGGGGGAATGAATAGTAGTGAAGATTGTGGGAGCACAGATGTCAGCTTAGACTAGCCACCCCATTACAGCTCCACAAAGGGCCCTGTGTACATACTTGGGTTGCTAGCCTGTGCTGTAGTTTGTGCATGGGCAGTGGGTGAACCACCTGTTAGGGGAGGCTAGCCTATGGTTCCTCCCCTTCTGCCTGAGGCCGAGGCCCTCCTGCCCCCTCCTTCGCCACCTGTGGCGCTCCCCCCCCACTGCAGCTGGAGAAGCCCTGCCCCACCCTACCCCAGAGCCAGCCGGCCGCCCGAGTCCCAACCCCCAGCTGCCTGAATGTCCTGGCCAGGAGCAGCAGCCGGGCAGCCCAAGCTGCATGTGACCCCACCCACCCTGGAGTGGCAATCATGTGCAGCCCCAGGGTCTACCGATGGTCCCAGCCACCCTGAAGTTGAGCCGCACACAATCCCAGCACCCACTGGCGGCCCTGGTGTAGCAGTCCCACCGTCCTGAAGTGGGGGCCCCAGTGTGGCCCCAGCTGCCCTGGTGCGGCAGCCCCATTGCCCACTCGTGGCCCCGGAGGTGGGGCCGTGTGTGACGCCAGCATCGCCGGCAGCCCCGGTGCAGTTGTGGCCATGTGTGACCTTGGTGGCCCTGGAGCGGTGGCCCCAGCGTGGCCCCTGCACCTACCGGTGGCCCCAGCTGCTCCAGTGCAGCAGCAGCACACAGCTCCAGTGCCTGCCAGCGGTGCAGCGGCCCCAGCGCCCACCAGCAGCCCCAGGTGCCCCAGAGTGGCACCTGGTGGCCCCAGGAGCGCCTGAGAAGCTTCTGCTGCAGAGGCAGCAGGAGGGGGTGGGGCCATGCCTGGCTCTTTGAAAGCCTTCCCCCGCCTACATAACCAAGCGCCCATGAGTCTATGCTGCCGTAGGCTTGCAACCTGCGTATGTACCCAGGGTCCTTGGCAGGGCTGTACTGGGGCGGCTAGCCGACACTGAAGTCCATGCTGCCACGTTTGCTGCCATTGTTACCAATGCTAGTAGGATTAAAGCTAGAGTGGTACATCTACCCTGCCATTAAAAAACCCATGGCTGTCCTGTGCCAGCTGATGCAGGCTCACAGGGCTTGGGCTGCGGGGCTGTTCAACTGCAGTGTAAATGTTTGGGCTTGGTCTGGAGTCTGGGATCTAGGACCCTGCAAGATGGGAGGGTCCCAGAGCTCATGCTGCAGCTGAAATTAGAATGTCTACACCGCAGTTAAACAGCCCTGCAGCCAGAGCCCATTTGAGCTGACACATGCAGCCATAGGTGCCCAACTGCAGTGTAGATATACCCTAAGAGGTAGAAAGCCTTATATGCAAATTCCTGTAAGGGACATGACTAGGAGCAGGTGAGTGATCTACACCTACAATTCCCAGGTGTAATGGGATATGCACGTGTGCTCGAAGGCCCAGTGCCCTGCCACACTTAGGTTTATAGACTTACTCAGACATACTGACAGTGAGAGGTGTGCTCAGAGTTTAGAATCTGGTTACAGAATCCGTCTAAATTTATTCTGTGTGGTGCTGGGGAATACTGTCTTGTGGCGCAAATACTTGTGAAAACCGTTCATTAACTATTGTGAGTAGCCTGTTGATATCCCTCATTCCATCTAATTACATTTTTACGCATAAGACCTGACGATATTAATATTGTGCTAACAGTATTGCTATTGTTATCTTCACAAGTATCTGTTCCTCTAGGGAAAATTCCTCATGGGCAATCAGTCCAGATAGAACTCATATTGCAATGCACAAGGCTTTCACAGGGATCCCCATGACTGTATAGAAGTGTTTTGCCCGTCTTTTAAGGTAAATCGCAGGGTGAGGTATAATGCAGGAGCAAAGACTGTGTGTTGTAGTGAACTGTCCTACATTGGCCCAAAGCATGTGTTAGCTCAGTGGTCCCCAAAGTAGAGGAATGTTTCAGGGGGGCACATGGCGGGGCCTGAGCCAGCCCTGACTGGGGGAGGGAGGGAGCAACGCCCAGCTCCAGCCCCAGCTTTACTCTGCCCCCAAGTCTTCCCAGCCACAGCTCTGCCCAGCTCCATCCCAGCCACAACTGCACTTGAGTCTGCCACCCAGCCGCAGCTCCACTCCACCCCCTGCTCTGCCCCCGCAACCCCGTTCCACGGACCAACTCTGCCCTCATTCCCTTTCTGCCCCCAGGCCAGCTCTGCCTCTAGCCCCAGCTCCTCCCGTAGTCTCAATTCTTCCATAGCTCTGCCTTCAGCCCAACAAGCTCTTCTGCTAAGCCACTGTGCAGTAATGGAATGGGGGGCATGGACAGGTTCCATTATTGGTAAGGGAGGGCATGACAGGAAACGTTTGGACACTACTGGGTTAGATAAGCTAATACTGCATGTCTGGACCTGCATGCTTTGTTAGATTCTGGAAAACCGAGGGGAAAAAAATCCTAATGTGGCACTTGTTGACAATGTGGTTATATTTTGGAACAGCATTAGTTATACACAGGTATTACACTATCCCGGTTCCATCAGTACAAGCACATACAAGTATATATATGCTGTAATACAGACAGACTGACATATTAACAAAAGAACTGTATATTCTGAGAAACCAGTCATCGTTCTTGGACTGGATTCTTGCTCAGAGACATGTGGACATATTGTTGAGTTACTTGTGCAGATATGGACTTCAAAATAAAACAACCTTCATTCAGTAGTAGAAGCTTGTGAGGAAATGCATGCAGCCAGGGCAGGTACCTTTCACCTCCCTAATGAACCAAGAACTTGCATTCCATCCCCAAATTTTCTTTGTTTTTGGTTTGCCTGTGATGAGGCACAGGCCTGTAGATGAGAGGTTACAATAGAGCTAGTGGTAGAGAAACTTCAGCCTGCTGAGAATCACTAATGTTACTGGAAAATTTGTTTCTGCCAATGAAACAATATGGTTCCTGTAATATTTCTCTCTGCATCAAAATGCCAGTACAGCCAGCAGTTTTTCTAGTTAGAAATTCTATCTTGGCAAAGCAAAGAGAAGAAGTTGGCCTTTTAGAGACAGAGTAAAGTAGGGTGACCAGATAGCAAGTGTGAAAAATCAGGATAAGTTGGGAGGGAGGGCAGGAATAGGCATCTATATAACAAAGAGCCCCGAATATCGGGACTGTCCCTATATAATCAGGACATCTGGTCACCCTAGAGTAAAGAGCCTTTAAAAAGAAAACAGAATGGTCTCTCAGTATGCTGCATTGATTAAAGAGAACTTTAAAGCTATTGTGGTCTGCGTAACTTGTTCCTACAAGCAGGCAAGCTTTTAGTGTAACTTGATTCTTAATTGCTTGGTGCTGTCTCTAGTAGATGTTTTAGGTAAAGTACTGCCCATCCTCTAAATAGCTAACTAGCCATGTGATAAGTAGAGCTATTTATTGCAGTGCTGCTCCATATCAATTTGCACTATGCCTTTAGCCACTCAGATGCTAAATTCATATTCATCTGAGGCTTGTGATGAATAATGTGCTTCTCATTTCACTGTGGACAGTATATTTTGGCAGTTCCTATTACCTAGACAGAAGCCCTTCTTTACCATGCCACTGATTGCAACATAATGACAAGTCTGTCAGCTCCACCAAGATCATGGGCATGTTAAGCCATGGAAGAGAAGCTTTATTGTTGGCTCTGACGCTGGTGAACTTGCACAGTGGTTCTATGCAGCCTGTACCTCTGTAAGCTCAGTTCCAATAACCAGTCTCTCAGTAATACATTTAGAACGGCTGTGTGGCCACCCCCTTCACAACCAGGCAGATGCTTTGGCAGATGGGTCCTCTGAAAACCACCAGGAGCTAACATAAATCACATGTAATGATGGGACTCACGGTAGGAGTGGCAGCCATATTATTTAACTTGGGGTTCTTAAATGCTAGATTATGTTTCGGGGGCAGGGGATTTTGGTGGGAAGAACAACTTCCCAGATGCTTTGCTTTGTCTCACTTGCCTTTACTCATCTCTCTTCCCTCCAGAGAATAGCAGCGGCCGAACAGCGTGTCCTGGGGACTGATCACCAGGTTGTGTGATACAGTGCCCTAGAAGAGCACAGTGAAGCTGTGCATTTTTACCACAATGTTTATGGGTGAAGCAAGACAAGAGTAACAGGCAGCAGGTGTGAGGAGCAGAGTGGTGATGCTGATCAGTGGAGAACTTGCAGCATTTCACCTTGTGTTCTGAAACAGGCAGTAGTGCGATCCCACCCACATGAATAAGGTCCAGAGCAGTGAATGGTTCTTTCTCCAGTGAGAGAGAAAATGTTTGGCAGGTCTGGGAGGGAAATAGTCCTTCCTTGACTGATAATCAAAACGAAAGCTCTACTCTAGCCTGTTTTCCAAACTGTACTTTAAATACATTCAGTAGCGTCCTTCTATGGAAGCCACTATGGAAATTTAACTACCTCAATGAAACAGATAATAAAGAATACTAGTAATGTGACAACGTGAGAAGGCCAGGGTATTTTGCAGGGCTTACAAGTACTAGTGAAGGAAAGGCAGGAATGTCTGTATGCCATCAGTAACATGTCCTCTCTGTTCCAGCCAGCTGTGTACTTGGCTAGAAATTGTCCATTCTTGTAAAAAAGAAAGGGATTTTAAAAGAAGGGGTTTGAAATCAGTACTAAGGGATTAGGAAAGCAATATACACTTTCCAAATCCTCCTTGCTATTAGGTCTCTTGTGTATGTACCCCAGTTCTAATCAACAAATGATATAAAATTTTCCATTACCCACATCGTTCCTAGTATTTCTAGAGAGGGAACTCCCACACTGTCTCATAGAGGCTATGTTTTTTGGGGTCAGGAGGAGGTTGAGGGTGAGAGGTGCCTTTGGGGGGACTTCTAGATGTAATTTCAACTAGAAATAATTAGCACTAGCGCTTAGATCCTATCCCAATTTCCATATACTTGATAGTCAGGGATTTATATTTGTGCTGATGATACTTTATGGTATTTTCTCTTTTAAAATGTGCAACCCTTTGCTGTTCACTAATGTCTCACTATGATAGCCAGAATGGTAATACATCCAAAGCACTCTTTCTGGATGTACCTGGAATATCTGGCAGCAGTTACTTACCCAGTTCTGATCTGTCAAAGCAAAACAGTGCATGCTGATGATGAAAATATTGATGGAGACTTAAGCTCCTGCTAATCTTATCCTTTTAACTGTAGGAGTCTGGCCCAGATGATGATGCTGGCATTTGTGAGGAACTTTAGTGTAACTGAGGCATTGTATGTCCCAGCAGTGTTAGGTATGATGACATCAGTGAAATGCAAATATTCAGGAGGCTACTCAAAACCAAACACCGGCTGATTCTGCAGCCTTTACTCTCACTGAGTAGTACTCACACATGGCCTCACTGCACTTAATGAGCTCACTGGAACTATTCCCTAGAGCAATGCTCATTGTGAGTAAGGGGTGAAGGTTTGAGCTCATTTACACTAAACCTGAAATTGTATGTTTAGCTAGCTTGTAGCTATATTGTATAATTCATAGCAGAGATAATCTCTTCATGAAGAAATAAGAAGCCTTTGAAAGCACAGATTATAAAACACACAGACCTGTGCATAAATGTGAATTATTGCAGCATTGTTCAAAGTACATTAAGTGCAACTCTGCATCCAGAGGCTGGACAAGGTAAGCACACTGGCAGCCGGGTTTGCTGTATCATTTTCCCATTAAAAGCCAGTTGGGGTGGGGATTGGTTATGTATTTAGTTTCACTTTGTCTCTTTTAAATGGCTGTGACTCTGCAGCTAGGAGGTGGAATAATGGGGCCGCTGTGAGATATTCTGTTGAATATAGGTTCTGATAGTGTCCTCATCACCAGAATATCTGAATGCTTTCCAGTGGTGAATTAAACAATATGACTAATATCTATCAGTGTTTGTTCTCTCATCCTCTCCCCTGGGGAGAGCATATGCAGTGAATTGTCCTGTTTTGGTAGGGTTCTTTTAATAAATATACAAGATCAAAGAAGTGCACCTTTCATTTGGAGCAAAAGGAGATGAGGTTTGTGATAATCCTCAGGGACTTCATTCCGCAGTCTATCTCATGACCTGTTCTCAGGAAATGAGGGAGCAGTGCACAACATCACTGGTATTCTCAGACCTTCCTAATTAGCTGCTACTGCTGGGCAGTTTTTCCATCTTGCCGGGGGCTAGTTTCATGTTCTCTGTTGTATTTCTCTGCAGTTACTCCATACTGAATGCACCAATCAGACCCAGCAACACTCCTCAGTCCCCAAAGTATCAATGTTGTGGAAAAAATACGAACTACCTCCTAAGGAGGACAGAAATACATACACTTCACCCCTCCTTGAGGGGTTTCCTTTATGGCTGAGAGGCACGGAAAAGAAGGAACCGCCTGCCAAAAAGAAATGTGGCCTATGAATCTCTGCTCCCCTGAAGGGAGAGAATGCAACTGCCTGCAGATCCCTGCAAAGGGCACAAGGGCAGCACCACTGCGAGGCTGTTTACTTGTCTGTAGAGAATAGGGTGGTAATCAAACCCCTGTCATCAGTGGTGCATTTGTTTGGCTGGCAGAACACATTGTCTATTCAGAGTTTTAGTATGTGAAGATGAGCATTTGAGTTACTGGTAGGCAACAGTGTTCCCTTCGTATTTTTTTGATGATTGAACCTCAAACCTGAGAAATTCTGTGGAAAACTGTTGATCTTTATTGTCCAAGTTCCTGTCAGGAGAAGTTGTGCCTGTGTCTTCATTTGTACAAAGTGCTGTCTCATAGCTTCTGGTTAGAGAGGAACTCAGAAGGTTTCTTCATTGTTTTATGAAATTAGAGGTAACCTCAAGGATAGAAATAGTATATTTAGAATGATGCATTGTTCAGTCGCAGTAGCTCTTTCTGCCAGTGCAGGTGAGCGGGACATGGATTCTCAAACTTCTTCATAATGTGGATCATATCTTAATAAGTGTCTGTCAGCCACCCCTCATCCAGTTCACAATTGCATTGAATCCCTGTAGCAACAACAGCAGTTGCTTTTAAATGAAGAGAAGCATTAGGAAAGCATTCAAAGGATTTTAGCTACCTTTAATGCAGGGGTTCCTGCAAACAGGAGGGATGCTAGTGCCATGTGACCAGCTCTTTCCAGGCCTTGGAATAAGTGGTTTGACCGTAAATATACTTTCTCCATCTTACCTGATCCCAGAGCAGTAAGTGGAGATACGTGTAAACATAAATTACTAAGAGCTTTTAAAACAACATAATGAGTTTCAATATCAGTCCTTTCCCTGCTGCTGGGCTGCCAACACTGGGTTTACAGTGTTCTCTGGCAACACCTGATAAGTTAATCAACAGCAGGAGCCAGCCCTTTTCTTGCAGTCCCTACATGGTTTAAGGTGGTAATGAGCCCTTCTGTTGCTGGGGAAATTTTGAGCTTCAACTTAGCAGGACAATGAAGGAGAAACTGATTTTCAGACTGTAATATTAAACTTACTATATACTCTATTAACTTGCTACTAAATAGATTAATTTACATACAAATGTTCATTTCATCTTTAAAATACACTTACTTATTGGTGCAATTTTGCATCACTAAAAGGATTTAATTTGTAAACCATATTTATAACCGGTAATAAGCTCCCTCTAACCCCAAAATAAAAAGACACAGAGGCTAATGGACTGGATTTAAATAGAGGTGCCGTGTTTCAGGAAAGTAGAATAGAGGGATTCTCTTCTGAATTAAAAAAAAAAAAAGATTTTCTTATAGTGCTCAACAGCTGAAGAAGGTCATTATATATATTTACTGTCTAATGAAGTATAGTGCTCAACAGCTGAAGAAGGTCATTATATATATATATACTGTCTAATGAAGTCAGGCTTTTTCTGTAAAACACCTACACAGCCCCAATTGGCTATGCAGTCACATTCCTAGAGCACATTCTAGTGTGAAAAGAGAACTGGCCACCTGTTAAGAAGTTCCAGTGAGAAAAGTTTCACTTCATTTTCCAAGTCCTGGTTTTTGGGCTCCAATTCTCCTAGAACTCCATTCACTCACTAAAGGCTCAATTCTGTGAAGTGTTAAGTGCCTCAAACTCCCATTGGAGACTATGGGAGCAGGAACAGCTCAGCACCTTGTAGATTTCAGTCCCAAAGTGTTTTGAATGTTGATAAACATTTTTTCACTGTAAACACACAATGATAATTGAAATGTACAGCTAGACAAAGTAGGAAAAATGCTACTTGAGAACTTACTAGATTTTGATTTAAGGCTATTTGTATGTTTTGACATGTGATATGAACAATTTGTGTTGTAATTGTTATAAAGCTTTAACTTTTTGAATCACAACGGTTTGGATTGACCCCCTGCCCCATCACTTCCTGCAATGCTGAAAATTTAAATCGATAAAAACTGAAAAAATACATATCAGTATCCATCAAAATCATTTAAAAAATAAAAATCAAATTCTGCCAAGCCTAGTTATAACTAGTGAAACATAGAATCTGATGTGATGCGAAGCAGTACCCATTTGGGATGCTGAGTATGCAGAGACTTTATTGGACCAGAGAGAAAGCACTTATTTCTTTGAGTTGTTTGGAGGCTCAGAGAGGGAAGCTAAGAAATGTAATTGTTCTCATTGTTTTCCGTTAAGCATAAGTGTGCGTATTGCTCTGCAGTCCCATTAAGCCTGTGAGGAGCTCTCTTTAATATGTCAAGACTTTGACTGTAAATCATCCCTGTCAGAGAACTTTGTGGGACTTTTTAATCTATCTGTTCTAGTTTTTCCTGAAGACTGATAAAGAACAGTGAGAACAGATTTGACAAAGGAGACCTTGGTATGTCAATGCTGTTCCCTACATAAAGTGGAGAGGTTGGAGCATAGATGTTTTAGGACTGTAAAAACTGTTGTGAGGTAAACAGTGCATCTTCTGAAAATATACTAAGTTCCTTGCTTCTTTTGCAAAATTCTAGCCAGATATAACTCATTGAGATGTGTGAGAGCAATGGAAAAGCTCAGTTTGACTTTGCTAAAAGACTTAAAAGTTAAGTCCAAAAACTCAGAGGTAGGATATACTAAAGAGGATTGGAGTGTTAAACAGCTGTTAAGCCTGGGCCCACCTGTCTTTGCTTCACTCAAAGAGATATGTGGTTGCCTGGGCAAATCTCTTAAACACTGGGACTGAGCAGCTAGACTCAGGGCTGCATGTTCATGTAATACAAGAACAGCTTCCCTTAACGTAACGTGTGTGGTTTTGGGTTCTTGTACTGTGAGATGTTTAGTCTTGTGATATTACATGAAAATAATAGACCTGAATGTGGTCTCCAGTTTCTTGGCGTTCATTGAGTAGGCAACTTTATGAGAAACCTCTGAAGTGATGAAAACAGGAGAGAAATTTAATAGGAAATGGCACAGGATTAGTGGACTTGGGTTTCTGGAGTGATGCAAAGAGTTGTGGCAGATCCCATCAGGCTGTGTCACTCATGAGGCAGTGCAGGATAAATCATGTGAAATTTCGACAAAGTTGTCTTTAACTTCAACTCTCTCTCCCACATTTGTATATGGGCTTCGCAGCTTTGATGTTTTTTGGGGAGAAGGAGGAGCAGCAATAAAGATTTTTATGAGAATGCCAAATAAAATGCCTCTGTCGAGCATTATTGCTGAATTCCTTTGCATCTGATGCTCTTGCTCCTCTCTGTTTGGTAATATTCTGACCTAAATGTCTCATGATTGTACTTGGAGGGTCAGCAGAACAGGACCAGTTTTAATCATAATTTGAGGGAAGTCCCAAAATATCTTTTATTTTCCAGAGCAACATCCTGTGTCCGTCTATTGTGATGATTAGGATTTGTGACTCTCTGGGATTTTTTTCTTGTTTGGATGAATGGATTTTTTTAATGGCTCTCAGTTGTAGATGATACAGTACACAAACAGATATGTGTCCCAAAAATGTGGAGCCCTGCCAAATAAATCTTCAATACTTGAGTCATTAATAAATGAAAGAACCTGCGTGAGCAGAAAATGTGAGGTTTTTTTCTGTTTTCTCTCTGATTTTTAATTGGTGCTATATTGTAGCTATCATTTTTACATATAGAAAAGTTTTAAATGGTTGAGAAATACATTGGTTTAAAGCTAAATTAACTACAAGGAGAAGAAAAATTACGTCTGATTAGTTACAATGAACAGGGCAGAGCAGGCCACCCTTTACCCAAAGCAACATGTTCTCTTGGCATCTTTCTGTGAGTGCACACTTGCTGTTGCTTATTATCTGTGGAAACCTCACTTGGACCTGTTCAACTTAAAGACATTAAAGAGGAAAGAAAAACGTGAACATCCATTTCTGCGTTATAGATTCTGTGCATGCTGCGTTTTCTATGTGGTGATGCTGTTATTGTTACATGTAACACTGGTGTATTGTATTTATAACAAAGAACTAGTGAAGTTGTGAGACAAACTGTCACAATCAAAGCAGTTCAAAGTTAAGAGAAACTACCCTTATCATGGTGCCTAGAGTTTGCATAATGTCCTGTACAATATATTACATAAGATCTCACAGATTTCTTAGGTCCCTGCATAGCTGAGATAAAATGTATAATTTTTAAGGGTACAGCATTAGTCTTACCTTTTTTTTAAAATGCAGCTTCCAAATTGCAGGAAGCAGTGCCAGTCTGGCAAAGTGGTAGCTTTTTCAAACATCTGAGGTGAGACTTTCTGGTGTATGTCATCTTCCTGGACCCAGTCTTCTTTTAAAATTGCCAATGAGATGGAGGTTGTAGAGGTGCATTAAAAGTGGGACTGGACTACAGGGGGATGGATCATCCAATATTTGCCTTGTTCTGTTCATTTCCTCTCAAGCATCTGGTGCCAGCCGCTGGCGGAAGCCAGAATACTAGTTGGTCTGACCCAGTATTGCCATTCTTATCTTATCTTATCTTGGGTAGATGGAGGATATGGAATGTGGGGAGCTGCTGCCAAAACAAAAGCACATCTATTATGTCCTCCATGTAATACAGACAAGAAACCTATGCCTTTTATGTCCTTTAAGGCAGGTAATGCTAATGCTTTGCTTAGGTTGTAGGAGCAACCTTTCTCAAAACATGACTGCATCCATACCCCAGTGCAGGCAGTTAGCAGCCTTTAATTTAATTTCTGTTGTCAGGAGGAAATCACTCATATAAGTGCTCCTCCCTTTGCAGCTGGGAGATGTTGCATTGACTTTTTTTTCTTAATTAACTCATATCCTCCCTTGCAGAATAGCTAATTGCTGTATCCCTCAGTGCTGTGATTCCTGGAACTCTGTAGCTGGGTGCTACTACAGGCATGGCTGCTTGCTCTCTCTAGGTATGTCTGCTCTACAAAGAAAAACCCTTGTCTGGCCTTTGCCAGCCAGCTTGGACTTGCAGAGCTTGGGCTGCTTCATTGCAGTGTAGATTTCTGGGCTCAGGTTGGAACCTAAGCACTGGGACTCTTCTGCCCCACAGGCCAACCAAGGGTGTCTAGATGCTGTGTACACATATCCTGTGATACCCTAGGAGCCACTTCCCCTCTTTGTGTCTGTTTCCCTATCTGTGTAATGGAGATGATGATAGAGACAGCCCTCTACCTTTATAAAGTGTTTCAGTCTCCAGATGGAAGATATTATGGAAGTGTCAAGTATCCTTATATGATGGATCAGGAAAGGGATGGGTGAGAATCAGTTAAAAAAGAGACAGGATACATTCTTGAAGGGTAATGTAGAATTTAGGATAATGAGCTTCATGCACAAAAACCAGGTTGTCACATTACTATTTTTGACAAATCAATCATGTAAAAATATATCTTTATTGAAACTCCAGTACAGTTTGGGGTTTTCAGGGTCAGAATAACCTGATCCAGCATTCACCTGAACAGGTGATTCATACAGTTGTTTGTAGGATTAGAACATGAATCCTTCTGTACAGCTACATGCAGGGAGCAAGTGTGTGATCTCTCAAAGCTGTCTGCATTAAACCCCTTCAGCAAACTTAGAAGCCAGTTCAACACGTTGCTTTTTAAAGGTTTTCCTATGTTTGATGGCTATTATTTTCTCCAATTTGGAATTGGAGGCTCAAAGAAATGCTACTAGTATGATATTCAGGAGACTATTCATTGAGCAGTTAATAAAATGAAGGTGCTGGCTGTACAGCCAGAGGGAGTGGCGTTAAACATGCAGACAGTGGAAAGCCATTAACCTCTGCGGCAAATATGTGGCTCTCCCACTCTTAGTGAGCGAGTTACAGTCAGACATAGCCGTGTTTGACACAGGGATGTAGTGAGAAGGGGCTTGCTCAATGATGTCAGGTAGTTTCAGTCTCTGCAGTGTACGTGCTCTGCATGGGAATGGGGAAAGAGGAGGAAATGACATGGACTGCACTGCAGCACACTGCAGCATTGCCAGAACAAAGCCTTGTTGGAAAAACACTACCCAAGTAAAGGCTGTGTGCTGACCACTGTTTGGGAGCAGGGTGTGGAAATTTCACTTGCTTTTTAGAAAAGTCTCTCTCATGTTAAAGCGGCAAGGTGGGTGAGGTAATATCTTTTATTGGATCTACTTTGTTGGTGAAAGAGAAGAGACATGCTTTTGAGCTACCCAGAGCTCTTTTTCAGGTCTGGGAAACTCAGAATGTCATAACTAAACACAAGGTGGAACGGATTGTTTAGCATAAGTAATTAACACATATTGTAAGAGACCATTCATGGTGAAGAGGCCAGTTAACACCTGTGCAGCTGGTTACAGATTGTTGTAATAAGAAATAAATCCAGTGCCTTTATTAGGACCATGATTTTCAGTGTCTAGCAAAGTCTAGGATTTAAGCTCCCAGGCTCATCTTTTGAAGAGGTTGTGTAGATTTCGTCTGAGGACTAAGAGGTCAGATACTCATGAAAAGTGTTCACCCATGGGTGACATGGTGTTTTTGTCTTTTATCACTTTTTTACAACTACCAGCCACAGTCTCGAAAGCCTTGGAATGATCTGAACAACGGAATTATTAGTGAGACTCCAATTTTCCATATGTTAGAGTTTTTTGGTTGGCAAAGGAAACCAGTGAATGGGGCTCATCACTGTCTTAAAAACCACTAAGCCCTCTGAAATAGGGTTAAAGGTGACTGGCCTCTTATTCTTTGTAAAATGATCTTACACAGTCAATTAGTATGTAAAGCTGAATTTAAATACCTCTGCAATCTGCCAGGTGGGGTCAAATGAGCTCTTTTTCCATTGTCAAAGCTCAGGTAATTTCTAGTGACAGGGAAAAGCTTGGTGTGTAAACTCATGAGAGCTGCACTCTGACCAATAATATTCTGTCTCCAGTTAATGGTCTGCAAATGGTTTCTGGCTCAGTTTAGCAAATACGTTTGTCTTTCAGATTTGATTTCCTAATGAAGAATCTGGCATCACTGTTAATTTTATGCAGTTCCTGTCTTATTTCAGGAAACTCAGCCGGTAAAGCATACCTGGCATTTCATTTGGCTAATGATTAGAGAACCACAGCATTTGCCACCTTTCAGGTGATGTGAATACACCCTCTAAATCTCTGTATTTTAAAAAAGAGCAGTGTGATTCTGAGACCGCTGACTCCTGACCATGTGTAACAATTATCTATTGTTTGTATTGCAATAGCACCCAGAAGTCCCAGACGTGGATCAGGACCGCAGTGTACTAGATACTGTACAAAAACAGAATAGAAATATGGTTTCAGTATTATGGCACTAGAGACTGGCAGTGAAATTGTTCTAGAGCAAGGCAGCCCTTCATCCAGTGGCACCAGAGAAGTACCATAGGCCATAAAGCTAAGGGGTGGCCACTGTCTGACCACTTGTACTAAATCAGTGCTGCTGCTACCAGAGCGTTCCTCCAGCTTCATGTCACACCACCACTGACATTTGACCCAGACACCCCTCTGTACAGATCCAGGATGGCCGGGCCACATATCAGTGAGTGGCATTGCGATCTGGTGTACAGGGTCACAACACCACTCAAATTTGGCCCAGCCACCCTTCTGTCTAGATGGAGGGGTGATGGGCCAAATGGTTTTGCAATCTGGCACACAGGGAGTTTGTTCCTGTATGGTGGAGCACACGGGAGTACACTGTGAATTCAACTCGACTCATGGCAGCACCAGCTCGTGCACTGTGTGGGTAAGAGAGTGGGGAGACTCCTTGGCTGGGGAGAACAGGGGTCCCTGTGGGACAAGGGGACTAGAGGGACCGGAATGGAATCCCTGAGGCTGGGGTGGGGTCCATTATTAGCCCTCCCACCCACTCCCCAGAAGTATCTGAATTGGTACCACTGCCTGCATCATCTCTGAAGACCTGCATATAACCAAGTCATAGAGCACTGCTCCTCTTTTAAGGCCTGATCCAAAGCCCACTGAAATCAATGAAAATCCCCCTGCCTTCAGTGAGCTTTGAATCAGGCTTTTTATTTTATGCTCTTCAACAGCAAGCCACATTGTCTGGTGCCTAAAGCCTCACCAGAGTAATGGTTTGCCAGGATGGGGCAGCATGGGAGTTAGTCAGATACTGCATTTCTGGAGGATGTCTTCTGACTGGCTTGATCTACCATATGCGCCTTGCATGCTTTAATCCTGGGACCTTAGTCTGTGGGCTATGGGGCTAGCTGCTGCTCTTTGTTTCCACAGACTCATTTTTGCCCAGAAGGGCCTAAGGCATGTAAAAGTCCCTGGGGAAGAGAAGCCAGCCTGGCTGCTTTCTTTAGGGGCTGCTGCTGCATAGGAGGGGAAAAAATGGGAGCCTCCTTACCACAGGATGCTCCAGCGAGATGGGTTCCCTGCCTGTTAGTTGCCTGTACAGTAGGAGGGGAGGAGCAAGAGACAGGTAGGGGGAAGAGAGGATGGAACATATTGGAGGGTGAAGCCCAAAATCCAGCCATGTGATTTCCTTTTCAAAAAGCACAAAATGTTTGTTGCATTAAAGACCAATGAAAAATGCGCACTCCCCCCCACCCCTCTGTCACCCCCAAGGCAATTCTGGTGCCATCACAATCAGGTCCATGAGCCACTCTCGCCGTTGGGTACATTTGTGCTGTGACAGTCAGAGAACCCTGGCCTCATCATTGGAATTAAAAGTAGCAAAGTGCAGGTTTGCCTGACTGTTCTTACAGCCTCCTGGTTGCCAGAATCTATCTCAGTTTAATAAGAAGAGACAGTTATCTAAGATTCTAGGCACCCTGGCACGTAGTTAATATTCTAGCAGAATCCAGTATAATTAAAAAGTTAAGACAGCCACCTACAAAAAAGTTCTCTTCCTTTCGTTATTTTGGAAAGCACATCCTCAGCCCTCCCCAAATACCTTCTCACAAGGTAGCTTTTTGAGCATGCCCAGAAGTCACCATATTGGGATTTTTCAAACCAAGGGGCAAGGGAGTTCCAGAATCCTGGAGTCCTTACAGAGAATGCAGCGTCCTCTTGTAAGAAGGGGGATCCAGCTCACGTGCCTCTGGTGGTCACAGCTGTGGCAATATGGCAAAGGGAGTATGGAACCTAAAACATATAAATCCCTTCCCTCTTGCTGCCTTAGCACAATGGCTAGAAATACCGTATGAGTCATGAAATTACCCTGAAGATCAGATTTGATGTGGACCAGGAAGAAATAGTCACTAATCACTTCTCTCCTTGATGTAGCTGCATAACTTGCATTGAGATCAGAACAGACCTTAGCAATTAATGCAGGAAGGTTCAGAAAACCCTGAATGACCTCTGACTTCCTGCACCATAGATATACTGATGCACAACCAATGTGAGTGTTGAAAGGGAGACCAGTCTGTGTAGTCACGTACTTGACTAGAACTTTCCAACTCTTCTCATTGCATTGATTTGACCTAGATACAAGGCACAGGGCAGGTTTATCTTTATAACCTTGGTGCAGCACCATGCTTATGTTGCCTTCCATATCTTTGTTCATAAGACTGGCCGTACTGGGCCAGACCAATTGGCCGTCTAGCCCAGTATCCTGACTTCCAACAGTGGCCTATGCTTCAGAGGGAATGAACAGAACAGGGCAATTTATTGAGTGATCCATCTGCTGTTGTCCAGTTCAGGTTTCTAACAGTCAGAGGTTTAGGGACACCCAGAATATGGGGTCACTTCCTGATCATCTTGGCTAATATCTGTTGATAGACCTATCCTCCAACTCAACTTATTCTTTTTTGAACCTAGTTATACTTTTGGCTTTCACAACATCCCCTAGCAATGAGTTCCACAGGTTTACTGTACATTGTGTAAAGAAGTACTTCATTATGTTTGTTTTAAACCTACTGCCTATCAATTTCATTGGGAAATCCCTGACTCTTGTGTTATGTGAAAGGGTAAATAATATGTTCCATGATTTTAGCCTTAGTAGCTGTCTTCTCATATTGGTTTGCAATTCAGGATGAGGAGAGAAACCAGTGGTGCCTGCAGGATCCGCAGAGATCAGTCCCAATAAGCATTTTGTAAAGAATATTTGATGTGCCCAGGTGTTGTCCATGTAGTTGGCAGCTCCCACCAGCCTGTGAGAGTGGAGGAAATTTGTCTACTGCATTGCTTTTCAATAGAGTTGACTAACTCCTTGTTACTAACTCCTTATGAGTTTGCAGGTAATCAGCACATTTTATGGGCTCTGCCCATGTTAATTTCCAAGAGCTGGGGTCTGGGTCTAGGCCTGGGAAGTGGGGAATGTGCTTCTCTAGTGGCTTCTTGTTCCAAGCGAAGTAAGAAGCCTGAGGGAATCTTGTTCCAGTAGCTGTTATTCACTCACAATTCTCAGCAAGTAAATCAGGCTGAATTCAGTGCCTGTGTAAAATGTGGATGAGGGCAGGGCTGCCCAAAGCCAGCTGTTCTGGAGAGGGTCAGCTCAGTAGGAAGCCATAAAATTTGGGGGAGGGGCAGGGAAGGCGTAGCCAGATCTTTCACATATTTAATTTATAACAATCATAAAATATCAGCTACAGTCTCTCCCCACCACCTGATGAAGCCAAGATCCTGAATTATTTGACACTGGAAAGTAGCAGGCAGAAAGTAGCAAAAAGATGCAATAATGGGACAGAAGTAGGTGCCTTTCCACTCTTGTGATCTAGAGGAGCGCACCTCCACTCCACAGAACCCTCTGAGTAGGAGGGGGCTCAGAGTGTAGTACAAGGGCTGTCCAGAGTTCTTTCAGGAAATCTCCCGTTCTGACTGTCTAATCTTTACTTCCTTTAGTTATGGAGATATTCACCAGCTTCCCTGATCAAGGAGAGTCTGTCTGGGACAAGGAATTATTCCAGGATCCTGCTTTTAACAGTGTGAATTACAAAATAGAGCTCGCCTTCAGCGCATCTCCAATTGGTGCCATGTCCCATCTGTGACTTCCTGCAGGAGGTCAACAAAAGCTTGCATTTGTCTTCCATGGAAATATCATGACTGTCTGTTTTGACCTAGATAATCAGTTCAGGATGTCGATCCTGGAACGACTTGAGCAGATGGAAAGGAGAATGGCCGAGATGACAGGATCCCAGCAGCACAAACAAGGAGTAGGAGGCGGGGGCAACAGCAGCGGGAATGGAGGAACCCAGACGCAAGTAAGAGTCCTTCATCACTGAGTCAGTCTTGCTTTATACACACTCCTCCTAGAATTAAATTTGGGGACGGGGGAAGGGGAGATATCTTTTAAACACCATTTGCCTCTTGAGAGCCTTTTAATTATAACCCGCTCACAAAATCTCCATATTTTCCAGCCCTATAAATAGTGGTTCTCACTTCTTTTATGAATTGATTGTGAATGCATTAAGAGATGCATATATATGGTCTAGGGCCCAAGCATAATTTTTTCAGGCCCAGTACAAACTTGTAACACGGGCCCTCTCCCACACACATACCACAATCCCTCATCCCATACATACAATCTCATGAGCCATGAAATTTTTTTTCCTCATGGTAATGGGGGTTGCAGCCTGGTCTGGGCCCTCCAGGGCCTCCGGGCCCCAGTAAAGTAAAGTACCTTTTTTCCCCCATGTGGGGGCCCTGCTATGGTCAATGGAAGACTGGTACAGTGACATAGAAACCCAAAAACCTCCCTTTGGAGAAGGGCACATAGCGAAGAACAAAGACAATCTGGCATTGTTGACTGGTACAGCAGATATAACAAGAACAGATTTTGGAAGCATGAGGTTTCTGTCTAAATATTTTACACCTGTTAATGATACCTCATTCCCTCATCACATACTGGATGATGCTATTCTGGCAGCTTAACGCTCACTGAGTTCTTGTTGAACTGCTGCTGAAGGTAGAAAATGGCACCCAGGCCAGGTAGTTGTTTGATGTGTGCTTGTGGCAGGCTGCTATCCACAACCTCACTGGCTTCTTAAACTGTGTGGACTAGCTGTTTTCTGTGTGATTAGTCAGAATGATAAATCATATTATTAGCACTGTAGTTGTGATTTAATTATTTTTAGGGGTGTGGTACAAGTGACTGAAATCCTCTTTATTCACAGATCTGACAGAATAGTTGCAATTCTGCTTTCCCGGAATCTTTCTGCACAGCTCTGGCCCGGCCCTGGCTCTTGGCTTTTGGCCATTGCTGCTATTCCCTGTTTAAATACTCTTTCCAGGTCTGGTGCTTAGGTGCTGGCTATGGTGGGGGTGGAGTGCTCAGTGTCTCTTAGGCACAGGGAGTCCATGAGAAGAGCACCCTCTTGTACTTCAGTGTGCCACTTGTAATGGATTGCAATGACTCCCTAATGTGGAAAATTACCTTATACGGTTGACTGTAAGTACAGGTTAGTGTGAATAAACTAGGTAACCTATCAGCTTTTGTCTTGTTCCTGATGTCACATTCGTCCCCTTCTGCCACTTCCCTATCACTAATTATTTGTAAAAGCAGTTGTACACAGTGGCCTAACAGGTCCTGGCCTGTGCAGGGTGAAAGTCCAAGCCACCCTCCCAGGTGACAGCTTCTGAGATGTGCATGTTGCTTGTAGTGTGCGTCTGGGTCTGGGACGTTGGGCAGCTGTTTCGAGAGCCGTGTGGTGGTGGTGTGTGAGAAGATGATGAGTCGTGCCTGTTGGGCAAAGTCCAAACACCTGATCCATTCGAAGACTTTCCGAGGAATGACCTTGCTACACCTTGCTGCTGCCCAAGGCTATGCAACACTGATCCAGACCCTCATCAAATGGCGGTAAGACCCAATACTTCAGACTTCTGGTTCATCAGAGGCTGCAGGAAGTAGGTGTAAATTCTGGTTGGCCCAAGTTTCTGGATCTCTTGCACTTTGCAGAGGATGCTACTGATTGCAACCTGTCCCAAGCCCTCTCTGTGCATGGGCACTAATCTGTTGTGAGTGGACTCAACCTCTGGATCTCACATGCTTCTAAGCCCCTAGGTCTGGGTAGTTGAATGGTCATTGTTACTAGCACTGGGTCTCTCAGGTGCACTCCCAGGAGCATCCCCCATATATGGCATCTTTTTGGGCAGCTGAATCCTGGAATCCAGTCATCTTGACCCCTGAACCAGTGCTCCAGCCCTCCCGAGCCACCCAATTGGTTTTATCCATTCTCCGAGATCCACATCGCTGTGGATGTTCTGAGCCTCTCAGTTAATCCCTTTGGGGACAGCAGGGCAGGCAAGTAAAGAACATGGTCTTAGGAAAGGGGTTTTTTAATGAGAGGAACTTTCCTCTTGAAAGTACTAGGGAGTTTCGGATGATTGGAAAAAACAGTGCTGAACTCCTGCCTTCTCTCTTCTCCAGCTCTTTCTTCTGACATATGATGGATGACCTTCCCTCACGCAGCATATTCCCCCTTAAATGTAGTCTCTGACCCCTTTGGCATGTCCAGGTTGAGAAACTCCAGTGCCTCCTCCCATTCAGGTTACTGTGTAGAGAGTTAATTGTTCCTAGCGTTGGCCAGCCTGTGAGAGAGAAATAGTTGATGGCCCTATATTGCTCTGTGTCAGCTCCATCATTCAACTCGGTGTCAAGCCCCAACTACAATGCGATGCTCTAATCCACAGTAGAGATCACAATAAAGTGGGGCCCCTGGAACAAAATGGCATTCACAAAACAAGATGGAGTTCACACTTTCCACAGACATATCCCCTGTCTGTCACGCAGCTTTCCTCTCTGAGCTGAGGTGATAAAATTATCCCCTTGTTCTGGTTTCCCAGGGCCAAATGCCTCAGCCTTTTACATGGATGTTAATAATCTGCTTGGGTTGGCATGTATCTGCTGGCCTGAGCTGGCATTATGCTCACCTGGGAAGTGGAAGATCAGGGTTCTCATTACACTAGTGGTATGTGTTTGATGTTTTCATTGCTGGCCTGTCTCCATCTTCCACTTCATAAATAGAAGCTGATCCAACTCTGACTTAGCTGTTGGTCCCAATAAGGCCTTTAAATTTTTTCCATCCATTTGTTCTGGAGCCACTATTTCCCTTTCCCCTCTTTGTAGTGTGAACACGGGTTTGCTTAATTTAGCCCACTTAGTTTGTGAGCAGCCTGCAGGAGTGTGCATGCTGTATAGCATAACAGCATAATGTTTGTCACTAGAGTTCATGGGGGCTAAAGGACCTAATCTATGAGGCAGATCCTGAACTCTGTGTCTACATATTTATTGGCCCTTATCACAGTAGCCGAATGCTGCAGAATCATTAATGGAGTTACAGGCAGCACCTCTCTGAGCTAGGGAAGCATTATGTCCATTTTTCAGTTGGGGAACAGAGGCAAGAGGTAGGTCAAGTGACTTGTCTAGAGTCATACAGGAGATTGGGGTTGATCTTACAATGGAACCCATATCTTCATTCCAATCCAGTGCCCTATCCACTCGATCATCCTTCTCCCTAACCAAGACTCTCATTTCTCATGAGCTGTTGAGAAGAGGCACAAAACCCAGGCCACCAGCTTCAGCAAGTATGTGTTGCAGGCATGCAGGTGTGTTCAGCGCTGCTTTTTGTGGTCAAGCCTTGGTGTGTCAAGTTGTCGTTTTGTGTAAGGATCTTAACCAAGCTACAGAACATCATTACTGCTCTCATTTCCTGCGCAGCACCAAGCATGCAGACAGCATTGATCTGGAGCTGGAAGTTGACCCTTTGAATGTGGATCACTTCTCCTGCACTCCCCTGGTAAGTAGCAGAACATTCTTTCTGTGCCAATGACTCAATCCCCTGAGACAGGAGAATGAGCCTCACCAGGGAGGTGATGAGCTCCTTCTTTGCTGCTTTTCCCAGGCCTTTTGATCTTCTGCAGTCTGTTGGAGTAGATGTACCTTGCATACTGCTTTGCTATATACATAATAAGACATGGCTCTAACAGCTCTTAAGAGTGTTTTGCTCTGAGAAAAACCAAAATAGTTATCCCAGATTTTTGAGGAAGTGTGGGATGGGTTTTCTTGTTTCAAGCTCTTGTTTTGCCCAAGCATCTCTACTTTGCTGCCTTGAGAAAAAGAACTTATGTCTTTTCTTACCAGTTGGTCTGTTTACCTGTTTTCCTGTCTGCAGAGGTTTCAATCATCTTATTGTGTCAGAGCCAGTGAACTCAATTACATTTCCTGAGAACCTAGAAAATCCAAATTACTCAACATATATGGAACCAAGAATAGGTCCAAATAAAAACTTAATTCCCAGGTGGTAACGTTTAGATGAGCAGATCCCCTGTGGGAAGATGGAGTGATACTCTTAGGGCTGACAAGGTGGGTGAGCTAGTATCTTTAATTGGATCAACTTCTGTTGCTTGTCTCTCTCACCTTTCAAGCTTATACAGAGTTCTTTTTCAGGTGACCTGTGTAAGCTCAAAAGCTTGTGTCTCTCACCAGTAGAAGTTGGTTCAATAAAAGATACTACCTCCTCCACCTTGTCTCTCTAGTAACTCGGGACCAACACAGCTACAACAATACTGCATACAATCTCAGAGCTGATCTGCCTACAGTTTGTGCATTGATATAACTAGGTTTAGACACTAGTTAGTTGAATCTCCTAGAGTACACTGGTTTAACTAAGTTGATTTACAACAACACTTTTAGTTATACCCATATAACTCTTGTAGAATGTGTAGACAGTGCCTTAGCAAATAATCTTGCAACTCTTGACTCTTCTGGGATGCTGCCACCCAAGAGTCCAGGCACTGTTTTGGGCATTTTTCTTTTCTTATTTTTAATAGCAATAATGCAAGTCTGAAGCATTAATACCAGCTGGACAATTGTAAGCAGTGATTCAAGCTCTTTCTGTAAAAGGAGTAAGTAAGTTTATGGGCCAGAGTCAATCCTGGTATAAGCAGGTGCCATTTCTTAGGATTCAGTGTGGTTGCACCCCTTACACCAAGGTTGAGCTGGTCCTGTACCTGCAGGCCTGTTTAGACAGGTGCACTTGTGTGTGCTCAACCCCCTCTTTAGTTAGTAGTCAGGAACAAGCTTTCATAAAGCTGTATCATGGACAGTTGCACTCTCTCTGACATTGACAACAGGCAGTGTTTGAGTGCAAAGATGCTATTGCCAACCTTAATGAGATGCCAGGCATGGTTCCTTTATTGATATTCATTTGTATTCTCTTAGTTCCTACACTGTGTTAGGCACTGTCTCAGAGACTGAGTTTTTAAAATTGCCCATTTGTTATGGTCACAAGAATACTTTCTTATTAAGAATTATGTAATTACTGGTTGCTTTTAACTTTTGTACAGAGGTCATTCTAGATTCCAGCTTCTCTAGCATTATCCTAAATGTTTGGCTTTTTCATGATTATTAAATTCAAAATATAACAAGTCCCAACTGTCCATGAGCCTGTCCCACAGTTTGCTTCTGACTGACCCTTTCCTACCATGTCACAACTCCTTTCTGTGTAGAGTTCCACTGCAAGCATGGCATGGCTTATGTCTCCACATGTGGCCACTCAGTTGATCCTTTGAAAGCCAGATATAAAGTTCATGTGAAATATAAGGACGTGGCTACATTTTGCCCTTTTCTAGCTTTAGTCTTGCTGCTCACATGCTCATCTGTCCATAATTCCCTTGTGTATGCAGTTGAACTATTCTGCTTCTGCAGCATCTCTAAGATTTATTCCTATATGAAAGTTTCACTTACTGCTCAATAAGAAAATTTCACCTTAATTTATTATAGACAGACAGGCAACTATTTCTCCCAGGAAATAGGGAGTGGGACTTGTCTAGTCCTCCATAATGGCATTTTATTCAGATGTGACCATTATAAAAGCCATCCCTTGGTGTTCAAGCATTTGCTGAGTTTTGCGATGAGCTGTTTTTCAGTGATCTGAGAGGAGAACAAGAGAAGACTCCACTGCCTCAGCCAGAGAGTGCAGCACCTACAGATGTGTCTTTGGTTAGCCAATTGCCCTTTTCTCTTTCAGATGTGGGCATGTGCACTGGGCCACATGGATGCAGCCATTGTGCTCTATAAGTGGGACCGCCGAGCGATCTCTATTCCTGATTCCCTTGGGAGACTGCCATTGGCTATTGCACGGTCTCGGGGTCACGTCAAGTTGGCAGAGTGTCTGGAGCAGTTACAACGAGATGAGCAAGTTCAGCTTGGGCAAAATCCCCGAATCCACTGCCCTTCAAGTGGGGAGTCCAACCCAGAGAGCTGGGTAGCCCAGTGGCACAGTGAAATCATTACTTCTCAGGAGCCTCAGAAAGGCGTCACTGTTATGTCCAGTTCAAATACAGGTAAAAACAAACAAAAAAAACCCCCTGACTCTAGGTTTCTCTTTGCTAACGCACGACATGTAGGGTATGTCTACCGCTGCAGCGGGGAGAGGTGACTCCCTGTGTGGGTAGACAGTATGCTAAAAATAGCAGTGTGGATGTTATGGAACAGACAGCAGCTTAGGTTAGCCACCCCAGTCCTGTCCGGACATAAGAATGGCCATATTGGGTGAGAGCAATGGTACATCTAGCCCAGTATCCCGTCTTCCAACAGTGGCCAATGCCAGGTGCTTCAGGGGGATTGAACAGAACAGGTACTCATCAAGTGGTTCACTCCCGTCGCCCATTATCAATTTCTGGGAAACAGAAGCTAGGGACGTTTCAGAGCATGGTTTTGCATCCCTGCCTTTGCTGGCTAATAGCGATTGATATACCTATTCTCCATAACTTACCTAGTTCTTTTTTGAACCCTGTTATAGTCTTGGCCTTCACAACATCCTCTGGCATAGAGTTCCACAGGTTGACTGTGCATTATGTGAAGAAATACTTCTTTTTGTTCATTTTAAACCTGCTGCCTATTAATTTCATTTAGTGACCCCTACTTCTTGTGTTATGAGAAGGAGGAAATAACACTTCCTTATTTACTTTCTTCATACCAGTCATGATTTTATAGACCTCTATCATATCCCCCCTTAGTTATCTCTTTCTGGGTTGAAAAGTCCTAGTCTTACTAATCTTTCCTCATATAGAAGCTGTTCCATATCCCTGATCATTTTTGTTGTCCTTTTCTGTACCTTTTCCAGTGCCAGTGTATCTTTTTTGAGATCGGTCGACCAGATTTGCACACAGTCAAGATGTGGGCATACCATGGATTTATAAAGAGGCAATATGATATTTTCTGTGGGATCCCTTTGTAACTCTTTACAGTCTGCTTTGGACTTACCTATCTTGAGTAGTTTTGTATCATCTGCAAATTTTGCCACCTCACTGTTTGCCCCTTTTTCCAGATCATTTATGAATATGTTGAACAATACGGGGCCCAGTACAGACCCCTGGGGGACACCAGAATTTTCTTCTCTCCATTCTGAAAACTGACAATTTATTCCTACTCTTTGTTTCCTATTTTTTGACCAGTTACTGATCCAGGAGGGCACCTTCCCTCTTATCCCATGGCATCTTACTTTGCTCAAGAGCCTTTGGTGAGGGACCTTGTCCAAAGGCTTTCTGAAAATCTAAGTATGCTATATCCACTGGCTCACCCTTGTCCGCATGCTTGTTGAGAATTCTAGTAGTTTGGTGAGGCATGATTTTCCTTTACAAAAACCATGTTGACTCTTCCTCAACAAATCGTATTCATCTATATGTCTGATAATTCTGTTATTTACTCTAGTTTCAATCAGTTTGCCTGGTATTGAAGTTAGGCTCACTGGCCTGTAATTACCAGGATTGCCTCTCCGAGCCTTTTAAAAAAATTGGTGTCACATTAGCTATCCTGGTTCTGAGCTCAGCCAGTCACCTGGTTCTGAGCTCAAGAGGCTGTCCATGATGCAGTGTCCACATTGCTATCTTTAGCACACTAGGTAGAGCAGAGTGAGAGTCTGTCTACCCATGCTGGGAATCACAACTCCCAGCTGCATGTAAACATACTTGCAGTAGCTTGGAGCAGGCAGTGTGCTTTGGGGAGGTGGAGGGGATGTTAAGTGAAGCTGTGCTATGTTTCTTTGCTCACAGCTCCCTGTCTCTCTCTAGCATTCCCTGTATTTGTAGGAGCATTGGCACATATAAAAGAGTGTCAAATGGTACAAAAATCCTGGCTATTTTTGAAGGAAGAGTGAACCACTCATAGGAATGGTTCAGGTTAGCATCCTCCCAGTCACTTCTCCCACTATAAATTAGACCATCGTGTCCCAAGGCATGGACTGAACTGTTACCTGCACCCGTGGGAGAAGGAAGGGGTCATAGATGTCAGGAGCACTTTCAGCAGTTATTACATGTCATTTTTTCAGTCCTGATTGATGGTTTGTTTGCTTCCAGAGTTAAGACGACCAAGGTCTGAGCCCTCCAACTACTACAGCAGTGAGAGTCAGAAAGATTACCCAGCACCCAAAAAACATAAACTGAACCCTGAGTATTTCCAGGCACGGCAAGAGAAGCTGCTTTCCACAGCACTGAGCCTGGAACAGCCAAGTGTCAGGAAGCAGAGTTCCAGCTCCAAGCAATCCATCCCTGAGACAATCAGCCCCAGTGAAGGGATAAGGGACTATGGCAGGGACCTTTCCCAGCACATCCCAGAAGTTGCTGGGTATCGGGGCTCTGGTGGCCAGGCAGGAATCAAATGGAACCCAAAAGACATTTATATTGGTGTGTCTGCAGTGCAGGTGACAGGAAGCCAGAAGGGGCCTATGTTGGGGAAGGACACTGTAGCCCACCGGCTGCGTCAACGAGAGCAGTTGAATGTGCTGATGATGGCTGACAGGGAGATAGTGGATGGGGAGCTGCTTTCCTACAGGGACAGTGTGGAGAATGAGGACTGCTTACAGCACATGGATGACTTGCAGGTAAACATACACAGCATGGCAGCAAGGACAGCCGAGGTGAATACATTCCTTTGTGTCAGCCTCTGAGACCATACCTGACTGACCTGTGTACTCTGGTGAGAGCCCAGTCAAGGAAGATGTTTTTGTAACTTTAGCACCCCTAAACCATGTTTTGCAAAATTGTATGGTTCCTGCAATCTGTGCACATTCCCCTGTGACAGGAAGTGGTGGCCTTTCAATCCTGCTGGGAGAGTGAAGGTTAGCATGAATGGTTGTGCATTGCATTGCACAGTATTAGTTGAACAATTACTGCACCCTCAAAAAGTTCTGCCCACTGGAAAAGTTCTGCCAGCTATAATGAAATTTTCTATCTTGAAATGAATGGAATGTGTTAAGGGCTCCTGTTCTAGGTAGTTAGTGCTGTGCTATCTTCTACACACAAGACAGCAGAGAGGCAGGGATGGTTCTTGCCATTTTGCCCTCCTGAAAGGTTTCTTATCAACCTCAAGCTAGGCTGTGTGCTGCTCGAGAGCTGACCTCCCATCAGTCGTGCCCAGGAAGTGGTGTTTCAGTGTAGTGGGCAACCAGGGCATGGTCCAGAAGGTAAGGAAAAGGCAGAGTCTGTTGGTGTTGCCACTAATGGAGGCAGAGGAAGCATTCTAGCCCTGTAAGAATGGAGAAACAATCCCTACTGCCACAGCTAGACACAAGAGATGCCAGTGCTGCAGGTGAGCTGCTGCAGAGATTTCAGTGCTGCAGGTGGTCCCATCTACAGCCACGGGCAGCTCTGCTCAGGCCGCTTGCACACTGAGCCTAGGAACTATAGATTGATCCTTGTTCATGTAACGGGTGTAACAGCCTGGCTTCTCAACACCTTTGCGTTTACATGTGCATGATGCAATCCAACACCACCACTGAGGAAGCAATGAGCAGCTACAGAGGCTATGAGAAGCTGAAGCTGATGCCCATTGGCTGAAGAGGAAGCTCTCTTGTCTGCGTAGGAGCATATTCATTTTGGAGCTACAGCTGCATTGCTGTAGTGCTGTACAGCCTGTAATCATAGGAACAGAGGTGTCATACTTATGCCCCTGATAATTGCCGACACCAAGTGTTTAATATTGGGAGAGATGTCCCAATGTTGCAATGCTGCATCATGGGACTGTTTTCTTCCCTCCAGGAGAGAATCACCTGATGCTTGGAAGCACTCCAATCCAACAGTGTTAGAAGCTATATGAGGGAAAGGGGTCAAATCTAGCAAGAGGAAGAGTGAAATACAAAACATGAATATTTATTTCTAAATAAAAAAATGTAAGGGAGCATTAAGGGTAGAAATTTAGGAGACGCCCACCGGTCTGGGAAGTTCATTGGAATGGGGTTGGCATTAAAGTGGCACAAACTGCATGAACTCTGAACTTGTCTTTGTCCACTGTCTATTTCATGGGAACACAGGTATGTTCTAGGTGCTAAACAAAAATTTAGTGCTTTCTGTCTCTTGTCTCTCCTCCCTCGGTCAGAAATAAGGTCTCAGTCTGTGAAGGTATCTAAAATTATAAAGGTGAATCCATGCTTGTTAAATTTCTATCTGACAGCATAACCAGTGCAAACCACTCACTAGGATTCAGTGCCTTTTTCTCTTTCCTAATGATCATAAGTTATTCATAGTCCCCTCCCAGCCATCCAGCACTGGCCTTTAGGTCTAGAAAACCTGTAACCAATCTTAGACTGAAGCCAGTGGCAGTTTTGCCTGAATGAGCCATTCAGTTTCAGGTCCAGTGAGCAACCCTCACTTTCCATTCACTTGTACAGGCCCTTGTGGTGCTCTTGGAGTACAGCTGTGAACAGTTTCATGACTAAGTTGTCATCAGGAAAGTGGCAAACATTGCTCTTGTCTGCCCCTTTCCAGGTGAACATGATGACACTTGCAGAGCACATCATTGAAGCAACGCCTGACAGGATCAAACGGGAGAATTTTGTGCCAATGGAGTCACCGGTGGAAAGGACAGACAGTGCTGCCATTAGCACTACGATGAGCTGGCTGGCCAGTTACCTTGCTGATGTTGATCATATACCCAGTGCCGCACAGATAAGGTCAGTGACACTAACTACAAGGCAGGTTTGTGCATGTCTTGCTTTCACGGCAGATTTGCAGGTCTGATATTTTGTGTGTGTTTTCTTTAATCTGGTTTTGCTTTTGAACTGGGTTTAATTCAAGTAATTCTAGGACAGACACATTTGGTCTCACACATGCAAACACCAAGCAATATAAGTAGCTGCCTTCATGCTCTTCTTTGTTAGGTACAAGTGAACTGATAGAAAAGTGCAAACCCCTGCAACAAAACAGATCCTTTCAGACCAACAGATTCTTGTTTGAAACCAGGTGGAAAGCCCTGCTGGTTAAACAACAGAGCCTGTTTGTCTGTACATCTGTAATTATTACCTGTACCCCAAGCTGCTAGCATGCCAATAGTGTGCCTGGCATACCATGTCTCAGAAGCAACCACTGTAGGTGCTTCAGCAGCTATGCCTTATCAGGGCTAGCCTTGGTGGGTCCCAGTAACCACTCAGGCACATGGCTAAGGGGACCCTTTTTACTGGGGCTGGCAGGAAAGGGGAAAGATTGCAAATACATTAGGTACAGAACCTTTATAAAGAGTTACAGTTCAAAGTGAGCAATAATGGTTCCTGTTTGGGTTCTTGGAGCAATCCAGCTGAGTCTGGGCTCTTCAGCCCTCCTGCCTGGGATGCCTTTTCCAGTTCAGTGTCTGTTGAAGTAAATAAACGTTGTTAGGTTTCTAACCCAGGCTCAGTTAGTGTGTCTCATGAGGACTCCCCTGTACTGGTTCCCTGCCCAACTGCTGCTGCTGATCCCCAAAAGTCCCACCCAGACCTGCACCAGCTGTGTTAGAATCAGAATCATAAAGTTGGAAGTGACCCCAGGAGGTCGTCTAGTCCAACCCTCTGCTCAAAGCAGGACTAACCTCAGCTAAATGTTTTGTCTGGCAGTCATAGCCTGTTCCACATGTAGCTGTATCCACAGTTCCTGGGGCTTTTCTCCAGCTCCCTGCTACCATGCAGCTCCCTCTCCCCAACAGAGCCAGGTTGCTTCCTGACTCAAGACCTTTCCCCTTGATGCATGGAAGGGGAAGTACAGTGAGAGGGAGCTGATAGGAGTTGTAGCTTCTGCTTTGTAGATTGCATCACATATCTGTAAACCTCTTAGTCAGCATGTGAATAGGTGGCGCTTGTTGAACTCTGTTTCAGCAGAAGGCCATAGGAACAAAGTGAGGAACTAAATAATTAGCGTCTCCAGTGACTTTCACAGGATCATTTTGTATGGAGGAAAATTCAGAATGTGAAACATCAGAAAAAGGGGCTGTAGGCACCTAGAGGTTGGGGCAGGAAGGTGAACAGACAGATGAGAAGTGACTAGAATGTCCCTTCTTGTGGTCTTGAGCATGGGAGGGCTCTTGGATAACATCCCAGAAGGTGTTAGAAAGAGTTCCTTTCAACCTCAGCTTACACGGCAAAGCTCACCTCCCCACCAGAGCATTTCCTCAAAGAACGGATCAGAAGATAAACCTCAGCACTGGTCACAAAGGCAGAAGCCAAGTGCCAAATCAAAAGTAGGATGGAGGGCTTTGGTGTCTATTTGTAATCCATGTTAAGTGCCTAATGACAGGTGTTTTTAAAATGCTGATGAATTCACCCACAGAACCCTGCAGATCTGACTGGCCATGATTGTCATGTTATGATGATTAGCAGCATTAATCCCACACACTGATTTTTGCAAATAACTTTTGTGGACTGTCTCTGCTAAATAGGAACTTCCATAATAATTTTACATGCTGAAGATGCACTCATCTGCATCTCTGCAGATGTCACGAGAATTTTCCTGTCTTGTTAGAGTCAAATGGGAAGATTTATTTTGGGAGGTCAGGGCAGCATTGTTCCCTTATCCCTTGCTATCTGCATCAGAAAGGGAGAGGTGACAGCATTAAGCCATCCCGTAACATCCCATAAGAGTTGCACGCCTGTCTCATTTGACCCAATTTCTTCTGTCCTAAGGCATTCCCTTTTGGGAGCTGCTGGAATTCTTGCTTTCATTACAGATGGTATGTGCAGTAACATGCGGTTCTGAAGTTGGATTGCAATGCAAAATGTAGCTAGGCCCTGAAGCCTGGGGCCTCCAGCAGCACCTAAACAGCAGCCTTTCCTGTATGCAGGATGGAGAAATAGAAGACTAGGCAGCCCTGATGAAACTCATTTCACAGCACTAGAGTCAGAAACTCAGGATCATTCAAAAAGATTAAAATGGACTTTAGTCTGTTGTTAAATCCTAATGTGAATGTAACCGTGCCCATCTGAACAGCAAATTTCTACTTAGTTTAGAGCTGCTCAGTTCCCAGGAGAGACCACAGAGCTATTTAAAGTGATAGAAGCTCAGCCACCTTTGAGAGCTTCCTCTTCTGACTTCATCAGCCTCTTCATTTTTATCTCTGATTGATCCACAAATATTTCTGAGATTAAAAGCTAGAAATTAAGTTACTGGAACAAATTGAACTCTTAATTTTTCCCCAGATACTCACTCTGTATTGAGCATGGTATATCTGCATGGCAGAGCTGTACGTAGACATTTTATCACCTGGGGTGAGCAAGCATATTTGCATCCCCTGCTGTTTTTTTTCAGCATTTTTCCACCCCAGTGGCTTTGTGCCCTGGGCAGCTGCCGCACCCTGGTCATGGCCCTGTTGCCTAGGAAGAGCTAAAGCAGTTGCACTGCTCATGTGGTGAGGTTGTGGCAAACAGATATCCAGAGCTCAAGATAGACTTGAGACATTGAATTCCCAGAATACTATGCATTAGATGATGGATGAGGAAAACCTTTCCAGCACTGCTACCAAATCTAAACTTAGGGAAAAAAGTAAATTGGCCCAGATTAGACACTTGTTCTGCATAGGGTGGAAAGATCAGCTCCTTTTTGAGCGTTTCAGTAGAGACAAATTTGTTGTTTGCTTTGAAAAATTCTTTCACACAAACCTTTTTATAATGATAAAATAATGATTAGAAAGAACAGAGAAATTACACTGTAATATGTGGCGCATTTAGTGCACTATGGGCTAAATCCATTCTTGGGAAAAGTCAGTGGAGTTACACCAGAGATTAATTTGGCTCTGCACCTTTTAAAGACTGAAGTGAAACCGTCATACACGAGTCATGTAAAAAGTGAAAGGGCAAAAATATCTTAGATCGTGGAACAGAATCCGAGGGCCACTGTTCAATCTGTGAATCCTACTGCAGCCAGGTGCACATTTAGCATGTCACAGGGCATGGATCTCATGGGGCTTTGGGTTGTGCAGTGTTATTGGAGAGGTAACTCAGAATATGAGTTTCACCCTAGCACATACAAATGTAATAAGCCATAGTCATGCCAGTCCTGCTTCTCCATAACCTACTGTTCCTTTTGTGCCTCTTGTTTCAGAAGTCTATATAGTGAACCCTTGACCCCTTCTTCAAACACCAGCTTGAGCCCAGTAGGCTCCCCAATCAGTGAAATAGCTTTTGAGAAACCCAGCCTTCCTTCAGCAGCGGATTGGTCAGAATTTCTGAGTGCATCCACCAGCGAAAGGGTAGAGAATGAGTTTGCTCAGTTAACTTTGTCAGATCATGAGCAGAGAGAACTCTATGAAGCTGCCAAACTCGTCCAGACAGTGTTCAGGAAATACAAGGTGAGTAGCAGGAACATCTCACCTGCTTTGCCGTGGGAGTGTGGAAATAGAATCCATTAGGAAATCAAATGTAGACTATATATTTCTAAGACAAAATAATTCTCCCAGTGTGTCTTGTGTAACCCTGCTAATTCTTACACTGAGTCTCCCATGCTGCTGAAATTTGTCTAACAAGCTAGCATAAGGGGGGCATGAGTCCATACTTTAGCATGTGGCAATGCTTCCTCTGCAATAGTAAGACAATCCACAAAGCATGGCAGGCAAGTACACAAAGTCTTTGTTCAACTGCCAGTTTTCATCCTCCCCTGCAAACTGCCAAACTCGTCATTGGTAGATGAGGGAGATGTGTTCCACCTTCTTCATAAATTATTAATAGAAACCCCTTCTTCAGAAACTGCTGGCTAGAACTGAAAAAGAGGGTGTTGTGTTGGTAGATAGAAACTGGTGATCATACTCAGGCTGCAAAGAGCCATTTCCTTTCATCCTCTCTCCTGTTTCTTTAGTGTAGTTTATGCTGACTCATCACTTCTTCACTTTTCTGATAGGGCCGTCCTCTCCAAGAACAGCAGGAGGTGGCTGCTGCTGTCATTCAGCGTTGTTACAGAAAATACAAACAGGTAAGCGAGGAATTGAGTTTCCGTGAGATAATATATACCTGTGAGTACTGGCACCAATTCTATATATAGTGGGAACTGGCCCAAAAAGTAAACCTCCGAAGTATGCTTTTCAGTATGCAGTGATACATACTCAGATTGTGTTATGATTAAGCTTAAAAGGGAAGAAAAATCACATCGTAATTCTAATCTCACAAGATATTTCCTTGAGAAAATTTTAATTGCTGTATTTTCCCTACTTCATTGTATACAGTGTTATCAAATAGTGCTACAACTTATCTCTCAACATACTAGTGATGACTTGGTCTGAAACTAGAGCAGTTATGTGTGTGTATAGCTAGCTGCATGTTAGGGGTAAGGGGCAAGCTGTATTTCATATTTACCTGGATATTGATATAATATTTTTACCAGGGTGTTTACATTATACTTCAGACTAGTTGCTTTCCACATTTCATTGCGAAATTTAAGTTGGTTTTTTGCTTGAGATGGGTTGAGCTTCAGGGGGCGAGGAGCACACATCAAATTTTAAAATGTGGAAAGTCCAGTGTTTCATTTGATATAATTTGTCCCGGGACTGAGACCTTTCAGCACACTTTAGTCTGGAGTCGAGTTTTAGGCTGAGTTATCAGCCCCAGAAATAAGAATTTTTCTTTTTTTAAATGGGAACAATGAGGAACCCATTAGTCCCAGCTCAAGCACACTTCACCAACTCAGAGAGACTGACACCTAGAATGACAATATTGAAGAGACAGTTTTCCTGTGCCCTTATATAACCTTTATTTAGAAACATTTATTGGTGAAACCTAACTAGTGTTATATCATTGTAGAGTGATATTTTGGAGTGATGCATCATATAATCCTAGTGTGAATTTCTTTTCAAATATTGCTCCCGGAAGTTTGTCTTGGTCCTGGAGCCATTTCTTTTGGGAGGAGATGGTTTGATCAAGTGCTAGTTTTTGTTTCTCAGTTTTTTATTTGCAGATCTAACATTAACCTTTATTTTCTGTTTTCCCCCCAAGCTTACTTGGATAGCCTTGAAGGTAATAAATCAACAAACACTGTCTTGGAAACCATTCCCTTTGGGTTACAAACTTTCATATTCAGTACAAACCAGGGGGGAAAAACGGTTACTAACCTTTCTGTAACTGTTCTTCTTTTTCGAGTTCTTGCTCATCTCCATTTCATTGTAGGTGCATGTGTGCCCTGTGTAAAGTTCCCCTAAGCAGATCCTGTAGGGCTGGCTTCGGCATCCCCGGTGTCCTGCGCACTTGGCGCGGTATATTAGGCACTGCCAGCCCTACACCCCCTCAGTTCCTACTTTCTGCCATTGACAGTTGCTAGAACTGTATTCTTGCTTGTTTTGGCAAGTGTCCCTTAGCTGTAGTCTTTGTTCCAAGTACTTGTTAAATAGTTGTTTAGGAAGTTGCTAGTTACTGTTCATAGCAGTAGATAAGATAGTCCTGTTAGGGACCTCCACCTGGCAAAGTGGTATGCTCCGATCTCTGGGCTTCAAACCCTGTAAATCCTACAGGAACGCCTTCCCGATTAGCAACCCCCACGAAGACTGTTTGAAGTGCCTTGGGGAGTCTCACAGAAAGGACAAGTGCCACATCTGCAAGGCATTCAGACTGAGGACTCAAAAGGACCAAGATATCTGTCTGAAGGCCTTGCTAATGGAGGAGGCTCTGAGACTGGTGTCGGAGCCGTCCCACTCCCTTTTGGCACCGAGCACCGCGTCAGTGCAGAGTGCTTCTCCAGCACTTGCACCATCATGGCCCCAGGCTTCCTCTTCACTGCCAAAGAAAAAGCCAAGAAAACAACATCCGGCAGAAGACCGCTCCCCTGCATGAAAGAAGGCTAAGAACATGAGGTCAAGCTCTGGGCAGCTCAGAGCTAGTGTGCTGAGCAACCCCTACAGAGGCAGGCCTCGCCCAGGGCAGTCAGCCCCTCCACAGAGTGTTCTCCGACTCCAGAGAGCGGAAGAGGACCGCTACGCCTCGCAGTGCCATCAACACTGGAGGCATTTCAGGTGGCAACCGATCTGTTGATCCTGCCTGGTCCTTGCACCCCATTGGCCCAGACAGAAAGGGTGAGGGGTAGGGTGCTGGCATCGAGGAGAAAACCTCCAATGGGTCCCCCCACTGGCTGCACAGTTCACCAGAACCCTGGCACACTTCTCCACGAGACGGGTTACCAAGGCGGAGATCAATTCCTGGGGTGCGTTCCCTGGCACTGAGGAGATCTCCGGGGACAGAGCATCAGTACCGGAGGAGCCCAGACAGACCAAGGGCGTCACTCACGATCATCGGCACCGAGGGCTGCGGCATCGCTGAGTTGCTGTAGGTCCCACTCAGTATCAAGCAGACGCTCCTCATCCGAAGCTCGGCACCGCTCTTGGTCACCAGCACCGATGAGTTCACCCGCGCATATGCGGCGCAGAACCTGGCCATTGGCATCGTGGCGCTCGCCCAGGGAGGAGTCCCACCGACCTCGGTCTTCGGTACCGAGAGGCTCCCTGTCACCCAGACGTCGCTTCTGCTCCTCCTCTTACCGCAGGCGGTCCTCCTCGCCGAGTCAGTCCAGGCGGCGATGCCATCGGTCACCAGACTCGTACTCCCCATCCCCAAGACGTCAGTCAATGGAGCACCAGAATAGGGGGCATAGATACTGCTTGCCCTCCCCTCGGTAACGGGAGACAGTCAAGCACAGGGAGACACTGGTCACCAGCAGGAGGGTCCAGCAGCTCCAGAGAGGTAAAGGACCTAGTGGGCCCCCCACCTTGCCTCTTTGACCTGAGGGACAATGTCCCTGTCCAGCCCCTCCAGGGTGGCCTCAGGGTCAATGGCCAACCCAATGGCAGTGTTTGGAACCCTTGGGGGTTACAGATGACCTCGGGACCCTACTTCCTTGTCTCTTCAGTAAAGCAATCGAGGGGCCCAGCACCACTGGTAGAGGTCCATGACTCCGAGTCGGGGAAGAGTCGGACCCCTATGGAGAGTACAGCTGCGGGGGCTCCTGCACATGCAGCAGAAGTGCCGGCCCCTCCGCCACTGGGTCGGTCATCCTCCTCCTCCCCAGACAAGGCACTGGTGGCAGGCCCATTAGCCCCCCTGGATAACTTCCAGGCACACCAGGAGCTCCTTAAAAGGGTGGCCTCCAACCTCGGACTAGAAGCTGCAGGAGCAGACAGACAACCTGTTCAATTTAGTGGCAGCAGCGGCACTGTCCTGGGTTGCCGTCGGTGCACGAGAGTGTCCTTAAGTTGGCCGAGGGTGTCTGGCAAACAACATCCTCCCTGCCCCCAACCTCAAAGAGGGAGGAGAAAAAGTATTACATTCCCCCGAAAGGATTCGAATACTTGTTCACCCACCCTGTGCCAAGCTCCCTTGTAGTGGTGGCGGCAAATGAAAGGGATAGGCAGGGACAGCCTGGATCAACCCCCAGAAACAAAGACAGCAAAAAAACTGGACTTGTTGGGGAGGAAAATTTATTCTACCGCCAGCCTTTAGTTCCGTGTTGTCAATCAACAGGCATTATTAGAGAGATATAACTATAACTTGTGGGACTCCCTCAAATGTTTTAGGGAGGCCATATCTCTGGAACAGGCCCAAGACTTCTCCACAGGTTCCAGGCACAGTGCTTGGGGGCCTACAGGAGGAGAGAGAGTGGGGAACATTAGGCCACGCAGGCAGAGCCCATCTTCTTCCTCGACTGCGCAGCTGCCTACCTCCCAACACTCAGGCAGTCAGCATCACCCATTTTGATGGTGCACATGAGGACAGCATTTTGATCCTGCATCCCCACCTTCCCTGAACCATCTCGCTCCGTTCCTCCCAGCCTGGGCCCATATAACATCGGACCGCTGGGTCCTGGGCACCATTGGAACGAGTTATCCCTCCAATTTTCCTCTCCCTGCACCTTCCCATCCCTGTCCCTCTTCAGGGACCCTTCTCACGAGCAACTCCTCATACAAGAGATGCGCAACCTTCTTGTACTGGGAGCTGTAGAGGAGGTCCCGCTGGACATGAGAGGAGGAGGTTTCTACTTCTGATATTTCCTCATCCCCAAGGCCAAAGGGGGCCTCAGACCCATCCTGGACCTGCAGGGCCTAAACAGGTACATCAGAAGGCAAAAATTCCACCTGGTTTCCTTGGCCTTTATTATTTCCTCCCTGGATCCAGGAGACTGGTATGCTGCCCTCGATTTGAAGGACGCATATTGTCACATATCAATTTTTCCAGGACACAGAAGATTCCTCAGGTTTGTGGTGGGGGGGTTCCCACTACCAGCTTACACCCCTCCTGTTTGGCCTATCATCAGCCCCAAGGGTGTTCACAACATGCATGGCAGTGGTGGCTGCGTGTCTCAGGCGTCAAGGGGGTACAGATCTGCCCGTATCTGGACAACTGGCTGGCCTTGACTTACACCCCAGTCAGGCATCCCATGGATAGGGTTGTCACAGTGCCCCCACAGGTCCTGTTCTCTCTAGAATGATGATTAGACCCTCAGACAGTGATGGAGGGAATGCCCTTTGCAAACCGGGGCCCCTCAATAACTCTGGTGTCAGATGCTTCGGACCTGGGGTGGGGGTGCACATCAGCTCAGGTCACAGTACCTAGGGGACCTGGTTGGAAGAGGACCAGGGCCATTCACATAAATATCAGGGAGTTTCGAGTGATCTGGTTAGATGTGCAGTGTTCCTTCCCTTCTTGAAGGGCAAGGTGATTCAGGTCCTGACGGACAACACTGCCGCAATGTACTATATCAACAGACAGGGTGGGGCTCATTCCTCAGCCCTCTGTCTGGGGGAGGTGGGTCTGTGGGATCTGGCCATAGGCCATGATTTTCACCTAGTGACCTCTCACCTCCCTTGTATCAGGAATGCCATAGCAGCCCGGCTCAGCGGGTCCTTTGTATCTTCTCACGAGTGGTCTTTCCACCCGTCAGTTGCGTACATGATCTTCCGGAGGCAGGGGTTTTCCCAAGTGGATCTCTTTGCCTCCAAGGTCAACAAAGAAGTGCAGCCAGTTCAGCTCCTTTCAGGAGTGGGACAAGGGAGCCATGTCAGATGCCTTCCTCATTCCCTGGTCGAAGGGTCTGTTGTATGCCTTCCCTCCCATTTCATTAATACACAAGGGCCTATTAAAGATCAAGAAAGACAAGGGGAGGGTCATTTTTATTGCACCTGCATGGCCCAGACAGCACTAGTTCACAACGCTCCTGGAGCTATTGGTCGTCCCTCCCCTGGAGCTACAAAGGTGGCACGACCTACTTTCCCAATACCAGGGGCACATCCTGCACCCGGACCTGGAATCCCTCCACCTGACGGCATGGAGGCTGAATGGCTGAGCTCGGAGGAACAAGCTTGCTCAGGACAGGTGCAAACCATACTAATGAGTAGCAGGAAGCCCTCCATGAGGTCATCATATTTGGCCAAGTGGAAGAGGTTCACTTGCTGGGCCACAGCACAGCAGATTACACCCCACCAGGTGCAGATCCAGGTGGTCCTAGACTACCTCAAGCTTCAGGGACTAGTTACTGCTTTGCTAAAAGTGCATCTGGCTGCCATCTCAGCCTTCCATTCCCCAATTCACGGGAGATCCATTTTTTCTCACGCCATGGCTGTGAGATTTCTGAAGGGCATAGAAAAGCTCTATCCCCAGGTCAGGGATCCTGTACCCCCCTGGAACCTGAGTTTGGTCCTCTCTAGACTCATGAGGGCACCATTTGAGCCTATGGCAACTTGCCCACTTTCTACTACTTTCACGGAAGGCGGCCTTCCTAGTAGCCATCACCTCAGCTAGCAGGGTGTCTGAAATCTGGGCACTTACCTCAGAGCTGCTTTATACAATTCTCTATAAGGATAAGGTCCAGTTGCGGCCTCAGCCGACCTTCTTGCCCAAGGTGGTTTCACAATTGCACACCAACCAGGACATTTTCCTGCCAGTATTTTTCCCAAAGCCGCATGTTTCAAAGAGGAAAGGAGGTGGCACACGCTGGATGTGTGCAGAGCCCTGGCTTTCTACTTGGAGAGGACAAAGCCATTCTGTAAGTCCATGCAGCTGTTCATCATGGTGGCCGAAAGGATGAAGGACTTACCTGTCTCGTCGCAACGAATCTCCTCCTGGATAACCGCCTGCATACGCTTTCTGCTATGAGCAGGCAAAGGTTTCCCTCCCGGGCAACGTCACAGCTCACTCCACCAGAGTGCAGGCGTCTTCTGCAGCATTCTTGGCGCGAGTGCCTATGTAGGACATATGCAAAACTGCTACGTGGTCATCGGTTCACACCTTTACGTCCCACTATGCTATCGTGCAACAGGCTAGGGATGATGCCAGATTTGGCAGGGTGGTGCTGCAGTCAACCAACTTTGAACTCCGAACCCGCCTTCAAGGCGCTTCTTGCGAGTCACCTACAATGGAATTGACATGAGCAAGCACTCGAAGAAGAAAAGACGGTTACTTACCTTGTAACTATTGTTCTTCGAGGTGTGTTGCTCACATCCATTCCATGACCTGCTTCCTGTCTCTGCTGTCGGAATTGTCAACAAGAAGGAACTGAGGGAGCGTAGGGCTGGCAGCGCCTAATATACCACACCATGTGCGCGGGATTCCAGAGGGCACCGAAGACAGCCCTACGGGATCTGCTAAAGGGAAAAAATTTCCGGTAACCACGCACAGGGCGCGCATGCAACTACAATGGAATGGACATGAACAACACATTTCGTAGAACAACAGTTACAAAGTAAGTAATCATCTTTTCTTCGAGATGTGTTACACATGTCCATTCCAATGTAGTCCTGCCACAGAAAGTCCAACAAACTCCACAGGGCACTTTGAGGGCACTTCGCTCTTCTCAGCACAAACAGACTCTAGAGTTCACTTCTTCTTCGAGTGCTTGCTCATGTTTACTGCAAGCAGCTTGAAGGGAGAGTGAGGGAGGAAGTTTTGAGAATTGGACTGGCCCAGAAATTTTTAATGCATAGGCAACTGAATGGATCTCACAGGTTTGGATGCAGACCTAGGTGATGACTAGACTATCTCAAGGCTATGATTTTCTCCTCTCTTATAACTTACCACTGTATTAAATCATTGTATTATTTACACTAATGACTGCAGCTTTAAACAGACATAGCTAGAGTGTTGTTCCACTTTAAGCCCTTCTGTTGAAGGGTTTGTAACTCAACCACAGAAGTCCCCTCTGGGCTAAGAATCGAAAAAGGAAAGATCAGCCTGAGAGTGAATTTTTTAAAATAGCTAATTTAAAACCAAACTTTGGTTCATCTAATTATTGTAAGAGTTTATTTGAAAAAACCCAGAAAATAAAAAATGACGAAAAAATGTACCAGCAACCAACAAGTGCATCAGTTCCAAAGAGTGAAATTTGGTAATTGGTTGTATTACTCTATAGTGATATAATGGGTTTGTTTTGTTTGTTTGTTTTTAAGAAGAGATAACTCTCTGAGGTATGATATGAAACTGTCAGATTTAGAGAAATGGCTGCTGCCCAGCTGTCACATCTCTCCTGCAATTACAAAGGCTGGCAAACTGTATAGGGATATGTAACACTTTAATTTATGATATTGTATTCTTCAAAAGAATGTCAAAACAACAGTAAATGTCTGCTCTACTCATCAGGTCAGAGTGCTAAATGTGGTCTTCACATATCAGTCTAGGTCTCCATTTACCACTTAGAAAGTAAATTATGTGCATTTTTAAATATTCCTGAATGCATATGGCTTCCATGTACCAGAGCCATCTTCATTGGTTATTTTGAAGGGAGAAAACCTAAAACAACAGATTCTTGCCTTTAAAGAGTTGCTTCGTCTTCTCTTTATTGACTGCTCTGTAGAAGGCTATGTAATTTTGTATTTTATTATGCAAGATAAATAATAGGAATTATTATAGGAATCTACACAATAGAATGCAACAGCTGAGAGCCGTGTGTACAACTCCCATTTGCAATGAATAGACCCAGGCCAATGATGTTTGTTTGTGTTCAGTGCAGGGCACTAATCCATTGAGGTTCTGAATGAGGCGCATTCTGCCCACGTTTAGCAATCTTTCACACAGGAACAAGCCAGAAATAGAGTGCATGAATTGTTCAGGCAAGCCTCAGAAGGCAGAGGGACCCTAATGGAAAGCACCTCTTCATTGGTTAAGTTTTACAGATGGAAGGTTAAAGGCATAAAGGGTTGCTGGTCTGGAAATAACCCAGTATTGGAGAGGGATTTTGAGTATATGTGAGCGCTAGTGCAAATTTGCAAATCCAGTGAGTGCTTGTTATAACTTCATAAAATGCAGAAAAATCACTGTCATTTATAATGATTAAGGAGGTACTCTCAAGTAGTTTAGGCCCAATACTAGGCTTGGTTTAATACAAATGATTCTGAGAAAATCTTAGTATTATCAGAAATTATTTAATTAAAAATATCATTTCCATTTCGATGTAAACAGTATGAGCTACCCAAATATTGCAATGTATTCTGTCTTCATTGCCTGAACAGCATGAACTACAAATGGCATGAACATTGAAAAGCAAAATAGTTTTTAAATGATCTGTTTAAAAGTGACTTTTTATAACAGAGAGGTATTAGAGAGAAAATGTTATTTTTCTTTATTTTTTTCAACTTTTATGCATTTGTCAGCACTTTGTGTGTAGTAGGTTATGTTGTTTCTTCTTTATAGTCAGCTAGCTAGTCATAGTCCCCTCCTGTTTGTGCAAGTTTGAAACAGCAACAGCTGTTTGTGTAGAAGAACCAGAGACCTTTATCTCATGGCATTTGGCATCTTGTAATGGTGAATTTTGCTGTACATATCCAGTTCCTCTGCAGCTGGCTTACTTTTGTACTGGAATGTATCTGTACTAGAAATATAAGTTCCTACTACTATCGTCCTGGCTCAAGTTCAGAGAAGGTGTTTATGACTCAAATGTTAAAACACTGGTGCCATGTCTACATTAGTACTTACACCATTGCTACCAATTAGAAATATAAATAAATAAATCCTACCAGCACAACTGCACCATTGTTGGCAGGTACTAATTTTTCTAGTGTAGATTAGATCCTAGTGTAACCCTACAATTGTATCAGTTTATTGCTGGACCATATTTCAGACAGTTCCAAGTTAAGTGAGGAGATGCTAAGTTTGGCCTCTACTCATGGCAACAAAAAGAGGGAGGATCCTCCCCCATCACGTTCCCGTAGGGTGAGAGTAGTGTAAGCTTGGAAGTCTGCTTCCTGCTGGTATGCCTTAACCTCTCTTTGTCTTCCTTGCAGTATGCACTTTATAAAAAGATGACACAAGCTGCCATCCTTATCCAGAGCAAATTCAGAAGCTATTATGAACAGAAAAAATTCCAGCAGAGCCGACGAGCCGCAGTGCTGATCCAGCAGTACTATCGCAGCTACAAAGAATGTGGGAAAAGGAGACAAAATCGTCGAGCAGCTGCCATTGTACAACAGAAACTTAGGTGGGTCTGTGGCTGAAAATTTACTCTCGCAGCAAAGAGAGGAGGAGAGCTTAGCCAGCATATAGAAGAAATGGAAGATCTTGGGCAAACTGAGCTGTCCTGCAACAACTGAAATGCAGGAACAAGCCAAATATCCTTCTCAGTTATTCCCATTGATGCAGTTTGTGAGTCATGGACACTGGTGAAAAGCCCAAAGCAAAAAATTAATAAAACTGACTGATGCTGCTTTTGAAAAGAGAGCAGCATCCTGATTTCTGAGTGGAGATTCCCACAACAGGGTTAGTTAAGAGCACAGCAGCACGTGTGCTAGCTTGGAGGTTCCTCCATAGGTCTGTGTTAGAAAGAACAGTTCACTTAGTTTATGCTCTTGTCTTGGATTGTGAATGGACCCCTTCAGAAAGCAAATGAATAGGCATCTGAGGGACTCTAGAAAGCATCACTGGCAATGCATAAAAGGAGATGATATACACGTCGAAGGAGCATGTAATGGACAGTAAATACAGGTCATAAGAATCTTACTTTCCAACTATACAAATGAGATGAGGCAGAGGGAAATATACTAGAGATAGTATGTGAGGTTCTTAAGAGCGTCTACTGTTTATGTTAGTATCTACCACAGCTCTGGGCTGTGCCACATTTTACAGGCAAGCCAGGTGAGAAATGCATGGTACACACAGAATGATTATTCTCCCATTTAGTACTCTTTCTCCTTAGTACTGCCCATGCCCTGATGTTCCCTTGTTTGCATTTAGAAGCAGCCTGCTCACCAAGAAGCAGGATCAAGCTGCTCGCAAGATCATGCGGTTTTTACGACGCTGCCGCCACAGGTATGACATCACGTTTATATAGATTTTTCCTTATCTATCAGTCCTAGGCCATCCCCAGAGCATTACACATGGGGCTTAGATTTCCTTCCCCTCTCCCCCCAAAACTGCAGTGCTTTGCCCTTGTACTGCCCTGCTCTGGTCAGCTCCACACACACCAGTCTCCTTCCCTTTCCCCCCTCCTCCCCAAGGCTCCAGGGTCAGAGGTAGTAAGTCAGAGCCAGGCACTGCAGGGGCAGGTGCTGCCCAGGCTGGTGCCATGGAGCAGGTGGCCTTGGCGTTTCCGTTTACTGCTGCTTCTGGTGCCCGGTGCTACAGCTGCTCTTCAGCTCCCTTTGACTGCTTGGGTAGCCAATAACAGCAGCCAAGGCAGGGGGACCTGGCTCTGGGGCCAGCAGAGCCTTCAGTGAGCAGTGACCATGGGGCAGCCCTCCCCCTGTCTGCATACAGCCCCTAGCTACCCCCTCTCTGCATCCTGAGTAGTTTTCAGACTTTTTGAGCTGAGTCCCTCCCAGCAGGGAGGCTTGCTGAGGTGAGTCAGAGTGTGGAGATGGAGCTACCTCCCCGGATCCTGCCATGCAGAGCTGGCCCAAGCCCCACCAAGGCCCTGTTTCCCATACCCCCCAAAATAGAAGTCAAACTATGCCTATGCCCACAGGCCCTCCGCCTAGTGGCCAAAGGCTGGAGCCCTGGCGCCCCGCAGGGCTAAAGCCCCAAGGTCCTCCCTCCCCTGCCTGGTGGCTGAAGCCTGGAGCTGCAAAGTCTCTCTCCCCCCTACCCCCTTGCTGGTTCTTGGAGTTTTTATAGAATGTCGGGGTTGGGGCCTCAGAAAGAAAAGGTTGAGAACCTCTGTTCTGTATCTCGGAAGCATCTCTACTTTAGACACAGTAATACATTTAGTGGAGTCACAATAGGGATGAATCTGTTTTTAATCTGGATAAATGGAGCCCTACAGCCCCTGAGGAGGGGAGAGGCTCAGTAGCAAACAAGTCAGTTAAAATGTCTATATAAACATTAAATTGGAGAATAAATACACAAGGCAAGATGTGTCTTCTGCCAGTACCAGGAACTCAGGACAACACTGATTCAATTGTTTGCCTGCAACATGTGGCAGCTGGAACTCCCGTAATCCTACTTACTGTGTGCAGGTGACTTGCCTTTGTTAGTTACTGAAAGGCACTTGTGTTTGTCAGCCAGAACATTGCCTTGACTAGTAGAAATGAATTCAGCTCTTTCTGCACATGCTTTCTCCACAGTAACCACACGCTTACCTCATCAAGTAAGACAAGGTAAAATACTTGTAAGGTAATAAGAACAAAGTATGTTTAGTTTAGGCCAGTGCTGGTTCAGCAATTTAAGCTCTGAAATACTAGTATTTAGCTACAGGGTTTTAGAAATAGTCCTTTGTGTACGAGTTCATAGAGAGGCTGGGAGGAGGCTGGTGTAGCCCCAGCAGTGGCTTGTTGCCTTGTAGGTTCCCATGGCAAGTGGCAGACGAAATGCGAGAGGGGTTACTCTAGGTTTCTAAAGTAGCTGCAAGTGCTCTTGAAGTTGACACACCATGTCAAAGAGCATGGCTGGCTTGTCCCTCACTACAGCAGAGCAGGTAGAGAGGAACTCAAATGTCCACCTGATCATTCTTCAGACAGGCCTGCCCCCTATGAAACAGGTACAGGGCTTGGAAACTATAGATCCCCTCAGATCACCTGGAAGGCAGAGCACTTCACATAGAAGCTATGTGAGCCTATCCCCATGTCCAGTGGAGCCGAGCTGCAAGGGATTTTTGTGTTTGGCCGACTTCGATACCCCCATGTGAACACTTGCACATACAAAAAGGGTCCCCTAAAATTAGCCATAGATAGTGCAGAATCTCCCAGCAGTGAGCCAAATACTTGGACTACTGTTCTCAGGCTTTTCAATAAAGTAATCTTTTACTTGGCCTATCTGTTGTGCAGCTTTGGCAGCTTCTCACGTCCTTGACCCTTCTCCTTCTGTCGGCCTCTGCTTGGCTCCTGCATACTCATATGTACCTCAGGCCCATGAAGGAGTGGTGCTTTCCTGTGCCTAGGGCTCAATTCCTTGAAAGGCCTGGTAAGGTGGGGTCACTATAGATGTGTGTAGACCGAGGGAGTCAGATCTTGGTTGCTTGTAAACAAAATTTTTTTTTAAAAAATGAGAAGGGGAGGGAAAATCACTGTGACCCAGAAAACAAATCTCTTCCTGCACCAGACACTTTGGCTGTAGCTTACTGCTCTGTGCTCATGTACCATCTGGAGAGCAATCCCTTCTCTGAGTCCAGAGGGCTAATGCACTGCTTTGCAATAGAAATCCGGGTTGTTTTGGAATTAATCCCTAATTCTTGGTGGAATTAAACAAAAAGAAATTCTTGACTCCATTTCCAAGGAAGAGCTGATCATGTTTCCCAAATTACCATGTTCCCCCTTCTGAACTGAAAATGTGCACACATCCTTTGTCTGTCACGTACGTGTTTCTGCTGCGAGTGTGCAAGGCCCTGGGCAATTGCAAAGGTTTAACAATCCTATTTCCTTATTGCTAACATTGTCATTTACGTAAGGGGTTTACCTTGAGGCATCCTGGCATTGGAGAAAATTATAAACAAAAGTTTCAAAACATCATTACTCAGTGAAGCAACGTAAGGATTCTGCACAAAAACCGTGGCCTGAAAAGGACACAAACATAATAGGACAGTGAGGATGTTGGGTATTTTTTGTTGAATTTGGGAATGTACCAGATTTATTAGTAGAATTATTAAATTTGATTTTATTCCCTTAAAAATGTAAAAGTGAGTTCATCAGCAACTTTTTATTAAGAAAGAAAGAGAAGGCGCCTAGCTCCAGTGAGAATCACAGGGGATGAGCCAGCACATTCTGAAGTACAGACTTTCCTTACTGCTCTGGGTGATGGGGTGGGAAATGTGAGCAGTGGCATCTGCAGCTCTAAAATGACATGATGAGGCCGCTTCTTTTGCCTCTGAGAATTCTTATCAGCATGCAAGATACTGTGATGATTGATGCTCTATGAATACCTTAGAGAGAAAGAAAAAAGTGATAGACGGAAACAGAGAAAGTTTAGGAGTATAAGGACATTGAGACTTACTAGAAATCAGCTAATTTGCGGGGGGAGAGGAGGGAGGAAGGAAAGAAACCTAGGCCTTGGCATAGAGCTATCAAACTAAGTGTCAAAGCCAGTGAATTCTTCAGCTGCAGAAGATTAACTTGTGAGTGAACATCTGCTAATTCTGCATTTTTAAAAATTCGCTTTAACCTAGTTCTGTTGGCCCCATCTAGATATTAGAACTGGATCCTGGAAATAATTCTTGCTAAGATACTATTCTGTTCTCTTTAAGCAAGATTCAGTTATGTGCTTTCCATTGGCTTTCTTGTGGTAACCATCTGACTCTAATATTTTGTCTAAATCTGTTTAAGTACATTATGAAAAGTCCCTTTCTGTCAGGATCCAAAGTAGCTCTAAGGCACCTCTTGTGTTTTGTTAGATCTATCATTGGCTCAGATCATCAGTGGAGCAAAGCCCATTTATGTCAGCGAAGGATCTGACCCAGTGTGTTTAAGGACTGCTAGTTGGAGTTTCTTGTATTCATGAATTTTCACTTACTGCAATTTCAGAGACAACAGTTCAGATGCCTCTGGGTCAGTTTGTGAAAGACACTTACAGTTGGTTTGGTTACCTTGGTAACTGATATATGGACATTGCATAGAATAGAAAGAGAGAAATGTGAGTTTCAGTTAAGTATGCATTGTTGGATGAAGGCAGACTTTTTTGGAGCTGGGACTCATGTCTGCTAAGATATATGCATATGAATATGGGCAGGCATCATGTAGACAAAAATAGACATCCATCAACAGATATTGTACATTCATCTATGACAATGACTCTTCAGATAGGAGATGCAGAGATTACTATAGATCTTGGAAAAATACTTATTTGTCTATCTGTTACATATCTTCAGGAATGTGCAGAAAAACATGGTATCGGCATGTCTTACCTTGAAGGCATTTATGATGGAGCATGAGACAATATTCAAGGCCTTTCAAGAGATGTACAGCTGTGAATGTGGGTAATGCCAAGGCATGTTAGCTAGTGACTGACTCTTAAGTTCTCAGGCTAGTGTAGATTGCAGTAATACCTTCTGCTTGTTGACCTGCCCTCCAGCACAGTGTCCCTGCGTGAAACCAAAATTAAAGGCTGGCATATTTAATAACTCACCAGCCATCCTCAGCTAGTCAATGATTCATAAATATTATTGATTTAGTGCTACCAGGAAAGGTGGAGCCAATGTCAGCTCTAACTGGACTGGCTTAACTGAATCAATGCCCACCTGCAATCCACATGGTAAACTGATAACATTCCATTTTCTTTCTTTTCCTTTGGTTTATATTTAAAACTTGATCTTTTGTAAGGTATCTGTGTGGCATTGGTAGGCCAATTATGTGATTAACATCTGGATTATAGTCCTGTTTTATTCTGTAAATTTAGGACTGAGATAGGAGACAGCCTGTCATGCAAGGGAAGATAGGGTAGGGCTGGAAATTCCACCAGAATAACTCTGTCTTTATTTTACTTTGTATTGAACTTTACTACCCTGCACTCTGATCTGCTGCTGCCTGGTGAAGAGGGAATCACACAGGCAGCATCTGGGGAGTGGGCCCTTCTCTCTCCAGGCAAATAGAAACACTTTGTCTTCTCTCCATTGAAGTGAAGCTATTTTAAGGACTCTTTGATGCCATGTGTGTGCTAATAGCTCTTTGGTATTGTTTTGCTATCTGAAGCCCTCTGGTGGACCATAGGCTGTACAAAAGGGTGAGTTAGCTACCTGCTAGCCAGTTTCTCTCTCTATTCCATTTTAAATATATTGCTTTCTGCTTGCTTGCATGGGGCTGCAGCCTAGATATGCCAGTAAGTTTCACATCCATTAATTATATGAAACAAAATACTGTATAAACTAACCCTGTTGCAATTACTAACACTGCTGCTTTTCACAACAGGACAGAACTCTGCAGTAGATGTTACAAATGCATGAATAAGTGAAAAAAGGACTTTTATATCCATCACTGGGCATGCTTAGAAATTGGTATTGGTTGGAACTTTACAGTATCCAAAATGGCTGTTCTTAATAGATTTTTGAAACTGGAATAGGTCTGCACTGACACATGTTAACTGGATGATGACTTCCTTCATAATTAGAATGTTGCAGCATTAACATTATATTTTAGCGTAATCTCGGTGAGCACCTAAGTAGGTTTAGCCTACACTAGATGGATTTCCTTTTGTATTTTCTGACTGAGCTGTAGTGATAGAAAGAAGCTCTCCCCTCAATTTTCTAAAATGGTTAAGCTTTAGTTTTCCTCTTCCTAGGAAGCAGTATTAGATAAGTTACACTCCTGGCTGCCCAGCCAGAGCCAGCTTTGCAGGTATTCTCCTTTCTCAGCTGATATTTAAAATGAGAGAGAAATGAAAATAGAAAAGAGAAGCTGGTGACGTTACAATGATCTGAATAAGAGTTGCAGTTGTGCAAGGTCCCTACACAGGTACAGAAATTCTCATCAACCCAGTGATGCAACAAACTGGGTGCTGTCCATGAAAGGGCAAAAATGAGGCTGAGATTTTTTCCCACAGTGGAAGAACCACAGTCATTATGTTCCTGTGATGGAGAAGAGGACTACTGCCTTAAAAACCATATGCACAAAAGCTCCCAGCAAGACAGCACAGTTCAAGTGTTTGACAGTGCAGTGTAGGACAAAGGCTATTTTTCTTAGGCAAAAAGCTGCAAAAGTCATATTTTGTAAAAGTCTAGTGGGGAGGCTAGCTAGACTATGGCATGCACATATCTTATAACAAACATGGTAATGAATGGAAAACGTCACCATGAATTGCTCTCTACCAGTTGCAGGGTTAATTTTTGTGAATTAACCTTAACTTCTGTCTGTTATTACTGAGTGTGGTGTGGCCCTGTCTCTTACTGACTTACTTATTGATCCTAACAAAAAACCAGTTATTGAATTTTTTGCAGAATCATGAGACTTCTGGTGCCAGTTCTTGCAAATGTCTTTTCTATTCACATTTATAGGAAGAGTAATTTGATTTCTTTCCTCATGAAATCTGAATCCTTTGAAATGGAGATCTAACCTCAGGTGGACCCAAATCCCTTCATTGAGCCATTTCTCTAGGTCTGAGTTCTCTGATATGATGTCTTGATGAAGGAGAATCTTACCACCATTTATAGACAGTTTCACAGATACTGATATGCCACAAAGCTATCATTCAGCACAGCTTGTTTTTTTCTTGGGAAATGAAGTCCAGTTCACAGTGAAGTGCTTTACACATTCTGCAGACTAATTTAAGAAAGCATTCAGAATTAGTACAGCTTTTTCCCTGCCTTACTTCCTAACTAAAGGATCAGCACATTAATTGCTTTTGTAATGCTCTCTGCAGACTGAGGCTGGGATTTTCAAACATGAGAGGTGGGTGTCTATCTCCCAACAGCCCCTTTGAAAATATTAGCCTGAGCTATTAGTATTGAAAAAGAGAAATTACAATAAATTGTTTTTAGAAACACTAATTTGTTTTCAACAAATCAGCATTTCATCAATTGCAAGGATGAATAATATAAGTAAAAGTGCTGACCTTTTTTCTTAATGTAGAAATATATTTATGTTCCTTTTTTTGGTGCAAACACAAGTTGGCCTTACTTTCTCTCTGGAAAAAAAAATCATATCCTTGTCACATGCTTGGCAGGAGAGACTAAAGAAAGCACCAGATCCCTCCATCCTCCCATTAGAGCTGGGAACAGAATCTAAGAATCCTGCCTTCCAGGGCCTGATTGTCTGTTGCATTGGTGTAAAATGTTCACAGATGGGAATAGCATCATTTTATATTCACTTTACACTGGTGTAAATGACTGCACCAGTCAATGAGAATCACTCTGACTTCTGTTCTCCACACACTCCCTTCCAGAGCTCAGAATACAACATAGACATCCTGACTCCTAGTCTCCTCACAGTGTCACTGCTGCCTGATGGTTTCCTGAACAGCTACTAGGATGCTTGGCTAGAATCTTCAGTTTCATTGTGCTGCTTCTGAAGGCTCCTGCTGAGCAGTAGAGGGGAGAGGCTAAAGGAAGGAGAGAGACTCCTTTCCGCTCAGCAGCAACTAAACATTGCATCTGTGTTTCTGAAGATGCTCAATCATTTCCAGAGAAACAGAAAACTTAGGGGAAAAGAATCTATAAGTTGAAGTTGGGGAAGAGACAGGGAGGTGGCTTTATCCTTCCTTCCAGTGGTGGGAAGCGAAGAGGGTTCTCCATTTATCCGGCGTCTAGAAAACAGTGCAGAGACAGTACCCTAGTGGGAATCCTGCCAGCTGGAACACTCAGTGTTCCTTTCCAGTGCACGCTTCTGAATTAAATAGGGGACCTCCCCATCTTTCTTATTAACATCTGTCTGGGTTAGTCCTGTGGCTGGAAGGTTTTGGGCCTGTGTATGTTTTTGTAGCTACATATCTGTGTGCTGCTTGGCACAAAGACCTGTGTTATGAGATGCAGCAAGGATGAGAATAATTGCAAACAATTCATTATTCAAAAAACTCTGCTTCCCCTCCAAACTCCTCTTCCACTATCCGTTTTCCTGCTGCCTTTCAGAGTCCTCATCCTCTTCAATTAATTGCTCTTTAACTCCCGTTCCCCCATACCATTACCCCCTCCAGTCTTCTGCTTTTCTTGTCACCTGCAGACAAGAAGAGACATAGGTTACCTACTAAATTCACTTGCTGAGCTGTTGCTGAAATCACAAAGGACTCTCATGCAAACTGCACTTCTTCCTGTAGAACAGGCTCTGATGTTCTGAAAGATTTCTTTCCAGCTCCCCAACTATGCACACAGGTAACACAGAACAAAAGGAGCTTATCATTACCTTAATTTTTTTTTAAGTATTTGATCTGTAGCAGAAGTAAGTGTTAAGAATTTCATTGTTCTAGAAATAGTAAAAATTATGAGACTTACACTTTCATGTCTTAGAATGAGCCAGTCAGATTCAAAGCTGAAAAGGAAAGCATGAGAGGACACACATTAGGAATTGAGAAGGGAACAAAGAAATTGTGCAATCATGTCTTTCCATCCAAGGACAGGACTCCTAAAAGAATACATGCATGCTGCAGTCTCAAGATAACCTGAAACCAATACATTTTGCATGGTCTGCACTATTAAAAGAGCCTGCTGAGAGGACTCTATAGGTGAGACCTTTGCATTTTGGAGACTTGATAGTTTCCTGATTGCTTGTGATGTGTAATAGTGAACATTCTGTAAAATACATAGCACCAGAATAAAGTGCCCTTTATGTAAAGACGACTTTATTCTTTTGTCAAGGTTACGTATGGAAACTTAAAATGGGAGAGTGTATGTTAGGTGTTTATGTTCAATAGTGAGAATAAAGACCCAGAAATTTCAAAGGGAGAGAGATTGGGGGGACAGATCAGTAGAGCTATGGCTGTGGATCTGCCCTTAGGATTTTAGTATGGTGCTGTGCAGCTGCCCAAGAATTCAATATTATCTGTAAATGGACTTCTCTTGCTATTGTTGCAGCTTAAATGGATTGTAGGGCATATCAGAAACTACAGGAAGGAATTTCTGAAGGTACAATTTGCAGGTTTTATCATAGGCTATATATAGTAGGATGGATGGGAATCAAATTTCTTACATTTACTCACTGGTAGGAAATAGTTAAATAGCATGATTATAAGACGAAAAAGCAGCCAGGAACATCAATTGCTTTGCTTTTATTTGAATTGTATATGATTTCATTGTCTCTCTGCATCAGTCGGATATATTGCAATATAGTAAAAGGCTGAGGCCTCAAATATTAAAAATATGTGCTCTGAAGTTGCAGTGCAATTACCTGAAATTAATGAAAAATTGTCTAAATTAAATATTCTTGTATTCTGTTACAAGAATGGTAGCACAATTTAACACTTCCCACCTTTTAATATACATCAGATGTGAGTGGATTTTTTGCCCATTTCCCATTCAGTGGCTCGTTTCTCCATTGACCACTATGATTTACAGTGATAGTTCATAGCCCATTTAAATAAATAAAATAAAGAAATCTGTTTATTCTATAGTTGTAAATGGCTTCATGTGTATTATATAAAGTAAATAAAATATAACAATCCCTGACATCTGAGTAGTAAGGAAGCAGCAGATGTTCAGAGATTTTTCTCAAGACCTAACTCTGATACGACACACGTAAGAAACTAACCATTATATGATGTCTAGTTTGAGGTGCAGAGAGACTTGGTACTTCATCTATAATAATAGAAAAAATAAATTGCAAATGAATATATGTATATACAAATAGTCCACATTTGATTGTGTTCCCTATACCCCGTGTCAGTTCTCTTGTTATTTTTGAGGCAGTGACTGTGTCTTTGTACATATGTGTATAGTGTCTAGCCCAGTGGGGCCAAATCCTTGATTTGGGGCCTTTGGGCTCCACTGGAACACAAATAATTAAAGAATGTGAAACAGAAAAGTACAGCCAGTAATGATTTTAAATCAACCAGTTTTTCAATGAATAATGGGTTATGTGCACAAAGGGACTGTGAACTCATTTTAGCATGATGCATCAGAAATCATTCCAAATGCACAGTTCTCATTATTCACAATAAACCACAGTTTCTGCTTCTTATCCTCATTGCACTGGGCTTAAACCTGTACTATTATTTTTTCTGTATATTTGGAAAATGTGTAAGTGATGAATTGCTGCAAGGGGTATTGCCTGCCACTCTACTGAAATCTAAGAGACTATATAACCAATTACTCATTCTTTACTGCTGGAAATGTGCATATATCTGTGCATGTAAACACCACACATTGCACCAGCACTCGTACACACACTGACATGCACAAACTGACACACCCCACAAGCTGAATGCATGCATGCGCGCACACACACATTTAAGTTGCACGCAGAGTGACAACACACTGACCGATTTTTAGTTTATATTATGATGTTTTATTATCAAAAAAGGCAAAGGGGAGGTGTTCTCCCAAAGAATTGCCTGGATCAAATATTTGAGATTTCCAACAGCAGACTGATTTTTTTGGGGGTGGGATTTAAGTATGAAAGCTGCAGATGTCAAAGGCCCTGAGTTAGTCCCTATTAACTGGCAGCAGGGATGTTATGCTGTTTCAGAAGGAACTGATAATAATAACCTACAATTAGTAAATTAGTAGCACCTTTAATTCCAAAGGAACCTTGGAGAGGAACCGTGGAGAGATTTCAGCTATGCTGAATCTCTACTACTCTCCCCAAAATGTATAAAATGTTGACTTGCTCTTTTGTTTAAACCCCCTATTAACCTCCCACCTGGGAGTTTTGTTCAGAGTACAAGCGCAGGATGCAGCTAGTTAACACAGAGATGTGTGGTGCTCCGGTTACTACTTCTCCCATAATTCTGAGGAGCTGGTGTTCATAACAGTCAGATCTTTCTGAACTGCTGTAGTGGCTAAACTTTCCGCTCACAACAAAGGTTCTAGCCCATTTTCTTGGGCAGAACAAGCAAAGTTACCAAGGAAACAAACATTAATAACGAGGAATAAATTCATTTATGGCAGCATCCTTTCAAAAACTTCATCCCATTGGTTAAGTGTGGTTCTCTGCTTTTGGGAGGGTTATATGTACCATGTGATGTCAATTACTTTGGTAAGTACAACTTCTTTATTTCATACCTGAATGAACAACCACATAAAATGTCCTCTGTTGCTCTCTGCAGGTCAGTCCTTCCCCCAGGAGTTCAAAGATACAGTCTGTCCCATTCTTGTACACATAGGGTTCTTTTAGTAGAAGCAGGAAATGTGTGCTATGCAGCAGCCATTGTATTAAATTTCTTATGTATCATTATAGTAACATTAAAAATGGGGGAAGGGCTGGGGGAGGAGACAAAGCCCTCTCCTAAGTTATCCAATGTAAGGATGATGGGAGGAAAACATGATGTGGGGGCATGTGTCAAGGTGGCTGCAATGAACGTTTCCAAAGTAATTTTTTTCGTTTACCTTTTGCAGGGGCGGAATGTTTTTGGAGCACAAATGTGTGTGTTAAATTGCAGGCCGCATGCTCTGGGGTGTTGTTCTTATTGGGCCTTTCTGTCTTTTTTGTTTTGCAACCCAAATGAGATATCTGGAAAAAGGCAAGAGCTCCCATTTCCTAAATTTCACACAAGCCAGTTCAGCTCTCAGAGCAACAGGTAACTGCCTAAAAAGCCTTCTGTGGCTCTAATTCACCCTGTCCTTTATATTACTGACTTCCAGCATTGCCAGAACTTATTTGCTGTCAACTCACTGATTCATTGAACATTTCCCTGGCTGGGCATTTTAGAGTAATTTTTATGAAACAGCTTTGCCTTACGCTTTACCCATAAAGCTATTGTCTGCTGTAATTTTTCTAAATAGGCCTAATTTATTTGCTCACAAATTCTCATTTGAAATTTGAGGGAAATAATACAATATAAACTGCTGCTGGCTTTCAGGGCTGTTGCTTACTACATTGCTTCAGCACATAACAATGCAACTTCCTTAATGGTATTTGTATAAGTAACAAAATCCAAAGGTCATGAGACTGTCTAGCTGGGACAATTAGGGAGCTGTGGGATTGTTTGTGATCCTTACACATCAAAGAGTCACAGCTCAAAAGCTCTGTTCTTCCCATATAGAATAACAAAACCCCAAAGTTAACTTATTAGGACACCATAAACTGTGACCAGTGATATTCCCTGTCAGACTAGCTTACTCAGTCCAGCTGCCCTTCACTCACTGGTGAAGAATGACCCTGTACCTGGAGGTGGCCAGCATGGCCTCTGGCCAAAATGTGTGATGCAGAGGTCTCCAGTGGAGCCTTTACCACTGGGGCCCTCCCTCATGTAGAAACATGAGAAAATAAATTCACCTTCTTCCCAATTCTGTGCACCATTCACAGCAGCTAATGCAACAGTATAGCAGCTCTTCCTGATGAAAGTTCTATAGGCTACCAGGTTCACATTTCAGCACCTGCAGGACTTCACTTGAACAGCCCGGTCAGCCACATCAGAGCACTAAGGGGCACTTTCAAAAGTGCCCTTAACTAATGAGAACAGGTAAATGGAGCTGAGACAAGTTACAGGCCCTGTCAAGGTCTGCCCTGACTTAAGGTACAGACACAGGTGTCAGTATCTGGAGTCTGCTCTGGGAGCAGTCATTTTCTGGGGGCAACAGCCTCCTTCATTTTATAAAAATCTGGTGCAGTTCTTTTGTTCCTGTCAGGTTGCTAATGGTGGCAAAGTAAGGAAGCCCTCCCCAGACCTCAGCTCCCTTCCTCACCTGAAATTAAAAATGGAAAGATATGAAACAAGGTGCAGAGAATTTTCTGGCTATTTGCAGTAAAGGCAGCACCAGCTGTCGCTCTCTTGCAAGCTCTGTGAGCAGCACTGCTATTATGAATGTCTATTTACAGGGATTATAATTTATCCAAGAATTCATCTTGGAATCATGTTCTGTTTAACCACACTTTGAAAATGTTGTTTCTTTTTTTTAAACGCAGCTGGCCACGTCTCCTTGCTTATATCACCGTAAAAACGTCACCAAATAAAAGTGGCACTGAGCAAGAAATGATTTTTTTTTTTTTAATTATGGATGTATTAAACTGGAGTAGAGGCTGCTGCTGGTGGTCACAAGAGTACACTTTCCACGGGGGTTTCTGATGGACTTGCCTTGTGCACCTTTTATGTGACAAACTGAAAAGGCTACTGGACAAAAAAAAAAAAAAAGTCAGTTCAGAAACATGAATTCAGGTTCACTTGACAGAGCAGTTCAAGCTATTTGGTCAATAAGTATTTTAAATTACCTTTAAGAAAAAATATGGCTGTCTTGTTTCAAACATACTTTAAAAACAGCTCAGAATGGATCCAAAGATAACCATGGTCCTGATTCTGTTTCTTCATTTTTGTAGTTGGCACAGGACTGGAGAAAAGAGGGATCTTAATGCCATTTCTGTGTCATCCAAACTTGTAGACCTGCCCAGTCCCCACTATAAAAAAGAGCAGCCTCAAGGGTACTTCAGTTTACATTCTAGCTGCAATGGGCCACTTAGAACCCATGCAGACTCATTTCAGTAGCTCTGTGCCAGCCAAGGAACCACTTTGTACTCGGTATTTCACCTGGGTCCTGCTTTTCTATTTATGAGTTAAAGACAGAACATCAGCCTTAAAATTTATCTTCTTGATGGCTGTCTGTATCACAATTTTGATACTGTTTATTCTTTGGATTAACATGCAGAATATTATAACAAATAAATAACTATCTGTACAACCATACTCTCCATCCCTCGCTATCCCCCCCACCACCACACACACACTCACGTCTATGGACTATGTGGAAAACAATTAGCAAATTCAAAATGTATTAACATTATCATCATCTTTAAGTCATTTTCCAAATGCTTTGGAATACCAGGTTGTGAAGCACATGCAGTCTGTGTTTGAAAGTAATTGTGCACTCTGCAGCATCTTTCACTAATAAACACACCATTGTTTTGTATTTCATACTTGGGAAACTTGGGAATGGTATGTGCTTGTGTTTAAGCAACAATCAACGCTGCAGTTCCAAAATTTGTACAAGCCTACAAAACTTGTAACCAGTACAGGACTCATTTGACCAAGAAAGGTGTTGCATATTTGTGAACAGGATCTGTACTAGTGCAAATATTGAATGCTATGGTAATCAACTTGCATTAGCATGCGTATTCCAGTTAAACAGGTCTGCACCAGTACAGATGTTGCATGTCCTAGATTGAAGTTGGCAGCAAAGCATGTCTTGCATTTTTCAAGCAAAAATGTGCTGTTAGTGTAGACTTGCATGTTGAAGTGCTAAACATGGATACAGCATGTATCAGTGAAAGAGCCACCAGCTTACCAATTGTGCATGTTCTCAATGAGAGACCTATAATAATAACAGGTGAATTTTATATTACAGTAAGTGGTGCAACTGAAAAATGCAAAAGTTGCACTGCCTGTCCTGCATCGTAGGTGATATCTTGTGCATATATGTGATTAGCCTCAATATTAAATGTGAACTAGTGCACATCTAGGGAGGAGTAACTTCACTTTCTTGCTGCAAAGAAAGAAAGATAGAAAGCATAAATTTTAACAAATTAAGAATATTCCGAGTTTGTGTTATGGATTGTAAATACAGTATCTACTGGTTTTGAATACATATATCCTGTAATACAAGAACAGGACCACCAGATAATTAGCATAAGAACCACACTGAGCTGCAAAGAGAGAATGGGGAGTAACTTCCATATGATACAGAAGGGAGAATTCGTCCCACCTACAGTTAACTTCAGAAAAACAATTGGGGTGAATTCCTGGATCCATTGAAGTCGATGGGAGTTTTGCCATTGTCTTCAGTGGAGCCAGGATTTCACCTTAGGTCTCTTACAGCAGAAAAGCTAGACTTTGACATGTCTTTCACTTTGACTACACTACAAAATTGAATAATTGTTTTACGATAGTGGGGTTGCCTGGACTTATACGGGTGCCAGCCAAAACTGTTTAGTGTTTAAGAAAGTGGGATTGAGATGCCACTTTCAGCCATAGTTCACATTGTTAGTGTAGACAGGGCTTCAGAGTCAAGCCACACATGATGCAATACTGCAGATCCTGTTTTCATTTTTGGTAAGCAATACCCACACTCTGAATCCTCCCAAGCATAGATTTCTCAAACACTTCAGTAAAACAAAGCCAAGTAGTAACGTTCTAAGTGTATGTGTACTGACCAGTGTGATCCATTCATTCATTTCTGGAGCTCATGCCCCCCAGGCTTACAAGCTGTCCTTGAGTGCTAGAGCTGTGGTTGAGCTGAAAACTAGTTTAAAACACATAGTTATAAACATCAAATAGCTCCTTGTTGGCTACATTTCTACACAGGTTCACATGCAAAGTTATTCTAGATCAGGTCAGCTGAAACATATGATCACTGGGCCAAATTCAGAGATGTGAAAGTTTGTATCAGTTACACATCAGTATGTCCCAGTAAAGGAGTCTAAGTTGATGTAGGGGGCCAAAAGATAGTGTAGTGGTGGATAACCTACTTTAACTTACACTTGTTTGTTAGTTGCTATTTCTGCTGGGCTCCTCTCTGCTATCCCCATAACATCTAAATTATGCTAAACTATGGCTCTGTTACATTCATTCAGATTTAGTTGGACTCTCTTATACTCACTCACAGATGTGAAACTTACAACACTTCACAAAGCACCTCTGAATTTATATCCTTATGGTGTCTACAGTTAGCTTAAGAAATTAATATATTAACAAACTATGTGCTCTGCTAAATCCTTCTACTTTGGGTCATATCACAACCCTTTGGGGGAAACCTACCCTCACAATAAAGGAGCAAGGACATGCAGAGTCAGGTAGGTTTTTTCCCATATAGATGTGATGCTGTATAAAGTAGCTTATTCTAATACACTGCATCTGAAATCTGTGTTTAACATAATGTTCATTCTGAACTGGAGTTAATCCATTGTGATGGTTCATGGAAATGTGTCTTTGACTAGCTATAATGTCTAAAATTATTTAACCGAATTATGTAGGTCATAATAAAGAGTAGAGTCTCAATTACATTTATTTACAATTATATAGTCCTAATGAGCTATCTCACCTCTATCCTCTATTCCAGAACAAAAAACTATGCAGCTCTCTTCTTCTTGACATTCAGTGCTTTGTTTCACTAAGAAGAGTTGGACTGAACTATACATAGTGGAGACAAAAGCTATATCGCGATGCATTAGAAACTCCTTACCTCCCTAAGGATGACTGAGACTCAAACTTTCTCCCTTGAGTCCGGATTCCTTACTGAGCACCTTTATAAAGCCCTGACTGTCATATCCTAGGTCAGCTCTGGGTGGCTGCAGTTGTTAATTTAGTTCACTTTAAGGAAGCCTCAGTAAAGTGTCATAGCAACAAAAAGGAAGGATATATTAGCCAAATAGCTGGGCCAATGGGCTTCTTGGCATGACACAAGTTATATTTGTTTAGTTTTTAAATTTCCAATGCTTTCATAATTTTACTTAACTAATGTACTACAGCTTTGTAAATGAGCACCTAGCTCCAATGATGATAGGTGCTACCCAAATCAATGAATGAATTATACTTGTATTTCTAAAGTCCTAACTGTAGCCTCTAGATGTTCTTTACTGAGTCAATACAAGGAGTAGCCCCTTTCATCCACCCGCAGAAATTTGAACATGAAAGCTCAGTCTCCATAGATAGACTGTGTCCCTGACTCAGGGTTAGGAAGATACAAATAAATGTCTTACAAGTAACCAGAGTATTCAGATGCTGATGTTGAGACCGAGACAGTATGTTTAAGTAACATATCTGCTAAGCTTCAATGATGCCAGTATAAATTCCATACACATTCATGTATTGTACTAACCTAAGGTACTGTATAAATTAAGTAGACCTTTGCCATGGAAGGCTGGAATAAATCTGTTCACCCACGATGCTGTGTGCAGTAGCATCTGTCCATATTCAGTGTCCTACTTAGAAAAGGGAGCAGCACAGAAAGTGCATTTTGCTCAAATTATCTGGTACATGGGGCAGCAGCAGCAAAGCAGTTGATGAAAAGCAGTCATAAAAGACAAGGAATTAGATAAGATTATTTGATAGTAGACTGAATTCAGATATTAAGTAAAGTTGTCAAGAAATGGGTTGTGAAAGGTGAATTCTTCCTTCTGAATGACTTTTCTCTCCACTTCTCCCTAGTTCCTAATTGTTTACTGTATCAGGAGATTCTTTCTTATTGATACTCTTAGGGCGATGGCTAACTTCATACTGGAAGTTGTAGTGAGGAATCCCATTGACATTTGCCTGTTGAAATTCTTTTACAATAGAAATGTTATACTGGGCCTTTTTATTGTTTCAGAGTGAAAGAATTGAAAAAGGCCAAGGAACTTGAAGATACACAGCAGCATCCCGTAGCAATGTGACATTGCTTTTCAGACTGTTTTCATTTTCTGTTTTTAGCAGAGACATGCAACAACAAAAACCCACTGCAGTTCTGGGAATCTCAGCTGCAGGATTTTAACAGTAATGTTTTGGTCATTGCATTTGCACTTTCATGGACAACTTTTAATTTGTTCAGCAAGACATCTTGGAACTCAATCTTCTGTTGGATCATAGGAAAAAAAGACACCAGGAGGAATATGTGAGGTGCTTCATTCTCTCCGAAAGAAGTGATTAATTATCCTTTTCATATAGGGCTGTATTAAAACGTGTGGAACTGTACAAATATACCAAAAATATTGTTAAGAAAAGGTGGGAATGCACAAGCAACACAAGAATGCTATTCCTGCTCCTGTCAATCATCTTCAAGAAACTGAAGCTTCAAGATTCAGTGGAGGGGCTTAGATCAGTAAATCTTTATTGGGTACATGCATTCTCATTTCCTTTGCACTTCTGTCCTTTGTTTTTTATTTGAATCTCTCTACAGCACACTTAATGCAACTTTTTAAATCTGCAGGTTTTTAATACATCCCGTGGAAATTTACAGAGTGGGCTGGTGTATGAGGCAAACGGGTAATGCATGGGAAATAAAGAGAGCAGTTTGAACAAGTTTTAAAAAGTTCCTTTTTGGTATTTTTTCTAGAACCTGCAAGTATATCAATTGTCATGTACTTTTTCCTCATATTCAGCACTTTATTTTCTGGCCTTACCTTCATGTGATATTTTAATTATTTACTTAAAATAGTTTGTAATGCATGTAGCGCTTTTTTTTTAAAAAGTAACCTTGTTATGAGCAGTCACCTATATATGTTGCCTGGACATTTATGCCACCTAAAGATCAGAGTGGTGCTCCATCCTGGCCAGTAAATTTTTTTATTTTGGCTATTTCATCAAAATCTGGGCAGTTTCTGTAAATATAGAAGGTAGAAATGGAAAATGAGAAATAATATTTGAAAGGGAATATATTGATTAATTACTAAATATTTTATTCACAAAGGGTCAATAACTTGGCAAGATAAAATTATTATTTGTATAGTTTTGTCTGAATGAGCGAAGAGAGTGTGGATGTATTGTTTGTACATATTGTATATATTAAAACAGAGATATGTGCATGAATTCAAGAAAAAGAAATGAAAAAAGCAAAGCATTAGTGGCTATGGTCTGTAAAATGAAACAAAAACTTTATTTCACTATAAGAAACTTTATTTTAAATGTTCTTTAGAAGAACATTTTGCTAAAGAATGATAAACTGAAAAAAAAAAAAAAAAAAAAAGAGCTACTGTATTTAGACTTAGGAAAAAAGGCAGAGTAACATTACTAAAAAAAGGATATGTTTACATTTGGTTTTGGCTACCAGGAGGTTTTTTGTTTTGTTTTGTTTTTTTAATTTAATTTAATTTTTATTTTTTGCCAATGGTGCCAAGTAATGTGAATGCTAATATTGCTTAAGAAAATTAAGTTACTTTTGCAAAGCAGATAATCATAAGAATACAAAAACGTATCTAGCTTAACACCATACACTCACTCCAATAAAGAACACTTAGAATGAACATAAACTGAAAAAAGAAATAGTATGAAAGTAGAAAATATGTTTCACATTTTCATATCTCCTGCTGGAAGTCAGAAAATGTAATAAAAATGCACAAAAATTTTAAAAAGTAAAAATAAGTAAAACTTAAAAGAAGCAAACTGGTCTTGTAGGGGTGTCATGGTATATTGCTATTTCTACATAGTGAGGAGCCAAAGAAATCAGATACTTTTAAAATTAAAATGCTAATTAAAATTGTCATGAAGTTTAGACAATAGGGGCCTGCCTGATTTTATTTACATCAGTATATATCAGGAGTAACTCTCCTGCAGTCAGTGCAGTTACTCAGGATTTACACGGTGTAGCTGAAATCAGAAACTGCTTCTGGGAGTTGATGTTGCTAATGCCAGTTTAAAATTTCCAAATGGTTGGTGTACATTTTAAATGGTTAGTTTTCGAATACTTGCTCTTACTTGATCCTGGCCACCAACTAAAATGTTTAAACTCAAGGCTTTTTGTGAAGCCTAAAAATATTCACAAATGAGAAGCTTTTAAACTGGTGTCTTTAAAAGAAGAATAAACACAAAGATTGTGGCAAAAAACGGGGGTCAGTGCTCTTGGTGCCTTTTCTATAAATGTACCTGGTTTTTAATTACTTCCTTTCACTGCCAGCATTGAATTACAATATATGTACTATATAGCTCGTTATCAGAACTCTGTACAGTTGTGAACTGCTGCTTTCTGACCTGATTCAATAAAAAAAAATTGTCTGGCTCCCACACTGTGGCTGTGGCAGCCTCATAACCTCAATTTAGTTTATTGAAATGGGACCTTACACATTAAGTATTCCACACACAAAGAATAGGAACAGAATATGAAAATAAACTCCTTTGGAATGAACTGGAATGCTCTGTATTAGTACTGGAAATACTCTGCCATTTTGAAATAAAAATGTTTGTCCCCTTGACTGGCATTATGACAAATATAACTGATCTTTCCCTAACAAGAGTAATGACCTCAGTGGAAACATTTTAACCCCTTATATCTGTATTAAAACTTTTCAGTAAAATACAGAGCTATTTCAAGTTACCCTTCCAAATCCATGGGCCTCGTGGTGTGTCTACTGATAAAGACCCTGATTCAGCAAAACATTTACACATTTGCTTAAAGTTAAGACAGATGAGTAGTTCCATTAACTTAATGGGACTATTCATATGCTTCAAGTTAAGTATATTGTTAACTACTTTGCAGAATTGGGTTGTAATCTTTCAGTGTATCAGTGACCACTGGGTAAGTTAAAAATACTCTCCCGACTGAAAAAGCTTTTCTGCTTACCCTTTTCTTGAGTGTGGAACTTATTTCTGTTAGGAGATACGTAAGTGCAGCTTTCTTGGATAATCGGGATTCCCAAGTGCCAGGAGCAGGACCTTCTTCTGCCTCCTGAAAATGGAATTGCTCCTTTGTGTAACACATTTGAAATAAGTAATACTGTGTGAAAGAAATAAAGAATATAACATGAACTCCCTATATGGTTGCACGCTTACAGCAGTTCCACACAGTAGTTGGTGCCCAACAGGGGGTCCCCAAGACTTGCATGTAAAACTAGTATAGATGTCTCTTTTTTGTAAGTTTTATTTTTGTAACTGTGCATGTAAAGCATCACTGAATCAATGGATCTGTTGAAGAACTCAGCTGCTGGAATCATGCAAAATGTTTTGAATTGCCCTTAAAATATGGAAAATGTTTTCTGAATGCTTTATATTCTTTCTGCTGTAAATTAAAAACAAAGAAAATTTCCCCATACTAAGTGTATTTTTTTAACATTATCTCTTCCATTTTAATAAGAAGCTGTAGATTCCTCAAGAAATTATAAAGATCCTTGTAAAGTATGGATCTATGTCACACACTTAGAAGACCTACTTGTAAACTCACAATCTCTGACTGCATTTCAAAGGCACACATAATTTCTAAAAACTATTTGAAGTCAAAAGTCTGCCTCAAGTGTGTGTACAGCACCTATTGGATTCAATGGGGTCCACACACTCATGTGAGAGGAGAATGTGGTCCTTACAATCTATAATTAACTACTGTTTCAAAAGGGGAAGCTAGGAAATAGGAAACACATTATCTAATCAAAATGATCAACAGAAGAGTGAAGAACTTGAAGTCACTTGGACCTCTCAGCCTGGTTACTGATGATGTACACTATATATTCACAGGCCTGACTGTTTTCTGTGGTTTTTAATGTATAATCACCATCAGGCATGTTCATAGATTGCGAGACCAGGAGGGACCATTGTGCTCATCTAGTTGTATCTCCTGTATAGCACAGGCCAGAAAAACTGCCCTAAGATAACTTTTAGACCAAATTTTTTAGAAAAACATCCAATCTTGATTTAAAAAATTGTCAGCGATGGAGAATCCACCATGACCCTTGGTAAATTGTTCCAGTGCACCAGTACCTTTCAGAGCAATAGTTGCACTTCTCAAGTAGTAAAACTGACTTGGCCTTTAGAGTCAGGCCTTCATGATACCTCAAAGGTGCATTATAATTATTAAGAAATGCACTGCCTATCATAGCTTATTGTTTTAGTTTAAGATGTGCTAGGCTCAGCTCAGAGTCTCATCATAGTGTTCTATCACTTGGGGCGGCTCAGGTACAATTCAGTGGTTGCAGGGTCTTGCTGCCCAGTCTAGCAGGAGGAGGCAAATGCTATGTGAGACTCCTTTTCCTTTTCTTCTTCCTTTATGTCAGGGAAAAGCTTGTTCTTATGACAATGAAACCAGATTTTACAGCAGAAAGGAAATCAGTTTTACTGTCTCTGACACTGGGCTCCCCTCTTGTTCATGTCACAAATGACAATTTTTAGCACAATGGCTGCCACACACAAACAATTAGAAAATCCAACTGTATTTAAAAATGTGGGGGCAAATTCAGCCCTGCTCTAGTGCCTCTAAAACTAATACAATTCAGTGGCAACTTATGCAACAACTAGAATTTGTCAAATAATTTATTTTACATAAGTAATGAAATGCCTAGAATAAGTCATTATACAAATATATTTGTGAATTATTTGACCAATTGTGTAAAATGATAGAATAACAGTAAAAAACGGTGTCTAATAATGTTTTTTTTGGAAAATAACTCAAAATAGAACAAATAAATTATTCAATTTATATTATATGATACATTCCCCTTGGGATGAGTTTGGCCATTGTTTCCAAGTATGAGAGTCATACTGAGAAGTGCAGTTTGCTGTGTGCACTTACAAAATGCTGACCAGGGGAAAAGTAATGAGTTTTCTGTTAAACAATAATATACACTAAGAATCTTCTTTAGAAAAAAAAGTAAAATTAAATTCTACATCCAGGAAGATTACAAATGCACAATTTTTTATAGCTGACTAAAACTAAACAGAAAAAAGTAGAACCCATCAAGAAATAGGGCCCCTCCCATCCTGATCAAGACCTCTAGACACAACTGTAACACAAAATATAATAAAATATTTTTCAACTTTCTAAGAGCAAAATATTGCAGTACCTCTGAAATAAAGTGATCGCTGTGAGCGGAAAAGACAACGTCCCAGGTTTACAACAAGCCATGAGGCAGAGTGTAATCCAAAACTCTACATTGAGGACAGAATAAAAAGTCATTTTAAAAGGTCCATGAGGCCTTCAGAAACAAAACCCAAAAAGTCACATTTAATAACAATGCAGAAATAATTTCTGGTTAAGGCATTTAACAAGTACCTAAATGGCTATGAACTAGACCTCAATGTAATATAATAAATAATTCTTTCTTTCTTTATAAAGCTATTATAGTACACACAAAAAAATCTAGCTGTTGTGTAAAAGGACTGTGTCATTACTCTCACGATTAAACCATTCAACACATGATAGTAATTGGAGTAAAAACAGTTCCAGGTCAGCGTGTGGTTTTTGAATCCCAAAGATAACATGTGAAACACCCTAAATTTGCCCGCCGCCATAAGGGAATACAGGGCCCAACCGTGCCAATTATAGCAAATGGAAACAGGAGCAGGCTTTTAATGATGTAGGCAATAGGAATTAGCCACCTAAAAAACCTAGGCACTTTTGAACATTTTACACCATTAAACTCCACAGCCAGCACAAGAAAAATGTAGAGGTCAATAATTAAAAACTACAATTAGTTTGTCCCAGGCTCAGGCCTCACTTCCTGAGCTGACAGTCTGGGGGTCATTGGGGGGGGGGGGGGGAAAGAATTCCACATTGAGCTCATGAGTGGTCAGCATCCACCAATTTTTAAGGTTGTGGTCTGAAACTGAGAGATACCACAGGTTCTTCAGCTAGAATCAAAGTTGATTTTATGTTGCCATTCTTGTCCTGCAGTTATTGTCAAAACACTTTAGAAAGCCTGTGGCAATACAGGACCGTACCAGCAATTTTCCTGGCTATTTCCCCCCCTGTATCCCCTTATTTTGTGTGTAACCCAGAGCAAGTCACGTCGCTTATCCGTCCCTTAGTCTCTCCAGCTATAAAACAAAGTTGACAATACTGCAATGATGAACCTTAATCAATTCTTTGGAAAGCACTTTTGGATCGCCAGCTGGAAAGTACAAGGGAAACAAAAATAAAAATCTTTACTGGATCATGTTGTGCTCTAGCCTGCTCTGTGAAACTACTGTCTTACTGATGTTGCCCCAGCCTTCCTCTACTATTCTCTTAACTTCACCTTGTCATGTTAAAAATTAGTATGTAAGCTCCTTGGGGCAGGCATCATATCCTCTGACTGAATTAGGAGGTGCCTTGTACACTATTAGGTGGTGTCAAAATAAATAATAATGGTGTTTCTGTGCTCAGTCAAAACTCACAGTCTCACAGCATGCCTGCAATAGCTTTATTGGCTGAGGAATTGGGGGTTGGGGGGGGCCAGTATCCCAGAGTTAGCCGTTACTCGTTCTTAAAAAATGACTGAACCAACCAGTTCAAGTGGACAAAAAGAATCCTGCTTTAGTGTCTCTGTTGCATAACCTAGTAATGAAAAACTTACAGTGAAAGCAAAAGCTCCAAATAAGTGGTAGACTGTAAAAAGAATTATTGAAAGCTAAAAGCATGTGGAAAATCCTGACGTTATATATTTCAGCGATCATAGAAATATAGGACTGAAAGGGACTATGAGAAGACATCAAGTTCAGCCTCCCTGTGTTGCGGCAGGACTAAGGAAATCTAGACCTTTCCTGACAGGTGTTTGTCAAACATGTTTTTAAAAGCTTCCAATGATGGGGACTCCACAACCTCCCTTGGAAGCCTATTCCAGAGCTTAACTACCCTTAAAGTTTTTCCTAACATCTAACCTAAGACACCCTGCTGCAGATTAAGCCCATTACTTTTTGTCCTACCTTTAGTGGACTTGGAGACCAACTGATTACCATCCCCTTTATAGCAGCCCTTAACATATTGAAAGCCTGTTAGTGGAGCCCCTCAGTCTTCTTTTCTCAAGCCTAAGCATGCCTATTTTTTTTTCATCCTTTCCTCATAGGTGAGATTTTTCTAAACCTTTTATCATTTATGTTAGCACTTGCCCTCCCCATTGTTATGTTTCTCACCCTTGGATGTATATATATACCTCCTATCTGTGGTTTCCACTTCATGCATCTGATGAAGTGGGTTGCAGCCCACGAAAGCTTATGCCCGCAGAAATTTGTTAGTCTTTAAGGTGCTACAGGACTCTCGTTGTTTTCACTGTTTCTGTTGCTCTACTCTCCCCGGTTTTGTCCACAGCTTTCCTAAACTGTGGTGCCCAGAACTGGACACAGTACTCCAAACTGGGGCCTCCCTAGTGCCAAGTAACATGGGATAATTACCTCATTTGTCTTACAGACAACACTCCTCTTAATTCACCCCAGGACCACATTAGCCTTTTTTGCAGCTGCATCACATTGACAACCTATTCAGTCTGTGGTCCACGTTCCCCCCCAGAGCCTTTTCAGTAGTAATACCACCTAGACGGTTAGTTCCCATTTTGTAATTGTGCATATAGGATAGGAACTGCTCCTAGACTGCGAGGTTCTTCTTTTGAATGCAACCATGATGGAAGTCCTGTCAGTCCCCGTTCTTGTAAGGCGACTGATTACTCAGCTGCATGAACTGAGGTGAATCTTAGTCCACTAGACTAAGCCTACAGCATTTATAGGTTCAAATCAGTTGGGATGGATGGATAGATCAAGAAAAGTTAGCTCTGAATTAACCCACTGACAAAGAATAATTCACAGAAACCTGCCCCCCTCCCCCGACACACACAAGAACCCCCCCACCACCTACCCCGCTCCTCAGGGACACACATGACCCGTTCCTCGTCCCTCAGACACATAGGAACCAGCGCGCGGCTGCCCCGCCCCCAGCACACGGAGAGCCGCCCCCGCCAAGCACAAAGGGCGGGTAACAGGACGCCTCAGCACTTGACAGAGCTAGCGACGCTCACGCGAGGGAATAGGCGTTGTGGGCGGGGCCAGGGCGGGCAGGCCCGTCCAATCCCCACCCTTCGCCCCGCCTCTGGGCCGTCACATCGACCCTGCTGCTGCTGCGAACCGCGGCGGTTTCCGGTTGAGTGGTGGCTCGCGCTGTGTTGTTCGCTGCTAGTGCCCCTCCAGACTGTTCGCCCTAGGAGTCTCGCGCCCCCGCCGCCAGCATGTGAGTGTGGGGCCGGGGTCGTGGGGCTTCTCAGCACGCGCTACTGTGGGGCCAGGGGGCTAGGGCCGCTGGGCCTGCGGGAGGCTGGCGGGCGGCGTGGCCTGGGGCTGGAAGCCGGCGGGGCTGTCGGTGCCTCCCTTCCCGTGCGGAGGGCTGCCTGGTGCCGTCGGGCCCGCCCTGCTGTGGAGCGGGGCCGGGAGCCGAACGAGAGGGGCACGGCACCGGGAGCGCCAGAAGCGGGAGAAGGCCGCTGTCCCCGTGACGGCCAGGCCAGACCGGGGCGTGGCCCTGAGGCGCGCTGCAAGGACATGAGCCTGTGGGACATGGGTGTCGCCGGCTCCCGGCATGGCTCACCCACTGCCTTGCCTGTTGCACTGCTGCTGGTGTGCCCGTGCATAACGGTCCACGTCTCGGGCTCGACGCTGCAGGGGTAGGCAGGGCCATGCCTGTGGTCCCGATCTGGCCCCGGGTTATCTCCCTGCAGAGCGGCTGAGAACTTCAGCCAATGTGGATACCACGCCGTTGCTGGCATAAGGTATGGCTATTAAATACGCTAGGTGGATTGGACGTGCTGTGGGAACGTGAGGGTGCAGCTGGGGAATAGATACTGCACTAGCCAGTGTGTCATAGTCCTGCCACAGCTAGTCTCTGCTTCCTAATGTGGCAGCTGCTCTAATTCATCTGTTGTGTTGTATCTTCTAGCTCAAGTAGGAAGGATTACATACAGCATTAATTTAATTTACCGCTGTGTTTTTAGGGCAGTGATTGAGTCACATGGAGTTTGCTAAGTCACAGAAAACTCATGCTTTACTGCTGCATGCTTCTTAAGGCTCACAGATGTGACTTCTGTAAGGCTGCCTTTACATAGTAGAAAAGAGTAACATGAATGGCATTAAGTCTTTAATTTTGGGCAATTTGTTTGGGGATTTGTTTTTCCTATCAAATCATAGAATATTAGAGTTGGAAGGGACCTCAGGAGGTCATCTAGTCCAACCACTGCTCAAAGCAGGACTAACTGCAGCTAAATCATCCCAGCCAGGGCTTTGTCAAGTCGTAGCTTAAAAACCTCTAAAGATGGAGATTCTACCACCTCCCTAGGTAACCCATTCCAGTGCTTCACCACCCTCCTCGTGAAAATGTTTTTCCTAATATCCAACCTAGACCTCCCCCACTGCAACTTGAGACCATTGCTCCTTGGTCTGTCATCTACCATCACTCCTAGCTCCATCCTCCCTGGAACCCCCTTTCAGGTAGTTAAAGGCTGCTATCAAATCCCCCCTCATTCTTCTCTTTTGCAAACTAAACAATCTTAGTTCCCTCAGCCTCTCCTCATAAGTTCTGTGCTCCAGCCCCCTAATCATTTTTTTTTTTTAAAAGAATCCTGTAGCACTTTAAAGACTAACAAATTTCTGTGGGCATAAGCTTTCGTGGGCTGCATGCATCTGACGAAGTGGGTTGTAGCCCACGAAAGCTTATGCCCACAGAAATTTGTTAGTTTTTAAGGTGCTATAGGACTCCCGTTTTTGCGGTATACAGACCAACACAGTTACCCCTCTGGAACTAATCATTTTTGTTGCCCTCTGCTGGACTCTCTCCAACTTGTCCACATCCTTTTTGTAGTGGGAGGCCCAAAACTGGACACTATTCCAAATGTGGCCTCACCAATGCCAAATAGAGGGGAATAATCACTTCCCTCGATCTGCTGGCTATTAGCCTTCTTGGCAACCAGAACACACTGCTGACTCATATCCAGCTTCTTGTCCACTGTATCCTTTTCTGCAGAACTGCTGCCTAGCTCGTAGGTCCCCAGTATGTAGCTGTGCATGGGATTCTTCCATCCTAAGGACTCTGCACTTGTCCTTATTGAACCTCATCAGACAGATGCTCTTTAGAAAAACGTTTTAAAATAGATTTAACACTAGTGAAAGTGGTCTAGAAACTAATACTCCTGTTTGTTCACAGAATTGATAAATTGTGAATTGTAAATCTTGTGTGACTCTTGCAGACAGCTTGATGCTGTGCTGTTAAATGATGAGTGCGAACTAGCCAGTTTGTATTAAATTGACAAATTAAGCAAAATCTTCTTTATTTCTAGATTATAGTGTGCTGGGATGGTAAACTCTGTGATTCTGCTTAGACTAGTGATTTTAAAATGAATGTAGGCACTCCTCTGAGTTATTCGCTAGCAACTCAGGAAGCCTTTTAAAATATACTAGCAGAAGAAAGGGATAGCTTTTTAGTTCTTTAGCCTCACTGGTTGGAAGGGAGGGGGAAGATATTGAGAGATTGTGTTCTTATTTCGTTTTGGTTTTGTACTGTTTTATTTTACAACTTAAAGGAACCTGGTTGTTTGTGCTGTTTTTAAAAGGTGGCATGCAAATAGCAATGGAAAATTAATTCTGTAAGTTGGCCACCAGAGGGTGTTTACAGCTCCAATAGTAGGTTGAGCAGTGAAAAAAGGTATTAAAGCATTTTAAAATGCTTAGAGAAAATGAGGACTTAGTTCAAAGATTTCTCCAAAAATAGATGTTATAGCAAATATGATCTTGGTCCAGAAGGGACCATTATGTTTATCTAGTCAGACTTCCTGCATTGTCCGAAAGAACTGCATCAAATCCATAATCTCTGTTGGAGCTATAACATAAGAATGGCCACACTGGATCAGATCAATAGTTCATCTAACCCAGTATCCTATCTCTTGACAGTGGCCAGTACCAGATGCTACTGAGGGATCCATCCTGTCCTCCATTCCCATCTTCTAGAGGTTGGAGGTTTAGGGATCCTGGAGCATGGGTTTGCATCCCTGACCATCTTGGCTAATAGCCATTGATGGACCTATCCTCCTCGAATTTACCTACTCCTTTTTGAAACCCAGTTATACTTTTGGCCTTCACGGTATCCCCTGTCAATGAGTTCCACAGGTAGAATGTGAATTGTGTGAAGAAGTACTTCCTCTTGTTTTAAAGCTGCTGACTGTTAATTTAATTGTGTGATCCCTGGTTCTTGTGATATGTGAAGGAGTAAATAACACTTCCTTATTCACGTCACACATTCATGATTTTATAGACCTCTATCATATGCCCCTTAGTCATTTCTTTTCTAAGTTGGAGAGTCCCAGTGTTTTTAATTGGTCCTCAATGGCAGCTGTTACAAACCTTCTAATCATTCTTGTTGCCCTTCTGAGTACCTTTTCCAATTCTAATACATCCTTTTTTGAGATGGGGTGACCAGAACTGCATGTAGTATTCAATGTGTGGGCATATCATGGATTTATATAGTAGCATTATAGTGTGGGTTTTTTTCATTTTATTGTCTATCCCTTTCCAAATGTTTACTAATACCGTTAGTTTTTTTTTTTTTGACAGCCACAGCACACTGGGTAGTTGTTTTTAGAGAACTGTCAATGATGACTCCAAGATCTTTCTTGAGTGGTAACAGCTAATTTAGACCACATTATTTTGTATTTATAGTTAGGATTATGTTTTCCAGTGTACATTGTTACATTAACAACTTTGAATTTCAGTTGCCATTTTCTTGCCCACTTATCCAAGTTAGTGAGATCCCTTTGTAACTCTTCACAGTCAGCTTTGGATTCAACTGTATTGAGCTATATAGTGTCATCTGCAAACTTTGCCACCTCGTTCTTCACCCCTTTTTCCAGATCATTGATGAATATGTTGAACAGCAGTAGTCCCAGTACAGATCCTTGGTGGACCCTGCTCTTTACCGTTTTCTATTGTGAAAACTAACCATTTATTCCTGCTCTTGGTTTCCTATTTTTTTTAACCAGTTACTGATCTATGAGAGGACCTTCCCTCTTCAGCAAACTAAGCAGTCATGAGATAAGAGCATTTTGGTGTGGAGCCTTGTCAAAGGCTTTCTGAAAGTCAAAGTACACTGTCAACTAAATCACTCTTTTCCTTGTTTGTTGACTCAGTCAGAAAATTCTAATAGATTGGTGAGGCATGATTTTCACTTTACAAAAGCCATGTTGACTTCCCCGAAAATATTGTGGTTATCTAATGTCTGATAATTCTGTTCTTTACTACACTACCAGGTACATTGGTTGAAACTAAAGTTGTGTTTACTGGCTTGTAATTGTCAGGATCTTCTATGAAGCCTTTTTTTTAAATCATTGTTACATTAGTTATTATATAAATCTGGTACAGAAGCTGAGTTAAGTGATATGTTGCATACTACAATTAGTAGTTCTGCAATTTTGTATTTGAGTTCCTTAGGTGAATACCCTCTGTTTCTTGTGACTTTCTCAACTTGTTCCAAAACCACCTCTATTGACGCCTCAATCTGGGACAGTTCCTGAGATTTATCACCTACAAAGAATGGTTCAAGTGCAGAGATCTTCCCCACACTCTCTGCAGTGAAGACCAATGCAAAGAATTCATTTAGCTTCTCTGCAGCAGCCTTGTCTACTTTGCGTGCTCCTCTAGCAACTCGATTGTCCAGTGACCCCACTGACTGGCCAATTTCCTGCTTCTGATGTACTTAACAAAATTGTTTAGTTTTTGTTTCTTTAGCTAGTTGCTCTTCACCTTCTTTTTTGGCCTGCTGCCTAATACTTTTCCACTTGACTTACCAGTATTTATGCTCCTTCCTATTTTCTTCAGTAGGATAGGACTTCTAGTTTTTAAAAAGAGGCTTTTTTGCTTGTAACCACATCCATGCTGTTTGCAGACATTTCATCCTTGTGATTGTTCCTTATAATTTCTATTTAACCAGCTTCCTCAGTTGTGTATAGTTCCCCTTTTGGAAGCATACCTCTTAGAAAGATATTCAGTCTTGATTTCAGGACCTCCAAGTGATGGAGAATCCATCCCATCTCTAGATAAGTAGTTTCCATGTTTAAGAATGCCTAGTCCCAGTTGGTGTCCTGTCCAATGTCCTATCTAGAGTTGTGTTCATAATCAATATTGAAAGGTGGTACAACAAGCAAATGATAAAGGCCAAACACAGGATATATTGTAGATATCTTGTGTATACAAAGTGTCAATGTGTCTGTTCCTCCATTGCTCTTTCTTTTGGTCCTAGAATTCTAATCCATCTTTTTACTTACACTCTCACGCTGTTCTGTCAGTTGCAAATCTTACTTCCATGCAGAATATGAAACTTATTGAGTATTAGCCAACCAATGGTATCATTCATATATGAGTAATATAGAAAAAATCAGTGGCATGCCTGACCTGGAATAAACTGAAACGGAACACAATAGGTGTAACAGAGATGGGCAAAAAAAAATTATAGGAGCACTGAGAGACTGCAAAGATTGGTCCTCCTTAATCTAGAGAGGACATGACCGAGGTATTAAAAAAAGACTTGCCGCTTCTCTTGCCGCTTTTCAGTCATACTGAAAAGACAGACAAAACTGGTAAAAGGAAGTAAAAAAAATCACACTGCTGGAGATTAAAAAGAAACCTGACCATGGGGAAACATCACTGCCTCTATATTCTGTGGTGAACTTTTAGGAAAACAAGTAGTGTGGTGCATGCTTCTAGTAACTGACACAATCTTTTTCTGAGTTTACATTCTTTTTGGAAGCTATTGAATTCCCACGTTCAACAAAGAGAAAAAAGTGCCCACAAGCTCATGTGCTTTTTATTGCAAAAGGGGGGGAATCCTTAAACCCATGTTCCTGGATGTTCAAGAGCAATTATACACTCTGCTCTGAGCTGTAGTGCTACTTTCCCTCTCTCATCTGGTTCTCTGCTGTCCAGTGGCATTGGTGGCAAGTTTGGAACAGTGCTTGAATTCTGTGGCTAATGCTTTCTGATAAAGCCTCACTCCACCATTGCAAAAGAAAAATAACTTTCTCTCTTCTGCTGCATTTTAGCTTGTTGGAGGCAGGGGGCGTATCCCTCCTTTCTTTGTTATGACTTGGTGTCTACATTTATTTTCATTGGTTTGTATACCCTTTCTCTGCAAATCACCTAGCGTACTTCTAGGTGTTGTATAAATATAATATTGTTAATTACAACTGTCTCTACACTGCAGGTCAACAAGTGGTCCTGGAAGCTTAAGTAATGCCTCTGGCAGTAATCGTCGCCTTCAGCAAACACAACACCAAGTAGATGAGGTATGGTGCTTTGTATACAGCAGCCCTACCATTCCTTTGACCTTGGGAAACCTGACAGAGGGAGGCATATGGAAATGTTATGTGGGCAAAGTTTTAAATATGTCTGCTTCAGTGTATGAACAAAAAGCTAGCATGTCTTCACCATTTTTTGTTTGTCCCTTTTGCAGTCTGAAGTATCATCTTGATACTCATTGCAGGAAACATGTGATACTTTCCAGTTGTTAACCTGCTCCTGGAAAGATGCATATCTTGTGAGCCAATGTGTTAGCTGCACGCTAACTGCTGTATGAGACTCAGACAGCTTGGTTTCTGACAGAGAATGAGCTTTGCCTTCTGGAAATCCACAATTGCCTTTGGGTTTCTAGTTGTGTATCAAAACTATGGCAAAACTTCCTGTGTGAGCCAAAAGCCATCCTTGGGTCAGAGTCTCATTTCTTTCTGGCTGAATAGAGTAGCACATAATTTTTCCTTTTCAGAAGTCATAGGTGCTTTGTGTGTCAAAAGAAATATTGTATTGCTCAAATGCCAGTTGAGGCATCCATAACAGAGTTTTTATTATACAGTGATGACCCTTCTCTAATATGCTAGATTATTAGTGGTACACTTAGGTTTCAGTAGCAGTAAGTGAATGAACAAAGTTTCTGATATTGAAACCCCAAAGTAGGCATTGGCAATCTCCAACTCAATTACTTAGTTCCACAAATAGGTTCTTATGTTAGTAAAAATAAGTTTGATATTAGCTAGTCTTAATAAATAAAGCAGAAGATATTGCCTTTTTTTAAAAACAAACACTTGAATGATGTTAATGTTCTGGAAGGCTGTTTGTTAGGATCTGCTGAATGCTTCAGTTGCTCAAGAGTGAGAACATCTAAGATATGAATAACTTACTGTGAATCTTAAATCACTGTAGGTGGTTGACATCATGAGGGTGAATGTGGACAAGGTGTTGGAACGAGATCAGAAGCTCTCAGAGTTGGATGACCGTGCTGATGCATTGCAAGCGGGAGCCTCCCAGTTTGAGACCAGTGCTGCCAAGCTGAAAAGAAAGTATTGGTGGAAGAACTGTAAGGTGACTATGACAAGTATTTCCCATATAAATTACCTTATTAAGAACTGTAAGTAGCTGTACACTACACAGAAGGGCAAAAATACATGTGACTTTAATCATGAAAACATGGCCAATTTATGCAGCCCTTACTCATGGTGAATAGTACCTAAGATTACAGCATCTGATCTTTACTGAGCATCTGGCTTAGTGAACTAGATGAACTGGCCAAAAGTTGGGTGGCCTGGCTGCATTCCTTTACACAAAACCATTCTTCAAGACAGAAATGTGACCAAGGATAAATCTTTGTACTAGTTTAAGGTCTGGAGACCTAGGAGGAAGAAATTCATTCATGTGGGTTGAATGACAACCCACAGAACCTTTAGTCTCTTACAATCATGTCTGCTAATTACAGGAAGGGCTTGGAGCATACTCTTTATCTGCTGAGCAGCTAAGACAGAGTGGAAAACATCAGTTGTAAAACCGGGGAGCAGTAGTTGCGTCTAGAGAAGAAGCTTTTGCCCTCTTTAAAAATATCTAAGTAATGTGTGCACGTGTGTGTGCGCGCACACACCCTCAGACGGGCTGTGCATGAAACTGAACAACCAAAACAAAACTTTACATGTGCAAAGCCAAATTTGGCCAATATTTGGATCAAGACTGCTGTAGAGCATGTTTTCAGTTCCTATCTTGTCATCTGAAGAGTAGCATACGTTGCAGGGCTATATTGGTATTGCTTCTTCAGTTATATACCCTAATGGTCCTATTCTGGGGGTGATGAATTGTTTGTAATAAATTATGTGCTTTTTTTTAACAGATGTGGGCAATATTGATAGCAGTTGTTCTTGTCATCATTATAATCATCATTGGTAAGTGTTTACTAAAGCACTGTTTCTTCATGTAGGTGAGGCATAGGAATGTAAATTGAATGCAAAAAGTTGTTAATGTAACATTCTCTGGTTGTGACTGCCAGTACATTGGCCAGGATATTCAAAAGTTAAGGTTCACACAGTCACTCTAACTTAGCCATATTGCATGCTTGACAGATGCAGTAGTCCAAAATAATACTTAATCTGCTAAATTGATACTTGAATGTAATGTGTGTGAGGTGGTGAGGTTATGGCTTCTGTGGAAACCTTAACTGTTGAATTTCAGACTCTTGTGCACTGAGTGGAAATGGGACCCAGCAGGAGACTGGGACTCCTGAATCCCAGTCCCAGCTCCACCAATGACTCACTGTGAGTGTGACTGGGTCACTTGACCACTTCTTTGCCTCAGTTTCCCAATCTTTAAAATGAGATAATGACACATACCTCACAGGGGTTTCTGAAGAGTAACATTAAGTGCTTTGAGAACCTTAGATGACAGGAGTTGAGGACATACAAATTTCTCAAATTATCTTCCATAATATTTGTACATTACTGAACCTGGAGTCTAAAGGATTAATCTTATGTCACGTCTCTCTTTTTTGCAAAGCAGTCTGGTCCTTCCCTGTTAGGTCACTTCCTTTTATTTAATTCCAAGATGGTTATTCCTAGCCAACCAGTCTCCCCTTGCTGTCTTCCAGCCTAGAAGTCAGGCAAAACTAACACAACAAAAGAAGTATGGAAGTTTCATATGAGAGCCCTCTACAGTCCTCAATAGTGCTTAGCTAGCAAGGTAGTTTAAGCCAGGTCTACCCATGTAAGCTTATAGTGTATAACTACGTCACTTGGGTGTAAAAAATACACACCCCCTGAGCAATGCAGTTATACCAACCTAACTCCCAGTGTAGGCAGTGCTGTGTTGACAGTAGGGTTTTTCCCGTCGACACAGCTACTACATCTCACAGAGGTGGATTAACTACGCTGATGGGAGACACTCTCCAGTCTGTATAGTAGTGTCTTCACTGAAGTAGGACAGAGTCACAGCTGCACTGGTGCCACTGCAGATCTATACTTTACAGGCAAGGTTTTGATTCGGTCCAGGCAACAGCCTTGATCTGCTTACCCTCACTTCAGTGCAGAAAACCCCACTGACTTCATGCACTAGCTTTCCTTCTGGAGCAGAAGTCTGGGAAAAGAGGAGGACTGGCAATTCCCAAGGATTCATCACTGTGAGCAAGCTGGTTTAAACCTAAGTGTATACCAGTTGAAGTTTTAAGAGGAAAGAAATTCATGCCCTCTTGCCTGATATCCAGATTTCACTTATCCCAACTTCTGAATCTTGCCAGATGCACCCTTATGTATATAATATCAACAAGCATGTTGTTATAACTGGTAACAAACCTATAAATACAAATGCAAATGGAGATCTTTCTGTTGCTCGCAAGGAAGACTATGGACTCCTACTCTGGCCAATGGAGCCAGTGAGCTCAGAACTACTTACGCTGCTTTGTGTTCAGCTGTTTGAATTGGTGATGTAGCTGTTAAAAAGCTTTCCAGTGGGATTCATTCACTCTTGAGCTCTGACAGCATATTCATTTCTCATCCTTGGGTCTGTTTGTAACCCAGTCTACAGCAACTAATGGTGATGCCACAAACAGAATTGTGACCATAGGTGAGAAATACACAGTACATGAATTCTAAAAGTAAATCCTATGCAAGAATGAAACTGTAGGAAAACGAAACACTGGAAATTATTTAGAATTTCCTTTTGTTGAATACTTTTGAGTATTCAGTAAGTCAAGTTTTTTTAAGTTGCAGGATTGTTTTATGCCTCTTTGACAACGGAGGGTGGGGGAGAAGAGGACTGTCACTTTTTCCAATCCTTACTTTTCTATTTATAGTCTGGAGTGTGTCTTCATGAGTCACAAGAAGAAATGCAAACCAGCAGAAGCCATCTCCCTCCTTCAAATGTGCTGTATTCTCAAGCTCACCTACTGATGTATAAAGCAAAATTATTTTGATTAGTTGTGTTAACTTTCTCTGATTTATAGGAAATGTGCCTTTATTTAAGAGAGACACTCCTAATTTTAAACAGCTAATAAGCACAGCCCACAACTTGCACAGTGCCTTAGTAATCTTGAGTATGAGCTCGTGTAGAGGATTTCATAAGTTCGTGTTTCAGAATCTAGAAGCAATGTATTGTTTGCCAGTGACTACAGCATTAATTTGAAGAATATGCAAGGGTATCTGCCCTCTTTGCTGTCTCCTCCCTGCCCCAGTTTAAGTGTCTCTTCTGATGCACACTAAGGGGTGGGAACCAAATCTTGAATTTGTGCCTTCTTGGAAGAAACTCTTAACCGTTTTGCCATTTGAACAGACTTTGCCTGCCTTGCCTTACTCCATTAATGCCTTCTGACTAGTTGTGGAAGAGCCTGACATCCTTGTAAACACTACTTGTTGTTCACTGCTGTTTTATGAATATGCAGTTAAATTCTAATATTGAGGTTCTGATGATTGAGCACTGAATGGTTAGTGCTGCATTGTGGTATTTGTGATTAAACATGTCTCTTAACCGCATAAGATGTTTACATCCTCTTCATAATCTTTTTGGTGTGTCAGTTTAATGTGAAAGGACACCTTTTAAAATGTTTTTTGTAATGTAGACACTTAACAAAGTTGGTTTTGTTTTGGGGTTCTTTGTCTTTTGTCAAAAAGTAAAGTTTAGTGAAGGCTTAGCCAGCAAGATGGTTCCATTGTAGAATCAGTGCCAAATGTAGTTAAATTTTTATATTTTTATATGTAATCTCTTTGCATTACTTCACAGGCTGTCTTCCATCTAAACTAGTCTGTAGAGTGAGTGTTTCCCTATGGTAACAAATGCTGCTGCCTCTTCCCTCTTATCACCAAACTTTTTCAGTATGGGTGACTAAACTGGTATCCCACAACTCTCCATGAGGAGGGAAAGAAACAAGGTGGTGCTCCACCCATTAAGGAGTCACCACTGTGTGTACCCTTTAAACTTCTGTGTTCCTAATTTCTTCCTAGTTGTTTCTACTTCTCCTTGGGGTTTTTTTTTTTTTTTTTTCTTTTCTCTTACTTTAATATTTGCAAGTAGCTACACTATAAAATTGAACCTAACCATTACAGCCAACTTCTAGAAGGCAGGGTGTTTTGTGGCGGGTGCGTTACCAAACAAAATGTAGCCAAACTCTCTTGTTGGACACCAGAAAGGGGCAGTAGATTGCTCAGAAGGTGGCTAAGTCCAATGGTTGATTTATATAAGCACCTAGGAAGAAATACTGAACTCTTTACCCTAAAGTACAAGAGGCTTTAGAATGTTTTTTGCCATTGAGTGTTTTGTAAAGTTACTCTGTTGGTTACAATTAACTGCTATTGAAAAAGTTGCTTCTTTCTGTGAGGATGAAGAGGGAGAGAAATGTAAGGATGGCTGTCCCTGCTATAACTTCTGCTCTACCTTCCATACTGCAATGCCTTCTTTAAATGTACAATGTCTAGTGGGAAAATAACAGTACTGTAACAATACACCATGGACCAGTAACCAAGCTCAATGTACACACTAAACTCTTATTTACTGACACGTTAGAAAATTTTTACTATTGGTATAAGTGTATGCTGCAGCTTTTTAAGAAATAGCACCTCCATTTACTAATTCCTCGATGGTCAGCTGTTTCCTAGGTGTGTCACTACAAGGGCATGTGTGTCCCTGTACAGCTATGATGAGAAAGAGGCCCTTGTAACATTTAATAAAGTGGCTTTTGAAACTTCTGCGTCTGTTCCTCTTCACTGCTGGGGGAGGCTGGTACCAGACACGTAGCCTTCCCTCCTGTGTCAGGCGCTGCCGTCGAGGGAAGGTGGGATGGGGACAGGCGGCGCTGGGGGCGGAGGGGGACCGTGCGCCTTATTCAGAGCGGGGCAAGGGCTCCCCGCCGTGGGGCGGTTGCTGAGTGGTGGTAGGATCCAGCCCCGCATCCTGGCGGAGGAGGAGGTGTGACCCCCGCGCTGTGTGATAGGGGCCGGGGCAACCCCCTGATCTCTCCGCTGGGCAAGGCGGGCGGAGCTGGTCTGCGGCGGTGGGAGTGACCTGGGACCCTGGACTGGTCCATAGACTCGGTCTGAACTTTCTGGCCGGGCCCGGCCCGGCCCGCAGGATTTTGGGGGCGAGGCACACTGGCAGCCACGCTGCCCCGCCGCCGAATGGGAATCCGCCAGACCCCGCCCCAACTCGCTGCCCTGTGGGAGCGCGGGGTGAGCGGCCCGGGACCCAATGGGTGGAGGGGTGAGGTCTGGGACGGCGATGGTCAGGCCAGGCGGGGACGGGCACGGGCACGGGAGTCGGCGGCTGCTGTCTGGTAAGTGCAGGGGGAGCCAGGGCGGCGCCGGTGGACCGAGGAAGCGCGAGGCCCGAAGTCTGGGAGGGGGGTTATGGTTTAAGGGCTGTTGGGCTGAGGGAAGGACTGCGTAGGCTTCAGGCGGCCCCTGGCTGGCCGCGCGCCTAGGTGCGGTTGGTCTTGCTGTGAGCAGGGGGTCGGGCTAGATGACCAGACCTAATGTATGATTCTGTGACTGGAGAGCAGCCCCCCACCCCCCGCAATGGAGGCTGTAACCCTTGGCGGGAGTCTAGACCCCTCCCGCCCGGGCTATGGGGGAGGGAGCGTGGAAACCGTAATAACCCCCCAGCCCCGTGTTGGGGTGAGTGGGGCTATATAATCCTCCACTGAGCCGGGGGGAGGAGAGGTGCTTGGTAGGGGTGAGACTGGGCCTGTGTAACCCCCCAGCACTGAGAGGGGAGAAGAGGTTTGGGAGGACGGGTCGGGCGAAGTCTTCAGTTCGTCGGTCTGGGGCTGAGGGAAAGGGAGGAGGAGGAGTGATTTGAAAGGAAAAGAGTAGGTAACACACCGGCCTAGCGTGAATAATGGGCCCAAACAAAAAAAAGCAGACCAACGTTAGGTTCAGTTTGGACAGAGACTTTGTTCAGTTTTTCTCACCAAAACAAACCAAAAGTAAGTTTCAAGTCAAACAAATGTTTCCTTTGACCTGAAAAGAATGGGATTTTGGGTGGAGGTTTTTTTGGTTTAGTTTCAGGTTATTTTCAGATTTGGAGTTTTGGGGGCGGGGGTGGTTGGTTTTTTTGGCCAAAGCTGTTTACTGAATTCAACCCAAATTTGAAAATAGTTTCAGTGCCTTGAAAAATTAAATTCTCAACCAATTTCCTATTTGCCAAAAAAAAAAAAATTGCCCTGTCCTAATATATAATCTTCTTCAGGTGGGAAATGGGAAGGGATTGTTGAGGGGAATATGGTCCCCTTGGTTGTGGCAGAGTGAGGGGGAGGAGAGAGGTATGGTGCTATATAACTCTGGATTGAGGAGGAAGCAGAGGAGTTGGGAACTATGATCATTTTCCGCCCCCCAAACCCCAGGGTCAGGACTACGTAACCCCTGAGGTTGCAGGGAAAAAGGGGGGTGGGGAAGACAAGGCAGGGTTTATATAACTCTCCTGGGCTTTGGGGAATGTTTTGTTGTTTTTTTTTTTTTTTTAAATGAGGGGGAACGTTAACCTGCCTTGAGAGGAGTAGAGAGATTTGGGGGGATGTGGGATGTAAGCATTTTTAGATATTCTCCCCTGAGGTGGTTGTCTGTTCCTGATGGTGTTGAGGGGAGGTGGCCCTACTGCACCTGCCAGGAGCTGGGACTGAATGCCAGGAGATTGATCACTCAATAAATTGCGCTGTTCTGTTCATTCCCTCTGAAGCATCTGACACTGGCCACGGTAGGAAGACAAGATACTGATCTAGATGGACCATTGGATTGAACCACTGTGGTCATTCTTATGTTCTTATGTAAAGTGTGGGTTAAAGTAGCTTTTATCATTTTGACAATGAACTAGAAATAGCTATGGTGCCGGATGATAAGGATGCACTCCATAAAGTTGCAGAATGATGTGCAACTTCTCCCTTGCTACTCATAACTTTTACTTCTAAATCTAGTTGCTGGAAATACTTATACCTGTTACATAAAAAAACTATATTAAAATCTATTGACTAATGAATTATAAGTGATTAAAACAAAGAAAGGGAATTCACACAACCAAAATGATTGAAGTTGAAACTGATAGAGTTGGGATGAGCCTTCAGAAGCCAGGACACTTGTGAGGGAAGATTGACCCTACAGTATTTTAACCAGTCAAACTCAGTATTGCAAACAACTAGTTAAGGGACAACTCATATTAGGCAAGTACTTTTTGCAAGTATGGGTGTGGCTTTGGATTTCTTGTCCCTGAAGCAGTTTCTCTCTTAGTTTATATTATAAACATACTTTTAAAAATGCTTTGTACAGAACAGCAAGTGTAAATGTAAACATGGTGAAGGTGGCAGACATCTCAGCCTTTGGGCTGTATTTGCCATGAACTGGTATACTGTATGTTTTATGGAAACCTGTGAAAATCACAAAGCTAGAGTTGGCTGGGGACGGACGTGGATAGCTTTCCTCAATTCTTATGATTCAAAATCTCTAGTGATCACCTGTCATCAGCAAGATATTGCTTCATGTCAATATTTGGAAGTCAGTGGGTGACTGACTTGACCCCATTGAAGTCACTGGCAAATGCCTATTCACTGCTAGTGATTGACTACTAGTGGGCATGGGGTGAGAGGCACTTTAAGACAAAGTGGCCTATGGATCACAGACAGGAGGGACATAGTACTATAGAACCAGCTCTCGGGCAGGGATGTTCAGAGTGGGTGGTTAGTTCTTGAGAAGGAAGGAGATTGTCTTTTTCAACTGCCAGAAGGGGACTGGAAGGTACTTTAGATTTCACACTTACTAACCAGAGACTGATATAAAAGATGGATTCCCTGGCATGACCCGGGACACCTCATTAGTAAGAATCCCAGCACCCTCCTCTTCCCAACAGTTTGGAGACTCTAGAAAGGGCTCCTTACTAGCGCTTTGACTTTATAACTTGCTAATAATTCCCTTTCCATCATTGGCTAGCCAGAGGCTGATACCAGAGTTTAGTACATTTCCAAACCTTCTTTGTACTCTGCCATTGTGCCATTGTCTAGGTCTTACATAGGAGGTTTTACATGCCTGAAGCATCTGACGTTGGCTACTTGTCAAAGACTGATACCAGATTATATGGAGCATAATAAAACTGTTGTAGTATGAAAGTGTATATTCGTATTCCTACCTTTGTGCAGTGTTTGGTTTTGGCTGGTGAGAGGTGAGTCAGGGAGGAGAATTTCAGGTTGCATGTTAATGAGGCATTTTTTTAAGTGATGTTATGTAACCAGGAGTAAAAAGACTAGAAAAGATGTCTGGAAACCATAGTGCAGAAGAGAGAGAGTGACAACAACAGTACACATAGACAGGGGGAAGTTCATAGTGCTGAGTGTCCATGCAGCTTTATTCCAGATATTTTTTAATGGCCCACAGGCTTATTACTGTTCTGGTTCAACCAGATTAATCGCAGGCAATCACGTGATCACTGCCAGTCTGTGACAAAGCAGTATCCCCTTCTAGCCTCAAGCCTCTTCAGATTGGCTGACAGCATTGTGAAATGCCTTCATTGGTAGTGTATGTTCTAAGCAGGATACTGTGTTTCCAAGTCATTATGGGTTCTTGAAACACATTTGCTCACTCACTATCATAGTAATTGCAGGTTATCTGCTATATTCTTTGTTCTATTTCTCTTTCAGTTGTCTGGTCTGCTTGAAATAGTAACTTTTTGATGTATTTCTTGAGGAGTAGTTTTTTCTGTCCCAGAGATGCCTCTATATGCAGCTGTATTTTTTAATTGAAAATTTACAAGGTGGTGAGTTGTTTGTTTTTGGTCAAACTAAAAAGCCTGTCAGCTATTGAGGTGAAGCCTGTTTTGTTGAATCTGCAATTCTTTAGAGCAGAGCTGCGTCATCTCTTGTGTTTGTACAGACCTACTCCAGGAAGGTCTCTGCGGTACCCTAATGTAAATATTAAATAACAGTAGTGGAAAAACAGTCAGCTGTGTGGTTCAGTTTAGTTATGTAGAAATGTGCAGTTTGCACAAATTCAATCTAATCTTCGTAGTTTCTTAAAATCTTTTGTGGGTTTTTTCACTTGGTACTGGGAAATCCCTGGTCCAGGATCTATTATACATTGAGTGCAACTCCTTGAAAACGGCAAAGAGTGCCATGACTTATCTTAAAGACCTCTCAAAGTGGCTGTTTCACTGTAGTCCTGTACTGTGCACGTTATCATGCTGTTTAGTTACAGACACTGAGACACAAAAAAATTAAGTGACTAACAAGAACTTCTGATGGATCTTTTTTGTAAAAAAAATAGAAGCACATAATGTCCGTCTAACTTTTAAACTGTGAAGCTGCTATTCTAAACTAATCCTCTAGTAAGTTGTGCTCCCATATTTGCCTTTATTCTCATTGCAGCTTCCAGTATTATTTGTTTGACACCTGTTTTTGTGCTTCCTTTTACAGGGTTAAAGCTGAATGGAAGATGAAGGGGATTAGAGTTAGAGAAGAATGAAGCCAAAGTAAAGAGAACTGAATAAAAATGAATGCAATCTAAAGGAGAGAACAAGGTATCTCTTCAACAAGGAAGGATGCAGTTGCTTTTTAAACTATACCCTTTCAGGTTATTTACTTTTTTTTTTTTAAGGTGAAGTGACAAGGTTTAATTCCTCAAGTAGAGTCAAGTGATCCTTTTCCCGACCTGGAGAGAAAAGAACCTGAACTCGTCAGTGTGCCAGATCATAATATTGAAAGCTCCCGTATTGTAACACTTCACTGATCAGTTATGAATGTGAACGCATTCTAAGGTGATTGCTCAGACCAGAATGAGAATTGGTCACCAGCCACTACTTCTGAGACTGGAAACCAGCAAGGAGAGAGACTTAACTCTTCTGGTTCAGGAAAGCAGGAGAGTGAACACCATAAAAATATGCAAATACATTGCAACATATGTACTGGAACCAACTCCAGTGGAAATTAGTTTAATAGACCAGAGTCTAATGAGATTAATTTCCACAGCCAAAAATCCAAGGACAGCTCAAGCAGAAGTTTCAGGAGACAGAGCAGATCCAGCAGGTAGTTCTTGTCCGGATAATGAACTAACTGATCTCTGTTATTTAAGAGCTGGGTGCTTCTACTGCAGCAGAGGTCTATGGAGTAAAAGCAGGGACCTGTTGCACCTACAGTACCTGAAATTCTCTGTCCCCCTCTCTGACAGATTGATGGAGCTTGCCTGAATTGCAAGTTGTGATGCTTCTAGTCATCTTGAATATAGTGTGGATTGCTATTACATGATTCCTAATAAATTGTTTGGGCACAGAGTACACCGTCAGCACCAGCCCCAACTCGGCACCGCACCTCATCTCCGGTGCCGAAGAAGAAGTGGAAGCAGCACTCAGAATGCGTTCACTTCCCCCGCACCATCCAAGCTGGTGGGGTCGAGCATTGAACTGCACCGGGGCCGGACCACGGAGACCCGCTCGCTGGAGCCAGCGTCTCCAATCAGGAAGCCACTCCCAACTCCTGGAAGGGGAGGAGCCCCTCTGCACCTGCCTGCGCCTTAGAAACCGGAGGCCTTTCAGGCAGCAAGAGCCTTGTTAGCCTTGCCTACATCACCTTCGCCCCGATCTCCACTGAGGGAGAAGGGGCCAGTGTCACAGGGAAAACCCGCAGTGGGACCCCCTGAATGGCTCAGGAGATCCCCGGTGCGGAGAGGAAGATCTCTGGCTGGCCGGTCGCCTAGAGTGGAGCAACGCCGTTTCCCTACAACTCGTTCCAGGTCGTGGTCATCAGGCCGACCTACGTTGAGGCGGGAAACGGAGTTGCCCTCCTGACGCCAGTTTCAATCCCCAGCACTGGAAGAGGTCCTCCCCAGGAGGCGGCACCGGTCATGGTCACCTGCAGGGCACCACTCCCCAGACAGAACCCACCGTTCCCACTCTCCGGCACCAAAGAGTTCGCGCACACAGAAGTGGCACCAAACCTGGTTGCAGAAGTCCAACTCGACATCGAGAGGCAAGCGGCGCCGCAAGTCCTCGGTACCAAGACAACGCTCCAGAACATCCGGCTCCTCGGAGCACGGTTCTGTGCACCGGAACCACTTGCAGCATCAGCATCAGACCTCGGCGGTGTCGAGGTTGGCGTCGTCAAGAGGACGCTCTACGGAACGATGGAGCACCCGAGGATCGGGGCACCGCTCTCCCCGGGCTTGGTGCTGCACAGTGGGAGCCTCTGAGACTGCCCCACCATGGTCGTCTGTTGGTGCCTCGGTGTCCTCCCAAGGGGGTAGTCACAGGGTGAGTCATCGTCTTTAAAAGGTGCCAAAGCCCCCGGCGCAGGTAGCCTCCGGATGGCCTCAAGGGCAATGGCCACCCCAATGGCCGTATTGGAGCCCCTGGGGTTTCCTGGTGGGTCCAGGACCACAGTCCATCAAGTCCTCAGGTGTGCAGTCAGTGCCACCGGTACCGGGGAGGGGCCACCACTCACCCTCGGTCGACGATTCGGACCTACAGAAAGGGATTTCTGTGGGGATTGCTCATTGGCAGGAAGGGGTATCGCCTCCCACTGTGCCCCTCCAATCTTCCTTCTCCTTACCGGATGAAGCAGTCTTCCAGGGTCACTCCACGCCACCGGATGATTTCAGAGCACACCAGGAGCTGCTCAACTTAGGGCTGGAGGTGGAGGAGCTAAAAGAGGCGTTGGACAGCCTCTTTAATGTCCTAGCAGCGGTTGCCCCAGCTCAGGTAGCCCTCCCTGTCCATGAAGGGGTGCTCAAGATAGTAAAGATCTTGTTGCAAACTCCCTCTTTCATAGACCTGACATCTAAAGGGTCCAAGAAGAAATATTACATCCCAGCCAAGAGGTTTGAACTCCAGTTCAGCCGCCCCTCCCCTGGGACCCTGGTGGTGGACGCTGCCAACCAAAGGGATAGGCAGGGGTAGCCAGGGTCTATTCCAAAAAAATAAGGACAATAAAAAGCTGGACTTGTTTGGGAGAAAGATTTATTCCATGGCAAGCCTACAGTTTAGGATTACTAATCAGCAGACTCTCCTGGGAAGCTATAATTTTAACCTTTGGATTCACTGAGAAGCTTCGCTGATGCTTTACCCTCGGACCAGGTGCTGGATTTTAATGCCATTGTGAAAGAGGGTACCACGGTGGCTAGAGCAGCACTCCAGGTATCCTCGGATGCGGCTGACTCGGTGGGCAGAGCCATAGCCTCCACCATCTGCATGCGCAGATGCTTATGGCTCCAATCCTCTGGGCTGTCCCAAGAGGTACAGCAGTCCATCCAGAACCTTCCCTTTGATGGGTCAGCCTTGGTCTCAGACCAAAAGGATGTAAAGTTGAATGATCTGAAGGACTCGGGCCACACTGCCGCAGTCCTCTAGGCATCAGTCACGTTCCCAGAGTCAGCAGCAGCAGAGGTATCAACCTCAGCCATTCACGAACTATAGACAACAGGATAGAAATAGGGGGTCTAGGAGATGCCACCCGCTCCCAAGTTCCATTTCAGCCCCTCAGCAAAGGTCATCTAGGAGGTTTGTCAATCAAATGAGGCCTTTTTGGTGGTGTGCCCAAGAACAGTGCCCCAGCCTGTTTCCTGGATCCCTCCCACCCCTTTTTAAACCGCCTAGCTCCCTTCCGATCCAAGTGGGCCAAAATTACTTCAGACCACTGGGTCCTTGGCACAGTTTCACTGGGCTATGCCCTCCAGTTTTTCTTCCCCTCCCAACAGCCCTCCCCTCCATCCCTCTTCAGGGACCCCTTTCATGAGCAACTGCTCATTCAAGAGATGGAATCCCTCCTCAGCCTGCGAGTAGTGGAAAAGGTCCCTCAGGGCATGGTGGGAAGAGGGTTCTACTCGAGGTACTTCCTCATTCCCAAAGTGAAAGGGGGTCTACAGCACGTTAGACTTGTGTCAGCTCAACAAATATCTCAAAAGACTCATGTTTTGCATGGTCTCTCTAGCTTCCATAATCCATTCCCTGGATCCAGGAGACTGGTATACTGCCCTCGATCTCAAGGACGCATATTTTCATATATCTATTCTCCCCAGCCACAGGTGCTTCCTTCGCTTTATGGTGGCAGGCTCCTACTGCCAATTTACAGCTTTGCCCTTTTGCCTGTCTTTGGCCCCAAGGGTGTTTACCAAATGCATGGTGGTGGCGGCTGGGCACCTGAGGCGGAAGGGGGTACAAATTTTCCCCTATCTGGATGATTGGCTAATTAGAAGCAGGTCCAGGTCCCAAGTCCAGAACAGTGTGAGCCTGACATGGGCCACTTGCTGCTGGCTGGGCCTGCTGATAAACAAGCAAAAGTCCACATTAATGCCTGTGCAGCGCATAGAATTAATCAGTGTGATCCTGGACACCTCCCAGGCCAGAGTCTTCCTGCCCCACCTGCGCTTTGAGGCAATGTCCTCCATTATTGCCTGCCTGCACCAATGCCCTACAACAACAGCCAGACAACTCCTACAGCTGTTAGGACACATGGCAGCCTGCACCTAAATGGTGAGACTGGCTCGCCTGAAGCTCAGACCACTTCAAGCATGGCTGGCCTTGGTGTACATTCCAAGCAGGCACCTTCTGGATTGGGTGGTCACAGTTCCCCCATTCGTCTTGGCCTTCCTAGACTGGTGGAGGACCCCTTGGGCAGTGTTAAGGGGCTTTCCAGTCGAGGAGCTAGTTCCCTCGGTTACCCTGGTATCGGATGCCTCGGCTATAGAGTAGGGTGCCTATATCAGTGCCGACCTCGGCACATGGGGTCTGGTTGAGGGAAGAGAGGTGCCTGCACATCAATGTGAAAGAACAGTGGGCCATTCGCCTGGCATACACAGTGTTCCTCTGCTTCATTGCGAGCAGGGTGGTACAGGTGCTGACAGACAACACAGCGGCCATGTACTACATCAACAGGCAAGGGGAAGCCCGTTCCTCAGCCCTTTGTGGGGAAGCTATCTGTCTGTGAGACTTTGCGGTGAAACACGATTTTCACGTGATAGTCTCTCACCTTCCGGGAGTGAGGAACGATGAGGCAGATCACCTCAGCAGGTCATTCTTACCCCATCACGATTGGTCGTTACACCCAGAGGTGGCATCTAGGATCTTCCAGAAGTGGGGTGCTCCCCAAGTGGACCTGTTCACATCAGCCTGGAACAGGAAATGGCCAAGCTTCTGCTCTCTCTGGGGTTGAGAGTCCAGGTCGATTTCTGACGCGCTCCTCATGGGCTGGATGGGGAGCCTCATGTACGTGCATTCCTGCCCACTCTGCTCCTGCTCAGGGTCCTTCTGAAAATAAAGGGGACAGAGCAGATGTGATACTAATCGCTCCAGCCTGGCCCAGACAGCACTGGTTCAGCATGCTGCTGGACCTTTCGATCGCCCCGCCCCTGGAGCTCCCGAGGTAGTACGACCTTCTATCCCAGGGCCATGGTCGCCTGTTGCACCCGGACCTGGATTCCCTGCACCTCATGGCCTGGAGGTTCTGTGGCTGACGGAGGGTGAGAGAGCCTGCTCGGTGCAGGTCCAGCAAGTCCTGCGTGTCAGCGGGAAGCCTTCTACACAGGTCGTATATCGGGCTAAGTGGAGGCAGTTTACTTGTTGGGTGGAGTCCTGGGGTATGCTGCCCAGCCTCTCACCTATACAGGCGATCCTGGAGTACCTGCTCCAGCTAAAGCTCCAGGGTGTGACGCTGGCCTCATTGAAGGTTCACCTGGCGGCTATTTTGGCCTTCCATCAGCCACTAGAGGGGAGATCATTGTTCTTCCATTCCATGTCAGTTGTTGATTCTGGACACTTTATGATCAGTGTGGATACCAGTGAGACAGAGTATGCCTGATTTTCAGATCAATAAGGTTTAATGTGCAAGATTTTCTATAAATATACTAGTTAGATACAAAGCCTAAAATTAACTACAATCTATCATCCTCACTAAGCCTGGAGAGCTAAGCAGTTACTCAGAAGGCTGTATAGAGGAACGGCTTTCTTCAGGGGTCCCGCCAGGGAGTCAGTGGATCCTCTGGTCCAACCGGCAGCACCTCCCGCAGAGTCAGGTGTTGATGGAGCACCCCCTTTTGTCTAGGTGGTGATTACTTATACCCTTCCATAAACCTAATTATCCTAATTATCTCATTATCATTTATGCTAATTACCTACATTGGGTTTCCACCCTTAACTACATTCCATTCTCACCATGATAATTGGGGTCGTCAAAACAACATCTGGTGATAGGAGTGGCGGAGTAAAAGTGTGCCCCTTGGCAATAAAACAGTGTACCCCCAGACGTTCAAGGATAACTTGTTTTCATCACCATTATCTATGTGCAGCTGCACTGTATCTGTATCTGTGCTGTATCTGTATTTTGTCTTGATATGTGCCATGCTATGCAGAAACCGAGACATCTATAAGGTTAGTCAGTCTCTGCCAGCTGGAAGATGTCATGCTACAGGGGTCAGAATAGCCAAGCAAACAACTGAAGCTATGCTAGACGGCGTGTAGAACAGTGGTCAAGCAACTCAAATTGTACTGGGCCTCCAACAGGTCAGGTTGAGGGGTGGAGAGGCTTTTTCCGTAGGTCCGTAACCCGGTGCCTCCCTGGGATCTCAACCTGGTCCTCTTGAGACTCATGGGGCCCCCCTTTGAACCCATGGCTTCATGCCCTCTGCTTCTGCTTTCATGGAAGGTAGCCTTCCTTGTGTCCATTAACTCAGCTAGGAGGGTCTCCGAGATTAGGGCCCTGACCTCGGAGCCCCCTTATATAGTGTTCTTTAAGGACAAGGTTCAGATGAGGCTGCATCGGGCCTTTCTGCCCAAGGTGGTTTCCCAATTTCATTATAATAAAGATATTTTTCTCCCCGTTTTTTCCAAAATCTCACAGTTTGGCAGAGGAGAGGAGATGGGCATGAGACGAGCCCTGGCCTTCTACATCGAGTGTACAAAGCTGTTCTCGAAATTGATGTAGCTCTTTGTCACAGTAGTGGACCAGATGAAAGGCTCACCTGTCTCCACCCAGCGCATCTCCTCGTGGATTACATCATGCATCAAGTTCTGCTACAAGCAGGCAAGGGTGCCGCTTCCAGGAACACTCACAGCGCCCTCAACCAGAGCTCAAGTTTCGTCTACAGCCTTCCTGGAGAGAGTGCTCATGCAGGACATCTGCACAGCTACCACCTAGTTGTCAGTGCATATCTTCACATCCCACTACGCTATTGTCCAGCAGGCGAGAGAGGACGCAGATTTGGCAGAGCAGTGCTGAGGGCAGCTCATTGGTAATTCTGACCCACTTCCAAAGGTATTGCTTGTTAGTCACCTATAGTGGAATGGACATGAGCAAGCACTCGAAGAAGAAAACAAGATTACTTACCAGTAACTGCTGTTCTTAGAAATGTGTTGCTCATGTCCCTTCCACAGCCCACTCCCCATCCCCGCTGCAGGAGTTGGCAGAAGGAAGGGACTGAGGGGGCATAGGGCTGGAATGTGCCCAGGGCTCCAAGGGGTGCCGGAGCCAGCCCTACGAGATCTGCTAAGGGGGAAAACGTTCCGGGTAACCGTGCATAGAGGTGTTCACACACCTTTAGTGGAATGGACATGAGCAACACATCTTGAAGAACAGCTGTTACTGGTAAGTAACCTTGTTTTCTCAGAAAGTTTGGAAGGTTCCATGAGATTCTACAAAGGACTAAAACATTCTAGGAGGTTAGTGAAAAATGAATCCACAGATGGAATATCTGAAACATTTTACTTCAAACCTTCTGTTTTCCCTTTTGTCACTGACTACAAAAACAGCATCCCAAGCCTGTCACCTGAAGCAGTCGCCTGCCCTAAATCCAGCCCTGAGTTTAGGCACCAAAGTTGGAAAACCTTACCCATAATTTATAAATATCCTGTGTTAACATTATTTTTAAGTTTTTCCCAAATATGGAGTAGTCAGGTTACTTTATAACTAAATGGCCTAAAGGATTTACTGTAAAACATTTAATTCATCTGTACACAAGATGTTTCAATCAACCCCTTTAATTTCACTGGGAGGCCACTGAACCAACTTTCCTATCAAATTAGGCAGATAAAATCTTTTGGATTACATTCTAGTTACAGGAAGCAGTTAAAAACAATAGCTGCTATTTGGGGGGAAAAAAGAAATGAATTAGAATAATCCAAGGGATGATTGCTGTTTTAAGGAGAGCATAAAAGCATAAACCAGGGGGAAAGTTTAAACCATCACTCTCATTGGATGGGATTTCTTATTGTCCACTTGCCGAGGAGGAAATGAGATTGCTTTGAGACACTTTAGGAAGCATGCATTTCATTCATTGTTTGTGGCAAATGGGACCTAATATATGAAAGTTTTTATATGAAAGTTTTAATATGTACTTAATACTCGCTTCCTTTCATCCATAAACCTTAAAGCATGTCACAAAGTTGGGTGGGTATTGCTATCCCTGCTTTCTAGAAAGAAATCACTTGCCCCAAGTGCACATAGCGAGTCCATGGCAGAGCCAGTAATAGAATGGGTGTCCTGAGTCACAGTACAGTGCACTATTCCCTAAATCATATTGATTATAAATGCATTCTCTATGGTTGAAATTTAACAACACAAAAATGGCTCGATTATGGAAAATCTGGCCTTTTTGAATCTGTGTTCAAGAAGATCACTTAATGTCTAAATCTTAGACTGTTATTCTTACAATGCCATAGGTGTGCCTGGTACACTACAGCCATATAAAGTGCAGGTCCTACCCCTAGGATCTTGCAGTTGAAGATCTTGATCCTACAGAGACTTAGGTATATGCTTACTGATCAAGGCCTAAATTAGCAAGAGATGTCAAACAGGATGAGGAAGTAGATATAAGGAGAACAAAGACAAGAAGAGTTATTTTTGTTGTATTCAAGGAGGGAAAACTCAGATATTGTAATCCAGTGATTTACTGAAGGCTACAGTTTCAATGGCAGAATCATGATTAGAATTAAAACACCTGGTTTCAGAGCTCCCTACTCAGTCCACTTAAACCACGTTTCTTCACTGTGGAGCATTTAACAACTCATGCAGAAAGCACATATGAAAACCTTTCTTTCAGGAGTTTATATTTTCCCTTGGTTTATATTAGCTCTTCTACTTTTGTCCGTAGTTTGCCTGTGACACCTAAGCTGAAATCCATTTCTGATCTGAAAGACAGGCAGAGTATAGATTATAGCCATATTTGCAAACTCTGTCTCCTATGGGGCTTCACCAAGCTGGGAATTGGGTTGGTGGAGCTTATGATTCTGTGTTATGTGCAGAGCTGCAAAACAGGACGTTAAAACAAACACTTGTTTGTGCTGATATTTACACAACATTACTATGAATGAGTGATATCCCAGGGGTGGTTCTGACGAATTTTCACAACATGCCACAGAAAGAGAAATGTGCTTTGCCTGTGGGATGACGCCACCATTGCATTAAACTTTATTACAAATCACCATTTGAATAAATGTTATGTCAGTTGAGTTTATGATCAGCTGTGGTTGAATTTATTCATACAATTTTTAAATTGATTTTGTTTTTATAAAAAAAACTGGAAAGCAAACTGTGAAGAACTTCTTGAAGTGTGTTCTTGTTTTGGTTGTTTTTGTGGGGTTTTTAGAAAAGTAGCCCCTTCCCATATGTTCTTTGTAAATGTTATTACACACTTCGTTGGAGGTAGTGACTACAATAAAGATGGTCACATAGCATCAAGCTGTTTTATTTTTCTATCTCACTTAGCATTAAATGACAAAACAACATTTGTTGGAATGGGTGAAAAGTTCAATCACAAAGTGGCAGTATGATGTAGTATTTGCTAAGTATAAAAGACTTTTTTTGCAGGTATAAACTTTCTGGGTTCAGCATGCAGAATTTCAAACTTGTATTTGTATTGGTTGTGTCAGAAAGGCAGGTAAGTGTGGAAAACAGTCTGAGAACACCCCAGGCTCAAAGTGTCCAAGCTCCCTATCACCAGAGAAGGAACCCACCTGTAAAGCCACAATGGCAACTTCCCCGAGTGGGCCTTTTATCTGGAAGGGATCTCATCTGCACGGTAGAGGGGGGATTTCATTCTAGAGAGGTTGGTCGGCCCCCTCAGGCAAGCTGAGAGGGAGGCCACACCCCCTCTCTACCCTGCCTCAGCAGGGGTAGTCCCAGCTTGGGCTGGGGAGCAGTCCCCGAGCTTTACTTAGTTCAAGGCCCCCTTGGCAGGGCAGTAAGCCGTTTGTAGGCCCCCAGCGGGGCAGCAAGCAGTCTAGCTCCCCAGGTGGGGTAGCACACAGTTCACAGGCCCCAGCAGGGCAGCAAAATGGTCTAAGGGTCACTGGTGCGGTCGGGGAAGGGGGAGGGGGACGCAGGCCCACCCGACTCCACTGCATCCCAGCCCAGGTCCCTAGCCGTCGCGGAGGGATGCACTGCAGGGTCAGCGGGGTCCCAACCGCAACGCACTGATTTGCCGTCCAGCTCCTCAGCTCCTGGTCCATGTGGCCCCTCCCCTGGGCTACTTCCTTTCCCTCAGGTACCTGGGATTCCGGTGTCCAGTCACCCTCATCAGGGTGAGTGTCCAGAGGCAGATTGTAAAACCCCTCGATCTTGTCGGGGGGTGGCAGGTCGGGCAGCTCTTCGGGGCCATCAGCGGGGGGTAGCTCCTCCAGGTCAGGCCCAGTCAGGGCCCATGCCTCGCCATCGTCCCCTTGTCCTTCCAGGGGCAGCTCCTCCAAGTCTGGCCCCCCGTAGGGCCACTTCCTCCACGTCGGCATCAGGCAACTCCTCCAGGTCCTCACCCCTCAGAAGCCCTTGGTCCGACGGGGTAGGGAGATCCGGGGATACCGCGGGGCCCCAGGCCTTGCACTGTTCCTCCGCCTGCTCCTGGACACTGGCCCTGGTCCACTTCCCTGGGTACCTGATTTCAGTTGGCTCACCTGGGTACCAAGCCACCAGCAACCCTGGAGGGCTAGGAGGGACATCCTTCCCCTCCAGGAGCTGGGCTTCAACTGAGCTCCTGGGCCTCTTTTTTGTACTTCCTTCCCTGCCCCCTCGCTTCTGGGGTGGTAGACAGGCAGGCTGTAGCTCTGCCCCCACTTGCCTGGTCTGATTCTGGCAATCTGGTGAGGGAGGCCACACCACCTTGTTACATTCATAGAAAGTGATTTACTGACAGGAATCTGAAATAGATTAGAACAATTCCTATTCACTCCACAGAGAAACATTTTCTACATGAGTTGATCTTTTCCTGGTTCTGGATCTTTAGACAACCTCATCCAAAGAGAAATCAGTGACAGCAGCAGTAGCTAGAGAAGTCTACAGGAAAAAGGTAAATCTATTACACTTCCTTCAGTGACCAGACATATATTTTTACTGCAGTGTCATTAAAATCAGAAGTGGAAAAGACAATGCTAGTTAAACATTCAACTGAATAGTCTCCAGGTGATGCAGTTGCTGCAGTTCCACTAAACGTGGAGACCAGTGAAGTCTGGTTTTAGCCATAATAAGTCTATTCTTGCCTGTTTATTCAATGGAGGTTTTGGACACATCTAAATGGAAAAGGAGCAAGTTCTTCTGTGAACACAGACATGCCATCATTCTGTCTCACATAATTGAAATAGGTTCCATAGGCAACAGACTGTAAGTCCCACACTGTGCAGTTCATCCAGGATTGTCTACAGGTCTTCCTGATGGAGCCAGTTTTCTGGCTGTGTGCCAAATCGCACATTGTAGTACTTCTCACAGGCCTCTGTCAGGGTCCAGGCATCAGGATTCAGTGCTGTTAACACTTAAGGTATGCCAACAAAGATTTGAAGGCTTGCCTGGGAGCAAGACTCCCATGATGCTTCACAATTAAGACAAAGTTAACATTAGAAAGTGGAATTTTACTGGGAAGTAACTCTTAGCCTACTTTGAAAACTTGTAGGAGATATTTTTGTGATGTACTAACTGCAAGATATTAAATGAATTGCAGTGGAACAGGGAACCTTGGCAATAGCCTGAGATAAGAAGTATGTACCACAAAGAGGGAATAGATAAGGACCAGAATTATACACAGCAAGGGAAATAAAGGTTTCATTGCCTCTAAATCGCAAGGGAGGTAATACCATTGGCATACTAGAACCAGGCTGTAATACCAGCCAGGGGAAGGTCTGCTGCAGCTCTGGTAATTGTATGCCTGTCTGTGCTGTCTTTACTAACTGTTAATCAATAAATCCAGTCAAAATTGACTTATCCAAAGTTTGTTGTTAAACTAATCCAGACTTGAGAGACCCCCTCTCTCTCAACATATAATCAGTTATAATTTGTATCAATTATTGATTATCAATCAATTGGTTATTGATTATTGACAAATTATTAAAGATCAGTTACTAGTTATTAATTGTGCCCAAGCTGGGAAGATACATGTTATGAGAACATAGGTTTGTGTTTGCTGGTAAATAGCTCCTACATTGTTAGTCTGACAATACTATATGCCAGCTTTCAATAGCAGCCTTTCTCCAGTAGATCCATGTTCCAGCTCACAGCTGAGATGCTGAAACTCTCTCCTATTGGTTTGGTCGGAGAGTGATGAGCTACAGCCATGGAGCTTTTAATTCCTACCCTAGGGAAATCCCCATTGGCAGGACTGGTCTACAGGACCAAACAGAGAAGGATGTAATTTCCTACTGCAAGGGTCAGGGTACTGAGAGTGAAGCAATGGATGTTTGTGCCAATATCACAGGCTTAAAAATCCTGTAACATCTCTTAAAACTGCATCATTTGAAGAACACATTTGTTGACATGAAGTGGCAGGAAATGAGAGATTTCATGAATCAGCTCTGCCTTGGCAAAACTGGGGGTGTAAGAGGACGAATTTTTACTCTGTCCAGAAGATTTAAGATGGATGCATTGTACATCCAACTGCTCAACATTCACAAGTACATTTTTCTTAGCTGTAACTGGTTCCATCAATCTTAAGAGTGATGAAAAATGAACAGAATTTATTTGATCTGTAGGCTGTGTTTAAGCAACCTAGTCAGAGATTTATGATGTGCATCAATGAGATCAATGTAATGTATATCAGTGCTAGCAGTAGCTTTAACTCAAGATTTACTGGAGTTCTATTTGTGCCTTTTATACAAAGCACCTTTTAAAGAAGGCAGTGTTCCCTGAAATCTTTCCCCTGGTCTCAGAGCTCATGTGATGCACCGGCAGCACCCACAGTGCCCGCACCCAAAAGCAACTCAGAGATCTTTAACTGTCTTCAGAGCACTGACATAAGCACTGCTAGAAATAGCTTTCAGCTGGAAAAAGCATTCTAGGTACTAATATGCAAATAAATTGTATGAGAAACCTCACTTGCTGTAATGGAACAAGCCAAGGCCCGGGAAAGCTACCAGTAGCTTGGGTCCTGAGTATTCTGAACAGGCCCTTCCTTCCTAATTCAATGGTAGGTGTCAAGATACATTTTAATGCACAAAACCTACATATTGAATCACCAGCACCAAGTGACTGAAGGTTAAAGCTAACTTTCATCCTCCTGAGCTCAATTTGTGTCCTATAGAAGAAACCATTGCAGAGCTCCAGTGTAGGTTTTCTATGGAATAATTGCTGCTTCAAGGAAGGGCCTGAATTCTTCAGTACTTGTTCTGTTTACTGATAAGTTTATATAAAGGTTCATTTCGGGGCACTTCAAAAATTGCACACAAGGTTGCTGAAATGCAGCCCTCTGCAGCACATCAATAGGATTACTTATTGTTTGTAGTGTAGACATCCCAAAATGTTAGGGGCTCTCCAGACCGGAGCCAGCAACTTCCCAAAGAGCTTAGTGAGATGAAGAGGGATGGATACAATATGGTGATCATTGGGGTGGCAGGGACATGTCATCTTAGTTCCAGGAGTGATTTTAATGTGGTTTTTGTAGATAGTACTGCAAAAGGGAGTGAATTAAAGGAGGCAAGGGTAGAGGACAGATGAGCAAAATAACATTGTGAAAATCATTTCAAGTAGACGGTAACCTAGAAGGAGGCACGGTAATTATTATGAAAGGAGGAGCCCAAAGGTCTATTGAGGCTGGGATGTGGATGTGAAATGAGACAGATGGGACCAGTGGCTGTTCATTTTTGTATGAAGGGCAATGGGAGAGGCGGTGATGTCAAAGCAACAGGCAAAAAAGATTGATTATATCAGGGTGATGCAAAAGTTAGGTCATCATGCTCCTCCACCATGATTGTTCAGCACTGGGGCCTGTTTGTGCATGACTACAATGTTAGGAGAAGAGAAATGAGACAGGCCAGTAAATTGAGTTTGGATAAACCCATTTGGATATAGATGATCTGGAGTAAAGGGCCTGATATATTGGGTACCTGAAACATAGCATGACGAGCAGCATGGTTTCTTCATTAAAATTATTACTACATGCTGGAAGATGCTAGCTTCTGCTTGTCCTAGGCAGCAAAGTAATAGTGATGGTGAGCCATATGCTTCTTATCCTTTGCCTTTGTCACCCCCTGAAATGGAATTGATCTGAAATGTGGGAACTGGCACTTTTCCTTTGTGTGATGCTTGCACAGTGCTTTGACAATTACTATACCAGTGCTGAACACTGTTAAACGGCATTGTTTATTGCGTTGGCACAGGCTGCACAAGATATAGAAGTGCAACTGTACCCTTTTGTTCTGGGACCCTCAACACACACAGCATGTGTGCAGTGGAACCAGACATTCTCTCACGGTGGGGTTTGAACACTACTTTTCTCTATATAACACCTGATTTAAGTGACAAACATGATAAGAAGACAAGCCCATGGAGCAGTTCTCTGGAAAATCCTTTGCTAACAGGCTTCCCTGCAGTGCCAATTAGAGAACTGCCCATGTAATTCAGTGAATCCTGCCACCTCTGAGGCTGGTTGTGTCCCCAGTCACAACCTCTCCAGCCCTTCTGTAACCTGCAGCATAGAGGTGAGTGTGTGTGTGTTTTCTCCTCCGTGCCAGAGGTGAATGTGAAGTGCCTGTGTCACTATCAACTCCTCATAGAGAGAGGAAGAGGGAGGGCTGCTGCTCAGTGGTGTTTGTGGGCTCTTAGCTAACTCATCAACAGCGTTGTACAAAATCCAGCAGAACCAGGACTGAAATGAGGCTGCATAAATATCAGACACCATCCTAATACCTGTCTCCAGTGAATGCCCCTTACACCTCTAGTGTGCTGGGCAGGGTTTGGAGTGTATGCTGAATGAGTGAAAGCAGAGAGGCATGGAAGGCAAAGCAATTGCCTGCTGTAGGCAATTGCTTTGTTTCCTAATATGCATTAGGTCAGAGTCCCATGTCCCTCACTTTTTTATGAGTTCTCTCCAACTCTTCCCCATCTCCACAGCTTCTGGTATTCTGCTCCCCCTCAGATGATTCCTCTTGGGGGTGATCCATATAATTACCTTTTCCCTTTGCTAGTATTGATCTGGTACTGTAGTTAACACAGCTGGGGATACAATTTGTGTGAAATACTATCCAAAGTGGTGTGGCATAGTGCCATTTCATCCCTCTGCTTAGAAAGACAATCCTGTAGAATTCCTGATTTTCCAGACTGCTCCCTTTCCATCTGTCTAGTTGGCCTTCTTGTCCCATCACCTATTACCAAGAGGGATGAAATCTCTGAAGGAAAATAACTCATTGCTCACAAGATATTTGCAAAACATAGAGGATTTATTAATCTCCAAACAGCGTGGAATGTAGAATTAAGAGTCAGCTTCACATTTCTTTATTCTCCTCATGTTAAAACAAGCAAATCTATGTACATGTTTCCAGGCCAGTTATTAACATCTCTATAAATTAAGCAGCCAGGATCAGGAAAGAGTACCCCCCAGGTTACACACAGTATTTCCAAAAGCACTCAGAGAGGTTCCCACGTTTCTTATACTGTTTCCTGTCCTTGGCCAGCAGGTGGCTCAGCAAAGCAATTTGAGGGTGACTTCCATAGAAAGCCTAAAATCAAGCAACATCAAGTGGATTAGTGAGGCGGATGGGATTAATCCTCTGAAAAATGCCTACAATGAAATGCAGTCCTCTGCCATCCTTCACCAGGCCCTGCAGCCCCATGTTCTGACTGGCCCAGATAGACAGCCTACCCAATATGCATCTGTGATCCAAAATGCTAATCAAACTCTCCCTGCCTTATTCTTTAAAGGATCAGTATGTGATAAATAATGATTTCGTATTATCAATTAGCCCATTATCATTGTGCTAATGTTACACACTGCAGTGGGAAAGGTGACTTACGGAGTCCTTATTTAGTCACAGCTATATCCATGCACGCTCTTTATCCAGGCCTGCTGAGGTTGGAACTGACCGTTTATTTAGAAGGCAATTTTTCAGGAGGAGGATGGATTTTAAAATGATGCTGAAATGTTCTCAATTTTTCCCCTATCTGTGTTACTACAGTCTTGAAAATATTTTATAATTATGCAAATTAGTGGTCTGTCATTATCGTCTACGTTCTTTTTCTGCTCCAGAAAGATGGGTCATACATTGATCTACACTATTTTTAAGGGAACTGGATCTTTAAAGGGTTTCTTGTTACCACTTCTCCTTAGTGTAAAGTGTGGGTTCCCAGTTTCTCATCTTGACAAAAGCTAGTCATTCACTTACCTCTTTCACATTTTCTCTTGGATTGTAGCTGCTAGGGCTCAGACCTGTAAAAACAAGATATGAAATGCTCTTCATTTAGAAATGGAGAAGACCATCCATGTCATTTCTGATTCCCACCAGAGGGGTAAAACAGAAGTTCAGAGGATCAAATAGCAACCATCTCTGCTGATGTATGGTCAGTCCTTGTTGAAGCACATTATTGCTGATGGGTCTATAATAGTGGGGCTGCAGCATGTTACTTTCTGAAAACACTGATGCTTTTCAACAGATTGTGACATTTGCACAGCCCAGTTAACCTTTCCCAGACCAAGTCCCTGTCTTGCCTAGAGGAGTTCTTGCCTCCTACTCATCAGCAACCACAAAACAGCAGTATGAAGTTCAACAGACTTTTATCCCAGGGACTCCCAACTCAGACTGTCACTGACTTAGAGGGCTGCAACTTCCTTTCACTGTTAGTGAGTTCTTAATGGAATTGTTCCTGACAGTTCTTTGATTCTCTTCTCTGACTTAAGATATTCCTGCTGGTGGGTTTGGGGTTGTCTGCAGACATTGAACTTTGGCTGTTTTCACAATGTGCAGTCTTCAGTTCAGCTCCAGGAAGATGGATATTGCACGATGTTTCTTATTTCTTGTGGTCAAAGAAGCTGAATTTTCAGAGGGGACTGTGGGCATTTTGTACCTTGGAACACCTCTACGTGTAAACTGGGTGGGAGAGGTTTACCTGCTTTGCTGGGACTGTCCTCAGTGTGTGCTCCCAGGAGCCGTGGCAGAGTTTGAAGCAGAGAAGCTCTCCCCAGGCTGTCCAATCGCTCCAAATTTAATCTTGCATCTTCATCAGCTGTTGGTAGAAGAAGACATTTAAAGAAGACCTCAGTCTCTATGAGATGACATCTGTCTTTGGATCCTATTTCCTTTTTGAGTAACATCAATTCCATCAGAGGGCTCCTGAACAGGCCTGTGTGCCCCATGTGCTGAAGACTTCAGAAGGCACCACTAGCTAGTCACTCATCTCTAGTTAATGAGTGTGAAAGAGGTGGTGATTGCCCCTTTGGGCACCTCATTCTCCCTCCTGATGTTACATCTATCCAGTCTCTCTCTTTTCACTCTTCTAATAGATCCACCCAATTAGGCACAGTAAGCCACCCATTCATTGGTTTGAGGCCCAAGGTAACTATAGCCCCAAGCACAGAAACACCTGCTGTTCAGAGTGTCTGCAGTGCTAAAAGACACACAGTGTGAAAGTGGCAGTCTTCCAAATGATTACATGGAGCAGCATGTGGATCACTGCTAGAATGAACTGGACAGGCTAGCAAAACAAAATCACAGACTGTCTGAAAGGAAAGAAAGGTGGTATTTAACAAGATAAGATGATGATTTCTAGAACTTTGTGATACTGAGTCAGGAGAACCTAAATGTATGCAAGCTGGGGGCCTTTAACACCCTGAAATAGCTGGCTGATTTAGAGACGATCTAACAGATTATAGGTGTCACATATTTGATTTTCCCACAAAACCCTTCTTTATTTAAATGAAATTTAAAACATTTTAATCAAAACAACAAATCCAGGAGGAAAAGGGAACAGGTTGGCTCAGAGGGCTGAATATAGAATATGGAGGCTCTCTAGGTTTCAGGACTGAATCCAACCCAGTTCAGTAACAACCAACTGTCATTGGTTGGCCATCGGATGGCTGTGTGGTGGCCTATATGAAGTGAATTGGCCTCATTCTATTCCTTAACAGACAGGTATGTGACAAAAACTAGGTGACAGTTTCTTCAGAATGGCCAAGGGCTGACTGCTTCATGATGGCTTGCCCTATACCTTCTTATTCCTTCTAAAAGAGGATACAGTCCATGGTCCCACCAGAACTGAGTGAGATCTTGCATCCATTTCTCGATCTACCTATATGGTCCCATCATCATTATAGTATCTGCAAGCCATGATACTATCTATGCTGTATCTTTTCTGTGGACAAAGACTGAACTTCAAGCTCAAGGCTTGTCAACCTATTCCATTTTACGAGCATTAAATGCAATATAAATCTTGTAAATGTAGGAAATTGTGCAACACGTTTGGCAGTTGTACTTCCCAAATATTTCTATCATCTCTACCATTCACTACAAGTCAGGCATGTATGGTTACATACTGCATTTTTTTCCCCCTGAATAAGAGAGAGAATTGTATTTGCAAAGAAAATGAAATAAATTGTTCTTAGAATAGTCCATTTCCCCAGACAGATTGTCACCAGAGCCCTAAGCGCAAGTGGCATGCTATATGTGCTAGCAACGTCTTTATAAAATGGGCAGCAAATTACATCTTTGCTAGAAATAGCAGGTATATAAAATAGTGGGTGCTGAGACAGATAAAGTCTGAGTGGACAGAGGAAGGTAATCTTGCAGTCACATATTGGGTATGCAGTTCAGTGTTCCGGTTGCTCAGGAAGTGGGGGCAAATTGCATAGTTATTAATTATGAAAAATGCACTTAAAAAAAACCACGAGCAACTAAAAATGTCTTTTCCATTTGAAAAATTTGTTACAAAGATTTTTTTTAAAATCCCAAACCATAAATTAATACTTCAGTTTTCTTAGTAACTTTGCAAGAAACACTAGGAAGTTTCAGAAATGAGTCTTTGCATAAGACAAACTGCTATCTCCATGTGCAATATGCTGAGACATTTCACGCAGTTATTCTAATATACTTTGCCTCCCCCTAGCAATGCTGGCATACACCTTTGGTTTGAGATAAAAATATATATTTGAATATAGACTCCTGATTTTGTCTTCTGTTCTCTTGAGGGTTTTTTGTATTAGTAGAAAAGATTTAATAAGCTTAATGCATGCCTCCGAACAAATACAGTCAATACCAGTGGTTACTGCCAGCTCATTCACAGTATGACGTGATGGATGATATCTGGACTGAATGACAGCTGCCTGTAAACTGTCTGCAAGTTACACAGTAGAAGAGTTGGAAAGACACGTGTTTAAATTTTGGACTTACTAATATTTAGAAAAACGCTTCTTTGTAAACTAACATAGCAGCAGTGTCACCAACAAAAGAACATGAATTACTTAGGTACAGGGCAGGTAGGCACAGTCCCTTCTTTGTGCACAGCTTTCTGACCTACAGCACTTCCTGATCTTCCAGTCTTGAGTCCTGGGTCAGAGTTCTGCGCATATGCTTCAATCCTGACTACTCTACTCCACTTTTGAACTCCTATACTGTTTTACCTATGTCCCTCAGTCCTGACCTACTTTACCTCTAGTTTTTCTAAACCTTGGATTTCCCAAGCAGAAACTTCTCTTTCTAAACTGAATGAAGTAATCTTAATGTTAGCAAATATCTACTAGGTACTAAATGTGAGACTACTAAACCCATTTTCCTTGCTGCCTTAAGCCAAAGTTGGACTGTCCTCAACTCCCCCAGATGGGAGTGGAAACAATTAATTTCTGCAGTACCTCTCCCACTTTTTCTAGGTATTTTTTAATTTTAAAAATAATGAATAACAAGTCTTAAAGTATAGCGAGAGGAACTGGCCATGCAGCCAAGTTACTTTAAATAGAGTCAAATGCCAGCTAACTCACATTTCATGTTGCATAGTTCAGAGAGTTTGCATTCTGTATCTGAAGGCAATAATAAGGGATATTTAGGGCAATCTCCATTTTATGAGGACTTGCACCCAACTGCTGGTTCTAATTGCACCCCTAGCATCATGAAGAAATATTTGCTTTTTTTCACAGCTGGAGAGCACAGATAGAAAAAGGTCCTTTCTGAAAGAATTTCTCTGTTACTTGTCTGGCATTACTGCCCAGTACCCTACTAAGCTCCTGACCACTAAAAGCAAAAGAATCTTACCTGAGAGCTGATAGGACCCCTCACTGGAGTCAGTAATGGGGAGAGACAAGAGAGGACATGAGAGGCTGATGATAATGAGACAGCAGAATACCAGCCTATGCATTGTTGCTGCGAGAATATAATTTGTCTTTGTTGACCCCTGCCGTGCAGAACCGCTATAGGACTGGTGCTTCTCCTCCCAGTTTCACCCATTATATAGCCACTCATGACCTCATAAATATCATCATCCAAAAAAAAAATTGAATGAATTTATTGCCCATTGATTCTAAATGGAAACCACTTTGCATTGATGTAATTTTTCAAGGTAACAGTTCATAGACAATAAATTTACTGTCTCATTGCGTAGTGTACAAAGTGGATATTCTATCAAACCGGGCACAGTAAAGTTTATAAATCTGGCATAAAAAATAACTTCCAGTTATAAATCATGAGTTAACGAAAGGGTCAGACGTTGGTTGAAATGACCAGGGCAGTGAGATGGCTGATTTATGATCCTTTGCAAGCTTGACGCAGAGCATCTGATATGAAATAGTTTTTTTTTTCCTTTTGTGAGTTGGATGGATGAGTTGTCATGTTGTATTGGGGGTTCTCGTGCCAGGAGAAGGAGAAAGAACAGAGGTTAAAACTTCCATCCACTTGTTTAATTTGCAAAGAAAAGCTGAGCTGAATTTAAGATGTGGGTGTTTTTCCCGTAGCATTTCATGTCTGTTTATTTTTCCTCATTTGCACAGGCCTTTTCCAATATTGCCCTAGAGAATTGCCTTGGCAGGTGGATTGTGACTTTGATCTTCCTTTACAGTTAGATGGAGACTCACTCAATACATGTAAACTAGTTTGGGAAATGTTAAATGTAGGTCTTTTATTAGCCTGTGAGAAGCACTGACCCTTTCTAGCTCATCTACCGCCTGTTTCCCTCCTCTAAAGAAATGCACTTGATCTTGTGTTAGATAATGTGCTAACCTCTAGCTAGCTAGCTTTTTTTCTTTTTAAAGCTAATATTGTAGGTACCATGCAAAACAAGCAACCTCGTGACTTCATTCTGTTCCTCTATCCATTCATCCACCTTGAATCATGTCACCTCTCTTTGCAATCACACCGGTCTTTCCTTCTAGATTATGAACTCCTCTAGGTAGAGGTTGGGAGTTCATTCAAGCATCAAGCACACCCCTGTATACAGATATTAAATGGTAAACTGACATATTTATGCTATAGAGCTTTGTTTTGGGTTATATTGTGAACATGAGCTTTCATTCAGGTGTACAAAAATGAGGGTCCCAGTTCAGGCACACTGTCCCTGAACATAGCTTTCCTGCCTTCCAACACTCTGGAAAAACAAAGTGAGATCTGATCAACTAATAGGGCTTTTCTGTTTCCTTTTGTCTTTACTAATTAGGTTGATCTTTCATACTGTACATTCTATAGCTTCAGGAGTTATCTGAAAATTAGCAAGGCTTATTCCATGTAATTGGAATTCACCAGATGGTGAAACAAAAAATTAGATCAATCACACCTGCATCAGCTTGAGATACAGGTCATCTGTCCAAGATGCAAAGACATTCTGAGCAGCACAGAGAGCATATTAGAAGGTAAACACATTAAGGAAGTATAACCATTCATTTACCTCTGCAGCAGCATACTAGCCAATGGTGACTCAAGAAAGAAGTGACATCCAGGATTGGAAAGGCATCCATAACATTCATTTAAAATCAACAATGTATGAAAATCAAAGATATACGGTACCAATCCAAAACCGTGAATGTTCAACTAAGACGTTATCTCACTCAGCGTTAACATATGGCTCTAAGAACTAGAGATCTATTACAATGTTAGAGAGAAAACTAGATGCCTTTGAAAATAAGTGCCTGAGAAAGTTTCAGGACATTGGACAGACTTTAATCACCAACAAAGAGATCTGATAAATCATCAAGCAGCAGCTTGTCTCCACTAGAATTAGAAGAAAGCAGTGGACATATCTAGGGGGCGTGTACTCTAGATGCCAACACACAGATTCCCACATGAAACTGTCAAGTGGAAACCAACTGATGTGAGGAAACATGGGCACCCAAGAGAAACCTGAAGAAGATACCTTTGCAGGGAGGGCAGAAGAGATGATCTCAGCACCATTGAGCAGATGGAAGCAACAGCTAATGGCAGAGATGGATGAAAGAGTTTACACCCTGTGCACCAACGTTGGCATGAGAAAGATGGGTACATTGCATGTAATGTATGTCTTACTACTACCGATGTCTGTGCCTGTGTCTATATTGATCAATTCTGCGGGATCGATTGAGCAGCAATGGAGGCCTGCTCAATCAATCTGGAATTCGATGCAGCTAATCCACCCCCCACAAAAAAGGGTAATGCTGTGTCAACGGGAGGGCATTTCCCATCAGCGCAGTGTAGTGGGGACGTCGCGATAGGTAGAAGTTAGGAAGTCGATGGGAGATACACAAGCTACATAGAGTAGCTTGCGTATCTCCCATCGACTGCCGCCAAATTTCGCCGGCAGCATAGACATGGCCTGTGTGAGAGTATGTGTGCATAGGGGACATACAGTAGAACCTCAAAGCTATGAACAACTAAGGAATGGAGGTTGTTGGTAACTCTGAAGTGTTTGTAATTCTGAACAAAACATTATGGTACAGTATCTTGCAGTCGGCGTCTTCCAGCTAAGGTTGGGAAAGTTCTCTGCAAAGGTGGCACCTGGTAGCACTGCCTGGTTTGCAAGCAGCTCCCTGCCCTATTCCTGTTTCTTGCCTTTGAGCTGAACTGGGGGGGCCTGCCCCGCACCCTTGGCACTACAAGCCCCAGCCCTCAGCCGCCTCTCCCCAGGGCTCGCCCTGCTCGTGACAGGAGGTTGGTGCCAGCCAGCTGCCAGTGCCCCTCTCTCCACTGACCCTTGCACTCCCAGAGGTGCTGGCAGGATCCAGGAGCGCAACCATGGGCAAAGCTTGGGCTGCATCGGTGCACAGGCTGTGGCCCTTTAAAACTCCTCCAGAGTGCAGCTGACACCGACTCCCACTCCAGCTCCAGGCCAGGCTTTGGCTGCAAAGTTCAGTTTCTTTCAGTAGCAGCAGGAAGCTTTCTTTCCTGGGCTCTGGAGTGGGGGTGAAGAGGGAGTGGTGAAAACAGCTTCCCCCTCCCGGTGGGGTGGGGTGGGATGGGAGGGGGCAAAACAGCACCCTTGACTTACAGGAACAGCACAGACCCCAGACTGTTTCTGTTCTGCATGCCAAGTTGCAATACAGGCACAGTATTTGCTCCTCCTGCCCTCCGCTGCTGCCTGATTTCTTACTTTGGTTTCACAGAGTATTCGGTTGACCAGTCAGTTCATAACTCTGGTGTTCATATCTTTGAGGTGCTACTGTATATCAATTTGTAAAACATCCATTGTAGGTGCCTGTGTTTACCATTTCCTATTTCCTGGACTTCTCTTTGCTTGGGTGGATCAGTCAGAAAGAAGAGGGTTCTACAAAACTAAATTAACAAATTCATGTACCCTTCTCCCCATCCTCTTTCCTGACAGGAAATGTAAGTGACCTGAAGGAATGCTTCCCTCCTGGTCTATGACTCATGCACCTTCTCATTCTAAGATTGCAGACAGCAATTAGGCCTGATTTTGCTGCATGACCTCATTGTTTAAGATGATGCTGGATGCTCAGTATAAACACTTCTCCTTCAGTGAGCTATCAATGACAATGGCATCATCAACATTCACTCAGCACATCCTCCAAGGAAAACTAATGAAGGAAGCACTCTCCATAAGCAATTTTTGTCCTTTGTCTTTCCACCAGGAAAAGTGCAGCCTCTTACAGCAATCATGTAGTGCGTCATGTAGAAATTGGGCACCTTGCCCACATCTTATTGCTTTCTACTCAAGTCTTGTATTTGTCACCTATAAACTCTCCTTTGCTGGGGTGCCAAAGGCATTCAAGAACAGGGTACACGTCATCATGCAAAACAAGGAAACAACTCCTCTAATGAAGGTACAAAAACCTAAACATATGGATGACAAAAGTGGATGTGAAAGGTCAAAGTCTGGGGGATTGTTTATAGGAGAATTTTTAAATTTTTCCAAAACCATTATTCTTAAAAAGATAATAATAAAAAATCTCTAATTTGGCCTTAGTATGTTGGTAGATTTTGCTTCCACTGGCAATGTTTCCCTGTGAGATAACAAGGCAATTTCAGTTCTGTTTAATTACTGAACTTCTTGTGGGATAACAAGGACAGACTAACCACATTACTGTACTTTCACTATTGAATAATAATCTTTATTAACCAGCAGGACTTGCAAACAAATTATCTTTTGATGACCAGGATGAATTGCAAACTAAAAATTACTAATAATGCTGAGGAAATTGCAGAAAGTGGTTTACAGAAAATACATTTGAACATTCTGATCTAGATAACAATGACCAAAGTTCTGATCGACTATGAAAGTTCCTTTGTCCCTATTTTATAACATTTTCAGATTCTTCATTAATAGTATTCTATGTAAGTGCAAAGTATAATGTATTTATCTAACCCAGTATCCTGACAGTTGTGAGTGGCAGAATCATTTGAGGAACAGGAATAAAACCTCATAATTTTGCAATACCATGCCTGTAGAGAGAAGTTGCTCCTTAACCGCAAGTAGTAAGTAATTGGCTTATTTCTTGGTTAGATACAGTCAGCAGAGTAAGCATATTATCTATGCTATTATCCAATTCATTGATAAAGATATGAAATAGAACCAGACCCAGGACAGATCTTTGCAGGACTCACTACATGTGAACTTCCAGCTTGGTTGTGAACCATGGATAACTACTCTTTGAATATGGTTTTCCAGCCAGTTGTGCACCTGCAGAGAACTACACTTAGGAAGGAAATATCAATTGTACAAATAAAAAATGGAAAATGATTGCGTAGGAAGGAGTACTGCAGAAAAGGATTTGGGGATTATAGTGAATCACAAACTTAATATGAGCCAGCACTGTAAGACTGTTGCGAAAAAAAAACCCCAAAAAACATTATTCTGGGATGTATTAGCAAGAGTGTGGTAAGCAAGACATGAGAAGTAATTCTTCCACTCTACTCAGAACTTAAGGCCTAAAATGGAGTAGTGTGTCCAGTTATGGGCACTACATGTCAGGAAAGGTGTGAACAAATTGGAGAAAGCCCAGAGGAGAGCAACAAAAATGTTTAAAGGTATAGAAAACACAACCTATGAGGAAAGACTGAAAATACAGAGTTTGTTCAGTCTGGAGAAGAGAAGACTGAGAGGGGACATGGTAGGAATTTTCAAGTATGTAAAAGGTTGTTATAAAGAGGAGGGTGATAAATTGTTCTCCTTAACCACTGAGTACAGGATAAGAAGTAATGAGCTTAAATTGCAGCAGGAAGATTAACATTAGCCATTAGAAAAAACTTCCTAATTGTAAGGGTAGCTGAGCACTGGAACAAATTACCTATGGAGGTTGTGGAATCTCTGTCATTGGAGGTTTTAAAGAGCATATGAGACTTATCAAGGATGGTCTAGGTAATATTTAGTCCTGCCTCAGTGCAGCAGACTGGACTAGATGACCTCTTGAGGTCCTTTCCAGTCTTACATTTCTATGATCCTAAGATTATTAAATCTATTTTACAGGTGGGTGATCTGGCGTAGCTCCTTGTCCAAGTCATGCACACTAAATTGTATTTCCAGTCAATTATATTTTACCTATATACTGTGTCTATATACTGCTGTAAACCTGAGCATACAAAAAGAAGTAATAATGGACCTGGGATACTGAAAATGGGCTATTAGGAGACTTAGAAGATCAAACAAAAACCCTAATCATAACATGGGCCCTTCCTGTTAACTTTCCTTTTTCTAAGATGCTTGTTAGCCCATTGTGTGGGCAATAACTGTAATCTGTCACAAGTGGTGTGTCCTGTGTGTAACCAAATAGTATTTCTACTCTTCGAGTCTGAGAGATAAGTTGCAAGGGTTGAAAGTAGGTTTTCTCTTAGCTGGGGTGCTGAAAGGCATGCATGTATTCATGCATATGGGTGACTGAATACGTGTTTGTATGAGTGAAAATGGCAGGACCCTAAATGCTTCTGCGGATTTTTTCTTTTGCAGATACCTGGCAAACAGTCCCTGGGACTTGGGCTAACACCAGATCCCAGCTGCCAAAACACTGCTCCTTTATAGGGCAGTTTCCACCCATTTTGAGAAAATCCTTTTTGAAGTGAGCCCCGCTGGGCTCGCACACTGTGTTCTGGGTTTATTCTCTCCAAGTGAAGCCTGACAAACTGGTCCCTATTTCTCTTGTCCACCCAACACTAGAGAATTAACAACTAAAACCTTCATGCTGTTCAACATGAAGGACAGCAAGTCTGGCATGACTGGAGCTTGGAAATGTTACACATCGGCCACCTATGGGATTCAGATTCCATGTTATACATCTACTGGAGTACAGTCAACCGACTCAGAATGAGGCTGTTTTTGTCCCATGGGAATTAAATTGTTCCACACAAAATATCATGGAGCCAAAAGGAAAATTATAGTTTATTTTTGAAAAGTAAAATGGGGAAATGATGCCATTGGCAGAAGGGGTAAGCAAAGAGAGAGAATCTCTATTGCAGTAAAGAAGGGAATCCCCTTTCTTCCCCAAGTGCACCCAGATAATCTGCTTTAACCCAAGTAAGAAGCTGTGGCCTGAGGAAACAGTGTTGTACTGAATCAAAAGCAAATGTCCCAGTAGCAAAAAAAGTGAAAGTTACTCACAGGAAACTAAGAAAAACATTATATCTTACTGAAGTAATTTCTCTTGCCTACACATGGGTCTCTCTATAGCTGCAAAAACACAGACCATTCTTAAGAATTTTCCTTTGTCATATTACTCATGTTCTGTCGAATGACAGCTGCCATTTATATCATGTCCATCACTGAAGTATCTGAGCACCAGAATAGTTTAGAGCTATTAGTCATCTTTGTTTCTGCAGATGGATGGATTATGTACCAGGTGCCTTTGTCTATATGCTAATAATTTTAGGGAAATCTTGTACTTACACTGGTGCAGCTCCAGTGGTGCTAGCAACAGTACTAGTGTGGACTGGCCACTACCATTTTTACCACAGTATTGAGTCTCTCTTGAGAATGAATCTCTTTCATTATGAGAAAATGTGCTGCAGAAAAAATCAAGTACATTCAGACTGAATGAACAGACCTGGGTGCCTGTGCTCTTGCCTTTGATCTGCTGATGATGGATAAAGTCAGGAGTCCATATGGATCATGCTGAATCTATTGGCCGCCTTTGATTCTATTGATCACAGTTGTTGTTATCTGGATTGCAGTATCCCCAAGAGGGACTTGTTGGGAATCAAGGCCCCATTGTGCTAGGCACTGCCAAAACATATACAATGAAAAGATGGTCCCTGCTCTAAAGAGTTTACAGTCTAATTTGCGGTGTTGATTCACCTGCAAACCCACCCTACCAGAAGAGGTAGCATTGCCCTTTAGTGACTTCATTTCTTCCTCTTAGGCAGCAGGTCGGCAGGGCCCTATATACAGTGCCATGGAGGCACCAATCCAGGGGGCATCTGCACCGACCCAACAGGTACTGCTAGGGGAAAGACCTTCCGACAACTTGCGCTCACCTACTTGATAGAGACAGGAGCAACACATCCCAAAAGAACAACAGTTACGAAGGTAAGTAACCATTTTTTTCATTTGGTGACCCCTAGGTGTTGTGTTATGAGAAGGAGTAAATCACACTTCCTTATTTACTTTCTCCACACCAGTCATGATTTTATAGACCTCTATCATATCCTCTTTTAGCCATTTAATTTCCAGGCTGAAAAGTTCGAGTTTTATTAATCTTGCCTCAAATGGAAGCTTTTCCATATCCCTAATCATTTTTGTTGCCTTTTCTTTACTTTTTCTAATTCCAATATATCTTTTTGAGATAGAGTGACCAGAGCTGCACATAGTATTCAAGATGGGGATGTACCATGGATTTATCAAGAGGCAATAGGATATTTTCTATCTTATCTATCCCTTTCCTAATGATTTCCAATATTCTGTTAGCTTTTTTTGACTACCACTGCACACCGAGTGGATGTTTTCAGAGAACTATCCACAATAACGCCAAGATCTTTTTCCTGAGGGGTAATGGCTAATTTAGAGCCTATCATTTTATGTGTATAGTTGGGACTATGTTTTCCAATGTGCATTACTTTGCATTTTTCAACAATGAATTTCATCTTCCATTTTGTTGCCCAATCACCCAGTTTTGTGAGATCCCTTTGTAACTCTTTGCTGTCTACTTTGGACTTAACTAGCTTGAGTAGTTTTGTAACATCTGCAAATTTTGCCACATCACTGTTTTCCCCCTTTTCCAGGTCATTTATGAATATGTTGAACAGTGCTGGTCCCAGTACAGACTCCTGGAGGACACCACAATTTACTTCTCTCCATGCAAGATAATGGCAAAACACTGAAGCTCACTTATTCAATGGAGTTTCTTGTTGGGTTCTCAGTTGGGGGCCTCTTTAGTATGGAAGCAGGGTGTTCTCTTGGAGGTGTACTGAACTCTGGAGTTCATTTCCCCTGCTATCCAAAATAACCCAGATCTGTTGCTTTCTGGGCATACTGTGGAGTCCCCTCTTTCTCCCCTAGATTTCGGGGAGGGAGAAGTTTGCAGGGAGGCTGGTACTGTTAGATGGGTTTTCCTGCCTTTGGTTGTGTGAAGCTGCTGGTTTTACTTTTGTTTGTACTAGTGTGGTTGCATTTTTTGACACATGGTTGAGGTGCCTAGAGCCATGAACTGGAACTTTGTTTTCTTTGAATTTATACACTATAGTACAAAAACTCCTCCTTTCCCTCTCTTGTCCTGTTTTTTAGCTAAGTCTTTCTTGTACTTTATATCCCTAAAAGAGATTGGAGGTTTAGTATCCCTTCCAAAATTTTTATTATCATTAAGTGTTATAACTCTAGATATTGATACCCATGTGAATATCCAATTCCTTCTACATCACATCCTGTTGTCAAGGTTCTGCCTTAGCTTCCCTCCAAACCCCTCCTTTTGTCTCCTTCATTCATTTCTGCCTCTTTTCCTGCCTCCGCACTTGGAATGGCAACATCCACTAAATGCCCTCCTTTTTCCTTCCTCAAATCACCACTACCCATATATTCATGAGACCTAAGAATAATGCTGACACAAAGCTTCTCTCACCTACTTGTGTCAGCTGTTCTATATTCACTGTCTGTTCACTTATATAGAACAGCTGACACAAGTAGTAGAGAGAGGAGCTCTGTGTCAGCATTATTCTTAGGTCTCATGAATATATGGTTGGGGTGATTTGAGGAAGGAAAAGGGAAGGCATTTAGTGAGTGTTTACAGTTTTGTGGGAAGAGATTTTGTCCAGTTGCTATGCATTTTTCCTTATGTAAAGCATCATGTCATAAATAAATGACATCTTACATTCATAGCTGATTGGGGTGGTGTGAGAGGAAGGGAAATTCAGATCTGGCCCAGATCTGCCAACCAGCTCACAACTTGAAGGGTGAGATAGAGTTATTGTCTCTTAAGCCTGCAGATCTATGTATTATTTTTGGCTAAACTATCCAGCTATTAACATCTGACCTCCTGAGGCACTGTCACCTAGAGGTTGCCTACACACTGGGTAAACTGGTATAGGAAAAAGTGTCTGGCTACACAGTTTCTGCCATAGCTTAGCTGAAGGAGCTTTTCTTCTGGGTTTTGCCTTTATAAGTCCAGCAGCTGGGATGTTCTTTTCATATGTGAGATGCACTTGTTAATTTTGTTACATGTTTTCCATGCAAACAGGGAAAGAAAGTGAGCCTCATAAAATATCTCAATGAAACTCAGCATGGCCTGGTTACCAGCAATGTGAAAACCACCCTATCAGCTCAGCTCCTCTAGGCCAGCCCCTCTTTACCCCAACCCAGACGGAACACAAGAAAAGTGATTATGAAAGAAGCTGAAAGTTACGGGGGTTAAGTAAAAATTTTCTATAACCCAAAGTTAATGATTGTTCTTGTTGCGGGGGAGGAGCGCCAACAGCCGTTCTGCCTGCGGGGCTCCCCGGACATCCTCCACGTCTGCCTCAGGACACCCGCTGAGCACTCCCAGCCTCCGCTCATCCGGACACCTGGTTCCCCGCTGAGCACTCTCCTGCCCCCCTCTGTGCCCGGGCGGTGCCAGTGCCCCAGAGAGCGACCCGGAGGCACGCAGTGAGTGAGTGCGGCAGTGTGGAGCCGCAGCTGTAATGGCGGGAGTGTGGACTGAGGGCTCCCAGGTGGGGGGCAGTGCTCGCGTCCCGCCTGCCCGGTAATAGGAGCCTTCCTGGGCTGCAGCCCGCTGTGAGTCGCAGGCTCCAGTTTCTCTATGGACAGAGAGGGAGACCGACAGACAGACAGACAGACACAGTAGGCATTATAGACACCCAGGAAGACAGGAACAGGCACATGCTTCCAGACACCAGGATAGATAGACAAATAGGCATGTATCGACACCCAGGACAGACAGACACACGGAGCTATAGAGTGCAGATGCAGTCACAGAGAGATAGATGGAGACACGGAAACACACAGACGTAAGTACAGCGAGCTCCATATACACACCCACACTATCTTCTGTTGTTTGCAGTGTGGTAGTAGCTGTGCTGGTCCTAGGATATTAGAGAGACAAGATGGGTGAGATCATATCTTTTACTGGGCCAACTTCTGTTGGGGAGAGAGACCAGCTTTTTGGGGAGAGCGGCCTCTCCACGTGGGAAAGGTACTTAGCGCATTGCAGCTCAATACTGAAGGTGGAAATATTAGCTAACATATATTCTAAGGGACCATTCAAGGTGAAGTGGTCAGTTAAAACTTTTGCAGTCACAGCACAAAAAAGGAAGGCTAGTGGGTTTCAGATTGGTGTACTGAACCATAAATCCAGTGTCATGATTAAGTCTATTATTTTAGTGTCTAGCAAGGTTATGAGTTTAAGCTCCCAGTCTCATCTGTGAAAGTGGTGTGCAGGTTTCTTTTAAGGATGAGAACTAAGAGGTCAGATATGGAGTGATAGCTTCATGAGAAGTGTTCACCCATGCGTGAAACAGTGTTTTTGTCTTTTTCTATGTGAGTGCATCTGAGAGCATAGTGACTGTTTTGTTTCACCCACATAGCTATTATTGGGGCATATAGTATACTTGATGAGATACACCACATGTTGTGATAGGTATGTGTAGGACCCATGGATCTTAAAGGGTGAGGGGTGTTGATTATCATAGCAGTGGAGATATGTCTACAGGTTTTGCATCTGTCATTCTGGCAGTCTGGTGCCACTTTGAGGTGGTGTGTCCTGGTCTGTGGGAAGTTGCTTCTGTTGATGAACTTGCTGAGGTGGGGGGTTGTTTGAAGGCCAGAAGAGGGGGTTCAGGAAAGATTGCTTTCAGGATGTGGTCGACTATGGGATATAATTATTGAATGACACCCCATATGGATTCCAGTATGGTGTAGTAGGTGATACCTAGAGGTGTGCGGTTGGAGGGTTTTTCCCCCCGTATGGAAGCAGGTTCTTGCGGAGTAATGGATGGCTAATCCATGATGTGATCTGCTTCTCTGGTGGAGTAACCTTGCTTGGTGAAGGCTGTTTTAAGTGTGTTAAGGTGTGTATCATGGACTTTCTTCTTGGAGCATAGTCTGCAGTATCTGAGTGAGTGCCTAGCTGTCGCTAACAGATTTCTTGGTGTGTTTGGGGTGGTTACTGGATCTGTGAAAGTAATTCTGGTGATGCATGGGTTTCTTGTACATAGTTGTCTGTAGGGTTCCATTGCTGAAGCTGATTTTGATGTCCAGGAAGTTGATGATGGTATAGCTAATCTCTCAGTTCTCAGACTCAAAGGAAACCTGCACAATGCTATCAAAAGATGAATCTGGGAACTTAAATTCAGAGCTTTCTCAAGACACTGGATGTCTGGTTTATTAAAGTAATCTGTTACACAGTAATCCCACCTCCCCTTCTTGTTCTATGATTGTTCTATGCAGATGTGTTAACTGACCACTTCACCTTGAATGGTCTCTTACAAAATGTATTTACTTATGCTAAACAATCGTTCCACCTTGTGTATTTAGCTGTTACACTCTCAGTGTCTTTCCTAGACCTGAAGAAGAGCTCTGAGTAAGCTTGAAAGCTTGTCTCTTTCGCCAACAGAAACTGGTCCAATAAAAGATATTACCTCACCCACCTTCTCTGTAATACAAAGAGAGACACATAGATACACAGATGCAGACTGAGAGAGGCTGACATAGAGAGAGACACAGACACATATAGACACACACAGACATCTCTATGTGGCCTCAGCATCTTTGCCCTCCTATGGTAGTTACTTTCCTGGCCCTTTTCCAGGGTGGCATTAGTAATTCTGCCGCGTCTTTAGATTTTCACTTGGAAATTATGCAAACTCCAGGATAAGACTGTAAACTTTTGGGAAGAGCAAAGAGCAGGATGGGAAAAATTGGTGAGAGCTATACATGCTTTGTGATTATGTTCATGATATGCTCATCTTAATTGCTTGAAATTCTCTTTAGTTGCATCAGGTTTTGAACCTTTAATTGGTTTCATATTTGGAGTACTCTTTGTTCCACAAGACAGAAGAGACTTTAACAATGTTGGATCTTTGCCATGCATTTGTTGTCAATATTCTGTCCAAAGTTCTTATGTTGTATCCCTTCGCAGTAGTGTCAGAGTGCCTCCCAAGATTCAAGAACTTCCAGAATTCCATTGTTGTAGTCTTTAAATCAAGTTTTCTAACAGCTATGTTGTAGCTCAAGTGAAAGTTCTGGATTTAATGCAGAAATCACTTGGGGAGTTCTGTGGCCTGTGTTAGACAAGTCAGACTGGATGATATAATGGTAATTCTGGTATTTAAATCTATGAACAAGGTATCTCTCTCTTCATACCCTGCTGGCAAGAGACAGAATTAAGTTTTATTTTAATAATTCTTAGTAGTATAAAACTGTGGGACTGGACGACAGGGTGGATCACTCAATAAATTACCCTGTTCTGTTTACCCCCTCCAAAGCATCTGGCGCCAGCCACTTTTGAAAGACAGGACACTGGACTAGATGAACCGTTGGTCTGACCCACTATGACCATTCTTATGTTCTTATGCTGGTCTGTGTAGTGTATTGTGAGAAATCTACAGCGAAACAGTCAAGATTTGCATTTAGCTCTGAATGTGGTAGTGGTCATTCTTATTTCATCTGGTAGAGTGTTTCATAGCTTTGGTCCAGCTCCTGGGAAGGTTCTGCTTCCTATACTAATATTTCAGTCAGTGTTATTACTTATACAATTATCCTAGAGCTTATAGGGATGTTTCATGCATGTTTATTTTGTGCAAGACCTTCTTTTCCTTCATCAGCAACCAATCTCCCTTATGTACCCACAGGTCTCCTTCATTTTCCCCTCTGTTCCCTCAATCTTCCCTGCTTGGGATAGATATTCAAAAGTGTTTGTTGCACTCTTGGCAAATGTTTTGGACTCAGTCTTCATTCTAAAATCTGAAATGAAGGCCTTTCTTTAATAAATGTTTGGAGCTCCTTGCTTTATTTAACTTTGTTTTCATTCTGTGAAGTATATTTGCACAGGGCCAGCCCTATGCAAGTAACACATGGGGGGCCATCTGCTACTTCCATTTTATGACTTTACCGTCTTTACTGTCGCATGAGTGTGCCACTCTGCTCACTTCTTTCTTGTGATCCTGCTTCACAACCACCCTAATCACACCACATATTTGTTTGTGAGACTTTGCACCCTCTGGTAATCTGCTTACCTGGGCTAAAAAGCTAGGAAGTGGAGCCAAAGCAGAACTTTAAAAGGGGAGCCCAGGAGGATTGTGTTTTAATTCAGTCACTGTCATGGCCCAGTGGAAAGGACCATGGACAGGGGATCAAGGATGACACACTGGCTGGCTAGTCAGATATGTGCATGTGTTGCTGATCCCTATGTAGGGCCCAAGATCACTGCTGTATTTATGACACATGCTATATAAATTAATAAACAGTAATGACAGAAACTAGTCTCACTAGGTGTCTTCTCCAGGTAAGAAGGTGAGCAGAGCCATCCTTATCTTCCTCTATAAATCAAGAACAGCAGAAAATGCCTATAGACTGAAGAGCCATTTTCTGCTCTCCCGCTCTTGATCCTTTAGGCACACCACTTGTTCAGTGCACCTGAGCTCCAGCAGCTCTGACAGCAAGGGTCTTTCAACACCTGCCTCTCAGTACCTATGCATTCCTTCCTGCTCAAAATACCTAGAGTATTGTACGTAATTTGTTGTTACATACATAGCATTGAAAAATAGCTGCTAAACAAAACATATAACTATGTGGCTATTGTTGGTCCCCAGGATTTTAGTTGTATGAGTCCCATCAACTTTAATTAGCTAGGATCCCACATGACTAAGGTTAAGATTTTGTCTTGGTTATTTTTAGTAAAAGTCAGACAGTGGCGTACCAAGAAGGGGGACAGAGGTGGGTGCCGGACCGGCCCTTCACAACATGCAGGAGGAGGGGGATGCAGGAGGCTCTGAGGGACGCCCCTCAGCACCTCCCCTCCCCCCCGGCCTATCATGAAGGGTAGGCCTGATGCCCTACCCCAGGCCGGGATGGTGAGGCCACCCCATCTGAGCCAGCATTGGACTGCAAGGCTAGAGCAGCAGATAAGCACCGGCCTGGCCCTTCACAACGGGTGGGGGTCATAGGAGGCTCTGAGGAGCGCCCCTCAGTGCCTCCCCCCTGTGTGTCATGAAGAGCCAACCCAGCCCCCATCCCCAGGCCAGGGGGTGTGGCCGCACAGTCCTAGCCAGCACCAGGCTGCGGGGCTGCAGCGGGATAGGTGGGCGCCATGCGGCGGGTATGTGTGGGAAGGGGGGCCAGGAGACCCAGGTCTGCATTTCTGCCCCCCCAGGTCTCATGCCTCTGCCTGCAGGTACAGACACACACCCCCGGGGCAGCTGGGGGGCGGTTCCAGTACCTCCCCTGCCCTGCGTAGGGAAGGGGGGGTGCAAATGTGGGCTTGGCCCCTGGGCACCGGAAACCCTTGGTACACTACTGAAGCCAGATTTTCTTGAGGTAAACTACAAATCAAATAGACTTAAGCTATACTATGCCTTGGGTGTTAGTAGCTGGTGTACTGAAAACTAGAAGCTCAGATCTTGTCTATAGAACAGCATCATCATTTTGGTTTGAAATGTAGGGTGTAATAAATGAATATATAATTAAATGAATATGTAACTAAAATGAATGACTATATAAATACAATGAATTAAATGTCCTAAAATTGGTTAATATGCAATATATTAATACACATTTATTATTATGTAACTAAATGCTATTAATTGAATATACTACATTATGTCATTAAAAAGGTTACATGCACAATTAAACTGGTGAATATGTAATTAAATCCAGTGAACAGCACTGTGTGCACACACTAAACCAGCATGTGAGAAAGTGACATTTCATTTTACCCAGAGGCAGCACAGGTCTAGAGCAGTAGTTCCCAACCTGTGACCCGGGGGCCAAAAGTGGCCCATGAGATCTTTCAAAGTGGCCTGCCGCTCCTCTCCCACTTGCTGCAGAAGGGAGCTGCTGCCTAAGGACCCAGGCAGAGTACGTTGCCACAGGGCTACAAGACCAGTGCAGGTGCCTTGCTGCAGCCAAGTGGACGGGAGACCAGCACTCCACTCCCCTTCCCCTGGCTGTAGCAGGGAGCGTGGCAAAGCACTCCTGCCTGGGTCTCTAAGCGCTGGGGTCCCTGCTGGAGACAGAGGAGGGGAGCATTGATCTCCCATCCCCCTGGCTGCAGATGGGAGCCACTGCCTAGGGACCCAGGTGGAGCACACGGACCTACAGGATGCATGCGGTTTCTCTGCTGCAGCCAGGGGCACGGGAGATCAACAAGAAGGAAGCCTCCTTGCTGAACTCCTTCTATCTGATTGCAGTTGGGGGGAGGGAAGGGCTGCTGCTGGAGCAGCCAGGACCTACCATGCATGAGGAGGAGCAGGACTTTAAAAATCAGTGCCTTCCGGTTTGTCACCCACTGTGACTTAGCTGCCAGGCCATGTGCTTCAGTATGTAGTGACAGTCACTCATCTACACTAGCGCTTTGTCTGTGAGTGTGTGACATACTGAGAGTAATTTGTAAGTGTAAAATAGTGAATGTAAAAATGAGCACAGTAGCATCAAAATGTTTACTTTAAATAGGTAGTGATTTGTAGTCCTTAATGGTGTATATGTCAATACATTTTTTTTATGGGTTGATAGACTGGTGGCCCTTCAGGGTTGTAAAAATGATATTTGTGGCCCTCGAGCCAAATAGGTTGGGAACCACTGCTCTAGAGCAATAATTACAAGGTTGATAGTCAAGGTCTGTGGAGTTCTGGTTCCAGCTAAGCCACTGACTTGCTGTTTGAATCTTGGGAAAATCACTTCACCTCTCTGTGCCTTGTCTTCTCTATCTGTAAAAAGGAATTACTAATACTTACTTCACAGGGGTATTGTGAGGGTTAGCTAGTTACTGTTTGTTCAGCTCTTTGAACATACAAAGTAGCGTGTTAACTGCCAAATATTTGAGATTCCTCATTCTGGATACTCCCTGGCATCTGATCAGTTTTATCATCCACCAACCACTAGCCCCTGTTGAAAATGATCAAAGAAATCAAAGAAATGTAGGACTGGAAAGAACTTCCAGAGGTCTTGTAGTTCAGTCTCCTGTACTCAAGACAGGACTAAGTATTCTCTAGGTATTATCTAAGACAAATCTCCCTGATAGGTGTTTGTCTAACCTGCTCTTTAAAACTTCCAATGACAGAGATTCAACAACCTCCCTAAGTAATTTGTTCCAGTGCTTATATACCTTTACAGTTAGGAAGTTTTTTCTGATGTCTAATCTGAATTTCTCTTGCTCCAATTTAAGCCCATTACTTCTTGTCCTGTCTTCTGTGGTTAAGGAGAACAATTTTATCACTCTCCTTTTTATAAAAGTTAGTTATATACTTGAAGACTATTATCATGTTGCCCCTCAGTTTTCCCTTCACTATACTAAACAAACCCATTTTTTTCAATCTTTCCTGGTAGGTCATGTATTCTAAACCTTTAATCACTTTTGTTGCTCTCCTCTGGACTTTTTCCAGTTTGTCCACATCTTTCCTGATGTGTGGTGCTGAGCAAAGTGGAAGAATTACTTTTTATGACTTGTTTACCACACCCCTGTTAACATAACCCAAAACAATGTTGCTTTTTTTGTTTGTTTGTTTGCAACAGTATTGTATTGTTGAATTATATTTACTTTGTGATCCACTGTAGCCCCCAGATCCCTTTCTGCAGTACTCTTTCCTAGGCAGTCATTTCCCATTTTGTATTTGCACAATTGATTATTCCTTCCTAAGTGTAGTACTTTGCATTTGTCCTTATTGAATTTCATCCTATTTAATTCAAACTATTTCTCTTGTTTATCAAGATCATTTTGAATTCTAATCCTGTCCTCCAAAGCGCTTGCAACCCCTCCCAGCTTGCGATCATCCGCAAACTGTATAAGTGTACTCTCTATGCTATTATTCAAATCATTTATGAAGATATTGAATAGAACTGGACCAAGGACAGATCCCTGTAGAGCCTCACTCAATAAGCCCTTCCAGCTTAGTTATAAACCATTGATAAGTACTTGCTGAGCATGGTTTTCCAACCAGTTTTGTACCCCCCTTATAATAGGTTTATCTAGGCTATATTTCTCTAGTTTGTTTATGAGAAGATCATGTTAAACAGTATCAAGAGCCTTACTAAAGTTGAGATGTATCACATCTACTGCTTCCCCACTATCCATAAGGTTTATTACACTGTCAAAGAAGGATATTAGGTTGGTTTGACATGATTTGTTCTTGACAAATCCATGTTGACTGCTGTTTATTACTTTATTATCATCTAGGTGGTTACAAATTGATTATTTGTTCCATTATCTTTCTGGGTTCCGAAATTAAGATGACCGGTCTATAATTTCCTGGGTTGTCCTTATTCCCCATTTTATAGATAGGTGCTATATTTGCACTTTTCCAGTATTTTCCAGTATTCAAAGATAATTACAAATGGCTCAGAAATTTCTTCAGACAGTTTCTTGAGTATTCTAGAATGTACTTCATCAGGGCCTACCGATTTGAAGATATCTAACTTGTCTAAGTAATTCTTAATTTGTTCTTTCCCTATGTTAGCCTCAGATCCTATCCCATTGGATGTTCACTATGTTGATTGTCCAATTACATGCTAACATTTTTGGTGAGAACTGAAATAAAAAGGGCATTGAACACTTCAGCCATTGCTGCATTTTATATTATTGTCTTTCCCTCCTCATTGAGAAATGGGTCTACCCTGTCCTTGGTCTTCCTCTTACTTCTGATGTATTTGTAAAATGTTTTCTTGTTACCCTTGAAGTCCCTGGCTAGTTTAACCTTGTTTTGTATTTTGGCCTTTCTAATTTTGTCCCTACATGCTTGTGTTTCTCTTTTTATATTTATACTTGACCTAGTTTCAACTTCTTGTATGTTTTTTTTTTTTTTTTTGAGTTTCAGGTCGTTGAAGATCTACTGCTTAAACTAGGGTGGTCTCTTGCCATACTTGCTATCTTTCCTTTGCAGTGGGGTAGTTTGCTCTTGTGCCCTTAACAAAGTCTCTTTAAAACACTGCCAACTCTCCTGAACTTTTTCCCTTAGACTTCCTTCCCATGGGATCTTAGCTACCAGTTCTCTGAGTTTGCCAATGTCTTCTTTTTTGACATCAATTGTCTTTATTCTGCTGTTTTCCCTCCTTACCATTCCTTAGAATCATGAACTCATCATTTCATGATCACTTTTACACAAGCTCCCTTTCACCTTCAAATTGTCAACCAATTCCTCCGTTTGTCAGAATAAAATCTAGAATAGCCTCTCCCTTAGTTGCTTTCTCCATCTTCTGTAATAAAAATGTCTCCAATGCATTCCAAAAACTTGTTGTATAACCTGTGCTCTGCTGTTTTATTTACCCAGTGATCCCCATGATCAAAAGTCCTGTTGATTTTGGATGTTCTCTCAATTTATTGCTGAAACAGGAGATCCGGGGCTTCCCATACAATGCTTTCCTGCCTAACAAAGCTGTCGTGAGGATAGGTTAAAGATTGTGAAGATCGCAGATGCTACGGCAATGAGAGCCATATAAGAACCTTGGATAGACTAACATTTTCTGCTTTCAGTGCAAACATGCTGGGGCAACACACTTTCTAAATTTACGACGACAGCCTGGTCTTGTGTAATATACTGCCATTGACATCTCTGAAACTTGCTCAAGTTATTTTTAAAAAAAACCGAGCAGAGCAGTGACATACTTCTTTTGTCTTTGTAGATTGTGTCTCTGTATTAATGCCAGAAGACATGCCTAAGGGCTGTTAGTTATAGAGATGCAAAGTTGTGGCCCTGAAGATGACTGAGGTTCAGATAGATCGCTCTTGACGCCCTCTGGTTCAGGAAGGTAAGGCTTGATTGATGTTGCAAGTGGGAAGGTTTTTTTACAAAGGTCTCCAAACTCAATGTTTATTATTTACAAATAAATTCAGATTTGTGTGATTAGTACAACCGTATTCACCAATAATGAAGCAAGAGTTCAAGGCAGCAAAAGTCCCTACTGTGTGTGCTTGTGTTTGTCCGAGTATATATGTGTGTGCATTGCTCCCTCCATGTGCTCCAGGCATCAACATTATGCCACTTCTCCTTCTCATTTTATACTGTGGAATTGCAGAGGGGGTGGCACAGATGTGGAGTGACACCAAGGCTTTTTTGTTGATTTTAAAAATTGAACATATACTTAAAATCCTGCTTCATGTAATTTACTAAATGGATTTAAAATAACTTCCAGTATGTGTTCTAGTTAATAAATGCCCAATCCCAGCTGCTCCAAGGGTAACACTATACAAAAGGGCAAACAGCCTTGGTAATTCTACCACTGGTCTGTTTCATTACTTGGTTTAATGAAGCCCTCAGTAGATCATGTGCTGCACTGCGTTAGCCCAAGAGGTCCCGAAGTTTTCTTATGCAGTTTCAGGGAAGGCTACAACCGTTTCTGCATAGCTCTCTTTGTATATGTGGGAGACGCTGTCTAGTAGATTATCCCCAAGTTTGATCTATAGTTGGTCTGAAAAAGGTCCTCTAGATTCTAAATATCTGATATTAAGATTACTCTATCATATATCATTGAAAAACAAAAATCAGCCATTTAGGTTGTAATGAGTCCTACTAAAATGGCATTCTACTACTTCAGCTGGCTCTTCAGCAGAAGTTAACTAGCAAACATAGAGGCTCAGAGGCTCAGTTACTATAGTTCTGGTGGCTCCAAGAGGCTGCACAGTGCAGAAAGGAATGTCTCTGAAAGAGATCCTGCCATCATATGTTCCAAGACTCTGATGCACTGGCTTTACTAGATCCTAGATTTCCCAAGAAAGTTAGGGCTTTCTCAGACCTTGGTTGGTCAGATGGTTGTCCCAATTAGGGTGTCTGTTTGGCCAACCCCCCAGGAGAAGCTGTCTGAGGATTCTGGGGGAGGTTATGCCAGAAGACCAGGTACCAGGAAGTGGTGCTGTTCCTCAAATATTGCTTCATGAGATCTGTCAGAGCTCTAGGACATGGCTTTGGTGCTCTGACCCAGCAGGAATGAAGATTATTTGAAAATGCATGAAATCTTGATTGTTGACTGTTTCCCAAGTTAAAGCCATTTTGTAAAGAGGCAAAGGTAGCCTGTCAGTCCAGATATAATTCTCCATGAGAAACAATCATTGCCAAAATCATCTTTAATTTTTTTAAGGCTAGTATGTCATGCATACATGCTGTAATGTGGTCTTGAAGTTATGTCCAAAGGCACAATCAGTGAGGCCAGTACTACATGCATGTCCAGTAACTATTCTTCACAAGTAAATGTTAAAAGGCACCAATCAAACTTCTTTTAAAATTGCCCATTTATACCTTTGTGCAGCCACGGAACAAATTCAGCTATCACAGAGTTGATACACAGCATACTATGGCACTTGTACCAGAATATTATTTTCACAGCAGCCAATTCATCGAAAGGCTGAGAAGTAACAACTCTTAACTCAGTGTAAATGCATTGAACTAGGAGAGCTGTGGAGAGATATCAAGTGAGGAAAATGGTGAATAATTTATAGTACTTTATATATTCAGTATATTAAAGTAGGTGTGGAGCTATTGTCAAAACCTTAAGGAAGCAGTAGTGGGTCCATTACTAGTTGAGACTTCAAAGCAAATTATTGCTATAATCAGATTTCGGTGGTGGTCTCCTTACCTCAGCAAGTGATGACATGGTGTGGATTTTCTGCTGTAATGGCAGGTAAGATATCACAACAAACAGTGTGAGCTAAAGAAACAAAAGGAAGAGAAAATGAAGGGTAAAAAGCCATTGGAATGGTAATAACATTTTGATCTGAATCTTGTCTGAATGTATCCGTTTGTTGAAATGTCTTTAAAATGGTAGTAGCTTCCCAGTGACCAGAGCTAGCATCTCACTGCTTGGAGGATGTGCTTGGTAAGGGGCTTTGTAAGAGATGTTTGTGATGGTGGTGATTTTGATTATCCGTGTCAAATAAGTAATTTGTCTTTCCTAGAAACTCTGTTGGCTTTTCCCATGAAGCTTCTGATCTGACAGTCAGAGAAGTAGAGGAAGAATGTTGAAAGGCACCATATGTTTTCACTTTAGCCTTGATGACCATTTGGCATATGAAAGAGTTATATTTTTCAAAGCCTTATATAAATTATGTAATCCTAACACTGCAAAATGTTCTTGTCTGGCAAGCTGTAGTTCTTGAAGGCAAATGGCATGATGTATAGATTGTGATGACATGTTTCCCTGGGAAACTGATTAGAGAATTGAAATAATTGATTCTGGTTGTGTGTATGGTGAGATGCAGCTCCTTCCAGATAAATACAGCAGTCAGCTGAGTAGGGAGAGATACTATGTTGTGGTGTAAAAGAAAATCATCTTCTCTGGGAGCTTCATCGAAATCTTGTGGGGGATGGGGGATGTGAGAGGTATTAAAGGTGCTTACATTATGTTTTTTATCTGTCATATGCAGTTATTTTCATTGTCTTTGTCCACCTCTAATCCCATATCCATTTCCTCTAGGCAACCTTTCTCCAGGGGGAAAACACCTTGAAAGGTGATAATTTAATTAAAGTTAATTAAAATTGGGACTTTGTTTATAAGCCAAGTTGTAGCATTTCTGCACATCACTGTGACCATTTCCTTTGTGGTGAGTTACTTGATGCTACAGTTTTGAAGGTATCTTTTAAGGTTGGCCCTAGTTCCAGCACATAGTAATTAATTGATTTCCTTTTGGAAGACTTCATAAACTCATGTGGCCCTGGATGACATTTATGCAATATAGTCAAGTACCTCTGTATAATTCTTTTCACTGTTAGCACTCCAGCAGTCTCTACCCACATGTATGTTCTCAGTCTTGAAGTCCTAGAGGAGTTTATGTTCGGACGGCCCTTTCCTCTTCTCCTTCATGAAGGAGAAGTTCTTCTGTTATCTAAACTCATTTTTTTAAGGAGGACTTAAAGCTAGTAAATTGCATTAGAAGTCGCAAGGTTTGCTTAGACAGTGTTTTATTACTATTTTCTGGCCAAATGGCGAATTCCCCTGCTGTCCACAGGAGGAGAGATTGTTTCCTACTTCAGTTAAAACAAATCTCCTAAAATTGCACCATTTGTTCTTAAAAGGTCAATTGTGGCACCCTGCAAATGTTCTACTGTGAACGCATCTGGTTTTTGCATTTCCTCGTCCTCTTGTTTTGAGGGATATTTGCCTGCAAACAGGATCCTTGTTTCCTTAAACTTGAGAGCCTCTCCTGCTCAGTCCCCTTGATGTACGTCAAAGGAGTCTGAATTCATGTGAGGAATATGCAGCAGGAGCCTTTGTTTAGCACAAGGCAGGTATTAAAATGTTAGGTTCTATCAATTGGGCATTTAAAGGTTGCCCAACTTTATAAATATTCTTTTGCATATTTAAATCAATAATAATTTGAATTCTACCCTATCCTTCAAACTTTAACATAATGCACATCATGAACTGGGCCTGGAAATCCATCAGTGTTTGGATCTACTCTGGAACAAGGGGACTGGCATGTTCTGTTTCCAGCTGGGGGCAGCGCACAGAGTCCTTGAGCTTGGTTGTCATATTCTGATGTATCTGGAATTACCAAATTTGAGCACCAGACTTGGGGTTTCTCCAGTTTAGGTCTTGTGGTGAAGCAAGATCTTACTGGTTGCAAGTTTCACATAGGACCATCTTGTTTGAAGTACAGCTGTTTCCATGAAAGTATGTGGGAGATCAGGAATCATCATTTTGATAAAGAGGAGTGGCTTACTGGACTATATGCTGCTCTGGTGTTATATTGCCTTGCATTTCATGTCAGAGGCATCTGTACCCTGGCTGACTGTTTGGAATATCCTGGCTTGTTTGTCTTTTTTCTTTCTGTTTGAGCTGTGTAGCTATCTGACAGATTATGTCTCCAAATAGCTTCCAGTTGTTCTATGCTCATTCCTGTTTTGATGAGAAGATGACATTCTAAGCCCACAGAGCAATATGCAGAAATGTTCCTTGAATGTGCTTGTTTCATCAATGTGGGAATGAGGAAGCATGAACTCTGATGGCATTCCTCTAGCTTCATAACAAATTATAAAATAAAGGCGCCAAACAAGTGGTTTTGAAGCTGTGGTTTTTAGGGTTCAAATTCTCCTTAATTAAGTAGTTCTCCTTAAGGTCCAGGTACCCTTCTCCCAAACTGTGACTGTCCCTCAACCTGTCACTATAAATAAAAATTACATGCTATTTTTTTTAAACTATCCATCTCATTATAGAGAACTGTATAGCTATACTTTCTCCATAATTCAACACAAAGGCTCTCTGGTGTCTATAAAAATGGCTGCTCTTGTGTGATCCTGCAAGTAGAAATGACCATACAAAGCTTCAGTTGCTTCTTCTTTTTAGTAGATAAATTTGAGTAAATATAGTTAAAATGTATTTTGAACTACTACACTTGAACAGGCCTTTTCCATTCTTCTCCTAGAGGCAACAAACACAGTTTTGAGATGCCAGAATTGCTTATAAACCAGAACAGAAAGCAGTATCACATAGCCCTAGACAGAAGGTCATAACAACAGCCACAGCACTTTAATTACATGGCGTGTCATGCACTACAGTGACATGATCTTTAAGTACAAACAAAAAGTCAATACAATGTATAATGTAGTCCTTTACAGCACAGGTTTTCCATGAACACAGAGATCTGACTTAATTCCTCTTATTAGCCTGCACGTTGGTAAGTACTGAGCTTCATGCGAGTGTGCCAAAGGAAAGCTACATAGCTTGTTAGTTGCTTCCCCCTACTGTGCCAAGTGACTGTAGAAACTTTATATATGCCTTAAAAACTGTCAAAGTTCATTAACTTCTTCTCCAGTCTTTCACTTGGTGTTACATAAACAGTGCAGATAACCCAACACATCATTTCAACACAGTTAACAGTAAAGTCTTGGCAGGTGAGGCAAGCTGTGGAATATGGTTGTGCAGCTTCATATAGCTGGGGAGTGTTATTCCTGTAGTGTTCAAACACACCCAATTCTGACTGAGCTAATGAAAGGTGTTAGCTGTGTCTGACATCTTGCATTCTTAAGGCAGGTCTACACTAGAAGTGCTACAGCGGTGCAGCTGTGCTGCTGTAGTGTATCTAGTGAAGACTCTGTTGCGAATGGGAGAGCGTCTCCCACCCACATTATGCAGGTGTGGACAGCACTTAGGTCACTGTAACTTGCATTGCTCAGGGGGGTGGCTTTTTCACACCTCTGAGCAACTAAGTTAGATCGACTTAAGTGGTAATGTAGACCTGCCCTTAGAGTGGGTGTTACTGGATGAACTGCTGATAGCTCTTCATTTCACTAATGCTCTTTATATCTCACACATACCTACTGCAGGAGAAGGAGTCCAAGGTTCCCGAGGTACAGTGGATCATTTAAACTAGATAGGAAATCCAGAATTGTGAGCCCAGGGGTCAAATGCAGTCCTATTTTTAAGTGGGTGACACTCCATTAAAATTGTTGTCGTGGAACCTCCAGTCTCCAGAACCATAATATTATATTTATGGCACCATGCAACATGCTGATGTGGTGGGCACTATAAAAAAAAAAACCTGATGGAAAGACAGATGCCACCTCTCTCCCAGACTCTGAATTTTGCCTTCCATATTCTCCTTTTTCCCCATTGTGGTGTGTATCTATATTGAGGTTGTAGTCTTTGCCATTACTGAGTCTTGAGGACCTTAGTTAATTTGCATATTAAAAAGCCAAACTAATTTATTGGTTTTTCAATGATGTTTCGTGTGGGTTGTTTGCCCAGTGCCCCAAGCACTTCTCTGTACAGAGGACATGGATATGAGCATTGCTGCTACTATCTCGCTTCAGCTGAATTTTGCTGCATTTTATATTTTGTCCCCTTACTCTCCATCAAATGTAATATAAGGACCTATAATTTAATGCATTGATAACAATTTGGTGTTATGCAAAGGAGACAGGATGGGTTAGAGGCCTTAACATTGGTTTGGAGATTCCTTGATGGGGGGCTCTGAAATCACTTCTGTGATTTTATAACATAAATCTTTTAACCTTCTCTCCCCGTACAGCATGACTTCATTGAATGGCTCACCTCTTTCAATATACACAACAGTTAGTTACAACAATAAGTCTTCTGTGGCTTTTAAAATTCCATCCCAGGGGATTTACAAAGACCTTTACTCATTATAGTTGGTGATTAGCCTGCTCCAGTTTCAACTCTGCCCTCATCAAAATTCTTTTCTGGTCAAAGTGGTGGCATCACAACTGCAACATTGTATCAGCACTGGCAACTATAAGTATCTAGTATCAGTTTCCTTCTAAAATCTGTTTTCCTAGGGTTTAGAAATTGACTGTTTCAAACGGTATCAGGTCCAAATATGAGATTTCTGTTATTAAATGTGCTTGTTATAGTTTGTTGAGGTATAGCTGTTTGGGTGTTCCTGGTATGTGTGGTGTATTGTTGAAAAAATGATAACAGTTGGCAAAATGCTTAAATAGTGGGATATTTTGGTAGTTTTTCAAAAGCATTTGTCTGCAACTCTAGGACAGTTCTTAATTTTGGGAAACAACCTTTTACCTGCAGTTATCTGGTTTTAATTTTTTAATTCAAAGTAATATGTAGAAATTTGTATGTAGCCAAGATTTGTATACTTAGCATGTCCTGAACTTTGTTAAGCAGACACACACACACACACAAACACACACACACACACACAAAAGTGTAGCTTTTTAAAATTCACAAACTTTAAACTGATTTTAGTGGTAGTTTGTGTTCTCAGAAGCGTGTGGAATGCGCTATGTCTGTTTTGAACCCGTAGCGATCTGATATGATTAAGGAAGCAATATATCCTGAGGGTTTGTGTGCTTTTGTTAGGCACTTTTCCTAAAAGGTGTATCATATCTTACCTCTGTTATGTTGGTCTTTATTTTCTCTTCTGTATGTTCCTACTACCAGCTCCACCTCTCATAGCAGCCTCTTTTGATTTTAGTACTAGTTGCTATTAAAGAGTTTAGAAGAAAGACCCAAGTTCTATGCCTGCTATGAAGTTTCCTTCCTACCTCTTCTGAGTCAGAGAGCTACTGCACTGATATGTCTCTCACCTCTTTGCAGTTTCTTCTTGGGATCTGTCGGTCTAGGCTTTCTTATTTCTTATTTCTAGGCTGTCTAGGTCTGTCACCTTTATATCTGAGAGCAAGTACTCTAGTGACAAGAGCCAAGATGGTGTTTGCATTGCTTTTATTATTTGGTTTCATAAACAGCTAAGGTTTGGAGCTGAAGCATACGACTAAGGAAACTGATATAGACCCTCAGACGACAAGGAACAATGTACCTGCCAATACCAAATCCATATCATGTTCATTTGCAGGGAGGAAAGCATCATCCTGGGAATACTGGAGTTAAAAATGAATGGAGATAAAAAAATCGAGCAAGTCTGTTCTGAATGAGTTGTATGTAAGCAGCCATAGGTGCTGGAACTAGGGTTGCTGAGTGTGCTTCTGAACCCTCTGCCTTGAAGTGGTTTCCATTATATACAGGGTGTACAGTTGGGTTCAATGGCTCTCAGCACCCCCACTACACAAACTGTTCCAGCACCCCTGATTACAGCTTTAAGATTGTCACATTGTTAAGTGGATTCCACACACAAACTTTGTTAAGAGAACATTAAAGCAGCACAGTTAAGCACTAATGTCAGGAAATAATGACACAATCTTAACTCTGCCCTCTTGTGCATATGCATTACAATAGTCTTTAAAAATAACTACATTATAGCATATTATTTTGTAAATAATACTATATAATATCCTACCTTTTTTCTACAAGCTTAGATAATGTGTCTTGCAATAGTGCAAATATACAAAAATAAATTATTTTCACTGTCACAACGATCCAATATATCTTTATAGACTTGGACTTTTATATAATTTTCTTTTTTTTCCCCCTACGATACGTATTTTAATAGATTTGTCAGCACTGGGTGCGATACTTAATTTTTTTAAGCAGAAGCACAATCTTCCTTGAGGTGCACTTCAGCCTGCACTAGAAGACTACCTACCTAACTCTAGCTGTGGAATTAACTGGCCTCTGTATGCCAGTAAATTTTCACTATTGCTCTGTTGTTGTACTTAATCTGTCAAATATATTGTGTAAAATAATTTACCATGTGCTTTTCATATAAATGACTTCCATGGATTCTGTCCTGTGTAGAGAGAGCAGTGTCCAGCACTATGAGAGGCTACTTGTTCATCTAAGATTGTAGGAATATTGTCTAATAGCAGAATTAGAGTTATGCATGCAACCTTAATTTGGACATGTCATGACTTTTAAGTACTTAGCTAAGCAACTTCAATATTCTCCAATTTAATTTTTTGTATGGAATCTCCTCAGGGCATTGTTTGTTTGGTTCTAATAAAGAAAAAAGGAAATGGCAGCTTTTGCAGCCTCTGCCCCATTACAGGAAGCGTGGCAGTGCTGTTCTCTGGCCATTCCCTCTGCCTCTAAATGAGGATTGGTAAAAATGCAGATTTTCCAAATTACAAGTAGCTTGTTGAAACAATGGCACAGAATGCCTCCCCCTTTAATGGCAAGGTGGGTGTGGATACGTGCTTTACTCAGTAAATTGGACTGTGTTCCTTCTGAGGCCTGGTCTATGCTTACCTTCAAATTTGGCGGCAGTTGAGGGGAGTTACACAAGATACTCCAAGTAGCTTGAATAACTCCTGTGGACTTCATAACTCCTCTTCTACGTGGTGTCTTCACTGCCCTGCGCCACTTGAGGGTGTGGTTTTAACGCGTCGACTTCCGGATCGATTTAGCGGGTCTTCACTGACCGCTCAATCGATCTGGATAGATTGATCTGATGGTGGCCATCATTAATTGTTTGTTTCAAACATTTTTGATCTGCAGTTTGTCGAGATTTTGCTGTCCTTGAAGATGGTGCACTGGCTCACTGCAGGAACAGGAGAGTAAAAGCTGGACCTACGGTGCGGAATGGAGCAGAAGCAGTTCTGCCTTTCTCTCCCCCTCTGACCATATTTCCAGCTTTTATTGTGTGTTTCCTTCCTGCCTGCTTTTTCCACAGACACTGAAGAGCAGTGGAAGGGTGTAGCTGCTCCACTGGGCATTTCCTCCAGTCTACCTGGTTGCTGCAGAATAAAGCAGTTTGTTAACCCTTCCAGGGTTGACCTTAGAGGACAAATGTGAGGTAACTCTGTAGCAAAACGAGCCACTGACTAATTAAAGAGGCTTCCTAATGGTCACTGGAATGTGTCTGTCCTACTTAAGCATGGGCAGCAGATGTATGGCACGTAGAGGCTGACTTTAATTTTGCATTTCGCTATCCAAGTGCATAATCCCTTTACTTCGTCACTCCATGGATGATGTTTTTTGTTGGTAGTGTAGTTAATTAAATGGAGTCTATGCAGCCTCAGTGACTCAGATTTTTAGGACAAATCTGTGCACTTAATGATAGGCAGGCTGGCACAGGTCTCATCAGGCAATATGACATTTAAAAGGACACTTTCAAGGTTATTGCATAGATGAATTGGCCTCTCCTGGCAGCCATCCATACAGAATCTTCCCTTCACCATTTCAGAAGTAGATTCTTATTTATTAAATAATTCTTTCTACTACAACAAATACTAATAAATCCTCCCCATGACGTCTGATTTACTGCATGACTGATAGTGATTGAACTGGAAACCCTGCCTCCCTGAAAGGGAGATGATAAACAAGAGTAAGGACTGAACTGGGGTGAAGGAAGAAAGTATTTGTACATCAGTTTGTTTATTGTGGGGCACAGGGCAACTGAACATTATCTGCTGCATCAGGGATGCAAGCATTAGCAAGAAGTGAATTTGGATTAGGGGGTGAGGGCAGGGGCCAGAGGTAGGGACATATCCACTCCAGGAATTTTGAAGGGGAGTCTTATAGTACAGGACCATTCCCCAAGAAGTCAGTTTTTGGCCTCTGATCCTTGTCGCTTTAATAAATATGCGCTTTTTTTTTTTTAACTAAAGCTTTTAACACAGACAACACCAAATGGAGACTATTAAAATGAGGCTAGAAAATGTTAACTCAGGAAGGCCCAAAGAAATGAGGTGTGGGAGGCTTCCCACTGGTCAGGTATGAGGAGAGTGAGCATTTCCTACAGAAGGGGTGCGCTGATCTATGTAACAGTAGATGAATGTATATCTAACATTCTTCTTCTAACATTTATTCTGATACTCCACCTCTCCGGTCTCCCTGGCAGTTGCACAGCTATGCCTCCAATGTGCGGAATAACCAACTTGTTCAGAAGGACCTTTGAATAGCCAAGAAGCTGCAGAATGTGGAGGACCAGAAGAGGAAACACCCCAGTTCTGATCAACAGAAAGAAAAGCATGGCTAGCCTTGGCGCATGCTTCATGCTTTGCTCTCACATCCTTCCCGTCTGTACCAGCCAGTCTTCCTCAAATTGCAGGCACATGGATGTTTCTAACTGATATTGCTTGCCCAGCTGCATTCTGGGGCTTTTTCAGCAGAAAGGGCATTGTTTTACGCAGCATAGAGCAGTTCCTTAGGTTTGCTTTACCCTCCTCATGCAGTGCAAAGAGCTCTGTCACAATTCCTCTGACGGATTAGCCAGTGTCAGCAGGAGTTGGACTGAGAAAGGAACATTAAATCCTTGTTCTGGATTTTCATTTGTTGACCCCTAAAATATTTCAAATGGAGGTGTGGCCCCCTTTGAAAATTCAGCCTATGGTCCACAGACCCCTACCATAGATGTTTTAAACTGAAAACTGACTGAACAGAATTCAGCTATAAACATTGAACGTGCTCAGCACAGCATTTGGTGCTGCATGAGAAAGGGTGCTAAACTGGGCTTCTGTGGTAAAGACAACAATTCCAGGTTTTGACCTGTAGGTGGGGGTATTCACATACTTTTAATTGACCATAAAAAATAGAATGCCTTTTCTGGGATCTGAAACTTTATTTTCATAGTCATCTTTCGCAGACCCCTTAGACAGAGTCTGTAGATCCCCAGGGATCCACAGACCACAGGTTGAAAACCACTGCTCTAGAACATGCCGCAGGAAGCAGGCTTTGAAAGGTCACTCACAAAGGCAGGTTTCTACATCTGCTGCTCTTTCTCACTTACTTCTGTTATACGGTGGCCATTTTCTGTGTCAACTCAGAGGAGGCAGAAACTGTTATATTGGGAGTGAAAGGACTAATGTGTCACGAGCGCACAAAGACTGTCATAGTTCAGCTTTGTCATTTATTGAGGTATATTTGAACACCTTCCAAAAGAACGTTAATATTTTGATCCAACCTTCCTGTTTCCAGTGGATATAGCCTTATTTTAACTATGCTCAGAAACTACAGTGATGGGTGCAATATAAGAACCTGGGTAGATGTAGATATAGAGGTAATGACTAGAAATGTATAATATCTACTCAGCCACTGGTTCTCCTGACTGAAGAATGTGTTCAGATTTCCAAAACTATATTTTATGCTTCTCTGCCTGGGGAAAATGCCAGCCTTCTCACTTCTAAGCAGGATTGGAACAATGTCATGATTCTTTCTATGAACTATCCAGCTTCTTTCTTGGCTTCGCCTTCATAAGAATAATAAAGATGCTGAGAAGCTCCAAAGTAAGTCACTAGGGTACATAGTTGAAGGAAGAAATCTGGTATTTAAATGTTCATGATTCTAAATCATTGTTAAGACTGTGATAAAATGAGGGAATTCTGAAACCAGAAGCTGGGAATTCTCGCCACTGTACACACTGTTTCTGCTCTGAACTGTGCATTTCAGTTCTTGCATTCAGTGCAGAATAAGAAAGAAGGCTGGTGCTCTTCCTTCCTCTTCCCCTTTACAGTGCATACAGCGAAGAGAGTGATTCAGAACTTGCCCTTGCCATACAGGAGGAAATACAAAGGAAAGTAGAAGGCTGCTGTCAGAGTGAGGAGAAAGACCAGGTACTGGGTTAACTTGGGTAAGAACATTACTGTGGCTAGAAGGGTGTTTTTGTCCTGCTGTGGCCTAATCTGAGCAGCAATGCCAGATGCTGGGTTGTGGCTGGCCAGACTGTTTCTTATGGTTTTGTAATAATGGAATAAGTTTTACCTTTCTTTTCAGTATTTATAAACAGGTTCCGTGGTGATCTCTGTGCATGGTCATATAAAAACCCAGATGGGATGATGCACAAGGAAAGCATTATCTTTAAGGAAGCCAGGACGCAAGCTGAGTAGGGCGGTCTGGAGGTTAGTGACCTGTTTACAGTCTGTGAAGAGGGGTCTTGGATTTCTCCTGGGAATATTAGACTTTAGTCTTACATGTTGCAGAGGCATAAACAACAATTTTTATTTTGGGGGGGGGTAGAATTAAAAGATAATGCTGCCGTTTGCATTAGGAATTTTGTCCATGTTTAATAAAGTGAGATAAATGAATTTTTGTTCCAACTCAGTGTTTCCTTTATTTATTAATGCAATCCCTAAGTGTGTGGGGGAAATGGGGGCCGAACCAACCACTAAGCCCCCAGTTGTCTCCACCCATGATGAGAGTAGAATTTGTCCCTATTCCTCCATGTTTATGTTCACTCTTTATTTCCATTTTTACTTGGTTTTACAGTAAAGTTCACCATGTTACAGTGTTGCTAAGTGGTTTTTAACTTGTGCCATTGCATGCATTTTAATTTTGCTGTCAGTTTCTTTGCACACAATAAAGTTGTATTTTTGGAAATGAAGAATATCTTTATTAGTTTTCATCAGTCATTACAGAATTCATAGCAGGAGCCAATTACCCACTCATCTTTTATCTCCATACATGAGATACCATTTCATAAACAACACTAAACAACACTACTTTGTCTGATTGTTAGAAAGTTTGTGGGCCTCTGTCAGCCATATAACTCCACGGTTGGGTCTTCTAACAGCCCTTGTGTATGGCTGTTCCAATTCAGCAGACAGCTGATCCACCTCGCCCTTCTACCCTGGTGGTAGCTTTTCCTCCTTCACCTCACAGTTATTAAGCAGTATGCAACATACAGCTATAACAATGGAGAGGTTTGCTTCATTGAGCTCCAATAGTGAGTAAACAACACCAGTGACATTTCAGTCTACCAAAAGCACATTCACCAGTCATTCTGTACCTGCTGAGCTGGTAGTTTAATCTTTCTTTGGTACTGTTGAGATGGTCAGTATACAGTTTCATGAGCCAGGGGTAGACTTGGTCCCCCAGAATCACTGTTGGTATTTCAACACTGGTGCTGGGAATGTGCTGGTTGGGGAAGAATGTCCCTGCTTGAAACTTTTCAAGACGTCCTGTGTTCTTAAAGATGTGAGCGTCAAGCACTTTTCTTGACCAGCTCTTGTTGATATCAGTGATGCATCCCTGGTGATCCACTAATACTTGCAAAACCAAGGAAAATGTACCTCTTTCAGTTTATGTGGTCACTAGCAAGGGAAGGTGATGCCAGAACAGGGAGATGCATCCTGTCTATTGTCCCACCACAGATTGGGAACCCCACTGCAGCAAATCCATCCACTGCACATTACTGAGAGCCATAGTCCTGTGTAGCAGGAGATGCTCAATGGTCTTACACACTTGAATGACAATGGCCCCACTGTGGATTTTCCAATGCCAAACTGATTACTCATTGACCAATAAGAATCTGGCATTGCAAGCTTCCAGCCCACAATTGCCACTTGCTTTTCCACTGTCAATGTAGCTCTCATTTTGGTGTCCCTGCGCTGGAGAACTTGGGTGAGTTTGGCACACCAAGGAAGTTTTGCATCCGAAAATTTTGCAGCCATTGCTTGTGATCCCAAACCTGCATTACTGTGCAATCCCACCAATCAGTGCTTGTTTCTTAAAACCCAGAAGTAGTGATCTATCATGTGGAGCTGCTCCATGAATGCCAGGAGCAACATGAGACACTCTTTTTCTGTATCCATCAGTGTCCAGTTCCTGTGCTTTAATAACTCTGCATATTCCTCATTGCACTCCTAATTTCAGTAGGACTTGTTCAAGTTCTCCAAATACAGAAGACTCATGCATCTTGTATTAGCAATGCTCATGAGAACTGTGCTCAGCTGTGCAGTGTCCATGCTTCTGCCAGAGAGATGGCAGATACCAAAAAAAAACCAGTATGTGGGACTGAGAGTTTTTACAATGGGCATGAAAATGATGGAATGAGGAAAGCCTTATGGGATGGAAAAAGTGGCATGGTGGGAATTTGACTCCCTACCTCCCAGAAAACGCGGAGCAAATTGCTAGTATCCCACAAAGCACTGCAAAAATGTCCCAGACAGCATTGAGTTACCTATGGGGCACCACATTTTACATCAGTGCAATCACTCATGGTGTATACTCACAGCACCAAAGCAAACACCCAAGTCTGCATGCGCCTGAGCAATGTACAAAAGTTGGCAGCTGTATGCTGACATAATTTGCACTCAACAAACTTTGTAGTGTGTACATTGCTGTACTACCAACCAGAAAGAGTTAATTTAATTTATAATGCAAATGTGCCAGGGTTACCTTAAGACACAATCAGCCATTTCAGCTTTGTTGCTACTTATTCGAGCACAATCTGAATTGCTTTCAACTTTGTCAAGAGGTTTTTTTTCCTGCTCTGTCAGACAGCTTGTACTATATCTTGCCATACTAAAAACAGTCACCCTGTATTCCCCCAAGATGCCAGTGCAGGGGAGGTCCAAAGAAGTGAGGAATGATTAGGTTCTCCTTTTAGACTGGAATGCGTGACTGTTTTAAAAAAAAATCCAAAGTGTCTTGAAAAGTGCATCCTTCAGTGTGGAATTTTCAGGTAGGCCTTTTCTTTCTTTAATAAGACTGGTGCTGTCCAGCTTTTATCTGAGACACGTACTGGCGAAGGGAGAGTAGTTTTATAGCTGAAATCCCCCTGAGTACTATATGTGCATGGCTTGAAGGCAATCACATGAACTGTTTAACATAATAATAATAATACTTCTCATGTATTTAGTGTGCTATATGTTCAAAGCACTGTACAGATATTAACTAATCCTCACACCTCTGGGAAGTAAGGGGGTAAGTATTATTATTATCATCCCTGTTCTACAAATGAAGAAACTGAGACAGAAAGGTGAAATGACCTACCCAAAGCTACACAGTGAGTCAGTGGCAGAGCTCCTGACTTCTAGTCATGTGTGGAATATGTTAGTGTTTTCAAAGATTCACACTGCAACTTGTTTAGGTGGGTGGAGGATGTGTGTGGGATGAGGACAGTAGAAGTTTATTAATAGATTTTTTGTGGTTTGTGTATGAATCAGTCTTTTTTTTTTCTCTACTCTGTTTCTTCCACGTGAGTAATTCTCTTTGATAACTGTCTATATGTTTAAGATTGTTGTTACTATAGAATACATACAAGCCTTTATGGCATTGGCTTCATACATAGAAAATAATGTGTAAAATAATTTGATTGTACCAAAGGAAATCCAATATCCATAGTCTAGTTGCTCTGAAAGGAATGAAGAAAAGACCACAGTACATTCAAGGAGAGATACATTTGAATTATTTGCTCTTTTGTTCTAGCTTGCTGAAATTGCAGAAATTTTTTTGGGTCGTTTGATATTTTCACTGTAGCTGCTGCCATTCTCTGCATTTGAGCTGTTCCAGTAATGCCTCTAAGCAGTCTAAAGTTGCTTGCTTATTTGCTTTTGTCCCTCTTAAAATACAGAATAAATCAAATATTTCCTCCTCTTCTTGTGCTAAGAAAAATGACTTTCTCTCTCTCACACAGCAAACTGTAGAATCCTGTATAGATTGGACAGGTGGCATGGAAACATAAGAGCAAAATATTGATCTGGATCTGTTCTCTTGGGCCCTTGATCAAGCAACTTCCTCAAGTTATGAGGATGAGAGCCATGTAGAAAATCAGGCCAGTCCCAAAAAGACTTCTTTCTTTGTGTAGCTGTGAAGAACAAGACTGTTGTGAGAGTTTGTTTATATCTGCTGTGTAATCTTGTCTAACCTTCACTTTATATTTGCGTGTATATACAAGAGCTTGCCACCCTTTCATGATATTGGTGCAATCTAAGAGCAATCAACAGTGAGGAAGAGGAGGATGGTTATTGCTTCAGCCCTACAGCTAATACTAACAGCCCAAATGCAGCTGATGGCAGGGGAGGATGGTGCACACCAGAACAGGACCATAGCTGGAAATATTCAAAAGATCTTCTCAATGTTAATTCAGTCTGTGCTGTAAGTATCACCAGAAACCTGCTCAGGGAAAGCTACCATTACACTGGTCACTGAGCATCTTTAAGGAAAGTCTGTCCGAAGAAGACTATAGACTGTGAAACAGCACTGTGGAGGGGCTCCAGAAACTCTCCTGAAGATTTTGAGAGGAAGCCAAGCCCTTGCAGCTGAGATGGGGAATTTGGGTTCAACCAGAGTAGGACAAGGAATCAGAAAGCACAGGGAGAAAAGGCACATAAGAGACATTTCTCTGAAAGTTCTAGGGAAAGTCAGACCATCCAGCTCAGACAATGAAGACTGTCCTGAACACAACTCCAGGGACAGGAGAAGGTTGGTCTCACAGTATAACCAAAACAGGGTGCGTCACTCACATCAGAAAAGGAAGCCATGGCCTCTGATCAGATACTAGTAAAAAGACGCATGGGAGATTAACCTTATCTGGGGTTACTTATCAGATAATGCAACCTGTAAGTATAACTAATGCTAACCATGCAAAGACACAACAGTAAAAGAGTTTGACCACAAAATAATGTATTCCAATAGGAATAATAGTTTTACTCTTTTGTTATTATTCATATAGTTGTATTACAGCAACATCAACAAATCACAGGAATTAGAAATGGAAAATGCCATTTAGTACAATCTTCTAGACCATTTCCCTTCAGTTCTTTTAGAATTGTTCCCTAGGCATATTCTTGTCTAATCTTATTTAAAATGTCCCAGGTGATGGTGCTTTTGCCATTTACTATGATAGACAATTCCACAGCCTAATAGGATCTCAGTGGCAGGATTTTTCCTTTTAGTCATCAAATATTCAAAAGCAGGGGGAGTGTATTGGGATCTTTGGGAACCTTGTAATGAAGCAGAGCATCTTGATGAACTCAGTTCAGTGGAGACTGAAGGGAAGAAAATCAGGTAAAAAACTTCCTTTTTTTTAATTAGAGGAACAAGTAAATCATCACTGCTTCACCCTCTGCTTTTCTTGTTTGGTGGAGGGCCAATCCTGTTTGCTGTGTTTATAAAAGTTTTTCAGAAAGTTAAAGGATGCTAGATTTGTAAAACCAATTACAGTGTTTGTTTTGGAAGGGAGAATTATTCCTAAGGTTGGTTGAGTTGTGTTACTTCCCTTTGGCACCTTTCCCCAATTTTGTCATTGTTGATTATTCTTTGATCCAGCATGCTGAAGTTGGGAAGTCTGGAAATTCCCATTAGCAACAGATTCCTTTATAACCAACTCTGCTTTTCCAATGGACCCACTTCAGGTCTCCTTCAATCATATTTAATACTTGTGATTTTGTGGTTCTGTTCAGATGACAATCCCCAGGAGCCTTGCATCACTAACCCCCTGAACTGGCAGATGGCAGAGCTAGAAAAGACAGTTACTTACCTTGTAACTGTTGTTCTTTGAGATGTGTTACTCATGTCCATTCCATTGTAGGTGAATGCGTGCCCCTGTGCACAGTTACCGGAACTTTTTTCTCCTTAGCAATAGCCGTAGGGCCGGCTTCAGCGCCTTGGACTCCCACGCACATGCCATGGTATATTAGGCGCCACTGGCCCTATGCCCCCCTCAGTTCCTTCTTGCCATCAACTCCGACAGCAGGGATGGGCGGTGGGTCATGGAATGAACATGAGCAACACACCTCGAAGAACAACAGTTATACGGTAAGTAAGCGTCTTTTCTTCTTCGAGTGCTTGCTCATTCAATTCCATTGTAGGTGACTCACAAGCAGTACCTTGGAGGTAAGTTCGGAGTTCACAGATGAGCTGACTGTAGCACTGCCCTGCCAAAGTTGGCGTCGTCACTTGCGTGCTGAATGATGGTGTAGTGGGACATAAAGGTATGCACTGACGACCATGTAGCAGCTTTGCATGTGTCCTGAATTGGCATTTGCGCCAGGAACGCCGCAGAAGAGGCCTGCACTCTAGTTAAGTGAGGTGTGACATTTCCCAAAAGGGGAACCTTCGCCTGCTCGTAGCAGAACCTAAAACAGGAGGATATCCAAGAGGAGATCCACTGCAAAGAGGCAGGTAAACCCTTCATCCTGTCAGCCACCGCCATGAACAGTTGCGGGGACTTATGAAACGGTTTTGTCCTCTCAATGTAAAAAGTCAGGGCTCTGTGCACATCCCACATGTGCCACCTCCGTTCTTCCTGTGAGGCATTTGGCTTCAGGAAGAACACCAGCAGGACGATGTCCTGACTGGCATGGAATTGTGACACCACCTTGGGGAGAAAGGCCGGGTGGGGCCTCAGCTGGACCTTGTCCTTATAAAAGACCATGTAAGGTAGCTCCAAGGTAAGTGCCCTAATCTCAGATACCCTCCTAGCCGAGGCGATGGTCACTAGGAAGGCTACCTTCCACGAGAACAACAATAGGGAGTAGGTAGCCAAAGGCTCGAACGGTGCCCCTGTGAGCCTGGAGAGGACTACGTTCAGGTCCCAGGGGGTAACAGGTCCCTAGCCGGGGAGTAAAGTCTCTCGATATCCTTCAGGAACCTAACTGCCACGGCATGAGAGAAGACTGACCTCCCTTGACTCAGCAGATGGAAGGCTGAGATGGCAGCCAGATGCACCTTCAATGAGGCAGAAGCTAGGCCCTGGAGCTTAAGGTGCAACAGGTAAAATCAGCACCATCTGGATTGATGCCTGGTGGGGCGTGAGCACCTGGGCTGCGGCCCAGCAAGTGAATCTCTTCCACTTGGCTAAATATGACGCCCTGGTGGAAGGTCTCCTGCTACCCATCAGTATAGCCTGCACCTGAGATAAGCAAACCTGTTCCTCTAGGCTCAGCCACTCAGCCTCCATGCCGTCAGGTGCAGGGACTCCAGGTCTGGGTGCAGAAGGCACCCCTGGTGCTGGGAAAGGAGGTTATGCCAATGCGGCAGCTCCGGGAGGGAAGGGTGGGGCAAGTGACAGCTCCAGGAGCATCATGAACCAGTGCTGCCTGGGCCACGTGGGTGCTATAAGAATGACATTCACCTTGTCTCGTTTGATTTTTAACAGGACCCTGTGAATCAACGGAATGGGAGGGAAAGCATACAGATGCCTCCCTGCCCATGAGTGCAGGAAGGTCTCTGACAGCGCTCTGTCATCTAGCACTCGAATGGAGCAAAACTGACTGCATTTCCTGTTGATCCTGGAAGTGAAGAGATTCACTTGGGGAAACCACCCCTCTGGAAAATCATATCGGCTACCGATGAGTGGGGAGACCACTCGTGGCAAGGTACGAACGTCCTGCTGAGGCGGTCCGCTGTGGTGTTCCTGATACCTGGGAGGTGTGAGTATTGTGCTCTATCACTAGGTTCCACAGACTCACCGCCTCCTGTGAGAGGGCTGGGGAATGGGCCCCGCCCTGCCTCTTGATATAATACGTCGCAGCTGTGTTGTCCGTCAGAACTTGGACCACCTTGCCTCTCAGGAAAGGAAGGAATACTTCGCATGCCAGGTGGATCACCCTGAGCTCCCTGATATTTATGTGCAGCCCCTGGTCTTTTCTTGACTAGGTCCCCTGCATGCTGTGACCCAAGCTGATGTGCACCCCCACACTCCAAGTCCGACACATCCAATACGAGAGTCACCGAGGGGGCTAGGTAGGCAAAGGAGATCCCTTCCATCACTGACCGGGGATATAACCACCATCCCAATGAGGTTAGGACTTGTGCTGGCACCGTGACCACTCTAAGTGGTGCCTGCTTAGAGCATACACTGAGGCCAGCCACAGCTGGAATGGCCTGAGTCTCAGACGTGCATGATGTAGCACATAGGTAGAAGCTGCCATATGCCCCAGCAACTGCAGGCAAGCCCATGCTGCTGTAAGGGGAGAGGCTCGCAGGCCTCTGTTTGACATGGTTTCTAATTGAGCCTGTGGCAGGAACGCCCTGGCCTGAGTAGAATTGAGGACGGCCCCAATGAACTCTATTCTCTGTGCTGGTGTCAGTGTGAATTTTAGTTCGTTCACCAGCAGACCCAGCCGGTGACAAGTGGTCCGAACTAAGTCCAAACTGGCTTGGGCCCATGCCCTGCCTCTGATGAGCCAGTCCTCTAGATAAGGGTAAATCTGAACCTCTTGGTGCCTGAGATACGCAGCCACCACCACCATGCACTTTGTAAAGACCCTTGGGGCAGAGCACAGGCCAAAGGGTAGGGCCGTAAACTGGTAATGGGAACCTCCCGCCACAACCTGGAGGCAGCACCTGTGTCCAAGGAATATCTAGATATGAAAATATGCATCTTTCAGGTCGAGGTCGGCATACTAGTCTCCTGGATCCCAGGAGGGGATGATAGAGGCTAGGGAGACCATGCGGAATTTCAATTTTTTGATGTCCCTGTTTAACCCCACATGTCCAAAGTAGGCCTGAGGCCCCCCTTTGCCTTGGGAATAAGGAAGTAGCAGGAATAAAAACCTCTTCCTCTCCTGTCCGCCGGAACCTCCTCTGTAGCTCACAGTGCAAGAAGCTTCTCCGCCTCTTGCATAAGTTGTTGCTCATGAGAGGAGTCCCTGACAAGAAATGGGGATGGGGGCATGTGGGGGTGGAAGAAAACTGCAGGGTATAGCCTGCTGCAATGGTCTCTAGAACCCACCAGTCCGAAGTTATATGGGTCCATGGTGGGAGGAAAGGGGCAAGCCGATTCCAAAATGGCAGGGAAGCAGGATCCTGGTGCAAGACTGGAAGGCCATCTGGGCACACCATCAAAACAATTGGCGCTGGCCACTAGAGTGCTGGGAGTGGATCGGCTGATTGGCTGCGAAGGAAGGTGGGCCCAATCTGTGCCACCTAAAACGTCTGTCTCTGTCCCTTCTCCAATAGGTCTTGAAGCACTGGGCCTGGTACCTCGGTGCTGCTGCTGCTGCTGCTGCTGTGGGTGTGAGTGCCTCCTTGAAGCCTGCGAGCGCAACATGGCCCTTGAGTCCTTTAACTCATGGAGCTTGGTGTCGGTCTGCTCCGAGGAGAGTGCAGTGCCATCGAACAGCAGATCCTGGATGGAATGCTGCACCTCCTGGGAGAGACCAGATGATTGTAACCATGAGCACCGACACATGAAAATTGCAGAGGCCATCGATCTTGCAGCCAAGCCAGCCACATTTGACGCCGCCTGCAAGGCAGCCCTGGCCACTGTCTTGCCCTCCTCTAGGAGGGTGGTAAAGTCCGGTGCCTGCTCCTGGGTAGGGCCTCACTGAAACGCTTCAGGAAGTCCCAGAGGTTATAATTATACCTCCCAAACAGCGCCTGCTGGTTATCAGTCGAGGATTGCAGGCTCACTGTAAAATACATTTTTGTCTCAAATAGATCCAGTTTCTTGCTGTCTTTGTTTTTGGGGGTCATGCCAGATTGCCCCTGTCTGTCCCTGTCAAGGAGCTTGGAGAAGGTTGCGTGAACAGGTACTCAAACCCTTTAGCAGGGATGTAGTACTTCTTCCCACCCTTTTAGAAGTTGGTGGCAAAGAAGAAGGTGTTTGCCACAAGGTCTTAACCACCTTGAGAATCTCTCCTTGGATTGGCAGGGTGACCTGGGCTGGCGCCACGCTGCCAGCACATTGAAGTGGTTGTCCAACGTTTCTTGGAGCTCCGCCTCTAGGCCCAAGTTCGAGGTGACCCTCTTGAGGAGCTCCTGGTGGGCACAGAAGTCATCCAGGGGGACTGATGACCCTGTGGTGACTGCCTCGTCCGGGGAGGAGGAAGATGACTGGCCCAGCAGAGGGGATGGTGGCATCTCCCAGGCTGCTGTGGAGCCACTGTAATGTCCCCTACAGCGGGTCTGACTCTGCCTCCGAGACTGAGCTGAGGCTCTCGGCTGCAGGTACCAGGGCTGCAGACTGCTTCCCTGATGACTGGAGGGAAAAGGGCCTTGAGGCCTCAGGGAACCCCCAGGGATTTCAAAAGGGCCATTGGATTGGCCACTGTCCCTGAGGTCATCCTGGTGCAGTTGGGCAAGAGCCTTGATCTTGGCCCCCTGGTTGACTGGGCTGGCTGGGGGGAGAAGCCAAGGATTTGTTCTCCCATGAGGAGCTAGACTCGCTCCCTGGTGACCAACACCGGCCAGCACCTGACTCCCGTCCTGCAGAGCAGTTCTGGGGGGGAGCAGTATCTGGTCTCCTGAGACCTCTGGTGCTCCAATGACCGACACCTTGGTGATGGGGAGCACAAGCCTGGTGACAGGTGATAACACTCTCTACAGTGCTGAGTCGGAGAAGTCCTCTGGTGGGAGGAAGATCAGGAACATCGCTGCGCCATAGGTGAGTGCCCTGGTGCCAGGGATCAACGCAGTCGCCATTGCTCCCTAGGGGAACATCCTGGTGCTGGTGACTGGGTTCTGTGCTGTGAATGCACGGGTGAATTCGACAGCACAGGGGAAAGCAATCAGTGCCAACTCCCCAACAGTGAACATCTGCTGGACCTCGCTCTAGAACAGTGCTGCCCTGCTGGGCCCAAGGTCTTAGGGGTTATTGACTGAGACCGGTGCCAAGTCGACTCTGCTGAGGGCCTGCACTGTCGGCTCTCCCTCGCTGATGAACTCCCGGAGACAGTGAGCACATCCTCGGGGACTGGTGCTGGGATGGAGGAGATCTTCTCCTCGATGACCTGGGACGCAAGGAGGCATGCCGGGGCGCCAGAGAACAATGCAGCTATTGGGAGGGTCCCATCAGAGGTTTCCCTTTCAACACTGGAGCCTTTCCTTTCCTTTGCTCCATCTGGGACATAGTGGTCAGAGGCAAGGGCAGTGTCATTAAGTCCCTGGCTGCTTGAACACCTCTGGCATTGATGGCACCACGATCTGTGGAGGCCTTCTTCCACTCCCCAGAGTTGGAGGAGGCTCCTTTGGATGACTTAGGGCCCCAGGTGGCGAGCCTTGCTCCTGCAGAATTTGCTTGGCCTGTTGGACCTGCGATGGTCCTGTGCTCGACCCTGCACCCTGGATTTCCTGGGTGTGGGGGAGCAGCCCTTCTCCGAACGTTGCTTCTTCTGCTTCTTCTTTTGAAGATGAAGCAGAAGATCAGTGCGGTGAGGTTCCGGTGCTAGAGGTGCATTCTGCACTGACGCTGCGTTCAGCACCAACAGAGAGCGAGACGGCTCCAAGGCAGGTCTTAAAGTGGCCTCCATCAGTAAGGCCTTCCAATGAATATCTCTGTCCTCCTGTCCCCTTGTTCTGAACGCCTTACAAATACAGCACTTGGCCTTCCTCTGCAACTCCCCCAGGCACTTTAGTCAACAGTCGTGGGGATTGCTAAGCGGGAAGGGCTTGCCGCAAGACTTACAGGGCTTGACGCCCAGGGCTTGGGGCATGCCCCACTGCCGGGCGGAAGTCCCTAAGAGGACTAAACCATAACTACTAAACTATTAACAACTATTTTTACACTACACTAACTACTGCTACTTAACAACTGCTTAAGAACACTTGACTAAGAGGCGAAAACACTCAGAGGCACTTGCAGAAGCAAGTAACCATCAGTGGTGGAAAGAAGGATCTGAGGGGGCATAAGGCCGGTGGCGCCTCATATACTGCGGCATGTGTTCAGGACGCCGGGGGTGCTGAAGCTGGCCCTATAGGTACTGCTAAGGGGAAAAAAATTCTGGTAACCGTGCACAGGGGCGCACATGCATCTAGAATGGAATCGACATGAGCAAGCACATGAAGAAGAACTTGGGAATCAGGAGGAGCTCCTACAAGATGAAGAACTGGCTCGGAGACTGCAGGAGGAGGAGGAAACTCGTGTGGTGGGTGAACCTTGGGCAGAAAGGGAGCACATTAGACCTCAGCAGAGGTGTTTCTCAAATTGGAAGCTCTAATTTGATTATATTTTTCTAGGAGATCAGGTGCTACACACAATCCTAGCTCCATTATCTAAAGTACACATACCATTGAGTCCATGTACAGGCCACTTTGATGCTACTGGTTAAACCAACTTCAGCATCTCAGAGTATGAAGATCTGATTTTAAAAAACTTTAAGAACCATCACTTTGCATAGAAATGCTGTAGATTTTTCCCTTTGCCCCTTGGAGCTGTTACTGCTGCCTTCTTTCTGTTAGTATCTCTTACTGCTGATTCTCAACAGACTTTGTAATCTATTCTGCAGAGAACAAGGAGGAACCAGGAATGCAATAACAACTTTCAAGCAGCCCAGGTGGCTCAGGATGAGGTAACAGGCCAGATGCAAGCTGTTCACATTTCCTGCATTTGTTTTCCTGGGCAGTTAGAAAATATTTCCTGGCCTGACTCTGTGTGTATAACATCAAGGCAAAATTCCAGGACTGTGGAAGAAGGGGTGGATCTTCCTTAAAAATACCTGCAAAAGGGGAATCTCACTGCTTCATTAGCTGCCAATGCCATCTTTATTAATGATCTGGAGGATGGGGTAGATTGCACCCTCAGCAAGTTTGCGGACGACACTAAGCTGGGGGGAGTGGTAGATACCCTGCAAGGTAGGGATAAGATACAGAGTGACCTAAACAAACTGGAGGATTGGGCCAAAAGAAATCTAATGAGGTTCAACAAAGATAAGTGCAGAGTCCTCCACTTAGGAAGGAAGAATCCCATGCACAGCTATAGACTGGGGACCGACGAACTGGGCAGCAGCTCTGCAGAAAGGGACCTGGGGGTAACGGTGGATAAAAAGCTGGATATGAGTCAGCAGTGTGCCCTGGTTGTCAAGAAGGCTAATGGCATATTGGGCTGCATTAGGAGGGGCATTGCCAGCAGGTCACGGGAAGTGATTATTCCCCTCTATTTGGCATTGGTGAGGCCGCATTTAGAATATTGTGTCCAGTTTTGGGCCCCCCACTACAAAAAGGATGTGGACAAGTTGGAGAGAGTGCAGCGGAGGGCAAAAAAAATGATTAGGGGGCTGGAGCACAGGACTTATGAGAGAGGCTGAGGGAACTGGGCTTGTTTAGTCTGCAAAAGAGGAGAGTGAGGGGGGATTTGATAGCAGCCTTTAACTACCTGAAAGGGGGTTCCAGGGAGGATGGGGCTAGGCTGTTCTCGGTGGTGGCAGATGACAGAACAAGGAGCAACGGTCTCAAGTTGCAGGGCGGGAGGTCTAGGTTGGACATTAGGAAAAAGTTTTTTACTAAGAGGGTGGTGAAGCACTGGAATAGGTTACCTAGGGAGGTGGTGGAATCTCCATCCTTAGAGGTTTTTAAGCTGAGGCTTGACAAAGCCCTGGTTGGGATGATATAGCTGAGGTTAGTCCTGCTTTGAGCAGGTGGTTGGACTAGATGACCTCCTGAGGTCCCTTCCAACTCTAATATTCTATGATTCTATGATTCATAGCCCAGTTGTTGGCATCATTATTAATGAGCACTAAACCCTTGAAGACATAAAAATTGCCCCTCTAACATGCTGTCACTTCCTGGATGAGTCAGACAGATTAGGAAAGTGAACGCCTCAGTCACACACATCTGAACCCTGTGGTAATTGCAGAAATGAGGGGAAACACGCAGCACAGCATGACTGTGAAACAGGGTTTGAATACAATGTGAAATCTTGTAATGGTGGCTCAGATCTGGTGCTGGCTTTAGGTGCAACCTGTTCCTGGATGTCTTGGCAGCAGCAGTTGTCAAGAGTTGTTTCTGATATCTTATTATGTAGTGTATTATTGTAGAACCTCAGAGCCCCAGTCCTAGCCCAGGACCCCATAGTGCTACACACTGTGCAAACACAGACTAAGAGGATGGTCCCTGCCCCAAAGAGCTTACAATCTAAAACAAGAGACAGACACATACAGACTGACAGGGGAGTACAAAGAACAGTGAGACCATATTAGTCAGCATGATGAGCAGTGGTCTTAGTACACCAGCAACTTAACCATTGTCAAGATTTTGTAGGCTTCACAGCAAAGTAGTGTTAAGGGAGGGTTTGAAGAAGGTTAATGAGTTAGTTTGCAGATGTTTACCAGAAGCTTTTCTCAAATGTACAGAGCAGCATGGGAGAAAACAAAGGTACTTGTCTGAAAATTTTAACAAGGTGAGTGACAAGGTTGATGTTTTGGGCTGATTAGAGATAGGAGTTGGCTCTCTGAGAGAGAGAGCTAGATGGGGATAGCTTGAGGAAGACCTTGAAAGTGAAGCCAAACAGCTTATGTTTGATGCGATAGTGAAGAGGGAGCCAGTGGTGGGATGCAAAGATAGTGATTACATGGTCAAAGTGGCAGGCTAGGAAAAAGATCTTTGCAACAATATTCTGAATGGATATCAGTGGGGCAAGACTGCATTTGTTAAGGCTAGAGAAAAGGATTAAAGTATGTTGCACTAATTGAGACACAAGATGATGAAAGCCTGGACAAGACTTTTAGTTGTGTACATGGATGGAAAGGCTGTATCTTAGAGAGATCACACAGAAGAAATCTGCAAACTTAGACATAGCTGAATGTGAGGACTTAGAGAGAGGTCCCAGTCAAAGATGACACCCAGATTACAACCCTGAGTGTCTGGTAGAATGCCAGTGTTGTCCACAGAGACTGAGAAAGTAGGCAATGGGGAGGAAGAGTAAGAGCTCTTTTTAGCCATGTTTAGTTTGAGCTGATGACCACACATCCACAAGAAGATGTCAGAGAGACAGGCTGAGCTTTTAGTTTGGAGAGAAGGATACAAGTCTGAGGTAGAGAGGTAGATCTGCAAATCATCTGCATAGAGATGGTAGTTGAATTTTTGTTTGCGGATGAGATTACCTGCCTTGGCAAGCAGGTTATGCCCTTTCCTTTCAGATCCAGAGCTCAGCATGGTTACTTACGCATTGTCATCTCCAGGCTAGTTGGTTGCAATGCTGCTTGGATGGAGTTTCACACAAACTACTTGGAAATAGCAGATAGTGCAAAATCAGCTCCCCACTTATTAAGTATTGTTTCTTGCTAAGAGGACATCACACATTAGCTCTGCAAGCTGCACTGGCTGCCAGGTGACTTCTGAGTTAATGTTATTGGCTTTGATCTATACAGTCCTAAATGGTTTCAATCCAGTCTGCCTGAGACCTCCCCATGTGATAAACCAGTAGTTACAGTCACCCAAAACATCCAAGCTAACAGTATCCCTGGACTAGTGGCAGAATATTCTCAGTGAGAGGTCCTCAGCGCTATAACTCACTTCACTGCTTGGTTCGCCAAAGCCTGAATTCAGTGACTGTATGCCACAAGATTCCTGTCATGTTCCTGTTGTACAATCCCTTAGTGTTTGCATGTCTGTATCTCTGTGCATGATGCTTTTGGACTTTGAAAAGCATGTTTATGTGCTCGGTGAGAACTAACACTGTCTCTCACTCTCTGTCCCATGACACTCCAGGAGGTTGCCAGATATATGCAGGACCAGGAGCTGAAATCCCAGTGGAAATCCCATGAGACAAATTTGGGCACAGAGAGAACAATGATGAAGGGAGCAACTTGTCTGAGTCAAGATGGTGCAGGGACAAAAAGGTAATGTAAAATATTTACCACTTGGACAAAATTCTCCAAGTCACAAGAAGACTCTGTATCTAATGAGACCAAAGACAGTACATGGAGTATTCTGTTTTTATAGTTACAGCAAACAAAATAACTTTAAAATCTGTCCCAAGGGTTCTATCTTATCTGACCCAATAATATTTTTGTAAGGTAGATGCTGAGAACAAAATTTCCTAAAGGCTTACTGACCAGAGAAGAGAGGCCGTCAAAACAAGCTGTGAAGGTTAAATACAGGAAAATTATAAATTAACCATGAGCAAAATGCTTGAAAGCTTCTCTGCTCCTCACCAGTTCAAAACTAAAATAGCCAGCCTCCCTACATTTCCTACAAAGCTATCTCCATATTCTGGCAAGCCCTGGTTTGGATTTTACAGCTACAGTGCCCACCTGAGTCAATCACAAAGCTGTAATTCACAGCAGTTTTCTAATCTCCTAGTGCTGTCCATGCCAAGTGGAGTCAAGCTTCAGTGCTTTATTAACTGGAAGAATTGGTGATGCTCATGGGAATGATAGCTGCTGATGGTATCAAAGCCTTGGGCAGAAAGAACCCAGCAGGAGAGGAGGGTAGAAAAAAGAGAAGAATTAAAAGAGAAACTTCAGCCATATGAGGAGCTGGTAATGCTTACTGCTGACCCTCTTCTCTGAGGAATAGTGAGGAATCCAAGCAGCTGACCTCTGTTCATAATTCTTCAGGTGTACTGCAGCAGCAAAGGATACTGTGTGTTTCTTTGAGCTGTGGCATACATCTAATTGTCTGGATCAGTAAGTAGAGGCCTGGATGCCTCTTACATGGAGCTGGAGGAGAGAACAGAAGCTGAATTGGTCAGCCTGATTAATAGCTACAGATTTATTTTGATAACTCAAATTCTCCAATTCCTGAAAAATTCTGTTTCAAATAAAAATCTTAAATTGGTGCCAGCCATTGAACTATGCCAACCTAATACCCTTCAGTTAGAGGGAGGGCTGTGTAACAATCCCAACATTTAAAGGTCTAATGTGGATGCCATAGTAGTAGACAGGGAGGTGATTGCAGCTGATCTCATACGCCGTGAGTGCTGTAGCCTCTTACACATGCACACACACTTGCTCTCTAGCTGTGGTGGTTAGCTAACAAGCTCACAGGTCCGAGCGATACCACCCCCGGAAGGAAATATTTCATCACACAGTGCTATTGGGCAGACACCTACCGAAGGATCAAAACACCCACATTGAGGGAGCAGAGATGTAATGAAACCTGCAGCAATTTCCATTATGCAGTCAATGGTTGAAATGAATTCTAACATTAGTTGTGGGAGGAAAGAAATATTGTCTGAAGTGTAACTGTAAACTTTATTTATTTGAATTAACTTAGAGGTCTTAATTCAGAACCAGCTCCCAATTTTCATACCCTTTTAGTCTCTGGCAAAGTTCCTAACATTATTAGAGGTCAGCAATTCCTCTGAACTACTTTAAGGTTAGTACCAAGAAAAGTCCCATGAAGTATTTACCTTGTAAGGAAAAACTGTTCTTTGTTGTATCATTACTTGGGAAAGGTGGGGGATCTTCCCCATTCCCTGCTTCAGTTGGGATGAGATCAGACAACTTGTGAATTTCAATTGCTGAATTTCTTAAACGAATATATAAAAAAATAAAGTTGGTAAAATAAAAGATATTACCTCACCTATAAAAAATAAAACTGTAATGCTGAAAGTCTAATGCAGCAGAGGACAAGCAGCATCTCTCCTGAGCATATAGGGGATTGTCAAAGGTATTGCTGTGGGTAGCTATGTGATCTAAAACTGACAGACAGAACATATGACACATAGTGTGCTCCTGGGCATGATAAACTTTTGGATTTGGGGCAGTATGTGCTTGTGTTCCTTTTCCTTTTGAATAACAGAAGCCAAGGCATCCAATTGTGTGGCAAAAGGGAAGGAGTATCATTATTACAAAAGGAGGGGGATCTCTTAAAGCTGTGAGTAGGATTTGACATACCAGAGGCTTCTAGCTGGCATTTGCAAAACATCATATGTTGTAGGTGTCTTTCATAAGTCACTTTGCACCCAATGCCTCCACTAACTGTACTGTGCTGCTGTTTGGTGTATCCCTTTGTGAAATTCCCTGGTCTCCAAGGGATGCAGTAACACTGACTTTTTTTCAATACATCAGAAACAACAAATGTGGCTGAAATGAAATTATTTGCTAGCTCTCAACCATTGGCTTATCAGGGAGGCAGCATGGTTTCATGGGCTGCATTCTAACTCTAGTTCGGCTGCTGATTTGCTGTGAGACGAGTCCCTTAACCTCTTAGGGTCCATTCCATCATCTATAAAATGGGAATGATAATCCATATCTCACTGGGATGTACTGAAGATTAATTAGCTAACATTTATAAAACATAGTATGAGTGTTAAGTAATATTAGGGTCAAGAGCTTAACTTCAAAGTGTGGGAAGGTTAGAATTCAAATATAATGGCATGTTCCTAATACCAATGGGTTTTTTTTTCATGAATCTGTACAGAATTATAAGAATCAAATTATTCAAGCTTGGTCTCACTATAGAGCTGCTTAACCTTCCTCCTTGATCAACGTACACCACGAACTACCTGTTTTTATTCTTATGGATTAGGTCAGACAGAAAACACTTTTGTTATTGTCCTAATAGAAAGAGGTATGGCTAGACTCTGAGGTACCTGGATCCCTCATCAGAGGTCATCCCATGGAACGGTCAGACTTCCCAACAAAGGAGGCAACATAAACAGAACAAAGTAGGTGTTTTTATTCAAACTTGGAATCTCTTATGTGTATATTCTTGACTATTTTAGGGACTTTTATACTTGTGAGGAGGTAAAGTTCACAGAACCTTGTGTAGAAGCATTATTTTCCAGCTAGTGCGGTATCCTCTATACACTGCAGTCTCTGTTTGCATACAATGAGGTCTGAGTTTCATAGCAGTTAAAAAGGACAGTTTGAGGAAATAAAGCTCCTAGATATTTAGAGGTTTCCCAGTACTCTCCCTATTCAAGCTAATGTACAATGTTATATATCAATCACTCAACACAGATAAAACAATAAATACATGCTACAATGTGTCCAATAATTAAAGTTGCAGTGGAAATGTGTTCCTGTAAACTCCATCTGAATGCATCAGGGAACAGATCCGGATCTTGATGTATCAGAATTCCATTCCAATTTCTGAATCATCAAAGTTTATCTTAAAGAAGTTAATCTATATTATAACCTACCATGAAAAGTCCTGAATGCACTAGCAGGGACATACATTGTAATAAAATACCTCTCAGTGGTTTTTTTGGAGGTGGGTAGGTGGTGGGAGAAGGAATTACTCTTGCTGTAAGAGAGGAATGAAATAGAACAGTGCAAGTTTCAGATCAAGGCTGCCCAGATAAGAAATGACTAGCTCTCTTACCTCTGTAGACATGTATGCTCAGAAACTGTCTTCAGACTTTTGGAGAAGAAAACTTACAAAAATGAAATCTTAAAGATGCAAATAAAAAGTCAGAAGTATGTAAAACTGCTGTAACATTCAACATTTCCACAGGCAACATTTTCCTCAAAATATTGCTGAAGATCTGGACCCAACTTTTAAGTAAAAAAAAGACAACCATCTGCCCAAGTGTTTGCAGTCTGCTCCCAAGGTAATATTACTAGTAAGCCATGCTTAGCTCCACAGTCTAATGCAGCGGTTCCCAAACATTTTCCCTGCATGACCTCATTTCAGATGTTTTGTTTCCCTTTACCCCAGACAGCATGGAAGTTACCATTTAAAAATGGTGTCCTCCCTCCTGTGTGACCTCATGCACTATAGCTGCAAGGTCATGCTGCAAGGAGGATGCCATTTAGCTTTACAAAACTGTCCTCTGGACTGCATGAGCTCACACACATACGGTATGTGCGAAGTCATGCTGCATGGAGGAGGTCATTTTGTAAAATGGCATCCTCTGCACATTCGGGATTGCTGTGACTCCATCTGCTGATTTAATGCTTAGTAAAGCCATCCGCCCTCTCACATTCCAGTCCATGCAGCTGTGGTGTTGGAGTCTCTCTCTGATATTGTCAGTTTTTTTTCTATTACCTATATAAAATGAAATCTGAACCCTCATTAATCTAATGTTCCCACTATTCCACATGTGCCATTGTTTATGGTAGGTCCACTTATGTACAAATTCCAGTGCTCACAGGTCTCTTATGATAGGATTCCTCATCAGCACTGGATTGCTAGTGTACATTTGGCAAATTTGAAGAAATTAAATGTGGGGAAACAGGAGATCTGCCTGTAAACAATAACTTAGCAAAAAATTGGGAGAATAGTAAATAACAATGACAGGTGACTAATACAGAGCAATCTGGATTGCTTAGTAAACTAGGTGCAAGCAAACAATATCTGTTTTAATATAGCAATGTAAATGTATACATCTAGGAACAAAGAATAGAGGCCATACTTTCAGGATGTGGGGGGACTCTACACTGGGAAGTAGTGACTGAAAAAGACTTGTGGGCAGTGGTAGATAAGCAGTTGAACATGAGCTCCCAATGTAATGCTGTAGCAAAAAGAGCTAATGCAATCCTGGGATGCATAAACGGGAGAATCTTTACTAGGAGCTGAGAGGTTATTTTACCTTTGTGGCACTGGTGCGACCACTGCTGGAATACTGTGTCCAGTTCTTGTGTCCACGATTCAAGAAGGATGTTGGTCAATCTGGAGACAGATCAGAGACAAGCCCCAAGAATGATTAAAGTATTAGAAACCACACCTTATAGACACAAAAAGCTCAGTTCTATTTAGCTTAACAAACAGAAGGTTACAGTGTGACTTAATTACAGTCTATAAGTAACTACAAGGGGAACAAATGTTTAATAATGGGCTCTTTGGTCTACCAGAGAAAGATATTATAACATGATCCAATGGAAGCTGAAGCTAAACAAACTGAAACCAAAAAATAAAGTGTACATTTTTAACAGCGTAATTAACCATTGGAACAATTTACGAAGGGTCGTGGTGGGTTCTCCATCACCGGCAATTTTTAAATCAAGACTGGATGTTTTTCTAAAAGATCTGCTCTAGGAATGATTTTGGAGAAGTTCTGTTACACAGGAGCTCAGACTAGATGATCACAGTGGTCCCTTTTGGCCCTGGACTCTCTCCCATCCTTTTCAATAATCTTTTTTAAATGATAAATTTATATCTATAAACCCTGATACCTACTGCCTCAGCTTAGTCCTCCTGCCATTTCTATTACAACTGGAGTTATTCAATCTATTCCTTCTTTTAGCAGCTGCCCCGTCTCTCACAATTCCAGTTGGTGGCCTCTTTAATTATGTGGATGATACCATCAAACCTGCTTTTATTTCACCAACCAAACGTCAGCCTGAAAAGCTAGGACGACAAAAATCCAAGGACAAGAAGGAAGGCTGTAAGCAGCAATGACTCCTAGAGCCTTTGTCTACTTCCTTTAGCAACAACAAAGTATGTTTCTTCACCATAGCCATGGATCTGAGTTGAATGATGATCAGACTTTACTCCTTCTTTCTGGCTTAATTACCAATGGCAGATCTGCAGTGTGCAACTCCTTCCATGTTCAAGGTTTGCTTTATTCCTTTGGGTGGAGCCTTTTAGTGAACTCAGGTGTATGCGCAGTGAGGTTGATGTTCCTCTTTGTTAATGAATGGACATTCTATAGCCATAGTCGCTGTATGTTAAAATTCATTTTTAGATGAAAGTTTAACTCTGACAGAAGTAATTTGTCATGTTGCTGTTAATACAATCAGGGATGAACCCAAAGGCTGCATGCCACATTTTCCCAGGAGACTTAGAGAGCAAAATGTTTCAAACAATTAGATACGCCATCATGAATTACTGTTCATGAATTACTGTGATGCTACTACTGCAGAAGAAATGTAACTGTACAGTGTATTACTTGTTTACCTGCCACTGTGATTAGATCTGAATTCCTCATTTCATCCTGTTAAGTTAAGACTTCAGCACACCTATAGTGAGATTGGACATATGTAAACTAAATGCTCGTTATATTTTCTGCAATACTTCTTGGACAAAGTTGTCTCATTTTTTTCAGAAGAGAAAATAATTTCTCAAAAATATTTTTCAGAAAGTATTGAAGAAAGTAAACTTGAAAAGATGTGAAGTACCAATAGCCTTCAGCCTTTCAAGGGAAATTTTAAGCTATCATGTAAGTTGAGGAGAGACTGCACATGATACTGCAAACTGGAGTGGACACTTCCCTGACATGCTGCAAGGGAAAGGAGCTTTTCAGCTGTGTCCACTACATACATAAATGGGAGTTGTTCAGAAGCACCAGTATTTCACAAGAACATGTGTGACTGTGGGATCCAGAGGAGGAATAGGCTTTTCATCGTGTCTTTATTGTGAATATAGTAAAGGCAAGTACTACTGGAATATGTTCTAGGAAGTCCATGAGCCCATGGCTAAGACTTTAATGCTTTATAAAAAGACACTTCACAGATTACAACTGATAATTCAGATACGGTAGATATTTTAGAAATAGATTTGCCACAGATATTGTTCACTTGTGATTACCTTATTTTCTGGGGCTGTTTTTGACATGTAGCAAGTGCAACGCACACTGTTTTAAATTGGTGCTAAAAGTTTTTAGTTTTGCACTTTCACATGGGTGTTTTCATTTTCTGCTCCTTGCACTCTTCATAAAATGCAGCAGCACAGGCTGCTGTTCAGCAGTTCTGTTGGCATGTAAGAACTGTGTCCTCGTCAGAAATGCCCAAGTGGTGTTCTGAACCTTCCTTTGCATTCGTACCATGGTTTGAAATACTTTCTACAAAATAAAGTTATTTTCTTAAAAAAAAAAAACAAAAAAAAACCAAGAGTCCTGTAGCGCTTTAAAGACTAACAAATTTCTGCAGGCATAAGCTTTCGTGGGCTGCAACCCACTTCGTCAGATGCATGAAATGGTAATCACAGATAGGAGGTATATATATACATCCAAGGGTAAGAAACAACAATGGGGAGGGCAAGTGTTAACTTACTTGCTTAACAGTTACTGAATGGACTTTGTTAACACTTGCCCTCCCCATTGTTGTTTCTTACCCTTGGATGTATATATAGGAAAGAAAAGGGAATCAGAATTTCAAATACGTGAAGATATCTGCAGGGTTCTATCTGTCCAAGAGTGAAACTCCAGCTTATGTCCCTGTTTTCAGGGAAAACACCACTGCTGAGGTTTTGCTTTGTTCATCTGGCTCTAGTTTATGCTCTAGATTAGAAACTGAGCAGGGATAATCTGATACATCCTGAACCACTATAAGAGCCACATGTTCATTTTATAAATAATGTGGTAGGTTTTTTGCATTCCTTGCACACTATGTCTTAAAACTTGCCCATCTGACTTTATTTTATGTAAGGGTCATTTATGTTTGAAAACACAGTAATAAAGAGGAGAAAAGATGTAGGGAAAGCTTTATTTTTTTTAAAAAAATCTTATATTTAAATATATGTATATATAACTTTACAGACATGCCTTCAGTGCCAGACTCATCTTCTTACATTTTGCTTTGTAATCAATTATATACAAATTTAGTCAAAAACAGTCAGAGTGGGTTTCGTGAAAAATTACTGCTACATAAAGTTCCTGTTGCATGGAATGACTAGGCTCTCATCTGCCAGAAGCACTGTATCTAGTTTAAAAAACACTCACTAAAATCAGTCTTTACATGACATGTTGATTTTCACTGTAGTTTAATGAAGAAACATATGTATTCATGGTACTGTAAAAGGGTGCAATTATCACTGCCTATGCCATGACTCAAAACATACATCATTCCTATTCTTATTCAAACTCAAAGCAATAGTGACTGATCAAGACAGATACAGTCTGCCCATAAAATAGTTCCAAATTCATAGTTCAACCATTAAATTAGCAACATGTACTGTACCTGCAATTTATGTACTATATTTAACATTTAAAAATCAAAGGGTAATATTCTAAGATCAAAAGAATGATGCAGTTCAGTTGCACTAATCATGTGCACCTCTCAGACCAATTCAACATGTCACAGTGTATCCACTCCACCTAGAAAACCAATCAATATAACAGCTATTTGGAAAGCACAGAAAAGGTGTTCTGAGGTATTTGGCAACCATGATTATTCCTTTTAGCTTCTAACTAACTGCAATAGGAAACATTCTGTAGGTCAGGATAGAAGTTCGTTACCAAGGCTGTGGGGGATGCAGGGATCTGAAATAGTATCAATCTAGATTTTATACCACATCCATCAGTGTGATCTGGGCACCAATTTGGAAGAACTACAGTTCTAGACATGGAGTGTACTGGAAAGATCAGTGGTGGAAGCTTGTATGCTGGCTGCCTGCACTGTGCGTGGCTCTAGTCAGTGCTTAGCCTCTAACTTCAGGAACATTACACTCACTCTCAAACTTTAAATAAGTAAGCTAGAACACAGGCATCTCCTACTAGAGGTAACAGAAGAGCAGTTTGGCTTGCAGCCCCTCTATAATTGTTGCTTTTTGGTCTCCAGGGCAAATCATAATATATTAGAAATATTATTTCCAGCATATGAAAAAGTTAAAAAGTTTGCTTTCATTTAAAAAATGTGCCCCAGGGAGTTTCATTAAAAATTAGCCCTTGCCACCATCTCCAATTCTAAAGTGTTTATTAAAAAAAAAAAAAAAAAGAAGGGGGGGAACCAACTCTCCTGTCCATAGGACAGTGATGTACTGGGAAAGACTTGCTTCATTCCCCACTGACTGCACTGTTCAGTCTATAGGCTTTAAAATTAATCTACCCTGCTTCTGCTCCCCACCCTATTATGTAACCAAGTTCCAGTCCTGTGCTCTGAAAGGAAACCACTATGTGGCTTCCTTAGAAAGTCCAGTTTCTAATTCACCAAAGAGTCTTTGAATAGTTTGGATTTGCTACAGTCATCACAGTCTCCTTGTTCTTCCTCTGGAAAGCGACAGCTGCAGGCATCCTCCTCTTGAGTGGATTGCTGAGGTGTTACATTCACTAAACAGAAAGAGATGATTAACTTGAATTACATTTCTGATCACTCATATTTCATCTTCCCTCAGCAGTGGCTGAATGGTGTTAAAGGAAGTACTTCAGAATTATTCAGTTATTTGAGCTGAAATTGCTTTTTTCTTCAAAGACATTTCCTGGTAAGTTAGCCTATTGTGTTTTGCTTTCCACAATGCAAGGAAGCTCCCAAGAAGATGGCGGGGGAGGGAACAGGCTGCATGGAATCTTCAGACTTCAGAGAGCAATATTGCTTTCCTCTGTAGATTGAAATACCACTATTGGCACCACATGTGTGGATTTTTTTTAATCCATTAAATGAAGCCTCAGTTGCAGAAGGGATTTTACCACTAAACCAGTTTCTTTAATGAAATTTCTGCTAATGGAAATAGCCAGCAGATATTTTAAATATACACACAATCAATTGCTGTTTGACTACAACAGAACATGTATGTACTTAATTCTACTTTTCTTACTGATCCCATGAAGATCTCATGATTGAAATGTCTGATTTTATTTTCAGCTGACAGTTCAAGATGTGTGTGTATAAGATATATAGTTTAGTGCCAAAGTGATAGCATGATATAGACAGATTCTGCACTCCAAACAGCTTACAATCTGAGTAAATGGACAACATGAAAACAAAGGACTAGGGAACAGAAAACAGGGAGATTGTGGCACCAAGAGGAGGCAGAAGAATGTCACCATTCAATTTGTTTAGATTTTGTGTTTCGGATTTTCAGCTGTCTAACTTGTTAACTCCTCTCTCTACAGATAGGGCTTATAAGTGTTTGGAGGAAATCCATTTTCAGGAAGGACTTGATGGAGAGGACTGAACTAGAGATTGCCAGGCCAGGTCAAGGAGAGAGGGAGTTGCAGCTGCAGGAAGCTCCATGGGAGAAAGTGTGGAGAAAAGGGTGGCTTTCCTTCCCTATTCCTCCTTTCATGTTCCTTCAGAGACATATTAAAAGATTAGCCACAACACACTCCAAAATGGCAAAATACCTCCATAAATACATGGAACCATGAGATGTTAATTAAACCCATGGAGGCAAGTCTTAGCATGTTGTGACTGGCATTCTCTTGGGAGTTCACAAGCCAGATTGAAGTGGCATGCGCACTGTGTTCTTTCATCATGCCTGTCTAAGTGAATATGTCCTTCCCAATACAGAAGCAGAGGTACTGGGGAAGATATGAGGGGTCCCTACCAGTGTGCAGGTGATGTCTCATGGGTACACCAAGACCATCATTTCCTGGGGATTTCCTGGGGTTTAATTTGTTGTCTGTCTTAGACAGGTATGAACCTGTCAAATATTGTATCTTTACAAAAATCTCATCACGTTTAGAGCTGGGTGACATTTTTCAGCCAAATAGTTTATTTGCCAAAAATGCTGTTTTGATGAACCTGCAACTATTCATGAATTTGACCCAATTAGTTTTGGTTGGGAAAAGCTTTTTCAGGGCCAGCTTCAGAAACCCGTGTCTGTATGTCCCCCTCCTAACCTTTTGCCCAGTGGTTAGGGCACTTGATAGACTACTGAGTCACAAAGAGAAGATTCAAGTCTTCATAGCCTACCTCCCAAGTGAGTATCTTAATCACCAAGCTATAAAGCCATTTTCACTTAGGCCCAATGAATATTTTAGTAGCTAATATGAAGTGGAACAACTTCAACAGGAGACACTGAGAGCAACCCACCCCAGAAGAGACTATGGCCTGGTGCTTAGGATGCTCGTCTGGGAGAGAGAGGATCTGAGCTCAAGTCCCAGCTCCAAAGTGTGGATTCAAATGTGGTTCTCCTCCACCTCAGGCAAGTGCACTGATCACTGGGATAAAGGTCAGAACAGGAACAGACATGGATGCACACACAGTTTTTTCTGAGTAGAATGAAACAGATGAACCAAAATAGACTCCTCCATTTTGCTGACAAATTCTGAACCAAATTCTTTTTCTGATTTTTAATTTGCTGGCTACCCCCCAAAAATAAATTATTCATTCAGCTCCAGTCACCACCAAATTGCAACATTTGTAACATTTCTAAGAGTATAAGCCAACTTCCTCCCAGTAGCCTGATTTTTTTAAATAAAAATCTAAAACCTGATTTTCTTTTCACAGTGATGTGAATGATTTTCAAAGAACAATTAAGTTCACCTATGCAGCTAACTTTTAAGAAAACTCAAACCTGATTCTTGCTTGCCTGCCCGCCCACCATTAGGAAAAGGAAGGTTGTAGATAGCATGTCTTACTTTTCTTGAATATAGCAGGTAGTTTCTTTTTGTTCCAGATGCTGAAGCACACACAGAAAGGCAGCAAAAACATCATGCATAGCACTACAGCCACAATAAGAGCGATGCTGATAGTGACCTCCTGAAGATCCTTCCCTAAGAAGCAAAAACATTCCTTAAAAATGATTGCAGAGCAAAGCTCCACAGCAATGGAAGCAGCTGAATTATTTGTCCCTAAACAACTAGAACTACTTTTCTCTGTACTTCTCCTGCTCAACATTGCTGCTGTATTAATCTGTGAGACTGGAGACAAATAAAAGGACCCTTGAGCTCAATTATGAGCATAAGAGCTATTGTTTATTTAATTCCAAGACAAACTGTAACTATTTCACTCTAATTAAGAACTATCATTCAATAAAACTCACCTTGCACAGGGATAGGGATTATGATGGAAGTAGTAGCTGGAGTCATAATTTCTGTATCTTGTCTGCAAACCACATCAGTCGTATCAGTCCCATTCACCAGGACTTTACCTGGAAGGCATCTTAAATACATTTTAAAAAATTATGAAAATGAATTAGACCCAGACCTGAAAACTATAATCACTTTAAAAAAAAAAAAAAAAAAAAGTACTTACTCTGTCCATTGTCTGCAGGGACCATTGGTCTGATTGTTAAATGTCCCCTTAGGACAAGTTAGGCAACCTTTGACAAATACAAAGAAAGGCATATATACCATTTATATAAAGTGCAGTTTAAAACAGTGCAAGAGACATTATTATTGTACAGCTGAGCAATAATCCTTTAGCATTTATTTATATATATATCTATATATAGATATATAAATTTTCATCAATTACTTGTATAAACAAAAATAAGAGGATCAGTAAAGTTCTTACATTAACTAAGCGAATATTTTAAGTAGTTTGCTTTCATTATAAACAAGTTGCTTGAGGCCCCTGAACTTGAAGCGTAGACAGGATTAATTCTGTTAATGTATTCCCAGATACTGAGAGTCAACTAGCCTCCTATGAACTGTGATCAAGGCCAGAATGTTTCTATTCTTGTTATTTCCAGAGCTCTGCAAGTATCTTTTCTTTGTCACTGGTATCCCAAAGGACCCAGTTTATGGAGTTTCATTGAGCAAACAGGCCGGCAAATAGCACACCAAGGCTCCCCTGCTGCAAACAGTTCTACTTTTCTACTATTAAATCAATGGGCCCACTCATAATAAAGTTAACCATATATAAAAGTATTTGCAGTATTGGTGCCTAACAGTTTTACAAAGAATAACGGGACAAAAGCAGTCTTACCTTCTTCAGTAGGCTCCTCACCTACTCCACAGTTTTCAACACATTTAGAACAGTCTTCCCCACTACAGCGATGCCCATCCTTACATGCACATTCTGCGTCCACAGTTAGAGAACACTCCCTTTTATATCTGAACTTTCCTGTAGAACAAAAACAGATAACTCATATTGGCACTCTCATTCCTCAAAGCATCTGGGACAGAGACAAACCCATCCACCTAAAGCATAATAATAGGGAGCTGTGATTAGTAGAGGGACTTTCTGCCTGGTTTCTTCAGAGGATTCAAGCTGACTGTGCAAGCCAAAAAAGTGCAAGAGTGTTACCAAATGGATCTTCATTTTGGCAATTAACTTTCTTTTAAATTTAGCAAACCTTTTTTTCCTGTTTGGTAATATCAGGGATATCTAAACTGAGCCCAGCTGAAAGCCTGATTACAGAAGCCTTCATTACAGCTCGCTAGGGACCAAACTTTGGCTTTCATATTTACTACATTCACAAAAATACAAACTTGCACCTCTAACTAGCACACAAACCAGGTGCTCGGATATATTAGCATATCTGCCTTGCCACAATTTTATTTCCAAGTGAAACTTTGCTGGGGGTAACATACGTGGACATGCATTTAAAAGACCCGTGGAGCTAGATATTATTAACCATGTAGCAGCAGTAGCTTAGCCTAACTCCCAAGGCTGAACACGGATGAGCAGCTCGAGGTCTGGGGCACCCCCCGCTGGACAGACTGGAGCTCTAGGAAAGGACTGTACCTTCACACCTGCGGCATCTGATGCACGTCCTGTGCGCCCCGGCCGTGCCGGAGAACGTGCCCTCCGGGCAGGCGCGACACGTTTGTTCTGTGCTCGTCCCACAGCTGATGAATGTGCCTGCGATGGAGGCAGAGAGATTGGCTAGCGACAAGCGGGGCGCTGCGGCCCGGCCGGGGCTGGACCCCAGGCTGCGGCGCCGCCGAGGTGCTGCGCTGCAGCCGCCGCTCCGCTCAGTCCAGTCACGCGGAGCCCCGCCGCCCTTCCCCGCCCCCCCGACGCCGAGCAAGGCAGCACGTACCGGGCGGGCAGCGCTGGAGGCACGCGGGTGTCGGTGCCGCAGGAGCCAGGCTCAGTAGCAGCAGCGCCGCCACCGCGAAAGGCGCGCGGCCGAGTCCCATGGGCTCTAAGGCGACAGGCTGTCCCGGGGTCGCGCCGGACTCTTAGGCTGCGCGTCTGCCTTCGTCTGAAAGGGAAACAGCCGATCTGAGCCGGCCCCAGAGCCAGGCCGCACCCCAGCCCCAGGCAGCGCGCCGGGGAGAGCCCCGACCCCCCCACCCGGACCTCCGCGGGGAGCCGCGGCCCCCTGAGAGCTCCCGAGGGCAGCCCCGAGCAGCGACTGGCCGGAGGCCGGACAGAGCCAGCCGCGCAGCCCAGGAGCGACGGCCCGGCCCCGCCCCGCCTCGCGCCACCGCCTCGCCTTACCTGCGGGAGTGCGGAGCTACCGTGACTCCTTCCTGGCGAGCGACCCGCGGACTCTGCCTGCCGGGCTCTGAGCTGCCCTTGTCTGACCGCCCCCGGCGACGCTGAGTCACCGGCGAGGGCGGCTCGCGGGAAACCCCCACGCGCCCCTGGGCGCGCAATGCCGGGGTCGCGGCCGCCTGTGGGGGTCGCGGCCTCCCGGGTCTATCGAGGGTCTTACGGGGCACCCCGCTGCGCCTCGCTCTTTGGCAGAGCCACAGCTGTGGGCCCTGGGCAGCGGAGTCTGCGCTGAACACACGCTGCTGGCTCCCTGGGCGGCCCTTTCAGCCGCAGATCTCAAAGCTCGGGTTTAGCCCCTTCCCAACGAACAGGCTCTTCCCGTCAGTCCTTCACCCTCAGAAGCCTGGCCGCGCCCTCAGAAGCCTGGCCTCACCAGGGGCTTTTCTGCTGAAGCATCCTCAGCAACAATGGGTTTTTTTGGTAAAATTCCCTAAAACAACCCGGCTGGCAGGCGGCTCAGACACCAACCCCAGGTCCTCTGGCTTCAGCTCAGCTTACTATTATTTGTAGAATCAGAGCACCTAGGAGTCCCAGTCGTAGCCCAGGTCCCCACTGTGCTAAGCAAAATCAAAAAGGCAATCCCTGCCCTTGACAAACTGGCCTTCCCATAGGCTGAGCCCCTGTGCAGCTTCCCCACAGGTCAGTGGGAACAGGACAAGGTATCCTGGATTAACAAAAAGCTGTAACCCTGCCACACTGCAGTACTTTCCCAGATGCATTTACATATAGCAGCCAATATTTTTAAAAATGGGTTCCTAAAGATAGGTTCCTTAATCCATATTCAATAATTCATTGATGTAAAAATTCATTAACACAGCTTTCAAGTTGCCTGGTGATACCATGTGCTTCCCACATCAAGTTCAGCAAAACTTAAACTTCTGAAAACAAGGAAATACTGAGTTAAGGTATGTGCTCACTAACCTTATCTCTGCCCCCCTTCCCCCGCCCCCCCCCAGGAGCTGGCAGTAGCCCCTGGGAATCATCTGCATACATGACAGCTGCATTTGCTATGTTAGGTTAGTTGTATTGAATAGTGGAAGGATTAGTTGGCGCATGATCATGGCAGAGTCGTGAATGTGAGCTGAGGTGATCTGGGAAGGTATGTGCTTGAGCCCCTTCCTGACCCATGTCTGTATGATCAATGGAAAGAAGTGCATGTGTCTCTTGAGAGATTCAGTATGCCTTACTTCACCGTGTTGTGTCGGTTGTTGGTAGCAGGGCACAGGGAGTCTTTGTGTCATGGGGACTGTCAGCAGTTAGGCGGGAGATGAGTGTGGTCTGTGAGTTTAATGAAGGGTAAATGAATGTTTAGTGTTACATGGGACTGTAGGCATAAGGGCGAAAGTGTTGGTCTTTCAGTGGAGTAGGTTAAGTGTTTGAGGGTAAGGCAGGTGTAGATAGCTCCTGTACAATATACAGGCAGCCTGGGAATATGTGTATTATGGATGTATTGGGGCATCACTCACAGATGGCAGCCTTAAAGTTGTATAGGTGTTAAACTTTGTAGTTTCTGGTTTTCAGAGCTTTAAGGTAGAGTTCTGCTGAACTCGACAGTCTGGAAGGGCAAGAGATACCAATGGGCACCGTAGCTCAGCATTAGTTACATTTTTTGTCAATGAATTTCTTAGGTTTTTTTTTTTTTGTTTTTTTTTTAACAGAAAGAGAAATGTTGGTAGGAGTTAATGGTCTGTTAGACAGTTGTAATTATGTACGACACTCAGGCCTGCCGACAGCAATTTCAGGCCTAAGGGTAGAACAGTCAATGGCTCCCGCCCCCTAGAGAGAGAGGGCTGAGGTTTATGACCATGGGCAACAGGTGAAGCTTCCCCTTGGGAGGCTAGCTCCCTGTCCTGCCCATAAGGCACCACTGCTCCACCCTTGGCCCCTCCCCCACTCAGCCCACTCGCCATTGCATCCCTTCCACCATCCCGGGCTCCGTCCCCCTCCTCTCATCCACACCCCTCCCTTTCCCCATGTAGTGTGTGACAGTGGAGGGGCTGAGAGAGGAGGAAGGACACAGCAGCAAGGAGGCCAAGCGGCGAAGGGGTGTGTGGAAGACAGGAGGGGAGCTAAGTGGGGAGGGATGCAGTGGTGAGTGGGGGAGGGGGCAGGAATGGGGCCTGAGGTGGAGCAGGGGTGGAGTGTGGATGGGGCCATGGGTGGAAGAGGTGGGACAGGAGCTAGCATCCCTGAGGGGATGCTTCATCCGCCACCCATGGCCTGGGCCCTTTTAAAATCACCGGGCCCCCTGGCAATTGCCCCCCTTCTCCCCCCTCCGCCCCCGGTTGCTGGGCACTGTGGCCAGCTTTTTCATAGCCCTTTTCATCAGTAGGTCTCAAAGCATTTTACCAAGGAGGGAAATATTATCATCACAATTGTACCAATGGAGAAACTGAGGAACAGAGAGATGAAGCAGCTCTACATATCCATCTGCAGCATAGGAGGCTAAGGGAGGTGTGAAGTTGCTCATTCACCTCAATGAGATGTTCTCAGCTGAATGAGAACACTCCAGATAGATACATGCAGTCTGAAACAATAACTCTGGAAAATGTGAGCTGCTCCACTTATCTCAGTGGATGTTCTCATCTCTACTCCCCAGTGCCAGCGCCTGAGAAACTGTGATATGCATCAAGCATGTCCTTTCTAAACTAGTCACCTAGTCTCAGTGATATGTTCTTGGTGCATGCTCCTAGCATGCCTGTTCTTGCCTAGAGGCAAAGCATCCCTAGATACCAGCTCACATGAGGGAGCAGGGAGAGGGGCTCAGAGCCCTTTAGAGCAGAAAGGATCTGATCTTCCAGAGGAACAGAGCCCCCCAGATCCTAGCTATTGCATGGGGGTGGGAGGGGGGCAGAAAGAGGAGCTCAGAGAGGCAGGGACCTCCAGATCCTGGTACACACAAGGGGGCAGGGATGAGGGAGAGGAGCTCTGACCCTCCTAGAGGGGCAGGCCTCCCTCCAGATCCTAGCTCTCATGAGGGTAGGGAGAGGAGTTCAAACACTCCAGAGAGGCAGGGTCCCCCAAGATCCCAGCACACATACAGGAGGGGAGAATGTGGGGCTGTCTGGCACCCTTTGCCCCAAATCCTTCCACTCTCCCTGCCACTCACCTCCATGTCACTCCTCCCAGTGTCCCACCTCTGCCCTCCCACTCCCTCTGACAACAGCACCAATCCTAAATTTGAATCACTATGCAGGGAAAGAGCCAAAATGGCTTTTGTAAAGGGAAATCATGCATCACCAATCTATTAGAATTCTATGAGGGGGTCAACAGATGTGGACAAGGATGATCCATTAGATACCATGTACTTGGACTTTGAGAAAGTCTTTGACAAGGTCCCTCACCAAAGGCTCTTAAATAGATAATGCAGTCCTGAAATAAGAGGGAAGATCCCTCATGGATCTGTAACTGATTAGAAGATAGGAAACAGGATAGGAATAAATGGTCAGTTTTCAGAATGTAGAGAAGTGAATAGCGGGGTCTCCAAGGATCTGTACTGGGACCAGTGTTGTTCAAAATATTAAAAAATTATCTTGAAAAAGGGATAAACAGTGAGGTGGCAAAGTTTGCAGATGATACAAAATTACTCAAGATAGTTAAGAGACAAGGTGAGTAAGGTAATATCTTTTACTGGAACAACTTCTGTTGATGAGACAAGCTTTCAAGCTACACAGAGCTCTTTCTGAGGTCTGGGAAAGGTACTCAGAGAGTCACAGCTAAATACAAGGTCAAAAAGATAGTTAAGTCCAAAGCTGACTATAAAGAGTTACAAAGGCCTTGCACAAAACTGGGTGACTGCGTAAGCGAATGGCCGATGAAATTCAGTGTTAATAAATGCAAAGTAATGCACATTGGAAAACATAATCCCAACTATACAAACAAAATGATGGGGTTTAAATTAGCTGTTACCACTCAAGAAAGAGATCTTGCAGAGATTGTGGATAGTTCTCTGAAAAAATCTGTTCAATGTGCAGCGGCAGTCAAAAAAGCTAACAAACTTAGGAACCATTAGGAAAGGAATAGATAATAAGACAGAAAATATCATAATACCACTCTACAAATCCATGGTACAGCCATGCCTTAAATACTGCATGCAGTTCTGGTCAAGGATGGCCTTACAGGTGGGTGATGTAGGCGAGTGCCACCAGCTGGTGGGCCTGGGCTGCTGGAGTGGGAGATGAGTGCAGGTGAGTCTGGGGCTGGAGCCCTTAATCAGCCAGGTGGGGGGTGGGTGATGCTATCCAGAGCTGCCTGCAAGGCAGGGAGGCAAAGGTAGCAGGGCTTTGCCTCTGCGGAGTCAGTGGCCCAGCCCCTAGGTTCCTGCTTCCTATGGGAATGGGCGGTGGCTGCGCACCAACTCTCCTGCTAGGTGGTCAGGAGGTGTATGGCTGGGGGAGCCCCTGGGCTCAGAAACTCTTCCCTATGCAGCCTGCCTGGCTCTGGAGCCAGGAGCTGGTCCTCACACCCTGCACCCCATGCTGATGTTCGCAAATTCAAAAAAAGGATGCCAAAAATACAAGTTTATTCAGGGTGACATTTTCCCTAAGGTCACCTCATCTCAAAAAATATATACTAGAATTGGAAAAAGTACAAAGAAGGGCAACGGAAATGATTAGGGGTATGGAACAGCTTCCATATGAGGAGAGATTAAAAGGACTGGGAATATTCATTTTAGAAAAGAGATGCTAGAGGTCTATAAAATCATGAATGGTATGGAGAAAGTGAATAAGGAAGTGTTATTTACCCCTTCATGTTACACACAAACCAGGGGTCATCCAATGAAATGAATAGGCAGCAGGTTTAAAACAAACGAAGAAGTACTTCTTCACACAATGCACAGTCAACCATGGAGGATAGGTCCATCAATGGCTATTAGCCAAGATGGTCAGGAACGCAACCCCATGTTCTGGGTGTCCCAAAACCTCTGACTGCTAGAAATTGGGCTTGGATGATAGTGGTTGGATCTCTCGATAAATTGCTCTATTCTGTTCCCTTCCCTTAAGCATGTAGCACTGGCCACTGTTGGAAGATAGGATACTGGGCTAGATGGACCATGGTCTGACACAGTATAGGCATTCTTATGTTTTTATACTAACCCTACCCCACAGCCCCAGGAGGTACAACAACTTTCAAGGATATTTGAGGACAATGTGGATTTTAGAACACTTAGAAGTCAATTGTTAACCAGAAAGTTCTTAACCCTAACCCTAACTATAACTATGGGATTTAAACGTGCTTAAGTGCTTTGCTGAATCCAGGTTTATGTGGTTTGCCCAAAATTAAATAGCCAAGAATAGAATCGTTCTCTCCAGCTCAGTATTTTAACCAGAAGAATACCCCTCCTCTCAAAATGTTTACAGAGAATAGGAAGAAGTAATGAATGATCATAGATTACATAGCACTGAATGATGAATTATTTCATGGTATAAAGCCACCTTCTCTCTCTTGATTTTGTGATAAATTAATTTTGGTTCAAACAGGGTTTTTCTAATTTTCACAGTGGATTTTTGATGCTTCATTTTCTCTGTACTTTACATGCTCTTAAATATCAATGTAAATAAAATAGGGGATTTCTTTTTTTATTATTATTCATTTCCAGACACTACAGGGTGTGACCCACAAAGAATTAGCTATTCTTTCTAAATTAGCTATTCTTTCTAAATTAAATTGGATTGTGAAATGTCAAACATCTCTGTCCAGTGAAGCACAATATTATACTATGGATGTGAAAGACCTTTATCCAGCCTTAACTTTAAAATATTTTCTGTAATTTGAACCTGTTTGTAAATGCCTTCTTATTATGCACTTTAAATGACAAATCAGGTACAAAGGCATAACATTAGTAAACTTTATGCTTGAGCTTTTTCAAAGACACAGGCTTTGAAAATTCAATTTCCATTAATAGTAATGGGGCACCCAAATTCATTAGGTGGCTTTGAAAATATACATTTCTAGTACCCAAGTGCCATGTATAACCTACCTATCAGTATTATATGTAGGGTACTGCCAAAATAAAATAGCTTCCTGGCAAGAAGAACAGGGTACGATACAGTATATATAACTTATAATTAACACAAGGCAGTGTTTTGCTATGAGTGTTTGATAGGTTGTGCAGACTGGGAAATCCCATGAACTAATCACAGAAATTCACCTGTGGGAGTGTTAATCACTTCATAGGTTATTAACAGCCCCCATAACATTAAAATTACCACCATGAATTCTAATCTGTCCTTAAATGAAAAAAGTGTATATGTAAGAACTATGATAAATTTAACTACCAATGATCTCAATTTCAGAATGACATTTTGTGGGCTGCATTGTGACTCCTCATGCAGAAGTGAAGCAGCTGATTTCCCATCACTAGATTTAGCACATTTTTCTGTGCAAGGCAGACTTAAGTGCAATGTGAAAGCAAAAGAAAACCTAATAAGATTCATTTTACATTTACATCTTAACTAGAGATAGTTATTACAGAACCATCTGTGTTCATGTTTAGATTTACAGATTGTGTAGCTTAATGTGAATAGTAATAATAATTTACACTATGTCAGAATTTGTTCTGAGCAATAATAATATTTCGTCATTACAAAGTGCTTCCTAGGTTACATTCTGCCCTTTTATTCAACGGACTTGGTCCAATAAAAGATGATCTCTCACTTGCCTTGCATTAGTCAATGGGGTGTAAAATCTGTGCAGAACTTGGTCCTACATCTTGAAAGTCCTAAGCGTTAGCCAACTGAAAGGAAAACTTGAAAGTGCTGTATAAATATTAATTAACTTGCAAGAAAACTTTCAAGTCATTGATTTTCTGGGATAAGTTTACTCTTCTTCTTAGGAAGTGAACAAGATGAAGAGCCTTAGAATTTGTGAGCTAAAGTAAAAAAAGTTTAACAAATCTCTCTCATAAAACAAACATCCATAATATTGTTTGTTTTCAGCTGTTGTTTCTTCTGGGCTAAAATAATGGTTTTTAGACTCTTGGTCAATTCGAAGTTGAAAGAGCTGCAAGAGGGTAAGAATGGAATGCTTACAGGAACACGTGAATAGAAGAGAGGAGAAAGTCTGGTTCAGAACACAATAAAGGTGACCGTAAGGTTCGTGGAGGGGTGGATTACACTGCCTTACAGTCGAGCAGGGAGGCTGGGTGCTGCCCTATATTAGTTGCCCAGGGCAGGCGATTAGTCCTGTCCCTTATGAATCCGCTGCCGTGCTGGTGTGGGGGGGGTATAGTCCTGACCTGCCCCGCTGTCACCTCGGGGGCGGTGAGTACCGATCCCCTCTAGATTCGGGCGGCAGGGTGTTCCCGCTGCACGCTCGCCCCGCAGCTGTGCAGCACGGGGAGCCAGCGCCCGGGCTCCGGAGGAAGAGAGAATGTGCCGCCCTCTAAGTCCTAGCGGGTCGGCAGCCAGCCCGTCACGAGTCGTCCCGCCTACTGCTGCCCCTATTGGTTCCCTGGGCCGTGGGCGGGGCCGAGCAATCCCACACCGCCCTCGCAGCGCCTGCCTGGGCTGGGCCGGGCCTGCCCTAGCTGCGTGAGCCTGCCTCGACCAGGGGGCGGCTCTGCTGCTGCGGAGGTGGCGTGATTCCAGCCCGCTTGTGACGTAAGCGTCGCCCCTCATAGCCTCAGCAGCAGCGCGGGCCGGCCTGCGGGAAGTGCGAGCGCCTCCTCCCCTACTAAAGATCGTGACCTTCCTTCGGATAAGCCAGCCGTTATCATCGCCCGCGGCCGTAAAGGTCAGGAGGCAGCAGCGCCGCATCATGTGCGGGGCCCCGGGATCCTTTGACGTCAAAGCCCTTTCAGTGCCCCACCCCGGCGCCTGCTGAGACACCGGCTCTGGGACCCTCCCTGCAGGACTGTCCCGTGCCCACGGGGGCTGCTCCTCCTCGCTGATGCCGCTGTCCTGGCTGGAGCCCAGGAGTTGAATGCCTGTAGAAAAGCCCATTGTGCCCGGGGTGTTGAGCAACAAATCGGGATTTTACCCCTGTGCATGGCCATTAGCCACGCTAGGCCTTGGTTGGCAATCCAAATAGAGCTGGCTAGAACCAGGTGTAGTTTGGACAGGCACCATCTTCCTGTACCCCAGTCATCGCCTGACAAAGAGCATCCAGTGTTCTATTACTGCACTATATGCACAGACCGCACGCCCTGTACAAACGCTGGTGCTTTCCAGAGATGAGACCAGCTGCTAATTTGTGTCCATTAGGTGTGAATAATCATCCATCACAGACAGGGCTGAGACAGGCAACTTGTGACATAAACCCTTGTTCAGCTGGATCTTGGGTGAAAAGCAGTGGCATAACCCAATGTTTCCTCATTCATCAGTTCTTGAAGGGATCTACGAGAAGAAAAATTACAAAGAAAACTATCAAAAACATTTAGATTCTGTTATTTTATAAGTGCTGCTGGTAGAAGAATAGTGTCAACCTGCTGCTGCAAGTTTAACAAAGCAGAAATCACAAGAGTATTACTTTAATTTTGCTGAGTCAGAAACGCCATTCTTTTAAACTTTCCTAGTATGTTTTAGAAGTATGGACCATATGACTGATTTTTTTAAACATTTTGTATTGGGTTATTCAATTCACATTATGGTAAATGGTAGAGAGTATTGCAACTGCAGGCATGCAGGAGTAGCCTACTTGTAAAATTTCTATTTCTCCAATTCTTTAAATACCCTTAATTCATGACTTTTATACACCTAGGATCATTCCCCAGTCATCACTCAAGAATCATAAGCAGAACAACATACAATGACAATTATATGGTGAGACTAACATCTCTCCTTATGGCTTGTGTATTTAAAGTTGTAGTTAGCCCTTCCAATAAACCCAATTTTACCTTTTATTCCCTAACTTTGTCAAAACTGAATACAATACACCTACAAAGCATGATATTTTGCCAATGTAGTATTTTTCTGGAAGATTTTATGCGAATCAGGCCAGGCATGGGGGGAAATAAGAGGATTAAAAAAAAGTGATTTCACTTCTTGAACATTTCCATTATAACACCAAAACAATTTGGTCTAGAAATACCAAATTTGTTTTAATCTGTTTGTCTTGGCATGAAAGACTAGTGCCTTTGACTTGTTTGGGGGTGTTTTTTTAGTATTTTTAGTATTTTAGTATTTTTCACATATTTTATAAGATCTGTAAAATGCTTCACTGTGCATGGTCTGAATATGGACTTTATAAAGTCCCACCTGATACCAATACAGTCAGCCCAGATGGAGAAAGCAGAGGAGGAGAAAAATATGATGGGTAAGCCAAATTGTGGGGAGCAGGAGAAAGAGTTACATGGGGAAGCAGGATCCTGGAAATTCAAAGGTAATGCACAATTAAGATCACTTCTATTTCCCCCCCCCCTTGCCCCCAAAAAATAAGGATTTTAAAAAAATTATTAACTCTGTCCCTACATCACCACCCTTAGACAACTGGAAATCAGGACTCAAGCCAGTCCTTGACTAATGGAGTTCTAATTGTATTGATGACTCAGAAATCTGAGAGGTGAGCTATTCTCTTGTCTTGTTGATATTGTTGCCTGATTCTTGGGTGTTTGATAATTTGAATGGGGTTATAGGCTCACCAGTTGATGTGTTCAGAAAATAATGAGGTTCTTGTCCTGGAATCAGGCCACAGAAGGGTTTTACAAGGACCCCGGAATGCAGGACAGGAATTCTCACACTGATGACTGAATATGTATAATTTTACAGCCTTTTATTGAGATAACGGAATGATAGACAAATGACTAATCAAATGAAATGAACAATCAAATGGATAATGATTAGAATTACAGTCTTGTTCTAAGAGAGAGAGAGAGTGTGTACGCTTTGGCTTAATATACTCACACCTTTCTCTGATGACGTGGTTGAGAGGAATGTCCGGTTCCTCACCTCTTGAGTGGAGAGCTGGCAGTGCTAGAGAGCTAAGAGCTATAAGGCTAAGGAAGACTAAACCTACAAATAATATTGAGTATCCTAAGAACAAAAGATCCGAACAAACACCAAAGAAGCTCACAAGGAGAAGTAGCTGGTGATTACACACTAGTAACATGGTTTCCCCTTTTTATACCGTGAACGATATGGGTCCTCCCTCTAAGTCCAAACTTGGCTTCTTCACCCCCAGATTATTAGGGTACACTCATTCTATAGGCTGGTGGGTTTGTGCATATTATTGATTTATATCTTTCTTTCCAGATGGTTCGGTCATCTTCCCCTTTGTTATTTCTGGCTATTTTTGTGGGTTTTGCGGTGTACTTGAGTTTATTTGGGGCATAAATTGGGCAGCCCTCTACCTGTTTTGATACCTCCTGACTTATCTAGGGTAAAGGTTATGACTATATATGCATCTTACCCTTAACACATCATTACTTATTTGGGCCAAAGGTTCCGAACATATGTATGCTAACTGCCTTAGCTTTCATACAGGATGTGGCCTGTAAGGTACCTTGCATTACAGCTATAATACTTTAATATGAATCTATGACTCCCTTCTAATAAAACAACACTTAAATCTATAAGGAAAGGTATATATGTGCAAGCAAGTAGGCAAGTCACATAGGCTACAATATGCTGATGTAGAACTCCTGAAATGAAGTGCACCAGCATTGAAGTGCTGGTAACGGAAGTGCACTGGTCTATATTATTACAGCAAAGTATCTCAACTGTCTTTAAAAATCGTATGCAGCTTCTGGTATACCAGCTTGTATATCTCTTCGCCATAAAGTTGCCACAATCAAGACAATTGTTTTGCTGGTAGATGGATTTTTCAAATGTAAAAGCATTTTCATTTTGTGAGAATTATGTAGCTAAGATATCTGGGGACACCAATCTCTTAAAGATCATGCTAAAAAAAAGTCTGCTCCAAGTTCCAAAAACTGTGGGCCTACTTGCCAGATTCACTCTTCATTTATGCTGTTTTAACTGCATTGAGCTCAATTGACTTCTGATCTATACAGGTGTAAGTCAGCTCAGAATCTGGCCCAATGCAGCTAGTCTATTCACATATCCCTGTAGAAATAAGTTTCTTTCCTTTGATGTGAATATGAAAAATGTACCCAGCTCAGTATACAATAGTGGAATAACATTATTGATCTAGTTGGTCATAATTCTCATTATCATCAGTCCCTGAAAAGGTCTTTGCTCAAGTTCTGTTTGGTAGGATGCAGCCTCTTTAACAGACTCCATTGTCCACCGCAATCAAGTTTCACTGTTGGATGGTCAACCCTCCAAGCTTCTGGCTGAACTGCACCGAGAATTTAACCATCCACTTCATGTGTCATATAAAGTAATCAAGGCAGTTTTTGATTCAGTTAACAGGTCAGCAGCTTGGCTCACATTAAAAGGTGATGGTGTTCCTGCTGTTCTGCTAAATTTGATGCACAGTCGTCACACTGGTACTGGTGTGAGGGCACATGTTGGTTCACAGCTTTTGCTGTGTTTCTGCACAACCTCAGGTGTGGAGTAGGGCTGCATTCTCACTCTGGTGCTATTCTGTCAAGCTATCAATTGGATATTAGGACTTGCCACTTCATATGTTGGAATCAAGGTTGGTCAAGAAGTGTTTACCAACTAAGCCTATGCCAACAATGCTGCCTTGGTTATGGAAAAGTCAGAGAATTTCAGCTCTGCCCTCCAAGACACCAGCTGCATTATAGGATTGATTGTCTCATAGTTGAAGAGCGAGGTCCACAACCTCGGAGCTGGGCCATCAGAAGCCCTGTGCAGGTGGGGTTCATGTACCATGGAGAGTATTGATCAGTTCATCTACCTAGACTGCAAGCAGACTTCAAACAGTCGCAGTAAACTGACATTCTTCCACAAATAAGCCTTACCACTGCCTGCATGAAATCCATGTCTTACTCATAGACACAAAAATGTCTTTGCACTGAGACAAAGTTCAGCGTCTGTCAAACGTGTGCTAGTTGTACTGCAATACAAGTCAGAAACCTGGACCCTCTTATAGGCAGACTTGGAGTGGCTAGAGGCATTCCAAACGTGCTGTCAGTGCCAAATCCTGAGTGTAAAGTGGTTTGATTTTGTGTGAAATGTCACAATCTCACAAAGAGCTGGCCTTCCTTCAATCGCTCATTTTATTAAAAAGTGGCGTTGCACACTCTTTGGCCATGTCACCGGAATGGACAAAAACACCCCAGCACACTGTGTTCTCCAACTTTCCATCGACATGTGAAGAGGTGCATGCCCTGACTACCTGGTTTTACCTGTGGGGGTCACCCCAGAGATTTGTGGCTTCACTGGATAGAGCCAGATCTGGGAACTGAACTATACCATGCCTGGTGAGACACTATCAACCATGATCAATCACGCTGGCTGGCACAACAGTTTGGTTGATTATGTGTGTTTAATGATGGTATTGCTCAGAATCAATAAACAATACTACAACTCATTTTCTCCTATTAAAAAAAACAAATGATTTGGTATAGCTTTCATACAGAAAGAATTTTTTTCCTTATACCGGATTGTTAAATTCTCATTTTCCTCTTTTAATATTTGCAGGGGTGCTGGTATGCATTTAATACAAGGTTTTCGCCATTTCCATAGAACACTTTCGATATTGATTTGACCAGCTTAGTGTTTTAAGAGTTTTATGTAAAGTCTAATTAATCTCTTTGAAGACCTTCCACAACTTTTGGAGAGCGTTTCATTACCATGCAAACAGAAATAGCCCCCCTTTCAGGAAGTCTATTAGACATACACCAGTTTCAAAGCATAATTATGCAATATTGAGTATAAAAATCATCAATATTTATACACCAGATAACAGTTCATATCAGGAAAGGTAGGCATTGTCAGATACAATTCTATTTATTTAAACAGACTTATTCTTGAGTGTTCTTTGTGAGGCCTTTCTTGTATTTACCACCGACTTCTTGGGTCTCTCTTAGTATTAACTGGGAAAGGAGCTCTTTTGTGTGATTGGCTTGATGTCTGAGGAGTCTGTCTTTTTGCCACATTCTCTGATAAAGAGCTGTAAATTGACAAGCATAGTAAGTTAAAAAGAGAAGAAAAGTATATGTTGTTTCCTGTTTCCCCTAACTTCTGTCTACATATACATGAAATATAATAATCGTCATAGTTAATATTTAGTCTGGTTAGTTTTTTGTACTTTGCATTTATTTTATTGTGCTGTGCTGAGATGCCTGATCATAGGCACCTTTAAATTTTATTAAATAAAATGAATGTTATCGTCATTAGGGAAAGTGTATTTCCGAACCCTGACATAATTAGGACTGATATCAGCATCAGTACTTCTGAGCAAAGGTGTGATGTGTTTTCATTCCTTGTGTGCCAAATTTGTCTTAGCTCGTCCTTTCTCCTCTTCGCACCCAGTTTCATCTCTAGGTGTAATCTTCTACTTTTCTTCAGATTCTCTCTTTGATTCTTTAGCACAGAAATACTGGGGATTTCGAAGCGTTTAGTTCTTGAAAGTCAGATTTCTTTATTCCTTTCTGCTGTGATTTGGCAAGAAATGAGCTAACAAGCAGAGCAGTTGCTTAAAGGGGTGGTATAGGACTGTTCCATTTATCCTGGAGGGGGACAGAGAACTGCAAGCAGAAATGGTCGGTAGTGTATTATTCCAAAGCAAAATACCCAATTAGCGGGCGACTCTCAGCGCATGACAAACAAGAGGAAAGTCCCGTGTCTAGCCCATATTAAGCCGCCGAGCCTGCAGAACCGGTGTCATCAACGTGCGGCCTGCGGCTGATAAAAGGCCCCTGCAGGAAGGCCGGGAAGTAGTTACCTTTCGCCTGTCTGCTCCTAGGTGAGGAGCGGGCGGGTTGTGGGCTCGGAGGTGGCGCTTATCACGTAGTTTTTACTTTGTTTTCTCCGCCCATTTCAGCAGCAAGATTGCCCCGTTTGACCGAGTTAGCGACTCTCCTGCAAGCGGAGCCGCTGCAGTCCCCGTGTCTTGCACGGCGTGGGCTGAGTGCAGCGAGTGGGGCAGGCAGACAATGGGCTGCTAGGACACCAGGGTGTGAGGAGATAACCGGGGACGTTGAAACGAGACTTCTGGAGTCTGACATAACAGGGATGTGGCGGGGGCTCCGACTCTGAGTGTGGTCAGACTGGTTAAAGAATCCCTTCTTTGTCTACCTGTGTCCATGTAAGTGTTGGTATGTCTGTAGTCTTATCCGCATGCTTGTGTAGCCACAAACCTTTTTAATTTCTGTTCCTGTTGGCACCGTGGTCTTGCTCACTCTGCAGTACAATGGTGTGCTATTCTCCCTATTTTTTTTTGCTAATGAAATCTGCAAAATAATCCAGTGCATTCCAAATGTCACATCCCCTCCATTAAAAAATAGCTGTTGGAGCATGGATATTCAGTCTAGCTCGGTTGAGTTCATAAACTACTAAAATGCATTTATTTTCTGGCTCACATAATATTATCTGCATTTGTTCAGTGCCCTAAATTATATCATCCTGTCCCCAGCTTTCCAGAGGCTGTCTTTCCTAGTAGCATTTGTCAGCAGTCATTGGTCCCAGAAATGTGCCTTTATCCATATAGGGAGGATGATCTTAATTTACTGGCTGCCATTGGAATGGCAGGAAGTGCCTGCATGGACTTTGGCACCATGAGACTACAGGCAGAGTTATATAAGAGGAGATTTATTTACCATGCATGGTCATCCTGCTAAATGAAGGACTTGTTCTGAGTAACTTGACCCTGCAGTCTCCATGAATAATTATTATTTTTATTTTGGTAGCACCCACAATGTGTTAGGCACAGTACACAAATGCCTACAGAGAAAGACAGAGAGCCTACTCCAAAGAATGTACCCTCTGAAGATAAGAAAGTTATAAAGGGCAGAGGAGAGGAATACAAACAATTTGTACAGCTTTTATATTTGTTGTTAAGTAGTGTGTATATACTACTTCAAGCTATTTGTTATTAGTTTTGCAGATTTGTGGATCTTTTAATGAAAAGTGTAGTCACACACTGCCCAGAAACTCTTGCTATGACTACGTGAGTCTGCTTATTTGGTACTTAATTGGCAGAAAATAAAACTCCATAACAAATTAGGAGTTACTGTACTGTTTTAGACCAGAGGTTCATTTAGTTCATGATCATGTCTCTGACAGTGGTTTAGATACCACTTACTTCAGAGGAAGGTGCAATTTCCTAAATCTGCCTATAGGGGAAGCTTTTTCTTAATCCCATGGATTGGTGGTTGGTTTATGGCCTGAGGCAGGAACGTTTATATCCGTCTTATTTTGTCAGTATCAAAATAAACTAATCTTTTTTTAAAAAAAAACAAACAAACAAACAAAAAAAAAAACCTACTAAACCGTTGGCCTCAGTGGTATCTTGTGATAGTGAAGTATGCAATGTGTATTTTAAAAAGTATTTCTATAGGATCCTGTGCAAAGATGATGATAGTTAAATCAATGGCAGAGTAGATGAAGACAGGGCCCCCACATGAGGAGGGAGGGAAAGGGTACACTTTACCGGAGCCTGGAGGCCCTGTGGGGTCAGGCCCAGGCTGCAACCCCCATTACGATGAAGAAAAAATTGAGGCTAAATTGTAGATCATGCCTGAGGATATTTTATAGAAATTTATTTCCCTGGATCGATGTATCTATTGTCCAGATCTTATAAGATTTGCTGGAGCCGATCAGAAGCAGCGTTAGTGCAGTCTCAAGCAACATTCTGAACAGAAAGTTGCTAGGCCTGCGTGCCCAGCCCAGGCCCATCTCTAGAGTAGACAGTGTGTGCTTGTGCGGTTAAAGTAGAATTTGTAGTTTCAGACCGAGAGATTTGTGCTCCTCTCTATCACATGGTCTATCGTATCAAGAACTACCAGTCCCAGAGTTCCTTGTGCATAGGCAGGAGGGAGGCACAGCTGGTGGGAGGGGTAAAGCACCATAAGACAGGGGGAGCCAGTGCTGCTGCTGCTTCTGGTAGGATTTGCAGGCCCAAAATATATGTGAGTGTCTGTTCACTCAGTCACGCCCCCCTCCCCCGCCTCTTCTGCCCCTCCCCCCTCTCCCCCCATGCTGCCATGTCTAGTGGTGGTTATAAATACAAATCAGGCAGCCAGAAATGTAAGAAGGTAAAAGAAAGGGAACTAAAAGAAGCTAAAGGACAACAATCTGTCCTCCAGTTTTTCAAATCAAAGGCCTTTCTGCAGTAAGGCAATATACTAACTAGGGAAGCAGATGAACAAAATCAAGATGAAAATGATTTCAATATAGAGACTGTGTCTGTGACACTGACAATTGATGATAAAGAAAAGCAGCCAGAACGTGCTTCATGTCACTCCACTCTAGTGCTTGAAGATAGTCCCGTAGTATCACCATTAGCACCACCACATTCAGAAGGTTTACAAGAAGCAGGAGAAAGTAGTGCTACACTGTCTGATTCTTGTCTTTTCAAAGATCCAGGCTTGTGGCCTGAAAAGCCACAAAGCTTGTGGCCTGAAAAAGATGGTGAAGGCACCTAGCTATCCTGTCTATTGAGTGTGAACTTGCAAGACCACATTGACTTTGGGAGACTAATTCATGATTTTGCAATGAAAAAGGTCAGAAAAATAAAGCTTTAAAGTTAATTGGCCTAATTATAAAATGTTTGCAGTCACATTGGTCCATTAGAATAAAAAAATCAAGATATTGACAGGATATAATACCTTTATAATGACCAAAAAGTTACAAAATAGCAAACTTGTAGGACTCTCAGGCTGGATATTATGTTAAACAAAAATAGCAAAAGGGGGGGGGGGACATTTTTCAGAAATGTAGAATATGTAACAGTAATTTCAGAATTCAAACTTTTTTCATGGCTCATGAGATTGTATGTATGGGATGAGGGATTGTGGTATGTGTGTGGGAGGGGGCCCGTGTTACAAGTTTGTACTGGGCCTGAAAAAATTATGCTTGGGCCCTGGATGAAGATGCAGTTCTTTGGCCACATCTTTTGTGAATGTGCACAGAAAATGGCTTTTTACTCACAAATCGCTGCTACGATTGAAGAGACAGAGCAAAGCAGAAAACTATAAAATTAAGTTTAACATTTCCTATTGCCCCTGACCTCCAAATCTGTGTAGGTGACTGTGTAACCTTTTTTAAAATAAAGAATGCCCAGACTGTATGTGTATTTCTCGGTGGAAATCCCCTCTTACTGGAAAAAAACTCCCCGCTAAACAGAGTGGGTGAGTTGTGAAATGCTTCTATTCACAGTGGTCATCCATGTTACTATCTTAGAAGTGACTTTTGGGTCATCAGAAAGTTGTGCTTAATAAAAAATTTGTTACATAAATATGAGTTTAATCTGAAGTTTGTGTCATAGCACAAGATTAGTTCCACTTAATATTCTTCATTTTGATTCTCTTGAAAACCTGGCCATCCATTTAGGCTTAAATATGGATCTAGGAGCCTAATTTGTTTTGAAAATTTTAGCCTACTCTTTGCCCTACTCTGTTCAGGGCAGTTTCCCACTCTCCTCCCCACAGAGAGTGGGGAATGCCAGAGAAGATATTAATCACCCATGTGAAGACACTGGTAGAATTATTACAAATCACAGGAAACTCCTGCAGTATGCTGTCCAAAAACTAAGTACCAAATCTGGGTTTAAAATCCAGTTCAACACTTCTAATAAGAGTTGTAAACATGACCTCAGATGGGAGTTGTCAATCTCTCTTCCCATCTCTGTGGGTGTGCACTCTGAAAGCAAATCTGATGCTCACTTAAATATCAACACTGGCAAATGTATATCATGTAACATCCTTGTTTAGACCAGACTTCTCTTTCCAACTCTGGACTGAAGGCCTTGGGCAAGTTGTTTAACCCTTCTGTGCCTTAGTTTCTGTCGGTTGCTTAATTCACAGAATTGTTGTGAATCTTCATTAAAATTTATAAACTGTTTTGAGGGCCTTTTGATTAAAGACTGTACCGAAGTGCAAAACTGCATTATTCTGTGGTTCATGTTGCCCAACAGCAAAATGAACATCATTTAAATAAGGCACAAGAACTGCATCTCTAAGAAGAGACTTTTGTTTTAAGTAATCTGTTAGAAACCAAATGAAATATCTAGGTCCTTCATTAACTTCTTATAATGCAGTATGGTAGAAACAATGACTTCTTACAAAACTTAACACCACATGAAGTCTAAGGGATTCACTATCTAACAGTCTCTTTGTTCTTCCAGCAGACTATTTCCTCCGTGGACACTGGAAGCTTCAGTGTAACGGTGGGACCCAGTGAAAATCAGAATTATACCTTAAAGCTGTTAAAACATGGCCTCAAAAAGAGCCTTAGTGATTCTGGCTAAAGGAGCAGAGGAGATGGAAACAGTTATCCCCACTGATGTTATGAGAAGGGCTGGAGTAAGTATGCAAATCACTAGAACTTTTTATGACCATTCATTGAAACCAAAAGTATTCTCCCCTTGAATCAATCCTCAGTGATGGGGAGATTCAATGACCTCCTGGATGAAAATGCAACAAGGTCCTTTTATTTGGGGTGTGAAAGACAAATGCTCAGTCAGCCACAAGTATTCATTGCTGCAGAATCTGAATTCATAGATTCAGTAGACCATAGAACATACCTTTTTAGAAAAAAAGCCAGTCTTGATTTAAAAATTGTTAGTGATGGAGATTCCACCATAACCCAATGGTTAATTACTCTCATTGATGTAAATTTATGCCTTATTTATTATTTGAATTTGTCTAGCTTCAATTTCCAGCCATTGGATTGTGTTATACCTTTCTCTGCTAGATTGGAAAGCCCATTATCAAATATCCTTTCCCAAGTAGGATAGACTGCAATCAAGTCGCACCTTAACATTCTCTTTAACATAAATAGATTGAGCTACTTGAATCTATCACTATAAGGCATGTTTTTTCTAATCCTTTAATTGTTCTTGCGGCTCTACTCTGAACCCTCTCCAATTTATCAGTGCCCTTCCTGAATTGTGGGTACCAGAACTGGATACAGTATTCCAGCAGTGGTCACACCAGTGCCCAATACAGAGGTAAAATAACCTCTCTCTTCCTACTTGGGATTCTCCTGTTTATGCACCCAAGGAGTGCATTAGCCTTTTTGGATACAACATTGCACTGGGAGGGATTATCCAGCACAAGCCCCAAATCTGTTCGAGTCACTGCTTCCCAGGGTGGAGTGCCCCATTGCGTAAGTGTGGCTGACGTTCTTTGTTCCTAGATGTACCTTTTCATTTGGCTGTATCAAAACTTATGTATTCCAAACAGTGTAAACACATTTACACTCTGACCTAGCAATGAGTAGGGCAGGTATTTAGGTGTCGATTATCCTGTTAAAACATGTGCAAACTCCTGTGTTAATGGAGAGAATTTTCTTTCTTCCTTTGGGAAGACTAGACCCCTCTCTCAAATCTCTCCTTGGAGCTCTGTTTTCAGATGGCAGTCTGCCAATTAGCACCCCTAGGGTGCTCCCTATTTATCACTTGTGCATCTACAAGTATAAACAATAATCCTATCTTGATCAGGTGCAAGAGCGATAAATAACATTACAAAATAAAACCTACAAAGTGAGAAGTTAAATGACCAGAACCCCAAATCCCTGTACATGAAACAAGTAAAATAAAATGCTACCCCTCCTCCTCTTTTTTGTCCTATTTGTTCGCTCCCTTGTGCAGGTGGTCCTTGGGGCACAGGTCTTTACTTATTTTATTGCTGTAGAGTGCTGTGCCCATCTATGGAATTGTGACCAAGAAGCTGAGAGTAAAGAGTCTGGAGCTGAATAAACAACTTCAGGGAGTGTCCTGTGAACAAGGACTAAAAAGATAATGGATGCTTTAGCAGGCCTACTTTAATCTGACACTACTTTAAATTAGAAACCTGTGGAATGCTGGATTATGTGATACATCTGTTAGAACTTCCAGACTCAAATAACTAATGTTACTGCAGGTACTTCTCATTTAATTTTACTTTTGAGGTGGGTAACCTTTGGTTTTAGTCTGATTCTTTACAGCTTCCACTATTGCTTTGTTTTAAATAATCTTTTAAACAAAATATACCTCTGCATACTACTTCAGAATTGTCATTTGCATTCCCAGAAGCAGTGTATTTTCCTGTTGTAATGGTATCTATTTTTCTGTCAGATCAAGGTGACTATTGCAGGCTTAACAGGAAAAGATCCAGTACAGTGTAGCCGAGATGTCTTCATTTGTCCTGATGCCAGTTTAGAAGATGCCAGAAAAGAGGTTTGTCGTACTGATTTAGCATAATGGTTTACAGGACCTTCCTACTGGATCACAGTGGACTTGGAACAATATTAGTAATGTCTAGTTTATTGATGTGATTGCAGCAGCATTGCACAAACCCAAAGACCCATAATTTAATTCTTTATCTTTTAGTGTTGTCCTGCAAGTGTCTTAATTTTGCACAATTTTTAACACTCTGTCCAGGTATTTGATTTTGTAAAATGTTTAACTCAGAGCTTTAGTGTACATGTTACCCAGACTCTCTGACAAAATAGCATAATTTGGAACAAAAGAAAGTTTTCTGCTCAGGAAGGAAATGCAGCACTGCTTAGGGAGCTTTGCAGTATAGCACTTGTCAGCACAATGCAGAGCTGCCAATCACACTCTGGAGCACTAAACTCACCAGTCCACAGAGACTTACTGTGTAGGCACAGTTGTCCTCAAAACAAGTTTCTCCAGCAGTTCTTGGCCTGGTGTACGGAAAAAGAAACCTTTTTTTAGTAGCTCCATTAAGTTAAATATTTTGGTCTTTAAATCTTCAGATTTACTCTTTACTCAAGAGCCTTAAGACTCTTAAGTGTATTTGCATCCTCCTAGTCTATGTAATTCTGCTAATTAAGCCTTGTTTGTTTTGTTTTGTTTTGTTTTGTTTAGGGGCCTTATGATGTGGTGGTGCTGCCAGGTGGTAACCTAGGAGCTCAAAACTTGTCAGAGGTAAAATCTTAAAACTTGAAGATAATTCAAAGGCCTGCCCAGATGTCTTTTTAAGTGTTGCTTATAGTCTCCTGCTACTGCAGCAAATTCAATCCAACCTTAACAAAAAAACCCCCCCAAAAACCTACATTTTTTTAAAAACAAAACGCAGTAAGCTGTGCAGCTACAGTCTCAGTCTAGCTATCCAGTGTAAAAATAGAGAAGTACTTGATTGTGTAAACTTGTCTCTGTTCTTGATAGTATGGAGCTGCAACATGTTCTAAATGATTATTGAACAGGATATAAAGTATTTTGATGCCATAAGAAACTAGGAATTGCCATACGGGATGTGACTTAAGGTTCATCTAACCCAATATCCTTTTTAGCCGTGGCCTGTAGCAGCCGTTTCAGTGGAAGGTATAAAAACCCCTCATTAAGCAGATGTGGAATAATTTACCCCCACAAATTGGTCTCATCTTCGTCTCTCATAATTAGCGATTGGCTTAAGCCGTGAAGCATGAAGTTCAATATGACTTCCAAAATCTTATTTATGTTAACTCTGGATATTCTTAATAACGCTTAATATTCCTAATATCTAGTCCCTTTTTTGAATCACATTGAGTTCTTGGAGTCTGCTATTTCCAGTGGCAAAAGTTCAATTACGTTGTGTGAAAAAGAATTGGTTTTGAATTTTCTACCTTTTGATTGACTGTTGCCTGTTCTGTTTTAGTGTTATGTGACAGAGAGAAGTTCCTGATCTACTTTTTCCTCTATAATTCATTATTTTTTGTATTTATTAGACAATGCAGCATGACTTGTGTATGTTAAATAATTACTTATTGTAACCTTGTTTGTTTGTGCAGTCTTCTGCTGTGAAAGACATTTTGGTGGACCAGGAGAACCGAAAAGGCCTGATTGCTGCTATTTGTGCAGGTGCAGTAATGAAATATCTTGCATTGTAACCTACCTGGCTGCTTTAAAGGGCTGTCTGGGCAGCTGCCTCCGTTAACAAACTCTTTCAGGTACTGTTGTGTCCCAATAGCTCAGTTGCAAGAGTAAAATACAATATGCATAATATATAAAATATGCAAATGGCGGGGGAGCTTGAACCTGACATGAGAGGCTCTGTAAAACAGGGTGAAGCTTAAATTGCAAGTTGTCAACACTCCTGATGCCTACTCTATTCTTGTCAAAGTTACAGATGTGGGGTTAGCTGCTGTAAAATACAAAGTGAAGTGCAACATGCTAGAGTGTGTACTGGCAGCACATATGCCTTGGCAGACAGACTATTAGCATGAGCACATATTTTACAGAACAATCAATATACATTTCACAGACACAAAATAACATGGTCCTCTGCTGCCCTTTAGTTTCAGAAGACTACAGTTTCACCATTCCTCATCTGGATGGTAGTGGTAACTAGAAGTATTCTTATATGGGATGCCTTGCTGCCTAGACAGGCTGCATGATCAGGTATCCCATTCATTGCTTTACAAAGTGCTTTGAGGTGTATGAGTTACTAAAACCTATATAAGCAAGTGCCAACTCCCTTAGCTGGACTCTAGCTGAAGTGGTGGTAGGAAGAAAACTTTGATCAGTGATTTCCTTGTGCCTCTTTACATGTATAAAATGTATTTATGGAATGCATCTTTCACTTTTGTTTCTGATACATCTTTGTTCTTTTGAGTACTGTGGAAGTATAGAATGTCATTTCATTTGCAATCACTAGATTTATCTGATGGTTTAGCTCATCCACCTGCGGAATTCTGAATTTCCTCACACTTGAGGGACAAAGCTTTCTATTCTCCTGGTTTTGCTACAAAACAATCAATAGGAGCTTTCAATAGTTAAGGAAAGGACACAATTCATAATAATGGAAGTTCACTTGAAAAGCATCACTGATTTAATTATAACTATATTTGCAAAGCAAATTGCCATCTGAATAACACAAAAGTTGTTTCTTTCCTGGAACTGACTAATGAATGATTCAAACTTGAATAAACAGAAACTGGTAAATTAGGCAAATCTTTTTTTTTCTGGAATTCCCATAATGGTTTTTTCCAGATCACTTGTTATCTAACTTTGTCATGTTCCTTCCTCAATTCCGTTCAAATGGGAAGTGTTATCTCCTCTGTATGCTATTGTTACAAATAAAAAAGTTACAGCTGCTAGCCCATGGTGTTGCTGAGATACCATAGGTTAATTCCAAATGTATGCTCTTCCTTGAGGACTTGGCACTCCGATGACTCACAATGTGAGGTTTTCCCCAGAATACTTGTAATTAATCCTTGTTAGTAACTTCCTATGAAATCTATCTTTTGCCTTGTTTGTACCTAATTAGTGTTCAGTTCATATTCTGCTCCTTTTCCCCAATTAAAGCAGATATCCTAACGGTAGGAATGACATATTGTTGCACATGAAAGTCAAATACAGTGATTACTTTATCTGCAAGACAATAGTTTTTATTCAAAGATTTGGAACTAACTAACTTCCTGTGCTTTGATGTATATTCTCCCCATGGCACATTTATTTTGTTTAAAGGAAATGTGGGACACCATGTACCTGTATCTCTCCATGGGGGTCTTTTTAACCTTACTATTCTATTTAAGTTTTATGGGAGTTCTTGGGGGCCTAGACTGTGTATATGCATCTATGCTGGGCCTCTCCTGGGCTTTGTGAAGCTCAGTCTTTGAATGGTTTATTTAAAAGTACTTGTCTATAATGGAGTTCACACTAGCGACTGGCTAACTTTGTGTTACTTGCAGGTCCCACTGCCCTGCTGGCACATGGGATAGGGTTTGGGAGGAAAGTTACAACACACCCTTTGGCCAAAGATAAAATGATGGCTGGAGGTAGGTATAAAAATGAAAGAGCAAATGAATGTGTTAAACTTAGCATTTATCTGACCTGAATACTGTGGAGGAAAGGGACCCACAGACCTGTATCTTTCAGTATTAACATATTGGCAAGAAAGAAAGCGGGGATAGAGGTAGGGGAAGAACCTCAACAAAACACTGCTAGGAGAGCGTTTTCTCTCATTCTACTTGAGTCCTGCCAGCTTTCTGAATTCTTACCTAAAAAAACCCAGCAATCAAACTGAAATGGCACCCTTCTTGCCTTCCAGAAACTCCAACTGTCAGAGTTATCTTTTTTTCATGTAGTAACATGCTGTGATTTGGGAAGGGCATGCTAGGCATGTTTTTCATTGCATTTTCTCACCACTAAATGGAAGGGATGGGGGAGACAGTAACAGAAAAGGGGAAATATGCAGGTTGGAAGGCTATCATCACTTCCCTCCCAGAGGGAGTTTGAAAGTCTCCTAATAGCAAGTTTATAAAAGCATTCTGTGCTTTCTAAAAGTACTGTGCTGAGCATTCAGAGGCGCAGTAAATCTTTCTCAAGGCTTAGTTATCAGGGTATATGTCGGTCTGAGTAAGTATAAACTTAGTGGACTTTGTTACACTGGGACAGTCTTTTTTGTTTTTGTTTTCATCACTAACGAGTGTTGCAAACCCAGATGTTACTATAGTGCTGCAAAGATATTACCTGGAGTCCCATCTGAGTACAATCAATTATAGTCCCTGTCAGTTTGAACCATTGTCCCTTCCTCCTACTAGAATGGGGTTCAAGTAAGGCCATAATCTTCCCTTTGATACTAGGTGTTGGCTTCTCCAACTTTAGGATTCACTTCCAAGGTAAGGCTTAGTGGCATGTTTTCATCTGGAGCCTGTTATGGCTACTAATTCCTAAACTCTTAGGAATAATGGCCTGTACTGGAAAGATGAGCTGCTTATGCCAACACTCAATATGGACTTTGCACTGGAGTTAGCGCTACTGCTGCCAAGCGCCACATACAAGATGTACAGCCCTCTCATTGCTGTGTCTTGCAGTGTCAAGCCATTCCCTTCACAGACAGCATGAAGTGGACATGTGTACCTTTGTGAGGGCTTGCAAATTTAAAAAACATGGATTGATTAACCAGCCGTAGAAATCACTTTAACATATTCTGTTGTGTGATAGGATGCATTTCCAAGACCTATTCTAAAAGTGTAGTGTAATGCATCAGAGCTTTCATGAGAGTGTGTTAGGTTTGAAAGAAATCGGCATACTGTCTTAACTAGCAGTACAAGTGTTGCCAGCTCTTGGGATGGGGGGGATATTTACTGTCAGTTTTTATTGTGGGTTTTTCTTAAAGCATTACTATAAGCATATGATTAGGAGAGAATCTCAGCTTTTAAAAAAAACAAACAAACAAAAAAAAACCCTAGGCCTCATGTTAGCAAAGAAAAGCTTTAAAGGTTTGAAAGTTAGAGAGAAGTCACAATGTTTTTTTTTTTTTTTTTTTTTAAAACATACAAACATGATTTTGGGGAACCTGACCTCATGGTTTTTGAACACTGTGGTTTAACAATACTGAGTTGTATGGCAGATCTGGAAGAATTTGCCAAATCGCTACTGGAGTTATGCATGAGTTACATCAACCTGACAACATTTTCTATGTTTTCTTTTCCTCCTAAGACCACTACAAATACTCTGAAAGCCGTGTGGAAAAGGATGGGAACTTTGTCACCAGCCGTGGTCCTGGCACCAGTTTTGAGTTTGGCCTGGCTATTGTTGAAATCCTGATGGGAAAGGAGGTGGCTGATCAGGTGAAGGCTCCTCTTATATTGAAAGATTAGTACAGAAATCTTGATGAAGGGAAAGAGGGAGAGGAACACAAACTGGGATGGAAAGTTTTTTGGTTTCCCTTAAGAATAACCAAAAAGCATGTGATGTTCTGCATAAAATCTAATTGTAAAATGAAATCCTTTAGCACAGAATTGATGTGACTAGTAGTCACGCTTATATTAGGAATTAGAATAATTCATGGACCAGTGTTTTGTTCTTAGAGAAACTTACTTAGAGGTATCTGGTAGCTAATGAAACTTCTGCACCAGAAAAATCTGTGCATGTAAACAATGTGGTGTTACCTCTTTAATAGTTTTTTGTTCATGTGAGTTTGAACTTGTTTGCTTGCTTAAATAAAAAGGAAAGAAATTCTGTTTTAAAAAGTGGATTGCTGCTTGTTTTGTTTCTTTCAGTTTCATTTGTGAAACTGTCAGAATAATTTTACTAATCAAACTGGTAAGAGATGTTGTGCAATCTTAATCTCCATAACAAACCTAGAAATGTGTACAAATTCTTGTAACCTCTTGGTAAATGCCAGATTAAAATGTTTATCCCCATGTTGGGGCACTTGAACAATAAAACACAATTTATGTTTTTATTTTTTTAACAATAAATTTGAATAAATAAGGAGATTATAGTTAAATCAAGCCTCATGCCTACTATAACTTTTTTACACATTAAAAAAAAGGACAGTAGGTGCCCACCAACACTCAGAAATATCTCACTTTCATCCCTGAGTTCTTTCAGACAGTGGCTTGTTTGGGATGCTGCTTGCATCTGTCTGAGAATTTTGTTTTCTTTATAAAAATAAAGTTATTGCAGACCAGTTTATCACAATGCTGCATTTATAGTGACAGCTGCTAAATTCATATTTATTAATAAAGGAATAAAAATAAGGGGAGTGGTTGGTTAATGCTTTGATATTGCACCACTGTTGCAGAGATTCAGTCCTGCTTATGTCAGAAACCTGTGCTTGCTACCATTCTAGTTCCAAGTGAACGTCTGCCTTATCCTGGATTGGCAGACTCCTCCTCACATGGTTTGGCAACAGCATGGGTAGGAAGAGGAATTTCTTTCTTTTACCCCTGTACCTCCACTGATTCCAGTGGCATTGCTTCTAATACACACTACTATAACTGAATGCAGAATAGGGCTGTAAATCCACAATGTATTGGCAAAGCTGTGTAGAAATGGTTGCCTACAAAAAGTCTGCCTTATAATCTTTTGCTTTCAATGAGAAACAAATTAATTCAAACAAATACTGTACTATAGAAGGGTAATATTTGTTTAATGCTCAAACTATGCACCTGATCAGATTTCTTGATTTTTTTTTTTTTTTTTTTTTTTTTAAACTGAATTTGCAGGCTCTACAAATGTTAAAATTTCTTGCTGAGACTGCGAGTTTGGTTTCTAGAGTCAGTGTTTATCTGGTATTTCTAGTGTACTCTAACACACACATTTCTTGTCACGCTTATTAGTGAAAGTAGCAATGCCAAAACCAATAAATTAAGAACCCCCTACACTTATCATTTGTAAAACAGCAGCTAAATGAGCCTCTCCCCTCTGGTATTCCAGCAGCGTGATTTAGCTTATGAAATGTTAAAAGGAAAATTTGACAAGTGTTTTGTGCAATGTTTCTGCAAATGTGCACAAAGAATCCTAGCTCAGGTCTGCTCCTTACTTAATTGTTTAAACTGCGAATGTCCATCAACCGACCTGAATCTGTATAACATACTTTGCTTTCCAGCCCAGACAGCTGTTAATCCAATCTCCCTGAGCTGGACAAATGAATCCTTTAATAGCCAGACTTGGTGACTTTTTGGGTTGCAAGGGATGTGGATGTTCCAGCAGCCTTGACACCCACCCTGACATCAGCGTGCAGCCACCAATTAGGAAGAGTCCAAACACTGAAATGATCAGAAGAACTGTCATTGCTTTCATTAAGGTGGAGAGATTGTACATCAGCATAATGACATACATTGCTTTCATGGAGAGACTACATGTTTATAGGACATGAGATGCAGTTAGCAGTAGCTGAAAATGAAATACAAAATGGAACAATTTGAGTTGGAACTGCTGCAAGGCTATGTAAGAAAGAAGCATACATGAAACTTTACCTTGACTGGTCCTGCAGAGACTGTGTTCCATCTCTGATTGTTTAGCATAAATAGTTAACTCATAATCTGAGTACCTGTTCCACATTGGAGGAAGAGCTCTATGAAAGCTTATCTCACCCACAGAAGTTGGTCCAATAAAAGATGATATCTCACCCACCTGGTATCTCTATAATCCTGGGACCAACAGCAACACTGTAGACAATGAAACTATATGGTTATTTAGCCCCTTGGCCACTTCAAAAGTAGTCCTGCACTGTATTCAGCAAAACTGTAGCTTGAATTTACTTTAACAACAGAGATTCTACCACGGCCCCTGAGAGAATATTCCATGTGCCAAGAGCTCTCACTGACTAAGAAACAACTAGTCAGAAAGGATCACTAGAGCATCTAGTCTGCCCTCCTGTGTATCACAGGTCACCAACAGCACCCAGTGCCCACACTAATCCAACAATTGAAATGAGACCAATGTATTAACATTCTAGTCTACTGTGGAATGTATGTGCCACAGGCAGAGAATAGGTGGGACTGAGATGCACTGCAATGGCAGGGAAATGGTTATATGAGATATACCTAGCATTGAATAGTTCCAGAGGGGTAGCCGTGTTAGTCTGTATACAGCAAAAACAATGAGTTTTTTTTTAAACTCTCCTTTCTCTGAAACATAAGGGATAGTCATGGCTAGTGAGGGGATATGGGGGAATGGGTGGATCAGGGCTCTCATTTGATGCTACCAAAAACAGCAACATTGTTTTTGCTGGGGGCACTGGGGAAGTCCTTCGTGAACCCTGCTAGGGGCCAGCTGAAACCATGAAGCATACGTTCAGGAACAAGCCATAAAGTGAAAGTGAGTTCCAGTGCCTCTGAGCCCTGCCATCACAACAATCCCCTCATACAATTACACTCAATGCTTGTCCAGCTCTCCTAAAACTAATGAAGTTGTTCCCACTTCCCTGCTGAAGTCCTGTTGGGAGGCTGTTTCAGAAACTCCCACCTTTTCTAGTTAGACACCTTGTAAGTGCCAGTCTGAATTTGTTCTGGTGCCAACATTGTCCTTTAGTTTGTATAGGTCTTCATCCTCCCTGGTATTTACCCAAAGTGTAGTTCTAGAGCACAGTCATATATTCCCTTGTCCTCAGCCTCGTTGTTCTTTTGCTTAATTATACCTCATTATATTACCCTAAATCATTTCTGTCCCTTGTTGTGATTTATGCCTTCATATTCTTATAGATAGTATGTCCCATTTAACATTTATCTGGCTCTTCCTCAAGTCTTCCCATGACTCAAATTATTAAAAATCGTGCAAGCACAGTGTGCAAATAACTGCTGTTCTCAGGGGGATAGAGTTGTGGCTGTGTTCATATTCTCTGGTGCTGCACAGCTTTCAGTGCTGAAGATTCTAACCCTACCTGTGGCTGCCTGGATGATTATGAACATTAGTGTTGTCCAATCCAGGGTTTGTTTTTTTAAATGTTAAATTTGGGAAAAATAACTTTTTTGTGGGATCCAAACATTAATAATAGTCTAATTATAGACTGTGGAAAAGTCATACTGAAATTTAAAATGGGCTTTTTGTAGAAGGAGGGGAAACACATCTAGCATACCATGTTTCCTGTGCTAATGCAGCTCACGACAAGATCTGTGTAGAGCTTCACTGATGTTCAGAATGCTAGCCAACAAGTCAATATGAGCATTGACAGACTACAACTGACCAGTTTGGTTCTGCTATGTAAGTGTATAAATAGTATTCAGCCTTTGGAGTCACTAAAGGAATTTATGGTGAAGTTCAGACTTATTCTTACTTTGCAAAATGGTATTACTCTGGTTCAAGAGACGTGTTCAACCAACCACTGAATTCTTGTCATTGATAGTTGAAGAAGGCATTTTGCTGCAAAGTTGTAAGTTCACACTTTACTATTACAGGCATTCTGAAATGCTGTGTTCTAGCTTGTGATCTGGTCTTGTTCACTGAATTTGGACATCATCAACCTTCAGTTTTCTACAATGGTAATTGCCTATAGTCTTGAAGTCAGCAGTACCATTATTCCAGGCCTATGTGACTGTCATAGCCAAGTAAATATTCTCCAGGCATACTGAAGTCAGGTGTTCACCAGCGAAAAGTTTCTCTCTTCCAACTTTGCAAGACGATAAAAAGGAGCATGTAACACATGTATTTTAGAAGGAAAAAGTAAACTGAGGGCAATGAGGAAGTGGAAGCAGAGTTCAGCTTGCATAGGAACAGGACTGATGTTTGGAAGAAACTGCCCAAAACCTTATAAAGAAGAGTTGTTCACTATATTGCTTATGTGACCGCGCCATGTACAATGACAAGTTGTGCCTAGAAAGGCTATTTACGTAGTTGTGAGCCAATTATTACTGTGCGTAAGCCCCACCAGTGCTACCCATTCAGATTGCTTAGACAGGCTGGGACAGCTGTTGGTTCTCTGCTCAAACTACTCGCAGCCGGCACCGCTACACTGTGCCATCAGTGGTGCCAAGTTCAGATTATTACTCCACTGCCCCAACAGTTCCTGAGAGATTTTCCTCTGGAGCCGTCTCTTTGGCACCATACAGTTACTCACCAGTAGTTGACGCGTGTTCTCTGAAAGTATTACTTCCACAAAGCCCCAGTGACCCTCTTCTCCCATCTACTTTAGAGCCCAGAGCCAAATGCTGCTTTTGGAGAATGACGATAGGCTGGTTAGAGGTGAATCGGCTATTTATATCTTTATATCTGCAGCTTATAGACTACAGGACTCAATATTATGTGCGCTTCAGTGCACAAGCCAGCCACTAACAGCGGTTAGGACCTCCAGGAAGAGTCCAGCAATGCCCAGCTGACTGCTTGGGACATCAGTTTGCCCACCGCTGCCCTGCAGCCATCTCCCCGCCCCCCCCCTTTAAAGACCCAGGAATTTTTTTAATTCTATTTCCTGCTTGATTGGTGTGGAGCACTCATATTGCATCTTCCCAGCTGACCAGGGTGGCTTCGTGCACCAAAGACTCTCCTGTTTGGAGCACACCAGAGCTTCTGGAGCTGATCAGCATCTGGGGAGAGGCGGCTGTGCAGTTTCAGCTCCACTCCTGCAGCAGGCACTTTGATAGCTATGGTCAGATGTTTCATGGCATGGTGGTGAAGAGCTATGAATGGGACATACAGCAGCGCCATGTGAAAATTGAGGAGCTGCAGCAGAGGTACCAAAAGGCTAAGGCGTCAGACTGTCATGCTGGTGCAGAGCCAAACACCTGCTGCTTCTATAAGGAGCTGTCTTGGCAACGACCCCCATCTCCACTGCCAAGAGACTCGTGGATACCTCCACGGGCCCAGAGACAGTGGACACTGGCCTCAACCCCGACAAAGAAGTTGTGGTTGAGGAGGTCAAGTGGGAGGATGATGCAGAGCAGGGGACTGGGTTGTTTGGTGAAGTGGGGAGGCAGGATCTCTGCTTTTCCCAGGAGGTTTCAAGCCAGGCCCAGCACTCCAGCTCTGGCATGCAGGAGAGGGGCACTTGGGTAAGTGATTTTTTTTTTGAGCTGATGCTGCTGGGTTACAGGAGGTACAGCTGTCCTTTAGTTTGCATTGTTGCATTATACAGCTGGTGAAAGGGATAGAAAGGCACAAGAGATCTCTAGGAAACTTTCCTGGGGGTACTCGCCAATCCTCTGCTGGAGATTCCTCAGCAGAGCTGCTTTGTTTTGGCTCCCCAGTTGTAGGAAACTTTCCCATGCCAATCAGCCATCACTGGTACAGGGACCAAAGTGGCACACAGGCAAGCAGCATAGGGACCCGGTTTGAAGCTGCTCACTAGCATCCTTGCTTATTCTCAGGAATGAGATATCGGCTTCTATGGCCCCCGCCGGTGGAAAATGTTGGCAAAATTTTGTCCCTCTCTATCTGCATCAGTACCTCAAAGAACCACCCAGAACCTTTTCCCCAGCTAGAGTGCCCCCTGCCCCGGGCACAACTCACAATGTCCTGGTTGCTCATTGAACTGCGGCTTGCCAAGGGACAGTGGGAAAGAGGTGTAGTTTACAGTAATGCATCAATGCTGTTATTGCACTCACAATCATGCTCTTTGTTTATTGTACTGCTACAGAGGTGCCCTGGAAGGGAAACCGCTCCACACTGACCGAGCACCTGTGGCTTATAAGAAAACGACCACGGAAAAGCAAAGAGCTGCTCCAAGGACTCCTCAGAGACTCCTAGACTATAAGGTCAGAAGGGACCATTATGATAGAATCATAGAATCATAGAATATTAGAGTTGGAAGGGACCTCAGGAGGTCATCTAGTCCAACCCCCTGCTCAAAGCAGGACTAACCTCAGCTATATCATCCCAACCAGGGCTTTGTCAAGCCTCAGCTTAAAAACCTGTAAGGATGGAGATTCCACCACCTCCCTAGGTAACCCATTCCAATGCTTCACCACCCTCCTAGTAAAAAACTTTTTCCTAATGTCCAACCTAGACCTCCCCCTGCAACTTGAGACCGTTGCTCCTTGTTCTGTCATCTGCCACCACCGAGAACAGCCTAGCCCCATCCTCCCTAGAACCCCCTTTCAGGTAGTTAAAAGCCGCTATCAAATCCCCCCTCACTCTTCTCTTTTGCAGACTAAACAAGCCCAGTTCCCTCAGCCTCTCCTCATAAGTCCTGTGCTCCAGCCCCCTAATCATTTTGGTTGCCCTCCGCTGCACTCTCTCCAAATTGTCCACATCTTTTTTGTAGTGGGGGGCCCAAAACTGGACACAGTATTCTAAATGCGGCCTCACCAATGCCGAATAGAGGGGAATAATCACTTCCCGTGACCTGCTGGCAATGCCCCTCCTAATGCAGCCCAATATTCCATTAGCCTTCTTGACAACCAGGGCACACTGCTGACTCATATCCAGCTTTTTATCCACCGTTACCCCCAGGTCCTTTTCTGCAGAGCTGCTGCCCAGCTCGTCGGTCCCCAGTCTATAGCTGTGCATGGGATTCTTCCTTCCTAAGTGGAGGACTCTGCACTTGTCCTTGTTGAACCTCATTAGATTTCTTTTGGCCCAATCCTCCAGTTTCTTTAGGTCACTCTGTATCCTATCCCTACCTTGCAGGGTATCTACCACTCCCCCCAGCTTAGTGTCGTCCGCAAACTTGCTGAGGGTGCAATCTACCCCATCCTCCAGATCATTAATAAAGATGTTGAACAAAACCGGCCCCAGGACCGACCCCTGGGGAACTCCGCTTGTGACCGGTTGCCAGCTAGACATGGAGCCATTGATCACTACTCGTTGAGCCCTATGCTCTAGCCAGTTCACTATCCATTTTATAGTCCATTCATCCAACCCATACTTCTTTAACTTGCTGATAAGAATACTGTGAGAAACCGTATCAAAAGCTTTGCTAAAGTCAAGGTATATCACATCCACCGCCTTCCCCACATCCACAGAGCCAGTCACCTCATCATAGAAAGCAATCAGGTTGGTCAGGCATGACTTTCCCTTGGTGAATCCGTGTTGACTGTTCCTGATCACCTTCCTCTCTTCCAAGTGCCTTAAAATGGATTCCTTAAGGACCTGCTCCATGATCTTTCCAGGGATTGAGGTGAGGCTGACCGGTCTGTAGTTCCCCGGATCCTCTTTCCTCCCTTTTTTGAAGATGGGCACTATATTTGCTTTTTTCCAGTCCTCAGGGACCTCCCCCTGTTGCCACGAGCTTTCAAAGATAATAGCCAATGGCTCTGAAATCACCTCAGCCAACTCCCTCAGCACCCTCGGGTGCATTGCATCCGGCCCCATGGACTTGTGAATGTCCAATCCTTCTAAATAGTCTTGAACCTGTTCCTTCAGCACTGCGGGATGTTCGCCTCCTTCCCATTCTGTGCCACCCAGTACAGCAGTCTGGGAGCTGATCTTGTCTGTGAAGACAGAGGCAAAAAAGGCATTGAGTACCCAATAAGGTCTCCTTAAAATACAGCCAGCTCTCTTGGGTTCCTTTCCCCCTCATATTAGCCTCCCAGGGAATCCTGCCCATCAGTTCCCTGAGGGAATCAAAGTCCGCTTTTCTGAAGTCCATGGTCCGTATCCTGCTGTTCCCCTTTCTTCCTTTCATCAGGATCCTGAACTCGACCATCTCATGGTCACTGCTGCCTAGGTTGCCACCCACTTCTACTTCCCCTACCAAATCTTCCCTGTTTGTGAGCAGCAGGTCAAGAGAAGCACGGCCCCTAGTTGGTTGCTCCAGCACTTGCACCAGGAAATTGTCAGCGACACTCTCCAAAAACTTCCTGGATTGTTTGTGCTCTGCTGTATTGCTCTTCCAGCAGATGTCAGGGTGATTGAAGTCTCCCATGAGAATCAGGCCCTGTGAACTGGAAACTTTCCCCAGTTGAGTAAAGAAAGCCTCATCTACCTCATCCTCCTGGTCTGGTGGTCTGTAACAGACACCCACCACGACATCACACTTATTGTTCTTGCTTCTAAGCTTAACCCAGAGACACTCAACTGACTTATCTCCAGTTTCATACTGGAGCTCAGAGCAGTCATAGTGCTCTCTTACATACAGTGCAACTCCTCCCCCTTTCGCCCCTGCCTGTCCTTCCTGAACAGTTTATACCCATCCATGACAGCGCTCCAATCGTGAGAGTTATTCCACCAAGTCTCAGTTATTCCAATCATGTCGTAGTTTCTTGACTGTGCCAGGACTTCCAGTTCCTCTTGCTTGTTTCCCAGGCTTCTTGCATTTGTGTACAGGCACTTGAGATAAGTAGCCGACTGGCCTACTTCCACAGTATGAATCGGGAGGCCTCCCCTGCTGCCCCCTCCTCCTTCTGCTTCCATGCGGTGTCCCTCTTCCCCACTAACCTTCGGGCTTAGGTCCCCGTCCCCCGTCAAAACTAGTTTAAAGCCCTCCTCACTAGGTTAGCCAGCCTGTCTGCGAAGATACTCTTCCCTGTCTTTGTTAGATGAATCCCGTCTCTTCCTAGTAGTCCTTCTTCCTGAAACAACATCCCATGATCGAAGAATCCAAAGCCCTCTCTTCGACACCACCTGCGTAACCACGCATTTACTTCCACAATGCGACGGTCCCTACCTGGGCCTTTTCCCTGAACAGGGAGGATGGATGAAACACCACTTGCGCTTCAAACTCCTTTATCTCTTTTCCCAGAGCCACATAGTCTGCAGTGATCCGCTCAAGATCATTCTTGGCAGTGTCATTGGTGCCCACGTGGAGAAGCAGGAAGGGGTAGCGGTCTGAGGACTTGATAAGTTTTGGCAGTCTCTCCGTCACATCCCTAATCCTAGCTCCAGGCAAGCAGCACACTTCTCTAGTTTCCCGGTCCGGACGGCAGATGGATGACTCCGTCCCCCTTAGGAGGGAGTCCCCGACCACCATCACCCTTCTCTTCCTCTTGGGAATGGTGGTTGTGGAACCCCCATCCCTAGGAGAATTCATCCCTTGCCTTCTGATCAAATGGGTCTCCTTCTGATCCATTCCCTCTGAAGGGTCCTCCAAATCATTCTCCGCCGTAGTACTTGTGCAGAGAGGATGAAAACGATTCCTTACTTCTATCTGCATGGTGGGCACATGGGTTCTCTTTCTTCGGGAGGTCACATGCTGCCAATTTCCTTCCCCGTTCTTCATTTTCGCCTGCCCGGCCTTCTCTGAATCTTGCTTACCCTCTGCCTGTGCCTGATGGAGAAAGACATTGTTTTCTGTAATGCACCGCAGGGTTGACATTTGGGCCTCTAGTCCTTTAACCTTCTCTTCCAATAAGGCAACCAGCCTGCACTTGGTACAGATGAAGTCATCTCTATCCTGGGGGAGGAAGACAAACATAGCACACCCAGTGCAGGTGACAACAACAGATCGCTCCATCTCCATATCTCTGCTCTGAGAGCCTCCTCCGCAATGCCTGAAAGGCAAACACCTGCAGTGGGCTCTCTCCACAGGCTCCCAGGCAAACAAACTCCCTCCTTCTCCTTCTGTTAGCCGCCCCTCTGTTCGCTGCTCAGCTGCTTCGCAGCTGGCTGCCTTTTATAAGGCTGGGGCAGTTGCCCCCCCCTGCTCTTACCCCTCAAAGCCCCGCCCCCGCAATTAGCCCCACCTGGATCCAATCAATCACTCAAACTGACAAACCCCCAACTGCCAAAATGGTGCCTGTAACTGCACCAGTCACAAGCACCCACCCACAGTCAGCTGTACTTGCACCAGTCACACACCTGGTCTCCCAGGTACTCCCCACACAGCTGCCCACACAGCTGCACTCACCTGAGACAGCTCCCAGGCAAACTCCCTCCTTCTCCTTCTGTTAGCCGCCCCTCTGTTCGCTGCTCAGCTGCTTCGCAGCTGGCTGCCTTTTATAAGGCTGGGGCAGTTGCCCCCCCCCTGCTCTTACCCCTCAAAGCCCCGCCCCCGCAATTAGCCCCACCTGGATCCAATCAATCACTCAAACTGACAAACCCCCAACTGCCAAAATGGTGCCTGTAACTGCACCAGTCACAAGCACCCACCCACAGTCAGCTGTACTTGCACCAGTCACACACCTGGTCTCCCAGGTACTCCCCACACAGCTGCACTCACCTGAGACAGCTCCCAGGCAAACTCCCTCCTTCTCCTTCTGTTAGCCGCCCCTCTGTTCGCTGCTCAGCTGCTTCGCAGCTGGCTGCCTTTTATAAGGCTGGGGCAGTTGCCCCCCCCCCCTGCTCTTACCCCTCAAAGCCCCGCCCCCGCAATTAGCCCCACCTGGATCCAATCAATCACTCAAACTGACAAACCCCCAACTGCCAAAATGGTGCCTGTAACTGCACCAGTCACAAGCACCCACCCACAGTCAGCTGTACTTGCACCAGTCACACACCTGGTCTCCCAGGTACTCCCCACACAGCTGCACTCACCTGAGACAGCTCCCAGGCAAACTCCCTCCTTCTCCTTCTGTTAGCCGCCCCTCTGTTCGCTGCTCAGCTGCTTCGCAGCTTTATAAGGCTGGGGCAGTTGCCCCCCCCCTGCTCTTACCCCTCAAAGCCCCGCCCCCGCAATTAGCCCCACCTGGATCCAATCAATCACTCAAACTGACAAACCCCCAACTGCCAAAATGGTGCCTGTAACTGCACCAGTCACAAGCACCCACCCACAGTCAGCTGTACTTGCACCAGTCACACACCTGGTCTCCCAGGTACTCCCCACACAGCTGCACTCACCTGAGACAGCTCCCAGGCAAACTCCCTCCTTCTCCTTCTGTTAGCCGCCCCTCTGTTCGCTGCTCAGCTGCTTCGCAGCTGGCTGCCTTTTATAAGGCTGGGGCAGTTGCCCCCCCCTGCTCTTACCCCTCAAAGCCCCGCCCCCGCAATTAGCCCCACCTGGATCCAATCAATCACTCAAACTGACAAACCCCCAACTGCCAAAATGGTGCCTGTAACTGCACCAGTCACAAGCACCCACCCACAGTCAGCTGTACTTGCACCAGTCACACACCTGGTCTCCCAGGTACTCCCCCTCCCAGGTACTCCCCACACAGCTGCACTCACCTGAGACAGCTCCCAGGCAAACTCCCTCCTTCTCCTTCTGTTAGCCGCCCCTCTGTTCGCTGCTCAGCTGCTTCGCAGCTGGCTGCCTTTTATAAGGCTGGGGCAGTTGCCCCCCCCTGCTCTTACCCCTCAAAGCCCCGCCCCCGCAATTAGCCCCACCTGGATCCAATCAATCACTCAAACTGACAAACCCCCAACTGCCAAAATGGTGCCTGTAACTGCACCAGTCACAAGCACCCACCCACAGTCAGCTGTACTTGCACCAGTCACACACCTGGTCTCCCAGGTACTCCCCACACAGCTGCACTCACCTGAGACAGCTCCCAGGCAAACTCCCTCCTTCTCCTTCTGTTAGCCGCCCCTCTGTTCGCTGCCACCAGCAAATGACACATGCCCCATGCTGCAGAGGAAGGCAAAACCCCCCCAGGGCCTCTGCCAGTCTGCCCTGGGGGAAAAATTCCGTCCCAACCCCAAATATGGCGATCAGCTAAACCCTGAGCATGTGGGCAAGACTCATCAGCCAGACACCCAGAAAGAATTCTCTGTACTAACTCAGAACCCACCCCATCTAACATCCCATTGGGCATATTTACCCCTAGTAGTCCAAGATCAGTCAATTGCCAGATTAGGCTGTCCCTTCATCATACCATCCCTTCCATAAACTTACAAGCTCAGGTTTGAAGCCAGATAGGTTTCTTCCCTCCACTGCTCCCTTTGAACGGCACTCTGGTGGTTAGAAACCTTCGTCTAATTTCAAGTCCCCTGAGGCAAAAAAAAAAAGCGAAAGGGCATGGAGACGTAATGTGTCTGAAAATAAAAATATTGATAGGCAAGAGAGGAGGGAACACCAAACAGATCACGAGTGCATGATAAAAGCCATAGAGGAGGAAATAGAGCTGCTAAAGTCACTTATAATGCTGCAGAGTGAATTAATGCGTGTTCGCCGCCCTCCCCCCCCCCCTTTGCAGACACTATAGAACTGCTTTCCATGCCCTCCCCAAACATTCCTACCAAACTCCCACCTCTTCAGACAGCTTCCAGAATGATAGCTAGACTTACACCCAACTGTCATTGCTCCTGGTGTCCCGTCCCTGCACACTTGCGATACCACAGCTCCAATGGTGGCCTTCTCAACGCCAAACTGATTAGCGACCAATTGGGAGCAGTCTGATGTTGCCAGCTTCCACATGGCTAGAGCCAGGCACGTCTCCGCCAAGAGCGCAGTGCTCATCATGGTGTTCTTGCGCTGCAGGGCAGGGGCAAGCTCCACACAGCATGCCATGAAGGTGGCTTTGCACATTCAAATGGTCTGCAGCCACTACTCATCATCCCAGACCTGCATTACAATGCGATTCCCACCACGCAGGGCTTGTTTCATGAGCCCAAAAGAGGCAGTGCACCATGTCCAGCTGCCCCATGAATGCAAACAGTAAGCTGGCGTTGTTTGTTTGCATGGCACACAGCAGGTCAGGTGCCTCAGCTTCCAGTTCTGATTGGGCGCTCATGATATACTGTGTGACGAGCTCTGATGTGTTCGGAACACTGACAACAACAGCGGTGAGCAGTGCAGGAGCCATCCTTTCAAGTAGAGCTGGTGGGCACACAGAAAACTGGGGTGCGGGGGGGGCCAGTGAAAAAAATACCACAAAACACAGTCGGAATCCCATGGAATGACAGGATGGAACTCACTGCATCATGGGATGTTAAGCTCACACCCATGATGTATTGTGCGCCTTGCTACCATCCCACAACTCCTAGTGGCACAAGGTGGTGCGTTGCATAGTGGGATTGTTGCCCACAGTGCACTGCTCTCACTACCAATGCTAGAGCACCAACTGTGGCCGTGCTTCAGCGACGTGTGGTGTGTGAACAGGCACAAGCATAATTATCGCACTCCTTGCTGTAACTTGCGTTGACAACACTCTCTAGCGTGGACAAGGCCTAAGTATTGCAGCACATGCTGAACTATAGTGAAGTTCATGCCATGGCTGGAAGGCTCTGCCATCCCTGGCCACAATAACTGCAGCCTGCTAGAATTCAAAGTCAGCCCATTTGACGAGGAAACACGCAAAAGGGTTTGGCTGATTTAGGAGCGTGACGACAGATGTAAAGCAATGTTGCTTGAGTGCAAAGGCCAGCTACCAGCCATTAATATAGCCAAGTGCTATGGCTAAAACATGATGCCCCTGCATGAACAGGAGGGGATTGGCCTTCTGGTTCTTGCAGCTTTAAAATGCTTGACATAAAACCAAAGGCATAAGTTCAAATTCAGCCCAGCTCAGTATGTTGTTTGATGGCCTTTCAGTTTTAGGAACTGAGCTGTTGGTCCAGGTTGTAGCAGGCAGATACTCGTCTCACAGGAAACCATGACACCCACAGCCAGCACTACTTTTCCCTCCTTGTTGGCAAACAGCAGCAGTCAGTGGCTCATTGGGACTGATCTCCCCTATGATCAGCTCAGAGTTCAGGCATGTTGCCAGCATGAACACTAGGGGGCTGCTGCCTGTCCAGTAATCTTTGCCCTATAGCTTGACAGTGACAGTTCCTGTGACATTTCACCAGCACTACATTTACCATGGAAAAACGTTCTGAATTACTTTTGCAAAACCTCTACTTCTCCCCCTCCCCACCCCCAGACCCCATTTTTCAATGGTTTGTGAATCCTCTAGGTTTCCTTCAGTGTTCCCCTTACCTTGCCTCTTTTTCTAAGGCTGTCCCAGAGCTAGGCTATAAATCTTGCTTCAGCAATACTTTTATATAGATGGGGACTAAATGCCCTAGGAACACCCTTTGCCCTCATCAAAACTTCGGTTTGTACTGTGGGATGTACATTGACCATGTCATGCCACTTGGTGGGCTATGATAGGTACAGCAGCACGGTAATAGCATAAGTGAGCTTCAGGATGCATTCCCCAGTGAAATGTCAGCACAATGGTTCACCTTCTGTCCATGCAGGACTTAACGGCGATACCGCACTTTCCAATGCAGAGGACTCATGGCTTAACCTTTTTCTTTGTAAAATAAAGTGTTTTTTTTTTTTTTTAAATAAATAAAATAAACCACCAGTCATTGCCCTTTTGTTCTATTAACCTGGGCGGTGGAGGGGGTTGCTACTTGGGGATCAGCTTGCATTGCGTATAGTAAGGACAGCTCATTGCTTTCAAAGTAGTCTTGAATGCTGCATCATTAGCCCACTCTCTGCAGTACAGCTAATGTTTAACTTAAAAACAACAGTTGTTCACTGTTTAAAGGTGAGTAATTCCATTACCTGATTAAAACAAAGCCATATGAGTGAGGAGAATCAAAGAACATATTTTTATGTGAAGTCAATTATTTGAACATACAGCTTCTTAATGGAACTGGTAGTAAGATGGTCTAGAAACTGCATCAGCTCCTCTCCCAGCACCAGCCTCATTGCTGCTCAGAGACATCTTCGGGGCTTTTTCTTAGGTTCTCAACACTGGCTAGGTTTAATTCTGCTGGTCTTGTTCCTTGATAGAGAAAAAAACCCAAGCTGTTAAGCTCAGATATGGTGCAGATGTTGCCTGGGGAAGGCATACCTGAACTGGCCCATTGGCAGCTTGCATGACACAACCCAGCCCTGAGGCTGCTCTAATTTATGCTGAGCATGACCTCGTGGCCAGACACCCAAGGCCTTGGGAGGAGGGGATGCAGCGGTGATTTAAAGTCAGTTTTGTACGCCACCCTCTAAGCTGCACAGTGCACCCTGCCGGCAGCTCAGGATCTGGGTCAGTCTGTGTTCTCCAGGCACACTTTGATAGCATTATGACAAAAGTTCCTGGCTTTTCCTAAGGACTTATGGCAATATGACTGCCTCTTTGGCACCTGCACTGTCCACACCAAAACAGAATGTTTCTACAGCAGAGGGCCTGCCCAACAGAATAATACCATTTTGCAAAGTAAGGACAAGTCTGACCTTCACTTTTTAAATTAAATTATATTTGTGTCAGTGATTTAGAAACGAGTCAGATGTGACCTCATGGCGCTTGTGTTGTTTAGTCCAGATCTAGCAGTCTATACCCATACTGCAGCAAAGCAGACACTCCTGCCATCAATTTAACTTTCATTCCTGATGTTATTTACTTTGTCATTTTAAAGTGCTGGTGATGGCCTGGAAACAGATTTCTTTCAGGGAAAAACATACACTAATGGATGAAAAGACCAGTATCTAACTCCTGTTAGAAAAAGTTACTGTACATTAAAAGTATTAGGTGTTTATTTAAAAAAATGAAGGAAGAACTGTATGTGCTGTGCTTCTTCCAGTTAATCCCACTGTTGATCAGAAATGCTTCTGCCCTTGTGGCCTGAACACTAAAACCGCAAATAACTGTTAAGGCAGAATGTTCTCTCTGCTTATTCAGAGTCTAGAAAATATTGTGTAAGAAGTTGGCCAAAGAGAAAAGGGTTTTTTTTGCAAATGAAAGCAGTGAGGGCTATTTTTATCACATTATAAGTACAGCCAACTCCATCCGGCGTGCTCCTCCAGCGTCATCTCCATCCTGAGTCATTTGGCATGTGGCAGTGGAAAGGCCACTGTCAATGTTTCACTTCATAATAGAACCCTGTCATTTCATATTGCTTAAGCAGTAACTACTTGGATGTGCAACCAGGACAGAGGAAACATTTTCTTGAATAACTCATCAACATGATAGACAGAAAAAGGATAAGTCACAAAGTGCAACCTACTATGCTTATAGCCTCATCAGGTCAATGAAGTTTCACAACAGCCATTAAACTACAATGCACAGATTGCAGGGCAATGAGTAACACTGCTGGGATCATTCACACCATCCCTAATGCCTCAGTATGCAAAGAATAATACTTGAATTGGTAAGGGGCCTCGTTACCAGCAAGGATGCCACACCAACCCATCTATCACTGCTTCATGAGAAAAAGAAGAGAATTGGAGAAAAAATGGAGCTACCTTTAATTTTCCTGGGCACATCCCATATTGTAAATTTGGGGGGGGGAAGGGGAGAGAGAGACTTCCCCTGCCCTCACTTGTATGTGCAGGATGTGGGAGGAGGAAGGATGCAGTGAAAGAAAGATGGCCAGTGGTTAGGGTGCTAGCCTAAGAGTCAAAATACCCGGGTAGAGTTCCTTACTAGGCTACAGACTGCCCTGGCACCTTGGGCAACACCCACAGGTACATAAATTTTGTTGAGAATCTGGGCCTTCAACTCTCAGGGCCAGAGTTTGAAAGGTATTTAGGCATCTAAAGATGCAGATTGAAAATCCCACTTGGCCCCTCTGCATTTTAGATGCCTAAATAGCCTTTCAAAATGTGGCCTGGTGCCTCACGCCTCATCTGCGCAATGGGGATAACTGCAGTGGCTTGCCTCACAAGGGTGCTGAGAGCATAAATATGTTAAATAGTGCAAGGTGCTCAGATACTAAGATGATGGGGGCCAGCTAGTTTCCTGAGATGACCAGGGAGCCCTTCACCCTATTTTGTCCCAGGGGAAGTCACTTTTTCTCCAGTGTAAAGTAGTTCATTGGGAAAACAAAATCTGCACAGAGTCAACATCTCATGCCCCAGGCTATTCCTGGGCCTCTGCAAGTGTATTTTATATTCTAGCTACCCTCTAAGCAACTGGCACAGCAACCCAGGCTAGGGCTAGAGATCAGGGGGAAAAAAAGGAATTAATTAGATCAGTCACCGCTTAGAGTGTTCTGACTTCTGTGCCCAGAAAAGAATAGTAGTTGTGATGCTATCAGCGCCAAGAATGAACTCAGATTGCTAACCCTTTTATAGGTAGTAACAGGGTTTGTGCTCAAAGGAAAGCTGCAGACTTAAAGTGGAGAAGCTCCTTGCTTTCTCTGAATCATTTTGTGTACAAATGAATAGTGTTCGTGTTGCCAGGGTTTTGATGACATTTGCGAGCTGAAATTTAGAGCAGCTGACACCTTTGCACAATTAATCACAACTAGATTTAGTACAGCCCAGTGTATAAATAATACATTTTATGAGCAACCCTGGGTGTGGCTTCCACCTATGACTCAGAAAAAAATAATGAGTTTTGTGTGGATGGAAATAGGCATTTGGGTAGGGATTAAGCAAGGCCAGAATTACAATGCCGGATGGGTGGTGGGGGGAAAACACCTCTTTCAGTCAGTACAAAGGCTAATCACAAGGTCAGTAGTTAGAATTCTTCACAATCATATTTGACAAATATTAAATTACATGTAATTAAAACCATGCACTAGATTTCCAATGCAAATGACAGCAGAGAAACAACTGCCAAGACCAATCATTCAGCTTCAGCCTTTTATTAATGCTACCATGTCTAGAAAATAATGTGGTCAGGAAATGAGTGCATTAATGCGGATAGAAAATGAGTCTTTTTTTTTTTTTTTAAACACAGAATATTCCTGTAGAAGAGTAGCACCTACTACAAAAGTGAAGACCACATGATCTGTAGTTATCCTGTGTAAGCCTTTCCCTCTTGAAAATTACCTGAGGGAGACAAGCATTTCTGTTGTGCTGCAAGTTTCATCGGAACATGATACTTATACTCCCATTTGTCTTTGGGTAGCCAGCTGTTGTCTTGTCTTACACTTTGTTCTTGCCCCCGAGTTTATATCCTTTTGTTCTGTGTTTGTGCAGTACACCATGACAAAGCTCTTAGTCTCTTCATGACCCTGAATGCTTGACAAGGTTGGCTTGGTAAGGATACCACAGGAATGTACCACCACTTAGGCTATGTGCTCTTGCCAATATGGCATCTTCGGACCAATAGCGTGAAATGGCAAACCTGACGTTCTGTCTATGCGCTGCAAATCCAAATCTTTACAGAGGAATAAAACCAAGGTTGATACTAGAAGAAAATGTGAACTCCACAGCCAGAGTCCTGCAGTAATTTCACTTCAACAGGCCTAGGGCCTGTTAAAACCAGGGAATTCCTTGCTATTACTATTAATGGTGAGTGGTGCTATAAATGTAAGTTGTTTCAGGAAGTTTAGAACAATGTCAGTTAGCGCTTCCAAAATCTAATTTATTTTCTCCTGTGTTGTAATGTTTATACACTGGTTTAGAATTCGTTTTAAGTGCTTAACTTTATCACTATATATGCTATGCCCTGAGCTTTTGCTGACCAGACCTCCTCTCTGGCAAGGAGCTTCCTCTTACATACTACTAAACTTTCAATCTCTGCCCAGGTGAAGCTCTGCTGACCAACCTCTGAACATTCAAACAATCAGAAGCTCTTGCACAAGCACAACGTGATGTCTTGACAAGTCTTATGTGCCAGTGGATGAGCAGAACCTCTGCTGGCTAGAACCTGCAGAGCTCCCACTATAGCTGAAAGGCTGATTACTCATGTGGGGTGCTGGAAATATAACTTGTGACCCACCCAGGATTTATCCCTGAAAATATACAGGAATTCTACACACTTTGGGAAGGTACACAAAATACTTTCCTGCTTCTTTGGCCACTGCCTGCCTAAATTTGCTGCCAGTGAGAAGCATTAAACCATGAAATGGGTTCAATGTCTATGCTTCAGCTGACAAACAAGAATGGTAGCAGCTCAAGAGAGGAAGCTTTTGCCTGATCCTGGACAGACACAACTGATCATAAATTTAGAATCATAAAGGCTTGTAGCATGCAATTTCTGTTAATGTCAAGAAGAGTTAGGTGACTAAAAGCTCGTAAAAAAAACTTTGGAAATTCAGTGAAGGGAAAAAAAAGTGAAAGGAAGATGAGAGCTGAGATGTACAAAAATGAGGCACGTCCCAAGCTTCTCATTATTAAGCAAGTGCAACAGGCCCATACACAAAAACTGCCTCCAGCTTGCGGAAGAAAATTGACAAACCTACATGAACAGGAGACATGTCAGCCCAGAGGATAGGGAATTCTTTCCCTCCCCCCATTCTTTTTCTTCTCCCCCAAAATAAAGTTAAGCACCTGAAAATGAACATGCTTCTGCCATCAAAACAAAAAGCATATGGCTACCATAGTGTGAGGGACAGGCCACCACATATCATGTTGGCTTCTGAGTCCACACTTAAATTGCTTGATTAAAATTCAGCATTCTTCTTGGCAGAAGTTATTTCCCAGAAACGTGAAGCTCAGACAATGTTATGATTACATAGGTAGAATAGAAAGCTTTAATAGAGGAGGCAAAAAAGGGAACAGGTTTCTTTTAGTCATGTTGGCAGTAAAAATAGACTGGTTGCAGCACATAGTGAACTGAAAACCAATCTCCACTCATGTTCGTTGCAGGAAATCAGCACTGAGCAGTATATGATTTCCTGCAATACAGACATTCTTCCTGGAAAAGGCCAAGGAAGATTTCTGGAATGGGACTGTTTACTACTATTCATGAATGCAGTGAGGCAAAAAGGAAAATATAAGAAGAACTTTCCAGGGCATGGACTGGATTTTATCATCAATCGATAGTTTAGTGTATTTAGCCCACAGGTACTAGTCCCTTGTGCTATGTTAGGTCAGCTTGAAGAATCATAAGTTACGAAGAAATGCTTTTTCTTTCACAATCCTCATCCTCTTATTGCTGCTACTAAAGAGAATCAGTGAACAATGATTACTAGCAACTTAGATGTAAAGCTCAGCAACTGTTCCAGCATTATTCTATCTAAATAAAGCCTCTTGCCTCTGTAAGATAGAATTACTGATGCCTGGACCACCCCTCTTAAAGAAAGTCAATGTCACTCTCTTAGGGTGCTGGATGCTTTAGATCAGTATGAAGACCAGGTCTTTGTCCTGAGGATCTCATAAGTCAAAAGATGGTACAGTCAAAGACTGGGATGACACAAACAGCAGCAGTCTTATGACTGAATAGTTATCTGCTTCTTAATCGGAGTTTAACCTTAGTTTTGTATTTTGTTCATTAGAGCCCTCTGCTGAGGGCAGAGCTAAGGAAAGCGGTGTGCTTTAAGGAGAGATGGGAAAGAGAAGGTGCAGGCATGACAGATTGGTTTAGGGAGGAGTTTCCAGGCCTCTGGGGCCCCGTGGAACAAGGCCTGGAGACAAGAATGGGAGGAGAACATGAAGGGGGTGGTTAATCATGCAGCTTGGGTGGAGCAGACAGGGTGAGGGGGTGGAAACAAAAAAGAGAACATTTCTAGTGAAGTGACACCTACTAGGCTACAGCACAGCTGATAATCATCACTGAAAACAGATGGGCTGCAATTTAGTGTTGCAGCTGGTTTGTCAGCTACTGCAGGAAGGTACATGAGAACGTGTGGTGTGTTGGGGCATGTGATTAAATACAGCTCCATTTTAATGACAGGTGGCAATGGCAATTCCTAAATTCATGCTGATATAGCGCTCTCAGTGTAACACCCAAACACAAAAATAATGCTGAGATAATCTATTCAAGTAGATTTCAAATTAGCAGCAGGATAGGCTCACCTGGCTGGGCCCAGAGTAGATAGGACTGGAAAAACAGGCAAGTGGTTACTCAAAAGCCACTTACCTTTCCTCTGGGCTTTCACAGCAACCCTCACTGCAGAGGGCTATAGGACCAGCACAAGCCCCAATGATCCACATTTCTCTCCTCTGCTCCAACAGTACTCAGTGAAGCTGCAAGTCCATGAACGACTGGCCTAATGATGGCATCTACAGCTCCGAGCAGGGGTAGAGGAGACTCTGGTAAAATCACCATGCCACTAGTGCTACAGCAATGGTGGATATTTTTAAGAGAGCTGCATGCAGATATAGCCTAGATGTCTCTATAAGCCATAAAAGAGAAATGGACTTTTGTTGCAAAAATAAAAAGCCCTCGGTATGCAAATTCAGTGGCTATGGGATCCCCATAAACACGGGCCCAACTTATCTTGAAATATCACTTGCCTACCTCACAGAGTTATTTGCACAGAATAGCTAAAGTGCTTAGATTACAAGATAATTAAAACAGGGACTTTATCTGCATGGTTGTCTGTGAAGCATCACTGGTGTTATGGTATTTTCTCTAATCTCTTTTCAGGGTTCATGCACTAGGCAAATATTGTGTTGTATGAACAATGGTGCAGCTTCTTTCCTATTGAACAGAAAAATAAGTCGGAGTTTAGAGCTATACTTTATTTCATCTGGGAAAAACAGATGAAGTTTCCCTTTCCTTTCCCTCTCTCTCTGTCCACTTTTGGACTTGTTAACATGTGAGCTTTTCAGATCAGGAGCACTGCTGACTTCTTTTGTGTTCGCACAGTGGATAGCGCATTGTGGGTGTTATTGGACACAATAATTAATAATAATAAGATTTAGTAATCTTGACAGACTGTGTAGCATGACTTTATAGCATGTTATTGGCCAACCTGATAAATTGGACACACCCTAAAATAGGCTCCACAGCTACACAATGAACAGAGCTACACAAGAACAGAAGATGGTACACAATGTGAATGAGCAAACTGCTGTAGGAACCTTAACATTAAATCAAGAATTGCAAAAGTTAACCGTGGAGCCATAAAATGTTGTATTAACATGTTTTGCATGTATGCAAAATTTTCCTTTTAGAAAAATCCCATTGAAAACTAAAATGAATACAAACATAAACCACCCAATAAAGCAAGAAACATTAAATGTATCATAAATAAGTATATTATAACTTTATTAAATTCAAGACACGACCATATTCAAAATAAAAGTGAATAAAATCCTTTTGTCCAATACTGTACACATGATACAGAAATATCAGTGCATTTTCTATAGCATGTATTTCACCTTCATTTAGTTTGTACTAAAACATAAAAGTAAGCTTTAAAATAGCTCAAATATCTCATTCAGCAGTTTAAACTGTAAACAGCTTGTTTATTTCTGTTAGGCAGAAAACATGATAGTCATGTACCTCCATTAATGAGCACCCTTTCTCTTGTGCTTATCTATAAAAAGGATAAATATGTGAAAGTAAGCATGAGAAACAGCTAATGCACAAGTGTATCACAAGTGTATCACTGGATCTAAATGGAACAGTGAGGCACAGCCTATGGGGAAAAAAATTGAAACAGAAAGCAGCAGTATCTAAAGCAAAGGTACACGTGACTGATACTGTTTGTAAATGGAATCATGTTTAATTTACCAAAAAAACAAAAACCACACAACCAGAAAATACTGAATAGAAACCAGAACACGAGACCAGCTCATGTTGCGTTTCTTTTTATAATACAGTCAGAAGTTTGTATACTATATGGACATGTAGTCATTGCTGCCCACTTACTAGCAATTGTACATAGTTATCTTTTCCCTGCCAGTTTTAGGACACTAATATGTGTTCCTTGGACCCATTAAAGAGAGAATAGTGGGTGACGGTTAGCATTAGCTGGTCCAAGTCTCTGCTAGGAAAATCTGCAGAATTTTGCCAAGTGCCTGTTAGTGGGTGAAAGAATCCAAGAGGCACCATAAAAAAAGAAGTCTAACCTCTTTTGGAAACTACTTCACTAAATTCTACTTGTACCCTAAGTTTTCAAAATATTGGACATATAAAAAAAATCAGCCTAAACACTTTCCAATACATTTGCAAGTCTTAAGTGGATGTCAATTTCCTTCTAGCCAGATGAGCACATTCTAGCTAAAGAGAATGGGGTCTGCTCCCAGCAATGCCATCTTCTGCAAAAGATTTTAAAATGCCTCTGCTATAAAACAAATACTGTACTGCACTTTCTTCCCTGATTTCAGTTTTAGACACATCTTATTATCAAAACTGGATTTTTTCCTTGATATGCCTTTACAAAATATATTACTCTAGGATAGTGTATAACTGGCTAACCATGGCTATGGTTGCTCCATATGGCTCCATAAACGTTTTACAGTCTTCCAGTTATACAGACTAAGACAGACTTAGTGCAGAAAAACAATTCAGAGAGATATGCAGCATAAGAGGACTTTACCATTGATATTCCACTTTTCTTCTGAAACAGGAAGAATTCTATTACTTCATTATTTGAGAACCTTTCCTTGGATCTCAAAAAGTTAGCAAAATTGTTAAGATTTACTCCATCCTAAATTGTGGTGAATCATGTTCCATGAATCTATGGAGAAACCACATAACACAGAGGTTTTTGTTTCACATGGCTAACTATGTCCATTGTACCTTTTGAGTCCTGCTTTGCTGGGGCGGAAGTTGTGGTGCAGTCACCAGACCAGGACTTCATTTCTGTGCTTGAGCTGGGTTCTTCTGCTTCTCTGAAGAATTTCTCATACTTGTCCAGATATGGAGGCCTTTCAGGAAGCAGATAGTAGTGTGTTGAACTTGCCTTCTTACCATTTTCAATAATTGGAAGAATGCAAGGGACCCTGTTCGCAGATCCCTCACTGTTCTGTCTTTGTAGAGCTTTGCTGCTGACATACTTCGGATCAGGGGCAAAGCTCTGTGTGGGGGGCATGACCCCATTGAGGTACAATGGCAGACTTTTAGGGCTCGGTGTACGGGAATTGCTCTGTGATAAAGGTTCTCTCGGAGGCACTTTGGGAGGTCTGTCTTCATCACTGTATGCACTAGAAGTGACTTCTGCTGACCACCTTCTATAATCTGGTTTGAGTGCTCTAGGAGGTATGGGGACCCTAGGTGGGACCTCTGGTTTGTCTTCATCAGAATTGGGAGAAGCCCTATTTAAGTGGCTAGATATCCTCACTACTGGTTTATTAAATGATCCAGCTGGCCCTGAATGGGACCTTCGCAAACGCCGATGTAGCTGTTGTGGAGGAGGACATAGGTTGTGTGTACATCCATTTAGGTTAGTTGCAGAGTTTGCATCTTCTGTTTTAGATCCTGCTGGGGCATCAAAATAGGCATAATTGATCTGGCCGCAGCCCCTAAAGCTGCGTCTGCTTGGAGCACTGGATTTAAAAGGAGGGAGTCCATGATCATCTAACAAGAAGTCCGTATCCGAACTGGTTAAGAATTCCACCTCTCTATCAACATCATCTGGAGAGAGGTCCTCAGAAATGGGCAGTGGAGGTAGTGGCCTAGAGCTACGGTCATTGGAAGATGCAAAAGGAAATTGAGGTGGCCCACTCTTTGTCGGTGCATGAGGAAGCAGGTCTTCAGAAACACAGTCCACAGTTACTGACAGTTTGCTGAAACTAGGAACAAGATAATCTTCATGATTTGAACTAAGCTTCTCACTTTTGGGACTAAGAGGTGGTGGGCTGGATTTCTGAGGTGAGACCCTGTCACAGCTTTCAGTAAAGCAGTAGTCATTTGCTGGTGCAGGATTTGCAATGTGCCCTAGGAGGGGATAATAAAGATTAAAATGTCTATTTCTAAAATGTCTACCTCCCACCCTCCCCACTATAAATCTGTGACAGATTATTTAGCTATCTGTTTGTTCCCAATTCAGCACTAGGAAAAATGCCACCTTAATTAATAAAACTTAACTACAGTAATCCTGAAACACACCTGCATAACAATGTGTTTATGAACAGCCAGCTGTTGTCCCATCCATATAGCTTGCTTTACACAGCACACTTCACCATGCCCAAGCAAGTTTCACAGCATGTATCCTCAGAGGTAGAATATTCAACACCATGTAATTTATCTAAGATTTATAATATACCAGTGCTCCACTTAAATAAGACAATTAGAGACCCAGTGCATAACTGAGATTAAAATAGGGCTGTGTCTCAATGATAGATGTTTTAATATGCAGTTGATTTGCCCTAATCACTTTGCAACTATTATTTCCACAGAGTTCTATCCTTGTGACCAAGTTTTGCTAAATATTTGACAACACAATTTCTTTCACACAGACTACATATTTTTGCCCAGAACAAATAAAAATAGACTTTTAAAATATTAGGGAAAAAGTCAGCAATACATTGGAACACAGCTAAAGCAGTGTTTAAATTCTATCACTAGAGGGCAGCCTTGTGTCTAAAATCTGAGTCTCTCCAGTCTCTTATTGGAGATATTAAAAGGGACAGATTTTCTTCTAAACAACTTCCACTGAACAGTTTAAAGAAATGTATCTAAAAACCTTCAGTGTACATACCAATGGATGTAAAATGTTGCTGTGTCGATGGATTCAGATTATATGCCATCGCTAGAGGATCCATGTTAAAGAAAGTACTGAAAAAAAGGAAAAAATATTCTCAGTAAGTGACTCATGAACAAGCCCTAATACCACTTATTGGGTCCACTTGTGTCACATGCTTGGCAAGAACTCAAAGCCAGCTGCAAGGTTAGTTTTCCCCACTTACTTTTCAAACCCATGGTGGCCATTCCAGCAGGTTTTCAGACTTCCCATGCCTTGGCCATTATGGAGAAATCCAGTCTTTAATGGAACTCCCATCTCCTGAGTGGCAACTCCTGTTGTTGACATTGTGCCTTGCTTTGCAATGCCTCCAAACTTTAGAAATCCACAGTTCTCGCCAGGTATCCTGCAGCTTTCATTCCCTTCAGAGAAGAGGAGGATGTAAGTGCCACTAAGCAAACATGAGTGAGCAAGTCTCCCATTTTAAATGCCACCCAAATCTTTGAATTACAGTGACTCCCTTGTGCAAGGGCCTCTGGGGCCCAAACACCTGCTGATAAGAAGGAAGTATTTCACACATCAGAAGTGTTTGCCCTTCTATTTCTGACTATAAAAAACAAATCCACCATTTAGAATAAGTTCTGTAAGAGTTCGTTTTTGGGGAAACATCAATCCAAAGTTTTTCAAGTTTCAGTAAAACAGGAGATGAATAGAAGTTTTATGCCAGCAAATTCAGACCTTGACAGAGTTGACAGTTGCTCAACAGACATACCAAGTTTGCCAAAATATACAAACCTTTGTATAACCTTGTATTAGACAAACGTCCCTCTGTATTATTGTGATAAGTCACTTTGCCAAGGGTATTAACATAAAAGGAAGTCAAAGCACAATAGCTTCATTTCAAATGTAATCTTGTCAGAGTCATTCTATGAGACTGAATATAAAGTGACTGCTTAAATCAAAGGTTTGATCAATTCACAGGGCTTTCAGATAAGATCATTATATTGAATAATTAATTGCTTTTTTAAGTGTTAGCTACTAGAAATTCATTTGTCAGTCTGACAAGGTTTCCTTCTAGCATGTATCCCAAAACAGTTTCAAGCTATTGGCTTGAGCAAACCTAAACAAACTAGGGTCATCCTTTTCTACTGAAGCTTGTTTTGAATGGGTGCACAATAGTTTAGTAGGCCTATTCACAATGGGAAACAGAAGTTTCTGGCAAACACTTAAATTCAATTAGAAATGGTAATCTATGGAACATGTTGCTTTACAAGCTTATGCTTGTGTGAACCCACTTCCCCCCCAATTTCTGAAAGATCAGCTGTTCATTTTGGACACCAGAGAAACTGCAAACATAACAGGGCAGGAGAACCTCAGTCTACTCACCAGAATACAGACACTAAATGTCCTAAAATCACTTTAAAACAGACTCTTGACCTGCTCAAGGAGTACAGTGTACTGTTTAGGGCAAGATAAGAATGACATTTACATGACCAGGGCCTGGTCTACAGTGGCGACTTCGGTCGACGTAAAGACACTTATGTCGACCTCTGTACACCTGCGTCTACACTGGCACTACTGTTAAATCAAATTAAGTCGCGGCAAAAGTCGACTTAATAAGACCACCTCTGCAAGTGGCGTAGCGCCTAATTCGAATTTGTTAGCTCGATTTAGTGTCAGTGTAGACACTTCTATTTAAGTGAAGTTGTAATTGCCCTCCAGGAGGTATCCCACAATGCCTCTTTTTGACTGTTCTGGACAGTCGCGCTGTGCTGTTCTGTGGTCATGCTACCAGGAAATGTCCCCTCCCCTCAAGCCCCGGGAAGATTTTCATTTTCATTTTCTGTGCTGCCAGTGTGGAGTGAGCTTTGTCACTGTTCTCCGGAAGGCTACTGCAAAGCCCAAACGCGCTCCAGCATGGAGTAGACCAGAGGTCTTAGATCTCATCAGTTTGTGGGGCAAGGAGTCCGTTCTGGCTCAGCTTAGAGCCAGCAAAAGGAATCTGGACATTTATGGGAAGATATCCCAGGGCCTGCTGGAGAAGGGACACAAGAGGGATGTGCAGAAGTGCTCTGTGAAGATCAAGGAGCTGTGTCAGTCATATCAGAAAGCCAGGGAAGCTAACAGCTTCTACGATGAGGGGCATGCAATTCTCAGTGGCAATCCCATCATGGTGCCACCCCACAGCATTAATACCTCTGCTAGGTCACAGTCCATGGACAATGATGAGGACTCCATGGATGAGGAGAGCAGGGTGCAGGAGAGCGGGGTGTCCGTTCTCCTTGAAAGTCAGGACCTATTCCTGACCCCAGAGCAGTCCAGCAACACACAGGACAGCACTAATGATCCCGGGGAAGGTACATCTGGTGAGTTTTTTCCTTCTTAGCAGTTCTGTCCTTTTACATAGGGGGTGGCAGGGGGGAGGCGACTTCAGGTGTTTCGGTGACTGTACTGGGAGTTTATTTATGTGATGAGATGCTCCAATAATCATAGTTGATATCTCACAGAAGCTTTAGTGTAGGTAATCTGTTATCCTTTCCAAAAGTTTTCTGGGGAGGGCTGCCTTGTTCCTCTCTCCATGGTCGGATACTTTGCCGAGCCACACTGCAATCAAGGGAGCCTGCATCATGGCTGAACACAGTGGGTACTGTGTGCAGCAAATCTTCCCTTTCCTCCTGTGTGACCCTCAGGAGACTGATATCGCTCATGGTCACTTAGGGATGATGGTGCATGTTTAAAATACTAGAGCTATACAGAAGATGCCCTGTGCCTTTATATTCCCCATTGCAGTGTCCTACCAAGTCACACTGATTACTTTTATTTGGTTTAGGCAGAGACTATATACCCCCCCATGCTGTCCTTAGATCCTCTCTGCAAAGCAAGCAGACCCTTATGGGATGTCAGGAATGGAATGAGGGTCTGTGTTTGTCCTGTGCACTGCAAGGGGAGTATTGTCTACATTGTTGCAATTGTGTCATTTTCTTTACTCTGCTAACAATGGCTACCTTGTTATTTTTCTTTCATTCAGTAGAAACCTTGGCCTTGGCCCCACCCTCAAGAAATGCTGTGGAAAGACTATCACAGATTAGAAAGAGGAAACAAAACAAAAAAAACAGATGACATGTTGGGCGAGATCATGAACCCCTCAATGGCTGCAGAGACAGAACTCAGAGCATGGTGGCTGACCTTGTCCCAGAATATGACCATGGACAGGGAGAGTCGCAGAGAAATGATGGAGCATGATTGCAGTACCACGCAGGAGATGCTGCGAATCATGTGGGACCAGGCAGACATGCTGCAGTGGCTTGTGGAGCTTCAGGAGGAGCAGAGGCAGGACAGTCTCGCTGCAGCCCCTCCATAATGCTCCTCCACTGAGGGCTTTGCTGCCCCGCCCCTTCCCCACCCCCAAAAGGTCTCGGAGGAGACTGGCCAAGCTGAAATACACGCTGACAGCTGGCCAGCAAGCTACCACCCTACCTCTTGAGACAGTGAATGAACACTCCCCTCCTTCCCTCATGACTGGAATGTTCATAAATAAAGTTTGCATAATTTCAACGTTTCTTTATTAAATCATATCTTGTTCTGGAGGGATTTGGCAGGTACAGATACTGATTGGGGGGGGAGGATGGGGATTTCACCAACAGCAAACATACAGGAACAGAAATTAGTCCTGCATCTCATTGCAGAACCTGGTTTTCAAAGCTTCCCTAATGCAAAGTGCTCCATGGTTCGCTCGCAGCGTACTGCTGGCATCTGGCTGCTCATAATTGGCGGCCAGTCTTTCTGCCTTCACAGCCCAACCCTGGGGGAACATCTCACCCTTCGCTTCACACACATTATGAAAAACACAGCATGCAGATATCACAGAAGGGAGGTTCTTCTCAGTCATGTCCAGCCTAGTGAGAAGACTCCTCCATCTACCCTTTAAATGCCCAAACGCACATTCTGCAACCATTCTGCCACTGCTTAACCTGTTATTAAAACACTCCTTGTCGCTGTCAAGGTGCCCAGTGTATGGCTTCATTAGCCAAGGGAGCAAGGGGTAAGCAGGATCCCCCAGGATCACTATGGGCATTTCCACAGCCTCTGATGTGAATTTTTTGGTCGGGGAAGAAAGTGCCCGCCTGCATATTAGAGAACAGCCCTGAATTACGAAATACGCGTGCATCATGCACCTTCCCAGACCACCCCACTTAGATGTCAGTGAAATGACCCCAGTGATCCACAAGGCCCTGCAGGACCATGGAAAAGTACCCCTTGCGGTTTATGTACTCGGTTGCTAGGTAGACAGGCGCTAAGATAGGGATGTACATCCCATCAATGGCCCCCTGCAGTTTGGGAAGCCCACCGTGGCAAACCCATCTACTATGTCCTGCACATTTCCCAAAGTCACTATCCTTTATAGCAGAAGTCTACCAATGGCCCTGCATACATGAATCATTGCGATGCCCACTGTAGTTTACCGACTCCGAACTGATTCCCAACCGAGCGGTAGCAGTCGGGGGTTGTCAGCTTCCACAGAGCGATAGCGACTCTCTTCTCCATTGTCAGAGCTTGTCTCAAGCGAGTATTCACGGGCTTCAGGGACGGGGCCAGCTCCAAGCATAGTTCAAGGAAAGTGGCCTTTCGCATACGGAAGTTTTGCAGCCACTGATCATCATCTCACAGCTGCGTAACGATGCAGTCCCACCAGTCTGTGCTTGTTTCCCTGCACCAGAACTGGCGGTCCACGGACTGCAGATGATTTGTTACAGCCTGCAGCAATCGGGAACTGTTCTGCTCAATGGCTTGTTGCAGGGCAGCCTCGGTGGCATCGCTGTTGTCTGTGCTTCGGCTTCTTGCTCTACTTCGAAAATACTCGACGATAAGCTGCGATGTATTTGTGAAGCTCACAATAATAGTGCAGAGTTGAGCTGGTTCCATGTTTCTGCAGCAATGGCGAGCGTGGGGAGTAAAAAATGGCACAAAAATAGGTTTCCTGTTTGTTTGGGAGAAGGGAGGGGAAAGCAGCATTGCATCATGGGATGATGAAACTCATCCCAACAGCCACCCACAGTGCACTGCTTTGAAAGTCGAAATAAGCATGGTGAGTGTGGATGAACGAGACCTGTGCAAACAGCATAGTGTGTACATGCTGCTGTGACTTCTAAAAATCGGCAGCTGAAAGTTCCTTAAAGTAAGTCGACTTCCCTCGGCAGTGTAGACATGACCCAGGAAGAGACATGTTTACCGAACACAGCCAGTTATGTCACATCCCTGGGTAGCTGAAAGGATATTCTCTTGAAAAACGTAAGCCAGACATGGGTTTGGGACCAGATCATGCTCTGGCATACTGTTTAAGGGATGCACAATAAATACTCTTTACTGTTGGTTGTGTTCTCTCCAGCTCCCCAGCCTTTCATTATTCCATCCCCTAGAAAATATGTTCAAGAATAAGTAAGGAAACTGCCTGTTCTCCAGAGAATGGGTCAGGAATAATAGTGCATCCTTCTGCACTGAAAATTAAACTTCTGTTCCCATGATACTGCAAGAGGTAGGTTCTACAGACCTATCTGCTGCTTACAGGGCCATGGCGCTCAATACTAAATATGGACCAAGGCAAGTGCTCCAAAGTTTTAACTCATGCTCTAACAACAACTTTTGCTGCTGCCTAGGGCAACAAGTCACTTAATTTCTCTACTTCTGTTATTCAACTGTAAAATGAGAAAATACTGATTTTCCTGACTCTCAGAGGCAAGGAGGATAAACATCTGTAAAATACTTTGAGATTGTATACATGCTTATAACTCTTAATGAGAGCCAGTAATACAAGATAAAGCAGCATGGAGTTTTTCCAAACCTTGAACAACCAGAACTCATCTGCATCAACACAAATCAATGTAGGTGCTTCCTTTCTTTCTCCCTCAACTGAAGTGTTTCTTAGCCAGGCATGTTGCATGACTCATAGGCAGGAGAAGGTGAGCTTTGCTGAAATTGTGCAAGACTCACAGTCTGCCATTTTTTCTGTGACAGGATTGCACCATAGTCTTACGAGAAAAAAAAATCTTTATTTCAGCCCTTCTGTTTCAATAGCATATATGGGAATACTAACTTAAACTATGAGATAGTATAAAGCAACATTTATTTTTAACTTTAGATAGTTAATTCTTACACCACAAAATCAAGTTAAAGACACCCCCCAAACAATGGAAGCTAGGGCGAATTAAAATCTATGATTTAAAAAATAAACACAACTCAGATTTATTTAAATAAAATACATTTTTGTTAAAAATAAACCAATTTAAAATTTAATTTGAAATTATGACAACTTACATTAAGGCATAAACTTATTAAAATAATTTAAATTAAAAACAAAAAGTTATTAAGCAGTACATGTTTGCTACCAAATATTAGAGGAAGTCATACCACTGAATTGGTAGAACTCACTGTCTAAGTACTATTACCAACCAGCCAGTTGAAGTGCTAAACCAGCATTTGACAGCATTAGCCTCTTATGCAAGTGCAGACAGACTATTTTAAAAACATAAGAATGGCCATACTGGATCAGACCAACTGTCCATCTAGCCCAGTATCCAGTCTGCCAGCAGTGACCAATGCCAGGTGCTTCAGAAGGAAGGAACAGAGCAGGTGATCATGAAGTGATCCATCCCGTCCCCATTCCCATTTCATTGAACTGAACTAGTTGAATAAAGTGATTAGTTCATAAGCTGACTGGGAGTTGAAAAAGCAGGAAACATGTGTGTTTTCCCTCTTTTGACCTATGAATTAAAAGTAGGTGTTGGAAGATGAGATATACTAGTTCTAAAATCTTGAAGGACATGATGACTAGAAACTATTACTTCAATTTACCAAGATAATACTTCCTTTGTTGAATAAATCAGTTCTATGCGCAAAATATGTGTTGGTAAACTTTTCTTCTGTATCTAGAATATTTAACAGTAGTTTTAACAAATAAAAAAATTAAAATGCTGTTTTTACCCACTTAGAATTGAACTTCAATTTCCCTACAAGTAAAGTTTGACACAAAAAAAAAAAAAAACAACCAAGAAAAAATTACTCTAGTAAATAAATGTACAATTTTCTAACAAAATATGTAAAAAAAGTTATTAAACCAAATAAAATGTTAAAATATATAATTGCTTAAGTAAACTTGTATAGCTGCTACAGTGTGTATCCTCCTGGTTAGGAAAAAAAGTACCAAATTTAGAGTAAAGGCTAGATTTACTTGCAAATTAACATGTTTTAATTGTTACTGACCAATAAGTTTAAAATTTTCTTTAAGAAGTAAATTGATAAGCAATTCCTGAAAGTGATTAAGAAAATTTCATTAAGTCACTTACTAGTTATCAGCTAAAGATACACGAGACTCCAGTTAAGGCATTAACCTCTCATTCTCTCAGTTGTGCAAGCACAGACAGGGTATTCTACTTCAGGACTGAGAGTGAAGAAGACCATTTGGCAAAGATCCTTTTAAGCAGCACAATGGAAGTAGGACACTGATCCACAAACTCAGTTTCATGCAGCATTAAAGATCGACATCAATCCATGCAAGTTTATACCACAAAAAGTGTCATAAGCCAGAAATGCGTGTTCCAAATGGAGTTTGACTGCTCATGTCAGCTCAAGCTGTATCACCGTTTTAAGTTCTCACTTGTTGCCTACAGGACAGGTAAAGTGCTCAATTTACTACCTACCTAGTTAAGTTCTTAAGTTAAGTGTCAAGAATTAGAAAATAATTTTAAAATAATTCATCCATAGGCTAAAATGCTAAGAATGCTAAGAATCACACTATGTTTGATTTACCCCAGTGTTCCACCTTACTCTGCTTACAAGATCCAGCAAGACCACAGAGAAAGTGTCTGTTGAAATATAAAAAGCAGATGAGATAGGAAGGAGACTGGTGCTTAAACAGTTTGAAAGCACATGTAGGGTAGAATGCTTGCTCTGATTACGTGAAATAGCCTGCAGGGATTCTAAAAGGCCCAGCCTCCACCTGCGCCTTGCCAAAACCACTACTAGTAATCAGTGTGTCAACCTCCTAAATGCTGTCTAAATCTCAGCTTTCAGAGTGATTGTGCAACCATCACCTGCTCTGAAATTTCCTTGGAATTCTAAGCTTCCATTTCAATAGACATTTAAATATTTACGCACTCTTTTCAATTGTTTCCATCACCTAGTCAGTTTTCTTAATAAAAAAATAAAGACAAATTATGTGTTGATAAAGCATGCTCACTTTTAACAATAATCTCTTTGTGAATTCATAGGTGACCTGCCTCTAACATTTAAATGGGGAAATGTGAATGAGCTGTTATGAAACTGTCCCAGTTTCCAACGTTCTTGAAGTGAGTGTAGGAGGGGAAGCAAAGAAGGCAACATAACCGCATGTTCTCCTCTACTACTAAGTCAGTTTTACCTTTTTGTGTCCTGGGTCTAAAGAGTTTGTGCTTCTATTTTAAAATACATAGCACACTGTTTAGCATTGTGAACTTGAAGCTTAGTAGGGAGCAAACTCAGACTCTACCAGACAGAGATGCATTAACACTTGATTTTGGATGGTACACTCTCAATAAGGATACTGAGGAATATATATTTCTTCATAGATTTTTGAACAACGTCAATTTGCAGCATAAACTCATTTTACAGAGAAACTCTCTTTATGCCATCAGTTATGTGACAGTAACTGGGTTTGTGGATTAGCAAAGATTTAATAAAATATTGTAGTTCTATGAAATTGTATGACAATTTAATTCATTTCACAAAATACAACAGAATATACTAGTTTTACCATAAATAAAGCTAAATTACACTTATCAAAGTGACCAGACAAACTACTATGTAATACAGCGTCCTTGATTTATGATGTTTGTTGTGAAAATGAGTGAGTTAGTAAATTCGGTTATTCACAATGGCTTCCCAATTATGCTGACAAGCCCTACATACATGAAGTAAAGTGATCAGAAAGATACAAGCCTGTGAGGACTTCCTGAAAATATTACAATTTGCATATCTAGTCAAGAAGCTAAATGACTATAAAGGAAAACTACAATTAGTTCTTGCTTCAGTCACTAAAAACTCAGAGACCCAAGCTAAGGCAAAGCAAAATAATGTTTGTGGCAGTTTGTGACCAGAGAGAGTACAAAGAGAGTTTAAAAATATTCTTCCCAGACTGTATTGCCACAAGTATAAATATTTGGATGTTAAGGTAGTTTATAGCAGTGGCTTTCAACCTTTCCAGACTACCATACCCCTTTCAGGAGTCTGATTTGTCTTGCATACCCCAAGTTTCACCTCACTTAAAAAAACTACCTGCTTACAAAATCAGACAAAAAAACACAGAAGTGTCACAGCACACTAATACTGAAAAACTGCATATAATTATAAAATAAATCAACTAGAATATAAATACTGTACTTATTTTTCAGTGTATGGTGCAGTATAAACAAATCATTGTCGGTATGAAATTTTAGTTTATACTGACTTCGCTAGTGCTTTTTATTTAGCCTGTTGTAAAACTAGGCAACTATCTAGATGAATGAATGTATCCCCTAGAAGACCTCTGTGTACCCCCGGGGTATGAGTACCCCTGGTTGAGAACCACTGATTCATAGTATACAACATGCCCTATGTAGATTTTTTGGCCGTTTCCCTAATGAAAACTATATGTATGCAAATACTCCAGTTACACTGCAGCTACAATATTTGTTTTTCATATCTGACCAGAAATTAAAATGTGAAGTTCCATTTCTTTGCTTCAATTCAGTCTATTGTTGTGATCATGCAGCCATATTTATCAGACTGTAGCCATTTTTTCTGAAAACAATGGACCATTTAGATACATTTATTTATTTATTGGCATTTTTGTGGCAATCACTAGAGGCCTGCACAGATACAAAATTTGTATCCTCATCCAATCCGCAATATGCATGGTCAGCAGATATATGGAGATTTGCAGGGCTCTAGCAATCACCACCACAGCACTCAAATCATTGTTATGCACAGGAGGCTAAGCCGTGCCTAAAGGATGCACCACACGTAATGGAATTGGCTCCAATTTGCAGTGAAAATTGTTGCATGCCTACACAAAATCTAGACAGGGATTACACACATATCTATCTGTGTGATGCTACATGCTGAAGAGATAAAAGATCATATTCTCTGGTACACAGAATTAAAAGCTGCATCTATCAACTATACATTCTTAGAAGGAAATGAAGCAGTAAGAACATATGGTCTTAACCTAATTTTGCTTACCTTGCCACCATGTATCATTAATAAATCTCACAAGCAATTCATAGGAGGGGCACATTTTTGTCATACAAGTCATTGTTCATCTTAACTCTTCCTTATTTGACAATATGATGTAATTTCCTCCTATAATATACTCATATATAAGATTTCTGTTAATTTGGGATGATAGCTAACTGTTTGCACCGCTTTTAATCTTTAACCATTTCGGATCCTAGTTAGACTTCAGAAAGTCTATTTGATGTTACTGTTTAATGTACTTAATGAAATTCATAACATATTGTGTAATTAGGCTTTGAAAGTCTAGTTTCTGCAGTGGTCATTACATAATTTCATTAGGTCCCTAACCCCAGTTACAATCTAAATAATAATTCAGGTGACCAAAGACTGAAAATTCAACTCTTTATTTTAATTTTTCAATTGTGGGCATCCATCATTAGGAATCTTATCAAAAATATATCAGCTAACTCTTAGACAAACCGATTTCCCAAGCACCTACTGACCTAGAATGGGCTCTAGCTCATCAATATTGAAAAGTTTCGTGGACAATCATGTTTTAGGGAGCAGTCTGAGTGAAGAGATTGGTAGCTTGGCGCACAGGGACAGGTGCACACTCAGACTGTTCAAAGCATAAAGGGCAGCAAGTAGGGTGAAGAAGACAGAGGAACAAATAGGAAAGCAGCTTGGAAAGAGGTGGGGAGTAGGTAGAAATAAAAGTAGAGGTGGGTAGGAGTAGATTTGTGCAGAAACTTAAAGTTATGGCAGAAGGAAAACAGCTAACCCAACTAGAACAGCCACATTATATGGCTGTGAGAGGACGTGATTTTTAGATGGACTGAAGGTACTGTGCTGTTTGCCTTCTACAGGAGACTTATCCCAGGTTTTAACTCTATTAATTTTGGTGATCAAAAACAGCATCCAGAGGAACTTATAAATTACAGATTAAAGCTAACCCTTAAGCAGTGAAATTATTGTCCTGCCACTGCCTGTCAGATTTCAGGCTCATGCTGCAGCCTTGGTGTATAGTATTATGAAGTCTTACAGTGGATATAGCCAGCTTTCATTTAAAAATAAAACACCATTTAATATATAACTGGCTCAAATTCTGCCAACAACTAAATAACTACACTAAATTTGATAAATTCCACATTAGTGTACAGATCATGGCTTATCACATAAGTTATACTATTAAACCCCCCCAACCTGTCAATAAGTGGCATGAGACCATTGAAGTTTCAAAGCCACTATACACCATTAATATTGTGTAATTAGAGTAGCATGCATTCACAAGAAGCATTATAAATACAGTAAGTATACAGTGTTGTCTTTGGTTTTAACCATCACAAATGGGCTATTTCAGAAAAAACAAAGCCATGAGTCCATATAAAGGGCTAGAGTGACCAAGAAAACTTAAGTCATCTTAAATTAGGGTGCAAAAAGCAGCATCTGAACCCACAATGTGCTATTTATTTAAAGGGTTGGCAAATCAGCTAGAAGGAAAAAGAATTGCTACTAACCACTTTGCTGTTTCAGTCCAGGGAGAAAGAAAATTATGGCAGAGCTATAACTCCTGAAAACAGGTGTATAATGGAAATACTAGACCCAATAGCTAGCCACATGAAAATGTGCTGCAATAAGTCAGACAGTAAATGTGGAAAGTGTGACTAATTTTCATTAAACTAAATTCTAAAAAAAGCTTCCTTTCTATGATGGTTATGCAGTATACATATGGGTGCAGCGTTTTAAACAATACATTTGTTTTCTCTGCCTAAGTTCTATAGCTAGGTAATAGAGTTGTCAATTGCAAATTCAGGTAAAGCCCTACCTGTGCTAGCTTTTAAAGAAACACAAAAATAGAAATGAATTATCTTTTTCTGGCTGAGTTTCTCTCTTTGAAACAGAAGGTCTTGTTAATGTGTCAACATTTTACGAAGTAGAACTGGGGCCTCAATGCTGGTGTAATACTTAAGCACACTGAAGTCACTGGGACTGCTCATGTGAGCAATGTTACACATATGCTTAGGCATTTGTAGGATCATGGCTTAAAACTGGAACTTTTGTACAGTGTGTATTTTACTACATCAAAAGTAATGTAATTAAATTGCCTGCAGTATGCTCAAATAGCACCACAACATCTAGTACGAAGCCTGGTTAAACAATAAATATTTTTAGGAAAATGTCTCCCTCTCCCCACTCTCAAACCTAAGTCTTTAGTTAACCATTGCATTTGAATACCTTATTAAATAACAATTTAGGGTAATAATTATGACTGAGAGAAACAAGAGTAGAAAAGATGGGTCATCTTTTTTGGATCAACAAAAGTAAAAAATCACTAATTTTTAGACCCAAAACATCTTATCTTCAAATACTAGCAGATGACGCAACAATTAGGTGATTTTGTGATTTAGTTTGTTAATAAAATAGCATTACATAATTTAGTCATTTTTCTTTCAGGACCACTGTGACTAGCCTGAAATAAGAAATTCTACCAACTTTGGCTTCCAGAACACTTGGAGCTGAAGTGTTAGTGACAGGCCCTGAGCTGGCTATGATCCCAACTGCTGTAAACTGAACCCGAGACAGTACAACTTCGGTTTTTTAACAAAGCTCCTGCAGCTCTAGAATCTTAGCCCTGGGATGCAGTTCCGCCCGCTCTGGGGAGGATGACAAATGTCTCCTCCCGGAACCTGGTTACCACAGAGTGGGGGGAGGACGAGTATGGAACTGGCTCTGGCACGCAGCGTCACAACACACATGCCGAACCCAGGCGTCCTCAGGGCTAGGGAACAACAGAGCACCTGCTCTACAGCCGCCCCCTTCTTCCCCCTGCCAGGAGCCCGGTAACTGGGCGCGCCACACCTGTGCCGCAGGCACATCCGCCTAGAGGCAGACACCCCCGGCCGCATGACTAATCCCCCACTCAATCACGCTGTGCCCAGCCCAGGGTGCGGCGCCGCGCCGCGCCGGACACCCTCCTCCAGTCCCAACGCGTTAGCATCCAGCGGACAGCTCCTGCCCAGCCCGGGGACCCGAGCAGGCTCCAGGCCGCCGCACGGCAGAGAGCCTCCTTTCCCCGAGAGCAGCGGCTGCCAGCCTCTGCTGCCGCAGACGGAGCCGGGCGCGAGGAGCCGGCGGAGACGCGGCGCCCCACAGCAGGGCCCGGCTACCATGGCAACAAGCACTCCTGAGAGCAGGCCCAGAAAGAAACGTGGGGGCCAGAGCCGGGAGCGCGGGCGGGACGACCCCGCACCCCCTGAGCGCGCTGCTCCCGGCGCAGCCCTGCCCCCTAGGGAATCACTTACCCAGAGAACGGTGCCACGGCTCTGCATATCCCACTCCCTGCCCGGCTTGGGGGGGACACTGGCACTGCGCGTGCGCCACACCCGAGCCCGTCGCTAGCAGCTCTAAGTAAACGCTGTCGCTGCCCTGCGGCCGCGGCGCTGCCACTGTTCTTATGTTGTTGGAGTGGGCCACGTCTGAAAGCCACGCCCCTCGGCCCGGCCACACCTCCTTCCGTCACTGGCTTCGGAGAAAGCCTTAAAGGGGCGATGTCGGGCCGCCACCCAATCAGCGCTGCCACCGAGCGTGGGGACGGAGACGCGATTCTGAGAATCTAGGGACAAATGACGCGGACCGTGAGCGTGCGCGAGAGCAGGAGCGGGACACGCCCGTGTGTGATTGGCCAATGGCACGTGCAGCAGCGCAAAGTCGGGGTTGCTCTGGCCGGGTCTGGCCTTGTTCTTCCTCCCTCCGCATGCAGTCCATCCGGCTCCGTGCCAGGGCGGCCTGCCTGGACCTGCTCCGGCCCGACTGCGTCTGCGCAGCGCCTTGCACAGCTGGACTGTGGGAGCTGCTGCAATGCGCGGGACCCAGTGTGTTCTGCGCATAGGCCTCCAGAGGCGAAATGGCCCCGTGGGTGGGGCCGCCTTGCCCCAGAAGCTGCAAGTCGCTTAGTCTCTGTGTCTCAGTTCCCCGTGTGTGAAATGGGGGCAAGAGCAGTGCCCTGTCTGACAGGTGCCGAGCAGCCACGCACTAGATTGTGAGGGGCTCGGCTGTGGCATTACAGAGGACTGAGAGATTCTATAAAATGCACGTTTGTTCAGAAAGCTTATATTTCATACGTCTGACCCGTTAAGACGTGCCTGAGTCACTGCACACAAGGGCCACCATACTAGGGGGAGGGTAGGAGCCTGAACCAAAGCTTTCATGGCCTTCTGCATTCTCCTCAGTGTAGTTAACACTGAACAGAAATTTTACTTTCCTGAATGTCAAAATGCCTGATGTTACTCCTTGAATATATGCTTAGAGTTCCTAAAGTGCCTCAAAGTTAACCTTCCTATTCCTACTGGTTGCTATCCAATAGCTGTCACTGCCCAGAGTCTGTAGCTGTCATGGAAGGAAATGCAGTTTCTATTATGGCCCAAGCTCAGCCCATTGCCAGCTTTAAAGATTGCGTATTGGATCAAGTTAAAAGTTCTGTTCTTAACGGGTAGCTGGCGTAATGATTTGCACTGGAGATGATCTGTGAGATCAAAGGATGGGTTTCTTCATTCTGGACAAATGGAAGTATCTTTATAGTATGTGGTTTCACTTGTAGTTGTAGGAGGTCATAACTCTATGAATGAGTCTTGAGTAAGTGGAGGATAGTCTCCTGGCCAGTCAAAGGTGGGAAAAGGTGGCTTTGGCTGTTGTTGCTGTTTGAGTATCTGGAATCAGTAAAGAGGGCAGGGGTACAGCTAGGCTATGTACCACTAAACTGCTAATGAAGGTGATAACATGATGTTGGCTAGTTCTTTAAAGTATTTCCTTCTATCAGCTTGTATTGCCTCAGTCTTGCTCTGTAGAGTCCTACGAGGCTCAATTTATCACCACTCCTCTTAACCATACTCATGAGACCTTTAGGGAAGTACTGTGGGCTCCAAAATCAATAGTATGTTGACAACTCCCATCTTAACATCTGTCTTTCTACAGATATGATCAAAATCTCATAGTGCCTTGAAGAAAAATAGATTAATAGATTTTAAGACTAGAAGGGACCATATGATATGATGTGAACATAACACAAGCCATAATACCTCACCCAAAATGTTTTGCATCATTAGGCCCATAACTTCTGCTTGAGCTACAACAGATCTTTTAGAAAGAGCTCTAGTATTGATTAAAAGACTTAAATAAATAAATGAAAAGCAGATGACAAGCTTAAACCAGGGAAGATAGAAATGATATTGGTAGGAAGAGACAGACATTCTGGAGAGGTGACTGAAACCTTGTTCTCAATAAAGGATAAGAGTCTAAGTCTTCTGCCCATCAAGTAGGTGTGCAGTCTGTGCATCATACTGTACTCTTCTCTGTTTCTGGATAACATACACTGCAACAATGGTGAGGGTGACCGTTTTCCATTTCCAGAAGGCCAGAACGTTCTGCCCTTTGAGACAATGACAGTTGCATCGTGATTGATGTCTTTGTCAGTTCCAGTTTAGATTTCTGAGGGTGAAAATGAAGGCATTATGGAAATTCAACATGTATAACATATAGCCACTTGCATACTAAAAGACTCAGAACTCATCAGTCTAAGCACCACATGCTCCACTGGCTTCCTGTTCCTTTCTGGATCCAGTTTCTATTAATGTCCTATTAAATTGAAATCCTCATCCCAACCTATAAATCCCCTAAAACCAGATTTTGATACTCTTACACTGTGTAGTACTTTAGTTTATTGCTTTCAATAGGACTAATTAATGTGAATAAAGGGCAACATTAGGCCATGGTTATGTGAGAGATTGCTTCTCCAGCTGCTACCCACTGAGAACATTGCATTGTGGAAGTACTCTACAATTGACAGAGCCAAGGTGAGACTCTTGGGGCCCTGGGACAGAGCTTTCTTGATTGTTATTTAGATTGCAATCTCTATGGGGCAGGAAATTTTTTATTTTGTGTTTGAACAGTGGCAGCACAATGTGGCCCCAATCCTAACTGGAGAAGTACAACTATAGTAGAAATAATAAATAATAAGAAAGTTCCTGGCAGTGGAACTCATTACTGCAGGAGACCAAACTGAGACCAAGTCTGTGTGTTTTCAAAACACAGTGCAATTTTGGCAAACCCCCATGTCCCAAACGATCATTTTTTTTCACATGGCCAGGTATTGAGAATAAGGTGGAAAAAGAGATAAGGATGAAGATAATGAATAGAGAAAAAACAAAATGAAAGAAGCATGGAGAATTGACGAGGGTCAGATCCCTTTGGATAACTTTAGCACCTAGATATCTTGTCATACTCTTTATTCAATTCCTACAAGCCAGGGGCAATGGGAACATTAGAAATACAAAGATCACCAGTATCACATTAGCAAAAATAATAAGCAGGAAAAATGGATAGAGCCATAAGAACAAAGCAGAGACATCCTAATGTAATAGTTCTCTGCTATCTTTTTTTATTTTTCTTCCTTTGGGAAATCAGTCGTCTAATTTCCAAGGGGCAGCAATACATTGTTCATTGCAGCAGGTGAACTGGGCCTTAAATCTTTGTTTTTCTTCAGAGGCAAATGAGTAACTGACTGAAATACTATGCAGGCTCATTTCAGGAAGGGCTGCATAGGAAGGGAATGTTCTATGAAACCCAGGGAACAGAAGCCTTGTTCCACTTTGAGGATTTTTCTTCATTTACACTATCCACTTGATGTGCCCTAGCACACCTTAATTGCCCATTGACACTAATGTAGATAGTTAATCCTTCTTTGGACTAGATAAACCGTTGGTCTCCTAGCAGACTGGCATACATGCAGGGTACATTGAGAGAGGCTGGACATTTTAAGAAAACATCTGCGATTTCTTGAATTGAGCTTGGTTTACGATCTCCTCAGCAGCAATTTATAAAGTCACATTTTATAGTCAGCACCTTCAATAGCTGCTAATGCCCTGAGAATTGTCCCCTATGGTAACATTAGGTGAGTTTTTTCTGAACATAAGAACTAATTATTAAAGCTTCTAAATTTTACATTTAGTAATAATGATCTTCTGTTTCATAGCTGCTTTCATCCATCAGAATTCCAAAGTACTTTACAAACTGGGTGTGATCCTGCAGTCCTTACTCAGGAAAAGCTCCTGTTTTTTAGTTTTTGGGTTTTTTTTTCTCAGTAATAAAACATTTACTAGAGAAAGCAGAAAGTAAATGCACAGCTGATAAAGAAAATGTCACAATGTCACAAAAACCTGACACAGTTTCTGAAACTTCTCTTTGTAGAAACAAGATAGAGGTGAGAACAGAACTGTTTCAGCAAAAAGGGTTTTTTTTCTACCGTTATGAAAAAAAAAAGTAAAAAAACCCCAGGTAATATATACGACAGCAGTTAGAGTTAAAATCAGTCAAGCGAGATTTTACATTTTTACTACATGTCTCTGATACGAGGCAATTTTTGAGTTATCCCACTTCACTCCTTCTGTAGGTTCTTCCTAACGATTTATCAGCATCAGGTCCCTGAATTTAAGAAGATCCCCTCTCTCCCCACCCCCAGTTACTCTTGGGTCACTAGGAGGCACTGGACCATGATTAATGTGGCATATATGAAAGGTTTTCCCTTTTCTCTGAAAAAATTAGAGTCCTTTAAAGACTAAAAAATTTCTGCAGGCATAAGCTTTCGTGGGCTGCAACCCACTTCGTCAGATGCATGAAAGCAATGAGCCCTCTCACAACAGTGAGCAAATGGGCACAACAGAGATACATGCTCGCTATGCGGGCTTCCACCAAGATGACAGTTGGGTTAGGAGACACAGCAACATAACGTAGGGCATGGAGTGAAGGACAACAACATATCCAGTTGAAATTCACAGAGAATTTTACATGGGCAAAATAATCTAGGTTAACCATCCTTTATTTTACAAAAAGCACCACAAGAAGTACAATGACCACAGGTGGCCAGGACCTCAGTTTATGTCTCATCTAAGAAACACCGTTAAGGGCTTTTTAATATTGCAATAGGGTGTTAAAATATTTTAACATTTATAATTACTATCCCTGCAACTGTATCTACATTAATCAACAATTCTAGAGAAAGATGCTACAGTAAATGTTTAAAGAGGATATTAAAAAAATGGGTCAAATAATCCTCAAACTTCTTGCAGGTTGTTTGAATAGCATTTTGCATTATGAACTTGTGTGTTTGCAGTTGGTGTATGTGTGTGTGTATACACACACGCATACACACGCACGTTTACAGAAAAGTTCTCTGGAATTTAATGGACTATCCTACACAGAAAATTATATCTCTTCTACAGACTTCTATGAAATAATTAACAAACCTAAATCAATGTTAGCATTTTATATGAAGTATTGTGGGTAGTTCTAAAGTAATTTCAGTAGAACATATTACATTTGTCTAGAATTTTATTTGTTTAACCCCTATTAAATTCTACTGACATTTTCATGAATTTATGGAGAACCACAAATGTGATTTGAAGTCTATGTACTTCTCTGTTTAATTCACAAGGCCATTGGAAGGAGCAGTGCCCCATCTCCCAGATTGATAGAATTGAATAAATATTAAATGAGAAGCCATGTGTTAAAGATACTCCTGCACTGTTTCTTAACTAAGATGACTTAGTCACTTCAATGAGAAAGCATCCTTTACCACAGTTATTAGTCTAACTACTGTGCTACCTCCAAACCTGACTGCTCCTCTCTCATCATCTGTCCTTGATTTCAAAAAAGGAAGGAAAGAGGATCCGGGGAACTACAGACCGGTCAGCCTCACCTCAATCCCTGGAAAAATCATGGAGCAGGTCCTTAAGGAATGCGTTTTAAGGCACTTGGAAGAGAGGAAGGTGATCAGGAACAGTCAACACGGATTCACCAAGGGAAAGTCATGCCTGACCAACCTGATTGCTTTCTATGATGAGGTGACTGGCTCTGTGGATGTAGGGAAGGCGGTAGACGTGATATACCTTGACTTTAGCAAAGCTTTTGGTACGGTCTCTCACAGTATTCTTATCAGCAAGTTAAAGAAGTATGGGTTGGATGAATGGACTATAAAATGGATTGAGAACTGGCTAGAGCATAGGGCTCAATGAGTAGTGATCAATGGCTCCATGTCTAGCTGGCAACCGGTCACAAGCGGAGTGCCCCAGGGGTCGGTCCTGGGGCCGGTTTTGTTCAACATCTTTATTAATGATCTGGAGGATGGGGTAGATTGCACCCTCAGCAAGTTTGCGGACGACACTAAGCTGGGGGGAGTGGTAGATACCCTGCAAGGTAGGGATAGGATACAGAGTGACCTAAACAAACTGGAGGATTGGGCCAAAAGAAATCTAATGAGGTTCAACAAAGATAAGTGCAGAGACCTGCACTTAGGAAGGAAGAATCCCATGCACAGCTATAGACTGGGGACCGACGAACTGGGCAGCAGCTCTGCAGAAAAGGACCTGGGGGTAACGGTGGATAAAAAGCTGGATATGAGTCAGCAGTGTGCCCTGGTTGTCAAGAAGGCTAATGGCATATTGGGCTGCATTAGGAGGGGCATTGCCAGCAGGTCACGGGAAGTGATTATTCCCCTCTATTTGGCATTGGTGAGGCCGCATTTAGAATATTGTGTCCAGTTTTGGGCCCCCCACTACAAAAAGGATGTGGACAAGTTGGAGAGAGTGCAGCGGAGGGCAACAAAAATGATTAGGGGGCTGGAGCACAGGACTTATGAGAGAGGCTGAGGGAACTGGGCTTGTTTAGTCTGCAAAAGAGGAGAGTGAGGGGGATTTGATAGCAGCCTTTAACTACCTGAAAGGGGGTTCCAGGGAGGATGGGGCTAGGCTGTTCTCGGTGGTGGCAGATGACAGAACAAGGAGGAACGGTCTCAAGTTGCAGGGCGGGAGGTCTAGGTTGGACATTAGGAAAAAGTTTTTTACTAGGAGGGTGGTGAAGCACTGGAATAGGTTACCTAGGGAGGTGGTGGAATCTCCATCCTTAGAGGTTTTTAAGCTGAGGCTTGACAAAGCCCTGGTTGGGATGATATAGCTGAGGTTAGTCCTGCTTTGAGCAGGGGGTTGGACTAGATGACCTCCTGAGGTCCCTTCCAACTCTAATATTCTATGATTCTATGATTCAAATTCTCTGTTCAGTGAGGTCTGTGCCAACAGACAAAACAATTTTGAACTGAATTCATAATTTGTTTGATATTTCTCCTTGTGTTTCCCATTTAGCTTTTTATCATTTGCTTCCACTGTAGCTTGAGTTCTATGCTATTCCATTAACGCTTATTTCTTTACTCAAATCCAGTTCCTGACTTCCTAGTGAATATCGCCGGAGACCAAACATATATTTCCTGGAATTCTCTCTAGTTCCTTATTTCACTTCCAGAACTGTTTTTTCTGTATGCTTTATCATATAATCATCACTAGTTATTATGGGGAAAAGCAGATTTTATTTGTTGATGGCTCTGTAGATACATATTACCTAAAAAATTCCAAGAGAATAATTTCTGCAAGTCTCATTACAAAAAAGCTTAGTATTTCTGCCCTCTAAAAATACTTATTTTAACTAAAACAACGAGAGTTCTGTGGCACTTTAAAGACTAACAAATTTAATTTTTATAGGCATAAGCTTTCATGAGACTCAGCTCACTTCTACCTCTGCATCTGACGAAGTGAGCTGAGTCTTACGAAAGCTTATGCCTACAAAAATTAAATTTGTTAGTCTTTAAAGTGTCACAGAACTCTCGTTGTTTTTGCTGTATACAGACTAACACGGCTACGCCTCTGGAATTATTTTAACTATTTATTCAGCATCTTTCCTGAAGACTATGCAGAAAGTTGTATTGTGACTTATTACCTAAGCCAGTCTTTCCAGACGACTGTGCCCCTTTCAGAAGTCTGATTTGTCTTGCGTTTACCAAGTTTTACCTCACTTAAAAACTACTTGCTTACAAAATCAGACATAAAAATACAAAAGTGTCACAGCACCCTGTTATGGAAATATTGCTTACTTTCTCATTTTTACCATATAACATCAATTGGAATATTGTGTTTCCAATAAAATGTATACTATATAGAGCAGTATAAACAAGTCATTGTTTGTATGAAGTTTTAGTTTGTATTGACTTGGCTAGTGCTTTTTATGAAGCCTGTTGTAAAACTAGGCAAATATCTAGATGAGTTGATGTGCCTCCTGGAAGATCTCTGTGTACCCCTGATTGAGAACCACTGAGGTAGGCCGCCAGAGTGTGCTCACTCTCCCTTCTAAGTAATGGCAAGCCATTCACTAAGGGCTTGTCTGCACTTACCTCCAAGATTCGGTGGCAGTCGACCGGAGTTACGCAAGCTACACAAAAAACGTGCGTAACTCCCGTCGACTTCTCTGCTTCTGTTCTGTGCGTTATCTTCACTGCATTGCGCCACTTGAGAAGGTGGTCTTAATATGTCGATTTCTGGATCAACTGAGCGGGTCTTCACTGACCTCTCAGTCGATCCAGAGAAATCGATCTGACGGTGGCGAAGACGTAGCCTAAGAGATTCTAGAAATACCAATCACATGGCCCACAATGCAATGAAATATATACACAATGTAATCTATCTGTCCACCCATCCTAAAGGGGAATGTTACTTACATTTCTCTTCTACTGACCTCATTTCAAAGAGGATGGGACATCTGTGAATTTCATATGATTTGTTCACAGTAATAGTTGCTTTAGCTTTGGAAAAACTGAACAAATTTATTCACTTAGAAGAAAAAAGTGAACTATTCTATGCATTATAAATAATTCTGAAGAATTCTATGTTTTCTTCGTGCTACTGAGACCCTGAAAATGAGAAGTTACTAAACCAACAAGGACCTAAACTCATGAGACTGAAGTATGTTGAGGATGCTCTCATTAAGGTCTGTTTCCTTTTTCCCTCCTTCAGTGATAGTGAGGAAAGCTTTGGATTTCTTTAACTGTAAGAAGAAATAACCTATTCTCAACTCATTTTCTGAAACTCTGTGCTTATAAAGGTTTAATCAATTAAACTGCACCTTATTTTTTTTTCTTTTGTCCGTGGAATGAGCTCTTTATTAATGAGGCTTAAAATGTCTAGTTAACTGGCCAGCATCATGATAACAGTTACACTGATAGTAGCAACCAGGAGTGTAAATCTTAACTGTGTTGGGGCCACAGTATGTAAAATTGATTTTATATGGGGAGGAGTTAGGAATTTCAAGCACTCAATACCTCCTGGACTTTATCCATATAGTAGCTCCCTGAAAACTGAACTGGTTTGGCTGGTGCACTCTGTTGCTCGTTTTGTACGTATCTGTCTATTTTTTGAATGAACGGTGTGCTGTCTAATTTTATATTTAACAATAAATACATAAAGGTCTGGTTTACACCATCAGCTCCACCTTTTATGTCTGGTTTGAGCATAAGCCCTTAGCTTCTGTATATACAGCAGATGAGTTAAGGAAGAAAACCATCCTAAATTGTTTCTTTTGGGAGTTTGCCATACCAAGTGTTGCCATAACAGAGCACACTATTTGTTTTTAATGGTACCATACAAGTTCCTGAAAAGGAAAATACATGTCCCTGTCTGTTCCTGGGTCTTTGAGAGTTCTGGCTTGAGAGCCTTCCACTATCATACTAGTGGTTTGCTTGGACACCGTCTTCCCTAAATTTTATGCCATGATTAACCAAAACTGACAGGGAAAGTTTTTTGGGATTCTGTGTATCGATAATCCTACAGATAGAATGGTGTGTCAGTGTTCTTACCTGGCACATTAGCATGTCTGTGTAGAGAGACCCAAAGGAACAATAATAATAATTCACAACACATTGCCTTTCTAAAGCACTTTCATTTGATGATCTCAAAGTGCTTTACAAATGCTAATTAATTGAATATTAGTAGTGTATGGCACTTGGAAAGCAGTGTGCAGTAAAACTATGACAGCAAATAATAGGTTGACCATTTCCTTGGATAAAGCTAAGTACTGCACTCCTAGTAACAAATGTTGTATGTGAAGGTATAAAAGGTAGTACTCACACAATGGTGTGCACCAGTAAGTGCTGCTAGCTTCTATTGGATCCAGAGGAAACCCAGAATGGTAATAAACATCCACTGGAGGTAAGAGAGTCTGATCTCTTGTAACATCCTCTCTCTTGTAACATAAAAGCAAGAGGAGGATGAAACCAACTCTGCCGTGCAGCTCTGCAGTTTGTTTCTCCTTTGCTATCTTCCCTATGGGGCTTCCCATATAGTTTCAATGGAAATAGCTCTCCTGCTTGGATTCATTCTCAATGGTGAATGGCTCTATCATAGTCCTTATCACATAGGTCTGCTGCTATGGCACTATCCAAATAAAAGTTATTAGTAGGGAAGTGAGTGAGTAGGAAATGGGAGGGTTTTTCTTCGAGTTAATTGGATGCATGAGAAATAAAAAATTTTTTCTCTAAAGCTGGGTCTGTGCATGAGCAGGTGAACTGGTTTTACTTTATGGAAAGAGAAAAAACAATGAAAATGAAAGATGGGATCTAACAAAAGAGAGAAAAAGAGCAGTGGGGCAAGGCATTTAGTAATGTTTGCACACTGCACTATGGTGAGGTGCAGTGAGGGCACTCGTGTGAGATACTGCGCTGCATTGCATGGGGTCAGCTGTACTACAGGGAAGAATGTAGTTAATGATAATACATTGCAGAAAGGTATGGTGCACTGCACCGATTGTATTGTATTTAGTACTGGTGCACTGTACTGGACTGCAAATAATTCTGTTATGAATGGAGCATTGCACTGAGCTGTGGTGCACTACACTGGAGGCTGTCAGGTGACTACATGTTTCTGTTAAGGGGAAGCTGAGCAATCTGAAATTCACTACTAGGAATTAACCCAACCCCACTCCCAGTCCACATATGTACATTAGGCAAAGCGTTGTTATGTGTGTGTACTTGCAGAATACTATTATCACAGATCAGTGCAAATAGAACACCTTTGAACTTCAGAGTGTTGGTTTTACTCTGCCAGGACAGAGCCTTCAGACCACTTCTTCAAAATCCTGGGAACACTCACTCTTTCGTTTTTTAATCCTTGATAGTGTCTGAGCACCTTGGGCCCAGCAAAGGATCACTATGCTTGCTCCTGGATACAGCCCTCTGTGGCCTCCATACCTTTATCTTTCAGTCCGTTCCCCTTTCTGAGCCACTTTAAGGGATAGCTAGGAGCCAACTGGTGTGGCTTTAAATATCTCTCTGCTGTTGGGTCCTCAATATCCTTAACAAAGCCCTGATTACAGGTTTGTGGCAGTGGGCTTTGCGGGCTATTTTCCATTTTACTGCATCATAACATTTAGTGATGACACCACTTATTGTTGGAACATACAAGAGAATATTTAGCAGTGATAGTAATAGTGTCCGCTCTTTCTGAGTCACCAGGGTGATTGCTATGCTTAAGAATTTGCATGTTCAAAAGACAAAGTTAAGAACTGTTGTTTCCACCCCATCTTTGCAATGTAAAAATACTTCAAGACTTTAACTTCCTCATAACTCTATATGCCTTTGTAAAGCACCTATCACCATATTATCAAATTCTGCTAGGGAAAACCCAATGGTTATACATACTCCATATGCTATTGTTTCTCTGTCTTTTGAACTCTGCATAAAGTATGTGGAAAACATGGTTTGTTAATGCTGGCTAATGATAATTTCAGATGAGCAGTTTGATAGTGCAAAAGGAAGTTTTTAAATCTCAGATCTGGGTTATTTGCCAGTTACAGGGCAGTTTGCCCTTCAGTTAAAATTCACAGGTATTTTATTTATTGCCAAAACTGAAAATATCTTAGACTCTCATTTCTGCCTAGGTGTTATAAATGCTGAAGATAGTAGAAACACTGTTTCTGACCCTCCACTGATTAGCCATACTCCAGATTCATTACATCACTAGCTTCTCACAGTTAAATCCCTGCAGTTTATCCCAAGTTTTACTTTCCTGACTCGCCGATAGGGGCAGGTGTTTTCCATTTTCTAAGTGCTAGCTGTGCGCAGAATTTTCAGGTGCCATTTCTAGTCATTTCTGGTAGCTCATGAATCTGAAAAGCATTCTTAAGAGCATTTGAAAAAATGCTAAAATCTCATTTAAGGTTGCAACATGATGAATCAAAGCTAATCTTTCTACCATATTACACTTCTTTAACATGTGAAGTAGAAAGCTTTATATTTCCGACCTCATTTCCCTTTTTAAATATAGCATGTCACATATACCTTATTGCACATTAATTCTGTGGATAACGATTTCCTTTGTGACTGAGCTTCTCTAAATAGTAATCTCCTTGTTTTGCAATATTGACTGCTATAACATTTCTGAGCCATCAATCTCTTGTTTATGGGAGACGTTGTCCTTGAACAGGGGTTTGGTTTTATTTCTGCATCTTGATGAGAGTGAATTATGGCTGGTTACTTCCTTAAGCAAAGATAAGCAGCTTAGCCATTCTTTACTCTTTCTTCACCTTCTTCTTAATGTCAAGAAAGACTGTCCATGCCAAGTCATCAGTGAAGAAAACTAATGAGAAATTGCCCTTATGATAAGAAATGGATACAGTGTGTTCCCGGAGCACAGTTATACTACAACCCTTGGCCCCTTTATCCACATTACCAATCATGTACACACACACCTTTACATTTCATTTGAAGATTCTTTTGCGGAGAAAATACTTTTTTTTAGTTATTTGATATGCTTTCTTAATAGGTGTTTTAACAAGAATAAAATCAGACACATTGCTGCATTTTCAGTCTATCCATCTATCCAAGAAACCCACAAAACAGAGGAAATACCTGAGTCTGGGAAGAAAGCTAAATTAGAGTGCAGTGTATGCAATTGTCTAGACAACAAATACAGACACACTTGAAAAGCCAGTCCATGTCAGGGAGTGGAGAATCTAGATTAAAAAGTAATTTTAAAGATATGCTGCCTGTCTGGGGTAATCACATGCTCAGCCTTTTTCAGTACTGGGCTGAGCATTAACTCAGAGAGACAGATCAAAACAGGACACAAATATCAAGATTTAGACTCAGTAAGCAGCCTAGACCAGAATGGAGCTTTATAAATTATCTACAGCCAATTGTTCATATTTCTGTTTCATGGAAAAGGACACAGTCATATCGGTCTGCCTGCAGACCCAACAAAAGCAACTCCAGGCCCCAGGGCAAAACAGTCCCCTCCCACCTCTCCTGCCCATGGCCCCATCCACAGCCCACCCCCCTGCTCTGCCCCAGGTTCGGCCCTCTTCCTCCCTTCAGTCCCCTCGCCACCATGTCCCTCCATGTGCTTGGTCCCCCTCCTTTCTTCCACACTCTCCCTTCCCCCAAGCAGCGAGTGACAGCTAGGAAGGCTGAGTGGGGATGGAGGGGATGGACACAAAGACCAGCAGTGGAGTGAGCAAGGAGGAGAGGCGGGACACATGCGGCGAGTGACGGTGGGAAGGCCGAGTGAGCAAAGAGGGAGGAAAGGAATGACATGGCGAGCAGCGAGTGGTGGGGCCAGGGCTGGAGTGTGGGTGAGGTCATGGGCAGAAGAGGCCTGGGCCCTTTTCAATGGCTGGGCCCCTGGGCAATTGTCCCTTTTGCCCCTTCCCCCCCTTAGCAGGCTGTCTGTCTGTCTGTCTGTCTATACCATAATATTCAAGTGCCTGACAGAAAATGCTACAAACACATTGCAAAGCTTTTGGGACACTGAAGTTCTTCTTCTCCCTCCCCAGGAGCATGTCTTACAGGTTCTACTTCTCTTTCCATATTCCTCTTCTGTTGTTTTCCTTTTCTGTTTCCCTTCTCATCTCTCTTTCTGCCCCCATTTTCTTATAGTGCATTTGGTACTTCCAGGGAGAGGTTGTAACTGAGGGAACACTATTGCGAAAAGATGGGCTTTGCATGTGGTCTGAAAGGAGAGAGCTTCGCAAAGGTTTTCATCTCAGCTAAAAGGGAATCTCACAGTCACGGTCCACATTCTGACTCTGTTCCCTGATCTCACAAGTCTCAATAGTTTTGTGTGTCACAAAAAGTGAAGGTGTTGTAGTAGGTCATGGTTGCAAGGAGTCAGTCCCTGAACTAGTGTAGGCCGTCCCACAGCAGACCGTGAAAATCACTCAGCACAAGGCCTATCAGTTTGGTCACATATTGGCTGGGGAGCCAGTGGAGTGAGCAGATGACCAAAATAATCTGATGCTTAGCAAATGCTCTGCAGTACGGTGGAGTAGGAGAAGCCCTACGTCCATTGTGTGTTGCAACGGCCAAGCCTAGGAGTCTGAGATCTGTGTATTACATTGTGGCCGGGTCCATGGCTGTCAGCATGGGGCACAGACTTGTGGCTAGCTATAAAGGCAAAGAGCATTTTCAATTTGGGTATCTTACATTAGCAGTTAATCCAGGGGGACCCCAGGGTTGCAAAGTATTTTCATAACTGGAAAGCAAACTTGATTGAGTGTGGTGTGATGATGCTGGACCATCAGCTTGTGTTATTTATTTATCCATGCAGCTTGTGTTATTTATTTATACAGTGCCATAATGCACATGGCACAATAAACTATATTTAATAAACAGCAGATAGAGTTGATAGCCTAAATGCACAGCAGCTGCAAGGGCATGATCAATAATAAACCAGGATAAACACAGGTTACCACATGGGCAGTATAGCCAGACTGTGTCATGGATTAGGGGGATTTAAAAAAAGCTGTTTGAAAGAAGGAAGGAACAGGGCATGGCAGAGATCAGCTGGGAGAATGGTCCAGCTGCATGGAGCAGCATGAAAGAAGGCATAAAGCCCAGAGTGGATAAAGGAGACAAAGGTCATGGACAGGTGAGAAGCATGGGGGAGTATAGTAAGCAGGACAGGGTGTCAGAGGAGAGGAGGTGAAGATAATTCTTATCATTTTATATAGAATGGTCAGTATTTCCAAATACAAATTAAAAGAGTCATTGGAAAGCTGTTCCAAGTGTTTCATTGTGGTAAATAATAGCTCAGTAACTTGACTCCTAAACAGTGTAAAGTTAAATTTATATAGGGTCTAAATAGGGAATTAAGACAGAAACACAACAGCCTGCCCACCACTTTTATTTTGGGTGGACTTGCATGTATTTATACTGCTAAAACTTTGTTACAAGTGTGTCCATCACAGTCAATCTGTGATGTTGGACTCAGCTCTGCTGCTGGTTTTGTCAACTTCTAATATAAACACTGTCTTAATAACATCTGTGTTTATGATTTATAAATAAGCTTTTATAACTTGGGGACCTGAAGTCAGGCCCCTAATTCCATATTTAGGCACATACATAAGTAGCCCTAAGCATTTGCAGTGCCTGATTTTGCTGGGAGCCAGGATAGCTCAGTACCTCTAAACATCCATCTATTTATTGAGGCACCTACGTATGGAGTCAGATGCCTAATTTTAGTTCTCAAGTTTGAAAATTTTTGTCTCTCTCTCCAAATATGTTTATGTATGTACATAGCCAATATTTTCAAAAGTAGCAAGTGATTTTGCATGATTCACACGAAGTGGTAAGTTCCCATCCCTTGAAAATCAAGTCCCGGTAAGGTGTCTCAGATTGGGTACCCAAAAACTGAGGCACCCAAAATCACTAGTCACTTTTTAAAATCTTGATTGTGGGTGTATATATCACACACCCAGTTCTTGGTTTCTTAAAATAATTATACATGGCAGTATTGGCTACCAACAGATAAGCAAGAAAAAATTAGTTATTGTCATCTTGGGCAAACCTTTTGTAGAGCATCACAGTTTTATTCTCCATACCCTGCCCTTTTTTGTTTTCTGTACCCAGCAAGTAAAGTTAGTAAAGCAAAGGATAAAGATTTATTGAACAGAAAGAGTGAGCTTCCTGTTAGGTTCACATCTGACACCCACACAATTCTTCATCTATGATGCTGTTGAGAAACATTATGAGGGGAAAGTTGATGCCCAATTAGTACTTTTTAATCTAAAGTCAGTCGGTGAAATTTCCAGCTGTCTCAAATGCAGATTGGTTACGAGGGCCGGACTGAGTGGCTGGGCATGCTGTACAGGGTCAGTTAATATAAATCATGGCAGCAAGATGCAATTTCAAATGATGCACTGAAACAAATGATTTGATTCTGCTATTCTTATATGAAGGTATTCTAGATCATATATGTCTGTATTTATACTTTACATTTATATTTATAGCATGAACTGAATATATAGAGAAGTCTGGCTGGTCCAAAATGGTTCCAGGATAAACTGGGATTTATTAGCAACATTGCCGTCACTTACATAGGAACAATAATCTGCTTCGAGAAGCGAGAACACACCAAATCTCCATACATTTCAGGCTAATGCCTTTGAGTGTCCAGCATAACCAGGAGCCAAACCAGTATAGATTGGATTGTAAGAAGCTGAATCGGGAGAAAGAGCTGACTCTCATTTTTCACTGTATGAACTACTTTGCCCTTCTATGTCACACTTTATACCAAGTTCTCAAACAAATATTCAGATACTAAAGCAAACAACCCCATCTAAATATTAAAACAGAGCAAGAAATTCACAATGCCTATTTTATTCATTCAGTTTCACCTGTTTTTTGGTTTAGGAGCAGATTTTGAAATTCTCACATTTCTTAGTTACTCAAAATTGTTCACGCATTTCTTTGTGAAATACTTCCAATGAACTGCTTGCAAGCTATTGATATGGAGGGAGATTCATACTCTAATTTCAACCTGTAAGGATCTGAGAGTGGGGGCCTTTGGTTTTGACAGGTCTAGAACTGGCACCTATGCTTGACTAATCTTGGAAGGTCAGGCCCACCCACAGGAAGTCCTACTTGGACTCCCAAAGCCTGGGGCAGCTGAATCGCTAGCACCCACTACTTAAGCCAGGACGTGTCCAGGGTGGGTTGTCTGAGCAACTATGCAGACTCTCTGTTACTGATTCATGGGATCCCGCTCTTTGTCTGTTCTCCTGTGAGCTGTATCCAAACTGGTTCCTACCCCACTCCTTCTTTGTTCCTGATCCTGGCCTTGGCTCTCATTCTTGCCCTGATGCCTCACGCCTGACCATTGGCTCTGACTCCATCTCCAACCCCTGCCTCGATTCCCAATGCCAAATCTGGCTCTGACCATTAGGCCAGACAGCTCATGTCCCACATAAATGTAACACAATATTTACATTATTTTAGTTAGTTGTGTAAGTCACATGGTATTGCTTCTGTCTCTTGATTGGATGATTTACGTAATTAACCAACACAATATGAACTATTAATACTACAATCTAATATACAGTTCTCAATTCACTTTTGGTGAATATTTGAACATTTGAATTTGAAATTTTCATTTTATGGGGATTTGCACACTAAACTTGAGCTCTTCACAGTTAATGGAAAGTGCAGATGAAAGTCATGAATATAGTTGAATTGAAATTCACTACTGAATTTGAAAAAATATTCAAAAAAACAAACATTCCACTCCTGCTCAGTTATTGCCAAGTCTCCCTTGAACAGAGCGGTAAAGTGAGGCACACCAAGCAATTAAGTGATTTACTCAAGCACAGTGGTACAGCCAAGAACAGAACCTAGGTGTCCTGACTCCTTGTGCCCTATTCTAATCACTAGACCACGCTCCCTTCCTTAATTAACAGCCAGTAGGGACAATAGACGTTTGAGTGCTAGAATTTGTCTGGAGAAGCCAATTGCCTCCCTCCTGTACTTAGTCCATTGACATTGTTTCTATGCATTTTATGGTCTGCAGTGAGGAACAGAACAGCTCGTTATTAATGAGGTGGAGTGAAGTATCAGGGGTTGCACAGTGATGTTCTTGTGCCTATGCATGAAGAATAATGCTGCCCTTAAATGCAAAGGGGCCAGTTTTGACCTTGCAGAGAGTACTAATTTGCTGAACATCTATTTCCTGTCCCTTCCTCATTATCTCCTTTGCTCCTTCTCCTTCTTTGCCTTCCATGCTTCCTTCTCATACTCCTCCTCCACGCCTGAGCACATGTAGACTAGACACTGGAGAAGCAATTTATCTCTTATAGATTAACAATGAAGAATCCTCTCCCTAAATTACTGATTTCCAAGCAGTCTCAGGAATTTCTCTTTAAAAGATAATTAGTTTATATTTGTTTTCTCTTCTCTGATTGGCACTTGCTTTTCTAATAAACCAACACCCACATGTTATGCAGCCAAATGACTGTTTCAGTTAATACAGATCATCATTTCACCAGTCCAACAAACTCAGTTAATTGTGCAAACCTGCAACACACCCATAAAGCTCCTATCTTAGCTTATTATGCAATGGTGACTCATGAAGGAAATGCACAGTGTAATTAAAAACAGTGATGCAGAGATATTATTAGTGTAAACTTGGAATCAAAGCATAAGTGATAATCATCTGTATTAAATATTAATAATATGTATTAAATGTTTATTTCTGTGTTGTTTTCAGAAATTACTCATCTGATAAACTGTCTGTTCCACAAATGCCAAACTCATGTTCGAATGAGCTCAGAAAAACCTGAAAATAAGTTGAACTGAGAGTCCACGATTGAAATAGTCTTTTGGGGGAACTGAAGTGGATGAATAAGTCTAATAATTTAGTACCTGGACTATTTCTAATCTTGGTGCCATTTGCCATTGTTCTTGTTCTTCCTGAAAGCACCAGACAGCACTAATACTTCTAGGAATCTGTGTGTAGTGTGATATAAGGCCAACAAGAAATACATCATCTTCTGTGTAGCAGCTGTGAGTTGGTTAAGCATTTTAAGGTTACCTCAAAACTAAGCACTCCCATGACAGTGAACTTCTCTCTCTCTCTCCTTTTTTTTTTTTTTTTTTTTTATAATTCCGCTGGTATAATTTTAACAATAACCTTATGCACACACAGAAAAGGCCTCTGAAAATATTTCTCCTGTGCTTAGGGGTATGCTGAACTGGCTAATATCTATCCATAGGGCTATACTGCGCATTCAAATGGTGCATATTGCAGGTGCTCATCATTACAGAAGAGTAACTGGAGTGCCGTGTATTAGTTTGACTAAAATACATATTTAATATGAAAACAAAAGCAGGTATAGAACTACCTACACCAACCCCATATTCATTATCAAAACTGTAGTCTAACTAGTAAACATGGCCAGAGTTTTTTGTTCAGGAGAGGGCTGGTGATATGTGGAGGGTGGATTGCGGGTGGTTGAGAAGAGGACTTGTTAGTGGAGTGCAACGTATTGAATAACTTAACTGCTTATTTTCTTGGTTTTTATGTTTTGGGTTGGTGAGCTATGCAGTTTAACAACCTTAGACCAAAGTTAGGAAAGATTTTTATGTGAGATTAAGCATTAAATTTAAAGTAAGTATAAGACTAAACTTTCCATAGTTATAGGAGTCATTTTTCCAACTATTAAGGGTAACTGCATGTGAACGTTTCTATCATCTCCCCCACCTCCAATAATGTTGGTTGTGCTTAAACCAATTCTACTAAGAGCAAAATTATTTAATCCATTATGAGTTCTAAATTGTTGATTCAAGTGAAGGCAAAACCTGCTCCTTTCAAACTGCTGTACTTTTACTTTAAAAAGTGTTTAGCTTTCCTTTGTGAAGAGAAATCTTTAAGGAACAACAGAGTGACTCACTGTCAGTGGATGCTCAGTGTAAGAGTATATACTAACTAGTTACTGAACAGGACCCTAGATCAACACTTTTTCTTTGAGCAGCAGAATCTGTTCACCCAAGAAAAAACTGGAGTGTTAGAGGGCAGGTTTACACTAGATGCTACATTGGTGCAGCTGCACTGATGCAGCTGCAGTGATGTACCGCATCTGGTGAAGATGCTGTATGCCGATGGGAGAGCATCTCCCACCGACATAGCGCTAGTGTGGACAGCGCTTAGGTCACGGTAACTCGCCTTGCTCAGGGGGATGGCTTTTTCACACCTCTGAGTGATGTAAGTTAGATCGACTTAAGCAATAGTGCAGACCTGCCCTTAGATTCCATCATTGTAATCACTAATTCCCAACCATGAAAAAGCACTCTGCAGAGTTCCACTCTTCGCTGGTCTGTCAGTCTGATCACCACCAAAAATGTCCAGGGGAAAATTGAGCAACTGCTGAACATGAGTTTAATTATATTTTCTTCTTTCCCAATTTTAAATTGCCCAGTAATTTCTTTAATATTGGATCTTTCTGAAATCCCCATAACTATCTTTGCCTCAGATAGAAATCTCTGTGACTCATCGGACTTCACACTTAAAAGTTAGAAGTTACATCAGAAAACAGGAACCTAAGAACTCAAGCAGGAAATCTCCACTTCTGCCAAAAAACCCATAGATGCTCTTCTCATATCTCAGGAACAGCTTTTCAGCTAAGATGGATTCTACATTTTTTTCTACATTATGTATTTACTCTTATTTCCTTGTCACACTCCTCATCTGTAATTCAATCACATAAAATAACAATAATATCTTACATATCTATAGTGCCTTTCATCCAGAAGGATCCCCAAAATTTTTTACAAACAAGACATAAAAGAACCGTTTTACCCACCCCGGGGGCTTTGTCTACATTAGCACCTTTGTTGGTCAGGGGTGTAAAAAAAACCACCCACTGACTGACATAAGTTTCACTGACAAACACACCAGTGTGGACAGCACTGTGGTGATGGGAGACGCTCTCCCACTGACATAGCTACCGCTGCTTGTTGGGGGTGGTTTAATTATGCTGCCAGGAGAGCTTTTCGTCACCATGGAGCGGCTATATGGCAGACTTTAGAGCCCAGCAGCTGCTGTGGTACAGTTGTGCTGCTGTAAGGTCTGTAGTGTAGACATAGCTTCATATGCAGTCTCCTCTGGGGTCAAAGATAGCAGCTGTTTAACAGCACGTAGAAAAATTACATCAGATTCAGGGAGGAAGTGGAAAAGTCCAGTTGAAACTGCATGAGAAAATCAACTGAGCATGCTTCCCAGTGCTGCCCCTGCTTCTACTCCTACATCAGAATTACAAATTTTCCACAATCATTAATAACTTCTTAGAAAACCCCTTGCAACAATAAGTAAGCCTACCCTAACAATCTAAGTTACATGTCCTTTAGTTCCTTCTTTCTCCCCAGCCCCTATTTTTGTCTGTAACAAGTTAGACTGTACACTCCTAATGGCAGGGACAGCCTCTTCTGATATCTCTTTAAGTGCCGTCCACACCTATGGAAGTGTATAAATAATAATAATATCTAGTGTGGAACTGGGACAGGAATTTGTTGTGATTCCAGCTGCACTTAAGTATCTAAATGTTCTTCCCCTTTGTGCATATGCATGGAATTATGGGCAGCAGTTCACTAGCCTCTTCTTACCATGAGCTCCAAGGCAGACATAAGAACCAAAGATTCCTGGGACAACTGTCTTTTCAAAAGTAACTAACCAGGAAAGATCATGTAGTGACAATTGAATCCTGATGAACATACTGTAGGCAACAAGACTGCAGCTCAAGACAACCCAATTGGCTTATTCCTCTATAATATCCAGGAGGAGCTCAGTGTGATGCAACTATCACTAAGCTTGATTTGCATCTTTGGTCAGGCTAACCAAGCTGGGGCTATGCTCCTCACACAGTATCAGGAAAGGCACCTGCCTCTGAGCGAGGCTGACTTTTGATCTTGCCTTTCTCTGAATCACTTTAAGCTTCAGATTTTCAGCAGTCATTTGACAGAGGGAAACCTGTCTCCAGCATGCCACACTAGCCGGGGTCTTCATCTTTCTTCTCCATCCCCACAAATATCTTTCACAGCAGAGCAGGGATGTGGTCATTCCTTGCCATCGGCGCAGTTCAGTTCTAGTTAGTGACAAATATGGGAGTTCCAAGTACTTACAAAAACTCCCCTTTCAAAACAGAATGGGACCATTTAGCATGAACAGTCAATTCCCTCCTGTCTGTTGGACATTCATCTTCATGCTCCTGGCTCAGGCTCCCCAAACGGCTGCATGTGGACACTTTCCTCGTGGTCCTAAGACTGTAGCTGTTGTCCCTGACCCAGCTGTCAGGAAGCTGCAGCTTAGGTAACTTTGGATGCATTCTAACTAGTACAGCTTGCTCTTACCACTTGCACTTGCACTTAGCTCTGGTATCCGCTCTAGTTGCACGCATCTTGCCTGTTCCATTGGCAATGGCATGACCCACGTGTGAGGGACCATCCCCATATGGGCTGGAGCCCTCCTCACTGTGGATGAGGTAGTAAATCTATAGTTGACTCCAAAGTGATCTGGGAACAGAGCCAGTGCTGCAATTCTGTTATTTCCTTAAGGAACATCACGCAGGACACTCCCTTAATTCTGTCCAGATGAACGTCTCCTTGAAATGGCAGATGCCTTCTCATTCAGAGCTCTTCGCTCCCCACCACAAGGCGGTCTCATTGTACTACACATACACAGTTATCCAGAGGATAATATTGATTATGTGATACCCAACTATCTACAATACACAACATCGTTCTTTAGTTTAAACCAGTCTCTGCCCTGAGTTGCTTACAGGTAACTGTAAAATGTCTGGATACAGCCCAAGCAGGGGCCCAGCCTATGGTCCTTATTCAGTCAAACCTCTCAGAGAAGTCAGTGAGTGTCTGTCTGAGCAAAGGTTGATTAAGGACTTCATGACTGAGTCCAACTAATGGGTGAGGTGTTACCATGGTATTTACTTTCCAAGTAGCAGAGTCTGACATTCCCTCTCTGCACCAGAAGGCTATGTGCTGGTTGGGAAGTGAGGAACACTATTGGTGGGTCTGTGTGGGTAGGCTTCATGCACACTCTAATGGCTGAGCATCATAGGATCAGAGAAGAGGAGCCAGGCAGCCATCTAATTATGTAGCCCCATAACTCATGAGCTGCTCCCAAAGCTGGCTGCATTAGGAGTAGGGAGGAGAGAAAGCAAACATTGCTTTCCAGTGGTGAAAAGAGTGGATCCAGGAGGAGGGAGTTCTCCGCTCCCCCCTAGGGATTTCCACCAGTAAACTCTCACTGAGAAACACTTTTGTATAGAATTACCTGATGGTCTCATAGCCTGGAGAGTAGATATGAATTCCAGCTTGACCTTTGCCTCTCTGGAGAGTAGAAACAGACAAAGCCTCCTTCTATGCAGTATAGCTGTAGCTATGTCGGTCCCAGGATATTAGAGAGAAAAGGTGGGTGAGATCATAGCTTTTATTGGACCAACTCCTGCTGGTAAGAGAGAAAAGCTTTCAAGCCACACAGAGCTCTTTTTCAGGTCTGGAAAAGGCACTCCCAGCATCACAGCAAAATGCAAGGTGGAACAGATTGTTTAGCGTAAGTAGTAACACATTTCAAAGGGCCATTCAAGGTGAAGTGGCCCCTTAACACCCCTCCAGTCAAAGAGAGGAAAGGGGGGGGCGAAGCTGCTGGTGGGGCTTGTAAGAGGGCTACACGTTATAAGAAGCCATGAATCCAGTGTCTCTGGTCAGTCCATGATTTTTAGTAAGCAGTGTAGGTGTAACTAGGTCCCAGGATATTAGAGAGACAAGGTGGATGAGGGAATATCTTTTATTGGTCCAACTTCTCTCACCAACAGAAGTTGGTCCAATAAAAGATATTATCACACCCACCTTATCTCCCTAAAATCTCCTTTTGTGAGGCTAATCGGTCTATAATACATCCTGATGACTGGTGGCTGTCTCAGAGCTGCAGGACATACTCTTCAGTGTATTGTTGCTATGTGGAGTTTTCAGATGCCACTTTATTTCTTTACCATGGAAGTTCCTGAGGGCTTTCTGTGACATTTATAATTTGTGTTAAACACTTTTTATCACCTTAATAATTTAGCCAGTCTCTGGAAAATTAAACTAAAAATCCCTACTGCTGCCTACAAAGAGCCACAGCAGCTCATGGTAGAAAGCAGCACACTCAGATTCTGGTAGCAGGATTCTTCTTCCTTAATGAGCAGATCAACAGCCCTATCTGACAAGCAAGTGAACAGGAAGAATGTGTCTATCACGGGGCTATTTCTCTGTGTCAAAGTGAAAGTGACCAGTTCTATAAAGCAGAGCTTGACAGCTGGGTAGCCCTGCATCACATAATCTCATATTTGGCTGCTTAGGTCATATTAAAATGGTTAGGAATTTCCTGTTTAAATGATTTTTAATTGGAAAATGCGGGTTCTATGAAATTTAAATATTCCGCAGGACAATTTTGATTGTCACATTTTTTCAGTTTTCCCCTGGAAAAATGAAAATTAATTATTTCATTTTGGGTTGAATCTACATTAATCTGAGTTCACATGAAATGTCTCATGGGAATTGTAATTTGAATGCCTCTAGTACCTATTTTCCTCTCCAGGTTGGGCTCATTTAATGGATTATACGTCCCATGATGCACCAAGGTCTTCCCTCTGATTGGGAAGTGGAAGGCAGATAAAAGGTGCAGTAAAAGGAGAGAAGACTGGGCAAGTGAAGGGGGGCAGAAGACGAGAGCAGAGACGCAAACAGAAGTGGTGAGGCTTTGTATGGCCTGGAAGGTGGAGATATTTGGATGCAAAGCTGTAAAAGAGAGGAAATTAAGGAAGTGGAAAGGCAGCTGGAGAAGCAGGATAAGAAGATTACTTTTACAGTGGATTTTAGGTAGAATGGAGGGGCAGATGTTGAAGGCAAGCAGATTGAGGAGGAGAAGGTTCAAACCTATTGATATCAAGGTAGAGATGATCAGGATGCAGACAAGGATTTCTCCAGAAGCCGCTCTCTGCTGTCAATTCCAGATGTCCTGCTGGAAATTCATTTAAAATCTCAGCACAGTCTCTCATTTAACAAGGGACCTAAACTCCATCTATCCAGGAGACCCAGTACAACATGTGCATATGTGTTTCTGGGTAGGACATGTCCTCTGCTTAAATATCTGAAAACAAACTCCACGGTTACTTTTAGAAGGTCTCTTCTAAAAGTGAAGCGTTGTGGAATTAAAACTGGTACTGCCAGTTTCCTCAGCATGAGAAAAGTAATTTTTTTACTTTGGAAATAAGCAACTGATTCAACAGAGAGCAAAGGACAAGGACTCAGTAAAGTCTGGGATTTATACATATGGAATCTCACTACTGCCAGGCCAAGTGTCTGGGATGATTCCCAGATAGGCAATATGTATTGTCCATGCTCTGCTCCTCTGAAACAGTCTCTGTCCTGGGGGAACTAAGCATGACAGACTGTTGTTGCTCCTAAGACAAGTTTCTAAAACAACAATTCACAGAAGATCACAGTAGTCTATTAATTACACAGACATTCCACTTCCTTAGAATTGCTGAAACCGGGACAAATTAGAAGTTTGCACACTCCCCAGAAGCTCTTTAAAAAGTCTAAAATGTGGGAGAGCTGGTTGCATTTTATTCAATTTTTTAAGGATCTTGATGTGTATGAATATAGCCCATAGCCTGATAATTGTTCAAAAAGATTGCTTCACTAGATTCACACTGGATGTTTAGTCATTTAAGTTACATTATATTGTTTCTGTTCCCTGACTGGAGAGCTGAAATATTAAAAGCATAATAATGAATAGTAAACAACATACATATATACAGTGAATATTCTTGTTCCATCAGATATTTGTATGAACAACAGCCTTCCCAAACATTCATGTGAACAAAACTCCATTCACATACACTTGTAATAACAAGAGTTCATGGACACAGTCAAACAGAACAGCCATTTAGAATTTGAAAGTCTGTTTACCAACACTGCCTTTTGCAACTCAGTGGAATATTGCAATTGTTGCCATTTCTCCCACTAACTCAAACCACTTTATTCTGCCACAAGACATGTTTGCAGATCCTTATTTCTGGAGAACGGGGTGTGATGCTGACAACTAAGCTCAGAGCAAGTGTGTGGGTAGAATTGCAGTTTTCGTTTTTATTTGCTATTTGCAAATTTAAAAATATCTTTAAGATCAAGTAAATACAGAATTAGCTGCCATAAATAACATCGGCTGCCAAGAGACCTTCAAACCATAGAACTCTTAACATTTTCTAGCTGGCATGCTATCAGGAATGGTTAGGGTGATGTATACTGTTATATAAATATCTGCAATCACAAATTGTAGGCCCATCAAGAAAGAGTTTCTCAGATTTATGTACAAATCCTGCAGTCCTTTTAAATTCTTACTGAGGCTAAAATCCCACTAAGTCAATGGAGTTCCACTAGAGTAGCTGAGTTCAGAGGATAGCTCACTGGGGTTTGGTTGAATAAGGACTGCAGGACTTGGTTCATGCACATTATCATTTTTAGAAAGAATTGAATTCATTATATAAATGTTAGCAAGTTTAATATTGTGCCTGAAAGTGTTGTTCCAGATAGCAGAGAGGCACTCCTAGAGGAGGATGTCTACTCAGACCCAGAACGGGGATGGATACCCTTTCTAAAGATCCAAGCTATTCAAGGTAACCATTAAGTCCCTTCTCTGTGCGGTTGAGTTTGGCTTTTGGCCAACCTTTGTGTGGTCAACCATCCACTTAAACAAATTCAGAAAAATTCTTTGAAATGGGAGAACTCAAAGTGTACAAAAAGTATCAGTCAGGCTCCCAAAAATCATGAAATTGACTTAAAAATCATCAGATTAAAAAAACAAAAACAACAACAACAAAAACCCCAACCATAACATATTAGGTTTCTATTTGCCTTTTGTTTTGAACCTTGAGGGCTGGAAACTTAAAATATTAAAAATGAAATCTGATATTCTCACAAAAGCACAGAATTCCAGGATCTCAGGCTTAAAGAAAAACATCATCAAGGGAAAGTCATGCCTGACCAACCTGATTGCTTTCTATGATGAGGTGACTGGCTCTGTGGATGTAGGGAAGGCGGTAGACGTGATATACCTTGACTTTAGCAAAGCTTTTGATACGGTTTCTCACAGTATTCTTATCAGCAAGTTAAAGAAGTATGGGTTGGATGAATGGACTATAAAATGGATAGAGAACTGGCTAGAGCATAGGGCTCAACGAGTAGTGATCAATGGCTCCATGTCTAGCTGGCAACCGGTCACAAGCGGAGTTCCCCAGGGGTCGGTCCTGGGGCCGGTTTTGTTCAACATCTTTATTAATGATCTGGAGGATGGGGTAGATTGCACCCTCAGCAAGTTTGCGGACGACACTAAGCTGGGGGGAGTGGTAGATACCCTGCAAGGTAGGGATAGGATACAGAGTGACCTAAACAAACTGGAGGATTGGGCCAAAAGAAATCTAATGAGGTTCAACAAAGAAAAGTGCAGAGTCCTCCACTTAGGAAGAAAGAATCCCATGCACAGCTATAGACTGGGGACCGACGAGCTGGGCAGCAGCTCTGCAGAAAAGGACCTGGGGGTAACAGTGGATAAAAAGCTGGATATGAGTCAGCAGTGTGCCCTGGTTGTCAAGAAGGCCAATGGCATATTGGGCTGCATTAGGAGGGGCATTGCTAGCAGGTCACGGGAAGTGATTATTCCCCTCTATTCGGCATTGGTGAGGCCGCATTTAGAATATTGTGTCCAGTTTTGGGCCCCCCAATACAAAAAGGATGTGGACAAGTTGGAGAGAGTCCAGCGGAGGGCAACAAAAATGATTAGGGACTTATGAGGAGAGGCTGAGGGAACTGGGCTTGTTTAGTCTGCAAAAGAGAAGAGTGAGGGGGGATTTGATAGCGGCCTTTAACTACCTGAAAGGGGGTTCTAGGGAGGATGGGGCTAGGCTGTTCTCGGTGGTGGCAGATGACAGAACAAGGAGCAACGGTCTCAAGTTGCAGGGAGGGAGGTCTAGGTTGGACATTAGGAAAAAGTTTTTTACTAGGAGGGTGGTGAAGCACTGGAATGGGTTACCTAGGGAGGTGGTGGAATCTCCATCCTTAGAGGTTTTTAAGCTGCGGCTTGACAAAGCCCTGGTTGGGATGATATAGCTGAGGTTAGTCCTGCTTTGAGCAGGGGGTTGGACTAGATGACCTCCTGAGGTCCCTTCCAACTCTAATATTCTATGATTCTATGATTCTATCATATATTATGAGACTTGTGATGAAATCATGAAGGGTTATGGTGTATGAACTCAATCAAATATGTTGCAACTTAGAAATTATTTTAGTTTTGTATTGAAATCTGAAATGAAAAGTCAGGTAAAGTCTAACATTCTGATGATAAAATTTAACACCTTGGTTGACAGTCTCACAGTGTTATAACTAGAGGACCTGCAGTTACACAACAATTGTTCTAGACTCTGGATGGTGGGTCATGTTGCAGATTTCCAGAGGAGTGTAGAGTGATGTGCTGCTATAGAAAGAGACAGAACTCAGGGCAATGTAAGGGTCCATCTTGCTGCCCTGATGGTAACTCAGTTTGACGGCCCACCTAGCTGCCCACATGGGCACTCCAGCTTTGATTTTATTCTGCTATTTTTTAAATTGTCATTTTGCTGCCTTTTTTCAGTCCCATGACAACTGAGCTTTGCAGTGGAGGTTTGGATGCTCCTGAGGCAAAGAACCTGATCTCTGGCTTTGGAGGAGGTTAAGTCAGGACAAAAGTAACAGTTGGTCAAAGGTGAGGGAGCTGCAGGGACCCTCCCCAAAGAGAGCTGAGAGGAAGCTGGCATAGCACTGTGTGGCCAGAGGAGTGATGCACATCCCAGTGTCTGACTCACAGCTTGGCAGGGATTCTCTTGGCTGCATTGGCTGGAAAGCATTATGTCAATTGTGTTCAGCTAGGAGGTAAACGTTAATTCTTCTTTGTTGCTAAGATTTCAAACCTGTGTAATTAATTCTGGCAACACCAGAGGAAGTGAAGTGGTTAAGTGAAGGTTCTGCATGTGGTGTGCCAGTTACAAGTGCAACCTCAAGCAGGCCTCTGCCAGCAGATCCTGTATTTCAGGTTGGGCTGGAATCCGGGCAGACTGCTTCTTTTTTCAAGTACTTTAGATCTGGCTGCTCTCCCTCCAGAAGAGGCTCTTCTGGAAAACAACAATGTGTGTATGAAAGAGATTGAGGGCCTGGTCAAGACCAATCCGTAGCCTGGCTATGAACATAGTTAAGATTCTGCCTACACTTCAGATTGGAGCCATGCTGTAACTGGGTGGAGGCAAACTGTGACATAATCATGTTCCCTGATGTTACTGCCCCTGTGCTGTGGACAGGCCCAGAGCATTTACAAATGTACAGAGACTCTCATTGCCCTATGCAGTGGCCAGCGCACCCTGGAGGGTAGAATCGATGATGCTCTCTGCAAATTACCACTCCCACAGCTTTTTCTTCCAGAAGTGTCAGTATAGCCCTCAGCCCTACTTGATACTTGGTAAACTTCCATCTTTCCTGACCAGGCTCATTACACAGATGTCTCCATAGCGCACCTGGCACCATGGTATCTAGGCATCAGAGTTCCTGGAGGAATTTCCTGTGTTACAGAGAGAAGAACAAACTGGTTTGCAAATCAGTATTCCAATCAGTTAAAATCTTATCTGATGTGCATAAGGACACAGTGTAATCTAAAATCTAAACTATTGTTATTCAGGCTTTGGTATTTCCTGAGGCTACTCTCCCTCCCACCAATCAGCTTTCCCAACCCATCCACAGAGATTCTCCTGCTTTGGAAACTTGTCCTTACCCAGCCACAGCATTGCTTCTGTCAGCTGCCCAGACTCCTGCAAAGGCTCATAGGAGGAAAAGTGACAGTCAAGTAAACCTTTTCTGGGTTGGGAAGGGCATGGGGAGAACACTACCGGCCTCTTTTCAGTGCTGCTCACTGCAGCTATTCAGCTCCTTTGTTGAAAGATTCAGAGATAATGTTTGCATCTTAAGAAAGTCTGAGAGTCAACAGCCCTTCATGCCTCCCCAGGATCTGTAGAGATTGCACTATAGGTGTGTTTTATCTGGAATTAACTTCCCACAGTACAGAGGGGGTGCTGATTGCAAAGTTGACAGTGCCTGGTACCCATTACGTTATATAAACAGCGCATTACTCCTTCAGCAGGATTAAGACCTGGAGGATTGGCTACTTGATGCAGCATTGTCTGGTGGTCAGAGAACACGACTGGAAGCTTTGGAGGACTAGGTCATTCCTTTCTTATTTCATAGACACATTGCAAAGAATACTTACTGCCTGTGCAGATCTTTAAAGATGCAGTGTGCTGCAGATGATCTAAGTGATGATCTCAGTACGGAAAACTTCCTGCAGACTTGTGCTCCAGTGAGTCTCCTTACTGGATTATGAAACAAGGCGGAACTTATAACACCTCTTCTGTTGTTGACACAATAAGGGGCAAAGGGGTGGTAACTCTCTTCCAAGTTTCTTTCTCTGCAGACAGGCTGTCACCGAAATCTGTGCTAAGATGGCTGAGTGCTCACTCAGAGCTGTTGGACTAGATGGACTCATGGTCTGGTCCAGAATCGCAACTCCTATATTTTGTCTACCAGTAATGAGAACTTCTCATGTCTGTCTGTGCTTTAGACAGTAACTGACATTCTTTACTATGCCACTTATAGAAAATTGGTGCAGGCCTGTGCTGTGTGTAGCTAGAATCGAATACATGCACCTCAGGGCTGTCAAAGTGGGGAAGAGTCCAGCGAGAGTTCTCTTTGCTACTTGCACTGATTACCACAGATATTGGTGTTATAACCTGCAGGTTTCTCCCCACAGTTCAGTCTCCCTTTTCATTTGACCTGTGAGAATTGATGAAAGTGACATTAAAATAACTCCCATCACTCCAAACTGACTACATCATAAAAGAGGAAGCAGTTGCTTAGGGAAAAGCCTCTTTGTTAACAATGGGAGACACTTCCTGTATGATGCTTTCTGAATAAATACTTCTTTAATCTGCAGGAGCAAGAAAGTTCCTTTTTGTGTCTGATCGCTTCTTTTAGTAGTCTGAGAAACTTAAGAACACACAGAATTTTGTTCTTCATCAAGAAATCAATCTGCACGGGCCTGGAGAAGCAGAGCCCAAATCCAGTGGGATATGAATGAGCTAATGGGATCAGAGAAAAATTGGAAGCATTTACTTAGCTATTCAAGATATTTAGAACAAATAATTTCAATTCTCTGTTAGCATGCCAACAACCTCTACGGGTGGGGAAATAGTATCTAATGCAAGAAACAGACAGTGAGGCTGCTAAGTCGTCTGTCGCTTTATCAGAATTTAGTGGAGGGAAAGCACAATACTAATACTAATATCAAGTTGCTCCAACCCCTCAGAACCTGAGAAGTGGAGGAGGATTCTGGGAAAATGTTCCCTTGCATCTGCATCAAGGAAAGAAAATATAAAGGCGTAGAGACCAAACTGCATGGACTGATCTGTAAAGTTCAATAGAGTATCAAGTTAACCAAATGGGTCCACAGGAAAGAAAGACCAAGTGTTTAAAGTCACCCCTGGGGAAAATAAATTGAGAGACATACAAAGGAGAAGCAGACTCCAGGCGAAGGAGAAACCCACAGTCTTCACAGGGTCTCCTTTCTTTCCAGAGTCGGAGGTGATGGATGTAACTCTTTGAATACTGATCAGAAGGGAATTCATTTCCCAGCTGTTTTCTATTCTCCCTTGTTAGTTTGTGCTTCCACGTTTCTGTGGCGAATACCGGATCTTAGTGCCTACAGTACTGTGCAGGAACTGCAGCTTTACTCATGTGTGACTCATAGGATACTGCAAACCACCTACCGTAACAGCTGGCTAGATGTCATTGCCCATTTACAAAGAGCTACAGAGCACACACTAGGTCTGAGTGCCATTTAGATTTATTCAGAAGCATAACGAGCTGCCTGCTGCCTTCATGAGCCTAGGGTTTGAGTTTTAAACCTATGAGGGTTTGTTTCCTTTGTTTTCTGAAGATGCTTTAATGCTCTCAATTCACTGTACAAACAAAGAATAGAGACCCATCAGCAGTTCTCACATGGGCAAACTGTCAGCTACATAATTAGTAATATACTAGTAGTGACCTTCTCTAAATGTAACACACCAAATGTTCTTTATCTCCACATCATGGCATCAGCATGTAGGATCAGATCTCTGGGGAGTGTGATGGCAGAGTTGCCAGTCCCAGAGGCCAGGAAAAAGCACAGTTTGCATCACACCCTGCATTTGCCAGCTTTTAGGTGAATAACTAAAACAAAAAGGAGGCAGGAATTTGACTGAGACTTTTCTTTCCAGCCCTTTTCAGGGTGAACAGTTTGTCTGGTGAGAACTTGCTTCATGTCAGAGCCAGCTCTATATTTCCCTGATTACTCTGCTGAGGGCTTTACATTTATATAAGCAGGAGAATCCTGTTATTCCCACTAAGCAGCGCAGGTACAGGGAGACCTTGCTTGTTCACGTGATGAGCTTTAGTTCTATTCCATAAAGGAGTTTTCCAGCACCTTGGGGGCTGTGCACAGCTTGGCCAAGAGCCCAAAGCCATTGCCCTGAAGAATGACACAATATTAATGAAGGGGATGTGCAGCAGAGACAATGTGTAGGGTCTGGGGGAACCATTTACCTTCCTTGCTGTTCACAAAATGGAGCATATGAAGCTGTAGCTGCTCAAGCATATTTTTCTCTATGTTTCTTTAGATGATAGCCATGGTCTTGAGCAGCAAATGATGATTCTTCAGCTCTGAGCACAGAATGCAAAGAGTGAATCACTGACACTATGGACACTCTCAGTAACTCGGTGCAGTGTGGGACAGGGGCAGCATGGTAAGGACTGGGTGGAGTAGAGGAAGGAAAAAGCATTTCTCTTCTAGAATCTCTGTTCCTGAAGCTGCAAAGAGCTAGAGAGAACAAGGGAATGGGTAGAATCAGATTCTGATTCCACTTCCCCAATAACAGCGTGAAGTCCCTACATGTCACATTCAGGCATTAGAAAGCTGATATAGATGAGTATTCCAGTGCTTGGCCCATAGGAAGTGCCACTTCATTCTATGGAAAGGGATGGAAAGACAAGAAGCAATGGGTCTTCGGCCCTGCTCTATTCCCTTAGCCAGATGCAGCTCCTTAGGTGAGTGATTAGGTGTGTGTGTGAGAGAGAGATGCAAATGATCACAAATGGAGTGTGATTATTACTGGTATATGCTGGTCACAGATAACGTGAACTCTCAGTGGCACAGTTAAAAGCTCTGTCTAGGCACATTACTGCATCGTACAGGATGTGACAGGAAATCCTCACTAAAGCCTACACCTAACTCTCTTCGATTAAAATGAAGTTGGAAGAAGAATGCTGGAGTTCAATTCACAAAGAAGCAGGTGCACGCAATGCAGGTTACATGGCTGAGGCTTCTGTTTATATGTTACACATCCTTCTCCATTCTGCCTTATTCCTGCAACCCTGTTTGTACAGAGTTACCTTATACTACAGACTTTGTGGCAGTATACACATTGGAGGGACAGGACTGCTGCTATCTGCATGGGAATTTGCTGTAGGCTCACCTCTGGTTCCTGATTGTCCCAGGTTTCGCATGCTCATTACTTTAGGACCTAGTGCAGAGAGATGCAGCCCCAGTAAGATTGCTAGAGCAATCTGATCTTTTACTATTATGATTGCAGAGATGCAGTTTTATTACTTCCAGGGGTTTCATACTCCTTTGGAATATCCAATGTGATATGACATGTGGAGTGGGTTGGATGCACAAATTATAAACTGAATAGTGCTGGACTGGCAGAGATGCTCAATGATTCTAGCTGAAAGAGTTTTCAATCCAGTGCTTGGTAAATACTTAGTTTGTATAAAATGGCTGCTTGTTTCAGAAACTGAACCCAGGGCTTCATGCCACTTGGTCTTGGGAATTTAATTCCTGCATGCTGTCCTCTCACTGGTTAGTCAAGTACACATTCTGTGCAGTTTTATTGACCTCTTACCTTAACCCTTCTAACATTCTTTGCTTCCAAAACCATACTAACACTTAGATAAGTATTGGCTGCAGCCATTTTAGTCTATACATAGATAAAATAGAAGATACCTCCCTGTGTGTTTTTCAATGTCTTAAGTGTTAGTCACTTCTAACTGAAGCAGATATCCTGCAAATTGCATCAGGTTATGGGGTTTTGCTGCTGCTAGAGAGTCTCGGACTGAGGAGTTTAAGCACAAAGTAAACAAAGCCAGAGCAAAGTGAAAGTTGGACGTCAGGTTTGAACTTTGTATAGAACACTAAATATGGTCACACATCTCTGCAACCATAATAGGAAGGGATGAGGCACTCACTTGCAGGAATGAGATTTGTAGGAGACAGAAGGAAAAAGGTGGGTGTGTTCCCCTAACATCTAAACCCTCCAATGAGTATATCCACGGACTACATTTAGAAAGGCCCAAAAAACCAGGACTGACCTTAGCCAGCACCATTGTACACCCCGGGTGCTTCCTCCCTTTCAGAATGATCATCCTGGGTGGGTATGCAGTGCTGTTAGAAGAGTTCTGTGTAAGTGTGAAAGTTGGTCTCTCTGTTATTGGACCAACTTCTGCTGGGAAGAGATATTCCCTTCCTCACCTGGTCTCTATAACATCCAGGCTATCTCATTAGTGTGAATCTACAGAGCCTCTTATCCTACTTCTGAGTCTCCAAGGAAGCTGCATGCACTTCCTTGCTTTTACCCTGAGCAAACATAGTCAGACAGAACACCAGAGGTTACTAGTTCAGATATATTACACATTACATCATTTTATTGCACCAACTGACTCATTAGATCAGTTTATTTAGCAATTAAACAGTATTAAATGAGGGACTTGTATCAGCATATACCAGCCCTGGCCCAGCTGACAGCACAGCCTACTCCCTTCTCTAATCAGCACCCAGATACATTTATCTCCACTCCTAGAGACAGGAAGAGAGCAGCAGTACCTGGATATGGGCTAGCAGGGAACACAATTTATAAGGAAAGAAATCAGGTGAGACTTTAAAAATCTGTAATTGTTATTAATATAACTATTATTATTATTTATTTGTATTTTGGTAGTGCCTAGGAGCCCAAGTCATGGATCGAGATGCCATTGTGCTAGGTGCTGTACATATCCAGAGTGAAAGAAGTGGTCCCTAACCCAAAGAACTTACAATCTAAATAATAATGAATAATATAATTGAATAATATAACCTGGATGCGAAGGCAGCAGACTTTGTGAGCTTTGTAGTAGCCCTGAATCTATCAACTCTTACCCCTAAACTCTGATATCACACCTATATCCTTACCTGCTGCAACTCCCACTAGTCCCTTCCTGATCCCTGAGACTCAGTTCTGCCAAAGCACCTTAACCTTGACCAGCAAAACCCCTTCTTCTCCATTAATCACTGCCAGTTGTTCCTGATAACACAGATGGTTTTCTGATGTAGATAAATAAACACTGGAGGAGAGATTCAACTCACGACACTTCTTTCATTTGTGAGTTACCCTGTCTCTTGAGAGAATGCAGTCAGATATAGTGAAGTCATGTTATTGAGTCCCCACACCCTGCCTATGTCATTGAGGCCTGTAGTTGTATTTGAATGGTTTGAGAGTCCATAGTGACCCCACGAGCACCCTCTAGACTCAATGGAAAAGGTGGTGTCCTATAAGGAGAGCTGGATATGGAAGGAGAGATGATGTTGCCCAAAACATTTTAAAGAAAGCTTGTATTTTATGGATGAGGAAACACATTATCTCTTCAAATCTCACTTTGAGTGACTGTTTGTGCAGTAAACGCTTGAATATCTGCAAAGCAACATGCTGTGGTTGCTGAACAGGAAAATGAATTTCCTGGGTTGATCTCTCTAGGTATAAGGCTGCATATCCTGCGGTCTTTTTATTGTTTCACAAGTCTTCATTCTTCTGCATGCACTGCATGCTTTTTCTTGGAATCAAACAGATAAAAATAATTCTGGTCATCACTGATTTTCATACAACTACTTAGTCTCGTCTAAGGATTTCATCACACCTGAATCTCTTTAGAAACAGATTGAAAACTGTAATAGTAATGAACATACAGATCATAGCGGAGCAGTGATTAAGGGGGTACATATTTGAAGGATGTGTAGTTGGGATATGGATGGCATAACAATACAAAAGCCCAGTGCAATTTGGGATAAATACAATACAGATACACAATTAAACTGAAGTTTTAGGGCCAAATTGTCACATAGACCTTTATGCAGAATAATTTAATAACAACCCTTCTCACACAGAGCAATTTATATTTTCACAGGACTCTGTATATAGAATCTGAGTGTCAAGATATGTAAATGTCCACTTTCTAATCACAAAAAGTTAACACTGCCAGACTGACAGGTGTACCTTCAGAATCTTGCTCAAAAGCGGGTCCCTCTTTGAGCTTGATCTTTCTGACACAACTGACACCTAGCCTTTAAATAGCAGACAGCTTTAAAGAGCCTAGTCACTTGAGGTTGCTGCCAGGAGAAAGCAGGTCCTCAAAGAGCTTCTGAACTGAATACCCTTTCCCTGCATTTCTTCTGCTCTCCATAGCTGGGCAGCAGGATGTTTTCATTTCCACAGCATTAAATCGCCTCTACAGCTGGCAATAAAGCTATCTTCACCTTTGCACCCCATAGGAAACAGATACTCACTGGACCTTTCTAAAGTGGGAGGATAAAGTCTCCTTTTTGTCAGCTGGAATAACCTGGTTCAGTCTCTTGACTGAGAGCTGGGAGGCGCCACTCTCTCTGCATGAAATCCTGGCCCGGTTTTAGTCATTAGGAGCTTTATCATTAACTTCAGTGGGGCCAGGATTTTATTCTCCCTCCCCCCACAGGGACTTTTCAGGCCTGACAGGACTTCCTCCAACCATATGTGAGTTCAGGGTTTGAATGTGGAACTTTGTGCTGCAAATTCCCTGGTGAATAAAGGTCAAACATCTCTGCATCAGGTGATTCTCCCCACTCTGCCCAAACAATGAGCTGCTATTGCCAGGCAGACAGCTACCTCCAAGACATGCTCACTCTGTTATTTTTGTAATCACTGTTACGGTGCCATAGGTGTGCACCGACATCCCCTCTGTCTAGTCTTGCCATTTAACTATGGATTCCCTTCAAATCCTGGTGGTGGGTGGTTACTATATTTGCAAATATTTACAGGCTGTAACTGTGGCTTAGCCCCGTGGCCCAGCAGCATTAGGGGAGGTCAGAAGGCAGCTCTGCAGAGAAAGGAAGGCCTCAGGATGGTTTGAATTAGCACAGTTAGTTCAGAAGTGAGTCCAAGTATGTTTACAGGATACTTATGGCTTCTTCTGACCCATCAGTGTTTGTTATACCAGCTCAGAGCCAATATACCAACCTGTAACTCAGCCCCTCCGCTATGTGTGATAAACGGGTATATATCTAAAGGGATTCTGCATTGGTGTCAGTCAGGACAATGTTGCAGCCAGGAGAAGTCCAGCTCAAGGAGCAGGGTGAAGGCATATGTAGGTCTAAATTGTGTACATGAATCTTCGCTTCTGGTTTCCATGTGTTACACCTGTACATATAAGTCATCTCCATGCAGTTCTCACTGTCTGCAAAGGGCCTGGGCCAGGAGGACTATCAAGATAGAGGATCTTGCAGAACAAGGGACATGTTCTTTCTTTGTTGCTTTCCTTAATCTACAGTAAATCACCTAGGCTGAGAGTCCATGTTTGCTTTTTGTGTGTGAAACACACAACATGTTAAAGTAGGGAAAGGGGCTTCTCTCACTGACACCCATGTTACACTCCTCCCCATCCCTGCATTGGGGCTTTCCTTGCATTACCCTCCTCTGCCAGTCCTGTGTGTGTGTGTGACTTACGTCCACCTGCACTCACACATAACGGGCCAGATTCTGGGGTGATGTGAAATGGGGATTAAGTTATACATGGACAAGAGGGTCAGAGTCCAGGCTTCTGAACTGGTGCAGTTAATCTGCAAAGGGATTGGAAGAAGGTGGCTGTTACTGCAGATAGCCTCAGTTTTAGCCACCTCATGATCTGGCCATGTGTGAGTGCCAAGGGAGGTGTAGATTCTAACTCCTCATTGTGTTACATGCTTTGGGATCCCACAGTATAAAATACACTAGAGAAAATGACATCCCCCACCTAGTTCTAACCCAGTGTTTGTGTTTTTTTTCAGACACAGTTCTTTCTTCTGATCGGGGAGAGAGAAATGCTGTTGAACAAGAGCTTGCTGCCTGCCCACCTCAAAGGGAGGGCACTGATGATTCATTTACATTAATCTCTCTACCTTTTGCACTCTGAATTCATGCAGACAATGCAAGCGAAATTCTTCCTCTGCTGCCTGCCCCACCCTGCAATTGCACTCCTAGACACCAGCCTATTTTCAAATCAGTCTCAGTCCTGCCTTTAGCTTCTAATTTCCAAAGAGCCATAAAGAAGTCACGACCCTTTAGCTGCTACCACTTGATAAACAAGTCATTTCACAGCAGTGGTCATTTCCTTCCATTAGAGACAAGGGCTGTTCCCTTGGCAGTCCTGCTGAGTGTGAAGTGGGCCTCGACTGGACAAGATCTATGAACAAAACAAACAGCTTGTGAAGTAGCATTTCAGCCCAGAAGCCTGCATTGTCCCATAGATAGTAAGCAGAAACCATCATATGAATCTTACTTGCATGGCAATAATTATCATCAACTGCAATGGGAAATTAATAAAGTTGAATATTCCCAGGGAGAAAAATTGATGCTGTGTGTGTGTCTGTGTGCACATGTGAGAGAGAGAGACTATGTGCTGTGTACGAGTGAGTGTGCCCAGAGGGACATATCATGAAGTCCATTCCTTACCTGTCAAGAGTCTCTTGGAAGCTACTGGGAGTTTTCTCTGAGTAAGAACTTCAGCGTTTGAGTGTGTGTGCATTTTCAGGCATGCACATGTCTCATAGTAACTGGAGTGAGCATCAGTTGAGGAATACTAGGATCTTTGTTCTCTGGGTTTGTTTGGCTTTTTATAGTAACCCAGTCATGTAACTGAGATGCCTACCCTCCAGTGTGCACATGGGTCTCTGTATTTGGAGTTTTGTAACGCTCTGTGGATTTCAGTGAGAATATGTATATGGAGTATATGAAGAATCTGGAACACTGAGTAAAAAGATGCACAGAAGAATCACAGTAAAGGGAATGACACTGAAGCATTGCTGTTGGTTGTCACATTAGGAGATAACTGATTGTGCCAGACCTTTGTTCCTCATCTGTTATGTAAAATGAGGCCCTGACAGGGGAACATATGGGCTACAGTAGCTGGGCGGGCACAACAGAAAGGCATTCCAGCAGAGTTGCAGTCTGCCTACTGAGTGTTTTTGAATATGTTTTGGCTTCAGTTATGCTCTCACAGTTACTATATTTAATGTGCAGGTGTTTGGGGTAGGGATGTGAGAGTTTATTAACAACTATTGTTACGATAGGCTCTGTTGTTTGCAGGGATTATTTGTTGCCCTTCAACCTTTTCTCTCTTTTTCTATGTTGGCTGAAGCATTTATATCCCATCATCTGCTTTCTTTTTAGCTGTCAGAGGGATTTTTGACAGCTTCACTATGGCCTAGCAGCCTCTCACTGGAGGAGAATTAGTCATTTCCTTTCAATAATGGGTGAGTTCATTGGCTCAAGTGACTAATAAGCACCCACACTAGCTGCCTGGAGAGTGGGAGGAAAATAAAGAAACTGGTTCCTGTTTGGCTCTCCGGCCGAGCCTGCTGGACTGAGCCTGCTTCCTAACCCAGCTAATTAGAGCAATGCTCAGCACAGTAGTGCTGATACACATCTGGGCTATGCTGCTTCTGCTGAAACCCAGAGCTGCTTCAAGCTTGTAATTTCGAGGGGCAAAAAACCCTTTTATACTTTTAAACAAAACAAAAAATCTTAAATAATGTGGAGCATTCCTTACCGATTTTGCATTACAATCCTGTGAGACATGAAGAAAATATTTTCTAGCAGACAAACTTAAGCCTGGAAACATCTGTTCTGTACTAGCACCTCTCTAAAACTACCATATTGTTCTCCAGGATCTCAGATTTTATTAAAAAGCAAGTCTTTAATTGTTGTTGTTGTGAAGAAAGCCTAAAAAATATGAACCAAGTGCAGCCAATACAGAGATGTCTGCCTACATTGGCAGAGAGCCTGGAATAATAGCTCAGAGAGGTGTGAACTGCCCTATTCATCTCAGTGAGGAGTCAACAATGTAAACATTTAAATTATCATTGGACATCTGACTTAACTATTTCATGCCTCAGGTGTGAAGGGACTGGGAGGGTCACAGATCTACACTATTGGTTCTCAACCTTTCCAGACTACTGTACCCCTTTTAGGAGTCTGATTTGTCTTGCGGACCCTACCCCAAATTTCATTTCACTTTAAAACTACTTGCTTACAAAATAAGATATAAAAATACAAGAGTCACAGCACTTACTGAAAATTGCTTATTTTATCATTTTTACCATATAATTATAACATCAATTGGAATATAAACATTGTACTTTCGTTTCAGTGTATAGTATATAGAGCAGTATAAACAAGTCATTGTCTGTATGAAATTTTAGTTTGTACTGACTTCGCTAGTGCTTTTTATGTAGCCTGTTGTAAAACTAGGCAAACATCTAGATGAATTGATGTACCCCTGGAAAACCTCTGCATAGCCCCGAACTCCTGATCTTCACAATTTACTGCAAGTAATGTCTTCTTTTGGTTCCACAAATAGGCAGCATTTGGGAGACGCCACGAAGGAGGAAAAAAGGCCAAAGAGACTACTATAATGCCTGGGCATATTCAAGTAGCCTTGTGTAGCCAAGTGGCAACACAATAACATTTTAAATAGCTGCACAATCTGCTGTGATTGGAATCTGATTTTGGTGACTCACATGGGTGGAGCTTGGAAAAGTACCACCTGTTTATACCCAATTTACCCCCGTGAAAGATCTAGTATGCATAGGCCACTGTCAGCTATGGCTTTTAAAAATATTTTCTAGGCAAAGTAGAAGACTCACTTAACCTATGTTTTGTGCCTGGTTAGAAGACTCTAGCCCAGCCAATCGATGTTAGAGTAGTTATTGAGCATACTCGTTTTCATAACGAAGACAGGGCTACAGTCGTCTCAAATCGACGTGGAAGAAAAATTACTTCCATGTCTAATAGGGATTATAGGCCTTATTGTTTTAATAATCTTCAATTTCTCCCAATTAGGTTTCTGTAATTTAATAAGTGATATAAAAACAGCACTGACACTCAGGAGGATGGGTTTGGTTGCAGTTTGTCACAGATATAACCAAAACAAGAAAGTCCAGATTTAGCTTGGTTGTTGATGAGGGCATTATAAATGTGTCTGGCCATGCTGTCTTAACTTTAACATTTTGTTACAAACTAATGAAAGACCAGGTGCTTCTTGGAGGTTCCTTTTGGTTTGTGTTTCACCTGTGCTCTCAAAAAAGAGAGGTGACTCTAGAATTTGCTTTGTCTGTGAGCTTATTCAACGATTTTTGCAAATATTTTTGATCTGTCTAGATAACTACAAACTTTGAGGCTGCTCTTCATGCAGCCTTTTGCATTTGAGACAAGTTCTCTGGAAGGAGGCCATGGGAGTCAGCTCAGCTCAACAGAACCCACAGGTACTGGGTTAGCAACAAAAGTGATATTGCAGACTGAGCTCTCAGATACAGCTGGAAAAGTCAGAATAGACATTAACTCTTAGTGCTTTGCTAGCCTGTCTTTGGCAAGTTACTGGCCTGGTACATGATGATCTTCTCCCAGTAACTGGGGACTATCCATTACTATTTGTCTTATAAAATATTTATACTCCAGTGTTAGAATGAAAAATTTCCCTGGACAAGGTCTGCTATTGCATCAGAGTTGAGACCCCTAGTCTATGAACATTCTGGCAGAAGCATACGAGCTGCTGACTGCAGTAACCTCTTACCCATTAAAAAAAGCCAACATTACACTGCAAATTTTGAGTTTTCTTCCTTAAATAATTATAATAGATCAGTTCTCAGCATATAGCAACCCCACAGATTCTGATAGATGGGGGAAAATAATAATGCATTATTGGGGGAAATCAAATACTTCATAGAGCTTTTGAGTTGCTTGTCTCACCCATTCAAAAGCTGCTGTTCTGGAAAGAGACAGATGACAGAATGAAGGCATTTGATTATCTTAAAGACACATCAGTCTTCTGTCACCTCAGTATGTGTATGTGTGTGTCTACCATTAATGTTGTTGGGGGTAAGGTATATGATTAATTAAGGGGAGGTGGCACTCTATAAAGGAAAGATTGCGGCTTCTACCCTGTTAAATACATTGACCATGTTTGTTTGCACCAGTGGTAAAATGTGGATTAAAAATGCCTTGAGAATATTCCTTTCACAGCCTGATCTGAAGAAAATTGAACTATAAGGTGCTGTGTCCTTTAGGTCTTGGCTGCAGGTATTGCAGATCTTCCCTCGAGTAAATCCCAGGCAGGGCTTGGCTTTAGCACAGCATGGTGACATCCAGGCCTTTGGGGGTCTACCTGTGGGACAGGCCAGAGGCAGACGACCTATGCTGCTTGTTAACATGCTGTGCTGCTTTTTTTTCATTGTGAATTCTGCACCTCTGAACTATTTGACAATGTGCCAGATTGCCAGGAAATGCTATTTTAGCATTTGTTTTGTGGCTGTGGAGCTGACTGACAAGATCATTGGTAGCATTTTCTGTATCACAATTTGCACTTGTACCTATACTGTTCAATTTCATGTCAGTTTGCCTCCAGCAGCAAACACAGCCATTAGAAGAAGAAGGCCACCTCAAGAGCATTGCTCAGTATGTCAGCTGTAGCTATAATTGTAGCATCTACTTTTAAACCAGATGTTCTCTGGTGATTCATGCTAAAAAGTCCAGTCAAATTTGGCAGCTCAACATATATTGTCAAACACAAGGTTTTGAAAAGTGTGTCACATTATACCAACAGCATATTATGGTTACTAGCAACAAGATGAGTAAAAATATGTTAATTTGTACCATATGTGAGTTAGTACAGTAAGCCTCTAATCTAGATCCCAGAAACGTCACAATTTAGGGCACTAAATCTTTTCCTCCATGAGTCATAACTATCTTTTTACGATTTGAAAGCCAGTTTATGAATCATTCATTAATACTCCTGCTTGTATTTGGTTAGATGGAGGTTTACTCCTATGCCAGCTTCTGATGAGCTCGACCAGGCTCCTCCTTCCTGCTGACAGGAAATAACCCTATCTGAAAATTATTAAAGAAAGTCTATTTTACATTCATGCCCATGCTCATCCAACCTGCTTCTGGGATGCATGAATGAGTCAATGAATTGCACAATACACTCTATCCCCATGAGTAGGGACTGTCTTTCCTGTCCAGATTCCATCTCTGGTTATGATGAACTACCAGACCAGTTACGACCTCTGGAACCAGTCACTGAGCAGACAGTCAAACCCTTAAGGAAAAAGGGAGTTTACTTAGAATTTTGTTGATCATAAAGGATATAATTCGGTCACGGAGGTCATGGTTTCTGGGTCTTTCCAGGACTTCCAGGATTTCTTCTGATGCAGCGCTGGAGCAGCTGGAATCAGGGCTTCCGGAACAGCTGACCAACCGCCATCCCCCAGCTCAGCTAGCCAGAACAGAGGCCAGGGTTGAGTCAGTCCCTCTGGGAGTGGGGCAGCAGGGTCTGCCCCTGCCACAGCAGCAGCAGTGGGATTGGAGCAGCTACAAGCCCTGGCAGCGCTGTTTGCACCCCCTCTACAGGTATTTTAGTAAAGTCAGAGACAGGTCACTCGCTTCCATGAAGTTTTGTTTATTGCCCACGACCTTTCCCTGACTTTCACTAAAAACACCTGTGACAAAATCTTCACCTTTTTCATCTTGAACTGACTGTGTACGGCAAAGCACCACCATAATATGTACTGTCTATGACTTCTGTGTAGAAGGGATGATACTCAACCTACTATTGCAATGCTCAAAACAGGGAAAACGATCTAACACTTACTGTTCTTTTATTAATACTCACATCAGTTACTGAAGAAAAACCAAACTGATAAGAACATCAGGACATTTTTATAGATCTATTGGTAATAGATATTAACATGATTTTACCAGGCTCTTCTCAGCTTTATCAAACACTGGTTACCTTCCATCCTTACAGTGTACAATTTTGAGACAATTTGTGTTCATAAATGTAAGCTGAAGCTTTCACTTAGTATCAATGACACCAGTGAATTATTATTTTAATTAAAATAAGTAAGATATTAACACTTGGTATTTTATATAAATCTAAAAAGCCAAATACAGACATTTATACAGCACGTGTGAACCAATCACACACACACACACACACACACACCCTTTTTCTCATTACATAATTCATTTCTCTATATATATTTTTCCTTTTCCATTTGTTTCCATTTTACAAACCAACAAAATTTTAAATTTAACAAAGAAATAGGCTTTAGAAACAGTTTTAGCCTTGCTATGAATCCCACTAACAGGAATATGGCCTTGAAAGTCCATATGATTGGAGTCATTTAAGTGAGTCACTTCCAAATCCTCTGACTGCTCGCCCCCAGTAAATGAGCCACTTTCCAATTTCTAACAGCTTTTTATTAATCACATGGAGGACAGCCCATGACTGGCTATTAATGAATCATGAATGAGGGAAAAGTGAACTCGCAAAAGTATCTGTAGGTGCAATGGGAGTTGAGGAAAGGCACAGAGGGTGGGTGTATCATGGAAACAGGAGAATGGAAGAACAATGAAGAGTACTGGGGAATCAAACAGGAATAGAGGACCATGTGACAAATGAAGAAACCTAGATCAGGCCAGTAGCATATGGTGGGTCTCTGATGCCCGGGGACCAATACTTACATTTGCACACACACACACCCCTTTGTCAGTGGCAATGCCCCACAGGGGGTGTCTGTGGGCCTGTTTCCCGCTCTCCTCCACTCGCTGTGCTGGGGGGAGAGTGGGAAACAGGCCCACAGACCTCCACCCCCCACAGGGTGCTGCTGCTGACAAAGGGGTGTGTGCGCAAATATAAGTATGAGGGGGCCACCCAGTGGCGGAGGGGATTGTGACGGGCTCTGCCCTGGAGCCCTGCCTTTGGCTGCGTGGCCCATGTGTGGCCGGGATCCCTGGGGCTCCCTCCTTGTGCTCAGTGCGAGGGCAGAGTAGCTGGGAGGATGGGTGGTGGATGGGCTGGGTCAGGGCAGCTGCCGGGGATGTCAGCAGGGGGCAGCGTCTCCTCCGAGGGCTCGGTCGGCGCCCCCCCATCAGACTGGCGCCCGGGGGCATGGCACCCCTATTCCGCCCCCTTGGTATGCCACTGGATAAGTCCATAGGGAGCATGGGAAAGGGGAAGGTGGTGCAAAAGAGCTTTAAAAAAACCAGTCAACTGCAGAGAAAGCTTGATGAGCTTCAGGAAGTCATTGGAGGTTATGGAATTTACTTTCCTATGCACCAAACCCCTGTGACTCTGCAGTGTTTGCTAGAGCCAAGATTTTCAAACTGTGCTCTATAGAGAAAGCTGGCTTGTTACACACTGCTGTCTCCTCTGCTTCATTTCCAAATATACATCATCATCAAGACAAATCCCAAAGGAACGTAACCTCCTTGCAGATCAAGTGCCACCTGTATTGATCTCTAGGTAGGTCCTTTATATGGTCTGTCAGGAAGTTCAGACTATCTCCATCATTAGTAAACTTATCCTGCCTTCGAAGCTTTTGGCAATAATATGATGGTTGACTGAATAGCAGCTTTCCTTGGTAAACGCACTTCATAATTCATTGGTCTAATAATATATCCATTCCAAGAAAGTTGGCAAAATCAAATCGGTGCTAACAGGGATGATTGCTGGGTTTGGCTATGACTATCTCATTGCTCATCTTGTCAGACCACTTAACATGGAGCAGCTGACAAAAACAATGAAAATTGGAAATGTCAGTCCAGTGTTCTTTAGCATTTCTTAGCACCTATGTTTCACTGGCTTACAATAGAGTTGGTTTACCCATGGTTCTGTATATCCACAGCTTTGTGTAAGCTTGATGTCCCAACATCTCCACAGAAGTTGCTGAAGGGCCCAGAATATGGTGGCAGCAGCTGCTATACGAATATCCACATCTTTTGATATTCACATACCTCCATGTTTATGATGCTACGCAAGTACTTAACAGTTGCTACCTGCTCGATATCCTGTCTAGACAGGTTACTACTAAACCGGTTGTAATCTAGAATTGGAGACAACTTGATGGTAAAGGTCAGGGACTTAGTTTTATCCAGATTAATAACCTGACCAATGTACATTGCTTCTTTCCTAACCGGATCAGCTATCAGCTGCAGCAATCACCTAACTGAGCCAACAAGGGCAATGTCATCAATGTATTACAGGGCTCACAGCAAAATGGTGTTCAGTTCAATGCCACCAACAGCTGCCTCCTTAAAATTATTCATCAACCAATCAATGCCAATATTGAACAACAGTGGTGCCGGAATGCAGCCCTGAGGAACTCCTGTGGAGATAGAAAACCATGCCATGTACCACTGACTCAAACACTGCCTTTTGTTCCATCATAGAGCTCTTTTATCAATTACTCTATCTTTGCACAGATGCCAAGTTGCCAGATCAGATCCTATAAACTTGCTTGATGTAGTGACTCAAAGGCCTGAGGAAAGTCTATAAGTGCTGTGCCCAGCTTATTAAATTCACTCTTCTTCTCAAAAAGCTAGCGCAAGGAAAAGATTTGGTCGACAGTGGAATGGCTGCGTCTAAAAGTCCACTAAGCCACACTTCGCCATGAAATGCAATGCTGATTCGAGACACTACCTCAGAAGTAAAGATTTTCCCTGGGACTGACAACATTTTAATACCTGCCCTTTCTGGTTCTTTTGTCCTATACTAAACTTCCTGAGTGTATTTGCCCAGGTGGCATTCTCCTTTCTTATCTCTGAATTAAAGTCACCCACTGTTATGACAATGTCTCTTTCTGGGGTTTCATTAACAATTGTATGCAGTTGCTGATAAAAATTATCACTTGGTGTTGGTGAGACCATGCGTAGAGATGATGGCAAGATGCCTACAGCAGATACAGAATCAGCCACTGATAAATTGATCATTAAGCATGGGCCAGGCCTGCAATGCTTGTCTGCCACTGGGTTGGGTAAGTACTACAGTCAACGTGTTTGAGCAACCTAGAAGGATGGCCTGAGAACTTTCTGGCCAGTGCACTTCAGACAAGACCCAGATATTGATGTTCAGACTTTTCAGCTGCCTGATGAGGAGGATGGCTTTAGCTATTTTGGACAATGTTTGGATATTCAAGGCACCAATTTTACAGCTGCCACCAACATACAGAATATCAGGATGACTCTTTTTTTGCAAGGTTTCACTGGTCATTTTCGCCTCAGTTGCAGAAACAAACTCTTGGCCATTTTGACTTAAAGGGCAATTAACCAGATTATCACAGGTAATTGGCTTAATTAGAAACACCCTCACCACATAAATGCATTGATCCTGGAGGACATTTCCAAATGCTAAATTGCATTAAAAGCTAAAAACAGATAATATATTTTCTGAATGTGAGTTTTCCATGAAAGCAATTGATGCAGGTGCTACAGTGATGTAACTAGAAGTGGGAGGGTAATAAAGCTTGTGGTGTCCCAAATGGGAGGGGCTGTTACTCCAGGACAATCTCTCAGTTGGGATGTGGTCCGTATCACAAATAAGTCTGAGAACTCCTGTGCTAGATGGATTTGGGGTTTCTGCAGACCCTTCGCAAAGTGGAACTGATATTTGGTCTGTTCTACTACAGATGACTCTGCAGAGAAAATTATTCCCAAATCCCCTTTCTTATCTTGTCCAGAAGATCAGGAACAATCTTCTGATGGGGAGGAGCCCGTCTTGGTCATTGATGCTGTCTTTTGCAATAACTTCTAACTGCCTGTCCATATTAGGCAATGTGACCAGCCTGAGAGGCATTCCTTTTTCATTCAGTGTCACTGAGCTGTAAGTGACTCAGTTCTGATGTATTATTTACATGGCACTTTTATACATACAGCCAGTCACATGGAGCATTCGGGGACACCCTGCTACATAAAGCAGAGGGCTGTGCCTTCTAATTTAGCACAAGCTACTGGAAGCATATTTTAAAGAGAAATATGGAGATTTCTATTTAAATTCTGTACTAGCTGAAAGGTTGTGTCACATCCAAATCTCTCTTCATTGGTCTCTAGTAAAATCTCTACACCATCAGTTGGTCTTGGCTGGCTGAGAATGGTTTAACTGTGTCATAGGCAGGTGGTTGTCAGAGTCAGTTGGAGGAAAGTTGAGATGTACACTTCATGTTTTACACAAATTTTAGAGACTCAGTAAGTCTTAGGCAACAACCTCGATGCAAAAGATAAATTCTAAATCCCAGTTGCATCATCTTTGTGACATGAGTTTAGTTCCTTTTTACATAATGGAAGACTGAAAATTCAGTCATGTACAACACCATTTAGGCAAGTCATTTAACCCCTCTGCATTTCAGTTTCCCAGTCTGTTGTGATACAGGGGGATTGAAACGGTTCATTAATGTTTTTAAAGCATTAATATGATATTAATTATATCCTCATATGGAAAGTGTTATAAAAATGCAGTGTCATTCTTTTCAGGTCTCAAAGATAAACTAACACACAGAACATAAAAACTTAATTCATAAAGGAAAAGGTGTTCTCTTTGCTATGTGGTAATATTGACTTGGAAAGATAAAACTTGTCTCAGGGGAGCTGCTTTGCCAAAATATTTACAGAAGAGCAAAGATTATTTTCTTCCCCACTGAACTGATGAGCAAAGTTTATTTTACAGTATGCTGTAGGTATGTGTGGTAGTTTAGCCTGACTCTATATCATTTCCTTTCTGAGGAAAGTGGGCAGGACCTGAGCTGAGGCCCATCATACTGAAAAGGAGTCAGGGCTCTCTGCAGAATTTGCTGTGAAACAAACGGTCTGCTTACAAATTCTAGCAAAGATGGGGGCTAAGGGCTTGGGTAGGAACATGAAAGTTTGAGGAACCCAGAGTGATTGGCCAGGAGCCATTAGGGGCATCTCCGTCTTGCTGGTTTGTATCTATCTCCCAATCCAAGGAGTTTTGTATGTATGATTAATTTGTATGTCCTGGCTATTTCAGAACTGGGTAGTCACTGACAACAACCCTCAAGAAGCTTGTCATTTTACCAGTCATGCACCAAATCTTTCACCAACTTCAATGGATCAGGATCTGACTATGTCTGTAGTCTCACAATTATGCACTGGTCATTTCCCAGAATGTATGGGGCCTCCAAGACTTAAATCTATCACAAAACAAATGAAAACAATGATTCCATTATGGCTCCCTCATAGGAGTGAGAATTTTCATCTTCCAATTTCAGAATAGCTGTGTGTGTATAGGGCAATATCCCCACTTCAAGCTATGAAGGGATATGCTCTGTCAAATAGATCAAATTCCCTGAAGTGGGGAGGTATGACATCAGTTATTATCATCTTGATCTCCTAGGATCCTACAACTGACAGATTCCTGAACTACCCTGCACTGGATGTCTGAGGAGGCACAAAAGCTGCCAGCTACTTGGCCATGGGATATATAGGAGACGAACAATTCCTGTTCCTCCTGTCTGGAATGTCAGTGAATAGAAGCTTCAAAGCACTCTTAGTTCTCAGGCCCCTGGTTAATATCCTGCTTCAGTGAGACACAATTGGATCCTTGGAGAAGAGTGCAAATGAGGACACTAATTCATTCTACAATATATTATAGCAACCCCTAGCCTGAGGCAATACCCCACTCAGACTATGGCCAAGGAATTAGTCCAGGTTTCACTGGAGTTGGATCCCCTACTGAGAGCGACACAGACCAAAGAACAAATTTCTTGTCCTGCCTAACACAGAAGGTTTGGGAAGCTCTAGCTAAAACCAGTTCCTGCTCCTGTTAATAATTCCAGACAGGTGGCTGAGTTGAGAGCTTTAATAAACCCCCCAAAAGTATGTTGAATAACTTAGTGATGATGGTTGCAGAAGACTGACTGGTGCTTCTTCTTTGCTGCCTCTTTGTAATTCAGGAAGTTCCCCACTGTGGCAAAATCTGAAAGTTGTCTTCTGTACTTCAGCTAAACTAAGTTAACTGAAGGTGAATGGAAGGTTTCTTTTGGTCTCTGTAGACCCCAATTGCAAATTAATTACCACATTTAAAATTTTACTGACACTCTTTTTTGTACAGCAAATTTGCAAATGATTAATTATAATATTTTTCTTCCTCCTGAAAATACCTGTTTACCCTATACAATAATTCACATCCACACTATACATTCTAGGTCCTCCTCACCATCACACTGAACCAGGCAATCCCAGCCAGTCTAATAACTGCATACTATATATCCCCTTTCAGAAACAGCTTCCCAACCATACTGGGAGGTCTTCATTAAACTAAATTCAATTATTTTCTCCCTTATCTGAGTTCAGTTGTGAGAGTGAGAGTGAGAGACAGAGAGCACCCTTTTTGATCCCTGTGAATAAAGTAGTTGTCCAAGTAGTTTGTCTTTGCTCACTTAACTGCGCAAATGAATGGACAGCTTGATGAATGTTTCGAGTTCTGCAGGAGCAAAAAGCAGATCAATTATCTAGTTCATAACCAGTGGGTATACCATGGAGTCCCATTCCGATTAAGTCTCTAGTGCTGCTCTCACTTGCACTTGGTAGGTGTTTGTAAATTCCACTGTGAAAGAATCTGAATTTCTGTGGGTAGAATTTTAACCATTGTTATTGGCCAGGGAAAGTTTTTATCTCTGTTGTGGAAAGCTATGCATGTTAATAGCTTTTATTTTGCTAAAAAAGTTTTTTCAAGTGTGGCCAAAAGGTCAGCCATGAGGGGCAATTCCAAGAGGTCAGACTTTCTCCATTAACAAGCCCTGAGGCCCAGCTAAAGAGGGGAAGGACTGAAAAAATATCCCCATAATCCCGCTTTATATAATGTCAAAACAGTTTCAGATTTCTACAGGAGCGCAGAACTAGGCCGGAAGAGTGTTGTCTGAGTGTTAATTTACTACCTGATGTCTCAGACTCCTGGAAAAGACTGGAAAGCAATGGTCTCCTGCTGGAGTCTTGGCCAGAGGTGAATAGATGAATGAAAAAGCCTTTGCTCTGCATTTGGGCCTCTCTGACCTTTCACTTCCTGTTCACTTGTGAAACAAAACAGTAAACATTTAACTGAATGCAGTAGCCTGGGACAATTGGCCTTATTGTGGGATGAATGCCAGTCTCTTCTTTCCCTGCATAAATCCTCTTCACTGGCAATGCTAATGGAGCTGCCGTAGAAGAAAGCCATGCCCTGTATTGGGCGAGACCTGCATCTAGTCAGAAACACAAGTGGTGTGTTGTTGGGTCTCTGGTAATGTCCTGTATGAAGTAGGATTGTTACATGGCATGTGAAGATCTCTCACAGTCAGAGAGCAGAAGGGCTTTTAAGTACTTACATAAGTTTCAGCATAGAGTATTATTAGTAAATTTTTAAATCCCAAATGTTACCACAAGGTTTGACTCTAGAGTAAACTATGGAAGCACTTAGACTTCAGCCCTAAAAATGTGCTGTCACAGTTATTGGGCAAACTGTACCTCTAGCTCTGAGTCCTCCTGGTTCCAAGTGCACCACCCTTTCAGGTCTCAGGACTCAAACCATCATCTGGCTCAGCATAGAATCATGTGATTCTCTCACTTTCAGATCGGCCATCATTGGCAGCTCCCTGGTACTAACTGTGATGGCCTGAGCAGGTTTGACTCTGCAGTTCTGTTCCTTTGGAGGCAATGATGCTAGTAATCAAAGTACCATTTATTTAGAACAAAAGCATTGAGGACAAAATATATATTAAACACAATAAACCAGACTGTACGAATATCTAGCTTTACCCTAAGACCTACCATTGTCTGGATCTGGGAAGGCCCAATTTCTTTAGACTCCTCTGCAAAGTTTTGCTCTCTGTGTCAGCATGTCCCCCTAGATAGCTTTGGACATGTAACTCTTCATCCTCAGAGCACTTTGAACTGTTTAGTCTCCTGGCAAAACAAGCTTGATGCTGCCTTGTAGACAGGAGATATGGTCCTTAAACCTGATAGTTTTGTCCATTGTCTTTCAAGTGTGTACTGGGGTGTTCTTATCTGGGAAGCCATTGTGTTACTTCTCTGTTCTTCCCACAGACCCCAGTACATGTTAGATCAATACAGTCATGCAGGAAATTCTTATAACCCAATATACAGTAACTTTCCCTCACTGACCTGGTCACATACAGGGTTCAGAAAATTGTTACATCTCAGCATTCCTAACATTATTACATATCAGTTCTGCGTCTGTCACATGTACATCTTGGGGTTGGCTTGGAGACACCCTGCAGATCTTTCTAGCGTCCACTGCACCTGACCTGACAGAACTCTCTTACATCATATGTGCTGCTGAGCTCAATTTGAACTAAAGTGAATATAAAAAGCTGCAATTCAAACAGCTTTTCTAAATTATAACTTGGCTTTCAAAAAATCTCACCATTATTTCAAGCTTCATGGCTTAGCTCGTGAGCTCTAGAGCAATCAGTACCATATCAAGATACATTAAATTACAGTTAACCGTTGGTTTCTGGAAGTACATCTTTTAGCGGCGTAGCTGGATTGTTGATATGCAATAACTATTGTTATGCACATTGTAAACGTATGCTTGACAATGCCATACTATATGCAAATCCTTATACCTGCTACTTTTGTTTCATTGCTTAAATGTACTATCATGTAGTTGGAAAAGAAAGAGAGGATAAATAGTTCCATTATTCAAGCCTTTTGAATCTGAACATAGAAACATTATAGCTAAAGGCAACGTTGCCAACGTTGAAGTGTGGAGGACAGTGCCAATCTCTTGCATATTTTGCTTTTGGTAGAAAGTAGAAAGAAGGGGTAGGATTTTTAAAGCATGCTCATCAGTGAGCACTAAGATTCTATCCTGCCTTCGTTTTTGAGTGCTGAGGATAGGAAATGAATTGGTATGTGCTCGTGTGTTCCCAATGAATATCAAGAAATTGTTGCAGCTTCTGTTCTCAGGGTTCTTCTAATATTATGGAAATTGGATGCCTTTCTTTCTCAGGCTGATTGGCTTAAAGAGTTGTCTACAGTAGCACTGATGGAGAATACCTTTTACAGGAGAATCTAGGAAAAGTACAATAATATCTGGTCCCATATGAAAGAGCAACATACCATAGTAATGTAATTATATGCACATTTGCCTCATATTTCTACCTCAGTTTTATTTGAACTCTTTAGATTCACGGGTTGCCTTCTAGAGCCTCCCCAGGATTAGTTCTATAACACATGTTCATTGGGGGCTGTAGTATATACACAAAGAGGTCTGAATAACTGCCCTGTGTATTCTGTCCTGCTCCAGCTCTGTATGACTGTCTGTGTAGATAGAAAACATTATTAAAAAAACAAAAGGAATATCAGTGTCTTACCCTGGGGACTGAAACAGGGGAGCCAACAAAGAGACTGCCAGAGCTTAGCCCATTTGAAACTGGGAAACAGGCCAGATAACTCCGAGCTGCTGTTCACATAAAGCATGGCCAGGCATTCAGGAATGTACTCTTGGGCTGGCTGGCTAGAATTGGGGCATAATAGGTCAGGCTCACCTCTTCAGCTCACAGATTTACTGTCTCTCTTAATTTCAGGAATAAGTTCTTTATTGTAGATCCTCCTCACATTCATCTCCAATGGGGTCTTTCAAGCTGTCTCAGACTTCAAACAGAATCTTCACAGATGGGTTGCAAAAACCACTGTTAAACTCCCTGAGCTATTGGAATGCTTCATTGATATTCCATTAGACGGCAAGAGAAGCATAGTTCTTTTCTAGGAGCATTATTTATGACTCTTTGCCTGTCCATTTAAATTCATTCTAATTCTTCTGGAATTCATCCAACCCTCAACTTCCAGACATAAAACACAAGATTGGCATCAGTTTGTTTAGATGTATCTTAAACAGAAAAGTTTTCAAGTCAACATTTGTGGAATATATTTCTGGTCCTCTAAATAAAGGGCTTTGTAGAACTGTCCTGAAATGAGTATTTTTTGATACACGGTAACAATTTCAGCATCTCCTTGGCCTCTCTGTGACCCTTTGTGATAGCTATAGGGATAAAAGAATAAGTGCAAAACCTGAATATTTAATTGGTTATTTAAACACCTCAATTCAAATTGGAAGTAAGGCACTTAAAAAAAAAAAGAGTGAGGATATTTACTCATTAGTACATCTTAACAAGACATGAAGTCAATTCTTCATCACTTGAAATCTTTAAACCAAGACTGGATGTTTTTCTGAAAAAGCCAGTCTAGCTCAACCACAATCTGAGGGGTTTATTGCAGGAATCATTGGGTGAAAATTTTTGGCGTGGGGTGATGCAGGAGATCAGGCCAGGTCTTCACAATTTGTCCTTCTGGATTTAAATAAAACAAAGTCATAAACCTCTGTGTGAAGAATTTTGTTAAAATAACAAAACCTAATAAAACAGATTGATCCTGAATTTAAATTAATAGATTTTATTTTTTAAACAAATTAAAATGTATATTGAAAGCATCTGACAGCAAAATCAGAAATTAAAGGCAAGACATGAGAGCCAGGCAAAGTCACGTGTCTCAGAGCTGGGCATAACTCTTCACAGAACTAAAGAGCTGTGCCAGGGAAAGAACAGACACTGTGGAGTCTGAGCGGGGAGTGGAAAATGGAGTGAGGAATGCAGAGGGAAGTGAAAACTGGCTTGGGAAGAAGGCATGCGATAAACTAAACTTCTCATAGCCTGTGGAGTTTAACATTTATACTTCTCACCTGCCTCTTTCTCATCTCTCCATATCTCATGCACATACACATACATCTGGTCTCTTATGGGAAACTTCTGCTCTCTGCTGCCTTAAAGGGGTGTTGTTTTGCTTTTGTGAAAAAAATTAACAAAAACACTTTTCTTTCTTGGTTTCTGCAGTTCTGGAGGCCAGCAATTCACAGCTCTTCAGCTATTCACCTAAGGAGAGGTTTGCAGTCTGTAGAAGCCTAAAAGTACTCCTTGAATGAGCTACAGTATGGTCCTGTGATTTCTTGTGTCAGCAACAGGAAGATTTTAGAGGACCACTAGAGGTGCAGGCTCACATCGGGGCTGAGGGGCAGACCGTACTATTGGACTTCAAGATTGAGGGGACAGAGACTGGGACTTAATGGTCTAGGAAAGATACTCAGACCTGAAGAAGAAGAGCTCTGTGTAAACTCAAAAGCTTGTCTCTTTTTTCAACATAAACTAGTCCAATAAAAGCTATTACCTCACTCATCTTGTCTCTCTAATATCCTGGGACCACCATAGCTACAACAACACTTCATGCACTATAGTGAATCTTCTCACATTAGTCCTGAAAGGACAATGGTCACTGATTAAGAGGAAGGTTAGGTTATCCAAGTATCCAGCCCCTGGGATCAGCAGTGCCCGTCCATCTCTCCTGTGTCATTATGTTGAGAGCCGGAACTCCACTGTTCTCCAAGTCCCCAGACACTAAATATCTGCTCATAAACCTCATTAAAATATCTGATTATCCATTTCAATGTTCTCTCAGTATTTTCCTTCAAATGATTGTTAGCAATCTTTCTGATTAATATGCAGTATATAGCCATATTATTCTTGTTTTCTCTAGATCATGAGCATATTTTAAAGAAAGGCTAAATAACAAAGGTAATTTATGCAGTGGGGAGGTTTGGAATGTGGGGAATTTGTGTCTCAGTATTGTGCCTCACAACTGCTTTTTTAATCAGTCAGGAAACTCCATTGTCCATTAATGTGAGCCCAAAGTTTTATAAAAGTAGATAGTTAATCTGTACCTGGTGTTCATTGATGACAACATGATATTTCCTCAATTCTGCATTGTGTCATCACTCACTACCTCCTCCTGTAAGCCAGGCCATGGGCTGGAGCCATATGTTACATAACCAAATTGATACTGATGCATCATCTACATTAGAGAACCATGTGACAGGGCAAGATCTCTAGGTCCAAATGTGTTTTAATATTCATCCCTTGTAGATAATTTGCTGTAGGAAAGGTTGAGAAATATCTGTACACTAGCAATACCTGTGTAATTATTATGTTTCATGAATGTAGGTTTCTGTAAACACACATACAGGCACTATGAACTTCTCATTAGCTGAATAACATAACTCTCTGGATGTATCTACAGTGCAATTAGACACCCATAGCTGGCCTGGCCAGCTGACTCAGGCTTGCAGGGGTCAGGCTAAGGATGTAGACATTTGGGCTCACGGTGGGGCCTGGTCTGTAGGACCCTGCTTGGTGTGAGGGTCCCAGAGATCATAAGAACGACCATACTGATAAGACCAATGGTGCATCTAGACCAGTATCCTGTCTTCCGACAGTGGCCAATGCCAGGTGCTTCAGAGGGAGCGAATATGGGATGAGATGATTTAGTTGGGGTTAGTCGTACTTTGAGCAGGGGGTTGGACTAAATGACCTCCTGAGGTCCCTTCCAGCCCTAATCTTCTATGATTCTAATAGAACAGGTAATCATCAAGTGATCCATATGGCCATTCCCAGCCTCTGGCAAACAGCATTTCTTGCCTATCCTGGCTAATAGCCACTGATGGACCTATCCTTCATGAACTTATCTAGTTCTTTTTTGAACCCCATTTATAGTCTTGGCCTTCACAAAATCCTCTGGCAAGGAGTTCCATAGGTTGACTATGTGCTGTGTGAACAAATACTTCCTTTTGTTCCTTCCGTTTGTTCATTTTAAACCTACTGCCTATTAATTTCATTTGGTGACCCCTATTTTTGTGTTATGAAAAGGAATAAATAACATTTCCTTATTTTCTTTCTCTACACAAGTCATGTTTTTATAGACCTCTGTTGTATCCCCCCTTAGTCATCTCTTTTCCAAGCTGAAAAGTCCCAGTTTTATTAATCTCTTCTCCTATGGAAGCTGTTTCAAACCCTTCATCATTTTAGTTGCCCTTTTCTGAACCTCCAATTTCAACACATATCAGGCTGCAGCCTGAGGATCTACACTGCAACTAAACAGCCCTTTAGCCCAAGCTCCATGAGCCCGAGTCAGCTGGCCTGGGCCAGCCGCGGGTGTCTAATTGAAGTGTAGACATATCCTTTGAGCCAGCTCCTTGAGGCTTCTACAATCAAGCCAATGGATGTGGCATTAAGAATTAGTGATTTCAGTGGCCCAAAACAGTTCAGCTTCATTTTAAACCAGTGTTCATCCTAAAACACAGAGGCTTTGAAATGTAAACAACAAATGGCCTTGGGCGAGCTACAGTGCAGTCAGCAGAGCCACAGCTGTTAGTGTTCTAACGTGTGGACTATGGTTTGTCTAGCGGATGTACTGCATTTACACTGGCTGCTTGGGGTTAGCCCTTGGGTCAGAAAGTATGAAAAATCAGCAGAATAAAACAGTTTTCTATTTAGCAGGGAGTTCTTTACAGCGCTGTTTAGCTGGTAAATAAGCTTCGGCTCTAGCAAGTTGACCACTACGCTGTCTATCTTGATAATGAAAGGATCACAGCTACCTGATTGAAACTGTCAATCCTGTTTCAAACCTGTTGGGATAAAGCAGATGGTCTTTCATCATGCATAAGGAAGTCAGCCCTAAACATTTACTGGTCACTCAGGACAAAAGACTGATGGATCACAGAGAGTAAAGATGGAAAAGCTATGTTAAAAACAATAAACAACAGATCACCCTCTAAGAGGCTTTACAAATGCAGCTGGTCAAAGGGCATTTGGGATAGAATCTTTACTAAGAGAGTATTTTGGACAGTAAACTGATACTTCAGCTGGTTATCTGCTTGGAGGTCACTGGCTTGATCCAGTGGCTTATTAGTGGACAGGCTAGTGAGCTGGTGGTCAGGGTAGGCTGGCAGTCAGGAAAGTTGGTTGGTGGGTTGGGCAATAGGTTAGGTCAGCATTTCCCAAACTATGGGTCACACTGACGGGGGGCAGGGTCATGAAAAGATACAAGGGGTTTAAGACTTCAAGCCAACAGAGAGGAGGATGGAGTAAGGAGTGGGGTTGGGGAGGCAGAGGCTCTGGAAGGAGTGTGGCTGGCATCCAGGACCCAATCTACTGGCTGGGTCCTCCTGCTGGAACCTGCAGCAGCTCCTCTCAGTATTTTGGGAAGCCTCAAGCCAGTAGAGAAGTATAAGGAGAAGATGGCTGAGGCAGGGACTAGGGGTACCATTTAAGTCAGGTGGGGGGAGGCAGAGAGGCTGCTCATGGTCCTGTCCCTGGGAAGGAAGTGGAGGTGCACAGAGCTGGCTTTGGAGAGGCTGGTCCCTTCCACTAGCAGCAGAATCCAAGGGATGGTGGTGCTGAAATGAGCCCCTCCAGCCCAGCAGGGAGCTGCTGCGCAAAGAAGAGGGAGAAGGAGTCTATGCTGTCACTGCTGCTGGAGCAGGCGTTCCTGATCTGTGCGCTTCTGCCTGCTGTGGGCTGCAGTGGCAACTCCCACCCCCCTGTTGCCAAGGGGTGGGAAGAGAAGGGCTGGATGTAGGACAGGGGAGGAAGAAGCTGTGCAGAAAAATATCTGAATTGGCACCACTGATTGGGTCACATTAACATAGGTGAACCCAAAAGGGATCACGCATGAAAAAGTTTGGAAACCACTGGCTTAGCCAAAAAAAAAAAAAAAAAAAAAAAAAGCAGCCATCCGGCCATCAGTTGGTCAACTGTTTGGAAGTGGCCTGGTCAGCTGGTTGTCTGGAATGTCTGAGGGCTCAATTCTGCAGGGTGCTGAGCACCCTGGTCCTGATCCAACAAAGTACTCAAGCATGTGAGTAGATTCATTGACTTCAGTGAGACTACACAAGCTAAGTATATACTTAGGTGCTTTGCTGGATCAGGGCCAAAGTTCTCAGCACCTTGCGGATCGATCCCAAAGTAAATAGCTGTGAAAGCCACAATTAAGGCACTGGTCACATCCAGAGATCAGAATTCACATCCAACATGTAATAGTGTAGAGCTTAGCCATCTCTCCAATGTCCTATGTCGTAGTGCATTGTTATTCTTTACATTCTAGAGAGAAAACCAATTCAACAACACGTACAGAGTTCATTGCTGTGTTGCTGACGTGCTGTCTTGTTTGACTCTTGCACACAGTGTTTTTTTGAAAAAGTCAAATATGTTGACTGAAAAATCTCTGTTAATTTTATTTTCAGTTCATAAGCAGAAAAAGCATTAGCCCCCTAAATGCCTGGCAGCTCAAGTATCTGCAATGTGATTCTAGAACAAACCACTAAAAAGATTTGAAAACACCTTTTCAAGTGCCCTGCTCAGATTGAAATACCAATCAGTTGAAGATCAAACAAGTCAATTCCCAATAATATATGAATGCTGCTTCTCCTGTGATTTTTTATTTGCAAATTGTGTGTGTGTATTAAAACTACTGGGGTCCTCTACTAGCCAAATGTAATTTCTTGCAGAAAATCAATAATCAAATATTTTATCAGAAGAAAGTTTTGTAATGTCAACCATTTCAAATGAAAACTGTGCCCTTGTGGTTCTACCATCACAAATAGTAACATGCTCAAGATATTGTGAGATTTACAGCATTTTAAAACTATCATACTGCTTAATATCACAGCTCTAATAGAAAATAAATGTAATATCTTATGGGTAATGCCCAACACCAAAAACTACTGCTCAGAAATCTTAACTTCCAAAGGTGGTTGTTATCTTTTAATATCTTTAGAATTCCTGGTAATGATCCTTCTTAGTTTTTTTAAAATCTAACTCTTCTTTAGACACTGTAACTTTTGAATTCCTGGGGAATCATGAATTATGGCTGAGATTTGGAAATCTAAAGGAAATTTGATATAATATATATGCAGGTACACATTTTTCATGACATCTATGGACTACAGATTAGGAGGAAAAATTGTTAACTTGATGGGCTCAATTCCAATCTTTGGGATATGTCTAATTTAATTATGATGCTAGGAATTTTTTGATGTAAAAATCAGAAAGGGGATGACCAAGATGAATAATGATCTAGTTTGTGAATACATAAGTGAGCTGGCGGAGGATTCATAGGTGATTCTATATTATCCTGCATATTCTCTTCTCCCACTGCAGTAGTGTACAATGTGTGTAATGACCAGATGTGTTGTGGTTCTTGGTGCATGGACAATAAAGTCCATCACATATGTGACAGTTCATTTGGCGCCATTATCTTATGCTGGCCAGTTGCAGCATTAGCAAGTTGACATTAATTTTTTTTGTAACATATTCTACTCACAAATATTGTATATTATGAATCTGAGAAGTTTGGAACAATTTTTAGTAGCCGAAATACCCCCAAAACACACATCCTTGGTGTATAATTCAAGTTTATGCCACTCAGTGGCCTATTTAACGTAAATTTGAGGATGGAATATTATTGCAATTAAGACAATGTTGAGAATACAGTTAAATAAAATGTTAAAACAAACTTTATCAACCAGTTTAGAGCTGACATACAATTTCCAAACCAAAACATACATTATATATCTGGATTGAGTCCAAAACACCTTCACCTCCAAACTGGCTTAGGCCAGACAGACAGGATGTTCTATAGAGCAAAAGATCATGTGATTAAAGAGAGTGAACAAACACATGGTGTATCATTAACAAAACACCAGGCTGCATTTCACAGTGCTCTTTTGTGGTTAGTGACCCATGTAATTTGCTCAAAAAAATAGCAAAGGGACAAAGGTTCATTCTATTCAAAATACACCCAATAATCAAAAAAAAACCAATGAAGCCCTTTTTGTATAGTGATGCCAGAGAGCTACCCATCACTGAAATATAACTGCAAACAATCTAGTACAGTGTTTCCAACCAGTGTGCCACAGCGGTGGCTGTCAGGCCCACACAGATGTGCTGTGGAATTTTTTGAAAAAGTACATGTGAGAACAAGGCGGGGGAGCCGCCTTCTGATTGGCCATATGCCTCACTGCCCCAACCTCCTCCAGGGGCGGAGCAATCAATTAGAGTTCAATCTCCCTCTCTTCCCTCCTCCCCTCCTGTGTGAACAATGGGTTGGCTGGCTTCTTTGCCCTTCCACTCCCCTCCTGCAGCTGCCCGCTGGAGGTAGAGAAAAGAGCCCCTGGAGCTCAAGGTGTGCCACAGCAGAGAAAAGGTTGGGAACCACTGATCTAGTGTAAAGTTCTGCACTTTGGAATACACTATAATAAACAGTTTAGACAAGTTTTGTGCCTGATTCCAGCCCTCCTTCCCCAAAGAGTTCTGCTGATTTCCCTTAAACTTGACTCTCAGCCTCCCCACACACATACTTTTGCCAGTGCCCTTCTAATCTGAACTGCAGGCTCCTTATTTAGCCCATACCTTCCTATACACACAGCTTAGTCAATACCCTTCAATCCTAACCCACAGCTCCCTGCTGTTCCAGTTCTGGACTCCTTCCATATTCTGCTAAGATTTCTCAATCCTCATCTGCAGCCCTTAGTGCTATCCTAGTCCCTGGACTGTATTGAGAACACGGCCATTCAAACTAGGCTTGAGGGTGATTTGGATTAATGTTCTGTAGACCCAAAAAACTCATTTATTTTGTATCTGAGCCAGAATCTGAGCCATTTTCTAGAGTGAAAGGCCAGTCCCTAGTCCTCCATTACTATTTGTAGACAATTTTTTAACCTCAGATTATGGGGTAAATGCCTTTCACCTAAAATGTTCTCTTAGAACAAAGGCTGGATGACTGGGGCACCTATGGGTTACAGGGAAGAGAGGGCTGCTCAGGATTGAAAGGCAGATAGCACTGGAGAATTTTGGAGTATTTTATGGCCAGCTGGTTGGCACCTGATTTTGAGTGAAGATCAGACAGATGAGGTAGAGGTGTCTTGGATGGCAGATCAACAGGAGTAGAGTGAAAAATTCTGGACACTGTAGATAGCAATTCAAAGAAGAGGCAAACTCTATTCTTGGAGAGTGTAAGGGTATCGTGACACCAAGGCTCATTGATTGTTCACTACTCTGAAAACAATTCTTGTCAGGTCTGATATACTCACTACACCTTACACACTGTCAGGATCTATACCCCAAAAAGTAGCATGTAATATTGGAAAACTAATAACTCACTCATCATTAATATTCTTGTAGTGTATATATGTGGTGTGTACAAAGTTATAAATGTATTATAATTATCTTCTTAAAATGTGTTTGACAAGCAATGCATAAGCACAATCTGCCTTGGACAAAAGAATGGGTATTTGCTTGTCTGACCAGCCTGTGCTTCAGGCAGAGACAATGAAGGTACATTTACATAAAAGGTAAACAAAGCCAACAAACTAGTGAGTGGAGGAGATAGTTTCTTAACTGTAAAGACAGAGGGTCTGAACCTCAAATGATAAACAATTGAATCAACTGATTGTAATAAATATTACTTGTATTATAAGCATATATCAGATATGGTCTTTTATAAAAGCCAGTGACACTGCTGATTGATATAATTGTGAAATGCCTGCATTAACACTATATGAGAAATTATGGCTACTCACTGATATTATGCTTTAAAGTCTGACCATATACAGGGAGAAACAGGTTCTCTCTCACAGAGGAGGGAAGGCAGCTGTCTACCTGTCTCCAATGTAAATTAACCAGTGTGGACTAAAAACAATGGAAGCCCCATTTACACATGAATCAACAGGGGGATGGGAAGTCCATAGGAAGGGAAGAACAGCACAAAGCCTTTCTGGCTCTTGAAACAGAGACAATGAACTTTGGTGTGATATCAGAGGGGCAAAAAGACATTTGAATTATTTGGAGGATTCAAAGGGCCAGAGCTCATGAAATCACGGAACATTTGATCTTTCAACCCAGGGGGCTGAAGTCTCTGGGAATGGAGTTTAGGTGAGAAATCTGCTAGTTAAGGTTGTAATTTGCTGAAATTATGTTTTAGGCTTAGACGCATATTAGTACTTTTGTTTACTCGTAACCGCTTCTATCTTTATTCCTTATACTTGGTATTACTTACACCTATGTCAAAGAGTTAAATTACTTAATTCTATGTTAAATAAACTTGTTTTACTTTTACCATAAACCAGTTCAGTGCTGTATTTGAAATGAGTGTCTGTCAAACCCCAGTTAAATTAATGAGCTGCAGTGTATAAGTCTGTTTAAAGAGGCAACAAAATTAACTTCTGTGAGTGTTCTGGGAGGGGGCTTGCCATTGCAGGGAGACATCTCTGGAGCACTTGGGAGTTGGGGGTTCACTGTTTGTTATCTGCAAGGCCAGATTTGGACTGGCAGAGTCCTGCAGAGTTTGTTGGCAAGGCAAACAAGCTGGTGTGTCAGGGAGGTGCTACACAGCAAAACTGTGGCTGCAAATAAGTAACACAATTCTGAGAACCTTATCAGATTGTCACATTGGCAGATGATTTGGGGGAAATTCAGGACTTTGAGGGCATTAGGGTACTTTACAAAAAGGAACTGGGTGGTAGAAGCCAGGGTGTCACCTGCATGCTTGTATGCTGGCTGTGTTGTCAGCACTGAGCCACAAGAGCATAGCATATTTAAGGCACCCACATTTGCAGGGTAGGATACTGGTCTGGGTTGACCCCCAAAGTCTCACAGGATGCCAGAAGACACTTGTGAATCTTAAATTCTTAAAAGTTTAGGCGAGTCAGAGAACAAAATTATGTGAAAAATGCTATATTACATGTTGTGATTCGACATGCAACCTTTCCAAAAGGGATGTGATCAAATGGAACAGAGCATCAATAGCTCAATCCAGAAGAGGAGAAATTGGCCCAAGAGCCCAGCAATATATAGGAGGTTGTTTCTCATTTAAAGTCAGGTAATTTGCCAGCACTCTGCCAGTGTAAATGAGAATCAGACACATTTAACTTTGATCTGCATTGGATTTTGCTTTTTTAACAACTGTAAGTACAGATTCCGCCAAAGGTATTTATTCTGGATTTTCCCTTCAAGGGACTTTACAAACATGCTCTAATTTCCCAGCCAGTGTAACTTGCCCTTTCAGTGAAGTGCAGACTGTACTCAGAGTTGTTCTAGCACAGAAAGAAGCATTTGTTGTTCCAGTCACATTAAGGTGTCAGAAGATCTCTGAAAAGCAGAGGTGCTGCTATTTGAGACCACAGCTTTCCCTGTGCTGCCAAAACCAGTGCTTCTCCCTCAGATACCACTAGCTACCTTTCCTTCGCTTGCTGCTAGTTGGCACATAACACCCTATTTCTCCCTGACTGGAGAAGGCATTTTCCCACCTTTCCTCACTAACTAAAATAGCTAACGAGAGGAACAGAGATTTTTAAAGGCACTCTGGGGATTGCATTGCTTTAGATTAGAAGATATTTTTCTATTGAGCAGCATGTATCAAAGACAAGTTCCAAATGGAATCCGCTGAAGTGCCTTCCCCAGAAATGTTGTGAGCAGGTTGACAATGCTAATCATAAGCTGTAGAACCAGGAAAGCAGGGGTGGCAACATTTGAATAACTTCCTGCCCAACAGCAGGTCAACCTGGTGAGCAGCTGGAGCTTGGAGCGAAAGCTTGTTAACTTTGCAGCCAGTGAATAGCTCCGAAAGTGGAACATGTAATGAATGGCTTCATTTCATCAGCCTATTGTACTGTCTATATGTGAAATCTGGTATTCAATTTCAAGTAATTATTGGTGTTTCAGTTTCCTGGAGCCTTCTGTTTACATATTTGTGTTAGGTCAGCTAACCTGTTTCATAAATAAGGGAAATGCCTTATAAATCTCAATAGTTTGCAATATTAAAGCAGAATTTAAATACTAGTGAATCTGAGGAACTCTAGAACTGTATGCTTTACAGTGAACTTCAGATTTGTAACTTTAAATTATAGAGTTAAGATTCAACAATTCTCTTTCAGTCTTAATCAGACAATTTGTGACCACGTGTCAAACAAACACTGATCTCAACTGGTTACAAAGACACAAGTTTTGCTTCAACAGTGTCAATAAAAAAAAGTTATAACAGATGCTCCTAACTAAGGCAAAAAAGAGCTTGGTTCCTGTAGAGTTTGAGGCCACATGTGAACTTGCAGCCTCATTAGTAAGGGATCAAGAGCCATTACACATGACTGCTGATTTAAATGTAACTGAGTGGGTAAAGGATTAGTTCTTGCTCTGCAGCTGCTTGTAGATTCAAAGACTGAAATCTAGGGGATCAGTTTTGGGGTTTTTTCTTGTTTTTTTTTTTTTTTTTTTTTTTTTAGATTGGAGAAAGACTAAATAATCAAGTGAAATATTTAAATAAATTAAATGAGTGGAATCCCCTGGATATAAAAATCAACCCAGGGAACATAAAACAAATTTCACAGGCACTTCTGTGAGCTCAGAACACATTTCTACACACTGTGAGGAGGAAATTGGAGAATATAAAGATGTTTAAATATACAAAAAATATCCTCTTCTGCATTGTAGTGGGTACCAAGTGACCTCCTTTACCACCTTCAAATATCTTCCTAAAACTTACTCCTGGAGATTACTCAGCAATAAAGCATCAAGTCCAGAGCACAGAGATTACTTTTAAAAATAATTCACTGCTGCATGAAGGTTTGCCCTTCACCAGTGTCCCTTGTATGTATGACTGTGTTTGGACTGTATTGTCTATGTTTTAGATTTTAAGCTCCTTGGGGCAGGACTCCAGATTTATCTATGTTCCATACAGCCCCAAGTAAACTATTAGCACTGAACAAAAATAAATAATGTCAACGCCCTGCTGCAGTGCATGCTAATGACAGACAGAGAACGTATACACCTAAGGTTTTAGCTGTGAAGGTGTTAAAAATGGCCAGTGATTATGCAGAACATGATTGAGCTTGTGTGTCAGAAAAATCAGGGTAAAATTTAGAGCTGGAACCGATAATTACAAATTCTTGTTCAGCTTCAGCAAAGTGATTATTGATTGAACTGGGTGAATTCTAATGGACAAAACAGAGAACAATAAGTTGTTTAACAGCAATCCTGAATTTTGAAAGGATGGAAGCTTTTGCACTGACCTGAGAAGAAACTGAACATCTGTGCAATAGAAATTGGGGTGTGTATTTTTTAGCCCTGGTTAGGACAATTAATTTCCTCTTTCCAAAAATAAATAAATAAAAGCAAAGGCAGTTCATAGCAGGCCATTACATGGAGGCAAATCATGATTCCATGGACGTCAGTTGCCCTAGAAACTGTGCTGCATGTGACCTTTATGAGAAAATTCTCAGACGTTTCACAACAAAACTGCAAACAGAAACTCTCTGTGACCTGATTACTAACCAGGGGCATAGATTAGATCTGCACTGATGGGAGATGTCAGAATATTTACCTAAGAAAATATGGCACAAGTTTTCTGCCCAAGTTCGGTGTACATTACATTACACCAACTTCATTCGGTGAAACATTACATCACTATTACTTCTTCTCCAAGATTCGCATGATGAAATCTCCAAGAATGAGGCAGGAGCTGTTTACATGGGAGGGCATGAAGAATTCTGGTATAGTTTCATGATACATGCACAATGACAGTTGTCAGTGTTCATCCTTAGTGTAACTCCATTGACATCAGTGGATGAATTTGGCCCTAAGGGTCAAATTCATAATACCAGAATCATCTCTTTGGTTCCACTATTGATTCCAGAGTTGAAGTAGAGTGAAGCAGTCCTGAGAGCTACTTGCTAGGGTGCCAAGGGTAATGAAGATGAGGTGTATTTAGGGGAAAGATACAGGTCAGAGTTGAGGAATTTACTAGGATCCCCACAGACAGTGTTTTATGGACAATTCCTCTCTTTTAATTATTGAGCTGTAAGAACTGGACTGAGATCCTGAATAAAAACCCTGCAAATTAGGAATTGAGCAAAATCTCTGCAGTCTGTGCTGAAGTGCTGCTAATCTTCCAATAGATGGGGCTCCATCTTCTTTTGCGTTCACTCACTAACAGAATTTGTGGCTAATTTATGACTGCTGAACATTGCTCAATGGATGTGAAGAAATACTAACTTCCAAATAGGCCTATTGCCAGCTAGTAGCCAGATATTATGCTTTCCTCGTTGTCTCTTCTCTCCCACCCTATGCACAACATCGGTAACAGGCCTGAAGCAGTTTAGGTTCCCCTTTCCTGTTCCTGCGACAAAGACCTTTATCTTTCTGCCTTTAACAACGCTGATTTCTGCAAATCTCTATTCCTAACGCTTTAGTACTTTCTGGAAGCACAAAGTTGCACACATTTACTCATCTAAGATTGATTTCTCATGTTGCTACATTTCATTTGGGAGCTCATGAGCTGTCTTTAACCATGTAACACAATACCTAAGATTTGGATGAGGAATGATGCAGGTTGTGCTGCTGGAGTCCCATTACTGAAGAAATTATGAAATTTGAAGCAAGCTGCATGCTTCCAAACTGACTTTTCTTCAGCACCAGTTGAGCAGGCATTCAAATGTTAGATTCCTTTGGAAATGAAGTCTCATTGTCATTGCCCAATCAGCCCGTCTACTAATATCATAACATCATTCTTGAAGCCATTTTATCCAAGGGTGGCACTCCTGGGACTGTCATACAAGAGAGTTTTCAGCGGTGCTGATAAAGTGTTCAGTGCTAGTTGACAAAAGAATCATCCTCCACACCCAGCACTGTAAACAGTCCTATAGAAAGGCTCCTCTGGGGTGGATACCTCTAGTAAACACGGCACAATCAATTGACAACAAAGTTTGTAACATTGATAAAGACAAATTTAATAAAAATAGGAAGCTGCTGAATTCCCCCTTTTACAATGTAGGATGCTTGCAGCATCTTCACCTAATGAGACACAACATATCTCTAAGTCTTGTTTGCTATTTCAGTAAATTAGGTGAGGTGAATGAGGTAACGTGTGCAAGACGCTAACCCCAGGATAAAACCCAAATACTTTAAAGCTTCTACTTCATTCTGTGACAGAGATACCATCCCCACACATCTTCTCATGGAGTGGCATGGCTGTCCAGCAGCTCTGCGTCAGTTCCCCCACATAGTTTTCACCCCACCTCAGCCGTAGATGTGACTTAGCTTTTCAGCCAAGTCATTTCAGAGAGTTCAACCCCTTCCAAGGGGACAGAGCCCCTTATCAGTCCAAATCCAACCAATGTATAAAACCAAGCTTTGGCTCAGCCAGGCTCAATTTTCAGGCTCCCTTCTTGCAGGCAGGCCCTCAGTTGGAACAGCTTAGCCTGTTTCAACACCCACAGCATGTACACCTAGGCTCCAATCAACCCAACTGTAATGTCCATGCCCATCCCTTTACCAAGGAATTGGGCAGATGGCAGTCTCCAGACAGTTCCCGGCCTTGGGCAGGCTTCTTGTCTCACACAAAAGCAGCATCTCTGTTCTTTCCATCAGTCCCAAATGGTCAGCTTCCCTCCTTTTAAATCCACCTCCCAGCCTAACACCCAACAGATGTAGTAGGATGGGACTAACTGAGCCAATGTCTGCTCTTGAACACTTTTTTGACTGGTGCAGGGTTTGTACACCAACATGATTCCTTTAATCTGATCATTTTAGAATTCTGTCAAAAGGACAGTTCTTAGTGCTCATAATTGTGTTACTTATGTGGTGTCTAGTGATGCCTTCTCTTAATCTTTGTCCCATTATTTTACTAGAGTTAGAGGTTACACTTACAGGCTGTAATTCCACAAAACACCTAGCTTTCCTCTTTTGAAAATCAGACCGTCACGATCTCTCCAGTTATCCACGACTTTTCAAAACAATTAGTGGTTTAGTAAATTAATTCCCTGGATTCTGTAGTGTGCATTTGCACAGGTATTTTTGGTATTTGGTGACTATTATCTCCAAAGACTTGACAGATTTTTCTCTCCAGTGGCTGTAGTACCTTTTGCTTGAGGAACCATGACAACTGATTGAAATCAGGCCTTTCTGAAGTCACAGCTGCTGGTGAATCTAATGTATGTTTCCATTATTTAAGCATTTTAAACACCAGGCCCTTTTGGAAAGGATATGACAGTTCTTAGTAGAACAATTCCTGAACTGCAAGGCTGTGCACAGGGGCTAAATTTGATGGAGGGATGTGGGAACAAACATTTCTGGCATTAAGCTGCAATATTTGCTTCACAAAAATCCACACCTACATACCTCATCAAATACCTTTTGCAATGAAAAAGTTAAAATAATATTCCAAAAATCTGCAAAAATATTATGAGTTTAACAAAGGCCAATGAATTTCAGTTAAACTTTCCCCCATCTGCTATTCTTGTTTGCTTCAGCTATGTTCTAATGATCCAGTTAGAGCTTAAAAATGCCTACAGCAAATTGCACAATGTGGTTTCTGTTCACATTTTGTTATCTTGCTGGTCCCTAGCTTGGTGAGTAGATTCTTCTTTACTTGTCAAACATGCACATCTGAAAAAAAGATATGGATCAACAGTCAAAGGTGGAGCAGCTGTCTGAGGTTCCTTCATAGCACCAATAGTCACAGGTGTTGCAGTGGAGTTACTTCCCAAGAATAAAGTAAACCAGGTGGACAAATCAGTGAAGCTGATAGACTTTTAAATTAGGAGACTGGTGCACTCAGAGGCTTGAGTACAACCCTAGCTTTTCAAGCATGCGAGAGGAAAGCAAAGGAAATCAAGATCTCCATAAATTAACCTTCTTACATTTTTTTTAAAAACAGATATGTGTTTGGAGGGTGAGGGAGGGATTATGTGCGCTGCTTTGACATAGACCTCCTTCAGTTAAGTTTCTAATAGAAGCACAATCCTCTATGGTTGGCAGGGTCATCATAGTCGCTTAGGCTTAGATTGTAAATTCTTTGTGTTAGGGAGCCACTCTTCAAATAGGTTTGTGCAGTTTCCAGCACTATAAGGCCCCATCCTAAGTGGCTTCTCTGGGTTGTACTTTAACATAAATATTGTATTTGTCCCCATCTGTCATGGTCACTGGAGCACTGTGGGACATAGCCTTTGTTCTTATATAACATTTGGTATAAGGCCAGGTGTACCACAACTCAGGGGCAAACATTAAGGACACTTCAGCTAGTAGGCTGTTTGACTAGCTCCTGGTGGGCCCCAATATGTACTCTACCAACTGGCTCCCATGCTACATCCTTACCAAGGCCCCCAGACAACTGCCTCACTCCTCCACCACCAATCCTTCTGTCTGCCCTGGAGCACTCCCCTCCTGCTTCCTCTCACCTTTCAATCAGGAAAGAGAAGAGCGTTGCCCCCTGATGACCTATAATGACAGAGCAGATTCATCACAATGTGAATATCACCTTGCCTTTTCCCAAATGCATAACAGAAATATTTAATGAATACTTATGCCTTTTCTGCATTATTATTGACAATTCTACCATTTCCATCTGGTATTAGACCAAAACCAGTGTTAGGGTTCCTATTGTTCCTAATATACTAAAACAAAAACCAAACCCAAACCAACTTCCTTAGTTGTCCTTACCTCTGCTGACCATAGATTTCACCTTGTATCCTTCTGCTTCCCTTATCAATTTTCTACAGTTCCTAACTTCTGATTTATATTTGTTGCTATGTTTAAGCCACTCATGATTTTGGGGCCTGATTCATATCTTTTCTGTATCTTTGAAGTTGGCAGTACTGCATTTCAAACAAAAGGTTTCTAATTAAACTCACTTCTTAAGAGTTGGATTGGCTTGTGGGGTCCCAGCAAGATATCTTGATTTTTCATTTAGATTTAAAATTATATTTTAAAAAATGCCAATCGAAAGCTCTCGATGCCATAACATCTTCCTTAATTGTGTATATATAAAGGAATCCCAGTTGCCTTGAAACAATCATTCCAACAGGAAAGCAGACACCCAGACACCTATAGAGAGACTCCTTTTTCCATCTTTATTGTTATGGAATGCACACCCTCAGCCTTCTCTTGCAACATATGTAGAAGGTTATTGAATTCAGGCTATTTTGAACCAAGGGAAGGGAGCCAGTTCCAGAGTCTGAGCCCTTCTGTAGTGAGGGGACTCCAACTCAGGCACCTCTGGTGACTGCAGGTTGTGACAATATGGCCCAAGGAAAGGCTATCTTTCAGGCAGACTGGTCCCAGGCCACATAGGTAGGGATTGCCACTCAATTGCATATAAAGAGAATTAAAAGTTATAGGAAAGGCCATTTAGAACCAATTATAATCTGACTGTCCTTCATTAGATTTTGGAATACCTAGACGAATTTGCTCTGTACCCCATGATGGAGATTTTGCTTCTTTGTCCATATCTGGCAAATTCATTCATCTAAAATGTTCAAATTAGGGGTTTCCCAAGTCATTCTTTCAAATAGGATTCTAAATTTATTAAAAGGAAATCTAGATATGGCTTGATAAAGTTTTTTCTTGTGCTGCCTTGCAGTGCTAATGAACACATGGGACAACTGTGGGAGGCTTTTCCTTTTGGCACAAAAACCACTCGTATTAGAGGAAGTGGCAGGCTTTTTCCTGTAGAGCCCATGGGGTATAGACACAATGAAATCATCAATGCACACCACATCTCTAACCCAGTGGGAACACAGACAACAGCACTACATCATTCTACCTACTTTAAAGGGTATTAATGCTTTTCTACTATTTTATTTTTGCATGGCTTCTCCCATATCACTCAGAATATCATACAAATTGCACTCAGAAAATTAAAAGAGGGATATCTAACCTTGTCCTATAGAGCAATTTGAAATTCTCAATACAATTGAGCTCCTACACTAAGCTGTGCACAGCTATTCACGCACCAATGTATTTTGCCTTTTTGACATTTTGGAGATGAGCCAAACATTCTGGCTTTTACTTTTTATTATGTTTCCCCAGAACACTTAGACATCACTCTCTTTCTCTTTGCAGTGAAAACTACATCCTAAATTCTGCTGCGTGATGCTGATTCCAATCCTACATAACTCGAGTCAAAAGGGTTACTCTGATCTAAGCAGGGAACGGAAAACAGAATTTGTATGGATCAAAGCCATAGATTCAAGGCAATTGTGCTGATGGGATTGTGGGAGACAGAGGTGACTGCTAAGATAAAGCAAAATGCATTGGCTGCCATTAACCTCATTAGGTTTGGCTCGGTTACACACCCAGATAGCAAACTGTTTTCATCTTCTCTTTAAAAAAAAAAAAAAAAAAGCCTAACACTGACAATTCTAGGCATATTGGACAGGACTTCATAGCAAAATCATGTGTTCTCTCCAGATCCCTGACCAGTTTTCTTTGGCATTCACATAATGTGAATACAAATTTTCTGGTCTGATCTGTCAGTCAACTCTGCTTCTCCTTCCAAATCAAACTACCCATCAGTCTATCCTGTTCAATGGTGTTAGTCCTCAAAGATGTTAGAGGTTCTGCACTGAGTGTCATGGATTAACTGCAGGTCAGTGGTACGATGAATCACCCTTCAACCATGGTTATGTGTTCCTGTGAAGATAATAATGATAAATACCCTTTTAAACTCCAATCTAAAATAGCTCCAGTACAAACTTTCGTCCGAATCCTGTTGCATACTCAGTGGTGACGGGACTGCATAGACTGACTTGAAATAGACACATTTTAGGAATAGAGCTCAGGAACCACACTTTCAAGCAACCTTTATTGTCTCCTTTCCTTATCTTCTTGGCCAGAAGTAAACTGTTGTGATGAAAGTCAACAGATGACTGATGAGCATCTATGTCTGGAACTGTTGCTGTTATGCTCCAATGGGGCAAGTTGTCAGCGATGTTATGTAAATGACAGAACTAGACCATGCCTCTGCAAAGTGAAGTGACTATGTCTGAGGCATACTTACTTTACAGAATACAAGCCTGAAGCAGGCAGTGACCTATTCCATTATCCAGCCTGCCAGACTGACTGACAGAGACGTACTTGTGCTTTTCTAACCTATTCATTCCAAGTTAAAACACAGTCATATCGAACCAGACAAAAGTCAAATGTGCAATCAAAATGTTTTTCTACATCAGTCATCTGTTCCTATTTACCAGTGATTTCTAAAACACTTTTTAGGTTTCTAAAAGCACTTCTAAAACCTTTTTTCAGAGAATGAATCAGTAATAAATAAGGAATCAGTGTTTTCTTGTTTATATACTGTCTGTTTTCCTTAAAACTTTAATATATAAGCAAATCCATTGTTGTCAGAAGGGGATTTTTCCACTCAAAAATTTATTTTAAGTCTATTTCTCGAACACTGATACACCTATAGAAACTAGTCAAAGAGCTCATTTCCCAACACAGTTTCTGCACCTGCTAATTGATGCACATTTGATTCCAAGAGTTAAAAGGCCTTCATTTCCACATCACCTACATATCTCAATAGATTAGAGTTTTTGGATGAATATTCCATTGGAAATTGGTCAGGCAGATGCAGTTTAGGTGTTTTAAATCAAAACAGAAGTTTCAATTCATTTTATATGGTTTTGTAATTTCTGTGGCAAGAAGTCATTAAATCAGTTTTGGACTGCTCCTTCGGCGATGGAAACCTTAAACAAAATGCTTCTACAGGTCTGTCAAGGTTACAGGGTTAGCTGCATCTCTGTCTCTCTTCTGAGCTCTCTGAGTGCACCCCCCTCAGCTGACAGGCCCTGAGTCTTTACCTCTCAGTAAAATCCTGCAGTTCTTCCACTCTTAACCCTGGGCCTGCAGTGCATTGGGGATGCCCCATGCTTACCCAGCAGCTGTGAATGGGTTCAGCACCTACAATTCTTCCCTTTAGGAACCTGTGACCAGTGGGAAATACAGTGACCTGAATTGGCCTTCTTAAGTCAAAGTATTGTTTAGTCTTAACATTAGGAACAAAGCACGACATAAGAGAATTCATTTTAAAAAATAATAAAAGGTCTGTACACATATCTATCTTACCTAAGGCTTGTCATCACCCTGGCTGCTCAGGACGGCCTAACTTCTTCAGATCCTCAAGTAGGTGTCAGACTGTTCTCTTCAGACAGCTTCCTGACAACTGTCTGACCTTTCTAACTCCTTTACTGGCATTTGGATCTGTTCAATTCCGAGCATTGAAAAACAAGCTTTAACTTGGCTGCCACCAAGGAAGTAGGTTCTTCACAGTTAATACCTCAGGCATTGTCTTTTAGTCCCTTTGAAGCGTTTACCAGGAGGTGTTTTGTTTTCCAACAACCTGCTATTAAACTGAACCAACATATGCATACAGTAAACATCCCAATGACTCAAGATAGCCATACAGTAATTATCCCAACAACCAGATTACACACAGTTTTCAAGAATTATTACAGATCAGTCTCACATGCTTCAAAATGGCATCAAGCTGTGGAAAACTGAAGAAAGTTTTTCATCCCAACTGCAAATGCAGAGTTACCAGATGGCATCTTGCAATGGGAGGTAAATGAGAGGTAAGGGGTTAGGCTCTCCCTTCTAAATGCCCCAAATTATAGTCTTCCTGCAGTTTAAGCCCCTGTTGGCTCCAGGTTTTTTGGCTGAAAAGTCATTTTTCATTACGTCAGTTAAAAAATTTCCACCATTAGTTTAAAGAGAATTGAAGTTAATTCAATCCACTAAACACTATAATTAGTTAATAGAGTCTCTTTATGGATATGGTAAGATATCTCATCAACGCCGGTAACAGCATAGAAATCTCAAACCTTTTGGGCATCAACACAGTTAAATTAGAAAATGAAAATGGTAGTTTGAATTGTTTATATTATAAAATTTGAAAGTTGAAACATTTACTCTGTGCTGTTTATGATTTTCTGGTCTTTCTTTTTCTGTGAATGACTGAGGGCTCCTGTGACCAGATCCCTTCCTTCCCATCAGGAACATGAAAATTATGGCTCTAAATAGTATTTGCGCAGCTGGCTATACTGTATGGTTTACAATAACAGGATAATATATTGTAGAAGGATTTCTCTTCCCACAAAACAGGAGACTAGCAAATACCCCCTTTCTAAAGATTCAGAGGACCAAATTCAGCTCTCATTTATACCAGATGACATCTGGAATTACTCCATTAAAGTCAGTGACTACTCCAGATTTACAGTATTATAACTGAGTAGACTTCAGCACAGAATGTTTGTTTACCTAATGTGACGATATATGGACTATATTGCAGTCAACTGCGTGGCATAGAGTCACTGGTTGCTATGTCTGATGTTTGTTTATTGTGTTGAATTTTGTTCATATGTTATTAAAATACTGTAAGGGTTAATATATTGTAAATGAGGACTGAACAGAGGCTGTGGTGAGCAGTTTAATATCGGGCAAATGGATGTCATGCTCAAAGGCCCATGAAGGATCCTCTTCTCCTCTTTTTCCAGTGAACAGGGCCTGCTTGTTCATTACAGCACTGACTGCCTCAGGACACCCAATATAAGAATTATACACATACCGAAGAGCACTTGTGCCTCACCACAAAAATGCACAAAGCCAGTAGCAATGGAATGTCCGGTGGATGCCTCCCTAATGTGCACTGTGGAAAGATTACCTAGTGACATATGTAGAATCCAAATAAATGGATTAGCAAAATAAAGACAGATTGCAATGGATTAATTTTAACTAACACTTCTCTATTGCAAGGCAGCCATTAAAACAATCTTGTGCAATTCTCTCAGTCAGAGTTCCCCCAGCTTAATTTCCATATATCTCACAGGCATATTCCACCTACTGACCTCCCAGGAGATTGCCTCCACCAAGAGCAACTTTCTGGCACCATTACAAACTGTCAGATTCACTCTTTCAGACAGAAATTGCTAGACCAGTGGTCCATCAAGTCCAGTATCCTGACTCCAACAGTGACCAGCACCAGCTGCTTCAGAGGAAGATGCCCTGCAGTAGGCAGCTAGGAAATAACCTACTCCAAGGGAAGTTTTTTCCTAACTCCCAGTACTTAGAGGTTGGATCATGCTTTCAAGCATCTGGTTTTAGATCCTTTTCAAAATTCTTGTTTAATTTTTAATATTTACAATTATAATTCTTGATATTCTTGTTATCCATATAAATCATAGATATGTAGGATTGGAAGGGACCTCAGTAGGTCATTTAGTCCAGTCCCCTGCACTGAGGCAGCACTAATTATTATCTAGACCATCCCTGACAAGTGTTTGTCTAACCTGTTCTTAAAAACCTCTAATGATGGAGATTCCACAACCTCCCTAGGTAATTTGTTCCAGTGCTTAACTACCCGTACAATTAGGATAGTTAAGCACTGGGAAATGTCTAATCACTTTTTGAATCCTGCAAACTAATGTCCTTTATCTTGCAGCAATGAGTTCCACAGTCTAAAAGTTCAGCGCATGAAAAAGTATTTAATTCTATCAGTGTTGAATTTGCTGCCTTTCAAATTCATTTTAATTGAATGTCCCTATGTTCTTGTACTATAAGACAGGACAAATATAAAGTTCCTTATGTATCCTCCTCTACATATCAAATTTGTCGTGTGATAACAGATGGACTAAAATTGAATTGTCTCACACTTCTATATACCCTTCATGTACAGATGCCACCAAGTTCCTGTGAACCCTCCAGCTCTCCTATTCATGAACTACTGATCCTCTAACTTTCACAAAGCTAAATTCAGTTGCATGCAAATCTTGAATAAATTATCCAATAGCCATTGTGTGATTATTAACCAATGCCACAGTTTAAGATTAGAAAATTATTTTCTAAGACTACTTTGATTTTGTTTATGGCTCCACTCTAGAAATATTCATGTCAAGAGAGAGAGACCCAGTTTTTCAATATATGAACAATAAAACAGTCATAATAAATGTACAAAAGTTTGTATTCTACAAATGGGAAAAAGTGATTTCAAGCATAAATTTCATTAATCTTTCTCCACCATTGGGGTATAGGAGCTCTGAGAGAATTTCTGGCATATAGCTTGCATTGCATTGGTTTGGCAAAGTGGGTTGATTTAAGATTTGACACCATTGTATCACAGCAAAATTTCTGCAATACACAATGTGACAAAACAGAGGCGTTCTACAAGATTGTAGTGGAGCTGCTCTCAGCAGTGAGGCTGATGGGGTGAAACCCCATGCAGCATTGTGAAAATGTCCACTTTTTGTTGTGTTTGGATTCAATTATGGTGTCACTATGTTGTCCTACATCTTATTTTGGGGTCCTAATTTAAGTAAAAATCTTAGTGAATTTGCAATAAGTGTATAGAAATCTTTTAAAAATTTTTATCAGATTATATATTTAATTTTGGATATATAATATCTTGAGAGGATTATTTATACTCATCCCATAAAAAATTGCTGATTACCTTGAAAATAATACATAATGTAGAGACTATCCAGGGCTGGGCACTGATTTTATAGTTTTACTATTTCCAGAAAAACCTATGTGAGTTCCTGAAATTTTGTAGTTTTGAGTCATACATTTTATAAGCATATATTAATATAGGACTAAATTTTCCAACCCCTACTCATGTTGAAGACCATTTACTCACTCAGATAAAACAAATATAATTTGTTACTACTTTAATGTGAAAGGGTTGTAGAATATGTTCCAGAATTGGGAAATATAAATGACTATCTCCTTCTAGCATTTTAACCTTAGTAGTAAATACCTTACCTATATGTAGCTAGAATATAGATTAGATTATATAATAGGCCTTTCCCCTCTAGATTCTATAATTCTGATAACACCTTTTGTCTCAGGAGATCCCAAAACACTTTACTCTACATACAGGATTAGCTTCATCTACAACTGAAATACAGCTACTTTTCTAAAGGAACACGGCAGCTCTTTGGCATTGCATAGTGACACCATACAACAGTTTAGAATAGGAATAAAGAAGAATCCTGTATCCAGCAGAAACTTCAGGGTAATGCAAGGAGGCAGAATGTATTTATCCAATAAAAATTTGGCCAAGACACTAGAATTAAAATTTGTGTTTTTGTAAAAAAGTGCCATTGGATATTTATTGACAACTCTCTCTTATTTTTAAATCTCTCAAAAAACATCTTCCACTATGCTGATGATAATGAATCTTGTTCATCTGTACAGAAAATCCCTTCCTCTAAACTCCATCTGGCTGGCTAGCAAAGGCACACCCTCCAGGGGACAATGATCCTGTCCTATAAATTATATTATCTATAGCTATTGGGCTGAATGACTGGACTTTTATTCCTGTTGAATGTAGCCAGTTTAATAATTTTACAGTAAATTAATTATAGTACTATATCCTCATGCACTCTCCAAAAGGCTCTGAAATGTACAGGGCAACACAGAGTGCCTCATTCACACACATTTATCCATGACAAGGACAGCTTAAAAGGTTAATGTTCAGATGCCGTCTAGGAAATTCTGGTAGGGCCTTTGGGTGCAAAATAAGAAATGTCAGCTTTTGTAAATTCAGCTCAACTGTTGGACACCAGGGACTTGTTTCCCATCATGATGATTGATTCTACTAGTATGAGCCATTGCTTTTTTAAGATACAGAGACTTGAATGAGTGAAATGGAGCTGAGTATTTGAATCAGTAGCACACAGTACTAGGTGTTAACTTCAGCTTTTCACACCTCTGCACCCTCTTTACTGACATTCAGAGCAAACAAGGCACTGAGAGCCTGAATCAGTGGAAACACACTCACACAGACAGGAAGTGGATTCAGTGGAGACTGTAGCATGGACTGTTCCTCCAGGTTTCTTTCTGTTCATTTCTGGTGATCTGGACTTTAACATGCGCTTATCAATTTCATTTTTATGCATTTAGAATTTTTTTCCAAGTGAGCATTTGTGCTGGTTAAGCATTTCCTCCTGTCTGTCTTGCACTTTAGAAAACTCCAAATTTTTATATAACTTCACTCCTGAAATTTGACTTCCTGAATAATAAAAAAAAAGACTAAACAACAGCAAGTGTCCTGAGCATAAAATGCCTTTTAGAGGCTAATGTTTTTCTGAAGATGCTGAAACATCTGGGCTCTGTTTGCATCTGGCTAAAAATAAGTGCATATACAATGTAACTAGTCACATTCAAATTACATGTGAAAGACAAGAAATAATATGTTGAAGCTTTACAAGGAAAGAAAGTGACAGAGCCTGTAAGAAGGCTGGTATATGCATAGATAGTAGCAAGCACAGTTGAGAGATGACCAGACTTCCTGCACAATGCCCAGTTGTTTGAGTCTGATCCAAGACAGGTGTGCTTCATGGCTCCATGAGAAAGCCTTCATCCTGTAGTGAGGTGAATTAATAGTACAATGAGATAGAGTTCTCATACTTTAAACCCCACCTCCCAAAAACCCCCAAACCTTATTCTGGACGACATTTTCTGCACTCCGGCTGTAGTCAGGGGCCATTTGCAAAGAAGTCTGACCACATGGAGAAGGCCACAGGTAGCAAAATTAGTGAATTCCACATACAGTGATGTTTGTAATAATATACATTAATAAATATTGTAAATATTTTATTTTAGAATGAATAACACTACTAAATACCACGCTTTCTGAACCTATACAAATGACCAGAAAAAATTCAAAGTTAGTTTAAAATTGTCCTGTTCATGATTGCAGCACCTTTGTATAGCTATAAGAGTGTCCAGAGACAAGCCCATAGTGGACATGTATTTTTTTATTTAAAAGCTGAATAATTTTCATTACTCGGTTTCTCTCAGGATGAATGTGCCATGTCACATGCAGGATTGTATTGATCAGGGTCCCTGACCCTTTGAGAATGAGCTAGGCTCTAACCCATTAACTGCTTCTGTATTCCCTTCCATGTTTACATTCACCATAATGTTTCACAGACATATATGTGACAGTTGGTTTATGGTGTATTCAACATTTGGAATAGTTAATTTCATAGATACACAGCCTGACTTTGGGAGGTGATGAGTGCATACAACTCCATTGTTTCAGTGAGGCGGCCAGACATCGTAATGGACACAGTATGTGAACATAAATGCAGTAGGTTTCAGAAAGCTGTGAGGGAAGGTATCATGGTGCCAACAGACCACTCTGTCACTAGTTCAGTGGGCAACTATAATGACCTTTCGTCTAAGTTATCAGTGCAGTCGTCCCTAAGGTCACTGCCTCTCTGTTTCACTCTCACAGATCACTGCTGCTAGCTGTTCACCTGCAGTAAAGCAGGGACACAGCTAGAGTGCTGGCAGTGGGTCTCGTGCTATGTGACTGATTACAGCCTACATGACTTTTAAGCCTGTCTTGTATATCCTGGCTGTGCAAAGGGCAAACAAAGTTTCTGCAAAGTCATACACAACAGAACTGTTCTGTGGAGTTAACAGCTTGGTTGATCTAAACTGCTTTCATTTGGTTACAGAATTGAGTGTCCTGCTGTGAGGAATTTTCATTTACTTTGTGGATAAAATCTCTCAGACCCAGACTGAACTTTTCAGACCAATATCTCATGGGGATACATGCAATTTACACTGCTTGAGTTTCAGCCAGTTACACTAAAGCCAGCACCTATTAGACCCATGTTCTTCCTAAATGGTTACAGCCACTGGGGAGACATTGAAGCTATGAATCATTGAGATTCTCGGTACCGCCATGTGGGAGGGACAGGGCACAAGGTGTTCTGAAAGTAAGCACTGGTGAGGCCTATACTTAAATCCTTGTTGGATATGGATGATCTTGTAAACTATTGACCTGTGTTAAACCTACTGTTTTGGGGAAAGTTAATGAGGCCCTAATAAGTGGATGGAATTGCTTTAGCTCTTCTCCTTTCTGCTCTTCTGTCTGCGCCTTTCTGACTGAGAAGCCAGCAGGTAATTATGGGTGATTGTCAAAGTCTGCTCTCCCTCTTGTGCACAGTCTGCTTCCACAGTTACTGTACCTGACATTTAAGCAGAACACTCACGCATCCAGTATCCCTGGCTCATTAGGCAGTGTTGCACACACCACATTTAATTCATTCAAGGCCAAGCAGAGCACAGCTGTGGAGTATACAGAGCCTGGCTCATCTGTGTTTGGCCAGAACAGACAGATAGTTACAGTCTCTCTCATGAATCATGGTCTCTTGAGTTTATTTTATATGTTCTGAAACAACAGGTTTTCCTCAACTCAATCAGCTGAACATGGTCAGAAGAGAACATAAATACTTTTTTTTGTTTGTTTTTTAAAGAAAATGGATTTGTGGGTGGTGAGAGTGGATTGATTACAAATGGACAGCATGTGTCATTAAACTATGCAGAAGAATCTCAGTCCTCCTCTACATGGTGACTGCAAGATATTGGAGTTGGGAACATTATGGACCTGGCTACTGCCAGTCTGATTGATGTTTTATTGTAGGTTACCAGAGGGAAGAATTACTATTTGTCTGTGTGTTCACATATAGGGAGCAGGTGGGGGAACTGCAGGCGTGGAGAATGTGATAATGATGCCTGCTCTTCTCTCTGAATTGATTCCCAAGAGCTTCAGACTCTGAAGAACCTCAGTTTATTTTAATGAATTTTTCCATGTTTTTGCTCAAGTTGGTTTTCTGAACAGATCCTTTAGGAAAATAACATTTATTATTGAGTATGAGCATAGTCAATGTGACATGGTCCCTGCTCCCGTAAGATCATAAATTAGACCCACACAATACACAGACAGTTGATCCAGACATTAGGGTCCTGGCTTGCAGCAGGGCAGATATAAATTGTGTACCTCAAAGAGAAAAGTGCCTGACCTTAGAGTGGGCAGATATATTTGGTCAGACTGTTCACAAATGAATACCAAAGCCAGACCATCATGATGGGTGGATGAATGCAGGATTTTTCTGAGCTCTAAATCTGTGTAATTACTTCCCATTCCTATAATTATATATGGAATGTGATATTGCAGTCTGAAACCAATGTGGTCCAGATGCACAAAACTAAAAATTACATTCTTCACTTAGATTTCCTAAGTGACCTTCAGGCTGGGGGCAGGATCAGTGGCTGCTCGTTGGAAGGGGAAAACTGCAGTGTAGATGACTCAAAATGTTTCAGTACTGAGGGCAGATCAGTGGGAAGTTGCAAAGTGGGCAGGTTCAGGCGCTCAGATACTAGGGTGATGAGCATGGTATAGGCCTCCGTGTCATACATTTGTGTGAAGCTAGTCCCTTTTACACACAGGGGATGGTTCACATGAAATGCAGTTTTCATTTTTATCCACATCTTCATTTTTTCTGAATATGCAGTAAAATAGTTTCTGGTTTTCTAGCTATACACAGTAGTGCCATATCAATATTATAACATAATTAATAAAATAATAATATAAATAAATAATGATAATACAGACTGATTGAGAAAAGTATGGCAAACTGTGACCAGAGATGATCCAGTTACATTCCTAACAAAATCCTCAGGACTGCAGTCTCTAGTAATAAATCTACATATGAAAACTGTACCCCCAAATCTGCAAGAAATCATATTCTGGGGCAAGCCTCCTAGATAATTAATTCATTCCATTTCAAGGTTATTTATTAGACTTGATGCTCCACATGCCTCTTGGCAGAACCATGAGCACAATGTAACATCCAGTGACTCAACGATAGCACCAGAATCCCTTAGCAACAAGAACACAATCCTGCTGATCCCTAAAGAACCTGACATATTACAAAATTTCCAAAATACAAAGGGAATATATTATCTGAGTCTGGGTCAAGTCTGCTGGGAAAACATTGGGAATAAACCTTCTGACATAAACGGAATAAACCGTCTCTGCCATTAGGATTTGACCAACAGTTTCATAGTCTGACTGTTTGGATGATCCATGTTCCATCCCTGTTATACCAGCCCAAAGGAGCAAATCAGTGCAGAATCAGAAAACAAATCTGAAGGGTATAAAATGTTTGTGGTTCAGTATTGTTGGAAGGACACAACATAATTTACTTTTCCATTGTTTATCCACCTCCTATGTTTTCTGATTTACAATGACCTGCAAGGGAACATTCCTACACCACAGCCAGGGCACTGAGGTGTGACTAATTGAGCAATTAAATTATCAGGTGATGGAGGTAAAAATCTCATCAGCACAGTTAGATGGATTTGGCCATCCAGCACTTTTTTGTTCATTACTTATTATTATGTAACATGTATATAGCTCCATGGGTGTGCATAGTTTGGCACAAAGATGTAATCAGCTACTCTAAAGTAGACTCTAGCTGGCATCTGGGGTCAGGAGTTCAGTCAACTGACCACTGAGGAAGGATAACAGGCTGAGGGAACTTCTTAGTTTCAGTATTTGTCAAACCAAAAAGTGTTCAAAAAAGTAAGGGGAGCAGTGGGGGCAAAAAATCTAGCTGGCTTCAAAACTGAGCTTGATACATTTATTGAGGGGATGGTATGATGGGACAGCCTAGTTTGGTAATTGTCTTTGACTCTGACTATCTACTTGTGGTAGATATGCCAATGGCCTGTGGTGGGATGTTAGATGTGTGGGTTCTGAATTATTACAGATAATTCTTTCTTGGGTGTCTGGCTGGTGAGTCTTGCCCACCTGCTGAGGGTTTAACTAATTGCCATATTTGGGATCAGGAAGGAATTTTCCCCCAGGGCAGATTGGCAAAGACTCTGGGGATTTTTCACCTTCCTCTGTAGCATGGAGCATGGCTCACTTGCTGGTGGATTCTCTGTACCTTAAAGCCTTTAAACCATGATTTGAGGACTTTAATAACTCAGTCATAGGTCAGAAGTCTATTACAGGAGTGGATGGGTGAGGTTCTGTGGCCTGCATTGTGCAGGAGGTGAGACTAAATGATCATATTGTTCCCTTCTGACCTTAGAGTCTATGAGTCAGACTCTCAAGATTCCAGAGACTGGATTAAAAATTATTACTGTTTAAAAATAATACATTGTGGGTTCTTTTTATTTACCAACTGGTTTTTGACCCGTGCACTGGGATGACATTTTCAAACTTTTCTCCACAAACAGGATGGCTAAAAACTTTTTTTTTAAATGAAAGCTGACATAGTAATGTAGTCTGGGGCTTTAAGAAAAGTGACAAATATTATTGTGAGACTCAACAGAATCGCATGAGTTAGCAACACTAGAAAACCGCTGAGTATGGGAAGTTTGCTTGTTTTTGGACTGGGCTCTGAAAGGCCCATATGTATGTTACTTAGGCTTCTTGACATGCCAATATTAGTCCCCTAACCTGACCGTGACCTGTCTTGTTACACCTAAATGAACAGTACTTTTCATCTGGAAGGGCCTCAAACTGCTTTGTAAACTATATTTTTTGATATTTTACACACACACAAATAACTTCACCCATTGCTAAAACATAGTTTCCTGTGGGTTGGAACATGGTAGCCAATTAACATAGTAACTATCAAACAAATTTAGGACAAAGTGTAAAGAATTGGGGAATTTAGGAAGGGACAATGTAATTACCCAACTAGGAACTTGGCTACCACACCATGGTTGAGACTCCTAATCTTGCTGAAAATGCCATGGAATTTTTAATACGTGGCCAGATCCTTGTTTTTTATGCCTGCCTGAAAGACCACTTCTGGCAGCTTGTGCTGGGATACTAGCTCAGTACTAGCCTAGAGAGAACAAGGAGCAACGGTCTCAGTGTCACCAAAACCACTTAATACACTGCTTGTAAACCAATTATTGTTGCAGCAATTTATTAAGTATTCAATTGGCTGCTCATTCTGCATACATTTATAGTGATTAAATGATGTGGGTGCCATCCATTCCCATCCTAGCACACTGAACAAGTAAAGATTAGAATATCCCAGCTAGAACCTTTGTACCAGAGGCTATATTTACTAAAAATAAAATTGTCCTGAGAGCTGCCATTTATCTGAATACTGGTGCAGAAGGTCATTTATAGCAACACCTACTCCAACCCTCTAGAATTTAGAAACATTTGCTTTAAACAAAGAATTATAATTTAGAAACACATGTCCCAGGTCAAATATAGCCCTAAAGATACTTAGAGAGGGGATCATTAGTATATATAGTATATATATGGTATATAAATGGTGTTGGTTTCAGATGCCTTTTATTATGTAATAATGGGCGTTTCATCCAGAAAGCATCTGTCTGTCTAAAATCTCTGTTGTCATAGTATGTAGGTTCTTTATTTCCAACTCCCCTCAGGTCTCTACCCCTTAAAGCTATAAATCAGAACTCCAGACAGACTTAGACCCTTATGGCTAAAATTACCCAGAGATTCAGATGAAACTTAACTCCAGAAAGGAAGCTCTTATGGTTAGAGCATTGGACCAGGATGCAGAAGATTCACAGTTTTCAAGGCCAGAAGGGACCATTAGATCATCTGGTCTGACCTTCTGTATATCACAGGTCTTAGAAGGGGTTTTGAACATATATAGATATGACAAGACCCCCCCCTCTCCTTTCAATGTAATGTTCAATAATGGTTTATGTTGATTGATTATGTTAATAAGTGTTGAGATCACCATTTTGGTTTGACATAACAATAAGGACTTCATGTTAGACTTCCTTCTTTATGGACTGATTCCCACCCTTTTTGGTTTCAGTGGGAAAAAGGACTAAAATCTGCCTAGCAACAGGAGATATATAAGCCCAAGAGTGGGACAGTTCAGGGCTGTCCATCTGGGAGGCAGCTGTGCACCCAACAGATCGTAGCAGAGAGAAATATCACCTTCCAGAAGATAGAAGAGGGCAGTTGCCCACACCTTAACTAAGATCAATTTACCTTGTAGTTCTTGAATCTGGGATCCTGTGGCTCCAGTTCAAAGACATCCTAATTGTGGCCAACACTCTAAAGAGAGAAGAAACAACTGTAATGTATTTGAGCCTAGGGCTGTGTTATTGGTATGGGTTCTAGAGTTCAGGCTCCCATATAATGACCCCTTTATGTTGTATTGTCCCTAATAAATTGTCATTCGGTTTAACTCTTAGAAGTATACCATGTCCCATTTTTAACTGCCTGGTGATTAGATATGGTGGAGTTGAATCTTGATAGGGCACCTTCAGTAAAACTATATTACAGGTTGGAGGTTGGGTGTCCCCTTTTTCCCTGTAACACAGGCTACAGAATTTCATCAAGTAGCCCCTGCGTTGAGCCCAGTAACTTGTTTGACTAAAGCATCTTTCAGAAAGACATCCAACCTGGATCTGAAGATAAACTACTTCTTTTGTAGTAGTTTGGTTAATCACCCTCATAGTTAAAAATGTGTGCTTTATTTCTAATTTAAATTAGCCTGGCTTGAACTTCTAGCCATTGGCTCTTATTGTGTCTTTCTCTGCTCAATTAAAAAACCCATTAGTATCCAGCATTTCCTCCCTGTGAAGGTACTTATACACTGTAATCACACTTTTTTGATATGCTACACAGATTGAACTCTTAAGTCTCTCAATGTAAGACATTTTTTTCCAGCCCTTGATCTGAAATTCAGTTTCCTGCTCTTAGTCTTCCTGTGTGATTTCAAACAAATCATTTACCTCCCTGTATCCCAGTTCCCTTCTGTAAAATAGGGCTATAGCACTACTTCATAGGGGTGCTGTGCGCCACGTTAAAATAGATGTGAGGCACTGAGACACTACAGGGTTTTTTTTTAGGCCAGATGATTTCTTTTAGGATGTGGTCGTAATTGTTTAATGATAGCCTGTATGGGTTCCAAATGTTAGGTGGTGAGTGGCAACTAGGGGTTTGTGCTCAGAGGGGGTTTTATTTCCATATTGATGCAGGTTCTCCTGGGTTATTTGGGTGGCCTGTTCCATGATGTGATCTACTTTTCTGGTGGAGAATCAACTATCATCAACTTCCTGGATACCACAGTCAGCTTCAACAACGGAACGCACAATATACAAGAAACCCATAGATCACCATACCTATCTTCATGGATCCTGTAACCACCTCAAACACACCAAGAAATCTGTTATGTTATAGCCAGGTACTCCGATACCACAGAATATGCTCTGAGGATATAAATTTTGAAATGTCTTCATCAAACAAGGACATTCCACTACCATATTAATAAAAGCAACTGCTACCGTTTCCCCAAAATCTATGACAGGTAAAACTGCCAATTCCATTTGTACCCTTGAAGTAAGTTTACAACAGTAAAAGAAATTATTTAAGGTCAAATGCTAGTCCCTTTGAAGTCACAGAGTATTGCCATTGATTCCAACGTGACAAGCATCTGGTCCTCACATAACAGCAGCAGTGCAAATGATCAGTGTTCCCAAATGAATTACTGGATAGTCTCAGCAAAAATCACATATTTGTTTATAACTGTTACGAAATTAATGTAATTATTGTACAACCACTTTAAAATATGCCTTTACATCTGTTAGTTTAGGGAAGAAATTCTAGCTATTATGAGTGATCACAAGATTTCTCAATAATATCTGTGTGTAGCCAGCCACTTCATAATTCAGAAGCATTTGGATCAAGTATTTAGAACCAAAGACACCTACATGTTCCCAAAATAAGTAAAGGTTACAGCAAATATTTCCTGCATGTCATTCAGCACCTGGGTTGTTGCATACAGGAGGTTTTGGAATCTAAGGCCTTCTTACCCCTTTGAGGCATCCAGTTGGAGCCACACATTACTTCCCTCTAATTAAGAGACTATTAGAATTTCTACCCTTCTGTGCAGTGGGTTGCAAATCGGATAAAGTTGTGCAATCCCCCCATACTTAGTGTGAGTTCCTTAGCTCTATCCTACCTCTCTCAAGAGTATATCAGTCAAACAGGTATAGTACAGGTAAGCCATGCATCAATTATAAGGTCAGAAGAGGCCATTAGATTTAGTCTGACCAGATGTATAACAGAATCCATAGAATTTCACTAAGTTATCCCTGTATTTAGTCCAATAATTAGTATTTGACTAAAGCATATGTTTCTCAAAAGGCATGCAATCTTGATTTGGAGGAATCTGCCACTTTCATTAGTATTTTGTTCCAAATGGTTAATTCACACTCACTGTTAAAAACTTGTGCCTTATTTCTAATTTGAATTTGTCTGACTTTAACTTCTAAACCATTGGTTCTTGTTATGTCTTTCTCCGGTAGATTAAAGAGTCTTTAGTACATGCTATTTTCTCCCTGTGAGAATACTTATACACCATAAGCAAATCTCCTCTTGATCTTTTGTTATTCTAAAATATTAAGCTCTTTAGGTCTCTCATTGTAAGGCATTTTTTCTAGTTCTTGAATCATTAGGGTGCAGAGAATAGACATTTATTTTTCAAACATTATTTTTAAAAGGGTAGACACCAGAACTGTGTGCAGTATTTTAGTATCAGACTCACCAATGCATCATACAGAGGTAAAAATCACCTCCCAATTCCTACTTACTACTCCCGTTTACACATCCAAGGACTGCAACCAGGGCCAGATTTAGGGGCACGTGACCCAGGCAACCACCTGGGTTGCTGGGCTTGGGGGGCTCTGAGCTTGGGATGCTGGGTTTTTTTTGTTAGTGACAAAAGGGAAAATAGAATGTTTGAAGTAAAATGTTTCATGTGGATTCATTTTTCAATAACCTCCTAGAATGAACCTTTGTAAAATCTCAAGGAACCTTCCAGACTTTCTGAAAACTACATTTTCCTTGAACCTCGTAGAATGTTTTCAGCCATGGCCTGGATGATGGCCAACAATAGACTGACATTGCTTGCTATTTTATCGCTTGAAAATGCCATTGGCCAGTCTTTGATTCTCTCTAACACTGTGCTTCAGTTTGCAAGGGCAAAGGTGAGAAAAATGACCTTTTGAAGTAAAGGACTAGGGTTAACATTCTAAGACTGTCATCTGTTATGACACTATTTAATACTGGTTCACCCAGTGCTGATGCACAATTCAATTTCTTTATGCTAGTACATTTCAGTTATTCTTAAAATTAAAAAGTTTCTATAAAGCTTAGAGGAAACTAATTTTTTATTTGCTTATATATGGCATGAATAAATATAGATTTACAGATCCTAGTATGCAAATTTATCATCTTATATGACAGGGATAAATCATGCATGCTAATTGTGCATCAAAGTTATGAAATGGGCTACAAATGCAATAAAAAATAAGGTATTCAAAAGTTTAACAAATGGAGGCCGGAGGCACCATTTGGTGTAGGTCTAGCCCTAACTGCAGCCATCCCTCATCTCCTAAACTGTCTCACTGATGTGCCTCCACCCTAATTGGAGGGACCCATTAGAGGAGGGATTCCATAGCCCATTCCATCTTTGGTCTCTGTGTTAAGACTGCCAAGGCTGATGATTGCAGTTTGGTGGTAGTTTATGTGCACCAAGAATCAAACTGTAAGAGATCAAACAACTGTCAGGAAGTAATGATTTTCAGTCAATTTGGAGTCTGATTTGGAGGGGTAATTTTACAGATGAATGGCTCTACATCCTCTTTAAGCCATTTGTACATGTGGTTGTAGCTGGTGGCAGATCACTCAAGGTACTGATTCTTTTCTATTCAATCCTCAGAAACAAAGCTAGATGTAGAAATTGTTGTTAATCCAAACCATGGATTTTCAGGAACCTCAGCAGAACTCACACCATCCCCTACTCCTAAAGAGCAAAAGATTCTACCAGGAAACTGATTACACACCAGTGGATTCTCTCAACACAAAAAGAAAACAATTTCACTCATCCGTCAGGATGATTTTAGCTCCTGAGATTAATTATAGCACCTGCAGGACTGGCCTCCTATTTTGCATCCAAAGTTCATGGTTCCTCTCGATGAGATCAGTTAGTATGTTCAAGCATCAGGATCAGCACGTAACTGTTAATCAAACAATGGACAGAAAGATATTTCTGCACTGTTTACATTAGCTAGCAGTTTACCCGGGGTTATGAGTTCACTGTTTGCTAATTCCTCTTACTTAAGAGCTTTGGCAAATGTTTACTTGACAGAATGTTCTATCCCATTACTTTTTTCTAAGAAAATGCACTCTGTCCCTCAAGAGCTTTGGCAAATGTTTACTTGACAGAATGTTTTATCCCATTACTTTTTTCTAAGAAAATGCACTATGTCTCTAGAGAAACACTATCTGTTCACATGTTCCACTCTGGATTCTAGACAGTGAAGTTTTACTGTGGAGAGCAGAAAGTGGTTTACACATGGTAACAATCTCATGCTGAACTAGGTATAGGCACCTATTAGAGAGGGAGTTGGGGAAATGATATATGTTTGAATACTTCAGTTTATTTCTGTTAGTGGCTGAAGTTTTCTGAGTGTTTGTGAAACAATGTGTAGAGTATATTTCAGCCTGTAACCAGTTGCATAAACATTGAGACTCATCATCTTGGTATGGACCACAAGTGTATACAGAAGGCAGCCAATTTGGTCAAACTAGCAGAAGCAAGAAATCATTGTGAACAGTGATAAACTGCAGTGGAAATAATTCACTCTTTGGTACCCTGGGTCAGCACTGGGCTTTGCAGTTTCCTAATTAAACAATGTTCTGTAATGCACATTGTTTTGGCACTGTTTGTACAAAGCTCTGAAAATATAAAGCACTGCATAAGCAGTTATTGTTATTCCATTTGTTTATTTATGACATGGATCAGGTGATGCTGGAGGAGTGGTAAAGTTTTCTAATGCCTTAAGTGATATAATATGTCCTCAAGAAGGGAAGTATCCTATGAAGTGGCTGCTGGATTTTAAAATAAGTGAAAAGTAAATTGATACATTTTGGCTTTAAAATCATATGGCGCCATATGCACTTCTGGGTAAAAAGGAACTGTTATTGACTAAGATCTAAGCATTCAGGTATCTGTAACATGAAGATGAAGATGCACTGTTCAGTTGTAGGTGTGAAAGCCAGAGATGAGGCTGCATAAGAAGAGCTATTATGAACAGGGTAATGGAAACTATTATCCTCTTGTACATGGACAAGATGAGGTTCATGTTCAGTTGTACAGGGCCATGGTCAAGAAGTCCACTCATCACCTCATCTCTCTGCTCCCAACTGGAATCCCACCTTGCTCCAGCTCTCCCACATGACCAGATAAAGGTCCTTCTCCATGCAGAAGGAGCTTGAATTGAGCTCCTGCTCATTTTCAGCACTATATTTTAAGATGATATTGCTCCAAGCAGGATAACAGGTGGGAGTTTGCACTATTGGGGAGTGGCAAGGGTCTACTTGATCTTTCGAGTGATTACTAAATTTTGATTATATTGAGCTAATAAAATCAGTAATAGAGAAACCACACTACAAAATGCTCTTCCTGCAGAAGATTCTGGGATAGGATTTCATACCCTGTCAGTTCAATCATGTGTAATCAGCAAAGCCCAGACCTTGTGCTGATTTATTCAGTGAGTTAGAGGGGGTGGACACCTTATTATTGGCTCTCTCCATGCCTGGGCAGCAATTCATTCAGATGCACAAGACGACAAACTACCATTATCTAAATGCAGAATTGTACCTGTAAGAAAGGAAGTCTCACAGGAGCAGCCATTTTTACTCTATTGGTTGGCATCCCATTTGCTCCTGGGACTCATGGCAGTCTATAACCAAAGACACCTATTTGTCAACATTGTATCCATCGAGCAAATGTAGAGACCTTTATCCCAAGGGGTAAAGGTTAGATTCTTGATGCCATTGTCAGCCACTCAACAGCAGCCACACTGGTGGGAAAGAGCTCTCTGAAAGGGGAGGAAAGAAAGACACAAAGTGCATGCTGGGTAATTTAGTAGCCCTCAATAGCGTTCATATTGCAAAAATACAGATGGAAGACACTTTGGGGAGAGAGTGGTTCAAATCTGCCCTAGGAAGTAGGATAGCTGGGTGAATGTACATTAATTTAAGTGGTTAATAGTCTTAGGCCCATAGTGGCAAAGCCTAAAGAGACTTTGCACGTATTTGTGCTACCTGATGAGCTGTGAAGCTAGAGATAAGCACACAGCCCATGGGAGAGCTCTTCAGTTTAAATCCAGCCATGGGAAATAAGAAAACTGGCCAGTCAGGTTATTGCTATGAGCTTAACCCTAGAATGTCTCAGATGTCATGTGGCACCAGGTAAAAGTCAGAACCATGCAAGGTTACCCGGCTGCAGTGATGTGTCCAGTCTATTCCCAACCACCTGCTGTGTGCAGCTCAGTCTGGCATCATTACTGAAGGAGCTCTTCCATAAAGGAACATGGGGATGCCTGAGAGAGATTTCCTGGTCTCTCAGGTAACTGAATGGGAGGAGGAAGGTGAGATGCATGAAAACAAAAACTTCATCTATTTATTTATTAATGTAAGAGTCTGCAGTTAATATTCTCTAATTAGGCTGAATGGTTCTGCATCCAGATTTCATAGGGTCTCTCTGAAAGTTAAACTTCTCCAATTTTGCAATCTCAATTGTATTCAGCATTAAATAAGATGAACTCAGCAGATGTAATGGATACACAGTCATCTTAGGAGAATTTGATGACATAGGTACCACTGACTGTCCTGGTAGAAGGATTTCCTGTGAAGCTTTTCTCTCATTAAAAAGTCTTTGAGCCAGATCCTTGGGTCCAGCCAAAATGCACACAGCACAATCCAGGAGTGATGGAAAGGTGGCCCTGTGCTCACTTGTGCTTCCCCAAACCTGAACCTGCTCTGTGTGTCAGTCTTCTTCTCTGCTCTAATTGGCTCCAGATGCTGAAGGACTCTAGGGGCCAAACCATAGTCCATAATGAGCTGGGCATAGAGATATTCCATGCAAGCTCCTTTACCTACTCGATGGCCCACTGTGCCAGAAGCAGGGAGAAGGTAACGTGCTGTCTCTGTCATTTGGGGAGTACCTGCACTGAGGTCATGATCTTCAAGTGGCCAGTTCCATTGGTGATGATCCATCTAGGATCAAATTACATTGCTGTGGTCTTCACAAAACGGCAACACCCCACATCTGTCCATCTGCCTGTCTCTGAGAGAGAACTAACTGTTAGAGATGGCACATAGACATCTCTGTGCTTTATGGTTTCTCTGCCTTGTCACTGAACACTTTCGGACAGGGAGGGGCCAACATCCCCTGCCTCAGCTATCTGAAAGACGCTCTTTAATAATGGAAGAGAGCAAGTTAAACACAGGGGAAGTGGACTTTCAGGTTTTTCTTGATGACTAGTGTGTATAGGAGAGGAGGGAGCAGTCTGAGCCCTGCAATTACATCAAGTGCTATTGCATCCTATCATGTAATAGGATACAGATGATAATCTGAGCAGAAATGCATATTGCACTGAGTCAGAAATACAGGGGAATGCTGGGTTTTTGAAGGAGATAATTAGGCCCAAGAATCTGGTGGTTTCTTATTTCCTGTTAGAGAAATGAGGGCAGGGGCAGCACTTCCTATAGGTTTCTTTGATCAATAGATTAATTAGACGAGATTACACTTCTGTTTTAAAATGTTTGGGTTTAGTTAAACAATAAATTGCATGAGCTCCCACACAGTCATGCCCCATGTGTCATTCAGCACCCTGTCACATGGCTAGGGGCCAGTCAGCACCTCAATCTGACATGTTTCATCCTGTGCAGTACTACACCTTTCCTCCACCTACCATACTGCTCCTCAACAACCCACTACCATGTGTGGTACCACTTCCCTGTGCCATGCCACACTTCCACTAACCAGTCACCTCCCTGTGCCATACTGCACCTCCTCTGCCTGCATGCATGTGGGGCACAACCTATCTGGGTCATACCGCATATTCATTTATGTGATCAGAGGTCTTGAAACTGGCTGTACAGTGACAAAATTGAAGAAATTCAATCTATCAGGTTTATCCAAAAGAAGGTTAAGAGAGACCTGGATTACAGGCTATCAGTATTTACGTGGGGAGAAGACATCTGATAGAGATCTCTTTTGTCTAGCTGACAAGAGCCAATGGCTGCAAACTAGACAGATTCATATGAAAATGAGGCATAAATCTTTAACGTTGAGGGTAATTAACTACTGGAACAGTTTAGCAAGGGTGTGATGGATTCTCTGTCTTGAAGTTTTTAAATCAAGATTGAATGCCTTTCTAAAAATACATGCTCAAGATCAACCTGAAGTTAATGTGCTGGATGCAGGAATCACTGAGTGAGATTATCTGGCCTGTGTTATGCAGGAGGTCAGAATAGATTATTGTAATAGTCTCTCCTGGATTTAAAAATCTATGGATCTATGACACCACTCAATGCTGATTCATACATTGCTAAATCTCCTACTGTTTGCAATACTGTCACCAGAACCAGTCCTCCATACCACTCCCCTCTCCTCATTAAAAGCCCTTCCAAGAACTCACCCTTATGAGATGCCCTGACAGGTGAGTTAACAGCCATGAGCTGCACTATCCTAGTCTTTGTATTAATAATAAATAACCGAAACAATGATATGTCCATGCCTGTATTGATCATGTAATCATTGTATGACTCTGATTCTTGTCCTTCTTCCCCACATTCCCTCTCTATTATTTGTCACTTCTATTGATTTGTCATGTCTAGATCTTTGCTTAGTTTATTTTTTCAGAGTTTCTCCCTCCAAAAGCTCCCAGCCTAGAACAGGGGTAGTCAATAGGCAGACTGGGGGCCAAATCTGGACCGCCAGACATTTTGAATGGATCCTGAAATCTTTTTATTTACTTATCATTATCATTATTGTTATTTTTTTTATTATTTTCTCTGGAGTCTGGACCTTGAGGGCTGCCAACCTACTGTAAATTTACAGACAGTCAGTAAAAAAATGTACAATTTGAACACTGTCTGTAAACCTGTAAATAAATGAAAATGTTCATGAAATTGGGTAGAAATAAAACATACTGTATTTTGATATTGTCATTCAGAATCACTTATTATATCATAAAACTACACTAGCCGTGACTTTATCAATTTTCTGTTTTCTATTATTGCACACACCCAAAGAATCCGATTGATCAATTAACTGCAGCTAAAACAATTGTGTAATTCTAAATTCCTGTGTACAGAATATCGCAAGTGAGTACACACTTTTGTGACATTATTGTATTGTTTGTGGTATTTTTAGTGATGTCAGTAAAAAGTTTACCGTGTCATTAAAAAAAAAAATCAATTTCAGATCTTCATGTCAGTAAAAACTAAAATGCAAGGTTGGCAACTCTGTCTTGACTATACCTTGACCAAGAAATGTGGCCCTTGAAAAAAATAATTGACTCCCCTGGCCTAAAAAATTGTGCTGCTTCTAGAGAGAACTATCCTCCTTTTATGCCTTTTGTGTTAAAGCAAAACAAACAGTAAATGAAGTTGGATTTCTCTTATGTTAGGTCTTCAGACTGGTTGTGGGAGCTGGACATGAATTAAAGAATATGCTTTCCTTGAACACTAGTACTTATACAAAACATTGCATGGCAGTACACTCCCATTGCATTTACTAGAGTCTCTTAGTGCCCTCTAGTGGCTAATTTCACATGCAACAATTTTGTTTTAATCCCAAAAGACTGTAGCCAGTAATTGAAGGGCCTGACCAGGCAATCCTTGTCTAGAGCTTGTGTTTCAATGAGTTTGATGACCATATCAATTTTTCTCTCAGTGGGAAGTCAAGGGTGCTCACTCTCAGATGCTGAATGAAGCTAAAGGGGGCCACTTAGAGTTGACATCAAGCACTTGCAAGCAAGTCGAATGACTGCACTGAAGCAAAGACTAGCCAACTAGATACCAATCTAACGCAATGCAGCAGGCTATTGTTGCCCAGAACCTCAGTGACTGCACAGGAGCCAGGACAAGGATAAACGTTTTTCCTAAACAATTGCTTTCTAGTGATTGAGGAGAGGCTCCTATAGTTGCATTTTACCTCAGATTGCTCTGGACTGGGCTGTCTAGTCACCACTGTTTCATGTATTGCATACTGGGTAATAACATGAGGAGTCAATATTTCTAAAACTAACCTGGCTGCTTACTGAAAAAGCTATGTATAGAGCGGCTGCAGCTACAGCTAGCGTTCATGCCATGTCAAAGCAGATGGACTTCTTGGTGCCTCCTACAAACTCTTCCCTCCTGCAACCTGTGCTCTTTCCTCCAGGTTCTATGCAGGTTGCTACCTCTTTCCTCTTAAGAATTGCTATTGTGTCATTTGTGCAAGCATTTGCTGACTTGCTGCAGCCCGATGTTACTAGTATGTAGCTTATCCTAGGGACACAGCCTTTACCGCCAGCTCATTGCGGCCTGGAGGGCTCATAGACCTTCCAGTGTACTGTTCTTCAAACAAGTCTCCTGTTTCTTGTTTGCGTTATCGCTGTTGGTGGGGGACTTGTTTCCCTTCTGTTGCTGCCTTCATTCTGTTGGGTGACAACCTGTTGGTCCTCTTTACTGCTCGTATGCCATTTCTTCTCACTTTCCCACATGGGCCCAGCTGATTGGTGAGGCTTGTTTCAGGTCCACCCAGTCTTGACCTTGGCTCTGTCTGCCCAAGTGCACTGGCTGTCTGCTGCTACTCTGCAATTGCCATTGGCTTTGTATCCACCACTGTCTTGAGTCTGTAGCTCCCTCATGTGACCTGTATCCCACTGCAGCTTGCACTGTTGCCTTTTGCCATTGCTTTGTGTGGCTATTTGATTGTTGGACCCAGACCTGATCACTTGTGTGTAGTGGCCTCAGGTCCTTGGCTCCTTTATTGTAGCAGGCTGTCTGTTTAGTTTGATATCCTCTTAATTGCTTCTGTGTCCTGTCCATCATTCCTCTGCTGGGCTGTAATAGACAATCCTTCGAGGGGTGGGGGGCTTGGTTCTTCAGTTTATCAGTTACAGTGCTGGGCTATTGTCTAGTACCATGGGATGCTGAATTGCAGTAGTCCAACATTGCCAGGTAGGGATCCCTTTTGTCTGTTTTGCCTTTGCCATCAGTCTCTTGGCTGTCTTTACTGCTGACTTGGCCCTCTCATTGCTTTGTGGATACCAAGCAGAAGACATCTTGTGCTCTAATTCCCATTCCAAACTGAATCATTTGAATTCTGCTGCAGTGTGCTGTGGCCCATCATCTAAGCATAGCATGTCAGAGATGCCCTATCCTGAAAAATGTGCCTTCTGTTTCTGGATCATAGTTCTTGCCTGAGTGTACCTCAGATAGTCCACCCCCCAAAAACTGGAGTAGTAATTTACTGTAACCATGTAATTCCTGTCATTAAACCTGGACAGGGCTGTTCTGACCTTTTCCCAGATTGAGGTTGGGATTTCATGAGGCTGTAGTTTCCTTCTATTATCACTGTATTCTTTACACACCTCACATTGTTCAACTTATGCTCTGAAATGGAAATTGATGCTTGGCCAATAGATACATACCCTGGATCATAACAGGCATGCCTCTATCCCCAGGTGTGACATATGTGTCCTTCTTACGATATTAACTCTTATATCTGCTGGGATGACCGTTGCGTCCTCTTTAAACAAACTCCCATCTTGCCTGCTCAGCTCATCCCTCACCTAGAAGTAGGGGGCAACTTTCTGTGGCACTTGCTCCTTGTACTCTGGCCAGCCCTGAAGCAGAAATAATTTTACTGCCTGGCACACTGCATCCTGTTCAGTGCTTTTGAGATTGCTTGGAGCCTCCCAACAGAGATGTGAAGGTTCATAATTATCTCCTGTTCCACAGAGCCATCTAGTCTGGAAGCTATGACCTTCTCAGTGTGTCTGCTACCAGTACTGATTTTCCTGGTCAGTACCTTATCCTTGCCACGTAGTGCCAGGGTCTCAACAGCATTGTGTTGCAGTACCTTGGGTGCACTCAGCAGCAAATGCTATGGGCTGCTGGCTTTGTAGCAGTGCTGCTCCTGGGACTCTTCCTGAGGCATCACGCTATAGCACTAGCTGCTCCATACAGCTGTAGTACTTTAGGGTTGGTGCTGTGCTTATGGTTTTCTTTACTCTTTCAAATGCCTGCTCTTGAGTCTTACCATTCCTATGCTGCATCAGTACATGTTAACTGTCTCAAGTGTTCAGACTTATGAGAGGTGTACACAAAATCTGGAAAGATAGCTGGCTATCCCTATAAATTGCTAGATTTCCTTCACTTCCTTTGGTCTGGGCATTTCCTTACTGTCTCAGTTTCTTGGGGTCTGGCTGGAGTTCCTCAGAAATCAGAAGATGTCTGATTCAGGGGAGCTCAGTTCTCCTCCACTTCAGCTTGTCTGCAGTCAGCCAAATATTCCTCTCTTAGCACTTTTTTAGGAGGTGCTGCAGCTTGGTATGGTTTTGGATGGCCTTTTTCTTGACATCTTCTCCTACAAGAATGCCATCAGTTACCGTCTTGGTGCCTGGAAGTCCCCCTGATGCTTGGTTCAGTTTACACTGGAACACCTCTGGGCCTGCCTGATGCAATACCTGCCTAAAGGTGGAACAAAGATTGTCAGGTGGCTAGAGGCCCATCTTACACCTTGTGCCAGAACCCATTCCTGGCATCACAAACAGTGAACACTTTTGCCTTGGATAGGTCAGGTAGTATGTCTTTAATTATTAGCAATGAGCAGGAACTTCTTTTGAATGCTCTGTTCAGTGGCTTTGCTCAGGGCTGAGTCTCACATTACCTGAAGGTTTTCTCACCACTACTAGGCTGCCATTCCACTGTGTTCCAGTGTCAACAGGTATAGCAATGCCTCTGCTTTATAGGCTTGCCAGTTCAGTCTCCAATGGCTGTGCCACAGCTAGTGGAACTCTGTGTTTCAGTTGCCGCACAGGCTGCATGTATAGGGTCCATTGCAGACATTGCTGGTTTGCCCTCTAGATGGCCAGGTCCTTGAAATTTGTCCTTATATTCTGTTAGACTGCTGGACAGGGCCCACCATGACTGCTTTCCCTCTCTCATATTGAAGAGATCATGGTGTGCTGCAATCAAATGTATGGCTTCCCCTGATCTGCTAACCAGTACTCTTGTACATCAACTATTATTAGTGTGACCAGATAGCAAGTGTGAAAAATTGAGATGGGGGAGGAGGGGTAGTAGGCACCTATATAAGACAAAGCCTTGAATATCGGGACTGTCCCTATAAAATCAGGACATCTGGTCACCCTAACTATTATAAACTCCAGTTGATAACTTCTCCTGTTTTGTGGGTTTGTTACTGACAGCCCACATTTGCCCACTAGCCTCAGAATGGCATCACCAGTCTTTTGTTTCTAGTTAAATCTTTATTGTTTCTTAAATAAACCTACTTTTGTTTTATTATAAATGCTTACAAGTGCTATGTGGTTTAAGGTAAAATTAGTAAATTGAGATACACTGCACCTCTTTACCTCTCTCCACTATGAAAACTGACCATTTATTCCTACCTTTCGTTTCTTATTTTTTACCCAGTTACTGATCCATGAAAGAACCTTCCCTTTTATCCTGTGACTGCTTACTTTACTTAAAACCCTTTGGTGTGGGAACTTATCAACAGCTTTCTGAAAGTCCAAGTACACTGTCAATTGGACCACCCTTGTCCATGTGCCTCACACGCTATTAGAATTCTTTGAGGGGCAAAAGCTGTGTTGACTCTTCCCCAACATATATTCATCCACGTCTGATAATTCTGTTCTTTGTTATGGTCTGGTACTGAATTTGTCTGGTACTGAAGTTAAGTTTACTGGAATTACCTGGATTGCCTCTGGAGCCCTTTAAAAAGAATCTTGTAATATTACTATCCTCCAGTTATGTGGTACAGAGTCTGATTTAAGCTATAGGATACATACAGAAGTAAGTAGTTCTGCAATTTTCTATTTGAATTTCTCCTTGGGTGAATACCATCTGGTTCTGATGACTTATTACTGGTTAATTTATCAATTTTTTCCAAAACCTACTCTTACTGACACTTCAATCTGAGACAGTTCTTCAGATTTGTCACCTGAAAAGAATGGCTCAGGTGTGGGAATCTCCATCACATCCTCTGCAGTGAAGAACAATGTAAAGAATTCATTTGGCTTCTCCACAATGGTCTTGTCTTCCTTAAGTGCTTGTTTAGTACCTTGATCATCCAGTGGCCCAGCTGATTATATCAGAAGCAGGAAACCTGTCAAACACTCACAAAACATTTTGCTGTTAGTTTTTGCATCTTTTGCTAGTTGCTCTTAATTCTTTTTTCGCCTGTCTAATTATACTTTTACACTTCTCAGAGTTTATACTCCTTTCTATTTTCCCCAGTTGGATTTGACTTCCAGTTTTTAAAAGATGTCTTTTTGCTTCTAACTACCTCTTTTACTCTGTTTAGCCATGGTGGGGTTTTTTGGGTCCTCTTACTGTTTTTTTTAGTTGGGGGTATACATTTAGTTTGAACCTCTATTATGGTTTTTTTAACTGGTTTCCATGCAACATGCAGGCATTTCACTCATGACTGTTCCTTTTAATTTCCATTTAACTAGCCTCCTCATTTTTGTGAAACTCCCATCTTTGAAGTTAAATGCTACTGTGGTGGATTTCTTTTATATCCCCTCACACCCAGATGTTAAATTTGATTACATTTTGGTCACTATTACTGAGAGGTTCACCTGTAGTCACCTCTGGGACCAGATTCTGTGGTCCAATAAAGATTTTAAATCAAGAATTGCCTCTCTCCTTCTGGGTTCCAGAACTAGCTACTCCAAACACTAGTTATCAATGGTGTCTAGAAGTTATTGCTCTGCATCCCATCCTGAAGTGAAATGTACCCTGTCAATATGGGGATAGTTGAAACCCCCCATCAACCCCCCATTTCTGTTTTTTTGTAACCTCTCTACTCTCCCTGAGCATTTCACAGTCACCATCACCATTCTGGTCAGGTGATTAATAGTATTTCCTATGGCTATACTTTTATTATTCAAGAATGGAATTTTTATCCATAGAGGTTTTATGGTACAGTTTGATTCAGTTAAGATTTTTACTACATTTGACTGCTTTCTTTCACATTTAGTGCCACTCCCCCACCAGTAAGACCTACTCTGCAATCTTTATATTTTGTACCCTAGTATTACCATATCCCATTGATTATCATTGTTCCACCAAGTTTCTGTGATGCCTTTTATATCAATATCTTCATTTAATACCAGGCAGTCAAGTTCACCCATCTTAATATTTAGACTTCTAGATTTGTGTTCAAGCACCTATAAAATTTGTCAATATTTGGTTATCTGCCTTCATACAATGTTATTGAATGGGACTCTCATTTCACGGTTTCTTTTCAGTTCCACCCTGTACTTTATCAACTTCTATCTTCTCCTCTTTACTAGTCTGAACCATGTAGTCCTCCATAATTGTTGGCTTTCCCCCAGCCCTTAGTTTAAAAACTCTATGACCTTTTTAATTTTACACACCAGCAATCTGATTCCATTTTGGTTTGTGTGGAGCCCAGCCTTTCTGTATGGGCTCTCCCTTTCCCAAAAAGTTTTCAGTTCTTAATAAACCTATATCCCTCCTCTGAACACCGTTGTCTCATCCATACAGACCCTGCAGTTCTCCCTGTCTAACTGGCCCTGTGCATGGAACTGGAAGCATTTCAGAGAATATTAGTATGGAGGTCCTGGACTTTAATTATCTCTTACTTATTGGCCTACCTATCAGTAGCTATTTCCTCTATTTTGCTATGCACGTACTTGATGCATAATTTTTTCCATAACAAAGTCTTCCCCTTCCTTTTTAAAAACCATTCTTTTGATTTTGGATAAATTTTACCTTTTCCAATGGGAAGCACTAATAGTATAGTGGAGAGAATCTTGTTGTACATTAGAGCCTTGGATCTCTCATCCAAATGACTTGAGTGTAATTTGTCCTTCTTTGGTGTCACTTTCTGTGTAAGGTTGATTCTGGAAGCTAAATGAGAGTTTAAAATTGAAGTCTCTCAGAATGTAAACTGCTGCTGTAATTTAACCCAGCTCTCTTTTCTTTATTTCAAGTTAGGATAGAGTGGCTTTGAAAAACTGGAACTTATAGCTATCAAGTAGAAACTATGCATGCTCTTTAGCCCTTTCATAATCAAATCCATTTATTGCTAGTGGTAAAACTTTGCAGTTAAATCTCTGGGGGTGTTACCAGCCCTAAATGGGAGAAGAGTGGCTTGTGTTTGGGAGCCAGGACTTCAAAGAACAGAAAGAAAGGCCTCCTCACAGTGTAAGCATTAGGTACTCTGCTTTGCGAGATTTTTTAATTTCAAGATTTTCTTGGGATATTCCTCTTGTGACACACTCTATTGTGCTTTTTGGGAGGTCAACATTGGGAGGGCAACATTACAGATTATTCTGCCACCATCTCAGGGCTTGGACAACTATAGTACATAAAAAAAGCCCTTACGGTCTGTCCCTTAGCTACTTATTTTCTGAACATGTGACTTTGGATCAGTTTCCTTAGTGAGCACTTGAGGCAACTTATCGGGGAAAGTTCAGCTTAAAAGTAAGGCTTCCATAGGATTTTAATAATGCTTAGTGTTGTGTATTTTGTGTCTTGCCTAATTGCCTAGATTGCCATAGCAACAGAGCTTAGCTTGTTGCCATAGCAAATAGAGTTAGACTATTAGGGGATAGCTCAGCTGTTTTTAGTGTTAGTTCAATAAAGACACTCCCTGTGTTCCTGTGCTGGTTTCTCTCTCTCTGAATACAAGCAATTAAAAGGATTCAACATAACACTTAGGACTTGTGTGGATGCTTTTTTTTTTTTTTTTTTTGGGGGGGGGGGGGGGGGGAGGAAGGGACTTCACCCTTTGTGATAACTTCATACGGTCCCTATCTTAATCCAGGCCTGAGCTACAGAGCAAGCACAGAGCACAACTAGTCAGAAAGGGCTAAATCTCGGGGGCTTAAGAACAGAAACAAAGCCTGGCTAGTCAGCAGACAAACATGTAGCTAATCCCTGTGGTGAAGTAGGTCTTGCCCAAATGATAAAACACTCAGGGCTGGGGTAGATACTAGCCCATATTAGCCCCACTATATGTCTCTCCTTTCCTTCCCCTTTCTTTATGATTAACTTGGAGAGGCTCAGCCCCACGCTACACTGACAGCAACCATTTCCTGTGGCAATGACCCCAGAAGCAGCCTCTGGTGACCCTTGCCCTTTATAATTTTGCCCCAGGTCAGGTGGTTGGAGCCAGGAACTGCTCAGCCTCAGTCAATCAGTCTGTCTCTGCTCAGCCTTGGTTTGTCTGTTCTGGGTGTGTCACAGGCTGCACCAGCATTCCCACCTGTTTGGCTTGCTGGTCCCAGGTTTAACTGGTTGGCTTGCTAGGCTGCAAGACATTTAGAAATTCTCCGTGGGCAAGGTAGGCTTTAAAAAGGCAACCCTGGAGCAAAGAAGGATGAGAGAGAAGAAGGTTTTTCTCAGGTAGTTACAACCACTAACTTTCCTCATTCAAGTGTCAGGTCAGCTTTTTAGCACTCATGAATCACAGTGAGAGCTCTCAAAATCAAACCACTCTGATACTTTAACTGGTTCAGTAATAAAAATGGGCCCTGGCTTCCCGAGGATTGTGTTAAAGTACTTTCCCCACACCATATCAGATGTATTGGATAGCAGCGGGCATGTTGAGAATTGTGTATGAGGGCACTTAACTGAGGAAAACTCCTGATATTTGCCCTGAGCATTTAACAGAGGGATCCCCTTTTTTGTCCAGAAAATCCAGAACTGTTTGGCTTTGTTTGCTTCCTATTCCACATTTTCTAAATAAAAGATTTAGCGTACAGAATTCAGAAACACAAGAGAATGGTGTCATACAATAAATGTATCCTCATTATTACTCAGTTGTATTTTATTTTATTTTATTTTTAAAACAATAGTTTCTCCATCTCCTATACCATACTGGTCTAAATGAGAACCATCCAGTAGCCAGGGATCGCTAAATCACAGCAGCCTGCAGTAACAGGTGATTTAGATTTTGAAAGTTCATTCAGATAACTATCATATGCCCCTACTAAGAATGCTGTCTCCTAGTTAGCATTCCATGGGATTCTCTTTGCCAACAAGCTAGGAAATGGCAGTTTACTTGATGTAAAGTATGGCATTGGTCAGTGACTCTTGGAAAAAATTTCCAAGCAACGTTTTGGTAGTGGTGGTAAACATGCCCAAGTTTTAACTTAATACATGTATGCCCATAGTTCCTATACCACTTTAGAGTCACAACTAGTTTCTAAGCAAAATAATCTATTCAGTTGATCAATTTCAAATTTTTTTATTGGTGGTGAAATATGCATCTTCACTGTCTCTTTACCCACAAAAGAGTTGCCCCTCAGACAGTACATACTTCTTCCACTCTATTTTACCAAAGTAACTTAAACTTGACTTGGATTTCTAGATCTGAGAAGGGGTGTAGTCTCCAGGCCCATTTAGTCCTTGGTCTTTCTACACAGGGCACCACTACATGGTGGCTTTGCCATTCACTGCTTAACTATCTGTTGTGGTATTTTTATGTTAGGGGCAACTGTCCATTAGAAACTGGACTTACACCTAGCAATTTATTCCTCATTAAAATGTGGATAACTTTCAATTACAATCAGTTTGGGCCAGAAATGAACTGATGACCTAGAAGTGAAAGGCCTAGTATTCTGTTACCAATATCATTGATCCATTAAGTTCTCTTGCTGTAACAGTTTTGCAATTAATTTGATCTAAACAGATATTAGAACATTGACACATTGGAGGGGAGCTTTGTCAAATATATTGACATGCCAAAAGGAAATATTTGCAAAGTATTAGCTAATGAGGCCTGTATTCCTGTGAGATAAGTATTCATTTGGAATAAGGAATACAACACTAGACAGACTCAGGTGAATCAAGCTCTTGCCAATATGCCCCACCAGCTCTCCACCCCTGACTTGTGAGTTTTTGGTTATGTTAGTATGAGGAAGATGTCCTTTCCACCCTTGTACCACTGGCTTCGGCTATCCCAGAGAAGATTAGGAAATCTAGGGTCCCTGCAAGTTCCTGTAGAAGCTGTCCCTTTAGACAGCTTATTTGCCCTATATGTATACATGCCTGTGTTATTGCACTATGTTTCTATGTTATTCGAATAACATATCACAGGATCTTTTTCAGGGGATAAGGCAACAAGCCACGTTTATTGTGAATACAGAAATTTGATAAATAGTATTAATAAAAAAGAGTATCATCACTGTAACAACATCAGTATTGTTCTTTACTTAGTGAAATAGTATCAATAATGTAAATACTAAGAAAACAGTATCAACATTGTATCAATACTACAGTTACAGAGATTCTTAATAAAATATACTTCATTGACACATGTTTCAATTGGTACTTTCATTCACACTCACACACACTGACAGGCATACACAGACAGAGAGACAGACAAACATACATAGGGGTCTCACAGATGTTATAGTTACCAGCCTGAGCGTGAGGGGCAAGGTTCTGCCGATGCACACCGGTACTCCTGGCTGATGTGGTGATGTAGACCCCAAACCTCCAGCCTTCATCTTTCTGTCCCATTTTATAGGGAAAAGACCCCATGTAAGTCTATGGGTTTTTGCTCTGACATGCTGCATCTGCATTTGGTGTGATCCTTAATTACCCACATTGTTTCAAGTCTGATCAGATTTTGTTCTTTGAAGTGGGCTGACTCCAAAGTTATCAGGGTGGACTCCTCTTCAGCCAGTTGAGTGGTAAAAGTTATTATCTTCGCTCCTTTCTTCCTCCCTCAAATGTTTTAGGTGAGGCTGGTGTTTTCTTCATCTGTTTCGACATCCCTTACTCAGACCAATTGTTCAATCACTCTCCCTGTCTACATCCACCTCAATTGCTCAGCCATTCACACTTCAATCACTCAGAGCCAACTCCTAGCTGAAGAATTCACATATTATTTTAAAAGCAAACATTATTTCATTTTTGCCAGTGTCTTTCACAATTAGATAGGTATATTACATTTCACAGTGTGGCTTTTTATACTTAAAAGAGGGTTTTTACAAATATATTGAAAGTGGGTAAAATTAACAGATAAAATGGTCAGTGGAGTGGTTTTACAAACAACCTTAAAACAAATAGAATTATAGAAAGTAAAGACAGACTTGAATTATTGTGCAGTAAATGGATATTTTTAAAAGGCTGAAGTGAACATTTAAAAGGGTAGAACAATAAAAGTCAGTTGAGGTTTTAACTTTTGATTAAAGTTACAATGTGTCAGGCTGAAGTGCCTCTTGATAGGAGGGGCGGGGGAGTGTTTGTGGCTCTGTTCTTTCGTGTATTTAATGAAAACAGGATTGGGCCAACATCTAAATATCTGTTCCAGTATTTGTTGCCCATGTAGTATGAATAATATATAATCAGTATGAATAATATATAATCAGATGGAATTCCTCTTCTGTGTGGTTTGTAGAAAAATGTTCATAGCCAGACTGGTCCTCTAAGAAAAAGAGCAGGGTAGAAATATGATACCATTTAAGGGATCAGTAAATTATAAAATAAATTCCAGGGCCCACATCAATTTGATCATCCAGGGGAGACACTGCAGGCAGAGCTGGGAGCAGTGCTGTGTGGTCTCCTTTCCTTGTTTTTATTTTATAATTCAGTGTTGGAAAAATTAGAACTAGGTGCTTAGTCACCAGCACTGGCAGAAAGAGGCTGGACAAGAAGCAGTAACAGACTTTGGTCATAGCACAAGAAATTTTGCTTAACTCCCCACATAAAAAGAACTTTTCTGGTTACTGTGCAGTTCCCAAACAAATACATTTAAAATTCTGATGGGCTTTTCCAGTCCCAGTTAAGCACTTTGCTGGAGACTAGTAGTAGAGAGAGGGAGAGGATACCAAGATGAGACACTGTCTCAAATCAGCACTATTGTCCATTTATCCTCCATTACCTAGGAAGAGTCATCATCTTCAAGTGGAATGTGAAAGCAGCCTTGACAAAGCGAAGCTGCAGCCATAGACACTATAGAGCTAGAACCTCACAGGTTCTTTTTCTTTTGTGTTGGGGAAACGTACTTCTGTCCCTCGTCTCAAAGAGGACAGAGAAGTGGTATTATGTGCCAGCAAGCCAGTTCAAATACCTGCACTTGCATCCTCCCCCTCCCAGATCCCTGGCGGTGTCCGCAGTGAACGAAAGAGACAGACAGGGCCAGTCCAGCACTACCCCTAAACAAAAAGATGTGAAAAGACTAGACCTGTCTGGAAGAAAGGTTCATTCGACGGGTAGCCTTGAACTACAGATCTCCAACTGGCAAGCTTTCCTGGGGAGCTACGATTTTAATCTGTGGGACTCCCTGCCCCAAGATTTGAAACAGGAGTTTGTGGCCTTAGAAGATGGTAAGAATGTGCCCAGGACCTTGCTCCAGGCAGTTCTGGATGCTGCTGAGTTGGCAGCCAGGACAATGGCTCCTGCCATCACCATGAGGCCATGAGTCTTGGCTCCAGTCCTCCAGACTTCCTCACCAGGGCCATCCAGGACCTCCCCTTTGAAGGCTCCTCACTTTTCTTGGAGCAGACGGACTCAAGGCTTCAAGGCCTGAAGGACTCAAGGGCCACACTTACACTCTGTCTGCTTCCAGGAAGCTCTTCAGGCCCCAACAGCCCCCTCTGTTTTTGGTGTCTCCAAGGCAGGAGCCCTACAAAATAAAAGTGGTGCCAGTCACCCGTGTCCACCTCAGCTTCCCCGTTGGGGTCTCAGAGATACCCTGGCAGGCCCAAACTAGGCTTTTGAAGGTGCGACTGAGGGCACTCTACCAGTCACCACTTCAGATCCACACCCCCCTACCTTTTTTTTTTTGGACCGTCTGTTGCTCTTCAGCCCACTTTAGGCATCCATAACGTCAGACTGTTGGGTGCTGAGTACAGTGACAATTGGATATACACCTCAGCTTTTATCCACCACTCCCTCATCCCTTCCCCCATCCCTCTTCAGGGACCCTTCTCACGAGCAACTCCTTGTCCAGGAGGTGCAATCCCTCCTACGCATGGGGGCTGTGGAGGATTGTCAAGACTTGAGAGGGAAGGGGTTTTACTCCCGGTATTTCCTAATCCCGAAGGCCCAAGGGGGTCTTTGAGACCTGTGTTGCCTCAACAGATATTTCAAGAAACTGAAGTTCCACGTGGTTTCCCTGTCCTCCATCATTCCCTGCCTGGACTCAGGAGACTGGTACGCTGCCCTCGACATAAAGGACACGAATTTTCACATCTCTATCTTCCATGGCCACAGAAGATTCCTCAGATTTATAGTGGGTCAATGTCACTACCAATTTACTGCCCTTCCTTTGGTTCTATCAGCAGCCCCCCAGGTTTTTACGAAGTGTATGGCAGCCGTAACAGCTTTCCTCCAGTGGCAAGGCATCCAGGTTTACCCGTACCTCTGTGACTGGCTCATCAAAGGTTGCTTGCAGGCTCAAGTACAGAACAGCATCAGCACAGTCCGAGCCACCCTCGGAGCACTGGGCCTGCTGATAAATGAGCAGAAGTCAACTCTAGTCCCGGTCCAGAGAATTGAATTGGGGAAGTGCTCGACTCGACCCCAGCCAGGACCTTCTTGCCGGAGGCCCAATTCCAGACTATGTCAGTCCTGACATCCAAGATCATGGTCCACCCAATCATGACAGCTCAGGTTTGCCTCAAGCTGCTGGGGCATATAGTGGCTTGTACTTATGTAGTTCAGCCCTCCAGATACTCTCCGAGCAGATACCACCTGCACGCAGTGCTCACAGTCCCTCCCCTGCTCCTCACCTCCCTGGTCTGGTGGAAAGACCCACCTTCAGTAATGGTGGGAGTGCCCTTTGTTACCCCTCAACTGTCAGTAACCTTAATCTCAGACGCGTCAGACCTAGGGCGGGGACCCCACGTCAACAACCTCAGGACTCAGGGCCTCTGGTCCCAGGAAGAACTGTCCCTGCACATAAAGGTAGGGAGCTCAGGGCAGTATGCTTAGCATGCCAAGTGTTCCTTCACAGATCTCAGCAAGTGGTGCAATTTTGACAGACAATACCACAGCCATGTTCTATATCAACAATCGGAGGAGGAGCCTGATCTTCATCCCTGGGTGAGGAGGAACTTCTGCATGAAGTAAATCATTGGTCTCGAGGCATCACATCTCCCATGAGCCTGGAACGTGCCGGTGAATCACCTCAGCAGATCCGTATCCTCTCACCATGAGTGGTCCCTTCACATGGTGGTAATCAGATCCATCTTCCAAAGATGGGGGCATCCACAGGGGGACCTGTTTGCTGCCAGGCAGAACAGGAAGTGCCAGCAGTTTTGTTGATTCCATGGGCACATTCCGGGCTCCCTCTCCGACACGTTCCTGATCTCATACACAGGCCAGATATTTTACGCCTTTCCACCAGTCCCTTTGGTTCACATGGTCCTCCCAAAGGTCAAACGGGACAAGGCAAGAGTTATTCTGGTAACCCTGACGTGATTGGTTGAGCATGCTCCTGGATCTTTTGGTGGCAACTCCACTCTTGCTCCCTCTCCGTGCGGACCTGGTTTCACAAGACCATGGCCGGTTGCTTCTCCCCAGCCTCACCTCCCTGCACCTGACTGCATGTATGCTGCATGCTGAACCCTGAAATGCAGGCCAGCTCGACTCAGGTTCAGCAGATCTTGCTAGGCAGTAGGAAGCCTTCACCAGGGCTACCTACTTGGCCAAGTGGAAGCGTTTTTCTTGTTGGGTTTCTGAACATGCTCTCTCTCCATCTCAAGCTTCCCTTAAGTCCATCTTGGACTATTTGCTCCACGTAAAACAGCAGGGCCTGGTCCTCTCATCCATTAAAGTGCACTTTGCAGCCAACTCAGCCTCCAGTGAACGATAGGCCAGTGTTCTCCCACAAGATGACAGTTCAGCTTCTCAAGGGCCTGGAAAGGTTCTACCCTCAGGTCCATGAGCCGACCCCATGGGACATAAACATGATTCTGTCGAAGCTCCCCCTTCAATCCATTAGCATCAGGCTCCCTGCTACTCCTCTCCCAGGAGGTCTCTTTCCTGGTTGCAATCACCTTGGCCCGAAGGGTCTGTGAGATCAAGGTCCTTACAACAGAACCACCCTGCATAGTGTTCTTCAAGGACAAGGTCCAACTGCATCCACCTCCAGCATTCCTGCCAAAGGTGGTGTCACATTTGCATAACAACCAAGTCATTTTCCTGCTGGTTTTCTTCCCAAAACCTCACAAGAACTCTGAGGAACAACAGCTTCACATGCTGGATGTTAGGCAGGCCCTCACCTTTTATACTGAGAGGACTAAACTCTTCTGCAAGTCCACACAACCCTTTGTAGCACTAGTGGAAAGGATAAGAGGGCTCCCTGTGTCAGCCCAGAGGGTCACGTCCTGGATAACAGCCTGTATCTGAGCTTGCCATGAGCAGGCGAATGTCCCGCCTCCGGCCATCTTAACTGCCCACTCCACAAGGGCTCAGGCATTATCTGAAGCATCCTCGCACAGGTCCTGATCCAGGATATCTACAGAGCCGCGACCTGGTCGATGGTGCATACCTTCACATCCCCCTACACCACCACCCAGCAGGCCCACGATGAGGTCAAGATCAGTGTTGTAGTCAGCACGTCCATGAACTCTGAGCCCATGTCGGGTGGTACTGCTTGTGAGTTACCTAGCACGGAATGGACTTGAAGAAGAAAAAACGGTTACTAACCATCCATAACTGTTGCCTTTGAGATGTGTTGCTCATGTCTGTTCCACAACCCGCCCTCCTGCCCCTCTGCTGGAGTTACTGGCAAGAAGGAGCTCAGAAAGTGCGGGGCTGGTGACGCCTCTTATACCGGCACATAAGCGCACGGCTCCAGGGGGTGCTAGAACCAACCCGACAGATACCACTGAGGGAAAAATCTCTGGCAACAGTGCCACGCTGCATGCACACCTGATGTGGGATGGACATGAGCAACACATCTCGAAGGACAACAGATACGAAAGGTTCATAACTGTTTTTTACCAACCCCAAATATGGCGATCCGTTAGACCCTGAGCATGTGGACAAGACCCACCAGGCAGACACATGGGAAAGAATTCTCTGTAGTAGCTCAGAGTCCTCCCCAGCTAGTGTCCCGTCTCCAGCTGCTGGAGATATTTGCTGCTAGCAGTCACCCAGGGCCATGTGCCATTGTAGGCAGTCACATCATGCCACTCCCCGCTCCACCACATAAACTTACCAAGCTCAGTCTTGAAACCAGTTAGGGTTTTTTGCCCCCATTGCTCCCCTTGGCAGGTGAGTCCAGAACTTCAATCCTCTGATGTTTAATTTCAAGCCTAAACGTATTGTTGACCAGTCAAGATTTCCCATACTGCACCATGAACAAAGGGCTGGGGAGGCCACGTTTTGGGAAAGCGCAAGGAAGTCTGGGATATGGGTGGTTGGATTCGGGCTCACAATGCAGTGTGGACACTGGAGCCCCAGGTTAGGAGCCAGAGTTCAATAATTCCTAACCTGGGGTTACAGATGAGTATAGACACTCAAGCCCTGGGTTAAACCCACGGTCGGATAACTCGAGTCACACATTCCCCCTGGACACTGAGAGCAACACACCCAGCTCCTAGCAGGTAGCAAGGAAATTGCTGAGAGTCTCCAATGCTGAGGTCCTACCACTGGCGGGTGCCAAAGGAGCTCTGGGGGCGCACCTGTCCCAAGACATAATGTGCCCTCAGGCACTGTCTGGCAGACACACCTGCTCTGGGTATTGCTGCAGTGAGCTCCAGTTGGTGGCAGCATGAGATCGGATTGTGCACATCGAGTCTCTGGGAAGGGTGGCCACAAATGTCTCCTCTGGACGTTGTTGTAGGCAATAAAAACCAAGAGGTGGTTCCCAGGGTCCTAGCAAACTGGTCAGGTGAGTGTCCATGTTTAGCCAGAGGTAACGAAAGCACAGCCTTGAGTTCATTTGCCCTGCAAGCGATTCCTGCCGAGCTGTAAGATTAGTGCAGAACCGTGTCCCACAAACACACCTCTTTGTGGCTCTGCTGGGGACCTGTCTGCAGCAGGGACATCCGTGAGATGACATGGGCCTTCTGGCCTGCTCCAGGTTCAGTGTGGGTGTCACAGCTCCCACCACCCAGACCTGGTCAGGAATCAGTTGCCTGAATTTGACGAAACATTAACAGAACAGGAATGACCTTCTAAGCCGAAGCCTTGCTCTGCTTCCCAACAGCCACGTGTCTGTATGACCACTGGTCCCAGCTTCTTCACTTACACAGCAGCCCCTGCATATGGGTTAGGCACATGGAGTAGAAAATCTCATTGGCCAAGCTAGTGATAGAAAGGCAGGGGAGTGTCATTTGATTTGTGAACATCTACAGAATCAGGATTTCAGTGGTGTCAGCCTTGGTGGCATGGTGGCAGAGGGGCTCACAGACACGCCCCTCTGCCGAGGTCGTCCAGTTGGTGGACGTGTTGCTAACAAGTCCTCAGAAATGGGTCAAGTTGGGGATCATTCGAAAGCCCTTTCTCCCGCAAACACATTGGCCCCAAAAACAACAAACCTAGAACAATTATTTAGCATTATAATTTTAAAAAGTTGATTTTATATCTCTATTTTAGATTTATATCTCTATTATAGATTTTATTTATCTTTATTATAAATTTTCTCTATATAGTTGAGAAAGTGTTTTTAAAAGGTCACCTTTCTTTTTAATTCTGCTTTAATGCAGGGATGCATTGCTTACACAGAAAAAGACACTGATCTTCGGTAATCCTGGGGAAATTGGTCTTGACATGTAGGACAGAAAACGTTTATACATCAAAGTCACAATCAGTGTCGTCTCCATCTAGGGGACCACTGCCAGACATGTCACACTGAGCCGTATTTGAGCCGCACTCACAGATCTCCATACAAGAAGGCTAGTGGCCAGACATTTGCAGGGTGGTGAGCATCTGGTCTTTGCACACAAGCTTTTGGTTGCCTCAAGGATTGATTCAAGAGCACATGGTATTTACACACAACTGATATGATCAAGATCCATCCATCCGTCCTCCACAATCCTTCCATGCCTCATAAGGAGAGGGTAGTTCTGGACATGCTCGATCATCTGGGAGCCAGCTTGATAACTTACTCTCTTGATAGCATGTATAAATGCACCCCTTGTTGGTGACAATTTTTCTCCATTTGTCAGCTTCTTGGAAAACATCCACCAGCGAAGCTCTGCAACTGTTGTAATGTTGGTCTTCAAAAGGTAAAGTTGGCATATGAACACGTTCAGTGCATTTATGGCCTCATCAGTGACTATCTCAGCCATTCTGAGTACCTTCAGGGTAAGAATAGAGTCTTTGGAAGCCAAATGCCTTACAGTAAGATAATTTGGTCTTTCCAGCCAACCTTCCAGTAGTGTCACATCCTGAAAGGGTGCGGAAACCTGGTAGCATGGCGGCTTTTAATGGTCCAGTGATAAGAACGCATCTCTGAGGGATATACAGCGATTCTGTTCCCAAGCAACAGGCACAGAAACTGAATTTTGCTGACAACTTGGGCAACATCTCACAGAGAGCACTAGAATATCTGTGTCTTGTGTAACAATCTGGAGTTTCTGCTCTCTGTGGTGCTGGTGGCATGCAAGATAATTTTAGTGTCAGCATCCTCATGGGAATGGTGAAGAAACTCCCCTGAAGAGTGTGGGGCAGCAGCTTCATTACAACATGTAACAACGAAATTCTAGAGCAATTCTTCACATGCTGGAGCATTTTTCCTGCAAGGTATGCAGTTAACTCATTCTCTGTGCGAGCATGAGACAGTGGCTTCTTCATTTTGACATTGGGGATGTTTGTGGAGTCAGTGATTTTGTGTTTGATAGATGCAATACCACGGAGTCTCTTCTTTCTGTTAATATTTATAATTGATTCCTCTGCATATGTGTCAACCACGAGGTGGACTTCGTCGTGGGTCCAGATTTTCTCTGTAGCCTCATAATAAAGTCTTCAGCCAAATTTTGGAAGATGTTAATGGTGTCTGGTTTGTCAAGAGCTTGTACCTCAGCTGTACCATCTATGACTGCTATGCTGAAAGTCCTCTGCTGGCATAAGATACCGGTCACATTATTAGTAGACCATGCAAGATGTTCATTGAGTTGCTTTTCATCTGGCACATATGCATTGTTCTGTCACATCCGAACATTGATCATAGCACCATGGAGAACTCGTATCTTTCCAGTCTCACGTAGATCAACATTGCGCTGCAATCTGAATGTGATCAGGAAATGAGCAAGCAATAACTTGTTTGTAGTTAGTTCTGTAAAAGTCCTTGCCACCTTCACTCTGAATTTCTTTTTTGCATTTCTAAGCAGGGTCTGAAGGAGCTCTCCTCTGCTGAGCTAGCTGGGGGTGGAGAGGAACAGACTGCAGGACCAGACTGTATTTGAATGAGCACACCCACCTTGCCTAGGTGCTCAGTATGATGGGAATGCTTTGCCCAAATGATCTCTTTGGCTGATGCTGGGTTACAAATACTTCAGTGTTAAATGCAGGGGAATTAAATGATGTTCCCCTTATTGTATGAGTAAAGAGCAGCAGAACTATGCTTAGCTGTCCTGATGGAGGGATCAGCCTCATCTGAACTGAACTCCGTAAGCAGGGGGCATCGATGCAGACCCATGGGGGTGGGGGACCCTGCTGGGAGGGGTGGCTCTGTCCAAGAGGCCCAGGTATGGTTTAACTGGCCCCTCCCCACTGTTCAAAGACAAGCTAATTAAGGCTCTATTAGGAATCTTCTGCTTTGTTAAGTGATCAGTAGAGCTGAAATCACTTGCTGGGGGACGGCATTTCTGCCCAGCCTGCTTCAGCAGTGAGGCTCCACTTAAGAGCTGAAAATCACTGAGAGCTGGAAGGAGCCTCAGGGGCCGGGGACTGATCAGCAAAGGTCTCAGGAGAGTGGCAGCAGAAGGTGATGGTTTGCACTGGTGACAGTTGGCAGGGTGGCCAGTGGAGCAGCTGGCAGGCAGGCAGGCAGGACAGTCAGTGGATGCAGGGAGTGGCTGGCAGGACAGCTAGCAGAGGGCCGGAGGACCCGGGAGCGGCTGACAGAGTGGCTGGACAGCAGATCAAGCAAAGGGCCTTCTTTCCCTGCCTCTCCCCCCGTTCCTCTCAGTCATGGTACAAGGTGAACTCTGCAACTGCACCTCTGAACGCTGGCTCTGCAACTGTGAGTGGGGGCTGTGAGGGGAGGGGCACATTAAAGGAACTTCTGGTTACTGGACTTAAGAAACTGAGGCAAATGGAAACTGCTCAACATACGCTGGGGTGGGGGTTTTGCATGTGAATCCTGTTTACGGCGTTTTCCCAAATGAATGCCGGCTCACTTTCTCCCTTTTATTAAAAGTCTCTTTCCTACACTCAGTCTCTGTGCTTGCAGGAGGGGCAGTGTTGCCTCTAGTGGTGTTTGAGGGGTGGTGTGTGATTGTCCCAGGTTACTGGGTGGGGGCTCGAGCCAGTTTTGTGTTGTGTTGTCGAAAAGTAACCCTTTGACTCCAACTGGCAGAAGGGCATCACATTCAAGCACAGCTTTAGTCTGGTCTTCTTGACTGGAGCCCACAGATTGACGGAGCCTTGACTAATTCTTTGGGTTTTGAAGTTTTTATACAAGTCATGATCCAAAGTATCCATTCAACCGACATCTTTAGCTCTCTCCTCACTGAAGACTGCTGTCGTCATGATAGGAATAAGCTCTGGTTCATCACATGCGAACAGGTTGCCAGGTTGAGTAAACTCATCCTCTAGCTTTAAAATGAGTGCTTCTTGGCATGTAACAGTGCTAAATGAGTCTAGATGGTGCTTCGTTAGTTCTGAGGGAGTCATCCCAGCCATGCTTAATGCTTTGTTCAAAACTCAATGGAGTTCTGGGGTTGTTGGGACAAACCAGGAAAGAGTATTTGGATGCTGTGTTAAGCCACCAACCCTCCAACAATTTTCAGTGCTGTTTTTGGGTTCTAGGGCTTCATCTGAACCAAGTGCACTGAAGGGAAGTAATGACCTTTTAACAAAGGCCTGGTCTACACTGGTGACAGAGGTCGACATAAAGTCACTTACGTCGATCTCCAACACCTGTGTCTACACTGACTGCAATTAAGTCGCAGCAAAAGTTGACTTAATAAAACCACCTCTGCAAGTGGCGTAGCGCCTAATTCGAATTTATTGCTTCGATTTAGCATCAGTGTAGACAGAACTACCCAAAACATGCCACTTCTACGATGAGGTGCATGCAATTCTCAGTGGCGATCCCACCATGGTGCCACCCTGCAGCATTGATACCTCTGCTAGGTCACAGTCCATGGACAATGATGAGGACTCCATGGATGAGGAGGAGGCTGAGGAGAGCAGGGTGCAGGACGGCAGGGTGTCCATTCTGCCAGAAAGTCAGGACCTATTCCTGACCCCAGAGCAGTCCAGCAACACACAGGACAGCAATAATAATCCCAGGGAAGGCACATCCGGTGAGTTTTTTTCTTCTTAGCAGTTCTGTCCTTTTACATTGGCGGGGGGAGGGGGGTAGGAAGGCGATTTCAGGCGTTTATCGGACTTTACTGGTGGGTTACCCACGGAACAGATTATTTATGTGATGAGATATGCTCCAATAATCATCAGTTGATATCTCGCAGAAACTTTAGTGTAGGTAATCTGTTATCCTTTGCAAAAGTTTTCTGGGGAGGTCTGCCTTGTTCCTCCTTCCACGGTAGGATACTTTGCCGCACCGCGCTGCAAACAAGGAAGCCTGCATCACGGCTGAACACAGCTGGTACCCCGCTGCGTGCAGCAAGTCTTCCCTTTCCTCCTGCATTACCCTCAGGAGACTGATATCGCTCATGGTCACCTAGGGAAGACAGCGCATGTTTAAAATACCCGAGCGATACAGCAGATACCCTGTGCCTTTGTATTCCCCATTGCAGTGTCCTACCAAGTCACACTGATTACTTTTATTTGGTTTAAGCAGAGACTACACACACCCCTCCCCCCCATGCTGTCCACAGAGCCCCTTGCTTCCCATCTCTGTAAGGGCACAGTGAGCCGACCCTTCTGGGATGTCAGGAATGGAATGAGGGTCTGTGTTTGCCCTGTGCACTGCATTGTCTACATTGTTGTAGTTATATCCTTTTCTTCAGTCTGCTAACAATGGCTACCTTGTTATTTTTCTTTCATTCTGTAGACACCTTGGCCTTGGCCCCATCCTCAAGAAATACTGCGGAAAGACTATCGCAGATTAGAAAGAGGGGGGGAAAAAAAAAGAGATGACATGTTTGGCAAGCTCATGAACGCCTCAGCGGCTGCAGAGACAGAACTCAGAGTGTGACAGCTGACCTTGTTCCAGAATATGGCCATGGACAGGGAGAGTTGCAGAGAAATGATGGAGCATGATCGCAGTACCACGCAGGAGATGCTGTGAATCATGCGCGACCAGGCAGACATGCTCCGGCGGCTTGTGGAGCTTCAGGAGGAGCAGAGGCAGGACAATCTCGCTGCAGCCCCTCCATAATGTTCCTCCACCTAGGGCTGCGCTGCGCTGCCCCTCCCCCACTCCCAAGAGGTCTCGGAGGAGAATGGCCAGGCTGCAGTATGTGCTCGCTTCCACCAGGGCAGCGGCGGCCCCGCTGACAGCTGGCCAGCAAGCTACCACCCTTCCCCTTGAGACAGTGAATGAACACTCCCCACCTTCCCCCATGACTTGAATGTTCATAAATAAAAGTTTGCATCATTTCAACACGTTTCTTTATTAAATCATATCTTGTCCTGGAAGGATTTGGAGGGTACAGATATCGACTTGGGGGGAGAAGTGTGTAGCAAAGGAAAACAACACACAGGAACAGAAATCAGTCCTGCATCTCATTGCAGAACCTGGTTTTCAAAGCTTCCCTAATGCAAAGTACTCCGGGGTTCGCTCGCAGTGTACTGCTGGCATCCGGCTGCTCATAATTGGCGGCCAGTCTTTCTGCCTCCACAGCCTAACCCTGGGGGAACCTCTCACCCTTCGCTTCACACACATTATGAAGAGCACAGCATGCAGATATCACAGAAGCGAGGTTCTTTTCACTCATGTCCAGCCTAGTGAGGAGACTCCTCCATCTACCCTTTAAATGCCCAAACACACATTCTACAACAATTCTGCAAGTGCTTAACAACCTCTTATTAAAACACTCCTTGTCGCTGTCAAGGTGACCGGTGTACGGCTTCATTAGCCAAGGGAGCAAGGGGTAAGCAGGATCCCCCAGGATCACTATTGGCATTTCCACACCCCCTGATGTGAATGTTTTGGTCAGGGAAAAAAGTGCCTGCGTGCATGTTAGAGAAGAGCCCTGAATTCTGAAATACATGCACGTCATGCATCTTCCCAGACCACCCCACATAGATGTCAGTGAAACGACCCAGATGATCCACAAGGCCCTGCAGGACCATGGAAAAGTACCCCTTGCGGTTTATGTACTCGGTCGGTAGGTGTGCAGGCACTAAGATAGGGATGTGCGTCCCATCAATGGCCCCCTGCAGTTTGGGAAGCCCATCATGGCAAACCCATCTACTATGTCCTGCACATTTCCCAAAGTCACTATCCTTTATAGCAGAAGTCTACCGATGGCCCTGCATACATGAATCACTGCGATGCCCACTGTAGATTTACCGACTCCGAACTGATTCCCAACCGGGCGGTAGCAGTTGGGGGTTGCCAGCTTCCAGAGAGCGATGGCGACTCTCTTCACCTCCATCAGAGCTTGTCTCAAGTGAGTATTCACGCGCTTCAGGGACGGGGCCAACTCCGAGCACAGTTTGAAGAAAGTTGCCTTTCACATACGAAAGTTTTGCAGTCACTGGTCATCTTCCCACAGCCGCATAACAATGCGGTCCCATCAGTCTGTGCTTGTTTCCCGGGATCAGAACTGGCGCTCCACAGACTGCAGATGATGTGTTACAGCCTGCAGCAAACGGGAATTGTTCTGCTCGATGGCTTGTAGCAGGGCAACCTCGGTGGCATCACTGTTGCCTGTGCTTCAACTTCTTGCTCTACTTTGAAAATACTCGATGATAAGCTGTGATGTATTTGTGATGCTCACACTAATAGTGCAGAATTGAGCTGGCTCCATGTCTCCGCAGCAATGGCGAGCGCGCGGCGCATAAAGAGGGCACGAAAATCAGTTTCCTGTTTGTTTGGGGGAAGAAAGGAGGGGGAAGCAGCGTTACATCATGGGACGATGAAACTCATCCCAACAGCCACCGCGGCCACCCACAGTGCACTGCTTTGAAAGTCGAAATAAGCGTGGTGAGTGTGGACGCACGAGACCTGTGCAAACAGTGTAGTGTGTACACGCTGCTGTGACTTCTAAAAATCGACGGGTGAAAGTCGACTTTAAGTAAGTTGACTTCACTCGGCAGTGTAGACATATGCAAACCAATTGCCTTTTCAAAATTCCTCACCTATGTCAGGGTCAGACTTTTCTACATCTCTTATCTCAGTGAAGTCCAATAATTGCAGAATAGTTGGTTAAATAAAAAACAAAAGTGTATTTAATGAAGTCTTCCAGTGCTGCAAGGTACAAATTCTAATGAGCAGTCCTGACAGACCCAATAAAGAGCAGTCAAGACTCAGACATCTTCACGTATCGCCACACCATCCCAGAAGTTGGCTTTGTCACCACTTCAACCTCATTGACTTGCTCGATGATTCTGTGATATTGCAGCTCTCCATCATGCACAATAGGTCGTTGAGAGTGGACCGTACACTGGGTGTGTGGAACTGGTCATGCAAATCCTGTGTCCTTTGGGAAATGACTTCAAACACATCAAAATGCTTTTCAAAGAAGACATCTAGGTAGCATTTTTGAAGGGCAGTGAGTGTTTGGGTGTGTGTTTCTATAATGTCACTTTTTTCAAGCAAGAATTTGGTCCAGAGTACTGTGACTGTACAAAAATCCCAGAGATCTCAGGAATACCAGTGCCATCAACAAAGGAATTGGTTGCACATATAACTAGGAAGACTATGTGAAGTTCACCAGGACATAGAATCTACTATCCTATCAGATCACCCTGAGACATTATTAGCCACAAGTTAACTTTGTGTAGGCTGCATGTTTGATGTGCCTGTGTTAAAGTACAATGTTTAAAAATCAACATTTTTCATTTTCTGGAATATACCTCATTGTCCTAGGTTCGTCACGTTTGGTCCCGTTATGTCTGTGGGAGAAAGGGCTTTCAACTCATCCCCAGCTCGACCCATTTCCGACAACATTGTATTATCAAAACTTCCACCAACCAAAGGACCTGGATCTGGGGGACATGCTGCCCCCCTGCCCAGTCACATCGCAGAGGAGGATGACCCCATTGAAACTATGATTCTGTAGATTTTTACAAAGCAGACGGCACCTCCTTGATATTTCTATCATTAACTTGCCCACAGAATTACACAAGCTCCCAAGCCTGACACTGGCCTTTCCCCTGCATGGAATTAGCACCGGCTCCATCTTCCCTGGGAGATATGGAGGATAACCTCCATTCATTTCTCAAGCGATGCCTCCCTTCCTATCTTGGCCTGGAGTTTCACTCCTGTCTCTGGCTCCTAGCTCTGATTTAGTATAATCAATGCAACCGTTAAGGTACCGAAGCACCTGCTAGCTCCCGGGCTGCTCTGTTCCTTCTCACAGCTCTTCTGTATGCTTGCTGAGCATGGGAGTGATCAAAGGCACGGCTGTGTTAATTTAGCTGGAACGTATAGGCCTAAAGCATCAAAGGTGGTAACATGACCCCACCGCTGTCCAACATTAAACAATTCTCAACAAGGTTCGGGGTTGGGGTTGATAAAAAATGGCTTTGTACCATAGCAAACACCTTAAAATCCTTTCAGCCTTTTATTAATGATACAGAAAAAATGCTTTACAGCTGAAGCATTTGAAATGCAAAGTATTAAGTCAGGCTTTCATTTTAACAACATCCCTTGTCCCCTTTCCCTTTAGTGCAGAAAGGTTTAAAAAGAAAGGCCCTTGTCTGACAGTCTCACATATGGTATCAGAGAGGGAAACATCTGTCCTTGGGGAAAAGAGAAGTTAATTGAGATAGGGTGGACCTGAGGCTGTTGTTGTGGAAGTCAAATCCCATTTCCTAGAATAAAAGGGGAAAGAAAAGAAGAGCAAAAATAGAAAATGCAACTTTGTCCCTGGTGTTAACTCTCTCTGGCCACCTCGCTGCTGGAAAACACAGGCACCGCACACAGGCTTATCAGCTCATCCAAGACCTGGCCAACTTGTACCAGCATCGGGCTGTTTAGAGCAGGGTTTCTCAGTGCGGGGCTCACGACCCCAAATTAGGTCACCAGAGTGTTTCGAAAGGTCACGTAGCAGCTCTAGGGCCAAATGTGAGTGAGTGGAGCTGTGACCCTATGCACCATGTCATTACACCGCTTACACAGGCTTGGCCCCGCCATTCTGGCCCAGCCGGCTCCCCCACCACAGAGGCGGGGTCAGACCTAAGCAGTGCTGAGACCCTGGAGGTCACAGCACCCGGAGTGGGGAGCTGAGCCCAGCAAGTCCTGCAGGACAGGAGCTGCAGGAATTACCACTGTGGGGTGAATGCGGGCCAGGTTCTGCAATCTCGCCCCCAGGACCTGACCCCGCCACCAGAGGCAGGACCTGATCCTCCTTCTCCCCGAGTCTCTCACCTTCTACGGGCAGGACTTGACCCACACCAGGGCCTCCCTCCCCCATGGGGGACAAGCCTAAACTCCCCCCCAACCTATTACCTGGGTCATGATAGGCCATCAGCATTTCCAAATGGGTCCTGATCCCACAAAGGCGGAGATCCATTGGTTTAGGGCACAGCCTTTATTGCAGAGCTGCTAACCATGCAGCCTGGCTGGCTACGCCGGACTCTTGTTAGACAGAAGGCAAAAGGAAAGTGAGGGGGGAGAGAAGAAATAAGGTAGCAAAGGAAAAGACCATGGGGGAGGGAACGGACAGTCTCCCATTCCAGGTGGAGGTTGGGATTGAACCAGAGCTGGTGGAGGCTGATGTCACCAGTGTCCCACTCGCTGGCCTGGTCTGGACAAGACATATCTCAGGTTCAGAATGAAGAAGGCCCAGACTGGATGCAGGGCCCAGAAGATGTAGGGACAGCAGCCATGATGGTGAAGCTCGCTTCCTCCCCGTCTCTTGTCTGTCAGCCAGCCAGCATTATGGTAGCCAGCTCTTTCCTGAGTACCCCAAAGAGGGAGTGATGGACAGAATAGGCCATCTTCTGATTCATTTATTTGCCAATTAGGAGTAATTTCTGCCACACCAATCTTGGTCCATTGATTTCCAGCCCCCCTTCTCTTGTTTACCAGGCATGATCTTAGGCCCATCCTGGAGTTATGTCACACCCAGCAGCTGAAGAAAGGACAGGCTGCACGGAGCAGGCCCCACTTGCCATTCATGTGAGCTCACCTGGACCCTTCTGCTCTTTCTGCGTTTGGCCAAGCCGTTGTGTGCTCACAGATCTCTGCTGCATCAGGGCTCCTGAGAAGGGTAGCAGGGAGCAGAGGGGGTCAGTGGTCTGCCCAAGCAGAAGGCCCAGCCAGCCAAAGGAGACACACAGCACACACCCCTGGGAGAGTCTGTGGTGAGCGTCTCATCTGCCGCCTGCCAGGCTGTAACAGGAGAGGACTTCATGCTTGTACAACTCAACTGGTGCTTTAGGAAGAGAATTGTTTACAGAGCCAACGTTCCAGCCACACACACACACAGACTGGCACCCCAGCGCCTCCTCCAAGCGCTTCTCTCCTGCAGTTGTGTTCCTCCCACCACGTTCCAGGCAAGTTGCTGTGGTGCCTTCCTCTCCTTGAGCCTGGCCCTAGATGAAAGCCTCCCTCCTTATCCCACACGAAGAAGGCCTAAGTGCAGAGTAACCCAGCCACTCTGCCAAGGCCAGCAAAGACGGATTTGGTTCTCTTTGGTGTCACTGAATGTTCCCCATGTTCTTCCCCTTTGGGGCTGTGCTTCTGTCAAGCCAGGAATAAGACGTCCCTGCACCACCCACCTACCCCTCCTCAGGGGAGATCTAAGGACACCCCCTCATTTCCTGCTTCAAGGTCAGGGGCTGCACTTGAACTAGAGCACATCTTCCAGAAGAGCATCTCGTTTGGATTTTAAAACTTCCAGTGATGGAGAACCCACCACACCCTTTGTGAGTTGTGCCAATTCAGAAATTGTGTCTCGTTTCCAGGCTGGGTTTGTCTAGCTTCATCTTGTTAGATCTTGTTAGGTACTTAGAGCCTGGCATCAAGTCATCCATCAGCCTTGCCTTTGTGAAGCTAAACAGATTGAGATCCCTGAGTCCTTCACTGTGAGGCAGGCTGTCTTTGAGATGAGAAGGGGCCAGAGCGTACCACCATGAGTTTTACAGGGCAGCTCCCTTACCGGGCTAAGAGCTGCAGCTTGCTCCACAATCCCACGCCAGGCAAAACCGAGCTTCTGCAGTGCAGAGTGGCAGCTGAAGAGACCCCAGTGCCACGCCTGCCCATCAAGGATAGTCCTGGGACTCCAGGCCAGTTGCCAGTCCAGCCCTTAGTGGGGCAGTTTGATTTGAGTGCGAGGACTGGAGTACGGTGAGAACCTTTCCAAAATGCAAAAACGGGACATATGCAGGAGTCCTACCCCCCTGTGGCCCCACCCCTGCTCCTCCTCTTTCTCCTGAGGCCCCGCCCTCTGGCTGGCAGGAAGCTGGAGCTGGGCAATGATAAGAGCTGCCCAAGGAGTCCAGGCCGCTGTGGGGAGCCCCAGACTCTCCACTTGCCCTGCGCAAGGGGCCAGGGTGCCCAAAAGCACCCTCCGGCCCATGTCCCCACTCTCCAGGATACGCTGGCCAGGGCATGTGGAGGGTCTGGGGCTCCCCACAGCAGCCTAGACTCCCTGGGCAACTCTTACTACTGCCTGGCTCTAAATTCTGGCCTGGCCAGGGGCAGGGCCTCGGTGGAAGAGAAGAAGCAAGGGGTGGGGCTTCGTGGCAAGGGGAGGGCAAAGGCCCACCTCAGCCCCCCCACGGGGAAGAGGCTGGAGCTGCCCCTGAGCCTTAGGCAGGCAGCCATGGAGCAGCACTGCAAGATATCTGGGACAAATGCTGTGCTGGGAGTCATTCAGCCTGAGATCAGGACTTGAACTCTGCATTTTGGGGCTGTCCTGCCCAATTCAGTCACCCTAGACTGGAGGGATGTATGTGTCACACAGCTCGGGACTGTACAGCCTGCCTTAGTCACATGGTGAAAAAAGGCCTGGACAGTGCCATGGTATTCACTGTACGTCCCAGCTCAGACTTTGATGGCTTGGTGGCTGTCACGGGGTGCACCACTCACTGCTGGTCTGGCACCTCCTCCTGCTCACTCCAGGGATTAGCTCTTGAGGTCGGTGCCCCCATCTGCGGTTTGGAGGCTGTCGTTCTGTCTCTCCCTGTGGCCTGCAGCCCCTCTTTTGCTCCAGGAGCCTCAGTATCCTCTTTGTGACTGAGCCCTCCAGCCAAGTCACTCAGTGTTCCCTTCTCCCTCCTGGGGTAGCAAAGTCCCTTCTCCCTAGCAGTCTTCCCTCTCGCTGCCCCAGTGCCACTCCCTCAGTGGCTGGCAGGGGAACCTGGGCCTACACTCTACACCGGCTTCCAGTCCAGAGATCCTCCGCTCAGCAGTTCAGGGCTTTCCATCCTCAGCCCTCACTGCTCCTTCTCTGGACTGCTTCCTACCACATACCTGGTTCCCCTTTTCTCTCTGGGTGTACCAGCCTCCAAACCCTCTTCCCAGGGAGTGACTGCTGTCTTTCCTAGCAGCCCCTGTCTGTTGCCAGCTACCTGACTTAACACAGGCCCTACCTGTTTCTGCCCAGCTGAGCCTACTTTCACTTAGTTCCCTGCTCCCTGGCTCCTGCTCCAGGTGCAGCCTGTGGAGTTAATTGGCCTGCCTGGCCATCTTACCCCCTTCCCATCCTGAGTGGGGTGGTTACCCCATCACAGTGGCTTATAGCAGAGACCAGTCTCGGGCTATACCTACACTGCAAAGAAAAAAAAAAAGAAGAAGTCATTGTATGGCAGGGATGTTTATTGTAGCAGCACATACAGAAAGAGGGAAAAGCAACAGGAAAAGATCCCTGCCTCACAGTGTGAGCAGTGCCTGAGCATTTAGCTGCCTTTACAATTTACAGGGTAAATTGCCCAAACTTGGCTACCGAGACATGTCACATGCACAGCGATTATAAGGCCTTTGTGTCTACTTTAATTCACACTCTTTGGGTTCAGAACAATTACTACTGTATTTATTTTGCAGTGTACTTTGTGCTGATCTGCTGGTGATAGAAAGAACATAAGGCAGAGAGTGCTCTATGCTGGCAGATTTCCTGGGGCTGCCCGTATAGGTAGGAGGCCCTTCCACTTCTGCACCAGCTGCGTTGGCACCATCCTGGTGAACACTAATGTGGCAGATCTGCCCAGTTTGGCCACAGCCTTTTTGAACAGCACCCTTCTCTACCCCTTGGTTACCTGCCAGCTCCCCCCATTCACCTCTCCCTCCAACCCACTACCGCCCCAGCATTGGTGCAGAGGCCAATACAAGATGGAAGTAAGGTGGAAAACTCTTACCATCTTCACGCTCTCCCTATACAGATCTACGTGCTTCCTCTTCAGAGATGGATAACGTGATTGCCACAGACATCAGTCACGACTAAGCACTTCCTCTTTAGGTCTGCTTTAGTTGCAAGGTACAAATCACTACAGAGACAACATATTAAAAAAAATGCAAGAACCTAGATGCATGCCGATAAGCTTGCCAGGCATCATGCTGCCCTAGGGATTTCTTTGTGGTTACAAGTTCACCAGAGCTGCAGTGCAGAACAAGCACACAGCTTGGTGGGGCCCAATAGGCCCAGTTCTTCCAACCCTCTCCTAAGGACTGGGGCCCTCCATGGACTGGGGGTTTTGTCTGTTTCTTGGATCAGGAAAAAGAGCTCAAGACAGCTTAAAACTCAGGCTTTTTATCCAAAAGTGTTTTCTTTGTCTATTGGTCTCAGGACCATCCAGTTTGAGCCAGTTTATGGATATCTCCCCGGGGGGTGGCTTCAAAGGCAGATGATAGAGAATTGCATTAGCATCCTCTTGCTCTCCTAAAGGAGTTACAGACCATTCCCCCAATGACGTAGTTATGAGTGGGCCATGGCCCACCTGCTTTGAAAGCAGGCCCACCCAATCAATTTTTAAGCAATGCATCCTGCATTTTAATCAGCTTGTTTCGCTTGTGACACAAGGGTTGTGCCCACCTGTGTCAACCACAGGCCCTGACAAAAAAATCAGTTTTGGCTACGCCTCTGCATTCCCCAATAACTCAGACACGCCTGCCGTAATACGATGGACTCCAAAGGTGCTGTCAGGGTTCACTTAACTTGGTAACGCTTATCTGAATTCCAGGAGGTTTGTTCAGGATATTACAAGGTCTTATCCTCTGTCACACTGTGCTCTTGGCTCTTCTGAGCTGACTCCCCCAGTTTCATTCCTCTCTTAGACCCCATGGCTTGTGGAAGTGCTCAGCTGTGTGTTGCCTGTGTCCTCCCGCAACCACCTGCGTCTCATTCACCTGTTTATCAGCCCTGGCGATTTCCTTTCAGTGGTTACAGCTAGCTCCAACTAGGGCTGTGGCTGGAGCTGAAAAAAGTCCATATCTCCCCCTAAACAGGGTCTAATTGTCTAGCAATTACAAAGCGAATCATGGCTCCTTTGCCTAACAACTACATCTCTAAACTGCTGCACCATTTTACAAGCAATTTTACAAGGGAGCCCCCCTCTTCTGAAGACCTTTGTACTGCCTGACGTCCCTTCAGTCCCCCAGAGCCCAGTACGATGTGGCACCAGCCACGCCCCTTCCCATTCCATCCCAGCATGCCCCTGGGAGCATGTGGGAAGTGGTAGCAGCCCCTTCAAATAGCATGGCACCTTGTAGCGGTGCTTGCTATGTCGTGTGTTTAGAGTCCTGCTGGAGCAGCCGGGTGTGCGTGTGCCTGGGCCTGCTGCCTCTCATCAGTGGACACAGAGATTTGGCCCAGCCAGGTGGTTCCTGCACATTACATTTGTTGTAAAGAGGTGACATCCCTGAGCAGGGCTGATGAGAGGCAGGTAGAAGGGGGCTGCTGTACTGTGGCCCCACACTCGTGGGGCCGGGGAGCCCAAGCATCTGTAACATCTGTGTACATAAAGAAAAGGGAGAGGGTGGGGCCCCAGTGAATATGATGTCCCAGGTCCAAAAAGTTCCTCTCGACGGGCTGCTCTTAGCCAGACTGGGGCTGGGCAAACATGGCACCCTGGCATGGAGTGGCGGTTTCACTCAGCAAGGGGGCTTTTCCCCCACCAGAGCTGAGCTGTCTCTGGAGTGGGCGAGCTGAAGTTGAGGGTGATTAAGGGGGGCTGGTCTCTCAGTGGCAGAGTTTCTCTGAGGCAAAGGGGGAGGCCTTGGCCAGCAGTTGTGAAGGGATGTGACCCTTGTCCAGTCCTAGCTTGCCAGGAGCTCTTACCCCCCTCCCTGACGAAGACTCGGCCTCTGGGGTCTGTGTACAGGTCCTCCACGGACTGGCTCGCTGTCATTCACTTTATCAGCTGGTGGAAAATGGGGCTACCTGTCGCCTCCATGTGTCAGGCTGCCAGGGGCACATGGGCCAGCTGCCATTGCAAGGCCTTAGTCCGGGTCTTCCAAGCACTGAATTAATCAGGTCTCAGCTGCAGCCAGGCTGACGTCTCCACCTAGGAACTGCTAGACAGGGCAGAGCAGAGAGGACAGGGTGACGTAGGGTGACCAGATGGCAAATGTGAAAAATCAGGAGATGGAGTAGGGGCAATAGGCACCGATATAAGAAAAAGCTCTGAATAGCAGAACTGTCCCTATAAAATCGCCCTAGGGTGACGCCCAGGAGAGCCACTGCCAGAGGGTTCCTGGTTGAGGGGAGCCAGCTGCAGAACGACTTGCCTGGCAGTTAGATCAACTCGGGCCTGACTGCTGAGGACATGCCCAGCTTATAAGGCCTTTTGGGTCACACCCAATACCACAGCTCTATGAGGGGCTGATAAATGGTTAACCAGTCGCTGTAGATTGTAATGGAGTGCCATCGTTCAGTAGGTTGCTTATAACCATGGCTAAGAGCCATCTATAACATCTGTGGCTGATGTGCTTATAACCAGCTAGAACACAGATTGCTCATGGCTGTGATGTGTTTATAACAGCTATGAATTGGTTATTCACCCTTTACAGGACTTTTATCGACAGGACCTGACCATAGTGCGATTGCTTTTCTCCCTATAGCGAGAACAGCCTTCACACAATCAATTGCCCCCCATTCCTCCTCCCCAACCCCACCACCCCAAACCACACATGGCAACATTGCGCCAAATTGATCACATGGGTTGCATTTTCTGAGTAAAATTAAGCCCTGGTTATGCCCTCACCATAGAACTCTCAAATGGCAGGATTTGGGTTTTTTCAGCGAGGCACCTTCTTAAAATGTGTTTCCATCAAGCCCACCCCACCTAACTAAAGGAAAGTGACTTCACCATAGGGCAGTTACTTCCAAAGTACTTTGAAAACCAATGAGAATTCACTTACATATCAGCTAAACAAAGCTATCAAACTAGCCAGTGGGGGGGAGGGGAAGAGGGAGCGTGGCACAGGGAAGAGAAGCTTCCTCTGAGATATAACCTCAAATTGTAGCAACGGGTGGGAGGGGGAAAGGGGGAAATCCTGACATTTGCGTGTTTTGAAAGGGGTGCAGCTGGGGCTTTAGCTGCCAGTCCAGGAAATGGCTGGGTCTCCAGCTGTCAGCCCCAGGCGGCTGCTCCCCTGCCCGTCTGGAAAGTGGGAGAGGAGACCCCACTGCAGCCCCCCAGATGTGGGGAGGGTGGAAAACATTAAGGAGCAGAGGTGAGGCTGGGAGGGCTGAACTATGGGCTGGGGACTGCCAGGGGGCTGAAGTGAGGAGGGGGACTGATGGGGTGAGGGGCTGTATTGATGGTGGGGTCTGAGCAGAAGGTGAATGATGGGGTGAACTGATGGGGGTGATGATGGAAGCTGGGGGCTGAATTGAGGGCGGTTGGGTGGGGAGAGGACTGATGGGGACTGGGGAACAGGATTATTTGGTGGTCAGGAGACGGGCAGATGTGGGGATGAGAGCTCGGGCAGTAGGGGTCAAAATCCCTTTATCCCGTACGTGGGAGAGTGGGCACCACCGGTGTCACTTGCGCACACCCTGTGGATGGGCTGAGGGAGCTCAAACATCAAGAGACTAGCCCAAAACCACAATCAATCTTTTTTAAAAATGTCATGATTTTAGAGCCAATCTCCTGATTTCTGGGGGGTCTGATTCATGATTTTTGATTTCTTGAAGTTGACAATACTGCCTGCCATAGCTTTCTATAACCTGCAAAGGAGGCAGAGCCAGAGACATCATGAAGTCCCCTAGGGACATCGCAATTGCCAGCCTCACTAACAGGGAGGAGCTCAGATATTATGGTGATGGGCTGCAGCACAAACCCCTAAAATAGGCAGATCATTGATAGCCCCAAAACCTCTCTGTCTAAGGCAGTGGTTCTCAACCTGCGGGCCGTGGGCCTCTGGCGGCCCTGTCAGCACACAGCTACAACCCATGTGACATCTTCAGGGCCATCCAGGTAGTATTGGATGTGGCCCACAATGGTAAATAGGTTGAGAACCACTGGTCTGAGGTAAAATAAGGCTCAACTTTGCTTTGAACTAAATTGAGTCAGTCTGTGGCTCGGGGAGGGAAGTTAAAATACTGTTAAAGCAATTTGGCGAAAGAACCCAGCCTTGAGTTATGGATCTGGGGATTGGGCTGCATGGTGTCTCCAAGTCACGGCCCCACACAGTTCACATTTATTGTTTAGTACAGCTCAGGAGTTAGAATTCAGCTACCAGGGGGACTTAAACAAGTTCCACTGAATGACAAGGAGAGTATATGGGGTACATTCAAGGAATCCAGAGCAGTCGGGAGCACAGGACCAAGCAAGTAGCTACCACGGAGCTGAAGAGATGCTCTGGGCTTCAATGATATCTTGTGGAAGTGAGTTCCAAAGGCTAATTATGTGCTGTGTAAAAAAAGTGTTCCTTGTTAACAGTTTTAGATTGGCTGCTGTTCAGTGTCAGTGAATGTCCCCTTGCTCTTGCATCAGGACATAAGGTAACTAGGAGAAGCCAGTTTTAGTGTGTGTTTTTGCATCAAATTTCCTGCCCAAACAGTCTTAATTTCTCCCACCCTGCTCCTTTGGAAGCTTTTTCTGGTCTCTGATTGTGCTTGTTGCACTGCCCTGATAAGTCCATCTGGCAGGAGATAGAGTGGCACCCACCCAATGGGTATTATTTAAAGGGAAGGGCCTTTGTTTGATTTTTTGCTGACCTGAAAGGTGCCAGCGACAATTGCACAATGCCACCTCACCTTACGGGCTAAGTGGGGTCAGTAGGACACTGCTACTGTTTAGATAATCCAAATCGGATGAGGTACAGGAAGCAGGCTAGTAGCCTGGAAAAGTCTGGTGCTGGGACAGCCTCCACCTGCTGGGGCTTCTTGTGGGGTTACTAGCTGCATTAACCACACCTGAAATGCAGCCGATCACAGCTCTGCACTGCTAAGAACACGACAAAGGCATCGTGTTGGGATTCCTTGTAGGGCAGTTGCTAAAGGAAGACGCCCTTGCCCGGCAACGGGCAGAAACTTGGCGGAAAGACACCCGGTGATTGCTCAGTCTTGTTATCTAGGGATGACTAAAGCTATTGCTACGGGAAATTCAGGTAAGTCAACGCTAACCAGGATGGAGTCAGGAGCCACCGGGAATGGGATCATAAACATTTGACAATCTATGATTTACAGCAGCGATACAGGGAGGAGAGATCAGGCCATTAGGGTTTGACTATCTATAGAAGCAACTTCAGTAAAGCCGGCCTGCAGCTCAGCAGTGAGCTCTGACCGGGGCAGGGGCAGGGGAGGGCGAAGAGGTACAGCTCTGTACCTCACAGGCATGGGAGGAATGGCTTGTGACAAACTGTACCCTGGAGCAAGCACCCTGTAAACCCCATATTCGTCATTCCTGATTGGCTGTAATAGTTCATACCAAGCATGTCATATGAGGGTTATGATCTGCTGAAACCCTTTATTCTGTCAAAATATGTATCTCGTTAGTGAGTAACAAGTGATGAGATTTTGCTGGTATTGGAATATGCTTTAAACTTACTAGTAAGAGCAGAGGAGGCATTCGTGACCCGGAGGGGCTCAGCAACCATCAACCAGCAAAGGAGTTGTAAACTGAGGATTTACAATACAATGACATTTGCACAGGACTATACAAGGGAGATTGCTCAACTCTATGACTCACTTGCATGAGACAACATGGGGGGATGGGGGGAGATTGAGCAACCTTGTGACTCAGCAGATCCCACCTGGACATGCCTGGGCTAATATCTACTAGGCACATGGTAAAAAGATATAAAATAAGGAACAGGGGCTGCATGCATGCCTTGGCCTTTATCCTTCCCCACCTACGCTGGAAGCAATGAGAGTGCTGAGAGACAAAAACTTCAACAGAAGATTGGTCCCCAAGTCTCAGGAAGAAGCTTGTGCATTGAGAACTATAACATCTAGTGGGGTGAGAAAACTGTTTGATCTAAATACTGCCTAGTCAGATGTAGTTTAATATTTAGATTATACATTTATTTTTATTTTCTTTGGGACCTATCTCTGATCTCTTATGCCTACCACTTGTACTCACTTAGAGTCCATCTTTCTGTAGTTAATAAATCTGTTTTATGTTTTAACTAAAACAGTGTGTTTCTGCTGAAGTGTTCGGAGAATCTCAGCTCAGTTAACAAAGGCTGGTGTACGTCTTCTCCACATTGACTGGTTTATAAACTTATACTGGTCAGGCTTATGACCAGGGTAGGATGGTGTAACTTCAGGGTGCAAGGCAGGGAGCTGGAGTGAACTGGCTGGGGCCTTTCCCTGTGAGATCTGTGAATGACTCTGGGAGCATTCCTGCAATCTAGCTGGTCGTGGAACTCCACATGCTGTGCGGTTGAGTGATATCAGCACCCTAATGGATTTTCTGCTTGTCACCAGCAGAGCATTGTGTGGGACAGCCCAGACTGGAGAGTTAAGGGGGCACAGCCGTACCCCAGTCCCACGTTGTACCCCATCACAGAGGCGCAGTGAGCAGGGTGAAATACACAGCATGTTGTTCTGAGTGAGATTTACTCTTCATACACTGGTGTTAAGACTAAATGATTTTAAGTGTGGTGGCTGAGAACTTTCAAAGGAAGGTTATTTTATTATTTCCTGTTTGCTTATTTTGGGAAAGAGAAATAGGGACAGAAAAGCTTAAAGATGAGTGAAAGCAGTAAAGCAATTGCAAAGCTGGAGCTGTATAGATTGTAGGTGGCAGAAAAGAAAAGAAAGCACCAATTAATCTTGCTGCTAAAGGAACTGGAGATAAAGAAGAAAGAGAAGTTGAGGGCCAAAAACTGGCACATCAGAGAGCCTTGGAAGTGAAGCAGACAGAGGTAGCAGCACAAGCCAAGGAAGCTGAGGAAACAAAGTGTGGGAAAACACCAACTGGACTTGCTAGAAAAGCAGAAGCACTAGAAAAGCACGCACACCGCACACAGTTTGAATTCATCTTTCTTAAACATGGGGGACCAGAACTTCTCACAGTATTCCAGATGTGGTCTCATCAGCGCCTTGTATAACGGTACTAACACCTCCCTATCTCTACCGGAAATACCTCGTCTGATGCATCCAATGACTGCATTAGCTTTTTTCACAGCCACATCACATTGGCAGCTCATAGTCATCCAGTGATCAACCAATATGCCTAAGTCCTTCTCCTCCTCTGTCCCTTCCAACTGATGCGTCCCCACCTTATAGCAGAAATTCTTATTAGTCCTTAAATGCATGACCTTGCACTTTCCACTATTAAATTCCATCCTATTTCTATTACTCCAGTTTACAAGGTCATCCAGATCTTCCTGTATGATATCCCCATCCTTCTCTGTATTAGCAATACCTCCCAACTTCATGTCATCTGCAAACTTTATTAGCATATTCCCACTTTTTGTGCCAAGGTCAGTAATAAAAAGGTTAAATAAGATCGGTCCCAAGACCAATCCCTGAGGAACTCCACTAGTAACCTCCCTCCAGCCTGTGATGTCCGTAACCAGACCGCTGTCAGAGGTACATACCCAATCAGCCTCCTTACAGCACGTGCCCTGCATCACACAGATGTCCATTTCAGGGTGTGATGCTAGTCTCTGACACCCATTCTTCTGGTTAAACAGGTCTGGAATTTCCTGCGCTGGAAGGTACATTTAAAAGTTCAAAATTGGAATGAAATGTTTTGACTTTGTTGCAACAAAACATTCTGATCAACTCCAAACAATTGGGAGGGGGCGGATTCCATTTCACTGGAAATTTTGATTTTTTTTGGTTTGTTTTCATTCTGTCTTGAAACAGGAAAAAAAAAATAAACCCCCCTGACATTGCAGAATTTCCCCCAGAACAGAAAATTCAGATCCATCCCAATTCCGAGCTATCCCTAATGAGAACTGCAGCAAGCTGCAGCAAGACACAGGGACCAGCAGATTTCCACAGCTCTTTCCAGTTATGGACTGTGTCTTTTTCTGGGTTTGGCTGCTGACTCTTCACAGTTCTTCTGGGTTTGTAGTAAGAGGAAGTGCGGGAAAGGGACTGTGCAGCAGCCCTCTATGTCTCTGGATCCAGCTCTGATCTTTCTGCCATGCTATATGCCACCAGGCTGCATTTCCTGTTGGAAAGATCATTAAAATGGCAGCCCAGGGCTTTACCCAGGGATGGAACCATCATGGTGCATGGACTCGCAGCCCATTAGAGGGTCCGTTTTCACTGGAGAGTTAGCATGAGTGATATACACTCCAGTGACTCCTCTTGAGTTAGCCCAGATCCACTGAGAAAGGCCACTCTGCGAAAGAACCCTTGAGTTGTTGTGTATACCCTAGTCCTGCACTCACTCAGGTGTGCTGCTAGGGCTTCGGGAGGTATATCTCACAGTTCTTAGCACTGGAGTAAGCTGAGCTGCTGTATGAATTCTTTCCCAGTGAATTGTGGGAGAACTTGTCTGTCCTTTCTGGCCCATAGGGGAATTGTGAGAAGGCACTGAAGGACTAATGGCACTCAAGTGGCACTAGCCTGCATCCACACTGCAGAGTAATCATGTTAGCAGCTAATGAGTTGGTGCTTAGCCATATTTTAGCCTATCCCCCTATTCCTGGGCCAATCAACCTGATCTAAAAGCATCACTACACTCAAGGTAAGGGCTTTTGTTTGTGGACAGCACTCAAGTTTGGGGCAACACTCAAGTTAGAACTCAAGTTCAATTTGCAGTGAAGACAGGCTCTGAAACAGGAGCTGTTTCTTAAAAAAACACCCTAACAACAAAAACCCAACTCCAGGCACAAACAAAGGTTTCTACACAGCCAAAATTCCAGCTTTGTCTCCCTTGTTTACCAGGGACCAGCTCCATGGAACTCTGTTCAGCAGAATGTCCTGTAGTGGCTGAATAATTGACTGCAAGTGAATGTATTGTTGCATGTTGGATGTGACCACCTTCATTTAAGATAGTACACTACTTTATGGAATTTGGAATTTGATAACTGAAACAATAGCAGCCTTCCCTCCCCCCAAATACATGCACGTCACCACCCAAAACAAAGACACAAGCAAGGCACATGTGGACAGAGGGATTTCTCTGGCTTTTGTTTTGTGAAAGTTTATGTGACTGTAAGAGAGAAACAGGAGAACAAGTAGGGGTAAAAAAAGCCAAGGATACAGTTAGAACAAGCGTGCACCTAAGAAAAGCCAAGAGAGAGATTTTGGGCAGAGGGCTAGCTGAAAGAGGTCTGGAACTGTGAGCAAAGAAACTGCCTCTTGTTGTCTGATTCCTCCAGTGTTTAATGATTACATCACAGAAATAACTGACTCCTCCTAACAAAACAACATGCAGGGCTCAAATGTGGCTAGATGCCTGGGTCAAAAAGAGGTAACAATATCATTACAGTGGTGAAAGCTTTTTTCAGTATGAAGTGCAGAAACTTGTGAGAAATGGGTTTTGAGTTACCCCAAGGCTGTCAGGACAAAGACCTTTCTTGGTCCATCTCTGCCTCCCTGGACTTCAAGATGTCTCAAAGCTGGGACCCCCCAAAATCAGAGGCCACTTTGGAATAGGTGGGTACAGTGATTTCCTTTCCCATGGGTTTCTGCACAGACTACACCCCCAGTTTGAGTGGTGAATCATTAGCTAATTGTCCGTCTGGGGCATACACAGCTTTCCAACAAGGGGATTAACCTCAGGTCTGTTTAGGGCATTTTAACCCTGTGGATGAGCATGCACAGGCCTGTGTTTCTCTGGCATGACTCAGTTTTGGGTCTGGGTACCATTCGTTGTGTGATGGGGAATATCTGTAGATTCTGGCCTATCTGTGCTATAAAACCCCTCCCTCCATGGCCTGTTGGCCACACAACCTTCTCCAGTTGCACTGCAGGGGCGTGTGGGAGGGTGGGTCCAATTCCAGTGGGGATTCGTGCTTGCCCCCCATTTTCCAACAGAGCCTACGGGAAACATGGAAATGATCTGTAGTGATGATGGACAGAGGGAATCCGTCAAAGGCTACGTATGTACCTTTGTACTCTGTGTGCTGAGCCTTTACATGTGTGTACCGGGATTTCAGGCATTTTGGTCTCAGTGTTGTTGCAGTCTGTTCCCAAGTAGGTGCACACACTGTGCTCTCTCTTGTTGATTGCATATGTTTGTTGTTGTTTTGTGATTTCCTCTGATCTGAACTGTCATTTTTAGACCTTGATATGGAAACACAACACACACTCAACCGCTGTGAGGCTGTCTTGACATCTCGGTCTGACTGTTCTGCTCCCCCTCTCCTCCTCTCTTTCAGGTTCTTCATGAAAGTGAAGTGGAAGGTATTACTCGGCGGCTGTGTGGGTCTGCTGATTTACCTGTATAGTTATGATACCCTCAGGTAAGATCCACACTGAACATAGGAGCCTCTCTGTGCCAGGGCTGCTGACTCCCACAACCCCCTCTTAGCCCTTCTCTCTGATGCAATTTCACCCTACACAGACTTGGGTTTCCATGCACTGGGTCATTGTTGATGGCTATTGGACAGATCCTCTTCTGCAAACCACTCTCAGTAATGGGCTCCTTGCAAACAAATCGTCAGGATGGTGTCTTTGGTCACTAGTGGCGGGGTCTGGCTGCTTTATCACAGGGTGTTGTTTCTGCTTCCTCATTGTATGTCTAAAATGTTCTGAACCAGAGAGTGAGGAATAGTAAGCGCTCTTGTTTGTGCATGAATCGCCATTGTCTCATTGGAGGGGTGTATCCATAGGAGGAACAGCCATTGCACACAGTACCTGTGTGAGCAAAGCCCCATTCACAGAGTGTGGCTGGTCAGGGGCAGGACCAGGCCTCACTCGGCCAGGTCTTCAGTATAGGAACAAATGCTTGTAAATGCAGTGTTTGCAGAATTTTTCCCCATCTCCGGTGCCCACAGTGGGCAGGTCTGACCAGGGCATGGGGATTATGGGTATATCCTGGAGGATTGTGGGTATATCCCAGAGGATGATGGGTATAATGCCAGAAGCAGGTAAAATGACTGGCCACTGTTTTCATCGATTTCAGTCAGCTAGCTACATAGAGGGAGCTCTGAGTATGCCTAAGCCGGAATTACCATTACAGTAATAACACAGCTCTGTAATGTGCTTTGTTATCATTGCAGGTATGTGGAAACTTTCATCCCCATGGGAGTCTGTCCGTTACCACAGGATACTCATTTCCATCATCGTGGCATGGACTCAAACAGCTCCCTCAACATCTGGTAAGGACCTGAGTTCACGTCCTCTGTGTCCTCCCTTTTACAGAAGAACTTAGGATTTACCCTCCTGATTCAGAACGCTGAACTATCTGATCTGGTGTCACCCTGCCAGAGCACACCCTCATCCTTCTAGTCTGCTTCTCCCCTCACCACTTGCCAAATGGGTCAGACCAGACTATTGGGCCTCAATCCTCAAGATTATTTTGACTCCTATTTTCCACTGGAATCAATGGAAATTAGAAGTCTAAATCCCTTTGAGACTTTGGGCCTTGATCCATCCAGCCCACTGTCCTGTCTCCTTCGGTAGTCAGGACAGTGGTACAATCCCTGATGCTTCAGAGTAAGAGAAAACCCCCACAGTGCACCTGTCTGATTCTTGTGGTGCACTCAGCGAGAGAAATTCCTGCCTGGGCCTTCAGATTCTGGCACGAAGCATGAGGGTTTAGGCCTATAGCTCACTGGCTTAGCTTTTCTCTCTGCTTTTCTTTACTTCAGCTTCTAATGTGGGCAACATCCTCAATGGAGCTAGGCCAATCAACCCTCACTGAGGAGATGGCCACATTTATAGCTGGATTTCCCTCTTAACGGTGACCAAGCCCTACTGCCGTCCTGTTCCACTGGATGAAAGTTACAGATCCACTTCTCTCTCTCCCATCCTCTTGGCATTTCTGTGCCCTGGTCTTTAATTGTCCCACAGGACACCTTCTCTGGCTCTGTATTTGTTGCAAACACAGATCCAAAATAATTAAATAACTCTTGGTCTCAGCTTCCGTCACTATTGCCCAGCAATGCGGGGTGGCGGGAGCGGATGTGTGTTCAAAGCCCACTTAAGTGGAGCTGGGGGAAATTTTTAAACCAAAACTTTTTTCAGCAAAAAATGCAGATTCAGCATCACCAAAAACCTTACACAAATTCATGTGAGGTTCCCCAAACTGCTTCAGTCAGAAAAAAAACCCTAAAACAAATTCCCTGAAAATCAGAACATTTTGATTTTTCCATTCAAAATGACTCTTCTTTCCAAAATCACCTTTCATTTAATTTATAAACCATTTAACAATGGTCTAAGTCAAAACAAAGTGGTTTGTTCCATCTGAAGCAAAATATTTGTTGACTGTTGGATTCACCAAAAACTTCATTTTAAGGTCAACCCGAAACAAAATTCTCTTCCGGTTCTTGAGAATTGCAGTGACCTGAGAAATCCATTATTCAGCCCGCTTTGCCTCTAACTAGGAGTGACCTAGTGATCCAGGAGAAAAAGGCCCTTTTCCATGGGACTCATGCGCCTGAATTTGCAGTTCCCACCCATCACCTGCAAGCCGGCTCTCCGCAGATCTCCAGGTGCGGAGCGTTGGCTGTTTCACTGCCTTTGCTCTCTGCTGTAGGTCGAGGCTGGATGTGCTCACCTGCATGCACTGGGGTGCTCCCATTGTCTGGGAGGGGATGTTCGATCCCAAGATCTTGCAGCAGGAATATGGATGCCAGAATCTCACTGTCGGCCTGACGTTGTTTGCTGTGGGAAGATGAGGGCCTGTCGACCGTGATCTGCACAGGGGAGGGTGGCCTGGCTGAGGGGGCTGGTAGTGAGCTGTGGCAGCTGGGAGCTGAGAGCTGAATGAGGGCTGATGTGGAGTGGTGGGGCTCAGTCCAGTTCTCAGTAGACCCGCCGCAATGGCACTAATTGGCCCCTGTTGGCAGCCTCAGTCAAAAAGATTGAGCTGAATAGGCCATGCAGATGGAACTCTGCTCCTCCGCTAGCTGTGGCCCTGCAGACCTGGGGGAGGCAAGACGGTGAGAAAAGGTTGCACAAGCTGTGCTATGGGGAGATGGCACAAGGGGTCTCATCCCCCCTCCCTGCCCGCCACACACACATACTTGTGCCCCTGTGTGGAGGCTGGGCACAATCCCCTCGGGAATCTGAGTCACTGCTCCTGGCTAGCGTTGCTGCTGGTGGAAAAGGGGCAGAGCTGGCTTGGACAGAGCCCTCTCCGAGTCAGGCAGGAGAGGGGCCCCCATCGCCGCTGTAGGGAACTGGAGGCACAGGGGACGCGAGGAACTATTCACATGGGGCCCTTCTGAGCCAGGGTGGGGTCCTCGCATCCTCCACGAGAGCCGCTGAGGTTGCTCCTGATGGTTAATAATGAGCCATCCATGACCCTCCCTAAATACAGATCAAATCTGCAATCCAAGCCACGTTTCATAGTGGGGGAAACTGAGGCCCAGAGAAGGGACAGGGCTTCCTGAGGTTCTGCAATGAGTCAGTGACAGTGTCACTGAGTTCCCTTCCTGTTCCTGAACCACGGGACCATCCTTTTTCCCTGGGAAGTCCCTGTGGCCAGCCTTTGCCTCCCTAACCCTCTGCTGCCTCTTGGGCAGGTACCTGGATAAGTACCTGGAGCGTTTCCTGCTAATGGCTGAGGAGCACTTCCTGGTGGGCTGGGGGGTGATCTATTACGTCTTCACAGACACGCCAGGCGTGATGCCAAGGATCCACCTAGCCAAGGAGTGGCACCTGCAGACCCTGATGGTGGAGAATCAGAAGCACTGGCAGGACATCTCCATGATGAGGATGCACTGGCTCAGCCAGGCCCTGGACGCCACCATCTGCATGGAGGCCCAGTACGTCTTCTGCATGGACATCGACCAGTTCTTTGCTGGACCCTTCGGGTCAGAAGCGCTGGCCGAGTCGGTTGCCCTGCTCCATGCCTATTTCTACCGGTGGCCCCTCTTATACACCTATGATTGGAACCACGGATCGGCTGCGTTCCTGGGCCCGGTCGAAGGAGACTTCTACTACCACGCAGCAGTGTTCGGGGTTTCGTGTCCACGGGTGAAGAACCTGACGGCAAGCTGCTTCCAGGCTGTCCTGCAGGACAACAGGAATGGCGTGGAGGCCCTCTGGCATGACAAGAGCCACCTCAATAAGTACTTCTGGCTGCACAAGCCAGCCAAGATCTTGTCTCCCGAGTTCTGCTGGGATGAGGCATTCGGGCTGCGCAGGGACATCCGCGTGGCGAGGCTGCTGTGGGCTGAGAAGCAGTACAGCGTGGTGCGCCCGAATGCTCGGTGACTCCACCAGCGAGAGTGTCCCATTGGGCACCTGGCTGGAACCTGGCATGGAGCTTTTGGGAGTATTATATTGACGAGGGTGTCGCACGTTTCATAGCTATTGTCGGCCATGCTCATTGCGCCCTCCATTCCCTCCACAAGTCTCCAGTGTGTCACCATCCCTTGCCTGTATATTCCAGGGACTCCCTACAACCTCTGCAACCATGCCAGGGGCTCTGTGTCCCCCATTCTCTCTCCTCCCAATGCCAGGGGCTCTGTGTCCCCCATCCTTCCTTCCCCCCATGTCAGGGGCTCTGTGCCCCCATTCCCTCTCCCCCCATGCCAGGAGCTCTGTGCCCGCATTCCCCCTTCCCCTCCTGCCAGGAGCTCTGTGTCCCCCATCCTTCCTTCCACCCCATGCCAGGGGCTCTGTGCACTGCTTTCCCCCTCCCCCCCATGCCAGGGGCTCTGTGCTCCTTGTGATGACCTGGAGAAGCAGCTTGTGAATTTGCTGTGTCCCTGAATGCCTCTGTGGCTGTGGAGCCAGCCGAGTGCTGCCAGGGCCCTGCTTGCCCAGCCCAGGGACAATGAAGTGTTGGTCACAGCTCCCATTCAAGAGGGACTGAGCCCTCAGCATAACAGGATGGCTGACACCGGGGGCGGGGGGATGCTGGAGCAGGGGAATTTCCCCAGGCAGGGGAAGAAAGAAACAGGAGTTAGTGCTGGGCTTGCAAAACGCAGAGCAGCTCCCACGTGAGAGACAAAGGAAGCCAGGGATAGGGCAAGGCGCAAAAGGACAGGAGGGATGAGAAAGGGTCCCTCTTCTGAATGTGGCCCAGCCAAGGGCGAGGGAAGCTGGCTGGAGTAGATTGGGCCTAGTTCTGGGCGAGGGTGTGTTTAAGCTAGCAGGGGGTAGGTAGCACTGGCCCTGGGGCAGCTGGGCCCATAGAGGGGTCACAGACCCAGAACCTGGGCCCGGTCCATGCGCCAGAGATGCCACAAAAAGAGCCAGGGCTGAGGCCTGCCTCTGCCAGAGGCTCCTTAGCACATGGGCACCATGTGTGAAACCCAAACACAGCAACCTGGTGAGTGTCCAGCAGAAAGTGCTTGACCAGCGCTGTTGCATCCCCATATCCTCCTTACCACTGACTCCCCCAGGGGCTCTGTGTCTTCCCCTATCCCCTCCGTGCCAGGGGCTCTGTCTGCCCACCCTATTCACCCCCATCCCCACCGACGATTGACAACCTTGCATTTTAGCTTTCACTGACATGAAAATCTGAAGTTGATTTGTTTTTACTGACACGGTAAACTTTTTACAGACATCATTAAAAATACCATAAACAATACAATAATGTCCCACAAGTGTGTACTCACTCGCAATATTCTGTACACAGGAATTCGAAATGACGCAATTGTTTTAGCTGCAGTTAATTGATCAAACGGGTTCTTTGGGCGTGTGCAATGATAGAAAACAGGAAATTAATAAAGTCATGGTCAGTGTAGTTTTATGATACAAGAAGTGATTCTGAATGACAACACTCAATGTCAAAATACAGTATGGCTTATTTCTACCCAATTTCATAGACATTTTCATTTATTTACGGGTTTATGGACAGTGTTCAAATTGTACATTATTTTACTGCCTGCCTATAAATGTATGAACGGTTGGCAACCCACCCCTTCTCACCACACAAAATTATTTCTTTTCTTCTTGTCTGGGAGATGTGTCATTCAGGGTGTCAAAATGTTGAATTCCCTGGGAGGCTGAGCAGAGGAGGGCCTGGGGTGCGTGTTATTCTGGGAAGTGTCAAAGGCCCCATCAAGTTGATTTTTTGACTGGTAGACAATTATAGAGGTGGCTGAAGCTGATGGCTCTGCCAACCAGATGCCAGGGGCTCTATGGGTCCCCCATTTCCTTCTCCCCATTTTTCACTGAAATCAATAGGGTTCTGCTCACTGGCTCCTAGAACGTTCCCTGAAGTTTTGGAATTGCTCAGATATGGTGTTCAAGACTCAGTGCGTGACAGATAGACACAGAAATGCCATCAAGTTGAGTGTAAAGCCTCGCTTTGCTTGGCTCACTGGGGATGGTGTCCCCCTCTGTACGGCGCTGACCCTGACGCTAGGCTCCTGGCACAGAGCAGGCCAGGCCCTTGACACCAAGCAATCCCTGCCTCTACAGCAGGCCATTCTGGGTTGTCAGAGATCACAGGACTGCCCAGCCCATGGAATCTCTGTGGACCCTTCCTCGAATTGTGAGGCTCCTGGCTGGCTGCGTGGCAGGGGACCATAGGGCAGAGCTGCTACCCCACGGCGTAAGAGGCTGCGTGAAGGTATCAGGGGTAAGCTTCACTCTGACAAGCTATTGCATGTCTAACCTTGGTCCGGCTGACCTATTCATTTTACTGCATTTTTATTGTTTGTGGTTTCGTTAATGGAAACCCTCCAGGGTGGAGTATTTGATTGTAGCCTAGTGTTTGACAGCAACTGCGATTTTCCCTGTCTGGCTAGGATCCCAGAAGGTCGGCTCTCGATCTAATAAACATTTTTCCAGCAAGCAGCCTCATTCCTGAAGGTGCCTCATTAAGGGCTTAAGGGGACAAGCTTCTGGAACCTTCTCCTGCAGCTCACCGTTTGACTGCAGCCCGGCTCAGCAGCAGTTAACAATTGCTCCCCCCTCGGATGGCTGTGGAGATGAGTTTGGTGCATATCAATTCTAGCTCCCATGGCACAAACTCCGCTTCCCCTTTACACCAATTGGCAGCATCTACAAGCCAAGACTTCCCTGGGCCATAGCGCCTGCAGAGGATGCTCCTCCTAGAGCCCCTGGGGCCATGCTGGCAGGGAGGACCTGGGGGGGGGGGGGGGGGTGAAGTTTCCCCAGAAACTGCTCTGTAGATGTACAGAGGTTTCCGGTCACAAGCACTGTCGAGCTGATGCCTTTCACCAGCATTAAATCCCTGAAATGTTTTCTAGGCTGAACTTCCTCATCATATGCAAGCTGTTTGCAAATATGCAAGTTGGCTCATTTGCATGCAGTGTCACATACGACTAGCCACTCTGTACCCCCTGCTTGCCATGGGGAATGCCAGGGCAGAAGAGCCTGGCTCTTGGCAATGAGGGTCTGCAGGCCGAGTGGAATTTCCCCTCTTTGGGACCTCAGTTTACTTTAGGGAAGGTACATATCAGAGATCATTTAAATAAACCGTCTGGGACACGAGAGCATCTGTGCTCAGCGCAGGGATTTCCTTCACCCCTAACGGAGACCAGGTGTGACGCTTTCTCGGGACATCCACAGCCACAGGTGCCCTGGTTACCCCTCTGCCTTAGCAAAAGCAAGATGTGTTGATGTGTGTGAAAGTGAGTGACAGCTCCCTGGCCGCCAAGTTTGTTAGCTCCTGCTTTGCCTTGCAGGTAATGCTTGGCCCTAGTCCCTGAACCCCCAGGAAGCGCCTTCCTCTGCAGTAGCCAGTCCCTGTTACAAGTCACACACAGAAATTACAAAGGCAGCTGTCTTCAATGAGACAGGGCAGATACCAGCCTGTGGGGTCAGCTGTGTCTTCACACGCTACTTCCTTACACTAGTAAAACGAAGCATACATTAGTGAATGAAGAACCAATACTAAGCAAAGATAATAAACAGAAAATGCTTACAAACAAAACAAAAGTATCCCACACTTTCTGGTCACTACAATGTAATATGTTAATTGTATCTAAAACATATGTGCACCTAAAACCTTCTCTGTAGATCTTGCTGGTATTCAGTCATACCAGGACCCAGATTTTCATGAGTCCCCTAAGACACCTAGGCAGGGTGTTGTGCCCATGCAAACAAGGTTGGCTCCTAAAGTCCTCTTTTCCCACTCAGCACTAGCTAGGGAGAACTCATTCAGACCTGCTTACACCTTTATGGGGCCGGCCTATGGTTCCCCCAACTTTGAGCGCTGGGTTCCAGCTCCACGCTCTGGATGATGTGCTAGGAAGGTTCCTGCCTCTTACTAAATGGTGCCTCAGCCCAGCAGGGGTGCTCCTGTTGGCGCAGGATTCAGCCTTTTGGCTGCCACAGGCCATTCAGCACAGTGTAGGGGTGCAGAGACTTGAGCTGCTCTGGGGAGCTGCGGTTAGCAGCGTGAGCTGTGGGGCAAGGATTCTCCAGCCCCGGATCCCCCCAGCTGTAGCGTTTCACTGAAAAGGGGTCAAGTGAAAAAAGCTGCAGAGTTAAAAAACATTCCTTGTCTCTTTCTCAGTGCTTCAGTGTTTAAATAGGAATTAGAACATAAGAACGGTTACATTGGGTCAGACCAATGGTGCATGTAGCCCAGCGTCCTGTCTGCCAAGAATGGCCAGTGCGACATGCTTCAGAGGGAATGAACAGAATGGGCAATCATCACGTGATCCATCCCCTGTCATCCACTCCCAGCTTCTGGCAAACGGACCTTTAGGGACACTCAGAGCAAGGGCTTGCATCCCCGGCCATCTTGGTTAATAGCCATTGCTGAATCTGTCTTCCAAGAACAGATCCAATTCTTTTTTGAATAGTTATAGCTTTGGTCTTGTTACAGTTTTGGCCGTCACAACATCCCCTGGTAACAAGTGCCACCGGTGACTGTGCATTGTATCAAGAAATACTTCCGTATGTTTGTTTTAAACCTGCTGCCTACTAATTTCATTGGGTGACCCCCTGGTTCTTGTGTTATGTGGATAAATAACACTTCCCTGTTCACTTTCTCCACACCAGTCAAGATTTTATAGACCTCTGTCATACCGCTCCTTAGTCATCTCTGTTCTAAGATGAATAGTCCCACTCTTTTTAATCTCTCCCCATACGGAAGCTGTTCCATACCCCCAATCATTTTGGTTGCCCTTCTCTCTATCTTTTCCAATTCTAATAGATCTTTTTTGAGATGAGGCAACCAGAACTGCACACAGTACTCAAGATGTGGGCATAGCATGTATTTATATGATAGTTTCTGTCTTTTATCTATCCTTTTCCTAATGGTTCTTAATATTCTGTTAGCTTTTTTGACAGCTACTGCACGCTGAGCAGATGTTTTCACAGAACTAGCCACACTGACTCCAATGAGTGGTAGCAGCTAATTTAGCTCCATTTTGTATGTATAGTTGGGATTATGTTTCCAATGTGCATTATTTTGCATTTATCAACATTGAATTTCATGTGCCATTTTGATGCCCAGTCACTCAGTTTTGTGAGATCCCTTTGTAACTCACTGCAGTCTGCTTTGGACTTAACTATTGTGATGAAGTGGAGATATTCTTGGGGTTTTCTCTGAGTGCTGTGTGTGCGCCTCAGTTTCTGCATATGTTACTCGTATTTTGGTGATGGGATCTGGGTGTGTGATCATTCAGAGACCACTAGAGGGCAGATGCACCTTTCCCAGCCACACATACACAAACCTAGCCCGGACCCTCTGCCCTGGCCCAAACAATTGCAACAGGTCATGGCAGGTAGAGAACAGGGGGAATGGCCACCTTGCATGGGAAGGAGACAAAGGACTGGGGAGAGGCAAGGGGACATCTCTGGGGAGGGTGTAATGGGCTGCCTGGAAGGAAAAGCCAGTGCCCCGTGGGGAGTTGGCTGGGGAGCAGAGCCCAAGGATGGTGCTCTGGGACTCCTCGGGGATTGCTGCTATAACTCCTAATTAAGCTGCTAGCAAAGTCCTTCTACGCTGTGATCCTGAGATCTAATAAACCCTTCTAACTTCCACACTGACTGTGAATCGCTTTGGACGGCAAGGCGAGGTGCATGGCCCTTTGGCCCCCAGAGTCCCAGCCAGGTGGTCTGATGGGGGGGCCCAGGCAGAGCAGGGGTGCTGAACGCTGCAAGGCCAGAGTCAGGAGGTGGCTGCACTGGTGTGTGGAGACCCAGGGGGAGGGGAGGGCAGACTCCGAAACACTAGAGTTCTGACTGGCTGCATCCCACGTGGTTCCAGAGCCCTGTCTGGAGACTCTATCACAAATATCTTGAGTAGTTTTGTATCATCTGCAAATTTTGCCACCTCCCTGTTTACCCCTTTTTTTCCAGATCATTTATGAATACATTGAACAGCACTGATCCAAGTACAGACCCCCTGGGGATACCACTATTTACCCATCTTCATTCTGAAAACTGACCATTTATTTCTACCCTTTGTTTCCTATCTTTTGACCAGTTACTGATCCAGGAGAGGACCTTCCCTCTTATCTCATGACTGGTTACTTTGCTTAAGAGCCTTTGGTGAGGGACATTGTCAAAGGCTTTCTGAAAATCCAAGTACACTTTATCCACTGGATCACCCTTGTACATGTTTGTTCACCCCCCTCAAAGAATTCTTGTAGATTGGTGACATATGATTTCCCTTTATAAAAGCCATATTGACTCTTCCTTAACAAATCATGTTCATCTAGGTATCTGATAAGTCTGTTCCTTACTATAGTTTCTACCAATTTGCCTGGTGTTTAGGGCTGGTGAAGGATGGTGAAGGATGGCCCTGCAGACCAAACCCCCATTTTTACCCCAGACCAAAGGCAGCATGGGCAGCACCAGGCTGAGACAACCCCCTTCCCTCCCCCCACAATTACCCAAACCCCTTGAGGTGCATGCTTTCATCTTCCCTCCACTAACATCCCAGGCAGCACAGACTTAGAAGCAAGAGAACATGACCACCAAGAGCCTTCCAGTAAGGGGTTTATAGTTAGCAGATCTCCAGTTCTGTCTGCCTGTTTATTTGTATTGTTATTGGCAGAAGTATCAATGATATCGTTAGCTAAATGGGAGCTGCCTCTTTAAAATCACAGTTGGCCAGATGTGTTCCAGGGATGGGGAGGTTCCACTTCCCTGTGAAGCATCAGAGCTTGGCCACAGCTGGAGATGGGGCACTGGACAGGGTGGACCAGTGCTCTGGGATGGTCCAGAGAATCCTTTCTAGATGCTTAGCCAGTGAATCTTGCTCATGTGCCCAAGATCAAACTGATCACCGGGTCTGGGGTCGGGAAGGAACTTCCCCCAAGCCAGATCAGCAGGGACCATGCCGGAGGATTTACCTTCCTCTGCAGCATGAGACGCAGGTCCACTGAGCCCATCTGGGCACATCCAGATGGCAGGGGCCTTGGGCATTAGCAGCATCTCTGTCTCTCGTGTGCTCTGCAGGGTCACAACACTCTCGTCTCTGGTGGGCTGAACGGCTTTGGTCTAATTAAAGGCTTTGGGTCAATGCAGGGAGAACTGGGTGAAATTCTCTGTCCCTTTCTGTGCAGGAGCTGAGCCTGGATGATCTAATGGTTGCTTCCCCTTAAATGCTATAATCTATTAAATCAGACAGGGCATTTGGAGTGGGGCCTAACAAAGACCTGTGAGCTGGGTGAGAAAACTGCCTGTAGCTGGGCTGGGGAGGATGCAGAGCTTGGCTATAGGGGGAGATTGACTGGCAGACATTCCCCAGGTGGACACTCTATTCTGGAATAGGTATAGCTCTATAAATTCACACCTTGTCTTATTCCAGAATAACAGCCCCATGTAGACAAGCCCTCAGCTGATAAAGAAAGGTCCAACCTGAGATAGAAAAGAAAGAAAGAAGAACCTTGTATGACATTACCCAGGGTACAGTCTGGACAGATGGACAGCTGTGTCCCCTCAGTTCTCCAACCTAAGATGCCTTTTACACTGCTTTGCTGTGAAAGAAAACACTCCTGGTCCGCTCACACAGCCTCTAGCATGTAAATCACTCCCAATGATACTATGAGAACTATAGCCAGCCACCCATGAAATACACTGCAGGGCAGCACCAGCAACCTCCCAGTCCCAGACTTTCTTGTGTCTTGTAGTGCCCAGCACCCCTGGACAATACAATCTCATATAAAGCCTGTCATTTATTAATAGAAATGATATGCACAAATCTTGTTATCCCAAATGGAGTTTCCCAAACACTTCAATCTAAGCAGACTGCTTTAGATAAAGCAACAAAACAAATTTATCAACCACAGGAAGATAGACTTTAAGTGACTACAATTAATGAGGCATAAAAGTCAGAATTGGTTACAAGAAATAAAAGGTAAAATGCAACTAACACCTAACGTAACAAGCTAAGGGAATACAAAGAAAGGTCACACACCACATCGTCCAGCTGAACCTCTTTCAGTCAGGATCTTGTGCTCCCCCAACCAGGCCAATGCTTCTTCCTTTGTTCTGCAAGAGTTGATGATGCCGTGGGTAGAGCACAAGGGAAATATGATTTGGGGTGTCTGTTCTCTTCTCTTATAGCCCTTTCTCTTGCACAAGAATCATCTCCAGCTGATGTTCAGGAGACAGAATGTCTGTGTGGCCAGAACCTTAAGCTGCTGCTTTGTCAAAAGGTAGATTTTTTTGCCCACACCCTCTCTCCTGCCAAAGAATGGCCAATTAATCAGATGCAATCCATTTGATCTCACTGACACCTAGCTGATGCATTGGCCAGCCATTTATCTCTGGGGAACGTGTTTGTGACTACGCTCTGGAACATGTCATGGTAATACCATATCATGGACTCTTATATCGTTACAAAATGTTGCCAACATATTTTACCAGGACAATAATGATCAGCAAAGCAGGAGTTTTCAAATGATTCCTTATGGCTTACGCGATATGATTTGTACAAAATGTAATATAATCTTGTAAAGGGGCAAACACAGGAGTACAGACTGTCACACCTTGTCACCAATGTTGTAATGGGCCCGTCACTGCTTGACTTGGCCACAGAGGCCTGGGCCACAGCTGGGCTCTACCTCCCGGAGCCCTAGCGCAAGAATATGCCACGAAGGCACAATTTTGATGAGACCTGCCAGAATTCAATTTGTGCCCTCTCCCTCCCCTGAATTCTGGCAAGTCCTAGCAAAATGGTGCCTTCTCAGCAGGTTTGTTTAGGGTCAAAGCAGGGCTTAAATTCAGCTGGAGCAGTCTGCCGTGGAGGTCTGGTAAAAATTTTAGCCCCATGAGGCTAAGGCCTGCAGACCTCCTATTCCACAGATAAATCCCTGCGTCCCCGTGTCTTCTGCAGGGCTGAAGCCCCCAGCCCCGGCACCTCCTGCAAAGAATGGGGGGGGAGGGGGGGCCGGGGTGTGGTGGCCTCCACGAAATACTCAGTGAGAATGCAAGCCCTGGTTAGAAGGAGATGGATGCAGGCCTGTGCTGTGCCTACACTCTGAAGTTTTTACTGCCTTTCACTAACATTCAGTTTAGCCATGTGAGAGGAGCCCACTAGGCCCTGCACAATACTGGATTGACGTATATACAGCCAGATGAAGCCAAGACTTCTTGGCTGACAGAAAACTTGGCTTTCACCTTTGCAGGGGGCCAGACCATATTTTCACCAGTTAGCCAGAACTCTTTACACAGGCTCAGTACTTCGGTCTCACAATGGTACCAATGGTCAGCGTGACACAGGGGTTTCTTAGAGACCGTGTGTGGGGAGCTAGAATGTAAGTCCTAGGCTCATGAGATGCCCGTAGTCACGCGGCACCTCTTTCCAGTTGGCAGGAAGAGGTTCTTGGGTCACGCCTGCCTCCTGAGGTTGTTAGTGGAGCACTTGGAGATCCTCTTCTGGGGGGTGGGGTGGGGTGGGAAAGTGTTATTAAGCTTCCCCATCCCCCCTGCCAAGGCACCAGCCAGGAACTCCAGCAGCCACCAGGCATCTCAGAAGCAGGGCTGCAGTGCCAGTTCTCGCTGGACCTGCAGCCTGGCGGTGGGCAGGAATGTGTGCATGTGGAGGGTCAGGGACAACTGCATTTCCTGGGTGCGAGGTGGGTTCCTGCTCTGTTTGGGATGTTCACGAACACACTGCAAATGGCACCTTCTCTGCTGCATGGGCCCCATGTTGTGATGGCAGCAGCAAGAGTGCGGGGCTCATTGGCTTTAAGGCCAGAAGGGAACATTGAGGTCATCTAGTCTGACTTTCTGCACATTGCAGGCGACAGAGCCTCACCTGTAATATGGCAATCAGTTAGACCCTGAACATGTGGGTCACCAGCTAGGCCCGAGGGAAAGAATTCTTTGTAGTAACACAGAGTCCTCTCCATCTAGTGTCCCATCACTGGTCCTTGGAGAGATTTGTTAATAGCAGTTGTGGATGGACCATATGCCATTATAGGCACCCTCATCACACCATCCCCTCCATAAATGTATCAAACTCAGTCTTGAAACAGGTTAGATGTTTTGGTCCTACTACTCCTCTTGGAAGGCTGTTCCAGAACTTCACTCCTCTGATAGAAACCTTCATCTAATTTCAATCCTAAACTTGTTGCTGGCCAGTTTATATTCATTTGCTCTTGTGTCAATATTGGCCCTTAACTTAAATAACTCCTCTCCCTGACTGGTGTTTATCACTCTGATGTATTTATAAAGATCAGTCATATCTCTCCTCAATCTTTGTTCAAGTGCCTCAAGTCTCCTCTCATAAGGAAGGTGTCCCATTCCTCAGATCATCCTAATAGCCCTTCTCTGCACCTGTGCCAGTTTAAATTCATCTTTCTTAAACATGGGAGATCAGAGTTGTACACAGTATCCAGATGAGGGCTCACCAGAACCTTGTATAATGGTAATAATGCTTTCCTATCTCTCCTGGAAATGTCTCACCTGACACATCTTAGGAGTGCATTAGCCTTTTTCACAGCCACAACATATTGGTGTTCATAGTCATCCTGTGATTGACCAATACACCCAAGTCTTTCTCCTCCTCAGCTGATACATCTTGACCTTATAGCAAAAATTGTTTGATTAGTCCTTAAGTGCATAACCTTGCACTTTGCACTATTAAATTTCATCCCATTCCTTATTCCAGTTTTCAAGGCCATCCAGATCTTCCTCTCTGATATTCTAGTCCTCCTCTGTATTGGCAATACCTCCCACCTTTGTTTAATTCACAAATTTAATTAGCACACTCCTGCTTTTTGTGTCAAGGTCATTAAAGGAAATGTTAAGTAAGACTGGTCCCAAGAACAGTCCCTGGGGAACCCCACCAGTAACCTCCCTCCAGCCTGACAGTGCACCTTTCAGCATGACCCACTCCCTTTAACTACTGGCTTACCCACCTTTCGATTCTCATATTAATCCCCATCTTCACCAATTTAACTAGTAATTTCTAGTGCTGTCAGTGAATCACAATTAACACCTCCGATTAACTGAAAACAAAATTAACATGGTAATTTTTTTAATGCATTAATTCCATACCTCTGAGCTGAAGCCCGAGCCCAGAGCTCAGTGGGTGGTGAGGGTTAGAGGGGAGACTGAAGCCCTGTGCCCCTAGGGGGGCTGAAGCCCAGAGTCCCACACCCCAAGGAGAGCTGAAACGTGGAGCCCCAAGCCTGTATTTGAAAATATAGAAAACATCCAAAAATATTTAAGTAAATGGTATTCTATTATTGTTTAACAGTGCAATTAAAATTACAATTAACGGACCTGAAAGAACAGGTTCAGGACTATTTAGAAAAGCTGGACATGCGAAAGTCCATTGGGCCAGATGCAATGCATCCAAGGGTGCTGAGGGAGTTGGTTGATGTGATTGCAGAGCCATTGGCCATTGTCTTTGAAAACTTGTGGCGATCGGGGGAGGTCCCAGATGATTGGAAAAAGGCAAATATAGTGCCCATCTTCAAGAAAGGGAGGAAAGAGGATCCAGGGAACTACAGACCGGTTAGCCTCACCTCAGTCCCCGGAAAAATCAGGGAGCAGATCCTCAAGGAATCCATTTTGAAGCACTTGGAGGAGAGGAAGGTGATCAAGAACAGTCAGCATGTATTCACTAAGGGCAAGTCATGCCTGACCAACCTGATTGCTTTCTATGAAGATGTGACTGGCTCTGTGGATGTGGGGAAAGCGGTAGACATGATATAGCTTGACTTTAGTAAAGCTTTTGATACAGTATTCTTTCCAGTAAGTTAAATTAGTATGGGTTAGATGAATGGCCTATAAGGTGGATAGAAAGCTGGCTAGATCATCAGGCTCAATGGATGGTTATCAATGGCTTGATGTTTAGTTGGCAGCCGGTATCAAATGGAGTGACCCGGGGTTGGTCCTGGGGTTGGTTTTGTTCAACACCTTCATTAATGATCTGGAGGATGGGGTGGCTTGCATCCTCACCAAGTTTGCGGATGACACTAAGCTGGAGGGAGTGGTAGATATGCTGAAGGGTAGGGATAGGATACAGAGTGACCTAGACAAATTGGAGGATTGGGCCAAAAGAAATCTGATGAGGGTCAACAAGGACAAGTGCATTTAGGATGGAAGAATCCTACGCACTGCTACAGACTGGGGACTAACTGGCTAGGCAGCAGTTCGACTGAAGTGGACCTGGGGGTTACAGCGGACAAGAAGCTGGATATGAGTCAGCAGTGTGCCCTTATTGCCAAGAAGACTAATGGCATATTGGGCTGCATCAGTAGATCGACGGAAGTGATTATTCCCCTCTATTTGGCACTGGTGAAGCCACACCTGGAGTATTGTGTCCAGTTTTGGGCCTCCCACTACAGAAAGGATGTGGACAAATTAGAGAGTCCAATGGAGGGCAATGAAAATGATTAGGGGGCTAGGGCACATGACTTATGAGGAGAGACTAAGAGAACAGGGCTTATTTAGTCTGCAGAAGAGAAGAATGAAGGGGGATTTGATAATGGCCTTCAACTAGCTGAAGGGGGACTCCTAAGATGAGGGAGCTAGGCTGTTCTCAATGGTAGCAGATGACAGAACAAGGAGCAATGGTCTCAAGTTGCAGTGGGGGAAGTCTAGGTTGGATATTAGGAAAAATCTTTTTCACTAGGAGGGTGGTGAAGCACTGGAATGGGTTACCTAGGGAGGTGGTGGAATCTCCATCCTTAGAGGTTTTTAAGGTGCAGCTTGACAAAACCCTGGCTCTGGGATGATTTAGTCGGGGTTGGTCCTGCTTTGAGCAGGGGGCTGGACTAGATGACCTCCTGAGATCCCTTCCAACCCTAATCTTCTATGATTAATTTTTTTAATCGCTTGACTGTCCTAGTTATTTCCCATGTGGAACTGTATCAAATGCCTTACTGAAATGAAGTAACGTTAGATCTATTGCACTGCCTTTGCTTAGAAAAGCAGTTGTCTCCTAAAAAAAGAAGAGAGACAGAGCAGGTTGGTCTGCCACCATCTGCCTTTAGTGAAGCCATATTCTATTTTATGCAGTTACTGTTGACCCCTATGTCCTTAACTACTTTTTTGTCTCCCCCCTCCAAACAGTCTCATCTATGCATCTCAAAGCTCCTCTCAATGGTGGCTCAGTTTCATCATCCCCATTTTACACATGGGGGAATTGGTTTGGAGGCAAAGTGATTCAGCCAGCACTCTCTGATTTCCACTCCCATACCATGGCCCAGCTTGGGTCTCCGACTAATCACCACTCTGGCTATCTCAGAACAAACCAGTTGCACATCTGCCAGCCTTTCCGAAGTTTGCATGTACAGTTTATTTTTTTTCACAACAGAAATACAAAGAGCAAAATTGTTTTGAATTTTTTTTAACTTTTTTTTTTTTTTAAACATAATGCAAACTTTCGATGCGGAAGCCACAGCCTCCTCATGTCTTTCTGTTAACCACAATGCAAGACAGAGAGAAGGGGGAAGGAGAATCCTTTTTTTCCCCCTCCTTTTTCTTTTTTTAATAAGGTAATAACTAGATCTAGAGACACGTGGCCTGGATTTTCATATAGAAAAAAAAAAAAAAGAAAAAAAAAAGATGTGTTAACAGTATGTATAAGAGGCATATTTACACAGTATTAACATGCTGACAAAAAGGTTACAATATTGAATATCGTACAACATCGATTCAGAAACAAAGGTCAGGGCACGGGGCAGGGCAAAAAGAGAATCAAATTAATAAACAGAAGAGGCAATAAACAAACAACCTGGTAAAACAATGATATAGTTAAGGCTTAAAAAGTGTATAAAAATAACACAGTCAATATCCAAAACAGAACCAAAGAGTACATAATATAGGAGTTTTTGTCTTGTCTTTCTTGGAGGGTTGGGGGCGTGGGGCATTCTTTCTTCTCTATACATAGGTGTTATATATACATATAACCCCATGTATATGTACACACACACACACACACACACGGGTGTGCATGGCTTTCCAAACAGGGGTGCTGGCAAAGAGGGCGAGCCTATTTGTTTGCTGTTTTTTTAAATACCAGATTGAATTTGTTTCACCCAACGGGAAGGATCTATGAATTGCTGCTGGTGGAGGTAATGGGGAGATGGGATGGATCCACTCTGCTTTATAAATATATTATGGTCGGGAAGATCTCTGTTCTGGCTGCAAAAGTTTTACGTGGCTGTATCGCCTCCTGCTGGGAAGGATGCTCTCACCAGCAATGCACAGTGCCTCCTGCTGGGAGAAGCTGGGCTAGTGCGTGAGCAGCCAACCAGCACTTCTGGCTGGAGCTATGGCGAGCTCTCCATCCATCGGTCCTAGCTCCTACCCTAGACCCTACAGTGGCCCTGCTGAGCTGGGTTAGCTCTGAGACCTCTCCAGGCAACACTGCCGTAGTGTATTTGTTCTCTGCAAGGCCTGCTGCTGCCATTGACTCTTGCTGATGCAGCCCCCCCCCCCCAGGCATTTACATCTTTCTAATTATTCTTTTTGCTGCATTTGCTTCTCTGTGACTGGACTTTTGGGTTCGGCAAGGCAGAGAGAGATCCACAGCACCTTGGGTGGGAGAATCATCTGGTGACCCCATGGTAGGGCAGGACTCCATGTCTTCCATTGCTGGATTTCTCCCTCCTAAGCCCACTCCAAGGGCCCTGCCATGTGACTGCACCGCTGGGGTCTGACTTCCAGGGGGTGCAACTTCCCCGAGGGCAAGCAGAGGTGGGGAAGGAACTCCACTCCAGAATACTGACTGCTCTGTGTTTCTCCCCTCACCTGTCTGGCCCAGTCACATGGTGCCAGGACACAGCAAGCCCACCCCCTACTGGATACACTCCGGGACATGCCAGCTTTCCTGTTCCCCCTTGGGTGCGTTAGGAAGGAGCTGGTTTGTTACCTGCATCCCAGGAGCTAGGGGGACAGCACCCTCACGGCCTGATCCTGCCCCAGTAATCTCCAGGAGAGCTTGTCATGGAAGCAGAATCAGACTCCAACAGATGAGAGCTTCAGAGCCAAGCTGCATTAATGTCACAGCTTGCAGCTCTCCTCTGATGCCAGCAGCAGGGAACAGGAGAAATGCAGAGCATTCTCTGCACGCACTCCTGTCTCCACAAGTCCTGTCTTCCCTGCAAAGCCCGACTGTGCTAGCTACAGCTCTGCTTGCAAGCCACCCCCGGATGCTCCTAGCTGTCTCTCGAGTGTCACTGTGCCAGCCAACACATACTCTGCAGCTGGGTTCATGCCCATGCTGCACAGACGTGCCAGTAGACAGAGGGAAATTCTCACGCCAGCCAGCAGGTGCCACAGCAGGGAGATACAACCGACAGTGACAAAGCCATAGGGAGTGCAGGCGCCGTTTCAGGCACACAGCCAGGGCAGCCTCGCCTCAGGTCTTGGGACCCAGCGAGAGGCAGGGACTGGGGCCAGAGGGGTTTTCTATGTGAATCTTGTGACAGTGCAGAAAGCGCTTCCAAGAGCCATGCTGGGATCCTAGAGGGCACCACTTGCAGAGAAGTAGGAACCCTTGATTGGGAGGGAGAGAGTCGGGGTGCGGGGCCCTGTGCACTTCGGAGTCCCATTGTACTGCCTGGCACCATGGGATGAAGAAAAATCTAGTAGGTGGGGGCCTGGAGGGAGAAGGCTGCACCTTTCCCAGGAGGCGAACTCCTCTCTCTCACATGCACACACTTCCCGCTCCCAGCCAGCAACTTCCGGCCTAGGGCCCAGCACCTTGATGAGCAAATGCAGGTCCCAGGAGGTAACAGAAAGAGAGGAGACCCCAGGCTGCCCCCTTGTCCCATGCTGCTGCTGCTCTGGAAGCCCTGGTAGCGAGGGCTGTGTGGTGCCAGGGCTTCCAGAGCAGCAGCATTATATGCCTGTAGTGGGGAAAAGAGACTGAAAAACAATACACGTCAGAGAGCAGAACATGCGGCGAGCACCCCATCTCTCACACACTCCCACGGTCCCTCGTTAGCACCAGGTGGACTCAGGGAAGGGTGGATTGTGGGCAGCTGAGGCTCTCAAATTCCTGCTGTGAAACCCCTGCTGGATACTCAGCCCCACGCCCAAGAGTGCCCCTCCACTCCCGGACAGCCTAGCAGAGTGGCGGGGTCCAGAGAGGGGAGCCCCACAGCTGGGCCCATACCAGAGCTGGCCACACCTGGCCTGATCAATCTGCCCACTGGCAACACGCTGCCCCAGTCTTGAATAAGGAGGTGGAGCCTACAGACTACAGTTCCCAGCAGGCAATGCCTTCTCGACCTGACAAGATACTGCTCAGCTTCAATGGGAGCACTGCATGCTGGGACCTGTAGTCTTCATGGGCTGCACCTCTGGATTCAACACACAGACATCTGAGTACCTCACTCCCCCCTACCCCCCGGCCTAGATGAACTCAGCCGCCCTGGCTGTGTCCCTGTCATAGGCTGAGCCAGTCCGCCAGCAGCCCCCCACTCATCTACGGCCGCGCAGGGTGAGCCCTGGCAGGGATTCTTTGCACTGCTGGGGGAGGGCGAGGGTGAAATGTGCATGGACCGAGGTGCTGGCTGCAGGACAAACAAGCCCTGTGCAGCTCGAACCAGAATGAGTTAAACAAACAAAAGCAAACAACCAAAACATCCCAAGGAGGTTAGACAAAGCGGCAGAGGGCTGAGCCCGGTCGGTGAACAGGGACGTCCACGGAACAAAGGTCTCCCTCTTGCAGCGCCGCTGAGTAGCGAGCAAGCTTGGCCTGACACTCCTGGCCGCTGCTCAAGCACCCCATCCCCACAGCCAGCAGATCTCACTCTCCAGCCAGCAGGTTAACCCATTCCCCTCTCAACTAGCCTCACGGTGGCTCCCCATGGAGTCCAGGAGGGGCAGCAGATACCAAGTGCCAGGCTGGGGGCACGCCCCAGAGGCTCATCCTGAGAGTGGAGGAGCCCAAGCGCCGGGCCCTGGATCCTGCGCCCCACGCCATCCAGCATTTCTCGGTCCGGTTCTGATTTTCGGTTTTAGCAGCACCAACTTCTTGGCCAATATATATATATCTACTTGTCTCCAAAAGGAGAGAAGAAATAAGTACGGAGGAGTCGGGGGGAGGCAGAAAGAACGAAACAAAAGAAAGAAAATGAAGAAACCAAACACAGAGATTCAAAGTGCTCTGATATAGTCTTTGGATGTCACCAAAACTGTGGGCAAGTTGCTGGCTCTCCCCGCAGGGTGGTGGGGGCAGGGCCAGGGCCGAGGGGGTTTCCAAAACATGACTTCATTCATTAATTTCTCCCAAAAATGAGTTTCTTTGCAGTCGCTTCCCGTGGCTCGGCAGGTGTAGGCGCCCGCGGTGGTGCTGGGCTGGGGGGGAGGGGTCGTGCAATCGTCTCCAAGCCACCCCCTGGCCCCTGACGATCTGGAATTGGGGGGAGGAGAGCTGCGCAGGCGAGGGGTGGGGGGAGGGAGCCCCAGTTTAGATGAGCGAGATCCGCACTGGGATGCCAGGTGACTCCGTCCTTTGAGGTGAGTGCTGGCTCACTAGGTGCTCCACCACGGTGTGTTTGGACATGTGCTTCATCAAATACGTCTCCTGAGGGGAGAGACAGCCGGGCAGCAGGGTGAGCGCTGCAGCTGGGCCGGGAGGGGCCCACTGCCTGCCTCCAATGGGGATGGAACCCTGACCCGTCCTAGGGACCCCGTGCCCAGAAGGGAGACACCCCAACCCCCAAGCCAGCCCTCCCTCCCTCCCGCCTGGAATCCATCCTCATTCACACGCCTGGGAGCACTATAGGACTGTGACAAGCTGATTGACTCTCCCTAGGGATCTGCCTCCATGTGGCGGGAAGAAGCCCCAATTTCAGGCTCTAGCCAACAGAAAGCAACTTTCTCTTACCAGCTGGTTTGTGATTGGCTGGAGCCTGATCTCTACAGCACCTTAAGAGCCTCCCTTGCCAGTACAGGGATGACTCTGCTGCGCTAAGAAGCTCCACCCCCAATGAGCACCCAGCCATGGGCAGAGACGCTTCCTTTCTCATCCCACGCGGCCAGCACCGACACGGCTGGGAACGTGAGCCGTCTCTGGAACAGACCCTATCCTGTGGCCCCTCTGGCCCCATGGCGGGCACCTTGGCCGGCGCCAGACTCCCTGCACTGCCAACAACACTCACCGAGGTATAGGCCCTCCCACACATGCTGCAGCAGTAGGCCTTGGCGTGTTTGATGGCGTGTGCAGAGAGGTGGATCTGCAGCGATGCTGAGTCCGAATACGCCCGGTAGCAGTTCGGACACTTGTAGGGTTTGTCCTTGTTGTGCTGTCGCTGGTGTGACTGCGGGGGGCAAAGGATGGGCAGCATTACGTGGCACAATCCTTGGCAACTCTAGGGACCCGCCCCCACCCCAGTGGGCCACGGACCAGCAACTCTCGGTCCACAGGGCATTGGCGCCACATTCCCAAGTCCTAGGGCCCCAGACACTGACACTCCTCCCTAGGATGATATCGATCGGGGCGGAGGAGATGTCTCCCCTGTCCCTCAACTGTCCAGCTCATGATCTAGCTCAGGCTCCTCTTCTCCTCCCCCCATCAGCCTCTTATTTCTGCCCTCCCCCACCCACCCCATCCCCAGCCCGTGGCCACTCGCTTCTCCCCTCCCCAAGGGCTCAGCATCCCGTGGGCTGACCCACGCTGGGCTGGGGCGCCAGGCCGGGGCACTGACCTGGAGGTTGGAGAGCTGCGTGAAAGCCTTTTCACAGCCAGGATGTGGGCACTTATAGGGTCTGTCGCCGGTGTGAATTCTGCAATACAGCAACAGGCAGGTCAACCTTGGGGTCATGCCACAGCCCCCCACCGCTCCAGAGTGGGACCAGAGTCACGCACCACTTGCTATCATGGGGATGCAGCAGCCCCCTCTGACCCCAGCAACCACAGGGTACCTGGATTGCCCCTCTCCTCTCCCGTACCACTCAGTGAGCAAGGGTGGGGCAATGTGGCTCTATCTGACTTGGTGTGTTGCAAAGGGCTGCCTGCGCCAGCATGCTGGATTCCAGCCCCGCAGGGGCCATGCAGGCAAAAGCAGGCGTGATGGAACGGAGAGGGACCACCCCAGCCCTGGGGCAATGAGGAACACGGTTCCCAGCATGCTGTCTAGACAAAGCCAGCTTGAGACAAGCCTCCACTTGCCCTGGCTGGAGTTACAATCCAAGCGTCGCCCCAAACCGGAGTCATGTTCACACACAAAACTCCTTCACTCCAGTCCAGTGGTGCTCTTAGCTCAAGTTGTCTGCCCTGAGAGGGGACCGGGTTCAAACTCAAGTGAACACCACTTGTCACCTGCTAACACGACCGCTCTGCTGTGAGGATGCAGGCTAGCTCCACTCAAGTGCTGCCAGTTCCTTGCCACTATGCCCTGCTGTGCCTGGAAGGACAGAGGAGTTCTCCCCCAATCCCTGGGAAAGTATTCACAGAGCACCCAGCCTCCTGCAGCGCTGAGAGCCCTGGGCTGTGCCCCCACGAGTCCTAGCACCTCACACGAGTGCGTGCAGCGCCAGCACGGACCTGGCAGCAGGAGAGGCATGTCACAGTGGGACTGTGTTACCCAGAGCTGGGCTCACTCGAGAGGAGTCTCTGCAGCTCTGGTCACTCGCGTTAACGTTGCAGTGAAGGGCCACCAAGCTGCAACAGTGCTGGCACCACCTGGTTGTTTAGTTATTTCCTTCTCAGCCATCCTGTGGAGTCTGACTCGCTTAGGCTGCCACCTCTAGAGCACAAAAACCCAGGACAACCAGAATGATCCCACGGGGCATGCAGGCAGCACCTGGCAGTGTGTTCTGAGCAAGGGGAGATTTGTAGGGCCAGCCCATGGAGCACAGGAGGAGGATGGCTGGCCTGTCCCAAGGGCTCATGGAGGCAGGCAGTTGTCCCTCTGGCTTCATTCCAGACAGCCTCCCAGAGCAGAGGGGCCAGCAGGTGCTTTCTGAAGGCCGCCTGCTTGTGGTTTTTTTATGCTAGGGGGCAATACAGGGCATAGGGAGAGGAAGCAGTGGCTGGTATTAGGAGTCATAACCTGCGTCTCTCTAGAGGTCCTGAGGTAGCCGGGGGAACGCTCTCACAGGCAGGCCCAATGGGAAAACCTGGGCTAGATTCTACCATGCTATGTGAGGAAGGCCACGCACCTGTTCACAGGCCAAATCCAGCATCTGGGCACATGAACCTTCCCATGCAGACCTGGGGAACCTGCCCCATGTTCACTTTGTGCAAACACTGGTGCAAGGGCACAGATCTACCACAACTGGCATGTCCACAGGAGCTGGGTCTCACGTGTGCGACGGAATTTCTACATGGCTCTCGGGGTGCTCAGGGCTGGACACACCTCGATGATGCGGACAAAGCAGGTGCTGCCAGATTCACCCCCAGTAACCCTGGTCCTGACAGGACAGTGTTGGCATGCCCACACTGAGCTTATCCCAGTGCATTCTGGGACTCCGGAGGTAGCTATCCCATAGTGCCTGGCACTTTTGGTGGGTGCAGGAGATGAGGGGTAATTTCCCCATATAAAGCCCTGCACTGCAGGACCATTGGGAGGACCAGACAAACTGGTGCAGCTACGGCTTCCAGCCACACTGGGACAAAGGCTGTCGGCCAAAGCCAGCCGTCTGTGGCCTGTTTGTTCTGGGATGCCATGGGGCGTGCAGGTGGTCCCTGCTCAGAGCCAACTGGGCACTGGCTGTTGCAACGCTCCCTGGGGCAGTCCCACCCAGCAACGCCCCCCCCTCACCTGGTGTGCTGCTGGAGGTGGGACAGCTGACGGAAGGATTTCTCACAGTAGGAGCAGTGATATGGCTTCACACCCAGGTGGATGCGCAGGTGCTGGGCCAGGTAGGAGGCGTTGGCGAAGGATTTGGAGCAGTGCGGGCACTTGTGGGGTTTCGCCTCTGTGTGCGACTTGGAATGGATCTGCATTTCCGACTTGGTGAAGAAGGTCAAGGGGCAGACTTTACACCTGGGAAGGGACAACAAGAGGAGGTCCCGGGGGGGCCTCAGGCAATGGCAAGACGAGCAGCACATCCCCAGCTCACCCCGCCTGGCCCTGCACCCCGCAGACAGCCCCGCACACATGCAGGATGCTGCCAGCTCCAGGACGGCGTGCCCTGCAGCGCCGCAGGGTCTGAGAACAGTGCAGGACATGGGCCGCAGCAGCCCCAGTTCCCCCGGGAGTAACTCCTGCCTGGCCACCACGTGCCAGATCCATCCCACAGTTCTGGCTACCTGCCCAGGACTTGTCCCATTCCCCTCCCTCCGCCCTGCTGGGAGATGGACACACGCTGGTCTGCAGGCTGGGGGGGAGCAAGGGGAAAGTCCATGGGAAGCCAGTGTGAGAGGGCAGGGCAGCCCCCATGGCGGGGACACGTCTGCAGGAGCTAGCAATGCGGGAGCTGAGCATGGCTGGAGGGGGGAGATGGCTTCCGCTCACCCAAGATCCCCAGCACTGGGCCATTAGCCAAGGGACAGGCAACTGTGAGCCCCAGAGCAGATGGGGAAACTGAGGCACAGAGCGAGGAAGCAACTTGCCCAGGGCCACCCAGGGAATCAGTGTCAGAACCAGGAACAGAAGGAACCCTATCACCCGGATTTCCACGTCTCTGGTCTAGCCATTGGCCTCCACTCCCTCCCAGCACTGGGACTAAAATGCAGGAGTCCTGGCTCCCAGTCCTGTGCTCAAATCCATGCCCCACACTGGCAGAGGGAATGCTGCATGAGGGTGGGGCCACACCTCAGCAGATGAAAGCCGCAGAGTGGCACCAGAACAGAAAGGGGCTGCTCCTGTCCTGGGTCCCTTCCTTCGGCAGGGGCAGAGGGAAGGGAGCAGCCATCACAGCTAGGCTTCCTGGCTTGGAGCGCCCGCCTGGTGTGGGTGGCTTGCCCGCCCAGGGCTCTGGGGTCGGAAGAAAGGACACTCTGCTGCACATGTTCCAACCTGTAGGTTTTGCCCTCTTTGGCGGTCTCGCCCGAGGCCAGGATGGGGTAGGGCACCACGAGGACGGGGGGCCCCGACGGGTTCTCCGCCTTGATCTTCTTCCGCCCTCGCTCTGACTTGGGTGCTCCCAGCAGGCTGTGGCCCTGGATTGTCTTGATGGAGTCCAGGAGAGGGGGGCTGGTGATCCCTGAGATGAGGGTGGGCGAGGAGGCAATGAGTCTGCTCTGGCTGGTGGCGGGGGGGGTGGCGGGGGTGCTGGTGCCAGTGCTGGTCTCCGAGGTGCTGACCACGGGGGCACGGGAGGCCAGCCCCAGACCTGAAAGGCAAAGGATGGGGTGGTGTCAGTGGCACGCAGCCCCACAGGGATGGAACTCACCCTTCTCCCCCAGGGGGCAGCCGGCTTTGGGATACTCAGTCCCCATCTCCCCAGACATGTGTGGCTTCCCTGATACAGCTGGTCCCACTTAGGGGATCCACTGGGGGGTAACCCATTGGCCCCCCAAAGCTCCCAGCTCCTGAGAATAGAGGCAGAGGAAGGGACCCCTGCAACTATGACACAATGCTGAGGGGGTCCACCTCCATACCCCATCGGCAGATGGGGCAGAGGGTGAGAGAGGCTGTCCTGCAAAGGGAGAATGCATGGCCACGGGGGCCTGTGCCAGCCTTTGCCTAGGGAACCTGCAGGATAATCCAGGTTCCCCAAAGCACAACGGGGGCCCCGCCACTTCTGGAGTCCTGGGCCCTCCCCCCAGCCTGGGTCCTGTCCCCTCCTGCTGGTGCAGAGATGCACACCCGCACCCCTCCATACCCCAATCTGAACCCCTCCCCATCCAGTCCCCCCAACACCACACCCCAGATCGCGGCCAGGCCCGCTCGGTGCTGCTGGGCTCTGGTTACCTGTGACCGTGCTGGTGGCCGGCCGGGCATGCAGGGCCACGTCAGGCTGGGGAACGGCCTGTGGGTGCAGCCCTGGGACCTGCTGCAGTTTGGGGAGGGACATGATGGACTGGCTGCTCTCTGCAGGCGAGGGGGGCACCAGCAGGGGCTGCTGGGAGGACACCGAGGTGGGGGGCAGGTGAGGGGGCCGGATCTTCTCTGCCATCAGCTGCTCCTTGATTTTATTGATCAGAACCAAGTTGTCCAGCTGGGACGAGGAAAGCAAGACGCACACGTCACTGCCAGAGGCATGGCAGCACGGCAGGTACCGGCCACACCGGGAAGCTGTCAGCACAGGGGAGGGGATGCTGGCTCCCACCCCACAACTATGCTGCTGGCCGCTGTTCTGGGGCGTGCCCCGCCCCTGCCAGTCCTTGTGGCAGGGAAAGGGGTGCTCCCACCTGCAGCCCCACCTGTAGAACTGCTTGGGGGGCAGAGAGGCATCCCCCCCCTCCCCGATACAGACTTCCCTCCCCAAGTCCTGTGGGAAACTGCATGCTTCCCAGCATGCAGCAGGGCCCCAACCACTGGCAAGATCCCATCCCAGCACGTGGCATTGGGCTTCCACCACCCAGCCACCCGCCGAGCTAGCTGGCACACTGTTCTGGGCTGGGATGCCTGCCAAGGCCACCCCTTTCCCCCTCTGCCAGCCACAGCTGGGGTATCTACCATAGATGCTGCAGTAGCTCATCTAGTGCATTCGCATCCCCCCACTCCCCTGGGGAGCTCAGGGCTGGATCATCCCCACTCATCCAGCCCTGGACCTTGCAAGGGGCTCCTTCCCTGGCATCACGTTCCCAGCCCAACAGCCCCGTGGCTCCTGATACGTGACCTAAGCATCCGGATCGCCACTTGCTGCAGGCCTTTAGCACCCTTAATCTCTGCCCGGGGTCGGTCCCTCCTGCCCCTGAGTCAAGCCATGGTCCCGCCCCAGTGCTCTTCCCGAGGTCTCCACTGGCCCTGCCACTGCCCCCAACAGCCACTACCTGGGATCTCGCTGCTCTGCAGCCGGATCTCACCCACGCCTGCAAAAAGCTGCCCCTCCTTGCTTCTCTTGCTGCAGGGTAGGGAGGGGGTCTTACCTGGCTGGGCATGGTGGGAGGGGGCGGCCAGAAGTAGGGGTTGTTAAAGCGAGGCTCCGCCATCCTGCAAGGAGGAAAACAGAGAAAGGGTCACAAGGTGGCAATCACCGCCGGGCTCCATTACCCTCTCCCCAGAACAGCAGGTGCCATGCAGCATGACAGGGCCGGAAAACGCCTGCAGGTCATGCACCCACCACCCCCTACCAAGCCCGGCCTCCCAACCATGCAGAACAGACAGTGCCAGAGCTGGATCTGAGATGACACGAGAGCTTTATCCAGAGGCCAAGCACAGGAGCCAGTGTTCGTGGACGCCACTACAGGCCCGGGACTGAGTCTATGGGGCAGGGACAGAGGCAGCGGGTTTATCTAACCCATCTGTCCACGGTTTATCCTCTCCCACTCCACCCACCAGTCCCGCGCCACTGCCCCATCTCCACAGGCCTCTCCTCCAGCTTAGTTCACAAGTGTTGGGCCTCTCTGCCCTCAGTGGGCATCAGGTGACAATGTGGGGACCTGCCCCCTGGGTGCCAGCTGACAGCAGGAGGCGGCTGCCCTGCCTGGCCTGGGAAGGGCGATGGCTCGGTTGTGTTGGTCTCTTATGAAAGCGGCACTGCCAGCCTCTCTACTGAAAAGGGCCCATGAGGCAGCAGAGTGCCCCCCCCCCCTTGGCCAGCAGGGCCCTGGGTTTCACTGTACACCATCTCGGACAGCAGAGCTCCCATAGCCACTAGGATTCCCCCTTTGCTCCCTAGAGACCACCTCCAGCTCGGGGGTCTGGGTCTGACCGCCCCTGGGAACCAAGTGATGCTGCCTGGCTGGGGTGAGGCATGTCACCCCCACGCCTGGAGAGCCAGGCCTGGCAATCAAACCCACATCCCGATGGAGCTGGGGGTTGCTAAGGAGCAGTTGCTCCATGATCCTTTTGGCTGGAAAGGCAGTGGCAGCAATACAACCTCTAAGGGTCGGAGGGCAAAGCAGGGACAGATGGGAGGGGTCCCCAAGGGTTCAGAGTGGGATGATGAGGGCACCCCTAAGCCCCAGGCAGGAAAGCCCTGTGGCTCACAGGGGGTAATCAAGATGGAGGGTTCACCCCCAGACCAGCCTGCAGCATCCCTGCACAGGGGCTGTGGGGCCATGGAGGATCACACCAGACCTGGAAGACAATGAAGTGGTAACAACTCGTACCACCTACCCTTCACTGTTCAGCAGGGGCCCAGTGCCCCACCAGATCTCACCAGCTCCTTTCAGCAGAGAAGCCAGAGACTAGTTAGGCCCCATCTAATCCAGCAATGGGGGGTGGGGGGAATGTGTGTGTCCAGGGCAGACGAGTCACCTGCAATCGGCTCCCTGGGCTTTGTGCAATGGAATGGCAATGCCCACAGCAATCAGGTTCCCAGCACGTCCCCAGGGAGACGATGGTGCAGGTGAACAGCTCCAATGGTCAGACATTCACAGCCGCTCAACCTATTTAGGAGGAACCTCTCCGTTATAGCACGGACATCCAACGTTCTTCCCCATTCTCTCAGTGCCATGGATTTCTATGGGACTGGCCCTGCATTTCTCCCTGGACTAACACTGCCAGTCTAGTCCGGAGGCTACGCCCCACCTTGCTGACTCTCATCCTATTCCTCGATGGCAACATTCGGGCCCCTAACTCATCTCTGGCCATTGCATTAGGGTGGCCACAGCATGTGTTTTTCTTTAATCCTGCACACCATCTCTACATTACACTGCTGCTCTAGTAGGGAATTAGGAGTCTGACAAGCGAGCCTAAATCCTATCCCCAATTGCCAGCAGAACAATCAGCCCTTCTCCCTCTTTGGGTTTTAGACCCACAAGTGCCTGTACAGGGTCACTATGGCCTCCTCTCTCTCGATGATGCTCTGCTGAGTCCTAATCACAAAGATTTCTTATCAACTCTCCCTCCTTACCAGGGCATCCCTCTGGGGAAGGGAAGGGAGGTTCAGGAGATACAGTAAGGGAAGGATTTCAGACAGTCCCAGCCCCAAACACTATCTACGCTCACCCTTGCACACACGGTGCTCACTGACAGTTCCATTTACATGTGGCATCTAGTTTTAGGTGCCTTGATTTTGCATTGCCCAACCTGAGATATCCTGAGCCGGATTTTCAAAATGCTCTGCACTTACAGCTCCCATTGACGACATCTGCTCAGCACCCGTGCGAATCTGACCAGATGGGACCAAAAGTCAAGGCAGGCACCCAAAAACCAGAGGCCGCTTGAAAATGTGGTTCATAATGTCCATACCTGGTAAGGCTGATGGGCCAGAAAGCTGGACAATTAATGCAATTACTACTGTCTAATTTGCATACTTGATGAATATGCATCCCTTCATTTACATGCACACCAGAAATTAACTGAGTTATAATATTTTGGGTTCATAACACACCACCCATTTCCTGTCTGCCCTGAGCTATTTCTCTCTCTCTCTCTCTCCCCCCTCAGTCGTAAGCACCCCAATTTCCTCCCAGCAAGGAGGTGGCCACGGGAGTGACCTGACACCTTCCCATGGGCCAGGGGCCCAGTGGCAAGCTCAACCCCACATGGCACCCGGACATCTCAGGTGTGGCAACGGATGTTGTATCAAAAAATTACACACAAATAAATAAATAAAATCTATGTTGACGTTATGTTTGCCAACAATCACGCAAGCAACCTGATTTTGGCCCCAGCTATAGACATTCCTGTGAGGATATGAAAAATGCTGGCTAGCACATGATTTCAGGGAAGCAAAGTGCAGTGAATGAAACTCTGACCTGCCATGCTCCAGATTGCAGGGGAGGGGGAACTGAAATACAAGCTCAGAGACCATGAGTTCTAGTCCCAGCTCCTCCACTGCCTGCTGTTGATATTTCTATGTCCTTTCTGAACCCAGATTTCATATTGTGACCTTGGAGGTAGTGACCATTCACCCATTTTACAGGCCAGGTCCACACCACCAAGTTGTGCCAGCAAAGCTATGTTGGCTAGAAGTGTGAAAAAGTCACACCCCCTAGGTGACACGTGCTGGCAGAAACCTCAGTGCAGACACAGCTAAACCAACAGAAAAGTGCTTCTGTCGACAAAGCTAATGTCATTCTGGGAGGTGGTGTTATTACTGTGGCAAAAAGATCCTTCTGGGGACATACCAGGGAGCCATGCTGACACAGGCTTTGTAGTGTACACATGGCCACAGATAAGGTAACTGTGGGTGAAGGCTCATTTTCACTCCCTGCTGATTCTAACTTGAGTCCCGTACACACACACAAAGCGCTGGCGAATACCATTGGAACTTTGAACTCCAGTTGGCAAGTTATTGCTCAAGTTAACACAACCACTCCGCTGCTAATCCAATCACTCTGCAATCTGTGTCTGATTTCACAGGGTGGCTGCTCTCACCTGAGCTAGGTTAATTTGAGCAGCATTAACTCAAGTGTAGATCATGCAAGTGAACTGTTAGTGTAGGAACTTGCACAGAGTCACTACAGGCAGAGCTAGGAACAGAAGCAGGGCTCTCAGGTGACACAGCCAAGCCTCCTCCACTTTGCCACATACGATCTGTCTGCACTGCAGAGTTTGGCCATGTCTACACTACCACTTACGTCAGCAAAATGTATGTCTCTCGGGATGTGGAAAAAACACCCCCCTGAGAGACATGAGCACTTATGCCGGCAAAACATGAGTGCACAGCGCTATGTTGGCAGGAGAGAGGTGCTGCCAGTCCTCTAATGCCTTCCCACAGTGGCCCTCACATGCCAGGTCACAGAAGTTCTCCCACAAACTCACCGGGAAAGAATCACTGAGCATCTCAGCTCGCTGCAGCACGAAGAACCCTGGGGTGCGCCCCCAAAGTCTCAGTGGCACACAGAGTGGAGTACAGCTCCAGTAAGGACATGGTAAGCCAAGCAGAACTTTGCAGCATGGCTGCTCACATCTGGGCTAGGCTAACGCAGGTGCTAATTATCTGGGCTAGCTCTGCAGTGAAGACAGACCCGCAGACTGTTAGAAGGAACACAGCAAATTAGATGCTTCTGTAACCCACAGTAACAAAGAGCAGCTCCGTGTTACTTTCTAGCAGCTTGTCCACGGAGATGGTTATGACACTTATATTACTTTGCTGTTTGCTTCAGTGGTACCAGCTCATATGCACTTAGTGCTCCTAAGTTGAATCTGGCAGGTAACCCAGTTAGGGAGCGTGGTAACATCTGGCTGTGCTGTCTGGAATCTCTACACCCCCATCTGCTCCCAGAGCCAGGGAAAGAAAGCAAGACTCCTGCTGCCCAGGTGTACTGTTGCCAACTCACATGTGTAACCCACAGTGTCTGTATGCTGTCTCCCCGCATATGGGCTGGTCCACACAAAGGGGAATAACACACCTTCCTAAGCAGTTACTCCTAGAGCTAAAGGGACACAGGTCTGTCCTGTGGGTCTGACGGTTATGGGTTAAAATGTTGATCATGACCCACTATGAAGGATAAAATAATGTCTCTCAATGGGAAGCTGGCTTAGTTGTGGGAAGGACTTTATACTGCAAAGCACGGCTTTTAGCAGTGAATTTGGATGTTCTATTAAAAGGTTGCATGGGTATGTTACTAACGGGCGCTGTCCCTTTCAGAATAAGCTACAGCATGTGTTAGAGACACAGCAGAGTGTGGGAGACGTTGCCTATGCCCAGAGAGGAGCAGACCCTGCCTGTGACGCCTCCACAAAGGGCAGAGCCTGATTTAATACATTCACCTTCCCACAAAGCAGCCTCGTTCCCCAAGGTATAACATTAGCACTTACAGGGTCTGGATACCTCCGGGTACTGCTCATCAGCTAGAGAACCCTGGCCCTGTCGGTCACCAGTTTACCAGGGCTGGGTCCAGCTAACAGCTGTTTGGGAAGATCTGTTCCAGCTCCCTCATCTCAAACTCACCATCCTGCCCTGCACTAGACAGCAAGCTCTTTCAGGGCAGAGTCTGTATAGGGTGGCCCCTCACGTATTCCTAGGGACTCAGGTACCTCTGGGAATGGTGTGGGCCTGCTCCTGCCATAACACACCCCCCCCCCTCGCTGTGTGGGGGCATGCTCTTAAAAATGGCACACCCCATGCAGGAGGACCTCAGATGCAAGCTACATGGAGGGGTGGGGGGGCATGTTCCAGAGCACACCACTCTGCCCCCGCCGGCGTGATCTTGTGTGCGAAGTCATGCCAGCAGGGGCAGGGGGGCGTGCTCTTTACAATGGCATCCCCTGTCTGATACCAGACCAGCCCAGTTCTGGTTCTGTGTGCGTACCAGATGGCAGACAAACCCTATAAAAGGAGGGCGGCCCCAGTGGCTTGCCTGGTCTGTTAAAGTATGTCTCTGCAGGATGTGAACCCAGGTCTTCCAGCCTAGCTAATTCTCCCCCAACTCCTCTTAAAATCCCTCCCTGCAGTCTCCAGGGCATTTGCCTTCTCCTTGTTTCTGTGCTGTGTGTCCTGCTCAGACAGCCCGCCCCCTTTGTTTTCTAACCACACCTCTTCCAGCTGCCACATTTACTGAGCTGCAGTGGCCCACTCCCGCCCCTGGGATCTGCCCGCCACCCTCCCACCAGCACTCTGGATCTTCCCGCTGAAGGGCCCACGCTGGGGCGGCTGTCTCTACAGGGCTCTCACAAAGCCAGTCTCCATTGCACTAGGCTCCCTCCTGGGGAAGTCTGAGCAGCTGCTTTTCCTTAAAGAGAGGCAGGGAGCCTGGGAGAGGGTGGCTAAAATCAGGAGCATCCCCGGAAAATGGGCAATCTCACACGTCTGCAGGTCACCAGTCACTGGCTGACACTCCCTCAGTCACATTTGAGCTCCATCCACAAATAATTATCTCCCTAAACCCCGCCCTCAAGGGGATGGCTCCAGCAGCTGAAGGAAAGAGCAGCAGCCTTTAAACTGGTCGCTGGAGTAAAATGCAGTGCTACTGCAAGTAAACTACAGAGCAGAGTGGAGCCAAGAATACTGTGTAGCAACCTAAAGGAAAGCCAATGTCCTATCCAAGACATCAAATACCAGGGCAAGGAACAATGACCGTTTGTTCTAAGAATCAGTGTTACTTCCTCACTTTCCACTGATGTGGTAGGATTAAAAACCACAAACTCAGGGCTTGTCTACATTTAAAAGGCTACAGCAGTGCCTCTGTAGCGCTTTAATGTAGACACTATCTATGCTGACAGGAGGGATTCTCTTGTTGGCATAGGTAATCCACCTCTCTGAGAGCAAGAATTCTTCCATCAACCTAGCACAGTCTACATGGGACTTTGGCTTAGTTAAGCCAACCTCTCAAGGGTATGGATTTTTCACACCTCTGCCTGACGTAGTTAAACTGAACTAATTTCCTAGAGGCAACCAGGCCTCAGTTTCAAGGTTGTTTGCTGAAAAGGCCCCAGAATCACACATGGGCTGAAAGTGACAAGACATGGCAAGGCAAGGGTAGCAACACTGGGATCCATCCACCATGACTGAAAAGATAAAAATTGAGCTTTGTAAAATGCAAAAGCCAGGGTTGTAGAAAATATAAATAACCTACATCTCGGGTTAATTCTATGGCTGTAGTTGAAAAGCCAAACGTAAGTGCAGATATGCACTGATCCGTGTGATTTAAATAAAGACATAAATGGAAACATAATCCCCTGAAAACTGTTCAAGGAGCAACAGCTAAACTCTCTCAAGACAAAAACCCCACATTCTCAGTATTAGATGCAGGGCATGCATTTTGGCAAGAAAAGTCAGATGAATCAAGCACTAAACTAGTGACTTTTAATGTCATTTGGATATTAAAAGTTTAAGTGAATTCCCATAGGTATTAGTTCTGCTCCTGTGCTATTTCAAAGAGTTATTGCACAGACTTTTCAAGGATTACAAGGTGCTCAAGTTATAAGTGAATAATGTTTTAATTTGAGCTCAGCAATGAAAGACTTGGGCAAGGTAAGAAAGCGAGAGAGACACACCAAAAAACAAAAATCTTTTAAAAAGCCAAAAACCAAGTCCAAATGAAATTTATCTTAAGGGTTGACTCAGATACAATAGAAGCAACATCTGAAATGCCTAGTCCACAAGGTAAAGTGGAGACAAAGATTTACGGGGTTGATAAATTATCTGGAAAAATTCATTCCAAATCGATCATTGGTTATAAGCACCATTTAGAGGAAGCGCAGAAAAATGGCAACAACAGAATGACCTGACATAAACAGCCACTTCGGCAATTTAAAGCCCCAGTTCTGTGAAGCTCTTTAACATGCGTTTAATCTTAAGCACACGAGCAGTCTCATTGGAGTCAGTAGGACAATTCACATAAGTAAAAGGTAAATGTCTGCATAAACCTCTCCAGGATCAAGGCCTGCATCACTGATTACTAATCTGCCAGTTTTAAAAGATGGTTAATTAAGCCAGTTGCAGATGCCACTTCCGATGGAATGAGTGCAGGCCCCTTATATCAGAACAGTAGCCACTTGCATTTACATTGAGAATCCTAAACAAAGGACCAGGAAACTGTCCTGATTGAAAAGAAGAGGTTGAGTATTGTGATTGGCTATTTGAAATTCATATGCAGACAGGATGGATTAAATTAGCTACATGTAAGAAAATAAACAATACCACAGAACTGATCAGAAACCATCACCAAGTTTCTTTTGCACCACCTACAGTCCACAGTGCGGTGAGCTGCAAAGACGTGGAATATAAATCAGTCAAGAATTGGATTCCTGTACCAGGAAAGTAAATAGATCAACATCACCTGATGCCAATGCTGATGAATGGGAAAATCATGTAAGGAGGCATATGCCTATAAGTATTTCAAAAATGAGCACAATTTCACATTAAAACACAGTGAGCACGAATCACCAGTTTAACAAGAATGACCTAAGGAAAGACTAGCGGCATTAGACCCGAAACTGAAACCACACTGACCAGTTAGGGAAGGCAAGGAAAAAGACTCGATTGTTCCAGAAGCTCTGAGAAAAGATGCTCAGCAAAAAAGACACATAGCTGTCATCTAGGTATCGAGAAATGCAAGCAAAAGGCAAGAGAGATTTTGTTCTTGCCTGAAACAATTGCTCAAATAAGAGACATGCCTGCTTACTGTAATGCATATAATCATTTTCCAAGAGCAAAACACAGAATCAAAATGTGCCAAAGAGACTAGCAAAAGCTGGGGAGAGATTTATTTAAGGTTGGCAAAGAAGCCCATTTATCCATTAAAAATTCATGGAGATGTCAAACGATCAGACACAAGCAGTACACAGGGGTCACCCAGATCCAATCACAATCAGCAGGACCTGAAATTAGCAAAGCTTCTGATTACTGACCCACGCTCAAGTGCAGAACCACAGGATTTTGCCATGACCTGCCATGTGCCATCACCTTCTTGGCAGTGAGCCCCCAGAGTAACGGGACAGCCAAGAGAGATAGGCAGACAGCGAAAATCTCTCAAAGAAACTAAACAAAACAGAGGTCTGTGCTCCAGCCCTGCTGGACCTCCGAAACATCCCAAGAGAAACACATTCTAACAGCCAGACAAGGTTTTTGCCTCCCACAAGACTGCAGTTGCTCAAAGCTACAAAAACAACAGACTAGACAAATACACACTGGCAGGAAAGCGAGAGAGCCAAAAACTTTATTAGGAAACACACAAAACCGCTGTCCACACTGCCATCTGGACATGCCATCTACCTGCGAACAGCAGGAAGGCAGAAAAAATTGTTACCCCCACAGCAGAGACACAATTACAAGCTGTGAAAACAGACAGTCTGTCAGTGCCAGAGAAAGAGAGATTTGCTTGAAATACCAGAGACGTACCAGATACCTGCTGATGCAGGAGAAAAAGGTGATAACTGGATTTTTCAAGTAATAGAGGATACCAGAGGCTCTATATCAGCAGCCACAGGAGCACTGCAGGCACGCATATCACCAGGGTTATCATGTGCAAATATGATCCAGACTCCTGGGTAGTGCCTGGATGAAGCCCTGCTATTTAAAGGGGGCACTCTAAGAAACTGGATTTAAAAAAAAAAATTCATTACATCTAGTTTTTCACACACAGATCTTAGAATGCTTTCCAAAGGGGGTTAGCATCACCATCCCCATTGTACAGATGGGGGAAACTGAGGCACACAGCGGGGTACTGATTTGCAGAGCCAGGAACAGAACCCAGGTCTCTCAAGTCACTGCCCATGGCACTAGCCACTAGACAAAACTGCTTCTCCATTTGAAAAAAAAAAACATAGTTGACACTAGGCATCTATTCCAAAAGACAGGCTGGATTTTTTTCCAACATTTGCCCCTTGGGTGGCAATCATTACCATCACCCCCGGGGAACCCAGGCATTAGCCTGTGACTTTGGGCACTCCAACCCCGCTATGGCTATTTATTGCCAATAGAACTTCCAAACCCAGTTTGTGGATATTAAGAATGTTGCTAACAGACCATCCCTGAGGAAATGACAGTGGGTCACTCCAGCCAATCAGGACACCTGCACCTGAGTGATCTCATTCACTCATGTGGTTTCATTTACCATCTTTACACTGATGACTGAACAGCTCCCTGCTTGCTCCTGAGTTGTCTCCCTCCATCCAGTACCTGGCTTTCCGACACCTCCTCCTGGATGTCTTGCTGTCAGGTTCAACTTAACATGCCCCAAACTGATCTTTCAGCCCAGACTCTCCATCACTGTTTAAACCCCACCATTCTCCCTCTTCCTCATGGCTATAGCCTGGGGGGCATCTTTCCTCTCCCTACACATCCAAGCCATATGCGAATCCTGCTGTTTCTTCCTCTTTGGCATCTCTGAGATCCATGCTCCCTCCTCTGTAGACAGCCAAAACTCTAGTCTGAGGCCTCACTGACACTTGGTCTTGCCTCATCTATAACAAAATGCTGCTGCTAAAATAACCCTCTCTGCCCATCACACTGATCATGGAACCCCTTCTTTGAATTCTTCCACTGTGCAGAAGATTCACGTTTCTTGCCATACGCATCAAGTCCCTACCTAACTCTGCTCTAGTCTCTTATTTGCCCCCCCTCCATCTCTCAGCTTCTCCCACCCTTGGTTTCCTCCCATGGTGCTCTTACGCCAGCAGTGCCAACCCTGATCCATACGACCGTTACCCCCCCTTCTAAATCGTTCACAAGCTCCCCTTTTGCTCAGATGCCTACAACCTTCCTGTAACACTGGCCACCTTGAAAGGCAGCTGGGATTAGCTACTGAGCCACAGGAGAGAAAGTGTTTTCAAATGACTGAGCTTATCTATGGGATCTTATCACCATCCTCCGTGCTTCTCTTCTACTGTCTATTACACTCACTTGTTGAGCCCTGATTTAAATTAGATTATGCTCTCTTCAGGGCAGGGATTGTCTTTTCATCTGCATTTGTACCCCACACTGCACAATGGGCTCCCAGTCCTGACAAAAGGCTTTTGGGGAATACAGACAGACAGACCTTAGCACTTGCATAGCAATTCACATTTTCAAAGACATTTACCAACATTAAATTAGTCTCCCCAAGTCCCCTGCAAGGCGAGTCAGTATCATTAGCCCCCATTAGATAGATGGAGAAACTGAGGCACAGAGCTGGAGCAGTGGCTGGCCCAAGGCCACACACTGAGGCAGAGGCAGAATTAGAGTACAAGTTCTCCTGGCTCCCAGCCTTGAGAGCTGCAAAGGAGACACCTCTTGTGACATGGAAGGGGGTTAGAAAGCTGGGGAGGCCTGGATTTAAGATGCTTCCTTGGGATTAACCTGCTGGAAAGTAAGGTGCTCTAACTTTGCCCAGCAGGGAACCAACTCTGCATTTTTCCTGGACTCTGTACGCTGCACCTAGCTGGCACAGAACAGAACTAACTTCCAGCTGCCCTCATCTGTAACACAAACACGCACGCCAGAGAGACTAGATCCCAGCATGCACCGTGGCATGACCACCCACCAACTGCCCTTCCGGATTCCAGACAAAGGCAGCTGCAGGCTGTACTGTACAACTCTAGGGATCTCACTTAGTCCCCGAGCCACATGTCAGCGATCCCTGTTCTATTAGGTGTTTGGTGCCGTGGGACACCCTGGCACAGCAGCTTGGCTCTGCACTCAGCTCCAGGGGGAGCTGAAGAACACAATGATTTTCCAGTAATGGCTTAGTAATAAGCATTCATTTTCCCCAATGGCCCCTGCATCCTCACTCCAAATCCCAGCCATCAGGGAACCCATGGCTTTTAACACAGGCCTCTCCAGTCCCATTAATAACTCCCCAGCTCCCACCCGTCTGCTGTGCGACTCGCGAATCCAGTCTGTGAGATCCCTGCCTGACTTGGGGAAGGCTGCCGAGATGCTTTTACTGAGCAGCAGGTCAGCGGAGGGCACTGCTGAAGCTCAGCACCAGCAGCCTCGAAAGCTGGGAAATGTGGCTCTTGGGGACGGAGCGGGAAGCGGGAGAGGAACTGGCTGGTGGGGAGGTGACCATGAGCCCATTTGGATTCCATTCCTACAGCAGCCTGCTGCCAGAAAAGGTATTTAGACTCATCCGCTATTACAACTATGCACCTTCGCAGCTACCAAACAGAGTGGCTGGCTTGCAATTCCTGCAGCCCAGGGGAGTGGAATCTCCACAGCAATGCACTGGCACTGCCCAGACACCACAGCGCTGGAACTCATCCACACAGTCTTAGCACAGGCGAGCAGAATTCTACTCCCTCTCTGGGCTGGAACAGGGTCTATTTTTTGCTAGGAGGGGCTTTTCCCACCATTGCCAAGGATGGCCATGTAGGTTTTGCTTCCGGGCTCGTGAAAGGTCACGGCAGCTCTGCAAGGCTGTCTGGTACTTTGCTCCTCCCTTTGCACCTTTCATCCAAAGATTGAATTAAACCTCCTAATAAATCCCTAGAAGGCAAGTTTAGGACCAAAGGAATTGCCCGAATGGATCCGACCTGGGGTCCATCTAGCCCCGTATCCTGTCCGTGACAGTGGTCACTGCCAGATGCTTCACAGAAAGGTGTAAGAACCACACAGTAGCAGCTGTGGGATAATCTGCCTCCACATAACACTGATATTAGAAGTTGGATTAACCCCCTGAAGCATGAGGGTTAATATCTCTTCCACAATTGTTGTTTTGTTAATTATGACAACGCTAGATGTTCTTGGTATCCGTATAAATGACAATCCCTTGTTTGAATCTTGTTAAGTTCCTGGCCTTTATTTGGTATTATCCTCCTCATTTTAGGGATGAGGAAACTGAGGCACAGGATAGGGCAGTGACTTGTCCTAAGTCACACAGTGAATCAGCAACGAAGTTAGAAATAGAACCAGGAGTCCTGGTTCCCAGTCAGGTTCTAAACATGAAATATCATAAATACGGAATAATTACTCCAGATAAAACAGAATTTCAATCAAAATGTATGAAGAAACTAGAATGAAAAAAAATCTATCCTCAAAATAAGTGTGAAAATAAACATCCAATAAGAGCCTGATCCTGGGAGGTTATGAGCCCCGGCAGCCCTCCCTGTAGACAACAGAAACTGCAGGTGTGTAAAATCTGTGTTCTAGACTATACTGCACCTACTAGCTGGTATGCACGAGCCTCAGCTCCTAAACATCCACCGGACTCAAGGCCCAGAGTGCTGGAGAAGGCTGCAGATGTGCTGAATCAACTCCTATGTCCCCAGAGTCCCTGTTTATTGCTGGGAACAGATTTTGCTCCTGTGCATGTCTATTCTCTGTTCTATTCTTATACTGCGCTCAGCCCGTAGTGTCTCAGTGCCAGCGCTAGGGAGGGAAGCCAGCGCTCTGATTTCCCCTCTTAGTTCTCTTCTGCCAAGGACTCCCCATGCCAGACACATGAGCAAAGGGAAGCCAAAAAAGCTCATCACAAACCCAGAACAGGAGAGAAAGAACCAGCCCCTGAAATCCAGCTGCAGATCAGGTACCTGAGAGTGCGACTCCACCCCTCCCTAAACAGGGGATCCCTCTTCTGCCTCTCCAGCCTACTAAATGATAGGGCTCCCTTGTCCCCCGCATCCTCCTCACTCCCTCCTGCATCTCCCCAACGTCCTCCGGGGGGGAACCCCTAATCATTTTTAAATGAAAGCAGATCCCGGCAGGGCATTTAGCTAGAGCAGACCTGGTTCGGGAGCATGAGGGAGCCTTGACGTGTCCCCACCCACACAGCCTTGAAATGAAAGCTCTGAGGGACTAGCACTTTCTACTGGGAGGCAGTGGAGGACGGAGCCCCCAAAGCAAGGAAACATAAAAAGGAGACTTGGGAGAGAAGGACGCAGTCTCCCCAGGCTGAACTTGCAACCCAGCATTGCCGCAGACTGCTAGCCCAGGAGAGTCACAAAGCAAAACTAAACACTGACTTGGAAACAAAAGTGACAGAGCTCAGTCCATTTTCACTAACCCCAACAAGAAAAAGCATAGGAACATGAACACTGAAAGATACTCGAGGGGGCAAATCCTGGCCCCACTGATGTTAACGGAAGTTTTGCCACCCACTTCAGCGCAGCCAGGATTTTACCCTGGACGTTTACATCATTCTTGCAGGCTTGATAAACTGAAATGCCATCGGCTTGGGGCTGGAAATGGCAGTGTCCCCTAAGGTCCTGTCTACATGACAGGTTACAACACAGTAAAAGTTAGTGTTGATAGATCCTAACCATGTCACTGTAACTGGGCTAACACTTTGGGCTGGTTCTGGGTTTGAACCCAGTTATGGGTGCCCAGCTACACTGTAACCATCGCCTCTGTCCCATCAGAAAGCTCTTCTCTCTCTCGAGACATTTCCACTGTTCTCAGCCCTGAGTGGCTGGGCAACTCCTAAGTGTAAATGGATGTTATCCTCAGGACCCCACTGGGAGACAGGGAAGGGTCCTCATGGATGCACAGCTGGAGAACAGGCACAAGGTGGATTCAGTGACTGTCCAAGGTCCCACAGGAAACTTGTGGCTGATCCAGGAACTGCACCCAGGGGCCCTGAGTGCCAGGCCAGTGCTCTAACCACTAAGCCATCCTTCCTCCCCCATAGGTTTTATACCTGGCATGAGTCCTGCTCTTAGGCCAGAAAATTACAAAAGAGTTTAGTAGCAAGTCCCTCCTGAGAGCTGTCTGGCCCCGGCAGGTACACGAGAGACAAAGCTAGAGTTTGAGCTACAGCCGAAAAGTCCCAGTCTGCGGAGCCCCAATACGTAACTCCCAGGCCCCGGCCTGCTGCGATCTAGCCACGGCGAGGCCTCTCCCTCTTTATCCACCAAACAGAACCAACATGGGAGTGAGGAGGCAAGGTTCCCAACTCCCCTCTCCCACCCACAGCCCTGTCCAGGGCCTGCAGGGAATCCCACGAGGATCACTCAGTCTCCATGGCATGGGCAGTCCTCATCCCTGGTCCCTGTGCAGTGCAGTGAGCCGTGCCCAGAGCAACGCCAGGAACAGCTGCTCCCTATCTACCGCCCACGTGGGGACTTTGTGAGCTAGATCCCCAGCTCCCAAGGGAAAAGGAGCCACGTTCCAAGCGGAAGGACAGGAAGAGCTTCTCAAGCTCCCTTCACCTTGAGTCCTGCCCCACTGCTCCTCACTTCTCCTCGCTGCTCTGTACCATTGTGCCCCTCCCCCCACTGCCCTGCACCCCTCCCCCTGCTGTGCCCCTCCTCCCACTGCCCTGCACCCCCTTCCGATACTCTATTTACCTCCTTCCCTCTGCTCCACTGGGGTGTCTCTTGGGCTGCAAGCTCCCTGCACTCCCTGGCCTCCTTTCAAACCCCGCCCATTGTCTCCTACCTCCAAGGGCAGCAACCTGTCTGCTTCACACCCTGCAGCGCACAGCCAGTAACCTGCTCAGCACCTCGCTTCACTGCCTGGTGCTGCTTGGGCAGCAGTCACCCCAGAAGTTACCCAGCAAGCAAGACCCCCCTATCCCTGGCACTTACAAACCAGGCTCAGGGTCAGCTGAGGAAGACCCAGGGTGACCTAATAAACTCTTGTCCCTGGAGATCACACAGGAACTGAATTTGGTGGATCTCAAAGTCATTATGGGGCATCTATCTGCATCCCCAAAGCCAAGAGTTTAGCACACTGCAGTGAAATGAGTAATCTGCGTGCAGCAGAGGCCCAGGGTGAAATAACTAACTCCTGTGGGGCACGTGACAGGACGATTACAGGGTGCAACTGGTCAGAACTGAGGCGCACCAGGGGAGCCTGAGGTGGGTGGGACTAAAATAGCAGTGGAGTAGGATGGAGATCCAGTGGATATAGTGTACCTGGATTTTCAGAAAGCCTCACCAAAGACTTTGAGCAAAGTAAGCTGTCACTGGATAAGAGGGAAGGTCCTCTCCTGGATCAGTAACTGCTTAAAACAGAGGTCCCCAAACTGTGGGGTGTACCCACATGGGGGTCATGGAGGAATCTTTGGGGAGGCGTGGCGGGGCCTGGGCCAGCCCCCATGGAGGCGGAGAAGAAGCACCACCCAGCCTTGCTCTGCCCCCGTCTGCGCTCCAGTCCTGTGCCCCTACTACAACTGCAGCCTGGGCTCCCGTTCATGGCCCTGGGCCCTGCTGGCCCTGGCTTCCAGCCCCATTCCGGACCTTGCAGGCCCACTGCCCCATTCCAGCTCTGTGGCCCCACTCCCAGCCCTGGCTCCTGATTGTGGCGTGGACCAGATAAAGTGGGGTGATACCCCAAAAGTTTGGGGACCACTGGATTAAAAGATAGGAAACAAAGGGTAGGAATAAGTGGTCAGTTTTCAGAATGGAGAGAGGTAAATAGTGGTGTCCCCCAGGGGTCCATACTGGGACCAGCTCTGTTCAACATATTCATAAATGATCTGGAAAAAGAGGTAAACATGGAGGTGGCAAAATTTGCAGATGATACAAGATAGTTAAGTCCAAAGCAGACTGTGAAGAGTTACAAAGGGATCTCACAAAGCTGGGTGACTCGGCAACAAAATGGCAGATGAAATTCAATGCTGATAAATGCAAAGTAATTCATATTAGAATACATAATCCCAGCTACACATTTAAATGTATGGGATCTTAATTAGCAGTTGCCACTCAAGAAAAATCTTGGAGTTATTGTGGACAGTTCTCTGAAAAGAATGTGCTCAATGTGCAGCGGCAGGCAAAAAAGCTAACAGAATGTTGGAAATTATTAGGAAAGGGATAGATAATAAGACAGAAAATTTCATGTTTCCTCTATATAAATCCATGGTAGGCCCACATCTTGAATACTGTGTGCAGATCTGGTTGCCCCATCTCAAAAAAGATATATCAAAATTAGAAAAGATACAGAAAAGGGCTACAAAAATGATTAGGGGCATGGAAAAGATTCTATATGACGAGAGATTAATAAGACTGGGACTTTTCAGCTTGGAAAAGTGACAACTAAGGGGGGATATGATAGAGGTCTATAAAATCATGACTGGTGTGAAGAAGGTAAATAAGGCAGTGTTATTTACTCTCTTGTAACACAAGAACAAGGGGTCACCAAATGAAATTAATAGGCAGCAGGTTTAAAAACACACAAAAGGCAGTATTTCTTCACACAACGCACAGTCAACCTGTGGAACTCCTTGCCGGGGATGTTGTGAAGGCCAAGACCATAACAGGGTTCAAAAAAGAACTAAATAACTTCATGAAGAATAGGTCCATTAATGGCTGTTAGCCAGGATGAGCAGGGATTGCTGTCTGCCAGAAGCTGGGAATGGGTGATGGGATGGATCACTTGATGATTATCTGTTCTGTTCATTCCCTCTGAAGCACCTAGCATTGGCCACTGTCGGCAAACAGGATACTGAGCTGGATAGATCATTGGTCTGACCTAGTACGGCCCTTCATATATTTTTATGAGATGCATTTGCAGAGCTGTCTTGGGGGCAGCTATCACAGGGCCTGTTTATCCTGTCCCTGGCAGCTTCCACGGTTACTAGACTATTCTTTCCCTGGATCCCACAACTCAGAACAGAGGAAAGCCCCATTTCAGGAGTCCCCTTTCTATCCCCAGCTCAGCAACAAGTCATTGCACTGCCCACCAGTTTTACAAATCTGAATTTTGTGAAAGCTTTGGGTGTTCCCGATGAGAGGTTTACTGGGGCTAATACACAAACTGCAACTCTGCCAAGCAAAACCCCCCATGAGTGAAACGTACAAGAACCCAACTGCAGAGTGGTGTATGTCAGGAGACACCAGCCAGAAAAGATCATCCCCTCCGTCACACAGCCCCTGGGCTTCCCCTCTTCACCAGGGGCAGTTCAGTACCAAGCTTCTAACTTCATTCCTACTCCTTCCCCAGAAGGGAACACTGCTCTACAAAACCCTCACCCTTACAGATCCACCCCACGTCCCACTAACTACCTAGAGAGCTGTCAGGCCCACACATATTTGCAGTAAGCCATCATTACCATTTTACAGATGGAGACCAGAGGGACTGAGTGCCTTCCCACAGGTCACACAGGGAGTCTATGACAGGGCAGGGGAGCGAACCCGGATCTCCTGAGTTGCAGCCTGGGGACAGCGCTCGGCCGAGTTACAGATGACAGAGCTCTAGTGTTAGGATTTCACACTTGCGCCGTTTGCCTCTCACTCTCTAAGACAAGGATCCAAATAAAGGAAATGTACCAATGCTGTCCACTCACAGGCCAGACAAGCTCTGCAGTGAGCAGCACAAGAGTGCTTGAGGAGCAGCAGGTGTTTCAGGAAACTAGGGACGCCCTCTAGTTCAAAGCCAGCCCTGGTCAGAAGCTGTCATCATCTGTTCAGTGGCCCATGTAAAGAGAATTGGTGGGTCTCCACCTGGTGCACGAGTGTCCAGAGGCACTAGCCAGCATCTCAACAGAGGGGACGAAGAACAAACAAGCCAGGGAGATGCAGCACCGCAGCATCATGATCCATGAAGGTTGAGGCACGTGGGCGCCGGCACTTTTCACCAACTCGGAACTCACACAACAGAGATGAAGGGGCAAGGGCTCACCTAGCTCCGCCAAACAAGGACTCAGCGTTTCCTAGTGCCTGCTGCATCAGCCCTTTCAGGGCAGTTCAAAGGGCAGAGCTTTGGGCTTCGTTACCTACATGAGATGGCAAAAGGCCCCTTCAGTTTCCCTCATCGCTTCGGGGCAGGGATTGGGCCTGTCGGTCACTGGCCTCACTCAGCCACCTCTGGGTGTGACAAAATCTCCTCTCAGAAGTGGTCTCCTCTCCTGGGTTGGGAAATCTCTCTCCTGCTGCCCAGGACTTCTCTCTCCACCCACTGGCCACTGCTGGGGTCCCCACTAGCCCTCACACGGCAGCAGGCATTGCCGGCTAATCTCACCCCACCCTGGCAGAAGCAAGGAGTGGAGTCGAGAAGGGGAAAGCAGCACCTCAACGGCCAAACCCTGCTACAGAAACTCCCCACAGGCAATCAGAGCCCTGGAGATGGAAACAACAGCTAGGATCCCTTCTCCTTCAGGGGGGTGAGGAGGCAGAGCAGAGCTGCCCCCTAGGGCCTACTCTCACGGCTCTCTCCAGATCATCTAGAAACTACTCCAGTGATGGAACATGCACCCCCCACTCTTGGGCAGATGGCTGGGAAGCTTTTCCCAGTAGCCAGCCTAAATGTGCCTTTGATTCCCATCTTCTTCCTCCCAGTGATGTCCCCTTTCGACTGCCTTAATCAGCCTCCTCCATCCTTGGGGTTTGCGCCAGCATCGAGCTGGAGGATCTCACCTCATTTGACACCCCACCTCCAGCCCCTGCCTGAACCAACCAGCAAAGATCCTGTTTGCTGGGTTAAGAACCAAGCCTGACTCCTGGAAAGAGCAGCTCCCACATCCCAGCTACTCAGGGCTAGATCACAGCCTGGTCCCCTTGCCCCAGTACCCACATGACCTCACCATTCCTACAGCGCCAGGGGGCACGTTCCTGCAGCTGTAAACACTCTGCCCCAGATTATCCCCTTGCCTTTGCTTTATGCACTCAAAGTGCTGAGCACTGTGACACATGAACTAAAAGGTCCAGCCCTGCTACTGCTGAAATAGCAACGGTCCTGAGCCGGCTGCTGCAGAAGCCAGGGGCTGCTCAGCACTTTGGAGGAACTTCCTGTAACACTAAGAACATCTGCAAACATCTGCGGGCAAGAGTCACACTAGTGCAGAGAGCTCATACAAAGCCCTCAGCAACACTTCACACTGTGCTCAGTGCATGCCTGCTCAGCCACACCCTCTGCCTGCAACTCCCACAAGCATCAATGGGGGTTGCAGAGATCAGACCCCAGAGGGGGAACCGTTCTTTGGGGGCCAGATCCTGGCTCTGATTTTAATGGCGCTACTCTGAACTGACATCAATGTAACTCAGAGGGAGATTTGTCCGCCTGGGCCAGAGCTATCAAGTGATTCTCACACAGTGCAACAGGAGTTGCTTTCAGACCATGATCCCAGATCCCAGGCCCACTCGTTAGAACTGTAACCTTTGCTCAGTGGCCAAGCACCAGTTAAAAATGACTAACACAGACAAACACCTCCCCCCATTAAAAACAAAAAACAAAACCCACGCACACTTTGTATTCCGACGCTGAGACGTACAGAGTCAGAAACTTTCCCGGGCAATACCATAAACTTCTGCAGAACTTCAGATTCGGTTAAAAAAAAAAATTACTCCTTGTGGGTGTGAAGAAAACCTGCCAAACTTGAATCAAATACAACCAATCCGGCATTGTCTGTCCTAGTCTGCATACAGACCGTTCCAGTGCCTCCACAGCTGCACAGAACTCTGCCAAACTGCAGCTGAATGCAAACTAACCAAAAGCTGCTATTCAGAACCCTGCAGGCATCTTGGGCAGCTGTGAAACTGACAAGAATCAGGTCAATTTCCCTCTGCTTGGAAAAGCAAGGCCTTATAGAGACACTTAGACATGATACAACCTGCCCCAGGCAGCCAACAGAAAGCTGAGCCAGAGGCAGAGCTGTGGAAAACCACAATCCTAACCTCACAACAGCTAAAAGGGCCTGGAATGGGACAATCCTGTGGCTACTGGGTGTCTGGTAAAATATCCCAGCTATGAACAGCTGCATGGGTGGGTATGAAGGAGAGACAGGATAAATCAAAAAGAAGAACAGCAGAGAAAAAGAGGGGGTGGGAGAAAAAAAAAAAGACTTTTTTTTTTTTTTTTTTTAAATGGATTGGGTCTCATGTTGTCCCCAAGCAGGGGTTAAGTAATCATAATCACTCCGACTAGTGTCCTCCCTCTCCGCTTTTGTTAAACCCACATGTTTGACTTGTCATACTTGAGCTCTGTGGGGTTGGGACCAAGTCCTATTTTTGCAAACACACAATTAGCCCATGGAACTCACTGCTACAAGAGACTGTCAAGGTCAACTGCTTAGCAGGGTTCAGAAAGGTATTAGATATTTACAGGGAAATCAGAGTTAGAATCATAAATACTAAAAGGGATACAAATTCTCCTTCCTTGGGGCATGAGCCGTCCCTCTAGCTCCTAGGACTCAGAAGGAAACTTCCTCTGGGGACAGGTTACCCCATAACTTCTCCTGCAAGGTTTTTCCCTCTGAAGCAACTGGTGCTGGCCACTCTCAAAGCCAGGATCCTGCGCTAGGTGGCCCCCAGGTGTGATCCAGTCTGGTAATTCCTATGACTAGGACTGCTAGGTGCTACCATAACACAAACAACTACACCTACTGCTAAGGGAGGAGGTAACATGCACAATGTAGAGAAGGGAAAAGGCAGAGAGGGAGGTATGAAGGCTGCAGAGCGTTTCCTATGCCAACCCCGCTCCTGGGCTCCAGACAGGAGAAGTGGCTGAAGGAGACGTAGCCCACTTACAGATTCCCTACACCCCAGCAATCTCCAGCTTCCACAATGTCCCCAGGGGCATGAGCAGCCAGCGTAACATACAGCAGGACACAGAGAGAGCCCAGAGCTGCATGATCAGAATGAGTGCCCAGCTACTCCAGGCACATCCAGCCTGGGCTCCAAGAAACTGGTCCATAAGAAGGGGCAGCAGAAAAAAGAAGGAAAAGCAGAAAGAGACACCGAGGCACCTCTGGAAGATACTCCACGATCTGTCAGAGGAGAGAATGGATTGAAGCCAGGAGAGGAACAAAGGTGCAAAGGACACAGTTCAGGAGGATGGCCCAGTGCTCCTCACTCATATATTATTCAGCAAATTGCACTGTTATTAGCCAAATAATCTACTTGGCAAGGTAGGGATTCAGTCAGCTCTGCAGTTCTTCAGCACATACTGGTGACACTGCTCATCTCATAGACCGGCAACACATTTGTCTGGTGTTCGACCAGCCCTACCAAGGAGTTACGTGTGGTAAAAGAATCATTAAACAGAAAGCCAATGGCCATCATTACTGCTCAGTACACAGCTATATCAGGGCCTGATTCTACAAACACCTGCATATAGGAGTAACTTACATTTTGTGCCTTAGACCCACTGCTCATGCACGTGAAGTTCTTCACCTGTGGGGCAGGCCCTTGTTCCTTTAGATTGCAGGGGGAGAGGCACCATAGGTATTTTTAACTCTGGCTAGTAGGCTCAGGCTATGCCTACACTGCAGTCAGAGGTGTAACTGCAACACGTGTGGACAGAACTCATCTGGCTAGGTGACCAGGTGGGTACCCAGGGTCCTGGGTGGGTGCCCAAGGTCCTGGGTGGGCCTGTACAACCCATGCTGAAGTCCATGCCAACACAGCTTCGCTGCTGTTGGTACTCATGCGAGCTGGATGGAAGCTGGCTTGGGCATGTCTACACATGCTCAAATCACATCTCCCACTGCAGTGCAGACGTACACTCAATCCTTGGGTTAGGCCGGGGGTGTGAGGTCAATCTTTCCAGCCCTGGGCAGGACTTTCTGCTGAGGAACCAATGCACTCTTGGTTATACCTTGACTCCAGATTTTCAAACAGAATTTGGCCCAAAATAAGGCACAGATCCCTGGACCCCTGTGCTTCATTCACTACGGGTCCCTGCCTCCTTCACTGTGCAGGGGTCCTGAGGAATTAATGGCACGTGACTATGCAATTAAAGATCACAAAAGGCAGAGTTAAGGGAACAGAGGAAATCTTTACTATTACATTTCCTGATTGTTGAGTCCTCACTTTACAATCTTAACATCCTCTGAATATATTTTCATGTATGCAGTTTCCTAGATTTCCTTCCCCCACCCCGAAAAAAAGGACCCCTCCAGTCCGTCCCTCCCCCCACACACAAACACACAAGGAAGTCTGCAGTGTGGAAGGATTTGCAAGTGAGCAGCAGACAATTCTGCTTAGCACAAGATGTGCATTCATCATCCAAGGATCATAGAATCATAGAAGATTAGGGCTGGAAGGGACCTCAGGAGGTCATCTAGTCCAATCCCTTGCCCAACACAGGACCAACCCACAGATAGGATATTTAAATTCTGGGAATTGTGGCACAATTCAAGAAGAGGATGGTCTTGTTTAAGCACTAGCCTAGGACTCCAAAAACCTGGGTGCAATTCCTGGCTCTGCCACAGATGGAATGACCCTGGGAAAGTCACTTAGGCCCTGATCCTGCACCATTAAAGTCAATGGGAGTTTTCCTAGTGAGTTCAATGAGCACAGGATCAAGTCTTCAATTTCTTTGGCTTAACTTTACACATGTATTTAAATTCTTTGCTGAATCAGAGCCTTTGTGCCTTCGTTCCCCATTGACACAGTGGGAATACTACTCTTTCCTCTCGCATCCCCCTTTGCCTGGTCTCTATGGGCCATAAGCTTGTGGGGGCAAAGATTGTCCTGTACTTTATGCAGCGCCTAGCACAACAGGCTCTGATCTTGATTGCAGCCTTTAGGTGGCGCTGTAATATAACAGCTGCAGCTCATTCAGCACAGGATCGCTCAATTCACATCACTGCCTTATTCCATTCACACCCTCAAAGATCTAGGAGCATTCACTCAGCTTTGCAATGCAAGGGCCAAGCGAAGATAACTATCAGAACACCCTTGTTATTAAAAAATTGCCGTGCATGCACCACGTGTGTTTTCACAGCTTTATAATTCAACCAAAACAAAATGGATTTTCATCACAGCTCTGAGAGACACTGGTCTGACCTAGGGACTCACCCCATCTCCCCCGGCTGAATTTCACTTTTCCCTCCCAAACTGCTGATGTGCCAAAGCTGCTCAGAAATAAACAAACAACACTCCAACTTCTTAAAAAAAACAAAGATCACATTGTAACATTTTTCCATTACTCAAGCAGCGGAACCATTTTTGCCCAAACTTTCAACCACAATAAAAATCATCTTTGGGCAGAGGGCGAATGACTGAGAATAGCATCAACAACCAAAATAGACCCTTCAGAATGGAAAGGTTTAAACTGTAGCAGCGGCTCTGAGAACTCATCCAATTGCACACTCTCACACTACCACCACCATACAACCCCTGCCACACAGCCTGATATGGAAACTTGTGTCCCTCACCAACACCCGCTCCCACACCTCCACTGATCTATTATTGCAGGGTTGCTCGCAGGAGTCAAGCTGCAAAAAACTGGCTTGGTTTGGCAGGATCTCTCAAGACAGCTAGTACTGAGTATACCAGTATGTTATTGTGGGGTGACCCATGAGTTCTGGGCTGCAGAGACTGACATTTATTATTATAGGATTGGTTGTAAACATTGGGGTTGTTGGCAGCCTTTTTTCAAAAACTATAATGTGACTTTTAAAAAAAGATACACAGAAAGGAGGACATAGACTTTGCAAACAGAGAAAGACCTCCAGAGAGGTTGCTGTACAGTCCTGACCGCGGGGTGGGTGGGGGTCTCTTTAATAATGTTGCTGCTACAAACAGCAGAACGTGTAATGTTTGGAGATCTACAAACTGGCCTAGAATAATACAGTAACACAGAAAATAGTAAGCGTGCAGAGCAATCTATTTCTAGTCCCAGCTCTATGTTACAGTATTTCATTTGGAACAGATGGGACTGCCCCCTCCCTGCACAGGTTGGAAAGATTCAGACTGAGCTTAGAATTTTTTTTGGGGGGGGTGGAAGTGCTGGGGTGACTAGGGGGAAATAAAGCAGATGAAAAATATATGAATTCCCTCTCTCTATTTCCAGCTAAATATGAAAAATGGAAGCTGACACACAGAGAAAAAAAAAAAGCCATTAAAATGGAAATTGTGAAGGGTGGGAAGCACTGCAGCAGATCCCTCCTCCAGGCCAGCGGGAGGTGGTGCAGCTCATAGCACCCCCTCAGCCACTGTCGTCCACACCGAGTGCCGCTGCTGGCAGCAGCGTGTAGGCAGGATGTCCCAGCCACTAGCCCTGGGGCGGCAGTATCAGATTAAGACCTATCTTCTGCGAAAAGCGACTCCTGCCGTGGACAGGAGAGACAGGCTAAGGCGCGTCTTTCCACATATCTGCATCCCATTATGGCACAGAGAGAGCCCCAAATGCCTGGCATCACCAGTGCCAGGTGCCAAGCACCTTCTGTCTACAACACACACAGGGGAGCGGGTGGGCAGGGAGACATGTGCATGCAGGAACAGGATCAGGCAATCAGGCAGGCGGAGACAGGCAGAGAGACGCACACACAGAGGCACAGACAGGAGCACGCTCAGAGAGGCAGGCAAGTTCACGCACACCCACAAAGCAGACACTGGAGTGCACACACTCAGGCGTGCACAATGAGGCATGGACAGGCGTACATGCTCTCACACACACGGCGATCAGCTCCGCGCCCTGCCTGTTCTCAAGGCAGACAAGCTTCCTGGGTCACGGCATTGCTGACACCTCACCGCACCCCGCAGGACCCTGGCTCTCACCTCCTCCCTCCCAGCTGGAGCCCTAACCCCGAGCAATCCACCACCCAGGCTGGATGAGCTGGGCCCAGAAGGAAGCTGCCCCACTGCTGGAAAGGCCGACGCCGGTGCCAAGCAGAAGCCTTTTTCTGGGGTTGCTTGCTGTCGGCCTCGGTGTCTCACAGCTGCCACCCACGAGGCCCGGGGCCCCATGGAGTGGGAGACAGGAATGAAGGAGAGAGCAGTGCAGGGCACTAGCTTCATGGAAGGCACAGCCAGGGCAGAAGAGAGCCACATGGGGAGCTGCCAGGTGGGGATCCCTGGGGACACCTGAGCTGTGCCTCGCCTGGGGCTCCTGAGTAGCTCAGCATCACCGGGATCCCAGCTCCTGCAGTTCCCTGCACACAGGCAGAGGGGCTCTGGAATCCTCACCACCCACCAGATGCTCCTAGACCTGGGCCACGGGCAACGATGACCTCTCCAGTGGCCACCGCCACAATGGAAGTGAAGGGGCTCCTGAGAGCCAGGACTGGGGGGCAGGAGCGTGCTGCAGTGAGGGGGAGACGTGGCTGTCCCTCCAGAGAGCAGAGCTCATTCTGGAGCCAACTGGCACTTGCTGGGGCTGGGGGCTCTGGCCCATGTGCGGAGCGGCCCCAACACAATGGGGCAGCACGGCTCCTTAGAGAAAGAGGCTGAGCTTTTTCCTGCGTGACCAGCACTGGTGGTGGGAGGGGGTGCTCCCGCAGCAGGGGACCAGCAGGAACGGCTGGACATGTGCCCCAAAGGCTGGAGAGCATGGATAGACCTCACCTCCCTGTGCCTCACCCAGATACCCCCGGGGGGGGAGGGGCAAGAAAGAGGAACGGCACAAACCTGCTCCCATTTCTTCACTCAGGGACTGGAGGGTGACAGGGGCATTCAGGCTCCATCTCATGAGAGGGGAATCTGCCGCAAAAGGGTCTGGACCCAGATAGGGAGAGACCCCCAGAGCTAACGACGCCAGGCCCGAGGGTGTTACCTGCATTCTGGGGCTCGTTGCCAACAGGCAGAACACGGCAGAACAGGGCGACAGCTGGCAAGAGGGATCTTAATGCAGCCGCAGGGTGTTTGGAAAGCACTCTCAGGGGCAGGGGGAAAAGAGGTGCGGGAACAACATTGGTGGGACCCTGAGTTAGGAGCATGGTTTGCAAATAGAGCACAGTAGAGGACCCATGGTGGCTCCAGGGTATGGACTGAAGTGCTGGCTCCAGGCTGGGTGGGAGTGCACATACAGCAGCTGCAGCAGAGGGGACCCATCACAGCCCCAGGATGGTGGTGTGAACTGAAGCCCCATGTTGAGAGAGTGTGGAAAGCAGTTGTCACAAAGGAGATCTGCATGGCCTCAGGGTCGGGGAGGGAAGGGGATGAAGCCCAGGTAAGCGATTCAGAAGGCAGCTGCAGCACAGGGACCTGTCGCGGCCCCGCAAAGGGAAGACATTAGGTGCATTCGTGTTTCAGTACTCACAGGCTGGCCTCAGAAGCCAGGTGGCCGCAGCTGCCTGGGGAGACGTGTAGATGATGCTCCAGGCTGGCAGAGGTGGACGATCCCTCCTGGTGCAGGCAGGCACAAGCCCCAGTCCCAGAAGCACACTAGCCTTCACCAATTCCTACCACTGCCGTTAATACAAGCTACACTTCTATCGGGGACTCCTCTACTTTTGCAGCCCCCTCTGTCTCGTCTTTGCTGAAATAAAAAGAAACAAGAGATTCTTTTCATGGAAACTGCAAGGCAGCACATGGCTGTGTACGCTCTGGGCCAGCAGAGTCATCACAGTACCAGAGGCCGAGATGCCAGCACCACTCACCCACGCAGCCACATCTGGGGTAGAACATGGCAGCTGATTAATAGCACTCAGTAACCCTACACAATTGTTTGGGCAAGGAAGGAAGAGACTGTATCTGTTTTAAACTGCAGTGGGATCTGGGGAGGCAGGGAGAAACTATCCTGGTTGGGATAGTCTGGCCAGGACACCTGGACTAAACACTCCTACTCTTGGGGAAAGTGCCATGGGATCTTTAACAGCCGGAAGGAGTCAGAACTTAGTTTTACCTGCCGTGCAAAAGACAACCCTCTGCCAACAGACCACCCCCTAGCACCATGCAAGAGCTGTTCATCACGGACTCAGAGAAGAGCACCCCTGTCTAAAAATCACCAATGCGATTTCCTGCAGCACAGTGCCCCAGAGTCCACACCAGAGCACTGGGGAGAGGGTGAGCCACCCACTGAATTGCTAGTGAGCAAAAATCCCAGGCCACAGACAGCCCAAAGAAAGAGGGGAGGATATAAAGCAGTACGGACGGGGCAATGGGATCTGGAGTCCCATCTCTGTGGAGATGTTGAGATGCCAAGTGCAATTTCCTGCATTTCAAAGCCATTTTTGGGGGCAGCAACAAGCACTGAGCCAGCTTCTCTCTGAGAGTCAGAACGGGGATAACTCACCGACAGCAGATTAAAATGCCATGTGCCCAAAGCACCACCCAGCAGCCCCCAAAGATGCTCCTGTTTCCCCCCGCCTGCTGTGGGCATGACTGGGCGAGGAAGAGCCCCAAAAGCCAGCAGCAATACCACAAACAAGAGAGCCAGGGCAGCCAAGCCAGTTAGTGCACCGCACTCCTCCGCAGAAGCGCTGGCCTCCCGTGACTATCTCCCAGCCACAGCCAAGCCTCCCAATCACCTCAAACCAGGTGCCCCTGGCACTGCCAGCAAGCAGACTGGGGTGCTGAAAGGTGGATTTGGTAACGTACTGGCACCAAACTTCAAAAAGCATTCAAATGAAAATTAACACATTGCCCTCCTGCGTTGGGCTCTCATGCACTCTGGGCTCAACACATTTTTTGCAATTTCTCTCTGCGCTCTCCATCCACCAGCTCAATCCCTTTTCTCTCTGTCCACACCCAACTCATACCCTTGAGGAGTTCTCAGCCTTCCCAAGAAGAGACTGATCTAGTAGTTCAGACAAAGGACTAGATATCAGGACGCCTGAGTTCCATTCCTGGCCCTCCCACTGACTCACTGAGCGACCATGGGCAAGTCACTGTCCTGCTCCGTGCCTCAGTTTCCCCTTTAGCAAAATGGGGATAATGATCGTGACCTACCTCACTGTGGGGCTTCAGCCCCTCACTCCACATAAAGCACTGGGGGGAACCTCAGGACAAATGGGCTGAATATCACTCTCCTCACCTCTTGCTCCAGTGGGAGTTTCTCTACCACTCTTCTCTCCCTGGCAAAACTGAGTGGGACGGAGAGGAGTGGAAATTAACCTACTCTCCTGAATGATGATTTTTAGAAGAGATTTAATTTTTCGCATACAGCCATGATTTCAGTAGCTGGCCTTCTACAAGGCTGTTCGATCCCTGCGTACGCACATGCTGAGAGGCACAGGGAGAAGCTATGTACAGATGAATGGCTCACCTGGGGGAGTGAACTTGCCTTCCCAAAAGTTAGCCTTCAGCTACGATGGCGTTGGCACTGAAAAGCCGGTTCTGCAATGGGAACTCGTGGCCTCATTAAAGCAGCTGATGATGAGACGCTGTGTCACTCCCCATGGCAATGGCTATGAAATCACACGTGGAAACCGTGAGGTCCTCTTCCCACATGCGCACACACCAATCCTATTTTTCCTATGCAGAAGGAATTTAACTAAGGCAGAGACACCAAAAAAGAATAACATCTGTGAAAGCAAAAAAAAAAAAAAAAACTAAAACAAAAAAACCAGACTCTCAGCCAGAAAACCCAGGAAGAGGAAGTCTAGAAACCTACCATCAAGATCTTACTTTCTGGAAGGAGCAGCCGTGGGGATTCTGCACCAGAAGAATTCACCCAAGATGGAACCAATTAAATCCTATACTTCCACCCCCTAAAGGTCCACAACTCTGGTGTTTTCATTCCAATTTCCTTTCCTGATCAAAGCTGACCAAGCCCCCACAACAAGAAGCAACCCCCTTCCCCACTCACAAGCTCACCTCCTCCCTGACAGCCGGGGACATTCCCCAGCCCCTGGAAATGCAGAGGTCTTCAGCAGGCCCCCTAGCAGGAGAGAGGGGACCCCATCACCTCCTCTGGAGGCCACCACCATGGGTGCGCCACACTAGATCAGGAAAACCCCAAAGCTGGGGCCCTCTCCTTGTGCAGCCTTGAGCATGTGTGTGACCCAGCTGCCAACATCCTGGCTCCCCGAGGCCTTGCCAAAACTCTCTACCACGTTTGAAGTTCTCTCATTCCTGAAACACACACACACAGGGCAGCTCCTGGGAGGGGATCATGGATCTGACCGGAGAGCTGACACAATCCTAATCGCCACAGCATTAACACAGGCTAACCGGGGCAGGGAGAAAACTCATCTTCTGCAGATGGCCCGTCTAGCCTAGCAAGGCACAGACGAAATCAGTTTGCTGGGATCTGACGTGCCCCTCTGTCACTGTAGTATCTGAGCACCTCGCAATCGTTAGTGGATCACTTCTCACACCCGTGAGGCAGGGCCGTTGCCATCCTCCCCACTGTACAGATGGGAACGTAGGCACAGAGAGGCTCAGGACCACCCAGAGAGTCTATGGCAGTACCAGGAATCAAACTCGTGTCTCTCAAGCCCCAGGCTCGCACCCTAAGCACTGGGCCATCCTCCCTCTCCAGCCACCCAATGCCTCTTTGGTAGGCAGAGGCCCACAATTCAAGAGCTCAGTGTGAGGTGCCGGGGCTGAGATGGCTATAGATCAGGCCTGAAGGACTTTGGCAGAACCTGCACAGCGCTGCCCACACGACACCCGTCTCTGATGGCTGCATTAACCCTGGGTCACACCAGTCCTGGCCAACCTCTCATTCCAGCGAGCTAGAAGAGTTGACCCCTCCACGTGCACACATCGCAAATTACCGAGAGCGTGCTCTAGGGCAGGAACCAATCCCAGCCTCTTTGTCTGTGCGGTGCCTAGCACAATAGCCCTGATCCTGACTCTGGCTACCTGACCCATAAGACTGCCACCACCACAGAAGCACAAGGAAGGTGTACTGTGCGGAAGATGCCCTGGGTTCACACTTGCTCCCAGCGAACTCCAGGATGACTTGTCAATCTTATAATGTGGGAGTGACCAAACCCCCCCGCCATCCCATCAGCACCAGGAGTTCTTCTATCCTCACCATTTCTAACGAGAGAGAAAAGCAAACATGCACACCGACAAGCAAAGGGGATGAGAGACCATAAGGTACAAGTGAGGCCAACCATCTCCCTTATAAAGTGTATATAGAGAATTGTGTCAGCGACTGCACTGGGAAAATGTGACTATCCAGCACATTACAGTAATCACAGGGGGAAATGGCCAGGTCTGGACCATATTGTGTATTAGGAAAATCATGGCCAGGGGAAACCACTGCAGCATGATTCCTGCATTTGCTTCAGACACGTTCAAAAGATGGGGCAACTCTGCAGCCAGAGGCTGAAGCTAGTTAATTAACAGAGCTAGGGAGTCACGCAGGCCAAGACGGCGGTTCAGGGCTACCGTGCTAAGAGCTGACGTGGCTGTGGGATTTCTGATGCAGAGGCCGGGAGCACAAGAGACAACTGAATGGCAAGGTCTTGTGTTTAAAATCCATTTACCTGCCACAGCACTCTCAGTTGAATTTGCCACTGTCGAAGTCTTGCTGTTGGCCATAGGAGGGATCCAACATTTGGGAGAAAGCAGAGGCCTAACTGGACCCTTTCTACCACCAAACTGTCAGGGCAGACCTGCAATAGCCACAAGACTCAGCAGCCACTGAGGGGAACCTGAGACACCAACAGACCCCATAAATAGGATCAGACTAAAATAAAACCAAAGCCACAAGCTCAGAGTGTTTGCCCAGCTCCTGGGGGCTGCCATCTCTGCTCTAGGCCCCACAGTCAGACTTGCATGTCCCCTAATAAGTTCAGTGGTGTAGCACCAATAAGCTCTGCTGGAGGCACAGTGCACATGGGGGAGATTTATCGGATGAAAGCGATTTACACCAGGAGAGGTTTCACTGGAATTCTGTGCATTTCCACTTCAGAATGGCAGATCCCAAGGCAAGGATCCAAGAACCACTGGTCCTAATCCCAGTCCTCACACCAACTCCCTCTGGCTGCAGCACCATTTACTACTGGTGCATCCCCACTGGCAACAGCAGAAGCACCAGTACGAACTGGATACAGGTGGCTATCACCCTACTGTCAAAGTCAGACAATAGGCTGCTAAAAGCACCTGAGCCCTGTCTACACTAGTGCTTCCACCACCGCTACTATCAGCAAAGCTGCACCCCTGGTGAGTTATGGATCCCATATTTACAATACAGCATGGGAATAAACCACTATTAGAGCAGAATGGCAGAGCAGGAGCAGGATCTAGGTGTTATTATTTCTGTGCTACTGTAATAGAAATAAATAATACTTCCACCCCACATCAACAAGGAAGTGTAAACACTTAGCATAATCAGAGCACACAGGCCAAAGGATACTTTCAGGGAAACCTTCATTACAGCTTACTTCTCTGCCAAAGCAAACCCTCCAGTTCAGCCCTGTTCTCTCCCATCATTGTGTACTCCCAGGAAAGTTAACACATACAGAGACATTTCTATCAGACTGCTGGGAAGGCAGAACTCCTGCCTAAGCCATGAACATTACAACAAAGCCATCTAAGAAGTCCTCACCACATTAATGTCTAGCTCTGCACACCGGGCCTCGTTAGCAACTTGGATCACCACAAAAACTTCCATAAATGCAGAGGTTTTGTGCTAATGGGGAAAGCGTCTTTTGGACAAATCAGATTCCAAATGCTCACTGCTGAGACAGCAGAAACCAAGACAGCAGGTGAAGCTATGATCCCAAGTTATCTAGCAAGAGGGTGTGTACATGCATACCCAGTTGTTTCCCACAGCTGCACAGTATACAGATAATAATCCCAATACTGAGCACTTGTAGAGACCCTTTTCATCCAGAAAGCTCAATGCACTTTACAAAGAGACAAATAAGTATCACTGGACCAGTCTTGCAAATGGGGAAACTGAGGCACGGAGAAGTTAAGTGACTTGCCCAGGTCCCACAGGAAATCAGTAGTAGAACTGGGACTAGAACCCAGGTCCGCTAATTCCCACATCCGTGATGGACAGACAGACATACACACATGCACATGTGAGTAATGTTTAGACGTGCTGATTGTTGGTAGTTTGACATACTTTCAGTACTGAAAAAGTTGTTTTTTAGTTCCAAGTCATTTTTTCATAATGTTTTGGGATCCAGATTGGAACAATCTAGAGACTTACAATATGAAATGGATTCCCAGAAGGGCTGGATCCAGCAATCAGCTGGAAGCCCTCAACAGACATTCGCCAAGGTCCATATGTGGGCGGCTTGGGAAGATCATGCCTCATATTCATGCTGGAGATTGGTCAGATCCCTACTTTTAAACTGCTTCATGCACTTTGGTGGGTGACTAGGACATGTAGAAATCTGTCATCGATTATAACAGTGTGCCCACCTCTGTATGTACTGTCGTTGCTTCCCCTTACATTTGTCCATCTCCAGATCTAGCAGAGTACAGATCCTGCGCGCAAGGTGGTGTTCTATAGGGGACAAGGAGGATAACTTCACACACACCCCAATACACACACCCAAGCCATAAATCAAATACCCAGAAAACACCCCAAAAATGAGCCCCTGAAGACACACACATGGTCAACAGATACTGCCTTCAAACTAACAAATCCGTGGGAATGCTCTTTAGAGAAAATAAACCAGGGCCAAATTTATCCCTGTAGTAGCTCCACTGAAGTCAGAGGAGTTATCCCAGGAACAGGATTGGACTAAACTATTTAGGAATATTTGAACAAAAGCAGAACCAACCTTAGGACTGGGGCCTAACTAGATTTCATACCTCCACTCCCTCCAAAAAACCTCTAAATCAGGATCTAAAAACTTTGCTTCCTCCCTAAAAATGTGACTTCAGTTTAAGAGGCCTCATGCTGACCCATCTGCTGTCAGTCACAGAGCAACTGTAACAGAACAGCTCAAACAGCCATTTGAGAAATTGTACTTCACCTTTCCAAGACAGCCAGCAAATAAAAGCGAAGGTGTTGTCGAAAGAAGACTAAAAGTACAATACCATACAAGAAGGATGTGTGCTCTTGACTAAACTGTACAATACTTCTGAATGAGCAGCTTTTCTAAAAATAAATCATTTGTCCTAGAATACAACCCTATTAATCTGACTCTCTTTTAAATATTCTGGAACAGCCTGGATGCTACAATCCAACATGTATTAAAAATTATGCATGTATAAATAGTAAATGCATATACACACTATACACATAGATAGCACACACTAAATACATGTTCACATATGCACAGACCTCTCTACACAACCGCACGAAAAATTGTGTCAGTTTCTAAAACTGCAGATTCCACACTCTGAAAACACCACATTCCTGCTAAAGTGCAATTGCAAAATACTCCTGATTAAATATTCCGTTTGTAACATTGCTTTCTATCAACATCAAATAAAAAACGCTTTTCACCTCCCCCCCACACTGAAGCCCTTTTAACCAACATGCAACATTCACAACCATGTTTTTTTTTAAAATAGCTACATTCAGCTTCAATTAACTTTTCCATTAAATAATCCAAAGGGAGAAAGAGAAAATACAGAGCAGCCTTTTTCACAGCGTTTCTTTCTTTTTTAAAAAAAAAAAAAAAAGCTGTTAAAAAAACTTTTGCATAAGTTAACTTTAAATCTTAAACCCCCTCCCACAGAAATGTTTGACTGTTTCCTTTTTAAAAAGTCCAGTTACATTGTATCCTCCCCCCCCACCCCCTCCGTGCAAGCAAGATCTTTGCAACAACACAAAACGCATAGCAAAGGAAAAAAACCACCCCTTTAGGTGCCCCTTTTGCCTTTCAGCTGCCTCTCCCACATTCTCAGACAGTTTTATTAAAATTTTCAGACAAAAGAAAAACAAAAATGGCAGCCTGGCTTATTTTTAAAACAGGACAGGGACGCCATATTCTGCAGATCTGCAAAAAAAGACAGAAATCTGACGCTTGGCCACTCAAAAAAAAAAAAAATCAGGCAGCTGCAAAGTGCAAAGGGAAAGCTCCATTTGCAATCAGTTTATTTGCATTAAGCCCCATGAATCATTGTTTACCGGAGAAATGCACCAAAGGGTTTTTTTTGAATAACCCGGCTTTAAAAAAAAAACAAAAAAAAAAAACAGACACTTCCTATACCAACAATCATGCTCCCTTTGCAAATTGCAATCCAGCCAGCGATCCGTCTGCAAGGAAGAAAATGGGCTCCCGTCCCCCCCTTTAGCTTCCTCTCTTCCTCCTCCTCCTCTTCATCATCAACCCGCCCAGGCTTTAGTGCATTGGGGGGCACTGAAAAGACAGAGCCCCCCACCACGCAGCCGACACTCATCGGGATCAAATGCATGCACCAGATTAAAGAGAGAGAGGAAAAAAAGCCCGTGGAATCCTCCTCTCGCTAGACTGCCCCGAACCCAACAGCGCTCGCTGGAAACTGACATGCGATTGCAATTTGCAAAAGAGACCAAGAGCGACAGAAAACTACATGCAACTTTTTCTTGCGACCCCATCTTTTTTTTAAAAAAAATTCCCCCTCTCTTTGCGGCTCCCCCTTCCATGCTCCCTGCTCCTTTCCTGGCTGGGAGCACCCCAACCACCACCGATCTCCTGGGGGGGAGGGGGTTGTTGCATACAGACCTTGGTTTGTCTTAACTGCAGGGTTTTTTTTGTTTTTGTTTTAGTTTTTTTTGGTAAATAGACATAAAAGAAAAAAAAAGAAACCCCTTGTCCCCACCCCACCCCCCGCCCCAAAGCCGAGCTTGGGATGGTCTTTCTGGCTTTGCTGTGTGTTAAAGGCTTAGCTCAAACCTTCCGGGTCGCCTGCTGTTCACTTCTGGGTTCTGCAAGCACCAAAGCAGCCACACACAGTCTCGGATCCGAGGCAGTAGGAAGTACATGAACCTCCTTTGCAAGGGAGGTTTCGGGGGTGCTTTTCCTCCTCCCTCTTTGCTGGTGGCTGGGAACCTCCTTTGCTTTTATTTTCTTTTTCTCCCAATCCCTCCTTCTTGAGTCTGGGAAAGAGCTCCCAGAAATGGGCAGATACAATATTCTAATAAGAGACCGGGGGGGAGGGAGCCTTTGGAAAAGAAAACAGGGAGAGAGCCGCTGCTGTGGGCTGAGAGGAGCGGGGAAAGGGGAACCTGCAGCTCGCAGCCCAACATCCAGGCAGAGTTTGCAGGGTTAGTGGAATGTGGGCTTGGGCCCCTCACAGTGTCTTGACTGGCCTTGATTATTTGTTTTCCCCAAAAAAGTTGCCCTGCGAGTTCCCCTTCCTCTCCTAGAGCCAGAGCCAAGCCACAAAAGAGCTCTGCTCTGTCACCCCACCCACAAAGCCTTGGGAAACCAGGATAGTACGCACTTCTCCACCTCTTCTGTTGATTTACCATGATAGCTAATTGACAGTAACACTTTGCATTTTGATAGCACCTCTCCTCTGCAGATCTAGGTCACCAAAGGAGAGAAGCAGGCATACTCTGTACTTTGCACAGCTCCTAGCGCAACAGGTCCTGGCCCACGACTAGAATATAAAAATAATAATTATTTTCCTCATTTTCCAGAGGGAGGAACTGAGGCACATAAGCGCTGTGCTCCACAGAGAGACAGTGGCAATGGGAATAGAACCCAGATGGCCTGCCCATATATTCCCCAGTTCTAAGGATTTGAAAAATGAGAAAATGCTGCCTATTTTAGTCCTGATGAAAGACACCCTTCTTGAGACAGTTCCAGCTTCTCTTAATATTTGGAAAGATATTGTCAATTTTAAAGTAATTTTCTCTGCACAGTTCTTCAGTAGAACCTACTTGGACGTTGGATAGAGGGAAAGTTGGGCCCTGGATTGTTCTACAAAGTCACTCCCAGGAAGCAGAGTCATGAGCCTATGCAGAGCCCCATCCACTTCAATTTATGCTCTACACAGGCACAGGGCCCCCCAGTGCAATTTCTTGCAGGATTTGGGGCCACAGATTGAATCATTTTTTCTCTCTTTATTAGGGTGACCAGATGTCCCTATTGTATAGGGACAGTCCTGATATTCAGGGTTTTGTCTTATATAGGTGTTATTACCCCCCACCCCCTATCCTGATTTTTCACACTTGCTATCTGATCACTCCACTGTCTATCTACATTTCCAAAGTGTCCATCACTGTAATATCTATGCACTGTTATTAATTATTATCCTATTGGCTTTATTATTTAGTATTTGCATAGTGCAAAGAACATGCAAGGCACTTCATAGGCAGATGCTAAACCAGAAAGTTGAGAATCACAGCAAATTCTGTTCAAAGGAGCAACATTCTGTGTCTATCCCCAGACACAAGCCTGCATATGGGTTCTTTCCTCCAGTACAGGGTCACACATGATGCTTTGTTACTGTTCCCCAGCGCCCTGCTTACTGTCCATATGGGGTAGTGACCAGAGAGGCACCCTCTGGGGGAGGGGATAGAGTGGGGAGACTGTTTGCCATTGGTTTATTTTATAAGGCTTAAAGAATTTCTTTGGGAAAGACTCTGACAAAAGTAATTGCATGCACTTTGCTGAGAGAGAGGGGTATGTTACAGTTTGCTTGTTGTAGCATTTGCAATGTCTCAGGTTTTTGTCATGCTCACAGCTACAGCTGTGGGGTACTGGACTGAGCATGGAGCTGGGCATCCTAAATGAATGAAAAAGTTCTGAGTAAGTGCAAAATATTATTAGAACCCCATTCTGTGTAACAGCTCAGCTACTGCTTGGTGCAAAATGTTCTAATCCTTATGGCATTTTAGTTTGTCAAACGTTTTTAAAATCTCCTTTAAAATATTGCTATAGATCACTATGCAATGGATATTTTCCATCACATTTCTACTACTCCAGTTCCCCACCCTGCATTCCAATTCAGCAATCCCTTACTCAGGCAAGTAAGAAGAATCAAGTACTATCTTTGTAACAATAAACCTGCCAGAATCTCAGTGTAATGCTAAAGAAGCCCTTGCTATATTGTAAATCGTAGAAATGTAGGACTGGCAGGGACCGCGCTAGGTCATCTAATCCATCCCTTGCACTGAGACAGGGCTAGGCATTATCCAGACCATCCCTGACAGGTGCTTGTCTAACCTGCTCCTTCAAACTTCCAGTGACGGAGCTTCCACTACCTCCCTAGGTAATTTGTTCCAGTGCTTTATTACCCTTACTGCTAGGGATGTTTTCACTAATGTCTCCTTTGCTGCAATTTAAACCCATTGCTTCTTCTCCTGTCTTCAGTGGATAAGGAGAACAATTTATCACCCTCCTCTTTATAACAACCTTTTACGTATTTAAAGATTGATATCATGTCCCACCTTAATCTTCTCTTTTCCAAATGAAACAAACCCAGTTTTTTTAATCTTTCCTCATAGGTCATGTTTTCTAGACCTTTCATCATTTTTGTTCCTCTCCTCTGGACTTTCTTGACTTTGTCCACATCTTTCCCAAACTGTGGTGCCCAGAACTGGACACAGGACTCCCGCTGAGGCGATATCAGTCCTGAGTGAAAGAATTATTTCTTGTGTCCTGCTTACAATGTTCCTGCTAATACATCCCAGAATGATTGCTTTCTTTGCAACAGTGTTAAATTGTTGACTCATATTTAATTTGTGACCCACTATAACACCCATATCCTTTTCTGCAGTACTCCTTCTTAGGCAGTCATTGCCCATTTTGTATTTGTGCAATTGATTGTTCCTTCCTAAGTGTAGTACTTTGTATTTGTCCTTATTGTATTTCATCCTATTTATTTCAGACCATTTCTCCAGTTTGTCAAGATCATTTTGAATTCTAATCCTGTCCTCCAAAATGCTTGTGACCACTCCCAGCTTGCTATCATCTGCAAACTTTATAAGTGTACTCTCTCTGCTGTTATTCAAATCATTTATGAAGATATTGAATAGACCCGGACCCAGGGTCCCTGTGGGACCCTACTCGATATGGGTTTCTAACTTGACTGTGAACCATTGATAACTACACGCTGAGTACACTTTTCCAACCAGTTGTGCACCCATCCTCTAGTAGGTTCATCAAGGCTACATTTCCTTAGTTTACTTATGAGAAGGTCATATGAAACAATATCAAAAGCCTTACTAAAACTGAGATATCTCACTTCTACTGCTTCCCCCATCCATAAGGCTTGTTATTGTATCAAAGAAAGATATTAGGTTGGTTAGACATGATTTGTTCTTGACAAATCCATGTGGACTGTTACTTATCACCTTATCATCTTTTAGATGCTTACAAATTGATTGATTGATTGTTTGCTCCATTTTCTAGCCAGGTATCAAAGTTAAGCTGACTGATCTATAATTCCCTGGGTTGTTCTTATTCCCCTTTTTATAAATAGGTACTATATTTGCCCTTTTCTAGTTCTCTGGAATCTCTCCTGTGCTCCATGAGTTCTCCAAGATAATCGCTAATAGTTCTTCAGCCAGTTCCGTAAGTATTTCAGGATGTATTTTATCATGCTCTGCCAACTTGAAGACATCTAACTTGTCTAAGGCCAGGTCTACACCAAACACTTAGGTTGACCCAATTTTATCTCTCAGGAGTGTGAAAAATCAACACCCTGGAGTTATGTAATTAAGCCGACCCAACCTCTGGTGTAGACAGCACTAGGTCGAAAGAAAAATTCTTCCGTCGACCTATCTACTGTCTCTTGGGGAGGTGGATTAATTACGGCAATGGGAGAACTTCTCACTTCACTGCAGTGAGTGTCTGTACTGAAACGCTGCAGCAGTGTAGGTGCAGAGTTTCTAGTGAAGATGTAGCCTAAGTAATTCTCAACTTGTTCTTTTCTTATTTCAGCCTCTGACCTGACCCCATTGACATTGATATTCACTAGGTGAGTCGTCCGATCACAGCGACCTTTTGGGGGAGAACTGAAACAAAGTCATCATTTAATACTTTGCCCATTGCTACATTTTCTGTTCGTTTTTCCCTCCTCATTGAGTCACGGGCCCCTACCCTGTCCTTGAATCATAGAATCATAGAAGCCTAGGGTTGGAAGGGACCGCAAGGGTTGTCTAGTCTAACCCCCTGCCAGGGTTCAGGATTTGTTGTGTCTAAACCATCCAAGACAGATGGCTATCCAGCCTCCTTTCGAAAACCTCCAGGGAAGGAGTTTCCATGGCTTCCCTAGGCCGGCTGTTCCATTGTCCTACTGGTCTCCCAGGTGAGATGTTTATCCTGAGATTTAATCTAAATCTGCTCTACTATAGTTAGAACCCATGGCCTCTTGTCCTGCCCTCTGTGGCCTTTGCCTTCCTCTTGCTTCTAATGCGTTTGTAAAATGTTTTCTTGTTACCCTTTATGACCCTCGCTGATTTAAGAGGGCCCCGAGCCTCGCAGGGTGTGTGTGTTTTGGTGGCCTCCACAATGGGAGAGGGCAAAAGGACAGGATGGGCTGGGCCCCCGAGATTTCCAGCCCAAGGGTGACGGGCGGTGTGTGCGCACCTCAGGACCGGCTTCCCAGTTTACTGCTAAATCCTACTTCACAGGACTTCCAGGGTAGGCCTGAGTTCTCACAGGATTCGGCAGGAGAATTGGAGCCATGGTGGGAGCCTGTACACAGGGCGACCTCGTTTGCTGGTTTCCAGCAGCCCTCCCAGCCTCCGTCCCTTGTCTAGGGCGCTGTGGGCTGTGGTAGTTGCCACTTTGGGGCTAGGAAGGAATTTTTTGCCATACTCCCAGACTGGCCATGGCTGGCGGTGGGTTTTTTTTGCCTTCCTTGCAGCAATGGTTGGGGGTTGGGGCAATTGGATGACTGGGTTCTCCCCCTCCTGGAAGACACCATTTGGAACTGTGAGATGGCCATTTAGTTGTCACAACTTGTGGCTGGTGCCCAGTGCAGGAACTCACTGATTTCAGCTCCAGATCCAAAAAGTGGGCATCCCAAGGCCATGTCCTTATGAGAGGGGAGCATCGTGTCTAACCCCTGAGGGACAAATGCAATCCAAGGGCTGGAGCACCACCCCGGGGATCCACCTCACCCATGTGCTTGAGGGCGGTGCTGGCTGGGGGCAGGTCCCCTCTCCCCTCAATCCCCAAAAGGAGAGGGATGCAGGTGGGCGAGTGGAGGCACTCCTAGTGTGATGTGTGGCTCCCCTGAGGAGGGAACCCCCAAGAACTGCCAAAGGGTCAATGGGATACAAGTGACTGCCCTTGGATGTAATTTGATGAATAGTGTTGTGGCCTGGATAAAATGCACATCATGTGTCTTTGCCTTTCTTCCACAATCTCGTTTGTGCCTTGGCCTTTCTCATTTTGTCCCTACATGCTTGTGTTGTTTTTTATATTCTTCCTTCATGATTTGACCTAGTTTCCATTTTTTGTAGGACTCTTTTTTGACTTTCAGATCATTGAAGATCTTCTGGTTAAGATAAGATGGTCTCTTTCCGTACTTCATATTGTTCCTCTGCATTGGGATAGTTTACTCTTGTGCCCTTAACAATGTCTCTTTAAAAAACTGCCAACTCTCCTGAACTCTTTTTTCCCTTAGACTTGTTTCCCATGGGAATCTTACTTACCAATTCTCTGAGTTTGCTAAAGTTTGCCTTCTCAAAGTCCATTGTCTCTATCCTGCTGGTTTCCTTCCTGCCATTCCTGAGAATCAGGAACTCTTATCTTTTCATGATCATCTTCACCCAAGCTGCCTTCCACCTTCAAATTCTCAAGCAGTTTCTCCCTAATCGTCAGAATCAAACCTAGAACAGCCTCTCCCCAGTCGCCTTCTCCATCTTCTGTAATAAAGAGTTGTCTCCAGTGCATTCCAAGAGCTTGTTGGATAATCTGTGACCTGCTGTATTATTTTCCCAACAGATGTCTGGGTAGTTGAATCCCTCCCCACACCCTCGCAAGTCTTTTACAAGGGATGATTTTGTTAGTTGTTTTTAAAAAGCCTCATATAAATTTTCTTGTTTAGATGGTCAATAGTAGACCCCTACAGTGACACCACCCTTGTTTTTATCCTTTTAGCCTTACCCAGAGTCTTTCAACAGGTCTGTCTCCCACTTCTATCTCAACCTCAGTGCAAGTGTACACATCTCTTATATATAATGCAACATCTCCTCCCTTTTTTCCCTGCCTGTCTTTCCTGAACAAGTTATACCCATCTGTACCAATATTTGTCATATGAATTATCCCACCACATGTGATGCCAATTACGTCATAATTGTGAGTATTCACTAGTATTTCTAGGCAGGAACACTGGAAGCTCCCTAGAAGTGGGGGGCCACTGGCGCCTGGACCATGGCCCCACCCCCTGCTCCGCCCCTCCTCTGCGAGACCCTGCCTGCACTCTGCCCCCACTCCACCTCTTCCCCTGAGACCCCACCTGGACACTCACTCCTCTCCACCCCCTCCACTCACCCTTAAGGCAGGAGGCACAGCTTCCCACTTTTAAAAGTGATGCGGCCATAGCCCCCTGACCTCCCCTGTTCCAGCACCCATTTCTAGGTCTTTCTGTTTATTCTCCACACTTCTGGCATTAGCATACAGACATCTCAGATGTTCATTAGATTTCCCCTCATCTCTCCTTTGTCTCTATTATGATTGCCGATGTTCCCTCCAGATTCCAGCCCTTCACCTTGGTCTCCATTATTATGTTGAATCCTTTTTATTGCTTATATTCAGAGAGAGAAATCAGCACAGGATCACAGAGATGCAACATAGGGAGAGTCTTTTTGAACTAACACTAAAAACCAGCCAGGACTGACTGAGCTATCCCCTAATAGTCTAACTCTATTGCTATGGCAACAAGCTAAGCTCTGTTGCTACGGCAATCTAGGCAATTAGGCAAGACACAAAATACACAACATATTAATCCCCCCTTAATGAAAACGCCCATTTAACAGAACAATCACTATACTAGGGAACGAGGGTAGACTAACGACTAAAGATTTCACGCAGTTTCTGGATGGTACTTCCAGCAGTAGTGGACAGCATTATAGAGAGTTCTGGCCATTTAGAGAGTACATCTACAAAAATCAGGAACATGCTTCCTTTAAACGGGCTAGCAAAATCAACATGAATACACTGCCACAGGTTTTCAGGCCAATCCCATGAGTGCAGGGGCGCCAACCGAGATGTGTTTCTCACACTCTGACATGAAGTACAAGGTCTTGCCTTCTCTTCAGTGACACTGTCTAGGCCAGGCCACCAAAAGTACCTTTGTGCAAATTCTTTCATGCGCACTATTCCACAATGACCTGAATGTAGCTGTTCTAACATCTGTGATCTCAGTAATGGTGGAATAATGACGCACATCCCCCACAACAAGCAACCAGAATGGATTGATAACTCCATCCTCTTGGACATGTAGAGAAGAAGGTCGGGTGAGACCTGAGAATCCCATAGAGATTTTCTATGCATCTCTAGGTCCATAACTTGGGACAGTACTGGATCAACGTGAGTTGCCTTCTTTACTTGAGTAGCAGTGAAGGGTGTGTTCTCTGCCTGTTCAAAGTAGAAGATTTCTTTCTGGCCAATATCTTGATGTTTAGCTGGTAAAGGCAGCCTTGAGAGACCATCTGCATTGCTGTGCAGAGTGGATTTCCGATATTTGATCTCGTGTGTGCGGAAAGCAACAATGCCCATTGTTGCATATGACCTGTGCCTGATCCAAAAATGGATGTTAGTGGTTGATAGTCAGTGAGAAGTATGAACTTCCATCCAAACAGGTACTGGTGAAATTTCCGAATTCCAAAAATGATTCCCAGTGCTTCACATTCAATTTGGGCATAATTAGTTTCTGCTTTGCTTAAGGTGCATGAGGCAAAAGCAGTGGGTCTCTCCTCTTCCGAAGGCATAATGTGTGACACGCCTGCTCCCACTCCATAAGGGGAGGCACCGCAGGCCTACTGTAGAGGTAAGGACATGTCAAAATGCATCAGAACCTCTGAATTTAGCAATGCGCGTTTAGCCTTGTTAAATGCAACATCATAGGCTTCAGTCCACTTCCAGACCTTGTTCTGGACAAGGAGTTTATGTAGTGGTTTTAGTAGTGTTGCTAACTGTGGAATAAACTTTCAATAATAGTTCAATAGCCCTAAAAAAGAGCAAAGTTGGCTTACGTTTTGAGGAGGTGGAGCTTCCACAATAGCCTTGACTTTTGCAGGAGCCTTACAAAGGCCAGTAGCATCTATGATATGTCCCAAATATTCAACAGAAGACTGGAAGAACTCACATTTGTCTTTGCGGAGTCATAGGCCATACTCTTCCAGTCTTTGTAGGGCAGTTCTTAAGGTGATCCTCCTCATTCTTGCCAGTGACCAGGATGTCATCAAGATAGCACTGGACTCCTGGCAAGCCACTCAAGATCTAGTCTATAGCCCTCTGGAACAAAGCTGGAGCAGACGTTATTCTGAAGGGCAATCAACAGTATTGGTACAGCCCTTTATGTGTCACTATAGTCAACAGCTCTTGGGACTTCTCATCGACGTGGATCTGTAAATATGCCAGACTCAGATCAATCTTGCTGAACTTTTGTCCACCAGCCAAGCCAGCGAAGAGGTCATTGATGCAGGGAAGAAGGTATTGTTCTGCACACAACACCAGGTTAACAGTGATCTTAAAATCCCCACAAATCCAAATGGAGCCATCTTTCTTCAGTATTGGAATGATTGGGGTTTCCTATTGGCTGTGGGTAACTGGTACTAGGACTCCATTTTTGATCAGGCGCTCCAGGTCTGCTTCAACCGTTGGCCTGATGGCATATGGCACAGTTCTGGCTTTCAGACATTTTGGTTGGCTGTCAGGCTTAATGTTCAATTTCACAGTGATTGCCTTCATACTTCCCAGGTCCTCTCTAAAAACAGCAGCATGTTTCTTTAATACAGCTGTCAGACCTGTTTCTTTTTTAGCCATCCTATGCATTTCTGCCCAGTTCAGCTGGATCTTCCTAAGCCATGACCTTCTCATTAAGGCTGGGTAATTGCCTTCCACCACAAACAGTGGCAATTTAGCAGTCTGTCCATTGAGCTCCACCTTAACATCAGTAGTGCCCAACATGGGTACCACTTCTCCAGTGTATGTCTTCAGAACAATTTTTGTCGGTTAACGGGAGAAGCTTTAGCTTCTCCTTATACACAGTGTCTGAGGCCAGTAAAACTGCTGCGCCAGTGTCCAGTTCCATGCGTACAGGTTTACCTTCCAACAGCGGGGTTACCCAATATTCATGTGAGCCAACTGCCATGAACAAGACTTGGAGTGGCACTTCTTCTTCTGATTGGGTGTCACTTTGATCATCCTGAATCTGCTCCACTGTGTGCAGATTTTCCTTTTTGGTCCGCCAGACAGCAGACTTCTTTTTCTCCGGTTTGCCTGGTCTGTTTGACTCTTCTTTCTTTTGTTTGCAGGCACGCTCAATGTGTCCCTTTTTGCTACATTGTCGACACACGAGGTCTTTACACCAGCATTCTGATGCATGGTGACCTGGCTTTCCACAGCGGTAACATTCCTGGCTCCCCAAGGGTTCTTGTGATACCTTATGCACTCTGGTCAATGCACTGAGCTGTTGGGCTTCCTTTGTGGCCAGCTCCATGGAGATTGCAATTTCAATGGCCTTCTGCCAGGTGAGTTGGGCCTTGGCTAATAGGTGCTTCTGTATTGCTTCATTGTGAAGACCATGCACTAACCTATCAGGTAGGGTGTCATTTAACACATCATTACATTCACAGTGCTCAGCAAGCTTCTTCAGAGCTGCTACAAATTGCACAATTGTTTCATCTTTTTCTTGATTCCTTTTGTGGAACCTAAATCTCTCTGCAATTACCAGTGGTTTTGGAGAAAAATGTGCTTCCAGGATTTTCACAATGTCACTGTAAGATTTTGTCTCTGGCTTATCAGGGTGCACTAAGCTGCGCAATAAAGTATAGGTTTTAGCTCCTACAACACTTAAGAAAATGGGCACCTTCTTTGCATCTGTAATTTCATTTGCAATAACAAAAAGCTGAAAACGCTCAGTATATGAGTTCCAATTCTCTAGAGTCTCATCAAAAGATCCCAGGGGCCCCACAAATGTAGCCATTGCTGCCCTTCTTTTTTTCCCCCCCTTTCTTTCTCTTGTCTTTTAGTGCCTTTTATTCATGTGTGTTGGGGTCGTTCACACACAATTGCTGGTGATTTCCATTCACTAGCACTGCTTTGTTTCTGTCTGCTTCACTTCGGTCAGAACAAAGCAGAGCCTGTTTTAGTTTCAGTTTGAACCGTCAGTGTAAACAGCCCATCCCCCAAAACAGCAGAAAGGTTTTTTCTTACATTCACTTTTACTTTTTTTGCCGATGCAGCACAGGTTGATTCCATCCTCCGTTGCTACTTTTGTTATGTTGAATTCCTTTTTATTGCTTGTATTCAGAGAGAGAAACCAGCACAGGATCACACAGAGTTGCAACACAGGGAGCATCTTTATTGAACTAACACTAAAAACCAGCTAGGACTGGCTGAGCTATCCCCTAATAGTCTAATACTATTGCTATGGCAACCTAGGCAAGACACAAAATACCCAACATCCATGTTCTGGACTTACTTGTGGGCTTTTGTCTCGTGCCCCGTCTAACCTAGTTTAAAGCCTTCCTCACTAGGTTAGCCAGTCTGTATCCAAAGATGCTCTTCCCCTTCCTCAATAGGTGACCCCCACTCTGCCCAGCCATCCTTCTTGGAATAGCATCCCATGATCAAGAAGCCAAAAGCCCACCGTCAACATCACCAGGCAGCCCGGCATTCATAGACTTTAAAATCATACAGTCTGAAGGGACCATTATGTCATCTAGTTTGCCCTCCTGCACAATGCAGGCCACAGAACCTCACCCACCCACTCCTGTAATAGACCCCTAACCTATGACTCAGTTACTGAAATCCTCAAATAATGGTTTAAAGACTTCAAGGTACAGAGAATCCATCAGCATTCACCTCCTGGGTGTGTCTGTCTGCACCTGGCCTCTGCTCTTCACCAGAATACAGTAAGAATTTGTTTTTAAAGGGACACACAGTTTATAAATCACACTTTTACCTACTCTTATTACAAATTACACCTAATGCCCTGATCCTACAAACTCCTAACTTTAGGCAAGTGGGCAGTTCCACTGTGGTCACTTGGACTACTCCAAGCATATGCATACACTTTTGAAGCATCAGTGTCCAAGATTCCTATAATGTCTTTATCTTGTCCATTGTGTTTACTTGGTGTATTTAGCAGCCCTTTGTGTATTGTTAGTTTCACTGTCTCCCCCAAAGTCAGTAAGATTCTGATCCTGAATTCACAGTCTTGCTTACCTTTAGTCATGTGAGTGATGTCCCTGTGTATGACCCTATCCTGCAATTGCTTACACACCTGCTTAAGAATATGCATAACTTAAGTGATTGCAGGATTGAGGGACTTAGTCAGTTTTCCCAGTTGTCTGTGTGAGTCTTTCACACAGCAGCATTGGAAGGAAAACCTTTTACAATATGTTTATTTGATTTTTACAATTCAGGTCTTATCTACCTGTTTTTTCCTAAAAAACTCTATGGACAACTGTAGAATCACTGGGATTATGACATTGCAAGTAGCAAGGCAGTATAACCTGGGCATTTGAAAGTGGAAGGGATTTCTATTCAGATCCTTGGTTTCTGTTAACTAATATTCAACTCAAATGCCTGACACACAGTTGGGAGGAAAGATCTTTTTGTGAAAGATTGAGCATCCCCACACCTTCAATTAAATGCCAAGAAAGCTCCCATTTCAGTTCTCTGGCCCTTCAAGGTGAGCTCCAGGGTAACAGGGATGACAAGAGTTAAAGTGCTTGCTATTTTTTAGGGGAAAACCAAGCATAAGGCAAAATCTTTTAAAAACAAACAAACACTTTTGAGGCTTTCTCTATCCATCATAAAGCAAAAAAGAAACAAGCCAATGTTTTCCTTTTAAAAGCAGCCACTTGGTTGTACCTGCTGAATACAGCAAAAGAGGAGAGAGCTTTTCATAACCATTCTTCATTTCTTCAGGCTCAGAGAGAAGGAGCCAGCATTTCCCAGGCTTTCCCTCACACCCGCACCCATCCAGCTCTCTCTCAGTCTAGCACTGCCTGCAGGCTCAGTAGGGACCATGCAAGTGCTTTTCCTAGATCTGGACGCCCTAGTGCAAAGACAGAGCATACTCTCCCCTCCTTTGCTGAAAGGCTACAGGGGCCTATTCCAAACTTTACAGGTCGCCAGTGATCAGCATAACCATGGAGATCTAGAGGAGGCTCAAGTGCTTCCACAGCCCCACTAGAGCCATGCTACCAGGGACTTTCTCCTGCAGCATCAGCTCCTATGTCTCTCTCAGTGGGAAGCTCGGCCCAAAAGAAATACAGTCCCTGGGCATTGTCACAGGGCTGAGGGTGTGTTCATATGGCTATAAGTCCCCTCCCAATGGAGCTATCCTGCAGGACCTAAGGTTTTCAGGGCTGGGTTCCTCCAGCTCCAGATTCAAATAACCCCCCCACAGATACACACACACATTCCAGATTAACCAAGTGTGTCTGAGTGGACCGGGCTATCAGCACTCTCAGCTGACCCCTTTTATGTCCCTGAACTCAGCAGGCTGGGTGACACAGCACTTTCAGCACCACCCTTATATGACCCCTTGCACCGCACCAGAATAGAGCACACTTCTGAGCAGACTGGGTCAAACAGCACTTTTCAGCTGCCCCCGTTATTTGCCCCTGGACTCAGTCAGGCTGGGTCAAACAGCACTTTCAGCTGCCACCCTTATATGCCCCTGGACTCCATAGGCTAGGCAGAGCATCACTTCTCAGCTGCCCCCTTTATATGCCCGTTTGCACCACCCCAGAATAAAGTGCACTTCTGAGCAGGCCGGGTCCAAACAGCACTTTCAGCTGCCACCCTTATACGCCCCTGGACTCCACAGGCTAGGCCGAGCAGCACTTCTCAGCTGCCCCTCACCACTCTACAATTGTTCTAATAATAACCCCCTTGATGAGCAAACCCTACAGGATTTTTGGGCACTCCAGGAATCTTTAGCTTAGGTAAAAGAAGCGTTGCTGCAGAGCAAGATAGGGAAGCCAAGAACACAGAAGAGTAAATGAAGTTTGGAGAGAAAGACTGGCAACCAGAGTGATTATAAGAGTTAGTTTATTGCCAGGTATATAAAACTTATGATACTAATAGTAATACTATACAAGGAGAGAAAAATAATCAAACGCTTACAATACTACACAATTACAGTTGGGGTGTTGGAGAAAGCTATTCCAGGTTTGATTATAAAAGTAGAAAGTTATACCTGGAGTAAGAGAGAGAGAGAGAGTGTTGGAGGAAGAAGGGGCAGTGGGGGGGGTCTCACCACTCCGTGCAGCTCAAAGGTCCCAGGAGACAGGCTGTTCAGCTTGGGGTCTGGAGCGCTTGAGACAGGCAGAGCCCCCAACATGATCAGTCAGGAAAAGGGGAAGTTCCAGTGGAGCTGATGCAGCATTTGGATCCAGGCATCAGAACCAGAAGTATGAACTTGGGTAGGGTTTTTGTAGGGAAGAAACAATGGTTCAAGGGAGAACACTAGGTTTGTTTATGGGTAAATGATGACTCAAGGGAGTATCCCAGAGTGGTTTTGTTTATTCTGGACAATAGGAGCTGATCATTACTGGCTATGGGCAGTGTTCCTTGAGGGAGCTCACAATGCAATCAGGCAGATTCAGTGTTTTGGATATCAATAACTAGAATGGTCTGATAACTGCGGAGCTGGGTGTGTGCACGTGTGGGTTCATTAACATCAGGAGCAGAGATCTCCCATCATGCAGTGCGTCCCTGCTTTGCTAATCCCAGAGTTCAGTGCGGTTCCTGCTTTGGAGCTTGGTTCTCCATTCGGTATGATAATTCTTGTTCCATCTTCGATGTAGATGAGGCTTCTGTTCTCCATTCGATGTGCTAATTGAGATGCCTCCTTTTTACATCTTTGATGTAGATGAGGCTAGGGGAGTTGCCTTAATCCTATCACCCTTGTTTGGAGGGGTTTCGGTGTGTCTCCCACTGCCTTTTCATTGCTTTTGGTTTCTGGTTCAAGCAGAGGCTAGGGGGCGATTCAGGTGAGCCAGAGAGAGTAGGGGTTTTGTGCCCTGGTTCCCCAAGAACACAGAGTTGACAGGCAACAACCATTTCCAGCTGCTTAGTTTATTCAGTTATTTAGTTCCTGTTTTTCTTCTAATTTCTAGGCCCCCGACCCCAGCCTGCTGTTGTCATATGGCCTTTGGCAGACCCAGGTCATTAAAAGCAAGACTTAATGAGATAAACCAAAAGCTCTCATCCACCTCCCCTGGAAGAGAGAGAGTACAGCAGATGGGTGGGTGAAAGGTGTTGGGGCCATCAACCAGTTACATTTTAGTTAAATCCCATGTTTATAAAAAAGGATAGTGTAGGGCGTTGGGCCGTCCCTCACTGTCCATCTCTGAGGAAGGCCACGCCCCCTTGCTACAGAAAGCTTTAAAAGGGGCTACAAAGAGGTAAGATACACAGTTCTGAAATATCCATATAGACTCATGCTGTCTGGGGGATGTTTATTAAAATGAATCTCATCCTTTGATAAGCATGATAGCACATTTTTCTAGTCACTGTGCGTACTTTGAGCCTCAGCAGTCAGAGTATATTAACACCCTGGAATGCACTGGCATTAGGGAATCCCAACTTTAAAACTGATAAAAGGAAGTAACATTTCCTACAGCACATAATTAGCCTGTGGAACTCACTGCCACAATATATCATGGCTTAGTAGAATTAATAAAAGGACTGGACCTTTATATGGATATACACTCTCATGCTTTAGGGGGCAGGGATTCTCAAATTGCTTTTGCTGGGGCCCCCTTTGAAAATATTTCAGGCTGTGATGATCCCCCTCCCATGCCATACCACCCTTACTTCTGTGCTGCTGTTCTCAGTGGCGCTGCCTTCAGATCTGGGTGCCCAGACAACAGCTGCTGCTTTCCGGCTGCCCAGCTCTGAAGGCAGCACCGCTGCCAGCAGCAGCACAGAAGTATGGATGGCAATACCACAACCCCCCTATAATAGGCTTGCAATCCCTTTTTGTGTTGGGACCCCCAGTTTGAGAAACGCTGCTGTAGGGAATAATAATGCCTAACTTCAGCTGATACAAAGCCCTTCACAATCTTTAATGCATTTATCCCCTGCAAGGCTTTGTAGTCCTATTATCCCTATTCTAGGAAACTAAGGCACAGAGTAAGTGACTTGCCTACAGTCATACAAGAAGCCACCTCTCCCATGTCCTAAGCTAGAGCCCTAACCACTGGGCAACCCTTCCCCTTTTGTTAGATAAGCCCAGCAGCCATCAGAGTATCAGAGAGAGTCAGGAAGAAACGTCTCCTACAGGCATGTTGTTCTGTACAAATCCACTACTGGGTTTCCTACACCTTCCTGGGAAGCAGCTAGTACTGGCCACTATCAGAGACAGTGGGGTAGACGAGGGGGCTCACTGCTCTCATTCAGGATGGTGTCTCTGGTGTGCCTAACGCACAACACTGCCTGCCAGTAGCTGTGGCAGTGTCCTGGGGACGTAGCTCAGATTGTATCTGCCCTTCTTTGCTTAATTACAAAGTGTGTGATTTTCAAGATCCTCCGAGTGACTCAGCGCATAAGGCCCCTGGTCTCTGAGGCATGTCTGAAAACCCTACCCATGATCAGTCCTGCTACCCTTCTCCCAGCAAGGCCGATTGCCCAGTCAGGTTTCCTGAGACGCTGCTGGAACTTGCCCGGCTCTTTAGGATAACTGGTTTTTAACTACCCCCTCGAGCTGAGTTTTCCCTCTCGCAGGGCAGAACCAGGTGGAGGGCCTGGCAAGGAGGCCACTGTCTGAGTGGTGGTGCCCACAGGCATCGTGCCTGCCGGTGACTGGGCCACTGCCAAGGAGGATGGTCTGCCCATGGTGGCTGCAACAGGGTGAGCAGCTGTCAGCCGGAGATGGCAATCTGAGGAGGCTGCACTGTGTTGGCCAATGGTCCTTGTTTTCTGGCCTTCCCTTGCTCAGGGATTCCCCTCCCTGCCTGCCTGCCAGCAAAGGAGCAACTATATAGAATGTGATATCCAGGGTGTGGAGGAAAGGTAATAGCAGCAGCGAGGAGCCCGTCTGCCTGTGGGAAGTGGGGTGAAAGCAGCATGAGGTGGGGGAGATTGTGGGGGGCAGACTGACTACCCTGGAGTGCTGGGGATTGGGATCCCCATCTCTGATTTAACATTGGCCACTGAATAATCTATCAGTTGGCAGAGACTGTCAGATGTAATGGCCCAGGTGAATCAGTGCCTAGAGGTTCAGAGGCCCATATATCCGCCTTGGCCCCATCTAACAGCCTGTCTACATAAAGGACCGTGACCTCCATATTCAGAGATTAACAGGATCAGGGTGGATCTGAAACTACTGCTACTAGTCATCTCCAGGCCATTTAGGCCTGAGATCAGAGCCCTGGCTCTTCACATACTAATGGTGAATCATGAGGAGAGGCAGGGAATGCAATCCCTTAGGCTGAGTGTCTCAGCATTTAACTGTGTTGGTGCCTAGACATCTTGGTGATAGGCATATTAGAACATATTAGTTCAGACACTACAGAGACAGAGTGGAAGACGAAAGACTCTAGAGGGGAAGTGATAGATTAGATAGGAAGACCTTGTTGAGATAGGGAGAGTGAGAGATTAGACACAATACTGTCTATAGAAAGATTGCATCTGCTAACAGACTGCAAAGACAGGTGGTAGATGGATAGATCCATTAGGATACAGTTAGATGCCAACATTCAGTAAAAAAGAAAGTAAGCCAGAGAGCACTCCTTTGGGGAGTATGTGACGGGCAGTTTTAAGACTCACCATTGCTGATCTGGAGTGCAATAGGTTACCTGTCCAGTGGATCCACAGGGATGTTAATTCTATTGCTGCCTCACTCAGTGTTCATGCCTATTGGAATGAACTATTCCATTCCACTCAGTCTTTGCCTGCACCAGGGCCTGTGTGGGGAGGATGCTCTTTCACTCCCACCAGTGGAGCTGTCACCCAGGAGTCTCTGAGTGCCAACTGGCAAGGGGCTCAGAGGACATGCAGAGGTTGCAGGGAACTCCTGAGTCTGGCATTTACATTCTAGTTCACCAAAGGGTGTCACGTGAGCTCTCCGGTGAAAGACTGTTGTTCCATTAGGGTTAATAATGATTAATTACATTATTATGAGGGGCGCACTCAACCTCTTTCACTGAACAAAAATGTGTGCGCAGTTGGTTTGCCTGAGTACCCGTATCTATCACCGAGGCGGTTGACTAAATACTGACACTGAATATGATACAAACTGGTAGCAGATTTATTTAGGGGTTGTTGGCAATAGATGGGACAAAGGGAAATATATAAACAGTTATAACATAAGCCCCACTGATCCCAATAACCATAAACATAAACACTGACGTTGAGAAGGTTTTGTTGATGAACTCCAGGCCCACTACCTCTTGAACACAGTCCTTGCTGTCCCAGTCTCTAGCAATACTTGACTATTTTTCTTCTTTCCCTCCAGGGAATGTTGGTCATGATTCTGGCCTCCTGGGTCCAATGACTCAAACAAGGATCAGGTAAGTGGATGCTCTTCCTCTCTTTTTCCTGTCATGGTAGTAAGGTGATCTTTCTCCAGGTTCGCCCATCTACTTCTCTTCCTGGGCACATTGCCTGCGCAAATAAACAGAGACCCACGCCACTACTGTCACTGGAATGGACAGCCCCGTGCCATAGGGCTCGCTGATTTAAATAGCTTCTCTATGCCCCAAATTCCTCCAATCAAGAGGCTGGATACTTCCTGCTTCAGCTCTGCCATCTAACTAGCTGTAACCTTCAGGCCTTCCCACCACTGAATTACTAGGTAGATTCCATCAGTTGGCATGTTGCCAAGTCTAGTCACACTGCCAACTTGAGACTCCAAGAAACATGGATTCCATTATCCAATGTGGAGTTCACAACCTTATTTATAACATGTACCTTTACAACATGTGGAAGGGCCTATACATCATTAATTCTTCCCAAAAATCTCCTGTAACACTGTGGCCTACTGATTATCAGTATCATTGCAAAACGCACCTACAGACGTTGTCTCAGGAGTTATGGATATACACTGAAAACTATCTTCTTAAAGTCTGTGTCTAGGGCCTGGTCACCAACAAAGTGAAAAACAAGTTTTGTCTCACTATCTGGTCGTTTACGTGTACATTCAGTGTTGTGTATTTCACGATGGGTCTGTCACCGCTCTGAGTCGAGAGCTAAGAAAGGGTTGTGAAAACTTCAAAGAGAGAAAAATAACAGGAAGAAGCAAACAGTGGGGAGAACCCTATCTTGAGCTGCACATCACAGGTTTGCTCTACTATACTGGGGGGACAAAGACGACACCCTGGCACCCCTCACCTAGGCAGAAGTGAACAGCAAATTCGCTTCCTGGAAGTGGGATTTCAACCAGGCTTGGCTGAGAACGCTGGGGGGAAATTGGGTGAGATGAGCGTCGTTAGGTGAGAGGATAACTTGTTAGTTAAGTTTAGTCTCTAGAAAGCGTGTTATGATTTTGTTTATATGTAACCATTTTTTTCCAATATTCTCACCCGCTATCACTTGGATGTCTGTTCTGGGGCAATAAACGTATCTTTGTTTTCACTAGAAATAGTGGCGTGCTGTGGTGCTAAGCAAAGTGCTGGCCCTGAGCTGAGTCTGACAAGTGGCATGTTCTGCTCCTTTGGGAAGAGCCGGCCTGGTCATTCTGGGAGTGTTCAGAGAAGAAGGGGCTGGAGGCTGCGGGGCACTGGAGGGTTGGCAGCAGAGAGCGAGGCCTGCGGAGTTCTGGCAGGCAGGGCTGGTGCTGCCAGAGGCAGGCAGTTTCAGGGAGCTGATCCACAGTGGGCACAGACAAGACTGCCTCACTCACACAGGTGTTTGTGGTGAGATGCCACCCAACCCTGGGTGTCCCTGGAAAGGGCACTGGAGGGTTGGCAGCAGAGAGCTGCGGAGTTCTGGCAGGCAGGGCTGGTGCTGCCAGAGGCAGGCAGTTTCAGGGAGCTGATCCACAGTGGGCACAGACAAGACTGCCTCACTCACACAGGTGTTTGTGGTGAGATGCCACCCAACCCTGGGTGTCCCTGGAAAGCATCCCAGACCCCACTACCAATAGCTGAACAGCTATATTGCCTTTTCCTTAGCCAATTCACTCCCACCCCTTGGATTTCATGTGTAGTTAAGCGGTCACAGTAACAGTTCATTTTAATTCACTATCAGCTGCTTATAAAAAAGTGCAGAGGAAATGGAGCACTCGGATTGGCCAGTGGAGTTTTGAGCAGGGATGTTAATTTAAGCTGTAACTTTGATAGCGAGTAACACATCAGACAATGCAGCTGCTGGGAAGGCTGGCTCAAGCTTTACTTTGGGAGGCAGCTGCACTGGTACTCTGCTGCCTGCTGGCCTAGTGTCTCTTTAATGGGGCCATTGGATTCTGCAGAATTGAAACCTCCATTTGATTATTATTTACACAACACTAGCACGGGTGGGCACCAAGCAAAACCTGGCTCCCATTGCACTGGGCTTGGTACAAACACGTAGTGAGAGAGGGTCTCTGCCATGAAGAGGTCACAATCTAAATAGACAAGACAGACCCAGCGTGGGAGGAGAAGCAGAGGCACCAAGAAGGCAAGTGACTCACCCAAGGTCACATGACAGGTCAGTAACCTAGCCAGGGTTCCTGATTCCCAAGCCAGTGCTTTATCGCAGTGTGCTGCCTCCCCTAAGAGAACATTGCACCTGTGCGAAGAAAACCTGATGAACGTGCTCCTGGGCAGCACCATCAGATAGAATCTGCAGCTAGATGGGCAAAATCAATAGCCTAAAAGGTGTAAACTGCCTCATTCCTCTATCTATTCTAATCTATTTTGTTTCTCTGTAACATCCATCACAGTCCATTCTAAGCTCATCTCAGTTGTGTGTTGATTCTGAAGCCTATTGATGACATGATAAATGTCAGCACTATTAATGATTTTATCACTGAGCTTTTTGGCAAAAACACTTGGCTCCTCAGTGCTTGTGGATGAAGCTTAGGATTGTGGGCAGAATTGGAATACAGTGCTGCCAATTTTTTTTCAAGTTCACGTGAGCCTGTGAAGGGGTGACCAACTCTCAACAGGCACGTCCCCGGGTGGTGGACAGGGAATGTCCTGCAGATGCAAGACAGCTGCAAATATCCAATAAGCAATTGTAGACCATCTCTCAGCAGGGTGTAGGGGGTCGCTGGTGGCATAGCTACCTCTGTAAAATGTTACAGAGGCCTTATGATTAGGATGTCAAGGTGAATATAGACCTCCTTAAAATAAGTATTGCCAGGCCAGATGGGGGTTCGGTAGCATCAGTAAGCAGCTCACGTAGGAAAAGAGAAACTCCAATTTCAAACCAAGGGTATCAGGCTTGTACAGCTGACCGTAAAGCTCGTCCAGTAGATAGGCTCATGTGAAATGATTCCCTGTCAAGGGTATCTCAGGGGGCTAAGCATTCCCTGCAAGTGACATACAATAGCCTTGTCTCTTTGTTGTGACTGGGCAAGAGCTACTGATGTTAAAGAAGCTACTGAGTAAGTGCACTACGCTGAGATACGCACGTTGGAACATAGCAACGCTGACTGGAAGAAGCTTGGAGTTGTGTGAGGGTTTAAAGAGAAGAATAAATGCAGTATGTATACAAAAAACAAAATAGCAAGGTTATAAAAATCTACTGTTCAGGGAGTTCATCCTCCTGAAATGGCATTGAAGTTATTCTGGATTTTATTGATTTTACTGATTTATTTGGCATACGCAGTCCGGTCAAGCCAAGCCACAGTATTCTTATCAGTGATATTCAAGGCACAAAGACCTCCAGGAAGTTGTTATTTTGCAGTCCTCAACAATATGTGTCATGGTTTGGGGCTGCCCACATCAACGTAGTGGATTGTCTCTAAAACATCACCAAAATTCCCCTGCAGCACAAATTCCATGTCCGGTATGAAACCAGTTCAGAAGGCTCCATTGCCTTCTTGGTAAATACATCTGGGTTGACGTTGAGTGGGGTCAGAGACAAGATGATTATTTGTCACTTTCTCTGCAGACCACAAAGCTCACCACACATCCTTCACCATAAATCCTTCACCTGCTAAACTTATCCACAACGGGCGCCATGAGGGCAGATGACTATGTGGTGGGTTACTTGTTTAAGTCTTTAATTAATGGTACATGTGGCATATCACACTGTTTCATCATGAGCTTTGCTACGCTTTCCTCTCTGCAGACATTGGGCAGAGCAATATTGCAGAGAACCAGTAACCATGGTAAAGGTGTAGAGGTAAGTGTACCTGAAACAATATGCGTGGTGGAATTTAGTTGTACATCGATCATCTTTGTGTGAGACGAGTGAGCCCATATTGGAGCGCAATACTCTGCCACTGAGTAACAGAGGCCACGGATGAAGTGTATAACATTTAGGCATTGACACCCTAGGTCATTCCAGCCAGTTTTCCGAGCAGGTTGTTGCACATTTTGACCTTAGACTCTGTCTTTGTCAGATGGTCACGATGTGAGAGTTCTATTCGTGACCCCTAGATAGACAGGTGTGAATCATGCTTTATTCACTGCCCATTGAGAGTTATGTTCAGCTCTCTGCCAGCTTGTGTATGATGTAAGTGGAAGACACTTGACATAGTCTTACTCCCACTTGGTATCAGGTTCCACAGACGACAATAATCAGCCATAGTCGCCATATCTGCATTCAGAACACTCTCAAATATGTCAAGGGAGTGTGACTGAGTGCCATAGCATATGTTGTCCACATAAACAAATTTGCAAGACATGGTATATGGTAAGTCATTCGAATATAAGTTGAATAATGTTGGAGATAATATGAATCCTTGAGGAAGACCATTCTTCTGGTGCCTCCACGTACTTATTCTATCACTGTAGGGAGGTGCGGTGGCCTTCCTTCGAGCCGGGGCCCGAGGACGGGCCACAACCATGGGGTAGGATAGTAAAAGGGCTGGCAGCCCAGTCTGCCCGGCAACCAGGAGGCCAGCTGGCGATAGGTCCTGCTGGCCAACCAATACGGCAACAGAGGGGCGGAGCCTCAGCCAGGGCTGAGAGTATAAAAAGCAGGCCTCACAGCTCAGAGGGGGACAAGCTGCCACCAGAGGCAGACGTGCCGTCCCGCCGGCTGCAGCAAAGGCCTGAACTGGGCCGGGCCGCTGCCCCAAGCGAGTGTCTCTCAGAGCGAGGACCCCGGGAGCGGCCCAAGTGACCAACCCCTAAGGGTTGGATAGGGCCCCCGGACCTCCTAGACTGGCCTAGGCCTACAGGCCACAAGGACTGGGCCAGACCCCTAGGCCCCAGAGCCTGGACCGAGTCCCCTGAGCCTGAGGGATGAGAGTTCCCCCCCAAGGCTGGACCCGACCTGGAAGAGCTGCCTGACGCCGAGCCCCCCAGAGATGGGACAGGACCTGGAGGAGTTGCTGGAGGCTGAGCCACCCCCCTTGCCCTGTGACCTGGAGGAGCTGCCCCTCGCAGAGGAGCTCCCCGCCTTCCCACCCATGGACGAGGAGGGACTGGCGGGTCTACCCCAGGCCGTGTACCCCAGCGACCCCCAGGACCCTTCGGACACAGGTACCTGGAGATATGGGGAGGAAGTGGCCCAGGTACAGACATAGCTGTGGCTGAGACAGGGACAAGCCCCATCGGTGTGTTGCGGTGGGAGCCCCGCCGACTCAGTGGCAATGCCTTTGCCACTGCTAGGGCCCTGGGCTGGGACACAGTGGAGTCGGTTGGGCCTGCGTCCCCCTCCCCCTCCCCCTCGTCACCCAGGGAGTGATTACCGTCCCCTGTTCTCCTGACTAGAGGACACTGCTTGCCCGCCCGCCCTGCCCAGGGCCGGGGCGATAGACTGCTTGCCCGCCCGCCTGCCCTGCCCAGGGCCGGGGCGATAGACTGCTTGCTTGCCCGCCCGCCCGCCCGCCCTGCCCAGGGTCGGGGCGATAGGTTGCTTGCCCGCCCGCCCGCCCTTCCCAGGGCCGGGGCGATAGACTGCTTGCCCGCCCGCCCGCCCTTCCCAGGGCCGGGGCGATAGACTGCTTGCCCGCCCGACCGCCCTGCCCAGGGCCGGGGCGATAGGCTGCTTGCCCGCCCGCCCTGCCTCAGGGCCAGGGCGATAGACTGTTGGCCCTGCCCGCCCTGTCTCAGGGCCGGGGCACCAGACTCATTGCCGATGCTAATGATCCCCTTGAAGGAAGGTGCAGTGGCCTTCCTCCGAGCCTGGGCCCGAGGAAAGGCCACAACCGCGGGGTCAGATCGGACCCCATGTTACAATCACCAGTAGGCACATGGAAATGACGATTTTTCAGAAACAGCCATTGCACATACTAGCTAACTTGGCATAGTTCTAGACAATTTCACCAAAAGGCCCTTGTGTCAAACCATATCATACGCCACGGTCAGGTCAAGGAAAACTGAACCAATCTTCAGCTTATGTTGGAATCCATTTTCGATGAAAGGTGTAAGTGCCAGCACTTGATTACATGTACTACAACTGTGGCGAAAACCAGCTTGCTCCAGTGCCAGCATGCCTTTCACAGATGGTGAAATTCTTTGCAAAATCAGATGCTCAAGCACCTTAAAGCAGACACTTAGAAGTGAAATTGGTCTGTAGCTTGAAGGCAAGCGTGGATCTTTCCCAGGTTTCAGCAAGTCAAAGACCTTTGCTTGGCTCCAGGTTCTAGGCAATCTGGATTCCTGCAGAACTCTGATGAAAAACCATATGAGCCATTCCCAAGTGTGAGGACTCAGATGTTTCATGAATTCAGGTGCAATTCTCTCATATCCAGGAGTTGTAAATCGTTCAGCACTTTATCTAATTCCAAACTAGTGAATGGCTCCATCTTATTATTGGCTGGATGACTCCTCAGAAAACGTCACCACCCACCATTTACCTGTCATTTGACAACTCTGTCAACAGGAGCTTTGGCGACCTTCAGCAGATGACTGGCAATCTGATTTGGAGTGACTGCCGGCCTGCTTTGTGCACATGGACATTGAGCCGCACCTCATCGACGAATTAAGCTCCAGCTTTTCTGGCTTGACTGCGTAAAATCAAGTGCTACTGTCACTTCCTCCTATCGAGCCCCGCAAGCAGCATCCAATGATTCTATGAGATGGTCTGCAATCTCTGGATCAGCTGACTGCTCAGATTACCTCAGCAAGTCTGCACAATCCTTGTTCAAACATGGAATGTGCACTGGTCGGAAGCTGTGTGGGATTGTTGCCCTTGCAGCTTTAAAAATGGTACCACAGAGAATGATGGTTTGCATCTTCTACTTGGATGTTTAATGGAATGTTTACAACAGTCCGTTCTAGGTACTCTGTAAAAGAGTCCCAGGCTACCTAGAAGTTCCATCTAAGCTTCAGTATGGCTCCTTATAATCAGAAGACGCATACTCATCTGAATTGATGTTGTTAGCTATGTGGAAAATCATTAAGTACAGTACACGCTGCTGGCGACTGGCAAATGATGAGACCTAGCATAGGTCTGGGCAGTAATGTCTATGTGCTGAATGGAAGTTATCACACTGCTTACGGGCATGGACCAAAGTGACTTCATTATTTCTTGCCCAATCCAACAGTTGTTCACCGTTTGGGTCTGCAGTTACTTAACCCCACTCGCTGTGATGACTAACGTCACCAACATACACTGCTGGATGCTTAAGCCTCGGAAGAACTTGTGGACCCCATATTCCACCCAGTGGCTTTTATATATTTGTGATTTGAAACCCACCAACTTCAATTGTATCACAAAAGAGTGAAGATTCAATATGAACAGCCTCCGATATATCACTGCGGATGTACATGGCTCGACCACGTTTTGCATGAAGATCTTGGCTTAACAGATCGAAACCAATGATCTTAAACCAATGTGCTTCCTTCAGCACTATATGAGTTTCTTGTAAACAAATGACATCAACTAGAACTTCCTCTGCCAGGACACCAATAAGTTCCCGCTTGGTGGCAGACAACTCTTCAACACTCAGCTGGAGGACTTTAAGTGCTGGACCTATGACTAGAGAATCATCACCTGGGACCAGTTGACTGAGATTCATGGTAATCGTTGAATTTGATCTGCTAGTTGGATAGTCCATTTCTCTAGACCACAGACAAACTACAGTGGGATACTTAAGGGGGACGCCTCATGAACCCTGATCCATTGTCCCCCATGTCATTTCATTCTGGATGAAATCCAGAGGCATGTGATAGAGGTTGCCAGAAGTTCAGACCAACTGATGAGAATTAAACTGCGTAGGGAAGAGGTAACTATCCACACGGTAAGTTGGTATGCACTACAGTTAGGAGAGGATCAAAAGGTAAGAGGAGTTTTTCAATTAGTTGTTGTGCCCGACTGGAAACATAAAATTCAATGAGAAGATAATTATTGGCACAGATCTAAATGCACATGTTGGAACTCCGAAGGCTGGATATGGAACAGTCCATGGAGGATATGGCATTGAAACAAGAAACTCTGAGGGGGAAATGGTCCTACAGACTTGCAGGCCTAGGATGATGATGAAACCAGTACTGAAAAGAATAAGAAGGGAGATTTGATGGCGGAATCCTCAAGTCAAAGAATCTGTCGAGGAAAAAAAATAGATTAAAAAATCAGGAGTCAGGCCTCAAAAAGAATCAGCAGATTGTCTTAAAACCCATAAGATTAAAAAATAACAATGAGTTTCTTTTATTTGCCTTCTGGTTTCTGAGCATGTAGGGTTAGGGTCACGTTTCAGGCTTTTCCCCGCAACCAGGAGAGCCAGAAACTTACTCTTTTTGTTCATGACAACCAAGATTCTCACCTAATCATCTGACTCCAGGAGCTGCAGCCTGCAGAAAAACATCAAATATTGTCACTCGCAACAAAATCTGGAGAGTTGGCAACTCTGTTGTTTGCCTGTATCAGCACAGATAGGCCCAGCCTCTGAAGGGCAACGGACCCAGGGTTTGTTTCTGAAAGCTCAGTGGCGGATGCTCAATGCATGGTGGGGAGCATGTGGGGGCATGGGAACATAGAAGCACGGGAACATGCTTAGGAGCAACCAAGCAGGGGAGGTGTCTCGCTTTGACATATATATCCATTACCTGATGTGACATGTGATTCATGACTCACGGCATTTCAGGTGAGAGGACATTAAACCCTGTGAGGAGAGGGCCCACACCCTGACCTGCAAATCATTCCATTCATATGCAAATGGCGCCAGCAAATGAATAATCAACACCTTCTATGATCTTGCATTTGGTTGTATTAAAATGCATGTTGTCCAAGTCACTCATGCGATACAGGTCGTTCTGTAGAACTGACTGGCCTTATCATTATTTACTACTCCACCAACTTTTATATCATCTGAATACTTTAGCAGCAATGATTTCATATTTTCTTCCGGATCATTGAAGAAAGATATTGAATAACATTGGGCCGAGAGCAGATCCTTGTGGGACCTCACTAGAAATACCTCCCTTGGCTGTTGATTTTCTATTTACAGTTATTTTTGAGATCTATCAGTTAGCCCATTTTTAATCCATTTAATCTGTGCTGTTGTTTTTGTATACTGCTGATTTAGGAATGTACCACATTGCTATGTGAAATGCCTTACAGAAGTCAACCAAACATATCATCTGGGAAAAAAAAACCCAACACCCAGCCAGTATTTCTGAAATGAAACATTTTGACTTTTCATTTTGGAAAGACGTTTCGTTTTGGAATTTATCTAAATTTAATTTTAAAAAACATTAAAAATGCTTATAATCCCCCTAAAACAAAATTAAAAAAAACCAAGACATTTTGTTTGACACCCACCCCCCCAATCATTTTTCTTTTCAGTTTTTCATTTGTTGAGAAAAAACACACAATTTCAGTTTAATTGAAACCAACACTAATGTTTTTGGTCTGACCACCAATTCAACAAATCCATTATTTGCTCTGTTCGTTATAGTAACCAAGCACATATGGAACCCACCATGGCACAGTATGAGGCTTTGTGTCTCTCAAGTGGCTGATTTACAGCTGAGGATAAGAGCCTACTACAACTGCCAGTTACTCCTTCAGCTGAAGAGGCAGAGGTGTATACATTTAGCAGCTAGGTTCAAGTGCTGCTGACAACTCAAGAGGCAGTTTATATGTGGATGTGACAGTATGTGTGGAATAAGAACTGACTGAGAGCTTGTCATTATTTTAGTGGAAACAACGTAAGGAAAATAAAATACTTGTTGACAAAGCTTCTCTTTTGGCTCAAGGGGCAGAAATCTTCATTGTTTTTGCTGCTTTTTGAGAAAAGTTGCACGTTCTATTCTTAATGCTACATGGATCCGGTCTGCCTCCAACAGTGAACTATGCCTAGTTCTCCAGAGCAACAATCAGTTTATAAAATACTGTGATTTTAACGTTACATGTGCAAAAAAAAATGTTTAAATGTATTAATGCAATATTAAGGATTGGACTTTAATTGCACAAGTCAGAATATTCAGAAGGATGATTTCCACAAAAATGTTAAATTTCTTCCCTTCTGAGTGTACCATAATAGGGTTGTTCATTACGCAAACCCACAGCACTGGGCCCTGAGCAATCAACAAACAGTTCAATGAAAAAATTAGTGTTGATGTAATATTAAGGGTTAGAAATCAAGTGCTCAAAAAGCAGGACACTGAAAAATTAAATGGCCTGATTTTCAATTGTGCCGAGCACCCCGCAATCTCTACTGATTGCAGTCAGAGCAGCAGGAGCTTAGATCTCTGCAAATCAGGCCTTGTGGTTTTAACTCAGCCCTATTGCACATCCTGAATATTTTATGGCACAGATTAAATAAGAAACAGCAAGGCATTGAGGTTTATATTTAACAAGGAAAACAGGAATAGAAAATGCTGCTAATGTGTGACATGGCTGAGCTAGTGTTATAGTAGAAACCTTAGCTTTAGGCATTTCCTGCCTTTTGAGTCCTGGGTTTGAAATGGGAGAAAGGAGAGATGCCAGCGACTCCAAAAATTCCACTAGACACTTTGCTATTGCTATTGATTTGACATGGAAGGTGCTTAGGTACTACGATGATGGGCAACAATATAAAACCCTCTGTTCAGAGTTTTCTCTACCCCCAAGTATCTAAGTGCCTGTCAAGCTTAACAATGCATTCATGTTAGTTTTACATTTACTTTCCCCATTTTTTTGGTTTTGTTTCTGTGGGGAGGATGGGGAAATGTGACTAAACACTTGAAAGATCCCTCTGCTTTGCTAATGCTAAGTGCCTACTCCAGCCAACCCTACCTAGCATAGCTGCAGGATTCGACGGAATCCCTCATGGTAATACACACAAGTCTTGGTAGAAAGTGCTTGGGGGATCACGCCCTTTAAGAAGCACGTCTTGACTCCTTCTGTCCTTTAAAACAAGTACAGAAAGCAAATAGAATAGTGACAACAGTGCACCTGCACGTTTGCTGGCTTTAGCCATTCACAAATTTAAAACTTATTCAATCAATTTGCTGAAATCTTGGATTCTTTTTGAAGTTACATTGTGGACTGCACTGCATTGAGGGCTGTATTGGAGCTGTGTGGGGGCGGTTCCTGTCCTGCTTGCAGGCTAGGGGGTTCTGTAGGGAAGTGTGCAATCAGAGGCCACCCGGGAAGAAGCAACCTAAAACAAGATGGAGTGAGTTGTGCCTCACCACCAGAGGGAGCAACCTACTTTGTCTCCCTCCGTTTTTGGTTACTACCTGCTATAATTCTAGATTCTAATAATAAAAGCAGTGGTACACTGCAACAGTCCAGCAGAGTGTCTGATGTTTTTATCCATAGCCACAAAACAAGGTTTCCGTTTCAGCCAGTTGGATTATATAGGCACAAAAATTCTGACCAGATCCTGGGGGAAATGTATTTTTCTTACACTTGTGTCACTCAAAAAGGCCTCAACGAAATTTGCTCAAACTTTCCCAGAAAATGATATTTGAGCAGAGAACAAGCATGGGAAATGTCTGCTCCCAGAAAATGCACTTGACAATGTGGATGAGCACCTGAGAAAGGTGGTTAGAATGGACGCTGGAACTGGGTATTGCCAAAGGTGACCGAATGATAAACAACGTGGGATGAAAAGGGAGGGTGATTTTTCACAAATATATTTGAGCAAGATTTTTCATTGGTTCACATGCAACCTACTAGGCTTACTTCTCCTTGTCCTTCCATGATTAGGCCACATGCCTCTTCCATGTTATCCAAACAGCCCATCAGGCTGGGCAGAAGCTGAATCCCAGCTTCAGTCTTGCTCATCATTTCTACCTCAAGTCGCATTATTTACAGTCCCAATCTCACTGCGTTGGAACCTTTTATCTTCTCGTGCCACTGAATACCACTCCTGGCGATACCCGTCTCTGCCAGTTGCTGGGCCACCTTGGCCTATGTCAAGATATTGTGTGCAGACGTCTTTAGCTGGATATTCTATTCTCCCCTGTGCCTGGACGTTGGCCTGGGGCTAGATGGCTGTACCCCCTAGGATAATAATCTCCTTTGAAATGTCACACCGGTATGAGAAAGTCGTCATAGAAGCGGTAGAAAATGTGGTCCACAGTGAAAGTAGCTCACAGCTGAGTTCTACAATGAGTGCAGCTGTTTGCACTGGCACTTCCAAGCCAACCTCCCCCTGGCCAGTGCAATGCAGAAAGTAGACCAGACAAGTCTCCAAGACACACATGGGAGCTTCTGGGATCAAACTGATGGTGAGCAGTGTCCCTTTAGCTGATGGTCTCAGATCTGGAAATCTATTGGGAACAGACTCTGCAGCTCCACTTTTTAGTTGAGATGGGAGTATGGAGAGAATTGCTTTCCCCACAGCTCCATTTCCATGGCAGACACAGGCAAATAGGAAATAAAGACATCGGTGAACTTGAACTTGAAAGGTCTGAGGTCTGGAGGAAAGTCCCATCCATTGGTTATAAGATCAGAAGCGACTTTAAGGGTAAAAGGGACAAGAAGGATAGTCAAGCAGTTAGGGCACTAGTACAATACTGGTTCAATTCCCTCCTCTGTCACAGGCTGTCATAGGTGCCCTTGGTCTCAGTTCTCCATCTGCACAATGGGGACAATAGACCTGCCTTGCCTCACAAGGGAGTTGTGTGATACATGCAAGATTATGAGGTGCTCAGATACTATGGTAATGGGGGGGCCTATAACTCTCCTAGGTAGACTGTGATCATCCAGTCTATCCATTGCATTTCACCCAGTGTTGTTGTTCTTCTTGTGTCTGAGCAGCTTCCTACCTCTCTAGTGCCTTCTCCCTACACCAAGGAAATGCGTAAAACACCTTCTATCCATTGCTGCCATAATTCAGCTAAGTCATTAGTATCAGCACTGCTGGAAGCCATAGCATAATCTACCTGCTGGCTCAAAACGCAGATGCCAGCCAATGGCCCGCCCCTATTACGGCTCCCAGAACTACTAACACGGACACAGCTGAACCAGTCATAGCAATGAGGAAAAATGTTTGTAAAACATTGCTAGCACAGGTAAAGTCATTGAGGTTTGTGCTTAGAACCGTCTCTTTCTGTCACATCTTGTCTCTTTTTCTCTGGATTTGTAAATCAATTTCCTGCCATTGCAGGGCCTCGAGCATTGGCGCACCTCGGTCCTGCCTGTTCTCTGCCTGTGGCACGCAGTAGTCTAGTCTCCTGAGGGCTGTGATACTTTGATCTAATGCTAGTTGCTGAGCTTGTTGTGGGCATGGCTGGGTGTTAATCAGTGGCCTGTGATATACACCCATCAAACTAGATGATCGGGTGGTCCCTTCTTGCCTTAAATTCTATGTAATCCTTTCATTGATGGCATTTGTGAACCTTGCTGCTCTGGGAAAAGAGCCAGCCTGCCAGCCAAAGTGAGTGAGAGTGGCAGAAATAAAAATAATGGGCATGGAAGAGACTGAAAGTTGTTACCATCTGATGGGCTGGTCACTGTTCCTCCCCTTCCCCCTTGAAATGAATTAGTGGGTCTGATTTACACAAGCGTAAATCCAGAGGCACTCCATTTAAGTTAAAGGAGTGACTCTGGATTTACATCAGCATAACTCAGAACAGACTCTGCCCTGATGTCACACAAGACAAGAGTAAAGGAAAAATAAAGGGAGAGAGAAAAGTGCAAGACTTCATTCTAGCAGGGAGATTGTGTTTGAGGGCTTCGGCTAGCAATGGATTTGTGGCTGCAAGAAACAAAGCCCCCTACAAAGTTTTCCTCCAGTCCATCTCCCCCATTTGAAAATGTGTATGTGTGCAGGAGAGGTGATGTGTGTGCATCTGTATGCCTGCTTATGTGAATTCATGTGTCCATGAGTGCTCGTGTGAGTGTGTGCACATGCATACATGTGTGTTTATACAGACAGATTCCTGCAGCTGCACAAAAATGAAATGAGACCCTGGAATGTGCAGTCCTTTTGAAATGTGTATTGGTGGCAGCGTGTCATTGTTAAATGCGTGCTGGATTCACTATGATGGATAGAGCTGCTGGTTTGAAGCTGGGGGGGCAGGTGATTAAAACATTTCTTCAGATAAGTGACAATATGTTCATTTATATCTTCATGCATCCCTCCCCCCCAATAGAGGCCCATTTCTGTTAATTAGGGTTAATGTTTGCTAAGCGCTTACAAGATAAAAAGCGCCAGTGTAATAAGGCTTTGTACATCTAACAGCACCTTTCAATGGGATCAGAAGATGCTCAGCCCCTTTGAAAATCAGGTCGCAGGGATCACAAAATGGAAACCCAAAAATGGAGGCACCCAAAATTAGCAGCCACTTTTGAAACTGTAGGTCTGTGTGCAGTGTTGCCAACTATTGCAATGTTAACATGACTCTTGCAGTATTTGGTGTTTCTCTTAAAAGTCTCAGCTCCTGGAGTCATGGGATTAAGTGAAAATCTCAGTTTTCATTTAAAAAAAATCTGGAAACCATGATCCTACTAGGGCTAATGCAATCCTTGGTTATATAAACAAGTAATCATCAAGTAGGTATTAAGAGGTTATGTGACCTTGGAATTTGGCATTGGTGTGACTGCCATTGGAATTTGTGTCCAGTTCTGGAATCCACAACTCAAGAAGGATGCATTAAAAATGGAGAGGAGTCAGAGAACAGCTAAGAGAATGATTAAAGGATTGGAAAAAATGCCTTATCATGATAGACTCAAGGAACTCAATCTATTTAAGCCATGTCTACACTAGCACTTATGTCGGCTAAAGTTTTGTCGCTCAGATATGGGAAAAAAGCGACATAAATTTTGCCCACAGAAGCGCTCATGTGCACAGCGCTATGTCGGCAAGAGACGCTCTTCCACTGACATAACTGCTGCCACTCATTGAGCTGATTTTATTAGGTTGACGGGAGAGCTCTCCTCCATCGGCATAATGAGGTAACTTGAGCGCTCTTATAGCGGCACAGCTGTATCAGTACGCTTGTAAGCTTGTAAGTGTAGACATGGCCCTAGTTTATCAAAGAGAAAGTAAAGGGGTGACTTGGTCACAGTCTACAAGTGCCTACATGGGGAACAGACATTTGATAATAAGGAGTTCTTCAACCTAGCGGACAAAAGTATAATAAGAGCCAAAGGCTGGAAGTTGAACAACTGGAAAAACTGTTACATTCATTTTATAAAAACAAGAGGAGTTGTTGATAATGCAAAAATTAAGGGAAATAGTTCAGTTAAATGCTGGTAATATGGAAAAAAATGGCCAGAAAAAGGTTTGTTATAAATGTTAAGGCAAGTCAAGACAGAACATTCAGTGTCTAGTGAAAGTCCCTTTCCCACTTTAGGAAACAGGGGCTACCAACTGAAGGGAGGTACAAGGATCCAGTTTTGTTTAGATCTGGGGAGTTAAACAACAGTCATAGGAGTTTGGCTTTTGCATGTGTAACAGGAGCTGCGAAATGCAGAGGAACAGCAGACACTGACTCAAACACACCTATTACTAGACCAGACATAAATAACGTAGGGAAATAAAGGATCCAAAACTGAACCACCTAATTGGACAGTAACTGGGAAATATGCACCTGTCCAAAAATGGGGGAAACTGGCTTTTAAAATTGAACCTCTTGAATTTTGAGCCAGAAATCTGGATAGCCATAATCACGGATAAGCTAATTATAACTTTGAATTTCATTATGGCTAATAACTGACTCATAGACTCTATGGTCAGAAGGGACCAATATGATCATCTAGGCTGACACCCTGCACAATTCAGGGCACAGAACCTCACCCACCCACTTCTGTAATAAACCTCTAATCTATGACTGAATTATTAGGGTCCTCAGATCATGGTTTAAAGACTTTAAGGTACAGAGAATCCACCAGCAAGGGACCTGTGCTCCATGCTACAGAGGAAGGCGAAAAACCCCTAGTGCTTTTGTCAATCTGCCCTCCGAGAAAATTCCTTCCAAACCCCAAATATGGCGATCAGCTAAACCCCAAACATGTGGGCAAGATTCACCAGCCAGACACCAAAGAAAGAATTCTCTGTAATAACTCAGAACCCACTCCATCTAACATCCCTTCACAGGCCATTGTCATATCTACCACCAGTAGTCAAAGATCAGTCAACTGCCAAACTAGGCTGTCCGATCATACCATCCCCTCCATAAATGTATCAAGCTCAGTTTTGAAGCCAGCTAGGTTTTTTCCCCCACTGCTCCCCTTGGAAGGCTATTCCAGAACTTCACTCCTCTGCTGGTTAGAAACTTGTGTCTAATTTCAAGTCTAAACTTCCTGATGGCCAGTTTATATCCATTAGTTCTTGTGTCCACACTGGCACTAAACTTAAATAATTCCTCTTCCTTCCTGGTATTTATCCCTCTGATGTATTTATAGAGAGCAATCATATCTCCCTTCAACCTTCTTTTGATTAGGCTAAACAAGGCAAGCTCTTTGAGTCTCCTCTTATAAGGCAGGTTTTCCATTCCACAGATCATCCTAGTAGCCCTTCTCTGCACCTGTTCCAGTCTGAATTCATCTTTCTTAAACATGGGGGACCAGAACTGCACACAGTATTCCAGTGCCTTGTATAACGGTACTAACACCTCCCTATCTCTACTGGAAATACCTCGTCTGATGCATCCAAGGACCACATTAGCTTTTTCCATGGCCACATCACATTGGCGACTCATCCTGTGATCAAATACGCCCAGGTCCTTCTCCTCCTCTGTCACTTCCAACTGATGTGTCCCCAACTTATAGCAGAAATTCTTGTGATTAGTCCCTAAATGCATGACCTTGCACTTTCCACTTTTAAATTTCATGCTATTTCTATTACATCCAGATCTTCCTGTATGATATCCTGATCCTTTTCTGTATTGGCAATACCTCCCAACTTTGTGTCATCTGCAAACTTTATTAGCACATTCCCACTTTTTGTGCCAAAATAAGTAATAAAAAGGTTAAATAAGATTGGTCCCAAGACCGATCCCTGAGGAACTCCACTAGTAACCTCTCTCCAACCTGATAGTTCACCTTTCACTATGACCCGTTGTAGTCTCCCTTTTAACCAGTAGCTTATCCACCTTTCAATTTTCATATTAATCTCCATCTTCTCCAATTTAATTAATAATTCCCTATGTGGAACCATATCAAATGCCTTACTGAAATCTAGGTAAATTAGATCCACTGCATTCCCTTTGCTAAAAAACCTTTTATCTTCTCAAAAAAGGAGATCAGATTGGTCTGGCACGATCTTCCTTTTTTAAAGCCATGTTGTATTTTATCCCAATTACCGTTAACCTTGATGTCCTTAATTACTTTCTCTTTCAAATTTTTTTCCAAGACCTTGCATATTACTGAGGTCAAACTCACAGGCTTGTAGTTACCCGGATCACTTTTTTCCCCTTTCTTAAATATAGGAACTAGTTAGCAATTCTCCAGGCATACGGTACAGCCCCTGAGTTTACAGATTCATTAAAAATACTTGCTAACAGGCTTGCAATTTCATGTGCTAGTTCCCTTAATATTCTTGGATGGAGATTAACCCATCCCCTCCCCCCCAGTTTAGTCCCATTAAGCAGTTTGAGTTTGGCTTCTACCTCGGATGTGGTAATTTCTACCTCCATATCCTCATTCCCATTAGCCACCCTACCACCATCCCCAAGTTCATCATTAGCCTCATTAAAAATGGAGGCAAAGTATTTGTTTATATATTCGGCCATCTTTAACCTCCATTAACCTCCATGAACCTTTAACCATTAACCTTATCTTTAACCTCCACCCCATCCTCAGGGCTTAGCGGTCCCACTTCTTCTTTCTTGGTTTTCTTTCTATTTATATGGCTATAGAACTTTTTACTATTGGTTTTAATTTCCTTTGCAAGGGCGAACTCTACTTGGCTTTTGGCCTTTCTCACTTTATCTCTACATGTTCTCACCTCCAAGAGGTAGATTTCCTTGCTGATCCCTCTCATCTTCCACTTGCTGTAGGCTTTCTGCTTTCTCTTAATCACCTGTCTGAGATGCTTTCTCATCCAGCTTGGTCTACAACTCTAACCTATGAATTTTTTTCCCCTTCCTTGGGATGCAGGCTTCAGATAGTTCCTGCAACTTTGACTTGAAGTAATTCCAAGCCTCCCCCACCTTTGGATCCATGAATTCTTCGGTCCAGTCCACTTCTCCAACTAATTCCCTTAATTTTTTAAAGTTAGCCCTTTTGAAGTCAAAGACCCTAGTCCACAGATCTATTTTTGTTTATCCTTCCATTTAGTTTGAACTAAATTAGCTCATGGTCGCTTGAACCAAGGTTGTCCCCAACAAATAGTTCTTCTACGAGATCCTCGCTATTCACCAATACCAAATCTAAAATGGTATCCCTTCTTGTTGATTCAGTATCTATTTGGTGAAGGAATCCGCCAGCTATCACATCTGGGAAAATCCTATTATTACTACTAGCACTTGTCTTCCAGTCTTTATCTGGGAAGTTACTTCATTAAAAGCATTAAAGAGGTCTTTATCCATGTCCAAATGGGATCCTGGTGGTCTGTAGCACACCCCAAGCACTATCCCAGGGGAAGCTCTAGTAGTTTTCTTCCCCAATATGATTTTTACCCAGACAGACTCTGTCTTATCAATTCAATCACTTCTAATTTCTTTACAGTCTACCTCATCATTGATATACAATGCTACTCCACCACTTTGTCTTTATATCTGTCTTTCCTAAACAGCACCTACCCTTCAATACTTGTATATCAGTCATAATTACTATTCCACCATGTTTCTGTTATCCCTGTAATGTCTGATTTCACTTCCTCTACCAATAGCTCTAGTTCCTCCATTTTGTTACCCAGGCTCCTTGCATTGGCATACAAACATCTTAATTTTTGCTGTTTGGCTTTGCTCTCATTCCTTACCTGATTTGGCACAGTCATTCTACTGCCAATATCGCCTATTAGACTTGTATCTACACTACCCTTCCTCTTAATGTCCATTCTGCCCCCCACTGCTGTGTCCTTTCTTACTTCATTTTCCTCCCTCTCAATGCTAAAAATCAGGCATGGACATTACCTGGGCATCTCCCAACCATCTCCCCCAACTCCCTAGTTTAAAGATCTCTTAATCAGTTGTGCCAGCCTCCATCCTAGAAGTGCATTTCTCTCCCTACTCAGGTGAAGTCCATCCCAAGAGAATGTTCCTTTATCCATGAATGCCTCCCACTGACCATACATCCCAAAGCCCTCCTTAGCCTTCCTGAGCCATCTGTTGATCATCAAAATCTTGTCACGCCTTTGTTGTCCTCCTCTAGGGACAGGCAGAATCCCACTGAAGATCACCTGAGCCTCAATTTCCTTAAGAGTCCTCCCCAGCCTGGCATAGTCTCCTTTGATACATTCCAGTGAGAATCTAGCTATATCAATTGTATCCCAAGAAGAACAATCAGTGGATTCTTTCCCATTCCCGTTAGGATCCTCTTCAGCCTCAGATCCACATCCCATATCTTAGCACCCGACAGACAGCACAACCTTCTGTTTTCCAGATTAGCTCTGGTTACAGACCTGTCTGTTTTTCTCAGGAGGGAGTCCCCAATCACATAGACCTGCCTTTTCCTGGTGATAGGCTAGAGAATCGCACTATCGCCTGTTCTTTCTGGTTGCAAGTCATCTCATCTACTATTGTCCTTTGCAATCCTCTGCAACTGTTCCTCCTGGGGCTCTTATTTGGTGGTATCTCCATTGGCTCATCCACTTTTTGTATAGGACTAGCTGCTCTTCTCTTCTTCCTTGCCCTCCCACCTTCAGTAACCATCTGCTGTGCCCCTTCTTAATTTTCCAATTCCGCAAACCTATTTCTGAGCTCTATTTCTCCTTCACTAGCCCGTCTTTTCCTCTGCAGGGTTCTTGCAGTCACATGCTTCTACTGGCCACTTTCCTCACCCAGCATTCTCCCCTCAGAGTTTGTTGGTCCTGCTTCCAACTGCAGGTCTGGGTTTTTCCCTTCAGCCTCCTCATTCCTTTGCTCCATCATCTGCTCAAACCCGCTTCTAAACTCAACCAGAGTTTCCACCTGCATCTGCAACCTTCTAATCTTCTCTTCCACCAGCTCTATGAGGCGGCACTTCATATAAACAAAGCTCTTTTGAGGTACCCTCTCCAGGATCATGTTCATCCTGCAGCTTCCACATCTGGTCATCTTCATTGTCTCTTCCATTGCTTGAGTAACTACCACTGTTGTCTCTGTATCTGTCATAGCTTTTACCCCTACTTCCTGTCAGTGAGAGACACAAAAACAAAAACAACCCACAATGAGCACCCCAACAATACCAGAACACCACACACTCCCACTCAAACTTGCCTGTTTTCAGCTGTATGCTGGCTCTTGTGCCACTGCAGCTACACGATTGAGTGGCTGCCTCTATAGGCCCCCTAATTAGGGAAACCCTGCCCCTTAATTAAGGTCATCTGATCTCAGTACACCACCCAGTACCAGCTCCTGTAGGGGCAAACTTGATATAGGGGATTAGCTTTTCAGTGTCCGTAGCCCAAGCCCTCAAGGAAGGCAGGGCAAGCAAGCAGTCTATAGCCCTGGCCCTCGGTCCGGGCGGGGCAGGCAAAGCAATCAGTCTCTAGCCCAGATAGGGTGAGCCAGTAGTCTCTAGCCGCAGGCGAGGCAAACAAGTAGTCCTAGCCCCGGCAGGGCAAACAAGCAGTCTATAGCCCTGGTAGAGCAAATAGTCTATGGCCTCTGAGGCTTCACAGGCCGGGATAAGGCGACCACCCCAGGAAGTGGTGTGGAAAGGAGGTGGGGGACGCAGGCCCACCCAACTCCACTGCATCCCAGCCCAGGACCCTACCAGTGGCAGAGTAGTCTGTCACTGGGTCAGTGGGGCTCTGGCCGAAACGCACTGTCAAAGGCTTGAGTGCGAGCCCAGCTGGACCTAAGTCGGCTACCCTTGGGCTACTTCCTCCACCCCGTGCCTATGTACCTGCAGCCAAGAGTCATCATCCGCTTCCCCAGGGTACGCTGCCGGCGATAGTCCCACCAAGCCGTCGCTGTCTCGGTCATCCACTGGCTCAGGCAAGTCAGGTGAGTCCTCGGGGTAACTGGGCTCCTCTCCAGCTCCTCTCTGCAGCGGCGGGGTGGAGACATCCTTTCCCTTCAGCAACTGCCTCCCGTCTGAACTGTAGATCCCACTCTTTAAACTTCCTGTTCCTATGTGTGCTCCGCCCCTCTGCTTCCGGTGTAGTGGGCATGGGTTCTCTGACTCACCCACCAGGGGTTGAGTGGCAGTCCCTCCCTGTCTATCTCGGAGGGATACACTCACTACACACACCCCCTTTAACCCCAGCTCCTGATCTTCGGGGCTGGTCAAATTCCGTTCCCCCAAGTGCAACAATGCATCATCATTGGCATGCTCCTTTCCAGCTCAATATTGTATGGTAAAGGTGAAGGGTTGCAAAGTCAGGTACAAGCGCATCAACCAGGTGTTGGTGTCCTTCAATTTGTTGCAGCCACTTCAAGTTGATGTGGTCCATCACAACGATGAAGGGGCTCCCAAGGAGGTAGTATCAAAGGGCTTCCAGTGCCCACTTGACCGCTAGGGCTTCCTTTTCAAACATGGAGTAGTTGCACTCCTGTGGGAACAACTTTTGGCTTATATACAGGACCGGGTGTTCTTCACCCTTGACAGTCTGTACAGTCCAATTTCTGTACATCCTTTCTATATATTGGTGACCAAAACTGGACACAGTACTCCAGCTGAGGCCTAACCAGTGCCAAGTAGAGCGATACTATCACCTCCTGTGACTTGCATGCTATACCTCTGCTAATACAGACTAGAACTGAATTTGTTTTTTTGTTTGCAACATCATTGCCTTGCTGACTCATGTTGAGATTGTGATCCAGCACAACTCCCAGATTCTTCTCAGCAGCGCTGCTGCCAAGCCAGTTATCCCCCATTCTGTATTTGTGCATTTGGTTTTTCTTCCAAAGTATAGCACCTTACATTTGTCTTTGTTGAATTTCATTTTGTTATCTATAGCCCAGTTCTCCAATTCATCAAGATTCCTCTAAATTTTAGCTATATCCTCTAAAGTGTTGGCAACTCCGACACCCCCCAGCTTTGTTTCATCTGCAAATTTGACCAGTCTGCTCTCTATTCCTACATCCAGGTCATTAATAAAGATGTTAAATAACACAGGGCCCAGAACAGATACCTATGGAACCCAGCTTCAGACCTCCCTCTAATATGACATCATTCCATTAATAGTTATGCTTTGCTTGTGGTTGTTTAACCAATTATGTATCCACTTAATGGTAATTCCACCAAGCCCGCATTTCTCCAGCTTACTTCTCAGAATGTCATGTGGGACAGGGTCAAAAGCTTTGCTGCAGTCCAGTTATATTATGTCCACCGTATTCCCCCATCCACCAAACCAGTTAGCCTGTCAAAGAAGGAATCAAGGTGGTTCGGCATGATTCGTTCTTAGTAAATCCATGCTGGTGATCACCCCTTCATCCTCCAGATAGTCATGAATTGCATGTTTTATACATTGCTCTAGTAGCATCCCAGGTATTGAGGTCAATCTGACTGGTCTATAGTTCCCTGATCACTTCTTTTCCCCCTTTTTAAAGATGGGCACTACGTTAGCCCTTCTCCAGTCTTCTGGGACCTCTCCCATCATCCATGAGTTTGAAAATATTATTGCCAGGGGCTCCAAGATTTCTTCAGCTAATTTCTTCAGTACCTTGGGGTGAATAGTGTCAGGCCCTGCTGACTTCAATTCATTCAAATTGGTCAGAAGATCACGGACGTCTTCTTTACTTTCTTGATCTGCAGCCCTTCCCCATTATTGTCTATAGTCACTTCACTAGTCATCCGGTCACATTATTTTTTCGTGAGAAGATTGAAGCAAAGTAGGCACTGAGTAGCTCTGCCTTCCAATCATCTTCCGTTACAACTCACCTTCTCCATTGAGCAGTGGACCCACACCAACTCTGATCTTTCTTTTTTGCTTGACGTATTTGAAGAACCCCTTCTTATTGTCTCTAACATTCCTTGCCAGCTGTAACTCATTCCTTGCCTTGGCTCTCCTGATTTTGTCACTACACACTCACGCTATTCCCATGTGTGCTTTGTTGGTGACTTGCCCCTCCTTCCATTCCCTGTACATATCCCTTTTGGTTTTTAGATAGCTAAAAAACTCCTTGTGCAGCCACAGTGGCCTCCTGTGGCTCATCTTATCTTTCCTCTGCATCAGAACAGCTTGATGTTGACCTTCTAGTATTACATCTTTTAGGAACTGCCAACCCCTTCAACTCCTTTTCTTCCTAATTGGTCTTTCCATGGGACCTTGCCTACTATTTCTCTGAGCTGGTTGAAATCCGCCTTTCTGAAGTCCAATGTCCTTTTTTTTTACTGTTCTCATATCCTCCTTTCCTTAGGCTATCATATCATAGAATTGTAGAAGATTAGGGCTGGAAGGGACCTCAGGAGGTCATCTAGTCCAACACCCTGCTCAAAGCAGGACCAACCCCAATTAAATCATCCCAGCATCAGGCTCATGATCACTTCCTCCCAAGTTCCCAACCATCTTCACACTGGCAACTAATTTATTCCTCTTGGTCAAAACCAGATCCAAAATGTACAATACCCTACTTGTTTCCTTAACTTTCTGAATCAGAAAGGTGTCCCTTACACATGCTAAGAACTTGCAGGACATTTATGTTTTGCTGTAGTAATCTTCCAACAGATATCAGGGAAGTTAAAATCCCCCGCTAATACTAGCTCATGTGTGTTAGCTAATCTTGTTACCTGCTTGTAGAATGGTCTATAATAGACCTCTACCATGACATCCTACTGTTCTTTTCCCATTTTATCCTCACCCAGAGGCTCTTAGTGGATCTGTTGCTCACTTCCTCTTGGACCTCAGAGCCAGTGTATATATTCTTGACATATAGTGCAAAACCGCCTCCTTTTTCCCATACCTCTCCTTCCCATACTGTACCTGGGTATAGGTATCAGCTGGTTGTACTTGACCATTGAAAAAAGAGGTTCTGAGGTCATGTCATGATTTTGAAACATTTTGGGGTTACAAAAACCTTGGCCAGGCTAAGAGAGAATTTCTATTGGGTAAAATGCAGGCAGGAGTGGAGATCTGGTGCGGGGAATGTGATGTTTTCCTTGAAAAGGACAGTCCACATAAAACAGGGAAAGTCCCAAAGCAACCATGTCTCCTGGGTGCAACAGTGGAGCACATTCATAGAATCATAGAAGGTTAGGATTGGAAGGGACCTCAGGAGGTCATCTAGTCCAACACCCTGCTCAAAGCAGGACCAACCTCAACTAAATCATCCCAGCCAGAGCTTTGTCAAACCAGGCCTTAAAAACCTCTAAGGATGGAGATTCCACCACCTCCCTAGGTAACCCATTCCAGTGCTTCACCACCCTCCTAGTGAAAAAGATTTTCCTAATATCCAACCTAGACCTCCCCCACTTCCACTTGAGACCATTGCTCCTTGTTCTGTCATCTGCCACCACTGAGAACAGCCTAGCTTCATCCTCCCTGGAACATCACTCTGTATCCTATCCCTGCCCTCCAGCGTATCTATCACTCCCTCCAGCTTACTGTCATCTGCAAACTTGCTGAGGGTGCTGTCCACCCCATCCTCCAGATCATTAATGAATGTGTTGAACAAAACCGGGCCTAGGACCAATCCTCATTGATGTTCATGAGCTTGGATGTTTGCCTGAGACAGAAGCTGGCAATTCATATTTGTTGACAGCTAAGGACTACTTTACAGAGTGGCCTGAGGCCTCCTCAGTAAGAAACTTTACAGTTGTAGGGGCTCCTCGGGAATGAGTTCTTTGCCAGATTTAGGGTCTTAGGTGAGCTACATAGAGATCAAAGCAGAAACTTTTAATCCAAAACGTTTTGGCCAGTTTCAGATTCTATGGGTCCAAAAACTTGCATACTGCTGTATGCCCTCAATCTGACGAGGTGGTGGAAAGGTTCGATCAAACTCTTGAGTTTTAGCTGGCTACCTTTGCGGGGACCGGGACAAGCCCATTCCTTTTGGTGGGTTACAGGATAGCAGGCAATGAGAATACAAAGCGTAGCCTCATGATTGGAGATGATCTCAGGACCCCAGCAAACCTCTTGAGTGGAGTTTCTGAGGAGGAATAAAGGAACTTGGACCATTTAGAATATAGAGAAACCCTATCAACAAAACTGGAAAAGCTCCCACCTTTGCTAGAGAAAATTTGAAGACAGACTCAGATAAAATGGGAATACTCTAGGTCATATTGAAGAAGCTTTAAAAGAGGAGACATGGTCTGGTTCCACAGCCATAGGTGAAGGAAGGGTAGGAGCCCTAAGCATAATAAACCTTACGAAGGACCCCACACAGTCGTGACCAAAGAAATGAAGTGGTGTATAGGATATAGTTGGGTCCCAGGACTAACCCCAAAGTTATCCATAAGGACCACCTGAGATGGTGTCAGTGGGACAGAATCACAGCTGGCTGCCCTCAGCTGAAATGTCAATATGCATGTCTTATGAACCGTGTTTATGGGATTAAGGGGAGGGAGTTTTGAAACTTATCTTTCCCTTTCCCTTGTGACATAAATCCAGTGATGCATCTGTCTGATTCTCTCAGCACTTTCTGCCATAGTAACCTCAAAGGGTGCCCTCACTACATCCACAGAACGCCTGACCATGAGGAGGAAAAAGACGAGGACAAGGAAGGACATGTTCTGCGAGTTCCTGCTGCATTGGACCATGCACAAAGGGCTTGAAGGGTCAATGTGACTGATAGCATGGAGAAAGACAGAGAGAGGACAGGACAAAGGCTCAGGAGGAAAAGGAGAGGCAGGTGCACAAAAACATAATGGGTCTTCTCAGGCAGCAAACCCAATTCTGCAGACCCTGGCTGACCTACAGTTCCAAAAATCCCAGACTCTCCATCCTTTGCAGTCATTGGACATCTCCATGGTCACGGCTTCTTAAACCTCCCAATATACCATGTGGCATTACAGGACACATCTTTACCCCTACCACTCTGGAGGGAGGGCAGCCAGAAATACCACAGCTTCTCATACACTGACTTGGGAGCACCACGGTTGGTGTACGTGTAGCCACAACAAATTAAAAAGTGCTCAGATGTTTACACAAAAGGATAGAAATGTTTCCTTCCTTTATCACTTTACCATTGTCACCCTGTTCATGTATGTTAAGAATTTGTATAACATTGCCTGAGCGGGGGTTGGCTTTGGAGAGGGGAAGTTACACACTGATTTTCTGCACTGTTTTTTTCACTCAATAAAACATCTATTTTTGGTTAATCCAATTGTCTTTATTAGTTCACAACAAATATTGCAGACCACACACTGAATTGTCAAAGCAAACAGTACTGGTAACTGCACACCGAGCACCAACAATTCATAGCTTCAGGAAACCACGCAGTCCTATTTATAAGTGTACAGCAAATCCTACACAGTTCTTAGCAGCACCCGAAGCTCCAGGCTCAGAGAACACGAGCAGAGAACACTACTGTGGCTGACCACTGATGTGCTCTTTCCAAGCCTCGCTCAACCACATAGCTCTATGTCAGGCTCTTATAATAGCCTGTGGGTCTGGCTGTTCAAAGCCAGCAGACAGCCCCTCCACTGCTGCCCTGGTGGCAGCTTTTCTCCCTTTCCCCCATAAATATTATGCAACAGCCAACTATAACCACTGTGGTGTTTTTCTCCCTGGGCTCCAGTCTAGTGTCCCTTCAATCTCCAAAAAGCACATTCAGTTATTCTGCACCTTCTGAGCCAGTAGCTGAATCTTTTCATGGCGCTGTCTAGGTGGCCAGTGTACAGAAGAACATAAGAACGGCCATACTGGGTCAGACCAATGGTACATCTAACTTAGCCTCCTGTCTTCCAACAATGTTCAGTGCCAGATGCTTCAGAGGGAATGAACAGAACAGGGCAATTATCAAGTGTCCCCTGTCGTCCAATCCCAACTTCTGGCAGTCACAGGTTTAGGGACATCAAGAGCATGGGGTTGCCTCTCTGAGCATCTTTGCTAATAGCCAGTGATGGACCTAACCTCCATGAACTTATCTAATTCTTTTTTAAACCTACTTATACTTTTGGCCTTCACAACATCCCCTGGCAATGAGTTCCACAGGTTGACTGTGTGTTGTGTGAAGAAGTACTTCCTTTTGTTTGTTTTAAACCTGCTGCCAATTAATTTCATTGGGTGATCCCTGGTTCTTGTGTTATGTGATGTGATAAATAACACTTCCCTATTCACTTTCTCCACACTGTTCATGATTTTATAGACCTCTATCATATCTCCCCTTAGTCATCTCTTTTCTAAAATGAACATTCCCAGTCTTTTTAATCTCTCCTCATATGGAAGCTGTTCATATTTGCTGCCCTTCTCTGTACCTTTTCTAATTCTAATAATATCTTTTCTGAGATGGGGCAATCAGAACTGCACACAGTATTCAAGGTGTAGGCATACCATGATTTACAGAGTGGCATTATGATATTTTCTGTCATTATCTATCCTTTTCCTAATGCTTCTTAACATTCTGTTAGTTTTTTTGATTGCCACTGCACATTGAGCAGATGTTTTTAGAGAACCATCCATGATTATTCCAAGATCTTTCTGGAGTGGAAACAGCTAATTTAGACCCCATCATTTTGTATGTATAGTTGGAATTAAGTTTTCCAATGTGCATTACTTTGCATTTATCAACATTGAATTTCATCTGCTATTTTGCCACCCAGTCAGTTTAGTGAGATTCCTTTGTCACACTTCACAATCAGCTTTGGCCTTAACTATCTTGAGTAATTTTGTATCATCTGCAAACTTTGCCACCTCACTGCTTATCGCTTTTCCAAGATCATTTATGATATGTCGAATAGCACAGGTCCCAGTACAGATCCTTGGGGAGACCCTGCTATTGACCTCTCTCCATTGTGAAAACTGATAATTTATTCCTCCCCTTTATTTCCTATCTTTTAACCAGTTACTGATCCATGAGAGGACGTTTCCTCCTATCCTGTGGCTGTTTACTCTGCTTAAGAGCCTTTGGTGAGGGACCTTGTCAAAAGGCTTTCTGAAAGTCCAAGTACACTATATCCACTGGATCACCCTAGTCCACATATTTGTTGACACCCTCTAGTAGATTGTTGAGGCATGATTTCCCTTTACAAAAGCTGTATTGACTTTTCCCCAAAATATGTTAATTTATGTGTTTGATAATTTGTTCTTTACTATAGTTCCAACAAATTTGCCTGGTACTGAAGTTAGGCTCACCGGCCTGTAGTTGCCAGGATCACCTCTGGAACCTTTTTTAAAAATTGGCATCACATTAGCTATCATCCAGTCATCCGGTACAGAGGCTGATGTAAGTGATAGGTTACATACCATAGTCAGTAGTTCTGCAATTTCATATCTGAGTTCCTTCAGAACTCTTGGGTGAATCCCATCTGGTGATTTATTACTGTTTAATTTATCAATTTGTTCCAACAACTCTTCAGCTGATACCCTATGAAGGTACTTATACACAGTAATCAAGTCATCTCTTAGTCTTCTTTTTGATCAACTACGTAAATTGAACTCTTTAAAGCATTTTCTCCAGTGCTCAAATAATTTTTGTGGCTGTTTTCTGCACCCTCCCCTATTTTTGAACTTCCTTTTTAAAATATGAACACCAGAACTGGCCACAGCATTCCAGTATCCATCTCACCAAGGCCCACATTCTCCAACCAACATTAACCCCCCTGCCTGCAGGCCGTTCCATTTGTAGAGCCCTCTCTCCCTCTGGAATGTGATGCAATGCTCCACAAAACCAGAACTGCCAGCTTCACGAGTTGTGCAGCCAATGGTTCACCGCCCCTATTTTCTGCCTCTCACTCATGGGACTTGACGGAAGGCTTTCTAGACAGTCATTTGGACTTTCGTCTTCTAAAGCCTCCCTCCAAGGTCCCTGAAGTCTTCTATAATCTGTGGAGTTCCACATGATGCCACATCATTAATTCCAATGAGGAACAACCAATGCTAACCAACACAACCTGAATCGCAAGTTGTGAACATTTACAGCAAATTGTTCATGGATGATCCGCAGACCAAGAACTCACAAAGAGCAACTGTCACACTGGTGTGCAGTAGGTCTTGTCTTTAGCAGCTGGTGCATATCCCCTGTGCTGGCTCTCTGCACCAAGGGGATGTTTGCCCTGAAGCGATTTGCCAGTTATTGCAAATAATGAATAAATATGTGAATTTCAAGACCTATTCACAAACAGTTTGTGATCAGGAAAAAGGCAAAATTCATCAACTGAATGATTTCTTGTGAAAGATTTGCCTAGTCCTGACTATCTATGGTACTTACCTGGCCTCCATTACTGAGCACCTCACAATCTGTAATGTATTTCCCCTCACAAGCCCCCAGTGAGGTAATGTAGCACTATCATCTCCTTTTGACAGGTGAGAAACTGAGGGAGAGGCCAGATTCTTGAAGGTATTTAGGCATCTTAAGATGCAGACATGCAGCCAGTGGGATTTTCAAAGCACCAAGAGACCGAACACCCAGGGATTTCAGATAGCGGTACAGCAGGAAACAAACCTATGTCTCCAGAGTCTCTGGGTAGTGCCCTAACTACTGGACAACACTTTCTCCCTCAATCTGATGTTGCTCCTGATTCACTCAGACTGTGCCTTGGCAACTGTCATTGACCTCAGAGCCTGCACAGCCAACGTCAGAGATTGGCCCAAAGAGCTGCCCCGTCCCAGAGCACCCCCTGCTGGATGATCCGCTGAATGGCATAGCCAGTGACTTCTGCAGAGGCTACAGCCATTAGAGGTGTGAGAAGGAAAAGGTAGGAAATGGATGGCCTTGACACAGAGGGGCAGGCACCAGCCCACACTCAGATCCTGAGAGAGGGTAGGTCAAGAGAATGGTTGCTGATGTACAGACAGAGGCTGCCTTCGTTATCATTGGTAAGAAAAGCTTAAATTCATACACTTGGCCACCAAACAATGGATCCCTGAGAGCAGCAGTTTACTGGGCTGCCCACGCTGAACATCTACCTATATCTGCCTATTGAATCACAGAAATGTGGGCTGCAAGGGACCTTGGGAGGTCATCAAGTCCAGCCCCCTGCATGGAGGCAGGACCAAGTAAACCCAAACCATCCCTGAGAGGTTTTGTATAACCTGTTCTAAAACTCCTCCAGTGATGATCATCCAATGATGGAGACTCAGAAACCTGTTCCAGTGCCTAACTATCCATGTAGTTAGAAAGTTTTCCTAATATCTAACCTAAATCTCCTTTGCTGCAGATTAAGCCAATTAATTCTTGTCCTACCTTCAATGCACATAAAGAACAATTGATCACAGTCCTCGTTATAACAGCCCTTAATGTTCATGGTTTCTCTCAGTCTTTTCTTCTCTCAGTGGACCATGCCCAATTCTTTCAACCTTTCCTCGCTGGAAAACGTGACATACCTTCCTATCATTTTTGTTGCTCTCGTCTGGTATCCCTTCAACTTGTTCACGTCTTTCTCTAAGTATGGCACCCAGAATCGGACTCAGTGCTCCAGCGGAGGCCTCACCACTGCCGAGTAGATCAGGACAATTACCTCCCATGTCTTACATATAACCCTCCAAGTCATTAATAACAGATCTGGGACTAACCCCTGTGGGACCCCACTAGGCAGGCCCTCTCAGTGTGACAGCGGACCACTGATAACTACTCTTTGAGTCCAATCTCTCTACCAGTAGTGCCTCCATCTTATAGTAGTTTCATCTAGAGCATATTTCCCTACTTTGCTTATGAGAATGTCATGTGAGTCAATGTCAAAAGCTTTACTAAAGTCAAGGTATATCATGTTTACTGCTTCCTCCCATCCACTAGTTCAGGAACCCTGTCAAAGAAAGAAATTAGATTGGATTGGCATGTTGTTTTTGACATATCCATGTTGGCCATTCCTTATCACCTTGTTATCCTCCAGCTTTGTACAAACTAATGGTTTAATAATTTGTTCCAGTATCTTTCTGGGTATCAAAATTAGGCTGACTGGTCTATAGTTCCCCAGATCTTCCTTTTCTCCTTTTAGAAGAGAGGTACTGTGTCTGCCCTTCTCCAATCCTCTGGGACCTCACCATGACTTCTCAAAGATAATCACTAATGGTTCAGAGATTGCTCTGGCTAGTTCCTTAACTACTCTAGGGTGAATTTCATCAGGCCCTGACAACATGAATACCTCTAATTTATCTAAATATACTTGTTCTTTCCGTATTCTGACCTCAGATCAATCTATCTATCTACCCTCATGCACCCATTTCTCTATCTAGGTTCTTCACACCACGCTATATTTCAAGCATTCGCTGTGGTGAATTCCCAGCTATCTGACTATGACACAGGCTGATGCTCCTAATGGGACGCAGCCCCAAGAGGATGCCCAGAGGAGTCTTTAAAGCTGGACAAGGCTGCAATCATAACAAGCAATAAACCATCCCTGATAGAAATCTAGGAACAGGCTCTGCACCCTTCAGAACTTGCAGGCGCGTCCCAGCTTGTCCTCCCCTCCCTGCCCCTGGGGACACAGTTTGTATCAGCAGGTAAGATTCCACCGGGACTGATTCGGAGGCTCCCAGGTAGCGTCCTTCTGCAAGGGAGAGCTGGGAATGACTTGTGGATTCGGGGAGAGAAGGGGAAGCATGGACTTTCTCGCTCTGGGGCACGGCCAGGCCTAAGTACTCAGGAATGCACACACCCCTTCCCCATGCTGGCATCTCCAGGCTTGCTCTCTCCACACTCACACTCCCACTCACACATGTGCACATACTCCCTCCCAGACACACATCCTGACACCTCCCCTTTTACACACGTATGCAAGCACGCTCTCTCTCACACACACACAACCATCCCCTTCACAGATATATACATGCTCACACATACACACTCCACCCTTTTTACACACGTATGCATGTTCACGCACACACCATCCCATTCACACATTTATGCATGCTCACACACACCCTTCTCACCCCCTTCACACACATATGCAGGCTCACAAACACACACCCTCCCTGATACTTCAGCCCCCTCCCTTGGGCTTAAACTTAATCCCTCATGGGTCCTGCCCAGCTCTCCGTTCTGCTGCAGGACACGTCGCTGCCACTCCAGGGTCAACTCCCTGGAGTGTTGGCTCCACTCCCCCACTTCTGTCTACCCCCAAGGCCGTCTGCCTGCAGGTTGGCCCAAATCAAGAGCCGCCTTTACCCCTGATGCCCTCTCCCATCACAGCCCATCCCAGGGTAGAAACTCTCCCCAGCAGCCCTTGTCTAATATGGGCTTCCTCCCTATACAGAAGTCACCCACTCTCCCCAGCTGGGCCTCCTCTTTCATTGGGCCCCGTCCCCCCGTCAGGGCAGAGCTCTATGTAGGAGAGCTCCTGGAGAATCCGGGGGAGCTAACGTCCTGAGGGACCACTTCCCAGCATCTAAATGGTGACCGTTGCACACCCCTGTATCTGAGCGGGGCTAGTCCCCAGAACAATCCTAGGGACCTCCCAGGGGGAGGGTATTGTTGTGGGGCGAGCTGGCTTTGGTGACAGGAGACAGGATACTGCTTGGAAGCTGCCCTGGTTGGCCATGACAAAAAGCTGTGGCTGTTTGATGGCCTAAGGAAATGAGCTAGTAGCTTCCCTCCCACCACAGACTCTCAGCACTCCTGGTGTGACAGCCTCCTCCTCCACAGCACCGCATGCCTTGAACAGTCTTAGCTACTATCACTCTTTCCTCTCTTCCCAGGGCCTCTGATCCTCTCTAAGGAACCCTTCTGGGGACAGCTGCTACGCACAATGTAATTAGACTGCAAGCTCTCAGGGGCAGGGACTTTCTTCTTTCAGTGTTTGTACAATGCCTGGTCCAATGAGAATCTGGTTCAGGACTGGGGCTCCTGGGTGCTACAGTAATGGAAACACCCTAATAAAGCACTTCTTTTCCCTCAGGGGTCACTGCCAGAGGGTGAATTTCAGCCCTATGCAAAGAGCCAGCCCAAGGCCCCCTGAAGTCCCACGTGGTGCATAACCCTCTGCACAGGGCAAATTCCACCCACCAGCTGACACTGCAGTTTTCAGGACTCAATTCTGAGCTGCCATGACTGAGGCCAGCAGGGTGCCTCACATGCAGGAGGCAGGTCCTTGCCACCAGCACCACGGGCAGGTTCTGTGCCTGGATCCAGCTTGCGCTCACGGGCTGGAAGTGGTGCCAATGTACTGAGCATTGATTTTCAGAAGGGCCTGGTGATGCTGCGGGATGAGAGTCCTGCTGGCATAGGACAGGCTGGCCCCATCCATTCGCAGAGTCGCAGCCAATTGCTCTGGCAAGACGGATCAGTTCGATAAAAGCTTTTACTTTGCCAAGTGCTCTGGACGTAATTACATTCCATCACAGTCTCGTTTACGCTGATGAATTACCTTATGACTAACTCATGATTAATTAATCCCAGGGAGTGGAACATGCCTTTATTAACTAAACTTGCCAGTTCACTTCCAGGCACTCTGGACACGTGCCATCAGCTAGGGAGAAAGGGATGTTGATTGTTATCTAACAGATACGGCAATGAGTCTCGTGGGACATGGCGGGCTGAGCTGATTGGCACACTGCGTCATCCCCCAGCCTGGCGATGGCAGCCGCCCATGGGCTGCCTGGACAAAAAGCAACAGGTTGTTTCAGGACAAAAGGAACAAGATAGAACAGGATGAGTGATGATTCGGAAGAACAGCTGCCATGTGTGAGGCTGGGCTGTGGGCTCCAGAGACACCAGGGGACTTGCCAGAGCTGAGAGCAGGCCTGAGAGGAAAAGGAAAGACAGGCTCCTTGCTGAACCAGTCTCATTTTGTGGATTGGAGCTTAGACAGACAGATGAGCATGGATGGGGAGATAGACAGACAGATAGATCCTTTTAAATAATGTAGACAGACTCAGATATCACTTTATATGGTCCTTTGGTCCAGCTAGAGTCCTACTTTCCATCTTCTCCCAAGGCACACAGCAAGGGTCTCTTACACCCATAAATAAGTATTTACTATCATCTTCATTATCATCATGTGGTGTATTACTGATGCCAAACCTGAAGTCCAAAGACCTTGTTTCCCACTGCTATCATGTTACACTGCCTGTACCAAAGCAGTGGTAGCACTGATAGGAAGTGTTTGGCAGACAAGGCTAGAGTAGACACAGTTAAAGAGGTTAATGGACTTGCCCAAGGTTACACAGTGAGTCAGTGGCGAGGCTGAGAATGTCTTTGAATAATACACATGTTGTGGGAGGGATTGCCTATCTCCATGTGTGTACAGCTCCCAGCACACTGAGGCCCTGACTACAGCCTCTGGAGTACCACAGTAACAGTACACATACACATTACATAAAATAATAATGAATCATAACAATAGAACCCAGGAGTCCTGATCCCTGGTTCCCTGCTCTAGCCAGTTGACAACACTTCCCCACTTCAGGAGAGGGAAATAAGAGATCAAAAAGACTCACTAATCCATTCTCATCAGGGGTGAAATGCAAGACAGAGCGTAAGTAATATACAGGGGTAAATGTTACCCTCGATGTCCCATAGGGGTTTATATATTCTCCAGTATTTTGCCCAACCAAGTTTTAAATAACTTAAGCAATGGGGCTCCCATCCCTTCCCCGGGAGAGATTATTCCACAGACTAACAGTTGTCAAAGTCATTCAGGTATTCAGCAGCATTTTCCTTTACGCCTTTTCAGCCACTGCTCCTAGAGAAGAATGAGGGCTGGACGGGACCCCTAGGGCAGCCTCCTATCTCTCCCCTTGCACCATAGCAGGACTGATCTCAACACCTGTGAACCGCCCCAGTGGATGGGTCTCTCTCTTCGCTGTGGTTCTGTCCACCAACTTCCTGTTGGCAGCTTGTTCCCTTACTGAGCTGCTCTGGGATTTTTAGCTCTTTCTCTGAGCAGTGAAGCTAAGTTTCCCCTGCTGCAGCAGCAGGTTGTTACTTCTTGTTCTGTCTGCAGTGAGTTATGCAAATAATCGATTCCTCTCCTCTTCTAACATCCCGCTGTCCTTTGCGGACAATAATCATCTCTCCCCGGAGCCCCCCGCTCCTCTTTAGCCATTCACCCTGCGTTGCTCCATGGTCAGACTCCTCCATCACCAAGATCAATGCCACTGGAACCACATCAGAGGGCCGGGAAGCGTCTGGCAAATCGCCAATAAATCACACAGCATTTCCTTCACTGCACTCCCAGATGCCGTTGCTACCCTGCTACAGCAAGGCTGCGGCTGGTCTACTGGCTGGGAAGGAACAGGACTATCTGACTCCTGCCCGTGGACAGAGCCAGTTGCTATGGGGGATGGAAAGCTTGGTGACCCATGGAAGTTATTACCTGGGTAAATGAGGGCAGAACTCCAGAGCTTTACCATCACTTCTGGGACTTTCCTGAAGACACACCATCACTTGTGCCTCAGCACACAGTGGGCTCTATGAGATGAGCCACCAGCCACTTGAATGAGACCTTTAAACTCATTACACTTGTGGCCCCAGGCAGGATGTAATCCCCACGTCCCATTGGTGACTGGCTGGCACCCTAACCAAGGGCTGCCACTTAGCCCTGTGGGAGTAGCCTCTAAAAAGCGCTTTAGTATCCCTGGCAAAGATGTCTCATAAACCCATTGGCTGTTTACCCCAGTATCACCAGCCCATAGCATTCAAAAGAAAATATTGTGAGATTTTGAAAAGTAATAAATGTGCAGTTCTTTTTCTTTGCCTTCTGCCTTTGAAGCCTTGTGGATGTACTCAGCTCACATTTTCTCTTTTCTCCACAACCATTAGAATGAATTTTTTTTTAATTAAATGAAAACGGGGATTCTTACACAATCCCATGACTCCAGGAGCTGGGGCTTCAAGAAAAAAAACAAATATTGTGACACTTATAATAAATCATGAGAGTCCGTAGCACGGCTTAGCTGTTCAAACATGGCTGTATTTAAATGCCACACTCACTCATTTGGAGATAGGTGCATAGAATCTTGCTAATCTGTTTGCTAATCTGCAGCAAGGGAGATTGAGATTATATATTAGGAAAAACTTTCTAAGTAGAAGGATAGTTAAACACTGGAATCTGCTTCCAAGGGAGGCTGTGGAACCCCCCTAATTTGGAGGTTTGTAAGAACAGGTTGGACAAACAACTGGCAGGGATGGTCGAGGTTTGCTTTGTCTTGCCTCACCGGACTGGACTTGGTGACCTCTCATTATCATTTCCAGCCCTACATTTTTATGATTCTCTGAAATTCCTATTAAGTGCCTAAATATCTTTAAAAATCTGACCTGAAAGGCCTATATAAAGCTTGCCTGTGTAACCTTCACTCTGCCTCTTTATGCAACCATGGTGCACTACAGCTGTAATGACATGATCACGTATTATATTCCCCTGGTGTGTTTGTTTTCTGGAGCACAGTGAAAGAGGCAGCTGTGCAATATTTATTTTTATCCTTATTATTCACAGAGTGGATTCCTGTTGCTTTCATATCACACCATCCAGTCTGCCCACTGAGGGTCCTCATGTGTTCTGTTGAATCAGGTTGCCTTGCATTTACACCTTAGTAATCACAAATGGAAGGAGGCTCCTTATCAGGCATAGAGCCTCAGGCTCCCAGCCTCATCTACTGCAAGCTGGCCACCCTGAGCACTGAGTCAGGAGTCTTGGGGAAGAAATAGCAGGTGATCATGTAATTAACCACCATGGATGGGATTTTCACAGGCCTCCGGATGTCCAAATCCCCCTGGAAATTAATAGGAACTGGACATCCCCGTTTGACAATCTCAGCCTATATTGTTTGGCAGAAGCACAAGGGGACAGAGTCAAGTGTGTACAAGGAACAGGAAAAACCTGACTTCGCAGTGCACCGTGAACTTTTTGTAGAGGATTTCCTAAATTGTTTTTTTCTAAAGTAAAATGATAAAGTAAAGCAATCCCCTGCTGTGAAACTATTTGCTAGAGGGCAGTAGAGTGAAGATTCCTGTACCAGATAGTCTCAGCTCTACCTTATGGTGGGTGAAATTCACCTACGCACGGAACGCTAGTGCAATGTATGGCTTGCAGTGGGACTTCAGAGATTCAAAGGTCCTGTCTGGACCCTGGAACACAGGGGTGCATTCCACCCTGAATATGCACTTCAATCCCATAGGCAACTTCAAATATGGTATGGGGAAATCCCATAATCACCTTCTGAGAGGTGAAATTCCACTCCACTGATTTGTGCGTGTCAGCACAGTACTCATCAAAGCGGGGGAGGTTGTTACTAAGGAATCTGTCACGTCTCTGCTCTTTAAATAACATTAGGAGTATGAAGAAAGCACACTGGCTCCTGATAACAGTGTGTACTAACCCTATACAAATTCAAAGGCCTATACACAGGCGCACGCACGCACGCACGCACGCACACACACAGTGCTGCTCTGTCAGATTCTGGTGCATCCTGCAACAGAAGACAGGGTGGCCCTCTAGAGAGCTCCCAAACTATTTAAAGAGATACTACCCAATTTTTTTTTTAAAACAGCAGAACCCTCATCATTTACTCAAAAGAAACACATCAAAGCACATGCACAAAGTGTTTTAAACTAGTATTTATAGCACACTGTGCAGGGGCTTACACCACTCGTGGCTGTGGCAGCACCTCCCTGGGGCTTATCTGGGGAATTAGCTCACCATGGTCTGTGCCCCACCCTGCTCTCACTCTGCAGTTCCTCTCTTGCGAGTCAGGAGCTGTAGCTCATCTCCTTCATAGCATAGCATAGCCCTCCAGCCACCTCACACTCATCCTCCCCTGCCAGCAGGTCCGTCCCTAAGGGTTTCAGGGCCTGGGGCAAAGCACACTGTGTGGGCCCCCCGCCTGGCTCCAGTGGCATACCCTGGGTCTCCAGCATCCAACCCTGCATTTGGGCCTCCCCACACACAGGGCAGGAGGGGTCTCCAGCTCCCAAAAGACAATGCCACCCCCAGCTGCCCCAGGGAAGAGGGGGGGGGGCTGTACCTGCAAGGGGGTAGAACATGCCACTTACCTCCTCCTGCGTGGGTCAGAAGAGCCCCCTCCCCCACACTTACCCACCTCACAGTGCCCAGCTCTCCCAATCCAACCCCACAGCCCGGCACCTGGCTCAGATGGGGCAGCCTCACCCCTGACCTGGGAGGGAGGGGGTCTGGGCCGGACCTTCATGATACACAGCAGCAATGGAGAGCGCACAAAGCTCTGAGGGATGTCTGGCTGCGCCTCCCACCCCCACTGCATATCATGAAGGGACAGCCCAGCACCCCCCTCCCCCACAGGGTGATGCCTAGAGGCCTGGCCCCCTCAGTACACAAGTGGCTACTGCCTAGCTTCTACCAGATCCCTGCACAAAGCCAGGACCCTGGCAGCAGCCTTCCACCCAGTCTGGTGCACAGCTGGGAGATGGGCTGCAGCCACCCACCCAGTCTGGAGCAGGGCCCAGGGTGGTCACCCCACTCTGCCCTACCCTCAGAACAGCCCTGCTTGCCAGGGTCTCCTAAGAGTCTCTTTCCACAGAGTCTCGAGCAGCCTCCCTCTCTACAGTGCTGACTGCACCACTCCCACAGCAGCTAGAAGGGGAAGCTGGGCCTGTCCTCTTCTCTCTTGAACCCCTAGTTTGGGTTTTTACTGCCTTTACTGCTCCTTCCCAGCTGCTTCCAATAATGATATTTTCAGGTGCTTACTCTCCCCCTTGTATTAGGGAGTGTGACTGCAGGCTCCGCTCAGCTCCTAGGCTTTCTAGAAGCCCCCTCCTGCTCCTGACCAGGTGACCTTCATTCTCAATTAGTATTTGCCCCTTAGCTCCCCAGCAGGTGCAGCCTATGACTAATTGGCCTCTCTTGTCACCTCCCCTGCAGTGCTGGCGTGGGGTGAACACCCCATCACAGTCACCCAAATCAAAAGGCATTTTTCACACCCCATTCACAGGCACTTCTCTGACCAGGCTCCTCTCCCCCTGCTAACATGCGTGTTTCTGCACCAAATCACAGCGGCATCAGAACTGCTAGGGAAAAAAAAGACACTTTAATGCTGGGGGAAAATCTTTTCCTGGCGCTGTCTTTGTTCCTGAAATTCACTAAGCTGGTTTTGCTCAGTTTTTCAAAAAAGAGTAAGCAGAGGACTGTCAGGCATCGCCCAGGGCCAGAACAATTCATCCTGAAAGGGAAAAGGTTCCGATTATAAGGACTTGCAAAAGAGAGGAAGGCACCAGGATGGAACCCATGAGATCTGGGCTCATCTTCTAGCAATGCCAACGATTTAGGGAAGTCACCAACCTACAGGTCCTCAAGGTGCCTAACTCCCATTGACAGGGCTGGATTAATTCATAGGCCAATTAGACATGTGCCTGGGGCCCAGATTCATGGGGGGAGGCCCAAAACGTGGGGTGGGGGGGTTTGTTTGTTTGTTTGTTTGTTTGTTTGTTTGTTTTTTTAAACAACGTGGATTTGCAGGCAAACTGAAAGAACTTTGCTCACTTGAGTGGGTGACGTCATGGCCTGGCATATGGCACCACTCACATTTGGCCCAGCCACATTTCCATCCTGGTGAGCAGCACCCACTGCAGCAACAAGATGAGCAGCTGGCCCCAGCAGATCTACAGCAGGCTTGGCCTGGCCACTGGGTACAGCTGTGTGTTGTTTTCCATATTAGGAGGTAGAGGCCCAGAAGCCTCTGTTTGCCTAGAGCCCAATGACGGGATAATCATGCCCTTCCCATTGATTTCAATGGGAGTTAGGCTCCTAAATAAAGTGTAGCCAAACTCAAGAAATCAGCACAGCTGCCATGGCACAGGAGCTAGCAAACAGAGCAGTAGACAGTGCAGTCTGAGTGATCCTTAGGGGCAGTGGGTGAGTTGTTTGTCTTTTGTTTTGTTTTGTTTTGTTTTGCTGAATATGCCATCCCAACCCTCAGCCCTGGGCTAGCCTACTCCAGTGGCTTCCCCTCCACGCTGCCACCTCCTGCAGCCAAAGACAATTGTGGGAGGGGAACAAGCCAGTCTATGCAATCCACGAATGGAAGTGCATGGGCAGATGTACCCAATGCACTCCACCTGCCCAGCATCCCCAGGAAAGTAAAATAGGAGCAATGGGGACATTGCATTGAGTGGCTTATCATAGAATCGAGGATCATAGCAATGTTGAGCTGGAAGGGAGCTTAAGAAATCATCACATCCAGCCTCTGCATTGAGTCAGGACTAAGTAACCTAGACTATCCCTGACAGGTGTTTGTCTAACCTGTTCTTAAAAAACTCCAATGACTGGGATTCTTCAACCTCCCTTGGAAGCCTATTCCAGAGCTTAACTACCCTTATAGTTAGAAATTTTTTCCTAATATCTCACCTGAATCTCCCTGGTTGCAGATTAAGCCCATTCCATTATATTCTGGTTTGTTTTCACTTTGAGTTTCTTTGCACTTAGTTTGTGTTGTTGACGTTTAATAAATTAGTTTGCTCTTCAATCTCTCAGTGTGTGAATGCTGGGGACTCAGCAGAGAGAGATTGGAACTTCACAGCAAAGCTTTTAATAAAATATCAGATTAACAATTTGTAGAGTTGATTATCTCAGATAAATAGAGACAGTGTCTTAGCTCCCATTATCATACTCACATTAATCCATATTATTAAATTCCCACTTTGAAGCAACAAGGTGGGAACACCAGGCATCCCTCACTTCCCTTGTTCTTTTGGATCTAGCATCAATGAGCAGAGGCACTTTCTTGCTTCCTATAACAGCCCTGCACAGGAGAACAAGCAGTGACCCCCTCCTGGTCAAAGTTCTCCTGCTTAGCCTTGCATATGTTGTGCAGTACGCAGCATGCGCCCAGTTAGAAGCAGGCTCAGCCTGTTCTAGATTTCTGTCCACAGTCTCCGTCTGGCTTGCGGCTAGGAATACCATCTGAAGTGAATGAAATGGAAACGCCAATGATCTGCATCAATGGTGATATGTAACTGAGATTTTGAAAATTCACCCACCTTCACTGATGGGGGGTGAGGAGGAATCATCGGTAATCCTGGCAGGGAGATCTTTAAAAGCAGAGGTGACTTTTCCCTTGAACATTTAAAACTACAGCCAAGAGAGGAAAGAAAAGTTCCCTACAGAAAATTGTTATGCTGGGATCAGACCCAAGCTGCTTATCCTGCTATCGGCAAAGGGGAGAGCTCAAGGAGGAGAGAGGTTGTTGGTTTGCTTATTTGCTGCTGTTAGCTGAATGACTCCCCAGCAACGCTAAATGCAGCAGTGGGAGCTGAGATCCGGGATAGGGGATGATCCCTGTGTGTTGGGACTGCAGTAAATAGAGTTGAGCATGGTGGGTGCTGTCACTTAGTGAAATTCTCCCAGAGCAACATCTTCAGACAGCTGGGGTCAGAGTTCCAGGATCTCCCAGCATGCTGAGTGCTGAGATCAGCCTCCAACTGCAAGAGAAGGAAATAAAATGCTGCAGCAGTTAAAGGGGTAGAAAACCCCATCTGGGGCAGCTAAACATGCCTGGCCTGCTCTGGAGAAATGGCAGAAAGCTGCCCTCAGGAAGCCAGAACTCCTGAAGCATATAAGACGCCCCCAAGGAAATCATTTTACCACAGCACCAGGGCTAAAGCCAGCCCACTGTTCATTAGACACTCCAACTTTCATCTCCACATTTATATTTAGAGAGGTGGCTTGGGCCACAAACGTGGATCCAGACAACCTTCTGCTGAGTCAGGGATTGGTTCAGGCCTGTTTCTTATTTCAAGGTGACCCACAATGGCACTTTTAACAAGTGGCCATGTGCTGTTTGAGCTCTTGGTAGTGCAGCAGACAATTCCCGGGCCTGGTGCTCTGGAGAGTGGGATTCTATTCCCACGTCTGCCCTCCTGGTGACCGTGCCCAAGTCACTTCTCACTTTCCCCCTGTGTACAATGGGGGTGATGTTGTTTTGTAAAGCACTTTGACATCAAAGGGGTGAAAAGTCCAATTAGTAACTAATCAGTATCAATTCATTAGAATATTATTATGAAGAAACCTGAAAGGTTTTACTTCACAAAAGAAGATTTTTTTTTTCTTTATTTTTTTAACCTTAGAAATATCAGAAATGTGAAGCATTGTCTCTTCCAGAGGGGTTTTGGGGGAGTCTTAAGAGATGTGGATTGTGTGTTCTCCCACCTTAACTGAAGGTGTTGGCTGTGTGAATGGTGACTATTTAACAATGATATCCTTTCTCGGAAGAGTTCAGTTGATCATTGGTATGCAATAGGTGTAACACAAATAAACCAAAAGCAACGCCTTTTAAACAGCCTGATTAAATCTCCTTCCCCTCTCAGCCACTGCAGCTCTTTGATGATGGAATTTCACTAGTTCTCCAGGCCCCAGAGACTCTATGCGGGTAGATGGCTCTGATCCTAATATAAAAACAAACCTTTATTATTTTTTAACACATACCCCATTCAGGCCTGCCCTGAATCAGCAAGAAACAAAAAACAAGGCACAAAGTGGCGGAGTTTCCCCCTTTGCTGCTCATCTTTAAGTGCTCCCACCGAGGCCTTGGAGATTCCACCGCAGGGGAAGCAGCCTGGCTGGGGAGGGACGGCTGCCACACTGGGCACTGTGTTGCTCTGACCTGGGTGGGGGGGTTGGTTCCTCCCAGCAAGGGCGTGCAAAGACTTACTGTTCATTTCCAGCCTGCCTCCAAAACCTGCCATATAAGCCCTAGGATGCTGGCTCACTCCCAGCTGGGGCCCTGGGCTGGGGTGGTTTTGTTGCCACTAGGGGGCGCTGCGCTGAGGGAGGAGGGCTGCTGGCCACTGGGGAGGCTGTGGTTGAGATCCTTGGGACAGTCCAGAGCAAACCCCTCTGGCTGACCTGGCTCCTTCCCTCTCTGCCCCAGCTTCCTCCCTCCCCTTCCCCCGGGCTGGGAGCAAGCACAGAGGAGACAGACCATGTCAGCCTGGAGATGTGAATGAGCCTGCCTGGTGCTGGCAGCCTGAGAGAACAGGAAGCAGAGCCCTGGGGGCTGAACTACACAGCTCCCCAGCCCTGTGGCCCCCAGCCCCTCCGCTGGTGAAGGAGAGAGGGCCTGAGTTCCCACTGAAGCTTTGGCCTCTACCTTGGGCGCTGGGCATAGCCGGGCCCCTGCGTGATGTCACTGCCCCAGCCAGAGGGCTTATAATGCCGGCTGTAATGAGAAGTTTTATTGTTCCACACAGCTGAGTTGTGTGGCTTAGCACCAAGGCCATCAGCAGTCCGTCCGCCCCTTCCCCTCCCCCCCCCACTTTCGATGGTCCCACGCAGGTCACAGAGCAACCACAGTCACAGCAGCCAAGGGTCTGCCACAGAGTGACAGGAAAGGCCTGTCAGCGGGGTCCCCCAGGGCAGGATCACTCCCATGTGTGCTTTGTCCTGCCTGCAACGGCGCCTGCAGCACCTTCTAGCTGTGGGGCCCTCCTTCACTGCAGAGCAAGTGCCTCAGAGCAGTCAAACACTTTTTAGGGGGCTTCACCCAGGGCAGGGTCTGAGCTCTCAGCAGTGCGGCCCAGGGCTGGCTCAGTCTCTCTGACCAGCCAGGCAGGCTGCCTTGCAGACACAGAGCCTATGGGGCTTTACGCTGCCCTGTGTGTCTCAGTCACTGTCTGCCAAGCACCCCACAAACCAGCAGGGACTGGTGCTCAGCAGAGTAGGCGTGTGTGATAGCCCATTGCCAGGACCCGGCCTGCAGCGACTGGTAGGGTCTCACCTGCCGGAGGAGCTGTCTCCCCTCTGCGAAGACCTGAGCCGCTGTCCCAATGATGCCCAGCTCAGCAGAGCCACCCCAGAGGCGGACAGTTTTAGCCCTGGGCAAAGCTCACAGGGAGGGAAGCATGAACCCTCTTCCTGGAACCGCAGCCGAGGGCTCACGGCGATGGTCCTTCCTTCCTGTGGGTCCTTGAGCCTGCTGTGCTACAAGGAGTTTACAATCCCAGCTACACAAGGCAGCCAGGAGAGGGGCTCGGGGCGGAGGGGTGGGGAAGCTGCGCGGGGGGAAAGGAGCAAGGTGAAAGGACTGGCGTGAGTGGGGGGATGAGCCCAGAGATACAGAAGTGGGAAGGCAAAGGCAAGATCATGCTGGCCCTTGCAGACCATGAGGAGAGAAGCAGCAGGGCTGGCCCTGGATGTCACGGGCCACTGCCAGAGGAGAGACATGCTCTGTGCAGGCTGCGAGGGCCCCCCACACCCTCCATCAGTGGAGGGGGGGATCAGCCCAGCCATTACCCAAGAGATTCAGGCCACTCAGCCATTGCTGGAGCCCTGCAAGGATCCCATCATCACATGGTAGCGGGAAGCAGCAGCTCTGCCTCGGCCAGCCTCCCTGGCATCAGCTTCCTGGCAGGTGCTTCCCAGCCTCCCCTCCAGCCCTGCCTCTCACCTCTGACTGCAGCAGGGGAGCAACAAGCAAGGCAGGGGTGGGGGGACAGACAGCAGGGGTGGGGATGGATCCTGTCCTGGCCCTGCCTGTGCTCTGCCTGCTGTGGATAAGCAGAGGCCCTCAGACCCTGGGGCTGCCACCTCCACTGACATTGTGCTGCCATGCAAGAGCTGCAGAGCTGAGGACCGGCCTCCAGCCATACCCACGTGGCAGTCAGGTCACGCAGCCCCAGGGCAAGGCTCTGAGGGTCCCTCCTGCATCACTGGAGGAAGGTGAATCATGCTGGCTAGACAGGCAGGGGGCTGATAGGGTGTGAGCAGCGTGCAAATGACCCCTTATTCCCCAGGAGTCACCCTGTCCTGGCTGCTGCTCCCTGCACCTCAGCAAGGGCGAGTGCTGCTGTGTGAGGCCATCTCCTGACCCCAGCAGAGAAGGGGCCTGGACCAACCCCCTGGGGCTCAGATCTGGGACCAGCTTCTCCAAAGCCCCAGCTGCAAACCTCATGCTTGTGTCTATCTCTGATCCCTGAGCCCGGGGCATTTGCTTCCCACTCACAAAGCACGTGCCATTCGGCTGAGCAAACCCCTCTGCCCTGCACGGTGGGGCACATGCAGAGCTGTGACACCGTGGCGTGGCTGACAGCACCTCACTGCTCACATCTGTCCCCCAGGGATGGGCTGCTCTGTTGCTTTGTGCCTGGGAGAAGCCCACGGCCCACGGGAGCATCAGGGGGCGTTTGGGAACGGAGAAGCCTGTCCAGGCCTATTGCCAAGGGAGCAGGCAGGCACCTTGGCAAGCAGAGCAGGGGCGGGAAAGGTGGGCTCAGGGCTGTCATCCAGGTCTAGGTTCAGGAGACATGAGGCCCATGCCCAGCCCTGCCTCTGACTCGCGGTGTGATATCAGGCAAGTCATCTTGTTGCACCTCAGTTTCCCCATCTATGAAATGGGGGTAACGGCCCTACTTCCCAGAGGGACTGTGAAGCTCTGAGCGCACATCCCCAGCGGATGGCTCCTATGGAGCAAGGTCAGTTTCCACTGGCTGAGGATGTGACCTTCATGAGTGGGTCCCTGGCTGATCCTCCACTGCCCAAGCCCTGGCAACATCTGTCCTTGCCTCTCCTGCCCCCTGGGGGCATCAGGGACTCTTGCCTGGGAAGAGATGACCATTAATGTCTGGGGACAAAGAGGGACTCAAACCCTGGCTGGGTTCAGGAGCAAGGCCTGTTAGGTCACATCTTGTCCATGTGCATGGCAGCAGGGCAGACCTGTCCCCAGAGGGCATTTCCTGAGGCTGCGCCCAGTCCAGGTTCAGGTGCGGCCCAGTCTCTCCCCTCCCCCTATAGAGCGCGAGTCCCGTTCAGTCCCACTCCCTGGCATGGGGACCCGGCTGGTCTACGCTCATTCTGCGAAGCGTCTCTCTTCCCTCTTGCCCAGGTGCACTGGCAGGGTGCTGCACCATGACCATGAACCATTCTGCTCCTATTGTCCTTCTTCCCCCTGCAGCAATGGAGCTGCCTCCCTCGCGCCCAGACAGGCCTTCGTTACCATGGAGCCGTGCTGGATTTCACGGAAATAACGCGCCCAGGCCACCTCGGCAGGGAAGCACTCCCTGGGCCAAGCTGCTAAATGCAGGGATTTGATCACAGCGGCCTTGGTCTGCTTCAGGCCAATTCAAATTGGCAGGTGCAATTATCCTGCCAGCAGGCAGCCTTGGCCAGCTCTGGAGATGGGCTGAGGGATGCAGCGCATCAGAGTTAACTCTTTAGTGGCTGACAGAAAGAGAGTAGAGGGTGAGCAAGAAGCAAGAGGGGGTGAGATGGAGGTGAAAGGGTGGCAACAAGTGCCCCCAAAAAAAGCCTTCAGGGGCCCACCTCTGTAGGCTTGCACAGAGCATCTGTCCCGGCTACAGAAAGGATCCCACCCACCCCGGTCAGTGCCAGCCTTTTGTGGGAGAGTCTGGTGTGTTGCAATTTCCTGTCTGGTCACCAGAGACTTTTTTACAGGGTTCAGAAGCCTGTCGAGGGTCCCCAGAGATCTGTCGATGGCGGATTCCAGAAACAAGCCTCTCTCCTCTCTCAGGCCTCCAGGTACCTGTGTAAGCGGGGGAATGGGCCTGCTATTGTGGGGAACTTTCCTTGTTCTACTTTCCCGGTAGAGTTGGCTAGCAAAAGGATCTGAGTCCCTGCTTCCACTCCCTTTACCCAGAGGCCCACCTGACCTCGAGGGCTCCCCTCCCACTCTCCTGTGTGGTGGGGTCCCAGTAACCCTGACAAGGCTGGGCCCAGGATTCCTGGGGCTCAACACCCAATTTTGCCGTGGTCCCTTAGGGCAGAGGCTAGGATGTCCCCACTCTGGGACACTAACTCTGCACTGGGTGCTTCCCTGACCCACTGATCATTGCATACAGTGCAAAGCAATACAATTTATTACACAAACAGCAATCAAAAATCAAATCAAAAATAAGAAAAGCGGAGAAAGGTTAAAGGAAACACCCAACACTGCCCCCTGGCACGGGGCACCACAAACAATGTTGTCGGGGTGTCAGGAAAGTTCACAGTCTGTGTCACACGTCGCAGGCCCACTGTCCAGGCCCTGGCTATGCTGCAGGGACGCAGAGAGTCAGACACTTGCTCTGACAGTAGCCACACATTCCAGAGTCCCCCTCGCTCTCCCCAGCAGCTCACCGCACCCAGCTTCAGACAGCTCCAGCCCCAGTTCCTTGTCAGAGACCCTCCATTCCCCTCCGTTCCTGGGGACAGAGCCCAGAGCTGCACAAATCCACAGGGTGGAGAAGCAGAGAGCTCCCCACTAGCCCCCCTGCCCTGGGGAGGCCCCTTCTGTTAGGCCACCCTGGGTTACTACCGTCATTAGAGCAGGGGGCTCAATACTGCTCCAGGCCCAGGCTTCCCAGCCTCCGGCCTGCCCCCACACACATCTGGCCCTTCTACTCATGTGGCTCCAATCTTCCTATGGCCAGCAGGGGATGGGCCTGATCCTGCAAATCCCTGCTGGTGTCGATAGTCTTTACTGCCAGGGGCGGCTCCCTGGGGTGACCTTGTCAGAACCAGCTCTGCTGGGGCTGGCACCACCGAGACAATAATATGCCCACATAGGTTTGATCCTGCGCCATGCTCAGCACCAGTGACTCCTGGTGACTCCAGTGGGGCAGAAGGGCACTCAGCACCACACAGCATCACCTGCCAGGGCATGGGGAAGAGGGAGACAAACCCAGGCACCAGCTGCTCTCCGGACCCCATCCTCCCACTCCTCGTATGCGGCCTCCCCCTCTCCCTGCCCATCCTCTGCTTCTCCCTTCCCCATCTCCAGTCTCCCCTTTACACATCTCATTTTCCCTCTCCCCCCAGCCTGGTCAGGCAGGGTACCATGAGTCACATCCAGCACTGCGGCACACACACTGCCCCACGCAGCCCCCCGGCGTTCCTGGGCCTGACCCAGCAGCTTTGTCACTCGGCTCACCCTCGTGTGTGGGGATCTGGGGGATGCTCGGCCCCACAGCTGGACAAGGGATGCATCAGGCCCATACTGTGCTTTGGCGGGGATGGATGAAGGAGTCGCCCCCCTGGGAGTCCCAGGCTGGCGGCGGCACTGACTCCTTGCAATCTCCATCTGGCCAATTCTGCAGGCAGGTGCTGCTCCAATCACCACTCGCCACTGCCACCACCAGAGCCAGAGCGGTGAACAGCAATTTGCCTTCAACGTCTGTTCCCTGTCATCCTGTCACCTACTGTCTGCTACAAATCATCTGTCAAACCCTTCGCTCTCTGGATAGCTGTCACCTGATCATAGCGACCTGGGCAGCTGTAATGATCCATGGCGGAGCGCTGCCGGGCATTGCAACCATTAGCCATCTGCGCAGCACAGGCAGCAGGCACAGATCACAGCATTCGAACTCACAACTTCCGGCACCAATAACCCACAGCCCCCAGGGACCAGCCGGAGCAGCCCGGCAGTGATTAGAGAGGAACAATTCTGGCATGTTCCAGTAGAGGGCAGTGGGGCACACACAGACACAAGCCCGGAGACTGATTATCCGTCAGGACAGGGTTTACAGCATGGTGCTCCGGCATCACACACAGCCAACCCCCCCTCCACACCCCACTCGTCAGCCTGGGATTCCCATTAGAGGGGGCAGGATTTGAACTCAGGACTGTGAGCCCCAACCACACAGGCTCTCAAGCCAGGAGCACTAAAGAAGCAGCTCTGTTCACCAGGGCAGGCTGGGTGGGGCCCACTGACACACAGCTCTGCCATGCAGCTGGTAAACATTGTATTGTACCACAACAGGGTGGGCACTGACCCCACTGCCTGCGGGAAGGTCAGCCTCAGCAAGCAGCGAGAGCTGTTATACTCACCCACAGAACCCCGGTGGTCCAGCAGGGCCTGGCCTGTGTTTCAGCAGGGGCGCCGTGTCCTTGTGTCAGCTGCAGCGTGAGTGCCGGTGCAGAGCAGCTCGGATGTTACTCGCGCTATGGAGCAGGTGTTCGAGACACTGAGCCCAGCCTGTACCAGCCCTGGTATTGCCAGGACTGTGGAATGCGGGTACTGATTTAGCTAGAGGGCAGTGCCCAGGTACCTGCCCAAGGATCTACAATGCTGGCTAGTGTGTAGTCACTGTGGGGTTTCCATCTCAGCTGGCAGCCCTGCCTCAGGAGCGCCTCCTATCCTCCTCCCCTGGCACAGAAGGGGATCCCCGGGATGGCCTGCCCTGCTCAGTGCCATTTATCCTTTGATTTCTCTGCTGAGGTTGCCACATTAGTGCCATGGGTGGTGGGGGTTTCTGGCATGGTGCAAGTTTGTGGCGTAGGCCCTGCTGCAGAGGCCAATGGGTAATCCTTTCCTATGGCTGCCTTGCTCCATTCCTTAGTGTCTCTCAGCCAGACATCAGGGGGCTGTGAGAGATCTGAGGACAAGGGTGCAGGGTCTGCAGGCAGAGTGTCGGTATCTGGCACCGTCAGAGGGAAGATGCTGGACACTCGTTGGACCCATGGTTTGCTCCGGCGAGTGGGAGACAAAGCACAGCATTAGATCTGTGTGTCAGTGTCTGCTTTACTCCTCAACAGAGAGTGCTGCTGATAGTGCTGATGCGCTGGGGACAGCGGCAGCTCCGGGTTGAGTCCAGGGAGCGAACTCTGAGACACAACAACTGTGTGTCCAATGCAAACTGTTCCCTGGCCTGGCACTTGGGCAGGAGATCCATGGGCAGGAGAGATGTGAGTATTGTGGAATCAAAAATTCAGACAGGATGCCTTAAACTGGAAACTGTGGTAGAAATGCTAAATTCAGGCAGGATGTCTTAGAACTACAATAGAAATGCAAAAATTGTTGGTCTATGTTGTACGATGTTAACTACCTTTGTAACTGCACCTGGCGTACCCTGTCAAATAGATAGCAAGTGACTGCGTGTGTCTCGAGACTCACTGGCACTAAAGAATCACCGGGACATGCTGGCGCCGTGAGACCACCACTGTGTGTTATAAGTACCCCAGATGCGGTAAATGACCTGTTAAGTATCAGAAACTCCACTAGACGATCAATATGTAAAAAAGAATCTTAAAAAAACCTATATAAGCTATCTCTGTTTTGCACCAAGGTGAAGTTCCAGAGATCAGCACAGGGACGTGCTGTCTGGACCTCCCTATAGCTATAGCTGCCTGTATGTATGTCACAATTAAAGTTCTGCTCGATCCAACCCTAAAAGAGAAGCTGCGTGATCTTCTCCACAACCGTATCAATGGGCCAGGTCTGTGGGGTTCCAGGGTCCTTCCCTAGGTGGAACTGAGGCTGCAGCTCCTCTGTTCTATTCTGTTCTACGTAGGTGCTTATACTGAGTTCATCACCGGAGCACTATGGTACCTAGGAGAGTATAGCCACCTCCCAATGGTGCATTAAGCCATGTGACTACACAGCTCTCCAAGGCTGTCTGTTCTCTCATGCTCTCCCCAAAGCAAGAAACATGGGCCATGGAGTGGAGTGGCTTGGCAGTGTGTGTATTTTTTAAAAATATAACTCCAGCTGCAGCTCGGTGTTTCTGTTAGCGAAGGCAAGGTCACAGAAACGTGCTTTGCACTTGGAGTGGAAGGGGAGGCGCGTGATGGTCCTTAGCTCCTGGGGAAGGTCATTGCACAGTGTTAGAGTGGCCCCCGGAGAAGGTTCTGTCTCTCGCACAGACGAGCTTTACTCTTATTGCTGAGATTCCTTTGGGTCAGAGGAGTGGAGCTGTTGATCATGGTCTTCATCCCAGATCTTGGCCCGGGCAGCACCACCAATCTTGGGGTACGTGCAGCCCAGCGGTGGGAATATGCATGAACTCCCCCATTCCCATGCATTTTCACAGGGGAGGGGAACCTGGGCCCCAGAAGATTATTGCCCCTTACAAAATGCATGCCCACCTGGGAAGGGGTAATCTGTCAGATCAGAGACTCGGGTCAGTTAGGAGGAAGAGGGCTAGCCTGGGGGAAAGCACAGGTCAAGTACCCCTCCTTCATGACAGGGCTGCAGACAGCACATTCCTCAGGGGAAGAACTGAGCCCTCAGGTCCAGTGTGGACAAGACACCCTCCTCTAACAGGTGCTAAGCTGGCTGAGTTCGAGCACGGAGAGGGCTAGGGTTTCATTTGACCAGCTCAGCACAAGCCTGCGCAGCTTTGCCTGTGTGGGACTCTTCAGAGGTGCTAGTTAGAGCATCTTAGCGAGTGCCTTCTGACCACACCCAATTCATCCCAGGCCTGCATCTTTGCTGGCAATAGACTGGGGCCTGAGGGTGCCTGGGCCTGGGGAATTGTAGGAATTGTGCCGTCTAACCTGGAGTGAGCACGTTCCCAGTGGGTGCGCGGGAGCAGGGAGTGGATGCTCATGGCAGTGCTGATCGGCAGTGCCATGAATTATCAGCAGCAGAGGTTGGATGCAAAGAGACAGGAGAGCACCATGCCTGGCTCTGGCAGTGTCATGAGCCTGCCACTCGCATTACAGCACTGAGGTATGTGTGCTCAGGAGATGGTTCTGCTCCCATTCCGCTGACTTTGGGGACCTTAGAGCTTGTGGCTGTAACAAATCCATTGCTCATCGCTCGCTGCTTAGCCCCGAGACCTGTCCTAAGGGCCCCAGCCCTGCTCCTGCTCCCCAGGAAAGCACCGCCCTGTCTGTGTATCCCCGTGCACAATGTCGTTGCACTTTTAACAAGGGACCATCACTGCTTAGACATTGATGAGGATGCCTAAAGGGTCACTGTTAGCAGAACCCTCCTCTGGTCTCTGGGACTCCTTCCATCAGGCCTTTATGGTGGACACCCCCTCCCTGACTTGATCCACTTTGCCTCCATCCTCCCCTGCTCTGAGACCCCCTCCCTGCTCTGGACACCTTTCTCCCAAGAGGCCTCAAAGGAGTGGGAAGAAGAAGCTGTTAATCACCAGGGCTCAGGTACTTGTTGTCCATGGAACCTGTCCCCATTGTTCATCTCAATGGAGTGTGAAGGCAGGGGTGGGGTCTGTATTAATCCGTATCGGTGCTGCCATTTCCTGACATCCAGGACACTAGCATGTCTCATATACTGAGATACAGAGACAATATCACCATGAGTAGGTGCAACTCCAGAGATGTCAATTAGCTTTGTGGTGCTCATTACCTCTGAAAATCAGGACCCAAAGGCTTAAGTTGGGCACTCAGAGTCAGTTGCCACTTTAGTTGCCACTCAGGGTCCCAGAGTCCACACTGCAATACGCAGGCCTGAATCCAACCTACCGTGTCCCAGGCTTCCTAGCGCCCTCCCAAAATGTGACCACTCTAGTCCTTGTTCATGGTGTAGTGTGGGAAAACTTGACATACACCCCCGTGTGTCACAAGAATTTGAGCAGCCTGCCCATGCATCCTGCCGAGCTGACAGTTTGGCCCATGCACTCCCAGCAACCAGAGCTAGCAACATAGAGGAGAACATTTGAAGCACTTCTCTACTTGCGCTTTCGCTCTTGTGTCAAGGCACAGGCAGAGCTTCCATGAGACGTTGGTGCAGGTTCTGGCAGTGTTTTCTGACTCACCGAAGGCACCTGACAGAGCTAATGATGGAGCAGGCGGAGGAAGAGGAGGAGGAGGAAACAGACATGGCCGACTTGATGTGGCTGATACTGTTCACAATGCTTGGTACAGCTGCTGATGTCCCGTGCAGACTGACGTGTCTGGAGCAGGGCCACAAGCACAGCGTGGTGGGACCACATCGTCATGCAGACCTAGAATGACCAGCCATGGGTCCAGAACTTCTGCATGAAGAAAGTTACATATGCAGAGCTTTGTGAGCAGCTTGCCCCGAACCTCCAGCTTCATGACACACACACGCATAAGGGCAGCCGTGTCGGTGCTGAAGCGGCTCACTATAGCCATCTGGAAGCTGGTACCTCAGACAGTTACAAGTCTGTTGCCATGGCCAGCCAGTTTGGTGTTGGAAAGTCGACTGTGGGTAAAGCAGTGACGGAGATTTCTGAGGCAGGCAATCCAGTGTGTGGTTTACTCCAAGGGTGGCTGGCATTGAAGATGTTCCAGAGGTAATTCCTGGCTTTGAGAGAATGGGGTTTCCCAACGAGGCTGGGGCCACTGATGGGACTTGTGCCCATAGTTTGCCCTCCTCAAGAAGCATGAGTACGTAAACTGCAAAAGGTTGGCATGCAGGCCCGTGTGGACCACAGAAGCTGATTTATAAACATCAATGTGGGCTGCATTGGGAAAGTTCACGACACCAGGGTTTTCTGCCAATCCGGAGTCTACATCCAAGGACAGGCTGGGACACAATTCACACCAAATGACATTGGCACAAATGGAGTTACTGTTCCCACTGTTGTTCTTGGGGGGACCTTGAGTACCCCTTTTCACCTTGGCTTATGAAACCATATCCTGATCTCAGAGGCCCTGGCAAAAGAAGGTTTAATTACCTCTCCGCAGGTGTAATTAACCCAACGATTTAACGAGCCTCCTGCAGACAGTGAATGGGGGGCAGGGGGATGGTCCATTTACAACCGTAGTCCATTTCAGTTAAATGTAGTCCATAGGTGACCAAATCTTTTGTCCGAAATACATCTGGGGGTTGCGTGCAGAGAAGAAATGTGCTGGTGGGGAAGACGGGAGATGCCAGTGGAGTCTGTGTGTTTCCATGCAGTCATAACTGGCTGTACTGGAGGCACCATCCCACGTAGTTGCTGACACAGCATCCGTTGATTTCCCCCATGAATTTTGACCCAATCCCAGGAGCTGATAGCTGCAAACTTTTACCATAGCAGGAACTCCAGATAGGGACTCACATTTTGGGGAAAGGCATATTTTTCAGGGCCACCTTGGTAGCTGATCAGCCCACTCCACTCAGAGATGTGCTGTTCACTCACCTTACGTTTGAATTATTCGGTGGCCTACATGGCTGGCTTGCCTCTGGCAGCTTGGAATAAACCCTTGTGGCCTCCAAAATGCAGAATGCCTGAAATGATAGAAGTTTATGGGGAGTGCGCCAGCAACCACCCTTCCCCAACGGCTGCACTTTTTAGAAAAAAGCCGTTGTGATGTTTAACTTCCCATCCTCTGCAGTGCCCAGCGCCCAGTCAAAGTCCTTATAAAAGGGGCATGATGATGGCTAGGTCCCAGAGGTGCACTTCTGGTCCCTTGCTTTGCAGTAGCTGCTGACTCTGCTCCCTGCATTGGCACCCTGGTCTGGTAAATTTCCAACGCTGCCAGTTGCTTTGCTATTTGCTGGAAGGCGTCGCATTCCTGGTACTCTTACTAAAATCCTGTATTTTGTTTTGCTGGCCTGCCACCAGAGAGTCACCAAAATCTGGCTGTGCTCCTGCAACCTGGAAGCTGTGGCTCTTGTTGGGCTTGCATTTGTCCTAGGAGGAAGGGGCAGAAAACAAGGGCTGGTTGGTGGCCATTGCAAATGCCGGAGGTTCACTGTTTCTGCAGCTGGCCGAGCAGAATAAAATGGAGGGTTAAACATCAAGCTGTACTTGAACAAAGGGAGTCGACTAGCAGCTAGTGGGATAGAGATGACAAAGAACCCTGGCCCATGGGATTGTGGGATAGAGTTGGCAGGCTCTCAGGGCCCAAGTCCAGCCTGGCTGCCTCACACTGCAAACAATAGGGCTCGAACCCTGGGTCCCAGCTGGACTCGGGTTTGGACCCCCCACACACACGCCTCGTGGGGTCCTAGGAGCCAGAGCCTGAGCCCAAGTCGGAGAGATCTGTGTGTAGCGAAAAGGGGGCTTGAACCTGAGTCAGGAATAGAGGCTTAACTCCCAGTCTCCTGTGTTAGGCACTAGACTTCTCTGGTGGCTGGGAACTTGGTTTCTTGGCTGTACCGTGCTGAGAGCCATAGACTAACCTAAGCCGAGCTGTTGGACTGAAATGTAGGGAAGGTGCGGCTCCATTGTGCTCGGAGCTGTACAAACATGCAGTCAGTGACAGAGTCTAAAAGGTGAAGCTTAGCAGGCAGCTGCAGCAAAGAAGGGGGCGGGTGAGGAATAACAAATTCAATAGGATATGTTAGCACCAGCTAGCTGTACGGGCCTCACTTAGCCAATCAGGAGCAGCAATCACAGCTTGCCGCCTGGCTCGCTGTTTGCAGACGACAGTTTTCTGGCTGCAGAGGTGAGTTTGGAGAAGGGATTCAAACGGAGACAAACAAGTGGCTTTGTGGATTTTGACTGAGCTTTTTTTCCAGTGAATAAGGGGCAGAAAACAAGGGCATAAATCATGGCTGGAAGGAACCAGTAAACATCAACCTGCAATATCAGTGGCTCTTTGTTTGCTTGTTTTTATTTTTGTTTTTTTCTTTTTTGTAGGGGAAGAGATTCAAAATAATACAACAAAAGTTAAAAATATGGAAAGTACATTTCATATTATTTCTGGCCCCAAGGTTTGCAATCCCATGAATCCGCCATGAGTCAGGCACCCCGAAATCAGAAAATTGGCTTTAAAAAATCAGGAGATTTTAAAATAGAATAAATGTTGGCCTTTTGGAGTTCACATTTTCAAGTTCTTCTCTGCAACCAGGAGAGCTAGAAACTTAGGGGTTTGTTAAAAAAGAGAGAGCTGAGATCCTCATGCACACACTTAACTGCAGGAGCTAGGGTTGTCAGCAAAGCACCAAATATTGCAAGACTCAGGACAAAATCACAGCTCTGGGTTACGTGAAAATGCTTGCAAATGTTTTGTTTTCTGATTTTTCCTCAAAAATAAAACTGAAAAAATTGCTGGCTTTGGGGTTTCCCCCCTTTCCCTTTTTTCCTTTTTTCACTGGCAGAACAGAAAAAGGGAGGAAAAGAGGGTGAGAAAGAGGAAGAAAACAACACACACACAAAACAAAAAATAACATTTTTAGTGGTCATATTTTTGTTGGCAAATTGGAAAAATCCTCCCAGAAGTATTTCTTTCCAGAAAAAGGGCATTTTCACTGAGAAAGAATTTGGAATGAAAAATTTCAACTGACTCCACGCCAGGCCAAAATCTTGTGTCCCAGGAAGAATCTCAAAACCTCTTAGGGTATGTCTGTGCTGAAGCTAGAAGTTCAGTTTCCAGATTATGATTGCTGTGAGCTCCAGTATGAAACTGGAGATAAGCCAGTTGAGAGTCTCTGGGTTAAGTTTAGAAGCAAGAACAATAAGAGTGATGTCGTGGTGGGTGTCTGTTATAGACTGTTAGAGACCAGGAGGACGAGGTAGATGAGGCTTTCTTCAGTCAACTAGGGAAAGTTTCCAGTTCACAGGACTTGGTTCTCATGGGGGACTTCAATCACCCTGACATCTGCTGGAAGAGCAATACAGCGGAGCACAGACAATCCAGGAAGTTTTTGGAGAGTGTTGCGGACAACTTCCTGGTGCAGGTGCTGGAGCATCCAACTAGGGGCCATGCTCCTCTTGACCTGCTGCTCACAAATGGAAGATTTGGTGGGGGAAGTAGAAGTAGCAAGTTAAAGAAGTATGGGTTGGATGAATGGATTATTAAATGGATAGAGAGTTGGCTAGATCATCAGGCTCAACGGGTAGTGATCAATGGCTCCATGTCTATCTGGTAGCCGGTCACAAGCGGAGTGCCCCAGGGGTTGGTCCTGGGGCCGGTTTTGTTCAACATCTTCATTAATGATCTGGAGGATGGAGTAGATTGAACCCTCAACAAGTTTGCAGATGACACTAAGCTAAGGGGAGTGGTAGATACCCTGGAAGGTAGGGATAGGATACAGTGACCTAGACAAATTGGAGCATTGGGCCAAAAGAAATCTGATGAGGTTCAACAAGGACAAGTGCAGAGTCCCCCACTTAGGAAGGAAGAATCCCATGCACAGCTACAGACTGGGGACCGATGGGCTAGGCAGGAGTTCTGCAGAAAAGGATCTGGGGGTTACAGTGGATAAGAAGCTGGATATGAGTCAGCAGTGTGCCCTGGTTGCCAAGAGGGCTAACACATATTGGGCTGCATTAGTAGGAGCATTGCCAGCAGATCGAGGGAAGTGATTATTCCCCTCTATTTGGCATTGGTGATGCCGCATTTGGAGTATTGTGTCCAGTTTTGGGCCCCCCACTACAAAAAGGACGTGGACAAATTAGAGAGAGTTCAGTGGAGGGCAACAAAAACAGTTAGGTGCTGGAGCACAAGACTTATGAGGAGAGGCTGAAGGAACTAGGCTTGTTCAGTCTGCAAAGGAGAAGAGTGAGGGGGAATTTGATAGCAGCCTTTAACTACCTGAAAGGGGGTTCCAGGGAGGATGGAGCTAGGCTGTTCTCAGTGGTGGCAGATGACAGAACAAGGAGCAATGGTCTCAAGTTGCAGGGGGGAGGTCTAGGTTGGACATTAGGAAAAAGTTTTTCACTAGGAGGGTGGTGAAGCACTGGATCGGGTTACCTAGGGAGGTGGTGGAATCTCCATCTTTAGAGGTTTTTAAGCTGCAGCTTGACAAAGCCCTGGCTGGGATGATTTAGCTGAGGTTAGTCCTGCTTTGAGCAGGGGGTGGGACTAGATGACCTCCTGAGGTCCCTTCCAACTTTAATATTCCATGATTCTACGATTAGGTAGACATATCCACAGTGGCTCTAATCGAGCTAGCGTGCTAGCCGCAGCAGCACAAGAGGCAGGCCAGGCTAACTACCCTGAGGGACGGGGTTTCATCGAAGCAGAGGTGTATTGTATCAGGCTTTGATGAGATCCCAGCCCCACTTCCAGTGTAGACATATCCTCCAGGTGAATTGTTAGGGCGGAAGCTGGGCTGGGGTATTGAGACTGAGAGGAGAAATCTGCAGCCTTTATGAATCCATTTACTAAGAGAAGAGTTGCAGCTGATATTGACCTCTGGGAAATTCAAAACGGGGATGTTTTCTTCCCAAACTCTTTGGATCCTTGGATGAAAGGCCCGCCATGCACAGTCTGGTGATTTGCTTTTCTCTGCTTTGTGTGCAAATGCTGGTTCATAGTTGTCAGGTGGCTGACAGACACTGGGCAATGCACACTGGTTTTATTGCAGGGGTGCTCCTAATTAACACAGAGTTATTGTTTGTTATTCTAGGGTTGCACTTTAAAGGTACGAGGCCGTGTGCTCTGGTTTATTATTATAGAGGTTGCTGCTGAGGTGCGCTAGTTTGCCATTATAAGTGTGATCATGTTATTGTAGGGTTGCTGATGATGAGTGCTAGGCTGCGCACACAGGTTTGTTATTGTAGGGTTGCACACAGGGAGGAAAGGGCTGCTGACTGGTTTTTTTAAAAGCAGAGAACAGCACAGAACTGTTTGCTTTAATTAAATTTGTGAACAGTGATCAGACAGTCAAGGGGGAGGGGGAATTTTGAACCAACCCTCCCCCACCCAGCACTCTCCAAGCATTCACAAGACTAGTGAGAAGCAGCACATGCTCTGGGGCTGCCGATCACCAGCTGGCAGTCTGTGCAATGCGACTAGACAACACCCCCCGCCCTAAATATAAACAGATTCCATCTTTCTGATACTCTGGCTCACGCATTGCTAAACGAAACACACGGGGAGGTTGGCTGGCAGCCAGAGCTGAGAGGGCCCCGCAGAGAGCCCCAGGGGGAGTTTCTTTGTGCAGAGCTGTTATTACTCTGCCAGGAATATGCTTCTCACCATCCTCACAATCTCGCTTGGGCTGCTCCAGCGCCATGCTTGCAGTCTAGGCTGTGTGGCTCTGCCTGTTCTGCAGGGTGCCCAGGCCCTGAGGAGCACACCCCAGTCGCCCTGCCCCAAACAGGCGCCTGGCTATGAAACCCTCTGACTGAATTCCAAGGAGAAGATAAAACAGAGTCCACCTCATCCAGCATCCTGTCTGTGATAGCAACCAGCGCCTTTCAGGCCAAGGTGCAAGAAACCTCCTAGTGGACTACTATGGAATATCCTGCCCATAGGTTTCAGCCTAACCCATTTACGGTGATTCATGGCTGGTAGATAGCAATTTTAGCCCTTCTAAGAATGTATATTTCCTAACCAGGGGGGTTCTCGCTAGTCATTTAAATGTCCACTCCCTATTTTTAACCTTGCTGAGCTCCTAGCCTATCTCTCTATCATAGGCCTGGCCTCTGATAGTTTCTGATCACCTCCCAATCTTTAAAGTATTTATCCTCACAACAGTTATGGCAGGACTATTTTCCCCATGGAGAACTGAGCCACACAGAAGCTAAACTGATTTGCCCAACGTCACAGAGGAAGTCTATGGGCAGCAGGGAACTGAAGCCAGGTCTCCCAAATTCCAAATAGTGAATTAAACTAAACTGAAGTAAGGCCACATTAATTCTGAGTGTGTCCAGACAGGGGTTTGATGCAGTTTAATTAATCCACTTTTAATTCACATTAATCCAGATTAATTTTCCTGAGCGTCCTTGTGCAGACAAGCCCTAAGTGTAACTTGTTTTATTTACACATATACTCCAGTCTCATAGACTCTAAGGTCAGAAGGAACCAATATGATCATCTAGTCTGACCTTCTGCACAATGTAGGCCACAGAACCCCACCCACCCCTAACCTATGACTGAGTTATTAAAGTCCTCAAATCATGGTTTAAAGACTTTAAGGTACAGAGAATCCACCAGCAAGTGAGCCATGCCCCATGCTACAGAGGAAGGCGAAAAACCTCCAGAGCCTTTGCCAATCTGCCTTGGAGGAAAATTCCTTCCCGACCCCAAATATGGTGATCAGTTAAATCCTGAGCATGTGGGCAAGACTCACCAGCCAGACACCCAAGAAAGAATTCTCTGTAATAACTCAGAACCACCCCATCTAAAATCCCACCACAGGCCATTGACATATCTATCACCAGTAGTCAAAGATCAGTCAATTGCCAAACTAGGCTGTCCCATCATACCATTCCCTTCATAAATTTATCAGATCAGTTTTGAAGCCAGCTAAGTTTTTGCCCCCACTGCTTCCCTTGGAAGGCTATTCCAGAACTTCACTCCTCTGCTGGTTAGAAACGTGTCTAATTTCAAGTTTAAACTTCCTAATGGCCAGTTTATATCCATTAGTTCTTGTGTCCACATTGGCACTGAACTTAAATAATTCCTCTCCCTCCCTAGTATTTGTCCTTCTGATGTATTTATAGAGAGCAATCATATCTCCCCTCAGCCTTCTTTTGGTTAGGCTAAACAAGCCAAGCTCTGTCCTGCAACAGTGGTCCTCACAAACAGCATGAAGGGCAATCCCCAGGAATCTAAGCCTAATACTAATGTCCAGTTCTCAGAAAGCAATTCTGCCTCAGACATATTCTGCCTTCAGTAAGAGCCCAAGGCAGAGAGCAAATGCTCCTGCTGCTCACACAGCTCCCTTTAGTCAGAACATTGCATAACAAAACTAACATCATGCAGCATGTCTTCCCAAGACTGCACATTTGCTCACACACTGGAAAAAAGGTCTTGGAAGACTCTGTATAACAGCACCACCTGTGATAGTTGTATTCCAGGATGTTATACCAGTTGCTAGCATGCCCTGCATGGAGCAACAGCATGACATGAGTGGGTGAGGAGGAATGAGCCAGCCCAGGAGCAATACCTGCATTCCAAGCACAGCAGGATGTGCGGATGTCAGAAGCCATGTGGGGGCAATACAAGTCGAGGGGAGCCCTCTGCCCTGTGACTGGGAAAGGAAGTGCAGAGCAGAGGTGGGTTCATGCTCAATGAGACTCAATACCGTAGTTCTGTGGCTCCACAAAAGCCAGCCCTCCCCCACTCTCCCCGGAGATACTTATGCCTTTCCAGACTTTCATTCTGTCTGCTCTTTCTCCAGCTGGTGGACTCTTGTATTCCTCCCAGACCTGAGGCCTTCCTCTTTAGAAATGGGGGTAATTTTTGACTAAAATTCTTTTCAGCCAAAAATGCAGATTCAGGTCCACTGAAACATTTTGCAATTTCGGCAAATTGTTTCAGTCAGGAGAAAAAAACTAAACAAAAATTCTGAAAAAATCAAACCACTTGTTTCTGACATGTTTTAGACTAAATGCTTTGACTTTTCAATTCAACACAGCTTTTTGTTTTGAAATGACCTTGGAATTTAACTTTTTGAATGTAAAAAGCTCAAAATTGAAAGGAAACAAAACATTTTGTCTGACCCAAAATGAATTTTTTCTCCAATTTCTCAATTCACCAATTTCGCAAAACCATGCTGTGGTTGTTTTGGAATGGCCAGTGAACCAACCATCCATTAGTCGTGCAGATCTCTTCTTTCCACATGGTCCTGCCCAACCTTCTGTGCCTTGCATTTCCAGTTGCTGGTGTGATGGAGTCCCACAGGATCGGGGCTCTGGAACCACTTGAGGTGAAGCCAGTCAGGACTCTAGTGGAATGGGTCTACCCTCAGTTCCCCTCACACCAGCGCAGCCGCCTCCCGAATCTGGCCCTGAAGCGTTCAGCACCCCTATACTGCCTGAGCTCCCACTGTGAGTCTCCCTGGATGGGACCCTGGGGAGTTCTTACATACCCCCAATGGGGCCACACTCCCCTCCTTGCAGTCAGAAGTGATTCACAGCCAGCATGGAAGTCAGGAGGGTTTATTAGTTCTCAGGATCACATTGTAGAAAGATTTTGTTAGCAGATGAATCAAAAGTTACAACAGCGACCACCTGGGAAGCTCCAGAGCCCCATTTTTGGGCTCTGCCCCAGTGGTGTACTGGGCTGGGGGGAGGGCATGAGGGGACCATGCCCCCATGCGCTGGTCTGGGGGGGCACAGTCCAGGCCCTCAGTGGAGCCATCCCTGCTGACATCCCCGGTGGCTGCGCCGACCCCAGCTCAGACCTGCCAGCAGCAGAGGGCCCCCACTGCGGGGGGGGGGGGAGGGCAAGCATCCTTCTGGCCCCTCCGCCCCGTGCTGAGCGCAACAAGGGAGATTCAGGGACCCCAGCCACACAGGGGCCAGGCAGCCTTAACACCCCCCCACCGCTGGGTGGTCCAGGGGCATCTGTCCCTGTTACTCTTCCTCCTTGCCACCCCTACAGCGGGGGGTGCGTGTGTGTGCGTGTGTGTGTGTGTGCAAGTGGGGGAGAGTGGGAAATGGGCCCACAGACCCCCCCATGGAGCACTGCTGCTGCCGCTGACGGAGGGGGGGGGGGGCAAATACAAGTATTGGCCCTTGGGCACCAGAGACCCATGGTACACTACTGCTCTGCCCTGTGTAATCCCCCATAGGAGACTGACTGACCCTTCCAGCCAGCCTCCCCCAGAAAATACACCCCCTTGCCCCTCCCCAGTCCTTTGTCTCTTTCCCAGGCAGGGTGGCCACCTCTCCTTGTCTCCACCTGCCACAATCTGTTACAACTTGTCCCAGCTGGTTGACCCAAAGCAGAGGGGTCCTGACTATTGTCTGTGCAGGTATACCTGGGAAAGGCCCATGTGCCCTCTAGTGGTCTCTGCAATGATCACACACCCTGGTCCCATCACCAAAATACTTGAGTAACGCATGGGGGAAACTGAGGCACACACAGCACTCAGAGAAAACTCCAAGAATATCTCCACTTTGCCACAGCTGGTCTGCTCCAAGCTGCAGCCAGGCTTCCTCTGACCACGGGGCCCAGGTCCCATTGATCCTACACGGCAGGAGCGATGGGAAGAGAGGGTGGGAGGGGATGGAGAAGGCAAAGATGAGGAAGGTGGAGATGCACCCATGGGGATGGAGAAAGGAGACAGCCAACCTACCCAGTTGCTCATGTGCCTGGGGCAGAGACTGTGCCCTCCCCGACGTTTGGTGCCAGCTTCAGCATGATGCTAGTGATCAATACATATTGGTAATTACAGTCTGCTCTGACTGCTTGTGATCAGTGGTCATCACCCCAGGGCTAGGCCAGCTTTGGGGAGTTTGCCAGGTCTCCCCGTGTGCAGTCTCGAGAACTATGGACATCAGGGCAGCATTTTAGTGCTGTTGACCTCAGACACCATCACTGGACTCTGAGCAGCGGCAGATTAATTGTAGGGTTCTGCAGCAGCAATCAGGAAATGGGTGTATGCTGGTTAGGTCATCTATTTACAGGGACTGGCCATAACCTGGCGATCTCAGACCAGGAGTCTCTAGTGCTGTGCTGAAGGACAAGGTTTTCTGCAGACAGCAGCAGCAGACTGATCAAAGAGCTGCACGGTGTGAAGTGTGGGGCACACCGGGAGCATGTGGGTCGCTGCAGAACTGCTCATAGGAAGTGCTCCGGGTGTGGACAACACATGGTGACGTGGTGGCTGCACAATGCATGCCCAGTCAGCACAGGGGCTTTGCTGCCAGTAGAAGGTGCCTAGAGGCTATTGCTGGAGCAAGACAGGGTGGGAGATGGCAGGGAAGAAAGAGGACTGGACAGAACTGGGAAAGAGAGGGGAGGAGGGAAAGCTGTAGAAAGGGGTCGGTGAGCAGAGTGAGGGTGATGGCCAACAACGCTTTCCATCTGAGCACCTCACTTTGCAGACAGGAAGGAATTTAACCCCACAGCCTGTGAGATGGGTAAATCCCATTAGCACCATATTATTGGCAGGGAAACTGAGGCATCAAACAGGGACGTGGTCACATGGCCACTCTACACAGAACCCAGATCTCCCATCTCCCAATCCTATGCCTGACTACAAGCCCGTCCTTCCCCTCAGAGTAGGTCAGAGACAGGGTTGTCTACAGGGTTGGGGCTGGAAATCCTTCGGCAGCCCCAGTCCCAGTGTGATGGACTGTCCTCTCAGTGTCACAGAAGGCTGAGATAAAGCAGGCCTGTCATGACCTGATCCACATTTAAAGGTGGATGTAAAATGTGCAGTAAAGAAACCATCCTTATTCTCCATCCAGCTTGGATTCCTAAACCTCCTCTGAGCTAGTCCCTGCACCAGCCATTCACATCGTGCAAAGACAGTGAGAGCCAGCCTTTGGATTCTCACTTGACTCCTTGCTTCCCCAAGCTCCTGCTGGTTCTGTGGATGCAACAATCGGGTCTGATCTGGAGAGTCTGAACAGGACAGCTCTTGATTTCCTCTCACAAACTATCATCATTCAGCTTCACTCACTGCCACGGTTTCCATCAATGTCGTTATTCTCACTGGAGCTTGAGAGGCCTGTGATGAATGTTTCCCCCAAAGGGAGGCCAGCTGAGCTCCATCTCTTTAGAGGGTGTTGCTGAAAGAGGTCTGGGCTGTTGCAGGAATCTTGCCAGCATTCAGAAAGGATACAGCCTTCCCTGCTGTGACTCAGCCAGTGGCTTTCCTCCCAGAGGACCAGCCTTTCTCATTCACACAGCTGCACACTCAGCAACTCTTCTCTTGTGTCTCTGGCTCAGAAGTCACAGCTCCCTTTCAAACTTCACGTCCCCGGTGCCATTAGTGGGGAAACAATGTCTTATGATGTGCTGCCACTTCATTTCCCATCATCTGCGCGAGGCTCAGCAGCATGCAGACTACGTGCTGAGCATCTTCATCTGGAGTCTGAGACGCATCCGGTGCCTTTTAGTTGATTCTGATCTGATTCCATTTCCATTAGGCATGGATATAGGTAATATGCTTTTTGGATTTGGGGTCTCCAGTTTTATAATTGCTCGGTATTTGTTGTCATAATAATAATCATAATAAGGAGCAATGTCTCTTTAGGGACCTTTAAGGATGTAAATTGTTGTGAGATTTCAAACTGTCAAGCAAGGAGATGGGTAAGCAGGGCTGTAAGATGGGCCAGAAAGATGTGGGGGAGGAAGATAAATAGATAGATAGACAGATTCACAACAATAGCATTATACACACATTTTAAAAAATAATAATAAGGCAGGACAAAGGTGTGAGGTTGAAATACACAGGTAGATAGATAGAGAAAAGGGACTTGAAATAAAGCATCTGGTACAGAGATGCAAAGATACAGTGTGGAAAATGGGAAGAAGGGAGGAATAGGGATAAAACAAAGGAGAACGCTGTATTTTAAAATCACATATAACATTGAGTACCATCCCCTCCTACCTCCTGAAATGTCACTCAGTTAAAAGCCTAACCCCTCAGTTAAGGCTCTAAATCAAGCTTCAGCTTTGGTCTCATGCTCTGTAACATCACCAGACCCACACATGTGACGAAGAGAGCGTCTCTAATTGTTAAAGCAGGGAACTAGAAGTCAGGACTCCTGGGTTCTGCTCACACTTGGGTGAAGGACTGTGATCTAGTGGGTGGAGGAAGGGTTGCCAGGCGTGCTGGGTTCATGTTCTGATTCCACCACTGCTATTGGGCAAGTCAGCTCTGTAACAGAGTAGCCGCACTGGTAAAATTGAGACAATGATATTTACCTTGGGGGCTGGGAGAGCTATAAAGCTTTAAAAATCCATTTAAAAATCATTCCTGTCTGGAAATGTTGTGCCTGCTGTTACAAGTCACATATAAAGTGGCTAGAACTGACAGAGAGGAGGGGGTATTTTCCAAAGCACTGGTTTATTTAGGAGCAAAAACCTGGTTCTCAGTTGTCAGTGGGACATGTGCAGTTGATTGCAAAGGGAGTTAGGAGCCTGGGCCTTAGTGCTGTCAGGATCCCCCTCGCCTTTGTCTCTGCTGCATCTTTGAGCCTAAGCAGTTTACTGCTTTCCCCTCCAGTCAGTCATCTCCCCGGCTGTCTGTTGGGACCTCAGGCCCAGCAACACGCAGGGACAGCATGTACAAATGTCTGCCTTCTAGTAACAGGGATTTCGACCTTTACTGGAGCAAATTCATCACTGCAGAAGCTTCAGCCCTAGGGGATTTCCAGCTGGGCCACTTGCCTAGGGGAAACCCCCTGTTCCCCATTCCCCCACCTCCTAGGGAAAAGCAACCCATCAGAGCTGCTGCAGGAGGCAGGCAGTGCTACCTCTGCCCTCCCCACCCCCGCCCACCCCTCAGGAGCCAGAGGAGTTTTTGGTAGGGGAGGAGGGAAAGAAGCAGCCCTGCCTTACCTGCAGATCAGCCTGGAGCTGCCCACACCCAGGTGTGGGAAGGGGGAGACAAGAAATTCACTGTGGCTTCTGCCCTAGACCTGGTGGGGGGCTGAAGGGCCCCATAGCTGCAGATGGGGCAGAGCTGGGAGGTGGAGGTGGCGGGGAGGCAGAGCTGGGCGATCTGGGAGTGCATAAGTAATTGCTGCTGGGGACAGAATTAATTAATGAAAATGCTGGGTCTGGACAGAGCTGTGACAGCCCCTGCCCCGCAGCAGGGCCGGACTACCCTGGCTCCAGACACGGGGCTGGAGGGCTGGCAGAGCCCCCGCACTGTGCACGGGGCGGGAGCAAAGGAGTGCTACCCCACCCCCAGATCATTAAAACCATCAGATGATTTCAGGGGTGTGCCATGATTTTTGAACTGTGGTTGGGGTTGGCAGCAGGGATGCGCCTTCTAAGCTGCAAATCTGGGGGGGAGGGGGGTCAGGACAGGGAGCCCCTGAAATGGGTTGTAACTAGAGCTGGACAGAGACCGGTGGTTCCGTTCAGGAGGTGTCTATATGTCGGAATGTGGTTTGGGTCTGACATGGAACCAAGCCCAGCAGTTCTAAGTTCGGGCGGAGGGGGGGGGAGCCCCAGCCACAGGGTACACCTTCCCCCCTTCCCCCCCAGCCCCGGCTTCCCTCCCTCGGAGGACCTGCCGGGCAGGCTGCCAAGGAGCCGAGCGGGCGGGCTGGCAGGAACCTGCCCCAGTTCGGCAGGAACTTGGGCGAAATGGAACCAGCCCCGCGATTTCGCCAACTCAGCAAATTCCAGCCACGCATTTTTTTCTCTTGGAATTCCCCCCGCAGGGAGCCCGGACGCGTGTGGGTTGTACTGGGGGGAGGGGGACAAGCCACGTGGAGGGGACACTGTCCCTCGCGGGGCACAGCCTGCTCCTCTCCTGCCTGTCCATGTGTCGTCGTCCCCCCCCGCCGCCACGCACCCAGAGCCCCATGCACAAAGCCAGTCCCCTGTAAATCCTCCCCACCCCCCCAAAGAGAGGCTGGGGTGCAGCTGCCGGGCGCTGGTGCACTGCAGCCTCCCCGGGCCGAGGAGGAAGCAGGTGCCACCCGGGCGGGGGGAGTTGCAGGCGGCTTCTGCATGTATTGCGCTGCTGCCCGCCTCCATGTAGCGCTGACAGGCGCGAAGGAGCTTCCGACAGGGCAGCCGCAGCCCGTCCCAGGCCCCCGAGCCCGCGGTGCCTCTCTTGGCAAGCCGGCAACCTGCTGCTACATGTCAGCAGCACGAGCCGGGCCGTGCCCGGGCCCCCGCCCCCCGCCGTGCCACTGAGCTGCTCCGGGGCGTCCCTGGGCCTTTAACCCCCTCCCCGCGCAGGGCCCAGCCCAGCCCAGCCCGTGCGTAGAACAAGGAGGACATTCCCCGAGCCGGGGAGCGGAGCTGAGGGGGGCGCGGCGCGAGGCCCCGCGGTCTCCTTTTGTCCTGGCAGCTGGGTTGTGAGGGCGGAGGGAGGGGAAGTCCCCCGTCCCCCCTCCCCCGCTGCTGCCAGCGAGCCAGGGCTCGGTTTGTTCCGCGCTAGCCGCTGCCAGCGCTGCTGTGCCCTGCGTCCAGGGACCGAGCCCACCCCGCGGCGTCCCCAGCCCGGATCGCCCTCTGGGGGGCAGCTCGCCAAGGGGAGCTGGGCTGGCGCTGCACGAAGTGCCGGTGGCCGGCGGGCTGCGCGGAAGCAGGGACACAAAGGCTGGGTGTGTGCGCTGCGGGGCAGGATCTCGGAGCCGGGGTCGGGGCCGGGCTCCTTGAGTGCGCGCAGCGCCGCCCCCAGCGCGCCCAGGTGCCCCGGCCGGGCGGCGGAGCCAGTCTCAGGGGCAGGGGCGCGCTGCCGGCTGCAGGGCCCCGCTTGGCGAGGCGGCCCCGGGACCCGCCACCCCCAGCCCGGGGCGCCATGGCCTGCAGCCTGAAAGACGAGCTGCTCTGCTCCATCTGCCTGAGCATCTACCAGGACCCGGTCAGCTTCGGCTGCGAGCACTACTTCTGCCGGAAATGCATCACGGAGCACTGGGTCCGGCAGGAGCAGCAGGGCGCCCGCGACTGCCCCGAGTGCCGCCGCACCTTCGCCGAGCCCACCCTGGCGCCCAGCCTCAAGCTCGCCAACATCGTGGAGCGCTACGCGGCCTTCCCGCTGGACGCCATCCTCCGCGCCCGGCGCAGCCCCGCGCCCTGCAAGGAGCACGAGAAGGTCAAGCTCTTCTGCCTGACCGACCGCGCCGTCGTCTGCTTCTTCTGCGACGAGCCCGCCGTGCACGAGCAGCACCAGGTCACCAACGTGGACGACGCCTTCGAGGAGCTGCAGGTGAGAGGTGCCCGGTGCCCGTGGGCTAAAGCCGAGCGCTCTGCCCGGCCTCTGCTCCGCCTGAACTAGGCTCCCATCCCCCGGCCCCAGCCCTGACTCTGCTGGGCTCCGGCAGTAGATGAACCTACCGGGGTGGCTGAGGAGAGCCCGGAGCCCCTGCCCTGCGCTGGGTGGCAGTGGCAGACCCAGCGTTCCTACACCAGCCCTATGCAGGGCTCCTGGAGAGAGCAGCTGAGGGCACAGGTGGCCCCCGGCCCCACGCCCCCCTTCTGGCCCTTCCCCGAAGGGGGCTGCCCCTTCTCGTCCTCCCCTCTCCCCTTGTTTCATTAACCACAATTCCTGTTATCAGGGTTTCTAACTGGTGGTGCTAGCCCCCCTGGGAGGACCTGTTCCCCAGGCAGGGCGTGCTGCCCGCTGCCTGGTCGGCAAGGAGGAGTGGTGAACCCCTCATTTAGCAAAAGGCCTATCCGGCCCCTTTGTGAACCCTTGGTGAACTTGGGCCTCATCTCCTCATCCCCCACCCACAGTTCTCCGCTCACCCCCATCCCTGCCTGCTTTGCTGCACTGTGCGTCTGTCGGAGCATGCACCTCACCAGCTCAGTTCGCCTGAGTACCGTTCAGTGATTGAAATGTTACTTGATTTGAGTAATCCTGCCAGTGAAATGGACTGGCCAGATACTAGTCCACAGGGCTACAAACATCCACTAGGAAGATGCCAAGGACCAAACAGTGCAGAAAGACGGGTAGCCCTATGGAATTAATCCACTTTGCTCTGCTAGGGACTGACATGGCATTCCTTCTATCCTGAGCGCTGTTGAAAGGGGTAGCAAGGTAAACAGCTTTCTATCCAGTTACCGTACCTTGGGGGCAAGCAACAGAGATTGAGATTTAAAATAGGGATGGTTGAATGTCATGCTTCAGGACGTAGAATGATCACTTTGCAAGGGTCAGGAAGGAACTGTGTCCCTCCTGCGCAGCAATGCATAATTGACCTGGGACATCATGGCGCTTTTCTTTACCCTTTCCCTTGGAGCATCAGGTGACAGGATTCAGGACATGATGGATCTGTGATGCAAGGAACCTTCAGTTATAGAATAGCCTGCCCACAAGGGATGTTTTTCCTTAACCTGTATCAGTCAGTGGTCAGCTTTGGCAAGCCCTCTGTGTGACACCTTACATTCATCTCTCCTGTGGAGGTTTATTTGGGTGGATGTGCGTGGTCAGGGGTCTCCACCTCTCTCTGCCCTCAGCGACAAAGCTTTCTTGCCTCCATCTGAGCTTCCCAAACTTGAGACATCAATGAGCATGTCACCTGCATTTCCAATGAGTCATGTAGCTGGCCACAGCACAGTGGATGATTTACAACACATGTGCTGCCAGTATTGTTGGAGGAATCATCTTGCACAGGAAGCTGGAGATCATGTATCTGTCTTAATCGCTGGATTAAAAATCTAGCAAGGGGGGTATGGGAGCCCATCCTCAGTCTCCTGCTGCTTAGTACCCTTCGGGATTTGGTAAGCAAATTCCCTGTTCTGTATTAATTGGACTTTAACCAGGGGAACTGTGAAATGAAACTGACTTAGATCTCTGCATTGGATAGGAGCCAGACACTGACCTTGCACCCACTGACTCATCACTTCCCAGTTGATAGCAGCACTTGCTGCCTTATTAAGGATTCATCTGGCTGGGATCAGGGTGGCCTGAGATCTCACCGATAGGGTGCAGTTATTACCATGCCCCTCCAGGGTGGGATTGAAGCTGGCTTTAGGATCTTTGGGCCCCTGAGCCATTGATGGGGAGAGAGATGCTGGAGAGGAATAAAGGGGTAGCCTGTGAATTGCCCCCATAATCACAGAGTTTCAAAGAGTTGCATGTGCTTTAGATTGTCCTAGGGTGCCTGGAGGGTGGAGGATATTTACAGGTGGACTATGGGAGAGGGGCAGGAGGGAGATCAGTAGGGGTTCTCCAGTAGGGATGCTGATTATTTAGGAGTGACCAAGGCACCCCAAGCATGAAGTTCCTGGCCTCATTCCTGATTCAAAATTGTTCCCAGATTCCTCCTGTGAGTTATTCTTGCCCCATGGGTTTTTCACCCACTGTATTTGTGAAATCAGGTCCTTTACTGGTTAGTGATAGAAGTCACATGATATTGTTCCCGCTTCCTGATCAGGTGACTAATGTAGCTAACCAGCAATTGCCATAGATTCTGAAATAATTTGGATTTTCTGAGATCAAATTTGGAAATTCCCCTAGTGCTGGCTGTGATTTGCAATGAGGGACTCCAGACGGAAACGTTTCTTAGGAACAGAGGAATTGCCAGACCAAATCAGAACAGGAAACCATCTAGCCTGGCATGGCCAGCACCAGTTGCTTCAGAGGAGGGTGCAAGGAACCATTGGTTATGGAATAACCTGCCCACAATGGGTGTTTTTCCCTAACCTGTATCAGTCAGTGGTTGGCTGATGCATGGAGCAGGAGGATTTATAGCCCTCATCCATATTTTATCCTATCTGCGGTAACGGGGGGCGGTGGTGTTCTTATCATCCATATAAACGTCTAATCATTTTTGTTTAGGTCTCCTAATAGGTTTTGGACTATGTGCTATCTTGTGGCGGTGAGTTCCACAGGTTAGCACTGCACTGTGTAGAGAAATATTTGTTACAATCTGTTTTAGGTTTTGTGGCCTTGCAGTTTATGAGCTGCCTCCTTGTTCTTAGAAAGGGTGCGTGGAGCTCCTCTTTCCAGGTCAAGTGCATGAATAGACAAGGGAAATGAATGCAAGAGGGTCACAAATGCATTGGAAAGGGTGTTCACTCTGGTGGACACTGCTTTGCACTGCTCATGCTGCTCAGCCAGTGATGTGCAAATCGGCCTAATTTCAGAAGATATGTATTTTGCAAACATGAGCAGCTTCTGTCACTCAGTGAAACTCTAACAGGCTAGTCATCATGGCAACAGCTCCTTGACTGGTGACTGGGACCTTAGCTCAGGCTCTGTCTTGCTGCCTTTGAAAGCTGTTGGTATTTAATAGCAGCAGCCTCCCTCGGAGGGCTGGGGTTAGGGCTTTTGGTTGGGAAGGGCTGATGTTCTAGGAGACTGTGGGAATCAAAGGTGGATTGTGGGCTAATTGGAGCTGGGATCCTCTCTGATCTGGTAGCCTTGCTGGATGCTAGGTCAGGAATCCTGTGCCGTGCCTGGTTGAGCAGCTTCCTCCCCTGTCTATGGTAGACTGGGCAGTTGCTTTGCATGACCAGGAACAGCGAATTCCCCGGAAAGCGCAGTTGCTACAGTGGTTCATAGATCAGAATTCAGTCCTTGACCAGGAACTAGTGGAGGGACTGGAACACCAGCCTGATGTGCTCATGGTGGCCTGAGCTATAGAGAAGGCGGGTAGCTGCATTCTGTTCCAGTAGGGCTTGCTGCCTGCACGGAGAGGACCCTCTCAGTGAGGACAGACAGTGCAGCTGTTGCAGAAAAGCTGTTGGGAGCAGAGCTGCACAAAACCCACTGCTCTGCTTTGCAAGTATCTTCACTGAATCTACTGAATCTGTCTCCAAACTCACTTGAGTGCCCTTTCTTCCCCTCTTCCCCCCGTGTATTGCAGGTGCTCAACCTGCGCTGGCCACCCCTGTACAAGATGCAGCACTGCCATTGGCTAGCGCCCCCTGCCCCCGGGGCGGTAGCTGCACTTCTAGCGTGCAGGCTGTAAGTGGAGGTAGCAGAGTTTCTTTGTTACTTGCATGGCATGTTGTGAACAGTCATGCCAGGGCCCTGCCCCGGAGAGCTTGCTGGTGCACTATGGAGAGTGAAAGGCAGCAACAGCGAGATCAGGGATCTAGCAGTGGAACCTAAGTGGAAATTTGACTGGGGAGAGGGAGCCTGGTATGGGATCTGTCTGGTGTTTGCAGGAAGAAATGGTCATTTTCCATCCTTGGAAATTTTCCCCTTATTTCACCCAGATGGTCCAGGTACAGTCAGGGAAAGCATTTCATTCTCCTCATGCAGCAGAGAGCATAGAGCTGTACCAGGGGGCGGGGGAACGTTCCCTGTCTGGCCCAAGGAGCAGCTCCTTGGCGGCCCTGCTGGGCAGCCTGCTTCTCCTCTGATTGCTGTGGGCTTGAGCTGAAAGGCACTTGTTCCTCCTCAATAACAGCCCTGCCTGTGACTCTATAAGACTGTATAGACCAGTGCACCTGAAGCCATGATCCCAGGGCCTGGGAATGGAGCTGGGCTGCTGGAATAAGTTGGTCAGGATGATCCAACCTAGTACTGCACAGGCAACTTCCCCGCACTGCAACCGCCCTCTCTTGTGGTGGTGCTGGTGTAACCCCAGCGGCCTCCCAGTATGCAGTGCGGCTTGGCTGCCTGCTCATGGTGGATCATTGCATGCTAGCACCCACTGCGCCTCCGCAGTGAAGATGAGCTTTGGGCCTGCCAGCCACGCTTGCTATTGCCTGTCTGCAGGCAACCTGGGAGATTTATAGCCGTCCAATGGGAGTAGGCAGGCGTTTGAAGGGCAGGTGGCCTCTGTCTTTGCCTGGCTGCCTTCCTGGCTGGAGAGCCCTCCTAGGCTGCTGAGCAGAAGTTCCCCATGGGGAGCTGCAGCTGTGCCCCTTGGTCCCAGGTTTACCTGCCCACTGCAGCACTGGCATCTCCGCCATTGCAGCAGGGCAGGGGGCTTGAGGAGAACCCAAAGGGAAATGCGTTTGCATGCAAAATGTAATCAAGAGCTTGGGCTGGGGAATGCCAGCTGCAGAGTGTGACCCTGGGAGCAGCACGTTCTCCAGCCCACCTGGCTTTGCCTGGGAGCAGGGAGGAGCCGGAGCCAGGGACAGGTCAGTACTGGCTGTTGGAACCCAGGCAGGGAATTTCTGTCTGTCCCCTGACACTGGGAATCGTTTAGGGCCTCTGCTGAGCGCGAGCGGCCAGCTGAGCCACGGGGCTCGGTAATCATCTGCCGGACAATGAGCAGAATCCTGCAGAGGCCAGCGGCTGCCAGTCCTGCCTGTGCTCTGCTCCCAATGGGGCATGTGGGTGGAGGGGGTGGGTGTTTCCTTTGGGGAGAAGGGAAAGTTGGGGGGGGGCTCAGTGCACTGGGAATAGCTCCCTGACCCTTGACGGGGTCTGTGGTTTAGTGTGGCATGGTGCAGAATCTGCCTGAATAGCGCCCTCCGGGGGCTGTCCTGGAGCCCTGGGAGGGCTCTGGTGTTACAGAGCCGAGCTGGGGGGGCCTCACCTGCCCTCTCTTAGAAACTGATCCTCCCATTTCCAGCTCTGCTGTGGCTCCTTTATAGCTGCTCCAGCTCCAGCCCAGGGGAGATGTTGAGCTGGCACAACTGGCTCTGTGGCAACCCAGGGGTCCTGCTGGCTGCTCTGAGTTACAGAGCAGCCCATTGGTGGCTGTGGAAGCTGCTGTGAATTAGAGGAACACCTGGGGCTGCTCTGACGTCCAGTCCAGCCCCTGCGGCGCCCTCTCTCCAGCCCCATAGGAGCCTAGCCTGGAGAGCCCCACCCTCTTCCCACAAAGCCAGGAGAGTGCTACCATTGCTTGCCTTAGAAGCAGATCCCTGCCCTGCGCTCTTTCAACCTGACTTGTCCCTGCCATGCTGGCCCGTCTTGGAGGTCTGTGTTCACTCTTGGTGCCCAGCTTGTTTAGGCCAGTGCAGGCAGGCCCTGCGGTTGGCTTGGCCGTATGCCCAGGCTGGCTGGGAGAGTGAGGCCTGAACGCACATTGCCCAGAGAGTTGAATCTCTGTGTGAGGATTCTGAGCCAGGGGCCAGCATTGGCTGGGTGAGGATCTGGCCAGACTGAATTGAACAGGGTGAGTGGAAGAGAGAAGCAGCCGAGGTGTGCCAGTGCCTCCTTAGAGACCTGCTCATGTCTCGCAGCCGCAGGAGTGACCCTGACCCCGGTCCCGGCTCCTGCAGCACGCTGTCCCACTGCCACTGATCCGCCTGGGCTGCCCATTATAGTGGCATAGGGGGAGCCGTGCTACTGGCACAGAACAAGCTCTCTGCTTGCCTGACTCTCAGTTGACAAGGCATGTCCAGGGAGCCAGGCTGATGTGTCCTTAGCAGCAGGCTGGGGGGTCCTGATTGCCCTCCCCATCAAGCCCCCTTCTGACTGCAGGGTTGGTTCCAGCCTCCTCCCGCCTGCCCAGGGGGCGGGGCAGTGGGGATCTCTAATCAGCTGCCTCTCTCTGATTGATTCCCACGCTGCTGCTGAGGCAGATCAGCCGCTCTCTGTGCAGCCTTGCTCAGCTGCCAGGATGATTGGACATTGATTGGCCTCGCTGCGCACTAACGGGGTTGCTGGCATGTGTTGGCAGCACCCGGGGGCACTTGAGGCGAGAGGATGGAGCGTGGCCCTGGAACGAAAGGCCATGTTGCTCCTGCATGCCTTGATGGGAACATGACAGCGAGCGGCGCCGACACGGACGGGGGAGGTGGCACCCGGAGCCTGTTGCTCGCTCCACGAGAGACAGCCCCATGGCAAGTGAACACGTCTGCTGCCAGCGCCAGCTTTGGGCATGCCTACCTTGCCATTTATAGCCTGGAGCCTGCCGCAGCACTGGCCAGGCAATGAGAGAGGGGAGGGGCCCAACACTCATGCCCATCAGTGATCCCAGCACCAGGCTTTTCCACTGAACCGTTTGGTCCCCTGCCTTCTCCGGAAATCAAGCCAAGAATAACGCTTCATATTTACTGTGTCTCTTTCTCCCTAAATTCCTGCATAAATCGTCAGAAAGGAACCACCTCATGAACTGCTTAATGGCAGCTACTTCTGGGGTGGAACGCTGCAGCCATGCACAGCGGCGCTGCCCAACAGTTCCAGACTGGCAGATACCGTGTCCCCATATCAGGGAGGCAAATAGTAATCGCAGGTTAATGGGCCAGCTTTGGCCAGACAGGAAATGCCGTAGGATCTGTTCTGCGCTGGGCTGGCTGGCAGCACCTCGCCATGGGCTGCACTTCAGTTTTGGGTCTGTCCCAGCATCAGGGCTTGTGTAACCTGGGAAGTATTAACTGGGCTCCTTCTACTGGACATAGAGTTGCTTTTACTAGCCATCAGTTTTCTGATGGGCGTGTGTGTGTTACGGAGGGCGCGTGTGTTGAGGGGTTGTGTATTTGTGGGGGGAAGTGTGTGTGTTGAGGAGTAAGGGGATGTTTGTGTAGAGGGTGTTGGGGTGGCTGCTCCTGGCCCCTGCACTTGTCTCTCTATTCTGAACACCACACCTCCTGCGCCATCATGCTCTGTGCTGTGGCCCTGGCCGACCCCCCACCCCCCTTCAGCTGCTACGCTTGCAATCGGAGCAGGTGTGAGCGATTCTGGGCATTGCGAGCGCAGAGCTGAATTCCCCCCGCATGGAGCGGGGACCGCATGCATTCCCGCGCTGGCTGCCCACCTGACACCCCACTGCCAGGCTGCAGGCCTGTCTCAGGCGATAAAGGGCCCTTCTCACATGAGCGCCTGAGCGCTCACATTGCAGCAGAGACGTAGCCAGGAATTGGGGTGTGCTGAGCTGGGGCAGGCTGAAGCAGCCCATTCCTGCCTCTAACTGTGCTGTGGGGAGAGGGGCTAATGCCCCAATATCAGCGCTAGCCATTTGGCTTCCCCCCTTTGGCACTTAGCACATCCGTTGGCTCCTCTGAAATAAAAAACTGTAGTGCCTTCTCCATCCCCACCTGCAGCTCTGCTGCTCTTTCTGCCAGTCACTGCCCCCAGGAGGGGCTGGGGGGCAATGGTCGATTCTGCGCATGGTGCTGCCTGCTGGGGAGCAGTAGGAGGTGCTCTAGCATCCAGGCATGAGATGGCGTGTCCTGCACTGATGTCTGGTGCGGAGGTTGGCTGGATGGCAGCCAGATGGGGGCGCTGGTCGTGTGGCTTCTCCCTGCATGCAGGAATGGGAGCTGCGAGCCAGCTGGAAAACCCACTGCTTCTCCATCCTGCTCTGGCTGAGATTTCCAGAGCCACTGTGCAGATCTGGGCACCCCATTCCCAGGGCCCTCAGGCTTCTTTGAAAATCAGTCTGTCCAGCATTGGTGAGCCCAGTGTGCGTAGGTGCACCACGTGTCTGTGGGTGACGCACTGGATTTGTGAGCACCAAGATCGCACATCCCCATAACAGAGGCTCTTCCTTGCTCACCAGCTCCCCTATACAAGCCTGCAAGCCTCCTCTGCAAAGCCCTTCCCAGCCAGGAGCAAACTGAGCCACAGCCCCTGGGGCCGATTAGGGATCACTAGCCCCATTCTACACAGAGGGAGCACTTTGTGCCGGGCCATGGCAGAGCTAAGTCTAGAACCCAAGGTCTCTGGGCAGCCAACCCAGTGCTCACACCACTAGACCATACTGCCTTGTTTTGCTCACCACTGTCCTCTCTCTGGTCCATCCCCTTACTCCCCACAAGCACAGATTTCCAGGCTTATATGGGACCAACTTGACCAGATGGACACCCACCCATCCGAGAGTAACCCACTGTCTGGGCAGAGGTCTATGGACGGGGGATCCACTGAGATCTGGCTGGGTAAAATGCTCTGGATCCAGTTTAGCCTGACTATTCTCGGTATTTGTTATTGCCTTGAAAGGGGCCTGGCAGGTGCCCTGGGCAATGGCATACTAGGTTCTCTCTCACCTGAGTGGCTCCGGGTCCTCTGCCGAGATGCTGCATCGTAGCTCCGAGAACCCATCTCGCCCAGAGCAGTGAGGTGGGGGGACTATATAACCCCCTCCCCCGCCTTTCTCTGCAGGTGGAAGAACATAGAACACCCCTTCACAAAAATCTGCACTGAGTCAGGCCACTGGCCCTTCCCTGCCTCAGTCCCTGCATTTACAGCCTGAGCCCACCTCCCTTCTGGGATTGCTACTGACTGTGATGGGGGCAGGATCAGGCCAGGCCCGGTGAGGCTGGTGTAACCCCTCATTCAGTGCTACAGGGCTGGACGGCTCTGGCCTGGCCTGACGACTTTGTTTGTCTCCTCACCTTGTGTTTCAGAGAGAACTGAAGGAGCAGCTCCAGGCACTGCAGGACAGCGAGCGCGGCCACAGCGAGGCACTGCACCTGCTCAAACGCCAGCTGGCCGAGACCAAGGTAACGGCAGGAGATGCCAGGGGCAGAGCCCCACCTCGATGGGGGGTGGATCCTGCGAACATCCAGCTGCAAAGGGGCCCAGCTGTGGCCTGTGGAGATGAAGGTCCCAGGAAGCCGGGCCCCGTCTCGATGGCGCACAGCAGGCCAGGAACACCATTGCTATGGGCTGCAGCTCCTCATATGCAGGGCACGGCTCGTGCGATCAGAGCCATGTTGCGGCTGACAAGGGCCGAGCGTGGGGCCGGGCAGGGGCCCTCGGCTGAGCGGAGCCCGGCAGCCCATGTTCTGCAGCAATGCTCGGTAGCGTGGCCAGTGCAGGCTGCTGGGCCGGCATCATAGGGGGTGTTTTGGGGCCCCATCCAGGGGAGAAACCTGGGGCCATTTTGGACGGGAGGTTGGGAGCCTGAGCCAGGCCGATTGGCCCATTGTGAGTGGCAGATCGGCCGGGGGAGATGGCACCATTTTGTCCTGGGTAAAGATGGGAAGCGACTGGGGCCTCCTCTCTGGGGTACAAAACACCGGGACATCCAAACCCTGGCACCCGGCAGAGCTAGCTACTTCAAAACGGGGTCACTCCTGGGAACGCCTGGCCAGGAGGAGGAGCAGAATCGTTTCACCAGCTGGTGCCTAGATAGCTTTGTCTAGAGACCGAGCAGACCCCATAGGTCCTGTCTGCTGGCCAATGCAGGCCTCTTCCTGTCAGATCATTTTCTCATGCTGCACCCAACCTTGTTCCCAGCATCCCAGCAATAGGCCCTTTCCTTGGGCCGGTGATGCTACAGCCTAACTGGCCATGAAGAATCCAGAAAGCCACCTGCTGTGGTTGTGCATCATTGCCCCCAGGCCGCCGTGCACCTGATGTGCCAGTCCCACGCGAGTGATGCGGAGGAAGAAAACGTTTGCTCTTTGTTGGCCTGCAGCCCTGGGACTCCTCGTAGTCTGTGCCTCACAGCCCAGGGGAAAGCTCCCTCTCTCCCCTCTTCCAGCGTCTCTTGTGAATACTTTCTGCTCTTTATTTGTATTGAAGTAGAGGCTAGAGGCCCCAGCTGAGATCAGGGCCCAACTGGGCTCGGTGCTGCTGCAAAATGCTTCACCCAGCTCACAAAGCGATTTAGGCTCCTCCCTCTAACTGAAATTAGTGGATGCCTTTGGACTCTGAGCCTTCCAGTCTCAGCCGGTGGCAGAGAGGAGGGGCCGTGACCCTGTGTACAGATGCGGAGCCAAGGCCCAAAGGGATTAATAGCAGATGATCGTGTGCTCCCACCCAGCAGCTCCTCTTGTTCTCAGTGCAGCTGGGTGGAGTCTGCATTTTTCACCACAGGAGCTGCTGGAGGCTGAGCACTTGTGAAAATCTGGCCGGAAGTGACTTGCCCAAGGTCACGCCAGGAGCCTTGGCAGAGCCAGGAATTCAGCCCAGCTCTCCCGAGTTCCAGTCTAGCACGGAAGCGCAGGAGCACCCATCTGCTGGCGTGGGAGAGGCGGCCAGTCTTAGAACTCCTCCCTGGCAGTGTGGCAATGCCCTGGGCTTCCCTGCCAGGGCTGCTTACGTGAGAAACGCCTTCCGCTTCCCCCCAGCGGTATGACGGAGTCGTGTTTCCGATGACTGCCAGTTCTGTTTCTCTCCCCCCTTCCCTCCACTGCAATGGCTTATCCATCACTCTGGGGTTTTTTAATAATCTGTTTTTATTTGGCTCCTTATTCTCCCTGCTTGCTTTAGTGGTTATTGGAAAGGTGACTTTTATTCCTGGAGAGCCTGCCATTTCTTTAAGTGGTAGCTTCATTTTCTCTCTCCATCAGCCAGTGATAGAGGCAAAGTGGATGGCTTTTTAAGGAGGCAAGGTGAAGGGCACTTTGATTTCAGTTGAGAGCTTTTTAGTTAAGGTAAATGCACGGGGGCATTATCTGGAAACATAGCTGGCTGGTGTAAATCAAGTGTTTCCCTTCAGGGGAGCGGCTGCTTTGACCTGCCTGCAAGTTTGAGTCTTATCTGCACCAGCCCTTCCCAGACCCGCTGCAGGGGGAGCTCTCTCCAGCACTGCTCCTGTCTGGCCAGTTTGGCTGGAACCCTGCTGGAAGGCACGATGCCATTAAACACACATTGCACTGGGTTTCCACTGAGCCCAGCCCCACTGCTGCTGTGCTGAGCCCCATATCAGACCCAGCAGCCACAGTGTCTCCTGCTCCTGGAGTGGATTTTCGATTGCGGTTGTTGTGTGATACTGGCCTGCCTGGAAAGATCCAGACCCTCAGGCTCTTCCAGGGCAGGATCCCTTCCAGTCCACCAACCCCCACCTCTCTTCCCCACTTCTACCACTCATTTCCTGCCAAAGCAGTAATACCATACAGGGCAAGACTACCTTTTAGGTTGTGCAGAGTTCCAGGTCCTCCACTAATTAGGGAGAGGAAGAGGGACCGGTATTACCAGCCCCAAGTGTTCAAAAATCCTAAGCCAGCCACAACAAATCATGAGAATGTCTTAAAAAATCATGAGATTAAACAAAAAAATAATGTTGGGCTGACTTGATTCGTGTGGTGGTTTCTGAGCCTGTAAGGAAGCATCTGGGTCATGTTTTCATGCTTTTTTCCACAAGGACAAGAAACTTACTTTATTTTCTATGAAAGCTGAGATTCTCATATAATAACAGGACTCCAGGAGCTGGGGCTTTAAGAAAAACACCAAATATTGTGAGAGACACAAGGTGGGTGAGGTAATAGCTTCTGTGGGTGAGAGAGACAAGCTTTTGTTCAATAAAAGATATCACCTCACCCTCTCCCCCCTTGTTTGTCTAATGTCTGGGGATCGACATGGCTGCAACAACACAGCATGTGCCTATTGGGAGACTCGCAGTCAAATCACATGAGTTGGCACCACTGCCTGGGCTGCCAGTTCTGATCCATTCTTCTAAGGGTCTGTCTACGCTGCCGTCAGAGCCGTGACTGCAGCACGTGTAGACAGACCTGAGCTAACTCAGATCCAGCTAACTTGAATAGCAACAGCAGTGGCAGCGCGGAGGGCACGAGCAGCTAGTCCGTGCTGCTGCAGCTTCCCTGCTGTTGTTACTGGAGCCACCTCGATCAAAGGCTTGTCTACATGTGCTGCAGTCACCCCTGTAACCTGAGCCTCTCAGCAACATCTCAGCCACCTGTTCCACCAGCTCCAGCCGCAGCCAGCCTGACTGAGAACGGGCAAACACTTTGGACAGAAAGTTCCAAATTTGGGAAAGGGAACCCACCTGTGTTCCCAGAACACAGCGCCCTGACACGAGCCCAGGTCCCACTTCCCGGGAAGCTAAGGTAGCTTTGTCACCTTTATGCCGTCCCAGTTCTGGGCTAAGCCTCGGGCCCTGCCCCAGGCTGCCTGTGAGCTGCAAAGCGGGACAGAATCTCCACAGTGCCTCAGCCCCGCTCTGCCCTGCTCCTTCTGCCCCCAGCACACCCCTGCAGCAGGGCTTCCAAGGGTGTCCCCAGGAGGCTGCCATGGTGCCATCTGCTGCAGTGCCTGCTGCAGGGGAGTGTCCCCCCAGCTGGCTATGGGGTGTGCAGGGCCCCTTTACATGGCTCCAGCCCTTTTACCTGGTGTAAAAGGTGACAAGCTCAGCCTATGTCGTTAATGGTGAAACTACTTTTCAGGCTGGCTCAGCCACGGAGTTTGCCCCATTCTAAAGGCCACATTTAACTGGCTGCTGTCTCTTGCCATTTGTGAATGAATTAGTGTGCTTGAACTCAGGCACCCCGTTCCCCTGCCCACATACAGCTCTGCCAGGGCACCTCCAGCCCGACCTGCACATCCTGCTCTTTCAGTCCTGGGCCTCCTGTACACAGCTCTGCCAATACAATGATCCACAGCCCCACTCTGCCCTGCAGTTCCAGTCCTGGGGCTCCACTCACACGGTTCTGCTGATGCCCCTGGCTTCTAATCCTCTGCTCCCCTTGCTATTCTAGTTCTGGACCTCTCTTCAACAGGCACTGGTACTGAATTGTGTTAGGCTTTTGGGATGTGAATTCATTAGATCCAGCGGTAAATTCCCGAAACTCTTTTCACATGTGCTCTTAGAAGAGTTGAACCCACTTCTCCACGATCACAGTACTGGCACATTGGTAGAAAGTGCTACCTAAACCCAGTGAATTATGATTCACCTACCAGGATCCTTGTAACTTGACTGGAGCAAGGTGCCTTGTTAACTTCCCAGGACAGCTGTTCTCTTAAAACAATAAAATGTAACCATGGTTAATTACCTTTAAATGACAGGAGGCCAGGAGAATTGGGCGAGTTTGGAATTGTTGCTGAGATTAGAGAGCTTAATGTGGCATGATGTTTTCTTCCTATAAAAGCCTGCAACTAAGAGGAAATTAAAAATGAATGTGTGAGTTAAATCAGATCATTCAGAGATATTCTGAATTCAGAGTATTAGGTCATCAAACCCCTCCTTTCAGATATGGAGACTCCTTTTAGTGAAAGGACCCTGTCAAGATTTTAAAAAATCCTATTTATAAGATGACTTTCCATGGCTGCCCTAAAATGGCTCCAATTATGGAAGTGAAAAGGGCTGTAACCTTATATTCACCTGTTCACTGCTTGTAGGAGCTAACCTTGGCATTTTGTGCTGCAATGAGACCTGTCAATTTCACTTGGTTTCTAGTCAGTTTCACTTCCTGTTTCTGATTTCTTTAGTTCCCTACATTCCAGGACTTCAGTATGGACAGATCTCTGCACCCTAAAATCATGAGCCAGGCTCTAAAAATGCATGATAGACTTAAAAATCATGAAATGAAATAAGCAATAAATATTATACAGCTGATAAATAGTAATAATAAATAACAGTGACGTACTTTTTCTTTCGCTTTCTGTTTTTTTAACTTTGAGGGGTCCCAGTTTTAGGCATTTCTAATACACCAGAAGGACTAGAAACTTAGGCCTGGATCCACAAAGGCACTTAAGTCCTGGTTTTAGGTGCCACTCGGTGATCTCCAGACTCCCACTCAGCTACCACCTAACTCCCATGTTTCTGCCTCTGACCATGTGCACTGCAGCCTCCCTCTGGGCATGCGGGGGCGAATCCCCCATCCAAGCTCCAGAGACCTTCGTGGCCTGGGGGAAGATCTCACTTCAGGGGCCTAATCTGGCAGACATGCTCAGAGACTGCCTAACTCCAAATAAGATGATGGAAGATGTCCCTTTAACTCATGGGTTTGGCACTCACTTGGGACGTGGGAGACCCCCCAGTTCAAGTCCTCCTCTTCCGTGCTTAATGAGGAGAAGGGATTTGAAAAGGGATCTGACATTTTTCAAGTGAGTGTGCAAACTCTTGGACTATAGAATGACTTTTGACAGAGTCCCACGGGACGCTTTCATAACTAAACTAGGGAATTATGGCTTAGATGAGATTACTGTAAGGTGGGTGCACAACTGGTTGAAAGACCATACTCAAAGAGTAGTTATCAATGGTTTGCTGTCAAACTGGGGAGATGAGGGGGACATATCTAACGGCGTCCCACAAGGTTCAGTCCTGGGCCTGGTACTATGCAATATTTTCATTAACTTGGATAATGGAGTGAAGAGTACTCTTACAAAATGTGCAGATGACACCAAGCTGGGAGGGGTTGCAAATACTTTGGATACAAGATTAGAATTCAAAATGACCTTGACAAATTGGTGAATTGGTCTGAAATCAACAAGATGAAATTTAATAAAGACAAATGTGAAGCACTTCATTTAGGAAGGAAAAATCAAATACACAGCTACAAAATGAGGAATAACTGGCTAGGAGGTTGTACTGCTGGAAAGGATCTGGGGGTTATAGTGGATCACAAATTGAATATGAGTCAACAATATGATTCTGTTGCCAAAAGACTAATAACATTCTGGGGTGTATTAACAGGAGTGTTGTATGTAAGACATCAGAGGTAATTGTCCCACTGTACCCTGCACTGGTGAGGCTTCAGCTGTGTCCAGTTCTGGATGCCACACTTTAGGAAAGAGATGGACAAAATTGGAGGGAGTCCAGAGGTGATCAACAAAAATGGTAAATGCTTTAGAAAGCCTGACCTCTGAGGAAAAGTTAAAAAGAAATGGGCCTTGTTTAGTCTTGAGAAAACAGGAGTGAAGGGGGACCTGATAGCAGTCTTCAAATCTGTGAAGGGCTGTTATAAAGAGGAACCGTTGTTCTCCACGTCCATGTCTCCATGACAAGGAGTAATGGGCTTAATCTGCAGCAAGGGAGATTTAAGTTAGATATGAGGAAAAACTTCCCAACGCCAAGGCTGGGTAAGCTCTGGAGCAGGCATCCAAGGGGCCTGTTGAATCCCCGTCACTGGAGGTTTTAACAATCACCTGTCAGGGGTGGTTTAGCTTGACTTGATCCTGCCTCAGCACAGGGGGCCGGACTAGGTGACGTCTCAAGTCCCTTCCAGCCCTACGTGTTTGTGATTCTCACACTTCTCCCGGCCCAAATAATATTAAATTAGTCAATTAAACTGAAACAACTTTAGCAGGAGATGGAGTGAGACCCCCCCTCAGAATAGCCATCTCCCTCATTTGAAAGGTGGCAGATCCCTGGTCAGCAGAGGGGGGACTTGACCCAAGCATTTCCCATATCCTGGCTGAGTACTTGAACCACTGGGCGAAAGCTGCTGGGGGGCCTTGCTTTTTTCCTTCCCATCCCTCCCCTCTGAACATGCATGCCGGATTGCACCCTGTATGTGAGGTAGCCAAAGGAATGACTATCTTGCTGCGATATCTGGATCACATTCTAAGGCACTTGGCTATCTCCTCAGTCACTGTATAGGAAGCCTGGGCGTCAGATTCAGCTTTGTGGATCGCAGGTTTTCTAGGCTGCTAAAAGTTAGGCGCCATGACATTCAGCATCACCAGACCCGAGGCCCTTGTGGATCCAGGCCAAACCTTCCTTCCTTTCTTCAAATGAAAGCTGAGAGTCGCACTAACCACATGACTCCAGCAACCGGAGCTTTAAGAAAACCTACAAGTATCCCCGGATTTGCAGGAAAATGACAAGAGTTGGCCATGCTGAAAAAGCCATTTGTTTTCATTGAAACTAAGAATAAAACATAACCCTATTCCTAGTCAGAATTATGAACCCTTTTCTATTACAGCTAAACGTTGGGTCTGAATTAGCAGTGTCTTTTTACAGGGACAGCCTCAACTTAAAAAACATGCTCTGCCTGCAGATGTTGTGCCCGCTATTATTACAAGTCACGCAGTAGGACCATCTCAAAACTCTCCTTTGCTATGATGCTTACAAAAGCTTGGCAATGGTTTGGCAGCTACAACCACTGCCCAGTGTGCTGGCCAATATTATGTCATTGTTTTCTTGCATGCCCCTGCCTGTCTGTATCGGCGGTCTTTTGTCTCAGACTTGGATCGTGAGCTTCTTGGAGCAGGGACCATCTCTTTGTTCTGTGTTTGTTCAACGCTAGGGCCATGGGTCGAGGTCTATGACTGGAATTCCTCACTGCTGTCATGATACAAATAATAAATAAGCGCTGGAATTTCTGCATTTAATAGTACACTGGGCCCGATTTTCAAACAAGCCCAGGGCTAGATTTCCACAATTCAGCCCATACAGTTGGAGCCAGATTTTCCATTCTGTGAGGTCCAGATTTGCACGCACACTTTGCTTCCAGCAGCCCCCATTCTGACCCTACGGCTGGGTTGGCAAAAGTGCCTTACATCCAAGGTGCTGAGTTCCTGAACATTCAGCTCCTTAGTCACTAAATGGAAACAGCTCTTTTGAAAACAGGCCCCTTTTGTGTATAGTCGGTTTCCCTATTTCTCCTTTGTCAGTTTCACTGCTCTTGTGTGTGTCAGTGAGTCAGTTTGTCCCAGGGCCTGCAAGGACCTTTCCACAGTGATGGGAAAGAAAAATATTATTTTTAAAAATAGGGAAATGTGATTGTAAAAAGGGGCCAGGGGAAAAGGGGGAAGACATGCAGCAATACCTGACCCTCCAGTTTTTAGATTTCAAGCTGACTGTGTCCCTTTACCTTCCCATGTGAGAAGAAAAAACTCTCGTTAACAAGGTCTCAGTAGCAGTGAGATTTTTATATTGTCTCATGGAGCAAAGTATCAGGTGGGGCACGGGAGGCAGGCCAAAGTTGTTCTAGAAAGTGAGGGCGGTGTGATTCCGCAGGAAGGAGGCGTGGAGTGGTGTGTGCTGATGGGAAGCAAGCTGAGATTTAATGGTGGCAAAGGTGCTGTTAAATATCCATAATGTTCTTTCCACAGGCAAGCAACTGGGGAGGCAGGGGGTAGGTCAGTGGTGCTGAGCTCTGTAGGGAGGAGAGACTGAGCCAGCCAGGGGGCAAGGTGCCAGGTGCTCCACCACTGATCTCAGGCAGGCCCCTTCCCCTCCCCAGCTGTAAAAGGGGGCAGCAATACTGACAGCCTCGCAGAGTGACTGTTGTGCCATGAAGGCACAGAGCGCAGTGGCAGTGCTTGGCACCGCCAGAAAGCAAGGGTAGGAGTTAAACTGAGGGAATCATGGAAAGAGCAGGGACGTGCGTGGGGAGCCCAGGACTGGATTAATTAGGGGACTGAGGGACTGGAGAAGAGGCATCCGCAAAACTGTAGGGATGGTTCACAGATTCCAAGGCCAGACGGGATCACTGTGATCATCGAGTCTGACCTCCTGCATAACATGGCCGGAGACCTGCCCCTCAATAATTCCTAGAGCAGGGCTTCCAGAAAAACAGCCAATCTTAATTGCACTTTGTTAATGAGGAATTATAGAATCCTAGAAGGGTAGGGTTGGAAAGGACCTCAGGAGATCATCTAGTCCAACCCCCTGCTCAAAGCAGGGCCAATCCCAACTAAATCATCCCAACCAGAGCTTTATCAAGCCAGCCCTTAAAAACCAATAAAGATGGAGATTCCATCATCTCCCTAGGTAACCCATTCCAGTGCTTCACCACGCTCCTAGGGAAAAACTTTTTCCTAATGTCCAACCTAGACCTCCCCCACTGCAACTTGAGACCATTGCTCCTAGTTCTGTCATCTACTACCACTGAGATGAGCCTAGCTCCATTCTCCCTGCAACTTCCTTTCAGGTAGTTGAAGGCTGCTATCAAATCCCCCCTCCTTCTTCTGTTCTGCAGACTAAATAAGCCCAGTTCCCTCAACCTCTCCTCATAAGTCTAGTGCTCCAGCTCCTAATCATTTGTGTTGCCCTCCTCTGGACTTTCTCCAATTTATCCACATCCTTTCTGTAGTGGGGGGCCCAAAACTGGACACAATACTCCAAATGTGGCCTCACCAATGCTGAATAGAGAGGAATAATCACTTCCCTCGATCTGCTGACAATGCTCCACTAATGCAGCCCAATATGTCGTTAGCCTTCTTGGCAACCAGGGCACACTGCTGACTCATATCCACATTCTTGTCCATTGTAACCCCCAGGTCCTTTTCTGCAGAACTGCTGCCTAGCCAGTTGGTCCCCAGTCTGTAGCTGTGCATGGGATTCCTCCGTCCTTAGTGCAGGACTCTGCACTTGTCCTTGTTGAACCCTCATCAGATTATTTTTGGCCCAATCCTCCAACTATAGAAATGATCCCTGAAAGTAGAGTGGACAGGCTGCACATCAGGAATGGGGAACACTGGTGGAGCTGTGTGTGGGGAGCTCGTGGCTGGACAGGCTGTGGCTCAGGAGTGGGGGGCACCAGCAGAGCTGAGGGTGAAGGATCCTTGCTGGGGATCTTGACACTAACCAGCGTGGGTGTACGGGTGGGCGCTGTCGGGGAAGGAATGGAGGCGGTGTGTGGCTCTGGTGTGACTCCTCTCTGTGTGTCTGTCCTATGCAGTCCTCTGCCAAGAGTCTGCGAGCCACCATTGGGGAGGCCTTTGAGCGGCTGCACCGGCTCCTGCGTGAGCGGCAGAAGGCCATGCTGGAGGAGCTAGAGGCCGACACCGCCAGGACTCTGACCGACATCGAGCAAAAGATCCAGCGCTACAGCCAGCAGCTACGCAAAGTGCAGGAGGGCAGCCAAATCCTACAGGAGCGGCTAGCAGAGGTGGACAGGCACGCCTTCTTGGCAGGCATTGCCTCGCTCTCTGAGAGGTACGGGGGGTGTCGCCTCGATCCCAGAGAGGCACAGGGGGCGTCACCTCAATCCCAGAGACATACAGGGGGCGTCGCCTCGTTCCCAGAGAGGTATGGGGGAGCATTGCCTCAATCCCAGAGACATACGGGGGGGCATTGCCTCGATCCCAGAGAGGTACGGGGGTCGTATCATACATCTACATCTAGTTTGTGCACGGCTGATTTATAAGATGTGCTGTAGATGGGGCTAGTCCAGTCCATCTCCCCATGCCCACGCTGGCACCAACGCAGCACTGCCGGGCAATTGGCCTCACGCAGAGTGCCCGTAGTGTATCCCCCGGGGCACATGGGGCCGTGTGGCTGTGACACAAAGGGCAGTGCCCTCCACACTGAACCCTACTGCCCCGCTGGAGGGGCCTGGGCAGAGCTGTACAGAGGTGTGTGTAGCTCTTGCCTCCAGCACCGTGCTCAGGTCCTCCCTTGATTAACCGTCTGCCCCTCACCTCTCCCCTCCCTCCCCAGCAAACCCCACTTTATGGCAGGAGAACCGCAGGGGCTGGGTGCTAACCAGCTTGACTCTCCACCCAGGCTCAAGGGGAAGATCCATGAGACGAACCTCACCTACGAAGACTTCCCTACCTCCAAGTACATGGGCCCCCTGCAGTACACGATATGGAAATCGCTCTTCCAGGACATCCACCCGGGTAAGGTTCCCCAGCCCAGGGAGAGCGGCCTGCACCCTGTAATGTATCACAGACCTTTCCTGGCATCCTGTGGCAGCCTGGCTCAGCCTCCCTGCCCTGCAGGGAGAGTCCCGTAGTGAGGTAGATACAGCCTGCTGGGCCCAGCCTTTGTGTTGGGTGGGATTGAACTCAAGACGGACGGCCCCAGCAGCCTCCACGGGGCAGTGGGGTCTCTGAGCCGGCAGAACTATCCTGCATGTAGGGCCAGATTCGGAACTGGGAGGCACAGGGCTGGGGGACTCTGCCTTCTGCTGGGGGCGAGCAGTGGCACGCTCTGTGTGACGTGCCAGTGCCTGGGATCCGGTGCCTGGCGTGTCCGTGATGCGCCTCTGGCAAAGGGGCCCTGGCTGTTGGCAGCCTCTGGGCAGCGTGTGTGGGTTGATGTTTCTCCTCTTCTTGGGCTGTGTGGGAGCTTTTGGCAGTGTCTGGGGCCTTCCCCTTTGAAGGAGTGCAAGGGGCAGACTGGCAGGGGCCCTTCACCTCCAGGTCATTGGATCAAATTCCCGCAGACTGGTAGGGACCCGAGTAACTGCCTGTGGCTGCTCTGTGAGCCATGCGAAATCTGAACGGGGAGAAGGCTGAGCACCTCAGGCAGCAACGTGCCCCCTGATGGCAGCGGGCGTGGGGATGAGAGCGCCCTGGGGAGAACATCCCACGTGGCTGAGATCCTGCAGGGACGGGGACCACAGCCCCCACGCCAGTGTCTGACAACTCCATCAGCCCCTTGCAAAGCAGCCAAGCCCTGAGTGGGCCGTGGGAGTGACTTCCCCTCTGCCGGCCACGGCCCAGGACATTCGTGGGGAATCTGGGGCTGCCATGGCCAGTGTTGGCCATACGGGGCCACAGCTACGACAAGAGCCCCTGGGAGCTCTCCACTCCGCCCCCTCGTCTGGTGTCACAGGCGCTCGGCTTCCGCAGGATCTAGGCTCAGCTCTGATTCTGCTGCACCCAGGCTCAGCTCACCGCAAGGCCATTCCCCAGCCGGCATCTCCCAGGGCTACAGCAAATGGCCCATCACTAGGGGTAGGGCAGATCTACGTGAGATGCGCCGGCCGCTGGAGCACTTCTAGTGTAGACCTGCCCCTTGTGTGATCTGAGAGCTGCTCCCAGCTTGGAACCTGCCAGGCTTCCACTCCACCGGCGCTGGCTGCTCACATCAGGAGCCTGTCCAGCTCCCAGAAGGAAAGGGGGGTTGTGGAGGCACAGATGGGAATTCATAATGGGGAGCCGGCTGTTCCCATCTCCAGGACCCTGGGAGAGCCCCAGGTGAGGTACCCCCGCCCCAGCACAGTGAGGGACAGGGAGCATTAGCCCCACGTTTGCTATAGGGAAGGGAGCATTGGTTCCTGGTACACAAGGGGCAGAGGGATAAAATGAGAGTGCAGGGTGTGTTTGGAGGAGCCGGCTCGTCAGACTGGCCCTGACGGCCCCGCAATCAGTACAGATGTCCCTTCCTAACACTGGGGCAGATGACCTCATATCATGGTCCCCTCCTGTTGCCTGCTGTGGCAGCGTGCAGCACCAGGGATCTCTCCGATTCTGCTCCCTTTGAATCTGTTCTCCTTTGCTCTTCCTTCCTTCCCTCCTTCTATCTGTCTCCCCCTCCCCACTACTGCTACTCCCCCAGCCGGGGCCACGTGTGTCCCAGTGTGCAGCCCAGACACCAGCTCCTGTTACTAGGAGAAGGGAGAACACGTCAGAGGCTGACAAAGGCTGTCTTTGCCGGACTGCTCCCGTTGCTGTGTTAATGGAGCACGGGGCCCTGCAGTGCAAGAATATGGCCCCGGCTGGAGCTGGCCTGGAGGCAGGCTGGCAGAGGCAAGACCCGTAGGGCAGGCCAGGGATTCCCCCATTTCTAGCTGGATTTCTTGCCACTGAGCTCAGTGCCTGAGCCAGACATTTGAAATCAATATTTAATAATTAGCGGATCCATCCTCTGGGGGCATCAATCTATTTGATTGCAGACAGAGAAACCTGTAAGCCCATCTGCCCCAGGCCCACTGCCCTTTCTGCTTTTGTTTATTCGGGCCTCACCCACAGCCCCCGTCCTTGGACAGTGTCCCTCCTGGGCATCGAGTCTGTGGAACGCAATTGCACATGGCTGGATGTGACTGAACCTGCTCTGCACCATCACCAAACCTGTCATCTTTGCACTCGGCTCAGCAGCAGCCCCCACTTGAGATGTCATGCTCTCCGCAGCCTCAGTAGGGACTAGCTCCTTTGACAGGTCTGATGGGATCTGTGTTGCAAATAGGCTTCGAGTGGTGCACACACTTTGTGACTGTGGGTTTCCATTATAAGCCTAGTTTTGTCCCGTCCCTCTCAATCCACAAAATAAGTCAGATTGGCCTCAAAATGGGTAGGTTAGACCTAGGGCTGTAAGAATTTGTCTCCAAATTTTGAAGTGAATTGGACGAGGGCTTCCTGAATTATGAGAGCCTAGTTGTGGAGGCATTAAACACCGTTCCCAAAGTGTATGTGCGTGGGGCTGGAATTCACCGCCTGGTAGTAAGAACAAGCGCAAGGAGAGAAATGAGCTCACGTGCCTGGGACCAGCATTCAGCTGATGGACGTGAAGGAACCGATGTTGCTATTTAACATTGCTATGCAGCATCGGCTCTGATGGGTTTAACATGTGGCATTGCTGGAGCGCTTTGGGCCTGAGCATCTATAGAAGAGGCTGTCGGCCTTTTCCTGGCACAAACCCCCAACATGGGGCAGCTGGGCAAGGATGGGAAAAGAGAATTGCTTCTCCAAAGCTTGCGAGGGGGCCAGAGTCTCTGGGATCCTGGGCCCCCACCAGCCCAAGGGACCTCCAGCAAGGTGCCTCCTGCATCTGCTGCCCCTGCCAGCTCCAGTTCTGGCCTTGTCCCACTACCCCCCTGGTTCTGAGCAGTGTGGAGCCCTTCTGCCAGCCACACGAGGTCTGTTAGATGGAGCAGATTTCCTACCAGCCACCCCTACCTTCTCCTGTGCCACCTCTGAGATGCTCCCTTGTGCTCTGCTTCCCCGTGCAGCAAGATTCCTGCCCCCTCAGTCCTCCTGGATCCACTCTCTGCCATTCCCCCTGTGTCCATAGACCCAGCCTCGTCAAAGACCCTTGAGTCAGGGTGGGGGCAGGCACTGTCACTGCAGACGCCATGGAGGCTGCTGCTTGTGCTAAGGTGTCACACAGAGGCTACACGTGCACTGGCACCAGACATACCCACGCTAGCTGTGATCGTCCTAGTATGCTGGCAATAACGCCACAGCCACCACTGCACCAGCTGTGGGGGGGGGTCAGCCACCCCGGACATCCATCCAGGGGCTCAGAGGGATAGAGTGCGTGGCAGCTGGCCCCTGGTGCTGCCATGGCTACTTGGGTATTTTTAGTACGCTCACTCAATCAGAGCTAGCCTGGGAACCTCTCCTCAAGCCGGACCCAGGGCGTGGGTTTATTTTAGTTATCCCACTCAGGGCGTTCAGCTGGACGTCTGACTCCCACCATCACCTCCCTCTGGGGGATCTTGAGGAGAAGTAGCCGTGCTGGGGGGTGCGTTGGTGCTGCTGGCAGGGAAGGGTCTCCCAGCAAGACCCCAAAGCATCAGCCCCCATCTCTGATGCCTGATGCATTTGTGCGTGTGATCCGCACTCTGATACATGCGCTCACTACACTAGCTCTTCGCAGCTTCATCATTCCTGAAGGAAGCCTAAGGGATTGGTTAGCCGGGGCCACGGGAGTGATTTGAAATGCAGCCAAATCATTGGGCCCGGGTAGACACTGGCTCTGCTGCCTCTCCCATGCCATGGGGCCCCAAGAGGGTCCCTCCAACATGCCACAGAAGAGCAACAGCTTTCCCTGCCTGTGGAGCCAGTCCCTGCGCCCAGGGCAGATGGGGAGTTAGAGGGCTGGCTGCCTAAATTACCTGACTGACCCCATCACACATGCCTCAGCACAGCCCCCTCTGGTGTCCATGTGGATCATTCAGTGCTGTCTGTGCGAGGGGTGGCAGAGTAGGTGCTTGTAGTCCCCTAATCTAGGGGCATTTAAATTCCCCTTGCGTAACCCAGTGCTTTGCCTGTAATCGACTAGAGGGTGTGGCCAAGTTCTGAGGCCCTTCCTGTCCCTCCTTTGCTTTCTCAGTGCCAGCAGCCCTCACGCTGGACCCCGTCACGGCTCACCAGCGCCTCATCCTGTCGGATGACTGCACCATTGTGGCCTATGGCAACTTGCACCCGCAGCCGCTGCAGGACTCGCCCAAGCGCTTTGATGTGGAGGTGTCGGTGCTGGGCTCGGAGGCTTTCGGCAGCGGCGTGCACTACTGGGAGGTCATCGTCTCGGAGAAGACCCAGTGGATGATCGGGCTGGCGCACGAGGCTGTCACCCGCAAGGGAAGCATTCAGATCCAGCCCAGCCGCGGCTTCTACTGCATCGTCATGCATGACGGCAACCAGTACAGCGCCTGCACCGAGCCCTGGACCCGACTCAATGTCCGGAGCAAGCTAGAGAAAGTGGGCGTCTTCTTGGACTACGACAAAGGCCTCCTGATCTTCTACAATGCTGATGACATGTCGTGGCTGTACACCTTCCGGGAGAAGTTCCCCGGCAAGCTCTGCTCATACTTTAGTCCTGGCCAGAGCCACGCCAATGGCAAGAACGTGCAGCCTCTCCGGATAAACACGGTCCGGATCTAGCAGGGAGCAGGGAAGGGACCCAGGATGGGAGCCTAGAGCCATACAGCCCCCCCTGCCCTGCAAACCGATCCAGAGTCCCTGATTAGATGGTGCCCACCTACCCCTTCGGGCAGTGCATGGAGAGATTGTAAGGCTCCGGGGCAGTGCCCACCCGCTGTCCTATTCCTAGATCTGACCGCCTGGCGTTATCCACATGTCGGAGGGTGCAGGCTGGGGTAGGGTGATGCGTGGGAATGGAGGCAGGCCATGGAACTGTTGGTATTTCAGTGTGAGAGGATGCAGCATCCCTGCTTCCCTCTCTGCGTCAGTTTCCAACCTAACCCAAGGATCCTGGCTGAGGGTGGACATCAGCTGGCATGCTCCATGCATCACCATTGGCACTCTGCCAGGACGGGCTGGTGACCTGGCAGCATCTGCTCTTAGTGTGTGTGATGTTAACACACAGGGAGCCTGGCACAAAGCTCGTGCCACTAGGCCCTCTCCAAAGAAGGGGGGGGCAGCCTCTGCTCCAGAGAGTCGCAGTCTAGGTCTATGCCAAGGTGCACCTGACAATGGGGAGCGGGGGGGGGGAGAAGGACAAGGGAAGGGGCAGAGGAGCATGTTTTGCATAGTGGGCTGCAGTCTTGGCTTGCCAGCTGGGCTTGCAGTTTCTTTTAACGGCACCTGGAGGCCGAGGCAGTGTCGCCCTGTGCCTCCCTGAGAGCTTAGGGCTCAGATTGCCAGAGGGAAAGTCCTAGAGTCGAAGGGCAGAAGGGGGCCCCTAGATCATCCATCCTGACCTGTGTGTCACCTGCTGCCAGCACCTGCCCACTGTGCCCAACAACCAAACTGAGACCAAAGTCCCCCAGCCCGCCAGAGCATGGCCTGGGAGTGCCACAGGCAGAGAACAGCAGGGACTGGTGGCCGGGAAATGATTGTGAGACGTACCCAGATAATCCTGGCAAGCGAGCCGCACTCACACGCAGTGCAGGGCGTGGGTCTCTGAGCAGGGATGGAGGGTGCAGATGCCCCTGACGAGAACCACCCTCCCTCAGGCCCATTCCCCTCTTGTGTTCTGCACTCGGTGGCTGCCTTCAGGGCAGATATGACTGGTGCCTGGACCCAGATCTGACGGGAGAGGAGGCCAGCTGGGATACATGACCCTGAGCCCGGTGCCGGTGGAGCCTGGGCCAGCACAGCACACAGCAGTCCTCACTGAAGCCAGGTTGGCACCAGGAAATAGAGGTCAGCCGTGAACATGGCTTGGTCAGTAATTGTGGCACGGTCTCTGTTCCGCCTGGCCCAGAGCCCCGTGAAGACAGGACGGTCACTGCACCCATGGAGCGAGGCTGACTGCTCCTCCTGGCGCCCTGGGCGGTGGGGCGCTGCAGAACACATTGCCGGCACTGCTGTGTGCGCATGCCCGGTGGTGCGCCGCCCCTTGTGAAGCACTATGAGACAGCAACTCTGGTTTTCCCAGAATGCACTGCTACCAACCAGAAGGCGGCAGCCTGGGCAAGTACCCCTGAAGTGAAAAAATGGTCCCCAGGCAGCCAGGGGTGGGGCAGGGAGCAACAGAGGAGCATTCACACCTGGGTCTCTGCACAGAGCAGCCATCAATCCTGGCGCTTGCATGGGCTTCAGCCCCTAATGATGTTTCCTCCAAACATCCATAATGGGAAGCCGGGCTCCTCGTTAACGAGCTGGTCATCCAAATGGGGCAGAAACTAGGGCGCATGGCCCAGGCGGCCAACACAAGCTGACTAGCTGGAGCGATCAGCCAGTGAAAGCTGGACACGCTGCGCCGCTAAGCACAGGTGGGGGAGCCTGGCCGGGAATCTGGATCGAATCATCCAACAAAAGAGAAACTGAGGCCTAGACCTTCCTAGCAGGGGCCTCTGTTTTGGGGGACCCACTTGGAGGCACCTTGGGCCTGATATCCAGAAGTGCTGAGCACCCCAGCACCCATCAATGCCAGATCGAGCATGGAAAAGCCGGCCCAGAGGGACTGAGCCAGCACCCAAACACAACACCAGTTAGCAGCTGCACCTGGCCTCGCTGACGCTGCGCCTGTGTAGCCGGGGCCCAGGCCTAGAGCAGCAGAGAGACTAGGTGGGGGATGTCCTGCCGTGGGAGGCATGGGGCAGGCAGAGGCCTTGCGGCTTCTGTCACGCCATGGCTAAGGGCTGCAGGACAGTGTGGCTAAGAGAAGGCAAAGTGGGGCCCTGTCTGGAAATCCTCCCAGGGCAGCAGGGAGCTACGCATGACGGTGGGGAGCGGGTGCAAAGGAGGAAGCAAGGCAAAGCTTAACACTGAGGTAGTTCTCTTAAGGCTGTCTGGTGCCGGGCTGGCGCAGGTGGGAGGCTCCGTGACCTCAGCAGGGGTGTGATTGTGAAAGACCAGTGGTCGGGAATTGCTTCTGTACCAGGGAGAGGCCTGAGGCACCGAAATAGACCCCAGAGGAAGCAGGTGGGGCCCTGTCACACCAGGGCTTCAGGAGAAGGCAGGTGGGGGGAAAAGGGAGGGGGCTGATGAAACTTTCCATTCTACAGTCACCGATCTCAGAGCACCTGGCACCGGAGTGAGAGCATCACAATCTGCAGTTACAGCTGGGGAAACTGAGGCGCAGAGATGGGCAGGCACTTGGCCAGGGTCCCACACAGCTCGGGGACTGAAGCCAACAGCTGATTCCTGGTTCTGGTCCCTGCCACCTCCCCCAGACCCAGGCTGGCCAAGCCAGGTGCTCCAAGGGGACGAGTCCCTTGCTGGCAGTGGATGTCTCCAAACCCCACACCTTGCTACACCAAGGAGCCATTGGCAGCATGGGCGCTGGATGCGATGCGTGGCGATAGCCCCATGGTGGTGGCTGAATGACAGACAGGGAGCTCCTAGCCTTTAGCAGCTGGGCTGGGATATGGGGAATGGGTGCAGAGACAATGTGGTAACATGACTGGTATTGGCCATAAAGATGGCGTGAGACCCCAGGGGGGCAGCTCCAGGCCCACGTGGCTCCAGTCCAAGGCAGCTGGTGCATGGTGAATTGCATGTGGCAACAGGCCTGCAAAGACCTGGGTGTGTCTGCAGGTTTCACAAGCACTTAGGAGCCGGTGTCCCTGCAGGCATTTGGGAAGACAAACCGGGCGTTCCCCACAGGGGTTCCTTGGCTCTGGGACTCCAGAGCGAACCTTGTCATGATGCTTTGTAAACAATGGGGCGATTCCAGCTGCCCTTGAACTCGGGGCTCTGGACTGAGCTGTCCTGTACAAGCTGCCATGTGCAATGGGGCCGGCAGGCTGGTACCTCGCTGCCTTGGACACATCTGTGCTATGTGTTGAGAGGAGAAGGGTGTGAATAGGGATTCCTCTGGCTGTATGAAGAGCCCATTCGCCCCTGCCTGGGATCCCACTGGGGCACGTGAGCCACCCACCTTAAGGACTCACGATCCTGAGGACACTAGATGCTGTGACGGGACCCAGGCTCAGCTGCCTTTGCACACCTGTGAACTGGCTCCTGGATCCCGTGCGCTGCCGTTCGCCTGTTGCCCCTTCCTCTGGGGCTATATTGCATCCCAGTGACTTTCTGGTCAGCGGGTGGCCGAAGCGCGCTGCTGTTCTGCGGCCTGGCCTGGCTGCTCGCTTGGTGACAGCCGGGGGAAGAGTGACGCTCCCCCATTTCATGGCTTCTGGTGGTACCTGATGAGCAACTCCTCATCCTCCCAGGAGGGTGGAAAGCCCAAGTGCAGGGCGTCAGCTGGCCATCCCGTACTGAGCGCCTGTCGTGGACTCCCCACCTCCCCGAGAGCTGCTCTCTTCATGCCCAGCCTGGTGGGCGAAGGGGAGCAAAACCCAGCGTCACTGCTGACGTGGCATCTGGCCCATCCTGGCCCGGTGATCGTTGGGTCGCTCTGTAGGGAACACGGGCTCAGCTTGCAGAGCAGGCTGAGGAAGCTTATTGGAGGGAGTCCCTGAAACTCAGCCCCCTCCCACTTCGGGGCTGAATCCTGCAAGCTCCTTATGTGGGTGGAAGTCCTATGGGGGGTAGCCCCATGAGGTTACTCAGTTGAGCAGGATCAGCCCCGTGGCAAGGAGGCTGCTCTGTTGACAAGTCTGAGAGATCCCATGTGCACCGGGCGCTGCAGGGAAGGAGCCCTTCTGTAGCTGGGCAGGACCGAGTGTCCCAGGCCTGTGCACCCTCAGCACAGACCAGCATCCTGCAAGCTCAGTGCCTGGCTCTTCCTGGCGGCTCCCCCGCCCCCATCCAGGTGCCCACAGGGTGCACAGCCACTCAGAGCCTGCATGTCCTGCCAGTCCTGTGGTTTTGCCTTCTTCAGAAGCTGACAGATCTCCCTATTTATTCCGGGTTCCTCGCTCTGCAGTGTGCAGTCTGCGACTGCTGCAATAAAAGCAAATAAAAAAAAGAAAAGTAATGGAAACCTCTTTCCGCAATGCAGCTGCCCCAGGGGCTCCCGCCTTCCCTTCCTGGCCCTCTCCCCCCGCAGCTCCCTGGTGGTTTGCACACAAACACAGACATAAACGGCCCCCGGTGTTGCTGGCAGCCAGACCTGCAGGGAAGCTGCCATTCTGTCGCATGCGATTGCTGCTTTGCCTTCCATTGCTTCGTACCGTTCCTATAGCGCCCCCAGGAGGCAGCAGCAGGCATCATGCATTCTTCTTGGGCCCAATTCTGTTCTCACAGGTGCAACTCTTGGCCTGGGTCAAGTGACTCCTCATGGATGACTATATGAAAACAGATCGGATCCTTTACTTCTGTGCCACAGGAATCAAGCACCTAGCATGAGCTCTCAACTCCATGGGCCTGACTCAGTGGTGTCACACACACTGGGTTTTACACTATTATAGCCATGGGGCCAGTTACAAAGTGTTACTGTTGGCAACAAAGAGCCAGCCGTCCCTAAGGCACAGCCAGACAGCCCAGGATGCCCAGGTAAACTGAGGTGCATGGAACGCCCTGGTACCACAATGATACCCATATTTGTCCCAAGATTGTGACTTGCCCAGGGTCTCAGAGCTGGTCTGTGACAGCTGAGAATAGGAGCTAAGGGCCCTGATTCCCTCTCTGCCGCTGGATCCCTGTTACACGGGGGAGAGAAGCTGGATGGAGTCTCCTGGGTATTATGCATCATTGGCCTGGCTCCTCCAGTCCACTTATTTCAGGTTTTCTTCCAGCCGCTGGAGAGAGCCCTCCAGGATTACAGCCCATGCAGGACTAGATAAGTGCTCCCCCAATAACATCTCTGCTCACAAAATGAGCTCTCTCACCACCTCCTCTTTCTCATGGGCTCGCAGCTCTGTGCCGTGCATGGCGACTTTCTCCAAAGGGAGCCCTGGCAGTGCCAGCTGCAGTTAACAAAGTCATTTGTCAGCACTGCCACGTCCCGCAGTAAGAGGCGCCAGTTGACTTGCAAAGCTTCTGTCAGTGCCGACGCTCAGCCCAGCTAGCGAGGGAGCAGAGGCGCCTTGTGCGCTTGCAAACAAGCAAAGAAGGAAATAGATGTTGGGAAAATAAGGACCAAATGATCTGCACAGGCCAATCGGAGCCACATGTACAGATTCTGCCTTCAGTTACAAACTGGTGTGAATCCAGCTGGACTCCACAGTAAACAGTTTCAGCTAAAGTTTTCATTTGGGGGTTAAAAAATGTACATTTGTTGCTTTTCAAAAGTCAACATTTTTAAAAAAAAACTAAAACCTGAAAAGTTTTACTGAAAAAACACTGAGGGGAGGGGGCGGTGGTTACGTTTTCACACCAAAAAGAAAAGTTAAAAGAAGCAGAAGAAATGTCTTGCAAACGCTAACGGGGGGGTTTTGACCAGCTCTCCCTGCTGCTGTGCGCAGAGTCAGGCCCCAGAATACGAGCGGGGCTGCACTAGACACTTTTGCCAGTATAGCAGTGTTAGTTAAGGCTAGCGATGGGCAGGGAACTATTTTCCTGTCCCGCAAAAATTTTGAGAGGTGTAAAAACAAAAAAAAAAAGCTCCATTCCACTTTGGGATGAAACAAAGACCTGTCGACATTTCGCATGAAAAACTAGAGCGACCCTAGGCTGGAAGAGTCTGAATCGGGGGGAGGACGCTCAGCTGGGCCCACCTTCCCACACTCAATTCATTCGCATTTTTTGACAAAAAATTCCTGCCCAGTTCTCCTTAGGGGTGTGATTTTAATGTTATCAAAAATTCTTTACCAGCCAAAGCCCTCACATAGACACAGCTACACTGGCAGAGCCGGGCGTGTGCTGGGATAGCTTCTTTTGCTCGGGGGACTGGTATGGCACAGTGCTCTGCGTCTCCACTGGGGGGTTTGCAGATCTTCTCTGCTGGCAGAGAGTCTCTTGTGTGGGCTAGGCACAACCTGGACGTGTCTGAAATAAACCCTCGGAGAGACCAATTCTTACTCCTCTGATTAGCCACCTTCAAGAGAGACCAGGGCCGTATGGGCCACTTGGCCGCCCTTCTGGGCCCTAAGGGGAGTTGGGGGGTGGAGACGCCTTATGGCTGCTGCTGGTGCTGGACAGAGCACAGATGTCACTCCAGAGAGTCCACAGCCCTAAACCTTTGCACCAACACTCATTCACATCGGCAGACCTGACTCTGCTCTCATTTGGTGTAAATCAGGCGTGCCACCAGTAACGACAATGGAGTTGCACCAGTGTCTGAGACGGCCCTAAATTTCTGTTCCACTTGAAGCAGTAGCACCCCCACCCCCCAGGCATTCAGCAGGCTGTTGCTCAACCCCCCCCCGCCCCCTCCCCCCCCATATCCTCAGGCAGGTCCCTGGGATCAGCGTGTCTGCACCCATCAGGCTCGTAGCACGGGGGGGGGGTGTGTGTGTGTGTGTGTGTGTGTGTGTGTCAGGAGCTGGGCTGATGTGGGTTTATCCCCATTGCCAGCTGCACCCACACTGAGGAATCAAAGGCTAAGCACCTGCCTGGGAGAACGTGGAGGAGGGGGGCTGCACCCACAATTCCCCATCTGGGGAGAGGAGGAAAGTGAGAACAACCCTCCCATGACAGCTGTTAGTCAGCGCACAGCTTCCAGGGACTCAGATACCATGGTAGCGCCCACAGAGACGAGAACAGAAATGCTTTCCTCCGAATCGTCGTGTCCCCTGCATCTGGAACATCTCCCCAGAGCTCCCCCAATTACCCACAGAGGTCAGGTATCCCCAGAGCACTGCCTGAGTGAGGCTGGACTGAGCTTGGCCTCACGCTAAGCAAGCGGGTCCCTGGCTGGGCCTAGTTTGTGGTGTTCCCTGCTGCAGGTGTGATGTGTCCTTACCCCTCTGTAGGTGGGTGTGACGAAAACCAGTTCTCCTGAGCACAGCTTGCCCTGGAGGCATTGCTGCAGCGAGGAAGCACTGTGTGTTTCCTGCTCACGGCTCTGAAATGAGCTTTGGGATGTGGCTTGGTGGGTCGCAGGCTAGTTCCTGGTGGGCAGGGACTGGCAGCCGGTTGGCATCCAGGAGGGAGGCTGAATTCCGACTCCCCTTGGAATGTTTCTTCCAGCTCAGCTTCGAAGCCCGGTGGCATGGGGTAGCCGTGGAAAGCTTTCTGTGCCCGGCCTGTACCTGCTGTGATGTCAGTCTCCTGGGCTAAGCAACATGCTGTCAGGTGGGGCCCAGCAACACACCTAGTGCCGATGATATTCCCTGCCAGGTAAGAGCTGGTACACGCACCTGGCCCTCAGGATACAGGACCATTTCCCTTCAGGTGCTAGCCATAAGCCAACCTCCAGTGGCTCAGCTGGATTCTGCTGTCCAAGTCCATGCAACCTTCCTTGTCAGCGCTGCAGCTGCCAGCCCCTCCCCAGCTCCTTCCCCCAGCTGAGCTCTGGGCTGCAGAGAGCAGACTCTGCTGGGGGCAATGGAATGGAAGAAAGGCGCTAGCGGAAGACCCCCCCCCCCCTTGGGCTGCCTGGGTGCTCAGAATAGCTGAGGCTGCTGGGCGTGGGTTTGGTTGTTAGCTGCAGGAGGTCTGGGTTTCGTTGCAGCAGTGAGCGTGGGCCACTCGTTTCCTGCGGTGATGGCTCATACGCTGAGCACAGTTTCATGAGCCCCTTTTTACTCAGCGTGTCTGGCTCAGTTCAGCTGGTTGGACTTGCCCAGACGCGGGATGACTCCTGCCAGTCCTGTGGGGGGGCATCACGGCCTGGGGGAGCCGGCTGGAGCCATCCTGCCTCCTGCAGCGGCACCAGGGCTATCGGGTCAGATAGCGAACCAGAGTCCCTGTCCCTGGGTAGGGGGAGGACCCAGCGGGGATTGCAGACCCCAGGGGAGTTGGCTGCGCTGGGCCACGAGGGGGCATGAGCAGGGTCCCACTCCCTGCAGAAGCATTTTTAGGCCACTTTTGAGCATACAGCCATGTTTCAGCTCCTGCCATCTCGTGCTCGCACAGCAGCCGGGCCTGGCTTTCTCCAGGGTGCTCCAGGGCGTGCAGCACAGCACAGGACCCCTTGCTAGACACAGTAACTGGGGCTGGAGGGGAGCCTCAATAGCCAAGCTTGCTAGTGTCAATCAGGTACTTGGCGGGGAGGGGGAATGCCGCCACCCACAGGCCAGCAAGGGAGACGCGAGCTGCATGTTCTCATGCCTGGAGGGAACTGAGCGCATTGCTGGTATAAGAAGGGCTGAGGCAGCTGCTAAAGGGTTAATGAACCAGGGGTCAAGGAACCAAGTGTGAGGGCCAGCCAGGATAGGGTGGGAGCCAGGCTGGCTATGAACTGAAGAGTGAAGGGCTGGGCCTGTCGGGGAGGTTTATGAAGGCCGAGACTATAACAGGGGTTCAAAAAAGAGCTCGATACGTTCCTGCAGGACAGGTCCATGAATGGCTATTAGCCGGATGGGCAGGCTTTGCTGTTTGCCAGAAACTGGGAGTGGACAACATGGGATGGATCACTTGATGATTCCTTGTTTTGAATCATCTCGCTTAGCCCAGAAGACTGAAATCTGGGGTACCTGGCATTGGCCACTGTCGGGAGACAGGATACTGGGCTGGATGAGGCCAGTCTTTTGTTCTTACATTTCTGGAGCCTGTGGTGGGAACTGGGGCTGGACTGAGATCCTTCTGTCTGGCTTGGTTTGACTAAGTGACACACGTGTGCTCGGAAGAGGAAGGCCCAGCAAATTCCGGATGAGACACTGAGGTGGCCGCTCTCTCTCCGGGTTTCATAGTTGCCAGAATTCCTGGAGGTTTCATCACATGACATAATCTTTAATTAAAGATTAATCTTTAATGTCTGCAGACTCCAGGACAGTTCTGGAGGGTTAGAGTTGGAGACTGAATGGTCTGCCCTGGAAGACGGGGAGGATGAAAAAAAAGAGAATTTTTTTTTCTTCCAATTTTCAAAGCCTGAAGTTTTGATTGAAAATTTAGAGGGAAAAAAAAGAATTCAAAAAATTTCTTGCAAAAGACAAAGGATGGTTTTTGAAAGGTTACAGTTTGGATCAGGCTCCTGTGGTGAGATTGGTGCCCTCTGGTGGTGGATCAGTGCAACGTCCACGCCATTGTCTTTCGCCAAAGGCCCAGACCCAGAGGGAGCTGTGCTTTCATTAATTAGACACTCTTAAATAACATTCTTCTGTCAGAGATAACTCAACCAATCATCATCTGTCCTCACCAGTTACTTTGCATGCCACAATTCTATTGGTTAAAGAAACGAGAGGCACTGTGCGCATACACAATGTGATGGCTTACTTGAGCATCTTGACAGAAAGCACCCTGGGGTGTCGCCCGGGTTAGAGTAAAGAGAAAATAATCTTCAGCCTCCTGCTTGGGAGAGGCCTGCAACAGCAAAATGCAGGGGACTTTGCTGCAGAATCAGCTTCTCCTCCCCTCCTCCGAACACACGAGCAAGCGGGGGAGGCAGGGGTTGGTGGTTGAATGCTCATGGTGGAATCTTCCCCAGATGACAGAATTTTTTTTTTATTAAAATGGGGAGGAGGAAATGTAGCTAAATTTAGCGGGGTGGGGGAAATCACACTTTACTTTAGGGTATACAGTTCTGCAAATTCTAGCTTCTTTAAGTGAATGCAAATAAACAAGCTAGCGTAAATGGAGATCTTCAAACAGCTGACGACTCATTCCGTGCAGCAAAAGAGACATATTTTCAAAATGTGGTTCGCAGTTGGCAGCATTTCAGCAAGCTACCTGACTAGTTTAATAACACATGCTTATCTTGTGAAAGATTTTTCTTTTTACAACAGACAAATTAAATATACAGGAAACTGAATGAGCAGAAATTTTATCCCGAACATCAAATACTTAAATGTAAGTGTTTAAAGCCACTAGAAATGTCAGTTATGCAGGTATTTATATGTCTGCCACCTTTCATCGCAGAACATGCTACTTACAAGCAAAAAGACGGGAAATTCAAAAGCAAAACCAAATACCCCACCCTCACACAAACCAAAAACCCACACACCCTATTGTGTAAACATGGCGAGTTCCAAACAGGACAGTTAAAAGCTCGGGAAGTCATCAAGCAACCTGACATCTCAACATTCCTGACACCACACCTTCTCTATACATAGCCATGGCTCTACAGTACAGCTGTGGCCAGAAAGTGCAACCTTAACACCAAACAACAGTGGCATGTAGGAGGCACAACTGTGGGCTAGTTCCAGAGATACAATGTACCGCAGCCTTTGTGCAAAGTCCCCAAGTGGCCGGTCCCTGCAGTTTCTCAGTGCAAACAACATGTGATTCGACCCTGTTCTTGAGCCCTTTGCCTCTAACACAGCTGAGCAACGGCTACTACTAAGTTACTAACCCTTTATAAGCTAGTAATAAATGGAAATGTAATATGACTTTTTTTTGCAAGTCTACAACAAAAGCAGCTCCAGCTGGCAAAGCTGCTGTCTGTGGCTCGCTCCTGACGAGCGGCCAGCCGTAGGTTTGACAGACAAGAATGGCTCTGAGGCTGTTGCCCAGACCCCGAGAAGGGTTCTGTGCACGCTCGAAAGCTTCTCTCCCACCACCAGAAGTTGGTCCAGTAAAAGATCTGACCACCCCCATCTCATTGCTGTGATATCCTGGGACCAACACAGCTACAACTACCCTGCACACTTGAAGGTCTCCAAACTGCTTATGAGCATGCATCAGAAAACCATCTAAGGACTATACAGAGCCTCCATTGCTGCAATATCTGAGCCGCTCACCATACTTAATGGCTTTATCCTCATACCGCTGTGAATCAGGACACATTATTATCCCCATTGTACAGATGGAGGAAACTGAGGCACAGAGCAGCTAAGTGCCTTACCCACAATCACACAGGAGGGCTGTGGCAGAGCAGGGCTTGGAACCATGGTCTACCTCCTGCCGGCTAGAGCCCTACCTACTGGGCCTTGTTGAGGCTGTCATCACTTTAGAAATGCTGTGAGTACAAGGGGGCTGTTTGTGACCTGGTCTGATGTAGCTGGGGCATGCTGCTTGTTTTGTAGCCATGGCAGGGGCTCTCTGAGTGCACCAGGCCTGCAAGTGCCTGGCTCACAGGCCGATGAAGGGACTTGAAACCCTCAGGTGAGGTGGATCTCCCTAACTCCAAGGGGCTGAGACCTGTGTGCGTGGAGGGGGAGGGGCGAGATTCTCATCCCAGCGTCCCCTGGGTGACAGGAGCCTGTGTGATTTGAGGTGGGAACACTGGGCAGTATCTGCAGCTCAGGAGTCGTTACCTACAGCCAGGGGAGCCCCGTCAGCCTGTGGTTTGCTGTTCCTTTCCCCGCTGCCCGGGCTCAGAAAGGGGATTCCCAACCTCCTCCTCCCTCCCCCTGGACCTGCAATGCCAGAGCAGAGGAGCAGAGTGAGCGAGACCAGCTCCGACAGGAGCTTCCCCCATGGATAGTGAGGCTGGTGGTAAGACAGAGCTGTTGGGAGAAGCTCCAGCCCACCCCAGGGAGGCACCGCACAGCCAAGCCTTGGGACCTCAGGAGCCAGCGTTGGGGAACAGTGGCAGGATGCCGGGGGCCCTGGGAGCCAGGCTGGATATAGCGGTGGGGGCAGCTGGGCTGAGCCAGGGACAGAGCCCAGGATATCCTGTCCCCCAGCTCCCCACTAACCACTAGACTGCCCCACCCCAGGGCTTGTCACAAGTACTCGGGGATGAATCTGGAAGAACCCCCAGCCTTGGGAGACCTCTGCCACCTGCATCAGACCTGCGGTGCACATTCAGAGCCAGGCTGCCCACAAGTGAAGGCATCCGGCTTGCTCCATCCAGCCTCGTCCTGCACACACAGCCACTGGGTTGCAGGGGCTTTTTGGAAGGGTCCCTCCGGCTTTGGTCTTGGGTCGGGTTTATGCCAGTCTCAGCAGGGCGATGCTGCTGAGCTGGATTTCTAGGGTTAACGCCCCAGCGCCAGCCAGCCTTTGTGCAGCTCGGCCATCACTCCTCTGCCTGTCCTGTTCTCAGTGCCCCAGCTTCAAAGTGGTGACCCTTGGCCCCTCGGAGTCCTGCCTTCAGTCCCCACCCAGCGCCTCCCGGCTACACTCCTGACCCGACAACAAGCCCTTTGTGCGTTTGGTCCCAGGTTACCACTGAGTGCTGGCCCTTCCCTGGGGCTGCAGGTCGAGGAGGTGCCAGACAGGCTGCATTGTGCTCTGCCGTACAATGGCACCAGGAGCACAGTGCCTAGCAGCTCCCCGAGGGCTGGCATGTGCCCCGCAAACGAGGTGCTAGGGCTGGGCACTTCCCTGCCCTTTGCCAGCCAGGCTGCGAAGGAAGCTGCCGTGAACAGAGTCGCATTTGGAGCCCCGCTTGGCTCTCCGCATACAGCCACGAGCCTGGAAATAACCCACACTGTGCCCAGCTCTGGGGAGGCCAGCTCGGCTGTCTGCCTGCAGCTGAAGCAGGGCCATACTGCTGCAAACAATCAAATGGGTGAACACAGCAGGGGTGAAAGGTGCCAGACTGGGCCACGGGGCGCAGCCCCTTCTGTGCACACCGGGCCCGGCCCTGACAACAGGTTCAGCACTCACCGTGCAGACACTACCCCCTAGAGTTATAGCACCGCAAAAACCACACACACCAGCCCGGCCCGAACAGCAGGGCAGGGATACCAAGAGTTGGCTGGCCTCAGGAGTGAGATTTACAGCCCCAAAGAGTGAGATTCAAGGCCAGAGCGAGATGTTCCAGGCGGCGGGTTAGGTCATTGCTGAAGACAAGGACTCTCACTTTGGACCTTGGTGGCATCCAATAGTCCAGGGTTTCAATCCAACCAGCACTTAATAGTTTGTTTTAAAATGTACACTGATTAATATTGCACATGAAACACTTAAATGTCCCAAGTCAGACTACAGTCTAGGGCCCGTGAGACTTCTATATGCAATGCAAACCAGTGGATTTTAATAAAAACAATTATTTGCTAGTTGGAACAAAAACCTGTATGGTTGCAGCTCACACCTGAGGACCAGAGTTAAATAACCCAGGTTTAGGTACAGTCCGTGGACAGAACAAAAGAAATATTCAAAAATAAACTGTTTTTATATAAACCTAACTTTTTTATCAATACAACAATATGTTTATTTTGCATATCACCTTGTCATAGTGATCAGCCAAATGAAAAATCACTTTACAGTACAAATATTGTTTGGTTTGTATATTATTGCTCATATTACATTAACAACAAGCTAAAGTAAAGTAATCAGATACCAAAATAAATAAATGCAAAATACATTAATTGAAATAAAACACAACCAAACAATACAGCAAATGAATGTTAAAAATAAAGTAATTAAATTGAATGTAATTAATTTGAAGCTAACAAACCATAGATAAAGGCTTTGGAGTCCACATTTTTTTAATATCTACTTTGGTTTCACATTTTATTTGTGTTTTGTTATGTTGCCAGGTGGCCCCCCTTTGCTGTTTCTTTAACTTCTTTTGATAGTTCAAACTTGAAACATGGCTCAGGAGTTGCCAGTTTCACTTGGCTAAGAGGCCAGCGTCCTGTCTAGTCCAAGGTCAGGTCTGAATGGTGTCTTATTCTTTTGAACAAGACTGAACACTCTCTCTTCTCCAGCATTTGAGTGGGGTAAAACTAAGCCAACCCTGGCACCCCTGTTGGGAACTGGAGAAGACTGCTAGGGCTTTTGACATTGCTAAGCTGTGCCCACATGGCGTCCATCCAGCCGTGGTGTCTGTGTAAGTTGTAGTGCGGCCTCATCCCACACACACACACTGAGGTGGGGTTCTCAACCTTTTTCTTGCTGAGACTCCCCGCTTCAACGTGTGATTAAAAACTCCAGGGCCCAACAGGAGGAGTGGGGGTGGGACCTGGGGCTCCTGGCTGCAGCCACCGGCTGTGTGGGGGTAGGCGTCGGGGGCTTCAGCCCCACAGGGACATTGGGAATCTGGGTTTTAGAACCGCTGGGGCACCGGGACTTGGGGCTTTAGCTCCATGGGGAGCACTGCATCTCAGTGCTCCCTGCAGCTCTGCTCCTATTTTCAGCCCGATGGGGATGCCGGAGCTCAGGGGGCCATGGACCCTGGTTGAAAACGAGTGCACTGGGGAATAGCTGAGCAAACTCCTCCTTCAGCTTTTCTGTTTCAGGTGGCGAGCGACTGAACGCGTGCTGGTATCTACCAAGAAAGCGCTCCATATAGTGCACTTTCCCTCATCTCAAAGTTCACAAATGCTGCCATCTCTAGCATTTCAGCAGACCACGGTGGCATCTCACAAACAGACCTGGCGTCGCTCGTATTGAATGCTCTGGCTGCACAAAAGAACACCCGCTTTGCCAGAGGACTGATCGCCCCCTTGCTCTTCCAACAGCTGGGCAACTGGTTTTGTCACCACACCTGCAAACCTGTTTGTCGCTTGCAGCGCCGGAGTCAAAATATTTGACATCTTGCTATATTTGCTCAAAGGGAGTGAGCCGAGCTTAGGAACGTGAGTGAGATTGAGCCAGCCTGCTACGGATCGAGTCTCACACCTAGTGACTGAGACCTGACATGTCAGCTCAGTCCACCCCGCCCCCACCCACCTCACATTCTTTGCCCAGCAGTCACCCAGCACCAGCCCTGTCTTCCATGTGCCCTGGCCAGGGAGCGGCAGAAGCACAGAGCAGGGAGTGCAGGGGGCTTGCTGTATAATTCCCTCTCCCATGGAGGGCACTTGCATGGGCCAGGGAACGGCGCGCCCTGGGCTGATGGGCACCTTGGCTGCCAGCTCAGCGAGTCTCAGTCCAGGATGCGCTGTTGGCAAGTTCACGGGGATGGCACTGGCATGTGTCTGTGCCCCCTTCATTCCAGCTGCCCCGGCAGAAGTGAGGAGAACCTGCCCCTAGGAAAAGCAACGTACTGGTGATTAAACGACGCTGGCACCTTTGGCACTCCCCTGGCAGTGAGAAGAGTGCTCTGTTAGCATGTGTTTACAAAGCAAATGGGGCAGCGTGGCACACGGGCCTCCCCCGGTAGCCAGCTGAGAGCACAGGGGAGAGCTCCCCATAGCCTGGTGGGCAGGACACTCCCCTAGGATACTAAAGAGCCAGGTCAAATTGCTGCTCTGACTCCAGCAGAGGAGGGGCTGAAGCCTTGTTTCCCACACCCAAGGGGAGTGCCTGAGCCATAGGGCTATGTGGGGGTTGGTTGGGGATCAGTTTTTCTCTCTCTCCTGCACCCCTCACCCCCTTCAGAATCCCAGACCTGAGAAACCTTCCTGAGAAAAATGGTGTCCAAACCAATCCCTCTCCAGTCCCTTGTCAGTTTTACCAAGGGTAAGTGGTGCTGAAAGGTTTCCAACCTGCTCTGTTTAAGGGCAGCTTATCGCCATTTCGCTTAAGCCTGCTCCTAAATCGACTTAAACTGAAACCACATGAAGCGTGTCCACACGGGGAGTTGCACCTACACAGTTAAAGTCCCACCCTTTGAACTGGTGCTGCTTTTCCCCCTGTGGACAGGCCCTTATTGTACCTGACTCCCCAGCCAAAGCTGAGCAGGGTCTGTTGGTAGAGATGGGGGCTGGGCACTCCTGATGCAAACCCCCGGCTTCCCAACATGCTCTCGTGCCATGGCAAAAGCGCTCGGGCTGGGGGCCGGTCCATGTCTGTTATTTGGAGCAGCTACAGTAAAGGGGCTCCGCGCTTTGGGCCCCTGGATGGTTTCCACCTGAAGAACGAGGGGCCAGATGGATACATCACTGGCGAGGAGATGGAGGCCTGTCAGGGCCATGCCCAGTGATAAGCAAGACACAAAAATCGTGTGTTCCCTTCAGAGGAGGAGATCAGACACAGGAAAGCAGCAAAGACATAGGACTGGAGGGGACCCCCTGGCTCTTCACATCCAGGCCCCTGCTAGCTCAGGCAACCCAGTGACATACTCCCACACACACTGCTAAAGGGAGAGCTGAAAGGGTCCGTCCTGCTGGGCATGGCCTGCACGGACAATCTGCAGAGGAGGCCAGCTCCCAGTTCTGTACGAGAGCTGCTGGCAGCCTGGCACTTCTTCCCCACTCGGTGACAGGCAGGGGCCAGTCACCTTCTGAGCCCATCTCCTCCGCAGGCCTGACACTGGGCGGGTGACTCGCAGGGTGGAGCCAGGACAGTATGTGTTTGGAGCAAGGGGAGGCAGCTACCCTGGAACAAAAGGATGTTCTCTGTGAAATGAGGGACGTGGGGGGAAAAGGGTGAGAAGGATTTCAGGGCAAGCTCTGCAGCACCAGCTGGGCCCATTAGGGCTGCTAGTTTAAACAGTGCCCTGCGGTGAGAACGCTGGACATGGAAGGCCGCCTCGCTCTGGGGAGGTGGTCAGAGAAGGACCCCAGTGCCCATCACAACTGCCCAGAGAGCACAGAACAGAATAATGGCTTCTGCTTTATTACCTTCCACCTCAAAGTGCTGTGCCAATAAACAAGTGCCGTTGTGCTAGCCGTGTCTCTGAGCCTCACACTGGCTCCGAGGGGAAAGGCACCTTAGATACTTCTTTATAAACTTTTCTCCTAACTAAGCGTTCTGCATGCTGGGCCGTCCTCCATAGCCCCCTTGCCCGGGCCCACTGGGAAGGGCAAAAATCCAAGAGGGGCCTTCTCATTTTAATTGACCCCGCCATGGGGCTTGAAGAACTCTGCCCTGTGAATTCCCCATCCATGGAGCTTGCATCTAAAGCTGGGAGGCCGGGGGAGGATTTTCAAAACTTGTGGTGGAAAATGCAGAGTTAGGTCGACTGACACGTTTCGAGAAAAATAAGATCCATTTCCAAAAATTGTGTTAAAAAAAAAAAAGTTTAGAAAAAATGCCAACCCACTGCCCTTTGCAGCATTGTTTAATATCAGGCTTGTTTGGGGGCGGGAGAGGGGGTTAACCCCAAATACTAGAATGCAGGAAATTCACGGTTAAGTTTCCAGCTCCAACCTTAGCTCTGTCCCCCACCCATCTTATATCTTTAGCTCACTGACCCTCTCTGTGTCATCTTCATTTCTCATAGGCCACCAGGCCAGCATTATCTCCCACCAACTGACCTGTATCCATTCAGAAAAGGTAGCAAATGACTTAGCAACATGAAGTTAAAGCAGTAAAGATTTAGTACAGGAATTCGCTTGTTTGGTGGGTTAATACCTGACATCATGATCACTTTTTTTTTTTTTTTTTTTGAAGAACAACATAATTTCTACATTAAAAGCTTTGTTAGCTTTAACTCCACATTGCTAAGTGATTCTCTGAAGGGGGAGGGAGGAAGCTGTGAAAAATGTTAAAAACTTTTTTGGGGGGAGGTAGGAAATAACTTAGCGATATCAAATTAAAGCTAACGAAGTTTTAATCTACAACTTTTAATAATGAATGATCATGACAACCAGTAGCTTGCAGCAGTGGTTCTCATCCTTTCCAGACTACTGTATCCCTTTCAGAAGTCTGATTTGTCCCCAAGTTTCACCTCACTTAAAAACTACTTGCTTACAAAATCAGACACAAAAAAATACAAAAGTGTCACAGCACCCTGTTACCAAAAACTTGCTTCTTTTCTCATTTTTACCATCTCATAAAATAAATCAACTGGAATATAAATATTGTACTTCCATGTCGGTGGGATACTTGAGCCTGTTTTTCACTTGTGAACCTTGTCTGAAGCTCAAGCTCCGCTGTTCAGGGCTGAAGCGCATAACTTAGCTTCACGGGTGCCCAGGCAATTGTCCTGCTTGCCACCCCCTAACACCAGTCCTGCACTTGAGATCCCCCAAAACCTGTCCTGCAACCCCCAGCAGTCGCAACCTCCAGGTTGAGAAACACTGATCTAGATGAGTCGAATACCCCTCGAAGACCTCTGCATACCCTTGGTTGAGAATCACTGGCTTACAGAATACAATCACATAACTCATGGTGAACAACTATATTTCATTTTCTAGGTAAGCAGTTACACTCAAAGTTTCAAGGTCAGACTGTGTTTTAACTTTGTTTGTGAGAAGCAAGGACAATTGTATATCTGAAGCTCTGTTCCCTTAGCCAGGTGCTGTAAATAATTGAAGCCCAACGGTACAGAGGGTACTGCAGTCTTTCTAGACAACAAATACATATTTTGTCAGGAATCGCTGATGCGTATTCTTCTCATGGCCACGGCCATTCGAAAATATCTAGTTTGTCATTTACTCCCACTAAACTCATTTCACTGCAAGCTCCTCGAAGAGAAATCATCCATTGTAAACTGGTTCAGAGTAATTCCTCCAAACCCACAGGAGAGATACAGTCAGTAACATTTTTATCAATAAAACCAACACCAGTTCATTTCAGATTGCAACTCAACCTTGTTCAAGATGAATCATTTATCACCAGTTGTACCAGAGGCCTTGTTGAAACCATTTTCTTTTTGGAAGAAAGCTCAATAAAATACAGTACATGCTTCTTTCATGAGGAAATTGCTATGCTGCCTTCCTATTTCTCAAGAGTAACCTGAGGCCTCTTTTACAGCAAATTCGTTCAAGGTTAATCATTTCAATGCACGCTTAAGAGGAATCATTTCATTGGTAGGTGGCCAATATGAAAAAAAAATCACTTTTACATAAGCTTGGTTCAAAACCACCCAATGCATTAACTCTTAGGAAGGGAACTTCAGGCGAGATTCACAGAATGCTTAGGCAACCAAGAGTATGTCTAGAGCGCCATAAAAGACCCCAGGCACAACTGTGGCTGACCTGGGTCATCTGACTCAGGCTCACAGGGCTATAAAATTGCTGTGTAGACATTCAGGCTCCAGCTGGAGCCCAGGTTCTGAGGCTCCATGAGGGGACAGGTTTCAGAGCCTGGGCGCCAGCCCAAGCCAGAATGTCTGCACTGCAATAGCTCAGCTGACCCAGGCTCTGAGACAGTGCAGACATCCGGTAAATCCCAGAATTAGGTTGCCTGGGGATTCACAGACACCCAGAGCAATCCATGGACCAGGTGAAGATGCACATTCCTCCCCCTACCTCACCTGACCTGGTAAGCGTGCTTTGATGTCACCTACTGGATCGGGGTCGTAGAGGTGAGCTCACGCCAAACGGCCAGGGGAGGCCCTCCCAAGCAACATGTACCCCAGAGGTCATAGCACTCATCGGGGACGTGGGAGACCTCTGGCTTGAGTCCCCTCCGCCATGGGCGTGGGAGAAGCAATTTGAACAGGAATCTGCCACCTCTCAGGAGGGCGCTCTAACCACTAGGCTACGGGTATTCTGCTGTGGGGCTTCCTCAGTTGCTCCTGTTCAAGCTGCTCCCCTGTGGATAAATAACGAAAGAATAATTTTGCCCAAGAGTGCGCAAGAGTGTGTGTATGCAAGCCTGGGAACGGCTCTGCAGGCAGGTGTTTGGAGCACTGCCCCGGGAGGCCCTGGTTCTGGTCCCGGTCCCATGCTCCAGTCATTTTGTCCTTATTTATCAACCGGGGAACAGCTTAACAGGACTGCGTGAGGGAGCCCCCCCTAGAGTACCTAGTGGTTAGAGCACCCTCCTGTGACATGGCAGAGCCCTGGTCAAATCCTCTTCCTCTTCTCAGATGGAGGGGGAACTTGAACTGGGGGCCTCCCATTCCCCAGGGGCCTGACCATGGGGCTAAGAGTTATGAGGAGAGGGAGCTCCTCTGCCCCCACCCCTTGCTAAAACGGCTTAAGTGAGAAGGTTTGCAGCTGAGCATCCCAGGCAGAGTCAGCGCCTTCCCGCATCCTGGACTTTAAGGTGAGTATCTCCAGGAACGGGCTCAGCACATAGCCCTCAACTTGGCACCTCCCACTTGGGTGAGGAGCTGCCTACCATGCCTATCTGCTGTGAAGCCCATTCAGAGGTATCGATCTCTTCCCATTTCTGATACGGGGCACCCGGGCGCCTAACTCAGGATTTCTAAATCCCAGCGAAATTGTAGGCTCCTGAACGTGACGCGCAGTGATTCTCAGTGTCACCACACCTACGTTTCGTTGGGAATCCAGCCCTTCAGGAGCTAAGTGGAGTTCTGGGATCACAGATCAAACTCCCTGGCCACATTTCCATGGAGGAAATAGAAGCAGTGGGGTTTTGTCAGCTCTTTGGGGAGGGACTCAGGGAACTAGGCTTGTTTAGTCTGCAAAAGAGAAGAATGAGGGGGATTTGATAGCAGTCTTCAACTACCTGAAAGGGGGTTCTAGGGAGGATGGAGTTACGCTGTTCTCAATGGTAGTAGATGACAAACCAAGGAGCAATGGTCTCAAGTTGCAGTGGGGTAGGTCTAGGTTGGATATTAAGAAAACGTTTTTCACTAGGAGGGTGGTGAAGCCCTGGAATGGGTTACCTAGGGAGGTGGTAGAATCTCCATCCTTAGAGTTTTTTAAGGCCTGATTTGACAAAGCTCTGGCTGGGATGATTTTGTTGGAGTTGGTCCTGCTTTGAGCAGGGGGTGGGACTAGATGACCTCCTGAGGTCCCTTCCAACCCTAATCTTCTGTGATTCTATAACCCTCTTTTTGTTCAGGGTTTGCACAGCACCATATGCAATGAGGCCATGACTGCACAACCGTAAAACTAATACATAATAATAACCCCTTTCATAACCAAGGCCTAGGGGATGAAATTCACCCCACCTGCAACAATCCAGGTAATCAAGGATTTAGACCAATTCTGAAAGCGACACACCCGAGAAGACTTCAGCAGCCCATCTCACCTCCTGGAGCACAGTAGAAAGTCCTAGATGCAACACCAGAGAAATGCACTTAGCTGGGTGGGGAGTCCCTGCAGTGAGATATAAAAAGAGCCCAACATACAAATTTACTATCACACAGCCAGGCGAGTCAAGAAGATAGGCAAAATGCCCCAGAAAGACGGTGTCGGGCCACGTGGTAATTTATTTACACGAGCTGGGTTTTTTGAAGGTTTACACCTAAAAAATAGGGTCACTGAGCCAAATTCACAGTTGATGTAATTCTGTTTAAGTCAGTAAAACTGCACCAGGGGAAATCAGGCACTGTAATTAAGGCAGGGAGAAAAGAGATTCTTACAGATGAGATGGAGAGCAGACAAGTCGAGAGTCGCATGGTCTGTGTATTACATGTATCATAGTAGTAACTACAGCCCACATCAGGCTGTGCTAGGCCTGTTCTGTACAGACTCAGTAAATTCTGAAGACACAGAATCCGAGAGCAGAGGAAAGGAAGGCAAGTGGGTTTGGGCAACAGTTTCACATCCCTGGACCTGCATTCAATCCCTGGTCTAAGCCAAGTTCAAATGACTCCAATGGGTCACTGGCTAGTCCAGATCACACCCTTCTTGAATTGGGTTCTCCTGAAGTGTAGCAATGAGCTTGCCTGGTCGCTATTAGTGTGTTACCTGCCCCGCCTTTCCTCTGTGTGCCACGTGTTACTGACAGCTATGGCAGGGGAGCAGAGACACTGCCGGAGCACCAGACGATGTTTGCAAACAGGGGCAGAGATTACTTGGCAGGCCCCCAAGGCTGCCAGCACTTCTCCAGGGCTTCCTTTCTCTTTACAATTATTTCCCGTCTGCAGAAGAAGAGGAAAAGAAACAACAAGAGCCTGCAAAATACTAAATTTGATCCTCCTTCCCGGGAAGCTGATGGGAGGTTTTCCCACTGAGTTCAGTAGGGGGCTGGATCAGGCCCCCTCAGCGACTAGAGACAAAAAATAAAAGAGTTAAATAGCACATGGAGTCCTTGAACTTGAGTCTGATACCTAAGCGTCACATCTGCAGTCATAAAACTGCCTGCTGGTAAACCTTTGCCCAGCACATCACACTGCAACCTACCCATCAAGGCATCTGGATGTGGGAGAGGGATCCTAAGTTACCTGCGCAGTGGGAGAAGTGGAAGGAGGTGGCCAGGCACATAGTTCCCCTCACTGAGACACGCTCGCCTTTCTTGCTAGAAGCCCTGGAGCTGGGGCCAGGCTGAGCCACTCGTGTTGGAGTTTTATATCAAAGCCCACCCGGAGGAGGTCACTCTCCAATGAGAAGCCAGCAACCTCACTGTAACTCCTCCAGTGGAGATTATCTCTACGGTAAGTCCTATACGCTTCCTCTTGGCTAGTCTGTGGGGTGGTCTCCATGCCTAGTCCTAGTCTGTGGCTAGGATGGGAGCCACTCCAGAGCATAGACTGAAGCTAGTGTCCCATTAGACCCATTTGCCAGACTCTACTCCTAACTTCCCCAAAAAGAAACTGAATGACAAACACCTACTAGTAGTGATTATGTGTTACAATCACTTTCTAAGTGTTTATAAATGAAAACCGACCCTCTGCAGGCTCCAGGCTGTGCTCTTACCAGTGCTGTGCAGAGAAAAGGCAAATGGATAGGAATCGGGAACAGAGAATCTGGAGGGTCCAACGTGCAGAGGGGAGGGGGAGAAGTGGAAGGGTAGTTTCAGAATGAGGAACTCTGGAGAGGGGCTGACAGAGCGTGAAGGGGCAAGAACAGAGCTCGCTGGAAAAATATCCCAAGAACATTTTCAAAAGTGGGGAGAATTTTAATACTAAGGGGTTTTTGTTTTCCTTTTTCCCCCCTGAAAAAGAGGAAGGGAAGGAAAAAAACCCAAAACACCTGAGCATATTTCAGCTTTTAATAGAAAAAGCTGAACATTTCAAAACACAAAAACAGTTGAAAATGTTTCATTTTTTGAAAAAAGACCAATCTGTAATGAAAAAATATTGTTCCAAAAATGTTGATCAGCGGTTGGTGCAAGACACAGGGGGTGGGGCAGAACGAGATGGCAAGACAGGGGGCATGGAAAGGCAGCGGTTTTTGTCCATGTTTAGAAACTGAAACCTTATAAATCTTTAAGGGTTTAAAGGGCCTCTCTCCCTTCTCTTTGCCACAGCCCACTAATGTTTGCAGGCGGGGAGTCCTCCTTCCGAGGGCCTCAGCAGAGCCAGCTGGCTTTATCACCAGCCGGATGGTGTCCGTTACACACACAGAATATGGTGAAGAGAAGTGTTCGTGCTGAAAGCATGTTTGGCCACAACTAACACCCCACATCACCCTTATAGGAAGGCTTCACCTTTCAAAACAAAAATGAAGTCTGGAAATGAACAGTTAAGGGAGCCAGCGTCCTCCCCCACCCCCATCCCACAGCCATGCAGTCCGGCTCTCACCTTCACCACACCCCATTTATATGCCCCACACTCAGTCTTAACTTTGCCCCTTTGCATCAGCAGAGATAATATGCAAAGGTCAAAAGACCGAGTTACTGGGAGATTATAAAATCCCATTCCCTACTCAAAGGCTACAGCCTGACACCCAGCACCGCGGGTTTAGTTAGCACACAGCAGAGCTGAAAGAGTTCAAAATACAAACCTGCCAGCTCTGCTTACCTTACACAGCCCTATGGCATCACGTAGTCAACATACTTCACAACACCAAGCAAAGTAATCATCATGCACTGCATTCATAAAGGTGCTCTGCTGTTCCACCCACACGTCGCACGGAGACACAGCGGCTGAAATCCTGTCTCATTGAAATCTCTGACAAAAGCCCCATTGACTTCAATGCAGGCAGCATTTCACCCATAGAACCTAGTCAAGCATGAGCATGGAAAACCATGCTATTTAAAAAAATAACAGTACATTTAAGTGAAAGCTGAGAGTGTCTTGATTTCAACAGCTGAGGCTGTAAGAAACACACAAAGGCCACTAGATTTCTGATAAAATCACTGGGATGGCACCATCACCTAGTATTCCATACTGTGGGCGTGTATGCTTGCAGGAATTTTACTGTGCATGATTTTCAAATGAGCTCAGGGCCTGGTTATCAAGAGCTCCACACACACAGTTGAGGCCTGGTTTTTAAGAGCATTCAGGCTCAGATCTTCTAAGGCACTTCAAGTGGATTTTTATCTATAGACAACCACAGACCTTTCTGAAGCTGACCATTCTTCCTTCAGGTAAATGAAAGGAGCAATTAAGGCTGTTTTACATAATAATAGCTGAGAACAATAGAAGCCACCACCCAAGGTACTGGGCACAAGGCAAGGCCTGGTCAGAAGCTAAACCATGTCGGCTGAAGCCTTTCTTGGATGCAATCTCAGAGGCTAGGGCAGGAGTGGCCAACCCGCGGCTCATGAGCTGCATGTGGCTCTTTGCTCACACAAATGCGGCTCTTGGGAGAAGAGAGGGAGTGAAATTGACGAGCTGCCTGAGGACAAGGTAACTGCTGCTCTTTGTCTCTCACTGGTTGGCCACCCCTGGGCAAGGGGATGGTTTGGCAGCCTGTGGGTGTGAGCCAGAGCAGAGGAAGTGAGAGAAGCTGCTGTGATCATGGCCCTGAAAAGGAGCAGGCAGAGCTCCTTGGCTACAGACTGACTGGAGGGGCAGACTTCAATATTGTAAGCAAGGAAACTACCACTGTTTGTTCCGACTGTGTTCAGAGGAACGGACTTCGTGTGCATTCCTTGTAAATAAACAGGATTGTACAAAAGCATCGACCTGACGCTGTCATCAATATTTCCTTCCAACAGTAATGACCTGGGCAGACCCAAATATCATATGTTTGATCACTGTTCAGTCCAAAATTCTCCTCTAACCATTAGTCTCAAAAGTCAGTCAAGCAGGGAACAGAAACAATACCACGCGACTTCTGTAACTAATAAACACAAAATGGATTTCAAATTGTAAAGTTTGCATTTGCACGCAGCACCAACTGCGCACTGCAGAATTTACCATCAGAGGCTGCATTGTGGCAGCGTCTCTATTTTAAGCAGGTGCTTTCCTGAACTGGGCCCAAGTTGCCTTTCAGTCATTTATATAATCTTTCATTCAGGCATTTTTAGCTAAAAACCTGCTTTTCCTAAACTCAAGAGCTTGAACATCCATGGAAAGTGAACAAGGGTGTAAACTGCAATTTAGACCACATGCCTAAATTGTTCCGTCGCTTTCAGACAGCTATTACGTTCCGCCCCAGTCTTTGCTACATTTCAGTGGTGGGTAGAATAACTCCTGCACACATTTTACTGTACAGATTATAGGTCAAATCCTGGTCACTTTATTAATTCAAGAGGTTCCACTATAGTCAATAGGACTACTTAGGTGAGTAAGGCAGGCAGGATGCTGCAAACTGAAAGAGGGCAGATTCAAGAGCTCTGTCTAATGGCAATGTCCCAGGACTAAAGATGACCTCCAACCCAGAGAAATGGGTTTGGAACTTTTTTACTTCATCATGAGGCATACAGAAGGCCTGGCTACTCACTGGTAAACCACAACGACAGCCCTGATCCCTCTCTGATAAGTGGACTCTGAGACGATCCTATTCAATCAGCCCCAGCTTCTCAACGGGAGCTCTAACTCTGGCTGCAGTGTGTGCAGGTGAATGGAAACATAAGCTGGCTGGTGCCTGTGGGAGATGTGTGGGGTGTTGTTTTTAAGGTAAAAGGGGGGTAGCAGCTAGAGCACTGGCCCGGGAACCAAGAGTCTGGGCTCTAATCCCAGCTCTGCCACTGACCTGCTGGGCAGGACTTTAGGCCCATCACTGAAAACCAGCCCTGTGGACGGTGTGTAGCCCCAGTGGGACTCCAGTGGTGCACAGGCCTCCCAGTACTGGCCCCGCTGCAGGCTCAGTCCCTGGCTGGGTCCCACTCAGACAAACTCCCAATGGCTTCTGTGACGCTAGCTGGAATAGAGAAAGCCTTGCGGTGTATTCAGGAGCTCTGATTACTCCCTTCTACACCAATCTCACGTTAGGGGTGTGACGCTGGCTGGCTTGGGGAGGGGGGCGTTTATTATGTTATTTAACATCAATGTGTCAAAATCATAATAATTCATCTGAGCTATGCTGTGTCAGGTACTGTTAGAAAGGCTGTAATGTGCTAAGTAAGACCTAGTGGCCGATTGGGAGCCAGAGACTGAAATGCAGTAAAGGGGGCAGTGTATATTTTCTTTTGGCTTCTTGATAACCGGTGTGGGGGAATCAGAAGCACTGTTTGTGGCTGGTTGGGAAGTCCGACTTCAGCGTCACCCACCAGTGTTGGGAGAATCTGCTCTCCTTTTCAAGCTGCGGGGTTGTCTGAGTGAGGAGTGCAGGGTTTGGCCCTGGGAGTGGGAGTAGTGGAGTCGCTGCTTGCACGGCACAAGGCCGCAGTACTGGGTTTGATTCCACCTTGCTGTCGGCTACATGGGAGAGCGCCCTGACTCAGGGTTCAGGTACCTCAGGGCTCGGGGGTGGGGGAGATTTGGGGTTTGGCCCATTACAAAGGCAGGGGCTGGCTGTGACATTCAGCTGGTTGTGACTCTGGAGGTTGGGTTCAGTACATTGGGAGCTAGCCCTGACCTCAGAATCTGGGATTTGGATTCAGGCCTGTCTCTGCTATAACCCAAGTTGCCCTCTGTGAGGGGACGCCTGCTCTGGAGCTGGAGGAGTAATGGCCAGCTCAGGGACGTAGACCCATGCTAGATGGGATTAACCTACTCGCTAGCCACGGGTGGTGGGATGGGCTAGCTGCCCCGAGTAGGCACCTCCGGTGCCAGTGGCTGTACACCGCTGGCTCCAGTGTAGACGTACCTGAGCCCACGTATGGGTGCACTGTGACACCCTGAGCGTCTGGCTCCTGACGAGAAGGGTGATAATGGGCCCAGCAGCATCTCTGTCTCCAGCTTGTCAGGGGCTCTGCGGCCCATCAGGCTCAAGTCAATGGCATCTCCTTAGAGAACAAGCAAGGAGCTGCTGGGCCGTAGGGTCCTACTTGCCCTACCCATGGCTATGGTACCCAGCTCCCCAGAGTGCTCCTTGCCAGCACCGAGGGGTTTGTCTCTAGCATTGTCCTCTGGGTTCTTTGCTGCAGATGAAATCAAGATGCAGAATGCGATGATCATTATCCCCACCTTCCTGGCCTTCTCCACACTGCTGGTAGTGAGCGTCATCGTCTGGAAGACTTGTCGGAGGAGGAAGGATGCTGAAAGTGAACCCATCATCTTGCTGGAAGGTAAGGATGTGAACTCTGCTGCTCTGGGGTTTCATGCCCCAGACGGGCCTTTGCCCATCTCCAGCCCTAGCCCCTGGGTCTCACCAAGACCCTCCAGAGATCACATCAGAAAAGCTTCTCAGGTGAATCCAAGTTAGGAGAGTTTTCAAGCCCTGCCATAATGAGCCTCACGGCTCCAAAATGGCTTGTCTGGATCCCATCCAGGATGGGCAAAATGCCATGTGACCACAGCGTGCATCTGGGATTGGAAGTGGAAAGGACCATTTTTGAGGACGGGAAAAGGGGTTGGGGTGCAAAATGGGAGCTATAAACCTCAGCCTGACCTTTGGAGAGGCTGCTGCTTTGTAATTAAGCTGCAGAAGCCCTCTGAAAGGTACGTCAAGATGATCAGAGCACTCAGGAGTTGTGATTCCCAGTCCTCTGCTCTGACCATTATGTCACACTTCCTCCTGGCCAGCAACTGGGGAAAGTTAACCAAGCATTGAGGGTGTAAACTGAGCAATAGAGGAATTTCCCCCAGGTTACACTATTGTTCAGTAGGGTAGGTGCAGCCAGTGTAGCCCACTAAAGCAGGCAGCAAAGATTTAGGAGGACTGTAGAGCTCTTTCATGCGGCAGCTCAACTGTACATAAATCCAGTGGTTCAGCCTATCAGAGTTACCCCAGTGATGGATTTGGCTCCTGGCATCCAAATTGTCCAGTTGGCCATTATCTTTGAAAACTCATGGTGATATGGGGAGGTCCCAGACGATTGGAAAAAGGCAAATACAGTGCCCATCTTTAATAAAGAGAAGGAGGAGGATCTGTGGAGCTACAGACCTGTCAGCCTCACCTCAATCCCCAGAAAAATCATGGAGCAGGTCCTCAAGGAATCCATTTTGAAGCACTTGGAGGAGAGCAAGGTGATCAGGAACAGTCAGCATGGATTCACCAAGGGCAAGTCATGCCTGACCAACCGGATTGCCTCCTATGATGAAATGACTGACTCTGTGGATGTGGGGAAAGTGGTGGACATGATATACCTTGATTTTAGCAAAGCTTTTGATACGGTCTCCCACAGTATTCTTGCCAGCAAGTTAAAGAAATATGGGTTGGATGAATGGACTACAAGATGGATAGAAAGCTGGCTAGATCTTCGGGTTCAACGGGTAGTGATCAACGGCTTGGTGTCTAGCTGGCAGCCAGTAACAAGCGGAGTGCCCCAGGGATCAGTGCTTGGGCCAATTTTGTTCAACATCTTCATTCATGATCTGGAGGATGGGGTAGATTGCACCCTCAGCAAGTTCACAGATGACACTAAACTAGGGGGGGTGGTAGATACCCTGGCAGGTAGGGATAGGATACAGAGTGACCTAGACAAATTGGAGGATTGGGCCAAAAGAAATGTGAGGAAGTTCAACAAGGTCAAATGCAGAGTCCTGCACTTAGGAGGGAAGAATCCCATGCACTGCTACAGACTGGGGACCGACTGGCTATGCAGCAGTTCTGCAGAAAAGGACCTTGCGGATGAGAAGCTGGATATGAGTCAACAGTGTGCCCTTATTGCCAAGAAGGCTAACAGCATATTGGGCTGCATTAGTAGGAGCATTGCCAGCAGAACGAGGGAAGTGATTATTCCCTTCTATTTGGCATTGGTGAGGCCGCATTTAGAGTATTGTGTTCAGTTTTGGGCCCTCCACTACAAAAAGGATGTGGACAAACTGGAAAGAGTCCAGTGGAGGGCAACAAAAATTATTAGGGGGCTGGGACACATGACTTATGAGGAGAGGCTGAGGGAACTGGCCTTGTTTAGTCTGCAAAAGAGAAGAATGAGGGGGGATTTGAGAGCAGCCTTTAACTACCTGAAAGGGGTTCCAGGGAGGATGGAGCTAGGCTGTTCTCAGTGGTGGCAGATGACAGAACAAGGAGCAATGGTCTCAAGTTGCAGTGGGGGAGGGCTAGGTTGGATATTAGGAAAAACTTTTTCCCTAGGAGGGTGGTGAAGCACTGGAGTGGGTTGCCAGGGAGATGGTGGAATCTCCATCCTTACAGGTTTTTAAGGCCCAGCTTTACAAAGCCCTGGCTGGGATGATTTAGCTGAGGTTAGTCCTGCTTTGAGCAGGGGGTTGGACTAGATGACCTCCTGAGGTTCCTTCCAACCCTAATCTTCTATGATTCTATGATTTATCTTTTCCTCCCAGAGATTCAGCCCAGTTAGTGTTGCACTGGTCAGGGAGATGCCCCAGCAGCAGTGATCCCAGCATTCCCCTGGCAGGAGTCTTTTGTGGCACCAAGAATGATTTAGCTTTAAAGGATCTCCAGGTCAGAATCATTACTGGGGCAGCTCCCTTGGAGGCTCTGGCCCTGGAGGCCTCTGCAGTTGCAATGCAAGCAGAGAGGATTTGGATCCTCAATTAGCATCCAATCCCAAGGGAACTCGCTGGTCCTGCCAAGGATGAACAGTTACATGGAAGGTCATTTGTGGTAGTCATTCTTGTAGACAGAAATCAGTCTTAAGGCCCAGCACTGCTGAGTGCCAGCTAAAAGAAGGCTCATGGAAATACATTGCTGGAGACAGCCTGGCATTTTAGTATGTCCAACTAAGGGCTGCAGTGTCATTACATTTCACACATCACTCGGTACAGCACACGAGAGCAGCATTACAAAGCCCTTTACACTAAATCACAAATTTAAGAGGGAAACGAAGAGAAATACAAGGAACTGACACAAAGCCCAGAGATAATCCACCTACTCTCCAGCTCTCTCTGTATTGTGGTGCTGAGGACTATTGTTGTACCAGGAAATCTCCTAGATTGAAGTGGTCAGTTTACTTATGTCTATTATTGCCCCAAGTGTTTGCTGCAATGTTAACAAACACAAACCAAAAGGGAACACATTATTTGAGGAACAGATATTGAAATCATACACGGATGGTATGCAAAGGTTAAGATAAAAATGTTATTAAAGCTAATGTTATAAAATAATCAAATACAGCATCTTTGAAGGAGTTTCTGTACATCTGGGAATAATGCATAGATTATCCAAAAGGTACAAGGTTTAGTTTGAAAATCATACAATACAAAGAGTGCATAATCTGCAATATCCCAGATTAAGGGTTATCAGTTTAGTGATACAGTTAAGATATCAACATTTAAACATTCGGGTACATCACTCATATGAAAGAAAACTGAGGTCGGTTTAGTGAAAAGCAAATATAACAATGAGTGTTGATTGTCCCTCATCGTATGATAAATTCAGGATAGTTAATCATTCAGCAAATATGATACATGCTGTCGAGGAAAGAATCACTCTGCTACATTTTAGAGTTGGATCGGGTGCAGCTTTAATTGTGACACACACAATCAAATAACCATAGCTATGGGGAATACTATAGCCATAGGGAAAACCCAGGTGGCTATAGGGAAGTCAAGCAGCATGTCTGGATGCTGGGCCTGGCTACCAGATACAAAAGACTTATATAGGGGTTGCTTAGGTTCATTTACATGTTGATCGTATAGTGGAATTTGATTAACGGTTTATACTTAATAGGAAAGACAATCACAGTGTACAGTGGGGCACACCAGATGCCTTCACAGGAACGCCCAACGAGTCACTTGATTGTACAATGTGGTTTTCCAGTACCCTGGCTAACACCCGAAGATGGGTGGTTACACACTACCTGTTCAAAATGCTAATTTGTAATGGAGTAAGTTTCTATGGGGCCGGTAAGACAAAAGGGGGCAGGTACCAATACTTATCGAAACAGGTGATGTCTGTTCACAGACTGCAAAAGGCTTAAAGGCTCATAACAGAGAACTTGCATTTGGGGTGTGGTTCAGAGACCTCTTGTGGGATTTTAGCATCTTTATCATAGTTTCAGTTGAGGCATTCTGTTAATGGTTTAGCCTGGGCCTTCTATTTCAGTTTCAGGCTACAACTTCAGGCCAGGCCTTCTATGACCAGTTTCAGGCCAGGCATTCAATTAATCAATTCTAAGCTTAATTCTCTGACTCCACAATGCAAAGGTGAAGATAATACTACATTACAAGCATTACAAGCCAACAGAACTGAGTGGTTCGTTGATTTTTTCAGTTCAGTGGCCAAAAATGAAAAACCTGAACCAAAATTGGTTTGTTTTGAACCAAAATTGAGGGATTCTTTCCCTTACCAAAGTGGAAAAAAAAATGTATTCAGGTCGAACCAAACATTTTGGATGTCAATTTGAAATGACACTTACAAAAGAATTTGTTTGCATTTTCAAAACAAAACGTGAAAACCATTCCTTTGGAAAATGTCAAAATAAAACATTGCAACATTTCCAAAAATATTTTTTTCAGGGTTTGGGGGGGTTTTGGGCTTAAACAATTTGACCTGGATTGATGAGTAGTTTTGGTGCCCCACTAAAAAAGCATTTTTCAATAAATCTATTCGCCAAAAAAATTTCACCGAGCTCTATAATTGCAGCCCTGTATTTGGTGGCCATCACCATGGTATCTGGCCACCTTCAAAGACTTAGGTTGAGACATTCAAAATCTCAGGTCTAGAAACCAGACTTCATGCCTCCTGCAGCAGAACTAGTCGGCTTGGGAAGCAGGACTTTAATCAGCTTAATCCGGCTGGGCAAAGAGGCATGTCTAAAAGCTGCTGGATTCCTTCTGGTTGTATTTCAGCAGGGAGTGGATCCAGAGGTCACTGCCCAGGAATCTCTGTCACCAGCCTTTATAGGGTTATAACAGCCTGGTTTGAAGACAGGGCTTTGTGTCTCCGCATCACCTTCCAACGGAGGGCCTCAAAGTGCTCTACAAACATTAACACAATCCCTCTGTGAGATGGGGAAGTAGCTTCCTCCTCCTTTTACAGAGGAGCAAAAGGTACAGAAAGGAATGGTGGCCTAGTAGTTAGGGCACCTGCCCAGCCCTTTGACAACCTGGATTCAATTCCCTGCTCTGCTGCAGCCTCCATGTGGGACTTTGGGATAGTGTCTGAGTTCCCATCTGTGCAAGGGTAATACTAGCCCTGCCTCACAGAGAGGGGTGAGGATCTATATACACACTGAAGCATCTGAGTGCTCAGATGCTCCAGTAATGGGGGCCCAGACAAGTACCTAAGATAGAAGTGATAAGCCCAAAGTTACACTGTGAGTCAGTGCCAGTGCTGGGAACAGAACCCAGGCATCCGGGCTGGTGTCTGTGCAGCACACTGAGAACACACACAACGATTCTTTCTTGGCAGATGGTATTCCAAAGCAAGATCGGAACGAATACGACTCCCTTCCCACAGCCACTGCAACGGAGAGGATACTGGCATTTAAGGATTCCCTCCTAGCAAAGTGGGAGCTGCCCAAGGACCGACACATCCAGGAGGAGGAGTTTTTGTGCCTGGGGCGATATGGACAGATTTCCCGGGCCACCCTCATCCAAACAAGTTCTTTGGGGCCTTCACTGTCTGTGGTTTTGAAGAAACTACCAGGTGAGCAAGGTGGGGAGAGGGAGCTGTCTCTCACTGCCAGGTGTGTGCTGGTTGGTGTGTTATGGACTGAAGGAGATGCGTAGATGGGGAGATGGCTCTAAGAGGGAAGATGCAGGCATTAACTGGAATTGTGCCTTAGCCATCTGAGTGAATGTGACAGCTGCCAGCTTGGCCAGTGCAACAGGGTTTGAACCAGGCACTGCCAGAGCAAAACACATGAGCAACAACAGCTTGTGCTAAGCCTCTTGGGGGCTGTAACACACTCGTGTCCTCTGTGGCCCAGACACCATGGATGGCATGTACCACGTACTCACCAGTGGGTTAGACCCCACTTATTAAATAGGAACACGTGACCAGAGCAACCTAAGCAGCTTTTAGAAATTCCTCCCTCAGTGTCTCTAGCTCCACACTAGTGACTGGTCCAGGATCCTTTGGTGACACCCGACAGCAACAGCTCTCCAGTCTGATGGTGCAGGGGAAGGGCTCAGCTAGTGCAGCTCCTTTTGAGTACGTGAAGGAAACAGAGACTTTCAGGGCAAAACGTTATTAAACAGAGGCCTACAAAAATGCACGTGCACAAGTGCTGCCGTGTGCACCAGTGCAACTATTCCAATTTGCACACGCGTGACCCCCCTTTAAGCCAGTGAAGGTCTTTGTCTCTCTCTAATGGCTAGACATGTTAAATGTTTGAGTCCCACATCCCCAAGATGCCCATATCGACTCCTTTGGGTCAAACAGTAGACATACTTTTAGACGCAGAGGTCCCTAGTTCAGTCGCTGCAGATGACTGAGCTGGAGGCAGGAGGCAGGAGGCACAATGAGTGATTGTGCGTATAGTAAGGGGACATTTTTGTCCACCAGCCTGGCCATCTACAGTTTGAAAATTTGCCTCTCCAGTTTGTTGTGGGATAAGCTCTGTTACTATTTAACTGTAAGCAGGGTGCAAGGTGAGGAGCGATGGTAGAGTGGTTAAGGTATTCAACCACAATCGGAAAGGGCATGGGCCCAAATCTTGGTTGATCTCATACTGAAAGCTTGCTTCCAGCTGCAGAATAGGTATCTGATCTGTGGGATCAAGGCAGCCAAAGGCGGCTGACTATTTCACATCCTTACGTACCATTGGGTATAAACCTGATGTGCCTTAACCACAGCATCCCAATGAGCCGTTGGTTGGGAGAACGTTGATTGTCAACAGCAATAGATTTGCTTTGGTGCATTCTTTCCATAGCCTGGCCATCGTGTTCCTCCTGTTCTAGTGCTGGGCCACAGCCAATACACATTGTCCAAATAGACCAAATCGCCCTGATATGTCTTGAATAGGGGAATCAAAATCATGGATCTAAACAGGGCATGTTCTAGACCAAGGCTCATGGAGAAAACTTGGATCTGAACCCAGATCTGGGCTGCAAATCCAGCTCATATCTAGTCCCTGTTGATCCACATTTTACTCCTCCTCATGGGTTATTCCCCTTTCTTGTAAGTGTTTAGGCCATCTGCTCTTCTGGGGTTCCTCCTCTTAGTGCCCACGCTTGGTATTAACGTAGCTTCTTGTCCCTTCCCATCAGTGGCCACCAGTCCTCAGGAAATGAAGGATTTTATAGAAATGATGAAGTTTCACATCAAGATCTGTAATCATGCCAGCCTGGTGAAGGTCCTGTGGTGCCAGAGCCAAGCTCTGCCCCTCTGTCTCATCCTGGAGGCCATGAGCCTAGGAAATTTACTGTGCTTCCTGTGGCAAACCCATCAGGTGAGAGGAGCCATTTGCTTTTGAAGTGGACAAGCTGTGGTGGGGGAATACCAGGCAAAGCACCACTCCCACTCCCCTTCCAGTTCTCTCTGCATCGCAGCCTTGTTAGGGTTAATGTAATTTGCCCAGCAGAAGTGGGGAAATGTTTGACTTCAGCACAAGCAGTGTTGAGATAAAATCAGGAGAGCTGGCAAGTCTCGTGATATTTGAATTTTGTCTTAAAGCCCCAATTTGATAGAGTTCAAGTCCAGTAGGGACCATTAGATCATCTAGTCTGATCTCCTGAATAGCGCAGGCCATTACTTTTCACCCACTTACTCTTGGGTTGAGCCCGAAGACTTTAGTTAGACTAAAGAATTTCAGTCCTATAAACTAAACTTGTGAGGCAGAGAACAGGAGAATCTGAGCTGCCACAATTACTTGACATAATTGCTTGATTGATAGGTGAGATTTTCCCAGATGATTCCAGCAGGGGCCCATGCTGCAGAGGATGGAGAAAACCCCCAAGTTCCCAGCCAATCTGACCTGGGGGAAAAATTCCTGGAGTTCCATGAGAACCTCAGCTTTCTTTTTTTTTTTTTTTTTTTTTAAAGTGAGTTTTTAGCCCTCCTGGTTGCAGAGAAAAATTTGAAAATGTGACTTGAGTGTGACCTCCATGCTCTGACACCAGAAGGGGAAGGAGAAACAATTTTTTTTTTTTTTTAATCTTATGAGTTTTGAACACTTGAGGTTTGCAACATTGCAGACACAAATGTAGCATTTCATCTCTTATTTAAACTCCAGCTGCACTCTGAGAACAGCCTGTAAATCTGACAATGTGAGGTCTCATTTACTGTCTTTGCTTCTCAATGGAACTTGCTCACTTTACAGTGTAAGTCAGGACTTGTTCCAGCTGCCAGCACCACAAATTCCGATTGGGATTTAAAATCTCATTTTTGCTGTCTGCATTCTTATTCTATCCTATCACCAGTTTCTGGATGCCTTGTGCTTTCTGCCTCTGCATTATCACCAGCAAGAAAGCATCTGTCAGGGTTTAGCATCAGGTCAAATAGAATCCAGGTCTCTTTCAAATAACTGCAGGGTGAAAGTGAAACTTAATTTTGTGTCAGTAAAGTGAGCAGATATCACTGAAATTCTACAGAAAATAAGATATGGTTTTTACCATAGTTACATCTATAAATGCACTTTACAAAAGATAGCAATTAATGTTAAACATACTCAAGATTACATTTGGCTATTACTAAATACTATAATGACTGGTGCCCTAGCTATGCCTAAAATACTATAGATATTGGGAATTCTTTAGGAATAATCAAATCTTTCCTACCACAAAGCAGAGAGTAGGAACTAGAGGACTTACCAGAGTTCCCGACTGCCTTCCAACCCAAATGGCTCTATTTTGTACTGCTGCATATAGAGGAGAGTCTTGAGCAGAGCAAAGAAATCACTATTAATAACCAACTAGGAACTGTAACCAGAGGAACTATTTTATTTTGCCTAATAAATTGGTTAACCAATAAATTGTGCCATGAGGGGAAAGACTGAGACAAACTCTGGTGTGATGCTTCCCAGGCTGATGAACTAGACTCCTGGTTTACAGGGAGAAGGGGCGAAATAGAATTCAGATGCGCCCCAAAAATTTGGGGGAGAGGGTGGGGTTAAAACTGAAATCAAATGGAAACATCAGCTGGAAATGAAGCAAACCTTTGTTGCGAAAAAATGTCACTTTCAGTGGGAAAAGCTTTGGCTGACAGTTTTTGACCAGCTTTACGTCTGGTGAGTAGCTGAGCTCAAAACATGCACGCTAGGGACACTCTGGTGCTGAAATGTGCTTGGGTCACAGACAATCAGCTTTAGATGCTAGTGGATATTTGCAGGAAAACCTCTTCCACTTCCCGCTCAGCTCTAGTTCTGAGTTCACTGCATGTCTGTTCTGGAGCAGGAGATGATGCTGATCCTGAGTCTTCTCAGTCTCGTCTGCACTTTCAATTGGGTAGCCTAGATTAGAATGTCATTATTGCAGTCCCAAGTGGAAGTCGTAGTAGACCATGTCAGTATTTGTGCGGAGGCAGAAGCTGCCTGTATGAATTATCTCTTATTCTTTTGACTTGGCAGGGGGACTTATCCATTAAGGAGCATATTTATGACCTGACAGAGAAGAGAGTGTTTGCCATGGCTATCCAAATCGCACACGGACTGGTAGGTGTTATGTATGTAGGTGAGGGGAACGGGTCAAATGCACTGATTTGTTTATCGTAAGGTCAAGTCATTAATCTTTGAAGAAGAAAGCACGGCTCCTTCCAATGGTGATAGCAGACCTGGAGGACAATCAATGGGCAAAACCCAGCCAGGGCTGTTGGCTTATTTAGCTGATTTTACAGGCTGTTCCTGAGCTCAGTCCCCAGCTGAGAGTGCACATAGATATTCCTGGGAATAGAGAAGATCTTTTGGAGCATTATGGCCCCTTCCCCTCAAGGCTAATGTAGGATTCAGCTAAGTAATGCTGCCAGAACGGGGACTGGAGTTTACACAAACAGATGCCCCTTGGATGGCAGGCCAACGCTCACCCTTTCAGCCATTCTAGATCCTAGGCAGGTATCCCCATTTGGGAGAGTGCAGTTGCAGTGGCTAAAGCTTTGGTTGCTGAGCCCATGGGTGGCTGGCCACTTGCTACTCATGCAGTCCCAGAGTCTCCTTTGCAAACGTCAATGTGGCTCTTCTGATTTCAGGAATACCTGACAGCAAGCCAGAAACTGATCCACGGCGACGTAGCAGCTCGAAATGTCCTGCTCCACCAGGATATGACAGTTCGGCTCTGTGGCCTGGGGCTGGCGGGAGAGGTCTATCGCAGAGGCGTGCTGCCATCTAGGAAGGCAGCTGAGGTGCCCGTAAAGTGGCTGTCTCCAGAAAGGCTCCTGAAACGCCCCGTCACAGCCAAGAGCGATGTGTGAGTTATTAACGCGGACTAGAGCACAACCTAAAGCAAGACGTTCTTCAGAGATAATTGGGGAGTAGCATGGGGCGGCCTGTGGATGGGAATGATGCCAACTCTTAGGAAAAACCTAGGCACTAACAGCTTAGATATTTGGGCTAGATGAAAGCCATACAGAAGAGTTCCTGAAGTGTTGCCATCCTACAGTCCTTTGTTCTGTGAGCCACGTTAGAAACAGTGCTCGCTGCGGAACACAAACCTTGGTGTAGCATCTAGTGAGGTCTCACAAACTCCTTCCTACTGCCGCAGTGCTCGTCCTTCTTCTTGGCAATGATTTGAACCTGTAGTTGCACATCCTCACCGCACAGGTGCCCACTCCTCTTTGGTCCCATGGGGTCTCTGTCTCTGGTGCACCCTACTAGACTCTCCCTGAGCCCTGTAATGGCATTTCTGAGCCTTCATCTTCTCCCGCCTCCTCCCCTGGGTGTTCTGTGGCTCGGTCCTCCAGCCAAATCACGGGAAAGTCAAAACCTCTTCCAGAGGAACACAAACAACGATTCTGAATGAAAGTCCAAACAAAGAGGCCCTTCCACCCCCCTCGGGCTCCACTGTAAGTGCCTTTGTTGGCCCTGCACCTGGAGAGTTCTTCTCCATTGTTTCCCGCCTGTTAAACCCTATCCCAGGGCTTCTCTCTGACAGAGACCTGTCTTCTCTGCAGTATCCCCCCAGGTGAGCTCGCTTAGTCCACTTAGAAGGCCTCACTCCACCTCCTCTGGCCAGGAGACAATTAGTTAATCATTCCTGCTCAGGTGCAGAGCATGACTAATGAGTCCTTTCCCTTGCCTTGCCAGTGATGAGGGCAGGCCCCATCACAGAACCTCCGACAATGACTTGCCACGGAAGTGTACTTGAAATGCACAAAGTGTACTGTGGTGGAGATTCCTGCATGGGGTGTGTGAGATACTGTTACCCTCCTGACCGCCACTTCTAGCTGCCTCAGCCCTTTGCTGTACTTGATATTCCACCTCCCTTTCAGATTAGAAACCTACAGATGCCCCTTGCTCTTCTTCATGCAGTTTGACAATAGCCAGAAGGCCGCAACTCTGCACTTACTGATGTATGCAGCTTATAGACTTTAATATCAGAAGGGACCATTATGATCATCTTGTCTGACCTTCTGCACAACACGGACCACAGAACATCACCCCCCACTCCTGTAATAGACCCCTAACCTATGACTGAGTTACTGAAGTCCTCAAATCATGGTTTAAAGAAGGTCAAGGTACAGAGAATCCACCAGCGAATCCACCAGCAAGTTACCCATGCCCCATGCTGCAGAGGAAGGTGAAAAGCTCCCAGTGCCTCTGCCAATCTGCCCTGAGGGAAAATTCCTTCCCGATCCCAAACATGGCGACATTCAGTCTTTCTCCCTTTTGCACCTTCTCCCTTCAGCACTGGTTATTGATTATGGTGACATCTTAGGAACTTTCACTCATTTCTTACAGCTGAGCTCACAATTAGAGTAAATTTGTAAGCCCAATTATCACAGCTCCACTAACAAGGCTCTCGGCTTCTCCCAGCCCAGTCCCATTTCAAATCCTTACTCTCACTTCTCTGGTCTGCCTTCTACTGAATCACCTTTTCCTGGAGCCTGGGTAGCTCGCCACATGGCCTTACAAGCAAGTGAAAGTGGGACATCACAGCCCAGGCAAAGCTGAAGCAGACATGGTCTCAAGCCTCTATTTTTGTCTTTAAATTAGCTGCAGACAGAGCAACATTGACAATTGATCATCAGTTCAAAGTGACCTAATTCTCGGCTGCAGTCTTGATTGGACACATGGGTGTCACGTGTCATCCAATCCCTAACTGGCTGAGCGTAACTCTGAGTCAGCTGTCCAGTGGCAGTGCTCACAATGCGGATTCTGAATTCAGAGCTTCCACAAATTAGTGCTATACAATGTCAGTGAAGGACCTGTTAGATTAAGAACTGGCTAACTGATAGATCCCAAAAGGTAGCTGTCCATGGGAAATAGTTATCAATGGGACGGTCTTTCGAGTGGGGTTCTGCAAGGATAAGTTCTCGGTCTGGCGCTATTTAGTATTTTCATCAATGGTCTGGCTGGAAGAAAATATAAAATTTGTGAATGACAATCTTTTTATCAGCAAAGATCAATGGAGGGGTAAAGAATGGGGACAGGGCAGTCATATAGAGTGATCTGGATTGCTTGGTAAGTTGGGCCCATTCAGACAAAATACATTTTAATACAGCCAAATGCAAAATTCTACATCTAGGACCAAGGAATGCAGGCCAGACCAACAGAATGGGGGACTGTAGTGACTTTGAAAGGATTTAAGGGTCAGAATGGACAAACAATTAAACATGAGTTCCCCCTGCAACACTGTGGCAAAAAGGGCTAATGGGATCCTTGGATGTATAAACAAGGGGAGTGAGAGAGAGCAGGGAGGTGATTTTACCTCTCTCTATACAGGGCATTGGGGAGACGCCATTAGAACACCGTGTCCAGCTCTGGATAGCGGGAACATTGGAAAGAGCACAGAGAAGAGCCACAGAAATGATTCCAGGAATGGTGCAAATTCCATACAGTGAGAGACTTCAGGGCTTCTCAACCAGGTCAAGAGGTGCTTTGCTTGCACAGTGTAAGTGCCTTCTTGGGGAGAAACACCAGGTACAGAAAAGCTCTTTGGTCTAGCAGGGACAGGCAGAACAAAAGTCAATGGCTGGAAGTTAAAGCCAGACAAACTCACAAGAGCAATAAGGCATAGACATGTAACAGTGAGGCTGATGAACCATTGGAACGAACCACCCCGGAAAGCAGCGGGTTCTGCTGCTCTTGATGTTTTCAAATCAAGACTGGACAACTTGCCCGAAGATCTGCTTTTGTAAAACATGGTACTGAGTTCAATACCGGGCAGTTACTGTATCTGGCCTATTGAACAGGGGGTCAGACTGGATTATCAAATGGTCCCTTCTGGCTTAAAAATCTAAGAATGAATCTATGAAAATGTTCTGCCAAATTTGCTTTAAATTCCCTGTTTCTGCCAGAAAGACTCATCCTCTAGAGCGGGGGTCCCCAAACTGTGGGGCATGCCCCCCTCAGGGGGCACAAAGGAACATTTGGGGGGCGCAACAGGGCCAGAGCCAGCCCCCACAGGGGCCAGGAGGGGGCGCCACCCAGCCCTGCTTCCAGCTCTGCTTCAGCCCTGTCCCCGGCCCCAGGCCTGGTTCCAACCATGGCCCAGCTCCCAACCACAGCTCCCAGGGGCACATGGACAGATGGCATTAGGAATAATGGGGCAAGCATGACTTTAAACATGTGGGGACCACTGCTCTAGACTAACCAAGGAAGGCTAATACAAAGGGGACATGAACCCAGGCAAAGAGAATTTTCAAACAAAGTCACATGGCTGTCCCCAAAGAATGTTTTGCACTATCTACCCAGAAATCTACCCTGATAAAAATCACTGGATCTTTTAGAAACCTGCTAAACCTTCTGTCAATGGCAGACACTCCCTTGTTACTGCCAGATGCCGTGTCTACACTAGAGAGTGTTGTCGACGCAAGTTACAGTGATGATCAAAAAGTGCTGTAATTACAATGCTTGTGCCCGTCCACACAGCACTCATTGTGTCGCCGAAGTGCATCCACACTTGGTGCTCTAGGATCAACAGTGAGAGCAGTGCACTGAGGGCAGCTATCCCACTCCCACTGTGCAACTCGCCACTTTGTGCCACTAGGAGTTGTGGGAAGGCGGAGAGGATCGCAGTGCATCCTGGGTGCGGGCTCAATGTCTCGTGATGCAGTGATTTCTGTCCCATCATTCCTGGGTTTCCAACTGCGTTTCACAGCACTTTTCAGTGGCTCCAGTTTCCTGAGCACCCGCCATCTCTGTCTGAAAGGATGGATCCCGCACTGCTCTCCACTGTCGTTGTCAGCGTTCTGAACACATCACGGCTGATCATCCCAATCGGAACTCGAAACTGAGGCTCCTGATCTGCTGCATGCCATGCAAACAAAAACACCAGATTACTGTTTGCATTCACAGTGCATCTGCACATGCTGCACCGCCGCTTTTGGGCACGTGAAACAAGCACTGGGATCACACCATTACGCAGGTCTGGGATGATGAACAGTGGCTACAGAATGTGCAAAGCCACCTTCATGGAACTCTGTGCAGAGCTCGCCCCTGCCTTGCGGTGCAAGGACACCAGAATGGGAGCTGCCCTCTTGATGGAGAAGTGTGTGGCGACTGCCATGTGGAAGCTGGCAACTTCAGCCTGCTGTCGGTCAATCATTAATCAGTTTGGAGTTGGGAAGTCCACCGTTAGTGCTGTATTATCGCACGTGTGCTGGGCCATTCTGCTGTGGAGGACTGTGACTCTGGGCAATGTGCATGAAATAGTGGATGGCTTTGTGGCGATGGGATTCCTTAATTGTGGTGGGACAGTAGATGGCATGCAAATCCCAATTTTAGCCCCAGACCATCTTGTGATGGAGTACATCAATAAAAAGGGGTTCTTCTCTATGGTATTGCAGGTACTTGTGGATCACCATGGGCGTTTCACTGACATCAACGCGGGTTGGTCAGGGAAGGTACATGATGCCGCATCTTCAGGAGCACTGGCCTGTACAGAAAGCTGCAAGCAGGGACTGTCTTTCCAGACCAAAAGATTCCAATGGGGAATGTTGAAATGTCCATAGTGATCCAGGGAGACCCAGCCTACCCTTTACTGCCATGGCTCATGAAGCCTTATATGGGCAACCTAGATAGCAGCAAGGAGCGCTTCAATAACAGGTTGAACAGGTGCCAAATGATCGTTGAATGTGCGTTTGGCAGATTAAAAGCTTGCTGGCAATGCCTTTATGGCAGGCTAGACCAAAATGAGGATATTATTCCTATAGTTATAACCACCTGCTGTGTGCTCCATAATATCTGTGAAACTAAGGGTGAAAAGTTTCCCCCTGGGTGGAGCGCAGTGGTGGATCATCTTGTTGTTGAATATGAACAATCAGATGTCAGGGCTATTAGAGGGGCACAACGGGGGACCATTCAAATGAGGAAGGCCCTGAGGAACTATTTTGACAATGAGCACCAATATGGTGTCTTTGTAAACAGCACTGTGCCACACTATGACTGGTATCCAGCTTGCACTCTGTATCAATGTGAGGTGCAACCACTGTGTGCAGGAGAAAAATAAAGATGGCTTATCCTTCACAGGATGTCTTTATTAAATAACAATTATTCACAACACACACGAAAAGCAGGGCTGGAGGAGTGAAAACAGTGAGGGGCAGTGTGAGCTATGACAGCTGGGTGTAAACCCAGCTATCATTCTGGAAGCTGTCTGAAGGGGTGGAGTGAACAGGGCACCCAGACGGGCCGGGAGTTTGGTAGGAATGTGTGGGTGGAGTTTGGGGAAGGCATAGAAAGCAGGTTCTGTACTGGCTACAGGGAGGGGGGGCGAGCAGGCATTAATTCAGTCTGCAGTGTTATGAGTGACTTTAGCAGTTCCGTTTGCTCCTCCATGGCTTTTATCATGCACTCATGACCTGGTGTCACTCACTCCTGGTTTTCCCTCCTCTTCTGCATATCAATTTTCTGATTTTCACACACAGTAAGTCTCCATGCCCTTTTTTCTTTTTTTTTTTTCTGCCTCAGAGGACTGGAGGAGTCCTTGGAATGTTTCCTCTTTGCTTCTCCATGGTTGTTTTCTTATCAGCCGCAGGCACTCAGCAGTTGTGGTGGGGTTTCCCCACAAGGGCACATCTGCCAGAACCACAATAAACAATGAACAGAAGCATTGACTGGATCGTTGGGCTCAACAGGTAGTGATCAACAGCTTGATGTCTAGCTGGAAGCCGGTTACAAGTGGAGTGCCCCAGGGGTCAGTGCTGGGACTGGTTTTGTTCAACATCTTCATTAATGATCTGGATGATGGGCTGAATTGCATCCTTAGCAAGTTCCTTTGGCTGGCGCAGAGTTGGAACGGCACAGCCTCCTCTCCCCAAATGCTGATCAAATCCAGAAGCTCTGGTGAGCTCTAAGCAGGAGAGTGTTTAGTGCATGGAGCCACCATGGTGATCTGGGAAGATGCGATTGGGAGCTCTCCACGCCGACCAAGCAGGAAAAGGAATTTCAAAAATTCCTGGGACTTTAAAGGCAGAGGGGTGGATGGCTGCAAGGCAGTGGAGTTCAAACTGATGGCCAGAGTGGTCAGGATGGGCATTGTGGGACACTTCCTGGAGGCCATTTACCATGACAGAATCAAGCAAGGTGTCTACACTGATACTTTGTAGTTAAAAGTTTGGTGCCTCTGGTGAGGTGGTTTTATTTTGTCACAAAAATCAGGGGATGTGGGTCAGAGGAGGGGGGATTGCAGTGTGTACACCAGCACCGTTTTGGCGCAAAAAGTTGACTTTGGTCCACAAAAGTTTGTAGTGTAGACCAGGCATGAGAGTCTTAGATTGCATTAGGTTAATTTAGTCTGTCGGAAGAGGTTGCCTTTTGCTAATGCAGATGGACTTCGCATGTGAAAGGACTCAAGGACAGGATCAAATAAAGGTGCGATGGAAAGCAATAGCTTTGCAGGTTTTGTTACTAATGAAGCGCAGTGCTGTGAGGGAGAAGCCAGACCGAGATAGCACTGAGTAAAGGGTTTGTGATGATGGCGTTTTATCAGCCCTATTTCACTAGCTCAGGCACAGCGCTCTCCAGATAGTATTTGCTGAATGCAGAGCCTGGCACTGCCTAGCACTCATGAATTGTCAACAGAGCTATTCACCATTCAGAAACATGGGACAAAAAACTGCAGCCAAGCAATGGCCAGAATACCCTGTGTGTGTGGGTGCTGGAGCCTTGCAGCTGATCATTTGTGTTACGGTGGCAGCTGAGTTCAGGGCCCCATTGTGTTGGGTGCTGCACAAATGCCTGGAAAGAGACAACCTCTGTCTTGAAGAGCTGAGTCTGAATGTAGAAGACAAAGGATGGGTAGAGAAACAGAGGGGAAGTGACTGGCCCAAGGTTACCCAGCAGGCCATTGGCAGAGCTGGGGGTAAAAACCCAGATCTTTTGAGTCTGTCAAGTGCCCTACCCTGCCTCTCCTGCATGTATTGGACCAAGTTATGCAGTGTGCATTGTAGTTGTTGCCGCATTGGTCTCAGGATAGTAGAGAGACAAGGTGGGGGAGGTGATATGTTTTATTGGACCAACTTCTGTTGGTGAGAGAGACAAGCTTTCAAGCCACACGGAGCTCTTCTGCAGCGAAGTGCAAGGTGGATCAGATTGTTTAGCACAAGTAGTAGGTACATATTGTAAGGGACCATTCAAGGTAGAGTGGCCCGTTAGCCCCTTAGCAGTCATGAGACTAAAGGTGGGGGTTAGTGGGTTACAGATTAGCTATGCAGGCCAGTTTCAAAGCTTTGTGAAGTCCTAGATATCGCAGCACTTGAACTCAGTTACATCAGAGAGAAATTGGTGGGTTTGCAGCATAGTCACAATTTCCACCCACCCCAATATTCATGCAGCTCCCTGGCCTGCACTCAGTGATGCAGCAAGGTCAGTGTCCATTCAAAAATCCCACTAAGCTAGGCAAAATAACACAGATCTTGCTCTGCTCCCTCCTGATGCAGGACACCTGGGTTTGCTCTCAAGTGTAAGCCTCTTTCAAGGGCCAGTGCATCCATCTAGCCAGCCACATGAGTCCTGCCAGAATGGAGGGATGTGCAAGAGCACAGATATAGGCGTGGGAAGGAGGATGTTGGAATAAACTTGGATTTTAAAATGCACAAGAGGAACTGTTTTGACTTTGTCTTACTCCTGCTTTCTCCCCAGATGGTCGTTTGGGATTCTGCTGTATGAAATGATCACGCTAGGTAACTACTCTCATCTCCCTTGGCTTTGTTGGCTGTTGTAACTGAATTGATCAGTGACTGGTCACGGAGAAGTCCCATCGCACCAGTGGCATAGCCACATTTCCTCTACGATCCATTGGCCATGTGGAAAGAGATGCAACCCAGCTCTGGGAAGGTGGCCTGCATCCAGTCCCCTAAACCCCGACACTGACGTACTATACAAATCAAACCATCATGCTCCAAATGCCAAAACTGCTTCCCTAAGAAATCGCTTGAGAACGGGTCTAGCACAGCACTTCTTCATGGAAGGGTCCCAAAACACCCTGCAAAGGGGAGCATCATGGGAAAACTGAGAGATAGGTGTGAAGTGTGAAGTGATTTGCTCAAGTTCACACACTGGAGCAAGGAACAGTACCCAGGCCCTGCATCTCCCCACCCTATGCCCTAACCAGTAGACAGCACTACCCTCCTGAAAAAATATTTGTTTGTAACCTTTGTGAATGTAATGACGCAATCAGATTTTAAAGGCTGAGCAGCAAACAGGCAGTGGGGTGTGTGGCCTAAGGGTTAGAGCACATAACTATGAGGCAGGAGGCCTGGTTTCTCATCCTGGCTCTGCCTCTGACTTCCTGAGTGATGCTGGGCAATTTATAAATTATCTGGACCTCTGCTCCCTCCTGAGGTGATAGCTTATGGGGGGGCGAGGTAAACACAGCACTGAAGGAAGAGTGGAAGTGAATGGTCGCTGCTCCTAATGGGCAGTTGGTAGGTTGATGACACACCTGTGTGTAAGATGGGGGTGTTTCTGACTCGTCCTTTGTCAAGTCCAGATACCTGCCATAGTGAAAAGGCAACCTGGGCCTCCATCCCGCACTGCAGAGGTTTGTAACTCCTTGGGTGGTCTCCATCCTTGTGCTCCGTGCCTCCTCCCACCCATTCTAAAGCCCAGCTGCCAGAGGAGATTTTTGGGTCCCCATGAGAAGTGGCTGGGGCTAGTTAATGGGTGCGATGGGCTTCAGGCCCTTGGCTGATGGGCTTTGCCCCTACTCTCCTCCCAGTGGGACTGGAGCACAGAGCAGGTGTGCAAGGGTGTGCGTCTGCTCTAGGCTGCCTCCTTGGAGCCTGTCAGCTGGAAGTTCAGCAGGATGTGCTACCCAGAGCCGGCAGCCTCATAACCCCAGGGCCATCCTCTCCCAAGAGGCTCTCAAGCAGAACTGCACATGCAAACCTCAGATGTTGGATCATTCCCATTTCTACCTAGCCTATCCCCCATCCCCACCCCAGGGCTGAGTCTGGTGGCCTGTGCACTTTCTAGATCTCTAGGTGCAAGCAGCCCCAGCCATGGGGCTTCCCCCACTCTCCCTAGGAGTCTGCGGCAGCCCAGCACATCTCATGGCCAGGGAACTTTCCTTACACTCAGCTTCAATTTTCCCATTTTTAGCTCATTTACACCCTGGAACCACCCGCCAGCCTCTCCGTGCCCTCTTCCCCCCAACCTGTAGTTGCTTAGCCAAGCAGTAAAGACTTAGGGCGAAGGGGCCACAAGGCATCCCAAAGGTGAAACAGCCTTGGTGGCTGCGATCCCCTTCCTGCAGCAGCCTCCAGTGGAATTGGCACCTCTGAGACAAGCCACGGCAGGAGGAGATAGCCAGGGGGTTCCTAAAGACCAGCCAGCTCCTGGTTGTTGCATGCTCCTAAGAACTGTTGTCTCCAGGGTGCAAGAGGGCAGCTCACAGGGCCCCTCTACCCTGCCCAAGCCAGCCCGCCATAACCCCAGGATAGGGGGGCACATTCTCGCCCCTTTGCTCCTCAGGCCAGTCGGTCCCTTTAATTCCTCCCCCTAAAATGATCCTTCCACTGCTCTTCTCTGACACAAACTGTTTGACCGTGAGCATCTAAACTCCAGGTGGACTCAGGATCTAATCTGCTGCTGGCTCACTGTTCTTCTTCCCCAGGTGCTCCCCCATACCCGGCCCTGCTGCCCTCTGAAGTGTTCTCCAGGCTCCAGCGACAGCACCTCATGCAGAAGCCCAAGCAGTGTGGTAACAATCTGTAAGTGACTTGTAACCCCCCCAGAATACTCCAACCACCGCATGTTCTAACCACGAGGCCTGAGCTGTAACCCAGGCTTACCAGGCAGCTTGATTTCTAGCCACTCGTGACCTGCCATGTTCAGGAAAGACCCAGGATCTCTCCACGGTAAAACACCGATTGATTCCAACGGGGCAGAGTCCCCCCCTGAAAGCACTAGGGGTAGGGCCCGACTGGATAGTGGAAGGACAAGGAGAGCCTGGTGGTTAGAGCCCAGGGCTGCCTGGCTGTGCTGCAGTGTGTTTGCAGCTGCAATTCCTGTCCCTTCCCCTCTCTGTGCCGCCTGTGTACAATGGGCATCATGAGGCTGACCCACCCCAGTGTGGGCTGTGAGCCTTAAGCTCCCTGATGCCGCAAAGCCCCTGGAGATCTGTAAGTGGAAGGTGCCAGAGCGACATAAATGACAGTAATAAAGCGCTTGGCAGGGAGATGTGCCACGACCCAGCTAAGGAGCTCTTGGATTTGCTCCTTCTACGGGCTGGGAGAAGATGTGAGTTGCCATTCTCCTAGACTAGTGGTGCATGGATGAGAATGGGGGACGTGACCATTGCTGTCTCACATGCCCTGCAGCTGATATTCCTTCAGTATCACACTTGTGGTGGTTAAAGGCAAAAAGGCATCCTTTAAAAACTGGAAGTCCAATGCTGCCGAGGAAAACAGAAAGGAGCATAATGTTTGGCAAGTCAAGTGGAAAAGTATAATGAGGCAGGCTAAAAAGAATTTGTAGAGCAACTAGCTAAAGACACAAAAATTAACAAAAAAAATGTTTTAAGTACAACAAAAGCAGGAAGCCTGCCAAACAAACAGAGAGGCCACTGGACAATGGAGGTGCTCAAAGAGCACTCAAGGAAGACAAGACCATTACAGATGAATTCTAAATGGATTCTTTGCATCGGTCTTCACAGCAGAGGATATGGGAGATATCCCCACAACTAAGCCATTTTTTTTAGATGACAAATCTGAGGAGCTATCCAAAATTGAGGTGTCAATAGAGGAGATTTTGGAACAAACTGATAAATTAATCAGTAATAAGTCACTAGACCCAGATGGGATTCACCCAAGAGTTCTGAAGGAACTCATATGAAATTGCAGAACTACTGATATGGTATGTAAACCACCGCTTAAATCAGCCTCTGTACCAGATGACTGGAGGATAGCTAAAGTAATACTGATTTTTTAAAAAGGCTCCAGAGACGATCCTAACTTCAGTACCAAGCAAACTGGTTGAAACTATAGTAAATAACTAAATCATCAGACACAAAGATGAACACACTATGTTGGGGAAGAGTCAACACGGCTTTTATAAAGGGAAATCATGTTTCACCAATCTATTAGAATTCTTCGAGGGTGTCAACAAACATGTGGACTAGGGTGATCCAGTGTACTTGGAATTTCAGAAAGTTTTTAACAAGGTCCCTCACCAAAGACATGTAAGCAAACTAGCAGTCATGGGAAAAGAGGAAAGGTCCTCTCATGGATCAGTAGCTGGTTTAAAGATAGAAAACAATGGATAGGAATAAATGGTCAGTTTTCACAATGGAAAGAGGTAAATAGCAGGGACTCTTCAAGAATCTGTACTGGGACAAGTGCTGTTCAACATATTCGTAAATTATATGGAAAAGGGGGTGAACAGGGAGGTGGCAAAATTTGCAGACAATACAAAATTACTCAAGATAGTTTAGTCCAAAGCTGACTTTGAAGAGTTACAAAGGGATCTCACATAACTAAGGCTGCGAGTCTGTCACGGAGGTCACAGAATCCATGACTTTCCAAGACCTCCATACCTGCACCAGCCACTGCAGCTGGCCTCAGGGCCGCCCAAGCAGTGGTCCCAGATGGCTGGGGGCTATTAGCCCCCGCCTCCGGAGCAGGGGCCAGCTATGTGCTCCTGGGGCTCCCCAGAGCATCAGCACCATGGGAGCAGTTAAGATTTAGTCAGAGGTATTTATAATAAAGGTCATGGGCAGGTCATGTGCCATGAATTTTGGTTTATTGCCTGTGACCTGTCCATGACTTTTACTAAAAATACCCATGACTAAATCTTAGTCTTATACATAGTGGGATGACTGGGCAACAAAATGGCAGATGAAATTCAATATTGATAAATGCAAAGTAATGCACATTGGAAACATAATCCCAACTATACAAACAAAATGATGGGATGTAAATTAGCTGTTACCACTCAAGGAAGAGATCATGGAGTATTCTGGATAGTTCTCTAAAAACATCTGCTCAATGTACAGTGACAGTCAAAAAAGCTAACAGAATGTTAGGAACCATTAGGAAAGGGTTAAATAATAAAACATAAAATATCATAAATACCTGGTACTTCCACACTTTGAAATACTGTGTGCAGTTCTGGTCACCTCATCTTAAAAAAGATATATTGGAATTGAAAAAGGTACAGAAAAGGGCAACAAAAATGATTAGGTGTATGAAACAGCTTCTGTACAAAAAGAGATTAAAAAGATTGAGACTGTTCAGCTTAGAAAAGAGATGACTCAAGGGGATATGATAGAGGGCTATAAAATCATGAGTGGTAAGAAGGAAGTGAAAAGGAAGTGTTATTTATCCCTTCACATAACACAAGAGCAAGGGATCATCCCAAAAACTTAATATCAGCAGGTTTAAACCAGTCACCTTGTGGAATTCGTTGCCAGGGGATGTTGTGAAGGCCAAAAGTATAACTGCATTTAAAAAGAATTAGATAAGTCCATGGAGGACAGGTCCATCAATGGCTACTAGCCAAAATGGTCAGGGACACAACTTCATTCTCTGAAAGGTCCTTAAACCTCCAAATGCCCAAAGTTAGGACTGGACAACGGGATGGATCCCTTGAAATTGCCCTGTTCTGTTCATTCCCTCTGAAGCATCTGGCACCAGCCACTATCGGAAGACAGGATACTGAGCTAGATGGACCACTGGTCTGACCCAGTTTGGCTGTTCTTATGTGTGCCCTTCTCACAGCATGTCCTCATCTCCTTACACTATTCTCAGGTCAGCCTGAGTTTAGTATATTTCACAATACCCAGGTTTCATGGCAACAGCCCTTTTCATTAGCTGGGGCTATGCTACCATGAATGACTGCTCCAGTGGTGCTTGAAACCTCTGGCTCCTAACCAGCGTTCTGGGATGCTCCACACAAAGCGGTGCTGAGCCTTTATTTTTTGTTATGGACATTCTTATGTCACAGCCCCTTCCACTCTGTCCAAGCTCTTTTATCAGCCCTGGAGCAAGGTGTTGCGTTGTGTTGTATGCGTCCTTTTGTTTTCCCCTTGCTGATTATTTTTAAGCTGGTGCTAGGCTGACAGTCCTGGATGCTGAACCCTGCATCAATCCCTGGGGCAGAAGCAACGCAAGCTTTCTCCATGCTGCCCTGAGCTGGAGGGACCACTCCCAAGTGTGAGAAAAATATTTGCTCTCTATGGCTCTTTCTGCACTAAGACTGCTGACGTAGGGCCCATCCTGGTGGTGGAGTCTGAGATGGGGGCAATCTCCACTGGGAACTAAACCCATTTCACATAGGGGCCACCAAACAGTCAGCACATGGGGGCAACTTTCCATCTGATCAGGATTTGAACCGGCCACCTACAGCTGATGAGATTCACTCTGCACCTTACTGCTGGTCTTCTGCACCACCCAACCCGCAGCTTCTCTCAGCTGTAGTTGTAAGGGCCACTGGAAACTCAGTGTATAATCAGGATTATGGACTTTTCTCCTCAAGTAACAAAGAGGGAGTAGGCAACAACTGAGCTAGGTCAGAAGTGACCTAGTGAAACCACAGCTACCATGTCCTTCATCTCTCCCTCCTCCCACCACTGATCTGCCCCCACCTCACTATCATCACTGACAGCATTAGAACTGAGCTAGCTAAGGAGACAGCTGCCGTGTTATACCCAGGAAGTGCCTAATGCCTGCTACTTGGCAGCAGCTGAGTTTATACCGGTGAGTGGGGCTTGGACAATTGACCAGATCTATTTGCCAGAGGCAGATACGCAAGGCAAATGAGTTACCCCAGGCTTTGGGAACAACCATCTCTTCAGAAGCCCAGCACCATGCTGTGCACTGGGACAGAGCTAACCTGGGGAGGGGGAGAAGGCAGCTTTCAATGCCAGCCTTGGCTTGTGGGTGTCTGATAAGTCAGAAGGTTGCTCCTTCACTTGTTCTCATCAGTCTCCCTCTCTTGCCCTTCTCCCAGACCAAGGGGGAGCCATCACAGTTCTTGTCCCCCTCTCTCTCTCCTGCCCAATGTTCTCTCAGCGTTCTAGAGGCAGGGCAAGAGGTTGAAGGCCTCCTGAGGGGCAGCAGCAGGGCAAAAGAACCACCGGGTTGGAAGCAGGACTAGCAGCACCTCACAAACTCTCGGACGTGCTCTCAAGAGCTGCTGGCACTCAACAGAACAAAATCCTCCACTTGCCAGTGCCATGGGGGCACCCTGCCTCTAAGTGAGGAGAGGGGTCTCTGGGCTCAGGCGCACTCTTCCCCAGCCCTTTTAAATGGAAAGTAATCATTAATAAAAGTTTAGGGCACCAACACCTGAAGGCCTCCCGGCTACTAACAATCTACCTTCCTGAAGGCAACATGACCTGCCAAGTGCCCTGACTCTATCTGAACACAGATCAGTTACCCACCATGTGGAGTTTAACTTGTACTTTTTAATCTCCAAGGACTCTACTGTCTGCAGAGATGGGCAGCCAATTTAAGTAGGCGAGAGCTAAGCTATTATTACTCAGTGGTGAGTTCAGTGCAGACATATGCCATGTTCTGCCTCCTGGGGCTTTGCTTCTTTCCTGGTTTGTTCTGTTGACCTAAAGGTTGTGCATAAGGAGAAACAGAACTTGTATCTGTTATTACTGACAGGTATCGTATCATGAGGAATTGCTGGCAGTGGAAAGCTTCTAAGAGGTCTTCGTTTTCACAGTTGATCAACCAGCTGGATTCTCATATGCCCCATGCAAATGGGGCAGAGCCACTGACTGCCACTGAGAGGCTGGACCTCAGTGACTACCAGCGCATTGCTGGGGTCTCCCCTGGAGAAGCCCCTTTGAAACTCTGTCTCTGATCCTTCTTTAAAGCACAACATGGACAATTCCAGTACACACTTGTGAAGGGGCCTGCCAGAGAAGTAGCTAAAGAAGATGACTACAGCAAAGTTAATATTTCCATGTTTATTACTTGTTCAACTGGAAACATGCAAGGGAAAAACCTTGGAAGACAAGAGATCTGAAAACTGATCAGGCAAGGAAACTCCTCCTGCCTGAACCCAGCATTAAGGAACATCTTCTGATTTCTTGTGTGTTTTCAGAAATAAAAAAAAGCACAAAGTGCATGGCAAAGAAGGCAGCTAAGGAAGTGTTTTTGGCATTAATCAGAATGGGACAGAACACACTAAGAATAAAAATGTTTTTTATATCCCTCCCCTATGCCAAACCAGCTGGGTTGCTGTCCAACAGAAAAAAACACATCTTAATTAAAAATAATTAAAAATTCATTCCCTCTGAAGCAATTGGCATTGGCCACTGTCAGAAGACAGGACACTGGGCTAGATGGACCATTGGTCTGACCCTGTATGGCTGTTCTTATGTAAAATTCCACCCTCAAACTACAAACTGGGGAGGCAGCTTGGTCTAGTGCTCAGAGCAGGAGACTGGATGCCAGGATTTCTAGGTCCAGCTCTGCCACTGACAAGTCACAATCTTGGGCAAATGAACACTTTCGTAAGAGGCTAGTGATATTTAGTGCCCAACCTGAGATATAAATGGTTTGACTTGCTGCTGAAGGCCAGCAGCTCCAGGAGGAATCAATGGAAGCATCTCTGAAAAATCTAGTCTAAAGTGACTCCAGCTGGGCCCACCAAAGCACAGGCCCCATCCGAAAACGTGGGCCTAAATCTATTCATCATGTTCCCTGGTAATATTTATCCCTTACAAAGGCATTGAGGCATAGCTAATTGTTTGACAGTGCTTTGAGATCTTCAGGTAAGAAGGGCAAAGTATTGGTGTTTTAAACACAGACAAGGCCTCCCAATTTGAAAACAAGGGTAAGGAAGTGTTTGAGAGGGAATTGATGCAGGGCAGTGGCTTTTCTACATGTGACAGCTGGAGGGGAGGGGGAAGGAATGACACCTGAATCTTCCCGGGGGAATGACAACTCCAGCCCCATCATCATGGAGAGGTGGGGTGGGACACAGACCTGGCTCCAGACCCTGCCGAAGTCGTAGGGTGGGGGCATACAGCAGCAGCAGCTCCAGCCTGAGCCAAAGCTGCGGGGGACAGATATACAGCCTTGGCTCTGGCCACAGCAGCTGGCGACAGTGGGCGGCACACAGCCCTGGCTCCAGCCCCCAATGACGCCTGGGTCGGGGGTGCACAGTCCTGGTTCTTTCCATAGCTGCAAGGGAGATGCAAAGTCCTGGCTCCACTCCCGCTATTGACAGCTGAAGCCAACGTCACAGAATCCACGACTTCCCTGTATCGGTACAGCTGTGTCGCTGTAAGAGTGCTTATGTAGCCATGTACGTTGACGGGAGAGAGTTCTCCCGTTGACATAATAAAACCACCTAAATGAGCAGTGATAGCTATGTCAGTGGGATAGCACCTCCCACTGACAGCACTGTCCACACAAGCGCTTATGCCGGCAAAACTTATGTCACTCAGGGTGGTGTTTTTTCACTATGGAGGTGGTGGAATCTCCATCTTTAGAGGTTTTTAAGCTGCAGCTTGACAAAGCCCTGGCTGGGATGATTTAGCTGAGGTTAGTCCTGCTTTGAGCAGGGGGTTGGACTAGATACCTCCTGAGGTCCCTTCCAACTCTAATCTGCTATGATTCTATGAACTCTGTGACTAAATCGTATCCTTATGCATGATGCAGCAAAGCTAAATGTCTCCCCGTCTGCCAGGGAGAATCTGATCCTGACAGGGGCAGCAGGGACACAGAGCACAGGCTAGGCTGCCACTGGCAACCGGCATACTGCCTGGCCCCAGTGCCTCTGGCACCTGCACCCCCCACAAACCTGTGGCATAGGGCCGGGGAGGCCAAAGGGGCACTGACCCTCACTTTGAGAAACTGAACTTGCAGGGGTGCAGTGGGGGGAGGGGGCAAGAGCCCAACTCCCTCCTCACGAGCCCCTGTCTGGATCTGGCTGGTGTAACTGCAAAACCCTTTCCCTGCTGACATGACGGGGAGCGGCTGGGCCAAATCTGAGCGAGCAGTGCTGTGCCCTTGTGCGGGGGTCCCGCACGGCTCAAATCGGCCCGTTCTGGTGGTTTGCCCTCCCCCGCACAGGCATCTTTGCAAGTCTTCCGGTGCCCTGACCTGTGCCTAAGCTGGAGCCCCCAACCCCAGATACCTCCCACCCCCCGGTATCACCGCCTCACGTGCACCCCAACCCAATACCTCCAACCGATACTCCCCCATGGGCTCCCCCCACCCCGGCCACCCCCCAACGCCGGCCTCCTAGGAACCAACCCATGGGCTCCCCCAGCCCAGGCGCCGTTACTGATTCTACCCCACCTCGGCCCGGGCCCAGCTCCTGAGTCCAGCCATCTCAACGCGCCCTTGCACCCTGGGTCCCTGGAGGCTGGCGCTGGCCGTGCCCCACTAGGAGGCGCTGCGCAGCGCCACACAAGATACCGAGCTCCGTTCGCACTCCGTCTCCCGTGTCCTCGTTCTCACTTCATATACGGACGTGCGAATACGCTTGCGCAGAACTTGCTCCGTTTGCCATCATTCGTCCGCACCCTCCTGCTGCGCCTGCGCGTCATACTGTTTCACGCCATGTTTACGCGTGCGTAGTCGTATCCTCGTGCCTGCGCACTAGCCCATATTTGTGCGTGCGTGCGCGTGCTTCACTGCCCGACGTCAGGTAGGAGTAATCGAGTGCCGGCTCCGTCGAGTCTGATGGGACCAGACCCTTCCCCCGCCGTTTCCCTCGTCGTCGTAAGCGGCGAGAACGAAGGGGCAGGGGCCAGGGCAGGTACCTACACGGACGGCTTAGCCCGGCCACCATGAACGCGGGGCGAGGAGAAGGGGGCTGGGGGGAGGGGCAGGTGCTTAGGGAAGGGCCGGGGGAGTTGGGGCCGGGGCCGGGCTCGGGCTCTAGGAGCTGGGCGTCTGCGGAGGAGGAAATGGGCCGGGTGCTCTGGGCTGGAGCCTGAGGGAAGGGAGGGAGCAGAGCTGGGGTTGCTGGGCTCCAGGGTGGCTGCTGGGCCTTGGACGCGCGCGCGTGTGTGACGCTGTTGTCACGTGCAGGCCTTTCTCTCCCCAGCCCGCCAGAGCCGGGCGGCCGGCCGGGGTGAAGGAAGGCGCCATGGAGTCCAGTGGTGGGCGGAAGGAGAAACCCAAACCTAAAGAGCCCATCACCCGCTTGGAGAAGGCGAAGCAGAAATCAGCCCAGCAGGAGCTGAAGCAGAGACAGAGAGCAGAGGTGAGGGGCGTGCGGGGCTCCCTGTCTCCCAGCTAGGTTGGGGGGCATGAGGGTAGCACCTTGGAGTAGAGGGTACTTGGGGTACATCCGTGGGGCCATGCAGCGGACATAGCCTTTCCTGGCTGTAAGGTGCTGTGTGTGCTGGAATAGCTGCCAGTGTGCTCAGACAGTCTGTGCCTGGGTATATGGGGATCCCATCCCCACTCTTTTTCAGACTGTTAGGGGCACGTGACCTCCTCTGAGGTTGAAACCATTGAACCACGGATTGAGGAACCAAAGTCTGACATCACAGTGATGGGCACAATGAAAGAACCTGACTAAACCATCAGTCCTAGGCATTCTCAATCTCATACAACTCTGCTCCCCTGGTGACCTCACAGAGGTTTTCTGCTGGTCTTTATAGGCCCAGGGGGCTGCTGCTGAGTTAGTCAATGAGAGGGAAATGTTGTGAACTTCTCACTGAAATGCACATTGCAAAAATGTAAACCTTGTTTCTACCTTTTTCTGTGGCTGTAGCCTTTGTCTTTTGCTTTTACAGCTGTGTAGTTGCATTGTTAATCTTCCTTTGCAGCAAAATGTGGCCAGCCATACAATTGCAGCCACAAAAGTGTGAAGGGTCCCCTTCTTCCACCTAATTAATCTATGACCCTGTCTGCAAAAGGGAAATTTTCTGAATTTTGCACCAGTATTAAACACTAGGGCTTGGTCTACACTGCAGATTGAGGTAGATGTGAAGCAGCTTTTGTTGACCTAATTATGTCAGTGTCTACATTACAATGTTGCTTCCACTGAAGTAAGTGGCTTGCTACACTGACATGACATAACCCCACATCCCAAGAGGACTGACCACTGGAGCCCTCCCCCTCAATCCTGGCATGCTTCTTGGGCTCGGGCTCTTCTCTCTGCCCTCAGTCTTTTACCCTGGGGGTGGCCAAGCTCGGGCTGTCCTACCTTCTCTCCCTTCCTCCCCCCAATCTCTCACCAGAAAGCAGCAGTAGGGCTCCCAGCAGGAGCTCTCTCCTTTCCCAGGGTTGTGAGCCTGCACGTCAATTTCACAGATGGGAGCCTACCTGCAGTAAAACTGACATTCTTGTCACTTTCACAGTTGCTGTTATTTCACATTTCCTTGGGACTCCTGACTGTCAGCCCTGAAGCCAAGGGGCTCCGGTGGTGTGTCTGGAGCCAGAGCCCAAAATGTAAAATAATAGCATGTCAGTTTCACTGCTGTGAAATTGAGCCCCAAGCTGCTCACAGCTCCAGCTGTCAGCATGGGGGGTAGGGGCTCACAGTTGTGAGCCCATGCCTGATTGATAGCTCAGGTTGTCAGGAGTGGGGGGAGAGGGGTCCAGCTGGTGCCTGATAGCTGGAGGTGGGAGGCCTCAGCTGTGAGCTTCCTGGCAACAGCTGAGGCTGTCAGCACCAGGGCTGCTGGGCTCCAGCTGTTCATGTCCCACAGTGCCCCACTTCTGTCAATGGAAATGTTCCTGGTGAGGATGTGCACCAACAGAAGGCGCAAGCATGGACATGAATCACCGCTTTAATTACTGTGGTGGCTGTACGTTGACTTAGTTTGTCGACTTAATTTTGTAGTATAGACAAGCCCTAGTTCAGCTCCACTGGGATTAATCATGCTGAGAGTCCTAGGCTTGGTCTACACTTGCCATGAAATTCAGTGGCAGTCAACAGGACATATGCAAGCTACGTAGAGTAGCTGGTGTATCTCCCATCGACTTCCTAAATTTTAATTAGCGCAGCGTCCCCACTACACTGCATTGACAGGAAACGCCTTCCCATCGATGCAGCATTAATCTTTTTGCCGGGGTAGATTAATGCAGTCGACTTCTGGATCGATTGAGCTGGTCTCCACTTCCACTCAGTCAGTCCTGAAGAGTCAATCCACCGGCGCTGATAGTGCTGCCATGAGTGAAGACATACTCCTAGGGTAGATGTGTTACCAGTGTGCTTAAAACTGTGGATTTATCTACATAAAGAAATTACACTGGTTTAACTAAGCTTCCTTTGTAAACTGCGGCAAACCCCTTTCTAGACATACTTATGTTGGCTTAAAATCCCATGTTGCAGATGTTAGTCACACCACACAATGCACTTCAGAAGGTTCTTGATATTGTGTTAATGAAGGCAATATAAGAACCTGAATAGAATAAAAGTGGTTATGTCTGCTTTGCACACTCTAAATTTACTGACAAGCTAAATTTGATGTAATCCAGATTTATGAGTAACTAACCCCACAGGGGGTTTTGCACCAGTCTAACTAAGGCCTGGTCTACACTGCTGTTGATGGGAGATATGCACGCTATGTAAGGTAGCGAGCATATCTCTTGTTGACATACTTATGTTCACGTAGCACAGTGTCGTCATGGCGTTGCGTTGACGGGAGATGCCTTCCCGTCGACACAGCCTTACTCCTCTCAGGGAGGTGGATTACTGGCATCGACTGGTGAGCCCATCAGGGATCGATCACTGTGGAGCCAGCAGTGTAGATGTACCCTAAATCAGTTTAAAATCACACTGCTAGTTAAGGTACAGCTTTGTGTGTGGACCAGGCCTGTGTTGTATAAACCTGTTTAGAGCAAATCGGACTCGCATAGCGTTGAGAAGACTGGCATCTAGAGAGGCATCTACAGAAAAGCTTCAGCATTGCTTACACTGGTGGAGCTGAACTGATATTGGCAACAGCTGGCAAATGGTAGAGAATCCCTTGTGCAGACTGGGCCAGAGAGGTATGAACAGCAAAGCCTTATTGGGACCATTTAAATGCTAACATGCTCAGGTGTAGTCCTCCTCTTCTCTTTTCTTTACTAACAAATGGGAAGTGCAAAAAAAAATTAAAGCGCCATTAATGTTACCTACTTAAAACAATCGGGAAATGTAAAAGTTAGAGTTCTCATAATAGCTTCCTTGCATGTCTAAAATTTCAGTTACTAGTTAGGTTATTAAACAGTACAGTGTTTGCAGTGTCGGACAGCTAGTTACTATGAGAACCGTAACTCTTGCTTTCCCTGCCTGTGTTTAAATAAGTTTCTTTATTGTTCTCTGTAAAGGCATAAAACATGAATTAATGTGTTGTAGGCAAGGGGTCTGTATGTTGTATCTGAACATGTTCTTGAAGGGCTGTTTTTTTCCCCCATTTAATCCGCTTCATCTTGTAAATGCCTCTTACCTTTGCAGCTCTCCTCTTGCTTCTCAGTTTGCTTTTGAAGCTCTTGGTGCTGTTCTCCTGGACCACAGGGGGCACTGTTACACCATGCCTGGTTACATGCTGCCTTCACCAACTAATGGAGTGAGACTGGGAGCATGACACTGGGCGCTCTTGAGATTGTAGGAAAGAGGGGTGATGTGAGAAGGACTTTCCAGCTCTGTCCTTACAAGTTGTTTATCAAGGGTGAACTTTTCTTATTATTCTGTAAGTAAGCGAACTGCCAGGCCACACACATACCATGTGTCTAAATGGTGATGACTCACATGATTCCTGTGGAGGAAAAGTGGCACGGGGCACTCTTAAACCTTGTCTACACCTAAAAGTTAGATCCACCTAGCTATGTTGCTCAGGGCTGTGGAAAACTTTCATGTCCTGTTCAATGTAGTTAGGTTCCCCACCCCCCACTGGAGACACGGCTAGATCAGTGGAAGAATTCTTCAGCAGACCTAGCTACTGCCGCTCAGAGAGGTGGCTTTACTAGGGTGACAGAAAAACCACTTTTGTTGCTATAGGAAGTGTCTTTGTCACGGTGCTACAGTGGCACAGCTGAAGTGCCCTTTGTGTGCCGTTGTAGTGTACATATACTGTCGGGAGCACTGCTTACTCTTGCTACTGTCTCTGTACTACTTTCCTGATCTTTCGCTCCTCTCAAAATGTTTCTGCCTCACCATAATCAATGGCAGGAACCAAACATTAACCTTTAAAATGCCGGTCTATTTCTGTCTGCACCCATAATCCATTCCCTCCATACCCCTCTCCATGTGTGAAGAGACTGGTAGTTGCAGAGAGGACATAGCCCTGGTCATCTTCTCTTATGTGCAAAGTGTGCTTTGGCAGTAGATATCTGATTAGGAACTATGGCGAGGGCATGTGAATGGTGGGTTACTGATGTTAAAGCTACTGCGCCCAAGTGATCTGGGAGAAACCCCTGCAGCAGCTTAATGAGATGTGCTCTCTTGAAAATCAGCACAGGAGGGCAGCAAAGGGGAAGTTACACATGTGAAGGGAATGGTATGATGGGACTGCCTACAGTGGCATGTGGCCCATCTGCAACTGTCAGTAGCAAAAATCCCTACCGGCTGGAGATGGGATACGTGGCAAGTGTGTTATTCTCAGACCCGTCCCTTTTCTGTGCACAGATCTATGCTCTGAACAGAGTGATGACGGAGCTTGAACAGCAGCAGTTTGATGCCTTCTGCAAGCAGATGCAGGCTTCTGGAGAATGAGACCCTCTGTCTGCATCTCAGGATTGCCAGGGCATTTTAGACCCAGAAAGAATATGGATGTGTGGTGTTCAAGGCTGTGTTCCCAGGCATCTTTCTGCTGACCATGGGCAATCAGAAGAGGATCTTGCAGAACTGTACATTTGCAAGTATAGAAGGAGTAGGATCACTTGGACTGCGTGAACTTTGCTCCACCTGCCCTTCATTGTAACTGCCACTGACCCATTGCCTGGAGTTTTCCCAGCAGCAGTGCAAAATCCTTGCCCTCATTCTTGTTCAGATGGCACATTTTTCATTTTTTAACTGTCCTGAAATGTATTTGTTTGGTTTGACAAATATATTTTAAAATAAAAATTGTGGTTGCACTTACTTGGTCCTGATGCATAAGGGAAGTGTCTTCTAAGAGCAGCATGGGCTGTTATGGTTGGAGCTCTGAGTTGTAGGCCAGGAGAATGGGACTACATCCATTTCTTTGAAATGCTACTGGATACAAGACACAGACCAGTAACGGGGTAGGAGCTAAGAACATTCATGATTATGCAGGCCGCAGGCACACAATGCTTAGAGCATGGTGGGAGCTAAGACTGGACATGCAGAGAGCATGCCACAAGCACGCAGGTCTGAGACTGGGAAAGGGTTGGGGAAGAGAGTACCCATTGACAGGATTGGGCAGTCCATACCTCTGAACTGTTATTTCAGTCTATATTCATCTCCATCGGGGGGCGGAGGGAATGTTTTCATTCAGCTAAGAACCTCCCATTGTAATGAATGGGCCTTGTCATGCATCTCTGAGCCTCCTATGCTGCAGACTAAGATGTAGAGTGAGAGTGAAACTCACTTTAAAAAAAAAAAAAAAAAGCTGTGAAGGGGGAGTTGTGGTTGCCTGGCAGTGCATCCTGCTCTTCCTGAGTGTTTCTGAAAATGTTCACTTTGATTGAAAACAATTCAAGTGGTTCTGTTTCAGGTAGTTGTTAAGCACAAGTGTTTTATAAAACATGCATCTGCTTGAATTTCTGATTATCTTCAGTAGCCTTTATTGGCACTTCACCTCGACAGCTGCTTGAATGGTCACTTAGTAGAAGTGTCACTGTAACATCAGGACTTGTGAAAGAAGTGTCCCTGTGACTGATGCAGGGTGGATAAAAATGGATGATGTAAAAACAGATTTAAATAAAACATCCAATATTATTTAAATTGAATACAGGTTTATTTTTTAAAAATAAACTTACTTACATTTGAAAATGACAACCTATGTCAAGACCTGAACATATAGTAAAATCAATTAAATTAAATAAAAAAATGGCAGCAAACACACTGCTTGTCAAATTTTAAAGAAAATCAAACCACTGAACTGCTGGAAGTCACTGGCTAAGCCCCTGGAACCAGAATTTGTTGAAGAGCTAACCCAGCTTTTGGCAGCAGTAGTCTCCGCTGCAGGTGCAGAGAGAATATTTTCTTCATTTTTGTGTATTCAGCCAATTCAGTTTAATGGCTAGATCATTCCAGATTAAGAAACCAATGGGGAGTTGACAAAACAGGAAAGCTCATTTTCCAATCAATTAATAAAAACTAGGCGTGAGATGATGAGATCTATTAGTTCTAAGATCTTGAAGAACATGGTGACCAGGAACAATCAGTTCAATTCACTATCTATAGATAACACTTCCTTTATAGATCTGTTAGTTTTAAATGTAAAACATTTTTGGTAAGTTTTATTTTCTTATGTACCCAGCACATTTAAGGTAGATTTAAGTAGTAATTTTTAAAATGCTGTTTTTGTGCATTTTTATTTGAATTCTGTTTAAATAGAGCTTGACAAATTACAAGAGAAAAAATTATCTAGTAAATAAGTAATACATCATTTGCCATTTTCTACCCTGATAAGATAAAAATTAAAAATATGAATAAATGTAAGTTAAGCTACATAATTACATTCTTTATACACATTTAAGCATCTTCCTGGGTAGCAAAAAGAAGCACCAAGTTTAGTGTAAAGGCTATACTTAGTTGCAAATCGACACGTTTTAATGGTCACCAACCAATCAAATTGATACTGTCTCACACAGTATTCTTATCAGCAAGTTAAAGAAGTATGGGTTGGATGAATGGACTATAAAATGGATAGAGAACTGGCTAGAGCAGAGGGCTCAACGAGTAGTGATCAATGGCTCCATGTTTAGCTGGCAACCGGTCAAAAGCGGAGTGCCCCAGGGGTCAGTCCTGGGGCCGGTTTTGTTCAACATCTTTATTAATGATCTGGAGGATGGGGTAGATTGCACCCTCAGCAAGTTTGCGGACGACACTAAGCTGGGGGGAGTGGTAGATACCCTGGAGGGTAGGGATAGGATACAGAGTGACCTAAACAAACTGGAGGATTGGGCCAAAAGAAATCTAATGAGGTTCAACAAAAATAAGTGCAGAGTCCTCCACTTAGGAAGGAAGAATCCCATGCACAGCTATAGACTGGGGACCGACGAACTGGGCAGCAGCTCTGCAGAAAGGGACCTGGGGGTAATGGTGGATAAAAAGCTGAATATGAGTCAGCAGTGTGCCCTGGTTGTCAAGAAGGCTAATGGCATATTGGGCTGCATTAGGAGGGGCATTGCCAGCAGGTCACGGGAAGTGATTATTCCCCTCTATTCGGCATTGGTGAGGCCGCATTTAGAATATTGTGTCCAGTTTTGGGCCCCCCACTACAAAAAGGATGTGGACAAGTTGGAGAGAGTGCAGCGGAGGGCAACCAAAATGATTAGGGGGCTGGAGCACAGGACTTATGAGGAGAGGCTGAGGGAACTGGGCTTGTTTAGTCTGCAAAAGCGAAGAGTGAGGGGGGATTTGATAGTGGCCTTTAACTACCTGAAAGGGGGTTCCAGGGAGGATGGGGCTAGGCTGTTCTCGGTGGTGGCAGATGACCGAACAAGGAGCAACGGTCTCAAGTTGCAGGGCGGGAGGTCTAAGTTGGACATTAGGAAAAAGTTTTTTACTAGGAGGGTGGTGAAGCACTGGAATGGGTTACCTAGGGAGGTGGTGGAATCTCCATCCTTAGAGGTTTTTAAGGTGAGGCTTGACAAAGCCCTGGGTGGGATGATATAGCTGAGGTTAGTCCTGCTTTGAGCAGGGGGTTGGACTAGATGACCTCCTGAGGTCCCTTCCAACTCTAATATTCTATGATTCTATGATTCTAAATTAAACCTTCTTTAGGCAAGTAACTAAAACGCATAAACGCAAAATGTGATTAACACTGATTATTTAAATTAAGGTTTCCTGCTTGCTGATTTAAATCATAATTAAAATTGGTGATTTAAATCCGTGATTTAAATCAATCCATCCTGGACTGATGTCTTCAGCACTGCTGACTGTAAAATGGCTGGACAGATTTTCCTGTAGATGAGTAGTCTTTATCTATGTGGGTTCTCTTCATAGATTCTTAGCTTTCAAGGCCAGAAGGGACCATGTAGTTAGATTAGATCATGTAGTCTGATCTCCTGCTAACATAGGTGAGAGAATTTCATCCAGTACATCTGTATTGAGCCCAACAACTTTTGTTTGACTAAAGCAGATCTTCTAGCAGGACATCCAGTTTCGATTTGAAAACTTGAAGAGAGGACAAGCCATCATTTCCCTTGGGAATTTGTTACAGTCGTTAATCACCCCGAGTGTTAACAACCTCTGCCTTAAAATTATTGGAACTTGTCTGACTTCAGATTCCAATCAGTACTACTTATTATGCCTGTCTCTGGTACATTAAAGAGTCCGTTGGCACCCAGTATTTGTACTTATACACTTAATCGAGTCACCTCTTGATCTTTTGATAAACCAAACAGATGAACCTCTTTCATCCAGTCCTTATTTGAAATAAGTGGAGCAGCTCTGGCATTCTTTAGACTGTGAGTTGTTCAGGGGAAGAACAATCTATATTTTGATCCTTTGTACTGTGCTGAGCACACGTTTCATTCTGGTCAATTAAACAACTATAATTCATCAAGAATGGTGATTCTGGCTGGTGTTCAAGCTTTTTTGGCTGGAGGATTGTTCACAAAGAGGAGTTAAATCTGCAGCACAGTCATCACAAAACAGAAAGGTGTAGAGGGAGTTGGTCATTAACTAATAGCTTCTTGGATTGATTGGGGTTCTGGGCTTGACTCCAGTAGGCAGGTTTGATTAATCCATGTAAATCCACGGCTATAGTTGACGAAGCAGCTGGGGGTCTGTGCCGTTAACTCCAACACTTATTTGGCCTTTGCCCTGTTGATATAAATGTCTCCCTTTACATTTACAGCAGCAATGATTTTGAAGAACCTTGTTGTGTGGTGCATAAGCTCTTGCAAACTAAATCTCCCTTTGCCAGGTGCATAAACTGCATTCTCCATACTACCATACAAAACTTCAAACTGACTTTCACTTCCCTGGCAGAGGCTTCAGGACAAAAGATACTTCAAAGAGGAAGAGAAAATGAAAAATAGGACAAATCCAAGCAAAATAAGCACCATAAACAAAATCTTATGAGAGCAGGAGGAGCTGTAACTATTTTCCAGGAAACTGGTGTCACTGCCAACTCCTGCTCTTACGTGTAGTGAACACCTTAGGCGCATGGCTGTAAAACCTTTCAAACACCCCAACCCGATTTACCTGCTGTGAGGGGATAGCCTTGTATGAGCTAAACAGCATGGGCAGAGAATCAGGCTGCTCAGTGCTGCTTTATCATGAAAGAGATTTTATTTTCTGTTCTACAGGAACTCTGTCTGCTCCAAAGGGGCCAGCAAGAACATTCAAATCAGGAAACCGTACTGCTGGGAAGTCCATGCTGAAATACCACTGATGTGAGCAGTGAAGGAGAGTGATAGATTCATCTCTGAGTGGCTTAGAGACCATCTTTGCAGCTTTGGAGGCCACATATCTGAAGAGGCTAATAACTGGGAGATGAAACAAATCACAGCCTTTCATGCAGCTTTCCTGCAGGGAAGTCCCCCTTGTTGTGATCAGATGACTATTAGCTCATCAGATTTGTGAAAGAATTGTAAGTTTTATGATAAAAGCGTGACATTTTCCAGGGTCGTAGGGCATGCCCTAATAAAAATTTTCAGTTATGGGGTCATCGCCAACTCATGCCATGTTGGCTGTGGCAGCCATTTTAAATTTCAAATGCATTTTTTATATCAATTGATTGTTTATGGTATTAAACCATCCCAGAGGGATGATTTTTTTTTTGTACATTTATATTCCTATTTTCTTAGGTATACTAAAAAAAGCAATTGTGATGGCTTGAGATTATACAACAATATTAAGAATGAACATGCTTTGTAGCAGGTCACCAGGGAGTGTTTACTAAAATATTAATTATATAGAAAAATAACACCGTTTGCAAGTTTCTGTTCATGAACAGAAAGTGACATTTCTCTTTGCTAAGAAAATTTTTTCAGATTGATCTATGCATGGCCGGACATTGCTGTGTCTCAGAAAGACTGAAAACATAAAACATGCAGCCTAGTGCGAATTAAGACACAAGAAAGACTTTCATAGTCTTCAGTATATTGAAACATTGCATTCTGCACCATTTTTCAAGGAGGAGAGCTGCACTTTGGAGGTCTCCCTTGCAGGTGTTCTGCTAAACAAGATGAGTTTATTTCACGATAGGCTCTTTTAATGGCTTGGTTTTGTCTTGCAATCTCTCTGTTACAAACATGGTGTAATGCTGCTGCCTGTCTTCTCAACCTCCCTAACTGAGACCATCACAGCAGGGTCTGCAATGTCTTTTGTGTCCAGTTTAACTAGGTCTACACGCTCTTCTGAGAAGGGGTTGACCATGTCTTCTATGACCTCAACTAGTGCCATGACATGTTGTGCAAAAGAAGCCTGGTCACCTTTCAGCTATTTATCATGCTTTTTGTTAGACCTTTTTGGGGTGGTTCCTTTCTCTGCTGTAGTTTCAGATTCTTCTGTCAACCGGGCCACCTCTGGTTTTGCTATCCTCCAGCACCAAAGAGCCATTGGACTTTGTGTTAGACCAGCAGCTCCAGCATTCCCTTTGATTATGGCATTATTTCGCTTATGAGCTTGGTCAAGCATGATTGCAAAGAAAACCTGCTGTGTCTTGCAAACTGTGAAATTCCCCTTTAGGAACTTTAGCTGTGTCTGGATGCACTATATGAAGGCTCATCATATCTTGCAGGTGAACAAGCACCCAATGGGCATAATTAGTATGAACTAATGCAAATAACCAAGGTGAGAGCTTTCCAAGGCATTCAGTAAAGAGATTAAAGTTTGCCTGGTGGATTGACAGCATATAGGTCAATACAATGAAGCGTGGTATGCCAGAAATGGAAAGCTGTTTTCTCTAGTTTTCAGTTGTCACACTGAGACACACCATACCTTAAAGTAGCACCCTGTAGCCCCCATATTCATCATTCATATATGAATGTGATATTTCATACAAAGCAGGCCGTGTAAGATGATATATGAAAGGTCGTGATCTGCTGAAACCCACTGTTCTGTCCAAATATGTATTTCATTAGTGTGCATGAAGTTATGAGATTTTTTGGCTGTACGGCTGTTATTGAAATATGTTGTGAGTTTGGGAATCGCCCCCTGCTAGTTCTCCAGTGACAACAACAAAGGAGGTGACCAACAGCCGGGTGGGTGTTGAATGATCATCACCAGCCACTGACCAGCCGAGGAATAGTAAACAAGGGATTTACAATTCAGTGAGAGTTGTGCAAGCATCACACAATGGGGACTGCTCAATACTATGACTCAGTTGCACAAGACCATTCCAGGGGGATTGCTCAACTCTGGGACTCAGCAAAGCCCACCAAGACAGGCTTTGGGGTGGGCTAGTATTTTCCAGGCACATGGCCTGAGGATATAAAATAAGGGACAGTGGCATCATGCTTTTACCTTTCTCCTCTCCAACCTATACTGAAGGCAACAAGAACACTGGGAAGACAAAGACTTGAACTGTGCAGACTGGTCCCAGGCTTAAGAGAAAGCCTGTGTATTAAGAACTGTAACAACCCGCAACATACAGTGGGGTGAGAAAAACTGCTTGATCCAAATACTGCTTAGTCTAATAAGGCTTAGGATTTAGACTGTGCGCTTGTTTTTTATTTTCTTTGGTAACTATCTCTGACCTTTTATGCCTACCACTTATAATTTAAAATCTATCTTTCTGTAGTTAATAAACTTACTTTAATGTTTTATCTTAACCAGTGAGTCTGCCTATAGTGCTTGGCGAATCTGCTCTGGTTATAAAGGCTGGGGCATGTCCACTTTCCTTTTGATGAAGTGGTTAATTAGTAAGTTTGCATTGTTCACAAGAACATCTTGAGCAGTGCAAGATGGTATGTGTCACACTGTCTGGATAAGGGGGGGCCCTGATGTGTATTCAGGAGCTCTGATTACTCCTTTCTACACCAGTCTCGCATTGGGGGTGTCACGCGGGCTGGCTTGAGTGGGGGGGCATTTAGTATATTGTGTGACATCAGTATGGCAGAATCATGATAATGTGTGTGATATATATCATGTCAGGTACTGTTAGGAGGGATATATCGTGCTGAGTAAGATAATATTCATGTTCATGTATTATATGTGAAATGGAAGTTATGAATGTATATGATATTTCTGTATGTCAATTGGCTGGCTGGGGGACACCCCAGACAGAGAGGCGGCAAGACAATAGCCTGCTTAATGGCCCATTAAGACACAGATGGGAGGGGCCCAGGAAGAAACTAAAAGCACACCTGAAGAATTACCAGGATTGGCCCATGTGACTCTGGACTCCATTTTAGTTCTTGTGACTTTCCACAGGCCACATGGCCAGAGACAGAGTATATAGAAGATCAAACCACAGAATCCATTTTGTGTATGTTCCTATCCAGCTGCAGACACACACCTACCTCTGGATCAATTCATTGTGCAACTGAACCGAAGAACTTAGACCCATCCAGGTACTGGATGTGTACCAGAGGGAACTATACAAGCCTGCAACTCCACATTTCTTCCAGAAACCTGATGTATATGGACTTTTAATCATTTGTATGTATGTGATTGCTCTAATCTTTTAACATTTCTCTCCTGATTTATTTATTTATTATTACAATAAACCTTTAGTTTTAGTTACTAAAGGATTGGCTGGCAGCGTGGTATTTTAGGTAAGATTCAAACTTATATTGAACTGGTACTATGGCTGACCCCTTGGGGTCAGAGGGAACCTTTTTAGTAAGGAGCATAGAGTTTAAGTAACTGGTCTCTTTACTGGACCTAGTGCTGATTTGGGAGCCAGGAACTGGAATGCAGTAAAGGGGGCTGTGGGCATTTGTGGACTGGCTTCTTGATAACCAGTGTGGGGAAATCAGAAGCAGTTCATGGCTGGTTGGGAAGCCGGGCTTCAGTGTCACCCACCAGCGCTGGGAGAATCTGCTCTCCTTTTGCAGCCTGCCCTGATCTTGGCATTCTCAGGTGGCTACCCTGGGCACGGACGGGTCACAGTATGTTTCTGGGTCCAAGGCTGGGGATATCTGCTGGTGTTTCCCTGTATATAATTCATGAAAGCATTCTTGCAACTTAGCTGGGTGTGCCTCTGCACGCTGGTGGTTGAATGATAACAGCATCCGGAAGAGTTGCTTGCAACTGGCAAAGCATTGTGAGACAGCCCAGGCTGGAGAGTTAAGGGGGCACAGCAGTGCCACCGTTCCAGGTTGTATCCTGGGGGTCTTGTCACACACACCATTTAACACACCCATGGGGGCCTCATCTTCCCTGAGACATTGGTATACTGTGTGTATGCATTTTGGAGCAAGCTGCACAGATTGCTGGCAGTTACTTGCTGGGCATGCCTAGTACATGTGACATGACACACTTTCAAGAAGGAGGCCACTTCTTTCCTAGGAAGGCCACTTTGGCCTGAACAAGGGGGTCAGCCCATCCACTATCTTCTAACTAATCTCCAATCAGCTTTAGACTTGCCATTTCCAGATGCAGACCACCCCGCATAATGACAGATTTGTCCTCTCCATACCCAGCAGGCCAGGCCCACAATATTAGTTTGGTTATGGTGAAAAGAGGCCGATCCACAGTGATCACTGTCTCTTGGCATGGGTTTAGGTGGAGTACAGCGTTCCTTATCACATCCATGGCTGGATGAATCATTGCCTCAGACTTGGAGTCATCTGGAAGGAAGGGAAGAATGCAGTGACAGCAGGGGCAGTCTGGCTCTGGCTGTTTGCTGGTATGGTAAGCTGCCCTGAAAATGGCTGGATCTCCACTGAAAGTGTGCAAACTTGCTGCCTGCTTTACTTGTTCAAGCAACCTGCATTCTCCTTTCAGGGCTTGGGTAATCAGCTGGTCATCAATCTTGATTTCAGCATTTGCAGCAGGGACAAGAGCACTGGTTTTCTTCAAGATCAACAGAGGGACAATTGTGTAAGACTCAGGAAGTGATGATACAGTCATCTTCATTGATGCTGCAGTCTTACAGTCCTGGGGGGGAATTCCACGGACAGATCTCTCCACTTGAATACTGGGATGCTGAAAAAGTGTATCCCAGTTCCATGGAAGGAGTCTGTTGCTGTGGTGAAGCTGGGAGTGTGGTCTATGTTATCTATGGCCACAGCAGTGAACAGACCACCATGAAGCTTTAGAGGACAGCACCATTATCATCCTTGAAGCGTTGGCATGCACGTTTGCCATGCTGGTAGAGATAACCAATGCTCTGTTATAGGAGAAGGACAATCCAAGTTTAAAGAACATATCTACTAGTTCACTTTTTTTCATGTCTGTACAAAAAGTGTCAAACCAATGTAGATTGGGAAAGGCATTGCTTGAGCTTCGCAGTGGTACAGACTTTCTGTTCCTTCATGGTGATGGATGCTGCTGTTGTACTGGGCCAAAGTAAGGGTAGCTGGATGAATGGAAACTTGTTTTGAGTTTTCATGTTTGGACCATCCAATACCATAGACATCAGTGCCAAATGTGACTCGGGCACAGATTTTGCTTGGCATCCTGAGTCAACTGATCCAGTAAACCGTGTTTTCATTTGAAACATGTCCCCTCAAATAATTTTTGCTGTTTGGGGCAGGTGAAGTGCTTCTTTGTCACAGCCTTCCTCACACGCTTTTTGGAGTTATGTCCAATATCCTGGTTGAAGACAAGGAGCACATCACATTCTTCTTTGTATGCTTGGAAATCTGGAATGTGTGAAAGGATACAAGATTTTAATTTAGTGCTGTGAATGCACCCCCACCAGCGTCACCCCCACTGTTCTAGTCTAGCTCTATAGAGCCTTGTGAGGTCTGCTGGTTTAAATACTGCACCTATGTCTTTGTGGTGCTTTGCTTAGTTTTCTTCTCCTTGATTTTGTTGTAGAGAGACACCAACATCTTGCATGATACTTTGCCTCTTGGGTCATTAAATCTCCTGCAGTTTTGCAAGCAAGCACTGGTCTTTCAGCTGAAGTGCACACCTGTGGACTCGACGATCTATGCCAAAGGCAGAAGCTTCATGGGAAGTTTCTGACAGTATCTTCATTTCACAAATAAAGCACACTTCTTTTTCTGGAGGTCCATTGTGTTGGTCACTTAAAGGAGTGTATTTCCCTGCAGTTCATCAGGGTGATCCACAGCTTTCTCAGTCCCGTCCCCCCCTGCCCCGCCCCCGCAGCCCTTTTAAATTTTGACCTTTTAAACATGACATACTTAATATACATATGTTTATGGATATGGGAAGTGCATTCAGCTTATGGGAATATCTGATATTTTCTACTAGAGTTTGATAGCCAGATCCGACATGCTTTCTTTTTGATTCTGCTGGATTAACCAACTCTGCACCTGTGTATTCCTAACAAAGCACACACTGCCCCAGTCAGTAGAGGAATGGGGCATCTTTGTTGATGGACCTGCCCTTGGAAAAGCTTGTGAAAAAGATACGTTTGATGCACTAGTAATAGCCTATAGTAATTTAACATCTTTTGCTCCTGTGTAGTTAATATTACCAATTACCAAGCAGCTTTCCACACAACCAACATAGCAACTGAAAGAAAAAGATAAATGTGACTAAATTCTGCCGAGACCATACTCGTTCAAAATTAGTACAAAATGGGGCCTTACACCAATTTTAAGGTCACACTGAAGCAAAACCAAGAATACATCCCTTGTATGTCTAATGGGAAAACAATGTTATTTGCCCATTGTGACGTTAAAATGCTGCCACAACCAACATGGCATGAGTTCACAATGGCCCTGTAACTGAAAATCGGTATTAGGTCAGGCCCGTAGACATATTTATCATAAAATCCACAATTCCTTCCCTTCTTTTCCTTTTTTGCCAAATCTGATAAGCTATATGAATTAGCCTCCATCTAGGAAGTGTTGAGGGAGCTAATTTATCTCTGGCAATGCTTCTCAGACTTTAGTGGAGAAGTAGTAGGGTGAACTTAGCTCCTGCAGGGAGTTTTATCCAGCAGATAACACAATGCCCACAGCACCCAACAGATTTCCTCCTGGGCAAAATAATTTACTTCTCCAAGAAGTGAGGCCAAGTCAAACAGTGCTATATATGACAATGCTTTCTGGGAGTGTGAGAAACAAGCTCTCTTTGTACAGGGTTACCCTGTTAAATTGTGCCATATTTCTAGTCTAATTTGTCTAGCTTCAGCTTCCCCATTGGATCTTGTTATATTTTTGTCTGCTTGATTGAAGAATCCTCTGTTCTCCATCACTGGCAATTTTTAATTCAAGATGGCATGTTTTGCTAAGATCTGCTGTAGTTCTAACACAAGTTAATTCTTGGAAGTCCTATGGACTGCGTGATACGGGTCTGGCTCGATTAGCACAGTGGACCCTTCTGGATTTATAACCTATGACCAGTGTGTTAGTCCTATTATTGCTTCTTTATAGTAGCAACTGCTTTATTATGGCTGGGAACAGCTTTTCAGGACATCCATCTTTCTATTGTAAGTGCAGAGATAGACAACACCCTGCTCCTGCCAGAAGGCTAAAGTTGTGTGCTATTAAAATATTGAACAGGCCAAAACTGCATGATGCATAATAAATACTGGGCATTCAAAGCACATTTACAAAAAGGAGGGATTTGGGTTTTTGAACAGAGAGAGAAAAGTGTAGGGTGTGTCAATACCAACGTTTCCAAACTTAGATCTGTAAAAAAATACGGATTTAGGTGCCAATCCTTTTGGCCTAAGCGACTTCGCCAAGATTACAATGCAAGTCAACGGCACGGCTAGGAAGCAGTTCTCCTAATATGCTAGCCTTTGCTCTATCCCCTGATTGGTATTGTCTTTTCTCTGGTCTGGTTTTAGAAGTGGTGTCGTGACAGTTCTGGGAATTCCAGTCTCCCATGGGAATGTTTGCTATACCTCTTTGCATGCTAGTAAGCAAGCCGTTCAGCCAACACCCAACCAAACAGAGAACGCACTTGAAGGGTTTTGTCAAGCTACATGTGCAGTTGTATTCCACAGATGCCTTCGAAGACAAGAATTGTGGAAGATTTTCCTCACATGCTTTCAATCTCCAGCCTCTTTGCTTTCCAGGAACAAACAGATTTACACACAAACCACAGCATTGGATTTTTCCCCCAAAATTTTATTTCCAGAGATTGAACTTCAGTTTCAAATACAAGTTTCCATTCCTGTGCCCTTCCCCCACATCAAGCAAATGCTGGGAAAAAATACTTTTCACTACAATGATCAGTAAAAAATAAATATTATAAAACTCCAGGACATAAGACTTCGTCATATTTGTAGAGAGCTAGTACAGATGATTTTCTTCCCCACCAAAGATTTGATCAGTAGAGGAGAAATGAAAAAGTTCTGTCCCCACAGTATTCTGTTGGGGACGGAGCTAATTCTCTTTAAAATATATTCCGGACTTCAACAACAATAAAAACCCACACCACAATTACTTCCTTATAATAAATTACTATGTACAGTTGTGATACATCTGCCAGTTGAGTGTTCTCTTGTTCACCTGTCAATTGCCAGAACAATACAGCTTTGTGGTGGTCTTGTACACAACAGATACAGCTGAATTAATTCCATTTTACCATGCGCTTCTTGCTTGGTGCTTCTGATCTCTCTCAAACCCATTAGTTGTGCCAGCAAAATGTGCAAACAAAAGATGGGGACATGGAAATAATGCAAGGTGTAGTCACCTCATCAGATAAAGTGCCATGTTTAAAAAAAACACTCGGGAAGAGTCAGAGCACTCTTGGAGTGAAGGCTATGCCTAATGGGAATGCTTCTTTGTTTCCAGTTTTGAATATGTTGTGATAAGATGCCATACGGTTTGATTCCTAGCTACTCTTGCTCCATTCCAGATGGAGGGGGCACGCCCTCCTCCAGGGGCTGTGAGTCTCCACAATGCAAGAGAGACTAGGACTCAAAGCTAGGGTCCAAAAAGGCACTTCTGAGCCTGGCTAGGAAGCCACTGTTTTGCCTGGCTAGTTTTATCCCCTCTCTAGTCAACAGGCCGGAGTTTATACACTTCTAAGGCTGCTGATGCATTCAGAATTAGGGAGTCAACGGTTCAAAACCAGTCAAGGTCACCTCTGCTTTGACACAGGACCCACTGCAATAGCTGCCTCACATTGGTGTGCCTGAATACCACTGGTGAGTGCAAGGACTATTCCACTGGCCAGCCTGGGGAAGGCAAGTGACTCATTTGGCATTCTGGCCCTCAACACAAAGTAGCAGAAATTTCTAGGGTCTAGCACTGTGAAATGCTGAGCACCCAGTTCCCAGTGAAGTCAACTGCATCTCCCAGGAGGCATTCAGCACCTCACAGGATCAGGCCTATAGAGAGGGAGCTGAGGTGCAGGACTTGCTGCAGCAGTTCTCATTAGTCTGCACCACCGTGGGAACCCTTTGAAGGTCGGGCTTATTGCACAACCCGAGAAGAGGCAGGAGGCAGAATCTAGGTGTTAACATGAGGTGTCTGGGGATGGGAGAAGGATTCTACAGTGACAGGGGAGCAGCTCAAGTGGGAAAACCTCAACCTTTACGAGAACATGAATTTGTCAGATAATTAAGGGAGCATGATCTTACCACAGATGGTTTGGCTATTTTCTTTTCATATGCTCTCTCAGGTTGAATCTTTAATTAGGAGGACACCAATGTTAAAACTTGGTTAATCTAATGGTTATTTGAATTAATTTTCTTCATCGGAATGATACTCAGATTGTCACTCATAAACTGAGGCCATAACTTGAACTGTAAGGGCCTGATTTTGGTCTCAAAGCCCAGCTTTACACAGCTGTAAGGTCTGACTGCAATGGCGTTACTCCAGCCTGATACCCCCAAAAGTGAGAGCAAAATCAGGTGTCAAGGGTTCCCAAACATTTGTTCTACTGTTACGCAATATTCGAAGAGTCACCCTGCTATCACTGTAGTTTGTGTTGTAAGAATGAAAATAGTTTTTGTTCTAGCATAGAGATGTTTGGACAAGCGAAGTGAACTTTGGGATACGACCGGTGCATAGGTACTGGGTCAATTTCCCTGGCATTTCATCAGGAGACAAGTTTTGAGCCTCAGACTTGTATCCCACAGCTACGGTCCAGGTTACATCCAGGAAGAGGTTTACGCATTGCCAAGAAGACCCACGGCTGGGTACATTCCCTTCACCATGAAGATGAGAGGGTGGGCCAAATTCTGACCTCAGTAGGTACAACTCCAGTAAAGGCAAGAAAGCTGCACCTGGGCTAAATTCAGACATGGTGAAATGCCATAGACGTCAATGTAGTTACACCAGGGACAGATTTGATCCCAAACATTTCAGAGGTTATTTTTTATCCGTTGGTCTGCAAGACACTTTTCCCTCTCAGAGGCATCTTAGCAGGTGCTTTGCAGTTGGGATAGTCATCACTTTCCTTCTTTCAGTACAGGATTCTCTGAAACATTTAGGTTCCATTGCAGGGGGGGTTGGTCTGCTATACTGTATGTCGGGTTATAAGTTTCAGGTACAAGATGATCCCACTAGTCTGATTATGCCTCTGTGACTGTTAGAGTAGTCTGTGGTTACAATTTGCTGGTTTAAAATATACAGATCTCAAATTTCAATAGGAAGTTGTTCATAATTATCTAAAATAGTAAAACAAACGCTCTCCACTGCTCTACATTTTAGGTAGACTTCTGCTTTCGCAGCATAGCTCCAACGAGATGCCAAGGCCCTTGGACCAGAATAAAAGCCTTCCCAGCTACAGTATCTGCAGAAAATACAGGCCAAGGTGGTTCAATGGAAGCCATAGACTGATGTTCATCTAGCCACTGACTCTTTTAAATACACATTTCCTAGTTGTACTCTGCAGCCATCTGCGCTGCATTGTGCCAACACTAGAAAGAGGTGCAATAGGTTTCCATCTTTCGCGAAAATGCAAACGCTGTTGCTCAAAAGGTCAGAAAGTAAAACTGTACTCCATTTAAAAAAACCATCAGTTCTCCTCTCCTGTGTATTACAAATATATAGATACACACTTAAATAAACCTACTCTATTTTCATGCCAACTAGGATATTTCATTGGGTTAGGCCAGGGTTGACCAAGCTACGGCCCACCAGAGCATTTAATGAGGCCCACAGCCTGCTTCAACACAATATACTAACTGCCAACTCATTAGCGTTTTGTCATGTTTACATCATTTTAGTTTACACAAGTGTGTAAATAGACAATACTGTACATAGAAACAACCTATCTTAATACACATGAAACAAGCTGAACTTAAAATATAAATCAAGAAGGTGACTTTAAATCTTATTAAAAGCTGTAGAATCTGTTTGGCCCACCCAAGAGTGTGCTTAGGTTTATGTGGCCCTCCTGTGTGATAAGATTGGGCACCACTGGGAGGATGGTAAGTAGCCATTTTCAAATCAACATCTCAGTGTTTAAGATACTTAGTGTTTCGGATACTGATCTCAGCCTTCCTGAGCTTCTTCCAGAGCTACAGCAGAGCTTGTGAAGGAGTCTAGGGCCCAGGAGTAGTGAGAGGACACCCCTTGTGGGTGTCTACTGCCCTACGGCTCTAGAAGAAGCAAAGAACGTTGTAAATTCATGATTTTAAGCAGCATAAAAATCTGAAAATGAATTTCTCATCTTAAACCCACACAGTGTTTTCTTGTAAAGAATATGTACACTCACCTCTACATCAAACCCTCAAATATCTGGGGAGAGTTTAAATGAAGTTTCTCCATTAACAAGTGTTAAACTTCATGTTAGTTATTACTTGTGGTGTCAGAGAGCAGGCACTACATAAACACTTTGAAACAGGCTGGGGAACTGCAGGAACTGCATTAACACAGATATTTCCTACCACTCCAGTTTGAAAGCGTTATTTGAAGTGACAAGACATCCCCTCACAGTTACGTTCAAGTACGTATGATTGCAATGATGAAAACTTTAGTAAGGATTAGGCAACTCATGGATGTGAACACAGGATAAGTCTTCATTTAGGTCACAGATGTCGCCTTTGGCAGGTTATCACAGTGACACATGAAGCTCTCATCATCTACACAATACCTAGGATGCAGTTAAACTTTCGTGCTCCACAAGGCGACTGGGAAGAAGATGTAAGTAGTGGACCAAACGAGATAGTAGAGAGAGACTATTGGATAGGAAGAGAGAAAAACCATCAGGATACCTGCAACAGGAAAGTAGCACAGAAAAGTAGGTCAGATACAATTTACAAGGATAACAAATGTAAATATGCATTTCACACACTTCCCCAAATCCCTGCCTTTCTGTCACTGAAAGATTTTCTAGCAGGTATTGTCCAGGTCTGAGACTGAAAAATTCTATTCACTGCTGGAAATAAATCCTTTTAAAAAACCCAGAAAGAGGTTTTTTCTTATGATCTGGTCTTTTCTTGTACCTTTCACAGCATGTAACTCTAGCAAAAGGAGCCATTTCCACCTGTCTAATGTACTTATGATCTTAACAAAGAAATATGTAATCCAGGAAAGTACTAGCTGCCAGAGATGGTCTTCTGTATAGAAGCAAAAACCTACTGCCTTCAAGGAGATTGTGTTAAAGATTTTGACAGCAAACATTAAAAGATCCCGCTAGATGCAGAGGTAATGCCATTCCCATCTCAGATTCTCTGCTGTGCCATATACACCTACTATTCAAAGATTTAACACTTAAACTGTCTCTTATCCTATTGCCTTCCTGCAGCACAGGGCACAGTACAGCTGTCAGCTCGGTGAACCAGTTCCATGACCCCAACCTTATACACGCACAAGTACCATGCTTCTGCAATTTCCATGCCATTTCTATTAAGTCTGACAAAATAATTTTCTAGCTGCTTTCACTGCTCCATTTCAGGGTTCTAAAAACAAAACAAGCCACGGTCTGTTATCTGTGGCTGGTAAAACTGCAGAATTAATGTTGCCGGTGGGCATTTATAGAGGCGTTGACTGGATATATTGGAGTAAATTTGATTTGAGCAATCAACTAGCAGGAATACAGCACAATTCTGAAGACTGTTTTTTTTTTAAATTCCCTTCTTACTAGCCTTTCTTAATGGAGAGGTATTTTAAAAATAGAGCTAACAAAATTACAGTGAATAAAGTATGAATGAAAAATGCAATTGTCCAGTAGGAGTTGCTGGGTATTTTACACTTTCCTCTGAAACAGCTCCCTCTGAAACATTCCCAGAGAAAGGAGACTGACTGAGCTAGATGGACTATTGATAGGATCTGGCGTGACACTTCCTATGTTTCTGAACCATCTAGGTTTATTTCAGGTAGGAGGAAGCATGATCTCAGAGTTTGAGCACGGCAATTGAGAGTTGGGAAACTGGTTCTATTCCTAGCCCAACCATGGCCACTGTGTGAATTTATGCAAGTGATTTCTGTGCCTGTGTCTGTTTGCCCAGGCCTAAAAACTGAGAAAATTTCTTCCCCATTTTGTAGAGTGCATTCACAACATCTCCGATGACAGGCACTATAGACGTTCCATGTATTATTCATTTTGCTTCTCTTAAAGAGGCATATGCTGTATTCAGCTGAATAACAAACCCCTCATGTTTCAAGCACGTGTTAAAGAACTTATAAACTACATATTTATTTTAGGTTTACACTACCAAAAAGACATTTATATTTTCATACAGCTCCCAAGAACGCTGGGTCACATTAATTTACCCTTTCCATCAGTTGAGCTGAAAGATAAAGTCAGAGATGGAACTAGCTAATGACGGGCAGGCACTGTGCCTCCCCCTTGATGTGCAGAGTGGCTCACCCCTTGTGTGTATTAACAGAAACAAATGAAAGACAAGGTTTAGTGCTGGTTTGTTTTTAAGCTTACCCCCTGCATAGACCATTTTTTTCCAGAGCTGGGACTCCAGTACTTTGTCATGAGGATAGAAGCCCTGGTCAACCATGAACAGGATCATTACTATGGCTATAATGCGTAGAACCACCAGGTTGCCCCCTGTCAAGAGGTACGTGCCAGTCAGGAGGGAAGACGCATATGGACAGGGCAGACCTCGGTACATGAAAGGGATTCCTACAAGGAAGAGGAAACAATGGGTGACTTTTCCTTTTAAAATTGCCACAAAGCTAGTAGACAGAGGATTCTGGGAAATAAAAAAAAATGTGTGGTTCAAATCTAAAAAGGGGCATGGACAGGTTAACCAAAAATCTGAACTGTTCTGCCCCCGTTTTATTTGTAATGCCTGAGATAAGAAAAAATGAACCCTTAAAAAAAAAAATCAAACGTTTCACCATTTTACTATGTGTATTTTCATTTCCCTCAGCTGGAAAAACATCAATGACTAGAAAGTAGATTTCATACTGTGCCCATCACTAGAGTACCTCAGTGCTGAGAAAAGGAATTGTAACAAAAGAGGATTCCAACCAAAACAGGGTGGTGGGCTAATTTTCCTCCCTCCTTCCCCTCGAGCAATCAGTTATATGTTTATTTCCCTCTTTTTTCCTCTCCTATCCTCCCTTAGAGGTTTTCTCCCTCTTGCTTTCCTTTCTTCCACCTCTCACTGCTACTATTGGAAGGGAAAATGTTGACATAATTTACTTAGACTTCTGTAAGGCATTTGACGTGGTACCACACAACATTTTGATTAAAAAAAACCAGAATAATATAAAATATAAATATATATATAATTTTATAAATATAAAATTAACATGGCATAAATGAATTAAAAACTGGCTGATAGTCTCAAAATGTAACTGTAAATGGGGAATTGTCATCAAGCAGGTGTGTTTCAAGAGGGGTCCCACAAGGATTGGTTCTTGGTCCTATGCTATTTAACATTTTTATCAGTAACCTGGGAAAAAACAAAATCATCACTGAAAAAGTTTGCAGAGGACACAAAAATTAGGCGAGTGGTAAATAATGAAGAGGACAGGTCACTGATTCAAAGTGATCTAGATTGCTTGGTAAACAGGGCACAAGCAGACAATATGCATTTAATACCTGTGGAACTCCTTGCCAGGAGATATTGTGAAGGCCAAGACTATAACGGGGTTAAAAAAAGAAATACACAAATTCATGGAGGATAGGTCCATCTATGGCTATGAGCCAGACGGGCAGGAATTGCTGAGTGCCAGAAGTTGGGAATGGGAGACGGTGGATGGGTCACTTGATGATTTTGTCTGTTCTGTTCATTCACTCTCAAGCACCTGGCGTTGGCCACTGTTGGAAGACAGGCTATGGGGCTAGATGGACCATTGGTCTGACCCAGTGTGGCCATTCTCATGTAATACGGATAAACATAGAAGTATACATCTAGGAACAAAGAATGTAGGCCACATTTACAGGATGTGGGATTCTATCCTGGGAAACAGTGATTCTGTAAAAGATTTGGGGAGGATGATAGGGACTAGTCAGCTGAACTTGAGCTCCCAGTGTGAAACTGTGGCCATACTGGGTAATGTGATCCTGGGATGCATAAATGGGAATCTGGAGTAGGAGAGTAGAGAGGATATTTTATCTCTTGTGTTTGGCACTGGTGCGATTGTTGCTGGAATACTGTGTCCAAATCTGGTATTCACAATTCCAGAAGGAGGCTGATAAATTGGAGAGGGTTCAGAGAAGAGCCACGAGAATGATTAAAGGATTAGAAAACCTGCCTTATAATGATTGAGCTTCTTGAGTCTATCTATTTAGCTTAGCTTCACAGATTGTAAGGCCAGAAGGGACCACTGTGATCATCTAGTGTTCTAGTCTGACCTTTTGTACAGCTCAGGCCATAGAACTTCCTCAAGATAATTCCTAGAGCAAATTTTTTAAGGAAAAAAAAAAAAAAAAAAGCCAATCTTGATTTAAAAATTGTCAATGATGGGGAATACATTACAACCCGTGGTAAATTGTCCTAGTGATTAATTACTCTCACTGTTAAAAATGTATGCCTTATTTCAGGTCTGAATTTGTCTAGCTTCACCTGCCAGCCACTGGCTCATGTTAGACCTTTCTCTGTTAACCTGAAGAGTCCATTATTAAATATTCGTTCCCCAGGTAGGTACCTATTGACTGTAATCAAGTCACATTTTAACCTTCCTTTGTTAAGCTTATGGTTAAGGGGTGACTTAATTCAGTCTATACATACCTGTGTGGGGAACAAATATTTACTAACGGGCTCTTCAATCTAGCAGCGAAAAGTCTAACATGGTTCAATGGCTGGAAGTTGAAACTAGAGCAATTCAGACTGGAAATAAGGTGTAATTTTTAACAGTGAGGGTAATTAACCATTGGAACAATTTACCAGGGTCATGGTGGATTTTCCATCACTGACTATTTTTAAATCAAGATGGGCTGTTTTTCTCAAAGCTCTGCTCTAGGGATCATTGTGGGGCAGGTCTTTGGCCTGTGCTATGCAGGCGATCAGACTAGATGATCACATGGCTTTTGAATCTATGAAAGACTAGCTCAAAGTGGTGTATTTTACACTTTGCTCCAAAGGTTGTAAGATTGATTTATGGCCATTCCAGCCTCCTCCAGCAGTGAGTTCCAGAGCCTTAGAGCTGTTAGCATCTAAGCCCTATTTCCTTCTCTTGAGTTTCTGCCTCATGGTAGATCAATTCCTTTGGAACGTAGCTATCACAGGAGGCTGTATCATCAGCGACAGGCACTCTCTTAGGCAGCATTTCTAACCTTCAAAGTCTCCATGGAACTGGCTGAAGACTTTGAATCTGATCTAATATTTCTAACCCTGCAGGAAAAGGCCTAACTCCCAACACTTATTTTTTTTCAGTTTAGTGGGGATCAAAAACAAATCATGAAAACATTTCTATGCACATTAGGTTTCTAGAAAACCTAAATTTGGGGCCCAAACTAGCTGAGACAGGAACACACTGCATACCCTGTATGTGCTTTTCAAGTACTGCATGTCTCTTTTCCTAGCCATGGTGAGTGAAAGGCCAAAAGTCAACAAACCCCACGAGTGGTGAAGTGTAGATTTGTTATCTACAAGCTTTTCGGTTTTCAGAGTTGAATGTGCTGTTAAAACACAGAGAGAGAGACTGATGTTGAAAGTCTCTAACACATACACATAGCATCTCACCCACTCTTCCACAGGGGGCAAAATTGTACCCACTGAAAGAAAAACCTGCTGGAGTGGGACAGACGAAGAAACTCCCCGAGGAAAACCCTGTGGTACTGGGAGCCTGAAGCCTTTCATACTGCTCCCCATCCCCCAGGTACTGTCCTGCTCTCCCACACCCAGCAGCAGAGGTCCATCCCTCGTGCCTCGCACAACTCAACACTATCACGCACAGAGGGGCCATTACTTGCAGTAGCAGACATGAAAGGGACCCAATGAGAGTCACTGCTGTTTAGAGCAGCCTCAGAAACCTCACAGGGTGTGGGGCATGTGGCTTCCCAGCCACAGGCCCAAATCCCACAGTTCAAAAAGGACTGTCCTGGGGTCCCAGGAAGGTGAAAGAGGGGAACCCACTGCAGGGCCAGCATTACTGTCTCACTCCATTTCCCCCTGCGGTGGGTGCTGCAGGCCCACATTAGCAGAGAGTAGAACAGAAGCTGAAGAAGCTCCTACAACTAGAAGGTAATTCACTTTCAGCCATTTACGCCCGGCTTATGTTCTGTTATTATTGGCTGTGATCATGCTCCAGACCCACGCAGAGAAAGTGAGACCACATACTTACCACTTGAGAAGAAGCACAAGCGGGCAAAGACTGCGAGCACATAGACGATAGCCAGCAACCCATCCAGGATCCCATGAGCCTGCAGCAGCAGAGCTGTGGCCAGACCGAATGAGGTGAAGTCAGCAAAATCATCCAGCTTGGCACCTGCAGTGAGTGTGAAACAGCTGCTCAGTGACCACGCAATCTGATCCCAACGCCACAAATGGCAGCAAGGCGCAGGAGGGTTTCCCAAGCAAGTGCTCTCAGGGTGAGTCTAGCATCACCCACAAGTGCACTTCTTCATGGACTGAACACGGTTAGCACTATCGTCACCAGCATAACACTTACCTTACAGTAAGCAACTAAAGGAGCTCAATTTATTTAGCTGATTAAAGGTTAAAAGGTGCCTTGATCATGACCTGTAAGTGTCTAGACAGGGAGATTTCTGACAGCAGGGGGCTCTTTAATTCAGCAAAGGTAGAACAAGACCCAAAAGCTGGAAGTACAAGCTAGACAAATTCAAAGTGGAAATACGGCCCGATTTTTTAACCATGAAGATAATTAACCATTGGAACAGCTAAGTAAGGGAGGTGTGGATTATTTTCAGGCTTGGGCTCAAGTCAGGTAGATGATGGTGTGAAAGATGTTCAAGCTTTGGTGAATGGAAAGAGTCTTGTTTTAACCTTTAATTTTACAAACCACTTAGAACAGTCAGCTAGACACATTTTAAACTGCCCCTACTTTGTGGTGCAACAGAGAGATCCTGCCTTCAGGCCTTCATCAGGGCACCATGTGCCCTTCTGCAAAAGGAGAGAGCACTGAACCCGGAGGACAGAGAGAGAAGATGGATCCTCCTGTCAAAAGGTTCATTTTTTGCCACCCAGTATTTCTGACCCATCCATGCTGTATTTCCGACCCATCCATGCTCAAGTTCTACTTGATGAAGGGGGGCTGCGTTCGGAGTTCAGGACCTGCTATCTCTCACAGTGTGAGAAGTTCAGTTTGTAGAGTGGATGAATTATGGCTGCTCTTCAGTTTCTCGACTTCTAGAGAGCCTTCCTGTCCCCTCAAATGAGCTCTATTGTTCCTCCCCACCTTTCTCCAGCCCTTTCTCCCCAAGCCTTAGCTGAACTACTGAACTTGGCTTGTTTCACATTCAGTGCACAGTGATACACAAGATTTTCTCTCCCTCAAGGCAACCACCAACGTGAAAGAGCACAGAGGATCACCATCCCCTCTACACAACAGATTCAAAAGAGCTCTCTGGGCCAGTAATGTTAATTTTCAATATGTCTTGGAACACTGGGGAAGTTCCAGAAGAAAGCTATTGTGCTGACATTTAAAAGGTAAATGGGATGAGCCAGGTAATTATAGGCCTGTCAGTCTGACATCAACCATGAGCAAGATCATGGAGCAACTGATACAGGATTCAATTAATAAAGGATTAAATGAGGGGCTGGAAGTTATTTGCTTAATAAGTTTTTTAAGGTTTGCCATGACTCAATTGCCACACAAACATTCCTTTATTAGTCCCGAAGGCCACTTGGTGTTGATAACATCCACAATACAAATGTAAGCAGATACACCCATATTCGATATCCAATGATACAGTGATAAGCATTGGCCAAAATACAACCAGATCAGGCCCGGGAGACACCTTCCCATGATGGTGTGACTCCAGAGAGATCAGGAAAAGCTCTGACAAGGAACCCCCAGAAACCTTGCTTTGTATACACTATAATGCACAAGGGATGTCATTGCTAATTACTGGACCTTAGCTGAAGTCAGCTGAAGCCGTTTACATCGCTTTGCCATATTTTTTCCTAGCTACTGGTCTAAGCATTTCTAACTAATTATTTACTGCATCTGGGATCTACTTAACAATTTCTCTTTATTTCTATTGCTTAGCCCAAACCTTAAATAAGAAAAACTCTGGTATTTCCAGGGTCAGTACAAGTTAAACACAAACAATCCTTCTTTCTCATGATCTAATCCTTTTTAGTCACATGCTTCCGGCCTATCACTCACACACTCAATTTAAAGCCATAATTTACTGGGGTCTATTCCTACAGAAGAGTAATATAATCAACGCCAATCAACATGGATAAATGGAAAACAGATCCTGTCAGACTAACTTGATCTCTTTTTTTGAGGAAATTACAAGTTTGGTTGCCAAAGGTAATAGTGTTGACTTAATATACTCAGACTTCTGCAAGGCATTTAACATGGCACTGCACATTACATGCATTAAAAGCTGCCTAACTGATAGGTCTCAAAATGTAATTGTAAACAGGGAATCATCGAGTGTGTGGGCTCCGACTCCTGGCCCTACGCTATTTAACATTTTTATCAATGACCTGGAGGAAAACATAAAATCATCCCTGATAAAGTTTGCAGATGACAAAATTGGGGGGTGATAAATAATGAAGAGGACAGGTCACTGATTCAGACTGGGTGCAAGTAAACAATATGCATTTTAATACCGATACATGTGAATGTCTGCATCTAGGAACAGAGACCACAGGCCCTATTTACAGGATGGGCATCTCTATCCTGGGAAACAGAGACCAGAAAAGATTTGGGGATCATGATGGACAATCAGCTGAACATGAGCTCCCAGTGTGACGGTGTGGCCAAAAGAGCCAATGTATCCTGGGATGCATAAACAGGGGAATCTGGTGTAGGAGAGTAGAGAGGATATTTTACCTCTGCATTGGCACTGGTGCGACTGCTGTTGGAATACCATGTCCAGATCTGGTGTTCACAGTTCAAAAAGGATGTTGATAAATTGGAGAGGTTTCAGAGAAGAGCCATGAGAATGATTAAAGGATTAGAAAATCTGCTTTATAGTGATAGAATTTCTTGAGTCTATCTGTTTAGCCTAACAAAGGGAAGGTTAAGGGGTGACTTGATCACACTCTAAGTACCTATACAGGGAACAAATGTTTAAGAATGAACTCTTCAATTTAGCAGAGAAAGGTCTAGTATGATCCAGTGACTGGAAGTTGAAGCTAGACAAATTCAGAGTGGAAATATGTAAAATTTTAGCCACGAGAGTAATTAACCACTGGAAAAAATTACCAAAGGTTGTGTTGGAGCCTCCATCACTGACAATTTTTAAATCGAGACTGGATGTTTGTTCTAAAAGATCTGCTCTAGGGATTATTTTAGGTAAATTCTCTGGCCTGTGTTATCCAGAAGATCAGACTAGATGATCACAGTGGTCCCTTCTGGCCTGGGATCTATGAATGTATGAAGAGTGGCTTAAGGACTTTTGGCTTAAGGACTTTCCTAAATTCTCTAGTTGAGGACTGTCTTTCCCTGACCCAGCACAAACCCTTGTCCACCCAAAGACAAGCAAGAGCACCCCGCTCCAGAGATGATTAGGTACGGGAGGCAGTCACCATTTATGCTTAATCCTAGCAGGATAAGTGCTGCCAATTCAGACAGCTTTACGATGCCACCACTATCAAAGCACTGGCTAAGAGAAAGACAGTTCTCTCCTTCCCTTCCTGTACTTGCCAAGATCCCAGTAGCTGCTCCCCATTGACTTGTGCAAGTGACTCAGTGCACAGTACAGTCAGAAGTACTCTGCACCCCAAGCATGAGACGCCAGAAATGGGGGCACCTCAAGATGGGTTCAAGTCAATGGGAAGGACAGGGCATAAATAGCATTAGCAGGATCTACTGCAGAGTTATGGGAGACAGGAGGTGCTGCAGGGAAGGAGGAAGATGAAGGTGAAGCATAATGGTCTACAGACAGTAGTTAAGAGAGCTTCTCTTCTTGCTCTTTCATAACACAAGAAAGGACCATTCAATGAAATTAAAACATGACAAATTCAAAACTGATAAAAGAAAATCCTTTACACAGTGGGCAATTAGCCTGTGGAATTCATTGCCAGGATGTTGCTGAGGCCAAGGACTTAGCAAGATTCAACAAGGAATTGGCTGGATCAAGAACAAGAATAACTAGCGTTACAATAACTAATGCTAAGAAAAGACATTTTGGAAGGGATGTAAAACCTGATGCTGCAGGGCTTAAACTGATCTCTTCTTACATGTGTTAGGATGAGACATTCACATGGAGCTCCAATTAGTCCACATCTGCCAGACAAGAGGTTTGGTGCACCTTCCTCTGTGGCATCTGGTTCTGGCCCTGGGCCATGTTAGAGGCAGAATACAGGACTAGATGGACCACGGGTCTGGTCTGGTGTCTTCCTATATTCCTGCTTTCCTCACGCCAGAGAGTATTAAGACAGAGGTCTGGCATTTTTTATTTTAAGTTTAAACAGCTGGCCCCTCTAATCCCACTGAGCAGATTCTTTTACTTTACTCGTCTTAGGGGCCCAAATTTTTATTAATAGCCGGTATTTGTTTGGTAAGACAGAGTGTACATTTACTGTACTAGACACTTAAACCCACTCCCAAAGAGTTAATATCTACAAGAGAAGAGTTCACGCTGTGGATTAGAACGATCTTTGTTTTCCCTGAAAACCCTTTATTTTAAAATTGGCACCTTCTTATACCAAAAGTCTGCTCCCTGTGTGTATCAGAGCCTCCTCTGCCAACTGCACTGACTGTAATAATGCAGGTGTATTTATTCCCATTGGCTCTGGAGAAACAATGTAGCTATGGCAGAGGGTGCAGGACTCTGCTCTGGCCTGTATACCATCAAAATTGCTGACTACCTGAGCCTTATGGCAAAATCTAGCCTGACTCCTAGCTCCCAAGGGGATCTTCCAGGGCTGCCAGTTAGAAAAATGCTGCTTATAAACCGAGCACATTTGAGCCAGAGTCATTGAGAGACGCCAGACATGGAGAATGCCGCAGTGCCTCTCTCATATAAGCACAGTGAGATAGTGGAGCCAGAGGACAAGCTGCTCGAAGGCAGCATCACAACTGAGTTCTAAGCACACTGCTCCAGTTCCAAACACGTCCTTATCCTGGCTGCACTCACAGGAATGACTCTCTCAGTGCCATATAGGATTAGTCACAGAGACACAACTCTGCAATGTCCAGGGGCCTGGCTGTCCTTGTACAGCCTGCACTCCCAAGGCCAGATTTGGTGTGGCAATAACTTACACCAGTCCAACGCAGGCATGAAATGCCCCCATTCCGATTTGTGGTGTTTTATACTCACTTTGCACTTGTGTAAAGGACTCCACAAAGTGCAGGGCAATGGTGAATCTGGTCCCAGCGATTGCAGTGGAGGCTTTGGGTGGGCTAGAAATGCAGCACTGGACCACAGACCACTCCCCATCTCATGAACTTCTCTTTTTACTGCTATATTTAGCCCTCGGCGCTTGCAAGGCTGATTATGTCTTCACATATGCCTGCGTCCATACAGCACGTCTTGAAAACCTAGAACTACACCATATATCCTCTCTTTGCTCTGATTTGAAAGACGATAACAGATGAAGCTGGACTGCACTGGAAATTTGGGTTTAATATACAATTTCTCTCTTCTGTCTCCAGTCAGACTCTCCCATTTACATTCTGCATGAGCTGATGTAGAGCAATCAGCAATCCCAAATAGTTGGGAGTGAAAAAACAGGTGGTGATAGAAAACTAAGGGCTGTTTCTCTCAGTTTCCCCATCAGATCATTTATAGGCTATCCAGGGAAGTTGCCTCCCTGCAGAATTAGAAGGGTTTTAAACCCGCCCATCGCCAGGACTCACCGATCCCAGAGTTTTGCATGGATCTTGGGACAAGCCAGAGGCAAGGGCTCTTTGCAGTCAGTCTGATGGTGGAAGATGAATGGAGAGCACCCATCCATATGTGTGGATCCCCACTGGAAGTGGAGTCCAGGGGAACAGTGCAGCAGAGACCTCCATTCCACAGCCTCTGGACAGGGATGCAGTATGTTTCCTCTCACTGTGCAGAGGCAACAGCTAAGGCCTATGTTATTTTCCCCTCCAACATAGAATTTTCGCCCCACCTGTCTTCTTCATACAGACTGGTCAAATGGATATGGGTTTTAGTGCTTCATAATGGTCTCACTGTCTGCAATGACATCACTCATGAGAACTCCTGGACAAACTGCTGCTGCTGAATGGCTACCAGGAGAGGAACCACGTGAACGCGACTGAGTTTTGTGCGTGTGCGTAAATTTGCAACAAGAAATGCTAGCACGAAAAAAGGGCATAATCTGAAATTCTTTGGAGTCTAACATGTTCAAGGCACCTCCAAAGAGGGGTCTCAACTGCAATTCAGAAGAATGCTTGTGAACCACAGAATCCTAAACTCAATCTCATAAATTCAACAGGAAAACTAACCCACATTTAGCAAGAAGCCTCCAGCCTTAGGGACAGCACATACTATGTCAGCAGATAGAGTATCTCATGCAAGGGGAGAACCAACATGTGTAATAATTACCTGGCACAGTAGCCTCTGTGCTTGAAAACCCTCCCTGCCTCGGAGTTGAGTGGTGGGGTAGCCGTTACAGCCGGTGGGCTAATTTCATCTCTGGGGTGCAATTTATCCTGTCCGTCAGGGACGAGTGTACCCCAATATGTCTAGTTTGTTCATTAAGTAGATTGGAAACAGTATTCTGAGCTTCTAAAGGACAAGATGGCACTCACCCAGGGCTGAGCAAGCATTCAGTTGCCTAGCAACCGCTCCATCAGCTAGATCAAGCAGGAAACCAATCAGGAGCAGCCAGCAAGCGCAGTGGTATTGCCTAGAGGAAAAGAGCAAGGGAAGGACATTAGTGTCTCCATGGCTACGTCAGGTTCCTAGGTTTGTAACAGGCAACAAGCATATTAATCTTCAGTATTGCCACGAGATGGCCCGTGAAGCTGGAATAGGCACAGCTCTACATCAATGCAGGAGCCTGAAATCAGCTCACTCCCAAGATTTTCAGTTACGCCTCTGCCTTAATGGGCCTGGCCGGCACCTCCTGGTGCTTGTTCACACAGATTCTCCTGAAGGTGAAGCAGCACTTAAAGTGGAAGAGCAAATTCCACTCTGAGATCGGGGGAACAAAGGCCAGTTTTGTACACACAACCACTTGCTGAGCCTTGGAGGAGGGAGGCTTATTGGACTTGGACCACACCAGGGACTGATGGGCTGCAATAGGGAATCAGGTACAGTCCTCCGTTATTTGAGGATGGAAACAACAATGCAGATAAGCACGCAGGAAAGGAGGAGGAATCAGTGGAGAATTCAGGACTATGTCTGGGATGACATGGTCCCCTGGACCAAACCAGATTAAAGTGCAGAAAAGCTTCACAGAGAGATCAAGCAGCTACAACAAATTTGGTGGGTTAGTGTTATAAGGGTTCCTCAGCAAAGGTGCAATCATTTTTGCAGCACAAAGTAAGTCCCTCCCTAGCTGTTCACTCTCCTGCTGATGTCCCTTATGACGTGGCTATGGATCTCCTACACTGTTGTTCCAAGAGCCCCTCAATTTTTATTCAAGTTGTCCCTCTGTCCTGGGTGTAAATGGAGGACAGAATTTGGTCCAATGAAGGACACGGCTACCCTAGAAATGGCGTTCTGCCAGGAAAATGTCTCCCTGTGATTCATCCCACTGAATGAAATGCAGCTCACAAGGGGTACCACCTTGAAATAATTCCTGGACCACACAGTGCTATTGGTTCTATTAAAGACTATTACAAATGTTTACTTGGCTGATGAAAGTCTGGGATGACTAGCTTTTTCCTTTTTATTCTGTTTTAGGAGCAAAAATTATTACCTGTTCAACAAGCATAGATGAGATTTTAGACCAATCTAGCAGTCTGATCTGAGGCAGATCTCTGCAGTGATGTCAATCGGGAGTGAGGGCTGCAGGACTGGGCATTAAATTCTGGATGCACCATAATAACCAACAAGTAATAGAGTCCAAGGAATATTTTTAGCTGGATATCCTTACAGGACAATGGACAAGTAAAGGCCCCTTTTGGCATCCTACAGAGATTGATGGAAACTCCCACTCATATGGGAGAAAGACAACCTTGAATATATTCTCCTGTGCCTGTTTACATCTCTTCAATCCCTTCTCTGGTTTTGTTATCTTGCCAGACCACTTTTCTTTCCTATCTACCCTAAAATCCCAGTGTCACTTACTTAACCTGGAGAAGGTACTTAGCAGCTCACTGGGAACGCAGTGCAGAGAAATGTTACACTACATGGGCCAATTCTTGACCTGATTTACATTCCAGGGAATTCCACTGACATCCATAAGGGGACAGAGGGTGTTAATCATGGTAGGATAAAGCCCTCAGAAATTCCTTTTGGCAACAGCCATTCCCTTCTCATCAGCTGTGACAGCTGTCAGTCTGTCACCTTGGAGATGGCAGGGGACACAAACTCAACCTGGTTATCTTAGGCCATGCCCACATGAGGAAAAAATGTCATGTTTTAAACTACACGTTAACTAATGGTTTGTCTACATTGTACCACAGTATGGCCTGCGCGTGTGTGAACTGCAGAGCGCCCCAAACACCTGTGCTCTATCTGTCCCTGTGGGTGCAAACTAAACAGTATCTCATGAACACTTTTTGGTTTGCAGCAGGAGTGTTCACACAGGGCAGTTAGCGTGCAGCTCTTTGGTGTCCTCTGCAGTTCACACCGTCATCTTTCCAAATGTAAACATAGCCTCAATGGGCTCAGCCCTTTCCCCAGTGGAGTGAATGGAAGTTTTGCCATTGATTATAACGAGGAGGATTCCCTGTCCCTCCCTCCACCCCTGCCACGTATGCAGTCCATCTCATGAATTCAGGCCACTGTGTTAAGCCTAGTTCTTTTCAGGCCCAGACCCAGTACATACCCATTTAGGCTGCAGAGGATGGAAGACAGACCCATGATCAGGTTAGCCATAGAGATGGCATTGGCGACATTCTTGCGGACAAACTCCAGAGCCTGGGCTCGGCCTGCTTGCTCACTCAGGAACAGCTTCTTAATGTGGTGAAATATACCTGGAACCCAGGGGAGACATAGTTAGGGTGAGAAGACCTTGGCCGCTGCCTTTCCAAGAAGGAAATTATTTAAGCATAGATCCTTGAAGAACAGGAGAAGGCCCAATGGATCAGCGTTGAGTCTATAGTTAAATTCCCCAAGTATCCGTGAATCCGTTCTAGGGCCAAGCTGAGGGACTCAGAGAGGACTGATTTTATTGTGTTAACATGGCACTATGTTTTTAATGGGGATCCTTTTGCAATCTGTCCTGGGGCATAGAATTGTTGTTAAAAAGGTAGCTTCTTGGCCTTATAGGTTATTTTCCTTAAATAAAAGTAAAGTCAATAAAATGCTAAATACCAATCGCAGCCCGGTGTGGATTATAAAGAGCTGATGCAAAAGTGATGGAACAGGGACAAGGAATAGTGTCCCCTAACTCTAATACTTTATATTTAGATCCTTCTTTCAAAAAAGTTTGCTTTTGGGGCAGTGTTAAAAATGAGGGGAGTTTTCCTGCTATTGGATTGTAACTTAATAACTGTTTTTCTTTGTGGGGAGACACGAGACAGCCAGCAGTTCTCTGGCTGTTTCTTACACTTGCTATTAAAGTGGCCAGCACTCATCTTTGGCAGCTGTCAATGCTAACCTGCCTGCCTCTGCCCTACATCATGCTAAGATCTAACATGGGATTAGCTCCCAGAGTTGTTGTTCTTTTAAAAAACCATACATGCGGCCCAGAGTATTTTCATGCACTTTCATGCCTTATAGTTTCACACCTGCCTAATGAGTAGGCACTGCAAGTCCTCGGTCAGCTCGGCTTTGCTATCTTTCTAGAATACGGGCATTTGCAGCTCTTGCATTCTTATATATACAGTGTATATATTCATAGGGATGGATGCCTTTTGCCTTCCTCTGTTCCTTTAGCCCCCCTCCCCTGAATGGCATGTTACAGAGGGGAGAAAAGACTGCAACAATATGAAGACGTTATCTCAGGTAGTAGCCCAGAAGAACTGCTACCTATATAGCCTTGTTTTAGTCATAGGAGGTGACATTCATTCCTATGCAGGGGGCTAGCATAAAGCCTATGCACCACTTAAGTCATCAAAATTGGGTCTAAGAGGAGCATGTGGCTTATGCTGGCCCAAAGTGAGGGGAGTTTATGCAAGTTAGTTTTGCAAGAGATTGGGAGGTCGGGGAGCAGGATAAATCAATTGAACTCTAGGCCACTGCAGCCAAAGATAACATCACAAATGAAAGCAATTCACTCTTCAAATGTTCAGCCCAAGTGCCCCATTAGCTTTCATTCACCCCATTCTAGAACCACGGGCCACAATTATACAATTGAATATGCATTAAAAAAAGGCTTATCAGAAAATTCTTAAAGATGTTCTTATTTTACTCCCACACCCACATCCAACCACTAAAACAAACATTATTTTTACTTAGGAAAAAAACAAAAAAAAAACCAAACTTACAATAAAAACCAACCCCACGTTTTAAGCTCTATTTATCTTATATACCTATAGGGCTACTCTTTAGAGAAAAGGTTAAGGGTCATGTCCTACTAGTGTGTTTTGCACCCTGCCCTTGACGTGTTTCCAAAGCCAGGCAAGTTCATGAGATTCTTCATCTGAAAGAAAACAGCGTGTCAGAGCAAAACAAAAGCCAAAACCATCAATGTGAAACGAGTCAGATTGGTGTATACGGCCTTATTGCCCTCCCTTTAAGCCCTCCCAAGGCTCATACTGGGACAATACAGTAAAAGCCAGTATCTTGTAAGGCACATCTTTATCAAAGTTTCACTAGCACACTTGCTCTCGTGAAAACAGATTTCCCACGAGGTAGCCACTTGATCCATATTTAGAGATACCATCTGTGGTCAGGCTTATTCTTTTGAAACTTCAGTGACCTGCTCACTTGCTCGCTCTTTGTACAAAAGCACAAGTTAGTTTTTTAAAATAACTTAAAAAAAATCCCATCAAAACTGTAAAGCTGTGTCCATTCTAGGCAAAATCAGAGGAACAGAGGGAACTAGTCTGCTTAAAACTAATACTTGAGCAGATAAAACATGCACTACAAAGAAGTCTATTTATTCCACATTACAAACAACCCTGTCAATTTGATTAACATAAAACATAGCAAAAATGTTGTTAGAAGAGGGATCATTTACATCAGTGTATACATTTGAAATGTTTTATGGACTAAAACCAAACTGGATGTAAAATGGATGCTCATGAATCACAGTGACATGAGATGCCTGCTTACTAAACAGCGGGACTACTCTTACCAACAAAACTCCCAAGCTAAAAGTGCAGGAATGTTTCCTGTGCTTGGGGGCTTGCAGGGAGCAGTCAACTACATCCAATTTTTCAAATGAACTGGCTGAAAAAAGTCCTGTAAGAAATGAAATCTAAAGAACAGGAAGATTCTTGTGACTGTCAAAATCTGAACAGCTGGATTACTTTTAGCATCTGTTCAATTTTTGTATGTTGTGTTGTTTTACCACAAGCTATGAGAGAGGTCAAAGGTGGCAGACCCCATGGAAAGAGAGGGAAGTAACATACAAAAAATCAAGATGATTCCATATGAATTAAACATATGTAACAAGCGGAGTGCTCGAGGTGTCGGTCCTGGAGCTGGTTTTGTTCAACATCTTCATTAATTATCTGGAGGATGGGATAGATTGCACCCTCAGCAAGTTTGCAGATGACACTAAGCTAAGGAGAGTGGTAGATACCCTGGAAGGTAGGGATAGGATACAGAGTGACCTAGACAAATTGGAGGATTGGGCCAAAAGAAATCTGATGAGGTTCAACAAGGACAAGTGCAGAGTCCTCCACTTAGGATGGAAGAATCCCATGCACAGCTACAGACTGGGGACCGACGGGGCTAGGCAGCAGTTCTGCAGAAAAGGACCTGGGGGTTAAAGTGTATAAGAAGCTGGATATGAGTCAGAAGTGTGCCTTGGTTGCCAAGAAGGCTAATAGCATATTGGGCTGCATTAGTAGGAGCATTGCCAGCAGATCGAGGGAAGTGATTATTCCCCTCTATTCAGCACTGGTGAGGCCGCATTTGGAGTATTGTGTCCAGTTTTGGGCCCACCACTACAAAAAGGATGTGGACAAGTTGGAGAGAGTCCAGCGGAGGGCAACAAAAATGATTAGGGGGCTGGAGCACAAGACATATGTGGAGAGGCTGAGGGAACTAGGCTTGTTCAGTCTGCAGAAGAGAAGAATGAGGGGGGATTTGATAGCAGCCTTTATTTGAAAGGGGGTTCCAGGGAGGATGGAGCTAGGCTGTTCTCAATGGTAGCAAATGACAGAACAAGGAGCAATGGTCTCAAGTTGCAGTGAGGGAGGTCTAGGTTGGATATTAGGAAAAAGATTTTCACTAGTAGGGTGGTGAAGCACTGGAATGGGTTACCTAGGGAGGTGGTGGAATCTCCATCTTTAGAGGTTTTTAAGATGCAGCTTGACAAAGCCCTGGCTGGGATGATTTAGCTGAGGTTAGTCCTGCTTAGATGACCTCCTGAGGTCCCTTCCAACTCTAATCTTCTATGATTCTAAATGCATGTTTATTTGTGGATTGGGGATCAAATTTGCCACCTGACTTTGGCTACTATAATAATTAAAAACAACAATAAACCCATCTTCAACATCCATTTAAATCAAGTTTGCAGCCACTTTGCATCACCACAGCAGCATAAAGCAGCTGAAATATACTGGTGAAACTAGCCCATTATACTAGCCCAGGGATAAGGCTCTGTACAGGGTTTCTAGTTTTAAGACCATGGGCTCGAATTCTACACTGAATTACACCCATGTCCTGCCACACAATTCAGTTGATGCAACCAAGGGGAGAGTCTTGTCTCTATCTCGAGTTCTTTTTTAATTGTGCTGGTTGGAGTTTGGAAACAGCAATAAAGAAATATCATTTTAAAATATATTATAATTGCACTTTAACATTTCATCTCAGTAATTTAAAGACTACAATATTACTGTTTATCAAAGGAATGGAAAGCCACCTATACGTACAAAAAAACAAAAAGGGGAGGGCAAGAACAAAAGAAAAACACCAGCCCTAATTTGTCCATCTTGATGCAACTGTGGGAACTGAAAACAACAATCAATGGTAAGCCAGTTCCAATCATTTTGTTCAATCACTCATTCTATGGGGAAAAATTCATCTCTGTGTAACACCACTGACTTTAATGCGTTAGTACTAGACAGGAATGTGGTTTTGCATGTTAACTGACCTGGCGTCAGATGCTATATTCCTTGGGTACCCCATTGAAAGCAATTGGGGTTGTGTGTCTTCAGCAACTGAAACTAGGCAGAAAGCCCACTTGCAAGGCACTATGTACTATTTAAATCCCATTTAACTCTTGAAAATAGGGCTTATATAGGACTAAGTACATCACAGTGCCTTGCAAGTGGTCCTCTGTATGCAGGAGGTCCTCTGTATCACCCAAGTGCCAGATTTAGCCTTTTATTCTGAGACCCATTCATTTCAGCCTGCCTAGTATTTTCCTGGATTACGCACAATCCACTTCGTACTCATTTGCTTTGTTTTATGTTAATTCATCTGCATTCTATACTTTCCAGCAGGAACTTTTAGCACTGGGACTTGTTTCCTCTTTCAGTTAGAAGGGAACTTGTTCTCCCTCTTTACTGCAAGGTCGACAATGCAGCCATGTTGTAGGAAGAGTTGCAAAACACCCCGAGCTTGCCCTAGCTGGATTTGGTGTCTACCCAAGATGAGATTTTTGTCTTCCCTATGTAATTCTGCAGAAGAACCTCAGGTGATCCTTGGAAAATACCTATCCAGGTACTGACCCAGCCAGATCCTGTTTAGCAACATATTCTGGAAGCACAACTGCAAGATGAGCATAATATAGTGCATGTTTTATGTGCTAAAATAGTATTTTAAGTGAACAGCTCTCTTCATTCATATCCCAAACACCAGTTAGCAACTCCTTAGTTTGGTGCAATAAGTGGACATCACAATTCATATTATACCTCTCAAATGGAACACATCTGTGACGTTTAAAGACAAGAAAGACCTCTTTGCCTATAAATTATTCCATCATCAGATACTATTACCTCCGCTTTTGAATTCCTATATAGTGTATTGCACACTGTACATTCACACACACCTCTTCCCCTACTCAATGATCACCACCCACCTGATTTTATTTGTTGCTTTTGTTGGAATTTAGCAACTGACATGCAGACAAATGCAACAGATGCAACATTTCAACAAGAGACTCTCACAGAGTCTTAAATTTAAAAATCTAACCACTGATCTCCAGTTTTACTCCTTTATGTATACTCCTCCCTCCTTTAGCTTTTTCAGCTGAATTAAACAAAACACTAAGAAATATATTTAAGGAACAACCTGATAGGACATCTGTTCTCCCCCAGGACAACATGGACCTTTCCCCAGCACTATGATTTTCTGTCACAGTTGAGAGGTAGGCCAAAATTTATTGCAAATGTCGTGAAAGTGTTTTGTCTTCAGACACACAGGTGGATCTAGCTCATGCTAGTAAATGCCCAGAATGAGCCTTGCAAGTTTCTTTTGCTTAGATGCCAATACCATGACAAGTCCAAAATTTAAAAACATCCAAGATCTCTGCTGGGATTTTTTTTTCATTATTATAATTTGATATATAACAGCTGTTCTCCCACATTATGAGCTTCTTCAGAAGAAACAGAACCTCTGAACTGAATCTGCCAGGCAGCAGCTTGCTGGATTTTTTTATTCTACCACTGATACTGGCTCAAGTTTTATTTATTATGAAACAGTTATTTTTATAACAAGCATACAACAGGTTCTTGATTAAGTGTTAACATAAACCTATCAAAGACATACAGGCCTGATTTTCCCCTCACTCACACTGGTGTAAATCCAGAGTAACTCCACTGATGTCAGTGGACTTATACGAGCATAGGTGAGATGAGAATCATGCCCTGTGCAGTCCTATACACCTGTGCAAAGTGGGTATAAATAAAATCCACCATGTCAGACTTCTCGATTCACTTACACCAAAGATGAATTTGTCACTCGTTTAGGGCCTTATCTTGCATTCCCTGTTCAGGCAAGGCTCCAATTGACTTTAATGAAGCTTTGCATAAGAAAGCCCTGAAGGATCCAGCCTTTCCACACTAAACCTGGCTAACTCTTGGAATGAATTTCACCCCAATCCCGAGGGGTAAGTGCCTGTACACCACTGGATCCATAACCAGGGACCTTGTTTGGACCTTCCGCACTGGGATGAATTTCACTCTTTAGAATCTCATTCTTACAAGGTAAGTTTGAGAAAACAGAATATCCTAAACCAAAATTCTGGCACTCAGGAAATGTGTCTTAAAAAGGAGGGCTGAGAAGGGCTGTTACATAGGCTAAGCGTTTGCATCACTCCACAGCAGTAGGAAGTGCTAATGAAGTCAGGCTATTAAATAAAGACACCTAAGTCTATTATCAGCCCATGCTGTGACATCAATGAAAATCCAGCCTTATTAAAGTACCAAGTGGCCTCAGAACCAGAGATGATCTGTGCCTGCTGACAGTGGGGGGGAGGGGCACAGTGAGGGCAGATGGCTTCAGCAGTGTTACTGAGCATGCTCAGTCCATGTGAGCGTGCTCAGTACCAGCCAAGCAGGGACCCCGCATGCCCCCCATGCACTGCCTCTGCTCAGAACTGTCCCCGCTGAGTCTCCTTCAGCCCAGTACATCTGGAAAGCAGTGAAAGTGATGTCAGGAAAAAAATAGCATGATTTTATTCCTACTCTCAGCAACAGCAGCCAGCCTGATGGTCTTCAGTCAGATCAAAGCGAGTAGCATTGAGGGCTGCATGGTGAATTTCAAGATGCTTAGATAAATATTCTTGCTAGTTGTTATTCAACGAAGCAGTCATCAAACCTGATCATTCACTAGACATGTGAGACACTACCTGAACACACTAATGCCTATGGCGTTCTCTGCACCGCAACCGAGAATGGACTTCACAGTGTAACCTTTTAGTTATTTGTCCTCTTCCTTCCCTCCCATTTCCCTGCTCCCACTGAGGTCAGTAGGAATTTTGTCACTGACTTTAATGGAACCAGACTGGGCCCTAAAGTTACAGGGCCTGATTCTCATCTCACACCAAGTGCATACAAGTCTAACTTCCACTGACCTCAGTAGTGTCACTCGTTATTTATTCTGGCTTAAGTCAGAGCAAAAATCAAGAGTAACTCCATTGACATCAAGTTACACTGCTGTAAAACTGATGAAAGGGAGAAGAGAATCAGAACCACAGACTTGTGTTAACTCCTTTCATTAAATACTTTCTGCCACTTCACAAAATAAGGACAGACGTTTAGTTTAAATAAATAAGCTGCATCCCACAATTCTTATTCAGAACTCCCCTTTGATCAGATTTTGATCTCAGTTTTGCCGGTGTAGATCCAGACTAATTCTGACAGGATTACTTGCTGTTTTGGATTTACATCAGGCTAACTGAGGTCAGAATCCAGCCCATTAACTTCAATTGCCTGAATAAGGGGGTCACGGTTATGGCCCACATTTTTTAAAATAATGTTTTATTCCTTCTCCCATGATTTTCTTTCAAGTTAAATATCAACCCATCCCCCTGAAAGTTAAAAATTAGTTCTTCTGAAGAGCACTGTCGAGTTAATGAACACTCATGACCAAATACAAACTGTGGTGTTACGAACCACCTCAGAGTTGCTGCAGACAGGAATCCTCCCCAGCAGAAATCTTGGATTTTAACAATCAGTGAAAACAGAGAAAAGCAGCTACAAAAAGATTAGAACCTTGATGTCCAAAGATGCTTTTGGCATCACAATGGCTAGCTGATGGCATCAGCAGTAACAGAACATGGAGATAGGGTGCTCACAGGATCTTTTTAAAAAAAAAATTAAGAAAGAAATTGGCATTTCTTTACCTTTCTGTTGTAAAAAAGGGGTTATCCATTGGCCTCCAGTAAGGCAAGTTTGTTCCACTTTTGAGCAGTGTCTTTCACAATAACCTGTGTACACTTGCATCAACTGTGATTACTTGGGGGAAGGAGGTTAAAACATTCAACCAATGAGTGTTAAGTATCCATATCCCACTCAGATGTACATGGGGCCTGATTCTCCTGTTACAGCACTGAGACTCCATTGGCTTCCTAGAGTTACTCCTGAGTGTCACCAGTGCGACAGGAAAATGAGGCTCAGTGTGTCCAGCGTGCCGTAAGGCAGCCTATCCTCCCCACACCGAAGGCACAATCCAGCTCCCACTGAAGTCAACGAGTGTCTTTCCAATGGAGCTGGATTAGGTCCTCATGCCATATGGCCACATTCTGCCTTTGGATGCACTTGTGCCTCTTTTGTAGAGGTCAATACGAACTCCCAGCACAGCCCAAAGGCAGGTTGGGCTCCTCTCTTTCTGAATTAAGAACACCATTGCTAAAGATGTGATAATGCTACTGGTTCTTGGAGCATTTCCAATGAGCTCCTTACAATGAGCTGTCCCAAGAAAGAACAAGAAGGCAAATCCTCCCTAAGTCATCCGGGTTGCAAAAGATACATTGCCTAACCTATAACCTTCCACAGAGAAAGTCTTCTTGCGGAAATTTCCACTTCAGATATTCTTTTCTCTTAGTTTTCAGTCTTGAATTTAAAAAAAACAAAAAAAAACCCTAGATCAGCAAAATTATATTGAAAATGCTTAGGGAAACCCTGCTGAATCTGAAGAAAAAATATCTGTATCTTTCCATCCAGCTAATGCCTGTTGGTGCCAAGAAAGTGTCCGAAAAAGGGAGGAGGGGTTATTTGTGCACAGTACACACAGTACCGTGCAAGTTGGCTTCTAGCACTACTGACTTACTTTAATTGTGACATGTTTTAACATGGCTTTAAGAATAGTTGCTTTTTGTGGCTTCCTGCAGGGACAGCTAAACAGAGAGCAAACATGCCTCTTTGTATAAACTGAGAACAAGATGACCAAGTTCAGATGATCCACAGCAGAAGAGTTAGAAAGTTGTTTAAAACAATAGACTACTTCTAGGATAGGTTTAGATCGTATTCAAACTCAGTGTAAATCAGCATGAGGCACTCTTCTGGCTGAAATAAATGTAGTTATTTCTCATCATTTACACATTGGAACATTGCAAAGGAAGTGACAAGAGATAATGCAGGGTTTCCCCCAAGATTTCAGGTAAAGGTGTGGGACAACTTATCAGATGGTCTGAACATGCAACCCCAAATGTCCAACAGAGCTTAAATGGTTTCCTGTGGAATTAGTTTAGAGCTGGTTAAAAGGGGAGCAGAGGCTTTAAGGAACAGGGATGAATGGGAGGAGATAATGCAGACCAACCCCTCATGAGAGCTTGGGGGAAACCCTGAAAAGGACGAGGAGAGCAGTGAAGGCTCTAGAAGGCTTTCCAGTGTCCCTGCTGGGCATGCTCAAAATGGGGCCATTGAGTAGGGGAGAGATATTCACAATTAAGTCTAAGAGCATGCAGTTCCACCTGCAGGGAAGCCATTGTGGCCCAGATTCTCAGGGGACATAAATGGGTGTAGCTCCCTTGAATTTGTGTCAATTTACACCAGCTGAGAGCCTGGCCCTGCAGGTGGTAATTTGATCGTTCTATGAATGATTAGTGACCTGCTTCTCTTTCAGGTTCAGACCCCAAGTATGCTTATTAAGGTGACAGACATTTCTCTTACTGGTCCCCTTCACTCAATCCTATACCAACAGTGACAATTCTCCTCTAGGTAAGATGGAATCTGAGTGATTTGCAAAGGAGTAGAGGAAACTTGTCTGATAGGTAAGTGGTAGGATATGAGCTAAATGCAGCAATTTTGCTTCTTGGAACAGGGTTGCTGAAGTAGAATCCTAAGAAGATTAAGTGGTGAACTGCTATTCTTGGCTCCAGTGAAGCAACTGTTTGTGCTACCAACCCAGAAGGGCCTTTCTGCAAAGGATTGGAAGGCTGTACGGTAGGGATCTACCATATTCTTGATCACCACCTTGTACCTGACAAAACTTTCATCTAGGTTTCAAAACATGGGTTCAGAGCTTTATGACAGCTAGCATGGGTTGATGCAAAGGCTGAATCTAAGAAGCCCTAGAAACTTTGGTGGTCCAACTAAATTAAAGTAACTCCTTCCACCCTCCCCCATTTTGAGAGCTGACCTCTGACAAGCCAGCATGCTTAGATGCTCTGATCAATACATCTCCCTTCAGTTAATGCCATTAAAAGGCACATTGTCAAGGTCGGGAGACTCAAAGTGCTAACTTGTATTGCTAAAAACTATGTAATTCATTAACAGCCCCATACTCAAAGGCTATGTTTTCATATCAGAAAAACCCATGCAAGTCACCCAGCAGGTATGCATGCATGTTTTAGAGAACAGAACTGGGATAAGGGAATTTCAGTATCAAGCTCCCAAGGGGTGATTAAGCAGCAAGAAGAAAAATAGGACTTTAAAAAACCTCAGTGTCCTTTTAAAGGACAGATTTGCAGTAAAATTCCCCTTAGTTTCACAATAACTAGCTTGGTATGACCTCAATTAGCTCAGTCTACCAAGCAAAAGCCTTTCAGCAAAGTTACCTTTAAAATATGAACGTGCTTCCCCCTACCTCACTTGTTCAGGAAAGCATGAAAGGTGCAAGTTATCAATTTCCAGCCACGATTAAATGAGACAGGTCACACCTCAGTTCTCCAATACCAGGAGCTGAGTGGCAAAGAGACAGTAGCTTGATTTTCATTCCCTATCTACACTTCCATCCCCAAGGGCCTGACTCTCCACTGTCTTACATCTTGTCCAGCCATTTACACCTGTGCAAATGGGTGCAGAACACTAAACTTCTCACTTACATAGACTAGAGTAAATCAGCAGTAACACTAATAAAGTTAATGGCGTTACACTAGTGTTTCACCACTGTAACTGCAATTTGAATCAGCCCCACATGGATTTAAACAATCTCTACCAACTCCTTGTACATGCTGATGTGAATGGGGCATAATTAAGTGATTGTATATTTCTCTACATATTACAGCAAGGTCCCATGATTTCTATGGAACACCAGTGGCGCTGCAAAGTAGAAATTCAGAAAAGTGTTGTGGTTTTTTTAAAGGCCTTTTTTCAATGACATATGAAAATGTTTCACACAATCACTACAGTAGCTCCTATATTATATATTTCTGCATTAAAATTACTTTGTTTCACACTGCCTCAACATTTACAATGCACTGTGCAATGCACTGTGTATTGGCAACTCAACTGCTCTGCAAAAGATGTCAAGGAGCAGAGGTTTTGGCTGAACATACTAGCTGAATTAACTTGCTAGAGTGAAAGAGTTAACAAGAGCAATTGAATTTTCATCATTTGCCATCAATAGCCAACATCTTTCAGAGATGTTGTTTCAGAATGGCTGCATAATCTGCAAGACTATTCTGCACTGATGCAGGCATTTAAAAGGTTATCTGGCAAACACAGGGACCAGCTATTTTAAAAAAATGAAATGTACTTTTGTGGCACAGGATGATTCTGTGACACTGTCAAACAGATGGGTATAATTAGACCTACTGAGATTGGGTAGACCCAAGGCCTGATTCTGATCTCATTTATCCTGGTTCTCTACACCAGCATAATGCCATTGACTTCAAGTGGAGTCTGCCCTGATTTACATCACTGTCAGAGAATACAGTCAGGGTTCAAGGTCATAAGAATGGTTTAGGAAAAGCTTCAAAATGACATCCCAGATACACCAGCCAGCCCGATTGTATTGCCCTCGTGTACGCCTTCTGCACTGGGGATGAATTTCACCCATGATTAATTTCATAAGGCAGGTATAACCAGATGCTGGTATCTTAACTCAATGGAGAAACTGATGCACTCAGAGGCTGTGAATGTTAATCTGATGCTCCAAGTACAAAAATCCAATTTCAGTCATTCTGCAATCGAGTTGAATTACATGCAATCGAAATATGAATTACCCTTTTTTGTTTTTTAGAAATTTAAATCCCTTTATATTCAAACCTTAAAGACTGTGTTTTTGCAAGACTCAGCTATATCAAAGCTATTCCTTGGTGGAGAGAGGGAAGTATTTAAAATAGGATCCACTTCCTGTTCCCCAATGCAATCACCTCTCTAGTTCATGGCAGATGGAAACCAACCCTTACCAAGTACATAGGAGTACATAATTGCTAGTTCAGGATAACTGCAGTCTGCTCTAGGCTCTAAGGGGAAAAAAGGATATTAGGGGAGAAGCAGTTATCACATGAGCCAGCTAGATTCTCTCATAAGCAACGTCAGTCAATTTTTAATACCTACTGTGGACTGCATGTTAAAAAAAGTAACTAGTAAAAGACATTTAAAAACTATAGCAAAAATCACACAATCCTGATACTGTAGGGCACATTCAGGAGAGGATTTCCAAGTAAAAATGCTCCCTTGGCACATACTGCGTTTTAGGGTAGCAGAGGAAATGCTAGTTCAGACCCTGTGTTTTCCTACTGTTTCCTTATTACGTGGAGTCCCCTCCATATTACAGCATAGGGAACTACTATCGTTGAAGGGAACTGTAGGGGGGGAGTTGTTTGACAATTAGTAGTTACACAATCATTAAAAAAATCAGTCCATTAAAATCAGAGTGTTAAAGTTCATAAGTAAAGATGGATCATGCCCAGAAATGGTTGTGTGAAAAACCTTCTAGAACACAGACATAGGAGATCAGAGAGGAACATCAGCTACAGAGAACACCAAAACCTATGTTAAAAGAACAACAAACAAACAAACCTTGAGCAACATCAAGGAAGGAACTTTATGGACACCACAGAATTGCACACATTTTAAAAATTACAGACCAAATTCTGCCCTTGGATGCATGTACACAGCTCCTAGTGATTTCCAAGAGATTCGTATGCACCCATCTCAGGATGCAATTATTTGGCTCTTTGGTCAGTATATCATAAATTGAGACAGAAAAGGCCCTGATCCAAGAGCCATCACATTCAGTGGAAAGACTCTCATTGATTTTAAGAGGAGCTAGAATGGGCCCCAAGTACGGGAACAGTGTCAGTCTTAACATTCCATCTCCAGACTTTGCTCATTGTCAAACCAACATTTATAGTGCATTTGTGGGGTTTTATTTTATACACACACAAACACACACCTTAAAATTAAACTGCTACCCTAGTAGGCCAGGTTGGCCTGAGTGCTAAATGATTATGTTTAATATTTTAAGCTCTTAGAGGCAGAGACCACATCTTCCTATATGTTTGTACATTAAATGCAATAAAGTCTCCTGCTCTTGGTACGATAGGAGCCTTTGGCTGTTAATAAGAGGTCAAGTTTGATTTTTTCCATGAAGTACTGAAAAGAAGAGGACTGACTTTTAGCTGAATTCATCTTTTCACACCTTGTCTCAGTTGTACCAGAGTAAAAAACCACCAGAAGCGAGTGGACTGTTGATCACAATTCATTATTATATCTTACATCTACATTTTGTATGGTTCTTTGTGTGGCTAAGATCTGCTAGGCCGAGTTTCAGCCCAAGGGCTGGATGTGCACTTATATCTGGGCCGGAGGGGAGAGGGGGAACTAAAGCCACCACGACCAGGCAGGAAGTGTGGAAAGCAGGGTGTGGTGACTCTGCTCTGGTGCTCCTTTCCTCTATAAACAAGCACTCACAGCACAAGCACTCACAGGTCTTGGGCTCTGTGGGGTGAGATGGCGTGTGCTAGGACCAGAGCAGTTATTGTCCATGGCATGCTCCACTTTAAGCCTGGTGGATTTTGAGAAAAACTCCAGCTTCCCCCTTTGCCTTCAATTCCCCCATCTAGGACAGTATGGGTTGAACATGTGTGGGAGGTGAAGAGCCAGTTGCAGAACGGCTTTGGAAGGATTATGCGGTTGGCATAGAGGGAATGGGGAGCCCAGGGACCACTGTCTGCCTATGCCACAATCCCTGGATCTATGGAGTTGCAGTTTGGTAGCTCTGCAGGATTTCCAGGCTGCAACTCCTTCCTTCTCTTAGCTCAAACTTTAATCAAAGCCAAGAAAGGGTCCCATTAAGAAGGGCAACACAACTTGCCAAGAATGACCACAAGTGGTTGGAAAGTTTTGAAACTCTGACCCCCAAAAAAGTGATGAGGAGGGAGCATACCAAAACATTTTCACACATTTCCCCCATTTTACAACCTGTTGCAAGAAGAACTGGGCAAGTTTGGTTGTTGTTGTCTCTTTGTTGTTTTTGGTCTAAATCAAAATCTCCTTTTTTCCTCCCACCCTCATCTGTACACTAACAAACCTCTGGCAACTAAACATCTTTGCATGATAAATGGAACATTTGCCCCATGCTTCCTTTCTGGTTCCCAAGGTGTATGGTTGCTGGTTTGCTTGTTTGTTTGTTTGTTTTTTCAGTGAAAAAAGGCTTGGATCAGTAGATCAGTATGCAGAAAAGAGTAAGACATGCTCAAAGTTTTAACAAATACTCACCAGAAGGGGGCAACGCCATCCACATCTTTGCTGAATGTATGTGGGATACTGCACTCTTCTACTACTGAAGACTAATAAAAACATTTATAGAGAAATTAGATCATGCTCACAGCATCTAGTTATCATTGGCCAAATTGTTCATCTCAGTTACTAAATGAGCATTATAAAAGGCCAGCTGACTGGGGAATGTTCTGCCTGCATCTAAATACACCCACTTGTGCGTGACGTTACCAAAGCAAAACAAAAACCAACCAACCAAACCCCTTCAAGAAGGGGAGTTGTACTAAATACTCAAACTTCTCAAGTGGCTGGAAGTACAAAAGTTACATACCAGAGATGTGCATATCCTTTGTAACTATACATCTAAGCATGTTTGCTTATGTGCACAGCACATTACCATGAGAACAAAACTTGCTGCTTCCCTCTGTTAGAGGAACAATGCTAGACTACAGATCAGCTGACAGGACCAGGCTCAGCTAGCAAATAGATTGCCTTCTCTGTCTCCCAGGACAGCCCCCAAAGCTGAGCTTCACACTTGGTGTGTAAGGTCCTGGAAACCCCTGAAATCAAAGTACTGAGATTCTGAAATGAGGAGCACGAGTTTGAGCTTTACTGATCATCCTTGCATCATGTGAGTATTGTCCACACGGCAGTGACTAAACTCCCAGACTGGGTTTTTCCAGAGCAGCCTTGAGGAGCTGGGGGTTTAAATCCCATTGAAATTCAGTGGGAGCTGGATTCCTAACCCAGCCTGCACTAGGCTCAGAATGAAACTTCATATGAATCATCCAGGGGCAATCTCTTGGGCAAGAACATGGAGGGAGATAGCATCAGAGCATTACCGTAATTACTCTTAAAGGAAGATGAATGCTCATGCAATTTCAAAACCAAAATTTGCTTACACAAGGGAGAATTCCTGAGATTTGAAAGACAATTTACTAAGTTTAGAAACACACTGTTAAAGAAAAAAACACCCCTTCCCTCTTACACAGAGAAAACCTTTTTTAAGGAAACTGTTACTCTTACTGTCTCCTTAAGATAATTGACTGGAAGATAGACTCAAAGTGAAATTTGCTATAAGGTCCTGTTCAAAAACAATGTTGCGGTTTTGAAGAAAAGTTTACCTTCTGCTGAATCCAGTTACACTTCCCTGCAGTGAGAGACTTCCCTGGTATTTACATCCCACAGCACATTGCATTTCTGAAATCCCCAGGGTTCATCAGAGACAGCTCTGAGGTTTCAGAAGTGCAATGTTACTAGAGCATAAAAACTGGGGACGTCCTAAAGTGCAAGGAGGAGTGAACTGAGGTATAGTAGCAGATGGATCCTACCAGAGCCAGCCCTACAGGTGGGCAATGTGGGCAAATGCCCAGGTGCCATGGTCGGGGGGTGCCATGGTCAAGAGGCAAGGAATGGGGCAGAGGTGCAAGGCTACGGAAGGGAGCTCAGGGCAATGGAGGAGAAGAGACAGCAGGGACCGGGGGCAATGAGGAAACCAGAGAGGCAGCAGAGGCCAGGGGTGATGGATGGGGAACCAGGGGAAGCAGCGAGGGCCAAGGGCGGTGAGGGCATGGGCAGGCGGCTGGCGGAGGTAGCGTGGGGCCAGGGATGGTGGGGGGATGGGCAGGGGTCTGGGGGTGGCAGCACAGGCAAGGGGCAGTGGGGGGATGTGCAGTGCAGGCCAGGGGAGGGGGGCCAGAGGAGCCAATGGAGATGATGGGGTGATGGGCGGAAGAGGCAACGAGTGCCGGGGTGATGGGGGAAGAGAGGAGGGGCTGGGAGAGGCAGTGTGGGACGGGGGGATGGGTGGGGGGCCGGGGAAGGCAGTGTGGGTGAGGGACAATGGGTGGGGGAGGCAGCGGGGTCAAGGGGCAATGGGGGAATGGACAGGGGGCCGGGGGAGGCAATGCAGACCAGAGGCGATGGGTGGGGGGCCGGGGAAGGCAGTGTGGGCCGGGGGGGGATGGGTGGGGGGCATCGGGGGCCCAGTATACCAAAATACAAGTTCGCTCAGGGTGCCATTTTCCCTAAGGCTGGCCCGGGGTCCTACCACCTACCGCTTCCACTACAGGGAAGGCCTGGAGAAGATGAGTAGAACCATCTCTTCCTCTGTCCCTACAGGATGAGAATGGGGGCTGGAAGCAGCTGTTAATCTAATTCTTTCCCACTTCCTCAGACAGAGCCTTTTAGGAGTGGATAGAGAAGGGAGGGAAGGAAAGAAAGTGGGGCCCCCCCCAGTCCTCATTCCCTTGTTAGGCCACAGGTGGTGGGAGGGGGAACCTGCTCTCAGGCAGCTAGGTCTCCACACACCTGAATGTGGAAAAGTGACTTGGAGACGGGCTGGAGTGTTAGGGGAGGACAGATTGAACATGTGGCAGCTTCTCAAATGTTTAGGGAGGGAATAGGAAGCTCTGAGCTGGGGTTTGGTGACGGACGGGGGCTCAAAAGATTGGTGTCGTTCAGAGAAAACTTCAGATAAGCAACCAGACTCTTGGCTACTGTTCTGATCTTCTTGTCCACCCCTGACCACCACCACCGCACCCTGCCCTTCCAGGTAAAACGTTAGCAAGCACTCCTTTTAGCCCTCCGAGCATGAACAGGGTTTTTATTTGGAGTGCGGGGAAGAGGCATAGTTTTAGCAACCCTAAATCCTTTGAGCAACCTAATCCATCACAAGCGTTCTGCCTCCTTTGTAAAATACACCTAGCAAATCCAGGGCCTTTAGAGGTCCAAGGAGGAAAAAGGTCCCCTGACTCAGATACCAGGGATCAAAGTTATCTGTTTTGCAGATCACTCCAGATAGCTCTTGTGTTTATTGCACTTTGGCCATGACAGCATGAGAGATTTCTCTTCAGTTCTGTCACTGGAAGGAAAAGGCGCTGGCTGTTCAAGCTGTGCCCATCTTTTCTAAATTCCCCACAGAGCTAACATTTTTCTACCTCTTTTCTTAAAGGTAAATTCAATCTGCACGGTGAGATTGAAAGAAAAATACAAACATGATGAGCACAAACTCTGGGAAGGCTCCCCTGCTATGGAAAACAATAAGCAAGTGCTGTAAACAACTGTAGTCTGCCCCACCAAGAAGATACAATGGTAAATTTGATAAGCAGCTACAATCTGGGCTATTAATATCTTCTACAGGCAAAGCAATCTAAGTGCCGTTACAAGGCTAAAGGAGATGAGACTGCAAGGAGAGAGCACTGCACAGTCAACCATTTTCAGTGGCGAACAATGGCATTTTTGGAAAGCATTAGACTCTGTGCTTGATTCCCCTCTCATTTACCCTAGTGTAAATCAAGGGAAACACCACCAAAATCATTGGTATTACAACGGCGTAAAATCAGATTGAGAGAAGAATCTGGCCCTCCATTTGCCTGCCAGCTTCCACGGTACAAGCGCTTGGCACTTATATATAGGATTTTACTGCCCTGATGGTGATGGCATCTCACAGAGTTACTGCTGATTTACACCTCATGGCCCTACTGCATTCAAAGCCCTGTCCACAAACAGACTCATCCTCACAACACCCCCATAGCCCTCCAGTATATAGGCATGTTAACTATTTAAAGATGGGAAACTGAAACACAGAGAAGTGACTTACCGAAATCAGTGGCAGAGCCAGGATTAGAATTAAGTGTTTCTTTGCTCCCAGCCCTGTGCTCAAAACACTAGCCTGACGCACTACTTTATTTTATAACCAATCCCCGTCTCAGAAATGACCTGAGTCATGGAACGGGGTGGGGCTAATTCACAGGACAGAATTTTTTGAAAAACACATTGGATTAGTGAGGTGGGAGGAGCACTAGAGATACCAGGAGAGAAATGGTTGGACCAGGGTTTAGTGCCTTCCACAAGGAGGCAGGTCCAAGTAGCTGGAGCTGCAGAAGTGGAAAGAAACAGGACTGAAACTACAAATGCTACAGAGGCATAGCCGCACGCTGATGCACAGCGATGGAAAATCGCTGCAGTAAATCCACCCCCTTCAGTGGCAGTAGCTAGGTCAATGGAAGAATTCTTCCATTGAGCCAGCTGTGTCTACAGCGAGGGGGAAGTCTTGGAGGTTTTCACAACCCTGAGCAAGGTTGCTAGGTCACAAAGGCATCTGAGGGTTGTGGGGAAAAACAAGGCCCCAGGAAGTCACTGGGTTACTGCAGCTAAGATCTCTTGGGGAACAAAGCGGTGCCTGAGACTGTAAAGAGGGATGCAAAGGGAGTGAGGAGGGGGCAGGGGGAATAGGCTGTGGCTGAAAGGACAACAGACTATGGGGGACTAAAGTAGCTGAAGGGGGTGACATGCTTTGGCTGAGTGGGGATAAGGGGGCGATAGGCTGCGGCCGGGGGGCCGAGAGGAGTGAGGGGGTGGCAGGCTATGGCCCGGGGTGCAGGGCTGGAGAGATTGGCGGTGATGTGGGGCAGGCCAGGGGTGCCGGTGCAGGATGGGGGAGATGGGCGGATTAGGGGTGATGTGGGGCAGGATGGGGGATCTGGGCAGATTAGGGGTGATGTGGGGCAGGCCGAGGGGCCGGATGCAGGATGGGGGAGCTGGGCGAATTAGGGGCGATATAGGGCGGGGCGGGGGTCCGGATGCAGGGGGGCTGGGCGGATTAGGAGCGATGTGGGGCGGGGGGGGGGCCCAGGGCTGGTCCCGCTCCCCCCGCACGGGCGCTCGCAGCCCCAGCTGAAAGCTGGACAGCGCCCGGCCGGCGCCGGCGCCGGGCCCGGTCATCGCCCGGCCCGGCCGCACTCACCGGGGACGCGGTGGGCTCTGCACTCGCACACGGCTCTGGCTCTGGCTCCGGCTCTGGCTCTGGCTCCGACTGCTGCGCTGCTCCCTCTCGCAGCGCGCGGCCCCGCGGTCGCTTTTATAGCCGCCAGTCCCCGGGCGAATTCCACCGGAAGTGTCGGCCGGGCGGGGCCTCCCGGAGAAGGGGGGGGCCTCTCAACAGCCCCCGACATCCCCTGTAGTGACCCCCAGCAGTCCCTCTACACCCCACTCTGCCTCCAGCAGCCTCCCTGCCACCTCCAGGAGCCCCCTTTACACTATTCCACCCCCATAGTCCCCTAGACACCCCTTTATCCTGCCCTCAAGCATTCCCATACTGCCCCAGCAGCCCCCTGCACCCCTTACACCCCCACAGGCTATCCTATGCCCCCAGCAGCCCCTTATACTGCCCCATGCCTCCTCCCAACAGCCTGCTATATTGCCCCCATACAACCCCCAACAACCCATTATACATCACCTATTTAACCCATCCTGCCCCAACATCTCCTCATTCACCCTCCAATACAACCTCTATACTGCCCAGCCAGCAGCCCCCATACATCCCCTGTGCCATCCCTCAGTAGCCTACTATGGGTAGCCTTCCCATACTCACCCTGGGGCAATCCGGCTGAAGTAGCTGCCTTCATGCCTCACAACAACCCTCCAGAGGCAGATCCCCTGCTTAAAAAAAAAAATCTGAATTGGTCATGACTTTTAAAAAATGTAACACTGAAATTGTATTCATTTACTGTGTAAGGAAAGGCGATTCTAGCTAGAGAAGGTAGAAATGCATCATGTATGAAAAGCAGCTACTTGAAAGTCTTTTGTTTGTTCACAGGCCTTATGTCATTTCCCAGGACAAGGAGAAAACCTCAGAGACCATCTTTACATCAGCAAAGAACTCTGCTCACAAACAAGCTAATGGGCTGGATTCACAAAGGGACTTCGGAGTTGCCACACTCAGCCTTGAGGTGCTTAATTTTTAGGCACCTTGGTAGAATCCACCACCCCCAGTTAGGCACCTGTACAATGAGTGGGGAGAGTTAGCCTCGGCTTCCTCTGCAATACATTTTAGCTGCCTAAGGCTACGACTACACTACAGCCAATGTCAGCATAATTTACCTCACTCAGGGGTGTAAATAAACACAGCTTCTCCCACCGACATAGCTCCTGCCCTCGCGGAGGTGGTTTTTTTATGCGACGGGAGAGCTCGGCTTAGAGCATCTTCACCAGATGCACTGCAGCGGCGCAGCTGTATTGGTGCATCTGCACCGTGGCAGCACTGTATGTATAAACATGGCCTAAATGTGGGTCAGAGGATGCGCCTAGCTCTACTTTGGGTTCTCAGCTGTGAATCCTTTCCTGGAGTTAGATGCCTAAGCCCTTTCTTGCAAAAAACACCGGTGGAGGGGAAAGAGCACTCCCCCGTAGAACTTTTAGCCCAGAGGTCAGAGCACTCACCCAGGATGTTGGGCCTGGTTTCCAACCCCTCCTCCAATGAATATGTAATTATGTCTACATACTAAAACTGCACCAACAGGAGAGAATGAGGAACCCAGTCCCATGAATACCCCAAAGCCAAGTGCTTTCGGTGCTGTCTGAGGCGGTGGGAGACATACATTCAAACCCTTGTCCATAGCACACAAAGGGAGGAAATGAACTCAGGTCCTGGGTGAGAGCACTAGCCACTGGGCTAAAAGTTATAAAGCAGGGGTACTTCCTCTGGTGGCTTTGAGTGTGCTCCCCCATGGGGCCCTGCAGATGAGGTAGAAACAGGGAATGTCTAGTTTGAGGATCATGCTGGGGCTTAGAGGGAGGAAGGCTCCTGGATGCCGAGACTGAGGCAGCTGTCCACATGCTCACTGGTAGAAACATAGGAACCAACAGGACTTTAATGGCAGAACGTAGGAACCTTAGGCATCAGCTGAATGGAGTTTTTGAGGATCTCATGCTGCCTAAGTCCTTTTGTGGCTTTAGCCCAAATACATTGACTACTGAAGGATGAGAGGTGTAAAGCTCAAATTACTACATACTATTTAAGGTCCCGTCTATCCTTACTTAATGTTTCCTGCAGTGGCTATTAAACATAACTTAAAATTACTTCAGATCAAAAGGATTTTAACCTCATTTGGCCTCATCAGTGCTAAGCAATTAAAATTTGTTAGCCTCACGTGTTTTCAGACCATGTTTAAAACTGCTTCAGGACCCATGATTAAAATGCATGGGATTTTTTTAGAATTGCACACCTAACTCCCTTAAACTCCTTGAAAATCTGAGACCAAGTGCCTGTTTTCTTCATCAATGAGCAGGTATCCAGAGAAACCTCTACTCATATTCTGGAAATGCTCTATTTTTCTTCAGAACTGGGTGGATCTCTCCTACTGAGGGTCCAAACCAAGCTTGCCCATTGAACGGAGCAACTGAGATCACAATTCTACAGCCAGTGATTCTGAGAAGTGGATGTTGTTCTGCTCCACTTCAGGTCTCGGTGATTTCTCTTAATTCTGCTGGCTGATAATACATGATGAAGATGAAGCAATGAAAATACATATATGGCTTCAGGTTTGAATTGCGTAAATGCTTCAGAGATTAAGAGCCCATTTCTGAAGTCTTTAATCAAAAGTCCCTGCTAAAGTTAAAGTCTGTGAGAATGTTGCCAGTAAGTACTTCAGTATCAAGTCCTTTAAAAGTAATCCTAGAAAAGTAATATTCTAGGATTGATCAATGCTGCACAGAATCTATGTTGGTACCACACCGGTTCTTCCCAGATTTGCCACATTTAGTACAATTCTTTGGTATCTCAATTGCCTGCTGTGAAACAAACTGGTAATCAAAACAAGCCCCTTCATCCTCTTATCTGTTCCACCTTCTATGAGGAACTTCAGATGCAAGCAATCTGTTTTGTTATCAAATGTAGTTAAGACCCATAGATATTTTCCTGTTTGCTGGCTAGTGAGAGAGTGACATTTCTTCATAGGTTAAAATCTCATTTTCATAATCATAGTTTTTGGTGACATTTTATGCAGCTTCTGGTATGAAGAATACCCAGTGGAATACCTCAAGTCTTTTCAGCACAGATTATTTTAACTATCTCTGCTCCAAGATTCTCGTAAACTCTTTTATCCATAACTTGCTTTGGCTGCATTCCATGCTCTGCAACCTGGTCATGGGCCAGCAAAAATGCTTTTGTGTGAGGGGTATTCATAGAAGCATTAAACTCCTGCTCATCTTTCTGCTGACTGGTTTTCAAAAAACCTTGATCAAACAGGGAGACTCCAAATCTGCACAAATCTCTTCTGTTTCTCATGCAATGGCGATAAGAGGATATGGGGGGCAGGTTTTGCTCACATAGGCAGTGATAATGCTCTGGGCCTGATTCTCTGTGTTTTATGCAGGTGTGTAGCAGCATATCTCAGCTAACTTGGTTCCTCACTGCCTGGCACCTTGTGTCATAATTTACACCTGTACAAAATGTTGCATAAAATGCTACCACCTCAAAATTCTCCACCAGCATCAGTGGTAGCATTTTACATTCATTTGGCACAGGTGTAAATGGCTACATAAGTTGCAAGGCAGGGGAATTGGGCCCATTGATTTAAATGGAATTACTCCTGATTTAAAGCAACATACACAAGGAGAGAATCAGTCCATGTGTATCTTAAATGTAGCCTGGGAATGGGCATTTTAGACAAACTGTAAAATGAAACCAAGATCCTTTTGGCTCCAGGAGTCTTGAAAAGTGGGTGATGAGCTGGAATGAAGGGAACAAATCTTTGGTTTCTAGCAGTTTCACAGTATAGTGGAGTCTCCAGCATGCGTCCTTCCTGTGGAACAGACTGAAAGCCCCTTACCATGAGCATTTTACTTGTCAGATAATCCTGTTTATATCAGGTGGACCATCTGAGGTGTACGGTATAACTCAGGATGAAGTAGGGTGTTACAGTCTAGCCCTCTGGGAGACTGACTACTTCATGGGATCATCACATTAAGGTCCTTGTTTCTTTACTTCTTTCTCTCACGAGCACCTAATGGCCGTCTGCTGCAGGCAAACCTGCTCACATGAAGTGTTATGCAGGCTTGGTGTTCTCATGGACAGCTCAACGGTCACCTCTGTCCTGAGATTACCATGGAGATGTATGTTCATCACGATCTGAACCTTGGTATACACCCATTGAGATGGGACCAACTCTTGAGCCTGTTACTCATTTTCATTCAGTCCTTACTCAGGCCAACCCTCACTGATGTGATTAGCAGCCTGCTTGAGGAGCTCACAAGTAGGGTACATATGTTTTTCATAGATTCTTAGATGCCAAGACCAGAAGCAACCGTTGTGATCATCCAATCTGGCCTCCTGTGGAATGTAGGCTGCAGACCTTCCCCAAAATAATTCCTAGCGCAGATCTTTTGTCCAAGCCACTTATTTTGTTGCTTAAATTCTATGATAACTTACCCAAAAAAGAGATTTCCCTATATCTCTGCTGAAAGAAAGAATGAAAATCTCACGATCAGAAAAGTCTCTCTCTTTTGGACTCTCCAACATCATCTTGATTCTTCTCATTTTCAGCCAACACTGGTGACTGAACCTTCAATCCACTCCCACCAAACCTTGCCTGACTTTGGCCAAGATGCTCAGGAGGGATTGTGGTCCTCTGCCAGCAGTACATTAGCTTCATTATAAATGCATTTAAATGCCAAATTTCTGACTGCTCTCGATTCCATTACTTCCTGAGGAGACCTCACGTCCTTCTCTCTACCCCTTGTGTAGCTTTTGGGATCTGGATTCGTGATGTCTCAGCCACTTCAGAAATGGATAGTGAACTTCCCAAACCATTTTCATTATGCATTTTCCATCCACCAGGAACTGTAAGTGTTTCTATTCTTCACAGTTTTTATCAGCTAACATAATATGCCTCTACCAAGATGGGGAAATTTCTTTCTTTGCAGCCCAGAATATTGCCAGATTGTTTTTAAAATTCATCCTGAGAATCTTTTCCAATACATTTAGGACAATGAAAGCATTTTAGGTTATTAAGTCATAGAAGACAATTGAGGGACCTACGCTTCAGGTCTGGAAATACATAGACAGGTTTTTATCTGGGCAGGGCTCACTCAGCCCTTTATCTTTCTGAAGCAGAAAGACTGATCTCCATGCAGGTTATGATGTGGAGGTCTTTTGGATGAGGTCTTGACAAAACTGGCTGCTTTCCTTGGATATAAAAGGTCTCCTGGCACTTTTTATAAGGGCACGTGTTTACCACAGTGTCCTTAGGCAAAATTTCCCCCTGGAGTATGTTGTGCTGAACACACCCAGTCTGTCTTGCTTAGTGCCAGCTGTCTATTGGATGGGTGGTTCATCTTAGCAATCACTCAAAAGATCCCAGAATTTACTGTGCTTCCCAGAAACCTTTCTGTTGCAGTTTTAGCAGGACAAAATGGCCCTTCTCTTGTAGAATTCCAGTGCAAAAGAGTGCTGCCTGGACCCAGATGGATCACTTGCTCTTGAGATCTGAAATGGCTAATCCAATTATTCGATTCCAAAAGGTAAGTCAGCTACAAGGGCGATGAGTTATCCTGTCTTACTGAGAATATCCCCGTTTTTCAGGACTGCAACACACTGCTAAGCATTCGTCAGAGCACTTTACTAAACAAATGCTGTAAATAAATGGAAGCCTAGTGGCAGGTTGGGGCCATCTGGTGAAGCTTTGGGCGTGTGTATATGTCAACCGGAGCGGAGAGGAAGGCCATAGCTCCCTGAACACGTGACCTCCTGGGGGCATAAATACACACAAGGCCGAGGTTCTGCCACATTATGCCATGTGTTTATCGAGAGCTTTACTAAACAAAGTCCAGGAGCGAGTGGCTTGCTAATGGTCGCTGCTTGAGATCATCAGGTGAGCTTTTGTACCTGTGGCTACGTAAAACTGAGTTGTTGTGGCCATAATAATAACCCTGCCTAGCTCTTGTTTGGTGCTAATCATTGTCCTGGAATCTCAGTGGTGCTGAAAAATGCCCACCAGGCAGCAGACAGTAGCTGAGCCAGGAAATGGTAGGTGAACTGCCAGGAGCTTACATCTGTTTGGACAAAGTGCAGGGCTTGCAGTGTTAGGCATAGGTGAGTTCAGCTGGATTCCTCGCTGCCTTGGGGAGCTAACAGGTCTTCTGGGTGAAGGTAGTGCTGAAGAGGGCACCTGGTAGCTGTTGTCATGGGGCCATTCTGAGCGGAAGCACACCGTTAAGTGTGGGCCTGCTTTAAGAACAGCTGTGCAAGCTATAGCCCTGTGCTATTTCGGCCCTTTTGGCAGAGTGTAAGTGTTGACAGTGGGGGGGGAGGTGTTTATAGGGCATACGTAGAATCCAGCCATCCCAATGGTATTGCCTGTTCTTGCTTATGAATGTTGTGATTTCCTTGGTGCTGCTAAGGCAGCATTTGTGTGATTAGTTTGTCCTGCAGCAAAGCAGTGTGTGAGAAATGAGGCATGGAGCTGGAAGAGGCTAAGGTAGCTAGGCAGTGTAGTTCATTCACAGCAGAGGATGCCCAGTTTATGACATCAGGGACAGAGCTGATGGAAAACTTTTGTCAAAAAGTTTTCTTCCAATGAAAAATGATTTTTCAAAAGAAACAACATAGTCAAGGACAGATTTGATGTTTTTCAACTAAAGGGAGGCAGTTTAACATACAGTCCCCCTCTTGGCTCGTTTGCATAGTAACTGCATGAACTCAGTGTTTGTGGTGGGACTCGGGTTTCACACTCGTTCCCCTCGGAGCTCTCGCTGCGCCGCCCCAGCCCAGGGTCACGTTCTGATAACAGCTACTGCTGATGACAGACTGTCCGCTCCGAGGTGTCTGCTTTGGACTTGGCAGTCTCCAGAATACATGTTGCTGAGGGAAGAGTTGTGCCAACAGCTCGTTTGACAGCCCGTTCCCAGTCTCTGTCTCTGTCTCACTCCTGGCAGAGGCTGGCCAGTGCACATACCGTTACACGAGTCTGTGACGATTCACGTGCCTGAGCCTGGGGGAATAAGCCTTTGGGGGGGGATCCGCTGCGGCTGGTCCTGCATAAGTAAGTGAAAGGGGGAGGACGCAAGGAGAGGATGCAGGGGCCCCCCACAAGCAGGCCAGGCAGCAGCATGAGCTAGCCACTCCAGTAAGTACTTCGAGTCCTGGGTAGGCAGGGCTAGCCACAGCTTCACTGCTAGTGTTATCAAGCTAGGCTGGATCGAGCTAGATTTAAGTGGGCTCAGGTACGTCTACATGTCTTGCAGTCACACCTCCTGATTGCTGTGTGGACATAGCCAAAGTGTGGCAGAGCCCCTTGCTCAGCCCTTGCTCAGGCTGAACTCCTCAGAGCCTGGGCACAGTGCTGATCTTTGGGGTGGGACATTGGTGGTTGTGGGACCTCCTGATCTGAGGCCTCCACTCCTGGATGTGGAGGGGAGTGCTGCCCAGGCTGTCCCTGAACATGCTAAGCTCTGCCGGCTGCCTGGCTGCAGCTGATCTAGCTTCTCTACTGAACATCCAGCTCTGGCCACAAGGGATACAGCAAATAGCAGGGCCCGGTCTAGTCGGCTGACCGAGGGGCTGAGAGCTAGGGCCTGGCATTCAAATGCCAGCTCGGCCACTGACGCTCGCAGCAGGTTTGCCAAGTCACATGCAGCTCTGTTCTCAACAGGGGCCCTGGATTTGGAGCGTCTCGGTTTTTGAGGCCTGATTTTCAGAGGTGCTGAGCACATGCAGCTTTACAGGACACTCCAGAGCTCAGGGGCTGGAGCAATGCTTTGGAATCGCCACCCCATTTAGCTGCTTGCTCAGGTCACAGATCCTCTGCTTTTCTAGCCTGCATGTCCAGTTACACACGGCCGGATCCACTACCAAGAGGCTGCTCCTCATCACGGTGCTCTTGTTCGGCACTCATAGCCATCTTCACCCTAGTCATGCCACGACTGTGGTGGGTTTTACATATTCATCCCATCCCCTTCCCCCCGGACATGGTTCATCTCAGAGCGCCCATCTGAGAGTGACTTTACAAAGGCTTCCTCCTGCCTCTCTAAATGTTGATTGTGGGCTGGCTGATGGGCACCTTGACTCTTCAGCTGTGCAGCTGCAATTCCTAAATGGATGGCTCAGCCCTAACCTTCACTAGCTCCGGGCCAGTGCAGGATTTCTGGTTCCAGTGCAGCTTCCCTGCCTGGCTCCTTCACTGGTGGCTGGGAACGCTGGCATCAGACCTGCCTGCATTGCCCATGGAAATACTGGAGAACTGATCTGCATAAATTGAATGTTATTTACATAAGATTTGCATACTTGCCACTAATGCCCCACACCTACTGTGCCTTTTGCCCTTTTTCCTCTCTGTTGCCTTCCCTCCATCTTGAGTTCCTGAGACCCTTCCCTGAGAGCCCCTCCCTCCATCCTGAGCCACCCTGTGCCTCCCCCTCCCCAGGGTGCCATAATTTGTGACTGGGCTCACCAAAAGGGAAACATCCCCATTACACAACTGTCTCTGCCCTCAACCCTTCCCCCCACTTTTCTCCCTCCAAGCATTCAGTTTTCTCATGCCCTCCTCCATCCCTTCCTTCTTCACGTGCAAAACCATCCTGGCCACAAAATCACTTCTCCCTCTGCAGCCATTTCTACCCACCCACCAGCCTTTTAGCAGGGCTCAGCGCTTCTTCCAAGCTGCTTGACAGTCCTTCTCCCTCCTAGCACATTGCTGCCCTCTCCAGCCCTTGCAGGAGCCTCTCAAACCTCACGAAGGGGGGAGCTTGGGGGCATGGAGCTCCCTGCAGAGCAGGGATAAAGAAGCCTCTGCCTAGCAGAGGTACCTCCTGCCCACCACCAAGCAGCCTGGGCCGACTCTCAGCCAAGCTTGGGCAAAAATGCCTGGGAGCCACTTGGAAAGCCAGGTTTGAGTAGGGATGGGGGAAGAGACTGAGATCCGAGCCCAGAGCTACCACCTCCATCCAACAGCCAGGTCGTTTAGGGAGGTCTGGCCAGCCAATTGACTCTTTGCTGAGGTCCTGGCCTCACTGGCTGCCGAGCTGAATGGCTGACTTCTGAGGAAATGGTTGAAGTACTAATTCTGTGTAGCCTGGCTAAATGCCTACGGCTCATCTGTACAGGCACGTTCCATTGGATTGGTGTTGGCTTGTTTGTATTAAGTGCCTTGCGTCCACACACAAATGTTTTTAAATTGAATTATTTGGCTTCTTGGGTCACAGTATTGAATCTTCCTCAGCACAGGCATAACTCCACGCCACTGTGAGTTTGTTCACGTTGAAGTTTGTGTGGAGGCACTGCTAACCACTCTGCTTCTGGCTCTCCTCCCACTGCTGTCCCACCTGGGCTGGCGTGTCTGTTTGTCCAGCTGTCTGCAATGGGGTCATCCATTGAAATGTTGGCATGCAGCCATGAGTGTCCCTTTTCAATACCAGGTAATGGTGAGTTTACACACCTGGAGTCAGATACCCATCACAGCAGCCACCCCCACCCCACTTCTGCACAGACCCCTGCGGAGCTCCTGGACTTGGATGTCTGCTTTGGGGTGCTGCAAGACACCATGAAAGCAAATGGAGGTCAGGGCTCTTGTCCCAGTGCTGAGTCAAAGCAAAAGAGCTCTGGCAGAGAAACCTGAGGAGCAGGGACCTGAACAGGACCTCTGGTAATGCTTCTACTGCCTGCCCATATACTGAGCACCTGCAGCACATATTGAAAGCAGTGCCAGCACTGCCCCCCAAAATGATGCAGTGGACAGCTTTCCACAAAGCACCCTCGACCACAGGAGCTGGAACTAGGGGGCTGAGGGAGCTGCCACGTCCCCTGGCTTGAAGTGGTTTCCATCGTGTGCAAGGTTACAGTTTGGTTCAATGGCTCTTAGTACCCCCACTATGCAAATTGTGCCAGCCTCCCTGCCCTAGACCCCATGGCAAGTGCCCAACACCCCCATATATCACAGAGTCTGAGTGGGAGGAGATTCTGGGCATCCAAGACTGTATGACCTGACCTTCGGCGATCCCACAAGAACCCTCTGCATACAGCCGCAGAGCTGCTGAGGAGGAGAGCGCTGCCAGTCAGAATTACAGGCTGTACTGTAATACAGCTGTATCGGGGGAGTTTAATAACTTTTTCCAGGTGCTGGCTGCCCACCACCTTGCGGTGTGGAGCCAGGAGCCCCTCTCCACCTACTCAGCATTTAACCCCTCAGGTGTGCTCTTCATGCTATCCATTCTGGAGATGTAAAGCTATAAAGATTTTATTTTCCTGAAGTATCAAAACCCACAACCATCGGCCATCTGTGTCACGCCCTCACCCCCTTCACAGACTGCTCGCTGTCCCTTCTAGTGGACTATACCGCCCCCCTCACACAGACACACACTGTTGGCACCACAAGGGTTACAAAATCAAACCCATTGCATGGCCAGTGTGTCTACCGTGGCAGCAGACACAGACACAGAGATAACCCCTTTGGGTGTGACTGTAGCTATGTACAGAGATATTAACGCCAATTCAATTTTATGAGGTAAATTGCCAAAATTAGGCACAGGAATTGCACAACGCATTTTAAATCATTTCCCCAGTGCTGTTAACTTTTTACTGCAAACCTTTACTGCAAAAGTGTGTTTGCTTTGCACTGCATTTCTAGCTGATCTGCAGATATAAAAGAGAATTGCAGGCAAAGGTTGTGTTCTATTTTAGCACACACATCGCAAGGCAGTGCAGCCTTTTGGGGGCCAGCCACATAGGTGATATTTTCCTTCTACTCCTGCAGCAAGGGGGGGACACCATCTTACTAAACAGCAGCACAGCTTATTATACTGGTTTGCCCGCAACCCGTGTGTAAGGAGCCTTATCACTCACTGAAAGGCTGGCAAACCTCTGAAGGGAAGGTTAGGGGTGAGGTTAAGTGGTAGCAGGGTGGAACCCCAAGCGTAGGCTGGCCTTTGGTGTCATTACCTCTGTGTCATCACATCTTCAGGTCTAGCTGGCACAATGGTAAAAATGTCATGGCCTGTTCTTAGCGTTCCCACCGTTGGTAGCCTCGGGGGACCTGCATTGGCAATTGTGTGTGTTCTGAATTGGGGTTAGTTAACTTAGGTTAAAATAGCAGTGAAGACATGGCAACTCGGCTTTTAACTCAGGTTAGCAGCTCAAATTCAACCTCAGGCTCCCTTACAGGCTTTAACTCAAGCCACTAACCCAAGTTAAAAGCCAAGTTGCTGTGTCTGCACCGCTATTTGAACCTGGATTAGCTAACCTGAGTTAAGAACACACCTTTCATTTGCAGTGAAGACATGCAGAGTGACAACTGTGCAAGAGAAAGATGTCTCTAGAAGAGAATTCAAGTTTTGAATGAGGTTCTGAAAGCTGAACCACGGGTTTTCCATTCTCTCACTTTACCACTCCATGTTCTGTATTTGTATTACAGTAGCACCTGGAATCTAGGTGCTGTACAGACATTGTGCAAGAGATGGCCCTTGCCCATGATTCTCTGTCTACCTTAGTCGTCACTGCAATTGAACTCAGAGGAGGACAGAAAGGAACTCAAAGCTGCAGAGTAGATGCTATTGGTATAACTAAGAACAGGTCTTGACAGTAAAAGCATATAACAGATATTGGGTGGTAGCAAACATGAGCCGCTTCTATCTAGCTGTCACCACGGATACCCTGATCACACCCAGGAATTGCCACTGCAATCACAGGACTTTCAGGGACCTTGAGAGGGCATCTAGTGCAGTCCCTAGCACTGAGGCAGGACCATCCCGACGGGTGTTTGTCTAGCCTGATCTTAATAAGCTCCTGGGGAGGCCCAGCAGGTCTCAAACCCAAACTTACAGAGCCACCAGGTAGCAAACACCTCCATGCTGCCATCCAGCAGGAGCTGTAACCACCTTGTGCTCCCACCCACTGTGGACACAGACCACAGGAAATCCTGCCTCAAGGGGTCCAAAAGGCAGCAGCCACATGGCTCCCCACCCCATATGAACCCAGTGAGGCATTCCAGGAAGTGTCCAGGCAACAGCGTGTCTCTCCTGTAGTTGCCATGATCATTCCTGCCCTCGAGCTTCTGGCTTCAAACTCGCCGTGATTTGGACCTCGTCCCCAGATCCTGAAACCTGACTCGGATTCTGATTCTTGATATCGATCCTGGATGAAAGGACTACAAACTCCTCTGCTATTTTCAGCCCCAGATTCGACCCTGCTCTGACCCTTGGTCCTGACTGCCATTGTCAGGATCCCGACACCTCCAATGACAAAGATTCCACAATCTTCTTGGATAATTTTATTCCAGTGCTGAACTACCCTGACTGGAAGCTTTTCCTAATGTACAACCTAAATCTCCCTTGCTGCAATTCAAGCCCATTGCTTCTTGTCCTGCCCTCAGAGGATAAGGAGAACAATTTATCACTTTCCTCTTTATAACAACCTTTTACATCCTTAAAGACTGTTATCATCATGTCCCCCCTTACTCTTCTCCAGACTAAACAAACCCAGTTTTTTCAATTTTTCCTCCCAGGTCATGTTTTCTAGACTTTCATGATTTTTGTTACTCTTGTCTGAACTTTCTCAAATTTGTCCACATTTTTTCTGAAGTGTGGCGCCCAGAACTGGATCCAATACTCCAGCTGAGTTCTAATCAGTGCTGAGTAGAGCAGAAGAATTACTTCTTGTGTCTTGCTTACAACACTCCTGCTAATACATCCCACAATGAAGTTGGTTTGTTTGGTTGGTTTTTTTGCAACAGTATTACTTTGTTGATTCATATTTAGTTTGTGATCCACTATAACCCACAGATTCTTTTCTGTAGTCCTCCTTCCTGGGCAGTCATTGCCCATTTTGTATTTGTGCAATGGATTATCCCTTCATAAATGTAGTACTTTGCATCTGTCCTTGTTGAATTTCCTCCTATTTATTTCAGTTATTTATTCTCCAGTTTATCAGGATCACTTTGAATTCTAATTCTGTCCTCTAAAGTACTTGCGACCACTCCCAGCTTGATGAGCTCCCACTCATCAACAAACTTTACAAGTGTACTCTCTGTGCCATTATCCAAATCACTTATAAAGATATTGAATAGAAGGTGAACCATTACTAACTACCCTCTGAGTACGGATTTCCAGTTGTGCACCCACCTTCTAGTAGGTTCATCTGGTTGTATTTCCCTTGTTTGCTTATGAGAAGGTCATGTAAGACAGTATCAAAAGCCTTATTAAAGTTGATATATCATCACATCCAGGGCCAGCCTTAGGGAAAATGGCACCATGGGTGAACTTGTATTTTGGCACCCCTGGGCGTGGTGCCTCCCCCATCGCCCCCACAGGATCCCCAGGCTCCCCACCCACCTAGGGCCCTGCTGCCTCCCCCCACTACCTAATTTGTACTGAAAGAGGTGCTAGGGTTCAGCCCCTGCAAGTCCCAGCACAAATTAAGCCCTGGCTGGGCAGCTGGAGAGCGGCAGCTGCTAGCCAGGTGCCCAGCTCTGAAGGCAGCGCCACTGCCAGCAGCAGTGGAGAAGTAAGGGTGGCCTGATATTTGTTGTATTGCCATCCTTACTTCTGCGCTGCTGCTGGTGGCGGTGCTCCCTTCAGAGCTGGGTGCCCAGCCAGCACTCAGCAGCCCAGCCAGCACCCAGCAGCCTGCTCTCCGGCTGCCCAGCTCTGAAGGCAAAAAACCAAAGACCCACTAAATTACCAGAAATTTAACACACTAGGTTACATCACATAATTTGGAAAAAATAATTTTCAACTTCCAAATGCCATACAGAACAACAGATCTTTCTGTACATCGTAAAGACACCACTTTGTAGAGCTTGTCTCTTATATCTGCTCTATCTGGCTCGTTTAATAAAGTGCCAAGAGAAAGGATCATGCATAGATCAGCTTGCTTTCGTGCTGGTCTGTTATTGCAGAGTTAATATTCTAAAACAAACAAACAAACAGGATAAAGACTTATTTCACCCATTTTATTTTTGTATTTGTAATTTAAAAAAAAAGTAGGAGGTAAGTAATCTAAAACTGAAGAATGCTCTTTCACCCATTCTCATAAAATAGGGTGGACACTATAGGAATTTCCACTATCAGTAACTGTGGAATTGGAGTCTCATGAGATTAAGGCTTAAAAAATGCATTCACAATAACAGTCAAACAGAATATAGAACACACAGCGCTTGCTTCACCAGGGTTCTGTTATAATTGTATAATTTAGCAACAACTTAGCAACTTCTGTGTTAGCTAAAAAATAAAAAGCAATAATAAAAATATATAAACAAGTGCAAAAATCAGCATAAAGGGTATACATTTTGGATTTGGACATACATTGTCTGCTATTAAACAGCCTTTACAAAAATAATGATTTGATTAGGCTAATCAGTATTGCAAAAGTCGATTCCAGTACTCATTCTGAAGATATTATCTTTATTAGGAATTAATTTGTGAGAAAATTCTTCCTGTGCAAACCCATACATTCTAGCTTTAACAACATTACACATCTGCAATGTCTGTTTCAGAACGGGCAAAACAACCTGCTCTCTCTCTCTCTAACAACACATACTATATATAGCCAACTGGGGTCTGACACATATGGTTTTACTTCAAAGCCTGTATGGTAGAGCATAGAATCATTCTTTATTCTTCATGGCAGCAGCAAAACAATAACATGTTTGCAGACCAATCAATCAACACAAATACAGTACTGCTCCAAACTCTGAACGGCTGAGCTCCAGCAGGAACTGGGAGAGATCCTGCAACCTTCACCAGTTCAGTGGGATGAAGTGTATGAGGAAGAGCTCCTTGCACAGTAAAGGTTTAGGGTTCATGTCTTGTTTCTGCATACTCTCAAGAATAAAGTAAGGAAGGAGAGAACCCAGGGAGATGGAGAAGGATGGAACCATCTTGTGCTAGTGTAGAGAAGCTGAGAGATGGTTGTCACTGATAAAACTGAGCGTGATTTCAGGCATCTAATCTGAGACATGGGTCTGTAATTATTTGTAAAATACACACCAATAACAACAATAATGAATAACACCTTCTCCCCTAACCCCTGCACTCCCCTCCTACACCCACCTGGGGAAACTGACCTGGAGACAGGGAGTGGTTGGCATTGCTGCTCACTCCCTGCCCCCCTAGAGGGCTGTGAGGGGGGAGCAAGGAGCAATGCCAGGGCTCTCTGCATCCAGATCATTTTCCCCACCTAGGCTGTGTAAGGGGACAGCAGAGAGCAGCAGCTCCTGATGCTTGCCTCACAGCACAGTCCAGGGGGGCAAAGTGAGCTGGGTACCTGGAGCGCCTGGCACTGCTCCTCACTCCCCTCTGACAGCCCTCTAGGGTGGTGCAGAGGAACATTGGAGGGAGGGGGACGAGCAGTATCTGTACATCACCACTCATTCCCCTCCTCCCCCGCACACATTCCTCCACTGGAGGAAGCAGGGAGAAATCTGGTCCCCTCTGCCTCCCACGCACACATTGCCTCTGCGAGTTAGGGGAGCTCGCCTGCCAGCCGGCAGCAAACACCTCTGTGCTGCACACTGATCACGCCGCCCTGGGTGGGCACCCACATGGCCCACCCGTAAGGCCGGCCCTGATCACATCTACTGCTTCCCCGTGTTCACAAGGCTTGTTACCCTACCAATGAAGGATATTAGCTTGGTTTGACATGATTTGTTCTTGACAAATCCATGTGGACCATTACTTATCATCTTATCCTCTTCTAGGTGCTTACAAATGGTTTGATTATTTGCTCCATAATCTTTCCAGTTACAGAAATTAAGTGACTGGTCTATAATTCCCTGCATTGTCTTATTCCATTTGTATAGATAGGCGCTAGATTTGCCCTTTTCCAGTCCTCTGGGATCTCTCCCCTCCTCCACAAGTTCTTCAAGATAATTGCTATTGGCTCAGAGACCTCTTCAGCCACTTCCTTAATCATTCTAGGATGTATTTAGTCAGGCCCTATGGACCTGAAGACATCTAACTTGCCTGAATAACTCTTACCTTGTTCTTTCCCTATTTTAGCAGAAAAGTGTCTTGCAAACCTGTGAACATTCATTTCAGATGTGACCTCTTCCCCGTTCCACACAAAGCTTTAAGTAATCATTTTGCCATTACTGCTTCTTCCTTTTTCAACAAGGAGACCTCCTCACTTTCTCTGAGCTCTGTTTTAGAGCCCATCCTTTTAGCCATAATTCTCATTGTGTTTTCCTGGGCACAAAGAGCAGCCAGTGACTGGGAGAATGAATTACCTTTATTTTATGGGATAGGTCCGCACCGCAGCTGGAGGGGTCATCTCCAGTTTGACAGACACACCTGTGCTAGCTTTGATTGAGCTAGTGCACTAAAAATAGCAGGGTAGCCGCAGCTGCAGAACAGGCTAGCTGCCCTGCTTACAATCCTCCCTGAAGCCCTAGGTATGCACTTAGAGTGGCTACGTGGGCAGGCTGACATGCCAAGGGCTGACTGGCCTTAAGAATGAGATTTACAGCCCCAAACAGTGAAAGTCTCCAGGGGTTGGGTTAGGTTAGGTTATTGTTTAAAACAGGGACTCTCATCTTTTGTCCTTGGTGACATCCATTAGCCCAGGTTTATAATCCAACCAGCACTTAATAGTTGGTTTTAAAATGTACACTGCTTAATATTGCATGTGAAACACTCAAATGTCCTACTTCATACAACAGCCTAAGGCCCATGAGAATTCTATATGCAATGCAAACCAGTGGATTTTAATAAAAACAATTATTTGCTAGTTGGAACAAAAACCTGGATGGTTGGAGATCCCTGAGGACATGAATTTGTCCAGTGTGGTTTAAAATTTAAACTGTATTTTACAGAACCTGCAAACGTTTGCTCAAGTCTTGCTTGGTTTTTGGGCAAACTCATATTTTTTGACTGTCAAGTATTCACACATACACAAACCCCGTGTAGCCTCCCTCTCTGCTCTTGCATGCACATATGGAACGCAGGCCTGTGTCTCCATGGTTAACACAGCACACAAGCTTGGAAAGTGGCTTTCCAAATTCTAAGCCCTCTGCCTGAGGCCCCACATGTTTATTGTTGTCTCTTTCAGCACCGGAGTGAAAACATTTTAAATCTTTATATATTTACTCAAAATGACTGAGCTGAGCTTAGGAATGGATGTGAAAGTGAGACAGCCCATTAAGGAGCGAATCTCACACCCCGTGAGTGAGATGTCTGTGCTGCCATGCTATTGTTGGCATGCTAGCTCCATTAAAGCTAGAGCACACGTCTACCTGAGCTGGAAATGACACCCCCAACCACCGCATAGAGATACCCAGAGTGTCAGGGAAACAATGGACGTTGAAAGTCCAGGAGAGAACACGGCATCGAGGTTTCCTTTGTAACATGCTGCACCAGCTCTGCCTCACACAATGGCTACTCCTACTGCAGACGATAGGCCGAGTCCTCAGAAGTGAAAGCTGCAGTACAGAGAACACTTAAGTCACACTGGTTACCTATGAAATGCTCAAGGTATTTGTGCAATTCTGTAGTAACGTTTCTTGTTGAATTTTCCAGGCCAGTCAGATATAGAGTCTCACAAGCTCAGATCTGGCTCAGGCAGAAAATACAGGGCAGAATTCACTTCACTGGTGTGGAAGGAACAGTTTTATATATTTTATTTTTTGTATTCTACTTTTATACCTAGTTATATATTCTTTTAAGACTCCATCTTGTATGCTAAAGATTCCATCTTGGATTTTTAGTAGCTTTCTCAGCCTTGAAACAGATACATTTTGCAGATGTTGCAGGTTTTTGCAGCTGACAGTAGATAACGGGACATTGCTAGCTAGCTTCAGAAGATAGTTGTTATGGTAATCAGGGGCCCTGTTCAATTAGCAATATGGAGGAATTTCTTAGTATATCTTAGTGTAGAAAAGGTTGAGCTAATGGAAAGGTACTGCAATACATCATCTTTTTCTTTGTTCTCTTTGTCTGAATACTGTATAAAACTTAGTGATGTGAATCTGTAAGATAGAAGTCCTCGGGAGCCTTAGGGTGACCGACACTTCTCCAAGCTGCTCGTAATAAACTGCTTCAAAGAACTATGCACTCAAGTCTTTATTTAGGAGGGCCCTGAGCTTTCCTACGACACTAGCCACTGGCATGCATGCTCAAGAATGCTATAGCTGCCAGAAGGCTCCAGTGTCTCCGTGCTCACAGAACCAGTGTGCCAAGCAAAGCAATCAGACCAGCAGCACATCGGAGTGATGCAGTTACAGCAGCAGAATGAGATGAGCTAAATTCCTATGGCTCTTTGTTCCCCCCTCCCCTCCACCAACGTGACCCCTGGAGTGCCAACTCTCCGATAATGCCTTTCACATTCAGCCCTTTCTTCACAAGCCATTGGGCAGCCAACACTTTGCTGTCCTGCTCTATTGCTCAGCAGCAGCAACAGGATGTGGTTCGCATTGTCTGAGCTTTGCCATGTTTAGGAGCCCTCGGCCAGGGTCCACCGGAACCCTCCAGTCTGAGGTCAGGGTCTGACAGAGGGCGTAGATGGCCTCTCTGTATCTTTTTTCGTCTTTCCCAGGATCTCCATGTCAGGGACAGCCAAGAATTATTGTTCCCCACCTCCTTTTGGCAGAAAGAGCGGTGCCTTGCTGCCCCTCCCCCACCACCCTCCCCCCCCCCAAAAGGACTGAAGCAGCCCAGAGTGGCGTGAAGTGGGTTTGCAGTGGTGATTACATAAAGAAAAAGCTGGTTGCTGAATAAAAGAAGAAATGCCTGCAGGTCTAGTGATGCAAGCAAGTCAGAACAGGGATGGGCCCAGGCCGCAGCTCCTTGCATGACATTCAGATGTCTCACAAGCTAATTACAGGCCTCTTCCAGAGCCAGCACCATGCAAGGGGAAGCCAATTGGAGCCAGGGAGCAATCTGTGCATGAACCTCGAGTCAGAACTGTGACACTAGGCCCAAAACAGCTAAGCAACTTTGCAAGTTGCATGGCCCAACTCTGACCTTTCAAGATATATTATAGGAAAATACAATGGTAGCGAGGGTCATTCCTTATAAGTGGAATAGAGCTTTGTTATGCAAGTGGATTGTTCGTAATTATTTGATGTTATTTATGGATCTCTTGTTAGAGGTTAGCAATGTAGATAAACTGCTTTCTGTCTTCACTGTTCTATTAATAGATTAGGAGTTCAAAAAGAACATATGAACATTTAGATGGAATTTTGAATGTAACAATACTATTGTTTGTATTTCTTTTTAAAGTTTAAGTAGTGAATACCTGTGAATGGTTGTAAATGGCCAGTTACCTTGTGCTAATGTAACTAGTTACCGGTATGCTCAGGACATGGGAGATGGTATTTCAGAGTCCCAAGTAATCATCTATTAATTGTTCAAGGAGATACTTGCTGTCAAGAAAGTATCGGTCAGCCTGCATGGATCTATAAGGACTGATCCTTTTATCTCAAATCTGTCCAAGCTTGTCAGGGAAAGTTTGGATCACAAGATTGAGATCCCAGCACCAGCCTGGAATCACCCTGCTAATTCTCATGGACGGTTTAAGTCTTCATTCCTCTGGATCGAATCATAGAATCATAGAGTTGGAAGGGACCTCAGGAGGTCATCTAGTCCAACCCCCTGCTCAAAGCAGGACTAACCTCAGCCAAATCATCTCAGCCAGGGCTTTGTCAAACCGTAGTTAAAAACTGCTAAAGATGGAGATTCCACCACCCCCTTAGGTAACCCATTCCAGTGCTTCACCACCCTCCTAGTGAAAAACTTTTTCCTAATATCCAACCTAGACCGCCCCCACTGCAACTTGAGACCATTGCTCCTTGTTCTGTCATCTACTACCATTGAGAACAGCCTAGCTCCATCCTCCCTGGAACCCCCTTTCAGGTAGTTAAAGGCTGCTATCAAATCCCCCCTCATTCTTCTCTTCTGCAGACTAAGCAAGCCTAGTTCCCTCAGCCTCTCCTCATAAGTCTGTGCTCCAGCCCCCTAATCATTTTTGTTGCCCTCCACTGGACTCTCTCCAACTTGTCCACATCTGTTTCGCAATGGGGGGCCCAAAACTGGACCCAAAACTCCAAATGTGGCCTCACCAGTTCCAAATAGAGGGAAATAATCACTTCCCTTGATCTGCTGGCAATGCTGCTACTAATGCAGCCCAATATGCTATTAGCCTTCTTGGCAACCAGGGCACACTGCTGACTCATATCCAGCTTCTTATACACTGTAACCCACAGGTCCTTTTCTGTAGAACTGCTACCTAGTCCGTCGGTCCCCAGTCTGTAGCTGTGCATGGGATTCTCCCGTCCTAAGTGCAGGAATCTGCACTTGTCCTTGTTGAACCTCATCAGATTTCTTTTGGCCCAATCTTCCTATTTATCTAGGTCACTCTGTATCCTATCCCTACCTGCCAGGGTATCTACCACTCCCCCTAGCTTAGTGTCATCTGCAAACTTGCTGAGAGTGCAATCCACACCATCCTCCAGATCATTAATGAAGATGTTCAACAAAACTGGCCCCAGGACCGACCTCTGGGGCACTTCGCTTGTTACCGGCTGCCATCTAGACATCGAGCCATTGATCACTACCCAATGAGCCCAATGATCTAGCCAGCTCTATCCATTTTATAGTCCATTCATCCAACCCCTACTTGTATTTGGCAAAAGCACATTCCAGGAAGCCAGGCTGGAGTGGACGCACTCAAGAGATGGAGAATCTGCCATGTCCCTTGGGATTTCGTCCCAGTGGTTCAGCGGTAGGGGGCTACTGACATCACGGAGACATCTCACATTTTTAGCGGGGTTGGTCACAGGTATCCAGGAAATTTGCTATATATAGGCACAAAAGGAACATGCCACCCTGACTTCTCTGCTGCTGCTGGCAGCGCCGCTGCCTTCAGAGCTGAGCACCTGGCCAGCAGCCACTGCTCTCTGCTCTGCCTTCATAGCTGTGCAGCGAGAGACCAAACTTCATGGGCCGTGACGCGATTTTCATGGCGGCGAATTTGGCCGACTCCTATTAATCACTTTCAGTGGTGAACATTTGGGCCTAATTTATAACTTGACTTTGTATGGCTTCAGCTTACAGCCCTTGGTTCTTTTTCTGCCTCTCTCCTCTCAGTTAAAGGCCTCATTAGTCCTCGGTGTTTTCTTCCAGTGCAGGTCCTTATACCCTGGTAATCGAACCACCTCTCAGGCTTTTTGATAAACTAAGCAGATTGAGCTCTTTGAGTCTCTCACTAGCAGCCATCAAATCATGTTTCTGGATCTTTTTTTGCACCCTGCCCAACTTTTCAATACCCCTTTAAAAATGCAGACCCCACAACTGTCTGTAGTGTTCCAGTCCTGCTCTCACCACTGCCTCCCTGCTCCCCTATCTATACAGCCAAAGATCGTCGCATTAACCTTTTTTGCCACAACAGGTTGAGTTGATACCCCTTTATGACCCCGAAATCCTTTCCAGGATACAGTCCCCTGTGCTGTAGGTCTGAGCTGCATTCTTTCTCCCTAGCTGTATAACTTTGCATGTGGCTGTACTAAACACTGTTTGAATAGACTCGGCTTACCAAGCGATCCAGCTCAACTCTGTATGACCGCCCTGTCCTCATCATTAGTTACCACTCTGCTGGTCTTTGTGGCCTCTGCAAATGTTATCAGCAGCTGTTTTGTATTTACCTCGAGATCACTGCTGGAAACGCTGAATAGTATTGGGTTTAGTACTTATTCCCATGGAACAGCACCAGTCACATCCCCATTTGACAATGATTCTCTATCAACAACTGCTCTGAGACCTGTCAGCCAGTTCTTAATGCATTTAATATGTGCTTTGCTGATATCGCATACTGTTCATCTTTTTAAGTCATAATGTCATGCAGCACTAAGTCAAATGCCTTCAAAAGTCTAAATATAGTACATCTACCACGTTACCTTTATCAACCACCTTTGTAACCTCAAAGAAGGTGTGTTTGGCAAGGTCTATTTTAATGCCATGTTGATTGGCATTAATTATATTCCTATTCTTTATTAATTCACAGATTCCCAGGCCAGAAGGGACCACTGTAGTCATCTAGTCTGACCTGGATAACACACGCCTTAGAACTTCCCCGAAAATAATCCCTAGAGAAGATCTTTTACAAAAAACATCCAATCTCAATTTAAAAATTGCCAGTGATGGAGAATCCACCACAACCCTTGGTAAATTGTCCCAATGGTGAGTTGCCCTCATTGTTAAAAATGTACACCTTATTTCTAGCCTGACTTTCAACTTGCAGCGACTGGATCATGTTAGACCTTTCTCGGCTGGATTGAAGAGCCCATTATTAAATATTTGTTCTCCATGTAGGTACTTGTAGGCTGTGATCAAGTCACCCCTTAACCTTCTCTTTGTTAAGCTAAATAGATGGAGCTCCTTGAGTCTATCACTATGAGACAGCTTTTCTAATCCTTTAATCTTCCTCTCTGAAACCTCTCCAATTTAGCAACGTCCTTCAATTGTCGACACCAGAACTGGACACAGCATTCCAGCAGCAGTTATCCTGGTGCCAAATACAAAGGTAAAATACCTCTCCACACCAACTTGAGTTTCCCTTGTTTATGCATCCTGGGCTCACATTAGCTTTTTTGGCCATAGCATCGCACTGGGAGCTCACTTTCAGCTGATTATCCAACATGACCCCTAACTCTTTTTCACAGTCCCTGCTTCCCACGATAACGTCCCCCCTCCTGTAAATATAGCCGACATTCTCTGTTCCTCAATTATACATTTACATTTATCCAAATTAAAACCAATATTGTTTATTTGCACCCAGTTTACCAAGCAATCTAGTCCTGAATCTCCTATCAGCTTTTCTATTATTTTGCCCAGGACTGATGTCAGGCTAACTGGCCTCTAGTTACCCTGGTTGGGTCAGGTCATAATTGAGAACCTGATACTGCTGTAATCATAAGCGGTACAATCTGTATTGGTCAATGCAGAGAGCTGGGCAGTTAATTACCCCAATACCCTCAGGAAGTGCCAACAGCTTTGGGCAGATGAACACCTAAGGATGGTAGTGCAAGAAATGCGATCAAAAGGCAGATGAGCAAATTCACAGTGTATTTGCCAACGACATCCACACAGGACAGATTGGGCCTTTCAGCTGATAACCAATCCAGGAGTGGAGCCCAGGGGGCAGGCAGATGGAAGGCCTCATCTGCACTGGCAGCTCCTGCAGCATAGCTGGTTCCAAACGTATCGACTCTTGTCCTTCCTTTGATCCAAACCAGTGAAGCCCAGAGGGAGACGCTGACACATGGGCAAAGCAGTGCCTTCATATTAATTGTCCAGACTATTGCAGCTATAGTACATGGAGAGGACACTCCATCCTTGCTGACAACATGGACACAACACAGCAGGTGGCAATTACGGGTTATAAACTCTCATTTGATTGGCGTAGAGGAGGGCACCAATGGTCACCTTCAATGGTGGGAGAATCATTGCATTCCACTGGGGTGAGCCACTGCCTGCCATGAGGCAGCCCCGGACAGTCAGATGCTGACCCGCCATGGTCTGTCTGCCCCAGGAGGTGCGTGGGGCTAGACCAAAAGTTGAAAGGCAGACAGAAATCTTGCACCAGAAAAAATAAGAAACCAAGAACTTTCCAGTTTGGAAGCTGGAATATTCGGACCGTGTCCCTGGGATGGACAGATGATGACAACCTACAATACACAAGCATCATACAGAAGTCAGATTTTAGACACAGAGTTGTACAAACTCAATGTTGACACTGCAGCACTTCAGGAAACAAGACTTGCAGATGCTGGTTCTGGCCAAGAGGCCAATTATACCTTTTTTTGGCAGGGTACAAGCAGTGAAGAAAATAGAATGCACGCTGTCGGTTTTGCTGTGAGAAGTAAGTGCGTAAAGCTCATTTCACGACAACATGAGAGCAATTGTCCAGTTTGATGCGTCTACTTTGGACAGCTTTGTGATTAAAAGCACAGTGAAGCAAGGATTAATGGTCTCAAGTTGCAGTGGGGGAGGTCTAGGTTGGATATTAGGAAAAACTTTTTCACTGGGAGGATGGTTAAGCACTGCAATGGGTTACCTAGGGAGGTGGTGGAATGTCTATCCTTCGAGGCTTGCCAAAGCCCTGGCTGGGATGATTTAGTTGGGGTTGGTCCTGCTTTGAGCAGGGGGTTGGACTAGATGACCTCCTGGGGTCCCTTCCATCCCTAATCTTCTATGATTCTATGATGTGTTCTTGCCCCTACACTCTTTGGAATCTTCTCTGTATTCCTGAACTATGCGTTAAGAATGTGAAAGATGGAGTGTATCTCCACACAAGATTGGATGGGAAACTCTTCAATCTCTCATGATTTACGGCAAAGACTAAAGTAAAAAAGGTGCTAATCAGGTAACTTCTATTTGCTGATGATGCTGCCCTTATAGCCCATGATAAAGATCTACTACAAGAACTCATGGACCGCCTTTCACATGCTTGTCAGGCATTTGCTCTCCCCATCATCATTAAGAAAATGGTTGTATTAGGACAGGGGGTTCCACAAGATCATTTAATCCCATTAAATGCAAACCAGCTAGAAGTAGTCCAAAAGTTCATGTATTTAGGTTCTATAGTGACTACCAACCTCTCACTGGATGAAGAACTAAATGTTCACATAGGAAAGGCTGCCACCACCTTTAGAAGACTAATTAAAAGAGCATGGAATAACTCAAAGCTTACCATCAAGCCCAAAATGCTAGTGTACCAAGCTGGCATCTTCAGCACACTCATGTATGGTGGGGAAACATGGACAACTTGCACTCATCAGGAGGAAAGGTTAAAACAATTTCCACTTACATTGCTCATGCTGTATACTCAACATCAAATGGCAAGAAAAAGTCACCAACACAGAGGTTCTTCAAAGGGCAAATGTATCCAGTCTGACAGCCCTGCTCAAGCAAAGATGACTGTGCTGACTGGGCCATCTGAGCAGGTTGGAAAATGGACACATACCTAAGGACATACTATATGGGGAGCTGTCAGAGGGAACAAGAACAACAGGACGTCCCAAGCTTTGCTATAAAGACACATGCAAGCGAGACATGAAAGAATTTGGAATCGATCCTGACGGATGGGAAACCTTGGCAAGTGATCGCAACAAGTGGCACCATCTCCATCAGGGCATTAAAGTCCATGACAGGAGCTGGCTCCTACAGCTTGAAGAGAAAAGAGCTTGTAGGAAGCAAGCAGCTCCCATCCAAAACACACATATTTGCAATAACTGCCAAAGATTATGCAAATCTCAGATTGGACTATTTAGTCACAGGAGACATTGCAAACCATCTACATCATAGGCTGCAATTTCCACTATCTCTCGCAGACAAAAGGATGCCAATCAATCCAATCCAGTTACCCAGGTCATCGCACTTGTCCTTTTTGACCATTATCACAATGTTAGCACGCTGCCAGAGTTTCCCCAGCATCTGATGATGGAAAATGAACATGGGAGAGGGGGATTCAGGTCCTAGCTTTCTGCAGAGCCCAGGCTGGCAGCAGCCGGCTGCACGAAGGAGGCAATCCACTCTGCTCCTGGAGGAAAAGGACATGGCCACCATCACTCAGCATTGGAGCCTCCAAGTGATTAAAGGAGCAATGCTATCAGCCTGTGCAAGGATGTCCCAGTAGTTAGGGCATTAGCTTAGGACTTAGAAGATCCAGGTTTAATTCCCTTCTCTACCCAGGCTTCATATGTGAGCTTGAGAAAGTTGTTCAGTTGCTCTGTGCCTCAATTTCCCATCCAGAAAAGGGGCTGTAAGGAGAAAGACTGGGAGGTGCTCGGATACTGCAGGCAATGGAAGCAGCTGAGACAGCTAGGAGAAAGTGAGGCTCTACAGGTTAGCTACAGTGATTATCAGACCACAAAGCAAGCAGGTGAAGGAGAGCTGCTGAGAGAGTGGGGCAAGGGGCATCACTGAACTCTGTGCACTTATGATGGCTTCTGCCAGCTGAGGTGGGTGTAACCAAATGCTCCGGGAAGAGCTGTCAGAGCAAAACATGGAGGGTCTCCTGCTCTGAGGTTTGAAAGGGGCGCCCAGTCCCAGGAACACTCCTGGCCATGGCAGAGGTGCTATTTGTAGTTGTGAGCACAGCATGCAGCAGGAGGTGTTTTGCAGGAATGGGCCTGTGTCACTCCCTCTCAGAAGGGTCTGCAAAAATACCCTAGATCTTCCCCTTGGGGCTTCAGTTAGGTCCCTGGTCAGAGTAAGTGCTAGACTGCCAGAACACGGGAGTATTTTGTCCACTATATTCCACAGATTTGTCATTTTGCAGCCCCCAGTTTCACTTTGAGGGATTTTTGTTAAAAGGCCCTTTCCACACTGACGTGTGTAGGGCAAGACTGCCCCAGTCAGGTCAGCACTTACACCTGTGCAGTGTGAATGGAGTAGAAAGTGGTGCCACTCTACTTTAGGAGTCTGTTACCCACTTCGTACTGCTCTTGATGATGACACTGGGTGCGGAGGGTGGGGTGGGGAATCAAGGCACTGGTGAAAGGGTGACTATTAGTGGTTTATTTGGCCTTGTCTATACTAGAAAAGGTTTGCTGGGATAGCTAGTGTAGACACAACTTATACTGGGAAATGTTACCAATTCCCCAAATGAAATAAGCTATACTGGCAGAAGGAGTTTGTGTAACTGTGTCTACAGTAGGGTTTTTTCCAGCACAGCTAGGATGGTAAAAAAATTCACACACACCCTGACCAAAATAGCTACGCCAGCAAAAAGTTTTAAGGGTAGAGCAGACCTGTGTGTGCACTGAGGGTTTGTATCTGTGTGCTTACAGTCATGCCTAGAATTGGGGCCAAACCCCGCTGTACACAGGGCTTGGAGAGCTGGTCAAAAATTGTCCATTTTTTTAAAAAATGGAGACTTGAGAGTTCAGCTAAATAAAAGTTTTCCTGCAGACAGTGTCTCCTTTCCCTGCACCTTTTCATTTTTTTTAAATCAAAAACCCCAAACCTGAAAATTTTTGTCTAAAACCTGACAATTATTCAGTTTGTGGCTCAAAGGTTTCCAAAAAAACCCCCAAAAAAACACTTTTTCCAGCAAACTTGAAATTTTCTGCTGAATGTCCCTGCGTGTGATCCTTTCCCCCTTCATATGTCACAATTTTCCCCACCAGCTCTTAAAACATGTCAAGGTTTTTACTGAAGATTCACATACCATCTGTGTGGAAACAGTCCCGTTGCTATACTCAAACCTGACCCAAAGCGGCAAAATGTCAGGGCTTTTTTTTTTTTTTTTTAAACTGGACCAAATTTCTCAACAAACATTAAAATAAAACTAGAAAGCCCCAAGTGTTGAACTTCTTGAACGTGGTGGCAAAATATTCCATGCAGTCCTGCCAGCCTCTCCAGCTGTCCCCAGTCCTGTTCCCATTGCAGTCAATGGGCCCAGTTCTATTCCCCAGCCCCTTTTGTCACACCAGTGCCAGCCTGGCAGAATGGCAGTGCTCTACATCCACTGTGTATATGGCACGAGCTGGGGAGCTCAACAACAGAGAATCCGGCCTAGTGTCTTGCCGTGGCTTCAGTGCAGCGCAGAGTTCACAGGCCGCCCCCTGTACGTGACACAAGCACATAATAGATTGCTCTGTGGACGGCTGGGAGTAATAAAGCTGTATTCCCAGCTCCCAGGTAAATACCACAACCAGTGTCAAATCCAGCTGAGCCTAGCACGCATTGATTCATGCTTTATGGGGGGAAATAAACCCGCCCGGCATGCACATTGCAACAGAACGCTTTGTCCTTGGTTTTTAAACAGCCCTTTGGCAGGAGGTTCCTGGCAGAGGATACTTGTCATCCACCCCCGGCCGCATTTGTTGAGCTGATGCTCCTCTGTGTACTCAGGCTTTAGCCTGAATGAGATACCAGGGGAGTTTGCAAGGCAGCGTCTAACTTCCAGCAACTATGTAAGCAGTAGTGTCAGCCCAGTGCAGGCATTGCAGCTGCTGTTTCACAGACTGTTCACAGCTATTCTGGGGGGATAAAATGGCTGAGCCCTGTCTCTGCTAGTGCTTAGGCCCCTGCTGCCAGCCACTGAAGCAGAGAAATAATGTTGGTGTTGCAGGCCAGGCCTGCCCTGGGAAAGCTGGAACCCAGAATCCTTGACTACTGCAGCTGCCCCAGTGCTAGCAAACAGGAAAGCTGTCCTTTGCATGTCCGCTCTGTGGGGCGTTCCATGTTTGTACAGCATCCGGCACAGCGGCGGCGTGGCCTGGCCCGTGACTGGGTTGCCTCCGTGCTCTGGTGTCGGTGATGTAAACAATAACAGAGTGAACACAGTCCTCGAACCATGCCTGAGCCCTGGCCACATTAACACTTCCCCCAGGGCAGCTGCACCAGTGGAGAGCCATGGGTTTTGTGTGGCACTAGTGCAGACATCATTGTATGCCTGGTGCCATGGGGGGGGCCAACCCCTGGCCTAGATCCACAGGCACAACCCCCTACTGCAGATGACATTAAGTGTTCTAAGACCAGATTAGCTCTTCCCAGAAATGGGATAAACGGCACGGGTGCAAATCACAGCTCAGCAGTTTAACACCAGGGGCTACAGTCAGGACAAATCCACAGTGTAGGCAAGAGGCTGGAGGTCATGTGTCAAGTGCTGCTGCCTATCGCAGAGTCTGTTCTCTGACATTAGTTGTATTATTGATTGTGTCAATGTGCCCAAAGGTCTGGGTGACGGGCACACTCTAGAAAATGAAAGCAAGCACGATAGCTAAGGCTGCTGAGCAGTTTCAGTTATTAACCTGCTTTAACTCACTGCGACATTCACCTTTTCAAATGAAGCTCTCTATGCCCCAGCTCCTCTCCTCTCCTCACTTGCTCATCAGCCAGCTCCGGGCAGCGTACGTGTCTAGCAGGCTTAACAGCCACTGAGGCATGGCTTGGCTAACTCCCCGTCCTCAGTTCCAGCAGGCCAATAGCAGCTGAAGTGTCATGCAGCTGCCCTCTGCTCTGCTGAGAGTGTTCCAGCAACAGGCCTGACACGCTAATGACCAGTAATAATACGAACAAAGGACAATCCAGCAGTGCACAAAAACAGGAAGACAAGTCTGGCTGGAGTAACTCGGCTCCCCTAAAACAAACGCGGAGAGGAAAAAACATCAGTGGATAATTTATCACTTAAAAACCATATAAGGCTCTTACTAGGCCTACCCCACAAAGTGATTGTACCTCCTTGGGCACGGCGCAGTGCTAGCACCTCAGCCTGGCACTGGGGGAACAGCATCTCCGAGGTGTCGGAACTCTGCAAAAGGAAAGAAGGAGGGCAAAGCATTAATGAATTTTAAAATTACAGTGAAAATACAGGCAGAGCAATCGCCGCCATGTGGGATTCCAGTAGGAATCAGTATAGAAAATCTCCAGCATTCAAAAATCATGAGTCAGGCTTCCAAAATCATGAGATTTTTTTAAAAAAAAAAGAGAATCAGTGTTGGATTCTCTTTATTTACCTTCTGTTTTGAAGCCACTAGGAATCACATTTTCAAGCTTTTCTCACAGCTATGTGAGCTAGCAACTTACTTTAAAGAAAAAGAAAAAAGCTGAGATTCTGACCTATTCACGTGACTCCAGGAGCTTGGGCTTTAAGAAAAACACCAAATATTATGATGTGTTTAAAAAAAATTAAAGAAAGAAAATCACAAGAGCTGGGCACTGTCATGGATCCACAGGATTGGAACAGTCTCTAGGAGGAACCATTGAGTGGGCCAGACCCCCACGGGGTCTCACTCTTCCTCCAGGGCAGCCTCCCCACCTCCTAAACTGGACCTCTGGGTTGACAGCACTCTGCTTCACTCCGTGATCTCTGTGCAGCGAGTCCAAGTGAGACAGACCCTGGGCTAGACGTGCCCACTCTGCAGGGATTGACGCACCCCGCCAGCGTTTGCGGTGATGCTCACACAGCGCTGGCACAGCAGTGGGGTTTATTTGCCAGCTGGAGCCCACCATGGGGAGTCCCAGGTTAGCACAGAGACCTGCAGGTTAAAGTAGAGCCCAAGTCCTGGGTCAGCCCAGACCCAGCCACTGTGCAGTGACCCCAGTGTTCAAGCTCCATCTGAGGCCTAGTCTGCACTAGAAAATTAGGTCGGTTTAGCCTACGTTGTCAGGGATGTGAGACCCTCCTCCCCTCCCCCAAGTGGCATAGTTAAGACTCCCTAAGGCCCCACATAGACAGCGCTAGGGAGGGAGAATTTTAAGTGTAAATAAATACTCAGGGCAAGTCTACACTACAAAATTGCACCGTCAGCGTGAGGCATTGAGGGATGGCCTCTGGAAGGCAGCAACAGTCGATGTGAGCAAGACAGCGCCTGCACTGACACTGCGTCGACCTACCTACATCGACAGAGCGTGGCGCCGCTCGCGGAGGCAGAGTTATTGTCAGCGTGGTGGGCGAGTTCCCTTGGTTAGAGCTGCATCTTAGTAGACACTGACAGAGTCAGATCGACCTCACTATGTAGCATAGAGCAGGGCTGAGTCTGACCTCTGTGGTCAGTTCTCAGGAGAGAGCCCTAACTCCTTCCAGCAACCAGCTCCTATCCCACACCTCATCTCTCCCAAAGTGGGGAGCTGAGAGCCCTGGGTGTCTCCTTTGCCCACTCTCAGCCGGGAACCAGGTTGCAGCAGCCTTGTCAATTTCATGGTTGAGCTGCCTGGGTTCCCTGCAGGGAACTGAGGGAGACCAGCTGCTCAGCTCTCCTGGGGGCTTGCTTATGAATTTCACTGCTCCAGCAGAGAGGTGAAATTGACAAGAATGACAGCCCCACCACAAACAATGTAAGGGACGCAGTGTCTACATTGACATGGCATCACCCTAACTAAACCGACATAAGCCCTGCACCTCTCCCTGAGGTGGTTTTATGATGTCGGCACAGCAGAGGAGTTACATCAGTGAGAGGAGCAGCTCCAGTGTAGAGCAGCCCTAAGTATCAATGTCCTGGTGACTGGATTTACCATTGTCTTCTCAGATGCTCGCTTGATATGGGGACTAAGGCCCAGACAGCTAGGTGATATCCATAGCCATGTCTTCTAGCCTGCCCTGAGAGCAAACAGTCCCTTTCCCCCACTGAGTAATAATGCAACATATAGGGGAAACTGAGGCACACCTAGGATTCATAAAAATATTGCAGAAAATTCCCACTTCAGTGCAGGCAGTAATGGGGAAATGGACCCAGGGCCTTTATTGTCAACGCACTTTTCCAGCACTTGGGCTTAAAAGGAACAATGCTGCTAGTAGTAGGCGCTTATCGTTTTTTGTAGATCAGCCACTAGAAGGGAACAACATGGTTGGCCAATGTATTCCCGACAGAAACATGCACTTGACTGAACTCAGATGATTGACTTGAACGGGAGTGAATCACACCCACCCACCTACCACCTTGCCTTCTTCCCCCTTTCGCAAGCCCCCCAGACAACCACTTCCTTTGAGCTGCGGTAGCTGGTCCAGCTGCCAGTGGAAGGTTGCTTAGAGGCTTTGCTTGTGCCTATTTGGCTCGCGTGTGCCCAGGCACGGCCAGTACAGCTCTGAAAACAGGTCTGTGCCCCATCCCTGGAAGCCACACCCACCACCCTGCCTTTGAGAATGACCTTCCTGAAACTCAGAGATCTATGGGTGAAAAGTTATAGAGGAGCCAGGGATTGCAACAAGGTTGGATACCACCCAAGTGCTCCCTCATGCCTAGCAGTGCTCTGCCCTGTTGTCTGCTTCCCAGGATTCGTTACACTCAACAGTCCAAAGGAAGTTAAAACATTCCCCACCTGGGGTCCAATTTATTAATTATTCGAGTACACACTGGGCTCCTGAACCCAGTTCAGTGTCTCTCCCCCCCTTTGCCAGGGAGCTCCCCAGCCCTCTTTCCTGGAGTGGGGCACATTTCAAAGTTTCCGTAAGAGCTACTCTTCCTCCTCTCTCTCCAGCCAGCCTCTCAGACCTCTGCTACGTGAATGAGCAACTCTCCTTCAGTCATCAGGCTTGCCCAGCCCTAGGCCCTCCAGCCATTAAGGGGGTGAGCAGCCTGTTACAGGGATTATTGATTATTTTCTTTAGCGCTCACTCACTCTGGATGAAATTCACCCAGCTGCATCCTAGTCTGCACAAGGGTTCATTTAATCTTTTGCGAGCAATTAGCCAGCCCCGCCCCCCCACACACACATACCTCCTGCTTGTGCCCTGGAATAACCGCACCTCTGGGAACATGCATCACTGCAAGATCGAAAACCCCTACTGCTGTATACATCTTAAGGTAGCCACGTGGTGCTGGAACTCTATGTGATCTCAGCCCTTGAACCTATCATGCCTATACCTGGTCCACAGATCTGCTATATTGTTCTGGCCCCGGTCCAGCATTCCATATATCAAGTCTTGGACCCGGTTCCAAGGTAATTTTCAAAGCCTGATAAAGAAAAGAATCCGCATTACCTTCCCTTAGCGCTTCTCACGTTCTTGATAGCACTTGGAGGGTAAGTGAGGCAAAAGCCAAGGATAAACACATGATCAGCTGTGCCAGCTGGATGAACTCCACCTCCTGAGTTGACAGAGGTGCCCTGCTTCCATTGCCCAGGGCTACACCAGCCTCTGTGGCTACTGTGCATCCAGTCCAGCCATGGGGTGGCATTTCAGCTTGCATAGTGGCAGATCCACCAGCAATACCCCCAGCACTGCCATAGAAGAAACATGCCCATCCTCCACCTGGCTGCAGATTTTCCACCTTTTCCCCTCCTCCATTCAATGGAACTGCACTGTTCCTGCTGCCAGCTGGGCCTGAAATCCCTGCAGAATGGGTAGGCTGTGTCCCTGTGGTGCTCTGCTGTGGCATAGCTGCAAGAGCCCTGGCCAGCCTGGAGGAGCAGAGCCTAAGCAGTATAAACCAATGACTTAGTGCTGTGTCCCTAGGCCAGTGACAGAGCCCAGAACAGAACGGCCCCCTCCTCAGCCCCACTCCAGGGCACTATCCTCTAGTGGATGCTGTTGCTCCATCCCTCAGGGGAATCACTTGGGCTGCATCCACCCACAGAGGAGGGCAAAGGGGTGTTTGGCTCAGTACCATGAATCACCAAATCACTGCAGCTGGCTCACGGTGAATCCATACACCGGGTCTCTCATGGGCTGGTTCATGTCCTCAGAGAGATGCCTCTGGTGTGAACGGAGTAGAGATGGAAACAGAGTGTAGATTCTACTTTCCCTGAAGGAAGGGTCCTTGACAAGAGTCTAGCACCTGGTAGGTTGGCTTGGTTTGTCTGGTGCTACCCATCCCCTCCATTTGTAATCAATGTCTAATGTGTAAGCTGAAGGCAAACCACACCTTTATCCTTATAGTGCCCCCAAGGATTGCGCACCAAGCAGCGGGAGGGGGAAGATTTCTGATTTTCCTTTCTGACCTTGGCTGATAAGCAATTTACTTCCCGAACCAGGAGTTTTCATTCTCCTTATCCTTATCTCCGCTTACATAACTGCTGCATCTAATAACAGTAAATGTGACCCACGTATTAGTGATGTGGAGACTGTGGGACATAGCAGCATTTGTTTTATCATTGTTACCCTGACTGATTAGCCAAAGCCTTGGGCCCTGCAGGTTGTTTCTGTTAAGAGGAGAAACTGAGGATGGGGTCAGGTATCTTTGACGCAATCCTGTGTCTCTTACAATGAATGTAGCAAGTCCTGTTCCCCTGAGCACAGAAGGAACCAAGCAACAGGAGACAGTTTCTTTGCTCACAGTTTCAAAGCCCCTTCAGCCAGCTCTCTGCCCAAAAGACCATAGAATATTAGGGTTGGAAGGGACCTCAGGAGGTATCTAGTCCAATCCCCTGACTAACCTCAGCTATATCATCCCAGCCAGGGCTTTGTCAAGTCGCAGCTTAAAAACTTCTAAAGATCTCTCTCTAGGCTTCTGATAAGGGCCATACTATCCGTGCTTGTTCTGCTGTCTGGCTTTCTGCTATCACTCTTGTGTTTCTTCTCTTCTCTCACACAGACACAAACACCCACAACAAAAAATACCCAGTCAAAGCCAGCTGCCCACACAGCCTCTTTCCCAAGCACACTATGACATATGCCTGTGTTTTTGTTTTAAGGCCCAATTATTTCTTACATGTCTCCCAAATGAAGAACTGCACTCACTCACTGCAGTGATTTTTTGCCCAACCCACACCAAAATATATTATTGTGGGTTTGGTGGTTATTGTGTGGCTGGCTAAAAGATAACAAAGGGTTAATTCTGTCCCAATTAGCTTTGGTCAGCAGGGACCCAAAGACAATTGCAGCTACTCTAACTGACAATAGGTGCTCATTTCTTTGAAAGCTACCTCCACTAATGTAGGGTCAGGAATCTGATTGGTCCCATGGTGAGCAGGGAAAGACCCCATCTTGAAACCTTGGCCTTTTAGGCAAGAACTGCCATAAACAAAGAGCTGAAAAGCAGTTAAAAGCTGAGATTCTGACTGAAGGGCCAGAGATTGAGACAGAGCAATTGCAGGGGTGCAGCCACAGCTAGCTCCATGCTGGGGATGTGTGACTGGGACAAAGTGGAGAACTACCTAAACTTTCAAGGAAAGGCTAAGTCATGGAGATGAGAATGTGCGTACAGGCCTTGTTGTTGTTTTAACCCATTTCCTCTCTGTCTGTTATATTCCTATGGATAAATAAATCATACTTGGTTTGGAGCAAGCTCTTTCTCTATCACTGCAGTTTCATACTGGTCCCAGGCACGCAGAGAGAAGTCTAAGCAGGAACCAAAACCCAGGTGGAGCTGATGAGGTACTAAGGATGATTAACAAGGATATTCTGACCTGGTAACCCCGGTGAATTGCAGGATTCCACCCTGAGAGAAGTACAGGCGTGGGCCCATCACTTGGCAAAGGGACAGAGTGAGAGGTCAGTGACACAGCTTGTCCTCAACTGCAACAACTGGTGATAAAATTATACAGCCCTGCTGTTTACCTGCATGATCTCTGGCAGTAAATTTCCACCACGGTAATAATATGCAACATAGCCCATGGTTTATCTTGGTCCTGCTCTCTAATCAAACCGACTCCTCCATGATCTGATGTCAGGGCACAGAATGAACAGGAGGGACTCATCAGTCTTTTCAAATTTGGAATAATTTGATCAATTCCCCTTTAACTCTGCTTCTTCCCCAATTGTAGACTCATAGGGCCTGATTCTCAGCTATGGCATTCCTGGAGCAGGGGTTGGATGGGTCTGGGAAAAATAGCCTTAAACCACCTTTGCACTTCCTATAGTCTGGGACCTGTCCCTCTCCCCAGTATAAATTGGAGAAACCTCAGGGCTATTCTAATTTGTGGTCTGCATCCTGTGGTCCTGCAAACCAGAAAACACCTATAATGGAGTGCACTCTGGCCACACCCCTCCTATGCAGCAGGGCAGCCCTTTCACCAGTCAGTGAGGTATTCTCAGGGGTGTCATTGGCCTGGTTCAGACCCCCAGGATGGACATTCACCAGGCTGCTGTGTTTGGGTCTTACACACTGAGCCTCTGGTCTTTAAGCTTCCTTGAGTCTGAGCAGAGTCCAAGCTCTGGATTTCTAAGCACACGTTTGGGATGCAGATTCTCTTTCTAGTATCCCCTTTGGAGAGCCGAGACCCCACAGTGCAACTGCCTAGGTCCTTAAACTACTTCTGGCTCCCTCAGACTTCCCAGTTGCTTAAGCACACTGTTCCCCAGAGCTCCAGGCTCAGGGCACTCTGGTTTATGGCTCGTTTCTTCAGAAACACTTGCTAGTTGAAGCAAACAAACCCAGGCTTTGCAGATAGTCTCTATAAGTGATCACTCTAGTTTAGACAGCACAAGAGATATACAGAGCCGTGGAAAATAAGAAACACCTGTACCCCATTCCCTGCCTCTGCTTCCTCACCAGCCTAAGCATTCTTGGGGGTTGGGAGGAGTCCAAGATCCCCCCCTCCTGCATTCACATGGCTTCTCCTCCCAACCATAGAGTTTCTCTCTGACCTCTGCAGTCAGTGTTCCCTTCAGCTTGGCTGGTCCTCTAACGTCCTGCCTAATAAACTCCTCCCTTTGGTTCGCCTACATCCCTCCATGTTTTTAAAAGGCTGGCCCAACACCTCAGCCTCTTTGTGCCCCTTCTGAGGAAATTCCACTGCTCCAAAGCCCCCTCCCTGCAGACACCTGGTGTAACTGGATCCTTCCATCTCTAGCATTCTCCTAAGCACCTTCATTGTCCTGCCAGAGCAGAGTCATTAAAACATTCATGATTCCTTTTGTTTGTTCTGTAGCTCCTTCCAGACAGCAGGGTGTGTGACAGGGCCCTGGCTGGTCAGCAGCTCATGGCTGGGTCACTCCATATACAGGGCTGGAGCTGGAAACAGAGTTCATAAAATGCATCAGAATTCAAAGCTGTATATAGAAAGATCATCATAGGAGGGCATTTCCACCCACACTGAGACTTCTGGAGGCTGCCAGTGTAAATGAACCTCAGGCCCCTAGATCTGCAATCTCTTCTCACTGCACGTCTCACCCATTCTCCTAACCCTCTTCCTCGTCCTTCTCTTCAGATTCTTATGCCCTGTCCCTCATGTGGCATCCAAGCACCATGTAGAATTAGGAAATTAACATCTCTGCAGCATCACCAACCTCAAGCGCTTAAAAATCATGAGTCAAATCATCTCCCCCATCATCAGACTAGCTTAAAATCAGGAGATTTGAAATATACTAAATTCTGGTTTCTTTTTCTTTGCCTTTTTTGTTGTGGGGCGCTCAGGGGTCAGGTTTTCAAGCTTTTCTCCAAACAAGGAGGGCTCATAATGTTTTTTCTTTATTAAGTGAAAGCTGAGAATTTCAGATAACCATGTGACTCCAGGAGCTAGGCTGGAAGGGATAGCTTAACAATTGGCTACACTGTTTCTGGACATTTTTGATCTTACCTAAAAGACAAGGCAACCTAAACTGGATAGATCACAGGCAGGAATGGTGTATCTGGTAGTGCAGGCCCCTCCAACCACCCCAGCTCAAAGAAGCTCCCCAAGTTTCTGTCCCTGTTGACTGTGTACTTCAGCTGGGAGATTCAGACTTCTGTGTAGCGACTCCATTCTCCCATGCAGTTGGGCTGGTGACTAAGAGGAAGCAAAGCTGATGGCCCTGGATTGCTCTGCCAGGATGTCTGAGCCATCATCAGGTCATTCAGCTCCAGGTCAAACCCCTGTGTCACATGGAGGTTCCACTATGAAATGCAAGTCACAGTCCAAATGAATTCACAGCTGGGTGCAGGCATATCCTACTTTGCCATATCCTTATTCAAGCAAACTGTGGTATATTGAGGATGGTATGGGAACTGCAGGCCAGGGGACTCTATAGCAAAGTCTGAGATCAGACCCAGTCTGGAAAGAGCCATCCTTTAAAGCAGGGTGGAATTAGTTGTGTCTCGCTGTCTTAGGGAGCAGCCTGTTTTCTCTGTGTGTGTGTGTGTGTACTTGGGTTCTTGTGTGTTCTGAATTCTAAGAAATACAGTCATGTTAGGTTGCAACCTTCCAGCGAGAGTGTTTATGTGTTTATCCAACTTCTTGGTGTGTATGTCATGAACATAACACAAACTCCTCCTTCTCCACTGCCCTGCCCCTCAGAGAGGAGGCAGGGGAAGAACAGGGTGTGCTGGTGAAGGGGAGGAGAAATGGGGGGACAGGCAGGAGAGAGAGAATGGTGGCAGGGCAGCTGGCAGAGAGAGGGGAGGCAAGGTATCCTGTGTAGCTTAAATCAGAAGGAGCAGGGCGAAGGACCTGGGGACCTGGTACATTCACTAACACATATGCTACTAGCCTGGGGAAATGGTGATTGAACCTGCAGTCCAGGTGCAGCTGGGAGCTACATGGAGTGTGAGCAGAGGGGAAAGGAGAGTGCGGCGGGAAAGCACTGCAGCCCCCAGTGGAAAAGGGACACCTAACCTGGCCTGGCACCTGTTCCCTGCACGGGGAGGGGCCAGCCCATGCGCCTTAGTGAGGCCTCTTCCTTCGCCTGCCTGGCAGAGTGAAGCAGCATGGACTATGCGACGCTCTCCCTCAGCCCAGCAGTGAAAACCGGAAGTAATTCCATCCCCACCAGCTGGGGACGCAGCAGGGCCCTGGTAACACACAGAGCCAGCGGCGCTCCTGGTGTGGAACAGTGATACTAACCTCCCTCCCCGGTCAGTTCCGGAGCAGCGCAGGGCCCAGGCCCTCTCTCCAAATATTCCTTTGATCCTCCCGCTCCCCTTGCCCAGAGGAATTCCAGGGCCAATGAGCAGCAGCACCCTGAGCTCCCCAGCCTATTGTTGGGTCGGGGCCTTTCCTCCCCCTTGCTAAAGGTTTTGCATTTCGTGAGCAGCGCGTCACCACGGGGCCCACTCTTTTTCTGACGCTGTGGGCACACCCAGCCCCGTGTCAGCCCCACGTGCCATCCAGCCATGGACACTGGGGGCCAAAGCATCGCGGAGCTTGTTTTGAAGGCTCAAGAAAGCAGCCTTTGTTCTCTCGTCACACGTAATAGGCCAGGCGCAGGTTGCGTGGAAACACACAGGGAGAGATTAACATTAAATGAGGAACAAAAGCAAGAGGCATTTGAGAAGTGCTCGGGCTGCCCAGCTGAGCCTGGCTCACTACCCAGCCGGGAAGGTGGGAATTTTCCACCCCATGTTCTGAGCGGGGGATGGGGATTGCCAAGAGCCCAAGAACATCCCCAGTGTTCCTCCAAAGCCAGCACAGCTCAGCCTGGTGAACCCTCCCACACACCGGCAAGAGGCAAGTGGTTATTGCTATTGCTGTTATGGTAGCAGCTAGGGACCCCAGGCAAGGATCAGGGCCCCATTGTGCTAGGCTGTGTACAGAGTAGTGACAGAGAGATAGTCCCTGCCTTGGAGAGCTCATCCATGACACACAGGACCCTGCAGGTGGGTGGGGGTTGGAAGGATAACAGTAATACAAAGTGAGGTTTGCAATCAAAGCTGTGCAGGGGCTGTTCCAATGAGGCAGTGAGCACAGTCAAGTGGCTGCTGGCCTGGAAATCGGCATCCCTGGGCTCTGTTCCCAGCTGTCCCGCTCATTTGCTCTATGACCTTGGGGCCAAGTCATGGCCCTGCTCTGTGCCTCAGTTTCCCCATCAGCAAAGTGATGAAGTAGGGCTGCTTCCCCACCAATGAGATCGACGGCTGAGAAATGTTGCTGAAGCATTATCATAAAAAGTGGGAGCCACAGCCCATCTCCCTGCCGGGGGAGGGGGGGGGAAGGAGGGGCACAACTTCCTGTTGTATTAACTTAGGTCAGTGTTTCTTTTAAGTAGCACGTACCCCCTAACTTCTGAAAATTTTAATAAGTACCCAACACTCAATTTTCCATGGAATTTTATATTTACAGACTAATGTGTGCCATATGTTGGAAGAAGGACTGAGTAGATAAGTATATGAGTCTGACAGATGTCAGATCTAGTGGGGGTAGGTTTGCCACCTTTACACCAGGGGTGCACAACTCAAGTATGTTCCTGGGCTAGAGGTGATGTTGGCCAAAGCTAGGAGGCTTTGAGTGGCATGCCAATGCTGGGGAATATAAAACACCCTGCAATGCGCAGCGTGCCAAATTTTTTGCCATAGATTTGAGAGGAGGAAAGGGTGAGCGAGAGACAGGAAAGAAGGGCAAGAGAGAAGATTGTGGTTGCTCTTTTTCTAAAAAGGGTATGTCTGCAGGAGTACTGTGGCGGCAGTGGGTGAAGGGAGTGTTTGGACCTGTAATTCAGAGATAAAAAGACACAAGGACATAGTCAGGCACATGCAGCGACATGCTGAGACACACGCACATGCAGGCAGACATGGAGGCACACACACACATAAATAGATATACAATCATTCCGAATATAAGATTTATTCTTTATTGAATTTTACAACAGTTTTTGAAACAAAATAACATGAATCAGAAAAATTATAGAATAGTAAAAACAATATAACTCAAACATTTGTATTAATAAAACTCTAACTATAGATATCTTTGTGACTGGAACTGATACTCCCCCTCTAGAATTGTTCTACAAATCAGGGACTGGACTGGACTTTTTGCTAGTTTTAACAAAATAACATAAAAATTAGTTCTTGTCAGAGTTGGATTTCATGAGAAACTTGGGCCTGTTTGGATAACATAAGCATTCCAAATCTCGGTTTTAAACTTCCTGCTATTATAAGATCATTTTCCTGGCACAAACGATTTCTTATTTTACTTTTTAGCCCAGTCAAGTGTGAGAAATTGGTCTCACACAAATATGTTGAGGCAAATGGGAGAAGCTCTGAGAGCCGTGTTCCTCAGCTGTAGGTATTCCCGTTTCATTTTCTGCCAAAAGCAGGGATGTCACCCAGTCCCATGCTCTGCATCCTCTGCAACATACTGTCCATGAAAAGCTCAAAAGATTTCCCTTCATGCTCTCTGGAATCCCTGCTTCTTCAATAGCGCTGTCATTAAATGGATTCAAAATCCACAGTTTCTGTGGCTCTTCATGCTCTTCAACATTAGGGAAAAAATGTTCAAAGTTTGACTCCAAATGTACCAGGTGTTCTTTAATATTTTCTTTCACACTTTCATTCAGAGTGATTTCGTTTTCTTCACAGAACTCTGAGAGCTGTGGAAATGAAACAAAGTTTCCACATAAAACTCGATTTTTTTCAAGAACCTCAGTTTTTTCTAAAAGCTCTTATTTTGTCATGCAAGATAAGTATATTTGTGTAGTATCCCTGAAGCTGAAGGTGCAAGTCCTTGATTTATCAAAAATGTCACAAAGATATGGATTTGCAAGTTCTACTTCATCTTCAAAATACTTTCAGATTTCATATCTCTGAGAAAGACAGAAATTTCATATCTCAACTCGAACAGGCGATTCAACAACCTCCCATGTGACAACCACCGAACTTCAGTGTGAAGAAGTACAGTAATATATTCAGATCCCATGTCACGGCAGAGCAATCAGAAAAGACGTGAATTCAGAGCCTGCGCTTTTATGAAGTTTACTGTTTTCACAGCCGTTCCTATCACGCTGTTTAAATCTTCATTCAGTCGCTTTGCAGCCAATGCTTGTCTATGGATAATACAATGGTTCCATTTGATTGAAGGATTTATAGCTTTTAAGTGAGTAACAAGACTACTTCATCGACTTACCATTGCTGCTGCTCTGTCTGTGCACACAGACACACACCACTCCCATGACAATCCATTTTTTACAATGTGTTCATTTAAGATCTTAAAAATGTCCTCTCCTGCTGTTTTGGTGTCCAATTCTTTGCAGCCATATATTTGTTCCTGTATTCCTTGTTTGTCTTCATCATCAATGTATCTGACAAAAATCATCAATTGTGCATAGTTAAATACATCTGGAGATTTTCAAATCTGTAAAACGAACTGTTTTTTTTCTGGATGATTTTTTTCTGAAATTTGTTTAATTATGTCTTCTGCCATGTCATCAGTTCTTCTTGTCATGGGGTCATTTGAATGTGGGATGGTTTTAATTTTATCTACTTCTGTCTTGCCAAACATGATTTCAGCAATTCTGATAGCAGCAGGAATGACAAGGTTATCAGGAATGGAATGTGGCTTCTTTGTTTTTGCCACCATGTGTGTGATTTCAAATTATGCTTGTAGAGCCTGGTTAGGGATCGCACAGTACAATTTCATAGCAGGATTTGATTTGTTCAAACTTCCACATTTTCTTGTGGAAAAATCTATTGATTTGTCCTTCAGATCAGGATGTTTAGTTTGAAGGTGCCTTTTCAAAAGGGAAGGCTTCATGCAGTGATTAGACAGATCACACAAAGTGGTGATGGAGGTATACCTCTATTTGCTGTAAACCTGAAAGCCAGATAACTGGGATCGTAGCTATGTGCTTTATGAACCTATGAAGATTTTGTACTTTCACTACCGATGCTTTTTTTTCTAAACATGATACTCTGGCGCCAACACTTGTTGCATATTTGTATGGGAACTGCTTTCTTCTAAATCTGAAGTCTTTCTTTTTACAAGAAAACGATTCATTTTAACACCCTCACAATCAGTAAAATTGAAACAGTAACACAAGTCCAGTTACATTCAAACACTAAAAGTGGAAACTACAGCAGACTGGCACGTGCTTAAACCCTGAGAAACACAATCTTTTTCCTTTTTACCGCTGGACGACTATATTTCTTATAAAGCAGGAGAGTTCTGACTTCTGCAGTGCTGTGTGTCTGTGGCAGATCACAAACCCCCTGATCTTTCTCCCCTCCTTCCTCCTCCCCATTCCTCCATATAGCAGCAAAGGTCAGCGACATCCAGTCACTATGGCTTGATGGCGGGGTCACGTGGTGTTCTCCTCACACAGGCAGGATCTTGTGAGGTCTGAGCAGGCACTAGTGGCCCAGAGTGGATAGCAGAGCTCCCATGGCCGTCGCTAGGGGGGTTTGGGCCTGAGGCAAATCACACTGTGTGGGTCCCTTTTAACATTTTTATATTGCTAAAATCTGGGGCTGTCACAGAGCAATGAAATTGACAAGTAAGCCTGTGGACAGAGCCAGGCTCCAGGACTGGGCAAGCCGCTGGGCTGTCAGCCTGGCTTTCTGGACACCGGGCTTCAAGCCGGGGAAGGAGGCTGCCACCTGGGCAAGTTGCAGGTGGCTGCTGCCCGTCTGCCAGCCCAGGAGGTGGGCAACTGCCACCTACTCTGAGCTGGGGCAGAGGAGGCTTCCGTGCAGGCTGGGACCTGGGGATGTGTGCAGGCACCTGCTGCCCATCTTCAAGCTGGGGCATGGGAAGCTGTCCCTCAGCTCCAAGCCGGGGCGCCGGTGGTTGCCACCCAGCTGCAAGCCCAGCTCACAGGACACAGGAGGCTGCCACTGGGCTCCTACCTGGTAGCTGGGACCGCAACTGCCACCCACTGTCCCAGAACTGAGGCAGCTGCCGCCCGGCTTTCCCAGAAGTCAGCAGCTTCCACCTGCCTCCCTTCACTGTGTAGCCTGCATACCCCAGGGGGTACGCATACCATGGGTTGAGAAACTATGATTGAGATGGAATATAGGAGCACAAAGATGTTACATAACCCAGCCACTGGCCAGCATTAAACAAGGTCCCGGGGTTGGTAGACAAAGCCTCAGCCTGCTTGGTCCAATAGAAAACATCATTAAACAGCCACTTCACCTGTCATTAAAGACAAAGAAAAAAAAGGAAAAGCATCTGCCATGTAAAGTATTCAATAGTATTTCCCTGGAAAGAGTTTTTAATGTTTGCAACACTTGTTTTAATGTTTGTTTAATGTTTGCAAGTCCCTGAGTTGGCGTCACAGATTTTGGTGATATCTGTCCTTATGGGGAAGGGAAGAAGTTCGCTGAGATGGGCTGAGCAGTTATTGTTACAGTCCAATTCCGTTTCATCCCAGGTGGTGGTTGGGATTCAGCTGGATCCGGCAGAGGTAGCGATGTTGTCCAGGTCCCTCTCTCTCGCTCGCTCTGGTCAGGACATCTCTCAGAAGCAGAATGACAAAGGCCTGGGGTCCATGGAGACAGTGGGGGGTGGGAGCCATAATGGTGACTGTGACGGGCTGTAGCCTGGAAACTGTGGGACCGTTGTGCACCTTCACCTTCCAGCCTGGGCTGTCCCTCGCAGTGCCTTGCTAGTGACAAGCAACAACGCCCCCTGGGCACTATTATCACTCAGCACAACAGCAGATGGAACCCCGCACCCAACTAGATTGCATGAATGTTTACCTGAGCTCCCTCTCACACTGTGATGCTGTCAGCAAGCTACAAACTTCTAGCAGGCACTGCAGTTACACAGGAATCCACAGCCAGGGACACACCCAACTGAGTTACATGAAGACTTTCCCCAGCAACTCATGAACCACAATAGAGAAGCACCAGCCAGCTTCTCCAGCACTGCACCCCAGAATTATACTGCCTTGACCTGGTCAGAAGCTTGGCCAGGATCAGTTCATTATCCAGTTCACCCCTCCCTCAGTATGGAGAGGATATACACCAGCCTTTGTTAACTGAGCTGAGATTTCTCAAACACTTTAATCAAAAAACACTGTTTTAGGTAAAATATAAAACAGATTTATTAACTACAGAAAGATAGATTGTAAGTGACTATAAGCGGTAGGCAGAAAAGAACAGAGTTAGTTACTCTGAGAAATAAAAGTACATTCGCAGCCTAACTTCTACAAACTGAACAGGATTTAAATCAAGCAGTGTCTCACCCTGATACTACAAACAGATCACAGATCTTCAATACACAGTCTGGAACACCTCTCCAGCCCGGGACCCCCCTCCCCCAGTTCAAAGTCCTTTGTTCTCCAGACTTGTTTCCAGGTGTTGAGTTGTGAGGGGAGTGAAGCCAAGTGATGATGTCACTTCCACTTTTTTATAACTTCTTCCAGCTTGCTGGAAAGGTCTCTGGCCATGATGTAGGGGTCCGTCCCCATTGGTCAAGCAGAACCCAATGCCTACGTGATCTCCCTGTGAAGTCTTCATTGTACACAGTTGCTGAGATAGTGGATTCTTCCCTTGTTGGGTGTTGCTAGGCCATTAAAGCTGTCTGGCTATTACATTGTTGTACCTGAAAGGCTGGTTGTGGGTGTTTCCCACCCCACAATAGATCTTAATAACATAGAATCACAGGGCTGGAGGGAGCTCAAGAGGTCATCTAGTGCAGTCCCCTGCACCCATGACAGGACTAAGTAATATCTAGACCATCCCTAACAGATGTTTGTCTAACGTGCTCTTAAAAATCTCCAATGATGGAGATGCCACAACCTCCTTAGGCAATTTATTCCAGTGATTAACGACCCTGACAGTTAGGAAGTTTTTCCTAATGTCCAACCTAAACCTCTCTTGCTGCAGTTTAAGCCCATTGCTTCATGTCCTGTCCTCAGAGGCCAAGAAGAACAATTTTTTTCCCTCCTCCTTGTAACAACCTTTTATGTACTTGAAAGCTGTTATGTCATAGAATCATAGAATCACAGAGTTGGAAGGGACCCCAGGAGGTCACCTAATCCAACCCCCTGCTCAAAGCAGGACTAACCTCAGCTAAATAATCCCAGCCAGGGTTTTGTCAAGCCGCAGCTTAAAAACCTCTAAAGATGGAGATTCCGCCACCTCCCTAGGTAACCCATTCCAGTGCTTCACCACCCTCCTAGTGAAAAACTTTTTCCTAATGTCCAACCTAGACCTCCCCACTGCAACTTGAGACCGTTGCTCCTTGTTCTGTCATCTGCCACCACTGAGAACAGCCTAGCTCCATCCTCCCTGGAACCCCCTTTTAGGTAGTTAAAGGCTGCTATCAAATTCCCCCTCATTCTTCTCTTCTGCAGACTAAACAAGCCTAGTTTCCTCAGCCTCTCCTCATAAGTCTTGTGCTTCAGTCCCCTAATCATTTTTGTTGCCTTCTGCTGGACTCTTTCCAACTTCTCCTTTTTGTAGTGGGGGGCCCAAAACTGGACACAGAACTCCAAATGTGGCCTCACCAATGCCGAATAGAGGGGAATAATCACTTCCTGCGATCTGCTGGCAATGCTCCTACTAATTCAGCCCAATATGCTATTAGCCTTCTTGGCAACCAGAGCACACTCCTGACTCATATCCAGCTTCTTACCCCCAGGTCCTTTTCTGCAGAACTGCTGCCTAGCTCGTCGGTCCCCAGTCTGTAGCTGTGCATGGGATTCTTCTGTCCTAAGTGCAGGACTCTGCACTTGTCTTTGTTGAACCTCACCAGATTTCTTTTGGCCCAATCCTCCAATTTGTCTAGATCACTCTGTATCCTATCCCTACCTTCAGGGTATCTACCACTCCCCCCAGCTTAGTGTCAGCTGCAAACTTGCTGAGGGTTCAATCGACTCCATCCTCCGGATCATTAATGAAGATGTTGAACAAAACCGGCCACAGGACCGACCCCTGGGGCACTCCGCTTGTGACCGGCTGCCAGCTAGACATAGAGCCATTGATCACTACTCATTGAGCCCTATGCTCTAGCCAGTTCTCTATCCATTTTATAGTCCATTCATCCAACCCATACTTCTTTAACTTGCTGATAAGAATACTGTGAGAGAGCGTATCAAAAGCTTTGCTAAAGTCAAGGTATATCATGTCCACCACTTTCCCACATCCACAGAGCCATTCACCTCTTCATAGAAAGTAATCAGGTTGGGCAGGCATGACTTGCCCTTGGTGAATCCATGTTGACTGTTCCTGATAACCTTCCTCTCTTCCAAGTGCCTTAAAATGGATTCCTTGAGGACCTGCTCCATGATTTTTCCAGGGATTGAGGTGAGGCTGACCGGTCTGTAGTTGCCACTCAGTATTCTCTTCTCCAGGCTAAACAAACCCAGTTCTTTCAGTCTTGCCTCATAGGTCATATTTTCTAGACATTTAATCATTTTTGTTGCTCTTCTCTGGACTTTCTCCAATTTGTCCACATCTTTTCTGAAATGTGGTGCCCAGAACTGGACACAATACTCCAACTGAGGCCTAATCAGTGCTGAGTAGAGTGGAAGAATTACTGCTCGTGTCTTACTTACAACACTCCTGCTAATACATCCCAGAATCATGTTCACTTTTTTTGCAACAGCATTACACTGTTGACTCATATTTAGCTTGTGGTCCCACTGTGACCCCCAGATCCCTTTTTGCAGTACTCCTTCCTAGGCAATCATTTCCCATTTTGTACGTGTGCAACTGATTGTTCCTTCCCAAGTGGAGTATTTTACATTTGTCCTTATTGAATTTCATCCTATTTACCTTAGACCAATTCTCCAGTTTGTAGAGATCATTCTGAATTATAATCCTATCCTCCAAAGCACTTGCAACCCTTCCCAGTTTGGTATCGTCTGCAAACTTTATAAGTGTACTCTCTATGCCATTATCTAAATCATTGATGAAAATATTGAACAGACCCGGACCCAGAACTGATCCCTGCAGAATCCCACTCGTTCTACCCTTCCAGCATGACTGTGAACCATTGATAACTACTGTCTGGGAACGGTTTTCCAACCAGTTTTGCACCCACCTTATAGTAGCTCCATCTAGGTTGTATTTCCCTAGTTTGTTTTAGAGAAGGTCATGCAGGACAGTAGCAAAAGCCTTACTAAAGTCAAGATATACCACATCTACTGCCTCCCCCTTATCCACAAGACTTGTTACCCTGACAAAGAAAGCTATCAGGTTGGTTTTACATGATTTGTTCTTCATAAATCCATGCTGACTGTTACTTATTACCTTATTATCTTCTAGATGTTTGCAAATTGATTGCTTAATTATTTGATCCATTATCTTTCCAGGTACAGAAGTTAAGCTGACTGGTCTGTAATTCCCCGGGTTGTCCTTATTTTCCTTTCTGTAGATAGGCACTATATTTGTAATTGACCAGTTTCTGGAATATCTCCTGTCTTCTAAGACTTTTCGAAGATAATTGCTAATGGCTCATATATCTCCTCAGTCAGCTCCTTGAGTATTCTAGGATGCATTTCATAAGGTCCTGGTGACTTGAAGACATCTAACCTGCCATTTCTGCATTTTCTGTGATTATTATTTCCCCCTCACTGAGTAATGGGCCTACCCTGTCCTTGGTCTTCCTCTTGCTTCTAATGGATTTGTAGAATGTTTTTTGTTACCCTTTATGTCTCTAGCTAGTTTAATATCGTTTTGTCCCTGGGCCTTTCTATTTTTGTCCCTGCATACTTATGTTATTTGTTTATATTCATCTTTTCTAATTTGAGCTAGTTTCCACTTTTTGTAGGATTCTTTTTTGACTTTTAGATCACTTAAGATCTCCTGGTTAAGCCAGGGTGGCCTCTTGCCATACATCCTATCTTTCTTATGCAATGGGATAGTCTGCTCTTGTGCCCTTAATAATGTCTCTTTGAAAAACTGCCGATTGTCTTCAGTTGTTTTTCTCTTAGACTTGCTTCCTATGGGATCTTACCTACCAACTCCCTGAGTTTGCTATAGTCTGTCTTCCTGAAATCCATTATCTTTATTATTATTGTTCTGTTCTCCCTCCTACCATTCCTTAGAATCATGAACTCTAACATTTCATGATCACTTTCACCCAAGCTGCCTTCCACTTTCAAATTCTCAACCAGTTCCTCCCTATTTGTCAAAATCAAATCTCGAACAGCCTCTTCCTAGTAGCTTTCTCCCCTTCTGAAATAAAAAATTGTTTCCAATAATTCCAAGAACTTGTTGGATAATCTCTGCCCTGCTGTGTTATTTTCCAAACAGATGTCTGGACAGCTGAAGTCCCCCATCACCGCCAAGTCTTGTGCTTTGGATGGTTTTGTTAGTTTTGTTGTTTTATAAAAAGCCTTATGCATCTCTTCTTCCTGGTTAGGTGATCTGTAGTAGATCCCTACCATGACATCACCCTTGTTTTTTACCCCTTTCATCCTTACCCAGAGTCTTTCAACAAGTTTGTCTCCTATTTCCATCTTAACCTCAGTCCAAGTGTATATATTTTTAATATATAAGGCAACAGCCTCTCCCTTTTTCCCTGCCTGTTCCTCCTGAGCAAGCTGTACCCTTCTATACCAATATTCCAGTCATGCGTATTATCCCACCAAGTCTCTGGGATGCCAACTGTGTCATAGTTGTGTTTATTTACTAGCATTTCAAGTTCTTCCTGCTTATTTCCTATACTTCTTGCATTTGTATACAAACATCTAAGATACTGTCTCTCCCCTGCTATAACAGCCTGTGCTCCCCCCAAATTCCAGCCCTTTTCCCAGGTCTTTCTTACTTACCTGTGGGCTTTGGTCACCTACCGCCCTTTGAACCTAGTTTAAAGTTCTCCTCACTAGGTTAGCCAGTCTGTATCCCAATATGCTCTTCCGCTTCCTCGATAGGTGGACCCCATCTCTGCTTAGCAGTCCTTCTTCCTGGAACAGCATCCCATGGTCAAGGAAGCCGAAGCTCTCCTGGCGACACCATCCTCGCAGCCAGGTATTTACCTCCAGGATGCATCTGTCTCTGCCTGGGCCCCTATCCTTGACTGGAAGGATTGAAGAGAACACCACCTGCACTCCCAACTCCCTCACCCTCGCTTCCAGAGCCCTGTAGTCACTTTTGATCTGCTGAGGGTCATGCCTCACAGCATCATTTGTGCTCACATGGATGAGTAGCATGAGGCAGTAGTCAGAGGGCTGGATGATCCTTGACAATCTCTCCGTAATGTCTTGGATATGGGCCCCTGGCAGGCAGCATACCTCCCGGGATGCCATGTCAGGGCAACAGATGTGTGCCTCCATCTCCCTCAGAAGACAGTCGCTAACCACTACTACCCTGTTTCCTCCTGGGAGTGGTGGCTGCGATCGTCCCAGCCTTGGGGGTACATGGTTTCTCCTCCTCCGTCTTTGGGGGGATTCCTCGTTGCTCGTTGCCAGGGCAGCATAGTGGTTCTCCATGGTGGGTGGGTTGGGAGTAGGGGTGGAGCACTGCCTGCTGCCAGAAGTAACCAGCAGCCAGTGTCCTCCCTGTGACAGAGCCACATCCTCCTCCCCACGTGGTGTGACAGCAGTCCTCTGTAGCTGCATAGCTGCCTCAGCCTTGGATGTCTCCATACGCATACTCTCAAGGAATTCCTCCTGGGCTCGGATGCTCCTCAGCCTAGCCACCTTCTCCTGCAGCTCTCCCATCTGCTTCCTGAGAGTTTCCACCAGCAGGCCCCTTTCACACTGGAAGGTCCCCCCAGCCTGGCTCTCTGTAAGTGGGAAACTCAGGCCAGAGTCTCTGCAAATCCACACCAGGATCTGGGTAGAAGCATCCATGGGTAGGTTCTCTGTCTGAGTACAGGTGCTTCCTGACCAGAGCGATTTTAATACGACTCCCTCCTACAGACACCTAGAGCAATAATTCATTACTTCACACACAATGGTAGCACATACACGCCAACAGGATAGTAATTTTTAGCAGATCAAGACTTTTAAAATGTTATCTCACAAGGCCTCCTATGTACAGAACATGGCATAACTCCATGACAGGGTCGTGAATGTGGAGTCCCAGGGTGCTGTTCTGAGGCATAGAGTGCCACAGTGACGCTCACTCCAGTAGCCAGTTTTTCTCCTAAAGTCTCTTTCTTTCAGGACCTTCAGAAGGTGTAGGGAGGGGAACAGCCCAGCCCCTCATTATTTGGTGCACTGATTAAGCCTATTTTCTGACATGCCAATTTTGGTTCCTCGTTTTTCTGGTTTATCAGGCATGATCTTAACACAATCCTTGAGTTCTGTCAGAAGGCCCCTTTGTTTGGCCTCATTCAGTCTCTCTGTCTCCCCTTCCCCATCGAATTGTGTTGTGATTGGCTATTGTGACAGCTTAGGAACTTTTCACAGCTGAGCTCACACACAGTTAGGATTCATTTGTCAGTCCAGTGACCACAACCCCCTGCAGTGCATTTGCTGGGGTTTTTCCCAGGTGTAAATTTCCAAAAATGCCTAAGTGACACAGGAGCCAAAGTCCCCTGACTTTCAGTAAGCCCCTGGTTCCTAAGTGCCGGCATCTCTTTTGAAAATGGGGCTGACAGCCCAGGATCCCCAAAGATATTATAGGCACCTAACTCCCATTGATTTCAATGGGAGTTAGGCACCTACATTTCTAAAGTTACTTAGACACTTTTGAAATATTCCCCCACTGGTCTAATTTCCAGTGCTCCAGTGCCAGGGCTCCCATCTCTTGCTCCAGATGCATCTTGCTGCCGGGATGTTTTTCATCCTAAATGTTCCCTTCCTTTATTTCACTCCTTCCTAGGGGCCAGCCTTTGCGACAGTGACTCCCCTCCAACCTCGGGCATGCGCCCTGCCGATATTTGCCACCTGTCCTCCTGTTCCTCTTTAGCCCAGCTCAGCACACGTCGTTCGTTTATCTTGCCTCACAAGCCAGGCCCCTCCTGACCCGGGATTAGGTTTGGGTTTGTTATCAGAACTCCCGTGCTACTGCAGGTTGATGAAGTTGGTTCACATTCACCCTGGGGGCAATGCTACTGAACTCAGTGGAGTTCCACCCGGGACAAACGTGGTCCAATGTTCCAGAACCACACCGGGGGACTCTCACCTAGCTGCCCAGTGCCCCCAGATAACCCCACACTTGCAGTGGCTGCTTTTATTGTCATATTGTCTTGCAGGCTCATGTCAAATTTTCCTGCACTCTGGGCCACCTTTGCAAGTTTGGGCATCGGAAGGAAGCCACGTAACTCCATGCTGAGACCCCTGAATACAAAGTCAAATCTCCAGTGGGGCTGTGTTCCCGCAGCCCCTGCTGTAATCAGCGGGGTCCCACCGGAGCTTCCTCCGGCCTGTAGCAGGTGCATTCCTCACACTAGCTGCTTTTCTTCCCCAGCCTGGCTTTGGAACAGCCTGTGCAGTCAGAGACGTAGGGACACAAATTCCTGCCTACGTCAGCCAGGCCGCAATGACAGCCGTGCACTGAGTTCAGTGGGGTTGCTCAAGGGTCACAGGGTGCAGAGCTCAGCCCACAGTGTTAGCTAGATTTAGCACGGCAAACTAATCCCCTGTCCAGCTTTCCCTGCCCAGCTTACTCCGGCTCCTTAGGTTAAAGTGGCTCCTTTTTGTGCAAGGAGATTTCAGTTCAGGACGTCCTTTGCCCATTTGCACCACGCTAGCAATAAACAGGATTCCACACTGACTATCTCCGGAGCTGAGATAACCACGGCCCCTTCTGAAAGGAGACTTGCACTAAGGTCGACCTTGTCTAATTAGCACACCCAGTGACCCCTACAAACCTATGTTCCTGCCACTGAAAAAAATGCCTGATCAGGACATTCTGCACCGGCCAACGTGGGTTATTAATGATTTGTATGTGCTCGTCACAGCCATCGCTAGGCCAGGACATTTGCTTCAGGGTAACACTGGGTTCTTCATAGATGGCCCTTTTGTTCAGGGCCCTAGCCCAGGCAGCTTCTGAACAGCTCATTAATCATCACAGCAGAGCGTTTATCTCTGCTAACAGCTCCTGATAGGGACTTATACTGTGGGAGTTCCTCTAGATTCCCATATTGTGCCTATCGATGGGGCACCGCCCACTATATTATCTTGCTTTCACTGTATCCCAGGAGGACCTACAGGCCTCTGCGGAGGTCAGGCCCCAGCGTGCTAGGTGCTGTACAAGCATGGAGGGTGAGCGGCCAGTCCAGACTGGCAGACAAAGGAAATGCCAGTATCCCCATTCTACAGAGCAGGAACTGAAGCACGTGGAAGAGCTGGAACCTGAACCCAAATCACTGACTCAGGCCAGAGCTTTACCCACAAGGCCGCCCTTCCTCCCTGATTGCCTTGAGCGCGCGAACACCTTTCCCGTGCGCGCTCCGGCCTATTGCTGACTCTGCCTGCTGTAGCAGGTGCATTCCTCACACTAGCTGCTTTTCTTCCCCAGCCTGGCTTTGGAACAGCCTGTGCAGTCAGAGACGTAGGGACACAAATTCCTGCCTACGTCAGCCAGGCCGCAATGACAGCCGTGCACTGAGTTCAGTGGGGTTGCTCGAGGGTCACAGGGTGCAGCTGTTTGTGCCTCTGTGCTCCCGGGTTCCTGCAGGTCTCTTCCACGGGCAGAGGCAGCCTGATCCCCAGAGGGCTAGCACCTTGTGCTGTCATTTCCACCTGGGCAGGTTGGGGGTAAAACGCTGCCACTTTGCGTTGCCAATGGAAGGATTCCACTCGGGCTCAGAAAGCAAAGAACGGCTGGCACTACAAGCCAGGGTTCAACCGGGAGGGCTTAAGGCTGGGCAGAGGGGTTAATAAATAACCGGGTGTGGCAAGTCCAAGCTGCATGCGCTGCCCTTCTGGTTGCTGGTGTCGCTGTGACTGAGCAGGCAATCGAAGGCCTCGCTGCGGATCTGACCCACATGACTGTGTCAGCCCATGCTGGGAAGGAGGCTGGCGGGCACTGGACAGACTCTGCCCCACGGCACTGGAGTGTTCTGGGCACAGCGCCCACTGCTGACATCTCAGAACATGTCTCCTGAGTGCTGCTCCTGGCACGTGCCCCTCCTCTGCTCTTCACCCGCCCCGATAAGCCCTGGGGGCTTGATAGCTGGGGACTGGCATCAGCAGGAGGGAATTAAGGAGACCATTTGCCATCAGCGCTGACAGTTGGGATGTTCTCTCCTGCCACACAGCAAAGGCAAAAAGCAGAGATGCACATGATTGCTGGTTTCACCAGTGACCCCCCCAGAGGGGCCCGATTCCCCAGCCCTGGCTGCAGATAAATCTCATTGGAGTCAGTGGGGAGCCACCCACTGATGGGGTGGGGGGGGTCAGATCGTTGGAGTCTGACTCTGAGCCACCACTGGTTCCGCTCCAGCCTCTTGGCTCAGTGCTGGAGTCTAGCTGCAAGCTGCATGCCACTTGCTGGAACACGTGCGCCTTGCCCCTGCCTGGGGGTGCACACACTTCTCCACACATGCCTCCTGCAGGGGCCCTCTTACCCCACGCCGTCCTGGCCATCCCTCTGGGCATAGGGGTGCCTGCTGTGGCGACACCGCGTGCTGCCCCCAGGAGGGTTTGCGGCAGAGTCACTGGGCCCGAGCCTGGCCAACGTGAGCTGTGCTTTAACAGCCGCACTCTGGCTGTAAGCAGGTAGCAACAGGCCAGCCCTGTTGCTATCTAGTGCCCTAGGCACAACCACATGAGGGCTCCAGAGCCCCCCCGACATGCCCCTCCCTTTGGGTGGGGGTGTCCGGGGTCAACCCCCCCAAGACTCCTCGGCCAGGCAGGCTGGAGGATCCCTCCTGAGTCCTTCCCGACCTGCAGCTGGGCTCTGAGCAGGGCACAGGTTGGGGAATGGGGACCCTGACCCGCTGCTCCCCCTAGGCAGCCTGGGGGTCCTCTTCTCCCTGGCCTGATGCCCCCTGTCTTCAGGCAGACTGGGGTCCACTGGAGCAGATAGCCGAATACGGGTGCCCCTGCTCCCAGCCCTGTGGGGGGGGTTGCAGCATAGAGCCCTCTACCGGGCTGAGTGGGCCTGGCAACCAGCCCTCGCCCGGCGCTCAGGGGCTCCAACTCTGGCGGTGGGAGGGAGAGGCAGCCTCAACGCTCATGTCACGTTGCCGGTGTACGAGCCTCTGGCTCGGGCCTCTCGCCACGTGGGAACAGGCCCCAGGTTTTAGCATGTGGGCTGCGGCCGGCAGGAGCTGGCGCGTCTTGTCTAACACACCCCCGAGAGCTGCTGAGCCGGATCCGTCATTTCCTTGGGCAGCATGGGCCGGAGCGAGGGACTGGTGCAAACCTGCCTGTCCCTCTCTGCCACCTTCACCCCACCCGCGATGGCTGGCTGCCAATCTGTTGGCAGTGACAGGCCGAGCCTGCAGGCCAGAGATCCTGGGGCGCTCAACCCATTCGCAGGGCAACGACGCCCGTTGGGCCGCTGCTGCTGAAGTCATTTTGTGGGTGTTCTTTGGGCGCCATCTGCTGGCGAACGGGTGAATTTCTCTCACATCTAAGCTGGGTGGCACAGTTTCTCCACCGTGTGCGGGGCAAGCAGTAACTGTTGAGTGTCTGCTTGCAAATGCTGCCTTTTTCAGGGTGACCCTGCAAGTTTCTGGAGGAGCTGTGCTCCCTCATGTACAACAGCAAACTGTGGCTTCGCCTGCACTGAAATTTCATTAGAAATATAGATAGCTGGGTGTGCAGTGATGGGGAGAACTGCATGGCGAATTGTCTGCCGGGTGTGATGGTTGCAGATCTCTTGAGACATCTAGACAGGTTTATGTGTAGTACTGGGGAGAAGCCAGTGGTCATAGTACCAAAACATAGCTCCGCCAAAACCAACACAGAACCAGACTGCTGGCATGTAAAATTAAAAAGGTCATAGAGCAGTTTTTAAACTAAGGGGTGGGGAAAAGCTGATTGATGTGGAGGAGCACACAGTTTGGACAGAGAAATCCCTTGGGGAGGATCTATTAATGGGGATTCTCTATATCTTAGTAAGGAAGAGAGAATGGAAGTTGATAAAGTGCAGGTAGGATCTGACAAGATACAGTCAAATGAAAAGGAGTCCCATTCCATGACATCACACAATGGCAGACAGCTAACAAGGGACAAGTTTTATAAGTGCTTTATACAAATGCTAGAAGTCTAAATACTAAGATGGGTGAACTTGAGTGCCTGGTATTAACTGAGGTTATTGATATAAGAGGCATCACGGAAACTTGGTGGAATGATGATAATCAATGGGACACAGTAATACCACAGGTACAAAATATATTGGAAGAACAGAATAGGTCATGCTGGTGGGGGAATAGCACCATATTTTCAAGAAAACAGTAAGTCCAATAAAGTAAAAATCTTAAATGAACCAAACTGTGCCATTGAATCTCTAGGGATAGAAATACCATGCTTAAATAACAAGCAATAGGGATATGTTACTGATCATCTGACAGGATGGTGATGGTGCCTGTGAAATGCTCAGAGAGATCAGAGAGGCTATAAAAATAGAAAATTCAATAATAATGGGGGATTTCAACTATCCCCATATTGACTGGGTACATATCACAGCAGGACAGGATGCAGAGATAACATTTCATGACACTATAAATGACTGCTCCTTAGAGCAGCTAGTCCTGGAATTCACAAGAGGAGAAGTAATTCTTGATTTAGTACTAAGTGGAACTCAGGATCTGGTCCAAGAGGTGAATATAGCTGAACCTCTTGGTAATGACAATCATAGCATAATTAAATTTAAGATCCCGGGGTGGGAGGGGAGAAGAGGAGGAAACACCAAAGAAGCCCGCCACAGCAACATTTAACTTCAGAAAGGAGAACTACACAAAAATTAGGAAGCCAGATAAACAGAAATTAAATGGTACACTCCCAAAAGTGAAATGCCTGCAAGCTGCAAGGAAACGTTTAAAAAACACCACAATAGAGGCTCAAATTAAATCTATACTGCAAATTTAAAAACATAGTAAGAGGACCAGAAAAGTGTCATTGTGGCTAAACAACAAAGTAAAAGAAGCAGTAAGAGGCAAAAAGGCATCCTTTAAAACCTGGAAGTTAAATCCTATTGAGGAAAATAGAAAGGCACATAAACTCTGGCAAGTCAAGTGTAAAAGTATAATTAGTCAGGTCAAAAAAGAATTTGAAGAGCAACTAGCCAAAGACTCAAAAACTAACCACAATTTTTTTTTAAGTACATCAGAAACAGGAAGCCTGATAAACAACCAGTGAAGTCACTGGACAATCAAGATGCTAAAAGACCACTCAAGGAAGATAAGGCCATTGGAGAGAAATCAAATGAATTCTTTGCAACAGTCTTCACTGCAGAGGATATGAGGGAGATTCCCACACCTGAGCCATTCTTTTAGGTGACAGATCTGAGGAACTATCCCAGATTGAGAAGTCATTAGAGGAAGTTTTGGAACAAACTGATAAATTAAACCGTAATAAGTCACCAGGACCAGATACATCCAAGAGTTCTGAAGGAACGCCAATATGAAATTGCAGAACTACTAACTGTGGTATGTAATCTATCACTTAAATCAGCCTCTGTACCAGATGACTGGAGGATAGCTAATGTAAAGCTAATTTTTAAAAAAGGCTCCAGAGGTGATCCCAGCAATTATTGGCTGGTAAGCCTAGCTTCAGTACCAGGCAAATTGGTTGAAACTATGGTAAAGAACAGAATTATCAGAAACAGAGATTAGCACAATTTGATGGGGAAGAGTTAACATGTTTTTTGTAAAGGGAAATCATACTTCACCTATCTATTAGAATTCTTTGAGAGGGTCAACAAGCGTGTGGACAAGGATGATCTAGCGAATATAGGGTACTTGGACTTTCAGAAAGCCTTTGACAAGGTCCCTCACCAAAGGCTCTTAAGCAAAGTAGCTTTAAACTAGGTTCATTGGAGGCAGGAGACATAAGCCCCTAGGAAAGTCAAAGACATGGAGATCTGGGAAGAAGGTTGGAATCTGGGGGAATATGGGCTCTTATAGCAGGGATAAGGGAGAGACAAGAGAGAACATAGGGAGGAAATGGGCACACACAAGAGGGGAAAGCAGGGGCATGCCCTCTCAATAATCATTGGGGGCTCAGAACTCTTCTGGCCCTAGAGCCCCAGGGGCGGGAGCAAGCTCCAGCTAGAGCTGGGGCAGGGGAGAGAGGGAGGAAATAGCGATCCAGGGCCGGGACTTGGATGGAGTGGGGGGAGGATCAGAATGAGCCCCTCCAACAGGGGTCAAATTTAAATTCCTAGATACACTCCTGGAGGGAAATCAAATCAGTATCTTAGATGTCTGTATACTAATATGGGAAATATGGGGAATAAACAGGAAGAACTAGTAATGCTAGTTAATAAACACAATTGTGACATAGTTGGCATCACAGAGACTTGGTAGGATAATACACATTAGTGGAATATTGGTACAGATGGGTACAACTTGCTCAGGAAGGACAGGCAGAGAGAAAAAGGAGGAGGTGTTGCCTTATATATCAGAAATGTATACACTTGGACTGAGGTTGGGATGGAAATAGGAGACAGACTTGTTGAAAGTCTCTGGGTAACGATAAAAGAGGTAAATAACGAGGGTAATGTCATGGTAGGGGTCTACTACAGATCACCAAACCAGGAAGAAGAGATGCATAAGGCTTTTTAATTAACAACAAAACTAACAAAACCATCCAAAGTACAAGACTTGGCAGTGATGGGGGACTTCAGCTGTCCAGACATCTGTTTGGAAAATAACACAGCAGGGCAGAGATTATCCAACAAGTTCTTGGAATGCATCAGAAACAATTTTTTATTTCAGAAGGGGAAAAAGCTACTCGGGAGAGGCTGTTCTAGATTTGATTTTGACAAATAGGGAGGAACTGGTTGAGAATTTGAAAGTGGAAGGCAGTTTGGGTGAAAGTGATCATGAAATGTTAGAGTTCATGATTCTAAGGAATGGTAGGAGGGAAAACAGCACAATAAAGATAATGGATTTCAAGAAGGCAGACTTTAGCAAACTCAGGGAGTTGGTAGGTAAGATCCCATGGGAAGCAAGTCTACGGGGACAAACAGTTCAAGAGTTGGCAGTTTTTCAAAGAGACTCTATTAAGGGCACAAAAGCAAACTATTCTACTGCGTAGGAAAGACAGGAAGTATGGCAAGAGACCATCACCCTGGCTTAACCAGGGGATCTTCAATGAGCTGAAGCTCAAAAAAGAGTCCTACAGAAACTGGAAACTTAAATTGGAAATGTCAAATTAAAAAGGATGAATCTAAACAAATAAAACAAGTATATGGGGACAAAATTAGAAAGGCCAAGGTACAAAATGAGATTAAACAGCTATAGACATAAAGGATAACAAGAAAACATTCTACAAATCCATTAGAAGCAAGAGGAAGGCCAAGGACAGGGTAAGCCCATTAGTTAATGAAGGTGGGGGAACCATAACAGAAAATGTGGAAATTGCAGAAGTGCTAAATGACTTTTTTGTTTCCATTCTCACCAAAAAGTTTTGTTGCAGTTGGACAACTAATTTACTGAATGCCAGTAAAAATGAGGTAGGCTCATAGGCTAAATTAGGGAAAGAACAAGTACAAAATTAACTAGACAAGTTAGATGTCTTCAAGTCACCAGGGCCTGATGAAATACATCCTAGAACACTCCAGGAGTGACTAAGGAGATATCTGAGCCCTTAGTGATTATCTTCAAAAAGTCATGGAAGACAGGAGAAATTCCAGAGGAGTGGAATAGGGAAAATATATTGTCCATCTATAAAAAGGGAAATAAGGACAACCCGGGGAATTACAGACCAGTCAGCTTAATTTATGTACCTGGAAAGATAATGGATCAAATAATTAAGCAATCGATTTGCAAACATCTAGAAGATAATAAGGTGATAAGTAACAGTCAGCATGCATTTGTCAAGAACAAATTGTGTCAAACCAACTTGATAGCTTTCTTTGACAGGGTAACAAGTCTTGTGGATAAGGGGGAGGCAGTAGATGTGGTATATCTTGACTTTAGTAAGGCTTTTGCTACTGTCCTGCATGACCTTCTCTAAAACAAACTAGGGAAATACAACCTAGATGGAGCTACTATAAGGTGGGTGCAAAACTGGTTGGAAAACCGTTCCCAGACAGTAGTTATCAATGGTTCACAGTCATGCTGGAAGGGTAGAACGAGTGGGATTCTGCAGGGATCAGTTCTGGGTCTGGTTCTGTTCAATATTTTCATCAATGATTTAGATAATGGCATAGAGAGTACACTTATAAAATTTGCAGATGATACCAAACTGGGAAGGGCTGCAAGTGCATTGGAGGCTAGGATTAAAATTCAAAATGATCTGAACAAACTGGAGAAATGGTCTAAGGTAAATAGGATGAAATGTAATAAGAACAAATGCAAAGTACTCCACTTATGAAGGAACACTCAGTTGCACACGTACAAAATGGGAAATGACTGCCTAGGAAGGAGTACTGCAGAAAGGGATCTGGGGGTCACAGTGGGACCACAAGCTAAATATGAGTCAACAGTGTAACACTGTTGCAAAAAAAGTGAACATGATTCTGGGATGTATTAGCAGGAGTGTTGTAAGCAAGACAGGAGAAGTAATTCTTCTGTTTTACGCTGTGCTGATTAGGCCTCAACTGAAGTATTGTGTCCAGTTCTGGGCGCCACATTTCAGGAAAGATATGGACGAATTGGAGAAAGTCCAGAGAAGAGCAACAAAAATTGTTAAAGATCTAGAAAACATGACTTATGACGGAAGATTTAAAAAATTGGGTTTGTTTAATCTGGAGAAGAGAAGACTGAGAAGGGTCATGATTACAGTTTTCAAGTACATAAAAAGTTATTACTAGGAGGAGGGAGAAAAATTGTTCTTGTTAACTTCTGAGGATAGGACAGAGGCAATGGATTTAAATTGCAGCAAGGGCGATTTACATTGGACATTAGGAAAAACTTCCTAACTGTCAGGGTAGTTAAGCACTGGAATAAATTGCCTTGGAAGGTTGTGGAAGCTCTGTCAATGGAGATTTTTAAGAGCAGGCTGGACAGACACCTGTCAGGGATGGTCTAGATATTACTTAGTCCTGCCTGGAGTGCAGGGGACAGGACTAGATGACTTCTCGAGGTCCCTTCCAGTCCTACAATTCTATGATTCTATGAAAGTAAGCAATCATGGGTTAAGAAGGAAGGTCCCTCAGGGATCAGTAACTCATTAAGAGACAGGAAACAAAGGGTAAGAATAAATCGTCAGTTTTCACAGTTGACAGACGTAAATATCAGGGTCCACCAAAGGATCTATACTTGGACCTGTGCTGTTCGACATATTCATAAATGATCAGGAAAAAGGGATAAACAGTGAGGTGGCAAAATTTGCAGACAATACAAAATTACTCAAGATAGTTAAGTCCAAAGCAGACTGTGAAGAGTTACAAAGGGATCTCACAAAACTGGGTGACTGGGCAACAAAATGGCAGATGAAATTTAGTGTTGATAAGTGCAAAGAAATGCACATTAGAAAACATAATCCCAACTATATATACAAAATTATGGAGGTCTAAATTAACTGTTACCACTCAAGCAAGAGATCTTGGAGTCACTATAGATCGTTCTCTGAAAACATCCACTCAATGTGCAGCAGCAGTCAAAAAAGCTAACAGAATCATTAGGAAAGGGATAGATAATAAAACAGAAAATATCATAATGCCACTATATAAATCCATGGGACGCTCACATCCTGAATAGTGCATTCTGAATACTTGAGTTCTGGTTGTCCCATCTCACAAAAGACATATTAGAATTGGAAAGGGTACAGAGAAGGACAACAAAAATGATTAGGGGTATGGAACGGCTTCCATATGAGGAGAGAGAAAAAAGACTGGGACTTTTCAGCTTGGAAAAGAGATGACTAAGGGGGAATATGATAGAGCTCTATAAAATCTTGACTGGTGTGGAGAAAGTGAATAAGGAAGTGTTATATACTCCTTCCCATAACACAAGAACTTGGGGTCACCCAATGAAATGAATAGGCAGCTGGTTTAAAGCAAATAAAAAGAAGTATTTCTTCACACAACGCACAGTCAATCTATGGAACATCGTTGCCAGGGAGATGTTGTGAAAGCCAAGATTATAAGAGGGTTCAAAAAAGAATCATATAAGTTCTTGGAGGATAATTCCATCAACAGTGCTTAATCAGGATGGTCAGGGTTACTACGCTCTGCTCTGGGTGCCTCTAGCCAATAATGGCCAGAAGTTGGGAGTGGACGACAGGGGACGGCTCACGTGATGACTGCCTGTTCTGCTCATTCCCTCTGAAGCACCTGGCACTGGCCACTGTCAGAAGACAGGACACTGGGCTACATGCACCATTGGTCTGACCCAATGTGGCCATTCTTATGTAACCCATGGGCCGTGGCTGACACAGGACATTAACAGCCCTTTCCCTATAATGTGTGTCTGAGCTGGCCAGAGAACAAGCCCATTGGGGAACCTGCCCAGTGGGCAAAGGGGCTTCCCAGCCACTTAGAATCCCATCAGCAGGGGGAGATAAAGGGGGCAATTGCCCAGGGGTCCAGAGGCGTACCCTCCTCGCCTCCACACACCCACTTCTCCCGAAACCCCCGCTGCTTGTGCTCTCTGACCCTCTCCTGAGCCAAGCTTATTTATTATACACCATGCAGGTTCCCGGGCAGTTGAGGAGGTGGTATCTGCTACTCAGCTTCCTGGTTCCTCAATAATCTCCCTGGGGAGTCCAAGGGACACGGGAAGCTGAGTAGCAGATACAGCCTTCTCAGCTGCCTGGAACCTGCATAGTACAAAATAAATCAGCAAAAACGTCTGGCGGAAGCCCACTCGGATCTCAGCCCTCCCTTTCTAGGGGGCCATTCACTGCTCTGCCCTGGGGCCTGGAATTGCTGTTGGTGACCCTGCCCATCAGAAAGGCAAATGTCTCTTTAGCTCCTTCTATGGCTCCAGCACCATATTCTTTATTACCCATCCATGCCTGGAAAGCCCGGCCCCGCTGCGTCAGGCTCCGTGCAGCCTAACATCTGAGCATTTGCAGATTTACCCACGGAGCTGGGTAGCGTTGCATGAAAGGGGATTAATATGTCCGTTGTACAGAGGGAATCCCATGTCACCAAAGGACTTGGTGACCGGGGAGAGTGGTCCCAGGCAGTGCCTGAACCACACAGCCAGCCCTCCACTGACCGCAATAGAAAGTACAGTCGAGTTTGTAGGGCTGGGGCCAAGTGGGCACTGGCTCCCTCTGGGCTCAAGGTGACCCGCCACAGGACTGTGTAACCCTTTTTAGCAGCCTATGAGCCCGTACTAATTTCCTTCACCTACCTCCAGAGACCTTAGTCCCACAGTCCTCACAGAAATGTCACAAGAACAGACTCCCCGAGAAGGCTCACATGCTCCTCTGGCTACAGCCGACCCACTAAGTAAGGGTGGTCAGATTTTGCCTGAGAATTCCATGCTTTGGGGCATTGGACAGGCGGTGCGGGTGTGGCACCATGAAACTGCCCTGCCTTTGTCAACTGGGCCCTGCATCCTCAAGCATCTAAAGAACATGCCCCACTGGCAGCACTCAGAAGCCGTTGGGTTCTCCAAGTAGCTGCTTCCTGCTGCTGAGGAGATGCACACACTGCGCTTTCCCCGAGAGACTGTAAGACCGGGTGAAAGGACACTGACAAAGTAAAGTCAGGTTCAAAGCTCTGTGCAAGAGACTGGCGCTCATCTGCAGCTGTCCCTCTTATGTTTCACACTCTCCCATGTGCCTGGCCGCACGCTCTCGACTGCGCTTGTGAGTGGGATACACAGCTGTGTCGGTGGGATACACAGATGTGTATATGTGTAGGTGAGTGGGATACACAGCTGTGTATACACAGATGTGGGATACACAGATGTGTAGCACAGCTGTGTATACACAGATGTGTATATGTGTAGGTGAGTGGGATACACAGCTGTGTAGGTGGATACACAGATGTGTAGCTGTGTAGATGAGTGGGATACACAGCTGTGTAGGGCCTGATTCTTGCTTGTCGCCCACAGAGACTAGCTTTTAATAAGAGCTCAGCATCCATCGTGCTCCCATCCTGCTGAGTTCTGAGTGTCACTCATATTAGTGCAATGTGAGTATGAAACACACCCAAGCCAGAATCCTCCACCCAGTCTCATCGGTGGTTGGGTTCTACGCTGGCCTAGCCTGGGGGTAAATGACAGCCCTGCAGGTAATGCAGGGAACACTCAGACCCACTAGGTGCATGTGAAGGGCTTTGAAGAATAGTCTCAAAGCTACAGGAACACCAGAGCATAGCAAGAAATCCCAGTAGAGAGAATTCCTTGTTCTACAGAACCATCCTCCACCACGCTGCCCTCACTGCAAAGAGCCTTGGCATTAGAGGCACCACGTTAAGCTCCACAAAGGGGCCCCCTGCCCCCCAAGAAATATGCCCATGACGGGATTTCTACAATAGTTTTATTATCTGCGCAGGGCAGCTTTGCCCGAGATGCGGCTCTTCAGCCCGTCACGCATTCTTAGCGATGGTCTGAAAGAGAAGGAAACCAAAGTACATCAGGACAGGACACACAATAAACTGCAGCAGAAACTGCGTCCTCAGCCCTTTGCATTGGTAACAGGATGGCCCGGTCAGTGCCAGGGCTCAAACCTGGGACCGCAAGTAACCCAACAACCAGTCTGGGCACCTTGGGGTCCTAACAAACCCATCAGCCTCTTGGGCCTGAGCTAAAAGAGCTGCCTCCATTAGCCACGGCTGGAGCAGGCTCATTGGCCTCGTCTGCTAGATCAGCAGCTCCCAAACTTTTTATTAAGACAACCTACCAATGGTATTTTTTCTTTTTTGGGAACCCGCCATTGCCCTTGTTACCCCCCTTCTCAGCTCTTCAGCCTCCTGCTCTCCCTCCCCTCTCCTGTCCTGTCCTCCAGCCCCTGCTCCCCCTCCTTTCCCCTTCTCAGCCCTCCGGCCCCCTGCACTTCTTGCTCTCACTCTCCCAGTCCTGCAGACCCTTTCTCCCTGGGCTAGGCCACAACTGCTCCCCAGCTGCTGACTGTTCACTCACTGGCTCTGGCCCCGTCCTCCGGGCACCGGCTGCTGCCCAGGCCCTGCTCTCCCATCCCTTGGGCGGCAGCAGCATGGAGGAAGTGACCGGAGCCAGCAAGCGGACAGTCTCACTCAGCCTCTCCCCATCGGCAGGCTCCTCACAGGCGCTTCGTCCACGCTGCGGCCCAGGAGAAGTGAGAGTGCGGGGGAGCCCAGGCCCTTCCCACGACCCACTGGGGGGTGAGGACCCACCAGTTGAAGAACTCTGCTCCAGGGGGCCTGGCCACCAGCAGGGTGGGGATGTCCAGTGTTGCAGCAAATGGGCGTGGCTCACACACGCCCCTGGCCAGGAAGTGTGTGCCGAGCGCCAGTGGTTACCCAGGTCAATGCCCTCACCTGCCACAATCTGCCCTTCTGACTGCATGCCCATCCCCCCCCCAATCCTCTGCGAGGGGAACTGAGGCCCAAAAGGCCTGGGCCTGCTCTCCGTGGCACCAGTTGCATGCTTGTATAGCTCATCTGGGCCAGTTTGTGCCCTGAGTTACACGGGTGTAAATCCAGGGTCACCCCATTCACTGCAGCAGAGACTCACTGCTGTAACTGAAAGGGGAGTTTGCCCACTGACTTCCATGGCACTCCCTCCCCCCATCGGATTGGCACGGGGAGAAGCTGGATCCAAACGTGACTCGACCAAAGCACGGAGTGGCAGAGCTGGGAGTAAAGTGCAGCAATTCCTGGCTGGCAGGCACACACTCAGCCCATTAGGCCAGTGGTTCTTAACCAGGGGCGCGTGTCCCTGGGGAGTAGGTCAGCTCATCTAGATATTTGCCTTGTTTTACAACGGGCTGCAGAAAAAGCACCAGCGAAGTCAGTACAAACTAATGTTTCCTACAGACAGTGCCTGTGCTGCTCTACACTAGGCACTGCAGCGTGAGGACAGGATTTATATTCCAATTGATTTATTCTATAATTATATGGTAACAGTGGGAAAAGGACGCTACCAAATTTGTCAGTAACCGCGTGCTGTGAGGCTTGTATTTTTATGTCTGATTTTGTAAGCAAACAGTTTTTAAGAGAGGTGAAACTTGGGGTACACGAGACAAATCAGCCGCTTCAAAATAATCTGGAAAGGTTGAGAGCCACTGCACTAGGCCATGCTGCCCCCAACGTCTCCCCACACGCTTCTCAAGCCCCTCACTTCCAAGGCACTGCTGGCTGCCGGGACAGAGGTCCCAGGCCCTAGCCAAACCAAATATTCTGTCTGAACTGTCCCTGGGGCCCGGGGATGCTGCTGTGCATCCTGCTTGCGGCTCTGGGCCATGTGCCCAAAATGCTGCCTGCCAGCTGCCTCCAGGGTCACACGTGCGTTGGTGGGGAAGCAATCAGCACATCCAAGCTAGCTTGCTTCCAGTATCTGTTGTGCCTGAGACCAGCTCCTCCAGGCTCCAGATCTTACACAAATCCCTCTGCAGGCCAGGCCCAGCTGTTCCTGATTTTGCTCTGCAGTGACACTGAGTTCCCAGCTGCCGGAAGAGGTGAGGCACAAGGGGAACCGAAGGTGACATCTCATGCTCTGAGGGGCCCCCCTTGCTCAGCACTCGCTGTGGGTCAGCTGTCTCTGATCTTTGGATGGGGCCCGTGGCACAGATCTCTCTTTACAGCCCCAGGAAGACACAAGCTCAAGGGGCCAGCCCCCAAACACTGTCCATCTGGGGCCCATCTCCCTTCCATTTACTCTGGGTGACCCGCCAGGACCTGGCCATTTGATTTCTGCCTCCTGCTACCCATGCAGTAACCCAGGGCTGACGGGCTCACCTCCTCGATCCAGTCATCGAAGGCGGAAACGCGGGTGAAGACGGTGGGTTTCTTTAAGGCGTTGCAGCCAAGGGCAGAGACGAAGCTGGCAATGCCATGCACCTGCCATCTCCCATCAGAGGCCAGGCAATTAAGGGGGCCACCGGAGTCACCCTGAAAGAGAGTCAGCCCCGCGAGCAAAAGTGCATCAGATCCCCAGTCCATCCCTCATTGCCTACTGGGCTGGAGTGCGGAAGCTACAGCCGTGCACCGGGGCTCCATGAGCACTGGGAGCAGAGTGCAGAGCATCACTGGGGCCATCTACGAGCCTGGGCTTTGTACAGAGTGTAACTGATGCCCTGAACTCTCTCCCGCAGAACTGGCTGCGAACTCATCCCGGTGACAGGTAGAGAGGAGGAAACCAGCCCACTGCATCTGAGTCTCACCTCTCAGCCCTTATCTGCCCTCTGGTGTTGATCATGGGCTCATGTGAGCAAAGTCGAGGCTCCTGCAGCAGCTCTGCAGGGATGTCTGAGCACACGAATGTTACCTGCGTGTGTGCTGGTGAACAGGGAGCTCTTAGCTCGGAGGCTCCTGTTCATCCAAAGCAAATTTTGAGACTTGAGATGTGTAACATTTACAATTCACACCATATTGGTGTCACAACACCATGTACTCTTGCTTCTCTTCCCTGACTGGCTAGCGTGTAACTAACCAATAGACCAGCCACCGTCAGTTTTATAGTCCAGTCTGCACTGTGCTGGTCAGCTCCATAAATCACAGCCCAAACTGCCTGTTATGTATCCACATGTGATAGCTACAGCCCAAAATGCAGGCTCAGGAATGATTAATGGGAGAGATTGGTGAATAACTGTGAATCACAATCACATTCAGAATTTTCCAATCCATCCTCAGGCAACTGACGACCGGAGAAATGTGGTGGACAAATCATTCACCGAACGTTCGTTGCTCAGCTATTCTAACAGGCCTTGCATGGGAGCAAGGACAGGCAAGTTGGGCAGCCTCCTGCCAAAGGGAGCCAAAGCTGGTTGCAAGCTGCACGGCTGAGCTGGGTTTCTGTCTCCTGTGACCTTCCTGTACATCACAAGGGGAGTCAGAAGGGGAAGCTCTTTGGTGGGTGCAGTGAGTTCTGCCATCAACAGCAACAAAGCATGGGACCCCACCACTGTATATTTGCCTAGCGGGTGCATTCATTAGATGCAGTAATTTGATCAGAGAGATCACGTACACACACACATGCACATACGTGCACACACTTGCATGTGCACGCACGCACACACGCTCACACTTGCCAGCGAAACACCAGTATTTTCCGCCATTCCTTCCTAGCACTGTACTCACGTTGCAGCCCGCTCTGATGTCCCCGCCAGCGCAGATCATGCTCTTCCTGATAGCGATGGGGCCCCACCAGTCAGACTGGGAGCAATGCTCGTAGTCCACCACTGGGAGCAGAGCCTGCTGCAGCTTGGCAGGGAGGGGCCCGCCCGCTGCAAATGGAAGATACACCTTGACCCAGTGACACCAAGCCCTGGTAGCTGGTTTGAGTCCCTCCACTCCTCTTGGAGCTCGATCCCATGCAGCGCTGAGCCACCCCTGGGAGCTGCTGAGCACCTTCAGCTCCTATGGACATCAGTGGGAGCTGCGAGCACTCAGCACCTTGCAGGATGAGGCCTTCGCTGGTATTATCTGGCTCCTGATGCTCCTGAGATGATCCCCCAGAACCAGAGAGAGCCTGGGCTGGTTGGAGGGGCTGGTGAAGAGCTAGGGGACCCTGTCACCCCTTCCACCCCAGCCTGACACCTGATCTTGCTGATAGCAGTCAGCGCTTGGTGCTGTCCTATGGCTGCTTGCTGGAGAGGCGGGCACCCATCCCGCTCTTCGAGGGGAGGTGACCGTGTCCCAGAGACACAAACTGGCAACCTCAGCAGTTTTCCTTGTGCCCCTGCAGGTGGCCCCTCAGGCCAGCATGGAGGCACACTGGCAGGGGGCAGGGCCTGTGGAAGAAACCCCGAGTTGCCCACGCTGTGCTTCATTTGGGGCAAGTGGCCTTCAGTCTCCGGGGCTGGGTCTCTGCCACCTCTCAGAGCCAGCAAAGAAGGAAAGTGGGCCTACCTCCCGAGGGACACCTTAACTAACTGCATCCCCACCCACCCCAGCGTAGCCGCCCGTGCGCCTTCCCATGCGAGAGCTCCCTGGGATGGAGCAGCCTGGCCACGTACTGGAGAGGCGTCCCCAGCCACTGATGTAGCAGGGGTATCCGTCGGGCAGAACCTCGCCCGGGGGCGGGAGGCAGCCCAGCTGCACCTTGTCGCTGAGCTCGGCGCTCCTGGACAGCTTGAGCAGGGCGATGTCATTGCTGCAAGAGAATAAGGAAGAGCTCACGAGAAGGGCGGGCATCTGGGGGGTCTGGCAATGGCCTGGGGAGACGCGGAGCTAGAAGCCAAGAAGGCCAGCGGAGAGCCGTAGCTGTTATTGTCTTCGGACTCTTCCATGGTGGGGCTCAGTCCAGTTCTCAGTGGGTTCAGAGCACGAGTGACCCCCCCTTGTGGGCAGCCTGAAGACTGCTCTCTGCACCGCAGAGGTGATGCCGCCAAGGGAGGGGGAGGGCCTATGTGGGGCACGTTCTCCGGTGCCAGGACTTGAAGACATCACTGCCCCGGGCTAAAACCCTGCCCTTGCACCCACACGATACTTCCCTGGCACGCAGCTTGGCAAAGAGAGCCCGGCGGAGCCCTGCTGCACCGGTCCTTCCCAACGGAAGAGCAGCGGGTGGGCGGAGATCGGGACGCAGCCCCCAGTCCTGCCAGGGCACAGGCCTGCCCCAGGGACCACTCTGAAGGACTTGTGAACTGGGATCTAGTGTGGAGATAATGCCGTGCTATTCCCTGCTGGCTTTCGCAGCCCCTCAGCGTCCGCCAGGCTGGATGGTTCTGCCCAGGCACTGGCAGTGGAGGCTGGTGACGGGCCGGGTTCATTCCATGGGGATGGATCTGTGGTTTATTCTGTCAGGGTGCAGCTTTCTTTCCCCAGCCGTTCTTATGAGCAGACTATTCCCCATCTACCACTGCCCTCTCCGGGAGCCCTGGGCAGCCGCAGCCTGGTGCACGCCTGCACCGACTCACCCGCAGGCCGCGCAGATGGAGATCCAACCCGGGTGGACGAAGATGTCGTTTGGATTCACCGGGATGCGCTGCTCAGAGCCATCTGCTTCACTCATGTCGTACTCCCCCAGCACCACCTCGTAGGTGCGGGATGCACTGGAAGGAAACCCCCGAGAGTCTGTGAGGGGCAGCCGGGGGCAGCGTGGGGGGTGGGGAGCCTGCGATGCCCCCTCTGGGCTCAGAAGGGATTGAGTCCCACACGCTGCAAAGGAGACATCACCCTGTTCCCTGTGTCAGCTCCTAGCCCGAATCAGCAGCATCAGCGCACTCCCCAGCTGGCACCGCCTGGCCCTGGGCTGGCAGCGAGTGGGGGACTTGGGGCGCAGGGGCATGGGGCACAGGGGCACACAGCACAGGGACACTGGCCCTTCAAGGAGAGGCAAGGCCAGTCTACCCATAATGGGCTTCTTTAAAGAGAATGAGCCAAGCCACCCATTGTAAGTAGCTGCTCAGTAGCTAATTGCTTAACGAGCATCTCGGCCTGTTAATGGGCTCCCAGAGCTCACCTGAAGGAGGCGCTCTTGGAGGGCGGCTGGGAGTCTTTTAACAGGGCCAGACCCTGACTAAGAAGCTGACACTAAAAAAACCAGGCCCCAGGAGAAGGGGAGTCTCTGAAAGACTCTGTGCCAGTGAGTTATTTCTGACCCCAGAAGGGGGGCTGGGGAAGCATGCCTGCAGGGCCTCGCCGTGCCAGGGGGGAGCGCTCCGGGACACCCCCTGCCACAGGCCCAGCCTCTGTGCGGGTCCCCCGCATGAGCAGCGCTAGCTATGAGCCCCGCACGCAGGTCTGCTGAGAGCAGGAGCAGAATCAGGCTGCAGCGACAGCGGTGAGGCCTGAGCACAGCAAAGCTGTGGGGCCGGACGCAGCAGGTCCCTGCAGGGTGTTTCTGGGTGATCTTCACCCGGTGCTGGTAACCGGACCGGACAGCAACGCAATGCTTAGTGCGTGTGCAGCGCTCGGTGGGCCACATCCTGCTCTGCGCGATGTCGCTGCCACCACACTGACGCTGGGCAGGCAGGGATTATCCCCCCCATGGCAGAGAGGGCCGTGCCCCAGGCTGCGCAGCTCGTCAGTGACGGGGCTCCATGTCATTCAAGTCCACCCCATCTCTCTGCTGTTCAGCATTAAAGCTGAGGAGTCTCCACCACAGCCCAGGGTGAGATTCTGGCACTGACTGCCGGTGCCTTGTCCCGGCTGGGCTCATCACCTGGGATGGCGCAGGCCTGATGGGGGCTTTCCTTGCAAGGAGCAGCTCACTAGCCAGGTGATCTCCCCACCAGGGCAGATCAGGGCCATTTGGCTCCTCCCCCGGCCACATGGTGCGTCGGCCACACTAAATTCTAGGCAATCAGAAGAGGAGGCTTACGAGATGCAGTGAGCAGCTGTCATGACCCAGTTGGGGGCGATGAGGGTCCCCCCGCAGGTGTGCTGGAAAGCGCCGTCCCGCAAGTACTGCAGGGAGATCTGCCAAGGGAGAAGACAGGACAGTGGGGGACCTGGTGGAGAGCTCCAGGGCTCCCCATCTTCCGGCCCCAACGTGGGCAGGTTCTGAACAGTGGGAGCTATTGGGTTTGCCCTGGTAACGTCTCATGTACCCCAGCCAGAGACCACGGCCATCAGAGTCACTGGCATGGCTCTCTGGGGGCTGTGGTTACGCATGGCAGGAGGCTGCTCTGTGAGTTCCCATAGCACACTGTCTGCTTGGACCATTCCCATCCAGGGCAAACACTCTCCCTGCCCATGCAGCCCGGGAGGGCAGGAGGCACTGCGGGGCTGCCGTGCAGACTGTCACTCAGAAATGCCCTGGGAGCTGAGGGGAGCAGCTGGTCTTTGTCTCCTGCCTGGCACAGGGCACTCCCTCCTGCCCACCCACAGGCAGGAGCTCTGCTCCTGTCAAGTGACCACAGAGGGGTTTGGACGGGCTCTTTGGGGCAGCCTCTGCCAAGGAGCTGCTGTCCCTTCCCAGAGAATTTTAGGGCTTTCCTGAGGCTCCCTGTGCCCCTCAGTGCCACGGTCTGGGACGTGGGTGCAGGCGCAGAGCTGCGATCAACTCTTCATGGAGAGAAGAATCTTGTTAAGAAACTCCCAGGTAAGGAATCCCCCGGACCCTCCCCCGGCTGCAAGCTGGAGCCCAAAGTATGATTTTCAGAGTGGGGGGGCTCAGCTCTGTCGAAAACCAGCCCTTTAAGTGTGCCTGGCCTTGGGCTGCCCAGCCTGTCAGCAGGGGCTGGGGAATGCACGGGGGGCCACCCCCTGCCCGCAAGGGGGTGTGTGCCTGAGTGAGGACTGAAGGGTGGGGCACTAAACCAACGGTGAGTTTTGCTTCTTCAGTGCAAGGAGAAGGGATGAAGAAGATGGAATTTCCCATCACTTTAGCTCTCCTTTGTTCCATTAACTGGACACTTATTAAATACCCGCCACCCCAACCAACTTTGCTTAGCCCTGTCCGTCTCCACAAGAGCTGGGTGGCCAGTGGAGTTTTTTAGTTCACTGGCTGCTCCAAAACCTTGGCGGGGGGAGTTCATTTCGGATTGAGATTTTTTTTTTGAGATTTTCAGCAAACCTAAACGTTTGAAGAACAAATTGCTAAGACTGCAGCAATGTCAGGGTAGGACCCTGTACCCGTGGTGGGACAAACGAAATATTTCATTTTGGTTTTGAGTGTTTGAAAATGTTTTTAATTTTTTCAAAATAAAATGGAAGTCGTTTTGAAAGAATCATTTTGAATTAAGAAATCGAAACATTTAGCTTCAAAATCGTCAGAAATGTTGGGGGAGGGGTCAGAATTTTTACCCCGGGTATTTTTCTGACCGATCAAATGCAGCAAAATCAACGCAAACCTGGGGAAAGTTTCAGCCAGCCCAAATCTGGATTTTTCGGTGGGAAAAGAAAGTTGACTGTGAACCCTTTCGCCCCACGCTAGCGCAGATGGCGCCATCATGTCGAGCCTTGTTGCTGATTTGCTCTTACCGCGTACCGGGGTGGATTTTACTCACCTGCCAGGGCCAGCTGTATGGCACGGCATCCTCTCCATTCACCACCCGTGTGTGGGGGTTGTAGACGGGTGTGCCACACCCGAGGGCTGGAGGGGGAGAGCACTGTGTGTTACACAGACGCAAAGGTGAGACATGGTGGTGCTGAGATTTGTGGTATTGCCGGGTCACCTTCTAGCAACCCAACCCTGGACTGCCCCATTTGCTCCCCAGTCCTTGGGTGGCAGGGCCTCACCTGGCCCAGGCTCTCTGTGAGATGGTTCTCTTGGCCCCTGTGGGTCTGCCCAGGGTTTCCTCCCCTCCTGAGCAATCCATCTCCTTATTTACAGAGGGGCAGGCACCAGGGCCCGTTCTCCCCTGGCAGCACCTTGCACAATCTCCGTGAGATCAAGGGGTGGCACCAGGAGCTGGGCACAGGAGGGCCCAGAAGATCTCTGTGTGTCTTGAAGGGGCCTTTTTCCTTAAGTATGTGCTCTGTGCATGGGGGGCAGGGGCAGAGGAGAGAGACCCCCATTTCTTACCACCAGCCGCAAGCAAAACAGGGATCAGCAGCCTCAGCATCTTGGCCAGAGGGACCCAGAAGGACACAGGACCCTTTAATACTCCCCCTTATCAGAGGTTGCAGGGAAGGGAGGCGCCTAAGGACTCCGGGAGCAGGTGTTGGAATATCCTGTCCCCTGGGCCAAGGTCACACCGAGGGAACAGCCGTCCTGTGGCTGCCTAGCCTTGGGCAGATTGGGCTGTGGCAAGGTGATGGATGGCCCTGAGCTGAGTGACAGCGCTGGAGAGGGAATGGGGGCCACTCCTCCTAGCATGAGGACCTGGGCACAGGGGTGGGTCCCTGGGGGCGAGAGGAATGGAGTCTACCCCCGCCCATCCGTGTAGCCCCCAGCTGTAGGGAGGACAGTGACCAGAGAAGCTTGAGCCAAGTTCCACTGAAATCAACAGGAGCCTCTGACTTCACGGGGAGCTGGATCAGGCCCCTCATAAGGATCCTTACAGGGCAAGGGGGACGCAGGGGCAGCCCATACTTTGTGCTGCCATTCTGCACGGGGTGAGCGTCACGCACAGCGAATAGTGATAGTAACAGTGCAGCTGTGTCAGGGTAGGACAATATAGCCGGGGAGGCCAGATCCCACCTGGGATGATGTTAAGGTTCAGATGTTAAATGCAGGAAATACGGTTACACTTTATAGGAAAGGTCTGTTAATCGATGGCTGGAAGAGTTCCTAAATTCTGTTCTGAACATGCCAGAGGCCAGCAGCGTTTATCAGGGGTGGTTAGAAACACGTCAGCAGAAGGGGGTATGGATGGTTATCGGCCAGGGTCACAGGCCACCCATGGATCAACTGGACTTCATAACAAGCTACAGCAACCGATTAACCAGTTATTAAAACATGCACTTCACCTTCCTTAGTGCTCCATGCACAGCATGCAGATAGCACCTTCCTGCAAGGTGAGTGTAAAATCAGTTCAGACTCAGGGCTCCCTTGCGACCACATTGTGCTACTGCTTCCCAGGGGGCTAATTTTAATGCCTTATTGACACAGGGTGACTGGCCCCTTTCAGGGGAATCAGGGCCCGGTCTGTACAGGACAGGCTGCGTTAAGGCGAACACGCCCATCTCAGCCCACCTGTAAGTAATTAACTGCCTGGGTGGCTGGTTGGCAGCTAATTGACTAATGAGCAAGCACCTGGACCTGATAAAATGCTAGCAGGGTTCAGTTGCTGGAGGGTGTTCTTAGAGAGAGGAGTTCCCAGAGACACGCCAGAGGAGATGCCTGCTTAGCTCATAGTACATAGGGCCCAGGAGCAGGGCAGAGGGATTCTTGAGCACAAGGCGGGTAAACCTGCCTGAATTATTACACAGACCCTGGAGGAGGCTGTGGGATTCCTGATTTTGGGTGGGGACCCAGCTCCCAGAGGGGGGTGGACTAGAGGGGCTAAAGACACTGTGCTCTGTACAACAGTTAGGAAGTAAGACTTAAAAAGGGGGAATCTTGATCGCGGTACTGCAGCCTGGGAGTAAATCCATGCAAGAGGGAGAAAGAGTGCAGCAGGGCTATGCTGTGTCACAAGGGAGTGTGTGTGTGTGTGTGTGTGTGTGTGTGTGTGTGTGTGTGTGTGTGTGTGTGTGGGGGGTACTGGCCTCCCGGTGGTGATCTCTGCCAGGGGAGTGCTCGCTGGCCTTCCCTGGCGGGTACATTTATGGAGTTATCTTGCATCAGGGCTTCTCTTGCATGTCATTTCCCTGCATTATGATAATGGTTGGATTTCAAATAAATAGGAAGGGCAGAGTGTTGATCTTCCATTCAGAGAGACATGGCCCCGAATTCCCCTGGTGGTAACTGCGCTGGTTTCCACAGTGTCTCCCAGGGCTGGATTTAGCTCATGTCTGTTCTCTGAATTTCAAATACATGCATGAAGTTCACTTCCAACTCATCCCACAAGGCATTTCCCACTAGCTGCCCTTCCCCCCAATCCCCCCCAGCACAATGGCAGTTGGGACAACAGGCACCTTTTCCTGCAGGGTGCTTCCCCTGTCTTTGACCTATGTAATGGGTAACCTCAGCTTCTCGATGAGTCTCCCAGGCCGACCCATCCCTGGCTGTCCTCTGCCTCTGATCCCCAGTTCATGGTGTCAGCATTTGAGCCAGTCACATTCCAACGCCATCCCAGGGCAACACGGCCCCTTTAAATAGGACCAAAATTAGTCTGGGAGCAAGAGCAGGTGGCATGAAATGAATGTTAATAATTAACAAGTGACCCTGGTTTAGAAGGGGATTTGTGTGTGTGTGTGTATGTGTGTGTGCGCAGACGGTCAGAGAGCAGCAGACATGGTTATACAAGGCTTAGTTGCTTTACAATCAAGGTGTACGACACAGCACAGTTTCTCCGAGCATCAGGATTATCCCACAAAGATCCACCATAGGGGGTCAGTCCAGTAACCTGGTGGGGAGTGAGGGAAATGGAAAACCCTCCTATGTTCTCGCTAGGAGGGTCAAAATTCCTAGTCAGCCTGTTTTCCCAGGAAGGGGGCTTGGGCGAAGGGAGAGAATTCCAGGGATCCCACCCCTCACTCAGAACTCCCTTTACTAATTAGGAGATTTTAAAAATAATAAAATTTGCCTTGTGATTTTTTAACCTTTTGGGGGTCAAATTTCTCTGCCACTGCCAGAGCTAGAAACTGCTTCTCCAACTACTCCTTTGTGTTCCAAACGAAAGCTGAGTGTCTCACCTAATCGTGTGACTCCAGGAGTCGGAGGCTTTCTGAAAAACACCGATTCGTGCTACAGTCAGGGGAGTTGCCAACACAGGCTCACACTGCCCCCCTCCCTGCCCTCCATCTCCAGTACGGAGTGTTAGGCTTATACCAGCCATGGCTGTTTGAGCTAGAGCGACGTCTGAACATGACCGCCATGCACCGAGGCAGAAGGTGCGATGGCCGCGCTTCTCTGCAGGTCATTAGATCTTTCTTAAAGACAGGAAAACGAGGGCATTGCTCGCTGTATTGCCTGGTCTGGTCTAGCCTAATCGGTTATAGATGGGTCCGTATGTAGCACGCCCCTGCCCTCTGACCTTTGCCTGCCCCAGGGGGAGAAGCTGTCCCTTTACCCGGTGTGTGGGCCTGACTCTCCTCTCTCGCGCAGTGTAACAAGTGGAGTAATTACAACGTACAGCAGGGGAGCGGAGAGCAGAACCAGGCCTGGACCTGGCCAGTCACATTGGACCGAGGGGCTGGCCAGAGATAAACCACAACCCTGAGTGGCTCTTTGGCAGCGGGGATGGTACCCAGAGTTGTGAGGCACCTCACCACCACCAGCCCTTAGCGTGAGAAATCTCTGCCCACTGTGGCTCAGCTCCCTGCAACCCCCAGTCTGTGGCAGCACTGGCCCTGCCTGCCAGGACTCTGCAGGCCTCGCTCTCTCTGTGCAGGCAGCGATAGGTGCCTGCCAACCCTCCAGTGCCCCGCAGCCTCCAGTCCCTTCTCCTCTGAACACTCCCAGAATGACCAGGCCGGCTGTTCCCAAAGGAGCAGAACACGCCACTTGTCAGATTCAGCTTAGGGCCAGTACTTTGCTTAGCACCACAGCAGGGAGATCTGTTTCTAGTGAAAACAAGGATACGTTTATTGCCCCAGAACAGACATCCAAGTGATAGCGGGTGAGAATATTGGAAACAAATGGTTACACATAAACAAAATCATAACACGCTTTCTAGAGACTAAACTTAACTAACAAGTTATCCTCTCACCTAACGACGCTCATCTCACCCAATTTCCCCCCAGCGTTCTCAGCCAAGCCTGGTTGAGACCCCACTTCCAGGAAGTGAATTTGCTGTCCACTTCTGCCTAGGTGAGGGGTGCCAGGGTGTCGTCTTTGTCCCCCCAGTATAGTAGAGCAAATCTGTGATGTGCAGCTCAAGATAGGGTTCTCCCCACTGTTTGCTTCTTCCTGTTATTTTTCTCTCTTTGAAGTTTTCACAACCCTTTGTTAGCTCTCGACTCAGACTGGTGACAGACCCATCGTGAAATACGCAACACTGAATGTACACGTAAACGACCAGATAGTGAGACATCCCATGTCTGAGACAAAACCTGGTTTTCCCTTTTGCTGGTGGCCAGTCCCTAGGTACGCACGTTAAGAACACAATTTTCCACCTGTATGAATAACTCCTGACATATCTGTATGTGCGTTTTGCAATGATATGATGACCAATAGGACATAGGTTTTCACCGGAGACCTCACGTGACACCCTTTGGCAAACTAAAATCTACAGGCTCGACCCAAGAGATCCCTGCAACCCCCTGCACCCTCTCTCTGCCCCTTGCCAGTTGGCACTAAGAGGTTCTGGATCTATGGCCCAGCCACCACTCGAGGGGTACAGAGTGGATGGGCATTACACCATTGGACACTAGGGCTCAGATCCTCAAAGAGGTTCAGGTGCCTAACTCCCATTGATTTCAAGGAGAGTTAGGCACCTGAATAGCTTTGAGGCTCTGGGCCTAGTGGACTAAAGTGACTGGAGACTAGGACCAGCTGGTTTCTTGTCTCTAGCTCTGCTGCTGATTTCCTGTGTGCCTGGGCCAGTCCCAGCCTCCTTCTGTGTCCTAGTTTCCCCAACTGTACAATGGGGATGATATTTATTTGCCACCTCCCAAGTGTCTGTGAGGGTTCGTTTGCTAACATCTCCATGATGCTAGGAATTATGGCCATCTCTGTCTCACAAATTTCCTGGCCTCTACTGACTGCTCCTTGGATTGGTTCCCATCTCTAAACAGGAAAGGGAAATAAACAGGAACCTGCATTTTCCATGAATCAGCAGGTAGCATACAAGAAGAGGAATAAGTTACAACAGACTTGGGCACCTTTATGTCAACAGAGTTGCATCCACAATAGGGGTGGTGATGGTACAACCACGTCGGTGAAAAATCCCACACCCCTAACCGACATAGTCACACTGGTACCAACCTGTGTGTAGAGCAAGACTTGGGAACAGGATCTGCCCTCAGAGAATAATCAGCCAATCCCTGGTTAGCAGATGATGTAACATCTCTATCTTGTTGCATTGGCTGAGCACTTCCAAAGCTACTAAGATTCATTCGTGCGCTATGTTTTTAAATGCCCTACCTGAGGGGCAATTACCGCTTTGCAGCTCTACCAACATCGCTCGTCTGAGAAAGTGAGGGCTGGAAACTTAGGTAAGACATTGGTTTAAAATCCTAATTGTAGATTAAAGCTACTGGGCCTCTGCTTTTGAGGACTGTGGAGAAAATTCTTCTCTTTGCTTATTTGGAGCACATCAATTTTTCAAGAATGCCTTGCTGCAATGAAGTTACAGGTGCTAACCTGCGGGCCTCATAATGGCTGTCTAAGGCCTTGTCTACACTAGCGCTTATGTTGGCAAAACTTGTGTTGCTCAGGGGTATGATGTTGCCCGATTTCTGGGTGTTTAGTAATTTAATGGGGTTATAGGCTTGCCAATTGATCTGATCAGAAGATAATGAGGTTCTAGTCCCAGAATCAGGCTCCAGAAGAGTTTTATAGGGACCCCCGAGGTGCACGACAGGAATGCTCACACTGATAACCGAATCTGTATAATTTTATGAGCTTTTATTAAGATAACATAAAATGATAGACAAATGACTGATTAAAAGAAAATGAATGATCAAATGGCTAATGGATAGGGTTACAGTCTTATTCTAAAGACACATGTGATAGATAGATAGATATTTCTACGGTATGCTTTGGATTAATATACTCACACCCTTCCCTGATGACCTGGTTGAAAGAGATGTCCGGTTCCTCACCTCTTGAGTAGAGGCGTGGAGAGCTAGGCAGTGCTCTAGAGCTAAGAGCTGCGAGGCTAAGACTCTCACTACAAATAATACTAAGTATAAACGAAGAACAAAAGATCTAAACGCAATAGCTAGAAAGTTTCAAGAAGGAGTAGCTGACGATTGCCCCAAGTAACCCTGAACAATATGGGTCCTCTTTCTAAGTCCAAACTTGGATTCTTCACTCCTAGATTATTAGGATGCACTTATTCTATAGGCTGGCAGGTTCGTGCGTATTAATAACATATCCACATCCTTGCCAGATGGTTCGCTTAGCTCGCCTTTGTTATTTCTGGCCCTTTTGTGGGATATCTGTGAAATTTACTTGGGGCATAAACTGAGACAGCCTCTCTTCCCATTCTCCCGCTCCCCCCAGTGCCTCCTGACTTATCTAGGGTAAAGGTTATAACCATATATGTCTTACCCTTTAACACATCATTACTTATTTGGGCCAAAGGTCCCGAACATATGTATGCTAACTGCCTTAGCTTTCATACAGGATGTGGCCTGTAAGGTACCTTGCATTACAGCTAAAATACTTTAATATGAATCTATGACTCCCGTCTAATAAAACAACAATACTTACATCTATAAGGAAAGGTATATATGTGCAAGCAAGCAGGCTAGTCCTATAGGCTACAATGAAAAAAACACACCCCGGAGTGACATACGTTTTGCCGGCATAAGCGCTTGTGTGGACAGCGCTGTGTCAATGGGAGAGCGTCTTCTGCCAACATAACATGGCTACACAAGCGCTACACAAGCACACCAATACAGCTGTGCCGCTGTAAGTTTTAAATGTAGACTAGTCCTTCGTGTAATTTGTTTATTTACACGTCAGCCAGTCGTAGGTAGCAATGGGCCCAAACGGCATGCAAGCAGCCTCTCTGAAACTCCATGTCTGCTTCTCAGGGCACTAGACACCCTCAAAAATTGACTCTAGTTTTCATAGATTGTAAGGCCAGAGGTGACTGTGATCATCTGGCCTGACCTCCTGCATAACACAGGCCAGAGACCTGACCTGCATTAATTCGTGTTTGAACTAGAACAGAGCTGTTAGAAAAACACCCAATCCTGATTTTAATATGGCCAGCGATAGAGAATCCACCTGGACCCTTTGTAAATTATTCCAAAGGTTAATTACCCTCAACTCACTGTTACAAAAACTGTGCCTTAATTCCACTTTAAATTTGTCTCACTTCAGCTTCCAGCCATTGCATCTACTATCTTGGTCTGTTCGACTGAAGAGCCCGTTATTAAATATTTGTTTCCCATCTAGGTACTTATAGACTGCGAGCAAGTCACCCCTGAACTTTCTCTTTGTTAAAGGGCCCAGACTGAGCTCCGGGAGTCTAGTGAGATTACGGCAGAGCGAGAACTGCTGATCTTTGCAGCAGCTCCCCCTGAAAAGGAAGATCACCACCACCAACCACCCACAACCATGCGGCATTTCACAGACTGGAACAATGACTCTTCAGGGCACAGCTGTATGCAGAGAATGCATTTTTCAGCACACCTGTGAAGAACTGGCCTGTCTTTGCAGTTCTGTGGCTGCCTCTAACTCAAAGCAGGACCTGTCACACCGCCCGGTCAGCCCTCTCTGCGCTGCCCTGACACCCACCCGGCGTTGGGGCTCTGGACAGTGGTGCTTAAGGAGTCGTCCTTGGTGCGCCCTGCTATGGACGTGGGGATGGATGGGCGCATGATGGTGTGGGCTGCAGGCAGAGGGTGGGCATGGAGTTTGATGGCCTGGGGGTGGGCACTGAAGAAGGCCGGAGAGGATAGCGCTGTCCTTTCCTAGCCCTGGAGGAAAGCCATCCTGCTGGGTGCTACACCAGGAGCACTGCAGCAGCCCCTCCCCTGACGTCTCCCAGCCCAGCCCAGCCTCTCCTGTTGGCTTTTTCTGGTGGGCACAATCCGGGCACTTCTCCTTGCCCAGACGGCACTGCTGCATGGGCCAGACAATGGGATTGTCCTCAGCCTGCCTTTCAAAGAGGGGCAAGACGGGGAGATCTCAAGCTGGCCACGCAGACACGTCTGGCACAGACCCCTGCACTGAGACACCCGCCTGCTTCGCTCAGGACACACGTGTGTGGGAGTGGAGCAGACTGTGACCCCGAAGAACAAGGCAAAGCTCACAAGTTGCATGCATAGGGCAATTGTTTTATTGGCTCCACAGGCAGACACTCCACCAGGATGTGGCTCGGCAGCTCGTGACTAATTATTAGTGAGGATCTGGAAGGAAAAATCAAGCGAGAGATCGGTGACTGTGCCGGGTACGTGAGCAGGGCAAACCGAGGGCAGTGCCTCTACAGAGCGATGTTCTGGCAAGGCCCAGGCTCTGGCATTTGAAGGGCTGCCCTTGGCCACACACGCTCCTGGGGCTGCGTCTGAGATCATTGGAGCAACCTCACAGCAAAGCACGGAGGCTGCATGACAGGGTGCATGGACTAGGGGTCCATTTCCAGACTGCGCCACTTCTTGCCAGCCTTCCCAGGGGAGAGGTCCCTGCAAAACCCACACAGACTGGGAGGAAGGGCTCTGCCTGCTCAGGGAATGCTCCCAGCCTCGGTGGGCTGCCTCCCTTCGCAGTGTCCTGCCCCCTGCTGGCACCCTGGGGGATTGCCTGTGCTGTGGTGCGTGGGTTTGATGGACACATCTCATTGCTGGTTTGCTGGGCTCTGCGATTCTGATTCAGATCTAAGCCACTTGGTGGGCCCAAGCAATGGCAGAGTTTCCTGCGGTCCCATACGTGACTATTAGCCACCTCTTTCCTCTGTTTGCCACTGACTGCCCCTCCCCTGCCCATGAGTGATAACGGATGGGGCAGCGGGCGGGGGGTCACTCTGGCAGCAAAGCGCATCTCCAGGGAAAGTCCCCCCAGAAGATCTGCACAATGGCATCATATCACCGCTCCCCAGTCAGAGACCTGGGCAGCCCTCAGAGCTGGGAGCCGGCACAGCACCCGTGGGCAGCTGCTCACCCCACCCATGTCCCCAAGTAAATTACCTCCTCGATCCAGGCATTAAAGGCTGAGACCCGGGTGAAGACGGTGGGTTTCTGTAAGGTGTTGCACCCCCAGGAGGAGACAAAGCTAGTGACCCCGTGGACGTACCATATCCTGTCCGATGCCTGGCAGTTGAGGGGGCCGCCGGAGTCTCCCTGGAATAGAATCAACCCCCCATGGGCACAGTGTGCAGGGCAGCTAACCCCATGGCCCCATCTGTGGGGAGCCAGGGCTGCATGGTCCAGCGGCTGGGATGCCCACAGCTCCTGGAGAAGGGAGCCCCCGTGGGAGAATGGGTTTGGTTCCCCGCAGTCCTCCAGGCTGCTGCGAGGTTGGTGCAGGGACTGGCCCAGTGCTTTGCCTGGCCATGCAGGAGATGAAACTCAGGTGGCCTCCCCTTCCCAGGACCACCGGGGCTCTGCCAGGTGCCCTTCCCTTTGCTGTTGGGCACTCACATTGCAACCGGCTCTGATGTCCCCGCCAGCACAGACCATGGTCGTCTTCACTATGCTCCCCCACCAGTCAGGCTGGGAGCAGTGCGCGTAGTCCACCACTGGGAGCAAAGCCTGTTGCAGCCTGGCAGGCAGAGGCCCACCCGCTGCAAAGGGAGAGATGCCCTGTAGCTTTAAGAGAGCTTCCGAGCAGGCTCTGATCTCTGCATGGACAGGGCCTCTCAGGTCCCCCCACCCCACTGCTCTCTCCTCTTCCCAAAGGCAGACTCCCCTCGGCCACAGCCAGGCTGGGGCCCATCTGCACCATCACAGACTCAGGGTCCTGCCTCCTGCAGCTTGCACCCGCTGGCTAGCTCAGCGCCTGGGCCTGCTTCCCCCTGCTGCTGAGCCAGCCTCTGCAACAGCAGACAGGAGAGGTCGCTGGAGGGCAGAAAAGAGGAGCACCCACCCAGTCACCATGCGGCCAGCTCCTCAGCTGATGTCAGCCAACCTAGCCCCACTGGCTGCAGCAGAGCTGTGCTGATTTACACCAGCCCAGGGTCTGGCTTGGCTCAAAGGTTCCAGTGCGGGACACTAGCAGTGAGCCGGTGACCCCGAGAACAGGCCCAGCCTCTAGCCCCAGCTCTCACGGCTCCCGCTAATGGCACACGGCAGGGCCCTGCGCACCAGCAAGGACAATCCGGTGCTTGGGGGAGTGGCTGCTGGGGCAGATTAAAGCCAGCTCGCCCTCATTGCCCCCTTGTAGCTGCCCCTGCCGTTACCCTGGGGAGAGCCCCACATCCTGCTCCCCACAGCAGCCTGCGGCACCCTGCAGCTCCCGGGACAGGTTCTCAGGCACGTACTGTAGAGACGACCCCAGCCAGTGATGTAGCAGGGGTATCCGTTGGGCAGAACCTCGCCCGGGGGCGGGAGGCAGCCCAGCTGCACCTTGTCGCTGAGCTCGGCGCTCCTGGACAGCTTGAGCAGGGCGATGTCGTTGCTGCAAGAGAAGGTGGGAGAGAGCTGGCACGGAGCTTGGCATCAAGAGGCCTGTGTCGCTGGGCAGGGGGAGAACACCCTGAGCCGACCCTATTGGCCAGTCCCAGGACAGCTGGGCATGGCAGCTGCTTCTGGCAGAGATGCTATACGATGGAACCCAGGGCAGGGGCAGGGCAGGGCAGGGGCCGGGCAGAGTGTTCTCCATGCAGGATCCATGGGGAGGAACCTGCTGCCACCAGAGAAGAGGCTGCACACAAGTCTTGACATAGACACATCTCTAAGGGATGGGCAGGTTCCCCCCACCCCCACGCCCCCGCACTCAGCCTTCAGGTCAGGGGGGATCTGCTCCGGGCTCCCTCCAAGGGCTGTCCATCATCATGGATGTGGCTGCCATGGCAACAGGTGCAGCAGAGATGCCCATAACAACATCCACCCCTCACACCTCTTTCTCAAGTCCTACTGCCTTCAAGGAGAGCTCGGGCGCAGGTGGGGCCCAGTGGGGCCCACGTTTCTGAGTACAGCCTGGTCTCTACAGAAGCCGGGCATGGGGAGTCCAGTCAGCCTGGCTCCAGGAGTGCTAAGCGTGACAGTCCCAGCTGACCATTGGGAGCAGCAGGTGCTCAACACGTCTGAAACCCAGGCCCTTACTCACCCTGCCTCAGTTTCCTCATATATAAAGTGGAGAGAGAGTAATCTGGTTTGCGAGTGCTCAGCCCCTCTGGGAGAGAGCATGGCCTAGTGGGCTGGGTTCTAGTCCCAGCTCTGGTGCTGAACTGCAGGGTGACTTTGGGCAAGTCCCTTCCCTGCTCTGTGCCTCAGTTTCCCCTCCTGCCCTTGCTCTGTCTTCTCTATTTCAACTGTAAGGCCTTTGGGTAGGGCTCTCATGCTGTCTGTAGTGCCCAGCACAGCGGGGCCCTGATCTCAGCTGGGTCTCTAGCACAAAGCAATAAGTGTTCCTGACAAGAGGACAGTCGGGGGAATGCCGGCTAAGAGCTCGGTCTCTCACATTGCTCCCTGTTTGCCATAGGCCCCCTGCTCCCAACAGGTCAGATTATGGGGAGCCCCTGCGCTTCTGAGCCGGACAGCACGCTTACCCGCAGGACACACAGCCAGAATTCCAGCCCGGGTGGACGAAGATGTCGTTGGGATTCACTGGGATGCGCTGCTCAAAGCCCTCTGCTTCGCTCATGTCGTACTCCGCCAGCACCACCTCGTAGGTGCGGGAGGCGCTGGAAGGAAACGCCCGAGAGCCTGTGAGGGGGCAGCAGCTGCAATGCCCCATCTGGGCTTGGAAGGGTTCACGTCTCATACCCCATATGGGAGACGTCACCTTACTCCCCGCATCACGACTGCCAGCTACAGTGGCCTGGCCCTGTGTAGCTGCGAATGAGGGACTTGGAGCACAGGGCCCTGGAGAGTCCCCTGGGTGCTGTGGGGGGCAGAGCGCAGGGAGTGTCCCCTGGGCGCTGTGGGGGGCAAAGCACATAGGGTGCAGGCCAGACCCTGACTGATTGGCCCTGGCTGCAGGGGAGTCGTGCCTGAGTCGGGGCAGCTTGGCCCCAGTTGCCCCCTCCCTTCACATTGATTCTGGAAGCTGCACAAGGGCCAGTGAGACGCCCCGGCCCATGGGTCAGTGGGATCTTTGCCAGACCCTCCCGGCAGAGCTAGCTCCACAGCCATGGATGCCCCACAGAATAGCTTCCTGGGAACCCCCTCCCAGGGCAGGACGGACACCGACAGCACCCGCTCCTGCCCTGGCAGTGCTGGCCCACAGGGCCTCTGCTGCGCACGGCAAATCTTCACCCGAAGAGAACGAGGAGGAGGCTTACGAGATGCAGTGCGCAGCCGTCATGACCCAGCTGGGGGCGATAAGGGTCCCCCCACAGGTGTGGTAGAAAGCGCCATCCCGCGCGTACTGCAGGGAGATCTGCCAAGGGACAAGAGGAAGGGGTGGCATCGCCCTACTAGGCATTACTGACCCCCACCGCCCCACACACGGTGCTTCGCTGGTGCCCCTCAATCCTGACCGCAGCCCGTGCTAACCCCTCCCTGGGGTCCCCCCACAGTTCTGCTGGGGCCCTTCCACCCCCACTCCCACCCCTTGCTCTCCCGCCCAGCTGGGTCAGTGCGCCTCAATCTTGCACCAGCCAGTCCTGGGGTTGTCCTGGGACGTGGGGCTGAAGCTTTGTTTAGTCCTGACTTGAGTTCTGTTCCCCAGGTGCGAGATGAGACCTCAGCCAACTGCCCGGCCCCCCCGCCCTGCCCCGCCCACCCAGCACAATCCCCAGGGGCCTGGCTCACCTGCCAGGGCCAGCTGTAGGGCACAGCGTCCTCGCCATTCACCACCCTTGCGTGGGGCGGATAGATGGGAATGCCGCACCCGTAGGCTGGGGGAGGAGGGCTGCGTGTTACCCAGACTGCCAGGGGCGAGGACACCAGCCGGGGAGCAGGGCCTCCCCTCGCCTCCCAACCCAGCCATGGATTGAATCCACCTCCCCACCTCCCACTCCCAGCCAGGGAGAGGGATCAGCCCATCATCCACCTCAGATTCAAGGCACCGTAGTGCCCGTTTCTTTATGGGGTCCCCGGTCCCATGAGCAATACTCAACCCCCCGCAACAAATCCCCTGGCCCCTTTGCAGGAGGGCACCATCTCCCTCCCACCCTGCCTCATGCAGGCCGTGCCCCTCCCCGCTGGCTGGTGCGGGGGGGGAAAGGAGGGGCGCTGAAGAGTCTCTTGGGGCTGGCCCCTGCCCAGAGGAAGAGGCGGCTGTTTCCCTTGTGTTTCTAGTCATGTTTTGTTCCCGCTCCTCCCTGGGTCAGGGTCCAACAGCCACGTTGCCCCTCTCTCCAAACAGGGCATCTTGCCAGGCCTGCAACAGGAGTGGATGTGGGGCTGGGCCCCCATGGGGCAGGAAGCACCACCTCCACCCTTTCCCTCCCTTCCCTAGCCAGTGCCATCCTACAGAGAAGGGTCTGAGCCCCAGTGGGGCAGCATCTCTGGCTGAAGGCAAAGTGAACGAGATGGGCACTGGGCCAGCTCCTCTGATCGCTGTGCTAAGGGGCAGCCATCCCCTGAGGCCAGTGGGGTGAGAGTGGCATGAGTGGGAGCAGGGGCAGGGGCAGGGCCACTGGTAGCCACTTGTCCCCTGCAGGGGGAGTTGGGCCCCAGGGGATCTGAGTGCGTCCAGGGGGTGCAGACCCCTGCCCAAGGGAGCACTCCACGCACTGGCAAAAGAGAGGGAAAAAGACCCCGTGGGAGCTGTTATTTACCACCAGCCGCCAGCAGCACTGTGATCAGCAGCCTCAGCATCCTGGCCAGAGTTACCTGGCGTAGCCTGTCCCAGGCCTTTAATAGCCCCTTTATCAGCAGGGCCTGGCAGCAGGTGTTGGAACATTCTGGCTTATCACAGGGAGGCCCAAGGACGCCTTGTGTAGCTGGCCGGAGGGACTGGTTCCCACTGCCTTGTGTACCTGGCCTTGGGGAAACCTTTGATTGATTGCCTCCTTCAATAGGAGCCAGCCACCATCCCGTCACCAGGCAGCCGGCCTGTGGGAGAGGAGGAGTCAGGGCCCCGAATCAATGCACACCTGGCACTCAGCTTAGATGCCTCCGATTTGGTGAGTTCAGATGGGGCCACCGGCCTGCCTCAGGGGTGCTGAGGGCCCGCAGCTCTAGACACAGCCGGCGGGAGGCGGGGACGCTCAGCAGCGCTGGGAACCCAGCTCAAGGGGTCTCCATCGGGCCCTCAAAATCCAGGGCCCCATTTGCCAATTGGTGCCAGAGCCAGCATTGCCAATGCCAGGAGCTAACAGCCGGCGGGGGGGCCAGAATATGTGATGAGACCCAGGGCTGGTCCAGCAGCTTGACACGGAGCACCTGCATCCTGTCGCTAGGTGCCCAGCCCCTGCACCGCTCCTGGAGCCCGGAGCGCTAAGGAGCTGCCCAGCACTCTGCCAGTGCCCGTAGGAAGCAGCTGTACTTCTCTTCGGGCCCCAGAGAGTGCCCTCCCCACACAAGCACTCTCTCACTTCCGCTGATGCCAAGGCCACTGGTCCCCTGCACCCAGAGTCGCGCCCCGGTTCCCCCGTGCTGGAAATCCTGACTCCCAAAGGCGGGGCTGGGGCAGCAGGAGTGGCCTGGTAGCTGCTGCTCACTCCTCAGGGACGTGCAGCTCAGCACCCCTTGGGCATGACCAGCTTCCCCTCCTAATCAGGGAGATTGGCCACAGGCGGGTCCAGGCAGCACATCTAACGCCCCCTCCCGCTGCGGTGTTCTGTGCCCACGGTGACTGGGCACGCCTGCTTGCCCGGCTAGCTCCACCCCAGCCCCATGCCTTCCCCTGCAACTGTGACCGAGCCACACAGCCAGCAGGGGACACTGCCCCCAGGGCAGTTAGTGCACCCGCTCTGCCCATGGTGCCATCAAATCACACACTGCCCCGCGGGGCTGCATGTAACAGTGGTCAGACAGGGGGTGATTTTTTAAATGAGCAGCCCCCCTGCCCACCCCCTTGTGCATCTGGGGGATAACATGGCCACTGCTTGGGCCTGGTTTTGATCTCACGCCAGTGTAAATCCACAGTGACTCAGGGAACTTAGTGGATTTGCACCTAGGGCTGCTAACCTGGCATGAGATCGGAATCAGGCCCATACTGTGAGAAAGGCAGGACGGCCAAGTGGTTAGAGCACTAGCCGGAGAGTTGAGCGTGCGGAGCTGAGAGCGCTGCTGAGCCCCAGCCTCCCTGTGTGACCTGGGGAAGTCGCTCAGCCTCCCTCGTCCCCAGCCGTCCAATGGGGACACGAGCCCGCCCTGCCTCGGAGTAGTGAAGGCAGATACCATGAGGATTGGGAGGCCCTTGGAGATGGAAATGGGTCAGCACAAAATAACCCCGGGGCAGCGTCTCATGCAGCCTTGTATCAGGGCACTTGTGGCAGAGTCTCAGCCCCTCATTGTCTGGCGAGCCCCATCCGGTGTCAGCGGCGTGGGGTGTCTTCCCCCAGCCATCGCTCTCGGGTCCGTGGGGCTGGCCCTGCTCAGCCCCTCAGAACACGCCTGTGGCGGCTCTAGCCTATAGGCTCTCCCTGTCCAGGAGGTCTGGCTGGGCCTGACACTGTGGCCAGCTGGGTTGAGGGTGCCCTAGCCATGCCCAGAGCTGGGTCTGGGGGCCCTCAGGGAAGGTCTCTGGGACAAGAGACAGGCCCCGCTCTGAGGGACGGGACTGGTGCAGTTCAAGGCAGCAGCACCAGCCTTTCCACACAGCGGCCCAGCAAGGGCGCCCACGCGGGCTCCAGCTCCCCAGCCGCTGCCTTTCTCGTGTGGAGACCCATGTCTCGCTCCCTTCTCCCGGGTGTCCAGGCTGCACAGTCCCCTGACTAGCCTGCGCTAGTCCCAGCAGAGACAGGGGCCTGCCCCAGTCACAGCCCCCAAGCTCGCTCTGTGCCAGCCTGTTGGATTCCCAGGGAAAACGCCTTGCAGAGAAACATGGCACACGAAAGAGGTTCACCAGACACCCCCGACCTGCGCTGTGGCTGGAGCCGTCCTTCCAAACCCCACCCACGGGTTCCCTTCAAGTTCATCCCAGCTTCAGCTCCGAACAAGTGCCCAGTGGGCCCAGTCCTTCCAACCCCACATGGCCCATGCGTTCTGCTGTTTGCTGGACCAGGAAGACGCCAGGAGTCTGTGCAAACCTAGGCTATTTATCCCCAAATCCTTTCTTTGCCCATTTTTCCCTGGTGAGCCCAGTATCTGAATTCCTGAAGGTTTGCCCAGGATATCGCCAGTCTGTCACAAAGACAACGGGGCACCCGCAGTGACCCCCCTCCCTGCCCTGCTCTGTCATGTGTCTTCTTCCAGCTTGTGGGGTGAGAAAGCCTGACTGAATGGGGGGATGCCAGGTGGGGCTGGAACAGGCTTGACCCCCAACCCAGCATGTCTGGGGGGCCCCCCACATCCCGACTGCCATCAGGGCACAGGGATGCCGCTGAGTGCAGTGTGAAAGGTGGATGCGTCCTGCAGGATGCGCCCACAGGAGGCCAAGGGGGTTGGAATACCATGGCAGAGGCTGCATGAAGGAGCGGCGAGTTCACACATCCACTCGGGGTGAAGCCCAGGGGCTGGCCCTGTCCCTAGGGGGCAGGCGTGAGCTGTGTCTCCAGTGCCTCATGGGCTTCAGGGGTCACAACAGCATGTGCAAGGGGCAGAACGTGCCATGATCCCTGAGGGCCCTGCTCCAAATGCCCGCCCTTCCTTCCTGCCCCTGCGCTCCAGCCCAAACCCCAACCCCACACAGAAACACTCCTGGGACCAGCCCTGCTGGCAGGGAGCAGCGTTGCCCATGAGCTGGAGGCTCTGTCTGGAAGGTTGCAGCGGAGATGCCCATGACAGGTCCAGGGGGCTGGGAGGGATGCCCGGGGACAGCCAGGTAGCAGCAGGTGTGCAGGGGTCACCAGCTGGAGGCCCTGGCATGATGCTGGTGACCAGTGAGCGTTCTCCTTGGCCTGGGAACTCGCTAAACCCTCAAGACGCCTGGCTCAGCCAGGGGCTGCCCGTTTTGGGGGCACAGGGGCAGAGGGCAATGCCATCGCAGGGGTTAAGCCAGCCGGCCAGGAGGCTGTGTGCTCTGGGCCTGGCCATGGGCCTGCCAGGAAAGGAGCTCCCAGGTGCGGGAGACAAGGGGTGGAGCTTGGAAACCTGCGGGAAGTCACCCAATGAATGGGGACAGTCGGGGATGGGGGGTAAGGCTGGCTGCAATATCAGATCCCACCATGCCCAGACCTGGCCTGCTAAGGGAGACAGGGAGAGAACTATCCAGTGATGTACCAAGCCCCCGTTCACCCAGTGGTGCCCACTTCTATGCCTGGGCTAAGCTCTGTGCATCTCCCCCAACCCCCAGGAGCACTGCTCAGCGGGACAAGCTGCAGGGAATGAAGGCAAAAGTGAAGGGCTAATTTCCCCTCCTCCAATCTGTGTCCTGCTCAGCCCAGCTCTGTGCTGGACCCGGCGCCATGGCCAGGCACTGGGAAGGTGGCTCATTGTTAAATCTTTCCTGAGTCGATGCATCCCCACGATAGCGATGGCTCAGGCTGTTCCGTGGGCGGACTGTGCACCAGGAAAGGGACGGCAGCAGCTCCTGCCCCAGCCGGCTCTGGCAGGAACATGTTAAAGTGAGCAGCAGGGGAAACCGGAGAGAGCAAACAGCTGGATCCAAATCTGCAGAGCGCTCCAGCTCCGGTGCAATCGGTGTGGGCTGCAGTGGGTTGGGGAATTCCACCCCTCCTCCCCACATTCCAGGCTTTCCAGCCCCCTCACACACAGGGAGTGTGGAATCACGCGTGTAGAAGCACAATCATGCCCCCACAGTATGAGCTCTGTCTCTCTCGCACGCACACTCCCACTGTGTAAATGGCTTTGCTCGCCTTGGGTGAGGAATGCACAAAAGAAAATCACTGAAATAGCTGGGAATTTCGGAGGCATAAATAATGTGCTGCTCTCCCCAGTCCCTGCCCTGCAGAGAGACTCAGAGCCATGGGGATTGTTCCACCTGTGTAGCCCCACTGAATTCACTGGGGTAAGGAGGAGCTTGTTTGGCCCCTTCGCATCCTCTCCTGATCCCCTGGCAAAATGGAGTGTGAAACACCAGCCAGGGCAGTGCTCACTGGGCCTGCTGTGCACTCCATGGCACCAGCTCTCTGCCGGTGAGACTCCATTGATGGTACAGGTGTACAGGAGGTGTACAGGAGCAGAGAGTGGGGCTGGCGGGTGCCAGAGGGCAGATGGAGCCGATGCTGAGGGCATGCGCCAATCTCTTCCCAATAAACTGGCCCTGGCAGCAGCTGGAGACCATGAAATCCTGCTAATGGGGCCACAAGGAGTGCTTTGAAGCCATCCCCAGCCATGAAAGCTGAAAGAGCTAAAGGGCTGTTTCATATGCAAGGCTTGTGTATGCTATAGCCATTGGCACGGGGCGGGAGAGGGCCACCAGGCCGTGAGAGACCACTAGCCGTGCTGCAGCTGTGAGCTGAAAGATGTGACTTCAAGGGGCAGTTTCCAGGGGATGCCTGGGCACCCACAGGGCACCCCACAGTGGCTACGCCTGGCTTCATGTCTGCCCAGTCTGTGGTGCAGAGTCGAGGGCCCATCAGAGTTGGTGTCTAGGCCTGCAGGATTGGGGAGCTATTGAGGGGGAAGATCTGCCCGTCTGTGGCTGGGGTGGCATCAGTCCAGCTGTCCACACGCTTGGCCGGGCAGGGGTTATGCCGGAAGGGCAGGGCTCCGGGATTGGAGGAGAGAAGCCGCGAGGATGCTGAGTCCTGGCACTCAACCCCCTGCAGCGATTCACCTCCAGAGGTCTTGGCACAATGAACTCCCTTGTTTCCGCTGCCTGAAGCTTCTCTGCCCCTCACCCCTCCGCCCATGTCCCATGCACCCCCCCTGCCTGCCCCACCCTAGCTGTTATCCGGGTTCTGCCAACCCAAAGCTTGTGGTAACTTTACTTAGTCCAAGGTGGGGTCAGGAAATCAGCCAGATGGGGACACGGCTGTTCAGCCCATAGATGGACGGGTAGAAACAGTGCAACACAAAAGTGCCCTTACTACAAAGCTATACTTAGGCTCACACACAACAGGAGAAGGCTCTTTGTTCTGTTAAATCCCTGGAAAAGACTTGTGTTCAGAGAGAAATCAGCACGGGACACAGCGATGCAAACCCAGGGAAAGTCTTCACTGAACTACACCAAAACCAGCCAGGACTGGCTCAGCTATCCCCTAATAGTCTAACTCTATTGCTATGGCAACAAGCTAAACTCTGTTGCTACAGCAACCTAGGCACTAAGGCAAGACATGAAATACACAACACTTACTTTGAAGCTATACTTTACCTAGGCTCAAGCACTTACACACGTCCCTCCCCAGCAGGTTAGTAAAAAACCTCAACTTTCAGTAAGTGCCAAAGTCTGGGGCGGCTTACGAGTTCTGACTGGCCTGATCTTCCAGCTGTCGTTGGAGGACCCAGAAGCTGTGTCCAAGAAGAGACCCCAACGAGTTCAAACCTCTCCCCCCTTATTTATCCTTCTTAGCAGACAACAACAGGTCAAGAAAGAGGGAAAAAGTTTCAAAAGTTAGACCTCAGGTTGCCAGAGCACTTAATTAATGAGATGGGTTCCTACAGAATCTGCATATCTTGAGGCCCGGACAAACATCTCCCCCCTCCCCCCGGCCTGCCTAAATAAGCATACTGGTCTTTTCCTGAAACACAGATCCCAGCACGTCCACCAGAGCATCAGGGAGGGGTACAGGGTCAGGCAAAGGTTGAGCAAAGGGCTCGGCTCTCCACCCCTCCTGGCTTAGTCATGCCAAGACTGCACAGGCCTGCAGAAAGGCCTACCAAGTTTGGCTGCTGTTAGCAACAAATCTGATAATCGATATTACACTATCACGTGGTCCCTGGCCCTTTTACTGATCTATCAAAATCTCCCCGTACACAGCACCCCTTCTATGTGCACCCTGGCCACCCCCTTCCCAGACACTGGGAGACAAGTTGATTTGCCCGGTTGCTTATTCTTGCCAAGTGTTTCCTTTAGTCCCCTTTCTCCGCTCTGTGCCCCACAGGCTGGGAGGGCAAGGCCATGGGGCAGGTCTGTGCTAGCTGAGGGCCCCAAAGAAGAGATTTCCATCTTGAAGCTGGCCACCCCCCCCGGAACCTTCCCTCTGCCATGGGGGAGTCCAACTCCCTGCTGCATTTTTCTACCCCTCCACCAACATCTCTCCCTCCCAGTATCTGCCCCTTGGCCCTTCCCAGGCCAGCCCGCCATTCTCCCTGAGCAGAACATGTTCTGCCCCGTGTCACGCAGCTTCCAGCCCCTCACACGGAGCAAAGGGGCAAATATCCAGCAGGCAAACCGAGGAACCAAGGGAATAAGGAGAAGGAGGGAAACCCCTCGTCCATGCAGCGTCTGGCTTCTTGGCGCTGCCCTCGGTCCTGGCTCAGGGAGGCAGGGGGCAGATCCTTAGAGCCCTTTGATTCCTGGGCCGTGGTTCTGATCAGGGAGGTCTGAAGCAGGTACACGTGCAGCGCCAGGCGCCAGCAACCCTGACCCCTGGCTGGGCCCGTAGGCCTGCTCTGAGAAATAAATAACCAGCAATGACTCCGCAGCTCACCCTGGCCTTGCTTTATCAGCCTTCAGCTGGTCAGTGACTCTCCAGCTGTTTTCTAGACCCCTCTCCCTGTGCCAGGTGCTTTCTAGCCTGTGCCTGGAGGGGCAGCATCATGCCACGTCTGCTGCTTCCCTCACCAGGGTAGCTTTCGGTGCAGCCAGAGGCCCAGCCAGGGGCAGGATGCGCTGGGCTCTGTGCTGACAGGTGCTGTGGCACAGCCTTGCCCTGCATCTGGCGTTCATAGCGGTTTGCCTCGGGTAAAGAGGGTCTGCCCATAATGGAGTTCCTGTCTGAGCCACGAGTGAGTCACTAAGGTGGAGTCTGGACCATTAACCCCTTGGTGACCTGGGCTCAGGTCCCGCTAATTCGAGCCAGGTCAATGCTTTCCCCAGAGCACCAGGATCAGAGGCCAGCCTTGCCCCAGGAAGGGGCTGTGCAGTGCTCCAGCTGGGCGAGGGTTAATGAGGGAGTGCCAGAGGAGGTGCACGCAAGGGGAGGACCATGCAGGTGTGGGTGTTAGCTGCACACTAGGGCACCCCACCTTTACCCCAATCCGCAGGGCTCAAGGCATAACCTGGTTAAGGCACCTCCACCCTTTCCCAATCCATAGGGCTCCAGGGGGAAAGGCACTTACCCGTACCCATTTCACACTCTTGGGTTCAGGTCACCCATTTCCAGGCCAGAGGGCTCCGGGTGTAACCTGGTTAATTGAAGTACCTGCCTTTCCCTTTCCAGAGGGCTCCGGGTGTAATTCTCTGCGGGTTTGCAGGATCTTTTACCAGTGAAGGAGCCTTACACAGTAATATCCTTATTCTCTATTTATTAACAATTACCAAATCAGAATCCACATGCTAAGCATGCAATGCTCACTATCCCAATAAGGCAGACAAACTTCTCCTGGGGGCTAGTCAGGATTAGATCATCTGGGGATTCCAGCTTCTGCACAGCATGGTTGGCAGGGTGTTGCAGTCTGGCAGCTCTGACCTTTTTTAGGCTGAGTCCTGAAGCTAGGTTCCAAAGAACTTCCTTTTGAACCCCAGTTTATATAGTGAAACTTGAGTCCTGCTTAGCTGTACCTTAACCAATCATTTTAAACCAAAGCACTACAAAACACCAGTCCTAGCCCATTGTGAAACGGTTCTTTAACCTCTCATTTCCCACCACCTTAATTGATTTAAATAGTACCCACTTAGTTATGCAACAGACAGAAACAATCAAAGAACCAGACAGAAATCTTTCAGATAAACAATAGAGAAGTGGGTACCATAAAGACAAAACAATAAGAAGTGTAGATTTTACAAGTGTTGATCAGTGATTCTTAAGATCTGTTTCTTTATCTGATGGTGGTAGGTACTATTAGGACAGTATCACCTTCTCAACAGCCTGATATTACATTCTCTTGAAGTAGTTTCAGGAATGTGAAGATCTGACTACCGGCTACTTAGCTTATGGCTGCTGCCTCTCCTGATATAAGCTGCTACTGCTTAGCCCAAGAACAAGGCCTTAGACCTTACATGGGCGTTGCGCAGGGCACAGGCAGGGGCAGTGCCTGCCTCTGGAGAGCTGAGTGCGAATCCCATGGTAGGTGCCCGAAGCGGAAATGAGCTTGAGGTGCTCAACTTGGTTCCCATTTCCCCATCCAAACCACACCCCTGGCTTTGAAATGAGGATGGTCTGGGCTCAGAAGCATCCCAGGCCAGGGATAGCAGTGGACTGTGAGTCAGGATTGAAGGGCACCAGCAGAACTGTGCAGGGATCCCAGAGCTAGGCTCAGGGGGGACTGCAGGTCAGGGGGCATTTGCAGAGCTGCGTGGGGAGCCCGGCACTGAGGTTCCTGGGCTGGGTCATGGCCCATGAGAAATCTCCTCTTCTCCCCTGGGAGGGAGGAGCCCTGCCCACAGGGGGATGCACCCACTGCAAAGGAACGGGGGCGTGTGTGCATTGGCTTTTTAGGGATGGGCGGTTGTGCGTGTGCTGAGAATTTTCTGGTGGCGAGGTAGAGGGCGTCCCGTCCCATCCCAGTCAGTCCCCTGCCCAGGAATGGGGCACAGGCCAGTACAGGGGAGCCTGACCCCCACCTGCACTAACAGGGACACCAGTAACTCAGTGGGCAAAGGTCTCTCCCCTGCGGTGTCAGAAACAGCCCCGGGGAGCCTTGGCCTCTCCTGCCACAGGGCTGATAAAACCTCTCCCTAGCCGATGCGCATCCCTGGAGCCGGCTAGAGCGAGGGATCTGTGAATCTGAGCTTTCCCCCACCTCCCTTGCCCAGGGTAGGGCTGGCGCTGCAGGGGTGCCCAGCTGGGATTGGGGCTGTGCTGCTTCTGGGCCTGGCTTCTCCTCTAGCCCAGCTTGGCCCGTGGGTTCGTGCCAGGGGCAGAGACCTGTCCAAGAGAGGGCGCTCCCTGGTGGGGCAGGGAGCAGGGTGGGCATGTGGGGCTGATGCTCCATTTGGGGGCTCTGAGGAAAGCTTGTGCCCCCTGGGTTGGAAGCAGCAGGAAGAGAGGAGGGCAGAGCCCCACCAGCAGCGGGCAGTGCTCACGGGCCCAACACTGGGCTCTGGGTCAGGCTGTGTCTGATCGGGGCTCTGTAGCTGCTTGGTTTGCATTGCCTTGAGTGGCCCTAGACCCAGGTGGGTGTGAGGCCAGGACGCTGCCCCACCTCAGCAGCTCCAGGATCTTCCCTCTCAGAGCAGCTGCGGGGCTCCCCCTGCCAGCCTGCCAGTTCCTCGCCAGGGGGACTGCAGGATGGGGGCCAGGCTGTCACTCCAAGTGGCACCCACCTTGGGGCTCGTAACCTCATGTGAGTGACCATCCCCATCACACCTGCCCTGGGCCCCTGGGCAACAACACGCAGGGTGGGGGGTCAGGGCTGCCACTCAGGCTCCCCCGTCGCATGGCCTGGCACAGGGCCATGCTTCCTGGCTCAGGGCTGCACGTCGTGGGGAAAACCTGAGCCTGGGTCCAAGTTCCCAGGAAGGTTCCTGAACCTGTGCCAGGCTCCCAGGCTGTGCACAGCTGCTGGCTTGGCGCCCTTGCCATGGTGCCCTGCCTGGTGCCCTCGGAGAGCAGCCACTGGCTGCCTGTCCCTCCCCAAAGTGCCAGGCGGCTGCTCCCCAGCCTCCAGCGTGAGGGCTCAGGGATGGCACCGCCACTCCAGGAAAAGGGTTTCTCTGGGGCACGAGGATCCCCTCATCCAGTGCAGAGCAGAACAGAGTACGAAGCACCCAGGCTCCCTGGATCTGCCCATGTCCGCGACTAGCCCCCCATTGTGGTAGCAGCTCTCCCCTCAGTGATCCTGTCATGCCCAAGACCCATCCCCGGGAGCCTGAGCTAGGGAGACCTGCCCCCCTGTGTCCAGGCCAAGGGGCTCTAAGAGTGCCAGGTGACTGCCCTGTCTTTGGGGGCTATAGAGGCATCACAGGGGGATCAACTTCCAGGCACCAGCCAGCCTCAGGGGGCTGCAGGGGAAGGAACCCCCAGGCACCATTCCTTGGGGGTCAGGCTGCTCCCCCTCTGCAGCCAGCTGACCCCGCCCCACCCGCTTTGAAGGCTCCTGCACCCGATGGCCACAGGGAGCTGGGCTCCGTTCCCTAGGAGCTGCCTTGCTCTCTGGCCATGCAGTGGGATGGGGGCTCAGCCCCATGCTAGGGGCATTGCCATAGAACATGGATCCAGCCCATTTTCTCCCGCAGATACCCCCTGGCATGGCCAAGACCCCAACTGCTGCATCAGGGGCTCAATGCCACGCAGCACATGGAAATGGCCAGTCCCTGCCTCTGCACTGCCAGCATCTGGGCACTGAAGGGGCCGGCCAGTGGTTTTGTTTGTCTGCTTGTTCCTGCTTGCGCACCGTGCTGCCAATGGTACGGTGAGCAACGGAAGGCTGCAGCTGATTCCCATGAGCAAAGCCAAACACCATCTAACCTCCGAGCCCCTCCCGGAAAGAGAGGCCGGCTGGAGCGCTCTGAGGGGCCCTGCTATTCCTGACGCTCGCACAGACATTTCTTCTGACACGTCTCCGGCAGCAGGGGCGCTCTTTGACTGGCCCTGCACCGGGAACTCCCAGAGCCCAGTCCTGAGTGTGGGGGATCCCTCGGGCTTCAGAAATCTGGGGCTCCCTGCATGCACCAGTCCCATGTTCTGTTAGGGAAAGCATGGCCCATCTCCCTGCATCCCTTTCATTTAGGTGGATCAATCGCTGCCTACTTACAATACGCAGATTAACAAACCCCATCCTGGGCTAGACCCTGAGACCATCAGTGCAAAAGCACAGGTCTACTGCTGGTGCTAAAGGAGGGAGTCTATTAGCCGATCAAAGTAGTGGGCTTTTATCCTCTAACCACTGGGGCAAGAGACACACCAGGCTTACTCGGAGCATCACATGGCCTTGGAAGGATTCGGTACTGATCGGTCAATGTCAGGAATCACCAGTTTCCACCTTCCACCCAATCCCAACCACACACGTGTTGCAAAGGCCCTGGCAGCACACAGTGTGTCGCGGTGCTGGGGTGTATAAATCCCACACTGGCAGTGACAGGGTTAAGGGAGCTGGACAGCCCAGTTAGCCGAGTCTGTGGCACCTGCAGGGGAGACACAATGAAGGCTCAAACCTGGCTGGGGAGAAGCCAGCTAGGAGGTTTCTGTGAAGGAAGGCCTGAAGGGCAATGGGAGAGAGGCCTAACTGGAAGTTTCCTCTCTCTGGGAAAGGAATCAGGGGGGCCTGCAGGAAGGAGCTTGTCCCTTGGGCCTGTCCCTGAAGGGAGAGGGCAGCTGGGGAGAAGAGAGCCTCCAGGGAAGACACCCTGAAAGTCAACAGCTTGCGAGGAGCAGGGCCTCCTGGAAGAATGTGGGGGCAGCACTCTGTGACCCCGTGAGGAAGAATGCAGCAGAGCCCAGGGAAGGGAATTGAACCTAGGAAGAGTTTTTGTTCCTTGGAGCTGGGCCATTGTTATCCCAGAAGGGCCAGGTGCGTTCAGTATCACCGGCCAGGAGATCACATCACAGACCAGAGACCACTGAAATACAGAGAAGGAGGGTGAGGCCGAGGGCGTTTATATAAGTTCTTGTCATGAGGAGGTGCTCTGGGATGGTGAGTTTATGACACTCACCATCCTGCCTCTGGTCAGGTCACCTGTGGGGACTGAACACCAGACCCCTGGATCTCACGTCACAACACGCCACTGCTGGAGCTAAAGAAGCGGCTCTGAAGCCAGCAGCAGACTTGTAAACCTCTGTCCATTCTGCAGCCACTAGATGGGGACAAGGAGCCACGTGGGCTAGCACAGGCTAACCTGGGCCCCGGTGCTGCTGTCGATCAGTTTGTAGGGCAGGAACAACACTACCCAGCCAGGAACCAACAGCGAGGGATTCCCACCCGGGCTGCACTTGGCATTTCTGGGGTGCCCAGCTTTCGAGTTCTAGCGGAAAGGCATCTGTTTGGGAGGGACTATGCTGAGCCCAGGGGCTGAGGGGGGAGGTGTTTGTTTTGTTTCAATTTCCAGCAAGTGCAAAAATTGAATTGGGTAGAAAGTCAGGAGCAAACTCACCTGGATTTTTATGGGTTCCTTCGCTAGCACTGGCCGCGCCGAGGGCCAGGGGAGGGTTGTACCGGGCTCTGAGCGCCTTGGAAGAATGCAGCCTTCAAACAGAAGACTCAGATAAGATCAGATTCGCCTCTTTGTTGTAGACGCCAGGCCCGTGTGCCTTATGTTCTACCAAAATCAATGCCACAGCCCCAAAGGGCACGCACACCTCTGCACACGCCTGGCACGCACACGACTGCACGTGTAAGCGTGACTTCGATTTGCACAGACAGGCACCCATCTGGCAGCGCCCTGGTTTACGCACCTGGTGGGTGAGTGACTGGGAGTGCAGCTTCCAGCTGAACAATGAGGCCCAGTTCTGCCCCTGCCTTGCAAACATTCGCCCTGGGGAGTGTTTGTACAGTCAGGGCTGTGTGTGTTCTTTCCCCTTGCTGCCGCCTGCCTGCCCGCTCCTCCACCCCAGGCCAGCCCTGGAAAATCCTGCTTAGACAGGAAAGAGCAGATAAGGCAGAGAGAAAACAAGGGGCCAGTTCTGACCCCAGGAAACACCCTCCTAGACTCAGGCAAAGCATTCCGCTCCTGTGAACCTTCCCAGCCATCCCAGGCTGGCCCCGATGGGCCTGGAGTCTCTCAGCTGCTGTAAGGAGCTGACTGCAGCCTCCATGGCCTCAGCCATGAGATGGGGGCTAGCAGACGCCTCTCTATCCCCATCACTGCCAGAGTGCTTGACCCCAGCGGGGCTTCTGGCTGCACCAGCAGGCAGGGAGCTGGAGGAAGCAGGATGCTGTTGGATGTGCCTCTCAGGGGGCTGGGGGGCTGAGACGGTCTCTGGTGCTGTAAGGTCCGTCTGCTGCCGATCTCCTGCGCTGCCCCTCTCTGCACCTTCCACCCCGGGAGGGTCAGCGCAGGAGATTGGCAGCAGACAGACCCCTTAACTAGCCTGAGCTGGATTCGAGCTGAGCACCTGCCCCCACACTGACATCAGGATGAGACCACTGCTGTCATGCTAACCAGGCCGTTCCCACTGCTTCCATGTGCTCTCCCCATGGGTCTGTCTGTATCACCTGTCATCTCCTCCTACACTTTGTGAGTCCTTCGGGGTGGGGCCCATCTCTGCGGTCTGTCTGTACAGCGCATCCTGGTCCCGGGCGCTACAGTAACACAGATAATAGGTCCTAATAATGGCATGCCACATGTGTACCGGAGGGGGCACTACAGATGGGCCCAAAGTGCCAATTCAGATCCTGACCTCGACTCTCCCAGACTCGGGGGTGCTAGGATCAGGGCTTTGGTCCCTCCTGTCAGGGATCCATCTTCACTAGGCAGACAAGTGTGTTCCGAACCCAAGGTAATTTACCAGAGGGAAGATCCGCGTGACACCCTGGCAGCGTGTGGCTTTCCCATGTGGCAACAGGATGAGAGAAGAGCTGAGGAGGAGCATGGGGCTCATCTCACCCTGCGAAAGCGCCCGGCTGCCTTGGCTTCCCCAGCTCTCCTGCCAGTTCAAGTCCGCATGTCGGCTCACAGGTGGGCAGGAAGAACGCGAGCCGGGCAGGAAACGGCTTTCCCGACCTGCGAACCTTTTCAGTGTTTCAAAACTGCGTCGGGACGAGCCCGGGACCTTTCCATGCTCTGGTTTTCATCAGAAATCCCGTCCAGGAACTGAGAAACCTTTGCCACAAATCAGCATTTTCCTTCACAACGAAAAAGGAGTGTTGAACAGTTCCCGGCATGCTCTGAGAGGATGCACGTTGGCAAACGGGAGGTGGGAACATGCTGTTATCTCCTTATGAGCACGAAGCCCAGCTAGCTTGGTCCCTGCCGGGGGTGGGGGGCAAAGTTCACAGCCAGCACCGCAGGCAGGGGTGTGGTTCCTCTCACCGCTCAGCCATTCACTACTGTGGGCCCCCAGCCAGGCAAACCCAGAGGTCACGGCTCAGCCGCTACATTCAGCTCTCTCCCCTCCCTACAGCCGCAGCCCAGCCTTTGCCAACCGACCAAGAGAAGCAATGGCAACTTACCAGGATCACGTGGCTGACGTACATGAAATGGAAACAATTGCACCTGCCCCCATGGGCCTGCGCACGTGGGGCCTGCAGGAATGCGGTTCTGCAGCCTGCACTGCTCCGGGCACAGTGCAGTACAGGGGCCTTGTGTGATGGAACGATAAGTGCATTACACAGTTCAGCCACTAAGGGGCACTGTGCAAAAATACCTTATTTCAAAGAACCTCAGCCAGACCTGGCAGAGCATTAAAGTATCCAGTGATGAACACAGCTGGGATATGAGCAAGCTCCCTGCCCAGCCCATACCTAATATGGAAATATATGACCTGGGGTCAGCAATAATCAAGAACAGAAACACCAGGAACGGCAACAAAGGTTGCAGAATCTCATCAACACGCCACTCCTCAATGCCCCAAAGAGAACCTAAACAGAAATTAAAAGGTCCAGTCCCAAAAGTGAAATGCCTGCAAGCTCTATGGAAACTCTGAAAAAACACAATAATAGAGGTTCAAATTAAATGTATCCCCCAAATCAAAAAACATAGTAAGAAAAGAGCCACCACGGCTAAACAACAAAGTAAAAGAAGCATTAGAGGCAAAAAGGCATCCTTTAAAACCTGGAAGTTAAATCCTACTGAGGAAATAGAAAGGCACATAAATTCTGGCAAGTCAAGTGTAAAAGTATAGTTAGGCAGGTCAAAAAAGAATTTGAAGCGCAACTAGCCAAAGACTCAAAAACTAACTGCAAAAAAAGTTTTAAGTACATCAGAAGCAGGAAGCCAGCTAAACAACTAGTGGGGTCCCTGGATGATTGAGATGCTAAAGGGGCACTCAACGAAGACACAGCCATTGCAGAAAAATTAAATGAATTCTGTGCAGTCACTGCCCACTCTTCCCGCCTTTGCTCAGCCTCTCCTGCAAAGCAAAGCAGGACTAGGGAAGAACAGCCTGCGGCCTGGGACTCGGGGTGGTTGGGGCCCGCTCTCAGGTCACCTGGCACTCCAGGGCTGGGACGGGCCGGCAGCTCAGGCTGGCTAGGGCAGGGCTCCTCCAGCTGTGGTAGGGGGCTCAGGGCTCCAGTAAGGGAGGAGGCAGAAGCGGTGGGGCCTTAGGCAGAAGGGGTGGGGGCATGGGCTCCAAATGGGATGTTCACGCACCACCCATGGTGAATCACGGGGTCCCCCATGGGTCTGCAGTTGGACCAGCGCTTTAAATATATTCATCAATGAGCTGGGAAAAGGGGTGAACAGGGAGGGGGCAAAATTTGCAGGTGATGCAAAATTACTCAAGATAGTTCAGTCCAAAGCAGACTGGGAAGAGTTACAAAGGGATCTCACAAAACTGGGTGACTGGGTAACAAAATGACAGATGAAATTCAATGTAGATAAATGCAAAGTAATGCACATTGGAAACATAATCCCAACTAGACATACGAAATGATGGGGTCTAAATTAGCTGTTACCACTCGAGCAAGAGATCTTGGCGTCAGTGCGGATAGTTCTCTGAAAACATCTGCTCAATGGGCAGAGCAGTCAAAAGAGCTAAAAGAACGCTGGGAACCATTAGGAAAGGGATAGTTAAAGCAGAAAATATCATAATGCCTTTATATCAGTGGTTCTCAACATGCAGCCCGCGGACCGTTTGCGGCCCAGTCAGCACACAGCTGCAGCCCGTGTGACATCCTCAGGGCCATCCAGGTAGTATTGGATGTGGCCCACAATGGTAAATAAGTTGAGAACCACGGCTCTACATAAATGCATTGTACACCCACATCTTGAGTACTGTGTGCAGATCTGGTCACCCTATCTCAAAAAAGATATATTAGAACTGGAAAAGGGGCAGAGAAGGGCAACAAAAATGATAGGGGTATGGAACAGCTTCCATATGAGGAAAGATGAAAAAGACTGGGACTTTCCAGCTTGGAAAAGAAATGACCAAGAAGGGGTATGATAGAGGGCTATAAAATCTTGACAGATGTGGATAAAGTGAATAGGGAAGTGTTATTTACTCCTTCACATAACACAAATCCTTTGACTTTACTGCAGACAGTCATAAAGGAAAGAAGACTATTAAAGGGTTTTCACTATATTTGATGCATGTTTTATACCCCAGAGAAATGTGGTTAATGAAAGAGCATGTTTTCACTACAGAATTCAATAATCAGAGGGAAATGCTAAATGTTTTAGAAAAGCTCTGCATAAACTGGCTGAGAACTGTGATTTTGGGAATGAAAGACATGAAAATATCAGAGGCAGGCTGGTTAGTGGGTTAACAGACAAAAGCCTTTCACAGCAGCTACAACTGAAGAGAGATTTAACCCTAGCCACAGCTGTACAGCTGGGGCTGTAAACAGAAACTTGAGTGTTAAAAGTCATTATCATAAAATCCCTGAGGCAAGGATCCCGAACTCCCAGGTTAAAAGGGACAATTCCCAGCCTAGCAGCACAAGGTGTGGAAAAAGATGACTTAGTGGGGGTTGATGCTACTAAGAGCAGGGGTGTGGACTAGATGACCTCCTAAGGTCCCTTCCAACCCTAATCTTCTAGGAATGTATGTGATATGTTTAGATCCTTGGAAATTACTTGTATTCAGAGGGAAACTAGCAGACAGAGACACGGAGATGTAAACACACAGACGCGTTTATTTAACTACTCTAAAGACCAGACAGAACGGCTGAGCAATCCCATAATATTCTACTCTGTTGCTACAGCAACAAGCCAGGCAGGATACAAAATACACACACTATGTCCAGCCAGAGGCGCAGGGTATAATAGGTGCATGCAATATGGACATTTTGTAACTGTTTGCCCCACCAAAGCAGTCAAGGAGTTAACTCATATTATAGGCAATCAAAACAAGAACTGTTATTTCTGGGATCTATCACTTGTGATGACACAGAACCTGCCTGGAGAGTGAAACTGACTATTCATGGTGAAAAGTTCCAGAGGGATAGCCCTGTTAGTCTGTATACAGTTAGTCTGTATCAGCATCTGACAAAGTGGGCTGCAGCCCACGAAAGCTTATACCCACTGGAATTTGTTAGTCTTTAAGGTGCTACAGGACTTTTGTTGTTTTGACTATTCATGGTGTGACTATTGACTTTAATATTGACTCACAAGTTGACATCATAGTCATCTCAGAAAGGATTTGCAATCGCCTTCCCAGAACAGAAGCCAGCTCTGACTGGCCCTGTAGGAATTTTGAACTGCATGGACCAGCTCACCACAGAAACAACTTACAAAGACCAGAGCTTTGTGTTCAGAGTGTATGTGATGAAGGACCACAGACCAACAGCCTTCGCAACCACAGCGAGGCAGCCAGGATGGGCCTACTGGGAAAGGTGGAAGAACTCGATGGAGGATTTGATGTTATTGGACTTTTGAATGGAGATCCAGCACAAATCAACTTCAAGAGACAATGCTGAGCTGTACAGTGTACACATACCCCTACCAGAGAGACCCTGGAAGAGCCTAGCTGCAGATTTATGCACATTCAGAGGACATCATTACCTGGACTATTTTTCCAGGTATATAGAAATAATGTAGTTGCAATGTCCTCGAGAAACTAAAGTTCACTTTTGTTCACTTTGAAATTCCAGAACAACTAGTGATGGACAACGGCCCACAATTCACTGCAGCAGAATTTAAATAATTCAGAACGAAACATGATTTTGATCATATTATTGGCAGCCCACGTTACACACAAGCAAATGGAGAGGCTCAGATAGAGCTGTACAGACAGCCAAGAAAATCCTACAGCAGGAAGATCCATTTCTTGCTCTTCTGAGTTACAGATCAACACCAAGAGCAGCTACTGGATACAGTCCAGCATGACTTCAGATGGGAAGACAACTCAGAACTACTGTTCCACCTTTGGAAAAGAATCTCTCTCTAAAGTGGCCAGACACGAAGAAAGGAGCCAAATCAGATAAAAAAGTTAAAAGAACTTATGAACATTTTTACAACAGACATCACTCAGTTAGAGAACTGCCAGGTCTAAAACCTGGTGACCGTGGTCATGTCAAAGTGGAGGAAAAGAATGGACAACTCCAACTGTTGTAAAGAAAAAAAATTCCACATCCAGATGACACGTGATGGAGACTGACATCAGGGAGCTGAGCAGAAACCATCCCCGTGGATGCTTTGTTCCTCATAGAAAACAGTCAGCAGAGCAAACACTACAGCTGGCCCATGGAAACAAGAAGACGACTCAAGGATTCCAAACCAACCACAGCCAGTCGTTGCAACTAATGGACAGCCAGATGACCAGGTTGTTTATGCGTTTACGCTGTGTAAGTAGAAACCCTGTACGACTCAGAGACACTGAAGAGACTGATATGTACTGAACTTCAAAGAGAGTGTGAGGTGTAAATACTGTAACTGGTGGGAATCTAGAACTTAAAGGGAGAGATGTGATGGAACGCTAAACTGTATTCCACGGTTCAGCAACTAGGTGGCGCTGTGTGTGACATACCCTATTTAAGCTAATCTCAGCCCTACCTGGTGGATCCTCAAAGGATCTCACCACCAACACAGCTGGGTCTAAACATGCTCTGTGCCCAGCCCACATCTAGTGCAGGGACCTGACAAACTGGACAGCCGGATTTGCAAATGAGCTCAGCTCTATTGGCTGCTGTTGGCACCGTGGAGGATTCCCCTTCCACCATGCAGTACAGTAGAAAATCCCCCCCTCCCATTATGAACAGGGGGAGCAGCTGGTGCTGAGCTACTCTGAAGTCTGGCCTGTGTGTTTTTGTGACGAACTGGAGATATTCTTGCGGTTTTCTCTGAGTGCTGTGTGTGTGCCTCAGTTTCCCCCCATGTGTTACTCATGTATGTCGGTGATAGGACCCAGGTATGTGATCATTGCAGAGGCCACTGGAGGGCGGATGGGCCTTCCCCGGCCACACGTAGGCAGACCTGGCCAGGACCCCCTGCCTCGGCAACAGGCTGGGCAGGTAAAGACCAGGGGGAGTGACCACCTAGCCCAGGAAGGAGACAAAGGACTGGAGAGGGACTAGGGGATGGGTCTGAGGGTGGCTGGGGAAAAGAGGTCAGTCCCCCGGGAAGGGCTGCTGGGGATGGAGCCGCCTCTCCAAGGGATCGCTGCTGTGATTCCTAGTTAAGCTACTAGCAAAGTCCTTCTACATTGTGATCGTGAGAACTAATGAATCCTTCTGACTTCCACGCTGGCTGTGAATTGTTCTGACTGCAAGGCGAGGTGCCCGGGCGGAGGGGGTGTATGTTGGGTGCGTGTGCACGCATATATAAGAGATGAAGGAGGAGACACATCCGTTGTCATTGTCTAGCTCAGTTTCCAGCATTTGGTCCCTGCAGCAGCAGCCCTGGTTACATGTGTTAGTTGTGATGCCACCTCCTGCAGCTCGGTACCACACGGAGCTGGTGCCGCTCATCACCAGCTGGGCATCCCAATATAACCTTAAATCCTGCTGCCCTGGTTTATATTTACCCCCCTGCGTGCTGGTTCAGGGGGAGACTGGCCCGCACTGCGCTGGGATCAGCGTTAAATCAACTAATTAAAATGTAGCCTCCGTTCTCTCCCCGGGCCTGCGTCTCTGCTCTCTCAACACCTCAGGCACAGGATGGAGACAGGCACTGATAGCAGCCAACCACTCACACCTGCGACCTTCTCAGGTAATCCCAGCCCTCCCGCAGCCAACCCCTCCCTGCCGCGCTGGGCACGGAGCCCATCTGGCAGGCTCCGCGCTGGAAGGAGTGACTCACCCGCTTGGCATCTCCCAGTGCAATCGGCCCGCGTGCTATTTAAAATTGCGAGCTAGTTTGCTGTCCAAGCTGCCATCATGCCGCTGGCTTTGTGCCAGGCCCAGCGCCTGTCCCTGCACGGCTGCTTGTTGTTATTATTTTAAGACAGGGATTTCGCTAGTCACAAGCAGGAAGTGCCAGGATTCAGGCCTCGGCAGGGGCGTGCAGGACCGTGGCACTGGATGTGCCTGTGCACGTGGAGCCAGCATGGTGCTACTCGAGCTGGCCAGCTGATGCGTCTCACTGGCAGACAAGCGCCCGTTCGCCTCTGCTGCTAGGAGACCCCTAGCTGGGATCACAGCTCTGCAGGACCAGCGTCATGGCACTGCCAGCGGATCCTGGTGCCGGTGGGGAACACGTCACAGCAAGCCACCCAAGCCAGGTCAGTTCCTGGCCGCGGGACTCCAGCAGCCGGTCTGGGTCACAAGCCGAGGATGGGCCTGATTTTCAGTCCCCGGGCTCCGTCGCCAGTGAGCAGGCACGGCGGCCGTAGGATCAAGGTGCTGACCTGGGATGCAGCAGCTGGTAGTTTAATTTCTGGCTCTGTCACGGACCTCCTGGGCTCCAGTTCTGCAGGCTGGGGTGGTGAGGCTCCCTTTGAACTGGGGGTCTCTCTGGGGCACAACCCAGGTCTCGCCCACTGTGCAAAGTGGGTGTGGAGCACCAGAGCACTAGAACACCCAGCTGGGTCACAGCAACACGGGCTGTCTCCGTTCTGTTTGTCCAGCACCTAGCACTGTAGGCCCTGCCCCACTGGACTGCTAGGCAATGCCGTGATGCAGATAAGGAATTCTGGTAAGGAGTGCTGAAGGAACAGGTTCAGGACTATTTAGAAAGATTGAACATACACCAGTCCATGTGGCCAGATGCAATGCACCTGAGGGTGCTGAGGGAGTTGGCTGATGTGATTTCAGAGCCATTAGCTATTATCTTTGAAAGCTCGTGGCAATTGGAGGAGGTCCCTGATGATTGGAAAAAGGCAAATATAGTACCCATCTTCAAGAAAGGGAAGAAGAGACTCGAGGGAACTACAGACCGGTCAGCCTCACCTCAATCCCTGGAAAAATCATGGAGCAGGTCCTCAAGGAATCCATTTTAAGGCACTTGGAAGAGAGGAAGGTGATCAGGAACAGTCAACATGGATTCACCAAGGGCAAGTCATGCCTGACCAACCTGATTGCCTTCTGTGAAGAGATGACTGGCTCTGTGGATGTGGGGAAAGCGGTGGACGTGATATACCTTGACTTTAGCAAAGCTTTTGATAGTCTTCCACAGTATTCTTATCAGCAAGTTAAGGAAGTATGGGTTGGATGAATGGACTATAAAATGGATAGAGAACTGGCTAGATCATCGGGCTCAACGGGTAGTGATCAATGGCTCCATGTCTAGCTGGCAGCCGGTCACAAGCGGAGTGCCCCAGGGGTCGATCCTGTGGCCGGTTTTGTTCAACATCTTCGTTAATAATCTGGAGGATGGAGTCGATTGAACCCTCAGCAAGTTTGCAGCTGACACTAAGCTAAGGGGACTGGTAGATACCCTGGAAGGTAGGGATAGGATACAGAGTGACCTAGACAAATTGGAGGATTGGGCCAAAAGAAATCTGATGAGGTTCAACAAGGACAAGTGCAGAGTCCTGCACTTAGGACGGAAGAATCCCATGCACAGCTACAGACCGGGGACCGACGAGCTAGGCAGCAGTTCTGCAGAAAAGGACCTGGGGGTAACAGTGGATAAGAAGCTGGATATGAGTCAGCAGTGTGCCTTGGTTGCCAAGAAGGCTAATAGCATATTGGGCTGCATTAGTAGGAGCATTGCCAGCAGATCGAGGGAAGTGATTATTCCCCTCTATTCGGCATTGGTGAGGCCGCATTTGGAGTATTGTGTCCAGTTTTGGGCCCCCCACTACAACAAGGATGTGGACAAGTTGGAGAGAGTCCAGTGGAGGACAACAAAAATGATTAGGAGGCTGGAGCACAAGACTTATGAGGAGAGGCTGAGGGAATTAGGCTTGTTTAGTCTGCAAAAGAGAAGAATGAGGGGGGATTTGATAACAGCCTTTAACTACCTGAAAGGTGGTTCAAGGGAGGATGGAGCTAGGCTGTTCTCAGTGGTGGCAGATGACAGAACAAGGAGCAACTGTCTCAAGTTGCAGTGGGGGAGATCTAGGTTGGATATTAGGAAAAAGTTTTTCACTAGGAGGGTGGTGAAGCACTGGAATGGGTTATCTAGAGAAGTGGTGGAATCTCCATCTTTAGAGGTTTTTAAGCTGCGGCTTGACAAAGCCCCGGATGGGATGATTTAGCTGAGGTTAGTCCTGCTTTGAGCAGGGGGTTGGGCTAGATGACCTCCTAAGGTCCCTTCCAATTCTAATCTTCTATGATTCTATGATGCCACCTGGGATACCAGATCCAGTTGAATTTCTGGGCACCACATGACACAGTGATGCCAACCCCAGCGTTGAAACACCGGGCATCAAATCACCAACACCAGGATCAGTCTCAGAACCATGACATTAAAATAAAGATTCCCCATTTTGCTGTGCTTGGGTTGATCAGCCTGAAGTCTGCTCTAAACAGACCCCAGGAGTCACCCCAGCTGCAGCTCCTGGCCCCTGGCCATGCCCTCTTTGCCCACCGCAGAGAGATGACCAGTACAGGAGCCAGCTGAGAAACACTCCCCAGTCCCCTAGACTGGGGGCTGGATCCATGGCTCCATGCACAACTAGGCCAGCGTAAGGCAGCCTTGACACACCGGGCAGCTGAGCCCTCGGGTCAGGGGCGGGGACAGACGACAGAGGCCTGTAACTTGCATCTGTTTCCCATGTGGTGCGAAGCGAGTCACTCACACCCAGTGAGCTGGAGGCTGTGCAGCCTGCCTGTGCACACAGAACCCCCTCTGCTCTTGTGAGTGTTTTGTGATCAGCCCTAGCACCCCAGGCCAGGAGCACAGAGGGGCTGCGCTGCCATTCCTGCCTGGCATAGCACTGGGCGGGGGAAGCTGGGAAGGGGTGGATTTGGTCCATCAGGCAGGTGGAGAGCAGGGCAGCCAGGCCTGCTGCCCCGTCCTCCACCCTGACAGCTCTAGTATCTGGAGGATGGCGCCCAGCGCCTGCCTGCTGTGCAGGGAGGGGAGCACATTGCCTAAACTGGCCTGAGTCCAAGCTTTCCGCATCCCCCAGTGTTTACGCCTGGGAAAGCATTGTGCTGCCAAGAGCCGCTGCCTTCTCCTAACTCCGTGGCTATGCCACAGCAGCGAGCAGCTGTCCCTGGGGTCAATTCTCCTCTCCTGTCCCAGGAGTCACTCCAGCTACCCCACAGGGTCACACTGGGAAATGAAGCCTCTGGGGGGAACCTGGGGCCGGATCATGGGGCAAAGTGGGGGCCAAACCCTATTGCCAGGGGGCCACACGAAACCCACTAGCGGTGCCAGGTGAATTGGGCCCCTTGTCTGCAAATGCTGGGCCCGATCCCAGTCTGCCAGGATCGTCATCGACCCTGGTGCGGAGTGGCTGCTGTTCCCTGGGATAGGACACTGTGTCCCCGCTTGCTCCAGTGGAAAGATGCCATTGGGTGCAGGGCCTCAGGGGATTGGCGAGGCTGGTGTCTGGACTGATTCCACCCCCAGGAAAACAGACGCCTTGCACCAGCTGAGCTGGAGGATGCAGTTGAGGGGGTGGGAAGACAGCTGGGCTGAGGAGAGCCCTGGTCTCACCAGCGCCTCTCACCGAGGCCTGACACTAGCTGGCGTCGAGACTGTAAAGCCAGGCCCAGCCCAGTCTCAGAGATGAGTTGGACACTTCACCTGGGCACTGCCATTCCCTGCATTCAGCAGTGAAACGAGCGTGTAGGCCTCAGCTCGTGGCAGTGTGTCCTGCGGGGCTCCAGCCCCCTTGTGCTGGTGTCACAGCCCCTTTGGGATCTGTGGGTGAGCACTAGGGAGAGCAACGCTGTGAGTTCCTAGGCACAAGGAGAGAAACGGAGACGCAGTGAGTGCGAATTCAGAGCCACAGCCTCTGCTCCTGCTCAACAGCAAAGCAGTGGGGTGCGTGGGGAAGGCGCCGGGTGGCAGGACACCTGGGTTCGATTCCTGACACTGCCATTGACTTGCTGGTTGTCCTTAGGCAAATCACCTACTCCATGCCTCAGTTTCCCCTTCTGTAACGCTGTGGTAAATACTGACCTACTCCTCTGGTGGAGGCGCTTTGGGAGCCTTGGTTGGAAGGCACCAAGTGTGTGCAATCAGCAAGGCGTGACATTTCCTCTGCCTCCGGGACAGGGATCCATTCTGGGCCAAGGCAAGGAATAACCGCGCCTGGTGCCCTTGCCCAGCAGGGCTGGCACAGGGGCCTCTGTGTGCCGCCGGATGACGGAGGAGGAGCTGGAGGCGCTGTAACTGACAGTCCCATTGAGCCCCTGCACCCGAGCTAGGCACTCACTGCACATCAAAGAGCCGGGGACACGCCGAGACGGCCCTTTGAAGATGGTCCCTTCCATGCTGGCAGGATGAGTAATGAGAGGAGGGCAGCTGCCTGGCTCTTACATACAACCGGCTCTCTTCAGAGCCCGGACCATTTGCTGCAGCCTGAGAGCTGGGCTGAGGCCAGCGGCACAGTGCACCGGCGGGGATAGATGGCACGGTCTTCCCGCTCTTCCCTCCCTTCCCCGCAGCTCTGGGAGCCAGCAGGTGCAACCGAAGGGCCCTTTGACCCTCCTGTCCCTCAGGTCCTGCAGTGGCTGGAGTTGCCTGGCTCGTGGGGGGGGGAGGAAGTGGCTCGTCATGTGGCTCACACCCCAGTGGACAGCAGGACCAGCTCAGGGCAGGTGCTGAGCTCAGAGGGGCATGGAGGAGGGGAGCTTGTTGGCATTGCTAGGGTGTATTGGGCAACGCCTGCGGGTGCCATGCTAGCCCCTCCGGGTGCCACACCACTGCAGTTCTGGGCTTGCAGTGACCTGACTGCATAGCCACTGAGCCAGGTAGGGGGCGTCCTCCAGTGCCCCCGGGGAGGGGAAGCTCAGGAGAGTTGGGCACCCCCAGGCCAGGTGCACAGATTTCAGTGCCAATCTTGGAGCCTATCCCCAGACTGACTCCTGAGCCCGGAGCTACTCTGAGCTGCATGCTATGCTGACCAGCCAGATCTAGGAGCCCTGGCTAGTCACAGGAGAGGAGAGGAGAAGGGGACACAGGTTCCATCTTCCAGGCCACACAAAGCCAGTTGCCAGGCAGGGCAGGGGCCCATCACCCTGGCCTCACGCAGCCAGTCTGTCATATGGGGTCTGGGCCTTAGGGGAGATGGCCCCCATGCACCTGGGACACAGCCTATTTGCCTGCCCAGGTGGAGGAGATGAAGTGAGTTGTGTGGCAGATAGTAATGTGAGTAAACCAGAGGTTAGCCAAGAGCCTGGCATGTGGACACTGGGGAGCCAGGCAGCAAGCAAATCCCATAGGCAGAGGGGCTGGGCCCTCTTGGAAACGGGTGAAGATGCAGCAGAGGGTGGCAGAGCACCCAGGGGAGCAGCAGAGGGGTTTGCGGCTGGCCTCTCAGCTGGCTGGCTGGGGAAGGGCCCTGGCAGGAGAGGCCTGGGAGTGGCTGCTTGAATTATTTTGGGCTTGGAGGATGGCATGAATTATTTGGAACGTTCTGTTAATGAACCAGAGCCCAAGAAGCGATGTTGTTGTGGGACTCGTGAAAGCCTTGTGAGTTACTGCGGAGTCCAAGAGGGGAAACTGAGGCAAGGTGCTGCGGAGACACCCTGGCCACAAGGGGGCATTCAGCAGGGGTGGGGACCCATCACCCTCTCTAGAAGGCCAGCTGAGGCCTTGCCTATGACTGGCATGCTGCACCACTGTCAGCCCCTTGTGCCGACAGGCTGAGCTGCAGCAAGCCAGACCTGGCACCAGTGTTGCCTAGCTCTGCCTGAAACCAGGGCAAGAGGCATCTGCTGCAGCCCTGCCTATCTGCACTGGTGGGGTTGCATGGGTGCAGTGGCTGAGGTTGGGGCACAGAGGAGCAACTATCCTTGCAGCCTTTGGCTCATGTGCAAACTGCGTGCCCCAGATCAAGAGCCCTCCCACATGGATGGAGATGGAAAGTGTCTGCTTTTGGTGGGATGGTCCCAGTGGGGAGTCTGGCTTCTCCAGGGGGGAGGCAGGCAGTGGTGTATGCCACAGGGGTCTAATTGTACAGGCTACACCATATCAAAGGCCTGTCTGGTTCAAAGGGCCCTTAGCTATGGGCTGGGATGAGGCAGGATGTGTCTGGGACACCCCCCTTCTGGAGCCACAGTGGCCTCTGTTCAGTTCCCACCACTTGGAAGCACAAAGGACAATGGGAGGTGGTGGATGGAGCCAGCTGGTGGGCTGGATAGAGGCTGCTCGTGCTGCGTACAGATGGAAAATATGTACCAAGCCTTCCTCTGCAAACAGGGCAAAGAAAATCACCCCCAAGCGGGACGGGGCCCCCAGGTCGGATGGGGAGAGAGGGGCCTTATCGCAGTAGCGTTGGTAGTGGGAGAGCTCCGAGAACGGCCATGCCCCTCCCAGGCGGGAAGATCTCACCAGAGGAGCAGGGTAGGGACGGGTACAGTGAGCCAAAGCAACCCCCCCCCCGCCACTGTACAGGGCTGGCTCAGTGCCAATGGGCCCGCAGCCCAGCTGTGGGGGCTGGGATTGTGGGCTAATGGTTCAGACATTTCCCTTGAGCAATGGAACTGGTTAGGAAATGAGGAGACCAACATTTGGTCCATTTTTTCCATTTTTTCACAATTTTTCTTTTTTAATTTTGAAATTCAAAATGTCCAAATATGACCGAAGTGCCCCACCTCCGTGGGTCAGCACATGGACCTAAACTAGGTCACACTGGGTCAGACCAACAGTCCATCTCGCCTAGTGTCGGCTCTCCTGATGGTGGCCAGTGCCAGGTGCGCCAGAGGGAATGGACAGAACAGGACAGTTATCTAGTGATCCATCCCGTCGTCCGGGTCCCGCTTCTGGCAGCCAGAGATTTAGAGACTCTCGGAGCATGGGGTTGCCTCTCTGAGCATCTTAGCCAATAGCCGTGGATGGACCTGTCCTCCTTATTTTTTTCAAGATTTATTAATTTCATTTTTCGGGGTTTATTTTTAGCCATTTTTGAGTTCTGGGTAGGTGTTCACAACTCAGAGGGCTCAGGTCTTTCTCTTTGTCTGCCCGTTAAAGTACACCAGCAGGGTGTACACTGACCAATTGGTGCACTGCAGAAAACACGATCACATAGTCTGCAGGACCACGTTACTGCTCCAGCTAGACAAGCCCTTAGATCTAAGCTAGGGAGAGGGACATCACCTGCCTAAACAAACTGCTGGGTAAGGGGTGAAGCCAACACGAACAAAGTAACAATTTCCATGTCTACTGAGCTCTTGATTTTTGGTTTTTTGTATCTAGGGTTTTTTATTGGTGTTTATTGGTTACATATTAAAATCTGAAGCCTCCCCATTAAACTAGGACCCCCAGGGTATTTGGGCAATGGCACCTTCAGTGGTTTATACATCGACTTGGACGGATTCGATTTTTATCAGTGAACATTGATTTGGCTGTACAAACACAAACCCACAGAAAAATATTTCCATTGGCAATAACTGAAATGTAAAGCTAGGCAAAGTAAGAAAAAACGTGGCTTGAGAACTTACTCGAGTTTGATTTAAGGATATTTACTTTGTATATTTTGACATCTGATGTTGACAATTTGTGTTTTAACAGTTAGGAAGTGTTAACGTTTCCAAACGCAGCATCTACTACCATGAAATAGTCATTGTCTAACCTCCCATTGTCTGACCTCCCCACCCCCCAATTCCTCACAATCAATAAAAATCAGGAAAAATATTGCTTCAAAATAAACATTGATATTATCCATCAAAATTATAAAAATACCAGCCAGTGAATTTTGCCCAGCTCACTTATATGTGAGGCTGGGCACTGGAGAAGAGACAGTGGAGTCAAAAATCAGAGGCAGTGTGGCCTAGTGGACACCGCAATGGCCTGAGACTGCTGTGACCTGAGATCTGTGCCCAGCTCGCCCTTGCCCTGCTGGGTGACATAGGCACGTCCCTTCGCCTCTCTGTGTCTTGATTGTGAGCTCGGCTCTGGCCCTGTGCAGCACCCAGCACAATGGGGTGCAGCTCTCAGCGGTAGTGGCTGGGTGGAAGCTGTTGGAGAAGGAGTCAAGGGCTCTGTTCAAGGCAGACGCCGGGCTTTGTATCTGGGCTGTGTGAGGTGATGGGCTGCTCCTGGCCGAGAGAGCGCTGGGGCCCAGGGCAGCACAGGTACTGCTTGGCCAGGCCCACGGGTGCTTCGGAAGGCTGTCTGGGCAGGGCCAGGAGAGACGTACTCAGCTTGCACCCAGACAGCGCTGCCTGTAAAGCCTCATCCTAGCACCAAGCACGGTGCCCTCCGCCTGCTGCCAGCCTTCTCCCTTGTCCTCAGGCTAAACTCCAACCAGTGTCCCGTCCTGAGCCCACAGACCTGAAACCGTCCCTGGGCCGAGACGTTCAAAAGTGCCGCACCTTTGGGAGCCCAACTCGTGACCCCTCAGGGGCCTGGTTGTCAGAGGGGAAGGGCTCGTGGCTGTCTGACAACCAGCCCTTCTCCTGCATCTCAGGCTGGACCCCGCAGCCCTTCACCACGTTAGTGCAGCCACTGCCCTGCCATGGCTCGGCCTGCAGAACCTGGCAATGCCGTCCAGGCTCTTGCTACCTCAAGTGCTTGCCAAGGCATCACAGCAGGCAGCAATGGGGCAGGAAAGGGGCACGGGAGCCAGGAAGTGGCCCCTGCCACCTACAGCACAGACCAGCCAACAGGAGGCACCCGATGAGCTCTGAGTCCCCAGGCTGCACTGGCAGCTCCTCAGCATCTGGGGCATGCCAGGGAGAACACGGGATAGTCCCAGCCAGGAGCATTGGGACGACCCCTCAATTCAAACAAGCATGGAAAAAAGCGCCCCTGGGAAGGGCCCATCAGTCGAATGACCCCAGGCTGGGTGTTGCACTTATCTGGTGCAGCCACACCTGTTTGCCAGCTCCAGTACCAGTTTGGCCACGTGTGCGCCCCGCCTACCAGCCACACCTGCTCAGGTGTGTGCGTCACCCTGCCCCTTCGTCACTGCAGCCCATGACCATGCGAGGTCCTAAGGAGAACAGGGACGAAGCCACATCTCTCTGCTCCAGTGGCCTGGATTTGGGTGCGGGAGGTCCCGCGTTCTGCAGCACGGCCAACCCCAAATATTCAAAAATGAATCGGGAGTCGGGCTCACCCAAAGTCATGAGACTGGCTTTAAAATCATGCAATTCTGTAAAACTGCTAGATGTGGGGTTCTTTTGATTTGCCTTCTGCTTTTTGAGCCGGTAGGGTGCACTGGGCTCACATCTTGAAGCTTTCTCCACAGCCACGAGGGCTAGAAACTTACTTTTCCTTTAAGAATGAAGACTGAAATCATCATCTAGTCACTTGACTCCAGGAGCTGGGGCTTTAAGGGCAACAATAATTATCATCAGACTCATGAGCAAACCATGAGAGCTGGCAACACTGGCTGCCATGACAGTGCATCTAGCGCTGGTGGGAGGGGTGCCCGAGAGCCTGAAGAGGCCTTTGCTTATCCACAAGTTGGGCAGCGGCCACACTAGTTTCTCCACTGCTGCTCAAACCGGACCTGGGGGCTCTGGGCCTCTCTGCTGAGCCTGCCAGCGAGGGGCCTCACACGCAGGGCTGGCTCTCCTCTCTCCTGGCTTGCTTACCTGGGCTGTCATCTCATGAGCGTCACCCCCTGCTCTAGCAGTGTATTTTCAGATGCTCCCTGCTTAACAGCTGTTTTCTAAAGTGCCTTGAACGTTAGCCCCAGCCCCTTGTCGCCTCTGACCCCTCCTTTAATCTCCCTGGGAATGGCAAAGGAACCCTGAATGGCAGAGCAGTTTAGCAGAAAATGATTGACCTGACCTCAGTGTTTTTCAACAATAAAAACACAGAGGCAGAACAAAAGGGGAAAATTCCCTTTGGAAAAAGCCCCTGGCCGGGACCCACCCAGCCGGGATCTAGGGGAGAGCAGTGGGGAGCCAGGGGGACTGCAGTACTGTGCCCTCTGCAGGAGCCGCTCGCTGGCCCTAGGCCCGTAGGCATTGCTTATATTATCTGGCTCATGGAGCCGCAGGCGGGCTGAGTGTCTGGGACAGCGGCTGCAGGGCCTTTCACCCCACAGTGACCCGTTCAAACCTCACCTGGGTCAAACGTCCATGCTGTGGCCTGCAAGGAATGAGATTGGCAGTCTGAGTCCACACCCCAGCAGAGGCCATTGGCACCCCAAGAGCTGCCATCCCGGTGGACCAGAGCAGGTCCCTTGCAGCCATGTCTGGAGTTGGAGAGTGAGATTCTCCAGGGTGGGGGAAGGTTGCTTTTGTGGCTCCGGCTCTGGGGGCAAAGGAATCCAGAGCCTGGGGCTGGCACAGAGCTCACAAGAGGTAACCTGCCCTCCAACCGCTAAGCCGCCACTTGGAAAGTATGCAAACCGGGGATGCTTGTGTCTGCTTTCCGAGCCATTGGAGCGCACTCAGGTCACCTCTTCAGGGCTTTCTCTGCTCCCAGGATGCTCAAAATGGACTTTTTTTTAAATGAAAGTGGAGGTTCTCACCTATTTACCTGGCTCCCAGAACTGGGGCTTTATGGGGAACCCCAAATACACAGCACATTCTCTCTGGGCGACCCTTTGTCAGCCTTTAATCTCAGACCCTCTTGTCCCCCTTCAGCCCCCTGGGCTGCATGCTGGTGTCTCCACCTCCCTCTCGTGAAACACCCTGCGCTGCGTGTGCTGCCAGCTCTCTCATCGGGGCTCTGGCAGTGCCCTCCTTCCAGCTCCACCACTGCCCTCCGTCTCATGTTCGGCACGGCACCCCTGAGTGGGGCACTCTCTCCCAATCCGCCCTCACCGCGTGGACGCTGGGCACTGGTGTGCCTTCGGGCAGCAGCCTGCCAGCAGCGAGCTGGGGCATGTGGGTAAGTCCCCGAGGGGCAGCTTGTGAAGTGCAGAAGCCTCGATCCAGCTGCAGCGACACTCGGGCAGCTGATTACTGCGCCATCCTGCCCCACGTGAAGTAGGTGTCAGATGAATGATTTGTATTGAGTGTGGGACATTCCTCCAGAGAAACTCAGGCCAGGAGCGCTTTGGAGGGCTGGACCTTCTCCTTCGGGCAGGTCAGGCGGTGACCAGTGGGGGCAGAGGGCTCAGAGCTGGTGCTGGTGGGGAGCTGCGGGTGGGGCAGAGGGGAGAGGAGGGGATAAGAGGCAGGGGATCTCCTTGCTTCTTGGTGACATGGGAGAAATCAGTGCTTGTGTGACCCACCCTGGAGCACATTTGTCTCCCCCCCCCCCCTCGGGCAGCGTCAGTCGGGCACAGCCTTGGCATCCGACACAGGAGAAGGAAACTGCCCTGGCCTGGCTTTGCTGCTAATCAGTGTCGCTGCTGCCGGGGCTTGCCCAGCCAGGGCAAAGGAACTTGTAGAACAATTGGGGGAAGTTCAAGATGGGAATGAGTCACAGAAATTCAGATGGGACAAGGTCACCTCCGGCCTGGCCTGCTGGGCCGCGGGGCGGACGGCCCCCCTTGGCAGACTGGTTGTGCCTGAGCCCTGACTTCGGTGACCCCCCGCAATCCCTGCTGGGAGAGGGGCAGCGTGCCTGGTCCTACCCCCCATGCAGGCCACTCAGCCCCTTAAACTGGCCAGGGGAAGATGCCAGGGAGTCAAGCAGCCGCTCTACCTTCGCTGGTGAGGCAAGGAACTGGGGGAGGTGGATGCAGGCCCCTCTGTGTGTCTATGGGGAGACTTTGCCGAGAATTGGGGTTTGACTTCCCTAGGGCTGCTCTGCCTTCCGGTCACCCGTCCCCTCTCCTTCTGCCTGCTCCTCCCCCTCCTCCTCCCCCCCCCCCCCAAAAAAGGGGGCTGCTCATTCCCTCAGCCAGGAAATTAACAGCGGCAGTTAGTCAGTGAGGGCCTGGAGCTCTGCAGTTGGGAGAGTGCTGCAGAGGAGGCGGAGGTCCCTCCCACACGGGGGTGCTGGGGAGGTGAAGCGAAACAGGCACCTTCGCGTTGGGGGTGGGAGAGCTGCACAGCCTGAGTTTTTGGCCTGCTTCAGAGATGAGCAAAAGGAATAGAAAATCCACAGGAAAAGAGGTTCATGATCCCTCCCGCCATCCCCCCACACCCATCCCCACGGTGTTGGGAGCATCTGGTGCCCTGTGCAGTAGGCGGTGCCCAGGCTGCTGTAGGAAGGGCTCCAGGGGTGGGGGGACCCAGCCTGCCAGCCAAAGCAGTGGGCACTGGCCAGGAGGGCTCCAGCCCTACCACTCTGACCTCTAGCCACCACTGCTGGCGAGAAGCTGCTGGCTGGCCCCGGATGCCTGGGCCACACCCCATCTGCCATCCTAGGCAGGACTTTGGACTAACTGAAGAAAAGCACAGTCCCCCAGAGAACCCTTCCCAGGTTTTATGCTGAGCCCAGTGCATGCAGGGCCAGGAGTTGGGATGTGAATGTGGCCACAGACCTCCCTGCTGTGTCCCAGAGCTTGCAGTAAGCTCACACACACCAGTGAGGTTCCCTGGGTGTCCCCTTGTGCACTGCAGTTTGCACCCAGGGAGGAGCCAGTGTTCGCAGGAGACAGGCAGGACAGAGATGGTTTCATGCACAAATCCGCTGGGCTCCACGTCCATTTGTTCTCCCCTCCAAGCAGCAGCATGGAGGGAACGGGAAAGCTGCCTCTGCTTTTTGTAGCAAACCCATGTGTCTCAACCTGTGTCTCAATCAGCACACAGCTACAGCCCATGTGACATCCTCAGGGCCGTACAGGTAGTATATCTATGCTGTGGATGCAGCCCAGGTGACATATAGAGAGCTGCATACACAGCCCCCAACGGTAAACAGGTTGAAAACCACTGGTCCATATGGTGTGGTGCCCTCAGTGCGCCCTCTAAAGTGCAGACTGGCAAACTTTGGGCGGAGCTCATCAACTCTTATGCTTCTGGGTGTCAGCTGATGGCTGCAGGGGTCAGGAACCATAGTCACAAGCGGGGGGGGGGGGGTGAATAGTAGAAAACAACTGTAGTAAATACTTGCCTGTCTGAGTGAAATATCTTTGCCCAGCCCCATTCCCAATTTGCACTCGCTGCCCATGCTCAGCCCCAGGAGCTGAGTTTGAGCAGCACAAGCTTCTCCAAAGAGGTGTCTTTGGGGCCACTGAATTTTTAATTTGTTTGTACTGCTCACCTGGTCAGAGAGTGGAACAGTGCCAAGTGATTTGTTCAGCCAATCACAGCTGATCAGCACACCTGAAATTTCAGCTATTGGCTGTGGATCCTGAGGGTGAAAATCAGACAGGCAGTTTGCAGAATAAATAGGATTATAGGCGGAAGTTGCGTTGATTGTGATCTGCCTACAGATGTCCCTGGAAGGGGGAAAAAAGCCGAGATTCAACCAGCAGATTGTTGGTTGTAATTTATTTGCTCACCATTATAATGCTGGGCTTTGATTAAATACCTGAGGTAGATAAGCGATAGCTTGGCCTGTCACTGAAATACAATCTCCTCTGGGGTGGGATGGTTAACGGCACACAGCAACGCTGCATGCCAGTTTGGGGCAGGAAGTGAAGAAGGATACTGTATTCTTTCGAAATGCCTGGGGTAGGCAGAAGGCACTCACGGGTGGTGGAAATGGGCCAGGATGCATGGTCTCTTAACACCATGGGATCTCTTATACCTCCAGTGTTCAGGACCTCGACAGGGTCCCCTAGCACCAGGCTGGGCATCGGCTCAGTAGTGACAGAGCGGAGCATGTTAACTGCTGAGTCACCCACACTGCTCCCGGCAGCCCCTTGAAGATCCCAGCCCCACCCTGCTTCCTTCTGAGCAGCGACAGGCCCCAGCCTGGCTGCAGGATGAGTGTTTGCTTTGCACAATTGGCCCTGGCCACGAGGGTGGTGAGGGGAGGAGTCACTTTCCTCCAAGGTGCTGGGGATCAGACAGGGCTTGGGGCTGCCTGCCTGCCTGGATGGAGCAGTGATGTGATCTGCAATGGCAAATTCTGTGTTCCCCTCCTGAGCCAAGGGAAACATCCTGCATCCTTCCCATGTCAGGAGTGGAGCCCTGGGCCACGTACAGCTCTGCCTGCTGTCTCCTGAGGAGGAAGGGACTGGAGGGCCTCTCCACCCCCTTTCCTCCCACATCCCCCTGAAACTGAAAGGGGTGGGGGAAAGTCCCTGTAGCTAGGGGATCCTCTCCTGCTATGGGAGAACTGTGCTTTGGATAGGTGCTGTCTGATGGTGCATGGGGGGAGGGTCTCCTGGGTGCAGACCAGTGAATAGAGCACTAACCAACAGGGCCTGCTCCCTGCTCTGCCCGGTGGCATGGCTGAGCATGTCTCCCTGGCGGTGCACGCCTCACTCCCTGCTGCGTCTGCCTCCTGTGTGGACTATAGGATAAAGGATCCCAGCTGCACAGGTGGAATGTCCTTGTCTGACACAGTCGCAGCGTGACCACATGCAGCACCAGGCGATATCTGCTGTAGCACTGAGCATCGGGCAGGCAGGGCTCCAGCTGGGGAGATGGGGCTGAGGCAGGGGGAGTGGCTCACACGCTCGTGGGCTCATTTCCTCAGCTCCATTCTCCCAGGTGCCTGCTCTGCTAGCTGTGGTTTGGGCTGTGGGCTGGGGCCACATAAGCGCTCCTCATCCCCCAGAGCCTGCAACAAGGTGACCATCCTTATCCAAAGGGGGGCTGGGTGTCCCTTTAGGGGGAGCTGCAGTGTGACTTGAGGACCCCCAAATGCCCTGAGGGTAATGCACAATGGCAGAATGTCAATCTTTATCTCCTCTTAGTGGCTGGTCCACTTAAGATAAGAGCCTACTACAGGTGCCAACTAATGGAGTTAGCTCTTTTAGCACAAGCTGAAGCAGCTCATACTGCAGAAAGTCCTGGGTTCAGATCTCAGCTGTGGCTCATGTGGGGACTCTGCCATGCTCCCAGCATCTCCTGACCCACAGAGAAACCTGGAAATCAAATCCAGGTGTCCTGTATAGCAGTGCAGAGCAGTAACCTCACTGTGGGCATGGACCTCCATGTGTGGTTCTTTTGCCCTTATTGGCACTATCACACTCAGATCATCCCCCAGGAGATACTCCTTTGTCCCTGCTCTGCTCTGCTCACTTACCCAGCAGCTGCCACTGCTCAGAGAGACCTAGCGGGATGTGAATAAAAGGCCTGCTGAAGAAACAATGGGAAAAGAGCCAATCACTGTGAGAAACAGTGCCCCCAGGAAATTAAAACTGCACACCGTGGTGAGCTGAACATGATGTTTGCTTTGCCTGCTACACACACCCCTGCTCCACCCCACACAAGCCTGGCCCTCTCTGCCTGGATCCAGGTAACTCCACCAAGTTCAGCAATGCAGGATCATGAAATGGAATCTATGGAAAAGATACCTGATGATCCTGATCCTGGCATGGGAGCTGCACCCTGATCCAGCCCTCAGACCCAAGGACCGATTCTATGATGGGATTTGTCCCTTGATCCTGCCATCGGATCAATATCCAGCCGATAGCAGGATCAGCACCAGTGTCAGTGAAGAAATGAATCTTGCACTGTTTTAGAGGGAGTCATAAGTTTCCACATTTCAACCAAAGCAGCTTGTTTTGTCCCAATTGACCCCTGCAGCATTCAGATCTGAAAACATCGCAGCCTTGTGCTAGGACATGAGAGCCCTAAAGTGAAAGGGACCAGAAACAAAGGGGAACCTGGGCAGTTTTACTGAACTGCCAGTGCAAAAAGGAAGCAAACAACAGAGATGGCTAGAATCATAGAAGATTAGGGCTGGAAGGGACCTCAGGAGGTCATCTAGTCCAACCTCCTGCTCAAAGCAGGACCAACCTCAACTAAACCATCCCAACAAGGGCTTTGTCAAGCTAGGCCTTAAAAACCTCTAAGGGTGGAGATTCCACCACCTCCCTGGGCAACCCATTCCAGTGCTTCACCACCCTTCTAGGGAAAAAGATTTTCCTAATATCCATCCTAGACCTCCCTCACTGCAACTTGAGACAATTGCTCCTTGTTCTGTCACCTACTACCACTGAGAACAGCTTAGCTCCATCCTCCCTGGAACCCCTTTTCAGGTAGTTGAATGCCACTGTCAAATCCCCCCTCACTGGTCTCTTATGCAGACTAGATAAGCCGAACAGTTGTTAAGATTCCTTCGTTTTTAGAATCTCCTGGCCTGTATCTACCCGGGGCAGGACTTTTTATTTTTAAATATGCAGTATTAACAACACCAAACCTACAAAAAATTAGGAGGCAGGCCCCCAAACTCAGGAGATCAGCTTAAAAATTATAAGAGTTTAAATAAGACTTTTTGTTCTGTTTATACAGTGCCTAGCACAATGGGGGGCCTGGTGCATTGCTGGAGCTCCTGGGCGTTACTGCAACATAGCTAAGTAACTAACTAATGATCGATTTTTGGGTCATTTTATTTGCCTTGCGGTTTGAGCCTTTCTAAATCCTGTTTCCAGGCTTTTCGCTGTACACAGGAGGGCTAGAAACTGACTTTCTTTAAAAAATGGAAGGTGGGAGTCACACCAAATCCCAGGATTCCAGGAGCTGGGTATTTAAGAACAAGCACCAAATCCAGTGATAAAATGGCAAGAGATGGAAACACTGGCAATGGGCTGAGAACTTCCAAAGCGACTAGCGATTCTGGGTGCCCACTTCTAGACATCTTTAAGGGGCCCGATTCTGTGGGCAGGTCCCTGGTGTAATTAGAAGAGGGGCAGGGGAATCAATGGCTTCAGCTCCTCCGGCCAGAGGTGCACAACACTGTCTGGTTGTGCTCAGTGGGGCTGTGTGGGGGTGAAGTCACTCACATGTGTCACTGTTTGCAGGATCAGTCCCTGCTCAGGATATGCCCCGGCTCCTAGAGGCCTGACTCTGACTTTGACTTTGCTGCTTGCAGGAGTCAGTCCTGATTTACTCCAAGTGGGAGCAGCCCCGGCCCCAGCTCCAGCCCCAGCCCAGCTCCCTTCCGGACTCCAGGCCAGGTTTGGCCGCCAGCCGGGGGCTGCCTGAGTGGGGAGCCGGGATTTCGGGGCTGGGACGGGGCACTGGGAGAGGGAGGCGAAGGGAAAAGTTCCCGAGGCCGGGCTCGGAGCGGGCGGGCGCCCAGCGGACCAGCCAGACAAAGGGAGGGACGGACCCTCTGCGCGGGCGGGGGCGGGCCGGGATCCAAGGGGGCAGGACGCCGGGCCGGGTCGCGCTCCGAGACTGAAGGACTTTGATTCCTGTCCCCGGCTGCGCTGCGCTAACATGGGTCCCCGGCAGGCTGGGCAGCGGCTCCCGGGGGCGCTCCGCGCTCTGCTGCTGCTGGCTGCGCTTCAGCGGGTAAGTCAGTCCCAGGGCCGGGGGGGGCAGTCAGTCCGCCCGCCCGCTTCCTCTTGCTCTGCACGGAGCCTCCGCCCGGCAACGGGCCCGATCCCTGCGGGCTGGAGGCGGCGAATTCCCCGGGGGGGGCAGGTTCGGGGGCCGGGGCCCCCCTTGGGCTGGAGCGGGGCCGCGTTTGCTAACAGTGCTCGGCTCTGCCCCACGCCGGGCAGGAGGCGCCCCGCTCTGTGCTGCTGGCCCGTGGGGCGGGGAGTGCGCGGTCCCGGGCGGCAGCGGGGCCCGCCCGCGGGGTCCAACTGGGAGCAGCGAGTTTCTGCGCGCGGAGCCTGGGACCGCTGCCCGGGAAGCGCCCCTGCAGGGAGGGTGGCTGGCGCTGGCCCTGGCGGGGACGTGGCCGCTGCTCTCGCTCTCTGCAGCGCCAGCTCGCTGACGGGCCCCAGCAGCGCCCGGCCCCAGACCGCCTGGGCAGACGCGCGTAAAAATAGCCGCCTTAAAATAAAGGCACCGGTCCCCCCCCCCCAAGCCGCTCCCCTGTGTAAATCGGGACCGGCGCCGTGCACAGGCGGGCTGGGCTGGGCTCGGAGTCCTAGAGTGCCCGGCTTGGGTGACCCGTCCCTGGGGGGGAGCCAGAGGATCGGTCCCAGGGCGCCCCCAGTGTCTGGCTCTCTGGACTGCGATCGGGCTTGATGCCGACCCAGCCCTAGCAGGACCGGCGGACAGGCGGCCGGGAGGAGCCGGGCCGGGCCGGGGGGCCAGGAATAGCGGGGAGCCCGGCACGGCTCGGACTCAGACCGTCTGGCTCTGGTCTGGACTGGAGCCCAGGCGTGGCTGTCAGGCAGCTCCTGTGTGCACAGGTTTGGGGCTCATGGGGCAGTGGGGCTGGCACAGGGTGATGCTGAGTCAGCTGCTGGAATCCTTCCCCTGGGGCCCCACCGGCTGCGAGGGGACTGGGCTGCTCCCCTCCCTCCTACAGCTGGGAAAGGATAAAGTGCCCTGTATATCAGCAGCCCCTTTCCAGGCATCTTTGGTAGCCCCTCACCTGTGAGATCCCCCTGGGGAGGGCACCGACGGTGCTTGATTTAGCCCAGGTTAGGTGGAGTTACCTTACTGCGAGCTGCACCCATGTGTAACAGGCCCCTACAGGGCACCGGGCTGGGGGGGGCATTGCCTGGGGCTACAGCTGGGCTTGGTCGCCCCGCCCCCCTGTTGGCTCAGACCACAGAGCCTGGGTGGGGTGTGTGCCGGGGAAGGTGCGGTCTGGCCCCTGAGGCTCCCTGCTGGGCATAGCCGCTGTGCTAGCAGTGGCAAGGGGACCCAGAGTGGGTGGGGGTGCCCAGTCCTTGATCGTCGTGCACGGAGCATTGGGTTTCGCCACGTGTTTGAGGGGCAGGGAAGCCAAGTTGAGTGAAAGTTGCCAGGAGTATTTTTAGGCCCTTGGCTCCCCCTACTATCCTCACTGGGCATCACTACCACCTCAGCACAGCTGGGTACGGTGCTTGGTAGACACTGCACCCACTCAGCGCTGCTGAGGCTGTTCAGTGCTGACCTGCAGCCCCCCCTGCTATCCCAGCCCTGGGCCCCCCAGCCCTGCCAGTGCCCCTCAGTTCTGACCACAGGCCTCAGCTATCCCAGCCCGGGGCTCCATCATAAGGTCTTCAGTGCAGGAGACCTCGGGGACTCTGGAGGTTGTTACATGGTCTCCCCTGCCTGCTCTCCACCCACACAGCTTCGGCTCAGTGCTGCGTGGGTAACAATGGGCAGCTTTGTGTCTGAGCGGCCACAGGCTCTGGGAAAGTGCAGGCGGCTTGAGAGACTCCTTGGCCTGTGCTGGGGGCCTGTTCCTTGAGGGAATCCCTCGAGCATGCCCATCTCGGGGGGCTGGGGCATGCCCATCTTGAGGGCACGTCTGCTGCAGGCCGGGGCAGCTCATCGGAGGGGCAAAAGGCTGTAGAACTTGGTGCTGCAGCCTTGGCCGTGCACTGGACACGATTCCCAGGTGTGGCCCAGGGCTCTGGCATGAGAGCAGGGTGCTGGTAGGAACCCAAGGGCCACAGAATACGAAGCTGGAGGTGGCAGGTGGCAGCAGGTGATGGTGGGCAGAGGCCTCTTGGGCCAAGGAGGAGCAGTGCATGCCAGGTAACAGGAAGGCGGCTGCACTTTGTTCCCAATTCCTCCCCCCTTCTCTCCCCTCCCCCGCCGTAGGCCTGACTGTTTGAAATTTCTCTGATCTGTGACCTCCCCCAGCCTAGCCTAGGGAACCGGGAGCCTGGCTGTAGCCTGCCTTCTCCCTGCGGGGAGCTGCTCCCACCCCCACTACCTGGGGCCGATTCAGGAGTGGCTGATGATTTGCCATTGCCCCTGTCTAGCCCGCTCCATCGCAGGCTCCCAGCCTCCCCCCCATGAGACCTGGAGCGGTGCTGGCTGGGGGGTTCTGCTGGGCAGCGAGGTGTGCGAATGGGCGGCGACTCTGGCAATGGGCAGCGGGGGAGGATCCCTAAGAGGCTGGGGGAGCTGTGGGGAGTGGGGGTGGATTGGGAACGAGGAAGGGCTTGCAGGATGGGTGCTGGGAATAGTGCATGTGGCCACCAGCCGCAAAGGGGCCACATTCCCCAGCGGAGCAGCTGAATGGGAGGGGCTCATGCGACTGGCAGATATCCCCCACACACCTGCCCAGACTTGTTCTCCAAGCAGAGGGTCCAGAGGGGGCGTGATATGCCCTGCCCTCCCAGGGAAGGAGGCAGCCAAGCTGGGCCAGGGGACGACCTGGAGATGGGATGGGGTGGCAGTGAGGAGAGGAAGTGCGAGGAGGCGGGATTGTAAACATGGCTCTAAATAGAACAGGGATTGAGTGTCTCCCCTGCGGTATTTATACAATACAGGAATCTCCGCGGCCCTCTCTTGCACTCGGAGTCAGGCTGCCCCATAGCATGTCCGATGGGGACATGTGGATGGGAGCAGGCCCAGGCTGTGGGATGGCTCCGGGGACCCTGGCCCAGCCACAGTGCAACTCCCAAAGGGGGGCATGCAGACTGCTGTCCTCAGACAATCCCTGGGAAGTGCGCTGGCTTCTTTGTGTAGCTAAAGACTGGTCGCTGGGATCGCCTCCTTTAAACTCCAGCCGAGGTCATTGCAGTGGATGAGCTGCCCCTCAGAAGGAGGGCTCTCAGCTGCCTGGAGGATCCCTGGCTGGTGGGCCCAGTCCTGTGCTCAGATGCCAACCACCCCATGTTTTCTGAAGGGACTCTCACCCCCCTGCACTGCCCCTTTCCTCAGGGATCTCTCCCTAGCTGGGGTTAGAGGATGTGGGGCTGATCCTGCCACCCCAGACCCTTTCTGGAGATGGATAGCCCCACAGATCTGTTCTTCGCAATCCCGGGTCTGTCGCTCATCTCATGCCCAGGATCCCAGTGCAGGGGACATCCATCCTGCTGGGTGGGGCTGTCTGGAGCTGTCCTGGGCAGCAGAGTTACAATGCCAGAACCCTGCAGGCGGAAAGCCTGGGCTAGGAGATGCTGCAGGGGTCAGGCTTCCAGTCAGCCACCCACCACTCCCCCCACCCAACTCCAACAGGATTTTCTTCCCATCAGGTGTCTCCCAAGGACACCTCCCTCCCCTGGGGGCATTTATTACCCCCCAACACACAGTTGTACACTAATGTGCTGTCCTGCCCGGGATGGCTGAATGCAGTTCCCAAAGTGACCAGAGGGAGCGTTATAGAGCAGCACATGGTGCTGTCCCCAGCACCTGCGTGGGGCACCCATTCCATGCTGGTGGCTTCGGTGCTTGGGTCCGGCTTGTTTGATTTTTAACCAGGAGGTGGAAACGCCCTGCAGGCAGCCACTGCACTCTGGGTGTTGTCCCATAGGTTCCTCAGGCGAGTCTCCGCCAGAACCCACAGCCTGTGCTTGGGGAGCCCTGGATCTGACTCTGTCGCTGGCGCCTCTGCACTAGGTGCTGACGGCTTCACAATGGCGGCTCGCCCTTGCTAAGAGGTGGCCGGTCCGGGAAGCACCAATAGATGGAACTGCCCCTTTGGGGGAAAGGGGCTGGGAGTGAAGGTGCTTGTCAGGCGGGGGAAGGGGAGGGAGGGAGGGAAGGTGTCCGCTGGGTGTCTCAGTTGTTTGCTAAGAAGCAGAGGCAGCTGGGTGTCTGGGCGCACAGGCACACCTCTCTTCATCTGGCCTCTGAGCCTCCCACTCTCCACCTGCTTTTCCCTCTGTCTCGCTCGTGCTCTCACAGGATTCTTGGAGCAAATGAAAGCTGACCATGGCTGAGAAATATGCCTGGAACTTGGGCTGTAGGAGCCGAGTTGTTTTCCAAGTGAGGCAGATTGTCAGAGCACTCCCGCTTGCCTTCTCCCCACTTGTCAATTGCTGCTTTGAGGAGCCAGGGTGAGGCGGGGCCCAGGGCAGCGAGTGTGTCAGAAATGCAATGGAAAGGCCAGGGCTTTGTGAGTGCCTGCACTCTGGCTCCCAGTGTGCTGAGGATGAACGAGTGAGCTGCACTGTCCCACTGCGCTGCAGAGACTTCCCCGTGCAGATCTCTGGGAGAGATGGATGGGGAGCTGCAGATGGTGATGTCGTGGCAGTGGGTGGTGATGTCGTGCTGATGATGTCACAATGGGCTGCCCTGGCAGAGCGATTTGGAAAGCTCTGTCCATGCATATTGGGTGCAGGCCCGGGTAGGCTTCTAGCAGCAGCATTGTTCTTGTGCGTGTGAGGCCTTGCCCCCCCTCATATCCAGCTCCACTCCAGCCCCTCTGCCCCTCCTAGTGTCTTCCGTCACGCTCGTGCTTGTCCTCTCCTGCGTTAGTATTGCTGTTAGGGTGGCTCCTAGGAACCCCATGCAGAGCTCCGGGTCCTGTTGTGCTGGGAGCTGGACGGGCTCATGGCAGAGCAGATGGCCCCTGCCCCAGAGAACTTCCTCACTCTTGCCATGGGGGTGGCCATTGCAGGGGAATACGTGTGCACTGGATGCCCACTCGCTCCCCTCCATGGGCACGCAGCACAGGCCACCATCTGCCCTCTTGGTACGGCTGCTTCCTGCTGTCCCAGTCTGCCAGGCCTCCGTGTGTCAACACGTTTCCCTCCAGGGCCTGTGAGCTGCAGCCCGACCCTCCCAGCAAGGGGAACTCCACACGCAGCAGGAAAATCAAACTGGCACACCCATGACTCGCCACTCACTAAATGCATCCAAGTGCCACCAGCCTGTCGCTGGCATGTGGTGTGCTCTCCCCTGTGCAGGTGCCGTAAGCTGGGTGGTGGGGGGTGGTGGTCAGTATTCGGTGTTGCTAACCCCAAGCATGTTGGGCTCCTCTCTCTTTGCCTTCTGGCTTCTGAGCCTTTAGGTTACCCTCAGGTCATGTTTTCTGCACAAACAGGGGGGCTAGAAATCCTTTTTAAAAAATGAAAGCTGAGATTCTCAGGTATTCACATGACTCCAGGAACTGGGGCTTTAAGAGAAACATCGAGTATTGTCAATGGCTCCCGATCAAATGGCCAGAGCTGGTGATGCTGGGTGTGGGGCTGGATTCCCCTCTCTCTTCTTCTGGGATTAAATCGAGAGTAAGTCAGAATCTCCTGGTGTGAGAGGAAAATTGTGCCCCTGGGCATTCTCCCTTCACTCTCGCACCTGGAGAAATAAGGATGGTCTCATTGAAACAAAGTGCCTGGGAATGGGCATTCGGCCAGTGGTGATTGCCCTCCCCCCTGCGTATCACTGCACCTCCAGGGCATGGGTGTAATCCTGCTCCTGGCTGGAGGCTAAAGCCAGACACATTCAGGCTAGGAAGAAGGAGCTAATGTTTGAGAGAGGGGCAGCTCGCCTAGGGACGTGGGGGACTCGGAGTGTCTGATTCAAGACCCGAGAGTCTTTCTCAAAGCTCTGTCCTGGTTCTGCCAGTGGGTCTGGGCAGGATTCAGGGTTGGATCGTGTGGAGGGGCTTCTCTAGCCTGTGCTGGGGGGGGGGAAGGTCAGAAGTGATCACAGGGCTCCCTTCTGGCCTTATGACACTAGCTGCAGAAGTGAGGAGGAACAAACGGGACTGTGCCGGTTACCCTTTGGCCAGTGGGGAACGGAAGGCAAAGCACCAGGAGTGACTCTGGAAGGCAGGGGGCTGTCGGTCTCACCCCTCTGTTCTCCCCGTATCTGAGCACTAATGGGTGTAAGCCGGATCAGCAGTGGTGCCCTGATCTCCAGCTTTCCGCGTGGGGAGCAGCTCAGCACAGTTATGAGTTCATGTAACTCTGCGAATGGCTGCTTGATGCCCCTCGGGACTCTGGCTCAGGTTCTGGGCTCAGTTATCCTGCCCCAGCTGCAGTGGCGTGGCTCCAATCTGACCCCTGTGCCGGGGCGAGCAGGAGAGGGCAGCAGGTCTGATGCCTGGTGGCTGTGGGCGTGTCCTTGTGGCCAGCCCTGTGTGCAGCAGGACACGTACCCCATGTGTGGTGGGGGGCAGGGTTGACTGACGAAGGAGGGGCAGGCTCTGACTCTGACCATTCACTCTCACTCTGGGTCGCTAGGGCCCCGGTTGAAACCCCCTGCTGCTCCCATCCCCCCTTCTGTAGGGACCCCACTTGTCATGGGCGAGCCCCTGGACATCCCAGCTCGGGTCTCTAAAGCCTTCCTAGGTCGTTGCGATAAGGGAGGTAGCATCACAGAGGTTACCAGAAGCAGTGCCTGCAGGGGCAGCACCCTGGAGGCCAGTGTTTGCCGGCAGGCTTGGCTGGGTCCCCCTGGAAAGGCCCTGCTCCTCTATTCCCGTGGCCAGCATGGACCACACAGAGCAGTGCCGCCCCTGCCTTGGCCTGGCTGTGTCCCACTGCTGCACCCTGGCTGACAGTGGGGACCCCTCCCTCCCAAGAGGGAAAGGCTATCAGGGAAGACGGGTCTTCTGCTGGTGGAAGGGGGCTGAGGAGAGAGTCCCTTTTGCTGCAGAAACCGGAGAGGGGACAGACTCCTGGTGCCTGTGGGGTGGGGAGTGTAGGAGGGCTGCTGCCTGAGGGAGATCTGGGGGGAGCTAGGGACTCAGAGGGTTAATCCAGGGGCTCCCAGGCGTGCAGAGCTGCCTTTAGTTGCTGCCCCTCCTGTCTGTCTCTGTGTGTGTGTGTGGTGAGAACATTCCTGTGGGCTACAAGCGTGTGTGAAGAAGGTTTCATCCCAGCCCCCATCTCCACCCTTCCCTGTGTGGTGCTAATCGCCCCTCCACCCTGTGCCCCTCCTGTTGGAAGGGGTTAACCTGCCCAGCCCAAAGCCTGCTCCTCCCTGGCTGGTGGGCAGGGGAAAGGTCAGGGGAGGAATGTTTTGTGGGTCCCGGAGCTGTGTGCAAGGCTTGCCATTCCCCTCGCTGAGCAGGAAACTCTCTGGGCGTCACAGGGCGGTGGGAGGGGGAGACATCAGGATCTGGCTGCAGGGTTTAAGGAGCTTTTGCTGGGGGCCGTGGCAGCCTGTGTGGTGGGCTCTCTCGGGTGAGGAATCCACCGCATGGATTCCGCATCTGGGCCAAGGGAACAAGCACCACACACAGAGAGGCACTTGTGTGCCACGGTAATCCCGTGGCCAGCAGCTGCCGTGCTGGGCCAGCCCCGAGGGCAGCCGTGCAGGCAGAGAGGGAATCTGCAGATTGGGGGCAGCTCAGTGGATTGTGCAGCACGGTGTGTCTTGCTGCGGATTCTTTTTCTTCTCGGCACACAGAGTCCTCCGAGCCCAGCGCAGTTGCTGTCAGGGGACTGCTGGCATTTACCGTCTAATTATTCCTATGTGCAGCTAGAAGGGGGATGCCTGGGGAATACCAGGCTCCAGGGGTCCCGTGCGTGGGTCGGACTGGAAGCAAAGGGCACGATGGTAGCTCCTACCAGTTCTGTGTGGCTTGGGACGCAGCCTCAGAGCTGGCTCTTGGAGTGTGGTTTGGAGACTCAGCTACGCCCTTGCTAAGAGATTGCTCCTGCTTTCCTCATTAACCCACAGCCCCGCAGTGCTCAGACTGTAAGCTGGGGGGCAGGGAGGGGGCGGCTGCTGCAGGGCTGATTCCATCTCTGCTCATGAGAATCCATCCAGGAAACCTGCCGGCTCGCTCGCACATGTGGCCAGGAGAGCTGGGCACAGTGATTTTTGGTGACAAATGATAGTAAATTTGAGAGAAGTAGGTATTTTTCCTGCTCTGGCTCTCTGAGTGCCCTCCTCTAGGGCGAAGGGCAGGGGAGATGGGAAGCGCCTTTGATGGCCCCTCTGCTGTGAGTCTGATGTACCCAGCCGAGCGCTGCACTGAGAGTCCTCTGCCCTGGTGCCGGCTCTGTGAGAAGGCTTGTGGGGAAACTGGGATTCAGTCTTGATTTTCCTTTAGCCACCAAAGGCAAGAGACCCTCTGGGAACAAACCAGCCGAGCCCAGCAAACCTAACACAAGGCCCTGGAGTGCAATGGCAGAGAGACCGTCCCGGGGCTATGATAAAAGGGGCCTTAAACCAGTGCTTAATTTGTAATGAAAGAGCTGCCAGTGCTCAAGCAATTTTTTTACATTGGGGGAACCCTAGAAGTGCTGGGCTCAGCCCTGGCAAGCCCTGGCGCTAATTAAGCACTGCTTTAAATCAATTAACCCTGCGGCATGTCTTTCTGACTGTGAGATATTCATGCCTCTTCAGTAGCACCTCCTGCTGGCCAGCTCAGGAGAGGCGATGCAGACTGGTTTGGACAGGGGAAAGTCACAGGGTCTGTGTGGTCCTGGATGTGTGTTGTGTACTTGGCTGTAGTAATGTTCCAGGAGGGCCTTACCTCCACAGTGGGTGTGCAGAAGGGGGCTGAGCGGAATTATTTACTGACAGGCCCTGAGATGCACTAAGTTAAAGCTTTACAGCTGCTAAAATCTATGAGCAATCACCTGTGAAAACAGACAGAGCAAATAGCCTTAAATCAAACGAGTTCACAGGCAGCATTTGGCTTGCTTTGCTTCTCTGTAATTCTCTGGGATTATCATCAGTGGAAATGTTTTCCCCGCGCGTGGGCACGTGTGTGTGCGCGCGCGCACACATGGTTAAATCAACATTTGCTGACACCTACCAAGAAAAATCTGACCCTTCCAAGCCCGGACACATGGGTGGGCTGAGGGATGCATGTGTCTAGGCCTCCCTAATGGAACTGGGAGCTCAGGGCTTGGGGGACCAGGCACCATACAGAGCTCCCCAGCCTCCAGAGCTGTGTGCTCTGCCCTCCCCACCTCATCTTTCCTCCCCTCCCGGCCACTGCTTTGGATGTTGCTCCTGACGCCGGCTGCTCCGACCTCTGGCGCTGGGAGGTGGTGGTGGTGTCTGTCTGGAGCCAGCTGTGCTCTCTCCCGCTCAGTCATGGTGACACTCACGAGAGGACCTTGGCAAAGGCTGATGAGTCTAGAGTTGGTTTGTGAGAGAAGCGGTGGCATCTGTGGCCTCCGGGGTATGGTGAGTTTGTCAGGCCTCAGCTGAGCTGTGCACACATGCTACTCCCTGGCTCGGAACCACCAAGGCCTGAAAGCTATCTCCAAAGCATACCTGGATAGGCTGAAGGCTTAATACCCCTCCTGTCCCAAGGGAAATGTGATTCCCTCCTGCCCATCTCCTGGGATGCTGCATATGCTGTGTATTTCTGTAGCCTCTCGCAGTGCTAAGCTTGTAGCCCCTCTAGCAGGAGGAAGAGGTTTGCCCAAGTGAGTTGGTACGAAAGCTGGGAAGAGAACCCTGAAATCTTGGCACCTAGTCCCCTGCTCTGACCACTAGGTGCCACTGCTCTCCCAGAACTGGGACGGCGACTCCCAGCCCGCCCTTCTCTGACCACTAGACCCCGTTCTCCTCCCAGAGCTGGGAAGAGAACCCAGGAGTCCTGCCTCGCAATCCCCTGTCCTTGGAGGTGGGGGGCTGGCCCTTGCGATGGGTGTTTTGTGCCAGCTGTTTGATCTCGAGGAGTCTGTGTGGGCTCCTCCTACCTGTTGGGCCCTGTTTCCACTCACAGTGTTGGTGATAAAACCAGCCTCCTCTGCTTCTTTATCCAGGGGCGTTTCTATCCAGGTCACCTAGATTTCCAGGGAGGGCCCGTCCCCTGCAGCCCCATGCCCGACTGGTCCTTGCCACCCAATCCAGGTTCCTGTTCTCTCTGCCAACTCTTTGGCCAGCACCTGGCCCTACCTGATTCCTCTATCATGGCCCTTACTGCTCCGTGGCTCCTCCTGGAACCTCTTGGGGCCCCACAGTGGGTTTAAAACCACAGAGACGTGGCCGGGTGAAGCAGTCACCATGCAGCCTGTCTGCCCTCCTTCCGGCCTTCCTGACCCCTGCCTACACGTCCCCTCCCAGCGCCCTTTGTGCCTCTCCGAAGGCTTCGAGGGGCCTGGTGCCGGCCCCAGTGGCTTGTGGGATGTAGTTGCAAGTGTCAGAGCAGGTGGGGAGGGAAGGGATGGCACATCCCAGCTCCCCAAAGAACCGCTGGAGACCGGGGCAGACTGAGCAGGGTTTGGGGAACCTGAAGCCTTGTGTGTTGCAAACTGTTGAGGGCGATGGGGGTGGGGGCTTGGCTACCAGCAGGAAACCTGAGGCCTCCGAGTCACCCTGAGCAAGGTACCAAACTCATCCAGAGCAGGCACTGCAGAGGAGCACCAGCCCACGCAGTGCCCCTGCCCCGGAGAGCTGGGTCCTGCTAGAGTCATTGCGTGGGCACTCTGTCCCTGTATCGGAACCAGCCCGGTCCTTTGGCACAGAGCCCCTCCCCCACCGTTCCTTGGCCATATCTGACCTTCCTGGGTCCCCTTTCCGTCGGGAGCCTGGCCTGTTTTCCTAGGACTCCAGGGTCCCCATCTCCAAGGGCAGTTAGAGCAGGGTGGTCTGGGAGTCAGGACTCCTGGGTTCTTCTTTTCCCACCCTGGAATGTTTTAATTCAAAGGGTCCAATCCTGCTTGTGCTGATCTCGATGGGGCTATTGCCCCGAATGCAGTGCGAGCAGAATCCGGCTCCAAAGCCCACTGTAGTGACCCCTCCCTCCCCCCGCCACAGACGACTCCAGCGTGCAGTGCGAGCCCCACTCCCGGCGCCCAGGCCTAGACTGTTTATTTTGGTAACGTTAGGGGTTTCCCCCCTTCTTTCTCTGCAGCGGCTGCTATTTTGAGCGCGCGCAGAGAAGGGAGCTGTGGATAAATTAGGTAATGCTGAGCTGGGAGGAATGTGCTAAGCGGCGGCTGAAGCCTGAGGCAGAGAATAGCTGCCGCGGGGGGCTGAGATGAGGCAGAGGGACCACACCGGAGCTGGGGAGAGCTAGCAGGAGCATAGCTAGGGGCTGTGGCACAGGCCTGCTCTCTGGGGCCTGTTGGCTGCGAATGGTGGCTTGGTGGGCCCGGGGTCCGGAACCGCCATGGGGCTGGGATGAGGGTTGGGTCCAGCTCATGCAGGGCTGTTGGGGCTGATTCTTGATGCAGCCCTGTGGTGATCTGGCTTTGAGGCCCAGTGGCTGGGAGAACTAGTTTCTTGGGGTCACAGGGTGGATGTTCCATGGTGCCTGTCCCAGCTGACTGAGGCCCAATGCCGGGGGCGTGTCTGGGTAGCTTCTGTGAGCTGGAAGGTCTCACTGGGCCCAGTAGCATTTGTGCTGCAGAGTGGAGGCGGCTGAGAAGATTTTGCAGGGCAGAAGCCCAGCTCGGGGGTGACTGGGGGATACCACGCGCCTGGTGTGATTCTGTATGGCCCAAGTCGGGGTGCTGTGAGGTTCCCTGAAACGAGAGGGGGCCTGGCCCAACCCTGGTGGAGAGAGACAGGGCAGGGAGCTAACGGGCATCTTGGGTCTCCTAGCACCTTGGGCAGGGGCCCCCTCAGGCTAAGCAAACGGGCCAAGCGGCTGTCAGCCACCCACCCAATGAGCTGTCAGTGGGGCCGGGACTGCCTGTGACCTGGGGAAAGGGGGCCTCTCCTTCCAGGCTGGCTTCCCTTTGCTCCCTCTCGGCTCTGAAGCCTTGTGATGATCACTGTCCATGCTGGGTGCCAGGGCAGAAGAAGGCTCCTCCCACCCCGAGGGTTGCTCATGTTGCCTTTCCCTGCCTGTTTCATGTGTGTTGGTGCATTGCACGGACAGCCTGATGTGCAGATTCCAGCCTGAGTTAGTTCCATTGAGTGTGATCCCGCGATGCACCTGTCTTGGACCCAGCCCCGGACTGGTGTCAAGAGCCTCTGACTAATGCCTTGTGGAAAAACTTCCAGTGCAGCTGGACAGTGCATTCCAGCTCCCAGACTTTTTGCTTTTCCCCCCCCTTGTTTTGCTGTCACTAAGGAGATTTGAATAACACAGTTCTGCCCCTTTTGGTGGCACCTACCGCCCAGGGATCACCACGCATTATACAGACGGGAGTGACTCGCTCCCCCCAGAGGGGGTGATGGGGACTGTCACATCTGGGGAAGCTGAGGCCCAGAGTGTCTCACCAGGTCAGATGCAGGTCTGGGAAGAGGACCCAGGAGTCCTGATTATCAGCCTTACTGCCTGAACCACAGCATCATGTTACCTCTCCTGAGGGAAAGCAGCATCTTGTTGATGTCTTGCCGTTCCTTGGCCTTCTCTCCCAGCTGACCTCCGCTGGACTGGAGGCTGACCATGTATGGCTGGTCCTGGCTCAGGGCTGGGGAGCCTCTCGTTTCTCTGTGCTCTGCTCCAATGCAGGCCTTGAGAGGAGTGGCTGGGTGGGGTTTCCATTTCCCGTCTCTCTGCCCTGTGAGGACTGAGAAGTCAAGGGAGCTGTCTGGAGCCGTGGTCAGCCAGAGAGCACATGCTGCGCCAAGGGTGCCGCCCGCGGGGAGGGGGAGAGACGGGGGAGGTGGGGCGAGTGATATGTTGGGTCTTTGCAAAGTGCTGTGGGATTGTCAACATGCTGTAAATGTTGGCTGAGCTCTGCACTGCTCTACAGAGCTGAGGCCAGTGGACCCCGCCCTGCCACTGTGACACTCTGGTTCGATAGTGCCAGGCCTGAATAAGCACGCCAGAACCCCACTGCAGCAGAACAGATGCATCTGCACCAGCAAAGGCCTGAAGCCCGTGCTTAGCCTAAAGCGCATGCGTACGTTCTGTTCTGGATAGCGACCGCTGCTGCCCTAGGACCCCGAGTCAGTGCTGCTAATGGCACAAGAGAGAGTCCAGCCGCTGGGCTTCATCTGGAGCTGTGTCCGTGGAGAGCGGACGGCGGTGAGCTGCCATGGGTGTGAGGAGAGCCAAAAGTCAGTCTATGAAACAGAGGAGAAATGAAAAGGTTGGAGCATGTTTGGAGACCCCTCCTTGAGCCCATGGATAAGTCAGAGCTAGAACCTGCTGCTGCTGGGCAGGAACAATGTAGCAGCTGGATTATTACACAGGCAAGTGCATGAAAAGCCTGGGAAGGTGGCAGAGTCAAGCCCTGCAGAGTTTGGAAATGCTAAAACTAGGCTTGCCTGTGCAACCCTAAACTGGTCCCCCTGTGCATGCGTGTGCTCTGATACAGTCTCGAATGGCGTGTATGTACTGTTTTCTCCATAGCACCCGCCTCATTCAGGGCACAGGACGGACGGTGCTCACTACAGGAGCAGCTCCTCCGTATTTCCTTTGATCCTCTTTGTTCTGAGTGTGGCCCCAGGCCTCGTTTACTGCACACTCTTCAACCCCTGCTCCGAAGACCAAAGTCATTTCCTCCTGGGCTTTTCCGTGGCCCTTATCACAGTATTAGCTGAGTGCTTCACAAACAGTGATGAACCTACTTCAATGAATTTATTTTCCCAACACCCCTGGGAGGGGAGGGAATATTAGGATCCCTGTTTTACGGGGGGAACTGAGGCACGGAGAGATGAAGGTCAAAAGCAGGGGTCCTACAGCACACACTACACAGCCCTGCTTCATCCCCAGAGCAGGTCTCTGTGCACGCACTGACCTGTGGAAAAAATAGGGTGTGATCATGTAATTAAAGACTTTATCATAAGTCTTACGCCCAAGGAGGCAGAAGTGCAGAGGCAACCTGAACTCTGGCAGTGCCTAATTTTGGACTGCTTGGCTTTGCAGCCTTAATAGTCTTGTCCCATGGTCTTTTGGGTTGTAATCAGGGTAAGAATGGTTTGCAGGTGGAATTTGATGAATGTTGAAGGAGGACATACAAGACAGGGCAAAACAATATGTCTACACCAAGCCAGGCCTGTGCTTTCCTTGATGTAGATGTTTATTAAGAAGAAAAGTAAGTAAATAAATATTAATGAAAAACAAAAAACCACAGAAACCAGATTTTGGAATGTTTTCCAGGATGTGCTTCCATGTGCAGCTGTTCTTCCCTCTCTAACTCCTGACCTGCCAAGTTGGCGTGGAAAGGGGCTATCCAGCAGGGATCTTTGCAGGTCATTCCTCACCAGAAATAAAGTGTCTGGGGTCTGAGCTGTGCTAGGCATCGTGATCACTGTACTGGGGTTGGGATCTCCCCTTAGTGAGATCGGCAGAGACCCTGCCTTCCTCTGCAGCGTAGGGCTGGGTCGCTTGCTGGTTTGCACTATCGTTGCTGGTGGATTCTCTGTGTCACCCAGCCAGAGGTTCTGGGCGTGCTGCAGGAGGAGTGGGTGAGGTTCAGTGGCCTGTGACATGCAGGCAATCAGGCCAGATGATCATGATGGTCCCTTCTGGCCTTAAAGTCTCTCTGAGTGCCAGAGTGGAGCCCGACTTGCAGGCGCTGTTGAGGGACTTGGCTGGCTCAGCAGCGCTGCCGGGGCAAAGAGCAGGGAGAGCTTGTATTGAAACCCGCCAGCCGGCTGCTGAGCTGGGTGAGATGTGGCCAGCGCTGCCCCCTAATAGAGACGACATCTGGCCTGAGCAGGATGCAGCCATGTGGTGGCCGCTGTGTGGGGAAGATGGTGTTCAATGGGGTGGGGTGGAGGGGCAGCTCATCCTTTCCCCCACTAATACCTGAGTTAGTAAATTAAGTGCCATCCTCTTCCCACCCCAGCGTAAGTTGTGGGTTCCTTCTGGCCCAGCCAGAGCCTGGTGTTTGGGGAGAGTATAACTGGGTGTTGGCAGCCCCATAGGGTGCCAAGGTGCCCCCTTCTCCCTCCTGCTGCACAGCCCACTGCAGCAGAGCACCTTTGTGCTGGCTGCAGCTCCGGGCGGGTCCCACCTTTCAAGGGTTCCCGTTGTGTCTCTGCTAGTCCGGGCAGGGAGCTGCTCCCAGATTCTGGCTGGACTGCCTATGGCTCTGCCCAGCACCCGTCCCCCCGTGGCATTGGCCGTGCCTCTTCTCTTGTTTTCCCTGCTGAAAGGGAGATTAGGTTTTGTTGTGACTGGGGTCAGTGGGCACTTTGCCCATTGCCTGAGTGTGGGTATCTAGGTGCCAAGTATTTGCTGTCTGCACTTGGTTAAGCCCCAGGCCTTGGCACTGTGCCCAACAGAATGGGCCATATCTGGCATCCTTTGATAAGAGGAGATATCTCACCTTTGCCAGCACGCCACCTCTGTGCGCTGGAGTCTTGATCCTGCTATGTGCTAAGTGCCTTCCGCTGGGTGCACAGCATCCTGATCTCCTGGCTGTCACAGCAGCAGGACAGGCGGATGGGCCTCAGCTGATCTCTGCTGTGCAGTATATTGTTGCGTGTCAATAGCTGTTCCCACCAGTATTGCAAAGCTACTGTAGGAAACAGAGAAGGAAACACCTTTAACTCAGCTGAAATCCGCTGGCCTTGTAGGACGAGTGAGAGTCTGCTACAGCCGGGAGTTGGTTGGTTTGCTTGGGAATGGAGATGCTATTAATAAAGCCTTGAGTCTATTTCTGGCTGAGCTGGGCTGCTAGGAGTGGAGACAGAGCACTAATTTTGGTCTTGTATATTGTGTGCTTAAGAATGTCAGCATGGACTAGTGCGTTAGCGAGAGAGGTGCTTTCATCCCTGTGGGGTAGATGGGGAAGAACCTACACCCAGGTCCTCAAAGGTATTTAGACACTAAATGCTATTGAAATCAATGGGAGTGAGGTGCCTAAATAGACAAGCAGGTAAAGGAAGGAGAATTATCCCCATTTTACAGAGGGGGAACTGAGTCTCGGAGAAATCCGAGGCAGGAACTGATCCCCACTGTCCTGATCCCAGCCTGATCATTTCCAGCAATGACTCATCACACAGCAAAACCTTTAATAAATAGATGTACTGAAGGAAAAACCCTACTTCCTGTTCCAAATCCTGCCACAGCCTCTGTGCGCCATCCTTCACGGTCCCCCTCTTTTTTTTTTTTTTTTTTTTTTAAAAAGGTGAGTTGCAAAAAAAGGCAGCCCCAGATGGGTAGGATTCCAGACCCGGTTTGCTCAGAGGTGTTTATTAATGGACATTTTCAAAAGAGACCACCCTCCTCCCCACGTGCTGAAACTCTAGCCACATATTCTGGGGCTTAAATGCGAGCTGCGCTTTCTTGGCAATGTGGACTTTCTTCTCCATTTTGTTGATAGCTATTGAAAAATTATTCGCCAAATGAAGGCCGACAATGTGAGAGAGGTGGCTGTACAGTCTAGTCCAATTGCACATCAAATAATAGCCCCTGAGATATCTGGGAATATCCCTCCATCCACGTAACCTGCCGATACAATGGGAATGGGAAGGGAACATTAGAGCTGTCTTTTGACCAAATTAGAAGCCTTTATCAACTCCCGAGGACTCTGTGAAATCAGAGGCTGTTTCCTTTGCCAGTGAGTGAGCTCATAAATGTAAGAGGCGGTTGTAACGCCAGCGGCTCTACTGTGATGTCAGCAATGAACATCTCGAAGGAGCTAGAACTCTTGTTTTAATGCCCTCAGAACTACTGCCGATATTTTCCCTTTGGGGGTGAAATTTTGCACACTCTCTGTCCCCATCCAAAGGTGAACTGCTTCAGACAGTGTGCAGCAAACCCACCCAGTCAGTTACCAGTCACACAAATGCACGTGTCCCCTTGCTGAGGGTTGTGCTGGGATAGCCGCAGGCCTCTGCAAGGAGACGAGGCTTTGATTTGTTGGAAGGGACTGGGCTGGCAAATGAAAAAAGCTAAGCGTGACTGAGAGTCTGAACTGGAATATTGCGCCTAGCCACTTGGTCACTTGTCTTTTCAGTTGCTTGCAGCTTTATTTCCATTTGTATCAGCAGGTTTCTCCAGGGTGAAATCTGGAGGGGAATTGAATGAATTAACCGAGGTTTCAATCACTAAAAAAAGAGGCTCTTTTTGACATTTAAAGTAGGCCGTGGTTTCCTGCTTATTTAACGCATGGCTGGGCCCTGGCTTGGCTGGAGTTTTCCAGACTTCTGGGGGGCACGCAAGGGCATGATCTCGGAGGCTGCAGCCAGGCCAGGATCCCTTGGTGCAGAGACATGACGAGAGACAGTCCCTGCCCCAAAGAGCTCCCAGTCTCAATGGCGAGGCCAGGGCAGGCCATGGTGTGGAAGGGACATGGAGACACAGTGAGGGGAAGTGGCTTTCCTGAGATCAGTGGCCGAGTGGGGAGTAGAATCCAGGTGTCCTGCCTCCCAGCCTAATGCCAAGTCTCCTAGACCGTGCTGGGCAGCAAGCCCCATCCCGTGCTGTCAGGAGCCTCTCGCTGATCTTAGCTGTAGCTGGGTCAGGTCCCTAGGCTGCAGTTGGTGTGGAAGTCGGGGTCTCCCAGGCGGCTTTGAGGCGGAAAGCTGGCCTGGCTGAGGCTCCTCAGTGCTGCCAGGGCAGCAGCAGCCTGGTGCGGACAGGATGTTCCCTGGGCCAGGGTGCGAGATTCCGAGGTGGGGCCGAGCAGGGACTAAAGAAATGTTCCGGTTCCAGTAACTGGAGTCTGAGTGAGGCAGCTTTTCCCTCGAGGCTCCTTCCGCTCAGTTCTCCCGGCTCTGCCCTGGCAGTCGTCACCCTCCCTCCCTTTCCCCCGCCCCCCATGACAGGTGTGTCTGCGATCACTGGAGCAGACAGCACGTGACCTCACAGCTCCTTCCTTCCCTGCCCAGGGTGTGTGCTGCGGAGTCCTGGCACAGGGCGGCCTGGACACGTGCTGGTGGATTGAGCCCCGTAGCACCCTGCTTGCTGGAGCTCCAGTCAGGGCCTGATCTGGGAGGGAGCTGAGTACCCACAAAACTCCCACAGGCCCATGTCCTTTCACTTCAGCAGCAGGTGCTGAGCCCAATGCAGGGTCAGGCCTGATGGCAGCCAGTGGGACTGCCCAAAGCGATCCTGCCCATTAACCTTCTCTCTGCCACTTGCAGTGCTGCCCCATCGGGCAGCCAGGGGAGTGGCGGGTGCCCTACAGCCTAGGCCTGCTGTGCAGCGCTCCAGGGGTTAACAGCCAGCGCCTGTTGCAGGGAATGAGCTGGCAGCCCCGGGAGGAATGTGACACCCAGAAGAGGGGCTTCTGAGTAGGTGCAGCCACCCCAGCGGGCGGAGCGGGCATCTGCTGCAGGGCAGTGTGTAACCAGGGGCACGGGGCCTGCTCCTGACTTAGAAGCAAACAGCTTATGGGGCCAGCTGGAGGGGCTGCTCCCAGGGGTCAGCGCTGCTGAGTGCCACCCACAGCTCTTGCTGCTGGTGGGGCAGGTGGGGGGGGCGCTGCTGGGAGTGGGAGGGGGCCGTGAGGGCTCGCTGCTGCTGCTTGGAGGGCGGCCAGGAGGAGGTGCTGTTGTTGCTGCTGAATGGGTGAGGGGCCAGGGGGGCGCTGCTGTGACAGGGAGGGAGCTGGGGCAAATGCAGCTGAGTGGGTGAGGGGCCGGGGGGGGGGGGTGGCACTGTTGCTGCTGTGCAAGGCACATCTGGGCTCCTGATTTTTCTCTCTCCCCATCCCAGTGACTGGCTCTTCCCCCGAGCCAGAATTTCATTGCGTTTCTGGCCAGCTCCCTCCACCAGCTCCCTGGAGCTCGGATGCCTGGCTGCGGCTAGCCCCACACGGGGTGGGACCCAGGCCTCTGAGGTCCCTGGGTTAGTCTCAGGCAGGATATCTGGAGCATTGCGTGGGGGGGGGGGGGGGGAATTCCTGCCTCGGGCTGGGCTCCCCACACGCTGGACCCTCCACCTTCCCCTCTGCCGAGAGCCCGGGGATCCCTGACTTGCAGCCAGCCAGCACAAAGGGCCCTGTGTGTCTGAGCCGGGCCTCGGCCATGCCGCTCTTCCCTTGTGGGCCCACTCCCTTGGGGCAGCTGCGCCATGCTTTATCATAGCCAGCTTTGGGGTCCATCCCGCTGCCTCTCTGGGCCCTTCCCTCGCTCATGACACCCTGGCCTGCCAGGGAGCTGGGCTGCTGGGCACCCTGCAGCTGGGCAAGACAGAGTTAATGCTTTCTAACCTGCCCCAGGCTTGACGCGGTGTCCCCCCCCCCCCCCCCAAGTGCCCCCATCCCCAGTGGTCAGGCACAGTTTCCTCTGCTGTGGTTCCAGCCATTGCTTGACCCCAGCCTATTTGTGATCTGACCCTGCTGTGGGCTGGGAGCTGAGCAGAGCCCAGCTTAGAGGAGAGACTGCTGATGTAACTCCCTGTGCTGCTGGCATTTCCTAGTAGGGGGCCCCAGTGCAGCGCGGGGGACGCTGTGCTTCAGGGAAGCAGGGTGGGGGGCTCCCCATTGGGTCCGTGGTGGCCGCAATGTCCCAGTACAGTGCTGGGGGGCGCTGTGCTGTGGTAGCTGCTGTCTGACAGGCTCTGGGATAAAACGGAAACACTGTAGAATTGGAAGCAGGGCGTTGCCAGGCTAAAGTGGGAGTTGCTCGACTGTGTGTGTGTGTGGGGGGAGAGGGGGGTATTCTGCCCCTTTAGTGCCCCCCCATGCTCCACTGTGAGCAGCAGTGCAGCATCAGTCCAACCAGGCTGCCCTCCCCTGGCCAGCCAGGGTCTGCCCTCCTTAGAGGGATACAGGTCCAGATCTGTGGCTGCTGAGAGGTGGGGCTGCCCGTGCTGGTGATGTGTGGCAGAGCGCAGTGGTGGGGCTGTGGCTCAGTGTGATCATAGAGTTGGAAGGGACCTCAGGAGGTCATCTAGTCCAACTCCCTGCTCAAAGCAGGACTAACCTCAGCTAAATCATCCCAGCCAGGGTTTTGTCAAGCTGCAGCTTAAAAACCTCTAAAGATGGAGATTCCACCACCTCCCTAGGTAACCCATTCCAGTGCTTCACCACCCTCCTAGTGAAAATCTTTTTCCTAACGTCCAACCTAGATCCCCCCCCCCGCAACTTGAGACCATTGCTCCTTGTTCTGTCATCTGCCACCACTGAGAACAGCCTAGCCCCATCCTCCCTGGAACCCCCTTCCAGGTAGTTAAAGGCTGCTATCAAATCCCCCCTCGTTCTTCTCTTCTGTAGACTGAACAAGCCTAGTTCCTTCAGCCTCTCCTCATAAGTCTTGTGCTCCAGCCCCCTAATCATTTTTGTTGCCTTCCGCTGGACTCTCTCTAACTTCTCCACATCCTTGTTGTAGTGGGAGGCCCAAAACTGGACACAATACTCCAAATGCGGCCTCACCAATGCCGAATAGAGGGGAATGATCGCTTCCTGTGATCTGCTGGCAATGCTCCTACTAATGCAGCCCAATATGCTATTAGCCTTCTTGGCAACCAGAGCACACTCCTGACTCATATCCAGCTTCTTATCCACTATTACCCCCAGGGCCTTTTCTGCAGAACTGCTGCCTAGCCCATCGGTCCCCAGTCTGTAGCTGTGCATGGGATTCTTCCTTCCTAAGTGCAGGACTCTGCACTTGTCCTTGTTGAACCTCATCAGATTTCTTTTGGCCCAATCCTCCAGTTTGTTTAGGTCCTTCTGTATCCTATCCCTATCTTCCAGGGTATCTACCACTCCCTCTAGCTTAGTGTCATCTGCAAACTTGCTGAGGTGCAATCCACCCCATCCTCCAGATCATTGATGAAGATGTTGAACAAAACCGGCCCCAGGACCGATCCCTGGGGCGCTCTGCTTGTGACCGACTGCCAGCTAGACATGGAGCCATTGATCACTACTCGTTGAGCCCTATGCTCTAGCCAGTTCTCTATCCATTTTATAGTCCATTCATCCAACCCATACTTCCTTAACTTGATGATAAGAATACTGTGAGAGACCGTGTCAAAAGCTTTGCTAAAGTCAAGGTATATCACGTCCACCGCTTTCCCCACATCCACAGAGCCAGTCATCTCTTCATAGAAGGCAATCAGGTTGGTCAGGCATGACTTTCCCTTGGTGAATCCGTGTTGACTGTTCCTGATCACCTTCCTCTCTTCTAAGTGCCTTAAAATGGATTCCTTGAGGACCTGCTCCATGATTTTTCCAGGGATTGAGGTAAGGCTGACCGGTCTGTAGTTCCCCGGATCCTCTTTCCTCCCTTTCTTGAAGATGGGCACTATGTTTGCTTTTTTCCAGACATCAGAGACCTCCCCCAATTGCCACGAGCTTTCAAAGATAACAGCTAATGGCTCTGAAATCACATCAGCCAACTCCCTCAGCACCCTCGGGTGCATTGCATCCGGCCCCATGGACCTGTGTATGTCCAATCTTTCTAAATAGTCTTGGACCTGTTCCTTTAGTACTGCGGGATGTTCACCTCCTTCCCATTCTGGGCCGCCCAGTGCAGTAGTCTGGGAGCTGACCTTGTCTGTGAAGATAGAGGCAAAAAAGGCATTGAGTACCTCATCTTTCTCCACATCCTCTGTCACTAGGTTGCCTCCCCCATTCTGTAAGGGGCCCACACTTTCCCTAATCTTCCTCTTGTTCCACGGCTAGGCCACAAACAAGGATAATAGCCTGCCAGTGCTACCAGCCATGGAGTTGGTCCTTTAGCTCCAGTGGTAGAGGCCCCGGCTGGAAGTGAGGGTTCAATCCCTGCTATAATGGTGCTGTCCCCACCAGCAGTGAACCTCCCCGCTGGGGAATGGGCTGGACTCTGGGGGGCACATCTTGTTGTGTTTGCCCCGCCCCCAAGGCCCAGCTGGGAGAATGGTCCTTTCTCATTACCGGCTCTGGGGGTTTCTGTCCCCGGGGGAGCCAGTCTGAATTGTTGCTGAGTGCTGAGGCAGGATGGGCGGGTGCCCTGCCCTCAGCTTCCATTGGGGTCAGGGTGCCCTGTTCTCTGGTGGGGGGCTGAGGAGACTAACTCCCAGGCCTGGGCCCAGCCCCCAGGAGAGCCCATGATAAGGGGCCTCCCTCAGCCTTCCCCCCCCGTGCCCCGCCCCATCCTCCTGCTCTTGTCCTCTCCCTTCCCCCTCCCTGGGTTGCCAGCAGCCTGCCCTGACGGCTCAGTGGGGCTCAGTGGCAGGCTCCCGTGGTGGCCCGAGCTCTGCCACGCCCAGTCTGCCGCCTGCTGCAGGGTATTTTGGGCTGGCTGGAGCCGAGTTATTTTAGGCCAATCTGTTTTCAGTAGCACTGACCTCCCCTCCTTTCCCCTCCCCACCACCGGCCCAACTCGTCCCAGTGGCGTGTCTCGGGGCCCGAGGGGCCTGTCCCTTCTCCCCGCATGGGCAGGGCTGGCGGAGCCCAAGAGGGAGGCTGCCAGCTAGGATGCCCCCTTGTGGCAGCGCTTTCGGATGCCCCCTCGTGATCGATGCCCCCCTTCTTGCCAGGTAGGGGCAGAGGGGTGGCAGCGCTCCATGGCCACAGCAGTGTGGGTTGCCATGCCAATGGTGCTACAGCTGGAGGCTTTGCCCCGTGGGCATAGCTGCATCTCCTGGGCGAGTCCCCAGACCGCTGCTGCCTTTTACCCTGAGCCCGGCACAGAGACGGTGCAGGGCCAGAAGGGATGGGGTAGGGGCAGGGAGGGGAAATGCTTCATGCAGAAGAATGTGGGTTTTATCCCCCAGTTTCTGCCTGTGGCTGAGGAGTGGGACTTGGCTGGACTCTGGGAAATGAGCAGGAGGGGGAGCGGGCCAGGGACTGTGGTTGCTGAACTGCTTTCTCCTGCTAGTAATGGTGCAGTGCCACGCTGGGCTAGCAGGGGGCTGATGGTTGTCAGTGGGGTGTTGGCAGACTGGGAGGTGAGGGGCACCTCTGGGGCTGTAGGGCCATGCGAGGGGTGGGAGTCGGGAGCTGAAATAAATAACTCACTCTCATGCCGGTGCTTGGCAAATCCCCAGCCTGGGCACAGGATGGGGCTAAGCATCCGAGAAGCAGCGGGGTAAAGGCAGGGCCGGGTTTGCTGCAGTTTCTCAACCTCTCCTGAGTTTGTCAAGTTGCCAAGGTCCCAGCCCTCCACCCTCAGAGCCACATTCGTTTCATTCCTGGTTCGCCTTCCCCCTCTCCCCCTCATCTATAACTAGAATCACTGTCCACACAACCGATGGACCCGGATGAGTCCTGCCGCCTGGTCTGCTGCCCTGCCAGCCTGATTGATGAGCACGGTCAGCTCCTGAAGCCTGATGCATGGGCCAGGTTGTGGGAGCAGGTGCCCACCGTAGGCTGGGGCAGGAAGGCGAGACGGCTCAGGGGGTATTTGAGCCAAACCAAGATCATTTGGCAAATGGAAACCCAGCCCTAGGGAATTTCCACCCATAGGCGAAAGCATGAACTATGGCAGGGAAAATGGCGGTGAAGGGGAAATAACCACAGACACTGTAGATATGGGGACAGGAATATGGGGACCAGCAAGGGGTCTGCGAGTCGGGATTGTGGGGCACTGGCAGAGCTGGGGGGGGGCAGGTTTGGGGCTGGAAGAGTGGGGGACTCCAGATTGGGATTGAGGGGCACCGGCAGAGCTGTGGGGCAGGGCAGGTTTGGACTGGAAGAGTGAGGGGCTGTGGGGTGGGATTGAGGGGCACCAGCAGAGCTGTGGGGCGGGGCAGATTGGGGCTAGAAGAGTAGGGGGCTCTGGGGTGGGATTGAGGGGCACCAGCAGAGCTGTGGGGCGGGGCAGATTGGGGCTAGAAGAGTAGGGGGCTGTGGGGTGGGATTGAGGCACTGGCAGAGCTGTGGGGCAGGGCAGGTCGGGGCTAGAAGAGTGGGGGGCTGTGGGGCGAGATTGGGGCACCAGCAGAGCCGTGTGTGGGCCGAGCAGCCCTGCAATAGCAGGGTGCTGCGGGGCGAGCGCTAGCGCCACTGAAAGCTCTGTGATAGCAGCCCCAGAACTTTGGTCTGGCCTGAGAATCGCAGGGAGCCTGGGGCGAAGAAGGGGGAGTTTGCGGGAAGGCTGGCGAGAAGCCGCCAGGTTGCTGGATGAGTTACAGGCTGTTAAAATGACCGTGTTTGCACCCGTGACTCCTGTTTGATGTTGGTTTAGGCCCCTCCTGTCCCCAGAGCCACCTGCACTCAGGAACTCAGCTGCAGGCCCCCGGGGAAAAGTGACTGTAATTAAGCAGTTGATCCAGGCCCCCGCCGGTGGGCAGAGCGGGGAGATGTTGGTGGGAAGCAGGGCCTGATCCAGGCCCCTGAATGGCTGGGGGGAGGATGTTGGGAATGGACAAGTCTGGCTGGGCGTTGGGGGGTTGCCATTGATTTCAGTGGCTGCAGGCTTCATGTGTTGTGCGTGAGAAGCTTCGCCCTGGCTGGCTGCAGGTTCGGTTCCTTCCGGGGTGGCAGTGGAGCTGAGGTTTCCTTTAGCTCCAGCAACAGGAGCCCCCATGTTGGGGCCTGAGATCTAGGCGCTGGGAGCAGGTTTCTTGTGGTGGGGGGACCTGTCCCTAGTTACGGTTCCCCAGGACTGCTCTCCGGCCCCCCTTGCTGGGATGAAATAGGAGTTTGTCTCCCTGATAAGAATCAGGCGTTCTGTGAACAGCGTTTCCTAATGTTCCTTGGCTGGGGCTTTGCCAGTGACCGAGAAGGAAGCACGTGCCCATCACTTGCAGCCATATGTGGTTTTCGATCGTGATTTCTGGAGTAGAGTCAAATGGCAGGAGCCTCTCCTGGTTGGGCTAGAAATGGAGGGGCTGCTGCACCACTGGGGGCAAAGGGGGCAGTTAAGGAGGGTGAAGACACTGTAGGGACGTTCCCTGATTTCTCTGTGCCAGCCTTCACCCACAGGGGGCTGGAGAGGCCTGGACCCACTCGCTGGCATCAGGGACAGTTGGAGCAAAGTGGCGCAGCAGATCGCCAGCGGCTGCTGCCCTGGGGGAGTCGGGTGACGTGCGCCAAGTATTGTGAAGCGCTGTTGCTGAGATCGGAAGGGACGTGGTAACAAAGCGGCTGAGCTGCTACCCAAACCCTGTGGCCCCTTCGCCAGTGCCAGCTCCCACAGTGGAGCGCTGGTGGGCAGGGAATGGGCAGTGACCCTGGGGACGGCTGCCCAGTGAGACTCACTGGCGCATTGGCTGTGCTGGCCGGAATCTGCTCAGTCGCTCTGATGGCCAGGACCTGAGAGAGAAACCGAGCAGCTGCTAGGAGGGAAATGCAGGCCAGGGCGTGGGCTGCCCCAGCTGGGTGCGCTAACGCAGAGGAGGGCAGCTCCCGGGTGCATTTAGTGGAGGAAGGGAGGTGAGATCCTGCGGCTTTGCCCAGGATTATGCCGCTGGCTGCTGGGAGGATGAAGAAACGTCCCTGTGGGCATGTCAACCCAGTCGCCCCCTGAGCAGGTTCTTGGCCCTCCCTTGGCAGCGTGGGTGCGGCTGCTGTCAGACGGACTGGCCTGGCTGGACCCTGGGCTGGCCCTTCTGGCAGTTGCAGGGTGTCCTTGCTGCCAGGGTCCCATGGGTGTGCGCTTGGCGCCTGTCCTGAGTCCCACGACCATCCTCTGGCATGTGAGCTGGGTTCCGCGGCACCAGCTGGGGCTGCCCCGACCCTCCTCTGCACATCCTGGGGTGGACTCCCCTGCAGCAAGGTTGGTGGCGTCTGGCTGCGTTGGGGCAATGAGAGGAGAAGCCTCCAAGCTCCTGCCTGGGGCCTGCAATCCTCCTGCCCATCTGGCCAGGCCACCGGCAGAGCAAGGCGCAGTGGTTGGAGACAGTGGCATGCAGGAACATCTGAGCCCAAGAGGGGGTGAGGGGCTGAATGGGCTGGGTGTGTTTGGGGCACGGGGTCCTCTAATCTCCATGCCGAGCCGTGGTGCTGGCTGGCGCGCTCTGTTCCAAGCACAATTTCAGGGGGTGTCTCACTGCTGCCAAGGCTGGGGGATCCCAGGGGCGGGGCGCTGCCCTGAGCTTTAAATAACCCCTGGGCTGGTTCCGGGCTTGCAAAGAGCTGCGGCTGTTCTACTGTGGGGGGAGCCCTGGATGCCTCATGGGGCCATGCTGTAGGGGTTGATGGAACCCCCACACCCACACCCTCCTTTCCTTGGAGTGCCTTTCCTGCAGGGACGGTGAGTGGGATTCAGGGGGGACGTGGGGATGCTGTGAGCCGCACACGGTGCATGGGGGTACATGGGTGTGACTTGTACTCTGGGGCTGGGGATGGGGTGTATGGACAGCGGGATCCTGGCTTCCCATCTCCCCCGTCTGCCTCCTTGATGTGTCAGTTACACTCCCTTGCACCTCCACCCAAGTCAGCTCTGCTGTTAGGCCAGGCCCTGGGTCGTGGCCAGGTTGGAGGGGGACAGCTGGGGGCGGAGAATATCCCCCTCCTGACCTGGTGTAACCCAGGGGCCTGGTGGGATCGCAGATCCCTGCGTTCAGCCCTGGAGTTTGCTCCAGGCCTGCTGTGAAGGATGGCCCCGCAGGCCATTAAGCACAGCCCGGATCTCCCAGTGATGTCAGCATTTCCTGGCTGCAGGGCAGGAGCCAGCGACACAGCGGCTTGTGTGTGTGAGCGTGCAGCCTGCCGGCTACGTGAGCACCCGCCCGTCTGCAGGCATGCCCTACCTGTGCACCTCTGCCCGCCTGGGCCTAGGCATGTGGCTGCGGTGCCCTGGCTCTGCCACTAAAGCTCTTTTGTGGCTGGCGCTTTGTGGGCTGCAGCGTCGAGGGCAGGGATCCCGCCTTGCGCTTCCGAGGCATTTCCAGCAGCTTCCTCACTCGCATTTCTTCTTCGTCCGTATTCACTGGCGAGCAGGGGCCCTTGGGCGGGTGAGCTTAGGGCCCCGTCGTGCGGGGCGTTGCACAGCCGTGTAGTAGGACAGTCCCAGCCCCCAGAGCTGGCCGTCTAACCAGACAAGACAGAGACAGGGCAGGAAGGGGCATCGGCAGAGCCGTGCGTGTGGGGAGCCCAGGGTTAGAGCAGTGGGAGCTGCGGGTCGGGAGTGAGGGGCATCGGCAGAGCTGGGGGGAACTTGCGCCTTGGTGCCCTTTGTCTTTTTCACCCAGTCGTCATTACCAGCTATTGCTTCTCTCTTGCCTGAACATCCCAGTGCGGGGCCTGGGCCCCGTTGTCCTGGGGCTGCCGGGGTGAGACCCACCCGAGTGGCACATCCTGGGGGGGTCTAACGGTGTGCACCCCTCCCTCACTGATGGTGCGCTCATGGGGGTCCCATGGCCCTCCAGCTGATAACATCCCGAGGGACCCCAGCCAGCCCCAGGGGGCCTCGCCCTCCTGCAGGGCCCTCCCCAAAGCCCCCGTCTCTGTCCCCGCATCTCCAGCACCATTTTGTAAACAGTTGCCAGGGCTGACGCTCGGCGCAGCACTGGGAGGACATCTTCTCCCTGGGCCCTGCCCAGTGCCGGGCACGGCTTCCTCCCCCCAGGGCAGCAGGGCAGGGCTGGTACCCTGGCACAGCAGGCACTGAGGGGCTCCACCCCAGGGCTCCTGCATCCCAGGCTGGGGCCCCGTCCGCAGGGTGCAGCTCAAACTTCCTGGCCTCCTCCCGACAGACCTGGCCCAGCTGGAGCCAGAGTCCCCTTCCCCCCTCAGCCCGTTGGCTGGCGCAGCATAGCCTGTCGCTCCAGCCCCAGGCACAGCACCCTGCGGGAGTGACTGAGTGGGGCCCGGCTTGCTGGGCTGGTGCTGTGGGAGCTGCGCCAGGCTGAGCCAGTCGGGGCCTGGCAGGAGGGCTGCACCCAGGGGGAGGGCGCAACTGCCTCCACCTCTGCTTTCCTCAGCCCCCCACAGGGGCAGCGCTTGCCTGCTGGGGGCTGGCCCCCATGTGCTGCCCCCAGACTGTGCCCGTCCCCAGCCAGCTCCAACCCTTTGCCAGCCAGCGCTGCCCCTGGGCAGGACTCACGCCCCATGCACACAGGGCTATGCCAGGTCTGAACCTGGCCCATTGACTGTATCTATAAAGTGTCAGCCCGCAGCCTCGTGTGGGCACGTCCCGCGAGCCTTTGGCTCCTGCGGCTGGGTGCTGAGGCCAGAGCAGGTCTGGAGTCCCCGTGTGGGGCGATGCCCCTTGCAACCCAGAAGCAGGGGACCAGGGGCGTCGGTGCTGGAGGGGCGGGGCTCATGCTCGCGCAGGGGGTGCCAGGGCTCTCCCCTGACCTCGCTTCCCCAGCTGGTGTCTCGCGCCCCCTCCCCTGCGCAATTGAAAGGGAGCCCTGGGAAGTGGGTGGGAGGGGGCGCCAGGCCAGCTGCTTCCCCACAGCGCTGCCAGATGGGGGGAGGGGAGGAGGCGCTGGGCTTGGAGGTGCTGACAGCAGGTCACAGCTGGTGCAGAGCTAATCCGCTTTGGCAGTGAGGGGGGTGGGCACAGCGCGGGACCTGGCAGTGATGGGACTGGGGTGCGGGACCCTGGCAGCGATCTGGATGGGCGTGGGGGACCACGGCAGTGATGGGGGACCCTGGCAGTGGTGGGGGCATAGGGGACCCTGGCAGCGGCAGGCTGGGCACGAGAGAGCGGTGCTGAGTGTTTCTGCTGTCCCGGAATGACAGGCCCGGGCTGGTGCTGAGCAGGTTTTGTGGCTGCCAGTGGGGCCCATGTCCTTAGCCGTGCTGTGGCACTGCCAGGACGCTCAGCCCAGACTCCTGGCCTGACAACCCGGCAGCTGCTGCCGCGGGCAGGGCGAGCCCCTGGCTGATAGAATTACTTGCCGGGGAGACCTGGCTGGTAGAAATGGGCCCATGGCTTGAGATGGGGGTTTAGCTCCCTTCTGCTGCCCCTTGTTTTACTGCAGGGCTCCTTGTAGATGCCCAGGCTCCTGTGCACCCTGCTGGGCTCTTGGCCCGAGTGACACCTAGTGGCAGTGAGTTCCACAGGCTGAGCATGCTGTGGACGGCATTGCCTTGCGCCACGTACCCTCCTGTCACTGCAGTGCCTTCTGCTGGCCTTGCCAGCATGGCGCTGGGGGGCAGCCCATCCACCACTCCTCAGCTGTGGTACAGGGGCTGGGACTGGGGGCTTCTGCTGTGGGAGCCCCCAGGAGCAGGGTGGATCCTCCCAAGGACGAGCCGGGCCAGATGCTGCATCGGGACTGGGGCTGTGCAGGAAGCAGGCTCCTGCGAGGAGACGGACCAAGGCCCAGGACCATGCCTAAGCCCAGCGAGGGTGCTGTACTCAGCTCCTGTCCCGTCCTGCCCTGAGCAGAGCAGGCAGCTGGTGCCAGGCCCAGTCCTCAGCATCCCTGGCCATGGCCCCACTCCCCAGAGCTGCCGCTTGGGAGGACTTTGGAAGCCCCGTCTGTGAGCCTTGGACTCGTCAGTGCAGCCCGGGCCCGGTGCCCCTAGGCTGCAGCAGATCAGAGCCTTCCAAAGGGGCTGCGGGACAAGACAGCGGGGCCCAGGCCAGGGGAGTGGGGGAAGCCTCTCTGAAGGGCCCCCAGGTGGGTTACATCTGGAGCAGCAGGGCACAGACCAGATCACCTGGTTCCGGCTGTGGGCCCGGCTGGCTGCCCCCTGGGTCTCAGGGTGACCTCAGTCGCAGTGACGTGCCCGCTGGTTTGTTTGGGTGCCCGGCTGTGGCTGACAGACTCTGCAGCGACCCCCTGCAAACTCTCAGCTACTGAGCTGTGGGTGCTGTGCCCCATAGCAGCTGCCTCCCTTTGAAGTGACCTCTGTGCCCACTTCCTTGCTGTGCTCGTGCCCGTTCGCTGGGTCAATGACCGCCACTCACTGGGCTAGTGTGCCCGGCGTCTCGGCATGTCCGTGGGCAGGTGGGGCATGTGGCCGCGCCAGGCTGAGTGGCACGCTGGTAGGGACCAGTGACTCGGCTGGCTTCAGCAAGGGATTGGCCGCTGCCCGGCCCTGCCTGGCTTTCCTCTGCCAGACGGCCATGCTCCAGAGCCGGAGAGCTGATCGCAGCTTCCTCTCTGCCCACCCTACCCCTGGTTCCAGGGCACCAGAGGCTGAGCCCCAACCGGGCATTGTGTCTTCATTCCTGCCCGCTGGCCCCGAGCTGGGGACTCCCATGCCAGGCTGTACGCCAGGTTGGGAGATCACGCCCTCGTCTTCGTCAGGTGTGTGGCATCAGTGCCCTGGAGGCCTCTCTGCCGCACCGTGTTGGCACTTTGCTGTAGGCGATCCTGCTGTTCCCAGCGCATGCCAGGAGAGATGCTGAGCTGGCACAGGCTGGAGCATGGCATGGGGGCACACGGGGACACTTGGCACTGTCCAGGCGGGAGTGCAGCCGTGCTGGGCTCTCGGGGGCTGTGTGCGTGGAGCCTGGCATGGTGCCATGCTGGCATTTGCAGACTGCATGGATCGCCAGCTCCTGTTTCCCCTTGGCCCTTTCACGCCCATTCAGACAGCGTGGTGTGATTAAACACCTTTTGTGTTTCCATCAGCCTCTTTGTCCCCATGCCGATCAGCCGGGAATAACAACACCGGAGTGTTTGCACAGGAAAGTGCTGCTGTGACGAATTCCTGCCTCATCCCAGTCTGATGCCCCAGGCCGCTGGCTGCCAGTAGGACGGGGGAGGGCAAGGGAGCTGGTGCCCAGGCAGCAGCGGGAGGGGACCCCAGGCGGGCAGGAGGGGCTGGCTGTGGGCACGATCGCTGTGCTGGGACAGTGGGGCAGGGCACTCGCCCTGTAATAGGATGGGCTGAACGTGTGGGGTGCAGTGGGGAGGCGGGGGTTGCTGATCTCTGGGGGAAGGGCAGGAGGAATGGGGGAGCTGGCCCTCCCTTGGGGCAGGGCCCACGCAGGGGAGTGTGGGGAGCTGCCCGTCCTGCTACCCCAATGCATCTTCTCTTTCTGCTCCTGTGGGACTGAGGGGGGGAGGCAGGGAGCTGCTTTGTGGGAGCTTCCCTCTTCCCTTACCTGCTGGGGTGGGTGAACCCCCCCCACCCCCCAAATGAGCTGGGCTGTGGCTGGTTCTCCCCCCCTCCCCGCTCTCCCTGCGCAGGAGCTGGGTGGCAGCTGCTCCGTGTGGGGCACATGGTGGCCTGGGCCTAGGTGTGCTCAGGGTGGGCATGTGGGCTCAGAGCCGGCTTTCTGCCAGGCTGCGAGATAACCCCCGTCCGGCTCCTTTCATGGGGCCTGCAGTCCTGGGCAGGCTGGTGAGGGATCCAGCAGGAAGCGCCCTTCCCTCTGCACCCGTGCAGAGTAGGGAGTGGGGCAGAGGGCTCAGTAGGGGTGCTCAGTGCATGCCGTGTGGCACGAGGGACATGGTGCTGCAGGGAGCGGGGCGGGTGCACCAGCAGGGGGGTCTCCCCTCTGAGCCGGTGCCCCCATGCTAAGTGCCGCTGTGCTGCAGGGGGGCAGGGGCGAGGTGCTGCCGCAGGGCGTCTTTCAAATGCCACGTGAAAAGCGGCTGTGTCTATTTGCCCATAGGGGGCTTGTGCCCTGCTAAGGACACAGGAGGGAAGTGAATCCTGCCTCTCTGAATCTCCCTGCAGTTTCTTCTCCACTTCCTGTCCTAAAGTAGCATGCCACGTTGCTGTGTGCTGTTCAAAACCCGCTGCCTCCCACCCTAGAGGTGGCTGCATTTCTGTGAGGTGAAGCAGTTTCTGCATAACTTGTGGGGCAGGAGGCTCTAGTGAGGTGAGCTCCTCTCCTTCCCACCGCCGGCCCAGGGCTGAGTGGAGGGGCGCAGCCCAAGCCCCCCCACATTCCCTCTGTACTGTGCCTGGAGATGTTTGATTTGCTTTACTCTGTAAGATGAGCCCTGGGCGGAAGTCAGCATCCTGCTGCTGGGAAGAGATGTGGCGGTGCCAGGAGCCAGGTCGGGGATCAACTCTGGCCAAGGGGCACAGGGCCTGTGCACAGGGCAAGAGAGAGACAGAGACAGTGCAGCCCACATGGCTGGCCCTGCCACCGCGGGCACCAGTGCTAGAAGCCAGACCTTGTTTCCTCCAGTCTGGGGTGGATGCCTGCTTTTCTGTCACCCCACAGTCATGGCACGCCAGCGCCCATCAGTGCTGCAGGGGTGTTGCTGCTCCCTGCTGGCCTGGGAGCTGGGGTACCCAATCATCTGCCTTGGGCCTCTTGCACGATGTACAGAGGGCTCGCTGCAGCCCTGCTCCCAGGGACACCCCCCAGAGCTGCTCTGTGTTTGCTGTTGGGCGCCGTTCCCTAGCGCCTTCCCGACCGTAGGATCCCAAAGGGCTGGACAGAGCATGGGCCAAACAATGCTCATGTTTCACCAGTGTAAATCTGTAGTGACTCCAGATTCTTGTCCCAGGGATCAATCCCCCACCATGGAAATGCAGCTGCCTCTGGGGTGGAGGCTGCTGAACAGTGCACAGCACCATTTGCCCACAGGGGAGTGGGTGTGAAGAAGACTGGCATACCCCTTGCATAGGGGTTACCCAGCATGTAGGGTGCTTGAGCTGGCGTTTGGCCAGGATGCTGCACCGAGCAGCCACCTCCACTCTGGGAGAAGCGCCAGGGAAGCCTGAAAGCCCGCGGGTGCTGTAGGTGCAGCTGGAGTGTGGCAGGAGCAAGCCCCTGGTGCTGTGCCCAGAGACGGCAGGCCTGATTCTCTGCTGCGTGGGACCTGTTGACCTGAAAGGGTTAAAAGGGGCCCCGCAAAGGCGAAATGGGCTGGTTGGGGACGTCTGTATGCTGCAGGAGGAAGGGCCAGATGCGGGGATCCCCCCGCATTGTCTGCCCCAGGAGTCTCTGTGGGAGCTGGAGACTCGCACCAGCAATGCGTGGGGGCTGCAGCAGCTGTGAGGTTGGGGAGGGCGGGGTCCCAGCCAGCGGAGCCAGTTTTGCGCTGGCGCGGAGGGAAGGAGGAAGGACCATCTCCGGGGCAGACTTGGGGCACAAGCGCCCAGCCCCGGCTCCTGAAAAAGCCAGCAGGACAAGGTCTGGCGACCAAATGCTTTCAGGCCTTCTCCGTCCTGCCTGGGCACCAGAGGTGTCAGAGATGCGTCTCCCTGGGGCAGGGGCAGGGGCAGCTGCGGGGCTGGGGGCGGCTGCTAGCAGCGGAAGTCCCCCCGGTGCAGTGGGAAGGGGAGGTGGCTCTGGTGGGGTGAGCCGGGCGCTCGGCTTTGGGTGCATCTGTGGGTTCAGCCTGTGCCATCAGCCTCTGTACTGTGCCTGGAGATGTTTGGGGTCACTTGGGGGGGGCTGGGCCTGTGGGGTAGCAGAGCCCCTTGGAGCTGCCAGGATGGCTGTGGGGGGAGGGGTGCTGCCCCCGGCCCCGGCTGTGCAGATGCTTTACGACCACCCCCCCCGTGGCAGGGAGGCTCCGACCCCCGGAATTCCATGGGCTGAGATCATGGCCACAGCACTGCTCAGCTGCGAGCACATGGCCCTGGGGGATTGTGGGAACACGCTCTTTCCTTCCCGCCAGCTGGCGGCTCCAGGCCGGTGAGCTTCTCCCCAGGCCTCCCAGGAATGTGGGTGGGCGGCTGGAGATGAGCTCACTGCTCCCCCTTCCCCTGTGCTGCCCGATCTCCAGTGTGACCTGACTGCGAAGAGCACCAGGCTGCGTGGGTGGGACCAGCCGGCTGCCCCGGCACTGGACATCGCTTTGCCAGGCTGTGCCCAGGCTGGCATTCAGAATCCCCACCTGAGGGAGGGAGGGGCAATGGGTTGCCCCAGTTCCAGGGAACTTCCCCTGCTCTGCAGGCTGCGTCTCCCTTTCCTTTGCTGCTGCTTGCACCCTGGCCGTGGACACATCTCTGCTCTTTACTCGTTTCAGTCAGTGGGCCTGGCACCCTGCAGTGCCCGTCAGCACGCAGGCTGGGGCTCCAGGCCCCCGCGGCAGTGAATGTTCCTCCCCTGGCACCCGACTCATGGCAGCCATCCTCAGCTGTTGATAGTAAAGGCTGATTGCTCTGGCCCCAGCCTGCACCATGTGGGTGAGACCCCAAGGTCAGGGCAGTGGGGAATCGGCCCTGCCATGGCCCAGGGCTGATGGCCTGGCTTTTCACCTCCTCCCTTCAGGCCCTGTCTGTCAACTGCAACTGCTTCCCCATTGCCCTGTGTTCTTGCTTTAATTAACACCCATGCCCCTGCAGGAACTAGTGATGTCATAACGACCAGCTCTGAGGAGCTGCCCCACACTGAGGGGTCCCAAGAAGAGGTTTTGGAACAAATGCATAAATTCAGCAGTAGCAAGTCACCAGGTCCAGCTGGGATCACCGTGGGATATCTGGAACTAAGATATGAAAATGCAGCACTGCAGACTGTGGGGTGGGACCTATCGCTTACATCAGCCTCTGTGCCAGACACCTGGAGGAGAGCTGCTGTGATGCCTGTTTTTCAGAAGGGGCTCTGGAGGAGATCCCAGCAATTACAGGGACCTAACTTCAGTACCAGGCAAATTGGTAGAACCGGTAGTGAAGAACAGAATTATCAGACACAAAGATGAACATGAGTTACTGGGGAAGAGTCAATAGGGAAATCATGCCTCACCAATCTATTAGAATTCTTTGAACGGGTCAACAAACATGGACTAGGGTGAGCCAGTGGATATAGGGTACCTGGATTTTCAGAAAGCCTTTGGCAAGGTCCCTCACCAAAGATTCTTAGGCAAACTAAGCAGAGGAAAGGGCCTCTCACGGATCTGTGACTGGTTAAAAGACCGGAAACAAAGGGTTGGAACAGAATGTTCGGAGCCAGTTGGAAAGGGCTAGATGATAAAACAGGAAATATTATAATGCCTCTGTGTAAATCCATGGTGCACTCACACCTTGAATACTGCATGCAGATCTGGTCACCACATCTCGAAAACAATATAGCGGAACTGGAAAAGGTTCAGAGAAGGGCAACAGAAAAAGACTGGGATTGTTCAGCTTGGAAAAGTGACGACTGACGGAGGGATACAATAGAGCTCTATAAAATTGTGACTGGGGAGGAGTCAGTGAATAGGGAAGTGTTGTTTACCCCTTCTCATAACACAAAAATCAGGGTCACCAAAAAAATTAAAAGGCAGCAGATTTAAAACGCACAAAAGGCAGTATTTTGTCACACAACGCACAGTCAGCCTGTGGAACTCATTGCCAGGGGATGTTGTAAAGGCCAAAACTATAACTGGGTTCAGAAAAAGAACTAGATAAGTTGATGGAAGCTAGGTCCATCAATGGCTATTAGCCAAGATGGGCAGGGATGCAACCCCATGCTCTGGGTGTCTCTAGCCTCCGATTGCAAGAAGCTGGGCACAGGCGAGTTATCGGGTGTTGCCTCCTGCGTGCGATGCTGGGTGGATCAAACGCAAGTGGCCGGGGCAGCATCGGTGGGTCCGTGGGGCCTTGTCTGGACTGGGGTGTCCTTGCACCCCGGCAGCTGCCCCAGTGGCTGCACTGAGCGCCAGGGAAGTGCAATGCCAGGGAGGTGACTGCGTTACTGCCAGCGCCGTGTGGCACTCAGGGATTGCAGGGAGGCAGCTGCGTTGCTTTAGTGAGCGAGGGGCTAAACAAGCCCTGAAGCTTCCCCTGCCTGAGGAGTCCCTGGGGCACAGGGCAGTGGGCCAGGTGTGTCCTCACACCCTATTCCTTGGGCCTTGTGCACCAGCAGTGCTGTGGGAGCTGGTCCAGCCCCGGTTCGGGTTTGCCAGGAGGAAGGGCCAGCCCCTGACTGATGCCATCTGGGCTTCTCTCCAGCAGGTCACCCTTGCTGCCAAGGGGCTGGATGAAGCCTCCTTCCCCGAGGACACCGAATCAGCCCCAGCGGGCAGGCCCTGGTGGAGCGATGCCGACCTCTCCGATGACGAGGACATGCTGGCAGACGAGGCCTCAGGAGGTAGGGCCTGCAGGGCCGCAGCCTGCCACTCACCCCACCTCACCTGCCTGCATGCCGGGATCTGTGCCTCACACCCGGCCGCTGGCCCCTGCAGCTGCTGGGAGAGCGCTGGGCCAGCTCCCTCAGTGCAGGGCTGCTCTCCTGCCTCTGCATCCCAGCTCCCGCCCAGGGCTGCGCCCCTCGGAGCGGCGTCAGTGCGAGCCGGGCCGGGCCAGCCCAGCTTTCCTGAGTGCTGCCATCGCCTGGCAGCCTGCAGTGCTGGGCTCCCTCCTGTGGCCAGGCTTCCCAGCACCGGGGAGGGAGCAAAGCGCCCCCTGCAGAGCAGATTTGTTAACCCTGCATGCCCAGGGAGCTGGACCCCGACACCCCTTCAGGCCCCAGCTCCCCAACTGCAGACCCCAGAGAGAGACGTGGCGGGGGGGACGGGACTGCCTGTGCGGAACTGCCCGAGTGAGCGAGGCCGGGTCTGCATTTACAATGCTGCATTGATGCAGCTGCAGCTCATCGCCCCTATCCCGTCTGCTTCAATTCCAGACGGCAACAGCAGCGGGGAGAACGGCAGCGGGACGGCGCTGCCCGAGGCGATGCTGTCCACTGGTACGCCGAGCGTCACTCTCTGGTCAACAGGTAAGGGCAGAGCTGGGCCTGGAGCCAAAGAGCGGCAGCAGACTGGGGTCCGGCTCTCTGCTGGTGGGTACCCAGGGCTGTGCCCTGGCCTCGCTCTGGGATGCTGGGATGGCAGCTCTGAGCGGGCTCTGCCATGCCCAGCATGCTGTGCACGCCGCATGGCGCTCACTCGCCCCGGCTGGGCTGCTTGCACCAGGCCTGGGGATGCTGTCTGTTTGTCTGGGGCAGGGCCCATGGGAGGGGCTGAGCGGGGAGGGGCTGGGGGTGAGGGTATCATGGGACCTGGATCCACGCTGACCCCACAGGAGTTACCTGGGATGGGTGCAAGCAGGCCTACCCCCAGTGCCCAGCCTGGTGCATGGCCTCTATCCGTGGGTGGCACAAGCAGGAGAAAGGGGGGCTGGCAACTGGGGCTGGGAAGGGAGGAGCCATCAGTGCTGACACTAGCCATGGCTCAGTGTTGTGGATTCCTGTCCCTGGGATCCCCGCCGGCCACCTCATTTAAATAAAAACCGGCCCGGCCCAGCCTGGACTGAACTGGCCCAGGCCACCTATTCTCCTGTGCTGCCTGTATGGAGCCGGCCTGCTCTGCCACGCTCCCCCCCCCCGAAATGTGGGGAAAGATGCCCCGGGCTGATTTCAAATGCTGACGGGGCCGCAACGCCGCACAGATTGGACCTGGCTGCTCCTCCATCATGCATGTCCCGTGTTTTGGGCATCCGGGCTGGCCCCGCTAGCTGTGGGCCCCAGACCCAAGGCCTGTGGCCTAGTGGGGGCTGGGATTTGGGGAGCTGCTGTGGTGCGGGAAATGTTTTCCATTTGGCTGTGGGGTGGTCGGCCTAGGGCACGCACCCCTGCCCGGTCAGGGCATCCTGTGCCGCATGGCAGGGGCTGGACTAGGAGTCCCATGATGGTCTCCCACGCGTGGGGCTGGAGCCGTGGTGGTGGCTGTGTTGACATCACAAGCAGACACCCCCTGCCCAGGGATCATAACCCTGACCAGCCCAGCTCTGCTGCGTCCAAGGCCTGGGCACAGCAGAGTCGCTGCTGCGGGGGGCAGCTCAGCTCCCCGGGGTGGGGGCTGCACTGAGGGTTGAGATGGGCTCAGAAAGCAACCCCCGAGCTGAGCTGGTGTTCCCAGAGTGACTGTGAGCTCTGGGTCAGGATTGAGGGGCACTGGCAGAGCTGTGCGTTGAGGGAGCCCAGGGCCAGGGCAGCAGGAGCTTTGGCTGAGCTGTGGGTCCTTTCCCCTCGGGTCAGTGCATCCCTTTGGGTGGCAGGTGTAGGCTCTTGTAGTCCCGACCAGGGGCCCTGCTGCCACAGGGAGGCTGGTTGGGGAGGGGCTGGGTCCCTTTGCCCTCTCTCCAGGGCTGAAGTGGGAAATGTGGGGCTGTTCTGCCCTGTCCTGTTGCAGTGGAGCTGGGCTGGGCCTGTGGGACGGGCAGAGCAGAGCAGAGCAGGCAGCACTGGTCACAGGGCAGGGACAGCGCCTCTCGCTCCCTCCCTCACCCAGTCTCTGGAGCTCTGGTTCGCCCCCTGAAACCCATTGCCAGTAGAGCTTAGGGGGCCTCCTGCTGCAGTGGGGGAGCCCAGTGGTGGGAGGCATGGGGGGCACTATGTTTGGTGGGGCAAGGCACGGGGGGCTGTTGGTATGAGGCTTTGGGGGCGGGGTGGAGTTGTACTATGGGTTATAGGTAAGGCCGAGGGGCTCTGTGTGGGGTGGAGCACAGGGAGGGGTTGGGGTGCGGGTTAGAGGTGATCCCTGGGAGGCTCTCTGGAGGCTAGGTGAGGCACTGGGGGATTGTGACTCTCACACAGCCCCAGGATGCCCCAGTGGAGGAGAGTAGTGAGTTCTAGAGATAGTGCAAGGGGCTGGGAGCCAGGACTCCTGGCATCTGGCTCGGGGAGAACAGTGGGGTCTAGTGGGGAAAGCAGGGGATTTGGGTTCAGGACACCTGGGTTCAGTGCCCATTCCGGGTGCTGCTCCCCTCCCTTCCCCCTCTCCACGGGGCACCTGCTGGCCGGACTGAGCTCTGCGAGTGGCTGGGGCGAGAGCCAAGACTCCTGCCTGTTGCCCCCTGGGCAAGGGGGCGGGTGCTGATCCTTCCCCCCTGGGCAAGAGGCCCAGCAAGGCCCAGAGCCTGCAGGCTGCTAATGCTGGGCCCTTCTACCAGGGATCCAGGAGGAGGCTGCGGCACCAGCCTGCACCTCATCTCTGGCTGCTAACGCCGGCCTGGAGCAGCTGAGGGGCCCATCCCCCTGTTTGGCAGGTGGGCACAGGGCATTGGCTTGGCCTGGCCTCCAGCAGCTGCCTCACCCGGGCTCTGGTGGGCACTGGCTCACAGCTCCTTGCCCTGCAGAATGGGCCTTCCTGCTGAGGGCAGCTCCTCTAGGGCTAGCTGTGGCTCTGGAGCTCGCCTGCTGCCCCTGACTGCGGGGCTCGGGTGGGTCTTTTCTGGAAGAGGTGGCGCCATGCAGTGAGTGTCCCCCTGCGCCGAGCACAGTGCCCTGGCTGGAGGGCTTGAGTTTGTAGTTGGCGTTCTGTGCCCTGCTGGGGTGGGCAGGAGGCGTCTGATGGCTGCCTCTTCCCTTCTCCCTGCAGAGGCAGCGTGGCACCGGGGGGATGGTGGCGGCGGGAGGCAGTGTGGCACTGTGGGGCAGTGGCCTGTGTTCTGGCTGGGGCTGGGGCTTTCCTCTTCTGCTCTGCTGTTCTCTGGCATGGTGGCGTCAGGCCGGGCTCTTGGGTGCTCTGCGGCCTCGGCTGTAGCTCTTTCTTCTCTCCCAGTAACAGCCACTCTTTCTCTCTTCCTTCCTCCCCTGTCCTGTCCCTCTCTGTGCTCCCTCTTCTTCCTCCTCCTGATCCTGGGGCATAGGCCCCCCAGCCCCGGCAGGGCAGCCCCGCCTGGCTGGTATGACTGTGGCTGACCTGGACGACGAGGCCCCGCTTAGTAAGTGAAGGGTTTGGGGGGGGTGCGGGCTGTGTTTGGGGATGGGTTGCAGGCTGGGCTAGCCAGTGGAGGGGAGTCCATTGTAAACTTCAGCATGGTGATAAAAATGTGAATGCCAAAATATTTTGACTCAGAAATGCTGCTATGGTGCCTCATGGGAGTTGTAGTTTGGTTGCCTCAAGCTCCAGTTCTCTATACGGCAGGTCCCTTGGGTCAGACTACATCTCCCATGATGCACTGTGGTCTCCCCTCTTGGTGCAGAGAGGCTGTGCAATGTGGGAGTCTCTAGTTATGGTGCATCGTGGGAGATGTAGTCCAGCTAAGAAACCTGGCCCATAGAGAAGAATCGGGACAATGAGGCACCCCAACTACAGTTCTCAGGAGGCACCAAGGCAGCCTTTCCAATTGCACTGTTGCAGTTTTTGGGCTTTTGGACAAAAAATCCTGTTCCATAGGTAGTCGACACTGTTCATGGAAAATTTCACTGAGTCGAAACCCAGTTTTCCATTGAGAAACAACTTAGATAGAACCTGCCATCCCTGTTGTCCCCATTGCACCCAGAAGCATGGGACAGCAGCATCCTGCCTGCGGGAGCAGGGACACAGTGTGGGGCACCAGGGCTGCCCCATCAAGGACAGGCTGCCCTGGCCAGTAGCTGCGGAGCCTGCACCTTCCCTGCGTTTGCTAAACGTCCCAGGACTGGGTTGGTTGGTAGGGGATAAAATAGGTTTTATTTTTTATCCCAATCAGCAGCTCTCTCCGCTGTGGGTTGCTGGCATGTCGGAGCCCTGCGCCTTCCAATCCCCAGCCCTCGAGCTACAGGAGTAGCTGCTGCCCGCTCTGAGGCACTGCTGCTAGCCAAGGGGGCTGCATGGGAATGGTGGTGACTAGGACTCCTGGGTTTGGTCCGTGGTTCTGGGGGGCAGGGATAACCAAGGCACATGGACTGAGGACATTCATTCTGAAAGGCAGCACGGCTGAGTAGGTCAGACTCGGGTCTGTCCCATTCAGATCTAGCCCCAGCTCTGCTTGATGTGCCCTGTATCACGGCTCCACTGGCTGCTGTGTATGGGGGGGAGGGGTTTTAAGGCTCTTCTGCCTGCTAGGGCCAGGGGCGGAGAACGTGGTGAGCAATAAGAGCGGGAGTTGCTAATGGCAGTCTGGAGAGGGGAGAGTAGAAACCATCCCCGCACAGCTCAGTGCATCTTCCCAAGCAGGGTGATCCCCGCTTGCTGGCAGAGCCTCCCGCTCAGCTCCTGGGAGAATGTTCTTCAGAACCAGGCCCTGCGAGAGCTGCGTCAAGGCTGGGCTCACTGGCTGAGCTGTGCTGGAGCCAGAGGGCGTTCACTGATTCAGATACTGCAAGGCCAGAAGGCCCCACTGTGACCCCCTAGTCTGAGCCTGGCTAGCACAGGCCAGAGACCTGCCCCGCCTGTAATTCCTAGAGCAGAGCTTTGTGAAAACTGCCACTCTTCATTTGGGAATTGTCAGTGATGGAGAACCTCTGCTTCCCCGGCTAGCGCCTCCCTCCCGTGGGCAGGGCCGAGCCCCGCTTCCCTGGCTAGCGCCCCCCACCTGTGAGCAGGGCTGCCACTCTGGTGCTAGATGGACACATTTACATGTAACGCTGTATCAAGGTGCGCAGTGCTTGCTTGCACCCAGTACAGCCTTGGCTAACTGAGGTGCGGCTGGTAGGTCAGGCAGGAGAAGCTCCTGCTGTCAGATCCTGAGATCCCAGCGCCATGCGGCGAGGGATTGGGCCACCCGCACAGGGTGCAATTTCCCGGGGAGCCTCTGCTTTTGCTGGGGTCATTGTGAAGCCGGCCTGCCCCAGGCCCCCCGGCCCCAGGCTCCTTGCAGCACAGAGTGGGCACCCGGGAGAGGCTGACTCAGCCGGAGCCGGACACGGCAGCAGGAAGCTGAGGGCTCCGCATTGTTCTGCACCCAGCTCCGCAGCGTGAAGTGTTTTTTCCATCTCCCTTCCCAGCCAAGTGCAAACAAAACACGGCCAGGAACTGAGGGCTCCTTAAAAGGAGGAAAAGTGGCTGCTAGGGAAGCCAGGCAGCGGGCTGGGCTTCCTGCCACAGTCTGCTCTCCGGCCCGGGGCTGAGCCAGGGCCCCAGTGCCACTACCAGTGTCTGGGGTACAAATGTGGCCGCCAGCCATGGGCACGTGGCTGCACCTGCCCATCCCTGGCATGGGGCATTGTGGGCACGATTCTTTGTGCCTTTTCCTGGGCCATGGGCCATGCCCATGTTTGCAGGGTGCTGGTGCCTGGCTTCCCGTGGGCACTCTGCCTATGCCCATTTTACTCCCCATCTGCACCCCAGGGGCACTCGTGCTTTTTTACGAGCAGAGAGCGACACAGTCTGATGTGAAAGCCCTTGAATTCTCGCTCTTGTGCACAGATGCCCGTGGGCAGACCCTGGGAGTGACAGAGGGCATGTGCCCGTCTGGGGCAGGGCTGAAGCTGCCCTCTTGAGCCTGTGGCCTGGGTGCAGTGGGCTTGGAGGGCAGGGGCAGAGCTTGGAGGGTAGGGTAGAGCTGTGCCTGCAGAGAGGGACGTGACTCAGCACGGGGCCCTGCTGCAGAGAGACCCAGCGCAGGGTGGTTCTATGGAAAGCGTCTGGCCCTGGCACTGCTTTCTCTGCCCGCTCAGGGTCCCAGGGCTGGAAAGGACATGCAGTCCCTGCCCTGGGCAGTGGATCCCACAGGGGCACAGTGGCAGGGCAGTGTAGGAGGGCAACTTGCCCTGCCCTGCAGCTGTTGCACTCGTTCTGCGGCTGCGTGAGGGCTTTCAAGCCAGAACCTCATGGCCACTCCCCACTAGGCACCTGAGTGCAGCCCCCAGCTCTCTCCCCACAGGCCCCGGAGCGGCGTGTCAGCGTCTGGGCCCCTTGTGACCATGCCCTGGCTCACTCCCAGCCTAGAGGCCATGTAGGCTGGAGCCAGCCATGCCCTGGGCTCACCCTGGGGCCTGGCACCAGCCCTGGGGGCTGGGCACGCCTTGGAGAGTGACCGCCCAGTGCCAGCCCCCCAGTGGCTGTGGGAATTAACCATCCCTCCTCCTCCTCCTCCCCCCCCCCCGTAAAGAGGCCCCAGTTCCCTGGTGGGAGGGGTGGGGCGTTGCCCTGCCTGAGTCCAGCATGAGGGGCTGGCGGGAGGGGAGCAGTGGCTGAGCTGAGAGCTGGGCTCTGGGCTGGCGGCCGCTAGCCAGGCCCAGCAGGGATGTGTCGCCAACTCCAGGCCGACCCTGCCCCAACTGCTGCAAGAAAAGGGGCTTTGTAGCGTGAGCTGCCCATTCCCTCCCCCCGAGCTGAGATAGGCCGTTTCGGGAGGCCGCCTGGCCACGTTCTGTGGGGTGAGCTGTGCTGGAGGGCAGGGCATGTGGGGCGACCCAACCCCCTGGTTGCCAGCCATCTCCAAGGCCACAGGGCCCTTTCAATGGGTCTTTGTGTGCCTGACAAGCACCCCTGTGTTCCCCAGGCGCTGGGAGGGGGCACCCAGGCAGGGAATGGCAGCGCCTCGCTGGGAAATGGGGCGCTGCACGTGGAGGCGCCCCTGTCTCCATACAGGGCCCTCCCCCAGCCCCGAGTGCTCTCTGGTGCCGCGCTCTCTGGCAGTGGTGGCACAGCTTCTCCCGCCCCTGGAGAGGGCCTGTCTGGGAGCAGAGGCAGCCCTGGAGCGTGGGGCGAGTGCTGGCCCTGTGTGGACCTGTGTGCCAACTTTGCCAGGTGGGGGCCACTCCGGGGAGCAGCTCTGTCCAGCCCACAGGCGACTCCAGTTCTGCTGAACTGCTGGGGACACCTGGGAAGGGGGGTGCGGCCAGGCAGCTGTAGGGAAGCTGCTGCATTCCGAAAAGGGGCCATGCCCCACACTTAGGACCCAGCTCCGTCCTTCCCCACCCCTGGACTAGTGCGAAGCCTGCCCTGCCCTAAGCTGTGGATGTGCAGCAGTTCCAGTACCCTGGAGCTGACCTGCTGGCACCCAGCCCCCAGACTCTCCTTGCAGACAGGCCACCACTTCCATGGTCTGACCCAAGGTAGGGGCAGGCAGGGTGACAACCCTGCCCTGTCCCTGCAGGGATCACAAAGCTGTGCACATTAACACTCCTCTCCCCCCCCCCCCCCCCGGACAGGATCATTCTCCCTGTTTCATAGCAAAATTGAAGCATCACACACCCACACACACACACACACACACAACCTACTGGATCCTACTTCCCTCCCCAAGCAGGATAAATAACCCAGGAGTCCTGCGCGCGCCCCCCCTGCTCTAACCACTGCACTCCCCTCTCCAGTCCTGGGGGAATTCTGCACCAAAACGTTAAAAATTCTGCACACATTTGAAAATTCTGTATATTTTATTTGTCAAAATAACACCCTATAATCATGCAAATTTCAACTATTTTGGTAATTTATTTCAGAATGTCTGTCAGCGCCTATGTCTGTAACAATACAGATGGCAAAAGGGCTGAAGGCAGAGCGGAGCGTGGTGGCTGTTGGCTGGGTGCCCAGCTCTGAAGGCAGCGCCATCACCAGCAGCGGTGCAGAAGTAAGGGTGGCATGGTATTGACTTACTTCTGGGCTGCTGCTGGCAGCTGGGCTGCCTTCAGAGCTGGGGGGGGCTGGAGACCAGATTTCACAGTCCATGATGCGATTATCTCAGGTGCAAATTTGGTAAATGTAAGAGGGAGGGCAGCACCACTAGTGTCAGACATGGAAGAAGAGGAAAAAGGAAGCATTTTGGTGGAAATCACAAATTCTGTATGAAAAAATAAAATTCTGTGGGGAACATTAATTCTTCACAAATTTGGCATTGTGCAGTGGTGCAGAATTGCAGCAGGAGTAACTCTCCTCCCAAAGCAGAATAAAGAACCCAGGAGTCCTAGCTCCCAGCCCCCACCCCCCTGCTCTAACTCACTAGACCCTACTCCCCTCCCCAAACAAGAAATAGAAGCCAGGAGGCTGGTCTCCCATGCCAGGCCTTTCTCTCCCTGGAGAAGAGCAGGTAGATTGTATGGCTCTGCCATGTGCCCAGGTGGAGTTTGTCAGCGTCAGACCCTGAACTGGGGTGTCTGAAGCAGGCAGGGCCCAGTTTCTCCCTGGCACCCTTGGGTGCCTCGTCATTGAGCACAGTGGGAGCTGGGTCCGTGTTACTGAGCCCTGACAGGCTCCTCTAAGCCTGAGGCACTGGGGGGGGGGTGGGGGAGGACAGAAGGGCAGGGCAGGGCCGAGCTGATTGGGTGCTGGTCTTTCCCTGGCACAGCCTCTCTCTCCTCCCTGACAAGGCCAGGCCGTGTGCCCACTTGGCACCGCAGCCCAGAGCATTTGCCCCAGAAAGTGAGCTCAGGGAGGCCAAGCCAGTGCTGCCCTCGGCCAGGCACTCTCTGTGGGCAGAGCCCAGGGGGCCAGGCAGTGCTTAGCCACACACTGGAGCGTGCACCCCCCAGTCTGCCCCTTGGGCTTCCGGTGCTGAGGGGCTCCATGGGCCCTCGCCGCTACCAATGTGGCTGAGTCTCCGGCCTGGAGTGAGTGGGGATTGGGGGGCCTGGAGCCCACCTGGAGCCCAGCCGTCTGGCCCCTAGCCAGACGCCTCGGCCCAAATGCTGGGAGGGGTGAGAGGTCAAAACCAAGGGGCTGGATCAACTCCTGATCTACGGTGTGAGCAGGGTCAGAACCAGGCCTGGCTCGGGTCTGGCTCCGTCTGGCCCAAGCTGGGCAGCCCCCTCCCCGGCGTCGCTGGGTGCATTTCCGCAGGCCTTCAGGGGGCGTGCGATCTCTGTGCGGTCGGGCTTTAGGGAGTTGGGTGCATTCCCTGACCTGAGGGCAGTTGGCCTGTGGGTGGGGCCATGTGCATCTGGCTGCTGTGCCCTCACTGCTAGGAGCTGAGCAGCTGGTGCTGGGTAGGGGCCCAGGGATGGAGGCGGCAGCTCCCAGCACAGGGCAGCTGCAAGCGGGGGATGAGCTCTGGCAGCCGCAGCCCGGTGCAGGGAGCTGGGGACCGCTCCTGGCACGGCGGGCGTGTGAAGATCGGGGGTGCAGTTAGCAGGACTCCACGGCTGGGACCTCCTCACATCCTGGCGTGGCGCTCCTGTGTGGGCCCAGCCCTCGCCCCACAGCCCCCTCCTGGGCTGCCTTTCACTCAAGGGCCACAGCTGGAATTGCAACTGGGGCTGAGGATTCTCGCAGGCCAGGTTGGTCCCAGATGCTGGGCCTGCCTCCCTCCTGCCTGGCCCACAGCCGTAGAGCCTGCCCCGCAGGGAAGGTCAGGGCTTTGATCCCTCTGCCCCGCATGGTGGGCCCCATCTCCTGAGGGAGGGCTCCACAGCACCGTCCCCCGCCCTGCTCTGATCCCAGTGGGTCGTGGCTGTTCCGGGGGAACCGCAGGGGTTGGGCACCTGTCACACTGGGAGGGAGGCGCCGTGTGCCGGGGCCAGTCTTGGCTGTTCAGTAGGGGGATTCCCCCCCACAGTCCGTGCTAGCTCCAGTGCCTTAGCCCAGCACTTGGGGGCGCTGTGCCGCACAAGATGCCATCTGTCAGGGAAGATGCAGCCAGGTCCTGCCACCTTCTGGTCATTAACGATACCTCGGCTCTTTTTGGCAGAATAAGGGTATTGGGCCCCACTTGCCTGGCCAGATCCTAACTCAGGGGGTGCCTTCTGGTGTCCCAAGGCCCTGCTGGTTTCAGTTGGATACCATATTCTTCTTCACTTCCCGTCCTAACTGTTACACTGTGTTGCTATGCGGCTGTAGCAACCCACCCCAGAGGTGGCTGCATCGCAGGGCTGGGTGAGGTGATCCTGGGATGTAGCCAGTAAAGCTGGTCAGGAGAGAGTGGCCATAGAGCTGATTTTCCTGGCTCTCATGTTGGTCATCTCTGCTCTCCTCAGTCTATTTTCGCGCTCTGGTGAATTTCACTCAGTCCATCGACTACAGCCCGCGCCTGGACGATGGCAATTCAGAGGAGTTCCGGGAGGTTTCGGAGGCCGTGGTGGATACGGTAAGACCTGGCCCCGCCCAGGGAGCTCCCTGTCAGCTGTCCCCTGCTGCTCCCCAGATGCAGCAGTCGCCTTGCCCCTGCTCGGCACCACACAGGCCTGTTGGAGCGGGCTGCCCAGGATGGGCGCAAGGGGCTTCAGTCTCTAGAGGGGCACGTAGCACACGGGGCCCCAAAGCCATTTCCATGCACGGTCACTGGCCCTAGGATAGACGGGCAAACTGGGGCACTGGGATGGGGGAAGGGTCTGGAGCCAGTGGTTGGGTCAGGTGGACAACTCCAGTGTCCTTGCTCGTGGAGCCTTGCACTCACCACTAGGCAATGCTGCCTGCGGGGCCCCCATGCTTCCCCAAGCTGCAGGGTGTGGCGCTCTGATGCTTTCTCTGCCTCTCTCCCCAGCTGGAGTCCGAGTACTACAAGATTGCCGGGGAGCAAGTGGTCAGCGTGGTGTTCATCAAGTGAGTCAGGTGCCCATGGCAGTGCCGTGGGTTGGAGAGGGCACTGGAGGCCCCTCTGCCCCTGTTCCCCTGGGCATGGGGCATTTGTGTCATAGCTGCAGCTCTCCCTTCTGTTGACGCCATGCCTCTGGATGATCGTGCCCCAGGCATCCTGTGCCAGTGCCCAGAGTGCACCAGGGCAGTCGCACACTGTGCCCCCAAGCCCCCTGCGCCCTCTATAGCCAGAACAAACAGCCTGTCATCAGACACTGCTGGGGGCAGGCGGGCATCACAGCTCAGAGCCCCCCGCAGACCACAGCTGTTCTCAAACAGGCTGAGCATGGGAGCTAAAGGAGAAGCCCCATTCATTCAGCAGCAGTAGGGCTTTTATCTTATCTTCTGGAGAGGGTGCGGTAACCAGGAACACACGAGATGAGCTGATTCCAGTTGGGATGCCCACGTGTGCATCCACATGCACACACGAATGGAGTGGCTGCCACCCACTAAGCAGCAGTGGCAGGAGCACACACATGCACACTCACGCCCCTCCTGCTCTCCCCAGGGAAATCGACGGCTACACCTTTGTGGAGCTGGACGTGGGCTCGGAGGGGAACATGGACGAGGAGAAGATCCGTGAGGTGCTCTACTCCGTCATCGAGAGCGGCTCCATTGCCTCCTACATCACCTCCACGCAGGGCTTCCAGTTCCGGCGCCTCGGGACAGGTGAGCGAGGCCCAGCCTGGACCCCGGTGGGGGGCTGGAGAGGGCGAGTGTTGGGCCCCTGGGTGCTGCCATGGGCCCTGTTGGAGTGTGCCAAAGGGGCACGGGGCCTGGGTGGTTTGAAAAGCTCCTGAGCATGTGGGGGTCCCACAGTTGAGCCCTGGCAATGGGGCAGGCAAAGGGAGGGGCAGTCCCTGTGCCCACGACGGGTGTGGTACAGGCCCAAGGCCGGTCTTCTCGGGTGGCTCAACCTGCAGCAACTCAGGGCAGCAGTTCAGAGGGGCTGACACACACTGGCCTGGCCTGCGCAGACAGGACCTGACTGGGTCCCGATAGCTGTCATATGGAGCCAGGCTGATCCCTGGGCCCTGTCCGTCCATCTGCAGCCACTGTGGTGCTCAGCTGCCATGATCTCGCTCTGGATTCCCCTGCCTGGGCCCAGTGAGGTCTGTGTGTTGCTGGGCCCTCAGCTCCTTCCACTTGGGGGGCTCAGCCAGCAGCCCAGATGACAGGTGAGGGGCAGAGGTCCATGCGCAGGGCTGCGGTAATGGCCCTGCCATCCATGGGGCTGACCAGAGGGGAGGCAGGAGGCAGGGAGGGTGGGTTTGGCTGGTCCGCTGAGCTGCTGTCTAGCCAGGGTTGGGCTGGTATCCCCGAGCCAGGGACCCCTCCTCTTGGGGCAGCCTGTGCGTAGGCCTGGGGGAACATCCCCTGCACCCCGGCTCTAACCCTCTGTTCGCTTGCAGCCCAGACCCCACCTCCCCACATTGCCAGGGAGTCGCCAGGTGAGTTGGGCGAGGTGGCATGTGTGGTGGGAGCCTGGAGGCCTTGGCAGCCCCTGCTCTCCCCATTCACGTGGGGACACAGGGCCTGCGCCCATAGCCCCTTGAGCCCTAGAAGTGCCCCCTGCTGACTGGTATGAGCTGGGTCTGGGTTGCTGTTCCCAGCACCAGGCCCTTCCACCAAGTGCCCGGGGCAGCCTCAGCAGCTGGCTGCAGAGGGATTAAAGAGCCCAGGAGAAGCCCAGCCTGTGGGTGAGCTGGTCTGGATTGTGCAAGAGGGTGCAGACAGCTCCTTTCCCCTCCCATCTCTGCGCCCCTGTGTGGGGGCTGCTGCCCACCTGCCCTTGGCTGGTCCCCCCGGGTTGGGCCGCACCTCATTGGCTCCCACGGCAGGCTCCAGGTTCCCCTGCGCTGCGCTGCGCTGCGCTGTGCTGTGCTGTGTGTGTTTGGGTCGGCTGCAGCGTGTGTGGCTCTGGTGCCATCGGCTGATGCTGCCCGGCTGTTGGCCCTGCAACCCGGAGCGTTGGCAGGTGACATTAAACGCTGCTGACCTGTGGCTCGGCTCCTCTGTTCAGGCGCATCGAACTGGCTGCCAGCCCAGCCCAGCTGCCCCAGGAGACACAGGCCATGCCGGGGCACCTGCTTGTGGGCTGGGAACCGGGGCCATGGGCACAGGCCTGTGGGGGCTGCTCCCGGGATTGGCCAGAGGGGGTGCTGCAGAGCATTGACACCTCCTCCTTTCCCCTCCCATGCCAGCGCTGCCCCCTCCTGGCTGCATTTTGCACTGTTCCCAGCCTGCAACAATCCTGCCCCTCCCAGCCCAGCAGACAACCAGCCTCTGAGCTGGTGGTTAGTGCAGGGCCCCGCCAGGCAGGAGGCCAGATCTACCGGGCTCTCTGGTTGTGGTGGGCGGTGGGCCCTGTGCTGTGGTGTGTGTGCCACATGGCATGTGCTGCGTGGCATGTGTACCATGGAGTGTGCCGCGTGGCGTGTGTGCAACATGGCAAGTACCATGTGGTGTGTATCCTGCGGCGTGTGCCACATGGCGTGTGTACCCACCTCCCCTCTATCGTGTGCAGTGGTTGTTTTGCTTCCTGACCATGCAGCTCATTGGGATGTCTGGCAGGGCTCCCGCCCTGCGCCTGGCGTGGCTGGGCAGGGGGCTGGGTGGGCAGCAAGGGGTTTCTGTGCAGCCAGGCAAGTCCGGGGTGGCGGGAGCAGGCCTTTCCCCCAGGTGCAGGGAGTCCCTGGGGCAGGATGGCAGCGAGGAGAGCTCTGGGGCCCCCGGTGAGCTGTGGAGGAGAAGGGGCTGTGAGCAAGCTCCAGCCATGCGGCTGGGATTTGCCATCCCAGGAGCTAGCGCCAAATGGGCCCATTTCCTCTGACTTCACTGGGCCGACGCCCTCCGCATGGCACTGAGTCAGCCTGGCCTGGGGGCAGGGGCACGTGGGCCACGGCTTTGACTCCTGCCCCTTTGCAGTGATCCCAGCCGTGCGGACCTGCACCGGGGCGGAGTTCACCTGCGGCAGCGGGGAGTGCATCGACCAGGAGTTCCGCTGCGACCGCCGCCCTGACTGCCGTGACATGTCGGACGAGCTGGGCTGCGGTACGTGCGGGGGATGCCCACAGGACGGGGCGGGGCCATTGACTGCGCCGGCTGGACCGCCAGCCCCCCAATAGCCCCCGTGTGTGTCTCCCTCCTCTAACCAGATCATCCCCTCTGAACCACTCCCAGCACAGATCCAGCTCCTCTGGCACAGAGATGGCCAGGAACCCTGGCACAAGTCCTCCTCAGTGCCTGGGGCTCTCTCGTGGGCTAAATGCCTCCCAGCAGCTTCCAGGCCTCAGCTTCCTCCCTCCCTGAGACCGCAGAGCCATGGGCAGTAGAAACCTGAGTAACCCCCTGCCCGTCCCTGGCACCTCCAGTTGAGAGGCTTGTCCACCTTGGAGGTGGGAGGGATTATGCTCCATGCTCCCTAGAGTGCTTTGCATATGGGGAAACTGAGGCACAGAGCAGCCAAGTTGAGAGCTGGGGCTAGAACTCACAGCTCCAACCCCCAGTGCTGGGCTAGAGTCCCCACCCATCCATAGCGATCCTAAGGAATAGAGAGTGCTGCTGCCCCGGCCATGCCCTCTCTGTCTGTCTGTCTGTCTGTCTGCAGTGGCCCTACACTGAGTACTACGCTGGGGGGAGCAGACCCCTTTGGGGCAGCGAGGGGGGAGGGATTGCTTGCAGCCAGCTGGTCTCCAGGGCTCAGGTGATGCCAGCCTGCACCTGGCACAGCCCCTGATGTGCCGCCTTGGCAGGCCCAGAACATAACTCCTGTAACCGGGAGCGACCCCAGGCCTCTGGGGAGCGCAGGGCTGGCCCAGTTGAGAGGGGGCTGCCCTGGCAGGCTTCGCCAGCTCCCCAGTGCACCCAGCAAGACCTGCCCCGACTCCTGAGAACTGAAGTTCCTGGGCACCCGTGGCCTAGAGCCAGGGGCTGCCCCAGGAATCAATTGGCTGCTCCTCTCCCCCCCGTGCAGAGTGCCCTAGCGAGGAGTTCCAGTGCGCCAGTGGGGAGTGCCTGCCCTTGGCATACCGCTGCAACCGCAGCCCTGACTGCAGGGACGGCTCCGACGAGGACGGCTGCGGTACGCGCTCTCCCCATCACCTGCTGCCATTGGGGGAGGGCTGGGCACCCCTTGCCCAGGCATCCAAGGGCCAGCTGTCAGAGCAGCCCTGGGCACAGGCTGGGAGGAGACGTGTGTGTTGTGAAGGCTTTTCCCATGGGGATGCTCTGCCCACTATCCCTCCCAGCAGGTGTGTGCCAGGGACCCCCTCATACTGCCCAGGGCGTCCCAATGCCAGCAAAAGGCCCAGCAGTGCCAACCCTTGCCTTGAGACCCCCACACTGCCATGAACCCGGGGCCAGGCAGCTGAGCTTGCATGGGAGGGAACTAGGAGTGCCCAGTGCCCCCAGCCATGGAGTCCTCGTCCCCTAGGGCTGGATCCCCCTCCTGCCTGCACTGCCTGCCTGGGTCAACCCCTCCTGGCAGCTGAACACCCTGTGTAGCCTGGCCTGGCTCTCCTGGTCATGGATCTGCCCCGGTGCCCCTGGCCTTTGATCTAGGATCCCACTGTCCCCAGCTCCCCTGCCCGGCCAGGCCCAGGCCCTCCGATCCTAGGGCTGGATCCCCTGTCCCCCGGCTCTGGCTCTCAGCCTGTTTCTCTCCTGTCTCTAACGTTCTCTTGCCTGGCCCCAGATCTGCAGGAAGTGGTGACGCTCTCACCCCTGCCCATCACGGCCGCTCCGTCGGTCACCACCCGGCCGCCCACCCCCACCCCCATGATGCCCGTGGTCACCACCAGGAGGGTGCCGGCCACCACGCCCCCTCGGCTTGTCACCTCCAAGCACCCGCCCACCCAGCACCCCCAGGAGCTGCGCCCCTGCCGCCGGGACGAGGCCGTGTGCACCAACAAGCAGTGCATCCCCCGGGACTACCTGTGTGATGGCGAGCGGGACTGCCTGGACGGGAGCGATGAGCTAAGCTGCGGTAGGGGGCTGGGCGCCGGGGACCAGGGACAAACGGCTGGGTATGGTGCTCGGCTCAGCTGGCTCCCGCAGTCAGCTGCTGGCTCCTTACTGGGGCAGTCTCTGCTCCCTGACAGGCTGGCTGGGCCGGCCCGGGCACAGGGTGACTCCTGCCAGCCTCCGGGGGGGCGGGAGAGGGTAGCGTGGCCCAGGGGAGCCAGCTGGAGCCATCCTGCCTCCTGCACGGCACCAGGGCTGTCGGCTCAGGTACCAACCCAGAGTCCCGGGGAGGGGGAGCAGCGGGGATTGCAGGCCCCTTGGGGAGCTGTCTGCACTGAGCAGCTAGAAACATCCCCTAGTGAGCTGGGAACGGAGCTGCTGGAGCCGGGGCCACGAGGGGGAACAAATAGGGCAGGGGTGGGGTGGTGGGGGGTCCCCATGCAGCGTTGGGGGTGGGTTGCGAGATGGCACAGTGCTGGGGTGCCTGGATCGGTGCTGGGGGAGGAGCTGTCACGTGGCATGGTGTGGGGTGCCCAACGCAGCAATGGGCGAGTGGCAGTGCCAGGTTATTGGCAGCGCTGGGACGCAGGCACACTGATGTATCCCCCCGACAGGCACCCCCATCCCGTGTGAGCCCAACGAGTTCAAGTGCCAGAATGGGCACTGTGCCCTCAAGTTGTGGCGCTGCGATGGGGACAACGACTGTGGGGATGGCTCCGACGAGGTGGACTGCCGTGAGTGTGCCGGCGTGGTGGGGCAGGGTGGGGCGGGGCGGGCGAGGTGTGGACTGCCGTGAGCGTGCTGGCAGGGCGCAGTGGGGCAGGTGAGGTGTAGATTGCCGTGAGCGTGCCAGCAGGGCGCAGTGGGGCGAGTGAGGTGTGCTGCCGTGAGCGTGCCGGCAGGGCGCAGTGGGGCAGGTGAGGTATGCTGCTGTGAGCGTGCCGGCAGGGCGCAGTGGGGCGAGTGAGGTGTGCTGCCGTGAGCGTGCCGGCAGGGCGCAGTGGGGCAGGTGAGGTGTGGACTGCCATGAGTGTGCTGGCAGGGCGCAGTGGGGCAGGTGAGGTGTGGATTGCCGTGAGCATGCCAGCAGGGCGCAGTGGGGCGAGTGAGGTGTGCTGCCGTGAGCGTGCTGGCAGGGCGCAGTGGGGCAGGTGAGGTGTGCTGCCGTGAGTGGGCCGGCAGGGCGCAGTGGGGCAGGTGAGGTGTGCTGCCGTGAGCGTGCCGGCAGGGTGCAGTGGGGCAGGTGAGGTGTGGATTGCTGTGAGCGTGCCGGCAGGGCGCAGTGGGGCAGGTGAGGTGCGCTGCCATGAGTGTGCCGGCGTGCAGACACCTCTGGGACCTGCCCACACCCTGCCACCTGGTGCCCTGCTGAGCTCCCCCCAACCTGGCCCCGAGGCTCCCCTGTGCACCAGCCCTTCCCAGCTGGGAGTGGGGACTTCCCAGACCTGCTCCCTGGTGGCCCTGGAAAAGCTCAGGCAGCTGCTCTGACCTCCAGGACGCGAAGGAGGCCGACCTGGGAGGGTGAATAGAGATGCCTCCTGACTCCACAGAGGCCCTGGGGCGGGGGGCTCTGGGTGGAGCCGAGGAGAAGGGCATGGCTTGTCCCTTGGAGCCTCTAACCCAGCCAGTGCTGTGTGCCAGGGCAGGGAGCGCCATGGCCAGAAGAGCCACTGTCACCCACTGTCACCCACTGTCACCCACTCAGCAATGGCCGCTGCAGCAGGGCCAGCTCTGCAGCTGGCGGGATGTCTGAGGAGAGCAGGGAGCCCACAGATGCCGCCCGCTGGCAGAGACTAGGGACAGCTTCCCATGGGCTGGGCACGGAGTCAGGGCTGGGCTGGCATGGGCCCAGTGCCAGCTGGATTCGCTGGTGCTGGGAGACTCCTCTGCGGGGGCTGGCCATGTGTGCATGTGCCTGGCCCCGGCTAGGCTGGGGCCAGCAGGGAGGCTGAGGGCAGCGGAGGTGGGGCAGGGAGTGAGGTGGGGCAGGCGGCGTGGGGTGGCCAGGCATTTGCAGGCTGATGCTCGCTAACCCCTCGTCGCATGTCCCCCCCAGCCACCAAGGGCCCCGGCGACACCTGCGGGCCCGAGCAGTTCACCTGCGTGTCCAGCCGCACCTGCATCCCGGCCAGCTACCAGTGTGACGAGGAGGCTGACTGCCCCGACCGCTCCGACGAGGTCGGCTGCAGTGAGTCTGGGCGTGGGGGGGCAGCGGGAGCCCTGGTCAGGCAGGGGGTGGAGGCAGCGGGGGGTGACGAGGTCGGCTGCAGCAAGTCTGGGCGTGGGGCAGGTGGGAGCTGGGGGACCCTTTCCCCCGTGGGGCGGAGGTGAGGGCTCAGCCAGCTGCCTTCTGAGACGGTGGGGTGCACAGTGGCCCCTCAAGTGCCCTCCCCTGGGAGCTGGGCAGGGCAGCCTCAGCCTGGGCAGGGCCTCAGGCGGGGGGTCGCCCGCCCACCTCACCTGCTTCCTCCCCCAGCACCGCCACAAGTCATCACGCCCCCCGAGGAGTCCATCCAGGCCACCCCCGGACAGACGGTGCGCTTCCGCTGCGTGGCTGTCGGTGTGCCCACCCCCATCATCACCTGGAGACTCAACTGGGGGCACATCCCTGCCAGCAGGAGGTAGGGTATGAGGGGAGCGGGGCACCCCAGGGAGCAAGGGAGCAGGTTTCGGGGGGGGGAGGACTCTGCAGTGGGGGAGGGGCATTGCAATGAAGGAGGGGGATTGGCGTGGGGTGCTGTGCTGTGACGGGTGCAGTGGGGGAGGGGCATTGCAGTGCGGGGGGCTCTGCAGCACGTGGGCCCTTCTTGTCAGGGCTCCCTCCATTGGCACTTGTGGGCACTGCCCTTCCTCCCCCTCCAGAGTGTCCATCAGCAGCGAGAACGGCCACGGGACGCTGACCATCCGGGACGTGAAGGAGGCCGACCAGGGCGCCTACACCTGTGAAGCCATCAACGCCCGGGGCATGGTCTTCGGGATCCCTGATGGCGTGCTGAGCCTCACGCCCCAGCCTGGTGAGTCTGGGGCCTGGCGCCCACCCTCCTCACTAGCCATGGCAGCCTCAGGCCTGGCCAGCGGACGCAGAGTCCAGGGAGCCTGCCCAGGGCACCCTCTCGGGGGAGAGGTTTGCCTGTGTGTGACCTGCCCCACCTGTGACCCTCCAGGGCCTGGGGAGGGGTGGGGTAGGGTGCCGGGGTCTCCTCTCCTGGCCTGGCGCGCGAAGCAGGGTGGATGGGTGGGTGGGTGGGTCAGGGCAGGCGGCTGGTACCCACCTAGGCTGGGAAGTTTCCCAGACAGCACTGGAGACCCCATTGCTGCATGGGGCTGGCTGGCAGCGGCGGGCACGTGGGGCCAGATTCGTTGCATGCCGCGTGGCCCCGGGTGGCAGGTGCCCCAGGTCTCCAGGGGCCCATCATGGTCTCTGCTCTCCCGGTAGGTCCTTGCCCTGAAGGCCACTTCCACGTCGAGGGCACCTCCAAGTGCCTGCCCTGCTTCTGCTTCGGCATTACCACAGCCTGCCGTGGCACCAGCCGCTACCGGGACCAGATCCGCCTGCACTTCGACATGCCCGAGGACTTCAAGGGTGAGGGGCCGTGGGGCAGCTGCCCATCAAGCCCAGGCTAGCCGGGCCCTGCCAGCGACAGGCTCTCTTGCTTCCAGGGCCATGGCCCCGTGGATTGCCAGGGTGAGAGCCTGGCTGTGGTTTCCCAGCTGGGCAACTCGTCTCCCTGGAAGGAAGCCCCACCCTGCCAGGGTGCCAGCCTCAGACACAAACTGGCCTGGGAGGGCTGACGTGGCCTCTGGCAGGCCGGCTCAGATTGGGCAACTCGCCAGTTGGCAGCATGGCCTCCAGCATGGCTGGCTGCAGACGGGGCTGGAGAGGGGGGTTGGTTGAACCCCCAGGGCCGGGAACTTTCTTCTCGGCTGGCTCTCAGAACAGGCCGAGGTCAGGTGAGCAGAGCTTGTCTGTCTGGGTCTGGCCAGTCAGCCCCCGGGGCTCGTTCCTGGCCTGTGCTGTGGGTGCCCCAGTGATGAGCTGAAGACTGGCGCAGAGCTATTCCACGGACTCACGCTGACAGCCTGACCAGGGGGGTCTCATTAGCTGCAGCTCAGTTCTCGGAGGCTGCGCATCGTAGGGGCAGGAGGGCGGCAGGTTGTGCGGGGACCCCTTGAAGCAGGTGGAAACCTGGGGAGGACTTGTCTCCCCATGCAGCCCTGCCCCTTCCCAGCAGGGTGAGCACAGTGCGGAGGGCAGGGGGTGCTGAGCCTTTCTCCTCTTGGCCAGGTGTGAACGTGACGACGCCGGCACAGCCTGGGACGCTGCCCCTCTCCTCCACACAGCTCCAGATCGACCCCGCCCTGCAGGAGTTCCAACTCGTGGACCTGTCCAGGAGGTTCCTGGTGCACGACTCCTTCTGGACACTGCCCAGCCAGTTCCTGGGCAACAAGGTGAAGGGTCAGGATGCAGCAGCCTGGGAGGGAGAGGTGGCAAGTGGAGTAGCCCATCCCTCCACTGGCGCCATCCCTGGCACGGGGAAGCCTCTGCTCTGCCGGGGGATGTTGGGGCAGGACCTGTCCACCGTGCATGGCAGCCCGGCCCGGCATGCCCAGGGGCCTGGAGACTGTGTGGCCCAGCTGGTGCCAGAGAGGGGAGGGGAGAGGAGCGGCCTCTGGCAGTACCCTGCTGCTCCACGGCCCCTGCAGCATCCCATGCTGGCTGGCCACACACGGCGCAAGCTGAGCTCTGGCAGGGGTCCTGTCCAGCGAGCAGCCAAGATGGCACCATGATGGCCTGAGGCCCTGTGCGAGGGCGAGAGGGGTCAGCAGGAGGAGGGACTGTCTCTGGCCCCACGGGGGGACCCTCTCTGCAGCCCTCACGGGGCTCCCCCGGGGCCGCCAGCTCCCGGCTGCCCATGGTGACCTGAACTCTGCCACGGGGCGTGTGGTTACAGGTGGACTCCTACGGCGGGTACCTCAGCTTCAAGGTGCGCTATGGGCTGGCGCGTGGCCAGTCGGAGCCTGTGCAGAAGCCCGATGTGGTGATCTTGGGGAACGGGCAGAAGCTCATCTACCGGGTGCGAGTGCCCACCCAGCCGTCGGTCGTCAACCAGCGCCAGGTTCACTTCACAGAGGTGGGTGTTGCTGAAGAAGCACCGGGCGCCGCATGCCCAGGGAGGGCTGGGGGCATCCATCCCCCAGCTCTCCCCACGGATGCTCTCTCAGCCGCCCATGCTGATGCCCGCGTGTTGGGTGGCGTTCTGCCCACTCAGCTGTGTTCCAGTAGGGCTCTCACACCACGCGGTGGGCGCTGTCCCTCTAAGGCAGCGCTGTCTTGCGGCTCGTGCCAGTTGGCATTACCATGCCCGGCTGGCGCCCTCGCAGTGGTGGGGGGGAGGCATAGCCAGGCAGCGGAGGTGTGGTCTGCAGCCTTTGCTGAAAGCTCAGCTCACCAAGCACCCTCGGTGCCTGTGGGGTGTTGGGGGCAGGCCCAGGCAGCGAGGAGCTGGGGTGAAAGAGACAAGACATGCTGAGAACCCCACACACCCTCGGTTCCTCAGCTGGGCTGCATCTCCCACTGACTTGATGCCCTCAGGAGAAGCAAAGGCTGCCCTGGCTTTTTCTGCCAGCTCTTTCCTGGGTGCTGATTGCCAGGAACACATGCTGGGGGCACCCCCTGCTCTCCAGGCACAAGGGCACAGGTATGTGGACACGATATGTTGCATCCAGGGCAGTTATCAGAGCCCTGAACAGGCACCTGGAGCCGCTCTGTGCCCGGCCCTCCAGGGGCGCGGTGCCAGGATGCCCTTCCCGGGTCCGTATTGCGTTCCGGGCATGCACTTGGGGGGCGAATGCACCATTGTCCCTCCCCTGGGCTTTTCCCAGGAGAACTGGCAGCACGAGTCGGGCGCCCCGGTGAGCCGGGAGACTCTGCTCCTGGCCCTGCAGAACCTGGAGAGCATCATGGTGCAGACGGTCTACGACAACAAGATGGCGAGCGTGGGGCTGAGTGACATCACCATGGACATCACCACCATGGACGTCACCAGCCAGGGCCTGGCGCTGGGCGTTGAAGAGTGCAGGTGCACAGGGCGGGCAGCTGCCTAGACGGGCGGGGGGCTCCTGCTTCCCAGGGAGCTCATGGCCCCATTCTTCTGGGCCTGGGGTGGCCATGGGCTGGCTGGTGCCTCTCCACCCCCTGTGTGCGGGATGGCCAAGATACATTGTCGCTGCAGCAAGGCCGGGGCCCAGATTCAGCGTGGCCCCTCATGACGGGGCTGTGCCTCTGCCGAGGTGCCGGGGGTACCCTCAGCGCTGGAGCATCCTGCTCCTGAACCAAGGAAGGGCACCTGCCCCAGAGCACGATCCATGGGCCCCGCTGCGGTGGCAGGGATCAGGCTGCAGCTGTCTCCCCGGCGTGGGACCCCTCTGTTCACCCCAAGCGACCAGTCTGCTCTCTCCAGCCCCTAGTGAGTGGGGAGGGGGGACGCTGGCTGGCTCCTTCCCCCACAGTGGAGACTCTGCCATTGCCGCTGCCTGTCGCCCCCCGTGCTCTGTTCTGGCTCAGGCTCCATCTGCCGATGGACCGAGGCTGTGGACCCCCAGGGCCTCCAAGGGGAGTGTCTGTGTCCATAGCCGAGCCCGGGGCTGGCTGTAGACTGGCCTGCCCAACTCCCTGCGTCCAGCTCCTCCTGCTCCCTTCCAGGTGCCCCATTGGCTACTCGGGCCTGTCCTGCGAGAGGTGCGATGCCCGGTTCGAGCGGGTCCCCGAGGGCCCCCACCTAGGCACCTGCACCGGCTGCAACTGCCACGGACACTCCAGTGCCTGTGACCGGGTCTTCGGCTACTGCCTGGTAAGGGATGGGGCCCGGCTGCTGTCAGACATCCCCAGTGACGGGCAGGGTGGGCAGACACTGAGTGGGCTGGAGTGGGGCACTGTGGATCGCCCCGGGTCTGCGCTCTCTCCTCTGGGCACATGCCAGCCAGGCCCATCGTTGGGCGATGCCAGGCAGGTGGCGGGTGGCTGTGGGCAGCGCCGCTCCTGACGTGCCCAGCCCAGTGCATGCGGGGACGTCCGTGCGCAGAGGGAGTCGCTGTGGGCGGCGGGCCAGTGCCCCCTTGCTCAGGGTACGGTGATGCACAGTGGGGGGGGGCATATCCTGGCAGGGGCACCAGGCCCCTTGCGGCTCCCTGGGCCCCGAATGACCCATCTGCTCCCCTCCCCCAGAACTGCCAGCACAACACAGAGGGGCCTCAGTGCAACAAGTGCAAACCCGGCTTCTTCGGAGACGCCACTAGAGGCACCGCCACAGCCTGCCGGCCCTGCCCCTGCCCCTACACCGACCCTGCGCGCAGGTGAGTGTGGGAGGGCACCGCCCCATGGCTCGAGTCCCCGAGCCCCCCATGGGCCAGAGAGAGCCCCAAGGCAGGGGCGTCCCATCGCCTGGCTGCCCGGTGCTTGGCTCCGTGCCCCTTTCTCTAGAGCTCCCAATGCTGGGTGCTGGTGGCTGCCTGGCTAATGTGGGCTCGGTGCCTGTCTCCACTTTGCTGCCTGCAGGTTCTCCGACTCGTGCTTCCTGGACACGGACGGCCAGGCCACGTGCGACGCCTGCGCCCCAGGGTACACGGGGCGTCGCTGTGAGAGGTGGGTCCCTGGCTCAGCCGGCCTGGGGCTCTGGGTGAAACGGGGAGACATCAGCCTGGGGTATTGGGGGTTCTCCCAGGTGGGGAAGGCTGCAGGGAGGGATGAGCTGAGGGGGCCGGGTCAGCCTGGCGTGTGTAGGGGGATGGGCAGCAGGGATGACTCTGGCCCCACGGATGGGAAAAGGGCAGCTCTGGGGAGGGCATGGAGCAGGGATACACCCTGGGGAACAGGGCACTGGGAGTGCTCCTGCTGTGGTGGATGGACAGGGTGCCCCTGGGAAGCAGCAGCTCAGGGAGCCCTGCCCTTCAGAGGGGATGCCCGAGGCCTGGCTCCTGGCGGGTCCGGCTGACCCCATGTCTCGCTGATCCCTGTAGCTGTGCGCGTGGATATGAAGGGAATCCCATGCAGCCTGGCGGGAGGTGCGTGAGAACCGGTGAGTATCCCATGGAGCGGTGAGTGCCCCCGGCCCTCGTGCTGCCCTGGCCTCCTCTGCGCTGCTCACGCATCCCGGGAGAGAGACCCAGATCCCCCCTCACCCATGGAGGGGCTCTGCCCGGACCCTTCAACAAGGGGATCGACGGTCTGGCTCCATTGCCCATGCAGGGCCTTCTGAAACAGCCCGTTCCCCCTTGGGTAGCCCCCAAACTAGGCTCCCTGCCTCGGGGTGCCCCTGCATCTGCTTGTCAGCCCATTGGTGCCAGTGGGGCTGGGGCCCGGGCACTAGGGCCTGGCCTGATGCCATCCAGCCCTGCCAGGTGCACACACGTAGCAGCCATCGGGTATACAGCCCCTCCAGGTTGGGTCTTACCCCGAGCCGTCCACTCTGAGAACCCTGGTTTGGCCCTACCGGGCCCCTGTTCTGTAGCTTTGGGCCTTGTGTTTGGGGGCTGGAGAGAATCACTGTGGCCCTTGTGACCCCTGAGCCCCCTGACCCCCACCCCCCGATCTCACCTGGACCCAGAACATCCCAGGTTAGGACGGGTACCGCAGCTGCTGAATAATGTCATCGTCCCATCTGATCTGGTGCTCTGGTTGCATAGAGACCCCCAGTGCCAGGAGCCAGCTGGGCCCCAAGGTGTGGGGTTGAGCGGGTGGCTGGCTGCTGGGCCAGGTGGGTGGGGAAGGGGGTCCATGCGGCTGGACATGGGCGGGGTGGGTGTGCATCTGGCTGGCTGCAACCCAACCCCTCTACTTCCCCAGGCCAGGAGATCGTGAAGTGTGACGAGCGGGGCAGCAGTAGCTCCACCGGAGGCGCCTGCCGCTGTAAGGTATGGTGTGGCGTGGTGCGATACCATATAGTCTTGTGCGGTGTGGTGTTATACTGTACAGTCTGGTGCGGTGTGGTGAGGTGTGGTGGTGCGGTACGGTGTGGTGTGCGGTGTCGTGCATTGTGTTGAGGTGTGGCTCTGTGGTGTGGTATGCTATGTTCTGGTGCAGTGCAGTGAGGTGCTCTGCAGTGTGTGGTGTGGTGCGGTATGGTGTGGTGCTGTGGTGTGTGGCACAGTGCGGTTCCGTGTGGTGCAGTGCGGTGCAGCGCAGCGCAGTGCAGCGAGGTGGTGTGTGCTGAGGTGCGTTGCCATGAGGTGCACACTTTGTGAGGTGCGGTGCGGTGATATGCGGTGCAGTGTGTTGCCGATGTGCATTGCAGTGCATTGCCATGAGGTGTGGTGCATGGTGCGGTGCATTGCATTGCAGTGAGCTGCGGTGCTGTGAGGTGGTGTGTTGCCAAAAGGTGCTGTGCGGTGAGGTAGAGTATGGTGCATTGCGTTACGGGGAGGAGTGGTGCGGTGAGGTGGTGTGTGGTGCGGTGCGGTGCAATAAAGTGGTGTGCAGCACAGTGAGACGGTGCGTGTTGCCGTGTGGCACGGCGCAGTGAGGTGGTGTGTGTTGCCGAGCGGTGCGGCTGTGTGCGGCGCTGTGCGTTGCCGTGAGGCGCAGTGCAGTGGTATGAGGTGTGGCATGGTGCGGCGAGGTGGTACGTGGTGCTGTGCGGTGTGGTGAGGTGGTGTGTGGTGTGGTGCGTTGCCATGAGGTGTGGTGGTGCGCGGTGTGTTGCAATAAGGTGCAGTGCGATGCGGTGAGGTGGTGTGTGGTGCAGTGTGATGCCGTGAGGTGCAGTGCGTTGCCGTGAGGTGCGGTGTGGCGAGGCGGTGCGTGGTGCCTTACAGTGAGCCAGTGTGCGTTATGTTGCGTTGCTGTGAAGTGAAGTGCGGTGCGGCATGATGCGGTGGTGTGAGGTGTGGTGCGGTAAGCCGGTGTGAGGTGCAGTGTGTTGCTGTAAGGTGCGGCGCGGTGGTGCATGGTGCGGCACAGCGAGGTGGTGTGTGGTGTGTTGCGTTGCTGTGAGGTGAGGTGAGGTGCATTGCGTTGCTGTGGCGTGCGGTGCGTTGCGGTGAGGTGAGGTGCGTTGCGTTGCTGTGAAGTGTGTTGCAGTGCAAGGAGGTGTGGTGAGGTGAGGTGCGGTGCTGTGCGGTGCGGCGTGGTAAGGTGGTGTGCGTTGCGTTGCATTGCTGTGAGATGAGGTGCGTTGTGTTGCTGTGAAGTGTGTTGCGGTGCTGTGAGGTGTGGTAAGGCACAGTGTGTTGCTGTGAGGTGAGGTATGTTGTGTTGCTGTGAACTGTGTTGCGGTGCTGTGAGGTGCAGCACGGCGAGGTGGTGTGCGGTGCATTGTGTTGCATTGCTGTGAGGTGAGGCGCGTTGCATTGCTGTGAAGTGTGTCGCGGTGCTGTGAGGTGTGGTGAGGTGCGGTGCGTTGCTGTGAGGTGCGGCACGGCGAGGTGGTGTGCGGTGTGTTGCGTTGCTGTGAGGTGAGGTGCATTGCGTTGCTGTGAGGTGTGGTGAGGTGCGTTGTGGTGAGGTGAGGTGTATTGGGTGGCTGTGAAATGTGTTGTGGTGCTCTGAGGTGCGGCGCGGCGAGGTGAGGTGCGTTGCATTTCTGTGAAGTGTGTTGCGGTGCTGTGAGGTGTGGTGAGGTGTGGTGCGTTGCTGTGAGGTGCAGCGTGGTGAGGTGGTGTGCATTGCGTTGCGGTGAGGTGAGGTGCGTTGCATTGCTGTGAGGTGTGTTATGGTGCTGTGAGGTGCGGCGCAGCGAGGTGGTGTGCGGTGCGTTGCGTTGCTGTGAAATGCATTGCGGAGCTGTGAGGTGTGGTGAGGCGTGTTGCGTTACTGTGAGGTGGGGTGCGATGCGGTGCGTTGCTGTGAGGTGGGGTGCGGTGCGTTGCGTTGCTGTGAGGTGGGGTGCGGTGCGGTGAGGTGCTGTGCGTTGCATTGCTGTGAGGCGCGGTGCGGCGGGGTGGTGCATGGTGCTGTGCGTTGCTGTGTGGTGGTGCATGGCGCCGTGCGTTGCTGTGTGGCACGGCCCCGCTGGCCTGCGCTGTGCCCGGTGGCGATAGGGCCCTTTGAAGAGTGGAGGCGAGTGCTGCCTTCTCTGGCTGGGGGGCAGGGCCTCCCCTGGGGGTGGGGCTGTGCTGAGGGGACTGGGAGATTAGGGGCAGGGAGTCTCTGGCCCCCGCCAGTGGGGAGACAGCTGCATTCAGAGCTCCCGGGGCTGCTGCGTCACCCCACCCTCAGGGCTCGGTGCCACGTGTCCGGGCTGGGTGAGGCGGGGGCTGGCTCCTGCCGGAGGCTCCATCTGGGTCCATTCTGGCTCCATCTGGGTCCATTCTGGGGGTGCTGCAGGGGCTGCTGTCCCATGGGGACAGGGAGGGGACCCCAATGCCTGCTTGGGGTCTGTGGCCCGGCCTGAGTACAACTGCCCTTCCCCAGCCACTGTGCCGGGTAGCTGCTGGGCAGACGGTGGCAGTTCTACCATCTCTGGGGCTCGCCTCCCGCTGCACCAGCTGTGCCCCTGCTGGCAGCTGGAGCTGTCCGGGCTGGTGCTGCCAGCATGCTCCCTGTGGGTGCAGAGACCTGGGAAAACTGTCCCGCCCCTCCCCTTCCCCCAGGGTCCTGGGGTCCTCAGACTGACACAGCTCTTCCTAGGGCCCATGGCACCAGGCGCCAGGGCTTGTGGGGGCCGTGCCTGCCCCAAAATGCAAGGAGCTGCTGGCCTGGGGCACGGGACAGCACTAGACATGTCAGATCCCTGTGTTGGAGCCAGGAAGGTCCCAAGGGGTGCGTGGGAGCCTCGGGCCCTGCCACACTGGGGCAGCATGGGTGAAGGTGCAGGGGAAGCAGCCCTGCTGCCGTGCCCGGCCGGCACCGCCTGGCTCTGTGCCATCCCTCTGTCTCTTCCACAGCCCAACGTGGCGGGACGTCTGTGCAACGAGTGCACGTCTGGAGCCTTCTACCTGAGCAACGAGAACCCCGATGGCTGCCTGAAGTGCTTCTGCATGGGGGTGTCCCGGCAGTGCGCCAGCTCCTCCTGGAACAGAGAGCAGGTACCCACTGCCGTGTCTCTGCCCCTCCCCCCCCCGGCTCAGCTCTGTGCTCCACCCCTCCCCAGGCCTGACCTCCAGCAGGAGACCCAGGGAGCCCCCATCGGGCAGAGGACACAGGCCCCATTAGCTAACCGTCAGCGGAGCCGGGCACCCACCCGGTCAAGTGCTTCTAGCAGGCAGAGCCGTTCACTGTCCTGCCCCAGTGCCTCTCCCCCGTGAGCGGCAGAGCCCTCGACGCAGACGGGGACCCCCCATGGGTCGCACTGGGGCCCAGGTGTCCTGGCTGCCCGGGGCTGGGTCCCCCTCACCTGTGTGCCAGCTGACAGGATTTGTGTTGCAGGTGCGGGCTGCGGACAGTGAACGGGCACACTTCAGCCTGGCCAACCTGGCCAGCACCCACAGGGTCAGCGAGGGGATCCGCTCCCTGGGCCACGCCGAGCTGGCCTTCTCCGCCTTCCACACCCTGCCCCGCGACGCCTACTACTGGGTGCTGCCCGACCGCTTCAAGGGCGACAAGGTGCCTGCCGTGGCTCTTCGTGGCTGAACGCTGCCTCTCTCGGGCAGGCTGGTTGTCACCGGGCCCTCGTGCCCTGTGACGAAGGGGGTGGGGGAGGCTCCGGGGACTGTTAAGGGGGCCAAGGGAACACACTGCTGCTATCGTGGGCAGGGAGAGGGGCAGGCACCTGGTTGGGGGAGGCATTTGGCTGGAGGAATCAGAGAGCTGGGCATCAGAGGCAGTAGGGACTGGCTTCCTGGGCCCGGCAGAGGGTTGGGATGGGGAGGGGTCAGGCAAAATAATGGGGGTGCCCAGGTGGGACAGAGGATGGGGTAGAAGTGCCTGTGCTCGGGAGGCAGAGATAGGACTGGGGTGGGGGGCAGAGGCAGGGTTGGGGGCTGGGTGGGGAGCCAAGGGAGGCTGTGGGGTGGGGGCTGGGTGATGCGGAGCAGCCAGGCTGTGTCCGTCCATCCATCTGTCTGAGCGGCGCTGTCCGGCACAGGTGACCTCGTACGGCGGGGAGCTGCACTACACCATCACACACAGTGCAATGCCTGGCGCCCAGCCCCTGCCCGGCCAGCCCGACGTGCTGCTGCGGGGCAACGGCATTTTCCTGGAGCATGTGGCCGAGGCCAGCCCCCAGCCGGGGACCCCCACCCCCATCACCGTCCACTTCCGAGAGGTGAGAGCGCGGCTGGCCCGCAGAGCATCCCCTGCAGGAGCTCCGCACCCGGGGGTGGGAGCCTGGGACCCCCGCCCAGCAGCCCCTCAGTAACGCAGAGCCCGTGCTGGGGGGGCAGTGCTAACTGATGGCACCCTGCCCTCGCTCCCCGTGACCTCTGCCCAGCCCATTGCCCACGCAGGTGGGGGGCAGGTCTGGCTACTGCTTGGGGATGGGCCCATGCGGCAAAGTGCCCAGAATCCCCTGCTCCACAGCCAGCAGCGACTGCCGGAGAGCCCCGGGCTCCAATGTGCCCTAGCCGCATGCAGGGAGTGGGGCTGGATTGGGCCCTGCCCATTGGCATGCAGATGGCGAAGCGGCAGCTCAGCCTGGCATGTGCTGTGCCCTCTCTAGCGCGCCTGGCGCCGGGTTGACGGGCAGGCCGCCACACGGGAGCACCTGCTGATGGCACTGGCCGACATCGACCTCTTCATGATCCGGGCGTCGTACACGGACTGGCCAGTGGAGAGCAGGTAACGTGGGCGCTGGGGACCAGCCTGGCGAGGGACAAGGGGGGCTCGGAGCGGGGCAGAAGCCTGCCTGGCTTGTGCCCCGGTTGTGCCCGTTCCATGGGGAAAGGGTCAGTCTGCCAGACTGAGAGAGCCACACGCACCACACACACACACACACACACACACACGCGCACCACACACATCACACGTACACACACACACCACATGCACTGCACGCACCACACACGTGCACCACACATACACACACACCACACTCATAAGAATGGCCAGACTGGGTCAGACCAACGGTACTCCCAGCCCAGTGTCCTGTCTCTGACGCTGCTCTCGGCTCTGCCAGGTGCTTCAGAGGGAATGAACAGAACAGGGCATTTAGCCAGTGATCCATCCCATCGGCCACTCCCAGCCTCTGGCAAACAGCCATCCCTGCCCATCCTGGCTATCAGCCATCCATGGACCTATCCAGGAACTTATCTAGCTCTTTTTTGAACCCGCTATAGTCTTGGCCCTCACAACATCCCCTGGCAAGGAGGATGCACTATACATGTGCACCGCACATGCGCACACCACACACACGCTCCCATCCCAGCCTCACACACGCTCTCCTCACCAGACCCCAAGCTCGCCTGCTTCTGGCAGTGCCAGCACAGCTCCCTGTTGGGGAGCCAGAGGTTGTAAGTTTTGAGCTCCTCCCTTATTGCTCCTGACCCCATCCTGCCCGTGACCCTGGCAGAGCCTCGGGGGAGCCCCTCCCTGGCCTGGCTGATCTGGGGGGATTGGAGGCTGTGTGCCTGGGCCTGGCGGGCATGTCCTGTTGGAGGGCAGTGCGACGGGACAGCCGGAGAGAGGCTGCTCTGAATTCAGCTGCGGGAGCTGCCTTGGCCTGCCTTCTTGGGCTGTTTGTACCCCTTCGAAAGGCATCCCCTCTGGGCAGGCAGGTGGGACAAGAGGGGCTCCCTTCCCATCTCCCCAGACAGGTCTGGCACATGGCTGCCCAGGCACAGAGGCTCCAGCTGGAGGGTGATCCTCGCTGATCATGTGCACCTCACCCGGGATCCTGCTATGTGTGGCTGGGACCCTCGGGAGACCCCGGCCGGGGCTGGGACCAGGAGCTGGCTGTGCCCAGGTGGCCTCGCCCAGGCCTGTCTGTCTGCGGGTTGCTGAGCTGCCTAGTGGCCTCTTGTCTCCCAGGATCTCCAACATCCTCATGGACGTGGCTGTGCCCCACTCCACGGGCCTGGAGCAGGCAGTAGAGGTGGAGGACTGCACCTGTCCCCCTGGCTACCGTGGCCCTTCCTGCCAGGTGAGTCTGCCCCACCCCGCACACACAACACATGGCATCAGCCACTCCCCCCCTGGCTCAGGGGCATCCATCCTGCCACCATGCCGCACGCAGTAGGGGCGCCTCCCAGGTCCAGAGGTGGCACTCCCTGGTGCTGGATGGCAGCTCTGGGACGCAAGGCTGCCGTTCCTCCCTCCAGCCACTGGGCAGCCCAGCTGGAGTGGCCGGTGCCAGGGCTGGGCGATGATGGGGCCCTCACCGGTGTGCGGGGAGGCAGGAAGCGGTCCCAGCGCTGGCAGGTGTGGAGGAGGGAGGCGTTAACCCTGTTGCCCCAGGGCAGTGTCTGACCACGTGATGGGCACAAGAGCTGCAGCCAGCCCATTTGGGCCATGGGGTTTCTAGGTCGTGCTGAGTCAGTCTGATCTGTGTGCCAGGCGGTGCTCTCATCGCTGCCCTGTGTGGCGCTGACTTGGGGGGGGCAAGTCCCCCGTCCATTCTGAGCACTGACCCTGGGGCGCCAGCAGGGCACAGCACCGGCCCAGGGACAAAGGACAAAGTGCCCCGGGAGACCTGGAGGGTGGCAGTGCTCTGAGCTGGAGGGTGGGCCTGGGGCCCACATGCCCTGCCTGGCACCGGAGGTGGGTCCTTGCCCTGCTGGGGGAGACAGGCCCTGCCGGGAACAGGCGGAGGGTGGATTTAGGAACCCATTGGACCGGTTCTCTCGCCCAAGGACTGCGACGTGGGCTATGCTCGCACCACCAGCGGCCTCTACCTGGGCACCTGCGAGCGCTGTGACTGCAGTGGGCACTCGGCCGAATGTGACGCTGAGACAGGAGACTGCCAGGTGAGCCCTGTTCCTGTGAGCTGGCGCCACTGCCCTGTCTGGTGCGGGTCAGCGAGGAAGACTGGGTCACTCAGCCAAGATGTCCCTTGCACGTGACAGGCAGAGAACTCCCAGCCCCCTCTGCTGCTGTGGGCGGCTGTTAGCCAGGCTGCCAGGCCAGGCACTGGGCCTTCAGGCCTTTGGATTGTGAGTGTGCTGAGATCCCTGCATGGCGAGGATCTACCACTGCCCAATGGGGGGTGGGCAGGAAATGCCAGGCTCTGCCAGCCTCAGAGCAGGAACCCCTGGCCCTGCCTGGCCTCTTGGCAAAGTGGCCCCAGCCAAGCACAGGATCCAATATGAGCAGCATGCTGCGCTCTGCGCTGGCCCTGCTGCTCCTGGGGGTTCCTGTGTGACTTGGAGCAGAGGGCCTATGCCTGGGGCCGTGCCAGCCGCTCCCATCAGGGACCCCTCTCTGAGCTCCCTGGCTCTGGGGGATGAGGCTAGCATGGGGCAGGCTGTGCTACCAGGGGCAACTTTTACCCACTGTCCCCAGCAGCCTGTGCAGCACCTGGGGGTATCTGGGACTCGAGGTCCCTGGGAAGGCGCCAGGCTGAAGTGAGAGGGAGGAGGGGGCGTCGGGGGCGCCGGGCGCTGGGGTGTTGCCGGCCAGGCCTGGCTGTAAGAGATTTCTCCTCTTTCCTTCTCAGAACTGCCGGGATCACACGGAGGGCACCAGGTGTGAACGTTGCCAGTCAGGCTACTATGGCGACGCCCAACGGGGGACCCCAGAAGATTGCCAGCCATGTCCATGCCATGGGCTGTCCACGGCCAGCCAGTACGTCTCCTGCCATCTGAGGCACCCCACCTCCTGTGGCTTCTGCCTCCCTCTCGGTCTTGGTCCCTGGGGTGGGGTGGGCTGGGAGGGCGGGCTGGGCTAGGCCAGAGGCAGGTCTGGCCTGGGTGTGACTCTTCTTCATCCTTTTCTCTCAGGGCCACAAAAACCTGCTTCCTGGACACGGATGGCCGGCCCACGTGTGATGCCTGCACCCCGGGCCACGTGGGACGCCAGTGCGAGAGGTACAGGGTGGGCTGCCAGGCTGTCCCCTTCCTGACGCCCTGCTTGGTTCACTTGAGTGCCAGTCTGTGCCTGCCCTGTGTGTCAGGGGAGTATGAAAGGGGCAAGGACCGCATGGTGCCAGGTGCCAAGGGGTGCCCCTGAATGCCAGTGTAGGTCACTGTCTGGGAGCCCAGCAGACTGAGTGGGATGTGCAGCTCCCACAGTGCAGGAGAGAGGGGCCGGGGCGGACTTCCTGGGACTGACACTGCTCCAGGCCTGTGCAGTGCAGAGAAGACGAGACGTGCTCAAGGGCTGCACTGTCCCAGGACACGAGCTGCTGCCCACTCAGTGTGTGCCCTGGGCTGCTCCTGGCATGGGCCCTTGGAGATGGGAATCTCTCTGGGCCCAGCCAGCCCAGCACAGTGGGCAGCAGAGTTGATTGGGTCTCACCCCCTGGGGCCTGGCTGTGGGGCTGACTCTGGCTGCTGCCCAGTGGGGGGGGGGGGGTAGGGCATTGGGTTTGGTTAAGGACAGTGGGGCTGGGGCGGGGGACTCAGCTCCTCCAGCCCTAGTGCTGAGGCCCAGCTCCCCAGCTGCTGCCCAGCAACCGGCCCCTGAGCACTTTGAGGTCCTGATTCTCCTCCCCAGGGGGCCAAGTAACCCCCATCAGGCCAGAAGAGCCCCTTGTGTTGGGTTAGGGCCAGTGCACAGCTCAGGGCACCCAGCTCCGGGCTGGGAGCAGCATGGGGGGACCAGAGTTACAAAGAACAAACCAGAGCCGGGGGGCTGTGGCTGAGGGGACTGTGTGGGTGCCTGGGGGTGGGGGGCTGCGAGGGGAAGGAGCAGGCTGGGATTTGGTGAGCCAAGGACTGGCAGTCTGCCCCCCGTGTGACCAAGAGGTCTCTGCCCCTCACCACAGGTGTGCTCCTGGCTATGTGGGGAACCCCAGCCTGGGACAGCCCTGCAGAGGTGAGTGTCATGGGAGCAATCCCTGGGGTGAGAGTGGAGTGCTGGGCCTGGTGCCAGGGCTGTGGAGAAGGAAGGGGCCCAGTGGGTCATGTAAAATCCCAGCGCCTAGCCCCACGCTGTGCCCTTGGGGTGATGGGGCCTAGTGCCTGGGGAGGGGACTCCTTGGGAGAGCCTGGAGGAGCTCCCAGCCTGGGAGAGCCCATCCTGCACCAGTGCCGTTGGCCCATGGGGGCAGGTACCCAGCGGTTGTGGCCAGACCCGGGGGGGGGCTGCAGCCCTGGGCTGGCTGCCCCTGGAACTGGAGGCCGCCAGGCGCTCGGCCGGCAGGTGCCCAGGTGCCCGGGCTCAGCAGTAACAACTCTTCTTTTCTGTCCTGCCTGCTCCAGACCCAGACGAGCCCAGCAGAGACTGCAGCTGTGACCCGCAAGGCAGCGTGAGCAGGCAGTGTGGTGCCAGCGGGCAGTGCCAGTGTAAGGTGAGAGGGGAATAGCTCCCTGCCGGCACAGTCATGACATGGACGTTCCTCTGCCATGGGTTGGGCTCACCCACAGCGCCGCCAGGAGCCTTAGGGAACCTAGCTCCGTGCTCCCTGATCGCCAGCCCTGGCACGTCTCTGTGGGGCTCTCATGCGGGCCCTTGCTGACCTACAGCCGCAGCTCTCACGCAGGCTGATCTGACCTGTGCAGCGACACACGGCGTTGGTGGAGCTGGGGCAGAAACCCAGGAGTCCTGGTGCCCAGCCCCCGCTCTAATCTCTTCTCCACTCCCCTGCAAGAGCTGGGAATAGAACCCAGGAGGGCTCACTGCTCTAACCACTAGACACCACTGTCACTGCTCCACGGGATCGGTGCTACAGCCCCAGCTTTGGAACAGTCTCTAGGAGGAACCATTGTGTGGGCCAGACCCCTACGGGGTCTCCCTCTTCCTCCAGAGCAGGCCTCCTAGACTGGACCTCTGGGGCGCCAGCACCCCTGCTTCACCCCATGAGCTCTGTGTGGTGAGTCCAAGTGAGACCGACCCTGGGCTAGACGTGCGCACTCTGCAGGGATTGACACACCTTGCCAGCGTTTGCAGTGACGCTCACACAGCGCTGGCACAGCAGTGGGGTTTATTTGCCCGCTGGAGCCCACCATGGGGAGTCCCAGGTTAGCACAGAGATCTGCAGTTACAGCAGAGCCTAAGTCCCAGGTCAGCCCAGACCCAGCCACGCTGTAACGACCCCACTGTTCAGGTGCCATCTGGCGCCTAGGTCAGACTCCAGGTGAGCCCCGACTCCTTGCAGCCGCCAGCTCTTACCCCACTTCACGCCTCCCCAGGCTTTTCTCCAGCTGGGGTCTTTGCCCAGCTTCCTGCCAAGAGGCGGGGAAATCCGTCTCCCTGGGGCGTTGGGTGCTAGGTGTCCATCTCCTGGTGCCTTCCCGGCACTCCCATACTCCACTGCTACGTGGTTGGCCTCGGCCAGTCCTTTTAATGGCCCACCCTGGCTCAGCCAGCCAGCGCCACTCGTACCTCCGTGTCCAGCCTGCCCTGAGACCACAGTCCTGTCTCTCCCCGAGGAGCCATGCAAAATACCGGGGAAGCTGATGCGCACACAGGGGACATCAAAATATTACAGAAAGCTCCAGTGGTGTCACACCCACTTGCTAGTCTTGTTGATGTGTTACAGGAAGCAGAGCTGGGTCTCCTGTGCCTGGCTGAGCCGCGCTCGGTCCCCCAGAGCTGGGCTGAGAACAGAATTCCCGAGTTGGGTCCTTGCCCTGGCTCGTGCCTGCCCTGTGCTGCTGTTAGCTTTCACTGTGCTGCCAGGCTGCTGAGTAGCTGGCCTAGGCCCATGTGCTTTAAACCTGTGCCCTCTGGCTGGCCCGTCCCACGGATGGCTAAGATCTCCACCAGTCTGTGCCTGAACGCACGGCCCTCCTGCCCCATCCCTGATGTGGGGGAGAAGGACAGGGTCCCTGGGGCAGAGGATCCTCTGCAGCTGCCCCAGCAATTCTGTTCCCCTTACTCCCTCGGTTCCATGTTCCTGGCCCAAGTTGTTGCTAGGGCGTGGAGCATGCTCTGGGGGACGGGCTGGGGCTGGTTGGAATCCCAGTAGTTTGGGGTCATTCAGTCATCCCCTGGCTGTTCGTCCGTCTGCTCAGCCCCTTGTCTGTCCCATTCCCTTGCAGCCCAATGTGGAGGGTCTGTCCTGCAGCAGCTGCCGTGCCAACCATTTCCACCTGAGTGCCGAGAACCACGAGGGTTGCCTGCCCTGTTTCTGCATGGGCGTGACCCAGCAGTGCACCAGCTCCTCCTACTACCGGCGCCTGGTAAGAGCCCATCTCCCCCGGTCCAATCCCGTAGGGTACCTCCATTGCGGGGGGCCCAGCTGGATTCATGTCCCCATGTCTGTTCCCTGCAGGTCACCAGCCCCTTCCTCCCTGGCGATTTCCAGAGCTTCGCCCTGGTGAATCGCCAGCGCACCACCCGCATCACCAGCGGCTTCGCTGTGGCGCTGTCGGCCGAGGGGCCGCAGCTCTCCTACGGGCGCTTCGGCCAGCTGGGCCAGGAGTCCTACTACTGGCAGCTGCCAGAGCTCTACCAAGGGGACAAGGTATGGCCAGAATGCAGGGCTACCCGCTGGGCCTGGGGCCCTTCCCGCCCACCTGCCCCACCCTGGCTGGAGCATGGCTGAGGGGCCCTCGTGTCTGTGCAAAAGCTCTGTAGGCCCAGAGCTGGAGCCTGAACCCAGCCGCTCCGGCTGCTGTCACAGTGATCCCCTGGCTCTGCCAGGCTATCTGCCAGCTCTGCCAGCAGCGCATCTCACAGTGCTTTACAGAGCAGGGCAGTATTGTCAGCACCGTTTTACAGGCGGGGAAACCGAGGCACAGGTTTCCTCCTTCCTGGCCTGCGCTGTCATGTCTCCTGGCCCCTGTTATCAGCGGGTGTTCCCTGAACCCAGGAATTTCCCCACAGCCCGGTGCAGAGGCCAGGTCCCTGTCTTGCCAGGCCAGAGCGGGTTCTCCTGGGCATGGCAGTGCCAAGCCTGGGCAGGGGATATCACTGACTCTAATGGGCACTGCCTCGAATGGCGCCATTCCTCACCTGTGCAGGCCGTCCCGAGATGAGCCATGCCGTACCAGACCGTGCCGTGCCATCGCAAAGCCCCGCAGTGCCCACCTCTCTCCGACCCCTGCAGCCGGGTCCCGCTGGCACAGACCAGCTCTGCCCGTCTGACCCATGGGGCTAAGTGAGCCTGGGAGCCCATCCCCCCAGGGATTCCAGCCGAAGGGGTCTATGAGCTCCCCAGGAGGCAGGGAGGTGTGAGGGGGCAGAGGCTGTGGCCACACATTACTGGGAAGGGAATTCTCTGGGGTTTGCTCCCTGGAGGCAGGGTTGCCTACTGGATAGGGCACTGAGCTGGGCCTCAGGATAACTGGGCTTGGTTTCTCTGGCCTTTCGTGTGACGTTGGGCAAGTCACTTCACAGCCCTGTGGTTGTTCTCCCCAATGGCCTGGGGCTGTTCCCCCCTTCCAGTGGGTGGGGAGGAGAAAGCCCACTGTAGGGGCATAGATATAGGGGGGCAGCACCAAGCAAGGACAGGGCTCCCTGGTGGCCTCCGTGGGTCTGTCCATACTGCACACAAAACCTGGGCTCTGACTCAGGTTTGAGCCCAAACGCCTCTTCCATCCACACACAAATCAGGCAAATTGAGTCAGCGAGCACTGCAGCCCTGGATCCTAGGACCCTGTGCGGGGTGACTCAGAGCCCGAGTCCTACCACGACTCAGGTCCAAGCTCTGTCATTGTGCAGTGTGGACACAGCTCAAGCCACACTACTGGAGTCAGATCTGTACAGTGCAGTGTGGACGCGTGAGCTCAGCTGTGAGATCTGGGTCCAGCTGTTGTAAGCCCAGCTTTACAATGGAGTGTGCATGCTCACATGCGGGCTTGGAAACCCGAGTCAGCAAGCATGAGTCCCCGCCCTGGATGTCTAGTGCAGTGTAGACACACCCTGTGTCATGCCATCCAAGCAGGTGAACCGGCACCCAACGTTCAGTCAATCTGCTCGCCGTGTGGTGGTGTCCCAGGATCACAGGGCCGCATCACATCTGGAATGGACTGTTCTTATCCAGACACCCTCTTCTCTGCATGGGGGACAGCCCTGGGCCATGGCAATGGGGGCAGAGCTGGGGGGTGCATTCCACACTCTGCTGCTCCCTTCTGGTTGGGCGTTTGTTCCAGGTCAACTCTGCTCCCCTTCTCTTGAGCGCCAGTAGGTCCCAGGAGAGGATGACTCTGCCTCTCCGGGGGGAAGGGGCTCAGTATACTATCTATGCCTGGGGGGACTTGTTCTTTCCGTGTGCTCGCCGTACCAGCCGTGTGCTGACAGCACAGCCCTGCATGGGGACCCGGCCCTGCCCTGGGCTCACAGGGGATTCAGCACAGACTGTGCTGCGCACGCACAGGGTCCCCTGGGGATAGCTGGGAGGAGGGCGTCTGGTTTGCGAGGGGGGTTGCAGCTGAGGGTGGGACGGCGGTACTCGGGGAGGGGTGGACAGAAGGAAATGGCAGGAGGGCTGCGGGCTGGGGGATTGGCAGTGAGAGGAGAAGCTGGAGCTGTGGGAAAGCCATGGATGGGAGAAGCCAGGTCTGGACTCTGCAGCTGGCTCTGGGGAGCAGGCTTCCAGCTGAGCCAGACAGGGCTGGGGGCGGATATCGTGTGGACCACCTGTCACCAGTTCCTGGGCTCCAGGGCTGGGGAGTGCTCTGTCCTGACCCCTCCTGTGTGTGGGCCCCATGTTGGGGCAGGTGCCCTGTCTGGGGGTTTGCTCAGTCCTGCGGTGGGGTGTCCATAACAAACCATGATCAGGGCCCAGCTCCCGGTCAGCACCAGGCCGACAGCTGCCAGGTGTGTGGGGGTGGGTGGGGGTGGCTCGGCTGCTCAGCCATCTGGAAGTAAATTCCTGCGTGTGGGTGATTTGGCCAGGTCACACTTGGTGCAGGTGGGCTCCTGGTGCCGCTCGCTCGTCCTCATTAACCTTGCTGTCTCCTCTCTCCCACCCGCTGCCTCCTCCGGTAAGCAGAGAGAAACCTATTTTGCCCGGATGCGTCGTGCGCACAAGGTACCGGGCACAGGCGCAGCATGGCAGTTGTGCGCAAGCATGGAGTGCGCCGTGGGGCTGCCGATCTCACCTGTGCGCAGTGGGCTCCTGGGGGTCCTGGAGCCAGTTGGCCTGGGCCTGGGGCTCGCAGCCCTCCTGGAAAGCCATGGAAATGTGGCTTACCTGCCTGCAGGGGGTGGGGAGGGAGGAGCTTATCTTAGCCCCCCACCCCTACCCCCACTCTTTGGGGCAGAGCTAATTATGTGGCATTTGCATGTTACTAAGCTCCTGGGGGCATTCGGCCAATCCCGGCACTGAATTGTCTGGGGCGTCCCATCAGGTGGGAAGGGGGAGGAGCTGTGTCCAAGGCAGCCAGGCCGGGGCGGGCTATGCCTGCCTGCTGCACCCGGTGCTTGGCAGAGTAGCGTCTCTGACACACCGACCCCGCGCCCCTGGAGCCATTTTCCTGCATCCACCGTGTCCTCGCTCCCAGGAAGATGGTGCACAGTCATGGGAGCCCCCAAGTGATGCCATTGGGATCCACATGGCACTATGCCCTGCTCACTGTGGGCAGGGGACCTGACGTGCCCCTTTCCCCTCTGACTCGCCCCTGCCATTGCCCTTCCCGGCCTGGGCATGGCTGAGCCTGGCACTGGGTCCCCAGTGTTCACGGGGGATGTGCCTGGGGTAACAGGATGTAGGCCCTGAGTGGCATCTCTAAGGGCATGGTCGCTTGTAGTGACTATGGCAGCGGGCACCTTGGTGCCAGTGTGGCTCTGAGTGGAGACTCCCCTCCCCTCCAAGTCCAGTCTGTTGGGGCAGTGCCACGGGGACTTGCCCACGGGGTCGCTGGGTGGAGCTGGAGCAAGCAGCATGTGGCGACTCCAGCCTGGGGCCTGGGCACAGCCGGGGGAAGGTGCGTGCAGGGGGTGACGGCTGCTTGTGCCCCAGCTGGGAGGGCCACTGGGTTCACAGCCCTTGTGCCTTCCATCAGAACGGCCCGTCCCTGACAGAGGAGCAGCTGCGGAGGGCAGTGGCTGCGGGTAGGATCCCGGTCTCTGGAGGTGGCAGCCGCTGGGCCAGGCAAGCTGTCAAGGTAACAAGGGGGCAAGGGTCGGGGCATAGGCATGGGCACGCTCTGCAGTGATTGGTGGGTCAGAATCCTGCTTGTAATCTGTATGGCTCGAACTCAAAGGGGGCGGGACTAGGAGAGGAGCCAGGAGGTACCCCATGATGCTCTTGAGCAGCATTGGAAAATGCTTCAATCTGTGCTGCCTGTGGTGGACAATATGCTGCCCTGCCCTGCCCCCGTGCCAGCCAGCGCCACACCCCGTGCCAGCCAGTACTTAGCCCTTCACCCCTCCCTGCCCCATGCCAGCTAGCACCGGGCATGGATGGGGCTAGGAGCTGCCTTAGCGTGGCCGGTAGACGTTGCCCCTAGACTGCTGGGTGCCCGACTGTGCTCTGAGGAGAGGCCCTGCCAGCGGCTGCTGCGGGGCACTTGAGCAGGGCCCTGCCCCCGAGACTCCATCTGCCAGCAGCCTCAGGGCGCTGTTTGGAGAAGGCCCAGCATCCCTGGCTCCATCCCTTGGTACTGCCCTTAGCTGGGCCGGGGCATGGTGCTGGCACTGCCTGTCCTAGTGGTGGGCGGGGGTCAGCGCTGTCCCAGCATGGGGCATTTGAGTCTGGCTCAGCCCTGTCTTGGCATGGTGTGTGAGGGATCGGTGCTGCTCTGTCCCGGCCTGGTGTGAGGGGCTAGTGCTGCCCCAGTGTGGCGTGTGTGTGGGCAGCATTTTCGTGGCCTTGTGTGGTGGGGGGGGAGGGAGGATGGCACAACCCCTGCTTGGCATGGTGTGTAGGGTCGGCGCTGTGCCCGGCGTGGTGTGTGGGGTAGGCGTTGTGCCCGGCGCGTTGTGTGGGGTTGGCACTGAGCCTGGCATGGCCAGTCACTCACTGGCTCTCCCTGTCCGTCCCTCCACTGCCCCCAGGCCGATGAAGTGCAGCGCAGGTTGGATGCCGAGATCTGGGAGCTGCTGTCTGGCTTCACTGTGGGGCAGCCGGCCTCTGCGCTCAGCACACCGCCCTCTCCGGGCAGGGCCACCCCCCGGCCCTGGCCCCGGCCCCGGCCCCATCCAGCAGGCCTGCGAGGCCCCTCCGCCACCGGGCTGGCTCACAGCCCCCCCTCTCGCCCTCTCCTGGATGCACCTCCCCACTTCTCCTCTTCCTCCTCAAGGGCATCTTCATCCCCTGTTTCCCAGGCTGCGTCGGGTTCACTCCTGGCACCTGGGGCCCTGCAGGTACGGCCGTGGCTGTGTGTGACACTGCTAACCCCCGGGGGCACAGGCAGGGCAGAGCCAGGCATGGGGCTGCCTTTGCTGGATGCCCTCTCCTTTCCCCCTCTCCCACCCCAGGATTTTGCTCTCCTCAAGCCCTGGCTCCCCAGCTCGTCCCTCTCCCCCCGATGCTCCGCACCCTTCCCCTCCCTGTGCCATGTGCCTCAATCTCTCTCCCTGGTGCAAGGACTGGGAGTGCTCCCTGGACAGCCCCCGCCCTCTCTGCCCTCCCCCCACCTTCGCCAGCCTCCCTCCACCCTCACTGCCCTCCCCGCATCTTCCCCGCCCTCTCCCAGCCCTGCTGAGAAGCCATGGCAGAGCCTTTGGGCTTGTGCAGACCCCTCCCTGGGCAGCCCTGAGCTGGGCGAGGCGGGGCTGGCCCCATGGGGATGCCACGTGTATTGAGTGGTCCTGGATTGGGCCAGGAAACTGTTTAAGTGTCTGCAAACGGACTCGGTCATTGGCTGCGATCCCCTCTGCTGCCCCTTCCCAAGACCCTTCCCAGACAATGGCCTGGACCCCCCGCCCCAGGGACCCATCTCTGGGGTCCATGGTCTCCTTCCCCCCCATCCAGTCAGCCTCTGATCCCCGGGCCTGTGGCTTTGCTCCTGACGTGCTGCCAGTGGCCTCCCCCCACTGAGCCCTCCCTTGATCTCGTGTTGCTAAAGCCCCAGCGGGAAAGATTGCCCGGACCTCGCTCCCTGGAGTCCAGCAACCTTCTCTCACAGGACCACAGGCTTGCTGCTGCGGAGAAGGTAGCACGAGGCGAGGGCCCGCCTGCCTGCATGACCCTGGCGGGGGCTGTGTGTGGCTGGGGCGTTTGGCTCTTTGTGAGGGGGTAAAATGACCCCGGTGTCCCTCCTGGGACACACAGCGCCTGGGCTGGCACCACATATCCCTGGGGAATCGCACCTGGTACCCTGCAGGAGCATTCCTTGGCCCCTCAGCTGTCTGTCCAAGGCGCTGCGGGCCGGAGGCCGATCTCACTTCCCCAGCGGGGCTGTACCAGGATGAGAGTGCTTGGGGACGAGAGCAGATTCCAGCTTCATTGACCCTCTGGGTACTATGGCACGGCAGCTCCCCTGGCATCCCCTGACCAGCCCTTCCCAGCTAAGCAGAGACCCTGCATGGGAGCGTGGGGTAGCCTGCCGGCGTGGCTGCTGCAGTGGAGCCACAGGGCCGGATTCAGAGCTGACGTAGATGGCGAAAGCCCAGTGCATTGCCCTACCAGTCCATTGCCATGCCCTGGGTTTCTGTCCCGCTTGGGGGCGATGGGGCCGTGTCGTGGCTCGGGGAGGTGGAGGCGCCATTGGGAATTCCTGTGGTTTGCTGTTGAATTCCTGTAACTGCTTGCGTGTGTCTGTGTGTATGTCCGTCCCTGTGCTGGTTTCCCTCTGCCGTTGAGTCATCCTGCCCCTTCCCCTGGCCATCTCCTGGGGGTTAGGCCCTCTCCGGGTGCAACTCCTGGGAGAGATTCTCAATGACTTCAGCCTCTCCCCAGCCCCCCCAGCGTCTTCCCCATGGGTCACCCTGCCCCCGCATTGACCAACAGGCTCGCCTGTGATGAGGCTGTGCCCTGGGTGTGTGCCAAGAGCACACAGCTGCAGCCTGCAATGCCTGATGGCTATATTTTTTCTGATGCATAGGAAATTCCATCCCTAGGGAGAAACGGCCCCTTGCAACAGGCCTTGCTAGCTTCATCTTCCCTGATGTGCCCTCGAGGCGTCGTGTTATGACAGGCGCAGCCTGCAGCATGGCCTGGTCTCACCCCCCTGGGGCCAGTGACAGTAGGTCTGGAGTGCAGCTTGGCAGTGGCCGGGACTGCTCAGGGAAGCAGGGGTATCCTGACACTGCTGGAGCCTTGGGTACAGCCTTAGCTCGGATCACAAGTGTGATAACTCCGCTAGGTCTCATTCTAGGCCCTAGTGGACCTTCCCCGCATTGTTAGTCTGCGCTCAGGGAAAGCCCAGCAGGGGGCAGTGCAGGTGGGATGGAAGGGCATCAGCAGGACTACAATGCAAAGGTTGTGCTTGCCCTGCGCCCCTGTCCGCGACGACCACTGCCTCGCAGCCCTGGGCATGGATTAGAAAAGCGCTGCAGAGCGGGAGCGAGGTCTGGTGTCCCCGGGACGCCCGGGAACTGGCACAGCACTCCTGTCTCTCAGGGCTCATGGTGCCCTTTCGCTGTGGCACAGGAGTCTGTGTGGGCTCCACCCCTGCGATCCTGGGCACACTCGCCTGCAGCCGTGCCCCTCTCCCTCTCTGACACCGCGCCATGTGGCTGTCTCTCTGTGCCTCTCCTCTCCCAGTATTCTCTCGTCTACAAGGGGTTCTCTCTGCTTCCGGAAAGCGTTTTCTACTGGCAGCTTCCCGACGCCTTCCTAAGGGACAAGGTAACTGCGCTCAGCGCTGGGGAGAGGGATGCACAGGCTGGCAGCAGCTACTTTTGATCTGGGTCCAGACTGGGGGTGTCGGGATGTGGGGTTTGGCTAATTCCGTGTCCTCTGTGATAAGCGCAGCAGTGAGAGCTGGGTTGTGTTGCTGAGCAGTGGCTGTCATAGCTGTTGATGGCCATGGCGGAGCGGCCCTGGGGAGCCCCCTGCATGGATGCCATGTCATGATGCCCCTGTGTTGTTCCCCACTCTGGGCTCCCCGGGGTCCAGCCTTTGCCGGGTCTGTTCTGCACAGGCCCTGTCTCTGGGCGCCTGTAGTCCTGGAGAAGGGACTGGCCTTCACCGGGGACCGAGGGACTCTGGGGCAGGGTCTGTCTGTGGTTGTGTCCTGAGACCATTGTCTGCCCCTCCAGGTGCTCCCTGGGGCTCTGCCCTGCGGGGTTCAAGGGGGGCATCCCACCTCTCCCTGGGGACTTCGAGCTCTACAGCTCTGAGCCAAGAAGTCCCTGTCATTTCATTGACTCCAAGGCCAGGAAGGACTTTTGTGATAATCTAGCCCAGGGGTCCCCAAACCTGTCCCCTGAGGCCCACCTGTGCAGCCCCACTAACGCTTCTGCAGGAAAATTGTTCATTTGCGTGATTACAGCCATCTAAACCAAGTACATATTACCTGGTGGTCCTGGTAGCGCACTGTCCAGGCAGAAAGAGAGTGGCATTGCCGAGCCCCAGTCCCCAGGGGGCCACAGGACTGATACTCCCGGGGGCCTGAAAGCCACGGATCCTGAGGTGCGGCGGCTCAGAGCAGGAATGGGTGCGAACCCTCCAGCCTCCTCCAGCGCCCTGGGAGCCACTGCCTCTGGGGGCCAGCCCTTTCTCCTCGCCCACCGGCCCCCCTTCATTTTCTGCCGCCCACTGGGGGCACTGGGCTCCTCTGGCCCTGGGCAGGGGTCATTGCCAGCCACCCCTTCACCAGCAGGGGGCTGGCTTCTGGTGCGGCAGGCAGACATGGCCCCCACTATCAACGTACAGAATTTGGGGGGCAATCCCCCCAAGCTCCACCCGGGAATGTGTCGTGGCCCACAGTTTAGGAACCCCGGGTCTAGCCTGACCCTGTATAGCCCAGGACAGAGCCCTGTCCCTCAGTAATTCCTCGAGCAGAGCTCACAGGGAAACAGCGAGGTGGGGTTTCAGATTGGCTGCTGATGGAGGATCGAGTATGCCCCTGGTGAATGGTGCCAACTGTTGATTGCTCTCACCATCCAAAATGTACCCAAACTTGCCAGGCTGAATTCTTCCAGCTTCCCAGCCACTAGAGCTCCCCTTGGGAGATCAACACACCCACTATTCAGTGGTGTTCCCCAGACTGGTCTCCGCTCACCCCGAGCCGCCTCTTTGGTATGCTAGAGAGATGGCGCTCCTGAGTCGAGCGCTGTAGTTAAGGTGAAGATTCTGTCAGGGTATCGTTGTTAACAGCCAGGGACAGGTCACAGGCAATGAACAAACATTTCTGGAAGCCACGACCTGTGGCTTGCAGCTGCTCCAGTGGGCTGGCCTGATCAGCTGCTCCGCAGCCCCAGGGCTGACTGGCTGATCCGCTGTTCCGTGGCAGCCTCGCTGATCAGCTGTTGGACGGCTGTCCTGGGGCTGACAGCTGCTCCAGTCCTGCCCCGGTGTCCCAGAGGTCCCGGAAAATCACGTGACCAAATCTTACCCTTAGCTTTTGGGCAGGTTTTCTGATTCTCTCTCCTGCTCAATCCCCTCCCCGTAGCGCCCCCGACCAGCATAGCCTACCTCTGCCCCAGGGTCGGCTCACTTGGGAGACCCTTGACCTGGCTGGTGGCACACAGCCCCACCCTGCATGACCAGGGCACCCCAGAGCCAGAGCTGATGTGCTGCAGCCGATGCTCTCCTCTTACTTTTGCAGGTCAGCTCCTACGGCGGGCGGCTGCGTTACACCCTCTCCTACATTGCCGGCGGGAGGAGCGTTCCGCTGCCCGATGCTGACCTACAGATCACGGTACGGAGCCTGCCGGGGACGGGGGACCTGTCTGGGACAGGACAGTGGGTACCAGGGCTGGAATAGCAGGGGGCTGGGCTGCAGGGGCATGGGGTGAGCTGGGGAAAGAGGGGCTGGGACGGAGGGTAGGGAGCTGGGGCGAGGAACACAAGCCAGAAGAGGGAAAGGTCGGGTTAAGGAGTATTTAGTTGAATGAAATGCATTGAAGTGAGCAGGGCCTGAGGAAAGGCACCCAGGGTACATAAGGAACTAGCTGAAGCAAGCTAGGAACCGTCAGCGACTGTCGTCGAGAGCTCATGGAGGACGGGTGAGGTCCCAGAGGACAGAGATGGGCAGACGTAGCACCTTCCTTTAAAATGGGGAACAGAAAGGAGAATTATAGACCTGAACTCTAATTATAATCACCCTAACTTTGATATCTGGAAAGATACTAGAACCAATTATTAACCAATCAGTTTGTCAGCACCTAGAGGATAATCAGGTGATAGGGAGTTGCCAGCATGGATTTGTCAAGAACAAATCTTGGCAAACCAACGTAATTTCCTTCTCTGGTAGGGTTAGTGATCTAGTGAAGGGGGGAGAGAAGTTGGAGATGTGAGATATCTTGATTTTATTAGGGGATCTGACATAGTTCCTCATGAGAGTCTCATAAGCAAACAAGGGAAATGTGCTCTAGATGAAACTACTGTAAGGTGGGTTCAAAACTGATTGAAGAACTGTCCTGAAAGAGTCGTTCTCAATGGTTCGCTGTCAGACTGGTGGGGCGTCTCATGGGTGCTGCAGGGGTCAGTCTTGGCCCTGGTACTGTTTGATATGTGGTGGCTTGGATAATGGAACAGAGAATACACTTGTGAAATCTGCAGATAACACCAAGCGGGGAGGGGTCGCAAGCACTTCAGGGGACGGGTTTAGAATTTAAAACTGTCTTGATAAATTGGAGAACTGGTCTGAAATCAACAAGGTGAAATTCAGTAAAGACAAGTGCAAAGTTCTGCACAGCTGTGAGGTGGGGACTGGCCGGCTAGCTGCTGGTCCTGCTGGGATGGAGATTTAGGGGAGACAGGAAAAGTTTGCTAACTCCAAGGGTGGTTAAGCTCCAGGGAGGCTGTGGAATCCCCATCACTGGATGTTTCTAAGAACAGGCTGGCCAACACACCTGCCTGGGCTGGTCCAGGTTTACTTGGTGCGACCTCAGCGGCAGGGCCTGGACTAGATGCTTTCTCCATTGCTTTGATTCTGTAACTGACTGGTCTGGGCAGAGTGGGCATGGAGGCAGGCTGGCATAGCAGGGAGCTCAGGACGTACAGGAGCAGGGGGGTGCTTGCATGCCCACTGTTTGGTGGGTGCCACCCTTTGATCTGCCCAGAGCACTGAAGAGAACTCACCCTGCGCTTAGAAAAGGACAGTGGCACTCCGGCACCAAGACGGTCCCTTGAAATCTCCCTCAGCACGGGAGGGAAGGGGCGCCATGCAGAGCAGGGTGGGGGAGGAAAAGCCAGTGCATGCCGGGGTGGGGTAACTCCCAGCACAGGGGGCCCTAGGGGAATGGAAGGGGGGTAGGCAAGGGGCATCTGATGGAGGGAGAGGATCAGAACAGGTGTGGGACAAGTGCAGGGCAAAGGGCTGGCACGGCATGTGCAGAGGGGAACCCCGCCAACCTGGATTGGCAGGTGTGTGGGGTGGGAAGCCCGGCCCAGGATCTGACTGCCCTCCTCCCCATGCTGTCTGTGCAGGGCAACGACATCACGCTGGTGGCCTACCAGCCCGAGCTGCAGCCACGGGACCGGCGGAGCTTCGAGATCGTCTTCCGGGAGGTGAGGCCCAGCCACTAACCCCCCAGCGTTGTACTGCCTCAGCCCCACTCTGCCCCCACCCAGCCCCTGCCTTGCCAGCGTGGTATTGCCCCTGCCCAACCCTGGCTCCACTCCTCTCATACCTCCCCAGCGTGGTACTGCCTCTGCCTTGGCTCCACTCCTCCCCCCCAGCCCCTATCCCCCCAGCCCTGGTACTGCCACCCAGCCCCCGCCTCGCTGGCGTGGTACCGCCCCTGCCCAACCCAGCTCCTGCCTCTGGCCTGCCCCCACCCCCGCCTCATCCCTGCCCCCACCCACTCCTTACCCCCCCCCCACCCGTGTGGTACTACCGCCCAGCCCCTGCCTCAGCCCCATTCCTGCCCCCACCCCCACGCTTGCCTTGCCAACATGGTACCACCCCCACCTCGGCCTTGTCCTGCCCGCACCCCTGTCCCCACCTCACCTGCATTGTACCACCCCTACCTTCTTCTCACTGGCATCATACCGCCCTCGTCCCTGCCCCCCTGGCATTACATCCCCAGCTCCTGACACTATTCCCCCTTCCCCCGCTCCCTCTCCCCAGCACACCCCCACCTCTCCAGTCTGAGCCTGCCCCGGCCATGGCACTCTCTGTCTCGGGGAGGAGCCTGGGTTCCAGCAACCCACTGACGGGTACCTTGGCCTGGGGAAGGTGCAATGGGGCTCCCTGTCAAGCCCACCTGCCTGTGCCAAGTGGGGTTCCAGCCCGCTGGGGGGCTGCCCCGAGAGGCTGGGCAGGGCTGCCCTCCAGCCCCACAGGACTGGGCTCTCGTCTGCACTGGGGTACCTGGCCGGGGGCTGTGGCTGCGCTCAGTCTCCCTTTGTGCCATGTCGTCTCCACCCGAGAGCCTCCCTCCAGCCCCTGCCGCATTGGCTGAGCCACAGCCCACGGTGCCACCCGTGGGCTGCCCCGCCAGGTGTGACTCTGCCCTCTCCCCCGCAGCAATACTGGAAGCGGCCTGATGGGCAGCACGCCACCCGGGAGCACCTAATGATGGCGCTGGCCGACCTGGACGAGATCCTCATCCGCGCCACCTACTCCACCGACATGGTGTCAGCCAGCATTGCCGGCGTCAGCATGGAGACCGCCGGGCCCACCTACAGCAACCTGCCACGGGCCCTGGAGGTGGAGGAGTGCCGCTGCCCGCCCGGGTACCAGGGCCTCTCCTGCCAGGTGAGGGGCCCCTCGCCAGCCCACATCCCCTGGCTTGGTGCCCATAGCTGTGCCCGCTCTGGGGATGAGGCCCCGTCCAGCGGTACTGCAGGCTGACGCTGCATCTCTCCCTGCAGGACTGTGCTGCTGGCTACACCCGCACCGGGGGCGGCCTGTACCTCGGGCACTGCGAGCTGTGTGAGTGCAACGGCCACTCGGACTCCTGCCACCCAGAGAGCGGCACCTGCTCGGTGAGTGTCCAGCGCTGCGCCCGGGGCCTGCCCACTGGCATGAGCAGCCCCCCCACTTTGCCAGGCTACTTCTGGGAAGGCCAGACACCCCTTTTCCTTCTGGAGTTCCCCACATCGTTTCCACAGGCAGGGGGTCCCTGCTGTGGGCTGAGATGGGCACCGCCTCCCTGCCAGGGCTGAGAGGCCCACTCTGGGCCCCCTGGACCTGGCTTCACTGGGGAAGAGCCTCTGGCTTCTGGAGCACTGCTCCCTGTGACTGGGGTAGGGACCCCCTCAACCCGCCTTCTGCCCCTCGCCACAGCCGCCCTCCCCCAGGGCAGGGTCCGAGCTCCCTCCACCCCACGCAGCTGGGTGCGTAGCTAGCCTTGGTGCCCAGCGCAGTGAGCTCCATCCCTCTCCCCAGAACTGCTTACACAATACAGCCGGAGAGTTCTGCGAACAGTGTGCCCCCGGCTACTACGGCGACGCCACCACCGGCACCCCTGAGGACTGCCAGCCCTGCGCCTGCCCGCTTGCCAACCCTGAGAATCAGTGAGTAACCTGCGGGGGGGCTAGAGGGCAGCAGCTCACAGCACAGGCAGAGTTAACAGGACTGAGCTCACCACGCGCCATGGGGCATCTCCATCTCTGGGCATCAACACCGGGGCTCCTCGAAGGAGTGAGGATGTAGGGAGGAGGCACCCCGCTGCCAGCCAGGGTCCGTCAGCATCTCGACCCCAGCCCCGCTTCTGCTGCCAGCTGGTGTTTCCTGGAAAGACAGCGGGTGCCTGGGGTCCCCTGGAAATCTACCCTGGGGGTGATCCCAAGGGCTCTATGGTTCGCTCCCCCTCCAGGCCTCACCCTGGTGTGTCTGTTAGCTCGGGGGCCTGTGTCATGGAAGGGCGCGTGGGCAGCTGGACCGCCGCCTGTCCCTGGCTGCTCCGGGGCCGTTCCCCTGGTCTGGGTGCCCGGCTTGTTACCAAACTTTGACGGGCAGGGAGCATTCCTGCCACTTGGCAGCATCCACTCTGGCCAAGCAGGGGCTATAGGGCATCCTGCCCTGCCTGGTTGGGGAAGGTCTCAGAAGCCAGAGGGCAATGATGGAGCGAAGAGGGCCTGGCAGATGGGCACAGTGGGGTCCCTTCAGCTGCCCGGACCCGGTGGGGTCATCGAGGTGATCCTGTCTCAACGATGGGCTCATACTGTGCCCAGCGCTTGGCGTAGCTGCTGCTGGGAAACCCTGGGGTCAATGCAAGTTTCCTGCTCCGGTGTGGGGTGGTGGGATCCCCTTCATGGGGGGACACCGGGGGAGTAAATGCACCTCCAAACTCCGCTTGAGAGATCTAAACTGGCAGCAGTAATGCCTTGTGAGCAGTGTGCCCCAAGGCGCTAGCTCTAAGGGGCTGGTGCTTAGTGCAGGGGCAGGGGGCAGTAGCAGGCTGGGCTTGGGACTCAGCAGTTACTGGGCCAGCCCCTGGTGGGGGCTCTGGGGCGGCTGAGTGGGGTGGGGGGTGCTGTTCCCGGCAGGTGCAGGCACAGGGGGCGCTGGTCCCGGGGTGAGCGTTCAGGTCTCTCTCTCCCTGCAGGTTCTCCCGGACGTGTGAGAGCCAGGGGACAGGGGGCTATCGCTGCACGGCCTGCGAGCCTGGCTACACCAGCCAGTACTGTGAACAGTGAGTGTGTCCCCGGCACACCCAGCTCCCTCCGCACAGGCCCCCGCGCGGCCCCGGGGCAGGGCTCAAGACACAAGGCAGCAGGGAGCTGGCAGCAGACGCCCCGCTCCCCCCATTGCTACTGGATCTGTGGGGCTGTGCACACTGGGGCAGTAACTGCTTCCTCATGCTCCTCAGTCCCAACCTGCAGCCCCCCCGCTGTTCCAACCTTGCCCCCCCCCCCCACACACACAGCACAGCTCTGCCGCTGTCCCTTGATCCTGACCCAATTTATTCCAGCCCTGCCCCCCCATCCACCCTTCCCCACACAGCTCTGCTGGTGCCCCTTGATCTTGACCCACAGCCCCCACTATCCCAGCCTTGGCTCCCCTCCCCCACCGCACTTTTGCCACAGCCTCCCCTGCCATCCCTGCCCTGGGCCTCTTCCAAGCAGCGATTGCCTGTTCTGCCCTGTGAAGCCATGCTGCTGCTCTCTGGACAAAGGCCCCCCCTCCGCCCCCCTTGCGGGGTACCCATCTCCGAGGCCCAGCTGTCACAAGGATTTTCATGCACACACAGACACACAGATAATCACGTTCCCCGGGAGATCAGTGCCCCCCTCACCCGTCTCTCTTGTTCCCCGACAGGTGTGCGCCCGGCTATGTGGGGAACCCCACCGTGCGGGGGCAGAAGTGCGTGCCCATGGGTAAGTGCAGGGCCAAGCATCTGTGGCAGGACTGAGTCCTGGTGGGGCTCATTTGTGCCCCCACAGCCAGGAGCAGTGAATGGCTCTGGCCTGGCCACTAGCCAGAAAAAGACCAGGTCTAGTAGCCAACAGTCTGTGAGACTGAATGTCCATTGCCCAGTACGGGGTCAATAGCCGGCAGTTTGCTACTTTACCTGGAGTGACCAAAGAGCTCGGGTTAAACGCAGAACAGGGTTGGTGCAGATTCCACGTAAGAGAAGTGTGTTTAGCGACAGGCTGATAGATTGGCAGTGAGTACCAGTATCAGCTGTTAAAGTCAGAAATGCTTACATGTAAAATGAAGATAAAAGATTTTCCAGTAGCTAAAACTTAACAAGCGAGGCTTGGTCCAAAGTGAAATCTGTAGCACACATTCCCAGCGGTGTGGCTGGCCATAGTCTCAGCTCTCATCTGCCCCCCCGTCAAAGGGCTGGTCCCTTTGTGCTCATAGGTGAGAGAGAGATGAACTGGGGTGTTTTGGTCTCTCCCTCATACAGCCCAGTGCCCCTTGGACGTGCATTCTCCAGCAGGGAGGAAGGAGACCTGGAGTCTCCTGGGGAAAGGTTCAATGCTGCTGTTTGCCAAGGCGCAAATCTGTTTGTTCTACCCCCGTTCCTTGCCGAAGATCAGCCGCTGGAGAGGGGATCGCCAGTCAGCTTTGCTGACACCAGGCTAAGGCGCTAGCTGGTCCTTTGTCTGAGAGAAGCAGTTCCCCACCTAGACATGGGCTCCGAATTTCAGTTGATGTTCAGAAGTCAGAGGATGCATGTCATGCAGATGTCCCCCAGGATCAGGGGGGTGAGGGCTCCAGTCAGCCCTCCCACGGCATGTTTTGCACAAAAATTATTTTAGTGACGTGCAGAATGTGAATCCAAGGGGTCAGGGTCTCCCCTTCTGCAGGACTCTTACTCTGGCCTCAGGGAACTGCCAGGGGAGCAGTGAGTGATGCTGATGCAGCTCCCAGCCCCCGGGGCCAGATTTCCTCAGCATCCAGCCCCCCATCCACATCTCTGCTCCAGTAGCAGGGATCAGCAGAGAGAACGCAGGATGGGTTCGACCGGGAGCTGGTGGAGGATCAGTCGCTGCATGCCCCTGCCTTTGATAGGTACAGCAGGGCATGGGTAGGATACGGCCCCTCATCCCTTGCTCACAGCCTGGACTTCCCACGTGGCAGCGCAGCTGGACACAGCACCATTGGCTGACCCCCCCTGCCCCGCTATGGGTCTGATGAAACCACCTGGCCCCACCATACTGACTGGCCCCCCCTCCTCTCCCACAGACCGAGCCCCTTTCGTGGTACGAGTCCACCCGCCAAAGACCACGGTCTCGCAGGGCGGCGAGGTGACTCTGCACTGCCAGGCCAGCGGGAGCCCGCCCTACTACTACTCCTGGTCGCGGGAGGATGGGCGCCCCATGCCCAGCACTGCCCAGAGCAGACGGCAAGGTAACCGCACGGCCAGGCATGGAGAGACGCAACGGCGCCAGTGTGCCCGACAGATGCTAGAAACCAGGCACTTCCCCCTCCTCTGAGGCCATGTCTGCGCTCCAGACACTCCAGCAGCGTCGCTCTGGTGCCTGGCTGTGCCAGCGTAGCCTCAGCCTGTGGCTGGAAGGATTCATCCATCGCTTGGGGAACTCCACTTCCCCGAGCACCAGTTGACAGAAGCTTTTGTCTGTTGACCTATCTGTGTCTGCCAGGGTCAGCTTGGCACATCTACCAGCTGAAGGGTCAGCCTGGGGGCTGTGGGTGCAGGTTTGATGGCTGGGTGTATCGTGATTCATACTGATGCTGGCAGATGCGGGGCCAACCCAATGTGACAATGGGGGAAGGTTTGAACAGCAGGGAAATGGGGTCAGGATGGGGGGCCCAGCCCTAGGTCCCACAGACGCAGGGACACACCTGGCGCTCAGCCTGCCCAAAGGCCAGGAGGTAACAGGGAGTCCAGGGCGGGGGCTGGATCAGGACACCCCTAATCTGGTGCAGATGCAGCCCCTAAAGGCCTGGGCAGGTCAGGAGCCCAAATGGACTGCTCTTCCATCCATGCAGCCGCAGGGGAGCGTGCCCCCCACTGGGCACCTGCAGCATAGCACCACCTGACACCACGCTGGGGTCTGCGCTGACTCGGGCACAAGCTCAGCAGCCGGGGCATCTCGGGGGTGCCTTCGAGGTCTCCAGCCAGATGTGGCCCCAGGCTCACACTGCCTAGCCGGGCGCGGTGATCATGGTGGGGAGTTGTGCCCTTGGCTATAAGCAGTGGGGTGGCAGAGACAGGATCTCTCGGATGCTCCCCAGGCCTGGGCATTTTCTCCCTGGCTGCCAGAGGGCTCCTCTGGCACACGCCCAGCCCTGGTGGGCTGCGTCTGGGTCTCATGTGTCCTTTGTCCCGGCCCCAGGCGAAGAACTCCACTTCCCCAGTATCCAGCCCTCTGAGGCCGGCGTGTACGTCTGCACTTGCCGCGGCCTGCAGCACAGCAACGCCAGCCGGGCCGAGGTCATCGTCACAGGTGAGCGGCTCCGTGGTCAGCCTGCAGGTTGGGGCAGGGGGCTCGCTGAGTCCAGACAGGCCTGGCGTCCTGCGCGGGGCCGCGGCTGGGAGCTGACATCTTCTGCCCTGGCAGAGCTGCAATGCCAGGGAGTAGCCGTTGGCAGGGTGGCCCTGCCCGCAGCAGCAGGTGGGAGCTGGCTGCACCGCAAAAGAGGCAGGGCAAGTGGCCCTGCTGTTCCCAGGCAGCCAGGGCAAAATCTAGGTCAGAGCCTTGCACCCCAGCCCTCACCAACCCCTCAGTCCTGGGCAACAAGATGGGCTCTGGTGGGCAGGGCCCAGGGGGTGGGCCAGGGCCTGCACCTGGGGAGTGAGCAGGGTCTTCCTGAGGCTGGGCAGGAGCTGCCTGGGCCCAGGGCATGGCAGTGCCTAGGTTGGGTCTATCGCAGGAGGGGTGTGGGAGGTTCTTTGGCCTGCGACGTGCAGGATGGGCCCTGGCCCTGAGTCTGTGTGTCTATGAGGGGGTCTCAGAGAGGAGGAGACAGGAAAACCTGAACTCGATCCTCCCTCCTGCCCTTCTTCCCCTGCCTGGCCCTGGCCCCCCGAGGCACCATTAACCCCTCGGGGCTGGGCCCTAGCGCTGCTGTCATGGCTGGCTGTGGCCTGCAGGGTGTGCCAGCTGCGTGCCAGGGCGGAGTCTCATGGCTCCTTGTTGGTGCAGAGGCCCCCGTCAAACCCATCACCGTGACCGTGGAGGAGAAGAGGGTGCAGACCGTGAAGCCCGGAGCCGATGTCACCTTCATCTGCACAGCCAAGAGCAAGGTACAGGCAGGGCAGGCGCCCAGGGGCTGCGGACACAACGAGATGGCCTGGGCGGAAGGAGAACCAAACTCTGGGCTCCATTCACCCACTTGGTGCTGCTGTAGGCCCAACACAGGCCCGGGCGAGGAACTTGAGCGCCTCCAGGTTCCCACAGATGTGCCATGGTAGGCAGCTGCCAGAACACCAGCTCCCGCGCAGGCCCAGGCGCACAAAGGCCTCGCATGGCACCATCAGGCCCTAGCCAGGGTCGGGCTGATCGTGCCAGGCGCTGCACGCACATCTGTCTTGGAGGGCACGTGATGGTAGTCCTGTGGCTGCTGGGGTCCCCACTGGAGCTTGTCATTGCTGAACACATGGTGAAGTCGAGGGTGGGCATGGCACAGACGTTGGCTCTACAGGGCAGCGCAGGCAGCTGTGGGTTAGAGCAGAGTTCACAGGCAGCTGACAGCTGCTGCATGGTAACACAACCAAAGCGCTGTGCCCACATTTGGGATAACAGGCAGCCGGCACGGCAACCCCCTCTCCCGTCCTGGGGTGGGGCCGCTGGATTCCAGATGCCCAGCTGGCGTAAATGGCCGTCGCCATGGAAGTCAGTGAAATGAGGCCCATTCGCCCCAGCCGAGAGTCCGAGGGGCGAGATTCCCCAGCGGGGCCAGCAGGGCAGAGCCTGGCTCCCTGTGGCAGAGAAGCAGACACCTGCTTTCCCCGCGCTGTGCCCCGACCATCAGGAGCCTGCCATGGGCTGCTTGCCAGGAGGCAGCAGAGCAACTCGCCGACCGGGCCCGAGCAGCCAGGCTGGGAGCCCAGGGCCTAGTTTCTCAACCTGCGGTACGTGTACCCTGGGGGTACGTGAGACACAGGCAGGGGCATGCGGTGAAAAAGCCAGTGAAGGGAGGTGCATAGCAGCTGCCCACTTCTGGGGAAGACAGGGGGCAGCCACCTGCTTCCCGCCCGGTCCCAGCTCCTAGCTGGGAGGTAGATGGCAGCCGCCCTAGTCCTGGGAAGCTGGGCAGCAGCCGCCAGCTTTTTGGGATGCCGGGCAGCAGCTGCTGGCTTGGGCAGCAGCCGCTGGCTTTCTGGGAAGCCGGGCAGCAGTCGCCTGAGTCCTGTCCATTCCAGCTGCCAGGTGGGAGGCCGGCGGCAGCCTCCTGCACCCTACGAGCTGGGCTCACAGCTGGGTGGCTGCCACCCGTGTCCCAGCTCTGAGCCAAGAGACAGCCTCCCCCGCCCTGGGTTGAAGACGGGCAGCAGCTGCCTGCCCACATCCCCGGGTCCCAGCCTGCGCGGAAGCCTCCTCTGCCCCAGTTCGGAGCAGGTGGCAGTCGCCCACCTCCTGGGCTGGCAGCCAGACGGCAGCCACTTGCAACTTGCCCAGTTGGCAGCTCCCCTCCCCGGCTCAAAGCCCGGTGCCCAGAAAGCCAGGTGGAGAGCCCAGCGGCTTGCCCAGTCCTGGAGCCGGGCTCTACCCATAGGTTTACTTGTCAATCTTACTGCTCTAGTTGTGCAGTGAAATGGACAACTTGGAGAGCCCCAGATTTTACCAGTATCAAATGTTAAGAGGGGCCCACACAGTGCGATTTGCCCCAGGCCCGCATCCCCCTAGCGACGGCCATGGGGAGTGCTGCTGTCCACTCTGGGCCACTAGTGCCTGCCCGCATGTGTGAGGAGAACACCACGTGACCCCGCCAGCGTTGACCTTTGCTCCTATATGGAGGAAGGGGAGGAGGAAGGAGGGGAGACACAGCAGGGGGTTTTGTGATCTGCCACAGCCACACAGCACTGCAGAACTCAGAACTCTCCTGCTTTACAAGAAGTACAGTCATCCAGCGATAAAGGGGAAAAAGATTGTGTTTCTCAGAGTGGACATTGAGTGTTGGGTACTTATTAACATTTTCAGAAGTTAGGGGGTACTTGCTACTTAAAAAGTTGAGAAACACTGGCCCAGGGGACGCAGCTGTCCCTGCATCTGTCTGTCTTACGTGACATGCCCATCACCGTGGTATCTGGCCTCTGACAGGGAGGCACCAGGCGAGTGGCAGCGTCCCTGGGGAGGCTCTTCACGCCCTCGCTGGGCTGTAGGGAGGGGAGCAGGATGGCGACAGTGGCCGGTTTAGTGTCCCACAGCTCAGTGCCCACTTAGTGCGGGGTTCGCTGGGCTTGCTGTCGCCTCACCGCCGTGTCTCTTCCGCTCCCGCAGTCTCCGGCCTACACGCTGGTCTGGACACGCCAGAACAACGGCAAACTGCCGCGCCGCGCCATGGACTTCAACGGCATCCTCACCATTCGCAACGTGCAGCCCGAGGACGCCGGCGTCTACGTCTGCACCGGCTCCAACATGCTGGACATGGCCGAGGGCACGGCCACGCTGAACGTGCAAGGTGTGCACAGCCCTGGGCTCCCTCTGCCCGCCCCACTGTGCCCAGAGCTAGCCCTTGGGGAGAGCTGGGCCTTGCATTGTCTTGGGACACAGGCAGTTAGTGGGGGCCTGGCTGCTAGAACCTTGCAATCCATCCTGTCTCTTCCAGCCCTGGGCGCCCAGCGGTCATCAGGGACCAGGATCCATCCCTGCAAGCAGGAGGCCTGAGTCATCTGCCCAGGACAGTGCTCTCCTCCCCCCCTCCCTGATTTAACCTTCTCCTAGCCAAGCCGCTGCACTCTGCCCTCATTTCCCTGGCACGAGTGGTGCCCATGTTCACGCCCCATTCCGGCCCTCTCTGGGTCCCAGGATCAGCGGGAAGTGCTGGCACTGCCCTCGCTGGGCGATTTTGGTAACAGGAAATCTACAAGGCGGAGGCATTCCCCACTGGCCGGGTGCCTGGCATGGGCCTTTATAAAGGTGGCTTCCCTCAGGGGTGATGGGAGAGTGCCAAGAGGGGACACTTAGAGCAATGGCATCATGGATTTCACCCTGTCCTGTTGGCAGATTCGCTCGGAGCTGCCATCCCACAGAACCTCAGCCGGGAGCAGTGTCAGGACTTACGGCCACAGTTTAGGTGTTTGGTTTCATGTGAAGCTTATTTCACAAAGTGGAACCCTAATCAACCCTGGGGCCAGGGGTTCAAAGGGAAGCTTCTGTAGTTGGGTGTAAGCCCAGACATCGTGTACTTTGCTGCTTCATGAGAACCAGAAAGGGAAACTGACCAGAAACAAAGTAAAATCAACTAATCTAGTTTCCTTGGCAAGATGAGAGAAATACAGGGCAAAAAAGCCGAGCAAGAGAAGTTCGATTTAAAATTCCTGGCTGTGTCCTGTCTGTTCCTACCAACGCAGGGACGGAAGCGTGGGCTTGCCTGTAGTTTCAATCTAATTTCGGACCCTGCCCACTTAGTATCGCTGCAGGAGGAGGAAAGATGGTTTTGTAGCCAGGACACCTGGCTGTGACTCAGCAGATCTGCATTCTTTTCCTGTCTCTGGCACAGGATGTGTGAGACCCTGGGAAAGTCATAGAATCACTGTGCTTCAATTCCTCTTTTTGAAAGATCAGGAAAATGATCTTTCCCTACATCCCAGAGGAGCTAAATTCATCCACAATCGGGAGGTGCTCGGGCACGGCAAGGGTCGGGGCCAGAAAAACAGTCATTTTTTTTGTTCCCTCCAGAGCCCTGCAGAAGAAGACGCCTGTTTTGTGGAGTGTGTTGGGGGTGGGATGGATTTAATTTTTTTTGCACCTCTCTTTCTTTCCTGTACTCGGGGCTTTCCTTGTGGGGAATCTGGAGGAAGTGACCTCATTCCCAGTGACGTCAGGGTCAGAGGGACATCACTCTTTGCTTCCCAAGCCACTTTCCAGGGAAGGGAAAATGGGTCTTGTGGCCACGTGGTTGGCAGGCTTGTGTGGAGTCCTCTAACTTCTCTCTCAGCAGCACACGGGCTCAAGTTCCAGCTGCCTCCCCCCAGTACAGAACAGCCTCTGTCAGCAATCACAGGGGCAGTCCATTCTCCACGAGGCAGTCATTCTGCAAACCCGGACACAGAAACTTGACCTGCTGGCTGGTGCCAAGTGGGATGGATTTGGTGCCCTTGGTCTGCCTTGCACCATTTGTGAACTGAGACAGCATGACTGTTGTCAGGGAAGACAGGCCCATGGCTGGGTGGCACTGCCACGTTATGCAAGTCTATGCTGTACAGAGCAGTCCCTGGATGGAGGTGCAGAGGCAGCTGGGGCCTGGAGTGGCTCAATTTTCGTGTGGATTGAAATTGAAACCTGTGGTTTGTTTGCAGCCCCTTCTAAGACTGAGATGTTTTATGGACCCATCGAAGTCCTGGAAGGCCGCAGCCCCGGTAAGTTGCACGGTGTGTGCTGCGTCCCTCTCCGCATGCCCCAGCCCTGCTCCATGGCATCTCACTCAGGAGTCCTTCAGTCCTGGACCCACCTGTGATGGCCTCTGGAGATAGACCCTCCTGCCTGGTTCTTTGCCTGCCTGGGGGGGCTTCAAGGTCGTTTCATTAACACACCATGAGCAGCTCTCCATGCTGGCCCCATGGGATGGGATTCAGGGAGTCAGTTCTGGCTTCCTACTTCTCAGCTCTGTCTTTGGTGCTGGTTGGAGCAACTTGGGGTTTGCTCTAAACTGCCCACCTGGCTGTGCTCCGTTATGGTCCATACACTGCACTCTGGGCAGAACGGGGGCTGCAGGTAGGCCAGGCCTGGGGTCCACACAGCTCCGGGGCACCCCGAGTGGGCAGCAGGACTAGGAGACTGGAGCCCCCCATCACAGAGCTCTTGGGGTGTCCTGCCAGTACAGTGCGATTAACTCACTGCCCATCTTGGCCCAGCTGCTCCCACCGTCCTGCCCAGAGCCACCATCGAGCCGACGCAGCTGACGGTCCAGCCAGGCCAGCCGGCCGAGTTCCGCTGCATCGCCACCGGGAGCCCCCAGCCGACTCTGGAGTGGTTCGGTAGGTGCGGCAGAGGGGACACTACGGGAGTTATGGGGGCAGGGCTCTGCCAGCACTTCCCCATCCCAGCTACACTCCCTCCTGGAGGGACCAGGACAGGTCAGATCTACCCGAGCACCTGCCTGTCGGGGCAAGAAGAGTCTGGGGAATTGGGGCAGGTTTCCGTGTTCACCTGGCCACTCAGAGACCCAGGGCCGGGGCGAGGCAGACAGAGGAGAGGAGAGACGCTCTGCAAACCACTAGACTAGATCCCATTGACAGCAGGAGATGCGGGGGTGGGATTGAACTTGGGACCTGCAGCCCCATCCCCTCCCTCCTGAGCCAGAGGAATCCCTCCATCAGCTGTGGGTAGACAGCAGGCTGCTGTTGTCACTGGGGCCGGCCACTAGATGGCGTCATGCTCACACTTACCCCCATTATGATCCCGCCACCCAGCATGAGTTGCAAGGGGCTGCTCCCCGGGACCTGGCTCCAGGCGTTGAGTGGCCAAGCCATGCCAGTCGTGACTGCGAGCCTGGCTGCTCTCTGGCCCCAGGCGATGCGTGGCCAAGCCATGCCAGCCGTGGCTGTGAGCCTGGCTGCTCTCCAGGCCCAGCTCTGGGTGAGACCAAGGCAGGCTGTGCCAGGCGGGTGCTCAATATGGAGCATTAACTGCTGTATCTCTCCTGCCCTGCCTCACTGCAGGAGGACAGGCTGGCGTCATCTCCCGCAAGGCCGTGATCCAGGGAGGGACCCTGCATTTCCCGGCTGTGGAGCCCTCGGACGAGTCGGAATATCTGTGCCGTGTGCGCAACAGTGCTGGGCAGCATGTGGCCCGGGCCTTCCTGCAGGTGCACAGTACGTACCGCTGCGGCTTGGCACTGCCCGTGGCCCAGGGTGAGGAGAGCTCCCGCAGCCTCCCCAGCCAGGCTCATGTGGGGAAAGCAGCTCTTCCATGGAGCTTTTGCCGGCCACGGTCCCCGCTGGGCTCTGGCTCCAGAAGCTCTAGCACCTGGGCCTCTTATCACAGGGAGAGCAGCAGCAAGATGGGCTAGTGGTTAGAGCATGGACTTTGGCACCAGCAAGGATCTGTTCCTGTTTCTACCACTGACTCACTGAGTCACTTTGGGCCAGTCACTGGGGGTCTGTGCCTCAGTTTCCCCAACTGTGAAATAGAGGGAGGGTGATCCTGACCGGTCCTAATGCAGGAATGACTGTAAATCACGTTAGACCCTTCTGGTGGGGGAGCAGGGAAGGGCATTTGGCATGGGCACTCAGTGTGTGCCATGGACAGTGCCCAGTGGGGGCAGGGATGGGCGCTCGCGTATGCCATGGACAGCCCATTTTGTTTTGAAACGCCTTATCATGCATCCCGCTGATCTTGGAGCACGTGCTTGGCTTTGTGACAGACCCAGGTGCAGGCGGGGAGGGCCCCAGGACCCATCCCAGGCCAAGGAGCAGGCAAGGGATTGACCCTGGGCCCAAGGGTGACTGAGCACTGGTGGCTGTGGGCAGGCTGGTCTGGTCTGGCTGGAGGGGAAGGGTGGAGTGGTGGAAGGGGCTCCCTTTCCTTTGTGTCAGGCTGGCAGCTCTTAGAGCGTCCCGGTCTCACGGCTGCGCCCCCAGCTGGCTGCGAAGGGTGGAGAGGTGCCATGGGGAAGGGCAGGGCGGGCTGAGAGACAGATGGTGTCACTCTACCCAGGCTGGCTCTCACGGGACCCCCACAGCTCCAACCTGCTACTGTTTGCAGGTGCCAGCGTGCCGCAGGTGCAAGTGAGCCCGGAGTTGGCGGAGGTGCAGGAGGGCAGCACGGTGAGACTGTACTGCAGGGCTGCAGGTTCCCCCACCGCCACCATCACCTGGGAAAAGCAAGGGGGCAGCCTTCCGCCACAGGTAATGTGCCCGGGCCTGCTGACCTTCCGGGGGTGGGGCTGTGGGGCAGGGTGGGGTGTGTTAGGGGCATACACTGGGGACATGGGCGCTGGGGGGGGGCGGGCACCAGGCTTGCAGTTTTGGAATGCTGTGAGCTGGTGAGGGACTGGCAGGTAGGGGGGTGCCGTGGGGTCCATCCAGCGTCAGTGCCACGGACGCTTTCTCCGCAGGGTGCTCTTGGTGTCTCTTGGGAAGCTGCCTCTTGTCCGTCTCTCCAGATGTGGGGAACCTGACGGGCGCGTCCTTGGTGACGCCCAGCCCGGTTGCCAGCGCTGGGAGGTGTGGGCGACCCCCAGGGCTGAGTTTGGGCGCTCGGCTTCAGTGGCTTCAGTGTTGGAGCTGCCAGGGCCCCGTCAGCCTGCAGGGCCCCAGGTCCTTGGAGGGGACCTGGAGGGCGGGGCCATGGGGGGCTGGACACATGGGGCCAGGATTCAACCTGGTGTTGGGGGCCGTGGCTGGCTAGGAGACAATGGGGCTGTGTCAAATGCCCCAGCAAGGCCAGATGGAGGCAGCCCATTGGTTCTCCCAGCCCCTGGGTGGGGACCTGGATGGGCTGGGGGCAGGCAGGGCTCGGCCATGTCCCGGGGCCTTTGGGTTAAGCGAGGCCGGGCTGGCTCCTTGGCCAGACGCAAGGCCCCGGGTCTCCAGGCTCTGCTGCCGGCATTGACTCCCGGCCCTGTTCCCACGAGGGAGCCGCTCCCCAAGGGCCAGGCTGGTCCCCTGGAGGGCACTCGAGCTCACACCCCACCCCCACCCCGGCTGCTGCCCCTTCCTCCTCGCTGTCACTCTGCCGCCCTCTCTCTGCCAGGCTCTCTCTGCCTACGGCTTCCTTCACTTCCAAGGCTCCAGCTTGGGGCAGATCCAGCAGCGGGTGCAGGAGCTCCGCCAGGTAGCTCGCTTGCTCTTGTGCTTGGCATGGCTGGCTGGGTTGGGCGCCAGCTCCCTGCTTCCCCTGCCAGCTGCTCGATGGCTCCTTCCACCCGCACCAGCTGGGGGCTGCAGCCTGTGGGTAGCCCAGGCCCTGGAGCCGCTGCGTTAGCTCCAGCAGCAAGCGCCACTGCCTGCCATGCGTCCATGGGCACAGCTGCTTCCCGAGGGGGTGGTTTGGCCCCTGTCCTGGTACTGCCTAGGCTGGCAGGAGATGCTTGCTGGGCAGTGGCTTAGCCCAGGAGAACCCGCTGAGCCCCTGTGGGAGGCCTGAGCCCTAGTGCCAGCAGGATGCGGCTCACGGGACCCAGGCCCTCCAAAGGGAGCCGCGCTGGCTCCCCTTCCCATCCCGTGACCCTCCACAGGGAGCTGTGCTGCCCCCCTGGCCAGCCCCTCCAGCCCTGCATGACACAGACGAAGCGCCAGTAACCACGATGGCCGCCCTTTCCTGCTCGGCTGCCGATGTCATCTTGGCTCTGATTAACGTCTCGTTGGGGGTTTGCTGCTTCTCCGCCCAGTGGGGACAGGGCTCCAGGTGCCCTCCCCGCGACCTGCCGTGTGTGCCCGGCGTGCGCCCTGGGGAGCGCAGTTCTGACGGCTCCGTTGTTGTCTGCAGTCCCGCACGGAGCGCACGGACATCGCCACGCTGGTGATCCCCTCCATTACGGCCGCTGACGGTGGGGTGTACCTCTGCATCGGGGCCAGCCCGGCCGGTGTGGCCCGCGCCAGGATCCAGGTGGTGGTGCTCCGCGGTAAGAGCTGTGCCACTGCCTGTCGGGAGCCCTGCCATTCAGCTCCAGCTGCTTCCCTCCAGCTGTCAGCACAGCCAGGATTTGAACAAGCAGCTCTCACAGAAATCTGCCCCAGTCTGGGCTAAGAGTAGGGGGGTAGCTGGGGGTCTGCCTTCAGGAACAGGCTTTGCACTGTGCCCAGGAGTGGAGAGTGGCCCCCTCTAGTGGCCAGAGCCAGCATCGCACCTTCAAGCATGCTGGTCACCACCAGCCACCCCAGCTGAGTTGTTCGCTGGAGCAGTTGATCGTCCCGCTGTGATACCTCGGACCCCCGGTTCAGTCCCAGCAGGGACCCACGCAGGGGCACAGCTCGGTTGCGGGGGGGGTTGTGGACCCCTGTAGTGGGGGGTGCTGGGGAGTGTTAACCGTTGGCACAGGCCTAGCTCCCGGAGCTGGGAAGTTGGCTGGCAGTGGCAGGATGAGAAGCGACGCTGGCAGAAAGGAGCAGCATTGCTTAGCCGTGATTGGTCTGATGGGTAATGGGGTGTGGTCTGCCCCCCCAATGGCCGGAGCCTAAGGCTGCGTATCCGGGCTTGGGTGCGAAGGCTTGAAGGAACCGGCTCGTGGTTTCTCCCCACGAGCGTCTGGGCCAGATGCTGGAGCTTGTGCTAGTAAAACCCGGTCACACAGGTGCGCGGGCGAAGGAAGCGTGGGCACAAGCAGCCCTGAGGCCTGCAAACCTGGAGGCGTGTCAGTGGAGCGGTCTCCAGCAGTGCTGCCTGGCCCAGCACTGCTCACACATGGTCGCTCTCCGGCTCGGGCTGGCGTGAATGCTGTCCCTCTGCCTCTTCACCAGGGAGGCTCTGGCACTGCCACCAAGGCACTGCGCGCTTGAAATAAGTGACCCATTGGGACGCCGATCTGGGGGAATCAATAAATGAGATCGGCTGTTGGCCTGCGAGACCCTGGCAGAGCTGCAGGAAAGTGAGCCAGCACTGTCTGACGAGTCGCGATTGCTGGGCCTGCCTTCATGTTGTGTCTGCAGCGCCTGGCACACTGAGGCCTGTCCCTGACCGGGCTCCAGGCACCTGCAGATAACGTGGATGATGAATAATTCCACATTAGGCCGTGGTAGCTGGGCATGAAAGCATGTGGGCTGCCCTGTGAGCCTAGGAGACAAGCTGTCATGTTTTAAATGGCCTCTTAGCCACTGATCTGTGCTGATCTGAGTAACCCAGCGATTCTGTACCCCTGGACTGACTCTTCCAGCCTTGGGCTTGGCACCCCCCGTCCGGATCGAGGCCTCATCGTCCTCTGTCGCCGAAGGACAGACCTTGGATCTGAACTGCCTCGTCGCAGGACAGACGCCAGCCACAGTCATCTGGTACAAGCGGGGGGGCTCCCTGCCGGCCAGCCACCAGGTACAAGACAATTTGGGGCAGATCCTGTGCTGCAATGAATCGGCGCGGCTCCATGGACAGCTGCGGCACTGTGCCCGTTTACACCAGCTGGCACCGCAGAGCCACTGTGTGGACTCCTTGGGTTCTTCGGGTTCCTCGTACAGAGACCCAGGGCTTCCAAAGGAGGCTTTTCCTTCCCCTGGAGGGCAGGCAGCTGCATCAGTCTTGGAGAACAGTGAGATGGGCAGAGGCAGAAATGAGAGGCCAGGAGATCTCAGGCTGAGGTGCAGCAAGTCCCTGAGACATCCAAGGGGCTGGGCAGGGAGCACAGTGGGGCTGAGGGTTAAGTTCAGGGCTGTTTGCTTCTCTTCCCCCTTCAATTTCCCCTCCTCCATCTCCCGGCCAGGTCTCCGGCTCCCGCCTGCGCATCCCCCGGGTCTCAGCAGCCGATTCGGGCGAGTACGTCTGCCGTGTCAGCAACGGTGCCGGCTCCAAGGAGGCCTCCATCCCAGTCACTGTCCAGCATGGCGCCGGCTCCCCGCACCGTAAGGCTGAGCTGGGTGTGCTGGCTGCCCTGGGCACAGGGGCTGCCTGTGGGCAATGTTCTGGTTTCTCCTGGGGGAGGGAAGGCTCTCACCTGCTGCGGCCCCAAGGATGTGCTGTCCAGACCCTGCCTTGCCCCTTGGAGACTCTGCCCACCCCTGCCTCCTGCACAGGGCAGGTTTCGGGGGCACCGTTCCCCTTTTGCACTGCATCCTGCCCATCCTCATGGAGGCGCGTGGAGGAGCCTGTGCAGGCTGGTGCACCCGTCCAGCGCCTGGCTGAGTGCAGGGATCCTGGCTGGGAATGTGCCGCAGGAATCAGCTTGCAGGGGCAGCTGCCCGGGCTGCTCTCTTGATGCCTGCACTTGGCGAGGGGAACCAGCCGCGCAGCAGCTTACCAGGCAGCACCGGGGGTTGCTCTTGGGGGGGTCTGGAAGTTTCTGCTGATCTCTGGGGTCAGGAAGTCCCCCGATGGACTGGCCATGGGGTGCCCTCCTTTCCCTTGGTGCTGCCCTGAGGACCATGCAGCTGCTGTGCCAGCCCTGGGGCAGCCGCACCCGGCGCTATGGGCTGTGCACTGGCAGGTCATTTCCATTGCTTGGGGGTCCTTGCCCTCCCCACCAGCCCTGCCCCGGCCTGGCTTTTGGAGATGCTCCACTCTTGGCTCTACCCCTCCCGCTTGGCTCTTCCAGCCCCTGCCGTCCAGATTGAGTCCTCCTCCTCCGCCGTTGCTGAGGGCCAGTCCTTGGACTTGAACTGCCTCGTCGCGGGCCTTTCACCAGCCACGGTGACGTGGTACAAGCGGGGGGGCCCCTTGCCGGCCAACCACCAGGTAGGGGCTATGTGGGACCCTGGCAGGCTGGGTCTGATGCTTTGGCTCTGCCGGCTCCAGTGTGGAGTTGGGCTGAACACCTGGGAGACGGGGAACTCCGTGGCCCCTGCCTCCCTCCCCATTGTCCAGCTTCCCACAATGCCTTTGTCCTCCTCATCCTACCGGAGCCCTGCCCCGGGGAGCCGTGGCACCAGGAGAGGATGGGGGAGGTTGCCAGTCCCAGGGCAGACCCCCCAAACCTCTCCAAATGCCCCCTCAGGAAAATCAAATCAGCGGCGCCCCAAGCTCTGCTGTCCCACCAGGTGTGGGTGGAGGGTGACAGTCCTCGTGTGGGCCTCTCAGCCCTGGTCCTTCACCTGCCTCCAAGGCTGGCCCCGATCCCCAGGCACTGTCCTGAACAGGGGAGGACTGTGTGGCCGCCAAGAGGGAGGCCCTGGAGAACGGGTGTCTCGGGCTCTGCAGCAGTTATGCTCAGGACACGTTTTCCTCGTTCTCACGACCTGCACAGCAAGAGACTGACTCCGTTAGCTGGGCACTGAGATCCTGGAGAACCACCAAGACACGGGTCCATGCCTACACCAGCTAGTCCCTTGCCCCATGCACTGGGCAACACTGCCTTGGCTGAGGGATGCAGGCATGGGGCTAGCTCCCCCAGCGGCTCCGTTCTGCTGCTGTTTCCACTCTCTCCTCTCACAGAGCCCCATTGCTTTCCCGCCCCCTTCCCCACCAGGTCTCCGGCTCCCGCTTGCGGCTGCTTCAAGTCTCGGCAGCCGACTCGGGTGAGTACGTCTGCCGCATCAGCACTGGTACCGCTGTCCAAGAGGCCTCCATCGTCGTCACCATCCACCGCGCCACCAGCTCACCCTACGGTAAGTGCAGGAAGTGCCTGGCCTAGTGCAGCCCTGGGCCCGGCCTAGGAACCCAGGCTCAGGCACGGCCTATGTCCTTAGCATTCAGGGCAGGTGCCTTTCAGCCTTGCTGGAAGCTGGGCCCAGGCTGGCCCAGCTGGGATGCACGGGGTGGGAGGGAGCGAGGGGAGGAGGTTGGGGGGGAGCCCAGCAGGGGGAGGAGGTTAGGCCGAGGCATCTGTCATCTCACGGGAGGAGAAGAGCAATGAGGAGAGTAAGGAATCTCCTGGGCTGGTTGTGGCCGTGAAACAGGCTAACCACAGCTGGGTGAAGGGAGTCTCAGTCCAGCTTCTAGTGGGCAGGTGCCTACGCCATGAAACCACATCCTGATTGGCACCCCCAGCCCTGGAAAGCAGTCTCAGCAGACGCTGACAAGCAGTTGGGCTGCGGGGGCGGATCTCCCCTCGCGCCCCAGAAGCCAGTCCTCCAGGGCAAGGGGAGGCACCTTTGTGGCCTGCTGGAGGGGAGGTGTTGCGCCAGCGGAGGCTGCGTGGCCTGAGCCTGGAGCGGGGCTCAGGAGACCTGGCTTCTAGCCCCACCTCTGCCCGAACTTCCTGTGTCGCTGGGGCAAGTTGCTTTCCCTTCCTGGGAATCTGCCTTGGGTCCTGCCGGCCGCCGGAGGGAGCACCACGACACTGCCGGTACCTGGGGACTGAGGCTGCTGCCGTCAGGCTGGAGCCTCTGAGCACGGAGTCCCCAAGTGAGAGGCCGCAGAGCATCATCCTGCTTGCCTTGACAGCCAGACCCTCAGCTCTCCAGCCTCTGCTAATGGTGGGGGGGGGTCTGCTCCGGCCGAGGGGTGGGGGAGGGACTAGCTGCTGTGGTGGGTGGTTTCTGTCTCCAGTTCCTCTGCTGTGAGAGGGGATCTCATCCCTAGCCTAACCCCTTCCCCGACTCCTCCAGCCTCGGGCCTGACGCCCCCCGTCCGGATCGAGTCTTCCTCATCCTCCATCACTGAGGGACAGACCCTGGACCTGAACTGCCTCGTCGCGGGCCAGTCGCCAGCCACGGTCACGTGGCGCAAGCGGGGGGGCTCCCTGCCGGCCGGCCACCAGGTAAGAGACACACCCGCCAGAGGTGGTCTGGGGTCCCTTGGGCCCCAGGAGAGTGGGTCAGGAGGGGTTGTTCACTGCAGAGAGCTGAGACGTGGCCCAGGACGTCCCAGCTCCCTCCAAAGTTTTCAGCCTCCCTCTTTCTCACCTTCGTACCTGGCGCCATTCTTCTGTGGTAAACACTTGGCAGCTCCCTGGGCAAATGGCCCAACCGCGTCACAGCCCAGTGCTGCTGTGACATGGTAAGATTCTGTCCCGGATCCACTGGCCTGGTGCTCCCACAGCTCAGGAACAGCCCCTGGGGGTCCCCTTCAGTCTGTCAGCCCCCCATAAGGTTACACTCACTCACTGGGCTCAGCCCCTGAGCTTCCCTGCCTCCTGGGACTGACCTCCAGAGCCTACAGCACCCTCGCTTCATGCCATAAGTGCTCCTCAGCCAGTCCCTGGATTGGATCCCACCCCAAGGGCGCAATGCATCCCCACCTCCCTGATCTGGAGTGACTCTTACCCAAGTGTGTGAACACAGGAGGGGTTATTAGGTATCTGGAACCCAGCATAGAAAGTCCTGAGTTAATATAGAGAACAGAAAGTTACAGTGTGGTCCATCGGGGTCAGCCCAGAGCCCTCTGACCCCTCTGTAGTCCCAGTCCCCAATTGTCTCCCCTGCCCTGCTCAGCCCCCACTTAACAATCCCACCTGGCCCCTCCCCAGTCTTTCTTCCTCCAGCTGGTCACAGCCACTGGCTGCCCGAGGGGGGCCCATCCAGGTTCATTTCTTGCTAGATGCCAAATGTCTGGGCAGTGGGAGCGGCCATTGTCATCTGGGACTCTCCATGGGCATGGGGCCTCAGGCAGCCAGGCGCTGTCTGGGTCACACCTCTGTCTCTGGGTCTCTGCACAGAGTAAGGCCTAGTCTACAGTAGAGTTTTGTCGACAGAACAGCGCTGGTGTACACGCGGCAATCCTCCTCCTCCCCCCTGCCACCGATAAAACTGCCCTGGTTTTTGACAAAACCACCTCGAAGAGAGGGATAGGGCTTTTGTCGGCATAGCTAGGGTGTCATCATATCAATGTAGACACTGCGTCCCCTTGTGGTGGTGGTGGGGCTGTCGTTCTTCTCAAAAGCCCAAGCCTGGGTGGCTGGATCCCGGCTCCCAACTGAGAGCCGGGACAGGAGAAGCTACTGGAGGCTAGGCTGAGCCATGAAATTGACCCAGGCAGACACCCAGGCAGAGGTGTTGGGGGGCCAAGAAGCCAGGGCATCTGGACCCCACTCCTCGGGAGAGAAGCGCCAGGGAGGGGGGAGGCCCCTGGCAGCTTCCCGCAGCTCCTGGTGGAGAACAAGGATGGGAGAAGCCCAGGGCTGGCTCCTGGCAGGAAGCAGGAAGAGGGGAGAGAAGGCAGCCAGCCAGGAGCCAGCTGTCTTGCCTGGTCTGTCAGCTGACCACTGTCCCTCTTAGGTAGAGGGAAGTGCCCTTGGTGTGGATGCACTCCATTAACCCAAGGAGGGCAGTGTGGACATCAGCCACGTCAGTAGTTACTGCAGTGGCTGTAAGCCGTCATATATTATGTCGACCTATTTTTTGAGTGTAGACAAGGCTGTGACGTTCCTCTGGTGCAATCCACCGGTGAATTGCTGTATCACCCCAATCCTCCACTTCTGGAGCCCGTGTTATTCTGCTCTGATGTGAAACCCCCACTCCTGGGCTGTTCACGCACAACCTCCAGCCTGTAAAATGCTCCCAGCTGAGTGAGTGAGTGCTTCGAGCCAGCCACTCTTTGAATTATATAACAGAATGACCCCAGCTGCTACCCCCCAATCCCAGACGCAACCTTCGGAACCTCTGTCTTACAATGTTCAGTGCTGCCCGTTAAACAATGTAAGCTCCTATAGGTTTGCCAATTTAACAAAGACATTGCTATGCACCAGCCTTGTCACTCCAAGTGGAGTCTCCCACATGCTTCAAACCAAACGCACTGCTTTAGGTAAAGCAAAGAAACACATTTATTAACTACAAAAGTGATTGTAAGTCAAAGCATAACAAGTCAGGTTTGATCAAGAGAAACAAAAATAAAATGCTTTCTAAATTAAGCTTCATACTTTCAGCTTACAAACCTTACAAATTTAGGTGATTCTCACCACATGCTGGCTGGTTTCCCTTCCGTCAGGCTCTCCCCTCTGGTCACCACTTCAGTTGCTTGTAGATGAAGGTGAAAGAGAGAGAGCATGGCAAATGTCTCCCCTTTTTATAAATTTCCATCAGTCTCCCCTTTGGGGCTTTGCCTTCCCGCCCCCAGGTCAGGTGACAAACAATGTCCTTGTATGGTTTCATCCACGTGCTGAGTCAGTGAGTATTAGCTCATCGTGGTTCTAAGCTGGCCAAGGGAAAGGAGGTAACTCGCTCGAGAGTCCGACTGATTCTCTTTTAATGCCCAGGTCAGCCCTTTGTTCATAGAAAGCTAAGCTGGGTTTGTCCTATACACGCCTTGACAAAGTGTGAACTGCCCCTCTGCTCCTGGAGAGTTTTGCCTGGACACATTTCAAGCCATGGGAACATTACATCATGAAGCCTCATAACCATACACAGGACACTGCAACAAACATATCACTATAACAGTAATGATCAGTACCACGTGAGCATACCAAACACATCTTATATGACTTACTTTGCAAAAAACAATACACAATTATATTGGAAGGCTGAACATGGGGTGCAGGACATCACAAAGGCCTAAATCACCTTTTCCCGCCACCTAGTTACCCATGCACCACATTGGGGAAACCGAGGCATGTGACCCGTCCCATGCCCAGGGTAGCCACTGGTAATGCCAAGGTCAGGGCAGGCTGCAAACGGCGAGCAGATTCTCCCAGCACTGGTGGGTGGCACTGAAGCCAGACTTCCCAACCAGCCACAAACTGCACTTCTGAATCCCACAGAAGCCAGTACACAAATGCACACAGCCCCCTTTTCTGCATATCAGCTCCTGGCTCCCAAATCAGCACTAGGTCCGGTAAAGAGACCAGTTATGTAAACTCTATGCTGTTTACTAAATAGGTTCCCTCTGACCCCAAGGGGTCAGCCACAGCACCAGTTCAATATAAGTTTGGATCTTACCTAAAATACCACGCTGCCAATCAATCCTTAGTAACTAAAATTAAAGGTTTATTGTAAAAAGAAAGAAAGAAACCATAAGAGAAATGTTAAAGGGTCAAAGCAAATCAGATACATACAAATGATTGAAAGTCTATGTACATCAGGTTTCTAAAAGAAATGTGGAGTTGCAGGCTTATACAGTTCCTGTGGTATACTTCCAACACCTGGATGGGCCTTAGTCCTTCAGTTCATTTGCAAGTGAATTGATCCAGAGGCAGATATATGTCAGTAACTGGACAGGAACAAAGGCAAAATGGTTCCTGTGGTTTGATCTCTGTCCCTGGCCATGTGGCCTTGTGGAATGTTACAAGAACTAAAATGGAGTCCAGAGTTGCATAGACCAATCCTGGTAACTCTTCAGGTATGCCTTTAGTTTCTTCCTGGGCCCCTTGCATCCGTGACTGTCTTAATGGGCCATTAAGCAGGCTATCGTCCTGCCACCATCCTATCTGGGGTGTTGCTCAGGCAGCACAATTTGAAATATAGATATATCAAATATATCTATAACTTCCATTTCACATACCACACATGAACATAAGTATTGTCATCTTACTTAGCATATTACAACCTTTCTAACAGTACCTGACATAGCATGTCTTACATGAATGGTTATGATTTTGACATATTGATGTTAACCCATATGTTAAATGCCCCCCCAGTCTACCCAGCATGACAAGGCACATACACTATTCATATGAAAAATTCCCACTCCATCACATATACATAGTTCCTGTCACCCTGCCAGCACTACCCACAATGCACGGCTGCTCCCAGGGTGGGACTTGGGTTTTTCTCCATTGCTAACAGGCTGGGATCGTGGCAGTCCCAGTGCAAAGGGCCCTTGGGGATGGAGGATGCCCCTCCTGCCCTGAGGCGATGTTACTGGAGCCATGATGTCAGATGGGGGGGTTGTGCTTTTCTCTCCCTGACTTTTGCTTTCCCGGCTCCTTCCCCACCAGGTCTCCGGCTCCCGCCTGCGCATCCCCCAGGTCTCGGCGGCCGACTCGGGCGAGTATGTCTGCCATGTCAGCACCCGCACTATGGTCCAAGAAGCCTCTGTCATTGTCACCATCGAAGGCAGCACCGGGTCCTCCTATAGTAAGTCCAGGCAACAGACAGCAACGGCTAGATGTCCAGTGTCCTACAAGGGGCGGCTCTGTACCTCTGTGGTAGGAAGCCTGGCCTAGTGGACAGAGCACTGGACTGGGACTCAGAGGAGCTAGGTTCTATGCCAGGCTCTCCCACTGACCTGCTAAACTTACCTGTGCCTCAGTTTCCCCTACTTTTTTCTATCTCGTCTGTTTAGCTCTTCAGGCCAGGGACTGTCTCTCACTCTGTGTCTTTGCAGCGCCCAGCGCAGTGGGCCCTAATCTCAGCTGGGGTCTCGGGTGGCTCCTGCAATAAACAGTATCATAATTAGCATGTCCCTCGCTGCTGAAGAGCTGGGGGCGATGGCTGCTGATGCACCTTTGTGGGGAAGAGCCGCCTCCCCCCGTGGCTGGTTGCCCGTGTATTGGAGCGTCAGCTGGCCCATGACTCAGGGCTGGGGCAGGATCGCTATTTAAAGCGGGGGTGCGGGCACTTTGCAGCCTCTACTCCGGTTTCCCCAGCCTGGCCTGGCCCAGCCCACGGGCCTTGGGGGATGGGCTTTAGAGTCAGCCTCCTCTATATCTGCCTGGCTGAGCTGTACCCCAGGATGCAGGCGTGGAGCTCTTCATGCGGGAAGCGGGGGGTGGAATCCAATCCCCTGCCCTCCTTTGAGATCTAGGGTGAGGGGGGTGCAATGTCCCGCTTGCCTTCTGTGCAGGGGCATCCTGCAGGGATCAGGCTGGGGGGTCATCCCCCCTTTAAATTTCGGAGGGAGAGAGGAAGAGTTTAGCACTGGGAATGTTTTCTGCCGGGGGAAGCCCAATCACTGGGCTGTTTACAGCTGGGCCACACAGCCGGGGTTGGCTGGGACCCCGGAGTCATTTCCATCCCCACGTGGCGTGGGGGTATGAAATGCCCGGAGAACTTGCTGTCGGCCGTGTCCATCCCCTGCTCTTGGCTCTTCCAGCCCTGGCCATCACCCCCTCAATTCAGATTGAGCCGTCATCCTCCTCCATCGCTGAGGGACAGACCCTGGACCTGAACTGCCTCGTCGCGGGCCAGTCGCCAGCCACGGTCACGTGGTACAAGCGGGGGGACTCCCTGCCAGCCAGCCACCAGGTACAAGCTGAGGCAGGCCCGGCGGGAGGTTCTATCCAGGTTCCCCTGGGCCTGGGGGATGTGGCTATCGTGTGAAAATAGCAGCTCTGCTCCCGGGTGTCCCTGGTGCAGCTCTGGGAATGAGCTGGCTCTGCCATGCCCCAGAGCAGACGCAGAACCCTGAGTTGAAGCGGCTTCCCATCCCTGGGAGCAGAAGGGTTGGGAGCGTACATCGATAGGAGGGTGAGTCCTGCTTTGGGCAGCTGACCAGCAGGGAGCAGCGGACTCAGGCCACCGGAAGCCAGGCAAGCAGCCCCGTGCTGCCCAAAGCAGGTTGGACACTCCGACTCTGTCCTCTGGAGCTGGGGGCAGCGGGGTCACCTGGCCTGCGCTGAGGAGGCATTGCTGGGGCTAATTCCAGACACCAGCCTGCCCTCCCCTCCCTGACTCCAGGCTCTTTGTGACACACCCCTCAGGTCTCCGGCTCACGCCTGCGGCTGGTCCAGGTCTCAGGTGCTGACTCAGGCGAGTACGTGTGCCGCGCTGGCACCAAGGAGGCCTCGTTTATCATCACCATCCCGCAGAGCAGCAGCATCTCCTACCGTGAGTCCGGACCGTGCATGGCCACTGTGCTTGCCACTTGCCAAGGATGGAGGGAGCCTGCTGTACCCCGAAGGGGCAGCTCTGAGCACCTGCTGGTGCTACAGTCCCAGGGGAGATCTCTGTCCCAAGGAGGTTACTAGAATTGATGGGATGGCTCTGAGCTCTCAAAAGGGGCTGTGGGGCAGGCCCCTGGGGAAGTGGCTGGACCATGAACTAAACCAGACAGGGCATTCAGGAGCTCCCTGCTGGTGCTGATCCGGCCCCAGCCCCGGGGGGAGAACTGGCAACCTGCTCCATCCCTTCTCCTGTGGTTCTGGGCGCAAGCCAGAGCCCCCAGCTCCAACCTTCTGCCCTTGGCCCCTCCAGCCCCAGGCGTCACCTCACCCGTGAGGATCGAGTCTTCCTCGTCCTCCGTCGCCGAGGGACAGACCTTGGACCTGAACTGCCTCGTCGCGGGCCAGGCACAGCCCAGAGTCATGTGGTACAAGCGGGGGGGCTCCCTGCCGGCCACTCACCAGGTAGGATACCCGGGGGAGCCAGGCGGGCGTTTATGGAGGGTGTTTCCTGGGCCTTGGGCCCCTTTGCCCTCCCTGGAGGAGGTCTTGTCTCGGGGTTTCCTTGGGCACCCTGTCCTCCTGATTGGGGCTGTGGGGCTCAGCTCTGGTACCTCAGGGAGCAGAGGTGGGAGCCTGTCAGGTGCTACAGCGAGAGGAGGACGATCGAGCCCCTTGGCCAGGAGAGCTCAAGGGACCAGGGCTAAGCAGTCCTCTCAGGAGACCCAGCCAGAGACACCCTCAGCACAGAGCCTGAGGAGGGGTCATTTGGGGCCAAGAGGGCGCGAGGGTGTGGGAGGGTCAGACCCTGCCCGCAGTACTAGCCTGGCCAGCTCCCCATGCCCCCTCGTCTCATGGACCTTTTCTGTGCATGATTCGCTGCCCGCCAGGTCTCCGGCTCCCGCCTGCGCATCCCCCAGGTCTCGGCGGCCGACTCGGGTGAGTACGTCTGCCGCCTCAGCACTGGCGCCATCACCCAGGAGGCCTCGCTCATTGTCACCATCCGGGGCGGCGCTGGCTCCTCCTACGGTGAGTCTGGCTGGGGCTGGGCTGCATGCTCCGGGCCGGGGGCGGGGGCTGCGGGCGCTGGTCTGGGCCAGGAAGCTGGCTGGCTGGCTGACGCACCCTGCAGCCTGATCGGCGCTTGGCAGGGCCTGGCAGGACGAGTCCTTCGCCGTCTCCAAGCTCTCTGTGCTGAGCTTCTGCTCCCCTGGGCTCTTCCAGCTGTGGGCGTCACCCCCCCGGTGAGGATCGAGACCTCCTCCGCGTCCATCGCCGAGGGAGAGACCTTGGACCTGAATTGCCTCGTTGCAGGCCAGGCGCAGCCCAGAGTCATGTGGTACAAGCGGGGGGGCTCCCTGCCGGCCAGCAGCCAGGTATGGGGGCTCACAGGGGCCAGGAATTCATGACAGTGGCCCCAGGGGCCGTAAATCCCCTGTTCGTGGCTGGGGCCGGGGCCGGAGGAAGGGGCTTCTGCCCGCCGAGTGGTAGGAAGGTTGGTGCCCTTGGACAACGAAACCCCCAAGGGGCAGCCGACGCTTTGGAAACCAAATGTCTGGCAAGGGCCATGGTGTCTCCAGTCCTGCCCCAGGAGGGTTGCATGGGAGCTGGGGGGCGGTGGGCGTCGGAGAAGCTTTGCCAGGACACTCTGTGCCAGTCTGGTGAAGGCTTGTCCCACAGGCTTTCCCCAGGAGACTAGCTCCCCGCGTGCCCTGCCCTGCTGAGCACAGCCCTCCTCATCCCCTAGCCCCATGGCCTCTGCCCTCTCTCCCAAACTCAGGTCTCCGGCTCCCGCCTGCACGTCCCCCAGGTCTCAGCCGCCGACTCGGGCGAGTACGTCTGCCGCGTCAGCAATGGCGCCAGCCCCCTGGAGGCCTCCGTCATCGTCACCATCCCCCGCAGCACCGGCTCCTTCTACTGTATGTCTGGGCGGGGTGGGGCCCACACCTGGAGGGGCGAATGGGCGTGGGACTCCGTGCCAGGGGCCCATGCAGGCAGGGGCTGAGGGCCAATGTTAGAGACCCCTGGGGAGCCAGTGCCCCCTCCCCTATTGTATCCTGCCCATCTCCATGGAGATGCGTGTTGAGACTGGCTCTGGGCCCCAGCATGGCTCTGGGTATAGCAGGGGCTTCACATGGGGGTGCCAGGCCAGGAGCCGAAGGGGGTTGGAATCCCAGTGCAGGGAGGTGGGCACTAGCCTCCTTGCTGTGGGTGGTAGGGTGGGGCCAGATGGGTTCTGGAGTCCTAGGGCAGGTAGGATCTGCCTTGGCTAACCACAGTGAATTCTGGGAGGGCACAGACTCTGCCCCAGTGCTGGGCTAGCCGTGTGCGGTAGGGGCCATGTGGGACACCCCCCAGAGCTGCATGGGGGAGGCTTCCCTGGGAGTCTGAGTGCTCACTTGGGACTGTGGAGGAGAGGAGCCAGGGCAATAGGTCCAAGGGAAGAACAAGGGATTGCTGGCTGTATGGTGGGGGAGCCCGGTGCCTGCGGGCCTGGGGTGCAGTCCCCTGGAGCTAGGTCCCCTGCGAACTGTCCTGCCATGGCTGGGCTCTGTCCTGGGAGCCCTTGGCACCATGGTGCGACATTGCACTCAGCGTAACTCTCCCCCTCGGCTCCTCCAGCCTCGGGCGTGGCGCTCCCCATCCGGATCGAATCTTCCTCATCCTCCATCGCCGAAGGACAGACCTTAGACCTGAACTGCCTCGTCGCGGGCCAGGCGCAGCCCAGAGTCATGTGGTACAAGCGGGGCGGCCCCCTGCCGGCCACACACCAGGTACAGCACCAGGCATGGCTGGGCTGAGCTCCAGGCTGGTTTCCCTGGGCCCTGCATTCCCTTCCTGCTCCTGGGAGGGCTGTGTTTGATGGCTTCCAGGCAGAGGAGTTGTCTGGACTTTGCCAGGGGTGAGGAGACAGGCAATTGGCAGCAGATGCCAACCACCGCACCCAACTCCTGGGAGCAGAGGGCCCCAGGGATGACTGGAGGCTCGGGGCTGGCTGCTACCTGTTTGCAGATGACACAAAAATTGGGGGCGTGGTAAATACTGAAGAGGACAGGTTACGGATACAGAGCAACCTGGATCACTTGGTAAACTGGGCGCAAGCAAACAGTATGCGTTTGTAAATGTAAATGTAACATCTAGGATCAAAGACCACACACCCTACGTACAGGGTGGGGGACTTGATCCTGGGAAACAGGGACTCTGAAAAGATTTGGGGGGTCAGGAGGGTAATCAGCTGAACTTGAGCTCCCAGTGTGACACTATGGCCATAAGAGCTAAAGCAATCCTGGGATGCATAAACTGGGGTATATTGAGTAGGAGCAGAGAGATTATTTTACCTCTGTGCTTGGCACTGGTGCAACCACTGCTGGAATCTGGGTCCAGTTCTGGTGCTAGCAATCCTAGAAGGGTGCCGATGAATTCGAGAGGGGTCAGAGAAGAGCCACAAGAATGATTAAAGGATTTGAAAACATAACTTACAGTGGTAGATTCAAAAACTCAATTTATTTCTCTTAACAAAGAGAAGGTTGAGGGGTGACTTGATTACAGTCAAAGGTATCTACACGGAGAACAAATATTTAATAACAGGCTCTTCAACCTAGCAGAGAAAGTTCTAACATGACCCAATGCCTAGTAGTTGAAGCTAGACAAATTCAGACTGAAAATAAGGTGCAGAGAGACAGTAATTAACCACTGGGACAGTTCACCAAGAGTTGTGGTGGATTTTCCATCACTGGCCATCTTTAAACCAAGGTTGGAAGGTTTTCTCACACTCTGCTCTAGGATTTCCTGTGTGGCAGGTCTCTGACCTGTGCTATGCAGGAGGTCAGGCTATGGCCTTTGATCTATGAATCTAAGTGTGCTCTGGTCTATCATGGATCCTCTCTCTGCTAGGTCTCCGGCTCCCACCTGCGCATCCCCCAGGTCTCGGCGGCTGACTCGGGTGAATACGTCTGCCGCGTCAGCATTGGCTCCATCACCCAGGAGGCAGCGCTGATCGTCACCATCGAGGACAGCACTGGCCCATCCTACTGTAAGCCTGCCCAGCCTGCTTGCATCCCAGGAGAGGCAGGGCTGTGCCCTGCAGCTGCTGCCCCATGGGCAGCTCATGAACCACCCTTCTGGGGAGGCTACCCCTGTCCCCACCCCTTCCTCCCGAAGCCCCACCCCTTCCTTCCCCTCTCCCATCAGAGCCCCACCGCGGGAGGCCTGAGCACAAGCCAAGTCGGCCAGGTGGCCCCAGTGCTGGACGGCCTGAGCACCGCTGGAGCCCACGCCCCAGCACTGCCCCACCCCAACCCACCCTGGCCTCAGGCTGGTGTCCTGCACCCCAGAACCGCCCCACTCCAGCGTCAACCTGCCCCCCCGCCAGAGTTCCAGCCCAGCCTGCCCCAGAACCAGCATGGACCCAACACACACCGGGCTGGCTGGTCCACCCCAGCCCCTGGAACATCACTGGCCTGTGCTGCGCCACGGCACCGGTCCATCCCACTCCGCCCCCACACTCCCAGCCCCCAGAGCACCACTGGCCTGCCCTGCCCCAGCACTGCGGGAGTGGCTGCTGGCCCGGCCTGCCCCAGCAGCACAGCGCTGACCCACTAGGCCTCGGGCGAGCTGGTCCACCCCAGCTGGTTGGCCACCTGTACCCCAGCCCTCGCCCACTTCCACGGAGAGGCTAAAACTGCCACTGTCAGCCCATGCCATGCAGCAGGAGGGGGCGTAGTGTGGGCAGGGCCATGCCAGGCTGTCAGGGAAGGATAAGCCTTCCCTGGCCTTATGTACTTGATGCTGCCTCCCAGGGGCCTTGGCATCTCTGGCAGGTAGCGTGCCCTCTCAGTCCCTGGGGCGGCAGCGCAGGGCAGAGCAAGGGAAACGTGGGGGGCAGCGCAGTATGTGGGGTGCCTGGGCGGAGGGGATCAAACGAGCTCCATTGGGAGACTGGGAATTCTGCTCCAAAGTGGCAGGTGGGGCTTCTTGTGACTGGTGCAGGCTCAGGCCGGTGGGGGAAGCAGTGTGCAGGGACCCCTCCCCAGCACTGTGTGGCGATGCCAGGACGAGGTCTGAGAGGCCCTTCTGGAGCCCTGAGCTGGGGAGTTCAGGCCGTCTTGCTCTGTCCCACCACCTGGCTTAGCCGACCCTGGCCCTTCATTCAAGGGGGTGTGCTTTCGGGCTGCCTGCTATCACCAGCTGCTCTGGGGGGTGATGGGGGATGGCTGGGAGTGGTGGGCTGGACCTGAATCAGGGATCCTCTAGCCCAACATGTCCCTGCCAGCGGGATGAAGGCTGCGGGACAGTTCCCAGGGGAAGGGCTACTGGCACCAGGCCACCTGAGCTGAGGGGCTGCTGCTCCGGCCAAGGGGTGGGGGAGGGACTAGCTGCTGTGGCAGGTGGTTTCTATCTCCAATTCCTCTGCTGTGAGAGGGGACCTCACCCCTAGCCTAACCCCCTCCCCCGGCTCCTCCAGCCTCAGGCGTGGCACCCCCCGTCCAGATCGAGTCATCTTCGTCCTCCATCACTGAGGGACAGACCCTGGACCTGAACTGCCTCGTCCCAGGCCAGTCGCCAGCCACGGTCACATGGCACAAGCGGGGGGGCTCCCTGCCGGCCGGCCACCAGGTAGGAGACAGCCTGGGGGTGGGGCAGGATCTTTCCTGGATTGGTTTCCCTTGCGGGATGCTGGAGCTGCTGCTTCAGTCTCTGCGGAGGAGGAGAGGGTGTGGCTGGCTCTCTGCCCAGCAGGGCTCCGTCTGTGGGATCCAGGCAGGACACAGTTGCCCGTGCAATGGGTGAGCTGAGCATTCACTGAGTGACCTCCCCGTGTCCGAGCCTGGTGGCCCGGGGAAGGATTGGGCTGGTGCTGCCGTGTCTCTGGCCCCTCGGTGGCTGTCGCAGCTGGGATTGGACTTGCCCAGGGCTAGCTGCTGACAGATGGTGCAGCCCTTCCTCTCTGACTCCTGGGCTCCTCTCCCTACCAGGTCTCCGGCTCCCGCCTGCGGCTGGTCCAGGTCTCTGCAGCTGACTCCGGCGAGTATGTCTGCCGCATCAGCACCGGTGCCAGCCCCCGTGAGGCCTCCATCACTGTGAGCATCGCCTCCAGCACCAGCTCCTCCTACCGTAAGTCTGTCTGGCCTGGTGATAGGGCGACTGGTCCTAGGGTCGGTGGCTCAGGGGCTCCCCGGGATAGTCTAACCAATGAGACTCAGACCGAGCCCCACGAACCGCCACTGGCACTTTAATGCCTCTCCTGCAGCTCTTTGCAGCACACAATATTAAACACTGTGTGATTAGCCAAGTTATTAGCCCAGCAGGAGGCTTTTACTGTGTTATTAACCAGTTGGAGTTGATAAAATAATACTGCTTGGTCAGTCACTTTGCTGTGAGAATTCTCGATACAAAAACTAGTATTTCCCCTGCCACCCTGTGTGAATACTGACACGTAGCACTAGTCACTGCAAGCGTGAATTCACACTGCTGTGGCTCTTTGGGATAATGCTGATCACAGGTTTTGCTTCTGAATCCCTGAGGTGTGAGTAGCACTGGTCTAAGCCTGCTTCCCTTCCCCACCTGGCAGGTCTGCAGAGCCCCATCATCTCCATTGAGCCGCACAGCACTGCCGTGCGCCAGGGCGAGGACGCCACCTTCAAGTGCCGCATTCATGATGGCGCCCGGCCCATCAACATCACCTGGAAGATGGCCCCGAAGCAGCAACTGCAAGGTATAGGGCGGCCCTGTCCTGCGCCCCCCACCGGGGCTGAGTTGCCCAGGGCTCCCTGCATCCCTTCGCAGGCCAGCTACAGCTGGCTTCCCTGCACATGGGCAGGACAACATAGGGATTGCAGCCAGAACTGAGCAATGGTCCATGCTACCGGTATCCCTGCCCCATGGTCCAGGATACTGCCCAGCCCCCGCCATACAGGGTCCAGTACCCCTCCACCCTACGGGATCCAATAACCCCCTCCACCAGCATCCCTCCCCTCAGACCTTGTTGTCCTCTCCCTGCCCCCACTTCTCTCCAAGATCCCACGAGAGGATCACTCGATGATTGCCTGTTCTGTTCATTCCCTCTGAAGCAAGGGTTCTCAAACTTTTTTTTCTGGGACCCCTTTTGAAAATATTTCAGGCTGTGATGACCCCAAAAAAGTTACGAACCTCCCCCCACCCCCCGTGCCATGCCACCCACCCCCCATGCCATGCCACCCTTACTTCTGTGTTGCTGCTTGGGGCGGCGCTTCCTTCAGAGCACCCGGCCAGCAGCTGCTGCTCTCTGGCCACCCAGCTCTGAAGAGCTGTTGCTGTCAGCCATGGCATGCGCAGGTGCTGACAGCTTGTCACCCCTCCATAATGGGTCCCGACCCGCAGTTTGAGAACCCCTGTGAAAGCACCTGGCATTGGCCACTGTCGGCAGACAGGATACTGTGCTAGATGGACCATTGGTCTGACCCAGTGTGGGTCTTATGTTCTTATGAGTGCTAGCCCTGCTCCCTCAGACCCACAGCTCCCAGTCTCCTGTGAGGGGCGCTCCTGTCACCTGGCCAGGAGCCTGCAGAGCATAGGCGTGCACACGGGCACACCATAATGCAGGGGTCTCATACATACCTTTTTTATCCAGCCAGCAAACCTTTTTGATGTGGCCCGTGGCTCCGTCTCGCTGTGTTTAAAGCTGCCGCCGAAAGAGTGGAGGGCGCACGATCTTTTGGCGGACGGAGCTGCGAGATTTAGCAGCAGATGGGAACACGCCACAATCTGCTGCCAAAATACCCTCTCTCGCATCATGTCTCGGCGGAGACTATGACGCGGCGAGAATTCCGCCGGCGGGTAATTCAAATGTTGCCTGCCGGCGGAATTGAGTTTGACACCCCTGAGAAAGATTCCCTGGGTGCACACCCTAAGGAAATGTGCTGCGCACGCCTATGCTGCAGAGCCTATGTCGTGCTCCCTTCTCTGTGGGACCTTCCACATGGGGCCAGGATACCTGCTGGGCTCTGCAGATCTGGGGTGTGAGCACCAACAGCCCGCCCTTCCCCGGGCCAAGGACACATGGGCCCCTGTTCTAGCCATGGGCCTGGTTCCCCGGGCTCACACTAGAGTGAGGGCACAGGGGGCTGCAGGGCACAGGGCAGGCTGCAGGGAAGCTCAGCTCCTCCAGTCCCAGCCTGGGCCAGCAGGAGGCACTATAGGCTAGCATGGGAGCCTGGGTGTTGCGGGAGCTCTCTGCTGTGCTGTTGCCAGCCTCTCCCAGCAGAGGGCAGAGGAGGGAGCAGGCTGGCGCCCCAGCCATGGGGGGAGCTCCCAGCAGGGGGCGCTGTTGGTGTTTTAGGATTCACAGCTCAGGTGCTGAGATCAGCTGTTTGCTCACCTGTGTCTGTCCCCTGCAGACAATGTGAAGATCAGCCCTAATGGCTCAGTGATCACCATCTCCAGGGCTCGCCCCAGCAACCAGGGGCCCTATCGCTGTGTGGCTGCCAACCGCTACGGAGTGGCCAACAGTGTGGTTAACTTAATGGTGCAAGGTGAGATGCCGTCGGCGGGGGGAAGCTGGGGCACAGGCAGTCAGGATGCTGGCCTGGGTTCCCAGCTCATCAACTGGCTCCGGAGAGCTGCTGGCTGGCACCCAGCATTGTCATTGTATCACACCGGTCCGGCTCAGCCGCCTCCTGCCCCGGGCAGGTGCTGAGAGTCCTGGCGGCAGGTCCAAACCAGGCTGTGCTACAGGAATGGGATTCTGCGCAGGCTGCGGTGCTCTGGAAGTGGGGCCAACACAGGCCACTTGCCCTGCAGCCAGCGGAGCCTGGGGATGTTCCTCATGCTAGGGGCTGGAGAGCCAGGGAGCCCGTGGGCAGGGACGGGGTGGTCTTGGGATGGGGCAGGTTTAACCCCCGACAGCCTCCCAGCCTGGATCGCATGTCCCTGTCGGCCCCTCTCCCATCCCCCTGACATGCCTCTCAGTGCTTGTGGCCCAAAAGCCTACGGGCTGGCTGAGCAGACTGGGGGGTGTCCACTGGCTGCCCCGCGTGGGCTGCATGCAGATTTCTAGCAGCACTGACCTTACCCCACCCCTCCCCCCGCACCCTCCCAGGCTCTCCTACAGTGTCTGTGATGCCCAAGGGCCCCGTGACGGTGAAGGTGGGCAAGTCCATCAGCCTGGATTGCCTTGGCATGGGCGACCCACGCCCGCTGGTTCGCTGGAGCCGCTTGGGCGTGAGGCAGAAAATAGAGCATCAGACCTTGTTGCCCCTGGAAAGCCAAGCGGTGCTACAGGTGAGCCGGGCAGCTTGGCCTTTGCCCTCTTCATGTGGCCCATGGGACTAGGGGTCACCAGGGGATACGCCCATGGTGGCACTGCAGCCTAGTCTTGCCCTGCCCTGCCCTTCCAGGGAGCAGAGGGCCCTTCCTCGAAGCAGGAGCTGAAAGCAAAGGAACCGCCTCTGCCAGCCCCCATCCCACAGTGCAGGCTTGGCGAAGTTTAGTGCCCACCCTGAGCCAGGGGGCAGCCCTCCATGACTGATCAGTCTGCCTGGATTGCACTGGGACAGGGACCTGGCCTGGCCTGGCCTGCCCCGCAGCTGCTGGGCATAGGCAGACCCCGGGTCCCACTGGCTCCATGCTGATTAACACGCCCCAAAATCCTGGCCTGGGCCTGGCGGATGTGGAAGGGCTGCTGCTGGCTGTGCTCCGGGGCCGTGTCTTGCTATCTATAGCATAGTTTCTCAACCTGTGGTATGCGTAACCCTGGGGGTACGCGAGACACAGGCAGAGGATACGCGGCAAAAAACCCAGTGAACGGAGGTTGGCGGCAGTCACCAGCTTCTCAGGGAGCCGGGCAGCAGCCACCGGCTTCCCGCCTGGTCCCACCTCCTAGCTGGGATGCTAGGCGGCAGCCACCAGCTTCTTGGGATGCCAGGCGGCAGCTGCCAGCTTGGGTAACAGCTGCCCACATCCCAGGTGGGGAGCCCAGAAGCAGCCTCCTGCGCCTTGCGAGCTGGGCTCACAGCTGGGTGGCTGCCACCCTTGCCCCAGCTCTGAGCTGAGAGACAGCCTCCTGCACCCTGACTTGAACATGGGCAGCAGCTGCCTGCCGCCTGCCTACATCCCCAGATCCCAGCCTATGCGGAAGCCTCCTCTGCCCCAGCTCAGTCACACCCACAGGCTTAGGCTGCCCCTGATGCTGTGTCTCTGCTCCCAGTTCTCGGCAGCCAAGCCTGAAGACGCCGGCACCTACATCTGCACGGCCCAGAACTCCATCGGCTCCGCACAGACCCAAGTGGATGTGAGCGTGGAAACTGCCCACGGAAAGCCTGGCGCCCCTGAGATCACAGTGAAGCCGACACTGACAGTGGTAGCTGGAGAAACTGCAACCCTCCAGTGCTCAGCCACAGGTATGTGCGTGCCAGGCAGGGTCTCTGGCTTCCATGGGGCTGCCCACTCGTAGGGCAAAGCTGGTTGTGGGAATTGGGGAGCAGCTCCATGGGGAGGCTGAAGTAGGTCCCACCTGACTTGGAACAGAGATCCATGCCTCCTGTTCCTGCCAGCTCCTGCTTGGCCTTCCCATTCCCCCTCCCTGGTCTGAGGCTCAGACCTGGCAAGCTACACAGGGTCAGGCCTGCTCCATCTGCAGGTGGGAGACTTCGAAGGGCAGCCAGAGTGCTGGTGGGCACTTCTCTCCCTGAAGCAATGCTCTGTGGGCAGCGCTGTGCTGCTGGCTGAGTCCTACCCCTGAGCACTCCCCACCTGGGAGTGCGTGTCACACATCCCAGGGCACTGGTGAACACCCACAAGCCCCACCCCAGCAAAGCCAGGCTCCTGCCACCCACATGAGCCTAGAGCCAGGCTGGACAGGTGACCAGCCAATGAACACCTGCCGAAACCACTGCTAGCAAGCCTGGCTTAAATGGGTGGGTGTCCAGGGGAGTTTCAGAGGGGGAAGCCAGACATTGGTATCCAGGAAAGACAGGCGAGAGCACAGGATTCCTTCCTGTGGTACGTAAGGTTGGGGTCTGCCATTGAATTAGAAGGGTTTGAATAGTCGGTTCAACTTGGGCTGTTAAGTCAAGTTGCCTCAACTACAGATCTGATGGCATGAGCACGGAAGGGCAAAGCTTATCAAGCCAGGATTACGAAGCCGGTTTGCTTTACAATCGACAGGGTTTTATGTTACTTGTTAGTTTTATGTGCTGATTTGTGGTTAATCCACTGACAGTTACACCTTTACCTTGCGGTGACTTGTTTCAAAGGTTACATTGCCATTATCCTGCACCTTTTCAGCTACAAAGAATCGAGACACCTTTAGCCAATTTAAACCATCTTAGTTTGGGTTTAAATGAGTGAATTCCCTGTGTGCTTTGTGGCTGAGTGTATTTTTAAATGAAACATTTTCCACAGGATGATTTATGTCTCCAATACTAACATTTATGTGCTATTAATTAACATTATTCTCTCTTTAACTTTTTTTACTTGTTCCTTTTTTGTGGTTTTATTATTACATTGTAACTTGTGATTGTAGTAGTCAAAGCCAATTACAGCCTCAAGCAGGCTGCCAAGCCAGGTTACAGAAACATTTTGTGCATTCACTTTATGAGCGGTTATTTTAGCTGCTGGTAATTTTGTTATATTTAGGCTTGGATTAGATTTATTATCTAGATTAGATTAGATTATCAGTAAATGTCAGTGAGTGTCGATTTCAACACACACACACACAAAATATTTCAATAATAACTGAAATTTACAGCTAGGCAAAGTAAGAAAAACGCTGCTTGAGAACTAGAGTTTGATTTAAGGATATTTACTTTGTATATTTTGACATGTGATGTTGCCAGTTTGTGGTTTAACCGTTATAAAGCATTAACTATTTGAATTTCAGCATTGACTGTCACTAAGTAATTATTGTCTGATGCCCCCATTGTCTGACTCCTCCATATTTTCCCACAACTGTGAAAATTTAAACTGATAAAAATTGGAAAAAAATGCTTAAAATTAACCATCAATATTATCCATCAAAATTGTAAAAACTTGCATGCTGCCCAGGCGACGTACATTTTCAGTAGCACTTGGTCGCACGGCCCTGTGATCCTCCTGCTAACAGTCTTTGAGCACCAGCCGTGAGGGAAGCTGGGAACATTATACTTACATGGAAACAGTTCCTCCAGCTCTGTGGCCGTATGATGCCATCCAGGTCCATTGTGTGGGCCCGCAATATCAGCGAGGTGAGGCTAGTCCTCATGGCAGCCCCGTGTTCTGAGGAGGGCAAAGGCGGTCTCTCCCCCTACCAGCAGTCTGAGGCGGAAGGAGAGAAGGGTTTACCTCAGGAGCCATCCAGTGGCACTATATGGAGGAGTTAGGTTAGGGATGGTGCCTGGGCTCTGTCTAGCTAGTGATCCAGTCGGGACCAGAGGAGCATTCATCAGTCACAGTGAGGGCAGCCATGCCTCATTCATCAGTTAGTGGCGGGCTCACCCCGGCCCAGCCCTGAGCCTGTTGGGATGGGGCCTGTGTAGCCAGCACTTCACTGTCTCTTTGTCCCCTCAGGCAACCCCTCTCCCACCATCCAGTGGTCCAAGCTGAGGGCCCCACTGCCCTGGCAGCATCAGGTGGTGAATAACACTCTGCTCATCCCCCGTGTGGCCCAGCAGGACTCAGGCCAGTACATCTGCAATGCCAGCAACGCCGTCGGCTTCACCGAAGCCTTTATCACACTGGACGTGGAAAGTAAGGCGCCCGTGCCACATGGGGAGCTAGCCCTGTGCCCAGCACTTTTGTGACCTCAGGTCCCCGTAATTCTGTGGCCATGCCAGCTGGCAGGGGAGTCTGGGGCAGGGCTGCCAAGTGGCATAGCCTAGTGGCTCAAACCGTGGTGTGTGCCATGAGGACGGGCAGGTTAAAGATGAGTTTGCGCCATGGGGATCTAGTGGCTGGGTTGTGTGAAGCCCCTGCCTGCACAGAGCAGCGCCTTGTGCCTTGGGGCACAGCGGGCTCACTTGGGCACCAGGCTCTCACTCAGTTGGTGCTGATCATTGCCTGGCCAGGCCTGGTCTGTGCAGGACTGGGGGACGGGCCATCCAACCCCCTCGTGGAGTGAGGCAGGGCTGCCAGTGAGGGGCAGCACACTGATCACTATGGGCCCCATGTGAGATGAGAGCTGTGGGCAACTACCCTGGCTGGGAAAAGCAGGGCCAGGAAGTGGGAGACATGCAGACCCAGGAGCGCCGAGGATGGAGACCTGCTAAGCCCCCATCACTCCTGCCGGCCATGCCTGCACCACAGCAGCGTTCAATGGCCCCGCCATGGGGCTCCCATCCCAGGGGAGATGTGCCACAGCCTGGCAGCTGTGAGCAGTCGCTCAGGCCTATCTGTCCCACGCAGGACGGGGGCGCGATGGAGTCATGGCTGTGGTGGCCCTGGGAGGGAGGGAACAGCCCCGTGGGAGCAGGTGGTGCCCCAGGTGATGGGGGAGACAGTGCTGTTGAAGGCAGTGCTCGGCTGACCCCTTAAAGCCCCCTTTCTGCCCCCCAGCACCTCCCTATGCCACCAGCCTGCCCGAGGAGGTCTCGGTGCAAGCAGGCGAGGCAGTGCAGCTGCAGTGCCTGGCCCACGGCACGCCACCCCTGCGCTACCAGTGGGAGAAAGTCAACGGCAGCCTGTCCAGCCATGCCGTCCTGCGGGAAGGCACCCTGCATATCAGCCCGGCTGTGCCCAAGGACTCAGGCACCTACCGCTGCCTCGTCAGCAACAGGGTGAGCTCTGCAGAGACCTTCGCGCAAGTCAGCGTCCAGGGTGAGTATTCGGGCAGAGGGCACAGACAGGGACTGGCACTGGGGGAGCTGCCCTGGAGAGTGTGCGGGTGGGGCCATAATGATGCTCCAACAAAGGGGGGAGCAGGTGTGGTCCAGGGAGGGGGACGGCCCAGGGAGGAGGGCAGCCCAGGGAGAGATCAATGGGGTGAGGGGTAGTGGCTAGGTGGGGGTGCAGCCCAGGATGGGGGGCAGCCCAGAGAGCAGAGCGATGGGGTGATGGTGATGTGGCCCCAGGGATGGGGGCAATGGGGCGGCCCGGCAGGGACGGGGCAGCTCCAGGGAGAGGGTCAGCCCAGGGAGCGGCGGTGCGGCCCGAGGGGGAGACGGGGTGGCCCGGGCAGAGGGGCGATGGAGTCACGGTGACACCCGCCATGTTGCCAACCCCAAAGCTCCAGAGATGAGTCAGACCCCAGCCAGTCATGGGACCGGCCCGACGCAGGCGAGTGTGACCAAGGGAACATTGTGGCTTTGCTCCGTCCGTGGCGCAGTGCGGGGCAGGCACAGCGCCAGGGCAGCTGGCCCCAGATCCGCCAAGCCTCCAGCTTCTGCCCAGGCCAAATGGCTCCTTAACTCTCCCCAGCCCCAGCCTGGCTCTGCCCCTCCTGCAGCTGCAGGCTCCCCTCTCTTTCCCTCCCCTACCCATGCCCTGGCAGGGTGCTGGGCAGGTGGGGATGAAGGGCGGGGGGGGGGGGGGGCAGATCGACCCACTGCTCACAGGACGGGGGCAGACCAACTCACAGCTCTCTTCAAGGGGAGGGGTGGGGGAGACAGACTGATCCACTGTTCATGGCGGGGGGAGCGAGGAACAGACCAACCCACTCCTTACTGGGGGGAAGTGGGAAGCAGACCGACCCATAGCTCACAAGGCGGGGAGTGGGGAACAGACCGATCTACTATTAACAAGAAGGGAGGGGGCGGAGCTTTCCTGACCAGCTGGCGTCTTTCTGTTCCCCCTTCCCCTCTTGTGAAAATGCCATGGGACTGCTCCTTCCCTCCTCCCCCACCCTGTGATGGCAATGCCAACCCCGCTGGAGTCATGCTGGATGCCAGCAGCCAAGAACTTTGGGGGCTGCCTCTTAGGTGCCAGAGGCGCAGGCTGGAGGGGCAGGACCGTCTGGCAGGGGCTCGGCGGGTCCCCTCGAGCTCGCCCTGTTGGCTCCAGCACGTGCAGGGATCGGAGCGGGGCCGACTGCCGTCCCCTTGCCCTCCCCCTGTGGCAGGTGCTGTGTTACTCATGCAGCACAGGTCCGCGGCAGCTCCCCCAGCGGCTGGGGTTTGGTGGCCATAGCTGGTACCCTTGTGTCTCGGCCCCCCTGCAGGATCAGCCCCCAGCGCCCCTCTGTCCGTGCAAGTCACACCTCAGAGCGACGTGAAGGGCGTGGGCGGGACGGCCGAGTTCACCTGCTCCGTCACCGGAGACTCCCGGGCGCGGATCGAGTGGTTCAAGGACGGCGGGGAGCTCCCTGCCAGCCACAGCGTGCACAACGGGGTGCTGCGGTAAGGAGGGGCATGGGGCCAACACATGCAGGGCTCCGCCCTCCCTGGGACATGCCTGGGAACATAACCAAAAGGATTCACCCCATGCCCTGCAGAGGGGCTGCCCCCTTCAGCCCAGGATCTCTGCTGAGACGGGCAGCTAGTGCTCATGGGGATAGGACTCACAGGGGCTCTTCTCCCAGGCTTCTTCAGGCCATGAGCTAATTGCCGAAGGATCAGGTGGGAATGCCCATCACTGCAGTACCGACTGGGTGTGCTGTATGGGACAGATCCACCCCCGGATCCTCAGGGATAAGCCGCTGTCTTCAGGGGTGCAGTGTGGGAGCTCCAACCCTCTGTGGCTTGGAGGCATGGCAGGGTGGCACTTCTGGGGGGCAAGGGGGCCTTGGTCAGGGTACGAGGGAGCCAGTCCATCTCTTTGCTGTTTCACTGCAGAATCCCAAACTTGGATCGCGGGTGCCAGGGGGTTTACATCTGCCGGGTGAGCAGCCCCTCTGGGCAGGCCCAGGACAGCACCAGGCTGGTGATCCAGGGTAAGTCGGGGCCCTGGCGCAGGGAGGGGGAGATCACAGACCCTGCCAGCTGAGCAGGACTGTGCTGGCCACACAGCCTGTACACTAGCCACCGCTGCTCCAGAATGCAGGCCAGGTGTTCCTCCTTGGCCTCCCTTCGGGCGCCCCCAGCCAGCAAGTGACACAGCTGCCCCAGCTTAGCCGCTAAAGGAGAGTTCCCCTCACTGGTGCTGTGTGTGGCCTGGCCCTAGAGGGCACCATTACTCTCTCACTCGCACCCTCTGTGGCACGTGGGAAGGTGCCCCCTTGCTCACCTCGTTGCCATCTGCCCCGCCCAGCTCTGCCCAAGGTGATGATCAACATCCGCACCTCGGTGCAGACCGTGCTGGTAGGCGCGGCGGTGGAGTTCGAGTGCCTGGCCATCGGGGACCCCCAGGCACGCATCACCTGGAGCAAGTTGGGCAGCCGCATTCGCCCTGAGGTCATCGTCCGCGGCGGGATGGTGAAGATCGAGCGGGTGGAGCAGTCGGATGCGGGGCAGTACCGCTGCACTGCCACCAACGACGTGGGCGCCGTCCAGTCCAACATCATCCTGCACGTGCAGTGTAAGTGTCTGCTCCCCCGCCCCTCCCCACTGCAGCTCACGATGGCCATGTGCCCTGTTACGTGCTGTACACACAGTGCCCGTTGCAGAACAAAGGGCAGAGCGTCCCTGCATATCGGCTGGGCTGGTGCTCAGGGGTCAGGCAGCGGCCATGCCCTCTACAGGGCAAGCTCTCCTGACTGTGCCCCACACGTTCCACCCCCCACGCTGATTGAGGCCTGAAGACTCTGTTCCCTCTCTGCAGCCATCCCCCAGATTGCAGGTCAGCCTGAGGTCAAGGAGGTCGCTGTGGGGTCGACAGCAGTATTCCCGTGCCTGGCATCTGGCTTTCCTGTCCCGGAGATCAAGTGGACCAAGGTAAATGTCTGATCTCTGAGGAATGCCACCCCCTTTGCCCTGGGCAGTTACTCCTGTGCTGGAGAAAGACCTCTAGGCTCCACTCTTCCGTCCTGCTACGAGGACTCTCCCAATGAGCAAAGAGGGCAGCCTGGGTCCACCAGAACCGCTCTGGGCTTCATCGCAAAAGAGGGAATCTGTGGTGCGAACGGCAGCAGGAGCCCCCGGTTGTGGGAAGTCTCTGGTGGCAGGAGGGCTTGAGTGTCAGGAGCCCCTGGTGGCTGGGCCACCACTGCTCACACCAGAGGGAGGGGGCATGATGGAGGGATTGTGGAGTGAATGCACAGATTGTGGGGGTGGGCAGCTGGTAATGGTTGGAGGGGTGGATGACAGATATATGGACAGATCAGTTGATGGGGGATGGGTGGGTGGATAGGTGGAGTGGTGGCCAGATGGGTGGGATGGGGGATGGATGGGTCGTGGACAAATGAGGAGATAGGTGGTGGTGGAGTGGGTGGCAGATTGTGATGCCCTGGTCTGGCATTTGGTTGCAGCTGGAAGGAGACCTCCCCAAAGTCATTCATCTGGAAAACAACGTCTTGACCATTCCCTCTGTGAAGCCAGAAGACGCCGGGATCTACGTCTGCACGGCATCCAACAGGCAAGGGAAGGTGACAGCCTTCTCCATGCTCAAAGTCCGAGGTGAGTGTTCTGGGCTGGCCTCTCATCTTGCACTAGGGCCCGCGCGATGTGACCTGTGTAGCTGGGAGGGACGTGTCCCTCATGTCTCCCTAGCATTACCACCATTGTCCTTGCGTCCCACTCCCTGGAGGCTCCATGGACGGATGGTGTCCTTCCAGCCGAGGGTGAGGGGACGGGATCCCTTCAGAACAGGCTGGCACCTTAGCAACCTCCCTCTCCTGCTGTGGCATGCACGGCACAGTCCCCACACTGACCCAAGAGAGGACAGGAGACTGAATGTCCTGTCGGATGGAGACCCCAGGCTGCCCTAGACCTGCAGTCCTGAGGAGATCTGCCCTTGGGCCCCTTGCGTGCAGCCAGCAGGGGCAGTGCTGAATGGGCCAAGGCACTCGTGTCTCAGGAGGAAACAATGCTGCCTACACGGTGTTTCGAGCCCTGCCAGGCTGTGGGTACTGGACTCAAGCCTCCGCCGGGCGCTGCTCAGCGCCAGCCTCCAGGTTGGGCTGCACCGTCGTGTGGCCGTGCTCTCCGGTGCCCTCTGCCCATCAGTGATACTCTCCACGGGTATTCTGAGCGAATGCCCAGGTCGTTCCTGCTGCGGTGGCCACGGCAGGTCTGGGAAGTAGTCCTGCTGTCACCGTGCAGAGACACGGCCACTGGCTGCGTAGGGTCATGTGGTGCCATCTCTGGACGCCCGGCCATGTCTGTCAGGGTCACAATAGCCACAGGAGGGGGTGGCTGTGGAAGTGCCTATCACAGGTGGGTGGAGGGGTGTTCCAACCTTCCTCCGGAGAGCTGTAACCACTTTCTGCTGTGAAGTGACCGACGCGGGCCATCACGGAGGTGGAATGGCTGGTGGGAGAGTCCACAGAAATGGCTCTGCCGTATTTTCCATGAGGATTGGCGCTAACAATGTTGTAGCTTCTTATGGTCACCTACTGGCAAGGGAGGGAGGTAATGGGGGTCTGCAGTTCTCAAGCTGGGGGCTGAGCTCTCCCTGTCCAGGGGAACAGGCTCTGGCATCTCTCCGACCCTGTCCCTGCGATTCATCACAGTGGAGGTGGCAGCCGCGGGCCTGCCCACGCACACTGCTGTGGACTGCTGTGCGGCCCAGCCCTTCCTGTGGAGCCGTTGAAAGCCACAGGCCCCTCTGGACTGGCAGGCCAGGATCCCAGAGCCCAGCCCTAGCAGGGAGCAGGGATCCTGCTCCCCACGTGTGGCTCTGACTCGTGACAGGAGCTGCCCAAGGACCAGTGTCCGTCTGCGCTGTTGGGGCTGGGGAGGCTCCAGGCCCTGCCCCCCCTCGGCACGACGCTCTATTCCGTCCCACGCTGACCTTCTCCCTCATTGCACAATTGCAGAGCGGGTGGTGCCATATTTCACCCAGAACCCTCAGGCCTTCCTCACCTTGCCCACCATCAAGGACGCCTACAAGAAGTTTGAGATCCAGATCACCTTCCGGCCAGACACTGCTGATGGTGAGCCGAGGCCACCCGCCTGGGGCGCTGCCTTGCCCTGGGCGCGAGGGGTGGGACCTGAGCCAGGGCAGAGATGGAGGGTGATTGTGGAGGAAGGGGGGAGCTGAGGGGCTTCTCACCACTGCACTGGTAGCCCCCGCCTCTGGGTGTAGCTCAGGGGCCCTTCTGGCACACATGCCACGCTCCTCTTTTGACTGCTCCTGCCTCTTCGCGAGCCGGGATCATTTCACTCACCCGCCTCTTTTTCCTCCCTTCTCTCTCCATCCTTGTCCCTCTTGCCTCCTTTGTGCCCTTTTCCATCTCTCCTCTCCGGCCCGCTGGGTTGCCCTCTCCCCCTCTAGCTCTCATTCTGTACTCAGGTAAGTCTGCACTCTGCTGCCTGATGCTCTCTCACAGCCACCCTGGGGCCAGGGGCGTGGGAGCCAGCACCCCACGGGTGGCTAAGCTGAAACTCGGCACAGACTAACTGAGTGACTGGGGCAGGCCGGGGCCGGGCGTGCCCTCGTGTGTCTAACTCCTACTAGCCACGGCTGCCGCTTAATCTCCATTGCATCGTCCCAGTGATGTCACTCGCCAGGAAGTGACATCATCCCGGGGCACTAGGTCCCCAGCTCTCCTGCAGGCTGGATGAAGCGGCTCCTGGGTTACCAGGTTAATCCACGCTGCAGCTCCCTGCCTGACCTGGTGGGCCTCAGGGAGTGGGCAGAACTGATGGGTTGAGTCTGTTCATGGGAACACCTTCCAGAGACTGCCATGTAGATACAGGATAAGAACCTACTACTGCTGCCAATGAATGAAACCTGTTGGCACGGGGGGTTAGAGCCCTGTGTTTCTGGCTCCATCCCCACCACTGAGACACGGTGGGCATGGCTCCAAAGGGCCCAAAGAAGCTGACAGCTGCAGAGGGTGGGTGTAACTGGTGCTGACGAGGCCCCAGGCTGCCCCGGGGCTGGACTTTGCTTGCCCATGGACTGGGCCTTCCTGCCCTTTGCAGCCCCTTTGTGGCTCGGAGTTTGGGGGTGAAAATCCAGGGGATCCCTGTGCCTCTGCTTCTTTCCCCCCTTCCTTTCCCTGCACCTGCCTCTCCCTTGCCCACCTCCGCTGGCTGGGGAGCTGCCTCCTTTATTGTGGGATAAAGGCCCTGCCACTAGAGGAATGAGAGTTAAACACCTGCCCCTGCCTGCACTCCACTGACCCCCATGGGCCACAAAGCCCCAGGGCTCCCACGGCGTCAACCCCTCTCCCTCCAGATCTTGCCTCTTCGCTAGCTGGGAATGCCCCGCCACTGCTGTGGGGGTACCCTGAGACCTAGTGCTGATCAGCATCTCTTGCCAGCAGCTAAGCCATGAGCAGAGGACAGGGACCTCTCCCTCGCCTGGGCCCTGCTTTCCAGCTGTACTGCCCTCACCCGGCTGGTCTGCTCCCGTCACCGCCCACCCAGTGTAGCAGCGCCAAGCCTCTGCGACTCACCCATCGCAGCTCAATGGGAAGCCCCTGTGGGCCCTGGCTCTGCTGATCTATAGGAAATGCCCTGGGTTGGGGCCTCTGCTGCAGGGGTACCTCTGCCAGCGAGTGGGGCTGCCAACGGCAGACACAATGCCCAGTGCTCTCCGTTCCCACTCCAGGGCATGCAGCTCAGTCCCCTCTGCTCAGCTGTGATCTGGGCCCCACAGCTCTGGTATTGCCCCCACTCCAGTCTGCCACAGTGCTATCACTGATGCCTGAGCATCTCTCACGGTGAGCTGGGGATGGGGGCTGAGTAGTGGCTGCTTCTGCCTGTGATCTGGAACCTCCCTGCCCAACATTTGTTGGCTCGGGTGTGGTGCTCACAAGCTCCCCCACCCCCCACCCAGCAACCCCTGCTCACCCTCTGTGCTTTTGCAGGGATGCTGTTGTACAACGGGCAGAAGAAGAGCACCGGTGCTGACTTCGTGTCCTTTGGGCTGGTGGGAGGCCGCCCAGAATTCAGGTGAGACCAGGTGATGCTGTATCCCTCTCCAGAGCCAAGCCCTTCCACCAGCGCTGAGCCCCTCCTGAATCCATGCCTCAAAACCAACGGGGCTCCCATCCCTCAGCCCAGGGTCCTGCCCACGGCTCCGACTGGCAGAGCTGTTGAACTGGCCACCTGGACCCGCTCGCTAGTTCTGAAATCCCAGCTGCCCCAACAGCGTCTCCCCCAGGATCTGCAGCATGGCACACACTGGCGATGTGGGGAAAGCCACATAAAGCACCTCTCATGGCTCGGGCTGCTTCACACCGACCCATCCTGAACCGCTGCTGTGTGCCGATGGCAGCTGAGCATTGTGAAGTGCCAGGGACAGGGAGGGTGGGCGGACGGCATCTGCTCCCTTCCCTGTCTCCAGCACGCTTGATGTTGCAGGTTTGATGCCGGCTCGGGCATGGCCACAATCCGGCACCCAGCACCGATCCGACTTGGGGAGTTCCACACGGTCCGGCTGTACCGGAACCTCACCCAGGGCTCCCTGGTGCTGGATAGCCACCCTCCTGTCAATGGCACGTCCCAGGTAAGAGAACGCTCATGGGGCCGCATAGCCTGGGGCCTGGCCTTGCTCCTGACGGGATTTGGGCCCTGGCCGTGCCATGCTGGCTCTGACACCTTGCAGGGGCGCTGTGCCTGGGACAGCTCAGCCGCGGAGACACAGGGAGGCCAGCTGGCTGGGGCTGTCTCTGCACAATGCACAGGATTCTCCTGGGGCCTGAGGCAGGCACAGAGGGCAGCCCTGACCTGCTTTGCCCACCACTCTGTGTCCCCAGGGTAAATTCCAAGGGCTGGATCTGAACGAGGAGCTGTACCTGGGCGGGTATCCGAACTACGCCGCGATCACCAAAACTGGCCTCAGCAGCGGCTTTGTCGGTGAGTACAGGCGGCCTGGCTCCCGCGGCCCAAGCTCCTCTCCCCATGCAGCCCCCCTAAAAGTCCCCCCTGCTGCCCCGACTGGGAGCCTGGCGTCACTGCCCTGTGATGGTGATGGAGGGCGGCTGAGACTCCCCTCGCCCAGCATGGTTCGTTCCTACGTTGCTCCCCGGTGCCCTGCCCTGGCTCAGGCCACCCCTTGGCTGGACGTGTTTGCTGGTGCCCCATTACCCAGTTGGCTCTGACTGTCCTTGGTCCCCCCAGGCTGCGTGCGCCAGCTGCTGATCCAGGGCGAGGAGGTGATTTTTAAGGATCTAGACCTGAGAGCTCATGGTGTCTCCAGCTGCCCCACGTGCCGGGACCAGCCGTGTCAGGTAACTCGTCCCTTATGGGTCTGGCCCCTTGGGGCAGAGCTACTCCTGGTGCCGACAAAAGCTGGACCCTGCAATCCTCCCACTGCTTCCCTGGGGTTGCACCAGTGCCCCGGAGGGGATTTGGTCCTGGGTCTCTGCTTTCCCCTGGCAGGTGCTCATGGCTGAGCTGGCCCCGGGGTGCTCCTTCTGTCGTGGTCGTGGGGTGGTGGCAGCAGCTGGGGGCGGGGCTCCGTCCCCTGCAGATCTAACCTGTAAATTGCTCCTCCCCAGAATGGAGGCATCTGCAGGGACTCGGAGAGCAGCGGGTACGTGTGCCACTGTCCACAGGAATTCACGGGGAGCAACTGTGAGGACTCGCAGGCACTGCATTGCCACCCAGGTACTGCCCCCAGCACCTGCCTCAGAGCTACAGCAACTCCCCCGTCCCAAGACCAGCCTGCTGCACTCACTCGTCTAGATACAGCTGGCAGGGGGGTCTCAGCAGGAACCTGCCAGCTCCCCCCTTGATGTGAGGAGGGCCTGACCATGCATTGGACTGCCCAGGGCTACTGTATGTGGAGCTGTCAGGGCTCTGCCGGCCCAGCCCCGGGAACAGTTGTGAAATACTGCCACAGTCTGTGTGCAGTGCGGGCAGCTCCGTGATCCCCTCCCCTGTGCAGAGCAAGGATTTGCCTGCTTCAGCCAGCGTGTCCCGAGCCTGGGGTTGGTGCTGTGCCCTTCGTGCCTTGTGCTGCTGGGCGCTGACGCCTCCTTGTGCCTGTCTCCCCAGGGGCCTGCGGGCCGGACGCCACCTGCATTAACCGTGCGGACCGGCAGGGCTACCGCTGCCGCTGCCACTTGGGCAAGTCTGGGGAGAAGTGCATGGAAGGTGAGTGGGTGGGTGGGGACAGCCCTCGCCCCGGTGGGATGGAGCCCGAGGGGCAGAGGGCAACCCTGAGTAACCCCCTCACTCCGCAGGCATCGTGGTGACCAGTCCTTCCTTCAGCGGGGGCGACTCCTTCATCTCCTACCCACCCCTCACCAACATCCACTACGAACTGCGCGTCGACGCTGCCTTCAAGCCGCTCTCCCCCGATGGCCTCCTCTTGTTCAGCGGGGGCCGGGGCGCCCCTGTGGAGGACTTTGTGTCGCTCGCCATGGCCCACGGCCACCTGGAGTTCCGCTACCAGCTGGGCTCAGGTAAGGGCGGGGCAGGACGCACTGCAGGGCCATGTGCTGGCACCTGTCCCACAGCCCACTCATTAGCACCCTGGCAGTGGGGTCAGGCCTGCCTGAGAGGGGCCAGCTGTCGCCCCAGGGGAGATCCAGATGCTCTGGCTGCCTGTGTGTTAGCTGCTGGTGCCAGCTGCAGGTGCTGTTCTGGGGCTCTCTGCCTGCTGGGCTGGGGACTCTGCCCCACCAAGTCATCTCACCCCTGGGAATCCTGTTCAGTTGCTGCTGCCCTGGGCCGCCTTTTGGGCCATACTCCAGCAGTGTTCCTCGGCACCCAGTGCCTGGCACTGTGCTGGCTCCCATTCCTCGCTGGCATATAGTGCACACAGGCTCAGCAGTGCTCCCTATGTCTTTGTAGCTCTGTAACCAGGACTTCACAGCCATCTGCCTTGTTTCTGGCTGCTGGGCATGGCCCCTTCGATGGCCCCTGGCAGGGCATATGGCTCTGAAACACCCGCCATCCTGAAATGACCTGACATGCCCTGGCAGGGGAGATTGCTGCTACCCAGCTGCTCCCTGAGAAGGAAAGACTCATGGGGCATGCCCTGAGGTTGGTGCCAGGTGGCGTGCCCATCTCACCGCTGTCTCTTGCAGGCATGGCTGTGCTCCAAAGTGCGGAGCCTCTCGCCCTGGGCCAGTGGCACAAAGTCTCGGCGGAGCGGATCAACAAGGATGGCACCCTGCAGGTGGACGGCAGCAAGCCGGTGAAGAGGTCCTCCCCAGGGAAGAGCCAGGGGCTCAACCTCCGCACGCCCATGTACCTGGGCGGGGTGGACAAATCTGTCACGCTGCCTGTGGACACCAGAGTCAGCGCCAGCTTCCGTGGCTGCATTGGGGAGGTGAGTCGTGCCCTTCTAGAGTTGGTCCTGAGTCCTGCAAGGAGTGAAGTCAGGGGAGATGGTGGCCAGGGAGCCAGGACTCCTGGATTCTATCCCTGGCTCGAGAAGGGGAGTGGGGCCTAGAGGGGTGAGCCAGGGTGGGCTGGAAACAAGGACTCCTGGGTTCTATTCCTGGCTCTGCCATTGACTCTGAAAGTGGTTCACAAATGTGGATACACCAGCCCTGTAGGTCGTGCAGCAAGTCAGTGTCGAGCGGCTCCCGGGCAGCTTGGCTCACATACACTGTGTTCTGTACACGGCTCTGACGGGCCGTTCTGTGCCAGCTCAGCCTGCCCAGTGTGCACATTGCCAGCTTCATCAGTGCAGGCCCCATAGCCCCTGGCTAAACCCAGAGAGGCCCCCCAATGATGCAGCATCTCCTGTCCCCTCCCCAGGTGTCGATCAATGGGAAGAAGGTGGACATCTCCTACAGTTTCCTGGAGAGCCGAGGCATCACCCAGTGCTACGACAGCTCGCCTTGCGAGCGCGGGCCCTGCCTGCACAACGCCACCTGCACGCCCACCGGCGAGTACGAGTTCCAGTGCCTGTGCCCGGATGGCTTCCGAGGTGGGCAAGCCTCACCCCGCAGGCAGAGCACGGGCAGCGCTGAACCACTTCTGTGCACCGGGCACTGCCACCTGCCCTGCCAGCCCAGGGACAGTTCACCGGGCTCCTGGCCAGGGCAGATTGCAGCCTCTCCAGTGGTGTGAGGAGGGACCTCCTGGTCTGGGCGTCCCGACTCGGAGGGTGCTGCTCGGGTCCCCGCTCCCCCCCAGTGGGGTCTCCATTGGGATCTGTGGCAGGGCAGGGGTGGGTGTGCATGCATGTGTGTGTGTGTTTGTCTGAGCTCACATGTGTGTGCCCACTCCTGGGGTGGCCCAGTGAGGCGCCTTCCCACAGCCCGCCTGCCGTCTCCCCACAGGTGCTCGCTGTGAGATCGTCGAGGATCAGTGTCTGCTCCGGAACCCCTGCCTGAACGGAGGGATGTGCAAGGCAAACCAGTGCCTGTGCCCGGCCGGCTTCTCAGGGATGTACTGTGAGCAAGGTATGCAGAGCAGGGCCGGCGGTGAACACGTGGGAGCTGTCTCGCCCATCCCTCGCGCAGCCTCAGAGCACCTCCCCAGGGATGTGGCTGGGTCTGCGTGACATTCCCCTGGGTGCAATCTGAACCGCTGTGTCCCCTTAGCTCTCCAGCCTGAGATGTCCTTACACTGTTTTGCTGGTGAACAATGGCGCCAGGCTCAGCTCACACACAGCCACCCGCATGTAAAATCACTGGAGTGCGAGGCTGAGCCATCCATGAGTTACATACAAGGCAATGCCAGCCTCGTCCCCCGGACATGTGTGTCTTGTGCTGTCCAGCGCACTACTGAACACGAAAAGCTCAGAATAGGGCCGTCGTTTCAACAAAGCAAAATGATGATGTGCACCAGCCCTGCTGACCTGAGTAGAGAATCCCAAACACTTCAACCAGAACACACTGGTTTAGATAAAACCCTAAAACAAGTGTGTTCGCTAGGAAAAGGCACAGAAGTCACAGCTGGTTACAAAAGAACGAAATGGATAAACACTCAAGCTCATTTTTAACGTTACCAAGGCTAGCACAGGAGAACCTCAAAGATCCAAACACCTGGAGAATGGAGGTTGTTTGTCACTGAACAAAACCTTACAGTACGGTACCCTTTGGTCAGTGTCTCCCAGCTGAGGCTGGCAGAGATCTCTGCACAGATGACACCTGGCAGCACTGCCTGGTTTGCAAGCAGCTCCCTGCCCTATTACTATTTCTTGTCTTTGGGCTGAACTTTGGGCACTACAAGCCCCAGCCCTCAGCCGCCTCTCCCCAAAGCTCACCCTGCTCAGTGCACGGCTTGCCATGCTCCAGAGGCAGCACGTGGCAGGGGGTTGGTGCCAGCCAGCTGCCAGTGCTCCTCCCTCCCCAGCCCCTTGCACTCCCAAAGGTGCTGGCAGGATCCAGGAGTGCAGCCATGGGCAAAGCTTGGGCCGCATAGATGCACGGGCTGTGGCCCTTTAAAACTCCCCCATGTCCCTTCACTCCTCCCTGGGACCTCACCCCCCTTTTCAGGGCCAGGTAAGAAAGGTGCATGGATCTCTCCATGTCCTGAGTCAATGAGCATCCCCTTATCGATGCTTAGGCCAGTCCATTGATCCTAGAAGGGCGGGGTTGTTTTGTGCATGCCTTAGTGAGGTGTGAACTGCTCTCTGCTTTGGAAGGTTTTACTTAGAGCTGCCTCAAGCCATGAGACACACCGCTGGGAATATTACATAGCAGAGCTTCATAACCACACACATGATGTTGCAAGAAACATGTCACTATCACAACAATGTTCAGTATGCCACAAGCATTCCAAAAACACCGCACAATGACACACTTTGACATGACATGCACATGACACACTTTGCATCAAGCAATACCCAGTTACGCTGTAAGGGTGAACGTGAATGATACACAATCACACCATAGGGGTGTACATGGGGTGCAGTGTGTCACAGGGTGTCCCAGCCTGCTCTAGCCAGCCCTGCTAGAGAGGCAGGTGCTGGCACTGGGAGCTGTGGGCACAGGGCAGAGGAGGGGCCCAGGGTCCTGTATGGAGCAAGGGAGTGAAGCCAAAGTTGAGTGTACAAGGAGGTGGGGGCTGGGGTTGGGGCCAGGGCACCGTGAGTCAGCATATCGGGAGCTGGGGGCAGCGTGTCTTGGGGCTGGGGTTCTTGGAGGAAGCAGTGTGCCATGGCTGGGGCTGAGAATCTAGGGGCCAGTGTGCACGGGGCGGGAAGGGGGGCAGTGCACTTGGGGCGGGAAGAGGGGGGCCAGTGCGCTCGGGGCTGGGGCATAGCGGGCCTTGTCTGGACGTAGCCCCAGGTACAATGTGGAAAGTGACTGCACTCAGTACCCCCGGCCCCGGGCAGTGGAGGGGTCAGCAGGGAGCTGGGCCATGGGCCCCCTGCACTAGGGGCCAAAATGGCAGGGCCACGCTCTCTACCCCCTCCCTGGTGTTGAGTAACCTGTGTGCCCGCCTGCATGCTGCTGTGATGTGCAGTGCATGCCCTGTAACCCACTTGTCTGTCTCTTTGCCCTGTGCAGGCCCGGCCCTGGCGGCGCTGGACCATGAGTGGGCCCTGGAGGGCAGTGGCGGGAATGGTACGGTGCCCAGTTTGCTTGGTGTCTCCTTTTTCCTCGTCGTGCTAGCGCCAGCCTTGGGCTCCTGGCCGGCGGCTCCCATGCTGCCCTGGAGGCTCTCTGTGGGAGGTGCTGGGGGGGCCTGGGCTCTGATGAGCCGCAGCGCAGGGAAACATCAGGAAGCAGCATTGGCTGTCCTGCACTTGCCCTGGGGATCTGTGGCCAGGCAGGCCCTGCTTCTGGCAGGGCCGAGGATCCTGGGCACAGCCGGGTTTGCCGCCGAGAAAGCTGATGTTAACCCCAGGTGGGACGGGGTGACCTGCCCAGCACCTCTTCTGCAATGCGTCTGACCCCAGCTCTCGCCCTGCAGATGCCCCGGGCCAGTACGGAGCCTACTTCCACGATGGCGGCTATCTCGCGCTGCCCCGGCATGCGCTGCCCCACAGGTGAGTGGCCTCTGCATGCTCACTGCACCTGGCGAGGGGGGCATTGCCCACGTGCCCTGTGCGTTCAGGAAGACCTGGAGATCTCAGCCATGGGGGTGAGCAGTGGCTCTGGTGCCCACTGCCAGCCATGCTGCGCTCTGCCTAGGCAGGGAGGGAGCCCGAGTCGTAAACTGGGCAGGCCCAGGCCTCCCAGGCACTGCATGGCCTGGCTATGGCTGGGCCCGGGGGAGGGGGCGGGTGTGGAGGAGGAAGGATGGACATTGGGGGGGGGGGAGATGAGGGGCTGGCGGGGGCAGGACTCGTGGGCACGCCCTGGTCTGGTGCCTGCCCCAGCCTGTGTCCCAGGGCCCAGGGCTGACAGCTGCTGCCTTCTCCTTGCAGCCGCCCCGAGGCTCCTGAGACCATCGAGCTGGAAGTGCGCACCCGCTCCCGGAACGGCCTGCTCCTCTGGCAGGGCGTGGTGAGTCGCGCTGGGGGCTCGGTGGCCAGCGCCTGCGGCCCTTTGAGCACGAGGGGGGAGGAGCTGGGCTGGGAGCCAGGCAGAGACTCAGAGGAGCCAGGCCAGGCTGGGTGGCTGGGGCTGGGTAGGAGGTGGGTGGGCGCCGTGGGTCTGGCTGGGCTCCCTGGCACTCTGGGATGCCCATCACAAGGTGCGAGGGAACTGGGCCAGATGAGGGTGACACGGGCCGGGATCCGGAGGGGGCAAGCATGGCCCCCAGAACGCCAAGCAGAGCTGAGGACGCAGCCACTTCCCTGGCATCTCCCCCGCTTGCTGGGTCCGGAGCAGCCTGCTGGTGAGTCAGGGCAGAGCTGGGGAGGGGCCAGGTGTCCTTGCTGGCAGAGAGGGCGAGGGGCACTGTGGCTACCAACTTCTCCCTGAGCATGTGGGGGCAAGTGAGCCCCATGGGGGCCTAGGGACTGGGGAGGCCAGGCTCAAGGGCAGGGCTAGGTGCGTGGTCTCTTAGGGCGGAGCGCGGAGAGAGGCTTGCGGGGCGCACAGGGCCTGCCTTCCTGACTGCCCTCTGGAGAGGGCGAGGGGCTTGTTCCCAGGAAAGGCTGTCGGTTGGGGCCACGGGCTGTGGAGTACGATCAGGACACCGTCCGCGACCATGGCGCGCCGGCCAGCATGTGGGGCCGCTCCCTCCCTGCATGGCCTGGGCTGGAACCCGGCTCCCCTCTGGGCTCAGACTGCAGGGGCCCATCCACCCGCCATTGTCTGACCTGCCTGTGCATGAAGCCAGCCTGTGCTGCCTGGCTCAGGCCATACTAATCTGCCATGCTCAGCTGCTTGTTCCATGCCGCGCCGGGCTGGCATCACCCTAGGCTGCCGCTCCGAGCCCCGCCATGGCTGCCAGGCTCCCATCACCTCCCTGGCGCATGCTGCTTCGCTGTCCCTGGGCACTTCACCGCCCTGTTGCACGTTTCTCCTCCAGGTGACCGGGCAGCCTGCTCTCAAGCCACATGCTACTAACAAGGTATTTACCGCAGTGCCCGCGGGTGGTGGGCCTGGCACCCCCGGGGAGCAGCTGTGGGGCTCGCTGGACTGTGCACAGGGCAGGGGCGTGAGCATGCGCAGGCACTAGCGTGCCCCACAGCCAGGGACACGTGGGGAGCCCCAGTGGCTAAGGCTCCCTGTGACATGCCCCCAGCTGCGCAGGCCGGGGCATTTCCCACGTGCTGTGGGCATTGCAGCCAGCTGCCCTGTGCTGCTTTCCCCGTTGTACGCACGCCGGCAGCGAAGCCCTGCAGGTGAGCCGGCTCTGCTCATCGGCTCCTTCATGGTCCCTGCGGGACTGGCTCGTGCCCTGGGCCTGCCCTGGAATCGCCTCCCAGCTCACCTGGACCCGTGCCCGGGTGGCAGGCAGGGCCCATGGCTCCAGGGGCCGGCTACTGAGCAGGGCCCAGGCGGGTGGGAGCCAGCCATCCTGTGACACCTCTCTCTGGCAGGAGGAAGGGCAGAACGGCAAAGCCAAGGACTTCATCAGCCTCGGCCTCAGAGATGGACATGTGGAGTTCAGGTGAGCGTGCCCCCCGCCCTCAGTGAGCCACCTCTGGGGCATGAGCTAGAAACCTCAGACCTCCTATCCTGGGCCCCGGCCCCTCTTTCCCAGCCCCTGGGACCTACCTTCCTCTCTGCTTCCAGGACACCAGACCTTCCTGCCCTAGGACCCCTCGGCCCCTGGGACCTACCTTTCCCCTACCCCTGGGATCCCAGACCCACCATCCCCCTGCCCCTGGGACCCACCTTCCCCTGACACTTGGACCCCAGACCTACCTGCCCCAGGGACCCCCAAGCCACCTTTCCACCCCACTCCTTTCATTTCAGTCCCACCCTCCCTCACCTTCTCCCAATACTTGGGACCCCCAGACCTGCCTTCCCACCCTACACCACACCCCTAGGATCCCAGAGCCACCCTGCCCCCTCTCCCCCAGGCCCTAGCTGGGCCCTAGACTCCATTCCCCAAGAACACTGGGTAGTGCAGGCGCGGTCCCCGGCAGTGGGGCTAAACTGGCCGTTCTCCCCTGCAGTTACCAGCTGGGCAGCGGTGAAGCCAGCATAGTCTCTGAGGACCCCATCAACGATGGAGAGTGGCACAAAGTGACGGCCGTTCGGTGAGGGGCTGGCGGTGGGACCCGGGAATTCGCTCAACGCCATCCTGCAGCCAGGCAGCCCCCCACAGACCCCGGGAATGGAGGGGGAGGGAGCCCTTCAGTCGTTCTCCCAGGGTCCTCAGCCCCGGCTCCCTCGGCTGGGCTGTGCTGCAGCTTGGAGCTGGGGATCCCAGTGGGGTGGGGTCAGTGGGTGCGGCTCCTGCAAGGCCGATGGTCCTGCCGCTGCCCTCCCGTCTGGGATTGGGGCCGGCCCCTGGACGAGCCCGGCGCTCACTCCCTGGCTCTGCCCTGCAGGGAAGGCCGGCGGGGCTCCATCCAGGTGGACGGTGAGGACATGGTGAGCGGGGAGTCGCCGGGCAGCAACATCATGGTGAACACCCAAGGCAGCGTGTACCTAGGTGAGGCTGGGCTGGCACCCACGGGGCCCTGCGGGGCACGGGCGGCTGGGCTGCATGGCACCCTAGAGGGACAGAGCGGGAGACCTGGCATGTGTGTGTGTCAGTGGGGGGCCTGGGGCTGCACGCTTCCCTCCAGGCATCTAATGCCCAGGAGCTCTGTCTGAGCCGGCACCCCCATGTCTGGAGAAAACTAGGAGCGACGGGGGCTGGCCTGGCCCAGGCAGGACACTCGCCACGGTGGGATGGGGCCAGCTGCAGAGCCCATGTGTGTCGAGCAGGGCCCTACAGCGATTCTGCACTGGGGAGCAGAGGAAGCAACACTCCCGGGTTTGGGTGAATTTCCACAAACCCCCACCCAAGAAAGGAGGGTTCTAGTGACTGGAGCAGGGGGGAGAGGGTTCCCTGTGTGTGTCCTTTCCCATCTCTGTGCCTCAGTTTCCCTACCTCCATATGAACAGAAGAGCTGCCGTGCTGGGCTGACCCTCAGTCCATCCAGCCCGGTCTCTGACAGTGCATCAGAGGCAATGAACAATACAGAGTGGTGTCGAGCAGTCCCAGCCCAATCTGGCCGTCGCAGCTTTAGGGACACCTGCGCATGGGGTTGTGGCCCTGCCCTCGGCCGCCCAGTGGGGGGGAAGCTTGGCATGTTTGGAAGCTGATGGTTCCTCCTTTCGCTCCCAGGAGGCGCGCCTGCCATCCGAGCCCTGACCGCCGGCAAGTTCCTCTCTGGAATCACAGGCTGCATTAAAAACCTGGTGCTGAGCAAGGGGCAGCTGGGCCAGTCTCCGCGGCAGCCCATTGACTTGCAGCATTACTCGGAGGCAGGCATTAGCACGCAGGAGTGCCCCTCATAGGCCACCCGCCTGCCGCCCACGTCTCAGGCCCAGCGAGGGACGGCTGCTCTTTTTATTATTACGATGATTCATTTTTTTAAAGAAACCCAGAGGAAAATGGTGCTTTGCTGCTGCCCAAAACCAGTGGGGGTGGGTTGGTTTGTGTGGCTGATGCGGGGGAGCAGTGGGGCAGCCGCCTCCTGCCAGCCCCATGGGACATCCGGTCCTTCGCAACTGAGGAGACGGCGGATTCGTGGGCCTGTGCCCCCACAAGAGAGAGCCGGGAGCCCAGCCCAGTGCCGGACCTCGCCATGCCTCGGAAGGGCCCATCCCTCTGCCTTCTGGCTTTAGCGCTCAGTGCATGTGCCTCTCAGCGGGCGGGAAGGAGGGTGCCAGCTGGTTCTGCTGTGCCCCATGCCCGCCGAGGGCCAGGGGGCCCTAACGTCTCGGAGAGGGGCAGACGGGATCCACATGAATCCATCCAGAGTGAGGGGAGGGAGGTCGCAGCTGGTCCCGCTCAGGGGCATCGACAGCAAACTGCCCCCTCCCTTCAGGAGCAGCGAGAGGGTGGGAGGGGCATGTCTGTTCCCAGCCTACTCACCCCCTGTTCCATGGGCCAGCCCTAGGAGCCAGCGGGCCAGAGCCTTTGGCTAGTGCCAGGGCCGGGGTTTCCTGGAGGATCTGGTCTGGTTACACTGCGGCCTCCCCCATTGCCCACGCTCAGGAACTCAGCCCACACTGCAGCACCCGCATGGCGGCTGTCCACAAGGCACTGACCCGCCAGCTGCGCGGTCTCCCTGAGCCCCGCCATTGCGTGTCCGTGGCTCCCACAGAGCGCAGCGCCCGCGGGGCAGGAGGGCAGGCGCTGGGAGCGAACCACAGCGCACACGACAGGGCTCCCTGACACGCAGCTGCCGCCCTGGGGCTGTGGGTCCGTGCAGAATGGCGTCACCTCAGCTCGCGTCAGGGAACCGGCGAGAGACCAGGCCTGGGTGGTAGGAGAATCCCATGGGCAGGGGCTGTTCCACGTCCCTGTGGGCATCCGTGCAGCTCCAGAGCTCAGGCCTGGATTGGGACCCCCCACAATCATTCCTTCCCCGTCAGACAGGCGGGCTGTGCATAGCAGGGCAACCGTAAGTGCCTTACTAGCAGCAGCAGCCGGTCCCTGTAGGGGCTGAGGTGCCTCTATGCAACCACCAGTCATCAGGCAAACCCTTGAAAGCTGCCTACCCCTGCCCTGCCCTGCCCTGCCCTGCCCTGCCCTGCCCTGCCCTGGCGGGGGGCGTTGCCTGCTCTGGAGCCATCTGCTTACAGGGCAAACTTCACCCCCAGCTCCTGCCAGCTCTGCCCAGGTCACATCTCAGTGCTCCCAGGGCCGGGCCCTGTGAAGCGCATCCCAGCTCCTTTCACTGGGGACAGAGACTCAGCCAAGGAGGTGGCAGGACGGGCAGCACCAACCACTGCCCCCAGCCCCCCGCCCTGCCTCGGCAGAACTGGAGCTGCAGGGCCCCGCTGCTGATAGACCTAGCACATGTGAGCGCCCCCTGCCCTGGGGAGAGGCGCCCTCCCGCTGCCCTGCTCTGACCCTCCTGCCGGCTGGAGCCCCCCCCCTCCCCAGAGCACAGCAGGGAGCCAGGCTGCTTTTGTTCCTGCCGCTCAATGACGCCGTTAATGCCCCCGACCCCCGACTGCGTCCAACTTGTGCTGTTTCATTGGATTCCTATTAAACGGACAATAACGCCTAGGCGCCGTTTGTCAGGGGTGGAGGTGTGCACGGGGTGTGAGCGAGTTACTTGCATTGTCCAGCGTGGCCGGGGGCTGGTGGGGGCCATACCAACCAAGCGAAGCCAGCACCTGGAGAGGCTTCTTGTGGGGTGGGATGGGGGCCCGGCAAGGCCCACGTTCCTCCTCGCTGGCACACGGGCTGGGGAGCAGCGTTTGCCTTGGCAGGTTTGGGCTGGAGCCACAATAGCTCCGGGGCTGTGATGAGCTGCGGCCAGTTTGGCCCCTTGGCCCCAGTGGAGCTGGGGTGGGGTGAAACCAGCTGGGATCAGCCTCTGGAGCTGAGCCTGACTGACAGCTGCTGCAGACCTGCCCCTTGTGTCTCCCAAACCCCACTGGCTGGCCTGGGCCATGGCCCCTGCGGCTCCCCTGGGAGGTTCATCTGCTCCAAGGTGCCAGGTCTGCAGGGATGTCCCTAGCCGGCCCTACAGCAGAGTGCTGCCCCATGCTCAGGGGGCAGAGGCGGCCTCATCACTGCCCGGACTGACTCTTCTTGCCCCTGCATCCCAGGGCCCGTGTGGCCCTGCAGCACCCGGAACAGAGGCTGGTTAGCGTTGCTGGCAGCCTGGAGTGTTCTGGAGAAGGGGGGAGCAGCTAATATGTCGGGGGGTTTGTCAGCCCCCAAACCAGCTGTGAGCTCTGGCCCCTTGGGATCAGGAGGTTCTGCCCTGCCCCCAGCAGAGTAGAGCCCCTCATGGCAGCCCCCAGGCTCCTGCAGCCCATGCCCAGATCTCAGTCACCCCTGGCGGGTGGCTGGGCCTGCATGGCGGGTGTGTTTCGCCCGCTTGGGAGGCCTGGCTGCGGACCCCGTGTCCACTCGCCCCACGACCTCGGTGTACCCAGGCTGCCCCACTCAGTGCTCATGGGAGGCAGGATGGGGGAGCCTCCACAGAGGGCCCTGGCAGGGGCGGTCTGTGACCCAGGCTCTCCACGTGCCTTGGGGCTGTCTGTGATCGGGGCTCTGGTTCAGCCAAACCACCCTTGGACTCCACCTACCTGGCTGGGCCGGGGAATCAGATCATGGCCACAACCGTTCTACTGGACCAGCCAGATCTGCTCGAACCGCACCGGAGCCTCCTTGGGGCTTGGAGACGCCCCACGCCTGCTCCGCTCAGCCTGAAACATCTCAAGGGCGGGGGCTACCCCAGAGCGCCGAGCAGGGAGCGGCTGGCCCAGCCTCAGCCGGGTCACTCAGGCCGTTAGTGGCCATTGGTGCCGGCTGGCCTGAGGCTGGGGAGCCACCAGGTGGCTGATTTCCAGAGGGTCCGGCTGCCAGGGGGCTTGGAGCCGCTGCCCAAGCCAGCTGTTGGCACAGAGCAGGCACTTGGAAAACAAGGCGCCCAAGAGCGGGTGCTTGTGACAAGGTGGGTCCAGCGCCCGGTGGGAATGGCCAGGCCTGGGCACCCCAAAGCCCTGGCAATAGCATGGCTCCGGCCGTGCATGCAGCTCGAGTATGCCCACGCACCCTCCCCCTGGCGGGACCAGCTCCGCACGGTGCTGGGCACACATGGCTCCAAAGTGAAGGGCGTGCCTGTTTTATTAGTCGTGGCCAAGCTGCTCAGCTCACGTCTCCACCAGTTCTGCCCTGCAGGGCAGGGCAATGCGTCTGGGGCAGCAGGCGTCACGCCAACGATCACACGCAAGGACCTGAGGGGGACTCAGCTTGCTGTGCCAGGGCGTCTGCCCCCAACAGCAGGGCGCTCCGGGGGGGGTTATGGGGCAATACAGCCTCGGCCGGTACATCAGGAGCTCCTCCCGCCTCTCCCAGCCCTGTGCAAGTGACGCTCGCTGCCTGCATTACCCGCGAGAGCTGCAGGATCGGGCCCCAGCCAGCCACCTGGGGCCTCGCAGCCCTTGGGGCCCTGGCGTTTTGGCAGCTGCCACCCCGGCGGGTCAGGAGGCTGAGCCGTTCACGATGGGAGGAGGCACGTGGGGCCTGGCCCTCATCTGTGGGAGTTGGGGGGGGAGGGTTGTAGGGAGCTGCCCCATCCCCTCTCATTTCTCTGCAGCCCAGCCTGCTCTGGCCAGGCCGGCGGAGAGAATCCCTGCAGCATGGACAGTGGGTGCCCCAGCAGGGCTGAGTCCAGCCAGGTCAGGCAGGCTGGCCCCGGCCCCGGGCAAGGAGGGCATGGCTGGCATCAGACAGGCAGATCAGCGCTGTGCTGAGGTGTGACGTGATCCCTGCGGGCACAGCTGCGGGGGCAGAGTTGGCACGAGGCCCACACTGAGTTGCAGCCAGGCAGGAACCGGCAGGCCCCGAGTCTCCAGACAAACCAGCCAGGGCACCAGCAGCACCAGAGCAGGAGGGCTGAGCCCACGCCCAGCCCCAGGAGGACAGAAAGGGCCAGCAGTGCGGGTGAGCCCCTCTTGTCTGGAGAGGAAAGAGAAGGGGGAACTAGTGAGTGCCGAGTGCCTCCCTTCTGCTCCCCAGCCACCCCCTTGCCGTGCTGGACCCGAAAGCTGCTTGTGCGCCGTGGCTGCTAAGCCGGGTACACCGGGCACAGGGACACCTGACACCGGGGACAGGCCCACTCAGGGGCCAGCCCCAGGCACAGCTGGCAATGGCTGCATCACGCGCCCAGGCACTGGCCCTTGGAGCGGCACTCGGGTGGGCTCCCGCTGTGGGGCCGAGCCAACAACTGACACCTGCTGGGGTCTGCGCCCGGAGCTGCCGCTCAGCGCACAGGGAAGGAGGAATGCACATGGCATAGTGCATGTCTCATTACGCATGTGTCATTGCACACACGTCTGCCATTACACAGGCATGCGCACGGCACAGTGCACGTCTGCCATTGCACACGTCTGCCATTACACAGGCATGCGCACGGCACAGTGCACGTCTGCCATTGCACACACGTCTGCCATTACACAGGCATGCGCACGGCACAGTGCACGTCTGCCATTGCACACACGTCTGCCATTACACAGGCATGCGCACGGCACAGTGCACGTCTGCCATTGCACACACGTCTGCCATTACACAGGCATGCGCACGGCACAGTGCACGTCTGTCATCGCATGGCTGTCAATCCTTTTGCAAAGTGATGGGGGAATCTTGGGCTTTGGCATCCCAGGAGCGCAAAGGACCTGAACTGTTCACAGGCTTGGGCTCCACACTGGGAAGGGCAGCATGGCCCAGTGGTTAGGGAGCTGATCTGGGACCTGGGGTCAAGACCCCTCAGCTTTCCAGTGTGACCGTGGCAGGTCCCGTATCCTCACTGTGTCTCAGACCCTGGCTGGGCCAGGGAGAACGGCCCTGCCCCAGGGGCTGTGGCTAGCCCCTTACCAATGTGAGGTGCTCACATCCTCTGGTGGGGGACGGGGGGGCTGGGCATTCCCCCCAGCTTGCCCCCACCCTCCGGCTGCCTAGTGCACTTCTGGGCCAGGCCCAGGGGTCGCACAAGGGGGCAGGTGCTGGCGGGAAGTACCTGCTGTGGATGCGTCCTGGAGCGCAGTGTCTGGATGCCTCAGCGCCCCACCACAGGCGGCCTCGCTGGGGGTGACGCTGGCTGCAGGGGTGCTTGCGGGCTGGAGAGATGCTGATGTGGGAGGGCGGCCTAGATGGGGGGAGGGGAAGGAGGTTTAACTGCATCAGCTGCTGGTGCTGGCATCAGCCCAGCACAGAGCCTGGCGTGTGGGGGAGCAGCCCTGAGCACCTGCTGCCCCCTCCCGTCCTGCTCACCCTTCCCAAGCTGCTGCCTCGGTCACACGCTTCACCTGAAGGCCCCACAGAGCCCCTCCCCCCCCCCCCCAAATCTGCCTCGGCCCACCCAAAACACCCTTCCAGGCCTCGGTCCTTAGCACACCGGGCAGGATCGGGCCCATGTTTTCCAATCCTCTTGCCCATGAACTGCTCTCTGGGGCACTCCCTCTGTGCACACAGCTGTGTGCTCCCCGCCCCGCCTGGGGCGCTCCCCACCCGCACTGACCTCTGCACCTGGCCGGGGGGTGGGCAGCCTGGTCCGAGCCGTCCCCGCAGTTGTCGATGCCCGTGTGGTCGCACACCAGGCTCGTGGGGATGCACTTGCTGTTCCGGCACTGGAAGTACAGCGCCTTGCTGCACTCGGGGGCGGTGACGCCTGAAATGGACACGGCCGGAGCTGACGGTGCCGTGGCTGCCTCAGCGGTGCCCAGCGCATCAGACACCCGGGGCAGCTACTGTGTGGGTGACATGTTGCCGTGGACACGTGACTTGGGCAGGGAATCGGTGGCAAGACAGGGCTCCCAGCCCTCTGCTCGAATCCCCTCCTGGAGCTGGCAATATAACCCAGGAGTCCTAACTCCCAGCCCAGGCTGCCCCCCACCCAGCCCCACTTGCTCGCGCAGTATGTCTGAGCTGGGCCTACCTACGCGGCAGCGTTTCACAGCCAGGAGCTCTGTGGGAGACGCCCTAAGCCTGGGACACGGGGCCCTGCCTGGCGCCCTGCAGGCAGGCTGTGAGAGGCAGGGCCGACCTGACAGGGCCAGATGCACCCTGGGGCTAAAGGAAATGGCAGCAGCAACTCCCCTGGTGGGGGGGCTCCAGAGCAGCAGGGGGTGGAACTGGGGAGACCCAGGTCTGGTTTCTCTCGTTGTGCCCCACTGGCTCTGGGGCCTGGCAGGGGCAGCTGAATGCACAGCCAGGCAATCGCGCCACCTGCCTGGAGGCGGGGGCCAACGCCCGGCTCACTGGCATCAGCGGGGACTCCTGGGCGCAGCAGGGCCACGATTTCACCCTGGCTAGCAGGCCCTTGGCAGCGCCAGGAACCCGTGGCGTGTCTTTTGCCCAAGACAGTCAGGCAGCCCTGAACTACCATGGCCACGGTGGGTGCAGCGCTGCTGCAGGGGAGGGGACGTGAGTGCGTGCAAGAGCAACAGATGAGGGTGTGTGAGACGGTTTGTGTTTGTGTAGGCCTGTGTGCAGATTTGTGTGTGGCGTGTGCAGCTGTGCGTGTGCAGCTGTGCGTGTGCAGGTGTGCGGGTGCGGGCAGGCATGTGCGGGCGGGCGCGGGCAGGGGGCACAGGCACATGTGTTTTATGTTCCAGGTGACTGTGGAGGCCCCCCCCCCCTGCTCGGATGAGTGTCCTGTGCCGTGCGCCATCCACGCACCTGCTGCCACGTCACTCCTGATCCACCCCCACCCCCATCACGTGGCCTTTTGGATCTGCACGTTTGCCCTCTCCTCCCAGTTCCTGTGTCAGCCCTGCCCCTCCTCCCCTGCCTGCCCCGATTCAGCCATCCCATGGCGAGGCTCCCAGGAGCCATGGGGGGGATTCAGCGTGTGGCACACATACTGTTTATTTCCTCCACTGCAGCCCTTTGCCACACGTGCCCTGGCACTGCGAGGTGCCAGTGAGCAGGCCCCAGGGCACAGCTGGCAACGGCCCCTGTGCATGAGTGGCTGGGGCTGGGCGACCTGGATCGGGCCTTTGGCTCCTGCCCCCTGCCCACGTCGCCCCCCTCACCGAATCGGAAGGAAGTAAAATCGCCCACGAAATCCACCCGGGGCTGCTGCCCCCGTGTCACCAAACGCAGGGTCAGGTAGTTCCCGCTGGACTGGACGGGCCTGGGGATGCTCTTTCCACACAGTGGGCCCCCCAGGGGCGTGGCGGAGCGCCCCCTGCCCTCGTAGAACTGCACATAAGAGCCAGCATTGCAGGGGTCCTGAGGCTCCCAGTCTCCGCCGGACGGGGGCTGCCCGGGTGCCCTCTGGCTGGGCCGGGCAGTCTCCGGGGGCAGAGGTGCACGGCTGGCGTTGGTTGGGGGCCCGCTGCTGGGGGACAGGCGCAGCAGGCTGTACACCAAGAAGAACCGGAACTGGAACTGGACTTTGTCCTGGGGCGCCGCGGCCTGCATGGTGAGGGTGCAGTCTGTCTCCACGGCCACGAAATAGTAGCGCTGGGAGTCTTTGTGCAAGTTGACAATCAGCCCATCATCTCTGAGGGTCTGGCCACAAAAATCCACCAGGTTAACTGAGGGGAGAGAGAAAAGAGAGAGAGAGTCGCCATCCAAGCCCCAGGCAGGATGGCCAACCCCTGAAGTCCTCTGTCCCTGCCTTGGGAGACAGTTCCACCCAGCACCCAGCTGCTCCACCAGTGCACCCAGCTAACACGGCTGCTGCCTGCTGTGGGGACACACAGAGGACACCACCTTCCATGATTGCTCCTCTGACCCTGTGGGCTGGGCTGTACAAACCTTCCACCACGCAGGAATCATAGCATTGTAGAATAGTAGGACTGGAAGGGACCTCACGAGGTCTAGTCCAGTCCCCTGCACTCATGGCAGGACTAAGCAATATCTAGACCAGCCCTGACAGGTGTCTGGCCAACCTGCTCTTAAGAATCTCCAGTGATGGAGATGCCACAACCTCCTTAGGCAGTTTATTCCAGTGCTTAGCTAGCCTGACAGGCAGGATGTTTTTCCTAATGTCCAACCTAAACCTCCCTTACTGCAATTTAAGCCCATTGCTTCGTGTCCTAGCCTCAGAAGTTAAGGAAAACAATTTTTCTCCCTCCTCCCTGTAACAACCTTTTATGAACTTGAAAACTACCATCATGCGTCCCTCCCTCCCGGTTGTCTCTTCTCCAAACTAAACAAACCCCATTTTTTCAATCTTCCCTCATAGGTTTTCTAGCCCTTTCATCTTTTTTGTTACTCTTTTCTGGACTCTCTCCAATTCGTCCACATCTTTCCTGAAACGTGGCGTCCAGAACTGGACACAATACGCCAGCTGAGGCCGTATCAGCGCAGAGTAGAGTGGAAGAATTATTTTCTCATGTCTTGTGTCATGCTGGGTAGATGGGGGGGAAAGCATTTGTTACATTGTTTGACATCAATATGTCAAAATCATATTAATTCATGTGAGATCTGCCCTGTCAGGTACTGTTAGAAAGGTTAGAATGTGCTAAGTAAGATGATAATGCTGATGTTCATGTGTGAGGTGTGAAATGGAAGCTATAGATATATTTGATATATCTGTATTTCAAAGTGTGCTGTCTGAGTGGCATCTCAGACAGGATGGCTGCAGAACAATAGCCTGCTTAATGGCCCATTAAGACATTCCCAGGTGCAAGGGGCCCAGGGGGAGAAGCCAGCATCACCAATGAGTCACCAGAACCTGCTCATGTGACTCTGGACTCCATTTTAGTTCTTGTAACATTCCACAAGACCACATGGCTAGGTTCAGAGTGTATATAAGGCAGAGGCCTTGGGAATCCATTTTGTTGTCAGGCACCAGCCTCCTATCCTGAACTTCAGTCACCTACCTACCTACCTCTGGATCAAGTCATCTGCAACTGAAGCTGTGTAACGAAGGACTGAGGCCCATCCAGGTACTGGATGTGTACCAGAGGAGGCTATACAAGCCTGTAACTCCACAGTTCTCCTAGAAACCTGCTGTAGATGGACTTTCAATCATTTGTATGTATCTGATTTGCTTTGACCCTTTAACGTTTCTCTTATGGTTTATTTCTTTCTTTTTACAATAGTTTTAGTTACTAAAGGATTGGCTGGCAGCGTGGTATTTTAGGTAAGATCCAAACTTACATTGGACTGGTGCTGTGGCTGACCCTTTGGGGTCAGAGGGAACTTTTTTAGTGAAGAGCATAGAGTTTACATAACTGGTCTCTTTACTGGACCCAGTGCTGATTTGGGAGCCAGACGCTGAAATGCAGTAAAGGGGGCTGTGTGCATTTGTGTACTGGCTTCTGTGGGGATTCAGAAGTGCAGTTTGTGGCTGGTTGGGAAGCTGGGTTTCAGTGCCATCCACCAGTGCTGGGAGAATCTGCTCTCCATTTGCAGCCTGCCCTGACCTTGGCATTATCAGGTGGCTACTCTGGGCATGGACGGGTCACATCTTGCTTACAACACTCCTGCTAATCCATCCCAGAATGAGGTTTGCTTTTTTTGCAAGAGTGTTACATGGCTGGCTCATATTTAGCTTGTGAGCCACTATGGCCCTGGATCCCTTTCTGCAGTAGGGGGTTAAACAGCCATGGGCTTGGGCAGCCCTGCCCCATGCATCTGCGCCTGAGCCAGGCCAGGCGTGGAGGAGGCGCTTTCCAAGGGAGAAGCCCAGCTCCAGGGCCCCAGGCTTCAGGCAACAAGCCTCTACCCCTCCGTTCGCAGAGACAGCCCAGTGGCTGGCGGGCTCCTGCGCACACTGGGTGCAGTCCAATGGCCGGGCCCCTGGCAGGACGGACAGCCCAGGGCTGGCTTCTATTGCCATTAGTTCGGTTTTCAGTCTTTGCTGTGGCAGTAGCTGGGACCAGGAGCCTGGCCCCAGGGCAGCTGCAGGCCGTTGAGCCCCTGCACCTAAGGCAGGCTGCTGCAGGACGTGGCCCAGAGAAGAAGCAAGAGTCTTGATGAGGCAGAACTTAAGTACTTGCTGCAGGGTCCCTGGGCTGCATGCCAGGGTGAGGCAGGGCCTGGGTTCCCGTAGGGGGCTGCGTGGAGGCCCCAGACACTGGGCCCAGAAGGACTGAGGGGCTGGGACCTGGTACAATGGCACGGCTCTACTGACCTAAGTGCTGGCTCACCCGAAAGGGCTGAGCGTTACTGTGTTCTGGCTGGAGGCTGCATGGTGGAAGGACAGGACAGCTGGCACAGGGGCTGTGGAGAGGAAATACCCTGCGACACTACTGCCAGCCACAGGTGAGCCGCACCCTGCCAGCCTGCACGGCCAACCTGCAGAGGGGCAGGTCACCGTGGCTCCGGGCTGTAGCCTGGAGTCTGTCTGGTGGAATAATCCCAGGTTGGCTGGCCTGAGGGTGCAGCCAGCCAAGTGCAGCGATCTCACTGTGGAGTGGGCAGGGCCTCAGGAGACCAGGGTTCTATTCCCACTCTGCCACTGGCCTGCTGAGAGACCTTGGGCAAGTCACATTGCTGCTCTGTGTCTCAGTTTCCCCTCCCACTTTTTCTCTGTCTTGTCTATTAGATTGGAAGCTCTTTAGGGCAAGGACTGTCTCTCCTTGTGTGTCTGTGAAGCGCCTGGAACAAGGGGGACCTTGATCTTAGCAGGGGTTTCTAGCTGCTGTTATAATACAAAGAATGAAATGGAAAAATCAAAGCCAGGGTGTGATGGAATGCTAAGCTGCATCACACGGTTCGGCCACTAGGTGGCGCTGTGTGTAACAAATCTGGGCGGTTCCTGGCAGAGCCTTAAAGGGTCTAGTGATGAACACAGCTGGGTCATAAGCAGGCTCTGTGCTCAGGCCACATCTGGTACAGGAACATGACATGGTGTCAGGAGTAAACTAAGCACAGAAACAGAAGGAATAGCAACAAAGGTTGCAGGATCTCATCAACACGCCACTCCTCAGTGCCCCAGACAACTTTGACAAATCTTCCCAGTGGACACTGGAAGCAGTAATTTGCAAGATTTTGAACTGCAAAAAAACCTCCACAAAGAAACTGGAGATATTCAGGTATCTTTTCTAAATTATGCTATGGGGAAATGGCAGAGAATATCTTTATATCTATTGACTTTTCTGCAGACAATCACAAAGAAGACTATGAAAGGGTTCTGACCATGTTTGATGCATATTTTATACCTCAGAGAAATGTGGTTCATGAAAGAGCATGTTTTCACCAGAGAATTCAAAAAACAGGGGGAAAAGTTGACTGTTTTATAAGAGCTCAGCATACACTGGCTGCTCCTGCAAAACAGGAAAATATCCGAGACTGGCAGGTTAGTGGGTTAACAGATAAAAACCTTTCACAGCAGCTACAGCAGAAGAGAGATTTAATCCTAGCCACAGCTATCCAGAGAGCAAAGCAGTTGGAATTAGTCAAACATCAGAACAAAAGGCAGGAGCAATTTAAAAAATCTGAAACTAGCTTAGAAGCTGTAAACGGACACTTGAGTGTTAAAAGTCATTATCAGAAAACCCCTGAGGCAAGGAGCGAGAACTGCTAGGCTAAAAGGGACAAATTCCAGCCTATATGCAGAAGGTGTGGAAAAAGTCTATCCGAAGATGATGAATGTCCAGCCAGAGGCTTAGGGTGTAATAGATGCTAGCAATATGGACATTTTGCAGCTGTTTGCCTCCCCAAAGCAGTCAGGGAATTGACTCATATTACTGACAGTCAAGAGCCATTGTTTCGGGATCTACCACTTGTGATGACACTGAACGTGCCTGGAAAGTGAAACTGACTATTCAGGGTGAGACTATTGACTTTAAAGTTGATTCAGGAGCTGACCACACAGTCATCTCAGAAGGGACTTGCAATCACCTTTAACCCCTCCCAGAGTGGAAGTCACCTGACTCAGCTCCGACTAGCCCTGGGGGGATTCTGAACTGCATGGCCAGCTCACCACAGAAACAACTTACAAAGACCAGAGCTTTGTGTTCAGAGTGTATGTGATCAAGGACCACAGACCAACAGCCTTCGCAACCACAGCGAGGCAGCCAGGATGGGCCTAATGGGAAAGGTGGAAGAACTCGATGGAATATTTGGTGATACTTGCACTGGATCTTCTTTCAGAAGTTCAATAACCATAAGAGATAATAGTGAGCCATACAGTGCACATGCACCTTGCAGGATTTACTTCACAAAGTGGAAACTGAGTTAGAGAATGGAGTGGATTGGCATAATCAAGGAAATCTCTGAGCCAACAGTATGGGGTGTGCCCCAATGGCACCAACTATAAAGAAAAATGGAAAAATACAAATCCATATGGATCTTAACAGACTTAATGAAGCAGTTGTGAGAGGAAAAATATCTCCTCCCACCACTCCCCAAAATGAAAGGAGCTACTGTACTCTTCAAGCTGGATGCCTCAAGCGGATTCTGGCAAATTTCTTTAGCCAAAGAAAATGCTAAAGTAAGTACATTTATCAGACCCTTAGGGAGATTTTGCTTGCAAAGATTACCTTTTGGGATTGCCAGTGCACCTGAAATTTTCCAAAGAACAATGGCAGAACTGCTAACAAACACAAATGAAGTTGTAGTTTTCATGGACGATATCCTGTCCTCACAGCAGATGGTAATTAGCTGCTTACAGACAAAAGATGGGCTGAGCACTCTGATAGTCTCCTGAATTGTCATTTCATGATATCCAATGAAGCCATCAACTCACTCGCACAGCATCCTGTCCTGGAAGGGCTGTCCGTGGACCCTTCTTTAGATGAGATTACTAAGGCCATCTAAGTAGACAGTAGCTGTCTACAGGCAAGTCTTCAGCCCTGATGGCGTTTTACCTGATGTGTACAAATTGGATATGCCCACCTGGTCAGGAAACTTTTCAAGAGAATATGGGAGCAGGGCACCGTGCCCCTGGAGTATAAGGATGCTTTCATAGCCTAGCTATACAAAAGGAAAGGACGCATATCTAGCTGTGAGAATCTTCATGGAATTGCACAGCCGTCTATAGCGGGGAAGATCCTTGCACAGTCCTCCACAAGCTCATCTCTCACCTAGTGGACTCAGGGTAGTCAGAGGCATACACAATTTGGTGTAGATTGGAGAGGGGGCTATTCAAACTACAGCAACTCAGGGCCTGCACCAAGGTAATCGAACTGCTATTAAAAGAGGTCCTCTTTGATAATGACTGTGCCCTCACTGCACTCACATTCAAGGACATTCAGCTTACTGTGGATCGCTTTGCCTAGGCCTCAAAATCTTTCAATTTCACAGTCAGCCTGAAAACAATGGAGGTCATTGTCACAACTGGCAACACAGCCCTCAGCTCGGTCAAGAAATTCTGCTACCTGAATAGCACGCTATCTGGCAACGCCACGCTGGATGCTGAGATCATGCCGTGCCTAGCAAAGGCCATCTGGGCATTTGGAGGGCTCACCCACCAGCTCTGGAGGGAGCATGGAGTCTGCCTTAGAACCTAGATAAAAACCTACCGCTCTGTTGTGCTCACCTCACTCCTCCATGGTGGCAACACATGGACATTCTACTGACGCCACATCAAACAGCTGGAGAGCTTCCAGCTTTGCTGCCTGAGATCCATCAGCAACATCAGGGGACAGCACAGGGTCCCAACACAGAGGTCCTTGCGAAGTGCCAAATCCCTGGCATCAAGAGTATGATGATCTGGGCTCAACTTCACTGTGTCGGACACGTGGTCCGCATGGAGGTCTCCCATATACCCAAAGTGGTGCTCTAATGGTTGATGCATCTTCAGATACAAAGACACCCTGAAGGCCAACCTCAAAGCATGAAAGATAGATGTTAAAACCTGGGAAGTTGTTGTACTGGACGGAGCTAGATGGAGAGGTCTGTGCCATGAGGATATATCCACTTGTGAGGAGTGGCGTGTGAGGTCCTTGCGGGGAAAGAGAACATGTTGTAAGGCCAATGCCTCAAAACTTTCCCCCAACAATGACTACACTTGCAAGACATGAGAATGCATTTGCAAATCCAGGATTGGATCATTTCTCATATGAGAAGCCATAAAAGCAAATAAACCCAGAATTTAAGTCAACACTAACGAAACACTCCCAATTGGGAGAATCCATAAGATTCTTTACATGGCTCTTCAGCTGAAGAGCACAACAAAACCCTCAACGAAGTCCTCAGCCTAGTCAGTCAGTCTGGCCTGACACTAAACAAGGAAAAATGCATCATCCGCCAAAAGAGTTTTTGGAACAGACAATAAAGAATTAATGAAATCAGTCCGAGCCCTGAGAAAGGAAAAGCAATTCTAGAATTGAATGTACCAATTAATGTACCAGGACTGAGAGGTATATAGAGGATGGTAAATTACCTTGGTCACTATCTATAAGCTCTTTCTTCAGTGACAAAAAAACTAAATTACCTGTTCAAGTCCACCACATCTTGGCTACGGGGCCCAAATCAAGAAATTGCCTTCAAAAAGGTCAAAGAATTATCTCAACAGCTCCAGTTCTCAAACCCATAGTGGTCAGTGCAGATGCAAGCACCTTTGCATTTTGCTCTTGCACATACGGTATGCACAGATTGAAAAGAAATGACTGACAAGCTGTGACGTGTCCCCCTCCCCCACCGCAATCTGGACTGGTGTGTAGCTGTGTCACCCCAATTCCTCACTCCTCAGCCCCAACACACTCCGCTTTGCTGTGTGAACCTGAATCAGCCCACACCGAGTCTCTTGCCAATAATCAGTCCTTGGCCCAGTGAGGGAGCGCTTCTGGCTAGCCACTTGTGGGATAGACTCCCAGCAAACATCCCAGCCCCACATGCACCCTGGGAACAGCCGTCTTGCAGGATTCAGTGCTGTACACTGCACCCTGCACGCTCATTTACATGTGCCCATCATTTTATCAAAGAAATGGATATGCACCAGCTCTGTCATTCCAAGCGAAGTCTCTGCACACACTCAGTCCACATGCACTGGTGTAGATAAAACAATGAATAAGTTTATTGCCTACAGCAAGATTTTAAGTGAATATAAATCAGGTTAATATAAATCAAGAGATTAATAATGTGTCCAGGAGTTGGTCACAATCAACTGAAAGGTAACTCGCATCCGAAACTCAGATTTATATTGCAGTAGCTTTTCAGTCTGACGTTCGCTTACCCACAGCTGGCTGTGATGCCGCTAGCAACCAGGCTCCCTCTTAGCCACCCCCCCCGGCTAGTTGCCAGTCCTTGGTGTTGCTTAGAAGATGGATTCCAGGGGAGAGCCCTGAGACAAAGACGCCTCTTTCTTTTAACAAGCCCCTGGGATCAGATGATCGGCCATGTCTGGCAATGGGCATGATTCCTTCCACTTGAGCCAAAGTGCTCACAGGTGCTGAGGCCAGGCCATTGTTCCTGTGTGCATGCCTCTGGGAGGAGAGGGGGATTGTACCTTCAGCTTTGTGTTTGTCTGCATGTATTCAAACCATGTGAGACACACGTTTGGGGATATGACACAGCAGAGTGTGAAATCTGTACATGTGTGTGACATTGCAGGACACATGCTCCTATAACAATATGTTCAGTATGTCATGAGTATTCCAAAACACCACACATGACACACTTTGCATCAGACAATACACAGTTACACTGTAATGGTGAATATGAAGGATACACAAATCACACTATGATGGTGCACATAGGATACAGTCTCGCACCTCCCCCCTTACAGAACTGGAGGGTTAGCCACTGGCTAATCCAGAGGCAGTACATCACAGTTCTCTTGATATTTAACCATCAAAGCGATGAGGCAGCCTGCCTCAGTTTCCCCATTTGCCATTCTTAGCATGATCAAAGGCTTTTTTCCAGAAATCTATGCATAATACATCTAACTACAAGGTTCAGCATGAGTTCAACAACGTTCAACACTCTTCTTCACAAAATTTAGTATCAGTACCCAATTTGTTATCATAGACGGGTGCTTACAAGTATGTTCATAATACCATGCCCTTTGTTCATGCAGCCTGGTTTTGAGGTTGGTTGGTTTAACCCTTCGTGCCCTTTAATAGCCTTATGGACCCTTCCATGGGGTTAGTCCCAGGCTTTCTTTCCATCCAGTGTTTCCCCTTGCTGGATCCTTGGGATTTTAGTGCCTTAGGGTTTGGTGAGATAAGAGTTTGGGGGGAATCTTGCATGCCCGTTGGTCCTTTGTGGATCTGTCCACCAGCCCCAGGACTATACATGTGTAGAAAGTCCCTCTCCTTTCTTGGGGTCGCTCGGTGGTCTTCACCCCCGGCACTGCATTCTTTCCCATCCCCTTTTCCTAAAAGGGTATCATGTGCTCTTCCTGGGCTGAGAATGTCTGCAGTTGGTGTTTGCAGCAACCTAGGTGCTGTCTGTGTGTTACCTGCCTGGGGAAAATTCCCGTCCCCCTGCCAGCAAGTTGATTCGAACGCTCATAGACACCTTCTTCTGCAGTGTAAACTGGATCCTCCTGTCTTAAAGAGGCAGAGTTCATTTCCACCAGCACATCAGGGTGAGCGTCCTAAAAAAACCTGGAAGAGAAGTTTGGGCACTTTCTGTCACCTCCTCTTTTATACCCGAGGGTACAATCATATGGCTGCTCCTCTCCGGAGAGCCAGTCACAGAATCATAGAGTTGGAAGGGACCTCAGGAGGTCATCTAGTCCAACCCCCTGCTCAAAGCAGGACTAACCTAAGTTAAATAATCCCAGCGAGGGTTTTGTCAAGCCGCAGCTTAAAAACTTCTAAAAATGGAGATTCCACCACCTCCTTAGGTAACCTATTCCAGTGCTTCACCACCCTCCTAGTGAAAAACTTTTTCCTAATGTCCAACCTAGACCTCCCTCACTGCAACTTGAGACCATTGATCCTTGTTCTATCATCTGCCACCACCGAGAACAGCCTAGCTCCATCCTCCCTGGAACCCCCTTTCAGGTAGTTAAAGGCTGCTATCAAATCCCCCCTCAGTCTTCTCTTCTGCAGGCTAAACAAGCCTAGTTCCCTCAGCCTCTCCTCATAAGTCTTGTGCTCCAGCCCCCTAATCATTTTTGTTGCCCTCCGCTGGACTCTCTCCAACTTCTCCACATCCTTTTTGTGGTGGGGGGCCCAAAAGTGGACACAATATTCCAAATGTGGCCTCACCAATGCCGAATAGAGGGGAATAATCACTTCCCACGATCTGCTGGCAATGCTCCTACTAATTCAGCCCAATATGCTATTAGCCTTCTTGGCAACCAGGGCACACTGCTGACTCATATCCTGCTTCTTATCCACTGTTACCCCCAGGTCCTTTTCTGCAGAACTGCTGCCTAGCTCGTTGGTCCCCAGTCTGTAGCTGTGCATGGGATTCTTCCTTCCTAAGTGCAGGACTCTGCACTTGTCCTTGTTGAACCTCATCAGATTTCTTTTGGCCCAATCCTCCAGTTTGTTTAGGTCCTTCTGTATCCTATCCCTACCTTCCAGGGTATCTACCACTCCCACCAGCTTAGTGTCATCTGCAAACTTGCTGAGGGTGCAATCGACCCCATCTTCCCGATAATTAATGAAGATGTTGATCCAACCGGCCCCAGGACCGACCCCTGGGGCACTCCACTTGTGACCGGTTGCCAGCTAGACATGGAGCCATTCATCACTATTCGTTGAGCCCTATACTCTAGCCAGTTCTCTATCCATTTTATAGTCCATTCATCCAACCCATACTTCTTTAACTTGCTGATAAAAATACTGTGAGAGACCGTACCAAAAGCTTTGCTAAAGTCAAGGTATATAACGTCCACCACTTTCCCCATATCTACAGAGCCAGTCACCTCTTCATAGAAAGCAATCAGGTTGGTCAAGCATGACTTTCCCTTGGTGAAGCCATGTTGACTGTTCCTGATCACCTTCCTCTCTTCCAAGTGCCTTAAAATGGATTCCTTGAGGACCTGCTCCATGACTTTTCCAGGGATTGAGGTAAGGTCTGTAGTTCCCCGGCTCCTCTTTCCTCCCTTTCTTAAAGATGGGCACTATATTTGCTTTTTTCCAGTCATCAGGGACCTCCCCCAATTGCCACGAGCTTTCAAAGATAATAGCCAATGTTCTGAAATCACATCAGCCAACTCCCTCAGCACCCTCGGGTGCATTGCATCTGGCCCCATGGACTTGTGTATGTCCAATCTTTTTCTAAATAGTCTTGGACCTGTTCCTTCAGCACTGTGGGATGTTCACCTCCTTCCCATTCTGTGCCTCCCAGTGCAGTAGTCTGGGAGCTGACCTTGTCTGTGAAGACAGAGGCAAAAAAGGATTGAGTACCTCAGCTTTCTCCACATCCTCTGTCACTAGGTTGCCTCCCCCATTCTGTAAGGGGCCCACACTTTCCCTAATCTTCCTCTTGTTGGTAACATACCTGTAGAAACCCTTCTTGTTCCCCTTTACGTCCCTTGCTAGCTGCAACTCTAATTGTGCTTTGGCCTTCCTGATTTCATTCCTGCATGTTCGAGCAGTATTTTTATAATCCTCCCTAGTCATCTGACCAAGCTTCCACTTCTTGTAAGCTTCTTTTTTGTGTTTAAGTTCACACACCACTCCCTCTCAAAACATGAGCCACAGGCTGAGTAGCTGGGTGCAGAGACCCTGAATCAGCCCCTCTGTCCTGGGCAATCCCTCCCAAGTGATGAGTGAGAAGACATTCCCACACCCCCAACAATTCTTTCCTAGCTTCCTTCTCTGGATTCCGCTCTGGGACACAGGCCTCCATGCCCTGCAGAGAGTGAGACCTGTCCCTTGTCCACCCGTAACTTGCTGGCAGCTCACCTCAGGGACTGCTTTCTTGGTGACAGAGGCCAGGTCCTTCCCCTCTGGCGAGCAGGAGCCAGCCTTAGCCCTCCCCCCACTAGGAGACATGCCAGCCTCCTCCATGGCCGGAGTTTCGCGCCTATCTCCTGGGCTCTCAGCATGGTATTCCTGGCCGCTGCAGGTCACCACCTGATAGTCCTAGCCCCCCGTGGAATGTCATTTCCAATTAGCATTTCAGTGGGCATCTCATCCAGCCCCCCAACTGTTAAATTACCGTCTAAGCCTTCACACTGTATGTGCACTGCAGCTACGGGCACACAGATCCTGCCCCGTCCCACTACTTGAATCTATGCTTCCAAGCCAGGTAACATGTCGTTCTCTAGCACCCAGCCTGGCCTGACTAGAGAAAGTTGCGTTCCTGTGTCTCTCCACCCGACAGCCTCCCTGCCCTTTGTCTTGACATCTCTGAGAAACTCCTTACTTCCCCCCCCCTGCGCCCACAACCCCCACAAAGCCAGTCATGTAAACCGTGGGTGCCTCCTGGGCCTCGGAGCTAGAATCACTGCATTCACCTGGGCTGAGGGGGAATTAACCCCTTTCAGCACCGGGGCACTGGTTTTTCCAATGCTCAGTGGAGTTGCATTTCTAACATCTTCTCGGACCCTCCTCCATCATAGGCGAGTTGTATTGGGTTTTTCTAGGAGAGGCAGGGCTTCTGGGGCGCAACTGTCTGTCTTCCCAGCCTCCCCCCCCCTTCTTCACAGGGGTAAAATGGGATCCCCCTATAGAACTGGGTTTCTGCCCCTCCCTCTGAGGCTTATGGCCCATAGACATCGGTGCTTGCTCAAAGGCATCTGCCATTGCAGCCATTTCTATCACAGATTTCAAATCCTTCTCCCACAGGCCATTCCTTACCTCATCCGTACACATGCTCAGAAATGGGTCTTGCACTATGAGGTCAAAGAACTGGTCATACATGTCGATCCCCCTACCCCTGACCCACTTCTTCAATAAATCACATAATTTATAAGCATATTTGCTGAGTCATTCCTGTATCCCTCTTAAAACACCTACATTTCATTCTGTACACTTCAGGTGTAATCTGAAACCTTTGCAAGACAGCCATCTTAAATGCATCATACCTGAAAGCCTCCTCAATTGGCATCTCATTAAACACAGACAAAGCTTTGCCCGACAACTTTACAATGAGAGTGAGAACTTTCTGCTCCTTAGGAATCTTGTGCACAGCACAAAACTATTCAAAAGTAGCGAAGTACTCCTCAGTGCAGTCTGTCTCTTTATAAGCAGGACACAGCTTATCAAAGCTGGGTGTTTTAGGTGTGGAAGGAGACGCTGGGGACATAGGAATACCTGGGATACTCTCATGTTTCTCTAACGTCTCCTGCTGATGTTTTTTCTCTCTCTCCTTGTCGTCCATAATTCTCTAGTGGGCTCTCTCCAGCTTCTTTTGGCTTTCTCCACTGTAGCAAAAGTTGCTTCCTGCTGCTTTAATTCCAAGGCACGTCTGTATACAGCTTCCTCAGTTTCCCTGGCTGCAATTGCCTCTTGCTATTTTAGCTCCAAGGCACGCCGGTGTGTGGCTGCCTCAGCTTCCCTGGCCTCAGCTGCCTTGTTAAGCGTCATATCTGCTTGCCATTTTAGAAATTCACATTCTCTCTTTCTCCTGGGCTTCCAGCCAACCAATCTCAAGTTTTGCAGCTGCCTTACTGGTAGGCATTTTTATGTTTCCCTGTGCTTATTTCCCTAACCCGAAATAAACAAATGGAAAATAACAAACAGTGATCTCCTCCTGCTTGTTCTTAGCCACTGTACTTAAGGCTCATTAAAATCACCAATACCAGTGCTCAAAGTGTGAACTTCATTCAGAGCAACAAGTTGTGCATATACCCTGCTCGCTGCACCACTGTGACATTCCCTTCCCTGCAATCTGAACTGGTGTGTAGCTGTTCCAGAGGGGTAGCCGTGTTAGTCTGTGTACAGCAAAAACATCGAGAGTTCTGTAGCATTTCAAAGACTAACAAAGTGAAATTAAATTTGTTAGTCTGTAAAGTGCTGCAGAACTCTGGTTGTTTTTGGTGTGTAGCTGTGTCACCCCAATTCCTCACTCCTGGGCTCCGACTCACTCCACTATGCTGTGTGAACCACCCACTCCTGGGTCAGCCCACGCCCAGCCTCCTGTGAGTAATTAGTCCATGGCCGAGTGAGAGAGCGCTTCTGGCTAGCCACTCGTGGGATAGACTCCCAGCAAACATCCCAGCCCCACATGCACCCTGGGAACAGCCGTCTTGCAGGATTCAGTGCTGTACACTGCACCCTGCATGCTCATTTACATGTGCCCATCATTTTATCAAAGAAATGGATATGCACCAGCTCTGTCACTCCAAGCGAAGTCTCTGCACACACTCAGTCCACATGCACTGGTGTAGATAAAACAAATGAATAAGTTTATTGCCTACAGCAAGATTTTAAGTGAATATAAATCAGGTTAATATAAATCAAGAGATTAATAATGTGTCCAGGAGTTGGTCACAATCAACCGAAAGGTAACTCGCATCCGAAACTCAGATTTATATTGCAGTAGCTTTTCAGTCTGACGTTCGCTTATCCACAGCTGGCTGTGATGCCGCTAGCAACCAGGCTCCCTCTTAGCTGCCCCCCCCGGCTAGTTGCCAGTCCTTGGTGTTGCTTAGAAGATGGATTCCAGGGGAGAGCCCTGAGACAAAGACGCCTCTTTCTTTTAACAAGCCCCTGGGATCAGATGATCGGCCATGTCTGGCAATGGGCATGATTCCTTCCACTTAAGCCAAAGTGCTCACAGGTGCTGAGGCCAGGCCATTGTTCCTGTGTGCATGCCTCGGGGGGATTATTGTACCTTCAGCTTTGTGTTTGTATGCACCTATTCAAACCATGTGAGACACACGTTTGGGGATATGACATAGCCGAGTTTGAAATCTGTACATGTGTGTGACATTGCAGGAAACATGCTACCATAACACTATGTTCAGTATGTCATGAGCATTCCAAAACACCGCACATGACACACTTTGCATCAGACAATACACAGTTACACTGTAAGGGTGAACATGAATGATACACAGATCACACTATGAGGGTGCACATGGGGTACAGCGGGTCACACAAGTGTATGGGCATGTGAGAATTTCTACAGATATCTGTGTGAACTGGATTCATTTACACTGATAACAGACTACAAAGCACCTGTAACCCTCCTAAATGGAAAAGGCTCAAGCACCGGAGATGCCAACCTTTAATGCTAAGTTTAATGCAGTTTAACCCAACTGCTAAATATGTTTCTGGAAAATATCTGGTAGTAGCAGACACTCTGTCACAGAGCCCAGAGCCCCATTCAGCTATCCCTTAGCTCAAAGATGACGTAAAGGCATATGTAGATGCTGTGGATTCATACAGACCAGTGTCAGAAAGAGCCTACCTGGAGTTTTGTGCACATTCAGAGAACATCATTACTTGGACTAGTTTTCCAGGTATGTAGAAATCATATAGTTGAAAGACATAACATGTCGCAATGTTATCAAGAAACTGCAGTTCATTTTTGCTCACTTTGGAATTCCAGAACAACTAGTGATGGACAATGGCCCACAATTCACTGTAGCAGAATTTAAATAATACAGAACGAAACATGATTTTGATCATATTACTAGCAGCCCACATTACACACAAGTGAATGGAGAGGCTGAGAAATCCATACAGACAACCAAGAAAATCCTACAGCAGGAAGATCCAATCCTTGCTCTTCCAAGTTACAGATCAACACCAAGAGCAGCTACTGGATGCAGTCCAGCATGAGTTCTGATGGGAAGACAACTCAGAACTACTGTTCCACCTCGGGAAAAGAATCTATCTCTAAAGTGGCCAGACAGGAAGAGAGGAACCAAATAGGATAAAAGCGCTTTTGAACATTTTTACAACAGACATCACTCAGAGAACTGCCATGTCTAGAATGTGATGACCATATTATGTCAAATTGGATGGAGAAAAAGGAAGAACTCCAGCCGTCGCGAAGAAAAATAATTCAGTGCCCAGAACATATGTGATCAAGCTGCCAGAAAGTTCAACAGAAACCATCAACATCTACACTTTGTTCCTCAAAGAACAATCAACAGAGCAAATGCTACAGCTGGCAGCTGCAGAGCAAGAAGATGAGGACTCAAGAGTTCCAAAATGACCACAGCCAGTCATTGCAACTAATGGACAGCCAGATGACCAAATTATTTGTGTTTGGGTTGCGTAATTAGAAAAGCTGTACAATTCAGAGACACTGAACAGACTGATCCATACTGAACTTAAAACATAGCATGACGGTGTAAATACTGTAACTGGTAAGAAAGTAGAACTTAAAGGGGGAGATGGGATGGAACGCTAAACTGTATTCCATGGTTCAGCCACTAGGTGGCGCTGTGTGTGACATACCTTATTAATCACAGCCATACCTGGTGGAACATTAAAAGATCTAATCATGAACACAGCCAGGGTCTAAGCATGCTCTGCGCCCAGCCTACACCTGGTGCAGAAGAATAGGACCAGGAGTGTCTCCATGGCCTGAATTAGAGGCACTCCCTCCATTTCCCTGTAGCTTTAGTGATCTCCATCCCCTGCTATTTCACAGAGCCATGGATTTGTCAAAGAACCTCACCCAGTGATTTCCACAGCCTGCTCATTACTTCTGCTGCAAGCGTGGCTTCACTTGCCCCCAATGAGCCAAGTCTGTGTCTGGTTCTCAGCGCCCTCTCTCCTATAGCACCTCTCTACAAGCCTTTGACCCTTCTCTTCCACTGCCGCTCCCCATGGAGACCTATAAAGCTTGCAGACATTTAACACAGGAGTTCCTAGGAGGCCCACAAGACAGGAATCTGGGTGCACACACAACGTGTGTGTTCACACTGTTCCCAGACTATGCAGAGGGCCTCACTCCTGCAGACACATTTTCCCAGCAAGCAAATTAAAATAAATAACAATGGTGTCACTTTCCTTTCCGATCAAAAGCAACAGAGATTTGCCAATTTAAATAAGTCTCCTGTGGAAATAATTCCATCCCAGCTGTCATGCTGGGTAGATTGGGGAGAGAGCATTAGTTATATTGTTTGACATCAATATGTCAAAATCATATTAATTCATGTGAGATATGCCATGTCACAAACTGTTAGGAAGGTTATAATATGCTAAGTAAGATGATAATACTTATGTTCATGTGTAATATGTGAAATGGAAGTTATAGATATATTTGAGATACTTGTATTTCAAATTGTGCTGCCTGGGCAACACCCCAGACAGGATGGCTGCAGAACAATGGCCTGCATAATGGCCCATTAAGACATTCCCAGGTGCAAGGGGCCCAGGGGGAGAAGCCAGCATTACCAATGAGTCACCAGAACCTGCTCCTGTGACCCTGGACTCCATTTTGGTTCCTGTGAAATTCCACAAGCAGCATCACCTAGTGAGTCACCAGAATTTGCCCATGTGACTCTGGACTCCATTTTAGTTCTTGTAACATTCCACAAGGCCACATGGCCAGGACAGCGGGTATATAAGATCAAACCAGAGAAACCATTTTGTCTATGTTCCTGTCCAGCTGCAGACACACACCTACCTCTGGATCAATTCATTTTGCAACTGAACCGAAGGACTTAGACCCATCCAGGTACTGGATGTGAACCAGAGGGAACCATTCAAGCCTGCAACTCCACATTTCTTCTAGAAACCTGATGTATTTGGACTTTTAATCATTTGTATATCTGTGATTGCTCTAATCCTTTAACGTTTCTCTCATGGTTTCTTTCTTTCTTTTTACAATAAACCTTTAGTTTTAGTTACTAAAGGATTGGCTGGCAGCGTGGTATTTTAGGTAAGATCCAAACTTACATTGAACTGGTGCTTTGGGGTCAGAGGGAACTTTTTGTGAAGAGCATAGAGTTTAAGTAACTGGTCTCTTCACTGGACCTAGTGCTGAGTTGGGAGTCAGGAACTGGAATGCAGTAAAGGGGGCTGTGGGCATTTGTGCACTGGCTTCTTGATAACCAGTGTGGGGAAATCAGAAGTAGTTCATGGCTGGTTGGGAAGCCGGGCTTCAGTGTCACCCACCAGCGCTGGGAGAATCTGCTCTCCTTTTGCAGCCTGCCCTGATCTTAGCATTCTCAGGTGGCTACCCTGAGCGTGGACAGGTCACACCAGCATTAGCCAAACTCTACTCCTCAGGAGCAGGCAGGGTCTGTGCCACATGCTGTTGAGGAATTTTTTTTTAGCATTTAAAATTTTTTTTTAACTTGTTCATCTATGATCAACCCTATAATAACAAAGCAGCGTGCACCTTCCAGTGCTCACGACCAACCCGACAATAACACAGGAGCATGCAGCTCAGCAGCAGCAACCCCACAATAACAAACCACCCCATCTTCTTCCATTTAACTAGTAATTTCCCATGTGAACTGATCAAATGCTTTACTGATATCTAGGTAGACTAGATTTACTGCATTTCCTTTGTCAAGAAAATCAGTGCTCTTCTCAAAGAAGATCAGGATGGTCTGGCACAATCTGCCTTTTGTAAAACCACGTTGTAGTTTATCCCAATTACCAGTGACCTCTATGTCCTTAACTACTTCAAAATTTGTTCCAAGACCTTGCGTACAACTGAAGTCAAACTAACAGGCCTGGAGTTGCTGGGATCACTTTTTTCCCCTCTCTTAAACATACTAAATTTGCAGTTCTCCAGTCATAGGGTATGAGTCCCAAGTTTATGGATTCATTAAAAACCCTTGCTATTCTTGGACGGAGATTATCAGGTCCCCTTGATTTGGTCCCATGAAGCTGTTTGAATTTGACTTCCACCTCAGATGTGGTAATTCCTACCTCCATATCCTCTTTCCCATTAGCAACCCTGCCACTGCATCTAAACCTTCATTATCCTTATTAAAAACTGAGGCAAAGTATTTGTGTAGATGTTGGGCCATGCCTAGATTATCTTTAATCTCCATCCCATCCTCAGCGTTTAGCGGTGCCACTTCTTCTTTCCTTGTTTTCTTCCTATTTACATGGCTATAGAACCTTTTATTATTGGTTTTAATTCCCTTTGCTTGGCTTTTGGCAGCTCTCACTTTATCTCTACCTTCTGACCTCCAAGAGGCAGCTTTCCTTGCTGATCCCTCCCATCTGCCAGTTCTCATCAGCATTCTGCTCTCTCTTAATCACCTGTCTGAGATGTTTGCTCATCCAGCCTGGGCTGCAGCCATCCCTACAAATGTTTTCCCCTTGCTCGGGATGCCGATTTCAGATAGTTTCTGCAACTTTGATTGAGAGTAATTCCAGGCCTTCTCCACATTCAGACCCTCGAGTTCTTCAGCCCACTCCACTTCCTTAACTAATTCCCTTCATTTTTAAAATGTTGCCCTTTCAAAATCAAGGATTCTAATCACAGATCTATTTTTATTTACCCTTCATTTAGTTTAAACTGATGATCATGTAAACCAAGATTGTCCTCTACAATCAGCTCTTCTATGAGCTCCTGGCTACTCACCAAAACCAAATCTAAAATAGCATCCCCTCGAGTTGGTTCGGGACTGGTGAAGAAATCTGTGGTTGTCACATCCAGGGATATCTGCGCCCTAGTATTGTTCATAGCATGTGTCCTCAAGGCTGTATCTGGGATATTAAAGTCTCTTATAATCACACAATGCCCAATAGTGTTGATTTCATTCAAACATTAAAGAGGTCCCTAGCCAGAGCCAGATTGGCTCCTGGTGGTCTGTAGCAGACACCTGGCCCCACTGATGCTCTGAGTCTAGCAATACTGGACAGAGCCTAGAGATTTTACCCTTGCTGGCATGCAAAGGCGAGACTCTCTTCATAAGGGAGTGTAGTTCCAGGGGTGAGACGAGCAAAGGGAAAAGGCACGCTTAGCTGGCTCCAGGAATTGGAGATTGGTTTCCGAGCGACCAAGCAGGCGTGTCCAGATCTCGTCTCGGGCTCCTCACAAGCATAGAAAGAGCTGCAATGGAGTGTGTCCACTGCCTCCTCGGTGCCTTCCCAGCACGGTCTGCATGGCACAGAGGGCAGGTCTCCCTCCTGCAGGGGGAGAAGCTCATGGCAAATCCAGCAGAGTCCAGTTCTCAAAGTCTTGCCACTTCAGGGACGTAGACTGGGCTCTGGGGAAGGTCCTATGCCAAGCCCTACCAGGTGCTGAGGGAAAAGTTCCCACCTGCTCGCAGCCCCATGCTGTCCCATGGGTCGGGCCAGCCGTCAGTCCCCATGAGCAGAAAGAACAAGGTTAGCTCCTGTATTGTGTGCCAAGACTCCCCCCACATCAAATTCCTAGGGGCTTGTTTAATGGCTCTTCTCCCTGTTACCCTGAAACCACAATGAGCAGCCCATCGGGCCAAGCACACACATAATTAGCCCACGTCCCCTGCCATGGAATTGCCATTTGCACACACCCAGACCTGAACATGCTGATCTGTGCGGCAGCGACTCGCCTCCGGGAGCCCTGAGCGGGATCTCACACAATGAAGAGTTACACTTCTGGGAAATGCCAGGGAGGCATTGTAGAGTGCCAGTTTCTTGCTTGTCAGTGCCAAGCGCCTGTCTCCTTGATGCCAAAACACTTTGTTTCCTATGCAGGCGACTTTAATCCATGTACACTGCAAACCATTGGCTCTGGACAGCTCATTTGGGGAAACAAGTCCTGGGGCCCGCAGGTGAACTCTCCTCTGAAGTTGTACAGTGCGCTTACGTTGTCAGAGGGATGAGGACATGGATCTTCCAAAGCCGTCAGCAAGGATCCGCCAGACACTCCATTGTGAGGGGAGCTGGTTAGCTTGTCCAAAGGCTTTCGAGTACAGATGAGTAGATCAGGCTTTTTAGATCTGGCGTCGCTTTAGGCTAGGATTTGGGGTCAAAGCCAAGGCAGGACTAGGACTTGTGTCTGGATTCGACTCACCAAAATCTCAAGAACTGATCTAATAAAATTTTGGCCAGAAAAGCATTAAACTGTCTGACCTGGTGAGATCGGAGCCATCTTGAGCGGTGCAGCTTGAACAAGAGCAGCTGTTCTCATAAGATTTCAGCTGGGTGGGAATTCGAACCAGAAGAATCCGACTCCACTGGAAATGCAAGGGGGGCTGGGTGGAGGTGCCAGTTTGGGTTCATGTCTGGTGAATCCTGGCTCCACTGACGTCAATGGCAAAACTGCCTCTGGTTTTATCTGAAGTTCGTTACAGCAGAGAAAACGAGGAATGGTGGGGAATGTTCCCTGTTGTGCTCAAGTACCCGCTGTGGGGCAGTCAGCACGCACAGTTACCCAGCGGAAAGGACATGGTGACGGGGGCTCTCCAAACTCTCCTGGGATCCATGTGGCCTGGCCCATCCACCCACCTACGTCCTCTCCTCCCAGTGTGGCCTGTGCCCTCTGCTGCTTTCTTGAGGAAAATGTCTCTTCCTGTCTATTGGCCTGGTTCATTCAGTTCCCAGGTGACGGGAAGGCAGGAGATGACACTGCAAAGTGAATTTCCATCACAATCCATTTCCTCTGGGTTTTAGTGAATTTCCTCCAACACCTCCAAACACTTCCCTCTCCCCCACTTTTCCTCATGGATGATCATGATTGTGTACTCAATCCTGGCACAATAAGAAAGCACCTACCGCTACTACCCCAGAGGATTTGACTCCTGGACTTCACACTAAAAACACCCTCTTTCTCTTTCCCCCTCATGCTGGGGAGACGTTGCTTCCAAACTAACATTCCTTAGGCCAATGAGATTCCTGGGCTGGTGAATTACATGCAATGAATGCGTTCATTCTCTATGCTAAGACAGGTATTGATCATTCTAGCAGCACCACACCATAGACAGCTTTCTGTCCGTGTGCTGCTAAGGCACCTATCTCTGTCTTGTCTAAACAGACACGGGTGTGACAGAGAGCCAAATGCAGCATGTGATCACACCCGTACAAGCCCAGTGAGCTTACTGGGACTGCACAAGCATGAGAGAGGGCTGCATGTGGTCACAGGACTAAGGTCTAAATGCTGCTCTCCAGTCCACGCTGCGGATCTCTTATCCATGCCTAGAAGAGAGGGGAGAATTTTGTTCCAAGGCGGGTTACTGGGTTCTACCTATTCATGTTTCCCTGGACAGAGGATGCCACGTAGGATTCATACTGCCTGGCTGGACTCAGTTGGCCTGATTTTCCTCTAATTTCCACCAGTTTCACACTGGTGGAACTCCATTAACTAGAGGAGTTACTCCTGATTTACACTGCATAAATGAAACAGAAATGATGGAAACAGTGTTTCGTCATGCACCAGCATTACATAGTGACAGGGCCGTATTTTCCATTAGGCACAATAGGCACAGTGCCTAGGGCCTACAAAACTTTCAGGGCCTACAAAAATAATTTTTATATATAATTTTTTTTATTTTAAAAACTATTTATTAATAGCTTAAAATCAAATTAGTTATTTCGGTCAGGGGGCCTACAAAGGCAAGTGTGCCTAGGGCCTATGAAGGTCTTAAAATGACCCTGCATAGTGAATGAGGGTTTGGCCTCAACTCCCTAGAAAAAATATTAATTTCAAACAATCTGTCAAGCAGCTGTGTGCGCCTGCAATTGGTCACTGAACAGGTCAACGCTACAACAGGGCCCTGGCAGCATGCCGAATATCTTCCACGCTTAGAAAGGTCGCAACTAGCCGTGCGCACGCACAGGCGTGTACAAACTCAGGACACAGCCAGTCGTGATTTCGGAAACTACCAATGGTCACCTGCTAACCACGGGTGCCTATCTCACCTTACAACATATAAATCGTTCAGCATTATGCAGCTGCCTTTGAGACCAGAAAAAATAGCAGCTTCTCTGGTATAGGCCATCCACATATCTCTACCCATCCTAGTCTAACCTACGTGCAGACAGGAAGGAGTGTGGCTACAGCGCATGTCAGAAGGGCACTTTAGATTCAAGTTTAAAGCCAGGTTTCTACTAGTAAACCAAATACAGAGCTCAAATTCTGGAGCAGCCCAACTGTGGAGCTAAGGAACCACCATACCTGTCTCTATGGAGGAGACCTCCAACGCCATGAAGTTCAGCAGAAACAGCCAGTTTGACAGCTGATGCAAGCATCCCCCCATCTTTGTGTTTCCTTTTCCAGGAGCCACAAAACCCCCGTTACAGAGAGAGATGAGGAAGCACTGGCCAAGCCAGCCGCAGCTGGGAGACTGAGGAACGCAGTGCAAAATCCAGTTGGAGGTTTCCTCAGCTTGCTGTGACATGGGAACAAAGGGAGCAGCTGACCTGCTCATTGCAAAAGGCAGCAGCCCTGGGTGTTAATTAAAAGGCAGAGGACTTTTGTTTTCTCTCTCTTCTTGTCTTAGCACAACGACTCCTAGAGCTTTACTTTTGTCCTTGCTTCACTCTGCTTTTTACTGTCAGGATTTGTGTTGGTGGGTAGTCATGGCAACTATGGGAATTTGATGAAGCCATGGAAGAGCTAGGGGGAACAATAAAACCTGCTGCCCCAGGAATCTCCAATCCATTACAAGACTAAAAGGCATCTGTGTGGTGACAGCATACCGACATGGACAATAGCCAGCCAATGAGGGGAGGGCACAGCTGCTGGGCACGGACATGCCACAGCATTAATGAAATAGGTTGTGGAAGACGAGACTGCGAACAACAGGCTTAGGACTGATTTAGACCTGATGAAAACTACTCAGGCCCTGGCGCTTGAGCACTTGAACACTCCAAGCAAAGCCGATGGAACTACTCAGGCCCTTCCGGAGAGGCACACGCTGAAACACCCAGCTGAATCCAGGCCTTAAAGAGGAAAATTATGGAACAGGCTCCAGGCAGCTATTTATCAGACTGACCTTGCCAGGATGGTGGGAGAAGATGCCCTGTTTAGGGAAGGGTATCGGGGCTGCAATGTTTTTGGGGAGACACAAATGGACAAAAGATCAATTTTATTTTCTTCATTCAAAACCTTTTTGTCCTGGTTTCATTTCCCCTCTTCCACTGCTGGGCCCACTTCCCCCCTGCTGTTCATCTCCACCCACCCCTAGTCCCTCCCCTCTCCCGCTAGTTGCTTGCCATCCTGGGTCCTTAGAGTGGAATGGAGCACTGTGGGTTACTCAGCCCATAAGACTTGCAAGCACTTTGTGCCTCTGGAACTCACAGAACTACTGTTGGAGGCTGAGATCCGCAGAGCTGTGCAGCGGGTTTAAAGCCATTGGGAACTGGGTGTTCAAATTCCCTCGCTGGCTTTGAAATTCCCATTTGTAGAGTGGGGATGTGTGTTTGTAAAAATCCTTTCTGGACTTATTGTGGCACCATCTAAATTCTCATGGAGGCAGATTTGGCTTAACGCTTTATATCTCCCACAAGAGGCCAGAGCTTCTGCAGTGCTCAGCATTAGGGCAGGAAATCCACCCATTCCCACCCCAGCCACTAGAATTATTTTGGAAAATCTGAGTTTCCCACCCTGGTAAAGGCTGAAATTAGAGTTCCTCCAAACGGTGATTTGCTAGAAACTAGAGAACAGAGTTGGCTCATGAAGAACTAACAAGAACCCCCCAACCTCATAATCACGTAACCCTTTATTCCTTTTTACACCATTTGTTCCTGTGCTTGATAACCAATCTGGAATGTGACAACCTGATTTCCATGGTGCACCCAGATGTGTGGCCAGCTAGCGTGAGAATACTTTTCAAACACAGTCCAGAAAAAGAATGAAGGTTCATTTTGGTTTAATAAGGGGGAAAACTCAACAATTTTGATTCAGAAATAACATGCATTTAAATTGTCTCTGTACACAGAACATGCAATTTTTAAATAATAGTCTTCTTTGGCTGTCCATCGCGGTACGATGACTGTAGAGATCAGCTAGCACTTTTCCGCACGCTGATGAGATGCAAGTCCAGCTCTTGAATGGAACCATCAGCCACATCGAAGGCAGGAGATGTCTCTCTGTTGGTTTCGAGCCATGTTGTGTCATAGCTGATGCTGATAAATTGCTTAATCATTTTCTTCTACCTTTTCAATGGCCTCAGATACAACATTTCTCCACTGTTCATGGTTTTCTACCAATGTCTCCCATGTGTCCACATCGATGTCCACTGTCTGGAGATGTCTCTTAAGGACATCTTTGTAATGTAACTTCTGACCACCCCTAGCTCATTTACCGTCCTTCAGTTCACCACAGAAGAGGATTTTCGGAAGCCGGTGTTCTGGCATATGGATGATATGTCTGGACCACCCCATCTGTGAGGCAGTAACTATTGCTTCTTGTGACATTCCCCACTCTGCAATCCAGACTGGTGTGTAGCTGTGTCATCCCAATTCCTCACTCCTGGGTGCAGACTTACCTCTCCTGGGTCAGCCCATGCCCAGCCTCCTGCATGTAATCGGTCCCTGGCCCAGTGAGGGAACACTTCTGGCCAGTCACTCATGGGATAGACCCCCAGCAAACACCTTCAGTCTCAGATGCAATCCCAGGAACCGCCGTCTTGCAAGATGCAGTGATGTACACTGCACCTTGCAAGCTCACTTACATTTGTCCATGAATTTATCAAAGAAATTGATATGCACCAGCTCTGTCACTCTAAGTGAGGTCTCTGCACACACTCAATCCACATGCACTGTTTTAGATAAGACAAACAAATACATTTATTGATTACAGTAAGATTTTAAGTGAATCTAAGTCAGATTATTAATAAGTCAATGAGTTAATCATAATTAACTAAAAAATAACCCACATCTTAACCTAAGATTAATGTGTCAGTCTTTATTCACCTTACAACACAGGCTGGTTGCGATGCCTCTTGCAACCAGGACCCCCTCCCTGTGGGTAGATTCTCAGCCTTTGGTGTTGTTTAGAAGATGGGTTCCAGGGGAGAGTCAAGAGACAAAGACGCCTCAGCTTTTAACAAGTTTCCCCAACACCCCCTGGGGTCAGATGATCGGCCATGTCTGGCAATGGGCATGATTTCTTCCACTTGAGCTAAAGCGCCCACAGGTGCTTAGGCCAGTTCATTGTTTCTCTATGCATGTGTCTGCAGGGCACGGAAACACAGCTTTGTGTTCATCTGCATCTATTCAAACTCTGTGAGACACACATTTGGGGATATGACACAGCGGAGTTTCAAATCTGTATGTATGTATGGCATTGAAGGAAACATGCTACCACAACATTAATGTTCAGTATGTCATGAGCATGCCAAAAACACCTTACATGGCATACTTTGCATCAGACAATACACAGACAGTTACACTGTGAGGGTAAACATGAATGATACACAAATCACACCATAAGGGTGTACATGGGGTACAGTGTGTCACACTTCTACACTGGGCATTTCAGCTCTTGCTAAAACTTCAGTGTTAGGAATTCGGTCTTGCCACTTGATGTTCATGATTTGCCACAAGTGACTCAGTTGGAGGCTCGTCAACTTTTTCAGATGTCTTCTATACAGTGCCAATGTCTTCACAGAGTAGAGCTTAGAAGGTATCACCACTGCTCTGTAAACCTTGACCCTAGTAGCCAGTTTGATCCCATGCTGAGACCAAAGTCGTTTTTTGATGCTGCCAAAAACCTTGGATGCAGCTTGAAGATGTGAAGTTATCTTAACATCTGCATAGCTGTCATTTGTCACTGTGCTACCCAGGTAACTGAAGGAGTTCACACTCGCAAGAGCTTCACCATTTATGACAATATCTGGTCTAACGTTGTTACCAGTTTGTCTGTTGGCTGGTTGGAACAATAATTTGGTCTTACTTGTGTTGATCTTCAATCCAAACTTGCTTGCTGCATCAGCAAAACATGTTGTAATTTCCTGCATATCTTTTTGGGTGTGAGCAACCAAAGCCGTGTCATTCACAAAAAGAAGCTCCCTAACACACTCTTCCCTCACCCCAGCGTTAGCACGTAGCCTGGCCAGACTGAATAACTTGCCGTCACTTCTTGTACATACGTAAATGCCTGTGCTGAGATTTGCATTCATCCTTGAGAGCACTGATGCAAAGAATAAAGTGAAGAGGGCTAGAGCAAGCACACAGCCCTGCTTCACTCTGTGGCATATGGGAAAGGCTTCGGTCACAATTCCTGCCACTGATACTCTGCTGATCATGTTGTTATGAAACTGCCTGATGATATTAACAAAGTGCTCAGGACATCCATAGGTTATTAGAACTTTCCAGAGAGTCTTCCTATCAACCATGTCGAAAGCTTTTGAGAAATCGACAAAAACCACAAAGGTCTTTGTGCTGCTCTACACATTTCTCTTGTAGTTGTCTAAGGGAGAATATCATATTGTTTGTTGATCTTCCTGCTCTGAAACCACACTGACTCTCAAGTAGCACTTCTTCTGATATTATCTTGAGTCTATTTAACAGGATTTTGGCAAGGATTTTTCCTGCTACTGATAGAAGAAAGATACCATGATGGTTTCCACAATCTGATCTGATATTTGCGCTTGTATATAGTGACAATTAGTGTGTCTTTGAAGTCCTGGGGAAGTTCTTCTTTCTCCCAACCCATGTTGTATAGAGTGAGTAGCTTGGACTTGAGTTCTTGCCTTCCATACCTATACACATCGGAAGGAATCCCGTCTTGTCCTGGTGCCTTACCACCCCTTGTGCTCTCGATAGCCTTCTCCAGTTCATCCATATTAATTGGATGGTTAAGGTCATATTGGGTAGGTAGTTGATTCAAAGTTTCTGTTACATCAGGATCCACATTTCCTGTTTGGTTCAGCAAGATGGCAAAATGCTTTTTCCATCTGTTGATGATGTCTTGCTTATCTGTCAGTAGTTGGTTTCCATCAGCGCTCTTTATTGTGGTAATGGTGTTACTTCTTGGTCTAATAGTCTAAAAACACACTGTTGAGAAATCAAAGTGAGCATTCAAATACTTAGAAAAGTGTTGAAAATAGGAGGGCAGAGATCTGCCTTACAATCATCCTGGCTGAGAACATGGTCCAGGTGATTCACATGATCTCAGTGGGGCTTTGTGCCATGTGAGTTTGAAGGATAGGATACACCTTCCGTTCTAATGGTGATCTTTTTCCAAAAAATAAAACAAAAGGCTCAATTATTCTTTCACTGGCTTGCCAGTGAAGCATGAAACCAAATGGCCTGGTGGATCACATACACAGCACCTGACCTGGCATCAGATTATAATGTCTCTGGGCTAAAAAGTCATTTCCTCTGCATATCCATTGATCTTGATAGTCACATTTGGCAGCCACTCAGCAGCTGCTATATATAGTCCAGAATCCTTCTAAGAACAACATCTTTGGAAGCTGTAGTCGACTTGCTTGCTTCCAGTTTTTGTTGAAAGAAGTCACCAAGACTGCCAACTACTTTGAACAAGTAATTACTGGTTTCCTGCAAGTCCAAGCTTTGCAGCCTGCTTTCAACACCTTCATTCTATAAACATTTGGTTTTAGAATCTGCTCTGCCAGATGCAATAATTATTTGATATCATTCTCACGCGTGAATCTGGGGAACCTAAACTAGAGCACTGGCCACCTGCTGCAGAAAGCACCTATCACTTGAGCCAACGGAGATCTCCACAGCAGACAGTAGTAGAGAAGCCCTGATCTTCTGTCATGCACATAATCTCTCTCTAAGGCACTAACTATTACCAGTGTGTCATCTGATTTAAGATGGAAAAGTCTTCTTTGATTCCTTTAATTTTCTGTCTTACTATATCATGGTTTTCTACCAATGTCTCCCATGTGTCCACATCGATGTCCACTGTCTTGAGATGTCTCTTAAGGACATCTTTGTAATGTAACTTCTGACCACCCCTAGCTCATTTACCGTCCTTCAGTTCACCACAGAAGAGGATTTTCGGAAGCCGGTGTCCTGGCATATGGATGATATAGTCAAAGGGTGGAAAAGCAGCATTCTGCAGATGCGGCAGGCTAAAATGTAACTAGTTTATTACACTATCCTGCGATCCATTTCACATCACTTGTAGCAACTAACCATACAGTAGCACTGGAAATCATCTTTACTGGGCAGTTTCCTAATGCAGTTCCTGAAATCAACTTGGCTTTTTTTCCCACCTTCAGATTGTGCAAACTAGAGTATATTTCTTTAAAGTCACATCAGGATTACCAGAAAGACAATTGCATTGCTTTATGAGCACAATAAAGAAGGAATGACAAACACTGGATATAAACTGAAGATTAGTTTTAAGAGCACAGCTCTCAACAGTGTATCAATTTTAATGCACTTGAGCCTTCAGGCATCTGTAGCAAGTGCAATAAGGTTTTTAAACTGTTACTCTGCAGTAAAGCCAGCATAGTTTTTGTGATGCCCTGTGTGGTTCAGATAATTCAGTCATGCCTAGAGATGTGCTCCTAAACTTGTTTGAACACTGGAGTACTTGATGCAAATATAAAGAAGCATTGAACAGAACTGTCAATAGATTCATCCACAGGTAAAGAAAATGGCGATGTGTCAAGATCATTGAACAGCTGCTGTTTGATGTATGGGCCTAGAAGCAAATTAATAACTGCTGTTATGCTTTGGTTCATCTGAAGTGATCCAATTTCATCTTTGAGGATTTCTGCCAGCTTACAGACAGCATGTGTGGATGTATTGTTGGCCTCACAGGGTTATACACAGCTTCCTGCATTTGTGGTCATCAGATCTTATCTGAGATCCTGATGCATTGCATTCATATGTAGGAGCATGAACTTGCATGTCACTGTAAAATGCACAGATTTCCAGCTTATAGTACTTACACCATGCTTTGATTTCATAACCCAATACAGGGGCCAAGCAACTATTTAGTGCAGGTTCAGCTTCCTGTCCTTTTCTGTACATTTTCTAATATTGAGCTTCCTTGATCATGCTGGATTTTAATTTGCAGTAAGCTGAAGTTCAAGTTTATGAGGCACAGAGTAGCTATTAATATGCTCTATTCTAGAGACTATCAGCTCAGCAAAGGCAAGAGAGATTCTCCCTCCTCTGGAAGCAGAAATGGGCATTGAACCCTCTCCAAAACTGTGTCTAACCTAAGGCCTTTTTTGCAAAAAAATCTCTGGTTCAGTTGCACAAGCGGTAGTAGCATTGAGATCACTACTGCAGACAGGATTCAATGCAGCAGCAGCTGACGTTTTGAACACTGGACTGATTAGACCCACTTTGAGCAGGGGTAGACTATGGTATTAAAGATGCCAACAGCTTGTGTCCTAACCGCCAAGGTTTCTCTCATTCCAAACACAGTCCCACAGCAGTTAATCGGAAACACAATCTAAGCCAGCACCTGGCATGACAGAAAGGTCTCCATGCAACACCATAAGGTAATGTGCATCTCCTTCCCTTGGGCGCATATTGGGGACCTCATTAAATCTGTGAATTTCTTAAATTATGTCTAGGCACTGTAATCCATCACGCTCCTCCCAAACTCTCCCTAGAATTGCTATAATTTTGATATATTTCTAATTCCTACTCACAGTGGCAAGAAGCAAAGTTGCCTTTAAACTGGTTCTCTCCCTGCACACACACAATTTGATTTGAAGTTGCTGCTGTAAAATTGGTATGTTCTTGTAGCCTTTATCTCCAGGAAAGTGTAGCATGTGGGGACCATCTTCAGGCTTTGTTTCTTGTATAAAAAAAAAACGGAACTAGCCCAGTCAGATGGACAACAGCTTGGGTTGGGTTGGGTTGGGTTGTCCCATTCTCTTTGACTGGAAATGTCACAGTGGGAATGTACCTTTCTCAGGAGCGGATCTTGCCAGAGGCCTAAGTGGACAGCAGTAGGAAGTATCTCACATAAACCACAGGCCCCTGAACGCCTCCCCCTACAGCAGTGTCTACATCTGCTGCCACCCAGCTGCTGGGGTGGAACCCCCTGGAACCAACAGCGCACTTCCCTCATCAAGGGGTCCTTTCCGCCCCACGCATCGCCAGGGGCAGTGCCCCATGGGGCCTGAGCCCATCTCTCTGACAGCTTGCCTTGGCCGCTCCCCCCGGACATCCCCACCCCTAACACTCACTGTATTTGCGCCCCCCTGAACGGGCTGGTGAGGGGGAGAGTTACTCTCCTCTTTCCCTTTAAATGGGCCGCGCCCCTGCCTTTGGCCCCGCCCCCATGACAGCTCCCGGGTCACCAGCCGGGAACAGTACCAGGCCACGCCCCTCCCCGCCGTGCCCCTACGTCTCATGTCGCGGTGCTCGCGCGGCCTAGCCCTGGAGTTTCACGTCACTAGTTCCTGTGTGGTCGCTTCATGTCGTCACCGCGTCGCCGGCGCAGCCCCGCCCCCTACCTGGGCCCGAGAGAGGCAGGAGCCAGGCGCGGGCGCAGCCAGGGAGCCGCCGGGCCGGGCCGGGCCGGGCTGAGCTGAGCTGAGCTGAGCGGGGCCGCGCAGCCGGCGGGGGAAGGGCCGGGGCGGCCAGGTACCGACGGGGGCGGGGAGAAAAGAAGAGGGCGGGGGCCGTCGGTGCGGTCGCGCGCGCGCGCGCTCGGGAGCCACTGCGGGCGCGCGCGCTCAACGTCCGTGCGGGGGCCCGGTCCGGCCCCGTCGCCTCTGACCCGTCCGGCGCCCTTGGCCCGCAGGCGCGCCCGGCGCGGAGGGGGATGGCCCCGCGTCTGCAGCTGGAGAAGGCGGCCTGGCGCTGGACCGAGACCGTGCCGCCCGAGGAGGTGACGCAGGAACACATCGAGGCGGCCTATCGCATCGGGCTGGAGCCCTGCCAGCGCGGCGTGTGCAGGTACCTGCCCTGCCCTCCCCCCCCCCCCCCCCGGGGGCTCTGCTCGCCCGCCCGTCCGCTGCCCCTGGGGGCCGGGCCCTGTGCGGAGGAGCCCGGCGGGCCCCAGGCAACCGCGCTCAGCTCGGGCCCTCCGGCAGCTCTGGGGGCCAAGGCCCCGGCCGGGACTCAGTGGCGTGGCGTGTCGGGCCTCGGCGTGTGGCAGGAGCGGGAACCTGACCCGCCTGCGCCGGCGGAGCGCGTCGCTGTCACTCCGGGGGGACGGCTGGGGCCTGGCCCGGGTAAGGCTGCGGGCGGTGCTCAGGGCGCAGCCCCCCATGCCCTGGGCTGTGTGTCGGGGCTGCCCAGCCCGGGGAACAGCCACAGCATCCAGCGCCGGCCGGGGAAGGAGAAATTTTTGTCAGCTGCGTTAATTCTTCATGGGGGGGTCTCAGAGGAGCAGGTAAAAACAAACAGAGGCGCGTCCCCGTGCCTTTCATTGCCTGGTGGGACCAACCTGTTCAAACTCCAGATGGACTTACCATAACTGCAGCATAGCTGTTTCTGTCACAGGTGTGGAGGGGGTTTTGTGCACAGAAATTTCTGGGAAAACTCTCATGCCACACTAATAAATAGGTAGACATACTTAAACTAAACTGCATACATTAGTGGTGTGTGTTAAAATGAAAACCTGCCCTCAAAGGATGGGGCTATAAATGCCTGCTGAACAAGTGACTGCTTCCAGCTCTTTCCACCATCTCTGACTTGTCACCATGTTATGAGGAGTGAGCGGGGTGTCATTGTACACAACTGGACAAAATATCGGAGCACTATCCAGAGCAATTAGGCAGACTCACTGAGAGCTGTAAATTGTTTTTGTAAAACAAAATAAAAATGTCCTTTGTGGTCAGCGTGGGATTTCTGCTCATCTCAACAACGAGAACAAGATCTTTGTATGATGGGTGAGCTGTGCTGAGATTAACACTAAACAATACCTCCAAGCCTATTCAGTAATAAACAGAATTTCTGGGTCATAAATTACAGAGCACATACTATTAATGAAGAGAACATTTCAAGTTATTTCTGAGTGTTCTTTATCCTGTATGCTGTTGCCCTTTTTCTTGGCTAATAAAAATGATTTGATTCACTTTGTCTGCTGCCTGTTCTTGCACTAGTTACAAATGACAAATGTATGGTCTATATTTTAATGTTTTCATAATTGTTTTTGTAGAAGAAACTGCAGAGGAAACCCAAACTGTTTGGTTGGGATTGGTGAACATGTTTGGCTAGGAGAAATTGATGAAAATAGCTTTCACAACATTGATGACCCAAACTCTGAACGGAGGAAAAAGGTAAAAGAAACTTTTTTGGGGGGAGGGGGAAAGGAGGCGTTTAAACTAGCAAATTCTTTTTACTTATGTGAGTAAAGTTACACACATGCTTAAGTGTTTGTAGGTTAAGGGCCTAAATAGGAGGACCGTCATCCTCTACCATATTGACTGGATTCCCATTACTGGGTTTCAGCTCCCTAGTACAAGTCGCAGATTCCTCTAGCTTTCAAAGATTTGAAACACTAGCTGTTCATTCCCCACCTGAGATCAACTGTGAGTGCTTCAGTGCCCTAGAGCATTCAATTTTATTTCTTTGATGAGCAGAATGCAAAGAGTTCTCTACATTCTGAGGGTAAGGAACGTCCAAAGAGATGACCAGAAAAGAATTAGACGTTTAAAATGTTACTTCCCTGTCCTGCTTCTCATTTCTGAAGGGAACATGTATGTTAGTATAAATAGAGTCAGATGATACCTGCAGAGAAACAGAATCACAGATGAACAATTGTCTATTTAATGATACCATGTTGATTGGAGACAGAAGTTTGAGGGATAACTCCATAAATCCGTACAGTCTCTGCACCAGTAACTAATTACAAACCCAGCTAAAAGCAGTAGTGTAGAAAGAGCCTAATTGACGGTTTTATCAATCTGCTCCTTTTACATGGGAATTAATTACATGTTTTCTGTTTTATGCTAGAATGCCTTTGTAGGCCTAACAAACCTTGGAGCCACATGCTACGTGAACACTTTCTTGCAGATGTGGTTTCTTAACTTGGAGCTTCGGCAGGCACTTTACTTGTGTCCAAGCACCTGCAGTGAATATGTGACTGGTGAAGGCATCCCAAAAGACAGAGGTTAGTGGAAGGTCACAGCATCTCCTAAGCCTTTCCCTTGTTATAGGCAAAAGGTGCTTTAATTATCTGAGCAAAGAGAGAAGTTTAATATATTCAAATGAGCTACTCTGAAATTTTGTGAGCCTTATGGTGTGAAGTCATGTTCTGCTTTATACAGTGAAACATAATAAGTAATATCTAAGTGAATAGAGATGGAAAAATTAGAAGAAATATTAATTCTCATGTATCAGGACATTATTCTATCACCAGTGGACTGGGGATAGGAAAAAGATTCCACCCATAGATATATTTCATGAGAGAACGTCAAACCCACGTAAGAAAATTATGTAGAAATATCTGGCATTGGCCACTGTTGGTGCCAGAATAACGGACTAGATAGATCGTTCACACCAGATTAGACCAGTCGCCCATGTTTTTTGTTCAGAGTGCTATAGGTGTGCTTTGCAATTAATGTGGCTTAATGGTATGCTGCTTTCTATTTTACACTATGGATTATTGCATTGTAATACCTGTTTTACCATGCTGCTTAAACTTACTACTGTGGCTGGTATTTGACACCAAATGTGAGTTTTGGCCATTTTTTGTGTTGTGCTAATTTTAGCACATCACTTCATTTGATGGAGGAGGTACTCAGAAGATATGGTACTTGAAAGCAACAAAAAACTGTGGAAAACATCAGTAATAACTTCTGTTGCACTGTACTTTTATTAGGGCCTTCTCCCCCTATTAAGGGTTGGCTGTGGTGGTGTGGGGAAGGCAGCACAGTCTAAAACAGGAAAATCTGTCTTCTTTAGAATTATGATTTTCTGATTCTTAATTTAATCACTTTAGAACACAGATGATTTATAATCTGACTTGTAAACAAGGATAGCTTGTTTCTGACCATCAAGATGTGTATTAAAAAGAAGTTTCATCCACTGACAAACAAATAAAAAAATAAATCATTTACTTGGAATAATTTTAATTTTCTGTTGTATTATTTTGAGAAAAACAATAACTTGCTGATCACTAACTTGAGCATGTTTTTTTCAATAGATTATGAACCCCAGACAATTTGTGAACATCTTCAGTACTTGTTTGCGTTGTTACAGAACAGTAATAGACGATACATTGATCCCTCCGGGTTTGTTAAAGCGCTAGGTTTGGATACAGGACAGCAACAGGTAGTCTTGAGATTTTTAAATTTGACAAGCTTTCCTTGTGAACAAATTGGGCATGGTGAAGTATTTGTCCTGCAAGAGCAATAGAAGCCTGTTGGCCGGATCATCAGTAGGTGTAAATTGGCATTGTTTGGTAGATTGCAGTGGAGTTATGCTGATTTACACCCTGAGGAGCTGGCCCTCGATTTAAAATGAAACAACTGACTTAAATTGTATGGTCTTATTTGTCTTGTGCTTCTGCTTTTTTGTTGCTTGACTAGAGCTATCACGTAAACAGAAGTATCTTGTATTTGTGTGCTGAGGCACTGCAAAGTAATGTCATAATGGGTCTCAAAGAGGTATGAGAAACTGAAGGATAATGGAGCCACACTTGGGTGATTGATTTTCCCTAGAGGTCATTTTAAAATTCAGTATGGGCTATTTAAAATAAATGCTATAAAACAGCGGTTCTCAACCGGTGGTACGGGGTGGTACTTACCGGAAGGCTGGATGGTACGCGCGCCGCTGAATCCGCCGCCGCCGGAAGGGCCCTCCCACCCGCCCGTGTGAAACCATGCTGCCGAAAATGGGGAAACGGCGGAAGGGTTTCGGCGGCGGGTATTGTTTCCGCCGTGAAACCCCGCTGCCCGTCTCTCCCCGCCGCCGCGAAACCCTGCCGCAAATCCCTCCCGCCGCCGCGAAACCCCGCCGCAAGTCCCCTCCCTTTTTTTTCCCGAGTGGTACTCGGGTCGGGTACAGTCGGGTCAAGTGGTACTTGACCTGACTGTACCTGGCCCGAGTGGTACTCGGGGGAAAAAAGGTTGAGAACCGCTGCTATAAAACATGAATCTAACTTGAGAAGATAAGGAATGATGGCATGAAACAGTGATTGAATATTGTCACAAATCGTTAAATAAGAACTGCCATACTGGGTCAGACGAATGGTCCTTCTAGCTTAGTGACGTGTCTTCCAACAGTGGCCAATGCCAGGTGCCTCAGAGGAAATGAACAGAACAGGCAGTCAAGTGATCCATCGCCTGTTGTCCACTCCCAGCTTCTGGCAAACAGAGGCTAGGGACACTCAGAGCATAGTGTTGCATCCGTGCCCATTCTGGCTAATAACCATTGACCTTTGGACCTTTCCTCCAAACCATTGGACATTTCCTCCAAAAACTTATCTAGTTTTTTTTAACCCATTTATACTTTTGGCCTTCGCAGCACCCCGTGGCAAGGAGTTCCACAGGTTGACACTGCGTTGTATGAAGAAGTACTTGCTTTTGTTTGTTTTAAACCTCCTGCCTATTAATTTAATTGGGTGATCCCTGGTTCTTCTGTTATGTGAAGGAGTAAATAACACTTCCTTATTCAGTTTCTCCACACCAATCAAGATTTTATAGACCTCTATCATACCCCCCCCCCCAGTCGTCTTTTTTTCCAAGCTGAAAAGTCCCAGTCTTTCTAATTTCTCCTCACATGGAAGCTGTTCCATAGCCCTAGCAAAGGATACTCAGTTCCCTAGCAAAAGAAGATTAATACTTTCTAAATTATTGTGTGCTGTTTTTACAACATAAACAATGCTCTGAAAAAGCTTGTCAGTTAAATATTTGTTTCAGTATTCTTGTGGGAAAAAGGCTGGCTCACAATGTGGAGTTATAAAGTGAGAATAATGGGATTTATACAGTTAATGAGCCACCGCTAATGTTCAGAATCTTGCAAATTACAGTGCAGAAATCAAACACTTCTAAGCTACCAGCACTGTACCAATATGTACTTCATGCTGCTGTTCTCATGCTGTGTATCTTAAGCTCCTTTTAGTCATGTTCAGTTTTCTTAGACCCCTTGACTTGTATTTTTTTATTAATCATGCACCTTAATAAGCTTCCATGTAATTTTGTGTGTGGGTCTCCATCACTGATATAATTTCAAGTAAATTAGGGAGCTACGTTCTGACTCCACTTTGAGTTGCAATATACTAACAAGTATTGGTGTTTTGTTCTAGGATGCCCAGGAATTTTCAAAGCTATTCATGTCACTGCTAGAGGATACTTTGTCGAAACAAAAAAATCCAGATGTACGGAACATTGTCCAAAAGCAGTTTTGTGGAGAGTATGCATATGTCACTGTGTAAGTAGTTGGTTTAATTCTCTTGTAGTGGTTTCTTACTCAGTGTGTTTGCCTATTCTTCTGATCATCTTTCTGCAAATATTAAAGATTTTGGGGATTGGGGGTGGGGGGAAGAGGGAGAGGAGAAGATGGTCAGAGTGAGATGGAACCTTTCTTTTTAAATCTGTAGCAGAAGGGAAGGGGACTTTCTGGTTTAAACATAATTTAACAAATACTTTCAGTGATTTTAAAGTCTTGAGTTTCTTAAAAATAAAACTATACACGATTTTTTAAATTCTGCAATTTGCCTATTTTTCTGTAATTCATCCTTTAGTGAAGGAAAGTAACTAAACATCCACCTGACTTATTTAAGTATGTGGCTTAAGTCCTCATATCTAGAATGTGATATTAAGCTGTCCCAATACCTATTTTGTTTCCCTTAGTGGAATTGTAAACTGTATTCGAAACATAGCATAAAGATAAGTTGTAAATGAGCATTCTTGCACTTCCTGCTAGATGCTCTCTCCTCTCTACAAGGTCCTCTTCTGCAATTTTGGAAACAGGGTGTTGGAGATCATTTAATCCAGTCTCTCTCGTGGTTTAACAATCAGAGGAAGAAGTTCAGCAGTAAAGTTTTATGGTAGTTAAATGACTGACACTTTAAGCCATGTACTGATCTATCTTAATTTTTCTTAATTCTAGCTGTAACCAGTGTGGCAGGGAATCCAAACTCATATCCAAATTTTATGAACTGGAGTTAAATATCCAAGGGCACAAGCAGTTGACAGACTGTATCACTGAATTTCTTAAGGTACCAACTCATTCCTACGGAATCCTACTGTTTCTGTAGTGCCCACAAAGCACTAGTCTCCTTGCCTTGTTGAGAGGGTGTTTCTGTTAAATTGTTCCCCCTTTGCTCAAAAAGTGCTTTATTTTTCATCCTGGTATTACAGCAAAGTTAGTGATCAGCACTTTGAATCTACTCAATGGGTTGACTAGAGTAACAGTTTGAGTTTTCAATTTTAAATGTGGGCCCAGTCCTGTACTCCTAATTCAAATAAAACTAATGATGTCAAAGAGCAAGGAGGGGATGGTATGATAGGACAGCCTAATTTGGCAATTAATTGATCTTTGACTACTAGCGGTAAATATGCCCAGTGGCCTGTGATGGGATGTTAGATGGGGTGGGTTCTGAGTTAGTACAGAGAATTCTTTCTGGGTGTCTGGCTGGTGAATTTTACCCACATGCTCAGAGATTAGCTGATTGCCATATTTGGGATCGGGAAGGAATTTTCCCCAAAGGCAGATTGGCAGAGGCCCTGGGGGTTTTTCCTTCCTCTGCAGCAGGGGGCAAAGGTCACTTGCTGAAACTTGAAGTCTTTAAATCATGATTTGAGGACTTCAATAACTCAGACATAGGTTAGGGGTCTATTACAGGAGTGGGTAGATGAGGTTCCGTGGCCTGTGTTGTGCAGAAGGTCAGACTAGAATCGATTATCATATTGGTCCCCTTCTGATCTTAAAGTCTTTGAGTCTCTGAGTATGAGATCAGGCCCCATGTGATGGTAAAATATTGGCAATTAAAGAGACAAATCTGAAAAATCATACTTCTAGTAATCTTAGGTGAAATATTTTCAGACAGAACTGAAAGATTAGAGAATAGTTCTCAGTTCGTTTACTTTTTAGTTCATAGAACTCTGTATATAGTAATTTTCATTGCTTCCCTGGTTTGTCAATTGCAAAGTTTTTTAAAAAAAAACTAAAATATTGGTGGGGGCTCTGGAGTAGCAGCAGCAGCTTTATCTATTTTAATGCACATTTAAAATTTGACTATAACTCAAGTTCATGATGTTTATGGAGTTCGTTAAAAATATTAAGTGCAAAGTTAATTATAAATTTGGTCTTTTTGCTTTGTAATAAGTCGGATAGTTTTGTGAAGCAGGGTGACTTACTCAGCAAATAAGTTGCTTTGCCTGTGAAAAGCCTTCTACAATAAAAAGCAAAGACATTCATATATTGAATTCTAATAGATGCATTAGGAGGCTACCACACCCCCAAGACTACAGTATCTCCACCTTGCAACAGTGAATTTGGGCTTGAAGGTTTTGTCTTTAAATTGAAAGGCAAGTCTCCCTGCTTACATTTGGCCCTTGTTGATCCATATTGGAGTTAATTTGGCTCATCATATGTGAAAGTGTCCATCCACATGGATCCCATTGCAAGTGAGTGCTAAAATGTGGCTTTCTGTTAATTCCAGCCATATGGCCATGCCACACAGCCATTGTGACCTCATTGAAATAGAATTTTCCACCGTCTTTCTGGTAGAAACCAAGTTTGCACATCTCTCTGTACTGTGGAGGATAAATCTGATGATTGGTCTGATACTGCAACTAGGGCTTCTGACTTCAGTCTGGAAGATTTATGGCTTCTTCAAACTGACAGCTGCCTATTAACAACTCTGATACTTTACTGGGTGGTAATCCTAGAGCTTTCTGTACCTTGTATGCTGTTTTGTACTATCACTGTGAAGTATTTTGGAATACAGTTTGTGTGATATAGTTAAGATGATCACATTTTTTTATTAACTTGGTATCTGTGTATAATTTTGAATCTCAGGCTAGAGCATAGAATTAATGTTGAACTCTTAACCTGTACTGATTACCTTTCTTCTTTTCTTGATCAGGAAGAAAAGTTAGAAGGGGACAATCGTTACTTTTGTGAAACTTGTCAGAGTAAACAAAATGCAACAAGGAAGATCAGGCTGCTTAGTCTTCCATGTACACTCAACTTGCAGCTGATGCGTTTTGTGTTTGACAGGTAAGTGACCTAACCTGTATGTGTTGTAAATATAGGAAGGATTTGGGTAACTCAGAAATGCTTGAAAGTTATTTTCTCTGCTTTGGCTTTCATTTCATACACCTTGTTTCTATTCAGCAAGTCTGAATCGAGTTAAATGTTATGAATTTGAGCATTTGTACACTTAATCTTTTATGAAGTTCATTTAGCTATCCAGTAATCTCATCTGTTGAAATACAGTAGTGATTTACAGATCAACATTTTAGATTAATTATGCAAAAAGATGTTTACTCTTCTTGCTGCATTGAATACTTGTACTTCAAAGCCTTATTTGTTTTTCAATAGACAAACTGGCCATAAGAAAAAGTTGAATACTTACATTGGCTTTTCTGAATTGCTTGATATGGAACCTTTTATGGAACAAAAAGGTGAGTTATATACGAAATATTAATTTATTGATTATGTTGATACAGCCATCAGCTACCAGCATTCAAGATCTTGCCTGAACCTATCCTCTAGCTGAAAACAATTAAAATGGTTGTGCTAATAAATAAGTCATTTCTGGCTCTTAACTTTTTTATTTAAAATGGAAGCTTAATCAATGTTTGTCCTCCTTTGATAAACCAGCAGTTGAGATTAGGTACTTTAACAAAAGTTCCTAAATTTCAGACTGTTGTTTGGAGCTCTGACTACCAGATTTGTGAGTTAAGAATGTATACAGCACAGTGTTTGTGCTACTGCTCTCTTTGGGAAATAATAGAGAGAGAGAAAAAATTACTCTGTTTTGTGTATGTCTTGTATATAAGGAAAGGCTTAGTACTGTTCTTAAAATAACTTTTTGCTTGTTTTTCATCTTAGAAGTATCAAGATGATTAAGTCTTGGGTTCTTTGTATTTTCTGGAGAATTAAATAAACTGCCTATTCTCTTTCAGATGGCGTCTATGTATATGAACTTAGTGCGGTTCTTATACACAGGGGAGTGAGTGCATACTCTGGTCACTACATTGCTCATGTGAAAGATCCACAGACTGGTGAATGGTACAAGTTTAACGATGAAGAGATAGAAAAGATGGAGGGGAAGAAATTGCAATTGGGGATTGAGGAAGATCTAGGTAAAACCTTTAAGTTGTGAGTGCCCTTTTAAAATAACTCTTTTCACCAAAAACATGGAGGCTAAATCAATTGCCCTGATACATGTATTGAGTAATTTGCAGCCATAACTTCAGATTTTTTTAAGGGTAACTAATGAAACTGCAACTTTATTAGTTGCAGCCAATTTTTAATCACCTCAACCTCATCTGAGTGTTGAATATCTTACATGCCTGGTGAAGACTGACTACTTCAGTTCTCTTATAGATTGTAATATGGCAAGTATCGTGCATGCCATCTAGACAACAGTTTGTTTAAAAAAATGATTGACTTTCATGTCTAGATAAAATGTGTGCAAAGTTGTTTCTTCCCAAACCAGCACACAGAATGGGGATTTATTATTAGACAGCAAGATTATTTTTAGTTACCTTTTGTGCTCTTACTTCTAAAGAGTTTATTTCTGGATTTTTTTGAAGGGGAACTGAAAAGCTTTCATAAAGCTCAAAACCTTTTGGAGCAAAAACCACATAAGTGTTTTTACCATTTGTCACTTCTTTTTCTCCTCTTCCTGCCCCCTACTCCCTCCAAAAAACCCTGTATATCTGTTTACATTGGCATTGTTGGTCTTGACTTCCCTGAGTTTGTGGGAGAGTTTCAGCTTGCTCTGCCTGCAACTGATGTAGAGGAGCTCTTGAGTTCTAAACTAACAGTCTGAGTGCCTGAATCTGCAAAGACCTATGCATGTGAGTAACTTGAATGAGTCAATGTGCAGTACCTGTCCAGATGGATTTGTAGATTCGGGCATTGTACTGCAAGAGGCATTTAAGAATCCCCATTCTAGTGCTTTAACAAAAGTAGGGAAATAAGATCAGATAATTCTCATATAAAAAACAAGTTGAAAAATCCCTTTCCCAAAAAGTTGAGTCTGTGCTTGTACAAAGGCACAAGATATGCTGTCAACTTGAGTTTTTAAAAACACTGACTAACTTAAAAAGCCCTCAGTGTTCTGACAGAGCACCATAAATATGTCCTCTGGGATTTTTTAAATCTGGTATGTTTGGTGGTGGGGCAGGGGGGTGATTGTTGTGTGCACCAACACTGTTTTGTCAACATAACTCTCTAGTGTAGACCAGGCCTTATAATTACAAACATTGTTGAGTGCGTGTTAGCAATTTCCCAGTTCCTTCCTAGACCTGAGTTCAGGGTTCTTTCTCCTAGACAAACAAATGCCATCCCATACGCATACAGCAGTGGAAGGAGTTCTGTTTCAGGTACTGGAGGTCTGCTTATCTGCTGCAGGGAAACAGACTTCTGAACTCTGGCCGTGCAGGGGGGCAGACTTACAAATAAAATAAGTCTGGATAGTTTTACTGGAGATCTAAGAATTTGTGGGCCCCGCCGTTTTAGTACTAGAGTTTTCTGAGAGAGAACAATATATATATACCTACAGCATTTTCCATGTGTTGTATTAAAGGTTTGATGTTAAGCAGGTTTTTCCTTTATTTAAAATTTTTTTTGCTTTTGAAGTTGCAAATATAGATGCCCATTTTTGTAAACTTTGTCCGGCAGTCTGGAGATCAAGATAGAATTACAGATTCAGAAACATGGGTTTGTATTGTATGGCCAAATTCTTTCCATCTCTTAAGTCCAATTAAAGGTAGCAGATTGAACCAGCCATTCTGGAATAACTCTTTTATTTCTTGCACTGCACTTTGATATTTATGGGTATTGTCATGCAGTGGGAAAGTGCATGTTTCTGTTATGTGCATAAAATGATGTTTAAATTCTCTGCACTCCAATCTGAGTAGGCATTTGACACTGCTATTTATATAGGGAAATCTTCATTGATAAGACTGTGTACAATACTCATGCCATATTGTTGGAGAAAAGTTCTGGTGAGGTTGTAGGGAGGGTGTGTGTGTGTGTGTGTGTGTGTTAGGGAGGAATTGGAATGAGATAGGTCTCAGAATTTTCCCCATTAAAGGAGAATAAATACGTTGGCATGCATGTTTATTATTTTTTTGGCTTCTGTACCTCAGCAGAGCCTTCTAAATCTCAGACTCGTAAACCCAAGTGTGGGAAAGGAACGCACTGCTCTCGAAATGCTTACATGTTGGTGTACCGACTGCAAACACGGGAAAAATCTCTAACAGCTGAAGTCCCAGGTAAGTGAACTTTGGAATCTGGTAGAAGAAGTGCCCTTCAGACCTATTCCTATCATATGTAGCAAGGCGTTATAAAGCTGTTTGGGCCAGAGTCCCAGAGGGAAATTAGCACTTCGTCTTCAATATTTTTTGCAGCACTGAATTCAATGGAATGAAAGCATGGCTTAAATGATCCAACAAGTATTGTAGCAGTAAGCACTCATTCCATAGTGCACTGGATACTATAATTGATATGCTTATTGAGTAGTGTACCAGTCACTCCAAGTGCTGATACACGCATCAGCAGTGGCTTATTGATATTAGTTACTTTTTGACTTGCTAAGCATATATATATATATATATATATATATATAACTTTTTTAAAGGATTAGGTTTTGCAATGTATTCTTCCACTATGAAAAATAGTTCCTAGGAAAGAAAAAAATAAGAGCAAAAAGAGTATGAAATACCTTTTAATCTATATATTTAATATATTGTAATTCTTCTTAACTGTCTGTCTTCTACTGCTACTGTGCTTTTCTCCCCTCCCTCTAGAAGCCAAGCTGTCCTTTCAGCAGCAGTTTGTGGCCCAGGAGCTAATCTTCTCTCACTTGCTTTTACAAAAACATTTTAGAGTATTGGCACGTACCACAGTGAGCTTTTCACTAAGAAGATGAAAATGATTAGGGGGCTGGAGCACATGACTTATGAGGAGAGGCTGAGGGAATTAGGCTTGTTTAGTCTGCAGAAGAGAAGAATGAGGGGGGATTTAATAGCAGGCTTTAAGTACCTGAAAGGGGGTTCCAGGGAGAATGGAGCTAGGCTCGTCTCAGTAGTAGTAGATGACAGAACTAGAAGCAATGGTCTCAAGTTGCAGTGGAGGCGGTCTAGGTTGGGTATTAGGAAAAAAATTTTCACTAGGAGGGTGGTGAAGCACTGGAATGGGTTACCTAGGGAGGTGGTGGAATCTCCATCCTTAGAGGTTTTCAAGGCCTGGCTTGTTAAAGTCTGGCTGGGATGATTTAGTGGGGCTAGTCCTGCTTTGAGCAGGGGGTTGGACTAAATGAGCTCCTGAGATCCTTTCCAACCCTAATCTATGATTCTAAGAGTGGAGTGTCTAAAAGGATATCTCATTGTTGTTGAAATGACCATTTGACTCTTTGTATGAAGGAGGGGAAGTTAAAAATTTCACCCCTATAACCAGTCAGTGTCCTTGCCTCATTGATGTTGCCACCTGCATTCATGTAACATAATGGCTGTGAAGACTTCTCATGTATGTTGAAGTAGATCCAGTTGTGCACATCATCACAAAAGACCCAGCTGTCCAATTGAAGTGGCTTTGAATAATTAGTGCCCACCGCCAGATTCTCATTTTAATTTTTAAACTAATTGTCTAAAAGTTAAGCATAAAGCTAAACAATGTCAGTCGTGTATATACTGTAATGAGGTTGGGCAGTCCTGGTGTTTGACAGTGGCTCCATTTTATTGTTCTTTTGTCAGAATGGCCTGCTGTGTCTTGCAAGTACTTGTTACTTCTCTTAATGTGAACAGAGGGCATAAATGTCAGAGAATAGGCTATTCAAGGGTTTTCACTAAGTATTCATGGCCTGTCTTAGAGCCTCAGGTAGGTGGGAATCCATTTGGTCTGTGGATTTAATAATAATACTTAGGTCAAAGGACAACAGATGCTAACAAAGCACTATATGAATAGTAATTAATCCTCCTGTGGCACGAGGTATGGCGGTGTTACGTGTTTTAGAGGACAGAGGGGAGTAAGGTATTGGAATGAATTGACTTGCCTGTGGTCACACACCTCTGTAGTAGGTGGCATTAAGGATTCTGGTGTGCTGCTGGGACTTGAAGACACAGGTTTTCTGCATCTTAGTAGGAAGAATGGTTGCTCCAAAGGAATAGAGAGAAACAGCTAGGGGACCTGAGTGTTGCTGAGATGGATGGGAGGCAAAGAAATGGACCCAGGGGCCTCACGAAGTAGGAGGGATATCCCTTAAACAGCCTGGTGGGCTCGTGGCCTGCAGCCCTTCACTATTACAGCTGAATGAAAGCTGTTGTGCTTTTTTTCTTAGTGTGATTATTAACATACAATAGTACATTATTGGTAAGCCTTTCAAACATGTGAAAAGTGTCATGCAAGAAAGGTTTTTACCCTCTAAAACACTGCAAGTGTCATGTTCTGCAGAGTAAATTCTGTTGGGCAGTATTAAAGCATTTGTATCCCATATCTCCTTTACATTTAACCAACTACATTGACACAAGTACTGAAATGTAAATATTGGAGAGAAGGAATATCCAGACATTTGACTTTCAGAAAGAGTCTGTATTTCATTATTTGTGTGAAGAGACCTTTTAGCACGGTAGTTGTTACTATTGGATATCACTGCTCATTGGGATAATTGGTGTAATCGACTTAAATTTTGGCCATCTTTTTTTGAGACCGAGTAGGATTAATTGTAGTTAGTACTTCTGCTCTTTCTTCCTCCATAGCTTTTCTTCAGGAGCTGGTGGAACGGGATAACTGCAAGTTTGAAGAATGGTGTAATGAAATGGCAGATATGCGCAAACAAAGTGTGGTCAGAGGCAAAATCAAACATGAAGAGGTGAAGGAGCTCTACCAAAGGTTACCTGCTGAAGCTGGTCTGTAAGATATTCTGGTAGTATTTTTGTAGTAGACTGTTAAGATTATCACCATTTGTAAATAAATAACTAACTTAATCCTGTTTCCCTTTTATGTATAGCCTCATACAGTGGGTTTCACTCCCCTTTTTCTCATAACCTTTTGTGTTCTGGTATTTGTGGTAGCTGGGTGTTGTAAAGCTACTGTATGACTCTGGACTCTGGACAGTGGACAAGGACACTGACATCCACTCATTCGCTATCTCACTCAAACTTCCTGCTGCTATAGATTTTAAAGTAACTAAGCAAGATTTGGAAGGTTTGAGTTTTGCAAACGTTAGTTTTAATTTTAATTTAATGTTTAATTTTCTGTATGAGCCTTTCTCCAAAAGTTCATTCCTTTTTTCCCTTCAGATATGCTGTTTGTTTCCAGATCCCTAGTGCCACATTAATACATCCTAGCACATGGGTTCGTGATCAGAGCATTTCACTAAAAGTTTTTAGATGCTATTGTTTTTTCCCCTTGGGAGAGAAGGGCATGTTGACCAACACTAAGATTACAGCAGAGAATTCATGATCAGTGTTGCTTTTCCCTATAATGCTTTCTGCCACTACCTACTTCCTTCTTTCTTGTTTTTGCTGTTCCTCCTAACTGCCATCTCTCCTGGTCTTCCTCTTTTTTGAATTACTCCCTCCCCATCAATGATTCCTTTCTCAGTCAACCCTCCTGTGTTTTTCCTTATGCCACCATGCCCATTTTCTGCTGCCCTATGAACAGGTCAGCTTGCTGTTGATTGGTGGTATTGAGAAGGAAGTAATTTAGGTAATCATGCATCTCCAGCTCATTTGCATGCTTTGATGCTGCTGATCCAAATGAATCAGCAGATAATAGGTCAGAAATTCACTCAACCTTTTGCTAGAAAGTCATTAATTTCATTCTTACACACACTTGGAAACTCCATGTAGGTAAGTTTTATCTGCGAGAATTCCATTTTAGGGCTGGCCAAAATGCAGGATTTCAGTTTGCAAGAATCTTCAGTATTTTAGATTGGAAGCAGATTTTATTGAAATTTCTTGCAAACTGAAGCCACCCTGAACATTTCATTAAACAGACATTGAAACAGGGTGTTCCAGAAAGGAAATATGTGAAATTGACTTTCTTGTGTGTTTATCCATTGCCACCACTGCATAGCAGAGGTGAAAAGGATAAGAATGTCAATTTCAGCCTGGGCTCAAAAGGCTGCTGCCACACAGCAGGGAGGCTAGCAGTCCTGAGTGTCCTGGCTCCAGCTGGGGCTCCCAGTACTGCTTCAGAATGGGAAGCGTAGCAACCTGAGAGCCCCTGTAATAGATTCAGCGAAACGTTTCACTTCTGTGAATTGGCATTTTCTGGTGAAATTAAATTTCATCAGAAAACTTCCAACCAGATCTCTTCCAAGAGTCACTCTGTCTAGTGAATGCTTTGTGTATCCCATGAATAAGTTGTCACTGACTGATTCTTCTCTCCTTCCTACTTTTCACTTGCTGCCATTTTAACGTTTTTAAATACTAAGAGTTGCATTTATTTCTTACGCTCCTCAGTTTTCCAAGGGGTGAGTGTACATACATGCACAGTGGTTACTTTATATAGACAGTATTTATCCAAAACACACAACTTGCCTAGAAACTGTCAGTAGTTTTCAATTATGATTGTAACTCCTTTTTATGAAAAGCAAGTAGACTGTAGTGATACTTCAGTTCAGTTCATAAAAATATTTTGGCCAAAATTTTCAAATTTGGGTGCTGAAAATTTAGCACTTCATTCCAAATTAAGGCACCTAAATACGAGGCCTGATTTTTCTTCCAAAGGTGCTGTGCACCAACAACTTTGGGTCAGTGGGAGCTGCAACTAGAGCTCAGTGTCTCTAAATATCCAGTCACTTCTGTTTAGATTCTTAACTTTAGGAACCCAAGTTTGAAAATTACGGCATTTATGCCTAAAACTAATGAAAAGCTATGGTATGATGGCAGTGTTCACACCTGATCATCCACTCTAGATGTAATTTTGAAATGCCATTGCTAAATCAAGGGTGTGGGGCATGACCTTCATAGGTATGGGTCACTTCTTCTTTGAGTAATGTCCCAATGGGTGCTGCACTGTAGGTACAGCAGCGCCTTTTTGTCTGGAATTGGAGCTCTCCAACAGCAGTGCCTGACGGACCGCACATGTGCACTTCCCCCTTCTCGTGCTGTGCATGGGACGTATATGTATAGCGCTGTGTGGTCTAACTGCTTTTTGTTCCTTCTCTGCTGCTTGTGTTTTGGAACTGAACCGTTATCAGAGCTCGTTTTTTTCCTTACATAGCACCTTAGTCCATCGTATACTCTCTCATAGTTAGTTCTTTGTTTTCTCTCTTTTCTTCCTTTCTATTTAAAAAAATATATATTTCAATTTTTTTACAATTTATCTTCCAACTCTACAGTTCTTAGGATAGTGTAGGTTTTCATTTTCCTCCTTCCCGACAGGAAAGCTATTCCCTCTCCCTTATGCCCAGTTCCCCTGGGTTTGAAAGGTGTGTTTTGTGCTGGGTCGCCTTCCCCGATAATGGACGGCCACTCAGTGTATTCTCTGCCTGGGAGAGGAACACATTCTCCAGAAGTGCTCCCACTGCCTGGGCTCGAAACCAGGAGCCAGGAAGGACAGGGACATTAGACTAAAACTAATCCTAATGGAAAAGTCCCTTTGACTAGCGTCAGACCCAGGTTCTTTACTCCTCCTCAGATAGACCCTTACCCAGGTCATCTACTGACCCTCACTCTCCACGCCAGGATGAAGAGAAAAACATCCTCTGACCGGGCTGAGGGTAAGAAGAGAATGGCCCCTTCCTCAGCTTCTGTGGCACAAACCAGAAGAATGGTGTCCCCGGCTAGATCTGTGGCCTCAGTTGCTTCTGACGGGGCACAGTTCCGCATCAAGACTGAGTATCTCAAGTACTGTCTCTAAGAAAAGGTCTAAAGACTGTACAACGACAGCCATCGGCGCAGCTTTCTATCTGTGGCGACTGAAGCGAACCCTTTACTTCATCTGTGGCTCCGAGACCTTTTGTGGCACTGAAGAAGCTGTCTGCATCGACGAAGCCATTGGCATCGACCTCGGCACCCACAAAATCAGCAGCTCTAAAGAAAGCTCTGATGCCACCTACTGGTCTTACTAAAACTTACACTTTTTCACAATGCACTGTAGTGGCACAGATGATGTCCTATCAGATTTAAGAGCATCTGACACTCCTGGTCCCCACTCCTCAGATGGGACTTACTCCGATAGTGGTGAGACTTGCAGTCAAGACACTCCTCGCTCTTTCCTTCAGGAGCGGCACCCCTTTGCCCTAGTGATGCCAAGAGAAAGGATGAAGAATATGAGGAATCTATTGCCCCACCAACATCAGGGGAAATGGTACCAGTTTACCAGGCTTATCCTCCAACTACTCAGGGAACCCAGCCCTGACAGGGATCTTTGTGAATGCAGCCTTGTATTCCCCTTCCCTCCAATTGGCCATACTGGGACCCCTGGGCCATGTATGGGGCACAATTTGGTAAACCCCAAACAGCAGATTCTCCCCATCAGCCTCACAACCTCCAGAAAAAACCTCTGCAAGTACCACTGGAAGAGGAGGAGCAGAAAGAATAGGTACCACTGGCCCTACGCTTCTCATCTTCTCTGGATGAGGCCATCATGCCACCACCTCCCACAGTGGCCGATGACTTCAGGCATTTCCAGGAATTGTTCCGCAGAGTGGTGCACTCAGTGCACATTCCACTAGAGGAGGTCAAGGAGCAACACCACAAACTCATTGACATCGTCCATGCCTCGTCTACAGCAAAAATCACACTTCTTGAACCAGTGAATCTCCTATAGCAAACTCCAGCTCTATTCCACCTTCTTGCAAATGTGCGGATAGAAAATATTGCATACCAGCAAAAATGCTGAGTTTTTATTTTTGCATCCTACCCCAAACTCCCTCATGGTAAATTCAGTGCAAGAAAAGGGTCGCCAGTATCAATCCCGATCTATCCATCCCAAATGAGATTGGAAGCAGCTAGATTTGTTTGGAAGACCGTCTTATTTGTCAGCCACTCCAGTTTTGAATTTCTAACTATGAGGCTCTCATGGCCAAATACAACTACATGAACTATTCTAAACTGGAGGAGCTCTGACAGGACCTACTGGAAGCAAAAAATGGAGCAATTCTTGCCCCTGATAGTGGAAGACCACCTAATAGCCTGTACAGCTCTACAAACGTGCTTGGATTTGTCGGACACTGCCACCTGATCTATCGCTATTACGGTAGTAATGAGACAAACATCATGGCTACCCCTTTCAAGATTCCCCACGGAGGTGCAAATGACAGTTTGAAGATCTACCGTTCGAGGGACAAAAACTCTGCTCCAAGCGTACTGACAACTCCTTACATTCGCTAAAGGACTCCTGAGCTACTCTTAAGATCTCTTGACGTGTACACCCCACAGCCAAAAAGGAGCTCAAGGAAATATCAGCTTCCCCCATGAACTCAGCATCAACATTACCACCCACAGCAGCAGTTTGATAACCAACACCGTCACCGAAGGTCCCAACAGATGTAGACAGCCCGCTGCCCAAGGGGCAACATCTCATACACCTTCCAATAAGCAACAATTCTGAAGGTGTGGTCAAAGTCCTGAAAACCTCACACCTGCTTCAGTCATCCCTGCCATCTGTAACACCATTAACAGACCAACAGTTTGGCAACCGGCTCTTGGATGCTCCTCACTTCAAACAAATGGGTCTTTCTTGGAGATAGTCAAGGGAGGATATTCCATCCCCTTCCTAACTATGCCATCCTGCCAACCACCTCCCCCCTGTCCCTCTTTAGGAACCCTTCTCACGAGTCTATCCTAAGGGGGAAGTAAAGCTTCTTCTGCAACTGAGAGTCATAGAGTCCCACTACTTCCTGGTTCTGAAGAAATCTGGCAGTTGGCGTCTCATCCTGGACCTCTGCAATCTAAACAAGTTTGTTAAATTGCAACGATTCGAGATGGTCACCCTCTCCTCCATCATCCCAGCACTGGAACTGGGGGATTAGTTCTCGGTCCTTGACCTAGAAGAGGCGTACTTCCATATCACCATACATCCCATCCACAGATGCTTCCTACGATTTGTTGTCAGCAATGACCACTACCAATACAAGGTGCTACTCTTCAGACTATCCACAGCACCGCAAGTCTTTTCCAAAGTACTTGCAGTGGTAACGGCCTACTTAGGAAGAGAATGAATCACAATTTTTCCATACCTTCTCAAAGCCCCATCCGAGACTGAAGCGCTCCAAGTGGATCATACAACACAAAACTTAGGTCTTCACAAAAGTGGGACTCCTCATTCTCGAAAAATCCACACTAAAACCAGTACAGTGACTGGAATTCATTGGTGCTCAACTCAATGCCATACGTGCAAGAGCATTTCTACCACCTCACAGGTTCACAGCCATAACAGATCTGATATCCAATGCTCGAGTATGCCCTCAGATCTCTGCATGTATATGCCTCCAGCTCCTAGGACATATGGCTGCAGCCACATTTGTGGTCAAACGTGAGGCTCTATATGCAGTGTCTTCAGGGCTGGCTCTGTACTGTGTATCTTCCCCACAAACACAGCATGCTAAAATGCTTGCCCATGCCAAACCAAGTCAGAGTCATTGCTGTGGTGGACACATCCCAACGACGTTTGTACCAGGGTCCTTTTTCTTCAACCATCATCTACCATGATACTGGCCACCAATGCCTCCCTCGTTGGCTGGAAAGCACACCTACTCGAACACACAATACAGGACAAATAGACACCCACCAAGTCCACCCTGCACATCAAGCTCCTAGAACAAAGCGGTCCGTAATGCCTGCTTTTACATTTCCTACCACTCCTCAAACATCAGACTACAGGAGTGATGTCAGACAACCTCGCCTGTATCTACTACATCAACAGGCGGGGAGGAGCGAGATCCCATTCCCTGTGTTCAGAGGCAATCAAGTTATGGAATTGGTGTATCCACAACAGCATCTCGATCTCGGGTGTGTATCTCCCTGGGCATTAGAGCACTACCACAGACGCGCCGAACAGGACTTTTTCGCACAAGCACGAATGGGAGTTAAGACGGAGAGCACTCCGCCCCATATTCCATCAGTTGGGTTGCCGTACTATAGATCTTTTCATAACTCAGCACGCTGCCCTCAATTTTGCTCCAGAGAAGGACTGGGATGCGGATCACTAGGGAATGCATTTCTCATAACCTGGAACGTACCATTCCTTTATGCCTTCCCTTCTTTTCCCATCCTGTTGAGAGTCTTGTGTAAGATGCAGGAAGACTGAGCTCAGATTATACTAATAGCCACAACATGGCCATGACAAATTTGGTACACTTACCTGCTTTGCATGATGCTATGCCGGCCTATCAATCTTTCCCCAGCATCGTGGCTCTTCTCACAAGACTCAGGACATGTTTGTCACCCCAGTCTGCAAACACTCCATCTCAAAACATGGTTTCTTCCTGCTTTTGGGGTCTGGAAATAGCCTGTTCAGAGTCAGTAAAACATATACTATTAAATAGCAGCTGCAACACTACCAAATGCACCTATACACATAAGTGGAATAGATTTCAACATTGTTGTGTCCCAGGGCAGCTTGTATTAGACTACCTTCTTCAACTCAAACAGGACGGACTAGCCGGTAGTTCTGTTAGCGTATACCTGGCTGCAGTTACCACATTCCACTACCATATTGATGGACTTCACGCAGCCTCTCGCTATGTGTTTTCTAAAGGGCATTCAAAACTTATACCCACACGTACGAACCCCTATCCCAACCTGGCATCCCCGCCTAGTCCTACACTCTTTGGCTAGACCCCCATTTGCACCAATGGCAGCCCGCTCATATTTACATCTAGCAATGAAAATGGCCTTTCTCGTCACCATCACATCTCCTTGACGGGTGTGAGAAATCTCAGCCCTTATAGCATACCTACCATACGCTGTGTTTTATAAGGACAAAGTGTTGCTTCATCCACACCCAAAATTTCTACTGGAAGTTATAATGTCCTTTTATCTAAACTAGCCCATACGCCTCCCCTCCTTTATTCCCAAACCACACAATAATCAACAGGATGCAGCTCTTCACTTTAGACGTGAGGCGTGTACTATCATTCTATTTGGAGAGAACCAGACCGTTCCGAAAATCATTAAGTATTTTGTTACAGCTTTGCTGTGCATCTCTATGTGAAGTGTTAAGGATTCTGTTTCCCCATATTCACTTGATAAATGCAAAGGTCAATAGAACTCTTTCTCCTCTGTTTCAAAAATGTCCTTGATGCATCAGCCAAATGTATTTAATTTCCTGATCCCTTCCCCCACCCCCATTAATTTTCCAGTATTCTTTTAGAAATACCAGTGGTTATCTTTTCAGCTTTGGCTAGACTTGATGTGCAGAAGGAAGTCTGCTTGTTCCCCACAAGCAACACATGTTGCTCAGTATGTAATTAAATCTATCCTGGAACCCAAAGATGATTGTCACTAATGGAAATAAGAAAAAAGCATTACTTGCTTTTTTGCCACCGGCATTTCATAGCAATTTAATTACATTTCCAGCTGCTTTTTCTGTAAAATTCCTGGTTTTACAAGTATAGCTATGCTGTTTTAGGTTACATGTGTCATCAGTGAGACTTTGTATCAAGATATTTGACTCAAGTATATTATATAAAGTCATTCATTCTGTTTACTGCCTGTGCTGATACATCTCAGATCCCCCAAAAATCGTACGTGTGTATTTTGTAAACGTGTAGAAAAGCATTTCTTGTTTACCCAACAAAACAGAAATTGCTACAATCTTAAATCGTTAGTATTGTGAAATTTTGAGTCAGCTTCTCCTTCAGTATAAGTTTTTAATTTGGGGTTTGTGTGCTTCTCCAGAATTCTGGTTTTTGACCAGTGGCCCAGAATAAAATATTTTAATAGTTTCTTCCTTACAGCCAAATCTTGCATCATTACTGTGATATCCTGTTGCGTTCAGTCGGTTTTGATCAGTTCATTGTCTGCTTGGGCAGCATGGATTAGGCATTCAATATCAAAAATATTTTTTCAAGCAAAATGCAGCAGTTGAGCATTATTTTAAATTTGATAGTGGTACATAAAGCAAATTTGGTTGAGTGGTTCCCATTGATTTAATTTGTATTACTGTAGTATCTAGGAGTGCTAGTCATGGGCCAGGACCCCATTGTGCTGGGTATTGTACAAACACAGAACAAAAAGATGGGCCCTGTCCCAGGGTCCTTACAATCTAATCTAAAGAAATAGTTCTCTGTCTGATGAATACTTGCTGTAAAAAAGCAATCTGTAAATCCAGGTTAACTTGACTGCAACTGTTTACAGTATTTAACAACAACTTGTTCTGGGGAGCATGTATTATCAGAAGTTTGATGTCGGAGCTGTTCAGAAGAGTGACGGGTTCAGTGCTTCAGCAATAACAAGAACATGTAAGGCTCTATTGTGGAAGCAACACAACATCTACAATCTGCATGTGAAAAATTGGCAGCATACTACATGCAAGCTTCTATTCATCTATTATATAGGCAGTAGATAAACTTATTCACTGTAGTTCTAGTTAGGGTTCACTGCTAGCATTTGTGGTCTAGATTTCCTCCCATTTTTCTAATGTCCTTTTAAGCACATAGGGGTTTGTGTGATGTTTCAATTTAGAGGTGTAATTCTTTATAAAATTATATTCTATTCTCTTGATTCATAATCCTCATAATTCATGTATGTATGCAGTGGTGTTGTAGCCATGTCGGTCCCAGGATATTAGAGAGAGAAGATAGGTGAGGTAATATCTTTTATTGGACCAACATCTGTTGGTGAGAGAGACAAGCTTTTGATCTTACACAGAGCTCTTCTTTAAGTCTGTTATACTCTGAGTAAGTTTCCCAGAGCTGAGACAAGCTCTGTGTAAGATCAAAATCTTATCTCTCTCACCAACAGAAGTTGGTCCAATAAAAGATATTACTTCATCCACCTTGTCTCTGTAATAGTTAACATATATCAAATACACTAACTGTTTTTACACTCATGCATTATTATATTAATTAAACTTTCAATTTACATATTTATCTTGTAATTAAGGAAAACAGACTTTTGAATGGGCATTTCACTTTCTCAAAGTAATTTGCAATCATAATTATAATACATTGCATTCTCTCCTAATTAACAGTAGGAAAACTTTGTTTACACATTTTTCCTGTAATGTTCTGAAATAAAATAAGCTACTGTAGCCAAAGGATGTTGCAGATTAAAAACATTCTCTGGATTTACTAGCCAGTTTCCTATTTGAATTTAAAAGATTCTTGTCTCAGATCTAATTTCACACAGCTGCTGACTTTTATAAAGGACACCATGATATAAAATAGCATAGTTAACATCAGAATTGGCATGGAAACAGAATTCAATATTTGAAAATATTGTATAATGGGAACCTAACTTTTGTGGGGGAAAGATTCCCCCACAAACTTTTTTCATTTTAAAAAAGTATTGTTGAACAGCAGAGTAATTTTAAAATGTCATCTGTATCGTACTTGTGGAAGTGTATAGGTTTGTTTGTGTTTGCTTTTTTCCAGGGTGCCCATATGAGTTTGTCTCTCTCGAATGGTTACAGAAATGGCTGGATGAATCTGCCCCTCCCAAACCCATAGATAACACTGCATGCTTGTGTTCACATGGCAAATTGCACCCTGATAAAATATCAATTATGAAGAGAATATCTGAATATGTTGCTGACTATTTCTACAGGAGATATGGAGGGGGCCCTCGGCTAAATGGTAAGTTTAAACTGTAGTGCCTGGATAGAGAAAATTCACATGATAGGATTTTTTAAGATTTAAATTTTTGTAGATTTAAATCTGTTTCTCATCCTTAGTCACTATAATCTTTGGCCAGAATAGCTGTCCTGTTTGTATTTTTTTGGATGGCTGTTTTTGAGAGCACTGCTTAGTTATGCCCAAACAATTCTGCTTCCTACCTTGAAGCAGTTTTGTGCAAAAAAGAAATGTACTTTTAGGTAGAAACAACTTGAAATTTTAGTATTTTAATGAAACTTTTTAAAATAAACATTCTGTAAAATAGCAAAAATTGTATAAAAATCTTAAAATTGGGGGTGATGGGATGGAGGAGTTTCTGTGCCCATTATTTCTACAGATCCTGTATAAGCAGTGCCTCGTGTATTGTATCATTCTCTGCTGACAAGAGCCTGTACTTTGGAACCCTATTCTCAGAGCAGAGAAGTAGTGAGGATGTGGTAGCCAAGAAGAGAAACTGTCCTTTCACCTCTAGCTTCCCCCAAGTAGCTCAGTGCCTAGGAAGTACATTTATAGTGTGTACATTGCATGTTTACATACTGTGGCAGGCTTTTTGGGGAATGATAAGATTGCTGCTGCATATTTCTGAACTATCCTTTTCAAACCAACGGCTTACCTAGGTCTGCACATATTGCTCTTCTCAACCTAGTTACAGTAAATCTAAACTGTTAATATCAGAAGTGTAGACTTGTGAAACTGAGGTGATGAGACATGTTGATGCTAAATGAACAAATCCACCCTCTTCAAAAGCTTACTACAGTTATATCTAAATTTGGTCCAATTCAGCTGTTATCATAGGAATCTTGTTTCCATCTAAATCATAAGTAGTAGAAAACGTCACTGTCAGTAACTACATTAAGAGCACTTGACTGTCAGCACCTTTAAATGGTGATGCCTGCACTTGCAAAGGACTTAGTTTTGTTTTGACGTGTAGCAGTAGTATTCTTATAACATGGTGTTATCTTTTTGTTTCTCTAGTTAAAGCACTTTGCAAGGAGTGTGTGGTAGAGAGGTGTCGAATACTACGACTGAAAAACCAATTAAATGAAGACTATAAAACTGTCACAAACTTGCTGAAAATTACAGTAAAGGGGTATGTGAGTGCTGACACTTTCCAAAGTTTGCATTGCACAAGTCTGTTGTTAGTGATACTTAAATTATTTAAAATAAGATTTTAACAATTGTTTGCAGTATGATAGACATGTTCGTCCCAGGATATTAGAGAAACAAGGTGAGTGAGGTAGTATCTTTTATTGGATCAGCTTCTGTTGATGAAAGAGACAAGCTTTTGAGCTTACACCTAGCTCTTCTTCAGGTCGAGAAGCTTGTCTTTCACCAACAGGAGTTTGTCCAGTGAAAGATTTTAACAGTTCTAATTCTGAGCCAAAAACTGTAAATATACATTATCGTTCGTATTGTAAATATTAATCTTTTTTTCTATACAGTAATGATGGATTTTGGGTTGGAAAGTCATCCTTGCGGAGTTGGCGTCAGTTGGCTCTGGAACAATTAAATGAACAAGATGATGATGCAGACCAGAGTAATGGAAAAATGAATGGAGATGCGCAAAACAGAGGTATTGTTTAAATCCAAACAACCCTATTTCTCTTACTAATTGATAAATAGATCGGGTGTTCCTGTAGTGTTGATTTAAGCATTCTAACAGTTTTATTTTATTTGTAGAGATTGTTGTTTTGTGCAGGTCTGAATGATATAGTACAAAGTAGCATATATTAGATCCAGATTTGAGAGATTTCAAAAGCAAAACACTCATTTTGTTTTTTTCAAAAGATTTCAGCAGGTCAAACTCCTGTCTTCACTTACACCTACCTAATCCCACTTAAAACTGAAGGTAAAGTCTGGCTCTGCAGTTGGATCTTTGGCCATGTCTATGCTATGGGTGCTACAGCACTGTAGCTATGCCACTGTGGCGCCATAATGTAGATGGTTCCTACAGCAGTAGAAGGGTTTTTTCTGTGGCTGTAGGAACTCCACCTCCCTGAGCAATGATAACTAAGTCAGTGGAGGCATTCTTCCATTGGCCTATTTGCATCTACACTGGGGCTTAGGTTGGCATAGCTATGGCACTTAGGGATGTGAATTTTTCACTCCCATGAGTGCTGTAGCAGTGATGACTTAACTTTAAGACCAGGCCTCAGTAGTCAGTTGTGTTTAGGTGCAATCCATTTTGTTCTCTCCTACAGAATGACTAGTAAAAACTTCCCTTTGTCACTGTAAGCATGGATTACTTTTTATTACTTCTGGTGTTACCCACAAAGTTGTAGGCACTTTCCAAAACAGGAAAGGCACAATCCTATCTCTGAGTTACTCACATCGAAGCCTTCCAAGCAGAGTGGTTCTTGACCTCATTTGAATGGAGCCATTGTGGAGCAGCAATGGGGACATCTAGTTTGGATCAGACTCCTCAAGGCAGAGAGCTGACTAATATTTTGCCTGTAAGATTTCTGGTCCTCCACTCTGATCTGGTGGTAACTTTTCTGTTAATTCTGACCTGAGCTATTTGGGAGCAGCAAAGAGTCCAGGTGTTCTAGCTATAATGAATGCTACCTTTGTGGTCTCAGATAGAAGATAGTCTTGTGCTCCATGAACTTCAGAGCACTCAAAGATACATTCTAGTGCACAATCCTGCCCTGGCCCTGGAGGAATGGGTCAATAAACTTAAGGGTATATTGCTGTTGAAGTTTTCCTTAGTGTTAGAATTTTGCAGCAATTTGAAAAGGAAATGAATTGTTACAATTCCTTCAAAGAAAAAAACTACTAGAGAGAGCTTTCTGTGCAATCTACTTTTTCTTTTGGCCAGATGAGTCAAATGAAGAAAAAAGAGAGGAGGAAGAGGAATTAAATTTTAATGAAGACCTTGTTTGCCCACATGGTAAGTGGACAGAACTGAACATGTATAGTATTTGAATGACCCACTGTTTATAGATGGATCTTCCTTATTTCTTCTGCAAAACCCAAGATCAGCTGGGCTTAATTAGGTTTACTTCTGATTTACTTTGCTTTTCTTAAATGTTTATCATTTGAACTTGAGTTGTGATCAAATCATATCTCACAAGCTAGCGTGATGTTGGGATAGATTTGAATTAGAGACCTCCAAGGAGAACCTAGATTAGTAATACTCAATTAGATATATCTGCAGACCAATTTGAGAATTTTATGACAAGAGGCAGCCCATTTGTGTGGAAGGCTGACTAAATAAATAAAAACGTTCAGTTGTCGATAAATAAATATCTTGATTGCAACATAAATATTAGTGTTTCTCTCTTTAAACAAAGTTTATAAATCAATATTGCCTTTAAGTTCCAGAGGGGTAGCCATGTTAGTCTGTATTTAGCAAAACAGCGAGAGTTCTGTGGTACCTTAAAGACTAACAAATTTATTTGGACATAAGCTTTCGTGGGCAGAAACCCATTTCGTCAGATTCATCCTTTTGCTTTTGTTTGTGGCAATCTCTTATGGGAGAGGCGACATTAACGATCTCTGGCAAGCTTTGTGAAGAGTGATTTGTGGGAGGTCAGGGCAGGGCGCATGCACGGGTGAAGATGCTCATTTATCAGCCAATTGCAGTATTGGTTTTTTTTAATGTTCATGGTAGAAAACCCAGGTTTGCAGAGGTACATTTGATCCAAACATTGTTAAAAGTTAGATGGTTAGATTCTGGCTATTGTGAAACTGGTCAACATATTGAGTCCAGAAATCACAAAGTCCCCATTTTTCTGAATTTTGCCTTCAAGACATCTGAGTTCTGGAGCCTTACAATTTCTAATTGAAAGGCACCTTCATCGATTAACTCAAGAATGTTCTTTGCTTCAGAAGGTTGCAAGGTCCATCAGCATAGACAACAAGCCAATCGCAAACAAATAAAAGCAAATCCTTTGGAATTTTAAAATTCTCAAATTGCATTTTAAAATTTTCGATCAGATTGTTCAGGAATTCTTGCTTTGTTTTCATCAAAATTTCATCTGTAGCTACAACACACAATGTTACGTCTGTTTGAAAGATTTAAAAATTTCCCTGAAAGATGCACACTTTTTCAAACAGATCTCCATCACTGGTTGTGTGGTCTTGGAGCTGAAACTTGAGGGAATTCAAGTAACCAGTAATATTGCATAGAGAAGCTACCTGTGACATACAGGGGACATCATTCATAAATTCCAGGAACTCGCAAGCCTTGTTGGTTCTGTGGTTTGAAAGAAATTGTATTCTTTCTTTTTGAAGCGCACAAAACATAACCAGCAAACATCATGCTGCAGCAGGTCACTTTATTCGGCTGAAACATCTTGTAAAAGAGCTTTAAAAAGATGATGAAGCAAGCTAGAAGTTGAATGTATGTAGTTCACTAATCTCATCACAGCTACCCATTGCTTTTCCTCATGTCGCCTGATAACTTAGTGCACAGAACAGTCTGGTGAATGATGCAGTAAAGTGTATTTAATGAAGGGTGTGTTGCTGCCAAACATGAAGCAAAGCTCTGCCGTGGAGGGATCTTTGTCTGTAACAAGCAAGTTTACTTTCTGCAGATCTAAACCATTTTTTCCAAGAGCCTTTCACCTTTTCAGAAATGATCTCCTGTGGTGTAGGTTTTTAATGATGGTAAGCACAAAAATTCTTCCTTGAAAATTTCATCGTCATAAACCCTAACAAACAACAATAGCTGGGCAGCGTCACTTAAATTGCTTTGATTCATCCACTGCAAGAGATGTGTATTTGTCTTTTTTTTTAAATCAGAAAGCACTGCTGACAAACAGTCCTCGTAAATTATCTCCACTCTTTTGCACTTCTGTGAAATGAGACAGGAGAACTTCTTCATAAAGTTCACAGTGTCATCCTTGCTTTTATCTCCGGCACAAAGCTCCTCCAGCATTTCCAGCGTGCATTCCTTCACAAACTCGGCATCCAGGAAAGACTTTTTAACTAGTACCAATATTATCCGAAGAGAAGCAGCTGTTGCTTTTCCTGTACTGTTGCTGATGTTGTAAGAATGACATTTGACATGTGATATGAAGACTTCAGATTTTCAATTTTATCACATCTTTCAACATTGCCAAGAGAATGGGCCTCGTTGAAGTTACTGTGTTTTGATTCAAAGTAGCACCTCACATTGATGACCTTACATGCGGAAACAGTGGTTTGACATATTAAAAACTAAAGTTTTGTGTTTAAATGAGCTGGTGTAATAAAAAGAAAATCCGCTGTCCAGTTTGGATTAAAAGCTCGGTTTTCACTGTCGATTTTGCAACATACTTACTCCCACACACATTCATTTTTGGCTCCATTTCCATCACTAATGGAAAAAATGGTCAGCATCCTAGCTCAGTCGTGGCTGATGCTATTGTGAGAACTTAAGATCCAGTAAGCAATGCTTAATTTGTGCCATGGCTTGCCGGGGCTGAGCCCTGGCACATCTAGTCTTAGTAGTTCATAGTCCTGGCACATCTGGGCTTCTTCGAGTGCTTGCTCATGTCCTTTCCACTATAGGTGTTTGCACGCCTCCATGCACGGCTTCCGGAACTTTTTTCCCCTTAGCATATCCCGTAGGGCTGGCTCCGGCACCCCCTGGAGCCCCGTGCACGTCACAGTATATGAGGTGCTGCCGGCCCTATGCCTCCTCAGTTCCTTCTTTCCACCTGTGACGGTTACTAGAACTGCCTGGGCTTGCACTGCAAGCACTTAATTCCCCATGTTTTGAACTTTAAGTAATGATTTTTGTCTTAGTTAGTTAGTTAGCTTAATAACTGTTAGTGGTAGTTAGAGACCTTGAGGTAGTTTAGCTGAGACTTTAGTTCAGCTGAGACTTTAGCTGAGTGGATATGCTCCGATCTCATGGCTTCAAGCCATGTGCTTCCAGCAGGAAGGCTTTCCTGCTAAGTGACCCCCACTGCCAGAAGCGCAGTAAGGAAACTCTTGTAAGGAGATGAACGGAACTGCAAGGCTTTCAGACCTCCAGAAAATCCACCTGAAAGCCTCACTCATGGAGCCCCCAACTGGTTCTGAACCAACCCACTGCAGTACCCAGCGTGCCGCCGGTGCAGAGGGCACCGTCAGCACCAACCCAACTCGGCACCACGAATAGACGGAATCAGCACTCGGCGCGTGGATACTCCCCCGCACCATATAAGCAGGTGGGGTGGAGCTCTGATCTGTACCCAGGTTGGATCACGGAGACCCGCTGTCTAAGCCAGCGTCTCCAGCCAGCGAGCCTTCCCCGACTCTTGGGAGTGGGGAAGCCCCTCGGCACCTACCGGCACCGTCGAACTCTGAGGCTGTCGGGCGGCAAGAGCCTTGTTTGCCTTGCATACGCCACCGCTGCCCATACCTCCACGAAAGAGAAGGGGCTGGTGTTATGGGGGAAGCCTGTGTTGGGACCCCCTAAATGGCTCAGGAGATCCCTGGTACGGGGAGGAAGATCTCCTGCAGATCGGTTTCCTAGGGTAGAGCAGAAACGCTCCCCTAGAAGTTATCTCAGGTCGCGGTCATTGGACTGACCTGCATCAAGGCAGAGAGCGAAGTCACCCGTTTGACACCGGTCTCGACCCCCCGGCACCGTGTGAGGTCCATCCCACCACTCCAGCCGCGGAGAGTTCGCCCACAATGACATGGCCCTGATCCTGGTCACCGGAGACAGTCTCAGTACTGAGGAATTCACCAGGCGGGGCCGAACCCAGTTGCCCAAGACAAACTCGGCACCGAGGAGTTCGCCCCCCGCACCGAAGCAGTGCTGAACCTGGATGCTGGAGACATCCTCGGCACAGAGGATTTGCCCTGCACCAAGGCTGCGCCAAACTCAGTGGCCAGAGACAGACTTGGCACTGAGGAGTTCGCCCTGCACCGAGGCCGGGCAGAACCTGGTCGCCTGAGTTTGACTCGGCGCCGAGATGCATGCAGAGCACAAAGTCCTCGGTACTGGGATGATGCTCGGGTCAGCCCAACTCGCCAAAGTGTTGTCCGTACGCCAGCTCTGGCCCCGGCACCCACATCGAACCTGGTAGTCAAGGTCGTCGACGTCGAGGGGATGCTCTCTGGAGCGACGGTACTACACAGTGAGAGCCTTTGGGGCAGCCCCACCGTGGTCTTTTGACAGTGTCTCAATGTCCCTTTGGGTATGTAGTAGCTGGGGGAGCCACTACCAATGAAAGGTGCCAGAGCTCCAGGCGCATGTAGCCCCGGATGGTCTCAGAGGCAGTGGTCATCCCAATGGCTGTATGGCGGCCTATGGGGTTTCACGGGGGGGAGAACCACAATCCATCAACCCCTCGGGGATGCAGTCAGTGCCTCAGATACAAGGAAAGGGCCACCATTTGCCCTCGGACGATGACTCGACCCCATGGGCAGGGACTCCTGTGGGGGACCGCCTGTCGACGGGCAGAGGTGCTGCGGCCTGCAGAACCCTCCCCCCCTTCTCCTCCTCGACGGTTGAAGCACGCTTCCGAACCCTGGTTGATTCTAGGGCACACTGGGAACTGCTCAAGAGGTGGCTTCCACCTTGGGGCAGGAGGCGAAGGAGCAAAAGGGGCTCAGACAATCTTTAATGGGCTAGAGGTTGGCCACCACAGTGTGGGTAGCCCTCCTTGTCTAAAAAGGGGCAGTCAAGATAGTGAGGGTCTCGTGGCAAACCTCCTCCTCCATAACCCGATACCTACATGAGCCGAGAAGAGTATTACACTCCAGCCAAGGGGTTTGAATACTTGTTCACCACCCCACCCCAAGTCCCTGGTGGTGGTTGCTGCCAACCACAGGGATAGGCAGGGCAGCCGGGCTCTACTCCAGAAAACAAGGGCGATTGCAAGCCAAACTTGTTTGGAGGAAAATTTTATTCAATAGCACTACCAGCAAGTAGAAGGTGAGTCCTTGGGGGACTCGATGAGCCATTTTGCTGAGGCTCTGCCCGGTAGCAGGCGCTGAACTTGTATACCATTGCAGGAGATGGTACCATGGGAGCTAGATCAGCGCTTCAGGCATCCTCAGTTGCTGCTGATTCGCTGGGCAGAGCCATACCCCCCGCCATTGGCATGCTTAGAGGTTAGTGGCTGCAATCCCAGGCTGTCCCAAAGACCCAGCAGCCCATCCAGGGCCCTCTCTTGGACGAGTCAGCCTTGTCTTCGGTTCAGATGGATGCGAAGCTGCATGGTAGGAAGGACTTCAAGACCACGCTCTGTTCCCTGGGCCGCTACACGCCACAGACCTTTAGGTGTCATGCAGGTCCCCATGGACAGCAGCAGCAGAGCTCTCAGCCACGGCTATCTTGCGACCTACGGACAATGGGACAGAGTCAAGGGGTCTAGAAGACACCATCTGCCCTGAGTGGCTCCTTAGGCCCTCAGTAAGGGTCATCTCGGCGATAGGGCAATCGGAAAAGGCCCTTTCTGCTAGTGCATGCAGGGGCAGCGTCCTAGCCTCTACCCTCCTTCCGGTTTGTGTGGGCCAGGATGCCTGCAGGCCACTGGGTCCTTGATATAGTTTGGCGGGCTAGGCCCCCTGGTCACTCCCTCTCCTCCCCCGCGGCCACATGTCAGCTTCCCCTTCCTCCTTCAGTGTCAATTCCACATCCAAGAGGTTGAGGCCGCCTCAGCCCGGAGCAGTGCAAAAGGTCCCTCAGGGCAGGACGAAAGGGTCCTACTCCAGGTACTTCCTTGCCCCCGAGAAAAGGGAATTTAAGGACTATCAGACTTTTGTCGTCTCACAAATACTACAAGGGACGCAAGTCTCACATGGTTTCGCCAGCTACAGTATTGGATACAAGTGCGTGGTATGCCGCCCTGGATGTCAGGGACGCATATCTTCAGTGCTTCCTTCACCTCGTAGTGGTTGGCTCCCTCTAATGCTTTACGGCTTTACCTTATGGCCTGTTCTCATTCCTGAGGGTGTTTACTGAAGGCCTGGCAGTGGTAGCTGCGCATGTGAGGCAAAAGGGGGTGCAAGATTTTGCCCATGCCTGGATGATCGGATAATCAGAGGCAGGTCCAGGTCCCAAGTCCAGAGCAGGGCGAGCCAGTCAGGCACCACTTGCGGCTGGTGGGTCCTGCCCGTAAGCAAACAAGAGTTCACGTTGACTCAGGTGCAGCCTATGGAATGCATCAACATGACCGGTTGCTTCCTGGGTCAGGCCTCCTTGCTCCAGTTGCACTGTGAGGCAGGATTCCTCAGGATGGCTCACCTGCACAAATGCCCTACGACAACAGCCAAACGTTGCTGACAGCTGGTAGGTCACAGGATGGCCTGCACCTATGTGGTGAGGTTAGCTACCCTGACGCTTAGGCTGCTTCAGCCTTGGTGTACAGTCCAAGCAGGTAACTTCTGCACTGGGAGGCTACAGTCCCCTCTCCTCCCCTCCCCCTCCCTAGACTGGTGGACAACTCCTCAGGATGTGTGAAGCAGCGTTCTGTTCATGGAGCAGGCTCCTCCAGTTACCCTGGTATCAGCCACCTCGGGCAGAGGGTAAAGTGCCGTATCAGCGCTGACCTCGGCTCACAAAGTGTCTGGCCAAGGGAGGAGAGGCATCGACACACCAATGTAAAAATCTGCGAAACGCTTGCAGGGCTTGTAGAATGTCCCTCCGCTTTATCGAGGGCAGGGCAGTACAGGTGCTGACAGACAGTACAGCGACCATGTACTATATCGACAGGCGGGGGGAGCCCATTCATCAGCCTCATGAAGGGAAGCTATCGGTCCTTAGGACCTGGCAGTGATCACCTCCCAGGGGTGAGGAACGTCAAGGCAGACCGTGTCAAGGGGTCGCTCTTCCTCACCACGAGGGGTCACTGCGCTCACTAAGGGTGTCTACGACCGTCTGGATTGGGGGTTTTTCCCCAAAGGTTGTCTGTCTGTATCAGACTGCAGCACGAGATGTCCGCAGTGCTGCTCTCTCCGTGGTCAAGGGGCGGGAGCGATCGCCAACACTGTCCGTCTGTAGTGGTCAGAGAGCTTCATATTCACTTTCCCGTCTTTCCCCTCCTGCATACAGTCCTGCTAAAGATGAGGAGGGGTTAAACAGATGCCATCTTGATTATTCTGGCCTGGCCACGCCACGCGGGTTCAGCATGCTGCTGGATTTCTCGATCGCCTGCCTCGGGAGCCTCCAAGACAGCATGATCCCAGGATCATGGTCACCGGCGGTGCCCAGACCTGGACCCTCAACACCTTAGGGAGTGGTGGATCAGTGTCCGAGAGACGAAAAGCGAGCCGCTCAGAGCAAGTCCACTGAGTCCTGCTGGGTAGCAAGAAGCCCTCCACGCAGGTCGTGTACTGGGTTAAGTGGAAGTGGCTGTTGCCTGCCGGGAGGAGTCCTGGGGTATTCCGTCCAGCCTCTCGCCAGTGCAGGCAATCTGGGAAATACTTGCCACAGTTAAAGCTCCAGGGACTGACTGACTGGACTCCCTGAAGGCCCACCTAGCAGCCGTATCAGCCTTCCATCAGTCGCTGGAGGGGGGATCGCAGTTCTCCCACTGATGTTGGTTAGATTCCTGAAGAGGGTGGGAAGCGACCCTGGGATCTCAACCTGGAATCTCGACCTGGTCCTTCCTGGCCCACAAGGACCCCCCCCGGAACTCCTGGCGTCATGCCCTCTACTCCTGCCTTCTGGGAAGATGGCCTTCCTGAGGGTGTTTACCTTGGCAAGGAAGGTCTCCAGGATCAGGGCTCTGACCTCAGAGCTCCCCTCCCTCATACTGTATTCTATAAAGATATGGTTCAGATGAGGACACACCAGGCCTTCCGGCCCAAGGTGATTTCCCAGTTTCATTGTGACCAACATATATTCTCCCTATGTTTCCCCAAACCACCCAGTTCTGAGGAGAAGAGAAGGCGGCACTCATTTAAAAATGTGAGAGGGTCCCTGGCTTCTACATCAGGTGTACAAGACCGTTCCAAATAACGAATCAGCTCTTCGTTGCAGCAGCCAACCAGATGAAAGGCTCACCAGTCTCCGCCTAGCGGATTTTCCTTGTGAATAACTTCCTGCGTCATGTTTGGCTACGAGCAGGTGAAGGTGCCGCTTCCGGGCACCACCACAGCTCACTCAACAGAGCTCAAGCTCCATCTACAGCCTTCCTAGAGCCCTCCAGAGCAGATGCCAGGCTGTCAGTATATACCTTCACGTCCCACCATGCTTCTGTCCAATGGGTGCGGGAAGACGCGGGCTCCAGCAGAGCTGCGCTGCAGGCAGCTCACCGCTAACTCTGGCACACCTCCAAGGTGTACTGCTTGTTAGTCACCTGTAGTGGAATGGACATGAGCAAGCACTCAAAGAAGAAAACAAGGTTACTGCTGTTCTTTGAGATGTGTTGCTCATGTCCATTCCACAACCCACCCCCCGTCCCCGCCACTGCAGTTGGCAGAAAGAAGGGACTGAGGGGGCATAGGGCCGGCAGCACCTCATATACTGTGGCATGTGTGCAGGACTCCAGGGGCGCCGGAGCCAGCCCTACAGGATCTGCTAAGGGGAAAAAAGTTCGGTAGCCATGCATGGAGGCGTGCACACACCTATAGTGGAATGGACATGAGCAACACATCTCGAAGGACATCAGTTACTGGTAAGTAACCTTGTTTTCTGGCCAGCGGCCACCACTCTCTGGCCAACCAGTTCTGAAGGCAGTGCAACCACCAGCAGCAGTGCAGAAGTAAGGGTGGCATGACCCTTATTTTGCCATCCTTTTGTGCTGCTGCTGCTGGTGCTGCTGCCTTTAGAGTTGGGCGCCAATCCTCCAGTTTGTTTAGGTCACTCTGTATCCTATCCCTACCTTCCAGGGTATCTACCACTCCCCCCAGCTTAGTGTCATCTGCAAACTTGCTGAGGGTGCAATCTACCCCATCCTCCAGACCATTAATAAAGATGTTGAACAAAACCAGCCCCAGGACTGACCCCTGGGGCACTCCGCTTGTGACCGGTTGCCAGCTAGACATGGAGCCATTGATCACTACTCGTTGAGCCCTATGCTCTAGCCAGTTTTCTATCCATTTTATAGTCTATTCGTCCAACCCATACTTCTTTAACTTGCTGATAAGAATACTGAGAGACCGTATCAAAAGCTTTGCTAAAGTCAAAGTATATCACATCCACTGCCTTCCCTACATCCACAGAGCCAGTCACCTCACCATAGAAAGCAATCAGGTTGGTCAGGTTGGTCACCTACTACAGGATAGATCCAACAAAGAAAACAACAGAGCACCATTGGCCATCACCTACAGCCCCCAGCTAAAATCTCTCCAACACATCATTAAGGATCTACAACCTATCCTAGCAGGTGATCCCTCACTCGCTCAAGCTGTGGGAGGCAGGCCTATCCTTGCTTACAGACAGTCCCCCAACCTGAAGCAAATACTCACCAGCAACCGTACACCACACAACAAGAACACTAACCCAGGAACCTATCCTGCAACAAACCCCGTTGCCAATTCTGCCCGCACATCGACTCTAGTGACACTATCACAGGTCCTAACCACATCAGCCATACCATCAGGAGCTCATTCACATGCACATCTACTAATGTAATATATGCCATCATGTGCCAGTAATGCCCCTCTGCCATGTACATTGGCCAAACCGGACTGTCACTACGCAAAAGAATAAATGGACACAAATCAGACATAAAAAATGGTAACATCCATAAACCAGTCGGAGAGCACTTCAATCTCCCAGGACACTCTGTAGCTGACTTGAAAGTTGCCATACTTCTACAAAAAAAACTTCAAAAACAGACTTCAGCGAGAAACTGCAGAGCTGGAACTTATATGCAAACTTGACACAATCAGACTGGGTCTGAACAGGGACTTGGCATGGTTATCTCATTACGAGAAGTAATTGTCACTGTTCACACATTCTCACCTCCTAATCAATGGTTGTGAATAGGCCTCATCTACTCTAACTGATTTGACTTTGTTAGCACTTGCCCTCCCCATTGTTGTTCTTACCCTTGGATGTATATAGATACCTCCTATCTGTGATTTCCATTTCATGCATCTGATGAAGTGGGTTGCAGTCCACGAAAACTTATGCCTGCAAAAATTTGTTAGTCTTTAGGTGCTACAAGACTCTTGTTGTTTTTGCCAATAAGTTGTTTACTAAGGAAGTCCTGGGCAATGTTAGGCAGCCCATCACTGTTCATGAATTTCATTATAATAATCAGTCATGATTATTTGTGGTAGAGTATCCATTCCCTTCTCTCTTGTATGTTAAGAAAAGAAAAACTCTCTTAATGTGAGACGATGTAGTTGGGCACTGACAACTGTGAAAGTGCAGGATAAAAATACTTCCCATCAGTAAGTGTTTAGGTGTCCTCGACATAAGGATTATAATCCAATTGCATTGGGTATTTGGAGACCTGTTCTGTATGTTACAAGCCTAACAGATGCTGCACTCCATTAAGTGATGGCTAGTTAGATGCATCCTCCACAACACACGTTTTCAAATCTCCTTTTTTATGTGGAATGTTTATGTAAACTGTAACTGCTCCATTTTGGAGGCATAATCATAATATAATTGTAGCAATTAGGCATTATCATCAGGTCTGTTTGGGACAATTAATGGCTGTGAGACAAGCAGGTGTGCACTACTGTCAGTTGATGTGAATTAACAATGCAAGCCCACCACCAAAATGAATAAGAGATGCACGCTTTTGGATTAATAAAACTGCATTCTCAAATAGAATGTTTAAAATGTCATTTTTAACCTTTTTCCATCAGTGTTTTGCATTGTAATTGACAGTCCCACAAGGATAATGCCACTATATAAAACTGCAGAGCAGAATGATGAAATGCCATAAAAATAAGCATTTTGAAAATATTTCCCAGCAAATTACTAGTTTCATTATAAATGGATCTGTGACTTTAGTCCACATAAAAAATAAATGAAATTACATATTGGGGCCATCAAAAGTTCAGGTTTCATTATCCAGAGAGAACCTCAGATTGCTCCTGTAAAATGCCCTTTTCACCTTATGCATTCATAATTTTCCACTGAATTAAGTGTATCAGTTAATCTGTAATAGATTCTTAATTTTGCAGTGGAGGAAACTACTGCCTTAATAGTGCTTTCTGCAAAGCCCAGTGCTTGATTTGTTAGGTCTGGCTTGTGTCCAAATATATCATGAGTTTTTGCCTTATGAACTCCCACTACCATCTTCTTACGTGCATATGTCAGGAACTTTTTTTCATCTCTTAATTCAAAGGATTGTTATAATTTCTCCCTCTTCAGTAGTTCCCTGACCCTGTTGAGTATCTTTTATCTGATTACCAAGTTAGGCCATCTTTGATGTTCATGCCCAGAATCTACTTCTGAATAGGGAGAGATAATGAGAAGGGACAGTGGTCAGGGTCTTTGCCTTCCAGATGGTACAGCATTTATACATTCTGATCTCATTTTCCACCTCACTATAGCTTATTGGTCTGTTTTCATTAATCACTTGATGTCAGAGCAATCACTTGCACAGTCTTATTTTCATGTCCCTGATGGTTTCTGAAAATCATCCCAGTCCTGTTTTCTCCATATAGTGAACCTAAGTTGTTAATTGGTCAAATTTTGAACTGTTTCATTAAATGCTATTTTAAAACAACCAGTCTGACCTTTATTTATTGTAGTAAAGCCAATGGAGTATTGCTATTTTTCTTTTGGGGAATTGGCAGGAGTTCAGACTTTGTCAGAATGATAGATGACAGGTCAGTGGCATTGATGAGTGGTTCTAATACTAAAAAAATTCAGCCGTGGAGTTTCCCCAGTGTTGAGGTTTGTTTTTTTTCTGTATCTTGTGGCTAACTAGAACCCATTTCATGCTGGGGTAGACTATAGAAAGTGAGAGAAAAGAAACTTTAAATAGTTCTTAGCTAGCCTCTACTTCCTCAAGTACAGCAATTTTTCAAGTTTTTTTTCCCCACTGTTGGTTAATACCCACTTTAAAGATTGAGCATCATTCTTCATCATGTCAGTGTTTTGTTGTTTACTGTTTGACATTCACTACTTTACCCTCTGTATTGAAATTATTCTCATTTTGTTATGCATTGGCATTACCATTGTTACCACACCTTGTAGCACCATCTAGCTTTTGACTCAGCAGCCGCAATTATAGTGGGGGCTCAGTCATATTGTTCCTTTTCCCTTCACAAGTATAAGTTAAGCAAAAATTATGGCTTGTTCAGTCTGTCAACAATGAAGTAGCATATATATATGAAATATTTTGTTTTCCCACCACATTGAGTCTTCTGCACACATCTGGTGCCTGTATTGCAGGACAGGGACCTTTCTGTGGCATAGCTGTTACCAGAATAACTCCCATAAATCCTTTCTGTTAATTCATTCTTACTGATTGTCAGTTCTCTTTTCTTTATCTGTCAATTTCCTGAAAAATAGTTCACGATAAATGATAATATGTAAGTAATTGGTATTATATTTGAATAATATTTGGTACGCCTCAATTCATATATTCTATCACATACAATTAATTCCACCCAGCTGGATGTAATAAGGCACTCTTGATCAAAGGATTCAAGTGATGGGGGTATACTATAAGTGGCATTCAGCTTTCTGTGCGCAGTTTTGTGCAGTTTGCTTTTTTCCATGATGGGCATTATGGAAAGAGGAATCTGCTATGTTTAATTATGGGTCCTGAGCTTCACACTCAAAGCGATTGCTATAGATTGTTTTAAACAATAATATTTTCAGAATGTTAGTTGTAAAATGTACGAGGAGAACATTTTAGACAGAATTTTGAGTATCTGAAATTAGGCACCTAAAGCCATATTTAGGCAAATAAATCATAGTAATCTTATTTTTCAGAGGTATGTAGCACACACAGCTTCCATTTTAAGTCAATAAAAGTTGTGGGGTTCTTAATGTCTTTGAAAATCAAGCCACTTTTTTAGGTACCTAATTCTAGGCACCCACAAATAGCCCTTGTCTGTGTGTGTTTGTAGCCTCTCTCCTGGTGCTATTCTTGCCCTTGATTTCTCTTCTTGGTCTTCCAAGCATTTTTGTTTTTCCTTTCCTTTGGTTATCTTTGGATCTGATGCTTAGGCACATGGTTTTATAAATCCAAAGGGCAAACATGGTAGATTTAAGATTAGTCTGTTTTTAAAATGTGAATGCTGTATTTAAGAATGTATTGGTTTAGCTTTTAAAATAATTAGCTATAGCTGTTAAAACACTGTTGCTGTGAGTAAGCACTAAAATCCTACCTCCAGGAGGAAACATAATCCTTTATGGGGTGGAAATAGAGGCTGAAGGTGACTCTTCTGTATAAATTGCTATTTCTTTATTCTAGTGCTGACATAAGTGTCAGGTTATAAGGGTATAAACATCGACTGCTGTATTCAGACAAGTCATCTCTTAAATCTATTTCGTGTTGTGAAACTTTTGCTGAGCATGTGCAGAATAAAAATGTGCTCTTGGCTTTCTCCATGCAGGTGACCTATGCATATCAGAAAATGAAAGGAGGGTTGTTTCTAAAGAAGCCTGGAAAAAGCTCAAGCAGTATTTTCCAAAGGCTCCAGAATTTCCAAATAGCAAAGAGTGCTGTTCCCAGTGCAAGGTATCTGAAGATCTGATGATTTTGTAAGCCTTTTGACAATTCATGTATGGTGGCATCCTGAGCTTTAATGTTGACATTAACCTGGCTTAAAATGTAAAGGAGAAAAAAAATCTGCTTTTGCGTTTTTAGTAGTACTTTTGAAAACAAACACACATGGCCAAAACAACTCTTTGTTTCACACAGATTCTGGAAAGAGAAGGGGAGGAAAATGAAGCCTTGCATAAGATGATGGCAAGTGAGCAGAAGACTGCTCTCCAGAACCTGTTTCAAGACAAATGCAGACCATGTCTTGGTGGCTGGCCTCAGGTACAAAGACTAGGAAAAAGTTCTGAGTATCTACCAGATCTTGGAAAAGGGTATTACTGTACTCTTGCATTTGACAATAGAATGTCAGTTTCTGATGTATCAAAGAGGAAGTTGCATGTGTAATCCTTGAGCAAAATATTAGATATGTTTTAAAGCTTATTGAAAAGTTACTTACAAATCCTTTAAGCACTGACTTGGATACTCTTTTTGGATAAAGAATTCCAGGGTACTTTTTTGACTGGCATTTATAGAAGTGTGTATCTTACAAAAGAATGTCCTTTAAAATGAAAAAGAATAGCAAATACCAGTTAAAGTAAATTTCCTCAGGCATCTTCTGTGTATCTTAGGTATTTGTCTGGCCCTGTTACCACAATATCTGAGCACCTCACAAACTGGAATGCATTTATTCTCACAATACCTTTGCGAGGTTGAGCGGGGCTGTTATCCCCATTGTATAGATGGGGAACTGAATCTCTGCCTAAGTGATGTGCTCAGGGTCTCACAAGGTGTCTGTAGTAGAGAAAGGAATTGAATCTGGATCTCCTGAGTCCTAAGTGGACACCCTAGTCATTGGACCATCCTCGCAGCATTTATTGCATGGTGGTTGATATTCTGTCAGAGAGAAATTAGTGAATTTTCCTCCTCTCAGTTCTTCTGGATACTCCCACTTCTCAGCTTGGAATTGACACAGTTTTCCTTTCCATCCAAGTGTCACTTGAACATCAGTAAACCTCTTTCAGCGTAATCTTGAATCTCAGCTAGTTACTGAATATGGCCTCACCTGTGTCTCCAGGTCTCCTGCCTGGTTCTTATCCCTTACCTTTTGCTCCCACATCCACTCCTCCTTGAACATGCCTGCTTTCTCCAGATGATCTTGTCAAGCATCCCGGTCATTTGTCACAGTAGCCCAGCTATTCCTGCTGCACCTCTTCCCCCTCCTGTAACCATCCCTTTTTCCTCCAGCGAAACTTGTATGTGGCTCTAGCTTTCCAGAGAGGAGCTGTTTATGGATGACTGGATGGGGAAAAGCTGCTTTGAAAAGTTACGTGCTGGAAAGGTCTTTGGGGCCATATGTGGGAGCAGGCTAGAACAGCCCTGCTGGGGGAAGAGATGAGAGCAGAAATGGCAGCCCACAATCAGTACTTTTTTTGCCTTTTAGTTCTTTCATTCAAAAGAGAATCTGTTTCCACTGTTCTTGTTTTGCAAGGTGAGTCTTAAATGTACCAAAGAAAAGAATTCCCTTTTATCAACCAATTGCAAGTACAGTTGTTACCTCACTGGTTTGCTCTTAAATGTTAAGGTTATCACCCTGTCATTTGCTTTATTTACTGGATTGTATTTTAAATTCTTTTTCAATCCTGAGAAATAACACCCCCATCTGAGGGCAGCATTTGGACCTTAATCTCCTAAATACATTGTAGAAGAAAGTGGTTTGACAGTAATACTGTGTTACTCCTGCTGCTCCGATGGTACTGAGCCAGCAGTAAGAGCAGCACCTCCAAACAATTTCATGTGGAAGCAGTGCTAATTAATCTTCTACACCACAGGGTTGGGTTTAGAGCACTAGCTCCTGACGCAGTGCTGGAGAATTCCATTCTGAACCCTGTTAGAGGGAAGGGTTTTTGTCTTGCTATATAGTTGGTGTCTCTCTCAGCAGCAGGCAAAAACTGGCGAATGGGTGGAGTGTCTTTAAACATCAAACAAGTCCCAGGTAAGGCAGGTGGTGGTGAATGCATGGGGCCTGTCATGATAGGAGTAGCAAAGCTGTTTTCACTGCCACCTCCCTGAATGTGTGAGGTACAGTGGTAGCAGCAGGAGGAGTGTTTCATACGCACTGTTATTTCTCTGAGTGTAACTTTTGAACACCACATCAAATCGATTCCAAAATTTCTGGGAATGTTCTAGGCATCAGTGGGCAGAACCCTGTTGATTTTGGTGTAAATCAGAAAAGCAGAAAGGGGAAATGAGAGAGAGAGCCTCAGCATGAGATTGGCACATCCAGCAGCTCCAATCGTCTTTCTAATTGTCTGTAGATCAAAGGACCAGTTCATGGCTGCCATTACAACTCCACCCCTGTCCCAGCTCTGCCCTTCCTCCCAATGGAACTCAACATGTTGACACCCTGAATGATATAAGACTGGTGGGGAAAAATAAGGATGGCACAAAAGGCCCCTGGCATTGAGGGAGCCTGGGGGCCCTTGCATGAGGGGATAGAGTAATGGGGACAGCCCCTGAAGGAGAAGATGGAGGATAATGGTATGGAGGATACACAGAGCCCCTGGCATGGGGCAGGGAGAATGGGGGATCTTGATATGGGCAGAGGGGAGAAATAAGGGACGCAATGTCCTCGGCATGTGTATGTTGGGGCGGGATTATAGGGAGACCCTGAAATAGCAGGGATGGGAAGGGGGCATACAGGAAACTCGGGAGTGGGGAATGAAGGAATGCGAGTAGCCCTTTGTGTGTGCAACAAGATCTGCCTATAGAAGCAGCGAAGTGCAATTCTATACTTAGTATAATATGTTCTGCCTGTAAATCTGAAACTGCACGCCATAAGGCTGCTGGAGTTCAATAGAAATTATTTTATTCAATGAATTGAAGATAATTGGGTTCAAAATTGAATTAATTTTTTATGTAATATAAGCAGTAACACAAGGATTCATGTATGCTGTGTTCTTAATTACTTGATCTCAAATTATTTTAGTTGGCTTTCATAAGTCTCACTTGAATGAAGTTACTGTAAAGAATGTTAAGTTTTTTCTATCTCCATTGTTAGGTTTAATTTAAATGAGGTCTGTTTTTCCAGGAGACAGATGAGCTCTACATTGTATCACAGTTTTTTGTAGAAGAATGGAGAAAATTTGTAAGGTAAATTGGTTCATATTTTAAATCTTCACTTAACTCCCTTTATTCCTTTTAGGTCTATATGTAGTAATTTGACTTTTAGATGATGTTTATATGGTGCAGTGTAGAATGGTGCTAAAATATCCTACTGTGTAGTGATTGTCCTTGTGGAAATAAGGAAGCACTGGGATTTTTAAGATGATATTGGTTATTATAGGTTCTAAGAAACAGTGAATGTCCATGTTTACTCTGTCTCGATGAGCTGGTCAGATTAGATACTAGATTGACTGGTTTATTCTCATGACTAAAGCAATGTCCTGGCAAAAGGACATAACTCAATCCTGCCTCCGTAGTCTGTCATTAATGAGAGATGAAAATCCTCCCTTCAGTGCTAGATACAAGAGTAACTTCCCAAGATACAAAAAAAGATAGGATTCCCTGATCCCAGCAGTCTAATGCTTCTGTATTTTGGATACTTATTATAAAATCACAAATTTAAGTACTCTCCTTATCTCTCTTCTCAGTGCTATTTGCTGACTTGTGATTTCTTGTTAGTGATATAGCATAACTGTGTGATGTGCCTGACTGGAGCTGAGTGAATAGTTGACTTTTTCATTTTGTTGTCAAATCAAAAAATCCCCCCCAAATTTTCTCGCCAGAGTGAAAAACCAAAACAAAATTGTTTGGGTCAAACAAAACAGCATTTTGAATGTTGATTCAAATCAGCATTTTCAAAACAGAATGTTGATTCAATACATTTAGATGCTTACCAAAAAATGCAAGTTGTTTTCAGCTGAAATAATTTGCTAGATTTGTTCCACATTCCCAAATAGTTTCCATGCCCTTAAAAGTGTATTTTTTGGTGAATTTACTGTCCTCCCAAAAAAATTCACTCTGGTCTGTCTAACCATGCCAAGTACCTATTTGTTTTCTCTTCTCCTGTTTTGAGCAGGAGGCCTACAAGGTGCAGTCCTGTATCCTCAGTAGGAAATAGTGCTCTTCTCTGCCCACACGGGGGCCTTATGTTCACATTTGCTTCCATGACCAAAGAAGACTCTAAACTGTGAGTTTCTTCTGTTCACTTGTCTTCCTTTGTCAGGTATTTTTCCTCCTACCCTCCCCCAGAAATATGGGAATCCAGTGACCTGTGGGGCCAGTATTGTTGATTTCTGTAATTGCAATATGTTTCCCTGGGAGATGCCTCTGTTTCTGAATGACCTTGATGTGGAAACCCTTTTACACCTTTAAATAAATCTTGATGCAGAACGTACTGGACACGTTCAGAAGCAAGGCTGAGAAGGAAATCTGATCAGTAAAGTAGAGCTTATTATTAGGAACTAAATTAGCTCAAGTCAGAATGACTATTATTTGACACTGGAAGCTCCCTTACCTTTAGCATTAGAATGGGCACAGGTTTTCTCAGAGTTGCTTTCCACTAAATTTATCTTTAGCATATCAGATACCATCAATGGATTTCTTGCTTTGTGGAGTTGCTTCTTTAATGGCACAGAGCTAGATGTAACACATCTTCCACTTCCATACTTTTTCTTCCATCTTAATCCTTCCTCCCTGCTTAGTTTTGCTTTAGGTGGTGGAGAGATTATTGTTAACAGTTCAAGGGTTCTGAAACCCACAGCCCAGTGCATTTGTAAGACTTGTGCATAGTTTCTTTTAATGGTGAGTAATCTACACAGCTGTATTTATGGCTTGGTTTTTCTATGTTATGAAGCATGTTATGTTTCTTTGCACAGTATAGCTCTAATATGGCCCAGTGAATGGGAGACGATACAAAAACTATTTGTTGTGGATCACGTTATCAAAATCATCAGAATGCAAACTGCTGAGACGATCCCTGAGAGCACGCTTTTCGATTCTGAGCCTAGTAAGTGAGTCTCATCCCCACCAGTGTCTGTAGCATAGCTTTTCTAGTTGGTGCTGGCTCCCTTGTGGGGTTAGAAGAGGAGCTGCCATTTTAGCATAAATGGTCAGAATTTAAGGGAGGAGTGGAAAAGATAGATACCAGTTTCTCATTAACAGTTACAGAGTAAATGCAGAGTTTGGAGAATTCTATCTCCATAATTGTGTGAGCCACTCTCCATTTAATTATGAAAGGTATTAAATATTTGTAGCTGTGCCTTGTGTAATGTCAGTGTCACCTAAAATATCTATTGGCATTTTAACCAGACTTTCCTTGTTTATCCGTCTAGAATTGTGTCCAGAATGCAGAGAAGGGTTATTATGCCAGCAGCAGAGGGACCTGCGTGAGTACACCCAGGCCACCATCTATGTTCATAAAGTGGTGGATAATAAAAAGGTACTGATACCTCACTGCCAATCTTCACTGAATTTCATTAAAGGTAAACTGTACTGATTAGTAGCCAAGATAACTACATAAATAGTTATCAAATAAGAATATATATTGGCAAAGCGAATTCCTGTGCTGCATGAGAAATTACTCAACATTGTTTCTGTGCCTCCATTCTGCGAATAAGGCTCTCAGTGGGAGCTGCTATATTAAGGGTACCTCTTCAGTATAGGTGACCTCTGATAATATTATTGGTCTGAAGCAATCTGCTTGCTCTTATTAGAAACTGTTTGGCAAAAGAACCAATGCTATGGTAACCCTTCAAACTATCATTTGTACTAACCAAAAATGTCATAAACTTAAAGCTTTCATTACAGTACTTTTAGATATTTGATTTTTTTCACTGTTTGCTACTGTTGAGTTAAGATGCTTTTTAAAAATCAAACACAAGGTGAGGTTGTAAATTTGAGATACCAAAAAATTAAACAGCATTTTTCAGGGTAAATAATGGCTCTAGAACTTGCTTTACAAATATCTGAAGGTTCTTTACAGTAAACCTCCTGTCTTCTTTTTGGTGTTTGTTAATGCTCTGTAGTTCTTGGTGGGAAATCAAAACTCATTCTAGGAAAACTCAGATAAGATGACAAGAACCAGCTGATGGTAGCAAGATAAAGGCACTTCAATGTGGGAAGGTCATAGGATTTTGTTGTACTAGGAGTTTTTCAAAGGGCATAGTGGATAGGACAGATTTTACTGATGTCCATCAGCCCATGAGTGGAACTAAATGTAGCTCTGCTTCTTTGTGCTGTTCAAATCTGGAGTGTGGTGTTTTGAAGAGTCAAGAGGAGCGATAGGGTAAACAGCTGGCTACCGACAGTTCCCTGAAACATGTTTAACTTCTCAGCTCTCTGGAAGTTTGTGAACTCAGGCTCTTGTGAAGTGGCTGCACAGTATGTTATATTCAGTTTGTGACGTTTTATTCTGTTCTGTAAAAAGTTACTGGCTAGTTGGCCTCTAATGTAGCAAGTTAGGCCTTAGTAGGGTAGCCCTTCCCTCAAGGTCTGGCTCATGTTTCTTCCCTGGTGCTAGCAATTTGGAGGTGCATCTCCCCTCTCCTCACATGGGTTTGAGTCCTGGGTTCTTTTTTGTGATGCCTGGTGCCTCCCCGCAAAGTGACTCCTCACTGTGCCTGAGACCCAAGAGATACTGTCCCTTGGAAAAATGAATAATTCTACCCCACTGGCAAAGAGTATAAAACCCAATACACAAAGTACATAAACAAAAACCCCAGCAAAGCAATGACACCCCCAAAAGGGGACTTCACTGAGAACAGGAAAATAGGATCTGGGGAAGGAAAAGGTTAGGGTTAACTAAAAAGTAATAAACATTTATAAAGTAATAAACATTACAAACAACTCCCCATCTCCCAACTCTCCTCCTAACCCCCAGCTCCTGGCACCTTCCCAACTAGATGGTATGCTAGAGATGAGTCCAGAGACAAGTGGTGCAGCACTGTGAGCGTTGACCAACGTAAACAAAAAAGGGGGCTCCTTTATTGTACTGTCTGATTGTGAGGCAGGTCCTCCCCTGGCTCCCTAGTCTGGAGATCTGTGAAGGTCTCTGTTGGCTCTCAGTAGGTGATGCCAGGTCATATCTCTGCCACTTCGGACACTGATCTCTGCAGGGCTGGAACTGTGTGACGTATGCATTGAATCCCACAGTAGATCAAAGGCTCCTTTTGTGGGCACGGGGATTAATCAGAGACTCTCTGAGCCACCTCTGCAAACTGCCTGATCATCCCATGCAGAAGCCTCCCGTTTGGCCTCAACAGCAGTTTCTAGTCCATTCTGACTCCAGGAATGCTGGGAAATGGTATCATAGGGCTCTGGTAGCCATTGTTGTAGTCTATAGGTAGGACCCGCTAGAGCAGTCTTTCTCAATCTTTTTGATATCCGGGACCAGCTTGCTGCCTTCCTAAACTGTGTCAGGGATGGTGCCGATCCACAGATTGGTCGTTGAGAAACTGATGTAGAAGCTCAGTCCATGCAGGAGCTGTGTGGGGGTTACACTAGTTGCTGTAAGTGTACAAGCTAGCCTGTGTCGGGGAGGAGGGTGAAATAATGGTTATATTCATTTTATTCCATCTGCTATCACTTCCAGAGGAAAATAAATGGAACAATAAGAATTGTTTTCTTTTGGCTCAGGGCCAGATCCTGGGAATGGTTCTGCCTTCCGAAGGGTGCTGAGTACTGTCAATGTCCAGTGAAGTCAATAATAGTTGAGTGGCTCAGCTCCTTGCACATTTAAATCTAGCTTTAAATAATGAGTGTAAGAGTTAACAGAAGCAGCTAGGGTGTGATGGCTTGTGAGTTGCTAAGGCCACAGTTCTGAGGCAGACATTTGCTTTGTCTCTGCAGGGGTGAGCAGATTTTGAGTAGTATGTGAGAATCTGCATGCATGTAGAACTGATGGAACCTTGCAGATTATTTCTAGATGAGATTTTTAATCAACTGGACCTCTACTCAAGAAAGAATTTAACTGCCCTTCCACATGATCACTTATATGGAAAACAGTCTTACTTTGAAAAAAATCAAAACATTGAGAAGAATCAGTAGTACCAAAATGTTGTTACTGCCCATTAATATCTGGTGTCATTGCACCAAGTTTTATGGTGTTCCTGGGGGTGAATGCTCACTATTTTAACAAATAACTTTCTGTAGCGCAGATTTATTTTGCTTCAGAAATCAATTAACCTGTATTTGTCACTACACTTGCCTTCACTTCAAGGCAGATACAGGTGTTTAGCAGTAACTGATATAAATTTAGTTAAAGATGTACATTCAACATTATAAGGAATCTTAGAGTGGAAGTTGAGTAGCTTGTCTCTTCACCTTGCAGCCACCGTTGTATATTCTGTAAGTGTGAAAACTTTGATAAACTCCTAATAACTTTGGGAATGTTGCAATTCATGCTTTTTGTTTAGAAAATGTGAGGAAGCCTTTAGTTGCAAAATACACTTAGGGAGAAGCATACACCTAGGAGGGTTAGCATGTCTGAGGCATTCAGGTGGGAGTTTGCAGAAATTCCCATAAGTTCCCTTGACAATTCCAGCCTCTGACACTATCTGAGGAGCCCAGTAAATACATGTAAAGTGTAAATACATATGTTAGTCTAGAGTAGGTACACTTATCACAAAGTAACTTAGGGATAGTTATGTATAAATTATTTATCTGTAGCTTACTTATAAATTAACTGCAGACAGACCAATAAATAACTCATTAGCGCTTCTGTCAATCTGCTAAATGCAATCATGTGACGTGTGTGTGAGAGACAGTGAGAGAGAGAGAGAGAGAGAGAGATTTATGGAGGATATTAGTTTCTCTTTGTTACAACTCTCTCAACACACACAGGTTGGATCAGAGAAGAAGCTGGCTGAAGGGGAAAGAATCCAGCCCCAAAGACTTTCCTTTTGTCTAGAGAGGGAAATGCGGTCCCTGAGCAATAGAAAGCAGCAGATCCCTGCAGTGGTTTCTCTCATTTAAGTCAGCATCCAAAATCCATTAAAAGATAACTTACCAGCTATACATGTTATCACGCTGTAAGAGATAAAGTGCTAGTGTATGTCCTAGGTTGATGCACTCCGAGTATCTACCCGGGTTAGGGCTTCAGAGTGCAGTTGGTGTTTTATACCCTACCGTCACTTATCCTTGTGACCTGTTTCAGCTCATTTTATTGAGGTAGCACCCTTTAAAACTCTCTAAAAGCAACTTGCTAAAAGGCCTGAGACAAACTGAGTTTGTGCTGGTGGAACAGTGTTACATAGCACGTGATTTGTATAACTTCAGGTAATGAAGGAAGCTGCTCCAGAACTGAATGTTAGCAGTTCAGAAGCTGAAGAGGAAAGGGAAGAAGCCAAACCAGAAGGGGAACAGGATCCAGATTTTAACCAGGTAGAGATCTAAAAAGCTGCCGGGTTCACAATTTTGCGTTTCTCTCTTGATACCAGAGTGTCCGGTTCTGACAATACAGGAATCTTTGCTTTATTTACTGTTTGCAATTGAAACAAGAAATATAGCAATTTCTTTATTTTTAAGCTTATTGTTCTATACCATCATAAGAGTAAAATTTCCTTCCCCTTTTGTTCTGTTTGACAAACCAATTGCTCCTGTGTTTCTGATATGGATGTGGAGCTAATATTGTTTTGATTCGTTTCCTTGTTAGTACATCTTACAGGGATATTGTGAAAGTCTATTAAATGTATAGCACATTCTAACGCTCTGATAGAAGATTCTCTACAAGTTCAAGGTATTATTAAATTACTGAACATGTAGCTTTTGTTAACCCCAAAAAATGGTGAATATTAAGTCATCTTTAAAAGTGTTGTAGCCTTGTTGGTCCCAGGATATGAGACACACAAGATAGGTGAAGAAGAATTCTGTGAAGCTTGAAAGTTTGTACCCTTCACCAGCAGAAGTTGATTCAATAAACGATATTTCCTCACTTAACTTACCTTCTTTAAAAGAAACCTAGAACCTAGAGGACTTTCATAGGTTTGGAACAGTTTTAAATTTGGGCCTAGAATTCTTAAACATTCCTAGTCCAAGTACATCTGTCCTAACACTGGGGCGTGCTCTTCCTGAACCCAAAGAAATACTGAGGTATTTACTTCAAGTGGTGGTAATACATACTGTTGTCTTACTCCTGATTTTTGGTAGTGTCTTCCTATCTGTACTCTTTTTTGGAGAGAAGTGGTTACTACAGCATTAAATATTTACTACACCTTGAAAAGTGATTCAGTACTCCATGCTGTCCTAGAGTGAAAAATGGAAATGTGGACATCTTTGAGCAAGTCCTGCGTTACTTGCGACCTTTCTGATGCCAGTTGAATATCACATATGCACTTTAATGTTTTTGGCTTGTCTTGTTTAAATAGCTTGTTTACAAAGCCACATGTAAACTGAAGAAAACTGAAGAAGTTGCATTATCACTGAATTCAGTAAGCAAACTTCCCATTTCTGACCCTTGTTCCTAGACTAATGGTAGTGCGAAACGTCAGAAGATATCCCACCAGAACTACGTTGTTTATCAAAAGCAAGGCATCAGACGGAGCACGCGGCATAGAAAAGTCAGAGGGGAAAAGGCACTACTTGTTTCTGCCAACCAGACATTGAAAGAGCTGAAAATACAGGTGAAGAAACTTCCTTTGTTCCTGAAGACAGTGTTCTCCTCTGCTATCATGTGCGTGTGTGCGAGCGTGCTGCTGACGAAGTAAATCTGCAACCTAAAACATCTTGCAGTCTTAGCTGTTAGATAGGAAAATCTAAAATAATGATAAGCTTAAGGAAGAACTTATAAAATACTGCAAGATCTGTCATGGTAACTCACAGACAAATCTTATTTTCCAACCCATGGATGAGGAAGACCCTAAACACAGTAGAACTGCCACATTTCTGCACCAGGTGTGGGCTGTACAAAAGGGGCTCTTGCAAAGCATTGCTCAGTGGTTCTCTGGTGGGGTAGTGGTACCTGCCATGATATACAAGTCAGTGGCTTTCTTTTCTGTACCGTGTCCTAACACGCGAGGTTTTTGCCAGTATTATTGGTGTGTGTAGGACTGTTACTTGCTTTGCTTTGCACAAAATCGGTGTGTTTTATTGTGTTGGCACAGATCATGCATGCATTTTCAGTTGCTCCATTTGACCAGAATTTGTCAATCGATGGGAAGATACTAAATGATGACACTGCAACACTTGGCGCCCTTGGAGTCATTCCAGAGTCAGTCATTTTATTAAAGGTAACATGAGATTTGTGGTGATCTGCTGAAAGGAAATGCTGACTGGAAACAGAAATTATATCAACTCAGAATTACACTAATACAATATTGAGACTGCACAATTAAGCACTTGAATAAGGAAATGTGCAATTGTAACTCTCCTATGATGCATGCCTTGTCTTTAATTGTCTGATATACAGTATCTGAGAAGTTAATATTTTTTGTACAACCAAAGATAAATGTGTACAGTGAATGTGAAAGTTGCTGTATTGCATACGTGCAAGGCCATTAGAATTAAGATTGTGCACTCAACTTTCACACTTAGTCTTTTGAGCACTAAACTGTAATTTCAGAATAGTTCTTCATACTTAATTTCCTGTCCTCCTTTTTGAGGTAAGAAAAATCTTCAGCTCTATAAAGAGCTCTCGTTGATGGTCCAAGCTAACTTAATGCCTTAACTGGTGTCACTAACCTGTGCACTTGTAAGTTTAACAGGTGCCGGTTGGGCAAAGGACAGTATTTGTTAGTATTCCAGGATAAGTAAGTGTTTCCGTATCTGTGCACTGATGTGCTTTGTAAGCACGCAGTACAACAAAATACAATGGCCCCAATTGGCATGTGCTTAGTTGACTGCAATGGGACTAAAGCCCTTCCTAAACAGATACATTTCTGAATTGGGGACCGAAAGCCTCAGAAGTACTTCTAGTCCTCCTTTTATTGCCCTCCGACCCAAACCTACCCTGGGAAAACTTCTTTGGCAACACATATTTCTGTTCTTCTCCAGTCTGTTTAAATGCACATATGCCAGAGTCTCTTGCTTAGCTAAGAGGACCTGTAAACTTCTAGTATTCAAGTTGTTACTTTTTTAGTTCTGTTTGTTTTGTTTTATAGGCTGATGAACCAATTGCAGATTATGCAGCAATGGATGATGTTATGCAAGGTAAAGAATATTTCATAATTATACTCTAAAAACATTCTTATTTATGAAAACACATTACCACTGTACTCTTTCCTGGTTGGTTGCTTCAACAAAAATGATTTATGGTCATGTAGTACTGCCTTTGGAGCAAAAAATGTTAAGCACAAGAGACTTATTTTTGGAGCTGAAGTCTAGTAATAGAAAGACAGAAGTATTCAAGATTTCCATGTAGCCAGCACCTGAAGATTCACTTAAAGCTTGCAATATGCTGTAATTCTTCGAGTGCTGGTCCCTATGTGGATTTTATACATGGGTGCACATGCATGCCATGTACCAGAGCCGGAATTGTTTGTAGTAGTGTCCGTTGACCCGCGTGTGTGTTGTGCGTCGGCCACATAATGCATCCAAGGTCTTATGAGGCTGTGCAGGTCGATGCCCCTCTGGTTCCCTCTTACTACCGTGTGGTCAGAGTCAGAACCCCTCTTCCTCCTCACTCTTAGCTTGCTAAGAAGCCCTCTTTTCATCCAAACAACTGATCTATTAGTTATTATTGTATATAGTTCTTCAAAGTTGCCAATCAATAGTTAGGTTTCCATTCATTTTACCCTTTGTGGGCAGTTCCACCTGCCTCAAGGGACTATGCCCTGGCAAGCCAGCTTCAAAAGCTGTGCTTCGTGCCTACGCTCCTCTGTGAGCGATGAGCACCAACATTGTCTTTACTGCCTCTGAGAAACCCATGTTGTTGTCTGTTGCTCCATCTGCTGTTCCTTCCTGCCTAGAACTCTTAAGGCTCGAGAGCTTCACCTCCAGAAGCACCTCATGGAGGAGGCTATGCACCCACATTCGCAGTCAGATCCGGGACCATCGGATCCACTGGAGCAGCATGCCTCACCGTTGATGAGCACTTCTCCAGTTCCTTCCCAGGCGACACCTGGCACCACTGGCTCTCCTCAGTCCCCAGAAAAATCATGGAGCAGGTCCTCAAGGAATCCGTTTTGAGACACTTGAAAAAGAGGAATGTGATCAGAAACAGTCACCATGGATTCACCAAGGGCAAGTCATGCCCGACCAATCTGATTACCTTCTACGATGAAATGACTGGCTCTGTGGATGTGGGAGAAGCAGTGGATGTGATATACCTTGACTTTAGCAAAGCTTTTGATAGTCTCCCACAGTATTCTTATCAGCAAATTAAAGAAGTATGGTTTGGATGAATGGACTATAAGAGGACGACTTGGAGGGCTGGCTTGGGAAGGGCAGTGCTGATGGGATGGGCGGTGTGTGGCATAATGTAGAGTATGTCGGCGATGAAGTCTCAGCTTCCTGTGGAACTGGCGGTACAAGCTGGAGCAGAGAAGGACACTGGCAGAGCAGCAGAGGTTTGTTTGCCAGTGATAGAAGCTCCACGGCTGCCGGCAAACCAGAATGCAGTGCGGAGCTGGCATAGGGTAACATGAGCTCAGCCATCAGCGTGAGCAGGGACAAGCAGCTGGGTGTGCATGAAACCAGGCGCAAAAGTCCGGACAGTCCTGGTGGCATACACAGTGCTGGGGGCAAAGGTTGCTGAGGCCGAAGTCAGCACAGGTTGGTTGCAGAAATGTTTTGACTTGTGCTCCACCAGAGATGTCTTCAGAGGTGAAGTAGTTGTGTCGACACGTGACTTCTTACCTGACCTGGCATGGCTTGGGGAAGCAATGCTGTGTTTAGAGGCGGTCCCTGACAGGGACCTGCCCTTGTGCCCATGGCTGTGCTTCTTATGAGCATGTTGGGTAATCATAGAAGATGAGGGTTGGAAGGGACTTCGGGAGGTCATCTAGTCCAACCCCCTGCTCAAAGCAGGACCAACCACAACTAAATCATCCCAGCCAGGGCTTTGTCAAGCCGCAACTTAAAAACCTCTAAGGATGGAGATTCCAGTGCCTCTCCCATCTCAGCCTATGGTGGCTTGTACCTCAGTCACCCCGTATGCCTGCCTGTTACAGGCAATGTTTCCAACTGTGGTTCTGATCCGATCTATGACCCACAGTCTGATAACCTAGACAAACGAGTACTCATTCCCAGCTCGGTCTTGGTTTCCCTCACATGGTGGTGCAGTCCGTCCAATGTTCTGGCCAGCATCCCTTTCAGCCCTCCCAAACCACTCTCACTCCAGACATCTTGCTCATGGGGTGTGGTGCCCATTTGGAGGGCTGCATGACCCGGGGCCTCTGGTCCCCCAGAGAGACACAGCTGCACATCAACATCCTGGAACTGCAGGCTGTCTGCCTAACCTGGCAGATGTTTCTACCCTCATCAGTTCTTGCCACATTCAACTTCTTTGGGACAGCATGACACCTGCTGCGTATATAAACAAACAGGGTGGCGCCAGATCTCCGTCCCTTTGCATTGAGGTCATAAGTCTCTGGAACTGGTGCCTCTGGCACTGGAATCACACTCCACGTGGTCTATCTTCTGGGCACAAGCAACTCCCTTGTGGACATGTTCAGCCACTCCTTTCACAATAATCACTAGTGGGAGCTGCACGACCCCACTTTACACTCTCTTTCATCATTGGGGCACACCGCGCAGGGATCTTTTTTGTGACCACCGCCAAACCACAAGCTTCTTCTCTTCTGTTCCAGGGGAGCCTTTGGTCCCAGCTCTCAAGGCAACGTGCTTCTCCTACCCTGGACAACTGAACTCCGCTACACCTTCCCACCCATCCCATTCCTCCTGCAAGTTCTCTGCAAAGTGCAGTGGGACTGAAAGGTCCTCATCCTCATAGCCCTGTTTTGGCCCTGTCAGTACTGGTTCACCGACCTCCTTCACCTTTCCACATACCATCCAATCTGCCTCCCCTCTCTCCTGGATCTTCTCACGCAGGTGTGCTGTCGGCTCCAGCACCCCCGCCCAGGCCTGTTTCACCTCATGGCTTGGTACTTGGATGGGGCTCATACATAGACAGGGTGTGCTCCGCGCCCCATGCATGATGTCCTTTCACACAGTAGGTGACCATCCACCAGGGCCTGCTACCAGGTGAAATGGTGGCACTTCACTACATGGGCGTTCCACCACATGCCCCCCGCTTCTCCTCTGACTGTCTCCATACTCACCATCGTTGACTACTTTCTCCACCTTAGGCTCTTGCGCCTCGCCCATTCCTCTATCCGGGTCCACCTGGCAGCACTCAGTACCTTCCTCCCTTCCACCTTTAGCCATCCAATGACTGCCCAAGTCCTTCATGGCTTCCTCAACACCTTCCCATTAATCCAAAAGCCTACCCATCCTTGGGACCTTAACCTTGTCCTCTCTATTCTCACCAAGCCATCCTTAAAGCCCCTGGCAACCTGCTCCCTTGCCCACCTCTCTATGAAGGTGCTCTTGGTAGCCATCACCTCCACTAGGCAGGTTAGCGAGCTGGCAGCTATAATGGCCAACCCGCCCTTTACTGTGTTCCACAAAAATAGGTTTCCCTGCAACACCATCTTAAATTCCTCTCCAAGGTGGCCTCTCCATTCCACCTCAACCCAATCTATTCACCTCCCAACCTTCTACCCCAAACTGCATGTCTCCTCCAGGGCACGCACATTACATTCCCTCAATCTCCACTGTGCACTGGCCTTCTACCTCCAACACATTTGTAGGGCAGCCACGTGGTCCTCCATCCACACCTTTACCATCACTACGCCATCACCCCGGCAACAGCAGCAGTTGGCTGGGCCGTCCTGCAGACTATGACTTCCAATGAACCCTTGCTTCCTCCTCCACACTGAGTACTGCTTGCTACGCTACCCATGTATGGAATCCACATAGGGAGCAGCACTTGAAGAAGAAATGGAGGTTATTTACTGTAACCAGAAGTTCTTCAAGAAGTGTGGTCCCTATTTGGATTCCAGTCCCACCCCTATCTCCTTTACTGCGGACTCCTTGCCTGCTGATAAGAGGGACCTGGAGGGCTCAGCCTCATAAGACCTCAGACACATCACGTAGCTGATGCATACGCAGGTCAACGGACACTACTACAAACAGTTCTGGCTCCGGTGCACGGTGTGCATGCACCCCCACGTATGGAATCCAGACCACACTTTTCGAAGAACCTTAAGTTACGGTATGTAACCTCCATTTCAGACACCTGATTCTTCTCTTAGAAGTCATGTTGCCATTAGAGGTTTCTAATGTGGCATCTTTCCTTTTCAGTTTGTATGCCTGAAGAAGGATTTAAAGGTAAGACACTTATTTCTTCTCCATTTATTTGAATCTACCTTAATTTATCTTGAAAGTGTGTAATCTTCTTTGTTGCTGTCTCACTTACAGGGACTGGTCTACTTGGACACTAATGTTTTTTTATAATCACTGGCAACAGAGAAATGACCAGAAAGGAAGAGGATTTTGACATGGTAGGGCATGAAAGCAAAGGTGGATATAGAACTAAACAGTTGCTTGACTCTTCCAGAAGGCAGAAACCCATTTGGAAATGACTGCCCCAAAATGCCTTATGTCAAAGCAGATTGCACTGAAGGGACATCCTGACTTCAAGAGAGCGTTTCAAATTTATATTTAATAAAACAAAAGTAAAAGTATAGTAGCAGTAACAATCTATCATGTTTACAGACAGACATTTCTAGCTGAGGAAGGGAGAGGCATTTTATTGTGTTTCCTTGCTCAGATTTCATACCACAGTCATCTGTCCATAAGAAATTGTATTACAGTAGATCAAAAACATCTTGATCTGTCCTAAAGTAACTCTTTAGACACAAACCTGCTTACAGATATCCTGTCTTTGATCCACTAGTACTCTTTCAGTACAGCATGGAAGTAAAGAACTTGTTAGTTGTGAAGAATGTCTAGCTTTTTCAGACTTCATATATGTACCCCAAAATGTAAGCTATAGCCTACCTGTGAAAGCCTTCCATCAGTGGCTCTTAAACACAGAGATAAGGGGGATAAGAAATTGCCTTCTCTGCTGTCTCGGGGGCTCTTTCAGACACCCATCTTTTTGCAGTTTCACTTTCAAACATGAAGATGATCCTAACTTTAATAATCACATGGTCTTTCTCTGTGAAATGTGTTTTTAGAAATGTTGAATATTTTAACAACTTTTGATAACATCTTTCTCCAGTATGCTACTGCCAAGAGCCAGAAATCATTTCCACTCTACTGATCAGTTCAGGAACCTTGAATTGATCTTGACAAGAACATCAGAACCAGAGATACTGAAGGGGGTGGGGTGTCATACTTGGGGCACATTTTTTCATGTGAAGAGATTTTCCTTTTGTTCTCACTGTTTTCAGGAATGCACTAGTTTTTTACGTCTTCTGTAATTCCCAGAAAGGATCTCTTCCTGAGCCTGTTAAATATTAGCTGGAAATAACTTACCACTTAAATATTTAAAAGGACACTGTCAAGGTATCTTTCATAATAAAGTTAAATATTTCCTGGTAGCTTCATACTCAACTGTTCCCTTAGCAAAATGGCCTCTTGCTGAGTTTGTGCACCAGCTCTGGATAGGATTCCGAGGGTTGGGCTGTGGCAGTGTTTTTATTGTTTTTAAAGTGGCTGTTTAGAGCAAAACTACTGTATTGAACAGTGCCCATGAGCTTTGCAGCAGATTTAAGGGGTCAGGAGTGTGGGGAGTGGAGGGTACATTAAAAAAAAACATGGGCCTGGTAACTTTGATAGTGTTCTTTTTAAAATTCACCTTTTATCAGAATAGTTACAGCTCCCCTTCATAAAATGATGAATCTTTATTCTTTTTCTCCATTGTTTGTACTGTTTTAATCTACGCCTCCCACCTCCAAAACCATTTAGGGAAGATGGTCGGAATTCAGGCAGCAAGTCTGGACTAGTCAGAGTGGCAAAACAATTGATATAAAGTATCCTGTGTGGGGCAGTTGTAAAGCCATAAATAATGGCTTGGAAATGATTCAGAAAAGGGGACTTACATTAGAAATAATCTTGGTTTCATCTTGATTTTTGTACATCAAGATACGGGATTTGGATCCAATTAAAGGGCTGGATCTGAGAGAGGCGAAAGTGCAGCTGAGCAGTTTATTCTTTCCCAAGGTAAAGACTTCAGTAAAAGTTCAATATGCTGTTGTTAGTGCTTGATTAAGCAACTCTCCTTCCCTTGAATCCTTCCCTTGAAAACAGGCTTGTTTGCCTGAAAGAGATTTTATTCTTCTTTTTAGACTGAAGCACTCACTCATGTACATAGCCCCTGGAAATTTGATATTTTTTTCAATTTGCTGGTTTGGGGCACGGGGTGGGGGGGTGTTTTTTATTTTTGGTTTTTGTTACTACAGTTCCTTCCTTGAGATTACAATATTCCAAAATTAAGTCTCAAACTTCACAGGGAAGAATTGTAAACCATGATGTATAAATAGACACAGTTACAGGGGTAATGTATAGATGTACCTAATGGCCTTGGTATTGCTATATCTTACAACTGTGCAGGGGAAACAGGTACAAGATGTGATCAAAGGCACATTAACTGTTTTGTCTGTATTTGCAAACATATTGGACTAAAATTGTCATTTGAGCTGTGGAAGCCTTATTAAAGTGCATACACATGGTCTATCTTCTCGTATTTTAATGTATTGCATAAAGTATTTTTTACATTGATCAGATATCTTCTGTAAAGTTTGTATCTTACAGAATTCCACAGTTTGAAACTTTTTCCTATGGATAGAAGGTGCCATAGAGTGGGGAGTTGACAGTTTGATGGCAGGAACAATAGAAAACTTTCCTACTGGCTTTATTTTAGTAGTTGAGTGAAAAAACAAGTTTCACCTGGCTACCTGGAAAACTGTAGCAGAACAATAGTACAGATTCCTCTAGTAATAAGCACCATCTGTGTAAACACTTAAATGCATTCCCAATTGATTTTCTCATTGTTGACTGTTCAGCGTTCCCAAATTAATTTCAGAGACAGCTGCTTAAATTGAATAATCTTATTCAGATACTTAGGCATATGGATCTCATTCCTATAGTGCTAAATACTTTGTAGGTATGAAAGAAGCCATGCTGAGTGAATCTAGAAGATGAGTTTAGCTCCAACTTGAGTTTATGATTAGACAAGGGGCTTCACATACACAAATGAACTCCGTGTCCAGAAATTGCTACACAAGAATGACTGGCGTTACATGCGGTAAAATTTGAGAAACCATAAACACCTAAAAACATCAGTAAAGCCTTGTTCTAAATCGTGATCTCTTTGGCTATAGCATACCAAGTTAATGGTTCAAGACTACTTGTGTAGTGTACAGTTCATCAGCTGTTCCTCTGCAGAAGTGAAAATAACGGGTACAATAATTGTCCACAACAGAGGTGTTTCTGTATCAAGGGAAGACAGCACTTAATGCAAGACAGAGCAAACCCCCCTTCAGTCCAGACAATGGTAGTTTAGAGCATTTCACTTTCTGTGTGGTATTCTAAACCAACTGGGTGCTCTGTTGTGTATTTAAAAAAAAATCTGTGGAGATGGAATGAACTAGTCTCTCTCCATTGTGCCTCTTGTAACTGCCCTGTCTCCCCCCTCTCCTGGGCAGGACAATATTTCTCCTAGTCTTATCCTGTGAAGCAGTGCAGTGGGGTATCCCTATGTGATGCTAGGACTCCAGCAGATCACAACTCATTACAGGTGGGCAAAGTAAAGAAGCTGAGCCCTCAAGAAGTGGTAATGGTGCAATATTAGCAGAAGTCCCATGGCCTGCTGCCGAGTGGGATCTCTGGCCAGGCCTGGACACACACTGCTGCTGTTTGTCAGTGTTGGGGGCTTTGAGAGTTTGTGGAAAATGCACATGAAAGAGTTGGGGCTGTGTGCTAGCACTTGGGTATTACTTTTGTGTGTCAGCAAACTTTTAAAACTGCCTGCAATACAAAATAATGGCAACAAAAAATCTGTGAAATGTCTGTGCTCCCCTGCAAATCCCACCCTTGGTATCCTGGTGCTACTGGTAATTGGGACAGGAAAACTCTTACTAGTTCTAAAACGACTCAGTGCGACATTGACGTTGACCCATGCTTCCTGTGTGATCTCTGGGCTTCTGGTGCTACTGTTCCAGTGCTGAGCTCTGGCCTCCCACCAATTGGCTTTATAGATGCAGCTTTGGGTTTCTCTCCCCATCTTCACAATCAGCTTGAGTGTAAACTCCCCACTTCTAATATATGTGACACCACATCTAGCATTGATAATCACATGCAGTAAGCTCATTTCTACATATCAGGTAGAAGGGAGGGGTTGTATCTGAATGGGATGTGGCAGAAGGAGGGTTTAAAATATTTTAATTGGATGAATGAATGTGGGATCTCCTGCCCTATTGCACTTCCCATCTCAGTCCTGGCTTTCCGTGCCTGAAAAGTCATTGCTGCTTGCACTTCCGTTGTGGATCAGGCTTCATCAACCTTTTCTTCATTCAAATACTTACTAATCCCCTCCACCATTCCCTCACCTGTACACATCTGAGCCTGGACTTCTGCTATAAATGGAATTTGTGTGTGTGCACGTTTAACTAGCCACTTGCCCTGTGAAAGGCTGCCAGGAGCAGCTGAGTGAGTCCTTGGGCTGGGTCTCCCTTCCTCACCCTCACACAGACATCCACACAAGAAAAGCAATGGGAGGCTCGTGAGACCTGCAAACGGAGATACCTTCGTTACCTCTCTCATCCCAGTTAGGTGTGCGACTCCTTGCAGCTAGATCTTTCTAAACAAACCTGTGACAGTCTGTACTCCTATGTCCACCCTTTTTACAAGACTGATGAATTTTGTACAAAGTATTTGTGAGGTGTCATTTGAAAACTCGTAATTTGCTGATCATTCTTGTCTTGGTGAAATGTGTGGCAATGTATATAAAGTTGACAGCCACAAACCAGTTCCTATTTTATCGGGATAGTTCCAATATTTGGGGCCTTTTTCTTATATAGGTGCCTATTACCCTCTACCTCCGTCCCGATTTTTCACACTTGCTATCTGGTCACCTTACAAGTTCCCCAGAGACAAAAGGCTAGCCAACCCCTCAGCCAGTTGTCAACACAATCAAATGGATATCACCTGTTTAAATGGCCATTCTTTGGCAGGAAAGAGCGTGTGAGCGAGAAATTTACATCTTAGAAAAGAAACGGCTGGAGGTTCCTGTCCCCACAGACTTTGTCTCTTGAATCCCAGCTTCTGAAGATTCTTAAAGAAGAGGAAAAGCTACAAGAATGGGGAACACACCCCAAAATATTCCTCTTTCTCTCTACCCATGGCAGCCACAACACCTGAGGAAGAAAGAAATTGCTTTGGACTGAGGAAGAAATCCTGTCTGAAAGGTATTCAGCCCGTAAGGTGTCTGGATCATGTGGTGAGAGAGACCTTTGCTTTCCATTTACTTAGCTTGTTAAATTGTGTTGCTAATTGCCTTTTACCTTCTTGTAACCAATTCTGACTTATGCCTCATTACTTGTAATCACTTAAAATCTCTCTAGTTAATAAACTGGTTTTATTGTTTTATCTCAACCAGTGTGTTTGGATTGAAGTTTTTGGGGAAACTCCATTTGAGGTAACAAGATTTGTGGACGTCATTTTCTGTTAATAAAATGGACTTTCTGTGAGCTTGTGTTGTCCAGGAGGGTGCTGAGCAGTACAAGAAGCACATTTCTGGGGGAAGTCCGGGACTGGGAGTTTGCTGGTGGTGTCCTGCAGTGTAATTCAAGAGTGACTGGCCATATCACTCATAACTGTATCTGGGAGTGATTTACGTGCTGGAGACTGAGAGTAGATCAGGAGTGGTTGCTCTCACAGTGAAGCAGTATAAAAAGCATCTTGGGTTGGAGAATTGAGGGGACAGCTGTTCAACCAGCCAGATTGTACCTTGGGTAATGTCACAACCTCCTTTGAACTTAACCAGATCCATGCAGGTGGGAGGAGGAAGTGGGACTCCAGGAAATGCATGCTGCTTCTTCCTCCCGGCTCCCACAGCTTCCTGTCCAGCTGTTACCACCCACTTGATATCAATGGCGATGGTGACTCCACAGCAGATCCCAAGTATTCAGGAACAGACGCTTGTGCTGAGAAGCTGGAATGAAATGCATTTAGAAGCTATAGTGTGCTTCCCCATGGCAACAATCTAGTTGATTCTTCAAGTCTGGCAGCCCATAACTAGTGGGAATCTTGACTGGTTTAATGGAAATGGTAAATTGGCTGGTTGGGTGCCTCAGTCCATGTCCTAGTGGATGGGTGTGCCCATCCCAAAGCCCCCCTGGCTGCACTAGTCCCGACAATCCCCCAGAGCTGGATGGGCCTATGGAGACATGAGGGCCTTGCAAGTCAGGGGTGGCAGGGGAAAGCCTGCAGGCCTGCTGTTAGCATTTGCTCTTTGGAGAGAAAACGAGTCTGCAGATGAAATCCACATAGCAAATTAAACAAGCAGGATCTGCCAAACTTGTGGGACCGCTGAGTATCCTTGCCAAAGCACAGGCTTGGGCGTTTTCTACCTGGGCAGCTTTGGCCAATGGTGACTGTTCGTGCTATGGAGCCATTGCCCTCCCTTTGGGCTCTGCTGGCACAAAGCTCTTGAATCCTTGGCAGCCACCTTTGCTGTGGCCTTTTTATGGGTGTTGCATGGGCAAGAATTGCTGCCTGTGTGGTGATGTGCTTCTCTCTCACCCAATTGCCACTAGCTGTTGTGCCGTGAGAAATGCTGCCAGTGTTTCCTAGACATTCAGTCCTTATTTCCTGCAGTTTGTACTGTGGCCTCTCTCTTCTGGGAGGCGAGATGGTCAGAGGAGTGCCCGACATGGCTGCATTGCTCTGGGGAAAGGTGGTGCTGGTGGAACCCAGGTCCTGTCGTTCCGCAGAGGCAGCTGTGGGGTCTCTTCCGACATGCGGAGCAGTTCTCGGGGACAGGATCTCTTGATAGAGGGTTGGCCGCTGCCTGTGTGGCCGGAGTGTGTGTGTGTGGGGCGGGGAGGGGGTAGTGTTTTCCAGGAGAGAGCTCAGGCATCTAGAGGAGCAGCTTGCTCCAGCCATTTCAGCTCTGTCCTCGGGGCGGGCGGGTTCCTCAGGCTCCAGCACAGATGTGCTGCTAGATCCGTTTCTGCTGTCTGCCTTGGTCGTTTCCTGGCTGTCTCTTCCTTGTCAGCCACTAGAATAGCATCTCTCCTTGTTCCTCACTAATGGGTTAGTATGGCTCCCCTATGGCGGGGGGGTGGCACCCAGGGGTGTGGCTAGAGGCTCCAAGACTGAGCCCTGCCCAGCAGTTTAGGCCCCTGGCAGTAGGGCAAGTTGATGGTCTGGTTTATCCCCAGCTCTGCGTTATGACTTTAATTTTTGTTTCTGTGCAGCAGTGATTTATCCTTCTCTGGATCGGCTACTGTTGGGATCAACCGCTGCAGCCCCCCAGCTCCTTCCCACCCGCCAGCACGAGGCTAAATCGAAGATGTGGTCCCTTGGCTCTACCAAGGGCAAATTACGCCCTATGTCCTTCCTGATCCCAGCCAGCTTGACCCTCACGCTGCCAGGGCCTGGGGCTTGGCGTCACTCGCATGTTGCTCTCCCCTCCCCCAATACCCCTCCTGGTGTCAGGGAGCTCTGGGCATTTCAGGGAGTCTAAGGACGAGGAAGAAGCTGTGGGGCTAGCTCAAGTTTGTGTTTTGCAGCAGAGTGGGGCCAAGTGGGAAAACCCCAGCATGTGGAGTGAGCCCCTGAAACGAAGCAGGGCTCCTGTATGGCTCCCCTTCCCCTCATGGAGCAGGTGAGGGGGTTGCATGAGATTGGCTCCTTTCATGAGGCAGCAGTTTGTAGTTTGCCCCTTTTTCCATCCCAGCAGCTTGTCAGTTTGGGGCCCTGGGCTGTTCAAGTTGGGTGAGGAAATTGGGGACAGTCGGGTTTGTCTTTGAGGCAGTTTTGTTTGTTTACAAAGGACGTACAAAGGCCCGTGTCTCTGAAGGCAGCAGGGATCAAATCGCAGGGAACAGCTTCGTTTGCTCACAGCAGCACGAGCGCTCGGGGGGTCGGCCAGGTCAGCCTCTAAGCTGCTTTAGCTGCCTCTCCCATGTTGGGTGTGGGGGGCTGGAGCTCTCAAGGTGGCCCGGAGCTCCCTGCTGCTGCTGGCATAGAGGGACCTGGAGCTCCCAGCCCGTGTGGGGTCCCATAGATCTGAGCTGCAGCGTGTGAAACCCAGCAGGCACCTGCCAGTGGAAAAACGGGAACATGACTTCTACTTCGAGTGATTGCTCATGTCCATTCCAGTATAGGTGTGTGCGCGCCCCATGCACTGGTTCCCGGAACTTTTTCCCCTTAGCAAGCCCTGTAGGGTCAGCTCAGGTGCCCCCTGGAGTGCTGCGCTCATGCCATGGTACATAGGGCACTGCCAACCCTGCGGGCCCTCCGTTCCTTCTTTCCACCTGTGACGGATCCTGGAACGTCTGCCCTGTGCTAACTAGCAAGTAGCATCCCCTTCGTGTAGCATTCTATCTAGATAAGTGACTGTTAATTAGTTGTGAAGTAGCATAGTTGTTAGACGTTCAGTGTGAAGTAGATAGATAGATAGTAGCCCTCAAGGGCTTAAGGTTGGGCCATGCCTGGCTCAACCGGCTTCAAAGCCTGCGCCGCTTGCGGCAAGGCTTTCCCCGTGAGTGACTCACGACTGCTGCCTCCGCTGCCTCGGAAAGCAGCATCGAAAAGATAGATGCAAAATCTGTGAGGCTTTCAAGCCGCACACCCAAAAGGAGAGGGACGCGCATTTAAAGGCCATACTTATGGAGTCTGCGCTTCGGCCGGACTCTGAAGCGGCGCGTTCCCCTGCGGCACCGAGCGTCTCCTCAGTGCGGAGCGCTCCACTGGCACCAATGTCGACCCACCCGGTACCGAAAAGGAAGAAGCAGCAGGACACAACGCACCAGGACTCCACCGCACCGCCCACCCAGCCTAGGGGGAATCAGGAGATGCCCCAGCCGCGTGCCATGCAGATTACTCCGGCTCCTGCATCTCCCCGCAGGGATCCTCCCCCAACTCCTGGGGGTGGGAGAGTGCACCTGCAAGGGCCATCGACACCGGAGGCGTTCGCAGTGGCACTCGCCCTCATGGGCATGCCTACGCCTCCGTCGCCCCCTCGGCCAAGGGCACAGGGGCCGGTGTCTCAGGGTAAACCCGTGCTGGGTGGCCCCGGTGGGTGGCAGAGACAGGAGTTGAAGTCTCCCCCCAGACGGTCATGGAGGGTAGAGGGTGTGGGCTCCCCTCTCAGCTCTGACACCGAGTCGTCAAGCTCCTTGATACCGAGGGCGGTTGAGAGGTTCAAGCACAAGGCGACGCTGATACAGTTCCGCCTCGCGAGGGGGTCGCAGTTCCAGCTCTAGCACCCCAGCACTGAGTCCAGCTCAGAACCAGTCCAGATCCCCAGCACACAACCCGGCGCGGATCCTGGTACCTGAAGAGACCGAATGCGCTCGGCACCGGTCCAGATCCCCGGCACGCAGCCCGGCGCAGACCTCGATGCCCAAGTCCCAACATGCTCGGCACCGGTCCAGTTCCCTGCACCGGCGGGGAGTCTGGCACTGGAACAGACACAACGGCACTGGTCCCGATCCCCGGACTGTAGTCCGGTGAGGATCCCGGTGCCGAAGGACTCGGCACTGACGATGGCAATGGCACCGCACCACCTATCACGGTCTTTGGAGTCGGAGCCGGCACCGAGACGACATTGCCGGCACCGCTCCCAGTCCCCAAGGGGGAAACACCATCGCAAGACCTCGGTGCGGAGGCGGCGGTCGTTGTCCAGCTCCTCCAGCCGCTCACCCCCCCGCTGGCACCGCAAGCGTCGGCACCAACGATCCTCCTCCTCGTCATCGTCTCGGGGTCGGTTGACAACCAAGGTGGGCAAAGGCCATAGATATAAATGATTCAGTGGCTCGGGGTCCCGTGCCCACCATTGAGAGGCATCCCAGTTGGCACCGATGCCGGCACCGGCGTGGCCACATGGACCTTGGCAGTGGCCATACTGGGGACCTTGGGGAACCCAGATGGGCCAGGGTATGGTGTCGGTCCACTCCTCAGTGTCCCAACCAGCACCCCCTCCCCCTCCGAGCCAGCCAGACAAGGGCCATTCCTTGGAGGAGGAATCGGACTCTGGGAAGGGCCCTCCATGGGGCCCCTCCTACAATCCTCCTCTTCCTCCCCTGACGATGCAGCTGCCAGGGACCATAGGGTGCCAGTTCCTGTCTTTAAGGCATACCAGGAACTTCTTAAGAGGGTGGCTAGTAATTTGAACCTTGAGCTCAAGGAGCTGTCTGAGGAGGAGGACCCCCTCTTTGGTGTGTCGGGATCAGCAGGGTCCTCCAGAGTCGCCCTGCCAGTACAAGAGAGGGTCTTGAAGCTGGCCACGGCCCTCTGGCAAACCCCTGCATCGGTTACCTCTACGTCCAAGGGCGTCGAAAAGAAGTACTATGTTCCCGTGGAGGGGTTCGAGTATCTGTACACCCACCCCGCTCCGGGAACTCTCGTTGTTGATGCTGCCAACCAACGAGAGGCAGGGGTCCCAGGGCAATACCCCCAAGAATAAGGAATACAAAAAATTGGACCTTTTCGGCCACAAGGTCTATTCTACGGGGGCCCTGCAGCTGAGGATCGCCAGTCATCAGGCGCTCCTTGGCAGATACAACCTGAACCTCTGGTCCTCCTTGCAGAGGTTTGTGCATGCGTTACCGCAAGACCAGGTGGGGGACTTCACTACGGTCATTGAGGAGGGTGCTGCAGTAGCAAGGGCGGCTCTGCAGTCGACCAGTGATGCAGCAGACGCCGCTAGCAGAGCGATGGCGTTGGGCATCGTGATGCGCAGGTCTGCTTGGCTGCAGTCTTCTGGCCTGTCGCAAGAGGTCCAGCAGTCCATCACCTACCTTTCGATGGCGCTGGCCTCTTCTCAGAAAAAACAGATGACAAACTGCACGCCTTCAAAGACTCTAGAGCTACTCTGAGGTCCCTAGGGCTTTATACACCACAGGGCTCGAGGCGCCACTCTCGGCCTCAAACCCAGCACCAGACCCAGCCTGCCCCTAGGCCGCCGCCCAGACCCACTCAACTCAGGAGGGGTCAAGACAGATACAGGCCACCCCACTGCCGCGACCACCAGGGCTCCTTGGCGGGCCCCAGCAAGGCCCAGCCAAGGGGAATAATAACAAGCGGCAGTTTTGATGGTGCGCCCGAGGGTCGCACTTCTCCCGTCTCTCTGGATCAAACCCTGCCCTTTGCCTACAGACTCTGGCCATTCTATGCCGAGTGGTGGAACATTACATCAGACCACTGGGTCCTCGGTGTAGTCCGCTGGGGCTACGCCCTACAGCTTACGGCCTTTCCCCCGGACTCTCCCCCAACCCCATCCCTCTTCAGGGACCCCTCTCACGAGCAACTCCTTACACAGGAGGTGGGTTCCCTCCTCCGCCTTGGAGCAGTAGAAGAGGTTCCTCCCCGGGAAAGGGGAAAAGGGTTTTACTCACGTTATTTCCTCATTCCCAAGGCAAAGGGGGGCTTGAGGCCCATATTAGACCACCGCCGTCTGAACAAGTTCATCAGACACCTCAGGTTCCCCGTGGTTTCCCTACCGCCATTATTCTGGCTCTAGATCCAGGGGACTGGTACGCTGCCCTCGACTTAAGGGACGCTTATTTCCATATTACTATTCTGCCCGGTCACAGACGGTTCCTCAGGTTCATGGTAGCTGGCTCCCACTACCAGTTCTCGGCCCTGCTTCTTGGCCTCTCATCCGCACCCAGGGTTTTCACAAAATGCGTGGCGGTGGTAGCGGCCCACCTGCGCTGCAGAGGGGTCCAGATCTTCCCCATCTGGACGATTGGCTAGTCCAGGGCCCACGTGAGGAACAGCCTGGCACTTATCCGTGCGACATGCACCAAACTGGGGCTGCTCATAAATGAGCAGAAGTCCAGCCTCACCCCAGTGCAGCACATAGATTTCATCGGGGCCCCCCTGGATGCCACCCAGGCCAGAGCCTTCCTTCCACAACCTCGCTTTGAGGCCATGGCTGCCATAATCAGTGATCTCCACAGGTCCCTCACGATGACAGCCATGCACTGTCTTCAGCTGTTGGGACATATGGCGGCCTGTACGTATGTGGTGAGGTGAGCTGGGCTCCATTTCCGACGCATTCCTTATAGATTGGACGGGGACCTTCATGTATGCGTTTCCCCCCATTCCACTGCTGCCCAAAGTCCTCTTGAAGATCAAGAGAGACAAAGCAGACATAATACTGATCGTCCCAGCCTGGCTGAGACAACACTGGTTCAGCGTCCTGCTGGACCTGTCCATTGCCCTGCCGCTGCTGCTCCCGAGGTGTTATGACCTGCTCTCCCAGAACCAGGGTCGCCTGCTGCACCCGGACCTGGACTCCCTCCACCTAACGGCATGGAGACTCTGTGGCTGATGGAGGGAGAGAGAGCCTGCTCGGTGCAGGTCCAACAGGTTCTGCTGGGCAGCAGAAAACCTTCCACTCAGGTGGTGTACTGGGCCAAGTGGAAGCAGTTTACCTGTTGGGCGGAGTCCCGGGGTATCCCACCATCCGGCTCGCCCATACAGGCGATCTTGGAGTACCTGCTCCATTTGAAGCTCCAGGGTCCAGCACTGGCCTCCCTGAAGGTGCACTTGGCGGCCATCTCGGCCTTCCACCAGCTGATGGAAGGGAGGTCATTATTCTCACACACCCTGTCCATCAAGTTCCTTAAAGGAGTGGAGAGGCTATATCTACGGGTCCATTACCCGGTGCCTCCCTGGGACCTGAACCTGGTCCTCGCCATGCTGACAAGACCCCCCTTCGAGCCCATGGCTACATGCCCGCTGCTCGTCCTCTCGTGAAAGGTATCCTTCCTGGTGGCCATCACATCGGCTAGCAGGGTCTCCAAGATAAGGGCTTTGACCTCGGAGCCCCCATACACTGTCTTTTATAAGGACAAGGTGCAACTGAGACCTCACTCAGCCTTCCTGGCTAAGGTGGTGTCCCAGTTTCATTATGACCAGGATATCTTCCTTCCCGTGTGCTTCCCAAAACCGCACGGGTCGGAGGAGAAGCGGAGGTGGCATTCGCTGGACGTGAGACGAGCGCTCGCCTACTACATTGAGTGAACGCGGCCGTTCCAGAAGTCGACGCAGCTGTTTGTAGCAGTGGCAGACCGGATGAAGGGCTCACCCGTCTCCACCCAGCGCATCTCCACCAGGATCACTGCCTGCATCAGAACCTGCTACAAGCAGGAGAAGGTGCCGCCTCCAGGAGCTGTTTCGGCACACTCAACCAGAGCCCAGGCCTCGTCGGTGGCTTTCCTGGAACAGGTACCCCTGCAGGACATCTGCAAGGCAGCTACCTGGTTGTTGGTCCACACCTTCACGTCCCACTACACCATCGTGCAGCAGGCGAGAGAGGATGCGGGCTTTGGCAGGGCCGTACGGATGAGAGCAGCTCGCCGTTGACTCCTACTCACCTCTGAGGTATGGCTATTTAATCACCTATAATGGAATGGATGTGAGCAATCACTCGAAGCAGAAAACAGGGTTACTTACCAGTAACTGTTGTTCTTTGAGATGTGTTGCTCATATCCATTCCACACCCACCCTCCGTCCCTGCTGTCGGAGTCGGCAGAAAGAAGGGACTGAGGGCTTGCGGGGTCGACGGTGCCCTATGTACCGCGGCATGAGCGCAGTACTCCAGGGGGCGGCTGAGCCGACCCAACGGAGCTTGCTAAGGGGAAAAAAGTTCCAGGAACCAGTGCACGGGGCGCGCACACACCTATATTGGAATGGATATGAGCAACACAGCTCAAAGAACAACAATTACTGGTAAGTAACCCTGTTTTCATCTATTTCATTGTCAACCAAGAGAAATGCACCAAGTGAGCGGCTCACAAACTGCCTCCAGCAAATAGGATTTCAAGTGTTTCTCCCCCTTAATTCTCGCTAGCACTGGCAGCAGCAGAGGAGGAGAGGGCAAGTTTTGCAACCCGTGGGTTTATACTTGACCTAAAGGAACGCTGCATATGAAGTTCCGTGGCCAGCCCCCAGGGGCTGCCACCTGCCCAGTGGGGTGCGGGGCTCCTGCGCGGTTCTTGCCCCTTTGTGGCGAGGCAGCAGCTCAGGTTTCCAGAAGGAGCAGACATTGGCGAGGGGGGGCAGTCCAGTTGTTCAGGGAACGTGTACACAGGGCCCATCTCCTTGGCTCGCCCCTCAGGTGAGGCGCTCCACCCTGTCCCCACGAGCAGCGGGCATGTGACGCACCTGTTTCTCTCCAGGCTCTGGCTGCTTCACAAGCCGAATCCTCTTCCTGCTGCTGGGCCTGCAGCGGTCAGCTGCCATCTCCCCTCCGCTCTGCCCCCCAGCTGAGCCTCGTCACAGCTTCGCCTGCCAGCCAGAGCAAGCCCGTTCCCCATTAGCGACCCGTGGGGCGCGCTGCCTGCCTGGCCTCGTTAACTCTCTAGGGGACGTTTTGCCCTCATGCCAATACGCCACTGTCATCGGCACCTTTCACCATAGCTGTACGGCAGGATTCCCTGCAGTGAAAGGGTTAACGCCCCGCTGGGGCCACTAGCCCCTGTAAAGGGAGGGAGGGATCCCAGCCTTGCTCCTGGCTACTGGCTCCCCTGGCACAGGCAGCAGCTGCCACCCTGTCATCGTCGCTTGTGACTGAGCAGGCAGGGCTGGAGCACGTAGCCTCGTGGGAGGGAGCGAGCGAAGGGCTGCACTCGCTGTTTGTCTGTCTGCTGCTGAAAGTCCAGCTGCGGGCGGATCCAGGGCAGGCGGGGTGTGATCCCAGCGCCAGGGCACGTGGGAAGAGGAGGGAGGCCCAGGCAGTTTGCTGGAAAGCAGCAACGCGTGGCAAGGAGGAGGAAGTGTGACACAGCCAGGCTGCAGAGCAGGAAGAGCAAGGGGGTTTGATCCACATTCATCTCTCATCAGTACTCAGCCCCTCCCAGTAGGGGGCGCTGTGGGGAGCGGGGTGGGAGTCCTGCAGGGGGGGAAGGTCCCAGCTACTCCAGCCCCCCTTCTCCAAGCAGGGAGGCACCCTGTGATAGTCTAGCTGTGGGGCACTCACAGCCACACACGCAAAGGGCTGAGCTGCTGTTTCTCGTTGGCCGGACAGAGGCACCTTTGGGGGCCGCTGGCTCGCTGCCTGGGGGCCTCCATCCCTGCGTGGGCTGATTGATGAGTCTGGGATGCTGTGTGATTCGACAGCTCCAGGCCTCTCTGGTGTGAAAAGCACTGGGGGCACCAAGTGTCAGCTTAGCACGCCATTGGCTGGCAGATCATGCCAGCCGGCCAGAGTTCAGGAGCAGCCCTGCCTGGGACTAACCAGAAACTGGGCCAAGAGCCATGCCAGGAGCTCGGACCGTCTCCCAGCCCCAGCGGTTGCCCCCAGAACCACGGGGGCCTGAGCTGTGGAGCTGGAAATCTGGACATCTTATGCAAATAATGCAGCAACTTGATTTGAATATGTTATGAATATGCACCACCTCATTTTCATCACTTAATTCCATCCCTTCTGCCCCTCTGGGTCTACTGGGCTCCATTCATCCTGCCTGCCTGGCCAGCCTTTCCCCCTCCCTCCCTCAGGCTGTGCCCCTCCGCAGTGGGGCTGGGAGCACTGGGCTGCCCCAGGCCCCACGGTGACTTAACAGGCCTGGCGGCGCCCCTCTCCCTTCCAGCCATGAGGGCTTGAGCCTGTGGAGCAGCAGCAGGTTGCTAGGTGAAGGCTGGGACAGTGATGCTGTCTATGCGGTGGTTGTGCAGGTTAAATCAGGGCTGGAGACTCAGTTCCTCAGCCTGCTACTGTAGAGGCTGCCGCTGCTCTTGGGTGGCAGCAGAGTGATGCCCTCTGGCACTGCTAGGCCAGTGCTCACATCCCCTGTGTGATGGTGACACCACCAAGCCCCTGCTGGCTTGCCCTGCTGGGAGCCTGCCCAGCCACTGCATGCTGTAGTGGAAGTGGCTCCTTGCCCCTGAAACACTGGGGGCTGCAGGGGGGGTCAGTGACCATCCTTGCCCTGGGGAAGGGGGTAGGAGTGTGCCTGGCTTCCCCATCCCTCTGGAGGCAGACACAATCACAGGGACCGGGGTGCTGATCTTCTCTATGTATCCTTCATCCTTGGCCGCCCAGTCCCAGCCTGCACTGCTGCACTGCTGTGTGCCGCCCCAGCCCTGTCCCCCCTCGCCAGGGGCTTGCAGCTGGATGGCCATGGCCTGCCTCTTGTGGTGACACGGTGGGCTCCTGGGGCCTCACCCGTCCTGTCACAAACGTCTCCTCATGCCTGATCACGCTGGCCAGAGCGGGGCCGGAGGCGTGAGGGACCCCAGCCAGGGGCAAGTGAAGCTCAGGCTTTACTTCATTCATTTGCCAGCATCTTTACATGATGCTTCCTGCAGCATCATCTGCTACAGTGCATCCCCCGCTTCTCTCCGTCCTGGAGCTTACCGCCTGGCCTGGCCCCCTTGCAAACACCACCCAGCCCCTGAACAAATACAAACTCCACTGACCAGGGGACAAAGCCTGGCAGGCGTTAATGGCAGCCATCAGGCAGGTCTTTGAGCTAGACAATAGCAAACCTGGATGAAGCTGCTGACGTGCTAAGCACCCTCTTTTCAGGCTAATTGGACACGCAGTTAAGCCCTAAACATAGCAATAGTTGGAAAGGATGGAAGCCACCACCCAAGGCACAACTGGGCACAAGGCTAGGCAGAAGCTAAACCTTGCAGTTGAGGGCTCCCCGACTGCAAATGCAGAGGTTAAGAGATGGTTTGGCAACCTGGAGAATACATGAGAGCAGAGAAAGCAAGATGAGCAGAGCAGTCGAGTGTGGCCCTGGGAGGGAGCAGAGGCACTTCTTGGGCACAAGACTGACTAGAGGGGCAGACTGGGGACTTCTGAGCAAGGAAACTGCTGCCGCTGTTTGTCTGTCCTGTGTGCAGGGGAGCAGGACTCTGAACATCCTTGTCAATACACAGCAGTGCACCAAAGACTCGCAGCTCAAAGAGGCAGCACCCCAAGCATGGCCCTAAGTTTTTGTGGGGAGCAGGCACGGCCACAAGTGAAGGGAATATCACCCCCAGCATGGGACAGATGTTTGTCTGACTGCAGTACTGCCTCCCCAGCTCACAGCCCCAGGACAGGGAGCGGAGCACCAAGCAGGGATGTCTCCAGCCAATGCTTTTAAAGGTCCTCACGAAGCAGAATGTCACATCTGCCCCATTTTACACAGGGGGGAATTGAGGCAGGGAAAAGGAAATAACTCACCCAAGGTCACATGGAATCAGTGGTAGGAGCAGAACCCAGGGCTCCTGAGGCCCAGTCTGCTGCTCTAACCACTAGACCATGCTCCCTCCCTGGCAGAGCAGTCCCCTCCTAGCCACAGCACAGCAGCAGTGAAGTGGCAGGTCTGGGGGTCTGGTGTGCTGCCTGCATCCCCATTAATATTCGCTGCAGGATGGGCTGTCCTTGGCACTCAGGGTGCTGGGGAGATGCAGGCAGCAGCAAAGCGCTGTGTCTGTGGCGACTGCCTTGGGGGGGGACAGGACACATGGGCCTTCGCACCACACCTGAGCCCAGCCGCTGCTCAGCTCCCTGGCCACATTTGTCCCCTAGCGCAGGTCACTGCAGCGCTCTGCACTGGGACCCCTCCCCACGGGCAGGACCAGGCCTTGCTGGGGGCGGGGAGGTCCGTAAGAGCTTACGTCAGAGAGCTGCAGGGTGACAACTGCCCGGCGCCTAGCCCAGAGACAGGCTCACTCTAGGGCGAGGGTGCGTTGCTTCCCCCGCCCCCAGCACTGCATCCTCTGGTGCCAACACGCTGCACGCCCACGGCGCAGCCCATGCAACCATCCACCCCCGCACAGGCCTGGTGGGAGGCGAGGGGACGCTCCCGGCACAAAGCAGCTCCACCAGTAGTGGGGCTCCTTGCCAGAGGTGGTGAGAAAGGAGACAGAGCCCAGCCGAGGGGGCAGGAGCCAGGGAGCAGGGCACAGGCAGTGAGGGAAGCCCAGGAGCTGAATGGGCGACTGGCAGAGGGACCGAGCTGTGCCGAAGGCTGCTTGTGGTTAGCTCCAGCATGGGGAATCAGTCGTGACTTGCGTGTGCCCAGTCCAGCTCTGCAGATCTCCGCGCGCCGGGCTCCAGCGGCCTGCAGACACAGTGGGGCGATGCAGCCAGAGGGGTTGTTCCTGGCAGCTCCAGGCCCGGTTCTACAAAGCCCCAGCGTTCAGTTTGTTTGATCCTGGGGATCGTCCCACACGGGGCACAGTGCGGCTCAGCTTGCGCCAGCGATGGGCCTGACTCCCGATCTGGAGCGCCAAGACACTGCGGCCGTTTGGAGCCAGACCCCACTTTGCACCTGGGCCCCACCCTGTTGTGGGCTGAAGAAAAGCCCAGCACCTGCACGGGAGTTCAACCCTTCAGAGCTGGCTCCAGCACATGGAGCATGAGGCCTGCCCAAGGGCAAAGAGGCTGGAGCTTAATGCGTGCTACTGCGGGCACCGCTCTCTGCTGGCACATCCCTGCCTTGCATCCCTCGCTGCATGGGTCAGCAGGGCTGGCTGTGGTGTCACACCCAGAGGTGGGGCACAGGTGACAGCAGGGACAGCCTCCTCTCCTGGGCTGAGATGGCAAATCTGGGGGCAGGAACGTCCTAGTTCATGGCCTTGTTCGACAGGTGGATAACACAGGGCCCAGGCCCAGCTCCCTGGGGCCCCGGCCCACGGCAGCCGTGCTCAGGGCCAGCTTTCCACAAGCACCTCGGTCCTGATGTGCCAAATGCTAGGAAAGTTGGCCCCACGGCGAGTGCTGGGCCCACCAAAAGATCATGGCATTGGTGGACCCCAAGCTGCTAACCCCTCACTCTCATATAGCATGGCCATCAACAGCTCTCCAAGTGCTTTGTCAAGGCAGACAGGATCAGTACGCCCCTTGTACAGAGAAGAGACGTGACTTGCTCAAGGTCACCCAGCAGGCCAGTGGCAGAGCAGCATAGAACCCAGGTCTCCAGAGTCCCTGTCCAATGTGCTGCCCACCAGGGTGTGTTGGCTCCCACACTGGCTCATGTGGCCCCCCTGCCCCGTGGAGCCATCTGTGTTTGAACCTGGTATTAGCCACGCACCCCTCCCGTGCAGCTGTCTCTCCTGCAAGCACTGTGTTTCTGTAGAACTGCTCCTGGCATTGGGGAAGTGATTCTCTGCCCAGCCCGTTCCCCATGGGGGTGGCCAAGCAATCCCCTGGCCACTTGTGGCGCTCTCACAAACTGTGAGCAGGATGCCGCAGCCCGGCGAGACTGGTGAGGTTTAGCCTTGCCCTTGGGTGTGTCAAACATGAACCCACAGGGCACAGTGGAGCACCTGGGCCAGGGGGCGGCAGCTGGGGGAGGGCGCAGTGGCTGGAATGGCCAGGGCCCTGGGAGTGGGGCTGTGGGAGCTACTGAAGGTGCCAAGAGCAGAAGCGGGGAGCTTGAGTCTTGCACCCAGGATGCTGCTGCCTGAGGCTGGGGGGCAGATCAGTGTCAGCCCCATGAGCCTGGCCTCGAGTGAGCCCCGCACGGCTCCACAGCCTCTGGTGGGCCGGCCGGGGCCCGACCCTGAGAGCACTGCCCAGAGCAGGGTAGGTGCCCCATAGACGGGGACTCGCGGCTCTCTCCACTTGGCCCAGTACCCCAGCCACAGGCACAGTGGTGTGGGGCAGAGACAACACTCAGCAAGCCCAAGGAGCTGCTCGTGGCCAAAACAAGCAGGGCCCCAGGCTGGGATCTCGGTGGATGGGTGGGTGCCATGACTGGGCCTGCGGCTCCGCACTGTGGGGGGCACCTGTCTGCACTGCTGGGGGTGTGTAATGGGGGGTGAGAGCCAGTGCGCTATGGCTGCACGGCCAGCACCGCTGCTCCCACACGTCGCTGTGTAAGGGAGACAGTGGCACGTGGCTACACCCTCATACCCAGTGAGCGGGCACCAGTGGAGCGAGTCTAGGGGCGAGGGGGCATGGAGGAGGCTCTGGGCTGGTTCCATGGGACTCGAGATGGGCGTGGCCTTTGCTCTCTGCCGTTCTGAACCGCAGGGGGTCGAAGCAGGGCGGTGGGGAGCTGTGCCAGGGAAGGGGCGTCAGCACCGAGGTAAGTCAGTGGCAACAGTGCCCAGTAGCACCAGGGCTGGTTTGGCCCCACTTGCTCAGTGGTAACTGGCAGCAGCTCTCTGGGGGATGCCAAGCTGTGCCAGGCCCCCCCGCTCGGCGGCTGGGTGACACGTACCCGCCCTGCAGCGCAAGGTGCTGGAAATGTGCCACACGCCACCTGATGCCAGCGGCCTTGTCACGGTTCCACCGACGGGGCTTGCGGCTCATGTTGCTGAGCAATCAGGGCTGTGTCAGCAGAAGGCTGACGGGGCTGCGTTCCCGATAGTGTGATGCCTGGTTGGGACAGGCGGTAGGAGCAAAGCCGCCTCGGTGTCCAGGCACTGGAGGGCAGAATAGCAGGCGAAGCTGCTAACGCTCCCCACAACCACTGCAGCCACTGACTCCCCCTGGCTGGGCAGCCATGCGCTGCCCCTGTGGGGGGCTGGCCTCTGAGCCAACAGCAACAAGGCAAAGAAGGAACCCAAGGGACTGGGTTTTGATCCTGCACTGTGTGGCACTGCAGAGCTTATCCAGCGGCCTCACCCTGCCAGCCAGACTGCGGGGGTCTCATCAGCACCAGCTTAGGCGTATAAAAGGCCGAGTGTCTCTGAGGCAGGCCAGGGCAGGAGGCAGAGGTGCTAGGAGCAGCCAGCTGAGACGGGAGTCAGGCTGCGCTGTACGTCGTCCGGCCCTGCCAGTCCTTGAGCCACAATAAGGGAGCGATGGACCGTGCGCCGTTCTGTGTGCAGAGACGAGCGGGACATGCAGTGGCCTCACCAGGGTCGGGTGTGGAGATGTTTCCTCCTGCAAGGCAGGCTGGGAAGGGGACTTGGGTTGTGCTGATGGGCCCAGTTGCCACCTCCAGCAGGCATGAGGCTGGCTTCGCTTCATAGGGCCCATGGTCTGCCTGCACCTTCTGCAGGCGCTCTGCCATAGCAGCCAAGCCAGCACGGGGCCTTGGCAGGGGCCCTGGGATGGGCAGGCTGCCCGAGGGCCGGATCTGGGCAGGCACAAACAGCCCTGGCTCCCATGGAGTAGCTGAGTCACCTGTGGGGTGTGAGCAGCAAGCCTGGGTGCATGTATCAACATCGTCCTTGGTGGTGGGCGGTCACTGGCATGGCACCCAGGAAAGCTCCTAATGGCGCGGGCAGTAAATCAGTCCCCCCCATCTGCGCTGCACCCGTTAGCCCCCCCGACTGATCGGCCTCCCCAGCGCAGGCTGCCTTGCCCCCATCCCCTGCCCATCGTCCATGCTCCTGCAGAGCTGTCAGGGCCAGGAGAGGCGGTGCGGGGCCTGGCGAGCAGCTTGGTGGAGGACTGGGGAGTGGCCTGGAGGAGCAGCCGGCCAAGCAAAGATAAAAGCTCCTGGCAGACTAGTGGTGCTGAAATGCCATGTGCGAGTCCCCGGGCTGGGGATGAGGAGCCTTGAACTGCTCTCCCCAGTAGGGCGCTGCTGGGGGAAGGGCAGGGTGTGGGGTGGAGGCTAAAGAGCCCCTCCCGGCTCTCGGGGCTCCCCCTCCAGGCGGGCAATGGCTGTTTCTCACCTGGGGGTCTGTAGCCCCCAGCATGCCGGGATCCCGGGGCAGGCAGTACCCCTGAGGGAAGGGGCAGGATAGCTGTGCTGCATCGGGTGCTGGCATGGTGGCAGGTATCCGGGAGGGGGGGCTGCACGGCGATCAGCTGGGATGGGCCCCCAAGGCCGGCCAGCACCTCTAGGGCTGAGTCCAACCAGTCCCACCCGGGCACTCGCAGCACTGGAGCCAGCCACCGGGTGTGTGCCCAGAACAACCCCCCAGCTAGCAAATAGCCCTGCCCACTGACTGCAGGGTGGGGGTCAATGGGACCCGCTGGCTGCTGTCCAGGGGGTTGGGGAGCCAGTGGGAGCTGCTGGCTGAGGAGCAGGTGCCAGGGGGCTCAGGAATAAAAAAATCCCACGGTGGATGCTCATCCCCCGCCCTGCAGGCAGGCACCAGCCCCTCCTGCCTTGCTTGGCTCTTGCCTGGGCCTGGGTCCGGGTCCAGTCGCCTTAGCTCCAGCCCACCTCCATCTCCAGCCCTTCTCCATCTCGGAGTCCCAGCTCCAGAGCGTTTCCAGCTGTTCTGCCCCCCACGCCGGAGACGCCGCCTCGACCATGCAGCCAGGGCAGCTCATGGGGCATAGTTTGGAACAAAGCCGGGGGAGGGGAGAGAGGCCCTGAGGAGAGACCCCGGCTGGGGGATGGGTGGGGGGGAAGCATTGTTTGTCTCCAGCTGGCTGCAATTAGGCAGCTCCTCTCCTGATTAGGGCCATTCTCTGATTGCGGGACCAGGCAGCTGGTGCCCATTGTCTGCCCACGTGCCTGGCGCGATGAAAGGAGCCGCGCGCCAGCAGCCCGCAGAAGAGATGGGTTGGGATCGGGGGTGAGATGCCAGTTCTTGCTCTAAACACGTCGTTAGGGTTTAACGAGCCTCCCAATTCAAGATCCCCATTCCCCTGCCAGCCCAGGCTTTGGAGGGGAGCTGTGAGTCTGGGGATGCCGTGGGAGGGCAGAGCTGTGTGCAGGGCTGCGGGTCGGGACTGAGGGGCGCTGGCAGAGCTGTGGGGAGCCCAGGGCCGGGTTAGCAGGGACGCAGTTGGGACTGAGGGGCGCCGGCAGAGCTGTGGGGAGCCCAGGGCCGGGCTAGCAGGGGCGCAGTTGGGACTGAGGGGCGCAGGCAGAGCTGTGGGGAGCCCAGGGCAGGACTAGCAGGGGCGCAGTCGGGACTGAGGGGCGCCGGCAGAGCTGTGGGGAGCCCAGGGCCAGGCTAGCAGGGGCTGTGGGTAGGGACTGAGGGGCGCCGGCAGAGCTGTGTGGGGGACTCTCAGGCCTCAGGCAGATGAACTACCTGAGAAATTACCCTAGAGGAAACTTGTGCAGGCAGCTAGTGTGCGTGACTCTGCCTGGTAGTGGCCCGAGCCCATCCCTGAGTGACGTGGTCACTGGCTCTGCTGTGGCCCTGGCTGGTTCTCTTCCTGCTCCTGCCGCCCTCTCCTGCCCCAGCTGGGCCATGTCCGGTTTCACCTGCTCCCCAACCTCCTGTCCCTGCTTTCCCTGCCCGACCATCACAGGTCACTCGCCGCTGGGCCACCTCCTTGTGGCCGTGTCTGGGGATTAGCTCCTTTCAGTTCTGACCCCCCCTCCATGATTCTCACGCCATATACCTCACACCCAGCTCTCCAGGGACTCAGCCCTGGGCCAGACCACTACACAGTCCTGCCCTCCAGGGTGTCCAAGTCCCACTGGGGCTGGGGTCTGCATGTCACTCCAGACAGTCTTGGTCTTCTGACCCAATGCCTGCTCCTGTGCCACCTTCCCAGTGGCTGGTAGGGAACCTGGCTCTGCCCATGACTCTGGGCTCCAGTCCAAGACATTGATGTCTGCTTGCTCCAGACCTGTTGCTATTTCTCTGGACTTCTTCCTACTTCCCTGCTCTGGCTTCTGGCCCCAGGTCTGGGTTCACCAGTCCAAACTCCCTCCTCCCAGGGAGTGACTGACTTTTTCCCCTCTTTGAATTTTGCCAGACAGGAGTGAATTTAGACAAATTCCCTTCGTCGTCATCTCTATTTTCGTGTCATTTCACGGCACAGCAGCCTCAGTACACGAGCCCGTGACTACCACCCACCACAGTTTTGCAGAAGCAAAACTCTGTATTCTCTTACTCGGTCCTGCAGCCTTAAATAAGCACAGTGATGCTTTTCTCCTGCGACCCCACTTCCCGGTATGCTCACTAAGCCTTTCAGACCCTGTTCTTTCGCCTGGAGGCATCTCAGTTCTTCATCAAGAATCTTTCTTTCTGTGCCATTCTCCCTGCATTGCACAGCAGCTGCTCAGCTGTTTTTTGGCCTTTTCACGTGTCGCACAACTCCCTTTGTGCTTGTCTAGTGCATATGAATTCCCATTCAGGTCACAGTGACCTGAGAGCCCTTGAAAGGCAGTTACTGTACTTTGCTTCATCTAGCACAGATATTCAGCAGCCATTAGCTGCATGCTTAGGGCATATTTCATAGACCCTTCGGCCTTTTTTTTTCTTTGGTCCCTGGTTCTTGCTATTCACTGAACTACAGGGTCAGAAGGGACCGCAAAGATTGTCTCGTCTAGCCCCTGCCAAGAGGCAGGATTTGCCTCTTCTTAAGTTCTCTCTTAACCAAACTTCTGAAGTCCCGTTTACTCAGGCAGCTCTTTACATCAATCTCCTCATTTTTAAGGCATTTATTGCTGTTTCATCTGCCATTTCGTTGCCTGGTGTCCCGACATGCACTCTTACTCTATGGACACCTCATTGTACTAGCTCCACAGTTAAGAACAATATTTCATTGATGAAGTCATTCCTGCTTCCGAGGCCCCCTTTCTGATCACCACTGAACTCAATACGAAGTCGGCTAGGATAGCGGGCAGAGCTGAGCAGGCATCCCTTATCCAGGTCAGTGCCAACTGGGCGCCCTTCAATTTGTCATCACAGCCACACAATTGGCTAGTCTCATCAATCTTCTCATTGCAAATTCAGGGCTACAAAAGGCCCTTCCTGCTCTGTCCATGTCGCCATCTCTGGAATCGGATAGGCTTGGCAATGTGACCTTGTTTGCCATCTATAACATAACCCTTAGTCGTCACGTTGGCTGGCTGGCTCTTCCCTGTGCTTTATGTATAACTCCAAATGCCCAGCGGGAGAGATGCCAGCACCGCCCAGCTGTAGCTTCGTTTTCCAGGACTAAAGATTTTCATTTCTTCCAGTTCTTCCTTTTCACCCAAGTCTTTTACCCACTGCTTAACCCTGTTAGTACATGGGAGTTTGTGTCACCCAGTTACTGCTTGTCTACTTAATTCCCAATGGTCTTTGTGTGTTTGTTTAGTGCTCGTATCTGCACTATTTCCATTAGCCTTCGCCCAAATGGTGAAATCTAACGTCACCCTTCCAGTTCTCGGCTTGCTCCTGCAGTGTGCGCAGGCAGGAGTCGTAGGACTCGCACCTCCGCAATTTGCAGAGCTTGGGCTTGGATTGCATCTAACATTTGAAGTGTTGAGCTAGAAGCTGAATTAAAGGCTCAGCATCCATAATCTATAGCTGGCCTTATTAGTGCCCTATACAGCATTAGCAACGTGTTCTCGTCTGCACCCGTTATTCCCAGCAATACTTTACAGTGAGTCTTGCTCTTCTCAATACGACCCTTCCAAGTGAGTTGGTTACCGAGCGTAACTCGGAGATTACAGCACTTTGCACTCCCTGTACTGGTTCTGTACAGAGACAGAGGTTCCATTCTTCCCTGTTGGGGAAGGTCATTTCCTTTGTTTCAGCAAGTGAGAATTTAAATCCCCGAGTATCTCTCGTTCTGAAACTCCTGAGCACCTCATTGGCTCTCCTACGTCTTCTGTGACTGAACATATAGCAGAGTCACCCACAAATAGGGTAATACCTATCCCTGCCTCTAAATCACAATGGTAATGGGACGGGGCCGGTATCATTCTGCTGCCAAGCACCATTAGGAAGTTCATAGACATTCAACATAGCTGCCCCCAGCCTGCCTGCTCTGGTTCTGTCACTTAAGATGTCTCTCATCCACCAGAATATACTTCCTCTTGTTCCAGTTGTGGCTAGTTTATACAGCCAGCCTTCCCTCCATAGCCTGTCACTCGCTTTTCAGTGCCCAAGAAGACAGCTGTCATAAACTCTTTGTTCTTCCCGGGTTTTGGTATTTCTGTTTCTAATCTTATAACATGATCGACTGCATCTCCCTTTCCTGAGAGCACTTTGTACACAGTTTATAATTTCATTTTTTCCTAAGTATGGTAATTTATCATTTAGCATTCTTTCTATAATTTTGCCCACACATGATGTGAGGGCAATAGGTCTGTATGCATCAGGTCTTGTGCGTAATGTGCCAGGTTTTCCTATCGGTATAACCACTGCTTGCTTCCATTCTGCAGGTAATATTCCTTTTCCCCATATATTATTATATAATTTCAATAAATTCTTAAACTCCCTCCTGGTAGGTATTTAAGCATTGCATTACACATACTGTCTTCTCTTGGCTATGTTTTTATTTTGTCTGTAGCTTTTTTCAGTTCCTGTATGCTGACATTTTCACTCAGTGCGTCATCTTTATATTCTACCCAGCCATGTGAGAGCTCACAGTTTTCTTCAGCAAACATTCTTTTGTATTCACAAAACTCTGCTTTGCTTTGTATCACTCCTCACTTTTTGGAACTCTTGTGCTAAAATGTCTGCTCTTCCTATGTTAGAACTTTCAACTTTATCGTTTACTATACGACCAGGTATGAATTTGTTTTTATTCCATACCCTCCTATTTATATATCACTGAAACCTTGGAATCTTTCTCATTCCTCACAATACTTTCTCCAACTCCCTTTCTTTACCTTTTTAACAATTCTTTGTGCCACTGCTTTATATCTTTTATAGTGCATTAAGTCCTCGCTGTTCCTTGTACTTTTCACTTGTTTGTATGCCTTATTTATTTCATTAATTGCTGCTTTACAATCTTCATTCCACCCAGGAACTGAGTTTGCAGCAATTCGATGTTTTACATATAGCTAGGCTGGCTTCTGCTACAACTCCCATTATTATATTATCATGAAACTCCTCTGGATTGTCACTTACGCGGTTGGTATTTAGATACTCAGCACACCTACTCTTAGAGTCCCCTGTTTGCTTTTCTAAGGCTCCATGTAGGAATTCCTTCAGTGTTTTCAACATTCCCTTGGCCGTAATATGTAATTAGCACAGGGAAGTGATCACTTCCCATTCTATCTTCTTTATAGATTTCCAAGCTGCATTACCTTGCTCCATTGTTTGTTGTGATTTCCAGAGCTAAATATGCAAAAGTTCCATCCTCCAAATTAAACCTAGTAAATTCTCCAGGATTGAGCAACAAACTGTTTTGGGCATTTGCCATTATAGTCAGTTTTCCTGCTTCCCCATAATTCATTATGGCTACTAAAGTCTCGACAAATAATATACGGGCCTTTGACATCCTTTGACACCAACTCTTCCAAACTGAGATTGTCTAGCTTTTTACATCTTGTAAACATTATAGATTTATAGAACGGTGCTATTTTGCAGAGAATTCAACAGTCTTGTACTCAAAACGTAAGTTCTGTACATCTATATCAATGTTACTAAGACCTTCCTTTAGAATCACACAGACCCCTCTTCCTCTTGTTATTTCTCTGTCATATCTGATTACAGCATACCCTGGAGATCTAAACAAGCTTTCTCACTAATCATATTTCCTGTACATCTATCATATCAAGTTTGGTTTCCATTTCAAAACAGTTTTCTTTAATTCCTGATCACGTGTTACTAAACTATGCGTATTCCAGCAAAAAACCATTAGAACCATGTTGTTTGAACTACATCGTCTTCATTTCAAATCACAGAATGTGGTCTTTTGAGAGATTGACTTTATGCAAATACTGTTCTGCCATTTTTGTTATAATTTTTATGCTTTCAGTCTTCTTCACTCTCTGTAAAGTGCAATTAATCATTTCTGTCATAAATGCTACAAATTCCTCTTCACTTACTTACAAGCAGTACGTCTCCATCTATTCCCCTTATATTATTGCTCCTGCCCTGAACTGCATATCGTTGTACCAGCAGCTCTTTTCCCTCACTGGCATTTTCCTCCTTCTCCACCCTTGAGTGTGAATATCTTTTGGTAGCTTCTGCATAAGATCCATTATGGATCATTTTCATTTTCTGTATCATTCTAGCTTGACGCACCCTTTGTCTGCTGCGGTGGCTTCTCCCACAATTGCTGCATTTTAATTCTGTTCCTTCCAAGCAGTTCTCAGTTGAGTGTCTCCTCCACATTTACCCCACCTCATCTTCTGCTTCCAGACAGCAGCCACATGCCCAAACTTTTGATATTTATAACATCTCAAAGGGGCTGGGATATACGGTTTAACCCAGAAGAGCTGATACCCTCTATTAACCCTGTTCGGTAACACTGCACCTTTAATGTTACTTGGATGGCTGTGGGTGTTTTACTCCCCTGCTCCAGCTAATGAGTCACTTAACAAACAGCCAGTGGTCTTCACCTGTACCCTTTTAATGGCATCCTCTGTCATGCCTAGCGTGACCCCTGACATTACCCCTCTTGCTTCTGTCATGAGAAGCTAGTTGGCAAATTACTTTTACTTTTCCTAAAATTGTACTTTTACAAACTTCCTCAGCCTGTTCCTTATGTCTCCATTCTAGTAACAAATCTCCACCCTGCATCTGTAATAGAGCACTGCTGCTCGGCTGAATTCATTGCGCTGTTTTCAAGGGATTAACATCTCCTAGCTGTACAGCTTCTGCTAGGGGTTTGATAATCAATCCTTTCCCTTACTCTTTTTGCCTCCTTGTCTGCTTCCTTTTCAGATAGATATTTCTCTTCAGTCTGAAGCTGTTCTTCATCCCTTGCTTCTTTTCTTCATTTGCCAACATAGCTTCCAGCCTCTCCTTCTCAGCCTGGATTTCCAGCGTCCGGAGGCACCCGAGATTCAGGCCGAGCTGTCAGCCTCTACCGGCCCACATAGCCTGAGCCTGGCCCCGGCCCCCTTCTGCTCTCAGCTTCATCTTTTCGACAGACCCAGCCTGCTTCTTCCTTCAACTTCCATGGGCCTTCACTGTGCCCTGGTTCTCCTCTGGGTTCATTGACCTAACTGAACCCACTCTGCATTGGGTGGGTGCCCCCCCCCGTCACACCCACAGTGATAGACTCAGTGGCAGCCCATCCCCCATCACTTGCCCCGGTCCTTTGCCCTGGGCCCTGCCTCCTGCTTCGGCTGCCTCAAGCCCCTGTGCTTGGCTCATGCTCAATGGGGTGCGCTGGCGGCTAGGCTGGCCTGTTTCCCCTCGAGGTCGCCAGTGCCAGGCCTTTCCCAGCTCCTGTTTCTCCAAATACTTCGGGATCTCAGGCCATTGGTGTCTCTGGGGCCTTTTCTCTAGTTCCCCTGCTCACCCCAAAGCCTTTTGGGGAAGGTTGGGGCCCAGGTCACCTCAACCCCTCCCCCCATTTCGGCTAACAAAGGCCACCTGGCCCTGGCTGCTTGCAGGAGTTAATTAGTGGAGGGGAGACGGCCAAGGGAAACCAGCTCCTGCAGGATCCTGCTTGGTTTTCGGTGGGGGCCCCTCTCCCCACACAGTCCAGGCTGACCCCAGGCCTCCCGAGGACTGCTCAGATTCAAACCTGCCCCTTCCATACCCTCCCACCTGCCTTTGACCATGGCTGGTGCAAGGCGGAGTCATCATTCGATGTTACTTTGCACCTTGTAGACGGCTTCACCAGCTGCCCTGGTGAAGGGCTGGGGGCCCTGGGCACCCCCCTCTGCAGCTTAGAGTCCCCAGCAATGCAGATATTTCTCCCTCCCCGACTGTTGCTGCCCCTCAATCCCAGACCTCAGTCTCCCGCTGTCCCAACCCTGGGCTCCCCCCAGCCCCAACCTGCAACCCCCTGCTCTCCCAGTTCCATTCACACTCGGCTTTTCCAGGGTGTCTCCTGCAGCAAGCCATTCCTTGCCAACCCCCTCGCTGGAGACGCGGGATCCCTCAGGGCGTTCCCCTGAGCAGTGGGTGTCCTTCTTGATGCCCAGCCTGTATGCCCTCTCAGTGCTGCCCCCACAACAGGCCTCTCTGCTCCTTGGCACCCTGCCCCACACCCAGCCTGCAGCCCAGGTCCCTGCCTCTAACAGGCCTGGAATGGAGCATCCCTTTGGCCCAGTGCAGACTTCAGAGATTGATTGAGGCCAACTGCTCCCTCCCTGTCCCTGCCTGGATCCCTGGGGGGCTGGAGGGGCTAGCAGAGACCAGAGCACAGAGAGGTCGAGCACACCAACCATGTGGCGGGGGTGGTGGTGGTGGTGGTGGTTTTAAAACTTAGCATCTCTGTCTCCCCGCTCCTTCCTGCACCCCAGAGGGTCCCGGTGGGTGGCAGCTCTGGCCCAGTCCCACAAACAGATCAGAGGCGCAGAGCAGGTAACTTGATTTGCCCAAGCTGAGAACTAAATGCGGGTCTGTAAGACTCGGGCCAGGCCCTTTATCCTTCTGACATGGAGAAAAGGAGGAATCTGTCCTGGAGCATCCCCACGCTGGCCTGGTGCTCAGCACCTCCGCCCTCTTGATAGCAGTGGGAACTGAGGGCACTGAGCACCTCACAGGATCAGGTCCCTGCTCCTCTCCACGGTCTGGCTCTCTGTGATCCGTGAGACAGCCATGGAAATGAGCCCCACCGCGGAATGCAGCTGCTGCTGGGTGAGAGCAGGGCAGACGGTGAGCAGCCCACAACACACTGTCCAGGAGTGAAGTGCTGGAGGGAGGATGCTGGGGTTTGGCACGGCAGGGGTTCCCCTCGCGTTAGGGAGATGTGCCTGCTGGGGATTTAATGGCAAGTGCCCAGGGGTTAGTTTTATGGCTCATGGCAGCCTGGCTCACGCTGGGGCATGGGTGCGGCCCAGCTGCGGGCAGACTGGCACTGCCAATGGCGCTGCACACAGCGGGCACCCCGGCCCCGCCGCGCGAGCCCTCCCAGACCGGCGCCACGTGCCCAGTGCCCTGCGCTGCTCGGGGGGCAGGAACGCCCGGCTGCGACCAGGGAAAGCCGGGCTGCTCCGACTCGGGGACGGGCCCGGCCCCGCTTGGTCTATGGCAGGGCTGGGTGAGGTGACCCGAGGGAAGGTGTCACCTTTGCTCCCTGGCGGGAAGGGATAATCCCGGGGCCGTGGCACCGGCTGGACCCCGCCTAAGGCTGCAGCCGAGCCGGGGTGGCCTGGCCCCGCGGCTCCCCGGTGCGCGGCGCGGCGCTGCGGGGCTGGAGGCGCAGGCCCGGTGCGCCAATGGCAGCGCAGCGCCGGGCTGGCTCACGTGACGCGCCGGGTTCGCCTCGCTCGCTCGGCTCAGAGCCGCAGCGGCTGCGCTGGGGAGCGCGCAGCTCGGCACGGCACGGCTCGGCTCCGCTCCGCCCGGCCCGGCCCGGATCCTCCCCGGCCCCACCGCTATTGAGACCCTGCTGGACATCGCCGGCTGCGCTCTCGGGAGCCCCCCGCCCCTGCTGCCGGTAAGAGCCCCCTGCCCGGCCCCTCCGGCCGGCTGCTAGTTGCGACTGGGGGAGCCCGGACTCCTGGGTCCGTTCCTGGGCTCTACCAATCCCTGCTCGGGCAAGTCGCGTCCCCGCCCTGTGCCTCAGTTTCCCCTCTCTGCCCACGCGGACAGTGCGGCTCGGCCTGACGCGCCCGGGATGCAGGCAGGGCTGGGCGCAGGAAGGGTTTGGGGGTGTTCGCCGGCTGCCCACTGCGGGCTGGGGCTGGAATCCGACCTGCTCTCCGCGAGTGGCTGGGGCTGGTCGACCCCTCCGCCCCCCGCAGCTGGCAGCTCCCCGGGGACCCGCGTTCCCAGCCCCGGCGATGGGCAGGGGAGGCGAGCGGGCGCCGGGGCACGGCGCACTGCAGCCCTGGGCTCTGGACGTGCCTGGCTGGGGACGTGCTTGTTGCCTTAGGGACAGGATCCAGCTGTGCTACGGGCGCGCTGGCACATCGGCATGAGCCGCTCCGCGCCACACGGTGCCACTCGGGCTTCCTGCTGCTCCTTGGCTCATCCCAGAGGTGCCTTTGCAGCCAACCCGGGCACATGGCGCTGCCCCTTCTTCCTCCCCCTCCCCCCCCCCCGTCCATCTCCCCCCAGCACCTCCTGCATCTCCCGGTGCCACCCTCTTCCCCTCCCGCCGGCCAGGGCTCGGGCACCCCACTGGCCTGCAGGGGTCGGTGGGAGATGAGAGGAAGGGAGCCAGTGCCCTGCTTGCTGCCCTTGCCCAGAAAGGGCGCTGTCGCACCATGGCGAGTTAGTGCCCTCCGGAGCGGAGCTGTGCCCAGCCAGCCAGGCAGCTGCCCTGCCGGCATCGACTAGGGTGACCCGATGTCCTCATTTTATAGAGATGGTCCCAATATCTGGGGCTTTGTGTTGCATAGGAGCCTGTTACCCCCCTCTCCCCCGCTCTGGGTCCTGATTTTTCACCCTTGCTGGCTGGTCACCCTAGCATCACCGAGGCAGGATGAGGCTCCTTAGCGTGCGCACATGCAGACCGGTGGCAGCTCATGTTTTGGCTGGTGATGGTTTGGTCCTGGCCTGTCTGCCAGGCTACAGGTTCCAAACTGAGCGTCTGCTGAGCCCCAAGGGGAAACGCACAGACCCTGCCGGATAATAGCGCTCGGGGCATCCTGGAGGATCGGGCGAGTCTCCGCTCTGAAGCCCATTCACTCATTGGCAGCTCCGGGCCACTGGAGTGAGAGTTCCCCAGTTCCCCAGCTCTGTGACCACAATTCTGGGCAGGATTCAAACCGGTGGCCTGGAGGTGAAAGGATTTGCGTCCCTTCGATCCCCTGGGCCGCCCCGGAGCCGCCTCCTCTCTGTACTCCGAGCAGGGAAATGCCCAATGAAATCCAGCCTGCTGGAGATCGGGTGCCCGGCTTTCCATTGTGCCGGCAGGGCAGGGCCAGCTTCCCTCGTCCAGCCCCCAGTGGTGCACGTGAAAGCACGGGCATCTGTGACAAATGACCCAGCTTTCTTGGGCTGTCTGAGCCGGGTGTGGGGGAACGTGGCATGAAGAGACATTTCCCGGTGGTTAGAATGGGCTGAAAGGTTTCGCCAGGCCTGGCCTTGCCCTCCAGGGCTCCGGTGTGCCCAGCTGGGCTCCCATGCAGCACTGAAGGAAGGGGAATGTGGCACATGGACCCGCTGGGGACAGCAGCATTTGAAACCTTGCCCGGTGTGATGCATTTCCTTGAGTTGCTTGCCTGGGTGTGTATGCTGGGTTTCAGACCTGATATTGACCTTGATCTGTGTGCTTGTTATAGCCAAGAAGAACCCTGCGGGGTTGAGTTATTGGACTGGTTCCCACAGAGCATAAGCACAACCAGTGCCTGCCAGGCGAAGGAGGGAGGGAGACACTGGCTGGCATCCAGCCATCCCCTTCCCCATCTGCACTCCAGAGTCACCTCCACTGAGGGGAAACGTGGCTTTCTCCAGGCCAGGGAAGCTGCAGGCTGCCTGCCCTGCTCTCCCAGGATCTCAGAGCTCTTTGCCAGGGGATTGGTGTGTGAAATCCCTGTTGGCAGAGGTGGGCACCTCCCCGGGGCAATGGGGCATGCAGCGAGTCAATGTCAGAGGTGGGATTAGAGCCCAGGTGCCCTGGCTCCTGGCCTGGCAGCTCCGAATGGCGTTTGTGTGCTGAGCGCGAGTCTGACAACGCCAGCGGGTGGTTCTTGGTGCATGGGACGAGGGGCGGGGCGAGACCTCGTGGAGAGGTGGGAGCCTGGCTGTTGGCGTGTGGCAGTTGATGCCCACCGGCAGGTTGGGGGCTGCCAGGCTCAGCTGCTGGGGTCCAGAAGGTGCAGCATTGCGCACACTGCCGGGGGGGGGCTCAGCCTGCTCCGAGCAGCCCCTCTTCTGCCCACGGGACGCTGTCCCCTGAACAGCTGCTGGTGGCAGGGGTGGGGTGGGCGCATTGGGGAGAGGCTGTGCTCAAAGGGCCTGTGCTCAGGTTCGGCCTGGCGGTTCGCGCCTGCTTCCGTCAGGTCCTGGCCAGCATGTGCTGTTGTGGGGCCCGCGCCCTGTACCCCCGGGCCGGCCCCAGGTGCTGGTCACCTTCGCGGAGGCAGCCTGCAGGAGGGGCGGGTGAGAGCGAGTGTGCTGGGGCGATGGGGCCCTGGAGCAGCCTGTGCCCAGATGGAGGGAGGGAACGTCCCTAACTGCCCACTCGGGGTCTTGCCCTGCCCCTGTCGAGCTGGGCTGGGATGGCCATTGTCAGGGACAGATGCTGGGGCTGGAGGGACCCTGGGCTGAGCCTGTGGCAGCTCTGAACCAGGCTGTCCAGGTGGGAGCATCCCTTGTGTGCCCCAGCTCTGCCCCTTCCTGGCAGGGCTGCGCCCTCTCCCCCTAGTGCCCGAGGGGAAGGTTGAGTGGGTCTGACCCTCCCATTGCCCATGTCAGTGGCACCAGTTGCCCAAGCGCCTGCACCCTGACCCCCAGCTCCCAAAGGGCTGTCTGTGGGCCGGCTCCCGCTGGGGGCCGAGCCCCTTCCAGAGCACTGCTGGGCTGAGCACCTGGCATCTCTGCGGGTGGGAGGGGGCAAGGCCAGGCTGAGCTGGGGGATGCTCTGGCACTGTGTCCCTGATGGCTGCTCTGAGCTCTCAGGCCAGTGCTGGCTTGTGCCACATGCAGTCAGCTCCGATGCTGCCGTCTGTGCAAGGAGCTGTAGGCACCTTGGACAAGCCGTGCCCAGCTCTGATCTGGAGCAGATTGGAGCCACTGTGCTGAGCGTGGTGGGAGCAAAGCCTCCCCTATTGGCCTGGCTTGAGCCAGGAGAACTGGTGTAGATAAGTGCCAGTCACAGTCAGGGTAAAGGGCAGGTGACTGGGCTGCTGGGAGCAGACAGACCCGAGGAGCTTCACCGCAGGGCCTGGGGTCAGTTCCTGGGGCTGTTCCTGCCAGGTTGAGCCGGGGGGCGGATCGACTGATCCAGGCCAACTCCTGCCCTCTTGGCTGGGCCGCACTGGGCCAGCACGACCGGATTGGCTGGTCTCTGCCATCCTGGGCTGAAATCTACTGAGCAATTCTCCCATTGGCAGATCCAGATGCATCCGGACTGGAACGGGGCCTCTCCAGCCTCTTCTGGCTCCCCCAGACCCAAACCCAGGCTTCTGGGTCCCGGCAGCAGAGCCCTGCCTCCCCTCGGTGCGGATCTGGCCCCCGCGCTGCAGCAGCCCTGCGATCGTTCATGTGTTTCTCGTTCAACCCGAGCGGCACCTGTGGACTTCAAGCACCCACGGCTGAAGTGGCCTTGCTCCGTCTAATCCGCTCGCTCAGCCTGGCTGTGGGAACGTGCTCCCAGCACATCCCTGCACCCGCGTGCCCCCGCCCAGCACGCGCTGCACTCACGCTACCTGCACACACACGCGGGCAGTAGGCAGACCGCACACTCTGCATGCAGAGCCTGGCCTGCCAGCGAGTGTGTGCCCGTGCGCTCGCACACCCGGTGATACAAACCCTACTCTGCCAGTGCCCCAGCCCCTCACACGTGTGTGAGGATCCCCCGTGCGCTCACTTTCTCCGTTCACACTCCTCCCTCTCACAGTGACATTCTTTGCACTTCCATCGCACCTTCTGCCCAAGCATCTCTGTCTCGCGCCCGGAGCCAGGCCGTGGGAGGCTGCTACAGTGTCTCTCTCCTTGCTGGGGGCTCACTTCCCTGCTTGCTGTCGGGGTTTCCATGGTACTGTGTCCGCTGCCCCTCCTGCCTTGTTGCTTTGCATTAATTTGCTACATTGGCACATTCCCCCCCTCATTCAAGTCTTGGAGGGCCTTTGCTCCTCGGGGCCTATGTCCCCCGTCGCTCAGGGCCCGGAGAGTGTCTGTGACGTACAAACCTGCTCACCGTCGGCTGTTCTAGGGCTGCGTGGACAGCTTTCCGTGACCCCCTTGTAATCCTGCCTCCCTGCTGCTTGCCCAGAGCCCTCGGGACCAGCTGGTTTCCTGCCAGCCTCCAGGCTCCCTCCACCTAAGTTTTTTCATGGCACTGACATAGGCCTGTGGTGTTGGCCCCTTTGTCTGTGCAGCTGCAGCTCCACGGCTGCCGCTGCTGTGGAAGGAACATGTAATGAGCATCGCAGTCATGTGGGGGGGGGGGTCAGACAGATCTGTGAGTGATTGTACAAGGGGGTGCTTGTGCTGATGGGGGCACTGCTCAGCAGCTCATATTTGGTTTAAATCTTATCTTCCTAATGCTCATGCTTCAGGGTTTCGCTTGCCCCCCGGCCGGGGTCAGGAAGGGATTTCTCCCCCTAGCATATTCTGGGTGAGGCTATTTTTAATCTCCGTCCCCTGAAGAGTCAGTGATGCCCACGGCTGGCACTGGGATGCTGGGCAGGGTGGGCCGAGCTCTGAGGTGGCACCGTGCATTCTCCCTCAGGGCTTAGCCGGCTGGCTCTTGTTACGTGCTCAGTATCTGGCTGGCCACCATGGGTGCAGGCGGGAGAGAATTTTCCTCCAGGTCAGATTGGCCGTGACCTTGAGGGAGTTTTGCCACCTTCTGCAGCGTGTGGGTGCAGGTCCCTTGCCAGGACTGTCAGAGCGCATCTTCCTGACCATTGCCCCACGTTGCTGGTGCTTCGGCCCCTCCTTGTTTTCTGCCTGCGGCACTGACACTCCGCACTCCCGGCGGCGGTGATGCTCTGCTCCATGAGCGGGGCTGCCCAGGCGCTTGGTGGACACGATCCGATGGCCCTGACACAAAGACGGGGCTGTTCTGTAGCGGCAGGGCCTGGCCGGGCCAGTCGCTCTGTAACCAGGACGAGCAGCCAGATGAAGGGGAACCTGCAGCAGCCTCGTGGCACTGCCAGGGCCGGGGTGGGCAAGGTGCCTTTGATCTCCCTCCCCTGAGACTCTCCCTGTTCACGTTTCCCAGAGCCGTGCTCTGACACCCTCCCTCTCTCCCCCCAGTGCTGCATTGGCATCTCTGGTCACCGCGTCATTGCTGCCTCATGCGAAGGCTCTGCCAAGGGAGCGGGGGCGGGATAGGGTGTTTGAAGATGGCGGATTCTTTCTCCAGCACCTCCAGCGCTGCTCTCCTTGGGCCAGGCCCTCGGCTGGCATCGAGCAGAGCAGCTGTGCTGTAGCAAGGGGCGCTCTGCCGGCTGGCGGCACCGGGCGGGGCAAGAGTCCGGTGCCCGTCTCTCTTCAGCACACGGCCACAGTGCCTGAGCACTTCATACCAGCTGCTCCTCAGGGCTGGATTTCCAGCCACTCCACACCCCTGCCTGGGGCAGATTTCCCAGAGTGCCCACCCCGGTGTGCTGGCTCTCTAGAGGATCTGCCCGGGGAGCATCCAAACCCTGGCTCATTCCCTCCCTCCCCACTCAGGCCTGAGCCCGTCTGCAGAGATTTCATGGACTGGCACCAATCTACTGGCAGCTGGGAGGGTCTGGGGCCAGAGGAGGCAGGGGTGGTGCTGATGGGGGTCTCGGGGTGGGGCTGGAACTGGAGGGAGGGTGTGGGGGGGTCCGTGCTGAGCTGTGGTAGTGGGAGGATGGGGTGGGATTCGCTGGGTGTGCAGGTGCATAGAGGGAGGGTGTGTGGGTGGGTAGACGGGGGTGTAGTGCCGGCTTTTGTGGGGCATTATGGTGAGTCTCACGGTATTCAGGGGTTCCCCTTCATGCCTCAGCGTTGGGAGCCAGGTCCTAGGGTGAGAATCTCGCTTTAGTTTAAGAAAATAAAATAAAATAAGTTCCTGGTCCTCCTGGTGCTGGGAAAAGCATGAAAACCTCATGCCTGGGGGCGCCTGACAGGGGCCCAACTGACTCAGCCCCAGGAGACAGAGACTGAATTGAGGAGCGACATTTTAATCTTCTCCGTTTTAAGCCAATTCCCTGGTTTTTTTGAGAGCTTGACACGTGCGTTTTGCATGCTGGGGTGGTGCTGCGGTGTGGGGGTGGCGGGCTGGCAGGGGAGGGATGCTCGTTGGGGAGGAGGGCGTTGACAGGAGGGGAAGTTGGGGAGGGGGTTTGCACAGGTTCTATATAGTTGTGTTGTGCTCTGGTGATGCACACTCGCACGTGGGGGAGGGCCAGGCCCAGCCTCACTCCAGAACGTTGGTGCAAGGGGCTGAAGCAGGGTCAGGGAAGGGGCCTGTGCGGGCTGGGGCGAGTGTGTGAATGTTCACCGGGACGCTGGGACTTGGCCTCGCTCACCGCAAGGGACCAGAGAGCCTGGCTCCTCCCGGCCGTGTGTCCCCAGCACTGGGGGCGTGCGCAGGGCTGGGCTGGGGGGGGGCTCTGGGGGCGTGCGCAGTGCTGGGTTGGGGGTTGGTGGGCACAAACAGGAAATGGGGGCCACCAGGGGAAAGCAGCTTCCAAAACTGCTGCTGATCATGTTTTTTCTACGGCAGGCGCCAGCCCTGCCCTGCTGGTGCTGGGTGAGCTAGCTGCATGTGGAAGGCAGGGCAGGCCAGGCTGGCGCCTCATCTCCGGGCTGGGGCTAAGGCCTGGGGGCCCCTTTGCGGACGGGATTCTGGGGTAGTGAGACCTAGTGGCAGTCGGGGTCAGTGCACAGCAGCCTGTCATCTGGAAGGTGACGCAGGCAGGGTCTGTGCTGAGCTGGTGTGGCTGGCAGGGTGTCTGAAGCATGGCGGGGTCTCCTCTGGGGCTGGTGTGGCTGGCAGGGTGTCTGGCGCATGGCGGGGTCTCCTGTGGGGCTGGCATGGCTGGCAGGGTGTCCGGCGCGTGGCGGAGTCTCCTGTGGGGCTGGCACCCATGGCACAGTGGTGTCATTCTGCACTGACTTCCCCTTTCATCCCGTGTCATCCACTCCTGGCACCCCCAGCCCTGCTGCAGGTCACGCTGCCAGGCCCGCTGGCCCAGCAATGCGTGCCTGGCTGGCACGTGCCACGTACCCCCTGGGTCTCGCTGGGTGACTCACTCCCTCTTTGCATGACGAGCTCTGTCAGTTGCGCCCACGCTGCTCTCGCTGAGGCTGCTGCCCACGCCCTGCAGCGTGGGCTCCGAGCCCCCAGAACCTGCACGCTGAACCCTGCTCTGAACCCTGCACACTGGGCACCCAGAACTGGGCAGGTGACTGGTGGGAGCTGGGGCAGGGCCGGTTTGCTGGAGCCCCCTGCCCTGTTGGGTGCTGGGAATTGCCAAGGCAGGTCTGGTTCCTTGTGATCAAACCGGATCCAGCCCGAACATCACAGGGTTAAACTCTCCTCCCTGTAGGGTTGAATGGTCCCGATTTATACAATGAAGCCATAAAGCAAATGAGCCCAGCTGGCAGCGAGCCGAGCGCTGGGCATGGAACATTTGTGACTGCGCAGCCGGGGAGCGGGGCTGGCCGAGGGCAGTGCCGGAGAAGCACGGACCCGTGTGCCCAAACATCCGTGGGGTTCTGCTCCCTTTGGTTTGCTCTTGGGAATGTTTGCATGGGCAGGGTTTTGGGCACAAGGACACGTGTGTATTTGCATGAGGGCTTGCACTGGGTGTGGTCTGGGGCTAGCCTGGGTGCTTGGGAGCCACCATGGGACAGAGCAGCGGGTGAGGGATGTGGGGAGGTCGATGGGAGGAGGCGCTGGCAGCGTCAGCAGAGGAGTGGATGGGGTGGTGCCAGCTGGTTTCCTGGGTGCGATGCTCCGATCTCTGGAGTACATCAGAGCTGTGCGTTAGCTCTGCGCTGGCACTGACCTGCACTGCCCACCCCAAGCACTGGCGAGGGCCGGCACGCCGGCTGTCCACCGGATGCAGCAGGAAGGAGGCCCCTCCGGCACCAGCTCTCTCTCTGCTGGCACGCCAGCGCTGGGCGCACGGCTCCCAAGCGTGAACCAGGTGGTGGCATAGTCCCAGGCCCGTGAGAAGGGACGTGCTGCCAGGGTGGCTGGCTGCCCTACAGATGTGTAATGGAGCTGCGTGTGATCACACGTGGATTGGCCAGGCCAGCTGCTGAATGGAGCCGAATTACAGCTGGTGCCTGAGCTGGCTGGCTTGGACTTGCCCTGCCTGAGCCGTCCAGGCCGCGCTGCCAGGAGTCCCCGTCCATCTGCAGCCCTTGGGAGCCGAGTGGACACCTGAGACCCGTCACGCTGCGGTGGGGTTGGGGGTGTCTCATGAGACTCCTGCTGGGGAAGAGCCTCCAAGATCAGCTGAGAGTTGATTGCAGAGAAAACGTCTTTGCGGCCCTGCCTCCCCGGGGGCTCCCCCAGGTCTAAATTGGGTCCAGCGTGTCTTGCCCACTGCAGCTTGGATCCAGCTCCCTCAGGCTCCATCCACTGGTGGTCCTGGCAGCCAGCTCTCCCTCCCAGGGCGCCTGCGGCTGGGCTGGGATCCGGCCCTCTAAGTGCAACTGCCGCGTGACCAGGCTGCGTGCTGAGCCGGGCCTGCTGTTTGTGTGGGGCCTGGGCAGGCATGTGGTGCTGCTCCCGGTGCCCTCTGCAGACTGCGCACTGGAGGGGTTGTGCTGGATTTAACACCGGCGTGCTGGCTCCCGGCCCTGCCCAGAACCCTGCTGCGACCCCAGCAGATGTTCTCCTGAGCAGCTTTTCACCTCCCACCCCTGCCCGCCCCAGCCGGGTGCTCTGCAGTGCCAGCAAGGGGCAGGGCTGAATCTCCCCCCAGCGCCTCCCTCTGGGGCTGGCTGGCCAGCTAGACACGGGCCCAGGGATGGGTGGGCAAAAGGCATTGTCTTCTCTCGGCTGGCGGCTCCAGGGGAGAAGGTGCAATGTGTCACTGTGACTCCTGAGTGGCTGGGCTCTGGCTGTAGGGGCACCCGTCTGCCCTTCCGCCCACAGCGGGGTTTGAAGCACCAGGACCCCTGAATATTGATCACAGGGGTCCCCCCACCAGCCATGACTCACTCCAGCTGGTGGCTGTTCAGATGGGGAGAGTGCCCTGGCCTGCAAACACGCCCGACTTCTAGCCAGTCCTGTTGTGCTCCACCCCAGATCAACCGCTGCCTCCCCAGCCAAGCTCCCTGCGCTGTGGTCACCTGCTGCTTAGGGGAAGGCACGTGGCAGATCATCCGGGGGCTGCCTGCCCAAGGCAGAAGGGCACTGGTGTGCCCAGTGCTCCTGGGCCCTGTACCGCCCCACACACGCCTCTGGCTTGGGGCCTGATCTGGGTACCCCTGTGCCGTGCACGCAGCGTCCTTGCACTCTGGGCAGTGTGTGTGGGGTGGGGGGAATTCTGGCTCTGCATGCAAACATCAAGGGCTGGGTGCCCCCGCCCCCGGAATCCCCTGCCCCACGGACACTCCCTGTGGCCCAGGCGGGCAGCTGGAGGCGCCTGGGGCTGGCAAAGCCCTGGCTGCTCCCACACTGCTGGCTCGCAGTCTGTGCACCAGAGGGCACCCTCGGCCAGCTGTGCCGCTGCCTCCCGCCCCAACTGGGCCTGCAGGGCAGCTGCTGGCCTGGAATGGGTGAGCCGTGGGGCCCTGTGGCTAGCAGTGCCTGGGGTGGGAGCAGAGCTGTGCATTTAATGGAGGGCGGAGGAGCCTGTGCGTGGCGTGGCGAGGCCGGGGCACTAGGCAGCACTGCCCTGGGCCGCTCTGTTGCTGTCTTTGTCCTTATGGGAGTGGCGGGGCCGTGCTGGGGCGGGGAGGGGGCGCCAAGCGGGCGCTGGGCAGTCCTAGCCACGGTGCCTGCGCGTGCATGTATGTGCTCGTGTGTGTGTGGCTGAAGGCCAGGCCTGCTCTACGCTTAGCGTGGCCAGGTTAGTTAGTCGCCCCCGCAGCTGAATCCTTCTGTTGAGCCGGATCCGGCTCCGGAGTGGCGGTGCTGGGAAGCGTCCGCACCTCAGCAGCCCGCCCCTCGTGCGAGTGTGTGGCGGGGGGCACGTGCCCCTTGTGCGAGTGTGTGACGGGGGGTACGTGCCTGCGTGTGTTTGTGCTCATTTGCCTGTACACGTGTGCGTGAGTTCACGCCTGGCTCGGTGTGCTTCTGTGAATGTGCATGTGTGAGTGCGTAATGTTCATATTTGCCTCAGCAAGTGTGTGTACGTGCAACGTGTACACACGCCTGTGTGTGTTTGTGTTCACCCTGCCCGCTGACAGATGCTGTGCCTGGGCTCACACCCTGCCGGCTGCGCGTCCTGTCCCAGGCCCCCCTGGTTATTTATCCTGGCCCATTGCAGCTGCTCACCATGGAAATCGCTCGGAGCGGAGCCGAGTGATCGCTGCTGCTTTGGGAAGTGGCGGCTGGGCCACGGGGGCTGAGAACATGCTGGAGGGGAGCCTGGCTTAGCTTTCAAAGGCTTTTGTGGGAGTAGTTGGTGTGGGGGTGGTCAGAATGCACTCCCGCCCCGGCACCCCGCCCCTGTGCAACACACTGAGGGTCCCCACAGCCTTTATTTAGATCAGGGGTAGGGAACCTTTTTTGTGCCAAGGGCCTGATGAGTGTCCGCCGCCGAATTCCCCCCCCGCCGCCGAAAAGGGGCAAACGGCGGCAGGGTTTCGGCGGCGGGCACTGCCCCCCGCCCCCCCCCCCGGAACCGCGCCGCCGCCTAATTCCCCCCCCCCTCCCCCCGAATTCCCGCCGAATTCCCCCCCCGCCGCCGAATGGGCCCACGGGCCGGACCAAATGATTTCGCGGGCCTTATACGGCCCACAGGCCGGACGTTCCCCACCCCTGATTTAGATCCAGCTGTTGCACAGCTGTCCACTCCTATTTGCCCCACCTCTTGCCCCTTTCTCATGGCAGCATCAGTATTAATGTGCCAAAATCCACACTCTCCTAGACAGGCTGGTCTAGAAACGCGTTGTCCTGCTGCGGTGCCAGGGACTGGTCTAGGTGGCCAGGAGGTTCGTTCCAGTCCTGCCGTGCTCTGATGTCAGTGGTGCCCTGGTCGTGCGTGTGTCGTGCGTGCGTGCGTGGTGCGTCGCGGTGCTGCCTGTGGAGGCCCGAGGCAGGTTTCAGGAGCTGTTTTGCTCCTGCTTTTTGGGGTGGCATGGGAGCAGAGCATGCTGCAGCCCCCAGCCCTGGAGTCGGAGCCTCTTGGGATGCGCTTTGATTTAGGACCACCAGGAATGTTGCTGTGCGTTGCCCGCCAGGGTGGAGGCTCCGCTGGTGGCCCCGGCTCGCAGAGGCAGCCCCGCAGCCGGCGTTGTGTGGTTGGGCTTGACCCCTGGGCCCAGCGAGAGCGAGGGGCAGGCTGGCTCTTAGCCTGCACGACCCCCTTCACCCTGTGGGGTGAGGCATCTCTGGCGCTGCCCCCGCTGTGGGAGCCGGCCAGGCTTTGGCTGACCACACAGGGCTGCCCTTCCACGCTGCGCCCCTGCCCGGGGCTGGGGGAGTCGGGGGGCTCATTACTGCTCCTGCTGTTTAAGGATCCCTGGCTTCTGAGCAGTGGCCCTGGAGCTGCGCCGTGTCCTGCCCGACTCCCTGGGGCCCTGTGAGGCCCAGTGCCCGAGCCGTGGGCACGCTGGCATGGTGGGACACTGGGCATGAAGTGAGGGCAGAGGTGAGGCTGGGACGGGCACTTGCTCCATGTGCGTAACATACAGGGGGCTCTTGCCCAGCGTGCTGGGCACACAGCCTGGGAAGTCGGGGGCAGGAAGGGGGGCCCATTCTTGAGCCCCATGGCAGCAGGGTAAACTGAACGTGGCTCTCGCTGAGTTTGCCCAGCCCTGTGGGTTTCAGTGGGCCCAGCACTGAGCTGTTGCTTCGTGTCGAGTGTGTGTGTGTGTGTGTGTGTGTGTGTGTGTGTGTGTGTGTGTGGGATGGGGGGGGTCTCAGCACTGTATGAGGCTCAGGAGCGTTAATGGATGATTCCTCCAGCATGGAAGGAGTTTCTGCCTTCCCAGCCACTGAGCTGCAGCCACTTCCGGGGTGCCGTTTAACAGCCCATAGCAACACTGTGATATAGGACATCGAGCGACTGCGATGCCTGCATCTTGCTGCCGCTGCCGGGGGAGTTTCGGGGAGGTGGCCAGGAAATTCCTAGAACTGGGATTTGGGCAGGGGGCTGGCTCTGAGCATGAAGGGGCCAGGAGATCTTCAGTGCCTGAGGATGGGCCGGGCCATGGCTGAGTGTCTCACCAGCACCCCAGTGCTCTGTGTGGACCTGGAGTCTTGCTAGCACCATGCCAGGATGGACCCGGCCCAGCCCTGCTTGGCGTGTGGGGCTGGGCATGGCCATAGCCAATTTGTGGGGTGCAGCAGGGCTGGCTCATGGGTGAGCGTCCCCTGGGGGCATGGGGCTACGGGGGGCCCCTTCGCCTGGCTGCACCAGGACAGCCAGGAGGAGCTGGAAGGTGAGGGTGCTTGCAGGGGCTGAAATGGGGATGGGGTGTCAGGGCAGAGCAGGGGTGGCGCAGCATGGCCCGGTGCCCAGCAGGGAGGAGGCTGGTGCGGGTTGTGCCACTGGGGTGGAAGCCAGCCAGCTCCCAGTGCAGAGGGTGCGTGTGGGGTGCAGGTTGTGCTGGGGTGTGAGCAGGGGGTAGCGTGTGTGTGTGTGTGTGTAGAGTGTGCGGGGTGTCCTTTGTGTGGGGTGTGGGGTGTACTGTGTGTGTTTGTGTAGGGTGTGCAGGAGGTATTTGTGTGGGGGGGGTTGTGTGCGGGGGGGTACTGTGTGTGTGTGTGTGTGTGTAGGGTGTGGGGGGGTACAGGGTGTGTGTGTGTGTGTGTGTGTAGGGTGTGGGGGGGTACATGGTGTGTGTGTGTGTGTGTAGGGTGTGGGGGGGTACAGGGTGTGTGTGTGTGTGTGTGTGTGTGTGTGGGGGGGGTACAGGGTGTGTGTGTGTGTGTGTGTAGGGTTTGGGGGGTACAGGGTGTGTGTGTGTGTGTGTGTGGGGGGGTACAGGTGTGTGTGTGTGTGTAGGGTGTGGGGGGTGTGTGTGTGTGTGTGTGTGTGTGGTGTGGGGGGGTACAGGTGTGTGTGTGTGTGTGTGTAGGGGGGGGGGGTACAGGGTGTGTGTGTGTGTGTGTGTGGGGTGTGGGGGGGTACAGGGTGTGTGTGTGTGTGTGTAGGGGTGGGGGGGTACAGGGTGTGTGTGTGTGTAGGGTGTGGGGGGAGTACGGTGTGTGTGTGTGTGTGTGTGTAGGGTGTGGGGGGGTACAGGGTGTGTGTGTGTGTGGGGTGGGGGGGTACAGGGTGTGTGTGTGTGTGGGTGTGGGGGGGTACAGGGTGTGTGTGTGTAGGGTGTGGGGGGGGTACGGGGTGTGTGTGTGTGTGTGTGTGTGTGGGTGTGGGGGGGTACGGGGTGTGTGTGTGTAGGGTGTGGGGGGGTACGGGGTGTGTGTGTGTGTGTAGGGTGTGGGGGGGGTACGGGGTGTGTGTGTGTGTGTGTGTGTGTGTGTGTAGAGTGTGGGTGTGTGTGTGTGTGTGTGTGTAGAGTGTGGGGGGTATGAGGGGTGTGTGTGTGTGTGTGTGGAGGGTGCAGTGTATGTGTGGACTGTGTGGTGTGTGTAGGGATACTGTGTGTAGGCATAGGGTGTGCAGGGGGTACAGTGTGTGTGTGTGCGGGGGGGGGAGCATGGTGTGTGTTTGGGGGGTACAGTGTGTGTATGCGTAGGGTGTGTTCAGGGGATACAGTGTGTGTATGTGGGTTGGGGGCATACTGTGTGTTTGGGTGTGTGTGCAGGGGTTAAAGTGTATGTGTGTGGGGGTGTGGGCGTACAGTGTGTGTGTGTAGGGTGTTTGGGGGGTACTGTGTGTGTGTGTATGTAGGGTGTTTGGGAGTACAGTGTGTATGTGGGGGTGTGTGTGTGTGGGCGTGCGTACAGTGTGTGTGTGGGGGGGGGTACTGTGTGTGTGTAGGGTGTGGGGGGTACAGTGTGTGTGTGGGGTATATGTGTGTGTAGGGTGTGTGGGCGTACAGTGTGTGTGTGTGTGTGTAGGGTGTTTGTGTGTGTGTGTGTGTGTGTGTGTGTGTGTGTGTGTGTGTGTGTAGGGTGTTTGGGAGTACAGTGTGTTTGTGTGTTAGGTGTGTGGGCAGGCATACACTGTGTGTGTGGGGGTACAGTGTGTGTGTAGGGTGTTTGTGGGGGTACTGTGTGGGGAGGGGTACTGTGTGTGTGTGTAGGCTGTTTGGGGGCACACTGGGGGGGTTGGGAAGGTGCAGTGGGGGCTGGGCGGGGGTTCTAGACTGTCAGGGAACCCGATACTGTGTGACCCTCCCCCCATTTATGTCCTGGCAGAGCCAGGCCTGGGGAAGGGCAGAGCCCAGCCGGGCCGAGTGGGCGCTGGCCTGGGGCACAGAACAAAGCTGCCGTTGTCGCCCTCCCCCCAGCGCTGCGCGGGAACAATCCCTAGGCTTGTTAGGCTTGTGCTGCCTGGGGGTGGTGGCCAAAGGGTCCCCATGGCATCCAGCCCCCGAGCTGTGCACCCCCATCCGTGCCCAGTGCACCCCCATCCGCGCCCAGCCCCCTGTTGGACGCTGTAATGCCCAGTGTGTAGGTTGTGATACTGCTGCAAGCGGCCCCATGGCAGTGCCAGGTTGGGGACCAGCCGATGCCTGGAGGAGAGCGCCCCCTGCTGCTGGCGCTGGCCCTGCAGGAGCAGGTGTGGCTGGGCCCGAGCCCCCATCGATGACGGTGTGACCGGGGTGGGGTCTCTGTGCCGGCCGGTGGGGCTCCCACGGGTGCGTGGCTGGCGTCAGCTCCTCTCGGCTAATGGGCTCCCTGGGGCCCAGTGGGGAGACGAAGTTAATGGGTCCCTGGGCAGCCCCTCATTGGTGGGGGCCTGGGAGGCAGGGGCTGCCGGGCGATGCTTGCCCACTGGCAGAGCCAGCGCCTGCCCCGTCTGCTGGCTGGAGCCGGGCAGAAGCTGGGCTGGAGGAAGCTGGGGGCGGGGGGGGGGTGGGGCCGGGAGAGTAACCAGCTCTGAACTGTGCAGCTGCAGCAGCCGGCGATCCGGACAGGTTGCACCAGCGTCCCCGGCGCGACACAGCTGGGCCTGGCCCACGCCCGCTAGCATGAGCGCCAGGAAGCGGAGCTTCACCTTCGGAGCCTACGGAGGGTACGTGCCCTGCACGGGGCTGCTTGCCTGGGACCCCGGAGCTCCTGGGGCAGCCCGCAGCATCCATGGGCAGAAAGGGACCCGAGCCCTACACACGGGTGACGGAGCCGAGCAGAATGGGCGGGGGCTGGGCAAACTTGTACATGCAGTTCTGCCGATGCCCCTCACTCCCGACCCACAGCCCTTGCTAGCCCAGCCCTGGGATCCCCACACAGCTCTGCTGGTGCCTCTCACTGCTGACCCGCAGCCCCCTGCTCCCCAGCTCCTCCCACACCCACCTCTGCAAGTCCTGATCTGCAGCCTCTTTGCTGCCTGTTTCACTAGTCCAGTTCTGGCCACCCATCCCCCAGTTCTGCTGTCTCCCCTCGCTCCTGCCCTGCGGCAGTATCTGCTATTCCAGCTCTGCCCCCCCCACCCCACCCCTGTTCTGCCCCTGCACTGTTGGTCAGGGACGTACCTGCGTGGCTCAGACAGGTGGGGGTGGGGGTGTCTCTTGCTTGAACTCTGCCTGTGTTTGCGCACGCACTGGCCGCCAGGGAGCTAGGCAGCAGCTGCATTCCAGAGGTGCCAGGGGCTGGACTCGGCACTTTGGGGGCCAGGCCCCAGCCTCTCGGGAGCCCGAACAGCCAATCTGGCTGAGCCGAGGGGTCTGTTCAAAGCTAACGCCCACAGCCCCCAGGGACCAAGGACCAAATGATGTGACAGCAACAGCGAGAGGCCGGGCAGGGCTGTGCCTATGAGCGCTGAGGGAAAGCAAGGACGGAGGATGCTCTTCTGAGGAGAGCCCAAGACTCCGCATCAGGACTCCTGGGTTTCATTCCCCACTTGGTCCCTGACTCACCATGGAGCCGGAGGCAATTCCCTTTTTTGGGCCTCAGTTTCCCCATCAGTAAAATGGAGATGAAGATACTTGCCGCCTTCATAAGGGGTCTGGGAGGGCCAGACTCCTCCTTTTTGCACAGAGCTGTGAGAGCCATGGCTGGGAGGTGCTAGATGCACAGGATGGGCGTCATTCATGGATTTTTAGCCCAGAAGAGACCATGATCTAGTCCGAGCTACAAAGCAGTAAGTCAGTGACGGCCGGGATAGAACCCAGGAGTCCTGGCTCTCAGCTCCTGCTGTAACCACTGGACCCCATTGAGATTCAGTCCCTCTTCCAACTGCCCCACCTGCGGCTGCCTCCTGTCTGAGCCGGTGTCACCCGGGAACTGGCTGAGCCAGCAGGAGCTGGGGTGAGGGAGGCGCTTGCAGGGTCTGAGGCTCAGCTGAGGTTTGGGTGCGTCTGGGTTCAGTGGCTATAGGACATGCTGGTCTCTTAGCCATGTTAGCAATGTTTAAATCCCCTTCTGCTAGGTTCAGGGACCAGGAGTCCAGCTGCTGTCCAGCCATTCGGTGTTCTCTCCCTTTGGGTGTGTGTGTGTCATTCTGCAGTAACTGAGCTCAGCAAACTCGTTTCACTTGTGACCTGGGTCAGGAGTCAAACCGAGGTCCCTGCAACAGAAAAGGGGGAGGGCATTTGGTTTGGCCTTGGGGGCTGCACCTTCCCTGCCCCCCAGTTCTGGGAGGGGTCTGAGAGCAGAGCAAGGGGTGGCGGGAAGGCTGGGTGGGGCGGTGTGTGGCCTGGCTGCAGGCTCAGGGCGGGAGGCATCCCCAGCCATGGTGAGTGCCCGCCCCCTGGCTGTGAGGGGAAGCTGCTGGTGATGGGACTGGCAGTCAGCATCTGAATGTGGGTCCCAGCTGTGTGCTAGGACGTGGCTCTGCTGAGGCAGCTGGGGGCAGGGTCCCAGCCTCAGCAGTGGACTGAGTTTGGAGGGGCTCGGCTCCCCAGGCCAACGCTCTGGTTGGCTTGCACCAAACCAGTAATCGTGGTGGCACTGGGCACTCAGAACCTGCCGTACCAGTCACAGCGCCAGACGCGGATTAAAGGGCAGTCGGCAGTGGAACAGCAAGAGGGGCAGTGACAGAGCTGGGGGGAGCCCAGGGCTGGGCTAGCAGGGGGCTGCGGGTCAGGGCTGAGCAGCGTGGCAGAGTTGCATGATGCTGTGGTTTTGTACAGCAGCTTCCTGCACTGGCTCTGGGTCCCTCCCTGCCCAGATGCTGTTTGCACCGATTTCCTCCTTCTTCCACACACGGACAGAGCACATGATGCCCTGGTGAGGAGTTTCTGTGCCTCCCGGGCATGGACCCAGCCTGGGAGCCAGGGGCAGAGCTGGGGGGGGAGGTGCAGGGCTGCAGGGAGGGGCATGGAGGGTGCAGGTGTCTGACGGGAGTTTGTTAAGTGGCCTGGCAGGGGTGAAGGTCTGGGGGGTCTGACTGGGGGAGGCCAGTGTGTACAGGGCAGAAGGAAGGGTGGGGGGGCCTGTGCTATGGGGCACAGTAGGGAGATGGGGGGTCTGTGCTGTGGGGCACTGTGGGGAGATCAGGTTCTGTTCTGGGGATGGGGGTCTGTGTGGTGGGGGGTCTGTGCGGTGAATGTTGGCAGTACAGGCCATTGGCTAAAAGCACACAGTTGTCCCCCCAGATCAGCCCCAGTCTGTGGTCAGTTGGTGGCCTGGAGCCCTCAGGCCCTGCCTAGATCCCTGCCTCAGACCCAGAACCCTCCTTTCGGCTGTGCCGCCCCCTGAGCCAGGAGCTGCAGCATCAAGTTCCCGAGCATGCCTGTGTGTAGCCCCTGTGCCCATAGCCCAGCCCTGCCTCCCCACTTGTGCTGCCCCCTGGAGAGCTGCTGCCGGAGCTGGGGACAGGGGGAAATGAGGGCTCCGGGTGCCAGGGAGCAATGGCCTCGTGTGCGGGGGGAGGGTCCAACCCCTCCAGGGTCCTGCTGTCTCCAGAGCTGGTGGCTCACAGGCAGGGAACCTCAGGGCCCATCTCTAAATGTTGCTGGCTCTGACTGCCACCTGGAGGTGCTGGGGGCAGGTGCCCCCAAAAGCCCTGCCCTCCTGCTGTGACTGAGCGGGCTGTGCAGGGAGCTTGGGTGGGCGCTCGCCCTCTGCGGTGAAGGTGGTGAGATGCTGAGCAGGCCCCAGGCAGCAGAGGGCGAAGGGGGGCTGGGTTTGCACACGTGGGGCTCTTCATCTCTGGGCGCTTCGTGTCCGTGTGTGGTAGGGCTTTGGGGGCGCCTGGCGAGGGGAGCTGCAGCCTTTCACCTCTGAGTGCTGCTTCGAGCCCTGCCTTGGGCAGCAGAGCTCCAGGCTGGCCTGGGGTGTCTGACCACAGCTGAGGTGCCACGAGTTGTTTGGGGCTCAGACTGGCGTTGTCAGTGCGGGTGCTGCCTGGTCCCTTGTTCAGTTTGGCAGAGAGGCACAGGCTGACTGGACAGCCCAGGCCTGGCCTCCCGGCCCTTCCTCACCTACCTGGCTCAGCCTCACCTGGGGAATGGGCACCTGGCAGGTCTTGTTCCCCCAGCGCACACAGGTGACGAGATCCCGGCTCCTGGCACAGAGGCAGGGGTGGAGCCTGGGGAGATTCTGCTCTGGGAGCAGGTCTGACCTGGCTCCCACTGCAGGCTGGGCACTGGAGAGGGACAGGTCTGAGACTAGCAAGGGCAAGAACTGGCTACCTGGGAGCTCCCCCAGCCAGCTCCTGTCTGCTCCCTTCCATGCCTTCAGCTGAGAGATGCTGGAGCCACCGGGGGGTGACACCCTAACGCCATTGCCTGCAAGGCCCCCTCGATTCATAGTTCCAAGGCCAAGAGGGACCTTGTGATCTGCTAGTCTGACCCCTGCAGCGCACAGGCCATGCAACGTCCCCTGCTAATTCCCGGAGCTGACCTAGCAAAACAACAGTCTGGGTTCAAAAATTGTCAGTTACAGAGACTCCACCCCGGTCCTTGGTGAATTGTTAAAATGACACCTTCTTTCCAGTCAGAATGTGTCTTGCTTCAGCTTCCTGCCATGGGACCCTGTTAGACTTGTCGCGCTGGACGGAAGAGCCCAGCATTACATGTTTGTTCCCCACATAGCTACGTACAGACAAGGCTCGTTGCCCTGACCCTTCTCCTTGTTTAGCTAAAGAGCGGTTGCTCCTGAGTCTGTCACCACACGGCAGGTTTTCTGACCCTTTCATCATTCTTCGGGGTCCTCTCCGGCCCCTCTCCAAGTCAGCGACATCCTTTGGGGATTGTGGCAGCAGAACCGGACCCAGGAGTCCAGCAGTGGTTGCACGAGAGCCCAGCACAGAGGAAAAATAACCTCGCTGCTGCTGCTCGAGACGCATAACCCGGGGCTCGGATTAGCCTTTGGCCATAGTATTGCACTGGGAGCTTGAGTTGAGTTGTTTGTGCCCCAGGACCTGACCTCGTCAGAAGGGCTGGGAAAGGAGCAGGGCAGGGCTGGGCTGGGCAGAGATGAAAATTCACCTCGTCTCATGTTTACTGCTCTGCATCTGCTCCCTGGTGCTGAGGCCGGGCTCCCAGAACATTAGTTGCCTGGATACCCTGTTCCCGCCGCGGGGAAGCTGGCTCAGGAGCATTAGCACATCCCTGCATCTCCAGGGCACCGTGCCCCGCAAAGAGCGCCAGAAGGGCTCCTTCACACCCCCGGGGGTGGCAACTGTCACCTAGGCAACTGCTGAGCACAGGTGAACCTGGCCTCCCCTCAGAGCTGGGGCTACCCCCTCCTCCCACGTTCACCCTGCTGGTTGTGGGCATAGTCGCGTGTGCGGCTGTGGGGCGGCCCTGGTGTCGCTCGGGCACTGGGAGGAAGGTTTATAACCTGCACCAAGGTCCCCCTCTTTAAAGGCTGCATGTTGGCTACTCCCCAGTGCCAGTGGTGCTCTGCTGATGCGCGTTGCAGGGGGAGCTAGGTTGATGGAAGAGCCTCGTGCTGGCTGCACCGGGGTTTAGGTCAGTGTCGCTCGGGGTGTGGGTTTGTCACACCCCAGAGCAGTGTTTCTGGGTTGTGGTCTGGGGTAGAACCCGGAGCTCCCGGCTGCCAGCTGTGACCACTGCCCCCTTCTTGCTCTCCATGCAACCTCTGCTGACCCTGCCTGGTGCCAGCCAGCGCCCAGCGCCTCACACGGCCTAGTCAATGCTCCTTGCAGAGGAATTGTTGCACCCGTAACACCCTCTTCTCCCAGCCTGGCTGCCTCAATCGAATGTCACCAGGCACGTGAGGGGCTGGGGACGTTAGCACGTTTCCATGAGCTGACATCACCTGGCGCTGTTGTGATCTCCCTCCTGAGTGAGACCAGCCGGGCAGCTAATTCTACCCTGCCCCCCTTCAGTTGCGGGGATGGGATCATTTGCTTTTCAGGGCTGAGGCTTGATGCATGTGAGGTAAGCTGCACCAGCTTAACTAAACTGAGCTATTAAACTGGCAAAAAGACCTGAGCCTGTTACAACCCCGCCAGAGAGTTGCAGCAGGCCTGCTTTTAGCTCTGGAGTCCCCGGATCAGGCTCCAGTGTCGGTCACTCACACATGCCTGCACTGACATGGGCCTGGACCTGGTGTAAATCCATTTGGCTTTGTAGGATCGTTTGCTGATGTGAGCTGCAGTGCCGCCAGCACCGGTTAATCCCGTCTAAGTGAGGCAGGGTTAGGGGTTTGCCCCGACCTCCTGGCATCAGTTGAGTGAAACTGGTGCAGCTTTTCTCCTGCCCACCAGGCCTGAGCAGCGTGCCCTGCAGGGAAAGAGCCGGCAGTCCCCAGAGCCCTAGAGCACCGGGACTGGGAAGAGCCTAGTCACCTTAAACAAAAACCTAGCTGCCCTAGGTCTGGCTTGGGATTTAACACCCTCCCCGGGGTTCAGCCCCAAGAGCCTCAGGAGAGAATCCGGATGGGAAACTGACTAGAAGCAAAGGGGACCCGGTTATTGCCTGAGGCCCAGGCATGGGGAGAGCGACCGAGAGGCTGGAAGCCTGGCTGGGGTGAGCTGGCTGTAATGCCAGCGACATCAGTGGTGCCACGCTGCGCATCTGGCCCTCGATGCTGAAAATTCTCCAGGGCCAGGTTGGCTTAGGGCGGTTACAAGCCCCTTCAAACCATGCATAAGGACAGAGGTTTACTTCAGCACCTTCCATCAGCATGGCACAGCTCTGCAGTGTTTTGCAGCCCACTGGCTGCTGTGCTTCACACTAGAGGTGGCTGCATTTCAGGCGCTCTTTGTGTGGCGGGGTGGAGTGTGGCGGGCTCCCCTGAGGTGAAACGACCTCTGGAGATGTAAGGTTGCTGCTGGGGGAGCATCGTCACGCTGTGTTCCCAAACAGCGGGTTGTTTAATCCCAAACACAGGCTGCGCTGGAGGCTGCCTGGTGCCCGAGCTGGCCGGACAGGTTTCAGGACACGAGAGGACAGATAGGGCCGCAGGCGGTGGAATGGGGGAGGGGCAGGGACTGGCTTTTGCTCAGCACTGAACACAAGGGGTCCTGGGCTGTGACTGGGGCCTCTGTGCACCCCTCAATGCATCTAAATCTTGCCAGGTTCCTGGACTGAGCGAGGCTGGGCCAGGGTCTCCCCGAGCTGCCAGGGGCATTTCTGCCCAGCTCCCTGCCCCGCCTCTGCCCCCCACTGCTCTGCATCATGCTCTCCTCTTGCAGAGGGTTCCATGGCCCCCCCGAGGTCCTGATCCTCCACCTGGATCCAGGGTGCTTGGGAGGTTCCCCCCATGGCTGGTGGGAAGCTCTGGGGGCAGGAACGGGAGAGTGGGGGGCTGTGAAGGGCCTGGAGGACCCAGAGACAAAGGTGGCCGTCCAGCCCTTTCTGCAGGACGGTCCCAGCACCAGCCACAGTTTGACAGGGGAGAAGGCTTGGCCTTTCCAAAGCCCTCTAGCCCTGCTGAACCGAGTCCTGCTGGGCCTGCCGCTCCCTGGCGCTGGTGCCCACTCTGCCTGGGTTTGTGGCTTCTCTGCCAGGTGTGTTCCCTCTTTGGCTCAGCTCCACTGTGGGGCTGGGCGGGCTGCAGGCCCAGCCTGCATCGCTCCTCTCCCTGCCTGGGTCCCGCTGCCTGTAAGGCTCTCTCCCCCGCAGCTTCCTGGCCCTTCCAGGGACCACAGCCCAGTTGCCCACTCGGTGCTGCCCTGCTGCCCACCCCATCTCACACAAGCGAGAGAGCATTCTCCTCTGCAGCTGCCCCGTCCAGAGCAGCCTGCCCATCCCTGCCTGTTCTCCGGATCTCTTGATAGGGCTCCCCTCCCTTGCAGCCCCAGTAACGTGTCCCCCGCTCCCCAGAGGCTGCTGGTCGTGAGCCGGGTGACGTGGCTGGGTGAGGGCTCCCTGCAGGCTGGAAGGCCCTTGTCCCCTGGGGCATGGCTGCCTGTCTAACTGGCCTCTCCATCTTGCTTTTCAGGGTGGACAAGTCGTTCCTCTATCCCAGAAGCCTCCGGTGAGTACGGCCACTGGCCCGCGGCCCTTGCTGCATGCTGGGGGCATGGAGAGAGTGGGGCAAACAGGGCTCGCCGAGGCACGGGGCAGGCAGGGGCTCGGGCTGGGGGTGTTGTGGTTCTCAGGCAGTCACTGGAACCCCCACTTGGAAGGTCAGAGAAATATTAGCAGGAGGCCTCACCCACCCAGGGGTGCAAGGCCCTAGAGGGGGTGGGCTTAGAGCCAGGCATTGGGGGGGGGGGGGGCGTAGGGAACTGGGGGAGGCTGGGACTGGTTGGAATCTGGCCACGAGGTGAATAGCTGGGCTGGCTCGGGACAGCTGAGCGGAAGATTCCGTGCCCGACTGGTCTCCCTGGGCCGGGGGCTAATGAGAGCCTGGCCGTAGCCAGCCTGCACACGGCTTCAGCAGAGCAGAGGCCCCAAGGCTGGGTCGCGTTATTCCAGGTGTGTTTCACCTCCAGCAATGGCTTTGATTTGTTCACTGGGTTAAGGTATTTGCACAGCTCAGCTGCTGCCCTCACTCCCGACCTGCAGCCCCTTGCTAGCCCAACCCTAGCCAACCACACAGCTGTGCCGGTGCCCCTCACTCCTGCCCTGCGGCTCCCTGCTAGCTGTCTTGCACTCCCAGCCCACAGCCCCCTGCTAGCCCAGCCCTGGGCTCCCGCCCCGCTTCTAATGCACCTCAAACTAGAGTCCACTCCACTGTCTCTGCTGGGTGCATCACCCCCCAACCCACCAGACACCCTCTTACCGCCACCAGTCCTTTCCTCTGTGCATTGGCTCAGCAGTGTCCTGGGGGGCTCTGGGGATCCTGCCAGCCAAGCTCCCACAGTGCCCTGGTCTGAGGGGCTGGTCTGTGCTGACTGAGCCCATGAGCCCTGGAGGTAGGGGCTGGGTCTCCAGCCAGGGCTGTGCAGCTACCAGCACCTAGCCGGCGCTCAGTGTTAGGTGCTTGCCTGGCTCCGATCCCCTCAGCGACCTGTGTGGGGCAGTGCGTGGGGCAGGGGCTGCAGTGAAGGGAGGGGCAGAACGGTGATTCTGGGACAAGTTTGTAGCTGGAGCCTGGCCCTGGATGTGAGAGCCGGGTGCCATCTCCTGCAGGCTCCATGGCTCAGGCCGACGGCCGAGGAGCAGGGCAGCCTTCAAGCCGACAATGCGGCCATTGAGATGGCTCCCTGGCCATGACCCAGGCGCTCTGGGTGCCGGGCGCGCGCCCACCTGCCGTCCTGAGCTGGTGTGGGGTTGAAAGGAGCCTTGTCCCTGGGAGAGGAGATGCTGCCAGCATGGCTTGAGCTGACATATGGGGCAGGCAGGAGGTGGCTGGCATGGTCCTGGAAGGCTCCTGTGGCATGCGCCGTCCAGGGCAGGAGCTAGCCTCTGGGGCAATGTTTCTTACGGTGTGTGGCCGGGCTCAGCTCGGGGCCGGGTTACCCAGTGACCCCGCTCTGGCTGCGTTTCAGCCCCGTGATGTCAAACGAGGCAGCCGCGAGGTGGCACCGATGCAGCTGGTGCGTCTGTGTCTCTGCGCCAAGGGGCAGCTGCCCTGGAGCATTAACCTCATATCCCCCATTGCCCTGCAAGGGGTGTCAGCACCACCAGCGAGGCCTGTCTCCATGGTGGAGTGGAACATGCCGGCACCGCGCTCGCTGGGCTCCCTGCTGGGCCACACAGCCGCTCAGGTCAGGCTCCGTGGTGGAGGGAAAGGAAGGGCTGCCCAGTGGCTAGGGCACCAGCTGTTCAACACCCAGCACCGCCACAGCCTTCCTGAGCGACCTTGGGCACATCCCTTAGCCTGTCTCTGCCTCAGTTGCTGTGGTACAGAGGACAGCCTGCTCCGCTGCACGGGGGCGAGGTTATGTCCGTTAGTGAGGTGCTCAGGTACCACAGTCCTGGGTGGCGAGGAAGAGATGCCCCCATGCGCAGCAATGGCATCAGCTGCGCCTGTGGCATCTGCACAGGAGAGAGAGGCTTTGCTGGATCTGGGCACTGGGGCTCTTGAACTCAGGGCTTTGAATGGGCAGGGCCCGGCAGGGAGGTTGGTGTTATCTGCCTCCCATTTCCCAGCTGAGGGGAGGCACGGGGGGAGAGGAGGGGAGGGCCTGGCCCCGCAGACTGGCAGTGATAGATCCAGGAATAGGCCCATGTCTCCTGTGCCCCAGGCACTAGAGCCGCTGTGCTGCCCATTCTTTGCCCTCAGCAGGGGCAGCTGGTGGGAATTGCTCCATCAGAGAGAAGAGATCAAACAGTGTCTGGCTGAAGCTGAGATGCATTAGAAGTTGTGTGGGGGGATGGAGAACTGGGCAGAGCCCTGGAGTGGGGCCATGAGGTCTGTTCCCTGCTCTGCCACTGACCTACTGTGTGTTTTTGGGCAGGTCCCTGTCCCGCCCTGTGCCTCAGTTTCCCCATGTGTACTATGGCGATGGTGCTGTGTAGGTAAAATAAATGGTGTCTGTGGTGATGGGGCCGTGCGAAACCCTCCCCCCATTTTTCTTAGGGTGGTGTTGAGGGACAACATGCTTCCCAGTCACATAGCAGCCAAGCAGATCCTGTATTCATGGTGCTTACAGGGCTGGGGCCATGGGCAGGCAGGCAGGCAGGTGGGCGGGCTGGCAGGCAGGCAGACATGCTGCTCATCGCTCTCTATTGCCCCCTTCTGGCGGGCCTGAAGGGACTCCTGGGCCAGGAGAACAATGCTTGTGCACAGGGCTGGGTGCTAGCATCCAGTGGGGAGATGTGGGGCTGGAGCTTCCTCAGGCATCCTCTGCCCCTGCCGTGTCTGTGGGTTTGGGGGGCCTCACTCGGCGTGTGCCCGTGGCACAGAGCTCAGCAGTACCCTGCCGGGCAGCGCGGGCCAGGAGGCTCCTGGCAGGGTGCCGCCAGTTCTCTGCCGGAGGGGCTGTGCCAAGCACCCCACCGGGCCCTAGGGCCTTCGTTCCCTGTTCATCCTGTGCTGGCTCCCCGCAGTCCCTCTGAAGGGATGGTTTGGGCCATGGAGCCTAGATGGGCTCTTGGTCTCGGTGCGACCCACTGCAGCAAGTGGCAGGCGCATGGTGTCAGGGAGGTGCAGAGGCTGGGTCTGGCGGGGGCCCTGTGCGAGGAGGGGCTGGCCAGACTCGGTGCATCCAGGCGATTGCGCTAATTGGCATCGAGCAAGCCAGTGCCGTGGCTTTGAGAGTGACCCCCCGGGGGGCCCCGGCAGTGTCTCCCTTCCCCTGTACCCCCCATTTCACTCTTCCCAGTAGCCATATCAACCAGCAACAATCCTGCAGTGCCCGCCTGTTGTCGGTGCTCTCAGGCACAGGCAGAGGGAGCAGGGAGCTTGTGTTGGCCAGCTCTGGCCTCTCCCTGCACCCCCCGGCTCCAGCCCATCGTGGGAGGCAGAATCTGGGCTGTCCCAGGGAGGGCCTGAGTGGGGAGACTGAGGCCTGCTCCAGACAGTGACCTGATACAAGGATGGAGGCTGCAGAGCACATGGGAGGCCAGCACTGCCCAGGACATTTCCCTATCTGCATGGGGGGGAGGAGTGTTTGGGGGCCCAGGAAGCAGCATCCTGGGGGCCCTGTGGTACTGCCCTGGCTCCACTGATGAGAAAATGAACATGCCCCCCTGTGACCTCTCTGCAGGCATCTGAGCCCCAAACAGCCCCATAGAGGTGTGGGCTTGATCTCAGTTGGGGTCCGGGCAGCGCCCAGCACAGCGGAGCCCCGATCCCAGCTGACACCTCTAGAGGCTAACACACAGTAGTAATTATAAGAGGAAAGCACGGGGGCAGCTGCGCCCGAGGGAGCCGCTGAATGGTGGCTCTGTATGTGTGTGTGTGATGGGGTGGGGCTGGGGTTTCCAGTAGAGTAGAGTACCATCCCTTTTAACACTGCGAGAGAGTGGATTCCTGTACTCCTGTGCCCTTGGCTAGCTGGCATTATGACCTCCCAGGTCCCAGGCCGCTTTGAATGCTCACACTCCTAGGTTGCAAGGCCAAATGGGACTGGGGGGTCATGTTGAATTGTGGGGTTTAGAGCCTCACCTTCCAAGTGACCTGAGAGCCCAGCCCAGCTTGAAGCACCCCTCAAAAGAAGGTAGCACTATTCCACCCCCTCCGAAATCAGAAGAGCCGAGCTAAGGCCAGCTTTGCCTCAAGGTGCCAGGCTGCAGCCAGGACGGTTAGTTGTGGCATGGCTCTGCCTAGAGGTCGCCTCACCAACACCCGTTGCTAAACGCCATAGCCATCTGGCATTGCAGCACAGCCGTTTTGTTTGGTTGTGTTTGCTCACACACACGGTCCTGCTGTGAAGCACCACAGAGGAAAGGGCCTGGGTTTTTCCTTAACCCAGAAGCAAGAAGCTTTTTAAAAGGTGACAAATGTATTCATTTATTTAGATTTAAATGCAAAAAAGAAAAGATGCCTCTCCACAGACGCAGGTGACCCACTGGTTATTTCAAATCCCAATCCCTCTAGGATAACTCCTCCGCAGCATAACAGAACCTTTAAATTCCCACCCCCCGCAGCAGTCAGTAACATAGCCAGCCAGGAATTCAAAGCAGCAAAATATACCTGCCCCGCCCCAGGTCCCAGGGCACCCACGCAGCCTGCCCGAAGGCCCCAGCAATCAGATGGTATTTGCAGCAGCCCTATCAAGGCGCAGCGTCAGGCTGTTAGACACAGGGGAGGCACGTTTCGTGGCTTGTTTAGAGGAGGTTGGTTAGGTGCAGCACTCGGAGAGGTGTGGGCCCCGTTTGCCTTTACCAGAACAATGGCAGAGTAACAGCCTTTCTGCGTTAGAAAATCTTCAGGTGCTATCTCTGTCTAAGACGCTCAGAGCTTTGCGGATCCAAGATCCTCCAGACTGTGCCAACCCCTGTGCTAGCTGTCACTGCTGCAGATGGAAGGGGACACGCTGCTGGGGTGGACGGCTATCGACACAGCTGTGGGCTGGCCCATGAGCTGGGCTGTAAGCTCACCATTTGGGGATAGCACAGCAGTGCTAGTGAAGGACAGCATTAGAGAGGCTCTGCGCCTGATTCTTCCTCTCCCTTGCTTGGCCTGAGTGCAGTGGAGGGGTGAGTTACTCCTGACTGACAGCTTGGGGAGAGCAGAGTTAAGCCCACTGTCACTGTGCCACATGCTGACAATTCCCTCAGCTTTGGGTTTTGGCCCTATGTGCTTTTTAAAACCAAGTGTTACTGGTGACAGCTTGGATCATTGCACCCTTCTGTCTGAGACCCTTATTGGGCCCCCACTGCCACAGGATTGGAGCACGTCACAATCGCTGACTGGTTTGTCCTTGCACACCCTGTGCAGCAGGGCAGGGCTAGTATCCCCATTGTATAGATGAGGGGGCTCAGCCCCAGAGAGACTAGGTGACTTGACCAAGGGCACACAGGAAGACGGTGGCAGAAAAGGAACCTGACCCTGTCTCCCAAGCTAGCCGGCTATTCACTGGGTCATGCTGCTTCTCTCTTAGGGTTGATTAGTCCCTGTTTATGCCCAGGGTGTGCTGGATGCAGTTGGGCTAGTCAGCTTTGTCACTTTGATTCTAGTCAGTTTCACATGGCTGTTGCCACGTTTAGGCTGCAAAAATAATTGAACGGCTACACTGGCCTTAGATCCTGGGAAAGCTTGTTCTGGGCCATCAGAAATGTGCGTGCCGTGGGATTAGCCCTGACAGGCTTCCTGTTCGGCCCAGCGAGCACTGTTTCTCTCTGCTCTGCTCTGCCTTTCACCAGTGATTTAAGGGAACCGAGCATCCCCTGCTCACTCCGTCCCATCTGGCCAAGTCAGAGCCATCTTGGTGTCTTCTCCCATGCAAACACAGATGACACCCAGGTCTGAAAGCCCCTCCTCTGAGGGGAGTGGCAGCGACTCCATGGTTTGGGGTGGTACAGAGGCTGCTGCCAATCCCTGTAAGTGTTTCGGAGATGCACGCTGCGGTTTTGGCAGAGTGATGAAGCCCTCAGTGACTGCGCAGCCATTGTGGAGCCTTCCCGTTCCCTCCCACGGGGAGAAGGCTGGAGGTGAATCTCCCATAGCACAGCCAGCCAACCTCTGCCAGCTCCTCTCGCTGCACTGTCTTAGGCAGATGTGAATAGGCAAAACACTCCTGATCCTGCTGTGAAGCAGTTCCCTCCTCCCACCCTATTCCACATCCCCTCCAGTAGCATCACAGGGGCTGTCAGCCCTGGATCTGCTCCTGACACAAACAGCAACAAACCGCAAGGTGCAGAGCAAGAAATGTCCTGAGAGAGGCTATCCAAAGATCACTCACTCTGCAGCAAACCATAAGGCCTGCAGCCAAGGGGTCCAAACAAAGCCCCAGGGAAATGGCTCCAGGATTTTTATTTCAATTTGAATAGAAACATACTTTTAAAAACACGCCCCGCCACCCTCTTCCCCCACCCTCCCCGGCAGCACCCAGGATCCCCACTTCCCATGGTCCTGCTTTTATTTTTCATCAGGAAGAAGAGAGGAAGTGTCAAGAGGCAGGGCTGTGCCAGTCACCAGCAAAGGGCCCAGAGAGGCTGAGAGACCAGGGCAGTTCTCCTGCAGCTCCAGTGGCTATGGCTCTGCGGGACACGAATGTCTCTTGTCTAGTAGTTGTCTGTAGCACAGGGATTCATTGTAGGGGTTATCCTCACACTGGGCCATGGGTCACTTCCTGCTTTGCCTGCCCCATTACAGATGAGCTGGGTGGGCTCCTTCCATGCCCCATGCAATGCTCAGCATGTGGCCCTGATTGCCAGGCTTCTCATGCTGTCACAGCCCCGCCAGGGGAGCTCAGCCCTCATTGGGGATATTGATGGAGTGAGTCGCAGACACGTTCAGCGTGGCACCCCAAGCAGCCAGGGCGGTAGGTGTTTGCAGAAGTTCACGGCAAGCTGAGACGCAGCCAGCAGCGTTTGCGCATTCCTCGGTCCTTGAGAAGATGCAGTCTGGGGAGAAAGCTGCCACCTTCCCTTTAATTACCCAAAATGAGTTCTAATTTCCTGGCAGTTTCGCTTGTTTCTCCTCATCAACATGTAACAGATCTGCTGCTCACTCACTCCCAGTGAATTTTGGGCAGGGCTGTGACCTGGGACATGCCCACAGCCGTAGCTGCAGAATCTTTTGGATTTTTCAGGAACAAGATTCAGAATCAAGGGGAGAGCAGAGGAATCCCCCGGCTCGAACATCCAGACACGTTCCTGATGGGGTGGACTTTTAGCAGTAGGGAAACCTCACCAGAAAGCTCTGCAAATCATCTGTGGCTGTGCATGTGTCACAGCACAGGAGCCCTTCTGATCAGCATAGGGTGGATGGAGTTTACAGTAGAGGGGAGCTAGCTGAGTCAGGGGCTTGGCCATTGGCTTTTGAGCCTTGCACCTCTCAGCTGTTGGCTGGAAGGAGAACAGTGCCAGCAACTTGTTTGTTTGTTTGCAAACTTACAATGGTTTGGGTTTGGAGTGTAAATTATGGTAATGGTTTGGCCTGGAGGGGGCGGTTTCACTTCATCTGAACCAGCCTGGTCTTCCCTCACTAGACACCTGGGCAAGGCTGGAAGGTCGGGAAGGAATGGGGGGAGAGGGGTTGGATTCAATTTATAGTCACTCTGTTTATGACGTTCAGATCTGCCAGCAGCAGGGGTGACAACAGCCACACATTCAGCACCAGGGACAGTTGCTTTCCTCCAGTGGGGCACGATTCGCATTGAAAATTTTTAGCCTGGCATTGTGGGAAATGTGTGTGAATTCCCTGGGCATTGTGGGAAATGGTTATAGCCTGGCATTGTGGGTAATGTGTGTGCATTCCCTGGGCATTGTGGGAAATGGTTATAGACTGGCATTGTGGGCAATGTGTGTGTTCCCTGGGCATTGTAGGAAGTGTGTGTGAATTCCCTGGGCATTGTGGGAAATGTGTGCGTTCCCTGGGTATTGTGGGAAATGGCTATAGCCTGGCATTGTGAGCAATGTGTGTGTTCCCTGGGCATTGTAGGAAGTGTGTGAGAATTCCCTGGGCATTGTGGGAAATGGTTATAGCCTGGCATGGTGGGTAATGTGTGTGCATTCCCTGGGTATTGTGGATAATGTGCAGTCTCTGGGCATTATAGGTAATGGAGATGCATTGCCTTGGGGAATGTGCATCACTAGGGATGATGGGTAATGTCGATATCCTGGAGCATTATGGGTAATGTGGGTGCATCTTTGTGCCTCTCAATGGTCACAGACTGCAGAGTTGCAGAGCGCGTCAGTTAAATGAAAAGGGAATCATTTTAATAAATGATATATGAACATGAATAATGCTGTCAATACATTGTTCCGAGTTATTTCTGTTAATATTCAATTTGTCTTATTTAAATTCTGCCCCCCCGTTTCACTTTTCAGTGCATGGCTGACATTTTGGACTGATAATATGTAACTGCCCCAGAGATGTTGTTTTGGGATGAGGGGAGGAAGTTAGTGATCTGGGGTAGCTGGGTTTGTGGCACAGGGCCTTGTGGATAGCGATTTGTATCATGGTATAATAGCATCATCTGAATGTTTCTGCTAAGGTGTGCAACACTGAATTAATTAACAATATTGAGTTTGGAATGTGATCATTAGGTTTCAGAGTCAACATCCATTTAAGATGAACAGGACAGTTATAACTCTGAGTATTGTTTCAGACTGTCTGCAAACTCAGGCAGACAGCACTGCATCAATTACACTTGCTTCATATTCTGAAAGTTTTCCTCCCAGCCATAATGGCTAGATGTGTAACTGGAGGCTTAGATTCCAGAGCACAATTCTGCACTGGGGTGAATCTAGCAGCAAATTCACCAAATATGGCTCTGAGATTTGGTCCCTCAGGGCCACTAGCTTCCTCCCATGAACAGAACCTGCTGGGCTCTGCAGTGAACCTGCGTGCAGCCCATTCTAACCCTGCATGCACTGTGAGGCCGGTTGCCTGTCTCTGCGCTGTCCAGGGCAGGAGCCATACCTGGCCTTGGCAGGCAGAACTGTGTTGTTTGTTTCAATCCTTCCCACAGCAGAGAGGACAGGGTGTCTTGTAACTGACAATTTGGGGAATCAGTGTAAGTGTCTCAGTAGAAATGACCCGTCTGCTGCAGGAGCCCAGATGAAATGAAAAACGCTGGTGGAAATGTCTGCCTGGCAGATAGCAGCAGCTCCCTGGGGCTCTATCCTGGCTCCAGACTGCATGAATCCTGTTCAAGTGTCAATGGTTGGGTCTCCGGATGGCACTTTTGGTATGATCAGTATCAGTAGTCCTGGTGTCCTGGCCAAATTCCAACTCGGGTCATTACTTCCTGCCTTCCTACATTCCCTGTGCAGTTTCATCTGGAGCAAGGATTCTTCACCTCCTGTCCTTGGCTGTTGTGTAGTGCTCCACACTAGAGGTGGCTGCATTTCAGTGTTGGTGGCTGATGCTGTAGTCACCATCTGTACCATCCATAACACATCACAAGATCCTTCAGGCTGGCCGGGACTATAGAAATATAAACCATTAATGGCTTTTGTGGGAGGGTGACGGTGTGAGTGGAGCGAGGCTGTTGGCATAGGGTGAGTGAGAGGGAGGCTACATTGGCAGCTGTAAGCACCAGTGAGGACAGAGGGTATCAGGCTGGAGGTCATGACCACCAGGGGTGTTGTAAATATGAGGTTGGGGTGGCAACCATGGAGGGAACTGGACCCTAGCTAGCTAAAAGGGGAGTCCTGGGGTCCTCCCAGTATGGAAAAAGGGATCATGGTCCAGGAAGGGTTGCAAAGCCCAAAGTGGAAATGGCTGATGGCATCAGACAATTGATTCATTTAGCAGGGAATCCCCAGCAGGCAGCTCACAGGGCAGAGTGTCTCCACTGCCTGGAGCCCCCCTTCGGCAGGGTGGTGTGGCACAAGGGAGAGAACTCCCTGCAGGCCCTCATGTCCCTGGCCTGCCCAGGCAGGGCCCACAGCAAAGCAGCTGCTTTAGGGAGGATTCCTTTACCACTTTGTGCTGGGTGCCTATTCTGGGGTTGAGGTCCGTCCGACCTGCTCCCCACGGGGCTGCTCCCCCATCTGGCAGGAGCGAGGGCCTGGCACTAGGGGGTGACATGGCCCACAGAGCCAGCGTGGGATCTGGGAGCGCCTGACTGTGGTGTGCAGGGGGTTCCAGCAGCCAGTCTGCGAAGCACGAGCACCTGGTGAAGCTGGGGGTTGCCCGTTCCTGTTCCCGGGGGCCAGGAGACAGAATGGGGTGGAGGAGCATCCTGGGGAAGGGACAGAACCAGAGACAGGAGTTGATGGGGCCCTTTTGGGTCATTCGGTGCTGGGGCAGCTGAGAGCAGGAGTGTGCAGAGCAGCACAGCACAGTGCAGCCTGCTGCGGGCCCTGGATCCAGCCCCTCTCCTGTCCCACGGAAGGAGGCCAGGACTGGGAGGAGGTGTTTGTCTTGAAGGAGTCAGCCTTGATTCCTCCCCCAGCCCCGGATCGATCTTCCCTAAAAGCTGCCTGGCCTCGCGCTTCCCAGGCACTAGGGTGCTTAGCGCATCGATCATGCTCAGAATCTCGTCAGCCTGGCTGTGTCTGAAACGGGCAGGAAATTGATCGCGTTCCAACCCGCCTGCAGCACATGCAGGGCAGTTTCTTTCACCTCCCACGTCAGCCTCCCTGGCAATGTTCCTGGGGCCACGTCCCTGGCACCGGCGCTCTCATATCTTCATGGAATCAGACAAGCCAGCCCACTGGAGGGGCACCTTGCTCTCCCATTCTCTGCACCACCCAGGTCTTCCTGGTGCCTCTCAGCCTCCTTCGGTCTCCTTCCAGGACCAGTGCAGAATCCCCTGGCTCTTTGGGTCTCTCCCCAGTGCCCAGCAGCGTTCTCTGCCTCAATGTAAGTGGCACCAGCCCTTGCCCTGCCCTGCCCTGCCCTGCTCTGCTGCAGTGAATCATTCCCCAGATGCCCGTGGGTCTGGGAAGTGCCAGGGGAACTTTAGCGGCCACACTGTCTGGGTGCTAGGTTCTGTGCCTTCCCTCCAGCAGCACAGCGCCCCTAGCACCACCTGGGCATTATGGTCAATGCTGCTTCTGAGGGGAGAGCACCCCCAGTGAGTCACCCTCCCAACTGCCTGTGGGGCAGCCCCTGGGGGCAGAGGGCAGCACAGCCTCAATGGGGAGAGCAGGACTCCCCGGACAGCCCCTCAGAGAGTCTCTTTGCTGACAAGGATTTTGACTCCACTGCTTTGTATCCCTAGTCTGTGTGTCTGTCTGCAGGGCTTCTGTGCTCGAGGCAGTAAGTCCTTCCCGCTCCAGGCTCCCTCCAGTTAAATGGGACCTGCATGGGGAGGTAGGGAGAGCAGGGTAGGGGTTTCTACCTTTGTTTGCTGCTTTGTCCTGTTGAAAGGAGACCTCACAGCCTGGCTTTGTGGTGGGTGTGTGTTTGAAGTTTTTTAAGGCTTGTTTTTCAGACTGGAAGAAAGTGGCAGGTCCCGATTGGCCCGGCCACGTGAGCACCAACGGGACGGTGAGTGGAGAATGGAACAGGGCTGCCTGGGTGCGGAAGGGATTTTTAATCAGACTCGTTACAAATCTTATTTGCTTGTTACTGTTTTTTCACCAGCCATTTGAGTCAAATGCCCGACAAACTCTTGGGAGAAAAACTGTCTTGGTGAAAGGTTTGAGCCCCACATTTGAACACTGTGGCAGCTCCCTCACTGCTCTTGTCCTCCAGGGAGATCTCCAGGAAAAGTAAGGGAGATGAGATTTAATATTCCTGATATTTCCATGAGTAAAAATAAGCTTGGGGGTAGGGGGGTGTCTCAGGCCTCCTCCAGCAGAGCTAGGGCACACACCCAACTCATTTGTCCCTGGCAGCTCACCTGTATGAAATAATCAACCCCCCCCCCCCCCCATTCGTCATGCTGACCCAGATGCTCCCCCGTGAGTCCCTCGAAGGGTGGGAGCCCCCATGCTGTTCCCTCCTGGGCGCTCTGCAATGCCGCGTGCGTTCCTCTTCTTAATGAGGAGCCGAACAGGACAGAGCTTAATGAGGGGTTATGTAGCGGAAATGCAACAAGAAATGAAGACACCCGCTAATTAGTGGCGTGGGGGCTGTGAAATACCAGCCAACCTAGCAGGGCCAAGCTGGCTGCTGTGGTTCTTCAATTATACATGTTGCTGCTGGCAGTTTTGAACATCCTTATCAGGGGCCATTTGCCAGCACTTCATTCTTACGCTGCATTCACTCTCTGAAGCGCCTAGATGCCCTGGATATTGATGTCCCAGACCAAGGACTGTCACCTCAGGTGGGGATCAAGCCCAGGGACCAGCTGAGCAATTCAGCAACAGAGACCTTGCTCCCATGCAAATGCACCTGAGCAGTCGGCGAAGTCCAGGGAGCACAGGAGACGGCTGCAGATTTGCTTTCAAGGAGGCCTTTTTTGGGGAAGCATTGCTAGCAAACAGTGCCCCCGAGCCTCCCTGGACAGCAGTTTCTTGCCCCTCACGTCTCTGACTAATGGGACTGTCCAGAAACAAGAATTGTGCTTGGGAAAGAATTCAAAATTTGACATTTTTCCTGAAAAAGAAGAGAGAGAGAGAGAGAGAGAGGCGTAAATAGTCCTTGGGGCGGTGGGCGGCCCAGGGTCAAGTCCTTGCTCAGCCTGACTCAGACCAGAAGATTGAATCTGTCTCCCATAGCTGAGGCGAGTGCCCTGACCCTGGCTATTGGCTCTGAGTCCTGCCCACTCTCCCTTTGACCAGGAATCCCACCCGGCCCTGACTTTCCCAATGACATTTTCATTGAAACCGACGCGTTTCTGGGACAAGGTTTGGTTTTGATGTTTCAGCATTTTCCGTAGGGGAGGGGGCAGGCCACATTTGGTCAAAAAGTTCCCACCGATCTCTGCTGCTGCAGGGCTACGTGCCAGGCTTGGCATCCGGTACAGGGCTCCAGCATGTCCCTGGGAATCGGCTGATGGAGACTGGCTGACGGTGTAAGCGTGTGGCCAAGTCAGAAAGGGCCGATTGGGGTCTGGTGAGGAGGTGCTTGAGATGGATGATGCCTCGTCTATCCCTGAATCCTTGGGGGAGATACCTCCTCTGCTGCCTGTGTCTGGCTGTAGGAGCATTGCCTGCTCCTGGAACGAAAGCTGTGCTAATACGGCCGTGTTTAATGGTCAGAGCAGCACATCTGGGTCCTGTTTCTAGCTCTGCCACTGACTTGCTGTGGGACCTCCCTGCCTCAGTTTCCCCATCTGTCAAGTAGATCCCTCCCCTGCCTCCTGGTTAATTTCAGAATGAAGGCAAAGGAGAGAGGTTAACGTGGCCGTGTTCCCATTCTCCCCCCACCTGGCTAGCTGGGTGTGAAGAGCACCGTGGGGCTCTGACGTGATCTCTGATACGAGTTGCTAACGCAGCGTTGTTGGGATTAGCCCTTCTGCTGTTCACATCTGACCATGGCTCAGTGGCACGTGTGAAATGAGTTTGTGGGTCTCACCATTGGCACTAATGGGGAGGCCGAGGAGTGACTGAGTCCTGGAGAGGGTTGGGGTGGAGGGGACAGTATCTAGGCGCTCGTGCTCACTCTGCCCATGGGTCGCACTTTGCGCCTCTGCAGCCCAGGGTCTCCAAGCACCGGAGATAAGAATTAGGCAAGATCTCAATGCATCCTTGTGGCACCTTCCACCTTCAGGGGGAAGGGTCCTGGCTGCACCTTTCTCATGGCTGTGGGGACCCGCACTCAGCATTGCCATTATCAAGCCCAATTCTCAGAGGCCCAGGAGGCTGGGCCATACCCTGCCTTTGGATGCAGGAGAGAACAGTGCCCCCACATGGCTGGGCCGGCTACCACTGCCAGCCGAAGGTGCTGTCTGTTAGCACCAAGGGTAAAAGGGGGTTTGTGGGGTACTGAAGACACAAGGCTGTATGCCCAGCCCCAGGCACGAGCTCTAGCTTGTACACGGATTCTTTGCAGTTGCTCTGGGGATGGGCTCAGCTACTCAACCGCAGCTGCCACCTTCGTTAGCTGGGGTAATTCGATTTCCAGCAAAAACAGTTTGATCCCTACTTGAGTTCCACTGCTGTAACCAATATGGGGCGGGGAGCCCTGCGGCGTGCCAGTGCAGGCCCAATCAGAGGGACTGGCACTTGGCACAGCTGCCAGTCTCTGCAGATCTTGACCCACTTGTTGCTCATGCCCCTGCAATAATGTCTAATGGGGCCTTGAGGATGAGCAGTGCCTTGTAATGCCAGCCTCTGACAAGGGTACTGTGTGGGCCGGGCACATGCTCCAAGGCCTGCCGAGTGCAGCCAGGATGGAGCCCACACCCCTGTCTGCAGGGCTCTGACTGCCTGGATAATCCTTGCCCCCTGTGTTTGCTTTATTGCGGGGCTGGGGAGTGTCAATAAAGGCTGAGATGAAAAGCACAGAATCAATGGACTTCCCCCACTGGGACGCAGGCCTGGGGATCTGCCACAAAGCTGGCTTGAAAGGTAGAAAATCCCCTCTCCGTGAGCGAAAGAAAGGCCGTCATTCTCCCCATCGGGACTGAGATCGCTCCAATGGGCAAGACTCCCTCAAAGCACCAGGGAGAAGCTCGTCTTCTAGTAAGGAGGGAGTCCTTCATTGTCTCCCCGCCGCGGGTTGGGGACCCTTGTGAGAGCTGCTGGTTTGAACCTGAAGCACAGCCAGGCTCCAGCAGGGTGGGAGGTTGTCACTCTCGTTGAGGGGCGTAAGAACCGCGCTCAAGCAGGAGAAGCTTTGAAGAGACAGAGCAGGGCTGGGGATGAGGGGGACGCTGGAGGAGACACTTCATCCTGTTTAAATCTAGCTTCCAAATCATCTGCCCTGCACCTGGCACAGGCTGGCAGACGCCTGCCCCACCCCAAGCATACCTTGGAGGGAAGGGGCAACCCAGGGGCGTTCCAGCTGCTTCCAGGGGGCTGTGGGCAGCAGAGGTGTAGCCAGAACTGATTTTTGGCAGGGCCTGCGGTTGACACGGATGGGCACAAGCCTTGCATCACAAGTGAAACAGCTGGTTTTACAGAGGCTGATAAAGATGCGGGATGAATTGCTTGATATCTGATTGGGTGGGCCTGCTTTCAAAGTTACGCCACTGGTGTGCAGGGAGCTGTCATGTGTTTACAAGGCCCAGAGGGAGGAAGGGGGGTTGCCTGTGGGCAGGCAGTGCTGGTGCTGGACTGCAGGGCAGACGGGCCTGGCTGAGTGCAGGATCTGGGTGCAAGGGTCCGAGCAATGTGTAGTTTGTAGCGGAGCAGTGGGGGCAAAAAACCTAATTGACTTCAAGACTGAGCTTGGGAAGTTTGTGTGGGGATGGTGTGACGGAACTGCCCACGATGGCATGTAGCCGATGGGTGACAGCTAGCAGCAAATATCCCCACCCACCAGAGATGGGGCACTAGGTGGGGAGGGCTCTGAGCTACTACAGAGACTTCTTCCCCAGGTGTCTGGCAGGTGTGTCTTGCCTATGTGCTCAGGATTTAACTGGTCACCAGATCTGAGACCAGGAAGGAATTTTCCACCTGGGTCAGGTTGGTTGAGAGTTTTTTGCCTTCTCTGCAGGGTGGGGCATGGGGCACTTGCAGGTTTAAACAGAGTAAATGGTGAGTTCTCTGCAGATTTGAGGCCGTCAGTAGCTCAGCCAGAGGCTGGGTCTATCCCAGGAGTGGGTGGGGGAGGTTCTGTGGCCTGCGACATGCAGTAGGTCAGACTAGATGACCATGATAGGCTCTGCTAGCCTTAAAGTCTATGAGTCTATGTCACCTTTGCCCAACCAGGCCAAGACTGGTCATAAGCCTGAGGATGGAAAGGTCTGGGCTGGGTGCGGTGGCCAGGGCCTAGGACCTGGCAGAGCCATGTGTGGCAGGCACAGCTCAGGGTGTCTGCAGAGGGCAGGGCCGGACTGGGTTGCGTGTAGGGGCCATTTCAGATTTTGGTGCGGGGGGGAACTTTTAGGCACCTGAAAATTCTAGGTTTTTTTGCAGAGAACTTAGAAATTAGCTGCCAGGAGCTCTGCACTGTCTCTAATTCCTATATAAAGTAAGAACATTAAATAAATATTCAACCCACTCACCTCTAATACTAGCATGTTCTGACGTCTTGTGTCAAGTCACTTAACGGACACTAGTTAAGTTTAAAGATTTAATGTATGTTCTTACTTTGTTACAAACTCTTGAATACAACGATTGAAACAATGGTAGAAAAATCTAAATAACTTTCTATCATTTAGGCTACTCACCTTCTGCTTCTCACCAAGCTTGGAATAGATCATTTCACTTTTGGAAGCATCCTGCTAGGGCATGGCCCTGTGAGTTTATACTGCACCTGCCTGGGGTTATAGGAGGTGTTACCATGCTACTGGTAATAGACTAGAAACTGACTTTAAACCGGAGTGAAACTGTCACTTTCACAGCATTTCCAGCCCCAAATAATCAAAAATAATGAGTCAGGCTCATCAAAAATCATAAGAATGGCTTAAAAATCATGAGATTCTGTAAAACTACTAGATTTGAGGTTCTTTTTATATGCCTTCCCAGCCCTTTCTTATCTTAATCACCTCGTCTCTGTGTGTAAACAAAGCACTGACTCCCTGCCCCCCGGGCACAGGCTAGGAGCAGCCCCCTTCCTCTGCAAAAATCACACCATGCTCAAGTTGCCTGAGACATGCACTGTGATCAGACCCCTTTACAAAACTTGCGGGGGCTCCTGCCCCCCCAGTCATTCCTAAATGGCACCCCTGATTGTGTGTGGCGGGCAGGGCCGGGCAGGCCTGTCTGGGGCGGACAGGGCCCAGGGCCGGGCAGGGCGGTGTGCGGGGCTTTGTGCTGTAGCTGCACTGAGCTGTATGAGATGGTCACACACCCAGTTGCTGTGATAACTGCAGTCAGTTTCCATCCCGAGTGGGGTTTGATGATCCCATGATCAGCCCCTCTCCGGCACCTTGGTCCCTGCGTGGTCCCGAAGGAACAGACCCACCTGCAGACCCGAGCTAGCTGAGCCCCCCAAGTCCAGTGTGCCTGCCCGGGGTTACCCTGAGGCGAAGGGCAGAGGAGGTACCAGGATCTCAGCACCAAGGGCTTGTGCCCCTGATCCAGAGCTTAACGAGTAATGAGGGAGGCGCTGGGACTCAAGCAATTTTTTCACATTCATCACTGATGCAGTAAGGAGGTGCCAGGGCTCTGACCTGCCAGGCCCAGAGGAGCCAGGGCTCAGACCTGGCACAAATTAAGCCATGCCCTGATCTCTGCTGACCGGTGGGATCTTGCTGCTCCCTGGGGCATTCAGGCGGATGGGGCATCTGCAGCCAAGCATGCTGCAGCGCAGCTGGCGCTTTCTCCCGAGAGGCCGTGGCTTGTCACCTCTGGGCCCCCTCCGAAGCCAGTTGCTCCCTGAAGGCTGCGCAGAGCCAGCTGCATGCTGGATGCAGGCTCACTAAATAAGGCTGGCTCAGAAGCCTGGCTGGAGATGCCGGTTTGTCAGCTCTGTCAGGCACGGAGCCCATCTCCTCTGCTCACACCACAGGCCCTGCAAATTCAGGCCAGCACGACCCCTGGCTCTGGGAGCCCGCCTGAACTCCCAGACAACGATCACCCCAGGAAGAAACCTGGCTCCACCCGGCGCCAGGCCCCCACCATCCACCTTCCTTTCCGCTCCACGCTCCCCTTCCATTGTGCTGACACAGCCTCTTCCCAAATGTCAGACAGAAGGGCATGGCTGCTGCTGGCACAGCCCTCCCTGTTCCTGCGGGTCTGCCCTGCCACGCTGCAGTCTGTTCCTGCCCCAGGTCAGGCGCTGAGGCACTGGAGGGAGAACTGGTATTAGTGGGGCTCCAGTAGCACCCAGTGGCCCACCTGAAGTCAGGGCCCCATTATGCCAGGCACTGGACAGACAGAGGGCGACCACCACTGAGATCCCTGTCCAAAGAGGGGCGGGGAAACACACAGAAAGGGGAAGGGACTGCCCAAAGTCACACTATAGGTCAGCTGCGGAGAACACAGGAGTCCAACCTGATGTCCTCTGTGCTAGCCACTAGACAACACTCCTTTCTTGGCATGTGTATATGTTGCTGTTGTACCCACCTCAGACATCCAAAGAACGACCTGGTTGGGAGCCAGGAGATCCGGGCTCTGTTCCGGGCTCAGCTGCTGACCTGTGCCTCAGTTTCCCTGTGTACAATGGTAATGAAAACAATGACCCACCACTCCCGGGCTTGGAAGCTGGGATCCATTAATGTCTGGCGAGAGCAGCTTGGGCTTGGCTTCCATATGTGGGGGGACTGCTGACATGTGGGGACAGGGCCCTGGCTTGCTCCTGGGCCCTGATTCCATTCCCAGGAGTGGGGGGTCGGGCTCGTGCTGTGAGCAGTGTGGGTTTCTAGGTGAGTTGGTCCCAGCCGCCCTCAGTGAAGGGCTCTGATCATTTTGTGGAGGCCCCTTGCTAGTATCCCTCTTAGCCTGTGACCAAGTCTGGCCCCCTGATCCTCCCCCTCGTCACAGTCCAGTGGGACTGCATTACCAGTGACCCCTTACCAGCCCCCTTCTCGTTCAGCAAGGCCACCCCTGGCCAGCCAGGTCCAAGCGCGGCCTCTGGAGCAGAGCCTTCTGCAGGCACCCCAGCACTGAACTCCTCCCCGACCGCAGATCACACAGCCCCCGCTCCCAGCCAGCTCCGGCAGCTCCATCCCTGGACTGTTTAACCTTCTCCAGCAGAACACGCCTCCAGCTGGGCTCAGGACAGCATGGGGCGGGGAGGGCCTGGCTGAGTGGTGCAGTGAACCCAGAGGGGCTTTCTCCAGCACGGCACAGTGTAGCCTCCCTGCATGTGGCCAGCAGCTGGGAACAGATGACGCGAGGAGGTGGTTTCCATGCACTTTCTCCTGTGGCGATCCAGCCCCAGGATCATCAAGCCCCCGAGAGACAGCGGGGGAGTGTTACCCGGCACTCACCGGCCTCCCACAGCCTCAGGGAAGGGACTTGGTCTCCTGGCCACACGGCAATGTGGGGAGAAGAGGCAGAGGGGAGAGCAGGAGCTCTCCAGAGGAGCAGATGCTAAAGCAGAAGAGGGAGACCTTCCCCTTGTGTCTCCTGCTCACCTGGATCTGTGCAGCAGCGACACAGGCTGGGCAGCAAAGGGAACTTTCACCAGCCTCCACGAAGAGGAAACTTGCCAGTTTCAGAACACGCACATCGAAGCAACCAGCCCGTTAGTGGCTCGTTTCACAGGGAGATCGGCTTCTGCTGACAGTCTCTGCTGGGCTGGGAGAGAAGGGAAGGGGTTGAGGATGGTTCTACGCCCACCAGCCGGCTTGCAGAAGTGACTCCAGAGTGCTAGCCTCTTGCTGTGTCCCTAAGGCGAGAGGCCACCATGTCCTCCAAGAAAGTGAAGCTGCGTGCTCTTGCTGTGCTCATCGGTCTGCTGTACCGCGCCAGGAAGAGGAGGAAGCGTGAAAGGTAGAGCCCCTTGCTGTGCCCTTTGTTATCCTCCCTGGGGAGGGCTGGGCTCACCCACTCCCGTGTTTCATCTGATCTGAGCAATTCCAAAGTTTAAACTCTGAAGTTTAAAATATTACATGGAAGATGGTGACCTGGAGGGGCGGTGGGGGTGGGCTATCGTGATTTGTTTCTATTATGCTAGGACATAGGAGCCCAGGCAGGAATCTGGACTCCAGGCGCGCTAAAGACACAGAACAGAAGCCTACTGGGGGACAGGGTTAGAATTAGAAACGACCTTGACAAATTAGAGACTTGGTCTGAAATCACCAAGGTGAATTTAATCAAGACACATGCAGAGTACTGTGCCTTAGAAGGAAAAATCAAAGGCGCAGCTACAAAATGGGGAATAAATGGCAAAGTGATAGCACTGCTGGGAGGGATCTGGGGTGCGTGAGTCACACACTGAATGAGTCACAACGTTTGCTGTCGTTGCGAAAAAGACTAATATTGTGGGGTGTTTTAATAGGACTGTGGGACGTAAGACACGGGAGCTCACTGTCCCGCTCTACTCGGCACTGCTGAGACCTCAGCTGAAGTAGTGGGTGCAGTTCTGGGCACCGCACTTTGGGAAAGATGTGGCTAAATTGAAGAGACCAAGGAGAGAACCAAAAATGAGAGAAGGTTTAGAAAATCTGCCTGAGAGGAAAGGTTTAAAACCAGGGGTGTTTAGCCTTGGAGAAAAGAGGATGAGAGGACCTGAGAGCAGTCTTCAAATACCCTAAGGGCTGTTAGAAAGAGGACGGGGTCTGCGTGTCCACTGAAGGCAGGACAAGAAGCCGTGCAGCAAGGGAGATGTAGTTTAGTTGTTCGGAAAAGCTTGTTAACGCTAAGGACAGTTAAGCTCTGGACTAGGCTTCCCAGGGGGGTCGTGGACTCCCCGTCCCTGGAGGTTTTTAAGAACAGGTCGGTCAAACAGCACTCAGGGCTGGTCCAGGGTTACTGCTGCTGCCTGACTGCAGGGGCCGGACATGATGGCCTCTCAGTGTGCCTTGCAGCCCCCATTGCTCTGATTCGATGGAAAGCCCGGCCCGGCTTCCAAGAGCGGGCAGTCTAGGGAGTTTCTCACCCTCGCAGCCGACGCAGATTGGAGTGACCAAAAGTTCATGTGGTTGCTCTTCAGCTTGTCGCTGCTCGGTGCAGGGCTGTCTCCTGCTCTCTGTACAGTGCCGGCACACTGGGGCCCGAGCTTGGCTCGTGCCTCTGGGTGCTAATGTCGGCATCATCATCTGGAAGCTGCTCAGTGGCTGATGTGAACTGAGTTGCAGATTCTCAGTCCAGTTCCTAGTACAGGGATTGGCTGCCTTGCTGGCAGTCTCCACAGGGACCAGAGGCTCAAGGGCTGAGTGTTGAAGGGATTGACAGCCCCCGTTATCCTGGATTGGACCCGCCGTGGTGAGCAGCATAAGGGGCTCTTGCATTGTTGCTGAATGTGCTGAGCACTGTCCGTCCTGTGGCTAGGAGATTCCAGTCCCCAGCTCTGCCAATCTACCTCTTTTCACAAGCCCTGAGTTCACCCCAACCCTAAGTTGCTGGGTTGTGCAATAGATCAGGGATAAATGGGCTTTGGATCCTCTTTTCCTTCCTTACGGCTACAGGGAAGGCCTGAAAAGGAGATGTTTGTGCTTCGATTCTTCATAGGGTTTTTTTCAGCTTGTGTTTTACCTTACAAAGGTCAGGACTGGCAAGTCAGGGTTTGCTGGAGGACACTGCGGTGGCTGAAGAGTTGTTTATTGTGTGTTCTCCTACCTTGGGTAAGAAGTGTGAGAAGTGGGCGGGCACTGGCTGATAGCTGACAAAACTCCTTTCTCCTCTGTTCTCATCAAACTGTGGGGGAGTGGGGTTATTTCCCTGGAGCCCCGGTGTCTTCAGAGACGATACAAAGCTTGTGTTAAATACAGTGAAAACTGTCCTTTCAGGCCCTGTGCTCAGGTACCAAGCAGGGGACAGCATGCACAGTCTGGCTCCACAGTGCCCATCCATGGTCCTGACCTTCCCCCCCCCGGCTGCACTGCAATGCGGTGCCCCACCCTCTCGGTGCAATCACATGGGGTAGGGGCTGCTCTTAGCCGTTGGCAGAGGAGTGGAGCAGGAGGCCTGGACTGTGATGGGCAAGTGCTGCAGCCTGGAGAGAAGGGTGAGCCCCCCTGCTCTCGTGGACATGTCACCCCCAGGGGTTTGTCTCTTCCTTGTGCTGGAAAGGGGCTGCCAAGACTAACTTGCATCTGGGTCCGGGACTTTGTTCCTGCAGGCGGAACTATCCCGAAGCAGTGGGCAGCAGATGCCAAGGTAGCACAAGGAATGGATCCTTAGAAATGCCCAGCAACAGATCAGAGAGGAGGGAAAGAAGGAAACAGAGAGAATGAAAGAGACGAGTTGAGACTGGGCTGTGAACTGGCTGTTGCGGGAACTGTCCCATCCAGGGGTAGGAGCTGCAGCAGCAGCCTCTGGCAGTGCCTCTCAGGGGGTGCAAGACAGATTTGACTCCCCGTGCTCTGGCAGATCAATCAGGGTATCACCTGGGAGGGGGCGAGTTGGGTTTGGATGGTAACTCAGTGTCCGGGTGTTGTGCGGAGGGAATCAGGCTGCCCATGGCGATGCTGCTCCTGGATCGTGACTCCAGTTCTTCTGCCCCAGGGCGAAGGTATAGGGTCTAGCATCTGTCTGAGGCTAGCGAGGTTCAGCTCCCAGGCTCACTGGGGCTCTGGGGGGGTCAGCATTGGCCTTGCTCTGCTTAGCGCTTTGGGAAATCCCTCCCCAATGCCCACGATGGCACGTAGCTGGTCGGTGACGGCTAGCAGCAAATATCCCCACCCGCTGGTGATGGGATATGAGGTGGGGAGGCTCTGAGCTACTACACAGAATTCTTCCCCAGGTGTCTGGCGGGCGGGTCTTGCTGAAATGCTCAGGGTCTAACTGATTGGGGACTGGCAGATGGCAGAGACCCTGGGGCATTTCTCGTTCCTCTACAGCATGGGGCATGGGTCACTTGCTGGTTTGACCTAGTGTAAAGGGTGGATTCTCTGTCACTTGAAGTCTTCAAACCATGATTTGAGGTGGTCAGTTGCTCAGCCAGAGGTTTGGGGTCTATGCCAGAAGGGGGTCGGGGAGAGTCTGGGGCCCTTGACGTGCAGAGGCTCAGACTAGATGATCACAATGGGCCCTTCTGGCCTTAAGCTCTCTGAGTCCATTAACCCCTGTCATTAACCACCAGGCTGTGCAGCTTGGCAGAATCAACACGGGCTGAGCATCCTTAGCTTCGGAGATTTCCTCACTTGTTCTCTCACCAGCTCTCCCCCCCCCCCCCCCCGAAACACAGAGATGTACTCTCGGTGTTGTGTAAGAGACATACAGTGCACATGTGGCTAGAAAGGGGGTTACATTGTAGAGAAGCGATGCTGATGTAACTCTTCTGCCAGTCGAAGTCAGCAGCAACAAGGGCCCGGTTCAGTATCTAGGGGAATCTTTGCAACCATACAACACAAAACCAGCTTGCGCCCCCTAACCTGGAGCAATCCCACCCCTCAGGCGCCTCTTGAGGCAACCCTGCCTCTCTCGCCAGCACAGAGACTGAGTGAAGGAAAGAGACTTTTAACAAAAGGGGAAAGTGACCCGGCATTAACCTGGGAAAACGCTGCAAGCAGGATTCACATGCATAAAACCACGAGCAGAACCCCCACCCCAGAGTACATGGTGCAGTTTCCTTATGCCTCAGGTTCTTAAGTCCAGCAACCAGAAGTTCCTTTAATGTGCCCCTCCCCTCCCAGCCCCCACTCAGGTGTGGTCCTCAGTCAGTGCAGACTCAGAGTGCAGAGGTGCAGCTCTGGAGTTCACCTCCCTCCCTGCCTGGGGAAGAGAGAGAGGAGATGCTTTGCTTGCTCTGGTGGCCACATTGCTAGCCACTCATGGCTCCACCCAGCTAGCCCCTCCACCCCGTTGGCCACGCTGCCAGGGCCAGCCCCTCCACCGTACCCCATCACCTTCCGCTGCCACCTGCCTCTCTAGGGGTCGGTCTCTTGAGGTTCCTCCCAGCTGTCAGCGATTGTCAGCTCTTAGGGAGAACCTCACTGCTGAAGCAGACTGGGCAGAAATGCTGCCCCACAGCCAGTGATTGCAGCTCTAGTGATCACTTACCGAAACAAGAGACTCCTAATGGAGCCTTAATTAGCTTGTCTTTGAACAGTGGGGAGGGGCTGGTTAAACCATGCCTAGGATGCCCACACCTCCCCTGCCTCTGCATCCACGCCCCTGCTCAGTCAGTTCAGTTCAGATGAGGGTGACCCCCTCAGTCAGGCCAGGCTGAGCACAGTTCTGCTGCCCTTTACTCGTACAATAAGGGGAACAACATTTAATTCCCCTGCATTCAAACAAAGTTCTTTTTTACCCAGCACCAGCCAAAGTTGATGACTTTGGCAAGGCAGCCTCAGGATGCTGAGTGGGTGTGCTCCTGCGAACAAGGTCAGCTCCTGCAGCTTCTTCCCCAGCTCATCACTAGGTGTCAGGGGAGAGCTCATTCAGCCCCTGCTTACACCAGCAAGACCCCACCTCGCTCTGTAACACCCCCTGCTCCCCAGGTTGATGCACTGCATTGTGTTGCAGTGACCCCGCTGGCTCTGTCTGAAGCTTCAGGTGTTATCTGGGGAGGATTCAGAGGAGCTGCTTCTGGGAAATGTGCGCAGCTCCTCCCACTGCAGGCCTGGATCCATATGGTGCCCTGCCCTGTGTAGACTCACTGCCCTGCATTCGGAGTACAGGGAGAACGTCTGGTACTGGTAGAGATGGAGGCTGAATTTTACAGGCGCAGACGTCCGGTGACGCTCAAGTGGCTTTGTGCTGCAGAAGCAGGATGGCAGGGGAAAGGGAACCTAGAAGCAGCTTGTTACTGCCATGGGGAATGTGCTTATGCACACTAATCAGACCACGCCGACCTGGCCAGGAATGCCCCCTCCACATGAGATACTTCAGGCTGATTTGATAAAAAAGCTGGTTATTACAGTAGATGATGTGCCCCCTGGAATAAGCAGGGTGTATACCTGTCCCCTGGACTCAAGGTGGGAGGTGACGGGGAAGGGAGCTTTCCCCTTCGTCCACTGACATTTGTCCCAGGATGGTGTTAATAAAGGAATTCCCCACCCGTGGGTGCTGTGCGTCCGCTCCAGTGGCTGGCTTGGAAGACGATAGCCTGTGGGGCAATGGACCAGCGTGAGGATAGGAAGGGGAGGAACACGTCTAACTTCAGGGAGGCCGTCAGGAAACACAACACGTTGGCCCACCCTCTGCACAGCCAAAATAGTGCTAGAAACGGACAAGTCCATGCATGGCAAGGGCTGGCGTCAGAATGTGAGGAAAGCCGACCCCTTTCTCACCTGCAAGGCAAATTCAGGAGGGGGAGTGGCATTCCCAGCCACACCCGCTCCAGCATTTGGGCTCCCGGCCAGGCAAGACCAGGGTTTGGGTTGGAGGCTGAGGCAGGAGCAGAAGTTGGCTTTGAGCCAAAACCAGGCAAGATTTTAGATGCATCTAGATTGGAACTGAAACAGACATCTAATTTGGATCTAAGTGTGAATGAAACCATGGAGGCAGGTTTTATAGACTAGGGATTAACCAGGGTTTCCAATCAGACCCCCTTTGAATGCTGAGAGAATTTAGGTTGAGGGTTCTACACTGCACTCCTGGGTCTAAGGACCTGCAAAGGGACGCTCTCCAGTGTTTCCATGCTGTGCGCGCATGCGCTGTCTTGTGCACGCTCTGCTGCTCACACACACACACTGTACATGCCCACGCGCACACAGACAGCAGAACTGTGCTCACAACACAGCTCCGTGTGCTCACTCAGAACGCTTGGTGCGATGCTGCGGCACACGCTGGGCGGCTGTGCACACGTGGTTCGCACTAGCGTGGGCGAGGTAAACAATCCGAGGAGTTTGGGGATGTTTTATTGAGGCTCCATAGCAAGTGGTCACTAATGATTTTAAATACAATTTTCCAAAGTGCCGAAGAGCCAGATTGCCAAAGGGATTTAGGCACCTATTGGGATTTTCAAAAGTGCCTGAAGGGGTTAGGTGTCTAACTCCCACTGAGATCAATAGAAGCACGGTGCCTCCAGACCTTTGAGGATCTAGACTGTAGGAACTGAAGACTGAAAGTGAATGGGACTGAGGCACTTCTGAAAATGTTCTCCTATGATCTCTTCCCCTGGGCCAGCCACTCGTGGCCAGATCTCATTGCACTCAGCCCCAGTTGCCTGGTAGCCTTGGATTGTGGCCGATGCTAGAATAGTCGACAGCATACAGAGGCCTGGATTTACATTTTCCAATGCTTGGCAACTTTCACATAGCCAGGGTAACCTGCTTGGGAGCTGCGTGCCATTCCTCACTAGCAGCTGCTCCAAACAGAGGATAACAGTGTAGCGCTACTGCTTGGCGATGGAGTTGTTTCTGTGTCTCAGGTGGTTGAGGTATGCTTTGCAGTGGTTGGGAAATGGCCATGACGAAAGGCAGGAGAGCTGGAAGTTCAGGGTTTTCACGCTCCAGCAGGAGTGCGGCAATGCTTGTTTTCGTGCTACGAACTGCGTTTCACATGTGTTGCTCAGATACAGGCTGTTCTCCAGGATGGGGGCTCAGCCCTGGGCACGTTCTCTCTCTGTCCGTGCTAAACAAAGCACAGTCTCCAGGAGTGGGACATGTGAGGGGCACAGAATCACATGGTATGAAAGGGCAAAGATCACTATTGGTGCTTGTAATGCAGCCGCACCCAAAGCCCCCATTGTGCCGGGCTGCACAGATGGGGAGAGACAGGCCCAGAACCAAATACTCACCATCCAAACAGGCAAGGCTCGCGAAGGGCCCCGTCCACCAGCGGCAGAGCCAGGATTAGAACCCAGGTGTCCTGAGTCTCGGTCTAGAGCCAGAGCCCACGCAGACCCTTCTCGAAGGCGGATTTGCATGACAGTAGCTTCTGCAATCTTCTCCAGTGCCCCCAGCTGCTCAGAGGAGCGTGTCGTGCTGAGTGTGCATTCAGCACAGTGCTTTGCGAGGCGGAAGCACTGAGCCTTGGTTATACAGAGGCCTACCCAGAATCCCCTCTGTTGTTTCAGCAGAGTCTAGTGTTCCTGGGTCGGGGTGTTTGGAGCCGGGGTTGGGTCTGTCTCTGCTCTGATATTATCAGGGGTTTCGCTTCCCTCCCGCACTTGAACCGTGGTTAACTGCAGAGCCGGGCTTGGAGCAGAAGTGCCACCGACTGGCCAGTTCCTGTAATGGCAGGGGACTGTCCTTCCCCTTGGGCCCCCAGGGCTGTATGGGTTTAATCCAATTTCCCAAATTGCTGCTTTTCTGCTGCTCTGCTCACCCCAAAGTAGTGTCGCTTCCCAGCCCACACGGTCAGGCTGGTCTGTTGTGTGTCTGGAGACTGGGGTCGGCCCCTTGACTTGCGTGTACCGGATTGCATCCCAGGAGGCAGAGTCTGCAGTGGGATCTCTGTGCAGCGCGGCCCGGCCTGGACACAGAGCGCAGAGAGAAGAGCTACTGGCTGCCGCTGTGCGGGGAGCAGAAGGGACTGGGTTTGATCCAGTGTCTTTCCTATGCAGGGTACCCCAGAATGAGCCAAGCAATGCTAGTGGTGGAAGGGGGGCTCCGTGGTAGCCCAAGCGCTGCAATAGCTGCCATGCAGTGGAGGGAGAAACCGGGAGAGAGGACGATGCTTAGCATGCAGGTTTAGTACTTTTCCTGCTAAAACACTTCGGAAAGCACAGCCCTTCTTGAAATCCTGGGTCCGAGTCGACGCTGGGGCAGTGCCACGGCTTCGGGAGAGTCGCCCCCAATGGAGGCGGTGAAAGCGAGTGAGCGGAGAATCCAGCCTCGCGGTCGATTGTCATTGGGCAGTGCTTGGAATGAAGGCAAGGACAGTCTGCTGGAGCACAGACCCCTGGGCATGGCCCTACGCAGGCAGTGCCCCTGAAATGCAGCTGTTTCTAGGGTGGAGCTAGGGGTAAATGTGGCTCCAGGTGCCATGTACTGGGACTATCTGAAAGAATCATTTCTTTCCATATGTGTCTGTAGCGGTGGGAGGGGGCATGGTTACAGCTCCTCTCCGCAGCAGTGTTCTCAGCCCCTCACAGCAGGTGTCTCGCCTGGAAAACCTTTGTGGGATGCATTTCGTTGCCTCCCAGGGAGGGGAGCTGAGTCAACCCGCGCAGCGCTTGAACCCGGGGCTCTAAGGCCATCGAAGTACAGCAGGTACACTCCCTAATCTGCTAAAACACCCCTGGCTGGGGAGGGCAGGGCCCACCATGGCACCTGGCCAGCACCACCAGGCCCAGCACATGGGGACTTTGCAGCTTCCGCTCTTGCCCGCAGTCACCGTGGATTGATACCAACGCTGTGCTGTGACGCCTGGACTCACCTGGAGATTCTCAGCTCCCCGATGCTGGCCACGGGCAAGCGGTGCTGGCAGCACCTGGAACTGGGAAAGATCAGCTTGCTTGCATCTCTTGCACCATGCTGTTTGGGGCTCAGGCGTCCATCAGCTGGCCGGCAGAGGGCTCTGCCAGTCAAGCCAGTGACACCCTTCGGGGGGAAAAGCTCTCCCGGAGCTGAACGCTGCAGCTGGCTTCGACTCACTAGGTCACAGCACCGTCTCTCGCGAGAGCTGTGCAGCCTTCGGTGGCGGCTGCGTCCCGTGGGACAGCTGAGGCCACGCTCCAGAACTGAATGAACTCGGCAGGAACGTGATTTGAGGACGCAGGAGAGAGCCTGGCTTTTCCCTCCAGAGGCTTCCCCTGTCCCCAGCGTGTTCTTGTGAACTCTGTGGGACATGTCGGGCCGAGCTGTGGCCCTCGAGAGGTGCCCATCAATAACAGCAACGTAACGCCACCAGCCAGGCGTGCCGGGGCCGGCAGTGCCAGGCAGGAGCGGAGTAACTCAGGACCGGCAGCGAGAAGAGCAACCCAGGCTGCCAGAGACGTACAGCCGCCGGTGGAGAAGGGAGCTGGGGCTGGGCGACCCCGTCACTCGTGGGAGTGAAAACGACCGGCCTGACCACGCCACGGCAGGGAAGAGTCTTGCTCTGACTCTCTGGACCCAGCCAGGCCCTTTCCATCTGTGAGGCCTGGGACTGCAGCCTGAAGCTCTTCATGCCCGGTCCCCAGGTCCCACAGAATCCTCTTACGTGCTGTTTGTGACCCTAACCTCAACCTCCCCGCCCCCAGGCCATTACCAAGGGCAAGGCAGGAAGACAGCGGGAGCAGCATTTATTGCCCCAGGCTAGGAGCCAGAAGACCTTGGCTCGTTCCTGATGTGCTTCAAGCCGAGGGACAAGTCACTTGCCGGCTCTGTGCTCTGTCTCCCCCAACACAGTGGCTCCTGAGAGCTGTGGCAGGGCAGAAACGTGAGCCCCAGCTCTGGGGAGCCTGCAGCCCCAGGGGAATCCTGCCCCCTTGCTCAGGAGTGATCTGCCTCAGTGTTAGCATGCCGGGGGTCACGGTGACTCACAGTGAGGAGTCTCCCTGTCCCACAGGTCTCCTGCCACAGAGCTCTCCCCTCAAGGGCGCACTGGATCTAAGGGTCGGGGAATCAAAAGCAAACCCAGTGCCTAAGGCAGGGGCAATCACAGCAACAGCTGAGACATCAAAGTGAACGGGGGGAAGAGGAGGGGTTCAAGAGGAGTCCCCACCATGCGTGTCCTGGGCCCTGGCAGCCAGGAGGGGAGGGTCCCGGGGATGCAGGCTGGTGGCATTGCTCTCCAGGGAGCTGCTGAACTGTGTGTGTCAGCGGGAGGCAGGGGGCCACTCTGCACCACCCAGGAGCACCTTGCAAAGCTTATTTGGGGGCTGATGGCGCGGATTCGTTCCCCCCTCACAGGGAGGGGGCTCCAAGCTGATGCAACAGAGTCGGAGCTGAAGCAAGCCAAGACAGCTTCTTGGGCCCTTCACCTGCCTGCCCCAGGCCTGACCATGGCCCCTGGGCTTTGAGTTCAAGTTCTGCAGCGACTGCAATGGGGCAGGCCATGCACAGAGCCGGGTCCAGCTACAGCATCTGCTCCGGGGCAGTGGGCGCTGCACAGAGAAGGAGAAGATGTGCCACCGTATGTGAAATGAACTGCCCTGGCTGGGGCCTGCGTCTTATGGCTGCCTGCTTCAGTGCCTCCGGCCCTGAAAGGGAGGGTGCGATACCCACTGTCCCACCTTCCTGGGGGGAAGAAGGGGAAGATCCAGGGATGGCTTGGCCTGGCCCGGCCCGGCCCCCCTGGAATGGACTCAATTCTGCCTATGCAAGAAGAAGAACCCAAGATGGATTTCTGGGCCCACCTGGGATGGCCTCTGGCTGGGACACTACCTCTGCTGTTCCAGCCTGGTGTCCCCTGCATTCCCCCCGTCTCCTCAGGATCCGGGTTCAGTGCTTCGCTGATTGTGCCCTGTTGCATACGGTGCCCTTGGTCATTGCAACCAGCAGTGCCTAGATTGGCAGGGCAGGTATCTCGGCAGAGAGGATGGGTACAGAACTAGATGCTGGCAAAGCCCAGCTTCCTGTTGCAGAGGCGGCACCTAGAAGGCAGTTTGGCTGCCATTTAGACAGCAGAAACTAACGAGTATCTCATCTGCATATTTGCATATGGAGATCAGATAACCCTCCATCTGCAGGCGAAGCCAGAAATGGGGACTGGCTTCTTTCGAACTGTTCAGAGGCATTGGACCAGATCAGCCTTTCAGCCTGGTGTAGATCAGGAGGAATGGCTGTGACGCTAAGGGGGCAAGCGAGAGGGGACTCAGCCCCTCTGATCTGGGCCACGTTGTGCCCTGAGTTACCCTCGTGGCCACCAGGCTGCCCTGCACTCGTGCTGGGCTGACTGCGCATTGCTGAGCCAGCTCTGAAGGCAGTTCACCGAGCAGAACGTGCCCTGCTGCCGCTGGGGTCTGCATCAGCCGGTTCTGAAGGCTGCGGTTGGCCCCAGAGGAGCTGAGCTGAGCTGAGCGCCACAGGCGTGGCCAGCTGAGACCAGCCATCCTGGCCTGACACTGCCACGGTTCTGCAGCCAGCTGTACTGGATTTCTTCTACAATCTGTGACACACCCAGAGCTGAGACTGACACTTGCTGGAACCGATTGGAAGCTGCCGTTTCCTCTGGCTGAGTCAATTGCATCTCCTTGTTTCCACCAGCCCCAGCTCTCATACCTGGGATGCATCCATCCCGGCAGACACACGGCCAGAGCCCTCCTGGGCCCAGCTGCTGCACTGATCATTTATTCATTAACGGCTAATCTGCCTTGCTCCTCTCAGAGGGGGAATCGCAGGTGCCGGTGATGATCTTTGATGACTCAGAGGCTTGGTGTCTGGACAGACCCCCATGAAAGTGACAGCATTAGGGAGAAGTAAGGGGGGAAGAGACAGCTGGGTACAGGAGCAGCTGTGGGGCAGCACCAAGTGGCCAGTCTCTCCTGGCCCAGGAAGGACTGATGCCATGGCCAGAGGCCCTTCAAACAGACAGTGCCCAAACCAACCCAAGGCAAGGCTGTTCCCCAGACAGAGCAGGGCCTAGGACCTTCCCCTTGCTTCTCCCCCCATTCCAAGGCCAGCCACTTCCCTGGCGCTCAGCCCTGTGGGATCACCTGACTCCTTCCCAGCTAGGTCTGATAATCCAGCAGGCCCCGCTGGCCCAGGCCCCGGCCTGGCCCTGGAGGGCATAGCCCCTGTTGCACAGGTGAGCATGTGACCTCTGCAGAAAGGAGAGACTTGCGATGTGGAGGGGAGGCCAGCGTTTTAACCATCTCCTCCCAGAGCCGCTCTGAAAGACGGGGCTTCAGATGCTGCGGCCCAGCTGCACAGCAGCTCGGCTGGCATGGCTGGAGCCAACCCAGATTAGCACCAGTTGGGGGTGTTTACACTGCCCTCCCCAGGGTAACCAGAGCTTGCCCAAGCTCCCGCAGGGTAGGATGGAAGGCAGCACATGCGGGTGGGCTCTGCGTGAAGAGTTGTGGGAGCAGGGGCGCCCGTTGTTCCCTGCCTGTGTGTGCAGCTGGCTGCAGAGCCGAGCGGTATTTGTCAGTCACCAAAATTACGTGAGTACCCCGTCCGACTTGCTAATCACTGGGCACTGACTTGAATGTGGGGCTGCCACTGGTTGCCAGTCCAGGGGGCTATTTTTCTTTTTTTTACTAAATTTCCCTGCTCCCTGCAGGTCAGCCCAGCCTGCTCTGTGTGTGTGTGTGTCTGTCTGTCTGTCAGGCCTGTGGCTTCCAAGGGGTTCAGGCTTCTTATTTCCATTGCAATCACCAAGAGCAAGGCTCCTCCATAGCTCTGAGGAGCGGGGCTTCAGGCCGTGTTTACCAGGTATGCCAGCGCAGCTCCCTGGGGACACTTTCTTCAGGATAAGATTGAGTTTCTTGGTTTAGCCTAGATCCCTTACCACATAAGCTCTGCCTCTGACCTGGAAGAAGAGTGTACACAGGGGTTCTGGCAGCATGGCTAGATCCCTTTAAATTCACCCCGCAGGTTGCATTGGAAGAACTTTCCCATGTAGACAAGGCCTAAAATCCCTGCCCAGCTCAGATGGTCCTGGCCCCTGCGCGTGCCAGATGCTGCACGATCGGCTGGACACAGGCGCGTTACTTGCAGATACAGCGGGAGGGTAAAGCCAACAAGTAGGAAACAATCCCCCCAAACCAGACCCTGCCTGGCTTGACACTGGCACAGGCCTAGAAAGCTGCAGCGCAGGAAGAACTGATTCCTTATACCAAGGCAGGGCCAGCTGAGAGCAAGGCCCATTGCGCTCAGTGCTATAGAGCCAGGATGGCCGGAGGGTCAGGCTGGGGCCAGCTGCCAGAACTAGCAGACAGCTGAGCAGACTAGCACAGCAGCTTCCTTTAAAAGCCCATGTACCTGCCTGGGGGGCACTGCGTAGGCCTTTGTGCATGGGCTGGGGTGACCGGACGTCCCGATATTAGGGGATTGTCTTATATACACAACTGTCCTCCCTGCCTGAAAACAGGGTCCTGAGTTTTCACACTTGCTGTCTGGTTATCCTAGTGCATCCACACGGCCACCCCTCCCGGAGTCCTTCCCACCCCTCTGCCAGCCACAGGCTCCACCAGTCACCAGCACCCCAGAGGCAATGGCCAAGGTGTGGCTGAGCCATCGGACAGACCCATTTGGGCAGCGCAGCAGTGCCTGATTGGTGCAATCTCCAAATGTTCTCAGCACGCCGATGCCAGGAGGACGGGTGCTGCGTAATGCCAGAGCAGAGCAGGCTGAAACTCGGCATTTCTCAGCCCCGGGGGAATCCAGACCTTTCCTTTCCCCTGGATCAGAACGAAAAGCCTGAATTCCTGCACAGTGAAACTTCTGAAACATTTAGTTTGAGAAATACTGAAATAGCTTCATGGAAGAAGCTCTTTGCCTTGCTCAACGGAAGCGCTTGGTTTTGATTTCTCTAATAATCCAATCTGTCACAGAACAGCTGAGCGGCTAAATCAGAATGTAGCGCCTTGACCTTATCAGCAGGAAACATTTGGATCATTTTCCATCGGTGCTTTGGACGGGTCCCTCTGTTCATGGCACCCACTGCTGGTCACTGTGGGGATTAGCTCCATCTCCTGGGGCGCCCTCCTCAGCAGTCTCTGCACCCGTCTTCTCTCTGTATGTGGCCTCTCTCCTCTTGGTGCTGCTGCTTCTGGTCCGGGGAAATCCCAGTCTTTCCAGACCAGCTGTCCAGCTGACGTCTCCAGCGCCCTGAGCCGTTCCCCAGGGCCTGCAGGGGAACCCAGCCAGGCCTGCCTTCCATACCTAGAACATGCAGCCCAGGCCTGTACTGCCTGTGACCTTGTACTGGTTCCCTAGGCTTTTTCCTACCTACATGGTCCCCTTCCGGGTTTGCCAGCCCATTCTCTGTTCTCAGGGAGTCTGGGCAACCTCCAGCCTGCCTCCCCCTTTTCAGGGAGTGTCTGGCCTTCCCTAGCCAGCGCCCCCCTCTCTAGCCAGGCAGCCCCACCTGTTCCTGACCAGGCGAGCCCCTTCTCCTCAATTAGCTCCTGGCTTGCAGCCCAATTAGCAGCTTGGCCCCTCTGCCCCCCCAGCAGTTGCTGGCTAGTGTGGGGCATGCCCCAGCCCAGAGCGTGTCAGCGTGTTCCTGCACAATAGGCTGCCTGCGTCGAATGCTCATTCGTCACTGGAAACTTTCACCCACTTGAGCAGCTACCTGGGGAGAGCGTGCAGAGTCGGGCCCGGCTATGATAGCTAAGCTGCCCTTGCGCAGCCACGGGGCGATGTCGGATGTACCGGCCTTGAGAAGGAGCCGCCAGAGCTCCCTGCGCAGTGGGGCTCTGGCAGCAGCTTGTGCACCGTCTCTCGCGCCGCCCGGCGTGGGTGGGGGGGTGGCGCAGTTCGTGCGCTGAGTGCTCGGCTCCATGAGGCTGGTGGCCAGGGCTAGCTGGCTGTGCACGTGCTAAGGCGAGGCTGGCATTGGTAATGGGGTCTGTGTCCGGGATCCCAACACGAGCCCTGCAGAGAGCGGCACAGACACTAAAATACACCAGGGCTGCACTCGTGCCCTAGCAATGGAGGGCCAGCAGGGCCCCTTCAGCCAGGATGCTGCAGAGCATGAGATGATGGTGGGTGCGGTGGCAGACCGGCTGGCACTGCCCCTTGTTTCCATGCGCTCCCCCCATCTGCCCGCAGCCAGCTGGCACCCCTTGGCTGACGCTGAGATGCAAGGGGTGGGCCCAGCTCTCCGCTCTGTGTGTGCACCAGCGAGCCCCACGGGGCCTGGCCACAGTGATAATAAATAGTCATAAATACTGAGCCGCGGGCGGGGCTGGGCAAACGAGGGCCAGTGTGTTTGTAATGAGACTCAGCCGCCATCCATCGCTGGCTCTTCGTGCACCCTGTCTGTCGGGCGCGGTGAGGTGGAGACGACAGACTGGGTCATTGCCACCGCCCAGTCGCCTGAGCTCCCCACTCCCCAGTTCTGGGTGGTGAGTTTGGGTCCCAGGGCAGGGTCTGTGGCTCTGGGGGAGGGGTACATGGGTGGGCACAACGGTACCCCCCAGGTGTGCTGTTAGGGCAGACGGTGACACGGCTGGGGGACGTGGATGAGCTGTGGGCTGGGGGGTGCATGGGGGCTGGGGATGTTTCGGGGGGAGGGTAGGAGAACCCGGACATGTCTCCTCACATGGAACCAGTGCAGGGGGCTGAGGCTGCTGTGGGGTGGGGCGTTGGGGCTGTAAGTGTCCTGGATCAGACAGGTGTCTCCAGGGCCCCTGGTGCCGCCGGCTGATCTGCCCCAGGCTCTCAGCCAGACCTGCATGGGGGCGAGTTGGGCGGTCCTGTAGCGCTGGGGGCTGCAGGAGTGCAGGTTGGGGGGTCCTGTTGTGTGGGGACTGTAGGGAGGCAGCATGGAGGGGGTCCCATTGTGAGGAGGTGGAGGGGGCTGATTGGGGGGTCCCGTTGCAGGGGGCTGCTTGTGACAGCTGGAGGGAGTGAGGGGTGATGGTGGAGTTAACCCTTCCTGAGGCATTTCCAGGCCTCTGGCACCAGGCGCCAGCCCTGCAGTGATGGGCAGCTACAGACGTCCTTTCTTTGCACCCGTGTTCCCGGCAGGTGCAGCCCCTGGCTGTTAGCGCCCCCTCACCTCCAGCCGTGGAGCCGCGACACCCTCCTTCCAGGAAGGTTTGGCTAAGCAGGGATGCGTGTCCCCCTCCTCCGGCCCCTCGCTGCTTCCCAAAGCCCAGCTATTCTCCCTCCAGCCCAGGAGCCCTGGTGGGGGCCAGGCAGGGGAAGATGGTGGATTCAAACACCCGGCAAGGCTCTGTTTTGTGCCCCCCTCTGCCCTGGGCACCCAGTGCGAATTCCACCACCCTTGCCACTCCAGCCCCGCAGCTGCAGCTCCCTGGAGCTTTTCCCCACGGGTGAACCCCGCCAGGCCTGCGGCCTCCCCTGCCCTGCCCCCGCTGCCAGGCCCCTGGGATCCCAGGATTTAAACTCTCCTGCTGCGCTGGGTGATCATGGATCGCCTCTGCCCAGCCCGGCCCTTCCTTTCCACGCCTTCCCCCAGGAGCTGGTCCCGGATCCTGCAGCACTGGGCACGGTGGGACCAAGGGGCTCTTGGGGCACGACTGAGACCCAGAAGTGCTGCCTCATGCCCCTGAGCAGGGAGCGCCTCTCAGAGCAGGCAGGGCTGCGCGGGCAGAGCTGGCAGCTTGGTGTGGGGCAGCTGGGGCAGCCGACCTCGTTTGTCTCTGGTGAGCGAGGCAAAGCCGGATGTAGCGTGTCTGTAGGGGCATGACTATCGCTGGTCTGCTGGCACCAGCTGGGCCCGATCCTGCTCCCAGGTAAAACCTCCCTTTGCTTCACTGGGGCAGGATCAGGCCCCAACCCGCCCTCAGATTCTGCTCTGCAAACCCCACGTGTGGGGAGCCCCACACCTTGTGCCCGAGCCCAGCTCGGGGCTCCCAGGCCTGGCCACTGGCTGAGCCCCACGTGGGCAGCCTGCGGTGAGCGCCCTGGAGCTGCCTGACTGGGTGGGAAGGACACTGCTGGGTGCACGGGGCTTCTCTGGACTGAGCCTGGAAATGCCGAGGCCCAGGGGATGGGTTTTTATAACCCGGGCGGGAGGAGGGGGGATGTTTGCAGGCTGTGCTACCACTGGGCTGTGTTGTGGCTTTGCTTTGTGTTACCTTGTGGCTTAGTGCAGGTCTGCGTTGCACTGTTCTGTTGCTGTGTTGTGTTGTGCTGTGTTTCAGTGTTGCGTTGCAGTGCAGTGCTGTACTGGTGTGCTGTTCCTGTGGTGTGGCTCTGCTCTATGCTATGCTGGATGGGCTTGTGTGGTGTTGTGGTGGGGTTGTGTTGTGGTGGTGTGGCTCTGCTGTGTGGCGTTGTGTTATTGTGATGTTGTGCTGCAATAATTCAGACTATCTCCTCCCCTTGGCAGGCACAACCCGATGGAGAGTCGCTTTGTAAGTGCATTTTCCTACCCGTTCGCTCTGTGCATGCCTTGGAGCTTTACTTGTATCCAGGAGCCCATCTGTGCGCCCGGCGGGCAGCAGAGAGCCAAGCTCCGAGACATTAGCGACTGCGTTAGCGCCGGTTCTCCCTGGCCGAGCAGGGCACGTGGCGCACTCCCACAGAGACTCCTGAGCTGTGGCTGTCTGGGGCGCGCGGCTGCAGGGCTGGGCGGCCCAGGGAAGTTGCATGCGGGAGGAGCAAGGCACGGTGATCTACATGCATCCGAGTGCATCGAAACCAGCCCCCTGCCCACATGGAGCGAGTGTCCCTCTGCACGTCCCTCCCTCCTTGGGGCTATTGCAGCCAAGGCACCCATCCCCACTGTGAGTTCTGCTCTCCAGCATCACAGTCCAAGGCCCGCCAGGGGATCCTCCTCCAGGTCTCACTGAGGCCCTGGGTGCAAACGTTGGGTAGATGAGGGGAAACGAGCTTGGTGAAGTCTCTGCTTCCACGTGGTGCAAAACCACATTCATTGGACTGCTCTGTTTGGGACAGGGCCGGCGCTGGAGTAGCGGGGGGCTGCAGGCTGGGAGTGAGGGGCATCGGCAGAGCTGGGGGCAGGATTTAATGGGGAGCTGCAGGCTGGGAGTGAGGGGAATTGCAAAGCTGGGGACAGTATTGAATAGCTGGGGGACTGCGGGTCAGGAGTGAGGGGCATCGGAGAGCAGAGCTGAGCTGCATGTTTGAGAAGTTTGCCCATTCCCTGCCTGCGCTGGGCCGTCTCATGTGTGGCCCAGGAATCCGCTTCTGGTGTTAGGTCTGATTTACCCCAGAACGAAACTGCCCCGTGTCCCGCCGAGCAGGCGAGTGTGGCAGCCAACGGGGCCAAGCCAGGCAGCGCGCGGTCGGTCGGTCGGCGCCGGGCAGCGCTCGGTCGGTCGGTCGGCGCCGGGCAGCGCTCGGTTGGTGAGTCGGAGGCAGGCAGCGCTCAGTCGGTCGGTTGGCACTGGGCAGCGTTCGGTCGATCGGTCGGCGCCTGGCAGCATTTGGTCAGTCGGTCGGTTGGGGCTGGCCCGCGGCCCCCTGAGCTAGAAGAGCGGCTCCCCTGGGTGCTGTCCTGCCCTCGTAGCAGGGAGCAGGGCGGTGGGCATCTGGGTTTGGCTGTGGGGTTGAGTTCGCACCACATTGCTCCTTTCTGGCAGAGAGCGATGTGGGACCCCTCCGGTACGCTGGGGCCATGCTAGCTCATTCTGACACCCACCCGCTGGGCCCGGCCTGGCAGCCTTGTTCCCAGCGGTGCCTGCCAGGTGCCACAGGGGCAGGTGCAGGCACAAGGGACACAGCCAGTCCCACCACAGCTCTGGGTCCTCCCAGGTTTGAAAGGGGCACGGCTTAGTGGCCTCAGACTATCTGGGTTCTCGCTCTGCCACTGTCACTGTGGGCCCCTTCTGTGCCTCGGTTTCCCCACCTGTAGCGTGGGGTGCTGACGGGGGTGAGCTGCCCTGTGAAGCTAGCTGATGTTTATGAAGGGCTTTGAAGCTGGGCTGCTGCCTTGCAGGCCGTGATACCCACTCATGCCAGGCTGAGCCGGGCTGGAGAAGCCCATTGAACTGTGGGTCATTTCAGGCTTCCCACTTAACTGACCATCAGGGCTGGATCCCCAGGTGGTGATGCCGCCTCCCCCCATCCCAGACTGAGACCGCTCCCAGACAGACGCTGGCCAGGGGTCCTGACCAGGGCCAAGCTTTCCAGGTGCTAGGCGTGACAATGCATGTGGTGTCAATCCGGAGTGACTCCCCTGCCTCAGAGCAGGGACGGGTTGTGGACTGGCATACACGGCTTGGACCTAGCGGGCGGTTCATCTCCTGCAGTTCCAGGCCCGTGTTGGGCTGGCCAGGAGTCGGATGGGGAGGGTCCTGGGTCTGGCAGACTGTGTGAGGCCCGTGCGCTCGGGGGCAGGAGTGCCAGGCTCCGAGGGGCCGCGGGGGAACTGCGTGGCAGTGATGAGTTTCTCTGGGTGCAGTGCATGGTCCCAGTCGCCTGTCAGTGCTGCTGGCACCTCCGGCCTTGCCAGCGTTGATCTCTCCTGAAAGAAGGAGACCTGGCCGGAGGTGGCCATAGCCAGGAACATCTGCCCAGCATGGCTGGGGTCAGGGCAGGCAATGCTCAGACCTGGGGCACGTGGGTCCTTTGCCATGGGGGCAGCTCAGCACCAGGTAGCACTGGTTCCAGGACCAGCCACTGGTGCATGCTGGGATCTGTAGTCTCAGGGTACTGCCTGGCCAGTCCCTCTAAGTGGCATGAAGGGGCCATCTGCTGCGGCTCTGAGCCGGTGCCGTGCCAGCCCCTACTCACTAACACCAGCTGCCTTGACAATAACTTGTTCTGTGTGCCAGCAGTCAGCCGCTCCTGCTCCGTCCCCACCAGTGGCCGTTCCTTGCTGGATGTGTGCGCTGCCCTGACCAGGTGCGATGGACGAGGGGCTCAGGCTGTCTTTCGCCAGCCGGGTGTAATATACAAGTGCAGTAGTTGGGGCGTCTGTTGCAGTCTATTGAGCGGCTGCAAGAGCAATGGCCAGGCCAGCCTGCTGATGTGGCTGCATTTCCTGGGGATCTTGGTTAAATGCAAGTGACCTGAAGGCAGCTCGTGATGGAGACCCCGCAGCTCTTGGCCTTTCCCCGGCTGACTCTGTCTCTCTTGGGCACGTTGCCAGGCTCCGTCTCCCCTCTGATGTGACGCCTGTTGGATCCCCTGGCTGACCCTCTCCTCGGCTCCTCTGGGATCCCCACGGCTGCCTAGGCTGTGACATGTGGATTTCTTCTCTTTCAGGAAGAACGATGGGCCAAGCCAGCACGTCTCGCAAGCTGTAGAGCTGCCCCGGGTGGGCTCTGCTCCCCCCCACCCCAAGGTAAGAGTCTTCTCCGTCCCCTCCCCATGCCGTGGCGACTTCCCCAGCCCCCCAGGACAGCAGGCGCGGGTCCCCGCAGCAGTGACCAAGCCAGGGACCAGGCTGCAGTCAGGCACTGGGAGGGGTCCCAGATCATCCGAGAGGGTGCCCCAGCTGCTGGGGGAGCACTCACCATAGTCAGAGGGGATGCCGGAGGCGGCCTAGCAGCCTGAGCTGGAGTCAGGACTCTGGGGATGCACTCCCAGCCCTGCCACTGACTCGTGTGAGGTTGGGCAAGTCCCAGCCCTCTCTGTGCCTCAGTTTCCATCCCCTGGAGGCAGCAATACTGGCCTGCTGCTGGGGACTGTGGCATGTCTGTGCCACGTGTAAAGATGTCAAAGGTAGGTCTCTGCAGCGGGGGCAGGCTGGCACATCAGGGCAGAGAAATCCCTGCAGGCAGAGACCCCTGGGACACTCACCCTGAAATGCCACCGTGGGCAGCCTGGCTCTGTACAGCCGGGGTCCCCGGGCTGGGCATAAACTGGGTAGGAAGAAAAGGTCATGTGTTTACAGGCTCAGCTTTTCGTGCCCTGCTGGGGATTTTGTCCCAAGGACGCTTGGCCCCATCATCCACTGGGTAGGTGCATGCCCCAAAACCCAGTGGGCCAGACTCAGATCTGGGGTAACCCAGCCGGGGTCAGCAGAGTGACAGGAGGGGGGAGCTGAACCCACTTCTTCCCTCTGGAGAGGGTACAATGGGACGGCTGGGCTGTGGGGGCTGGCGTTTGACTAGGTTGTTTATGGGTGCTCGGCAGATTTGTTATTGTAGGGTTGCTCCTGAGTGCTGGGACTGTGAGTTGGTTCGTTATTGTAGGTTCATTGGTGAATGTTAGAGCTACACCTTCCAATTTGTTATTGTAGGGTTGCTCACAAGGCATTCCGCTTTATTATCGTAGGGTCTCTTGTGAATGATGGGCATTCTGGTTTGTTATTGTAGGGTCTCTGGTGGGCACTGGGTCTGCGCACACTGGTTTGTGATTGTGAAGACTGGGGGTACACCCCCCATGTGCTGCCGTGTTCTGGTGTCCCCCTCCCTCCCCCATACACATGGGCTGGCTCTGGGACCCGGGGACATCAGATTAACTAGTGAGCAGCTGGTTTCCCCGTTTTCCCATGGGGCTGCACCTGACTGGTGGGGAGAGAAAATCCAGCCCCCGTCCCTGCCCAGCCTGGCGCCGGGGGTGCCACGTACACGTGTCTGACACATACAGCTGGCCAGTGGGGCTCTACTTCAGCATTTCCTGAGGCTTCCTGCCTTCTCCCCTCCCTCACCCCTGCTTCCCTCTTCCTGCCCCCACCCCCCCAGACAGGCCCTGGCAGGATTTGCAAGGTAAATGAGCGCCAGACAAGCTCTCCCCAGTGCTCCAGGAGGAAGTGGGAGCCTGCAGCTCTGCCTGGTGCTGAGGTCAGCCTAGAGTGCAGAGGGTCTGGCACCTGCCAGCCAGCTCTGGCCCTGCCCCTTCGTTACCAGCCTGGCTCATGGAGGAGGACAAGTGGGGAGGAGTGCCAGTGCGGGGCCGGCGTGAGGATGGACATCAGATATGGCACAGCTTCATCACCAAGCCCAGGCCCTGCCAGGGCAGGGTCTCTCTCCTTAGTCCCGGGGTGGACAAGGGCACCATCCCCTCCTGGGTTGGTGGCACGATGCACCAGAGGATGTGGCTTATTTCCCTGTCATCACATCTGCTTTGCTTTCTCTTCCCCGAGGTGCTTCCCACTGGGGGCAGGGTCAGAGCCCCCTGCCGAGCCTGCCCCTGCCACACAGAGTCTCAGGGTGATTTCCAGCCCGTGATTCTGATCTCTCGGGCACCTTTTGCGTTAATGGTGAGAGTGAGATTTAGGGAGACCTTGTGTCTGGCATTCTGCCAAACTCCAGAGCCTCTGCCAAGAGGATCAGGACGCCCACTCAGTCCTTGGCTGGATTCCCTCTGGGAGCCCGTCAGCCACTTGGCTCAGTTCTTTGCCTGATGAGTTTTTTCTGCATATCCTCCAGCTGCTAATTGCTTACGGATCTTTCTGTCCCCTGTGGCTTGACTCCAGGCCCTGACGCAGATAGAAGGACTCCGATTGACTGTGTTGGGCTTCAGTTTTTCCCTCTAGTTTTTCTTTGAGTCAGGCCTGCTGTGAATCTGATGCAATGATGCAAAGATTGCTCTGCTGTCCCTTTCAGAAGATCGGTACCAGACTTGTTTCTCTCTTAAGCCTCTGGCCCCACTTCAGCTCTCCGTGATGTTCCAGATCTTGTTGGCAGAGGTTTTCTGTCCCCTGTCACCCCCAGTATGGTGCATCTGGACTTGCTGATTTGAGGCTGGAGGTTAGTGTCACATAAGAGCACGTTTCCCAGAGCTCTGTGGAAGCTCGAAAGCGAGTCTCCCTCACCAGCAGAAGCTGGTCCATTAAAAGATATTCCCTCACCCTCCTTGTCTCCCTAATATCATAGGAGCATAAGAACGGCCAGACTGGGTCAGACCAATGGTCCATCTGGCCCAGTGTCCTGTCTGCTGATAGTGGCTGGTGCTGAATGCATCAGTGGGAATTAACAGAACAGGGCAATTTATCAAGTGATCCATCCTTTGTCGTTCAGTCCCAGCTTCTGACAGAAGTTAGGGACACCCAGAGCATGGGGTTGTGTCCCTGCCCATCCAGGCTAGTAGCCATTGATGGACCTGTCCTCCATAAACTAATCTAGTTCTTTTTTTAACCCAGTTATAGTTATGGCCTTCACAACATCCCCTGGCAAGGAGTTCCACAGCTTGAGAGTGCAAAGTACTTCCTTATGTTTGTTTAAAACCTGTTGCCTATTAATTTCATCCGGTGACTCCTGCTTCTTGTGCTACATGAGGGGATAAATAACACTTCCATATTCACTTTCTCCACCCCAGTCATGATTTTATAGACCTTGGTCATATCCCCCCTTAGTTATCTCTTCTCTAAGATGAATTGGCCCAGTCTTTTTAATCTCTCCGCATATGGAAGCTGTCCATGCCCCTAATCATTTTTGTTGCCCTCTCTGTACCTTTTCCAATTTTAATGAATCTTTGTTGAGATGTGGTGACCAGAACTGCACACACTATTCAAAATGTTGGTGTCACATGGATTTATATAGAAGCATTATGATATTTTCTGTTTTATCATCTATCCCTTTCCTAATGATTCCTAACGTTCTGTTAGCTTTTTTGCCTGCCGCTGCACATTGAGTGGTTGTTTTCAGAGAACGATCCACAGTGACTTCAAGAACTCTTGCTTGAGTGGTAACAGCTAATTTAGATCCCATTTTATATATGTGTAGTTGGGATTATGTTTTCCAATGTGGATTGCTTTGCATTTATTAACCTTGAACTTCATCTGCCATTTTGTAGCTTAGTCACCCAGTTTTGTGAGATCCCTTTGTAACTCTTCACAGTCTGCTTTGGACTTAACTGTCTTGAGTAATTTTGTATTGTCTACAAATTTTGCCACCTCACTGTTTATCCCTTTTTCTAGACCATTTCTGAACATGTTGAATAACACAGGTCCCAGTACAGACCTCTGGGAGACACCACTATTTGCCTCTCTCCATTCTGAAAAATGACCATTTATTCCTATCTTTTTACCAGTTACTGATCCATGAGAGGACCTTTCCTCTTATCTCATGACTGCTTAGTTTACTTTAGAGCCTTTGATGAGGAATCTTGTCAAAGGCTTTCTGAAAATCCAAGTACCCTATATCCACTGGATCACCCTTGTTCACATGTTCGTTGACTCCCTCAAAGAATTCTAAAAGATTATTGAGGCACGATTTCCTTTTACAAAAGCCATGTTGACTCTTCCCCGGCAAATCATGTTCATTTAGGTGTCTGACAATTCTGTTCTTTATTATTGTTTCAGCCAGTTTGCCTGGTACTGAGCTTAGGTTTACCGGCCAGTAATGGCCAGGATCTCCTCTGGATCCTTTTTTAAAAATAGGTGTTATGTTAGCAACCCTCCAGGCATCTGGTACAGAAGCTAATTTAAGCTATAGGTTACATCCCACTGTTAGCAGTGCTGCATTTTCACATTTGAGTTCCTTCAGAACTCTTGGGTGAATCCCGTCTGGGCCTAGTGACTTATTGCTGTTTATCAGTTAGTTCCAAAACTTCCTCTATTGACACCTTAGTCTGGGACAGTTCCTCAGATCTGTCACCTAAACCAATGGCTCAGGTGTGGGAGTCTCCCTCAAACCCTCTGCAGTGAAGACTGATGCAAAGAATTCATTTAGCTTCTCCACAACGGCCTTGTCTTCCTTGATTGCTCCCCTAGCACCTCCATCGTCCTGTGGCCCCACTGATTGTCTGGCAGGTGCCCGTTACCCCTCATGCCAGTAACGATGTGTCGGAGGCTTGTCTAAATGTCTTCTCCTTGAGACAGAGACAAGGAGGAAAAGAGGTTTAGCCCCCATCACGTTAGATGTCATGGCCCCCTTGTTGTTCAGGAAAGGTCCGTCTCTCGGAGACTCTCCCTCAGGGTAGCAGATCCCTTCCCCTGTTTGGCAGTGTGAGCTCACACTGCACAGTCTCTCTGCCCTGCTCCTTCCCTGCAGCCTCGGCCGTCTCTGTTCCTTCTGGTCTTGTTGCTCCAATTCTTCCGCTCACTGCACAGGCATTTTTCTTGGATCTTGGATCTTCCGGCTGGTTGCTCAGGAAGCGACATTAGCTGCCGCTGGATCCGGGGCCCTTCTCTTTTTGGCTCTGCCCTGGGGGCTGGTTGCACATTGTTCAGGATTCGCCACCCTTTGCACTCAGCAGTTTCCGTCCGTCCTCCTCTCACCCCCTGCACCCGGCGTCTCAGTGCCCCACAGCATGCTGCACCCTGGCACTCAGGGTCTGCTCAGCCCTGTGCTCCCTAGGCTGAATGGCCACTAGTACAAAGTCTTCCTGGTGGTCTCGGCTGTCCCCCTGTGCTCCCCAGGCCCCGGCCCAGCTGCCCTCCGGGACCCCAGCCCAGCTGCCTGGCCCCCGTGCTCCTGGGCCCCAGCCTGGCTACCTCCCCCCATGCTCCTGGGTCCCCAGCCCGGCTGCCCTCCCCCCCCCACACTCCTGGGCCCTGGCCTGGCTGCCCCCCAACGCTCCTGGGCCCCAGCCTGACTGCCCCATTGTGCTCCCTGGGCCCTGGCCCAGCTGCCCCATTGCGCTCCTGGGCCCTGGTGTTGCTTAAGGCTCAGTGACTGTTAGCAGTGCAGAGCTGCTGCAGGGCCCAGTGCAGGAGCGTGGCAGGGTCTTGCCAGGCCGGGCTGGGTGTGGGAGCAGACGTAGTCGGGGCAGTTCCATATCCTAGGCATCCCCTGCGGCTGCAGCCCCCTGGGAGACCTGGCAAAGGGGAGTAATTGGGGGCTCCTGAGCAGGGAGGTGCAAACTGCAGAGAAGCAGAAAATCCAGGGTAGCTTCTTCTCTGACAAGGACAGGCAGTACCTCCTTCCCCCCAGCTGTGCCACAGCCCCTTAGACCTAACCCACAGCCGCCCCCCACATCCAGTCCTGGGCTCTCCCAGCCCCAGCTCTGCCGGTGTCCCTCGGTGCCTGTGCTTGACCTAGTTGCCAGCACACAGCTCAATAGATGGGGAGGGAATTACCCAGAGACAGGTCCCTCCGTTCACAATCCATCGATCGCTTCGTCACTTACTGGGGAAGACAAAATTCCTGGGTCCCACTTGAGATTATTGCTGGGTTTTTAGAAACCAGAGCCCCTAAAACTCAGTGCCCTTCTGAACGCCCCGCAGCATGTGGATCTGCACCGCTGCTCCCAAATTGCACCCGCAGAGCCTGTTTCTGCCGGCTGCCTGGAGATCAGTGAGACGCTGGCCCAGCCTGGCTGTCTGCTCTGCCGGTCTGCACAAGGAACGGACAAGATAGAGCTGGGCACTATCACTGCCAGCATGGCACGTGATGGGTGTGTGGCCTGTGCCAGCTGCCCCCTGCTGGCCTCAACCGTGGCCTGACAGCCCGGGACGTCCCAGCACCAGGGCAGGTGGGGAGGGAAGAGCCTGTCTGCTCCCAGGGACCTTCTCTGGTAGGCTGTTGCTCCTGATAGTCACGTCACATAGCCTCTTTCCTCCCATCAGCCCCAGCATTTAACAAGGCATCCCCATTCCCTTCCCTGTGCCTTGGGCCAGAATCTCCCCCCAGGAGCGGGCACAGTGGGACTGTGTGGAGCAGAGCCAGCACCTCTCTGCTTTCAGGGGTGTCGCCTCTTGAATGCACCCTGCTTGCACTGGGTCCTCTCCTGCTGCCAGGCTGAAATCCTGGCCCTGTGACATTCCTGGCTGCTGATCTCGCTCCGTTGCTCTGACGGCCAGAGACTCAAGCATCCCTATCTGTAAAAACATCCCAAGAGCAGGAGCATGTCACTCTGGGGCTGTAAATAACGTGCAGTCGCACACGCGGGAGGCCATCGGGGTGCTGCACCGGGCCAGGGGGCTGTGGATCAGGGTTGGCTGTAGCATTTTGAGGATGACATTTTGCAGAGACTTGCTGCTGCTCTCACCATCTGGTGCCGGCAGGTATTGCCCAGAGTAGCCTGGGTAATTTGTTCTGTGGTGAAATGCCTGGGCTCGGCTCAGCTCTCAGCAGCTGTTGTCAGAACTTGCTGGAGGTTGGGGCTGCGTGGTGCGGGCTCTGTGCACCGTGTTTAGTGAGCAGCTGTCTGCATGGCCCATCCTGTGTCCTGCTCGACTCCTCGGCAACCTCGGATAACTACAGGTGGTCCCCACTGTTTCCTGCGCTCGAGCGAGACTGTTCTGACTGCGCTCACACCTCTGCTGTGCTGGCTTCCCACAGGTGTGTGGTGCCGGCGCAAGAGACGCACACATGTGGAGCCCTCTAATCTGGTTCCTGCCAGGTCATTGGGGGTATGTCTACACTGCAGTCTGGGTGTGACTGCAGCATGCATGGCCGTACCTGAGCCTGCCTGGAGCCGGCAGCTAGCTGCTGCTGAAGCCTCACTGCAGCTACAATGGAGACACCCCCATGGCTGGCCACTCTGGGCCTCCGTTTCCCGTCTGCACGCAGGGTGAGGGAGGATAAAGCCATTGAGGTGCTCAGGCAGGCTGGCGGTGGGCCCGTAGTCAGGCCTGCAGAGAACTGGTAAATCCACTGAGGGACCTTTGTGAAAGCAGGGAGTCTGAAGGATGTAATAGAGGCTCCCGAAGACAGCGGGTCTTGCGTGTGGCTGGAGTCCAAGGCCCCGCCAGGCAGGGAGAAGAATCTATAAGTGAGATGGCTGGGGACCGAACTCAGTGACCCAGCAGGTCCCGTCAGTGCGATGGTTGAAGTGCTACGACATGCCAACCCACCCAGCCAAGGTGGGGCGCATTCTGACTGCCGGGCATTGATTTCTCCGGGGGAGCTGCCTGCGCGTGAGCCCCAGCCAAGAATGATTAGAAATGATTCTGCAAACGAGCTGAAATAATATAGCGAGGCGTGTGGGCAGCCGCCTGCAGTGAAACCCTCCCTGTTCGAAGTGCCACGCGTGCTGCCAGCGCTTGTGCCAAAGCAGAGGTGTCTTAACGCGCCGGCCTTTCAATCCAAGCTACAGGGCGTTGTGATTCCGCCCGCTCACACCCACTCCCTCATCCACCGGCAGACGCCCAGTCGCACCCATCAGTACACAACTCGCTTCTGGAAGGCACGCACAAACGCACACCGATCACACACATTTGCCTCGGCTCTATCGCCACTAGATTTTGTACTGGAGTCAATTATTGCCAGTTACCTCAAGGCAATTAACCCCTTAGAAAAGGCTGGTGTGGACACTCCCCTCACATTTCTTCAAGGTGACAAATGTTTGTTCTTTACCCTGGGGATCAGCTCAGATCAAACGAACGCGTGTAGCCTGGATCGGCTGTGTGGGGCGTGTGCCCACTAGGCTTTAGAGCAGCTGTAACAGCCTCGACTTAGGCCAGGTCTACACTACAGACTGAGCGACGTATTCTACCGACCTAGCCCGGTGTAGCCAGCGCTGTGTCTGTGGGAGACGATCGACCTAGCTGCCCCCTCTCGATGAGGCAGATTAATGATGCCAACCGGAGAAGCTCGCCCATCAGTGCAGTAGCCTCCAGTGCAGTGCTGGGTGTGTGTGCAGACAAGTCTGGGGCAGCAGACGAGCAGGGCTAGATAAATGAGCGCTGCTTCCCTCTTTGGGTTTTTAGGTCTTTAGGTGCCATCTCCCCTGGTTTGCTGGGGCCAGGCCTTAGCCTGTGAATCTCACTGATGGCCGAGAGTCCTGGGAGCCTATTCTCAGAGCTGCACGGATTGGAGAGGTTTCGCTCACTGACAGGACTGGAAACGAGGCGAGATGCTGGTGTGAGCACATATCTCGGTGCCTCTATGACTCCCCGCACCGTGATCCCGGAGCATCTCCCAGTCTTGGGTGGATTTATCCCCACACCCCTGGGGGCTGGTCTCTCCGTCCAGCTGAAGCACAGGGAGTCTGTGGCAGAAGCAGGGAATTGAGCCCTGGTCTCAGGTTAGTGCTGGCCCCTAGCCACTGGCCCATCCTCCCCATCAGACACTCCAGTTCCTGGGCTGGCTGGGGTTGATGGATGGAACGTTGCATGCTGGGACTTGTAGCCTCTGAGCCCCACAGCCCCTGACCCAGGTGAAGCTGGCTGCAGTAGGGTCTGCATCATGTATGCCGCAAGTGGCTTAGCAACGTGACCTCCAGCTGGGCCATACTTGGGCCTGGGGCAGGGGAAAGGAGGCGGGTCAGCCTGTGCCACACGCCCACGCGGAGCTCCAGTACCAGCCTGGGCAGCGCTGGAGGAGGGATTCCTCCCCACACACCAGGCATGCTTAAGCAAGCTGCTGAGGAGCTGGCGAGCAGGACTCACTGCAATGAGGTCAGTTAGACAGCAGAGGAACCTGCCAGGAGAAGGGACCAGCGACCAGCCTCGAGTCGCAGCCGGTGGGGCACTCTGAGCCACGACATCTGCATCTTCTTTGCTTGCTGTATCGCCCGCAGTTTGGTTCAAAGCTCTGACCGGTGCAGCTCCGAGAGGACTCTAGTTCGCAGGCTTCCCCCAGGAGTTCTCTGCTGCTAGGATAGGACGTGAGCAGGAGATTTATAGTTATTTGGCTCACGCTGGGTGCCGTCATATTTCACTAGGGAAACAGCACTTTTCAAACATATGGGCCAGCCCAGACTCTCCCCGGGGTTAACCCCAGTGCTGGTGCCTAGGCGCCAGAAGGGAACATGCGTCATGGGCTCTTAAATGTCTCCCCGTCACCTTTACACTGATCCTACTAACTTGGGTTAGACTAAAACATTTCAGTTCTCGGGTGACAGAACTTCTGCAAGCCCCTGGCAGAGACCAGGAGCAAGCAAGGGGCCACCGATGCCCAAGGCCCCTGCAGTGGTAGGAAATTCATTGCTGAGACATACCCAGCTGGTCCCAGCGGGTGATCTGCGCCCCCTGTTGCAGAAGAAGGTGAAACGCCCCCAAGATCCTGCCAATCTGACCTGGGAGGACAGTCCTTTGTGACTCCGCAGCAGTGGAGTGACGTGCATTCACACCCGCTGGGGATCTAAGTGCAGTGCGTGCTGAGGAAAGGTGCTGGCTGGATATTTGCTCTACAAACTGTGTGGCTGCAATCAAGAGCCCCCATGCACTCCCTGCCCCCTGCCCTCGTGCCCCCTCAGGAGCAACCCCTCTAACCAGGAGCAGAGGGTTCAGACTCTGGGGTCCATTCAGGTCCCAATTGCTGAGGATGCCTATGAGATTCCAGCCATGGTGGCCACTGATGTGATGTGGCCCCTGCCCTTCTAGGAACTGCACTGTCACCGCCCAGTTCATTTCACTGAGGTTCATCGGCTGGGAATGAGTTCTGGTAACAGTCGACAGCACCAAGTGCAACGAATTCAAGGCTTCAGACAAGAAATAATGGCAATATAAGTCAAGCATGCTTCTGGGGAGCCAGGATTACAACCTTGGACCTACAGCTCCAAACATGCAGGTAGCTGACACTTGAACTAATGGAGACTGGCCATAGTAGATCCATCATCAGTAGATCCATTATCCTCACTGTGTGGGCTGAGCACACAAAACCAAGGCACTACAGTCCTGCTGCCCTGAAACAATAGCACTGAGGAGTGCATGAATTGTTCCCATTCACCTCAATGGGGTGTTGACTCTGAAACCAAGTGTTGTCAGTTGACATGCCGACATTTTTAATTACTTTGCTGCCAGTCATTTTAGCAGAACCATCCAGCTAATGTGCTTATTATCCTTGTAATTTAGATGGAATGACAGATACTAGGGCACTTTCTTGCTCTCAAGGGTTGCTAGACTGAGGAATGAGGAATTCAGGCCTTCCCCTTCAGATTTTACGGTCTCCTCCACCCCTGCCTGAAAGGGGTAAGACTGAGGAGATCCCCATCTGAATATCAGGAGCACAGCTGCCTCTTGGTGCTAAAAGACAATCATCCGTGCTGCCTGGGTAGCTAGCATTTTATGAGGGGTGGGTTTTAATTAATGGAAACTTAGATTCTGGAGCAAAATCTCCCAACAAGGGATGAATCCCACAAGAAGTCACACTGCTGCAGAGTCACTGGCTGTGGGGTTCCAGGGCTGTGTCTGCCCAGCCCTCTGTGCTTGAAAGAAGCACCCCCTCTTAGCCCTCCCAAACCTTCAACCTCCACAGCCCTAACCTGAAGCCCTCCCATTCCCCAGCCCAGACCTTCCAGCATCAGATATGTTAGCTGTTCCAGCCACGTAAAGTGTTCACAGTTGAGACCAGCCTCCCCACACTCATAGCCCACTGGCCTGTGGCCAGGCTACTTGGCAGTGGAACCTGGCTGGTACTTGGATGGGAGACCAAGGAAAACTGGTTGCTGCAGAGGTGCAGGTGGAGATTCAGTAGAAGGCGCTTTTCCCTTTGTTAGCTTTGGGTCACTGTCCTGTGCGTATAGCGTCCACGGCCAGAAGGGCTCATAGTGACCATCTAGCCTGACCCCCTGGATAACCCAGGCTAGAAGCCTGCCATACAGTAATTCCTCAAGCAGATCTTCTAGAAAAACACCCAATTTTGATTAAAAAATGATCAGTGATGGAGAATACACCCTGACCCTTGGTACATGATTCCAGTGGTTAATTACCCTCTCGTCAAAAATGTACCAAAAATGTATGCCTTATTTCCCATCTGAAATTGTGTAGATTCAGCACGGGATCGTGCTAGGCCTTTCTCTGTTAGACCAAAGAGCCCATTATTAAATATTTGTTCCCCATGTAGGTACTTACAGACTGTGATCAAGTCACCGCTTAACTTCCCTTTGTTAAGTTAAATAGATCGACTCAAGGAGATCAGTCACTACACGGCCGGTTTTCTAATCCTTTAATCATTCTTGTGGCCCTTCTCTGACCCCTCTCCAATTTATTAACATCCTTCTTGAACTGTGGGCACCAGAACTGGACACAGGATTCCAGCAGTGGTCATGCCAGTGCCAAATACAGAGGCAAAATATCCTACTAGCGATTCCCCTGTTTAGGCATCCATGGATTGTGCCAGTCCCTTTTAGCCACCATGCCGCACTGGGAGCTCATGTTCAGCTGATCACCCCCAGAGCCCCAGATCTCTTTCAGAGTCGCTGCTTCCCAGGACGAGCCCCTAGCCACCATTTTTTGTTCCTAGCTGTAAACAGTCATGGTTAACCCTATGAAAATGTGTAGCGTTAGCTTGCAGAACCAAAGCGCTGAGCACATGTCATTAAAGATTCCATGGGACTGTTCACGTAAGCTGGATCATTATTGCTGCTCTCCTGGACATACTACAATGGGCAGTAACTACATTCTTCCTATCTAAATTCGCCCTCCTTCAGTTTAATTGGAGGTGGCTTGTATTCTCCTTCCCTGCCTGTCCTAGAATGTCGTAGAGTGTTGTAGAGAGTGGCTGCTGCATTCCTCCCCAGAGGTGGCTGCCTTTCACTGGTGGGTGAAATGAATCCTGTATATACCTGTATAAAGCGCTGTGGGATGTGCAGGGATTATCTGCTGCTTTTTCTAACATGTAGTATCTAGAGTGACGTACATGGGCTAGATGTAATACCTTGACTCTCAGCCGTTCCTATAGCTTTGTTCTCCGGTCCCGTGTATCACAAGCTGCACAAGACTTGCCAGGGGACCTGTTTCCCCCTTGTTTGCACCCATGAAACACGTTGGCTCTGCTCACAGTGCCTCGCAGTTGGGAGATTTGTGGCTGCAGCCTGCTAATTGCTTTAATTACCCACACGTGGCTAATAGCTACACCACTACTGCCAACCGCTTCCCTCCAAGATCCTGGCCTGATGGAATGACTGATGCTGCACGGAGATCCCGCCAAGATCCAAGGCTCATCTCACTGGGTCCTTAGGCAGTGGCTCCCTTCTGCAGCCAGCGGGAGGGGAGCAGCGGATCACTTTGAAAGTGGCCTGCAGGCCTTGGGTTGGGAACCACTGCACTAGACCATCCTGATCCTCTTGGGGGACAGTTTTGGATCAGTGGGGCTAGGCAAGGTGGGGAGTGGGGCCCCACAGGAGGAGTGATGGTGGCTGGCTGGCCTAGTGGATGCTGCTGCCCTGTGGCGAGGGCTGTTGGACTGGGGAGCCTTGCCTTGCCTGCCAGCCACATGACCCCTCAACAGGGGTGGGGGTTGGAGACCCAGGGGCAGGCAGGGCTGTGGCTGGGCGCAGAGGTTTGCGTGGGCTGGGCTGAGCTGTGGTCTCTTCCAGTGAAGGCCTGGGAGCCATCGTGGCGGAGACACCTGGCCGTCTGGGTGATCCGCAGCCAGCTCGCCTGTCTGCTCTGCAAAGCCTGGGGCAGGCTGGAGCACCAAGACCTGCCCCTTGGCACGGCTCCCTGCTGCACCTGGCTCCACGCCCATAAAGTACACATGGAGCTGAGTGCTAGCGAATCCCAGCACTGGGCGAGCCCTGCTCACCTCCACGCCTCCCTCCCGGGATCCGGGACTGAGGTGCGGGGGCTGGCCGCCCCAGGAGCTCAGAGCAGCCGGGGCTCGTGCGGCGTGTGGGGCAGTGCCCGGTTCTCCAGCCTGTCAGGATGGCTCGGCCGCGGCCCATCTCCTCTGGTGCGCCGGGGCTGCCCAGGAGTGACTCAGTCAAGTACAGCTGGAATGTGAGTGGCTCCGTCCGGGGCAGCGTGGCAGGAACACACAGCTGGGCTTGGCTTGGGCGGTGCCCTGGCAGTGACTCCTGGCACTGGGAAGTCAGCCGTGCAGACCAGCTTGGCGGTGGGGGGGTGACAGAAAGGGCAGCAGGGATGCTGGGTGGAGGGGCAGTGAGAGGAGCTGGCCCGAAGGGAGATCGGGTGGGCGGGGGGAGCCCCGAATCAGTGAGGGGCCTTTCCAGTCCAGCTGTTTCATCTGAAGTTCAGGGCTCTGTGTCCCAGCCTTTCCGCCCTGCCAACCTCTGAGCCGCTGCCAAGGAAAGTAACTCGGGGCGATGGCTTGTGTTAGAAGGGAAAGTCGTAGCCCTGCCGCCTGGGGTGAGCAGGCACCCGGGCCCGAGTGTGTGCACGTGGGTGTGTGTGTGTGTGTGTGTGTGTGTGTGTGTGTGTGAATGCATGTGAGAATGCGGGTGTGTACAAATGTGTCCGTAGTGTGGGGGTGCCTGTGTGTGCACATGCATGTTGGTAGGTGTGTCCATGTTCAGGAGTGTCTGGGTGTATATGTGTTTACGGGGGGGGAGTGTTTTTGTCTCTCTCCCTGTGTGTGTGTGTGTCTCTCCTTGTGTATGTTTGTGTCTCTCTCTCTGTGTGTGTGGATTCCTGGGCAAGTGTTTGGTCACGTGCCCATTAACATGGTTGTATCTTGATACAAGCGTGTGTGTGTTTATAGATGTGTGTCTGTGCATGAATAACCCTGCACACGGTGGACATGCATGTGTGTATCTCAGTAAGTGTTTGCGGGTGGGGGGGCTGCCCCGTTGCGAGCTCCCCTGGCCTCCAGCCCATGCTTGTGTCCAAAGAGCAAGGCGCACTGGGGTGCTCCGTGTAAAGTGTCTTTTGGGAAATCCAGCACTTAATACCAGAGCCCAATCACTGGGCCAGACAATCCCCTGGGGCAGGGCCAGATGGCCTGAAAAGGGGGGCAGATCTAGTCCCATTTGGGACAAGGGGCAGGGCCAGATCTGTCCCCACAGGGAGGATTACACCTGGACACACAGCCAGCGTGACTCACTGACAGGCTGGCCCTGCTGGGAGCCCCTGAGCTCAGAGTCAGCTGGGGAGGGAATCCCCTGGCTGTGGGGGGTGTCAGCAGTTAGTGAGGGATGGAAGGGGAGTGGGGGGCAGCTGGAGGAGTGAGGCTAGGCTGGGGGCAGGGGCTGGGGCCTGGCTGGAACTCAGGCTGTCTCTGATGGTCTCTGTCTCTGACAAAGTCTCTGACTTTGCTTTGAACCGCCTCCCCCCCGAGTCTTTGCCCAGGCTGTGCCAGGGCCTCCTCCAGCCCAGCCTGCCTGCCCCAGGCTGAGGAGGGCAGCCTGGCTAGCCCATGGAGGGCACTGAAGGCCTGTAGCTGTGCTGCTGGGATTGCAGGGCAGGGCAGTGGGCCCCAGCTCTTCGTGCTGACCCTGGCTCCATTCTCTCTCTTGCAGACCTCAGAGTTGTTTGAAATGATTGAAAAGATGCAGGTGAGTTGCCTCCCTGGGGCTGGGCCCACGGCTGGCTGAGCAGAGCAGAGCAGAGCAGAAGGGAGCAGGTGCAATGCACGCTAGGGGGTGCGTGGGCTGCACTCAGGGACATGGGGCTCTGGGGAGCCAAGAAGTGGAGGCTGGTTTTGGGGGGAATCCCAGCTGGTCACTGCACTGGGCCCATCTCATCCCGGGAGCTCCCTGCCCTACACCCCAGCTGGGATGGAAGATCCAGCAGGGCCCCTGTGCCAGGCCTGTCTTCCCTGGTGTTAGCAGCCCCTGGACTCAGGGCTCAGACGGGCTTGGACAGTGTGTATGAGGCAGTGTTGAGCTGAGCCAGGGGAGATGGGGCCCTGTGACCCTGCAAACCCATGGTGCTCTCTACAAAGGCCCTCGGGAGGGATCTCTCCAGGGTCCCTGTCTGGGACTGAGAATGAAGCTGATCAGTCATCACCAAGTGGCAATCAGCATTTCTGAGCCGGCTCGGCTGGCACCAAGCAGAGGCTGCAGAGCAGTGGGGCCCCAGACTGGGAACCAGGCCTTGCTGGCCCGGCCTGGCCCGAAAGGTTCAGTAGGCTGAAGCCCAGCTCTCCAGCCAAGCCACAGTGTCCTTATCAGCAGCGTGCAAGGCACCAAGACCTCCAGGAAGCGGCGCCCTCCTAGTGAGCAGAGCTGAATGGCTTCCTGGTGGGCAGTTAATCAGTGACCCCGGTGCAGCCTGGGTCTTGTCACTGCCCTGATGTGCTGCAGCCCTTCGTTAGAGACAGACGCACACAGACACATGGTGACGCCCACTGCCCCACACAGCCCTGAATACACGCACGCGGGCCCAGGCGCTGCTGCAGGTGGGCACACGCAGCCCGTCCTGCCAGCTGACTCGGCCGAGGACACAGAGCAGGGGCAGCCACGCAGCCGGGACACACAGCTGCCTGTGGATCTGTGCCAAGCAGGAAGCAGCCCCCACCCGCAGAGCAAACATGCACTCGGGTGCCAGGTCTGTGCTCAGTGCCACCCACCGTCTCCCTCTTCCTTGTTGTCTCTTGCAGGGAAGCAGAATGGACGAACAGCGTTGCGCCTTCCCTCCACCTCTCAAGGTAGGCCCCAGAGGATGTTGCATGGGGGCAGGGGTACCGGCTCGTCCCACCCCAGTGCACTCGGGGTTACCCGCTCATGCTGGGGTGCCCTCTGCACCATGCGTGGATCCCAGGAGCTAGGTGCCGAGCGCTAGCTGGAGAAGACCCCGGCACTGAGGGCAGTTCAGCAGGAGCTATACAGGGCTCCCAGCCCCTGAACGCCAGCCCTCCTCGCTTTTCCAGTCCTACCCCCCAGCTCTGCCAACGCCCCTCGTCCTGCCCCACAGCTCGCTCAGCTATTCCAGTTCTGGGGACCCTGCTACATCCGCCTGCTGACGCCCCTCATGATAGCCTCTGTCCAATGACCTGCCTGGCTCTGTGCAAAGCCACAGCTCCCCAGTGGCCTCCGCAGAGGGCTGGGGCCTGTTGGGTTGCCTGGGTCCCGCCTGGCCCGTCAGGGATGTTTGCTCTGCGTTCGAATGTCTCCCAGTTGCCGTCTGCAGCGCCACTTTCTACGGTGATGCACCCACCCTGGAAACACTGGGCCCTACTGTTCTGCACCAGTTCAGCTCCCGTGGTGCCAGAGACTTGTCTATACTACAGCTACGTGCCCCAAACTGCTCTGCCTCTCAGCTCTGTCCCCCTGGGGAGGTGTGGACACTGGCTTTGGGGGGTGAGCCTCTTCTCCTCCGTCTGGCAGGTCCTGGGAGCTAGCCCAGGCCAGGCTGGGGGAGTGGGTCTCGGGTGGGTGGCAACAGGCCTGGCTCACACACAGGGCTGACTCTCCAGTTCAATGAGTCTCTGGCGTGTTTGTGTTTTTCAGACTGAAGAGGATTATATCCCATATCCCAGCGTCCATGAGGTAACGAGGGAGGGCGCCTGTCGCTGTCCCATCAGCACATCTTCTGTTTGTGTAATAGTTACCTTGCCGCAGAGACCGGAGCGGGTCAGGTGCACATACAAGGTGCGAAGCACAGTCTGTGCCCCAAGGAGCTGCCAGTCTAAGAGATGTGACAAAGGCAGGGTGGGGGGACGGGTAGCTCTATGTGCCTGCTCTGCCCAGCCATCCACCACTGGCATTGCAGCAGGGCAGGTCTAGAGAAGGGCAGTGGCTATCCTGGAAGGGCGTCCCTGTGGAAGAAGGCGTAGCGAGTATATGGGATTAAGAGACAGATGGACTGAAGAGGCCGGGGTAGGGAGTGCAGTAACAGACGAGGGGCCAACCAGGGAGGGGCAGACTGTTCTGTGGCATCCCAGGCACTTGCCTCTCTTTGTTACGTGTGACCTGCCAGCCCTGCAACTCTGCATGGGTGCACTCGGGACACTTGTAGGGATGGTGCCAACCCACAGGGGCACCGGGAACCCACCAGCTCCCTTGGAATCTCGGTGGGCATGTAACAAAGGGTGGCTGGCTGACATTGTTACCAGCCGGGGTGCCAAGGCCGGGAATCCATCTCGTAGGAAAAGGACCTCAGGGTCTTTACCAACCACTAGCCTGGCCCCACCTTAGCTGCTTGTCTGGAAGGGGTATCCATCCCTCCAGCAGCAGGCAGGGACCTGGTTCACTAGAGACCAGGAGGGAAGTGCCTCCTACTGAAATGCAGCTGCCTCCCCCATCAGCCAATTCCTGCAAAGCTCCCCCGGGCCAGATGCAGCTGCTTTCTTAGGGAGCGGCGTATCTCAGCTCTAACCATGGGTCCGCTCTGAGAACAGTCCATAACTCTTCAATCTCGCTTTCCACCCAGATGCCTTCAGGGGCTTTACAGAGGAGGATGGGATCATTATCTCCCTTTTACATATGGGGAAACTGAGGCACAGAGAGGGGAAGGGTCTTGCCCAAGGTCACCCTGCAGGCCAGGGGTAGAGCTGGGAATAGAATCAAGTCTCCTGAGCCCCAGTGCAATGTGCTAACCACTAATCCCCCACTGTCTTGCTATAGGGCAAGTTACAAGGTAAGAGGGTTCAGTCCACCCCTCTTTTGGAAGCCTGCTGGTGCACCCCCAAGGCCTGTCTGCAGCCGAGGGCTAGGAGCTGAGCAGCTCTCCGGAGCTACGTCGAGTCGGGCCTGGCTGGGCAAGCTGAGAGGGTGTTGATTAGCCAGTAGGGGATGCTCTTCTCCCCAAATGCCCCAGCCTGGCACCCATGGGCTGCTGTGCTGACAACGTCCCCCTTGCAGTTGGCAGAGTTGGTGCAGCTGGGTTGGTCCCAGGATATGAGAGTGCTGCGGGAGAGGGGCTTTTGTTACCTCAGCAGGGCAGGAGTTGGACCAGTAAAGGATGATGCCTGGCCCCGCATGGGTCATTGCTGATCCCATGGTCCCCATTGCAGGAGAGGGGCCTCGTTCCTGTCTCGTGAGCACCACCTTGTTCCCTCAGTGCCTCCCTGCGTCCCATTCCTCCACTCCCCCCATGGCTGGCTGGAGCCGCTGCCTGCCGCCAGCTGCTGCGCTCCACCCCAGAGCAGACGCCGCAAAGCCCCTTTGGGAGGAGAGGCATCATAGAGATGCTGGACACCAACACGTGGGTGGTGCTCTGTGGGCTGTCGTCCTCCATAACGGGATGGCTGAGCATCTCTGGAGAGCAGGTCAAGATGCCCAGCGTGGTCTCACGGCCTCCCCTCTCCCACCAGGTGCTGGGGCGCAAGGGGCCCTTCCCCCTCATCCTGCTGCCGCAGTTCGGGGGCTACTGGATCGAAGGCACCAACCACGAGCTGAGCAGCATCCCCGAAACCGAGCCGCTTCCGTCCCCAACCTCCAAGGTGAAACTGGAATGTAACCACACAGCCAGGATCTATAGGAAGCATTTCCTGGGCAAGGTAAGCACCCTTTCCTCCCTCCGCCCCCTGGCCCAACCCTGACCCGGACCCAGCGGGGAGATGGTCCAGGCCACTCATTGGGCACCACCTTTTAGCACTAACTGGCCATTCTCAGTCCCTTAGCTGGTGATTTCCTGGTTTTCCTGACTCCGGCAGTTGCTTGTGGGACTCACAGTCACACTCCCCGATTTCAATGGATGTTGCAGCCGGCTCGTAATGTGGCTCTGATTCCTTTCCAGGCTGGGGACAGCCCATGCTGGGGCTAACCCGTGTGTTCTCTCCAAGGACACCCAAACAAGCCCCAGTGGGCCCCTGAGAAATTCCTGTGGCAAATTTCCCACGTGAACAGGACAAAGGGGCTGTGATTCATGGTGTTGGAGCACAGAAAAGAAGGGCCCTTGCCTACATTCTGTCTGGGGAAAGGGGCTTGGTGAAGCAGTGGTGACCTGGGATGTCCCAGCGTCAGGGCTCCTTAACACAAAACCACAGTCTGATTTCAGATACCAGAGTCCTGCCCCGCCCAGATTCCTGCCCCCTCCTCCCAGGCCCAGCACTCCCCAGCGGGCCTGGAAGTTAACCAGATCCCAGGTGATATCCGGCTGGGGGGTCAGCCAATTTCCTTAGGGTTCAGGGATGGAGCGGATCCTGATAGCGTTCGGATCCAGTTTTGGGGCCTGGTTATCAGTTGTGCTGAGGCCCCTTTAAGATGCTCTAGGGATGTAAAGGAGGCTTTAAGGGAGCAGAAACGGCCTCCTGAAAATCTGCCCTAGGTGGGGGGGTCTCCCCGACCAGTGCTCTGCTGGTGTCAAGGCTCTGTGCCAGCCCCTCTCCCAGCCCCTGGCATAGGGGTGGACCAGGAGCATAGCTGGCATATGCGGCTCTACAGCTGTTCTCTGCTGCCCAGGGCCCAGAAGGGGCCATGGGAAATGAGCGCAAGGTGGAGCAGCCCTGAGGCTGCTCTAACTTACACTATGGGCTGGGCAGGTCGCAGAATAGGGGGAGTTCAAAGCTGGCTTCAGGCCACCTCTGCCACCCCACAAGCACAGGACGGGGATAGCTGAGGGGGAGTGAAGTGGCTCTTTCTCTAGCCCCTGCAGGACGAATCACAGGCTCCTGGGATTGCTGCTAGCTGCTTAGAAGAGGCCGCACGGTTGGATCAGCAGCACTGCTCAGTTAATCCTCCATCAAACAGGCCTAAGCCTGGTAAAGCCCAGGCCATGGTCTGGGGGCCCCAGGGTTTCTGTCAGGGTGGGGGCTGAAGCCCCAGCTCTGTTTGCCAAGGATCTCATGCTGTTTGCTGGAGTATTTACTTGCTGTTGCTACTCTGCACCCCTTGCAGCTGGGATTGATTTCCTGGTGCCTGGGCACAGCCTGTCTGTTCCGCGGGGACTGGCCCTGAGCCACCCTAGCATGAATTATCCATGCACCTGTGCCAACAGCGAGAGCCCATCCCTACCATTGCATTGCTACATCCCTTCTGCTGCTGCCGGTCAAGCAGAGCATGTGCCCTGGTGCCTTGTTTCCTGCTGTGCAGCTCGGCTGTATCTGCCTGAGACGGAGTCCCACAGGATCAGGGCTCTGGAAGCACTTAGGGTGAAGCCAGACATGACTCTAGTGGTCGGGATCTCCCCTCAGGGCCCCTCGCACCAGTGCAGCCACCTCCCAAATCTGGCCCCGGAGCATTCAGCACCCCTGCTCTGCCTGAGCTCCCCTGTGAGTCCCCCTGGATGGGAGCCTGGGGAGCTCTTCCACACCCCCAAAGGGCCATGCACCTGCCTGCAGTCAGAAGCGATTCCCAGCCAGTGTGGAAGTCAGGAGGGTTTATTTGTTCTCACGATCACAGCGTAGAAAGACTTTGTTAGCAGATGAATCAGAAAGTTGCAGCAGCGACCAGCTGGGGAAATTGCAGAGCCCCATCCTTGGGCTCTGCTCCTGGAGATTCCTGCCAATTGCTCCTCCCAGTCTGTTCTCTTTCCCAGGCAAAGTGGTCACCTCTCTTTGTCTCTGCCTGCCGCAACCTGCTGCAGCCTGTCGCAGCTGGTTGGCTAAAGGGAAGAGGAGTCCTGGCCATTGTCTGTGCACGTGCAGCTAGAGCAGTGGTTCCCAACCCATGGTCTTGCAGAGTGGCCCGCGGCTCCCCTCCCGCTGGCTGCAGAAGGGAGCTGCTGCCTAAGTACCCAGGCGGAGTGCGTTGCCAGTGCAGGCTCCTTGCTGCAGCCAAGGGGAGGAGAGATCAGCACTTCCCGCCCCCCCGGGCTGTATCAAGGAGCACAGCAAAGTGCTCTGCCTGGGTCTGTAGGTGCTGGGGTCCCTGCTGCAGCCAGGGGACGAGAGTTCCTCCTCGCTGAACTCCTTCCCTCTGGCTGCAGTGGCGTGGGAGGGCTGCTGGCAGACACTAGTGGCCCTTCAGTGTTGTAAAAATTATATTTGTGGCCATCGAGCCAGAAAGGTTGGGAACCACTGAGCTAGAGGGAAGCCCACCTGCCCTCTAGTGGTCTCTGCAATGATCACACCCTGAGCCTGTCACCGAAATACATGAGTAACACCTGGGGGAAACTGAGGCACGTGCACAGTATTCCAAAAAAGCATTAAGAATATCTCCACTTCGTCACACCGTCCCGCACAGTTTAAATGCTCCTTGGACTCAGCTGTCTGTTTGCGCTGTGCTCCTGCCAACCCCAGCAGGGCTTCGGGGAATTGCGACTTTTCCTGATTGGAGCGTGTTGCTGTCTGCATCACCGTGTTTTGGCCACCACTGGTATCTTGGTGGGGAGAAGCGTTCTGGGGATAAAGAGTGACGCCCTCTAGCACTGCAGAGGAATGGATTTTTATTGCACATCCCCAGTCGCATGGTGGGAGTCGGCTAATCCCTCTGTAACGTGGCCAGGGCCGTGCCCACCAGCCCCTGGTCCCAGGGATGGCACTCAAATCCAAAGGCATGTGATTGGCAGCCCACGCTCTGCAGGTGTTGGAAATAGACAGCACCTTTAGGGGTGTGGCCGACTCACCCTGTGTATAGGGTTTGCTCCCTGGGTGTCAGCTCTTCCCTCTGGGTCTCACCTGTGATGGGGTCCTCTGGGGTGCAACCTGAAACCTGTAGGAGCACTGCGCCCTCTTCACTCTGCAGCCTGGGCTGTCCCTTGCAATGCCTCACTAGTGACAAGCAGACAGTAAACCCCTCGGGGTGCTGTGATCACCTAGCCCAGCAGCCTGCACAGCTTCACACTCTGCTGTACCTGGGCTGCCTCTCACTCTGGGATGCTGTCAGCAAGTTACACTAAGGGCTAGTCTACACTTAAAACTTGCGGCGGCACAGTTGTATTAAAGCTGTGCCGCTGTCAGAGCGCTTGTGTGTCCGTGTTATGCCGACGGGAGAGAGATCTCCCCTGCCACAATAAAACCACCTAAACAAGCGGCAGTAGTTGTGCCAGTGGGAGAGCGTCTCCCACCAACATAGCACTGTCCACACAAGCGTTTATACTGGCAAAACTTGTGTTGCTGAGGGGGTGTTTTTTTCACACTCCTGAGCAACAAAAGTTTTGCCACCATAAGTGCTAGTGTAGACAAGGCCTTCCACAGCCATCTGCAGGCACAGGCACGTCCAACTTAGGCCTTGTCTGCACTACAGAGTTTTCTCGACACAAATTATGCTGGCATACAGCCACCGCTATCATTAACCCACACTTGCATGTCCTCACTACGCTCCTTATGTCACACTACCAGCACTTGCATCCACATGGGGAGCAGTGCACTGTGGGTAGCCATCCCCCTGTGCAACTGCCCGCAGGGTGCTTTGGGAAGGGTTTGCAGTGCCTCGTGGGGCAGGCCCAGCATCACAGGGTGAGGGTTTCTGAATCCCAGCCTTCCATGGGCATCCTGCTAGATGCCAGCAACGGCCCTGTCAGCCAAACACACACACACACAAGAAGCCCACAGAAGTGTGTGTGTCGGGGGGTAGGGGGGAGAGTGTTGACAGGGAGTGAATGTGTGTGTGAGAGACACAGACAGTGTGTGTTGGGGGATAGTAAGTGTGTCGCACGCTCTCTTTAAGTTCTGACAGCAGCTGGACGCAACCAATCCTGAGGTAGAAACTGGTGCATAGACAGCTGGTGTCCCCCTGTCCCTCCACCCCAGCTCAGCAGAGACCTGTACACCGGCGGGGGGAGGGAGGAGGACGACGACACCTGGACATCAGGCCCCGCCTCCTCCCTGGCTCTGCAAAGCACATCAGGAGTCTCTCTCCCCTGCGCTTCCTGCATGCTGGCTGTAGGAGAGCGGGATTGAGTCCCTCCGAGTTCTCTCACAGCCTTTGCTCCCCCCAGACCCCGGAGGATGATCCACCCTGCCCTGCAGTCCAGGCAGGAGCCTGTTTACTGCCCGGAGCCGGCAGGCTCAGCTGGGCAGTAGCTGTGTGAGCTGCCTCCATGCTGAGCAATGTCAAAACTTGCGGGGCTTTGACAGGGGAGGGGCGCTGGCTTGTGTAGCTGGATATGGGGCAGCGCAGCGGAGGTCAGACCAGTGAGCAGAGCGGTCAGGGCGGGCACTGTGCAATAGCTCCTGAAGCCCAGTTGCGGTGCACAGCGTCTCCACTGACACTTTGTAGCGCTAACTTTGTGCAAAAAGCTCTGTGCCTCTGGTCAAGGTGGTTTTATTTTGTCGCCAAAGCAGAGGAGCTCTGTCGGTGGGGCAGCACTGCAGTGTGTGCAGCACCACTGGTTCGTCGCCAAAAGCTGCGTAGTGTGGACCAGCCCTTAGTTATATGAGTGCCTTGTCTAGCCACTGACGAACCAACAATAGAGTGGCACCAGCCAAGTACCACCCCCCCACACACAGTTTGTAAGAACTTCACCAGGAGGAGACTATCCCCCCAGTTATATAAATCAATCCATTCCCCCTTCGTTGTGAGGAAGACGTGTAACGGCTTTTGTTACTGAGCTAAGATTCCTAGACACGCCATTTCGAGACCACACTGGCTGAGATAAAACATTAAGCACGTTTATTAACTACAGGAAAATAGTGATTAATAGTTAAGTGATTACAAGGAGCAAATGTACAGAGATCAAAGGTCGTTACTAAATGAAATAAAGATCAGATCGCAGTGGAAGTTCTCCACGCTGCCAAGATTTGAATGCGCAATGCTCACCCTCATTAGCTGGTACAAGCAGTTTCTTAAATACAGGCTGGGCAGCCTGCCTTGCCTGGGCTGCCCACCCCCTTCAACATCCTTTTGTCTTCCCCATGACCTTTCACTGGTTGAGCTGGGGACTGGGGAGAGGGAAGCCAAGTGTGATGATGTCAGGCTCCCCCTTTTATAGTCCATTCTAACTAGCCCAATCAGGGCTCATGACCTGGGCGCTTGTTCGTCCTCATTGGTCAGTCCAGCCCCATTGTGAACGTGCTTCCTACAGCAAAGCCTCCACTGTCACAATTCCAGGTAGTGGAATCTATTTCTGAATGGGCGAGCGAGCCATCGAGGCTGGCTGGCCGCTCCAGGGGGATTCCTGAGAGGCTGTTTGTGGGAGTTTCCTACCTTGCAGTATGTTCTAGTGCCATTACACCGAGATTTGATAACGTCACACACTGTGGCAGCACTTGCAGTGCAACAGGATGTTAATGTTCAGACGATCAAGACAAGGCGGAGCTTGCACAGCACGGATCGTAATTATATGACCTTGGTGAATTTGGCATTTCTGGGGTGTTGATTTCAGGCACAGGGGGTCACACCACCCTCCTCGCTTTTACTGCAGAAAATATCCCCCCATGGGCAAGGCTGACCCATTGCGCTGCGATCACGGAGGGAGCAGTTGCGCTATGTGGTGGATCCCGCAGTGCAGCTGCTCCTGGCACCTCTCAGGCATATGCAGAGAATCACGGGGGGCACTTGGTAAAGGCCTGTGGTGTCACTGTGTCAGAGCGTCTGAACCCCCTTGAAGGCACCTCCAGGTCCCAGCCTGCTCCAGTTCATGCGGACAGTGGCTGGGGAGCCAGGGCTCCTCTGGCACCAGCTGCGCCCTCATCTGCCAGGCTGCACATAGAATCATAGAGTTGGAAGGGACCTCAGGAGGTCATCTAGTCCAACCCCCTGCTCAGAGCAGGACTAACCTCAGCTATATCATCCCAGCGAGGGTTTTGTCAAGCCACAGCTTAAAAACCTCTAAAGATGGAGATTCCACCACCTCCTTAAGTAACCCATTCCAGTGCTTTATCACCCTCCTAGTGAAAAACTTTTTCCTAATGACCAACCTAGATCTCCCCCACTGCAACTTGAGTCCGTTGCTCCTTGTTCTGTCATCTGCCACCACTGAGAACAGCCTAGCTCCATCCTCTCTGGAACCCCCTTTCAGGTAGTTAAAGGCTGCTATAAAATCCCCCCTTATTCTTCGCTTCTGCAGACTAAACAAGCCTAGTTTCCTCAGCCTCTCCTCATAAGTCCTGTGTTCCAGCCCCCTAATCATTTTTGTTGCCCTCAGCTGGACTCTCTCCAACTTGTCCACATCCTTTTTGTAGTGGGGGGCCCAAAACTGGACACAATACTCCAAATGTGGCCTCACCAATGCTGAATAGAGGGGAATAATCACTTCCCACAATCTGCTGGCAATGCTCCTACTAATGCAGCCCAATATGCTATTAGCCTTCTTGGCAACCAGGGCACACTGCTGACTCATATCCCGCTTCTTATCCACTGTTACCCCCAGGTCCTTTTCTGCAGAACTGCTGCCTAGCTCGTCGGTCCCCAGTCTGTAGCTGTGCATGGGATTCCTCCGTCTTAAGTGCAGGACTCTGCACTTGTCCTTGTTGACCTCATCAGGTTTCTTTTGGCCCAATCCTCCAGTTTGTTTAGGTCCTTCTGTATCCTATCCCTACCTTGCAGGGTATCTACCACTCCCCCCAGCTTAGTGTCATCTGCAAACTTGCTGAGGGTGCAATCTACCCCATTCTCCAGATCATTAATGAAGATGTTGAACAAAACCAGCCCCAGGACCGACACCTGGGGCACTCCGCTTGTGACTGGCTGCCAGCCAGACATGGAGCCATTGATCACTACTCGTTGAGCCCTATGCTCTAGCCAGTTCTCTATCCATTTTATAGTCCATTCATCCAACCCATACTTCTTTAACTTGCTGATAAGAATACTGTGAGAGACCGTGTCAAAAGCTTTGCTAAAGTCAAGGTATATCACGTCCACCACTTTCCCCACATCCACAGAGCCCGTCACCTCTTCATAGAAAGCAATCAGGTCAGGCATGACTTTCCCTTGGTGAAGCCATGTTGACTGTTCCTGATCACCTTCCTCTCTTCCAAGTGCCTTAAAATGGATTCCTTGATGACCTGCTCCATGATTTTTCCAAGGATTGAGGTGAGGCTGACCAGTCTGTAGTTCCCTGGATCCTCTTTCCTCCCTTTCTTGAAGATGGGCACTATATTTGCTTTTTTCCAGTCATCAGGGACCTCCCCCAATTGCCACGAGCTTTCAAAGTTAATAGCCAATGGCTCTGAAATCACATCAGCCAACTCCCTCAGCACCCTCGGGTGCATTGCATCGGACCCCATGGACTTGTGTATGTCCAATCTTTCTAAATAGTCTTGGACCTGTTCCTTCAGCACTGTGGGATGTTCACCTCCTTCCCATTCTGTGCCGCCCAGTGCAGTAGTCTGGGAGCTGACCTTGTCTGTGAAGACAAAGGCATTGAGTACCTCAGCTTTCTCCACATCCTCTGTCACTAGGTTGCCTCCCCCATTCTGTAAGGGGCCCACACTTTCCCTAATCTTCCTCTTGTTGGTAACATATCTGTAGAAACCCTTCTTGTTCCCCTTCATATCCCTTGCTAGCTGCAACTTTAATTGTGCTTTGGCCTTCCTGATTTCATTCCTGCATGATCGAGCAGTATTTTTATAATCCTCCCTAGTCATCTGACCAAGCTTCCACTTCTTGTAAGCTTCTTTTTTGTGTTTAAGTTCACCAAAGACTTCTTTGTTAAGCCAAGCTGGACGCCTACCATATTTGCTATTCTTTCTGCACATTGGGATGGTTTATTCCTGTGTCCTCAGTAAGGTTTCTTTAAAATACAGCCAGACCTCTTGGATTCCTTCCCCCCTCATATTAGCCTCCCAGGGGATCCTGCCCATCAGCTCCCTGAGGGAGTCAGTCTGCTTTTCTGAAGTCCATGGTCTGTATCCTGCTGTTCTCGTTTCTTCCTTTTGTCAGGATCCTGAACTTGACCATCTCATAGTCACGGCTGCCTAGGTTGCCACCCACTTCTACTTCCCCTACCAAATCTTCCCTGTTTGTGAGCAGCAGGTCAAGAGAAGCACGGTCCCTAGTTGGTTGTTCCAGCACTTACACCAGGAAGTTGTCTGCAACACTATCCAAAAACTTCCTGGATTGTCTGTGCTCTGCTGTATTGCTCTTCCAGCAGATGTCAGGGTGATTGAAGTCCCCAATGAGAATCAGGTTCTGTGAACTAGAAACTTTCCCTAGTTGACTGAAGAAAGCCTCATCTACCTCGTCCTCCTGGTCTGGTGGTCTATAACAGACACCCACCACGACATCACCCTTATTGTTCTTGCTTCTAAGCTTAACCCAGAGATTCTCAACTGGCTTATCTCCAGTTTCATACTGGAGCTCAGAGCAATCATAATGCTCTCTTACATACAGTGCAACTCCTCCACTCTTTCGCCCCTGCCTGTCCTTCCTGAACAGTTTATACCCATCCATGACAGTGCTCCAGTCATGTGACTTACTCCACCAAGTCTCAGTTATTCCAGTCATGTCATAGTTTCTTGACTGTGCCAGGATTTCCAATTCCTCCTGCTTGTTTCCCAGGCTTCTTGCATTTGTGGATAGGCACTTGAGATAACTGGCCGATTGCCCTACTTTCGCAGTATGAATCATCTGCCCCTCCCCCGCATCACTGGGGACACCCCGTGCCCTGAGGGGGTGCTCCACCCTGCCCCGTGCTGAGGCCCAAGGGGCTTTCAGCAAACAGGGGCAGAAATCTTTGGCTCCTGCTCAAGGAGCCGAGCTATAGTGGGAGCCCAGGAGGGGCGGCCATTACTCCAGGGGCAGCCCGCCACCGGAGAGGGGACTCCCTTCCAGGGGAGGCTGTGCTCTGGCCCCCGGTGGCTGATCTGTTTCTCCCCCAGGAGCACTTCAACTACTACTCCCTGGACACGGCGCTGGGGCACCTCGTCTTCTCCCTCAAGTACGATGTCATCGGTGACCAGGAGCATCTGCGGCTGCTGCTCAGGTGAGTGCGGGGCCCTCTGGGTCCCCGGGGCCACGCACGAGCTGCGGGGGGAGGGGAGCCTGGATTGTGCCTCCTCCCCCTCGCTGGGGGGCTGGGCGCCAGGGGAGGGTGTTGGCACCCCCAGACAGGTCCCATGACACCCGCGCCTCTTGTTGCAGGACCAGATGCCGAACCTATCACGACGTCATCCCCATCTCCTGCCTGACCGAGTTCCCCAACGTGGTGCAGATGGCCAAGGCAGGTACCCTCCTGCTCCGGTGCCCGGGGTGTTACCATGGGCTGAGATCTGTACCCTGATCTCACACAGTCTTTGCACAGGCCAGGCCCTGTCTCCCTGCCCGAGGGCCAAAGAGAGGCCGGGCCATGGGGGCCAGGACCGTTCCTGGCCCCAGGGGTCTGTTGCCAGTGTGGGATCATTTACCTGCAGCCTGCCCAGTGGCTGCACCCGGCAGGCCGGGTCCGCGGTGGCTGTACGGCCCCTGCTCTCTCAGGGTGCCGACGGCCTGGTGGGCAGGTCAAGGTCTGCACAGGAGCACACATGTGCAGATAGCAGGAGCCCAGCCCAGCCCAGCCAGGCGAACCTCTGCCTCTCTCCCAGAAAGGAGCCTGAGAGAGCAGAGCATCACCGTGAAACCCTGCATGCCGGCTATGGCTGCTCCCGTCCAGCAGTGAGCAGTAAAGCGCCCCCCACCCCAATGCATGCACACACGTGGGTGAGTTGCACTCTCTCTCATCTCTGTTTCAGCTGGCTTGCGAGGACGTGAACGTGGATCGGTTTTACCCGGTGTTGTACCCAAAGGTAGGGCTGGGGAGAGGGAAGCCAACCTGCTCTGAGACAGCTCCCTTGGAGATTTGCCATCTCTTCCCCCGCCCTCTCCGCACACACAGGCACACAGCCTGCCTCCTCACCACTGGGGGTTCTCACGGGAGGGTCCCAGCAGTGAAACCCCATCACTAGGCAGACAGACTGGGCACACCCGTGAGCACAGTCCAAGCTCTTGGGACTGGCCACTACACGTCTGATGCAAATGTAGACCTGAGCCTGGCTGACGCCTTTGCAAGGTTTGCCGGTGGCCAGAAGCAGCACTGCTGAGACCCTCCGAGAAGCGTTTCTCAGGGTGCTCCCAGCCCAGCACAGAGCCCCCGAGCTGTGCCAGGAGGGCCCCATCCCAGCGGGGCTTGGAGAAGCTTCTCCCTCCCAGGAGAGGCACTCCCATCCCAGGTGCTCACCACCAGCTGGTTTTATAAAGGGGCTGACTCCAGTGCGAAGGCCTCCCCACTGCTGGGCTCAGATGCCCCTGGTGCCCAGGCCCTGATGGTGGGGTTTGCACCTGCAGTTAATGGGGGGGTGCTGAAGAGCAGGTCTGCCTGGAAAGGAGCTTGCCTCGAGCCGGCCAGGGCTCCGGCTGCTCCGCAGCAAAGCTCCCACTCATCTGGGCTGGGCAGGTGGGCTCAGACGAAGCCCCGGGACCTAGGAGAGTCCATCCCTCCCACAGCACATACCTGGGGTCTACCGGCTGGGGGAGATGCCAGCCAGCACTCTGGCTTCCCAGCCCACAGGAAAGAGGGGTGCGTCCACGGGTGAATCCCAGACCCCCCACTCCCACATGTCCCCAGAGCTCAGACTCCACCCTGAACCGGCTGACAGGCAGAAGAGCATTCTGGGTAACCACATGCAGATCAAGGCGCAAAGGGCAGGATTTTAAAGGCTCAGCACCTCTGCACCCCGGGATCCCAGCCACACGTGCCCTGCTCTGCGCAGGCCCCTGGTCGCCAGTGCAGTTCCCAGGAGGTGCTGGGGATTTCCAGACTGTTGGGGCTTGGACCTGTCCTGGGCAGGGACAAGAACCAGAGTCCTTGATCTTGGAAATGAGAGAAGCCTGTCAGAGCCAGCCCAGGCCCTGCCTGGGTAGGATTGGTCCTGTGCCCCTCGTCCACCTGCAGCTGTGAGGAAATTTTCTAAAGGGACGTTTTTCCGTCGGAAAACATCAGTTCAGAGAAAGCAAAACATTTCATGGAATTGCTTTTGGCAAATTCGTTTCCCAAGGAAAATAGAAAGTAAATGCCCTGTGTGGGGCCGGGAATGTCCTGCCAGGCACGGAGCCAGGGTCATAGCTGGGGTTGGGGGTGTCCATTCAGAGCACCCCGTTTCAATCTTTTCCAGACAGAGGATTTCAGTTTTCCATTTCGAAACAACTTTTCCTATCCATTGTTTGTCATTTTCTAGTCTCACGTATTATAAAAATGGGACAAAAAGTGGAGTGGGGAAGGGAAAGGGGCAGATTTTGTTGAAGCAAAGTGCTTTGATCAGCCCCGAGTGAATACTCTTTCAAGAAGTTTGGTTTGTGGGAAGTTTTCATTCTGGGACAGAAGAAATGTTGAAATCATGAAACTGCCTCTGAAATCCTGATTCTGCACAGCTCTGCACCCCACCCACAGCCCAGATGGGAACCTGCCCCATGCCAACCTCTTAGCCCTGAGTAGATCATGAGTCTCCCCAGGGCCAGGTCGCCGTCATAATCTGCATGGAGCAGATGCCTCCTGCTGGATCAAGGGGTTCCTCGCAGTCAGGAACCCCAGCAGTGGGTCTCCCTTCCCCGCCCCCAGGGCGGGCTGTGGTGTTATCGGCGTGATGCCCATCTGCTAACCAGCCTCGCCTGTCTCCCCAGGCCTCCCGTCTCATCGTCACCTTCGACGAGCACGTCCTCAGCAACCACTTCAAGTTCGGTGTCATCTATCAGAAGCTGGGCCAGGTGGGTCTGTCTCTGTGGACCGGGTGCCGGGCTTTCTGGGCCCGGGAATTGATCCTGTGGGAGATAGGCTACCCCAACCTGCCAACCCACACACCCAGCTTTCCCCTCCGCTAAGCAGCCTGCAGTGGGGGAGGGAGGTCGTTGGCAAGTAGGAGCGGCTGGAGCCAGATTTCCGGCCAGGGCAGAAAATGTTTTCAGCACGTTCCCACACCCAAGTGCTGCCCCTGGCAGGTGCCCTGCTCGCCTGCCCCTAAGACCCGCCCTGTTTGCAAGCACCCGATGTAATGAGCCACTTGAGCTGTGAATGCAACAGGTCCAGAAGTGGGCAAGGCCACAGCCAGGAGTCCCCCACTGTGTGGATCCTGTAGCCAAGGGTCCCCATCCCCGTGGGTGCCCACCTGCAGACAGCGACCCAGCAGGGCTTACACCAGCTCTGCCAAATCCCCTCCCACCTGGCATCCTGGGACTTCCCCACATCAGCAGGCGTGCCCCTGGCATTGCACCCTCCCAGCTGCTTTTATCTCAGCATAGCCACAGGCCTGTTTGCTTTACCAAGAGCCGGAGAGGATTCCGGAGCCGTGGCGGGAGCCGCATTCTCCGTTCACTCTTGGTGGCGCCATCCTGCTAAGCTGCCTCCTTTGCTACATGACATTTGCCCTGGTTCTGTTACTGGGGGGGAGGAGAGGGGTGCCACCTAATGGTTAAGGCAATTCTGTTCGCTGCTTGTCCAGTGATCTTCTGCAAGTCCTGTCCCCTGTGCCTCAGTTTCCCCACCAGTCAAATGGGGAGAACCCCGACCTACCTCACAGGGATGTGCTGGGAAGCTTGATTCATATTCAGGCTGTTGGTGAGGGGCTGCAACAGGGTGCAAGCGATGGCTTGCAATGGCTGCTCCTGAGAGCCCTGGAGGTTGACATGATGTCAGCAGCTGCCTTCGGCAGGCGCTGTAGGTCACGCCCGGTCAGAGCTCGGCTCACGGCATAGATCCTGGAGGGCAGCAGAGGCTCCGCCCTGCACCTTCGCAAGCAGTAGCTCAGCCAGTGGTTCCTTTATCCCCCCCGTCCCCTTCCAGACTCAGCATCAATCCAGCCAGGCTGCCTGGGCCAGACTCAGCCTGGCTCAGCTTCGTGCTCCTGCTAAGCCCTGTAGTAACCCCTCTGCTTTGCTGTTTTGTAGACGACCGAGGAGGAGCTGTTCGGCACCACCGAGGAGAGCCCGGCCTTCATTGAGTTCCTCGACTTCCTGGGCCACAAAGTCCAACTGCAGGATTTCAAGGGGTGAGCGAGCTCCCGCCAGCCTGGCCCCGCCGAGCCAGTGCGCAGCCTGCCCTGCACTGGGGGTCTCTGTGCTGAGCCGGTGCCACGCACTGTGGGAGTCTCCTCAGGACAGATCAGCCTGGCCTCACAGCTGTTCCCTGCCACCTCTGGGGCAGAGGGACAGAGTGGGGGGGTGTCTGCCTGAGGCCCGTGTCTCTTCGGTGGCAGGTTCCGGGGGGGGCTGGACGTGACCCATGGCCAGACGGGGACAGAATCCGTCTACTGCACCTTCCGCAGCAAGGAGATCATGTTCCACGTCTCCACCAAGCTGCCCTACACAGAGGGTGATGCCCAGCAGGTGAGAGAGAGCCCGCAGCACCTCCTCCCCCCCACAAGGCTGCCCACAGCATGCATGTATACCCACAGCACAGACCCGCAGCCCTGTATGTGCACATACACCCCTCAGCGCACCCCCCACGTCTTCTTCATGCACCCACATGTGGCCCTTCTCCGCAGTCACTGGGACCAGCTCGACTCCCAGCCCAAGCGGTTCTGCCCCAAACCAGCTCCACACGCAGCCCCTGGCCTGCTCCCCCTGTGGCCACTTTCCCGTGAGCTGTATCCCAGTCCTGGCCCCGCACTGGAGGGAAGAGACTCACTAGCGGCCGAGGCCCCATCTGGGCCTAGAGGGAAGGAGGGTGTCAATAAGGGGCAGCCAGTGGGATTCACCCCCTCCCTCTGGCTCCATGTCCATGCTGCCCCTCGCTAAGCTCCCAGCCTCCCCCGATCTATCTCCCAGCATCTCCCTCCCCAATCCGTTCTGTGCTTGACACCTGCCTGGTGCGTGTGTGACGCCCTCCCTCTGGCTCAGTTACAGAGAAAACGACACATTGGGAACGACATCGTGGCCATCGTCTTCCAGGACGAGAACACGCCCTTCGTGCCGGACATGATCGCCTCCAACTTCCTGCACGCCTACATCGTGGTGCAAGTGGAGGCTGCCTGCTCTGAGAACACTTTGTACAAGGTTAGCTGGGCTCCCATCCGGCCTGGGGAGACGCCGCACACGCAGATACTATGGGCACTAACGGCAGGACCATGCCACGGCTCACCCCCAGCTAGAGAACAGGCCTGAGCCGAGCACTGGGCATGAAAGCTATCCCTGCCACTCAGAAATGGGCCACAGGGGTTTAATGTGGGGGGGACAGTCCCTAGTGGTTAGAGATAGGGGCTGGGAGTCAGGACTCCTGGGCTCTGGGAGCGGGGTGAGGTCTTGAGATTAGAGCAGAGGACCAAGAATCAGGACTCCTGGGTTCTGTTCCTGCTCTGCTACCGACTCTGTCTTTCTGTGCCTCGGTTTCCCCTTGGGGCTAATGGGCACTTTGAGTCTTGGAGGAAGGATGGGTATTGCTATCACTGCTCCCCTGTGATGAGTCCTGTCCAGAGCACAAGGCCTGACAGCACTGCCCCTCCTAAGGATGTGCTGGGCGTGAGGCCGGGGGCTGTGAGGCGCTTGAACCCAGAGCCAGGCTGATGCTGACCCGATGGGCACTCTGTGGGACTGGAAGTGGATTAGGCCCTGGTTTCATACTGAGTCCCATCTGCTAGTCCGTGATCTGTGGGAGATGGCAACTGTGGTGCGGCCCTGCTGTCCGCAGGTGCTGATAGCATCCTGGCTAGAGGGGCCGGAGTGGCGATGTCTGGACTGGCTGGGAGGACACTCCGGACTGCTGCAGCGTGGGCTGGGAGGGGTGAGACCATCCCCCAGGGGGCTCTGGGGCAGGCGTGCCACTCAGAGGGATGCGCCTCTCCTGGCCATCAGGTGGGTGACTCCCCCGTGCTCGGTGGCATAAAGAGACTCCCAGTGTGAGGGGGGGTCCCCACACTGTCTGGCCCCTTCCTTGTCCAGACATGTCCACTGGCTTGGAAGCACGGGCTGAAGGCACCGTGTCTTGCAGGTCTCCGTCACAGCCCGGGATGACGTGCCTTTCTTTGGCCCCCCACTGCCTGACCCAGCTGTCTTCAGGAAGGTGAGCTGCGGGGCTCCGAGGCCGGACAGGCATTGGGCCTTCTGCCAGCTGCCCCTGCTGTAGCCCGAGGGGCTGTGCTGGAGCTAGAACATCCCAGGCCAGGAAGGCGCCCGATACAGGGAGCTCGCTGGGGTTAGAGTGGGGCTGCCGGGGGACGGTTCCCACTCATCCGTCTGGCCAGGACCCCCGTCTGGCTGGGACCGTGTCTGGTGCAGGGGTCTCCGGTCTCTATTGCGAGTGCCGATCTCACTGGCTGGGAGTCCAGGGCAGGGCAGGGTTTGCTGCAGGAGCCTCAGTGCAGGGATTTGGGCAGCCAGCCAAAGTTTACTGGTTACTGCCTTGTCTCACCAGCTGGCTTTTTCCACCCTGCTAATGCCCAGAACTCTGGGGTAGGTGGGGCCAAGGGCGGAGCCAAGGAGGGCAGAGTTTCTTGCTGCCACATGCTAACGCTGTCCCACTGCAGGGGGTGCTCGGCTAGTGGCTGATGAGGGCTGCCCGCCGAGCTGGTTTCCCTGGGGAAGGCAGAGGTGATGGGGAGTTTCTCTCCTGCAGGGCCCCGAGTTCCAGGAGTTCCTGCTGACCAAGCTGATCAATGCTGAGTACGCCTGCTACAAAGCCGAGAAGTTTGCCAAGCTGGAGGTGAGGCAGAAGCCACGTGCCAGGTGCTGCATTCTGAGCTGGCATTTCACCTAGTATCTCCTTTGCTCCCACCGACAGTGCCCAGCACCAGCCCTCCCCTCCCCTATTGCCCCAGACATCACTCTGGCCTCGTCTCCTGATCCTACCAACCCTGGTTCCCGTGAGAGCCAGTGGAGCACGGTGCCCATGGTAGGGCTTGTTGGGAGCCGGGCGGTGCTCTCGATTGTTGTCTCTGGGGCCAGGGCCGGGCCTCGCTGCGCACATGCATGCAGCTGTTACGCCGGGGTTAATAGGCAGACGGGGCCCAGGGTACGGCAACTGACATGGTCCTGCGTGTGCCAAACGCTCCTGGGCAGCCTGTGGGGAGTGCTGGGCACTCACAGACCCCCCGCACTCCAAATCACAACTCGCCCTCTGCCCCCTTCGTTCCTTATCAGCCCCTCTCATGCCACTAATGCCCCTGCCCTCTGGCCGCAGGAGCGCACGCGGGCAGCTCTGCTGGAGACGCTGTACGAGGAGCTACACGAGAGCAGCCAGTCCATGATGGGCCTGGGCGGAGATGAGGATAAGCTGGAGAACGGCAGCGGGGGCAGCGGAGGCTTCTTCGAGTCCTTCAAGGTGAGGGGGGGGCAGGGCGGGACTGGCTCTGGCAGGCAGGTCTCCTGCCAGCGACTGCTGAAGCCTGGGAAGGTGCCTGGCAGCTCAGGCACCGGATAGGAGGCAGAAGACCTGGGCTTGCTGTGTTGGAGGGCAGGAGGAACCCACATATTTAGCCCTTAGAGCGATGCAGGAGCATCTAATGGTTAGGGCAGGGGCTGGGAGGCAGGACTCCTGGGTTCAATTCCCAGCTCTGGTGACTGTGAGTCAGTCACTCCACCACCATGCCTCAGTTCCCCCATCTATCAGAGGGGGACAGTGATCCTGACTAGCCCCTGGGAAGCACTTGGGGCTCCCCGTGTGGAGGGGATGGGGAGGGCCAGATACAGGATTGCCATTCTGTTGTGGTCTATCTCTGCAGCGGGCTCAGTGCCCCAGCTGGGCCCCCCCATGGAATAGAGCTGCCTGAGCGTGGCTGGGGTGATGAGTTTGCTCTTCACTTTCGCTGTCTGGGTCTCCCCTGGGGGGGAGGGGAGGGGCACCAGCTCCTGTCCACCCAGCCCAGAAGGTGCACCTCTGTGTTCCCCACAGCGCTGGGCCCCATTATTAGACTTAGAAAAGACTAGCAGAGTCTTAGTCAGGAGAACAGGGCAATACACCGCATTTATTGTAAATGTAAGGGTATCAGAAAGCAGTCACACACACACATTCATACCCAAGACGTTCTGCAAGCTGGTGTCATCTAATTACCAATCCTTTTATGCATTGCTCAAGCCAGCCTAGTGGCCAACTAGGCTGGGCACGAGGAGGGAGCCGGGCCTCTGTCAGTTGTGAATCCGATGCTCCAAGATGACGATTGCAGAATGAAATCCAAAGTTTCCATGTTCTTACCCCATCTTTTATAGTTACTGGCTCTCATAGGTCTGTGGGCTTTGCTGTGTCATGCTGTCTCCAGGTTCAGTATAGTTGTTAATCACCAGCTAATTGCAAGCATGATATTCTCTTATGTCTGTACTTTGTTTGTTCTCAAGGTGGATCCTGCTGTACTTTAGGGTTGTTTATTTGCACTTTAAGGTCATTGATAGGCATTCTTCGGCCTTCAGGGTTAGGATGGCAGTGGGTCTTAACTCCCCTTTCTGTTGTCAGAGCAGTTTAGGTTGGCGTCTTTTTATGCCCTGCACATACATTCCTCACTCACACACACAAAGAGAATTCATCGAGATATTTTTAGGTTCAATAGTACAAGTTTCAGGAAAGAATTCACGTCAAGAAACTAACAAGATGGAGCCCACTTATGCCACACTAAACAGTACTATACCGTTATCATAACAGTAAAGGAAGAATGTATATTTACCTCGATCTCACGTATACAATAAAACAAGGAGTCTACATCTGATTCGTTTGTACAGCACCTGGGGATGGCTCACATTGTCCCCCTATTGACACTTCAATTCGAAGGTCACACCTTATAGAATTGTCTCAAGGCGACATGCTGAGAGGCAATCTGAGCTTGTGGTTTCAATTTAAGACACATTTTTCTCATCCCACAACACATACAGCACATTATTACAAGGCATAAGCAATTAATATTAAAACAATCAACAATGGGTGGAACATTATGGATAATATCCCTCTAGGTGTGGGTGACCATCCCATGAGGGCATTCATAAATAAGTGTAGTGGTCTTTTCCTGAAACACAGATCCCAGCACATCCATCCGGGAGAGGTGCAGGGTCAGGCAAAGGTTGATCAAGAGGCTCCCCTCCCCTCCTGGCTTAGTAATGCCATAGCTTTTAATATTTCACTGGCCACATGGTTTTGTAATCTTAAACTCTCCATTCTCTTATTCAGGGTGCTGTGTCACTGTTTTTACTGAGGTGATTCTTACGTATATTATTAATTTCTTAAGGTGGCATACTGTGCTTGTAAAACATGAGCCACCAAGTGCAATTTTTGCAACACAGCTTCTTTAGTCTGTGCTTTGTCAAAAGCTTTTTACATCCAAAGTGCATTCAAAGTTTCCTCCATCAAAATTTCAGAAAAACAGAAGTGCAAGTGGAGGGGGTGGAGGGGAGTGAAAAGCAACCAATTAGCCTTAGCCTCTGAGATCATTTTAAAATACAGGCTAACAGCTACAACATTCCTCAACATGCCAACTGAGGCTTTAACCCTTAACTCTCCAAACAAAAGGAAAAAGTGGCGGAGGAAGGGGGAGAAAGAGAGAGAGAGAGAGACAGAGAGAAGCAGCAGCAGAGGAAGAAGGAAAACCTAAGCCAAGAAAAGTACAGACAGCAACAACAAATCTGGAAGTGGGGGTCCGTGGGCCAGAGCATCTGGAAACCCACACCCCAACCTCTATCCCGGCTTAAATGATAGTGACTCTGGTGTCCAGGGCCTGTGCCCGAACGTTTACAAAATCTGTTTAAAAGGTGTAATTTCTTAAACAAAGGGTAGTGTCTGTTGTGTTTCCTGACCCTCTCTAGGGATATCTCTGAGCTGCCTTCTCTTAAACATGTTTCTTGTATGATGTTTACTGCAAACCTCTATGTCCTTCAGGGTCTAACAGAGAAACAGTATTGTCAAAACTCCTATGTCCTTCAGAGTTTAACAGAGACACGGTATTGCCAAAACGGTTGCCAAACAATATTATGTGCTAAAACAGTAACTCCTATATCCTTCAGAGCTGATTGCAACAACAACATCCAAACTCTTATATATCCTTCAGAGTTAAGGTGCACAAACTCCTGTTCCCTTCGGAGGTTGTCAAACAATTGCAAGCGTTAAAGCAGTGACTCTTACATTCTTCCGAGTTAGCTGCAACAGTAATAAGACCCAAATTCCTATGCCCTTTAGAGTGACAAAAATCCTATATCCTTCAGTTTGTCTGGTTAACAAAAAAAAATGAAATTTTGGATCTTTCTCTATAGTGCTAGGCTTACAAAAGCTGGCAGTGTGCACACCAGTTTTTACAAAAATCGTGGGATACTGCTATGGTCCCCCTTTTGCAATTCTCCACCAAAATGTTATATTTATTTAAAAAAAAAAAAAGACTAGCAGGGTCTTATTCAGGGGAACAAGGCAATACACTGCGTTTATTGTAAATGTAAGAGTATCAAAAAAGCAGTCACATTCACACACACATTCATAGCCAAGAAGTTCTGCAAGCTGGTATGATATAATTATCAGTCCTTTTATGCATTTGCTCAAGCCAGCCAAGTGGCCAACTAGGCTGGGCACAAGGAGGGAGCCGGGTCTGTCGGTTGCGAATCCGATGCTCCAAGATGGTGATTGCAGAACGAAATCCAAAGTTTCCATGTTCTTACTTCTTACCCCATCTTTTAAACTTGCTGGCTCTCAAGTCTGTGGGCCTTGCTGTGTCATGCTGCCTCCAGGTTCAGTATGGTTGTTAATCACCAGCTAATTGCAAGCATGACCATTCGGTCATTTATTTGCACTTTAAGGTCGTTGATAGGCATTCTTCGGCTTTTCGGGTCAGGGTAGCAGTGGTGTCTTAACTCCCCTTTCTGTTGTCAGAGCAGTTTAGGTTGGCATCTTTTTATGCCCTGCACATACATTCCTCACTCACACACACAAAGAGAATTCATCGAGATATTTTTAGGTTCAGTAGTACAAGTTTCAGGAAAGAATTCACTTCGAGAAACTAACAAGATGGAATCCACTTATGCCACACTAAACAGTACTATACCATTATCATAACAGTAAAGGAAAAATCTATCTCTACCTCGATCTCACTTATATAATAAAACAAGGAGTCTGCTCTGCATCTGATTCACTTGCACAGCACCTGGGGCTGGCTCACAGCATCGGGGCCAAGCTGACCTGCCGGGCGCACAGTGCTGAGCACGGCATGGCCAGATGGGGGTAGGGAAGTGAGTCCATGTGCTCCGCAGGGACCTAAGCGAAATGTCAGCTCTCATGGGAGCCATAAACCCACTGAGGAGGAGAGTGAATCTGGATCCGGCCCTTCAGGCCTTGTCCTGCTCTGAGTAGGGTTGATGGGGGTGCCACCATCTCGCTGGCATGGGCACAGGCCTAGCCAAGGCAGGGAGAGGGGCTAGCCGTGAGTAGTGTCTCTCCCAGTTCTGCCTGGCACATCTGCAGCCCCCGTATCAGCCAGCAGGGCAGGACTCCCATTATCTCCCCCCCATGCCTGTCCCCTCTGTGACCCCTGGCAGCCTGGCTGTCAAGCACCCGCCTTTGCCTGGCCCTGGCACCCCCAAAAGTGTGATGCCTTGGCGCGTGGCACTCACCACGGTCTGTGCGGAAGCCCAGCATTGGAGCTGGGGAGGAGCCTGGTGGTGGGCACGGCTGCCCTGATGGCAGAGACAAGGCCCAGCCCTTCATACCAGCCAGCAGGCAGATGAGTGCTAGTGCTGTGCCCCCACCGTGCTGCCGTGCTCTTCCCCCGAACACCCATCCCGCCCTGCCTCCAGGGGACCCCTCCCTGCACAGGTTGGGTTGCTGAGCTGGCCTGTCCCAGCACAAGGATCACAGCCCTGTGCAGTGGGTCGTTCGTACATGCGGGGATTGGGGCACAGGGATCATGGCTGCAGTGTGGGAAGGGGTGGAAGGAGTTAGGTGCCCAGTGCCCAGGGGATCTCCACACCTTTGAAAACCCCAGCCTCGGTAACTTGTTCAAGGGCACACAGGGAGGCCAAGCTGGGAATAGAACCCAGGAGTCCTGGCTGTCGGGCTCCAGCTGTCCCCTGCTGTAAGCATTGAACACGATCCCTTCCAGAGCTGCCAGCCCCTGCTCTCAGCACTAGCCATGTTGGCTTTGTCGAGGGGGTTTTGTTCTGTGAGACAAGGCGAGAGCTGGGTTCCAGGCTGTGTGTCCAAGTTCTGGACACCCCAGGGGGAACTGACGTCTGCCCTGCTCCTTTCAGCTAAATACAGTCCCAGACAAGTGGCCAGATCTGCCAGCCCTGGCACAGCCAGCTCCGCCCTGCTGCAGTCACAGCGCTGAGCTGGCCCGGCCCAGCTGGAGCATCCGGGATCCTTCAGCTCTGGCTGGGAAAATGCAGACCCCAGAGCGAGGCTGGGAGCAGGAGTTGCTTGGATGGGGTGGCGCCGGACCCGGGCTTGGGCACCGCCTACCTGCTGTTAGTGAGCCATAAAACTCCCAGCTGCCCATGTACAAGCTGGCAACCAGCCCGGGGACACCTGCAAAGGGGCTGAGCAGCTGTATGGTGCCCCACTGGGCAGTGCTTCTGGCCTGCTCCTGCTCCCTGAGCTGCGGGGGCCGCACCTGCCCCCAGCTTTTTTCTCTGCCCCGATCATGGGGGTTTCTGCAATCCATGAAAGTGTCCTGGGCCCAAACCCCCTCCTCTGACCCGCACGGCAGGCAAACAGGCGCAACCTACACAACGCTCTGGGAGCCAAGGGGACCCACTAGGTGAGTAGTCAGCCCATGGCACTCCCTGCTGCTGGGGTCAGAGCAGAGAGGGGTCATCCTGTGTCTGCTCGCATAGGCAGAAGCCAGCTTATCAATTCTCATGCTTCAAGGCAGCAGGCAGGTGCGCCTGGCTCCACATCTGCACCCTCGCTAGTTGTGTTAGTGGGAAGGGGGCTTTTGCCTCCTTCTGAAGCATGAAGAGCTCTCCATTGCTGGGGGCAGGCTTGGGTCCGATCCGACCCAGCATGGCCCATGCTCCAGATGACAGGCCTGGCTGCGCCTGTCGCCACACACGGCACTTTGTCCGGGGGAGCCAAGTGTTGGGCATTTGTGGAGGGTCAAGAGCCCATTGTCTCAGACGCAGCTCCCCACTGCTCCCTCCTTGTCCCCTGGCGGGGCGTGTCCTGGTGGCTCTCTCCTCCAGCCTGCTGCAGCTCCGTGCAAGGGAACCCACACTTGGGGCCAGGGCTGGCCAGCAGCTGCGGGCTGGCGACCCTGTGGGGCACAGTGCTGGAGCAACGCAGGCAGAGCATGATGGCAACTGAATTCCCTTTCAGCGCGTGATCCGCAGCCGCAGCCAATCCATGGATGCCATGGGCCTCAGCAGCAAGAAGCAGAACACCGTGTCCACCAGCCACAGCGGCAGCTTCGGCCACAACAACCCAGACATGGGCAAAACCGCCGGCATAGTGAGTGTCCCGCTCCCCACCCCGCCTGCCTTGAGCCCCGCCCATCGGATCCCCCCCTGCTCTGAGCCCCGCCCATCAGACCCCGCCCCTGCTCTGAGCCCCGCCCATCTGACCCCCGCCCCTGCTCTGAGCCCCGCCCATCTGACCCCACCCCTGCCCTGAGCCCCACCCATCGGACCCCCGTTCCGAGCCCCACCCCTGCTCTGAGTCCTGTGCATCTGACCCCACCTTGACAAGAGCCTCATCCCCTGCTCTGAGCCCTGCACGTTTGATCCTGCCCCCTGCCCTGAGCCCCACCCCCAGCTTTGAGCCCTGCTCATCTGACCCAACTTGTTCTGGCCTTGTCCCTGCCCTGAGCCCTGCCTCCTGCTGTGAGCTCTGCCCATATGGCCCTGCCCATTGGGCTCTGAGCCCTGTCCCCGGCCTGACCCACCCTCTGCTCTGAGCCCTACCTCAGCTCCATGTCCTTCCTGATCCCATCTCCCGTCCCTGCTCCCTCTGGGACCCCTTTGCTCACTTCACCTCCCTGTGCCTGGCTTTAATTCTCCTCGGGCCCTGCTCCCTGCTGCCTTCCCCGCCCCACTCCTCCCTGCTCACTGCCTGGGCCCCTCAGTCTCCTCCCAGCCTCCTGCAGGGTGGCAACAGGCAGCGCGGAGCCCAGCCTTACTGCGGATGGGAAAAAAATGTGTGGGTCCCGGGGTCCGTCTCTGGGTACATGAGTGACTGTGACAGCGAACCCCCCGTCCCTGTGCTCCAGCCTCCCACCCGCTCCCCCTGCGTCCCCAGCCCCCGACCTGTTCCCAGCCTCCCACCTCCTCCCCTCTGCACCCTCGACCCACTCCCAGCCTCCCACCCCCTCCCCTCTGCACCCCCATGTCCCAGCCTCCCACCCCTGCGCTCCCCCTGCACCCCTGCGCCCCCGACCCACTCCCAGCGTCCCACCCCTGCGCTCCCCCTGCGCCCCTGACCCACTCCCAGCGTCCCACCCACTCCCCCTGCGCCCTCAGCACCTGACCCGCTCCCAGCCTCCCACCTGCTCCCCTGTCTGTGCGAAGCAGCTAGAGCTCTAGCACCGCAGACGGGCCTTGTCCGACCCCTCTCCTCATTGGTGGACGGGCACTGGGTGACGGTTCCCATGCAGGGCAGGTGGGTGCAGTGGGATCCTGCCGTGCAGCTTTCCCGGGGAGGTGCTGGAGGATCTTTGGTCACCGTGCTAGGATTCTGGGCTGCTTCGCAGGCGGCTGTGTTAAGACAGATCCTGGCCAACAGAATCCTGGGGGCAGGGAGCGTGGCCAAGGGAAGGGCAGCCCTCACCTCTTCCATCAGACCCAGGCTTTGTGGCACCCAGGACTGCCTTGTCAACCCATCAAGAGCCCAAGGCCTGCACTTAATTTGCATATAAATTTACATGCAATTTAAATCAAATGTTGCAGGCTGGGAATTCCTGTGTGTCTTGGACAGAGAGAGGGTTCGGGAGGGCCCTGCTGGAATACTTGGGGGCCAGAGGGTTGTCTCCCTGCCTCCATTGACTCCAACCTCAGGGACCTGGAGCAGCCCTTTATTTCCATGGGAACATTGCTGTTTGCAGCATGTCTCCATGGAGGGGTGAGGGGAAGGGTTGAGCCCATCCGAGGCCTGTGGCACTGCCCCTGCCCCAGTGAAACCAGTGGAAGGTTTATCATTGGCCCCCACAGCTTTAAACTTCCCCGTTGTGTGACTAAGTCCCCCCAGGAGGCTGTGTGGTCTAGTGGTTAGAATAGGGGAGCTGGGAGTCAGGACTCCTGGATTCCTTGCCCAGCTCGGTCCCTGATTTGTTCCATGTCCTGGGGCGAGTTGTTGCCCCACTCTGTGCCTCAATTTCCCCATCTGTTCCGCGGGAGATTGGGGGCTGTGATGCATATTGAGCGATGCCTGCAAAGTTCGTGGAGATCCAAGGAAGGGCAAAGTGTGGGTGTCACTCCCTGCCCTGAGTTTCAGACTGGAGGAGTGAAATCAGCCGTCAGAGCCAGCTAGCTGTCAAGCGCTGAGGTTCTGGCGCCATCGTGCGGCCATGCCACTGCAGCATGCTACAGCTCAGTTTAAACTCCAGCACCCAGCTCCACCTTTGCCCCCTGTCTAGTGGCAGCCCTGGCTCAGGCAGGGTCTGAGGGACACATGGGGCATGCCAGTCACTGTGCACGTTGGGCAAAAGGAGGTGAGAAGACGGGGGCTTGTTTGAATTAAATGTCTGTGTGCTCCTGCAAAGAAGGATCGAGGCCCCCAGAGTATGGCGTGGCAGGGCTGCATTCCACGGCTGTACTGAGCACAGCCATGGCAAATCCCCCGACACTGGCTCCTGCGCCCATGGCAAGCCCAGGCCACACCACCAGTCCCGTCGCTGAGAGCAAGAGCTGAGCCCCTGGTGCCCAGGAAGGCTTGGCTGGGCTTCAGGGAGGAGTGGTACTTTGGTAAAGATCGATAGGGTCACTGGACCCACCGTGCCCAGCTGTGGACTGGCACAGGAGCAAAACAGGGCTGGTACCCTCTAACTCTCAGCCAGCTCTGAGCCAGCCAGGAGCCTGGCGTCCTAACCCTGGTGCTGACACTAACTTGTGGTGTAAACACGTCCTTCTCCGTGCCTCAGTTTCCCCAATTGTGAGAGACTGACCTGCCTGGGGCAGGGTACGATGTGGAGTTAACTTGTGTCTGCAAAGGCTGCCCCCCGCGAGTCAGCCCCTTTCCAGCTTCTCCCCCCTCCTCTCCCTGCTGTGCAAGCCCTACAGCACCCTCTAGGGCTCGCCCCTGAGAACTGCCAACCCCAAATCAAGCACCCCACGCCCGCAGCTGCTCAGTAGGGATCCCCACACAGGCCAGTGACGCCAGTAGCACATTCACAGGGCCGCTCCGGGAGCTTTTCGCCAGCTTGTGTTATGATGATGGAGCCATTGTGTTTGCATGACTCTCTTCTCTTTTTCTCCCTCTCTCTCTCTCTCCCCTTCCTCATCTCTCTCTCGCTCTGCTTCTCCCTGGCCGCTTGCCAGTCCTTGCTTGTCCCTGGAAAAGCGCCAAGTAGATGTGGACGCCGAGGCAGCGCCATAGGGATAGGAACCATAGAAGAGGTTGACGTCTCTCTCTCTCTCTCCCCTCCCCACACCCGTCTCTTGTTCTGGAGCCAGTGCTGTGAATGCCGTGGGCTGACCTGGGGAGCTGCCGTGCCGGCACCTGGGCAGGCTGGGCCTTGCTGCCAGCCCGGCACACAGGGCAGCCCAGCCCGGGCCTCTGGGGCTGCAGGGTGGTGCTGGGGGCTCGGCTTCTCTGCAGCGAAGTTCAGGGGGTCGGGTAGGGAGAGTTAGGGGTGGGAGCCTCTGGTGCCTGCTGCCTTCCACCCCTGCCGGGTATTGCCACACCAGTGCCCCACCCCCGCTGGGTATTGCCACGCCAGTGCCCCACCCCCGCTGGGTATTGCCACGCCAGTGCCCCACCCCCGCTGGGTATTGCCACGCCAGTGCCCCATCCCCGCTGGGTATTGCCACGCCATTGCCCCTGGCTCCTGTTGCTTTCTAACCCCTGCTGTGTCCAACCCTTGCAGCTGCCCTCTCCTCCTCGCAGCCCAGGCCTTGCCTTTTCTTTCCGCCTGCGAGGTGGAGTGGAGCGATTCCCCTCCAGTCCTCTGCTGCCTGCACCTGGTCTCACTGCAGCATGACCGTGAGCCCCTCGCTCGGCTCCCTCCGCATATGATGGCCAGGCATGTGCACGCCGAGGCTTTAGCTTTGCCTGGCCCGGCGGGTACCAGCAACAGCTCAAGCCAGCTCCACTTATTAGTGGCTAATGTGGCCACTCTGCAGTGAGGCTGCAGCAAGATGCTGGTGGTGCCGTGGCTTCCCACCACGCCCCAGTGCCTGGAAGGACAGCGGAGGCATCCCCAATCCACGGGGAAGGTTTTCACAGCACAGCTCAGCCCCCTGTAGCGCTACGCAGCCGGGCTGTGTCGCAGGGCCATGCTCCCAGGGATGGGCTGACTCCAGAGGACTGTCTGCAGCGTAGATTGCGGGGGCTCACCACAGACTCCTCATCCTCTGCCTGAGAAGCCGGCAGACGGCTGAGGCCAGTCTGAGGAGAGCTGGGCAGCCCAGCCCTGCCTGTTCCCATTGGCTCCCGCCCACCCGTCCACCTTGGTGGGGGTTCATTTAATCTGTTAGCAAATGTGAATTCATGGGTACTTGGCTGGGTCCCTGGCTGGGCTTGCCCTCCCTCTGCTTGTCCCATTCCAATCTGCATGATTGACCTCCATCCCCATTGGCCCCCCGCCCTCTTCCCACCCCCCCCTCACCCTCCCCAGCCAGTGTTGCTGGTTACAAGGAGGGACCCTTCAGTGCCAGCCGTCCTGCAGGGTTCTGCCTGAGTTGGCAGGCAGTGCAGGCCAGTGGTTAGAGCAAGGGGCATGGGAGTGCAGATGCTTGCGTTCCTCTCCTGGCTGTGTCACTGACTTCCCATGGGATCATGTCCCCCTGCTGTGCCTCAGTTTCCTCATCTGTAAAGGGGGGGGGTGGTGCTTTCTTCACAGGGCTTCACTACAAGACTCTGCAAAGGGCTGGGCTGCTTCAAGCTGTGCTGGAGACACCTCTCCCCACATCAGGGAACCTGGCTGAGGGCTGCGCTATCCACTGGCTGCTGCCCCTCCAGCCCCTCTGGGATGGGGCAGACGTCCCAGCAGTGTGGGAGGCAGCCTGACCCAGAGCCCGATGCACTAGGATGTGGGGCATTCTCCCACAGGGCAGACGGAGCAGAGGATGTTCACTCCCCCATAGCATCAGGCCCCATCAGCCACAGTCCCTGCCCAGAGCCTGGCAACTGGCACCCCATGATGGCGCAGAGCCATTGCTGAATTCCTTCCCCCACCTGGCCCCTGGCTCTCTGCTTCAAGTCCAGGGGGGACCCAGCTGGAGGAGGAGCGGGGGCCGCTGGTGGCGTTGAAACTCAGATACGAGGGCTGCCCTCACGATAGAGGTCTGTGAGCAGTAACCAGGGCACCCTGCTGAGCCGTGGGGCGCAGCCCTCGGGGAGAGGGTGCCTCAAGCTGGGCTGGCTCCAGCTCCGGTTTGGTTTTGCCCTGGTCCAATCTGAACCCGCCCCACCCAGCCCAGCGCGGGTGCCCGTATGTGAGTGGGGACTGGCCGCCCCGGTATCTCCTGCTGATGGGATCAAACCTTTTCCAGTCGCTGATTGTTCCTGGGAAGAGTCCGACACGGAAGAAATCAGGCCCCTTCAGCTCCCGGCGGAGCAGCGCCATAGGCATCGAGAACATCCAGGAGGTGCAGGAGAAAAGGTGGGTGAGGCCAGGTGGGGGGAGGTGGGGGTAGCAGGACTGCCGTGGCCTGCCAGGGTTGGCATTTCTCCTGTCCAGAGAAGGAGCAGCACCCACCTCCATCCAACCTCCTTGCCCCGGACAAGACAGCTGGTCCCCACCTGCCCTGCCCAGGAGTTGCGCCTGTGCCAGTGGGAGGCAGCGACGGCACAGCGGTGGCAGGGAAGCACAGCGCCCCACTGCCAGGGCTGAGCCCCAAGGCGAGAGATCGCCATGTGTCCGGCAGGAGGGGCCCCCAGTGAGCACAGAGAGTCTCCTCCGTGGCATCTCGCCATGTGGCTCCGTTTCACCAGGCTGCTCCCAGCAGACATGCCGGTGAAGGGCGGGCAGGCGCGGGGGTCAGGCAGCCCGAGGTCGGGGCATATGCTCACCCCAGGAGGGCAGCTTCCCTGGAGTGACAAGATACCTGCAAGCTCCTTCTCTGGAGCTGGTCAGAGGGTGTCCCCGTGATCTGCCAGCCGTGGCACTGCACGGCTCAAACCTTGAGGGAGCAGGGATGCTGCTGGGCCCACCCGGGCCATGCAGGGGTAACTCCCACTGCCAGGCCCAGGCAGCCTGTCTGTTCCGGGGGGGTCACACTGTGCCCAGGGGAGCCCAGGCTTCAGGGCAGGGATGCCAACCCAGAACTGGCCCTGGCATGCTATGGGGTGCAAGACCTCAGCTCCCTCCAGAAGGGCCATCTGAGGCCCACAGGCAGCTGAGAGCTGCCCAGCAGTGGGTGTGGCTCGAGCGTCTCCCTGGTGTGTGTCTCACAGGGAGAGCCCAACGGGCCCCCAGAAGACGCCCGACAGCGGCCACGTGTCCCAGGAGCCCAAGTCGGAGAACTCGTCCAATCAGAGCTCTCCAGAGATGCCCACCACGAAGAACAGGTGCGTTCCTCCCTAGCCAGGGTGCCTCGCGGAGTCGGGCTGTGGCTGGGTCATTCATCTCCTGGGATCTGGACAGGGCGCAGCCGCCCTGAGAACAGCCTCAGCCCTGGGGAGTGGAAGTTGGGTTCCCTGGACCCGCTGGGCAGAGGGTGAAATACATGTTGGCAAAAGCTTCCAGAGCATTTCCCGAGACGGGTGCTGGGCGCGGGGGCAGAGGGTCGTTTTTATTTGATCTCACTAATTTGCTCAGCTCTAAAAATGCCTGTCCAGAGCTGAGGGCGCCACTGCAGGGTTGGGCCGGCAGCACAGATCTCACAGCGCTGCACACCAGGCTCTGGGCACTGAGGGGCAGGGGGACAGGCTGCCCGTGGGCACCCAGTGAGGGGTCTCAGTGCCCTGTCTCTCCATGCCTGGGGGAGGGAGAGGGATGGGACATGTTGAGGGGTGCAGGGTCTCACTCCCCTGTCTCTGTGGAGGGAACGTGGGGGGGTGCTGCTCAGGCTCTCATTGCCCTGTCTCTGCGGGGGGACTGTGGCGGGTGCTGCCCGGGGTGTCACTGCCCTGTCTCTGCAGGGAGGCGCCGGCGGTGCAGAGGCCTGAGGTGCTGCAGGATTTCTCCCACTCCTCATCCAGCGCCAGCAGTTTCGGCAGCATGGTGGAGGAGACCGAGGGCATTGACGATGACGACACAGGCGTGGTCCCTGGGTGTGGGGGGGGGAGGCTTGGAACACCAGCTCCTCCCTTCCCTGCCCTCCTGGTCCCAAACCAGGGCTGGAGGGGTCAGTGGCTGGCTGAACCTTGGTGCCTGCTGGCCGTGGGGGCACTGAAGGGGGGGCTGAAGCCACGGAGCCTGTCCCCTGGGGAGGGAGGTCCCTCTCAGCAGGGGCAGGTGGGGGCAGCATGGGGGGGCCGTGAGTCTCCCAGGCTGGCCACGGTTCAGGAGCTCGCCAGCTAAGGAGCCCCTGCCTCACTGTCTGCCCGCCCTCTTTTGTGTGCCCTGCAGGCGAGCCAGTCCTCGGGGACGCCCCACCAGCGAGACTCCTTCATCTACAGCACCTGGCTGGACGACAGCCTCAGCACTGCCAGCGGGGGGAGCTCTCCAGGTACCCGGTGCCACCCTGGCACTGCCACCTGCCCCCTCCTTGCCTCTGTGCCTTTTCCCGTGGGGCGCTGCCTCTCCCAGCCCCTCAGACAAGGGCGGGGAGCCCAGCCTCTGCCAGAGACCTGCTGTATCTGCCAGCGGGGGGGCTCCCATCACCCTGCTCTGCACTCCAGCTAAGGCAGGAAGGGGAGCTGAGTGCCCCCCCTTCCTTATTTAACGCCTGTTCACACGCTGCACCAAGCACCAGGCCACACCAGCTGGCGCAGCACCCCCACGGGAGCAACTGAGGCTTCTGTGTTTGCCCGTGCGGCCGTGTGAGAGCTGCACACCTGCCTTTCCATTGAACGGCTCGGGGGATGGGCAAGACCGCGTGTGTGTCAGCCTGACATCACAGCTGGTTGGTGGGCGAGCCGAAAACAATCCTTGCTCTCATATAACACTTTTAATCACTACGTGTCAAAGCACTTGGACGCTCACATGCTGCTGGCAAGTGAGACTGAATTCTCCATTTTACAGCTGGGGAAACTGAGGCACAGGGACTTTCCCAAGATCACACAGCAGGCCACTGGCAGAGCTAGAACTAGACCCCCGCTCCCTTGACTCCCGATCCAGCGTGCTGTCCACTAGGCTGCACTGATGGGGGGGGGGCATGCACTCAGTTTGGGGAGTGGTGCCTCAGGGAACTGTAACATCAGGAAAATAACTACCAGGGTTAAAACTTTCAAGGTGGCCGGGAAATCTCTCTACTGCCAGCTGGAATGACAGCAGGCAGAGAGCCGGCACCCACGCCTAGGGCTCTGCTGCCTGCAGGGTGCCGGGGCCGGGGGGAGGAGGAGGGAAGGCAGAGCTCTGGAATCTCGAGTGCTGCTGGAGATTGCGCAGCTCAGCACACCATGCAACCAGCTACTAACGTGACGCGCATGGGTTTCACTTCAGTGTAGCAGGTTCCTTTGTGCCTCTCAGGAAGCATCAAACGGCCTTAAAAGGGAGCAGAAATGGCTCCCTGTGAATCCCGCTGTGCAAAGCTGGTGTGAGACCTCTGCACCCCCCCCCTGCTTCCGGCCCCCCCAGAGTAGGAGGCCCATCAGTGTGGATCAGGCTGTGCCCTGCAGCTATTCTCTGCTCCCCAGAGGACTCTGGGAAGTCAGGCATAAGTTAGAGCAGCCCCAAGGGGGCTGTAACTTACACTGGGTGCCTGCAGGCCTCTGCGTGGCCCCTTAGATGGGGAGTGCTCAAAGCCCCCGTTCCCTCCCCAACTTCTGCCCAAGCTCTGGCATGGGACGAATGGTGGGAATCAAGCCCCTGCGTCATCCCCTCCCCACCCGCTTGCCTGTGCACCAGGTCTCAGGCTATTAAGCATCGGGCATTAAGTTCTCATGCCCCCACTGGGAGCTTGCGTCTCTGCTGCCTTCTCCCATTCCCATCTGACTCTCCCTTCCAGGCCCCTCTCAGTCGCCCCAGCCGGACGCCAGGAAACCTGAGGACCCCACCTGTCCGGAGATCAAAATCCAGCTGGAGAGATCTGAGCAGCACACGCCCCACCTGGTGAGTGTGCTGGGATGGGCAGGGGATGGCGAAGGGCGACCGGGGCCCCCACTGGGAGTTTAAGTGCCAAGGCTGAGACGCGGGATGGGATCTGTCCAGAATCACTGCCCTGCAGAGGAAGAGGGTTGGGGGGACTCCAGTGCCACCCCAGGAGCCCTCCCTACTCAGCCCCTTGACACCACGGGGCTTTGCAGAAGAGAAGCCGCAGTCATTCCCCTCATGCACAGAGCTGGTCCCCAGAGACGGGGGCGCTGCAGGTCCCACGTGAGAGCCTGGCACATAGTGGGCCAATTCTTGGGCTGTCTCTGGCAGGCCGCTGAACATGGGGCGCTGCCCTGTGTGCCCCAGTTCTGGGTGGCCTCCCCGGCTAGTCACCGCTGGGGCATTGTGGCCGCTCTCCCTTCATGCCACGCTGCACACCCAGAAACAGGCTGTACAGGACGCTGTCAGCCCTCTGTCACCCCTGCACCAGCCAGCAGCAGCAGAAGAGGTGTGGGGGGCTGGAATCTGTCCCCCAGCACTTTGTTGTGTGCAGTGGGATTCACCCAAGTGTTCAGCAGGGACCAAATGCCCCCACCCCAGTGGTGGCTAGCTCCACTGGCTGCAAAGGGAGCGACAATAGGGCCGAGCTCCCGGCATCCTGCCCATAAAACTCCCTGGCACAGCTCGGAGAGCCTGAGCGTGTGGCTGGCTGGGGGCTCCAGCGCCTGCTGGCTGCCGAGATCCTGGCATGCTGCTCACAGCCACGAAGATCCACCAGCTGTTGGTGGCCTGGAGCGGCACCGGCGGACAATGCTTGGCACCCAGAGGATGGATGTTGTCCAAATCCCCTGGGGCCAATGTTCGGCCCAGAACCTTCGCCATGCCTGGGTTAGGGAGCCCAGTGCGAGGCTGCACCCGAAAGAGGTGGTTTCAAATGCTGCTAATGGCGCACCAATTCCAGATCTGCCTGCGGATCTCTGTGTGCCCCGTCCGCTCGCCTGGTGTCAGGCCTGGGCCGTTGGGCAGCATGGGCCACGTTAGCCAGGGGCACCGAGTGCTGCAGGCCCTGCGAGCAGGGCAAGGGGCAAAAAACCCCTGGGCCGGGTGGGGCTGGGAACAGCCCCTGGGGCTGGCTGGATGCAAGAACTATTTAACCCTTCTGTGGCTGGGCTGAAGCTGCAGCAAAGGGGGGACCAGATGGATGCCACCTCTGTGGGGTTTAAGGCCCGCAAGTGGTTTAGTTTGTGACCCTGGTGTTGTGGGTAACGCCCCCTTTCTGTGTGTCTGTCCGTGCAGAGCTGCTAGCCCCACACCAGTCTCCATGGGCGTGCATCCCCGAAGGTCAGCACCTGCTTCCTGCTTTGCTGGAGCCTGGGGGGGTGGGATGAATGGGGGAGCAGGGCTTTGCTGGAGCCTGGGGAGATGGTTATGGGCAGGGCAGGGCTTTACCAGAGCCTGGGGCGGGATGGTTACTAGGAGGGTTGGGGGAGGACAGGGCTTTGCTGGAGCCCGGGGGATGGTTCATGGGAGGGGAGGCAGGGCTTTGCCAGAGTCTAGGGGGATGGTTGGGGGGGCACTGCGCAGAGCTCTCCCTCTCCCAGTGAGGCTACTCCCCGGCTGGAAGGACGAATGCCTCCTCTGGGATTCAGGCCCCGCCGTGGGCTGGCTGCTGGCGCTAGGTAGGCCCAGGGGCTTTGGGCACCTGCTTTGTGCCACATCAGCAGCCTGCCCCAGAACTGCTGCGCCAGCGCTGAGCTGCCCCTGCCTCTGTGCCGGGCAGAGCTCTGGGCCTGCCCCAGACCTGCCACCTGCCATGTCCATGAATAGGCAGCAGGAGGCGACAGCGGGCAGCGGGGATTCCGCCCGCCACTTCCTGTGGGTTCTCAGCATTGCTTCCTTGATGCTCCTAGAGGTCGCCCCATGCCCTGGGTGAGGGGCCGCCAGGCCCCCTGTAGGGGGGGAATCCCCCATTGCACCTGTCACAGCCACCAGTTGGTACTGGGAGGGTGAGAAATCCCCCCTCACTGCCCTGAATCCTCACAGCCCCACCCCACCCGAAGGCGTGGCTGGCACATGCTCTACGCTGTGCCCAGGAGGCAAAGCTCTCTCCGGGGCACAGGAACTGCCAGGCACTGTGTCCTGCCACCATCAGCACCCCAAGCTCAGCTGGCAGATGGGTAATTTGTGGGGTCCCTGCCCCTGTTGGTTAGCGGGCTGAGGTCTCCCCCGGTCTTGCGGCCTGGATTGTGTTTCCCCATGCCCGCCCGCCGGCCCCTCTATCCTGACCCCATGGTTCCCCCCTGGAGGAGATGAGGGATTCTCAGGGCCTGTGTTCAGCCCCTCGCCCTAACCCGCTCCCCTTCCCCTGCAGCACCCCCCCGAAGAAGCACAAGCTGGAGGATCTCAGGGAGCCTCAGGCTTTGTCGACTGCCCCATCGGCACAGCTGGCCTGAGAAGCCGGGGCCCTGGCAGCTGGACTCGGCTCCCTCCATTCCCTCATCACTACCAGGCGCTGGCTTCCTGAAAGCTGCAGCTGGCAGGCGGGGAAGGAGCCTGACGCAAGGCCAGGGGGCATCAGGCCACCTGCCCGCACCCACAGCCTCCCACAAGCTGCCAACAGGTTCCCATGGCCGTGCCCCCGCAGTCCTCCTGTCATGGCCCCCGCACCATCCCCAGCCCACCCGCTTGGCCCACTCTGCACTTCGCTGATGGGCCGTGCCCAGACCTCGCCCTCGGACCCACAGACATGCTTCAGCTTGGGGCACCTGCCAGGCCTTGAAGGAGAAGTCATTTGTACTCCGGCACCAGCTGCCATTAATGATGCCATGGCACGTTAGCACCCAGCGCCTCCCCCGCACCGGGACAATCACCCCAGGCAGCCCCCACCTCTGCTGGGGCAGCGGGGCTCCCATTCTCCCCATGCGGGCTCCCTTGGCCTGTCTCATCTCCCAGAGCCTCACTCACCCACCCTTGCAAAGGAAAGCTCGTGGGCTCCTGGGCTGGGGTGGCTCTGCTAAGGGAGGGTGGCACAGAGATGGCACGTAGGGTGAAGGGTGCCCGGGAATCAGCTCAGCGTCATGGCTAGGGAGGAGCCATTCCTCCCGCCCTCCGCTGCCAGCCGGCTGAGCTGCAGGCATGTGGGCATCAGTGGCAGTGCCAATGGCAGAGTGCGTACGCCCCACACACACCTGTACACTGCCACCTTGCATGGCCTCGAACAGCAGCTGTGAAGCTGGGCCACTGCCCTGGTGCGGAGGAAGGGGCCAGGCCTGGAATAGCACTGCCCTGTCAGAGGGTGGCTGGCTTCCCTCCCCCCCCAATCTCTGCATGCCTCAGTGGGTTTGCTGTGAGGGGCCTGGCCACTGAGGGGCGAAAGCTGGGGCGCCTCGATGCTGTGGGACACCAGCCAAGAGCCTTCAGCGTCCTTTGCTGCTAGCGCCATGCCCTGGTAACACAGGGCTGCAGCCTTTCCAGCAGGGTGGGGCATGCGATGGCCTTGGGGAGGTGGCCCGCCAGAGCCTGCCATCTGGGGCAGGGCTTCAGCTAGGCTCCCTCCCGACCCGCTGTCAAGGAGCTCGGCTGTACTGAGCTTCACGCAGGCCCGCCTGTGGGATGTGGCTGGCAGGGCCGGGCCGGGTCACCCTGGCCTGGTGGGGGGGTGGAATCAGAGTGTCTGAACCAGGACTGGCAACAGCCTGGCTACCTTAGAGCACATTATCCCAAACCGTCACGGTGCATCGACAATCTCTAGGAGCCCCATTGCAGCCCCACGATGTCCTTGGGATGGGCACGGGCTGTGGCTAGCACCCAGCCAGCCAGCCCGAAGTTTGCACAGCCCCAGCCCAAACGGCACCCCCCCAGGACAGAGCCGAGGCGGCACGCTGTTACAGTAGCTGGCAGGTGTGCCCAGAGGCGGGGGAAAGCCAAGTAGTTTTTTTGCAGGGATTTTTTTTTTTAATTAATTTTTTCCCAAAATAAACTTCCGGCCCTTTGTTTTTGTTTTGTTTTTTGATGACAAAAGGCATCAGAGCTCCCAGAGGGTGGCTTTCCCAACCACCTCTCTGGCAACATGGCCAAGGGTTGGTGAAAATATTGTAACCCAGCAATGGTCCACTTTTTGTTTTTCATTAAAAGACTGGAACATTTTGAGCCAGATGACACAGGGGTGCCAGGAGTGTCTGAAACCAGCCATGGCCACCCAGCACTGGGCTGGGGGGAATTATCAACCAAAACACAAATTTTCCACCAAAAAAAATCGTTTTGCAGAAAAATACCTTTTTTGTTGAAGAGATGGAAAGATTTTTGTGGGAAACTTCTGCCCGCTGTACCATTAACCTCCTGTAGGCCACTGCGCAGGGTGCTGGCCACTAGGCCGGATTGGGTTCACAAAGCACACAGCGGCGCCACGCTGCTCACCAGTACAGCGCCATGGACACCACACGGACCGCCAGCACTACACGCAGCGTTGGGTCCATTAGCTCTTTGGGATGCAGCCGAGGGTCTGTTTTAGTGTCGGGGCAGCACCGCACATTGTAAAAACAATCACAATGGCATTCTCTGCCAGCAGGACGGTACAACTCCATGACGTGTATGTATTTAATTTTAAACTGCCTACTGTTTGTGTAATATAACTAGTCTGTGGACAGGCAGGGTTAGTTTATGTCTGTGTTGTATTCATTTTTTGAAGAGGCATAAAATGTTTTGAGTCCGATTCTGAATTAATGGTCCGACACTAATTTTTTTAAAATCCAAGATTGTGTTTGTGTTTCTGGTGACATATGTATAAAATAAAGGTCTATTTATCGCTATTGTAAGACGACACTCTTTGCAAAGATGCCTCTTAAGCTATACAGGCTGGGAAATAAAACGAAAACCCTGTGCAGCTCTGGGGGGGGGGGGAGGGAGGGAGCCGGCGGCGAGACCGACAGCCAAAGTGGCCAGAGCCCTGGCCCTCCCGGCTAGGGACGATTACTTTGCATGTCTTGAGTATCTTGCAGGCAAGGATCTCAGCACTGATGGGGTAAATCCCAACCAGCCTCTCATGCCACAAGGCAGCGTCACGCCCCATGCCTCACAGCATGAAACTGGTGCAGATCAAAGCTAATGTTTTTAATGTGGCCACTGATTTTGGTGGCAGAGCTGTGGCACCTTGGCCCAGAGCCATAGTGCGATTTAGGCACTGCAATCCCATTGCAATCAATGGCACAGAAGCCTCACTACATTGGAGGATCCAGGCCCTTGACCCTTGTTTTCAAAGGGCTAGTTACTCCCTCCAGCTGAAGGGGGGGATTACCGCCCCTCCCCCACACACACCCGCTCTCCCCATCCTCCGGTGCTCCTGCCTGCCTGGGCTGCACTGCAATTGCCAGCTAAGACCACCTGGCAGCGTGCCAGGAGCCTCTGCTGCCCCAGTGCCCATGGTCAAGTCAGATGGCTCAGCCAGAGGAAGGCCACACACGTGACACCAGGCAAGCTCAGCCTTTGAATTTGTCCCCATGACACCTAAGCACTAGGAACTGGTCCACTGCAGCTGAGCCAAGCCTCACCCAGCACCACATAGCCGGCCTCCCTCCTGCCCAGCCTGCATTGCTCACACATGGTTCTCTGGGTCGGGGGCTCCCCCATGCTGCACTTTTCTGGTTTCCTGCTCCGGGGATGCCGTGCTAGGAAAAAGGCTGCTCCCTGGCAGCCAAGAAGGGGGACAGGAGCTGCACAGCAACAGGGCCAGACAGCATGGGCACCAAAGGGCACAGCTCCCAGAGGTAGTGCCGGGAACCAGGCAGCTCCACGGAGCCGGGGACCAGCAGACAGGGCCCAGCAGTTCCGGAGCCCGGGGGGGGCCAGGTTTCCTGGAGTCGAGGACTTGCATTCCCAGGGCCAGGTAACTGCAGGAGCTGCCCCACAGCTCAACAGCTCAACACGCCCTGGTAAGCGCTGTATGCTGGGGAGGCCAGAGCTGGTCTGCAGGGGCTGGGCCCCTCCAAGAACCCCTGAAATTAAGATGCCTTGACCCATCCCCTCCCGGGGCTCCAGGCCTGGAGCAGGTGCTGTGAGCCACCTGGAAGGCCCAGCCCATGACCTGGAGGCCAGTGCATGCTAGTGTCCCATGCTCGAGGCCAGCCAGAGCCACTCAATCAGCGCAGGCTGCTGGAACCTGCCGGCACCTGCCTGCTAACCAACAATGGCTACAGGGCTGTGCCCCGCTGCCAGCCAGCACCAGCGCCTGGCTCAGGGCACCACTGGCGCCGCTAGGAGGAGGCTGGGTAACACTGAGCAACGTCTGCGGGAGGTTTGGGTGTGTCAGCACGTGCGGGCTGGGTGCAGCAAGCCATGCCCCCGTGGCAGGGCTGCAGCTGGGCGACGGCACAGGGAGGCTTCACACAGGGCACGGGCATGGGGGGGTCTGTAGCACTCTGTGCTTGGGAGAGAAGGGGGCACCTGCACGCTTGCCTCAGCTTCCTTGTTTGAGTGCAGCACTCAGTAGAGCCTCACCAGCGAGACGAGGTGCTGGGCCCCCCACATTGCCACCTATAGCCCCCGCTGCCCATACACGGGCCCACTGTCACATGGCCCCTGAGATACTGGGATGAACTGAGCAGCACCATGTGTACTTAAGACCACACAGGGCCAGACCCTGTTGGTCATCAGCAGGGAAGGGGCAGCCCCACCAGAGCTACCATCCACCCTGCCTGTCAAGCTGCTCTGTGTACTGGCAACACAGCACCCACCAGGCCAGCGCTGGCCTGACGGGCCCCACAACCAATGGCACCATGTCCAGGGGCTGCCCCGGCTCTGAGGACACGGCCCGTCCCATGGAACGGCCACAGTGGGAGTTTTCCATGTGGGCAGGTTCACCCCCATGCAGCGAAGGGGGTCACAGTACAACCAGCACTTGCGCACCCGCCCCACAGCCTCATTCAAATGCCCCTCTGTGCAGAACGTGCCGGGGGCGGGGGCAAGCGGCTGGGCCTCAATCAGCTGCTCTGGTGGCATCAAGTGGCTGTCTGGGTGGCAGGAGTTTCCTGCAGGCTGATGGGAAGCGCTGAACCCGGCGGCTGTGATGCTGAAAGCTAGTTTTGGCTCCCATCAGCTGGTGCTTTGAGCTAGAGGCACTCAGCGAGTGCTCTTTAAAGGTGCTGGGCATGCAAGCCAGATGCCCAGGGCTCCTTGTGTCCCCGTCCCCCCTCTCTGGTTTTTTTCAATTTCCCCCATGTGACCGGCCCCTGAAGTCCTGGCAGGGATCAGTGCGCTGTTCTCAGGGAGCTGGCCAACCAGCCAGCAGAGAGACAGCACCATGCTGCCTGCAGAGCCCAGCCGAGCCTCAAGGCTGGGCATATTTGCCCGCCCGTCGCTCCCACTGGTGTCCGAAGCAGGCAGACAAAGGCACCTCTCTGCGGAGATGCCTCTGCCAAGGTCCGGCTGGCTCTAGAGCCCAGGCCACCAAGGGGCTCTGCATGGCTGGAGTGCTGCTCCCCCCTCATCCCCCGGCCCAGAGTAGCCATCGCCTCACAGTGGCGACCTGTCAGGGTCCAGCATGGGACCAACCTGGTCCAGGACAAGCTCTGCTGTCTCACACCAGGGACGTACGCCAACAAGGCCCCGAGTGCCAGCCCCCCCAGGCAGGGTCCGTCTGTGGCTGTGGGTCAATCTCCTCTCTCCCACCCAGGCCAGTCAAGGCTTCCTGCTGCAGTAGAGGAGGAGGGCCCATGGAGGGATGCTCACGCAGTGGCAGCCCAGCGCTAACCGGGGATCGCTGTCTGGCCTGGCTGGAGGGACCCATGGGGATGGAGCCCACTAGTAGAGGTGGCCTCAAGCTCTAGGCCAGTGCCACGCCCAGGACAGGTCTGATGCTGGGGATCAGATGCAGCGGGGGTTGTTTGGGGTCCAGTCAGGCATAGTCCAGCCAGCCCTGCTGTGCCACTCGCTCAGCCTGCACAGCCCTTGAAGCACCCAGAAAGCTCAGCGCGAGCCCGGGCTGAGAGGCCGGCCCCTTTCACCTCTCATGCTAAATCTAAGGTGGCCTCCTCATGCTGCCCAGTGTGGGCCGGGGCAGCTTCTTGGCTGGTGCGGTGGGAACAGTGCCAGGAAGTGCACTCGAGCACTGGGCTGGTTGCCATGTTTGCCACAGGGCATTAGCTGCATTTATTCAAGCTGAAGCTCAGTTTCTTTCTGTCCATGCTTTTAACCTCGCCCAGGCCCTGTGTAAGGCCTCTGCCCAGAGCCGCAAGGGAGGCAGCTCCCATGCTTTGGGCACTAAACTAGACCTAGGCAGACCAAGCTCTACTGCCCTCCTCAACCACAGATAGCCAGTGACTTGGGGCCAGTCCTTAGCCTTGCTGTGCCCTAGCTGTGTTATGCTTGTCAAAGAAAAGACTAGCAGGATCTTATTCGAGGGGCACAAGGCAATACGCTGCGTTTATTGTAAATGTAAGAATATCAAAAAGCAGTCACACACACACACACACACACACATTCATACCCAAGACGTTCTGCAAGCTGGTGTGATATAATTACCAGTCCTTTTATGCGTTTTTTTGAGCTAGCCTAGTGGCCAGCTAGGCTGGGCACAAGGAGGGAGCCAGGGCTCTGTCGGTCGCGAACTGATGCTCCATGATGACAATTGCAGAACAATACCCAATGTTTCCATGTTTTTACCCCATTTTTTATACTTGCTGGCTCTTACGTAAGGCTGTGGACCTTGCTGTGTCATGCTGTCTCCAGGTTCAATATGGTTGTTAATCACCAGCTAATTGCAAGCATGATATTCTCTTATGTCTGTACTTTGTTTGTTCTCAAGGTGGATCCTGCTGTACTTTAGGGTTGTTTATTTGCACTTTAAGGTCATTGATAGGCATTCTTCGGCCTTCAGGGTTAGGATGGCAGTGGGTCTTAACTCCCCTTTCTGTTGTCAGAGCAGTTTAGGTTGGCGTCTTTTTATGCCCTGCACATACATTCCTCACTCACACAGAGAGAATTCATTGAGATATTTTTAGGTTCAACAGTACAAATTTCAGGAAAGAATTCACGTCAAGAAACTAACAAGATGGAGCCCACTTATGCCACACTAAACAGTACTATACCGTTATCATAACAGTAAAGGCAGAATCTATCTCTACCTCTAATCTCACGTATACAATAAACCAAGGAGTCTGTGTCTGGTTTGTTTACATGGCTCCTGGGGATGGTTCACCGCTGTACCCTGGGCACAGCAGTCCTGTGGCACAGGCGCGTGTATGACGATAAAGATACAACAGTGACAGGGGCCAGATAAATATCTTGGTTGAGATCGCTACAGCTTGTCTCAGGCCAGCCCTGGACACCAGCCAAGATGCTCCCTTGCCGACAGCAGTCAGTGGTGCCCTGCTTACACAGATGGCTCAGACCCAGGCAAACCCTCTGTAGCAAATTCATTAATTGGGGCTCTCCAGAAACCTCTGTGAACCTGAACAGAGCGTCCAACCCCAGCTCTGGACTGCAATAGCTTGACTTAAAACATGCCAGAAAGGTGTCTTTCTCTTGCCCACTGATGGGGCCTTGGCTACTTTTGAGGAAACACTGCGCAGCTGTGTGACAATTTTGTAAGGCAGGCAAATAAATTCAGGTTCAGTCACAACCCAGTGCAGAATTCAAACCCAGGTCTCCTGGGGTGCTTGGGGGACAAGGACTTTGGCAAACCCCATCTCAGCAGAGTCTCACCAGACACCGTAAGATGTTCCCATTCATTTGCCTGGCAAAGAGTTACTTGTGCATTCCAGGGTTGTCCAGCGTGGTTTCCAACTCTAGTTTCACTCTTAAACATTTGCACACAAGATTGACACCAGAGCAAGTAAACATGTTACTTTGTCTTAACAAAAATCAGCAGGAGAGTTGAAACGCAGCATTTTAAAAACTTGATTCATATGAACTGGACGCTGAATCTTTCTGTGTGTGTGTCTCTATGTGTGTGTAATTGGACTTTTTGGATGGCTTAGGGATATTATGTAAAAAGTAACAAAATGACCTCTGAAAAGTGACTTTTTACAATAATTTTTTAGAAAGTCATTAGTAATATTTGAGGCTATTGTGTTAAAAAAGTGCTACAATTATTTGATCCGGTGGATTTACCCATGTTTTTTCATCTTCGGTGACTGTAATTTAAACTATTTATAAACCTGAAAGGAAGGTATTCAGATCTTTGAAAAAGTGGGTTTACATAAGACTGTTTTGTTGTTAGCAAAGACAAAGGAAGACAAATATACGTGGGCATGGGGTAGATTGTTAACAATCAAATATTTAACTGATCTAATTCTGGCAGTTTAACCAGCTATTTTTTAAAATGATGTTTTAGCTCCTTATTGGGTACCAGGGCCCCAAAACCGAGCACATCTCTTGCCCTGGGATCACCATCAGCATCAAACCAGGCACATCCAGTTTCTGGCTCATTCTACCACTTTTTAATGGAGATTTGGCCAGTGACCAGGATCAGGCTCTCCCTTGTTACTCCCACTATGCTTCCTCCGGTGTGATTGCTCATGGCTATGCCAATCGAGTGATTGCCAATCGAGTGATTGCTCATGTCCATGCCATTATTGGTAACTAATATTGGTAACATTGGAGGTGGGTCGGAGTTACCAATGAGTTGCTGGCAGCCCCACTCTACCGACGCCTGCGTCTTCCCATACCTTCTGGACAATGGTGTAATGGGTTGTGAAGTAGACACCGACGACCAGGTGGTGGCTCTACAGATGTCTTGCACGGGCATTCTCTCCAGGAAGGCTGTAGACAAAGTGTGAGCTCTGGTTGCGTGCGCTGTTATGGTTCCTGGAATTGGCACCTTTGCCTGCTTATAGCAGAATTTGATGAAGGATGTTATCCACGAGGAGACGCGCTGGGTGGAGACAGGTGATACTTTCATCTGGCTGGCCACTGCGACGAAGAGCTGCATCCATGTCCGGAACGGATTCGTGCACTCAATGTAGAAAGACAGGTCCTGGCTCACATCCAATGATAACCCCCGCCTATCCTCCTCTGAACCGAGACGTTTGGGAAAAAAAACGGGGAGAAAAATATCCTGGTTACAATGAACTTGGGAAACCACCTTTGGCAGAAAAGCCAGGTGCAGCCTCAACTGAACCTTATCTTTATAAGGGAGGGCTGTATGGGAGGGGTTCCAAGGTCAGCGCCCTAATCTCGGAGACCCTCCTTGAAGAGGCAATGGCCACCAGGAAGGCCACATTCCAGAAAAGCAGAAGCAGAGGGCATGAAGCCATGGGTTCCAAGGGGGGCTCAAGAGGACCAGGTTGAGATCCCAGGGAGGCACTGGGTGATGGACCTACGGATAGAGCCTCTCCACCCCTTTGAAGAACTTAATAGACATTGGGTGGGAGAACAGAGATCTCCCCTATAGCGGCTGATGGAAGGCCAAAATAGCTGATAGGTGAACCTTAAGGGAGACCACCGCCAGTCCCTGGAGCTTTAGCTGAAGCAAATATTCTAGGATCACCTGTATAGGCGAGAGGATAGGCAGGATACCCCGGGACTCCACCCAACAGGTAAACCATATCCACTTAGCCTGATACACGATCTCTGTAGAAGGCTTCCTGCTGCCAAGCAGGACTTGCTGGACCTGCACCGAGACGGTTCTCGCCTTCTGTCAGTCACAGAGCCTCCAGGCTGTGAGGTGGAGGGAGTACAGGTCCAGGTGCAACAGGCGATCATGGTCCTGGGACACAATTTTGTGTCATCCCGCGAGCTCCAGGGGTGGGGGCGATCAAAAGGTTCAGCAACATGCTCAATCAGTGCTGTCTTGGCTGGGCTGGCGCGAACAGTATAAGGTCTGCTCCGTCCCTCTATTTTCAGCAGGACCCTGAGCAGGGTCCCTGAGAATGGGCAGGAACGCGTACATGAGGTTTCTCATCCAGTCCATGAGGAACGCGTCGTAAATCAACCCGGTCTCTCGACCCCGGAAAGAGCAGAACCATGGACACTTCCTGTTGCAGGCCAACATGAAGAGGTCCACCTGGGGAGAGCGCCACCTACAGAAGATCATAGATACCACCTCTGGGTGTAGCAACCAGTTGTGGTGGGGTAGAAACGACCTGCTGAGGTGGTCTGCCTCATTGTTCCTCACTCCCGAGAGGTGAGAGGCTATCATGTGGAAATTGTGCCTCACGGAAAAGTCCCACAGGCAGATAGTGTCTCTACAGAGGGGTGAGGAGTGGGCTCCCCACTGCCTGTTGATGTAGTACGTGGCTGCAGTGTTGTCTGTCAGCACCTGTATCACTCTGTCTGTAAGCAAACGGAGGAACACTGCACGCTAGGTGAATGGCCCGCAGCTCCTTCACATTGATGTGCAGGCACCTCTCCTCTCTTGACCAGATCCCTTAAGTGCCTAGGTTGGCACTGATATGGGTCCCCCACCCTATGTGCGAGGTGTCCGACATTAGGGTAATTGAGGGAACTAGTTCCTCGAATGGAACGCCCTTCAGCACTGCCCGGGGCGGGGGGGGGGGGGGTCCTCCACCAGTCTAGGGAGGCTAGGATGGGCGGGGGAACTGTGACCACCTGATCCAGAGGGTGTCTGCTTGGGGCATACACTGAGGCCAGCCATGCCTGAAGCAGTCTGAGCTTCAGATGAGCGAGTCTCACCACACAGGTGTAGGCCGCCATGTGACCTAACAGTTGCAGGCAATGCTTGGCTGTCGTTGTGGGGCATTGGTGCAGATGGGAGATAATGAAGACTATTGCCTCGCAACGTGGTCGGGGCAGGAAGGCTCTGGCCTGGGAAGCATCCAGGATAGCTCCAATGAACTCTATGCGCCGCACTGGGTTTAACGTGGACTTCTGTTCGTTTATAAACAGGCCCAGCCTGCAGCATGTAGAGCAAGTGAGGGTCACATTGCTCTGCACTTGGGACCTGGCCCTACCCCTGATTAGCCAATTGTCCAGATATAGGAAAATGTGTGCACCTTTTCATCTCAGGTACGCAGCCACTACCACCATGCATTTGGTGAACACCCTTGGGGCCGAAGATAGGCCAAAGGGTAAGGCTTTGAACTGGTAGTGGGAGTCAGCCACCATGAAGCGAAGGAAGCACCTGTGGCTGGGGAGGATAGATATGTGGAAATATGCATCCTTGAGATCGAGGGTGGCATACCAGTCTCCTGGATCCAGGGACGGGATTATGGAAACTAGGGAGACCATGCAAAACTTGAGTCTCTTGATATATTTGTTGAGACAACGCAGGTCTAATATGGGACTTAGGCCCCCTTTCACTTTGGGAATGAGGAAGTGCCTCGAACAGAACCCTTTCCCCACCATGCCCTGAGGGACCTTTTCCCTCGCTTCCAGGCTGAGGAGGGTCTCCACTTCCTGTATGAGGAGTTGCTCATGAGAGGGGTCCCTGAAGAGGGACTGAGGGGGAGGGTGTTTGGGGGAAGTGAGGCAAACTGGAGGGCATAGCCCACTGAAACTATACCAAGGACCCAGAGTTCCAAAGTAATTTTGGCCCATTTGGAGTGGAAGGGCGCTAGGTGATTAAAAAAGGGACAGGATGGATCCAGGAGAACGGTTGGGGCGCCACCCTTGGTGCACCATCAAAAGTGCCTCCTTTGGTTGCCCGACCACCTGGAGGACTGAGGAGGAAGTTGGGGGCAGATTATGTTTCCTAGACCCCCTATTTCTGTCCTGTTGTCTATAGGACGGGAACAGCTGAGGTCGGAATCTTTGCTGCTTCTGTGCCTGGGGATGTGACTGACGCCTAGAAGACTGAGGAGTGTAAGGGCCCAGGGAGCGAAGCGTAGCCCTTGAGTCCTTCAGACCGTGCAACTTAGCATCAGTCTGGTCTGAAAACAAGGCTGACCCATCAAAGGGAAGGTCCTGGATGGACTGCTGAACCTCTTGGGACAGCCCGGAGGACTGGAGCCATGAGCACCTTCACATGCAGATGGCGGAGGCTAGAGCCCTGCCCGCTGAAGATGCCTGGAGCGCTGCTCTAGCTACCATGGTACCCTCTTCCATGATCGTATTAAAGTCCAGGGCCTGGTCCTGAGGCAAGGCCTCAGCAAAGTGTTTCAGCGAATCTCTGCTGGTTAGCAATCCTAAACTGTAGGCTTGCCGTAGAACAAATTTTTCTCCCGAACAAGTCCAATTTCTTGTTGTCCTTGTTTTTGGGAGTAGACCCCAGCTGCTTCTGCCTATCCCCCTGGCTGGCAGCGTCGACCACCAGGGTCCCAGAGGAGGGGTGGGTGAACAGGTACTCAAACACATTGGCCGGGACGTAGTATTTCTTCTTGGATCCTTTAGAGTCGGGGCCACACAAGGCCTTTACTATTTTGAGTACCCCTCATGAGTCAGCCGCTGCAAGTACATTAAAGAAGCTGTCTGATGCCTCTTTTAGTTCCTCCACCTTGAGCCCCAAGTTGGAGGCCACCCTTTTAAGCAGCTCCTGGTGCACCTTGAAATCATCCAGGAGTGCTGAGTAACCTTCGGAGACTGCTTCATCCGGTGTGGCGGAGAAGGAGAATTGGAGGTGTACAGTAGGAGGTGGCACCACTTCCCAAAGATGAATCATCCCCACATAAGTCCTCTCCTGTGGGTCCAAATTGTCTTCCGAGGGCAAGTGGTGGGCCTTCCCCAGTACCGGTGGCACTGACTGTACCCCCCCGAGGATTTAATGAACTGGGGTTCCAGGCCCACCAGGAAACCCCAGGGGCCCCAATATGGCCATTAGGCTGGCCACTGCCCTTGACGCCATCTGGGGCCTACCTGCACTTGGGTCTCCATCACCTTTTGTCGATGGTGACTCGCCTAGCGACTACTCCCCTGGGAGGACAAGAAAGCACTGTCCGGCACCTCCGAGGTTCCCAGCCTGCAGTACCGAGCCGGGGGGAGGGGACTGCGGAGCACCAAGCCATGGGTACTCCATCGTTCCAGAGAATGTCCACTGCGTCTTGGTGCTGTGTCGGGCTTCAGCAACCACCTCTTGTGGGCGAACTCCTTGGCACAGAGTGAGTCTGTGATGACTGGGTTCCGTGCTGCCTAGATGCAGACGAACTCATCGGTGCCAGGAAGCGGGAACAGCGGGATCCACCTGTGATGTTGCACCCAGTGGGCAACAGCGACCAGTGCCATCTCCTGGAGCAGGCTTCTCCTGGTGCCAGGGATCTAGCATTAAGAGGGTAACTCCATTGCCTATCTCGGCGCAGGTCAGCCCAACAACCGCGACCTGGAATGGCTTCTAGGGGAGCAGCGCTGCTCTAACCTAGGCGACTGGCCCGCAGGAGATCTTCCTCCCCGCACCGGGGGATCTCCTGAGCCATTCAGGGGGAATCTAACATAGGCGTCCCCTGTGATACCGGCCCCTTCTCCCTCCGGTGTTGATGGCTACAGCTGGTGCTGAGGGGGCTCCTCCCCTTCCCGGTTTCAGGGTTGGCTGCCTGGCTGGAGATCTTGGCTCCGGTGAACACGTCTGTGGTCCGGCCCGGTGTAGCTGTGTTCTCGACCCCACCAGGACAGTGTGGGGGAGGGTCTGCACTCTAAGTGCTGCTTCCACTTCTTCTTCGGTAGCAGGGAAGATGCGCGGTGTTGAGTCGAGGCCGGTACAGATGGTGGACTCTGCACCGACTCCACACTCCATATTGAGATGGAGCGGGCCAGCACACAGGGTGGACGAAGCACTGCCTCCATGAACAAGGCTTTCAAACAGATTTCTCTGTCCTGCTGAGTTCTTGGTTTGAAAGCTGTAGGAAAGTAAAGAGTGAAAAGCTGGACAAGTAATCAGGCCTAATCTACAGGGAATGGCATCATGGCACAGGCAGAAGGTTGTTTCTGTTACTTACAGCTAGAACGTTCTCTCTTTTTCTTTCCCTCCCTTCCTAGCATTCAGTATATTTTAAAGAACGTTAGTACGTTTCGAGGTAATGTGCACTAATCCTATAAACAACAAACAGGGGTGGGTATATTCATTATGTAGTTGTTACTATTCATTTTATAGGTGTTAATGTAAGCAAATAAGGGTGTATGGGGAGTTGCTGGAAATGCATACAGTTACATACTGTTATGAATAAAAAGATTGTAAAGTAACCCCCTTTTTGCTCACTTGCAGTGTCAAGATGGAATGACCAGGCAATAAAGGGTTCCATCTCCCCAATCCACCCCCAGGACAACCTGTTTGATTAATTCTAACAAAAGCCTTGCAGATCTTACACGTCTCCTTGCGATGGGCTTCCCCCAAGCACTTCCGGCATCCGGCATGAGGGGGGGTGTCACTGAGCAGAAAAATCCTTCCTGCAGGAAGCACACGGTTTGAAGCCTGGTGAATGGCGCATACCCCGGTCTTGGCTAAATTCTAGCTGGGACTACCATAGCTACTAACTACCACTATTCACAGCTCCTTAATCTAACTACATAACTAACAGAAGTAACAACAATAATAGTTCGACAATGGGGAATGAAGAACTTGCAAAGCAAGCAAAGGCTTTTCCGGCAACAGTCATGGGCAGAAAGAAGGAACGGAGTGGGGGGGGCATAGGGCCGGCAGCACCTCATATACTGCGCATGTGCACGGGGCTCCAGAGAGCACCGGCGCCCAGCCCTACGGGATCTGCTAAGGGGAAAAAACGTTCCGGTAGCCGTGCACAGAGGTGTGCACAAATCTATAATGGAATGGACATGAGCAATCACTCTCAGAAGAACTAAGCTCTTTGTGATACACATGTAAGCAAAGAACATAGTGTGTTACTCTTGCCTATCCACAACCAGATGGGATTTTTTTATTACTGTGAGAAGAGATAAGGGACGTAGTTTAAAATGTGTCAAGGTGTAGAGAGGGTTTGATATATGAATGCACAAATGAAAGAAATCCTCCTCCTCAAGCTAGAGCAAGATCAAGCAACAAGTTTGGCAGTGCGAGGGAGGTGTAAAATTATTGGGACATAAAGTGACTGTGGCCAAAATGTAACCTCACTACCTACTCCTCCCATGAGGTTCAAAACAGATGATACCAAAGTCACCAGACTCAAGACTCTCCAGAACGGAATATGACAGTAAATTGGAAGGGGTGGTATGGGGGGGGGGGGGGTCAGCATTATACGTATAATTAAGCCTACCAAGAAGGAGGGGGGAGGGAGCTCTGTTGGCATACAGAGCTATGGTTAGGGAAAGAAGGCACTCTTATGGGAATTGTCGCAAATCGCTAGCGCTGCTACTATGGGTTCTGCACTTTTACTTCTCATGAAGGGTCAGGGCACAAGCTGGTGCCCCTGTCTCTGGGCATTGGCCATTCCAGTAATGCCCAGTGGGGCAAGAGGGGAGCGGGACAGGACTGGGGCCTGTCCTCTACTCTAGGTTCTAGCCCTAGGGACCTAATAATAGCAGCTAGGTGCTGCTGACAAAGCTTCCGACTACAATTTTCCCTTGGATTACTTCTCCTGTAATGTTCTGTGTTCTTCCTTAGAGTACAATTGTGTATTGTTTAATGCAAACTATGTCATGCAAGATGTTGCTGGAATGCACGTGATGAACTGAGCATTATTATTATAGTAATATTTGTTGCAGTGGCATGTGTAGTTATGAGACTCCACTATATAATAGTCCCAAAGATGTGTCCTCATGGCTTGAAACAGATCCAGGCAAAATGCTCCAGGAGCAGAAAGGGAGTCACACCTCATTAAAGCGTGTGTATTCCAGGAACAAAAGACTGGCCTAGGCATCAACAAAGGAACCACGATAAGGTAATGCTCACTGACTCAGGACATGGATGAAACCATACAAGGACATTGTTTGTCAGCTGACCCTGAAGGGGCGGGGGCAAACCCCCATAGAAGAGAAGGACCATTTTAAAAAGGGGAGACATTTCACATGCTCTCTCCGTTCCACTTCCATCTACAAACACCACTAAGAAACTGAAGTGCTAACCAAAGGAGAGAGCTTGGATAAAGGGAAACCACCCAGTTTGTGGTGCGAATCATCTAAGTCTGTTGAAAGTGTTATGCTTAATTTTGAATTCCTTTTGCTTTTTTTATCCTGACCAAATCTGACATGTTTCCCTTTGATTTATAATCACTTAAAATCCTTCTGAAGTTAATCAATTTGTTTGTTTGTTTTACCTAAAGCAGTGCATTTGGTTTGAAGTGTGTTGAAGACTTCACTGGGAGTAACAAGGCTCGTGCAAAGCAATTTCTTTGTTAAATTCAGGAATGATTATGAGGATGCATTGTTCAGTGGGCAGCACTGACAATTGTAAAACAGAATTTCCTAGAATTGCATCTGGGACTGGGAGTAGTAGCTGGGGTCACTCTATTGTATAATCCGAAGTGTGGCTGACTAGAAGCACTCACTCAACTAACTAGGAGCAACTTGCGTGATAGAGGCTTGTGTGTGAACAGCCCAGAAATGGGATGTCTCTTAGCAAAGGAGAGTAAGCTGGGCTCTGGGTGTGGGGGGTGACAGCAATTCATTAGTTCAGCTTGCAGTAGGGGAACATCACATCCTCTCTGCCTTTTCAGTTTCTGGGGTTCACCCCCCCGCCTTCTTGGGCAGAGTCTCTTCTAATCCTCCTCCCTGGGGGAGTGTCTCAGTCCTGTTTCCCTGCTTTTGGCAGGGTCCTTTCCCCACAGGACTCTGTACCTTTAGGCCAGGGGTCTGACAGGGATGTCTCCCTCCCAGCATTCCCCTTCCCCTGTTTCTTTGGTCTTTCCTTCAGTCACCATACTCTTCCAACACTCCCACCAGATTTCCTCCCTGCCCCCCTTGGGTTTTTTTATCCGGTTCTCTAATTAACCTGTAGTAACCTCCCCTCAGCCCACAGGGAACAAGGCCCTCAGCATTCTAGTGCTTCTTTCTCTCCCTTCACCACCCTCTTGCAGGAGTGGAGCTACAAGGCCCAGAACAGAGGCCTTCCTGCTGTTGCTGCAGTGGCAGCAGCAGCCAGACCATCCCAGCCAGACCCCTGCCTTCCCCTGGCCGCCTGCCCACCCCCCTGCCAATTGCTGCCTAGGTAGGCCTGCTGACCTGCCTTCCAGCAGGAAAGGAGGGGACAGAGAGGCCCCTACCACTTCCACCACCCTTATTGGAGTCTCTCCTGTCCTGGATGCTGGCTCCTGCTGCTGGGCACTCCACTGCTGCTGCTTCTCCACTGAACAACTGTTTGTGGGTATACCTGTCCTTGCCCTCCCTTCCCTGTAGCTACTTCTGATCAGTGGGACCCCCTCTTAGTTTTGCCCACTGGCCCCAGTAGCACTCTGTCCTCCTCCTTTACCTCCCCCCCCCGTGTTCTTCCCCACTTGCTTTGGCTCTCTAGAAGAGTTGGATTGGTTTGTTTGCCCCGCCCTAGTCCCTCAGTGGTAGTTTGTTCCCAGCCCCACCCCAGCTTTCACAATTTGCTTTTGAGCCTTTCCTACTCCCCACCCCTTATTTGGACTCCCCCCTTTTTTAACTTGCTGCATTTGACTGGTGGGTCTCCTGCCCCCCCCTTTTATTTGCTTTGCCCCCCACCTGCGTCTGCAGCATATTTCCCCCCTTTTATCCCTTGATGCCTGCCCCACCTGTTCCCTTCTCACTGTTAGTTTGCTCCCCTGCTGCTTTGCTTCAGCCTTCCAGAAGTTTCCTCTGATCACTGTGTCTGCCCCACCCTGGCCCTGGTGTTAGTTTTCTTTCCCCCTCCCTCTCTCCCCATTTTATGGATTGGTTTTGAGCTTCCCCCATATCTGTTCCTGCCCACTTCCAGGACGGTGGGTGTGCCTGGGGAATGGGACCCCCCCTGGGATACCCCTGCTCCCCTCTCAACCCAGTCCCTAGCATTCCCCCGTGGTGACTGTCCTCGCTGCTGTGTCACCTACTATCACCCCCTACTGGGGCGCTGGCAGTGGCTGACTCGGGCCCCTTTCCCACCCTCAGCAGGAAGCACATGGTCCGTTGCCTCCTGGTGCCCACCTTGCACCACGTGGAAACATATATGTGGGTGTTGGCACAGGTGGTGGGGTCCACGGCCATGGTAGCAATCTCAAAGATGCATGGGAAGGTGATCTTCCTGGCATCTGAGGCCACTGCCCAGGAGGGGGCTGAGAAGGGAATGGCATTTGGGGGGTGGGGGGATGGCTATGTCTCGCTAGAGCCTCTGGAAGACCTGGCCATATGGGTGGTGCTCACGTCTGTCCGGCCCTTCCTCCCCAACGCCAACCTTCTGCCTCTCCACCCTGGAGAAGCCCCTCTCCCTGATTAGCTTTGTTCCACTTGCTGCAAGGCCCACACCCTCCGTCACGGCCTATTGTTCCGCCAGCAGGTGCGGCTCCAGCTGCCACTGTTGGCACGGTGCAGAGAGGCACTCAAGGGGTCGTTTCTGGTGCCCTATCAAGGGCCCCAGTACTGGGTCCACTACTACAGAGGAGAGGTTCAGTGCTACCTCTGCCGGGTGACACGTCATGTCCAGACACTCTGCCCTGGCAAGGTGAGATGCCTGGGATCCCTGAGACCCAGGAGGGTTTTGGCTGGGTCAGTGGTGGTGACCATAGCCATCCAGTCGCTGTGGCCGCCCCTCCTCCTCCCTCGCATGATGTGACTGCCACTCTGGACCCAGGGATGGCTCTCCTGGTGTCCCCAGACAAGAGGGTGGGCTCTGCCGCTGCCAGATGTAGTCATGCAGGACCCGTAGAGAAGAGGAAGTCAGGTCTACCATTGTTGGGCACCATTGGAGACTTACCCCAGGGGGAGGCCTTTCCTTCCCTTGCTTTCACACCCGTCCTTCCACGCTCTGATCCCCCTTTGCCCTTGTCCTGCCCCCGCCGACCAGCCCGCCACCTCAGAGGACTGGGTGCTCGTGCAGGGCAAGCACAAGGCTCAAGCTCAGCACCTAACCTTTGCTGTGGAGGAGGGGTGCAGCCCCTGAAAGAACATGAAGGGGGGCCACTAGTGCTGAGCATTTCACCACAGCCCCTGTTGAGGCCCAGCGGGTGGCACCAGCCAAGGCAGCACATGTGGGCCACATCATCTCTCTCCTAGAGTCCCTTCTCAAGGGCACCCCACTAGGAATTCCCACTGCCTCTGTTATCTGGGCCCCCCCTGCTGGCACCGCAGCAACCATAGCACGGGCTGCTGCTAGGGAAGACCATGTGGTGGTGGGAGGGGATCTCTCCTCCATATGCGATGAGATCAACGCCCTGAGTCTGACCCCAGCTTACCAAGGGGAAGAGGACCCTCCCCCTTATAGAGGGCCTTGATTGAGGCAGAGTTCAGGCTGCCTTTTCCCTCCTCTTTCCTCCCTCCCTCCACAGGCTTCTGCCATCGCTCCCCTCCTGGGATGCACTTCCGCTCCTTTGCCTGCCTGACCACCAGTGGCACCCTGATCGAGGTTGCTCAGCTGTTTGTGGTGGCAGCTGGTGCACCCCGAGCCTCTTGAGTTTCCCTTCCTATCATGTGGGGGTACCGGTCTGACCGCCCCTCCACTTAGGGCCAAGGACATGGGCACCAAAGCCACTGAGGCACGGAGGGGTGGGCATCGCCCCTTATCTGCTCCTTTGGCTCCCGCCCCAAATCAGGAGGCACTGAACACCGATGGCTCAGTTGCTGTGGCCTCAGATCCCATCCGTACTCCTGTCCCTGTCCCTTCGCCAGCTCCCGCCCTGGTCCTGACCCTTCCCCTGCTCCTGATCCAATTGCCGCTCGCGCACCGGTCACCAAATCTGTCACCTGCACTACCGCCACCCCCAGGGTCGTCTCCTTTCCTTCAATAGCTCCCAGGAGGCAGCGTTTGTGTTCCCCTCTGCCAACCCACCTGGGGCTGCTGTCTTCCCTCCGCCACTGCTCCCTGTGACCATCTCAGTGAGCCGTGGGGTTGTTGCAGGACCTAGCCAGAGGATAATCACCTATTTGCGCTGCAGGGCAAGCTGTGCTCCTTTCCTCAGCGGACACATGGTGCCAGGAACAGGGTGCAGCTCACCCTGCAGCACTGAGGCAACTTCCACCCCGTCATTCAGGCCATGAAGGCCATGCTGAAGGAGAGACAAAGGCAAGACCTTGTGGCCTACCTGTGGGCCTTCAGCTGCTGTGACTCTCTGATGGCCTGCGGGGTTGGTCACAGATTGCCCAACGGAGATCGCCAGTGCTCCTGCTCATGAGGATCCTTCCCAGCCCTCTTCATAATGCCTGTCGGTGTAACTCCATTGACCACCCGGAGATTTAGGACGGGTCTATGCAGGTGCCAAGTGCTCACCTTCCTCCGGGAGAGGAGTACTCAGTGACCTTGCTGCAGGAGATCTACATGGATCCAGCCGCCGAGGCTAGATGGCTGTTGGAGTGGGCCACAGTGTACTTCAGCCACTTCATGGCTCACTCGGCTGGAGTGGCCACCCACTCTCCTCAGAAAAAGTATAGACCATCACTCCCTGGTAGACATCTGGTGCAACCACCACTAGGATGACATGTCCACATTTACTTTTGTCCAGGAGGGGGAGAATCAGTCGTGCCAACCCAGATAGATAAATGTAGTCAATCTGCTCACCATCTTGTGCAAGCCCACTCCTCTGGAGTTCAGCTGGACCCATTCTTGGATCACTACCTGGTGACACTAATGGCCTCCCTCACATTGGAGAGGCTGGGGCTGGCCTATAGACACTAACAACAGTTTGCTGGAAGATGTGGGGTTCGTGGCATCCTTCCAGAAGTTCTGGCTGGTCTATTGAAGGCAAAGGTGCGCCTTTCCCTTGGCGTGGCAGTGGTGGAACGTGGGGAAGGTTCGTGCCCAGTTTTTCTACCGTGACTACACTTGGGAGGCCAGCTGGCAGAGGGATGTAGCGATAGAGCAGCTGGAGTGGAAGGTCTTAGAGCTGGAGAGGCGTCTGGCCACCAAGCCCGAGGATCCATCCCTCTGCGGAGTGTGCTGGGAGGAGCTCCAGATCCTTGAAGACCTTTGGGCCCAGGGTGCCTTCGTTCAATCCCACAGCTATCACCTAAGGGGATGGAGCACGGCTCTTGCTTCTACATGCTGGAGAAAAAGAAGGGGGCTAAGAAGCATATCATCTGCCTTTTGGCAGAGGACAGCACTGCCATCCCTCCTTCCCCCAATGGACCCAGTGCAGATGCGCGAGCATTCCAGAGCCTTCTACATCAGCCTTTTTCCCCTGGATCTAACCCATACCGATGCCTGCAGGGTGCTCTGGGACGAACTGATGTTGGTCAGCATGGGCAACCAGGACTGGCTGGAAGTCCCTTTCACTCTGGCCAAGCTCTTGGAAGCCCCATGTCTCATGCCCACTAATAAATCCCCAGGTATGGACGGGCTGACCGTGGCGTTCTACCACGTGTTCTGGGACTTCCTCCACGCGGACTTTGCCACCGTCTGGGCTGAATCCTTGGGTGGTGGTGAGCTCCCGTCTTGCAGGTGGGCTGTGCTTGCCTTGATGCCCAAGAAGGTGGGGCCTCCTTGATCTGCAGAATTGGCATCCCAGCTCGCTCTTCAGCATGGACTATAAAATTATAGGGAAGGCCATTTCCCTGCAGCTGGGCTCCGTGCTGAAGGATGTGATCTCGCCCGACCCGACCTACACCGTCCCGGGCCATACCATTTTTTATAACCTTTATTTGGTCTGGGATCTCCTTGAGCTCAGATGTAAGGATAGTCTGTCATTCGCCCTCCTTTCCCTGGATCAGAAGACGATAGTTAGAAGGGTAGACCATGGGTATCTCCTGGGCACCCTCAGCATGTTTGGCTTCAGGTCCCAGTTTGTGGGGTTTCCTCCAGGTTCTGGGCGAGGCTCAACTGGATCTTGACCGCACTGGTCAGCTTCAGGTGCAGCGACGCTGTCCACTGTCAGGTTAGCTGTACACACTGGCCTTCGAGCTCTTCCTCCGTCTCTTCCACAAGAGGTTGGTGCTCCGCAAGTCAGAGTTGCAGTTGGTGCTGTGAGCATATGCCGATGAAGTGCTCCTCAGGGCTCAGGACTAGGGCAACCTGGTGTGAGTGGAGACCTGCCAGGCTGTCTACTTGGCAGCCTCCTCCACCTGGGTCAAGAGCTCTGGCCTGATGGTTGGGCTTGGGTGGCAGGCAAGCTCCCGCCCACCCACGCAGTGGTAGCTGCTGATGGGGGTGGACTTCCTCCCAGAGCCCCTGCTATCTCAGTCTGCAGGTGGCAGAGGCACGCCCAGTATGCCAGAGGATGGTCCTGGCAGGCATCACCAAGATTGGCAACCACCTCCTGGACTATGACCGGGGTGATTGGGTGGATTCCCCAAGTCCTGGGTCAGCTCATGGAGCTCTCCACCCTTTCATGTACTTCAGCATGCCCCCCCTCCCCAGCATGTACTTCAAGAGATGACGGCAGCGTTACCGCCCACTGCTTGGGCCTCCCTCAGGCATGTCCTGCCTAGCCCTCATGCCAGGCCCTCCGGATCTTTTCATCAGGCCCCTGCACCACATGTTCTCTCAGCCACCCCCTCCACACACCCTGAGCCGATCCCTTCTGAACTGCACTATGGGCACATCTCTACACGCTCACACTCTACATTTCCTTGCCCTTGTGTCCCGCCCCACTACTAAGTGGCAGGGCCTTTTGCCACCAATCGAGGATGAAAACCCCAGTGGGCCAGTCTGTATTCCACCTTGGTTCCACTGCCCTGCTGGGGCTATTAGACGGCTACTCCTTCATGGACCCCTGAGCACAGGCATGTATCTGGCTTGGTTCACCCCTTATCCCAATACCTGTCCCTTTTGGAGTCTGGTCATGTGTATCTGGAGTGCGCCAGGTTGCAGCCCCCTATTCTGGCTCGTCCAGAACCTCCTCCTGAGGAAACAATTTATCTCCTGGAATATTTCCCCCACACCCCACTCAGCCCCGGGTAGTGCCCCCAGCCTGGCTCCGCAGGGGAGCCCCATCTCAGACCAGTGATCCCCGATCTTCCGCAGCAGGGTGCTCCGCAGCGCCTGCACCAAGGCCTTGGCCTCCCCAGGCAGCAGCTGCCTCCCTCTGCCATGGCCTGATGATGTCATCATGGACACAGTCTGCACCAATAATTGTTTAACCATTAAGTATTTTACATCCCTAATTTGGAGTGGAAGGTGAGGACATTTGGGATGGTTCTTATTTCCTTGAACAAAATGTTAAATAAAATGGGTCTCTACACTGATCCTTTTGGTAATCCCACTCTCCTTCTACATCACCTAAAGAAGCTGAAAAAGCTGCAGGGAGGAAGAAGCACACAAGACAGGGCTGGAATCTAGTTTCATTTTATTTTAGCAAACTGCATGTTCATCACTTACAGCTCTACATTAGCAGTTATATAACTTTCCAACTTTTTTTTTTTTTTTTTTTTTTAATTTAAAAAAGGGCAGACAAGAAGTGAAAACTCAGGTTCTTCATCTTTTTTTTTTTTTTTAAACTTTTCAAAGTTGGATTCAAGACGACTTTTATATATTTTGGTATTTAGGTAACATATGTGGAATCACTTACTCAAATCACAACCTGACTAACTGAAAACCAGTAGATTGCTTCTTTTGGGACCCCTTAGATGTCAAATGGGTCAAGATATTTTATATCCACTCATGAGATCTGACGCATTTTCAAGGGGAACTTACTGGTCTGAAGGGGTCAAACAGAACATCTTCTTAGCAAATCACTACAACAGCCAAGCAGAGAGAAGCACCTTCAGAATTCAGTGCAAGCACTGCATATATTTTGCTTCACCATGGAAGCATTAGGAACCCTTTGTGTTAGATACCATGCAGGAAATCTAAGGAGAAAGCTACTGCAGTTTTGACTTTTCACTTCAGAGTTTCATTTCCCCAATGATCCTGTTCCTGCTGTCTAAAGATATAAAACTTTTCTTTGAACAAGTTTTAAAAAGCAAAAAACCAAAACCAAAATGAACGCCCTAAAATGTACAGATTACACATTCTAGAAAAGTTCTAAAATTATTGAAGAAACTAAAGACGACTTGTGCTGGGGGGAGGACAGGCACAGGGCATCTAGATCTAATTGAAATGCTTGGGTTGGTTTGACTTACGTTTTCAGCTTTTCCCCATCATTCAAGGAAAAAAAAAAACTGTTTAAGCATCAGAACTAAAATACAAATGCAAGTTGACTTTATAAAATAAGATTGTGGATTTGACCATGGGATTTCCTGACACATTGGAAAAGTTTACTTTTTTGCCCGGAGAGACTTCCTCATGGTGGATTTGCCCTTAGCCGGGGATTTCACTTCCTTCCTCCCACTCATTGCTGGTTTCTTAGAAGAGCTGCTGCCAGAGGGCCTCTTGATGGGTGGGGCTGCTGGTCTGGCTTTCTTGACAGGGGTTTTGACTTTGGGTAGGGGCTTTGCTTTTCCACGGCGGGCTGCAGGTGCCTTTCTTGGCTTGGGTTTGGACTCTCTTCTTTTCACTGGGGGGGCCCTGCTCTGGGATTTGGGGGGGGGTCTCTTCTGCATCCTATCAAAGAAATGACAAAAGAGTTTAGTACCAAGGCACAAAAGCTTTCAGAGAACCCAAGGGCTAATTGATATAAAAATGAGGCAGATTTCAGCATCCTTCATCTTTAACATGGAGGTTCCAGCATGCAATGATTCACCTCAATTGGAGTAGCCAGACCCCAACAGCAGAAAATCTTCCAAGTGAGTTCACAGTGTAAAGCTCTTAACTGTCCCCATAGTGTTCATCCAAGCAGGAGCAGAATTTAAGTTTGTATCTCCTTTGTTAACATATAACCATGCGAATACTGCCAGTCACACAAAAGTCTGAGTCATGCAACTCAAGAGACCAAGAGCTTTCTTTTGTGTTGGGCTTGTTAGTAATATAGGCCAGTGTTTCTCAACGACTGGTCCATGGTCCCAGAGATCTCCCAGACACAGTATAGGAAGCTGGTCCCTGGTATCAAAAAGGTTGAGAAACATTGATATAGGCCATTCATCACAAATATGCATTTGGAGCAAGAACAGTTTCATTTGGCTTTAGAACAGTAAGTACACCAGCCAGAAGAGAACAAGGTAAAATTATCCTCTATTTATCAGATATTTCATTAAGAAGTCTGCAACTTTTAAAATGAGAGCACAACTTTCCTAAGGCACAGAAGGAAGATGGGGAAGCTAAATGGACAAACTAAATGGACACTAAAGATGGAAAGATGGTACAAAGGATAAGAACATGCTCTTTTCCCATCAGCTTTTATGAAATTGAGGAAATGACTATTACTAGAGTCAGGCCTGGTGCACACTGAGCATGTGTATATAGCACCTACCACGATGGAATCCTGATCCCAACAGTGCTCAAAGCCTCCAACCATAAAAAACCATACACCATACTACAAATGCCTGCAACATCCCCTGCTATTCTAATCCTGGGCCTCTTCATACCAATAATGGCTATTTGTGGATAATTATTCCCTGCCAAAGACTAAACACTCTAACATTTGAACTCTAGTCTCCAAAGGTGAAGTGCTAGCACACCAAGCTACAGTATCCCTAGAGTCTTCTGTAGCATAAATATTACTAATGGAGACTATCAGTTCTCAGCAGCTAGCCCTAGCCATAAAGAACTTTACCACAGCCCCGACAAAGGCAAATGAGTTTCCCCAAACTTTGGTTAATATGATCTCAGTTCCTTCATGGAAGGTCCATGTTCCAATTACTCCTGCACTATGATATTTTGCTGGAGCCTGCTGCTGAACAGCCATGAAGCTATGACTGCAGGACAGTCATACATTTTAGCCTGGAGGAGCCCATTTATTTTCAGCTCAATACCTTTTCTTTGGAGGAGGCTCTTCCTCCTCAGACTCTTCTTCCTCCTCAGATTCCTCTTCTGCCTCCTCTTCCTCCTCCGAGTCCTCAGAATCCTCCTCTTGCTGCTTCTCTGGGAAAAGCACACCTGGGCTGCAAGAGTAATTTTGTTAACATAAAGAACCCCACTCTCATAAAAGGATACAAAGGTCAGTGTCAGATGGCTGAAAGATAGCCACTGATTGACCCTGCATTACCAGGGATAGTTGCCCATTTTGTTGCAGTAAAATCTTGCTCGTTTGAGTTTCCACACACTGTGGAACTTACACAAGATGCTGATTTCCATGTATGTTGCTATACAAAGTAGAAATCAGTGAGGTGCTGTTTGGGGAGGGCCTTGGTGGATGAAGTCAAGCTGGCCTGCAAATTAATGGACATGCCACACCCCCACCTCTTCCTAAGCAGCCCTGCCTCGAACTCTCTTACACATTGCTCCATCCCATTGCAGACATAGCAGGGGGATGGCAGTTTTAGTTCAGGTTCTCAATGATCCCAGGCAACTGTGATGAAGACATAATGGGACTTGAAGATTAGTGGGTTGATTCACGCTTAGAAGCAGACCTGTCACGCCACACTGCTCTTCCGAAGAGACTCTTGAGAGTCACCAACTTTGTGCTCCATGTGGCTCAGCTCAACGTAGCCAAGGGAAGAGATTAAAGATGGTGGAGTTGGAACTTGTTCTCTCCCCTCCATATAGAGCAAACGCCGATCTTCCCCCATATCTGTATTATGTATAGTGGGATAGTTGGATTAAGGGTATTTTTCCTTATAATAATTCCTGTGTTAAACAAACTCTACGAGGGGCACAAAGTACCTCATCATGCAGATTCGCTATATCTTAGAAGCACTTAAATAATACACTATGGGCACTACAAAAGACACCAGGAAGAGTAACTGAGAATACTAGGCTCAATATTTTATTTAATAGTTTCCAGGTTGGTAAAGCCATTATAATGTTTAAGCACAGATTTGTTATCAGAACCTAGAATGGTATGGGTTACACAGTGTTGGGCATAATCAAGGTTGTTTAACCCTATAAAAAAATCTTTCAAAGAAAATAAATTGATCCTGTGAATATCAACATGTTAATCAAGACTGCTGGGCTAATGGTGTGTGAAATGCTCTGCATGACCACCTGTCAGCGGAGGGCTCTTTACCTGGGGTAATAAGGAAAGCAGAGCTGGAAGGTGCCACTGAAACCCTTCCCAGAGATCTGCTCCATCCAACCATTCTTCTCACATTTCTGCAGGGTTCTCTTCAGTAGATGCACTGTGGGAAGTGAAGTAAGGGTGCATCAGGACCTTCATATAGCCACAAATCCTGACTTCATTATTCGATACAGTCCCCCTCACCTTTCTGATGCAGTCAACTTCTATATAGCACCTAGCTAGAGAGAGTTGCTTTAGAAGAGGTTTACTATGAATGTACTATATTTAGAACATACAGGGCAATCCTCCACACAGATAATATTGAGGTAGATTCAAGTGCTGGGCCTAAAACAGTTAAGTGTTAGTTTAAATCTTCCCAAGGCTGTCAAAGCTTCTTGGTGGAAATATTAAGATTGGAGACAGCTCTTTTATAAATGTTTCTGATAGCAACATAATTAATTTTAGTTACACTGACATTTAGTCTCTGTTCTGTTCCAATTGTTCTTTGAAGTATTTTTGCCTTACTTTGAACACTTCATTTCCCACTCTTCCCTGCTTTTTGTTTTCAGGTCCCTCACCCTCTCAGTTCTACCTTGTTACAGTGAATTGCTAGGGCAAGATTTGAGGGGTCAAGAACCAGAGGAAAAAAATTGTTAATATATGTTTTTGCTCCAGTCTTTTCTTTGGCACTTGTGTGCAGTGATGGAGCCTCCTGCACATGTAAAAAGGAACTTGCCACTCTTGCAAATAGGAGCAAATAGCTGGTTCAACAGTTTGTCATGAGACAGTTTTCCGTTTCAGTTAGGATGGAACATTTACACAAGTTAACTTCCCTTCAAGCCAGTGAGAGACAGGAAAGATCCTTTTCACCTAGAGAATGAAAAAGACTTTTATATTTTATCTAAAACCATGTATTTTGGGCTGAAGTGCTTGGGAAATCTCAGCTCAGATTATAAAGGCCTGTGTATGTCCTTTCCACACAGAGAGTGGTGAACTACTTAATGAAATTGAACTGCCCAAGGGAATCTTGAGCAGTGTAAGACAGTATAATTCTGGGGTGCAAGACAGGGAGGAATTGGCTGAAGGCTGGAGATCATTCATGTAACTCAGTTGGGTGTGTCCCTGTCTGTGGATGGCTGTGTAATTGCAGTGCCTATCAGAGGCTTGTAGCTTGACATTAGCATCACAGTGAGAAAGACATAGTCCAGGCTGATGGGTGTGGAGGGCTCAGCGATCCCACTGTCCAAGTTGCTCCCTCGGGACTCCGTCATAGAAAAAAACCCACCAGAACCAAAAGGAATATATTGGTTAAATTATCTGGTAATATTAAGCATAATAAATGGAAAGATATTCACTCCAGCCAGCTTCTATAATATTGCTGAAGTGGGGCTTGTTATGTTGAAACGTCATCTCTCTCTACTAAATCACCTGGGTCTAAGCCATCCTTCTATCAACCTACAGACTATTCCCACTGAACACAATTTAAATGAAAAATATCATTTAAAGAGCTTGCATTTTGACTGAATGGCTCATTTCCATTAAACTATTAGCTTTGGCCCTGTTAGATGCTTAAGAGTACAAAAACACTTATTTAAAAAAAAAAACCCCAAAGTTTTATAATATGCATCATCAGGCTATTTTTAAACCTGGGCAGTGAAGACTTCATATGTGAAGGATCTAACTGGAATTAGAAGTGTGAGGGACAAAACGACAACCATGGCAGGGCACTGAACTCCTCCTAGCATACGTACACCTGTCTGCTACATCTCCTCAGGTCTCCCTCTCTGGATTAGTCCAGAAAGGGAGTGAGATCATTTCAGGTATTTCTGTCTAGTGGTATGGGATGCAAATTAATAGATAGCATGCTGAAGTTTCCACACAGGATCAGCAGTAACTAGATGTCATATCTCTGCAAGCAGTAATCAGTGTTCTCAGGCACTGGGGGTAGGTTGAACTGTATATGCCTTTAACAACCAGAGTTGAAAGTTTCCTACAGCAATGCTATGAAACCAAATAATGCCAGTGCTAAAATACGTATTAGACCAGCCTGAATCACAGGCCTCAGAATTCTTCCTACACACCCAAGATTAAAGGTGGGCATGGGACAAAACTGGATAGCATGATCTCTGAATGACAAGAACAGTAGCCATAGCCCTGCATCAAAGATTTGCTGATGCAATATTCTCAAACTGACAAATGAAGAGTACAAGACTGGGTTTGCTATCTATGGCCCTGTCTCCTGAAAGCATTGCAGGAAAGCACTAAGCATCAAACTTTTGAAACAAAGAGCCAAAAATGGTAACATGCTAACGTGTCTGGAGATGTGCTTCTGGGTCTGGCATTAGTAGGAAATCACAGTGATCTGATATCTGCTTCATCTGATCACCAGTCCAGGTCAAACAATCATACTGTGCAGCAGTGCTCAGATCAACACCATATACTGTACTTCCTCTGCAAGTGAACTATTAGAAAAATCTACCTTTAAGCCCCTAAGGCATCACCACTACTGATAATACAAAACGGTTTACACATCACAGTCAAATTATAATTTCACATATTTATTTTGTTTCTGACAACCAAGATGTACTATGCCCCTTTCAAATAAAACTAACCCACAGACTTAATCTTAAGTCAGACACAAATATGGAGACGTGGAGGCAGCACAAACAAGCAAAACTGACCAAGCTGGTGAGTGGGTGCTTCATGGGCTAGAACTGTACAACTCCTCTAGTAGGAAGTAAATTTGGAACTGCATTTATTTTTCTGAGCCACAGTCTCCTAGAATTTTTCCAGAAGTGGCTTAAGACAAATATGACTAGACCATCTAGACTAATAGACTGCTGTAGTAGACTATTTTCCTCCCCTAAAAATGGGCTTCAGAGCAAGAAGACACAAAAATCCGTTATGGGTCTGAGACAGACCAGGCTGCTATAAGCCTTGATTGGGACTCAATGGAAATAACGGGCTTTAAAATCCTGGGAATCTCTGTAGTGTGCCTCTTTCACAAAGGATAGTGCTGAGCTGCTGCCTGGCCTCGCTAAGTCAAACAGTATATTTTTAACAGGGAGTAGAGAGAATTCTGTGGCTTCTGGGACGCTCCCTCTTAGTCTCTGTGAAACTGACAGCTTTGTAGATTTGGAGTAGGGATGTAAATATTGGTTAAAAAAGGAAACCATTTAAACTCTTAAATGTATATTGGTTAACCGTTTAACTGATGTAATTGTGTGCCCCCCCGGATCTACTCCCTTCCCTCCGTCCCCAGGTAGCGCCTCCAGCCCAGCTCCACAAGGTCTCAGACCCCTGGTTCCTGGTGTGCCACAACGGGGTGCTCCAGCCACAGCTTCCCTAGGCAGGCAGCAGTTGCCTCTGCCATGGCCCAGTGCCATCATCATGGAGACGGCGAGCCCGCGCCGCCGGTTAACTGAGAAGTATTAATCTTAATGGAAAAACTAATATTTAACGGTTAAAAAGGTTTTGCATCCCTAATCTGGAGTCATACCCTGGAAGTTGGAGTTGGTCCCGGGGTGGTTCTCCAGGACATACTTCTTCAGAGCTGTGGTGGAGCAGGTCTTCGGTTCATTCATGGCAGCAATAGCAGACAGGATGGCATCTTCCATCAGACTCCCACCAAGCAAGGGCTTCTCCCCTGATTTCTTCAGCTATTTTCCAAGGAGGAAGAGAAAAGCGATCAAGACAAAATTCTCCCAAACCAGGCCAGGACAAGACTCCTCTGCACCAGGTGAGTCGGGGCTCCTGCATTAGCACAGATACGTTTTACATTAAAACGTTGCATAGGGAATACTTCTCTCCCACCCACAAGGAGAAGACAGGTCTTTTAGTCAATTGGCCAGAAATGTTATTTATTGGAGACATGGTCCCATCTCCAAGATACACAGTAGCTACATTTACATTGAGCTGAAGAGACTAACACCACAGGCAAATTAACATGCTATGATCTTCCTCCATCACACAGACCAGGCAGCCAATGGATTTAGGCTTCCTTGTGCCACTGCCATGGATGGGGAACGGACGGACGGACACACACACTTCTAGAAAAGCATTTATAGTTACACTGACCATGTAAAACTTACCCCACCATCCAGCCCCATCACCCTAATGAGTCAGAGCTGAAACAGCATGTGTAGCACTATTGACAACAGACACTATAAATCTCAGCAAGAATGGTCAGGTGGCCTGCTCCAGAAATGTAGACCAACCTAATATTCCATAATCTGAGAACTACTGCATGTGACTCTTACTTGATAGGCTGCTAGAGAAGGTTGCAGCCCAATAAAATCAGAGGGGGAGAAAACAGAAGGGTTATATGTGGTATAAACAACAATGGAAGGTGAAGAAAGACTAACTCTGGCCTCTGACCTGGAATGTTCCAGAAGCTCCTTTGCCTGTGATCTGTTCTAACTGGCCCTTCTCTACGGCTCTCTGCAGGGCATTCTTCAACAGCTGGGGTCTGAAAAAAATGGGCAACATAGTGTAAAAGGGGAGGTGGAGAGATGACACTTTACCCAGGGTATGAGAGTAACTATTAGCAAATGCTGACTCTGTGAAAGGAGTAATGGACATTATTTAAAGGTGAACTGACATTGTCTTCTGGTGCTGTTTATCTAGAAAAGACCAAGTTTCAATTTAGAAGTCTGACTAAATTATAAAGAAAATTTGTAGACAGAAGAAGGTGGGTAAGTCACTTCCCCACCATCAGTCAATGGACAAAATCTGGGATCTGAATACAAGGCTCTTTACATTCACTAATTAGGTGACTATACATAATTTTTTTTAAACCATCCACATGGGTAAACTAGCTGGTAGGCTGCATGCCCTTTAAAAGCATAAAAAGAAGTGGAATAAGGGGCCAAGAGCAAACATGGAAATATTTATATCCCCAAAATTAAAGGGATTCCATTTACTGGTGGATGTTCAATATGAACAATGCTGCCCTAGGGATCTGGAGTTTCACATGGGGCACAGAAAGAAAAAGTCACAGGAAAAAGCATTTTATTCTCAGCTCCTAGGAAGGTACTACAATGCAGAATAAAAAAATGCATCTGCCTACAGCTTGGTAAAATACTTGACAATATCCTTAAAGAAACAAAAGAGGGCAAACAAATGGAAATTAGTGTTTCAAGATAATGATAGAGACAAATATGTACCATCTGCACCTACCTTACATCCACCTTGAGTTTGGGGTAATACTGAGAGACATATTTTTTGATCAGGCTGTATGAAGCTTCCTTAGGTTCACAAAGGCGGGTGAAGGCCAATGGAAGGATGTCTTCTAGCTTGACTTGCTGCTCTGGAGTGGATATGGAGGTACTTCTCTGAAATATATTTTTCAAGATATATCTAAAGTTAAAGCAGGGACTACACAAAACATATTTTCAATCAGGTATATGCATACAGGAAGAGGTGCTGTTGAAAGAAAGGATACTTATTGTAACTGGAATTCTGCAAGATGTGTGGTCCCTATGGGTATTCAATGTGGGCGTGCATGTGCACTGCGCACCTGGGACCAGAAACTCTTCAACAGCAGTGTCTGTTAGTCCATGATGCATCCTGTGCCTTCTTGTGCTCCCAACTGAGGGCATAAGGGTGGCACAGTTCATCCATCTCTCTAGTTCCTGATTTACTGAGAGTCCTGTGAGGACCCAAGCAGAGGGGAAGGAAAACGGGTTGTGAATACCCACAGGGACCACACATCTCAAATAACTCGTTACTATAAGGTACTTAACTTTCCTTTCTTCGAGTGCTGGTCTCTATGGGTATTCACTGGAGGTGACTTCCAAGCATTGCTCACTGAGGAAGAGGGGGTGAGGATGTATGCCATACCACAGAGTGGAGCATGAACCAGCTTGCATGGTGAAGGTGTGTACAGAGCTCCAGTGAGATGCTCTGCATATCTCCGAGAGGGATTCCTTGTAAGGAATCTATTGATGATGGTTGGGCTCTTATCAAGTGGGACCTGACCATCTGAGATGAGGGGACTTTCCTAAGATCATAGCAAAGAGTGACGCAGGAAAAAAAATCCACTTAAAGCCTTTGGGAAGAGAGCTCTCTAATTTTTTCTGTAACCGACAATTCTGGAGACTTTCAAAAGGCCGCCACACTATGCAGACAAAAGGCTAGAGCGCTGTGTACATCTAGAGTGTGGAGCCTTGTCTCCTCCATACTGCAGAGAGACTTGGGGTAAAACGCCAGAAAGTAAACTGTGTGGTTTAAGGTGAAGCTCAGAAGGCACATTAGATATGAATTTTGGATGTAGTTGCAAAGAAACCTAGTCTATGTGAAAAACTGTATTAAAAACCTGCCAAAAGGGTTCCAACCTCCTCTCCCCTTCTAACCAAGGTAATCGCTGTCAAGAAGTTCACTTTTCAAAAAACAGTTCAAACCATGGTCTCATAAGAACAGAAAGGACAAGGTTCAGAACCCAGGTAGGAACTGTCCTTTTATTGCCTGTCAGGAATTTCACAATAATGGATGGGTAAAGACCGAGCACCCCTCACTAGGATGTGGAAAGTAGACAGACATGCCTGATGTCTTCAGTGAGAGAAGATATTCCGGTAAGAGGAGTATTCCTGATGCCTCAGGGGATAAGTGGTGCTGTCAGAACCAAAAGGAGAATTATATCCACTTCTGCATAAATGCTGTTGTTGTTTAGGATTGATTGAACGTTCTGAGAGCATGCTCTCTATGCTTGTCCATCCAAAAACCATGCTGCCAGATGCAGGAAAGCTGGATTGGAATGGTTTGTGCTGCCCTTGTTCTGGAACATAAGGCCCAAGAATGGTTGTAGGTGGACACATGGATGGGAAGCTAGCTTTAGGATGGTGGTGAACAAGAAATGCCTCAGTCACTATCAGGAGGGCTATCAGAATCACCAACAAGCTTGATTTTCCCCGAGTTCAAGGTACCAGAGAGATGGAGAGAAGGCGTCCATCAGTGGGTCTGACCGCTGTACCAAGACGACATCCCCTCTGGAGTTGAGGCTCTAGACAACCTGAGAGCAGTATAACAGGCACTTCTTTTTCCACTGGGTTGAGAAGATGGGGGCCTTCCCATTGCTGAAAAATGAGCTATACTATCAATGGGTAGGAGTTCCCATTTGTGATCCACCTGGAAAAGTCTACAGAGGCTTTCTACCAGGGAGTTCATTATTCCTGGAATGTGTATTTCTGAGAGGATGATTTGGTGCCTGATGCGCCAATTCCAGAGTTGGACTGCCTCTCCGCAGAGTAGGGTTAATTTTACTCTTCTCTGTTTACATGTTGGACCGTGTTCACATTGTCCGATCTGACTGGGATGTATGGAGATCAGATAATGGGTAGAAACATCTTGCAGGCTTTGTGAATTATCTGAAGCTTGAGTAAATTGATATGCAGCCTGGATTCCTTTGGGAACAAGGAGTTGTGAGCTGTCTTGTCATGGAGATGTGCTCTTTGTAAGTGGTACGGCAACAAAAGGGGAGTCCTACACAAACAACCTCTGCTGTCCCACCAGGTGAGCAACATCAGCATATTCCATAGAAGAGAAACTTTCTTGCCCAGCGAGTCCCTGACCAGGACACAGACTATCCTTAACCATGTTTGGAGGCACCATAGGTGCAGCTGTGCAAACAGCGTGACATAGATGCACACAGCCACGTGGCCTAATAGAACCAAATGAACAGGATCAGACTATAATCTGAGGACTGAGACAAAGCGGGGCAATGAGATTCCTCATGGCAAGGAATCAGTCTTGAGGTAAATAAGCCATTGCTGTGAATGAGTTCAGATCCATCCCAATTAATTCTATGATTTGCATGAGCATTAAAGTGGACTTGTCTGAATTTACCTGGAATCCCAAAGAACGAAAGAGTTGAAGAGCAGTGCGTTCTGTTTGCATTTCCTGGGCCGACAAACCCATAAGCAGCCAATCATCTAGGTAGGGAAATATTGGTCTGCCTTGTCTGCAAAGCATATGGCTACCGTCACAAGCACTTTTGTAAGGATCCTCAGGGCTGTCAATAAACCAAAAGGGGAGAACTCTGTACTGAAAGTGCTCCAGGACCACCATGAAGTGCAGGAACCTTCTGTGATGGGGGAGGAATGTCCGAATGAAAGTATTCGTCTTTCAAATTAAGGGCCATAAACCAGTCGCCTGAGTTGAGGGAGGGTTTTAGAGGCCATGGTGGTGATCCTGAACTCTGAGTGTTGTATGAAGACATTCAACTGCCTGAGGTCTAGCAACTATAGCATGTAAAGAATGGTTACTTACCTCGTAACTGTTGCTCCTCGAGATGTGTTGCTCACGTCCATTCCCAATTTAGGTGTGTGTGCTCGCCACATACACCAATGCCAGAAAACGTTTTTCCTTAGTGGTACTAGTACACGCCAGCTCTAGCGCCCCCTGCAGCGGCACACATATGCGTCTACATATAGACACCGCCGGCTCCTCCTCCCTCTCAGTTCCTTCTTGTTGGAACTCCAACTGAGGGGTAGGAGGGTGCACATGTGGAATGGACATGAGCAACACATCTTGAAGAACAACAGTTCTGAGGTAACTAACTGTTCTTTTTTGAGTGCTTGCTCGTGTCCATTCCCAATTTAGGTGACTCACCAGCACGCAGAAGTTCATGGACATGACCCTTGAAGCACTGCTCTACCGAAGCCAGTGTCGACCCAAGCTTGCTGAGTCAAGGCATATTGGGATGTGAAGGTATGTACCGATGACCAGATAGCTGCTCTACAGCTGTCCAATATGGGGATGTGCACTTGGAAGGCTGCAGATGATGCCTGCGCTCTCGCTGAGTGGGCTGTCAAGGACACTGGAAGCGTGACTCCAGCCTGCTTATAACAGGCCTGGATATAGGCCTTGATTCACTTTAAAAGACACTGCGAGAAATCCAGTAGACCCATCATCCGGTCCGCAACTGCTACGGAGAGCTGAGTAGAGCGATGGAAGGGCTTAGTCCTGTTGATGTAAAAAGCCAGGGCCCTCTTCACGTCAAGAGAGTGCAGACGCCTCTCCTCACTGGAGTTGTGCAGTTTGGGGCAAAAAACAGGCAGGAAAATCTCCTGGTTCAGGTGAAAATAGAACACCTTAGGCAAAAAAGCTGGGTGTGGGTGTAGCTGGACCATGTCATTATAAAACACTGTGTAGGGTGGTTCTGATGTTAACATTCTGATCTCTGACACCTGCCTGGCGTATGTGATAGTGACCAGAAAGGCAGTCTTCCAGGACTGGTCTGTAAGGGAGCATGAGGCCACAGGTTCGAAGGGCGGTCCAGTGAGCCTGGAAAGGACCAAGTCCAAGTCCCTTGAAGTCCCTTGATGATGGGAAAAGCCTTTCCAGACCTCTGAGGAACCTAGTCATCATTTCATGTGAAAAGACAACAATGGATGGAAAGCAGATATGGTAGCCACATGGACTTTAATTGACGAGAAGGCCAATCCTCCTGGCTTCAGGTGTAGCATATACTCCACAATTGTTGGGATCGATGCCTCTGTCAGGGACATGCCAAGTTCAGTTGCCCAGCAGGTGAAGCGCTTCCACTTAGGCCTATAGGCCTATCTGGTCAATGGCTTCCTGCACTCCAGGAGCATGTGCTGAACTTGGTTGAGCAGGCCTGCTTCTCCTGGTTAAGCCACGAAGCATCCAAGCCATCAGGTGGAGGGATGCCAGCTCTGGGTGGAGCAGGTGACCTTGATCTTGGGATAGCAAGTCAGGGCGCAGTGGCAGGATCCAATGCCTGGGTCCAGCCAGCTCTAACAGCATCCTGAACCAATGCTGTCTGGGCCACGCTGATGCCACAAGGATGACCTGTGCCATGTTTCTCTTCACCTTCAGGAGGACTTTGTGGATCAAAGGATCGGCAGGAAGGCGTACAGGAGTCCCTCTGAGCAAGGGAGGAGAAAAGCAACGGTGATGGAGCCTGCACTGAGGCCCTGATGGGAACAGAAGTGATGGCACTTCCTGTTGGCCCTGGCGGCAAAGAGGTCCACTTGGGGATTGGAAGATGCGAGCCACCACCTCCGGATGGAGGGACCATTAGCGGTGAGAGCAGAAGGACCTGCTGAGATGGTCAGCCAAAGAGTTGATGACCCCTGGGAGGTGAACAGCTATTGGGTGAATATTATGGCTGATGCAAGAGTCCCAGAAGTGCATGGCCTCTATGCATAGGGCAGGGGATTTGCTCCCCCCCCCACCATCTGTTGATATAATACACGGAGGCTGTATTGTCTGTGAGAATCTGCACCACCCTGTTGGCAAGATGTGATAGGAAACCTGCACAGGCTAAATGAATTGCCCTGAGATCTTTGATATTTATATGTAATCCCAGTTCCTCCGAGGCCTCCATGACCTGGATCTTCAGGGAACCAGCTCCCCATCCCAGGTCTGAGGCATTGGAGACCAGAGTTACCGACAGCTGAGATGCTTCGTAGAGCATTCCCACAAGGACATGACCCGGACTTGACCACCATACAAGGGAGGTAAGTATTTTTGGAGGAACTGTAAGTATCCTGTCCAGGTGGTGTCTGACCGAAGAATAGAATGATGCCAACCACATTTCGAGGAATCTGAGGTGCAGCCTGACCTGGGGAACCACGTAGGCATAGGCCACCATGTGGCCCAAGAGGCTGAGGCACCCTTCGCTGTTGTGAGGGGACGAGCCCCGAAAAGCAGGTAATAATCTGTCATCATTCGAAATCTTTCCTTTGGAAGGAATGCTCTGGCCTTGGATGACTCCAGCATTGCTCCAATAAATTCTATTCTTATACAGGGACTACTACCTATTTTTGTTTATTTATTAGGAGGCCCAGTGCCTAACAAACACTTTGGGTGACAGATGCTGGCCTAGACCTGAGACCCTGATGAGCCAGTCGTCCAGGTAGGGGAATACCTGCACTCCTCTCCTCTTGAGGAAGGCTGCTACCACAAACATGCACTTGGCGCAGTTGAGAGGCCAAAGGGGAGCACCACAAACTGGTACTGGCAGTCTCCTACCATAAATCTCAGGAACCTCCTGGGACCAAGGAAGATCACAATGTGAAAGTAAGCGTTCTTTAAATCGAGAGTGGTGTACCAGTCGCCTGGATCCAGAAAGGGAATGATGGTGGCTAAGGAGACCATGCGAAGTTTTAGCTTTCTGAGGTACCTGGTCACGTATTGTAAGTCCAGAATAGGCCTCAGCCCTCCCTTTGGGATCAAGAAGTAATGGGAGTAAAATCCTCTACCCCGCAGGTCTCTGGGAACCATTTCCACTGCACCCCCCTGCAGGAATGCTCACACCTCCTGTTTGAGGAGTTGCTCGTGAGAGGGGTCTCTGAAGAAGGATGGGAAGAGAGGGTCAGAAGGTAGGAGTGAGGCAAACTGGAGGGTATAACCAATAGCCACCGTGCTGCTGGGCACCCACGTCTGATGTTATGGCCGCCCAGGCTGGGACGAAACAGGCTAAAACGAGAAGACAACAAAAGGGGGGTTGGAACCATGGACAGAACTGGTAGGTTGTTCTTGGTCACACCTTCAAAAGGCCTGCTTTCCGCCTCACTTATGGTGGCTAGAGTCCAGTCGAGGGCCAGCAGATGATGAACGGCCCTGGTACCTCTTGTAAGCTTAGTTTTTCCTCTTATAGGAGTCTCTGTAGGGATGGTCCTTAGATCACTGCTCATGCTGGGGCTTGAAATGCCTCCTAGAAGGAGGTGCATAGAGGCCAAGGGACTACAAAATAGTCCTAGAGTCCTTCATGCCATGTAGTTGGGCATCTGTCTGCTTGCCAAAGAGGGCCATACCACTGAAGGGGAGGTCCTGGATAGATTGCTGGACCTCTGATGGGAGACCCGAGGATTGTAGCCATGACGCCTGCCTCATCGATATCGCCAAGGCCATCGTCCTGGCTGCAGAGTCTGCCACATCAGAAGCCGCTTGAATAGATGCCCTGGCCACCGATCTCCCCTCTTCTAAGATAGCCTCAAACTCCTGTTTGAAGGAGGAGGGGGACAACGAGTCCACGAACTTGTCCAGCAACTGCCAGATATTAAAATGGTATCCTACCTAGCAACACCTGTTGGTTCACTACTCATAGCTGCAGACTGGCTGTGGAATACATTTTTTGACCAAACAAATCGAGTCTCTTGGTATCTTTATGCTTAGGGGTTGAGCTGACTTTCTCCTGTCTGTCCCTTTCGTTGATGGCTGTGACCACCAGGGACCCCAGCGCAGGGTGGGTATAAAGGTATTCAAACTCCTTTTCTGGGGCACAATATTTTCTTTGTCCTCTTCGACGTGGGGGGCAAGGAGGCCGGGGTTTGCCACAGGGTCTTGGCCAGTTTAACAACATGGATTGGGAGGGCCACTCTACTAGGAGCTGCCAAGGCCAATATTCCAAACAGCTCGTCAACCAGCTCATCCAGCTCCTCTATCTTGAGTTGGAGGCGACCCTTTTCAATAAGTCCTGGTGCGTCTTAAAATCATCTGTCGACATCGCAGATGAGAGTCCCATAACCACCTCGTCCAGTGACGATGAGGAAGAGGCCGGTATGCAAACTGGGGGAAGGGCCTCTGTTCTGGGTGGGGTGGAACCCACGGGGCCCAAGGTGCGTGAACCTTAGTGGTCTGAGACCGCGTCCAAGTGCAGACGCCACGCTCTGAGGGATGGACTGCGGCACCAAGGTTCCTCTCATGGAACTGACCTGAGGAATCCCAAAGGGAAATCCCCACCAGTTCGGCCACGGTCCAGGCCACTGGCCTTGCAGCCACTCCCCCCATTGATGGTATTATGGAGAAACCAGGCACCGGAGCCGGGGTTTCCCTAGTCTGGACAACTTCCTCGCTGTCCGAGAATGAGGTGCCACTATCTGATGACTATGGTGGTGCCGTCTCCGAATACCTCACTGTGCTGCGCGAGATGCGTTGATGTGCCAGCATTGGAGAGCAGCATGAGAAGCCGTGAACACTAGGTGTGACAGGACTGGCTCTTGTCCTTGGGCTTCCTGTATGGGGGAGGCGAGAAAGGTCGCAGTGCTGGGGAAACACACTGCGAGTCTGGCAACTTGCGTTGCTCTGCTCCATAGCGGTACTCCATTCAGTTCCGGTCCTCTGGAGGAGAACAGCGGCAGAAGCCCGATCTGGCGATATCCTGACCCAGAGAGCATGGCCTGGATTTCGGGGACTGCCTGCACACCGGTGAGTGGTGCCTCGATGACAGGGACGGATGAGCAGATCTGTCCCTCTGCGGCTGCCCCAAGATGCCGGTGCTGGAACTGGGTGTGGTGCTCTGCTGTCCCTCTGCGACTGCAGTACTGGCAGCGCCCAGAGGTCCTTCATAGCTTGGAAGGCCTCTGGAGTTGACAGGATCACTAATTGATGAGGGCCTCTACCACTACCTGGAGGTGGTGGAGGCCCAGTGCCAGGGTCGACTCTTGCTCAGGTGAGGGACCCTTCTAGGAAGAGTTAGCAGCCAGATGCAGGTCTTGCCAGGTCCCCCTTTGCCTTCTCCGCAGGAGAGCGTCCCTATTCCGTGCGGATCTTCCTAGACCTCTTCTTCGGAAATGGGGAGGGAGATCGGTGCCAGGTGGATGAAGCGGGCGTCGGAGGGGCATTGCGTGCCGAAGCCATCATGCTTGGTGCAGAGTCTGACCTGCTGGACTCCGAGACCAGTCTAAGAGCCGACTCCATCAGAATGGCCCTGAGACGAACATCCCAATCTTTCTTAGTCTACAGGTGGAAACTTTTACAAATCTTACACTGATGTGGGCTTTCCCCGGACACTTTAGACAACTTTGATGAGGGTCGCTCCTCGGCATAGGCTTCTTACATGAAGCGCAGGGTTTAAATCCCGGGGAATGGGGCATATCCTGACCCTGGGATTCTAACTACTAACAAACTAGAACTGTAACTGAACAAGTAACTATACACAGTAAAAACGATAAACTAGGGAGATGAGAAGAACTTGCGAAGGCAAGAATGTTTCAGCACCGTCACTGGCGGCAAGAAGGAACTGAGAGGGAGGGGGAGTCAGTGGCATCTATATTTGGGCGCGCATGTGTGCACTAGAGCCGGCTTGTACGGGTATGACTAAAGGAAAAAGTTTTCCGGCACCAGTGCATGTGGCGAGCACACACCCCTAAATGGGGAATGGACATGAGCAAGCACTCTGAGAATTGTTCAATAGCATCCAGAACCCATTTGTCCATCGTGATAACACGAGAGAACTGGGCGACAATGGGCCAGTCACCAAAGGTGGTGATAGTGGGCAGTGTGGTGTGGAGACTGGTAGCTGTGATCATGTATTGTGTCAAAATAACTTTCTGTGAGGCAGTTAAGACTATAGAGGGGAGTGTGATGGTGTAGGATGCCAGCCATGCTAGACAGTTCCTGGGTGGGTTCATAAGCCCCCTCTGTTGGAAAGAGGACTGAAGTAATGGGTGGTGTTTGGGAGGAGGCAGCAGCCTGAAATATTTTCTCTGGGGTGCCAGAGAGTATATCTCCAGAAAGCAGAGGGTAGTGAGAGTCCTTGGGAGTATGCAATGACTCACCAGTTTTGTTCCTAAACAGCTTGCTACCCTCAAAGGGGAAGTCCTCAGTCATTTGGATCTCCTTGGGGAATTCCCAAGGCCTGTAGCCATGGGGAGCACGACACTGTATCAAAGGACACCTGAAGGCAGATCCTGCAACTAGCTTTGCTGCATCTGTGATGGCCTGGAATTGGGGTTTGTGTCCTGAGGCAGGTTGTTAGAAGATTCTGGCAGCCTGTTGTAATTCAAGAAGTCATATTTAGACATCAACATCCAGTAATTTGCTATAAGGAAAACTAAGCTGTCTGAAGAAAGTATCTTCCTCCCAAAGAGGTCTAGTTGTTCTGTGTCTTTGTCCAGAGGACTGGACTTGGGCTGGTGCAGACAGCTTCTCTCCATGACAGCCTGAGTCACCAGGAGTTGGAATTTGGGTGGAAAAACAAATATTCCACTCCTTTGGATGGAATGAAGTATTGTTTCTCTGCCCTCCTTGGGTCAAGTAGCAGGTGCGTGCCAGGCTCCATAATGGCCTTGTTAATGGGAGTGCCATTTTAAAGGGAGCTGTAGCCTCAAGAATGCCCAGGAGCTTGTAGATGGGATCTTAGACCTCCTCTAGTGGTACCTGTAGAGAGTCAGCAATCCTTCTGAGAAGGTCCCAGGACTACTTAAAGTAATCAGATGATGAGAGAGTGTGGCTAGAGATACTGCCTCATCTGGAGAGTATGAAGAAAGTACTGCTGGTTGATCTGCTGGTATCAGTAGTTACTCCTCCATCAACTACTCCTGAAGAGACTGTGGTTATTCCCTGGGTTGACTATACTGGAGGAGCATGCCAGGTCTTTGTAATGAGATGCCTGAAAGTATTGGTTCCAGGGCTCCAATAAAGTCAATGGACAAGGCTGCAAGAGTATAGAGGTAGACCCCATGGCGAGTGCCATTGATCCCTTGACCGATAACAGTTGTTGAGGACATGAGGGCATGTGAATGGCTCTAGAAGCCCTGTGCAGGCTGACTGTTCTCTAATCTATTGGATACCTGGAGGCAGCATTAGTACTGATTTGTTCTTACCAGATAAGTTAAAAAAATGTTTTTAAGTACATTAGATGCAGGAAGCCTGCCAAACAATCAGTGGGGGGCCACTGGATTATTGAGGTGCTAAAGTAGCACTCAGGGAAGACAAGGCCTTTGCAGAGAAACGAAATCAATTTTTTGCATCAGTCTTCACTGCAGAGGGTGTGAGGGAGATTCCCACATCTGAGTCATTCTTTTTAGGTGACATCTAAGGAAGTGTCCCAACTTGAGGCGTCGTTAGAGGAGGTTCTGGAACAAATTGGTATTGCTGTTTAATTTGTCATCAGGACCAGATGGTATCTACCCAAGAGTTCTGAAGGAACTCAATGTGAAATTGCAGAACTACCGAGTATGGTATGTAACCTATTGCTTAAATCAGCCTCTGAGGATAGCCAATGCAATGCCTATTTTTAAAAAAGCTCCAGAGGCATTGCTAGCAATTACAGGCTGGTAAGCATAACTTCAGTACCAAGCAAACGAGTTCAGACTATAGTAAAGAACAGAATTATCAGACACAGATGAATATGGTATGTTGGGGAACAGCCAACTTAGCTTTTATAAAGGGAAATCATGTCTCACTAATCTATTACAATTTTGAGGGGTTCAACAAGCATGTGGACAAAGGTGATACAATGGATATAGAGCTCTTGGAGTCTCAAAGCCTTCAACAAGGTCCCTCTTCAAAGACTCTTAATCGAAGTGAGCAGTCATGGCATAAGAGGGAAGGCCTTCACCTGGATCACTAACAGGTTAAAAGATAGGGAACAAAGATTACGAATAGGTCAGTTTTCACAGTGGAGAGAGGAGGATAGCGGGCTCCGCTAAGGATCTGTACTGGGACCAGTGCTGTTCAACATACTCAAATTATCTGGAAAAAAGGATAAATAGCGCAGTGGCAAAATTTGGAGATGATACAATATTACTTAAGATTGTAGTCAGCTTTGGACTTAACTAAGAGTTACAAGGGGATCTGACAAAATGGGCGACAGAATGGCAGATGAAATTCAAAGTTGGTGAGTACAAAGTAATACACATTGGAAAACATAATCCCAACTATAATACATAATGGTGGTATCTAAATTAGTTGTTACCACTCATGAAAGATCTTGGAATCATTATAGATAGTTCTCTGAAAACATCTGCTCAATATGCAGTGGCAGTCAAAAAAGCTTTTAGGAACTATTAGGAAAGGGAGAGAAGACAGAAATATCACATCATCATCATATAAATCCCTGGAATGGAAAATATCACAATGCCATTATATAAATCTCTGGAACGCCCACATCTTGAATACTCAAAGATATTAGAATTTGAAAAGGTACAGAAAAGGGCAGCAAAAATATTAGGGGTATGGAACAGTTTCCATATGAGATACTAAAAAGACTGGGACTGTTCAGCTTGGAAAAGAGACGGGGGGATGGAGGGGGGAGAGGGAGTCTATAAAAAGATGTCTATAAAATTGTGAATGGTGTGTAGAAAGGGAATAGGGAACTGTTATTTAACAAGAACCAGGGGTCAAACAATGAAATTAATAGGCAACAGGTTTAAAACAAAGTGAAAGGAAGTACTTCTTCCCACAATGCATTGCCAACCTATGGAACTCATTGCCAGGGGATGGTGTGAAGGCCAAAACAATAACTGGATTAAAAAATGAAATAGATAAGTTCTTGGATGACAGGACCATCAATGGCTATTAGCCAAGATGGTCAAGGACATAAACCCATGCTCTGGATGTCCCTAAACCTCCAACTTCCAGAAGCTGGGACTGGATGACAGGGGATAGATTACTGGATAAATGTCCTGTTCTATTAATTCCCTCTGAAGCATCTGGCACCAACCACTGTTGGAAGACAGGATACTGGGCTAGATGGACCATTGGTCTGACCCAGTGTGGCCGTTCTTATGTTCCTATCATGCTCCAATATTGAAGCCAAAAGGTACCATGGGATCCTATCCTGACCAATCAGGAACAGGAGTAGGTGAGGAGTGCACAACTGTACTACAGCTTTTAATTCACAGCTGGGGCAAAGTACTGGTGGATGTCAGCCTGATGGAGTCAGGACATCTTACAGCTAGATTGGATCTGAGAATGACTGAGGATTCCAGATCTATATAGATAGCTAGGCCCTAGAGGAGAACATATTGAGGTCCAGGCTGCTAGGAGTCTTGGGCTTGGCCTGAACTGTCCCCGTCATCTTAGAGGTGGAAGACTTGTGCAGAGCCGGTACCATCAGTGCAGAGGAAGAAAGAAACAGAAGGGATCAATCAAGGTGGATAAAAATCAAAGATTTTTTATTTAAATTGGATTTAAAAAAAAAAAAAAAAAAAAAAAAAAAAATCAATAAAATACTAAATTTCTCTCATTTAAAAAAGTTACAATTAAATCTCATCACAAACATGCTAAACCTACACTTACAGTCACATAAAAATGAATTAATGGCTCTAGTCTATCCAGCCTAACTACCAGCTCTTGCTTCTTGAAAGTTCTGTGCTTTCAGTTTCTGTTCAGTTTCTCAGCGGACTGAAGTCATATGTGCAAAGAGAGACACAGGCTGGATAGAACTGTTGTTGGTCTGTGTTTATATGGTGGTGGATCTGAGCCAAGCAAGGCAGAGGAGTTAGTTAAGACACTGTCTTAAAGACAGAGAGCCTAGGGACGGAGGCAGAGGAGAAAGGAACAGTGGTATGGAGTGGAAAGAAAAAAGGAAAACATTGTTCAGTACACACATAGCTTCCTATATTCCCCAACACTTTTGCCACAGAAAAACTGTCATGGCTTCTGGGCATAAGAGAGACCCTATCTGGGAATATTTTGAAGAAATTCCTTCTCTAGGTAAAAAAGGAAAACATGTCAAGTATATGTTTACTGATGATGTTTTGAACAAAGTTACTCCCCTGAATTGATGGAAATCATTAGCCAGGCACCTTGAAACAGAGATCCTTCAGTTGCTAAGCCAACTTTTCACATCAGTAGCTTCCTTTGCAGGCACAGAGAGAATATTTTCACAGTTTGGTATTATTCACTCAAAGCTAAGAAATCAACAGGAAGCTGAAAAAGCAGGAAACTCATTTCTGTTTCAGTCTATGGATAAAATGACAGTGGGAGTGGGAAGAGAGATAGTTGTAGAAGTTTTAAGGACAGTGTACGTTTAGTGTTGTGATGACTTGTCTGTTATAGTTAATAAAATTTGAAAATTGGAAAAAAAAAGAATTTAAGGACAGCCGTCAGCTGGCAACTCAGGAGACTGTTGCAATTGCAAATATGAAACATTTACGTAACATTTAAGATTTAGTTTAATAAAATATAAGTGCTATTGTGTTTGCGTGTGTGATTTAGCTCTTACCATTCCTAATGCACTGCTGCTGCATCTGCAGCTTGACACAGGTATTGAGTCTTATGTACTATTTCCTAAATTAGTAAAAATCAAGTTATTTAAAAAATTACACAAAATATACCCTCCTAGATGTTGTAAAATGCTGTACTGAGTTGTAAATTAACGTTTTAATGATCAGATTTGCACCATTGTTTAAGAAATATGTGAAGATGCATCAGTGTGAAACTTTATTTAAATCAATGATTTTCTCTTTGTAAATAATGATTTAAAATCACCTTGATTTAAATCAATCCATCCTAGTTTTTATGCAGTGCAGAAGTTATTACTGCCCTTTCTCTGCAAGGTTTCAGGGCACTGGAAGCTCCCAATGCTGTCATTTTAGTCTTCTCCAATTGCTCCGGGTGTACCTGTTCTGGGGCCCAGAGTCTTGTAGGAGAAAGGGACAAGGAAGACCTCGTTTTAGAGGATGTACGGGGAGATTTGTCCCTCTTCTTGTGGGATTGCTGGCCCTCGCCTTCCTTGGGCTTTTGCTTCATGGAGTCTGTATGCTTGCTTGAGGACTTCCATCTGTTGGAATTAGACACAGGAGGGGTACTACCTGGAGGCTCTGAATAGATATGGGAGTGGGAGGGCACAGGGTCTGAGCAGAGCCTCATGGAGAGCTCCATAAGGAGTCTTCAGAGCCTGAATTTGTGAGATAGCTTGAGTTGTAGTGCTAAAATTAGTTAGGTGCGGATTGAGTGTTCCCCCAGCTCCCCCATCGTTTCGGGCACCTATTAGGCCCAAAGTTCCAGGCTTCAAGCCTTGCCTGGCTCGCCCCCAGATCTTCCTGGTGAACGACCCCACATGAGAGCTGCCTGTATTCTCTCGAGGAAGCACACATCCTTCAAAAAGCGTGGCACCTGCCATGCTTCTCCCCCGTATACCAGGCAATCTAAAACTTTAACAACTATTTACAATATTTACAGGTTTGACGAAGCAGAGTGTTGAAGAGCAGAATCAGACACAGGAGGGTTCCATCCCACACCACAAGTTGTAGAAAAAGGAACTAGAGACGCTGTCGATCCACACCACACCTTATGTCCTCGGCTGGGAGCACAAAGAGGTGCAGGTGCAGACCAATGGACACTGGTATTCAAGTACTGCCAGTCCCGGGTGCACAGAAAGCTTGCGCACCCAAAATGAATACCCATAGGGATCAGTACTTGAAGAACCTGGCCACACATTCAATAAAACAAAAAGTTACAGTAAGGCAGCTTTTCCAACTGAACGTTATATTAATAAGTTAAAGGGGCATTGTCTACATGACATCTAGTCGATTTGTCTGGAGTTTTCAAAGAAGACTAAGGGAATTGGGCACTTACAATCCCACTCTAAAATAATGGAGTTAAAGTAGTTTCCATGAATACACTTGTACATTTGTGATTTTATTCACGTTCCTTTTTATATTTTTAATGTCTCTTTTCCCAGCACTGGTTGCTGTGTGAAAGATTCACATAAACAGATACAAATTGACTTTACAGTTATTGAATGCACAAAGCAAAACTGAAAAGATAAGGTTCCCCCTGCATTCTGCATCAGTTCTATTAATCTGCAGAAACAAGGCGTGTTATTTTTTAAATTGGTGTTCCTTGTAATCAAGCCATCACATTTGTATCCCTATCACTTCCACAGTAGTAGGAGGTGGATGATTAGAAAGGGGAGCTCTGCTCGTTACACAAAAATATCCTGGTAAAGCAGCACAGGAAAGAAAATGCCAAAATAAATGTATGACATTTTAATTGGTTTTTTGACTCCATGCAATAGATTTGTGAACATTTATTCAAGTGAGGGAATTGTAGTTTTCACAACAGGTCAGGTTGCTAGCTACTTGTTTTTAATTAACTTATTAATTGCTGCTGAAGCAGGCTAAGTTATCCTACTTGAAGAAAGTAAACAGGAATGAAGAATACACTGATTTGCTTCAAGGTTTTGCAAGGACATGAAGTGAGACACATCAGCAGGGATCAGCTGCAGTAACCTTTAATACAGCAACACTTTTTTTTTTTTTTTTTTTTTTAAATAAAGCAAAGACGACGGAGTAGGTTCCCTCTCTCACCTCAGTACCCATACATATCACCATAATTATCCTTTCTAGGCCTTCTGGTTTCTTTGGTAGCCAGTGAGTAAGTGCCAATATGTTCAAATACTCAGTGCAATATCCCCCTTTTAAACACCTGGACTCAAGTGTGGGACATCAGTGGATATCTCATTTTTGTGGACTGGATATCACTTGGCTAGCACCTAAAACAAAAATGCTGCACAGCCATAGCCAGGCAAGAAAAGAGAGGGAAAGCCAAGATGGAACTACTATTAACAAGGACATCTGGGCTCAAGAACTATACCAGGTTTTTGGACATGATACAATATACATCACATCTGTGGTCTCTTTTCAAGAGAATTAAGCCAATTGTATTCCCTTTCTCTCTCACTACTGATGTAAGGGGACAATCTGTCAGCCCTGGAGACTGAAAGTCCTCCATTTATTCAGCAGAAGCAAGGTTCCCTCACATTGCCCTGGGAGCGATCCACTTCAAAATAAGGAGAGAAGCCCAGTTCTCATGGCCATTCACTCTTCAGCCTCTCTACGGTGGTAGGGGTAGATATTGCTCCATTAATAACTGTGATTACTATGACAAAGCCAGCCAACAACTCTCCACCTACTATAAAGAACTCAAAGACCATACGACATCACAGTTCACACAGGAATTAAAGGATATCATCAAATCCTTCCACAAACAACTCCAAGAGAAACTCTACAACCTCATCCTCCATGACCCAGTGACCTTATACACACTTTCCAAGGTACATAAACAAGGGAACCTAGACAGACCCATCATATCTCCCCACAACACACTTAATGAAGGAATATGAAGACTCTCAGGAACCCATCCTCTTCTAATTATACAAAGGGTCAGTTTCCTTCAGGACACAACTGACTTACTCCAGAAATTCTGCAACAAGAACAACAACATCCCTCAGAATACCATCCTTGCCACCACAGATATCATGACCCTATACACCAACATCCCTGAACACGATGGCATCTCTGTCTTCCTCACGTATCTATAAAACAATGGACAATATTTACATAACCACACCAAAAACATTACCAAGCTCATCCATTTCATCCTCATCCATAACAACTTTACATTTAACACTTTGTCCAAACCATGGGAAGAGCCTTGGGTACTAGGCCAGCCCTCCAATATGTTAACCTCTGCATAGGCCACCTTGAGGAAGAATTTCTTGACAAACACCATGAAACCAATTATATACCTGAGATCCATATATTATATTTTCATCCTCTGGCCAGACAACCTGAACTCCCTCAAAGGTTTCCACCACAACTTCACCACCACCATCTATCCAACTCTCTCTAGAGTGCTCCCATGCCAGCATCAACTTCGTTGACATGATGATCACATTCAACAATGGAACCCTACAGACAACCATACACAAGAAACCCACAGATCACCATACTTACCTCCAAAGATCCAGTAACTACCCCAGAAACACCAAGAAATTTGTTATCTAAGGCCAGACACTCAGATACCACAGAATATCTTTGAGGAGAAAGTCTAGAATATACACTTTAAACACACTTAAAATCACCTTCATCAAACAGACACTGCCCCAGAGAAGTTGATTGTATCATGGAACAGGTCACCCAAATATCCCGAGAAAACTTGCTTCAACAAGGACCATATATATATATCCATCCATTGGCCACACACCCCTAGTTGTCACCTACCGTTGTTTACAGGGGTGGCCCACATAGGGTACCAAACAATATTTGATGGGAGCCACATCCTGAAAAGTTTTCCCAACACCCACCTCTTCTGACCATCAAACAGCTCCCCAGAGTTACCAAACTCATCAGAAACAACCTCCGCATAGACCACCTCACGCCAAGTGACAGCAGCACCAGACTGCCATCACAACAGATGCAAAAGAGAAAGTTGCTCACCTTGTGCAGTAACTGAAGTTCTTCGAGATGGTTGTCCCTGTGGTTGCTCCAATTTAGGTGTCCATGTGCCCTGCTCCTGTAATTATGGTAGCAGTGCCTAGGTGGATCACACATGTCTGTTGCAGACTTGTGCCACCTCAGGCCGTTATAGTGCTGTGCAACCGACCATCCCTCAGTTCCTTCTCTCTCTATCGCAAAGCATCGGTTGTATAAACTCTGAAGTAGAGGGGAGGAAGGGAGGGTAGTGGCGTACCCACAGGGACAACCATCTCGAAGAACTTCAGTTACTAAGGTGAATAACCTCTTCTTTGAGGAGTGTCCCTATGGATGCTCCACGTTAGGTGACTGTCGAGCAATGCCCCTCAGTGGAAGGAAGGGGCTTTGGAATTGCGCTCGTGATGGTTGATAAAACCACGAGTCCAAATAGTGTCTGAAGATGACTTTTTCACAAAGCACTACATTATAGAGCATGTGGGCAGATGCCCAAGAGGCTGCTTTGCAAATGTCCATAATGGGAGCATTGTTGAGAGAGGCTATGGATGTTGGAACTGCTCTTGTAGAGTGTGTGTGGGTCCCCACTGGGGCTTGTAATTGACGTTTTTGGTAACAAGAATGGATGCATCCTGACATACCTTCAGATAGACTGTTTTGAAATAGGCTCCCCTTTTGATATTCTGTTATAGAGACAAAATAGTTTCAGTGATTTTCTAAAGGTTTCTTATGCTTTCAATGTAGAAGGCTAATGCTTTTCAGACATCCAAGGTGTCGATTACTCTCTCTTCCATCTGCATGCGGTTTAAGAAAAAAATGCAGGTAAGCGTATGGGTTTGTTTAAATGAAATGGGGATGCGACCTTGGGTAGGAATGTAGGGAGTGGCCTTAAGGTAACTTTGTTTGTTCTGGCACCATGTGCTGAATCTTTTCCATTTGTAAGTATATGTCTTCCTTGTATTTGGTCTATGGTTACTTAATAAGATATTTCACTTCCTCTGAGCAGATTGTTTCGTCTTCTCTGAGCCATGGAGTAGCGAAGCCTTGAGGTGCAATATTGTCAAGTTGGGATGGTGGGTGTGTCCCACATCTTGGAAGAAGAGATGAAGCATTAGAGGAAGATTTTGAGGTGGGCATACAGACATCTGAGAGAGATATGGAAAGGAAGTTTGTCTGGCCCATGTAGGTGCTATTAGGATGACTCTGGATTTGTCCCTCCTGATCTTATGTAGGACTCAGGTTAGGAGTGGGATCGGAGGAAAAATATACATTAAAGGGTGCATCCCATTTGATGCAGAGAGCATCACCTGAGAAGCAGGGTCCCGGTCCGAGTCCCAGTCCTGCTCTTACTCTGGAGCAAAACTGTGACCAGTTGGTGTTCCGTGCTGTTGCAAAGTGATCTATGGTAGGGAATCCCCACTGTTTGAATAGTGTATGTAGAACTCCAGGGTCCATTTCCCCATTCATGATTCTGTGAGAAGTCTCCATTTTAGGATGCTGATATGTGGCTGTCGTGGCTGATGCACCAGTTCCAGAGCAGCATTACCTCCATGCATAGGAAGAGTGATTGTAGCCCTCTGCCAAAGGTTTTTATAAAACATGCACACCATTGGTCTGCTAGGATCCTGATTGACTGTCCTTGATTAGTGGTAGAAAGTGATTGCATGTGTTGCACACTGTTCTTAGCTCTAGCAGATTTATATGCGGGTTGGACTCTGATGTGCACCAACTGCATAGGACTATGTTGTTGAGTAGATGCGTTTCCCAGCCTACTAGGGAGGCATCTGTGGTGATTGTTGGAGTCCTTTGTAGGAAAGGAAATCCTATACAAATGTTCTTTGGTTTTGTCCATCATTTTACAGAATCCTTTAGCTTGTCTGGCATTGTGAAGCATCTGTTCAGACTGTGCCTGTGTGGTATATAGACTGCTCGATGCCATGCCTGTAGGCATCTCATGTGTAGTCTGGTGTGTTTGACTACAAATGTTGTTGCTGAAGTGTCCTAACAGTTGTAGCCATGTTCGGGCAGTTTGTGGGCTGTCTGTAACCATTGATATTAAGTTGACAAGTATGGTGAAGCATTGTTGAGGTAAAGGAGGCTGTAGGTTTTAGACAGTTGAGACAAGTGTCAATGAATTCCAGTTTCTGGACTGGAATCAGTGTTGACTTTTGTTTGTTCATTTGTAATCCTAGGTTTGTGAAGAGGATTATTGTGCTTTCAGTGGCCTCTATCACTTCATGTTGTGTTGGTGCCCTTATCAGACAATGGTCCAGATATGGGAATACCATGATTCCATGTCTACATAGATGTGCTGCCACCACTCTTAAGACTTTTGAGAAAACCCTTGGGGCGGATGATAGTCCGAAGCAAAATACTTTGTATTGGAAGTGCTGTTCTCCTAAGATGAACCTTAGGAATCTCTTGTGTGACAGAGGGATTGTTATATGGAAACATCTGTCCTGGAGGTCGAGAGCAGAGAGCCAATCCCCTCTTTCTAGCATTGGAATTATAGTTATTAATGTCACCATTTTCAAACGTCATGTTTTGACAAATTTGTTGAGTTTTCTTAGGTCTGGGATGGGCTTCCATTCACCCATCTTTTTCTGTGTTAGAGAATAGCATGAAAAGACAGTTACTTTCCCTCATAACTGTTCTTTGAGATGTGTTGCTCATGTCCATGACAATTAGGTGTGCGTGCGCCATGTGCACAGTCGTTGGAAGGTTTTCCCCTAGCAGCACCTGTCTGGTCAGAGCAACTGCCCCCTGGGAGAGGCGCCTCCATGGCATTGCATATAGGGCCCCGCTGACCTGCTGCTTCCTCAATTCCTTCTTGCTGGAATGCTCCAGAAGGATGTGTCTTGGAATGGATATGAGCAACACATCTCGAAGAACAACAGTTAGGAAGGTAAGTAACCATCTTTTCTTCTTCAAGAGCTTGCACATGTCAATTCCAGTTAAATGACTCCCAAGTTGACCCAAGGCAGAGGGGTCAGAGCTTATAGAATTGCTGACTGAAGCACTGCTTTGCCAAATGCAGTATCATCTCTGGCTTGGTGGGTGATGGCGTAGTGTGCAGTGAATGTGTGAATCAATGACCAAGTAGTGGCCTTGCAGATCTCCTGCGTAGGGATGTGTGCCAGGAATGCCACTGAAGAGGCCTGACCCCTTGTGGAGTGCGCAGTTAACGCCGGAACTGGTACCTTAAGCCAGGTTGTAACAAGCTCTGATGCAAGAGGTGATCCAAGAAGAGATCCTCTGGGACAATACTGGCAGGCCCTTTATCCTATCAGCCACTGCAATAAACAGTTTGTTTGATCTACGGAAGGGTTTAGTTCTCTTTATATAGACTAGTGACCTCCTGACATCTAGGGTATGAAGTCTTTGCTCTCTGCTGTTTGCATGCCATTTTGGAAAAAAAGACCGGGCAGGCAGATGTCCTGACTCATGTGAAACTGGGACACCACCTGCGGTAAGGCGGCTGGATGTGGTCGCAGCTGCACCTTGTCCTTGTGAAAGGTCTGATGTCAATGCTTTAAGGTTTGACACTCTCCTGGCTCAGGTGATTGCAACCAAGAATGCTACCTTTCATGAAAGGTACAGCAGCAAGCAGGAAGTCAAGGGCTCAAAATGGCCCCCTATTAGCCTACTAAGCACTAAGTTAAGGTCCCAAGAAGGTATCGGGTTCTGGACCAGCGGGCAGAGTCCATCCATACCCTTGAGGAAACAGGTCACTGTTGGATCAGTGAATATGGAACGCCCAAACGCGCCCAGATGGAAAGCGGAAATTGCTGTCAGGTGCACCTTTATGGAAGAAATTATCAGCTCTAACTGTTTCAAGTACATCAGATAGTCTAAGATGAAAAAATAATCGACTTTCATTGTCTGCATCGAGGAAGTGTCTTTCTGCACCACCCACATGGAGAACCTCTTCTCCTTTTTCAGGTATGCCGCCATCATAGACAGCTTCCTATCACCTAGGAGAACATCCTAACCAGGTCTGAGCAGGCAGACTCCCTGGAATTTAGCCATGGAGCATCCATGCAGTGAAGTGAAGGGACTCAAGGTTGGGATGCTGTAGATGGTCCAAGTCCTGCATGCTAAGATTCAGTGCCAAAAGAAGGGCTATGGGCTTGACTTGTGACATCTCCTGTAGCATCATGAACCAATGCTGTCTGGACTAGGCTGGAGTTATCAATATGATGGACACCTTTTCCCATTTGATCTTCAGGGAAGATCTCCTTGTGGACCAAAGGAAAAGGGGTGGAACGTGTGCTCTAGACTGTGTCCCCAGGGCAGAAGGAATGTGTCTACAATCGAGTGTGGGCTGTGGTTCTGGAAGGAGCAGGACTGCTGACACTTCCTGTTGAGCCAAGTCAAGAATAGATCCACTTGGGGAACGCCCCACTGTCGGAAGATATCGTCCAGAATATCTTGGTGGATGGACCACTTTTGGTTGTGAAATGATCTGCTGAGATGGTCCGCCAGTACATTTTGGGACCCCAGAAGGTAAAACCCCTCCAGGTGAATAGAGTGAGAGGTGTAGAAGTCCCACAGCTTGAGGGTTTTTGTCATGTGGGAAAAAATGCGCGCTCCACTTTGTTTATATAAAACATCACTGTTGTATTGTCTGTCATAACTGAAATGCACCTGCGCTCTAAAGTGCAGCTGGAGCGCCTGATATGCTAGTCAAACTGCTCTCAGTTCTCGGACATTTATGTGGAGAGACAGCTCTTCCTGCAATCAGAGGCCCTGGGTTCCGAGGGGAGCTAGGTGTGCTCCCCAGCCCATTTTGGATGCATCTGTAACCAGGGACAGCAATGGTTGGGGTTTGGAAAAGGGGACTCCCACACATACAAGGCTGCACGTTTCTCCACCACTGGAGAGAATCGATAACCCAGTCTGTCCTTGTTTGGGCAGTAGACCGATGCCAGCCAGGCTTGGCGAGGTCTGAGCTGCAGCCTTGCATGTGCACATACGTGATGCAACAAAGCCATGTGGCCTAATAGCTTCAGACAAACCCTTGCCACTATGGTCACGAAGCGACTCATGTTTCTTGTGATGGCTTCCCTGACCTTAAACCGAGACTCTGGTAGAAATGCTCTTGCCTGTCCCAAGTCTGGATACGGATAGGGTCGATTTGGGCACGTTTAGGCAAAGGCCCAGGCTGCCAAAGTTTAATCATACTAGTTTGACTTGTGCCTCTACATGATCCCTGGAGTGGCCCTTGACCAGCCAACTGTCCAGATATGGGAACACTTGCACCTGCCGTCTCCTCAGGAAGGCAGCGCTCACCACCATACACCTGGTGAAGACTCAAGTGGTTGCTGACAGGCCAAATGGGAGGACTGAACTTGTAGTGTGCATTGTTCATCATGAACCTGAGAAACTTCCTGTGGGATTGGACTATCAATATGTGAAAGGTTCTTTAGGTCAAGAGTGGCATGCCAGTCTACTGGATCCAGGGACGGGATGATTGCAGCCAACGAGATCATGAGAAACTGTCTTCATAAATTTGTTGAGATTTTACAGATCCAGAATGGGTCTGAGACCCCCTTTGGCCTTAGGAAATATCAGGAGTAGAATTCCTTACCCCTTAGCTTCTGCGGGACCTTTTCCACAGCTCCCATTTGTAGGAGCTGCTGCACCTCCTGGTCCAGGAGTTCCTCATGAGAGGGGTGCCTGAAGACAGACAGGGAAGGAGGGGTAGGAGGGAGGAAAATCACAGAGAATATCGCACTTCTACTATGCACAGTACCCAAACGTCCAAAGTAATGCAAGTCCAAACACAGCAGAAGTGGGACAGATGATTCATGAAACAAGGTGATGGATCTGGGTTGCTGATTGGTGCATCACTCTCAGGAGCATCTTCAAAACTGCTGTTTGGAACTAGACAGCTGTCTTGTTAAGCTCCAGCCCTGGTTAGGCTGAGGCTGTGGTGTTCTACAATTATTGCTTCTGCTCCTCTTCCTGAGATAATCCTGCTCTTAGGCTGGTAAAAAAATTGAGGGGCAGGCTGAGGTTTAAAATGTTTCCTCTGAGTACTCAGAGTGTGCAAACTCAAGGACTTCAGGGTTGCCCTAGAGACCTTTAGGCTGTGCAACTCTGAATCAGTCTGCTCCAAAAAAAAAGTTCACACCCTTAAATGGCAGGTCTTGAATGGTCTGCTGTACCTCTAGGGGGAGGCCAGACACCTGCAGCGAGGAACATATCCGCATCACAATCCCTGAAGACATGGTGCAGGTGGCAGAGTCTGCTGCGCCTACGGATGCTTGCAGAGATGTTTTCACCACAGCCTTTTCTTCCTCGAGGATCACAGAGAACTCCTGCCTGGAGTCAGCTGGAAGTAACTCCTTAAATTTCGACAGCCTCCCAGAAATTGAAATTATATTGGCTAAGGATAGATTGCTGGTTGGCTATGTAAAGACAGAGCCCTCTGGTAAAATATACCTTTCTACCAAAGAGCTCCAACTTTTTGTAGTCTTTAGACTTGGGCGTGGGTGCCTGTTGTCCTGCTTCTCTTTGTCATTAGCTGCAGCCACCACCAGTGGCCCTGGTTGCGGGTGTGCAAAGAGGTAGTCATATCTGGTGGATGGGCAAAATATTTATGCTCTATCCCTTTAGACATCAGAGAGATGGATGAAGGAGTCCACCACTGAATCATAGTTGTGGCTTGAATCATTTTGATCATGGGATGCACTCCGCGAGAGGAGCCCTCCAGAGTCAGGATGTCAGTCATCAGGTCCTCTGACTCCCACACCTCCTCAGCTGGAGGCTTAGGTTCTTTGTCACACTCCTCAGTAGATGTTGGTGGGCCCTATTACCAAACGGAGGGAAGTAGCTCAGGTCTCCACCACTGCCTCATCCAGGGATGACGACGAGGATGCTCTGGGAAGGGCGGGGGTCCTCCCACTCCACAGAGTGCTGCTGTTCCTCTGCAGCATCCCTCACGGTGCCATGAGTTTCCTCAGTACCGTGGTCCATCCTGGTATTTGCCCTTTCCTCCTCAGCACCATGGAGAGATGGTTGCAGTACTGATGGCCTCAAGCTCTATGCGTGTGAGGTGATGAAGCATGACCTCCTAGATAAGGCCCTGGGCCTGATAAGCGCAGGGGGTCCAAAAGGGCCACTGGGAAGGCACCTGCCAGTGGGGCTGCCAATGGTCTCATAAAGGAGTTCTGTCCTTGCCTGTCACTGGTCGCATCTTTGTGACTGGTCCTGGCTGTGTGTGGACACAAGACTCCACTTCTGAGCCAGATGATTGGGACTCAGACCACGGATATTACGGCGGGGCTGAGCGAAGTTGGTCCAGAGCATGGTGGCGAGGCCAGGGTGATCGGTACCAAACCATAGCAGGTTTGCCTCTGGACGGTACCACGATGGGATGTGATGTTTGAGGATTTACTTCCTGCTCGTTCCCCACTAGAAGGGAAACTGAGCCATCATGGCTATTAATTCCCATGTCACCTCAAAAGTGCCTGGGCGGAAGAAGAGTAACTCCTCCACGTGGCTCTCCCTGTCAAGTGAGTCCAATGGCGCCGGACTCAATGGATTCCCTTACGGTGCCAAAGTCAACGGTGCTGGTCCTGGTAGAGAGGGTTCCAGGTGTCCCAGCATGGGATGCACCCAGGTCTCTCCCTAGCCTGCAGTCCTCCCTGTCAGCAAACATCCCCTCTGACTTCTTCCACGGCACCGGTGAGTGAAAGTGATGCCATGTCTTCAGTGCCAAGGAACGTCGGTGCCAGTGTTTTCTGGATGCCAAGTCCCTTTTCAGTGCCGGAGCCTCTTTTAACAAGGCCGGCAGACTGCGCACTGATGTGCTGGGTCAGAACTCAGCTGAGGACAGAGCGCTACCTCCATAAGGAGATGTTTAAGTCTAACACTCCTGTCCTTTGTCCTCGGCTGAAAGTCCCTGCAGATTTTGCACCTATCCGTTTGGTGTGCTTCTCCCAGGCACTTTAGGCAGGATTCATGCAGGTCTCCTCTGGGCATGGGCATGCGGCAGGTCTCACATGGTTTGAAGCCTTGAGACCAAGACATGCCCCAGTCCCTGGATGGGGATTGGGGAGAGGGTACCCCCAAATAAACTTACGTACAACTAAACTATTTTGTGTGTGTGTGTGTGTATATATATATATCTTTTTTTTTTTTTTTTTTTGCTAGAAAGCTTGCTGGAGAACCAGGCAAGAAGCTCCAATGACCGTCACGGGTGGTAAGAAGGAACTAAGGAGGCAGCAGGTCAGCAGGGACCTATGTTCAATGCCACAGAAGCGCCACTCCAGGGGGCGCCTGCTCTGACCCGATGGGAGCTGGTAGGAGAAAAACCTTTCGGCAACAATGCACACACCTAATTGGAATCGACATGAGCAAGCGCTCAAAGAAGAATAAAACTCTTTCCCTCCGTACTGTGTTGGCACTGGTTCTACCGTATCTAGAATGTATAACATGGTTTACTTCCTGTTGCAGTGGATATTTATGAGAGTGGTCCCTGAAGAGGCACAGGAAGGGAGACTGGATAGACGGGATGGAGATAAGAGATGGAGTAACCAGTCTCGATGATTTCCAATACCCATTTGCCTGCTGTGATGGTCTGTCAGACGCAGTAAAAAGGTGACAACTGATCTCCAAATGTTTGGGAGCTGATCTGTGTTTCCAGAGTTAGCATCTGGGGGTAACAGTGGATAATAAGCTGGATATGAGTCAGCAGTGTGCCCTGGTTGTCAAAAAGGCTAATGGCATATTGGGCTGCATTAGGAGGGGCATTGCCAGCAGGTCACGGGAAGTGATTATTCCCCTCTATTCCGCATTGGTGAGGCCGCATTTAGAATATTGTGTCCAGTTTTGGGCCCCCACTACAAAAAGGATGTGGACAAGTTGAAGAGAGTCCAGCGGAGGGCAACAAAATGATTAGGGGGCTGGAGCACAGGACTTATGAGGAGAGGCTGAGGGAACTGGGCTTGTTTAGTCTGCAAAAGAGAAGAATGAGGGGGGGATTTGATAGCGGCCTTTATTTGAAAGGGGGTTCCAGGGAGGATGGGGCTAGGCTGTTCTCGGTGGTGGCAGATGACAGAACAAGGAGCAACAGTCTCAAGTTGCAGGGCGGGAGGTCTAGGTTGGACATTAGGAAAAAGTTTTTCCACTAGGAGGGTGGTGAAGCACTGGAATGGGTTACCTAGAGAGGTGGTGGAATCTCCATCTTTAGAGGTTTTTAAGCTGAGGCTTGACAAAGCCCTGGCTGGGATGATCTAGCTGAAGTTAGTCCTGCTTTGAGCAGGGGGTTAGACTAGATGACCTCCCGAGGTTCCTTCCAACTCTAATATTCTATGATTCTATGATCTTTGGGGGTGTTGTGCTCTCGACCACACCTTCCAATTGTTGTCTTGAGACACTGAAGGTTGGTCTGGGGTTTATCATTGTCTGGTTTGTCTCTGTTTACAACGTCGGTGGCACTGCCTGTATGGCTGTGCATAAGGTGGCTGGAATCTGTGTATAATACCTACCCTGTTTCTTATTTGCAAGTGTATAGATGCCCAACAACTTTAATATTGCCCTTGAATACTTCAGAGTATGAAGGGACCAGTCAGTTGGCTGAAAATAGTTTTGGGCCTTCAAAGAGCAGGTCCTTGACTGAACTCACTGGAGAACCCTGACAGATAGAGCCATGATGCACTGTGCACAATTACTGATGTAGCAATAGAGCATGCCGCTGTATCTGCAGCGTCGAGTGAGGCCTGCAGTGCTGTCCTGACCTTCAGTGATGTTGGCCTTGAATTGTTCTTCGTTGTCATCTGGCAAGCTATCAAATTCTGACATGTTAGAAAAAACTGTATGTATATATTTTGATAAAAGGGCTTCATAATTTGCTACCCGAAATTGTAATGTCACAGCCTCTTCCAGGCTGTGTCATATGGGTTTGTCCTGTTATGGTGTTGCTTTCCCCTCTCGTGTACTGCATCCACCACTAAAGAGTTTTCTGTGGGATGCATAAACAAGAATTCCATTTCCTTATGTGGGATGTAGTATTTTTTTTAATCCAACTTCTTGCATGATGACAGTGCTGTTGTTGGTGTCTGCCAGATGGTTTTGTCAGGCTTCATGGTAGCATCATTAACTGGCAGTACTATCTCTGCTGAGGTAGAAGTTTTGCATATGTTCAGCAATTTACACAGACTCAGGTACTTCTTCCAAAGATTTGTCTGGGGACACTGCTACCCTTTTGAAGAGTTCCCGAAATTGTTTGAAATCATCCCCGATGGTGAGTGGGGAGAGTGGGAGGCAATTTTTGTTTCATCCAGCAATGAGGAGGATAGGTTTGCTGGTGGTAAGGCTACCTGATCAGAAGCTTCCTAGTCTGCGGAGTCGCCTCCTCTTGGGGTTCTGAGTGTCCTGATATTGGTGATGGTGGAGATCATGGCGCTCTCAATCTTGGTGGGCTGGAGGGCTTGCAATATTGTTCTCTGTATACAAGCCATGGGTCCCAGTGGGGCCATTGTGATGGGAATGACATGGGAGGCAGCAACCAAGAGTGCCCATGCCAGTTGGGTGCTTCTCAGCTTGAGTGGTAGCCTGACAGGTGGGATGGTCCTTGTCTGGGTGAGTGTGCAGGTGTGAAGAATGACAGAGTGAATGTAATTGCCCTTCATCTTCTTCTGCGTTGTCACGGGGGGGGGGAGGGGGTAAGAGGGGAGAGAAGAGAAAGCAGGCACACAGACCTGGGTGGAGTGGTTAGGCAGTTTGGTACTGAGCGGGTTGGAATAACGTTGGTATTGAAGAGCAGGGATACTGAGGTGGATGAGACCAGTAGGTCTTTATGTCTCAGGAATTGCTGTGATACCGGAAGGCATGGTACTGATGTCGGCATAACTAGCGATGCCAACGTGTGAGTCGTCATCACCGGTGCCAAGAGTCTTGTGCTAGGCACCATAGGTGGCACCACTGACTGCAGCGACGTTGAGCTGCTTGGCGCGGAGTGTGTCTCTTCAGCTCCGTGGGTACAGAGGCTGAGGGGTTTACTTTGCTTTTTGAGCCTTTATCAGAGCTTGCCAACTTAGGGTCTTTTGCTCTCTGGGTATCGGCGGTACCAGATGGTCCTGGTGTCTGAGTCCTATGCACTCGGTGCCGATGTGGTCTCAGGGGCTGAGAAGCGCTTTTTCTTAGAGGACTTCCTTGGCAGTGAAGTTTGAGCCTGCTTTTTAGTCTCTTTTTTGGGCAAGGGCTTTTTAGTAGGAATTTTTGTGGCAAAACAAACTTATTTTTCTAATGAGAATTTAAAAAAAAAATTTAAACAAAAAAATTAAAGGTGAACAGAAAGGGTAGGAATAGCTAACTATCTTATACTAAGTGGAGATAAGAGGCACTGCTAAGTGCTCCGAGTTAAGCCAAAGGTGATAGAGAAGGAATTAAGGGACCTGAGGCGGCGCAAGACAGCGACAGCACATGTGCGACCCAACCTTGCACTGCTACCATAAATCTCCGATTACAGGTACAAGGTGCATGGACACCTAAAGTGGAGCACCCACAGGGACACTCCTGGAAGAAGAACCCGCAGACATCTCTACTGTTATGATCATCAATACCCCCTCCTAACCCCAACACACCTTCAAGATCCACATGTCCTACACATGCCTGTCACAACATGTGATGCCTCTCATCCAATGTGTCAAATGCCCCTACAAGAGCTCCATTGGTGAAATGAGACAACCACTACGCTCTCAAATGAACGTCAGAAAAATGATAAAAGAAAAAAATACTCATCTTTGGGTGAACACTTTTCACAAAGCAATCTGGCCCCAAAGGAAACCTGCACACCACCACCTTCAAAAGAAGGGTCTGGGAACATAACTTCATGATTTTTAGTGTATAGCAGAGGTATGGACTCAAAGTCTCTGGTTTTACGGCTTATTACAACAATTTGTAACCTACTAACCCTTTTTTCCTATGACTGTATGGGTACTATTGCTCCAATTCATTTTAAGTTGTTGCCTGCAATGTGTTAACCCCTTATGCATTACAATCTGTCCTACTTTGTATTTAGCTGTGACATGGATTACTTTTTCCAGAGCTGAACAGCAGCTTTGTGAAGTTTGAAAGCGTGTACCTTCCACCAACAGAAGTTGGCCCAATAAGAGATATTATGTCACCCATCATGTCTCATTAAGAACTAGACAGACCAACTAAATGATTTCTCACAGGTTATGTCCTTTAATGCAACTTTTTTACTGATTATATTTTGCGGGAGGAGGAAGCAGTTGTTGGGTGTTTGGTTTTGGGTACAATATGTTGTAGCTGTATTTTGCTGGCAACTCAAAGGCCTTTGAGACAATATTTATTATTAAAAATGATCCATCTTACCTTTCTGTCTCTGGATTTCGGAACGGTTTTCCCTGCATTAGAGACCACCACAAAACTCCCAGAGGCTCCCTTCCCTTTCACCTATTTAAAAGAAGAATTTCCATTTCAGTCCCCAGTAAGCAATAAATTAACTTCCAATAATGGCCAGTCGAGAGAGACTGTAAATGAGACATGCTGATGCAAAGGTGAGGCAGTGGAAGATATGAACTGTTGCAATGCCATAAGCCACAGTTCACCATCAAGATACAAACAACTGTATCTTCTACAGACTTACAAAGTATGTGGTTCCTAGAAAAACTCTGACATCCTATTAATGATCAAAGAAGCTGAGAAAGGTTCATGAGAGAGAACAAGGTCTCCCAAATGACATGACTACTGGGTTGATGTGGGAGTTTTCACTCACATCTGCAATGCTGCTCAAGGTGGCTCCTACCTGTCTGATGACTCCCCTCTCCAGCTCCCTTTTCAGTGCTTGCTTTAGAAGATAGCCTCTCCTTTCAAGCTCCAGGGAAGGGTACTTGTGGATAATGTATTTACGTATGGCAACCACAGATGCACCACTCTTTTGAAAGCATGCCTGAAACAGAATCAACACGTTAATAAACCACACACAACAGAACTACCTCTCCAGTGGTAAAGATAAACTGTTGCATATATGACAGGACAGTGGCCTAACATGCCAGGGCTGGCCTTGGTCCCATAATGGTTTCAGAAGCAGAGAAGAACATTAATATATCTAATTACAGCACACCTTTCTACCCTTCAGACTGACTGAACAGCAGACAACATGAAAGTAATATGGTAAACATGTGGACAGCTCATTTGTCCTGTACTGTGTTACAGAGTAGCAATTTCTGTTGTAACAGAGCTAGTCACCCATTACAGCAAAGCAACAACTGTTAATATGTTCCACCAATGTCAGATTGGGTTAATCATTGGTTACTGAAGTAATTGCCAAATTTCCATTCCAAATTTTTTGCCATGAATTTTGAAAGCAATGCTAGCAGGCTAAAAATAAAGACTAAGCTACAAATTCATAAGAAAGTTGTTTCTTTCAGAGATTCATGTTTAGGATGCCAAGTGTTACTGTAAAGTCTCCTTGTTAAGTGTAAGATCACTTGAGATCATAACATTACTACAATTCTGCTAGTTTTGTAGCCCATTTGTAACCCTTGTAGCCCTAAATCAATTACCTAAAAAAATAATCTTATTTTAAATCAATTAATTGGTAGTTCCAAGTGTTTAACTTGATGAAACTCTAGGTATAAAGTCAATTTGCAGTTCTAGATAGATTTAGGAAGATTGCCCACATGTACAGTCATGTAATACGGGATGAATTTAACCCACACAGAGCACGGTTATGAGCCTTAGAACCTACACCGTTACCTGCCTCTTCTAAACAACAGCCAGCAATCTAGGGTTTAGAGCAACCTAGAGTTTAGAGCATTTCTTCTCTCTTCCTCCAATGGATTTGGACGAACTGCTGTAGACTGCAGTGGCTGGAGAGGTAGAGTCTTTTGCAACCAAGGCTGGTGGAGCCCAGACCCCCTGTGAAGGGAGTGTGCATTGAGTGAGTTCTAATGGGAAGGTGGCAGCGTTAACTGCTACAAAAAGGATTTCGGGCCACAGCTAGAAGTGGGGATGCAACAGACTTAAGACCACTGACATTTTTTTTTACTTAGTTTTCAGTACCGTATTTCCCCATGTATAAGATGCTCCCATGTATAAGACGCACCTTAATTTTGGGGCCTGAAATTTGAAAATAAATGTATTACGGTACATCACCGGTAAGTACCACTGTGTAAGATGCACCCAGTTTTTAGACCCCAAATTTTTCGAAAAAAGGTGCGTCTTATACATGGGGAAATACGGTATTTTCAATCCATTTTGAGCCAAGATTAAGCTTTGAAAAAGACGTAGCAAATTGCTGTGCCAAATCAAAGTAAGTCAGGTAAAACAGAGCTAGAAGCAGAAGCACAGCACATTGACTGTTGGCATCAGTTAACCAACCAGTCAATACAACAGTTTCTAACGAGTTAAGCAGAAAAACAAGGTTACCTACCAGTAACTGCTGTTCTTTGAGATGTGTTGCTCATGTCCGTTCTACTATAGCTATGTGCACACCTCCGTGCACGGTTACCTGGAACTTTTTCCCCCTTAGCAGATCCCGTAGGGCTGGCCACGGCGCCCCCTGGAGTCCCACGCACATGCCGCCGTATATGAGGTACTGCCAGCCCTACGCCCCCCCTCAGTCCCTTCCTTCTGCCAACTCTGGCAGCAGGAACGGGGGGTGGGTTGTGAAATGGACATGAGCAACACATTTTTAAGAACAGCAGTTACTGGTAAGTAACCTTGTTTTCTTCGAGTGCTTGCTCATGTCCATTCCACCATAGGTGACTAACAAGCAATACCTTTGGAGGTGGGTCGGAGTTCCCGGTGAGCTGCCCTCAGCACTGCTCTGCCAAATCCCGCGTCCTCTCTCATCTGCCAGACGATGGCGTAGTGGGACGTGAAGGTATGCACCGACAACCAGGTGGTGGCTCTGCAGATGTCCTGCACGGGTACACTCTCCAGGAAGGCTCCAGATGAGGCTTGAGCTCTGGTTGAGGGCGCTGTGATGGTTCCCGGGAGCGGCACCCTGGCCTGTTCGTAGCAGAACTTGATGCATGACATAATCCACGAGGAGATGCGCTGGGTGGAGACAGGTGAGCCTTTCATCCGGTCGGTCACTGCGACAAAGAGCTGCGTCGATTTCCGGAACAGCTTTGTGCGCTCGATGTAGAAGGCCAGGGCCTGTCTCACGTCCAGTGAATGCCACCTCCTCTCCTCCTCCAAACCGTGAGATTTGGGGGAAAAAAACACGGGGAGAAAAAGATCCTGATTATAATGAAATTGGGAAACCACCTTGGGCAGAAAGGCCGGATATGGTCTCAACTGAACCTCGTCTTTACAGAACACCATATAAGGGGGCTCCGAGGTCAGGGCCCGAATCTCTGAGACCCTCCTAGCTGAAGTAATGGCCACCAGGAAGGCTACTTTCCATGAAAGCAGGAACAGAGGGCATGAAGCCATGTGTTTGAAGGGAGGCCCTGTGAGTCTCGAGAGAACCAGGTTGAGATCCCAGGGAGGCACCAGGTCACGGACCTGCGGATAAAGCCTCTCCACCCCCTTGAGGAACCTGACCAACATGGGATGGGAGAACAGTGATCTCCCCTCTAGCAGCTGATGGAAGGCCGAAAGGGCCGCCAGATGAACCTTCAGCGAGGCCAGAACCAGACCCTGGAGGTTTAGCTGGAGCAGTTACTCCAGTTACTGTATAGGCGAGAGGCTGGGCGGGATACCCCGGGACTCTGCCCAACAGGTAAACTGTCTCCACTTAACCCGATAAACGACTTGTGTAAAAGGCGTCCTGCTGCGAAGCAGGACTTGCTGGACGTGCACTAAGCAGGCTCTCTTGCCCTTCATCAGCCACAGAGCCTCCAGGCCGTGAGGTGCAGGGAGTCCAGGTCTGGGTGCAACAGGCGACCATGGTCCTGGGACAGAAGGTCGTGCCATCCTGCGAGCTCCAGGGGTGGGGCAGTCGAAAGGTCCAGCAACATGCTGAATCAGTGCCGTCTCGGCCAGGCTGGAGCAATCAGTATAACGTCCACTCTGTCCCTCTATTTTCAGCAGGATCCTGAGCAGGAGCAGAATGGGCAGGAACTCGTACATGAGGTTCCCCGTCCAGTCCATGAGGAACGCGTCATAAATCAACCTGGTCTCTCGACCCTGGAAAGATAAGAACCGTGGACACTTCCTGTTGCAGGCTGATGTGAACAGGTCCACTTGGGGAACACCCCACTTCCGGAAGATCACAGACGCCACCTCGGGGTGTAGTGACCAGTCGTGGCGGGGTAGAAACGACTTGCTGAGGCAATCCGCCTCATCATTCCTCACTCTCGGAAGGTGAGAGGCCGTCAAGTGGAGATTCTGTCTCATGCCGAAGTCCCACAGATGGATAGCTTCCTTGCAGAGGGCTGAGGAGCATGCTCCCCCCTGGCTGTTTATGTAAAACATGGATGCAGTATTGTCTGTCAGCACCTGCACCACCGTGCCTGTCAGGAATCGGAGGAACACCTTGCATGCTAGACGAATGGCCCTCAGCTCCTTCACATTGATGTGCAGATGCCTCCCCTCCCTCGACCAGATCCCGAGTGCCTAGGTTGGCGCTGATGCGGGCCTTACATCCTATGCCTGAAGTGTCGGAAATTAGGGTAACCAATGGGACAAGTTCCTCGAAGGGAACTCCCTTTACCAGTGCCCAGGAAGTACTCCACCAGTCTACAGAGGCTAGGAGGGGCGGGGGAAAACTGTGACCACCCGGTCCAGTGGGTGTCTGCGCGAGACATATACTGAGGCTAGCCATGCCTGAAGCAGTCTGAGTCTCAGACAAGCAAGTCTCATCACATAAGTGCAGGCTACCATGTGGCTTACCAGCTGCAGGCAGTACCTGGCTATTGTCATGGGGCATCAGTGCAGCTGGGAGATGAAGACTATCGCCTCGAAGCGTGGCTGGGGCAGGAATGTTCTGGTCTGGGAAGTGTCCAGGGTAGCCCCAATGAATGGTATGCGTTGCACTGGGGTTAAGGTAGATTTCTGTTAATTTATGAGTAGCCCCAGTGTGAGGCACATGGAGCAAGTGAGGGTCACGCTGTTCTGCACTTGGGACGTGGACCTGCCTCTGATCAGCCAATTGTCCAGGTAGGGAAAAATTTCCACACCTTTTCGTCTGAGTTGGGCTGCCACTACCACCATGCACTTGGTGAACACCCTCGGAGCTGAAGATATGCCAAAAGGCAAGGCTATGAACTGGTAGTGGGAGCCAGCCACCATGAAGCAAAGGAAGCGCCTGTGGCTGGTGAGGATAAATATATGAAAGTATGCGTCCTTGAGATCAAGGGCGGCATACCAGTCCCTTGGATCCAGGGAAGGGATTATGGAATCTAGGGAGACCATGTGAAATTTGAGTCTTCTGATATATTTGTTTAGATGACACAGGTCTAAAGAGGGCCTTAGGACCCCACCTCCCCCGGGGATGAGGAAGTACCTCGAATAGAGCCCTTTTCCCTTCTGCCCTATACAAGGACTTGCTCGTGAGAGGAGTCCCTGAAGAGGGATGGAGGTGGAAGGGTGTTGGGGGTGGGGTAGATGTAAATTGCAGGGCATAGCCCCCCGAAACTATCCCAAGGACCCAACGGTCCAAAGTGATTTTGGCCCACTCAGGGTAGAAGGGCCATAGCCTGTTTAGAAAGGGGCAGGATGGATCCAGGAGAACAGTCAGGGTGCCACCCACAGCTGCACCATCAAAAAGGTCTCCTTTGGTTGCCCGACCTCCTCGGAGGGGCCCTTGCTGAGGGGCTGAAGATGACCTAGGGGGCTGATTCCTTCTTCTAGACCCCCTATTTCTGTCTCGTTGCCTAGAGGACCAGAAAGGCCTGGGCTGAAACCTTGGTTGCTGCTGCTCCTGGGGACTAGGTGTCAGTCACGAAGACTGAGGTGTGTAAAGGCCCAGGGAGCAAAGCGTGGCCCTGGTGTCCTTCAGACCGTGCAACTTCACATCAGTCTGGTCCGAAAACAAGGCCGACCCATTAAAGGGAAGGTCCTGGATGGACTGCTGCACCTCCTGGGACAGCACCGAGGATTGCAGCCACAAACACCTTTGCATACAAATGGCGGAGACTATAGCCCTGCCTGCTGAGTCAGCCACATCAGAGGACTCCTGGAGCACTGCTCTACCTATCGTGGAGGAGGTACCGCGGTAGCATTAAAATCCATGGCCTGGTCCTGGGGCAGGGCCTCAGCAAAATGCCTGAGAGAGTCCCACAGGTTGAAATTATACCTGCCCTGGAGAGCCTGCTGGTTGGCAATCCTAAACTGAAGGCTTGCCATTGAATACATTTTCCCCCCAAGTCCAGCTTCTTGTTATCTTTGTTCTTGGGAGTCAACCCTGGCTGACCCTGCCTATCCCACTGGTTTGCAGCATCAACCACCATAGTCCCAGGGGCGGGATGAGTAAACAAATACTCAAATCCCTTGGCCGGGACGTAACACTTCTTCTCAGCCACCTTTAACGTTGGGGTAACCGAGAAAGGGGTTTGCCACAGCGCCCTCAGGATTTTAAGGACCCCTTCGTGTACTGGGAGGGCCACTTAACCTGGGGCAGCCTCCTCCAGCACATTAAAGAGGCTCTCCACCTCCAGCCCCAAGTTGGAGGCAACTCTCTTGAGCAGCTCCTGGTGCGCCCTGAAGTCATCCAGTGGCGCAGGGCAATCCTGGAAGACTGCCTCGTCAGTTGAGGAGGAGGATTGCAGGTGTGCAGCCTGTGGGTGTGCCCCCTCCTGGCAAAACCGCTGAGGTTCCCTCATGCAGGTCTGACTCCTCGTCCGAGGAGTGATGCCAGTGGGCCTTCTCCAGTACCGGAGGCACAGACTGCATCCCCGAAGATTTAACTGATTGGGGTCCCGGTCCTACCTGGAGGCCCTATGGGGCCCAATAAAGCTATTGGGGTGGCCACTGTCTTTGGAGCTATCTGGGGACTAACTGCCCCGAGGGATCTGGCACCTTATGGGAACGTCAGCTTGCCCAGCGACTACCCACCCGGAAGACCCTGAAGCAGCATCAGAGTCTGAAGCCCTGGCTCTGCGGTACCGTGTCAGAGGGGTGCAGTGTCCTGGGTCACTGACTCTTCCCCTTACCAGTGAACACCCCCTCGACGCCTCCGACCTGGAGGACAAGGAATGCCTCCGTCACCACAAACAATGCCGACGAGGGGGGGTTGTGCTCTGAAGAGCTGGAAGTACCGGAGCGTTGCCTCAGCACAGACGATTTCCAGCGCTGCTTCCCCTGCAGCTCCATAGAAACCTTCAGTGACCGAGTTTGGAGTGGTACCAAGCCAGACTCCGATGACCAGGTTCAGCGCCGCCTCCACGTGGGCGAAATCCTTGGTACCTGGGAGCAGAAATGGGAGCTGTCTGAGCGTCGCTGGGCGGACCTTGATCGGTGCGGTCTCCCAGCTTGAGTTGCCTTCGGTGCTGGGGATTGACATCAGTGCCGGGAGGGAGACTCTACATTCCGTGTCGGAGCAGGCCGGCTTGATGACACCGACCTGGAGCGACTGCTAGGAGAGCGTCTGTGCTCTACCCTAGGTGACCGTCTTGCAGGAGATCCTCCTTCCCGTACCAGGGATCTCCTTTGCCATTTAGGGGGACCCAATACAGGTTTCCCCTGCATCACCAGCCCCTTCTCCTTTGGCGGAGGGTGGGGCGGAGGCGGCATGGGCAAGGCAAACAAGGCTCTTGCCACCTGAAAAGACTCCGGTGTTGACGGTGTCGGCAGAGGGGCTCTCCCCCACTCCCTAGAGTCAGGGGAGGCTCCCTAACCGGAGATGTAGGCACCAGAGAAAGGGTCTCTATGGGCCAAGCTTGATGCATCTCGGTACTCGACCCCACTTGTACCAACAGCATCGGGGAACGTCCTCATTCCGCACGCTGCTTCTTCTTCAGTACCGGGGAAGTGGCGCAGTGCTGAGTTGCGGATGGTGCCAAGGGCGTGCTTTGTACCAATGCCACACTCGGTACCAAGACAGAGCGGGCTCGCTCGGACGCCGGGCAGAGCACTGCCTCCATCAGCAGGGCTTTTAACTGGATTTCTCTGTCTTTTTGAGTCCACGGTTTGAAAGCCTTGCAGATTTTACACTTATCCTTTCTGTGGCCTTCCCCCAAGCACTTAAGACAGCTGTCGTGTGGGTCACTGAGCGGGAAGGCCTTCCTGCAGGAGGCACACGGCTTGAAGCTTGGTGACCGGGGCATGCCCGGGCTGCGCGAAGTCTCAGTCGGGACTAACTACTCTATTATCAAGTAATTAACTATAAAACTAAAAACAGAACAACAAGTCCAAACGAGGGGAATAGTACTTGCGCTTGAAAGCAAGGCTAGTTCCAGCAACCGTCACGGGCGGAAAGAAGGAACTGTGGGGGCGTAGGGCTGGCAGCGCCTCATATACTGTGGCATGTGTGCAGGGCTCCAGGGGGTGCCAGAGCCAGCCTTATGGGGTCTGCTAAGGGGAAAAAAGTTCCGGGTAACTGTGCAGGGAGGCGTGCAGACCCCTATAGAGAAATGGTCACGAGGAAGCACTCGAAGAAGAGGGACAAATTCTAGACAGAGAAAAGTTAACCAAGAGCCCCACTCAGTTACATCACTGAATGAAGAACAAAACCCAAGTGCCAGGAGTTTCTGTCACTGAAGTCCAACAGTATACAATGTATTATAGCTCATAGCATGACTACACTACAAAGGAAGTTTCCTTTTAAAAAGTACAGTATTATTCATGTCTATACAGGAAGCTGACCTGAACACACAGGGCATTTTGGCTCTCCTATTATGATTATTTTCCCATGCCCCCCCCATCTCAGCAGCATGATTATGTTAATACAGATATCTCTTGCCTTATCTAGGCACTTATAACATGCTCCTCATAATATCAGGGCACCTACTGGTCCATGCCTTAACACATGCCAATTGCGATTTTGCTTACTCACTGCCAGAATTAAGTATATATTAATCCCAAGATAAGAAACTGGGAGCGTGCAATTGTGAATCCTAAGAATCTTCAGATTAATAATATATTTTATATATGATATACAAACAAAGGGAATGAAGTCTTTCACTTGCCTTGATAGCCTCAGTTAAGATAGCATCCATCTTTGGGCGCGAGGAGGCAGCCATCTGTGTTTGCTTCTGTGCTCTAGCTAGTTGGCTAGCAGAAAGGGTTGCCCATGAGGGAATGGTCTTTTTCACTTTCTTCTCCTTTTCCTTAGATTGATCCTTCTCACTTACAAAAAAAAATACAAAGTGACTGTAAGACAAGAGATACTGAACAAAGACAGCCCATGGAGCAAAAGAGGCAAAACGGGGAGGGAGGTGGGGGAGGGGGGGGGAAGGATATCTCAAAAAGGTTGTCTTAAAAAGGAAGGGTTTTAAAAAAATATAGGAGAAGGTTGGGTGGATAAAAGAACTGAGGACTTTATATTACATTGATATAATTTGGGAGCATAGACTGCAGAGGATAAATCCAAAACCCCTCTGTGTACAGACAGGATTCTCTGGGTACAGACAGGAGTTTGTGTGTATGTACACCACCTGAAAGAAGAATTGCTCATTTCAGGTCAGCTGACAAGTGACATGAGTATATCCCTCTCTCTGCACTAATGAAAGCCCAAAGAGATGGAGAATATATTCAGGCTAGCAAACCAGTTTGCAGAAAATATATGTATTTTCCAGGCAACTCTTGTTTGCAGGGGAAAAAACTTTTTCCAGGAATTGATTTGCATGGAATTTATCTGCTGCTGGATGAACCCCAGGAATTTGTTCCACCCGGAAACAAAAATATTCACTTTTGTTATAACTTACTTCAAAAACAGCAGCAGCATTTTGGCTGCCATCCTTTGTTTAAGAAAATTTTAGTTGTCTCTTTCTCAATAAAGATCTTTTAGAAGAATTTTGACAGACTTTCTCCCAATTTCTCCTACAATCCCACCCCAATTCTAGGCACTCAGAAAGGAATGTGTCTTACTCCTTTTTGGTTTCTTCGGAAGACTTTGCTTCTCCCTTCTCCTCACTCTCAGGTTCTTTTGGCTGCTCTGTCTCACTGGATGTAGCAGGCGGAGTTTCATTCTCTTGCTCCTCTCCAGTAGAAGCAGATTCCTCAGAGCTGATTTCAGGGTCTAATAAGAGATTTGGAAACACAAAGTCTCTATCTAAAACAAAACAACTCTTTAAAAAGGTAGAGGGAGAGTTTATAAACACACCCAAAAAGCAGCAGTTTCCTGCCAGATAATCTCGGTGAAAAACTCAAATCCATTAAAATTAAACTTTAAATAGATCTGTTCTCTTTTTAAAAGATCTTTGGATGTTGTGATTAGCTGTCAAATGCCAGAGTGAACTTCAAAAGAGACATTACATAAAAATTCTCCAACTGAATTAACTCACTTTTCTCATTTCACCATTTCCTCCCCAGCCTCCTCTTCCTAGTCTGTGGAAGTTACTATCCCACAGTGGTCACTCAAGTGAGATGCCACAAAAGAGATGTGTATCATCTCTGTTTAATGCCAACACTAGATGAAGTGGAAAGATTTTTGCCTAGACTAAAATGACCTCTGGCACCCTTTGACACCTTTTAATACTGAAGAGACATTGTCACTTAAAATTTGATAACATTTAGATACATAAAAATAAACTTTTAGAAAACCTGAGACCAATATAAATGTATCCATGATTTCTTTTGTTTTCAAGAATAGGTTTGACCACAACCAACAAACATGTTTTTATCTGCACTAAAGACTGTAGTGTTTAAAAACCACTAACAAGTTACCTAACATGTTCACCAGTTATTCATTGCTCTAGACAGGGCCTTAAGAGTTTACAGAAGTGTTGGCAGCTGCCTTTGCTTAAACAAAGAGGGATGAAAACCAATGTAAGAAATCAACATTCCAAGAAAATGAATGCAAATGACTTGTAATTGAGTGCATGCCTTATAGACCAGACAGCTCATCATACAGAACTCCAAAATAAACTTCTGGGTAGATTCATTTTTTCAACTGTCTGTTACCTGTTTGGATGGAAAGCCCCTAACAAACTCTAGTTACTCAATGCACTGTGGAAAGCCTTCTTCCCTCTACTTTTAAGAAGTGTGCTCAAGGAGTCACTCTGACTTTCTGCTGTGCACATTTTTCTTTGAAATTTTGTGCATTTAAAATGTCAACTAATGCTGCATTAACAACTATTTTTGCTTTAATTTCCTTTTTTCCATAAGAAACAGGATAAACAGTGGGATTAACTGAATGCGACATCCAAGAATCACATTTCCCAGAAACTCAGAAGTGATTGATCAAATATGCAATGTATATCAATCTTACAAAGAGGTTGCTAAACTGCATACTCCATCAACACAACAAAAAAAGCAGAGAAATATGCAGTTAAGTCATTCAGCACCATGTCTACACTCAGCCTGAGCAGGGGACCTGATGAACAATGTCTACACTGCCAGAAGTGCTCTCCAGACAACACGATTAACCCACCTGCCCCAACCCCTGAAAGAAGTAAGGCTGCATTGACCAGTGGGCCTCCTCCATCAACGCAGTGCAGTGGAGACACTACAGTACAGCAACATAAGTAAGTCGACAGCAGATACCCAAGCTACATTATGTACACTGTGTACCTCCCATCGACGGCAGTGTAGACCAGGCCTCAGTCTAATACTTCCTTCCACTACTGAAAGCCACATCTTTACCTTCACCCTGAACAACCAACAGGCAATCATAACACAAATCATGTTTATTTGTTATATGCTCATACAATGCAGTAAAGCCACAACCCTATATTAATCATAAAACACATGTAGTCTGTATGTGGTTGTGTACTGGTGTGTGTAAGTAAGTGAGGTATGGTTTCAGATAGCAAATGATGGCTGCAAAACATAACTTTTCCTAAACACTATAAAAAAGGCATATGAACGGGAGTTCTGTGTTAGTGAATATTCTAAACTTAACAGTAATATCTATATAGGAGTTACAGAACTGAAGTCTGTGTATGGGTACACATTGGTAACTCAGTACAATTATTTCATTTTACCTGGCTTGGCCTCCTCACTTTCAGCAGGTTTGCTTTTGGGAGGAGTTTCCCGAGCAGAAGAATTCACAGCACGACGGATCGGCATGGTGTCTTCAACCTCCTTTAAGAAACAGAATAAGAAAATCAAGCAAACATCAGAAAGTCTGGAAAGTTCCTGAAATGGGTCTAAAGCAAAGTATTAGAAACTACTGGAAGAAGTGTGTTGAGAAATTTTCCAGCAAGATCTGATGCAATTAGCTTTTTAAACTTACAGGAAAAACCCAAACCAGCTTCTCTGAAGCACACTAGGAGAAAATAGTTTCATGTTTTTTTATTCTAGTTTACATTTCTGAGAGCGAATCATTTAATTTCAATTCAGAGTTAAATGAGGAGAGCATTTGAGGATTCTGGCAAACTGGACATCTCAGGGGAAGCCAGGAGGGAAGAGTACAAACTAACCCTTGGCAGGGCTGGAAGTCAAGGACTGATCCAAGGGTGAGCTTGGAGAACAGGTCAGCCCCTACCTCTCTTAACTTGTCCATGTGGATCAGCTGAGCTCCCGTTAAGAGAGGAAGCACCTTATGATGCATGGGTTCAGCTTCAGATAGATCAGTCGCCATTTAAATTAATTTCTAGCCCCAAGTGCAGGTAACACTGTGGAGCCCCAGGTTTTAACCACAAGGATTTTTTCCTAATGGTTTTCACAGTGCAGTGAAGAGTCAACCTAAAAGTACAGAAAAAATCTGGTGTGATTAACAAAAAACAGACATCTACTAAACTAAAGATAAAAAATGATAAATTATTGTTTATAATGTGACTGACAATCTACTGCGTTCAATAAAGATGCCACAACATCACCACACACAAACTACCATACACAGCTAGGACAAAGGCGAAAGCCATAGCAGCAGCCTGTTCTGTTAATGCACCTTCTAAGAGAATAAGGAGCCCACAAAGGAACAAGAAGTGTTCAGAAATAGAAACGCAATAATGCACTGCACCTGAAGTTGGCTAAAGACAAAGCTTTGAGGTAACAGGTATGCCATTCACTTGGGCTAGAGCAGGGTTTGAAAAAGTTACCCAGAACCTACTAGCCCAATAATGAAGTCTACTAGACAGGCAGAAATATACCAGTGATCCAAGCTATGCCCTTCCCAAGCTATACTACTTAACATTTAGAGGAATAAAACAGGTTTTTGAATAACAACTTACTGGAAAGATTAGTCACCAATAAACCAATGTTTACTACCTCCCACAATAAAATAATGCTTGGCAGCAGCATTCCCTCTAATTTTGTAATAGATATGTGTAAGATCTAATGTGTAAACATCTGTCCAAGCTCAGTTTTAAGAGTCAAGAACAGTCTCTCCCATTCTCTCCACCTTATTTACTCATTATCTCCTTCATTTCATACCTCATATTCATTATCAATTCCCCTCCATCACAGGATTCCATTCTCCCTCTGTCCTATGGACATAATCATTCCCCTCCCTCCACTGCAAGAGGGGATTGTACAAACTTCTCCATTCCCTTCCCTCCCCAACCATCTCCTTTAAGAATACCCAATCCAATGAAAAACAACAAAACCGGGGCTGAACCTCTCTTCCACTATTCTAAGAGCAGCAGCACTTAGGCCTCGGTGCTCCTTTTATGTCTACAAAAATAGCCAGGGGCATCCTAGCCCCACTCAGCCCATTTTCAATTTATGAATATGTTTTTCTATGTCCTGACTAGACGATAAACAGTTACTACACACAGGTTTATTTTCAACAGACATTTCCCTTGCCCAAGAGTTTTACAGTACTCCCGTGAACAGACTATATTCTTTCCCTTTTTTAAACAACTTCTCGTTATCACTCAAGGCCTCAAAGCAATCAACAATGAAGACTTCTAGACAATTAAAAAAATTCCCCGTCTCTAGAATAGTGTTCTGCCTCCATCACATCCCCAAGCAACTCAATCTGGGTCTTCCATCCAGGTACACAGAGCAATACCAGCAATATCCATACAAACAGAATTGGTGGCAGTTGTGGGAGAAGGATAGGGGAAGGGGACACAAACATCATGATTCCTGAAAACTGAACATTGACAACCGGGTTCAAGCTTCACAAGGAATTACTTTCCCTTCAGAATTTACTGGACCAAATTCAGCCCTGATACAAGTGGGTGTGATACTTATTCAGCCTTGTTCTGCCCTAAGAGCGTATCTAATTCAACATTTGATTGACCTAAGGGAGGCAAAAGGCTAACTGGAACTATTCCGATGAACCAAGCAGGCACCATTTCAACAGGATACACACCTGATGGTTAAATACAATTTATCCACTTCCTCTATAATGTAAACCTCATTTGATACTCTTCAGGACAATTTTTATTAAAAGAGTTTAAGAGTTGTTGTCTACACTAGTGGAAGTGAATAAGGAGACTAGGTTGGCTTTCCCCCCCACTGAGAGGAAAAAAAGTTCATAAGGTGCTGCATTTCAAACACGAAACAAAGATGGGTTGAAAATAAACTTTCCTGTGTCGTTCCTCTCTTCTCTTAGAATTTCAACACATCACTAAGCCATTTGCTGTTTGTCCAGTATTTTCATTTCTGTATGTGGGATGAGAGGCCTGCCCCCAATCAAATGTGGGAAGAGATTTATTCAAAAATTGTATTAGGTTGTATTTCAGAATCTTTCAATTATTAATCCAATTACTATCAACTATCAGCAGCTCTGGCTACCAAAGAATGCAGGAATTCTTTTGGCTATCATTTATTACTCAACAGAGTGGCAGTTCAAAGAAACAAAAACTAGATAATTTAGTTTAGGTGGTTGATTATTTCTTTGCTGCCTCCACTCAATAATCTTCTTTCAGTCTGAGCATTATTTATTTTTTGTTCTCCCTGCTCTCAAAAAAAAATCAGTCCCCAACAGTTGTATAGGAATGAAATCCAAGGTACCTTTGTTGTTCCAGCTCTTACAGTACACCTAACTTCTTCATGAGGCAGCATCTTAGAGCGAAACTGACATTAGTCCTCTCAGTTTCACTCTGCTCCTTTCAAGTAGGCTCACCTCGCAGGGCAAAATGCCAGGAAAGTGGAAAAAGTAGGGGTCTTTCAATCCTCCACTGAATTTAAAGCCCTGACAGTTGGGAGAGACAAGGTCACAAGTGCTCCTGGTCCTCCGATGTCACTGAAGTTCAAGGTTTGCCTGCTGGAATTTGGGCATACCTTACCTAATCAATTCCATGCTATTGCAAGAGTCTTAGGCATTGGTGGCACTTTAGGCTATGTTTACACTGGTGGCGGCAAATTCGCCACCGCCAGATCGATCTTTCATGATCGATTGAGCAATCAATGAGACGTGATCAATCGATGAGGGAGTCGACTGAACAAGTCCACCCCGGGATCAGCGCAATGTGAACAGCGCGCAGAAGCAGTCAACGGGAGTTACGCAAACTACTCTGTGTGGTTTGTGCAACTTCCGTCGACTGCCGCCGAATTTCCAGGTAAGTGCGAACAAGCCCTGAGTCTCTTCTGCTTTCTCCCTCTAGCACACGATTTAATCACCAAAAGATTGAAATGTTTTGATCTAAAAGCTTTTGAACTTAAGGGTAGATGTAATTTAATGACTAGTGATATACTGGAGATCAGACTAGATGCAATGGTCCCTTTGGCTCTTAAATGTGGTAGGATAAAGACTGATTTCTACACCAGGGAGAAAGCACTGACCAAAGCATCACTTTCTGGACTGAGCATGCTCACGAGAGATGGCAGCTGATAACACGGTCTAAATCTATTTCTCAAAAAATGATGAAGCAAGTAACGAGAAAGTCTCAGCAAAAGCAACATTTCCATCAGAATTAATGCAAGGACAGCGAAGGTGAAAAGAAAGGAGACACTCCTTCAATTGTTTATTAATTTATACTTCGAGAACTTAAATCCAAAAGCATTTTATTGACCACATACTGAGACTTTCATACAGTATTGAAATGCAACTCTGCTGCACAGAAGTTACAGATGGAAAGTGAACAAGAATACTGTTTCCAAATAAAATTGCACGTAGCTTTAGAGGCAAAAAAGTCAAGTTACCTAAACTGCATTTGATGAACATACCCTAACTCCCTGCAGAGTACCAAGGGATCTTTAATGAGCATGTGTGTCTATAAAAGCTGCAGTGACACACACAAGATATTCTTATCATTGCTTCTAATTGCAAAAGCAATTTGGAAAGCAGTAATTATTAATATTCTCTTAAATATAAAAGAAGTGATGTTGATTAAGACAAGAAATTCAAGTCAGCATTAAAAATGGCTGTAAGGTCATTTTTATTTAGGTTAAGGTTAATCTGATCAAGTACCAGCAAAACTTTAGATACCACCTAGATATACCAGTATGATTCAACAAAACAGATACTAAAAAAAATGAGATTTCTGTGAACTGCTTTGGAAATACATATTATAATTTTACACACACAGACCTACCCACATTGTAACTGTTCATTTAGGTTATCCATAAGAGCTGACAAATGGCTCAGACCAGTGGCCCATGTAGTCTAGTATATCATCTCTCAGAGTGGTCACTACCACATGGTTCAGTGAAAGGTTGTGGAAAAGTTTACCTATAGAGAAATTCTCACCTAGCTTCTGTCAGTTAGTTGTCTGCTTATGTTCTTAATGCAACATGAAGATTTGTATCCTGTGCGTGTTTTATATGCATATATAAATAAAAATGCATCTTAATTGTGGATGTTCTCATCCACAAACCTATAATTGTTTTTAAACCCTGTTAAGTTCCATATTATGCATTATATAAAAGTTCCAAATTATGCATTATATAAAAGCATTTCTTTGTACATATAAACATCCTCTCTTTTAATGTCACCGATATCCCCTTGTTTAAGTGTCAATAAAAGTACCCACTTTACTTCTCTATACCATTTATTTTATGCATCTTTTATGCCTTCTTATTCCATTCCTCTGTAACCCAAGATGTTTGCACGTCTTTTCACTCTCCTTATGTGAAGTCTCTCCACATCTCTAGTCTCCCTTTAATAAAATATTTCTATTTCTGCTAGAAAAGAAAGGAGGGGGTAAAGGTATGTTGAGGATGCTCTTCTTACACAAACCCTTATAGTGAGATGCTCACACGAACCAAGTTTAACAATACCTTTGACTGGTGAAAACATAGCAAGAATTATTAGAGGCCTTTAAGGACTGGATCAATCATGAGAGACTTTCAGTTCCATGCAATGATCCCAAACTGGTGGGCAAGATGCCAGATAGAAGGGGCAAGGAAGAGAGGAACTCAGTTATTTTACACATTTTTTTTCACTTTTTATAAAAGCAAGACAGTTCTGATGGGGAAATCACTACCACTTTGCCTGCCCAGAAATAAGACTAATCTGCAATCTCTACAACCACCTTACCTCCCCTCCCCCCAAAACTCTTCAAAGTCACAGCCAGGGCCACCCCTAACATCCCTAAACAAATTTCCATTGAGGATAACTGCTGTGACTCAGGACCTTGTGGATTTTGCAGGGAGGAAGAGGAAAAGGAAATGCGTGAAAAATAATAAAATAAGGTAAAGGGGGGTAAAAGGATAACCAGTCTCAAACAGTGATAACAGAATCTCTACTACCAGTAAAAACACTGCTAGTGGACATGTGCAACTGCAACAGCCCTGGGAAAAATAGGGTAGCAATTTAGACTCTTGCTCAGAGGCAAATGACAACTGAATAGGGCAGCCTGGGTGAGTAAAGTATCATTCATCTTCCCTCAGCAGATTCTACAGCACCCGTTAGCTCTTCTCAGGGTTGTGCTAGCAACGATGCTGGCTTAAGGATGTCTTGACACCATAAGGAATTACTTTAAAAAGCGGTTTTATTTCAGCTCTGCTCAGAACAAGAGAAAGTGGGAAGAAAAAGCAGCATTGTTAAATAGAAAAATTACAACAAACAAAAGAGAAAGACAACTCTACTCCCTCTTCCACTTTGTAATTTTTTTATTCACCACTATAAAATGTATTTAAAGTTGTATGACTGTTTTAACTCCCCTCATTTTTTTTCCACAATAGCTTTCCCTGACCAACTAACTATAAGCTTAACTTGACCATCGACATCTTTTTTATGCCCCCCCCCTTTTTTTAAATGGACTGTTTCCATCCAGAAGAAGGTCCACCATAATAAGAGAAATTTGCATTTAAGTGAGGAAAACAGAAGATGGATTAGCCAATTAAGCTAAGACATTAATCAGTGGGTTTGCACAAAATATTAGGTCCTGTCTACACCAGGGGTTGGGGGGAGGGGGAGGGGGAGGGGAAGGGGGGAGAACGTATTTTCTGAATTGGTTTCACTCTTAAAGACCAAGATGGTTTAAACACAATTTGCCTCACCAGTATGAATGAAGCATAATGGTGTTTAAAAAGTGATAGTTCTAAATCTGTTTCTTTAGAGCCAAGTTGCAACCTATTATACCCCACTTATGATGGCCCACAGCAAGCTGGTTTAAAATGTGTCCACATATATTCCCCATTTCTCATTCAGAATAGAACCTTAGTATGAATGACAATTTTGTCTCCTCCAAACTGTGGACATTCTGGATATTAATAAATGTTCCTGAAGACTTTTTAGTATAACTTGTTTGATTAAACACACGACACAAACTTAATTAATGAATGCAGCCAGCACAGATTCATTCCTGTATATAATGTGAAGTTGTGACATTTAAAAATGCATTTGCAAGTGAATTTTACAGCACCTTGCCCAAGACCAAGGCATACAATACAAGACATCTCACTGCAACCCAGGATACCTGCCACATCACAGAATGCTGCATCCTGCAACACCATCAGTACCAAAAAGAGTTTCACAGAGGGAACAGTTAAAACTTACTTCTTTGCCGAATATCTCTCAGAACCTAGTTAGAAAGGCCTTTAGTACTCATTTCTGATCTTTACTCTGCTTTCATTTTTGTTTTGCAGCTCACCTTTAACTGGAGAACCTGGTGCACAGCCTGTTTTCCTGATAAGGAGGTTGGTCCAGTAGAATGAAGCCATTCAAGTCAGACAAAAAAAATTATGAGACTAAAATATCTTACTAAATAAGAAGTTCCAGAGGGGTAGCCATGTTAGTCTGTATACAGCAAAAATGAGAATTCTGTAGCACTTAAAGCTTATGCCTGCAGAAATTAAATTTGTTGGTCTTTAAAGTGCTACAGAACTCTCATTGTTTTTACTAAATAAAGAGGAAGAAGACACGTTTATTCACTGTGTTCCACCTTGATTTACTCTTTCAGTCTTTATTTAGTAGTTTCCTTATTAAGACTAACTCAGAACTTCACTCCTGTTTAACATCTGATTAAGCACTACTTCATCATGGGCATCTCCACCACAGACATCTCCACAAAGCAACTTTTATGCTAATTTTGTCCCAACTAAGCAGCAGACTTTGCCATTCACTATCATTATGCTGCACAGGTTTCCTGGGAAATGTCCTAGTTAATCAGACTTTCTAATTAAGTAACTCCTGATCAAGATCCAAAGGCTGTATCTGTAACTCCCTTGAGATCCCCCGCTGCAGAAATCTCCTACAGAATATTTAAGCCCCACGTTGCTGCACACACCATAAGCAGTTTGTTTCAATTTAAAAAATAATAAAGGCCCAACATGAAGATCTCATAGCTTACAATCTGCCAGGCTAGAAACTATTCAGCCTCCCTAGTACAAATTTTTCCATTCTCGGTAAGCTTTTCTAAGTACTACTCACTAAATAGCCTTGTCTACACTAGCACTTGTGCCAGCAAAACTTTATGCTGCTCAGGGGCATGAAAAAAAAAAATAAACAAAAACCAGCACACACACCCCGAGAGACCTAGGTTTTGCCGGTATAAGCACTTGTGCGGACAGCGCTACGTTGGTGGGAGACATAACACAATCACACAAGCGCTTATGCTGGCAAAACAGGAGCTGGGTTTTTTCACACACCTAAGCAACAAAAGTTTTGCTGGCATAAGTGCTATGTAGACAAGGCCTAGGGAAAAAAAAGGCATTAAATACCACAGGTTTTTTAGAGGGAGTGGAGGTAAGATTAGAAAAAATGGATGTGCTACATTATGAAAATACAAAAATACTACAGAGATAACTTCATTATAAATCTGAGTGATACATTTTCATTTCAGTACTGTAATCAGAATTTGGATATCTGACTCCCAATAGCATTATCAGGAGTTGTGTAACTAAAATCTTGTTCGCTAAACTGAAAGTTTATCTATCAAGGCATACAGGTTAAATGCTACATTTGTGTTTACACATAGGCTATAGCTTCACTGCAAAGGTGTGTTTATACACTGAGATAGCTAACTCCAGAAAGCTCTCAATGTAAGGTCATAGTGGAGACATTGCACAGACGAGATTCGAAGTAAAAGCTATCTGTGCCTTGTCTCTACTAGAAAGAATCATTGAGCCCAAGAGAGCTTTGTGTTAATTCCCGCCCCAAAAACACCACTTTTTTCTCTGCAGTGAAAACAGCCACAAACTCCAGTTTCGCTTTTTCCTTCCACCCTCTAATCTTTTGAATTCTATAGAAGCAGTTTAGCAACAGATCAGTGCTATAGAAGAGAAGATAATTTATCAAAATCTAACTGTTATCCATTATTATTAATTGGATGACTAGAGCCAGGTACTGCAGTGTTTAGCCCTAGGAAATGCCAGTGATTAAAACCATTTTCAAACATGGTTACAGTACATTATATACCATTCTACTACAAGTAATATTACAACCATGCTGAGGAACTGTGCTAACACTCTAAGGGATTAGCACAGAGCAGAGGTTTCTGTTGTATAGCTGTTTAAAAAATAACAGCATTATTATTTTTTGTCCTCTGCACTGGAACACAAAACCATGGTACCTACAAGTCATACCAAAAAAATGTTTTCAAACAACCTGATGAAGTGGGTTACAGCCCACGAAAGCTTATGCCTGCAGAAATTAAATTTGTTAGTCTTTAAAGTGCTACAGGACTCATTTTTGTTTTCAAACAGTTTTAGTTAAAATTGTTCACGGCCTACATTCCTAATCCCTGCTGTTGAAGAAGGCATAATATTCTGAGTTAAAAAGTTAGTGTGTCAACTTTAAGTTTATTGTAGGTTTAGGTCAGAAGTTTAAAGCAGAAAATTCATTAGGGAAACACTTAGAGAAATTATGGGCAAAATATAGATACTGGAATTAAGATGTCACTCAAATTTTGATATACTGCTAACTTCATGCTTGAAGGGAGGTTTATATCACTAACGTTACATATCAGGGAGAGCAATGTTTACAAGTGAGAATACATTTAAACAGTTACATTTAACCGCATAACATTATTTTTAGGGTTTTTTTTTTTTTTTTTTTTTTTTTTTTTTTTAAGTATTATAACTCTTGTGTTCTGGACATAATCCCCTAAAGGCTCATATCAGCGTTCCTTCACAGAAAGACCTTTTTACTTTTATTCTCTCTCAAGATACCCTAAGATCACAGTAGCTCCAATCTTAGGAAAATGCACATTTATACAGAATTGCTCTCAGTGGTTATATACTTAGGATGCATAATCTGTTATGAATAATTAGGAGAAAGTGTAAACTGTAAAAGCCAGAGCATATATTTACAGTGTATGCTCGCTAGGTTCTCTCTATGAAAAGATAAACCTCTTTTCTCACTCCATGTTCTATGTCCTTGATTTACTGAGACACCTCACTTTATTCCCCAATGCCCTTGGGACCACTTCTTGTAGCAGCCATCCTTCTGGTGGAAGAGAACAGGATGGATTCTCCCTTTACAGTTCATTAGCAAGCAAAGATTAGTTAAACTGGTTGCTGTAATGGCAATAAACATCGCCGACCCAGAGTCACTGTTCCCTGTATGCACAGCATTCATGACAATTTGGGGAGCAAGAGACTGTTAAACCCTAGATGTTGATGAACAACAGTATTACTATGGCACTGTCTGATTGTTTATGAAACATCAATATTTAAGAATTTTTTTCCATCCAGTAAACATAATATATCTGCTTGCCAAAGGATTGGTTTTTTTTTGTTTTGGTTTTTTTTTGGGGGGGGAGGGGTTAAAAGAAGGGGGGAAATGAAAGCATTATGTATTTTTAGTAAAAATAACAAACACCACATGTCTATAGAGTCACAAATTGGGTATATTTAAGAAGTCTGCGATGAGTTGAGAACTCACATGCTTGTTACCCTGGAAATAATTTTAACGGCTAAGTCAGACGCCTGAAATACAGGAACTTGCACATGAAATGCTGATACAGATGAGCTGAAAGTCACAGAGCAGAGATAAAATATCCACCCACAAGCATCAAATTTTGCTAAACATCTCTTCCCTCACTATACAGTAAGCAAGTCTCCATGATTTACAGATACCTGTCATAGATGAAACACCTATCACATAGAAATTTGCTGAGTAGGGTCAACTGTGACAGTGTGTTTCCAAGCTACTGCTATGGAGAAGGCTAAAAACAGTGAACAGATTCTCAGCTGGTGTAAACTGGCACTGCTCCATGGAGCTATGCCAATTTACACTAGCTGAGAATGCATTCACTATTCTGTTCTTTTTTCTACAACAACATGCACAAGGTTTCAACCAGGAACACAGTCCAGAGTGGTGAACAGGCTAATACATCCAGAATGCTCCAACTTTGGAACGGTCTAGCTTTTTCAAGCTATGGAATTTACAGCCTCCACTACATTTAGGTGGGAAAGGAGAGAAGATAAATGCTTAGTTTTTCTCAATAAGATGGAGAACGCACAGAGGAATGGTACCTCGTATTTTACGATTTGGACCATGGCTCCTAACAATCGCTGAACACACTTCTCACTAGGATGAATGCTTTTCTTTTGGAAAGGAAATGCAACACACTAGATGCCCTCTGAGGTGCAGATTTGGGTCACTGCTCAAGAAACCATCTCAACAGTGCTAATCAAGACAGCTATCATCTGATTTAAAACCACCTTTTCTTGGAGAAGATTGCGGTGAATATGGAGTTAAGGCAGCTTCAGGTGCAGCTGGTGTTAAGAAACTTCTTAAATCCTTATCAGTTCTATTCAGGATTTGTAGATGACACAAGTTATTGATGTTTGTGGTACCCCAAGCAATTATACTTTCACGAAGTCCATGCTGATTTTGTTAGATCTGTCAGCAGCATCAGATACCATCAACCTTGGAGAGACAAGGTTGATGAGGTAATAGTGGACCAACATCTACTGTTGAAAGAGACAAACTTTCAAGCTTACCCAGAGCTCTTCTTCAGGTCTGGGAAAGGTACTCAGACAGTGTCATAGCTACATAGCATTCTAAGGAGTTAACACATGTTGCAAAAGGCCATTCAAGGTGAAGTGGACATGAACACCTCTGCAATTGTAAAACAAAGGAGAGTTGGTCGGTTACAGTTTGCTGTAGTGAGCCATAAATCGAGTGTCTCTACTGAATCCATGATTTTTACTATCTAGCATCAACAACACTACAAACAAGCTGGTGGGGCCGTGCATCTCTTCCTCTTAAAAGGATCTCAAATAGTGGATACCATAAGTTGCAGTCTCTTATCCCTCCCAATACATAACTGCCACTGATGACGAAGCAAGGGGTTACAAACTGCAGTGTTGGTGGCATTTCACTCAACTCCGCTGCTTTTATGTTTGTGAAGCTTGGCTCTGGGTGTGATTGAATCAGGACAAGACCAGAAACAATGCTGTTCGGTCAGGGGATTTATCCAGGAATGGAATGAAGCTGTGCCAATTTTAAGTGCAGGGTGAGGGCTGCCCTTCAGTCCTGCCCACCCCTAGAGCCGCATCAGATCCCTCAGCACTGCTGGATATGCAGGTAGCAAGGGCCCTCTGTGCCAAACCAAGAGACTGCCACATCTTCTCGCTGCTATGGGCCTGCTACAGCTCTGCTCGGCGTTGCAGGCCATGCTACTGTAAAGTGCCTTACTTGGTGAGGTCCTTGGCAGGGCGTTCCAATCGCTATCCACCTCCGCCTGCGATGCCCTGCAGCCTCCGGGGGGCGGAGGTCCGGTAGCCCTGGCGACAGCTGAATGCTGCTGACCGTGCCACCCCCGGCGGTCTCAGAACGGAGCTTGCTCAAGCTCCAAGCCTGTCCCTTCCTGTACTCGCTCCCGCGGAGATGAAATGCCGCGCTCCCGCCTGGCCTAGCCCCCCGGCCAGCCGCTCAGGTCACGGAGCCAGTGGGCTGCTGCCTGCTCCTCTCCCCACGGAACCGGTGAGGGGCCGCCTAGCCCTTCCCTTCCCTTCCCTTCCCCCAAGGCCACCTAGCGCAGCCCCCCTACGCGTCCCCGGGACCCTACAGCCCAGCCCCCAAGAAACCGGACCCCTCCGCAGCTAAGGGGAGCTACTCACCAGCAGACACAAAGCAAAGCGAAGCAAAGCGAAGCGACCTTTTTAATGGCGGCAGCACCGCGGCGCAGGGAACCGGAGAACGGGAAGACGGAGAACGGGGGTGGGTCGAAGCTCGCCGCAGCCAATCGCAGCCCGCGGGCATCTTTCGAACACCAGACCCAGCCCTTCAGTCAGGAGAGGGCCGATCTAAGGGCCAATCAGCGCCTCAGCACCTGGCGCAGGCGCACAACAAGGCGGGGTTCAGCCAATCAGTGAGCAGCGCAGCCCCCCAAAAGCAAACAAAACAGAAGCGGGAGCCCGCGAGGCCAGAGGGTGATAAAGGGGGGCCGGGAGCGCGCAGACGGAATGTTTCGGCCGGGAACTTCCCGCGCCCCCCCTCCGCCTACTTCGGTTACCTCAGCGCACGGCCGGTGGGGCTCGACACTTCAGCAGAGCTCGCCAGCTCCCCCCTTCTGCTGCCAGTCACCACCCGCGCGCTCCCGGCAGCGGACACGCCCCCTGGCGTGCGCGCTCTCTGCAGCTGACTAGTTCTTAAAGAGACAGTGACTGACTGACTGACTGAGGGAGCCCCCTTGGCTTCTGCTTGGGCGGGGTTGTCTAAACCCAGGCACGGAACGGCACGGGAGTGGAAAGGCCGCAGCAGGCCGGCCTCAGCCAGCGTCTCGCCTGAATGTTAAAGTCTAGCGACGGCCGGGCCCGCGCCTCCTCGCTGGAGAGAATCGGGTCATTCGCGGCCTGGAAACGAGCCTGCCCCGCTCGTGAAGGGCGGGTAAGGCGCAGAGCCGTCACCAGGGCACCAGCTGCCCGGACCCCCGGGAGAGAAGCGAGCAGGCCCGAGGCAAGCACCCTGAGCGGAAGGAAACAGTGTACGGTGCAAGGCAGGGGCCGGAGTCCGACCCTGTCCTCACCTCGGTGTAAATCTCAGCTCAGCAACGCCCCCAGCGTCACACCGCGATTCCGGATTCATGCTGAATAAACGTCCCACCCCCACAGCAGGGGAATGGTCAAATAGCCTAACATGCATGGAGTGGGCCTTGGGAGAGGGGGTAAAACTCTCCCATCTCCTCTCGTGGTAGCACAGGTGACATAACAAGGTGAAAGGCAGGAACAAGACTAGTCAATGGGGAGAATACATGTGACTTCTGTGCCAAGGGGAAGAAGAGAGAATAGTGGCTAATAGGTGTATGGACCGGAAGCAACCCCTATGCATGCGTTTACACTTACTCCAGCCCTCCCACAGCCTGCATGAGCTGGTGTAATCCCCAATTTGGGGGCTGCAGCCACTTGTATCAGGGCTGAATTTGGGCCACAAAGACTGTCAAACCAATTTAAATTACATACCCACTGAAAGCCAATGAGTTCCACTACTTTGCCATTTACATCCAACATATATCTTAAACCACTATTTAGGTCACTGTTGACTTACAACCAAGGAGGACTCATTCTGAAAACTGTGGTCATTCATTGTTTACAAAAGGTATAGACAGAAACCCCACTTCACTGTGTTGCAAGGCTGCCTGGACATCAAAGGTTTGTTCTTCAATTGGATTTACAGCTAGCAAGTGACATGAAGGGGAACTTTCTACAAGTATGTTAGTAACAAGAAGGTGGTCAGGGAGAATGGAAGCCCTTTACAGAATGGGGGAGACAATCTAGTGACAGATGATGTAGAAAAAGCTAAGGTACTCAATGCTTTTTTTGCCTCTGTCTTCACAGACAAGGTCAGCTCCCAACCTACTGCACTGGGCAGCACAGTGTGGGGAGGAGGTGAGCAGCCCTCAGTGGTGAAAGAAGTTCAGGACTATTTAGACAAGCTGGACATACACAAATCCACGGATCTGGATGCAATGCATCTGAGGGTGCTGAGGCTGATGTGATTGCAGAGCCATTGGTCATTATCTCTGAAAACTCGTGGTGATTGGGGGAAGTCCCAGACGATTGGAAAAAGACAAATATCATGCCCATCTTCAGAAAAGGGAAGGAGGAGGATCTGCGAAACTACAGACCAGTCAGCCTCACCTCAGTCCCTGGAAAAATCATGGAACAGCTCCCCAAGGAATCCATTTTGAAGCACTTGGAAGAGAGGAAGGTGATCAGGAACAGTCAGCATGGATTCACCAAGGGCAAGTCATGTCTGACCAACCTGATTGCTGTCTATGATGAGATAACTGGCTCTGTGGATGTGGGGAAAGCGCTGGATGTGATATACCTTGACTTTAGCAAAGCTTTTGATATGGTCTCCCACAGTATTCTTATCAGCAAGTTAAAGAAGTATGGGTTCGATGAATGGGCTATAAGAGGGATATAAAGCTGGCTAGATCATCGGGTTCAACAGGTAGTGATCAACGCCTCAATATCTAGTTTGCAGCCGGTAACAAGCGGAGTGCCCCAGGGGTTGGTCCTGGGACCAGTTTTATTCAACATCTTCATTAATGATCTGGAGGATGGGGTGGATTGCACCCTCAGCAAGTTTGCAGATGACATTAAGATGAGGGGAGTGGTAAATATGCTGGAGAGCAAGGATGAGATACAGAGTGACCTAGATAAATAAGAGGACAGGGCCAAAAGAAATCTGATGAAGTTCAACAAGGACAAGTGCAGAATCCTGCACTTAGGACGGAAGAATACCATGCACTGCTACAGACTGACTAGGCAGCAATTCAGCAGAAAAAGACCTGAGGGTTACAGTAGACAAGAAGCTGGATATGAGTCAACAGTGTGCCCTTATTGCCAAGAAGGCTAATGGCATATTGGGCTGCATTAATAGGAGCATTGCTAACAGATCGAGTCCTGCTTTGAGCAGTGATTATTCCCCTTGTATTTGGCACTGGTGAGGCCTCATTTGGAATACTATGTTCAGTTTTGGGCCCCCCATTACAGAAAGGATGAGTACAAATTGGAAAGAGTCCAGCAGAGGTCAACAAAAATGATTAGGGGCTGAAGCACATGACTTATGAGAAGAGGCTGAAAGAACTAAGCTTGTTTAGCCTGCAGAAGAGAAGAATGAGGGAGGATTTGATAGCAGTTTTTAACTACCTGAATGGGAGTTCCAGGGAGGATGGAGCTAGGCTGTTCTCAATGGTGGCAGATGACAGAACAAGGAGCAATGTCTCAAGTTGCAATGGGGGGGGGGGGAGGTCTAGGTCGGATATTAGGAAAATCTTTTTCACTAGGAGAGTGGTGAAGCAGTAGAATGGATTACTTAGGGAGGTGGTGGAATCTCCATCCTTAGAGGTTTTTAAGGCCTGGCTTGACAAAGCCCTGGCTGGAATGATTTTGTTGTGGTTGGTCCTGCTTTGAGCAGGGAATTGGACTAGATGACCTCCTGAGGTCCCTTTCAACCCTAATCTATGAATTTTGTCTAATTCATTTTTAATTTGCATGCCTGTTTTTCCCCCATTAGCTCTGGTTACCATCATCTGAAAACATGGTGCTACTACTATGTTAGAGTGGTGATAAACAGACCTGGCTCACGTCATCTTTAATAAGTTGTCTCTGAAAGAAAAATCCCAAATGTTCGACACTTCAAATATACATTTGAGTTCTGGGTCTATCGTCCTACTGCAGCTGCACAGCATCACCCTACCTATTGCTCCATCCCCTATCTCTGCCTGTGTGTTATCCAAGAACCTCTCCTTGCTGTTCATGAATTTATACCATCCTTCATGCCAGTTCCAATGCCATTTGGGAACAGCCTCCTACCTTACAGGTAGGAAACTCCCTCAAAAAAACAATTCCCATCTGATTTGTTAAATGTCCCCACCATCAGCTCTGTGTTGGTTCTGAATCACATTGTCCTCTGTTATACCCAGGTGTGCCTTTAGATGCCAAGCCTCTCATGCAAGGGACTTTATTTGGGTGGCAAAGTTTAACATTTATTTTGCAGCAAATACACTTATAGTGGCATGTGGAGCAAAGCCAGTTATACTACAAAATCATCAGTGATGTGCACTGTATTCAACATACACCTTTGGGGTTGTTGCCCACACTCAAGATAGCCGCTATAGGATGTTTCCAGTCAAGGGAAGCCAACCTCGTTGACACATCCTCTTTGCAGCTCAATGATCTTCCTGTTGCAAGCTGAGAATTGTAGTTTTCTATCAGGAAATATGCCTACAAGTTCCTGCTTGTAGGAAGGGTCAGATTTTTTGATTTCCTACAGACACAGAATTGTTAGACGGGGAGAGAAAGTTACATGAGAAACGGGTGGTTAGATCGAAAAAAGATTATGCTCAGTGATGTAGCGGCGTTTGAACAGCATTTGTGAGTCAACATACAGGTGGTGCATTATACGACAAAAGGAAGGTGGTTTTTTTAAAAAAACCGGGGCCCAGTGTATCCCAAGACATTTTTCATCCTGCTGCACGATGAGCATTACTATGGGGTTTTGGATGTGAAAAGTTGTTTGGTGTGAAAAATTATTGCGAGTTTTGCCATGTGGTGTACAGTCATGACCACTCTTGCAGGTACTGTTGCCGCCTTTGCTTGAGCATGACATGCTTTGACAGTATGGGTGTGCAACTGAGGTGTCCTAGCTGCAGACTGTATTGTTGGTCCAAAGAGTGTTTAGACGGCCATGTAGATGCTGCATCAAAAAAACAAGTCGAATGCCTGTCTAAAACTTTGACACTTATCACAAAATCTTACATGGACAAGGGTCACAGGTGCAAAGGGAGGCGTTGTAAGTAGTATCAAGGTGTGTAGACAGTCACTTGTGTTTTATGGACAACATTAGAAAGCCCGAATTGTCAGAAAAGTATATTTTTTTACGATTTTGAATGCATGCAGGAGATAGGGTTGCATGTGCCCAATTACATTTATGCTATGTCTCTAAAGCCGGAAAAATCCTGGGAATTTAAGGGCGGTGAGTGTCTTTCTATCTTTGCTAATACCTTCATCAACAAAAAGTTTCGGGACTACACGTTCATAGCGCACAATTCCAAAGCTTACAACGTGTACTTTGTCGTCAGACAGTTACTGAAGGAAAAGATGTGCATAGAGGTGATAACTTCCACGCACTTACTTACTGCCCTTAGTTAAGGCCCTGGGTGTCCGTTTTATAGACTCTTTAAACTTCCTGCCCATGAAGCTTAGCAAGCTCCCGCAGGCTATGGGGTTCGAAGGTTGCAAAGGGTATTTCCCACTTCTTTTTTTTTTTTTTTTTTTTTTTAAACACTTTAGGAAACCAAAATTACGTGGGGCCTGTGCCCAGGATGGAGCACTACGGCATCGACAGCATGATGCCCCAGGAGAAAGTGGAATTTCTCGACTGGTACCGGGACAACTGAAATGAGACATTTGACTTGCAGAAAGCGCTCATGTATTATTGTCAGCAGGATGTCAAAATTCTGAGATGGGTCTGTACCCTGTATAGAGAAGAGATCATGAAAATGACAGAGACGGTAGATATTGTTGAGAGAGGCCCTGATAAATTCATGGAGGTAAAATTGTGTATAGATCCTTTCCGGCCATGTACAGATTTATGTTTTTAGTGTCTAACATGGTAGTTCTTCTCCCTCCCGACAACTATCACAGGCAGAAAAAGAGCTATTCGACCCCGTCTATTCAGTGGCTATTGTATATCACTCACAAAGAAAATATAGAGCTACATCATGCGTTACAGGATGGGGAATTACAGATAGGCCCCTACTTTCTAGACAGTTATGCCATCATTGACGGGGTATGCACGGCCTTTGAGTTTAATGGGTGTTTTTTCCACGGCTACGTCACCTGTTACCATGAAAAAGCACTGAACCCTATGACAGGGATGACTTTTGGGTTTCTTTATTACAAGATGCAGCTCAAGACCGACTATCTGAAAAGACTGGGGTATGTAGTCAGGACTCTGGGGACACGAGTGGGAGGTGATGAGAGAAACAGATAGGACGCTTGCAGATTTCTTATACAAAGCACAATTGCCTCAGCCTCTCGTCCCTAGGAATGCTCTTTTTAAGGGTAGGACTAACGCCATCGGTCTATATTACAAACCTAACTCCAGTGAAAAAATCCACTATTACGATTTTACCAGCCTGTACCCTTTCGTAAACAAAACCGAAGAATACCCATTGGACACCCTGATATTGTTTATGACAAATTTGGACCTCCCGCAAATTATTTTGGAATTGTGAAAGTTAAAGGGTACCCCCTGTGAGGTCTCTTTTTCCCATTGTTATCTGTCAGCTTGGGTGGCAAACTTATGTTTACGCTATGCCGAACCTGTGCAGAAACCGAGCAGCGGGAGACATGCGCCCACACTGACGAGGAGCGGCCCTCCTGGGGACTTGGTGCTCGGTGGAACTGAACACAGCTGTAGTGAAGGAGTACGCGATGGCAAAAGTCTACGAAATCTGGCATTTTGAAGAAAAATCTGACAAACTCTTTTCAGAGTACATAAAGTTACACCTGTGTCAGAAACAAGAGGCTTTGGGGCATCCCAGCTAGTGCATGGATGAAGCAAAACAAAATAAGTACATTAATGATTTCTATCGGAAAGAAGAGGTGCGTTTACGCCAACACGAGATCAGGCTGAACCCCACTAAGCGTCAAATGGCTAAACTGTTTTTAAATTCTATGTGGGTAAATTTGGCCAAAGAACAAACCTGCCTAAGACCAGCATCATGAGAGACCCTGACAAACTCTTTCAATACCTATTTTCCCCCCATTATGAGGTTTCATCCTGCGACTTTATCGATGATGAAACAGTGGGTGTGGCTTGAAAGCACGCAAAAGACCACTACTCAGTCTCCGGCAATACCAACGTCTTCATTGCCTGTTTCAACACCACTTATGCCTGCTTGGAACTATACAACTTGCTAGACAGGCTGCAAGAGCGGTGCCTGTACCACAACACAGACTCGGTGATATTTGTGAAAAGGGAGAGTGACTGGAGCCCCCCTCTGGGGGATTATTTAGGGGACCTCACAAGTGAGATCCCGCCAGATCAGCACATCACGGAGTTTGTGTCAGCTAGTCCAAAAATGTTCGGGTACAAGCTGTCGGGAGGAAAGTCCTCTATGAAAGTCAAAGGGATTACCCTGAACGTAGCAAACTGTGAAAAGATCTGGTCCTGGACTATAGTGCAGACCTGGGAGAAAACACCCCAAAAAAGATAAAGGTGCAGCAGCCCTCCATCGTAAGGAACAAAAATCAGTGGCAAATAGAGACAAAAACCCTTAAGAAAATGCAAAAAGTCATTTACAACAAGAGGGTCCTCAGAGAAGGGTTTAAAACGCTGCCCTACGGTTTTTGAAAAATGGATACGTGGTAGAAAAACTCCTTTTCTGTAATTCTCTCAGAGTCTAGCAACTGCAGGAAAAGTTACTTTATAAAAAAAATATGCTGGATAACGCCGAGTGAACGTTGTGTGTTATGCCTGAGAACATTGTGTGGTGTTACAGTTGCTGGCAGCCTCTGTATAAAGAACTGCTCGGTAAATATCCTTTTATCAATTTTGTGGAGGGGCTGCCTGATGCTTTTGACAATGACTGGTTGTTTCCTACCAATAAAGTAAATATGATTATCGTAGATGATCTGATGAACTCTGCATGTGAAAGCGATGAAATTGAGAGAGCCTTTTCCAAGTACGTGCATCACAGGAACCTGAGCATTATGTATATAGTTCAGAATGTATTTTGTCAGGGAAAAAAGAGTTGCACGATTAACCTAAATGCCAATTACATGGTCCTGTTAAAAAACCCCACGGATAAATTACAAATCGTTACGCTCACCCGGCAAATGTACCCTGGCCAGACACAATTCTTTCTAGACGCTTTTGAGGATGCTACCAAAAGACCTTACGGCTACCTGGTGGTGGATTTAAATGCTTCTACACCAGAGGCTTCTAGACTAAGAACCGGTCTTTTCCCTCCAGACTGGCCAGCGGTTTATACTTTGAAAAGAATAACAGGTGGGTATAAAAAGAGATGAATATTCGGTCAGTCCTTTTTAACTGCAGGGGCTGCCGACCGAAAACATATCTAGCTGCATGAAAAGAAACCGGATCCTTTTAAAATTACTTAGCAAATCGTCCCTGCAGTAAAGGAAGGCTATACTGTGTTCGGTTTGTGGTCGGTGCATTCCTGATTGGGAGACAGGTCAAAGGCAAACAAGGTATAACCCAGTGCAAATTCCACAGTCGATTAGCAGTGCACGATATTTCATGTGTTTACCAGCTGTTTGTACAGTTTCATATACTCCCTCACACAGCGCCTGACCTCAAAGTCCGGTTGCAGAGGCTTGGTTGGTATCTGTTCAGTATCCACGTACAAGGCCACAAAATTAATATCGTAATGTTTAAAGTGAAAGGGGTTTTTAGCGTAACTTCCGCTGAGGGTGTCATTATCCACAAACCCTAGGACAAGCATTTTGGGTAACTGTCCCAAGAACAGGTTCTCCTGGTTACTGATCCTGCTGCCTGCGGGGATGCTAAACACTTTCATTCCCACACGGTCCACGACTTATTTAGCATTAGCAGTAAGCAGGGCCTCCGCGTGCCCCAGGCAGACGCCCAGGGCCACCCCTACTTTCTTCACAAAAAGGGATGCTGATACAATGCTCATTTATAGCCTTCGGCCACATTGCCCATTAAGCAGAAGGTGTTTTTATTACACGTCAGTTTAATTTTCACATCCACGCCATTCAACAAAAATTTTTCTTGAAAAAACAGGTCACTGTGTAGATGGCCCAGCAGCTCTATTGTCCTGCTCAGGGTTGTCAGATTTGCCTGCCTCACAAACCCTAGATTCTCACCATCCAGCTCTGTTCCTTTGTGTTGTCTGGGGGTGTCTTTGTAAAAGAGGCCAGTGTTGGAGGCCCAGTACAGTTTGAGTTGCTTGACCACTGTCCTACAGGCCTAGCATAGCTTCAGTTGCTTGCTTGGCTGTTCTGACCCCTGTAGCATGACATCTTCCAGTTGGCAGAGACCGAATCACCTTATAGATGTCTCAGTTTCTGCATAGCACGGCACATAAGACAAAATACAGATAATGTATACTTGCAGCTGCACATAGATAACAGTGATAGGAACAACAAGTTATCTTTTTGAGTCCTCAGTTTGAAAGCCTTGCAGATTTTACACTTATCCTTTCTGACGGCTTCTCCCAAGCACTTAAGACAGCTGTTTGCAGGGTCGCTGAGTGGGAAGGCCTTCCCGCAGGAGGCACATGGCTTGAAGCCTGGCGACGGGCATGCCCCGGCCGCGCAAAGTCCCGGCCGCGCAAAGTCCCAGCTGCGACTGCCTTATCTCTAACTACACTTAACAACTACTTAACTAACTAAAAACTAAACACAGAACAAACAAGTCCAAAGAAGGGGAATAGTATTTGCTGCAAGCAAGGCTAATTCCAGCAACCATCGCGGGAGGAAAGAAGGAACTGAGGGGGTGTAGGGCCACCAGTGCCTCATATACCATGGCATGTGCGTGTGGTTCCAGGGGGCGCTGCAGCCGGCCCTACAGGATCTGCTACGGGGAAAAATATTCCGGGTAACCGTGCACGGAGGCGTGCACACACCTATAGTAGAATGGACATGAGCAAGCACTCAAAGAAGAACCACTTTCGGAAGGAAAGCTGGGTGCAGTCGCAGAAAAACCTTGTCTTTGAAAAAGACTGTATAAGGGAGCTCCGATATCAGGGATTTGAGCTCCAAAACCCTTCTGGCTGACATAATGGCCACTAGGAAGGCTACATTCCATGACAGGAGAGAGCATGTCACCAATGGCTCAAACGGTGGTTTCATTAATGCTGATAGTACCAAATTAAGGTCCCATTAGGGAACTAGCTGGTGAATTTGAAGGAACAGCCTGTTGAAGCCCTTGAGGAAGCAACTTACTGTATGGTTCATGAAGATTGAGCGACCAGCCACATATGGATGAAAAGCTGACATTGCAGCTAAGTGGACCATAATAGATTATACTGAAAGACCCTGATGTTTAAGATGTAACAGATAGTCCGGGATGAGAGGTATAGCTGACATCTCTGGAGAAGTGCCTTTCTGCATGGACCAGATAGAGAATCTCTTCCATTTTGCTAAGTAGGTAGCCCTAGTGGAGACCTTTCTGCTTCCCTGACCTGCTCTGAGCATTCCAGCTCTTGTGGGTTCAGCCACGGAGTTTCCATGCTGTCAGGTGTAGTGATTGCAGGTTTGGATGATGAAGGAGGCCGTGATCCTGAGTAATGAGGTCTGGTACCAACAGGAGACTGATAGGGGCTTCCACTGATAGCTTGAGAAGCGTGGTGTACCAATGTTGGCGCAGCCATGCTGGGGCTACCAAGATTATTGTCAACCTGTCCTTCATGACCTTTAGAAGTACCTTGTGCACCAGAGATATCGGAGGAAAGGTATAGAATAGGTGCCCCATCCATGGGATGAGGAACACACCTGTGATGGACACTGGACTGTGGTTCTGGAAAGAGCAGAACAGTGTGCACTTCCTGTTGGATTTCATCACAAACAGATCTATCTGGGGAATCCTCCAGCTTCGGAAGATGTTGTTTGTCACATCTGGGAGGAGAGACCACTCATGGGCAGATATCATCCTGCTGAGGTAGTCTGCGAGCATGTTCTGTGACCCGGGCTTCTACATGTATTGCGTGGTCTATACAAAAGTGCCAAAGGTCAAGGGCTTCCTGACATAGGAGAGAGGAGCGAGCACAACCCTGTCTGTTTATATAGAACATCACAATCATGTTGTCTGTCCATACAGCGATGCACTTGCCCTTCAAATGAGCCTCGAAGGCTTGACAGGCTAGATGTACCGCTCTTAGATCCCTCACATTGATGTGGGAGGACAACTTGTCCTGAACTCTTGGGTTCAGCCCTTGGGTCCTGAGGTGACCTAGATGGGCCCCCAGCCTGTGTTCGAAGCGTCCGTCACTAGGGTCAGGGTGGGAGACGGCCTTAAAAATTGGATTCCTGTGCATATCTGATGCTGGTCTAGCTACCAGTGGAGGATTTCCAACATTGATGCCAGGATTGCAACCACCTACTCTATGCAATTCCGGGATGGTCGGTAGACTGAGGCCATCCATGACTGTAAAGGTCTAAGGCACAGTCTGGTGAGGCCACGTAAGTATAGTCTGCTAGGTGGCCCAACAGCCTCAGGCAGTTTAGTAGTGACCATGGGGGTGACATTTCCACTCCTCTATGATGGAAACTATGGACCGGAATCATCACTCTGGAAGAAAAGCCCTGGCTTGGTTCGAGCCTATAACTGCCCCTATGAGTTCTACCCTTTGTATGGAGGTCAGGACTGACTTTTGTGAGTTGATCAGAAGGCCTAGTCTAGCAAACATGTTTTATGAATTATGTCTGATTCCACTTGCCTGGAGCGATCCCTGATCAACCAATCGAGCAAATAGGGGTAGACCTGTATCTTCCGCTTTGTGAGGAATGCGGCTACTACTGCCATACACTTTGTGAAGACTCTGGGAGCTGTAGAGAGGCCAAACAGCAGTACTGAAAACTAGTATAGGGAGCGATTGACCACAAATCGGAGGAATCTCCTCTGTCTCAGGATCTCTTCCACTGCTCCCACTTATAAGAGCTGCTGTACTTCTGAAATCAGAAGTTGCTTGTGACAGGGGTCTCTGAAGAGGGACGGGGAGTGTGGGGGCATGAGGGTGGGAGGGAGCTGAATTGGATGGAGCATCCCAGTTCTACCATGAGTAGTTCCCAGCTGTCCAATGTAATGTGGGCCCCACGCATGCTAGCAGTGGGATAAGCGGTTTGAAAATAAAAGGGATGGAGGATCCAGAGTCTGGATTGGTATGCCATCCTTGGGCGCATCCTGAAAAGATAGGTTTTAGCCCTTGGGCGTTGTTTTGTTGAGCCTCCACTATGGCCGCAGGGAGCCTGATAAGGCCTTTTCCTGTTATTCCTGTCCCTCCTGTGACTTTTATCCTGTCTCTGGTGGGGTGGTAGAACCGAGGAAGTGTTTGAGACCTGAAATGCCTCCTCTGGGGTGCTTCCGTATGCAGACTCAGGTATTTGAGGGTAGCCCTGGAGTCTTTGAGACTGTGCAGTTTCAAGTCCATTTGGTCCGAAAATAAAGACTGGCCCTCAAAGGGGAGGTCCTGCACAGTCTGTTGGACCTCATGGGGAAGGCCCAAGGCCTGTAGCCATGAGCTGCAGCACATCGTTACCCCCGAGGCCATGATGTGGGCTGCCTTGTTGGCCGCCTCCAGTGCCCCTTATAATGAGGCTCTCTCTGTTGTCTTGCCCTCCTCCACTAGGGCCGCAAATTCTTTGTTGGAGTCGATGGAATAGACTCCGTGAATTTTATCATGGACCCCCAGATGTTAAACGTATATCTGCTTAGAATTGCCTGCTGATTGGGTACTCTAAATTGCAGGCTCCTGGTGGAATACACCTTCCTGCCAAAAAGATCCATTATCTTAGCCTCCTTGGCTTTAGGTGTAAGGCCCTATTTCCCCCGTCTCTCTTTTTTGAGACTCAAGAGGAGGGTTAGTATAGAGGCACTCAAAGTTCTTTGAGGGAGTGAGATACTTCTGCTCTACCTTCTTGGCAATCGGGAATCAAGGCAGGGGTTTGCCACAATGCCTTCATGTTCTTGTCCATTTTTTTTTATTATTTGGCAAGGCCACCCTGGCCGGACCTGATAGTGACAGAATATACATCATTGGGTCTCCTCCACCTTCCAAGTCTTCCTCAACCTGGAGCCCCAGGTTTTGGGCAACATTAGGCTATAGGTCCTTGTGTGCCCTACTGTCTTCTATTGTGGATGCCAGGGAGGTGCCCGCAACTGCCTCATCCAGAGAAGAGGTAGATAATTCCCTTATCAGGACAATCTGCTGTCCCTCGGTACCCAGGGGATCTCACGGTGCTGGGAACTCTGGTTCCGCGACGGTACTGGTGGTCTCAGGCTTGACATCGGTGCCAGTGCCAAAGTCGGTGAACTGTTCATGCTCGGTGCCAGTGTCAACATCCAGACAAGAAAAAATGTCTCTGACCTGGCCTGGTGGTACCTGCTCACTGATGCCATAGCTAGGGACCGTCTAGAGTGAGGCCCTTGGACTTGATGAAAAGCCTATGGGGTCCAAAAGAGCCACTGAGTCAGGGCCTGCCATGGCATAGAGAAGGGCTGAACTGGCTCTGATACCGTTCTCTGTCCCGGTGCCAGCTCCTGTGCGAAGCATAGGATTCTGCCTCTGAGTCAGATCCTGAGTGCTCACTTCTAGGAGACCATGGTGGTGTGGTGCCCCTTGGTGTCGGTGATCAGTGCCGAGGCGATGGCTGACGAGGCATTGACGCCGGCTTTCCTTTTGATGGTACCACCTGCTTTGCTGGTAGCAGGGCTTCTGCCTTCAGAGATATGTTGCGGGTATACAGAGATTGTGGCACCGTGTGAGCTCCCTGGCCACTTCAAATATCTCTGGGGTGGAAGGCAGTTGCAAGTCCTACTCCTCCAGCTCCCTAGGTGGGGGGCTTGTTGGCACCAGACTCAACACACCCCTCTCCAGGGCCAGAGTCAATGGTACCATGGCCATGGGAACGGCGCCTGAGTGGCCTGGCACAGGTCACATTCCACTAGTGCTCTTACATTATGAAGTTCTGGGCATGGGCGAACAACCCATCTGTCCTCTTCTGCTTCTTTCTGGGGCCCATAGAATGATAATGGTGCCATCTGCTCATGGTGATTTTCTGTGCTGGAGACCCCTTATGGTGCTGAGGGTCTCATGAGCCAGAATTCTTCCTTGGCACTGAGTCCTGAACCGAAGCTGGTGCACTTCTGGTTGAGGTGGACATGCTGGAACTTTAACCTCTGGCTCCTGTCCTTCTCTGCAGATTTTGCAGCAGTCCCCTAGGTGTTCCTCACTGTAAACATTCTCCAACGTGGGTGGGAGTGGTGGCATTCCCTTGCCATCAATCTTCGAGGGAGGCCACAACTCCCAGCCCCTATGGCCTGTGGGGAGTTCAAGCTAAAAGGGGAGGAAGTCAGCAGTTCCGGGCCACTTCGGCCCAGCTGGGCAATCCCACTGTCCTGGGCTCCCCAACCCTCAGGCGGGGCAATCCTGTAGTTTGGAGCCCGGACTGGCAGTTGGGGCAGGCAGGCCAGGTAGGAGGCGTCTCGCCTTCTTCAGGGTGAGCACACAGTTCCAAGCCCAGGCCCTCAGACAGGGTGGGCAGGCGAAGGGGAGCAGTCTTGAGCCCTCCGTGGAGCAAGCTAACATTGCACCTCACAGACCCTTAGGCAGGGCAGGGCAGGCAAAGGGAGAGCAGTCTCTAGCCTTTGGCAGGGCGAGCAAACTGTTCCTGACCCAGGTCCTTAGGCAGGGCTGGGCTGATTAAGTGGAGCAGTCCCTCGCCCTTGGTAGGGCGAGCAAACAGTTCACCGTCCAAGCTCTCAGGTAGGGTGGGGCAGGCAAAGGGGAGTAGTCTCTAACCCTCGGCAGGGCGAGGCAACAGTTCACAGCCCGGGCTTTCAGGTGGGTCAGGGTCCGACGGGGTAAATGGACAGTAGCCCTAGGAAGAACAAACAAATGGTTTAAAGCCCAGGCCTTTAGGTGGGCAGGCAGACAAGGCCAGTAGTCTATAGCCCTTGGCAGGGCACACAGTTTACAGCCCTAGCCCTCAGGCAGGGTGGGCAGGCAGAGCCATGAGTCTAGCACTGGGGAGCGGGAGGGAGGCGATCATCCCAGGTTGGGGTAGGAAGGGGGAAAGGGATGCAGGCCCACTTAACTCCACTGTGTCCAAGCCCAGGGCCCTGGCAGTGATGGGGTGTCCTGTCATTGAGTCAGTAGGGCTCCAGCTGAAACACGCTGCCTCAACTATATGCCATAACACAGCCAGACGGATGTCTGGCTTCCCTGGGCTCCTTCCTTCCCCCCTTTCCCTGGAGTACCTTGTTCCCCAAGTCACTCTGTCTCCTCAGGGTACATTGCCAGGGGGAGGTTCCAGAACCCTTTGGCCTTGTCAGTTGGTGGCAGGTCCGGCAGCTCATTGGGGCCATCTATGGATGGAAGCTCTTCCAGGTCGCAAGGGCCAGGTACTTCCTCAGGTTCACAGAGGGTAGGCAGCTCGGGCAGCACGTCCAGATTGCAAAGCCTAGGGGTCTTCTCTGGCTCACAGGGCTCAGGTGTCTGGCAGGTCCTCAGGGTTCCAGCCAGTTGGCAGCCCTGGCAGCCTCTTCTCAGGATAATGGTCAGGCCCAGGCCCAGGCCCAGGCCCCAGCACCAAAGGAGAGACGTCCTTCTCTCTCAGCTGCCTTCTCCCAACTGAGCTGGAAGGTCTGCCCTTTATACTTCCCTTTCTTGTCCCGCCTCTCTGCTTCTAGTCAGGTGGATGTGGACTTCTGAGTTCCGCCTGTCAGAGGGGGTTTGGCTCTCCCTCTCCATCAGTCTCGAGGGAGGCCACACTTCCTGACCCCTACACTCACCCAAACACTTGAGTCACATCATGTGCAGTTTGCTCTTCGGCATGGGCTTTTTACACACCCATAGAGGGAAAAAGACTGATCCCTTAAGGGGATCTGCTTAATACAAATTTTCAGGCTTCTATAGCACTTTTTGTGTTCAAATCACAGCTCTCATTGACTTCAGAGGCAGGTGAAGAGCTGTAGATATGAGCACTAAGCATTTTTGCAAAACAGACCCCCTCCCCACCCCGGTCTCAAGCTGACGCACCACACTACAAAACAAACACAAGTAGTAACCCCTATGAAAAGTTTGGTTTAAGTGACTTGCCTTGTATCACGCAGGAACTCTGTGGTGCAGGCCAGGAGAGAATCCAGTTTTCCAGCATTCAACTCTATTAACCATGAGACTATCCTTTTTTTAATTGAAGTCTCCTGCCTCTTTCAGTACACACCTTCAAACATCTGCAACAATCTCATTAACCACACAGCCCCAATTAATTGTCTTAATTGCCCTAGGACAAGGGGAGTCCTGTGGAAAAAAATAGTATGTGATCACAGGCAATCTTAATTTTGGCATTTCCTAACTTTTGGAGTGCTTGACTTTGCAACTGTAATGTTCTTTTAACATTTTTTTGTGAAATTTCGTTTTTTAAAAAGCAAACTGAACAAATTCCATCATTTAGCATCATAGTGACACCCACGTGGTTCGCCAGCAGGATTGGAACCTTTAGAGCCACAATCACAGACCTATGTTCCTTAAGCTAATTGGTAACAAAAGTAGGCTGCCATTGTCTATGTCAATCAGCATTGGAGGGAAACAAGACACACATTGGGCCAGAGGGTTTCACAGCTATTTGCTGACAGCAGAGGAACAGTGAGGCAATGTACACCCTACAACTTAAGTTGGTATAATTATGTTGCTCAGGAGCGTGGACTGAACTATGTCAGTGGGAGAGCTTCTCCTGCCACCATAGCTATGGCCACTCGCAGGGCTGGAGCAATTAAATTGTTGGGAGAGATCTCTGCTGTCAGCTTAGAGTGTCTGCACTAGCAGTGCTACAACGGTGCAGCTGTGCCACTGTAAGCTTTGCAGTGTAGCCATAGCCTGAGACTCAGAAATCCCAAGTTCTAGTCCAGGCTCTGCAGGCAAGTGTGTGCTCTGGTGGTTACAGACCCTTATGCTGCTGTTCTGCCAAACCTGAACCCCTTCTGTTCCCTCATCCTGGTTCCTTCTCTCAGTCCTAGTCTCCTCATCTAGAGAGTCCCAGTCTTGCTCTTCATCTGATGTCCCAATTTACTTTCTCTGTACCCAGCCCCAAACCCTGTGGTCTGGCTGCTGTATGAGTCAAGAACCTTCTTCCTCTGTGCTGCTGAGTACAGCAGGGGAGCACAGAGAAAACGGGGCAGAGTGTCCTTGCTCTGAGTTCCCATACCCAGTATTGCAGCAGCTGGGGACAGCAATTGCAGGGGGCAATGCCAACTCCACGCATAACAGTGACTTTGATTCGGCTACTTCGTAGGTGACACACTACCAGGTGCACAGTTGTAGCATTCCGGCACCAGTAGGAACTAGAAGTTAATTTAAGTAATGTCTAGCATAGTCTTCTACACTGAGCAGTGGTAATTTACTCCCATATTCACCAGAGTGTGGAGTAAAGAAGGGCTGTGCTGTTGGCTTGGCTTATAGGACAGTGACTTAAAAATGATCCTCAGCATTCATGCAAGGAACTTGTTACCCTTTCCCCTTAGGCCTCACTTCTGTACCAAGCAGGAGCAATCTTGGCTGCTAAACACGAGTCAGCTTTTTCATTAATGCAGAATTGGGTTCCCCAAGCTTTGTATTCTGCTCATCAGCTTTTACCTTGTGCTTTATGTGCAATGCTCCACACCTGTGCTGTGCGGGATTTAGCCATGATAGCAGGCCCATGTTTCTCTTGTGCCTATGTGCAACATCTAGTTGTTCTGCAGCACAACAGCCATAGCATCATGCTGTCCTTGTGCAAGGCCTTTCAGGGTCAAGCTCAAACAAGCAATATTTCAGGACCCCCAATGACCAGTCTGGTCGGTGGTCCCCATTAGGAAGGTCACACTTAGTAAAATTCAAAGCCATGTTTGTTTGTTGCAGCAGGCCTATGATGCATCCACTCTCACACACCTTCCTCTTACTATGAGACTACTCATGAACAAACTACATCCACCGAGTCTGTGACAGGCAAAAGGACACGAGTAGTTTGTTGGTGGTTCTACAAAAATTTACATCAACTTATTTTTGTGTGTCCTTAGAAACTTTCCAGATTAGGCATAATTGTAAAAATACCTTTTGATCAGAATTTCCAGATGGAACCTTCTGTTAGTTATCCCTTTTCTATTTTAATCAGTTGTCATTTAATAATAAAGTAATATTTTATATATCTTAGCACCTCTCTGTCTGAATGGTCTCAAAGCACTTCATAAACTGTAGGTCATATCCCGAGAACTTCAGCTCCATGTGAACCTGACTTTGGATATCTATTAGCTCATTGAAAAGCAGTGAACTTCTGGTGTGAAGCAGAACTTCTGGTGTGCTTCATGTAACTAAATAGCACACAGCATACCTCACACTGGTAATGGGAGGAGACAATTTTGTCAGTGATACCAAGCAAACGGTTCTTATGAAAAGAGACATGGGGTCTTTAATGTCCAGGCAGGGCAGATACAACTACAGTCCTAAGGTCTCATCCAAAATTCCTCCAACACAGTGCATAGAGCTTAATTCATCTACTTTAAAAAGATGAAAGACTTAGCTAAGCTTCCTAGCATATGAACTTCTGCTTCCAGGGATTTTGGATACACCTAATGGGATACACTAAGACATCAACTCCAGGCACTTACATAGTGCCAACAGGGTAAATTGTCTATTCCCCAGAAACATTTAACTTGAAAGGGTGAGACAATGACAGGTGATATTGGGAATTATTTCCTCTCTCCCATTTATTCATCCCCATGGATTTGCTCATGTAACACAGTGGCTATCAACTTTTCCAGACTACTGTATCCCTTTCAGGAGTCTGACTGGTCTTCTGTACCCAGAAGTTTCACCTCACTTATTAAGTACTTGCTTATAAAATCAGACATAAAATACAAATGTGTCACAGCACACTATCACTGAAGAATTGCTTCCTTTCCCATTTTTAACCATATAATTATAAAATAAATCAATTGGAATATAAATATTGTACTTACAATTCAGTGTATTGTATAGAGAGCAGTACAAACAAGGCATTATCTGTATGACATTTTAGTTTGTACTGACTTCACTACTGCTTTTTATATAGTCCTGTTGTAAAACTAGGCAAATATCTAGTTGAGTTGATGTACCCTCTGCATACTCCCTGGGGTACATGTACCTCTGGTTGAGAACCACTGGTGTAATACCTATTGCACGGATCAATGTTTCACTACCTCCCTCATTCAAATGATTCAAATGTCCCAAGCAAAATAACCCATCAGTGACAGCAACAGCACCTGCTTGGTCAGAGGTGCTAGAATTTCTTCCCCTTTGGTCAAGGCAACACTTAAATACATCACATTGCTTACAGGCATCCTTGCAATAGTTCGCAAGGCACATGGATAGTAGAAAGCCTCCTCAGAGTGCTGCCTGAATATCAGACATTCAGATGTATAATCTATCTCAGGCCTAGGTTGCGTCTACACTACAGAAACTATACTGCTATGATAGCATACCCCTGTAGTGCAGGCACAGCCTACATTGATGGAAGGAGTTTTTCCATCAGTGTAGGAACACCACCTTCCTAAGTAACAACCCATTCTTCCATCAACACAGCTGCACACAATGGGAGTTAGTTTGGCACACCCTGTGAAAACCCTGTGTGGACATTCTTATTATGGTTTAAGAGTGATTTATTCCCAAAGAAGAGTGCCCATGAAACCTTTTGCACTGATTTATCACACCTGTAGTTAAATTGGTACCACTATGCATGAGACAAGCCCAGAGTTTTTCACCAATTTGTAGAAACAGCTCTTTAGCCAGGGGGGCTGAGGAGGTGGACAAAAGCTACTGAGAATGGGGAATGGCTAGCTGTCTTTAATGTAAGTGGGTACATATATGTGGGTATATTAAGGAGGGTTTTTTTTTTGGTTTTGTTTCAACAACACACCAGAGAAAGTGTTATATTGTTACTAAAAATCAATGCTCTCATCTTTTAGCCCATGGGTTATCCAACTTTGATTTCACAGTGTGGACCAAATGTTAATGGAGAAGCTGGTCTCCTGGACACCTCTCCCTCCATCTACCACCAGACAACTTCTCCCCTCCCACCAGTGATCAAATATCATGCCCGTGCATGTACAGCAATTATTTACATTTAAAAAAGTAGGAAAGTATTTAATGTATTTGTAGCCTTTAAAAAAAGTGAGTTAGCAGCTGGTAGAAAGAGAAAGCACCAAGTTAGTGGCCAGCAATCCACTGGCCTCACCAGCAAGCGCTTCATAAACCACCAGCCAATGCTCCACCGGTTGCTGACAGTCCACAGACCACAGTTCACAAACTACCATTTTAGGGCTTCACAAGCTTTGCAGATTGTATTGTGGTGGATGCATCTTCATAGTGAGATCCAGAAGGTCATCTTTGGTTGTTCAAGAGAGATACAAAAAGATTTAATTTGCTTAGAAGCAGCTGTTTTGTGGCGTGCTGTTTGTATAGCACCAGCCCTGTGAAGAAGGGCATGTTTGAGTCATCTTTGGACACAGATAGTATGCACTCCAATTTAATTGTAAAGTAGCCACTGTTAATCTGTGCCAGAGAAGCCAGTGCCCAGGCTGTACTCAGACTTCATACACCAGGATGGACTGGGCCGAGCTGGGAAGAGCATTGTGTCACTTGCAGTGCTTTTTTCACCTCTTTTGCTTAATGCTGTAGTTGTTTTCTTTTTTACTCCTGGGGGTTTTGGGTCCTTAAGCACAGCAAGGCAACTGACAGATGCAAAGACAGTGGTGGTGGCAAATGGATGTACAAGCCATTGAGAAGAGATGTTGGTTATCTGGTTCAAAGGCTGCAACCTGTTAAGAGAGCTACCACCATAACAATGCAGTGTTCTTGAGTCATAAGACACACTGTAGTCAAACAGCTGCAAAACTAAGCAGGGGCTAGTTATTTTATTACCCCATAGCCTAGTGGAGAAGCATTTGAAACTGGATGGACCTAGCTTGTATGGTGATACAGCTAGCTGCCCATCAGCCTTGAAGTTCACTCTTCTAAAAGGGTTCCCAAGCAGCAGCCCCCCATTTATCACAATGGCCCCTACCCCCTTTTTGGTGCAGACACACACACATACACACTGTCTGAACACAAATTTGGATCTAGAATCTACACACTGAAAAGGAGGACAGCACCGCTTAGATATGTGGTGCATTCAGCAGCTGTCTAAAGGAGAAATCGTTTTTAAACTTGCAATGTTTGTCTTTATTTTTGTTCTTTATATTTTGAAAATGAAAAGAAATAGTATCGAGTCATTTTCTTTCTTTTTTTAAATATTTGTTCTATGTATTTACAAGCCTTAAAGATGTTCTAAAGGTTTTGAAAGTATCACTAGTACTCCCCTTCACCCCCCCCCCCCCCCCCCCCCCGGGTAGCACCGTTTGTTTTGAATGAGTTTTTCTCGGAGCACTCTGATCCACAGTTTTTTTCCCAAACGCATTTCCTTCTGTTCCAAGGTTATGTATGTTTTGATTACTATTTTCTTTTTAATTTCTGAAGCAAGCTGAGAGGCAGGCAGAAAAATCCGATGACAATTTAAAAATATTGATCTCTCTCACATAGCTCACCCAAGTCCCCTTAAAAGTTTTGACTATCTACCATGCTTTGAAACAAAACTGAGGTGCATCTGAAGGGGAGGGAAATTTATTTCTCTGCTTTTTTCTATCATACAATTTGTTTACAGAAACTGCAAATTTAAAAATTACACTGGCATTTGCAGTCCTTAAAATAATAAATTAAAGTTTTCAACTTTTTTTTTTGCTAAACAGATCTGTTTTTTTTTTTTTTTTTTAAAATAATGAGTCCTTGTTTAAAAAGAAAAGAAAAAAGATTAAAACAGAAAATATTTTCTATAAATAATACATGTCTTTTGGTTTAGTGCTCCCGCCCTCAGGTTTGAAGTTTACTTTTTATTTTCAAGTACCTTTTTCCTCCATGATCACCTTTATGTTTATCTATTTTTATTTCTCTCCCACTCGTGCATATGTGGGGAAAGAGGGGGGGTTATGCGCGAGAATTGGCCTTGCTGCACTGTGATTGGCGAAGACGTGAAACTTTTTAAAAAAATACTTAAATTGTTTCTTTTTTTTTGTTTTGTTTTCTGTATTTAAGTTTTAATTATCCTCTGATTCCTCTTCAGCCTCTCGTAGCCATGTGAAGAATGCTGTGACTGATTTCAGTGCTACTCCTTTCCCATTTTGCTCTGCTGGGTCCTTGCTGCTTTCCCATTTGTAGAAGGCATCCTCTGATATCACCTCCTCATCATACAGGCAATCAAAAAACATCCGCAACAGATCTGTAAGAGGGAAAACATCTGTTTAGTAGTGTATAAGTCTGTAGACAAGGAAATGCAGAAATGATTAGAGATATCTGTTTAAAACCTGAATAAAAGTGGCCTTTACAGTGAGAAGTGGAGAAGCAAGTAGAGAGAACTGCTATTAATAGTGGATGTACCCTAATTACATAGGTATGAAGGTTAAAATACACACCCACTAAAGTACAGTTTCCTCTGATGCTACAGAACATGGTGTCATATGTTAAACAGAAGGCTGGAGAGGCAGCTGCGTGTGCACGTGTACCAGCAATGGCCATGGAACAGTATCTACAATAGCCATTCTGCGCTTCTTAGTTTCACTAGTCTTGAACTTATGACAACATCTATGCTAAAGATATGGCAATTTCCTACAGTATCCTGGAAAAGCCTTACTGAATTAAGTTTAAGTATCCTTGGACTCCATTGCATTAAATGGAAAGGTTCTGTATTACTGTGGGCCAGGATTGTCTGTAATCTCTCCAGGGGGGAAATGTGATGTGAACTCTGGGAAGTGTTAGGAACTTCAAAGGACTGTGCTGAACAATGTGCCAGACAAGAAAGGACATTGGGGACAAACAGTATCAAGTGGTTTGCTTGGGGACTCTCTAAGGGGAGTGGAATGCAAATTCCACTCCGTTTATGCAAAAAGCCAGCCTTTGGAAGTTACGCCCTGAGGAGACCATTGTGTGCTGATCCACTGTTCCGAGTCTCCAGATCAAAGGCCTAAGCTGTATAAAGGAAAGACTGACCTATTCATGGGTGTTCTAGTCCTGAGTTAAGGCTGTTATGAACTTGTAACCACAGAAAAACCCCATTGTGGGGTTTGAAGGACTGACTTCTACCGCAGTCCTTGTTGGAGTGATCTCTGGTAGGCTTTTTAGTAAGTAGGTAGGTTCTTTTATTGGTTTTATATGTTTTCTCTGTAATGCTTTAGCCTTAAGAATAAATGTACTTGCTTAGAAAGGTCTGTGTGGTAACTTGGGACTGGCTGGCAATTACAGTTGTACATGGCCTTTGGGGAGAAAGCAAAGCGCAGATGCTGGCCTGTTTAGGTAGCCTGGCTCACTGGGGATATCACAGTGCAGACAGGGAACTGTACAGCATGGAAAAACCCCAGACAGGAAGAAGAGAAACCCGGGTCTCTACCAAAGAGAGGTGACGGCTGAAGACCCAAGAGCCAAAGGGGATGCCCTTAAGGGACATTGGTGGGGGTACATAGGTGCATTTGCCCTGAAATATGACAAGCATCAACAAGTTTTGCATTAAACTAGCACTGGTATCCAGTCTAATGTTTGATTTTACAATGATCATCCTCAAGCTGTCTAAATAGAACGATTGCTACTAAATACTGCCAAGGTTATTTAAAGAAAATTAAACTAAAATTAGAATGTTCTTTCTAGCTCTTCCTGATCTGTGATGCAAATTCACCCATTGTCCCTGTTTCACTGACAAAGGTCTGCATGTCTCCACCATAAAGACCACATGCTGTATTGTGCCTTTAAGCTGTAATATATTTGATACAGGGACTTTAATTTGTACAACTCATTTTACCCATTCTAGAATTCCATGTGCATCTATGGCACTAGATATAAATACAATTATAATAATGGGGATGTCACACTCCATCACTGGCTGGAGATTTAAAATCCTCTGCTGTGATTTAAGATTTTTCTTTTTCCTCACTCCACATTATGGATATTTCTTCTCAGCTGCTTATAGTGGTAGCCAATAGAGGAAATCACCTTCAGCCAGGAGGGTGTGGAACAGTATTGGTCTAAAGCCATAAACTGGATAATAAGGTGCTACAACAGTAGTTTGCTTTCGGCCCCTTGGCACTCACCTAACCAGTCTGTTCCACCTTCAGGAACAGCACAATCTACCAGACCCCAGTCTAAGGCCCAAGTCTAATCCTCCACCTAGATTTTTCCCTTAGATGCCATGTCATTTTTCAAATCCCAAACACACACACACACACACACACACACACACAAAACTTACTAGGAGGCTGATCAAGTTTTACTATTGATGCTTGTAGTGCATAAAGTGCTTGTAGTTCCTTCTCTGTATCTGAGTCTAGGTACTTGAGTAAGATCGGCACTCTCTGCTTGATAACAGCAGTGTCCACACGGAAGCTAGAAGAATCCGCTGAAGAGAAAAGAACTACAGTTAACTTTTGGTGGGTCGAAGGCCAGGAGCAGGTTTTTCATCTTATTTATTTAGTCAAATAGAAACGACAAACTCAGGTTAGTCAGAAATGGAAAGAGGATTGAAACAGATGGGACACAATTGAAGCTAATATGATCTCTGAGTATTGGCTATTTCTGTAATAGAAACATATAATCTGCTTTCCAAGGCACCCACTCCTCAAATACAATGAACATTTTCAGAGATTCTGGACCACATTTTCATCCAGGCCACTATCCAGCCTTCACATTTGCACATTCACTTGAATACTCAAATATCTACACACAAAGAAGCTGTAAACTTACTTTTTTTTCTTGAGATTTTGAAATCATTACATTCACAGAACAAGGATGTATCAGGAGACCCCTAAATATTAGTGATTAAATCCTGCAGCATCTAGACTTTAACAGTAGGTGACATTAAAAAGATTATACTCTCAGAAAATAAAGGTTTTTGTCCACTTTGAAATCCATACAACAGTGAGATGCAATTCAATTACACCCATCCCAAGAGCAAACACTTGAAAGAGAGAATGATTTTTAAAGGGCTGAAACCTCACAGACAGTTCAATCCAGACACCTGTAAAATAGCAGCTGCTTTGTTAGCACATTCTCATGGTTCCTGTTATCTTAGGGGAAAATCACAACAGTATTTAAGACAAATAACTTTACTTTTCTCTAGTATCAAACTTTGAAAATGAAACACAGCATTCTCCATGTTCCATGGATATTGTGATCCTCGCCAAAGATTTTAAGTCCAATTTTGTGTTTAGTGTACCAGAAAAAAACAGAACCTGTTCAAAATGGCACCCCCACACACATTTACTTTTAACTATTTTTCTAATCTACAAAATAAAAGTGGGGACCAAGTTTTGCTCTCCAACATGTGTGTCCTGCACATCCACAGCTGAAAGCAGCAATAGATGTTTTATGAGCACTTCCTTTGTCTTGCTAAATGCCGGCAGTAAAATTACAGAAAATGAAGGGAACTGACCAAATGTTTTTACTGGCTATCAGCATTCCCTTGTGGACACATGGCTCCAGCCCATGTGTGGGAATCGTTTCTGATACAGCATCCACACATGTGCAATACAACAGCAGTGGAAATAAGAATTGTAAGAACATAAGAATGGCCATGCTGAGTCAGACCAATGGTCCATCTAACCCAGTATCCAGTCATATGACAGTGGCCAATGCTAGGTACTTGAGAGGGAATGAACAGAGCAGGTAATCATCAAGTGAACATCTCATCGCCATAGGCGTGCGCAGCACATTTCATTAGGGTGTGCACCCAGGGAATGTACATTAGGGGGTGTCAAAGTCAATTTCACCGGCAGGCCATATTTGAATTACCCGCCGGCGTACTCGTCTCTGCTGAGAAATCTCGCAAAGAACGGGATTTCGGCGGCAGATCGCGCCGTCTTCCCATCCGCTGCGCCATCGCGTGGCTTCCTCTTTTTAGGTGGCAGCTCACTTTCTCTTGCCGTCCGCTGAAAAATCGCACGCACCCTCTGCTCTTTCGGTGGCAGCTCTACTGGCCCACATCAACAAGGTTTGCGGGCCAGATAAAAAAGGTTAGACTCCCCTGCATTAGGGTGTGCCTGGGCACATCCGGAACACCCCGTGCGCACGCCTATGCCTATCGCCCATTCCCAGCTTCTGGCAAGTCAGAGTAGCATGTAGTGGATTTTCATCACATCAGAAAATCAACAATCTAGCATAATTCAATAGAGGTGGAACTCCCTGCTCATGGGAGACCCAGGATGCTGCAGGTAAAGACTTGAGGGGCACTGGCAGACCTATGTGGGGGAAGGGAAGCTGGCACACCTTGCCTGCACTATGCCTGGCTCTTGCCATTGATATCAGTACCTCACTTTCTTGAGCAATAAAACTCTACAATCTGGGAGAAAAAAATCTTGATGCACAACTTGTATCAAAGATTAGCCAGCCTCAAATGAAAAGTAAATGGTTACAGCTCAAGTAATCTGTAAATTCATTACTTTCATATTTGATTATTTTGTACTTTTGTATTTTGTATCTTGAAAGTTACTCACCTATAATGGCTGCTTTACAAACTGCTGTCATTAAAGCTCTAAGGAATGTAGGTGAACTCATCTGGCTTTCTACTAGATTAGCCTGAAATCAAGAGTAAATGGACCAGTTAAAAGCACTGTAATGTACAACAGAAACTGTTCCCAAAATCTGCTGCTGAATTTGGCACTAAGTGCAAGTTCAGCGAAAGCTACAGCAGCAGGAATCCAATTCAGCCCTTGTGTAAAAATTCATTTTCCTCATTAAACCTCTTGAAAATAGTTCAGCTGTGTCAATGTTTGCCAATATATCTCCTGTAAGCAACAGCACAATCTATTTAACCACACCCCTCCACTATTCCTTTAGCTAGAGAAACATTGTGAAATAATACTTGGTATTTATACAGCATTTTATATTTCCAAAGTGATATACTATTTTTAATTAATCACTCTACACAATACCCTGTAAGATGAGTCTTATCGTCATTGAAGAGACTGGAAACTGAGAGAGTGGTTAACTGACTTGCCGAAATCTCAAGAGACTGACAGCAGAGCCAGGACCAGAACTGAACTGTTCCCAGACTTTCAGTCCTGCAATCTCTCCGCTAGGCCATGCTGACTCTACAGCAGTAGAAAAATGACCTTTCTGATAAACTGTGCTGGCAACACACAGCTGAAATGATGCCTAACTAGGTATATTTGCAAGTGTACATCAAGATAAGAATGTAAGAATGGCCATGCTGGGCCAGACCAATAGCTCATCTAGTCCAAGACCCTGTCTCTGACAGTGACCAATGCCAGATGAGGGAATGAACTGAACAAGGCACATTCAAGAGATCCATCCCTCTGTCATCCAGTCCTAGCTTCTGACAGTTGGAGGTTTAGGGACACCCCGAGCATGGGGTTCATAGCATCATAGAAGATGAAGGTTGAACCATCACAATATCCCATGGCAATGAATTCCACAGGTTGACGGTGCATTTGTTTTAAACCTGCTACCTATTAATTTAATTGATTAGCCCTTAGTTCTTGTGTTCATGTGGAAGGGTAAACAACACTTTCCTATTCACCTTCTCCATACCATTCATGATTTTATAGACCTCTATCATATCCCCCCCTTAGTCCTCTCTTTTCTAAGATGAACTGTCCCAGTCTTTTTAATCTCTCTCATATGAAAGCTATTCCATACCCCTGATCATTTTTGTTGTCTTTGTGCTTTTTCCAATTCTAATATATAATTTTTTTGAGTTAGGATGACCAGAACTAAGCATAGTATTCAAGGTGTGGGAGTACCATGGATTTATACAGTGGCATTATGATATTTTCTGTTTTACTATCTAACGCTTTCCCAGTGGTTCCAAACACTCTATTCTTTTTTTTTTTTTGACTGCTGCTACACAATGTGCAGTTGTTTTCAGAGAACCATCTATGATGACTCCAAGATCTCTTTCTTGAGTGGTGACAGCTAATTTTGACCCCATCACTTTTGTATATTATATTTGTATATTGGAATTATTTTTTCCAGTGTGCATTACTTTGAATTTCATTTGCCATTTTGTCATCCAGTTTTGTGAGATCCCTTTCTAACTCTTTGCAGTCAGCCTTGGACATAACTCTCTTGAATAATTTTATGTTGTTTGAATATTTTTGCACCTCACAGTTTACCCCTTTTTCCAGATCATTAATGAACAGCTTTGGTCCCAATACAAATCTTTGGGGGACCCCGCTACTTACCTCTTTCCATTGAGAAAGCTGACCATTTATTCCTACCCTTTGTTTCTTGCCTTTTAACAAGTTACGGATCCATAAGAGGCCCTTCCCTCTTATCCCATGACTGCTGATTTTGTCAATGGCTTTCTGAAAGTCCAATTACACCGTACTGACTGGATCACCCTTGTTCACATGTTCAAAGAATTCTAATAGATTAGTGAGGCACAATTTCCCTTTACAAAAGCCATGTTGACTCTTCCCTAACATATCGTGTTCATCTATGTGTCTGATAATTCTGTTCTTTACTGTAGTTTCAACCAATTTGCATGGTACTGAAGTGAAGCTTGCCAGTCTGTAATTGCCACCATTGTCTCTGGAGCCTTTTTTAAAAAATAGATGTTACATTAGCTACCCTCCAGACACCTGGTACAGAGGCTGATTTAAGCGATAGGTTACATACCACAGTTAGCAGTTCTGTGATTTCACATTTGAGTTTCTTCAGAACTCTTGGGTGAATACCATCTGGTCCCGATGACTTATTACTGCTTAATTTATGAATTTGTTTCAAAACCTCCTCTATTGACACTTCAATCTGGGACAGCTCCTCAGATTTCTCACCTAAAAAGAATGACTCGGGTGTAGGGAACTCCCTCACATCCTCTAAAGTGAAGACTGATGCAAAGAATTAATTTAGCTTCTCTGAAATGGCCTGGTCCTGAGTGCTCCTTTAGCACCTTGATCATCCAGCACACACATGGTATTTCTATCCATGTTCTATGATTCTATGATTCCATGATTCTATGGTACAGTTTGATTCATTTAAGATTTTTACTGTATTTGACTCTATGCTTTCTTTCATATATAGTGCAACCCCCCACATTTCTATATATTTTGTACCCTGGTACTACTGCGTCTCCATCGAGTTCCCATGTTACCTATTAGATCAATAGGAAAAATCAGCTTCAGCATAATTTCGGACACTGAGGTTAAAACTTGGTTTAAAGCATGCGCCCAGAGTTAGATAAGATAAAAGACAGTGAGAGGCTTTTATAGTCTTGGTTCTAAAATACTGGAGCAGAGCAGGGCACACATACATCACCAGTGGGTAATTGTTGGAAAAGAGTTCCACTATTCCATGGGAGGGCACACAATCTCACAATTGGGCACAGATAATATCAGGAAGAAGAACTAACCAATTTCACCCAATACTTAGGAAAGAGAGACAGTGATAGTATATTTGGTTTAGAATGTCATTGCTAACCAAAAACATGTTTTCATAGAATTATACATTTGAACAAGCCATTATCAAATAACGTGTTAACCTTCAAAATAAGGATGTATAAAAAACCTATGAGAACTTTACCAAAGTTCGCATTTTCTTTCTACAAATTATATTCTCTATCCCTAGGCAAATGCCAATTTTAGAACCATAACTATCTTGTTCTCTTGTGCTTAGCATGAAGATAAAATTGAAATAGCCACTTTCTACTGTAACTGTACCGAATCTTACTGTACCAAAACTTCTATTGGGAAAGTGCTTAAGATGTCAGGCCAAATCAGCAGGCAAAGAATTTATGGAAATTTAAGAATCCTGTGAACTGAAGGATGCCAAGTAGTCAGCCATACAAATACTAGGCGCCTTGTCCAGAGATGAATTGGTGATTGTTATGAACACCTCTGCTTGGTTCCCTGGAGACTGGAAGCCGTGCAGCAACAGAGGAGTTATTCTATGACAGTGACTAGATCTAGTGGTTGGCACTTGGCTATATACCTGAAGTGGGCAGTGTAGTGGAGCAAAACAAAAAACTGGCAAAAGATAGAGATGATCCTGTTGGGTTGGATAAAGTTTATAAAGATGGTTAATGCACTGTGCACAGGCAGGGTGAAAACAGTCTTTATACCTCTACCCAATCAAAGATCTGTTCATCATTCGCCTTGTCCTCAATTATGAGTTTTTCTAGCTGTTTGTTCAGCTCATCGGCAGAGAGTTCTTCCTCTGAAAGTGCATCTGAGGAACTGGAACAATCAGATATGGTGAAGTCCAACTTCTGCAACATTAGAAGTTATGAGAAATGATTTAATATGCTTTTCCACACTGAATCATAACAAGGCAAAAGAACAAGCAACACTTTATTCTGTTTTATACGTCCCAATGATACTGATTTATCATTATAATGACATATGTCCCGCCTTTCATTTCAAAGAATCATAAAGCAATTTACAAACAATAACTGATGTACAAATTATACTGAGAGATCACTTCATCCAGCAAGGAAATGTAGCCACCTTTGAGGAAAAAAGTGGCACACTGCAACACGACACTACACTTTAACCCATGAAATAAAGACAAAGTTATTGGTTAATTGAAACTAAAGGGAGCCAGAATGCAATTACCAGATTTGGAATTGGGTCAGGAAGCTGAGGCTTATACACTATTCTTCCAAAATGTAACATAGGCTCTAGAATGAGCACTAGTTCTCAGATCTCACTTTTACACTGCATTTCCAGTAGCACAGTACTCCCTAAAATCATGCTGGGTCACTGGTTCACTACAGACTCAAGGAAAAAGTGCCAATTATTTCATCACCCACACTCCTTTCAAGTATTCCTTTGGTGTCTTCCATCAATGTACTGTCATGGCCTGATTCCATTTAATGTTTGAAATATAATGGAATCACTGCACAAGGTGGGAGGGTGAATAATTCTCATAATATATTCCACTCTCCTTGTAATGTTAAATCATTAGATGGACTGTCCATTCTCTGATTTCTTATCACCTGTAAAACTCTAGCTGCTTTTTGAGGGATGTACCTATTAGAGAAAGCCAGCTGCTTACAAATCAGCAGGCAAAGAAGTTTAGAGAATGCTCCTTTTCATTTCAGAAATCCCAGAAGTTTAATTTACTCAAACCTAATTTGAATGCCTGCAGTACCTCATCTTCATGTTTCATTTTGACAATATATAGTGATGGAACTGAAATGAACAAGACAGACTGAAAGTAAAAATAAAAAATAAAAAAAAATACAAACCAATGGGTCAAATGTATCTTACAAAAATATATCACAGGGCTGTTCTCTAGCAGAAATTTGCTTTCAACTCACCTGCTCCATGAGAAAGGTATGTACATCTTCCCCTTCAGGTAAGTAGTCTTTCCAACTGAGACCAGTCTCTCTCCATAAGGCTCCTACTTTCTTATGGCTCTAAAACACAAAGCAGTTTGTTCATTTTTTAAATCTGAAGAGAAAAGCAGGGAGCTTAAACAAGCTGGAATGGTGCTGCTGCATAAAGAGAAATAAATAATCATTTACCCATCAAAAAATAGGCCTAGCCATGATGTGAAAACTTCCAGAAAGCCTGTGCTGGAGAAGTTTATATATATGTCCTACCTTTTACAGGTAAATGTTGTATCTTGTAAGATGCTCAGATGCCCCAATGAAGAGTAATAAATATGGCTGGCTTGATATATGGAGTTTGCAACAACATGACCAAAGATCATCTACAATAAAGTGACCATATATAAAAGTGTGGTCCAGTGGATATAATAAGAACTGGGACTCAAATGAACTGGATTCTACTACTAGCTCTGCCACTGACTTGCTGTGACCTAGTAAGAAATGACTCATCCTTCCATCCCTCTAAATGAATAAAGTTAGAGTATGTATACTTTAGAAAAATCATGTTTACATGGATATCAGTGCTCAGCGTCATGTGTACGACATCATGGTCTTAGTTTAACTCCTATAATTCATTATAAACCTATGGAAAATTAGCTTTACAACCAGATGTGGTACAGCCTTCTGCATCTAACAGTCTAGTAGACTTCGTGCCTGACCTTTCAGAATTCCCTAAAATGTTGATATATATAATAAACAATACTGAAGATAATGATAGCAAAAATAATTAGATCTTCTTTAGTGCCTTCCACCCAAGAATCTCAAAATACTTTGCAAATATTAACGAATTAAGCCTCATAACACGTTTGGTATTATTTTCATTTTGCAGATGGGTTATTGGGTATCTAAAGTTAGACACCTTGATAAAAGCAGCCTTATTTTCAGAGACAGATTACAGAAGTCACTAGGATCTGCTTGTACTCAGTATTTTTGTCATTCAAAGCTCAGATTTAGGTGCCTAAATGTGGAGTTAGATACCTGACTTCAGGTACCCACCTTCGACAATTTTGGCTTACAGGACTTACTGAAAGTTATGTTAGAAGCCTGGCAGAGCTACAAATAGAACCCAGATCTTTTGACTTTAGGCCTATGTTTTAACCACAAGATCATGGCTCCTCTCCCTGTTCTTCCCCCACAACACAGAAAATGGCAATCCATATTCAAAAAGCAGCAAACTGCTCATTTTGAAAAAGAAAATACAAGCTTCTAGCCACATTAAGGAGCTGTTGTATGAAAAAGCTTCTGGAGCAACCAACCTCATTTGAATATATGCTTTAAAAAGGAGGTGAGTGATTTTAAGGGTTTAAGTTACTCATGACACAAAGTGAATTATTTAGCCTGACTTTAGAAAAAAATTTAAATAAATGACAGACTTATAGGGAAACTACCAGGATGCCTGGGCACACAACGGTGAAAATGTGTGAGAGAGCTTTAGAAGTTACATGGTGAATAGGTGTGTCTACCCCTAGAGACAGGTGAATCTCAAGAGTTTGCAAGTTTAGTTTGGATAAACACCCAGAAATCTGAATGGCCATCTGAAGCTTATTCTAACTCAGAGAACCTCTCAGCTGCGCAAGAACAGGCTCTCTTGTGAGATTGCCAGTACTTCTTGTTTCTGATCAGCCCAGAAATACCTTGAGAATGGCTCTCTTGTAATATTTCAGCACTCCAGCTTCTGGAAGAAGCCAGGTGCAGAGGTACCTGCAAAAGGGAAAAGTGGTAAGAAAAAGGTAACGCAACTTTTTGGAACCTTATGAAGTTTGGTTTGAAATTTGGGGTAGGAACGGCGGGTTTCTTAAGTTATCCACACAGGTGGATAACTGTCCCTGCATGTTGGAAATACAAGCACATTGTCATTATGTATGATCATTTACTCTCTGCACCCAACAATTAATAAGTCATATCCCTGGATACTTACCATTTGTTTGCATAGAAGGTGCAATATTTCTGAAAGCAAGACCCCAGCTCTTCCCACAAGAAGTAAAGGTTTGCTAAATTCTCTGGAATGGAACAGAAATAAATACTTTTCTTATAATCTTTTATTGTCTCAGAGAAGATACACTGTTGTGAAAAGTCACTCTTGATTTGGGGCAGGATAGAGGTGCGGATCAAGCTGATGCAGAAAACTGCACAGCTTTAACTTCTGCTCTGTATATGGGATCTTATCTTGCTCCTATTGAAGTTAATGCTAAAGCTCCCATCAACTTCACTGATGCAGGATTGGGCCCATATTAGGCTAAAATTTAGAAAACTGGGCTGGAACACCAGCCACAACAGGAACAATTAAAACAATTAAAATTGGTAGGATGAGGATTTGGCCTACAGGATCTTTTAGATTGTAAGGCCTCGATATTTAAAGATATGCAGCCCCCTTGAATTCAATGGGAGTTAGCTGCCCAAGTAACCTTTAAAAATCTATTCTTAAGCTCTTTGGGGCAGGGAACTGTCATTTTCTATATATTAGTATAGTGTCTACAATAACAGGGCCAAGCCTCGTTGGCCTATCTGTGCTGCTGCAATGCACATGTGAACAGATGGTAATAATGATAACAGTATAGTAATGGCCTAATTTTTGGAAAATGGTTTCTACTTTTGTGGATGTAGTTTTGTGCTTCTGGTTAATAGTAATCAGTCTAAGTGGTAATAATGAACTCTACTCACAATTATTACAGGTGAAAAACTGTATCTTCAAAAAATGAAGGCAGAGTTCACAGCCCCTTAAAAGATCAGGGCCTTGATGTTTCCCTGAGTGACTCTGGTCCTACAACTTTAGGTTGTTTTTAATTCAGTTAGCAAATACTGAGACTGAAGAAGATTGGTAGATAAAATTAAAAAAAAAAAAAAAAAGACTGCCCAGCAGCAAGCTCCCTCACCACTAGAGCTTCCACATCAATGCAAATTTGATTTCTGGAACACCATTCAGCAGATCTCACATTGACTCCCACAGGCTGAGTCTCATTATTTCTGTCTAGCCAACAGACAGGGGTCATGATGCTTAGATATTATAGCATAATCAGGCAGCTAGTTCAGGCATAACAGTCACTGAAGGAAAACAGCAGTGCTTACATTATAAGTTCTCTCATAGAGATTCCTCCTTCTTTTAACATGGGGGTCACCAATTCAGCTAGATACAACCAAATATGTGGTATATCAATGGCCATATCATCTGCCAACTCCAAAGTGTCTGAAAACCTTTGGAAAAAAGAAGGAAAAACTCCAAATATTAAATCCAATTCCAATCTCAGCAATTATTTTTTCTGCCAAGTAAATCCTGAATTTAATGCCAAGCATTTAATACTTTTGACTTATATTTAAAAAGTCCAACAAAGTATACTATTTCCATCCAATCCTCCCCATATTATTGTATATGGGCAAAAGGAACTTCCCTTCATGCAACTGGAGTGCCATAGAAGATGGTAGTCAAAACATACAGGAAAAAAATTTTAGAACTCCCAATACTGAGCTGCTCATTAACACTTCTGACATCTGTGAGAGTAAATAACATTTTCTTCTTTAAATACAAAACCTCTAACAAACAGAATCTTACATGCAGGAAGACACAGAATATATGGTATAAGATTTTCAACAGAACAATGTTTGATCAAGTCCGGTGTGATCCATCAAGTGTTTAAAACATAACACAAGAAAATAGTCAATAAACTGGAATGTGGCCTGCAAAGTTCAATCTTTCTTTTTTGGAAAGTCACCTGCAAAACTGGCTAGGTTAGCAGGAGGACCTGGCACTCCAGAACAGTAGGCTCCACAGCTGATTTATGAGGTCTCTCCTTAAACTCCAAATGCAGATTTCAGAATTTTTTGACATCCCTTCCAAAAGCACAATGACAAATTACCAATTAACCAGTTTCATGTTTCATCAGTGGTACCAGGCACTCACTTTTCACCTGGTGGATTATAAGTGCTCTTCTATCAGAAAATTCACACTGATTCTTTGGTTCCCAGGAACCCTTAATAGTCTTCTGGTATGCATTTTAAATGGATTTTGGTGAGCTCTCTTTTTCTTGTTTACTGGTTTCAAGGATGGTTTTTGAGCAGCTGCTGCCTCATATGTCTGGTTCTTTAAGTCTTCTCTTACTGGTTCATTGTGGGTTTGACTAAGCTCTTCTGCCACTAATTTGGCTGTTTATTTCCTGTTATGCAGAGAGTTTGAGTATCTCACTAGATTGGAGCTTAATTTAGATTTTGTGTCATGATCTGTTCTCAGACCTTGGCCCTGAATCTCAAGGTAAAATGTCTTGGGGGAAAAGCATAGCAAGTCTTTAGCAATTTTGCTGTATGTCCACTGAATGTCATGGCTCTCCACCCTCACTCTGTTATCTCTAGTGCATTTGTTTGGTTTCACCACCCCACTTCCCTCTGTCCCCCCACCAGGAATACCACACATCCTAGTACTTCACTTACAGTCCACTTATTTGGGCACCGGAACTCATTACCAATATCAAGTGAAGTGTGATGAATTGTATTTTGCAGTGTTGTTGTAGCTGTGTTGGTCCCAGGATATTACAGAGACAAGCTGAGTGAGGTAATACTTTTTAATGGACCAATTTCTGTTGGTGAAAGAGGCAAGTTTTGAAGCTACACTGAGCAATTTTTGTGGTCTGAAGACCAGAATCAATGTGAGTAAACCTGAATCTGTAAGTCACAGCATGTGCGCGCACACACACACACGTACATACGTATGTTTTGGGGTGTCAGTATACATTTCCAAAGTGAATGTTCATCCTGTCCAGAGGTAAGCCAACTGGGAAGGTATAGTTACCACATTATACTTGGAGACCACATGTTTCTACTCTATGATCTATCTGGCCTCCACTAGTGATAGAAGCAAAAGGGCCTTCCAAGTCTATTGATAAACCCAGGTTATGTAATCCTTCCACATCAGCTATTAGATTTTTTGGACTTGTTGACACTATGATCACTAAGCAGTCAGTAGCAGTGTGAAATGGCAAACTTTCAAATAAAAGCACCAGGAAGTGGCTACAAACACTAAAATGTATTATGTGAAAATATTAATTTTTTCTGTCATAGAGCATCACTTTTCTTTGTTGTTCCTGGTTTAATCATTGCATTATGAACCCTTGGTGTGAACTGGCTGGCTTAGGGGACTGGTATTGGGATATACACTTCACTTTACTTTTGTGCAACAGGTTCAAATCTAGGCTAGTTCAGTATGGTCTGCATGCAGTTACCATATGACGATCTGACACCTGTTCAGTGACCAGTGAGGTGGTCTACCTTCAGTTCCTAGGGGACAGGTATCCACATCACCAGCAGCATAACTTCATTTGGCACCATACTATCCTTATCCCCAGAACTGGTTCGTATAAATCAGAGTTGATTCACTACAGTGGGTACTGCATGAGTGAAGCCTTCCTTGTCATTTCAGAACTATCCCATTCTATGGATAGATGGAGGACTTTAGTTTAAAGAGCTGCCAATATGGCACCTTTCACAAGCATAAATTTCACTCAAAATATTGATTTAACACACTCCTTTCCCCAGTTAGACTATGAGACTCCTCAATGTGCAAATACAAATCCTCTTTCACAAAGCATAGTTGTAGGAGATGTTGCTCTCATAGGAAGCTGGGAAGGGGGTATCCCCCAACACAAAGAGCATGTTTTTGAAATTAACACAAACATAAACTAGAGATCTGATTAAAGTGTTTGTGTGGCAGAATACCAACCCCTTGAAGAAGTCCAGTTTGCTTAGCTTTTCTGACTGCACCAACTGATATAATAACTGGCCCATGTGATCCCTGGTGATCTGACTCCTCTCGAGTGTAGACTCCACTCCTACTCGCACAAAAACGGGCAGCAGACTCTGTGCATTCAACTCCTCCACGCATTGCATTGCTTCCTGTTCAAACAACACAGAGGATCATTTATCTGAATTCTGGGAAATATCAAGACAAGCAAGGCATGAGAAGGTTCTTCACTAAAAGAAAGTCCCCGGAACTTAGTTCTTTTGGCTGAATTCAATAGATTATTTTGATACACTTTTGTCATTCAGGGAAACTGAAAGGCAAGGGTGCATAATTAGCTTGTGGAACTCACCACCACAAACATATCCCCAAGGCTGAGAACTCAGCAGGACTTAAAAAAAAAAAAAAAAAAAAGGCATTAGATATTTATACAGATGAAGGTGCCCATAGTTACCATTAACAGAATTTTAAAATACATCCTCATGCTTCAGGAAATAAACTAGCTACTAACTGACAGGTCCTAGGAATTCTTCTATGGGCAGTGTATTCTATTATTGTACTCTAGGAGGTTTCTCAACACTTCCTCTAAAACATTGTTCCTTGTTAGTGAGAGGATACTGGACTAGATGAACTTCTGGTCCTCTCTGGTGTGTCAATTCCTAGGTTAAAAAAGGTGCCATGTAATGAAGCAGAAAATATATGAATCATATTTGGCAAATTCAAAATTTCTTCTTTATACAACCACTACATTCTGCTACCCACACTTTATAAAATACACAAGCATAATATTCTGAAGAACGGTCAGAGAGAAATACATTAACACTATACTTCTAATATCTGCACTATCATCAGAGAAGAAGTTCTTCAACTGAATGTTTATGTCAAACACAGTAGACTTCAGTGGGTTCTTTATGACTCAATACATGTAAATGCCCTTTATCTAGGATCATACCCTCTGTTGTCAGGAACTGGTAGCCCCAGATGAATGTCTGGACTTTCTAGTTGGCTATTTTCCACAGGTCTCAGGGTCTAAGGTAGTCCCAGACTCCATGTTCAGGCCATAGTTTTAAATAAGATGTATGTTAGTGCCTGACAGAAACAAGGAAAACGTGGCTAGGGTTTTTAGGACTCCATGGCTATATGTCCCAGCTGTCATAAGAGGATGCCACAAAGCTAAATCATAGTTCTAATCTGATTACAAATTAAACACCATGGTTAAACACATGAACCAGGATGTTTCTACTTATATGTGCCATATCAAAACTCTGTTAAGGTGAAGTTAACATTGTAGGCACATAGAATCATAGAAGAGTAGGATTGGAAGTGATCTCGAGAGGTCTTCTAGTCCAGTCGCCTGCATTCAAGACAAGACTAATTATTATCTAGACCAGTGGTTCTCAATCTTCGGCCCAATCAGCACACAGCTGCGGCCCATGTGACATCCGCCGAGCCATACAGGTAGTATTGGATACAGCCCACAAAACACATTGTGGGCCACATATGGTAAAATAGGTTGAGAACCACTGATCTAGCCCATCCCTGACAGCTGTTTGTCTAACCTGCTCTTAAAAATCTCCAATGATGGAGATTCCACAACCTTCTTAGGCAATTTATTTCAGTGCTTATCTATCTTGACAATTAGGAAGTTTTTCCTAATGTCCAACCTAAACAGCCATTTCTGCAATTTAAGCCCATTGCTTCTTGTCCTATCCTCAGAGGTTAAAGAGAACAATTTTTCTCCCTCTTCCTTGTAACAATCTTTTATGTACTTGGAAACTGTTATCATATCCCCCCTCTTCTCCCGACTAAACAGTAAATTAGTTGTCCAATTGCAACTAAATGTTTTGGTGAAAACTGAAACAAAAAATGTCATTTAGCACCATTTCTCCATTTTGTATGGTTTTTTCCTTCCTCATTGAGTAACAGGCCTACCCTGTCTTTGGTCTTCCTCTTGCTTCTAATGTACTTGTAGAATGTTTTCTTGTTACCCTTTATATCTCTAACTAGTTTAATCTCTCCCTGTGCCTTGGCTTTTCTAATTTCGTTCCTACGTATTTGTGTTACTTGTTTATGTCCATCCTTTGTAATTTGACCTAGTTTCCACTTTGTGTAGGACTCTTTTTTGAGTTTCCGATCATTGAAGATCTCCAACGTACCAGTGGATGGAGTCTCGTACATTACATTTAAAGAATGTTAGACCTAAAAATCATAAAACAAAACCCATAATAACCAACCTCAAATGTTTAACCCTTAGGAAATGCAGTTATAGTTGCACTTCTCAAACAAGCCACCCAAGAAACTTTAACTCTGCCTCTGTAGAAATATCCTGAGAAACTAAAAAAAACCCACACTCCTATATCTAACCAGAACAAACAGTTTAATTGTATGTGATCACAGAAATGAAAATGCCTCTACCTTAATCACCTAATGGTTACACTTTGAGGTCTAGCTCAAAAAAGAAAAGCACTGGAGACCTTTTTTTTTTTTTTTTTTTTTTTAAATAAGCAGTCCACAGATGACCAATACTAAGATTCTCAGAGTCAACATTCCCTGGTGACAGTGACAAATCAAATTTTATTAACTCCTGAAATAAGACTTTAATAAACCAAATATTTATCCTCTTAGATAAGAAGAGTCCTGTACAATAGGATTTACCTCTCTCCTTTCTGTGTTTTGGCTACAAAATTTTAGAAGAATTTCTGTGTTTAATGACTCTATTTGCAGGGAGTCAATTCAGGACCCCTCAACCTAGTCATGCAAACTGCAGAAAAATTCTACCTGGGCTACAGATCTAACTTATTAATTTTGAGGACAATATAATACTTGTGGATTTTACATGAGAGGCCAAAATCCACTTTACAATAGAAACTCAGTTACAATCTTAACTCTGGAGTGACAGCAGTTGCTCAATAATTTTCAACATTTACTAAAAATACTATGGAGTAATTTGTTGAATAAGTATTATTTCATCTGCCTTGAGATCAGAAGAAGGATGCTTTGATAAGTGAATTAAACTTTTGTCTAGTTTCTCTAGCTTTCTACATCCAGCACTGACATACTATTGTAACAGTGCTGCTCAGTGGTTATGACAGACATACCTAAAACTTTGGGGACTATTTTTCCTCTGTCTTTAGCAATGGAAGAACCAAAACAGTCAGACAGCTGTGCACGGATACCTTCTATCCAAATTCCAATGGGTCCTATGTTTATGTTAAAAATCTAAGAATGGGGTGTTTAGAAAGACACTGGTCCTGGAAAGGAAAAAATGCTAAAGGTCCCACTGGTTCCATGGTTTTCTGGAAGGTGGGGTTTTCATTATGTTTACCTTATAATCGTTAATATGCAAGAACTCATCAACGATGGCTTTGCACTTTCTCTCCATTTCCTCTTCTGACATTGTAGATTTGTCTTGTACCAGAGCTGAGGGGGTTTCTGGCTTGGCTGGTAATAAGGTAGAGAAAACAGACATTGGATTAGGAGATCTTTAGTTCCAAAGAAAAGTATTAAAAAATCCCCCCAAGTCTCCTCTGTCAGCCATTCCTTCTGGCTGAACAGAGCTCTTACTAGGCAGTCTCTGCTGGGATGACTGAAAAAAAGGCTGATTTGGAAGCATGACAGTGTGGGGGTAAAATAAAATTTAGATTTTTTTCTGCCAGTTTCTCATGAGTGTCTCTGATCACCAGGAATAAATCATTTCTTATTTAGCTTGATTTTCAACTGGTGAGCCCTCCATGTCTGCAAATCACCTTTCTTAGTTAGTATAATACTTGGCAGTGTAATAGCATTTTACACCTTCAAAGCACTTTACAAACATTAAATAATTAACTTTGAACTGTAGTAGCAGCTCTCACTGAATACTGCAAATTTACAGCACGCTGCCTGTGACTGTCAGAAACCAGAGACAATATCCCTAATTCTAAAATCCACAATAGAAAGCAAACCCCTCAAAGACTTCCTCCCCAGCCAATCCTCCAGGGATGGACTTGCCTCCCCTCAAACGTCAGAATTCAGGAAAAAACCTGAATAAACAGAGGGGCTTGCATTGTGCTCTGCACATTATTACTGTTATTTAGCATTTGTATTGCAGTAGCATTCACGACATGCTAGGCACTGTCCAAGCTAATAGTAAGGCACCATTCCTACCCTAAAAGGCTCAAAATCCAAGGCTTTATTCACATGGAACTTTTTCTTAAATTTCCCCCATATTGTGCCACTACTGGCTCAGCTCCAGTGGAAGGAGCAACAGAGGGCCTCAAGCACAGACAAGATGTCAGCAGCTACCAGTGTTTCTACTATTGCTGCTTCTGTGCAAGGTTAGGTGACACAGTGGTAAAAACATTGCGCCTTGTCTACACTAGATTTCTCACCACTGGGAAATGATAAAAAAGCGTAGACACAAGCTAAAGAGACAATCAGTACCAGTGCTTAGATATCTTAGTGAAAAGGGCCTAAGAAGCATCTAAAATAGAACATGACTGACCAGGGAGTCAGTCGTAACAGATGCTGAGAGTGGACCCCACCCACTGAAGTCAGTGGGCCATGAGGGTGCAAAGCATTTCTGAGAAAGCACTACAAGTTCATAGGGTCAGGCCCAGGTGGATAAAGTTTGAGAGTGAAAGGCCTTCCCCTGAAAATGCTATGCCTCAGCATTATATCCTGGGACCGCTAACAGAAGCATCTTGGCTAGTCTCAACTGTTGAGAGGGTACAAAAACAGCAAGGTGGTGACTGGGCAACCAAGCCCCAGGCCCATTTTTATTCCTCAGTGTTGTCCATTACCTTGGCACTTTACAAAAATTAACAAACACAATATTGAAGGAAAATAAATCTTTCTAAAATCACCACACCCTGTTGCTAGAAAAAAGTCCAACAATCAAAGGTCTAGCCAAACAGATGACTCTTACACTGTGCCTGAACCTCACCAGACTTGGGCTCTGACCAACCATCACAGTCAACAGGCTCCAGATGCATGAGGTCAGTACTGAGAGTATCTTCCAGTGGTCCTGGGGAGGTCTATCCCAGGAACTGAAAGCAAGAGCAACTGGACTTGGGTGGAAGAGGCAATTATACTGATAATTGGGTCCCAATTACTTTTTCTGACAAATACTGTATTTTTACCTCAGTGAGGATGACAGTAAGAAGAGACATATATAAATCAGCTGAGTTATAAACCTTTGGTATAGGAGATTCAGCTACAAAAGCTCTGCTGTGAGTCACTGGGAGGAGGGGGGAAGGGAAAGACATCCACAATGACACCCAGAGAACTATCACTTATATTGAAAAATTTTCCCTTAAATATTTCTTCATATTCTGCAGGATTCCCCTGTATTAATGAGCCCCAAGAGTGCTCACCCAGCACTCATGGAGGAGTCTCTCACCAATTTCCTTGGCTTTGTTCCTGTCTGTCTCTGTGCTGTTTCTCTCCATATCCATGCCACCTGTTAGTTGTTTCACTGTCTCTAGCATCTCTCTCCGTTGTTCTTCTTGTGCTTGATTGTCTAGCAGAAGCTCTTTACTGCTGCTACCTCGCAGGAAGGTGTTTGGACGGGTGATTGAAGATGGGAGTGGCTTGTCATTCTTCTCCCTGCCTGTGCTCCCACGACTACAAAGTGAAAAAGATATTCGCATGGAAGGGTCTTATCCTCTTAACTGCTAAAAATTAACACTGGCCACATTTATAAAAGCTGCCGGGGAGCTGTCTCTTATACAGTCTATTGGTTACAGGAAAAATAAGAAAGTAATTTAATACTGTTCAACTGTACAGACTATGGTCAAAAAGCAGCCTGTGGATCCGCTCATCTTTAAAACTATGGTGTGGCCCTTAGATGCTTGTCCCAAGTGATGAACATGTACATACATGCTCAGGGGAGAGAGAGTTTGTCATATGTTTGTCATAGTACATATCTGAAACAAAACACTCTGAGGATATACCACCCCTCTATAAGTTTAAAACACAGTGAATTTTAATGTGAAAGTAATGGCACCATTTCACCATGAAGTTGCCTGACTTGCATACTCTTTACCTATAAATATATTGATGTATAATTTCAAAATAGGCTAACACTGGGATTTCTAATGGATCAGTCCTAGGAATTATGTTAATATTTTAATTAATTACATGGAAAAGGAGGATGATACTGATGTGGAAAAATCCCAGGTGAGACAAAATTATTTATGACAGTCAAGACTAGAGAAGACTGGGGAACTTCAGAGGGACTTAGGTGAATGGACAGTCCGGTGGCAGATGAAATTCATTGTTCACAAATGCAAGGTTATGCACACTGCAAGGAATAATTGGTCAACTTTACATTAGAGGTACATTTATAAATAGTTATAAGAAATTAATAAACGATTAATAGATGCTATAAGCATATTACAGATATGAGTAGTATGTTTTATAGCTAGTTACAAACATAATGGTAGAAAGTATTACAGGTAAGCAACGTACAGAGATATTGGACTCTATAACCTACAAAAGTTAACCATTTATGAAAATATATCTTAATAATTTATTAACCCTTCATAAACTGTGTATAAATTATACCTTAAAATAAAGTGTGACCTTGGAACAACTGATACATATAGATGGGTTCTAAATTAATTTTAATCACTCAGGAAAAAGACTTGGGTATCACTGAGAGACAGCTCAACAAACGTCTTTCTCTATGTGCTGTGGCTGTCAAAGTAGCAAATAAATGTTAGGATGTATAAATATTGGGATGACAAATACTATTGGCAGATTGAATCTTACCTAGTTAAGGCCCTGCGAGAGTCTAACTCTGAGGATGCAGAAGAGGAAGACACAGATGACACTGGGGGCTGCAATGCAGAGAATCTGTTCAAACTAGTGGCACTTGGTCGTAAGGACTCTGCAAGAGATTGTAAAAGAAGATGTAGTGAATGGTGATAACATTAGATTATCAAGGATACAATGCCACAAAATAATTTAAACGATCTCCCATTTTTCAAGAGTTGGTAGCATGGAAGCCAGTGGAAAAGAGCTGGCTTGACTCCATTTTATTCTTACTTCTCATTAGCACCATGGCATGCAAGGCTCATTCATAACTTTGTGACTTTTTCTGACTTCTAACACTTAATGCCTGATTCTCTTTCTTGGCTGGATTATCACAATGCTTTATTTGCTGAATATGTTGGGATGCACAGATCTTTTGGGATCCCCAGGGTGTATTCCACCTGCATTCCACTCCACTGGCATTCCTAGGTGGAAGCTCTGGAAAAGAAGAGATCTGCCAAGAATTTTGGGAGTTAATTCTCAGCCAGGGTTCAGAGACAGATCAAGGAGATACTATCAGTGGGAGCTAATTGAATGCACCTGTGCCTATTCAGCCTGAACATTAAAAAAAGATGTTACCCTCAGGTTGGGTTGGGGAGAAGAAACTAGATGATGCTGACCAGAAGCCAGAGCCGGGTCTTCATGAGAAATATTGGTGCTACCCTACATAGTTTTGTATGTTGTACTTAGTATTCCTGTGTTTACTGCTTTGCAATTGCATGGACAGAAGGCAGCAGGACATGGAAGGTTACTTACATTACAATAACGAGTTCGAGATGTGTAATCCTTTGGGTATTTGCTGTGGGTGCACATGTGCTCCATGCGCCTGAGATTGGAAATTCTTTAATAGCAGCGTCCATTGATTTGTACCTGTGCACTACACTTCCTCACTCTGTGAACCAAAGGCATAAGTGGACAAATGGACCACCCGCCCTTTCAGTTCCTACTCTACCAGGAATCATGTGAAGAGCCAAAGTAAAGAGAAAGGAGAGTGGATCATGAATACCCATAGGGACCATACATCTCAAAGAATTCCAGTACTTCTTCGAGTGCTGGTCCCTATAGCTATTCAATGTGGGTGATTCCCAAGCATTGCTTTTTTAGGAGGAGGGTGCAAGGAAGTACTTGGCATCACAGACTGCTGAACCAAATGATACACCATCTGCCAAGGCCTGAGTCAGAGCATAGTGCGTGGTAAATGTATGGCCTGAGCTCCAAGTAGCTGCTCTGTAGATTTCAGAAGATGGGATACCTTACAGTAATGCTACTGAGGCAGCCTGTGCCCCATTTGAGTGAGCTCTGACATATCAAAGAGGAGATGTTTCTGCATGCTAGTAGCAAAGGAGGATACAGCCAGAGATCTGTCTCAAGAATCTTTCACACCTATGGCCTGCGCTTCATTTTCTCGGTGAAGGAAATGAACTGTTGAGGAGAAATCCAAGCAGAAAGCCAGGGTCTTTCAAACATCTAGAGTGTTTAATTGCTCAGCATTCCTATTGTGAAGTTTCAGGTAAAATACAGGTTAATGAATTGTTTGATTCAGGTGGAAGTTTGACAAGACATTAGAAACAAACTTCGGATGTAGCTGGAAGGATGCCTTGTCTCTGTGAAAGATTGTTTAAGAAGTGACTGCTACGCAGGCACTGAGCTCACCTACGTGCTGAGCTGAAGTAATCACTATTAAAAAAGCCACTTTCACTGATAAATACAGAAAGAAGCATGAAGCCAAAGGCTCAAAGGGAGGCCATGAAAGTGCTGCTAGTACTAAATTTAGATCCCAGGGAGGCGTAGGTCAAGATACAGGAGGGAATGGTTTAACAATACTCTTAACTAATCAGACTGTCATGGGGTGAGTGAAAACTGAGTAACTCTCTACAGGAGGGTGAAATGCACTGATACCCGCTAGATGCACTCATGGTGCGCTGCCTGAAAGTCTAATTGGGGGAGAGGATGTAGTCAAGAATATAGAGAAGTTCTAACTTCTCCAGTGAAAGGTGATGTTTCTGGCACCACAGAGAAAATACTTCCACTCAACAGTGTAACAATTACACGTAGAAGATTTTTTTACTATTAAGCCAGATGGATTGCACCTCTTTTGAGCAAGTTCTTTCTGAGCCTGTTGCCCTACCAAAACCCAAGCTGTAAGCTGGAAGGAAGTTGAGATGGGATGGTTGGTGCTGCCCCATTCTAAGAGAGTAGGGTAGGAAACGACTGCAGGGGATTGCTGCAGGTAGTCATCGCAGTGAACAAAACAGATGGGGCCACTAGCTACCATGGTGCTATTAGAATTACTGTCACTCTGTATTTTCTGGAGAACACAAAGTCTGAGGGGAATGGGAGAAAAGGCATATGCTAATGGTTCTGACCATGGGAATAGGAAGGCATCCCCTGAGGAGTCCAGACTGTGGCTGCTGCAAAAGCAATAAACTTGGCATTTCATGTTTTCTTGGGTGTCAAAGAGGTCCCAGGATAGACACCCCCCATTGTTGTGAGATTTGTTGGATCACCAGAGTGGAGCTCCCACTTATGGTCCTAGTTGAATGCCTGCTGAGTCTATGTGCCAGGGAATTTGTGACTTCTGGAAGATGTACTGTGGAGACAGTGATGTTGAGCTGGGTGCACCAGTTCCATAGCTGTACCATTTCCCTGTTGAGGATCTTGCTCCAGCCTGCTTGTTTATATAACAAACAGTGGACATGCTGTCTGACTTGATCTGTCCTTGAGGGGAATGGATGACGGGTAGGAAGTGTCTGCATGCCTCGCAGACGACATGTACTCTAGCAGGTTGATGTGAAGTGTGGATTCCTGTCCTGGGTCCATGAGCCTTGGGCTATGTGGTCATCCAGGTATACTCCCCAAGCTAAGACAGATGCATCAGAAATGAGCATCTTTGTGGGAGAAGAGTGAATGAAAAGGATCCCTACACACGTTGTTCCTTTTTTCCCACCAGAAGAGAGATGCTTGAACTGGAAGTGGGCAGGATACCTTTTTCTCTAAGGAGCCCTTGTTCAAAATATAGGATGACTTTAACCAAGTCTGAAGATTTTGCAGGTGCCATCTGGTGAATGGGATCACATAATGCACACTGCCACCTACCCTCAAAGGTAGAAACCTGTCCAGTGGTCAGTATAATTTAGCCATGGTTGAATCCAGGGCTACTCCAATACATTCTATAGTCCATGTAGATGTTAAAATGGACTTTCCCTGGGTTTATTTGAAGCTCCAAGGACTGGCACAGGTTCAGTAGGGTGCTCACTGCCATCTGTGCTTCTTGGTAGGACCGACCCTTGAGGAGCCAGTTGTCTAGGTAAAGAAATATGTCATAAATGAGTCTATGGAAGTGGGCTGCTACCATTGCCATGACTTTCGTGAATATCCTTGGTGTGGCTGACAGCCCATAGGGAAGTATTTTGAACTGTAAGTGGTCCATGCACACCATAAAGAGCAGAAATCTCCTAAGAGTCAGGTGAGTATCAGAGTGGAAATATTAGTCTTTCAGATTGAGAGCCACAAATCAGTCATGTTAATTCAACAATGGGATTATGGCAGCCAGCATAACCTTCCTGAATCTTTTATGATGGATGAAGACGTTTAACTGTCTGAGGTCCAGGGTTGGCTTCCAACCCCATCTTCTTCAGAATCAGGAAGTATCTGGTGAAAGAATTCTTTCCACTGTATTTGAGAGGTATGGGGTCTATGGCTCCTAGCTGGATCAAGGAGTCCTCTCTCTGTTTAAGAATGCTCTCACGAGGGGTCCCTGAAAAGGGAAGAGAATTTGGGAGGTGAGGTGGATTGGAACTAGGTCATAGAATCGTAGAAGATTTGGGTTGGAGGGGACCTCAGGAGGTCATAAGCCAGTAGAAATAATGTCCAGAATCAATCTGTCCAAGGTTATGTCTGCCATCATGGAAGAAAATGGGCTAGGTGACTGTCGAATAGGGGTGAAAGTGTTCAAGAACTGGTTGACAGCTCTTGAGCAATCAATCAAAATGACTTTTTAGAGGGCTGATAAATCTGGGGAGATGGTGATGGAGCTGTGCCCTTGCCCTGTTGTAGTCTTCAGAGCTTTCTTAGTGGATCTATTGGTGGTAAAAAGAGCTATGGTGGTGGCTGGTGTATCTGTTATTGTGATCTCAAGAATTTTCTCCATGATGGTGGGGTGTATGTATACCCAACAAATGAGGGTGGCATGAGACTCTTTCATTGAGTGGGATGCCTCACTGGTCTTCTCACAGAAGAGAGTGTTCCCTTCAAAGTGAATGTCCTCCACTGTTGCTTGTCTCTCCTTTGGGAATGTGGATGTTTGAAACGAGGAGGCTCATCTCATGACTACTGAGTTTGCTAGTGAGTGGGACACTGTGTCTGCTGCATCAAGTGACTCCTGTAATAGTGACCAGTCCACTAGCTTCTGCTGGTTGAGTATGGCCTGAAATTGAGGCTTACTTTCTGGGGGACCTGGTCAGCGAACTCTAACAGCCTGTTGTACTTGAGGAAGTCGTACTTTGACATGAGGGCTTGATAGTTCATGAAGAGGAGGCTGGCTGAAGAGTTGTTTCATCCCAATAGATCTAGTCTCTTGGCCTCTTTATCTGAGGGGGTGGCTTTTGGATGGTAGAGTCTACTGTGTTTAGCAGCCTGAAATACCAATAAGTTGGTGGTTGAGGTGGGAAAATAAATATTCTGTACCTTTGGGGGGAGGAGGGGGACAATACATCTCTTTTTAGATCTCTTTGAGATTGGAGCACAGGTAGCCGGGGTCTGCCAAATGTCCTTAGCTGGGTCTAAGATGGCTTCATTCATGGATAAAGCCATTTGACATGAGCCATTGAGTGAAGGAGATCTAGCAGCTTGTGTGCTGGATACTGCACTTTCTCCAATGGAATTTGGAGGGTGTTGGCTATCCTCCTGGGCAGCTCTTGGCACTGCCTGTAATCATCAGACAGAGAGGGAGAGATTGGCAGGACTGCCTCATCTGGGGATGAGGACAAAGCGGTTGGTGGATCCAGCAGTACTGGCTATGCCTCTTGATATTCCATCAGTGTTTCCTCTCTAAATGTTGGAGGGCAAGGTCAATATCTGTAATATTCTGTGATCCACTGTTAACGATCCCATGCACCCCAGTGTAGTCATCTAGGGTCAAGAGATGGACCATATGATGAGTACTAGTGCTCCCTCGGGTGATAAATATGGATCCTGGATATGGGAGGGTCTCCATGAAACCCTGGAAGTCCTATCAAGGCTAGGCTGGAATCCTTTGAGGATTCCTCTGACTCAAGAGGTAGGGCTGTTGGTGTCACTTGCATAAGGCTGGCACAGCTAGAGGTGGATTGAGGACAGAGCATCTGGACATCACAGCTCTGCTGCTAGAGCTGGGGACTGGGGTGTGGTAGATGGACTGTATTTCAATGTCCTGTACTAATACCAGTTCCATCAGGACTGGAGACCCCAAACCAAGGAGATAGCCAGATCCTGTAGAAGGGCTTATTTCAGTTTCACCAGAGGAGAACAGGCTGGAGTCTTTACTGTCGAGACAGATGATACAGGCTTTGGCACACAGTATGGTACTGTTAGTGTAGAGGGTGTGCACTCCTTACTGCCTTTGTGCGGCTCAGAGGATGTTTTTGGAGCAGCAGAAGGTCCTGTACCTTTGGTGCCTGCTCGATCTCACCATGAGATCCAGGTGAACCTGACCCCTGTTCAGAGAATGAAGTATCACTTGAACCTGAAGGAAGGGAATGAAGTTGTTCTCTTCTTTGTGGATTTATGAGCAGACATCTCTGCCTCTTGTGCTTCTCTTTCCCCAATTTGTGCCTTCACTTAGTGGAGACTTTTAACCTTGAGGGACATTTTGGAGTGACAACAGAGAACTACTTGGCAGTTCCGGTTGACGAGTTGGAGAACAGGAGGGCCCTGAATCTGATCTAGGCCTCATGGCTAGCTCCAGAAGGTGTCGGCAGTGCCAGAACTCTCGAGTCTGCCTGGTGCAAGGGGGAAATGAGCGGCAAAACCCACACTTGGATAGGATGTGTACCTTCCCTAAGCAGGAGAGGTAGGTGTCATGAGGCTCGCTCACCAGGAAGATGTGGGGGCACGGGAGGCAAAGTTTGAAGCTCAGAACCCTGGGCATAAGCTCCAGAGTTGGAGAGAGACAGGGTGGGGAACGAATCCCCTCAAAAACTATACTAATTAAACTAGACAGGACTGCAAGCAATAGAAGAGGAACAGAAAGGGCAATCAGTCCATGTCACTACTTATATCCTCAGTTTTCAGCACAAGGAGTGTACAGCACAGGCAAGGACCAATGGACACCACTTTGAAGAATTTCTGGTCCTGGGAGCATTGAGTGCCTATGCACCTACAATGAGTACCCGTATGGAACAGCACTTAATTAACTTCTGTCAAAAGGTGTCAGTTTGGATTAACATAAAAGAGGAGTTACTTACCAGTGTTAGGTCTGAGGCAATTTTCAGCTAGGCTAAAAATTCACATTAACAGGCAGGCATACCAGAGCCTCAAGGACAATGACACATGTAAATACCTGATAACTTGGAAGGCCAAATGTCCATTCAGTGATTCTGCCTCATAATGAAAACAGCACATTCCTTACACCCCCGTCTGTCATGTACCCTCCTATCTGTAAAGATTCTCCCTCTCCACCCATTTCCACCCCCTCCCAAGTGTAGTCAAAAATACTTTGATATAATTAAAGTGTCTCTGCATGTGTGTTCTATATCTGTCATCATTGCTCCTGTTCTTTCTGGGTAAAACAATGTCTGTATTTGTAAATAAATAATCATAATAAAAAAAATTGTTTAAGTAATAAAAACCGTATAGAAGTGCCTCCTATAACAATATATATTCAAAGCTGTTTAAAGCAGTCTTCCCAGTGCCATGAATAAACTCTTCAATATTATCTTGTGCTGCCTAATTCTTGAAAAAAGAATCCTTTTTGCTTCACACCAGTAACTGAAGGTTCTTCGAGATGGGTGTTCCCTATCTGTATTCCACTGAAAGGTTCACACGTGCACCATGCAGCTGGAGAATTTGTAAGCAGTAGTGTCTGTTGGGCTGCCCATGTACCTTTGCTTTGCCTCATGATTTCATCCAAAGCAATAAAAGGCGAGGTGGATCAACCGCATCTGCAGTTCCTTCTCCACCACAAATCGAACAGATCTGCAGCAGAAGGGAAGGAGGATGGGAAGTGGAATGTAGATAGGGACCACATATTTCGAAGAATCTCCAGTTACAGGTAAGTAACTCCTTCTTAAGGTGATGGTCCTTATTGTATTCCACAGAGGATGATTAACAAGCAGTACCTAATTCAGAGGAGGGTGAAAGGAAGATGATGGAATGGTGGAATGGAGTACAGCCATGCCAAACGAGGCATCCATCACAGAGTCCTGCACCAAGGCATAGTGTGCAGCAAAGATATATATGAAACTCCACAGGGTCACCCTACATATGCCTGGAAGCAGCACATCATGGATGATGGCCATAGTTGATGCACAGGCTCTTGTGCAATGGGTTCTCACCCCAAGGGATGAAGGCAGTCCTGACAACCGATAGCAAAGTGTAATGCACCCTGAAATCCACTTGGAAATCTGTTCTGTGGAGATCACTTGGCCCTTAATCTTCTCAGCTATAACATCTAGGAGACTTCCTGATTGGATTCATTGCTGCAGGTAGAAGGCCAGGCCCCTGAAGATGTCAAGGGAGTAGAGGCACCACTCTTCTGTTGAGGTGTGCGGCTTTGGAAAGAAAGCAGTAACTGTATGGATTGGTTAAGATGAAAATAGGCTACAACCTTTGGTAGAAACTTGGGGTGTAGACACAGGAAGATTTTGTCCTTATGAAACATGGTGAAAGTGGGGGGTCTGCCATCATGGCCCCAAGTTCGCCTACCCTAATTGCTGAAGTAATAGCCACTAGGAAGGTGACTTTCATGGAAAAGAAGGACATAGAGCATGAAGACAGTGGCTTAAAGGGTGGTTTAATTAATGCTGATAAAACAATGTTGAGGTCCCATTGGGGTGGATAGGTTGTACAGGTGAGAAAATTCTGAGGAGACCTTTCCAAAACTTGGCAGTCAATGGGTGTGTAAATACAGAGTGTCCTTCCATGGGAGGATGGAAGGTGCTGATAGTCGCTGTGCCCTGAGAGAATTGAGGGCAAGACCGACGTCAGGAGGTAGTACAAAAGAAGGGGAACATCCTCTTCCGGTGAAAGCCCCCCTCTGACGGGTCCAGAAGGCGAAGTGTTTCCACTTGGCCTGATAGGAATGCCTCATGGACTCTTTCCTGCTGTTCAAAAGGATGTCCTACACTGCCCACAAACACCCCCATCCAAAATTCCAAGCTCTGAGGTGAAACCTCTGTGGATCAGGATGTCTGATCCTTCTATTGTGCCATGTGAGCAGTTCTGGGAAAGTGGGTAAGGGAAGTGAAGGAAGAGCCGACATACAGAGAAGATTAGAAAACTAAAACTGGTGTGGCCAGAATAGGATGATCAGAATGACTGTGATCCTCTCCTGCCTGATATTGTGGAGGACTGGTGGGAGGAGTGGAAGAGGGGGAAGCATAGTTGAGCTGGCCCGATTAGCAAAGGATGAGTGTGTCACTTTGAGAGTGGGTACTGACACCTGATTTGAGCAGTAGATGCTACATTTGTTGTTGATGTTGGAGGCAAAAAGGTCTCTAATCAGAATCCCCCATTGGCTGAAGATGTTGTTTCTAGAGAGTCGTGAACCTCCCACTTGTGATCTATGATGAATCTTCTGCTAAGACAGTCTGCAATCACGCTCTGATTCCCAGAAGATAGGCTGCTGAAAACAGGATCTTGTGGGTGATGCACCATTCCCATAGATTGATGGCTTCTACATATAAAGCAATCAATCTTGTTCTCTCTTCTTTGTTGATGTATTAAATGGTGATGGGGTTGTCCGACATGATAAGAATGTTATGGGAGTGAGAGGAAGGGAGAAATGCTTGGTACAACGCAGGCCACAAAACCTCACCCACCCACTCCCATGATAGACCCCTAACTTATTACTGAGTTACTGAAGTCCTCAAATCATGGTTTAAAGACTTGAAGGTACAGAGAATCCACCAACAAGTGAGCTGTGCCCCATGCTACAGAGGAAGTTGAAAAACCCCAGGGCCTCTGCCAATCTGTCCTGGGGGAAAATCCCTTCCTGACCCCAAAATAATGGTGATCAGCTAAACCCTGAGCATGTGGGCAAGACTTACCAGCCATGAGAGTGGTCCCTGAAAACGAATAGGGCAGGGGATGTGGATGAGGTAGCATGGTGAACTCGAGTGCATAGCATTAGTAGATGACACCCAGGACCCACTTGTCTATTGTTATTGCACTCCAGACTGGTAAGAAAAGGGGGTGGGGGTTGGTTGCACGGCAGGAGACATGGTGGTTGACAGTTCTCTAGTGGCACTCAGAAATATTGTTTCTGAGAGATTTGAATGTGAGATTATGAAGATTGCCCAGAGGATGGGACTGTTGGGTCTTCTGGCACTTATAAGGAGGTTCATATGGCCTCTGGTGGAAGAGCTGGTGAGTCCTGAATCGCTGTGCAGCCAGCTGGTGGTAGAATTTCTGTTTCGGTGCAGGTGCATAGATACCCAACGATTGAAGTGTGGCTCTGGAATCCTTGAGGGAGTGGAGGGAATTGTCAATCTTCTGATTAAACAGATGAGACTCATTGAAATGAAGGTCCTCAATGGTATTCTGAATCTGGGAAAATCGGGTAAGTTAAACCATGATTCCCTGAGCATGACAATGCCTGTGGCCATCGACTGTGATGAGGTATCTGCAGCATTCCTGACCAACTATAGCACCGTTCTACCCATCAGCTTGCTCTCCTCCAGGATAGACTGGTAACATGCTCAATCTTGCTGAAGCAGCTTTTCCTGTGAAGTCCTCCAAATTTCCTTAGTTAGGAAGTCATGCTTGGCCAACAGGGCCTATTAGTTCAAAATTCGAAATTGGAGGCTTGAGGAAAAGAAGACCTGGCATCTAGAAAGTCTAAGCATTTGCCTTCCTTATCTGTCAGGGTGGAGTGCGGGTGTTGCTACCCCTTAGCCGGTACACAGTATCTCTTTTCTGTGCCCCTGGGGGTAGGCACACAATTGACCAGGCTATGCCAATCTGTTTGGACTGGTTGGAGAATGGTACCGTTGATTGGTAGAGCAACCCTGCTCAGTAACAAGGAATGAAGGATGTCCAGGAGCTGGTGCTGCTTGTCTTGTACTTCCCTCCAGGAAAATATGAAGCTCATCTGCCACTCTTTGCAGGAATTCCTGGAATTAGCAAAAATCATCGGGAGGCGAGGGACAGGCTGAAATTACTGCAGCATCAGGAGAGGATGATGGGAAATGCTTTCTCCAGTGGTACCGTTGGTACCAAACCGAGTGGTTCATCTTCCATAACCGATTAAGAGCACTTGCTTCAAGGTGCACTGAGCAGGGATAAGGGCAAAGCCTCCCTTGCCGAACAGGTGGGTTCTGAGGGTGGGTACTGAGGCATTGACCCCCAGCAGGGCCAGCCAAACGGATCTGGCGGATGTTGTGGAGGGCCCCATGGAGGGTCACATGGAGAAGGCAACCACTGACTCCCCTGTTGCTATATAGGAGTGTACTGATATGCCACTGCTGATCCTGTTAGGGAACTCATATTGGTAGTAGGGAATGGGCAGCCCTTGTGCTCCATTGGAATCCTCTGATGATCAGAACTCAGATCCCGGTTACAATGGTGGTACCGTCAGAAGCATGGAACCACAGGAGGATGGGTTGATGCATGACCTGATTTCAGCAAGTACTGGATATGAGAGTGGACCTCCCTAGGTGCGGAGGGTAGAGGAAAATGTGGTGATCTCGGTTTCCCTAGGGCAAACCGCTCATGTGGCTCCGATGTTTTCTCTAATCATCCAGGTGTCAATGGTACCTGTTCCATAGTTGAAGCCCCATCAGAGGACTGTCCTGGCGTCAACTGATCCCTTGTTGTAAGGCAGGTCAACAAGGAGGGTTTGTGAGTCCCAGTGCTCTGTACTGGTGGATCCGCTGGTCTGTGCGATTTCATGTCATGCTTGTGCACCTTGGAATGCGCGTCTTCTCTGTCCTTCTGTTTGGAGGAAGACTTACTGCCATTCTTATGCGCATGTTTCCTTGTCTCCTGACTAGGCCCCAGCACGGGGTCTGTAGTGGTGGTACCACCAGAATTAGACTTGATCTCTGTAGCTGGAAGCGCACTTCTGGCTTGCTCAGGCAGTAGGGGGTGGGGTGCCCCGGCGTGGGTCCCACTGAGGCCTCATGGCGACTTCCATGAGGTGCTTCTTGAGGTGGAGAACCCAGCCTTCTTGGGTACGGCTTGGGAAGGACTGGCAGATACTGCACCTGAAAGAAATATGGGCTTCTTCCAAGCAGTAGAAGCAGAGTTGGTGCTCGTCAGAGATTGAGAACGATTGTGGGCAGAAGGCACAGATCTTGAATCCTGGCATCTTTGGCATAATCCAGCACCCAGACATGGGTGTTGGGGAGTGTGGAACCCGGTAAACAGATTCCCTAAAGCCCAGTCCTACTAAAACTACCACTAAAAACTATACTTTATAAAAACCAATAAAAACAGTAAAAGAAAACTAAAGATATACAATTCTAAAAACTTTTTTCTTTTTTAAAATGTGTCAGAGACGAGGACACTAGGAGCGCCAACTCGGACCATGAGACGGTGAGAAGGAATTGGGAACGCAGTTGATCCTCCCCACCTTTTATCGCCTCGGATGAGGTGAAGCAAGGGCGTATGCGGACCAATGGATACTACTACTTTCAAATTCTCCAGCTCTGGATACATGGTGCACATGTGTAAAGCCCTCAATGGAATAGGCACAATCACTCAAAGAAGAACCAAACACCCCTTTCCCTTTCTGAGACAGAATGATGTTGTGTTCAAATTAATGCATAGGGTGAACTCTTTTCTCACACAATTCCACCCCAGACCCTGTGACACTGGCCTTTTTGACTTCTTCATTAAGTATATGGCTTATTCAGATTGGCCTTAAATGATCAGCAACAGATTCTACCTGGGCCTTCTGTGTTGCGCAGCTGGGATAGAGAGAGGGTATATAGAGGCTCCCTTCTCCTGTGAATCACTTAAAAGTCAGCAGAAGCACAATCTCGGCACTCAGGAGAGTGCAGGGCTGCTCCTTCCCTAACCTTCTGTGGTACAAGGTGCCCCAAAGTGAAGGGAGACATAGAAGGAGGCAGATCTGTTGTTTTGTCTCCCCTTATGCATTGATCAGGAAAATTGGCCAGCGTTCAGTCACTGAGTGCTGTGGGGCTCCAGCAACCTCCCTGAGGGGAAACACCTCCCAGAACTACCTCTAAGGCACTGCAGTTCTGCACCACCTCAACTATATGGCACTATTGAGCCCTCATTTGTTTTTGATTAATTAGTGGTTGCCTGTGAAGAGGAGGTTACTTACCTGTAACTGGAAGTTCTTCGAGATGTGCGGTTCCTATTTATATTCCACTGAGGGTTATACACATGTGCCATGTGTCTGGCGCCACAGAATTTTCATGCACCCTTGCTCCACCTCCTGGTTTCATCCGAGACAATAAAGGGTGGGGTGGACTCTGAGTACCTTCTCCATTGCAAATTGAACACATCTGCAGCACACGGGAAGGAGGGCGAGACTGGAATATAGATAGTGACCACACATCTCGAAGACTTTCCAGTTACAGGTAAGTAACATCCTCTTCTTCTTCAAGTGATGGTCCCTGTTGTATACCGAGGGTGATTAGCAAGCAGTACCTAATTTGAAGGATGTGAGTAAGATGACAGAACCGTTGAATGAAGTACAGCTTTGCCCAACGAGGCATCCGTTGCAGAGTCTTGCACCAAGATGTAATGAGCAGCAAAAGTATGTACCAAGCTCCACATGGGCACCCTACATATGTCTGAAAGTGGTACATTATGAAGCATTGCTGTAGTTGATGCTTGAGCTTTTGTGGAATGGGCTCATACTACCAGGGGTGAAGACAGTCCCAACAACTGATAGTAGAGAGTAATTCACCCCAAAATCCACTTAGAAATCCTCTGTGTGGAAATCGCTGCCCCTTAATCCTTTCAGCTATCGTGATAAACAATCTAGGGGACTTCCTGAATGGTTTCATTCTCTGCAGGGAGAAGGACAATGCCCTGTGGACATGAAGGGAGTGAAGCTCCTCTGCTGAGGTGTGAGGTTTTGGGAAGAAAGCAGGTAAGTGTATGGGTTGGTTGAAGTGAAAGCATAATACAACCTTTGGCAGAAACTTGGGGTGCAGATGCAGAGAAACCTTGTCCGTATGGAATGTGGTAAAAGGAAGGTCCACCATCATAGATCCCAGTTTGCCTACCCTTCTCACAGAAGTAATAGCTACCGGGAAGGTGACCTTCATGGAAAGTAGAGACAGGGAATATGAAGCCAAAGATTTGAAGGTTTAAATAATTAAGGTTGAGAGGACGAGGTTCAGGTCCCATTGGGGGGCGATAGGTTCAATGGGTGGATAGGTCCAGAAGAGGCCTTTCCAAAACATGCTAGTCAATGGAAGCGTAAACACAGAACGCCTGTCCACAAGGGGATGGGAAAGCACTAACAGCCACTATATGCACCTTCATGGAATTAAGAGTGAGTGCTGATGCCTTCAGGGATAGAAGGTAGTTCAAAAGAAGGGGAATGTCCAGATCCTTAGGGGCAAGACCCTTTCTCAGGCCTAGAAAGAGAAACATTTCCACTTATTCCAATAGAATGCCTCATAGACTCTTTCCTGCAACTTGAACAGATGTCTTGTACGGCCAAGCATAGTCCCGTTCTATGAAGATGCCAATCCAAAAACCAATCTTGGAGGTGAAGCATCTGCAGATTGGGATGCCTGATCCCACTGCTGTGTTGCGTAAGCAGTTCGGGGAACGATGGCAGCAGAAACAGGAGATGCACTGACATACGGAGAAGGAGGGGAAACCAGAACTGGTGAAGCCAAAATGGGACAATACGAATAACCATGGCCCTCTCCCGCCTGATCTTGTGGAGTATACATAGCAGGAGCAGTAGTGGGGAAAGGTATAATTGGTCTGGTCCAAACAGCAGATGACAAGGGCATCGCCTTGGGAATGGGCGCTGAGGCCCCCTTTAGAGCAGCACTTGATTCATTTACTGTTGGTGTGGGAGAAAAAGAGGTCTCTCGTTGGAGGCCCCCAGAGGTGAAAACGTTGCTGACTACAGTGACGTGGAGCTCACATTCAAGAGTATCTATGAATTTCCTACTCAGAGAGTCTGCTATCATGTTCTGAGTCCCTGGAAGATAGGCTACTGACAACAGGATCTTGTGGGCAATGCACCGTTCCCACAGACGAACCACTTCCACACAAAACACTGGTGACCTTGTGCCCCTTTGGTTGTTGATGTAACAAATGGTGGTTGTGTTATCTGACATGCCAAGAACATGATGGGAGTGAATGGATGAGAGAAACACATGGCACGCCCTCTGTACTGCCTGAAGCTCCAGAAAGTCTATGTGCATTCTGAATTCCTTAGTGGCCCAAGTCCCCTGTGTCATACGTTTGTCCATGTGGATCATCATGCTTCAGGATGGACAAAAGGGTATCCTGGTGCAGACCTGACAAGACCTGACAAGGGACCAACTACTGGTGCAGGGAGAGGAAACTGTCAACATGAGGTCCTTAGTATGTAGCAAGGGAGAATTGATCCTCTCTAGCCACAGCTGGAGGCAGCAAGGATGAAGACAAGCAAAGACTGTGACGTATATCAAGCTACCACATGGCCAAGGTGAGAAAGGCAGGTCCAAACTGTAACAGAAGGACAGGTGACCATCTTGGCAATTAGCTCTTGTAGCATCTGGAACCTGTCCCTTGGCAGATAGGCTTGTGCCAAGATTGCATCTATGCGGGTTCCTATGAATTCTAGCACCTGTCTGGGATCCAAATTTTTTGACTTTTATGCTCATCCCAAGGGAGGAGAAGAGTCTGAGCAGCTTGGAGATTGAACCTCCCTTTTGGATCATGCTGCTAGCAGCCAGTTGTCAAGATAGGGGAATATAAGGACCTCCTGATGTCGGAGGTGGCCACCACTACAGAGGAAACTTTGCTAAAGACCCACTGAGCAGTGGGGAGTCCAAATGGTAAGACCCTGTTTGGAAGTGTCGATGGCCTATCATGAATCTCAGGAATCTTCTGTGGGGTGGATGGATGTCTATCTGAAAATAGGCATCCTGCATATCAAGAGCCACATGCCTTTTTCCAGTGATGGTATGATGGCTGCTGAGATAACCATTTGAAACTTGGGCTTGCGTTTGAACTGATTGAGACAACACACGTTCAAGATTCATCTCCATCTACCCTTCTTCTTGTGAATGAGGAAATATGTGGAATAGAACCTGTGCTCTGGTAAGCCATTGGAACAGGTTCTATTGCTCCCCGCCTTTGAAGGAGATAGTCCACCTCTAGGGCAAAGGATACTGTTGTGAGAGTGGTCCCTGAGGCGGGACTGGGGTGCATGGATGAGGTAGTGTGAACTCGATTGTATAGTCATATCGAATGACATCCAGGAACCACTCGTCCATTGTAATTGCATCCCAAGCAGATAAAAAGAGAGCTAGGCATCCCCCAGAGTGGGTGGGTCAGATGTACAGCAGGAGGCAAGGTGGCAGCTCTTTAGATGCACTCAAGAAATATCGCTCTTGTGAAGACTGAGCATGAGATGTTGAAGGCTTTGATGAGGAGCCTGGAGGATGGAGCCGTAGAGTCTTTTGTCACTTGCAAGGACAGCTATTGATGGAGGAATTGAGGAGTTCTGAATCAGGTCGGTGGTGAACGGTGGAACTTGTGCTTGGGTGCAGGTGTGTAAATACCCAATGATCACAGAGTGGCGGGAATCACTGATCTTCTGATTGATACACATAGTACCTGTTCTCTGCTCATTTGGGGTGGGTGCACAAGTGGCAGGAGTGTGCCAGACAATCAGAGCCAGTTGAAAAATGGCACTGTTGATCAGTAGAGCCATTCTGGTTGGTACTGAGTCATGCAGGATGTCAAGAAGCTGATGCTGCTTGTCCTGTACCTCCTCCAGTGGAATGTGGAGGCCCTCACCCACCCTGCGTAAGAGGGCCTAGAACTGGCGGTAATCATCTGGGGGTGAGGAGGGAACTGAAGACACAGTGGTGTCTGGAGGTGACTAAGGGAACCGCTCCTGTTCCAGTGGTACCATCAGAGCCGGGCTGAGTGGCTCATCCTCCAAAACCGGTTTTGAACACCCACTTGAAGATTCCTGAAAACAAGACAGGGGATTCTTCCTCTTCCAGGACCCCAGTACGGACAAGGAGACAGATAGTATCAAATACATAGTGCGGAGGGCCCCAAACAGAAGGGTATCATGATTTCTTTGTTGAGGAAATAGAGGATATGGCCACCGAGTTGAAGGAGCCTTCAGATATTCATATCTATTGGGGGAGTCTCTGCCCTCCATCCAAATCCTCCGATACCGAGAAGTTGGATCCCGGTTCGAATGGTTGTACCATCAGATCCATATGAACAATAGGGGAGCAGGTGGAAACACAGCCTGAACGAGGTAAGTCCAGGGTAGGAGAGCATACCTCCCCAGGCACCGGCTGAAACGGAAGACATGGAGATCTTGCCTCCTCCAAAGCAAGGAGTTCATGAGGCCTGGGCACTGACTCTGGCCTCCCTGGTGTCAACGGAACATGCTCCAGTCGGAACTGGAGCTGGAACAGAGGACGGCCTCGGAACCGAAGATTCCCTTGACTTAGTAGGTGTCAACTTGGAAAGCATACGTGGCTTGGTGGATGGAACCGGCAGATCCAGCGGACGGTGCAACTTCTTGTTGTGCTTGTGAGCCTTGGTGTGTTCTGGAACTCATGGAAGGCACATTGTCTTTCTTGGGCCTGGAGGAAGACTTACTGCCATGCTTATGTGCATGCTTCCATGCCTCATGACTAGGCTCTGGCATAGAATCCATAGTACTTGTACTGGTGGAACCAGCCTGTGTCTCCGTGGTAGGAAAGCACTCCTGGTTTTCTCAGGCTGATGTACAGCCTGGTTCCGACTGCAGCCTCATGGCGTCCTCCATGTGGTGCTTCTGGAGGAGGAGAGCTTGGCCTTCCCAGGTACAGCTTGGGAAGGAGAGGCAGATACTGCACCTGGATGAAATGTGGGCTTCTCCCAAAGCATTAAAGCCATGCCTTGGTGCTCATCACTGACCAAGAATGAGCACAGGGAGGAAGTGCAGATCTTGAACCCTGGCATCTTCGGCATAATCCAGTACCCAGGTGTGGGGGCTGGGATGGGTGGTAACAATAAAAAATTAATTATGTACAATACTAAAAACGATCTTTTTTTTTTAAGTCAGTCACAGAGAGACAAAAGGAGAGTTGAAGCTCTGACCCGGACCATGTGACACTGAGAAGGAAACGAGGGCTTGGTCAATCCACCCAACCTTTTATTGCCTTGGTCAAAACCATGAGGCAGAGCAAGGGCACATGAGCAGACCAATGGACACCACTTTCAAATTCTCCAACTCTGGACACACAGCACATGCATATAACCCTCAGTGGATTACAATAGGGACAATCACTTGAAGAACAAACTGACAGTCCCGTTTAATACTTGTAGTGAACCAGTACAATTTTAACAATGTCCATTCCAAACTGTTGGCAGAATTAAGTACAAACACATATTCCAATTCATACTTTGCATTCTCCCTTAGACTTATGCGTGACGCTCTTTTCTCTTGCATTTACATTTTACACAGCCTGAACTTTTGGTCAGATACTGCAGTATCTATTAAATGTCCAAACATTTTGTTACCACAGAGTTAAGGTGGTACCTCATTCCCTCAAGAATGTGGAGAGTCGCTAAACTTAAACCTCTAAAAACCAGGAACTACAGATATCAGGTTCATGCTACCTCACAGAGTAACCATAACTCTATCCTCCGGAGCTGTCAATAGGCACTGAGGATAGTTCAGTAATGCTGCTGGCATATGTAATAGCCATGAAGAAGGACTAAGAGAACATGCCAATTACTGTGTCGTGTACCACAGATTTGAATCTGCATGCATTCCAGCTGCATTCACTGTGTTAGATGCAGCTGTGTTTAATGGTGGAGGGATTAGTTACAGCAAGTTAGCAGGAGAGGTGCTTGTTTACCACGAAGAATCAGCCATGCCTCATTTCAATGCTGACTTCTGTGGTTTGTCTCAGTAGTGCTGCACAGGGGTCTTTTAATGGGGACTTGGTGACATTCATGACCTTGGTCTCAAGGCTTAGTGAGGGGTAAATGAAAGCAATGTCTCAGAAAGCCCAGTGTTGGAGTGTAGACTAGGTGTATGCAGCTCCTATTTGCTATGCCTAACCTAAACCTGAGTTTGTCCTACAATGTTCATCTGCTGTGTTCCCAGAATGTTTTGTAGCCTCTGCAAGGTTTGAGTGTTAGTATGTGTCTTCTTGGAGTGCTGAGGCATTGATCAAAGAGGGGAGAGTTAAGGCTGTGGTGCAGGGATGGAATGTACCATAATTCTATATTTCCTGGTTTTCAGAAGTTTAAGTTTAACCACTCTCCACATTCTTGAAGGGCAAGAGGCATCACTGGGCAATCTTAACTCTGTGTTCACAAAGTTTCTGGGCACTGAATTTCCTTGTTTTTTAAAAATAGTTTCTCAGCATCCCCATGTATTCCCACTCTACTGCTTATGGTAATGATTATCCCAGCCATAGAATGCACTGGCTGCATGTTAGGCCCTTCACTGCCCCTGTAGCATCTATTATCTCCCATCTTGAACTCTCCAGCACAGCCTTGTTTCCCCACGTCAGCCCACCTCCATATGGAAAGGGGGTGTCAGTATGGGCCTTGTAGATTGAGGAGCTAATGTAGCAACAGTGCAAGGACTGGCATGAAGTCAGTAGGGACATTTCTTAAAGAAGGGGACAGACATGTGGGAGCACGGATATAGGGAATTTTTAGGGGACAGAGCTAAAACACCACAACATCCCCCACAGTACAGCTCTGATCCTCTTCTCTCTACCCCACTCTTCCCTGCATTGCTCCAACACCCCACACATTCTCCTTCATTGCTCATAGTCCCCCGACCTACTCAGACTCCTATACTACTTCTCTGCACTGCTCTAACTCTTCCAACATTCTCTCTTTCACACACACACACTCCACCCTCCTCTTTGCCTCTCTACTTGTAAGCTTGGAGGGGTCATGCAGGTGATGGGGCTATAAGGACTACATGTACCAGCTGGAAGCCAGGTGCAGGAGAGTGTAGGTACAAAGTCCCTACCCCAAATCTGGGTGCATGGGGATGGAGTTCCACAGATCCATCTGCAGCAAAGGAGGCTCGGAGAGATGTGATGTGGCCTAAAAAGATGTTCTCAGCTTGTGGGCTTGTGCCATACTCCAAACATGCCCTTTCTCAGCTCCAGATCCTATCTCAGCATGGTGTGCCTGTGCTATGCACTGAACATATTAATTCCCAGCTCTCCTTCAGGTCTCAGCACTGAGGGAGCTTGTTTTGAAGGGGGACAGAAATAGGGGGTATGGATCTGGTGAGGTTTGGAGGACAGAGCTAAAGTCCCACTCTATGTCTTCTACCGCACAGCTCTGATCCCCTTTTTTTCCTCCCCATCCTGTCCTGCACTGTTCTGACCTCCCCTAATTTCCTAGAAGCACTGGCATCAGGGTAAGGTGAGCCTGGTTTTCCCATCCCCACTGCTGCAGGTAGCATTGGGTCAGAGTAGAGTTCTGGGTTCCTTTCTCTGATCAGGGAGCAGTGCAAGGAAGAGCAGCCTGGTGGAATAGCCACTGGGATGAATTGTGGAGATGGGGGGAGGGCACAGATAGCTCCCATTCCCTTCCTCCAAGTATGTCATGGGAAGTGAATGTGCTGAACTTTCCCTCCTGAAGGTTTTGCTCTGTCAGTTCTTCTGATCTCCCAGAGAACAAAGGTCCCTTTGAGGACAATCCCTTTATTCACTGACTACTTTTTTAGAAATCCAGTTAAAGTCCTAGTAATCAAACTGGGTTTTCAAAAACAGTGTTTGAATGATCCCTTCCACTAGTAAGTTGTTCTCTAGGAGTGTGTCGGCCCCTTGGTAACTATGCCAGAGCACAGTCCCAAGGGGAAAAGATTGATAAAGGTGCAGAGCCCCCAGCCTACATCCTCCCAACCCATCACCCCCTGCACTGCTCCAACATGCCTCACATTTCCCCTCACTGCTCCAACACTCCATATTCCCTAGCTCTACACTAAAAAAGTTGGAAGAATATGAAAATATTATGAGCAGTTTATTTTAAGGGAGCTGTGTAATTTGACCAAGGGTACGTACATTGCAATGTAAGCCCAGGGTTTGAATTCAGGCTCAAGCCTCACCCCCTTTCTGTCTACAGACAAATTGTGCTAACCCAGGTCTCAGACCCAGGGCCCCACAGGGGTGGAGGATCCAAGCCTGAGTCAAGCCAGGACCCAGGGTTCAAGCCCCATTGCTCTGTAGTGTAGTGTGCAGTCCCAGTGGACTTGTGCTCTGCGAGTCCATCAAAATCGTCCCACAATCCCATAGGTGAACATTTTGGGAGGGTGCTAGGAAGTTTGAAATAGGGGGTGTTGGACTGGGGTCCACATAATACAGTGTAGATGCTAACCTGGGTTTGCAAAAGAGTGTAGACCCTGAAGCCCTAGGTTAACAAACCTACTGTCCGCTAACTTCAGTTCTACTAACTCTGGGCTTACATTGGAGCATAGACATACCCCAAAAGAATGACTCCTCAACTTGCTGTCCTTTGATCACACTCAGTCCCTCTGCTCAGGAAATAGTTGAGGAGCATTATCACATTATCCTAACTGAAAAGTTCCAGAGGGGTAGCCATGTTAGTCTGTATACAGCAAAAAGTGCTGAAGCAAAAAGTGTATACAGGCAAAAAGGTGCTACAGGACTCTCATCCTAACTGCTTATTAGAATCTTTCATCATCCTTCTATTTAATTACTGGTAAAACAAGGTTACTTACCAGTAACTGTTGTTCTTCGAGATGTGTTGCTCATATCCATTCCAATATAGGTGTGTGCACACCCAGTGCACAGATTCCCGGAACTTTTTTCCCTAGCAAGCCCCGCAGGGCCAGCTCAGGCGCCCCCTGGAGTGCCGCACTCATATCGCGGTATAAAGGGCGCTGCCGGCCCCACGGGTCCCCAATCCCTTCTTTCTGCCGACTCCGACAGTGGGGACGGGGGGTGGGTTTGGAATGGATATGAGCAACACATCTCGAAGAACAACAGTTACTGGTAAGTAACCTTGTTTTCTATCTTCGAGTGATTGCTCATACGCATTCCAATATAGGTGATTTCTTAGCCATACCTTGGAGGTAGGTAGGAGTTATCGGTGACCTGCTCTTGACAGCACGGCTCTGCCAAATCCCGCATCTTCCCTTGCCTGCTCCACGATGGCGTAGTGCGACGTGAACGTATGGATCGACGACCAGGTCGCTGCCCTGCAGGTGTCCTACAGGGGCACCCGTTCTAGGAAGGCCGCGGAGGAGGCCTGGGCCCTAGTTGAGTGTGCTCTCACCGCACCTGGAAGGGGCACCCCTGCCTGCTTGTAACAGGCTCTGACGCAGGCCATAATCCAGTTGGAGATTCGCTGGGTGGAGACAGGTGAGCCTTTCATCCTGTCCGCCACAGCCACGAATAGCTGTGTCGACTTCCGGAAGGGCTTGGTCCGCTCGATATAGAAGGCCAAGGCTCGCCTGATATCCAGCGAATGTCCTCTCCTCTCCTCCTCCGAACCGTGGGGTTTTGGAAAGAACACAGGGAGGAAAATATCCTGATTACAGTGGAACTGGGACACCACCTTAGGCATAAATGCCGGGTGAGGTCTCAGCCGGACCTTATCCTTATAAAAAACTGTATAGGGGGGCTCCGAGGTCAATGCCCTTAGTTCGGAAACCCTCCTGGCCGAGGTAATGGCCACCAGGAAGGCTACCTTCCAAGACAAAAGGAGAAGGGAGCATGTGGCCATGGGCTCAAAGGGGTGTCTCATCAGCATGTTAAGGACCAAGTTGAGGTCCCAGGGCGGCACCGGGTCCCGGACCTGAGGGAAGGTCCTCTCCACCCCCTTAAGGAACCTAACTGACATGGGGTGAGAGAATAGGGACCGCCCATCCATCGGCTGGTGGAAAGCCGAAATGGCTGCCAGGTGTACCTTGAGGGAAGCCAGGGCCAGGCCTTGCAGCTTAAGCTGCAGCAGGTACTCTAAGATAGCCTGTATGGGTGAGACACTCGGATGTAACCCTCTCGATTCTGCCCACCCCGAAAACCTCCTCCACTTAGCTCTGTACGTAACTTGCGTGGATGGTTTCCTGCTACCCAGGAGAACCTGCTGAACTTGTAAGGAGCAGGCCCTCTCTCCCTCCGTCAGCCATAGAGTCTCCAGGCAGTAAGGTGGAGGGAGTCCAGGTCCGGGTGCAACAATCGCCCCTGGTCCTGGGAGATCAAGTCGCATCGTCTGGGTAGCGGAATCGGCTCGGTGATGGAGAGGTCGAGCAGCATGCTGTACCAATACTGTCTCGGCCACGCTGGGGCGATCAGGATGATGTTCGCCCTGTCCCTCTTGATCTTGAGAAGGACTTGGGGTAGGAGCGGAATGGGGGGGAATGCATACATTAGGTCCCCTGTCCAGTCTATCAGGAATGCATCGGACAGTGAGCCCGGCTCGCGACCCCTGAGTGAGCAAAACCTTGGGCATGTCCCTGATGGGGGAGATCCTAGGGGGAGTGTCGGGGGGAAGGCCATGAGTTGGAGGGTATAACCCTTGGCGATCACCTCTAGGACCCACCGGTCCGTAGTAATGGCTTCCCATTCCATAAAGAAGGGATGGAGCCTATCTGCAAACGGTCGGTTGAGATCCCAGGGAGAAGGAAGAGTACTACCCTCCTCCACAGGGTCAAAAACATTTATTAACATTACCCCCTTTAGAAGGCCCTTGCTGGCCCCCAGCAGAGGACCCTTGCTGGCCTCTGTTGGGCCCACGATAGCGCTTGCGACCTCTCCTCTGCTGGGTGGGTTGGGGAGCCTGCCTAGGTGGGGGTGGCGGTTGCCTCTGGGCTTGCGGCCTGGACTGCCGTCTTGAGGCCTGGGGGGTATACAGCCCGAGGGACTTCAGGGTAGCCCGAGAGTCCTTAAGGGCATGCAGTGTTTCATTTGTCTTTTCTGAAAAGAGCCCTAAGCCATCGAAAGGCAGGTCTTGTATGGCCTGTTGAACCTCCTGGGACAGGCCAGACGCCTGAAGCCAAGAACAGCGGCGCATGACGACAGCGGAGGCCATCGCCCTGCTAGCAGCGTCCGCCGCGTCGCTGGCAGACTGCAGGGCCGCAGTTGCCACCGCCTCCCCCTCCTGCAGTACCGTGGCAAAATCCGCTGCTTGGTCAGGAGGTAACGTGGCTGCAAATCTTTGCATAGAGGCCCAGAGGTTTAAGTTATATTTGCCCAAGAGGGCCTGGTGGTTCGCTACTCTAAACTGCAACGCTGCAGTAGAGTAGATTTTCCTCCCAAATAAGTCCAGCTTCCGGCCCTCCTTGTCTTTGGGAGTATTCCCCTGGTTCCCCTGACGGTCTCTTTGATTGGCCGCATCGACCACCAAAGAGCCTGGCGCAGGGTGGTTGTATAAAAACTCAAAAGGTTCCTTGGGGACATAGTATTTTCTCTCTACCCCTTTGGAAGTGGAAGGTAGGGAGGAAGGGGTCTGCCAGAGGTTCCTGGCAATCTTCATGACCCTGTCATGAACTGGCAGGGTTGCCCTTGATGGCCCCATAGAGCTTGAGGGCCCAAAGAGGAGGTCCTCCTCCTCGGACATGAGTTTGAACTCCATGCCCAAGTTCTCAGCTGCCCTTTTCAAGAGGTCCTGGTAGGCGCGGAAATCGAACAGGGGAGCCCTGTGATCCCTGGCCGCCGCATCATCAGGTGATGAGGAGGAGGATGGAGGTATGGGTCCAGTGGAGGGTCCCTCCCCTGGCTCAGAATCCTCCTCTGAGACCTGCCCTTGTGTTTTAGGGAGCGGGGGCACTGGAGGGGCCACCGCCGATTGTATGGACATTGACCCTTGGGCCATAGGAGCATTCCACGGTCCCCAATATGGCCACTGCCATGGCCCTTGGCTCCAACCCGGGGCCTGCAAGGGGGGCGGCTGCTGTCCTGTGGCCCGTTTGTCTTCCGAGCCTCCCATGTGTCGCTTGCTCCTCCGACGTGGAGAACGGCTGGACGATGATAATGTTGACCGGTGCCGACGTCTGCGGTGCCGGCGGTAGGACGAGACCGGGGAAGACGACGATGTAGAGGACCTGCCCCTACAGCGAGACGATTTGCGGTGCCGCTTACCCCCTCGAGAGCGGGAGCGGTGCTGATGGTGACGATGCTGAGGAGACTCTGCCCTCCCAGTCAGCGGTGCCGGGCCCATCGGCGTCGACGTAATGACCGGGGCCGGCACGGAAGGAGGCTCCCGGGTTCCCGGTGCCGCTGGTCATGGGCTGCTGTTCCCTGATGTAGCGGACAGAGACCGGGATCGGTGCTGGGACGGGCTCCGTACCGGAGTACGCGAGCCCGAAGTGCGGCCATTGCCGGGGTCGGAGCTGGACCGACAGCGACTCCGGCGATGGACTCGGGATCGCTCGACGACCTAGAGTCGGAGCTCGGAGGGGAGCTGACGCTCTCCACCCTCCGTGACCATCTGGATGGAAACCTAGATTGAGAACGTCTCCAACCACCGGGACCACCCAGCGCGGGTTTGCCCCGAGACGCAGGTCCCTTGTCCCTCGGCCGAGGGGGGGACGGAGGCGTAGGCATGGCCATGAGGGCTCGTGCTGCAGTAAATGCCTCCGGCGTCGACGGCCCTTGCAGGTGCACTCCCCCACCCCCAGGAGTCGGGGGAGGCAACCCGCGTGGAGACACCGGGGCCGGAGTGATCTCCACGGCCCGTGGCTGGGGTGTCTCCTTACTCGCTCCGCGCTGCGGTAGCAGGGAGGAGTCCTTAGGTGCGGTCAGGGACCATGCCGTCTTCTTTGGCACCTTCGGTACCTGTGTCGGTGCCGAGGAGGGTGCCGGTGGGGGGGCGCTCCGCACCGACGACATACTCGGTGCCGACGTGACCGAGAAGGCTCGGACGCTGGTCGGAGCGCTGACTCCATCAAAATCGCCTTCAGCCTTGCATCTCTTTCTTTTTGAGTCCGAGGCTTAAAGGACTTACAGATCCGGCACTTGTCTCGTCTATGTTGCTCCCCGAGGCACCGGAGGCAACGGTCGTGTGGGTCGCTGACCGGGAAGGCTTTAGCACAAAGGTCGCAGTTTTTAAAGCCTGAAGAGCCCGGCATGGCTCCAAGAAAGGACCCCGTCAGGGGTACTTCTCTCTAACACTTAACTATTAACATTATCAACAACTACATAACACTAAACTCTAAAGAACAGTCAGTAACAGCTAGGGTACGAGTGCTACTTGCACACAGCAAGAGGCAATAGTTCCAGCAACCGTCACAGGCGGAAAGAAGGAACTGGGGACCCGCGGGGCCGGCAGCGCCCTTTATACCACGATATGAGCGCGGCACTCCAGGGGGCGCCTGAGCTGGCCCTGCGGGGCTTGCTAGGGAAAAAAGTTCCGGGAATCTGTGCACTGGGTGCGCACACACCTATATTGGAATGCATATGAGCAATCACTCGAAGATAGAATTCCTTTGACAACACCTACAAAATCAAAGTCTGCTTGTGTATTTTAGAGCAATTTAAAATATTGGCTTTAAACCAGAAATTTTGATCTCAGAACAAAACTTCCCAAAAGAGCCCCAGCAGATTTCAAGGAACACACACAACACACATTCTCGGAAAACTGCCAGGGGCAGGGCTCGACTGAGAGTATATTGCTGTAGCTCAGGTTTAATCAACACAGCATGTCACCTTGAGCCACCCAGCTTCTGTGACAACAGATTACCTGCAAACTACCTAGCTTCAACAGAGCCCTAGTCTTGTTGCACATGTTCATTTCACTTTCTTTGGTGTGCCAGTTTAAATTGTGCTAACCTGGAGTTCTAAACTTTTTCCTTAATAATTTTTTTCAATGTTGCATTGCCAAAGGGGCAGTGGATGTCACTAGCTGAGATAAATTCTGAGTGAGTGATATCAGTTTGGGGAAGATCAGAGCCATAGTCTGAGCCCCAGGTATGTATCAAAAACATGAGAAGTACCAGCTGATTTTGTAAATAATGTTTTTTGGGGGGCGGCTGTATCTCAGGAATCCCTTGCACAATTACCCCAAATTTGAACCACTAACCCCACCATTTACCCGCACAAGAGACAACAAATTTCATATCCACGTCTGTGTGTTGATTTCAGATCACTTAGAATAGTTGTGTCTTTATACAGTATGTAACTCTCAATCTTAAATACGGCAATGCTGCCACTCCGCTATAATGTAATGAAAACGTTTACTCCAGATCACTAGTGTTACAGACTCTTCAGGAAGTTTTAAAACTCTATTAGAGAGATCTATTTTGGGGATTGAACTTGTTCCTAATCTGTTGTGTAACTGTATTTCTTTATTATTTGTTTTATGACTATAAAAACACTTTGGCACATACGGTTAGTGCAGCAGAAAACAATCAATTGCTAAAAATAAAATAGGCTATTTTCTAATTAGTAACTGGCCTGAAGAATTCGTTCATTTGTTAAGGGTTTTGAACTTGCTGAAGACTTTAATTAGCTCTTGGGCTGATGACTCCAACAGAAAGGCACAACTACAAAATTTTCTCTTCAAGTCTTGAAGGAACAGTCTTATGGTCCAGATATCAGCACCAGGAACCACATGGCCCATGCTGATATTATATTTTGCTTTTCTTATGTATTAATTAAGGGGCTCCTCTCCTGAAAAAGAAGTTGGGTGAACCAGCCTGAAAATAGCTGATGCCCTTACTATGTGTTACTATTATGTCACATTCTGCTGTAAGTGATGTAGTCTTGATCATTCACTACACAAACACAATCTTTACAGATCATCATCAGGGACAGCATATAAATGGAAATGAAACTTACCAATCTCACTGGCCTTTGCTCCACCACTGCTGCCCTTCCCCCAGCTGCCCAACTGCGCTTTAGGCACAAGCTGAATCTTCTCATCTATTGTAGACTGCAATACACATCAACACAGATGATCAAGTCCTCACAAACAGGAAAATGTTGCTCCTTACCTGCAAATGGGTCTTTTCATATATTCCAATTCACTAAATGTGGTACAGCTGGTAAGTCCCCCTTGTTAGCACAGAGGCATATTTCTAGTAGATTCTTGGAGACCAATCCCCAGCCTCTAAACACACCCCAAGTAGATACTTCCAAATAGTAAGTGTAAAATATCTGTGTCTGATAGTAACTTCCTATCGATAAGATAAAAAAAATTGACAGTAGTTTTAAGGAGGGAATAAAGGACTGGTGCATTGAGCATGTGAGAAACAACCAGTTTGTGTATAATGAATAAATGGTTTCCATTCACTATGTAATCTGCCAATTCTGGGACTGCTGGGAATTTGCAAGCAGCAAAGATCAGAACAGAGAAGGGCATGGAAAAAAAGGGTTTGTAGGATCTGAAGGGCTTTTCAGTGTCTGACAACAATAGGAATTCAGTTTTGTAATAATCAGCAAATGAATTTATTGACTACCAGGTTGCAACCCTACAGATCTCCTTGCAACAGCCTGTTTCTTTCTGCCCATGAAGCTGCCATGGAGATAGTTGTATATGTATAAATCACAGTAAGGGGGCTTCTCTGATCTGAATTGTAAGCCTGAATATTAGCAGAATAAATCCACCTTACTAGACAGGTTTTGGAGGCCTGTTCTTTGATCTCCACAAAGAACAAATGGCACTTGATCTGCAGAAAGGTTTTATTCTGTCCAGTCCTACTTTTAGGCCTCAACATCTAGGCACTGAAGGAAAATTCAACAAGGTGGTGTTGATTAGGGTAAAAAGAAATAAAGGAATCATCCTAATTATGTGACGGACCAAGTTCTCTTTCTTTATATAGAAATTCTCAGGACTATTTTGTCTGGAAAGAACTCTAGGAAAGGACAGTTCACTTACCCTGCAACTGAACTTACTGTCACAAGAAATCCCACTTTGCTGGTAAGAATAACAAAAAGCAGTTTGTTAGAGCTCAGATGGAGGCTGGCGTAAGGTTTGCAGGACCAGATTAAAATTTCTAACTGTCTATAGGAAAGTGAACAGCTGGTATAAGCCTCCTGATTGCACCTAGAAATCTACAAATACACGGTGAGTGCTTCTTGCTCATTTTAAACCACAGATCCTCAAAGCTCTTGGTGCTGCCCTGTATGATAGGCAGCAAGTAAAGGGCAAGCAATACTCTTCCCCACAAAGAGTAGTTCAGTTGAGGAGAGAGGAGGTGATGGGACACTGGAGAAAGAGGAGTGGCAGCAGGGGAGCTATAGCCAGTTTCCCTGGCAACGGAAACCAGCTATTAAGGGCTCAGATCTCTCCTACTCGGCCTGCATCAGGACTCCAGATGCTTAAATCTTCCCTGCCAGGCAGCTCTTTAAAGCACTGCCAACTAAGAAAGGATGAGGGAGAAAACTTGCCATCCTCTGAGGAAGAGGGTTACCCTTTCCTCTTCTTCCTTCTGACCCTTTTTCTTGGGTATTTGTGGGAGGAGAGTCCAAGGAACAGAATGAGAATCATGAAAGTGTAGAAGAATCATCCCAAGATGACTTCCTGGGCATCTGCCTGGAATATCCAGAAGTTGAGTGGATGGTGGTCAGAGAAAAAGGGTCTGGGCAGGAGACAGAAAGATACAAGAGCCAATTCTCAGAAAGTTGTTGTATAGAAGAAGCCTACTATCAGGCCTGAAGCAAAACTGAGTGAATACTGTGGACTCCATATACAGTACTGAGAGTATGGTGGACACCTCTGCCTAAAGAGGCTAGAAACTGAACTCCAAGAATCTTCCTGAAGGCTGCCTCCATGATAAACACAGACAGGCCTTCTAAGGCATTGGAAAGGCCTTGGGGGATAGTTGCTTGATGTACTATTCCATGTCAAAGACAGTATCTGAATTCACATTTTCTTTTCAACTCAAGAAAATTTTGGGTCAAAAAAGGATAATTATGAATCTTTAAAAATGTGTACTTATATTGTCTTTCCTTAGTTCAAATAAACTATGAACATTCAGAACCAAATAAAATTTGCTCAATGTTTTATTTACATTCAGCTCAGACCTGCCTCTCCAAAGATTTTAAAAATTAAAACACCTGAGATAAAAGAGTAAGGCAAGGTTCTGCACAGGTGCCTCTTTGTAACTATAAGCACCAAACCATTCCTGAACAGATCTAAACAAACAAAAATTTCCCAAATTAATATCCAAGTAGCTTTGTCAACATTAAGTGACTCTGTCCATTGATACTTACTTACCTTAGTGATTTTAAGGAATTTGGTGGGGTCCAGCACTCGACTGTTCTTTGCCCCCTGAACAGTGTTCCATCCACCTTCATCTACCCTCTGGACACCTACAAAAACAACAGTCAATCACAACCACCTTAAAACGGATCCTGATGGTCCAAACGTACCCAAGGGCAATGTGTACAGTCCTCAACTCTAAAACTCGGCCTGAGGAAGTCAAAGAAGATGCTGAAACCCTACTGTGAGCCCAGCACAACTCTACATACAATGCGAATGTTAAGCATGAATTTTGGAGATGTATTCTAGATTAGATATTATAGACCAGTGGTACTCAACTTATTTACCATTGCAGGCTGCATATGCAGCTCTGTGTGTTACATGGGCCGCATCTACATAATATATATACTAACTGTATGGCCCTGAAACTGTTACATGAACCACAGCTGTGTGTTGATTGGGCTGAAAGCAGCCTGGAGTTTGAGAACCACTGTTATAGATGCATGGAATATTCAAAAACTATTGTACCAATTTTATAAACATTATGTGTATCTTTCAGAGCTATGGATTGTATTTTTACTCCATAGGGGAGTTATAGGGCATTCCTGCAGGAACTAACATCACTGGGGGGTAATTAAGTAAAATTCCTAGGCAGGTGGCAAGATTGTAGAGGGTTCACCATCTGAGGGAAATGCCATATATGAGTTTGATCTGGTTAAAGATGGTTACTGAACAAAGAATTGAGAACTGTAAAAAGTGGCCACCCTGACATAGGAAGGAGTCACTGTCACTCAATCCAAGAATTAGCACGACATTGTGACCAAGAAGGACAGACTTGCAGGAAAGGTTTGAAGAACTTTGTTCCTGTCTTTGTCCCATGAGTTTTGAAAAGGAAAATCATGCCTCACCAATCTACTAGAATTCTTTGAGGGGTCAACAAGCACGTGGACAAAGGTGTTCAAGTGGGTACAGTGTACTTCAATTTTCAAAAAGCCTTTGACATGGTCCTTCACCAAAGGCTCTTAAGCAAAGTAAATGGTCAGGGGATAAGAGGGAAGATGGGAGCACGGATGAGGGATACAAGGGGAAGGTCTCTCCTGGATCACAAACTGGTTAAATGACAGGAAACAAAGGGTAGGAATAAATGGTCGGTTTTCAGAATGAAGAGAGGTAAACAGTGGTTTCCCCCAGAGGTCTGTACTGGGACTAGTACTGTTCAATATATTCATAAATGATCTGAAAAAAGGGGTAAAGCATGAGGGGGCAAAATTTGCAGATGATACAAAAGTACTCAAGATAGTTAAGTCCAAAGTAGACTGTGAAGTGTTACAAAGAGATTGCACAAAACTGGGTGACTGAGCAACAAAATGGCAGATGAAATTCAATATTGATAAATGCAAAGTAATGCACATTGGAAAACATAATCCCAACTATACATATAAAATGATGGGGTCTAAATTAGCTGTTACCACTCAAGAAAGATTTTGGAGTCATTGTAGATAGTTCTCTGAAAACATCCACTCAATGTTCAGTGGCAGTTAAAAAATGTTGGGAATCATTAGGAAAGGGATAGATAATATGACAAAATATCATATTGCCGCTTTATAAATCCATGGTATGCCCACATCTTGAATACTGCATTCAGATCTGGTCACCCTATCTCAAAAAAGATATATTGGAATTGGGAAAAATACAGAAAAGGGCAACAAAAATTATTAGAGGTATGGAAAAGCTTCCATATGAGGAGAAATTAATAAGACTGGGACTTTTCAGCTTGGGAAAGAGACAACTAAGGGGGGATATGATAGAGGTCTATACAATCATAACAGGGGTGGAGAAAGTAAATAAGGAAGTGTTATTTACTCCTCCTCATAACACAAGAACTAGGGGTCACCAAATAAAATTAATAGGCAGCAGGTTTAAAATGAACAAAAGGAATATTTCTTCACACAACATGCAGTCCACCTGTGGAACTCCTTGCCAGAGAATGTTGTGAAGGCCAAGACTATAACAGGGTTCAGAAAAGATCTAGATAAGTTTACAGTGGATAGGTCCATCAATGGCTATTAGCCAGGATCAGCAGGGATGCAAAAACCATGCTCTGAAGTGTCCCTAGCCTTTGTTTGCCATAAACTGCGAATGAGTGACAGAGGATAGATCACTTGAGGATTGCCTATTCTGTTCATTCCCTCTGAAGCACCTGGCATTGGCCACTATCAGAAGACAGGACACTGGGCTAGATGGACCATTGATCTGACCCAGAATGGTCGTTCTTACATTCTCTATGATGACTGCCTGGTAAGCTAAGACCTGCATGTGAGCTGTTTGATGTTTTTAAGATAGAACAAAAACATTACAGAGAAAACCTGAATAATACTTTCTTTACGAAGGCTGACTGGCCACTGGTTGGGCCAGTCATTGCTCTAAAAGCAGAGCTGCAGTTGCTGAACTAAACTCAGACTAGCTGGGATAATCACGGTGAATTGCAAGAGGGAGTCACAGACCTCTGCCTTCAGGAAGGTGATAGAGGCATAAGACCTAAGTGGAGTGCCCTTAAGAAGGTCACCTGAAAAGGGTCAGAGAAGCAGTTACCTCAGGAATTGTGGCACACATAGATTATTAATTGTTGTATTGTAAACAGGCTGGAAAAAGAAGCACCACAATTTTGAAGGATAAACATTTTTTGTCATATTTCCCTCTGACTACAGCACAGTTTTCTCAGCCTGTGTTCCTGGTGTTTTGATTTAGCCATTTGAATGTATTGTGTAACATAAAAAGTTCCAAAAAGAGGCAGAAGAAATGGCTTCCTGCTACCTTTGAAAACTCGTGGCAATTGGGTGAGGTCCTGGACGATTGGAAAAAGACAAATATAGTGCCCATCTTCAGAAAAGGGAAGGAGGAGGATCTGGGAAACTACAGATCAGTCGGCCTCACCTCAGTCCCCAGAAAAATCATGGAGCAGGTCCTCAAGGCATCCATGTTGAAGCATTTAGAGGAGAGGAAGGTAATCAGGACCCTCAGCATGGATTCACCACAGCCAAGTCATGCCTCACCAACCTGATTGCCTTCTATGATGAGATAACTGGCTCTGTGGATGTGGGGAAAGTGGTGGACATGATATACCTAAACATTAGCAAAGCTTTTGATACAGTATTCTTGCCAGCAAATTAAAGAAGTATGGGTTGGATGAATGAACTATAAGGTGGTTTAGAGAGCTGGCTGGATCGTTGGGCTCAATGGGTAGTGATAAATGGCTTGATGTTTAGTTGGCAGCCAGTATCAAGCAAAGTGCCCCAGAGGTTGGTCCAGGAGCCGTTTCATGGATTGCACCCTCAGCAAGTTTTGTGGATAACACTAAGCTGGGGGTGCTGGTAGATACACTGGAGGATAGGGATAGGATACAGAGTGAGGATTGGTCCAAAAGAAATCTGATGAGGTTCAACAAGGAGAAGTGCAGAGTCCTGCACTTAGGATGGAAGAATCCCATGCACTGCTACAGAGTGGGGTCCATCTGGCTAAGCAGCAGTTCTTCAGAAAAGGACCTGGGGGTTACAGTGCATAAGAAGCTGGATATGAGTCAACAATGTGTCTTTATTGCCAAGAAGGCTAACGGCATATTGGGCTGCATTAGTAGGAGCATTGCCAGAAGATTGAAGAAAGTGATTTTTCCCCTCTATTCGGCACTGGTGAAGCTACATCTGGAGTATTTTGTCCAGTTTTGGGCCCCCCACTACAGGAAGGATGTGGACAAATTGGAGACAGTCCAGCGGAGGGACACCGAAAATGATTAGGGGGCTGAGGCACATGACTTACGAGGAGAGGCTGAGGGAATGGGGCTTATTTAATCTGCAGAAGAGAAGAGTGAAGAGGGATTTGATAGCAGCCTTCAATTACCTGAAAGGGAGTTCTAGAGAGGATGGAGCTAGGCTGTTCTCAGTGGTGGCAGAACAAGGAGCAGTGGTCTCAAGTTGCAGTGGGGGAGGTCTAGGTTGGATATTAGGAAAACTTTTCTTACTAGGAGAGTGGTGAAGCACTGGAAGGGGTTACCTAAGGAGGTTGTGGAATCTCCATCCTTAGAGATTATTAAGGCCCGACTTGATAAAGCCCTGGCTGAAATGATTTAGTTGTGAAAGGTCCTGCTTTGAGCAGGCGGCTGGACTAGATGACCTTTTGAGGTCCCCTCCAGCCCTAATCTTCTATGATTCTACCTGAAACAGCCTGATGAAAGTAGCACTCGCTGCACAGATTCAGCACACACATATTTCAGCCTGCAAGATGAATCATTTCTAGAGATTCAGGCAGAGTTTCTTTCCTACTATTATTATAAATTATAGAATCATTAAAAATAGAAGCCAATATGCATTTTGTCTGCTTCCTTTTTTAATTATATCTCTTGTTTTGTAATTTTTAGTATATCACAGAAGATTTTTCTGCATTGGGTCTGTCAAGCATTCTTCCTTGACTTATGCTTCATTGCTTGCCAATTGTTTAACCTTACTCTTATTTCTTTACCTACTGGTTCTTGTACATAAAACTGCTCTCCATGCTTGTGGTCTCATTAGCCATTTTATACTGGAAATCTTTTTAAAGTTATTTTTTGTTTTACTTTTATCTAGTACCTGGTGGTACATTGTATCTGTGCATTTCTAGTGGTCCCACCAGTTCAGAACAATTTGGAATTTAAAAATAATTTAGAAAAAAATGTCTAGCCATTATAGTTATGAAGAAAAACTTCTGACCATGAATCAGTGCACTGCTGTCTTACTGAAATTGCTAAGGCCATATCTTCACTGCTGAATGCAGTCGACTTACTTGAAGTCAACTTTCAGCAGCCGATTTTTAGAAGTCGCAGCAGCATGTATACACTACGCTGTTTGCGCAGGTCTCCTGCGTTTACACTGAGCACTCTTAATTTGAACTGCAAAGCAGTGCAATATGGGTAGTTATCCCACAGTGCAACTAGCCATGGTGGCTGTTGGGACGAGTGTCACTGTGCTATGATGCAACGCTGCTTCCCCCTCTCTTCCCCCCAAACAAACAGGAAAAGTATTTTTGTGCTGTTTTCTTACTCCCCGCGCTCACCATGCTGCAGAGACATGGAGCCAGCTCAACTCTGCACTATTATTGTGAGCATTACAAATACATCGCGGCTTATCATTGAGTATTTTCAAAGTAGAGCAAGAAGCCGAAGCGCACACAACAGCGATGCTACAAGCCATTGAGCAGAACAATTCCCGATTGCTGCAGGGTGTAACGAATCATCTGCATTCCGTGGAGTGCCGGTTCTGGTGCAGGGAAACAAGCACAGACTGGTGGGACTGCATCGTTATGCAGCTGTGAGATGATGATCAGTGGCTGCAAAACTTTTGTATGCGAAAGGCAACTTTCCTGGAACTGTGCTTGGAGCTGGCCCTGTCCCTGAAGTGCGTGAATACTCGCTTGAGACAAGTTCTGACAATGGAGAAGAGAGTCGCCATCGCTCTGTAGAAGCTGGCAACCCCAGACTGTTACTGCTCGGTTGGGAATCAATTCGGAGTCGGTAAATCTACAATGGGCACCGCTGTGATTCAAGTATGCAGGGCCATCAATAGACTTCTTCTACGAACGCTAGTGACTTTGGGAAATGTGCAGGACATAGTGGATGGGTTTGCCACAATGGGGTTCCCAAACTGCGGGGGGGCCATTGATGGGACGCGCATCCCTATCTTAGCGCCTGTCCACCTAGCACCCGAGTACGTAAACCGCAAGGGGTACTTCTCCATGGTCCTGCAGGGGCTTGTGGATCACAGGGGTGGTTTCACCGACATCTGTGTGGGGTGGTCTGGGAAGGTGCATGATGCATGCGTATTTCGTAATTTGGGGCTGTTCTCTAATATGCAGTCGGAAACTTTTTTCCCAGACCAAAACATTCAAATTGGGGGTATGGAAATGCCCATAGTAATCCTGGGGGATCCTGCCTACCCCTTGCTCCCTTGGCTAATAAAGCCGTACACCAGTCAACTTGACAGCGACAAGGAGTGTTTTAATAAGAGGTTAAGCGGTTGTAGAATGTGCCTTTGGGCATTTAAAGGGTAGATGGAGGAGTCTCCTCACTAGGCTGGACATGAATGAGAAGAACCTCCCTTCTGTGATATCTGCATGCTGTATTCTTCATAATGTGTGTGAAGCGAAGGGTGAGAGGTTCCCCCAGGGTTGGGCTGTGAAGGCAGAAAGACTGGCTGCCAATTATGAGCAGCCAGATGCCAGCACTACACTGAGAGCTAACCGCGTAGTGCTTTGCATTAGGGAAGCTTTGAAAACCAGGTTCTGCAATGAGATGCAGGACTGATTTCTGTTCCTGCATGTGTTTGCCTTTGGTGAAACCAGCCCCCCATCGATATCTGTACCCGACAAATCCCTCCAGAACAAGATATGATTTATAAAGAAAAGTGTTGAAATGATGCTTAACTTTATTTATGAACATTCAAGTCATGGGGGAAAGGGGAGAGTGTTCATTCACTGTCTCAAGGGGTAGGGTGGTAGCTTGCCAGCCAGCTGTCAGCGTGGCCACTGCTGCTTTCTGTTTGTCTCCACTGGGGTAGAGGCGAGCATGTACTGCAGCATGGCCAGTCTCCTTAGAGATTGGCTGGGGGCTGGGGAGTGGGTTGGCATCAAAGTCCTCGGTTGAGGAGCATTATGGAGGGGCTGCAGCATGACTTTGTCCTTCCTCTGTTCCTCCTGAAGCTCCACAAGCCTCCGCAGCATGTCTGCCTGGTCCCACATGATTCGCAGCATCTCCTGTGTGGTACTGTGATCATGCTCCATTGTTTCTCTGCGAGTCTCCCTATCCATGTCCATATTCTGGGAAAAGGTGAGCCGCCACGTGCTTTGCTGTGTCTCTGTGGCCGCTGCGGGGTTCATGAGCTCGCAAAACATGTCATCTCTTGTTTTTTTCCCCCTCTTTCTAATCTGCGATAGTCTTTCTGCAGCATTTTTTGAGGGTGGGGCCAAGGCCGAGGTGTCTACAGAATGAAAAAAAAATAACAAGGTAGCCACTGTTAGCATAGTGAAGAAAATGATACAACTGCAACAATGTAGACAATAATCCCCTGCAACAATGTAGACAATAATCCCCATGCAGTGCACAGGGCAAACACAGAGCCCCATTACATTCCTGAGGTCCCAGAAGGGTCTGCTCTCTGTGCCCTTACAGAGAGGATCTGAGGTCAGCGTGGTGTGTGTGTGTGTGTGTGTGTGTGTGTGTGTGTGGGGGGGGGGGGGGGGAGGGGGACGGCGAAGGGGGGGTGGGGGAGAGAGAATCTCTGCTGGTATTTTAAATCCTTACACAGAGGAACTGTGGAGAGTGTGGGGGGGGGGGGGGTGAGGGGCAGTCTCTGCAGGTATTTTAAACATGGGCGGTGTGCCCTTACAGAGAGGCACTGCGGACGGGGGGGGGGGAGGAGAGGGTGGGGAGTGGGGGGAGGGGAGAATAGGGGGCAGTCTCTGCTGGTATTTTAAACCCTTACAGAGAGGAACTGCGGAGAGCGTGGGTGGGGGAGTCTCTGCTTAAAACAAAGATTTGCTGGACACAGCGGGGTACCAGCAGTGTTCCACCATGATGCAGGCTCCCTTCATTGCAGCAAAGTATCCTACCGTGGAGGGAGGAACAAGGCAGCCCTCCCCTGAAAATTTTTGCGAAGGATAACAGATTACATACATGAAAGTTTCCGTGAGATATCAACTGATGATAAACGGAGCATTTCTCATCACATAAATAAACTGTTCCCTAGGTAACCCCCCAGTACAGTCACCGAAACACCTGAAATCCCCTTCGTGCCCCCTCCCCCCACCAAAGTAAAAGGACAGAACTGCTAAGAAGAAAAAAAAAACTCACCAGATATGCCTTCCACGGGATCATTAGTGCTGTCCTGTGTGCTGCTGGACTGCTCTGGTGTCAGAAATATGTCCTGACTTTCAAGGAGAACGGACACCCCGCTCTCATGCACCCTGCTCTCATCAGCCTTCTCCTCCTCCTCGTTGTCCATGGAGTCCTCATCATTGTCCATGGACTGTGACCTATTAGAGGTAACGATGCTGCGGGGTGGCACCGTGGTGGGATCGCCACCGAGAATTGCATGCACCTCATCATAGAAGCGGCATGTTTTGGGCGAGGAGCCAGAACGGCTGTTAGCTTCCCGGCTTTCTGATATGACTGACGCAGCTCCTTGATCTTCACGCGGCACTGCTGACCGTCCCTCTTGTGTCCCTTCTCCAGCATGCCCTGGGATATCTTCCCATAAATGTCCAGATTCCTTTTACTGGGTTTGAGCTGAGCCAGAACGGACTCCTCACCCCACAGCCCAATGATATCCAAGACCTCTGATCAACTCCATGCTGGAGCGGTTTGGGCTTTGCAGTAGCCATGCAGAGAACAGTGAAAAAGCTTTCTCCATGCTGGCAGCACAGGAAATGAAAATTCAAATCTTCCCGGGGCTTGAGAGAAGGGAACATTTCCTGGTAGCGTGACCACAGAGCAGCACAGCGTGACTGTCCAGAACGGTCAAAACGGTGCATTGTGGGATACCTCCTGGAGGCCAATAAATTCGATTTAAGGGAAGTTGTGTCTACACTAACACTAAATCGAATTAACAAATTCGATTTAGGCGCTATGCCACTTGCAGAGGTGGTCTTATTAAGTCGATTTTTGAGGCAACTTAATTCGAACTAACAGTGGTGCCAGTGTAGATGCAGGTGTACGTAGGTAAACGTAAGTGACTTTACGTCGATCTACGTTGCCAGGGTAGACCAGGCCTAAGACTGGTCAAAACAATGAGGCAATTCAGTGCTGGGATAACCAAATGTTTTGCTACTGAAATCACTAGGATCCAGACCTGCTTTTAGTACAGTATAGTAGCACTGTACAGTAGTACGGTAGCTCAGAAAAGGATGAACAGTCCCTATTCATCTCAATGGATGTTTAACGTTAATGCCTAATAACCTGACTGTAAATTATCACACCCTTTCACACGATAAACTGCACCTTACTGTGGGAGTACTCCCATTTGTTGAAATCAGAGTAATCATGAAATAAGATGCTACTCGGTGTGAGTAAGACGGGAAGAATGTGACTCCTAAATAGTAATTATGATACTTTGAGATCCCTGGGAAGTCCTAGAAAAGTGCAGTGATTCACATCAATGTAACATTTAAGCATCAACCACCCACCTGGTGAAATCACCATTTTACAAATAGGGAAACTGAGGCATTTCAGAACTTAAGTGATTTGCCCAAAAAACCCGACATACACAGGAAGTCAGTGCAGAGCCTACAATGGAACTAGATTTCCATAAGCCCGTCTTTGTTAACCATCTCATCAGTGATCATTTGAACAGGAGAAACCAGCTTCTTTGGGAGGGTGGATGGTGCTTGACACTGCAGAGGCATGCTGGAGAAAGTACCCTCAGATTTTCCTCCTTTACTAATCACATTTATGTCCATGACAAAAATTCCTTAACAGAACTGGGCATTTTTAATATGATTCTGAACTGCTGGCAGTGGGTGCCTCGCAGTGAAATGGGAGCTAAGGTGTGGTTCCTTACCTGGTCTTCTCTTCTCTTTGGTCATGAGTTGCTGAACCTTTCTCTGCTCTTCTTGCTCTTCAATTTTTGCTTCTTTATGGATCTGCTCTATAGTCTTGGGGCCTTGATCAGCTCTCCGGGATACCCAGTTGCACTGTATAAGGCAGTACACAAGAACCTAAAATGAGTTCTATGGCATTTACAGAGAGGCCTAGTAAATGTGATACTATGAACATGGTGAGAGTAAGGTTTTAAAAGTGGCACAAACAGTTCAATAGCTACCTGGTCAGTAATCTTCTCACCCTTAGGGTATGTCTACACCACAATTAGACACCCACGGCTGGCCCATGCAAGCTGACTTGGGCTAGCAGGGCTTGGGCTGCAGGGCTGTTTAATTGCAGTGTAGACATACCCTGAGACATTCCGGCTCAGGCTGCGCCTGGGATCCTCTCACCTCAGTGTCCTAAAGCCGGGGCTCCAGCCTGAGACTGAACATCTACCCTGCAACTAAACAGCCCTGCGAGCCTGCATCAGCTGGCATAGGTCAGTCGTGGGTTTTTAACTGCAGTGTAGACATACCCTTAAAGCAGAGGTCCCCAAACTGTGGGGTGGAATGTTCAGAGGAAGGTTTGGGAGGTGAGGGGGAAGTGGAGTGGAAGCGCCACCCAGCCCTAGTCTACCCCATCTCTGTTCTGGCCCCACCCCGGCTCCCAGCCCTGCTCCTTGCCCCAACTCTGTTCCTGGCCCCAGCCCCGGCCCCAGCCCCAGCTCCAGACCCCACTGTGGCCCCGGCCATAGCTCAGGTCACAGCTCCAGGCCCCAGTCCCAGCTCAGGCCCCAACTCCTGGCCTCCAACTGCAGTTCTGGCTCGGTTCCTGACTGCAGATCCCGGGAAGGGCACAACCCAAAGAGTTTGGGGACCACTGCCTTAAAGGCTATGTCTACATTTACAGCAGCATGTAGAATACAAGCACAATATGTGTAACTACACACTGCAGTGATGAGGAAAGGCTCAGGCAGGGGGAAGTCAACAGAGAGCTGCTAGAACCTTTCCCTGCTGCCAGAGTCTTTCCCTGCTGCCTCAGCCTTTTCCTGTACAAGGAAAGGCTCTTGTAGTGGGGAGGCAGCAGGATGTTACACTGCTAAAAATAAGTGTAGTCGTGGGAGGCACTGCTTGGGCATGTAGATAGCCTGTGTAGGGTATATACCCTGGGGATTCAGGCATGTAGGACACTCTACTCTGCTCTATTCACCTAAGCTATGCCTCACCATCTACATTGCTCTTTATACCTATGCTAGCTGGGTGTGCAGTGTTTGTATTCTATATGTCACTGTAGGTATACCTTTAGATTAGAAGGACCACCAGTGAAAAGGATGCTGTGGAGCTGGGTCACATAACCCATACCCCATTTCTAGCCTCAGACTTAAAATAGTAGAATGTTTATAAAAGGAAGAAAGCATCATTGAATTTGGCATCTGTAATAAGTACACTGGAATTCTCAACAAGGATCCACCATCACAAAAAGGACACAACTGACATAACATACTCGGCTGCTTTAACCACTTGTGCTATAAAAGCCTTCAGATCATTATCTTTTCTATCCTATACAGCATATTTGAATACCAACTTAATAGGAAAGAGATGTCTTTGAAGGGAAGTTGCTGTAACTCCAAATTAGTTACATAATTTCAGTTTGCTTGAGTGTTTCTTCCAACTCTGGAAAGACAATGAAAATAACAGCTGAGCCAAAAGAGCAGTAATAGGCTATATTTTTGCAGGAGACTGATTTGCCAGTTAATCCAAGACTCAGTATATACTAATGTGAGACCGTTTACTTGCAACAGGGACTAATGCAACAGGGACTAATGCAACAGGGACTGGAAAATTTGCTTTGAAAAAAGCTACCCCAAGCTATAAAAGAATCTAATATGGGCCAGATAAGAACCCTTTGGAAAAAAGTGGAACTTTTATGCACAAAAAAAAGTTAGGTGATTAATACTCACTAGACCCTATGCTGTACAGGTTTATCTAGCCCAAAACACAAGGGATCCAACAATGAGCCAAGGGATCCAAATACACCATGGTTGTTTCTTGACCTGGCTATAACCTGTTTAAAATTTCCAGTGTGGATGACCTAAATTATACTCTGTAACTGGGTTAAAGCCCAGGTTATGTATTAAGCTTTAGTCTGGCTACAAGTCTACACCACACATTTTAGCTTGGTTGTAACCTGGTTTCCTTGAGTATTGTGTCTGTAGTTTAGATTGGGCCCAGCTTCACTTTTAACCAAGTTTGGAACCAGTTATTGATATGGATGGCTTGAAAGGTCATTTCTGTCCACACACAATGTGGTTAATACAGTACAACCTTGCTATAATGCGTTTCATTATTATGAACCTTTGGCTATAATGAACCTGGTCCTTGCATCTCAACTACAGTAAGTACTGTACTGTAAAAACCCCAATTTTTATCCAGCCTCATATGTTGAGCCCAAAGGCAGAAATTAAGGAGTGGGCCCTCATGTCACCTCTCCCCATCTGGGGCTGAAGCTGAAGTCACAACCCCGCAACATGGTGGCTGAAGCATGGAGCCATGACCCCGCCAACCAGGGCTGAAGCCTGGAGCCATGATCCCACCTCTTGGGGCTGACAGCCTGTAGCCCCAGCCATAGCCCTGCAGGTCTGGCAGGCCAGAGCCCCAGCCCCATTGCCCGTTCATTTTGATGGTCCTTTCAATATAATGAACCCCTGGCTACAATGAATAAAAGGCTTGGATCCTGACAGGTTCGTTATAACAAGGGTGTACTGTAAACAACTAGCTAATCATATATCACTCTTGCTAGCAGCACAGGCTGAAACGTGTCTTTTTGTAACAAATTGAGCATGCTTTTTTCTTGATACATAAAAGGCTTCTGAACACCCTTGTGTAACCAGACTGGCTAGTCACCTCAATCTTCTGCATAATAGAGCTCCCCAGAGTGCTGATGGTGTGGCTTTGTGCTCATGTCCTCTGCAAACTCAGTTTCCTGCTCCAGCACTTTGAGACAGCTACCCAGAATGCATTGATACATACATGATTAAGCAGAGGGCTAAGAATAGACACACAAGTGATACAAGTTTATGTTGTTTATAAAAAACCCAAAAACCTACTCTGGACAAAGCTGAGCTGTGTTTGTTGTAATCGGGTTGGATGAGTATCAAAACTCGTTACAAAAACATGTCTGTATTTGAAGTGTAGACAGGACCTAAGTGTCCTAAACATGTGAAGCAATAAACCTATCCACCAAACACTGATTTCTTAGCCCTCAGTATAGTACTTCTTACCTTTCAAATGGCCAGATTTCTGGGAGGAGAAAAAAGGGTGCAGATTTTCCTTTTACCATTCCTACTATTGTAATCAATAATTATTACTCTTATTTGAGGGATATTCCATTACAGTAGTGCCAATGAGTGTGCTCTTTTACTTACTTCAGTGGGTACATACCAGCCTTAGGTCTATTACATCCTGAAGCATGAACCGAATCCTGGAGGACGTTTTTCTCTCTTTCACAATCTTCTCCATTTGATTAAAATACTGGTCCATACGAGGCTATAAAAGAGGCACATATGCCATCATCGTCTCTTGGAAGAACATCGTAATACAACTTTTCCCGGGCAATCAGTTTTGTCCCATAGTAGTCTACTGATCATTGCCACACTGCATGATTGATTCAGGGATCTAGACTTGCTCTGAGTGGAAGTGCGCATCACTTTCATGCATATACTGGACGTGTGTATGTGTGACCCAAAGCATGCTTAAACGAGGATCAGGGAGTGAGACTGTGATCCTATGGACCCCTGCCTAATTCACTACAAACTTTCAATATATTTTGACTACACAGATAACTTACCACATCCATATGCACAACACCCCTTCAGTCAGTTACATTATCATTAAAAATAGTGTTATCATTTACTGACAAGAAAAGTAATTTTTCCTAAGGCTTATAAATTTGGCCAAACAAAAATCAGTTTTCACCAGGACACTTAAAGGCACTTCTGTTTATCAAGGGCTTGACAAATTCTCACATTTCAGCCCCCATCCATTTTGGAGCTAGAGTTTTATAAAAAAGAAGTTGCAAGATTTTTTTTTTTTTAATAACCCAAAAGTTTATTTTTTTTTACTCTTCGCATTCAAAACCAGCAGAATCGTTTTCCTTCAAACATTAAAAAATTAACTTTTGGCCATGGGCCAGTCTTGGAAAATTTCATCCGTAAAGGTGAAAGTTTCAGAATGTTATGAGTCATGGAAAACAGACTTAAAGGGGAAATTCTCTAGAACTTTAATTGTAACTATTGCTAGCATTTCAGCATCAATGAAAATACTTAATAAAATGTTTCCCCTATTATTAGAAAGTAAACACAAGAGGTCAAATTCAACCCTGGCATTGTAATTCTAATGAAGTTAATAAATTTGGCAGAAAGAGCATTAACATAAATAAGCAATGAGACTAGAAAAAACATTACAATAAGTACAGCCTAGGAGCTTGCTTCTAGGAAGTGAGGGTATGTCTGCACTACAATCATAGATGTGATGGCAGCACATGTAGCCAGATATGAGCTAGCATTAATCTAATTTAATGCCCAGGTAACCAACAACAGTGAAGCCACAGCGGGACAGGCTAACCACCCGAGTACATACCAAGGCTCCCTGGTGGACTTGTACTTAGGTGGCTAGCCCATACTGCTGCAACTTCACTGTTATTGGTACCCAAGCCAACAAGGTTAAAGCTAGCTCAGGTCTGTCTACATGTGCTCAAGTCACACCTCCAATTGCAGGGTAGACATATCCTTAGTGGCAGAACTCCTACAGATGTCAATGGTGCAAGACTGAGGCTTTGGGTGATGCAGATAGTGTATAGAAACTGAAATTAGGAGGAACTGAGGGAAAGTATGGTTACTTACCCTACAGTAACCATGGTCCTTCGAGATGTTGTAATCAGTGTGCATGAGACCAGATTTCTTTTAATAACTGTGTCTGTCAGAGCTGCACATATGTCCTGTGCCTCCTTGTGCTCCTGTATGAGGGCATAAATGGTGGGGCAGCCATGGCCCTCCCTCAGTTCCTTTGCAATTCAAAGCCCATTTAGCTGAGGACTCTGAAAAGCGGGGATGAAGGGTAAGTTGTGGGATCCACTGACTACAACATATCAAAGAGCCACAGTTACTGCAGTGTAAATAATCACACTTTCTTTTTCCAGGATAGGTCAGTGTGGATCCCACTCTAGGTGTTTGGCAAACAATATGCTCCCTGGATGGTAAGAATGAGAAGACTTGATTGCATCAGTAAAACAGAGTTTGAAGTATTGCTCTTCTGAACTTGGTATCTGTCCTGACAGCCATGGCAAATGCACAGTATTTCACCATTTTCAGTAAGCTATCCATGTGGCTGCCTCACCAATCTGAGATTGATCTACTTCTGCAGTAAGCCAAAGACATCACCTGCATACTGGTTGAGACTACCTGATATTTGGAGGAAGAAGCTTATCAGCCAGCTGACAGCAGATAGAAATGTCCTGAGTAATCCACTTCGAGATTCTCTGGGACGAGATGGCTTGACATGCCAGATATGGCGAGGGGAAAGCCTGAAAGGTCTGGTCTAGCTGATGTAATAAAGCAGGGCCCCAGAAACATCCAGAGATTGAAGTTTATGAAGCTTCTTTTCTTACAGTGACAAGTGTGGCTTTGGGAAGAAGATTGGTAAGGTGATAAGACTAGCTCAGGTGGAATTCTGATACCACTTTAGGGATGAATTTAGGGTGTGGTTTTATCACCACTTTGTCCCTATGGAAGAATGTTTATGTGGCCCAACCATGAATGCATTAAGTTCACCGACTCTTCATGCTGATGTGATGGTGAGAGAAAGAGAGAGACCACCTTGATGGTAAGGTGGTATGATGAGCTAACAGCTCAAATGGAGTGTCCATGAGCTGTAGGAGAACCACATTAAGCTCCCAAATGGCCTCTAATTAGAAGGCAGGTATGAAGAAGGCCCTTGAGGAGTCTTGACACCGTAGCATGTGGAAAGACCTAGTGTGACTGTATTGGCACATGGCACACTGATACTGGTGCCAGATGGTCTTCCAGGGAGCTAATGGCTACTCTTGCTTGCTTCAGGAGCAGAATACAGACTTTGGTTTCCGGGCCTCAGCTGGGTTCACATTGTTTTGAGCTGCCCACATGGAAAATCATTCCCCGTTTGAGATGTAAGTCTTCTTAGTAGAGGTTTTCTTATTTTGTAAGAAGATCTCTTGAACCTCCAGGGAACAGTCTCTGTCAGTTCTTCTCAATCAGCCTACATCCAGGCTATCAGATGTAACGATGGTGGGTCTGAGTCCAATATTTACTTTTGGTTCTGCAACAGCATTTCTGGGCAGGTGGGAAGGCATATGGGAGGATGGCAGGACACCTGTAGAAGTTTTGACAGCTAAAACTGCTTAAACCAGTAGGAAGCTATCATGATGATCATAGATTCATCCTATCTGGTCTTAGATATTATCCTGGGGATTGGTGGAAAAGCATACAGCAGTCCTCAAGACCACCAAAGTAGAAAAGCATCCGGAAGGGAGCCAGGACTCACATTTCCCCTGGAGCAGAAGTTCCTGCACTTGGCATTCTCTGCCATGGCTAAAAGATCTATACTGGGTGAAATATTGGCACTAGGATGGATTTCCAGTGACCACCTGTGGCTGGTGACAATGCTTCTGCTTAGAAAGTCCGCCAGGTCACTGATGACCCCTGGTAAATGTAGAGCTATAGCAGTCACCCCAAGCTGATTGCATCATTCCCAGAACTTAATAATCTTCCAACACTGAGTGCCTCTCTGCTTGTTTATGTAGTGCATAACCAGCATGTTGTCCTCTGCACAGGGGTATTTTGGAGGACAGGTAGGAGCATCATTCAAACATGACTCTCAGCTCCAAGACATTCATGTGAAATTTTAGATCATAAGGAGATCATGAACCATGCATTTTCAGGTGGTTCAAACTGGTATTCCAGCCTATACCTGTTACGTTTGTGGCTAGCATCAGGGAGTGGACATAGAAGGATACCCCTTTTCCTGCGTCCAGGAAGTCTAGCCTCTATTCAAGTTCCCACGGGATATGGATGGGACAATGACTTGTTTGGTCAAAAATGTCTAGAGGTGGAATAAACTGTCCTCAACCAGTGTAGTAGAAGCCACAGGTGAAGTCCGGAAATTGATGTCACATACAGCATCTGGACATATGGCCAAGATGTCCCAGACATGTACCATGGTCGTTGGCCCTGACCACAGGTCATCTGCTATCCTCTGAAGTGACTGGAACCTGTCCTCTGGCAACTTTTCACCAAACTGGAGTAGAGCAGAGCAACTACAAACTCTATCACTTGAATTGGTATGCAAGAAGACTTCTTGAAGTCCACTAGGAGTCCAAGAGGGAGAACAGAGAGGACATGATACAGAGCTACTTCGGTATCCTCTTGGGACCTGCACTGGCATCACAGCTAGACACTTAGTGAACACTCTTATAGAGAGATACTGAATGGCAGAACTCTGTAAGGATGGTTGTGTCCCACCAGGAATCTGCAGAGATGCCAATCTTGCTCAGAGTTTTAGAGATGTTCATGAAAAAACTAGGAAAGAATTAGTGAGATTACTTGGACCTTTCTTCCCCGCTTCCTTGTCTATGGCCAATGGGGTGTGGACTTCACACCTCATTGCACCTCGATCCCCACCCCCAAACAGGGAGAACAAGATGATAGGAAAGTTAGCTGCCCTCCTTGGCCCTTAATTACCTTGGCCGGTCCCAGACCTGGAACCTTTCCAGGATAATCCTGCTCCTCTTCTTCCTCCCACTGTTGCATTCCATCATTCTTCCTCTGCCATCATTGCTTCCTTCTGCCCTCTGGCTTCTCCTCCCTGATGGATTGCACAGTGATGGTCTAACAGGAGAGCTTTGAAACAGTCTTGAGCTTGGACTGATTGGATGATAGAGGGAAGCAATACCATCTTGAATCTGAGACAACATATATAATAGTTGAGTCTGCTCCTCCTCTAGGATAGAACAAAGACCCCCTTGTTTGAAGAAGGAGGTGGCAGTGGGTAGAGAATGGACATGTATGGGGTAGCCATGGGTTATGATCTTAAGTGCTCATCTGTGTGATGTTATAACAGACCCTGCCATCTCCTACTTCATTCCTCTTTAGGAACCTTCTCAGAAGAGCCTATTATGAACAGAAAGTTGCTTTTGTAGGAGCCATAAAGGATGTTCTTTAGGAGTACAGAGGAGAAGAGGGTTTTACTCCTGGTATTTTCTTATTCCAAAGCAGCAGAGGGGAAGGAGGGTGGGATTGAAATACAGACAGGACCACACATCTCAAAGAACCTCCAGTTACAGGTAACTAACCTCCTCTCCTTCTTTGAGTGACAGTCCCTATTGTGTTCCACTGAGGGTGACTGACAAGCAGTATCTAGTTAGGAAGAGGGTGTGAAGAAGATGATGGAACTGTGGAATGGAGGACAGCTGCATTGAATGAGGCATCTGTCGCAGAATCTTGTGCCAGGACATAATTGGAGGAAAAGGTGTGTACTGAATTCCATGTGGCTGCCTTACATTTGTCCATGAGTGGCACGTCATGGAGCGCGGCCGTAGTTGATGCTTGCGCTTTCATAGAGCGGACTCTGACTTGACAGACCTGACAATCGATACCAGAGCACAATGAACCCTGAAACTCATTTAGAAAGCCTCTGAGTGGAAATGGTTTGGCTCTTAATTCTCTCTGCTATAATGACAAATAGTCTAGTAGGCTTCCTGAACAGCTTCAACCTCTGCAGGTAGAAGGTGAGGGCTCATCGGACATTGAGGGAGTCCTCCACTGGGGCATGTGGCTTAGGGAACACAGGCTAGAATGGGGTGATCAGAATGACTGTCAAATTCTGCAGAGGACACAAGGCAGGAGTGGTAGGGGAGGGAAGGCATAATTGATTCAGCCTAACCAGTTGAGGATGAGGATCACCTTGGGAGTGGTGTCCGAATCCGCCCCATGAACAGTAACTGGGTAAATTTGGCATTGGTGTGGGGGTGAGGGTGGAGACAAGAGATCCCTAGTCAGATCCCCCAGTGACCACTGAGTCGTGGAGCTTCCATTAGTGGTTGGTCACGAAGTTCCTGCTGAGAGCATCTGCAATCACATTCTGAGTCCCTGGGAGATAGGCCGCAGACAACAGGATACTGTGTGCGATGCACCATTTCCAGAGGTGAATCGCTTCTGCATAAAGTGCTGGCAACCTTGTACCCCCTTGCTTGTTTACTTAGTAAATGATACTGATACTGTCTGACATGATGAGAACATGGCGGGATTGGATGGATGGGAGAAATGGGCGACGTGCTCTTTTTACTGCCTGAAATTCTAGGATGTTGATGTGCATCCTGGTTTCCCGAGCAGTCCAAGCCCCCTGTGTCATGTGGTTGCTGATGTGGGCACCCCATCTGTCGCAAGACCCATCAGTAATGATCATTATGTTTGGAGAGGACGGAAGGAAATACAGCCCAGAGCAAACCTGATCCGAGTTTGTCCACTACTGAAGGGAGGAGAGGACCTCATTGGGAACAATCAGAATGGTGTCCATGGAATATAGTATGGGAGAATGGGCATTCTGTAACTATAGTTATAGACAGTGGAAACAAAGACGACCAAAGGCAATTATGTGCACGCCGACATGTGGCCAAGAAGGAAAAAGCAAGTTTTTGCCAGAACAGAGGGATTGGAAGTCACTGAAGCGATTAGCTCCCACAGAGTCTGAAACCTGTCCTCTGGCAGGTAACCATGCGCAGAGACTGCATCGATGCGAGCTCTGATGAATTTCAGGGACTGTGTTGGATCCAAAGTCAATTTTTTGACATTTATACTGTCCCCCCAAGGAGAAGAGGAGTAGAAGCAACTGGGATGTCGACAGTCGAGTTTGTCAGATGGACAGTGCTGCCAGCAGCCAGTCATTGAGATAAGGGAAGACGAGGACTCCTTGACGCCAGAGGTGGGCCGTCACCACACAGAAATTCTTGGTGAAGACCTAGGGAGCACTGGTGAGTCCAAACATCAGGATCTTGTATTGGAAGTGTCGAGTGCACACCATAAATCTCAAGAATAATCTGTGGGTTGGGTTGATATCTATGTGAAAGTAAGCGTCTTGCACATTGAGAGCTGTAAACCACATGTCTCTTTCTAGTGAGGCTGCAAGTCTGACCATACAAAATTTTGGCTTGTGTACAAAATGGTTGAGTTGACCGAGATCCAGGATTGGTCTCTAGCTTCCTTTTTTCTTGGGTACCAGGATATAGGTGGAGTAGAACTCTGTGCCCTAAAAGGTTGTGGGAATGGGTACTATCGCCCTTCTCTGCTGGAGGGAGTCCACTTCTAGGGCAAGGATACTGTCATGAGAGTGGTCCCTGAGGCAGGATCAGGATGGGGAATGTGGATGAGGCAGTGTCATTAACTCGATCATATAGCCATGTCAGATGACGTTCAGGACCCACTTGTCCATTGTTATTGTTCTCCATGCTGGCAGACAGACTCCTAGAAGGCCCCTGAATAAGGTGACTGGTAAGAGTAGTGGGATGCAAGATAGTTGACAGCACTCTAGAAGCATTGAGAAATATTGCTTACATGAAAATTGAGTGTGCTGCGTGGAGGACTGCGTTGACAGACCCAGTGGATGGGGCCACTGAGTCTTTTGATGCTTTTGGGGAGGCTCATAAGGTTGCTGGTGGAAAAACTGAGGTGCTCTATATCACTGTGCGAGAGGCAGATGATAAAACTTTTGCTTCAATGCTAGTGTATAAATACCCAGCAATCGCAGAATGGCTCTACAGTCTTTGAGCAACTGCAGATAATCATCAGTTTTCTGGTTGAAGAGGTGAGATTCATCCAAAGGGAGAACCTCAATTTTGTTCTGCACCTCCCTAGAGAATCCAGAGGACTGTAACCAGGATTACCTCCTCATGATGTTCCCAGTCACCACAGTGTGCAAAGATGTGTCCGCTGAACCTACTGCAGCCTGAAGTGCGATCCTGGCAACAGTTTGCTTTCCTCCAGAATAGCCTGGAAGCAGGCACGATCCTGCAGGGGCAGCTTGTCTGCAAAGTCCATTAACTGCCCATTATTCAAAAAGCCATTTTTAGTCAGCAATGCCAAGTAGTTGGCGATGCAGAACTGAAGGCTGGCTGAGGAAATGATCCTGCGACCTTGAAGGTCTAACCTCTTACCCTCCTTGCTGGTTGGTGTGGAATGCGGGTGTTGCTGCCTGGTCCATTCAGTAGCAGCCTGAATAACCAGGGAATTAAGTGGGGGGTGAGAAAACAAACTCAGACCCCTTCATTGGAACATAGTACCTCTTTTCCACCCCTTTCAGGGTGGGAGCACATGTTGCTGGGGTATGTCAGACAGCGCAAGCCCACTGGAAAATGGCATCATTGATCAATAGTGCCATTCTGCTCAGTACTGAAGCATGAAGAATGTCAACCAACTGGTATTGGCTGTCCCATACCTCCTCCAACGGAATATGTAGAGCATCAGCCATCTTCTGTAACAGCTCCTGGAATTGGCGGCAGTTGTCAGGGGAGAGGAAAGCATCGACAATACAGCCGCAGCAGAAGACACAAGGAGGGGAACTGCTCCGGATCTGGAGGTACCATTGGAGTTGGAGTAACTGGTGCATCCTCCAGCCTTGGTTCCAAATGTCTTCTTAATGAAGCCTGGAGTGGTGAGATGGGGGACTCCTCCTGGGCAGATCGGGACTGTTCCGATAGTGGGTATTGTGGCCAAGAACCCCAATATAGCCAACTGGGCAGATCCAGCGGTTGCTGTGGCATCCCCATGGAGCTGGGTACCAATGACTCCTATACTTAGACAAGTGAGGATAGTGCCACTGGGCCAGTGGAACCTTAGATCAGTCGTGCTGACAGTACAGGAGTGGCAGATCATGTTTGAATTGTCTGATGCTAAGGAAACAGATCCTTTTTCAAACAGCCACAGAGGAGCATTCAGGAATACGACCTGAAGAGGCAAGTTTAAAGTAGGGGAGAGGACTCTATTAGGAGGTGAATACACCTGAGACATGGAGATATCATCTCATTCAGAGCAAACAATTCATAAGGACTGGGAGTTGACTTGAACCTACATGGTGTCAGTGGCACACTTTCCACGGATGGAACTGGAATGGGAGCAGAAGACTGCCTTGAAACTGACAATTCATGGGACTTTAGTGGTAGCACTGCAGAAGGGATACACTGCTCGGGAACCTGGCCCAGAAGGTCCAGCATGTGATGCGACTTCTTGTTGTGCTTGTGTGATTTGGAAAGTACCACTTATCCATGGCTGGAACTCATGGATGATGCAGCATTCTTCCTGGGCCTTGAGGAAGACTTACTGCCACGCTTATTCACATGCTTCCTTGCCTCACGGCTAGGTCCTGGCATGGGATCCGTCGTACTGGTACTGGTGTAACCAGACTGGAGCTCCATGATAGGAGCTCCTCAACTGCTCTAGCTGATGTATGGTGGAGGGTGGGAGGGTTCCCTGGCCTGGTCCGACTGCAGCCTTATGGCGACCTCCATTAGGTGCTTCTTGAGGTGGAGAGTATGGTCTTCCTGGGTACGGGCATGGAAGGAGAGACAGATATGTGGGATTTTCCCAAGCAGTAAAGGCAGAGTTGGTGCTCGTTGCTCATCGAAAACGAATGAAGGCAGGAAGCAGAGATTTTGAACCACGGTGTCTTCAGCAGAATCCAGTGGGTGCTGGGGGGAAGGGACGGTGGGAAACTGCTGAAGCAGCATCCCAATGTCCTTAAATCCTAAGAAAGATACGACTAATGCTAAAAACTACTAGAAAAACAATAAAATGTTAACTATGTACAAAAATAAAATGGTCTTTTCAGTCAAGTTTGGCAAGTGCATCACAAGGGATGAGAGAACAGCAGAAGCTCCGACTTAGACCATGCAGCAGTGAGAAGGAACTGACAGTGTGGTTGCTCCGCCTTGCCCTTTATTGCCTTGGTGAAAACCATGAGGCAGTACATCGACACATACGCAAACCAACAGATACTACTACTTTTAAAAGCTCTGGGCGCATGGTGCATGCACATAACCCTCAATGGAACATAGATTGGGACCATCACTCGAAGAAGAACTTCATTTATTATGTGGGCAATTCTGGAGGAACAAGCAGCCGACAAAACGTCTAGCATTTTGTGAATTTTCTTGGAGATGACCAAAGTCTCAATCTCCAGGATGTCCATAATCTCCACCAAGAGCTCTTGAAAGGCCTTGAAAGTGTCTGGTGCTGGTATTGGTGTTGAGGCTACCGCCTCATATAGGGACAGCAAGAAGAGGTCTTTGACACTGAGGGGTTGTTTGGACTTCAAATCCTGTTCTCTATATTCTGGCAACTAAGATCACTATTGGACTTCCTCCTCTTCAGCAAATACTGTCTCCTAGAGGCCTGTGAAAGTGGGCCCCAACTGCTCCAGTAGGGCCATGGAGCATTCTGTGCATGTATGAAGGGCTGGCAGGTTGCTGGCTGGACCAGTGCCAATCCTGGCACACTGGTTTTTAACTCTGTAGAGATCCTCTAGTGGTACCTCTCATAGACCTCAGTGGATCTCTGTTTGACCCTGGTGAAAAGGTGCATGAGGAATACACCTCTTCTACAGGCAGCACTGTCTGGTAAGGTGGCACTGGCACTCAGAACAGTGTCAGTCATGGTACATATCTCAGTGCTGAGCATGACTCCAGTGTGCTCTGAATGTGCAATGTTGGTGCCAGAATTGGTACTGCTTTGGATACTTCCACTATCAGGCCTGGTACTGGTGGAGCATGCTGCAGTGCAGTTTGCTCCTGTCCATTTGTCGTCGATGTCATGAGTAACTTGGCAGACTTGTCTCCTGATGTCTTCCTATTTCCCTCCTCATGAGAGGACATCAAGCTTCCTTTTCGAACTCCTGGTCAGTGCCCCAGGGGCCCTGCTTCAATGTCTGATATGTGGACTCTGCCGTTGGGGCCACTGATGGCTTTGCTGCCGAGCTGGGCTTCAGTGACACTTTTTCTGCAGAGATATTCAGTATTGCCTGTCTGCCTGCAAGATGGGGTGCTGGAAGATGTAGGCTGGACTGTTAGAAGGGTTTCTGAGTTTGGCAATTCTTGATTGGATGCCTCTTTCATACACTACCCCAGAAGATGGAGATTCAGCCTCACACCCCTTGATCTACAAGTTCTTACGAAAGAAGAAAAGGCAGACTCAGCACCTGCTTGGAATATGAGACTCTCTCAAGCAGAACAGGTATTCACTGTGCCAATCTTTCAGAAGAACTAGCCTGCTGCAGGATGGACAAGGTTTAAAGCCTGTGAGTTTTGAGTTTGCCATTCTAAGAGACATACAGACAGGTGGAGGAGGGATTTGAGAGCAACTTTAGATTTGACAAGCACTAAAGCACACTAGAATAATAAAATTAAAAGAATAAAGGTAGTTCTGAGGAATCTCAGAAGATTTGAAAAAGCTTTTTGAAAATTTAACTAGAGCTCAAGTCTAGCAGGTCACACATCAGCTAGATTACATTCACTTGCCCTGGCAATAAGAGGTAATTGCCCTGACTTTTATGCCTTCATTTGGGAGCAGGCGGAGGAACAAGGTGCATGTGTGACCCTGGTAGATAGTGCTATTCAAAAACATTTGGTCTGGTGTGCATGGGACGCATGCGCACCTAGAATGGGATCCACACTGGTACATACAAGTACAACATGGGATTCATAATGCCTTTTAAAGAAAATGTACATAGATGGGAAGCATGCTGGATGAAACCATTTCTTTGACCTCCATCCACATATCACTAGACAGTGTATCATAGAATCATAGACGATTAGGGTTGGAAGGGACCTCAGGAGATCATCTAGTCCAACCCCCTGCTCAAAGCAGGACCAACCCCAATTAAATCATCCCAGCCAGGGCTTTGTCAAGCCTCACCTTAAAAACATGTGAGGATGGAGATTCCACCACCTCCCTAGGTAACCCATTCTAGTGCTTGCGATCATAAGACAACACAAAGTGAACTTTCAGAAAAAACAATGCAATCAGAAGATTAATCTAAGCCTGTGATTGCTTTGATAATGAGGAAGTTTAGGTCAGTCAACATGCCTTGCAGATGTTAGCATTTGATTATGTATTTTCATATGTAACACAATCCCCAAGGAGCAAAGAAACTGGAATACATTTTAAGGCTCTGGAAACTGCAGATGATAAATTAAGATTCCATGTGAAAAAGGAAGGCATTATGTGTGTAAAATACTTTTTAGGTTGTGTAGCTGGGTGAATTACTTGGACACAGCTAAACAGCAAAAGGAATGAAAATATTTCAGCTAGTGCTTAATGTAGCAAACAGTCCATAATATATTGGAAAGGGGCAGGAAGGCAATGAGACAGGGCGGCGATGAAACATCCTCAGCACAGCATATGATTTCATAGAACATGGCAGAAATTCCTAGAGAAAACAATGGCAACTGACAGCACCAAGCCCCCACTTTTGCAACCCTGTTCAGCCATTGTCACTCAGGTCCTGTTTTACCTTTGCTTTCTCAAAGTCCAAATCCTTGCCAATGGTGGTGAGCAAGCGGCAAAGGCATTCCAGGGACTCTTCATCATGGTTCTTAAGCAGCTTCACCACACAGTCATGCATGATGGCCTCTGTCAGCATTTTCAGTTTAAAGAGTTCACCAATAAATTTGATGTTTCCAATGGATCTCCGTCGAGCTTTGTCCTTGGCCTCTTCTAGCTCATCATGGAGCCGTGTCTTCTCCTCTGGCTGTAAAACAGGAAGGGGAATTCTAGAAAGCATGTATGTGGAAACCAGCGTGTAGCACAGGCTCCTGAACACATCAAACTTTTGTAGCTAGAGTTACTGCTGTTCACATCCCCACCCTCTTACTCCCAAAACTATGAAAAATAGCATCACAAGGGTGTCAATTAATGCAAATAGCTTTTTTATTAAACCCAACCATAGCAACACAGGAAACCAAGATTTTCCCAAGCATCAACAGCGGTCCTTTAAGATTGGACTATCAAAGATCTCTGAGATTTTTTGAAGACACTCACAGTGCTAGCAGCCTCGAGTTCTTTCTGCTTCTTCTCAAAGACATCATCATCGGCTTTGTCTTTTTCAAATTCCTTCTGGCAACGATTCAGTAGCAACTTGCGGAAATTTACTGTGCTCCCAGGCTTGTCTGCCATAGGTACCTTCAGCTGTATGCAAAGGAAGAAAAACACAGGGAAAAGCATGGTTAAACCTTACATACAAAGAATATGTTCTATGCATCATCAGTTACATTTTATTACATATTTTATTAACAGTAGTAACAGAGCTTGCAAGGCTACTACAGTTAAGCATCTTGCCTTGTGTTTTCATTGGACAACTATACTTTTATGAGCTTTAGAATTCAGATTTGAAAAATTGCTCCATACTAAACCTTGTCTGACAAAATCTTAGCCTAGAAGTAGATTGTGGTTTCCCTACAAAGAGTCCTGTTTCAGATTCATGCTTTTTTTTGTAAGAACATTTTAAAATATAGATTTTAATTATATGTTTCAGATTCCAGAGCTATGCCACAACAATGTATATTATTTTTAATAAACATTCATAGAGCACTCTGTATGTGTTGCTTGTGTATTCTGTAAACACATACTATCAACAGCACACACAGAGTAGCTAAATCTTATCAGGTCCACTGATTTTCAGGGTTCATTTCAGAAATGTGCCACTCTGGGACAGTGCTCCACCAACGACAAAAACAGGGATCAACACTCAGAAAAATAAGAGTCATTCCCCAAATTTTATGGGTAAATGTTTCTTACCTTAACTTTGGTGATTCGGCCCTCCCCTATCTTGCCTGAAACTTTCTGATGCCTGAAATGGCTTTTCTGGAGGCAGTGCTTCTTGTCTGTGAGTGACAAGAAGTGCTATTTCTGGTAGGATTAGTTTTCTCCATCACTACCTCTTTCTCTGTTTTCCCTCCTCTTCTCTACTTCTACCCTCCTTTTCTCCATCCTCCATCTCTATGTTTCCTTTCTGCGTTTTTTTAAGTACCTACTGTGTTAGATGCTATAACAGGTCTAATAACTGACATTAGTAGTGTGACTGATGCCTAACATAAGGCAAATTCACTTCTACTGCCAACAGCCTGGCCAGCAATCCCCAACTGTATTATTTTCAGTACACCATTAGGATAAAATCACTCAAGCTCAATGTGGAATTGGAATTGTGTGGCCAGGGCACAATCCCGTGCCCTGAAATGAACTCTGGATTTGATTATGTCAATTCCAAAAAGGTGTTAAACTCTATTACAGGTCAGTAATAGTTCTTTAATCTGCATGTCCATTTCAAGATGGCATTTGCACCTTTCTGTCACTTGAATCACTACTGGAGCTGTTATGAAGTATCACATTGATGATCTGGATATCTGTTTTCATCAGTCATTGCAGTAATGAGTCAGGATACCTACTTTTTAGTTATAAATGTGCCTTGATACAGATTTATACAATACACACCAAAGCCTTCTCTATATCAAATAAATAACCTACTTTAAAAACGTTTTTACATGATATATCATAAACAGTGCAAAAAGCACTATAAGTGTAATTGAGAACACTGTCGGGCATACGTAACCATCAGTGATAATGAGGCTCAAGACAGAAAGAGTGGATTGACTGTCAGAGTCCAGGGTCAGTTTGTAAGGCTGGAAGTTAAAAACTGCCTCAGCTTTCTACTCGTAAACTGAACAAATTTGCTCAGGAAATCAGTGAAAACTTGAATTTGGAATCCTGTTTTTATGGAGGTACTTTTAGGGCTGCACTGCAATTTAATCACCAGATTTTCAAAGGTGCTCAGCACTCAGTAGCTCCAAATCTGGACACTAGTTTAGCATCACGCCTAGTCAGTTTCACTCTGGGTTTTCTGAGTGTATGTGTGGCCAATGGTATACATGTGAACACAGTTTTATAATATGAGATTTTCTCAGATACACTAAGAAGTTCAGAAACAAATACTAAGGGGTATAATTCTGCCGTTGATGTGATTACATAATTCCCACTTTAGTTCATGGGAATAATGTGCAGCAAGGGAAGAACTTACTCACAGGACCCTCCTGTTTGACTTTTGCCGCTTACCGTTACGAGACATCTACACATGTTTGCATAAGCCACAGAGAAGCTGGGCTCATCGATGGCTTTCTCAAAGACCAGGTCAATGACCCCTTTCAGTCTCTCTTCTGTGTCCACAGTCAGGTCAGTTACTTGCTTCATTAGCTGATTGAACATCTGTGGCGTCAACTTGTTTAAGATACTTCGTACCTTGCGGAACAGCTCCTAAACATGTCAGTAAAAACAATAAGGGCAGAGCACAAACACAGAAAGATGATAGGTGGTGATAATAAACTGGTATGCATTTTAAAGGTGAACAGAAAAGCTTTTAAAATGAATTTTTAACAGAATGTATGTCCAGATCTCATCAGCAAAATATACAGTGAAACCTTCAAGACAAGTCCTTAAAGACTGGTCCTATCTGCTGCGCGTCGACATTGTATTAATTATTACTCTCAAGTAGAGGTTTCCTATTATTAGAAATGCAATCTGTGGTGCTTTAAAAGTATGAGGGATTTTCACTGTACTTGACAATTAACAGAATTTCACGATATCCTCATTCCAGTGCAGGAAGGCTCCACTGTACATTTTATAACACGATACTTGAAAGTCATTTCTGCCTCCACTTACCCACAAGATGGATTTTGTGGGTCTCTCCTGTACAAGTTGATAACTTCACCGATATCTAAGGGACCAAGGACTGTAGGAAAATGCACCTCTCAGTTTTCTAAGGTAAAAAGCTTCTCAGTTCACCTTTAATACTAATTCATCTATGGATTAACAGCAATAAAAGAGGAACAACACTTTCAAAAGTGCCTATGTGATTCCAAAGTAATTCCAAATGTGATTCCATAGGCAGTTAGGAACTTAAGTCCCACTAACTTTCAGTGACACAGGCTCCTAAATGCCTAAGTCACTTTTGAAAATAGCACTTGGACATGTGAACATTTTTATCTGGGATAACTTCAGAAGCAGTAATTTATATTCCATAGTTAAATTTACCGTGAAGAAGCTTTGTTTTTTTCCTCAATAAAGGTAACAAGCTTTTAGTACATTTACTCTAACAGATTTTTTTAATACACATTTGGTCAACAAGTTTGCATTTGGCAACCAGAATATAATTCCAATGTATTCCAAAAATATTCCAATTTATCCTCCCATGTCTCATATCAAAAATTGTACCACCAAGCAAACATCTCCACCTTAAGTGGTTACCCCATGAAGGAGGGGAAGGAGAGAAAACTACAAAGAGAGTTTGAGATATAGCAGTGATGGCATGGGCAGGACTTTGCAAGAGCGAAATCTACAGAAGACTCTTAGTACCACAGAGGCTCAGTATAGAAATACATTTTACAAGGGGATGAAAAGGAAGTTCTGTGCTACACTGAAAGTTGGAGGTTGGTTTTTTTAAAAGCGAAGGCAGAAATATACAAGTAAAATAGCTGCATAAAAATAATCTTGGTAGAGAGGTAGTAGGTTGTCTGGTATTCCCTGTCTTCACTTTCTTTATATATCAAGTGACCCAATTTTAATTCTGAATAAAAGCAAAAAAAAAAAAAATGAATGCAGATCAGAACTGTGACTCAAACTGGACTTCAGTGCTGCTTGGGTTATTGTCCAGTACAACATCAAGGAGAAGAGTATCACAACAGCAAAAAGAAAAAGACAGTTACTTAACTTGAGATGTGTTGCTCATGTCCATTCCATTATAGGTGTGTGCACGCCTCTGTGCACGGTTACTGGAACTTTTTTCTCTTTGGCAGACCATGTAGGGCCAGCTTCGGCACCCCTAGAGTCCCATGCACATGCCGCGGTATATGGAGGCACTGCCGGACCTATGCCCCCTTAGTCCCTTCTTTCCGCCAACTCCGGCAGTGGGGATGGGGGGTGGGTCATGGAATGGACATGAGCAACACATCTCAAAGAACAGCAGTTACTGGCAAGTAACCTTATTTTCTTCTTTGAATGATTGCTCATGTCCATTCCATTACAGGTGACTCACAAGCAATACCTGGGTGGTGGGCCAGAGTTACGGATGAGCTCCCTGCAGCACTGCTCTGTTGAAGCCTGAAATCATCCTGCACCTGCTGGACGATGGTGTAGTGGGACATGAAGGTGTGTACTGATGACCAGGTGGCGGCTCTGCAGATGTCCTGCATGGGCCCTCTCGCTAGGAAGACTGTAGATGAGGCTTGGGCTCTGATTGAGTGTGCTGTGATGGTTCCCGGAAGTGGCATCTTTGCTTGCTTGTAGCAGAACTTGATGCAGGAATTTATCCATGAGGAGATGCGCTGGATAGAAACAGGTAAGCCTTTCATCTGATTGGCCACTGCGACGAAGAGCTGCATCGACCTCTGGAACGGTCTCATGCGCTCAATATAGAATGCCAGCACCTGTCTTATGTCTAGCGAGTGACACCTTCTCTCCTCCTCCGAACCATGCAATTTGGGAAAAAACACAGGGAGAAAAATATCTTGGTTATAATGAAATTGGGAAACTACCTTGGGTAGGAAGGCCAGGTGCAGCCTCGACTGAACTTTATCTTTATAGAATACAGTATAAGGGGGCTCCGAGGTTAGCGCCCTAATCTTGGAGACCCTCCTTGCTGAGGTAATGGCCACCAGGAAGGCCACCTTCCAAGACAGCAGGAGTAGAGGGCATGAAGCCATGAGTACAAAGGGAGGCCCCGTGAGTTGTGAGAGGACCAGGTTGAGATCCCAGGGAGGTACAGGTCACGGACCTGTGGATAAAACCTCTCCATCCCTTTCAGAAACCTAATCATCATCGTATGGGAGAAAACCAATCTCCCTTTCAAAGTCCGGTGAAACACCAATATAGCCACTAGGTGGACCTTCAGGGAGGCCATGGCCAGCCCCTGAAGTTTTAGCTGTAGCAAATACTCCATGATCACCTGTACTGGCAAGAGACTAGGCTTCCCCAGGACTCTGCCCAGCAGGTAAAATACTTCCATTTAGCCCGATACATGACCTGCATGGAAGACTTCATGCTGCCCAGCAGGATTTGCGCCAAACAGGCCTGCTCATCCGCGCTCAGCCACAGAGCCTCCACACCGTGAGATACAGGGTGTCCAGGTCCGGTTGCAGCAGGCGACCGTGATCCTGGGACAGGAGATCGTGCCATCTCAGAAGTTCCAGGAGCGAAAAGGAGGGGGAGAACGATACGTCCAGCAGCATGCTGAATCAGTGCTGGCACAGCCAGGCCGGCGCCATTAAGATAATGTCCACCTTGTCCCTCTTGATTTTCAGCAGAACTTTGTGAAGGAGGGGAATGGGCGGGAATGCGTACATGAGACTCCCCGACCACTGCAGGAGGAAGGTGCAGGAGAGTGACCCAGCCTCTCGACCACGGAGAGAGCAGAATTGCGGACATTTCTTGTTCCACGCTGACATGAACAGGTCCACCTGGGGAGAGCCCCACCTCCAGAAGATTATAGACACTACCTCTGGATGTAGCGACCAATTGTGGTGGGCTAAGAACAACCTGCTGAGGTGGTCCGCCTCGTCATTCCTCAACCCTGGAAGGTGAGAGGCTATCATGTGGAAATTGTGCCTCACCGCAAAGTTCCACAGACAAATAGCCTCTCTGCAGAGGGCTGAAGAGCGGGCTTCCCCCTGCCTGTTGATGTGGTACGTGGCTGCGGTATTATCCGTCAGCCCCTGCACTACCTTACCCGCAATAAAGTGGAGGAACACTCTGCATGCTAGATGAATGGCCTGCAGTTCTTTCACATTGATGTGTAAGCACTTCTCTTCCCTCAACCAGACTCCTTGCGTGCTGAGGTTGGCGCTGATATGGGCCCCGCATCCTAGGTCCGAGGCGTCCGATATCAGGGTGATTGAGGGGACTAGCTCTTCGAATGGTACACCTCTTAACACTGCCTGGGGCTCCACCACCAGTCTAGGGAGGCTAGGACCTGGAGGGGGGGGACTGTGACCACCTGATCCAATGGATGTCTGCTCGGGAGATAAACTGAGGCCAGCCATGATTGAAGTGGTCTGAGTTTCAGGCGGGCCAGCCTCACCACGTAGGTGCAGGCCGCCATGTGTCCCAACAGCTGCAGAAAGTGACTGGTTGTGGTCGCTGGGCATAGATGCAGGCGAGCAATAATGATGGACATCGCCACAAAGCACGACTGGGGTAGGAAGTTTCTGGCTTTGGAAGGAAGGCTCTGGCTTGGGAAGTATCCAGGACTGTGCCAATGAACTCTATCTGCTGCACAGGAGTTAAGGTGGACTTCCGCTTGTTTATCAGCAGGCCCAGCTGGCAGCAGACAGCATATGTCAGGTTTACACTATTCTGGACCTGGGACCTGGACCTGCCTCTGATAAGCTAATTGTCCAGGTAGGGATGGGAGAGATCCAGGAAACAGGCTGGGAAGCTGCCCTTGAGTGCACCATCAAAATGGCCTCCTTTGGTTGCCTGACCACCTAGATAATCCTTGCTGTGAGGCTGAGGAGGAACCTAGGAGTGGATGGCGTCTCCTAGACCCCATTTCTGTGCCTCTTTCTGTAGGGCGTGAACAGCCATGGCTGGTACCTCTGCTACTGCTGGTCCTGAGGACGGAACTGATGCCTAGAGGTCTGGGGAGACCCAGGGAGTCCCATGGCCCTCGAGTCCTTCAGACCATGCAACTTCGCAGCTGTCTGGTCTGAGAACAAAGGCTGACCCGTCAAAGGTGAGGTCCTGAATGGACTGTTGAACCTCCTGAGACAACCCTGAAGATTGAAGCCACGAGCACCTGTGCATGCAGATGGCGGAGGTGATGGCTCTGCCTGCTGACTCAGCTGCGTTCAAGGACACCTGCAGCGCTGCTCTAGCCACCATGGTACCCTCTTCCACAATGGTGTTAAAGTCCAGGGCCTGGTTCTGGGGCAAAACGTCTGTGAAGCACTTCAGTGAGTCCCAGAGGTTAAAATTATACCTGCCCAGGAGAGCCTGCCAATTGGCAATCCTAAACTGCAGGCTTGCTGTTGAATAAACATTTCTCCCGAACAGGTCTAGTTTTTTGTTGTCCTTATTTTTTGGTGTAGAACCAGGCTGCCCTTGTCTATCCCTCTGGTTGGCCACATCTATCACCAGAATCCCAGGGGAGGTATGGGTAAACAGGTACTCAAACCCCTCGGCCGGGACATAATATTTTTTCTCAGCCCCTTTAGATGTTGGGGCCACCGATGAAGGGGTTTGCCACAGGGCCTTCACTATATTCAGAACCCCTTCATGCACAGGGAGGACTACCCGACCTGGGGCGGCTGCTGGCACAACGTTAAATAAACGGTCCAATGCTTCTTTTAGTTCCTCCACCTCCAACCCCAAGTTGGAGGCCACTCTTTTGAGCAGCTCCTGGTGTGCCCTAAAATCATCCAGGGGCGTGGAGTGACCTTGGGAGACTGCCTCATCTGCAGAGGAAGAGGAGGATTGGAGGGGTGCGGCAGGAGGTGGCACCTCTTCCCACCAACGAGAGGTCCCCACAGAGGTCCCTTCCTGTGGGTCTGAATCGTCCTCCGAAGGCGAGTGATGGCTCTTCTCCGGCACTGGTGGCATTGACTGAACACCTGAAGACTTGATGAACTGCGACCCCAGCCCCACTGGAAATCCCCAGGGTCCCCAGTATGGCCATTGGGAAGGCCACTGTCCTTGAGACCAGCTGGGGGTTATTTGCACCGGGGGCTCTGGCACCTTCTGCTGATGACTTGCCTGGTGACTGCCCACCGGGAGGATATCGAGGCACTATCCAAAGACCATGGTAGGGCTGTCTCGGAGGCTCCTGCTGTGTGGTACTGAGCTGGGGGGAGTGATATCTTGCTCTGCAGGTGCTCCATTGCTCCGGAGAGCATCCTCTCGACATCAATGATCTCGATGATGACGAGATCTGGTGTCAGTGCCACGACCAGTGCTGGTGCACGGAATTCAGTGCTGGGGAGTGGGAATGGTGCTGAGACCTGCCTGGGGAATAGTTCCCCGTGGGCGACCCCGACAGGCGCCGCCTTCTGGGGTGGACTTCTCCCAGTGCCGGAAATCATGACTAGCGTTGGGAGGGTGACTTCATTCCCTGCATCAATGTGGGATGCCCTGGCGACCTGGAGGAACTTCTTCCTCCCCGCACCAGGGATCTCCTGAGCCACTCAGGGGTTCCCAGCGTGGGCTTCCCCTGCGACACCGGCCCCTTCTCTCTCGGTGGAGGTAGGGGCAGGGGCAGCGTAGGCAAGGCAAGCAAGGCTCTTGCCACCTGAAAGGCCTCCGGTGTCAACAGCACCAGTGGGTGCAGAGGGGTCCCCCCACTCCCAGGAGTCGGGGGTGGCTTCCGGCTAGAAACGCTGACTCCGGTGGGTAGGTCTCCACAGTCTAGCTCTGGAGCAGTCTGGTGCTCGACCCTGCCTGCTTAGACGGAGTGTCTGCAGATGCGGTCTGGTGCTGAGGTGGGGCCAGTGCTGACGGTGCACTCTGCACTGATGCCACGCTCGGTACTGAGGTGGAGCGGGCTGGCTTGGAGGCCGGTCTAAGCGCTGCCTCCATGAGCAAGGCTTTCAGGTGGATTTCTCTGTCTTTCTGAGTCCAAGGCCTGAAAGCCTTGTAGATTTTGCACTTCTCTTAACAATGGGCTTCCCCCAGGCACTTCAGGCAGCTATCGTGGGGGTCACTTAGTGAGAAAGCCTTCCTGCAAGAGGCACATGGTTTGAAGTCTGGTGACCGGGGCATAATCCGCTCCCAGCAAAGTCCCAGCCGGGACTACCCTAAGTGCCTAACTACCATTGTCAACAGTACTTAACCTATCTACTTAATTAACACAAACAACAAATGATTAGAGTTGAAAACAACGGGAATTGAGCACTTGTGATGCAAGCAAAGGCAGTTCCCAGAAACTGTCACATGCGGAAAGAGGGAACTGAGGGGGCGTAGGGCCGGCAGCGCCTCATATACTGTGGCATGTGCACGGGGCTCCAGGGGGCATCGGAGTTGGCCCTACAGGGTCTGCTAAGGGGAAAAAAGTTCCAGTAACCATGCACAGAGGCGTGCATGCACCTATAATGGAATGGACATGAGCAAGCACTTGAAGAAGAACTTCCATCTTTCCAGTGTTAATAGAATGAAATGCTAGTGATTGTGAGTATCCAATTAGTCATTGTGTAAGACCATTACATAAATCCACTGGCATTCACAAAGCGTGTTGAGATTGTTCTCACCTGAGTTTTTATATTTTCTGGGTCCTCAGCCTGGCTGTCTCTTTTCAGGCTTGGCTTCCAGGCATTCTCTGCTTTCTTCAGGTGGACATCTTCTTTCACACATACAGTGATGATCTTTCTGGGCTCCCTCCTCTGGTTTGGCTGAGATCTTCTTGGTCCAACATTCAACAACTAGGACAAAAATACTCCTTATTATATCCCCTTTAATACATGCTCCAGTACTCAACTAATAGCTGTTGGTGACAAACAATCAACAGTTCACCCTACAACTTTTATGAATTCCTCTCAGCCAATAAACTGGTCTAGACTCCAGCTTGGAGTACGTGCAAAGCAGGTTAAAGGGAGTTTTTCTTTTTAAAGAACAAACACAAGACACTCTTCCCACAGGCAGCCATCATTACAATTGAAATAGGATGATTGGCTGTCTATCAGACAGAACCTCTTCACACCTACCATACTGCTTAAGCTCTGTGGAACTGACTCCTAGTGTCCAAAATGAAGTTTAGAAAAATAAGAGACTATTAAGATAGGAGGGTACAATAAAAGTGTTTTATAGGACTAAGCAGCATCTTCATATCCATTTCAAACATGCAAGCTCAGGCTATTAAGTAACATTTTTGGTAAAACTGATCACCTATTATTGACGTTTTAAATGAATTTTGTTTTAAACAAGAAAGCTATTTTTGAGTTGCTTGTAGAAAGGAAGGTCAATTTCTCTGAGGCTAAGTAATTCAAAACTGATGTGGTTCAATTTTTCCCTAAACTTCACTGCTGGAGGAATGGAAACATTTAATTTAAAAGATGGCACCCACCACCTCCCACAGAATACAAACAGCGCACCAGTTTACACCATTCAAAACCACACATGAATAATGCAGATGATATAGCAGAGAAAGATCATCTGTACTGGCAAAAGGGTATAACACACACACCTCACCAGAGTAATCTTTGGACTCTCGTTTAAATACTAAACATGCTGAATTGTGCATTAAGCAAGTTTCATATTTTCCCCTGAATTCTCTTATCTCTGAGTGTATTTGACAGAAATGCCTAATTACTCATAGACTATAAGGTCAGAAGGGACCATTATGATCAACTAGTCTGACCTCCTGCACAACGCAGGCCACAGAACTTCACCCACCCACTCCTGTAATAGACCCCTAACCTAAGACTGAATTATTGAAGTCCTCAAATAATGATTTAAAGACTTCAAGGCACAGAGAATCCACCAGCAAGTGACCCGGGCCCCTTACTGCAGAGGAAGGCAAAAAACCCTCAGGGCCTATGCCAATCTGCCCAAGGGAAAAATTCATTCCCGACCCCAAATATGGCTATCAGTTAAATCATGAGCATGTGGGCAATTCCAGTTTGAATTAATCTTTCTTAAACATGGGAGACCAGAACTACACACAGTATTCAAGATGAGATCTGACCAACACCTTGTATAATGATACCAACACTTCCCTCAATATTAAGTTACATGTTTTGTTAACATAGTCCTTTAACACTTGTTAACAAAATATATTTGACATTTTTCCTTTGCTGTACACAACTTTTAAATAAAATTTTGGCCATTTCAAAAACCTCTCTTTATTCGACAAAGTGATTAATCCGCATTGTTGAAGCACAATCATTTGACTCATTCAAATGGCTAAACTGTTTACATGAATAAAATATGCTTGTTGGATGATGCCCTGCATGCCAAGTTTCAGCCTAAAACACATTTTTGGAAGAGTTAGAAACTCCTGAATATAGGAGTTTATAATAGGAATGTTAAACACTTCATTTTGATGGCGTAAATGCTTGCTGCTGATAAAAGAGCATCACAATATACTAATTGTCACTGCTGGAGTTATTTTGGGTTTCATTAAGTGATAATGCCAACTAATAAAATGTCACAGGAAAATGATCTTAAGCAGTTACATGCTTCATATGCCGTGACAAAGCACTGAAAAGAACTATGTGGTACAGAGGATTAGTATACCAACCTACTAGCCTTTCACTTATGAAGACATGCATTCAAATCCAATTTCAGGACATGTTTAAAGAAGTCTAACAGTCTCATCCCAGTTCCTATTTGTGCACATCGTAAAAACCCTATAATTGCACAAGTTAATACATCACACTGACAAGATAAGAAGATCCATCTTACAGTGTATTGGCAGACAACTGTCGGAAAATTTACATATCATTTGCATGCACTATGCCTTGTTGAAAATATTACAAAGTACCTATTCCAGGCTCTAAGTGCCTTTGCAAATGTACAACCACATAAGACAGACACTTCTCTTCATCTTAAATCAGAAAACTAAACAACCAGACATGAAAACAAACCCAAACATTATCTGCTTTAGCCATAAACATCAGCTCCTTTCATGCCTCTTCCTCCTAAGGCTTGGTCTACACTACCAACTTAGGTTGGTATAATTATGTTGCTCAGGGATGTAGAAAATCCACATCCGAGCAATGTAGTTATACCTACCTGACCCCTGGCGTAGACAGCGCTATGTCGACTAGGGCACTTCTCTCGTCAACATAGCTACTGCTTCTTGGAGAGGTAGAGTAACTATCCCAACGGGAGAAGCTCTCCCATCAGTGTGGGTAGCTTCTTCACTAAGCGCTACAGTGGCTCTGCTGCAATGCTGTAAGTGTAGACAAGCCCTAAGTAAAGAAAAGAGTTTGCAGTGTGCCCTGAAAGTAAACAGATTTGGGCCTCTTCCTAAACTGAGGGCCTTTTATGGAAAACAGCTTGCCAGCAGCTCCCCCTTGTTTACTGCAAGGGGGTTCCAGCTTGAGGGACCTTCATTAACTGCAGATGTGCCAGTAAACCCTGGGGAGAGAGGTACCAAATAGGCAAGTCCCACAACATTTGGGGCTTACAGACACATACTGAAATATATGAACATGTGAGTGAAGTCAAAGCATTTGTTTTTAAAGTAGGCGACATAAATCCTAGGGCAGTGATTTATTTCTATTATAGTAAATGGCTGATGTAGAATTAATTTTTTCACCTGATGGGCACTGATGACATAGTGGCAGATGTTGACTAAACCAGTGCAGTCTTTTTTAAACCTGTTTGGTTTACAGGACAGACCTTCAACAGATCAAAGCAGCTAATCCAGAAGAGTAGTTTTTAAAAGAATAATCTCTATATTTGTGAATAAATTGCTTTCAGATTGGCTGAATGTTTGTGACTGGCTTTTAAAATACCTATCAGTGAATAGTAGTCTGCCTGGAATTATTTATATTAAAAATAGTATATGTAGATAATAAGATTTTTGCTCCAGGAACTGAATTTTGGTCTGTGTTGGTGGCGCCTAACACAATGGGGCTTGGCCCCCGCCTGGGGCTCCTAGTTGCTACCGCAATACAAATAACTACTACTACTACTAATATAATAATAAATTTTATAGCACCTTCAATAATAATGCGATCACATTGTGCTTCTATAGCACCTTCTATTCAAAGATCTCAAAAATGCTTAACAAACATCAATGAATCAATTCTCACACCCCACCTTCCTTACATATAGGGAAAACTGTGGGAGAAATTTTAAAGGATTTGCCCAGGTGAGTCAGAAGCGCAGCAGGGAACTCACAAACAGTAAAAGGGGGCCCTAGTGCTTTCTTTCTGGTTTAGCTTCCCTTCTTAGAATGTAATCAAACTCATCCAAATCCCTCAGAAACGTCCAGGAAATCAAAGAAGGCTAACTGCTCCTCTTTATGCACATCTAGTTACATTCTTCTCATACACAAGTAGGCCTCATTTGTTTCTACATTTTTCAGTTTTCATCTCTATCATAAATATATCTCTTGGTTATATTTTGAGCCACTTTGAATTATAGACCCATACTGTTTTGTTTGAAATTTGCTATTTCTGAAATGACAGACAGAAAGCCAAAAAGAAGCAGAGAAAGAAAGTTGTCATGTGTTGAGAGCTTGTTAACTCTGAGCTGCTTGACATCAATTTGAGAGCTGGAATTAGGTGGTGGCTTTCACTGATTTATGGGCATGGCCTCTGTAACAGTGAAATGAGGAGAGTGGACATACAGTGCCAATACAGATTTTGGTGCATTTTACAAGAGGATAACATTTGATTTTTCGAGGCTGAAATCCCTCTTATCCTATAATAAATAATATTATATGATGCCAGGTTTGTTAAATGCTGTTACCTTTAAAACCTACCCTAGAAAATGCACAGTAAGAAACTACTCTTTAAAGGCACAAATGTAGGATGAATGTTATGTGCTAAATACTCCAAACAAACGGGGTAAGCAGGACTTACCTTTTCTCCCCCTTTCCACAGGTCTGCAAAGTGCAGACCCATCGCAGATCCCACTCAGGCCAACGTCCCAGCATGCCCTCTGCTGGTGATGTCCCACCCACCACTGTAGAGACTGCCTAGAGGGGTGCAATGCAAGTCTTGTTTTGTTTTTTTTGGTATAGTATTGCACCTTTTTGTAAAGTTTTCTTTTACTTTTATTCTCTATAAATAATAAAATTATGAGAAAGAAAACTTTACAGAAAGATGCAAAAATGTGGGGAGAGGGGAGAAGGAGGGATTTGGCTTACCCCTATCGGCAGGTTCCTCAATGGTGGGTGAGATGAGACCAAAAGAGGGCATGCTGGAGTGCCACACCGAGACAGAGAAGGCAATCCAGGGTTGTTCTGCACTTTGCAGGCCTGTCAAAAGAAAGAGTAGTAATTTAAACATTAAGGTGCTGAGTGTCTCCTTTCCTGTTTATTTCAGACATTCAGCACATAAAAGAAATGTTATTTACTGTAACTGGAGGTTCTTCGAGATGTGTGGTACAATGAGGTTACTTACCTGTAACTGAAGGTTCTTTGAGATGGGTGGTCCCTATTTGTATTCCACTGAGGGTTATGTGCATGTGCCATGCGCCTGGAGCCAGCACTTTTGAAAGTAGTACTGTTTGGCAGTCTGCATATGTGCCCTGTGCCACTTCACGGTCTCGCGCAAGGCAATAAAGGGTGCAGCAGAGCTGTTAATTCTGTGGCAGAGGGGAAGGAGGGTGGGTTTGGAATAGAGATAGGGACCACACATCTTGAAGAACCTTCATTTACAGGTAAGTAACCTCATTTTCTTCTTCGAGTGATGGTCCCTATTGTATTCACTAAGGGTGATTAACAAGCAGTATCCATGTGGAGGATGGTGCGAGGAAACTATGGAACCGAGGACTGCTGCTCTGAACAAAGTATCTGTTGCGGAATCATGCACTAGAGCATAGTGCATGGAAAATGTGTGTACCGAATGTCCTAGCCAGAAGTGGCTGGTCCCACCCCTTTTCCTCCCAGGAGCAGCTGATTGGTGGTCATCCTGGCAAGTGCTGAGCATCCATTATTTTTTTCTGGGGATGCTTGAGCCCCTGAGTACCCATGAGTCAGCGCCTATGTAAGGCTGCTACCAAAAGAATATGGTGTGAGATGCACCATTCCCAAAGGTGTATAGCTTCTGCATATGGGGCTCGGGATTATGTCCCTTCTTGTTTATGTAGAAGACCATGGTGGTGTTGTCTCACATGACAAGAATGTGTTGGTCTTGGTTGTTTGGCAGGAACACTTGGCAAGCTTCGCATACTACCCAGAGTTCCAATAGATTTATGTGCATCCTGGACTCTTGCGCTGTCCAGGTGCTTTGGGTTATGTGCCTGCCCATGTGCGCATCCCAGCCTGTGAGAGATACATTCATGATAATTGTTGCAGTGGGCGAGGACAGTAGGAAGGTCACCCCTGAGCAGACTTGTAGTGGGTCCATCCACTATTGGAATGAGGAATGAACTTATAGTGGCATGTGGAGCACAGTGTGCATGGGTTGATACATGGGGGAGTATACCCTCTGTAGCCGGAGTTGAAGGCAGTGCAGGTGTAGGTGAGTGAAGGGTATGACGTATGTGCAGGCCACTAAGAGATAAAGATAGGTTTGGGCTGAAACTGAAGGGTTGGAGGACACTAAAGTGATTAATTCCATCATTGTTTGGAATCTTTCCCATGATAGATAAGCTCAGGTGAAGGTCGCATCTATGCGAGCTCCTATGAAATCCAGGAATTGTGTAGTGCTTAAAAATTGATTTTTTGACATGAACACTAACCCTCCTCCCTCTCCCCCTCCCAAGGAGGAGAAGAGTAGAAGCAGTTGGGATGTCGACTCCTGAGCCTCTTCTTTGGACTATGCGGCTATCAGCCAGTCTTCTAGATAGGGGAAAATGGATCCCACAATGTCTGAGATGAGCTGCCACTACCAAGAAAACTTGTGAATACTCACGGGGCAATGGTGCGTCCAAACAGTAGGACCCTGCATTGAAGATGCCGAGGCCTTGAACCTCAGCAACCTTCTGTGAGTCGGGTGTACATCGATATGGAAGTAGGCATCTTGCATATTGACAGCCATAAACCACATGCCATTTTCTAAGGAAAGAATGATTGTTATGAGCATGACCATGTAAATCTTGGTTTCGAAATCAAGCGGTTGAGGCATCGGAGAGCCAATATCGGTCTCTACCCTCCAGTCTTCTTGGGGACTATGAACTAGCTCAAGTAGAACCCTCTTCCTTGCAAGGAGCCTGGGATTAGCTCCACAGCTACCCTTCGCAGTAGGGAGTCAACCTGTAGGTGAAAGAGGTTGTTGCATGGCTGTTCCATGTATGTGGACTAAGGACAACGACAAGATCAGGGCATTGTGTAAACTCTATAATAGTTGCTCTGAATAATATCTAGGATCCACTTGTCTATTGTTATGGCTTTCCATGCTGGCAGGAAGAGTATGAGACAGCCCTGGAAGGGGGTAGGCGAAATGAGCATTGGTGTATGAAGTGGCTGAGGGCTCTCCAAGGACACTCAGAAATACTGTTTATGTGACTGTTGAGTGTGTTGCATTGACCAGGATTCCTTCCTCATGACAATCCCCATTGCCAGAACACGGGAGGCCATGTCTGCAGAGTCCACTGCTGCCTGTAGCATGGATCTGGCAAGTACCTTGCCTTTCTCTAAGAGTGCCTCGAATTAACTGTGATCCTGTGACAGTAGCTTGTCTGCAAACTCAGCCAATCACCCATACTTCATAAAATTATATTTGGTCATCAGAGCTAAGGAGTTTGAAATATGAAACTGGAGTCCTGCCACGGAGAAGATCTTTCTGCCCATGAGGTCTAGTCTCTCACCCTCTCTACAGGATTGGATGGAGTGAGGGAATTGTTGTTTGGAATGTTCTGAGGCCGCCTGGATGACCAATGAGTTAGGTGGAGGATGAGAGAATAGGAACTCCGACCCTTTGATGGGGACATAGTATCTCTTCCCAGCCTCCTTTGGGTTGGGTGCACGTGTGGCCGGGGTGTGCCATACCTTGTGTGCCAACTGGAGGAAGGCATCGTTGATTGGTAAGGCCACCCTTGCTGGTACCAAAGTGTGCAAGATGTCAAGCAGCTAATGCTGACTGTCTTGTACCTCCTCTAAGGGTATTTGTTGGGCATTGGCTATTCTCCACAGCAATTCCTGGAACTGGCGATAGTCATCCAATGGGGAGGAGATGATTGAAGAGGTGGCTGCATCTGGAGAAGATGAGGGCTGCCTTTTCTGATCCATCGTAGTTGGGCTAATCAGTACATCATCTAGCGCTATGTTGGAGAGCCTACCTGATGATGGTTCTGGTGGGGAAGTGAGGGAATCTTCCTAAAACGAGCAGGATCATTCAGAGGGTGAATATTGCAGCCACAAGCTCCAGTACGGCCAATTCAGTTGCCCCTGCTGTTGCGTAGCCTCAGATCACAGTTCTGGATACCAACTCTGAATGTAAGGCAAGGAGAAAACTGCCACAGTGCAATCGGAACCTTCAAGTAGTCATACTTCCAGGGCGGGAGTGGTAGACATGTCGGATATCCGAATCGTCTGAATTAGAAACCTCACCAAATGGCAGTGCTGTTGGAATGTGAGGTGGCAGGAACATAGCAGGCAAAGGGTCCCTTTGACTTGGTGATCAGATCAGTGGTCGTGGAGACCATAGTCTCTCCAGTGTGAATAACTCGTGGGGATCCAGGGCACCTCCAGGGGTCAATGGTATCTGTTCCACTGGAGAACTTAGTATCAGGAACTGCATATGGTCTGGAGATGGACAGTTAGCAGGATGCTGGTGGAGTCACCGCATCCATGGTTGGTACCAACGGATCTGGTGATCGTGCAACCGTTTATCAATCTTGTGAGACTCTGAATGTGTGGATCCCTCGTGGATGGTGCTGAATCCTTCTTTGATTTGGAGGAAGACTTACTGTTATGCTTAAGTGCATGCTTCTTTGGTTCATGGCTAGAACCCGGTGCTGGGTTCTTAACACTGGTAACGGCGCAACCACAGGAGCAGCGGAGGGTGGGGAGGGGGGAGAGGATGCTCTTCGCCTGTTCAGGCCAGTAAATGAGAGGGTCCACGGCCAGGATCCAATGTTGATCCCATGGCAACGTCCATAAGGTGTTTTCTGTGGCAGAGAGTCTGGTTCTCCTCAGTACGAGCAGGAAAGGAGAGGCAGATACTGCTCCTATACGCAATGTGGGCTTCCCCTAAGCAGTACAAACAGCACTGGTGCTCATCACTGATGGAAAACGATTGACAGTAGGAAGCACAGGTTTTGAACCCCAGTGTCTTTGGCATAGTCCAATACCCAGGCCCGGGTACTGGAGGTGGGGGGGAGAGATAAAATTTGGCAGAAACACCAATGAAGCGGCATCCCAAGTCCTAAATCTGGTATGAAAGGAAGAATCAAACAAAAAACCAGAACCACAAAGAAGTAAATGCAGAACAACTAAGAAATGGAAACTACGAACAGTACTAAGGGTAGTTTTGAAAAGTTTGGAAAATGCAACACAGGGACAATAGGCGAGTACTAGCTCCGACTTGGACCATGCGGTGGTGAGAAGGAATTGGAGATGCTGGCAGCCTGCTGCACACTTTATTGCCTCAGGAGAGACCATAACTTGACATAGGGTGCATGTGGGACAGCTGAACAGTATACAGAAAGAAGGGGAAGGAGCGCAGAATGTGGAATACAGATAGGGATCACACAACTCGAAGAAATTCCAGTTACAGATAAGTAACCTTCTCTTCTTCGTCAAGTGGTGGTCTCTATTGCATTCCACTGAGGTGATTAACAAGCACTACCTAAGTTGGAGAAGGGTGCAAGAATCAGGATGGAATGGTTGTGCGGAGAACTGTTTTCCGATGGAAGCATCGGCCGCCAAGTCCTGTACATAACTCCATGTGGCCACTCTACATATGTATATCATTGGCACTCTTGAACTCTTGTGGCCCCCCACTCCTCTGGGAGGGAGGTGGAGTGGAGATGGCCTGTTCCCTGAGTCTCTTTGGCTCTGCAATGAACAGTCTAGGGCACTTCCTGATTGATTTTGTTCTCTGAAGGTAGAAGGTCAGAGCTTGTCAGATGTTGAGTGAATGGAGTTGATGTTCTACAGATGCGTGTGGTTTCGGGAAGAAAATAGGTAACTGAATGGATTAATTGATATGAAACTGCGAGACCACCATTGGTAAAAATTTTGGCTGTAGATGTAGGGAGACTTTATTATTGTGGAAAACTGTGAAAGTTGGGTCTGCCATTACAGCTCTAAGTTTGCCATCCCTTCTTGTGGAAGTGATAGCAACAAGGAAGGCGACTTTCATGGGAAGGAGGGACATGGAGCATAATGTTAATGACTCAAAAGGAGGCTTCATTAGCATGGAGAGAACTAGTTTCAGGTCCCATTGAGTTGCGATCGCTTGAATGGGTGGGAAGGTTCTGATGATGCCTTTCCAAAACATAGTGGTTAGCGGGTATGTAAAGACAGAGTAACCTTCCACTAGAGGATGAAAGGCACTAATCGCCACCAGGTGGACTCTCAAAGAGCTGAGGGCATGACCTGATGACTTTAATGACAGTACATAGTATAGGATGAGGGGGTTCCCCGGCGATTCCAACAGAATTCTTTTTTGTTGAGCCCAAGATCAGAAACATCTCCATTTGGTAATGTTGCTTAATACAGTTCTTCCTGCTGCTGTAGAGAATGGTTTGCACAGCCAAAGGGCACGTCTATTCTAAAGCAGATGCCCATCCAAATACCATGCTCTGAGGTAGTGCATGTGGATCGGTATGCATGAACTTACAATTGTACTGGGTCAGCAGATCGAGGAAGCTGGAGATGGGAATTGGTGGGTGGGAAGACATGTGGAGGAGACTGGGAAACCAGAATTGTCTGGACCAGCAGGCAGCAATTAGAATGATCATTGCTTTGTCTCATCAGATCTTGTGCAGCACTCAAGACAGGAGTGGTAGTGGAGGGAGGGCATAGCTGAGTTGATGAGAACAGGAGAGTGTTGCCTTGGGAGCTCTGGCTGAGGGCTCCCCTAGAGCAGTATGTGTGCACTCACTGTTCACAGCACCATAGAAGATTATGATTGGAAGGGACTTCATGAGGTCATCTAGTCCAACACTCTGCTGAAAGCAGGACCAACCCCAACTAAATCATCCCAGCCAGGGCTTTGTCAACTCAGGCCTTAAAAACATCAAAGGATAGAGATTCCACCATCTCCTTAGGTAACCCATTCCAGTGCTTCACCATTCTCCTAGTGAAAATGTTTCTCCTAGTATCCAATGTAGACTTGCCCCACTGAAACTTGAGACCATTGCTCCTTGTTCTGTCATCTGCCACCACTGAGAACAGCCTAGCTCCATCCTCTTTGGAACCCCCCTTCGGTAGTAGTTGACTTCTGTTATCAAATCCACCTTCACTCTTCTGCAAACTAACTAAGCCCAGTTCCCTCAGCCTCTCCTCATAAGTCATGTACCCCAGCACCCTAATCATTTTTGTTGCCCTCCGCTGGACTCACTCCAATTTGTCCATATCTGTGAAGCGAATATGTCTGTGGTTGGGGTGCCCATCCAGCAAAGATATCATGTACTACTGAGTCATGAAGTTCCCATTTGTGGTCGATTGCAAAACGTCTGCTGAGCGAGTCTGCGAGTACATTCTGTGTCCCCGGAAGATAGGCTGTGGACAAGAGGATCTGGTGACTGATGTACCAATTCCAGACATTGACCTCCTCTGCGCACAGAGTGGCCAATCTAACTCCCCTGTTCCTCGACATAGAGAACAGTGGTGGTGTTTGACATGATGAGAACATGATGGGAGTGACTGAATGGAAGGAAAGATTGGCATGCCCTTCTTACAACTCAGAGTTCCAGGATAATTATGTGCATCCTGGATTCTCAGGGAGTCCATATTCCTTGTGTCATGTAGTTGCCCAACTGGGCTCCCCAGCCCACCAGGGATGTATCGGTGATTATCATCTTATCTGGGGAGGAGGGAAGAAAGGGAATGCACATGCATACATGAATTGGGTCTGTCTATCACAGGAGGGATGACAGTACCTTGGCAAGGACTGTCAGAATGAAATCCATGGAGTGACGGTTTGGTGAGTAAACGGATCGGAGCCATGTCTGTAGGCAGTGAAGGTGGAGTCGCGTGAAGGGTGTCACATAGGTACGTGAAGCCATGCATGAAGACCAAGCAAGGACAGACTAGTCCTGGCCAGAGCATAAGTCTTGTTCATGATGCGAGTTACGATGCTAGCTGTTGTCTGAAATCTATCCATAGCTCATGCTATGACTGAGTTTATGGAAGCCCAATGAAGTGCAGAGATCGCATGGGATTGACAATCGATTTCTTGATGTTGACACAGATTCTCATGCAAGAAAGAAAGCTAAGAAACACAGAGGCTGACGTGGATTTGGTGGCTGGGAGCCAATTGTCAAGATATGGAAACTAAAGGAACCCATAACGCCTGATGTGGACCACTATGATGGAAAATACTTTGGTGAAGACTCTGGGAGCAGTAGCTATCCCAAAGGGGAACACCTTGTAATGAAAATGGTGGGTGCCTACTGTAAATCTCAGGAAATGTCTGTGCACAGGATGAATATTGATGTGAAAATAAGCGTCCTTTATATCAAGAGCTGTAAACCACATGCCTTTCTCTAAGGATGGAATTATCTCTGCTAGTGTGACCATATGAACCTTGAGTTTGCCGATGAAATGATTGAGATGCCAAAGATCGAGGACTGGTCTCCACCTACCTTTCTTCTTGGTATTAAGGAATAAGTTGAGTAGAATCCCATTCCCTGGTATTTTGGAGGAATGCATTCTATTGCTCCCTGTTGTAACAAGGAGTTTACCTATTGGGTGAGAATACAGTCATGAGAGTGGTCGCCGAAAAGGGACGAGAAGAGAGTTTTGAAGGAGATAGTATGACAAACTATCATATAGCCACAGCTGATGAAATCAACATCCATCTCTTTGTTATCACACTCCAAGCATGGGAAGAATGCTAAATGACCCCAAAGGGAGTAGAAGGGTTGTGAGGTGGTAGACTTAGTGGTTGGCGGCTCTTGGGGTCATATCAAAAATACCTCTAATCTATGAGTTTGGGTCTGAGATGTTGAAGGCCCTTGGAAGATGAGGCCTCTGCAGATTTTGACATTTCCTTGGGGGCTCAGAAGGGCTCTGTGGATAGAACTGAGAAGATCTGTAGCATTGGGAGGATTAAGAATGGAATTTTCATTTCAGGGCAGGAATGTAGATGCCCAACAAGTGAAGAGTAGCCCTGGAATCCTTTAGGGTATGTAGCAATTCATCTGTCCTCTGGTTAAAAAGATGAGATTTGTTGAAAGGGAGGTTTCTCAGTGGTGTTATGGATCTCTCTAGGAAAACCAGAAGAATGGAGCCAAGACTCTCTATGCATAGCTATTGCCATAGTCATGGCTCTGGAGGAGGTATCTGCTGCATCTATTGAGACTGGAGGGCAGTTCTAATTACAAGTTTCCCTTCTTCAACAAGTTCCTGAAAATGAGCACAATCTTGTTGTGAAAGGTTATCCACAAATTCCTCAAATTCATTGTAATTCAGGAAGTCATATTTGGCTAATAATGTCTGATAATTTGTGATCCTGAATTGCAGGCTAGAAGATGAATTACATCCTAGAAAACCTAGATGCTTCCCTTCCTTATCAGCAGGTGTGGATTGAGAGTGTTGTTGTTTGGCCCTTTCTGCAGCAGCTTAGACCACCAGGGAATTCTGAGGTGGATGGGAGAAAAAAAATTCAGATCCTTTGGCCGAAACATAATAGCCGTGTACGTAGTAGGTGTGTGCCACATTCTTCTGGAAGGCTCAAGTATGGCTTCGTTAATTGGCAATGCTATCCTTGCCGGCCACGAGGCATGAAGGACATCCAGAATTCTTGAATCTCTTCTAAAGGAATTTGAAGCTCCCCCGTAACGCTTCGTAACAGCTCTTGGAATTGCCTGAAGCCAACTGGTGGAGAGGGAGATGATGTAGCCACCGCCTTGTCTGGTGAGGAGGAAGGGAATTTTGCCAGTTCCAGTGGAACTGCTGAAACAAGGCTAAAAAGATCTTCTTCCACCATGGGATCCATATGCCTGCTGGAAGGATTCCTCAAGGGGAAGGCAGGTAATGGTTCCCTTGCAGATCAGGTTGGTTCCAATCATGGGGCTTTGTGCCCAGGGTCCCCAATATGGCCAATAGGGTGGATCTGACAGAGGGGGTCTCCATGACATGGGATACCAGTGCCTCTGTGGAGGCTGAGGTGGTAGTTGTTGCCAGGGATGTGCTGGTCTCCACGATACTGCATAAAGGTGGTATGATAAAGGTGGTTCTTCTCCCAGTTCCAGCTCATCGGAACAGGAGAAGGCAGACTCTGGCTCTAATGGCAGTCCCATCGGAGTCTATGGAAGAGTGCAGAGCATCAGTACAGAGAGTGAGGGACCCCATGTCGGAGGACATTTCCCTTGGAAGGGATATAATCTCTCTGGAAGAAGAGGGACCTGATGGAGGGGGTGACACTGGATCCAGCAAGGAAAAGACATCCTGGGGTACTGCCACAGCTCTGGACCTCCTTGGTGTGCGAGGCACTATCTTTCTCAGGCACTGATACTGGCACTGGGATCATTCCTGGTACAGGAAGGGATGGATGGGGTGCCGAAGATGGAGGTATGGACAGATCGGCACCCAGAACCACTGTGTCCCATTGTTTATGGGTCTTTTTCTCATACCTGTGGGACTTAGAACACAATCAGTCCCTTTGGACCGAACTGCTGGAAGGAGCGTCCATCTTCTTTGATTTAGAGGAAGACTTAGCCCATGGTTATGGGAGTGCTTCCTTACCTCCTGACTAGGCTTTGCCAAGGAGGTGGTTATTCAGCCTGGGTCCAAGTTCAGCCTTATAGCGAGCTCCATGAGATGCTTTTGGAGGTGAAGTGTCCAGCCTTCTCGGATGTGGCTGGGGAAGGACTGGCAGATACTGTAGGTGGACATGATGTGAACTTCTCCCAGGCAGTAGAGCACCATTGGTGGTTATTGCTGACCGAGAAGGATCATGGGCAGGAGGCACAGAGTTCAAAGCCCAGAGTCCTCACCCCGCAAGTGAGAGCTCACCCTGCAAGCGAGAGCTGCCCAGCTACCACAGCGGGGGGAGGAGGGGAGCCGCAGCTAGGCAGCTCTCACTTAGCAATGAGGAGCCGAGCCCAGCACTGCTCCCCCTCAGCATTTAACCATTTAAACGTTCTATTTTTAGAATGTTTAAATGGATTTTTAATTAAGTTATTTTTACATCCCTAATCCAAATCCAAGTAGAAAGCCAAAGCTCTTCTTACATCGAGTGTATGGAGGATGGCTTCCTTATTATCCTGATGAGTCTTGGGGTAGAAGGCTGGAAGCTGAATAAGATGATTTATGTGGAACACCAAAGTCAACTTGGGAATGAACTTTGGATGTGGTCTAAGCATGACCTTATCAGGGAAGAATACTGTGAAGGGGGGAATGCACCATCAGGGCTGCTATTTCCTCTATTCTTCTCGCTGAAGTGATGGCAATGAGAAACGCCATATTCATGGACAGGTAAGTTAAAGAACATGTAGCCCTGGGTTCAAATGGTGATCTAGTAAGTCCTTTTAGCAACAGATTAAGGTCCTATTGAGGGGTGGGGTGATCTAGGCTGTGGGGAGAGGTTCACTATGCCCTTGAGAAACCTCTTCGTGGTTGGGTGGGAGAAGATGGGCTGGTGGAAGGTTGAGATTGCTGCCAGGTGGACTTTCAGTGAGATCATAGAGTAGTTTCTGCTGTGCAGCAAAACCACCTGTACCTCCTCAGAGCAGGATGTCTCTATGTGCTGGAACCATGGAGTCACGTTTTGAGCTGAGGGACCCGCAGATTGTGATGGAGAGTGCATCGTCCATCCTGCAACAGTGGCCTGAAATGGTTGGGAGAGTCAAAGGTGGGCAAAGAGCCAGCTCCGACAAGTAAAGATACCATGTCTCTCTGGGCCACATAGGAGCAATCAGTATGACAATTGCACTTTCCCTCTTTATCTTTAGTAGGACTTTTAATAGTATAGGGAATGGGGAAAGGTGTATAATAGGCCTTCATTCCAAGGGAGGAAATGAGTGTCCCCCATGGAGTGGCGGCAGATTCCTGCTCTGGAACAGTACTGTGGCCATTTCCTGTTCTGGCGAACAGATCTATTGCTGGAGTCCCCCGCAGTCGAAAAATATTGTGGAGTATCGTTGAATCTAACTCCTACCCGTGGTTGCGAGTAAATTTGCATCTCAAACTGTCTGCTGTTGCATTGTGTATTCCCAATAGGGAGGCCGCTTCCATAGCTTTAGTGATTCTGGGCACAGGGAGTGCGATCTGGCCCATCCCTGCCAGTTTATATAATACATGCAGACCACTTTGTCAGGACCTTTGTGTGTGTGCCTTTCATCGGTAGTACAAAGTGACCACACGTTTCTGACTGCTCTGAGTTTGAGCAGATTGATGTGTAGGCATATCTCACTCCAGGACCATTTGCCCTGAGCCACTGAGATGTGCACCCCACCCTACGAGGGATACATCAGTGGTCAGGAGTAGTGATGGTGAACGGGATTCCCACACAGATGTTTACTGGATTTTTCCACCAGTTCAGGGATTGCTTGACCCTGATGGGTATCAATTGTTTGTTTATGCTGTCTCTGTTCTGTTTGTGAACAAGCTTGCAAACATCTCATGCGTAGACTGGCATGGGCTTTCATTAAGGTCCCCATGGTCATGTGCCTCAGAAGCTGGAGCAACATTTGGCTGACATTTGAGGACAGTACTGTACTGTCTCTATCAGAGAGGATCCTAAGGAATCTGTGATGTTGGAGGAGCGCTCTCACTTGAACAGTGTCAAGGTCTGCTCCTATGAATTCCAGCCTCTGTACTGGTTTCAATGTTGATTTTTTTTTTGTTGACTTGCAGGCCCAGACTTTGAAAGAGGACCAAAGCAACCTGAGTGACACACTGGGCATCTTTGAAGGATTGAGTCTTGAGGAGGCAATCATCCTGGTAAGGGTAAATCATGATGTCTTGAGAATCTAGGTGGGCTGCCACCACCAGGAGGACCTTGGAGAATTCTCTGAGGGCCAAGGGGACCAAAGAGGGCCAAGAGATCGAAGGGGAGTACTCTATACTGATAGTGGACCTGTCCTAATGTGAATCTGAGGTAACGCCTGTGGCTTGGTATAATTGAGATGTGGAAATATGCATCTTGAAGATCGATGGCCGAGAACCGATCTCCCTTTTCTAGCGCTGGAATGATCATGGATAAAGTGACCATCTTGAACTTCTGAGCTTTGACTAATTTGTTGAGTGCTCTGAGGTCCAGTATAGGTCTCCAACCCCCTTTTTTCTTCAGTATCAGGAAGTAAGGAGAATAGAAGCCTTTGCCCTTTAGATGCATAGGCACTGGCTCTATCACATCTATGTTATGGAGATGGTCTATCTCCTGTTGTAGAGAAGGGTCTCTGAGGAGGGATGGGGAAGCGGGCTTCAAAGGTGGAAGGGAGGAAAAATGGATGAAGTATCCTGTCTGGACAATCTCCAACACCCACTTGTTGGACGTTATCCATTCCCAGGTGCTGTGATATGGAGTAAGACAATCCCTAAAGGAATGGGAGGGGTATTCCAGCATGGAATGGCAGCAGGAGAGTGTTCTATTGGTGCCTTGACCAACCCATCAAAATTGTCTCTATGATGTAAAGGGCTGAGAAGAGGTTTGTTAGGATCCTGATGTCTTACATCTTGTTTGGAACCTGGGTTTCCTTCTTTGCAGCTCGTACAGCCTCAGAGTGTTGAGATGGATACTGGGATGGATGTGAATATGAGTATTGTGACCTGGGTTTGAATGATGACTGATGGTGTAATCCTCTTGTAACCAGGTGTGTATATCACCAAGGACCTGAGGGTGGCTCAAGTCCTTTAATGTATGGAGGGCAGTGTCTGTCTTCTCAGCGAACAGAGTCACTCCTTCGAACCTGAAGTTCTCCACTGTCGCTTGCACCTCCTTTGGGAAGCTGGAGAGGTGAAGCCACGAGGCTTGTCTTACACCACTGCGGTTGAAACAGAATGGGCCGCCATGTCAGCTGAATTCAGTGATAATTGGAAGGACATCTTTGTCACCAAATGGCCCTCATTAACTAGGGCTTTAAGCTGTTCTTTATGCGAGTCAGGAAGCTGATCAATAAAGGTGTTTTATTTTGCATAATTTTGGTAACCACATTTTGCCCATAGGGCCTTATAATTTGCTATGCTGAACTGGAGAGTGGCTAACGAATAGGCTTTTTTGCTTACAGTCCCGATCATAAGGGATACACTTGAAATGCTGTTGTAGTCCTTTCGAGTTTACCGTGTCCACAATGATGGAATTGGGAGACAGGTGTGAAAACAAGAATTCCACTCCCTTTCCTGGAACATAATATTTCTTGCCCTGCATTCTGCTCGTTGGAGGGACAGATGCCACAGGGTCTGCCATTCTGTTTAGGCATGGTCCAGTAGGACCTCATTGATTGGCAGGGCTGTGGATGAATGTAAAATGTCCACCAGCTTATGATGTGACTCAGTCACTTCTTGTAAGGGTATTTGTAGAGCCTCTCTGCCACCCTTTGTGCCAGGTCCTGAAATGTTTTATAGTCATCCGCCATAGAAGGCGGAAGGGGCATGATTGTCTTGACTGGTGACGATGACGACAGCTGGGTCTGAAGAGTGATGTCTTCCTCAACCTCTGGTTCGCCCATCAGTTACTCTCTTTTTTGCTCATGGGGTTCAGAGGCTCTAGAGGCAGCAGTTGAAGGAGGGTAGTTCCTTTGCTGCTGGAAAGTTTCCACTAGGGTCAAGGTGGTCCATTGCCTTTGGGCCTATCAGGGGTCTCAATACTGCCATTGCCTCGGAATAGTTCCCAGTGGTTGGAACCATGGCTGTCCAAACCAGGAAGGCTGGTCAGCTGGGTAGTATTCTTTATGTTTGTAGAATGGGCACCATAGGGTGGGTGTGATGAGCGCTGGGAGATTTAGTCCTCTTTCTCACTTTTTGACTCTGCTGATGACATTGGCAGTGCATGGCATGAGGTTGTAGGTGAGCCAAGGGTGCCGGGTGGGTTCCAGTGGAGAGTCCAGTGCGTCCAACACCAAAAGGTCCATCGCGCACAGGAGGCGACGGTACCAGGACTGGCTGTCGGTGCTGTGAGGCTTGTACCAAGGGGGTGAACGCTACAGAGACTGGGGACCGACTGGCTAGGTAGCAGTTCTGCAGAAAAGGACCTGGGGGTTACAGTGGACAAGAAGTTGGATATGAGTCAACAGTGTGCCCTTAGTGCCAAGAAGGCTAACAGCATATTGGGCTGCATTAGTAGGAGCATTGCCAGCAGATCAAGGGAAGTAATTATTCTCCTCTAGTCAGCACTGGTGAAGCCACATTTGGAGTATTGTGTCCAGTTTTTGGCCTCCCACTACAGAAAGGATGTGGACAAATTGGAGAGAGTCCAGAGAAGGGAAACAAAAATGATTAGAGGGCTGGAGCACATGACTTATGAGGAAAGGCTGAGGGAAGTAGGCTTGTTCAGTCTGCAGAAGAGAAGAATGAAGGGGGATTTAATAGCAGCTTTTGACTACTTGAAAGAGGGTTCCAGGGAGGATAGAGCTAGGCTGTTCTCAGTGGTAGTAGATGACAGAACAAGGAGCAATGGTCTCAAGTTTCAGTGGGGCAAGTCTAGATTGGATACTAGGAGAAACATTTTCACTAGGAGAATGGTGAAGCACAGGAATGGGTTACCTAGGGAGATGGTGGAATCTCTATCCTTTGAGGTTTTTAAGGCCTGAGTTGACAAAGCCCTGGCTGGGATGATTTAGTTGGGGTTGGTCCTGCTTTCAGCAGGGTGTTGGACTAGATACCTCCTGATGTCTCTTCCAACCCTAATCTTCTATGATTCTATAACCTGCTGGTAAGGTCCCTCAGTGCCTGGCATGCAGTTGGCGGTATCGATATTGATGACCATACTGATGGAGCCTTCCCCGGGTGGTTCTTCTTTGCTTTTCAACCCCGCGCAATTCTAAGTCTTCTTTGTCTGTGCCCATCGGGTCTGTAGGTACTCCAACTTGTTTTGTTGGTTCGATACTACGCATGCCCTAGATACCTGATTTAGGCAGTCTAGGTGCTGTTGGTACCAATGTCACTGACCAAGCTGGAGAGTGTTTTCAGCTTGGTCTGGGCTCACCATGGGAACTCAATGACCTTTTCTTATAGGCCTTTTGTGATTGGTTGTCACGCCTCCACCAGGACTCATCTCCCCTCGAAGTGGAGTGTTGCAGAGAGGATTCTTGTTGGCGCTCTGAAGGTTGTAGGGCTGACTCCATGAGCAGGAATTTCAAGCTCAGCTCTCTATCTTGCCTTGACCTGGACTTCAGTTGCTGACACAATCCACACATCTGTGGAATGTGCTTCTCTCCCAGGCAGCAAACACACTGCAAATGTCTGTCAGTAACCAGGGCTGATTCCTTACAACTCGTGCACTTTTTGAAGCCAGGGGAAATGGACATACCCTTGTCCAGGGGGGTCCCCTTTACATGGGTGCGTAGGATAGAGTCTCTTTCTGTTCTTTGTCATTTCTTCTTTTTCTTTTTATTTTATTTTTTAAGGTTCGGCCAAAGTAAATGCAAATGAGAAAGAAGGAAAAGGGACCTTCAATGAAACTAAAATGAGCAATTCTAAAAGAATTAATGATCAGCAAACGGACAGCTATTATCTCCATCTCTTGTTGGGGAGGTTGAGAAGGAACTGAGGGGGGGCATGCCCATGTATGCTGCTAGCCTTGTGACTGATGGGAAGCAGCACATGCGCGGGCAGTACAGACTGCCACTGAAAACCTCTAATCAGCAGTGCAGGGGCACAGACACACCTACAGTGGAATACCCATAGGGACCCTACTCGAAGAAGAAAACAGTGGTAGGAAAACAGAGGAAGAGGAAAGAAATCATAATATAAAAGGGGGAGAACACATAAGAAGGAAAGAGAAAATAGTGTAAATGTAGCGAAGTAGCAAATGGAAGGAAAGAAAATGAAATAAAGAACAGAATAAGAAGGCAAGAAGACAAGCTTTTCAGTTAGTAAAATATATTCTATTTGCATTTAATATAAATGGATTTCTGTGAGAACACACAGAAACAAAACTCATGCAACTGTATGAGAAAAATGTATTCAAATTAGTTGTGCCCTCTAAGTTCGTGGAAAGGTGGCCACTTGAAGCATGTATTTGCAGATCACTTTTGAGCAAGAAAGGGAAAAAATTAAGACCAAAACCATTTAGCCCAATTTCTATCAAGTTAAAAGCACTCACAATGATTTTATTTGCTTCTAGATCAGCTCTCAAGGAAAATAACTTTTATTCAGTCTGCCTGAAGCAGAGAAACCAAAATATCAAAGATCCCTAAAAGATCCATTCTTGTTCCTTGAGGCTAGATTTCATAGATATCGAGGCCAGTTTTTAACTTAGCAAGTCTCAAGATAATTCACACTTACAGCTACACCCCTTCCACCGGAGGTTTGCCTCCCAAAATCGGCAAAGGCTGGTGTGAAGTCAGGTCCTCGAGGCAATATCCGAGGGTCCAGAGTTCTCATTGGCAATTTTGGCTGATTAATCTGCATGGTGAAACAACAACAACAAAAAGAATCTGTTAAACTTTTGTGATGTGGTTATCAAAAACACACGCAATCTGTAGACAATCCTCTGTCAATTTTTCAATCAGTTATATGCAGGGATACGACACATACTTGTTCTTTTAGCAAATAGTAAGTTTAATGTTTTCTATTACTATTCATAGTTGCACATAAAAATTTGTATTTCATTTGTGCCATGCCTTATACTAATGGCTGTTCTATAAATACACAACAAGGACCATGAGAACTTTGGAAAATTTGTCAGGGCTCGACATGACTTACAGAGGATAAAAAAATGGCTAAATGGGGCTGATTTGTGTGAAATAAATTTGATGGTGTTGGTTAAGGATCAGAAAACTGTCATCTGATCCGAAACAAATCATTTTAACAAGACAACTGGTTGACCAAAGAAGGAAGCCTCAAAAGACAATGATGGGGCGAGGGGGAGGGGGGAAGAAGTGTCACAGAAAACTGAAAGAGCAGTTGGATAAAGACTTTTCTTAATCTCACAGTGAAGCACATTTTTAAAAATTGAACCCACACTGGTGGTCAACGAATGTTCATTAATTGATCACACCCAAACCTATGTTATTTTATAGTACATGGCTCTAACCAAATACCGTCCCATTCCCTTGCTGACAAAACATATGCCAAAAAGCTCACCAAACACTCTAGTTTGCATTATAATTCACAGTCACTAATATTAATTCCTGATGGCAATTGTATATGCAACAGGACCAGGAACCTGGATATGCTGTTAGCATTGGGAAATTCAGATTCTTGGCATTTAAAGGTTAACCCCCCTCTTTTTCATCCCACTCCCTTTCAGTCAAATGATTCCTGGTGTCTTCACCTCTTTATTAAAGAATTTGCACACACCTGTTTTATTGGGTCTCCTCTCACCTTGTCGAGGACCACATCACTAATGGGAGGCAGCCCTTCTGGTTTCTGTATACAGGCAGGCATGAACTGAAAATCCAGCAGGAACTCCCTATCATACTGCTTCTTCCCTTCAGGATCCATGGACTTCCACTGTTCTATAATGATACAAGTTGGCTGAGGTTCATAGGCAACACTAAGAACTTTGCTCCTGGTGAGTACACAGTAGATAAACCCAGAGAAAGGTATCTTTGGCTAAATTTATTTTTTATTTTTCACTTAGTAATAAACAAGTTAAGTTGTCAGGGCATAAGCAATGGGGAGCATACAGCCAAGTTCAGGAGGAGTCACATAAAGTACTAATGTTACAACTAACACTAACTTTCACCCATGACTAGACACAATAAAAATTCAGGATAGTGCCCTGAAGTAAACAGATTCAGGAATGGAGGAGCAAATTCAGAGGCAGTTTTTGAAAATGGGGCAACAAAATGCTTTGACATCTAAGTCCTGGTGCTGGGAGTAGAACAGAACTCAACTGCAGCCTAAAAATTTGAAAGGTTTTGGCTTTACAATCTCAATGTTTAAAGTAAGACAAATGGCAGAACCAAGAGGACAAGGACAACTGCAGATGTGCAGTCAGGCACATATAAGGTGTTAAAACTTTTCACCATTTATTTAGAGTTTTCTCAAAAGGAGGAAGCTGATTGTGGTATGGAAAGAAGAATAACTTGCTTTGCTGAGAACCAAAGCATATACCACAATCTTTTTATTCAATAGAAAATTAGCATCTCTGCTGGCTGCACAGTTTGTTTGAAGTTGGAAAAGAAAACATCTACTTGCTCAACAGCCAGGTTGACTAGTCAGGCCCATAAGTAGGGAAACACATTTTTATCTGAAGCAAAGTATACGTAAGAAATCCTTTTTTGTGTGTTATACTGACACTTAACTGCACTGCTCTGTCTCCTATCTAATCCATCAGTCTATTCTATTAAACTTTTCTTCCTATGTCTTTCTACTATTTCCTCATTTAATTCCTTTGAATCTTGAGTTCAGATTTTTTATGTTATGGCATCACCTGCCCCTCTATGACCACAAAGAGAAACTTGCGCCAAACAACAAGATTTTAATTGAGAAAGAAAATAAACCATATACAAAGGATTTTAATACCTAGATCTTACGCAGTATTTTTCACCCACAGATCACAAAGTGTTTTATCATTATGCCCATTTCATATATGGGAAAAACAGGGTACAAAAGGTGACTCAGCAGGCCAGTGCCAGTTCAGCGAGTGAGAAATCCAAATCCAGCAGCCTATCCACTGGACCAAATTGCTTCCTCACTTGTAAGTGGGTAAATATTGAAAATAGCAAAAATAATAATTACACACACACGCCTTTTTCTCCTGGAAGTTTCCTAAAAAGAAATTATAGTGTGAAAAGCAGGGAGCTGGTAAATGTCAGAGGCAGCCAACCTGCATGTAGAGGAAACCAAGGCCAAATGGAGAATTCTTCCTTAAATCTACTAAAAGGCAAAATCTGCATAGCTTTGAAAAGATCTAATAATTGAAGATTATTGTGCAAATTAGTCAAGATCACCTTGCAGAATAAAAATAAAGTGTTCCTTGCTTTCAGAACAGATGCACTTGATGAATTCCTTTTAGGAACAAGTTAAAGCACGGCCAAAATTAGGCTATGAACCGTCTGAAAGGTCTGAAACCTGTAAGACCATTGACTCTGCATGACATGTTTCTATTAACAGACATTCTATAAAATTCAGGTTTACTCTAAAATCTGTTTACCTGATAAGTAGTTTGTGACACACTGCACCCCCATGTACACCCTAACTGTGCATCATTCATGTTCACCCTTATAATGTAATTGTGTATTGTTTAATGCAAAGTATGTCATGTAAGATGTTTTTGGAGTGCTCATGACATACTGAACGTTATTGTTATAAGTAATATGTTTGTGAATTGGTTTGTTGACATCTGGACCGGTCCTTTGTTCCTGGAATGCTGAGGTGGGTTGTTCTATACAAGTCCTAGTGAGGTGTGAATTGCTCCTTAGCTCTGTGGAGTTTTGCCTAGATCCGTTTCAAGCCATGAGACCCATTTGGAAATACTACATAGCGAAGCCTCATAACCATACACTTGACATTGCAACAAAGGACCACAGTGACTCAGGGCATGGAGGGAACCATACATGGACACTGTTTGTCACCTGATTCTGAAGAGGGATGAGTGAAACCCAAGAGGGGAGCAGGAACATTTTAAAAAGGAGAAACATTTTGCTGTTCACTCTTTTTTCCACCTCCATCTACAAACACCAAGCAACTGAAGTGCTGATCACAGGGGGAGGGCCTGACTCGAGGCAGACCAGCCAGCCTGTGGTGAGAATCATCTGAGTTTGTAAGGTTGCTGAAAGTGTTAAGCTTAGTTTAGAATGCGATTTGCCTTTTATTTTCTCTTGATCAAATCTGACTTGCTTTCCTCTGAATTACAATCACTTAAAATCTTTCTGTACTTAATAAATGTGTTTGTTTTCTCTAAAGCTGTGCATTTGGTTTAAGGTGTGTTAGAGACTCCATTTGAAGTGATAAGGCTGGTGCATATCAATTTCTTTGATAAATTGATGAATATATGAGTTTGCAGTGTTCAGTGGGCAACAATGAACATTGTAAAATGGCAATTCCTAGGGTTGCATCTGAGACTGGGGATATTAGCTCGGGTCACACCATTGTATAATCCCATGAGGAGATGGCTAGAGACACTCACTCACTGAGTTGGGAGCCACTTGCTTGCTGGAGGCTGTGAGAGATCTGCCCAGGAGTGGGCAGTTCTCACAGCAAAGCAGGGTAAGACGGGCTCCAAGAGTGAGGGATTTGGGTGACACAGTGATTCACCAGTCCAGATTATGGATGGGAATGTCACATAGGTGGTCTATCATAAATAGGTGGTAGACTACTAGAAGTGTTTTTTTTTTTTTTTTTTTTTTTTTTTTTTTAATTATCATGCTATCAAATAGATTTGCTCATTTCTGCAAGTTAATATAAAGAAAAGCTATCTTCAACAGAATAGAATGCTACAGAAAAAGCAGCAGTGTAATCGGACTGCAATAGTTCCTCCTTTCCTGTATCTCACTCTCCAGTGTTGTGGGTGTGTTCCCTACCTATTTTACTTAACACTTTATATTTATTAAGCACTTAAGGACATTGTTTTATTTATTTTGAGGAAACCGCATCTGAAAAGTAAAATACTTGAAAGTTGGTACTAACCAAGAGTGAAGAACATGGCTTGAGAGATGAGACTATACTGCAGTTCAGGCTATACAAAATAAATACTATCATTAATAAAAGAAAACTTAGGTATAGCAGGTATAATGCTAAGTATCAGGAAAAATATTGTATTCTTGGAATCCATACTCTAAACATGACAATAGAATCACATTTCATAGCTTTTTAGGGTTAGATAACTAGGATTGGATGGAATATTAACATGCATTATTTCTCTTCTTTTATTCAGCACAGATCATCTCCTCTAACAGGGACCAGTTTAGAAATGGAAGATTTTGAACATCTGGATGTAAATTGGAGGCCAGCAGGTCACCCTAGATCGTATGCAATCCTTCTGGCATTAAAATCTGTGAAACTGTATAACTGGGTAATCTTTTTTAAACTATACTCCTTGGTTTGGTATTCAATACTTAAATCTTGCAGTGTAATCTTTTAAACCCACTTTAAATAAAGATCTGTTGGTTTATATTACAGCAGAGCTACTATACTAATGAAAAGATCCGATGGCTCTGTTTTGTGTGTCAAATGTTCTCATGTCTCCTCTAAACTTAGTTTTAGAAACTTTGAGGACTTCTCAGATCAATTTCAAAAGCCAGGTGTGTGACACGTACCTCACACAGCCACTTGCATTTGTGCTGAAGCCATCTACACATAGACATATGATAAATTAAAGCAGCCAAGGATTTTCTTCTCCTCTCACCCTCTTCCTCTCCAGTTCCCTCTTCTCCTTCACCACCAGAAAGAAAAAAATTAAGCTTTCTATATTGTCAGGCTCTGTAGGCCTATAGATTAGCAAAATCCCAACACTGCTAAATACTAAAAATGCAACATCTCCCCAATGTGAATATACTGCTTCCAGTCCATAAGCATCCTTCTTTTCTTAGGGAGCAAGTAGCATTCCTTGCTGGTCCTGAGGGAAGGGAGGAAGGCAGAAAAGCAAGCATGTATGCATTCAGTCAGGCAGGATTTACCTTGTTTATACTGGTATACTCCCCCTTCACCAGAGCTCTCTGTGGAGCCTGAATTAGCATCAGCTCCTTCACTTTCTGAAACACACTCAGCACCGTTCCGTACAGGCTCTGCTTCCTGCTCACCATTTTCTTCCACAACTTTTGCTTTTTTAAGTTCAGAGGTGTCTCTTTCCAGGTGGAACCCATGGCTCATTTTATCCTCCTGTTCAGATTCAGGTACTTTGTCACCTAAACGTTCCTCTTCCGCTTTAGGCTGAAGCACAAGTGAATAGAGAGGTTCTGATTAAAAACAACGTCCTTTTCAAAATACTCAGTGTGTGAGGCAGCTACATGGGTCACTACAGCACATTTGTTCAGCACTATAATGTATATGTATCTTAAACGGTGACATGGACAACTATAATGAAAAAGATAATTTGTTCAAAACACAGTCTCTCATTTCTGAGATAACCCACTGACAGTTTACAATGTAACTTAATGGCTTAATATTACCCATAAAGTCCACATGTACTGTTGAGTTAGAATGGAAGGAACAGTTAAGCCCTATAATACGATGGTCAATTCAAACTCATGGAAACATCTCTCACTCCCTCATCTGATGGAGATCAGCAGCGCCACTAAAAGCAGTGCTAAACCCTATTTGCAGGGGTTGTTTCTTTAAATGAAAACTGCCTGCTGCAAACTGGAGCAGTTTCCGGTAAATAAGGCTAATGTAACATGTAAGTGTAATTTTAGCTGACTGTTATTTTTCAGGAAAACCAATATTTTGTATGTTATCCCTGACTGTTAAGTTTAGAATGCTCAAGGGGACAGCCTTTTTCTGATTACATACAGTAAAGTGCTAGGAACACATTTTTCGTGGGAGAAGCCCAAATTCAGATTAGAGTCATTCATTAAAAGAATGGTGCCATTAATTTATGATGCTTAAAAGAGAAATTTGATCACTTCACTTTGCTATATAAAACATAGCATTCAAAAATGCTTTCTGCACTGTTCTAAAGAAAGAATTTGTAAATTTGCTAAATTTTTCTTTAACATGGCCTTAGAGACTGAGTCCTTTACTGAGTGATGAAAAAACACATAGCAACCGCAAGTTTTCCTGGCATTGCCCCTTGCCAGTGTGCTTCACACTCTGGCCTGGAAAGGGGCATGATGATGACTTTAATTTCCATGGTCCATTCAATAATTAGCCTTTCTGTTAAATATGCCAACCTGCAGGCAAATTGTGATGGTAGGATACTTAATGTGAAAGTGTGATGTGGGCACCTGTCCACTAAAAACTGGACAGAAAGCAATATATACACATAGTTAGACTGTATGCCATTACTGTAGAGTGAAAACAGGCACCTGCTGACCCCAAGGATGAAACTCCTAGTATATCCACCTGCCAATCCTCCAACAAACAAAGACTCATGGTTAATTCTGCAGATACAAGCCAACATACTTCTCTAGTGGAAGGATGACAGGATGGTAGAGCTGCAGTAAAATGATTTGAGCAATGAGAGAAAGTTGTGAAATGAACAGTGAGATGTGGGCAGGGTGCTCTTAGAAGAGACAATGAACAATGCTTCCATTTACCCTGTTTGGCTAAGGGCAGGCGAGTTTTATAGTTGTTCTGATAACGGACAGTTTTAATCAATTTGATTATAGGCGCTATTGCTAACTCCCCCTTTTTCATGATCTCTTCTAATTCTAGATTTCCCTAGTTAATTTAATACACATTTCTACAGTAACTCCACAAGAATGTAAACATAAGAAATATCCCTGGGCTCCCAGGTAGCTTTCTCAAAAAGTCATGCCAGGGCTGTAACTCATGCTGGACACCAGGGTTAAGTGTGCAGAACAGTTCAAATAAAAAAACATTTACCAACATGCCTTATGAGCAAAAGTTTAATTTTAGTTTAACTTTCAAGTTACCTTTGCATTCTTCATAATGCAACACACCATGAACAATTCCACCACTCAGCACACATTTAAAATGATTTACCACAGCAGTGACAAATTATAAATATAGTGGGACAGTGCATATGGAGAAAAACAAATTTTCAAAATAATTTTTAAAACTATGAATGAGATATGTGGATAATTGTTGATAAATACAGTTCTGAATGCAACACTTATGTGTAGGAAGAGGATAAATAAAAGTGTAACTACACGGACATTAAAATTGACCCCTGACCCTGGGCTTTCATTCCCTGGAAAAGCAGTTGCTGGGAATGCTGCAGTAGCAGCTCTTGTCACTCGACAGAGTCCACCACTGAATCTGGGACATTTGATTGATAGGAAGAAGAGTAACCATGATATGGACCCTTTGGGGTTGCGAACGCACAGTTATGACAACTGGAGAAGAAAATAAGATATCACTGACTGAAAAAGTAGTGAAAACTGAAAAGCAAAACAAAACTGAAAGAAAAATAATCGATTTATGTAGCTACTCTCCTTCTCCTGTCAGGTGCTATTGGGAATGCATCCTCTATTTTTCTACCTTCATTATCTTATGTATAAACTTCTCCCCATAATTATCCTCAACTTAGTGCCACAACATGTAAAAGTGCAGTTACTGATAAAGGACTGACAGCACAGAGCAGATAGCACATAAAAAGCAGATAATGAACTGCAGAAATTAGTTTAACTAGCAATGTGAGGAGAGAAAACCCACCAAAAGAAACTGCATGGAACTAATGCACTTGTATTCGTTTTTTGTTTAAGTCTCCGTATGAAGATTAGAAATCTTTCAGATTTTCAACTGTTTCTGCACATTTAAACATGGCCTACACGGAAAGATGACTCCAAAATGAGGCTTTGTAGTGACAATAGTTGCATAACTCTCTTTACTCTGCTACATGTAACAGAAGAAACCCCATTAAAACTCCTACTGTTCTGACCCTGACAAACCACCACTGCCTTTTAAAAGTCAAAATCTGCCCTTGAAGATCTATTGCAATAATCCCATTGAAGTCAACAGGAGCTGTGCACATTCATCCAAGGACAACATCTGTCTCTTAGTACAGATGGGGCCCATATCAGACTACCAGAAAGAAGGACCTCACACCAGTGCAAACTTGAGGGAACAGGTAGAGGGAAATCTCTGATTTGTTGAAAATTTTCTCTATTCGTGCAGCTATTGTTGATATACAGGTTTGCATGAAAACTTCAACTCTTTCACATCTCGGCTTCTCTTCCAGCTTGATTCTGCCATGAAGACATAGTTCTTTGTTCATGACATCACAAATACAGCATTGTGAAGGGGAAAGGCATGCTGTGTCACTCAACACCAACCTCTGAAGCTCATTATTGAGCAGCTCTAATGGGCTCCAAAGGGAGACCTGTCCAATCCTTCACTTGAATGACAGTAGTTACAATGTGTGACCCTGAGTGTGGGGTGGATATAAATTAGACAAAATGAAAGTAATTTAGGTATCCAACAGAGCTGCAGACTACGGGTATCTGGTTAAAGTATGATGGAGTGTATCTGACAGTTTGCCCCCACATTCAAATCTGTCTAAGCCTTCTAAGCTAAACAAGAGGTAGAATACTGACCAAGCTAGCCTTATAAGAGAGTTACACTGCATTGAAATGAAGAATGAGGATTACACTACCCCTTACCTCCATTTCCGCCTCTAACACCTCCTCAGTGTCTGGGGTCCGATCTTTTGGTTTCTTCCACATCTTTGGTGCAGTTACAGCTGTTTGGGCTGCAATACAAGTTTACGCCTATTACTTGCCAACACCATATCATGTTTAGAACTGTCTGGTCCTGGGTAGTGCCTTCGCTCTCAATTGAGCTTTGTTTTCAACCATACAGAAAAATAAAAAAAGCCAAACCCTTCTACAGAATTAAGATTCAAATGATCAGTTTTTAACCAAAAAGCAGTAACAGCTAAATGGCCAGAGCAATATTAGAACAAGACAGAATTTGTTTTACAAGCTATTTTTTTATACTCTAAGAAGTACTTTACAGAGCAAGGAGTTAACAACAATGACAATGTAGGGAAATACTCAGCAATATTTCACACATTATAATTGTTTGAAAGAGCACTACTATTGACCAGGATACTGAGTTATGCTTGATAGTTTTTCCCTGAAGAGTGTCATAAGATTTTTAATTTCTATCTCAACAGCGACCAGAAACAAGGCAGAAGGAATCCTGTTTTAATATCTCATCCAAAAAGATGGCACTCTAGAAGTGCAACATCTCTCTGGTAAGCACTTATCCTTAATTGTGTTTTAATGAATTTCAAAAGCCAATTAATAATTCCACTTTTTATCACATCTACTAGCCAGTTGGTTGAATGTCTAAATAAAATATTTATAGTCACCAATGATCTAGTCTGACCACTATTTTTTTTCCTCAACAGTGAAAGACCACCCAGAATATTCATACTTGAAACAGACAAAAGTATATTAATCCAAAACATATGTGATCTGTACTATCAGCTCTACGAGGTTTGGGCACTGATCTTTGAAACACACATATGCTTAACTAAAAGCATCTGAAGAGACCAAGTGAAACGAATGGGACCGCTCATGTGCAAAAGTGTTTGTAGGATCAGGGCCTAAACTGCTAGCTGTAGAACAACATGACATGTACATATTTAACATAAAACTATAAAATGGAATTGAGAGATTTTACACACAGATGAGTGAAAGAAGAGTGACTAAAGACAATGCACCAATACACATTAAGTATGTAATTGTAATTAGATCCTAAGTTGCTGGCATTTGTTCCTGTGGGGAAAAAGGAAATTGGGTACATTAAGTTCCCAGTGACCAAAAAGATGCCTGGTTGGTTCAGTGGCTTGTTAATAGAGGTTAGTTTGAGGGAGAGTATGGATTTTTGAAGACATCACTGGAAACAGCAGAAATTATTAAAGCAAACATGCCACTTAGAACATGGCATGTGACAAAATATAATGCTACAAATACTGAGATAGTCGCTTTCTGTGTGGAAGAGAACAGAGATGGCCACAGCAGTATACATGAGGTTAACTAAAGTGGGATTCATAATATGAACACAAAAGTCAGCTCTTGATAAACATGATATCCCAGCTTCATCTGGTCCTTTTATATAATGCATGACAAAGCAGACATCAATTTCATATTTCTGTGCACATCAGTTGTAACTAGCCTAAACTTCTGAACAACATTACTGAACTTCATACAGTGCTTTTTATCCACAGATCTAAAAACACAGTAAAAGGAGTGCAAATATCACCATCTGTGGTTTACAGATGAGGAAACTGAAGCACAGAGAGATAAATTTGTGATAAAGCAGGAATTTCCTGTAATATTTTTGACTACTGTATGTGCCTCAGTTTCCCTTTGTACTTTGCATTGCTAACCAGTGGATGTGAAAGGGTCAAAGCTGCTTCTGGAGCAGCACAGGAGAAGTGAGGTCTGTATATCACTTAACTGTCTGGAGTGGAATGAAGGATCATTAAAGAATTGGTTGAAACTGATCCAGGCCAACTCAGGATCTGGAAAGACAATGAGAACTGACACCTAATAGCAGGAAACCTCGGCAGACGGAATACATGAACTCAACTGGAGAACAAAGGAGAAAAGTGTCAGGTGGCTAGAGTAAAGGTTGCCCTTCGGGGAGAAACAGGCTCTCACCTGTGACTAAGGACAAAGGGAGAGAGCCAGAGCCAAAAATGGAATCTGTAACAGTGTGGCCGGCTGATTGCACTGGCTTGGCCAGGTTGGACTAAGGCTTAACCTTTGCCTCTGTGTGCTAACTTGAGGACTTGCAGGTTCTGTAGCTGGGTCAATGATAATCTGTTATATTGTTCTGAAAAGGCTGCCTGCTCTTGCTGCAAATACTCACTGAGAGCACTGCACCCTAAAGGAGAACAGTGCAAGCCTTCCGCAGGAGTGTGGCTCAGCTGAATTCACTGCAGGGAGCCATGAGGAGATACAAGGATTGCTGGGACCTGAAGACCCAGTCTTGGAATCTTGGAGGCCACAGGCCTACCCCTGTGGAACTGTGTGGGTCCTTGGGGCCCAGCACACTAACGGGGTCACTCCCAAGGGACTGGTCACATGCTGGGACATACACCATATCCTGTGGATCCATGATGAAAGTGACTTGCCTAAGGCCACCCAGCAAGTCCATGGAAGAGTGGACAAATAGCCTAAGTCTTTTGACTCCCAACCCAGTGCAAGATCCACTGGACCCTGCTGTTAAGAAAATTTAAATAAAAAAAATACAGCAGAACCTTGCAAATTATCAGTAATAGCTGGGAAGATCCATGATAAATAACTGAATTTTGGAAAGACAAGCTGGGTGAGGTAATATCTTTTACTGGACCAGTTTTTGTTGGTGAGAGACACAAGCTTTCAAGCTTATAAAGAGACCTTCTTCAGGTCATAAAGCATCTGAGTCCAGTGCTCTCTCTCCTATTAAAACTTTGCTACAGTGGGAAGAAACTGCCAGATTTGTGTGTCGATCATAGGGTCTGGTTTAGCAAAGGGTGGATATAAGCGAGAATCCACTGTCAGTGAGAGAACACAAATAGTTTAAGCCCTACATTTCACCACCTAATGTGCTATAGTTTAATGAAGAATGTCCTCTGGGTTTTAGAAGTCAATTCATTTTTTAAAAAACAATTCCATGGAACTCCACAAAATAAAGCAGCACAAGATATGTGATCCTATCTTGTTGGCTCTGCAGGAATCAGCAATGAAATGCTCTCAAGTTAAAGGGGAGTGCTTGCTGTGATATCTCCATCCTTGACAGTGCAGGGCGCTGTCACCATGCTGTGAGGTGATACACACTGATATAACATAATAACTATTATTTATCCACAAAACTATTTCAGGGCTTAGGGAATTCTCTGTGGGAAGTTTAAGTCTGCCTATGTGTGTATATGAGACTGGCACTAGGTGTGACAAGAGAGAGACTTGATAGATTTAAATGTCAGTGTATAAAAGCAGGAATTAATAAGAACTATGCTAATTTCAATTCCAACTGAAACACAGAAGTAAAAAAATGTTTTCAAGTGAACAAAATAATTGGGGAAAGAACAGTTCCTTTTGAGAAAATGCACATATACACAAGAAAATATAAATTATACAAGACAAAAATATTTTCAGGCTTTCAAAGTGGTGCAGCTATATAAAAAGGTATTTAACAATACTCCCCTAAAACTACCGGCCGTTTGCAGATGCAAGAAGAGAGAAATGCTGCTGTGAAAGGAAGCTGTCACTGAAGACATTATCTTTCCAGATTAAAAGGATACCTTTTTAAAAAAAGGAATCACTATGACTTTTTGGGCTCCTTTCTCCCCCTTCCAGATCAGACTGCCCCTTCGGGACACTCAAAACAGCCATATTGCCAACAACAAGGCCCAATTAAAACCCAAGGAAATATACTCAACTTGATGTCTATGAGTCGGCAAAGTTACTTATTTTCTTTCCATTATCTATTCTCCATTACATGTGGAGTGTGCTAAACAGTCATTGGCAACATTATTTCATCTTCAATAATAGATTTTTTTACATCCTTGACACAAGGAACACAAGTAATACAAAAAGGACTCTATCCTGCAAAGTGCTGAGCACTGACCTCTCTGGGAGTTGTAGGTACACAACACTTTTCACAAGTGCTCAGCACTTGCCAGGACTGAGACATAAGTCATTCCTAATTTGTCACTGAACCTCTCTCTCTTGCTCAGTTTTTTTTTAAATTGCGTAGATCCATTTTCCTCCTCTTCAATTGTAAAGCCCATTACAATATACTAGCACATTTAGAAGGTATCTACAACTTACTTCAGAAGGATGGCAGGAAATAGATTAATTATAATATTGTGTATTTTAGAAAACATGTCTTCATAAATATTTTACACATACACAGCTTATTGCTAACTGCTCTGCAATAGCCTGCTGTTATGTCATTGCTTCATGAGACAGAAGTAAATACCTGACAATGCACAAAGTGCTGAAACACATTTGAAGCTTGATGCGTCAGCCATGTATTCCTATCCAATGAATGTCATTATCATTTTAAATATAGGACATGAGAAGGAACAAATGATTGTGTGGTGTTGTATTAAGGTTTTATTGGCAGTAAGATGGTGGTGAAGCCACTAATGAATTATACAGGTCAACCCAAAGGAGTGCCAATAAAACCACTCTATCACATATTCCATATCTGCTGCAGGTTTTATAGACAAGCTATTTAAAAATATTTTAGAGACTTACAATAAGATGCATTGTCACAATATTTCATCTCTGCGTGTAAAATGAAATCCCACTGAAATTCAAAGGGAGTTGGGCACCTAAATTCATTAAGGTCCTTGAAAAGTATAAAATATTGTATTATTTCTGCTTATAATCAATTTCTATATTGCCACTTTTGTAATATTTTGAATTATAATTCAAATAGAATATAATTCAATTTTTTAAAAAAGTAATTCTGTCCTGATGAAAGGTATCAGATCAACAGCATTAGGGAATGAATACCTCCACTTTCTGGAGAACTGGAGGAAGCTGTGCAAATTGCTCTTGCACCCTTCCTTGTGTAAAATTACTAGAAGTCACCAGGAGAAACTATGCAGATAATCTTACTAGTTCTATTTATTGGAATGTATAGAATTAAATCTTGGAAAGATGCTTGTTGACATTTGTGATGGATTCCTTTCTATATGCTTTTATCACCAGTAAAGTCTTTTTTTAACAGCAGTAAATTCTGTGTTGCCTGAATCTCTTTCTAACGAAACAATTTTCTTAGATTAACTTCTGTCTGCAGGTAATGTCCACATAGCCAAGCAAACAAACTGCACTGCTAATGTACTATAGTTCAGAGGTACAGGGAGACAGCAGTTTGGTCACCAGACCAATGTATTTCTTGTTCTTTCTGAAGAGACAGACAACCATGGTGTCAATTAGCACCAACCATGGTGATGGCTTTGTGATATGGACATCTGCCATTAGGAACAACGGAACAAAGACAGACCACCTCATGTCCCAGTGGAGAGACAGCAAGTTCCAACAGAAGGGAACTGGACTGGGAATCAGAAGAAATGTGGTTTCTATTCCTGGCTCTCCCACTGAATGTTACTTCATTTCTCTATGCCTCAGTTCCCCAAGTAAAATGGGAATAAAGAAACTTACCCTCCTTTATAAACTGCTTTGAGCTCAATGGATGAAGAGTATTACATAAGAACTAAGTGTATTATCATCAGCTATTGTAACTCAAGTTATTACTAACTTGGAATGAAATCAAACTAGTAACAGGCTCTATATTCCATTACTAACATCTGGAGCAACAGTCTCCAAGTCCCATTATTTCTTAATCTGCTAGTATATTTTGAACACTCACTGAAACCTGCTCATAGTCATATGTTCCAGAAGAATGTAGGCAGCTAAACTATTTCCATTGCACAAACCCTGTATGACTTGAGGCTTGTTTTCTCTCTTAAGCTTAAGAGTTGAACCAGGACTCTGTTTTTTTCAGTCAAAACCAGAAATGGAAGATATGCAGAATTTTACTTACAAATTTACCACAATTTTAAAACTCAATTTGGACTAAGAAGTTAGAAACATGACAGGAACTAAGCAATGTGATACAATTACTGGCAAAAATTCGTATCAGTAACAGGAATAACCATACTCTCCTCCCTCTTTTAAGCTCCCTACTTCAAAACTGCACATCTCATAAAACTAGTTTTCAGGAAAAACAGGTACTGACTTACACAAGACATACATCTATTTTTATATTTATAGGAAATACAGTGAGTATATTTAATTATACTCTTAAAATTATCTTTTTTTTTTTTTTTTTTTTTTTTTTTTTAAACAAAGCATTGTTGGGTTTCATGTTTATGTCTGTTAGGGATTCCATATCAAATGTTCTCCATTTACTAGTGATACAATGATTTTCTAACTGTCAGCCTTGCACACATTCTCTGGGATTTGAAAGCCAAACTGAGTTCCTAATAACTCATGCCTCCTCCACAGTGAAAAATATTCTGGAAACTGGAACTAAATTAATACATAATGCTAATGACGCATAAATAGAATAGAACACAGGACACTTTCCAATAGCTTCACTGGCTCTAGAGTGCTAAAAACGACAAAAAGTGGTAAAAGTTTATTTCTATCTATAAAGTTAGGCTGCTGAGTAAGAAGATGTCATTTTTACATGGAGTGGTTATGATCAGAAAAGAGATTAAAGGCTTGTCTACACTGGGATTTCAGTCACCAATGTGGATGTTTTACACTGGTATAAATAGTGATTTGCACCATTCCAGTGCATCTACAGTAGGTGTTTGCATTAGTACAGCTATATCACTATAGCTACTCTGGTGGCTAAAACCTCAAGGCAGACAAGACCTACATGTTCATTTTCATTGTGTCTGACCCCACTAAATCATTTTACATCCTGAAGATTTTTTTCTACACTAAATATATTTGTAATTAGTCTTAAAAAATGTAGATACTTAGAATCCAAGTTTTCTAACTTTGCATTTCTTGCCTCTGCTTTCTGTTTGAGAGTAGATCACCCTCATGTTGCTCTAACAATGCCTAAGACAGAACTCAAGAGCATCACCCTAAAACAGACTCGCAGAGAACCACTTGTTGAGAGTTGCTGCTATGGAGCATGCATACCCCCATACAATTCTCTCTAAGGACTTGTAGTGCAAACTGTAGGGCTGTGCAGACAGGGTGTGAACACCGAAGTGCTGTGTTGTAACTCTCCTGTGTGAATGATGCAGAACACAAAGAAGTTCCTATTTCACATTAAAGTAGTCCTCTTGAAACAGGACTACATTAATGCAAACTAGGAGTCTTTTAGTCAATGTTTGCAGTGTCCACACGGGGAAGTTACAGCAAACTGCTATTCACATCTTCAGTCAAAACTGTGGTGTGGTGTAGACACAGCCTTAAGTGTTTGGTACAGCACCTATTCTTGTAGTATCGAAGTGGAAAATTAGATATGCATTGGGAGCTCCCTAGTGGACTTCACGGAGTCTTCTGCTCTCCTGCCTTTCCTGGCTTTTGAAAGTTTTGCCTGGGATAGACAATTTATTATTATTATTTTTCTCTTTCCTTTCCCCTCCACCACATCATTCTAGTTATGATAGGGAAAGTTTTATCAAGCAGATGGTTCCATATAGCATGTCCTAAAGCTGGACACTCTCTGGATCCATATAATTGCCTATGGAAGCTTGTCCTTAGATGAACCCCCTTGGAAAAAAACATTTTCTTTCTGGCTATCATGGACTTTCTAAGCCGTTTTGTCTAAGAGGAGTGTAGCTCCCTTAATGTGGCCCTGCAAAATCACTTGAGGAAAACTATGTGTTCAATAATAAATGCAGACTTTCATAGTTGATGGTTCAGAATAGCAGTGAGGGTTTTATGAATGTCTTCTTTCTGCGTCAAGGAAGGACTGACTAGTGATAAGGGCCCATGGCTTTGCTTCAGGGACCCTACTACCTCAGCTGGTCTTTATCTGAGTAATAGAATGGGCCCTATTGCTTAAAAATATAAAGCTGTTGATATACAAACTGAAAGCAGAGCAAAGTCCCTATCTGGCAGCATCAGTAATTTGCTGCTGCAGCAGAGATAACCGGAAATTAATTTTTTAAGCACTGCAAACTCCTGCCCTTTGTAGGTAACAGCTATGTCAATCCTTGACAAACCTAAAGATACTGTTTATGTCTGTGTAGAGATGGAATAAGTTAGCTGGATAACTGTCTTCAAACAAATACGTCACCTAACTAAACATTTTACAGAGTATTCAGAAGGGGGACATAGCCTTCAATGACAGACTGGAAACTCAGGTACACTATTTGGCTTCACTTTGCAGGATAAAATATTACAGCTCTCTTTCACAGGTTCAACACTCCAAAACAAAACAAAACACGAGGTTACTTACCTATAACAGAAGTTTCCTCGAGATGGGTGGCCCCTATCTGTATTCCAATGAGGGTTATGCACATATGCTTACACCTGGAACCGGAGTTTTGGAAAGTAGTACTGTTTGGCGGTCTGCATATGTGCCCTGGGCTGCCTCATAGTCTCACCTGAGGCAATAGAGGGTGCAGCGGGCCGTCGGCATCTCCAGTTCCTTCTCTACCGCAGAGCCGTTGACTCCACAGAAGAGGAGAAACAGGGTGGGTTTGGAATACAGATAGGAACCACACATCGAGAAGAACATTCATTTACAGCTAAGTAACCTCATTTTCTTCCTTGAGTGAAGGTCCCTATTGTATTTCACTGAGGGCGATTAATAAGCAGTACCCATGTGGAGGATGGTGTTAGCAAAATTTGAATTTGGTAACCAATTTATTCCTTGGTGTGATGAGGTACACTCACCTCTTGTGAGGGCCTCCGGTTGGCTGAGTGCAAACCTACACTCTTTCCTTTTCCTGGTGCCCCTCTTGGCTGTTGCCCTTGTCAAGTGGGTCTTCAGTGGCTCAGCCCCCTGGCTAAGTCACACAAAACTTAAAATGAAGGAAGGAACCCCTTCCAGAGTAAAATGTCCAACAGAGCCTGTCCCTGTGCCCTTGGTAATGTCTTTAGCCCTGTTTCTGGGGTCAGTCCTCACCCCCTTCTGAACTAGCTTTAAGTCCATGTCTGCCCTGGTATAGAGCAGTGCCCCCAGGCTTTCTCCTGGAGACTCTAAGTCCTGCCCTTCACTTGGGCCTCTAAACAAGCCTTATCCCCTTCTCAGGGCTTAGGCCACCTGCCAGTGGCTGGTGGCGGATCCGGGGCCATCCACTAATTCTGGTCCCAACTCAAGGACTCTACAAATAGCAGCCATGTGCTGTTCCCTGGGCCACTTCGCATGTAGCCTCTTCCTCTTCACCCTTACCTCGAGGTTGAAGTTCCTCCTCATAGAATGACAGAACCCATCTTCTGGCTTTCCCATAAACTCCAGAAATCCTGCAAAGAGCACCTTCTTTCTCCCTTTGGTCCCTGCCAAGAATTGATTAGCTCAGGCCCTGCTTCTATCTAAGTCTATCGAGCTCTGATTGGCTGCTTCACTACAGCCTATCTATGCAGGCCTGGAAGACCCACATTTAGTGCTCCTGTTCTGGAGTGGGGTGGATTAGGACCCCTGAGGCCTCAAGCAGGGGGCCTTAAAGGACCGAGTACACTCTGTCACACTTGGATTAAGCTTTTATACTCTAACCCACCTTCCAGGATAGTTACCAATGATATAATTTCTGCCCCATTTCCATTATAGAGAGGTATGAGGCAGGGCTGCCCCCTTTCTCCTTTTCTGTTTGATTTAGCTCTAGAACCTTTAGCCACTATCATCTGAGCAACAAATTCATGGTATCAGGGTGGACGAAGCAGCGCAAAATTATGCTCTATACGGACGATCCTCTTGAATTTGTATCTAAGCCTGAGGTTACCATTTCTATGCTTCTAACCACTATTAATAAGTTTGGACGCCTCTCAGGATATAAAATTAATTGGGGAAAATCAGAAATCTTAGGCATTAACAAATATCTCCAAAAAGACCTTTTCTCAATTTGGGACTTTCAATGGCAATCCTCTTGTATGAAATATGATTACCCAAAATATTTAGGACATTCCTAAGATAAATAATGAACCAATTATCGCCCAAATGGTTAACAATTTCAGGAAATGGAGGTCATTAACGCTCAGTTTGTGAGGTGAAAATGTATGTCTTTCCCAGAATTTTGTATGTGCTGAGGGATCTCCTTATTTCTATTCTTTGAACTTATTTTAAGAAATTCAATAATATTTTCAGAATATTCCTTTGGGGCACAGGGAAGAAAAACAAGGTTATTTACCAGTAACTGCTGTTCTTTGAGATGTGTTGTTCATGTCCATTCCATTATAGCTGTGTGCATGCCTCCGTGCACGGCTACCAGAACATTTTTCCCCTTAACAGATCCTGTAGGGCTGGCTCTGGTGCCCCCTGAAACCCTGTGCACATGCTGCAGTATATGAGGTGCTGCTGGCCCTATGTCTCCCTCAGTCCCTTCTTTCTGCCAACTCTGGCAGCAGGGACAGGGGGTGGGTTATAGAATGGACACAAGCAACACATCTCGAAGAACAGTAGTTACTGGTAAGTAACCTTTTTTTCCTCTTCGAGTAATTGCTCATGTCCATTCCATTATTGGTGACTAACAAGCAATACTTTAGAGGTGGATCGGAGTTACCGATGAGCTGCCCTCAGCACCGCTCTGCCAAATCCTGCATCCTCTTTCACCTGCTGGATGATGCCATAGTGGGATGTGAAGATATGCACCGACGACCAAGTGGCGGCTCTGCAGATGTCTTGCACGGGCACTCTCTCCAGGAAGGCTGTAGACAAAACTTGAGCTCTGGTTGAGTGCGCTGTGATGGTTCTCGGAAGCGGAACCTTCGCCTGCTCGTAGCGGAACTTTATGCACGATGTTATCCACAAGGAGATGCGCTGGGTGAAGACAGGTGAGCCTTTCATCTGATCAGTCACTGCGACGAAGAATTGCGTGGATCTCCGGAACAGCTTTGTGCGCTCGATGTACAAGGCCAGGGCCCGTCTCACTTCCAGTGAGTGCCACTTCCTCTCCTCCTCTGAACCATGAGGTTTGGGAAAAAACACGGGGAGAAAAATATCCTGATTACAATGAAATTGGGAAACCACCTCGGGCAGAAAGGCCAGGTGCAGTCTCAACTGAACCTTATCTTTATAAAACACCATATAAGGCGGCTCCAAGGTCACTGCCCTAATCTCGGAGACCCTCCTTGCAGAGGCAATGGCCACCAGGAAGGCCACCTTCCAGGAAAGCAGAAGCAGAGGGCATGAAGCCATGGGTTCAAAGAGGGGGGCCCATGAGTCACGAGAGGACCAGGTTGAGATCCCAGGGAGGCACTGGGTGATGGACCTGCAGATAGAGCCTCTCCACCCCTTTGAAGAACCTAACTGACATTGGGTGGGAGAACAGCAATCTCCCCTCTATTGGCTGATGGAAGGCCCAAATAGCCGCAAGGTGAACCTTCAGGGAGGCCACCGCCAGTCCATTGAGCTTTAGCTGAAGCAAATACTCCAGGATCACCTGTATAGGCGAGAGGATAGGCAGGATACCCCGGGACTCAGCCCAACAAGTAAACTGTATCAACTTACCCCGATACACGACCTGTGTAGAAGGCTTCCTGCTGCCAAGCAGGACTTGTTGGACATGCACCAAACAGGCTCACTTACCTTCTGTCAGCTACAGAGCCTCCACACCACGAGGTGGAGGGAGTCCAGGTCAGGGTGCAACAGGCGATTGTGGTCCTGGAACAGGAGGTCGTGCCATCTCGGGAGTGCCGGGGGACAAAGAGGGGCGGCAATCGAGAGGTCCAGCAGCATGCTGAATCAGTGCTGTCTTGGCCAGGCTGGAGTGATCAAGATAACGTTCGCTCTGTCCCTCTTGATCTTTAGCAGGACCCTGAGCAGGACGGGAATGGGTGGGAACACATACATGAGGGTCCCGGACCAGTCCAGGAGGAAGGCATCGAAGATCCACCTGGTTTCTTGACAATGGACAGAGCAGAACTGTGGGCACTTCTTGTTCCAGGCCAATGTGAACAGGTCCACCTGGGGAGAGCCCCACCTCCAGAAGATCATAGACACCACCTCTGGGTGTAGCGACCAGTCGCGGTGGGGTAGAAACGACCTGCTGAGGTGGTCTGCCTCGTTGTTCCTCACTCCCGGGAGGTGAGAGGCTATCATGTGGAAATTGTGCCTCACGGCAAAGTCCCACAAGCAGATAGCTTCTCTGCAGAGGGGTGAGGAGTGGGCTCCCCCCTGCCTGTTGATGTAGTACGTGGCTGCAGTGTTGTTTGTCAGCACCTGTACCACTCTTTCCGTAAGGAAGCGGAGGAACACTGCACGCTAGGTGAATGGCCCTCAGCTCCTTCACATTGATGTGCAGGCACCTCTCCTCTCTTGACCAGATCCCTTAAGTGCCTAGGTTGGCACTTATATGGGTCCCCCACCCTATGTGCAAGGTGTCCGACATTAGGGTAATTGAGGGGACTAGTTCCTCGAATGGAACGCCCTTCAGCACTGCCCGGGGGTCCTCCACCAGTCTATGGAGGTTAGGATGGGCGGGGGAACTATGACCACCCGATCCAGAGGGTGTCTGCTCGGGACATACACAGAGGCCAGCCATGCCTGAAGCAGTCTGAGCTTCAGATGAGCGAGTCTCATCACATAGGTGCAGGCCGCCATGTGACCTAACAGCTGCAGGCAATGCCTGGCTGTCATCATGGGGCATTGGGTGATAATGGAGACTATTGCCTCGAAGTGTGGCTGGGGCAGGAAGGCTCTGGCCTGGGAAGCATCCAGGATAGCTCCAATGAACTCTATGCGCTGCACTGGGTTTAACGTGGACTTCTGTTTGTTTATAAACAGGCCCAGCCTGCAGCATGTAGAGCAAGTGAGGGTCACGTTGTTCTGCACTTGGGACCTGGACCTACCCCTGATTAGCCAAGTGTCCAGATATGGGAAAATGTGTGTACCTTTTCATCTCAGGTGCGCAGCCACTACCACTATGCATTTGGTGAACACCCTCGGGGCCGAAGAGAGGCCAAAGGATAAGGCTGTGAACTAGTAGTGGGAGTCAGCCACCATGAAGCGAAGGAAGCGCCTGTGGCTGGGGAGGACAGATATGTGGAAATATGCATCCTTGAGATCGAGGGCGGCATACCAGTCTCCTGGATCTAGGGAAGGAATTATGGAAACTAGGGAGACCATGCAAAATTTGAGATTCTTGATATATTTGTTGAGACAACGCAGTCTAATATGGGACTTAGACCCCCTTTCACTTTGGGAATGAGGAAGTACCTCAAACGGAACCCTTTCCCCACCATGCCCTGGGGGACCTTTTCCACTGCTTCCAGGCTGAGGAGGGTCTCCACTTCCTGTATGAGGAGTTGCTCATGAGAGGGGTCCCTGAAGAGGGATGGAGGGGAAGGGTTGTTTGGGGGAAGTGAGGCAAACTGGAGGGCATAGCCCACCGAAACTATACCAAGGACCCAGCGTTCCAAAGTAATTTTGGCCCACTCGGAGTGGAAGGGAGCTAGGCGATTAAAAAAGGGACAGGATGGATCCAAGAGAACGGTTGGGGCGCCACCCTTGGGCGCACCATCAACAGTGCCTCCTTTGGTTGCCTGACCGCCTGGAGGACCCCTGCTGGGGGGCTGAGGAGGAAGTTGGGGGCAGATTATGTTTCCTAGGTCCCCCTATTTCTGTCCCGTTGTATATAGGATGGGAACAGCTGAGTTTGGAATCTTTGCTGCTGCTGTGCTTGGGGACGTGACTGACGCTTAGAAGACTGAGGCGTGTAAAGGCCCAGGGAGCGAAGCGTAGGTCTTGAGTCCTTCAGACTGTGCAACTTAGCATCAGTCTGGTCTGAAAACAAGGCCGACCCATCAAAGGGAAGGTCCTGGATGGACTGCTGAACCTCTTGGGACAGCCCGGAGGACTGGAGCCATAAGCACCTTTGCATGCAGATGGTGGAGGCTAGAGCCCTGCCCGCCGAAGATGCCTGGAGTGCTGCTCTAGCTACCATGGTACCCTCTTCCATGATCGTATTAAAGTCTAGGGCCTGGTCCTGGGGCAGGGCCTCAGCAAAGTGTCTCAGCGAATCCCTGCTGGTTAGCAATCCTAAACTGTAGGCTTGCCATAGAATAAATTTTTCTCCCGAACAAGTCCAATTTCTTGTTGTCCTTGTTTTTGGGAGTAGACCCCGGCTGCTTCTCCCTATCCCTCTGATTGGCAGTGTCGACCTCCAGAGTCTCAGGGGAGGGGTGGATAAACAGATACTCAAACCCTTTGGCCGGGATGTAATATTTCTTCTCGGCTGCCTTAGACATCGAGGCCACCGAAGAAGGAGTTTGCCACAGGGCCTTCACTATTTTGAGGATCCCTTTATGGATGGGGAGGGCTACTTGAGCTGGGGCAGCCGCCGCCAGCACACTGAAGAGACTGTCTGTAACCCCTTTTAGTTCCTCCACCTCCAGCCCCAAGTTGGTGACAACTCTTTTGAGCAGCTCCCAGTGCGCCCTGAAATCATATAGTGGTGCTGAGTGGTCTTGGGAGACTGCTTCGTCCAGCAAGGAGGAGGAGGATTGAAGGGGTGCAGCCTGAGGTGGCGCTCCTTCTTGTCAACGAGCGGTACCCAGAGGTCCCCTCCTGTGGGTCCAAATCATCATCCATGGGGTAGGTGATGGGCCTTCCCCAGTAGCGAAAGCAATGATTGTACCCCTGAGGACTTAAAAGATTGGGGTCCCGGCCTCACCAGGAAAACCCAGGGGCCCCAAAAAGGCCATTGGGGTGGCCACTGCCCTTGAGGCCATCCGGGGGCTATCTGCATCGGGGCTCTGTCACCTTCTGTTGATGGCAGCTTGCCTGACGACTACCTCCCCTCCCTCTCCGAGAAGACCCTGAAGTAGCTTCAGAGTCCGAGGCTCTCACCCTGCATTACCGAGTCGGGGGGGAGCAGTGTTCCAAGTCACGAGCGCTCTGCCTATCTGGAGAATGCCCTCTCAACACCGTCAACCTCGATGACGATGAGGGATGCCTTCGGTGCCGTGAATGGTGCTGGTGTGCAGGGTCGCGCTCTGAGGAGCTAAATGTACCGGAGCATCGTCTCGGTGCCAACAACTTTTGGCACTGGTTGCCTCTTGGCTCCATATTGGCTTTCGGCGACTGGGTTCAGCACCTCCTCAGTTTGGGCGAACTCCTCGGTACCAAGTTCATCTTCGACGACCAGGTTCTATGCCGCCTTGGTGCAGGCCAACTCCTCGGTGCTGGGATTTCCTCCGACGACCGGGTTTTGCACCACATCAGTGCAGGAGAACTCTTCAGTGCCGGGGAGCGGGAACGGAACCATCTGTGGAGCAGCGCCCGGAGGACGACCTCGACTGGTACTGTCTCCTGGCATGAGCTGCTCCCAGTGCCGGGGAGCGACGTTGGTGTCGAGAGGGAGAATTTGCGTCCCGTATCAGTGCAGGTCAGTCCCATGACCCCGACCTGGAACGACTTCTGGGAAGCTGGGCTGCTCCACCCTAGGTGACCGTCCAGCGGGAGATCTTTCTCCCCATACCAGGGATCTCCTCAGCCACTCAGGGGGACCCAATGCAGATTTCCCCAGCAACACCAGCCCCTTCTCCCTCAGCGGAGACGGCGGAGGCAAGGCCTCCAGTGTCAACAGTGCTGGCAGGGTCAGAGGGGGTCCCCCACTCCCAGGAGTCGGGGGAAGCTCCCTGACTGGAGACACTGGCTCCGGAGACATGATCTCCATGGGCCAACCTAGGTGCGGCTCGGTGCTCAACCCCGCCCGTTTCGACGGTGACGGGGCAGTGTCCACGTTCCCCACGCTGCTTCCTCTTCTTCTTCTGCGCCGGGGAAGCGGCGTGGTGCCGGGTAGCGGTCAGTGCCGATGGTGCACTCTGTACCGACCTCACATTTGGTATCGAGATGGAGCGGGTCGGCTCGGAGGCCGGGTAAAGTGCTGCCTCCATAAGCAAGGCTTTCAAATGGATTTCTCTGTCCTTTTGAGTCCTTGGTTTGAAAGCCTTGCAGATCTTACACTTATCCTTACGGTGGGCTTCCCCCAAACACTTCAGGCAGCTGTTGTGGGGGTCACTGAGCAGGAAAGCCTTCCCACATGAGGCTCACGGTTTGACGCCCGGTGACTGGGGCATACACTGGTCTCGGCTAAATCCCAGCCAGGACTACTTTAAGTTTCTAACTACCACTGTTAACAACTACTTAACTAAGCTATCTAAGGATAAGTAACATAAAAAACAAAGTCCAGAACAAGGGGAATTACCAATTGCAAGGCAAGCAAGGATAGTTCCAGCAACCGTCACGGGAGGAAAGAAGGAACTGAGGGGGCGTAGGGCCGGCAGCGCCTCATTTATCACGGCATGTGCGTGGGGCTCCAGGGAAGCCGGAGCCAGCCCTACAGGGTCTAACGGGAAAAAAGTTCTAGTAGCCATGCACGGAGGTGTGCACACACCTATAATGGAATGGACATGAGCAAGCACTCAAAGAAGAATGTAGATTAACTCTGACCAAATTACAGCTCCCCCTGTATCTGTGAGGATTTTGTTTTCCCAACCTGGAAAATTATCATCTCTCTTTTTTGTCAAGCCAGGCATCTTTGTGGTAGTTAGATATGACCGCACAGAGCCTATCTTGGGTTCAGACTGAATGAGAATTGGTATAACCTCCCCTGCTTTCAGGCCTTGTAGGATAAAATTATTATAGATGTGATAGCTCTAGAACTCCCAAAATAATGGCTGAGGCAAGCTTGGTTAAACTTGGTGAGAAAGTTCTGCTTCCAACAATTTTTCCATCTTGACACTGTACTATGGAGCAATCTTATCCTTAAATATGGTGGCAAAACCTTGATGTGGAGGGATTAGATGGATAGAGAAATTATGACTGTGTTGCAGCTAACTGACAATGATCAATTTAAACCATGTAGAAACAGAGAGCATATTGATCAAATCTGCAGATGACACAAAGCTGGGGGGGTTGCCAACACTATGAAGAACACAGCTAAAATTCAGAGGGATCTTGATAAATTGGAGAACTGAGCTATAGACAACAAAATGAAATTCAACAAAGACAAATGTAAAGTACTACATTTAGAGAAGAAAAAACAAATGCACAGATACAGAATGGAGGCTTGGCAGCAGCACTACTGAGAAGGATCTGGGAGCTCTGGTGAATCAAATCTCAACACGAGTCAGCAGTGCAATGTTGTTGCAAAAAAAGCAAAAACAGTTTTAGGTTGCATTAACAAAGGAACAGCATGCAAGTCACGGGAAGTGATAGTACTATTCTACTTGGTACTTGTTAGGACTCAGATGGAGTACGGTGTCCAATTTTGGTCACCAATATACTGAAGGGATCCAGAGGCGAGAGACAAAGATGATCAAAGGGATGGAATGCAAATCATACGAGCAAAGGCTGAAGGAACTGGGTATGTTTTGTTTGGCAAAGAGGAGATTGAGGGGGGACATTATAGCGATCTTCAAAGACTTGAAAGGCTGACATAAAAAGATGGAGAAAAGTTGTCACAGAGGGTAGGACAAGAGAAAATGGGTTCAAACTACAGCATGGCAGATTTAGATTAAATCTCAGGAAAAACTTCCTAACTGTAAGAACAGTAGGACAATGAAATAGACTGTCTAGGGATATTGTGGAAGCTCCTCCAGTGGAGATTTTCAAAAGGAGGTTGGATAGCCATCTGTCTTGAATGATTTAGACACAACAAATCCTGCACCTTGAACTAGATGACCCTTCCGATTCCTTCTAAACCTGTGATTTGTAGATGTTCAGCAACAATTTGGCTTGCCCTGCTCATGAGCATGGAAATATCTCTAGTTAAAGCAGGGGTGTCCAACCTTTTCATGTGAGGGGCCACACTGCAATTTTTTTTCACTCAGGGGGCCAGTGAGCTCAAAGAGGCTGGAGGGGAGGTGCTAGTCCTCCACCCGCCTGGCTGAGGTGGAGCTGATGCTGCGCCCCACTGGCTTGGGAGGGCTTCTACGCCCCCCTGGCTTGGGAGTGGAGGGGGCTCAGGGCTGGAGGGGAGGGGCTGCTGGGACTGGCTCAGGAGTGGAGGAATTGCTTCTGCACCCGGCCGGCAGGGGCTGGAGGGGAGGGTCTACTGCTGCTCCTGGCCAGCTGGGGAAGGCGCTGATGTGCCCTGCTTGCTAGGGGCTGGAGGGGCTGCTGCTGCACCCCGCTGGCTCAGGGCTGGAAGGGAGGGGCTACTGCTGTGCTCGGCCAGCTTGGAGCTGGAGGTGATGCAGCTGCACACCCAGCCGGCTGGCCAGCATGGGGCTGGAGGGGAGGGTCTGCTGCTGTGCCCAGTCAGCTGGGGGGGAGGGAGGGCTGCTGATGTGCCCTGCCAGCTTGGAGGGGAGGGGCTACTGCTGTACTCATCCAGCTCCGGGGTGGAGGGGCTGCTGCTGCACCTGGCAGGCCAGATAGCAGCCTTCGGTAGGCTGGACTCTGGCCTGCGGGCCGTAGCTTGGACAACCCAGAGTTAAAGCATTTACTTACGAATGTATTTGGACCGGAAGCATTGAAAGCTTCAGAACTTTTATTATTTTACAGGAACCCTCCTAGATCTACTAAGCCAGTGGTATCCTTATACAATTTTCTGACCCAAAGCACTCTGCCAAAGATTGATAATTTCAGAGTTGTGAGGAATAGATTTGGATACCCAAACTATCTGACCCCGTGGAATAAAATTGTATCTGATGCTTAAAAAGCAACTATAGACTTGACATTATGGCTTATTCACCAAAAGACATGTTTTTGAATACAATGGTCCCCATGTTGGCTAATGGTAATGGGCCACATAAATGCTGATTTCTGTTGGAAATGTAACTCCCTCGGTGCTATATTAACTTATATGTTTTGGAGTGCTCCTATATCAAGAATTTCTGGTATGAGGTGAGTCAAAGGACCAATCAGACATTGGATGCTAAGATAGAGCCCTTCCCATTACGTTTCATTCTTGGATATATTCCTGATACCTGGAGATTTCCTGGTTACAAGGTGGCATGGTCCCAATGTCCAGCTTTGGTTGCTACAAAATTAATCCTCCAAAAACTGAGAAGTCAATCCCCACCAAATGTTGATGCCTGGCTCAGTGATATGACTGACCTCGCAGTTAATGAACAACTGACATTCTGCAGAAAGGGAATGTCCAAAAAATTCAAAACAATTTTGGATTAACTTTTTAGAAATCTATGATTACTGTAGACCCAGAAAATACCTTAGACCCCCTTTATCCTAAGCCTCTTTCTTTACTTAGTGTATTATGATGAAACTGGTATTTTGGTATATTTATTGTATTTGAAAAAATTAAAACAAAAACAAAAATATTATTGCTTTAAACTAGTCCAAATCAGCTATTCAGGCTTTAAGACAACAGTGTTCTCCCTTATGTAACAAAAACAATAGCTCAACTTATGTAATAAGTATTCTTTCACCAGCTCCCTACAACAGTCACCAGAGAAATCCCATTAAGAATACTACTACATAGATTCTTTCCTCTTATTAAAGCATAGGGTTGAAATCCAAGCATCACTGAACTAAATGGTAGGATTCTTATGACTTCAAAGAGTCCAGATTTCAACCTAGGTCTCTTTCTACTAGTAAGGCACTTTTCTTTTTCTTCCATTATAATGTAGAACTGCACAATATTGATGTTAATATGAAAATTCTTGTGGTCTGAACTATATAAATGTCTGCTCCATCAAACATTGCACAATTTTGTTTGAATGCAATATTACCTCACATTTACAGAGTGCTTTCCACACAGAAGAATTGCTCCCAAAGTGGTCTACATAATACACTGGTATATGGATAAACAATTTCACCCATCACTGAAATGAAGTCACCTCTGATACAGAATGAAGCATACACTGAACAGAGCACTAGCAACACTACCCAACAATTTTGAGTAAGAAGTGCATAATTCATACCAAAATCACATGGGAAATTTTAGTTAGGTCGGAATATAAATATGAAAACTGGAATTCTGCCAGGGAAGAAGACCTAATACATTTGCTTTTGCAAAGAGCACCATTAGAGTTTTAACTGAAGATTTCATGCCTCCTCCAAAAGACAGCACTTCCTACAACACGGTGCCCCCTAGCATCACACTGAGGGATCAGTTCAATACTAACTCAGTAATGACTGCCACCTACACCACTTCCTGAAACAATTAGATTATTCTGAAAAGTCTCCAGTTGAAATCAGGCTTGCTTTATGAGAGCTGATAACATTAAGGGAATAAAGTAGTATGATTTCATGCCAGGACATGTAGATAATTAATCTGATGTGTAATAAGTAAATATTTATAAGACATACTGTTCTGAGCATTAAAAATCAAAGCACATAAAAAATTTTGATTCCCATTTCTACCTCATTTCCAGAGATCAAAAACAGCCTTGTAGGAGAAAAAAGAGTTAAAAGCTGGACAAGTGGTCAGGCCTAAATTACAGGGAACGAGGTCAAGGCAAGGGCAAACCTTGTTTCTGTTAATTGTGTGAATTTTAGTTAGAGTTTGTTATTTCTCTTCTTCTCCTCCCTTCCTGTCCATCTGTGCTGGGAATGAAGTTAATAAAATACCTATTGCTGTTTCTGTGCAAGGCCTTGGTGGGAAGAAAGCATTATCTTCCTTCCCCCCGGCATGCCTTTACTTCAAAGAATGTTAGTGTAAAATTTATAGGTTTTAAGATGATGTGCCTGACCTCTGTATGGTAATCCTGTAAACAACAAACAGGGGCGGGTATAAGTATATTCATTATGTAGTTGTTAATATTCATTTTATAGGTGTTAATGTAACCAAGTAAGGGTCTATGGGGAGTTGCTGAAAATGTATACATTTACATACTGTTATGGATAAAAGAATTGTAAAGTAACCCTTTGTTGCTCACTCGCGGCATCGAGGTGGAACGAGCAGGCAATAAAGGGTTCTGTCTCCCCAATCCACCCCCGGGACAACCTATTTGATTATTTCTAACAAGCCTCCTAACCTTTAACTCAGGAAAAATAACACAACTCGTTATGTTTTTGTTCTGTTCAGCATCTGTCTTTTGTAGTTAAAATGTCATAGAAACCTGAAATTCATAGTTAAGCCCACTTTCTGGAAACTACAAACCCTAGCTGGCTGCAGGAATCCTTCTGAAGACTGTCCTAAAAGGACGCATGTGTAAAGAATTATCTTATTTACTTTATTAAATCTCTCATTCCTCTCTGAGGACAATTATAAATCCAAATATTTGGAGCTGAGAAATGCAATACAGTTACACTTCATTAGTACTAAGTCACAAGGACTGTTAAGAATATAAAAGACTAGCCTGGATAGTATTTCACTTTCCTTTAAATAGCATGCTTTTAATATCAATCAGAACATCAAGAAAAATTATACAAAGCCCGGGAAATACTTTTTTCCTTATTGCTAAAAGCATTTTTTCAGAGACTATGGTTGAGCTATTTATCAATAATGAAATTAAAGAATTAAAATTAAAATCTTCATAATTAGAAAACCAAAACGTTGCATATAAAATTTTAGAGTTTAAATTATAGTACATTTAAAAGCAAACTAGAACCCTATAATTTAGGACCTGGTCATATAAATTGTTTCTTACACAAGTAGTTCTATTCCTCTGTTGAACCAATAAAGAAATTAAATGTGTGTTATGAAGTGGCTTAGATTGAGAGAGCACTCTTATTGCAAGAGCAGTGAAAAATTTAAAACATGAGAAGGCAGAAGAAAATTATTAACTGAAAAGTATCTGATGCAATATGAATAGTGAAGAGCCTGTTTAGATCCAGCATGGAAGTTATTTACATGTATATGGCATAATTTTCCACTAATCATCTCACAGCTTTTCACTGAAGTAACTTAATATCAGAAAATAATACAGTAGATGTAATTAATTAATGCCATTACATGCATTTGGGAAAGGGTAAAATATAAAGAGATAGAAAATCACAATTATTTTTTCCTGTCCAAGTTCACTTTGTCTCTGTATCTAACAGGTTTTAGAACCCCTTAGGAACTTCTGATGCCTAAAACTTGAAAGCTGAAGTGGTCTATCTGTGACTGAAACTCTTCTGAAAGTAGCAGTAGGACCAGTGCAGAAGAAGAGGTTTAGAAGTGGAAAGTAAATACTGAAAGCTTAATCAAAATACAAGGTAAAATTTTGCCCTCGGATACTTCACTGAAGTCAAATGGAAGCCATATTTGCTCATCCAAAGGCAGAATCTGGCTCTATAGGTTTCAGGCAGGCAGTCTTTAAAATAATTATGATATGGGAAAAAATCATTTGTAACATCAGAAAATGTTTTAATTTCTTCTCCTTTCCTCTTGTTCTTCAATAACAAAAAATGAACAATTTTTTTTCAGTTATATGTAAAGAATATTTTACACAATTAACCCCCAATCCCGGCAAAAAAACAACCTGCAGTAAGCACTGTGGATTAATGGAAATAACATACTTAGGTGCTTTAACATTTGGTCCTGTTAACTATTAAACAAACCTATGCATACATTATATCCAACATTACATATCTTAGAATAGGTAAATGCAATAATCCTCTGATTCACAAATTTCCCACACTTTAGGTTTTCAGAAGCAATGACCTTCCACATACGAAAGTTTAAACCAAATGTAGCTAACAGGTCTTGGAGAAAATATTCAGGCTTTAAAAGTAATTACAGAAGTTTTGCATCTAAATTCTGGGTTTAAAATAATTCATAAACAACTTTCAAGCTTCCTGCACTACTCTGTATAGTGTGGGGGTTTTTTAAACCCAGGAATAAAGTCTCTTGAGCAGGAAAGAACATTTTACTTACGTGATAGGGTATATTGCTACATTACTATTGTAGTGGAAAATGGATGTACTGTTAATTTAGCATGGGTAGATCTAATGTGTTACACTTGGCATTTCAGCCACCCAAAGCATAGAAATGTCGAATTCATTTATCACTTTCAGAAATATCATTTTATTTGTTATTATTGTCCATAACGCAAAATTTCAAAAATAGCTTGCTCAAAAGTTTCACTCTCGATTTCAAGGACTGATGAATATAAAGCTGATTTTGGTGCTGACAAATCAAAAGGAGCAGGTTGTTCAGCCAGCCAGCTGATGTTAGACAGAACGAGAGTGATGTCTTTCAGGTTTCCTGGCTGGAAAGATAAGGGGTGCTGTTCTGTCTCCTGCCCCCCTTGAAACAAAATAAACCAGTAGCTGATATGAAATGAACAAATCCTAGAATGTATTTAATAAACAACATATTCTTATGGAACAGCTAATAATCTATCCTTTATATGAAGATCAGAGTTATATATTATAACAAACAGTAATAACTTTATTAGTTTTTCTAGATGTGCTTATTAATTAAGGATTAGCATTCTCTGATTAAACCAGTGGTGATTTGGTACATGCTAGATCCGGGGGGTGGGATGGGAGGTGAAGGAACAAGACTGATTAAAAATTGTACCCAAATCGCCCCCCTTTCCCTCTATCCTCAAGTTTAATGCATGCTGGACCATAATGTCAAGCACTTACCTGGTATAGGGCTCTTCCTGGAGTTTAAACTCCGATTCTCTGCATTTTCTTCTGGTTGCCCATCTGCTTCCATTCCTTCTTTCTTTTGAGTATCTTTTACAACTTCATTAAGGGTAGTTCTTGAGCTCTCTTCTCCATCTAAATCTCCCTGAACAACAGGAGGTGGAAGAGGAGTGGGGGAAGGAGGAGGGGAAGGAGGAGTTGTAATGGTAACAGCAGCAGCAACAGGAACAGGAGGAGTTGGAGGAGGAGAAGGAGCAGTGGAAAGAGCAATGGAAGATGGCAAACTTTCCACTTCTGAAGGAGGGACATCCAATATCTCCAATTCAACAGTCAATGGTGCAACCTCCTGCAGAACTACTTCTGCTATGCTGTCTGTACTGGTTACTTTTTCACTAACTCCATTCATTTCATTAATTAGATTAGTACTAGCAGTCACCAGAATATCACTAGAGGCTACATTACTAGACTCTGTATCAGCATCAGCCTCTTCTGTTGGTGAAAGGTCTGATGCTTCTGTGCAGGGTGCGGCACTGGATATAAGCATTGTTTCCTCTTTCGCAGAAGTTAGTTCACATCTCTCTTCTGAGTCACCTGTGAATGTAGATTTACTAGAAACAGCAACAGCAGCAGCAGCAGCAACTGCAACAGGAGCAACAGGGATCAGTGATGCAGCAAGAAGCAGTCCTGGTGTTGGTTCCAATGAGGCAGCCTCAGATGTCTGGCCAGCTTGATCTTTTTTCTCCCCACTAGGCTCTGATCTGAGGACTGGGGAAGGAGATTTTAGTACTGGATCTGGTTTTGGCTTCTCTTCTGGGGAAGAAAAACAACAACATTACAAGGATAGATTAGTTTACCAATTTATCTTTAATTAGTCATACTTAGGGTCCTTTTCATTGCCTCACCCTGTGTTCTGTCCATTATCCCAGGAGCTCATTAGAAGAACTGCATAAGCAGGCAACCTTTAATTCTAAAGTGAGAACCAAGACTCACCTGGGAACCTTAATATTTAATGAGATTGTAAGAACAAGTCTTTTCAAGAAATCACACTTCTCTTGAGCAAAGCATACTCAGAAACCTTAATTATGGAAGACATATTTGTTGTTAACTTTGGAAACCATACGGAGGTTTTGTTGCTCAAAACAGGACTCTTCTTCTTAAAAACAACAATAAGCACAAAACAAAAATAAATATAAATTAAATTCTAGATAAGAGGACAGAGCAAGTTAGTGGACTGCGTGTAACACTCAGACCCAGAAACTCCAACATTCTGAAATTCATTCTAATAATGATTCCCTCTGTGGCTTTGGACAAGTCACAACTTGTCTCTGCTAGCGTTCTCTATTCGTAAAATGGTAACACTACTCTGCCTACCTCAGTAGAGTTTTGTGATGATTAGTAATTTGTTTATTGCTTTAAGGATGCAAAATACCATGCTATTATTAAAAAGTGAGATAATGTAGTTTGGTTTTTTTACTTGTCAAATGACGTTTCTAAATTCCTCAGACCTTCAGGATGTCAGAAAAGACTTATTACAATCTATCATCACACTTTTGTTTTAAATTCCAGAAGTGAAAATTAATATTTATCACAAGTAAAACTGAAAATGAAGGGAATTTAAGTCTGGCTTCCACTAAAGAGAGGTTCTATTTCCTTTTGAGGTATGCCAGTGAAAGAGATCAGGCTGGGTTGGGAAAAGTAAGGTGAATTACCTTATATTAATGAGTTCTTTGAACTGATTGGTCCCTATGCTTATTCACTGTGGTTGCACATGTGCTCTACATGCCTGAAACCAGAAGATTTTTCAGTAGCAGTTGTTCCACACCTGTGCCCTACATCTCTTTGTGCTCTGAACCAACAGCATAAGGGGCAGCAGCGTACATTGACCACCTCTCCAGTTCCTACTCTCCAGTGAATAAAATTAGTATTCAAGCAGAGGGGAAGGAGGGTGGGTCATGAAATCCCACAAGGACCACACAGCTCAAAGAACTCCAGTTACTATAAGGTAAATAACCTTCCTTTTGTCTTTGAGTGCCTGTCTCTAAGGGTGTTTACTGTGGGTGACTCCCAAGCAGTACTCATGGAGGAGGAGGGTGTAAGGAAGTATGCTGCATCACAGATAGAGGAATCCATGCATGAAACTTGAACAAGGCATAATATCTAGTAAAAGCGAGTACTGAGCCCCAAGTTGCTACTCTACAGATTTCGAAAAGGGGAATTCCTTGCAGGGAAGCCACCAAAATGGCCTGTGGGGAAAGGACTCCATAAGCTCACAGCAAAGGAGGATGGAGCCCAAAATCTATCTGGAGGGTCTTTACAAAGAGACTGCTTCTCCCTTCATTTGCTCGGTGCTGGAAACAAAGTCTCAGACTTCCCAAAGGGCTCTGTCCTTTGCAAGTAGAAGGCTAAAGCTATGCAGACACTCAGCAAATAGATTAGAACCTTCTGTCATCCTTGCTGATGTGAGATTTTGGGTGGAAAAAGAGAAAGTGGACAGTTTGATCCAAGTGAAAATCAGAGGGAACCTGAGGGGTGAACTTGGGATGCAATCTCAAGGACACTTTACCCCTTTGAAACACTATGTAGGGAGGGACTGCCATAAGAGCCCTGAGCTCACCCATTCTCCTGGCAAAAGTGATTGCCGTTATATTGACCACTTTCATAGAAAGGTGTAAAACAGAGGAAGTGGCCAAAGGCCTCCTTTCTGGGAAGTGACCGTTGTCTAAATTGCAGTCCAGCAATCTAGAATAAGGATCCCAGGAGCTCCAGCATGGCCAGTAGGTGGGATAATATGAATATAGGGAGGGCCTCGTGGAAAGTACCATTGATCCTATGGTGAGTAATATGCTCTGACGAAGTGACAAGATACTACCTAAGAGGGTTCTCTGACTCCTTTCAGGACTCCTCTCTAGCCTCAGAACTGCTGGATGATCTGCTGTCACCATTTCCAGTTCATCGGATGAATAGAGTCTTCTGACTCCACCAGTGGAGCCGATAGTACCATCTGCCTTGTGAAAGTCGGCTGGTGGAAGGAACCGGCGAATAGCACACTGATGATGTTGGTGCTTCTATGCCACAGATTGTAGATGAAACCAGAGACTGGTATGTATTCGGTGTAGGAATATCCCTGGGAACTATAGGATCTGAAAGATTCAGCAACTCCAGATCAGTGTAGATTGCCATGTCCTTGATAATGGCATATCTAGGCTTAGCGGGCAGAGAGCAGGAGGGACTCCAGTCTCTGGGTAGTGTCAGCAATGCAGGTGTGGGTTGGACTGAAAGCATTGGCCTATGAGGTGGTCTTCTTATTGTGTGGAACTGCTGGCGCAGAAGTTAAATGATCCCTTCTCTCTGGGTGATGCAGGGACTGGTCCCACCACTTGCACAGGCAGTTTTGAAACTCTCTTGGCTCTCGGAACTGTTGGTGCCAACACATGCTCATGAGCTCTAGACACACCCATATGAGGGCACAGAGTCTCACTCAATACTGAGGGTAAGACGACACGATCTTTTTAAGGAAATCATACGTTTAGTGTTGTGATGTCTTGTCTGTTAGAGTTAATAACATTTGAAAATTAAAAAAAAATGTTTAAGGACAGCTGTCAGTTGGAAACACAGGAGACTGCTACAATTGCAAATGTGAAACAATTATGTAACATTTAAGATTTAGTTTAATAAAATAAAAGTGCTATTGTGTTTGTGTGTGTTATTTAGTTCTTACCATTCCTAAAGTACTGCTGCTGCATCTGCAGCTTGACACAGGTAATGAGTATTACGTACTATTTCCTAAATTAGTAAAAATCAAGTTATCTAAAAAATTACACTAAATATACCCTCCTAGACGTTGTAAAATGCTGTATTGAGTTGTAAATTCACATGTTTCAGTGCTCAGATTTGCACCATTGTTTAAGAAATATGTGAAGAAGTATCAGTGGGAAACTTGATCTAAATCAATGATTTTCTTGGTGATTTAAATCACCCTGATCCATAGTGAATTCTGACTGTGCTTTGCCGTGCTACAGTTCTGAAATTGCATTATGTTCCCTCAAAATAGATACAAGCCAGGATAATGGAAAATTTATTACCCAATGATTTCCCTTCTGGGACTGACCTCTTCTCCCATCAGAGACACACAGGCTAGATGAGGTTCTGGGGCTTGGTCTTACCTTCATGCAGGCAAAAAAGGCAATGGCAGGCTAGGAGAATAACTTTATTATTTTAGACAAATATTCAGTCTTGTTTAGGAAAAGCCATTCATCAGCCATACTGTCAGATAATAAAAGGAGATTTTGTCTGGGATAATGAGAATGGCTAAAGCTTCCTCTTTCTTGATCTTTTGTATTACTCTTCCTAGTAGCAGAAGAGGAGGGAAAGCATATAGAAGCAGATTCAACCTTCCTTGAGTCATAGCATCTTTTCCCAGTGATCTCTGGGTCTGCTTTTCTGATGAAGAAAGGCCTTATTTTCACATTTTGACTGAATGTGAATAGGTCCACTTTGGTTCAGGGACTACTCTGAATTGTTTACCTGCTGACAGTATAGCCAGCTTGCATTTGTGTTTCAAGTCCCTTTTATGGGGCTTATCTCATTCATCAGGTTTTTCTGATTAAATCAAGATATACACCTTTCTCAGATGATCAGAGAAGTGCTGAACAGCCCACCTGAATTCTCTTATCTCTAGGAAACTGATGTTCTAAATCACCTCTGAGTTTGACCTTGCTCTTCTGTATATTATGATGTCCTAAATGGGCATTGATGCTCATCACTCACCGAGAATGAACAAGAGCAGAAAGCGCAGATTTTGAACCTTGGTGTCATCGGCATAATCCAGAACACCCAGGTGTGGGTGCTAGGAGAAGCAGAAAACCAGCAAAATGGTGTCCCAAAGTCCTTAAAATCCCCAAAACAACTACAAAAAAACCCAAAATACTAACTATATACACGAAAAAAAACTCAGTCTTTTTTCCCTGTATTATAGAAAGTGCGTCACAAGAGATGAGAGAATAGAAAAGGCTTCTACTTGGACCATGAGAAGGAACTGAGGGTGCGATCGGTCCGCCCTGCCCTTTAACACTTCGAAACCATGAGGCCGAACAAGGATACATGCGCAGACCAACGGACACTACTACTTTAGAAAGCTCCAGCTCCAGATGTATTTTGCATGAGTCCAACCATCAGTGGAATACAATAAGGACCATCACTGGAAGAAGTACTCTTACTGATACTTTTTCCCCATAACATAGATTGGGAAAACTGGAGGGGAAGAAGGAGTACCTCTGGGGACAGAGAGGAGGCAATGGAGGAAGAGCTGAACTTCAGGTAGAGGAAAGTGGGGGAACCGAGGAGACAAAAGAGATGAAAGCATTTGGAAGATTTCAGCAGAACAGAGGCCTGCTATATCCTCCATCTCAAAGACATAGGGGGAGTAAGTCACCAGAGGTCCCCCCAAGAAAACAGTAGGAGGGAGCTGGGCTGTTGGGAGCAAGGGTGGTTGTGGTGACAAAATCTGCAGGGTGTGGTGGAAGAATGAGATCTCAGTGGGTATTCACCTATACTTCAGAATGTTTATCTGAATCTAGGCTACAAACAATGCTGAGGTTTTCCCATAAGTTGGTCTGATATGAACATTTCCAGTGAAGCAATGATGCTGATTTTGCACATCATCTTGCAAATACTGATATGCAGTTATGATACAATGTATGGGGGCTGTTTTTTGCTTTTTTCTCCAATATTATTCCATTTCCCCAAAACAAACTACATATTAAAAAAATGAACACGGAGAAGATTTTGAAAAATATTAGAGAGAGGTTTTTAAAAAACAACACTCCAAACAATGCTCTGAACCTGTAGAATCTCTCCAACCTTTGGCTGAAATGTGGCAGCTCTGATTCCATGCTCAATCATAGCTTTTGCAACAAAGTCATAGACATGGCCCTATGCACTCTGTGACAAACTTGACCTAAATTCTGCAGCAATATATCTCCTGTATTCTGCAGCATTCCAGTGCAGCAGACTGAAGATTCCACAGCAGCTTCTGAGAAAGTGAAAAAAATGGGGTACTTACAGAATGAAAATAAATAATGCAAGCACTACAGTATCTCCTGTTATTTAATTTATTATAATATTTCATTTATTTTACACTACTCCTAATGTTGCCATATGCTGCAGAATTTTGTACTGATGTTCATAACTGTATGACAGATGTTGTCAAAGGGAAGCTTTGTGCAGCTGGATAGCAAGAAATGTAGACCTTGTGGCTCCTGAAGAGATGTGGGAGATAGTTTGTGGGATAAACACAGTAGCTGGATGTGATCATATTCACCAGTGAGATTGTTAATGTTAATAATTATGACATTGAGATGAATGGAGAAATTCACACCTTTCAAAGCTATTGTTGCAAGCTGCCTTCCACTCAGGCAGACAGCACTGAATCCGTTTACACTCTGGCCTGGTCTACACTTAAAATGTAGACTGACAGTCACGCAGGGGTATGAAAAATGACACGCATCCGAGCGACATAGCTATGCTGACCCTGTCCATGGTGTAGATTCTTCTCTGAACCTACGTACTGCCACTTGGGGAGGTGGAGTTGCTACAGCAACAGAAAAACCCCATCTGTCCTGTACTGTCTAAAATACAGGATAACTAGGGTATATCTACAGCACCGTAGATATGCCGCTGGAGCCTCTGTAGTGTGGACAAGCCCTCACTTCATGTTTAGAAGGTTTTCTTCACAATCAGGAAGCCTAGAAACGTACTTATAAAAAATAATAATAAAAGCTTGGATTTTGGAGCTCAACTGTAAGGCAAGGGATAGATTCACTTATCCAAATCCCCAGCCATGGAATTGCAGCATTAATTGGGCACTGGCTTTCTTAAGGTTATGTTGAGATATAAGCCTTGTTTGCACTAGGGAGATTGCCCCACTTTCAGGCATCAGTGGCCAACCTGCTGTATATGGACTAAATATGAATCCCTAGGATAGACAATGCAAGTCACGATTTGCTTGTGCCCTGATAATACAGCCTTCCAAAAAATTAGTTCAGCCATATAAAAGGAAAGGTGTGTCCCCACCTCATTTACCCCAGTGAAATGTGAGCTTTAAAGCCTGTTTGAGACTATTTTAATGTTAACACATATAAATAGTTTATTTCTTTATTTTTTTTTTAAATAAAAGGGGAAAAAAAAACCCAAGAACATTAAATGTAACTCATTCCCAATGTCAGTGTTAAAGTTAGATTTTTAAACAAAAATTGTCAGGGACTATAGTAAAATAAGATTCTCAGAAGAGGCATGAACCCACCTTCATTACCCATTGTGACAGGGTTTACTGGGCCCTTTGAGGCCCCCTGCTGGAAACTTTGTGGTTATACCACCCCAGAAAAAACCAGTAAAGGTGGGCCCTCCAGGCCTGCCTAGAAAGGCTGCAAGGAAACAGCCATTCAGAGTGCAGCTGGCTCAGTTAAAAAGAGCTGCAAGGCTGAGCAAGTCAGTTGCTGGCTGGGACCAGAAGGGGGAGAAAGGACTGGAAGACAAAGAAACTCTCTAGGCTAGGAGGCCTGGGAGAGACCCTGCTCAAGCAGGGAACAGACAGAGAAACAAAGAAGGTGATGGAACCCAGTGGGAAGCAGCCCAGGGAAGACAGCAGCGACTATTAAAGGGAAGCAGCATGGGGTTGCCATTTATAGGGACCTAGGTTAGGACCAGATGTAGTAGGCGGGCCCAGGTCTCCCACCACCAGCCGCTGAGGAAGTGGCCTAGGCCCTGAGGAGGGTATAAAGTCTTATTTAGAGGCTCAAGTGAAGGGCAGGATTAAAGGGACACCACAGAACGGCTAAAGGCAATATTCTCCACGGAGAAAGCCGTGGGGGTGCTGCTCTATAACGGGGCAGGGACAGACAAAGCTAGCCCAGAAAAATATCAACAAGGGCACAATAATAGTCCTTGTTTAACCTGTGTAGCCCCGGAACAGGTTCATTCATTTTAGACTTTGTGTGACTTAGCTGGAGAGCTGAGCCACTGGAGACCCACCTGACAAGGGCAACAGCCGACAGGGGGCACTGCAAGCAGAGAAAGAGTGCAGGTTCACACCCAGCTGACAGGAGGTGCTCATGAGAGGTACGTGTGCCCTGTCATACACATATAGTATTTCTGATTCCTAATTAGGCTATTAAACATATGATCCAATTCTCCATTGCTTTAAGGCATAAAAATGTATTAAATCAGAATGGCAGTGGTTTACATCAACTGTGAACTGATGTAAATGAATACAGAATGTGCAGAGCACCAGAAACTCAAGTCTATATTGTATGCACAATGGAGGTGACTTAAGTCTGGCCTTCACAAACTTGCAATGAAACAACAAAATTGGTTTTAACACAGAGCTTTTTGTTATTTCAATGCAAGTTTGTATATTGTCATTCTTATTTTTGAATAAAAGTGACTTAAATAGGATACTTGTCAAATAACGAAAGTTGTGAATTAAAGCAAATTTAGTTACTTTCGTACGTTTGTGTGTAGACCAGCCCTTAAATTTACTATGAGAACTAGTTTAGCTATGTAACCATAACATTGTACTATCACTTTTTTCATCAAGTTTCATCATTTCAACTCAGTTTTATTTTATAGTGTTTTAGCCTTTGATTTTTAATGACTATTTTCATTCCTTCATTCTCTCTTTACCTACTGCTGTGTTGTTCTTTAGTACTTAGAGAGAAATAAAATAAATACATACCTCTTTTCATCAGCAGATTTCAAAGCACTGGATTTTCTTTTTTGTACATAATCTGTTATAATTATATTTATAATATAATTATGTTCTAATCTGTTCTAATGTTGGTCTTTCTTTTTTGTATATAATCTGAGGTCTTATCTACACAGGAAAGTTATGCCAGTATAAATTTAGGTTTGAATTTAAGTCAATAGTTATACCAGTATACACTCACATTCCAATTTGAGAGGGTTTATTTTTTGTTTTTTTTTCCAGTTTAGTTGATGTTGCTTACAAAGGAGATTTAACTTTAACTGAAAAAGCCACTCTCATATTGGACCTGATGAGACTGTCCAAACAGAAAGTTATACTGGTATAACTAGATTGGTCTAAGTCATCATTAGTTAGTTTAAATCTGAGTTGGCCTGAGTCATCATCAGTTAGTTTAAATCCCTTCCTACTTACTGCATTAATACTTTAAATTGTTGATTCAAAAATGAAACACATTAAAAAATATTGGAGGGGGGGCAGTTCTCAATAATGGCTAGTGCACTGTAGTTTCATGACAAGAACGTTGGTTTCAAATCCTAGATGACTCACTGGATGAGACTGACTACATCACGTTCACCATTTGTACACATCACAAAACTACCACATGCTTTGGTATACTAATGTACAACAAATCGATCAATGCACGATGGAAGGAATACTTTGAAGACCTCCTGAATTGTGACTCCAATATTGATGAAAGCACCTTCAACTCAATACTTCAACATCCCACCAGGACAATCTCAGAACACTACCAACACCCACTGAGGTAAAGAAAGCCATCAAACAGATGAAGAACAATAAGGCATCCAGACCCGACAGAATCCCTGCTGAAATCTTCAAAGAAGGAAAAGAACTTACTCACCAGCTTCATGCCCTAATCCTCAAGATCTAGCATTTAAAAGAAATCATAGCCAACTTTAGAGATGCTATGATCATGACCATGACCATCTTCAAGAAAGCAGAAAAACTGAATTGTGGAAACTATTGAGGATTTGCCCCGTTTTCTACCCCCAGAAAAAACCTCACCAGAATTCTTCTCAACCTGTTGCTCCCTTTTGCCAAGGAAATCCTTCCAGAACCGCAATTCATTCTGTATTGAATACTTGTCAATGATGAGGAGGAGGGTGACAGCAAGAAAAATGGAGAAGGGGATTGGAGCAATGACACTGCTTCAGACAGTGTCGAGGTACCACAGTACACTGATTCAGACAGTCTTGAGGTACCAAGGATATGATCTTCACCACTCGCCAACTTCAGGAAAAGTGCCACGAGCAACATCGACCTCTATACATGACCTTCATTGACCTCATAAAAACATTCGATTTTATCAATCATGAGCTTCAGTGGAGTTTTTCCCAAATTTGGATGCTGGCCAAAATTTGTTGCCATCCTCCGACTCCTCCATGATATGTCTGTGATGGCTGTCAGCAATAGATCCAAAACGGACCCCTTCCTAGTCAAGACAGGAATCAAGCAAAGCAGTGTCATTGCTCCAACCCCCTTCTCCATTTTCCTTCCTGTCACCCTCCTTCTCATCATTGACAAGTATTCAATACAGAATGAATGGCAAGCCATCAACCTCAATTGCCTTCAATTCAAGACAAAAACTATCACTAAATCACTCACTGAACTCCAATATGTGGATGACTGTGTCCTGTGCACCCACTCGGAAGATCTTCAAAAAACATCTTCTTCTCTGACGCCTACAATCAACTAGGCCTCACACTCAACACCAAGAAAACTAAAATGCTCTGCCAACGGACTCTGAAATATCAGGATCCTGCTCCTTCAATTAAGATCAACAAAGAGACCCTGGAGAATGTTGAGCACTTCCGTTACCCAGCAGCCATCTGTCTCAGAAAGTTGACATTGACAAGGAGATTCAACAATGCCTCCAATATGCCAGTGCAGTTTTTAGACGCTTGAGAAAATGTGTCTTTGAAGATCGTGACTTCAAGAACCAAACCAAGCTTCTCATGTACCAGGCTGTCATTATTCCTGCTCACTTGTACAGTGCCAAAACCTGGGTCATATACAATAGACACCTCAAGCCAGGCTCTTGAACGATACCATCAACAGTGGCTCCACAAGTGGAATGATCGATGCACCAACATCAGCATTCCGTCCAAAGCCAAAACCTCCAGCACTGAAGCTATGGTTATCCATCACCAACTCCATTGGACTGGTCACGTTATATGAATGCCGGACTATCGACTCTCAAAGCAGATCATATTCTCACAACTGAGCCAAGACCAACAGATGAGGGGAGGGCAAAAAAGCACTTCAAAGATACCCTCAAATCCAACATGAAGAAGTGCAACATCCACAAACTCATGGGAAACCCAAGCTGTCAACTGACTAAAATGGAGAAAGACCTTGTGACAAGGATTCCAGCATTTCAGGACCCAACAAAGACAACAGGAAATGGAGAAATGGGAAAGGAGGAATGAATGCAGGGCAGCCTGACTCAATCCCGATCCACTCATTTCACCAGAAAATGTCTGTCCCAACTGCGACAAGATCTGTGGATCCTGGATTGGTTTTATTAGTCACCTGTGGATCCACCAACAATAGCCAGATATCATTTCATGGAAGACAATCATCCTCGAACTCTGAGGGATCACCAATCACTACTTTCACAGAAAGTCCAGGACTGAGCTAACAAGCATGATGATCAGGATTAGGGTGTTTTGGCAGAGATTGGAAATGGGTCCATATCTGGAGCAGCAGCCATGTTGGGGGTCAGGAATAAAGTGCAGTAGTAAGTGCTTGTGTTATGTGTGGAAGAACCCAAACTCAGGGGTCCTTACTTACACGTCCGTTGCCCAGCGGATAGTCCAATTAACTAGACAGCAGATCAGCAAAGTCAAAGTTTATTCTTTACGTAAAGAAGGTGGTCCCTATATGCTAGGGGCGACTCTTAACATTCAATTCTAAAAGCTTTTATAGCCTTACGCAAACAAATCTTTTTACGTCACAGTTTCCATGGCAATACATACTAAAAAAAACTGCTTATCTAGGAATTTTTGGCCCAGTATTTTTCAACTGTCCCTATCTAAGTTGCAAGGCCTTTCTCTGCTTTCCATTCCTGACGGCGCCTAGGCCCCATAACTATTTTATTACTTCTGAACATTCTAAGATTAAATATTCAAAATGCAAATACATTGTCCATCTACCTACAGTGGAAGGGGGAAAAAATCAGTAAAACTTTGATACAGAAAAGAGGATAAAAAAAACGCAGCACAAAGATCAATGCAAGTAAAATAAGTGGAAGAGGGTGGAATTGAATGGAAGAGGGTGGAACATTCTAAGATTAAATAGCTGCTGGGAAAACATTTTTCATCTCAGGCCTTTGCAGCCATTTCTATAAATCAGTTCTCAGAAGAAACAGAGACCCCATCTTCTTTTCCCTCCACATATGTAAGGCCAGTACAATCAAGTGTCAGTTTCATGCATGTTAAATTTATCCACAACTTTTTCAGAAAGGCAGGACGTGGAATTTTAACACAGAGAATTGTAATACTCTACACTTATTTTTTTCCTCAGATTAGTGTATTCTGTAAATATATCTAAATTGTGCCTGCCAATAGCAACATTTTCAGAGACATTTTACTTCCCCTTTTGTCACTCAGTGGTCATTCTGATACCTGGATGTATGGCATCTCTAAAAAATTAGAAGCCAGCTTCTTTTTCCTTCCTGGCTATAATGCTAACTCTTTGGGGATTAGCTTTTCTTCTTCTAACAAGTACTTTTAAAAGTCTCCTTAGGTACAAAGTTTACAGGAAGTGCACAAAGAAAAAGATAGTGCTTCTCAATTTTCAAGTACACACCTGTGTAGACAGAAGCCTAAACGCTATACTGCAATGAATGAATGTGGAGAATTGGAATGCTCAGTCTATATTATATTACCAATACACTTAAAATTACATAACACTTACATTATAAACCCAAGTTTTTAAGGGTTTCTAACTGCAAATAAAATTTCATTGTGGGAAGAAACTTGGCATGCAGTCTCTCAAGTCCAATGATAACTTCTTTTTAAACACATTTTAAAATTCCATTCATATTCTGTAGCTATAAAAAGAATGAAATTTAATAATTTTAAGATATTATTTTCACTTGCAGAATTTGAAAATAGCTGTGTGGAAACTGAAATTTGGCAAGCCATTTACTGCACAATTTGCACAATAGCAATAACAATTTTCCAATTAATAACTTCTACTGATGTACATGCTGGCAGGACATGAAGAACAAATAGCTCTACAGGAACCAGTATGATGTGTTAGGTAAGTGATATCTCTGTGTTTAAATGATGTACCTGAGAAGTTCCCCTGTCCAAGTGACCTTTTTATTGACAATAATTTTGCTGGTTTTGAAGAAAGGAGCATTTGGAAGAGGGAAACTGAGGTTCACACTACCAGCTGCTCTGGAACAATGTTTTGGAAGAATTAGTTTTAGTGAAACAGTTTTTACCCAATTCTGCTTTGCCAAATTTCAATGAATCTGTAAATAATACAACAGATTAGTCAAAAACTCAAAAAATAAGCTTTTCTTTCTGGTGCTGTCCACTCTGCTTGCCTACAGGCTTATAAAAAGTCAGACTAATGAGAGAGGAGACAAATGACTAAAAATACCAGGGAGAAAATATCCATTAACAAACCTTGCTTCGGGTCGCTAGTTGCAGTGACAGGGGTGCTGGCAGCAAGATGAGTATTCTCCACAGTCCCATAAACCACAGGGCTGTGCTCTGGGACCTGGCTGGAGAGCTGCTGGGATTTGAAGTACAAAAAAGGGTGATAATGAGCGTGCGAACATAAAAACTAGCAACATGGAACACAAGCAAGCAAGAGGGGGAAGACGAGAGTAGGGTGGGAGGTAAAAGAAAAACAAAAGGCAGGAAAAAAATATACACAGACCAATTGAATAAATTCAAAAAGTACATGGGAAGGGGAGGAAGGAAAAAGGCAGCAGGAAAGGGGGGAAAAAAGACGATTACTATTAACAACAGCAAGAAAAAACAGCACAGCACAGTCATTAATACACTTCATTCTTCTATGTTTCTTCCAATAACAGCAGAAGTGTTACAGGTAATAGTTTTCAAAAACTGGGGTACAATCACATCCTGATTCCCCCCACCCCCCTACACACACACACACACACACACACACACACACACACACACAAAAGCTGTGTAAAAAGAATTTGCTAACTCCATTTCCAAATGAGAAGTAATTTCAAACATCTTTGATATTTTTTATTAAACCATTAGAAAACAGCAAGACTGGAATCTGTAGAGGCAAATGTGAATATCACAAGGCAAAATCTTGGTAGATTTAAGAGCTAGCCATCCTGATGCACTATGAATTCGTTGGTTCAGTAAAACACAATAAATACACTAATATTTGTCATCAAATTTTAGAAAAATAATCCAGACTAGATATATACATGTGTGTGTGTGTGTGTGTGAGAATGAGAGAGAGAGAGACAGAGACAGCAAGAGAGAGTCAGCGAGAGAGAGATCTAATGTCTTCTACAAAAGAGGCTTATGTATTATACCCATTGGTTGATAATGAAATGAAAAAGAAAATGATTTTTCTTCACTCTCAGGGGTGAACAGGGATAACTGGCCCCTCCTGAGTTTACAGCAGGCCTGATAAAGTTTACATATTTAAAAATGAGAGTGCAAGGCCAGAAAGACACTTGACCTGAACTGAGGATATTCCAGGTACAGCTCATCTCAGAGGGAACAAATATCTTCACCATCACCACCACCTGACAGGACAAATGTACACTCTGGCAAAACATTCAAACTAGTTGCTTTTCTGGATTTGGGATGTGTTTGTGAGCAATACACAAAGCCACAAAAGTCAGCATCTCTCCATGGAAATCTAATAGAAACCTCTTACAAAACTATAAATGACTATACCAAACTCACTCAAATTTTTCAGAGCAAGGCTCTTTTGCAAGTTACTTTGTAGATGGTGGGGGAAGTCTTCATATCAGTAAACCTCCCTTAAAGCACAAACCAGAGAGTACATGCGGAGAGAAAAAAATGCAACAAATTTAACATTTATCATGTAAAAACCCCATAGTGTTTGTTTCACAATGTATATTAGCAATATCTGATCCAGTAGCTTTGTAGTGTGAAGTTCCCATATACACATCCACCATCACTACCACTCAGACAGGCTATACTAGAAAGCTGAGATCTTCAAAGGAGAGGAGAAGAGGCAACTTCCTTCATTAAAATTAACTATCATTTGGATGCCTATCTCCCTTAGGCTCCTTTGAAAATCATAGCTAAGGTCCAAAGAAAATTTTTTTCTCTGAATTGTTTAAGGAAGAAACCATTCTGGCACCTAGAAAAATAAGAGAAGTCTGAGAGAGATTCACTTTTGTATTGTTTTCAGATTCTCAACGTACACAGCTGGATACAGCTGTGATGCAGTGTCCAACAACGAAAAATAATGGAGAGATGCATGGACAAGTTCACATAATCAAATACAGGTTATAACATTGAAGGGAGGTTGTGATGTGCACATTACACTGCCAGAGTCTTCATTGGAAAGAGAGCCCCTGGGTACAGATTAATAAAATCTTCATTAGTATTGAAAACTTAATCACATAGGTTTCCCTACTAAACTAAAAGCCACACTCCTCATGGAAATGAAGGTGAAACCCAGACGCTTTCAGCAACATGAACTTCTGAGCTGACATCCTGTTAGAAACTTATTCAGTCCCCAAGGAAGCATGTCACAGAAACTGGCTTCACCCCTCAGTGGGCTACCTCTAGATCTACCAGATCCTGTGGAATTGTGAAGGAGCCTCTGCAGGCTACAGGAGAAGTGTGGGGAAAATAGAGTTTGGGAGCATGATGGGGAGCTATCTGCTCCTCCCTTCTGTACCTCCTGGCCTTCATGCCAGCATCTCTTGCCCTCTCTTCCAGTGGGACTAAAGAAGATCAAGCCTTTTTGAAGCTGCTGCTGCTCTTTCTGCATTTCTGATATGCTGAAGAGACAATATTTGAGGTGTACATTAAAAAAATAAGCAAAATATCCATTTTTGGTGCCATGTCTGACCATTATTGAAGAAGCTAATGCCCTTCTAAATATTACATTATAGAAGCCTATCTTACGAATTCAAAGCAGTAGCAAGCAGTAAGAAATAATTGTAAAAGAGGCAGACCAGTAAACAGACATAATGCAAAGGGGAACTAGTAGTCTCTTGGAAACAGTTAAGTTTTCCAAAAATGAAACTGACAAAGTTGGCTAGGCCCTGGGTGAAGAGCTGTGTTTATACCTGCAGCCAGGCCTGAATGAAGCCAAGTAAAAGACATTTATAGATTAACTGATACTGATCTCAGGAATGCTCTCCTCATTGTCTGGATTATCAGTTTTATTTTTTGGGAAAAAAAATCTATGTACATAGAAAAGTATTAAGGCGAATGGGACCAAAAACCCCAGGAGCCAAGTGAGACTGGATAAGGAGACGAAATTTTTAAAATCTGTAAATTCTTTGGGTCAGGAACCATGTTTTCTTAAGAGGATTGGAAAGCACATTGTGGGAGCTAAAACAATGTAAATGTATACATAAAAATAATGACATTAAAATAAATCATCCTTAAAACGTGAACAACTTAAAAATGCAATGTTTACAAAGGGGTTCTAGTAATAACCTACTCAAACATCACTATTATGATTAATGATATTAAAAGAACTTCTCAATGCAATTACCTCCCCCTTGGGTTGTTGTCCAAACAAACATACAAAGGAAGAAGGTTTGGTCACCATGTGGATGAGAGAATGTCTAGGAAAATACAGGGTGTTTTTGGTTCCATAAAGGGTGCTCTTCCTTATAAGCAGGGATACTAAAAATCTGTTTGCCGTGGAAAAACACAGAATATTTGTGTTTTTACAGAGAATGTTCAGTTTTTACATTTTACGAAAAAATAAACACATTATCTATTAACTAAATTTTACAGAAAATACCAGTGTCACTTATTCAATGCACGCAATCTCCCCCTCTTGTGGTTGATTTCTGAATGCACTTTCGATTTACATAGCTAAACATACTCCAATGAACTGCTTCTGGTATATACAGGTTACTCAACAGCATATAGGGGTTTGTATTTTAATGCATCTCAAATTTCACTTCAGCTTCCAGACATGACTAATTAAAGTTATGGAAAGACGCAAAAAAACTTTAAAAATCACCCCTCAAGACTGTGTCATTGGGTTTAGCAAGGACAAATTTCACGTTGATGGTAATGTGCTGTTCTGTACTCTATGCAGCAAGGCATACTGTAGAACACATGGAAAACATTAAACATAAACTGAATGAAAAGAAATGAAACCAAGAGCCTGAAACAGCAGGGCCATTAAAAACAGTAAAGAAACAATGCACTGGAACTGGATTCTTTCAGGGATTTTGTGCATTTAAAAAAATTTTTTTTGAAAACATGGAATAAAGATATAGAGGTATTTAGTATATGTAAGAAATAAAATTGTAATTCTATTAATTTTATTTTATTATTATGACTGATGGCACTGGTAGGTTTTGAACTTGCTTAAAAATTGTAAATATATCAATAAAACGTTTTGTTCAGCTGATACCTATATATATATATTGTGGCTAAGGAAAGAATGGTTACATATCTTGTAACTGTTGTTCTTTGAGATGTGTTGCTCATGTCCATTCCCAATTTAGGTGTGTGCGCATGCCATGTGCATCGGTATTGGAAATCTTCCCCCTAATGTTACCCTTACAAGCTGGCTTTAGCGCCCCTTGCAGCAGCGCACACACAGGCTCGCATATAGGCGCTGCTGGCTCCCCCTTGCTCTCAGTTCCTTCTTGCTGGAACTCCGATGGAGGGGAAGGAGGGCGGGTGTGGAATGGACATGAGCAACACATCTCGAATAACAACAGTTACAAGGTAAGTAATCGTTCTTTCTTCTTCGAGTGCTTGCTCATGTCCATTCCCAATTTAGGTGACTCACCAGCATTGTCTCCAGAGGTGGGCATGGACATGACACTTGAGGCATCGCTCTACCGAAGCTGACATCGTCCCGAGTTCGCTGCATCAAGGCATAGTAGGACGTGAAGGTATGTACCGATGACCAGGTAGCTGCCCTGCAGATGTCCAGTATGGGGACATTGCAAAAGTCCCAGAAGTGCATGGCTTCCTCGCACAGTGCAGAGGATCGGGTCATCCCTTATCTGTTGATATAATACACGGAGGCCGTATGGTCAGTGAGAATCTGTACCACCTTATTGGCAAGATGCGGTAGAAAAATGGCACAGGCTAGACAAATTACCGAGTTCTTTGATATTGATGTGTAACCCCAGCTCCCTTGAGGCCCACGTACCCTGGGTCTTCAGGGAATCAATGTGAGCTCCCCATACCAGGGTCGAGGCATTGGCAATCAGTGTTACCAACAGCTGTGGCATGTCGTAGGGCATTCCCGAGAAGACGTGACCCAGACTCGACCACCATACCAGGGAGATAAGTATTTTTGGAGGGACCATGAGTATCCTGTCCAGGTGGTGCCGGACTGGAGAATGCACTGACGCCAACCACATCTGGAGGGGTCTGAGGTGCAGTCTGGCCTGGGGAGCCGCGTATGTACAGGCCACCATCACTGTTGTGAGGGGACGAGTTGAAATGTGGTTATAATATTTGTCATTGCCCCGAATCTTTTCTCTGAAAGGAATGCTCTGACCTTGGACGAGTCCAGCATTGCTCCGATACAGGGACTAATACCAATTTCTGTTAGTTTATTAGGAAGCCCAGCACCTGACAAACGCTTCAGGTGACTGTGATGCTGGCCTGAACCTGAGACCTTGACCTGCCCCTGATGAGCCAGTTATCCATGTAGGGGAACACCTGCACTCCTCTCCTCCTGAGGTAGGGCTCTACCACTGACATGCACTTGGTGAAAACCCTTGGCGCAGTAAAGAGGCTAATACAGAGCACCGCAAACTGATAATGGTGGTCTCCTGCCATAAACCTCAGGAACCTCCTGTGACCAGGGAAGATCGCAATGCGAAAGTGGGCATCCTTTAAATCAAGAGTGGCGTATCAGTTGCCGGGATCCAGAAAGGGAATGATGGTGGCTAGGGAGACCATATAAAATTTCAGCTTTCTGAGGTACTTGTTGATGCATCTTAAATCCAGAATAGGCCTCGGCCCTCCTTTTGCCTCTGGAATCGAGTAACAGGAGAAAAAACCTCAACCCGATAGGCCTCTGGGAACCTCTTCCACTGCATCCACCTGTTCGAAGAGTTGCTCATGAGAGGGGTCCCTGCAGAGGGACAGGGAGGGTAAGTGGTAAGGCAAGAGTGAGGCAAACTGGAGGGTATAACCAATAGCCACCGTGCTGAGCATCCATCTGTCTGATGTTATGGTAGTCCAGGCTGGGAGGAAACGGGCTAAACGAGAAGAAAATAGAAGAGGGGTTGGATCCATGGGTAGAACTGGTAGGTCGCTCTTGGGTGCACCTTCAAAAGGCCTTCTTTCCGTTCCGATTATGGCGGCTAGAGCCTGGTCGAGGGCCAGCAGATGATGACCACCCTTGGTGCCTCTCGTAAGCTTTGTTTTCCTTCTTGTAGGAGTCTCTGTGAGGGTAGCCTCCATATTGCTGCTCATGCTCGGTCTTGAAGTGCCTCCTAGAAGAAGAAGGTGTATAAAGGCCGAGGGACCTCAAAGTAGCCCTTGAGTCCTTCATGCCATGCAGTCTGGAGTCCATCTACTCGGCAAAGTGGGCCGCGTCATTGAAAGGGAGGTCTTGGATAAACTGTTGGACCTCTGATGAGACATCCAAGGATTGGAGCCATGATGCCCCCCTCATCGATATCGTCGAGGCCATCTTCCTGGCTTCAGAGTCCGCTGCATCAGCAGCTGCTTGCAGGGATGCCCTGGCTACCAATCTCCCCTCTTCTAAGACGGCCCCGAACTCCTGTTTGGAGGAGGGGGACAATGAGTCTGTGAACTTGTCCAGCGACTGCCAGATATTAAGGTGGTATCTACCTAGCAGCGCTTGTTGATTCGCCACTCATAGTTGCAAGATGGCCGTAGAATAATTTTTTTGACCAACAAGTCAAGTCTCTTTGCGTCTTTATGTTTAGGGTTCAAGCTGACTTTCCCGTCTGTCCCTTTAGTTGGTGGCTGTGATGACCAGGGATCCCGGCGCAGGGTGGGTATAGAGATATTCAAACCCCTTTGCCAGTACATAATATTTTCTTTCTGCTCTCTCAGATGTGGGGGGCAAGGAGGCCAGGGTTTTGCCCTGGCCAGCTTAACAACCCCCTCATGAACTGAAAGGGCCACTCTACTAGGAGCTGCCGAGGCCAATATTCCAAAAAGTTCATCAACCGACTCGCCCAGCTCCTCTATCTTGAGGACCAAGTTGGAAGTGACCCTTTTCAATAAGTCCTGGTGTACCTTAAAGTTGTCCATCGGCACCGCAGGTGAGGGTCCCACAACTGCCTCATCCGACGACAACAAGGCAGAGGCTGGTAGCTGAGCTGGGGGAGGGGCCTCTGTTCTGGGCGGGGTGGAACCTTCATGGTCTGAGTCTGTATCCAGGTGGGATGCCAAGCTCTGAGGAATGGAGAAATGCAGTCCCGATGTTCCTCTCACGGAACCAGCCTGCAGAATCCCAGAGGGAAACCCCAACCAGTATGGCCACGGTCCAGGCCATTGACGTTGTGGCCATGCCCGCATTGGTGGTACTGTGGGGAAACCGGGCACTGGAGCCGGGGTTTGCCTAGTCTGGACAACTTCCTCGTTGTCCGAGGATGAGGTACCACTATCCAACAACAAGGGTGGTGCCCTCTCCAAATACCTTGCGGTGCCATGCAAAGCGTGTTGTTGATGCACCAGTGAGCGGCCTGAGGAGCCCAAACACTGGGTGTGACGGGACTGGCTCTTCTCCTTGGGCTTCCTTTATGGACTAGGCAAGCGAGGTTGCGGTGCCAGGAAAACGCGCCATGTGTCTGGCGACCTGTGTCGCTCTATGGCTCCATAACGGTGCTGGATTCTGGTCCTCCAGAGAATGGCGGTGGGAGCCCTATCTGGTGACGTCCTGACCCAGAGAGCATGGTCTTGACTCTGGGACTGCCTGCACACCAGTGAACGGTGCCTCGGTGATGGGGACTGTTTAGCAAATCTGTCCCTCGATAGGCTGCCCCTAGGCACCGGTGCCGAATCGCAGTGCAGCGCCCTGCCGTCCCTCACCATTTGCAGTACCAACAGCATCAGGAGGTCCTTTAGGGCTTGGAAGGCCTCTGCCACTACCTGGAGTTGCTGGAGAGCCCAGTGCCGGTTGATGCTCACAGGGCCGAGGGACCCTTCTGAGGCAGAGAGGGTTGGCAGCCCAGTGCAGGTCTTGCCAGGTCCCGCTTAGCCTTCTCCGCAGAAGAGCATCTCTGTTCCTCGCGGGTCTTCTTCGACCTCTTCTTTGGAACTGGGGAGGGAGATCGGTGCCAAGTGAAGGAAGAGGGCGCCGGAGGGGCACTGCGCAGAGGCAGTCATGCTCGGTGCTGAGTTTGACCTGCCAGGCTCCGAGAGTAGGCTAAGAGCCGACTCCATCAGAATGGCCCTAAGATGGATATTCCAGTGTTTCTTAGTTCGGCGGCGAAAACATTTACAGATCTTACACCATTCATGGATGTGAGCTTCCTCCAGACACTTTAGACAACTTTGATGAGGGTCGCTCCTCGGCATAGGCTTCTTACATGAAGCACAGGGTTTAAGTCCTGGGAAACACGGCATGGCAGCCGCTTGGGATTCTAACAACTAACAAACTAGAACTAACTGTAACTGAACAAGTAACTATGTACACTAAAACAATGAATAAACCACTAGGATTGACAAAGAAAAGCTTGTGAAGGCAAGAGACATTCCAGCACCATCAATGGCTGCAAGAAGGAACTGAGAGGGAGGGGAAGCCGGCAGTGCCTAAATGTGGGCACATGTGCGTGCCGCTGCCAGGGGTGCTAGATCTGGCTTCTACGGGTACCACTAGGGGAAACAGTTTTCCAGCACTGGTGCATTTGGAGTGCACGCACACACCTGAATTGGGAATGGACACAAGCAAACAGTCAAAGAACAAACTAAAGTTCAGCGTTTCATTATAATCATGGAAAAATGCAGATTTTTAATGGGTTTTTTTTAATAGGAGAATTTTATTTTTTTTAATCATGGGTAACTAGCATTCCCGCTTATAAGTCAGTACTGAACCTATGCATCAGCCTGTGTTAGTTTGTATTTTATTATTGGAAGTGTGGGGGTTTTGGCTGGGAAATGAAAAGACAATTACCTGTCAGAAATGGCATGCCATCAGATAATAATGCTTGCACTTGAATAGTACCTTTTATCCAAAAACCTTAAAGTTTTTTTATAAACTAATCAAACTTCACAAGACCCCGTGAGATACACCAGTTTTAGTATCCTCACATCACAAATGAGGAAACGGAGGCACAGAAAGGGGAAGTGACTTGGCCAAGATGTACATGAAGTCAGTGGCATATCTGGGAATAGTTTCTCTTCCCACACCCAGACCCCTGTTCTACACACTAACTAAATCATATTATGTTAATTGGAATTTGGGAGTTACATTCACTCTACCTCCTTTCTCACTGCATTTTCAACTAGAATACAGTATTCTGTGATTCCCATCCTAAATCATCATCTAATGTCATAACAACTGGTAAACAGTTGCAGTGTTCTGTCTTAGACATTGCTGAATTTCAGTTATGTTATTCCTACATATACAGGACCAAATTATTTTTGACCTACATGGGTTCACTTAGGCCTGGTCTACACTACAAAGTTAGGTCAACGTAAGTCACCTTGGGTCCACCTAGTTGTGCACATGTCTACACTTACATTTGACTCCCACTGGCGTAAGCACTCCATTACACCCATATAACAACACTACCTCCTTGAGTAGCATTGAGCCATGTTTAGGGATAAGACTTTATCACAGAGGCCTCAGAAATCACAGATTCCGTGACTTCCAGAGACCTACGTGAAATTAGCCTCATCAGCTTCTACCCCGTGACCTCAGGCCACAAGGTGGAAGCTGTCAGCTTCTGAGGGCTGCAGAGTGCTCAGGAGGGCGGCAGCTCTTAGCAGCAGCAGGAATCCCCAGCTCCAAGCTCCCAGGGCTGGCAGCAGGGATCCCGCTGCTCCAAGTCCCTGGCAGCTGCAGTGACCCTGCCCACTGATGTTAGCCAGAGCGAGCAGCAGAGACCCCACAGGAGAACTGGGGCAGGCAGCAAGGACTCCACAGCTCCAACCCACTGGCCCCGCTGCTGTCAGCCAGGGTGGGCGGCAAGGACCCCACAGCTCAGCACCGCCATTGCTGGTGGGTGGCAGGACTCCACAGCTCCAACCTGCTGCCGCCGGTGGCCAACAGGGGCCCTGTGGCTCCGAGCCACTGGTGGCTGTGGGTAGGGTCAGCAGCAGGGACCCCACTGCTGTCAGCCGGGGTGGGCAGCAGGGATTCTGTGGCTCAGAGCCATGGCAGGACCCTGCAGTCCCAGGCCACCGCAGTGGAACCCTGGAGCCCCAAGCCAGTGCAGGCAGTGGCTACACAGCTCTGAGCCATGGACAGCGGGGAGACCTCAGAGCTCTGGGATCCTTCTGCTGCCCATAGCAGCTCTGAGCTCCAGGGTCCCTCTGCCGCCGGTGGTGGCTCTGAGATCCCACCACCCACGGCAGCTGATGGCTGGAGTCCCCGGAGCTCTTAGCTGCCACTGGGTGATCGCGCAGCTCTCAATTGCTGTGGGTGGCAGGGGAATCCCAATGTCCCCAGCCATGGTGGGCAGTGGAGGGACCCCACTGCACCCAGCGGTGAGAGGTGGTGGGAGGACCTCCCAGCCCAAAGCCACCACAGTGGGACCCCGGAGCCTGGAGCTCCAAGCCACAGGCAGCAGGGGGACATCAGAGTCCCGGGGTCCCTCTGCTGCCCATGGCAGCTCTTAGCTCTGGGGTCCCCACCACCTACAGCAGCTGACGGCGGGGGTCCCTGGAGTTCCCAGCCATGGCAGGAGGACCCTGCAACCCCTAGCCATGACAGGCAACCCCAACCTGGACCCGCCCACCTCCAGCTCCCAGCCGCTGCACCCGCCTCCCTCTCCTCCCAACTGCACCTCTTCCTCCCCCCTGGGCAACTCCTAGCTGCCACCCTGTTACTTTTAGTAAAAGTTTCAGACAGGTCATGGCTTCCGTGGATTTTTGTGTATTGCCCATGACCTGTCCGTGACTTTTACTAAAAATAACTGACAAAATTTTAACTTTAGCCATGGTCAATGTACTGAGGTCAACATAGCATGAATGTAGACACTACCATACCTATGTCACCCATAACAGTCTTCTGGCAGCTGTCCCACAATGCTTAACACTGACTGCTCTGGTCACATTTGTGAACTCCACTGCCCTGGGGACATGGAGATTGGAAATGCCACCTTTAAAACTCTGAATTTTTAAAATGTCTTTTTCTGATTGTGCAAGCTTGGCAAGCATACCTAGCAGCTCTCCATTGCTGTGTGCAACTGCCCAGCTCACCATGCCGGCTCATGCTCCAGACGTGATCCAACCTGGAGTAGACAGGAGATAATAGATCTCCTGAGCGTGTGGGGAGAAAAGGCTGTGCAAGCACAGCTACAGACCAGCCATAGAAACAGGGACATCTACAAACAGACTGCACAAGGGATGTAGGAGAAGTGGTCCGATAGAGATCAGCAGCAGTGTCTTGTGAAAGCAAAGAAAGCATGGCAGGCATATCAGAAGGCCAGGGAGATTTTGAAAGCTCTTCAACCATTTGCACTTTGTGTCTTTCACAGACCATCTGAAAGGAGAGAGAACCCAGTGTCACCTGCAAAGGTCAGGTCTAGGTAAGAGCAGAATGTTCTTGTATGAATCATAAATAGTGCATTTGGAAGAGAGGGTATTTCCCAGTGTTTACACTGTGTAAACATAACACATGCAATTGAGATTGAACAAAAAACAGTGGCTTTTTAAAATTTTTAGATTATGAATTTCCTGCAATAGTTGATGCACTTTTTCTCATATTGTGTAGAGCTGGGCAAAAAAGGCGGTCAGGGATAGTCAATCTGGTGCTGCTGGTTTTACAAAGAGCTGCATGTCATACTTGGCAGAAACTGCTACACCACCCTGCATATCACCATGGATACCACTATGGAGTCAGAGTCACAGGATCCTGGTGTGAACAGTATGGATGAGGAGGAGTTAGAACAGGAAGAGGAGCAGGATGACGGATGTGCGAGTGGGAGCCAGTCCAGCTATGCTGTGAGTCAGGATTTGTTTGAGACTCCACCACAGTCCAGTCAATCCTGGCAATGGAGCATGGGTGAGCCTGATACAGAGGAAAGAATACTGGGTAAGTGTGTACATTTACTTCCCATTACAGTGATGGCACCCAATCTTAACAGGACACAGCTACTGACTTTTCGTTAATGTACTCATACTAGAAAAGGTAGTGGCACAACAAAGAGAGGTAGAATTGTTATGGGCTTTTAATTTTCATGTAGAGTTGGGGGGGGGGTATGCAGAGCAGTTTGTTTATGTACACAGGAATATCCCTTGGGCCCTCCTGAGAGACCTCAATAAAACTTTATGGAATTACTCTGCAATCCTCCCCTGAAGGTTTCTAGTGATGGCAGCCTTATTTTTCCCTCCACAGTAGGACACTTTCCCATGCCAGTTGGCGATAACTTCGGCAGGCACCATTACAGTCAACAGGCTAGTGGCATACAGGCCTGGGCAGCTTCAGGACACTACCAAAAGCTATGCTTTCTGTCCCTTTGTTACCCTCAGGAGTGAGATATCAGCAAAAATGACCACCACCTGTGTGCCAGTATTCATGCCATTGCCCTTTACTCAAAGTTTCATTCAACTGAGCAATCTCCTCATTTCCCTCACCCCTGGAGGGTTTACTCACCATGGCTGGTGCTGTGACTGGTGCGGCGCACAAGCACTCCAAAACAGAAGAATCAATCAGCATGTCTTGTTTAAAACTTTAAGGGAGCAAGAGAAGAGAGTTCTGAATCTTAACTTTCACTTTCTGTTGTGACTATACTGACAATGGTACCTCTGCGTGTTTTATCTAACTGTTGCCGTTGTAGCCTTGAGGGGTTCTCTCTCCACACCCATTGATTGCCTGAGCCAGATAAGTGGGAGAAAGAGGAGGACGTAGGATGATGTGTTCAGCGATATCCTGCAAGCAAGTGCTACATCAGAGACTGAGCAGAGGGCCTGGAGAGTGAATATCGCAGACTGTGTGGAAAAGGAAAGAGTGGACAGGAGAAAGACCCAAGAGTCCCAGCAGGAAAAGAAGAGGGAGATGCACCAGGACATAAAGGGAGTCACCAGCAGCAACACAGATGATGCAGATTCTTGCAGGGCTACAAGTTCAACAATCCCAGGATTGCCCATCTTTGCAGTCCATGGAGAACTCCAGTATACCACCTTCCTACACACCTTAACATTCCACACAGCATCAGGTGCCTCATCCCTAACCCTACCATTCGACACCAGGGGACAAAAAAGACAACCATAGCTTCACAAACACAGACCTGTGAGAGCCACAGTTCATGTATGGGTAGCTAAAATGAACATGAATGTTTTTTCACCATCTGTAAGTTCTATTCCATAAATTTATTAAAGTTTTAATGCATTTGCTTTTAACATGCACAGAACTTTTTTTGTTTTTGAAGTGTTATCGTTACTCAATAAAACTGTATTGTTTGGAAAATAATTCATCTTTATTTATTCCCAACATATGCTGCAGAATGCCTGGTGGTAGTGAAAGCACCCACTTAGTTGCACCCACTTAGTTGTTATTGTACACCGTGACACAACTCATAGAATCAGTGACAAACACAGTGTGATAGTCATAAATACATAGCAAGCGCCACAAAATTAAGAGGTGCATCGACAATGTTGTGTTCATAGATGTGCACCAAGCCCCAATCAATTCCTAACAGGTCCCCAAACTGCAGGGCCAGGCAGAGCACAATATGCCACAAAGCATTCCTGTGGTTCACTGTTAAAATGCTCTTTCAAAGTCTCCCTAGGCCATATAGCTCCACATTGAGCTCTTCAGATAGCCCTTGTATCTGACTGTCCAAACACAGCATACAGCCGTTCCATCTCTCCCCCCACCCCGACAGCAACTTTTCCTCCCTTTGCATCACAGGTATTATGCAGGACACAACAGGTGGCTATAATCATTGGGATACTTTTCTCACTAAGATCCAATCTTTCGAGTAAACAACACCAGAGCCCCTTCAATCTACCAAAAGCAAATTCAACTGTCATTCTGCACCTGCTGAGCCTGTAGTTCAACCTTTCCTTGGGGCTATTGTGGTGGCCGATGTACAGCTTCATGACCCAGGGGAGTAAGGGATAGAATCACTACTGACATTTCAATATCATCAATGGCCAGGAAAGAAAGTCCTCACTTGTAGCTTTCTGAACAGTCCTGTGTTCTAAAAGGTGCACGTGTCATGCACCTTCCTTGAGCAGCCCACATTCATGGGGGTGACGCCTCCCAAGTGACCTACCATTGCTTGCATAACCACAGAAAAGTCGCCCTTTCTGTTCATGTACTGTGTGGGAGGGTGGTCAGATGCCAAAATAGGGATTGTGTGTCAACTATTGATCCATCAGGGTTCGGGAACCCCATTGCTGCAAATCTATCTATTATCTCCTGTAGATTGCTGAGAGTCACAGTCCTGTATGGTAGGAAATGATTAATGGCCCTGCATATTTGCATAACAGCCCCCCGCAGTGGATTGTCCAAATCCAAAATGATTTCCCACTGACCAGTAGCAATCCAGCATTGGAAGTTTCCAGTGTGATTGCAACTCGCTCCTCTGTTCTCATTCCGGTATCCCTGCACTGGAGCAAACTCAGCACACAGATTCAGGAATGTGACCTTGTGCATCTGAAAGTTCTGCAGCCACTGCTCATCATCCCAAGCCTGCATTATGAAATGATCCCACCAGTCAGTGCTCATTTCTCGGCCCCAGAAGTGGGACGGCAAGGCCTGAATGGCGAAGGTTATGTAGATAGTAGAGGATCATCAGTATGGATATTGTGTTCAGGGGGTGATGGTTGCGTGCTGCCCACTCCATGAAGCATCGTCACTTGGCTTGCTAACATGCCCTGGTGGAGAGGCATCGACTTTGAGTAAGTACATCCCTTAATGGTTTAGAGTACACCCTTTCTACTCGCAAGCCCCATCCAAATAGCAGGCCATGAGGTGAAGAGGGTTCAGGTTGGGGAGGCAGATTTGACCTTGTTGGGTGAGAAGGTTTGGGAGAGGGGAAAGAAGCTCTATAAACCAGTGTTGGTGGAGCCAAAAAGGGGCTATGAGTATAAGGGTTGCCTGGTCTTGCTTCACCTTGCAGAAGAAGAGGGATGGGAGGGACAGTGTAACACAGCTCTAGTGTCCAGGGGAGAAGAAAAGTTTGCCTTTGCGAGCCCCGTCCGATGGTGCCCCTGGAGCAGAGGAGAGGAAGAGATCCCATCGCAGTGTGCCCCAAAGATGGAAGATGTATTGGAGAGTGGGTTCATGCAGTTCCCTTTCATGGCGGCAGTGAAAAAGGCAGCTGAAGGTGTCCATGAGGTTGTTGTCTGTCCCTGGTAAATGTATTGCGTGAAGTATGACGTGGTGCCATAGGCACTAATTCCAGAGTCCCACAGCCTCTCAACAGAGTGTGGATGATGTGTTGCCTCCCTGTTTGTTGATGTAAATGACCACAGTCAAGTTGTCCGAGTGAAGTTGTATGTGTCTGGATTTCACAAAGGGCAGAAGCGCTTGACAAGCGCACTGGACTGCATGAAGTTCTAGGATATTGATGTGCAGCCGTGCCTCTCTGGGAGACCAGAAACTCTGTGCTGTATGGCCTTGTATGTGGGCACCCAGCCTACAAGGAAGGCATCTGTGGTCAGAGTAAGGTTAGGGTGGGGGGACAGAAGGAAGTACCTGCCATGACTTTGGATGGATCGCACTACCAGGATAGGGAGGCTAGCACTGTGGGTAGGAGGAGGACCCATTTGTTGAGATGATCCCTTTGTGGGTCATACACCAAGTGAAGATGTAATTGAAGGCACCTCACATGTATGCGGGCATATGGCATGACTGCAATGCACACCGCCATATGTCCCAGAAGTGATAGGTAGTGACAGAGGCTCGTGCAAGGGTGGCTTCGGAGTCTCGTGATGGGGGCTGTGAGTGTGGCAAACTGATCTTGTGGAAGGAATGACCTGGTTACATGGGAGTCCAGGCAGGCTCCAATAAAGGTAAGGGTTCAGGTGGGTATTAGGGTGGACTTTGCCTCGTTGAGGCTTACGCCCAGACTGGCAAGGAGTTCCCGCTGTATGCAGATAGTGGTAAGGAAGCGGTCGCTTAATGTCACCACCAGGGGCCAGTTGTCCAAATAAGGAAAAAAGTTAATGGTCCCAGCGTCCAGGGAGTGGGGTTATGGAGTTCCCATTCGTGGCAACATGGTGGGAAAATGGTCCGGGGAGTGGAATTGTGGAGGGTAGGGTTGATAGGTCTGGTAATTGAGCCTTGGTTGAAATCGAGACTGATAAGCTTGTCAGTTTGGAATCTGGTGGGACCAGGAGTATATAGGCCTAGTGATTGAAGCGTAGCCCTGGAGTCCTTCAGGGAATGGAGACTCTCATCTGTCTTGTCAATAAACAATTTCTGATGATCAAATGGTAAATCTTCCAGTGTTGTTTGGACTTCCTTTGGAAACCCCGAGGTTTGTAGCCAAGAGTCACGCCATAGAATAAATCCTGATGCAAGGGATTGCACCCATCCACCACTGCCTGGAGGGCAACTTTGGAGACCAATTTACCTTCCTCTATTAAGGCCTTAAATTCTGCATGGTTGTCCTCTGGTGGTGAGGTCTGGAACTCCTTCAGTCTAGAGTAAAATTGGAAGTCATATTTCGCAGACTGGAAGTCATATTTCGCTAGTATGGCTTGGTAGCCAGCTATAAGAAATTGAAGGCCTGCTGAAGGAGTATACCTTGCGACCAATAAGATCTAACTATTTTCCAGCTCAGTCTGGAGGGGTGACTCTAAGTTGCTGTTGCCTGTCCTGCTGTACTGAGGTTTGAACCACCATTAAGTTAGGCAGTGGGTGCATAAAGAGGAAGTCTGCATTCTTGGCAGGTACCAGATACCTACGTTCAGCCCGTTTGGGTGTTGGTGCACAGGAGGCTGAGGTGTGCCAGATCACCAGTGCTGGCTGTAAGATAGCCTTATGGATTAGTAGTGCTATCCTAGGTGGACTTGCTGGTTGAGGCATGTCAAGGAACTTATCCTGCGACTATGTGACATCCTCCGCTGTTAGTTTTAGTGTTGTTGCCATGCACTTTAGCAGTTCCTGATATTGGCCCGGATTGTCGGGTGGCGATGCAGATGGTGAAATGATGGCATCATCCAGCAACGACAAGGCTCCCATAGGGGGTGGTGGATCCATCGGTCCCGAAGGAGCAAACGGTACTGGCGATGCCGAGCTTCTGTGTATTCCCCTGATACCAACAGTGCAGTATATACTGATGGGAAATGAGAGGCTGTTGCCTGGTCCCATCCTTGCAAGGGGGGAGCTTGCATAAAATTCCTGCAGATATCTAAACTATTGCTGCTGTGGTGGCATTTGGGAGGACGCATAATGCTGTCTTAGGCTGCGTTGTGGGGAGAAATGGTGCTCTGGTTCAGATGACAAGTCAGATTCTGACAGTTCCGGTAGCGGCCGTGCTGTTGGTACATGCAGAACCGGCGGAGGTTGCGGAGGCTGTAGTGGCTGTATCATCGGCGGAGGTTGGGGAACCATATATGTTTGTGGGCCCGGCGGTACCAGTGGAACCATAGAGCATGTTCACACCGGATGGTGGTGCAACAGAAGCAGTTCATCGGCTGGAGACGGTGGCCATATGTTATCTTGGGGTCCTTGCGAACTGAGCCCTCCATGGGGTTACAGAGTTCCACTATGGGGGTCAAAGGAATAACCATCCCAGAGTGTGCAGTACCGGGTCTGGTGGATTCGTGGATGGTCCATATTCCATAGGGCCTACAGATATGGACGGGCTAACAATGTTTTGTTTTCTTGTCAGCTTTAGCTCTTTTGAGCACAGGAGCTACCGAATCCATCCGCGATGTCTCTCCGGGCTGGTCATGGCTTGGGGAGGGAACGCAGCATTTAGAGGTGGTCCCTCTCGGGGATCCACTCTTGTGCCCATGACTATGTTTCTCTTTATGCAGTTTTGACAGTGTTGAAAACTCTGCTTTCAATGTTTGACAATGTTGGTGCCATCGGTGGGGTGGGTACTCCGATGGGTCCACTGATGCCACCTCTTGGTGCACACGCGGATGCATAGCTTCCTCCATAAGGAATTTTCTAAATCTGAATTGCATTGCTTCTCGAGTTCTGAGCGGGAAAGATCAGCAGATGGAGCATCGCGATACAATACAAGATTCCCCCAAACAATATAGGTAGCGCGAATATTCATCACTTACTGAGAAAGATCGTGGGCACAAGGGCGCAGCTCTTGAAACTCGCCTGTTTTGGCATAGTCCCCCAGACAAACAGGGGGAAAAACTAACTTAAATCTCTACCTAATTCTAACTTTTAACTTTTTTTTAAACAACTTACTAACGATCCGCTAACAATCAACTAACAATTTACTAACTATTCTACTGCTAACAATGAAAAACGTTTACTTGCTACTCAGGTCTGAAGAGATGTTCCAACTCTAGCCATGTGGCGGTAAGAGGAAACTGAGGGGGCATCGACCCACGCAGACATATAAGACCTCGGATGCACCACATGGGCAATGCAAGGTGTTCATGCGGGTCAATGGACACTGCTTTCAACAGTTCTGGCTCTGGCGCATGGCACGCATGCAACCCACAGTGGAATCCACATAGGGACCATGACTTGAAGAAAAAACAGTAGTTCTCAACCTTTTTGGGCTCAAGACACATTTGTAAATGTTTATGGCCTGTCGTGACCCAGTAAATGGTCTGGAAGTGGAGGTCCTGGGGTGGTTTCAATCAGATCCTGCCTTCTGTGGGGGTTGGGTCCTGTCCAGCACTCACTCCACAATGTCAGCTTCTGCAGCTCCTGTGCTGCGGGGCTGCGTGGCACTACAACCTCTGGAGGAGTGCTGCTCAGGTTTGGTCCCACCACCCCCAACTGGACCAAATTTGTGAGAGTGGAATTGTGACCTGGCTCATGGGTTACAGTGCCACTCATTCAAATTTGGCCTACCTGGATTCCAGTCATCATGATGGCTGGACCAAACCTGAGTGGATCTCGGATTCCAGAGGTTGCACTGCCTGGAGCAGGGAGAAAAGCCCAGCCATCATACCATATGTTATTGCCTGATATTGCTACCCTTACTTCTGCACTGCTACTGGCAGGGATGTTGTCTTCAGAACTGGGTGGTTGGAGAGCAAAAAGGGCTGGAATGCTCTGAAGGCAGTACCGCTGCCAGCAACAGCACAGAAGGGTGGCAATACCATACCTGCTGCAGGGCTCTGCCCCCTACCATTTTTTTTCATCATTTTTCCGTGCATCTACTCCACTCTGGTTATAGCCGTGCTGCTATGCAACCCTTTAAAACATTCTGGTGACCCAATTTTGGGTCCTGACCCCTGGGTTGAGAAACCGTGGTCTAGACAACTCTTTATACCATGCTTCCCAATAAATATATTTAGGGAAAGACCTATTTTTAGATCAGATGCAATTAATAAGGCTGATTCCCTGTGTCTAGCAGGAGCTGATTCAATGTAGCAAAGTGACTGATAGCGGTAAGGTAACCTAAACGAAAGAATCCATGGTCCATGCAACTCATTAGCTGGGTCACACTTCCTGGGGAAGCACCATCAACAAAGCAGCATCAGCATCTCTTGGACAACAGGAAGTGATATAATCATTAACAGCATCAGCATCTCTCGGTTTATTTCAGGGGAATACCATTCCAAAATGCACTTGTGTGCATATTGTTTCCCGCCCTTCCCTTATTAGTTCCCAACCTTTGTAACTGGTGTCTATAGTATTCCTGCAAAGCTATGGGCTAGAGGAAAAGGGTACAGAATGCTCTATGGACCAGATCACCAGGCCCAGGAAAGCCTTTGAGCCACCTTCATGCTGCTCTACTCGTGAGGCTAACTGAGGGTTGAACTGGTCCCCAGTTCAACTTAAAGTAGGCTATCGGCTGCTCTGAATTGTGTGGGTTAGAATAGTCCCCTAGGAAATGCTCAGTTGGTTGGGGTTCACTCGAGAACAGAATGATCCACCTCTTTTCCCTCCTGCTCTGGAATGTCTTCTACACTTGATGAGATGTGGGGAAAGAATAAAAGTAGAATAGACCCAGCTACCATGGCTTTATGCACATGGGGACTTTCTTAAATCAGGAGAATTCTCAATTGCTTTGTTACCACCAGAAGACAGAGTTTGGACCAATTTCAACAATACTACTCCAAATTGCAAGTTTATTGATACATTTAATCCTGTAACTGCAGTACTCCACCCAAAAATCAATGTCTTAAAATGGAGCCTGGAATGGGAAGCATAAGAGCCATATTATACTTTTATCTCAGCTTAACTAAACAAACAAATAAAATATAGATATACACAAATGAAAGCAAGAGATTGTTCCTGACACAATTCATGTTTTTTGGCACTTATTTCCCCTGAAGTCAGGATATTTTCCTGCAAATTAACTCCATTAAAAGTCCCATGTTAAAGGCCATTTTCTAGCACTGTTCCAGATCAGTGTGATCCAGCATGTCGATTCCATGTTTCTCCCAGAGTGAAATTCTTTAAGAGCAACATGAAGCTGATGGTAGGTGAGGAAGATGCTGGAAGAAGGGAAAAAGGAAAATTTCATCCACTCCTCATTTAGTCCTGTTTCAATGGGAGTCAATGAGAGTCTTTCCATTGAATTCACTGAGCTTTAGATAAGGCCCTTAAACTTATGGCTCCCCCTCCCACAGAACTTTGTTAATTTTAAAAGCCCTTAAAAAAGTGAAGCCTTATTCTGTCCCGCTCCAACCTTCCAAATAAATGTAAATTTAGCAGTGCTTGGTTTAATGGGGCCTGCTTGTGCTTTCTGATAGAAAGAAGGATCTGGGGTGATATGGGGGAAAGCAGCAACAACACAGCCAGCTGTTGCTAAGAGTCCAATAGCTGCTACTGCAGTGAAGATAATCCTCCCTGCTTGCTTGATCTGAGAAACTAATAAGGTGGGTGGGTGGAACCTTGACTCCTAGCAGCTGGGGTGATAGTGGGGACAGCCAGTGCAAGTTCCAACAAGAGAGAGAAGGAGGAAGGAATAGCTACTGTTGACAGACTGCCAGCTCCTAAGTAGGGAGCCTGTTCGAAAGATTTCTTCCCAATCCCACAAGCCTCCAGTTGGAGGGAGGGAAATGAGCTGAATATATGCCTGCAGTGTGGGTGGGCAATAAGTTGGCCACTGATACTGACAACTCAAGGAAATAAAAAACCCAGAGAAAATGTCAGGCTATTCCTCTGATCTACTGCCTGAGCTGAAGCCAGCACTAAAAAGGGAATCAGCTTTTCTTCCCAGCATTGATGTTAGCAAGAAAGCAAGGAAGCATCTCATCCGTATGAGCTTCAGAGCTGCATGTGTGGAAGATAACAGGTGAAGGGAGAGAAGTCAGTTTTCAACAGTATAAAGCATATACCTCTAGCCATGGCAGTTTATTACAACATGGACTTTAAATATATGTCAGGACTATATGTCAGGACTACCGTGATTTTTTGGTCTAACAGATCTCTTCTGGCTCTGACTCAGGGCTGTACGTAGCAAGACCTAGACATCAAATAATATCATTCACTCCCTGATAGTGGGTTATTCACGTGGGATTGAGGTATGCAGAAACAAGAGGGTATAGCAATTGGAAGCTGGATGGGGGAATCAGGAGAGGAGAGCTATGAGAAGGGTCCATTTAGAATATTTATTCTTTTTTCTTGGTTAACAATAAAGTGCAATTTTAAGGTTGAGAATATATGCACACAGAAGTTGGGAAATTCTTATGTAAAGATTCCCACAAGAAAGTTATCTTGGTCACATTGCAAAAATATATTAAAGGACAAAGCTGACCGCAGACAGTAATTCAGCATACATGTGCTAAGTAGACTTTTCCCTCCTTTACAGTGGTTCAGTGGAATAGTCACATTTTATAATAAAAATACAAGATTCTCCTGTATAGAACAGAATCATAGTGTTAGAAAGAACTGCAAGGGTCATCTAGTCTAACCTGCTGCCAAGGTGCAGAATTTGTTGTGTTTAAACCATCCAAGACAGATGGCTATCCAGCCTCCTTTTGAAAATCTCCACCGAAGGAGCTTCCACAACCTCCTGCTATTCTTACAGTTAGGAAGTCCTACTATTCTTACAGTTAGGAGGTTTTTCCTGACATTTAATCTAAATCTGCCATGCTGGAGTTTGAACCCATTGCCTTTTGTCCTGCCCTTTGTGGCAAGAGAGAACAACTTTTCTCCATCTTTTCATGGCAGCCTTTCAAGTATTTGAAGACTGCTATAATGTCCCCCCTCAAACTCCTCTTTGTCAACTAAACATACCCAGTTCCTTCAGCCTTTGCTCAGATAGCTTGCATTCCATCCCTTTGATCATCTTTGTTGCTTGCCTCTGGATCCTTTCCAGTTTCTCCACATCCTTTCTATACATTGGTAACCAAAACTGGACACAGTAATCCAGCTGAGGCCTAAGCAGTACCCAAGTAGAGCAGACCTCCCCTGACTTGCATGCTATGCCTCTGTTAATGCAACCTAAAATTGCATTTGCTTTTTTTGCAACAGCATTGCATTGCTGACTCATGTTGAGGTTGTGATTCACCACAGTTCCCAGATCCTTCTCAGCAGTGCTGCTGCCAAGCCATTTTTCTCCCATTTTGTATTTGTGCATTTGATTTTCCTCCCTAAGTGTAGACTTTTGCCTTTGTTGAATTTCATTTTGTTGTCTATAGCCCAGTTCTCCAATTCAACAAGACACCTCTGAATCTTAGCTGTATCCTCCAAAGTGTTGGCAACTGCCACAAACTTTGTGTCATCTGCAAATTTGATCTCTATTCTTACATCCAGACATTTATAAAGATGTTAAACACCCCCGACCCAGAACAGATCCATGTGGAACCCTACTTGAGTCCTCCCTCCAATCTGACATCATTCCATTAATAGTTACTCTTTGTTTGTGGTTGTTTAACCAATTATGTATCCATTTAATGGTTGTTCCACCAAGCCTGCATTTCTCCAGCTTACTCATCAGAATGTCATGTGGGACTGTGCTGAAGTCCAGGTACATTATATCGACTGAATTCCCCCATCCACTAAACTAGTTATCCTATGTTATTTTTTTGTAAGAGAACTAAAGCAAAGTAGGAATTGAGCAGCATTGCCTTCCTCTCATCTTCTGGTATCAGCTCACCTTCTCCACAGAGCAATGGACCCACACCATCCTTGATCTTTCTTTTAGAAACAAAGGAGTTTCTGTAACAATGCTTAAAAACAGCTCCTGACAATGCCATGCAAAAGCTGGTTAGGAAGTCTATAACAGCAACTTTGCTCAATGTATGCAAACACACTTGTCAAAAAATTACCAAAAATTGGCTAACAATAACCCTTAAATGGCCTATTTATGAAAGGACCATTTAGATATTTTAGGTGATGATGCAGATGATATGAATGGAAAATACAGAAAGTTGCTATAGCAAACAGCAAAGCTGAGCAGACATTAATAACAAAAGGCTGACGTTACCAGTGCTCACCATCTTATTACCTGAGGTGGGGTAGGCGTGGAGGTGGGTCTCATGATGGGAGGCGTAGGGTTCCTGCTGCCTCCTCCAGACATTATTTCTTCTGTTATATCTTTACCCCCCTGGTTTGGATCCCGGATTCGGATCTATAGAATTGAATAAATACTTCAAATGGATATTCCCATTAGACACCATGCTAGGGAGTGTAAAGAGAAGGAAAGTATGCAAAAGCCATATATTTCCCATTTTACTAAGTATTAAACATAATATATTCTCTGTCAGCCTCTGCCACACAAATCAGACCCATAATTGCAAACTGACATGGCTCAGATTTAAACTGGCATTCTGTGGGCACAAAGAAATTAAGCTTATTTGAATAACTATCAACAGGATGATATGACGCTCATCAATCATTTCAATCAGGTCTAAATGTAAGCATCTCTTCAAAATATTTCCCAAATACAGAGAAATAGTGAAACATTTTAGAAAAGAAATCAATCAATGATGGTGCATGATCCTTTAACTAAGGGTGTAGTTATTCCTACTCTGGATTAAATTTACCTGACACTTATCAACCATAGTAGTAAACCTGCCAAACAAAGACAAAGGCAAAAGGTTACTATTGAGGTTCATGAGCAACACTCTGCTAAGAAACCTAGTATGCCTGAGATCTTTATATGGCCCCTATCACTACAGTATCTGAGCACCTCAAACCTTTAATGGATTTATCCTCACAATACCTCTGTGAAGCAGGTAAGTGTATTATTCTTATTTTACAGATGAGAAACTTAGGTACAGAGAGGCCAACTGAACTGCCCAAAGCTACAAAAAAAATCTGTGGTAGGATTGGGAATTAAATCTGAGTCTCCTGAGTCCTAGGTTAGTGCCCTACCCAGCCTTCTTCTCCTCCCAACCCCAGCTGCAGAGAATAGGGATGATCAGAGATGATGTGATTCCTGAACCTGAAATAAACAACAGCAAAGAAAACCCAGCATGAAGATTTTAATGAAATCGAACACAATGCACAATTATGTCAAAGTTTGGCTGCCCAAGCAAATTTACCACCCTTGTAAGACTCCTCCATGACTGGATGACTGTCTTCATCCTGTGCAGTGGCTCTATCTCTGAGCCCTTTGCCATCTGAACTAGCATAAAGTAAGGTTGTGTACTGGCATTGACTCTCTTCTCCAGTTTCCATGCAGCTATGAAAATGCTAGTCCAAGATTGTCTGCCACAAAGCATTGGCATCCAATATTGCACTGATGGCAACCTCTTCAACCTCTCTCGTCTCCTCTGAAGCTTACAAAAGCCTAGGGCTAACTCTGAACATAGGCAAAACAGAAGTTTTCCACTAGCCTATTCCTGGTCAATCATCAGACCCAACAAAGAAGATCTGCACTGACAGAGAGGAACTGGAAAATCTAGAACACTTTGCCTACCTTGGCCGCCATCTCTTACAGAGGGCAAACACAGATGTTGAGATTCAGCACAGAATCTGCTGTGCCAGCCTTGTCTTTGGCAGACTGTCTCACCAGGTGTTGAACAACCATGATATCAGAACACAAACTAGACTTTTAGTTTACAAAGCAGTGGTAATTCCAACTCTCCTCTATGACTGCAATACTTGGGTGACCTACAGAAAACACGTGAAAAACCTGGAACACAAGCACCAGCACCTTCTCCAGAAGATCCTCAACATAAAGTGGGAGGATTGCCACACTAATGTCAGTGTCCTCATGAAGGCCAACATCTTCAGTGTTGAGGTCCTAATTAACCAGCACCAGCTGAGGTGGAGTGGGCACTGTGTGTGCATGCCTGATGCACACCTATGAAAACAATTGCTGTACACCCAACTCACCAAAGGAGAAAGGAAACAAGACGGCCAAAGGAAACGCTTCAAAGACATTGTGACCGATGGTGCCTAGGGGTCCCCCCCAAAGGGGGGAGGATATTGGTACAACTCCTGTCCCATGCAGGCCCTGAAGTGTCGGGCTTGGCCTCTAGCTGCCTATAATGCCACTGTTTGAGAGTTTCCCAGCTGCGGAGGGGCCCAACAACCCACCCAGGCTGAGCAGGAGGCAGCCCTGAAGGCTCTCTAGGCATGGCAGGACTGCATTTCTTCTGGTGGGCTCTGGGAGTGAATCTCTCTCTGCTATTGTCCCACCCCACTCTGAGGCCTATACTGGGCTTTTAATCCCCACCTCCTGCCAGGGTGTACACAGCGTGCATGACGGAGAGAGGCCTGTCTGGCCTCTGAGGAAGCTGAGGGCTCCCCCTCTAGTGGGAGTGGCTGGTACACCCTGTCACAGATACCCTCAAGACAAACACCAAGAGATGTGGCATCAACACCACACACTGCCAGACAGTAGCCCAAGACAGGGTTAACTGGCAAAGACTTGTCAGAGAAAGAATGACCATTTTTGAGGACAATGCTGCGATCATGGCCCAACTCTGCCTTCCAACACCACCTGCAAAGTCTGCCAACAAGTCTGAAGCTCAAGGATCAGACTCCTCAGTCACCAAAGGATATATAAAATATATAAAAACCTATGAAAGAGATCATCCTCGACCCAAGGGATCAAACATACCGCCGCCACCTACATGATTTATTTTGTAACCATACTTATGCCTCAAATATAAAAAGGCACATACACTGTCCCAAAGAAAACACTTACAATCCTGCAAGTAAGACAAGAACACACTAATCAAGCCCTCAACCTACTAACAATTTAGGTCTACTACTTTTTTGTATCTGCCCTGAGATACTGATGCACTTTAATCAACTTATTTGCCTTTTCAGCACCAAGCTGGTTATACAGAAGTCTTGAATAAACTAATCCAAGTGTACTAAATATACACCTGATTGACACGGAGTAAACCAGACAAGAATGCATGACTTTCAAAAGTTGACAAAATCCTCCTGTCCTGGTTTAAATGATTTTACTTCCATAATGCTGTTACTGTGACCCCAACTCACATTTGGGTAGAAATCTAGATCTTCAATTTTAAATGCAAGACAACAAAAAAGGATAGGATTGAGGATGACATTCTAGCATCATCTTCTTGTTCTTGGAATCTGTCATGTTGGCTACATAATAAGAAATTTCCAAAGCTTCTCTGGGTTTTTTTTTTTGTTTTTTTTTAATTTTGTCCTTGTGAGGTTCCAGTTCTTTGCTATTAATTAGACCATTTCAGATTTCCACTAAAACTGAGACAGTGGCGTCATCAGTGTGCAATCTCGGAGTCCCCCTCCAAAATATTAAAACGATTTTATAAATTGAGTGCCTCTCCATGCGGTCCCCTGTGCAGAACACATGCTAAGGTTCAATCAAAGTCTCTCTCAAACTCAATGCAAAGTTCAACATACTTGCAGTAGTCAGGTGAAAATTTAGAGAGACAGTCTTCCTAAGAGCTCCACCATCACTGGGAAGATGGTACCTCAATCCTCTCTTTTCAGTCAACAAGGTATGAGGCCTTTGTCATGCTGGATTACAGCAACGTGAAATACCTGGACATGAAGCCCTCAGCACTTCAGAAATTCCAACTGGTACAGAACATTGCAGTGCTTCTTTTCAGCAACACAGGCAATTGTGATCACATCAAACTTGTCCTCTGTTCTCTATACTGGCTTCCATCAAATAAAGTTCTAGATCTCAGTCCTTATCTTTAAGGCACTCCCATTCAGAAGGGCATATCTACAATTCAATAAAAATCTCATGACACCGACTTGGGCTTGTAGGGGTCAGGCTGCAGGCTAAAAATAGCAGTATCAACTTTCTGGCTCGAGCTAAAGCCCAAGCTTTGAGATCCACCCTCACTGAGAGATCTCAAAGCCTGGGCTCCAGCCCGAGCCCAAACATCTATGCTACAATTTTATAGCCCCACAACTGGAGTCAGCTAACCTAGGCAACCTGTGGCTGTGTCACGAGTCTTTTAGTTCAGCATAGACATACCCTCAAAGACCACCTGAAGTTTTGGGATGTCAACAATAGTCTTCAGCTATGCTCCTCTGGCACAATGGAACTCTTTACAATACAGGTAAAGCTCATACTTGTAGGAGACAGAAGTTTTTGGAGGCTGGTCTGAGTCTGTGGAATGAGCTTCTCTGGGAGCTTGGGACAATCACAAATCTCAACACCTTCCACTCCAAGTGCAAGGCACATTTCTTTGGCCTTGCCATCTCTAACATAACTATGTACGTATCTAACTATGTATATTTAAAAGCAAAACTAAACCAAACCAAATCCCTAAAATCCTACCAAAACAAGATACTCACTGTGCATATTCCCTCCCCCTACCCACCCCGGGAGAGGATGAGAGTGAGAAAGTAAACAAGCAGTGTAGTCACATGGCTTAATGCACTACTGGCAGGTGTTCAGATACTTTGATAAGCAGTGTTGCAGTCAGGACCTACCAAACAGAAGGGGTAAGCTGGTGGTAGAAGGATTTGGGCATAGCCAGGGAGAGTTGTGGGGATTGAAATACTGCAGCCTCTCTGGCAGCTTGAACAAAACAAAAATCAACTCCCCCACCACCTCAAAGTGTGGGTCACCGGACCCCGGTGCTACTGCGATTACTTATATTTCTGGTACCTCAATATTACTCCTTCTACATGCCAAGCTCCGTAAACATGCATATCACTTTAAACAGTACAACTTCCTCTTGCAAAATTAAACACTTCTCATAGACAGATTCTATAGTGCAGTAAAGAACAGGAAACACTTCTGAGACCACTGCCAAGAAACCGTCAAAGGAGAAATCAAGTTTCCAGAGTTTCAAGGCAGCCTACCAGACTCATATACACAGACAGCTCTCTAGCTCAGTTTTGCTCTCTAGTTCAATTTACTTCAGGTAAAGTCTTCCAGATGCCTGGAAACACCTAGAATTCCTAAAAGAATTTCTGTCACACACTCCTTGAGTCTCCTGCCTGGTTTGCCAGTTTGTTGCCTGATTTGGGGTGTTTAGTAATTTGAATGGGGTTACAGACGCGCCAATTGATCTGATCAGAAGATAATGAGATTCTAGTCCCGGAATCAGGCTACAAAGGGTTTTACAAGGACCCCTGGGGTGCATGACAGGAATGCTCACACTGATAACCAAATATGTATAGTTTCACAGACTTTTATTAAAATAGCATAGAATAGACAAATGAATAATTAATCAATTGGATAATGATTAGGATTACAGTCTTGTTCTAAAGACATGTGATACATGTGTGTGTGTGTGTATATATATATATATATATATATATTGTACGTTTTGGATTAATATACTCACACCCTTCCCTGATGACCTGGTTGAAAGAGATGTCCAATTCCTCAACTCTTGAGTGGAAGGGTGGAGAGCTAGGCAGTGCTAGAGAGCTAAGAGCTATAAGACTAAGACTAAGGCCATGTCTATACTGACGGCAGCAAATTCGCTGCCAACAGATTGATCTTTCTGGATCGATTGAGCGGTCAGTGTAAACCCACTCAATTGATCAGGAAGTCGATGCTGATAAACCACCCCCTCAAGTAGCGTAGTGCTGCATCGATGGGAACAGTGTTCCCGTCAGCACAGTGCAGTGTAGACAGCGCACAGAAGGGAAGCAGAGCAGTTGACGTGAGTTACGCAAGCTACTCTGCGTAGTTTGCGTAACTCCCGTTGACTGCCGCCGAATCTCCAGGTATGTGTAGACCAGCCCTAAGACTACAAATAGTACTAAGTATAAACTAAGAACAAAGATCCTAACCAACACCAATACAAAAGAAGCCCAAAAGAAGAAGTAGCTGAAGATCACATATGGTTTGCCCTTTTTATACCCTGAACAATATGGGTCCTCCTTCTAAGTCCAAACTTGGCTTCTTCACCCACAAATTATTAGGGTACACTTATTCTGTAGACTGGCAGGTTCGTGAGTATTATTGACGGACTCATATTCTTTCCAGATGGTTCGCTCATTTCACCTTTGTTATTTCTGGCCCTTTCTATAGGTTTTGTGGCGTACTTGTGAAGTTTACTTGGGGCATAAACTGAAGGCTCCCCCTGCCCACCATCTTGGTGCCTTCTGACTTATCTAGGGTAAAGGTTATAACCATACATGTAACTTATCATTACTTATCTGGGCCAAAGGTCCCAAACATATGTATGCTAACGGCCTTAGCTTTTCATACAGGATGTGGCCTGTAGGTTTCTTGCATTACAGCTATAATACCTTGACATGAAACTATGACTCTATTATAATAAAACAAATACTCAAATATATAGGGAAAAGTATATATGTGCAAGCAAGCAGGCTAGTCCTATAGGCTACACAAGCATCGTATAAGAACCTATATAAAATATAATAAGCAAATGGTGGTTGCAGAAGAACTTTTTGACTTGCACTATGAGTTTTAATACTGTTTTAGATTTCACTTCATTCTCAAGTTTAAACAGTACACTGTATACATATATGCTTGTCAGGATGACTGCACCAGATAAGTTTTCTTATCTTTTTATTTTTATGGTCAGAGAAAATGTAAAAGACCTCCCTTGTTATACTTTTCTCTGCATTCTTTTATGGAATCTACAACAACCAGGAGGCGATAGTCTGCAGATTTTTTTTTCTCCAGACAAGGAATCAATAGCAGTAGAAATACATTTTCCTTGTATGGATGCTTGTAGAATTACTTGGTCATATCTCATGTTCAACCAGTCATCTTGCATTTACATCATTGCTGCTTCTGTTAGTTCTTCCTTTAATTTTTCCTTTGTTTCTCCAGTTGCAGCATTTAGTAGTGCAACCCTGTGAGTTTAATTCGGTCTAGAAGAATATATCCAGGGAGAAGGGCTTCAATCATTTTTTACAACTTCTCATTTTATTAGCAATGGTCATTTTATTAGCATACATAACTAAAACTTTCTTATCAAGTTTAAGTCTCTGCATTTCACTTGGTTTTTATGGCATAACTTCTAATTTATCTTTGACAGTTTTTAGGTATTGAAAATAACAGACTGATTGTAAATGAAGCTGATGTTGAAGTGCTGCTAGAAGGCCTGGAAAAGGGACTTACTACGACAGCTATGTGTTGATGACAATAATGGTATAAAAACATTTTGCTTGCAGTATCAACTAGTTAAATGTTCTGCTTTTCCATTCCAATAGACAAAGTTTCATTCGATGTCAGAGTAGATCTTAAGACACAGGTATCCTGTACTTTGCAATGTACACAAATCCTTCCTATCTTGCTACTTAACAACTGTTAACAATATTTATATTTTCCTTTAAGAGAATTCTGTCTATTACTTCTGTCCGTTCCATCACTTGTTCCCTACCATTTCTTTCAATTTTAGACATGTTGAGCTAGATAAATTCATACCCTGTTTCGTAATCACTAAGCATTAGAATCTCAGTTGCAGTAGCTTTCATGTTTATTACAGATAGAATAAGAAACCACCACCTAGTAAATCCAACACTGTGAAGAATGAAAAATAAGATGAGCTAGCCAGCTTTATACATCACTATGTTATTGGATGCCCTGCCCATCATCAGAAGTTCTAGTCGAACAAGGAGCCAAAAGAGGAAGGGGGAACAAAACAACAATACACCCTAGAGATGGGAGAAGGAGTAAAAATCTGAGTTTAATCTTGAACCTTATATCAGTGGGTCCCCTTCAATGTCCCAGCCTTGATATATCAGACTTAGCAGTTCCATGAAGAAAGTACCAGTAGAGTAGGCTCTTACCGTTTTTTTCTCTCTTTTAGTTGGTGGAGGCTGCTGCTGCTGCTGTGTAGGCACTATGATGGGTGCTGACTGATACACTGGCTGACTTGGATAGAACGGTGTTCCTAGGAAATCACAACAAGATAGAAACGCATATTCAGTTAATTTGTAAATGAAGTAAAGTGAAGAGCAGCAAGTGAATGACAGCCTAGTTTCAATCTCTATTTTCTAAGTAGCCTGTGTGCATTTTCTTCCCCACTTCTATCAAATCAGAATATGACATCACAACAACACAAGTGATGGAAAGAGTCACTAGTCCACTTTTTTCACGTGATTAGGGAAATGGCCACATGCATCAACTTTCTAGAGGCACTGAAGATACTGCTGAAATCAGCCAACACTATCAGAAAGGAAAATCTGCACTTCCTTGTATTTTACTGAGCTGCAAGACCTGAGAAGACAATTTCAAGCACTGAAAAATCTACACAGAATTAAAGAAATGAGACTGGCCTCTTATCCAGTGTAGAGAAAGCCATAACCAAACTATTCCCTGGAAGCTGCAATCACAACTGCAACCTATTTTGAAACTGAGCTAGAGAAGTAAGCTTTAGTAAGGCTTTTGATACTATCTCGCCTGACCATCTCATAAATAAACTAGGGAAATACAAGACAGAACTACTGCAAGGTGTGGGTACATAACTGGTTAAAAAAACCTGTTCCCAGAGAGTAGTTATCAGTGGTTCACAGTCAAGTTGGAAGGGCATACTGAGTGGGGTCCACAGGGATCAGTTCTGGGTCCAGTTCTGTTCAGTATCTTCATCAATGATTTAGATAATGGCATAGAGAGTACACTTATAAAGTTTGCGTACCAAGCTGAGAGAGGTAGTAAGTGCTTTGGAGGATAGGATTAACATTCAAAATGATCTGGACAAACTGGTGAAATGGTCTGAAGTAAAATGGACAAATTCAATAAGGACAAATGCAAAGTACTCCACTTCAGAAGACACAATCATTTGCACACATACAAAATGGGAAATGACTGCCTAGGAAAGAATAGTGAAGAAAAGGATCCAGGGATCATAATGGATCACAAGCTAAATATGAGCCAACAGTGTAACATTGTTACAAAAATAGCAAACATAATTCTGGGATGTATTAACAGGAGTGTTGTAAGCAAGACACAAGAAGTAATTCTTCCGCTCTTCTCCATGCTGATTAGGCCTCAACTGGAGTATTGTTCTGGAAGAAACTGCCCGCCTGCATCTTAGAGAACCGCCCTGAGTTACGAAATATACAAGCATCATGCACCTTCCCAGACCATCCCACATTGATGTCTGTGAAACGACCCCTGTGATCCACGAGCCCCTGCAGGACCATGGAAAAGTACCCCTTGCGGTTTATGTACTTGGTGGCGAGGTGTGCAGGCGCTAAAATGGAGATGTGTGTCCCATCAATGGCTCCCCCCGCAGTTTGGGAAGCCCATCGTGGCAAATCCCTTCACTATGTCCTGCACATTTCCCAAAGTCACTAGCCTTCATAGCAGAAGTCTATTGATGGCACTGCACACTTGAATCACCGCAGCTCCCACTGTAGAGTTATCAACTCCAAATTGATTACCAACTGAGCGGTAATAGTCGGGGGTTGCCAGCTTCCAGAGAGTGATGGCGACTCTCTTCTCCATCATCATGGCTTGTCTCAAGCGAGTCTTCACGCACTTCAGGGACGGTGACAGCTCCGAGCACAGCCAGAGGAAAGTACTCCATGATAAGCCGTGTTGTATTTGTCATGATCAGATTACAGTGCAGAGCTCAGCTGTCTCCATGTCTCTGCAGCAATGGCGATCGGGGGGAGTAAAAATCCAGCGCGAAAATCCTTTTCCTGTTTGTTTGGCGGGAGGGGCGAAGGGTAGGGGAAGCAGTGTTGCATCCTGGGATGAGGACACTCTTCCAAACAGCCACCGTGGCTAGTTGCACTGTGGGATAGTTACCCACATTGCACTGCTTTGTAATTCGAATTAAGACTGGCCAGTGTGAACACAAGAGACCAGCACAAACAGCGTATTGTGGACAGTCTGCTGCGATTTTTATAAATCGGCTTCTGAAAGTCGAATTATCCCTAGCCTGCTAGCTCAGCCCACTGAAGCTCAGCAGACAAGGCAGCCTTAGAATAGTCTGGGACTGAAAGATTACAGCCTGTGTGGCAAGAAACCACAGCAGTTCAAAGAGCACAAAAGAAACCAGGACAACTTTTTCAAACTACAAAAATAAAGGAAAATGGTGTCAGGAGGTGGGAAAGGATTCAAAAGCCAAACAAGAGAATCAGCTGAGAAACAAAAAATTCAAGCTATACCATGTTTTCTCCAAGTTAGTGTATCAGAATTAAAGCTTCGTTGCCACATTTATTTTCTTTATTTCTCCTGTAATGATGATTTCAGAAATATAAACTGAAATTGTCTCCCTTATGCTCAGCCCTTTGCTACTGCCCAACTCATTCAGAGATAATACAATCCAGGGTTCATGACATCACTGTAAATGTTTAGGATAAATATAAATCACTATCACTAGATATGTTGCTGAATAAACACGAAAAAGAAAAGTCCACACTTTGCTTTATGATAAGTAAATGAGAACTGATTTTCAATTACTGTTTTTTTCCTTTAAAGTGAGTCAGCATTTGTTAAAACTACACATACATATTTTGGGATCCTAAGCAATTTTAATAATTAGTATAACAAACAAACTTTTCAGTCAACTTCTAAAATTCAGAAAGACTAAATTAAAATTTTAAAAGCTGTAAGTCCATAAAAAGTTGATAACAAAGCAACCCAGCAGATTTCAGAATTGTGTGTCAAGGTAGTGGTGGTGAAATAAATCACTTTTACCAGTGGGATTAAAAAGGCAAAAATTAAAATTTAATAAAATACCAAAATGTTGAGATTTACAGATAAAAAACAATAACTAAGTATTGTTATTGCACATGTCATTGAGAATTTTTCAAAATATTCCCATAAATCACAGTAGGGTAATTATTCCCCTCTATTCGGCATTGGTGAGGCCGCATTTAGAATACTATGTCCAGTTTTGGGCCCCCCACTACAAAAAGGATGTGGACAAGTTGGAGAGAGTACAGTGGAGGGCAACAAAAATGATTAGGGGGCTGGAGCACAAGACTTATGAGGAGAGGCTAAGGGAACTGGGCTTGTTTAGTCTGCAAAAGAAAAAAATGAGGGGGGATTTGATAGCAGCCTTTAACTACCTGAAAGGTGGTTCCCGGGAGGATGGGGCTAGGCTGTTCTCGGTGGTGGCAGTTGACAGAACAAGGAGCAACGATCTCAAGTTGCCGGGGGGAAGGTCTAGGTTGGACATTAGGAAAAAGTTTTTCACTAGGAGGGTGGTGAAGCACTGGAATGGGTTACTTAGGGAGGTGGTGGAATCTCCATCTTTAGAGGTTTTTAAGCTGAGGCTTGACAAAGCCCTGGCTGGGATGATATAACTGAGGTTAGTCCTGCTTTGAGCAGGGGGCTGGACTAGATGACCTCCTGAGGTCCCTTCCAACTCTCATATTCTATGATTCTATGAAATTTGGTGAAAGTTGGCACTACAATAAAGGTCTGCAAAACAATTTCTCTTCCCTTCAAAAAATAGCCCAAACGCACCACAAAGCAAACCAGACAAAACACATGGCCACCCACCAGATTTAGTCCAACTCTAATTAAAATGCCCAAAAGAGACATTTCTTGGCCTGCATTAAATTACTGACCATAGCATCAATCCTGCAGCGAGATAAGACGATTACTCACTTTGTAACTGTTGTTCTTCGAGATGTGTTGCTCATGTCCATTCCATTGTAGGTGTGTGCGCACCCCCGTGCACGGTTACTGGAATATTTTTTCCCTTTAGCAATATCCGTAGGGCCAGCTTCATCGCCCCCTAGAGTCCCATGCACATGCAGCAGTACATAAGGCTCCGCCAGCACTACGCCCCCTCAATTCTTTCTCGCCGACAACTCCAACGGTGGGGATGGGGGGGGGCGGGTCATGGAATGGACATGAGCAACACATCTCGAAGAACAACACTTACAAGATGAGTAACCGTCTTTTCTTCTTCGAGTGCTTGCTCATGTCGATTCCATTATAGGTGACTCCCAATCAGTACCTTGGAGGCAGGGTTCAGAGTTCACAGATTAGCTGTCTGCAGCACCACTCTGCCGAAGTTGGCGTCATCCCTTGCCTGCTGAACAATGGCATAGCGGGATGTAAAGGTGTGCACCGATGACCATGCATATGTCCTGAATAGGCACTTGCACCAGGAATGCCGTAGAAAAGGCCTGCGCTCTAGTTGACTGAGATGTGACATTTTCTGGAAGGGGCACCTTCGCCTGCTCATAGCAGAACCTAATGCAGGAGAGGTTATCCAAGAGGAGATCTGCTGGGAAGAGACAGGTAAGCCCCTCATCCTGTTGGCCACTGCCACGAACAGCTGCACTGACTTTTGGAATGGTTTTGTCCTCTCAATGTAAAAAGCCAGAGCTCTTTCGCACATCCCACATGTGCCACCTCCATTCTTCCACTGAAGCATGCAGCTTTGGGAAGAACAATGTCAGGAAGATGTCCTGACTGGCATGGAATTGTGACATCACTTTGGGCAAAAAGGCTGGGTGAGGTCTCAACTAGATCTTGTCATTACAAAAAACTCTGTAAGGTGGCTGTGAGGTAAGTGCCCTAATTTTGGATACCCTCCTAGTCGAGGTGATGGCAACTAGGAAGACTACCTTCCACAACAGCAGCAAAAGGAGGAGGGTAGTCAAAGGCTCCAACAGAGCCCCCGTAAGCCTGGAGGACTAAGTTCAGGTCCCAAGGGGGTAACCGATCCCTAACCTAGGGGTAAAGTCTCTCTATACCCTTCAGAAACCTAACTGCCATGGCGTGACAAAAAAACTGACGTCCCTTGAATTGGAGGATGGAAGGCTGAAATAGCAGCTAGATGTACTTTCAATGAAGTAGTGGCTAGGCCCTGAAGTTTAAGATGCAGTAGGTAGTCTAACACCGTCTGGATTGATGCTTCGTGGGGCGTGACCACCTGAGCTGTGGCTCAGCACATGAATCTTTTCCACTTGGCTAAATATGATGCCCTGGTGGAAGATTTCCTTCTACCCATTAGTATTGCCTGCATCTGATATGAGCAAGCCCATTCCTCTAGGTTCAGCTACTCAGCCTCCGTGCCATCAGTTGCAGGGACTCCAGGTCCAGGTGCAGAAGTCACCCTTGATCCTGGGAAAGCAGGTTGTACCAACGCGGCAGCTCCAGGGGGAGGAGGGAGAGGGGACAAAGGCAAAAGACAGCTCCATGTTACTTAGCAGCTCTATGTTCTTGGGGAACCAGGGCGCAAAACCCCAACTCTCTCTCTGGCTCACCTGAATACCCCTCCCAATACACCCCCTCCCCCCCCCCCGCAGTCTGCTTGAACCAGAAACCAAAGGCATTTCAATATGAAAAGGCAGTGGAAAACCCTCTCATCAAGGGTGATACAACTCCAAATGCCTCATCTACATCAAAGATGTAAAAAGGGGGCATACAGAAGCCTCATCTACAACGAAGATGGAACACGCACTGAACTCTGGGATTGATAAAGCAGAAAACACACTGAACTCTGGGATTGCCAAAGCAGGGAAGCACTGCATGTTGGGAGATCTATGCTCTTGATGTAAATGAACAACACCTGTACACATCCAGCTTGCAGTTATCAGACCATTCTAGTTATTGATATGCCAAACACTTCATCCTGGTTGCATTGTGAGCTTTCTCTCAAGGAAAGATGCCCTTCCAGGAAGGATCAGCTCCTTTTGTCCAGACATTATTTATCCATAAACAAACCTGGGGTCTACAAAACCCCCCATCAGAAGTCAAACCTCTGTTCTGATGCTTGGATCCATAATGCTGCTTCAGTTCCACTGTAACTTCCCCCTCTTCCTGACTGATTGTGCTGAGAACTCTGCCAGACTCAAAGAGCTCCAGACCCTAAGCTGCCAAGTCTGTTCCTGGGAACCTCTGAGCTGCATGGAGTGGTGAGACCTCTTCTTCCCCCAACACACTTTTTGTCTCTCTCCCTCTCAGTCCAGGTATAACTTTCTACTTTTGTAATCAAACCTGGGATAGCTTTCTCCAATACCCCAACTGTAATTGTGTAGTATTGTAGGCATTTGATTGTTTTTCTCTCCTTGTATGATATTACTATTAGTAACGTAAGTTTTATATACCTAGCAATAAAATAACTGTTATAATCAAGCTGGTTGCCACTTTCTCTCTCTATCTCTCCAAACTTTATTTTACTCCTTTGTGTTCTTGGTCCCTATCTTGCTCTGTAGCAACGCTTCTCTTACCTAAGCCAAAGATCTCCAGAGTGCCCAAAAATCCTACGGGATTTGCTCATCAAGGGGATTACTGCTAGAACAATTGTGGTGTAAAGGGGCATATGAAGGGGACAGCCGGGAAGTGCTACTCTGCCTAGTCTATGGAGTCCAGGGGCAAATAAGGGTGTGGCTCAAGGTGCTGTTTGACCAGCCTGACTGAGTCCAGGGGCAATTAAGGGGAGTAGCCAAAAAGGTGCTGTTTGGACCCAGCCTGGTCTATTCTGGTGCGTTGCAAAGTGGCATATAAGAGTGGCCACTGAAAGTGTGGTGTCACCCAGCCTGCTGAGTTCAGGGACGCATAAGGGGTCAGCTGACAGTGCTGATAGCCCGGTCCGCTCAGACGCACTCAGTTAATATGAAATGTGTATGTGTATATGTGCGGGGTTTATTTGAATCTGGTACTGGAGGAACCCAGCCCTGAAAACCTGGTCCTGCAGGATAGCTCCACTGGGAGAGGGCTTGTAGCCATATGAACACACAAGTAACACAAGCAGTACATTAATAGAATCACACCCTTAGAATCACATCTCCCCTTCCAGGAAGGCAACCCAAATCACACCCCCTTCCAGGAAGGTAACCCTAATAAATGAGCATACTCCAAAGTGAAGGGGAAATCTGGTAACATCCAGGAGCGTCGTGAACCAGTGCTGCCTGGGTCATGTGGACGCTATGAGGATCACACTCACCTTGTCTCTTTTGATTGTTAGCAGGACCCTGGGAATCAACAGAATGGGAGGGAAGGCATACAGAAGCCTCCCCAACCACGAAAGTAGGAAGGTGTCTGACAGTGCTCCCTCATCGAGCCCACGAATGGAGCAAAACTGACTGCACTTCTTGTTGACCTTGGAAGCAAAGAGATCCTCTTGGGGAAACCCTCACCTCCAGAAAATCATATTAGCTACTGACAGGTGGAGAGACCACTTGTGGCAAGTTAAGAAGGTCCTGCTGAGTCAGTCCGCTGTGGCGTTCTTGATACCAGGGAGGTGTGAAGCCACCAGGTGAATGTCATGCCCTATCACTAGGTTCCACAGACTCACTGCCGCCTGACACAGGTTCTGGGAGCAGACCCCGCCCTGTCTGTTGATGTAATACACTGCAGCAGTGTTGTCATCAGGACCTGGACTGTCTTGCCTCTCAGGAATGGGAGGAACACCCCGTATGCCAAGCTGATCGCCCTGAGCTCCCTGATATTTATGTGCAGCCTCTGGTCCTTCCTTGACCAGGTCCCTTGGGTGCTGTGGCCCGAGCTGATATAAGCCCCCAAACCCAAGTCCAAAGTATCCAAAACCAGAGTCACTGAAGGGGCTAGATCTGAAAAGGCCATCCCTTCCATCACTGACCAAGGGCCCAGCCCCCAACCAAGGGAGGCGAGGACTTGTGAGGGCACCGTGACCACTTTGTCCAAGAAGTGCCTGCTCAGGGCGCACGGAGAGAACAGCCATAGCTGGAGCGGCTTGAGTTTCAGACATGTATGATGCAGCATGTGGGTGCACATTGCCATATGGCCCAGCAACTGCAGGCAAGTTCGTATGGGTAGAGGCGCATAGGCCCAAGATCAGATTTGACATAACCTCGAACTGAGCCTGTGGAAAAAACGCTCTGGCCTGCGTAGAATCAAGAATGGCCCCAATTAATTCTTTTCTTTGCAGTGGTGTTAATGTGGATTTTTTTCATTCACCAGCAGGCCCAGATAGAATCATAGGGACCTCAGGAGGTCATCTAGTCCAACCCCCTGCTCAAAGCTCAGCTAAACAATCCCAGCGAGGGTTTTGTCAAATTGCAGCTTAAAAACCTCTAAAGATGGAGATTCTACCACCTCTCTAGGTAAAAAAATTCCAGTGCTTCACCACTCTCCTAGTGAAAAACATTTTCCTAATGTCCAACCTAGATCTCCCCCACTGCAATTAGAGACCATTGCTCCTTGTTCTGTCATCTGCCACCACTGAGAACAGCCTAGCTCCATCCTCCCTGGAACCCCCTTTCAGGTAGTTAAAGGCTGCTATCAAATCTCCCCTCATTCTTCTCTTCTGCAGACTAAACAAGCCTAGTTCCCTCAGCCTCTCCTCATAAGTCTTGTGCTCCAGCCCCCTAAATCATTTTTGTTGCCCTCCGCTGGACTCTCTCCAACTTGTCCACATCCTTTTTGTAGTGGGGGGCCCAAAACTGGACACAATACTCCAAATGCGGCCTCACCAATGCTGAATAGAGGGGAATAATCACTTCCCATGACCTGCTGGCAATGCCCCTCCTAATGCAGCCCAATATGCTATTAGCCTTCTTGACAACCAGGGCACACTGCTGACTCATATCCAGCTTCTTATCCACTGTAACCCCCAGGTCCTTTTCTGCAGAACTGCTGCCTAGCCTGTCGGTCCCCAATCTGTAGCTGTGCATGGGATTCTTCTGTTGTAAGTGCAGGACTCTACACCTGTCCTTGTTGAACCTCATCAGATTTATTTTGGCCCAATCCTCCAGTTTGTTTAGGTCCTTCTGTATCCTATCCCTATCTTCCAGGGTATCTACCACTCCCCCTAGCTTAGTGTCATCTGCCAACTTGCTGAGGGTGCAATCTACCCCATCCTCTAGATCATTAATGAAGATGTTGAACAAAACCAGCCCCAGGACCGACCCCCGGGGCACTCCGCTTATGACAGGCTGCCAGCTAGACATGGAGCCATTGATCACTTCTCATTGAGCCCTATGCTCTAGCCAGTTCTCTATCCATTTTATAGTCCATTCAACCAACCCATACTTCTTTAACTTGCTGATAAGAATACTGTGAGAGACCGTATAAAAAACTTTGCTAAAGTCAAGGTATATCACGTTCACCGCTTTCCCCACATCCACAGAGCCAGTCACCTCTTCATAGAAAGCGATCAAGTTGGTCAGGCATGACTTTCCCTTGGTGAAACCATGTTGACTGTTCCTGATCACCTTCCTCTCTTCCAAGTGCCTTAAAATGGATTCCTTGAGGACCTGCTCCATGATTTTTCCAGGGATTGAGGTGAGGCTGACCCGTCTGTAGTTCCCTGGATCCTCTTTCCTCCCTTTCTTGAAGATGGGCACTATATTTGCTTTTTTCCAGTCATCAGGGACCTCCCCCATTTGCCACGAGCTTTCAAAGACAATAGCTAATGGCTTTGAAATTACATCAGCCAACTCACTCAGCACCCTCGGGTGACAGCAGACCCAGATGGTAACCCAAACTAAGTCTAGACTGGTTTGGACCTGGGCCCAAGACCTGCCTCTGATTAGCCAGTCATCTAGATATGTGTAAATCTGAACCCCTTGGCACCTGAGATATGCGGCCACCACTGTCATACATTTTGTAAATACCATTGGGGCGGACGACAGGCCAAAGGGGAGGGCTGCAAACTGGTAGTGGGAACATCCCACCACAAACCGGAGAAAACACCTGAATCCGGGGAATATTGTGATATGAAAATATGCGACCTTCAGGTTGAGGGTGGCATACCAGTCTACTGGATCCAAGGATGGAGGCTAGGGAGACCACGCAGAACTTCAACTTTCTGATGTATCTGTTTAGCCCTCATGGGTCCAAGATGGGCCTGAGGACCCCCTTCGCCTTGGGAATAAGGACGTAGCGGGAATAGAAGTCTCTTCTTCTCATGTCCGCCGGAACGTCCTCCACAGCTCCCAGTGCGAGAAGGTTCTCCACCTCCTGCATGAGGAGTTGCTCGAGAGAGAGGTCCCTGAAGAGGGACGGGGATGGGGGGAGAGGTGTATGGGGGGAGGGGGGGAAGAGAACTGCAATGGTACCCAGGACCCAACAATCCGAAGTTATACAGGCCCATGCCGGGAGGAAAGAGGCAAGTCGGTTGCGGAATCTTGGGGAAGTAGGATCCTGGTACAAGACTGGAAGGCCATCCTCAGACATACCATCAAAACGATTTGTGTTGCACACTAGAGCACCGGGAAGGGGCTGGCTGATTGACCTAGGAGGAATATGGGCCCGATCGGTGCTGCCGAAAATTTCTATTTCTGTCCGTCTTTCGGTAGATCCTGAAGCACTGGGACCTGGCACCTAGGCTGCTACTGCTGCAGCCAAAATTGCCTCCTTGAGGTCTATGGCATATAAAGATATAATTATACCACCCTAGCAGTGCCTGCTGGTTTGTGATCCAGAATTGCAGGCTCGCTGTAGAATATATTTTTCTCCCAAACAAATCCAATTTCTTATTGTCTTTGTTTTTGGGGGTCGTACCAGGTTGTCCCTGTCCATCCCGCTCATTAGCAGCCACCACTACCAGGGAACCAGGCAACCCCTTAGTGGGGACTTAATACTTTTTCTTCACCCTTTTAGAGGTTGGTGGCAAAGAGACTGGTGTTTTCCACAAGGTTTTAACCACCTTGAGAACCCCTTCGTGGACTGGCAGGGTGACCCGGGATGGCACAGCAGCTGCCAGCACATCAAAGAGGTTGTCCGATGTTTCCTAAAGATCCTCTGCTTCTAACCTCAAGTTTGAGGCAACCCTCTTGAGGAGCTCCTGGTGGGCATGGAAGTCTTTCAAGGGAGCTGATGGCCCTGTCGTGACTGCCTCATCTGAGGAGAAGGAAGATGACTACTCAGCACAGGGGGTGGTGGTATCTCCCCCGACTTCTGGGGAACTGCCGTAGATGTTCCCTCCAGTATCTTTGCATCTGAGGCCGAGCTGTGACTCTCGACTGGGGCTGCTGGGGCTGCGGATTGTTTCCCTGATGACCGAAGGCCCTGTGACCACAGGGAACCCCCAAGGATTCCAAAAGGGCCATTGAGTCGGCCACTGTCCCTGAGGCTATCCTGGAGCAGCCAACAGGGACCTTTTTCTTGACCCCCAGGTTGATGGGGCTGGCTAGGGTGGGGTGCTGAGGATTTATTCTCCCCTGAGGAACCAGACTCACTCTCTGGCGACCAACGAGGGCCTGAGCCTGACCCTTTTCCTGATGAGCAGTGCCGAGGAAAGTGGGAGCAGTATCTGGCCTCCCGGGATCTCTGGTGCTCCAACGACCGCCGCCTCAGTGACAGGGAGCATGATATTGGCGACTGGTGTTAATGATCTCTAGACCGGTGCCATGCTGGAGAAGCCTTCCAATGGGAGGAAGAGCGGAAACATCACCGCGCCACAGGTGAGTGCCTCGGTGCCGGAAATCGACGATGGTGCCAATCATCCCTGGACAAACGTCCACATGCCGGCAACTGGGTTCTGCGCTGTGAACACACAGGCGAACTCGTCTGTGCCAGGGAAAGTGATCAGTGCTGACTCCCTGATGGTGAGCATCTGCTGGACTTTGATCTGGATTGGTGCTGCCCTGCCAGGTCCAAGGCCTTCTGTGCTGGAGACAGAGATTGATGCCAAGTCAATGCTGCTGAATGCCTCCGCTGTCGGTGCTCCGCCTCCGGTGACAGGGAATGCATTCTTGGGATAGGTGCATGGAGGGAGGAGAGCTTCTCCTTGGCGACCTGGCTTATGGAGAGGCACGCTGGGGCTCCGGAGAGCAGAGCAGCCATTGTGGGGGGTCCCAATGGGGGCTTCCCTTTCAACGCCAGTGCCTTCCCTTTCAACTGCTCCATTTGGGGCATAGGCATCGGAGGAAAGGGCAGTGCCATTAAGTCTCTTGCTGCTTGAAATGCCTCCAGCGTTGATGGCATCACGATCTGTGGAGGCCCTCCTCTACTCCCTAGAGACGGAGGAGGCTCCCTTGGAGGACTTAGGGTCTAGGCACCAAGCCTTGCTCTTGCAGTATGCTCGGCCTGTTGGACCTGTGATGGCCCCACATTCGACCCTGCTTCCTTGGTCTTCTTCGGCATGGGGGAGCGCCCCTTCTCAGAGCATTGTTTCTTCTGATCGGTGCCATGCAAGTTCTGGTGCCGGAGGGGTGCTCTGCACCGATGCAGTGCTCAGTACTGAGAGTGAACAGGATGACTCTGAGGCTGGTCTTAAGGTAGCCTCCATCAGTAAGGCCTTCAGCCAGATTTCCCGCTCCTTCTGAGTCCGGGGTCTGAACTTGTCCTTCCTGTGCGATTCCCGCAGGCACTGTCATGGGAGTCGCTAAGCAGGAAGGGCTTGCCACAAGACTTACAGGGCTTGAAGCTTGGAAACCGGGGCATGCCCTGCTGCCGGCAGAGATCAGTCAGAGATCCTTAAGGGGATTAAACCTTAACTAATAAACTATTTACAACCGTTCAGTACAAATACACTAACAACTTCTAATTAACAACTACTTAAGAACACTTAACCCTAAACGCAAAAAGGCACTTGCGGGAGCAAACAACGAAGGCAGTTCCGGTAGCTGTCAGTGGTGGAAAGCAGGAACTGAGGGGCCATAGGGCCAGCAGCACCTTATGTACTGTGGCATGTGCGCGGGACTCCAGGGGGTGCCGAAGCCAGTCCTACAGATATTGCTACAGATACTGCTAAAAAAATTCCGGTAACCGTGCATGGGGGGTGCGCACACACCTACAATGCACTCAAAGAAGAACCATAAAGATGGATCCCTACACCTACATGAATTTCTAATGGCTTCCAAAGAGCCCTCTGTGGGCATGTGTGTCCATCCACCTAGCTCCTATTGCTGAATCTGGTCCAGCACTGGTTTCACAGTAAATACATTGTTATTACTACAGACTACCTAATCCTGCAATTCACGCAAACGTAACAAGGAAAAAGTTGGAAAACTTCTTGTTAGTAAACAGATACCACTTTTTTAAAGAGACATTGTCAGCATAGTAACAACCACCACCTATGCCTAGCCAATATTTCTAATTAGATTATAATAATAAAGACCAAATTCTACCCCCTAAGCAGAAAGAACTGTAGAGAGGACTGCGGGGATGAAAAGTCTGGAAGTGCACCTTGCAGAGATTTCACCAGGTTGCTCTTGCAGAAGGTGGGGTGAGGACCGAATTTGCTTCCTCTCTGGAATGAATTTCACTGTCATTTTAAAAAGTTAATTAAAATATTTTGGGTTTCATTCTACAAAACTATCCTTGTTATTAAATTAATTTAAATTTTGTATGGTGTCCCTTTAACTCCATATCTTATCTCATGTTAATACAATAACTGTCAACATTTAATCTGTTATTACAGTCTGTTTTACTTGGAGCATTTCCCACAAAACTCTACCATCCAAACTCTCTGCCACAATAAACACACACTCTCTCCTCATGAAACAACCCCCTTGACAGCCACATAATTTGTTCCAAATAAATTATGGAATAATTTTAGTCTTTACTCACAGCGAATCATTCATAAGCCATGATTATTTTTGGCAAATGTATGTTATGTAATTTCAGGATTTGGGCTATTTACAAATTGTTTTGACTATTTCCTCTTCATGATATGCAACTGGTCATCCAATTAACATGTTTTTTCTCTCCTCCCTAACTAAATGCCAAATTTTTTGAAACAGGAGAAAAATGAATAACAAATGTTAACTGGATGGCTATGGATGTATTCAGTGGACAACCAAATGGAGCTGGGACCTTAAGCAGTAATAAGAAATAATATTAAGTAATAAATAATTATTATAATAATAATGATGATGACTGGACCGTGAATAACAAAAAGACAATACATGTGAATACTTCTTTTTGCACATGTTTAAGAATATTTATATGAGCAACAGTTATTCTGCAAACATTCATGCAAAAAAAGCTATTTGTGTGTATAATCACAGTGAGTAATCGGGAGCACAACACACTCAAATTGAGCAGCTGTTTTGAATTCAAACAAATTATTCTGGCATTACCATATTACACCAGCTGTAAAGAAATAAACACACACCCAGGAACACGCCCCAAAAAACAAAGCAACACCCCTCCTTCCCCCAAGCCATGCACAATCCTCCACCCTGCTTACCATAGGCATTGGGGAATTCTCCAGGACCTGGTCCTGGATAAAATGGGCCTGGCCCCGGTGGCTGAACAGGATACTGCTGTGGAGGCCCAACATAAGGAGGGCCACTATGACGATACTGTGAGAGAAAAATTACAAGGAATTTACAAATAATTGTCATGTGCTATGGTATTATATACAGAAACTGTAATTAACCTGGATTAAAAGATCCCTAAAAATGAGATTACGAAACCCTCTCAAACACAGATTCAGAATGTTGACTACCAAAAAGGATGTGTCATAAGAATGAAATGCATGCTGTGTCATTTGAAGTAAAGACATGCAGGACATCAGTGCTGAGGCAGACAGTAGTCAACTTGAGTTCATTCCCCTCATTTCAGTAATACAGGACTCAAATAAAGTCCAAGGTTTTATAATAATAGCACAGCTATTAAGTCAAGTTAAGAGCCATTGCAGGACTAGATGTTTTCATGGTATTTAGTTTTTCATTATCTCTTTCAGTGGCAGAAAATAATTACTATGGAGTTTTTTCATCTCAAAAACAAAAAGGATACAGTTTATAATTATCCCATCTCCACCCTCTGCCTCAATAGATAAATATAAATCTAAAGAAGAAAAAGGACAAAGTTTATGCTGCTAATTACATCAGCCTCATTCCCTACCCTTTCCTATAGTCTCAAAAGATCACCTTCTTTTAATCCAAGAGCAATAACTGTAACTCTTGCAGGTTTGTGTTCTTAGGCAATATATTACCTGTGGTATACAGTACTGGGGGCCCTGGGGCATTGCATATGGCATTGGCAGATGGTTAACCATCATGATGTGTTGGTTGGTTTGGTACACTGCAGTCGGTGTTTGCGCACCAGGACGGATAGAAGGGCTGGTGTTCTGGATGGCAGCTCTAGAAGGCTGTATTTGAGGCCTCTGAAAAAACTAGAGTAGGGAAGCAAAAACAAAGAAACAAAAAAAGTCAAACTTATTTTTCCTGAAAAGAAATTTGCAATATCAAACAATGGCAGAAAGAAACATGCTGTAATTTTAATAAAATACACTTTCAAAGGGTTGCCACCCATTCAAAAAACTGCAGGACAGTTTCCATTAGTCTTTAAACAATGGCCCTTTACACAATCCTCAGTTTTACAAGGCACAAAGTGAGAAAGACTGACTAAGAGCAAACAATTAAGTTTTATACTATAATGCTATAACCATAAGCTTGGGTCTACTGAATTATATACACCAGTTTTCAGACTTATGGTCAGAGGAAAGGATTTTATGCAAAATGTATTTTATAGGGTGGAATAGATTGAAAATATATCAGCTTTATAAGTGATTTGATAAGTCAGTAAAAGATCAAGGATACTACATTGAAAATTCCAGAACAGCTAAAATTCTGATATTTATGGGGGTTGTAGGTCACCCCATACTTACCCTCTTTACCATACTGAAAGTTTGAAGAGGCTGTGTGTCCCTGTATTCCTTTTTTCAAAAAGGTGGCAATCCCTGTCTAAGTTGCACCAAACTTTTCCAGCACACTTGCATGAAGTAACCCCCCACACAAGTGTAGCCCACACAGATAGCTCCAGGGAACAAAGCAATCTAGTGATATGTGTCTCAGGTCTCAACTCTCTTTAAGTCAAGCACCAGCATCCAGGATGTGGAAGCATTCATGTCACCAGAAGCCCTCATTCTTACTACAGTCTTAATCATCTTGAAACAAAACAGGTAATATATACATCATACATTAATTCATTCACTAATTTAATAATGATATATGTGATAAAGAAACACTTATGCCATGCAGAACCAGTAATTAAAATTACCTGGATGGGTCTGAATCCTCCCTTCAATAACGAAGCAAGAAAGCAACAGGAAACAGAAAGAAAGCCAATGGAACAGCTTACAGATCAATATGAAGGGATAGGGTATAACATGCACCCTAATGCTAACAGTTTCAATAAGCTTTCAGTCCTGCTTTCTATATAACAGGGTAGTCACACAACAGGAAAGATACTGTGCTAGTATCAAAAAATCTTTTCCTGTCAGAATCCCAAGCACTTTTCAAGGCAGAAGTTTTCTAGAAAAGCTTAACGCTGAAGAATAAAATATAAGTTAAAAAAAATTAAAATGTGCAGCAAACAGGATACTGGAGAAAGTCTTTCTGTGCAGCGTGTTCTTTACTTCTCTCATTTTTCCCTTCCTCTCTTAGCTATCTTGGTAGTCCAGAAATAGCACAAAATAGAAAAAAAAAAACCTATGCTCATATCCTGGACTTGATATCCAACTCTATACCAAAGCTAGAAGAATGAGAGATATGTGTTTAAACTGCTGAGCAGAAAGTACTCTGCAGTGACCACTGCTGATTGATAAGGTGCATTAAAGCAAGCAGTCATCATGAGTACAAGGAAGAAAAGAGGCAGATAGTTATTGGGGAATAAAAGGCTGGGCTAACCAAGGCTGGCCTGGCACTGGGAAACGATGGGCCAATATACATGTATCACAATGGAGTCCACTGGAGAAATGAGCAAGACGGAAGGATCCTATGTTGCACTTGTACCTGGAAATAGTGGCAATAACAAAATAGTCACTTTGGCCATTCTTGAAGACTGTGACACACCGGTAGCCCCTGTATTGAATGATTTCTCTCCACAAAAGTCAACACTTACTCCCTTTCTCTGAAGGCCAGATAAATAAAGATGACATAAATAATTTTATTACTAAGCCAGTTTACCTGAATGAAGAATTGTACCATCAGTCAAATCTTATAATGTGTTTAGAATCAGAAGAAACTTCAATTGTTTGAACACAAGATAATGATGAAGGTGAAAAACAAAAACCAAATGCTCCCAAACTTCTGGGTTAGTGGAAACTAGGTGGTTGTCTAGTCATGGAGGACCAAATGACCACTATCTGATATAGAGAGATGTGGTAAGTCCCTGGTGGTGGCTGATTTCTATGATTTCCAGTATCCAGAGACACAAAAAAAGGAAAGAGTGAAAACAATTCAGATATTCAATATTCTTACTAACACAGCACCACAGACATAGGCTTGAAAAGGATCTTGCCAGGACTGCAATTAGAAATCTCATTTTTCTTCCATCTTTCCTGTTTCCCCCCTGTAACATGAACAATCTCTTGAGCTAGTAAAAATGAGTAAGAACATGCTTGTATGTAGGGTTCAAGGATGAACATTATTTCTCTGTAGTTCTTCCTCTGGTGTCAGCCTTCGGCTGTCTCTTGGCTGGCTTGCTGAGATGTAGTTACTTCTAGATCAACAGTGATCCACAATGGAGCTCCTCATTCAGAAAAGAAAATCAGTGTCTCCTCTGTTTCTATATTTATTCAAGGTGGGAATGGATTGGATGGAGACCGAACTTTGATCTGGTCTCTCATTATGTTGACTAGCCAGAGTTTCTCCAAATTAGTAGGACAATTTGCCAGGCTAGTATCTACAGCCAACACTATGTGGTCATAGCTGCCATTGAAAAAAATTCAATATTGTTTTCAAATTCAAAAAATAAAGACTGGTCCTCCATGATTGGAAATGAAGTATGTGAAACCTATCCTTCTCCTTCAACAAGGTCACTCCATTCTTAGGAGCAAACAAACAAATATGCTAGCAAATATGCAATACAGGCCACCGAAATAGCAAAGAAATTTATGGAAATGGAAATGATTGGTTTGTGTATGGCTTTTCACCATAAATTAGTGTGTCTAAAAGACCATCTGAAGCAGTGTGTAAAGTCACAGGGATGCAATTCTGAAACATTTCTGCTTTGTGAGAAACAAACTGGCTCCTCTTCCTGCTGTCATAGATGGAATGAAAGTACACTATGGACCAAAACATAGTGCCTTCCAAAACACGACATGCTTAGCAGGCTTGTAGCCTTAAACTGTTTAATAACTATCTATCTTTTCAACTCTGAGTGAACCCATAGTGAGGAAGTCACTGGTTTTTAAGAAACAATACGATCATATGTCAGCAGAAGTTGCTGACAGCCAGTTATGATTCTGAGGAGAAGGAGGAGAGCAAAGGCATGATGCATTACTTTTAAAAAAGACACACTGGGAATCAATGAGTTACACTTGTGTCAACCAATGTGAGAGAAGAATTATTCCTATAGGTTGTCAACCCCAAGGTTCAGGAGAATCAAACTTTCATGACATTGCATTGCAGTTGCACTGCTGTAGCACTTTAGTGAAGACAGGACAGCTTCAGCATAGTTAATCCACCTCCCAAAGAGATGGTAGCTATGTCAACAAGAGAAGCTCTCCCGTTGACATAGCGCTGTCTACACTGGGAGATAGGTTGGTATAACTACGTCGATCAGGGGTGTGGATTTTTCATACTCCTGAGCGATGTAGTTGTACCAATGTAAGTTTGTAGTGTAGACCTGGCCTAAGTACTGCAGGACCTAACAAAGCTCCAGTCACTGCAAAATATATACTACAATGTATCTTACACAAAGCTAAAAAACTGCTATGTCTAACAAGACATTTTCTCTCAAACCAACTGCTTTTACTCCACAACCTCGCTTTTGTTAGAAAGTGAAAATGAAGCTTTAATCATTGCCTCATTGGTAGTTCTGTATTAATTTTCTTCTTTCAATTAAAAACCCTTTTTCTTCAAGCATATGAAAACAAAGGCACATAACAGTTCCATATATAGGGCATCTGTAAATGAAGAATTCTGATTTCTTCTGCAAAAATCTGTATTTAGAATCAGAAGTTAAAGATGGAAAGAGACCTTTAAGGTCTCATCTTGTCCAACCCCAATCAATGCAGGATTGCTCCCTACAGACTATTTCTAGTCATTTGTCCAGTATAGTTTTCAGTGGATTTTCTACATTATGATCTTTAGCACATTGGCCTAGCTGAACACTCCCTTATCTACATGTTGGCGTGTTGCAGTGCACATGAGCTAAACTCCATGTGTTCTAAATCTTTAAGAACTTCTGAAAGGAGATGGGAAGAGCTTGCTTTACCATACACAAGGGATATGCTTCTAAACTGAACCATCATTTTCACTGAAAAGCCTGTGAAGCACACCCCATATGTCCCAGACATCTGGACTGTAAAATAAAAGAAGTCTCTCTAGCAGGAGTACTGAAAACCAGTTCCATTTATTTTAAACATAATAAACAGCCATTTGTCTACATATTTCCCAGGTCAATTAAAGACTGGTAACTGTTATAGATACATTAGCAGACATATGCTCCTGAAAAAGGCTGAAAAAAGTAACAATGGAAACACAAGGACAAAGCAACAAATTGTCAAGATTACTAACAAAACAAACTAGCACATTAAGGCTGTTTTCTTGTTTTAATTATGTCCTCTCCCCCCTCAGTCTGAGACACCTCCTTTGTTATTAATTTTTAGACTTTTGAGATAAAAGAGAAAGAGAAGAATTGACTGGCAAGATATCTGTCGTCTGACTCTAAGAAGGGGAAAAGGAGTATCTACAAAGGAAAGATGAAAACACTTTGGAAGAATGCTATTTTCTTAGTGGGTGTGAGAAGTACACCTACTATCAGGTACAAGTCAGAGTACCTTTAAAGCTCTGGCTTCGGTCTTGGCTGAGAAATTTGCACCTTTGCCATCTCATCAAGATCAGCTGGGGAACTTGAGTTAAAACTGCCTCTGAATTTAAAAATCTGGGTGACAGAGACAGTGATTTTACAGTGAAGGACCCTTGGCTCTGGAACTTACTTCCTTCATTGGTCTGCAAAAGCCTGAGTGCTCACATAAAGGGCATGATGTAAGGTCATTTCTTTTCCCAAGTTTTTGCCTGAAGATGATGGTATGTAGTTTATTAGTGGATGAAAGTCTTCCAGTATTGGCAGTCCTCATCAAATTCTGTACTTTATTTTTATCATCTTTCATTACACAGAGACTGTGTGATGGATGCTCTTATAAATTAAAAGAAATAATAAAAATATATAAACAGCTTCTGCTACATCATGGTTCTCATTTAAGCATTAGCAACATGGTTGTACCAGTCATGTTCCTTCACAGCCTCTCTGTCCTTTCAAATATTCACTAATAGGAAAGAGTTAACAACTGCTCCTACAGTGGAACCAGCAGTACCTGCTTTGATTCCATATCTCCATGGAACTTAGTTCCCAGTGTGTGGAGATAACACTCCCAATACTATCTCTGTCTTCATGGATGGGGTGGGAGAACAGAACATTCCCCCCCAGGTCTCCGTATAGGTGGGGAGTGAAGAATACCTCCCAACACCTCCTGCTCCCCATCCTAGCTACATGTATGGAGGTAAGAGAGGACATTCCCCACACTTATACACCTTCCCCACCCTAGGAAACACATTTGCTGACAATGGAGAGAGAAGGAATTGGAAAAATAGCTTTTTACCAACAGGGTGAAATCAAGGCCTCCCCTTACTGAAGTACTGGATCCCTTGTTCCTGGATTAACTGCCAGCAGCATTGGAGCAGCTACTAATGTGCCCCTCCAGTGGATTTCTGGAAGGGCAGAGAGAGGCAGTGAAGGAGCAGGAACAAAAGCTAGCATTATGGTTCTACTGTGATTTAGTTACTTTATAAAACGATGTATAACACGTTTTGAAATTACTTAAAAACATGTTTACAAAAGAGTTATTTCCTCATGTTGTTCAGCTGGGAGCAGAAAAGGGAGCAGATTACTTGTGCTTCATCATAAGTAATCTGTTCACTGGGAAGACAACAGACCCTGGCATAAATATGGAAAGACCAAAGTGGGCATAAGATGGCAGATACAATAAGTTTTATTATTTAAATACCACATGAATATAAAAATTTCCAATCCCATATTTTATATACAAAATTGTATGATTTTAGGAAAAAGCCACTGGAATTTTCCTTCAACATCTTCTGCTTGTTTATGTAAAAGCAACAGAGGTGAAAATGGAAGTGATTTTGACAATTGTTTCTGATCAGTTCGTGAACTTTGAGACATTTCAAGAAGCTAAAACAAATTTATTTTCTATGAGTCAGTTTAAAGAACAGCTGTCTGAGCCTTCTAATTGCAAGTCTTGTTAGCAATAGTAGGTAGAAAACACGTGCCTTCTGTTGTGTATGTCATATGCAAAGGAACCCAAGTAATGAACTAAAATTGGAAAAATTAAAGATACAAAACTAGTAAATTAACCTTATGATGAATACAATCATAAATCAGAAAAGGAAAGATGACATTTGATTTTATATTCATTCTTTTTTCTGTTTCTAATTATATTGGCCTTTTCTGAATATCCCTTTGACAATAGTCCACATGCTTCTAAAAGTTTTTTGTTTTGTTTTTTCTTAAATTAAAGGTTACTTTAAATTTCTGACTTCAACTAATTTCTGACTTCAACTTAGAAGAATCTGCTATTTTCAACTGTTTTATCAGGGTCAAAAACATCAAAGTGACTCAACATCCAACTAAAGAAAGAAACGGAGCACTTTGTACACATATTGAAAAACTACAACATCAATTCCAGCAGGAATGGCACAGACGCTAACTGGGGCACAGTGTCCCTGATTTGTACACAGGCTCTGGAACTCAAACAAAAAACACAAGCACATTTAAAGATGTATTGTTCCAAAACAAGCTACACTGCCAATTTACTTAATTCTAGAAGGTGAGATTTTGCAACAGATCCTTTGACAACTATCAGGATCAAGGATTAATAGGTCCATAATTAACTTTTCTACAAAATCACAGCAGCTATTTTCATTTGATTTTGGTTGTTGTTTACTTGAAAAATATTAAAACTGGGCTTCCAGATGTTATGAAATCACAAAAGCTTCAATTTTGTTTTCTATAGCATCCACAGGCTTGGAATAATTATAACTGACATGTTCATAATATATTTTAAAGAAATTCTTTATATAGTTAACAGTCAGCTTCAAGAACATATATCATGCTCATTGGAGCATATTAATGATACAATAACTACAGGAAATAGAACTAAAGAATACTCTGTATTATATGTGTTCATTCAAAGTGACATGGAATCAATGCATAGATGTGATTTAACTATAATATAATTTGTATATTACATAGGAAACTTAAATTTAGGATAAAAACCTGTTCTTCCTGATACTTGGTTAGAAAACCAGATTGGAGAGGGGGTTTCAAATGTCTATTACAGCAAAAGTTGGTACCCAATATAGTAAATTTCAGTACTGGGTACGTTTTGCATTAAAAATATCTTATTCTGGGTTCTCAAAGTAACATTTTAATTAATGTTTGCATAACATTTTAATTAATCCAGGAGAGTAAAGACTGTGCAAAGTAGCAATTTGTAACTATGGGAATAATAATTTAGGTTAGCCTCGGGATTCCTAATATAAGAGTACAAGATTCTCACTGTCAGTTTTCAGGTGTAGGACCAGATCCTGTCCAATGTCATCACCCTTTGGCACTGGCATAATATAAACTACTCCACGGACTAGATAGGTATAGAATCAGAATCCGAATTAGGGAGCCACAAAAGAATCATTTGCCGTCTCCCCATGCACTTGTCCCATTCTTCCCCCTCTCCCACACAACTGTGTCCAGAGGATACTGGGAACAGATAAGAATCTAGGTCTAAGTGTGCTTCTAATAAATTCTGGTTTCTGAGAGATAATTCTGTCTACACAACAACTATAACTGAGTCGAGAACTTAGAATAGCTGCTGCTGCGCCACTGTAGCGCTCAATGTAGACATTCGCGACAACAATGGGAAAGGTTCTCCCATGAGCACAGTTAATTAAGCTCCCTCACAGGCAGTAGCTAGGTCAATGGAAGAATTCTTCTGTTGACCTAGCACTGTCTACGCCCGGGGTTAGGTCAGCTTAACTATGTCACTCAGGAGAGTGGATTTTTCACACCCCTGAGAGAGCTAGCTGGGTCGATTTAACATTTGAGTGTAGACCTGGCCTCCGAGTGACTAGCATGTATGAAATTAGACTAATGTCATGGAACAAACTCGTCCTGATTAAGCATCTAATTCTGCTCCAGTGAGGTCAATGGAATTTTTTCCATGAAGTTCAGTAGCAGCAGGATTAGTCCTCATAAGCACATGGAGTGTGAAAAAGAAATAATCAAACCCATTAAGATCTCCCTCATAAAAAATAATTTGTATGGGAACAGTGGCTTTCATAAGAAGGAAATAAAACATAAGAGTTGAAAGATAAAGAGATTTATCAAACACTTTCAGTAGGCCACAATATACCCTTTGTTTGTTGTTATTAGATTGAAGCGATCACTTCTGATATTTCAATTAACTTTGCATTAAGTGTTCCCCATCACTTTTATATAGACTATTCAACTTTTAAAATATTCCCCATCCAAAAAACCATAGTTATTGCCCTTGAATTAAAACCTAAAGATTTGAAAGACTGGCAGACTAAGAGAATGAGCTATTGATCTTCACTTTCTCACAAAGCAAGTTATATGAATAAACTATATACATGAGAGGTCTACACTATTTCATATTTTCTTCCTTGCTTAGGAACTGAATCTATATTACAGTTAAATGGTTCCATTAAAGTCCAATTTAGCCTTCAGGAATACCATATAGACGCCTAGAAATTAAATTTTGCTGTTAACAGTAATACACATTATAGCAAACAAGAGGAAGATAATCCTTCAAACACAGCAGACCCCAGAGTCCTATAAATTGGCAACTCATATATGCATTGTTAAAAGTCATTAGAATTTAAAGGCTGAGTTTTTCAAAGGAATTTGGATGCTAAATTCCCACTGAAATCTGTGCATACTGGGTATCCTACTCCCTCAATAGCTTTGAAATCATCTGAGGTTTTAGCTAGTTTCAGAGATTCTCTCAAAATGCAAGAAAATCTGAAAGATACGTCGCAATAGTTTCTCTAGATTTTTTTTTTTAAGTTAAGCAAACGTTCTAAGTGGGACTGTTAATAATAAGAATAGTGAAATGAATTAGGAGGCAAAGCAACACAGGGTATTATAGGCTGCTTATTTGCTGCTTAGGTGCTTAATGTTTGGAAAGGGTCTGGCTCACAAAGCGAGCCTGCATTTTTAAAGTTAGTAGGTGGATAACCTCCAGCCTCCCCTCTCCCACAACAAATTAGTTTGGGGTGATAATGAAGGGGCAAGGGTACTGTACCTGGTGATGGGCAGGTCGAGGCCCCGCTGCAAACTGAGGAAAGGCGGGAGAAACAAACACAAAAGGAAAGGCACAAAGAGTCAGAAAGACCACAACAAAAAACAAAATGTCACACTATATACAAAATAAACCCACTAGAAAAAACACAAAAAGTCAAAGCTTTGCTGCAAGACAGTGACAGACAGGTACTACAATATAACAGGTTAACACCACTACAGTGAGTGCTGCCCAAGAGCTGGGAGAGCGACAACCAAAGCAGCTAGCCATCTTAAAGGCATTCTACTGTATGAATACAGAAATTCTTAATACAGTCCAGAGACAAAGGTTAAATATTAAGTGTTTAAGACATAAGATATGCTTAAAGTGGATTGACTTATTCATTGTGAAATTTTTCGGGAGTGGAGGATGGACACCTCTGCTTACACTGCAACTAATAGCCAACTAATCACTTCTAGTGTCCTGCAGACTACGGAATGCATGAAAATATCTGCAAGGCAAAACAAGACTAATTAACAATAATTTGCACATACATCGTGCATTTCATCTTCAAAATAGTTTACAGACATTAGCCATATAACCCTCCTATCCCCCTGTGTGGTGGATAAGTATTGTTATCCCCATTTTACAAACAGGGAAACTGAAGCAGATAGGTTAACCCATGATTTGTCCAGGGGAACAAAGGATACCAATGGCAGAGCCTGGACAGAACTCAGGAGTTCCTGTTTCCCAGTTCTGTCTCATATCATTAGACCACTTCCCACCCTCTCACTTTACAATAGGGAAAAGATTCAGCATTTAACACACTCAATAAACATTTAAAATATTCTCTGGTAATTAGCTGAGTGTTAAAACAAATAAAAATGAATGCAAGAAATGGAAAATATAAATAAAAATGAAAGGTATCTCTTAGAAGAAATCACATTAGGTATTTAAACCCTTAATTCTCAGTGTGTTAACTCAACTTCAGTCTTTCCTCGAATGATAGCTGGTAATCTATTAATAACAAATAATTAAACAGAGTACATTAAATTAGATCCCACATTGAGTTTTTATGCACAGCAGTAAAACACTGCACTTTTATCTGTTACATTACTGGCAGGCACAGCTAGCAAGACAGTTATGGAAGTAAGCCAAGCAGTACAGCTCAGCTAATTCATGGTACTTGTGCAGAGACTGATTTACTACGTATTACTTTCTTCTCATGTGCTACCATATGTTCTAAAACTGGAATTTAATAAAGAACAATAAGGGCAGAAAAGTGCACCCATCAGTGAAGTTTGTATATTTCACTGTTGTATATATAGTTTGTATATATACAAATTATGGGGATAGTTAAACTATTTTAAGTAGGTGACAAAGGCTGGTGTCAAGTTTCTGAATTCTTCTTTCAACCAAATAGGAAAAAGCAATAAACTGATAAATAAGTAAATAAAAACAAGTAAATAGGGTAAAATTCGCTTACAGTCCCATTTCATTGCTACTTAATGTTCTTAATACCACCAAATATGACATAAGCAAAACAAGCATTCACCACTAATAGAATAGATTTTCCTTTCCCTTCAGAAACATTTTTTTAAATTGCCTATATTTAATTCTTCCAAGCAGCAGTCGATAAAAACTAGTTTATTCTACAGTGTTTATATATTCCTCCTATCTTCTTCTCACCATTACAGTTGGATGCAGAATAATCAAAATCTTCAGGAAAAAGAAATGCACTCATTCTATTTCTACCATAAGCGTGTACAAAATTATAATCCACAGTAGCAATTCACAAACCATATACAGCTATCATTTCTTTTCCACCCTAACCAGTCCCCTGTGTGACATTTTCACTAAACCTCAGATTTTAAAACAAGAAAATTTCAATTAATTAGACTAAAAATCTAAAATTTCAGCTTTAATAGTTTTGGAAACTTGTCATGTGACATACTAAAGAGACACTTGGTACACATAGCTTCTAACCCTTCTCCCAAACCTCAAGGCATTTTGGAGGGTGGTGGCTCTATTGATCCTTCTATTGTAATAGTAAATGGAGACTATGATGATTCTAAGGAGATGATGCGCACATTACAATTCAAGTCAGATTTTTCACAGGAAGATTCCCATAAGCAGAGTACAGGTTTCATTTCTTCTGTCTCACATCTGAGAAAACAGGATGTCAGGGGAAGTGCTAAGGACAGGACACCAACATAAACATTTCCTGATGGACTACAGGCGCTATTTTATCCACCAATGAAAGGGGAGAAAGCAATTTGCTTCAAAAACTCTACAAAGAGAATTCTGGGGTGCAAAAACCTGTGTTAATCAACCTGACAGCAGAAGTACCTGTTTTATCACTATTCCACAGAAAAGTCTAACTTTTAATCAGCTCTCAAATAAGAGTTGGAAATTTACATCTTAAGAACACTTGAGCCAAAATATATTCCATAAATAAAAAGTAATACATTTTATAAAAAATAAAATAAAATAAAAACTCAAAGTTAGTGGAAAAGTACCCTAGTCTATTTTGCACTGGTCACCATTGGCTACTGATTTTTATAATTCTTGTTGACAATATTCTTTACTCCTATTGGTAGCTGTAAGCAACAGAACAAACTGTAGTCACTGCTGGCTCAGATTAAAAATAGAAACTTTGTTTTTCTTTTAGATGGTGAAGGTAGTAGATATAGAGGAAAACAGCCTTCTGTGAAACCTAGATCCAACATTTCTGCCACTCACGCCCTTATTGGTCTCATTCACAAATTCTTTTGCGCACAGCTGGCAACTTCTATGTATGTTCATGCAGATTTGGCACACTGCACCAAGTCATTTGAAAATAACCACTTCTTATGGGTTATTACAATAGCCATTACATCCCCTTCTCCCAGATTATGTTTTTCAGCAGTTTCTCTACATTAGACAGATTGCTGTAAAATAAACTAGTTTTTAGGGTTGGGACTGACAACAGGAAATGGAAGTAAAGCGGTAATTATACTTGGGCTGAATAGTATTTAAAATGTTTCCCCAACTGTAACGGAACTTTGAAATTCTTGGTATTAAATAGAAATAACACTACAAAAACTAAATGGGAAAATATCTGAAGCCACTTGAATTGCAAAGGCAGCTGTCCAGTGAAGAACAGAAAAGCCTAGATTGTGCAATTGCCAATGGCCCTTTAATGCAAAAATAGAAAGGAGTAAGCTTTGGCTGCTCTAGAATGAGAGTCACATCATCAGTGCAATAAACTTATCCTCACCAGCTGGGTCAGCTGTATGATGGATTAAACTATGCTATAGAATCCCAGGATGGTAAAGGAGTTATCACACCATTTTCCTCGTCCCCTCTTCACCCTCCCATCACCACCAAAAAAGAAAGAAAAACTAAAATAAATCAACCCAGAACAAAAATGCAAGAGTAGTTCAGAACTAGCTAGTCTTGCATTTGTTTTGGGAGTGGGGGTGCAATGGAATGTTATGTGTGTGGTTTTTTAGTAATGGGGGTGGTAATGGTCACTAGCAGAGCAGATGGCAAAAAGTGCATACAGGATAGTTTAAAAAAAATAGTTCATGACCACAGAAAAATGGCTGACAACTGCAGACAAATTCTTCCTCATTATTTTCTCCAATTATGGGACAAAATCCCTAAAATTTTGTGAATTTTCAGCCAAATTTCTTGAAAGTGTCATCCCTTTAAGTGTAAATTCTTCCTGCCTAAGTCCTGAAAGATCAGCCCTTTCCAAACCATTCTTTCAGCACTTAACCTGGCAGAAACTGCCATGGTATCTCATGTTTTTAGCAAAGAAGCAATCAATGCATTTCTGTAGATCAGTCAACAAAAAGATGTGGTAAAAAAACAACAACAACAAAAAAATTAAACAGTGCCATTGGCACAATTGCCTGCAAGAAGGAGTACAGTTTGTTATATTGCTTACAATGCAGTATTTTATCCAGCCTCTTCCAGCCAGGGACCTGTAAACCGGACTCTGTTCCAAAACCTTCCTCCTCTTCCAGTTGTCTGTGCAATGTATTGGCACTGTTCTGCTGGGCTGTCAAAAAAACTGGTTTAGAGATGCAGCTCTTCAGTCAGGTTTTGCTCCAGTTCTAACCATGTAAATTTACTCTTGCTTTTCAACCATTAGAGATAAAGATGATGTTCATACTTACAGAAAAAAGATTTACCACCATCCGTATCCCACATTACTGATTAGAACTGGGAACTAAATAGAATGAATTGGAGTCTCTGCCCAGTTACAAATGTGCAGCTGTACATGTCACAAAAACACCATCACATCTGGTATTAATTGGCTCTCTCAGCACAGAGGTCAAGGACTCAACAGGCCACAGAAACTAACTCTCCTCTGAATTCCTAGAGGTGAAAGCTCCAGAAGTGTGGTAAGGCACATTGGGGAGGCAGTGTGTGGGGGAAGCTTGCTCTGTACCTGATAAACAAAAGATTTCTGTCTCAAAGGCTTTCATTTGCCACCCTTTCACAGCATTCCACTCTAAAAAAGGAAGAGTGCTGGAGATGGTGCAGTAACTTTACTGGTAACCCAAAGTGATAAGCGCAGTAGATGTGGATTTACAAGAGACAGAGGGACTCCCTGGGCTAGCTGAGGATTCAGGTACTGTGGAGATGGATCTACCCTGCCTCCAAAAGTAGGGGTAAGCATATGATGCTGCAGGAGTGCCTCCTAGCATCAGGTGGAATTGGACACAGATTTCCCAACATGAGGCTGGTTTCGGGGAGCCAGAGGCCTAAAACAGCAGAACAGTATTACAATACGCATGAAAGAAAAGCATAAAGGACTATAAAGTCCAAAGTTTGATGAAAAGGCCTTACCACAAAAAGATTCTGAGATTCAGAAACTCCATATTAAGCTGTATGTACACATAAACAGTGATACATTAAACAGTTAGAACTGACCCAGTGGCAATGACTCAGAAGTCATGTTCCCTGAGCCATTGGAGACTGTTAGTGCAACTCTGGAAATTTAATTTCATTTACTGATCTTTATTCTATCACTTTATCAAATGTTTCTCTAAAGAAAAAAAAATGAAGCAAAGAGAAAGACACTAATAATGAATCTAAGTTCTAAAACGAGGTGAACATGAGTGAGACTACACTAAAAATAAATCATGCTACTGGGAAGTAGATGAGGATCCCTCCATAGCTTTCCTTTCACATAAGCTACTTTGAAAGAAATTTCTCCTAATATGAAAGGGTTTAAAACTGTAATAAAGACTTGCTATTTGGAACTTGCTTCCAGAAGTCAATAAAACACTTTCCACATAAATGGTACTGTGCACACACACAGACACACACAAATGAGAGAGAAAGAACACAGAAGCTAGAGCAAACAAGTGCTCCCTTACCGGAGAGCGAGTCTGAGGCTGTGTATTCATTGTTTGAGGAGTTTGGGGGTACACCAAAGTGGTTGGAGCAGCATTCTGCCCTGAAGGGTAAGGGGCCTGGCAGAGAACAGAGAAAAAATGTGAATATACCAAATAATTTATTCACAGAGAAGTAAATGAAAAGTACCACAACACATTATCAGATGAACTGGTGATTACTGTTGAGATAAGATAGATAAAATAGATTTATTTTCTACTGTAATGAAATGCCTACCAATTTATCTATAAAGTGCACACATCACCACATTCATTTTCTTAAAATATAGCAGCACTGGAGATCACGATGAACATTGCTTATCAATTTAAAATTTCAGCATTGCTTGAATCCTCTGGTCTATGTGCTGATTTTAATCCCAGTCTGTATAAATTTCCAAAAAAACTTACAATAACAATGTGCTGCTGACAAATGCTCCAAGATACGACAGACGACAAAAAATTAAGTAGCATGCAACTAGTATAAATCGCAGTGTTAAAATAAATAAATAAAGTGTTCAAAACATAGCAAAATGGTCTAAAACTACTAGGCATATTGCGGGGGAGACCTTTTGCTGATGTGAATTTACACCAGCAGAGATCTGCTCCATGGTACTTATTCCAAAAGTAACAGTAATCGGGAGTAGTACAGTTATGACATTTGTAGGTTTTTTGTACTAGAAATTTCAAAACATTCCACTTAAAAACCTAAATTTCAAAAACTTTATTTTATCACGTAATTTACTCTTCATCCTTCATTCTTAACATGTATAGCTGGAAAAGAAGTTATTTGCCTAAATAATTTTTAAGCCATTTCATGATGACAATGCCCAACTGAAACATTGCCATCATAGAATATTAGAGTTGGAAGGGACCTCAGGAGGTCAGCTAGTCCAAACCCTACTCAAAGCAGGACTAACCAGGACTAACCTCAGCTAAATCATCCCAGTGAGGGCTTTGTCAAACCACAGCTTAAAAACCTCTAAAGATGGAGATTCCATCACCTCCCTAGGTAACCAATTCCAGTGCTTCAATACCCTCCTAGTGAAAACCTTTTCCCTCATATCCAACCTAGACCTCCCCCACTGCAACTTGAGACCATTGCTCCTTGTTCTGTCATCTGCCACCACTGAGCACAGCCTAGCTCCATCCTCCCTGGAACCCCCTTTCAGGTAGTTAAAGGCTGCTATCAAATCCCCCCTCATTCTTCTCTTCGGTAGACTAAACAAGCCTAGTTCCCTCAGCCTCTCCTCATAAGTCTTGGCTAGATCATCGGGCTCAACGGGTAGTGATCAATGGCTCCATGACTAGCTGGCAGCCGGTAACAAGTGGAGTGCCCCAGGGGTCAATTCTGGGGCCGGTTTTCTTCAACGTCTTCATTAATGATCTAGAGGATGGGGTAGACTGCACCCTCAGCAAGTTTGCAGATGACACTAAGCTAGGGGGAGTGGTAGATACCCTGGAAGGTAAGGATAGGATACAGAAGGACCTAGGCAAAATGAAGGATTGGCCAAAAGAAATCTGAAGTTCAACAAGGACAAGTGCAGAGTCCTGCACTTAAGAGAAAAGAATCCCATGTACACCTACAGACTGGGGACCGACTAGCTAAGCAGCAGTTCTGCAGAAAAGAACCTGGGGGTTACAGTGAATAAGAAGCTGGATATGAGTCAACAGTGTGCCCTTCTTGCCAAGAAGGCTAACGGCATATTGGGCTGCATTAGTAGGAGCATTGCCAGTAGATTGAGGGAAGTGATTATTCCCATCTATTCAGTACTGGTGAGGCCAGATTTGGAGTATTGTGTCTAGTTTTGGGACCCTTCCCCTCCAATAAACTACGGATGTGGACAAACTGGAGAGAGTCCAGCAGAGGGCAAAAAAAATGATTAGGCAGCTGGAGCACATGACTTATAAGGAGAGGTTGAGGGAACTAGGCTTTTTAGTCTACAGAAGAGAAGAAGAGTGAGGGGGGATTTGATAATGGCTTTCAACTACCTGAAGGGGGGTTCTAAAGAGGATGGAGCTAGGCTGTTTTCAGTGGTGGCAGATGACAGAACAAGGAGCAATAGTCTCAAGTTGCAGTGGAGGAGATCTAGGTTGGATATTATGAAAAACTTTCTCACTAGGAGGGTGGTGAAGTACTAGAATGGGTTAGCTAGGGAGGTGGAGAAATCTCCACCCTTAGATGTTTTTAAGGCTTGGCTTGACAAAGCCCTGGCTAAGATCATTTGTTTGGGGTTGGTCCTGCACGGGGTTGGCCTAGATGACCTCCTGAGGTCCCTTCCATCCCTAATCTTCTATGATTCTAAGGGGGAAGGGGTTGGAATCAGACAAGACAATCAGAGGGGTCATGAGGCATCAAAAATTGTATTACAGTCTAAAGCAAAGAAAATCTCACTGCCCTATTCTTCATACAGTCAAAAAAGATCAACTATTCTCTGTCAACTTCTCTAAACACACACACACAAATACATCATTTAGGCATATGCTATTATTGTTGATCTTTTTTATGTTTTCACATTTACTTTTATAATAAATGTAAGCGGGTCGAGAACATTTTTTACTTAGAACAAGGGATTGCCAATTTCAAAAGGCTGTCACGGTCACCATCAAATAATGTCAGTTGCGATAATGGCTTGTGATGTGGCCAGAAGTCACCAATACAGAAATAAGAAATCTTAGCAATAAGAGGTTCCCTATCCCATTCCCTAACCTAAGCTGATCAGTCCTTCTAAAGAAATGTTCTTTTTGCATTTCTGGGAGAACTGGGTCACTTAATTGTGTTTCTCTAAATAACAAACAGCGCAATTTTTAATATAATATTTAGCTCTTCAGTAGCATCATCCCACACTGAGCCAACTCCATGGTCTACCAGTAGTAACACTTTTATGTCTAAAATGGCCTCCCTGGCATGGCCCCTGGGGCACTGTACAGCACATTCAAGAACACAAACACAACAATCTGTTTTAAAATCTTCAGGAAATACAAAAAAGAACACAAAATATTGAAGGTATGGGCAGTATCACTCTTATGCAGGGCATCAAAGGTTGGCTCTGGAGCTCTCAAGACTGAAAATGCCATGATGCACAGCCACTGAGCAGGCAAGAAATTGTTATCACTCTTGAACGAGCACTTGGTTTCAGTCTCACATGTGAATGGTTCCTCACTGACGACTATCTCCATGCCAAATTGTGACTTTCAAAAACAGCCATTTTGGCTAGTTTAAGGCTCACGAGGAGTCTGCTCCAACTTCAACTGAAGTCAATTAAAATGATTCCATTAATTTAAATGGGAATTAATCAGACACTTCGTAAGGACTGAAGTACAGACAATTACTGGCTTGTAAAATTTTGAAAATATCTGCTTTGTTTTAATGAGCACGTAAAAAACCTGGCTACATTATCATACTCCAGTAATCACTTTTATATATTATAGATAAAGATACATCATATTTGTTAAGGGCTTAAAAACCTAAATAGCATTTTTTTGCATGTGGAATTACTGTGCATTCATTGTGCAAACTGCACCAATTCTAAAGGAGCCATTTCTGATCTCTACATTCAATGCTCTAAATAGCAAAGTTCAGGAGTAAGTCTACAAAAGCAATAAAGAAAAGTCTGCTTCAATGCCTACTGTTATGCCTAAGGAATGGGTTTGGGGCACTAGCCCTCAGGCACTTCTCAGTGCATCTGAACAATTAGATTTCAATGATCTGACTAAGTTTAGGCCAAAATAGTTTGTATTAATTAAAATTAAAAGAAATGCATAAACAATCTGCTATAAAATAGTCCTGGTAGTACCAGTGCTCCAAAGGTAGCAGGCGGCACTGCTATACAGGGACCCAACGTAAGGTCTCAAGCTCTGTTCAAAGCCAGTAGCGCAGGGTGGGCTGTGGAAAAGCACACAGCACCAGAAGGATCAATACAGAGTGTCTTTAAACCTACTAAGCCTGATTAACAACAAAGTGCTAACAAGCACTATCAGACCAACTAGCATAGTCCCTTACAAAATAAAATGGGTTTAATGGTGTGTTGTGTGTGTCAGCTGAACCGATAAAACTGATGTTAAACTTGAAGGGACCTGTTTGGTAAATGTCCCTATGGTAAATACTGACTTTGAGTCACTTCAGCAGCCCCCCAATGCACTTTATATTAAATTCAAACTTTTGTCCTTTCCTTCCAAACTCTTCACCATGTAGCCCCTGCCTGCATCTCAGGCCTGGTCTTCCTTTTGCAATTCTCAACCTATCTGCTCAGTTCTGCCAGTGTCACCATCCTCTCCCCTTTGTTTTTGAACCATTTTTCAGGCTTCTACTTTTGCTTGAAAAGCCTTCCCCCACCATGACATTGTCTTCATCTCACCCAAATCCTTCCTCAGAAATAATTTCTGTTTTTTCACATATGAGAAGTGAAGAAATGGAAAGTTAGTGTGTACAAAACCAAACCACCCAGATGTGTCTGTGCCTTCCTGCATAATCATGGGATTTTACTGTCAACCTTGTCTTTAATCTCCTCTACCCATTTGTGTCATTCAAATTTAGACTGTATGCTTTTGGAGGCAATGATCACATTTTACTTTGGCACAGTGTCTAGTACAGCTCTGCGTACCAAGACATCCAAAACAATACTAGGACTACAGAATGATTACCTTGCTGAAGCATCTTTCAGGAGAAGAAGCTGGACTATGACAGAGGAATCCCTAATTAGAGAGGACACTGTCAGTTAAACATGAAAGACCAGATCCTCTGTTGCTCCTTTCCTATGCTGCGTGTAGGAAACAAGCACTGTATAATTTTATTCTACCTTTACACTTCCCAAATTCTGACCTAAGCCACAGCCTCAACATTTCTTTTTTCATTTTTCACTCCCTCCTTAATGGTTCTACTTATAAAAAAAATTAACTAAAAATATACAAAAATATTTTATATAAAGATTCTGAGCTCCCTATAGCTCAACTTAGTAAGTTTCCCTTTCTGGCTCATACAGCAGTTGGGGGTGATTTGAGAGTAAGCAAAAGTACTCCTATCTCAAACATAGTAGAAAAAACTGCCTCTGCAACACTTCCCAATTCTGTTGTCCCAGGGATCAAGTTCAGACACAAACTCTGATCTCCCAGTGGGTGGCAGCCTCAGTCACACACTAAAACAAATAACTTGTAACTGTAATTCTCTTATTACACAATTAAATAAACAGATTTTCTACCATCAACATAGCTTCATGTTACTCTAGAGCAGTGGTTCTTAAACTTATTTGATCGTGCCCTCGCCCCTTTCTTTTGTGTCTGTAGTTGTTTACACACACACCCTGCCATGCAAGTACATATACTGATAAAAAAAATCAACACTCAACTCTCACTAAATAGTAAAAACAGTAAGGCATTGATTCATACAGAGCCAATGATCCACTGGAACAACAGCAAAAACAAAACTATGATTGCTGTCGATGATTACAATTAAATGTGCACACAGTGTCGTAGCAAACAGATGTACAGATGGCAACGACTTTGTATAATGCTATACAAGCGTAACAGAAATCCACCAAAATACACAGCGCCATCTGATGACCTGATATGTCTGGAGGAATCTATTCATTGCTGTGGGTGAATCTATTCACTGCTGTGAGTAGTATGCTTTTTCCCTAAAGCTTCTCACCCCTCACTCCCCCAGAATACATTCCGTGGCCCGCCCCCCAATTTGAGAACTTCTGCTCTAGAGTTACCAAGATAAGTTAAAATTTCACCTTTCGGAAAATAGCTGATGATCCAGAAGGGAATGCATAAAACTCTGAGTTTCTCATTGGGTCTTTGCTGTAATTTAGAAACTCATGAGCTACATTCAGCAGTACTGGGATGCTGACAGAGCCCCGAAAGCAAATAAGGCTTATTTACATATTCAGGGATACAAGTCGTCTTTATATGCCTGTGTGCAGAGTAGGTAAGGAATATTAAGCACTGTACAATGGCTTTGTTAAAGTTGTATTCAAATTAGATAAAGAAGCTTCTAAACTGAAATTATTTTCCAGCAAATTCCCACACTGGGACTATAGTGCCTCTCCATAACTGACTATGACTATACACTTAAAAACATTTGATAAAATAATAATAATAATAATTGTACGATCATTTTGAAATGTATATCACCTTCTGACACACACATCTCCTTTTCCTTGGGACCACAGCTACTTATGGTGATTTTCTATATAAAACTGAGGAATCTCTTTGGCAGATGTTATAGCTACTCTTTCCCCTTCCTCACGCCGGCTCAATCCACTACTTTCCTCATTGGTATATTGTGAGGGGGTCTATAAGCCCCATTAGGCAGGAGGAGAGCCTTTCCTACCTATAAAAAAACAGACTGGCCACGCCCACGCACAGCTGCCAGTGTTGCCAATCTGGAGGCAGGCACCCACATTCAGATCTCATAAGGGCATCGAAGCCTAATATAAAGGAGGGAGAATACCAGAAGTGAGGGGGCAGAAAAGCTTGGAACAGGAGGGTGACAAAAGCTCTGCTCCAAGCAGCCTCCCAGAGCACTACCACAGAGTGGTGATGTGCTAACATACCCAGTAAAGGAGACACTTAAACAGGGAACAACCCGGAACAGAGACAAGCCGGGAAGCTCTGCGGACTCAGCAAGAGAGCACTAACAGATGCCAACGAGAGTCTATGACAGGTGGTACCAGAAGTGGGATTTTCGTTTGTTTCTGCGAACCCCCCTTGCAGAGAAGAGAAGAGAAGAACCGGACAAAACAGAATACTACCTTCTCCCCTTTCCCCGCTGAACAAGGGAGGACTATGGAGGTAAACCGGCTCTTGAAATGGCTCACAGACTCACAAGCACAGCAGCACCAGAAACAACAACAGCTGTGGGAATCGATGACAACCCACCAGCAACAGATGCTACAGCAGGTGGCTGAGATAATACATGCTGCTGCTTCGCAGGGACTTGCAGCTGCGAGAACCAGCTCCCACCCTATATAGGGGGTCCTCTTCACTCCTACAACCCCCAAGATAATGTCCCAGGACAAATCTAAAGCCTTCCTGAACACCTTTGAACCGTAGCCACTGCATCAAACTGGCCTGTGACCCAGTGGGCAAGCTGCTTCGCCCCACTTCCTGGTGAGGAATCCCAGAGAGCTTACAGCGGCCTAGGCGACACAGAGGCACAGGACTATGTACACATCCTATCAATGCACCGTCCCAGGCCTACGCAAGAGTGGAAGCCCTCAGCAGCACCAAAAGGAACAGACATAGATGTCAGGCAATGAAGGGTGAACCTGATAAACTCTTGCTCCTATGGGCAACATAGTCAGTGGTCTCGAGACTGCACCTGCATGGAGAGTAATTTTGGGCAGGTCTAGGTTGCAGAGGCTAGGGCCTGTATGAAGAGCCCAAGAAAAATCACAGTCCCCATAGAGGTGGAAGGTAAAAGACCTTGGCACTCATCAACTCTGGATGTGACCAAGCTTTTATTCAGGAACAGGTGGCCAGTGTGGCAGGAAAACCAGAGGAGGGGGGAATCTCCATTAAGTATATTCATGGTGACATATTGTCAAATCCCAGCACAACACTAAGACTGATTGTGGACAGATGTCAAGATCAACTGATGGTATGTGTGTCCCTGGGTCTCCCTTACCCTGTGATACTGGGCCAGGACTGGCCATATTTCACAGAACTCTTACAGTTGGTCCTGCTTTGAGCACGAGGTTGGACTAGATGACCTCTTGAGGTCTCTTCCAACCCTAATCTTTGATTCTATGATCACAAATGTGCTATTTCTTCTCTATGGCAACTATGACATTAGTTTGAAATAGTTATGAGAATACATCACAGAAAACCAGTAAATGTACTACCTACATCTTGTAGAAATAATTAAGTCTTAGTAATGCGAGACCTCAATGCAGCTTGCAACTGTAAATCTTTGCTAAGATGTGAAAGCCTCATGTTTTTTGTCCATATATCAATGAGGTTCTACTATATACTTAATAACTGGTTCCAAAATTCCTGAATCTGAAGATACTTCCACCCTTCATGCAGGTGGGTTCGCTGATCCCCCACATCTCTCCAACCCTCTGGCAGGGTTTATTCTGTAGAATCAGATAGCTGAACATCCATCCTATAGAGTAGCCAAATAAGTAAATTCACTGGGGCACTGTCGCATATTGCCATGGGTCCCCTGACCTTCTGGGTCCTCTCAGCGGTCTCCCCCTCCAAAACAAACAGACTTGCAGGCTTCATCCGGTGCAATCATCCGCACTCATTTATTTACAGTGTACAAATGCAAACCTCACTCCCAAACCAGGCCCACTTGGATCTGAGGCTTTGGGCTGCTCACCCTTCCTTGGCCAGGAGGCAAACTGAATACACCCTCTTCCCTGGCCACACCTCTCCCTTGGTTTCTCCCTGGCTGGGTTATATGCCCCTTTCCCCCCACAGCTAGGGAAACAGCTGTCCTCCATTGCCTCCTTAGGCAAGGTTCTGGCTTGTTCTAATCAGAGCGGTCAGCTGTGGGTTCCTTGCTTGCAGTCCAGGGCCCTGCTGGCCCACTTTACCCCAGGCCAAGTTGCTGGGTTCGGGGTGGCAGAGGCACCGAGGGGCTTAATCACCCTCTACTCTGACACACACACACACACACACACACACACACACACACACACACACACTTGGGAAAAAAATCCACAGGAAGGCAAAAACTTGTTAGAAAATATTACAAGTGTCTTCTTGATTCTCCCCAAAGAGGGAAAGGATCTGATGGTCTATGGAGACAATGGTTGGGATGGCCTGCAAATGCAACAGATCCCAAGGAAGATAAGCAATACAAAATCTAGCAGACATAAAGCTGTCCTTGTGAAGGTCCTGGCTCCAGTGTACCACCATGGCTTCTAAGGGACGCACTGCCGCCCTTTGCAACCCATCAGAACTTAGCAAGCACAGAAAAGTTACTTTGGCAGTAACTACTAAGCAAGCTGTCACTCAGAAATCAACTAGTTAACTGCCTGCTCCTGCTACTTCCTGTCCTATACCCCAGAGGAGGCCTGACCCCAGAGATTTAATGTTTAGTTCTCCCATAGTGTCTGAAGCCAGAGGGAAGCATACAATACAGGTATTATCCTTCCGCTTCTGCTTGTCTGAGGGTTTTTCTGTCATGTTTTGCTCCTCCTCCAGCGTGCTTTAGTGGATGGTAGTCAGATCCTGGACAAATATTTCACCCTTTATTCTCTGCAGCTTCTGGTTTCATATTTCTAAGAATCCTCTGAATGTGAGCTCACCTGCTCTATCCATGACTAGATTGCAACATGTTTTAGACACCAGTTTGTAATGGACTGATTGCCATGTGAATGTATGTTCTGCTGAAAATAAAGCTCTGGTTATTAGCTCCTAGGGCCCAGCCTCGAAGCAAAGTTCTTAACTTTCATACACTATAATGAAAAGATGAGGTTATTTACCTGTACCTGGAGGTTCTTCGAGATGTATGGTCCCTATCTGTATTCCACTGAGACGCTTATGCATGCGCACCATGCAGCTGGAGCCAGAGAATTTGAAAGTAGTGTCCTTTGGTCTGCGAATGCACCCTAGCTCGCCTTATGGTTTCTTCCAAGATGATAAAGGGTAGGGGGGACCGACTGCATCGCCAGTTCCTTCTCCACCGCAAATCAAAAAGATCCACAGCAGAGGGGAAGGAGAATGGAAAGTATAGTACAGATAGGAACCACACATCTTGAAGAACCTCCAGTTACAGGTAAGTAATCTCCTCTTCTTCTTCAAGGGATGGTCCCTATTGTATTCCATTGAGGGTGATTCACAAGCAGTACCTAGTTTGGAGGACGGTGCAAGGAAGGTGATGGAACCACGAAATGGAGAAAAGCCGTGCTAAATGAGACATCCGTCGCAGAGTCCTTTACCAAGGAGTAATGCACAGCAAAAGTGCGTACTGAACTCCATGTGGCCACTCTACATATATCCTGGAGCAACACATTATGGAGGGAGGCCATGGTTGAAGCCTGGGCTCTCATGGAATGAGTCTACAACCTAACAGGTGGCAGCAGGCATCCGGAGCCGGAGAATCTGAAAGTAGTATCCATTGATCTGTGCATGTGCCCTGGATCTCCTCATAGTTACATCCTACGTGATTGAGCAAAGCGGACTTACTGCATCTCCAATTCCTTCTCACTACTGCATGGTCCAGGTTGGAACTATTAGTGTCCTTTTGTGTGTGCCACACCTCTAAAGTCCTCTAATTTGCCGTAGTTAAGTAAGTCATATTTGGCCAACAAGGCCTGGTAGTTTGACATTTGGAATTGGAGACTTGCTAAAGAGAAGAACTTGCAGAAGGTTTGCTTTCTTTAGCTGTAGAGATGGAGGGCAGATATTGCTGTCTGGAGCTTTCCTTTGCTGCTTGTACCACAAGAGAATTGGGTGAGGGTGTGAGAAAAAAACGCTGACCCCTTGACTGGTACGTAGTATGTCTTCTCGGCCCCACTGGGAGTAGACATACAAGTGGCCGGGGTATGCCATACAGTTCGAGCTGGATAAAGAATGGCATCGTTGATCCATAGAGCAACCTTCTCAGTACCAAAGATTGAAAACTGTCCAGGAGCTGATGATGTTTGTCCTGTATTTCCTGTAGTAGAATATGCAGCTTTTCCACCATCCTTTACAGGAGTTTTTGGAACTGGCAAAAGTCATCAGGAAGCGAGGGGGAGGCTGAAATGACTGCAGCATCCGTAGAGGACAAAGAGAAACACTCCTGCTCCAGCAGTATTGGTGGAACTGGACTGAGAAGTTCGTCCTCTATAACTTGTTCAGATCGTCTACTCGAGCGCACCCTAAGCGAGAATGGGGCAAAGCCTCCTTCGCTGAATGGGCAGGTTCTGAGGATGTGTACTGGGGCCAGGATCCACAATAGGGCCAGCAACAAGGATCACGCGGATGTTGCGGTGGGCCCCATAGAGAGGGCAACCAGTAGTTCCCTGTTGTTGGAGAAGAGGATACTCGTACCAGTGGTAAGGAATGGACAGCTCTTGTGCACCATCAGAATCTTCCGATGATGGGAACTTGGATCCCGGATCCAATGGCGGCACTGTCAGAACTGACGGAAGTGTGGAAACCACAGGAGGATGCATGGAAGTGGAGCTGACTGTGCCAAGTCCCAGACAGGAGATAGGACCTCCATAGGTGTGGGTGGTAGAGGAAGGCGTGGAGATCTCAGTTCACCCCGGGCGCACTAGTCATGTGGCTCTGGTGCTTTCACAGAATTCCCCAGAATCAAGAGTATCCATTCCAGAATTGGAGCAGATAATTGTCCTGGAACCAGTGGATTCCTCATCTTAAGGGAGGCCGACATCAAAGGCATGTGCGGCTCGGTACTGGCAGATTTGTTGGGCTGCGTGATTTTGTGTCATGCTGGTGCGCCTTGGGACACGCCACTTCTCCAGGGCTGGAACTCATGGAAGGTGCATCATCCTTCTTCGGCTTGGAGGATGACTTACTGCAATGCTTATGCACATGCTTCCTTGCCTACTGACTAGGCCTTGGCACGAGGTCCGTAGCAAAAGTACCACCGGAGCTGGGTTCAAGCTCCAAGGATGGAGGCACACTCCTGGGTTTCTCGGGCTGATGTACTCAGGAAGCAGGAAGGGGAAAAGGAGGAGGAAAAGAAATCCCCAACCTGGCTCCGACTGTGGCCTCACGGCAATCTCCATGAAATGCTTCTTGAGGTGGAGAGCCCAGTCTTCTCAGGTACAGCTTGGGAATGACTGGCAGATACTGCACCTGGATGAAATGTGGGCTTCTCCCAAGCAGCAGTGGCAGCACTGATGCTCATCACTGACCAAGAACGAACATGGGCAGGAGGCACAGATCTTTAATCCTGGCGTCTTCAGCGTAATATAGTATCTGCATGTGGGTGCTGGCAGTGGTAGGATGCAGAGAGACTGGAAAAAGCGATCCCCCAATGTCTAAATCCTAGAAAAATTAAACTACGCAAGAAACAGTAAAAATAGAAGAATAAAATCCAAATATATACAATTTCTAAAACATTTTTCTTTTAAAAGTGCATCAGAGATAAAAGGACACTATTAGCTCCAACTTGGACCATGCGGTGGTATGAAGGAACTAGACACGCTGGCGTGCGATCCAGTCCACCCCACCCTGCCCTTTTTCACTTTGGACGAAACCATGAGGCGAGGCAAGCACACATACGCAGACCAATAAACATTATTACTTTCAAATTCTCCAGCTCTGGATATGCATATCCAAATGCCAAATCAAATCAATCATAACGATCCACTACTTTCCAGACAAATAAGTCAATTAAAATTATTATGGGTATTCAGCCTTCAGAGGGTTTTTCTTCTGCAACAAGCACATAAACAGGTACACAAGGTAATTATAATCACATTCAGTCACACTGGAAGATAGGCAGCTTTTATGCACTGTGGCTGAAACCTGGGAATGAGGTGAACAAATAAAGAGAACAGTGAGGAAACCACTTCAAAAACCCTTTGGATACAATATTGTGGGGGAGGAAGAGAGGAAGCAAATGCTGCTGTGCATAAAGATTTTGGTTCACAAGCATCAAAATGATGGCTGGAAACCACTGAAGTTCAGCACCCAGAGCTGCAGTAGGATGGATGGCTGCCGAGCATCTTCTAATCAGAGCAATCCTGCCTTCCTCAAAGCTTTCATCTTTGTGGTATTAGATTTGAAATTTAATTATTGATGGAGTAAAGAAATAATATCTGAGTGTTTATGTAGTCAAAGTTACTTGCTAGGAAAAACTCTCAGTGACTATTTTCTGTACAGATTTTCCACACCTATGCTGCTGACTTAATAACAACTAAAATAAAAGTTATTTTTAGATCAGTTACTGACCTGGTTAATAAACACTATGCCTGCTGTGTAATGTGACTCCTCCAGGACTGACTGTGCTGGGAATAAACAGGCGAAGTACACACTTGATCATGTCAGACAGGTTCAGAAAAAAGCTGAGTCACCCACAGCTCTTCCACTACCTGCTCAGGACAGCCCAGTGGAAATTTCTGTGATAGCACAATCATTAAATAAGCTGGCAGAAAGGTGCTGCTCTTTGAACACTCTGCCATCACTAGCACAGCCAGAATGGTTCAGAAAGAAGCCTTTATCACATTGTTCCTTGATTCCTGTCTTTAAAAGGGAAATAATATGTTTCTAAGATTCTATATTTACTAAAGTTACATACTGGGAGAAAAAATGGTGGTATAGTTTAACCACGACTATGAGTTAGGAGACAGGTTCTATTCCCATCCCTGACATTAATTCACTTTGTGGCTGTGCATAAATAAACCTTTGTGCCCTCATTTACCCATCATCTAGAGAAAGCAACTGAATTGGGGTGATGTGAGGCTTAACTGAATGTTTGAAAATGCTTTAAAATCCTTGGATGGAACATGGTTGACTAGGACAGAAGATATATATAAATACTAAATACTCTGGGCCAAATTCAGCTCCCAATTACACCTGAGCAACCCCTAAATCAGTTTGCTGCGTTGATGTAATCAAGGTCAGAATTTGGTTCTTTAAATATTGAAATTGGTGCCTTAAAAAGTTGCATGATATACCATTTGAACATTCAAATAACCATGCTGACCAAAATATAGAGTATCCATCTAAAAGCCCACTAATTAAAGTAAACTAATATCTTACTTAACACTGTAAACAATTATTAAAAGTGTTAAAGCAGGGAAATAAAAGTTAAAAAAAAAGGGGGGGGGGAATTCTGAGTGAAGACTTCTACAACTTACACCCCACAAAAAAGAAACCTCTCCAAAATAATACACACATATGTACATACACAAACTTATCTCACCACAGGTATAGGCACATATGGATGATGGTGGCCTTTTATCAGGGAATTCCAGAACACTCACTCAGATCAAGTGGGGTACATGATATTCACAGTGTCCTTTACACTGAAGAAACGCAAAAATAATTTACAAAAGAATATTCAAATTCTACAGAGGGACCACTCTGTCTTCCACTGAAAGGCAGCCACCTCTGCAGTGAAGTGCACAGCTGTAACAGAGCATAACAATACTAAACAACAATTTTATTTGAAAAATCATTCCATTTTTTTAAATGAATCTAAATAAAGGCACCCATGTGAAACTGTAAAAGCTTTGACATATGTTAGAAAAACAAATAAGCAACTAAAAACTAGCAACGAACTCTCCCAACAGTCTCCATCTAATACCTACTACTGGGGGTGGGGAAGCTTTAAGGAAGCTTTTATCCCTTTACAGTCTGTCATGTCTGGAGATGGAGAAGCTGCAAACAGACCAGCAGGTCCCAAACCCCAGCCTCTCCTGCTACCACTGGGCCCTTTATTTCCCCCAGTCAGCCTCAGATGGGAGTGGGGAGGCAGATGCAGTGGTGCAGCAATCTCCTGCTCCCTCACAGTACAGGCAGTTTGCAGCAGGGAAAAACTCTTACAAAGCTTTCCCTGGGCTGCTGTTCTGGGTCAGAAGGGCTTGGTAGGCTGCAGATGGAGAAACAGCTCCAGCCCCTGGCTCCCATCTCTCCAGCATTCCGCTCATTTCACCCATTTTTGTTTTTAAAGTTAAAACCCCGGTAAAAGCTTTTACATTACAAAACTTCATTTATTTGTTATGTTTATTTTAACTTATTTTAACTTTCTAGTATCTTTCTAAGCTGTGAACCCTTAGCAATAATAAAATAGTATTTCATGCAAGAGTTAAGAGATCATGCTTAATGGGCAGCCTTCAAAAACAGCAAGAAAGCCAGTCCCTTACCACAATAATTCATACAAACACAACATAATCCCATGATCAACCTGTTCCATCCCAAAATACCCAAGAAAAACACTGTGCTTTGCAGTAAGCCTCAAAGATGAGCAGGACATGAACATGATACCAGACCAGGCTAAGATGACTGTGTAAGGGAGTGAAGTCCCAAGTTGAGGACCCCCTACAGAGAACATCCTGGTTCTGCCAGAAGACCCCGTCCTCTCTACCAAGGGGGCTCAAGCTTGCAGACCTCTGCTGACTTCAACTTGGCAATACCCACTGGAAGAGAGCCAGTCTCTCAGGTAACAAGCTAACAAATGCTTAGGGATTTATAGTGTAAAACCAACATTCAATTTTATCCAGTAAACTAACTGGCAGTCGGGAGATACCAGAGTATCAGAGCAGTGGGATCTCTATGAGACACCACCATAATCAGCAGACATTCACATTCTACACTAGCTTCCATTTCAGAATGGCCTCAACATGAAGCTAGCATTTCAGTAACCTAATGTGGCAGTGACAGAAAATGGGAACTTAGAGCAAGAACTGTATTGAATAAGAAAGGTGTAGTCTTATTGCCTACGAGAGATGGCCACCACTAGTGTCCAAGAATCTAATGGTACATTTACACTGCAGTAAAAAACCTGCAGCACCAAGTCTGAGAGCCTGAGTCAGCTCACTTGGGCTCACGAGACTCGAGCTATGGGGGTAAAAGTAGGAGTGAAGACATTTGAACTCAGGCTGGAGCAGGGGCACTGAGACCCACCCTCCTCATGTGGTCTCAGATCCCAGACTTCAGTCCGAGCACGAACATCTATGCTGCAAATGTATAACCCTGCAGACTGACCCCTCACGAACACAAGTCAGTTGATCTGGGCCAGCCGCAGGTCTTTTAATACAGTGTAGGCATACACTTAAAAGCAACCTAGTTTTACTTTGCACCTAGCTTGCAAACTACATTACACATGGCTGTTATACTCCCTTAATTAACATAGTTGCCAATTCTGTTCTTTGTCCTCCCTTCTCCACTCCAGTCTTGTCCAGGTTGAGCCTCCTCCAACATGCTGGCTCCCTATCTCATATGGTCACTGGTGACCCATTCCACTTCACCAACCAGATTGAATGGGCTAGACTAGAGATAGATCTGCATGTTGTTAGCATATTAAATAGAAAGCACCCCATATATTATCACTGATCCCCATAATGGCCTCATAAATGCAGGAGGTCCCGTGGGACAGAAAAGTAATTTCGCAGAAACTCTCCGAGATACCTCAGAAAGGAATGCACAGCACCATTCAAAAGCGTATCTATTCATTCCTGCTGAGGACCAAAGAAAATCTTATGGTCAACAATGTTAAAGTCAGCTGACAGATCTAAAAGGATGAGCATGGATACTTGATCTTTACCCATTGCTAGGAGGAGACCAAACATTCTGTTTCTTCAAAATTCATTGCACATATGTGCTCATATGATTTTTTTTTTGCCTTGTTGGAGCTAAAGCTATGCCATTAATTAAATATGGATTCTTGAAGTAAAGTGGGTAATCAATGAAATAGAGTTCCCTTGGGCTTGTACTGACGACATCATCACTGAAAGTTTGTACTGAAAATATCTTGAAAACTCATTCACTACTAAGTCATAATAGTCAGTGCATAGAGCAAAACAGACTAGACTGAAAAGAAAATACTGGGAAGATACTGCACCTACCATACTTTAAAAATTTGATAGTTTCAGTATTTTTTTTTTTTAAAGTAAAGAACAAATGAGTTTCCACCGACAGTCTGCACTAAGCTTTATTTGTGAAGAGCTCTGTAAACACACATATGACAAAAATGATTTAAACAAGTTTACAAACACAAAAAGAAACAAGAGATATCCCATTCACCCATGTTTTATACTTAGTATACAACTGAATTTGCTAATTTGAAATTACCAGCATGTTTGAATCTAAAACTTGTGGCAAATAATACAACAGAAAAATATTTTTTTTTTGGGAGGGGGAGGGGGTGGTTTCCACTGAAAGTGTACAGAGCAATGACTATCATGGGTCACTCTCTGTCTAGGACTGTGCTTCTCTACTCTTCCAACCCTCCATGGAAGTGTTTCCAAACAAGAAAATTTGGTCTACAACCAGCAAACATCCTTGCTGTCATTGGTCAGAGCAGCCTTGGGGCCTTGCCCTCTTCACTTATGCAGCACTGCAGTGAGCATTTTAGAACCCTTGGGCCCCTTATGATTATTACAGGCTGCCTGCCCTCAAAAGGCCACATATTGAGCACCAACCTCCAGGACTGCAGCAGCTGCCAGTACCATAACAGCCTCTGGTACTACAGGAACCTCCACCTCAAGAGGAGACTACAGGTGAGCACGAGCTAAGGAAGAGACAATGCTATCGTCCTCCTCTCCTGATGAGATTCTTGTCACAGAGAATCTCTCAAGTGGATCCAGTGATATATTTCCACCTACTATCAGACAGCTGGTGTACACTTCCCTTGAATGTCAAGGCTCACTACACCAGGGCACAGGCAATATCTTCAGCCTCCTTCAGGAACGTGCTGATACCAGATCTGCAATGCAGCCACACGGAGCAACCCACTAACATGTCAAATGTTATGTCCTTGACACTGTGGCTAGATCAGATGCCAAGTTTGGGAGCACAGAACTTCAATCATTATTTGATTAATATAGCTGAAAATCCTCATTCACGCCATCCAGTGAGGATACTACTTGCCAGACACCTACAGTGGGATCCACATGAGAGACACTTGAAGAAAGAACGCTTGGACTACAAAAACTGTGGCTCTTTGAAATATTGTAGTTAGTGTGGATCCTACAACCCACTCTACATCCCTACTTTTTGGAGTCCTCAGCAACCACAGGCTTTGAATTGGGAGGTAACTGATGTAGACTGCCCCACTCTTTATGCCTTCATACAGGGGCACGAAGAGGCACAAGATATGTGTGGCTCTGACAGACTTGGCTGTTCAAAAGACTCCAATCTTGCACAGATGAGGAGCATATGCACTTACACTGGGATATAAAGAACCATCTTTACCATAGGGTAAGTAACTGTTCCTTTTACATGAATTAAATATAAATAATAAAACAAGTGCCATTGGCCTTGATATTTATTTTTATATTAAATTCCAATGACTTTTCACTGTCCCCACTCTTTCACTTTTTTCTTTAATATAACTCAGGATTTGTCAAAATATTGATCTCCGAGGCCAGTGCTGTAGTCTCTCCCGTATTCAGACGGAGAGCTCCCAGCATCAGAACTGGGGGCTTGTATCAATACTGGAGCCTGAGGAAGGGTAGGCAGTTGAGTGGATGTGAGCCTCTGCTAAGGTATAATAGTACAGATGGAGACTCCGGCTCCAACAGGCAGGACGGTACCAGAGAAGCATCCCTCTTAGTGCCCCTGAGAAGGCAAAAGCAAAGGCTTTCATGCAAGAGGAACATGGCCAGCACCAAGGGATGCTCTATTGTAGTCTGGGAAGGCATCGGGGATGGTACGGAAGTGCAGACCACGCACCCAGTAGGAATGCAGGCTGATGAGGATAGTTCTGAGACTAAGCCAAGTTACGATGAGGATGGTCCTTGTATCTGAGTCCCAAAGAGGAGATACTAAGGTAGGTGTGAGCTGCTTAGAGGAGTCCATCTTTCTACAGTCTTCTTGCATCTAGAAGGCTTCTCTTCTGGTACCAACTTTGGAGCCAATCCATGTTTGCTAGATGATCCTTCAGTGCATGAGCTATTGATGGATACTGGTTCACTGGTACCAGGGCCTATGGAAGCCTCAGCAGCACCCAGATCAGGATACAAGGTCTCCAGGGATATAGTGTATCCCTAAGTCCTGACCTTGGAGGTGACTTCCCCTTTTTCCTAGAGTCTGTTTCTGGAGAATGAGGTCTCCTTTTTTTTTTTAAGAATGCTTCAATTCCAAAGCAGCCCTATGGTCTTTACTTGCTAAGGTCAAAATTACCGGCATGGCTGAAGACAATGTACAAGGTGGGGGGCCTCAGATCCAGTGGGTATGAGAGAGTGCTCCGTTAGAAGGCGCTTAAGCGTATCCTCTCAGCTTGAAAGACCTACTTTTGAAGTCGGCACAGACCTTGCATTTAGACAGGATGTGGCACTCTCTGAGGCAGCTGGAATGACCATCATCACTAAGGGGAAAAAGACATGGCAGGTCTGGCAAGTCTCGAAGCCCAGAACCCTAGGCCCAATGCAAGCAGGAATGCCACGGACAAACAGCTGAAGGCAGAAGCCCTGCCTTTGGAAAAAACAAGTTCGGGGTGGGGAGGGGAACCCCGAAAAGCATGTGTGTTTAGGAAACCAAATTAAACAATAAAAGAAAATTAAAATGAAATTAAAACTAGAAATAAGTAACAATTAAAACAACAATAACTACAAATGCAGAGGACATCATGCTGAACTGTCTTGAGCTGAGAAGGGAAGAATGGTTACTTACCTTGTAACTAAAAAAAATGAGAGTCCTGTAGCACTTTAAAGACTAAATTTAACTTCTACAGGCATAAGCTTTCATGGGCTGCAACCCACTTCGTCAGATGCAAGAAACAGAAATCAGATAGGGGGTGTATATATATACATCCAAAGGTAAGGAACAACAATGGGGAGGGTAGGTGTTAGCAAAGTCTATTCAGTTAGAGTAGATGAGTCCTATTTACAACCAGTGATTAGAAGGTGAGAATGTGTGAACAGTGACAATTACTTCTTGTAATGAGATAACCATTCCAAGTCCCTATTCAGACCCAGTTCTTTGAGATGTATTGCTCATGTCCGTTCCCAATTTAGGTGTGGCAGTCCCTTCATCTGGTCCACAACCACAATGAACAGTTGCGTTGAGCGATGAAAGGGTTTGGTTCTGTCGATGTAAAACACCAAAGCCCGCCTCACATTGAGAGTGTGCAAACGCCTCTCTTCACTGGAGTTGTGAGGATTGGATTAGAAGACTGGAAGGAATAAATTCTGGTTGAGGTGAAAGTGAGAGACTACCTTAGGCAAAAAGGCCAGGTGTGGGAGTAGTTGAACTTTGTCCTTATAAAACACCATGTAGGGGGGGCTCCAAGGTTAACGCTCTGATCTCTGAGACCCATCTTCCAGATGTAATGGCCAACAGGAAAGTGATCTTCCAGGATAAGTATGTAAGAGGGCATGAGGCCAGGGGCTCAAAGGGAGGCCCTGTGAGTCTAGAGCGTACCAAATGTGGGATCTCTTGGTGGTGAAAAAAGTCCTTTCCAGCCCCTTAAGGAACCTGGCCATCATCTCGTGTGAGAAAATTGTTTTACCTTCCACCACAGGTGGAAAGCAGATATAGCTGCTACATGAACCTTAATGGATGAAAAGGCCATTCCCCGTGCATCAAATGGAGTAGGTAATCTAGTATCATTGGGCTCGACGTCTCCATTGGGGTGATACCATGCTCAGCCACCCAGCAGGTGAAGCATTTCTACTTACTCCTGTAAGCTGATCTGATAGGAAGTTTCCTGCTCTCTAAGAGCAATCTTTGGACTTGGGTTGAGCAGGCCTGTTCCTCCCAACTCAGCCACAGAGCATCCATGCTGTCAGATGTAAGGAGGCCTGTTCCAGATGGAGCAGGAGACCTTGGTCTTGGGACAAGAGGTCAGGTTGCAGCGGAAGAGTCCATTGTCTGGGCCCCGCTAGTTCCAGTAGCATTCCGAACTATGCTGACGGGGCAAAGCCGGGGCTACTAGGATGATCCATGCTTTGTCCCTCTTCACCTTCAGCAGGACTTTGTGAATCAGAAATATTGGCGGGAAGGCATAAATGAGGCTCCCTGACCAGGAGAGGAGGAAGGCGTCGGTGATGGAGCCAATGCTGACACCCTGACAGGAACAGAACTAATGGTACTTTTTGTTGTCCCTGGTGGTGAAGAGATCCATTTGGGGATTACACCACCTTTGGAAGAAGCGACTCACCACCTCCGGATGGAGGGACTATTTGTGGAGAGATCAAAAGGACCTGCTGAGTCTGTCTGCCAAAGAGGTGTTGATACCCAGGAGATGCATCACTGTCGGGTGAATGCTGTGACTGACGCAAAAGTCCTAGAAACGCATGGCCTCTTTGCACAGGGGTGGTGACCGAGTCCCCCGCCTATTGATATAGTATACTGAGGCTGTACTGTCCGTGAGTATCTACACTACCCTATTGGAGAGATGTGGCAGGAAGATTGCGCAGGCCAGGCAAATTGCCCTAAGCTCCCTGACATTCATGTGCAACGCCAGATCCCTTGCCTTCCTCATGCCCCATCCCGAATCTGAGGCATCAGAGATCAGTGTAACCGACGGCTGGGGTGTCTCGAAGGGCATTCCCACGAGCACCTTATGCAGTCTCGTCCACCAGGTCAGAGAGTAAGTATATGCGGAGGGACCGTAAGTATCCTGTCCAGTTGATGTCTGGCTAGAGAGTATACCAACGCCAGCCACATCTGAAGGGGCCCGAGGTGCAGTCTGCCATGTGGCCAAGCAGACTGAGGCACACCCTCGCCATAGTGAAGGGGTGGGCCGAAATGCGAGCTATCAACTCGTCATTGTCTGGAACCTTTCCTCCAGAAGGAAAGCCCTGGCCTTAGTAGAGCCCAGCATAGCTCCAATAAACTCTATTCTTTGTACCGAGAATAATGTTGATTTTTGTTTGTTCATTAGAAGGCCTAGCACTTGGCAAACATTCCTGGTGGTTGTGATGCTGACCTGGACTTTAGACCTTGATCTGCCCGATAAGCCAATCGTCCAGATAAGGAAACACCTGCACTCCCTTCTTTCAGAGGTAGGCCGCCACCACCAACATACATTTGGTGAAGACTCTTGGTGCAACTGAGAGGCCAAAGGGGAGCACCGTGTATCGGTAACAGGAACCTCCTCGGACCGGGGAATATGGAAATATGAAAATAGGCATCCTTTAAATCAAGGGCGGTGTACCAGTTGCCAGGATCCAGGGAAGGAATAATGGTGGCTAGGGAAACCATAAGAAACTTTAGCTTTCTGAGGTACTTGTTGAGGTGCCTTAAGTCCAGGCTGGGCCTCAGGCCTCCCCTTGCCTTTGGAATCAGGAAATAACGGAAATAAAAACCTTGACCCCCTAGGGCCTAGGGAAACCTATTCCACTGCACCTCCCTGCAAGAGTGCTTGTACCTCCTAAGTGAGGAGTTGCTTATGAGAGAGGTCCCTGAAGAGCGACGGGGAAGGAGGGTGGGAAGGCGGGAGTGAGGCAAACTGGAGGATGTAACCAATAGTCACAGTGATGAGCACCCATCTCTCTGATGTTACAGCAACCCAGGCTGGGAGAAAATGAGCTAAATGGGAAGAGAACAAAGGGGACGTTGGATCCATGGGTGTAACTGGTAGGTTTGCCTTCTGCCTCGGTTGTGGCGGTTGGAGCCCGGTTGTGGGGCAGCAGGTGACGAGCAACTCTGGTGCCTTTTCTATCCTTTACTCTTTCTCTTATAGGTGTCCCTGCAGGAATTGTCCCCAAACCGCTGCTGGTGCTGGGGCTTGAAGGGCCTCCTGGATAAGGATGGGGTATATAGGCCAAGGAACCGCAATGTCGCCCTCAAGTCCTTCATACCAGGCAGCCTAAAATCCATCTGTTCAGTGAAGAGGGCCATGCCATCAAAGTGGAGGTCCTGGATTGATTGTTGGACCCCCGACAGAAGGCCTGAGGACTGCAGCCATGAAGCCCGTCTCATCGATACCGCCGAAGCCATGGTTCTGGCTGCAGAGCACACTGCATCAGAGGCAGCTTGCAAAGATGCCCTGGCCACCATTCTCCCCTCCTCCAGGATGGCTTCAAACTCTTGCTTGGAGGGGGGGGGGGCCAGTGAGTCTGCAAACTTTTCTAGCAACTGTCAGATATTAAAATGATATCTGCCTAGCAGCACTTGCTGGTTTGCCACTCTTAGCTGTAGGCTTTCCGTGGATTAAATTTTTTGACCAAACAAGTCCAGTCTCTTCACTTCTATGTTTTTGGGGGTCAAACTCACTTTACCTTGTCTGTCCCTCTCGTTGGCAGCTGTGACTACCAGCGATCCCGGTGAGGGATGGGTGTAAAAGTATTCAAACTCCTTTGCCAGTACATAGTATTTCCTCCCTGGCCTCTTGGACGTGGGGGGCAAGGAGGCCAGTGTGTGTCGCAGTGCTTTTGCTAGTTTAACCACCCCATCATGTACTGTGGGAGCTGCTGACATCAGGATCCCAAAGAGCTCGTCCACTGGTTCATCCAGCTCCTCTATTTTGAGGCCCATGTTGGACACAACCCTTTTTAGCAGGTCTTGGTGGGACCTGAAGTCATCCAGAGGCACCTCTGAAGAAGTTCCCGCCACTGCTTCGTCCAGTGAAGAGGCTGATAGCTGAGATGAAGGAGAGGATGCTCCGGATGGGGTGATCCTCCCCGGACTCAAGGCCTGTGAACCTTCATGGTCCGATTCAGAGTCCAGGTGCAGAACCAAGCTCTGAGGGATAGAAGACTTTAGTACCGAAGTACCTCTCATAGACCCGGTCTGTGGGATCCCAGATGGAAACCCCCACCAGTAGGGCCATGTTCCTGGCCACAGTCCTTGTGGCCACATCTCCATTGGTGGTACCGTCAGGAAGCCAGGTATTGGAGGCAGTGTCTGCCTCGTCTTAACCACTAGCTTCAGCAAGAACTTGCAAAAGCAAGAGACATTCCAGAACCATCACTGGCGGCAAGAAGGAATTGAGAGGGAGAGGGAGACAACAGAGCATATATGCAGGTGCATGTGTGTGCTGCTGCAGGGGGGCACTAGAGCCAGCTTGTACAGGTACCACTAAGGGAAAAGTTTCCAGCACCAGTGCATGTGGCATGCATACACACCTAAATTGGAAATGGACATGAGCAAGCACTCAAAGAAGAACTAGAGTGGCGGCAGGTGCGTGCCTGCCTATATACCCTCACACAGCAGCACAAGGATGAGTTATGTGCAGACGTGGACCATGGACACTGCCAGCTAAAATCTCTGATCGAGAGTACATGGGCACCCACACATCCTAGGACGGAGCATCCCTAGGGATATATATTTGAAGAAAGTGGAATTCAAAGTTACAAAAGTCACACAGCAATTACATAATGAATTATGTCTTCAAGTTCCAACATTATATGTATATTTCAACTAAAAAGGGAAACGAACAAATGTGTTTGGGACCAGAGAAATTCCACCTTCCTCTTACACAAGGGAATGGTCAGAGGAGTTTGTCCATACAGGATGATTAGAATCCAGACAGATAGGGAATCAATCTAATGAAATGATAGAGAATGAACAATGTTATGTACACAAAATGAAGGAGGGACGTTTTCTGCCTTTTGCTATAAATGCTTATAGGGAAGCACATCCAGTAACTCTGCTTCCCAGGGTCCATATCTACCTATGGCTAGGTACTTTCACACACACACTACTAGATTTTATAACACAAATCTCTCCTTTCAGCAATCAAACTTAGAACACAAGCCACTGACTTTCCTTTTAAAAAGGCTTCTAAAATGAACAGAACCAGAAATTACTCACAATAAACTCCACAAATCCCAACCTGGGCCATGACTCCTCATGAGTAACAACAAAGGGGCAGAAAAAATGGGATTCCAGAGTTGGCTTTACTGGTATCTACTGCTCTATCCTGATCAAACTGATAGCTTTTCAGCATCCTTATGAGTTACACTACAGGCTTTTACACCTGGCTACAGTCAAAGAACAGCTCAACTGCAGGTTCTTCTGAAGGACTTGTTTGGCTTTTTCTCCAGTCATCTCCCTCCAAACGGGGAACATCCATGCAGTAAAGGGTTAATTCAGAAGACTCACAAGACCACCCAGCTGCACCAAAAATGAATCACGCACGTGTTAATATGGGGGAGGGGGCGGTTCAAATCTGCACAACACTGATCTTCAGAGATTCACATTACCAAAGCACACAGCATAGCAAGGCATCACATTCACAGAAACTATTTCAATGATCAAATAACGCTATTAATTATTAAACCAAAATACTAATATCAAAAATACTAATCTCATTACAAAACAGAAAGTCGTGCTGTACTTTCTGCAGACCCTTAACACCCAGGCCAAAAGAGGATTAAATGTTTGCTGCATGTTAGATATTAAATATGTCATGTTTTGAAAAGCGTAGCTATATTGACAATGTTTTTGCAACATCACAATTAGGGAGGAACATTTAAAAGAAGCAGTGCAATCAAGAAGTATTACCTGGATCCAGTGCCAGTGCTAGCCCATTGGTGGCCTTAAACAGGAATATTCCCCCCCCACCACCCACACCACATACTGATAATTAATAGTGGCCCCTATTAATTATTGAGCTGCTCAAGGCCCTTAGTCTGTTTATGCCTAGTGCCAGCTCTGCTTGGATCCAGGAAAGTGTGTTTATGGGGGCAGGCAGGGAACATTACATAACACCCAACAAGATATATTCCAGCATACCTATTGAAGGCAGAGTTTGCATGCAAAAAACCAGCATGAGTTTGGCTGTTTATGGTTTTCTCCACCCTTACATTTTTAAGTATCTGTGTATATTTGGCATTGGACTGAAGGGCTTGAAAACTGAAATCCTCAGTTTATCCACAGAAGAGGGACACAGTATGGGCAAAAGCAATGCAAGCTTCCCCAGAGTTATCACTATGCCCCAACCTCAAATTCTCTCTGTCCGCATTCCTGAGACTTCCAAGAAGACTGCTAATAAATGTCATGACCCATGACTGTACCTTTTGTTATGATTTACAGTGTTCTGTCTGTTTTTATCAATGTGAAAGCTGTTATACTGAAATCTTGCATAAAACCTGCAGGCTTCCTGTACGTGAACCAGCAGATGGTGATAGCTTTCAGGTAATACAAACCAGTTCTGAGTCTGAACCAGTCATCTACAGTTGGAAGACTTAAACACCAATCCTGTGAGAATTCAGTTCTCATATAGTTATGTTTTCCTTGGGACATATGTCTACAATGTGAATTACTAAATATGGTTAGTATTTGTGTATAACTGGAACATCTTTGGAACAAAACTTTGTTGTATCCTACTGGCTCTGTGGCTAACAGAGTATTTAACTATTTTAGAATTACCCATAATATATGAACACAAAATACTGATCTGCTCTGTACATAGAATTTTTTAAACAGGATCTAAAGCATTCCATATTTACAAAAGAAATTCATGATGATTTGTTCCCCAGTTGTCAGTGAATCCCCTGCAAACTGTGATCCCAGTCTAAAAAATCCCTAACCTCACAAATCAGAGCCATCTTCTTTAAGATAAGATAAGCAAGGCCAGATGCTTTTTGGAGGTGCATTTCTCAACCTTTTTCCTCTTGTGACTCACCACCCCACATCCTAGAAACCTTTGCACCAGTTCCCTTGGATCTTCAAAAAGATTGCTGGCTCTTGGGTAGGACTGAAAGCTTCTGTCCCTCCTCCCTTCTGACTGCTGAAGTGAGAGAGAGGGTTTGTGCATGTAGAAGCTCTAATCACTCTCTGCCCTCGTCCTGGCTGCGGGGGGAGGGGTTTCAACGCTCTTTCCCTTCTTTTTTCAATAATTACAGACAGCAGCAGCATCTTAAGAGTTTTTTCTCTCCAGCTCCCAGTTTGCCTGCTTGGGTTGAACTCCACTTTCTCCTCTAATCCTGACTGAGGAACACTTTTGTCTCTTCCCCCTTACTGCTTAGAGTGGCAACTGATGCTCCCAATTTGGCCAAAGCCAGTTCAAAGAACAGTTCCACTGTCTCTCTCCTGCCCACCCTCTCCCAGGTTTTGAAATTCATAGCCAAAAGGTAGATATCAAGGATAGAAAAGGTCCCATCTGAGAGGTCCTTATAAGAAGCCCATCCCTGCCTCCTCCAGGTACTAGAAGTGGGAAGATGTTGGTATTTCTAACACAGTGACCTTCTTATTCCCTACTTTAGACTCCAGATTTCATTTCAGTTTCTGGTATCTCCTTTTCAAAAGCTAGAGAAGGATGAAAGAGCTTTGGGTCTTTTTTCCCCATTCAGAGTCTCTTGAATGATGCCAGGGTGTGTTGCGGCTACTTTACTTCTCTCCAATTCTATAACTGAGGAGGGTAGGTGGGAGAGAAGAGGTTTCTACCCCTCCCCCAGTCTCTTGATTACTGGGGGTCCTTTAGTGCAAAGAAATACAAATGAGAAGCTGTATGTATGACTCTGGGTCACATATTGCCATGAGATTCCTATATCACCATGTGCTGTGCATTCAAGCATATGAGGCAGTGGAATCTCCATCCTTAGAGGCTTTTAAGGTGTGGCTTGACAAAGCCCCAGCTGGGATGGTTTAGTTGGGGTTAGTGCTGCTTTAACCAGGGGATTGGACTAGATGACATCCTGATGTCCCTTCCAACCCTAATCTCCTATAATTCTAGGATTCTATATTTAAAAGAGTTTAAAACATTCCAGAAACCAGAAGTGTGATTTCAAGGCCATGGGATTTTGACAAGCAGAGGGACGCCGAATGCCTTTTACAGTGGATACTGGCTTGTAAAACCGTTTTTCACTGATGCAGAGTTCTCCTACTTTTGCAACAGAAGTTAGTTCTGAAGGGCAGTGGAATGCCTGGGACTGGTTTTAAGTCGTTCTAAAGGAAAACACAGGATGCTGTACAGATAAAACAGGAGAACAGAGAAATGCTTTTTAATTGAAAAAAGTAGACAAGAGAGGAAAATAACCTAACCATCAATAGTGCTACATTAATCAACTTTTTTTTGGTGTTTATTTCAAAGAAAATTAAATGAAACTCAACTAGATGGGTATGACAAGACATCCATAATACTTGCACCTCTTTTCTCACAAGAGGCGCAATACATCCCATTACTCCTTAATCGGTGTCCTGGAAGCCTATGTTTGAGGTCGCAAAGTACCGCACCCTTAATACTCTTCCTTACTAGCATTTTACAGATATTAGCTAATCTTTAATGCCCCTATGAAGAAGCCACACTTTATGACCATGTGCCTTGCCATAGACACAGATCCTCCTAAAGTAGTAAGGCAATGAGGAGGGCACATGTATCTCAGCTCCAACATCCCTGAACTGAGGATACAGAAGTTACACCATATGTAAGCATCTCCCAATTCTATTCTACCTCCTGAAATGCTATTCAAACTCTGAAGCAGATGGGAGGAAGGAAGTACTGAGTGCACCTCATCTGCAGAGGCAATACATTTGGAGAACCAGCATTCCTATTAATAACCTTCTTTTCTCCTTTATGGTAGTGCTTCTAAAAGATCCTAGCTTTAGGAAGCTAGCAAACAGTTTCGATTCTCTGGAGGAAGAGTGCTGAGGAACTCTACTAATTAAACAGAGATTGGAACATTGCTCTTTTGACTGAACATCTGATTTAGATTTAGCATTGATAGATTTGTGACAATGTGACTTAAATTTACAAATCTCATCTTTAGGCACATGGCAAATAAAGTTACAGATGTTGTCACCGCTCCAATAAAATGAATTCTATGTCCACTTGTACTTGAGCCCTGGACCATATCATAGGAAGTCTAAACATACAATTTAATTAAATGAAAATGCCTTTGGCTCACTATTACTTAATCTGTAGTTTTATCCCTTGGTAGGACTACATTTCTTAAAAAATCCAGTAGATAGTTATGGCTTTTGGGGAGAAAACTAGCATCTTTTGTAAGCTTAAACAACGAGAGTTCTGTAGCACTTTAAAGACTAACAAATTTAATTTCAGCAGGCATAAGCTTTCGTGGGCTTCAGCTCACTGCATCTGAGGAAGTGAGCTGAAGCCCACGAAAGCTTAAGCCTGCTGAAATTAAATTTGTTAGTCTTTAAAGTGCTACAGAACTCTCGTTGTTTTTGCTGTCTACAGACTAACACGGCTACCCCTCTGGAACTTTTATAAGCTTGTAACTCTCCAAAACCTTTCTGACTGATGTTATAGACACTAGAAAGGCAACTGTAATAAATATGAGATGCAGAGGGCAGACTTTCTACACATTTATAGAGTCACAGATTATAAAGCCAGAAAGAACCATTGTGATCATCTATTCTGATCTCCTGCACAACACAGGACACAGAACGTTTCTGAATTAATTCTTGTTTGCACCAGAGCAGACCTTTTAGAAATCATCGCATCTTCATTTCAAAATTGCCAAAGATTGAGAATTTACCACAATTCTCAGAAAGTTATTCCAATAGTTAATTACCCTCACTGTTATAAATTTGTACCTTATTTCCAGTCTGTATTTGTCTAAATTAAACTTCCAGAGATTGGATCTTGTTATACCTTTGTCTGCTGTTATATAAGTGCTCATAAAAAGAATGTGCAGAATAAGAAGTGGTAAAGAGACAGGTGACAAGAATGATTAGGGACAAGGAAAAACTTTAATACAATGAGAGCCTGAAAAGATTGGGATTGCTTATCTAAGAAGAAACAAATAAGAGAGAGCATGATAAAAGTCTACAAAATAATGAATAGTACAGAGAAGGTAGATTAGGAATTTCTATTCAACACAGTTTTGTAATATTAGAACAATGGGACATTCAAGAAAACTGAAAGATGACCAGTTCAAAACTGATATAAAGTCATCCTTTTTCAAACAACACACAATTAGCCTGAGGAACTCATTGCCACAATCCTGAAACCAATAATCTGACAGGATTCAAAGAGGGATTAGAAGGTATATAAATAAGATTGTTTCTAGATATAAAAAAAATTAAAAATAAACAAAAGCTGTGGAAAGAATATAAATTCAGGCTGCAGGGTTTATGCCAAACTCTAACACGTGGGGGTTAGGAGGAAACTTTCTGGGGAGCATCCCATAACTGCCTACTACAAGGTTTCTTGTACCTCTTTTGAAGCAGCTGGTGTTGGTCATTGTTGGTAACAAGATACCAGACTAGATCAACCATTGATCAGATCTAGTAAGGCAACTCATACCTCTGTCAAGCAAGACACCAAATAAGGCTATGTCTACACTGCAGCACTAATTCGAATTAGCTTAATTCGAATTACAGAAAGCAATTTATAGAAAGCGCTGCAGATTGTCCACACTACAGTGTTTGTGCTGGTTTCTTGTGTCCACACTGGCCAGCCTTAATTCGAATTAGAAAGCAGTGCAATGTGGGAAGCTATCCCACAGTGCAACTAACCATAGAGGCTGTTGTGACGAGTGTCATCATCCCAGGATGCAGCACTGCTTCCCCCACCCTCTTCCCCCACCCCCAAACAAGCAGGAAAAGGATTTTCATGCTGTTTTTTTACTCCCCCGATCGCCATTGCTGCAGGCACATGGAGCCAGCTGAACTATGCTCTCATTTTGACTGAGACAAATACATCGCAGCTTATCCTGGATTACTTTAGAACTGTATGTTGTTTGCCTTTTATGCTCCCCCCACCCTCCACCCTCTGTATATTGCTTGCCTTTGATTTTGATTCTACAGGTGTCTGTAGAATGTAAGATAAATAACAACGGAGTCAGTTCGTATATTAATACAGTGATACAAATGTTTCCATTTCACTGATGGAAAGCATGATATAATGTATCCACATGTAGGGCTGTGAATAAACGCTTAAGAAAGTATCAATTTCCATGATTGGCTACTAAAACAATGTAGCAAAGAATTTCCTCTCACTGCAGGCATTTAAAACGCATTCACCACGCGGGGAGGGGAGTGGGTGGTGAAATCTTTCAAAGGGACAAACTTCAAAGGGCTAAACTTTCAAGGGGACAAATCTTAGACAGACAAACTGCAAAGGGCTTGCTGGCAGTTAAAACACATTCACCACACGGGGAGAGGGGTGGGTAGTGAAATCTTTCAAAGGGACAAACTTTAAAGGGCTAAACTTTCAAAGGGACAAACTGCAAAGGGCTTGCTAGGCAGTTAAAACACATTCACCACGCGAGCAGGGGGGTGGGGTGGTGAAATCTTTCAAACCCTTAAAGAGACAAACTGCAAAGGGCTTGTTGTGGGGGGGGGAGGGGTGTGTGTGAGCGCAGCTTGGATTTTAAACCCATTCACCGCAAGAAATGAAGATTTAAATCTTCCCGGGGCTGTTTTGGGGGAAGGTACTGAAACGGGCATCATGGGATACAGTCTGGAGGCCAATTAATTCGAATTAAGTCCCATTGCGTCCACACTCACACTAATGTGAATTAACTGATGTGCTTCAGGCACTAATCCACTTGCAGAGGTGGTTTTATTAATTCAATTTTAAAGGCTCCTTAATTCGAATTAACAATGCGCAAGTGTAGATGCGGGAGTAATTAATTCGAATTAAGGGACTTTAATTCAAATTAAGCCACCAGTGTAGACCAGGCCTAAGAATCTGGAAGGGACAGCTACTACAAAATGCTTTAGTGATTGGTCTGTTTGAGAAAGACGTCTTCATTCTGGGAAGAGATGGGGGGCCCACCTAACCAAGAAAGGGAAAAGCATCTTTGTACACTGACTCACCAATCTAGTGAAGAGGTCTTTAAAAATAGAAGAAATATCCAAAACATAAGACCTGGTATTCATGGGGGACTTTAGCTACCCAGCCATCCCTTGGAAAATTGAAAAAGTAAGATGGCAAAACACAAAATGCCCAGTAAGTTCTTTGAACGTACTGTCGACAGCTTTTGGTTCCAGAAAGTGGAGAAAGTAACCAGGGGAACAGCCATTTCAGACTTGATTCTGATTAACAAGGAGGAATTGGTTGTGAATCTGAAGATTGAAGGCAATTTTGGAGAAAGTGATAATTAAATGACAAATTCATGATTTTAAGGAAAGGAAGGACAGCAGCAGAACAAGGAAAATGGACTTCAAAAGAGCAGATTATGACAACCTCAGAGAACTGGCAGGTAAGGTTCTATGGGAAGAAAATCTACGGGGAAAAGGAGTTCAGGAAAGCTGATCGTTTCTCAAGGCGACAGTCAGTAGTAAAAGTGCAACACTAAACTATCCTGATGTGAAAGGAAGATAGGAAACAATAGTAAGAGACCAATATGGCTCCATCAGGAGCTTTTTAATGATCTGAACATCAAAAAGAAAGCCTACAAAAAATAGAAACATCGACACATTGCTAAGGGTGTGTACAAAAGGATGGTACAAGCATTTAGGGACAAAATCAGAAAATCTAAGGCACAAAACGAGTTACAAATAGCAAGGGACATAAAAAACAAAAGAGTTTTGATAAATACATTGGGAACAAGAGAATAACAAAGGAAAGTGTAGGTCCTCTATTTAGCAGGGATAGAGAGCTATTAATAGACTACATCAAGAAGAAGGTTGAGGCATTTAATGTCTATCTTGCTTCAGTCTTCACAGACAAGGTAAATTGTGACCAAATAATTAACACATTAACAACAAGACGGAAGGAACACAAGCCAAAATAAGTTGGCTAGGCTGGGATACTAAAGGAACTAGCTAAAGCAATCTCAGAACCATTAGCAGCTATCTTTGAGAACTCATGGAGGACAGGTGAGGTCCCGGATGACTGAAGAAGGGCCAAGATAGTATTTACCTTAAAAGGGAGAACAGAGAGCACCCAGGGTATTATAGACCAATCAGCCTAAATTTGACACCTGGAAAGATATGGGAATAAATTATTTAACAATCAATTTGTAAGCACCTAGAGTAATGGTTCCCAACCTGGGATGCAGGACCCACTTAGGGGATGCCAAAGATTACAGGGGGTCCATGAGGCTTCAGTAATAGAGCCCCCCTGAGCCCCGGGACAGCTGGAGCAGAGGAGCAGCCCCCCCAAGGGAGCAACAGCTCTGAGCTGGCCAGAGTGGAAGAGCAGCCTCCCAGTCCCAAGCCGGCTGGAGCGGAGGTGCAGCCCCCCCCCACAAACCCCATGCTGGCCGGGCACCTGGGTGGAACAGAGTAGCCCTGCACTAGTGGGGGCCTGGAGCAACCCTGGCCAGCCCGCCAGCACCGACTGCCTCCATTACCCTCAGTCCATGAGGGACAGGAAGAGGCGGGGCCACACAGAGTGGACGGTGGTGGCTGCACCAGGAAAGGCTTAGCTTCTTACTCAGGTAAGAGTAATTTATTAATTATTATTATTATTATTATTATTAATGTAATTTAGTGGTATTATTATTAGCATTATATGTGTTTATAGGGGTTATATATGTTTATGGCTGGGTCAGTGTTAGCAGATTGGAGGACAGGATAAGAAATCAAGAACACCTTGACAAATTGGAGATCTTGTCTGAAATCAACATGATGAAAATCAATAAAGACAAATGCAAAGTACTAAACTTAGGAAGAAAATGCACTCCTACAAAATAGGGAATAACTGGCTAGGTGGTAATACTGCTGGAAAGGATTGGGGATTATAGTGTATCACAAACTGAACATGAGTCAACAATGTGATGCAACTGTAAAAAAGCTAATATAATTCTGGGATGTATTAACAGAAATATCACATGTAAGAAACGGAAGACAATTGTCCCACTCTACTCCACAATGGTGAGGCCTCAGCTGAAGTACTGTGTCCAGTTCTGGGCATCACACTTTAGGAAAGATGTGGACAAACTGGAGAGACTCCAGAGAAGAGCAACAAAAATTATAAATGATCCCCAGAATCTGACCTATGAGAAAAAATTTATAAAAACAGGCATGTTTAATCTTGAGAAGAGAAGACTCCGGGGGAATCTCCTAAGTTTTAAAATACATTAAGGACTGTTATAAAGAGAATGATGATCAACTGTTCTCCATATCTACTGAAGGTAGGACAAGAAGTAATCGGCTTGTTCTAAACCAAGAGAGATTTAGGTTAGATATTAGTAGAATCTTTCCAACTATTAGGTTAGTTAAGCAGTGGAATGGGCTTCCAAGGAAAGCTGTGAATCCCTGTTATTGAAGTCTTTGAGAACAAGTTAGATGAACACCTGTTAGGTATTCTGTTATGTGTACCTGGTCCTGCCTCAGTGCAGGGGTCTAGACTAGATGACCTCTCAAGGTCCCTTTCAGCCCTACATTTCTGTGATTCTTCGTAATACACTGGAAACCATGAAATAAGAGGAGAAACTAACAGCAATGTAATCAATCAATTTAATTGACACAATGCCAAGGAAATTTTGTTCCGACAGTATTGAGTGCATTGTGGCTGAACTAGTCTATTAGTTGACTGTGCCCTGAGGAGATACCCTATCAAAGCAGGTGCCTGAAATGGAGGTTTGTAGATGATACCTGCCTTTTCATAGTCTCTGCAAAGTGAGGCCTCAATCATGGTCCTTCATGCAATTGTCTTCAATGGCAGTGACCATTACTTTGGCCTCCACATTCAAAGCAACATAGACTTCTGTCATTCATACCAGGATTTTGTCCTGCCACGTTTGTACAAGAGTACTTCCTGTCTGTTGAGGCATCTCCCACTAGATGCTTGATCCCATTCCAATGAGATAACCTCCTCTATGGCTGAGCTTAGTTGGAAAATTTGGCTCTTTTAACATTTGCGTGGAAAACATTTCCCGATCAGAAATTATGATGATTCTCTGCTTGGGAGCTTAAAGGGTTTGGTCCAGCCCAAGAAGCTTAGAAGACCCTTTTTAACATGGCGTAATAGCAATCCATCATGACTAGTCTGTTTTGGCTGCTGTTCAGATTTTCTTTTCCAAACTGAACTGCGATCGCTCTCCCACTTCCAGGGAAAGAAAGTGGAGTCAACTAAGGAAGAATCTGATACCCTCGGATGTGTCCTTTGTTTTCTCTTGAATTTTTGTTTGTAACCTTTGCAGGTATTCCTACTGGAGGAGACTCAGACGAACTAGTGGAGGGGGAGCAACCATCTTCATACCTTTACTTTTGGATTTTTCTGAGGCTGCTTTTGGCAGTAATGGTATAGATGTGAGGTAATATAGCTATGAGAAGACATTTACTGGTCACTCACAAGGGACAGGTGTCTGCCTACATACCTGCCTACTCTCCTATTGCTAAATGCATTCAGCATAGTATCTCTGGGAGCTTACCCATGTGCAGGGATGCTGGCTATCAGAGCAAAGTAGGAAGGCGTGAGAGGATCCCTATTAATCTCTACCGCCTTTCTTATATGCTAATCAGGAAAAATTGCTTTTACCGTGTTTGCTGGAGTTCTTTCCCCACATTTTAGGGACTGCTGCTTCTCTTCCATGCTGGTTTACTCTCTAAAGTGCAACTGTTGCCACAAGTGCAACTGATTTCTCTAGTAACACTTGTTTTGGATAGGAGCCAAGAAGCCTGGTGCAAATACTGCCGGTACAATCAAGTATAGGAACTGTTCCCTCCTAACACTCACAAGTGTCCCCAAGATGGTGGGGAGGATACAGGGCCACGATCCTCCTACTGATCATCACAGATAAAAAATGCTGTAGTCTATGTGGTGGTGGCACAGTCTGTGTCTAATTTCAAAGCTCCTAAGAGTCATTGGAACAGCAAACTAGAATTCTCCATGGCTGGCTAGAGTGGGGATTCTACCACAGACACCATCTTCTATGCAAACATTGACTTAATTAAAAAATATTAAGAGGAAAAAAAACTTGGCAAATATTTAAAACTCTATCTAGGTCACTCTTCTTCTCCCCTTCCCTCAGTGTCATTCAGGATTGGCTTTCCCTTTGTCCACAACTTCACCATGAATGAGTTTGATGCTATACAAGAAAAGTCAATTAAGATATTGGGGTTTTTCCAGATTCCTTCACCCTTGGAATTTGTTTCTCTTTCTAGTGTGAGGCTCAACCTTCAAACTAGAGAATGGGTAAATAGCAGCACTGAAATAAAAGCACAAGGTAATGCTTCAGGAGAGCATCCACAATGCCTGCAAGATACTTTTGTTTCCACTTCCCAGGCCTCTAAAAAGGTAGCATTTGCAAGTTTCCAGACATGATCATGGGTCTTCAGTTTTCCTGCAAGGTGCTGCAGCCCATGTATCAGATATGTAGTGTTTTATCTGTAATCTGCTAAATGCTATATTTACACTAGCTGGAATGTTTCACACAATCTCCTTTTTCTCTTTTACCTCTCCTCATTTGCTTTTACACATCAAAACTGTCTGAAAAGTGGCTCATACTTTACTGCTTCTCCCAAATTAGAGAGGTTGGCTGAAAATTTCAGAAGTGTTTGCCAAGATTTTTAGTTGCTTTTTCTTGGTCCTACACTAAGCTTGAAGCTCTCATTATCTCGTATCCTGTCTTCTGGACACTGCCCTCCTCCAACCCTTCCACAATTGGTCTTCCTCTTTTCTCCCATAAACTGATACAACTTGTTCAGAACTCTACTGCCCATCTTAACCTCCTGGGTATCTCACAGATTCACATTTTTTCCATCTGCTCAACTGAAATCCAAATTAAGTTTAAGAGTTTTTCTATATTAACTTAGTGTGCAGCACACCAGGGTGTGAATCTACAGCACACTAGCCTACCCTGCATTGAGTTTCTGTGTGGAAAAGTCCTAAGATTCTGGTTCTCGTTGTGTCTGCTCGCTACACCATTGGCTTTCCTCCACTTCCAACCTTTCATAACTTCATGCATTACCCCTCTCAATCTCCTTTTTCTAATTATCCTCCTCCTCTGTCCCTCTTCTCTCTCCTGCCCCCCCTTTTTAAAAACAGAATATGCTCCTTCTTTCACTTTCACTCTAATACAACACTAGTCTTTTAAAACATCTAAAAACTAATTTGTTCTCAACAACTTGCTAATCAAACATTATTTGTTCATCCTTACTATTACTTCTATTTCACTCTTCTTCTGTACTTTTTTTGGGGGGAGGAGGGGAGGGCAATTAGTCCTTTTATCTTGTAATACTGGCACTTACGTTTGTAACTCTTTATTTCATCCTTTTTAATATTAATTGTAAAGTGCTTTGCCCACCAGTATTCTGTAAAAAATGTAACACGGAAAATCTCTAGAACAGTATGTGAGGCACTTCTGCAATTGTTAAAACAAAAGTGGACAATAACTCAGAACAGCTTGTGAGGAAATGGGGATATTCCTTACTGTCACTAATATTTTCTGCAATTTTTTTAAGATGACACCAATATAATCTTTTCATTTCATGAGCAATGATAGACTAATGATTAACAACCAACTAGAGTGGCACACATAAGTCACTGCAGGGTTTGAGTCAGGGTGGATAAAAATCAATTTTATTTTTTTTTAATTAAAAAAATCAGAATTTTTTTTTTATTTAAATTGGATATTTTTTTTTTTAAATCATCAATAAAATACTAAATTTCTCTCTCATTTAAAAAATAACAGTTGCAATTAAATCTCATCACAAACATGCTAAACCTACATTTATAGTCTCATAAAAATGAATTAATGGCTCTAGTAGCAAGTAAAATTTCAGTCATCCAGTAAAACCACCACCATGGATGGGTTTGTAGTAAGAACCAGCAAATACCAACAAGACACCATAGATGAAAAGATTGCTCGGTTTATTTATGCCACAAATTCTCCTTTTCACATTGTTAACAATAAACGCTTCATTGAGCGTATGAGAAGAAACTTGAACAGCGTGCAAGAAATACTGAGGGGAAATTTGCCAGATTAAACCTTAATGGGTGGAGCAATGTACAATGATCCAGTAATATGTGCACGTGTGACAACAGAAGATGGGGTTGCATATCTTTCAGAAACAATAGATATATCAGGAAATGTCCACATAACAGAATATTTAAAAGAAGTGGCAGTGAAAGCTGTAATAAACTGTGAACAAAAATTCAACTGTCATGTGTGCAGTTTCGTCACAGACAATGATGTAAGGAGCGGAAGAATATTATAACGTGGATATAATAGCATAGTGACAAGGCTAGGCCTGAGTTAGCATAAGTAATAACAGTTAGGCCCCATGAGCAAAGGTAGGCCTCTCAAGCAAAGCTAGGTGCCTCATGACCTGGGCATAAACTCAGGAAATATGTTAACCGCACCATGACCTAGATATGAGCTTGAAATAGAGCAGCTAGAGACGAACACAAGTAACCACAGCTTATAGCAGATTGGTCCCTAGCTAAGTGCCAATAGCAGAGAGAATAACAAATGTTAGGACCCAATCCCCAAGTGGATTGAGACATAACCAAGGAGCTTATTGCTAGAAGTGGGAGGGGGAGAAGTATATTGGGACCTCCCGGGTGCTGCCCGGCCCCAAAGCTCTCCACAGACTTGTAGAGGATCCAGCGGGTGCTGCGTGGCAGGTTTGCTCCCTGGTTGCAGTCCGCTTACAGGGGGGTAATGGGCTTCCCCTTCCTTATTGTGGTAACTGCCTGATTTATATCCCCAGCAGCTGAGTGTTGTAATGATAGCCTAAGATTTGTAACTTTCACAGTTTGAGTGCTGCTTAAATAAACTAACAGTGTAAGGTACTTCCTCGTCCGGCTGCTCTTTTCTCGCTACCGGGATATCAAACCACGGACCCTCTGTATCGGCGGACCACAAATGAATGCTGCAAATGTGGGAAAGATGAGAAGATACTTAGAAGAAGAAACGGAAGGATGCTCCTTAATAAAATGTGACTGCAGTGCCCATTTAATGCATCTTTTAGCCAAAGACTTAAGTACATCTTCTCCAGGAATGAAAGAAAATGTTGTTGAAGTCGCAAAATACTTCCGTAACAACCATTCTGCTTCAGCTTCACTGAAGAGAGCAGGAGGATCCAAACTAATTCTCCCCCAAGATATTCGATGGAATTCTGTGATTGATTGTTTTGAACAATTTATTAAGAACTGGCCTATTCTCATAAAACTTTGTGAAGAAAACCATGATAAAATAGATGGAAGTATTTCATCCAAATTATCTAACACTGGATTAAAGAGGAATGTAGAGGATATGCTCAGTATACCGAAGCCTATATCCTCAGCCTTAAACAAACTTCAGAGAAATTGCTGATGCATTGCTGATGCTGTCGAAATTTGGAAGGCACTTCAAGAGACATTGAAGAAAGAAATATCTCATCAGAAAGTTAAACTACAGGCAATAAAGAAGCGAATGGATCAAACACTAACTCCACCACATTTTCTTGTGAACATTCTCACCCCAGATATAAAGGTAGATGCCAAACTTCTGAAAAAGATGCTGCTGCTATGGCATGGACATCTCAGAATCACTCCTCAGTTATGCCAGTCATCAAAATTTAAAGGCTGGAGCGGAACCATTTAAACAGTACATGTTTACTGATGATGTTTTGAACAAAGTCACTCCCCTGAATTAGGGGAAATCATTAGCCAGGCACCTTGAAACAGAGTTCCTTCAGTTGCTAAGCCAACTTTTCACAGCAGTAGCTGCTTCTGCAGACACAGAGAGAACATTTTCATTGTCTGGTATTATTCACTCAAAGCTAAGAAATCGACGGGGAGATGAAAAAGCAGGAAAACTCGTATTTCTGTTTCAGTCTTTGAATAAAAATGACAGTGGGAGTGGAGAAGATAAGAGCTAGTTGTAGAAATTTTAAGGACAGTATACGTTTAGTGTTGTGATGACTTGTCTATTAGAGTTAATAACATTTGAAAATTAAAAAAAAAAAAAGAATTTAAGGTCAGCCGTCAACCAGCAACTCAGGAGACTGCTGCAATTGCAAATGTGAAACATTTATATAACATTTAAGATTTAGTCTAATAAAATATAAGTGCTATTGTGTTTGCGTGTGTGATTTAGTTCTTACCATTCCTAATGCACTGCTGCTGAATCGGCAGCTTGACATAGGTAAATTAGTATTATGTACTATTTCATAAATTAATAAAAATCAAGTTATCTAAAAAATTACACAAAATATACCCTCCTAGATGTTGTAAAATGCTGTATTGAGTTGTAAATTAACATGTTTTAGTGATCAGATTTGCACCATTGTTTAAGAAGGTGAAGTATCAGTGGGAAACTTGATTTAAATCAATGATTTTCTCTTGGTGATTTAAATCATTATTTAAATCAATGATTTAAATTGCCCTGATTTAAACCAATCCACCCTGGTTTGAGTTGCTTAAAAATGGCATGCTCCCCATTAATCAGTTTTACACCGGTCACAGAGAGCAGATAACTCAAATGTAAGTTGAGCTCTTTGAGCTGAGAAAATAAACTAAAAAAACAAGAGCAAGCCAATTTCTGACCAGCACCTATCTCACCTGTGAAAGTCCTGGAGAAGATGAATGTCCTGGTGGCGTTGCAGCAAGATTTGGGTGTCCCTTATTTATTTCATGTGCAGAGTAAGGGGATGGAGCAGGAGGTCCTGGCTGTCTTGCTACCTGTGTTACCTGTAAGGAGATAAACTATTAGTAAAACATAGTATTAGTAATTAAATCTTTATATACTGTTCTATTATTTACCTATGTTATAATCTGGGAGTAAGGAACTGCCAGATATGAATCCAGAGTTAGCTGCATTTTTAAAATGGGGTCTAATTCAAACATTATTTAGCTATTTATGTGAAATTGGTGGTCATGAAGATGTGGGAACGAATATCACTAGCTTGATTCAGTGATAGTGGGGGCTTTCATTGCAATATCCTTGATATTTCAGTCCAGTGCCTTTATTGTGAGTGTGTCAATCATTATAAATTATACCAAACAATGTTATGATTTTGTGCTACAGAAAACTACTCACTACGATTTGCAAAGTGGTGCAACTGGGGCTTGCTACCTGTCAGAATATGTGACCCATAATGGCAACGAAATTCCCCATTTCTCCCTCAAAAGGGAATGAGGACTGCACGGAAAATCTCACATTGCTGATGGACTTGACATCAATAAAGAAGAGTAAAATTCAAAGCAGTTCTTTTGGAAAACTAGTTCCTTCCTCAGTCTCTCAAAAAAGTTACACACACTACATAGATTTAAATAAAATAATCTCCATGTCTCATACGCTTGTTTCTATTCTACCATATTTAAAATGCGAGATTCACTCCAACTAAGGTATTTAAAATACAGTTTTCCAGGTCAGTAAAACAAGAGATGAGCAATCACAACTGCAAGAAATATCCCCCAGCAATTCAGTGCAATGAAATCTTTGCTAATTTGTTTTATACTCAGGAGTGCAACAGTCTAGCACTCTTTTCTCAATGAACAGTACTCAGACCAACACCTCTCTTTGTTTAAAAACAGACATTTAAATCTCAGGAATTTCAAAATACTGCCCTTACCTAATCCATGTCCCTTCCAGGAGCCGCAATCGGTAACCAAGGCCAGGAGTGGGGCCAAAGTTGCAGTCTCGGGCTGGGAACTGGGGCCCGAGCTGTAGCTGTGGAGTCAGGGCTGCAAATGGGGCATGGAACCAGCAACAGGGCCGCAGGGCCTGGGGCAGTGAATGGGACCCAGACCAGCCAGGAGCAGGGAATCAGCATGGTCCACGGCCAGGAGCGGGGCCCAGGGCTGCAGCCAGGGGACAGGGTAGGGCTGGAGTGGAGATGGGGACAGAGCAAGGCTGGGTGGTGTTTTCTTCCCACCCCCGTCAGGGCTGGCCCAGGCCCCGCCGCGTTCCTGTAAGGTTCCTCCATGCTCCCCCAGGGAAGCACACCCCCCAGTTTGGGGACCTCTGTAGTACAGAATATTGTGAAATTTTCACAATTAATTAAATATTAAAAACCTAGTCATCATTTAGGGCTTGTCAAGTCAAAAGAAGATTTTTTATTCGGTGCTTAAAGAACATCTAGAAAGGACATCAGAATCTACAGTTGGAGAAAATTTATTTTATTCACTTGTTTACTTATTCAGTTATTATTATTCACTTATAACCAGACCATTCAGAAGACTGTGTGCACGCTAGTCATCACCCCCTAGAAAATAAGTGGCTTACTTCCTGTTGAAAAAAAGAAGTTACTAAACAATAACTGGTTCTTCATGTATTGTCAGCATAGATCCACACCCTTCAATACTTTCAGCATCAAAAATAGAACCCTCTACAACGCTCTGACCATTAAGGAAGCACACTCCCCAATTCAGATCCATTTAAACGGAATCCACGTCAGAGACTTTCGAGAAGTGAGGATGGAGAATGAAAATATGCATCTATACTAACATTCTTCAAAAGAAACCACAAATGTTGACAAGTTAGATCTTTTGAGTATTGTCAGTATTGAAGCCATACCAAGATTAAACAGCAATGTGCAAAGAATGTAGGCCTGAGGTCGACTAATTGCAGGATCATTCATCCAAACTAAGCATTAGATCTGGAAGCCAATCAAGAGTTGGAAGAACTGTGTTCCAGGTAGTAGCTTTAATTAATTCAATTATATAGTTCTTAGACATGCTGTAGAAGTAGCTTTGGACTTGTTGGAATGTGTTTGAGACCGTCAGGTACTGAAATAACTGCAAAGTCATAGCAGATTTGCATACTGAGCCTAACCCATTAAGGCAGTATCTGGCTAAAGTCAGCCACTACCCTTAGGCGGGAAGTCGACTTTGTTTAATTTGACTTTCAGTAGGTGATTTTTAGAAAACACAGCAGAGTGTACACACTACGGTGTTTGCACTGGTCTCTTGCGTTCACACTGACTAGTCTTAATTCGAATTAGAAAGCAGTGCAATGTGGATAGCTATCCCATAGTGCAACTAGCCACACTGGCTGTTGGATCGAGTGTCTTCATCCCAGGATGCAACGCTGCTTCCACCACCCTTCCCTCCCGCCCCCACCCAAAAAAAACCAGAAAAAGTTTTTCGCGCCTTTTTTTACTTCCCGCGATTGCCATTGCTGCAGAGACATGGAGCCAGCTCAACGTTGCACTATAATTGTGAGTGTAACAAATACATCGTGGCTTATCATTGACTATTTTCAAAATAGAGCAACAAGCAGAAGCAGAGACAACACCGATGCCACCGAGGCTGCCCTGCTAGAAGACATTGAACGGAACAATTCCTGGTTGCTGCAGGCTGTAACGTGTCATCTGCAGTTCATGGAACGCAGGTTCTGGTGCAGGGAAACAAGCACAGAGTGGTGGGACCGCATCATTATGCAGCTGTGGGATGATGATCAGTGGCTGCAAAACTTTAGGATGCAAAAGGCAACTTTCCTGGAACTGTGCTCGGAGCTGGCACTGTCCCTGAAACGTGTGAACACTCACTCGAGACCAGCTATGTCGGTGGACAAGAGAGTCACCATCGCTCTCTGGAAGCTGGCAACCCCCGAATGTTACCGCTCGATTGGAAATCAATTCGGAGTTGGTAAATCTATAGTGAGCATAGCTGTGAATCAAGTATGCAGTGTCAGAAATAGACTTCTGCTACGAAGGCTAGTGACTTTGGGAAATGTGCAGGACATAGTGGAGGGATTTGCCACGATGGGCTTACCAAACTGCGGGGGGGGCCATTGATGGGACACACATCCCCATCTTAGCGCCTGCACACCTAGCGACTGAGTACATAAACCACAAGGGGTACTTTGCCATGGTCCTGCAGCGGCTTGTGGATCACAGGGGTCGTTTCACAGACATCAGTGTGGGATGGTCTGGGAAGGTGCATGACGCTCGTGTGTTTCATAACTTGGGGCTGTTCTCTAAGATGCAGGCGGGAACTTTCTTCACCGACCAAAAAATTCAGATTGGGGGTGTGGAAATGCCCATAGTGATCCTGGGGGATCCCGCTTACCCCTTGCTCCCTTGGCTAATGAAGCCATACACCGGTCACCTTGACAGCAACAAGGGGTGTTTTAATAAGAGGTTAAGCAGTTGCAGAATGGTTGTTGAATGTGTCTTTGGGCATTTAAAGACCAGATGGAGGAGTCCCCTCACTAGGCTGGACATGAGTGAGAAGTACCTCCCTTCAGTAATATCTGCTTGCTGTGATCTTCATAATGTGTGTGAAGCGAAGGGTGAGAGGTTCCCCCAGGGTTGGGTTGTGGAGGCAGAAAGACTGGCCACCAATTATGAGCAACCAGATGCCAGCACTACGCTGAGAGCTAACCGTGGAGCGCTTTGCATTAGAGAAGCTTTCAAAACCAGGTTCTGCATTGAGATGCAGGACTGATTTCTGTTCCTGTATGTTTTTTGCCTTTGGTGTACCCTGACCCCAAATGATATCTGAGCCCACCAAATCCCTCCTAAACAAGATATGATTTAATAAAGAAACATGTTGAAATGATGCAAAACTTTATTTCTGAACATTCAAGTCATGGGGGTAGGGGGGGAGTGTCCATTCACTGTATCAAGGGGTAGGGTGGTAGCTTGCTGGCCAGCTCTCAGCGTGGTCGCCACTGCTTTCTCCTCGCCTTCAACGGGCTGGAGAAGAGCACGTACCGCATACTGGACAATCTCCTCCGAGACCTCCTGGGGGTGGGTGAGGGGGAGGGCAGCAAAGCCCTGGGTTGAGGAGCATTATGGAGGGGCTGCAGTGGGACTCTGTCCTGTCTCCACTCCTCCTGAAGCTCCACAAGTCACCGGAGCACGTCTGCCTGGTTCCGCATAATTCGCAACATTTCCTGCGTGGTGCTGCGATCATGCTCCATCATTTTTCGCAGACTCTCCCTGTCCCTGTTCTGTGACAAGGTCAGCCTTCACGCTCTTTGCTCTGTCTCTGCGGCTGCTGAGGCGTTCATGAGTTCTGCAAACATGTCGTCTCTGCTTTTTATTTTCCTCTTCCTAATCTGAGACAGTCTGTCCGCAGCATTTCTTAAGGGTCGGTCCAGTGCTGAGGTGCCTACAGAATGAAAGAAAAGTAACAAGGTAGTCACAGTTAGTATAGTGAAGAAAATGAAACAAATGTAACAATTTAGATAATGATCCCCTGAAAATATGTAGCAAATGATTACAGAGAAACAATGTACACAATGTTACCATTAAAATGTTGCAAATGGTTCCCTTGATATAATGTAGCATGATTCACTCTTTCTGCTTGTATTTTAAACCATTACAGAGAGGAACTGCAGATGGCATGGTAGTGGTGGTGAGGAAATATCTGCTTGTATTTTAAACCCGTACAGAAAGGAACTGCGGACGGCATAGTGGTGGTGGAATCTCTGCTTGTATTTTAAACCCTTACAGAGAGGAACTGCAGACGGCATGGTGGGGGGGGGGGGGGAGGTGTGGCTTAAAACACATGAAGCCATGATGTTGACTACCTTGATTACAGAGAAGAATCCTACCGTGGAGGGAGGAACAAGGCAGCCATCCCCTAAAAAGTTTTTCTAGGGATAACAGATTGCATACATTAAATTTTCCATGAGATATCAACTGATGAGAAACGTAGCATTTCTCATCACATAAACTTTTTTTTCCCTGGGTAACCATCCAGTACAGTCAATGAAATGCCTGAGATCCCCTTCATGCCCCTTCCTCCCCCAATGTACAGGGACAGAAATGTTAATAAGAAAGAAAACTCACCAGATGTGCCTTCCCTGGGATCATCTGTGCTGTCCTGTGTGCTGGTGGACTGCTCGGGGGTCAGGAATAAGTCCTGACTTTCGGGGAGAACAGACACCCTGCTCTCCTGCACCCTGCTCTCCTCAGCTTCCTTCTCCTCCTCGTCCACGGAGTCCTCATCATTGATCATGGACTGTGACCTACTGGAGGTATCGATGATGCGGGGAGGCACGGTGGTGGGATCCCCACTGAGAATTGTGTGCACCTCATCATAGAACCTGCATTTTTTGGGTGAGGAGCCAGAACAGCTGTTAGACTGGCGCAGCTCCTTAATCTTCACGCAGCACTGCTGAGCGTCCCTCTGGTGTCTCTTCTCCAGCATGCCCCGGGGTATATTTCCATAAATGTCCAGATTCCTTTTGCTGGCTCTGAGCTGAGCCAGAAAGGACTCCTCTCCCCACAGCCCAATGAGGTCTAAGACCTCCGGTTGACTCCATGCTGGAGCACGTTTGGGCTTTGCAGTAGCTATGCGGCGAACAGTGACAAAGCTCTCTCCACGCTGGCAGCACAGGAAATGAAAATTCAAATCTTCCCGGGGCTTGAGGGGAGGGGACTTTTCCCGCTAGCATGACCACTGAGCAACACAGCGAGACTGTCCAGAGTGGTCAAAACAGGGCATTGTGAGATACATTCCGGAAGTCAATTAATTCGAATTAAGTTCCGTGCATCTACAATGATACTAAATCGACTTAACAAATTCAAATTAGGTGCTACGCCTCTTGCAGAGGTGGTCTTATTAAGTCGATTTTACAGGCACCTTAATTCAAATTAACAGGGGTGCCAGTGTAGACGCGGGTGTAATTAAGTTGATTTAAATGACTTTAAGGTGACCTAAGTCGCCAGTGTAGACCAGGCCTTAGACTCCCCAAGCCATGTTTACAAGGCGAGTTACTGCATAGTAAGTCAGGTTGTGAATCTACCCCGCAGCAGCTTGCCACACAGTAACTCATCATGTGGACAATAATATAGTGCAGCCAAAGTCCCGGAGTGGGGATTCACATACTACAAACTGCTAAGCTGCATTCCAGGACTTTCACTTTGTTATAACAGCATCCACACGGTGAGTTACTGTGTGACAAGGTGGTGTGTTATTGATTCACATCCTGGCTTTCCACACAGTAACTTGCTGTATAGACAAGCCCCCAGAGAATGTATGAAGAGGGTTTGTCCTGTCTAGATAGTAATTATGGACCCTCTTAACTTCTAAGTTATGCAGCCTAACTTTTCCAAGAAAAAAATGTACTAGGAGAAAAAAGGGAGAATAGATTTCAACTGGTTCAAGCAGAATTTAGAAACTATTTTAGGTAAGAATGAGCATGAACAAAAAATATACACTATCTGTCTCCTTATGAAAAAATGTATAAGAAAGGTCAGACATCAAAGCTTGCAGCTTATTGACTCTTCTTGCTGAGGTTATTGCTAGGAGTAAAGCAGTCTTTTAAAGGGTCTCTTGAATGTTCAAAGGCTGACTACAAAGGACTAAATTAAAATCCCATTAGTGCATGCAATGGTGAAAACCTGTCAATCAGGCCTTTCAGGAATCCTTTTCCCATCCTTTAAGCTTTTAATTCTCAAAAGTTATCTCTGAAATCTTTATGGTTTAGGAGTGATCAGCATTATGTACAATCAAAGAGTTCTTTCAAAGTCCCACTGCCTGTCATTTACCCAGAACAAGCTCAAGAGATGCTCATAAAGAACTCGGCTGCCTTCTAAATGAGCAACAGGAAGGGAGATACTTACAGTATTTATTTATTTGATTTATGCAATCCAGTCAAGCCAAGCCACAGCATTCTTATCAATGATGTTGAAGGCACAAAGACCTCCAGGAAGTTGAGTCGTTTAGCAGTCCTCAACAATATGGGTCATGGTTTGTGACTGCCCACATTGACATAGTGGACTGTCTCTAAAACACTACTGACATTCCACTGCAGCACAAATTCCATGTCCGGTGTGAAACCACTTCAGAGGGCTCCATTGCCTTTGCAGTGAATCAAACCCGGGTTGATTTTGAGTTGGGTGCGAAACAAGATAATTATTTGTCAGTTACTCTGCAGACCAGAAAGCTAGCCATGCATCCTCTATTGTGTATCCCTCACATAGTAAATATATTCACAATGGGCGACAAGGACAGGTGACCATGTGGTGGATTAAATTTACAGTGAGGGGAGAAGAGGGGAGGAAGTGGCAGAGGACCCATCCCATAGCTGAGCCTTGGCCATGCTGTAGACAGTAATATTAACACAATGTAGAGGAATGACAGCATTGATATAGGTTGTCTGCACATCTTGCATGAGAGTCTCACTAATAATACTATCTCCGTGCCCTCCTCTATAGCAAAAGCCTGAAAGCATTTACAATTATAAAAGAAACCTCCCATCTCCCCTAGGAGGTACGTCACTATTATGTTATTAGACACATTTTACTGAAGAAGAAACTAAGATGTAGGGGTGAAGTGTGGGCCTAAAGTCACATGGTGGGTCCATGGTAAAGATGAAACTGAAGCACGAGTCCTAGCTTCCATTCTTCTGCTCTAACTCACTTACCAATACTTCTTCCAGAGTGAAGGAGAGAACCCAAGATTCCAGACAGCCAGTCCCCTCTTCTAATCACCAAACAATACTTCCATAGGACAGTACAGAATGACCAAAAGCAAAGCTGCCTTACACAGAGACATGGTATACTGCTGTGGCTGCTAAGTGAACGTCAATTGTTCAGTACCAGTCCACATTTTTCATACCAATAGGGCCACTATTGAAGTAAATGCTGGAATGATCTGTCCAGATTGAAAAGAGGAGGTTACTTCCCTGTAACTGGAGGTTCTTCGAGATAAGTGATCCCTATCTGTATTAAACTGAGGGTTATACGCATGCACTCTGCATCTTGAGCCGGAGCTTTTAAAAGTAGTAGTGTCCATTGATTCGTGCACACATCCTTGCTCTGCCTCATGATTTAGACCGAAGCAAAGAAGGGCGGGGGCAGACCAATCCTTACCTCAATTCTTTCTCAACCGCAAATCAAAAAGATCCGAAGCAGAGGGGAGTACAGATAGGGACCAGGCATCTCAAAGAACCTCCAGTTACAGGTAAGTAACCTCCTTTTCTATGCGAGTGATTGTCCCTATTGTTCCTATTGTATTGCACTGAGTGTGATTCACAAGCAGTAGCTAGTTAGGAGAAGGATGCAAGAAAGATGAAGAAACCATGGAATGGAGAACAGCCATGCCGAATGAGGCATCTGTCAGAGAGAGTACATCTTCAATCACAGCGGCGCTGTCAGTGCTGCCAGATCGAATCTCCAGGATTAATTGAGCGGAAGTGGAGACCCGCTCAATCGATCCGTAAGTCAACCACGTTAATCCACCCATGTAAAAAGATTAATGCTGAGTTGACAGGAAAATATTTAGGAATTCAACGCTGAGTCAACAGGAAATACACAAGCTACTCTATGTTTCTACTCTATGTAGCTTGCGTATCTCCCATCAACTGCTGCCAAATTTTGCGGTGAGTGTAGATCAGGCCAGAGTCTTGTACCAGGGCATAATGGCAAGAAAAGGTATGAACCGAACACCACGTGGCCACCCTACATATGTCTGTGAGCAGCGTGTCATGAAGCATGGCTGTAGTCGATACTTGCACTCTCATGGAGTGGGCTCATACCCCGAGGGGTGGAGAGAGTTCCAATAATTAATAGCCGTGCCCACTTAGAAATCCACTGAGTGGAGATGGCTTTCCCCTTAATCCTTTCCACTATAGCAATAAACAATCTGGGGGACTTCCTGAATGGCCTTCATCCTCTGCAGGTAAAAAGCCAGGGCCCTATGGACATCGAGAGAGTGAAGGCGCCGTTCCTCCACTGAGGCATGTGGCTTTAGAAAGAAGGCAGGTAAGTGTATGGGATTGATTGAGATAAAAGCGGGAAACAACTTTCAGCAGAAACCTAGGATGCAAGTGTAAGAAAACTTTGTCCTTATAGAATACAGTGAAAAGGGTGTTCACCCATCATGGTCCCCAGTTCACCTACCATTCTTGCCGAAGTAATAGCTACCAGAAAGGCGACATTCATGGAGAGGAGACACAGGGAGCAGAAGGCCAGAGGTTCAAAGGGCGATTTCATCTATGCCGCTAGGACGAGGTTGAGCGAAGAGTTGAACTGGAGGATATGTTGATATGAGGCCTTTCCAGAACCTTGCAGTCAAGAGGTGAATAAAGACCGAGTGCCTGTCCATAGGGGGTAGAACACCCTAATAGTCACTACACGCACCCTGATGGAGTTGAGAGCAAATCCTGACACCTTCAGGGACAGGAGACAATCCAAGAGTAGAAAAATGATCATGGCTTCAGAGGCAAGACCGTTCTGCTGGGCCCAGGAGGTGAAATGTTTCCACCTGGCCTAATAGGACCGCCACTGCTGCTTTGCTGCTATTCAAAAGGACATCATGTACTGCCAACAAACACTCCTGGTCTAGCAAAGATGCCCATCTAAAAACCAGGCATCTTCGAACCGGGATTTCGGATCCTGCTATTATGTTGGGTTAGCAGTTCCAGAAACATTGGAAGCAGAAATGGAGTCTGCTTCAACATGTGAAGAAAAAGAGGAAAACGGAACTGGTGAGGCCAGAATAGGGCAATCAGGATGATCATCACTCTTTCCTGCCTGACCTTGTGGAGGACACAAGGCAGGAGTGGGGGATGGGAGGAAGGCATAATTGCTTTGACTCAACTAATGGATGATTAGGGCATTGCCTTGGGAACGAGCCCTGAGCCCTCCCCTGGAACAGTACTGGATGCATTTGCTGTTGGCATGGGAGGTAAAGAGATCCCTGATGGGAGTTCTCCAACAGTCGAAAATGTCTGCAACTATAAAGTTGTGCAGCTGCCATTTGTGGTCATCCACAAAGTTCCTGCTGAAAGCATCCGCAATCATGTTCTGAGACCCCAGAAGGTAAGCTGCTGACAACAGGATACTGTGTACAATGCACCATTCTCAGAGGTGAAATGCCTTTGCATAAAGCGCTTGTTTATGTAGTAAACGATAGTGGTGTTGCCTGACATGATGAGAACACAACGGGAGTGGATGGACAGGAGAAATGGGCAACATGCTCTCCTTACCACCCAAAGTGATGCATCTGTAATGATCATCATGCTTGGGGAGGATGGAAGGAAAGGTATCCCTATGCAAATCTGAGCTGGGTCTGTCCACCATCAAAGGGAAGAAAGAACCTCAGGGGATGCGAGGGGGGGGACAGTTAGTAGGGTGTCCATGGAATGGAGCATTGAGGAATGGGGCTCTCTGCAGCCACAGCTGTAGACAATGAAAATGAAGAAAGCAAAGGCTGTGACAAATGTGCATGCCGCCATGTGACTAAGGAGGGAAAGGCAAATTCCAACTGCAAGTCTCAGTAGTAATCAATTCTAGTAGGGTCAGGAACTTGTACTTTGGTAGGGAGGCACATAGAAACCGCATCGATGCATGCCCCTGATGAACTCCAGGGACACTGTGAGGTCTAACGTTGATTTTTCAACATTTACACTCACCCCCAGGGAGGAAAGGAGTAGGAGCAGCAGAAGAGTCAACGCTCAAGCCACTCATCTGCATGGCGTTGGCATTAGCCAGTTGTCGAGTTAAGGGAAGAAGAGGACCCTTTGATGCTGGAGATGGGCCGCTACTACAGAAAAACCCTTGGTGAGGACCCAAGGAGCAATGGTTAGCCCGAACAGTAGAACTCTGGACTGAAAGTGCCGAGGGCCCACTGTAAATCTCAAGAACCATCTGTGGATCATGTGGATATCTGCATGGAAGTAAGCATCTTGCATATCAAGAGCCATAAACCAGATGCCTCTTTCTAGCGAGAATATGATGGCTGCGAGAATGGACATATGAAACTTTGGCTTGTGTATGAAGCACTTGAGACGACGAAGATCTAGGATGGGTCTCAATCCCCTCTTTTTCTTGGGTACGACGAAATAGGAGGAGTAGAACCCTGCATCCCAAAAAGTTGTGGGAACAGGCTCTATCGCCCCTCTCTACAGGAGGGAGTCCTCCTCTAGGATGAGGATACTGTCATGAGAGTGGTTCCACAGGTGACAGGGGATGTGGATGAGGTAGTGTCATGAACTCAATTGTATAGCCATGTCGAATGACATCCAGGGCCCACTCGTTTGGTATTATCGCACTCCGGGCTTGTAGAAAGACTGCTAGATGGCCCTCAAAGGGAGTGCGATGTAAGAACTGTGGGGTGCAAGGTGTCAACGGCTCTCTAAATGAACTCAGAAATATTGCTTATGCAAAGACTAAGGGTGTGGTGTCAAAAGACTGTGTTGATGGACCAGGGGGATAGGGCCACTGGGTCTTTTGATGCTTAAAGGGAGGCTCATTGGGTTGCTGATAGAAGAATTGAAGAGCTCTGTACTGTTGTGCAGGAGGTGGACGTAAAATTTGTGCTTGGGTATTGGTGTATAAATACCCAATGATTGCAGGGTGGCTCTAGAGTCTTTGAGGAAATGAAGGGAATCATCAGTCTTCTGGTTGAAGAGGTAAGATTCATCGAAAGGGAGGTCCTCAATTGTGTTCCGTACTTCCCTTGGGAAACTAGATGAATGCAACCAGGTTTCCCTTCTCATGATGATCCCTGTGGCCATAGTGCGTGAAGATGGGTCTGCCGAATCCACTGCAGCTTGAAGCAGCATCCTAGCTACCAGTTTGCCTTCTTCTAAGATAGCCTGGAAGCAGGTACAGTCCTGCTGGAAAACTTATCTGCAAAGTCTGCTAACTGATCATAAATCAAAAAGCCATATTTTGCCAGTAATGCCAGGTAATTAGAGATGTGAAACTAAAGGCTAGCTAAAGAAAAGACCTTATGACCTAGGAGGTCCAATCTCTTACCCTCCTTGTCTATCAGAGTGGAACATGGGTGTTGCTGCCTGATGTGTTCAGCAGCAGCCTAAATAACCAGGGAATTGGGTGGGGGAGGGTGTGAGAAAACAGAAAACTCAGACCTCTTTGCGGGTACATAGTATTTTTTTATGTCCCCTTTGGGGTGGGTGTGCAAGTGGTCGGTGTATGCCAGACAATGCAACTAGCTGCAGAATGGCTTCGTTGATCGGTAGCAACACTCTGGCCGATACCGATACATGCAGAATATCAAGTAACTGATGTTGGCTGTTCTACACTTTGTCCAATGAAATGTAGAGGGCATCAGCTACTCTCCTTAACAGTCCCTAGCACTAATGGTAGTCTTCTGGGAGAGTGGAGAGGGGGGAGTCGAAGACACAGCCACATATAGACATGACAAGAGGAACCACTCCAGATCTGGTGGTACCGCCGCAGTTGGGCTAAACAGTGCATCTTCCAATCCCTGTTCCGAATGTCTACTTGATGAAGGCCAGAGTGATGAGATGGGGGACTCCTTTCAGAAAGGTGCCGAAGGTAGATACTGGGGCCAAGATCCCCGGTACGGCCAACCAGGTGGATCTGGCAGTTGCTGCAGGGAGCCCTCCGGAGCACAGTACCAGTGGATCCTGTGCTGAGGAAATGAAGGACATTCAGCCAGCAGAGTCTTTGGGTATTCATGCCGACAATATAGAAGAGGCGACCTTATGTTCCATCCGAGTCCTCCCACACTGAGAGGTCAGATCCTTGTTCAAACAGCAGTGCCATCAGAACCAACGGAAGTGGGTGAGTTGCAGGAGGGCGCTTAGGAACAGAATCCAAAGGCAGCAAGTCCAATGTAGGAGAGCAGGGTCTCTTATGAGGTGAACGCACCAAGAGGCATGAAGATCTCACCTCGCCCAAGGCAAAAAGTTCAGAAGGTCCAGGGGCTGACTTGTGCCTCCCCAGTATCAGCAACACGCATTCCACAGATGGAATTGGGGTCGGAATGGAGGACTGTCTCAGAACTGACGATTCCTGTGACTTCGGCAGTACCAATTCAGAAAGGGAGACTGCCCGACCAAGGCACCCCACTTCCAGAAGATAAGACCGGCCACCGCTGGGTGCAATGACCACTCATGATGAGAGCAAAAGGATCTGCTGAGGCAGTCCATTAATGCACTGGTTCCCAACCTTTTTGAGTGAAAGCCCCACTAATTAACACTGGGTAAAACACACGCCCCTCCCGCCACCCCACCGGCCATAAACACATATAATCCCTAAAAACACATATAATGATAATAACAACATTAAATTAAATAATAATAAATTACTCTTACCTGAGTAAGAAGCTAACCCTTCCCTGGTGCAGCTGCCACCGCACACCCCATGTGGCCCCTCCTCTTCCTGTCCCTCATGGATGAAGGGTATCGGAGGCAGCAGGTGCTGGCAGGCTGGCCGCGACTGCTCCGGGCCTCCCACTAGTGTGGGGCTGCTCCACACCGGCTGGGCGCCTGTCCAGCTTGGAGCTGGGGGTGGAGGGGTGGGGGCTGCTCCTCCAATCTGGCTGGCACGGAGCTTGGGGCTGCTGCACCCAGTTGGAACGGAGCTTGGGGCTGCTGATCCCTTGGGGCAGCTGCTTCTTTGCTCCAGTCAGTGCCCGGCCGGCGCAGGGCTTGGGAGGGCTGCACCCAGCCAGCATGGGGCTGGGGGGAGGGGCTAAATTAATTCAATATTACTGATGCCTCATGGACCCCCTGTAATCTTTGCCCCCCCACCACCAATGGGGGTTGCACACCCCAGGTTGGGAACCATTGCGCTAATGTATTCTTGACTCCGGGAAGATGTACCGCTTCCAGGTGAATGTTCTGGCTTGCACAAAAGTTCCACGTGTAAGCAGGTTCCCGCGTGCACTGCATGCGAAGTGTGTGAACCTATGCTGCCAGCATGTTAGAAGTTCACATTACATGCTGTTTACACATTGAAATCCAGGGAAACTGCACAAAAACTTTTCTTGACAAAAAAAAAATTGTGTGCACGCAGAGGGTTTCCCTGTGATATACCCTTCCCCCCCATTCTTTTGCTGTCTCCCTGGTATAGGAGCTTGTATTGTACCAGACGTTTGGTAAATACAAGAACCTTAAAAAAATAATTCAATTTAAAAACAAGATTGAAAGGGAAAAATCAAGCAGTGCAGGGGATAGTAAAAAAAACTGACTCTGTAGCAAGGCAGAGCACCTGCTAATCATAGCCGTTGTGAATCCCTGGTTAAACTGCTAAAGAATGTTGTTGCTGTTAGCCTGTACCTTAAAATAATCTTACAAGGCTAATTGGTTGCTTCCCCACCCCCTCACACACACACTTGCACTTCTGTTTTTCTGAGATTTTAATAGAAGAAATTTTGAATACATTTTAAATGTAAAAGTTATGGCAGCCAAAAATAATATAATAAAGTTTAAATATAGTAAATAAAAAGCAAAAGTAAGTAACTTAAAAAAAAGTTAAAAAAGTAGCTTTGGTAAAAATTAATACTACAAAAGTTAAAAAAATTAAACAGTTAAAAATGTAAAAATGTTCAAAAATAACTGTTGTAAAAATGTTCAAAGAGTAACAGTGTCATAAAAAGAGAGTTCTTGGTTTAATAACATACAGTATTTTTTATTCTACTGAGTGTACAAATATATTGTATAAATCTGTAAGGGTTTAAGGATCTAAAGCAACACTCTTGGTTTGTAAAACCCTATTTTGTCATTTTAGATAATTTGGTTTTATTAGCAATTAACCCTTAGGGTACTCCCATGCTTCATAAAGTTCAATATCTTTTAAAGACCAAAGTCATGGCTGTGGAAAAGTCAGCCAGACACAGGAAAATATGGGGGTAATTCCTCTGTTTTGCCTGTGAACAAGAAGGAGATTTGTAAAAGGAAGAGGTATTTTAAGCAATAATCTGCCACTCCTAAAAGGGGGTAGCAAAATGTTCTTTTTGCCTTTCAGAACTTCATAAAAAGCAGACGCCAGCAAAACAGCAGAAGAATACCACCATGAATTTATTATGGCAACAAAAATTGTTTTGTGTTTTATGCTGTTTGTCTTGTTACTAACATTGTGGTATACTACATTAAGCAAAAAAGAATCAATGACCACCGTAAACAAACATATATCAATGTGGACTTAGTCCAAATAGGGTTGGAAAACCCTAAAGCTACATGAAATATGTGGCAATGGTTAAACGCTATCATGTAGCTATTACACAAGCAGCAAATGAAAATGGAAAATAGAACTGCTTTGGTTATTGAATGTACTAAAATGCAAATTCTCATTTTGGCTACACTAAAACATAAAATGTATTGGGTTATATCTGGGAATATTAAGGTACTAGCCCGCTTGTTAAGGCAAAGGAAAAAATTCTTGTTTAATACATATAAACATAAATGAATGAAATATATTTCTAGCATGGTAAAACCTAATTTATTAACAAAAAAATTGTTGCAAAAATTGCTCACCAACAGTCTGTGAAGGCAGAGTTGTGGAAAGTAAGCCCACTCCCAATATTGACCATAGGATCCTTCTGGTTACCCTGGGTTATGAGTCAGTGGGCTGCGAGAGAGGGAAAACTACTGGACACTCAAGGGTGCACTGAATGGAGCCCTCAAAAATGGGTATGCCTGCCACCTCAGAGCCATGCAGTAAGGATGTATCACTGAAAACATGTATATGAAATAAATTAGAAAATGTAACACGTTTTGCATAATAGACAGTGTGTATGTGTTAATTCCTGGGAAACTGAGTTTTGGGAGGACGGGATTATAAGCCAGCCACCAGTAAATTAATGTAAATGTAATGTAAGTGTTCTTTACACCAGCAATAATACATATTATTTGCCAAAAATAAAAAAATATACAAACAGTTCTAACTTCCCATTTGATAAACTTTTCTGTAAACTTTGGCCTTAATTGGTCTGACCTAACTAACCACCTACTTAAAAAGACCACAGTAACTCAGTTTTTGCAGCAAACCAAAAAAAAAAAAATATATATATATATATATATATATATACTAGGAAATGCATCATCCAAATCTTCCACGCTAATGAAGTTATGTTAAAAATTGCCACAGCTGAAAAAGACATCACAGCATATCACTGGTATTATATTTTCACGGGTTGATCTCCTACAACCAAAAGCATATTGTCTATTGCTTTCCATCCATTGTTAATTGTACAAGTTCTCAGTTGTGTCTGTTTAATTGGCATGTGCATTATGTGCTGTTGAATAAAAAAAATGTATACTAAACTGGAACCTCATGTTAGAATCAACTCTCAGTACATAGCTTTGAGATGACTGAAAATGGCCCAGTCCCCTTGTTAAGTTGAAGGGTCAAAAGGGGGATAATGTAGGCCCAAAGCTTGATTCTGTTATATTGATTCTATAGCCATATCTTTACTGACGGCGGCAAATTCGCCGCCACCAGATCGATCTTTCTGGATCGACTGAGCAGTCAGTGTAGACCCGCTCAATTGATCAGGAAGTCAACTGAGTAAAACCACCCCGTCATGTAGCGCGGCGCAGTGTAGACAACGCACAGAAGGGAAGCACAGCAGTCGACGTGAGTTACGCAAACTACGCAGAGTAGCTTGCGTAACTCCCATCGACTGCCGCCGAATCGCCAGGTGAGTGTGGACCAGGGCTTAGTGAAATATCCTAATTCTTTTGGTATTTGACAAACCACCATAGAGGTCTCTGTGAGGCTTTGCATTTTGAATATGTAGGGTGATCTGTTCACTATCGATAAGTTTGTTTAAAACCACCATCTGTTTGTCCGAAACTAACATCTGCTCATCAATTATCCTGTTTGTAAAGTTACCAAAAATCATTCTGTAAAACTGTTGCTATTGTTGAAGTACATATGTTTTAAAATCACTGCTTAAAGTAACATCAACAAATGTCCTAAAACAGAAAAATTCAATGTTAAATAAGAATGTAATAATAATAGTAAATGTTTTAAATAAAAATAAATGTTATTGTTTCTGAAAGACACCAGTTACAAGTTTTAAGTAAATGATAAAAAATTAGGGTGTAAATAAATGAACAAGTAATGTGTGTGTGTGTAAGACCAAAAAATGACAGGAAGAGACACCAGCCTCAAATGTTCAAAAAAGTAAAAACAACAACTTTTACGACCCAGATGTCTGAAGACGGCCCACCCTAATGACCCTAAAATCCATCTCAAAAAACAAAAACAAAATAAACTATAAAAATCAACAATGGTCATGCTTGCAAAACACGGGTGATTAATAATCACACCAGGATGCAGATGCAGCATGACAAAGCAGAAACCATAGAGTGGCATAAAAGCTTACCCTTATAAAAAGGGGACAAAAAGATGAGAGACGGTGAGAAACTTCAACTTCTTGAGAAATCTGTTGAGGCCTCATAGGTCCAGGATAGGTCTCAAGCCTCCTTTTGCCTTTGGAATTAGAAAGTAGCAGAAATAAAAACCCCCATCCATTAGGTCTTGCGAAATCTCTTCCACTGTGCCCACTTGCAGGAGTGCTTGCACCTCCTGAATGAGAAGTTGCTTGTGAGAGGGGTCCATGAAGAGAGACAGGGAAGGTGGGTGGGAGCGAGGTAAACTGGACAGTGTAACTGGCAGCTACTGTATTTAGTACCCAGCGATCTGATGTAACGGTAGCCTAGGAGGAGAGGAAGGGGGAAAAGACAGGATGAAAATAATAGGGAGTCTGGATCCCAGGTAATGGCTGGTAGGTCATCCTCGGGCACGCCTTCAAAAGTTCTGTTTGCCCCTTTGGTTGTGACAGCTCACGCCTGACTGGGGAACCATAGCCAGCAAGTGGCCCTGACATCTTTTGTAACCCCTGTTATTTTCTTTTATAGGACTCTCTTCAAGTTTGCCCTCAAAATCTCTGCAACTGCTAAGTCCTGAAGTGCTTCCTGGTGGACAACGGGGTGTACAGGCCCAGGGAGCGCAGCATGGCCCTAGAATCTTTCAGCTCGTGCAGTCTGGAGTCTGTATGGTCCGCAAACACGTCTGTGTCATCAAATAGGAGGTTCTGTATGGACTGCTGGACCTCCAGCAAAAGGCCAGAAGATTGGAGACAGGATGCTCTTCTCAATGACACCGCCAATGCCATAGTCCTAGCCGCCGAATCGGCTGCATCTGAGGCTGCCTGGAGGGAAGCCCTAGCTGCCGCCATCCTTTTCTCCAGGATTGCCTTGAACTCCTGCATAGAAGCTTGCAGCAAGGAGTCTGACAACTTGTCAGATGTTAAATGACTGCTAGATGTTAAAAATGATCTCTCTCCATTGGCTGGATACGCCTGAACAGTTCTAGTTTTCTGGCCTCCTTGTCTTTTGGGGTGGAACTCATTTGGCCTTGCCTGTCTCTCTTGTTGGCAGCTGTAACTACCAATGATCCTGGGGGGGAGAGGGTGTAAGGATATTCAAACATCTTAGCAGGAACATAATACTTCTTTTCCATCCACTTAGACATGGGGAGCAGGGAGGCTGTGGTCTGCCACAATAGTTTTGCCAATTTTACTACTCCCTCATGTACCAGGAGAGCCATCCTGGATGGATCCACTGTAGCCAGGAGGCCAAACAGTTATCTGTCGGCTCCTCCAGCTCCTTTACTTTGAGGCCTAGATTGGTTGCCATTCATTTGAACAGGTCCTAGTGGGCTCTAAAATTGTCCAGAGACACCGTGGTGGAGGGCCCCATATCCGCCTCATCAGGTGAGGAGGAAGATGAGGCCAGCAACTGTGGTTAGGATCCTCTTCTCTGAGTGAGGTAGCCCCTCCCGGAATCTCTGTGGGTGCCACTTTCCAGGCAGACTCCACATCTAGGTCCAGTGCCATGCCTGGGGCCATCAAAGACCATGACCATGGAACCATGAAAGCGAATGACTTTGTGGGACCACTGTCTGGGGGAAACTTCAGGTTCCAAAGCTGCCACGGTCCTTGTCCCTAAGCCCATACCCCCACATCAGTGGCATCACGGGGAAACCGGCGACTACATGAGGACTGCCCTGTTAGTAGGATCAACCTCCTCTTCCTCCGAGCTTGAGGATCTGTTCCTTGGTGACCATAGGAGCGCCGATACAGATTGCCCCACTATGCTATATTGTGCGCACCAGTGTTCCAGGGAATACTGCCAGGAGCCTGGGTATCCCGCGACTGGCTTTCGCCATTAGGCTTTTTATAAGGACTTGGTGACCGGGTCTGGGACTCTGGAGAACCACGTCGGGAGTCTAGGGCACAGTGCCAAAGATCCAGGGACCGTTGGCGCTCTGGGGATCAGTGCCGTTGTTCTAGGGATTGGTGCCAAGTATTGAGGGACTGGAAATGAGAGCCCAACCTCTCACGGTGTGGCTCCTGGGACTGGTGCCATGGGTTTGGTGACTGCTGGCGCATTGGAAAGTAGCGCCTTGGAGACATGGATTGCTGCAGAAGTTTCAATGAAGGTTTTCCCCTGGATGAGCTCACCGAGGGCGTAGGTGCCTGTTCCTGGTGCAGAGGCCTCCCTTCCCTGGGTGTCAGTGGCACAGGGATCGCCAAGAGGTCCTTCATCGCCTGGAAGGCCTCAGGCGTGATGGGCACTGCCAGGTGTCACTGACCCTTGCTGCTCCCCAGAGTTGGGCGCAAGGTGGGGCTTGAAATCCTGATGGGCAGTGACCTCCTCAGAGTCTGAGGGAAGAGTGGCCCGATGCGGGTCTCACTTGAATTCCTGCACCCTTCTTATCTTTCTTCAGCACTAGTGAGCATCCTCATTTGGCATGCGTTTTCGTTGGTCTTTTCCTCCACAAAGGAGATGTTGATCAGTGCCGGGAAGACAACAGTGCTGGAGGAGCACTCTGCACCGAAGCTGATGTGCTTGACACCGAGTCTAATCGCGGTTCCAACGTTGACCTGAGTGCCAACTCCATCAAGATGGCCCTGAGTCTAACGTCCTGATCCTTCTTAGTCCAAGGACAGAAACTTTTACAGATTTTACACTTCTACCGCACAAGAGCTTCCCCTAAACACTTTAAGCAGCTATGCTGCGGGTTGTTCATTGGCATAGGCTTCTTACATGAATCACAGGGTTTAAAAGCCGGTGACCAGAGCAGGCCCCATACTTGGGTCGATGCTAACATAAAACTCTCTCTAAATTTAACTCTTAATAACAAACTAACTATATACACTTAAACAATGATAAAACCACTAGGTTGAAGAAAACTTGTAGAAGCAAGGGACTGTTCCAGCACCATCACAGGCAGTAAGAAGGAACTTAGAGGGAGGGGGGCCGGCAGCACCCTATATACGGGTGCATACACGTGCCGCTGCATTGGGCACTAGAGCCAGCCCTACAGATACTACTAGGGGAAAAATTTCCAGTACTAGTGCATGTGGCAAACACATACCTATTTAGGAATGAACATGAGCAAGCACTCAACGAAGCAGCAGCTCCGACTTTCACCATGCAGCTGTGAGATGGAACTGAGGATGCGGTTGGTCTGTCCTGCACTTTATCGCGTCGGTCAAAACCATGAGGCAGAGCAAGGGTTAGTAATCGTTTTTTCTTCTTCAAGTGCTTGCTCATGTCCATTCCTAGGTAGGTGATAACTAAGCCATATTCTAGGCGGTGGGTTCGGAGTTCTGTGCTTGTATGGACACAGACTGTAAGACTGCCAAACCTAGGTCAGCATCACCACTCGCCTGCTGGGTGATGGCATAGTGAATAGTAAACGTATGAATGGATGACCAGGTTGTCGCCCTGCAAATGTCTAAGATCGGAACCTGTGCCACAAACGCCGCTAATGAGGCCTGCGCCCTTGTGGAGTGTGCTGTCAGGCGAGGAGGTGGGACTTTCGCTAAGTCATAACACATGCAGATGCATGACGTGATCCAAATGGAGATCCTCTGGATGGAGAGTGGACTCCCCTTCATCATTTCCACAATCGCCATGAACAGCTGGGTGGTCTTATGGAACGTTTGGTCCTCTCCTCTCTAAGTAGAATGATAAGGCCCCTCTCACATTCAAAGAATGAAGCCTCTGCTCCTCCCTGTTAGTATGTGGCTTTGGATAGAAGACTGGGAGAAAGATGCCCTGGTTGCTGTGAAAATTCATAACCACCTTTGGCAGGAGGCCGGGTGCGGGCGGAGTCTCACTTTATCTTTAAAGAAAACTGTATACAGTGGTTCAGAGGTCGGAACTCTGATCTCCAAGACCCTTCTCACCGAGGTAATGGCAACCAAGAAGACCACCATCCACAAAAGGTGAAGCAAGGAGCACATTACCATAGGCTCAAACGGGGGAACCATAAGCCTTGACAGAACCAGAGTGAGGTCCCAGGGTGGCAGAGACTGGAGCATCTGGGGATACAAGCACTCAAGACCTTTCAAAAACTAAGAATAAACTGGATTAGCAATGACTGAGTGGCCAGAGACTGGTGGGTGGAAAGTCGAAAATTGCCAACAGGTGAAGTTGGATGGACGACACTGCCAGGTCTTCATCCTTTACATAGAGCAGATTCCTCTTCCAGAATAAGAGGAAGGGCTGCCTCATTTGATCGTGCCCCTTTCTGTGATGCCCACAGTGAAAACTGTTTCCACTTAGTCAGGTACACTGATCTGGTTGACGGTTTTCTGCTATTCGTGAGAACCTTGTGAATCAGGGCTGAGCAGCACTATTCCGTCTTGCTCAGCCACAGAAGTTCCACATCATCAGATGCGGGGAACAAAGATTCAGGTGAAGGAGGCGACTGTGTTCCTGGGAAATTAGGTCCAGGAGTGACAGCAGGCTGATGGGCCTGTCTTTGACAGATGCAGCAGGGTCGAGAACCAATGCTGCCATGGCCACGCTGAGGCTATCAGGATCATCCTTGCTTTGTCCCTGCTGACTTTGAGTAACACCCTATGGATCAGATCCGTGAGAGGAAAAGTATACATCAGGTCTCCTCCCCAGGGGAGAAGAAAAGCATCTGTGAAGGATCCCAGGTATGAGCAGAATTGCGGACACTTCCTGTTGTACCGGGTGGCAAATAAGTGTTTGGGGAAATCCCCACTTCTAGAAAATAGTACCCAGAACATCCAGGAGGATGGACCACTCGTGATGGTTGATAAACGATCTGCTCAAATGGTCCGCCAGCTTGTTCTGTGAGCCCAGTAGGTAAAAGACTTCCAGTTGAATGGATTAGGCTATGAAGTAGCCCCGTAGGCGCACCACTTCCTGACAGAGGGGAGAAAAGCGAGCTCCCCCTTGTCTGTTTATATAAAACATAGCCATAGTGTTCTCTGTGAGAGAAATATGCATTTGCCCCATAGGGGGGTTGAAAGGCCTGGCACGCTAAATGGACCACTTTTAGTTCTCTGACGTTGCTATGGAGACTCAACTCGTCTGGCACCCACAGACCTTGTGTCTTAATAGTCCCCAGATGGGCTCCCCCCCCCATATCCGAGGCATCAGTGACTAGCAACATCGACTGGACAGGCTTCGAGAAGGGGACGCCCTCGCACACCATGTCGTGATCGAGCCACCACTGTAGCTGTGACCTTGTCCAAGGGATGGTGACTTGGCACATATACTGATGCCAGCCAATTCGGAAGGGGTCTGAAATTGAGACAGGCATGCTGCACCACGTATGTACAGGATGCGTGTGACATAGCAACTTTAGGTAATTCTGATCTGTGGTGACCAGAAAGGCTCTTAGACCTGCTATAAGGGCTTTGATGGCTCTGAAATAATTCTCCAGAAGATAGGCCCTTGCACAGCTTAAGCCAAGGACAGCCCCTATAAATTCTATTTTCTGCATTGGCGAGAAAGTTGACTTCCGATGATTTATGAGAAGCCCCAGGCTCAAGAAAGTGGACTGAGCAAACCTTACATGCCATTCCATTATCTTCCTGGAGCGGCCCTTGACAAGCCAATCGTCCAGGTATGGGTAGATTTGGATTTCTGCCTTCCTGAGGGAAAGCCACCACCACTGCCATGCACTTTGTAAATACCCTTGGTGCTGCCAACAGGCCAAAGGGAAGCACTGTGAATTGGTAGTATCCGTGACCTACTGTGAGTCCGAGGTACTGGGGCTCTAGAGAACCGCCAGGTGGAAGTGCGGATCCTTTAAGTCGAGGATGACATACCAGTCCCCTGGATCCAGAGAAGGGATGAGTGAGGATAGGGAGATCATGCAAAACTTCAGCTTCTTCGTGAACTTGTTGAGGTTTCGCAGCTCCAATATGGGTCTAAGATCCATGTCAGATTTCGGGATCAGAAAGTAACGGGAATAAAATCCTGTGGCTTCTTTGCTCTGTTGGAATATCTTACACTGCTCCTACCCGTAAGAGGGACTCTAACTCCTAAGCTAAAAACCTCTCGTGAGAAGGGTCCCTGAAGAGGGACAGGGAGGGAGGGTGGGAAGGAGGAGAGATAAATTGGAGGGTATACCCCACTTTCACCGTGTGGAGAATCCAACAGTCTGATGTGATGTCGGCCCATGTTCAGTAAAAATGAGCTAAACGATCCCCAAAGCATAGGAAGGATCCAAGGTCTGGGCTGATGTGTCGTCCTTGACCACACCTTCAAAAGTTCTGTCTAGGTCCCAACATCTGTCTAGTGGATGTAGATGTGGGGCCTGATGAGGAGTGGTGTAGCTGCCTTCTCCTGAAGCCCTTATTACACCATCTCCCAGCATCATGCCTCTGCTGAGGAGGAGGATAGAAGCAGCCCAGAGCCTGGGGTTTAAAGTATTTCCAGGATGGGGCCAGTGTAAGTAAACTCAGACTTTATAGGTGGCCCATGAGTCTTTTAGGCTGTGCAGCCACGCATCTGTTTGCTCAGAGAATAAAGAAGTCCCCTCAAACAGTAGATCCTGTATTGTCGTCTGCACCTCATAAGGCAAGCCAGATGACTGGAGCAGGGAGTTTTTTCGCATTACCATCGCTGTAGCAACAGTGCACGCTGCCGCATGCACAGCATCTAAGGAGGCCTGGAGGGATGCTTTGGTTATAGCTCTCCCTTCCTCTACAAACGCCGTAAACTCCACCCTGGACCCTGCCAAAAGGAGCTCCTTGAACTTAGACATAGCTGTCCAAGAGCTGAAAATTGTAGCGGCTGAGCAAGGCCTGGTGATTGGCCATTCTCAATTGTAGGCCCCCCGTCAAATAGACCTGTCTCCTGAATAGGTCCAGTTTCTTGGCCTCTCTAGCCTTGGGGGAGGGACCTTGTTTTCCCTGCCTCTCCCACTCACTAGCTGCAGCTACCACCAATGAGCCTTGGGGTGGGTGAGTGTAAAGATATTCAAACCCCTTAGGCAGCATGAAATACTTTTTCTCCACCCGTTTTGCTGTTGGCTGGAGAGATGCTGGAGTCTGACATGTTTTTATAGGTTTTGAGATGTCCTCATTTGGGGTAATACCAACCTGGATGAGCCCAGAGCCGATAAAATGTTCACCAGTCCTGGGGCAGAATCCTCAGTCTCCTCCACTTTGAGGCTACGGTTCTGAGCCATCCCCTTCAATAGCTCCTGGTGAGCCCTGAAATCATCCTGTGTGGGGGCTAAGGCCATCCCCACCACAGCTTCGTCCAGGAAGTAGGATGAGGTGGCCAACATTGTGTCAGGGCCCTGTGGCTCCTCTGGTGCTTGTAGGTTCCCCAACACCTCTCAGATGCAGGGGGGAAGGGGAAGGAGGAACACAGAGAGTGTATCATTGCCACTGAGGGAGCCAAATGTGACCCAACCCGCATAGGAGATCTGGAAGGCCTAGGACATCCATGATTCCCATACTGGTCACTGTGCCAACATTTGCCACTGGGCTGGGTTCCATGTCAGGATACATGGTCCTTGGGCCACTGCCTCATGCCTCTGGTCAGACCGGTATTCGCTCTACCCCAATCCCTGAGACTCTGCCTGGGATGCTGAACCTCAGGAATTGCTCCTGGGTGACCACTGCAGTGCTGTGCCCTTTGATGCCTTATTCTGGTGTCGAAAGGTCAAATGGTACTAAGAGGACGAGCGATGCCGTGATGGGAATCGGTGTTGCGATGATGAGTGGCGTTGAGGAGGGGAGCAGCATCTTGACTCCAAAAGGCATCAAGATCTCGAGAGGCACCATGACTTGCATCAAGGTGATCGTGAACGGTGCCGTGATTCTGGTTGGTGGCGGGACCATGACCTACACCGTGTCAGAGAGTGGTGAGGAGTCAAGGCTCACAAGCCCAGGTGGGATGAGGCTTGGTACCTAGCCATCATTTTTGGCTTGCTCAGGGCGGAGGTCATTCTTCGCATAGTGACCTCAAGTTGGACTGTGCCTAACAGGCCCTGATCTGGAGAAGACGGAGGTGCCAGGAGGGTCAAGTGACTCCTTGCTACCTCAAATGCCTCTGGTGTGTATGGTTCTACCACATTCACATCACCTTCCTAGTTCACCCTCGGCTGGGAGTCCATGTGCGCTGGACTTGATGGTACCTCTTGCTGGGCCAGAGTCAATGGCACCATTTGGCCACTTACTGTCTGGCAGAGGGCCGTTAACAGCCCCACATTCTCCATGCCCTTCTTTGTTGGAGATCTTCCACGGTCCAACTTCTTCGATCTCTTCTGTCGCACTGGAGATGTAGAATGGTGCCGCTCCAATGGTGCCGATGATATGGGCATCAGGGAAGAATCACAGTGCCAATGGGGTCTCAGTGCCTGTGACCTTCTGCCTTTCTGCGGTTCTCTAATCGAGGCTGGTGCACTCCTGATTGAGGAGGAGCTCAGCCCCTAGTCCGGTTTCCGCAACAACGCTGGGTGGAGTGCAGCCTCCATCAAAAGGAACTTCAGCCTGTTGTCCCTGTCTTTTTTGGTCTCAGGCCTGAAGTTTCTCCAGATACAGCACTTTTCTGGTATGTTCCCTTCTCCCAGGCACTTCAGACAGCTTTCATGCAGGTCACTCACTGGTATTTTCCTTAGGCAGGTCGCACACAGTTTGAAGCCCTGGGAATGCGGCGTGCCCCAGGCGGGCTAACCCCGCAGGGCAGGGAACTTAAGTACCAAAGTACGTAACAGTGTTCCGGCGACTGTCACTGACAGAAAGAAGGAACTGAGAGGGTGGCAGCTGCCTATATGCCATGTGATGAGGGTGCCACTCCAGGGGACACCAGAGCCGACCCGGCACGTACCACTAGAAAAAGCTTCCAGTGCACACAACATAAGAATGGACATTTTGAGTTAGTTGGGGTTGGTCCTACTTTGATCGGAGGGTTGGACTAGATGACCTCCTGAAGTCCCTTAAAACCCTAATCTTCTATGATTCTATGACATGAGCAAGCACTCAAAGAAAAACCAAAGTTGAGTGCGAAGAGTTACAGGCGGATCAGAAAACTGGGTGACCGAGCAACAAAACGAGAGATGAAACTCAGCACTGATAAATGCAAAGTAATGCTCACTGGAAAAAATAATCCCATCTACACACATATAGTGATGGGTTCTAAATTAGCTGTTACCACTCAAGAAAGAGATCTTGGGAGTCACTGTGGCTAGTTCTCTGAAAACTTCAGCTCATTGTGCTGCAGCAGTCAAAGAGGCTAACAGAATGTTAGGAACTATTAGGAAAGGGATAGAAAATAAGACAGAAAATACCATAATGTCACCATATAAATCCATGGTGCACCCACACTTTGAATCCTATGTGCAGTTCTGGTTGCCCTATCTCAAAAAGGACATAGTGGAACTTGAAAAGTTTCAGAGAATGGCAACAAAGATGACCAAAGGTATGGAGCAACTTCCATATGAAGAAAAACTAAAAAGATTAGGGCTGTTCAGTTTAGGAAAAAGACGACTAAGAGGGGATATGACAGAGATCTATAAAATCATGAATGGTGTAGAAAAAAAAAAGTCTTATTTACCCTTTCACACAATACAGAAATCATGGGTCACCGGATTAAATTAATAGGCTGTAAGATTAATACAAACAAGAGGAAGTACTTTTTCACACAACACACAATTAACCTATGGAACATACTGCCACCAGATGTTGTGATGGCCAAAAGTATAACTACACAAAAAAAAAAAAACTATGTAAGTTCATGGAGGATAGGTTCATCAGTGGCTATTAGCTAAGAGGTCAGAGATGCAACCCCATATTGGAGGCAACCCTAAACCTCTGACTTCCAGAAGCCAAGAGGGGAAGATGGATCACTTCAAGTGCCCTGTTTTGTACACTCCCTCTGAAGCTCTGGCATTGGCCACTGTCACAGACAGGATACTGGGCTACTTGGACCATTAATCTGACCTGATATGGCAGTTCTTACATTCTTATTCACAAGAGCTACCACCAATTTAATAACCAAATTAAAAGTAAGTAAGTAACTGGAACAAGAAAGATGACTGAAGGGCAGAACATACTTCACCATGCGGAGAACGAGCTCTTACGTACTGGATATCTAGAGGAAGAAACTCATAGATCCCTGGATCTCAGATGGACTTCCACTACAGCAAATCACTGTGTGAAGATGTTGATACCATACAAAAGGTCAAAGGGGAAGAACTTTTTTAGTTGGTAATGACAATCCTTTGCTATACTAAATCTAAGGTACTTCATAGGAGCTGATCTGATGGAAAATGTGGAAACACATATCCTTTAAGTCAAAAGTTCCAAAACCAATTCTAGGAGAGAATTATAGAGACTCAAGTCACCATTCTCAACCTGAATTTGTGTTTAAACTTCTTGTGCCTTGTAAGGGCCAGAATGGAACAAAGCCCTCCACAGCTTTCTTGGGGGACCGGGAAATATTATGAATAGAACTCACACCATACAGATTTTCTTCTATGTTCCATATTAAATACAGAGATAACTTTCTCTTTTAGTATTTTCTTGTGAGAGGGAACCCTGGAAAAGGAAAGGAAGGGAAATAGCACAGAGTGCAACCACACAGACTAACTCATCTGGATGATTTCAAAACCCACTTTTCTTAGGTAATTCCATTCCATTTTGCAAGGGAAAAAAACGGTATTACCCTAAGGGAAGAGGCAAATTTTCATTCACAACAAAAGACTGGAATTCTTGAGAGTGTCCACAAACTTGCTGCTTGGCAAATGAGCCATTAAACAAAGTATTTAGAGCAGAAGTATCCAGTCCCCCATCTGTTGGCAAATGACCAACATGATGAGGAACCTTTGGACTGATTGGGAGACAGTTATTGCTGCTGACCCTGACACTTGAAATGGAAGGGAATCTTCCTCTCATGAGAGTATTTGTACATTCCAAAAACCCTCAGTGTTTGCTGGGAGCAAAAGGAGAGACATTGCTAACAGAAACAAATGGGAATGGAAGATATCAAATTAATTCTGCACAATAGTGTGTAACTAAACACTACTCCTATACTAAAACCACCAAATTTTAACCATTTAACAACTCACTAAACAAAAACATGTTTAAACTAGTAAAGAACTGTGTGGGACAAAAGGCCAGTTGAGAATGATAATGCAAGGAAGAAGATGGCTCCAACCTCATGGCTGAAGAAATCTGAAAGTGCTTCAGTGGAAAGACTTTGTCATGATATATATTGTCCTAGCAGCTACTGCTTTAGATACGTTTTTACTTCCGTGTTGAGTGTCCATGTGCATTTAACAGTGGGGGATCTTTGCTGATAACACCTCAAGTAGAAGCGTATACTCATACCGTATACCTGGGAGAGATTTACATGCTGGAGGCTGTGTGAATGCAGACTAGGAGTAGTTACTCTCACAGCGAGGCAGTGTAAAAAAATAAACTCAGATTGGAGAATGAGGGGACACAGATGTCCATCAGTCCAGATTCTACCCTGGGTAATGTTACATATGCCTTCTTTTAAAAAACTATAATACAGAATTACAATATCTTCTTGTTTGCAATGCTTGTGTTTCTATAAGAAAATATCAACAAGGTTATGCAGTTATCCATGTATTTACAAAATAATTTTGTTACAAAATGATTGGGACTAGTTGCAACAATATTTGTAGTTCTGGCTCTTCATATCTCTGCTGTAACATACATTTAGGTTCATGCATAAAGACCACATTTGGAAGGAATCTTATAGATTACATATTGCCTAAATTCTAAAGGAACAGTATCTTTAGCTCAATTATACTTCTAATTTAAGGCTAGAAAGCAAAGAGTAGATAATGATGACTCAGTTAATTGGATGTGTACTAAAATGCTTGTTTCATAATTTCCAGAGGGGTAGCCGTGTTAATCTTGTATACAGCAAAAACAATGAGAGTCCTGTAGCACCTTAAAGATTAACACATTTCTGCGGGCATAAGCTTTCGTGGGTTGCAGCCCACTTCGTCAGATGCATGCTTCATAATGCAAGACACTTCTGTAAGTGCCTGGAACTTCCTCTTTCTGCTTATTAACTGGGATTGTGTGAAATGTGCAATATGTCTGAGACGCATGTTAAACAAATGTAAATTTTACTCACAAATCCAGAGATGAAATTATTTTCCTAAACAACTGATATGTGAAATTAAGTATTAATTTGCTATAACGCAGTATCTCTTTTTATACCAGATAGCTTAGAGGATATGATCCTCAGCCTTTAGAAGCCTTACAGCCAATGGGGAGAATAAACATGAAATTAAAGTGGGATTTTTTTTTTTCAATTTTGGTTTTAAATTTCTTGTTTTTAATATCTTTTTAAGTCTCAAAAGTTCTCTCATTTTTCATTTTTCTGTGTTGTGTTTGAGACAACCTCAAAATCTCTGTTTGTATATCTGTAGCAATACTAGTTAATCTTTCAGATTAGATCAAACTGGATAAAATGTGATGGAAAAAAAACAACACATACATTTTCTTTATACACAATTGTATGTGTTGTCTGCACATGATGCAGTGAGAGTTGTAAAGGGAATGGCACCAAGTACATGTCCCTCACCCCCAAATTAAAAAATAAATAAATAAAATAAAAATCTTGCTACTCTAGGCAGGGCTTCTTGCCATGTAGGATCCAAGATCTTCACTGATGTGCATATAAATATTTTCAAAATGCCTACAGTGCAGCAGAAACTCAGCATCTCTCTTGCACACCTTGTAGCCTTCCAAGCAGCGACACAGTACAATGGATTGGCCTCCAAACCCAGTTCTCTAGTTTAAATCCACTGTGGCTAGAGTAGCTAATCCTTCATAATCTCTTTTCTACAGGATTCCCTTCATTGCAGGAATATCCTTTTAAAGAACACAAAAGCAAATCACAGCACTACTGCTGGGTGTGAAACTCCAAGGGGTCCACCAACAATCCCTCAGTGCAGAGAGGCAACCAAACAGACACATAAATAGGCATGTGAAAGCAATGGCTGAATCAACCATATGTCATTAACTTTGATTCACTTTTCCTTAAGAGTTCTGGATTTTCTGTTAGAAACTGAAAAGTGCATTGGAAGTATGTACTTCACCTCTAGTCACAGTGTGTACTTGTATAAACAGCACACACTAAAATGCAGATCTTTTTGTTTTCAATGGGAAAAAAGATCATTCCATGGAGGCCGCACTCCCCAAGCCATTATCCCTCTGCTTTTTGTCCTCTCTGACCACAATGGCAGAAGGGACAATATGACCCTTAGTTGCAAATATGAAGGGTGAGGTGTTGCTGTGCTAGTGTGTAGTCTTTCACCTGTGGAAATGTGGGTTCTAATTCTCCTATGCATTACAAGTGAAAAAAAGAGTTTAGTGTTCACAGTCTAGATTCTAGTCTACAGCACAAGTTACTGCACAATCATTACAACTGGACACAGCTGTAGTATCTACTCAAGAGATGCCCAGTAAGATTGGAATTAACAGAGATGGTTCATAACACAATTGCATCTGGCACAATTGTGCTGCGGAAGTTTATACAGTGTTACTGTGCATTACACATGACTCAAAAAAGTGTTTATTTGTCTCTAAATTTAAATGTACACTAAAGTGACTCTAAATTAGTGATTAGTCTGCATTAGGGACTAATATCCTGCAAAATTTAATGTAAACAAGTATTACAATCTATTTGATATTGGGCAAAAATATTCTTCAAAATGCAGTTTTTTTTCTTTATACTTTTTACTCAAAACCAACAAAGTCAATGCTTTTAGAATTAAAAAAGTCACTCCATCTGGAGCATTTCTGGACAAAGTTGCAGAGCTTCAGATCAGAGTAAGTTATTATGGCAGAGCCTGTTAAGAGGCTGTTTGTGTGTGGATGTAGATTAATATAGTTATTTATCTTATTTGCAGTGTACATTCTTGAATCCTCCTCACGGTCCATACTAAATTTAAGGATCATTACCACTATGGGTGCCCCATCGGTTCTATTTTCAACAGAAATTAGTCCCCATAATTCTGTGTATTCTAGAAGTAGCCATGGAATAAGGTTTGGATTCATTTAATTTACATCTGAATTATCAATCAACTTCTTTTCTCTCTCTTCCCTCTCATTGATAAAGGGATGATTTGGATGTAGGAATATTTTAAAATAGGAACAAAATGTGAATGTCTCACTGGCCTCCTAATATGATTGTCCCCATGGTTTCCTTCAGAGTTCTACAGACTCTGAAACTCAGAGATGCTATATAAGTAATTTTCTTGAATGATATGAACTAAGTAATTTTTTGAAGTATAATTCTATTAGATGCTGCTATAAGGAAGCTCCATAGGGAAAAAAATACCCTACTATATAGCTCCTGATGATATGACATAACTTTTCCCTCTTTAATAATGTGTATGATTAAGATTCTTGCATTAAAACCGATTAACCCTGAGAATTATTTGATTAAATCAAAACAATTATTCCATCACTGGATTTAGAAGGAAGTGAAGAATTATATTTTAGCATATTGAATATTTTATGGATTACATATTTAAGAGGGTTAGACCCATAGAAGATTATGGTTGGAAGGGATCTCAGGAGGTCATTTAGTCCAACCCCCTGCTCAAAGCAGGACCAACCCCAACTAAATCATCCCACCAAGGACTTTATCAAGTCAGGCCTTAAAAAAGAACTGTTACTTACCTTGTAACTTGTTCTTCAAGATGTGTTGCTCATGTCCATTCCCAATTAGGTGTGTGTGTGCCACATACACCGGTGCTGGAAATTTTTCCCCTAGTGGTACCTGTAGGGCCGGCTCTAGTGCCCTCTGCAGTGGCACGCGAATCCACCTGTATATAGGGCGCTACCAGCCCCCTCCCTCTGTTTCTTCTTACTGAACTCCAACTGAGGGGAAAGTGGGCAGGTTTTGGAATGGACATAAGCAACACATCTCAAAGAATAACAGTTATGAGATAAGTAACCATTCTTTCTTCTTTGAGTGCTTGCTCATGTCCATTCCCAATTACATGACTTACCAGCTGTACCTCCAGAGGTAAGAAGGAGTTCTCAGACATGCCCACTGCAACACCGCCCTTCCAAAATCAGCGTCCTCTCAGGCTTGTTGCATGATGGCATAATGAGACGTAAAGGTATCCACTGAGGACCAAGTGGCTCTACAGATGTCCTGTATGGGAACGTGTGCCAAGAAGTCCACCAAAGACACCTAAGCTCTTGTGAAATGGGCCTTCATAAACACTAGGGTGCGACCTCTGCCACCTCGTATCAGGCTCGAATACAGGCTGTAATCCAATTCAAGATTCTCTGTGATGACACCACCTGACCCTTCATCTGGCCAGCTTTAGCACCAAAGAATTGCATGGATTGATGGAATGGCTTAGTCCTCTCTATATAGAAAGCCACAACTTTCCTGATGTTGAGAGTATGGAGATCTCCTCCCTCATTAGAATTCTCTTCTCATTAGAATTGTGAGTCTTTGGAAAGAAGACAGGTGGGAAAATATCCTGGTTGATGTGGAAGTTGGAAACCACCTTTGGCAGGAAAGCCGGGTGCAGTCACAACTGGACCTTGTCCTTATAGAAGATTGTATAAGGGTGCTCAGAAGTCAAGGCTTTAATTTCCAAGACCCATCTTGCTGATGTGATTGCCACCAGGAATGTGAACTTCCAGGATAGGTGCGTCAGGGAACAGGAAGCCAAGGGCTCAAAGAGTGGTCCAGTGAGTCTGGAGAGGATGAGGTTCAGATCCCATTAGGGAACTGGGTCCCGTACAAATGGAAAGAGTCTTTTCAGGCCTCTGAGGAATCTAGATGAAATTTCATGTGAAAAGACTGTTTTCCCTGGTATAGGGGGTGAAAAGTCGATATGGCTGCTAAGTGTACCTTGACTGATTAAAAGGCCAACCCTCCCTGATGTAGGAGGAGCCGGTAGTCCAAGATTGTCTGAATGGGTGATTTAGTCAGAGAAATATTACGGTGGGCTGCCCAACAGATGAAGCACTTCCACTTGGTAAGATGCTCTGGTGGAAGGCTTTCTGATCTCCATCAAGACCTGCTGCACCTGTGTTGAGTAGGATTGTTCTTCCAGACTTAGCCATGGAGCAACCAAGCCATGAGGTGCACAGAGGCCAGGTCCAGGTGGAGCAGACGATCCTGGTCCTGTGTCAGAAGGTCCCATCAGGAAGGCAGCATCCAAGGACGGGCTACGGACAGATCAAGTAACATCCTGAACCAATGTTGATGCGGCCGTGCCGGGGCCACCAAGATGACCCATGCTCTGTCTCTTTGATCTTTATAAAGACTTTGTGAATCAGCAAGATCGTTGGAAAAGCATACATGAGACTCCCCATCCAGGACAGGAGAAAAGCATCAGTTTGAGAGCCTGCATGAGTTCCTGAAAGGAATAGAATTGCTTGCCCTTCCTCTCCACTTGGTGATGAAAAGATCCATTTGGGGATTGTCTCACCTCTGGAAGATGCTCCTGGTCACCTCTGGGTGCAAGGACCACTCGTGATGAGAGCAAAAGAATCTACTGAGGCGGTCCGCAAAGTATTCCTGATCCCCAGCAGGTGTACCGCTTCCAGGTGAATGCTGTGGTTCACCCAGAAGTTCTAGAAGCACAAGGCCTCCTGACAAAGGGCTGGGGATCAGGCCCCCCCCCCGCCTGTTGATACAGTATATTGACGTTGTGTTGTCCGTGAGAACCTGAACTACCTTGTTTGAGAGTTGAAACAGGTACACCGCACAGGCCAGTCAAATCACCCTGAGCTCCCTGATGTTGATAAGTAAGGCTAGCTCATCTCTGGTCCAGTCAGAGACCTTGGGTCCTGAGGGAACCGAGGTGCGCACCCCATCGCAACTATTAGGCATCAGAAACTAGTGATAACATTGGTCGTAGGGCCATGAAAGGAACTCCTGCCAACGCGTGACTCAGCTTAATATACCACTCAAGAGAGTTAAGTATCCGAGTAGGGACTGTGAGGATCGTATCCAGGTCGTGCCTGAACAGGTAGTACACTGTCACCAGCCACATTTGGAGAAGTCTGAGCTGCAACCTGGCATACTGGACTACGTAAGTACAGGCTACTATGTGACCCAGCAAGCTGAGGCATATCCTTGCTGTAGTAAGGGCATGGGTTGACATCTGAGTTATCAGCTCCAACATAGCCTGGAAGCTGGCTTCCAGCAGCAGTACTCTGGCCCGTGTGGAATCTAGGACCGTTCTGATAAATTCTATCCTCTGGACCAGAATGAGTGATTACTTTTGCTCATTTATTAATAGGCCCAACACTTGACGGGTGGTCCTGACCAACACGATGCTGTGCTGAACTTGCGTTCTTGATCAGCCCGATGAGCCAATCACTTGGTAAACATGCGTGGTACAGTTGAGATGCCAAATAGGAGCACTGTGAACTGATAGCGCTACAAATCCATCATGAACCATAGAAATCTTAAAACTACAATACCCACCTGGAGAGGTGAAGAAACAAATTGACAGAGCCAGATGGGTACCCAAAAGTCACCTACTACAGGACAGACCCAACAAAGAAAACAACAGAACACCACTGGCCATCACCTACAGCCCCCAACTAAGATCTCTACAACACATCATTAAGGATCCACAACCTATCCTAGCATATGATCCCTCGCTCACTCAAGCTGTGGGAGGCAGACCTATCCTTGCTTACAGACAGCCCCCCAACCTGAAACAAATACTCACCAGCAACCGTACACCATACAAGAAGAACACTAACTCAGGTACATACCCTTGCAACAAACCCCGTTGCCAGCTCCACCCACACATCGACTCTAGTGACACCATCACAGGCCCTAACCACATCAGCCACACCATAAGGAACTCATTCACCGGCACATCTACTAATGTAATATATGTCATCATGTGCCAGCAATGTCCCTCTGCCACGTACATTGGCCAAACCGGACTGTCACTATGCAAAAGAATAAATGGACACAAATCAGACATAAAAAATAGAAACATCCATAAACCAGGTGGAGAGCACTTCAATCTCCCAGGACACGCTGTAAATGACTTGAAAGTTGCCATACTTTTACAAAAAAAACTTCAAAAACAGACTTCAAAGAGAAACTGCTGAGCTTGAACTGATCTGCAAACTTGACAGTCAAACTGGGTTTAAACAGGGACTTGGAATGGCTCTCTCATTACAAGAAGTAATTTTCTGTGTTCACACATTCTCACCTCCTAATCAATGGTTGTGAATAAGCCTCAACTACTTCCCCATTGTTGTTCCTTAAACTTGGATGTATATATATACCTGCCATTTGATTTCTATTTCTTGCATCTGACAAAGTGAGTTATAGCCCACGAAAGCTTATGCCTGCAGAAATGAAATTTGTTAGTCTTTAAAGTGCTACAGGACTCTCGGTTTTTTTCATAGAAATCTACTGTGCCACAAGAAAATGGAGATATGGAAATAGGAATCTTTTAAATTGAGGGCAGTGAACCAGTCGTCTGGATCCAGAGAAGGAATGATGGCAGCTAGAGAGACTATGCGGAACTTCAAATTCTTGAGATATCTGTTGAGGCCCTGCAGGTCCAGAATAGGTAACAAGACTCTTTTGGCTTTTGAAATCAGGAAGTAGCGGGAATAGATGTCTCTCCCCCTCTGTCCTTGAGAGACCTCCTCCACCATGCCCACTTGTAGGAGGGCCTGCACCTCCTGGGCGAGAAGTTGCTCATGAGAGGGGTTCCTGAAGAGGGACAGAGAAGGTGGGTTGGGAAGTGAGAGCAAGGTAAATGGGAGGGCATAGCCAGCAGCTACCATGTTCAAATCACAGCAGTCCAATGTTATAATAGTCCAGCCTGGGAGGAAGGGGTTAAGGCGGAATGAAAATAAAAGGGAGTCTGGATCCGGGTTGGTGGCTTGTAGGTCGCTCTCAGGCACACCTTCAAAAGTTCTGTTTTCCACCTTGGTGGTGGCAGCTCAAGCCCAGTTGGGGGGCAGTCATTGACCAGTGAACTTGACGCCTCTTGTAACCCTTATATTTTCTTTTATTGGACTCTCTGCGGGCTGGTCCCGTGAACCTCTGCGGCTGTTCTGACTGAAGTGCTTCTTGGTAGGTAAAGGCATGTACAAACCCAGAAATCGCAGGATGGCCTTCAAGTCTTCCAACCATGTAGACTGGCGTCGGTCTGCTCAGCGAACAGGGCTGTACCATCAAAGGGGAGGTCCTGTATGGACTGCTGAACCTCCGCTGAAAGGCCTGACAATTGGAGCAAAGAAGAAGCCCTTCTCATTGAAACCACTGATGCTATAGTCCTTGCTCCGGAATTGGCAGCATCTGAGGCTCCTTGAAAGGAAGCTCTAGCAACCATTCTCCCTTCCTCCAAGATGGACTCTAATTCTTGTTTGGAGGCCTGTGGATAGGAGTTAGAGAATTTAGACAAAGACTGCCATATGTTGAAGTGGTACCTTCCCAACAGCGCTTATTGGTTGGACACACGCAGTTGTAGGCTTGTTGTTGAATAAAGCTTACATCCAAACAAATCAAGGTTTTTGGCCCCCTTATTCTTTGGGGTAGAACCCAACTGGCCTTGCCTGTCTCTTTCATTGGCAGCTGCTACTACCAACGACCCAGGGGAGGGATGAGTGTATAGGTATTCAAAACCCTTGGCAAGTACATAATATTTTTTTTCTGACCACTTGGATGCAGGGGGCAGAGAAGTCGGGGTCTGCCACAGTGACTTTGCCAGCTTGACTACTCACTCCCTCAGGTACTGGAAGAGACACCCTGGATGGGGTGCCGTAGCAAAGATGCCAAAGAGCTCATCAGCGGGTTCCTTCAAGTCCTCCAACTTGAGATTTAGATTCGCTGCCACATGCTTGAGACGGTCCTGGTAGGCCTGAAAGACATCTAGCAGGGCCATGGAGGGACCTGTCACCACCTCATCAGGTAAGGAAGAGGAGGAAGCAGTCAACTCTGATCGGGGTCCTCTTCCCTGGCCGGGATAGTTTCCTCTGGGATCTCAGTGGGTGCCCCCTCCTGGTCAGACACCACATCCAAGCCTGGTGCTGTATCTGACGCCACCAAAGACCACAGCACCAAGGCCCCTGTAAATGAGTGTGCTTGCGGAACTACAGTTTGAGAGAACCCCCGAAGTTCCACAGCTGCCATGCCCCCATTGGTGGCATCATAGGGAAACCAGTAACCAGGTTTGAGGACTGTCCCCTCCAAAAGGTTACCTCCTCCGAGTCCAAGGAGCCACTGGGTGACCATGGAAGCGCCAACGTTGATTGTCCTCTGCGCTGTGCCATGCACACCGGTGCTCCGGTACCGGGAAATGGTGCTGGGAGTCTGGGGGCTGGGTGTCCCACAATGGACTTTTGTCCTTTGGTTTCCTGTAAGGACTTGGTGAGCGAAGCTGGGTTCTGGGGAACCCATGACGGGAGCCCACAGAATGGTGCGGGAGCTCTGGGGACCAGCAGTGCTCCGGCGACCAATGCCGTCGCTCCGGAGACTGGTGCCAGTTATCCAGTGATAGAAGGCAGGAGCCCAACCTCTCATGGTGCGGCTCCAGGGTTCGGTGCCACAGACCCAGCAACCAATGATGCATTGGCGAGTAATGCCTTCAGGATAGGGACTGCTGTCTGAGTAGGAGCTTTCTCCCTAGAAGAGCTCACCAAGGGTGTGGGTGCCCATTCCCAGTGCATGGGCCTCCCTTCTCTGGGCATCGGCAGTACGGGAATCGCCAGAAGGTCCTTCATAGCCTGAAAAGCTTCAGGCGTAGTGGACACCATCAAGCGTCAAGGGCCCTTGCAGCTCCACAGAATTGGTGGTGGGGCTGAGACCTGACTTGAGGTCCAGACTGGCATTGATTCCCTTGGGGCTTGCACAGATGAGCAGCCTGATGCAAGTCTCACTTGCCCTCCCATGCTCATTCTCCCCATCTTCGGCGAGCACCCCCATAATGCACGTGTCCCCTTTTGTCTTTTCTTTGGCAACAGAGATTTTGATCGGTGCCAAGAAGACAGTGGTGCTTGGGGAGCACTCCGTGTCGAGGACGATGTGCCCAGCACTGAGTCCAACTGTGGTTCCGACGCGGGTCTCAGAGCCAACTTCATTAGAAGGGCTCTAAGTCTAATGTCCCAATCCTTCTTAGTTTTGGGTCGGAAACTCCTGCAGATCTTCCACTTTTCCCGTATGTGTGCTTCTCCTAAGCACTTTAGGCAGCTCTGGTGCGGGTCACTCAGTGGCATAGACTTCTTGCAAGAAGCACAGTGCCGAATAGAGGGGAATAATCACTTCCCTCGATTTGCTGGCAATGCACCTACTAATGCAGCCCAATATTCTGTTACCCTTCTTGGCAACAAGGGCACACTGTTGATTCATATCAAGCTTCTTGTCCATTGTAACCCCCAGGTCTTTTTCTGCAGAACTGCTGCTTAGCCAGTCATTCCCCAGTCTGTAGTGTTGTATGGGATTCTTCCATCCTAAGTACAGGATTCTGTACTTTTCCCTGTTGAACCTCTTCAGTTTTCTTTTGGCCCAATCCTCCAATTTATCTAGGTCACTCTGTATCCTATCCTTCCCCTCCAGCGTATCGACCATTCCCCCAGCTTAGTGTCATCTGCAAACTTGCTGAAGGTGCAATTCATCCTATCATCCAGATCATTAATGAAGATGTTGAACAAAACCAATCCCAGGACTGACCTCTGGGGCACTCTACTTGATACTGGCTGCCAACTAGTCATCAAGCCGTTGATCGCTACCCATTGAGACCAACAATCCAGCCAGCTTTCTATCCACCTTATAGTCCATTCCCACACTTCTTTAACTTGCTGGAAAGAATATTGTGGAAGACCATATCAAAAGCTTTGCTAAAGTCAAGGTATATCACATCCACTGCTTTCCCCACATCGTCAGATTTGAGGTTTTGTTTGTTTGTTTTCAACCACAAAGGTGCAATTTCACTGAACAAAAGATTCTATCTAAAGGAAAAATAATGAAGTTTCAGTGTGAAATATATATACTATATCACTTTTGTTCTTGGACATACCCATGGCAAGAACACTCTCATTTGATGTGTCAAATTAAATTCATCTACCTATACCTCACATGCCTTTTCTCTCCTTCTGTAAAACAAGTGTCCCTCTCATTTGATTCTTTTGGGCCAACTTAGCTGTGGCTAACACAAGATTTCCACTCTTACTGATGATTAATGTTCCTAATAAATTAATATATATATATATATATATATATATATTTATGAAAAAATAAACCCATTAATATCTGATATGAACCCTCATAAATTAGGTTTCCCCCATAAGAAAGTTCAGAGTTAAAGCTTCCCCTCTAATCAACTTGCAGTGTTGTTTCTTGGCATTTTAAGTGTCTGAAAATCAGTTCTGTCCATAATAGACATGTACAATGTATCTAGGTAGGGAAGGAAAGAATACCTCTGAATTGCACTTCATTTCTTTTTTAAAGTGAAACTTAACATTACTTTACACTAGATTGTGGAACTCCAACATTTCAGTGACATGCCCCACCCATAATTCAGAGATAAAATGAGTGACACAAAAGGATGCATCAACTTTGTGTCAATACATAGTACTGCAGATTCCTAATCCTTCAATTAGGATCAGAGCTGCTCATTCCCAAAACTGTCAGCCTAACACCACCATGACGTGCTTATTTTTAAAACTCTGATGCATAATCCATATCCTAAATTCCACATAAAGCAATGGTACAACTAATAAAACACAGTAACGGAAAAAAATTACTGGGTGTACAACATAGCCGATATTCATACCTTCAAGATATTCATACCTTCTTATCAGCAAGTTAAAGTAGTATGGGTTGGATGAATGGACTATAAAATGGATAGAGAACAGGCTAGAGCATAGGGCTCAATGAGTAGTGATCAATGGCTCCATGTCTAGCTGGCAGCCGGTCACAAGCGGAGTGCCCCAGGGGTCGGTCCTGGGGCTGGTTTTGTTCAATACCTTCATTAATGATCTGGAGGATGGGGTAGATTGCACCCTCAGCAAGTTTGCAGATGACACTAAGCTAGGGGGAGTGGTAAATACCCTGGAAGGTAGGGATAGGATACAGAAGGACCTAAACAAACTGGAGGATTGGGACAAAAGAGATCTGATGAGGTTCAACAAGGACAAGTGCAGAGTCCTGCACTTAGGACGGAAGAATCCCATGCACAGCTACAGACTGGGGACCGACGAGCTAGGCAGCAGTTCTGCAGAAAAGGACCTGGGGGTAACAGTGGATAAGAAGCGGGATATGAGTCAGCAGTGTGCCCTGGTTGCCAAGAAGGCTAATAGCATATTGGGCTGCATTAGTAGGAGCATTGCCAGCAGATCGCGGGAAGTGATTATTCCCCTCTATTCGGCATTGATGAGGCCGCATTTGGAATATTGTGTCCATTTTTGGGCCCCCCACTACAAAAAAGGATGTGGAGAAGTTGGAGAGAGTCCAGCAGAGGGCAACAAAAATGATTAGGGGGCTGGAGCACAAGACTTATGAGGAGAGGCTGAGGGAACTGGGCTTGTTTAATCTGCAAAAGAGAAGAATGGGGGGGGATTTGATAGCAGCCTTTAACTACCTGAAAGGGGGTTCCAGGGAGAATGGAGCTAGGCTGTTCTCGGTGGTGGCAGATGACAGAACAAGGAGCAACGGTCTCAAGTTGCAGTGGGGGAGGTCTAGGTTGGACATTAGGAAAAGATTTTTCACTATGAGGGTGGTGAAGCACTGGAATGGGTTATCTAGGGAGGTGGTGGAATCTCCATCTTTGGAGGTTTTTAAGCTGCGGCTTGACAAAGCCCTGGCTGGGATTATTTAGCTGAGGTTAGTCCTGGTTAGTCCTGCTTTGAGCAGGGGGCTGGACTAGATGAGCTCCTGAGGTCCCTTCCAATTCTAAGATTTTGTGATATTTAAAAAAAATTAGATCATATATAATATGTAATGAATACATATTATGACACACAAACCCAAATATGTGGAGTTAATATTCATGGTATAAAATGCAGAGCTCCATGTATGCACCTCTGACTACCTCATGTGCCCCCTGCATAATAATCCATCCTCTCTGAGTCTTAGGCTATGGCCTTCAGATCGATTTCTCTGGATCGACTGAGCAGTCAGTGAAGAACCACTCAGTCGATCCAAAAATCGATGTACTAAGACCACCTTCACAAGTGGCATAGCACTGCATTTACGGCACAGTGCAGCGAAGACGGCGCACAAAAGAGAAGCAGAGAAGTCGAGGGGAGTTACACAAGTATTATGCGTAGCTTGCGTAACTCCCATCGACTGCCGCCGAATCTCAGAGGTAAGTGTAGACATTACCTGAGTCTAACATTACAAGCTTCTAAGTAGCTTCAAACAGAAGTTAAAAAATCAGGCTCAAAAATCAATTTGGTTGAGAAACATTTCTTTCCTTCCCCCCCAAAATGTGAAATTTTCTTTCCAAAATTATATCTGCCTGAGGCCCAAGAAAGGAAATATTCAATCTTGGATAGTGGTGGGTTTAAGGTCCAATATCTCATGACAATGCACAGCTAAAAATTGGAGCTTTATATTATTGGCATGGGGATATTCCCAGATTTCTCTGTTTTTAGTCTTAGACTATCCCAAGATACCAACATTTAAAGGAATGTCATTGTTCAGTATCAAAAGCAACTTTAGATCATTTTTAGAGACATTTCACATTTATTACGTTTTTTCCTCCTAGGCAGTTGGATTAAGCCTTTACAAAAGGATGGACAGAAAAAATAATCTAAATAATTATTTTCAAAACTATATCAAATATTTTAAGTATCATATGTTATATACAAACAGAATACATGATGGTATAGTTGCTCCCACCATGTTATACATTTTGGAAGTGACTGGACATCTAGGTTCTGATTTTCAACACTTTGCTTCAAACAGGGTTATCATACGTGCAGATTTTCCTGGACAAAGTCTCTTTTTTTTAACTTCCTTCTCTGTCCAGTGGGATTTTAAAAGTAACGAGCAATGTCGGGGGGTTTTGTAGAGCAGACAAGCTACAGCTCAGAAAAAGTCCCGATTGGTCCTTCCCCTGCATCTGTAGCTGATTGGTCCATTCCCCTGAAAGCCCCAGCTGTCGGATCCTGCCCTCTCAGAAATTTATGATATCATGCAAAAAATTATGAGTTTCTAAAATCTACACTTTTTCTTCCTTTTTTCCAAACATTTTTAAAAGAGTTTAAAAGTAGTTTTGGTAATTAAAAAAAATTAGTTTGTGATATCCTCTTGGAAAACTGAGGCACCTATTTTTCTTTGCACTTATTTTTTGTTTGTTTGGTCTCAGTCAGCGCTGCATAATAGCTTTCAGTATAGAGAAGCTCATAAGGAATAATGGGCTTCTGGCTCTTACTATTTGAAAAAGAAAAGACATGAATTGAAAAAAAAATTCATATATGCAAAAATAAACATCGCTAGATTTCCAGTCTGAATTCCCTTGACAATTAGAATCTAAAACATTTAAGGCAGTCTGCTAAAAATATCTCTGACAAATATTAAGGTACTTATAGGAGTATTTCTTTCCCTTAAAGGCTTTAAGAGAGATATGTAACATGAAAAACAACTCTCCCTAATATACTTTTTCTTATGAAATAGGAACATCAGTGTCTTGGTGGAAATGTGGAGTAACTAATATGTTCCATCAAGTTATTCTTTGAGGAGAAAGAGAATATGGCGGTTAACATTTTTACTTAGCGAAGAATGCTCAGAAAGTCCAACTGTAAATTCTGTAAGCAGAACTGCAAATGTTTTACAAATAATGAAGTAGCCCAACAGGTCCTGCTCTATTATTATGTAGTGTTACAAGGACATTTCTTCTATTTACTGCTCCCCATTTATGTGGAAAGAAAATGATGTTTTGAATACTATGCTGAAGAGCAGCAATTTTAGAGGGTAAGGAAGTTGATTTTTGCTGTCCCTAAAAGTGCGTAACAATTTCTATTTCCTTACACACACAAGGAAAATGTGTCTCCTTTTAAAAAATAAATAAAAACACACACAAAACTGAAGGTTTAAGATTTTGGAGAACTACCCTTAGATACTTACAGTGCTGTACACAGCTGAGACTGTCGGAGTGAAGATCCGATCCTCAAGGGACTGCTGCACAGGACCTCTGGGAATTCTACAATACATCAACTTAAGGAAAATAAAACCAAAAAAAGAATGGTGTTCTATACTAACAAGAGTATGACACAAACAGAAAGTACTTTATTGGTTAAAACATCCAACCACCTCTCTAACGTAAGTAGATTCACAAACATCTCCAAAGGCACTCACATTCAACCAGGCAGATACAATCCTTCAGGTTTCCTAAAATGGGTAAATATATCCCTCAGGAACTGATTTCCTGGACAAATATGACAAGAGAAACTGAAAGCAAATCTAATTACTTAAACCACAAAACATTAATCTCATCCTCAGTACTCCTTCCCTCCACTCTTTGAAGAATACAAAAAGAAACTCTACATTCAGTGAGACAAACCCTGCTAATCAGCACTGAATGCTCTGACAAAGGCCTGGCCTGTTTTGCTAACCATGCTGGAATTATGTTATAATTGTTCCCTTGTTTGTTTTGGCTTTTTAAACCACTAAATCCTTCCCCTCATCCATCACACAGCAAAATCATTTCTAAATGGGGCTGTCAGTATAATCCAACTTTTAACATGTTGGCAGTGTTATTTAAAGAAAAACTGCAAACTTCTTGTTCTTCTCAGCAATTCTATATCGGAAAGATACTATAGTAAACCAGGAAGACAAACCTTCCAATGGTAATTAATCTGAAACAATGACATTTATTTTGAAATAATGTTTATAAAGGGATACAAAAAGATATTTAGAAACAACATTTCTTTACTTTTAACAACCTTTTATGTCCTAATCTTGAAAATATAATACATGCTTAATTCTAAGCGCAATTAATAGTCCCATTGCCTTCAAGGGTTTGCAGGATCAGGGCCTAATTCAGTAATACCAGACATTTTTTAAACCATATTTATGCTTCAGACTGATCAGTTCTGTTTTGTTTCCAGTTAGTTTCATGTTTTGTTTCTTCTGCCAGAAGTTCTCAAACTAGGCGGCATGGAATGTATCCTGGGGGACAATGAGAAGCTTTAGGGGGAAAAAGCTTATTGTGCACATTTTACCCACAGCAATGAATAACCAGCAACACTGATACCTCCAGACATATCAGGTCCTGAGATGGCACTGTGCATTTGACTTTAGATGGCACTGTGTATTTTGATGGATTTCTGGTAAACTTACATAGCATTACACAAAGTTGATACCATCTGTACGTTAATCCGTTTGCTACAATGCGGTGTGCACATTTAAACGTAAGCATCAACCACAATCGCAATTTTGCTTTTGCTCGTTTTATAATGGATTGTTGGCTCTGTTTGAATCAATGCCTTGCTGTTTTTAATGTTCAGCGAGAGTTGCGTAGCGTGTTGATTTCTTTTTAATCGATGTATGTACTTTTGTGGCGGGAGAGGGGGGCATAAACTACTACAGACACAATGGGGGAGATGGGAGCAATCAGTTAAGTTTGAGAACCGCTACCTTATGCTACAGTGTTCAGACTGCACACACTACAGGAGATTGCCTAAATTCAAAATGAAATATATTTTCACTGATTTTTTTTAAATAAAGTGAAAACTTAGGATTTGTTCAAAGAAATATAAATAAACAAAAGCTAAATTTTGAGCTTAAACTACCTAACCATGGTCCCAATCCTGCAAAATGCCAAAAACTTCAACCTCCATTAACTTTAAAGGCTTGAAAGTCCACAGCACCCTGAAGGATGGGGCCCTGTGACCTTTTACAGACAAATGGTATTTCTGAGCCTTCTGTTGACAGTGGCCACTGTGATATCAGCAGTACAGAAGCTCACTGTCAGTGCCACAAAGCATATATACCGATTTAATGCCTGTAATACTATTTGAACACTCAAAAGACCAACTATTTTAGTGTTTAAAATCTAAATAAAATGTTTGATTTTAAATGCTGAAGCTCTCCCTAGAACACTTAAATCATTGTTTAAACAGCATGCAAAACTGTTTGCAATCTTTCAAATTGTGTTTCCATGAAATTGTCATGAAGAATGTCAAGTTCTGAGGAAGGAGGCTCAAAAAAGAATTCTAAATCATAGCCACAAACCGTATTCAAAAATACAATTCAGTTTATCAGAATTTAGAATTTCTACTAATTTGAATATTTAAACAAGAATTAAAGATAATCAATAATAATAATACTCAACACAAAGATCACTTTCACTATTTTAATCCTCCCAACACTCCTCCATTATAAGTAATACCACAGATAGGCAAAGGTAAAATGCCTATAACATGCCTATAAACAGAGTCAGCAACAGAGCTGAGAATAGGAATCTGGAATCCCTGGCTCCCAAGATTATGCTCATCCCACATCTTATATTTAAAAAAAAAAAAAAGATATCAAGGATTCTCTTGAAATAAGCAATGTTTCTTCTCTTCTCAACTTTCACAACTGCCAGTTTGAACATAAGGGGCATAATTCTGTTACTTTAACTAGTTTGCATTAGGTAAATTTAGTATTTATCCCATTCTTTTATACAGTAAACACTTTCCACACAGTCAGACCATAAACCATAGCCACACCATAAACCTCCACTGCTTTTGCTCAATAGATAATAAAACTGTTCCATCTCTTGGGTTACTGTACTGTACCTTAAACAGGTTTTGGGAAGGGGGAGGGAGGGAGGATGGAATGGGAAAGGTAGCCTTTCACATTTCATTGTTGGCTTCTTCACAAAAAAGGTTACCCACAGAAAAACAAAATCTTCCTTTGAATCAACAGGATTCTGAAGTGGACACATGATTGGCAGGAAACATGAAGTTATTCTTTCTTCTGAAAGTCCAAATGCTATTGCTTTCCACAGCTGGAGCAGAGTTCTCAGTGTATGAGAACCAAGCCTCACTGCTGTCATCACCACATAGTACTGCAGGCTATTCAATAACTCAACCTGTACGCATTGGATCCAGTTATCCAGCCCTGGGGATACAGAGAACTCCCACTAAACTGAACTGGAGTTACTCATATCGTGCAATGGGAGAATAGATCCTGTTGAATATGGCTAGCTTAAAACTTTAGATTATAAATAACTCAGTTTTAGGTAAAGAATAAATGTCATCTTAAATTATTATTTACATTGCTTCATTGGAGTACATGGTACTTTGGAGTCATAAATAAAATGGCTGAGGGTATGTCTACACAACAGCCACAACAGCTGTGCTACTGTAGCACCATAGCCTAGAAACTTTCCACACTGATGGAAAGGGTTCTTTTCTCGATTTAGATAGTCTACCTCTCCAAGAGGCCATATCTAGGTTGACGGAAGAATCCTTTTGTCAACCAAGCTGTGTCCTCACTAGGGGTTAGTTAAACCTAAATAGGGCACTCAGAGTGCAAAATTTTTCATAGTCCTGAGCAACACTGCTAAGTCAACCTAGGTTTTAGGTGTAGACCACAACTAAGGGTGAAATTCTGGTTCTGCTAAAGTCACTGGCAGCTTTGTCATTGACTTCAACGGGGACAGGATTTCACCCTAACTCTGTTATATTGAGTTTACAACTTACTCTATTTTGGACAAGCAGAATTAAAGACTTTTCTTTAAAAATTTGTAGAAAATGGCAGACAATATAGATTCATAGATTACAAGGCCAGAAAGGACCATTGTGATCATCTAATCTAACCTCCTGTATAATACAGAGCAAAGAACTCCCCTAAAATAATTTCTAGAGCAGATCTTCTAGAAAAACATTCAATCTCGAGTTAAAATGGTCAGTGATGGAGAATCAACTACAACCCTTGGTAAATTTTTTGCAATGGTTAATTACTCTCACCATTAAAAACTTACGTCATAGTCTGAATTTGTCTGGCTTCAACATTCAACGATTGGATCATGTTATACCTTTCCACGCTAGATTGAGGAGCCCATTATTAAATATTTGTTCCCCAGGAAGACACTTACAGACTATAATCAAGTCACTCAACCTTCTCTTTGTTAAGATAAATAAATTAAGCTCTTTGACTCTATTACTACAAGGCAAATTTTCTAATCTTTTATTAATTCTTGTAGCTCTTTCCTGGACCCTCTCCAATTTATCAACATCCTTCTTGAATTGTGGACACCAGAACTGGACACAGTATTCCAGCAGTGGTTGCACCAATATCAAAACAGAGGTAAAATAACCTCTCTACTCCTACTCAAGATTCCCCTACTTATGGGATATGCCATAAGGGCCACAATTTCTCCGACTCATCAGGCATAAGTGATGGTGACAAGAAATGCCATTCTCATTAATAAATGCACGTAAGAGCAGGTTGTTTTTAGTTCAAATGGGGGTCTAGTCGGAGAGCGTAGAACAAGGACGAGATCCCATGCCAGGGTCAAATCTCGTATGTGAAGATAAAGGTTTTGGATACCCTTCAGAAAACATTTTGTGACTTGTTGCATGAAAACAGAATAGCCATCTATGTGGCAGTAAAAGATAGTGATTGCCAACAAATGTACCCGAATGGAGCTGGTGGATAATCTTGATTGTTTAAGGTGTAACATGCAGTCCAAGATAAGTGGTAGTGGAGTGCATGTTGCATTGACTTGATGAGAGACACACCACCATTTGAAATCTAGTCGATTTGTGAATGTAAGTACATCTGATCGTGTTGCACCTGCTATTCAAAAGTATCTGTTTGACAGGTTATTTCTGCATCCTGGAACCAAGGAGAAGCCAGGCTTTAAGGTGGAGCATCTGTGGATTGAATGGAAGATGTGTCCCATGACATGTAAAAGAAGCTGTGGCTTTGGATAGAGAGGAATCAGTCGGCATACCATCATGCTAAGGAGGTAAGTATACCAGCCCAGTCGTGGCCATGTTGGAGTTATAAGGATGACATGAGCGCAATCCTCCTGAATCTTGCGAAGTACTTGGAATAGGAGGGGAAAGGGAAGGAAGGAAAAGGGGATTGGTGCATCCCATATGATTAAGAATGCATCTCTCAGAGATCTGTTTCCCAGTCCCTCTCTGGAGCAAAACTGAGAACATCAGGCATTTTTTACAGTGTGGCAAAAATATCTATGGTGGAGAATCCCCAGAAGTTGAAGATGAGCTGAAGGACTCGTGTATTCAGTTCCCACTGGTGATCGTCGATGAATCTCCTGCTCAGAGTGTCCATGGTGGTGTTCTGATGTCCAGGGCCTCCCTGGCTAACACGGTGATGTTGTTTCGGACACATTAGTTCTGTAATTTCATTGCCTCTGAGCACAAAAGGTGGGATCTCACTCCATCTTGCCTGTAGATGTAAAACATGCAGGCAAGATTGTTCATCGTGACTTTCATGGTATGATGTTCGAGCAGAGGGAGGAAAAGGCCAGCAGGTATTGCGAACCGCTCATAGTTCTAGAAGATTGAGGTGTAGGGTGGATTTGGTTAACGACCATCCATTTTACACTCTGCGATTGTGAAGATGCGCTCCACAACCGAGTAGAGAAGATACCAATTGTTAGGATCGTGGTCAATGGTGATTATAGGAAATGAACTCTGACAGAGATGTTCTTGGGCTATGTCCACCAAAGTAGTGATTCCTGGACTCTCATCGGTGTCGGAAACAGTTTGTGGAGACTGTGTTTGTTGGGGAGATATACTATACGGAGCCATGCTTGAAGACATCTCATGTGAAACCTTGAGTGTCTGACCACAAAAGGGGCCGCTGCCATGTGGCCTAGCAGTTGGAGGCACATTCTGGCACTGATTTGGGGGCAGATCTGTATGTTGGATACCAGACCTATTATAGCCGAGAATCTGTGAGGTGGTAGGAAGGCACTGGCTTCTATGGCATTCAACTGTGTGCTGATGAATTCTAAATGTTGTACCAATGTTAAAGTGATCTTTTCTAAGTTCACAAGGAGACCTAACTTCATAAACAGGTTCACTATTATGCGGACGGTTCGTAGACTGTCAAGTCTTGGATGGGGTCTTGAAGAGACAGTCATTCAAGTATGGAAAAATGATGACGTCTTGTTGCCTTAGGTAGGTCATGACTACCGCAAAGACCTTGGTGAACACCTGAGGGACTGTCGACAGTCTGCAAGACAGTATCCTTGTACTGGTAGCGGGTCGTTGACTACAATGAATCGGAGAAATCGCCTGTGGGCAGGGTATACTATTTATGAAAGTATGCATCTTGGTGGTCGAGGGCTGAGAACCAGTACCCCTGTTCCAGTGCTGGGATAAAAGTGGAGAGAGTAATCATCTTGAAATGTTGCATTTTGATGAACTTGTTTAGACTGTGAAGGTCCAGGATGGGTCACCAGCTGCTGGATTTCTTCTGAATCAGATAATAATGGGAGTAGAAACCCCGCCCCCTGTGTTAGAAAGCAATCGGTTCTATGGCTCCCAGTTGTAAAAGATTATGTATTTCTCCCCATGGAATGAGTTTATGAGAGGGGTCCCTGAAGAGGGATGGTGAGGGAGGATGGCAGGGCGGGATAGACAGGAAGAGGATGGAGTATCTTTCCTTGACTATCTCTGGAATCCACTAGGTGATTAGTCTCCATGATGGGAAAAACAGAAATACTCAGTTGCCAAACTGGTGGGTGTCAAAGATGGTTGGAATGACTGGAAAAGAGGGAGGCTTCTCAGAGCCTCGACCACACCTTTAAAACTGTTCCTTTGGTGGGTGTGGATGAGAAGTAGCTCCCTAAGGAGTGGGTTGCCTACGTTTCGAGGGAGGCCTTTGTTTTTGGCACTGGATGTCATAGTGTTGTTGAGGAGTATACTGCAGTGGGGGGAGATGGTACTTCCACGGATGTCTCTTTGGCACTGGTATGAAGAAGCCATGAGATCGGAGAGTAGCTTGGGAGTCTTTAAGGGAGTGCAGGAAATTGTCCACGTGCTCCGAGAATAGTTTTTGGCCCTCAAAGAGTAAGTCTTCCACAGTGGTTTGAACCTCCTTTGGAAAACCTGAGAGGTGGAGCCATGATGCACACATCATGACCACAGCCATTGTGATGGAGTGGGTGGCAGTATCTGCAAAGTCTAATGAGGCTTGTAGGTCTGTATGGGCTAGGAGATGTCTCTCTGATATTATGGTCTGAAATTCCTCTGTTGGCCTCCAGAAGGTCATGATGGAGCTCCTCCAACTCGGAGTAGTTTAAGTATTTGTATTTAACCATCAGAGCCTCGTAATTCAAAATTCAAACTTGGAGCATGGCTGATGAATAGGCATTGCATCCAAATATGTCTAATGTGTTTCCAATCTCTGTCTGGATGGCTAGAATGGGAATGGTATTGACGGCCTCTCTTGCACCGCATTGATCATCAGAGAATTTGGGATGGAGTGCGAGAATAGAAATTCTGCATCTTTCACCGGTACATGCTATTTTTTGTTGGCGCATTTGCAAGTCGGACGGATGGATGCTGGGATCTGCCAGAGCACTTTTGCAGCATCAAGAAGAGCCTCATTCATTGGTAATGCTATCTTATAAGAAGAGGATGTGTTCAGGATATCAAACATCTTATGCTGCTGGTTCTTGACTTCCTCCAAAGGAATATGCAGGGACTCTGTATTCTGCAGAATAACACTTGAAATGTCTCAAGTTGTCAGTAATTGAAGGGGGTGGAGGCATGATAGCCTCATCAGGGGAAGAGGAAATGAAATGTAATGTTGGTGAAACTTCCTCCTCCTGTTCTTCCTCCACAGTTGATACTGGCAGAGGTTTGGCCTCCAGAGAGTCAAAGAATGATGGAGAAAGGAGAGGTGTAAGTCTCAAGCTTTGCTCCATGGGACATTTCCCAAATTGTGTCCTGTACATGACTGAAGGGTCCCAATATGGTCAGCGTGGAGTAAGCGGAACATGTGGTTGCATCCATGGTGGTCTGTGCCATGACTGTGGACCAGATGTAAATTTGTGTGTAGTGATGATGAGTAAGTGGAACTTGTCTGGTAGAGGATGGTATGATACAGCCCTCCTCATCGGTGGGGAAGGGAGGTGCCATCTTCGGGGGAGAAAGAGAGGAGTGTTGTTGAGTCTGGCGAAAAAGGTGGAAGTGAGGGGAGGTCATGTCTAAGGAGAGGCAACTCAGTAGTGTCAGATACCAGCAGGTCTTTAGGGTATCTGAAGTTTTGTGGAGGGGGAAAAGACATCATTGGTGCTGGCCTATGACTCAGTGCTGAAGTGGGGGATGTGTTCCCCTGAAGAGTCAGTAGATGAAGCAAGAGACTTGGTTGATACTAATGAGTTGGATAGCGCCGACAACTTGATTGGTACTGACGGTTTCACTGGTGCCAAAAGTGTTGAAAAGGATTCCTGTATTGACAGTTTTGTCGGTGCTACAGCTCCTGAAGTCAGCCTGTCTCGGTCTCCAGAGCTGAGAGACAGTGCTGACGGCTGTAGGTCTGCCAAGTTAGGGTCTTTAGACCGTTTCTTTGTTCCGGTACTAGAGGTACTCGGACGGGCCCCTGAAGCTATGTCCCCGGTGAGAGGATGTTGAAGCAACTGACCTCGCAGGGGGTGGTGTTCTTGAGTCTGAGGAGGAAGCCTATTTTGTGTCATCAAAGCGAGAAAGGGACGACTTTCTTTTCAAGGGGCCCAGGAAATAAGGATCGGCAGATGACCTGGCAGAACGTGAGGTCTCACAGGGGAAGAGAAGATAGAAGAAAGGAGAAGGAGCAAGTACTAACTATACTACAGCTAACAGCTAGCAGCTAACAGGTAAGGCACGATCTACTGAGAAAACAGGATTGGCTCTTCTGCGGAGTCCATCCCAGACCAAAGGTGGTAGAGAAGGAAATGGGGGTGGTTGCACAGTGCTATATATACGTCCTGCTCACAGCACAAGAAGAGGGAAGTGAGCATGTGCAGTCTGATGGGCACTGCTGATGAAGATCTCTGATCCCAGGCTCAGGGGGCACTGTCTCACTTGAAGGGACTTCACTTGAAGAAGAATCTCTGGATTCCATCTGACCAAACTTACAGCACAGGCAGACATGATGACAAAAATAATACACTCAGATGCACTGCAGCCAATAATTATCATCTGATAAGGAAACAAAAATGTGCATTTGGTGTTGAACTACCATCGTTTTCTTCACGTCTGAGATTTCTAGCTTCAAGATGGTTTGATACAGACATCAGTAACAGCTAACTGAAACAATTCTAGCTTCAAAAGTATCAATCTGTATTTGAAGCAACTTTCTTCCATTCAGTCTGAAGAGAGTTTGGGCTTCAATTTTAAGATAATCTTCTTCCAGTTTTACATGAAAAGTAACTTATATTTTGTACCAGGGAAAACTTATTTCTTTACACAGGTGTTCATGTCTAGAGGGATTTCTGAAGATGGATGTTTAAATTCAAGATCACTTATAGAGAAGGTAATAGATTTTCACAAGATTTTTCTTTTCTTTTTTTTTTTTAAAGACCCCACAAATGTTAATTTAAATAGGTCTTGAACTGCATATGATTTTGATATTTGGGTATACAAAAAACACCCTGAAGTCTAATAAAATCTTGCCACATACAAATTATGCATACTGAAAGACTTTCAAAAATTTGAAAATGTTAAAATATGGTTTTAGGTAATTTTCCTAGTGGTTAAGCTCTGCAACCTAGGAAAAATGTCAAGCAATTCAATTTGCTATATATTAGTCAGGAAAAATGTCTACATGTAGTTTTCCATTTCCTCATAGCCAAGCCAAGAAGGAAATTACAGATAGAATAAGATGAATGAGAGCCAAAAGCTGTACTTTAGCTCTAGAGGTATTCAATGCCTTTTAGGGCTCATTACTTCAGGAAATACAAAAAACTGTCCAAGAGATACTTCTGGAAAATTAACAAACAGTGGTGATGGATCCAAAGAGAATCCCCACCCAGTCCTCCTTTGACTGCAACAATGATGAGTACAAACCAGGGAATTTTCAGGACTTCAGTGGGAGCAACTGAGGACCCAATGAGAGAGAGAAGGTGAGGACAACCACATAAAAAGGAGTTTCATTTTATTTCCAAAATACCTAAAGAATAAAATAAGAATGCTATTCTTTTAATGGAACTTATACTAACATTTTTTCTATTCATTTTTAACAGTCATATGGCTGGGCAGTGAGAATTAGAGATGATTTTTTTTTGAGAAAATAGATCTAATTGCTTTACCAACCTGTTATTGTAACTACCATTTTCAGAGTATTTAAAACAGGTGGGAGAGCAGTTAAATAAAAGCTGAACAATCATTACTTCACCCTTTTCTCCTTACCCAACTCTAGACAAATAATGAAGTGGGAATTTCCCTCTCTACAGGATCTAGGTTTTTGCTCTAATGCACAATAGAGACCTGCCAACATTTTGTACATTTTTTTAGATTGTACTATGTTATCTAAAATTGAAAATATATAGCCATTTATTATAGTATCACATCCTGGGAATTTCTATGGGTTTCTCTTTGACGATATACACTTTAAAAGGATGGACTACAGAAAACCATTTATGGATTTTTTTTCAAAATGAATGTATTTTCCCCATAATGGTGCTTGTCACTCAAGCTTATTTTCAACCCTAACAACTGCTTTTTCCCTAGTATGGATCGCTGGCCTCTTTCTTCACTTACTGCTTGATATAACAATCTTTTCATAAAAATAAAAAAAAATACAACTACAAAAGGGCAGTAAAAGGCTAATAAAAAGGGTAAAAGGGTAATAAAACATGTATTTGAAACACTCCAGAATAAGGACGTCTATTTTCTTGCAGAAATATAGCAAATCTCCCACCAGCTATCTTTAGGATTATGTAAATTCCATGCATGTTCCCACCTGCATTGAATTAAATTACTTAAAAATAAAAGGTAAGAACCATCCGCAAAATTACAGAGAAGAACAAGAAACCACATAATTCAGACAAATAAAAGCAAAAGCTGAATATTTTCAGCTTAATCATTTTTAGTGTTTTGGTTTCAAGAATTAAAAAATTATATAAAGACATAAAAATGGTACATACATTGTAAAGCAGCATGCATCACTACTGTAATTTCTTCTGTCTTTAAGATACTCAGTAAAAATATTGAACATTAAAACCCTAACTGCAAATGCATTTAGTTTAACCGAGTTTGGAAACTGCATCACTGACCCTCAAGGAACTTTAAAAAAAAAAAAATAATGCTAAAACAATAATTCAAACCTGATTTATTTATATAATACTAAGGAACAGAAACTTGAAACAGTCAAAGCTATTCAATAGCTAGCAGGTTACAGAAACTCCATGATGATCAACCCCACTGCGAGGCTTTTTGTTAACCTCATTCATCTTACCTGGCACTGGACTTTAACCTCCACTGAGTGCCTCCAAAAAGGATTAATAAGGAATTTGTTTCTTAAATCCTAAATGCAAATTATAATCTTCCTCCTTTGGTTTGCTGTAACGTAAGGCTGCATTCACACAACCCTGCTATCTGTTCTTAAAGCCTGCGTCTATCTTGCCCTCATAAGAAAAGCTTCTGCACCAGTGCAGAGAACATAGAGATTCTTAAAGTGATAGCTACAATTGGAATCCTTAAGTATTACCAGCACTACATATCTGCTGACATACATCAATTTGAGTTCAACTAGCTACAGTTAATGCTTCTTCCAAATTCTGTTTAGATATAATGCTTTGTCTCTATTCAAAAATGGCAGACACAAAAGATTCAGTGGCATATAAAGCAGTTTCCAAGACTGACTGTCAATGCCAAATTTCAAGGGAGCTGATAGAGGAATGCAGAAATTCTTTTCTGCATTATGTATTTCCGTGCTTCTCAGATCAAGTGGAAAGCCTCTAACCACTCTATCTCCCACTTTTTCTGCCCCACTTTAGCTGTAAGTAATCACCAAAAAAGGGAAGGGAGTTAACACTATATTCCTCCTGGCAAGCCTGAGCAGGAGAACATCAAAATAAACTACCACCCAATAAAAGTTAGAATTAGAGAAAGCTTTTAATGGGTAACCTCACTTAAAATACATTATGCTTAATATGCTTAATATGGAGGGTTTGAAAAAAACAATTTTTCTTGTTGGAAACAGAATTAAATCTCAGCCTAAACGTCTCAGCCACACCACATTTTGCAATACAAGTTTCTCAGCTTCTCCACTACAAAATAACTGGTTATTCCTCCCAAATGCAATAACTTGGTACATCACAAACCCATACTATTTAGTAAGCTCTTCATGAATGCGAACAACTTTCTGGTACAAGTGCTGGAGGAACCAACTACTGGCCGTGCTTCTCTTGACCAACTGTTCACAAACAGAGAAGAATTGGTTGGGGAAGTGCGTGGTAACCTAGACAGTAGTGACCATGAGATGGTAGAGATCAGGATCCTGACAAAAGGAAGAAAGGGGAACAGCAGAATAAGGACCCTGGACTTGAGAAAACCAGACTTTGACTCCCTCAGGGAGCTGATGGACAGGATCCCCTGGGAGCCTAATATAAGAGGGAAAGGAGTCCAAGGGGGCTGACTGTATTTTAAAGAAACCTCATTGAGGGCGCAGGAACAAACTATCTCAATGTGCAAATAGCAAATATGGTAGGTGCCCAGCTTGGCTTAACAAAGTCGTCTTTGGTGAGCTTAAACACAAAAAGGAAGCATATAAAAAGTGGAAGCTTGGTCAGATCACTAGGGAGCATTATAAAACTACTGCTCAAGCATGCAGGAGTGAAATCAGGAAGACTAAAGCACAACTGGAGTTGCAGCTAGCAAAGGACATGAAGGGTAACAAGAAGGGTTTCTACAGATATGTTAGTAACAAGAAGGTGGTCAGGGAAAGTGTGGGCGCCGTATTGAATAGGGGAGGCAACATAGAGACAGATGATGTGGAAAAAGCAGAAGTACCCAATGCCTTTTTTGCCTCTGTCCTCCCAGACAAGGTCAGCTCCCAGACTACTGCACTGGACAGCACAGAATGGGGAGGAGGTGAGCAGCCCTCAGTGATGAAAGAGCAGGTTCAGGACTACTTACAAAAGCTGGACATGTACAAGCCCATGGGGCTAGATGCAATGCATCTGAGGATGCTGAGGGAGTTGGCTGATGTGACTGTACAGCCACTGGCCATTACCTTTGAAAACTTGTGGCAATTGAGGGAGGTCCCGGACAATTGGAAAAATGCAAATACCCATCTTCAAAAAAGGGAAGAAGGAGGATCCAAGTCAGCCTCACCTCAGTCCCTGGAAAAATGATGGAGCAGGTCCTCAAGGAATCCATTCTGAAGCACTTGGAAAAGAGGAAGGTGATCAGGAACAGTCAACATGGATTCACCACGGGCAAATCATGCCTGACCAACCTAATTGCCTTCTATCATGAGATGACTGGCTCTGTGGATGTCCGAAAAGCTGTGCACTTGATATATCTTGACTTTAGCAAAGCTTTTGATATGGTCTCCCACAGTATTCTTTCTAAAGTTAAAGAAATATGGGTTGGACGAATAGACTATAAGGTTCACAGAAAGCTGCCTAGATCATTGGGCTCAATGGGTAGTGATCAATGGCTCAATATCTAGTTGGCAGACAGTAAAAAGCGGAGCGCCCCAAGGGGTCTGTCCTGGGGCCAGTTTTGTTCAATATCTTCATTAATGAACTGGAAGATGGACTGTATTGCAGCTCAGCAAGTTTGCAGATGACACTATGCTGGGGGCAGTGGTAGATAAACTGGAGGGTAAGGATAGGATACAGAGTAACTTAGACAAATTGGAGGATTGGGCCAAAAGAAATCTGATGAGGTTCAACAAGGAAAAGGACAGAGTTCTGCACTTAGGATGGAAGAATCCCATGCACTGCTACACACTGGGGACTGACCAGCTAGGCAACAGTTCGGCAGAAAAGGACCTGGGGATTACAGTGGACAAGAAGCTGGATACGAGTCAACAGTGTGCCCTTATTGTCAAGAAGAGTAATGGCATACTGGGCTGCATTAGTAGGATCATTGCCAGCAAATCAAGGTAAATGATTATTCCCCTCTATTTAGCACTGGCGAGGCCACATTTGAGTACTGTGTCCAGTTTTGGGCCCCCTACTACTGGAAGGATGTGGACAAATTGGAGAGAGTGCAACAGAGGGCAACAAAAATTATTAGGGGCTGGAGCACATGACTTATGAGGAGAGGCTGAGGGAACTAGGCTTGTTTAGTCTGCAGAAGAGTGAGGGGGGATTTGATAGTGGCCTACCTGAATGGGGTTCCAGGGAAGATGGAACTAGGCTGTTCTCAGTAGTGGCAGATGACAGAACAAGGAGCAATGGTCCCAAGTTGCAGTCGCGGAGGTCTAGGTTGGATATTAGGAAAAGCTTTTTCCCTAGGAGGATGGTGAAGCACTGGAATGTTTACCTAAGGAAGTGTTGGAATCTCCATCCTTAGAGATTTTTAAGACCTGGCTTGACAAAGCCCTGGCTGGGATGATTTAATTGGGGTTGGTTCTGCTTTGGCCGGGGGTTGAACTAGATGATCTCCTGAGGTCCCTTCCAACTCTAATTTTCCATGATTCTATGAATCTACTCTCCCTTCAAAATAAATTCCTGTTCTGACAGGCTACTTCTCAGAAGTCAGTTAAAGGAAACCTGATATGACAAACAACTACAGTCTTTTAAATAAATAAAGAAGACCTGCCATGTGACATGTCACATATTAGAGGCTGGGAATAAACTGATCAAAACACATTCCTATACTCTCCCTATTTTTAAATATTTATATTTATTATGCAGAAAAAAAAAAGCAGAAAAAAATCCCTACATTCAAAGAACTTTAAGGTTGTAAAGTCAAGAACTGCAAAGTTAGGAAATGCCAGAGTTAGGGTTCCCTGTGTTACCTTAATTCAGTCCATTTGTACATTTGCATTACGACAGAGTCTTTAATTACTTGATTCCATACTGGTTTTTCCACTGGCCTCATTCATTTTCTTTCTACTGGGTACTACAGATACCCAGTACTATACAAACTGCACTACAAACATATAGCTAAGCAGTGTTTATTATAACAGAGGTAAAAGACAATCAACATTGCAAAACCAAAATGTAATAGTCATTTAACTTTACAAAAGGATTTATTTATTAAAGAAGGGGCTTAATTTAAGAACTGGGAGAAGCTAACAATCTGAAATGCATACACTCACTAGCCAATCTATTGTCGACCTCTGCCCGCAGCCAGGCCTGCCGAAGAGGGGGAGCCTAGGGAACCAATTGCCCAGAGGCCTGGAGATTTAAAAGTGCCCGGGCAAATGAGAGGATAGAGATGAATTCTCCTCTCCCCCACCTCCCCTTACACCGAGGCCCCCCACCACTCCCCTGAGCTGAGCTTATTTATTATGCACTATGCATGTTCCTGGGCGGCCAAGGAGGTGGTATCTGCTACTCAGTTTCCTGTGTTCATCAGTAATCTCCCTGAGGAGTCCAAGGGAAGCTGAGTAGCAGATACAGCCTCCTCAGCCATCCAGGGACCTGCATGGCACATAAAGTAAAAACTTCTGGCAGAAGCCTAGTCAGACCTCTGCCATGCCTTTCTAGCAGGGCCACTGACTGTTCTGCACTGGCGCCCGGAATTGCTGTCGGTGGGCCTGCCCACAGCATACCATAATTACCCAAGGTAGACATATTGTTAAACACACTGGAAGCATTAACAGATACAGATAGGTAAAGATAATAGGCAATGGATTAATAAAAAGCCTTGATGATGTCACCCTCAGAAAAACAGTAGTATGTCTATGGTATACACTGTATGCCTATCAAAAACCCAAAAGGAACAAGTAGACATTCTGCATAAAAAATAGCTTTATTTTAGTTATCATGGATGCACAGTTTTCTGGTGCACAGTAATTATACAGCAAAATAAAACTATGAATCAGAGGTCTGACCGTATCCATAAATCATTTTTTTTTAAATCTCCTTTTCTTTTTGTTTTACATTTTATGTTAAATCTTACTGAGTTCATTAGAGAGAGGAAATGTTAAATAATTCTCAAAATTAAAGTGAATTTATATGTTTAACAGGCCCCGGTCACCGTTTTCGAAGTGGGAATTCAAGTTAGGCACCCGTTTCTATAATTAGGTACCTAAATAAAAATGCCCTGATTTTCAAAGATAAACACCCACAAATCTTGTTAAAAACCAAGGTGAGCTGAATGTACTCAACAAAAAACTAGCCACTTTTATCTAGGGGTCTAATTATGATATTAGGAGCCTCATTTTAGGTACCCAGATTTGAAAATTTCTGCTTTTATATTTAACAAGTTACAATAGAACTTATGGATGAAGGGACACCATCAGGTAAGTGTCTGACGTGTGTTTGCCTAACAAGATGCTTATATGGCCTTCATCCTCATTCATCATCATAACTCAGCACCGAAAAATCTTCAATATACTTATCCTAACATTCTCCCTATGAGGTAAGGAGATCACTAACCCAGGAACCTATCCCTGCAACAAACCCCATTGCCAGCTCTGCCCACACATCGACTCTAGTGACACCATCACAGGTCTTAACCACATCAGCCATACCATAAGGAGCTCATTCACCTGCACATCTACTAATATAATATATGCCATCATGCGCCAGCAATGCCCTTCTGCCATGTACATTGGCCAAACCGGACTGTCACTATGCAAAAGAATAAATGGACACAAATCAGACATAAAAAATGGTAACATCCATAAACCAGTCGGAGAGCACTTCAATCTCCCAGGACACTCTGTAGCTGATTTGAAAGTTGCTATACTTCTACAAAAAAAACTTCAAAAAAAGACTTCAAAGAGAAACTGAAGAATTGGAACTCATCTGCAAACTTGACACAATCACACTGGGTCTAAATAGGGACTTGGAATGGTTATCTCATTACAAGAAGTAATTGTCACTGTTCACACATTCTCACCTCCTAATCAATGGTTGTGAATAGGCCTCAACTACTCTAACTGAATGGACTTTGCTTATACCTAACTTCCCCATTGTTGTTCCTTACCCTGAGATGTATATATATACCTCCTATGTGATTTCTGTTCCTTACATCTGACGAAGTAGGTTACAGGCCACGAAAACTTATGCCTGCAGAAATTAAATTTGTTAGTCTTTAAAGTGCTACAGGACTCTTGTTGTTTTTATTCTATTAATAGTTACTTTTTGTTTGCGGTTCTTTAATCAATTATGTATGCACTTAATGGTAGTTCTGCCAAGCCCACATTTCTCCAGCTTACCTATCAGGATGTCATGTGGGACTTGCTGACCCTTGCGGTCCCTTCTAATTCTATGAAAGATCCTTCGTCTCTGAACTGTCTGGACTCTTACAGTGAAGTGTATCAGATGCAAAATGGAGATCCCCAGAGACAATATGGGTATCCCAAAAAGACTTTTGGGAAATTGGCAGTTTATTACATCACTGCCACCATTTGAATTACAAACTGTGACTCACCTTTTGTTATATTTTACCTGCTTTATCTTTTATCACAAAATTCAGTTTGTCTGGGTGGCAAAACAAGCTGGTGAGTCTAAGGGCACTGTCTGTGACTCCATGGTAAGACCGGTATACTGATCTAGGTCACATTTGCTACTGGCTTGGTGAAATCGAATTATAGAATGCACTACCAGCTAAGGGTATCTGCCCTGTTTCTGACAGTCTGCTCTAAGGTCAGCCCTCACAGTTCTGAGTCACTCCAAACAGCATGACAATGTTCCATCTGTTTTATGCATTCGTCTCATCAATTACCTCTTCCACTTCTGCAGGCAAGTCTTTCTGGTTGATTCCTTTCTACTATGGATCAAAACCTCTTGCACGTCTCTTGAACAGGAAATTTCTACCCCTGGAGGACCATCCATGTGCTAACCCTGGAGATACAGAGTTGTCATATTGGAGTGAAGACCCACCCCAAGTCCCAGGTTGGCAGGTCAGGTACGATTAGTAACTGAAGTGCAGGGTGAAACAAAAGTTAAATCAAGTATGGGAACCATATTTCTCCGGTCCAAGTTGACACACTTGTATGACTCTGACTCTGTCCTGATTAATATTGTTCAGGAGTGTGAGGAGCCATGGCATCAATAGATATAGGAAATTTCTGGACCAAGAAATGAGGAAGAAAATGATAATCTAAAACCCCTCTCGAACAGAATTTGATACTTCCGGTTGGAAGCAGTGGCAAAGAGGTCTACTTTCTGAAGAATTCCAAGTCTACCTTTTCTTTAGTTTATATTGAACACCTTTAAGGGCTATCCATAAAACTGATGAACTTCCTTAACTAAATTCCAATTAACAATTTTAAAGCTATGAATCCTATTTACAAAATAAGGCCACACTACTTATGTGCAGTTTTATATAGGCTTTTTAGTTGTGCCCGTGCTAGGATTATGCTTACAGCATTATTCTTGCAATTTGGCAGCTTTCCCAAATTACCATCAGTGTTCAAAGATGAAGCATATTCTGGTGGATTCTGAGTGTAGGCAACAGGTTTCTTCCTGCTGCTGCTGAAAATTAAATGTCTTAAGAACTAGCTAGCCTGAACACTGGAAACCCTCCAAGATTTAGATTCTTGACTGGAGATCAAAAGGTTTGTTTTTGAGCAGGCTATTAGTCAAAGACATTCTTGCATTTCTGAACAATTAGGATTTTTAGCTACAGTTCAGAAGCCCAAACAGTTTAGCTGTTTCTAACCACACCATGTCATGCAGAGGCTGTTTGGCTGCTTTTCTCAAACTATGTAACATTTCACAGATTGATTTTAGATCACTCTCCACTAAGAATGATTCTGTAACCATAAAAATGCATATAAAGTTGAAGAAAAATAACTCCTAATGCCATTTTGCAGACTGATCAATGGTATCCTTGTTTGTTCAATGGATTTCAAAACCATTCTAGAACAAGATTAAAGATGTTCTGCTAGCAATGCTATCAGAATGTATACCAATTCAATCCCCTTAAGCAACAACAAAAACTGTCCAGCAGTACCTACTCTGAAAGCACATATTTTGTACAAGTAAAATTTCAGCTTCCACTGCCAATACATAGGTAGGGGTTGTTAGCTAAAGTTATTCTGACTGGATATTTTCCCTGGCTTTATCACAAATTTTATCTTGTATTTCCACCAGACAAATGTGAAACTATCAGATCAGAGAATTTGGTACTAGCCAGAAAACAGCATGAAAACTAAGTATACATATTGACAAAGGACTTCAATTTTATTCAGACCTTGTAATTTTTTTTCCTTATTCCAAAAGATTCTTTTGCATTGTAGTTGAAAGGACCCAAGGAGTTCATGACCAAAATTACTTTTTTTTGTTTAATATGAGAGAACACTCTTAAAATACTTAAGTTATATCAAAACCAAGGCAATTAACCTCACCCCGACACTCTGTTGGTGTTTTAGAAGTATTGTTACACTAATGTGAACTTGCCAATTGGTTGGTAGGAACATGTTCGAGACAATACATTGAATTCATTGACAGTAAGTGCCCCCAAATATCACAGGGTGACTTCTCACACATCTGAGGATACATCAAAACAAAAACTGTTATACCTAAAGTCTCTCTGTGCGGGGTAAAATCATAGAATCCTAAAAGATTAGGGTTGGAAGGGACCTCAGAAAGTCATCTAGTCCAACCCCCTGCTCAAAGCAGGACCAACCCCGACTAAATCATCACACCCAGGGCTTTGTCAAGCCAGGCCTTAAAAACCTCGATTCCACCACCTTCCTAGGTAACCCATTCCAGTGCTTCACCACCCTCCTAGTGAAAAACTTTTTCAGAATATCCAACCTAGATCTCCCCCACAGCAACTTGAGACCATTGCTCCTAGTTCTGCCATCTGCCACCACTGAGAACAGCCTAGCTCCATCCTCTCCCTGGAATCCCCTTTCAGGTAGTTGAAGGCCACTATCAAATCCCCCTCACTCTTCTTTTCTGGAGACTAAAGAAGCTCAGGTCCCTCAGCGTCTCCTCACAAGTCATGTGCCCCAGCACCCTAATTATTTTTGTTGCCCTCCCCTGGACTCTCTCCAATTTGTCCTCATCCTTCCTGTAGTGGGGGGCCCAAAACTGGATATAATACTCCAAAGGTGGCCTCAACTGTGTGGAACTGGGTGGAATAATCACTTCCCTCGATCTGCTGGCAATGCTCCTACTACTGCAGCCCAATGTGCCGTTAGCCTTCTTGGCAGTAAGTGCACACTGTTGACTCATATCCAGCTTCTTGTCCATTATAACCCCAGGTCCTTTTCTGTAGAACTGCTGCCTAGCCAGTAGGTCCCCAGTTTGTAGCGGTACATGGGATTCTTCTGTCCTAAGTGCAGGACTCTGCACTTGTCCTTGTTGAACTTCATCAGATTTCTTTTAGCCAAATCCTCCAATTTGTCTAAGTCACTCTGTATCCTATCTCTACCCTCCAGCATATCTATCAATCCAAAATCAATCCAAAGTGTCCATTGTTTCCCAGGCTGTCTCAGGAGTTCTGTATTTTAAAATAAAGGCTCTCCTCTACTGAGGTTCACGCAGAAGATTCTCTTTCCTTAGGGCTTGTCTACACTTAAAATGTTAGAGCGCTCTCTACCCACAGAGTTAGGTCAGCTTAACTATGCCACTCGGGTGTGGACTTTTTCACACCCGAGTGACGTATGTATGCCAACTTAATTTTCTAGTGTAGACCAAGACTTAGTCTGATCTCTCCTCCATCAAACTGCCATGGCTTTCTAGCTTTCTTCATTTATGTTCGGAGGTGAGGCCTGGCAGATTCAGCTACATGTGCATGTCTCCCTTTAACCCTTCCGTCTGTTTCGACCTTCCTGCCAAGCTGACAGAGAAAACAAATTGAGCTGGTTAATCCAAATTCATGGCCTCAAGGGACCTAAAGGAGTTGTACAATTTATTACATTGCCATAATGAAGAAGTTTGCTCTAGCTAAAGTAAGAGAGTACTGTGGAGCCTCTCAAGTTTTCTTCTGCTAGTAAGTGAAGAGTGGCTTAGCCTGCAGGCTAGGGAGAGAAGCTTGTTGGAGAAGATTTGTTCAGGGTGATGTAACTTATTTCTGAGTGGTGCCACAGCCTGGGAGAAAAGTTTGTCAAGGACTGAGACATTACTTGAACAAGACCAGGGAATTTGTTAAAGATCAGAAAGTTTGTTGAGGCTGAAGGTCAATTAAGTTTTCATATATACACACACACACATACATACACACACACACATACATACATACACACACACACACGCTTGGCAAATTTAGATTTTTATTTCTAAATAATTTTGATGGATGGTATCAAAGTTTATTATTAAACTTTTTTATTTTATCTATTTAAAATTTTCACATTTGAGGGAAATGAAGGGGTGGTCAGACATTAATTATGTAATGGCAGTAGACATTGAGACTCAAAAATGTAAAGTTTTATAACCATTAACACACATTTTCAACATCACATGTCAAAATATACAAAGTAAATATCCTTCAAATCAAACCTTAAGTTCTCAAGCAGCATTTTTCTTACTTTGCCTATCTGTAAATTTCAATTATTCATGGAAATATTTTTTCAGATTGTATGTGTATGGTGAAATCAACATTTACTGATAAAAATAACAAAGGTTACTTACCAGTAACTGCCGTTCTTCGAGATGTGTTGCTCATGTCTATTCCACTATACGTGTGTGGATGCCTCCGTGCACAGCTACTGGAACTTTTTTCCCCTTAGCAGATCCCACAGGGCCGGCTTCGCTGCCCCTGGAGTCCCGCGTGCATGCCGCGGTATATGAGGCGCTGCCAGCCCTATGCCCCCTCAGTCCCTTCTTTCTGCCAAGTCTGGCAGCGGGGCGGGGGGTGGGGTTGTGGAGTGGACATGAGCAACACATCTCAAAGAACAGCAGTTACTGGTAAGTAACCTTGTTTTCTTTTTCAAGTGCTTGCTCATGTCTATTCCACTATAGGTGACTAACAAGCAGTACCTTGGAGGTGGGCCCGAGTTAGCGGTGAGCTGTCTGCAGCACAGCTCTGCTGAAGCCCGTGTTTTCCTGTGCTCTGTTGAGTGAGCTGTGATGGCGCCCGGAAGCGGCACCTTCACCTGCTCGTAGTCGAACTCAATGCAGGAAGTTATTCACAAGGAAAATGTGCCAGGCGGAGACCGGTGAACCTTTCATCCGGTCAGCTGCTGCAACGAAGAGCTGCATCGCTCTCCGCAACAGCCTCGTACATCTGATGTAGAAGCCAGGGCCCCTTTCACGTTTTTAATGAGTGCCACCTTGTCTTCTCCTCCGAACCATGTGGTTCGGGGAAAACATAGGGAGAATATATGTTGGTCACAATGAAACTGGGAAACCACCTTGGGCTGGAAGGCCTTGTGCGGCCTCAACTGAACCTTATCTTATAGACTATAGTATGAGGGGGGAGCTCCGAGGTCAGAGCCCTGATCCTGGAGACCTTCCTTAACAAGGTAAACACCCTCAGGAAGGCCACCTCCCAGAAGGCAGGAGTAGAGGACATGACCCCGTGGGTTCCCAGGGGAGGGGGAACCGTGGGCTGGGAAAGGATCAGGTCGATATCCCAGGGAGGTACCGGGTCGCAGACCTACAGATAGAGCCTCCCACACCCTTCAGGAACTGAACCGACATCAGACGGGAGAACCGCAATCCCCCTTCCAGCGACTAATGGAAGGCTGATACGGCTGCTAGGTGGGCCCTCAGGGAGGCCACAGTCAGTCCCTGGAGCTTTAACTGTGACAAGTATTTCCCGGATCACCTGCACTGGCGAGAGGCTGAGCAGAATACTCCGGGATTCCTCCCAGCAAGCAACGGCCACTTCCACTCAACCCGGTACATGACCTCGGTGGAGGGCTTCCTGCTATCCAGCAGGACTCCCTGAACTTGTTCTGAGTGGCTCGCTTGTCGTCTCTCGGCCACCAATCCACCACTCCCTGAGGTGTTGAGGGTCCATGTCTGGGCACCACAGGTGACCGTGATCCTGGGAGCTGGGATCGCACTGACTCAGAGGCTGCCGAGGCAGGCGATGGAGAAATCTAGCAGCATGATGAACCCATGCTAGCATGGCCAGGCCGGAACAATCGAGATGGCATCTCTTTAACCCTTCCTCATCTTTAGCAGGACTGTATGCAGGAGGGGAAAGGCAGGAAGTAAATATGAAGCTCTCTGACCACTACAGATGGACTGCGTTGGTGAGCACCCACGCCTCTTGACCACAGAGAGAGCAGCACTGTGAACACCTCATGCTCCAGTCTGATATGGACAGATTCCCCTTGGGGAAACCCCCTTCCAGACAGTTGTAGATGCCCTTTGTGGGAGCAGCGACCCATCGTGGTGAGGAAGAGCGACCCCTTGACGCGGTCTGCCTCGTCATTCATCACCCCCGGGAGGTGATCACGGCCAGGTCCTAAGGACCAACAGCTTCCCTTCATAAGGCTGATGAATGGGCTCCCCCCGCCTGTCGATGTGGTACATGGTCGCTGTACTGTCTGTCAGCACCTGTACTGCCCTGCCCTCGATAAAGTGGAGGAACATTCTGCAAGCCTTGCAAGTGTTTCGTGGATCTTTACATTAGTGTGCCGACACCTCTCCTCCCTTGGCCAGACGGTTTGTGAGCCAAGGTCAGCGCTGATATGGCACTTTACCCTCTGCCCGAGGTGGCCAATATCAGGGTAACTGAAGGAGCCTGTTCCATAAAAACAGAACACCCCTTTCACACATCCCAAGGAGTCGTTCAACAGTCTAGGGAAGCTAGGGCTTGCTGCTATTGTTTTTTGGGGGTTTTTTTTTTGGGGGGGGGGGGGGGGGAGAGTAGCCTCCCGGTGCCGAAGCTACCTGCTCAGACTGTATCCCGGGGCCGTGACTGAAGCAGCCTAAGCATCAGGCTAGCTAGCCTCACCACATAGGTCACAGGATGGCCTGCACCTATCAGCTGTCGGCAACGTTTGGCTGTTGTCGTAGGGCATTTGTGCAGGTGGGCTATCCTGAGGGATACTGCCTCACAGCACGGCTGGGGCAAGGAGGTCTGGTCTGGGAAGCAACCGGTCATGCCGGTGCATTCTGTAGGCTGCACCTGAGTTAGTGTGAACTTTTGTTTGTTTACCAGCAGGACCCCCCCCAGCCGCAAATGGCGCCTGACTGGCTCACACTGCTCTGAACTTGGGACCTGGACCTGCCTTGGGCGAATCTTGTACCGACTTTTGCCTCAAGCACACAGCTACCACTGCCAGATCTTCAGTAAACACCCTCGGGGCTGAGTAACAAGCCACGGGGTAAAGCCATAAAGCGTTAGAGGGAGCCAACCCCTACAAAGTGAAGGAAGCTTTGAAGATATGCGTCCCTGACATCCAGGGCGGCATACCAGGCTCCTGTATCCAATACAGGAGCTGGGGAGACCATGCAAGACTTGAATCCCTTGTTCAGTGTTTATGAGGCGACATAGGTCTGACACCATCCTTAAATCCCTTTTCAAGGGGACGAGGAAGTACCTCGAGTAGGAACTCTTCCACCATGCCCTGTGGGACCTTTCCCACTGTTCCGGGCTGAGGTGGCCTCAACCTCCTGGATGTGGAATTGCCACTGAGAGGGAGGAAGAGAGAGGTGTCGAGGGGGTGGAGGAAGGAGACGAAAGGGGGTCCTAGCTCACCAAACTAAATCAAGGACCCAACGGTCCAAAGGCATTCTGAGCCACACGAACGTGAAGGAGGGTATAGGCTAGGGCGCTGCCCTTGCCTGCACCATCAGAAAGGGCCTTTTCCGATTGCCCTATCGCCGAGAGGACTCTTACTGAGAGTCTAAGGAGCCACTCAGGGCGGATGGTATCTCCTAGACCCCCTGACTCTGTCCCATTGCCCATAGGTCGCAAAACGGCCGTGGCTGTCACTTCCGCTGCTGCTGTCCCTGGGGACCTGCCTGACACCTAAAGATCTGTGGCGTGTAGCAGCCCAGGGAACAGAGCATGGTCTTGGAGTCCTTCAGACCATACAGTTTCGCTTCTGTCCGAACCAAAGACAAGGCTGACTCATCCAAGGAAGGGCCCCGGATGGGCTGCTGGACCTTTTGGGACAGCCCAGGATTGCAGCCACTAACCTCTGGGCATGCCGATGGCAGGGGGTATGGCTCTGCCCACCGAATCAGCAGCAACTGAGGATGCCTAAAGCGCTGCTCTAGCTCTTGTGGTACCCTCTTCTGCAATGGTATACAGGTTCAGCATCTGCTGCCAGGCAGAGCCTCAGCAAAGCAGCTCACTGAGTCCCCCAAGGGCTCACCTTCTACTTGCTGGTAGTGCTATTGAATAAATTTTTCTCCAAATAAGTCTGGCTTGCAATCGCCCTTGTTCTCTGGAGTAGAGCCCGGCTGCCCTGCCTATCCCTGTGGTTGGCAGCAACCACCACCAGGAACCTGAAGAGGAGTGGTAAACAGTATTCAAACCCTTTGGCTGGGGTATAATACTCTTCTTGGCTCATTTAGGCCTCGGGCAACAGAGGAGGGGGTTTGCCATGAGACCCTCACTATGTTGAGAGCCCCTTTGTAGACTTGGAGGGCAACCACACTGTGGGGCCCACCAGTAGCCCACCAGATTGTCTGAGCCCCTTTTGCTCCTTCGTCTCCAGCTCCAAGGTGGAGGCCACCTCTTGAGCAGTTCCCAGTGCACCCTAGAATCAACCAGGGCTCGGAAGGTAGGTAGGGGGGGAAGCAGGGAGGGCTCTGCAGGCCGCAGCACCTCTTCCCGCCGACAGGTGGTTCCCACAGGAGTCCCTGCCCATGGGGCCGAGTCATTGTCTGAGGGCGAATGGTGGCCCTTTCCCTGTACCTGAGGCACTGACTGCATCCCCGAGGGCTTGACGGACTGTGGTCCTGTCCTCCCCACCTCCCCCCCACCGGGAAAGCCCCTAGGCCTCCATACAGCCATTGGGGTGACCATTGCCTCTGAGGCCATCCGCCTGGAGCTCTGACACCTTTCGTTGGTGGTGGATCCCCCCAGGTATTACATCCCCAAAGGGACACAGAGGCACCATCAAAAGACCACGGCTAGGGCTGCCCCAAAGGCTTTCACGCCGCAGTACCGTCACTTCAGAGAGCGTCCCCTTGACGTCAACGACCTCGACTACCAGATTCGTCGTGGGTGCCGCGGCCAGAGCAGGCATACGGACAACGCTCCGGCAAGCTGGGCTGACCCTAGCATCATCCTGGTACCGAGGACTTTGCGCTCTGCATGCATCTCAGTTCCAAGTCAAACTCCTGCGACCGGGCTGTGCCCAGCCTCAGTGCAAGGCGAACTCCTCGGTGCCGAGTCTGTCTCCGGTGACTAAGTTTGGCGCCGCCTCGGTGTGTGTGTGTGTATGGGGGGGGGGTGCGCGCGGGCGATTCCTCGGTGCCAAGGCTGTCTCCCGCATCTGGGCTTCCCTCGGTGTGGGGCGGGGTTGAACTCTTCGGTGCCGAAACTGTCTCCGGCATCCGGGTTTGCCTCGGTGCAGGGGGCAAACTCCTTGGTGCCAAGTCTATTTCCGGCATCTGGGTTCGGCACCACCCGGCGAATTCTTCGGTGTTGAGACTGTCTCCGGTGACCGGGATATCAGCGCCGCGTCATTGCGGGCAAACTCTGTTGCCGGAGCAGTGGGATGGACCTCACCCATGCCGGGCAGGCGACTTCGCTCTCTGATTCAATGCAGGTCGGTCCAGCCACCGCAACCTGGGATAACTTCTAGAGGAGCGTTTCTGCTGTACTCTAGGAAAATGGTCTGCAGGAGATCTTCCCCATACCAGGGATCTCCTGAGCCATTCAGGGGATCCCAACGTGGGCTTCTTCCATAACGCCAGCCCCTTCTCTCTCATGGAGGTATGGACTGCAGTGGCGTATGCAAGGCCAACAAGGCTCTTGCCGCCCGATGGCCACCGAGTCGATGGTGCCGGTAGGTGCCGAGGGGCTCCCCACTCCCCTGAGTCAGGGGAGGCTCCTTGGCTGGAGACGCTGGCTCAGGCAGCAGGTCTTCGTGATCCAACCTCTGTACAGATAGGTGCTCTACCCCGTCTGCTTCGACAGTGCGGGGGAGTATCCACGCTCCGAGTGCTGATTCCATCTATTCACGGTGCCGAGTCGGGTCAATGCCAACGGTGCCCTCTGCACCGATGGCATACTGGGTACCGCAGCGGAGCGGGTTGGCTCGGAGCCGGCTTGTGGGCTCCATGAGCCAAGCTTTCGGGCGGATTTTCTGGAGATCTGAAAGCCTTGCCCATCTGTTCTTCTCCTTATGAAGGGCTTCCACCCCCCATGCTTCAGGCAGTGGAGGTCACTTAGCGGGAAAGCCTTTCTGCCAAAAGCGCACGGCTTTCAGCCATGTCACCAGAGCATATCTGCTCCCGGTAAAGTCTCAAACTACCACTACAACAGTTATTAAGCTAGCTAGCTAACTAACACAAAAAAATCATTGCTTAAAGTTCAAAACACGGGGAACTAAGCATTTGCAATATAAGCGCAGGCAGTTCCAGTAACCGTCACGGGAGGAAAGAAGGAACTAAGGGGGCATAGGGCCGGCAGCGCCTCATATACTGCGGCACGTGCGTGGGACTTGAGGGGGTGCCGAAGCCGGTCCTACGGGATCTGCTAAGGGGAAAAAAGTTCTGGTAGCTGTGCACGGAGGCGTGCACACACCTATAGTGGAATGGACATAAGCAAGCATTCAAAGAAGAACTAATCATTCCAAGCCTATTTATATATACACTGATAAATGAATATAAAAGCCCCTAAGAAATATGCAGTTTAATATATTTCTAAAACAAAGACATAGCTACATCTCTGAATACATACTAGCTATGAGACACGATTCCCTTACAAAAGGAACAGGCAAGGCGACATTTCAGACATCTAGAGGAGCAGAGGGGTACAAAGTCAACATGATCCGGGAAATACAAAATGAATACTCAAACCTGTTCAAGTACTTGCAAAAATGGAGACACAAAAACTAAGTTGAAACTGTAATATCTAGTTCAGTGCATGAGAATTGTAATCTAGGTAGGATAAGCAAACTTATTTCATTAATTCCATTTTCTGTTTTTAATCTAATTATTTTTAATAAAATTACTGCTGTATGGGCAATTTCACACACATCGCTGGAGAAGGTAGAAACCCTGAACCTTTAAGGAGAGATGTTGAACGGTAAAGAGTTTCTAGAACCTATACCGCCTTAGTTTCACTCAAAGAGCCTCAGCAAGATATCCTATCCCAGTGAATTGTTGCATTAGGCTGCAGCAGGCAAATAAAAGGAAAGAAGGCCACCCAGGAGATTAAAGGTAGCAAAGGTGTTTGTCATAAGAGGATTTTCAATGCTGATCTGTGTCAGAGCACTCAATTAGACTGTAAAACAAATTCCTCTCTAGGAAGGCTCAAAGACACGCCACTCTTTTGCACAAGATGCTACCTGACATGCCTTGAGAAAGAATAATTTAGTTGGCCTTTAGAATAGACTTGTGGAATTGGCTGTACTCTGCCTTATACTTATGCAGGGCATGGTGTGTTGCCTTGGGTACTGATCCAATTGTTTCCCTTCATATAATCTTTGTGTGGCTGGAATCTGCATCCCCATCTTGCATGGTAGAAATGTAAAACAAGTGCAGTTTTTTTGGGTTTTTTTTGTTTTGTTTTGTTTTTTTTGCATTTCAGACTTAACTCCAACAACTTTTCATAGGTAATTGAAGCACTGTATTTTGATTTTATAAAGCTAGGGGTGTGGAAAACAATGTTGCAGGAAACTCTTGCTCCAACTTATTCCATGGTCATGATTTTTAAAGATAGAAGAACCTGAGTCATATTTTACAGTCTTCCTCTATTTGCAGGATGACAGCCAAAGTTGACAATACACTCTGCAAAATCCTCTCAATGAATAGTGCCACTTACTATGGATGGAATTGAAGAGTCTTCATTGTGATAACCACTGACACAACAAAGGGATTGTAACAGGTACGCAAACATTTCTGAGGTCAGCTGAAGGTCAACCTACCTCAACTCAACTGCACAAACTGAATTTTTTTTTTTAATGGGGTGATGCACTATCAATCAGTATGAACGAGAACATATATTTCAATTGCAATTACACCAAATACTAGCCATTATGTTTCGAGAGTATTTAACTCATTTCCTAGATGAACTATTTATTCTTTAAGTACAATAATTTAAAGTAACAGTGTACAAATTGTTTTCAAAAGGGCAGTAGTATACAGTTTCCTTTAAGTTTTATAACTGAAATGTCATAAGTAGGAAAAGCCAAAAGGGATATTTTTGATACCTCCCACCCTAAAAGTAAACAAGACCTGAATGACCTACAAAAAAGGCAAGTTTATAACAAATACAAATGGAAACTTTAGTACCATTTCTGTTAACACAAAAACTTGACATCCCCTGTGTTTAAAGTGTAATCTTCCAGAACAGTGGTTTCCAACCTGTGATCCATGGACCCATGGGGGTCCGTAGACCACATCTAAGGGGTCTGCGAAAAGTGACTATTGCCTTGTCTATACTACAAACTTAGGTCGATGTAAGGCAGTTTGTTGACCTAAATGTGTAAGTATCTACATTACAATATTCCCCTCGCCGATATAACTCACCCACTACACCAATCTAATAACTCCACCTCCACGAGAGGCGTAGCACTTAGGTGATGTAGTTAGATCAATGCATTGCTTACATCGTCTGTTACTGCCTTTAACAGTCAGAGCCCCGCCACCCCGGCTGTCAGCCCCGGGATGGTGGGACTCAAGCGGTCAGTGCCCTACAATGCCCCACTTAAGTCAATGCAAGCGCTCCTGGTGAGGACATGACTGTCAACAGGAGGAGGATAGTGTGAACGCAAAGTGCTGATTTCATTGCTGCAGTGGCTATAGGTCAACCTAATTTAAGTCGACTTAATTTTGTAATTAATGTAGACATACCCTATGAAATTCAAGTGTCAAGTCCCAGAAAAGGCATTCCATTTTTCTGATCAAAAGTATGTGAATACCCCTACATACAGGTAAGAAACCAGAAGTGCATTATCATAGAAGCCCACAATTTAGCGCCCTTTCTCACGCTGTGTCAAATGCCATGATGAGCATGTGCAACATTTATAGTTGAATTCTGTTCTGTTAGTTTTCAGTCTAAGGCATCTATGGTAAGGGTCTGTGGACCACAGATTAAATTTTCAAAAGAGTTCACATGTCCATTCAAAATTTTTCGGGGTCTGCAAATGAAAAATGATTGAAAAACCACTGTTATAGAATATTGTTCTTTTCTAGATACTAGCTACAGTTTTTTGCATTCTGATTACGGAGCTGGATGTAGCCAGAATTCCATCTCCATACATTCCAACCCAAATTAATCACCAGATATCTAGCATCACATGATCAGAATGCAAAAACAGATTATCCCAAAACAAGCCAAGTATGTCATTTTATCAAAAGACGTTTGCCTAAAAACGTATTTTGAAAAGCAACTTTCAAGTACTCAGATCAGAGGTTTGCAAATTTATAAAATCCTACAGAGATAATTAAAAGATTTTTTTTTTCTAAATGAGAGAATGCTTTCAAGCTCAGTGTAACCAGCAACCCCTTCAGGACCACTCCAACTAATTAAAATGTACAGATGTCCGCACTGAGCTTAGCTATTTGTTTTTCACATGCATTCACTAAACTGATTAATGGAAAAATAAATCCCATAGGAACAAGAATAATTTGAGAAAACCACATGATCACTTAGATTTACTTCCTTTTAAACATCCTTAAATGCATTGAAAATGTACATAACACCTGTCAGTTAGTTAAAGGATTTTTGGACACCCAGTACTGGATTACAATTTGGAAGCCTAGCTGATGTTCAGATTACTCAGATTGTTTGAAATGTTTAATAAGGTGTATTTTCACATTTTAAATACTATTATGATGCACTAGTTTCTAATACGTTCACCTAGAAATCAAACTCGCGCTTCCAAAAGACAATGATTTGTGAGTTCTGGTTTGCATCAGTGGCCTTTACTTTTATCCAGGACAAGTTTTCTTCTACTACATGTAAGATCTAATATATCTCATATTTTTTGCTTTCTGTTCACAGTTTTCATCCAATTAATTTTTTTTCGGGAGGGAGGTGGGGGGGGGGAGAGAGGAGGGAAATCTATTACTCATTCATCACAACTGTGATCTTCAGCCATTTCATTCCCATTTAGTCAAACTTGCAGTATCTTGAAGAGCTTACTCTACATAAAGTTGTGCCAGTTCAAACTAAAAGAGGTTTAAAAATTACTTACGTGCACAACCTATGTGGACACTTAATTCAATTTAAACCTGGCTTATATCAATTTAACTTAAATAAGTTCCTTAATAAATTAAGCCAAATAAATATAAGCCATTTTTAGATGCAAATTTGTGTACAAATAAGGTTTTACACTTCAATGCTCCTTTTAGCGAATGCCTTCCTAGGGAAAGTGTGCATATAGGAACAAGAAAGAGGTCAGCGAAAGGGCTGGCCCTTTTTTGAATGGGGGAGACAATCTAGTGACAAATGATGTGGAAAAAGCAGAAGTACTTAATACTTTTTTTGCCTCTGTCTTCACAGACAAGGTCAGCTCCCAGAGTACTGCACTGGGTAGCACAGAATGGAAAGAAGGTGAGCAGCCCTCAGTGGTGAAAGAGCAGGTTCAGAACTATTTACAAAAGCAGAACATGCACAAGGCCATGGGGCCAGAGGCAATGCATCCAAGGGTGCTGAGGGAGTTGGCGAGGTGATTGCACAGCCATTAGCCATTACCTTTGAAAACTTGTGGAAATCGGAGGAGGTCCCAGACAATTGGAAAAAGGCAAATATAGTGCCCATCTTCAAAAAAGGGAAGGAGAAGGATCTGCAGAACTACAGACTAGTCTGTCTCACCTCAGTCCCCAGAAAAATCATGGATCAGGTCCTCAAGGAAGCACTTGGAGGAGAGGAAGGTGATCAGGAACAGCCAGCATGGATTCGCTAAGGGAAGTCATGCCTGACCAACCAGATTGCCTTCTATAATGAGATAATGGGTTCTGTGGATGTGGGGAAGCGGTGGACCAGATATCTAGACTTTAGCAATGCTTTTGATACAGTCTCCCACAGTATTCTTGCCAGCAAGTTAAAGCAGCATGGGTTGGATGAATGGACTATACGCTGGACAGAAAGCTGCCTAGATCATCGGGCTCAACGGGTAGTGATCAATGGCTCTATGTCTAGCTGGCAGCTGGCATCAAGCGGAGTGCCCCAGGGGTCTGTCCTGGGGCCAGTTTTGTTCAACATCTTCATTAATGATCTGGAGGATGGGATGGATTGCACCCTCAGCAAGTTTGCAGATGGCACTAAGCTAGGGGGCGTGGTAGATATGCTGCAGGGTAGGGATAGGCTACAAACTGACCTAGAAAAATTGGAAAAGTGGGGCAAAAGAAATCTGATGAGGTTCAACAAGGACAAGGACAGAGTCCTGCACTTAAGATGGAAGAATCCCATGCACAGCTACAGACTGGGGACTGACTGGCTAGGCAGCAGTTCTGCAGAAAAGGACCTGGAGGTTACAGTGGATAAGAAGCTGGATATGAGTCAACAATGTGCCCTGACTGCCAAGAAGAGTACCGGCATATTGGGCTGCATTAGTAGGAGTATTCCCCTCTATTCAGCACTGGTGAGGCCACATTTGGAGTACTGTGTCCAGTTTTTGGCCTCCCACTACAGAAAGGATGTGGACAAATTGGAGAGAGTCCAGAGAAGAGCAACAAAAATGATTAGGGGGCTGGAGCACAAGACTTATGAGGAGCGGCTGAAGGAACTGGGGTTATTAGTCTGCAGAGAGAAGGAGGAGGAGGGATATGATAGGAGCCTTCAACTACCTGAAGGTAGGTTCCAAAGAGGATGGAGCTAGAGTGTTCTCAGTTGTGGCAGATGACAGTACAAGGAGCAATGGTCTCACTTTGCAGTAGGGGAGGTCTAGGTTGGTTATTAAGGAAAAATTTTCATTAGCAGAGTAGTGAAGCACTGGAATGGGTTACCTAGGGAAGTGGTGGAATCTCCATCCTTACAGGTTTTTACAGCTTGGCTTGACAAAGTCCTGGCTGCATTGATTTAGCTGGGGTTGGTCCTGCTTTGAGCAAGTGGTGGGACTAGATGACCTCTTGAGGTCCCTTCCAACACTGATTTTCTATGATACGATGAATGCACTCACAATCCCACCCACACTTATTTTTCTATGCAAACAAAAACAGAAGGGAAAAAGAATAAGGAAGACAACATATTGAAGGGAAAGTTGTGTGAAGAGAGGAGAACAAACAGGGGAAAGGATATAAAGGAACAAAAAAACCCAAGAAAAAACATAGCATTAAAGTTAGCTCGTTTTATTTCTTTTATGCATAGTCATACAATTTATTTAATTTCTTTAGTAGAAAAGGTAGAGCTTGCAATGCAGGAAGAAAAAAATAAAGGAAGATGAAGGGGAAAGTGAAAAATAAGTGAAAATCCATCTTTGGCTACCCTGGCATTTATTGCAGTCTAAGCTAAGTCTGGTATCTTTTGGTTAGTACAATACACCGTGTAAAAAGGTTTAACTTAATTATATTATTGTAATTTATTGGCTCCATCACACTTATTTCCTGAATAAGCTCCTGGATTTTAGTAACCCCACATCTACATCGTGGATTTAAAAAAGAATAAAATAAAAATCCTAGCAGAAGTAGCACAGATGGGGGAGTGTGACTGTAGACAGGGCTCTAGCAGCTTCTGGCTTTTTTTTCTTTAAACCACTGTGTCAGTCAAATCTGCAGGTTTAATGTAGTGTTTTAAAAAATGTTAGAAACTACCAGAACTTTGTGTACTGTAGGATTCCCACTGGTGCTGTTACTACTTCAGCCAAAGCAAAATTAACACATATGAGTTTAGGAGGTTGGGTTTTTGTTTCTAAATTCCCTAGGGTAGACAACACCTAAGGAATTAAGTCAAGAGTTGACTCTTTTGGAAGAAAAGAGCTGTTCCAGATAATGGTTTACAATATCAAAACATTTTCTGAATCAGGCAATAATTCACTAATAGTGAATTATATCAATTCACTAACAACTCAGGTAATCATGTTAATCTACTTTTTATTCACTTTGTTTCCACATAAACTTTTCCAGCAATCAGCCCTATGACCCAGCTGCATTCATAATATCACGACCATAATATTCTGTTAAAATCTCACTTTATTTGAACTAATCAAACCAAAAGTTTGGGTATTTGAGCAACAAGGCAGGAAGTGCAATCACATCTGTCTGAATAGAACATTTGACCAAATCACCACAAACATACAGCTTTAAGACATCAAAAGATAGGAAAGAAAAAAGTACTTAAAAAATAGCAATTGTCAAAACATGCATGTGAGCACTTTTAATAGATGAGATTTTAGTTCTGGCAATCTTCCAGAAACACTTACAAATCAAGAGAACAATATCAGTTGCTCCTCAATGAATATAACAAATAAATAATATAAATTCAATATTCAGTTGTAGCAAAGCTAAAAAAGACACTATTCTACTGGGACAATCCCATGACTTTTTGCAGTAAGGGTTGTCTACACTCTTGCTTATGCAGGCAAAACTTTTGTCGCTCAAGGGTGTGAAAAAAAAGGCCCACTGAGCAACAAACGTTTTGCTGGCATAAGTGCAAGTGTAGACAAGCCCTGAATAACTGCCAGTGACAATCAACACACATCAGTGTTTATGCTGAAACACACAGTAGTTTCAATGAGACAAGGTGAGTGAGTAATATCTTTTATTGGACCAACTTCTGTTAGTGAGAGAGATAAGCTTTCGAGCTACACAAAGCTCTTCTTTCTTCAGTCTGGAAGAAGAGCTCTAAGTAACTCAAAAGCTTGTCTCTCTCACCAACAGAAGTTGGTCCAATAAAAGATACTCTCTCACCCACCTTGTCTTTCTAATATCCTGGGACCAACATGACAACACCACCACTTTATACAGTAGTTTTAATAGCTTTTTGGGCCAAGGACACAACAAGATTAAGAGAAGATACACCTCATTATCCTGCTTTGCTTAGAACTATTGCTAAACATATGAAGTCAAATAAACATGGCCCAATCCCCACATACAATCAAGCACTAATGAGCAGAACTTGAATCCTCCTCCCCATCCTGATAGTGTAATAAATACCTGAGTAACTCCAACGAAATATTAAATGGCAAAAAAACTTAATTAACGCAGAATTAAGGTTTACAGTGACAACTTGTATCCTTCCAGAATGACAAGTTCAGCAAAACTCAAAACTTCAGAAAACCAAGAAATACAGAGTTAAGGTACACACCCATGTAACCTTGATTCTTCCCAGTGGCTACTGCCAGCTCCAGGGGGGCACTGTACACATGCACTGCAGCAGCACTCAGTGTAAGAGTTGTAGCTGTATTGAACAATGGAGACAGGAGGTTGGTAGGGGTGTTTTTATAAGTTGAGAAGATGGAATCAGTTTGACAAGCATTACATTCACAAAGCTGTGATTGTGATATAAGTTCAGGATTTGCACACACCCCACAAGTGCGAGAAAACAAAAGGGGAGAAGGTATACCTGGAGGAGGCAGTCTGCTTCATTTTATTGCAAAATTGCGTAGGTTGTCTCACTGGCAATGTACTGGGTCAGAGAGTTTGCCATGGGAAAGGTCAGTAGTGAAGTGGGATATGAGAGCAGTCTGGGAGTTAAATGATGGATAAGGGGAAGTATAGACTTAGATGATACTCTGTGAGTGTGAAGTGACTGTTGAATTTCAAAAAAGTGTAATATTCTGTCAGGACAGTAGGTTAAGTGTTTGAGTGTAGGGCAGGTGCTTTGCACTGGAAAGGCAGAGCGAAAGCCTGTGCGCTATGAAGCAGCACTCTCAGAGGACACAGCTAAGATTACGTGTGTGTATCTTAACTCTATTTCCTAGTTTTCTAAAGTCTAAGTTCTGCTGAACTTGGCATTCTGGAATGGCATGATCTGTCAACAGGAAATCTTAACTTTGCGATAAAACTTTTTGCCATTTAAGTTCCTAGGGTTTTGGGGATTTTTTCTTTTTTTAAACTAAAAGAAAACATGTTGGTAGGATTTGGTGGTCATCATGGCAGTTGTAGACCACATGCAGGCCAAATGAACTATCAATCCTGGCCCTATACCCATCTCCCCTCCATTGCTCAGCCCCACCAACAAGCCCTGTCCATTCCAATCCAGCCACCCTCCTAGCCAACCCCCACCACACTATTTTGTCCAGCTTTCTCCCAACCCCAGGTGTGGAGAAGTGTCTTTGATGCATCTACATTGTAGCGTACTCAGGTTTCCAACTGGACCCAGCTTTAGAATCCAAATTTCTCCCTATAGATGACAAGAGAACCTACAGGATCTTTTAAAACCCACCACAATTTTCTGAAAAGGAGTTGTATTCTGTGCGCTGCTTAACCAGTCTGGGTTTACCCTCACATCCCACTCTCTCCCACATATGCTGTCTACACACACAGCTCTACACATCCATCTGCAGCATAGGAGGCTCACAGAGGTGTGAGGTGGCCCATTCATGTCAATATGATGCTCTCACCTGAATGAGAATACCACAAGGAGATGAACATAGCATGAAACAATAGCTCATAGTGACAACAGACATGTGAACTACTCCATTCATGTCAGTGGGTATTGCCATTCCCTATTCACAGTGCAAGAGAGTTGCTGATGTGTGTGATAAGCATGTTGTTCTTAGCTCCTCACCCCAGTGTCAATGGGATATTCATAGAGCATGCTCCAAGCATGCCTGTTATAACCTCCCCACCAGGATGGGGTACCCCAGATCCTGGCACACACAAAAGGGAAGAATGCAGGGCTAATAGGCACCCCACTCACATTTCTCCCCAGTTCCCTGCCACTCACCCCATGTCCGCCTCCCAACCCCTCGCTATTTATCCTCCACCCTTTGATACATCCCCAAACTTCACTCCTATTCCCCCCATCCTCCACCCCTTAAAATACACCTTCCCTGCCAGTAAGCATTTATATGTCTAATTTATTTTACAAAAATACTTTGATTACATTCCTCCAAAATAACACACACTCTACAGAGATTTTAGTCATATGTCATCCAAACTTCTTCAAATTTCAGCCCAAGCAGGCACTCAAACTGACAACAGCTGGGTGGATTAGATTCAAAGGGTTACTGCTCATCCCTTTGAATTATATAGCTAGTAGGACACTTAAAAAGCTAACTATCCTGTAACTCCTCTGTCTGCGCATGCTCAGTATAATCTATTCGGCACACAAACTGACAAATTTTTCAAATAATGTTTTAATTTGATTTCCCCAAAGGGCTGCTGTGTGCCATGCACCCTGTTGGGGTAAACTTTGATCATCTGAAACCTACGATGATCTGAGTGCTGATTTGATCTCTATCTGTGAGCAAAAATAGGTTACCAGAATCTGTCAAGTGTAAGAAAAGCTTGGGGGGAGGGGGGAAGAGGATGGTCCAAGGGCTCTATCTTGGGAATTTCTTGGTCAAATGATCCCAAATTTGGTTCACAAACAGACCCCTGCACCCGCATAAGGAACATCAAATTTCAAGGCACTCTGATTAACCAGAGAGATGTTAATGTTCTTAGGACAATAGATCTGTTAACAGAGAACTATAGTGGTGTTTCCCAGCCAGTGTGCCAGGGTACACTGGTGTGCTGGACAGGTGTGCCGTGGAATTTTTTGAAAACTACATGTGAAAACAAAAAACTTTTCCTTTGTAATTTTAATTTGTGTCAGAGCCAGATAGCATTCTGTCCTTTTGATCTCCGGGCTGAGGCCCCTTTCAAATATTATACATGCATCATATTCCATTCTCCAAAGCCAGGTTAAGATAGCAAATCTGAGTCCTGTGGCATGGGAGCAGGAAGGAAGGAGGTAAAGCTGCCTTCTGATTGGTCATCTGCCTCACTGCCCCGCCTCATCCAGGGGCACTGCAACCAATCAGAGCTCAATCTCCCTCTCCTCCCACCTCTCCTCCTGTGAGCCATGGGTCGGTGACTCCGTCCCTCCCGCTCCTTCCTGGAGCAGGGACCCTGCTTCAGCCCCCGGGTTGAGAGGGGGAAACCCCAGGAGAAGCTGAGGTGAGACAGAGGTCTTGGGGGGGGGGGGGAGGAGAGAACTGGTGGGGAGCTGTAGGACAGAACTCATTGAGGCTTGGTGGGAGTGGGGCAGAACTGGGGTGAGGTGGGGGCTTGGTGGGGGAACTGGAGAGGCAGAACTGGTGAGGGCTGGGTAGGGGTGAGGCTGAATTGGGGTGAGGTAGAGGCTGGACTGGTGGAGGGTAAAGAGAAGTGATGGGGGTGGGGGGCAGAACTGATTTGGAGACTAGGGGCACACAGGATTGATTTGGAGGCTGGGGGCAGAATTCATTCTGGGCAGGGGAGGGGCAGATGTGGGGTGAGAACTGCAGCAGGGCCAAAATCCTCATACCCAATACAACTGGGAGCATGGGCAGCACTAACTAACTCTCTCTCTCTCTCTCTCTCTCTCTCTCTTTGAGGATGGGCAGGGGCACTTCACCAATAACAGACAGACTGAAAAAACAATATAATCTCTTTGTAAATAACCACGTTTTAAGGCCCATCTCCTGCTTTTGGGGGGTCATTTATATTTTGATCTCTTGAGGTTGGCAATACTCTGAGTAGGACTTAATTATATTACATTTAAAAACAATGGGGAGAGTTGCACACGTTTGGGAAGACTATTTTGGGAATGAGAAGAAACAATTAATTCCTCTTCATCCCAAAATAGTATCCTCACGTGCGTGTCATGTTCTCCACTGAGCATGCTTTTGTCCAGAGTTCTTATATTTAGCTTTAATGTTAGTTTCCACTGTTAAAAATGTTAATTCTGGCACAAAAGACAGATTGCGATCTAATGTTAGCTGCCATGGTTGTTTTGATTTTAACCCTACTAGTCTCATTCTGGTTTGGCTCATGAATATTCATGAGTTTATTTGGAGACAATATGGCGGGGTGCCTCAAAATAATTAATGTTATTCATGGTGTGTCGTGGCAGAGAAAAGGTTGAGAACCACTGAACTAGAGAATTCTCACTCTGCTAGAATAGGAACACAACCTGCACTGATGGAAAACATTTTAGAAAGGGCTATTTTCTCAATTCATCTTCATGAATACATTCCATGTTTGTAAAGTAAGTGAAGGCCCCTAGGTCCTAGAATTCATTTCCCTCTTTGATCCACAAGAGCCCAAATCCGTTAGCCTTCTAGCCACGCAGAAAGGCCCATCGCTTTATGCATACAGCTGAGAAGAATTCAGACAGGGCTTTATTTAAACTCAAATTCCATCCCTGGACTGCCTGGCAGCACTACAATCTTACCCCCAGATATTTACTTCCAAAGCTGAAACTGTATCAAAATTAAACAGAACCATGGCATTTAATAAGATTCAATAGCATTAAACAACATTTACCAGGACATGAAAAAATTCCATCACTATTGCCAATAAGAAGTTTTCCTGATAATTGAAGTCTAAAGCTATCAGTTTCTAATAAATTAATGACAGTTTAAGTTCAGCCCATTAGATTGTGCAGAACACCTTCCAAATGTGAACCAAACTTTGAATTATCCAGAGTTTAATTGCTCACTGCGCAGATAATACCACCTAGTTCTTCCCTATCAGTAGATCTCAAAGCAGCTTAAAATAGTATCATTGTTTACATTTTATAGATAATGGGCAGAGGGGCAGAGTGACTTTCCCAATGTCACCCAGAAGATCACTGGCAGAGGCAAGAATAGAATCCAACTCTCCTGTGGCCCAGTCCTGTGCTCTTTTTATTAGCTCACACTGCTCCTCAGCTTCAGTGACTCAGCTGATGATCATGACTTTCCCAAAGCAACAGGAGAACGAAAATGACAATATGTCAATTTCAAAACTGCTATTCAGAACCATGGCAGTAGTACTGAATCTGTCAAGAGTTTTGTCACTTTTATTCTAATGCTACTTGAAGTAGCTAGCAGCACAAACTGAAGTGCTGGATCTATTATTTCTGGACCTCTCAGGCTGCTTTTTCACATCCATCTTTTCATATCTGCCTCCATCTAGCAACTTTTGTTCTCTGTTAATAGGTATCAGTCACTGACATTTAGATTTGTTATAAGAAGGATACGTCCAAGCTAGTGGATGTCTGTCTTGCAGGAGAGGGAGAAGAGGGGAAATGACTGATTGTTTTCTTTTTCACATTCTTAGGCATTCACTGATCTATACATCATTGCCAGGAGGCTGAAAACAGTTATGGCCAACTCCAGGGAGAAAAAGGCAACTCAACATCCAACCATCCAGCAACAAGGAAAAGGACAATTATTATTGTAATTCTCATTTTATTTGCTTGCCAAATTTAGCAGAAAGGCACTTGGAAGTAGTCAAGGTTATAGCCAGGAAAAGAATGTTAGATTTGTAATATTTTGTGAAGAAATATGCTGAAAACAAATGAGCATTGCAATCCTCATGGAGAGCATTATTTTTTTTTTGTTATTCCTATATGGAAACTGAGGCATTAATCAACCTTTTTAAGCCCGTCAACCCTGAGAATGCTGGCTGTGAAGAAAAAAATTTTAACCCTGTGTGTCAGGGAGCTACTTCTTTTTCAACAAGATTTAATAGTGTGCTGAACATCCAGACATCAGAAATTTAAGATAACTGCATCAGAGAAGTTCATCTTTCATTTTGTTTTTGTTTGAGCAAGTGGCAAAACACCTCCGTGTCTCAGATTTTTCTGCATTACCAAACAGCATCTTCAGCAACTTGGACAAAATATTCTCCAGTTTTCTTTTCAGATATAGAATAGGAATCATTTTTACCTGTTTAGCTGCCAGTAAAGCATCATTTCTCATGCCTGATTACCCATCTTGCATTACTATCAATGTTTAATTTTTTAGTTCCATAAATTTTTCTTCAATTTCTTCACTTGCCACATCTTGAAGTGGACATGTGAAGTTAAATCTGTCTGGAAGGGTACATCAAGAATAGTGCTTCAATAATTTCTCTAACTGCTTATTTTATGCTACACTGAGATGATGTTAGCATAAAGAGGTTGCAATTTAAATCAAGATATTTTAAGGGCATGATCAGATTCATTTTAGCTTTTTTTGGGAGTCAGACTAACAGACTGCTTCTTGATAAAGCTGATGCTGAAGAGTTGCTTAGAAATCCAGAACAGACTTTATGATTTCAATGGCAAGAATGGCACCAAAAAAATCTCACTTGTAAGATCAAACTTGTCAATTTTCTGTTCTTCCACTTCACTAGATGAAGTGTCATTCAATGGCACATTTGATCTTGAAGTATCTAAATAAAATTATTTTCTGTACTTGAGATGAGCAAAAATCCTTTACTGCTTAACTTTTGGCAATTTTTACATTTTGCTTAAGAACTGTATGCAATACTTCAGTCTATTTAATTGCTTGATGCATTTTACATCAATTTTCAGCATGTTGAGTCAGAAAATCCTACACTGCTGCTTGATAATCACTGGACACTAATCACCAATTAGGAGCTTTCACATTTATGAGGGGACATACATAAGCATTTTGTTCTTTCTTTATTCCCACCAATAAATGAAAACAAAAAAACACCTGAACTGGTTTAGGCTGATGTTAAAGAATAGTAATGTAATGTTAAGAATCTGAATCAGAATATTTTGAGTTTACCATTGCACAATAGTATCATTTTGCCATGCATCAATGCAATGAAACATCGCTGTTTTAACAAGAGTCTACATCTTTAATCGGATAACTTTTTCAAAAAGGAACAACAACAGAGTTTAATTCTATTCACTGCAATAATACAAATAATAAATTATAATCATCCCAAGAAAATGTTAATATTCTCGAGCACTAGAACAAATGGTTTAGTCTCTGCATGTACTGAGTCTGCACATAGATCTAAGCATTAATCTTCTATTTCCATGATCCTCTCATACAGTGATTTGCTTCTATCTGTTTACATGATTCTCGCTCTTCTTCCAAAAGCATGTAAGAAAATACTCTAAGAAGAATACAAAGACAAAGCACTCACTCCCCACACTCCCCATTCTTTTGCAACTTTTTTTAAAGAAGGAAGTGAAAATAATTCCAAAATTGTAACTGTTACTGCTGAAACATTAACAATGAGAGTGAGAGGTGGTGAAAGAGAAAGGGGGAGGGAGAGTACAAAAGCCCAGTGCACAGGCTGTGGCTAAATCCAGGGCCTGAAAGGATTCTTTGTCTTTCTAGTCAATGCAACCCCTTTGAATGTCCCAGTATACAGCAGAAAGAAAGGGTGGGAAGAAGAAAAGTGCTGTCTCTTTAGGGGACGGACGTTTCCTCAGCTGCCAAGCTGCAAGAGAGGATGCTTGCAAGAACACAGTAGAGCCTTCCAAGTGGTCAGTAACCCAGTCATTGTCCATTAACAAACAAATTGAAAGAACATGCTCTCTAACATAGAACCTTACTTGATTAAGGGAATACAAATTCCAGGAACTGGACACCTCGTTCCCAATGATTCTCAAAGTGCAATATAAATAAACTATAAAAAATAAATCCTTATTTCTAAAATCTTCCATCATTTCTACAATCCTTTTCTTCTAACAATGAGCTATTGTTCCACTTTCTGTATTGACAAAACATTTGAGTTCATTCTCAGTGTCCTTAAATTTAGAAACCTGCTCCACATTTCAAGATAATTATCCAGCATGAACAAATGCTAAATATCTAAGACATGTACAGTATAAAAGCAAATGCTCCACAGAATAAATACTTATACACAGTACAATATTCTGAATCCTAAAACAGAAATCAATTCTGACTTTATAAAACTTAAAAGTAAAAATCTAAACTTGTTAGCATCACTGTAAATACTTAGTGGTTCTCTATAGTTAGTCAAAATACTTGTCAGAGTAGGGGTAAAGTATGATTCTGTAGTTGCTTTCTCTCTGTCCTTCCCTTTCTACCCACTCCCAATAAAGTCTTCTCTTTAAGCCACCAATACTCAAGATATTTGAGAGAGATAATTAGTCTATTTTTCAAAGATTTGCTTTCTTTTCAAACATTTTCACTGGAAGTGTATCTCCAATTACAAAATGTATACCCTTACAGGAAAAAAGTTGACTAATCTATACTAATGCAAATGACAAGCAGGACTAGCAGATGTTTACTAAATTTATAAACAAGGCCCTGATAAATATGTTAGTTGCAACTTGCATCTGTTTGGCTTACCTCCAGTTTCAGCTGGCTTTAAAGAGAAAACCTCAGTACTATAAAACCACCTCCCACAGGCAAGTTTCCTGCCTGCAATAACATACTCCTTTTCCACTAAAATTTTAGAAGCAACAAGAAACCATTTTAAAGCAGCTTTAATAATTCAGATAAAGTTATTGCATTCATCCAGTTGTATTTTTATTAAAAATTCTAAGAGCTTGTCTACACTTGTAGTGCTGGAATGGTGCATCAGCGTGCTGTAGAGCTTAGGCCTTGTCTACACTTGAAAAATAAGTCAACCTAACATAGGTCGACTTACAGCCACTGCTGTAATTAGCTGATGGCCACACTGCCCTCCTTGGATCTGTGGCGTGTATCCTCACCAGGAGCACTTCCACCAACCTATGAGAAGCAGTGTGGGGAGCTGAGAGTAGGACCCAGCCGCCCGGGCTTCCCGCCCCGCTGCCAGCCGAGAACGGGACCCAGCCGCCGGGCCTTCAAGCAGCCCAGGGTTCTCACCCCGCTCCCTGCCCAGAGACAGGTCCAGCTCCTCAGCTCTCCAGAGGGCTTTGTTGTCAATTTCACTGCTCCAGCAAATGACAAGAACCACAGCTGTCCAAGAAAGACAGCCCCACAGCACATTTAAGGGGATGCACTGTTTACACTGACACCGTGTCACCCTAACTAAGCTGAAATAAGCCCTATACTTCTCACTGAGATGGTTTTATTTTGTCAAAAACACATGGCAGCTGCGTCGGCAGGGTTTGATTGCAGTATGTACACCATCTCTGTTTTGTTGACCAAAGCCGACTGATCAACAAAACTCTCTAGTATAGACCAGGCCTCTGTGAAGATGCTACCTACACCAACTGGAGAGCTTTTCCCATCAGCATAGGTACTTTACCTCCCTGAGAAGTGGTAGTTATGTTGACGGGAGAAGCCTCCCGGTCAACATAGAGCTGTCTACAGTGGGAGTTCTGTTGGTATAACTGCATCACTCAAGAGTGTGAATTTTCCACTCCCCAAGTGATGTAGTTATAGCAACAAAAGTTTGTAGTGTACACCAGGGTGAATACTAGTTCTGTAAAAAAATTGTTATATTGATATACACAAAGTTGAATAGCATGGTTCTCATAAACTTACACACAAAAATCCCAGCAACTGAGAAGTCTTTCCACTGACTTTGAGGAGTTTGGATCAGGCCCTAATATCTGGTACTTTCCCTACAGTTACTGTGGTTCTTCAGGATATTTTGTCCATAAATTCCACATGTGCACGAGATCAGATTCTTTTCAATAGCAGTGTGTTGGGTCCATGCCTGCCCCCTACCCACCCTCTCACTTCCTGAAGCCAAAAGTATAAGGGGCGGAGCAGCCACAACCTGCACCCAGTTCCTTTGCCAATAAGAATCCCATGAGAACAGGGCTCTGACTAGCAGGGACAGAGGATGTGCTGTGGAAACTGTGTGGACAACATATCTTGAAGAACGACAGTTACTGTAGGATAAGTAACCATTCTATCTTCTTCAAGCACAGATTCCACCATTAGTGACTAAGGTCTGGTCTACACTTACCGTGAAATTCGGCAGCAGTCAACGGGAGAGATGCAAGCTACATAGAGCTTAAATTCTAAAACCTACATTCTAAATAGTGCGGCGTCCCGTTCCCATCGACACAGCATTACTCTTTTTCTAGGGGGTGGATTTATTCAGTCGACTTCTGGATCGATTTGCCGCTATCAGTGAAGACATAAGCAGTTGTCCACACACCTGGAGATGGGCAAAAGGAGTCCAACTTGCAGAGATATTATAGGGCCAACCTACCACAACTAGCATCTGCTCTGGACACTTGAACTAGGTAATAGTGAGTGGTCAGTGTGTGGACAGAGCTCCACACTGCCACCTTACATATCTGATGTAGCATTTAGGCCTGTGTATCTGCCTGTGATGATATTCTGGGCTTGCTTACCTACCTGAAAGTTAAGGTCTTTAAGATACATCTTAGCAAAGAACAAAGACAGTGTGTGTTCCTCTTGCCTACCCACAACCAGATGGGTTTTTCTTTATTACTGTGAGAAAGATAAGGGATGTAGTTAAAATGTTTCAAGGCATGGTGGGGGGTTGATACAGGAATGCACAAATGAAGGTAAGCACTAACTCCTCTTCAAGAAAGACACCAGAGCAAGGCCAAGCAACTGGCTGGGAAGTGCAAAGGGGGTGAAAGGAGGTGTGAGAAAGAAATACAATAGGGCCATAAAAAGATCATGGCCAAAATGTAACCTCGCTTCCTGCCCCTCCCACAAGGTACAAAAGAAGTTCTACTAAAGACCCAGCCCCAGAACAGAACATGACCATATATTGGAAGAGATGGTACCGGGGGGGCAGGAGGGACGCGCACCTTATAGGTGTAATTAAGGCTACCAAAAAGGAGGGGGTTTCGTCAATATACACAACTATGGTCAGGGGAAGAGGGAGTTCTATGGGTGTATAAAACTATGGTTACGGAAGGCGTATAGAGAAATAAGCCCAACTGGTGTGAAGGGCTTGGAGGTACAGTTATGGTTTTAAGCTTGTCAGTGTAGCCCCCAATAAACCCATCATGGATTGCCTGCAGATTGAACTCTAGACTGTTGCTTTCCAGTGAACTGTGTCTGGGAACTGAGAGGGGAGAGGACGGAGAAGCCCTAATATCTGATATGGGGATGCTACCCTTAGAAGCTGCAGAGGCCATTTGAGCTCTAATCTGTCTTGCGGGATCTTTTCAGCTAAACTGCAGTAAGTCTCAATACAACCTGAAATCCACTTGGACAACTCTCAGATACAGACTGTCCCACAGCAAACGCCACAAAGAGTCTAGGTGTGTACCTGAATATGCATGTGGTCATATCTAAATTAAAAAACATCCAGCATGTGGAGTTTTGTTTCAATTCAGGGCAGAAGGTGGTTTAGACAAGAAAAGTGGGAGGTGAATAGATCAATGTGAAAGTCAGAGACTACCTTGCACAGAAACTTTGGGTGAGGTTTTAAGAATGAATCTGTCCTTATGAAAGGCTGAGTAGGGAGGGCCCACTATGAGGGCTTCAATCTCCCCTGTTCGTCTAACTAATGTGGCAGCTACCAGAGAGACTGTTTTCAATGACTGCTGGTAAAGAGAGAAGATAGTCACAGGCGTGAATGAGGAACCCATCAGTTCAGTCAAAACCAAATTAAGATTCCAGCAAGGAGGAGGTCCCCAAAATACAGGTAAAGCCCTTTAAGAAACTTTTTGCATCCAACAGTGTGGCCTCAGATGGGAAAATGACTAGTAGATATCATTGCACTCTTATAGAACTGAGGGACAACTTCAATAATTTCAGGGGAAGTAGGTACACCAGATTTGTGGAGATCGGAGCCATCAGTGACAAGAAATGTTGCTGCACTGCCTTAGATAGAAAACTACTTCTATTTGGTGTTGTACAAAGGTTTCTTGCTCTGTAATAAGATGTCCTAAAGTCCAGCAGAACAGCTCCTCTCTACACCCATCATCCAGACAATGTCCAGGCTGTCAGATGCAAGGATGTCGGATCCGGGTACAGAATCTGGCCATCATTCTGTGAAACTAGGTTGGGCAAGGTGATTGCTCTCCTAGCAGAGTTGTCTGGCCCATGCCCAGGCTATCATGGTGACATGGCCAGCACCTTGCCTCAATAACCTGGGTATCATGGGATTGGAATGTAGGCATATATATCGGATCTGGAGACCACTGAACATGAAAGGCTTCTAATAGGGATCCCAGGCTTACACCTCCTCTGGCATTTGTTGTTGTGACACATTACACCCAAGTCCACACATGGGAATAACCATCAGCAAAATATGCTGTGGAGGACAATTCTCAAACGTTCAAGATGAGCTCCTCAAGCCTTGGATGGAAGCAACCATACCCAGAGTCTTTCACAGAATCATAGAAGATTAGAGTTAGAAGGGACCTCAGGAGGTCATCTACTCCAACCCCTTGTTTGTTGGCAGCAGGTTTCAGAGGCACTCCAGTGTGTACCTATTAATCCACCTATCCATTAATTTAATGAGGCTAGAATTTCAAGGACTAGTGACCAATCAATCTATGCCTGAGAGACAGAAACACTGATTTCAACCACACTTGCAAAGAATGAGGTGAAAACCAGCATTCTATGTGTCATAAGCATATACCACCATGTGTCCCTTAAGTCTGAGGCCAGACTTCACTGATGTGTTGGGGTGAGTCTTGAGCTGCCTTATGAGGTATGTCAATCTGGAACCTCTGAATAGGTAAGTATACTCTTGCCACTTTGGAATCTATCAATGCACCAATGAACTCTATATTCTGGGTCATGGTAAATGTAGATTTTTTTTCCCCTCTGTTGATTCTAAGCCCCAGAATGGGAATGAGGGTTAGTATCTTTTTAAAGGAGTCAGACCCTTGCTGAGGGGAATTCCTCTTACCTGCCAATCATCGAGCTAGGGATACACCTGGATAACCTACTGCTTCAATTATGCCTCTCTGACTTTCAGAACTCTGGTAAATACTTGTGGAGCACTAGAGAGGCCAAAAGATGGGTAGGACTTTGTACTGAGAGTGAGATCTGTCTACCAAGAATCTCAGATGTTTCTCGTGAGCTGGATGTACTGAAAAGGGGAAGTATGCCTCTTGGAAATCTAGACTCATGAACCAACCCATGGAATCCAAGAAAGGGATTATGAAGGCGAGGATACTGTGACATTTTCCAGGAGTACCCAAGGTTGTGAGGTACCTCATCACCACCTGTCCTTAGCGTGAAGAAGTCTTGTCTATGCCTGTTACTGATCAACTCTCTGATATCACAAGCACTACCTTCCAGGCCTCCGCAGGCCTCTCTCTTTGTACAGATTAGCGATAGGCACACACCAACCCCTAAGTACTCCAGGTGTCCCTCTGGAGTGTTCAGCGCATTCCCCTGAACACTCACAGAGTTCTTATATCTGCTATTCCCAAGGGAACAGTACACACCAGCTTGTAAGATTCAACTAAGGATCACCACTTTGCTTAACACACGGCACTTAGATATACATATATATTTGTGACCCTAGGAAACCTCGTATTCATGCCCTACATAATACTGCAATGATATTTGTACAAAATATGCCTTGTGAGGTATCATTTGAAAAATAACACCATGCTGGTCAATAATATCATTATGAAATGTATGTAACAATGCTGTATGTGGACTTATGATGCCTCTGATATTATGTTTTAAAGTCGGTATTTGAACAAAAGAGAAAACCGTGGTGGGGAGTCACTATATCTAGGTCATAAAGGAAGGGAAGCTTGTCAATTGGAATCAGGCAGTGGCATGCCAGAGGATGGTATGCCTCCGGGCGCCGGCCTGGGTGGGCATCAGCCAGGCCTTCGGAGGAGTAGCTGCCCCCTGCTCTCGCAAGGGGCCAGGACACTACAGCCACATCGAGTGTAGTATCAATAACTAGAACCTATCAAAATTTGAGACCATTCCAGACCCTAGGTCCCAAAGTCTGACAGTTGCTGGTTATTGGAACTACACCAGCAGCCAAGGGCTCCCTCTGCGGGGAGAGCAAGCATCCTCCCGGCCCTTTCGCCCCCACACTGGGCACAATGAGGGAGCTGCGGGAACCAAAGCCCATCACACACACCACCACTGCCGGGCATCTGACTGCCCGTCACTCCTGCTCCCAGTCACACCCACCACCCCCACAACGGGGAGGGAGTGGGCAAGAGCAGGGAATGGGCCTGCAGACCCCCCTACTCCTCGGGGCACTGCTGCGGACGAGGGGGGGAGGCGCAAATGGAAATATTGGCCCCTGGGCGCGGAGACCCACAGTACGCCACTGGCATCAGGAATTGCTACATTTACATTATAAAACTGAAGAGAAAGCATCATACTGGAACACACCAGGGGACACCTTAATCAAGATTGAGTCGGCCGCCCAGAGAAGACTGGTGACTGATCCCAGGGGATCAATCTGACCCTTGGGAAAAAATTTTTTAAAAAAAGGCAGACGTGAAGATATAAAGACACAAAAGACTTTGGGTTACCCTTCATCTGAGGAGTCAAGGAAAGCCAGAGCCTTGGACTCTGTGGAGATCCTGGCTAAGAGCTAGTCAAGCCATTGATGGAAAGGGAATATTTGGTGAGAAAACTACCTTGTTAAAACTAACTTGTTAAGTTAAATCTCAATCATTCAAAAGTGTATTTTTACTTTTGTTTGTAACCCTTTCTATCTTTACTCCTTATATTTGGTATCATTTAAACCAGTGACTGTTTAATAGATTTGTTTTACTTTTATTATAAACCAATTCAATGCTATTATTGAAATAAGAGAGTATAGAACCAGAGTTGGAAGGGACCTCAGGAGGTCATCTAGTCCAACCCCCTGCTCAGAGCAGGACTAACTTCAGCTAAATAATCCCAGCGAGGGTTTTGTCAAGCCACAGCTTAAAAACCTCTAAAGATGGAGATTCCACCACCTCCCTAGTTAACCCATTCCAGTGCTTCACCACCCTCCTAGTGAAAAACTTTTTCCTAATGTCCAACCTAGACCTCCTCCACTGCAACTTGAGACCGTTGCTCCTTGTTCTGTCATCTGCCACCACTGAGAACAGCCTAGCTTTCAGGTTGTTAAAGGCTGCTATCAAATCCCCCCTCATTCTTCTCTTCTGTAGACTGAACAAGCCTAGTTCCTTCAGCCTCTCCTCATAAGTCTTGTGCTCCAGTCCCCTAATCATTTTTGTTGCCCTCCGCTGGACTCTCTCCAACTTGTCCACATCCTTTCTGTAGCGGGGGGCCCAAAACTGGACACAATACTCCAAATGCAGCCTCACCAATGCCGAATAGAGGGGAATGATCACTTCCCACTATCTGCTAGCAATGCTCCTACTAATGCAGCCCAATATGCTATTAGCCTTCTTGGCAACCAGGGCACACTGCTGACTCATATCCAGCTTCTTATCCACTGTAACCCCCAGATCCTTTTCTGCAGAACTTCTGCCTAGCTCGTCGGTCCCCGATCTGTAGCTGTACATGGGATTCTTCCATCCTAAGTGCAGGACTCTGCACTTGTTCTTGTTGAACCTCATCAGATGTCTTTTGGCCCAATCCTCCAGTTTGTTTAGGTCCTTCTGTATCCTATCCCTATCTTCCAGGGTATCTACCACTCTCCCCAGTTTAGTGTCATCTGCAAACTTGCATGTATGCAAGTATGTCAAACCCCAGTTAAAATAATGGGCAACAGTGTACTGACTGTTTAAAGGAGCAACAAAACTTAATATCTTCTGTGAAAAGGAAAGTACTCACCTTGTGCAGTATCGATGGTTCTTCGGGATGCAGGTATTCCACTGTAGGGGTGTCTGTGCCCCACCGCTGCTGATCATAGACCTTTGGCAAGAGTCCGCCCTGCCCGCGCATGTGCTGCTCCCCACCTGCCAAGAGGCCGGCCAGTGTGCTGTCAGTTCTCTCTCTACTGCAGAGTCAACTACTAGAACTCTGAAGTAGAGGGCAGGAGCGCGGGTCATGGAACACCCATAGCTTGAAGAGCCATCATTACTGCACAAGGTGAGTTACTTCCTCTTCTTCTTCTCCGAGTAGTGCCCCTATGGGGGCTCCACTGTAGGTGACTCCTGAGCAGTACCCACTACTGGAAGCCAGGACTTTGGAATCAAATCTGATACAGATGATAGTACTGTAGCACAGAACTTAGCATCTGAAAAGGTATGTGCAGATATCCAGGTAGTTAATCTGCAGATTTCAGATATAAGGATACCCTTGGAGAAGGTGACGGACGATGAGACCGACCTCATAGAATGCATACATACTGAAGATAGGGTAGCTAATTTTTGCAATTGGTAACAGAGCTTAACACAGTTTAGAGAGTCTCTGAGCAGAGATTGCTGTGTCTTTTAACTTATCTGCAATCGATAGGAAAAGTCTCGGGAAGTTCCTAAAAACTCTTGTCCTGTCCAAGGCTCTTCTCACATCAAGCGTATGGAGGATGGCTTCCCTATTATCCTCATGAGATTTGGGATAAAAGACTGGAAGCTGAATAAACTGATTTATGTGAAATGCAAAAGTCGCCTTGGGAATGAACTTTGAATGTGGTCTAGGAAGAACACAGTAAAAGGGGAATGCGCCTATCCTTCTGGCAGAGGTGATGGCATCTTCATGGAAAGGCGAATTAGTGAACAAATGGACATGGGTTCAAATGGCAGTCTAGTCAGTCCTTTTAACACTAAGTTGAGATGCCACTGGAGAGTCGGGAGCCTGGGTTGTGGGAAGCGGTTCGCTATGCCCTTAAGAAACCTCTTTACAGTCAAGAGGGAGACAATTGAGTATCCTTCTACCTGCTGGTGGAAAACTGCAATTGTTGCCAGATGAACCTTCAGTGAACTAATAGAGAGTCCCAACTTCTATAAAGCCTAAGACTACCAGTACGGTGGCTGCAGTGGGGGTGACACGCTTGAGCTAGCACCAGATCTGGAACCTCTTCCATTTCTGAAGGTAGGTATGATGAATAGTTCCATTTCTACTGTGTAACAGCACCTCCTGTACCTCCTCAGAGCAAGATGTCTCTCTGTGTTGGTACCATGAAGAAGCCATGCTTTGATTCGCAGAAACCACAAATTGGGATAGAGAGTGCATCTCTCATTCTGCGACAGGAGGTAAGGAGCGATCAGGAGAGTCATCGGTGGATATAATAGCAGGATAGAATAGTGTCAGGTAAGGGTACCACATCTGTTTGGGCCAGGTGGAAGAAATCAGTATGACGTTAGCTTTCTTTCTTCTTATTTTCAACAGGACTCAGTAAGAGAGAGAATGGGGGAAAGGCGTAAAGAAGGCCCTTGTCCCAAGGAAGGAGGAGAGCATCTCCCATACAGTGTCATCCAATCCCCGCTCTGGAGAAGTACTATGGACATTTCTTATTCTGGTAAGTAGCAAGCAGGTCAATTACCGGTGTCCCCCATTGTCAGAAATATGTCATGTAATATTACCGACTATCTCTCATTCATGGTTGTGTGGGAATTTGCAGCTGAGACGGTCAGCTGTATTCCCAGTAGGTATGACGCTGGTATTAGGATGTTGTGGAAGATGCACTGGTTCCATAGTTTTAGTGCTTCTATGCACAGGGACTGAGACCTGGCACCTCCCTGTCAGATTATGTAGTATATGCACACCATGTTGTCTGTCATGTCCCTTGTACACATATCTTTGATCAGCAGGAGGAAGTGAGCACATGCGTTTTGACCACTATGAGCTCGAGCAGGTTGATGTGAATGCATGTCTCTGTTGGGGACCAATTTGCCCTGTGTTGTGCGACCTATAAGGGATGCATCAGTGGTCAGGAATAGAGATGGGGAAGACTAAGAACAGGATTCCCATACGGACGTTTGCTGAGTCCTTCCACCAGTTCAAGGATCACTTGATGTGGTGGGCATAGATAGAAGTTTGTTTATATTGTCTCTGTTTGGCCTGTAAACTGAACAGAACCATGCTTGGAGGCATCTCATGAGTAATCTGGCATGAGCAATAACCGATGTGCCCATGACCATTTGTGGGTTGGATTATATTGTCTCTAACAACGAGGAGAGACTAAGAAATCTGTGATGTAGTAGGAACGCTCTTGCCTGAGTGGAGTTGAGGTCAGCTCCTATGAATTCTAGCCTCTGTATCGTTAAGGTCGATTTTTGTTCAATCTGTAGGCCAAGATTCAGAAACAGACCCCGTGTGGCCTGAGTGACCCATTGGGCGACTGCGAAGGACTGTGCCTGAAGAAAACAGTCGTCCAGGAAAGGATAAATCATGATGCCTTCAAAGCGTAAGTGGGCTGCCATTACTGAAAGGAGCTTGGAGAATACCCTGGGGCTGTACCCTGTACTGGTAGTGGTAGTGGCCCAGCATGATTCTGAGGTAATGCTTGTGACTCAGTATGATGGAAATGTGGAAACAGGCATCTTGAAGGTCGAGGGCCAAGAATCAATCAACTTCCTCTAATGCTGAATAATTTTTGATAGGGTCACCATCTTGAATTTCTGCACTTTGACATATCTGTTGAGTGCTCTGAGTTCCAGTATGGGTCTCCAATCTCCTTTTTCCTTTGGTATCAGGAAGTAGCAAGTGTAGAAGCCTTTGCCTCAGATGTATGGCACAGGTTCTATAGCTCCTACGCTGAGGAGATGGTTTACTTCTTGATGTAGTAGACTCACGTGAGAAGGGTCCCTTAAGAGGGATGGGAAAGAGAGGAGAAATGGATGGCATTTTCATTCTGAATAATCTCCAGTACCCACTTGTCACAGGTTATCTGTTCCTAAGTGCTGTGGAATGGGGTAAAGGTGGTCTCCAAAGGATGGGTGAGGTCTTCCAGCGTAAGGTTATAAGGAGAATGTTCTACAAGCACCTCAACCATCCCATCAAAGCTGACAATTCAAGGTGGAGGGCTGAGATGCAGTCAGTAGGGGGGTCCCAATTGCTTTCGCCTATGGAACCTCTGTTTCTTCCTCTGTGGCTCGTAAGCTCTTTGTGGTGAGTATTGAGACATTTATTGTGATGACCAAAGCTTAAACAGTGGCTGAAGACTGTATTTTCTCTTGTAAGCTGGCGTGTGTATCTCGAGGGATCGAAGAGCTGCCCACAAATCCTTCAACGTATGAAGAGATGCGTCAATCTTCTTGGCGAGTAGAATCATAGAATCATAGAATATTAGAGTTGGAAGGGACCTCAGGAGGTCATCTAGTCCAACCCCCTGCTCAAAGCAGGACTAACCTCAGCTATATCATCCCAGCCAGGGCTTTGTCAAGCCTCAGCTTAAAAACCTCTAAGGATGGAGATTCCACCACCTCCCTAGGTAACCCATTCCAGTGCTTCACCACCCTCCTAGTAAAAAACTTTTTCCTAATGTCCAACCTAGACCTCCTCCACTGCAACTTGAGACCGTTGCTCCTTGTTCTGTTATCCGCCACCACCGAGAACAGCCTAGCCCCATCCTCCCTGGAACCCTCTTTCAGGTAGTTAAAGGCCGCTATCAAATCCCCCCTCACTCTTCTCTTTTGCAAACTAAACAAGCCCAGTTCCCTCAGCCTCTCCTCATAAGTCCTGTGCTCCAGCCCCCTAATCATTTTGGTTGCCCTCCACTGCACTCTCTCTAACTTGTCCACATCCTTTTTGTAGTGGGGGGCCCAAAACTGGACACAATATTCTTCCACCATGGTTTGGACCTCTTTAGGGAAGCCAGATGAGTGCTGCCACAAATCCCATCACATAACCATGGTTGTAGAAATCGAATGTGCCAACGTATCGGCCACATCTAATGCGGACCAAAGAGACATTTTAGCCACTAGCTGGCCTTCATTGATTATGGCTTTGAATTGGTATTCATGGGAGTCTGAGAGCTGTTTAATAAAGGGACCAAGTTTCATATAATTCTGGTAGTCTGATTTTACCAGCAAGATCTGGTAATTTGCTATGCAGAACAGGAGTGTGGCTGATGAACAGGCCTTCCTGCCAAACAGGTCCAGACATTTCCCATCTTGGTCATATGTGGTGGATTTAGGTTGGTGCTGGCAGACCCTAGAATTAACTGCATCTAGAATGATGTTATTGGGAGGTGGGTGGGAAAACAAATTCCATGTCCTTTACCAGCAGATAATACTTTTTGTCTGCCCATTTGCATGCTGGCGGGCTGGATGAGGGGTCTGCCATATTACTTTGGCAGGGTCCAGGAGTGCCTCATTAACTGGGAGGGCCACTCTGGCAGAGGTGAAAGAGTGTAAAATGTTCACCAATTTGTGGTGAGGTTCAGTCACTTCACACTGCAACTGTATTTGCAGGGCTTCTGCCACCCTGAGCTAGGTCCTGGAATAATTTAAAATCAATCATGAATGAGGGGATGGGGCTTCACCGCCTTGTCTGGTGAGGACGACAAAAAAATGTGCTTGAGGAGTGTCTTCCTCCTCTGCCTCCACTCCAACTTCCTCCCCCAACTGTTCAGGGGGTCCAAAGCCTTCGAAGCCACAGCTGAAGGAGAGTGCCTCCGTGTCTGATGGTATGCCACACTAGGGGCCTGGGAGGCTTGCTGCCTCTGAGCCTGCCGAGGGGCCCAGTACGACCATTGTGGGTAGGAGGCTAGTGACTGGTACCACAGTTGGCCAAACCATGGAAACTGTTCGGGTGGACAATACGCCTGGTGCACATAGTGGGACTGGGTCCCATATGGTGGGTAGGAAGAGCGATGGGAACCCAAGTCCTCTCACTCACTTTCTGACTCAGACGATGAGAAAGGCAGCATGTGGCAGGAAGATGTCAGCGAGTCCAATGCTCTGAGAGAACTCGGTGCCGGGGCCCCGCTACTGAGTAGGGGTGAGTCCGATGTGTTGGACACCAAGAGATCAGTCATGCACTGAGAAACATGTTGAACAGATACCGTTGATACCGGTGGTGAATGTCAGTACCAAGAGGCTTGCACCAATGGAGTTGGAGATGTGGACCTGGCTGTACAGTTGGTCAGTGCCACGTGCACCGCAGTTGATGCCAGTGCTGATGTCCGTGGTGACGTAGCCTTCCTGGTGTGAATCTTCTATGCCTTTCACAGCCCTACGGTACTGGTACTTCTTTGGCTGCGCCCATTGGAACTTTGTGCAGACCATGTGCTCTGTCAGCTTGGTACGCTGCGTGCCCTGGGTACCAGCATTAGGCAGCTTCTGCACCATCAGTACCAATGGAGCTGAGGATCATTTCCAGCTTAATCAGGGCTTGCTGCAGGGACTCAGACCTTTTCTCAAGTGCATGTTCATCTCTTTGGGATCACTTCCTTTCAAAAGTAGAAAGTTGTGATGAGAGTTCTCACAAGGGCTCTGGGTATTAAGGGCTGACTCCATGAGCCAGAGTTTGAGCTTTAAACTCTGTCTTTCCTGGACCTGGGTTTTAGTTGCTGGCACCAAACACACTTTTGTGGATTTTGCTTTTCTCCAAGGCAGCAAACACACTGTGAGTGCCCATCAGTCACTGGGATAGATTCTTTTCAACTGAGGCACTTTTTGAAGTCTGGAGAGTCAGGCATACCCTTGGTCTGGGAGAGGAAGGGGGATTCCACCCCACCCGGGTTGGTAGGAGGCAAACCCTTTCTTCTTTCTTTACTTTTTTTTTTTTTTTCTTTTAGGCGTGGACAAAAAGCCCAAATGAAGTAACAAAGGGGAAAAAAGCTTCAAGAGAAGCTAAAATTAACAAAACTAAAAGGAGTTAACGATCCGTGAATGGACAGCTTTAAGCTCCATTTCTAGTCTGGGCAGTTGAGAAGGAACTGAGGAGGGAATGCTCAAGCACTCTGGCGGGCCTCCTGACAGTGCATGCGTGGGCAGGACAGACTGCAACCAAAGTTCTCTGATCAGCAGCCTGGGAGTGGAGACACACCTACAGTGAAGCACCCATAGGGACACTACACAAAGAATGTACCGTGATAAGGACTGTGTAGTGCAAAGAAAGACATCTTGGAGGAGCTACAGAGCTGGTGTTCACAGATTGTTAGCTGCCTAGGCAAGGTTAAGGGCTTGTCAGAGTTACCAGCTTAGTGAAGATACTCCACTTCCCTGAAAGGCAGTAGCTATGTCGATGGAAGAAGCCCTCCCATCAACAAAGCACTGCCTACACTGGGGGTTAGGTCAATATAACTGCATCACTCAGTGGTGTGGATTTTCTGCACCCCTAAGCGACAGTTATACCAACACAAGTCTGTACTGTAGACCAAGCCTAAGACTGGTAGAGTCTCGAGGGATTTGCTAGTGATGAAGACAGACAGGTGTGGCAGAGAGCTGCCACAGTCTAATCCCAAAAAAAGCTCACTCTTGTTGAGGCAGGAAGGTAAGTGTGGCTCACTCCCCAGCAGCATGTTACAATGGTGAAAACAAGAATAAGTTTATTATTGAAGAAGATTCAAATGATAGTAAGAACACTGGAAACAATTGTTACATATAAAACAAAATCACAACACTTTCTAGAAACTAAACTAACAAGCTATTCCACTCACAACTAACAAGATAGCTTATCTCAAGTTCTTTGCCCAGAGTTTTCAGCCAGTTTGATTGAGATCTCTTCTCATAAGATCAAGCAGCTTGTACTCACAAACTGTAGGAACATCTGGGGGTTCAGCTGCACCCCAGATATATTTTCAAAAATTCATTTTCTTACTCCCAAATAGGATAGCGCCTGCTGTTTTTGTGTTTCAGACCTTATATGACATTCTTCTGATAAACCTAAGGGATCCCTGTGTCCTCTGGCAGGTGGCATCAAGAGATCCTTGGGTCACAGTTTCGCATCTGGATTTTGAAATGATGGATGCATATGTCGAGACAAAGGTTGAGGATAGGTCTCTATTTCACTTTTTTCTTTGGGACTAAAAAGTAGTGGGAACAAGAGCCTTTGCATCTGATCTCTAGAGGCACTTCTTCCACTATTTCCAGTTGTATAAGAGAGACTACATCCTACTTTACCAGTCTCTTGTAAGAAAGGTCCCTAAAGAGAGATGGAGATTTCCTAGCAAAGAGATTCACAGGGGACCAGTACAGCCACAGTTGGAGAGGGACACATAGGTGGGTACCAGGTGTAGGATTCCTCATGGGCCTCTGAGGGTATTCTGACATTTCAAGGATTCCTCTCTTCAACTCTGTCACATTCCCATGTACACATGGCAGTGAAGGGGCATGTTCTGGGGGAAAAGGTCTGCTCTGCTCCTTTGAGGAAAAGGAATGCACCTCTTCTAGCAGAGGGACAGTTTTGTCCTGTGTGCCCAGTCATGGGCACAACCTCCCACAGCCCCCCTCACTGAGACACAAGTCTAGAATTGGCCCAACTGAAAAGTCATGGGGTTGCCATATAATGCATCAGAGCTGCTGAAGAGAGTCCTCTAGCATGGGCAAGGATCTGGCCCACGCCATGGAGGTAGTTCGAACCAAAAGTAGTGGTTTTCGGTATGGAAGTACTCTGAGCTGAGATAGACTGACAGAGGCTTCAGTGCCATAGCTGGCACCATGCTATTCGTACCAGAGAAAATGCGGTCCTTGTGTGTGAAAACTGTCAGCCAGTCTAAGCTTCAGCACAAATGCCCCAGAGCCAGACTCCATCTTCAAGCTTTTGGACATGTGAGCCTTTGTAGAGACGCTCCCTGTTAGGGAAGGGAGATTGGTGCATTTCATCATCAGTGATGCAATGCTCCTTAAGGGCCCTGTCTGAAGACTTCACCAAAGCAGCATGGGGTCATGTCCTGTCTCACAGGGCATTAAATGCTTTGGGCAGACCCAGCACCTAGAGCTTCTCAGAAGGCCTACAGGGGTCCAGTTTTGCTTGTATGGATCTTTTCAGGAGGAAAAGTTTCAGTTTTGCCTCCCTCACTTTCTGGGTCTTTGCAAGATCTCTAAAAACTGAACGGCACTCTGGAGCACAGGCTTCTCCCAGGCAGAACAGGTATTGGGCATAGCTCTCATTCACAGGCTTCACTGCCATGTTGCAAGACAGGCAACTTTTGAACCTGAGCAATTTGGTTGGTTGACCTTTTGAGTTCTTGTATGGGAGGATACCCCCTATAGACGAACACTATCAATACTCTATTTTTCAGCAATAAATACAGCAGCCAGTAGATCAGCACAGCACACGACACTATTACCATGACAGATACCATGACAGATTTTGCACCAGGAAAGGTAATTTGAGGCCAGGGAATAGAATTCGGCAGAGAGAATGGCAGAGAATTTCTTCCCCTGATGTTCTGCAAGATTGAGACTCTCTTTGTTTACACAAGGCCATGGGGAAGGATCCCTAGGACTCCTGAAATGCTGCTTTCTCCCAACAACAAATAGGGAGAAGTAAAAAAATATGTAGGAAGAGAACAGATTAAAATGGAAGTGTCCCATACTTATGGAGGCGGCAAAGAACTTATCTGCAATAATTGTGACATGACAAGAGTCCCTAAAATCTAACGAGACTTTTTGGTAGGACTTGAGGTAGCTGTCCTGTATTCAAAGGGAATCTCAGCACCGAGGTTGGCTATGTAGGGATAAAATAATGGGAGAAAATTCCTTCTTAACTATTTTATTTAATTTTTTTTTGGTAGTTTTTGCTTCTCAGAAAACAAGAAATTAGGAAAGAAAAGAAGGAGCATGAGGGCTGACGCACTGACTCAGTGCTTCCAACAGAAGGAAGTAAGAAAGACTAGATGGGAACAAGACGTAGTCAGCACACACGTGTGTGCACACACCCCTAACTTCAGTGATATTTCCCTCCTCTCCCTGATAGGTGGGGAGATACTAGTATTTGTGCTGACTGCTTGCAGAGTGAGGGAGAGCAAAAAAAGAAGCAAGCATTTCTTACACTGCAAATGAAGACAGCACAGCTGCTACACAATCAGCATTCAAAAGAGTATGTTACAGAACTAACGTCTTATGTTTTAACATCTGTTCACTCACACTAGCATTTTACAAGTTACATGAACATTCTCTCAAGATCCAGTGCAACACATCAGATGTTCACATACTGAAAACATGTTCGAAGTGGGTGTGAATGAGCATAAAAGAACAACATAGAAAGGGGGAAATCAAAAGCAAATACAGAAAATACTCCCAGAAAGTCATCTAAGAGCTTTTCATGTCATTTTTTAGAGGTTGGTTGGTACAACCTAGAAATTCTGGTAACATCAGCAGTTGCTACCAGTATGTGGTTTGGAAAATAAAAATAAACATTTTGAGAAATCTGTCCCATTAAACATGTAAATGGCATAAATTTGTGGTTTTATAATGAGAACAGCAATCAGAACCTCAATTTGGCCCATCAAGTACCAGCAAAACATATAGAGATGATACACTTTGTGCTCTTTCACCATGCTTAATATCATGAGAGAAACTAAATGTTACCAGCAATTCTTTCCCTCCATAAATCTTTAATATGTTTTAAAATTATAAACACTAAGCAACAACTGAAATAAGTCTCAGGAACAAAAAACACCAAAACCATAACATTATGAAAATCTGCGACATGGTAATATGTTTTCAAATATGCTGTTACAATCCATCAGAATTCTGCCAAGCTGGTTGAGAGCTGAAAATCTATAGTAACTTTCATACCATGCTTTGCCATGCCCTAGTCAGGCAGCATCAAAAAAGTAAAACAAAGCAAAAAAGTTTACATGAATCTTTCCAATTTATACAATTTGGAATGAAAAGGCAGAGATCACATGCATTAGCATCTTGATCTGGAGATTTAATTATGAAATACAGGCATTTAGAAATAAAATCATTTATATGCACCCATTCTGTAGGGAAATCTTAAGAGTAGAAAGCAGAAGTTCTCTCTGCATAAAGTTGCCACTTACCATTAAGAAGGAGCTTATCTACCCGTAACTGGAAGCTCTTCGAGATGTGTGGTCCCTATTTGTATTTCAAACGTGGCTGCGCATATGCACCAAAGTCAAAAGGCTTTCTTAGCAGCGTCCGTTGACCTGCACGTGCATCCCCACGTGCTCCCAGCAGAGGCTATAATAGGCCATGTGGTTCTATGCCTCTCCAGTGACCCTCTTATCGCTGAATAGTCCAGTCCACAGCAGAGGGGAGGAGGGTGGGTTTTGGAATGCAAATAGGGACCACACATCTTGAAGAGTTTCCAGTTACAGGTAAATAACCTCATCTTCTTCAAGAGATGGTCCCTCTATGTATTCTAAACGTGGGAGAGTAGTGAGTGGTGATCAGCATGGAGGTGGGTGCAAGGATTCAAGGAACGTGCCCTCTGTAGTATGGCATGGCCCAGGGGCTGGAGGGGAGGGTAGCGAAGGGGGTTCTGACCATGATCTTGAAAGGGTCAGTCCACTAGACAAGAAAGGCGAGAACCATAGGAGGGACAATGACCCTGTTCTCCAAATGGTCCTAATAGGGCCTGTAAATGGAGAGAAGTCACAATTGGAGGCATCGCATGTGCAGACATGCGTGCAGCATCACACAAGTACAAGCCGCCATATCCCCCAGGAGGGAGAGGCAACGGCAAACACGGTGCAAGGGTTGTGTGTCAGTTTGCAACTACGGTCGTCAGGATGGTGAAGTAGTCTGCCAGAAGGAAGGCCTGGGCCATAATTAAATCAAGTAGTGCTCTGATTAAATTGACTGTCTGCGTAGGTACAAGCATCGATTTCTCCTTGTTCATGCAGGCCCCCAGAGAGGTTAGGAGTGCACAAAGAGCAAGTATAGCGGAGGTGAGTTCCTGTTGAGATGACTGGCCTGTGTTTGTGTTGTCGAGGTAGTGATACACTGAGTAGCCAAGGCAGCACATGTATGCTGCCACAAACTCAAAGATCTTCATGGAGATCTTCAAGAGCTGTCGCAATGCCAAAAGGGAAGACTCTGAATTAGCAGTGGTGGTGCCCAACCTGGAAACCAAGAAATTTCCGATGGGCCAGATGGATCTCAACTTGAAAATAGGCATCCTTCATGTCAAGTTTTGAACCAAGTCCCATGAGGGAGGGAGGGATAACATATGCCAGTGTCACCATACAGAACTTGGATTTCCTGATAAACTTGTTTAGTGGCCAGAGATTGAGAATGGGGCGGAGCCCTCCGCCCTTCTTCAGGATGAGGAAATATGGGGAGTAGAAGCCTCTCCCCTCTTAGGGAGGTGCCATGTGCTCTATGGCACCCTTTGAGAGAAGAACAGCTGCCTCTTGGTGGAGAAGGCTTTGATGGGAAGGGTCCCCAGGAGGCATCCAGGGTGGAGGCAAGTGCAGGGGAAAGGAAAAAAAAATACTATAGAGGACCCATCATGGATAACCATCAGTACCCAATGGTCCATGGTGATACTGCCCCAATTGTAGGCTAACAGGACAAGACGGCTACCAAAGAGGACATGCAGCACCATTGGTGATAAATGGGAGGGTTCAGAGCTCTCAACCGACACATCAGAACTGTTTGGGTTGGTGGTGGGGAAAAGACAAGGAGGTAGTTGTGGCAGACGCCGTGGGTTGCTGTCACTGGGATCAGTGGTGCCTGCGTGGGGGGTTTCCTGGTGCCACTAGTAGTAGACCGAATAGGGTACATATGGCTGGGGGCAGAACTGTTGGCACTGCTCCTTGCAACATGGGGCTGGGGTATAGATCCCAGGGATCAATGTGTGGCTTGAAAGTCACTTAAGGAGTGAAGGAACAAGTCTGTCTTTGCACAGAACAACTGGTCCTTGTCAAAGAGGAAGTAGTTTAGACCACCTGAGGAAAGCCCGAGGACTGGAGCCAGGAGTCACGGTGCATGACAATGCCCATTGCAAGGGAGTGCAAGCATGTCAGGCACATCGACTGTTGCTTGGAGACCCACCTTGACGACCACACACCCTTCATCAACCAGGGCCTGAAATTACTGTGGCTGATCAGGTGGCAAGCTTGTCCCTGAACTCTGCTAGCCTAGCACAGTTGTTGAAATATTTGTCTAGCAGAGCCTGGTAATTGGAAATTAAAAATTGAAGCACGACAGAGAAACAGACCTTCCTCCTCAAAAGTTCTTAAGCACTTAGCTATCCAGTCTGGAAAAGTAGTTTTTTGCTTATGTTGGCTTGCCTGTTCTCCTGACACATTCACAACCAGCGAATTGGGGGAAAGGGAGGAGAAAAGGAAGTTCACCACTTTAGCTGAGATGAAGTACCTGCACTCCACCCGTTTCAGCATGGGGGTACAGGAGGCCGAGGTATGCCACACTGTCTATGCGAGCTGGAGAATAGCATTAATGGAGAGTGTCACTCTATATGGGCTCTAAGGCTGGAGGATGTCCAGAAGCTGGTGATGCTGTTCCTGTACTTCCTCCAGTGGAATGCCAAGGTCCACTGCCACCCTCTGCAACAGGTTCTGATACTGTCTGTGATCACTGGAGCAGAGGAGGAGGAAGGGATGAGCCCCTTGTCGCTCACAGAGAGTTAGAGCAGGTCCGAAAAACAGTTTTTGAATCAGGGATCATGGGGCACAGACCCTGGAGGGGGAGAGGAGCGTATCTCAAATGGGGTACACTAACTAACTACACTACTACTACTACTATATGCAACTAACTATCTATACAAAAACAATAAAGAACTATATACAAACAAAGTGAGTCACTGTCTTAGCTGGAAGAGTAAAAGCACGAAGGAACAGGAGTTCCAACTCAGCCATGAGAGGGAACTGGAGAGGTGACGACCAGCACAGTCTATTGGAACCTTGGATGCAAGCATGAGGAGACGCACAGATCAACAGACATTGCTAAGAAACAAAAATGATTAGGGGGCTGGAGCACAAGACTTATGAGGAGAGGCTGAGGGAACTAGGCTTGTTTAGTCTGCAAAAGAGAAGAATGAGAGGGGATTTGATAGCAGCCTTTAACTACCTGAAAGGGGGTTCCAGGGAGGATGGAGCTAGGCTGTTCTCAACAGTAGTAAGTTCCAGAGGGGTAGCCGTGTTAGTCTGTATACAGCAAAAACAACGAGAGACCTGTAGCACCTTAAAGACTAACAAATTTCTGCAGGCATAAGCTTTCGTGCAGCCCACTACAATGGTAGTAGATGATAGCACAAGGAGCAATGGTCTCAAGTTGCAGTGGGGGATGTCTAGGTTGGATATTAGGAAAAAAATTTTCACTAGGAGGGTGGTGATGCACTGGAATGGGTTACCTAGGGCAGTGTTTCTCAACTTTTTAAGTAGCCAGTAGCCCCTAACCTCTGAAAATTTTAATAAATATCCCAACACTCAATTTTCCACTCTGAGAAATACAATCTTTTTCCCCTTTACCGCTAGACAACGGTATTTCTCGTAAAGCAGGAGAGTTCTGAGTTCTGCAATGCTGTGTGGCTATGGCAGATCACAAAACCCCCTGCTGTTTCTCCCCTCCTTCATCCTCCCCTTCCTTCATATAGGAGCAAAAGTCAACACCAGCCAATCACTGTGGCCTGATGGCAGGGACACGTGGTGTTCTCCTCACACAGTCGGGAATTTGTGATGTATGAGCAGACACTAGCGGCCTACCAGAATGGACGGCAGCTCTCCCCATGGCCGTCCCTAGGCAGGTGTGGGGGTCTGGGGCAAATCACATTGGGTGGGCCCCTCTTAAAGATTTTTATACTGGTGAAATCTGGGGCTGTCATAGTTGTCAATTTCATGGCTCAGCTAGAGCCGTGAAATTGACAAGTAAACCTGCAGGAAGAGCCCAGCTCCAGAACTGGGCAAGCCGCTGGACTCTCTGCCTGGCTTTCTGGGCACCGGCCTTTGAGCCGGGGAGGGAAGCTGCCACCTGGGCAAGTTGCAGTCAGCTGCCGCCTGGCTGCCAGCCTGGGAAGTGGTTGACTGCCACCAAATCCGAGCTGGGTCGGAGGAGGCTTCTGCGCAGGCTGGGATCCGGGGAACGTGGGCAGGAGGCAGGCAGCTACTGCCCATCTTCAAGTCAGAGCATGGGAGGCTGTCTCTCAGCTCAGAGCCAGGGCACGGGTGGCAGCCACCAAGCTGTGAGCCCAGCGCGCAAGGCACAGGAGGCTGCTGCTGGGCTCCCACCTGGGAGCCAGGACTGGGCAGGACACGGGGAGCTGCCACCCGGCTTCCCAAACAGCCAACAGCTGCCGCCCAAGCCATCAGCTACCTCCTGGTGTCCCAAGAAGATGGTGACTGCCACCCAGCTTCCCAGGACTGGGGCGGCTGCCATCTACCTCCCAGCCAGGAGGTTGGACCAGACGGGAAGCTGGTAGCTAACGCCCACCTTCCCCAGAAGCCGGTGGCTGCTGCCTGACTCCAACCTGGGAGCTAGAACCAGGCAGAAAGTGAGCAGCTGCCGCCCAGCTTCCCCAGAAGTGGGTGGGTGCCACTTGCCTCCCTTCACTGGGTTTTTTGCTGCGTACCCCCTGCCTGTGTCTCATGTACCCCCAGGGATACGCGTACCACAGGTTGAGAAACTATGACCTAGGGAGGTGGTGGAATCTCCATCTTTAGAGGTTTTCAAGCTGCGGCTTGACAAAGCCCTGGCTGGGATGATTTAGCTAAGGTTAGTCCTGCTTTGAGCAGGGGGGTTGGACTAGATGACCTCCTGAGGTCCCTTCCAACTCTAATATTCTATGATTCTATGAAGAAAACCTTCTGGTTCCGCCACTTGGCAGGCATGTACACCCATGTTTGGAATACGTACAGGGACCATCACTCAAAGAAGAAAAGAGGTACCAAACTATTACATACATTAAAACATATAATCTTCATCTGGTTTCTACACACCTTTCATTTAACAATGCTGTTAAGACATTACAAATATAATTGCGACTATTCACGTATGACTTGAAGTCCAATGTTTTGTGCTCTTCTGCTACCTTCAAAATATATATTTTAAATATAAGCTGAAATGGTATGCATGGATATTAGAAAAGCTATTACAGTAACAAGCCTGAATAAACAGAAAATATAATCATTTTAAATAGTGTATCGTATTAAATGAGTGTTCTTTAAATCAAAGAGTGCTTTCAATATTACTATCATTTTTTTAATAAATTAATTCTTTCTAGATTAAAAAATTATAAAACAACCTGTTGAGGGAACACTTTTGTGCAGAAGTTATACATTCAAAGTTTTTTTTTTATTAATTGTGATTATGTGAGCTCAAAGAAGTTTGAGATTGTAAAAGTTTGCTCCCATATTATGAAGATAAGTGAAATTAAAAAGAGAAAGGCTATTTTAAAACATTCTACTCTCCATCACTGTCTTATATAAAAACATGGCATCATCCGGGCAGGAAAAATAAAGAGTTGTCCTCTGCTACCCACTTCCAATGCTTACGTACTACATTTGGGCCCCATCAGTCTCATGATGATGATTGCACAGTCTGTCCCTGCCCTGTGGTAACAGTGTACAAGGCTCTTCCTCCCCATGCAAGCAATGAGTAGCCTGAAATAAAAAGTCTGGGTAGATAGTTGGAGGTATGAGAGAAACCTGACATATAGAGGCTGTGAAAACAGTTTGCAAACGCACATTCATTATTCTAATTTTGAGTTAGTTAACTTTAGGATTCAAAAACACTACAGAATTAAATCCATACAAAGTTTGAAGTTTACTACTGGCATTAACATAGGCAGTCACTAAAAGTGAGCTTTACTATTATGTGTCAAATCACCTGAGGAAGTTACTCACCTTGTGCAGTAACGATAGTTCTTTGAAATGTGTCCCTCTATGGGTGCACCACTGAAGGTGTACTCGCATCCCTGCACTGGTGATTGGAGAATTTTGGCCCACACATGCAGTCCCCCCATTGTGATCTGGCTCAAAGCTAACAAGCGTTGCACAGGCGAAGCCCCTTCAGTTCCTTCTCTACCACAAAGTCCCTATCAAGAATTCCGAAGCAGAGGACAGGAGGGTGGGTTGTGGAGCACCCACAGAGGGATACATCTCAAAGAAACATAATTACTGCACAAGATTAACTTCCTTTTCTTCGAGTAGAAGTATCCCTACGCATGCTCCACTGCAGGTGACACCTTAGTACTATCCTCAGTTGGAGGCTGGGGCTTTGGAGTCAAATCAATGATAACACTGCAGAGCCAAATCTAGCATCAGAAGCAGAGTCCCCAGTGATGGCATAGTGTTCTGCGAAGGTATGCGCAGATGCCCAGATAGCTGCTCCACAGATTTCCAAGATAGGGACATCCTTGAAGAAGGCAATCGAGGAAGAAACCGATCACATGGAGTGCATACAGATTCCAGATAGAGGTAACTACATTGCAAACATAATAGCAGTGTTTGATGCAGTTCGAAACCCACTTGAATGTCTTTGGACTGATACTGCTGCATCTTTAGACCTATCCACAATGGAAAGGAAAAGCCTAAGAGATTTCCTTCATCCTGTCCAGGTAGAAGGCCAGGGCTCTCTCTTTACTCTGTGTAGAATGGCTTCCCTATTTTCACGGTGAGGCTTGGGATAAAAGGTTGGGAGGTGAATAAGTTGGTTTACATGAAAAGCTAAAGTCACCTTGGAGATGAACTTCAGGTGTGGCCTGAGTGCAATCTTGTCAGAAAAAAATATTGTAAAAAGGGAGTGCGCTATATGAGCTGCTATCTTCCCTATCTTCTTCCCTGAGGTGAGGGCGACCAGAAACATCATCTTCATTGACAGGTATGTAAGTGAACAAGTGGTCATAGGTTCAAAGGGCAGTTTGGTCAGACTCTTTAATACTAAATTCAAGTCCCATGATGGGGTAGGATGTTTGGCTTAGGGAAAAAGGTTTGTTATGCTCATGAGGAACCTCTTTGTAATCGGGTGATTGCCAAGAGTACCTTGAGCTTCTTGAGAGTCGGTAGGTAGTCTAAGACTTGGAAGAGTAGCAGATGTTCCAGTAATTTATCTGAAATGGCACCAACCCTGAAACCTAGTCCACTTTTTAGGTAAGTACAACAGGTAGCCAATTTTCTACTGTGTAGTAACACTTCCTGTACCTCCTCAGAGCAGGTTCTCTTTATATGTTGGAACCATGAAGGAAGCATGCCCTGAACCAAAGTATCCACAGGTTGGGATGGAGAGTATGTCCTTCGTTCTGTGACAGAAAGGAAGGAGTGGGTTAAAGAAGGATTGGCGAACATGTTGCCAGCTGTGACAGGTAAGGGTACCACGTCTGTCTCAGCCAGGTGGGAGCAATCATTATGACATTTGCCTTCTCTCTTTTTGTTTTTAAGAGGACTTTCAGCAACAGAGGAAATGGGGGAAAAGGTGTATAGAAGGCCCTTGTCCCATGAAAAAAGGAGAGCATCCCCTAAGGAGTGCTATCCGAGGCCTGCTCTAGAGCAGTAGCATGGGCTTTTCTTGTTCAGGTAAGTGGCAAACAAGTCTATTGTCAGTATTCCCCACCGTCTGAATATGTCGTGGAGTATTACTGCGTTCATCTCCCATTTCTGATCATGTGGGAACTTGCAACAGACTGTCCGCTGTCATGTTCTGCACTCCTGGTAGGTAGGCCCCTGATATTGTAACACTATGGGAAACGCACCAGTTCCATAGCTTTAGTGTTTCCGTGCAAAGGGAAGGAGATCTGCTGCTCCCTTTCCCCCTCCCCCCAGATGATTTATATAGTAACTACACCCCATGTTGTCTGTCATGACCTTTGGTTGTATACCTCTGATCAGTGGAAGGAAATGAGCTAGTGTGTTCTGACCGCTCTGAATTTGAGGAGGTTGATATGAAGATATCCCTCTGTGGGTGACCACTTGCACTGCATCATGAGATTGTTGAGATATGTTCCCACCCTATGAGGGATGCATCGGTGGTGAGTAGTGACGGGAGGTACTGTGCAAACGGGATCCCCATGCAGACATTTGCTGGGTCCTTCCACTAGTTCAAGTATTGTTTGATCTTGGTGGGTAATGATAGGGGTTTGTGCAGGCTGTCTCTGTTTAGCCTGTAAACCTAGCTGAACTGAGACATCTCATGCGAAGTCTGGCATGAGCTATCACAAATGTGCCCACAACTATGTGCCCCACAAGTTGAAGGCAGTGTCTGGCTGATATTTGAGGGCTGGTTTGCACTGTCTCTATGAACATGGACAGACAAACATAGAATCTATGTTGTGGGAGGAGCAATCTCGCTTGGAGAGAGTAGAGATCAGCTCCTATGAATTCTAATCTCTGTACTAGAGTTAACATTGCTTTTTGGACATTGATCTGTAGGCCCAGGCACCTGAATAAGTCCACAGACATGTGGGCAGAACTTCACCGAAGGAGAGAGCCCTGAGGAGGCAGTCATCCAGATAGGGGTAGATCATGATCCTCTGGAAGCAGAGGTGAGCTGCCACTACGGAGAGGACCTTGGACAATACTCTTGATAGCCCGAACGGGAGTACTCTGTACTGGTAGTGGTCCTGTCCTAGGATAAATCTGTGGGACGGTAAGATTGAAATATGGAAATAAAAATCCTGAAGGTTGAGGGCCAAGAACCAGCCTCCCTGTTCCAAAGCTGGAATAATCACTGCTAAAGTGACCATCTTGAATTTTTGTGCCTTGATGAATTTGTTGAGTGCTCTGAATTCTAGAATTGATCTCCAAGCTCCCTTTTCCTTGGGTATCAGGAATTAACAAGAATAAAATCTTTTGCCTCATAAGTGCCGAGGTACTGGTTCTATGGCTTCTATACAGAGGTGATCTCTTGTCGCAACAGACTTTCATGAGACGGGTCCCTGAAGAGTGATGGGAAAGGGTGTTCAGGGGGGAGGGAGATGAAATGAATGGAATACCCTTGTGGATGATTTCTAGATTCAGATATCATCCATTCCTAGTTGCGGCAAAACAGAGGAAGGCAGTATCCATAGGGATGCGAAGGGTTAGTCAGCATCAGATGGCATTGAAGAGAGTGGTCTGTCGGCACCCCAACCAATCTGTCAAAACCGGTGTTTTCAAGTGAATGATTGGGAAGGCAGAGGCTGTGGGCCCCACGGATTGTGCTTTGAGAATCTAGACTCTTTCCTTTGTGGCTCATGAAAGCACTGAGTTGGGTTAATGATCCGATGAAGGGACTGCTAATAAGCTCCATCTCTAGCCAGGGGCTAGACAACTCATGTGCGGGGTGAATGGACAGTGCTACAAAAATACTCTGATCAGCAGCATGGGGATACAAGCACACCTACAATGGAGCACCCATAAGGTCACTACTCAAAGAACACTCTGGAAAGGAGTAGTTCTGAATTCTCCTGGTTAAACAGACTAATGCTTTTAGTTGTAATAATTTGTCCATCACTTAATTTCTGCCCTCAAATCAAATTCCCATTATTAAACTAAGCCATCAAATGCTCTTTATAATTCTCCCTGAAGAATCAGGTCGTATCAAAAAGATAGGAAATGTTTTAAAGACACATAGGACTTCTCTAAACACCACAATTACTTAAAATGTTTCTTCCATTTTCTAGTTCTCAACTATCTTGTATGCAAATAATTCAGTTTTTTAACTTTGGAATCACCTTTCTCTTTGCTCAGAGTGCAATAATGATCTTGTATTTACACAGAAGTTGTACTTATTTAAGTTAAATCACTTTTAAATAGATAGTTAACCCAGTGCAAGCCCTTGTGGGAGGCATACTTAACTGTTTACAACTGGTTTACATCAGTAATTCATCACAAGATCTGGTCAGCTAGTCTATACTGTGCACAACCTTTACAGTCAGGAAACAGATACCCTCATTTGGAGGTACAATCTCCACTTCTGCCAATTCTGAAAATACCTTTCCTAGCCAACAAGCATCTCTTCCATTTTATCCACACTGAGCCTAAACTATTTAGTTTCATCTAGGTCAGGGGTGGGGAACCTTTTTTATGTCAAGGGCCTGATGGTGGCCCTGGCGACGGGGGAGAATTCGGCGGCGGCGCGGTTTCACGGCGGCGACGGGGTTCCGTGGGGGACGGGGGGCAGTGCCCGCCGCCGAAGTCCCCCCGCCGCCGAAAAGGGGCAAACGGCGGCAGGGTTTCGGCGGCAGGCATTGCCCCCCCCCCCGGAACCCCACCGCTGCCGTGAAACCGCGCCGCCGCCGAATTCCCCCCGACGCCAGGTCCAGACAAAATGATTTTGCGGGCCTTATTCGGCCCACCGCAGGCCGGACGTTCCCCACCCCTGATCTAGGTCCACATATCCTCAAGACAGACCAGAAGAGTACAGAAATATCTTGGGTCAGAGTTGTAGAAGAGACAGCATACAGCTAAGTATCACCTACATAGTTCTAACATTGTACTCCATACCCCCGCTATCATTCTTAGAGCCAGATTTTCAAATGCTCAGTATTTAGCACCCACACAGTTGGGGCCAGATTTTCAAGAGAGTTAAATTCTCATTCAGGCACCTCAACGAAGGACAGACTTCCAAAAGGCTCAGCATCTAGCAGCTCCCACTGTAGTACTTATGGCCAGATTTATAAGAGCATAGTACACAAAATTAGGGCAAATAGTACCTATCTTTAAAAAGGGGAACAAAGAGGACCTGGAGAATTATAAAACCAGTCAGCCTAACTTCAATACCTAGAAAGATACTGGAACAAATTACTGAACAAATTGTAAGCACCACAGGATAACAAGGTTATAAAGAATAGTCACAATGGATCTGTCAATAGCAAATCATGCCAAACTAACCTAATTTACTTCTTTGATGGGGTTACTGGCCTAGTGGATGAGGGGGAAATAGTAGACATGTTATATCTTGATTTCAGTAAGGCTTCCGACATAATTCCACATGACATTCACATAAGCAAACCAGGAAAATGTGGTCTATATGAAATTACTATAAGATAGGTGCACAACCAGTTGAAAGATTTTACTCAAAGAGTCAATAATTATCTGTCAAACTGGGAGGATGCATCTAGTGGGATCCCAGAGGTCAGTCCTGGGTCCAGTACTATTCAATATTTTCATTAATGATTTGGATAATGGAGTGGAGAGTGTGCTTCTGAAATTTGCAGATGACGCCAACGTGGGAGGGGTTGCAAGCACTATGGAGGACAGGATTAAAATTCAAAACAAACTTGAAATATTAGAGAATTAGTCTGAATTCAACAAAATGAAATTCAATAAAGAAAAGGACAAGGTACTTCACTTAGGGAGGAATAATCAAATGCACAACTACAAAATGGGGAAAAACTGGGCAGGCGGTAGTACTTCTGAGAAGGATCTGGGGGTGAGAGAGGATCACAAGTTGAACATGAGTTAGCAATGTGTTGCAATTGCAAAAAAGGCAAATTATGTTCGCCTTTCCTACATCAGAGACCTTCTGAAGTCAGCTAGTTTTCATACACTTAGTGGCAGACCCTATCATGTGGATCTCATTCCCACACACAAAGTGTCTTATTGTGATCCTTCTCACTTTCAAAGTGTCATGCCTTAAAGTTTTTACTTCAAAAATGATTACTCTTCGATTTATTACTTTTGCATTCAATCATCATTTCTTTTTTAAAATTGGGCAACATCACAAAAAGAAAACCACATTTCTCTCTGAAAATTGTGTCTACTTACTGTTACTAGGAATACCTGACATTACTAAAAACTGGAAGTTAAAAAACAAAAATGAAACAAAATAAAAAAACCAACTCTACTTCCAGTCTGTGCATTTGACAGTGTGTGTAGTCACTGTAACTGTTTCTCTATATATCATTAACAAGGGAGAAAAAACGAATTAACTGAAGATTCCCTTACTGAAAGTCAATGCAACTTAGAGAGTCCCAAATTGCTTTTTAAAAAAAAGAGACTTAGGTACTTTTGAAAAATTTACCCCATGTCTTCACTAGTAAACAGTCACTTTTATTTGGTTTAAATAAAATACTTTTATGTAGACATGGCCAAATACTTGTAAGCAATCCTCATTGATTTGGAATGAATTTGGGCCTATATTTTTACACTGTACCAGACATTCCATATGAACAGAACACAACAGGAAAATAGATAGCAACGAAGAATCCCAACAGCAGAAACACGAGAAAAATCTATTTATTCAGATGCTGGGGAAGTTTTCAAATCTATATTTGATTTTCAAACAGATTCCAGAGATTAAAGATGCCCCTATTTACAGAATGAACCCAAAAGAAGTTATTAATAGTGGAACACCAGACCCATACAGAAATGAACCTATCACTGATTTCCATCAAGTTTTGCTAGCCATTTAGCTCTTTTATTGGGGCATCTTATTCATTTTGAGGAAAATAATACCTCTCTCTATATCAAACTGCCATTACAGCAGTGATACATGAATTATGAAAATTAAAAAACAGGAATACTAAACATGATTCAAGGGACATAGAAAAAAAGTCATTTGTAGAGTAGAAGCAAATCACATGCACAATAGAGTAAAGTAAGAGACTGAGTCACTTTATACTATATTAAAGACTACATCAATTATCCTTTCACATCTGTGATAGACAAAGTAGGAGCAGGAGTTCCTTCTGTAACCTTCCAAGTACAATACAAGAGGTTTTCACCTTCCTCTGAAGCATCTGGTATAGGTCACTGCTTAAGGCAAGACATTTGAATAGAAAATATGTCCCCTTATGGCAGTTTCTTGTACCTACAGTCTAATATAGCAATTAAACCATTAGAGCTCGCAAGGCCTTACATCCAAACAGAAATGCTACCGAGTATAACTTAATTTTTGAACACCTCATACAAACAAATTCCAAAATTCATTGAGCACCTCCCTGGCCTTTCCAGTTAATCTGGTTATTAGCACGGGCATACACTGTTCATCTGGGATCTTGTGGAGACTGCACAGGTGCTCAAAGGTAGATAGAAATTCCTCAATATTCCCAGTATCTTTGTAAATGGGACTGATCCTTTCCCAGTTTCTGTTATCCAGAAGAGAGATTTCCAGGTGGTGGTATCCTCCTTTGTTCGTCCAGAACCTGGAGCCAAAGTGCAGCAGCTTCTTTTTCAGCAATGAGGCGTTCCATCTGCATTTGATATGCAGCTTTTTCTAGTTCAGCAGCTTCTTTCTTTTCTCTTATTTGAAGTTCTGCCAGTTTCTCTTCATGTTCGAATTGCTGCTTATTTTTTACTGCTGGCATTCTCTCTTTCTGCTTCAGTCCCTGTATCAAAGGCAGGTGATGACAGATCTTTTGTCCTCTGATCACTGGCTATTAATAGGTTTTTGAGTTCTTGATCTGTGTTTTTCTTCTAAAAAGATAATGCCCTTTGCGAGCACAAGTCATCAAGGGCTTTTCTATCAAGATCTGCATATGCTCTCATTTCACCCATTTTAACTGATTTTTAATCCTTAAACTCAAATATCAAAATCAATTTTGCCAAGCGTGGGGTTATGATCCAAAACTCAGTTAATCTGTGGTAATGTGTATCCTGACCAGACTATTCCACTGTGACCTTGGCCTCCAGGGGAGCCATGCTGAGATAGCTTAAACAGGACAAACTGCAAAGAATGGGGCAAGCAAAGCCCTAAATACTGGTGGTTTTTCTTCCATAAAATATACCAAGCCAGCAGCAAACAAGTTCTGATGATCTCACTGGTCATTCAGTAGACAAAATGCAGTGCCCTTAAAACTATCCAGCCCTTTGGCTAGCACCCAGACAGCCAAGTCAGATATGATGGGAATTACTGAAAATCTTTATCCATCATATATAAAAAAAGTTCTATCAATCCGAAAGGATTGGACATATTACCCAACAGGTCAATGAATAGTTCAGATCTTACTCAATACACACTTAAAGTCAATGCTTATTAACTAAACTAACATTTATTTTAAAAAGGCAAAGAGAGTAATGGTTAAAAGGTCAGTATACATACACAGATAAAATTAAAGCTCTTAGGTCAGTTTCAAAGTAGAGATGATAACTGAATTGCAAAGTTCTCAAATTGCAAAGTCTCTGAAATTACCCAAACAGCTTGGAGGTCATCAGTCCTTGTCTAGAGCTTCTTTGTTAGAAATCCACTCCATCGAAATGAAGACTAAATACTCCATGTGCGAAGTTTGTTCAAATTCTGCCATAAGAATTAGCAGGGTGATTCCAGGCTGATGCTGGGATCTCAATGTTGCAATCCAAACTTTCCCTGGCAAGCTTGGACAGATTTGAGATAAAAGGGATCAGTCCACTAGAGTCTTTCATTGATCCATGCAGGCTGACCAATATTTTCTTGACAGCAGGTATCTCCTTGAACAATTAACAGATGATTACTTGGGACTCTGAAATACCATCTCCTATGTCCTGAGCATACTGGTAACTAGTTACATTAGCACAAGGTAATTGGCCATTTACAACCATTTACAGGTATTTACTACTTAAACTTCAAAGAGAAATACAAACAATAGTATTGTAACATTCAAAGTTCCATCTAAATGTTCATATGTTCCTTTTGAACTCTTATTCAAGAGAACAGTAATAGACAGGAAAGCAGTTTATCTGCATTGCTAATTTGTAAATAACATCAACTAACTACCAAGAATACACTTGCATATCAAAGCTCTAGTCTACATATAAGGAATGACCCTCACTATCACTGTAATTTCCTATAATACATCTTGAAAGGTCAGAGTTGGGCCATGAAAAGTTGCTTTGCTTTTTCGGGCTTAGCATCACAGCATGCCTTTGTTTACTATCACATTATGGCAAAATTGTTTATATGTTTTGTAATAAGGATGGTGATTTCATACCCATTAACATATAGATAAGATGAAGGGAGAGGACATTTGTACAGTCTGCACCCAAAGCATAGACTATTCAGGTAGTGGTACATGCTGATCATTCAGTTCTAAAAATAACTGATTTTCTAAAGTGACAGTCAAACCTAACTCCATTATTCAAATCTTGATTAAGTCTAATGTCTGGCCTGTTTCTTTATCAGCCTGCCCCAAGCGATTATTTCAAGACTAATGTCTCAAAGCCTTTGTCAAATGCTGAGAAGATCCTGCTTTAGCTTTCATGCAGCAAAATGCAGCCATCACATTGAAACAATTACAAAAAGGTCTCTTTTTATTCAAACACCTGGCAAGGCACTAGAGTCTTTTCTGTCTGTTTCTTCCATGTAAACAAAGTAAAATCAAGTTAAAAAAAGTCCCAAAACATAAAGCCATTCAGCACCTAGAAACGAAGCAAACCTGGAAAGGACGTGTCTTGAACGAGTAATTTTTCAACATGTGCCAATGTTAGGAAAAATATTCGGAGATACTCCATTTTGTTTACTTTTGCAATCACACTAGAGTGGAGGAGAAAGTGAACAATTACCTGAATGAAAAAAGGTTTTTTAACATTTCTTTGTTGCCTATAGTTCTTCCACACCAATCTCTGGCTACTAAGTGTCTAGTAAATATTTACACCCCGTACATAAATGCAAAATGAATTCTGTGCAAGTTAACAGGCATGTGTCAGAGAATGCTGTGCTGGCTACATACCAGCTGCCAGGGAAACTCATGGGATGCATGCTCTACAAGTGAACCTGCATCTTGCAAATTGATATATTGAGTTAAAGAAAATAAATGAACAGATAAAACATACTACTTCTGAACCCTTCGACAGCAATATCTAATGGATAAGATCGGTCTAGCTATCTCTTCAGATAGAACACAGATTGCAAGCCATACAGAAAGGGATGTTGGGAAGGTGAAGGAGGAATAAGTGAGAAAGTAAGGAATCTCTGGTAAAAAGACAGTGTCCAAAGGAGCATTTAAAGATGAAGTTTCCCAGCCACATGTTTTGAGACTGTACCAAAGGATAATCATCCAAACCACTTACACTTGCAATGGGGGAAGAAGGTGGATGCAATAAAACTTTAGAGCCAAACACAGTTATCAAATGCCATATTTTGCTCTCAGATTTGGACTATGGGCAAAAATTAAGAGGAGAAGTCTCCTGTTTGACAATGAACAAAGGTAAGAAAGGTACTGTATTACCGTAAGCAAGTGTCTTGGTGAACATTGAAGATATGTCTACACTCCAATGTAAACCCAGGGTTAGCAGAATTGGAGTTAGTATACCCTGGGCTTGTAAACCTAGGGCTTCAGCATCTATATTCATTTGTAATCCCAGGTTAAGAATTCTTGAACCCAGGGTTCCAACCTGGGGCTCCAGCATCTACACTGCGGACCCCAATTCAACCATCCATATCCCAGACTACCTAGCACCCTTCCAAAATGTGACCACTCTAACATGTTGTTGATTGTGCACTGTGGGAAAACTTGACTGTCCACTAAACTCCAGAGAACAAAAAGTTGGCACATGGGATACTTTGGTAGACTCCCAGAACACAAGTCCAGTAGGGCTGCATCTACACTGCAAATCAACCCGACATGAACCCTGGATCCCAGCTTACCTCAGACTTGGACCCTCCACCCCTGCAGGGTCCTGGGACCCTCCACCCCTGCAGGGTCCTGGGACCCTAAGTTTGAACCCTCGGTTAGTACAATTTGTGTATAGACAGACAGTGGGGGGGTAGGGTTAGGCTTGAGCCTGAGTTCAAACCCTGGTATTACATAAGTGTAGACATATCCTACATAAGGAGTTACACAAGGAAAGGCTGACTGTTCCCTAACCGGTTTTATTTGAACATACACAGTAGCAATCAAAGGAAAGGAGAGTCTACGGAGAACAAAGATTTGCTCCAAACTTGACCAGCTGGGATGAACAACCCACTGTACTGCCCTACACTCTCCTTGCCTTCTTGTAAAGTAAAGGTAAAATAGCAGATTTGGCTGGTCTGCTATCCTCTACATCTTTAGCCACACATTGTGAAAGTATCTAATTCTGCAGAAGAATTGTATAGTATTGTATTTAAGATACAGTCTGCAATGTTACAAACTATCATAATGGCATATGTAACAGGATGGCAAAATTAAGGCTGAATGCACATTCAACCTTCTATTTTACATTTTCTGACAATTAACTGTTTAACCACATAACCTTAATATTGGATTAACACACAATTTTGTATTTTAATTACTGTTTAGCATTGCTGGGTTCAAGATAATTCCTTGGATTATATCCTAATTAAGCAGAATGTACAGTATGAACCATAGCTATCGCATACATGCCACACAGTATTTGTGTAGCACAGATTAAAATGAATACCCTGTGATTTGGCAGATGTAGAATAAATATGAAATTAAAGAACCAATGTAAGCTAAACTCTGATTAAGGAAACATGTGGTGTAAAGAAAGGCCCTGACTAGCAAGTAGAAAATAATGAGTTATGATTACAGAAAGAATAGCGTAGGGAGGATGCCAGGTTCAAACAAATAATAAAGTAACAAGTTTCTTTAAAAATGGACCCTGACCAACAGGGGTGACTACAGATTGTTTTAAATAAGATAGAGAATCTGTTTTAGAAAAAGCCAACATGGACCTTCCCACTCCACATACCATTGTTATCAACAATTAGGGCCTGTGTGAACATAGGTGAAAAAGAAAAACCGTCATCAACAAGAAGGGAATGAGATAGGGAGGAAAGGCCTTGGGGAGAAAGGAGGTTATAAATCTTACCTGGATTAAGACTGGAAATAAGACTAAACTGTCTCAAACTGGTTTTTAGCTGGAGTCAGTAATTGGCAATGAGATGACTTGTTTATTAAAGGATATAAAAAAGTGAACTCTTAAAGAGTTCATTGTTAGTAGTTGCCTGACCAAGTTGGAGCCAACCAACATAGAGGAAGCACCCCAGTGTCAGCCCGTTTATAAATATCTTGATCAAATGCTTATAAATATTTTGTTGTTTGGATGTAGTAAATTGCTTGTTATTTAGGCTTTTTAGCATGTTTTGAGCAATTATATAAATACCATTTGGCCTTTGGATTTAATAAAGGAATTTATGGCTAAATTAATGTCATGCTAAATACCCTGCATAAATAATAATAATGCCAACAGCAGAGTAAGCTTTGTTAGTTCATATATAAGATATCTTACACAGACAATATTAAAAAATATACACAAGTTACTTAAATCAGTCACAAGACTAATTTCTAAACCAAATTTATACTTCAAATACATAACCAGATGAGAACTGTATAATTTAACATTTAGTTAGAGCAGATAAATAGGGTTAAATCATGTAAACAAAGGAAGAACAGTAGGTAACATTCTATTAATAAGGTTTCTCAATCTCAAATTAGGCTTCAACAGAAACTGAAAATGACCATGTTCAGTCTGTAGGTAATATAATGAAGGCCAAAGAATAAAAGGAATATTCTTTTTTGCTTTTCCAACTGAAGATCATTAATAATCCACAGAAAGTGCTTTAGTTTTCAAAGGGTTCTATTCCAAGCACCTTCTGTGCAGTGAATTTGGCTTTCATTCAGCCTACAGTGTGGGCACAAGTATCTGCTCCCTCCCAATTTGAAATCTTAAAAGAAGTTGAATCTCCTAGGTTTACCTGCAGTCCTTATGCCTACCTGTGAGGCTGGAAAACAGCTCCAAAAGGCAGGTGCACATGCTGCATTACTTGTGCAGTAACTCAAGATACTGACAAAGATTCAGAAATTCGAACAAGATGAGTACATCAACATGTACTTTTCTCTTCAGCACTGTACTGCAACACAGCTTAGTTTTATTCATTTTATCATCATATGTTTTTGTTAACATAGCTGTTGGGTTTTATTGCAACCATTTGCTTTAATGCAAATTAAGACTACTGTTAGTTACGTGGTGTTCAGGCCCCCGAAATGTCAAACATACATTTCAAAATTGCATTCTCCATCTCTTACTATGAATATCAAAAACTTGGTTGGTATCTTACTGAGCTACATTTCTGCTGTCTCTCTAATTCTTCATATTGTGACTTTGTAAGAAAACGTAATGCTCTAGAGGTAAATCTGTCAGTAACCAATACGAAGGCATCAGTATTGTCACCCAAATTTATTACTCTATTGCAAACAGATCAATATGTTCTAAGAGTATGTATCTAGAGAACATTAATGTTCCTTTCAACTCAAATTTTCAATGCCCCATAATTGTCCCCTGAAATATTAAATAAAATTATCTACACTTTTGCCACATGGAGAGCTTGAAGTTTTTCTTCAGCTAGGTCAAAATTCCACACATTGTCAAAAATGAAATCCTAGAAGAGCAGATAACTATCCAAAAACCAAACAATATGTCCTGCAAAAATCTCCACTAAAAGTTTTAGATAACTGTCTCAAAAGCTGTCGATCTCTGATGGATTCTCATCATCCACAGATTAGAAAGCATGAAAATCTATATTTTGCTCCCCAAATGCACTGTTACGAGAGGGTGCTGTTACACTGCAACAAAAATGGCTTCAGAAAAACACCTTTGTAAAATATACCTAAGAAGGGAGTTTGCCATCAATTATTTTTGTGTACTACTACTAACTTCCATTTCAGGACCAACAGCCATAATAAGCTGGACCACTGTAGAGCCCAAGAGAGTCTCCCTGCCAGAAATGCAGGGAAAGCATTAATGGTAATGGAGAAACACACATCAGGAGGAACAAAATAAACAGACCTCTAGGATCCTCAGTCTTTGTATATTCAAGTAATTCATTTTGTATATTCAAGTAATTCATTTCATCCCACTGGACCAAAAAGTTTATACAGCGGTTTATTATAGAATCTCCTACTACTATTAACTAAAAAAAATCAGCTTCTGAGAAACCTACTTCAACTGTAAAAAGAGATGAAACATTTTCCCAAATCTTACATTATGTAAAATCAACAGAAGAGTCATTTGAGCATCAGAAACACAGCTGAGAGGCTGGAGTTTGGATGAGTCTCTACTTCACACTGACTAACCAGTGCATATAAGACAGCACTTCAACACCTGTGCACTGGGTGGAATGAAAATGAGTCAGTTCTTTCTCCAAAAGCACAGTATTCTGGGATTCCTAAGGAGGCTGTAAAAGGCATCAGCCATGGGCATTCTCTACTCTAGAGTTTTTGGGTAAATCTACCATTGCACTACTATGAGTGCAATTCTACTGATGGTACCAATGGTGTGAGCACTAGCGTATTCAGGGCACTGGTTTCCCTTCCTCTCTCTTTCTTTCACTTTGCTGTCTTCTAGGCCCACTTTTACCAGAGCTGACGGACACTGAGGTAAACACCCTATGTCCCAGGGAGCCCTTTAATGCCAACTGGCAGAGGACACACCACCCCTAATTCTCAGCCTGACACACTAACTGCCCCAAGTCACAGTTGTCATAATCCGTATCAAAAAGGTGTCATATACAATGCAAACTGATAACACCCTGGTCATTAATATTACTACTTGATATATGTACAAGTGGTGTATAAAGAATCATAGATGTGTACTGGAAACATGTTCTTAAAATGTGTTTGGCAGGCAGAGCCTAACCCCAGCCTGTTGTAAACAAAAGAAAGTTGTTTCGCTGGCTTCACTGTGTCTCCAATACAAATTAAGCAAGATGAGGTAAACAGTCATCATGTGAATAAGAGGGGGCAGGTGACACCTTAATTTCAACAGGGGATGGAGGTTGCCTCTTGGAAGTCTTCCTGCCTCTTGAAACAGGATCAATAGACTTTGGGGAGACAAGCAAAATCAAAAGACCATTCTGTTATCCATCACCAGATAGATACAAGGAGCCAGAGCTCTTGTAATCATAGAAAGCTGGGTCCTTCTACCAAGGGGGTGTTCTCTGGAAACTGACTACAAATGAGAAACCTGCTTGGACAAAGATTGTAACTGGATAAAGTTAAGTTTTATCACTAGACAGCGAGTTTTGTTTTATTTGTAATCATACCTGTATCTTCTACTCTTAATTATCACGGAAATATCTGTTGTGTTAACAAACATTGTTTTATTACAAAACCATCTCAGTGTGTTCTGTACTAGACTGAAGGGTAAAATCCTCAACCAAACTAAAAGGCTGAAGCATGTGTTCTCTCTTTGGAGGCAGCAAACTTGATAATTTCTGTGAAGGTCTAGTGAGAGAGACTGGACACTACAGAAAGATGCCTCTGGGGAACTCGGGAAATTGAAGTTCACTGTCTGTTACCTGCAAGGCAAGGTTTGGATGGAAAGAGTCCTGAGGAGTTTGCTGGCAAGGCAGACAAGCTGGTGGGTCAGGAAACTGACTCTCAGTTTAGCAGCACCAAGGCTCATTCTTGCTAAGCCAGAGCGCTAACATAGTGGCTCACAGTTCTAGGTGACCTGAGCAAGGAGTCACATGTCCTACCTATACTAGTGCCCCCATTGTAATTACTAGGTACAGCTGCACCCAGGGGAAATTTCCAAAACAAGTCCGGAGAAACTGACAGACTTTGTCTATACTTTGTCTCCCCACAGACGTGAAAGGGAGGCAGGGATAGGGAACCAGATATGATGCATATGCAGTTCTATCAAACAATTTAATAGATAATCCATTCAGTTGCACTAGTATCAAAAGGGGCTGTGACCAACATCTATGTCTTTCATATTCTATCGTGCAGTTAGTTACTCAGGATTTCATCTCTGGCAGTCACACACTTTTTACAGCCTTCTGGAGTCTGGAGCCTAGACTGGTTCAGACAATGGGGACTCTCATTTCTGTTATAGTAGGCATAAGGAAAAAAAACTTGAAGACTATTCATTTTCTTTCCCTGCCAGGTATCATCTGAAATAGGGACATAGTTTGTGCTTCACTCCCAGAGACAAAAGAAAACAAGAGTGCTACAGAATCTGAGTACTCAGCTCCGCAGGAGGACATCTGGCATCCCTTTCAAGTGGGCACCTCTGCCCAAAGGAACATTAAATGACTCTCAAAAGGAGTTTACATCCAGCTCTCCTGAGCTAAAGTTAGGATGTCTATGCCATGGGAATCTTTGAAAGTGGAGTAAGGAAGTAAAGCATGCAAGGAGAAGATGAAATCCAGAAGACAATCAAGAGAGAGAAGTATTAAATGTAACCAGATGGAGCTAAAGGAATAATTATTAGTCCTAGAAGACAGTTATCCTCTGAGGAACAACTAAGAGGAGACATAAAACTCACTTTGCCAGTATATTTCATAACTATCTGATAGACAGTAGTGGAATGCTGGGAATCAGGATTCCTGAATTGTATTTAGGGCTTCTCTTTTTGAGGTTTAATAAATTTAATTTATTTTGCTAATTTAAGTTTTCGTAGATGCCAAAAATAAGGACTTTTCTGAACTCTTTGTATATACTGTAATAAGTACTCTCTTTGTAATGTTCCCTAGTGCACTTTAATGTTGTACGGTTTCAAACAGCTCTACCTTAACGTGCACAAGGGACCCTTTAGAGCACACCAACAGCGTCTACATAAACCAATTAATGCACAACACAAGTGCGCTTTAGAAATCACACCCCATACTCCACATTATTGATCTGTGTAGACAAGCCCTTAGATACAAGTAACCATTTCCAGTGTTTATTATATAAACACCAAATTTACTTCTTTTTGTACTAGACGTGTTTTATCTGTGTTTATTGGTTAAAATCTAAAATCAGAAGCCCTAGTCATATCACAAGGTCTGGAAAGGAAGTTGATTACATGGTTAGAGAGCAGTGGCAAGCAATCTAGCTAGCTAGCAGAGGCAGCTCAGGAGCATGCACAGTGCAGGCCGAAGTTTCAGAAAACAAGGGGAGAGTGTAAAGCAAATGGTAATTTTCCACGGCATATACATGTGCCAGATCTTGATTAATTTCCACAGACACAGTAAGAGGTACCTCCTCTGAACTTAGGACTAGAGCTGGGTGAAATTATTTCAACAAATACTTGCAAAAGAGTTTTAATTGAATTGAAAAAGAATCAAAATATTTCAGTAATGTCAAACCAAAACATTGTTTCAACCGAACCAAAAACAAAAAAATAATTTGATAAAAGTGAAGGAGAAGGAGGAGGTGGTGGTGGTATCTCTCTTATAAGCTTTAACCCGGTGGTCACTGACTCACCTGGGATGCCAGACACCTAGGTTCAATCACCCTCTCTGCCTGAAATAGAGCAAGGATATGAACTTGGGTTTCCTACATCCCTGGAGAGTGCCCTAATCATTGGATTGCTTATAAGGCAGGCACTACTACCACCTCCTCCTCCAGCCATTTAGTGAATCTACTCCTTTGATTTTGTCAAAATCCCTGATATTGAACAAAGTTTTATTCAAGTCAGGTCAAAGTGTTTTAACCCAAGTAAAAAAAAATTCAACATTGATTCACAAATGTTTTTTGAAAAATTTCATTTTCAGTTCAACATAAAACAAAAAACTGATTTTTCTGTATATGTAGCAAACCAAAAAAAAAAAAAAAAATCTATTTTTCACCAAGCTCTATTCAGAACTACATTCAGCCCAATTTTGGGTATTTTCTCCAAGCCCCAGAGGCACTAGATCTGTTTAGAAAAAGAGAGATGAAAACATTTTTTAACAATAGAAAAACTATCTACTGTTCCTTAAACTTCTAGTTGACAGATTAGTTGCTAGACAGCGTTTACCAAAAAAAACACACACACAAACACATCTTTTTAAAATAACCATCAACCTGAAGCATGGAAAATATCATATTCAAACAGTTCAAGTTTGGTGAAGTCAATCAGAAGCAACAAAAACAGGAAGTTAAAGTAAATGCTAATGATCCTTAAGTATACGAGTCACTACATGCCATATAAAGGTTATTAAAATCATGTGTACAGTACCAAGCTTACTCATGAACCAAAATTTTTAACTCTAGGTCCCCTTTCACCTACCACATCTTGCTTCTTTTCCCTCTTTAGTCTCATCATCTCTTTACTTCACTGGGAATCCTACAAATATTTATGCATGTAACTTTACATAAGTAGCCCCAGTGAACACAAGAGGGCTACTAATGTGTCTAGTTACTCATGTGTTGTGTTCATTTTGATCACAGCTTTAGATTGTAATTTTTTGGGCGGGTACTATTTCTTTATTTGTTTATCACAACTAGCACTGCATACTCTGTGTGTAAATGATTGCATTATATAATCACAGATGCTAGTAGGGATGGGAACCTTGTGGCAAATCTAAGGCGGTGGTTTTCAGTCTTTTTCCTTATGACCCCAATCACACCCTTTCCCCACACCTCAAATTCCCTGAAATGTTTTAGCAAAAAGATTATTACATACCATGTTAATTTTTACTAGTGCACTATGCGTAAAATGAATCATCAGCTAACATTCACCACTTACTATTCTTAAAATAATACAGCAGTTCTCCGAGGAAAATCACAGTATAATCAAAACACCATACAATAATTAATAAGTTGCACCAACTTACAACAGAAGTAAGTCTGATCCAAGAAACTTAAAACAAAATACATCAGGAAACTTGCTAACATTGCCATTCGGCAGAAAATACAAATAAACTGAAAAAGTACGCCTTAATGTTCAGATGTACATCCTACACACAAAGTTGCACTGATTTAAAGCATTTTATTATCAAACCTCTAGTGAAACCACTACAACTGTGTATAGGCAAGCCTTAAATTTCAAACATTTCTACAAAGATTGCCAATCCCCAAAATCCTAAAGTATATAAGATTTATCTTCAGAGGATATGTTGTTTGACAGTAAATAAATTTAGTGCCACAGAGTTGTAGGAATCATTCTTTGCAAAGTCTTTTCAATTGAACAAATTTCCTTCAAGAAACTGAATTAAGAGCTATAAACATAACATTCTCCCCAATGTACATCAAGTCCCTTTTCTTCAAGCCAGTCAAGATCTCTCAGATGCAGAAAGACGAAAATGCCAAAAATATCAATGTATTCCTTTATTTCTTTGTTTGACAAGTTTGAATGCGAACTACTAGAGAATGTTTCTCTACAGACTCCTCTTTGCTATCTAAGACCTGGTCCACACATAAAGTTGCACTAGTAACTAAAGATGTTATTTTAAGGCTATTTAATTGAACAGGTACAAAAGTGTGTGGACACAATGCTATCAACTTAAAACTGGCTTATATTGGTTTCATTTGCAACAGTAAGTTTACAGGCACAAACCAAATAATCAAAGCTAGTTTTAAACTGATATGAGCTTCCATATAAGATTTGCATCAGGTTAATTACATTGGCTTTTTGCTTAAATGAAACCAGTACAACTTGTGTTTTGAGAAACTCAAAAACCAGCACTGTATCTAAAAACAGTTACTAAAAAAATCAATTGTATCCAAGTTCTTCAAGCTATGATGCAACTCATTTATTATTGTATGATGTTTGGCTGAACTGTGGTATTCCTTGGGGAACTGCCATGTTAATTTAAGTATAGTCAGTGGTGAATGTTAGCTGATGATCTATTTTATGCATAGTGCACTAGTAAAAGTGGGATTCTGAAAAGTGCCTAAATGAGTTAAGAGTTCTTCTATGCAGTGTAGTTGTAGCTGTGAGCTCTTCTGAGTGGCTTGAAAGCTCATGTCTCTCACCAACAGAAGCTGATGCAACAGAAGATACCTAATCAACCTTGTCTCTCTAAGGAGCTTAAGTCTAATTGACTTTCAACCAGGCTTGTGCTCCTAAATCACTTTGGTGCTTTTTCAAAAATCTACCCTAATCTTTCAGACCTAAAATGTTTCTCACCTAGGTCTTATCTTCTAGTACCTCATTCCTTTAATTAAAAAAAAAAAAAAAAAAAAAAAAAAGTCTATTAATGCTAAGGTTCCCTGTTCTTAGCAGATATTTGCTTCTTGATCAACAAGCGATCGTGTCGTTTGGAAATTGAAACCATGTCTAAAGGGTTCTCAAAATTAAGTACCAGCTAATATGTTAAATTTAAAATAATCCCAGTTTGACAGCATAAAGAAAACAAAACCTCAGAGTAGATGTTCACAGCAACACTAAGATGAGGTTCCACAAATAAAGTATTTTCTTTCTCCCTTCAAGTTATGTATTACTGCTCATTCACAAGTTACTCTGTTGTAAAGGTGCTGGAAGTGCTATCATAACGAATTTCCAATCAATCCTGCAGCTCAGACAGACTAAAAATTAGTCTAATTAAAAAGTGCAAACATGACCACATTGTGTACCCTATAATCTTCAATGGGAAAAGTATGGGGAAATCTGCACCAGACACTGCTTGTCTTCAGCATATTTTAGGATAAACAGGAAGTCAGTTTCATAGCATTTCTAACCCTAAATTAAACAGGCAAAATTACCAGAATTACAAAATGTTGTGGGAGTGAAACTATACTTCTTAGCTAAAGTGAATTGCCAATCTACCACTATGTTGTATCACGTGCCCCACAAGAGACTTAAGTTTCAAGGAACGTCTCTGCCTTTCCATCACTTATTTGATCTGAACAGATATTTTGAGCAAATACCACCATTCCTTTCTATCTGTAGTAGAAATTTCTGACCTTGTTCAAGTCAAATAATAAAGAAACTGCACTATCACTGAATGCATGTGGGTCCTTTAATACTTGGATAAATCATTTTAAAATAAATAGTCATTATATATACAAAGTTTCCAAACCTTTTAATATGGGCATACACGATACATCATGTATTCATAGCCAACACTGTTTTACTTTTATCATCTGAATAGCAATTCGGAGATAATTCCTCTTATAACATCCGCAGATTCTGTTCCAAATTACTATACTGTCTGCCGTGTTATTGGATATAAAAGAGATAAGGAGGATGAGGTAGTATCTTTTATTGGATCAAATTCTGTTGGTGAAAGAGACAAGAGACTAAGACTATACTGTACATCAGTGACATTTTAGCAACCTTTTACATGATCAAGGTAAATACAGGGCAGTGGTGGGAGGGAGGGTTTTGAAGCATGTACATACCCTCCAGTTTCCTAGAACTGAATTTGGTATTGAAAGTCTTAAGACAAACTTACAGTCTGAATAGGAGCAGAAAAGGAGGAATGAGTGTTTATAATCTGTCCGCCTTGCTACAGGGTATTTTTGCCATTCTTTCTGAGTAGATTTGTCAGACCCTGAAAACACAAGGAAGGCAATGAAATAGACGAGGGGATAACAAAACACTAGCCGATCTACCTGCCAGTGAAAGATTCAAGACGCCTGAACGGAGATGCATTTTAAACGGTACATACCAGCTACATTCACTACAATTACATCATAACTGTCACAAAGAAGACTTGAAGGGATCCCTCCAACAACTCTAATCAGTCAGTCAAAAGAGACTTCCAGCCCCAACGCGGAACCCCAAAAAGCTTTCATGAGTATATACTACTATCCAAACTGATTATTAAAATAAATTAAAATAAAATGTGTGGCAAGTAAACATTGCACAGCTATCAGTTGAGGAAAAAACAAAAAAAAAAAACTAGTATATTTTAGATGGAAATTCTATTATGCCCAAAGTCCTTTCTTCTCAAATCAAGAGGTGCTGAAAATCTATCAGACACTTCCTACACATGCTTGGTACAAATTCAAACTTGAATTTCCAGGCTATTAGAAGCACATATTAGCTCATACTTCAAACTATATAAACCAAGAGATCCCTCCAGCTCCTAAAATACAAGCCTGGTAAACTTTGAATTATAACTTAAATCTTAAAGTCCCTCTTTTCTTAGCAAAAAGGATAGCACAAGTATAACAATTAACTATGGTTGTTACTAGGATAATTTAGAACAACATATTCAAGACACTAGTATTTAGTCAAAGTTGCCATAGGATTAGATGGGATCACTTTACAGTGGCTTCAATCATTCCTTTCAAAGAGAACCCAGAGAACACAAGAGGCAATTGCTCATGTTCCCTGAGGTATTTCACATGCAAGGGGTCCCACGTGATTCCATCCCATCATCCTCCTATCTCATAGATTTGAGGCCCCAAAGGACACAGATTTTTGGGCCGCAATACATCCTGTATGCCAATACTCAATTCTACAGCTCATCAAATTTCTGTCAAAATATACATACTTCCAACATTTTACTATACAATTCATGTATATCTTTGGTTTCCCTGCAAACATTGGATTTCACGGATGCTTTTGGCTCCTCAGAGAGCAGAAGAGTCTTTAAGTGCCTTTTACTATCTTCAGCTAGCCCAGAGATTGCAATCTTTCTGACGCTGACGTTACCAATTACCCATGCTTTCATCAACTCCTGGCTGAACTGCTGTGTAACACATTCTTTCTGGAACTCTCAAAAACAACCCTTGCTTTTATCTAGTGCAGAATGCAGCTGCCCATCTCCTATGTGAGCCAAGCAGACAAACGTCACACAGCATTGGTAAAACAAAACAGGGAACATGCAATTGAAGGTGTTGATTAACATTTATAAAACCCTGAACTACAGGAGAACTGACTATCTCCAACACCATCCCATAAGACTCATTAAGGCAACTGTAATTCACTAGAAAGTTTTTGCTGACTAACCCCAGTATTGAAGTCCAGGAGGACAGGCAACAAGGCATTCATGAAAGAGATCCCCCAGCTATAAAATTAAATTTCTCCTATAGTCAGAGAGAGCCTAAATTTGGTTTTTTGTTTTTGTTTTGTTTTTTTTAAAACCACCACAAGGCACACCCATTTATCTAACTAACTATCTTTATTTGAGTCTGAAGCCAAGGACACTTATCTATTCAGTAAGTGGACACAGGGATTTTACACTTTCTTTCTATGTGCCTAATGCTGGTAACAATTGTTCTTGTTAATTTCTGTACCACACCAAGATATCACTGTAATTTATTCAATATAGTAAACCTCTAACAAAAAACATAAGGGAAACATTTCAAACTGAACAGTGCAGAAATCCAAAGAACAAGAGAATTACATAGTACTAGTTTTATTTAAGTTTTGACAGTGTTTCAACCAAAGAGAGCGTAGCTCAAGTTATTGAAACACCAGAAAGTTACAGCCTTGTAATACATATTTTCATATTTGCAAACCAACATTTCATTTTCATATTTGCAAACCAACATTTTAGAGCACACTAGAAAACATCTAATATTTATTAAAATAAATCCCCGTTCCAAAAAGATAACTTTAAAGGTGCTCAAAAGTTTGAGACTTTAATTAAAAAAATTAAAGTAAAACATTTAAAATACTAAGCCATAAATGTGCATCAAATATTATAGCATTACAGTTCATAAAGTCATGCTGCAAAATACAAAAATACAAGCTAGTAATTTAAAGAGATACTTCTCAATATATATGGATACCTGATGTATGTGCTAGAAACAATACCCAAATACTGAAATGGTCTTTATATGTCACAGCACACAGAACTCAAAGATTGCCAATAAGCCCAAGAAACAGTACATTCATAGTGTAGCATTCGATAGAAAATTCAGAATACTGAAATTTCATGTGAAGTTCCTTTCCCATTATATTTTAGAGCTTAGGACATTCCACACAACTGGATGATAAAGTCTAGAGAAATATGCATTCAGTGCTTCACTGATGAAGTGAAGAACCTAAATCAGGATTCACCAAGTCCTCCATAAAAATAAGCATGAATAATTATCTTCAGTGCACCTTGACAAAGAACTTGGCATAACTCTACAAAAGCATATGCATTAAGCCTATCCAATTTATCTACTGCATACTAAAAACTGCTTGCCTTGCTGTATAAAAATATAAGAGTTTCTAATTTTTGCTTCCTTATGATGTACAAAGATGTCTAATTTAGAGGGCTTGTTATCCTGCTTTTTAATTTTAGTCTGCATGATTTTGCTGAAAGGTCTTCTGGTTGTCTAAGGATATATATTATTAGCTCTCATACTTTAATTGAAGGGGATGGTGATAGTGAATCTTGAACAAACTTCCTTTCTCCAAAATATTAGTCAGCCACTGAAGTTACACTTATGAACCAAAAAAGAATTCTAAACAGTCTGACTGAAAATTCCTTCCCTTCCCAATTATATAGCCTTCACACTCATGACCATGATTTCACTAGTTCTCCAGTTAGAAGTGAGTTTTCCTGGCTAGACAGGAGCTACATTTCTAGTGTAAAAAAGGATAATTTTCTTTTTTATAACAGAAAACAAAAAAAAAATCCTAATTTACTTAATCAGTTCAAACTGGTTCTTAAATAATAGCTATTCTCAACTGCAACTCAAACTTATCAGCAACCACAAACTAATCTGCAAAGGGTATTTGGCAGATCTACACAGAGGATCAAGACAGCACCGGTTAGCTTATAATGTCAATTCAGGGTAGAAATGAAGAAAAAAATATACTTGTTAGTGAAGACCTTTAATTGTATTCTTATTTGGTGCTTTCATAGAATAAGGAGCAACCAACATTTTGGCAACAAGGTTTCCTTTATTGCTGTGTAGAACAAAACAAAACTGCATTGTGTCAACCACCCTGGTTACTAGTAATTGCTTGTCTACACAGAGAGTTATTCGGGAACAGCTCATTACTCCTGAATAATTCCATGCATAGATACTCTTCCTCCAGAATAAGAGTGCCTTGTTCCTGTTTAGCTTTCTTCATTTTCAAAGTGCATTAAGAGAAACAGGAACAAAGTACCCTTATAAGTCCTGAGAAACTCCATGAACATACAAGCCGTGAACCTTTTACATATTTAATTGATGATTATAGGGAAACATCATTGGTACCCAGTAAGAACAGTTTAAACCTCTGTTGTTAAGAAAAAACACAGAAGATATATTGTAATACCTTAAGGAATGAAAACTTCCTAGAGTTCTTATTTTTATAGAAATTGAGGGTGTACAAAAGTATTATAACAAGTAGTACATCTAAACACTAATTCTTGCTCTATCATATACAATGAATATTAAAGGTTGACACCACACTAGTAAGGATGTACTGCCATCTTTCTTATGCAGTGCAGAACTTTGGCCCTTTATGTCCACCTCTGATGACTACCCATAAGGCAGAAATTAAAAATCTCATACTTTAAGTGCCGGGAATTACCTGTCTGGCACTGACATATATTTTTTATTTATTTTTAATACATTCATGTCCCATTAACCTAGTTATATGCCCAGCAGCAATTTGACTGAAGTCCCATCAGCAACAATATTGTGCCAACATCTACTAGAAAAATAAAGCAATTAAGTTCTGGGACATCTTCCAAACATATACAATAAAATGTAAAAAGCAAAATACATAAAAGAAAATTCCACTAGCCTAGAAATTCTATTGCCACCTTCTTTTCCAGTCTTGCCTTCTCCATTTTCCTCAATTCTATTTTCTTCTTCCAGCTGTCCCACATCACCATGTTTTATTTGATCTGAGCCACAAGGTCTGAAGTTCAAGATTCAAACAATTTGGTGAGGGAAGTCAAAGTTTTGAAATTCTGATGTTTTTATCAGAACATTCTTGGAACTAAACTATGACACAATGAACATTACCATCAAGAAAAATAGGGTGAGCTATGTTTTCTAGTGAAAGTAGTAGCTCCTAGATAGTTTATCCTCAGACCACCCAGCTATAAGAATTCTCTTTCCTAAGTCTACAATGCTACTAGATACAGACCTCACTTGCTACTGTTATTCTTTATTCAACAGAAAACTTTGTAGTTTTAAAAACACGAATCAAAGATGATCAAGGTTTACTATCAAAGGAATTTCTGTAAAACTAATATTGCTCTTCTACAATTCCTAGAGAAAAAATAGGGGCACTCTACTCACTCTACTTTTCACCTCCTGTCATTAAACAAAATCAGATATAATTTTTGTTTGAAACAATATCAAGATGTGCTGGAGTGGGGAATGTAACAGAAGATTGTCCAGTGGTTTAGAAGCGGTAACCTTTTTGTGCAATGTGATGAGTGGCATATGCCCAGTCCTCTGCAGAAGAGTCATGATGAAGTGGCAACAAGGAGAACCTCAGGATTCAAGAGAGCCCCTCCCTAATACGCACCTCTGAAAGTATGACACAATATTAAGATCTTTATAGCTTTAAGGAACCTATAAGAAGGCAACACGATTTCATCCTTTGCTCCTTAAAAGAACCAAAATTTTTTAAGATTCCATCTAGGGCCTAAGACCTTGTAATCAAAACAGATCTAAGGCCTGATCTACACTGGCGACAGAGGTCAACATAACGTCACTTACGTCTATCTCCTAAAACCAGCGTCTACACTGGCACAGTAGTTCCGTCGACTTAAAGAGTGGCAAAAGTCGATGTAATAAAACCACCTCCGCAAGTGGCATAGCGCGTAAATCAAATTTCATGGGTCAAATTTGCATCAGTGTAGACAGAGAGTAACGTAATTCGACATTAATGGCCTCCGGGAGGTATCCCATAATGCCCCATTGTGACCGCTCTGGACATTCGCGCTCTGCTGTTAAATGGCCATGCAAACAGGAAATGGCCCCTCCCCTCATGTCCCAGGAAAATCTGAATTTTCATTTCTTGTGCAGCCAGCATGGAGAGAGCTTTGTATCTGAACTCATCATGGCTACTGCAAGGCCCAAACGCGTTCCAGCATGGAGTCGACCAAAGGTCTTAGATCTCATCGGTCTGTGGGGTGAGGAGTCAGTTATGGCTCAGCTCCGAGCCAGCAAAAGAAATCTGGACATTTACAGGCAGATATCCCAGGGCATGTTGGAGAAGGGGCAAAACAGGGATGTGCACCAGTGCCGTGTAAAGGAGCTATGGCAGTCATATCAAAAAGCCAGGGAAGCTAACAGCCATCCTGGATCCTTGCCCAAAACATGCTGCTTCTGTGAGGAGCTGCATGCAATTCTCAGTGCCGACTCCACCACAGTGCCGCCACACAGCATCAATACCTCCACTTGATCCCAGCCCAGGGAGAATGATGAGGACTCCGTAGACGAGGAGGAGGAGGAGAAGAGCAGGGTGCAGGAGAGTGGGGTGTCAGTTCTCCCAGACAGTCAGGACCTATTCCTGAGCCCAGAGCAGTCCAGCAACACACAGGACATCAATCATGATCCCGGGGAAGGCACATCTGGTGAGTTTTTTCTTCTTCTTAGCAGTTATGTCCTTTTAAATGGGGAGGGAGGGAAGGGGATTTCAGAGGTTTAGCAGACTTTACTGTGGGGTTACTCCCAGAACAGATTATTTATGTGCAAAGATATGCTCTGAGAATCATCCATCGATATCTCAAGGAAACTTTCATGTAGGTAATCTGTTATCCTTTGCACCAGGTTTTGGGAGAGGGCAGCCTTGTTTCTTCCTCCACAGTAGGATACTTTGTTGCGCCACGCTGCAATCAAGTGAGCCGGAATCATGGTGGAACACAACACAGCAGCATAAGGGCCAGGCTGGTACTCCGCTGTGTGCAGCAAATCTTCCCTTTCCTCATGTGTTACCCTCAGGAGACTGATATTGCACAGGGTCACCTAGGGAAGACGGCGCATGTTTAAAGTACCCGAGCTATACAACCAATACCCTCTACCTCTCATGTCCCCTTTTTATTGGCCTACATAGTCACTTAAATAATTTTGCAAAGGTATCTGATGAGACTATTAACCCACCCTCGCCGTACTCAGCTACACTGTGGCCAGCTCGTCCCAAAATGGTCATCTTAATTAAAGCGTGGCGCCTGGTCAGCCCTCTCATATAGTACATTTGAAATGAGCTTTTTAGAGATAATTAATCCTCTCTATAGCAGAGTCAAGTGCCCCTGGCTTACCATCTCTGTAACAGCAGAGCGAGCCGACTCTTCTGAGATGCTCAGAATGGAATGCGGGTCTGGCTTAGCTTTGTGCACAGTAAAGGGAGTATTTTATACATTGTTGCATTTCCTTCAGTTTTCTGGGTCTGTTAACAATGGCAATGTTGTGCATTTCTTTTTATTCTGTAGATACCTTGGCCTTTGGCCCACCCCCTAGAACTGCTGCGGAAAGACTATCACAGATCAGAAAGAGGGAAAAAAAAAATCATGAGACATGTTTGGCGAGCTCATGAATGCCTCCGCAGCCCCTCAGACAGAGGTCCGAGCGTGGCGGCTGACCTTGTCCCAGAACATGGACATGGACAGGGAGAATTGAAGAGCGATGCAGGAGCATGATTGCAGTACCCAGCAGGAGATGCTGTGAATCATGCATGAGCAGGCAGACATGCTCAGGCAGCTTGTGGAGCTTCAGGAGGAGCGCAGCGGGTCAGAGTCCCGCTGCAGCCCCTCCAGAACGCTCCTCTGCCTATGGCTTTGCTGCCCTTCCCCACCCCCAAGCAGTCTCATAAGAGAATGGCCAGGCTGCAGTACGTGGTGCACTCCACCCTGGTGGAGGCAAGCAGGAAGCAGCGGTGGCCACACTGACAGCTGTCCTGCAAGCAACCATGCTAACCCTTGACACTGCGAATGAACACTCGCCCCCTACCCCCATCGACTTGAATGTTCATAAATAAAAGTTTGCATATTTCAATACATCTCTTTATTAATTCATAGCTTGTTTGGGGAGGGCTTTGGAGGGTACTAATATCGATGGGAGGCGGGATGGCAAGGAAAGGTAGAAAACATTACCGCGTCTCATTGCAGAACCTGGTTTTCAATGCTTCCCGAAGGCAAAGCGCTCCGCGGTTGGCTCCAAGCGTATTGCTGCTATCTGGCTGCTCAAAATTGGCAGCCAGTCTTTCTGCCTCCACAGCCCAACCCTGAGGAACCTTTCCCCCTTTGCTTCACACACATTATGAAGAACACAGCACGCAGATATAACTGATGGGATGTTCTTTTCACTCATGTCCAGCCTAGTAAGGAGACATCTCCATCTGGCCTTTAAATGCCCAAACGCACATTCCACCACCATTCTGCAAGTGCTTATCCTGTTATTAAAACGCTCCTCGTTGCTGTCAAAGTGCCCAGTATATGGCTTCATTAGCCAAGGGAGCAAGGGGTAAGCAGGATCCCCCAGGATCACTACTGGCATTTCCACATCACCGATGTGAATTTTTTGGTCTGGAAAGAAAGTGCCCACCTGCATGTTTGAGAACAGCCCCGAGTTCCTAAATATGCGCACGTCATGCACCTTTCCCGACCACCCCACATAGATGTTGGTAAAACGATCCCTGTGATCCACAAGGACCTGCAGCACCATGGAAAAATACCCCTTGAGGTTTATGTACTCTTGCTAGGTGGGAAGATGCTAAGATAGGGATGTGCATGCCATCAACGGCCCTCCCGCAGTTTGGGAACTCCATCAGGGCAAACCCATCCACTATGTCCTGCACGTTTACCCAAGTTGCTACCCTTCATAGGAGAAGTCTGTTGATGGCTCTGCACACTTGAATCACGGCGGCTCCCACTGTAGATTTACCAACTCCAAACCGATTCCCAACTGAGCAGTAACAGTCAGTTGCCAGCTTCCACAGAGTGATGGCCACTTGCTTCTCCAGGGTCAGAGGTTGTCTTAAACAAGTATTCACACACTTCTAGGAGGGGTACAGCTCCGCACAAAGTTCAAGGAAAGTGGCCTTTCGCATACGAAAGTTCTGCAGCCACTAGTCATCACCACACAGCTGCATAATGATGCGGTCCCACCAGTCCGTGCTTGTTTCCCGGGACCAGATCTGGCGCTCCACGGACTGCAGATGATGCATTACAGCCTGCAGCAATCGGGAATTTTTCCGCTCAATGTCTTGTAGCAGGGCAGCCTCGGTCAAGTCACTGTTGCCTGTGCTTTGGGTTCTCGCTCTCCTTTGAAAATACTCAAGGATAAGCCACAAGGTATTTGTGATGCTCACAATAATAGTGCAGAGTTGAGCTGGCTTCATGTGTCCACAGCAATGGCACTCGCGTGGCATAAACGAATGGCACGAAAACCTGTTTGTTTGGGGCAAGAAGGGAGGGGGAAGGAGCATTGCATCATGGGACAATGAAACTCATCCCAACAGCCCGCACAAAGAGTTGCACTGTGGGATAGCAACCAACAGTGCACTGCTTTGAATGTCGACACAAGTGTGGCAAGTGTGGACGCACGAGCACGGCGCAGGAGCGTGGTGTGGAGATGCTCCAGCAACTTCTAAAAATTGGCGGGTGAAAGTCGATTTAAAGTACGTCGAATTCACTCTGCAGTGTAGACGTAGCCTCAGAATGTTAAGCTTTAACATGAGGTGACACTGCCGTCAAGGAGCCACAACATCTGTGCTAAACCCCAGCTTTTAAACATTCCCTTGAAGGAAACCTTCAGTGTGCCAGACTCTCAAGAGACCCCACTCTTTCTTAAGGGTAGGCCACCCAGCTTCAATGACTTGGAGTCCTAATCCTTGGACTCCAGCATTCCTGTTTCACATCATGAGCTCTGCCAAGCTAATCCAACTAAGAAAGACTCCTGCTCAAACATTTTTACACTCTTCAGGGACCAATGCAGCTCAACAAGTAGTTGCAGTGACACCAGCAGTCTTTCCAAAAGAGAGTAGAGTTCATTAGTTGCATGGAACACAGTATCAGGAAGTCCCTAGGTTAGCATAGAAAAATAAAGGTTAAGATACAGTTCATTCTACTCAAGCCAGTGTTCTACCCAGCCAAGCTGCCATGGAATCCCTTTCTGGCTCTGGCTCATCTGTCCCACATGAGATCTCCACAGTCTCTTCCAAAAGAGAACTCTTATGGCAGCCATCTCTCAGTCCATTCTCCAACTCCAACTCCCATGCTGAGTTCATATGTTCTGCCTCCGGAGATTCCAATGGAAAAGTGCCAATTGCTCGGGCTTTGGGGCTTCCATTGTCTTTGCAGCCTCTCCATTGACACTGGCCAGCTTCAGCCAGTCCTTTAGTGACACATTCATCCCATCCCAGATAGTCACACGAGAACACACCTCACGTTACCTGCTCTGCTCCAAGAGCACTTTTTAACCCTTTTACACCCACTGGGTTAGCAAAGTAAAGTATATAGGGAACCTGAGCATGCAAAGGCATCATAAAAATAGTACATAAAATTCCCACTTTGCCACAAGTGCAGACCAGACTAACAAAATAGTGAAAGGCCGCCTTCACACCTCTCTAATCCTAACACAGTGAAAATGCTCTTTGCAGGCAACTATGAGGTAACAGTCACACTGTCGGTCAATATAGGATTACTATAACCCCACTGTACCTTGGACTGAATGTGAAAGCAAAGCACAAGTTATAACTTGTGCACAATGCAGCAGCCCACCTCCTCAAATGCTGCCACAAGCATATCACCCATGTTTCTGACCCTTCCATGGGCTTCCAAGAAACCCACATCAGCAGTTTAAGGCTTTGGTCATGATCTTCAAAGCCATCAACAGGTAAGCAACATCAAGGACTACAACTCCATCCACTACCCAGCCCATCAATTGCACTTTCTGGGCCAATGCTGCTCATAAAACAAGCAAGTACGGAAGATAAAACGTTCTCTGATTAGGAGAGTTGACTGTGGAACCAGCTCCCAGAGGAGGTTAGACTAATCCCAAATCTGGGCTGTGGCCACCTTTAGGTTATGCTCTAAGGCACATCCTTCTTACTGTAACAGGAATTTTTAAAAAAAATTCCTATGATTATATAGGTATATATTTAATTCAAGCAGAGCTTCTATAACCCAAAGCAAAAAAACTCCATGAAGTCAACTAGGGACCTTCCTATATAGATTTGGTTTACCAAGGAAACACTTAGCCACTGCAGTGATAGCGCTATAACAAAAAAAAATAAAATAAAAAAAAAGTCTCCTTACCAGCCTCATCTATGCTCAAATGCCTAGAGTCTCTTACCACAGAAACAGAAAGAAAAAAAAATAACCCAACCCCAAAATCAGCTGCAGCTGCCTTTCTACAATAACCCTGAAAATAAACATGCTAAGATATGTCCAGTCTCACTCTGCAACAGTTTAAGTGACAAACTAAGGTCAAATTTATTGTTGCCTGCTTTGAGACCATCAACTACCACAAAGTTTAATTGGATCCAAATATAAACAAGTTTGAAAAAGAAAAAAATCCACTCATGCCACCATGGAACTCAGGATGGTCCTAATTTGGCTTCAAGGTACAGTGTTCAATTAACCCTGAAGAGCCAGCATTGTAAACTTTAAGCAGATATGCAATGTTATTAAAGTTCAGAACAAATCAATCTGTTTGTCATTTATAATGCATTGTTTGCTGATGTCAGGGCAGCTGCTGGGAGGAAACTGATGATCTAATTATAATGATCAACAAAATTTATTCACAGAATCTAGACATTCTTTTAAAGACTCAAAAAGCAGTTTAATTATCTATATAAGAAGATTCCAGGATTGTCACTCTGTGTGACTCTGAAGCCTAAAAAGTCTGTTGAGTCAGCATGAAGCAATGGAAATAGCTACAAGCTTAGCTGAGTTGTTTTTTTTTTGTTTGTTTGTTTTTTAAAAAGAGTATCACCAGGTTCAATCATCACTGGGATTCACAGTCTATTACTGTCCAGTATTTAAGTTTTCAGCCATTTTCTGCTTTTTTACACTTTCTGAATTACACTCATACACCACCAGGCATTCAGCTAGTAAAGGATAACAGTAGCATGCCAAAAATACTTACGTTTTCAAACGTATTATAGATGAATGTACAAGGGTCAGTATGAAAGAAAACACACACTTTAGTGTATATAATGTATATAAATACATTATAAATTCTATTAAGCTGAAAGACAAGATCCATGGTGAGCTTGCGTTCTGACACATACCTTCAGGTAAGAAGTCTTAGGGTGTGAAAAATCTACACCCCTAAGAGACATAGTAGCTATGCCAACCTAATACCTGGTGTAGACAACACTAGGTTGTTCTGTAAACTAAGCTACTGCCTCTCAGGGAGGTGAATTAACTACAGTGACAGGAGAAGTACTGCAGCTGTTGTAGCACTTCAGTGTAGGCACTCACTACAGGGAAGGGAGGGGCTCTCCCATAACTGTAATTAATTCACCTCCCTGAGAGGCAGTAGCTAGGTCAATGAAGAACCTAGCACTGTCTATACCAGCAGTTAGGTTGGCATAGCTACTACATCTCCCAGGGTGTGGATTTTTCACACCCTGGAGAGATGCCGCTATGCCAAAGTAACATTTCAGCATAGACCACCCCTTACTATGGAAAAATGGAATTCAGCTAGATCCAATTTCTTATATGTAATTTGAAAGCTTAATACCAGTGGAGAGGAAAGCCAGTGAAATCCAGGTTTACTTCATCTATATTCCATAGTATGTCACTCTGCAGTGATACATGTACACACATCTCAAAATATTAGTGTGTTTTCCACATTTTAAGTTATTTTCACTTAAATGCCTTGTCCGACTGATAATCCTCAAAAGAACATTCTTCATCTGAATTCAGGTTTGACTTAAGACACCTGCCACCACTGGAGCTACAAATTTATTTCAGCTGACCTTCTTATAGGACACCAATTATCCTTTTAAATCATTACACATTAAGATAAATTCTGAAAAACCATCTTTGTCTTGCATTCAGTAGTCACAAAAATAACTTCCTATTCAACATGCTAGACAACAGAATGGAACACCATTAGAAACATGTCTGTTCTTTACACCTATCACTATTCAGTTTCACTTTCCTTTTTAAAAAATTCCCCTCTGTCCCCTATATTCTTCAGATCATGTCTCACTTTTCATTCTTTTCTGCAAATAGATATAGCGTGGATGGATACCAGCTCTCCTCCTATACAGTTGTCTATTCTTACTGTTAAAGTGTACAGATAACTATTCTTAATTAATTTAATAGAGTATAAGAAATGTTAGAGCTGCACACATATTTCTGAAAGCACAAGGATACAGAACTCTAACCTTACAAGCCCATATTTTAGCTTTGCAAAACTGATTCAGAACCTCAGCACGACTATCAATGTATAGCATACAGACCATTGCATCAACAAATAAATCCTCATACTGCCTTCGGGAGTAAACAAGGTCCTGGCAGCATGCAGTTCACCCCATGCTGCCAAGAGGACACTTGCTACGGCAACTTTTCTGCTGTAGGGTAATGCTCTCTTGATGTCATAAAAACATTAAAAAACAAACAGCACTAAAAATAAAAATGAATTTGGATGACCATCTGCATTTCAGTAAGTTTCTAAGGAACTCCCCTCCAAAAACACTCACAATCACATTACAATTCATACTAGGTAAAAGCCTTCATTTACTATCTACATACACTTCCAGATTTCAGAGAAAAATTGCTGGGACACCTGAATATATTTAAGGAAAAATGGAAGAGAGAATAGAGCAGTGGTTCCCAACCTGTGGCCCGGGGGCCAAAAGTGGCATGCGAGGGCTTTCAAAGCTCCCCTCCTTCTGCCTGCAGAAGGGAGCTGCTGCCTAAAGAACCAGGCGGAGCATGTTTCTGCGGGGCTAAAAGACTGGTGCAAGCTCCTTGCTGCAGTCAAGGGGATGGGAGATCAGCACTCCCCTCGCCCTGGCTGTAGCAGGGAGCACGGCAAAGCACTTTGCCTGGGTCTGTAGGTGCTGGGTCCCTGCTGGAGCCAGAGGGAGGGGAGCACTGATCTTCTGTCCCCTTGGCTGCAGAAGGAAGCCACTGCCGAAGGACTCAGGTGGAGTGCACAGGGCTACAGGACACATGCAGTTTCCCTGCTGCAGGAGACAGGAGATTGGCGAGGAGGCTGCTCTTTCCATCTGGCTGCAGTGCGGAGCCTGGTGGCCCTTCAGGGTTGTAAAAATGATATCTCTGGCCCTCGTGCCAAAAAAGGTTGGGATACACTGGAATAGAGCATTTGTGTATATCACAAAGACAGTTACAGCTTTAAATGTTGAGGCATTTTATTAATTAAGTACAAATCTTCATAACAGAATCAAGTCACTAATATAATAAAATCTCATCACACAACTGGTCCTCCTCTAGATTTACACCTCTTAAACTTACCTTATTTCCCTCATGAATCTCTTTCCTTTATGTCTCTTGTTAACTCTTAGAGTCTAGAGTCACATTCATGTGATGTGACATGCTGCAGCACCACCAGTGGCTCCTTTATGACAGAATCAACCACTCTTGCAGTGAACCCTTTAGGCTCACTTCTAGGATTAATTCACTCTCCTCCCCCTAACACACACATCAAATGCCTCTGGTCAAATAGCACCAAAGAACTTACCAAACATGATGGCATTTTCCAGTTTTAAACTCAACAGTATATACCAGTCTTGCAATCCACACTAAACTAGCATTCACTGAAGTTAGAAAAGTATTAAAATCCCTCAAAGATGCTTTTAATGATTACTTTAAAAGAAAGTGCTTTTGAAAGTCTAGCACTCTCATGCTCTGTGCCAGATCCAGGCAAGCAGAAGCCATTTAATTGTCAAGACACAAAAGTATTATACAACAAGTGAAAAGTTTAAAAAAATAAAAAAATATCCAGATTTATCCAGTAAGGTGCTGGGTTAACATTTGAGCACCAACTTAACATGTAAAACCCAGCCAGCTAGCTTTCCCACCAACACATTTGGCACATCACTCAAAACTAAGCAAATTCCCCCCCAGCAAGTTTTTCTTATCACTGCCATGCTTACTTAGGAAAAAATATTTAAGTCATTCTCACTATCCAGTAACTACTTTTTAAAATTACAGCTTATTACAAGCTAGCCAAAAATACTAAAGTCTGGCCAGAGTTTGCCCTTCTGTTACCACTCTTAAGTCTCTACAGACTTCACTCTGACCCAAACAGATCTGTAATATCAAGTCTCCTGATTTTTTTTTTTTTTTTAAATTGTGGTTAGCTGCAAAAATTCCTTCTGGAAGCTCAAGAAAACAACAGGCCTGACAAATTATGAAAGGCCTTGATTTTCCCACCTCAGAAGGAAAGTAAGAGCAGTAAACATTATACACTGGGTAAGAAATATGTTCTTTGTATACACATTATGCTGCAGTCTGACCTCTTAATAAAAATATTTTGCATTTCCTTATTTAAAAACTAAGCATTAGCATTAACACTTCTAGCTGACAACCACCAATACTGTCATCTTTGTGCATGAAACATTCTCAGGTTAACATACCTAAAGATTTTTCATTGCACTTGCATTGATTTTCTATGGGGTTCTCTCTCCATCCCTCCCAAAATTCATTGAAAATTCAACTTGTCATAGATGCTGTCCAGCACCAGAAACAGAAAACATGTACACATTGACACACTACGTTCCTGCTGATCTCTGCAGTATTTACCTCCAAACTTCAGGCCCAGTTGCAAAGAATTAAAGACTTTTAAAACATTCACTGAAACACAGGGCCTCTCTTTTGAGCACTAGCGTTTTTGGTGGGGGTTTTATTGAGAATTTTCTGCTCCCACCACAAGCTGTTATACAGAGAAAGGTGCCTAATGGGACATTTCCACCCTAGATTTACTTCCACTACAAATAATTATCATAATTTTAAAAAATCCACAATTCACATTAGTCAGGGAGCTAGGCTTTATCTTCACCGTAGCTTAAAAAAAACCCACTTACCTGAACATGACCAAATATAATTCACTGTACAACTAACAGAAAACGTACAATTAACATTTATTATTTGCACCACTTCTACTTTGGGGGTAAAGATTTAGCCACCCCATACCTCCCCACGAGAAGGGGGATGAAGCACCATTAGCTTTCTCCATAAAGAGATGGATATAGCTCACACTCTATTTAAAGTAGAGAGGAATATGCCCCCTTCTCACAATACCACTATCAGCAGGTGTAATTCCCGAGTTCTCTGTATATGAAAAAATATAGCACCACCACCTTAACAATAGGGTATAAAAGCCCCATCCCTCCCACAAAAAGAAGTGGCTGCAACCCCACCTGCACAAGCAAAGATTAAACTCCCATTCCAACTATATATACAGAGCCTCATCGATCCCCCTTCTCTCCAAGAGAAAGGGGTTCGGGCCTCATCCCTTCTACTTGGGGATACGCCCCCACTCCTGAGTGAAGCCCACTTACTTATACAATTAGGGGTTGCAGTTCCCATCCTCTGTGAGTGGGGATCCCAGGCCCCCCCATACGCGGCCATATTGGGGTCCTCGGCCCCTGCACGCTCTCCTCCCTCTGCGGGCTCGGCTCTACCCCCGCCCCTCCATCCCTTCCTGTGGAGGGTCTCAGCCCGGGCGGGGGCTGGCCGGTGTAAAGGATACTGTTGGGGCGGCTGGGTCTGTAAGGCCCTGATGTTGGGGTGAGGAGGCGGCGGCACTCCCGCTGCCGCCACTGGGTGAGGGGGAGCCGGGGAGGGAGGCGGCCCCGCTGCCACCGCCCCGTTCCCGGGGCCGGTCCCCGCCGCCGCTGCAGCCGCTGAGCCGGGCTTCAGAGCCGCCTTCTGCGGTAAACTCATCGCAAAGCGCAGCCACCACCCCCCTGCAGGGAGCGGGGCCGGGCGCGGGGGGGAGCCGGGCCGGGGGAGCGGGGAGCGGGCCGGGAGGCGGCGCGGGGGCAGGGGCAGCCCGGCGGGCCAGCACCACTGGCCGGTCTCCGTGACAACGCGCCTCCGGGACGGCTGGGGCGGGGAGAGGGGCTGGCGAGGGCTGCTCAGGCCGCGCTGCTCATGGGCCGCCGGCGGCGGGGGGTCTCGGTCCCCCTCCCCGGGGGAAGCGGCACCCTTCGCGGTGGCGGCTCTCGGACGATGCCGGCGGATTTTCCTCACTGTAGTATCGGAGCATCAAACATGGCGCTGCGGCCGCCTCCAGCAGTCCGGCAGGACGGACGCTCGGGCGCCTTCGGCCCGCTCCGGAGCCGCTCGGGCCTGACGCGCTCGGAAAGCATCGGCCCGCTCCGGTACCGCTCGGCCTCAGGACTCTCGGAAAACTTCGGCTCCCTTCGGAAATCCTCTGCTCTGCGGCTGCGCTGCTGTCGGGAGACTTCCGGGTGCTCGGCCGCGGTCCTCAGTCAGGGGCTTGGGACTCTCGAGCAATTTCGAAAAGACTCGAACTTGGGATTCGGGCATCTGCCGACATGCTTAGGCCACTTCAGAGATCCTGGGGAAGGGAACGTGTGCTGCTTCAGAAAAGTTCGGCCCCAAGCTGAGAGGGGCTCCGGGAACATAGACCCATAGAAGATTAGGGTTGGACGGGACCTCAGGAAGTCATCTAGTCCCACCGCCTGCTCAAAGCAGGACCAACCTCAACTAAATCATTGCAGCCAGGGCTTTGTCAAGCTGGGCCTTTAAAACCTCTAAGGATGAAGATTCCACCACCTCCTGGGCAACCCATTCCAGTGCTTCAGCACCCTCCTAGTGAAAACGTTTTTCAGAATATCCAACCTAGACCTCCCGCACTGCAACTTGAGACCATTGATCCTTGTTCTGTCATCTACTACCATTGAGAACAGCCTAGCTCCATCCTCTTTGGAACCCCCTTTCAGGTAGTTTAAAGCTGCTATCAAATCACCCCTTATTCTTCTTCAGACAAAACAAGCCCAGTTCCTCAGCTTCTCTTCATAAGTCTTGCGCTCCAGCCCCCTAATCATTTTTGTTGTCCTCCGCTGGACTCTCTGCAATTTCTCCACATCCTTTCTGTAGTGGGGGGTCCCAAATTGGATACTATACTCCAAATGTGGCCTCACCAGTGCGGAATAGAAGGGAATAATCACTTCCCTCAATCTGCTGGCAATGCTCCTACTAATGAAGCCCAATATACTGCTAGCTGTTTTCACAATAAGGGCACACTGTTGTCTCATGTCCAGCTTCTTGTCCTCTGTAACCCCCAGGTGTTTATCTGCAGAACTACTGCCTAGCCAGTCAGTCCCCAGTCTGTAGTGGTGCATGGGATTTTTCCGTCCTATGTGCAGGTTTCTGCACTTGTCCTTGTTGAGCCTCATCAGATTTCTTTTGGCCCAATCCTCCAATTTGTCTAAGTCACTCTGTATCCTATCCCTACCCTCCAGCGTATCTACCACTCCTCCCAGCTTAGTGTCATCTGCAAGCTTGCTGATGGTGCAATGCACCCCATCATCCAGATCATTAATGAATATGTTGAACAAAACCGGCCCCAGGACCAACCCCTGGGGCACTCCGCTTGTGATCGGCTGCCAGCTAGACATGGAGCCATTGATCACTACCCATTGAGCCTGACGATCCAACCAGCTTTTTATCCACCTTATAGTCTATCCATCCAACTCATAGTTCTTTATCTTACTGATAAGAATACTGTGGGAGACAGTATCAAAAGCTTTGCTAAAGTCAAGCTATATCATGTCCACTGCTTTCCGCACATCACAGAGTCAGTCATCTTATCATAGAAGGCAATCAGGTTAGTCAGACATAACTTGTCCTTGGTGAATCCATGCTGAGTGTTCCTGATCACCTTCCTCTCCTCCAAGTGCTTCAAAATCGATTTCTTGAGGACCTGCTCTATGCTTTTTCCAGGGACTGAGGTGAGACTGACCAATCTGTAGCTCCCCAAATCATCCTTCTTCCCTTTTTTAAAGATGGGCACTATATTTTCCCTTTTCCAATCATCTGGGACCTCCCCTGATCGCCATGAGTTTTCAAAGAACACTTGGCTGTTTTAAAGGATTTGAGAAGCCCCCATGGGGAGAGTTTTCTAACTGGGGTCCCCAAACAGCTGTGTCCCTTCTCTCCCTCTAGTTGTCACCCAACCAACCAGCCCCCCTTATAGCCCACAGCTGGACCCATTCTCCCCACACAGCTGGCACCTAACCAACCAGCCCTTCTTCCACTCCACAGCTAGGCCCCTTGTCTTCCCCAAACAACCAGCACCCCATCCACCCCGCAACTGGGCCCCCTTTAGTCTGAGTTTATTCAATTCCAGCCATGCACGCACACATGCTGGGATGTTCAGCATGGAGGGTAGGAGATGTTATTCCTTTGACTGTTCATCTTTCCAAAGGTTAATTTAAAAAAAAGAATGGTTCTACAAGCTGTCAAAAAATTAATTGTACTGGCCACACAACTCCCACAGAAGTCATAATCATCATCTAAGAATCAGGAACTTTGAGTATTGTCTTTACTGAAAAACATGGGCCAGACTCAACACTGGGTCCAAGCTGAAATTAGCACAGGACCACAGGGACAGGGGCAAAGGTGGCTTTACACGACAGTTATGTGTACATACTACAGATATGTCTACATTATGGACACTACAGCAGCCCAGCTACAGGGCTGTAGCTTTGCCACTATAGCACTGTAGTGTAGATGCTTCCTACAGTGACAGAATGAGTTTTTCCATCGATGTAGGTAATCTGCCTCCCTGAGTGATGGTAACTAGGTCAGTGGAAGAGTTCTTGCTCTGCTTCTTTACCCAAGCCCAAAGAAGAGCTCTGTGTAGCTCAAAAGCTTGTACCTTCCACCAACAGAACATGGTCCAATAAAAGATATTACCTCACTCAGCTTGTCTCTCTTATATAACTGTCTAGCTAATCTATTCAGGTACTTATCGGGCCTTCATTACTGTAGAGTCGGAGCACCTCCTGTTACTTAAAAGATGATTATTTAGTGTTTTCACGTATTTTTTATGAAATGGGAGAGGCTGAATTAGATGCTGTAATGGGAGTGAGTTGCACATTTTAGGGTCCACCACAGGAAAGCTTTGATCCCCTACTCAGAGCTATGAAAGGCTGCGAATGATTTAGTTGCGGTTGGACCGGCTTTGAGCAGGGGGTTCTATTAGATTACCTCTTAAGGGCCCTCCCAACCCTAATCTTTTGTGATACTATGTCAGATTGCAGATTCTCACCTACACAAAGTCAGCAGAACTGGTCTCATGTATACGCAGGTTCCTGCAAGGGAAGGCCAATCCTTGAACTGGCAAAGTGCGCAAGTACTCATTGATTCCTTAGCAGGGCCCACGCATAATTTTTTCAGGCCCAGTATAAACTTGTAACATGGGCCCCTCCACCCCCCTCCCCATACCACAATCCCTCATCCCATACATACAATCTCATGAGCCATGAACATTTTTTTCCTCATGGTAATGGGAGTTGCAGCCTGGGCTGGGCCACCCAGGGCCTCTGGGCCCTGGTGAAGTGTACCTTCCCCCCGCCCCCGTGTGGGGGCTCTGTTCCTTACTGATCTTATCCTAGCACTGAGGAGAGAGAATAAGGTAAATTAGAATATGCTGGGATGGCTGTTTGCTCTCTGCATTTCTCACAGGATCCTTGCTATATTTACATATGGCTTTGATGGGCTAAAATCCAGGGCAAACGTAAATACAATACACCCTCACTATAACCAATCCCTGGGGATCCAAGCCATTTGTTCAGTATAGCAAGGGGTTCGTTATAGCGAGAGGTGGGAGGGAGAAAAGCTCCTCCGGCCCTAGGGCTGCGGCCAAGGCAGAGTACTCCTCTGGCCCCGGGGTCGTAGCAGGGAGGGAAAGCTCCTCTGGGAATTTATATAAGCTGTACCAGCAAAAGCATTCTTGCCAGTATAAGCATCCATACTAGGAAGGTTTGCCAGGTATAGCTATACTGGCAAATCTTTCCTAGTGTAGAGTAGGCCATAGTCTCATTTAGGCCCAGATTCTCAAAGATATTTAGGCTCCTATCTTCCATTGAAATCAGTGGAAATTAAGAGCCTAAATACCTTTAAGGAGCTGGGCCTTTGTGTCTCTGTTTCCCATCTGTAAAATGGGGATAATATTACTTCTGTACCTGATGAGATGAAGTGGCACCATTCTGAGGCACTTGGAAAAGGGGAAGGTGATCAGGAACAGTCAGCATGGACTGGCTAGGCAGCAGTTCTGCAGAAAAGGACCTGGAGGTTACAGTGGACAAAAAGCTGGATATGAGTCAACAATGTGCCCTTATTGCCAGGAAGGCTAATGGCATATTGGATTAGCTGCATTAGTAGGAGCATTGCCACCAGTTCGAGGGAAGTGATGATTCTCCTCTTTTCGGCACTGGTGAGGCCACATTTGGAGTATTGTGTCCAGTTTTGAACTCCCACTACAGGACGGATGAGGACAAATTGGAGAGAGTCCAGCAGAGGGCAACAAAAATGATTAGGGGGCTGGTGCACATGACTTATGAGGAGAGGCTGAGGGAACTGGGCTTGTTTTGTCTGCAGAAGAATAAGGGGTGATTTGATAGCAGCCTTTAACTACCTGAAAGGAGGTTCCAGGGAGGATGGAGCTAGGCTGTTCTCAGTGATAGTAGATAACAGAACTAAGAGCAATCGTCTCAAGTTGCAGTGGCGGAGGTCTAGGTTGGATATTCTGAAAAAACTTTTTCACTAGGAGGGTGCTGAAGCACTGGAATGGATTACCTAGGGAGGTAGTGGAATCTTCATCCTTAGAGGTTTTTAAGGCCCGACTTGACAAAGTCTGGCTGGGATGATTTAGTTGAGGTTGGTCCTGCTTTGAGCAGGGGGTGGGACTAGATGGCCTCCTGAGATCGCTTTCAACCCTTCTTCTATGATTTTAAGTGCAAATAAATACATTAAATATTGTCAGGCAGTCAACTACAACGTTGATGGGAGCCATAAAATCACCCTAAATAGATTATGGCCCAAATGCAACTTTGACAATTTGGACCATGCAGGGCCAGCTTTCAGGATAAATGTCACATCAAATAGAGCACACATCATCTTTGTAATACTATTCAGAATCAGGAGATGGAACTATTACATGTTCTATCTAACTGAATGTAGAGGCTATTAGATCTCAGGAGCAAAGCTCCTGTTAATTGTAGTGCAGTTCTTTTGAGAAGTAATGCTTGTCATCAGTAAAAGTTGGTCTCTGCCTGAATCTCACTGGAATAGTTTTAGTTACTAAGGTACTACAGTACTTACCAGATATAACAACACAAAACACAAACATTTCATAGCATCAAAAATTATTCCCAGAGTCAGTAGCAAAGTGAAGATGCTTAGGATACTAGCTATTTTCTCTTTGCAGCTAACTCCTTTTATTGCACCAGTCACCTATGTGCCTGTGTAAAAAGCTTGCAAAAAGAAAATGACTACAATTAGTAACTTCCCATCCATCTCAAGCTCTTTCCAGAAAGCTGGATGAAAATGAAACTGACTAGGATTGTGCCAAACCTTGCCAACATGTCAAAGAAATGCATTAACTGAAGTCAATTTCCATCAATATTTACCTGTAGAAGGGGCTGCAGGTATTGTATTCTAGTCAATTTTCCTCTGTAGCCTATGGCTACATGAGTAAAATGTTTCTGATGCTGACCCTACAGAGGGAAAACAGAAGGAAAGGCAAGAAGAGAGGAAAGACAAAAACAACAGATGAGAAAGATAGCAATAGAAGGCAAAAAGAAAGACCAAGATGAGACAAAAAATGGAGAGGAAGGGAGAGAGAATGAAAGGAAGAGAGACAGAAATGTATGTCATCTCATACTTTGGGCCAGCAGCCATGGCACCTCCTATGAAACACCATTGACCCATGTACTGGCTGTATTTTTGGGTGGGATGGAGGTGGTCCAGGGAGGTTGCCGTACCTGGTGGTAAATAAGTGCATTACAAAGTGTATTGTCACATTTCCCTGCCCTTCTTTACAGTCAGAGGCCCATTTGAATCCTGGGACTAAAGGCCTGTCCCCTCAATCGAGGAGAGAGGTCACAGAGTCCAGAATACAATTGATTGGGGAGAACAGAATATAACTGTGGGGAACAGCAAATGAAAAAACAGGGATCAGAGTGAGGGGCAGAGGTTAAAAAGAAGAGCCTCAGAGGGGCATACCAAGCAGAGAACCCTGGACAGCACCCACTGCTCTATAAAAGAGTTCAAGGAGCCAGTGGATGCTGCCCAGAGGAATTTTGTCTGGATATGTGAGGCAAGTAGGGAACAGAAATAGGCCCCACTGTCACAGAACACCACCCCATTGAGTTTTCTCCTAGTCTAATTGACAGCCCTCTTGGCCAGTGCCAGGAGGAGGGTGATGGGAAGGTCCTGCAACTTAGTAAGGCTATGGACAGAGTGTGTAAAGCGGATGATTTGGCTGTGGTTAGTCCTGCTTTGAGCAGAGGGTTGGACTAGATGACCTCCTGAGGTCCCTTCCAACTCTAATCTTCTATGATTCTATTCTATGAAAATAGGAACAAATGTACAAAGTGCAGCCAGTACCTCAGCTGGAGAGTCTGGAAAAATTGCTGCAACCTGACATACTCTTTTAAATAGACATGTACCAGGGTTTTCCTATCGCTGCAGAACGGGCAAGTGTCAGGAGACTCTGAACCGTGTGAGCCATGCGCCCATGCTTATAACTCCATAGAAGATCTCAGCCAGAGTAAGAGGCACCATGCGGCTGCCATTTCCTGCACTGGGAGTGAAGGACTGGAGCTCTGCCCAGGGAGAATTTTGAGAGCCCCGCTGGTGTTCTCCCATGCTGTTAGAGCTGCACTTGCCTCCAATAAGAAACAGATCCAGCAAAAGCTGCTATTATCGAACTACCTCTTTTCTCTTCTGCTTGGAAGAATCATTACCTGGGTGCTTTTCTATGTTCGGCAGCTGCATGGAATGACTAACTGGTTAGATATGGAGGCAGGGCCTTCAGATCGAAGGGGCTCTAGCCTTGGAGCTTTGATCAGCCCAGCTGTTTGAAGTCTCTAAGTGGCTAATCACTCCCTGTGGCAATGGGTAGAGCTGAGCTAAATTGAGCTAAACAGGGAAGACTTGGTATGAAAAACCACTTGCTAGGCAAACTCAAGAGCTGCAAACGGAGGCAGCTAGCAGCAGTTTTGAAGGGAATGTGAGAAGCTTGCTGTTCAGGTTCAGCACTATGTGTGATATCAAGATGGTCAGCGATGAAATGGTGGATGTATCATGCTCTCTCATGCAATGGATTTGCTATGCTCTCTTTCCTGCCTGAAGACAGAAGGGATTTCCTGTGCCTGAAATGCAAATTGGTGGCTGTGTTAGACTAAAAGATTGTTGAATTGGAGGGCAAGTTGAGAGGCTACTGAGAATCAAAGAAGATGTGGAATTCTTAGACATCCAGGTTTGGGAAACACCAAATTCACAGGTTCAAGGAAGAATGAAGCTGGCCGCATAAGAATCAGTGAGAGAGGGAGTCAGAGGGGAAGCCAGAGGCAGGAGGTCATGGCAGTATTCTACACAGTTGGAGACAGATGAGGACAGGCAGACTATGGCTAATTCCACACACCTAGAAGTTTCAAACTGATATCAAGTCCTCAGTGTGGAAACCAAGGAAGATACCTCTGAAGATCCAGCAGATCCAAAGGATGTGTTACCAGATTTGCCTGTCATCTTGGGGTTTGCTCATTTATTAGGGTTACTTTCCTGGAAGGGGGTGTGTGATTCTATTAATGTACTGCTTGTGTTACTTGTGTGTTCATACGGCTACAAGTCCCCTCCCAATGGAGCTATCCTGCAGGACCTTTGGTTTTCAGGGCTGGGATCTTCCAGCCCCAGGTTCAAATAAACCCCCCACATATACACACACACATTCCAGATTAACTGTGTGTCTGAGCAGACCGGGCTATCCCTGAACTCAGCAGGCTGGGTGACACAGCACTTTCAGCGGCCACCCTTATATGCCCTCTTGCACCGCACCAAAATAGAGCACACTTCTGAGCAGGCTGGGTCCAAACTGCACTTTCATCTGCCACCCTTATATGCCCCTGGACTCTACAGACTAGGCAGAGCAGCACTTCTCAGCTGCCCCTCACCACTCTACAATTGTTCTAGCAGTAACTTCCTTGATGAGCAAACCCCATGGGACTTTTGGGCACTCCAGGGATCTTTGGCTTAGGTAAAAGAAGCGTTGCTGCAGAGCAAGATAGGAAGCCAAGAACACAAAGGAGTAAATGATATTTGGAGAAAGAGACTGGCAACCAGCTTGATTATAAGAATTAGTTTATTGCCAGGTATATAAAACTTATGATACTAATAGTAATACCATACAAGGAGAGAAAAACAATCAAACGCTTACAATACTACACAATTACAGTTGGGGTATTGGAGAAAGCTATCCCAGGTTTGATTACAAAAGTAGAAAGTTATACCTGGACTAAAAGAGAGAGAGAGAGAGAGTGTTGAGCAGGGGGGTCTCACCACTCCATGCAGCTCAAAGGTTCCCAGGAGACAGGCTGTTCAGCTTAGGGTCCGGAGCGCTTGAGACAGGCAGAGCCGACAACACGATCAGTCAGGAAAAGGGGAAGTTCCAGTGGAGCTGATGCAGCATTTGGATCCAGGCATCAGAACCAGAAGTTTGAACTTGGGTAGGGGTTTTTGTAGGGAAGAAACAATGGTTCAAGGGAGAACACTAGGTTTGTTTATGGGTAGACAATGACTCAAGGGAGTATACCAGAGTGGTTTTCTTTATGTTGGACAATAGGAGCTGATCATTCCTGGCTATGGGCAGTGTTCCTTTGAGTGAGCTCACAATGCAATCATGCAGATTCAGTGTTTTGGATATCAATAACTAGAATGGTCTGATACCTGCGGAGCTGGATTTGTGCAGGTGTGGGGTCATTTACATCAGGAGCAGAGATCTCTCATCATGCAGTGCGTCCCTGCTTTGCTAATCCCAGAGTTCAGTATGGTTCCTGCTTTGGAGCTTGGTTCTCCATTCAGTATGCTAATTCTTGTTCCATCTTCAATGTAGATGAAGCTTCTATTCTCCATTCGATGTGCTAATCAAGATGCCTCCTTTTTACATCTAGGGAAGTTGCCTTAATCCTATCATCCTTGTCTGGAAGGGTTTAGGTGTGTCTCCCACTGCCTTTTCATTGCTTTTGGTTTCTGGTTCAAGCAGAGGCTGGGGGGGAGGGGATTCAGGTGAGCCAGAGAGAGTAGGAGTTTTGTGCCTTGATTCCCCAAGAACACAGAGCTGACAGGTAACAGAAGGAAGAGATATACAGGGCACACCCATGGAGTGTAGATCAGCCCAACCTGTATGAAAATCAAGCTTACTGCAAAGTGTTCTTCAACCATCCAAGGTTCCCCTACACATTATACATAGGTGTGTAAAGAACCAGTCATCCTGTGGTTTGGATGTCTGTAGCAGACATCAACTAGTACCCATCTTGTGCTTTAAAAAGAAGAAAGGGAAAGTTGATGGTAATGAATATATAACAGCTGTCAGGAATTGTAGAAAATTAATAAGAGAAGCCAAAGGACACAAGACGACATCTATGGCCAGTAGAGTTAAGGACAATAAAGAGTTTATTAAATACATTAAGAACAAAAAGAATCCAGACAATGGTATTGGTCCACTACTAGATGGAAATGATAGGTTTATGAATAATAATGCAGAGATGTTTAATACATATTTCTGTTCTATATTTGGGGAAAAAACAAATGATGTGGTCTCATCTTATGGTGATGATAACACTCTTTCCATTCCACTAGTATCTCTGGATGATGTTAAACAAAAGCTTTTAAAGTTAGACATTTTTAAAAAAACATTAAAATTGATGTTTAAATCAACAGATCCACATAACTTGCATCCAAGAGTTTTAAAAGAGCTGGCTGAGGAGCTCACTGGACCATTAATGTTGATTTTCAAAAAGTCTTGGCACACTGGGGAAGTTGCAGAAGACTGGAAGAAAGCTAATGTTGTGCCAGTTTTTAAAAAGGATGACTGGGATGATCTGAGTAATTATAGGCCTGTCAGCCTGACATCATTTGCAGGCCAGATAATGGAGTGGTGTTAGGATTTGGTTAATAATATATAATTAATGCAAATCAACATGGGTTTATGGAAAATAGATCCCATCAAACTAACTCAGTATCCTTTTATGATCAGATCACAAGTTTGGTGGATAAAGGTAATAGTGTTGTTATAATATACTTGGACTTCTGTAGGTGTTTGACTTTGGGGCTGCAGGGCATTTTGATTAAAAAAAACTAGAATGATGTAAAATTAACATGTCACTTACTAAATAGATTAAAAACTGGCTAACTGATAGGTCTCAAAATGTAACTATAAAACAGAGAATCATCATTGAGTGGGGCTGTTTCAAGGGGGGTCCCACGGAGATCAGTTCTTGACCCTACACTATTTAACAGTTTTATCAGTGACCTGGCAGTAAGATTGCCACCTTTCTAAATGCTGGTAACTGGGCCCCCAAGGCCACACCCCCTACCCTGCCTCTTCCTCCAAGGCTCACCCCTATCCCACCTCTTCCTTCAAGGCCCGGCCCCTGCTCCACTTCTTTCTCCCCAAGACATGCCCCCATCACTTGCTCCTCCTCCCCTCCCCTTCTGGATCGTGTCATGGAACCTGCCTACAGGTAGGAGGTGGCCCTCACTGAGCAGGGGCTGGCACAGGTTAATGACCCAGTGCCTCCCCCTGCCCTTTGGTAACCGGACTTTTGGTAACCTAAATGGCACCTGGACACAGAAGCCAAAAACCAGACTGTCCAGGTAAAACCATACACTATTTCCTTCTCTTCCCCTGCCCCATCCCCATCCCCTTCCTCTGCCTGCCTCATCCACTTTCCTCTTTCCACTGTCTCCTGCCCCATCGCACTACACCATCTCCTATTCCTTTCGCTTCTTCCTGCCTCATCCACACCGCCTTCCTATCACTGCCCCATCCCCTTTCCTCGCCACACTGTCCCTTGCCCCATCCCCTTCTCTTTCCCCTGCCCTATCCCATCCCTCTTCCTTCCAAACTGCCTCTTCCCCCTACCTCGCCCCCTTGCCTTGCCCTCCCACAGACACTCACCGTTGTACAGAAACAGGACCCAGCACATGTAGAAGAGGACAACAACTGGCACTAGGACTCAGGAGGCAGTGTTCCAGAGCTGCCAATCTCAGCTGGAGAGAGCGACTGAGTGAGCCAGCACAGTGTGGGAAGGACAGATCCCCCCCATCCCCCTTCCGACAGGCTGAGCAGAGCAAGCCCTGCTCAGTGTTCGCAGAAATCAGGAGTGTGGGGGTAGTGGGGGGGCAATGATGACCTGGTGCCTCCCCCCTTCCGCGGTAACTGGATTTCTTCGAGTGATTGCTCATGTCCATTCCACTATAGGTTTGTGCACACCTCCGTGCATGGCTACCAGAACATATTTCCTCTTAGCAGATCCCGTTGGGCTGGCTCCAGTGCCCCCTGGAACCCCGCGCATATGCCGTGGTATATGAAGTATTGCCGGCCCTATGCCCCCTCAGTTCCTTCTTTCCGCCTATGACAGTTGCTAGAACTGCCTTTGCTTGCTTCGCAAGTGCTTCATTCCCCGTTGTTGAACTGTTATCGTTGTTACTTCTGTTAGTTGGGTAGTTAAATTAAGTATCTGTGAATAGTGGTAGTTAGTACCTAGGGTAGTCCCGGCTCACTGAGCTTCAAACCGTGTGCCTCCTGTGGGAAGGCTTTCCCGCTCAGCGACCCCCACAACAGCTGGCTGAAGTGCTTGGGGGAAGCCCATTGCAAGGAGAAGTGTAAGATCTGCAAGGCTTTCAAACCAAGGACTCAGAAGGACAGACAAATCCATTTGAAAACCTTGCTCATGGAGGCAGCACTTCATCCAGCCTCCAAGCCAGCCTGTTCCACCTCGGTACTGAGTGTGAGGTGCAGAGTGCACCATCGGTACTGGCCTCGACTTGACACTGCGCATCTTCTCCGGTACCAAAGAAGAAGCTGAAGCAGTGCTTGGAGCGCGGACTCTTCCCCCCACTGTCCAAACAGGTGGGGGTCGAGCATGGAGCCGCACCGGGGCCAGACCACAGGCACCCATTCACCGAGCATGAAGCCGTTCTGGAGATCAGCGCAGCTCTTCGTCGCAGTGGCCAACCAGATGAAAGGCTCACCTGTCTCCACCCAGCGCATCTCCTCGTGGATAACATCCTGCATCAAGTTCTGCTATGAGCAGGTGAAGGTGCCGCTTCTGGGAACCATCACAGTGCACTCAACCAGAGCTCAAGACTCGTCTACAGCCTTCCTGGAGAGAGTGCCCGTGCAAGACATCTGCAGAGCCACCACCTGGTCGTCAGTTCATAGCTTCACGTCCCACTACACCATTGTCCAGCAGGTGTGGGAAGACGCAGGTTTCAGCAGAGTGGTGCTGCGGGCAGCCCATCGGTAACTCTGACTCACCTCCAAGATATTGCTTGTTAGTCACCTATAATGGAATGGACATGAGCAATCATTTGAAGAAGAAAACAAGATTACTTACCAGTAACTGCTGTTCTTCGAGAGGTGTTGCTCCTGTCCATTCCATGACCCACCCGCCATCCCCGCTGCCGGAGTTGGCGGAAAGAAGAGATTGAGGGGGTGTAGGGCTGGCAGCGCCTCATATACCGTGGAACGTGCACGAGGCTCCAGGGGGCACTGGAGCCAGCCCTATAGGATCTGCTAAGGGGAAAAAGAGTTCCGGGTAACCGTACACGGAGGCGTGCACACACCTATAATGGAATGGACATGAGCAACACAGGCAGGCAAGGCTAGCAGAGCTTGATATCCTCTGCGAGGCAAGCTCAGAGGATGTCAGGCACTCCTGGGGTGGTTAGGGAAGGGGGGAGGGGGACGCAGGCCCACCCAACTCCACTGCGTCCCAGCCCAGGGCCCTATCAGTGGCAAAGCAGTTTGCCACTGGGTCAGCGGTGGGTCAGTGGTGGTTAGCCCCCGCATCCCGCAGTGTCCTCAGAACTGCAGCCACTTGATTCAAGTGCTTACTCCAGTCTCGGCTGTACACCATGACGTCGTCCAAGTAGGTTGTGGCGTAGTTTATGCGTGGCACTAGGAGCTGGGCCATCAGCCTCTGGAACGTCGCCAGTGCATCATGGAGTCTGAAGGGCATCCGCACAAACTGGTATAGCCCACTGGGGGTTGCAAATGTCATCTTCTCCTTGGAGCTGGCGTCAAGGGGGATTTGCCAGTACCCCTTGGTAAGGTCAAGGGTGGTAAAATAGCGAGCCTCGCCAAGTCGCTCAAGCAACTTGTCGATGCGTAGCATGGGGTAGGCATCAAACTTTGAGATGAGATTAACCCTCTGGAAGTCTATGCAAAAATCGGCACAACCCGTCGGGTTTTGGCACCAGCAGAATGGGGCTGCGCCACTTGCTAGTCAAGGGCTCTATCACCCCCAGCTTCAACATGGCTTGGACCTCTTCTTCCACAGCCGCCTGCAGATGGCGGGGGGGGGGGGGGGTGTGTGATCTCATGCCAGTCCGCACCACCTCACCGGGGTGGGTCTCAATCTTGTAGTATACCTGGGTGATCCTCCCGGGGGTCGTGGTGAAGCTCGTGGTGAATGCTTCCACCAGGTGTTTTGCCTGTTGCCTCTGGGTCTCAGTTAGGTCAACGCTCAGCTGGGGTTCATCAGAGTCTGCCTTTTCAGGGATCTGTGGGCCTAGGTCTGGATCCAGGGGGTAAGGGTTGATGAGTAAAACCTCCCACTCACACCAAGACTTCAACAGGTTTAGGTGGTAGACTTGCTTCTTCTGCTGGTCTGGTTGTCGGACCTCATAATTCACCGGGCCAACCTGTCTGATAATTTCAAATGGCCCCTGCCATCGGGCCAGTAGTTTGGACTCGGCGGAGAACAATAAAACAAGTACCCGATCGCCTGGCTCAGAGGAACAAGTCCGTACTCCCTTGTTATATGTCCGGGCCTGGGTGGTCTGGGCTGTTTGCAGCCTCTCCTAGGTGAGCGTCCCAGCCTGTCAAAGATGTTCCCATAGGTCCAGGACATACCGGAGCAGTCTCTTCGCTGGCAAGGGGGCCTGTTCCCACTGCTCCCGCATAAGATCCATGATTCCCCTCAGTTGTTGGCTGTATAGTAGTTCAAATGGTGAGAACTGGGTGGAGGCCTGGGGGACTTCCCAGATGGCAAGGAGCAAAGATGGGATCAGTTGGTCCCACCTCTGCAGATCCTCCTGGGGGAACTTTCGGAGCATGTGCTTCAGAATCCTATTGAATTGCTCAACTAACCCGTCGGCCTGGGGGTGGTATATCAAGGTCCAGAGCTCCCGGACCACAAGGATGTCACATACCTCCCAAAACAGTTGGGAGGTAAAATTAGTTTCCTAGTTCATGAGGAGCTCCCAAGGTAGCCCCACTCTCGCGAACACCTTGACCAGTTCTCATGCAACCCTCCGAGCAGTAGCATTCTTCAGAAGGATGGCCTCTGGGAAGTGGGTGGCATAGTCCATCAGGATGAGGAGGTAACGATATCCTGTCACACTCCGTTCCAGAGTCCCCAGCAGGTCTATGGCCATCCGTTCGAATGATGTTCCGATCAGAGGGAGAGGCACTAGGGGAGCCTGCGGAACACCCTTTAGGGCAGCCAGTTGACACTCTGGGCAGGAGGTGCGATACTCCCAGACTTCCTGGTACATGCTGGGCCAAAAAAAAAAAAAAGGGGGGGGGGGGGGCCAGTATCTGGGCCAGGTTCTTATCGAGACCTAGGTGGCCCATGGCTGGGATATCATGGGCCAGTCTCAGCACGGCTCTCCGGTGGATCCAAGGCACTCCCAGCTGGGCATGGGGGGGGCCCCAAGTCTAGGCCTCCCACGCCACACAATAGAGTCGGTCATGGCAAAATAAAAACTGTGGCCACTGGGCCACCCGTTGGAGGTCGGTCACCACTCTGTCTACAGTGGCCAGTTGGTCATAGGTGCCGCTGAGGGTGGGATCTTCCTGCTGGTCTTGACAAAAGTCATCCCCTGGTTCCCATGAGTCGGGCAGATCCATTCCAGCCAGTGGGGACTCTCCTTCCTGGATCCCCATCTCTCCGGGGCGTTCTGGGGCGGGACCCACATGGTCGTTTTTGGTGGGTGACTCCTGGGGGTCTGGTGTCTCTGCCTCCGGGGTCCCCTTGCCTGGGGTGCCTTGACTGCCTATCCGTTGTAGGACCCCTGCGAAGCCTGGCCAGTATCGGCCTAGGATCATGGGGTACAGGAGGCAAGGTGCCAGCCCCACTGGAAGTACTCGGGTGACCTGCCCAATGGTCAAGGGGACTGAAACTGTGGGGTAAAACTTCAGATCCCCGTGGATGCAAAGGCCAACATGTCTGAAGATCCGCCCATCCTCAGGGACCAGCCCCCTCAGAATGAGGGTCTGGCCATACCCAGAGTTGATCAGGGCCTCCAAATGCCTCCCCGCTATGCCAATGGTGATCATAGCTTTTGGGGTAGTTGGGCCCTGGGCGCGCCCCTCCCCGGTGTAGATCAGGCTGTAAGTGCAGTCCATTGCTGGACATTGCCACCGCAGTCATCCCATCTGGCCACATGTAAAACATGGGCCCAAGCTTCCTGAGGCTTCCTGGGGTCGGCCTTTCAGGTCCATGCCCAGTGCCCCCGAGCAGTCCAAGGGCTACCTGGGCCTGGGGCTGACTGCACCTTGGATCCTGGATCCGGCGGGGCAGGATAGTCCGCAAGGACTGGTGCGGCACGGTCCCCGCAGGGCTCATCCACCTGGGCCTGAGCGCTGTTGGAGTGGCTGGCTTCTGTGCTGCCAAAAAGTCTTCCATCAGACGTACCACCCCAGCCAGGGCGGTGGGGCAATGCCTCATTGCCCACGTCCTCCCCTGGGCAGGCAGGATATTTAAAAATTGTTCCAACACAAGCTGCTCTGCCACAGCGGGCACGTCATGCTGCTCTGGTTGGAGCCAGTGCCAGCAGGTGTCCTTAAGCTCCTGTGTCATGGCCCAACGACGGGCCCTGGGGGGTAATGCCTTCTTCTGGAACCGGCGTCGGAAGGCTTCAGGGTTAATATCGAGGGCATCCAGTATCACGGCCTGGTAGTCCTGCGCCTCGTCATCGGCCAGGGCCCGGTAGGCCGCCTGGGGAGCCCCCGTCAAATACGGGGAGCCAAAAGAACAGTCCATTGGTCTGGAGCCCAACCCGCGGTGGAGGCCACGCATTCAAACGTGGTCAGAAATGCCTCAGGGTCATCGTTAGGCCCTAACTTCGTGAGGCGTAGCTGTGGCGGGGCTACCAGCGGGGATCAGCCCTGGAGTTCATCTGGGCTTGCTGGTTTAGATAGCAGGGCACCTAGCTGTTGTACATATTGCCGTTGCAGCTCCTGCTGCTGGGTCCCCAGGTCCCGGATCAGATGTTGCTGTTGCGTGCCCAACATCTGTAGCAGCTGTTGCTGCTGTTGGTGGTCAGCCCACCACTTCATGAACTTGTCAAAATCCATGGTTGGACAAGTCACTAGCATCCGACTGCCGATGGATCATCGGAGCGGGCAGTCCCCCTTCTGCATTTTCTACCACATGTAGGCCGGTGGCACAATCCAGCCAGGGCGTTGCGACCCCTCCTCAGGCCCAGGCTCCAAGGAAGGCCACAGTGCCTTGCTACAATACCACACACCGGCTCCTGGAGTGTCTATGTGATGCAAACAATGCTAGGATCTGATCTCTGAAATGGTAGTGCTAAACTCGTGTACCCAGAGCAGCAGAGGGGACACAGCTACACGGTGTTCTACAGGTGTCCAGCTGAGCAAATGGGGACTTTTTGGCCTGCATGAACATAAACCAGTACTCAGGTATGCATGCCAATGTAGACATAGCCTTAGTGCAGACAGTTTATGAAAAATGAATTTGGGTAGCAGACATGTAAAACATGGTTTTTAAAACATCACCCTTCAAGAGGAGAAATGAGTAGAGTCCAATCTAATGTCTGGGATCAGCCTCCATCATATGTCACATAGCTCTATCATAACTCAGCTGAAAAATCCCTTAGCCTCTTCCTTTTAATTGGACAGAAGCATAGTTATACAGGTTATACTAGAAATCTGGTGGCCCATACTGGCCTGAAACTATGATTCTATGATATGATTAAATACATTAAAGATTGTGAGGTGCTCAGATACTACAGTAATGGCTACTATCTATCTATCTTAGGTACTTACCTGACCCCCATTACTGTAGTAACTGAGCACCTCACAATAGTGATACCCACTATCTATCTATTGTAGTTTGCTCTCTGACAGAAACAACCACTCCTGTATCACTGACTTGCTCTGGCCTTTGGATTCTGGCTCAGTGTTCTCAAAGGGGGGATGACAGATCCATGGCAGCTTTCACACCTCCATAACTCTCCCTAGGCATATGTGCTGAAGGTCTTGGTAAGATGGTCACAGGGATCTGAGAGAGGCATAAGGGCCCCACGGCAGCTACCAAGATTTCCAAGCAGCCCTGTTTAGGGATGGTCTGCTCGCTCATGTGAGGGTGGCCCTAGAAAAGGTGGGTCAAACAAGCCTTTCCTCATTGTTTGATACCCACTGCTCCCAGTTAAAGAGGAGAAATTGTCTAGTTTTAGTACTACCCTATATGGATATTTTATCAAGATAAACATGAAACTGACAAGCAGATGCAGGCGAATTAGAGGGTGTTGTGGCAAACGGCTGGCTTCACCCTGGTGGGTCTTGCGCTTTTGCCTCTCATAGTGGGCCAGTGCGTCACCAGTTACCTCGTCTCCCTAGGGAGGGGGGTAGGGACCCGGATCCACCAGCTTCTCCAGGTCCCAGCCCAGGGGCCCTATGAGCAGCTGCTTTGTGCTTCTGACACTGTATTCACAGCTGCAGTCTTTCCCCTGGGCTAATTTCTCCCCTCTGTCCTTCTGGCTCCTTGGGTCCTGCTTCCTTGCCACTTGGACCAGGCTTCCTTATCCAGGCCCCTGTGCCCGGGGGAGTATCTCAGTCCTGCCAGGGCAAGTTTCCCCCTCCTGAGCCTGGTACCTTTCTCAGGACTCCTCTTTGCTCTTCCATGCAACTCTGCACTTCTCTCTGCTCCTCCACACAATTCTGCACTCCTCCAGCTCAAGCACTCTCTGTCTGGAGCAGAGGGTTTTTATCAGGCACCTGGCTGGTCCTTAATTGGTCTTAACTGCTCCTAATTGCCCTCTAATGACTCTGGCTAGTCTGCGGGGAATAGAGCCCAGATCATTCTGGGCCTTCCCTACCTCCCATTTCCCTCTCTTCTAAGGCTGCCATAGGGGATACTGCTGGTCAATGGAGCTCCTGGGGCTGCTGCCGGCCTGTCCCCTTCCCAGCCAGCCGGGAGGGAGTGGGTGAGTGGTCCCTCCACCGCCACTACTACTACTACTACTACTATTACCATTGCTGCTGCTGCTGCCGCCGCCGCCACCACCACCACCAGTGACGGGGCCTTCGCAGGTTGGCTGCTGTCTGCTGCTGTCACCTGGGAGCCTGCTGCTGCTGCTGTTTTTGTCCATCACTGCTTGTGAGGAGGAGATCCACCATCATCTTTGCCACCACTGCTGCTGGGGGAGCGCTCCAGAGGGGGCTGCTTTTTTTTCCCTGGACTGAGTGACTGCACCACCTCTGCTCTTGTGGTGGTGGGGACAAGTACTGTTGCTTCTGTGGGGGGAGTGGCGTGGAGCTCTCCCCCCGGGTCCATCTACTCCCCATCCAACCCCACCACTACCATCGTTGCCCCCTCCACTGCCCCCAGCCATCGCTCGCTTCGCCTCCTCACCCTCAGCTGAGCTGCTCATCCCCTGGATTGCCTGGGACCGCTGCAGCAGCAGGGACTTGTTTTCCACCACCCAGGCCCACCTGGGCACATGTGCTTCCTCCCCCTCCCCAGTCTTCCTTTCCTTGTCTGGCCGGAGGGCTTCCCTTGCCCTCTGCTTTGCCCTCTGGTGGTTCCAGACCAGCTTATCCCGCCTCCCCTTTTTCCTTCCCCTTGTGGTCTGCCCCACCCGCCCCTTACTGACCAGTTTTGCCTCCCTCCTTTTCCCCCTGGGTTTCCTTGGTTTTCCTGCCCTGCCCAGCCCTGAGTGTTTGTTGGTTTGCCCTGCCATGCCCCGCCCTTGAGCGTTTGTCATTTGCCCCTGGCCCATTCCTTGGAGCCCTGTGCTCCTCCCTGCCCCGCCCTCGCTCCATGCCTGACCCTATCCCCCCAGGCCTTTGCTGCTTCTCCTTGCCCCGATTCGCCTCACCCCCTCAGTGTGCCCGGGTGCTCTTCAGTATCTGTGAGCCCTTAGAATCCCAGTTCCTTTTCATTTTGTCCCTGTTCACTGCACCCCCTGATGTGTTTGTGACCCCCCTTTTCCCAGTGCAGCTGGAGGAGCCGGCACCCCACCACGTTCCCCTCCCGGTCCCTGCCCCCCCCTCGCAGTGCCCTTCTCCCCAGCCTGCAGCCTAGTGGGGAGGAGTGGTTATCCACCCCGCCCCCCTTCCCAGCCCACCCCCCTGGTGTTTGCCCTTGGAACCCCTCCCTGCTTGCAGCCTAGCAGGGCAGGGTGGTCAGTCTTGACCCGCACCCCTCCCCTTCCCCTCCCTTCCAGGTGCCTACTCCCACCCATCCCTCTCTGATGGATCAGGCAGTCCCTGTGGTGGCCCCTGTCCCTTCCCCCCAGCCTGCTCCCCCGCCCACCACTTTGACTGCTGCTCCTAATGCTACTGCTGCCCCTACTGGCGTACCGGGGTGGCTCCCCTGTTGTGCCCCAGTGAGCAGCCAGGCCCCATCGCCCCCACAGCAAGTTCTGGGACGGGGCCCATGGAGGAGAGGGTGCCCAGGTTGGACTCAGGTTTGGGAGAGGACTTTCCCCAGGGGGAGGTTTCCCATTCCCTGGCCGCCCTGTCCCCACCCCTTCAACCTCCGACACCATCGTCCTTGCTGCCTGGCCCCGACCCTGTGGGCTCGCCTTCCGTTACCACCTTGGAGGGCTGGGTGCTTGTCGGGGAGAAGCGCAGCAAGCGGAACAACGCTCAGAACCTCCCCGCCTACTCGGATGGGGAGGAAGCCCCCTGGAAGTCTCTGAAGGGGCCCCGCCATCGCTGAGCCTTCTGCTGCATCCCCCAACGAAGTCCAACAGGCGGAGCCGGTCGAGGGGGACGCTGCAGTGGCGCGGAGGAGTAGCTCCACCCCCCTCTTGGGGGCCCTCTTAGCTTCCCTCCCTGGGAGAGCCCCAGAGGATGCTGCCCTCGCCACCCTGTCACCTTTGCCCCCTATCGCCGCCGAGGTCCTCGTTGCCCCGGCTTCCGGTGGAGTGGCGCCTGGGATGGCAGAGGGGGATTATGGCTCCATCTTTGCAGAGATCGAGTCCCTGGGTCTGACCCCTGTCACCCAGGGGGAGGACGATCCTTTGCCATCGGGCCTCGATCCGGGCAGTTTTGTGCTGGCCCCACCCCCTCCTTCCTCTCCCCTTCCCCAGACTGCTGTACCTGCCCTTGAGTCATCACTCGATGCCCCCATCTACCCAGCTGCGGCTGGCATTACACCTGCGGCCGCTGAGCCTCCTGTGGCAACGGTTGGCGCTGGGCAGCCAGGCCCTGAGGTGTCTGAGGTGGGGCAGCTGCCCCCCCAGTCTTTCTGGGGGCCCTGGCCTGAGCCGCCCCCTGCGTCTCACGGGGGCTGCAGGTGCCGAGTCCACCTTGGTGCGCGGGCCTGGTGTCGGCGAGGGCCCTCCCCCTGACCCCATGCCCCTGTGTTGGGTCAGGCGGAGCTGCATCCTGGTAGCTCTGCCCCTGGGGCCCCTGATCCCAACCCCGCCCCTGTATCTGTCCCCATTCCCACTCCTGACCCTCACCCCATTCCCGCCCCTGATCCTGCTCCTGTCCCTCCCATATTGTTACCGCCCCTGGGGTTGTGTCGTTCCCCCCCACCATCTGCCAACTCCCAGGAGGCGGTATTTGAGTTCCCCCTTCTACTCGGGTCTGCCGTCTTCCCTCTGCCACCGCTCCTTGTGCCGAGGGTTGAGGTGGGCAGCACGGCGCCCACGACATCGGCGCTGCATCAGGGCTCTGCCCCCTGTCTGCCTGTCTCTGTTGGCCATGGGGCCGCTGTGGGGTCCCGGCTGGAGGACAGCCCGGGGTCTCCTACCCCAGCCCCCGAGACACTGCGGGACGAGCTGCAGACCTTCCTGGCCAACTGTTGCGGGGTCAGGAATAGGGTGCGGCTTGCTCTGCAGCAGTGGGGAGACTTCCACCTTGTCCTCCGGGCCATGAGGGCTATCCTGAAGGAGGGGAAAGGGACTGGGAGGCTGGACACAGTGGCCTACCGGCAGGCCCTCAGCTTCTTTGACTCCCTCCTGGCCTTTGGGGTTGGTCATGGATGGCTGCGGGGCTTGACGGGGGCCCCCGGCGTTCCTGCCTGTGAGGATCCTTCCCAGCCCTCCCCATGACCCTGACCATCTTTGTAACCTTGAACACCAGAGGCTGTAGGATGGGTCTCCGCAGGAGCCAGCTGCTCACCTTCCTTCGGGACGGAGCGTACTCTGTGGTGATCCTGCAGGAGACCCATACCACTTCAGCCGCTGAGGCTAGTTGGCGGCTGGAGTGGGGAAACAGGGTGTTCTTTAGTCACCTCTCCGCCCGCGTGGGTGGAGTGGCCACCCTGTTCTCCCCCCCACCTACAGCCTGAGGTGCGGGGGGTTGCCAAGGTCATGCCGGGTTGCCTGCTGCACCTACAGGTCCATATGGAGGGGCTGGCGTTGAACCTTGTCAACGCCTATGTCTTGACATTGGGCCCGGAGAGGATGCATTTCTTCCAGCAGGCATCCGCCTTCCTCAGCACCTTGGATTCTCACGAGTGCCTGGTCCTGGGTGGGGATTTTAACACCACCCTCGAGGAACGGGACCTCACGGGGACTGAGCAATGCCTGGCCACTGCGGACGTCCTCCGGGCGATCGTCTGGCATGACCACTACCCGGACGATGTCGTCACCTTCACCTTTGTCCGGGTGGGGGGAGAGTGGTAGCGCCACTCCTGGTTGGACTGCATTTATATTTCTTGTCGCCATCTTTCACGAGCCCACTCCTCCAGTGTTCGGCCGGCCCCTTTCTCGGATCACCATTGGTGACTGATGGCCTCTCTCACTGCGGAAAGGCTGGGGCCGGCTTACTGGCACTTCAACGACAACGTGCTGAAGGATGTGGGCTTCGTGGCATCCCTCCAAGAGTTCTGGCTGGCATGGCATGCCTTTCCCTTGCTGCGGCGCTGGTGGGACGTGGGGAAGGTGTGCGCCCAGCTCTCCTGCCGTGACTACAGTCGGGGGGCCACCTGAAGGCGGGATGCGGAGATAGAGCAACTGGAGCAGGAGGTCTTAGAGCTGGAAAGGCGTCTGGCCGCCAGCCCCGAGGAGCCATCCCTCTGCGGAGCGTGCTGGGAGAAGTGGGAGGCGCTCCGGGCCCTCAAAGACCTTCAGGCTCGGGGCGGCTTTGTTCAATCCCGCATCCGTCTCCTTAGGGAGATGGATCGCGGCTCCCGCTTCTTCTATGCCCTGGAGAAATGGAGGGGGGCTAAGAAGCACGTCACCTGCCTTTTAGTGGCCAACAGTGCCCCCCTCACGGATCCGGTGGAGATGTGTGGAAGGGCTGACCTCTTCTCCCCGGATCCAACCAAAGTCACCACCCGCAATGAACTTCCCATGGTCAGCATGGGCGACCGGGACCGGCTGGAGCTACCTCTCACTCTGACCGAGTTCTCGGCAGCCCTCTGCCTCATGCCCACTAATAAATCTCCGGGCATGGACAGGTTGACCGTGGAGTTCTTCCACGTGTTCTGGGATGTCCTCAGCCTGGATTTTGCTGTCATCTGGGCCGAGTCTGAAGGCAGCAGGGCACTCCCCCTTTCATGCAGGTGGGCCATGCTCGCCTTGCTGCCTAAGAAGGGGGACCTCCATGACCTTCGGAATTGGCATCCCGTCTCGCTCCTCAGCATGGACTATAAAATCATAGCCAAGGCCATCTCGCTGAGGCTGGGGTCCGTGCTGCAGGACATGGTCCATCCCGACCAGACCTACACCGTCCCGGCCGTACCATTTTTGATAATCTTTATCTGGTCTTGGACATCTTGGAGCTCGGGTGTAGGGATGGTCTGTTGTTTGCCCTCCTGTCCCTGGACCAGGAGAAGGCATTCAACAGGATGGACCATGGGTATCTCCTGGGCACCCTGTGGGCGTTTGGCTTTGGGCCCTGTTTCGTGGGCTTTCTCCGAGTGCTGTACGCCTTCGCAGAGTGCCTGGTCAAGCTCAACTGGACCCTCACTGAACCTGTCAGCTTCGGGTGAGGAGTGCATCAAGACTGCCCGCTGTCAGGCCAGCTGTACACTCTGATCATCGAGCCCTTCCTTTGTCTCCTCTGCCAGAGGCTGATGGTGTTGGTGCTCCGTGAGCCAGAGCTGGGGCTGGTCCTGTCCGCGTATGCCAACGACGTACTTCTCGCAGTCCAGGACCCAGTCGACCTGGTGTGGTTGGAGGCCTGCCTGGCCATCTACTCGGCAGCCTCCTCCACCCGGGTCAACAGCTCTGGCCTAATGGTAGGGGCCGGGTGGCAGGCAAGCTCCCTCCCACCCATGCTTCAAGCCATCAGGTGGAGCGCGGGTCCGCTACTTTATCTGGGCGTTCACCTCTCCGCCACCCATCCCTTCCTGGTGGAGAACTGGCAAGATTTGGTGGGCCGGGTGTCTGAGCGGCTGCGGAGATGGACAGGACTGCTCTGGTGCCTCTCCCTTCGGGGGAGGACACTGGTGCTTAACCAGCTAGTCCTGTCCATGCTCTGGCACCAGCTCAACACCTTGGTCCCGACCCCGCCCCCGGGTTTCCTGTCCCATCTCCAGACGACTGTTCTGGAGTTCTTTTGGCCAGGACTGCACTGGTTCTCTGCAGGGAATCTGAATCTTCCCCTGGAGGAGGGAGGGCAGGGCCTGTGCTGCCTCCGCAGCCAGGTCCACGCCTTCCACCTCCAGGCCCTACAGAGACTCCTTTATGGTGCAGGTGGTCCGGGGTGGAGCCACTTGGCACACACCTTCCTCCGCCACCTCTGGGGGCTCCGATATGACCGGCAGTTCCTTTATCTCCATCCGAGAGGTCGTCCGCGAGACCTCTTCGAGCTGCCGGTCTTCTACCAGGACCTCCTCTGGGCCTGGAGGCTGTTTTTGGTCTCCAGGCCTCTTGTGGCCACCAAAGGGGTGGATCTCCTCTCGGAGCCCCTGCTACACAACCCCCATCTCCATATACAGGTGGAGGAGACCCTCTTGGTGCACCGGAGCTTGGTCCTGGCAGGAGTCCCCCATTGCTCATGGCTGCCCTTTAATTGACTAACCCCTCTTTTTAGTTGACCCTCCCTGCACACTGCATTCTGCTCCATTGGTTTAGCCCCCTGCACCCTTTCCCATGCAGCCAGAGGAGCCGAGTTTCCATCTAGGGCTGGTGAGCCCATCGCCCCTGGATCCCCACCTGGCTTATCCCCCTGTTTTTCTCTTGTGCTGGTGCCCTCCTCCTCTGATTTCAGCCTAGCGGGGAGGAGCAGTCCCCCACCCTTTCCTCTCCCCTCCCCATCCCCTTCCTCCTCCGTCCCTTACCCTCCCCCCCTCCGAACCTGCTCCAAACCCCTCCCAGGATGGCAGGTGTGCCTGGGGTCGGGATCCCCTCCCTGGACACTCCTGCCCCTCCCTCTCGCCCCAAGACTCCATCCCTGCCTGTGGGGACTGGCCTCACTGCCCCTGCTGGGCCACCAGGCGTCGGTCCCAGTGTACAAGCAGTGGGCAACTCCAGTGGGGACTCTGGGGACTCTGCCACTGCCATGGCCATTGCCCCAGCTGCTCCAGGGGCGCGCACCATCGACCAGGAATAAGGACCATGGAGGGAAAAAAAGAGCAAGAGCCATGCCTGGAAGGTCACGCCTCCCGCAGCGGGGCCCCTTCTCCCACTCACCTTCCCTACTTTCCTTTCCACCAGCTCTGGGGGGTGGCACTGCTCCCAGGGCTTATGCCCAGGTGGCCGTGGGCCTCCCCGCTCGCCACCTTGTCACCTGCTCCGACCGCTGCCTCCAACACCACCCAGGGGGCTAGGGCCCCTTTCCACGCTTACCAGGAAGCACGGGGTCAGTTGCCTCCTGGTGCCCGCCTCGCCCCACGTGGAAACCTACGTTCGGACGATGGCACGGGTGGTGGGGCCCACAGCCATGGTGGCGGCCTTGAAGATATACAGGAAGGTAGTCTTCTTCCTGCCATCCGAGGCCACTGCCCAGGAGGCAGTGGAGATGGGCCTGGCGGTGGGGGGCATCCATGTCCCCGTGGAGCCCCTGGAGGATCTGGGCGTACAGGTGGTCCTCATCTCTGTCCTGCCCTTCCTCCCCAACACCACCCTTCTTCCTCGCCTCTCCACCCTGGGGAAGCCCCTCTCCACCATCAGCCCGCTTCCCCTTGGCTTCCCCGCCCTCCACCACATCCTCTTGTTCTGTGGGCAGGTGCAGCTTCATCTGCCGCCAATGGCTCATGGCGGGGAGGTGCTCGAGGGGGTTGTTTCTGGTGCCCCATCAAGGGGCCTGGTTCCGGGTCCACTATTCAATGGGGGAAGCCCAGTGCTAACTCTGCTGGGCAATGGGGCACATCCGGAGGGACTGCCTCCTGGCACGGCAAGGAGGGAGGCCTGGGACCCCTGAGACCCAGGAGGGTGCTAGCCAGGCCAGCGGTGGCGACCCTAGCTGTCCGGTCCCTGTACTACAGAGAATTCTTTCCCAGCTGTCCGTCAAGTATTGCCCACAGGCTAGGGGGCCAACTGATTGCCAGATGTGCGGTCAGGAAGGAATTTTCCTCTGGGTCAGATTAGCAGACAGTTTTTCGCCCTTCTCTGCAGCATGGGGTCCGGGGTCACTTGTTGGTTTAAACTAGTGTAAATGGTGGATTTGCTGTAACTTAAATCATGATTTGAGGCCGCCAGAAACTCAGCCAGACATTAAAGGTTTATTACAGGAGTGGGTGCGTGACATTCTGTGGCCTGTGACATGCAGGGGCTCATAATCCTGGTGATCCCTTCTGGCCTTACAATCTATGAATCTGTGTCCTTAAAAACCTCCAGTGCTGGGGATGCCACAACCTCCTTTGGAAGTCTCTTCCAGAGCTTAGCTACCCTTAGAGTTAGAAAGATTTTCTTAATATCAAACCTAAATACAGCCTTGCTTTCATCATTCGGTCGGCTGAGCCTCATCTAAAATGGACATACTTCTCAGAACTTGTGTCCTGGCATGGCTGCCCCACCCAGACAGTGGATCTCTCAAACAAATAGCCCAAGGCTGCATATGTAACAGGGGCAATGCTGGACCTAGACGCATGCTGCTTAACTGAGGCACAGGAAAGCCAAATAAGTTGGACAATAGCATGCAGAAAGTTGGTAGGTGGGCTGGAAATAGAATCCTTTTGTGCAATGCTGGGTGGATTCTGCCAGCAGACACAACTATTATTACTTTTATTGCAGCAGTGCCAAGGCCCCCCCTCATCATGGAGCAGGCCCCCAGTGTGCAGCCACAGACAATCCATCCCCTAAAGAACTCACAGGCTAAATATAAAACAAGAAACAGCAGATGGTATATATTATCCCCTTTTTTACCTGAACCCTAACCCATTAGTCCTGGTAGACCTTGTATCTGGGGCCCCCATGCCAAACCAACCTAATGGCAATAGAGGCCAGCCCTGGGCTGCCCATCCTGACAGAGGCGTAGCCATTGGACTGCACCCAGTGTGCGCAGGAGCCTGCCAGCCACTGGGCTGCCTCTGTGAGCAGAGGGGTAGAGGCTTGGCAGCTGCCCAGCCTGGGTCCCTGGACCTGGGCTTCTCCCTTGGAAAGCGCCTCCTCCACGCCTGGCCTGGCTCAGCCACGGATGCATGGGGTGGGGTTGCCCGAGCCCATGGTTGCTCTTCCTTCCTACTCTGGGGTGTGTATATCACATCAGACCCTCTCACTGCAGCATGAGTCGCACAGTTAATAAGTGCTCCACCCAAGGCAGTGTTGGTCTGCATGTAAATCATAGGCTGGGTCTCAGACCTGCCCAGAAAAAAAGGCTCCCACTGCCAGCAAATGTACTTACAATGAATCATTTGAGCAGCTCTGCAGACAGGCCCAGCTGTCCCTGAGAGTCCATGTGCAGACAAGCCCTTCCATGGGTGTGGCTTATTCCTGTCCAGGAAGGAGAATAAGCTGTACTGATATACGTCAGCTTTATACCACTAACTGTCTCCACACATGGGACTGTATTTAGTTAACACTACAAAATGACAGCCCTAGCACAGGACTTCCATCACCAATAGAGTTAACAAAAGAACTCCATCCTTGCTCCCCACAAGCTCATGGGACCCTGCATTATTCATTCGGCAGTGATCTATTTCTGCCAGCATTGCAAGGTTAAAAAGAAGGACATTTGGGGAGAAAATTAGGAACATGGCGTTCCAATGGCTTTCCTCAAGTGAGGTTAGACCAGTTCATAGCTCTTGCATTGATCCATAGGGTTTTAGGCCAGAAGGAGTCATTAGATTACCTAGGGCCCATCTACACTGGCTATTTAGGTCGATTTAAGCACCCTTAATTTGAATTAATTACACCCTCATCTACACTGATGCTACTGTTAATTCGAATTAAGGTGCCAGTAAAATTGAATTAATAAGAACATCTCTGCAAGTGGCGTAGCACCTAATTCGAATTTGTTAATTTGAATTAGTGTCAGTGCAGATGCAATTGATCTTAATTCAAATGAATTGGCCTCTGGAAGCTATCCCATAATGCCCCATTTCAAAGTCCCCTCCTCTCAAGCAGCCCTGGGAAAATTTGAATCTTCATTTCCTGTGTTTGCTGCCAGCGTGGAGAAAGCTTTCCCACTGTTCTCAGCATGGTTACTGCAAAGCCCAAACGTGCTCCAGCATGGAGTCAAGCTGAGGTCTTAGGAGTTATTCCTGACCCCCGAGCAGTCCACCAGCACACAGGACAGTACAAATGATCCCGTGGAAGGCACATCTGGTGAGTTTTCTTTCTTATGAGCATTTCTGTCCTTGCACATTGTTTGGGAGCGAGGGGATGAGAGGGAATCTCATGTGTTTTGTTGACTGCCATGGGTGCTTATCCAGGGCTCAATTTTTGTGTGTGTTAAAAAACATTACGTTTATCATCTGTTGATATCATATTGAAAATTTAACATATGTAATCTGTTCTCTCTCGAAAAAAAAAAGTTTTCAGGGGAGGGCTGCCTTGTCCCTCACTGCACGGTAGGATTCTTTTCTGCAAGCAAGGCAGCCAGCATCTCCCCCACTCACCACATGGTGAATGGGTTTAAAATTCAAGCTGTGATTACCACTCCCTGACAACAAGCCCTTTGCAGTTTGTCTCTTTAAGGGTTTGAAAGATTTCACCACCCCACACCCCTCCCAGCATGATGAATGGATTTGAAATGCCAGCAGTGAGGGGAATTTTTTGCTACATTGTATCAATGGCCAATCATGGAAATTGATACTTTCTTAAGAGTTTATTCACTGTGCTACATGTGGATACATTATATCAGGCTTTCCATCAGTGGAATGGAAATATTTGTATCGCTGTATTAATATGCTAACTGTGGCTCCCTTGTTATTTATCTTTCATTCTACAGACACCTCGGCAGTGGACCAATCATTAAGAAGTGCTGCTGACAAACTGTCTCACATTAGGGAAAAAAAAAAGGCAGAGATGACATGTTTGCAGACCTCCTGAACGCCTCAGCAGCTGCACAGACAGAGCAAAGAGAGAGGTGGCTGACCTTGTCCCATAACATGGGACAAATGCAGGACACTGATTGCAGCACCACGCTGGAGAGGCTGCAACTCATGCGGGGTTAGTCAGACATTCTACAGCGTCTCATGGACAGAATCCCCTTGCAGCCCCTTAATAATGCTCCTCGACAGATGGCTATGCCGCCTTCCCCCTCCCCAGCACGACTCGGAGGAGATTGTCCAGGAGGCATTACGTGCTTACCTCCACCTGGAGGTGAGCAGAAAGCTGCAGCGGCCACGCTGAGTGCTGGCCAGCAAGCTAACACCCCACCCCCGGAGACAGTGAAAGAACCTCCTCCACTTCACTTGAATGTAAAGAAATAAAGATTTGCATCATTCCACAACATTTCTTTATTAAATCATATCTAGATCAGGAGGGAATTCTCGGGCATAGATAACAAATGGGCTTGGGTGGTGGAATGATTATTAAGACAAACAACATACAGTGTGGGGGTTGATGGAGGGAATAATAAAAGGCAAGCAATATACAGGGGTGTGTTGGGATGATCATTAAAGGAAAACAGCATACAGGTGGGGGGGTTGGTTTGCTGGAGGGAAGAATCAAAGGCAAGCAATATACAGGGGGTGTTGGGATGATCACTAAAGGAAATCATATGAAAGTTTTGAAGCCACTGATCATCAGCCCACAGCTGCATAATGATACAGTCCCACCAGTCTGTGCTTGTTTCCCTGCACCAGAACCTGCGCTCCACGGACTGCAGAGGAAACAATACAGCCTGCAGCAATTGCTCATTATTCTGCTAGATCTCTTGTATCACGGCATCCACAGAGGCATAGATCACTCTTCTTTGCATTCTTACTCTAGTTCTAAAGTAATCCAGGATAAGCTGCGATGTATTTGTCATGGTCAAAATCAGAGAACACAGGTCAGCTGGCTCCATGTTTCTGCAGCAATGGTGACCGGGGGAGTAAAAAAACAGCGTGAAAATCCTTTTTCTGTTTGTTTGGGGGGTGGGGGAAACAGTGCTGCACTCGTCACAACAGCCTCCATGGTTAGTTGCACTGTGGGATAGCTACCCACATTGCACTGCTTTCTAATTCAAATTAAGGCTGGCCAGTGGGGACACAAAAAAACAGCAAAAATGCTGTAGTGTGGACAGTCTGCTGCGCTTTCTATAAATTGGTTTCTGAAAGTCGAATTAAGCTAATTCAAATTAGCGCTGCAGTGTAGATATAGCCTTAGTCTGACCACCTGGATAAAACATGCCACTACATTTCACCCTGTTCCCCTGCCGTCAGCCCCATAATGTGTGTTTGGCTAAAGCATAATTTTTCAGAAAGGCCAGTCTGGATTTGAAGACATCAAGCAATGGTGAATCCCCTGCTTCCCTTTAACGTTGGTTCCAATCACTCACTGATAAACCTTTGCCTTATTTCTGTGTGTCTCCTAAGGTACAGCAGCCCAAACTTGTCTTGTCCAAGATAAGTCCTGTTCTCTATACAATCCCCACGCAGAAATTTGCACACTCTGGTTATGATCTTAAAGGAGCCCTGCAAAGGTTTTTTTTAAATTTTGGTTTGTGCCTCTCTCTGATGGATAAAGGATAATGGTAAAAGGTAAGGGTGTGTGGGTGAGGGCTTTGCTTGTTTTTACATTAGAAATACTAAGTTTGGACTTCCCTGCTCTTACTGAAGGACTCCATGGAGTTGCTGAGGGTGTGTATGGCACGTCCTGACATCTCAGGCCATGTTTACAGAGGAGTTTAGCATTAGTCTAGATATACAGATGTAGTTTACCCACCTCCCCACAACACTGGTGCAAAATATTATTCATGCCAGTGCAGCACATTTATGCTAGGGTTAACACCATTCTGGAGTCTGGCTGCTCCCTGCCAGTTAAGAGGAACCTCTTAAGGAATGCTCTAAAGCAGCAGTTCTCAACCTTTTTCTCCCGAGTACCACTCGGGTCAGGTACAGTCAGGTCAAGTACCACTTGACCTGACTATACCTGACCAGAGTACCACTCGGGAAAAAAGCGGGGGGGGACGACTTTCGGCGGCGGCGGGGTTTCACGGCGGCTGGGGGCTTTCGGCAGCGGATTCGGCAGCGCAGTATGGCTCGCGTATCACCCAGCCTTCTTCAAAGTACCACTGGTGGTACGCCTACCACCGGTTGAGAACCGCTGCTCTAGAGAGAGGACTTTAAAAAAAAGTATTAGGATTATTTTTGTATCCTTCCAGCAGAGGCCATAGTTACAAGGAACCTGCCTTACAGCAGTTAGGAAAATCTACAGTTCCTATTAAAAAAAAAATTGGCAGGAGCTACAGGGAGGGACGCAGCATCCCAGAATAGAGGCCTACAGAAGTGTCCTGGAATAGGCCTTAGAGGGAGCCATAAAAGTCTGCTAATGAAAGCCAGTAACAAAAGCTTGGAGGCCTTCCAGGGCTAGAAATGTGCTGGAGCCCTGGGGGATGCTGGGGAACCTCCTTTTTCCGGTGCTAAGAAGATCTCAATTCCTAGCTCTGTGCAGTCATCAGATAACAGATTCCCAAAGTTGGGACAGTCTTCTGTCTAGATAGGCCATTACTGGCCTGAGGTTGTCTTGCCTGACCTGGCTTTTGAGCATGGGGGGAATTCCACATTGGGGAGGAAGAAAAGTGGAAGCCTTCCTCAGACAGGTCTTCAAGCAGCAGCAGCAGCTGTTTTGCAGCTGCTCAGAGGTTCAGAATGTTCCAAGTGGTCAAAAGGTGCATGATAAATAAATGTGTTAGTTGGCTATCAACTCCCAGTATGGGGTAGACATAAGAATGGCCATACTGGGTCAGATCAATGGCCATCTAGTCCAGTGTCCTCTCTTCCAACAGTGGCCAATGCCAGGTGCTTGGGAGGGAATGAACAGAACAGATAACCATCGTGATCCTTTCCCTGTCACCCATTCTCAGCTTATAGCAGAGGCTAGGGACACTTTAGAACATGGTTTTGCATCCCTGCCCATCCTGCCATTGATAGACATATCCTCCATGAACGTATCTAGTTCTTTTTTGAATCATGTTATAATTTTGGCCTTCACATCATCTTCTGACAAAGAGTTCCACATGTTGACTGTGCGTTGTGTGAAAAACTACTTCCTTTTGTTCATTTTAAACCTGCTGCCTAATTAATTTCATTCGGTGACCCCTAGTTCCTGTGTTAGGAAGAGTAAATACTTTGTTATTTACTTTCTCCACACCTGTCATGATTTTATAGACCTCTATCATATGGCCTCTTAGTCGTCTGTTTTCCAAGATGAAAAGCCCCAGTCTTATTAATCTCTCCTCATATGGAAGTTGTTCCATACCCCTAATAATTTTTGTTGCCTTTTTCTGTATCTTTTCCAATCCCAGAGATGGGGCAACCAGATCTGAATGCAGTATTCAAGATGTGGGCATACCATGGATTTATAGAGGCAATATGATCTTTTCTGTCTTATTATCTATCCCTTTCCTAATGATTCCCAACATTGTTAGCTTTTTTTGACTGCTGCTGCACATTGAGTGGATGTTTTCAGAGAATGATCCACAGTGATTCCAAGATCTTTCCTGAATAACAGCTAATTTAGACCCATCATTTCGTATATCTAGTTGGGATTATGTTTTCCAATGTGCATTACTTTGCATTTACCAGCATTGAATTTCATCTGCCATTTTGTTGTCCAGTCACCCAGTTTTGTGAGATCCCTTTATAACTCTTTGGAGTCTGCTTTGGACTTAACTATCTTGAGTAGCTTTGTATCATCTGTAAGTTTTGCCACCTCACTGTGTACCCCTTTTTCCAGATCATTTATGAATATGTTGAACAGTACTGGTCCCAGTACAGACCACTGGGTGACACCACTGTTTACCTCTTTCCATTCTAAAAATTGAATGGAATAGGAAGCCCTTTATTTCCTATCTTTTTACCCAGTTACTGATCCAGGAGAGGATCTTCCCTCTTATTCCTCACCTATGTTCTCCACTTTTCTCTCTTACCCCTTTGCTTCCTATCCTCTCCATAGCTACCTTTACAATGTAAACCCATCTGTATTTTAGGCATGGGATCCCACTACTATCCCATACAGTCAGAAGTTGAAACTGACTCCCCTTGTCCGGTGAGCAGCCCCTGTGGCCTGGGGGACTCAGAGTAGCCATAAAAGAGACAGACAAAGCCTCAAACCCAATAACAAGTATTTTATTTCAATTACAATAAACTCCACAATGAAGGTTGAAGAAACAGTTAAAAAAATCCCTCTAACATATAAATACTAAAAATCCCTCAAATCCTTCCCTTTGTCTAAAATGTGGTGGTGCCCCTTGCTGGAGGAAATGAGACTGACACCCATTTCTGTTAGTGGTTTCCTGCTAAAATCTAGAAAAGAATATTAAAAAGCCCTCAAAAGACCATAGTCTCTATAGACTATTTCCAGGCTAGCCCCTTTGATGTCTTGGAAGCATAGACTGTGCTTTGAAAGCTCATAATCCTGACCTCCGTTTCCTTTCCCCAATCTTTCGGCCCTTTGAGTTGACAGCACATCTTGAAGCAATCACTGCGTTCTTTATTCCAGTACCCAACCCCAGATTGGTTTCAGCTGTGAAAATAGGTTACCTCTGGGAGGAGCATGTAGGGTTGCGTGACAGACAAAATAGACTTACACAGCAGAAGAACATAGCCCAAGGCTGGCACTGGCTGAGATGCTAGGACTAAACCTGTTGTGTGAAAGGCTTCAATCTAGCTAGTGCGCTGCAGTACTCTCCTGGCATTGAGCCCCGCTCCATGGTTTCTCTCACCTGGGGTAGTTTGCTTAGGAAGATCCTCCCTGCTCTGCGTTAGAGATTGTGAGGAAAGAGAGCGGCAGACATGAAACAAATCTCCCAAGCAACATAGGCCAGCCACATGCAATGCTGGAGACAAAGCCATGTAACCGCTGAAAAGGCCATGAGGCTGAAGCCCACAGGCTCATGTGGAGAAAGCAGGCAGTGTTGCGGCAATCCTGTTGCCTAGGAGACTGCCAGACAGGGATTTAACTGGAGCCCACTGGGTGGGCCTGAAATGGGGCCCAGGCTTTTAGGGAAGAGGCAGGGACACAGCAGGAGTTACTCTGCACTCATTATCTGAAGCCTGGACAAATGCACAGCCTAGGAGCAGACGAGACTCTTCCCAGCTAGCCCTATTCTCTCGTGGCCTGATTTTCAGCGCTACAAAGCACTGAACTCAGCAGGTGGGGTGAATTCTCAGCACCTCTGAGTATCAGGCCATAGGCTTCCAGCCTTATTTCCATACTTGAAAGAAGACCTGCCCTACATGCCCCAGAAGGACCAACAGATCTGTGCCTCTGTCCGTCTAGAATGACTCTTCCAGCCCCTGCCAGGTCTCCATTTAGAAGAGAGGTGGCGACCAACTCTTCCTGCTCCTAGACAGCGGAGAAACATCCAGCCTCCCCAGCCCTACAAATCTCCCAGCTCGCAGGACATTGGGGGGTCTCTTGTATGTAGCAATGACCATGGGGAGCCTGGCTAATCCCTGCAGCACAGTACATAAACAAATTTATGGTCTCGCCTTCTCAGCGTCAGAATCAACTGAAGACTGCAGAGAGCAGAATCATGGGTCTCCAGCCCCACAGGGCTCACACCAATGGCTACTTTCCAATGTCCGGCTTCTGGGAAAGGAGGCATTTCAACTTGGAGGAGTCCAAGGAAGCTGCAGTGAATGGGACTGGGTGGAAATAAGAAGAAAGGGAAAGAGATGAAGTCATAGAGACTTGAACAAACTGCTTTATCTGGGGGCCGTGGCACCAAGAGCTCCCCCATCACTGCCTTGTTTTCCCTGGGTCCCTGCCTTCCATAGCTCTGGGTGGTTTAATGTTTTTTGGGTTTCTTTTTCCCCAGCCAAGACTGGGATTTGTGCAGATACGTGGCTGCAGAGATGTGGGCTGAACTCCATACTGCAGCAAACATGCATATACCCAGGCTATTGTGCCTCTGGGCCTGTCACTTCACTGCTCAAGGTCAGAGGGAGAAGGCTGCTGTCATAGGTGGAACTGAACATTTGTAAGGCACTGGAAGGGCCCCAGGCTGGGTTAGTCACTGGGCACTACGCAGGATAGTGCCTAGCCAACATCCACCCCCTTTCTGGGGTCACTGATTCCCATCATTTTTTCCGATGGATTGCCACTATGCATAGAAGAGGTAGGGCTGGCAGTCTACCAGGCAGTAGGGGGGATATTTCTGGCTGGGATGGGAGAGGAATGCCCAAGAAACCACCACGTTCCACATGATCTCCACCAGACCAGGGAGCAGGAGGTCCTGTGGTTACACCTGTCCCCTTACAGAACAGCTCAGAGGGGACACTAGTGAAATAGCTAAACAACTGGCCAGCTGCTTACACAGGAGAGGGTCCTCAGTCGTCACAGGAGTGTGAACAGTGTCTGAATAGAGCCATGTACCCAGCCTGCCAGCCGCACACACAACCCAAAGCAATTTACACCTGCCTCTGACTAGGCAAGGCGGATTTCAGCAATAATACTGCTGTCTTACAAAGGCCTGGTTAATGCTTGGGCTGATCTAAAGCAGTAAGACAAAGAGAGAGCTCATAATGTAAGTTGCACAAACTGTCTTGGGGAGGTCTGGGTAACAGCTGGACTTACTAATTTAGTGCAGCCAGCCTGCCTTCCTCTCGCTTTGCATTCAGAAGTTAAAGCTAGCTCAAGAAGGTTTAAATTACAATGCAGCTGGCACTATACCCAAGTACAGCTGCATGGAGTCAGGTTAAGGGGTGGATGGGATCCCAGAGTACCCCAGCCACCATGTGCTGCTCAGACCTTGCCATAGGGAGCAGAAGAAGAGAGAGGAGAGACCTTGTCACCAACTCAAGGCAGAGATGGAAGGTTTATAGAATGAATGAATCTTTCCTGTTTGGAGAGACTTTCTGTAAAGGACCTTGTATATCACCAGAGTTTAATATGGCTTCCAAGACCTGCAAGACGTTTGCCTGAAAATAAAGCCCGAGAGATATGTTCAGAGTCTGTCACCCAACTGTAAGTGCATGCACCTCTCTCATGGCACCAACCCTCACAGTCTTTTACTGCTGTTCACTCCCAGATAGCTACAGCCAGGTATTCCTGACCTGCCTCTGAACAGACTCTTCCAACGGTGCATTGGACATCAAGGATAGCTCTTCAGTCTTGTTAGTGATCCCAGGGATTCAATAAGAATCCTGGTCTCTAGGGCAGAAAGGCTAATGAGGTGCCCCAGTGACTCAGTTACACCCGTTGATCTCCTGTGTTTCAGTTGAATGGTCTCTACTGAGATTCTTGTATCTACAGTTGCATGATGTTAAAAAAAAGTAATAAATATACTAATCCTTTGGATTAAAAAAAAGGCTTTTAAATGCATTTTCCCTGAATTTTTCCAGTGTATTTCAAAATGTTCAAAAAATATTTTCCCAAAAATATATCTTAAAATATTTTACATATTTATATATGCACGTGTCTCTCTGGAGAGATTAGTGTATGTTGGGCATATTTAGATACACAGCCAAACCAGTTATCACTTTTGTCTGTGGGTCTCCCTTTATCAATTAGAAAAGGTTTTCAAGCCTGTGATATGGCAGGGACTTAACTGTGTATGTGTCAATATGGGTCAGGCCATACAGACACATGCATATATACACAGACCTATGCAAGGATTTAAAAAAAAAAAAAAAAAAGTAATTTCACAAGTGAATGAAATTAAGAGAGGTTTTCACAGTGGATCGAATCTCAGATGATACCATGAGCCTAGGGCTCAGGGATCTGTTCCTGCTGAGAGCTTGACAGTTCGTTGAAAGAAGAAGAAGAAACTGCCCTTTGAACAGAGAGCCTGGGAAATTCAATTCTTGATGAAGGAACAAGAAGCTAAAAGCTGGTTTCCACTATTTTCTGGTTCCTTTCCCTTCACCAAACTTCACACTTCCTCTGGGGGTTCATAGGGGAGCCGGGAGGACAGTGGAAGTGCTCAGAGAACTCTTTGGAATTGGAGATGGTACCAATGACTCGGAACCGTGATGGGCTGTGAGGGTCGGTGATGAGTCCTTCATGGGAGCTCTCTGGGGTGCGAACCGAACACCAGACCTGCAAATGGAAGGAAAGAGGAGTCAGCTCAAGGTCTTAATTACAGTTAGAAAGTGTACCCTCTGTCCCAGCTATCATGATACATGGAAATCACAGATTTTCTTAAATAGGAGGAGTTTATTAGCAGAAACAACAACTATGGAAAAAAACAAGTTTCCACACAGCTTGAGTCCCAGCTTTGTGTCCCTTGTTTACCAGCAACCACACATTAGATCTGTACATTGCACACACAACACTAGCAAAGGGGTTTCATTCAGGTACTTCTGCAACCTGGCCTATCTGGAGGAGTCTATGTCTTTTGATACTGTCTCCCATAGTATTCTTATCAGCATGTTAAAGAAGTATGGGTTGGATGAATGGACTATCAGATGGATAGAGAGCTCGCTAGATCATTGGGCTCAACGGGTAGTGATCAAAGGCTCCATGTCTAGCTGGCAGCCGGTCACAAGTGGAGTGCCCCAGGGGTCGGTCCTGGGGCTGGTTTTGTTCAACATCTTCATTAATGTTCTGGAGGATGGGGTAGATTGTACCCTCAGCAAGTTTGCAGATGACACTAAGTTAGGGGGAGTGGTAGATACCCTGGAAGGTAGGGATAGGATACAAAGTGACCTAGACAAATTGGAAAATTGGACCAAAAGAAATCTGATGAGGTTCAACAATGACTAGTGCATAGTCCTGCACTTAGAACGGAAGAATCCCATGCACAGCTACAGACTGGGGACTGACGGGCTAGGCAGCAATTCTGCAGAAAAGGACCTGGGGATTACAGTGGATAAGAAGCTGAATATGAGTTAGCGGTGTGCTCTGGCTGCCAAGAAGGCTAATAGCACATTGAGCTGCATTAGTACGAGCATTGGCAGCAGATCGAGGGAAGTGATTATTTCCCTTTATTCAGCATTGGTGAGGCCACATTTGAAGAATTGTGTCCAGTTTTGGGCCCCCCCACTACAAAAAGGATGTGGACAAGTTGGAGAGAGTCCAGTGGAGACCAACAAAAATGATTAGGGGGCTGGAACACAAGACTTAGGAGAGACTGAGGGAACTAGGCTTGTTTAGTCTGCAAAAGAGAAGAATAAGGGGGCATTTGATAGCAGCCTTCAACTACCTGAAAGGGGGTTCCAGGGAGGATGGAGCTAGGCTGTTCTCACTGGTAGTAGATTACAGAACAAGGAGAAATGGTCTCAAGCAGTAGGGGAGGTCTAGGTTGGACATTAGGAAAATGTTTTTCACTAGGAGGGTGGTGAAGCACTGGGATGGGTTACCTAGGGAGGTGGTGGAATCTCCATCTTTAGAGGTTTTTAAGCTGTGGCTTGGCAAAGCCCTGGCTGGGATGATTTAGCTGAGGTTAGTCCTGCTTTGGGCAGGGGGTTGGACTAGATGACCTCCTGAGGTCCCTTCCAACTCTAATATTCTATGGTTCTGTCTTGCTTTGCTGCAGAATGAGCAGAATGTTATAATTCATCAGAAAACTGGCTTGCCAAGTCTGTTATCTTGCCTCTTACCTGATGTTTCACAGGAAGGCAAGCTTTTCTCACTCACTATAATGCATCTCTCTCATCACAGTGTATCAAGACTCATATTTGCTGCACTCCTCTGCCACTTGAGGTGTCAGGACTCAGGGCCTGCAGCAGAGCCAGTCTCTGGGCAACCTAACAAGTGCAGCCGACCTGTAGTAGATTGCCTACTTGGCTACACTGCCTGATTGTTCGTAAAAGTCAGCAGATTGGCTCTTAAGCCCAGCAGCAGTTCCATATCTGCTTAAAGCATTTGCCCATGGCTGAGATAGCGCCTGCTCTTGCACCTGCCTTGCCTCATTCCAGGTAATCCAGTTCTGACCCTCAGCTTTAGTTCCTGATTCCAGTTCTGACCCTAGGCTCTGGTATCTGGCCTCTGGCTCCTGATTCCTGTTCCAATCACTAGGCCTGACATCTGCTGCAACCACTAGGCCTGACTGCCCATGTCCCAGTCTCTGACATGGGGACTCAGTTCAAGAAAACGAATAGCTTAGAACTTCTCGGGGTTTGGGAGGAGGTGAAGATGTGAGGGGCATTGCCAGCCCTGTAAAGCGGAGTCTGCTGAAAACTGCATTCCCACTAACCCAGCTGCTGGAGCTCACACAGTGCTCCTGGAGACAGAACAAACAAAGAGTCAGAGGGATGGCAGAGACTCACCTGGGCGAATCCCACAAAGAAGAGCTGGTTGTTGGAGAGGCCAAGTGTTGGCAAAGTCTCCTCATTCCCATTCTTCTTCACCCAGTTTTTATAAGCCTGCAGGCAGGAGAGAACAGAGGCTATCCTGCATCATCAGAAGGACGGAGTGGATGGAACTAGAGGATCATAGACACTCCCACTGCCTTGTGGGGATATGAAATGCTGGGCCAGCTAGCCATTGGGGCATTAACCCTTAAGGGACTGCACCTGTCCAATTTCCATGACACATGCTGGCAGGGAGGGAACTATGAGAATCATAAGGGTCTTCTTCCCCTGTGCCCATTTTCCATTCAGTCACAGAAAGCCAGAGAAAAATCTAAGAAAGCTTCAGGGGCTGGGAAAGGAAGAGAAAGCACAAAATAAACCCACCACCAGAGCTGAGCAAATAATTGACTTTTGGTTCAGGGGCTGAAATGAAAAAGCTAAAGCAAAAATCTTTTCAGGTTGAATGAAACGTTTCATTATACCCAAAACAACTTTCCTCCCCAATTTTTGTTGTGGTTAGTCTTTGGGGATTATTTACCTTTAAAAAAATCTAGCTCAATTTCAACATGAAGCACCATTTTGAAACCAGAAGTCAAACTGCTTTGTTTAGAAAATGTTGAAACAAATGGATTTGACTCTTTCATTTTTTTTCATCTGAAACTATTTGCCAAATTTGACCCGAATTTGTGAATAGTTTTGGTCTACCCAAAACTGCATTTTTTGGCAAATAAACAATTAATCTGAAAAAATTTTATCCAGCTCTCTCTGTGACACCCAGGATTATGTATGGCCTACAGGAAACAAACCAGAATGGAGATTTCTGGAAGGAATGGCACCTGTCAGTGTTGCACAGAATGCAACTTGTATCAACTGTGACAGGGGCTACCAGAGGGTGGTAGAAGGGCGCTACGTTAGCCCAAGAATGATCAAAGCCCTGTTCCCCTAGCAGCTGCCCAAGGCTCCCTCCAGGCTAATCAGGGTCAGTTGAGGCCAGAGCCAGCTGGGATCAATTAGGGTCAGCTGAGGCCAGAGCCAGCTGAGACCCATTGAGCACTGCCTGGGAGCAGATATGAGCTCCCTGCCAGCCAGGCAGTGTGCTCTTGGAGTTTGGAGCAGGAGCTAAGGAGCAGGAGGTAGGTAGGTAGGTAGGTAGGTAGGTAGGTAGGTAGGTAGGTAGGTAGGTAGGTAGGTAGGTAGGTAGAGAGGAAGAGAGAGAGAGAGAGAGAGAAGAAGCCAGAGGAAAATAGGGGGGCTTCCCCGGTGGGGTGGCCGCTTAGCCCTGACGGGGTCCCGGGAAGGGAAGCAGCCCAGAGAAAAGACTTGTGCATTTCCTTAGAGCAGCAGCCAGCCACTGCTGTCAGCCAGGGCCTCTGGGCTGGTGTCCGAAGGAGAGGGTGGGCTCGGACACCCCCTACCCCCAAACCCAAGGTCCCAAGGGCACTACTCGGCCTGCGAAGACCTGCGGGAAGACTGGTCCGAAGAGAGATGGCCGCCATCTTGAGACTGGTGGGAGTCCCGGGCAGCCATTTTGTGTCCTACCATAGTGAAGAAGCGCTCGGCCCAGGGGAGCACGGAGGCCACCCCATCACACAACACAAAGCAGACCCATCACCTCCTACCACGTTTGCTACGCTTGCTATTGCCAATGGGAGGATCTCGAGAGGAGTTAAAGCCTCTTCCACTTAAAACAGCCAAGTTTTTCCCTCCTATGAATCTCCTTCAAAAGCCCTTTCCCATGCATCCACCCTCTATGGGCTGTAGATTGTCAGGTCTACAATCTCTTGGTCCAAGGACAGCAGATCCTGAATCCAAATGTCACCTGAAGACTTGTATATGGTCATGGCCCACCCTCTTCCTCAGATAGGACACCGCATGGAAGTGGTGCTCAGTATTTTACAGTTCATTATAGCAATTCACCTTGCTATCACTGTATAACCAGGAATGTCTCTCCAGCTGCAGTGTCAGAGCAAACAGGAGTAATCTAAAGTCTAGGACTGCACATGGATCCCCATAGCCATGGCTACAATGAGAGATACCAGACCTTTGCTAGATTCGTACCTGATACGCAGCTTTGAGGCCCCCGTTGTCAGCAATGTTCTCTCCCAGGGTGTGTTTGCCATTCACTGCCTCACCGTTCACCGTGTAGTTGCTGTACTGTTCCACCATGCACTCAGTCTGCTGCTTGAAGGCCTCCACGGAGGAGTTCTTCCACCAGGGGCGCAAATTCCCATCTTTATCATACTCCCGACCTACAGAGGAGTGGACCAAACAAAGCATTGGAACTAGAAGACATTTCATCTGAGATGGCCCTGGGCAGAGCTGGGTGGAGAGGTTTTTGCGATTTAGAGCACACGATCAGTGGGCTTGGAGATGCGGTGAGGTGAGCGTACTAGCAATGGCATGGCTTCTTCAGAGAGAAGAGGAGCCGGTTCCAAGACCTCCTGAACTTGTTGATCTTTACTTTATTGCACCACCATAAATTCCACAGGAAGAGATTGTAAACAGCTCTCTGTCCAGTGCAACAGATCATCACTAATTGCTTATGGTGTTAGCAAGATACTCTCTTGTGACAGAGTGCAGGGTGTAAACAGGTGAACCTGCACTCTGATCACTTGAATAGTAATTAGTTCCCCAGTAGGAAGCGGATAGGGGCAATTACTCAACCAGGCTGCCTGGCTGAGCCAAATACCCTATCAGCCTTGGGCTGACATGTGAGGGCCTGTCTGGAATTTTGACTCCCCCAGCAATGGCGATTGAGAGACAAAAGGGGGAGGTCGCTGTGAGTATTTGGCACCTGGACGATGGAGCAGATTCTGCAGTGGTTGGTGGACCAGCAGAAGGAGCTGCAGCAGACCATGCAATCTTTCCAACAAGCACCCCAGCTGAACACACGATCCCTGCTGGCCTAGCAAGCAGAACAACAGAGGAGCTTGCAAGAATTCATCAGGGAGCAGCCTAAGCACAGAGCAGTTACTTCAGAGAGCAGTGAGTTCCGGTCCGGGAAACGGTAACCGGAGCCCAGGGGTCAGCCTGTGTAAGATGAAGCCTGCCAATGACCCTGATGCTTTCCTAGTGATGTTTGAGAGGGCAGCAATAGGAGCTGGCTGTGACAGAGGCATGTGGGCCTTCTGGTTAGCACCCGATTTGGTGGGGGAAGCTCAAGCGGCCTACCTGGTCTTGGGTGACCAACAGGCCAAAGGCTACGATGCTGTTAAGGATTGTCTATGGAGAAATGTCAACAGGAGTTTCAAGCTGCTAGATGGACTGGAGATATATGGCACAGGACATATGCCCAAAGGTTGACTGATTGGGCTACCTGCGGGTTAAAGCCAAGCATTCCAGCTGTGGGTGAAATCATGGACTCCATAATCTGGGAGCAATTCCTACAGGGCCTCCCGTAGAACACTCGAGTTTGGTTCAGGAGGTGCCAACCTGCGACCCTGGAGGCAGCAGTCAAACTCATGGAAGAGTTTGAGGAAACATATTTTCCCTGCAAGGGTGTCTGCCTACCACGCCCGAGCTGGGAATGAGTGTTGGAGAAGTGGTAGGCTGAAGCCTACAGAGAAAAAAGAGACAAAGACAGAGGACCCCTTCTGGGGAGGCAGGAAATAACCTGTTACCACTGTGGCAAACAGGGGCATATAAAAAGGGGCTGCCCCATATGGACTGTGGACTAGCACAATTTTGCAAGTGAACTGGGACTTTGGGGGAGCAGCAGAGAAAAATGCCACCCATCTTGGTGAAGGTGGGGCAGAGGCAGGAGAAGGGCCTCATGGACACTGCATCAGGTGCTTGCTGGGTAGGAAACCACACTGGATCCTGGCCAGAGGCTGCCTAAGTTTGGAATTCATCCATGGGGAGAGAGAACTCTGCCCAAGGGCTGAGATCCCTGGGAGGTCTGGGGAAAGTTCATCTGGAAGCAGGCTGGAGTTGTGGACAGGCTACCATTTTCAGTAGTGTTGGGGACAGACTGGAGTCCCTTCCCTTCAAGAGGAAGGCTCCCAGTCAGGGCCGAGGGCAGCAAGGAACTAAGGTGCTGCCAAAAGCAGAGAAAGGACTGGAAGCAGAGGAGCAGGAGAACCCTGGATAACGTAGCACAAACTAGGGGTGGACAAGGGAAACGGAGAAGAGGAGGGATTAGCCGAACAGGCATTAGGAGAAACGGGAAGCCAGGAAGTATCAGAGGGGGACAGGCTCTCCTCAGAAGGTTTGCTACCAGGGCCCCAAGAGGAGGAGCCCCAAGATAAGTGGGTAGGACATGGGGAGCAAGAGGCCATAGAGGAGCAACATGGGGAGGGAACAGGACAGGCCTCCTCCCAAAGCAAGGAGGGTGAGAAGGAGGCCAAAAAGCTCTCGAGTTGCCCTTCGTGTGAGGACCTGTGGGCTGAAATGGACTTGTGGGGGTCAAAATGTGACTTCTGTGGGTACAGAGGAGATGATACTGGGGGGCGGGGCATAGGAAGCAGGTACCTGGCACCTCCTCTAGAGAAGGGTGAACTAGAGGGCGAAGAAATGTCAGCTACATGCAAGGGCGGGACGCATAAACTTGTGAGCCTGCCCTCACACAGTAATTGGTTCCCCAGTGGGAAGTTGCTGGGAGTAATTACTCACTCAGGCTGCCTGGCTGAGCCAATTACCCCATCAGCCTTAGGCTGATAAGAGGGGCAGAGGAAGGAAGTGCAGGGGGGACGGATGGAGAGAGATGGAGGAACAGGGCTAGCTGAGCTAGCCAAAGGCTCAGAACAGGGAGTCCTCTGTTGCCCTCAGACCCTGGTGAGCGGGACAAAAGCAAGTTGAATATTGTTAACAGGCTGTTGCAGGAGGATTGTTGTGAAATTGGTGAAGGGAAACCAAAATAAAAAAACATGGTGAAGGCACAACCATGGGAGTTTGTGCATTTTCTACAAGGAGATGGGAGGAGAGGGGCCGTGCCCCGGTACACCCCTACTTTCCCATTTTAAGGCCCTCACCATTAATGAGCCATGTATAGGTGTCCTCATTTAGCCAGAAAAGCAGCAAAGAGAAATTCCTCTTGCCTTCTCACAGTGCATTGGATTTTTCCACCTAAGAGACTGGATAGAGTCTCAGGTGTCTCATTCTGGGCCAGATTTGTCTCTGGTTTAGCTACATGCAAGTCACTGGAGTTACATTAGGGATGGATCTGGCCCATTCTCACAAGACCCCTGCTGAAAAGGGCTCTTTGATACAGAGGCCACTACTGCTAATTTCTGACTCCTGGCCACGCAGAGAACTGAGCTCCAGCAGGAAGAGGAAGAGGGAGAGAAAGCAACAGGAAGGAAGGCGTCTCCAGGCTGCCCACCTTGGTCATCAAAGGCATGAGTCAGTTCGTGGCCCACGACGACTCCAATTCCCCCAAAGTTCAGTGACCTGTGTGAGAAGGACAGGAGGTATTAGGGTCCATGCTCTCCCGAGGATGCTGCCTCCTAACGCCTGCACATGGGCCCTGTGGCCCTACCCACCACAGCACTAGGGTAGAGGAATTGAACTAGGAGGGGCTTTCACTTGGACTACGTAGAGGTACTCCACCTGACCCCTTTTTTTGCTATTATTACCTTGGCCTCCCCCTGTGGACAGAAAGAGTCCTAAGGGGAGACAGAGCCTCATGCATGTTGAAATGTCACATCTTCCTATTAATGCCAATTGCAAAATGAATCCGCTGCACTGTCAACCTCCACACAACAGCTCTATGGAGCTTTCTGCAAAGGACTGATATGCAGAGGGAGATCTAAACCTACTTTTAAAAAGTCTCTTCATGTTCTCCCGGGGGCTGCAGACAATTCCAGCAATGGGACTGGGAGACGCTATGAAACGTACAGTTGATTACAGAGCCCTCAGGCCATTGGACACCCAGTCATACTGTGGATTCTCCAGGCCCCAAATGAGCCATTTTGCAGCTGGGCAGGCATCTTATTTCCATGTTACCATTAGACACGGGATGGTATGAGTCCACAATGTTGCATGTCCAGCAGGTGCCAGCAGAGGAGAAATAAGAAAGTGAAAGTGTGGCCTCCTCCAGACTGAATCTCTGGTGCCTCTTCTCAGTTTTGCTGGCTTTCCCTCCATCTCGCACAGACCTGCCACTAGGCCACCTTCTGCTTGTCTGTCCTACAGCCCTTTCTGTCCAGGCAGCCCCATGACCTGGCCAGAGAGAGGCCTCATCTGTTAATGGGCCCTCCCACGGGGCTGGCACTAGGCAGGGAAGAGTCAAAAATGGTTGCAAGTTCCTCGATGTCTAAAAGAAGGTGGGAGATGGTTCTCCGGAAGTAAGCAGCCTGACAAGAGGGATCTAGACTGACTCTGGGGGAAAGGTCCAGATCCTGTGCTGAAAGGACACCCGGCTGGCAGTGCTGGTAGCTCTATGCTCACTGGCGTCAAGAGCTATGGAGTCTCCTGGTGTGAGGCTGGTAGAGTCAGTGCAATCCGTCTGAGCCCCATCATCCCTCCCTGGCTGTTCTCTAGTTCCCGAGCTCCTGACGGCTACAGACTAGGTTAAAGAGCTCGGTGAGCCCCCACCACCTACCAACTGGCTGCTGCCATAGACCGCACTCCTCAGCCCACCTCAGCTTAGGGAAGCAGGGGGGAGTGGGGCAGCAGATGAGCAGGAGGGTGTTCATACTTGGGGGAGGTGCGGGAGTAGAAAGGAGCCTGCAGGATCCCGGCTGGGAACACGATCTCGTTCTTGGTGGGGGAGTAGTAGGCGTTCACTGTTGGAGGGGTCATACTCCACCTGCAAGAGACAAGGGGATCGTCATTACAGTCAGGCTGGAGGGTGCATACCCCCACGTGCGCAGACTGGCACAAGGCACATGGATTTCCTGCTCCCTGACAAACCCCATAAGCTTCCTAGGTCAACTAGCAACTACAGGCATGTATATGGTGGCCAGGGCCATGGGCAAGAGCTGCAGGATTCACTGCCACAGCACCAGAGAACAGCGCAGAAACAAAGTACTGCCGAGTCTTCAGCCACTGAGACTGCAGGGCCATGACACAGGCTGCAGAAAGGCACAGCAATACGACTGAAGAAAGTGTAATACTCCTACTGTCCACGAGAGGGAACCTGAGCACAAAAGTATTTTTACCAGGTGGGGATACAGCTGTCAGCCAGCCACATACCACACACTGCCCTCCTTGTGTAACTCTGGGTGGGGAGCCCTGAGCACTGAGTTCCTTGCTGTGCAGGCTTGGGGCACCACCCCTCCCAGGTCCTTGCCTGCTCATTTGAGAAAGCAGGACAGATATTTTATAGGAGATTGTAAAGCTTTTGGGGCTGGGACAGTCTCTTTTTTTCTACGTTTGTACAGCACCTAGCACAATGGCTTGGTGCTCCCACAATACAAGTAATTAATAATAATTATTCCAGCACCCTCCCTGCTCTCAATACCATCTCCAACAGGCATGGGAGATGTGCTTGTGTCTGTAGGTTATGGTTGATTGAGAGTATTGGTTTGGTTGAGGGAATTACAGTTTTAACTGTATTATACAGCCCAGAGATTTCAGTATTAGGGGAATGTGTAAAGAACATGTAGGCGCAAGGTGAAGAGGTACCTCAGCTGAGTTCCCAAGGCTCTAATGCATGTAAATCGTTTGCGGTGGGGAGAAGAGAGGTATTGTAGAGGTACTCTGAGTCCTGTGCACCACTGTGGTGGGAAGCAGTTTGTGAGTAATAGCAATAGCAGCCCCCTGGGGGGGAGGGAGGGTGGTGCGGCGGCAGAAGTACTCCTAGGTGCTCTAGGTAGCTAATGGACCACCTATAACTATGTTCTGAGCACAACCACTGAAGGGGATGGATTTTTTGTTTTGGTATCAGCAGTTCTGGAACTGGACTCCGTAGGGATTTCGGTCCCTAGATCCATGTGCTATTGCATCGCTAGGGAAGAAGCCAAAACCAATTACTGCTCAGACTGAGGCTGTTACACAGCACTGAGTACTCAGGTTGTGTAAATGTGCCTGAGCTAACTTTATAATCTACGGCAGATAGTGTATCACCACATATCAGAGGAGACCCTCTCCCACCCTAGTAGGAAAAGGCAGGGCAGGGTGGACTTACTGGTCCCGATTTGGAGGTTTCCGGAGCTGGTCAGCAGCCACTCGAGCAGAGAAGTTATAAAACTGCATGACGTTCTCGAAGTAGAGACTGGACACAGCTTCATACTGCAAGACCCAAACCCCATCAGTGCTGGAGAGAAAGGCTGCAGCATGACCAAAGACCAGTATCCCCTGCTGCTCCTGTCTGCACCCTACAGCTGTCTGCCTAGGTTCTCAGACAGCACCCATCACTGGAGTAGCTGAATACATCGCAGAGAGGGGTCTGTACCCTGCATATAGTTCCCAAAGGTTTGCAATGGGCAGCTGTTCTTCTGTCTCTAGGCACTAAGCATACCACGGCACTCAGCACTCAGTCTCACCCCCTTCCCATTAATGCTGATGATCGGCCCTGGGACAGCACAAGGATACACTACAAACTCCAGGGCTGTCCAGAGGCAGGTAACACCCAGCTCCACACTTCTCCCATCAAGCCCTGACCAAAGAGTTAACTCATCATCTGTGGGGACGAACTAGGTGGATGTGTCACAGCTGGCTCAATCCCAACCCAGATAAGACTGAGATGGTGCTGATCAGAAGAGGGAGGCACTTCCAGAACTGGCCAGAACCACCATTATTTGCAGTGACAGAGCCAACAGGAAGGCAGGGGGCAATCACCGTTAGATGGATGTGTGCTGACTTTTGAAGAATATTATGCAGTTGACAAAAGGTGGATGACAGAAATTTTCACACAGGGCTGGGGAACGAGCCCACCCTGCACTCACCTAGCAGAGGCAGCTCCTGTCCCTTGGGTCTGGGCCCAGCTCCCTGCTCCAGGCGCTGTGACATGGTGCATGGAGCTGAGTGGCACTATGACCCTGTGCACCAGGTTGCAATGCCATTCACTCAGATTTGACCCAGCCTCCACTCTGTCATTATGGAGGTGTGGCTGGGCAAAACTTTTGCACCAGGTCACAGCGCCTGGAGCGGGGAGCTGGGCCCAATCCCATGGGACAGGAGCTGCAGGGTTGTCTGGGATTAGGGTTGTGGTGCTGGGGCAAAGGGTGCTGCTGTGGGGCGAGGGGGAGGCTGCGGTGGCAGTGGTGGAGGAGTGCACCCATTGAATCTGCCGCTGAGTCCATTGGCCGACACTGCTTCGCATGTGAGCTATGTGCATACAAGTCTGGTCAGCTGGCTGGAAGTGGCTAGTTCTGCAAGATTGGTAGGCTTAGGCTGCTGCAGCTGAGAACCAGGAGAGTCTTCTAAGGAGCGAGGATGGTTTTAAAAAACTAAAAGCCAATGGGTCTAATGCAGGTGGCACTGTCCTGTCTGGTGGAGCCCACCAATGACCCAGCACTGGCTTCCCCATGGATGACCTCTACAGAAGGCATCAGCCCCACCAGACTCTCCGTGGCTCGGAATTCCAGGGCTTTATTGGATTAGTGGCTTCTCCAGGATGCTCAGTTTATAGCAGTGGCCAGAAATACCAGGCATGCTATACCTTTCCCTATCAGACATGGAGACAGTCAACCTGGTCACCTCCAGTCTGGGTGGCTGCAATGCACTCTTACTGGGGTGGACACGACACCTACAGCTGATATAAACCCAGCATGTGACAACCCATCGCCTTAGAGAAAAACCTCCATGCTGGCTGCCAGTATGACACAAAGTGTATTTCAGACTCCTAGTCTTTGTACAGCCCGTAACAGACAGACACAGCTGCACTCAGGAGAGTTGTTCCCACAGAACCCTGGAATGTGCTGCTAATAGAGAGAGGCTGAGTCTCATGGCCTTCAGAATGGAGGTTAAGATGCACCAGTTCACAAAGGAGTTTCCCAATTAACCAGGTGAGATGTCCTCTCCGCAGGGCAGAAGAGGTGGAGAAAAGTTTGTCCCTACAGAAGGAACCCAGTCTTAAATTCATAAAGTGCCCAGATACCACACTGATGGGGGTCCTAAACACGTGTAACCACATTAAGAGAGACCTTGACCATATTAAGTTTCTTGGCTGCAGATCAATTGGTTTATGGACACATTGTGAATCATGGAAGCTTAATTTTGTGGCTGGACTATTTGTGAGGGCTACTGTATCAGAATTTCACATGGAGCGGCAGTTTCCCCAGTGGATTCCTACAGCGAGGGGTAGGGGAATGGGAAAGCAGCAGTAGAGGGAACACAGCCATGGGACAGGGGTGGCCAGTCAACTTACATTATGAAACACCTTGTCCAGCTCCTTGGCATCCATAATAAACTTGGGGTAGCCAATCATGTCATAGATTGCATCCGCCTGGGTTAAAGTCAGAAAGAGAGAAGAGTAATCGACAAGGGTCACACAGCACAAGGCTGTTCCTCTGATCTGTGCACATCCTGTGAGCTTGTGCAGGATGTGTGGGGCAAGAGTCCAGCTTAGCCACAGGTCCCCAATTCCAAGGCTGTCACTCATGTAAAAGTTCCTTGCATTCCACCCAGGTTTGTGCTATGCCCTCCAACTAACTTTTATTGCTGAAAATGATTTGCATCAGAGATGCAGGCTCATAGGCCCAAGTCTCAGAGACTTGTGTGCAGGGATGGAAGGGATCCTGCAGCATTCTTAACTTTCTTGCATGAATAATCGGTGTCTCTGTCATTTTGAGTCTTTTCCGTGTGTCACCTATTGGGTCCCAACCTTGCTAGGCGGAGAGTTCTGCACACTTATGGGGTCACAAACTTTGGGTTACTGGGATTTACAATGGGAAAGGGTAAGAATAAACCTCAAAGATCATGCTCCCACATGACAGAGCTGTCCCTTAGGGAATCTATCCCAGCCGTGCATGCCTATGGAATACACATAACTAAGGCCTAGTTTGTTAGTCTCCGATGAATCTTAAGGTGCCGTGGTGCTTAGATGATCACGGCCCTGGACCCTCCAAGCTAGCAAAGAAACAGCAAGGATGGGTAACAAGTACTGAAAACAAATTAAATGTGGAAGCTCCCCGGCTCTGAGGAGACAAATGGAAAATGCTGGGATCTGCTTGAAACCAGTTGGAATTTTATGATGGAAATGCTAGGGGCTCTACAGAGTTCCCCCAAGGCATGGGTTGAGGCGTGGACTGTGCCTTGCTTAGACACCACTTGCCTTTTCCTTGGCAGATTTCCTCGTCTCTTCATCCATCCACTGCAGTGTGGTCAGGCTTTCCTCAAAGGCTGTCTTAATCTCTGTAATCATTTCCTCGGCCTAGACAAAATAAGAGGTCTTGTGCTAGCCAGAAGCCCAAACATTTACCCAGCTCAGCAGAATCAAAGACTTAAGTAAAAGTCTTTTGAAACAGCTGTGGGTAGATAGAGACAGCCCCCACCACACTCAGCCGTAAACAGGATGTGAAGGCCCAGACATAGTGTCGGACAAGCCAAAACTCCCCCTAGAGCAGAGCTGTTGCTGATGAAGAGGATGCCATTGTGCACTGCAGGAGACAAGAAGGTCATATTGGCTCGAGAGCCATTAGGAGCAGTTAGAGCTGGTGTGTGTGTACGCTGGGCTCTGCCAAACGGAGGACAAACATAGGGCAGAAAAAGAAAGTGGCTTTCAATCATCTAGTTAGGAGGCTGTAAGGATGAGGAGAGTTAAGAACGTCACTGATGGCATAAGGCTTATGGAGGGAGCCTTAGGTCTGCAGCCTCTCCAGCTATGGCAAGATCTGCTCCTAGAGTATGGTCTGTAACCCTGCAGCCTGTAATGACAATCAGTCATGTCCATTTGGGACAATGTCCTCAGTCTACTGTACTGGATAGTCTGGGTATGGGATAGACAGTCCCTTTCCAAACAGAAGAGCTGCCAATTCTCCCAAGAAGTGGCATGGCACAGCAGGTAGGACACTGGATTAGGAGCCAGGCAATCAAGGTTCTGCTCTAATTCTGCTGGTAACTCACTGTGTGATGTTGGGCCAGTCGTGTCCCTCTGTACCTCAATTTCCTCATCTAGAAAATGGCCAGAGCTCCCTGTGAACTGCTATAGAAATATCAGGGATTTTTTCTCCCCAGTAGGTTTGGTGGTGACAGGGGCTAGGCAGCAGTTAATTATCGGAGCAGCGACTGATTGGGGTACACCACCAAACCCTTCCCTCCACCCCCACATTGAGGTTTCCCAAGGCATGGATGGTGTCCACACAGTGCTGTTGTTTGAAGCTTTATACACTATGTTGGGGGAGTTTCATTTTCCCATACAAGGCAATCACTGAGAGACAGTAAATAAATCCAGCTCCAGATTCACTCCCCATGGCCCTTCGAGCCAGTGCAGTAACACGTTGGCAGGTGGGGACATACTATTTTCTTGCTGTCCTCTGCAAAAGTGGCTTTAACAAACATGGCTCCCAGCGCAAAGCCCAGGTTGTTGTCGGTGTCGCTGATGCAGAACTTCCAGCGTGGCAGACAGGTCTGTGGAGGAGGAGAGTCAAAGATTAAACCAGCCACTCCTGCACCCTGCCAGACCTGGCTCTGGCCTCTGGCAGGGCTGGGAGCAGTGGGTTAAACAGGAGCCGGTGCACTCAGTGTGCCAGCTACAGAGGAGGAGGAACCGGGGGAGGGAAAGAAGGAGGTGCCAAGCCAGGGCTGGAGGGAGAAGAAGGGGGGCTCTGTGTGTGGGGGGAGCAGGCCATGCTCAGCCAAGTAGAGAGAGGAGGGGAGCTGTGTGGGGACAGAAGGGCACCCATGTGTGTGTGCGTGTGGGGGAGCACTCCCCTCCCACTCTCCCTTACTTTAGCCGTGAAGGCTTCAGAGAGACACTCCCATCACTCAAGCCTGCCAGGGCTCTCTTTCACTCCACTGGGATGATCACTTCCACACTGTGCTGTCCCCACGCCCCATGGGGCTGGGTGAGTGCCTGTCCCCCCCAGTGCCACTCTTAGGCCCAGAGGCTCCCCCTCCTGCCACCTCTTCCCCCTCAGAGACAGCGAAGAAGCAATCAGAGGCACAGACGAAACCAATCCCAGCGCCTTGTCCGAGGCAGTGAGGTCTCAATCCTGGGGTGCCTGCGCTGCTCTTAATTCAGCCCCATCAAAGCTGTTGCCCAGGCGACCCTGGATGGAACTGAGCTCAACTGGGCTGGTGGGAGAGCAAGAGGTCAGGCTGAAAACTAACTGGCTCCCTCTTCCAGGCATCTGGTCCAGACTGCTTGCCTGGAAGAGGACCAGGCTCCAGAGACAGCGAGTGGGCTGGGAAGCCATTTCTGAGGCTGGCTGGAGGACGGAGCAATCCTTCTGCGCGTTTACGATGTTGCTCAGCAGCTTCACCAAGAGCTCAGTGCAGCGGGGGCAACACCGCTGGCTTTTGGACAGCTGGAGCCAAATGTGAAATGATTCTGGTGGCCTCAACTGAGTCCTCAGTGAGACAAGGGTGGCCTTAAGCAGAGGCAAGGCAAGTGACTGTGTGGGACCAGGCACCCCACCCAAACTCTGCAAGTCACGGGCCAGCCCACTCCACTCCAGCAGCAGGCCCTCCAGCACTGGGGAGGGAAGGGAGGAATTTCTGCCCTTCCCTCCAGTCCAACAGCTTGTGGCCCTGCCAAATCAGAAGGGCAGCTCTATGTAAATGAAAAGCTCACGTCTCTCCTATGGATGGCTGAGGGTGTGGGGGGGACCACTGCCACACGGGAAGTGTTTAGGCTGAAGGGGAGCAGCCACAAAGATTTTAAGCTAAGAGGCACAGTGATTTGGGGGTAGGTAGTGAAGATTGTCTTGGGTAGTGATGTCCCTCATCTCCCCTCCCTTCTCCTCCACACACTTGCCTTCTTGGTCCCATACATGACTTCCATGAATTTCTCCTCTGCATCCTGGAAGCGCTGGTCTAGGAAGGAACTGGTTTTCCTCACCAAGGTCCAGATCATGTAGCTGTTCAGGAGACTGCCATGCAGGAGAGAAAAAAAGATTTTCTACTAGCCACGGAAGTTCTCAATTCTTCTCTGGAATCGAGTCCCCCCACCTTTGTTGTTCTGGCCCATGCTGGGTCAGCTGTTTGGTACCTGAACCAGTGCTCTGGTCACTGTTTAACCAAGTAGGCACACTGGGAGGGCCTGATTAAGGAGAGGCATTCCCGATTACCAGATCAGACTGGGGCAGGGAAGCTAAGGATCTAATTAGCCCATTACTAAGGAGACTGGATAAAAAAGGCACAGGAAGGAAGTGCAAGGGGGGAGAAGTGGAAGAGATAGGGGCTAGCAGGGCCTGACAAAGGGGAGTTCTCTGGAAGGAGACACCATTCCCCCCAGCTTTTGGAGAAGGGGTTAGATAGTTGAGATATGGTGTGTAAGGGTGTGGAGACACTGCCATGTAATGGTGAAGGGGTTAAAGCACTGCAAATAAACTACACAGGGATGTTTGCAAGCAAGAAGGTCTCAGCATCGTCTGTGTGAAGCAAGGAGGGCGGGAGCAGTGGATGGCCTGGCCCACTGCCTGGTCTAGGTAGGGAGATTCTGCTCTGACTTACAGTGTCCCAGAGCCGGTGGGGGTGCAAAGGATGTATGTTGGTGCAGAAGAGAGGAACCCTACGTTGCTAATCTCAGCACAGGCCATCAGCAGAGCTGGGGACCTGAGCTCGGCAGTCTATACAGTAGCAACCCCTTGATATGCAAGTCTCTGTTTCAGGATCTGGGTTTTCCTGTTCCCACCCCCAAACCTAGCTTCCTGATGCAAACAACACTCAGATGCATTAGCGTGTGAATGGCTGCTCTGGACTTCTGGATTCCAAGGCTCTCTCTCGCTGTCTAAGGCCTAGTCTACACTAAAAAGCTGATTCAGCTATGTTACTCAAAGGTGTGAAAAATCCATCCCCATGAGCGATGTAGTTAAGCCGAGCCAAACCCTGGTGTAGACATGGCTAGGTCGATGGAAGAGATGGATTACTCACACTAATGAGAGAACCCCTCCCGTTGCTGTAGGCAGTGTCTGCACTGAAACACTACAGTGGCACAGCTGTGTCACTGTAGAATTGCAAGTTTGGATAAACCCAGCATCCTTGAAGGAGTCGCTAGGGTGTGACAGGAGATTTAGTGGCAGCTTGTTCCATAAGCCCTTCTGATGAGGGAGAGATGTGATTGGTGGAGGGTTATTCCTGTCTCTCGCAGGGCATAACAGTCTAGTACCCTACGTGTTTCTTGATACGCGGACTGGATTCTGGAGGATGTTTCCTATACCTGCACTGCCCTTCAGGGGTAAGAGCTCTCACCATCTGTCCGTAGCTTGGAGGAGGCTGGAGACTTGCTCCAAGTACTCTTTGGCATAGACCACCACTGGCTCAGATTCATTGAGCTCCACTGGGTAGAACACAGTGGTGAGGAAGGGCATCCAATCAACAGCTGGCGCCAGGTTCTGGAAGAGAGGAAGAGGTAACAAACTACATGTTGCTCATCCAATGAGACACAGCGCACAAGAGACTATGTTATCTGGACAGACTGTTAGCCCAAGGACCAGTCTGGAGGGCAGCTGCGGTCCTCAGTTATACTTGCCCTTTAAATACAGCTTCACTCCAAAGGCATGGATTAAAGCATTTTTACCTTCAGCTTCACTGATGTCCGTCTGAGGCCATCAGCTGCTGTATCAGGTCAATAGTGTATGGACCTTATTTTGAGAACTCAAGGTCTTGCAGTTAGGGTCAGGTGGACTAGGCTGCTGGATGGACAGGGTCTTTAGCTATGATCGTAGGTCTCCTCCAAGAGGAATCTGAATTGGTAGGCACTTTCAGTGAGGAACGGATCCTAGTATGCGGCCATTGCATGCAAGACAGATGTTTTATAACTGATTGCTGTTGCTCTTTTACTGATGGCTTAAATTAGTACTGTATGTCTAGACTCAGCCAGCTGCCTGCCCTTTCTATGCAGAGATGCAAACTATTATCCCCCAAGTGTGAGGAAAACTCGTCACCCTCAATCTAATGGGTTAGTCAGAATTTGCAGAATAGAGTTCCCAGGACAACTCCTGCTTCTGGAGGTTGAAGGGGACAGAATTATTTCCTCTCTTGGCCCCTCGAAAGGAAAAAAAAGATGTAATAATCCAGGATGATGCAAACTGAGTGTTCAAGGTGACAAATGGAGTAAATTTATTCCCACTGCTCTGGGAATAACAACTGTATCAGTGCCCCAGGCTGCACGGTTAGTAAGGATTGAACCTGGGACCAATTCATCTAAGCAATCAATCTGCTACAGCCTGAGTTCAAGGAGCATCTCTGGTAGCTCAGCAGAAGACTCATAAACTTCTACAGGTGACCCTGCCACTGGGGGGACAGAGCCACCCTGCGTTAGTGCAGGTTACACAGCTCCAACACTCCTCTACAGCACTTTTCATCTGCCAATCTCAAAGCACTTTAAAAAGGAAGCTCAATATCATTATACCCCTTGTACAGATGGTGACACTGAGGCATACATAACGGGTCATTGACAGCACTGGAAATAGAACTCAGGTCTCCTGTGTCCTAGTTTTCGGGGCCGCACTGTCTCTCAGAGCAGCTTGTGGCTGCAGGAGGAAATAGGTAATCTCATCCCCTCCCTTGTCTGTATCCAGCTGTTAATAACAAAGCTTGAAACCAAATCTCTGTGCCTGTATATTTCTACTACCCAGCAGGTGCTGGCAGAGACAAATAACATCTGTAAATGGGGATAATGATGCTGACCTCCTCTGAGGATGTGAAGCCTAGACAGGCGCTAGCTGTGGTTACTATCTCCCTTGGTTTGGCAGAGGTATGAAAAACAAGGTTACTTGCCAGTAATTGCTGTTCTTCGAGATGTGTTGCTCATGTCCATTCCACTATAGGTGTGTGCACGCCTCCCTGCACGGCTACCGGAACTTTTTTCCCCTTAGCAGGTCCCATAGGGCTGGCTCCGGCGCCCCCTGGAACCCCATGCACATGCCACAGTATATGAGGCGCTGCCAGCCCTATGGCCCTTCAGTCCCTTCTTTCTGCCAACTCCAGCAGTGGGGGCAGAGGGTGGGTTGTGGAATGGACATGAGCAACACATTTCTAAGAATAGCAGTTACTGGTAAGTAACCTTGTTTTCTTCTTCGAGTGCTTGCTCATGTCCATTCCACTATAGGTGACTAATAAGCAATACCTTTGGAGGTGGGTCGGAGTTACCGGTGAGCTGCCCTCAGCACTGCTCTGCCAAATCCTGCGTCCTCTCTCGTCTGCTGGACGATGGCGTAGTGGAAAGTGAAGGTATGCACCGATGACCAGGTGGCAGCTTTGCAGATGTCCTGCACGGGCACTCTCTCCAGGAAGGCTGTAGACAAAGCTCGAGCTCTGGTTGAGTGCGCTGTGATGGTTCCCGGAAGCAGCACCCCACCTGCTTGTAGCAGAACTTGATGCATGACATAATCCACGAGGAGATGCGCTGGGTGGAGACAGGTGAGCCTTTCATCCGGTCAGCCACTGCAACGAAGAGCTGCGTCAGTTTCCGGAATGGCTTTGCATGCTCGATGTAGAAGGCCAGGGCTCATCTCACATCCAGTGAGTGACATTTCTTCTCCTCCTCTGAACCATGAGGTTTGGGGAAAAACATGGGGAGAAAAATATCCTGATTATAATGAAATTGGGAAACCATCTTGGGCAGAAAGGCCGGATGCGGCCTCAACTGAACCTTGTCCTTATAGGATACCATATAAGGGGGCTCTGAGATCAGGGCCCTAATCTTAGAGACCCTCCTAGCTGAGGTAATGGCCACGAGGAAGGCTACCTTCCATGAAAGCAGGAGCAGAGGGCATAAAGCCATGAGTTTGAAGGGGGGCCCTGTGAGTCTCGAGAGGACCAGGTTGAGATCCCAGAGAGGCACCGGGTCACGGACCTACGGATAAAGCCTCTCGACCCCCTTGAGGAACTTGACCGACATGGGATGGGAGAACAGTGATCTCCCCTCTACGGGCTGATAGAAGGCCGAAATAATGAACCTTCAACAAGTCCAGCGCCAGACCCTGGAACTTTAGCTGGAGCAGGTACTCCAGGATCGCCTGTATGAGCGAGAGGCTGGGCGGGATACCCCGGGACTCCGCCCAACTGGTAAATGGTCTCCACTTAGCCCGATACATGACATGTGTAGAAGGCTTCCTGCTGCCAAGCAGGACTTGCTGGACCTACACTGAGCAGTCTCTCTCGCCTTCCATCAGCCACAGAGCCTCCAGGCAGTGAGGTGCAGGGAGTCCAGGTCTGGGTGCAACAGGCGACCATGGTCCTGGGATAGAAGGTTGTGCTGCCTCGGGAGCTCCAGGGGTGGGGCGATCGAAAGGTCCAGCAGCATGCTGAACCAGTGCTGTCTCAGCCAGGCTGGAGCAATTAGTAGGACAGCTGCTCCGTCACTCTTCGTTTTCAGCAGGACCCTGAGCAGGAGCGGAATGGGCGGGAACGCATACATGAGGTTCCACGTCCAGTCCACGAGGAACGTGTTGGAAATTGACCCAGTCTCTCGACCCCGGAAAGAGCAGAATCATGGACACTTCCTGTTGCAGGCCGACATGAACAGGTCCACTTGGGGAACACCCCATTTCCAGAAGATCATAGATGCCACCTCTGGGTGTAGCGACCAGTCGTGGCGGGGTAGAAACGACCTGCTGACATGATCCGCCTCATCATTCCTCACTCACGGCAAAGTCCCACAGATGTGACCTAACAGCTGCAGGCAGTGCCTGGCTGTTGCCGTGGGGCATTGGTGCAGCTGGGAGATGATGAGGACCATCACCTCGAAGCGTGTATGAGGCAGGAAGGCTCTGGCATGGGAAGCGTCCAGGGTAGCCCCAATGAACTCTAGGAGTTGCACTGGGGTTAATGTGGACTTCTGTTCGTTTATGAGTAGCCCCAGCCTGCGGCACATGGAGCAAGTGAGGGTCACACTGTTCTGCACTTGGGACCTGGACCTGCCTCTGATCAACCAATCATCCAGATAAGGAAAGATTTGCACACCTTTTTGTCGCAGGTGGGCAGCCACTACCGCCATGCACTTGGTAAACACTCTCGGAGCTGAAGATAGGCCAAAGGGCAGGGTGTAAATTGGTGGTGGGAGCCAGCCACCATGAAGCGAAGAAAGCACTTGTGGCTGGGGAGGATAGATATATAGAAGTATGCATCCTTGAGATCAAGGGCAGCATACTAGTCTCCTGGATCCAGGGAAGGGGCTATGGAAGCTAGGGAGACCATGTGAAATTTGAGCTTTTTGACATATTTGTTTAGACGAGGTAGGTCTAATATGGGTGTAGTGAGTGGATGTGGCCTCCCTCTGAGACTGACAGGGAGGAACAGGCCGAGCTGCTTGGGGCCTAGCCATAGACTGCCTGTCTGCCCGCCCGGAAGCGAAGGGGTGGGACAGGAAGTATAAAAGGAAGGCCCAGGAGCTCAGTTGGCGGCAAGCTCCTGGAGGGGAAGGATGTCTGTCTTCGCTCTCCCGAGCTGCCTGTGGCCTGGTATCTGGGCAAGCAGACTGGGGCCTGGAACTGGGCGCCAGCAAGTGAGCGGCTGGCAGCCTGGGGCCCAGAGGTACCCCTGTAACTGAGCACCCCAGAGGACCCGGGGATCCAGATGGGCCACGACCTGGAGGAGTTGCTGGATGTGGATGACAAGGAGGGGGCCCTAATGGAGCCAGACTTGGAGGAGTTACCAGAGGCCAACGACGAGGCGAGGGCCCTCATGGGGCTGGACCTGGAGGAACTGCCCTACGCCTGACCACCACCTACCACCACGACGATATCGAGGGGTTCTGCAACCTGCCTCTGGGGGACTACACCAACAAGGCCGACTGGGCCATGGCCCACCAGGTATCCGAGGGAAAGGGGGCAGGAAGTAGCCCAGGGGAGGGGAAACGCGGTCCAGGGAATCAGCGTGTTGCTGTTGGGACCCTGCTGACTCCGTGGCACACCCGTCTGCCACGGCTAGGGACCTGGGCTGGGACGCAGTGGAGTCGGGTGGGCCTGCATCCCCCTCCCTCCTTCCCTGACCACCCCGTTCAGTGGGAGTGCCTGAACTGTTTGCTGCCCCGCCGGGGGCATGTGATTGTTTGCTGCCCCACTAGGGGCATGTGATTGTTTCCCTACCCCGGACTGGGCTAACACCCGCCAGAGCAGGGTAGGGACTGGGTCTGGCCTCCCTCAGAAACTGACAGGGCGGGACAGCCACCTGCCTTACAATGGATCTCAGACCCCTCTTCGCCTTGGGGATGAGGAAATACCTTGAATAGAGCCCTTTCCTCTTTCTGCCCTGAGGGACCATTTCCATTGCCCCCAGACTGAGGAGGGTGTCCACCTCCTGTATGAGGAGTTGCTCATGAGAGGGGTTCCTGAAGAAGGACGGCGGGGAAAGGGTGTTGGGGGCGGGGTAGATGTAAATTGCAGGGCATAGCCCCCTGAGATTACCCCAAGGACCCATCAGTCCGAAGTGATTTTGGCCCATTCGAGGTAGAAGGGCCTTAGCCTGTTTAGGAAGGGGCGGGATGGATCCAGGAGAATGGTCCAGGCGCCACCCTCGAGCGCACCATCAAAAATGTCTCCTTTGGTTGCCCGACCTCCTGGGGGACCCTTGCTGGGGGCTGAGGATGAGCTAGGGGGCTCATTCCTTCTTCTAGACCCCCTATTTCTGTCCCATTGCCTATAGGGCTCGAAAGGCTTGGCTGCTGCTGTGCCTGGGGGTGTGACTGACGCCTAGAAGACTGAGGTGTGTAAACGCCCAGGGAGCGAAGCGTGGCCCTGGAGTCCTTCAGACTGTGCAACTTCACATCAGTCTGGTCTGAAAACAAGGCTGACCCATCAAAGGGGAGGTCCTGAATGGACTGCTGAACCTCCTGGGACAGTCCGGAGGATTGGAGCCATGAGCACCTTCACATACAAACGGTGGAGGCTATAGCCCTGCCCGCCAAGTCAGACGCATCCGAGGATGCCTGGAGCACTGCTCTAGCTACCGCGGTACCCTCCTCCACGATAGTATTAAAATCCATGGCCTGGTCCTGGGGCAGGGCCTCACAAAATGCCTGAGAGAGTCCCACAGGTTGAAATTATACCTGCCCAGGAGAGCCTGCTGGTTGACAATCCAAAACTGAGGGCTTGCCATTGAATACATTTTTCTCCCAAACAAATCCAGCTTCTTGTTATCTTTGTTCTTGGGAGTCAACCCTGGCTGACCCTGTCTATCCCTCTGGTTCGTAGCATCAACCACCAGAGTCCCAGGGGCGGGATGAGTAAACAAATTCCCACATCCCTTGGCTGGGACATAATACTTCTTCTTGGCTGCCTTTGACGTTGGGGCGACCGAGGAGGGGGTTTGCCACAGCGCCTTCACAATTTTAAGGACCTCTTCGTGGACTGGGAGGCCACTCGAGCTGGGCAGCCTCCACCAGAACATTAAAGAGGCTATCTGCAGCCTCCTTCAGTTCCTCCACCTCCAGCCCCAAGTTGGAGGCAACCCTCTTGAGCAGCTCCTGATGCGCCCTGAAGTCATCCAGTGGTGCAGGGTGGTCCTGGGAGACTGCCTCGTCAGGTGAGGAGGAGGATTGCAGGGGTGCAGCCTGCGGGTGTGCCCCCTCCTGATGAAATGCGGTACCCGCTGAGGTTCCCTCATGTGGGTCTGACCCCTCGTCCGAGGAGTGATGCCTGAAGATACAGACTGCATCCCCGAAGATGTAATTGATTGGGGTCCCAGTCCCACCTGGAGACCCCATGGGATCCAATAAGGCCATTGGGGTGGCCACTATCCTTGGGGCCATCTGGGGACTAACTGCCCCAGGGGCTCTGGCACCTTCTGGGAACGCCGGCTCGCCCGGTGACTACCCCCTAGGAAGATCCCGAAGCAGCATCAGAGTCTGAGTCTCTGGTCCTGCGGTACCGTGTCGGGGGGGAGGCAGTATTCCGGGTCACGGGCTCTCCACCTTAACGGAGAATGCCCCCTTGACACCTCCAACCTGGAGGACGAGGAGGAATGCCTCCATCGCTGCAAACCGTGCTGATGTGCGGGGTCGCGCTCCGAAGAGCTGGAAGTACCAGAGCGTTGCTTCGGTACTGACAATTTCCAGTGCTGCTTGCCCTGAGCTCTTTAGCAGCTTTCAGTGACAAAGGTTGGCACCGTCCCGAACTCCTTGGTACCGAGACAGACTCCGGCGACTGGGTTCTGTGCCATCTCCACGTGGGTGAACTCAGTGGTGCCGGGTCTTCCTCCTACGACCGGGTTTTATGCCGCCTGGGTGCAGGCGAACTCCTCGGTGCCAGGGAGCAGGAACGGGAGCTGTCTGTGGACCTCGACTGGTGCCGTCTCCTAGCTTGAGCTGCCTCTGGAGCCAGGGATCAGCTTCAGGAGGGAGACTCCATGCTCCACGTTGGAGCAGGATGGCTTGACGCTGCTGACCTGGAGCGACTGCTAGGGGAGCAGCTGTGCCCTACCCTAGGTGACCGCCTTGCGGGAGATCCTCCTTCCTGTACCTGGGATCTCCTCCGCCATTCAGGGGGACCACGCGGGTTTCCCCTGCAGCACCAGCCCCTTCTCCCTTGGTGGAGGGTGGGGCGGAGGCGGCGTGGGCAAGGCCAACAAGGCTCTTGCCACCTGAAAAGCCTCTGGCGTCGACGGCATCGGCAGAGAGGCTCTCCCACTCCCACGAGTCAGGGGAGGCTTCCTAACCGGAGATGCAGGCACTGGAGAAAGGGTCTCCACAGGCCGAGCTCGGTGCATCTCGGTACTCGACCTCACTTATACTGACGGTGTGGGGGAGTGTCCACGTTCCACACGCTGCTTCTTCCTCTTCTTCGGCACCGGGGAAGTGGCGCGGTGCCAAGTCACGGAGAGTGCCAACGAGTGCTCTGAACCGATGCCACACTCAGTACCGAGGCGGAGCGGGTCGACTCCGACGCCAGGAGGAGCGCTGCATCCGTCAGCAGGGCTTTCAACCAGATTTCTCTGTCTTTTTGAGTCCTCGGTTTGAAAGCCTTGCAGATTTTACACTTATCCTTTCTGTGGGCTTCCCCCAAGCACTTAAGACAGCTGTCCTGTGGGTCACTGAGCGGGAAGGCCTTCCCACAGGAGGCACACGGCTTGAAGCCTGGTGACCGGGGCATGCCTGGGCTGCGTGAAGTCCCAGCTGGGACTACCTTATCTCTAACTACTCTATTATCAAGTACTTAACTAATTATAAAAACTAAAAACAGAATAACCAGTCCAAACTAGGGGAATAGTACTTGCGATTGCAAGCAAGGCTAGTTCCAGCTACCATCACGGGCGGAAAGAAGGAACTGAGGGGTGTAGGGCTGGCAGCGCCTCATATACCACGGCATGTGCGCGGGGCTCCAGGAGGCGCCAGAGCCGGCCCTATGGGATCTGCTAAGGGGAAAAATACCCGGGTAACCGGGCATGGAAGCATGCACACACCTATAGTGGAATGAGCATGAGCAAGCACTTGAAGAACCTGTAGTTTCACTACTGAAGAGTGGTGTATTCACTGTGCTGATACACAGCCTCTCATCAGGCTCTCAGGTGAAGGATTCAGGGACCCAGGAGACACCAGCACAAAGAAGTGAGTCTTGGGATGCTATCGAGATATTGACCCTCCAGCGGCACCCAGTTATTACAGGAGATCCTTGTTACGTGTGTCTCAATACTGTGCAAACAGCTGCCTCAAAATTAAACGAGTGGCAGATGGCCGGGCTAACAGCAGAAACGGCAGGACTCAGGAGGCTGTGTGTAAACAGTGTGCGTGATACCTGCTGCATGTAACCAAGTCACCTGCAGCAGATCAGGGGAAGAATATGCACACAGAGCAAGAGAGTCAAAGATAGTCATTCAGCAGCCCAGAATAGCTAGAGTGCAGCCATGGCTCCTACCCCATCCCCAGCACAATCCAGCACTGGACACTGCATCACCAGGGACTCTGCCAGTTCGGGGGCTTCAGGCACAGGGGTGATCTAGGTGGAGTGCTAGTAAGAATGGCAGCTGCAGCAGTTTGTACAAGCATGGTGCTCTAGGCAGCAAGATCAGATGCATTTCCTAAAGAGAAAATTCTACTAGGCCAAGTGTAGGCCTCGCGATGCAGGACCCAGGTAAAACCACACTCTCCAGAGTCACGGGGGTTTCACACATTTAGCTAGGCTCTCAGCATGGAGAAGCTCTGGGAGGAAACTCTTGCTGTTCACCCAGTGAGGCAGAGGTCCATGAGTTAGATCTCGATGATGCAACAGGAGTTGGGAGCAGCAACGTGCTGAGCAATAGCTCACAGTAACCTGCCCCAACATTTTCAAACACTGGTACCTCTGGTTAGGTTCTGAAATTGAAACTGAGCTTCCAAAACAAGCTGTCTGGTTCCCAGAAGGGCTCTTCTTTGTTGTGAATTGAGGAGACTATTTTTGACTCTCAGCCTTGAGCACCAGCTGGGCCAGTCAGAATGTTTGCTGAGTGCAGAGTCCCTGAAAAGTCTCAGATGCTGAGTTGCAGGATTACACCACAGCACTGGTAGGCATGGGAAGGCAAGCGGGTTGTGGTCTAGCAGTCACAGCTGCTTCTGGATATAGATGGGTTCACGTGAACACAATCTATTAGTTGGTTTCTGAAACATTAGAGAACAGAAGCCATTTATGTGGCTTGTGCTTTAGTTTCCGTACTTGCCTGGTGCATGTTCTCCAGCGCTCCTCACCCAGCACAGTAGGACTATTTGTTTATTGGCAAAGCTTATCCCATTGCCAGGGGCAGGCTACGGGCATACAGGTAGCCCCTCCCCCATTCCCCAGCTGAGCCCTTCCACCTCCATTACTGCCAAGGACCAGCCTCTGCTTCTCACCATAGGGCATATTATGTGCCACAGCTGTCCTTACCTTGAGATCTCTGGCTGTCATTTTGTGGTAGATCATCTCCTCGTCCCTGCGCTTCTCCTGAGGAATGGTGATGTTAGCTAGTGCCGTCTCAAAGTCCAGGATCTGCTGCATCTGCTGCCGGGTGGACTCCTCATCTGCCCCTCCCAGGAGCATGCCCAGCCGCACCATGTAATCCAGGTATCCAGTGAGCACCTGGATGCCAGGGACAAGAAGATAAGGTGATGTGCTCCTGCTGTTAGTTGCTGCTCCTGGCTGGGAGTAAGAAATGAGTGCTGAGCCAGGGAAAGGCCTGAATTTACTCCCCAAGGCTCTGCATGAAACCAGGAACCTCTAGCAGCCCTGCTAGGACAGCACCAATAGGCCAGCAGGATCCTGACTAATGGAGAGACTCTCAGGGTTGCCTACAATTCATCTATTATCCACACCAGGCTGGAAATCAACCCACTTTGCCCATAATGCCTGCCCCACCCCCAGCACCATCTCCTGCTGATGTGATTCTTCTGGTTTGGAGGGCAAGTTTCTGCCTCTTCCACAATGCCCCTATCACACATCTGGTAGAACACTGCCTGCTTTCCCTCACTCATATCTATGCACTCTCTCATCCTATGCCTCCTGTGAGTGCGGATGTCTGCAGGAGACTCCCGGCTTACCGTGGCAGAAGAACAGCCTTCTTCAGGCCCAAAGTCAAAGGAGACCATCCTCCCTCCCCATTTCTAGGAGCTTGAGCACGTCATAAATCAGAGAGAGTTGGCTGATGTGACTGCAGAGCCATTGGCCATTAGCTTGGAAAACTCATGGCGAACAGGGGAGGGGCCCGGGGCAATTGGAAAAAGGCAAATATAGTGCCCATCTTCAAAAAGGGAAGAAGGAAGATCTGGGGAAATACAGACGAGTCAGCCTTCACCTCAGTCCCTGGAAAAATCATGGAGCAGGTCCTCAAGGAATCCATTTTGAAGCACTTGGAGGAGAGGAAGGTGATCAGGAATAGTCAGCATGGATTCACCATGGGCAAGTCATGCCTGACCAACTTGATTGCCTTCTATGAGGAGATGACAAGCTCTTGGATGTGGGGAAAGCAGTGGACCTGATATATCTTGACTTTAGCAAAACTTTTGATACAGTCTCCCACAGTATTCTTGCCAGTAAATTAAAGAAGTATGAGTTGGATGAAAGGACTATAAGGTAGATAGAAAGCTGGCTAGATCATTGGGCTCAACAGGTAGTGATCAACTGCTTGTTACCGGCTAGACATCAAACTGAGCACCCCAGGGGTCGGTCTTGGGGCCGGTTTTGTTCAACATCTTCCTTAAAGATGTGGAGGATGGGGTAGATTGCACCCTCAGCAAGTTTGCGGATGACACTAAGCTGGTGGGAGTGGTAGATATGCTGGAGGGTAGGGATAGGATACAGAGTAAACTAGACAAATTGGAGGATTGATCCAAAAGAAATCTGATGAGGTTCCACAAGGACAAGTGCAGATTCCTGCACTTAGGATGGAAGAATCCCATGCACCACTACAGACTGGGGACTGACTGGCTAGGCAGCACCTCTGCAGAAAAGTACCTGGGGGTTACAGTGGACAAGAAGCTGGAGTCAGCAGTGTGCCCTTATTGCCAAGAAGCTAATGGCACATTGGGCTGCATTAGTAGGAGCATTGCCAGCAGATCGAGGGAAGTGATTATTCCCCTTTAGTTGGCACTGGTGAGGCCACATTTGGAGTATTGTGTCCAGTTTGGGGGCCCCCATTACAGAAAGGATGTGGACAAGTTGGAGAGAGTCCAGCAGAGGGAAACAAAAATGATTAGGGGGCTGGAGCATGACTTATGAGGAGGGGCTGAGGGAACTGGGCATGTTTAGTCTGCAGAAGAGAAGAATGAGGGGGGATTTGATAGCTGCCTTTAACTACTTGAAGGGGGATTCCAGGGAGGAGGGAGCTAGGTGTTCTCAGTGGTGGCAGATGACAGAACAAGGAGCAATGGTCTCTAGTTGCTGTGTGGGAGGTCTAGGTTGGATATTAGGAAAAAGTTTTTCACCAGGAGGGTGGTGAAGCACTGGATTGGGTTACCTAGGGAGGTGGTGGAATCTCCATCCTAAGAGGTTTTGGAAGCTCAGCTTAACAAAGCTCTATCTGGGATGAATTAGCTGAGGTTAGTCCTGCTTTGAGCAGGGGGTGGGACTAGATGATCTCCTGGAGGTCCCTTCCTACCCTAATCTTCTAGGAGTCTCAGATTCTCCAGGAAACTGGTCTGTGTGCACAAAGCTAATGCCTCCAGCTGTCTGCTTTTTAGGCGATGGAAGGGTCTAGCAACAGGAGGGCATCACTCACCCGAAGGGCAGGCTCAGTGGCCAGAATCACTACCAGGGATATTCAGAGGCACACTCACCTAGCCTGGTTTCCTCTCCCTTTTCATTTAAGATCCACTGGCCCCTGAGGATGGTGCATGGAGGATTAAATGCATCTGCAGCCCCATGAGGTAGAGCAGCAGCTACAGGTAGGGAAGTTATGTGGCTGAGTAGTGAGGTCGTTAATCTTGGGCACAGTGAGCAGTCAGAAGCCCATCTCCTCTAAAACACCAGCACCGTGTCTCATCCTGCACCTGGAGCCAGCCACCCTCCACCCACAGGGCAGGACGTGTCACTGATGGCAGTTCCTGTGCTGAGAGTGAAGGTGAATAATGTGCACAAGGATTTTCTGGTGTTTAAAGAGCTGGATGCTGCAGGGGACAGGCATTAGGAGTCCATATTTGCTGCAAGGAAGAACATGGGAGGAGATGGATGCTTACCTTTTCATTCTCCGTCTTATTCAGGTAATAATCTCTGGAAGGTAATCCAAGTCCTGACTGGTCTACCTGAGAAGTAAACAGAACCAGAGTGAACACAGTGCACAGAATAGAGAAAGATGAGAGTTGGCTATAGTACAAGCAAAGCTGAGTGACTTGGCTCTCCTCACAGAGGGGCATTGCTGAGTCGTTACCCCAGTGAAACAAGACCACAGAAAGTGAGGAGAGCACCCAACTCATCTTTCAGTTGAACATCTTCAGTACCATCTCTCAGGAGGAGGCTGGTATATCTCACTGTCGTGCTCACCTGGATGACGTTGCTGTTGGAGTTCTTGGAGTCAGCACTCACATAGATGGAGAAGAAGGGTGAAGTGTGATAGTGCGCCGTGACTTCCTGCAACGTCTTGTTGAAGTTATCTTTGTCCCAGGGGCCCGTGATATTCCAGCCACCAAGCTGGGAAAAGAGAATCCCACACAGATGGGTGAGACTGGTGCAGAGGAGGGGTGTTGTTTCTGTGAAGGAGATGGTGCAAGGGACTGGTTGCACCATTTAGAGAAGAGCAAAGGGGGCAAACTCACAGGAGCATGGATCAAACACAGAATGTCAGCTGGATTTCAAGAGAGGCCAGGTTGGTGCTTTCTGCCTCCTCTTCCTGCCTCTCCTCCTCCTGCCCAACAGCAGCGGAGCTTGACAAATGTATAAAGGTCCAGTCCCCACTTCTCCAAAGAAGGGCCATACTAAGGCAGTGCTTACAGTGCCCTGGTTGCAGACATGCAACATGACAATTCTGAATAGCCAGTTGGTTGCTGAGGGGTGCAGGAGGTCAGTAATGCCTGGGGGACCCTCCCCCCTGATTAGGTGCTTTCCTCGCTTAACTGCCTCCCAAGGAAGAACAGCCAATCACAGCTGATGCAGAAACCAGGCAGAGCTCTTGCCTGCCCTCCCCCTCCCCCCGCCCCAACAAATGACATTGTTCTCATGGGGGAGGGGAAGGAGAAAGAGCCCAGCAGCTCAGGGCAGCTCCCCCCTTCTCCCTCCACCCCTTTTGTGAACAACAGACTGGCTCCTCTGTTCCCGGCCCCCGCACTGCACCCAACCTGGAAAGGGCTCCTGGAGCTTCTGGGGGAGCTGAGGTGAGGCTGTGGGGGATGACTGATATACAGTCAGAACTGATGGTGGGTCTGGAGGGGGCAGAATGGCTGTGCGGGCTATGGAGCACAGGGTTGATTGGGGGCAAGAGGCTGGGCAGATGTGGGGTTGACGATTGACTCCCCAGGTTTTCAGACCACTTTAAGCGCTGCAATCAGGTAGCAAGATTCCAAAGTTTTACTTGACTCCCAGCAGTTATTCAGGGTGAGGTTTTTCAATGCACACTGCATTGGCCTAGTTCTGGTCCCATCGCAATGAATGGTAGACCTGCCTTTGACTTCAATGGGAACAGAGATAGAGCATTGCTGGCTGCTTGGAAAATCCAAGCCATGGCATAGCTGTTCTCAGAATCATATTATCTACTGAATTTAGAAGCCAACATTGTCTCGTGGAAGGTTAAAAAAGAAGCTGGATCTTGCTTTAATGTAAGTCCTATCGAAAAGTAACATTCTGGGCACTTTTACTGCCTCCTGCATGCGCCAAAACATGAATTTATCTCAGAGCTCTGCAGACCTCACTGAGGTTTCAGACATCAATATTTAACTAGAAGAGAGTTAGCTAGATCAAGCCAGTGGGAGAAACATTTTCACCCTTCTAAAGAGGGTTTTATAGAGCACATGAAATCCTGACGTGTGCTGGCCTGTCACACTGGTGGCAGGGAAGTTGGGCAGTTAAGATGTACCAGTTGGAAACTGGCAGTAATCTTGTGGCATTTGGTTAAATACAGAGTAGCTTGGCATTTGTTTGATGGGCTGCCTTAGTGCCTTCAGCCATTTATTAAGCTAAAGCAACGTGGAATTTGAAATCAGAGACCAGATCTCACACAATTTCAGTGCACAGCTATCAGCTGGCACTGACCAAGCTGCCATACAGTGAGTACTGCACCCCTTCACACACACAGGTTAGAGCTCTACTTCTACCCATGGCCTGTAGGATGTGCTGGCAGCAGGAGAGGCTGGGTAACTAGGAAGGCAAGAGCAGCATTTTCTTTCTAATTAGTGTGATTTTGAAGTGATGGTGAAAGCCACTCGCTCCCCCTGCCCTGCCAGCTCTACGGATTGATGCCATCCACAGACCACTGAGTACAGCCCTACTCTGGTCTTGACAGGAAGAGTCTATGTCCTAAGTGGATACATGTCCTGTTAGGACAGTTCCCTGAGGAGAAAGGTGGGGATGAGTCTCCTCCTTCATACTCACTGGAGCCCTGAACATTGAAGATACTGGGTGAGATTTTCAAAGGCACAAATGGCAGGTAGGTGTCTAACTCCCATGGACAGTTGATGAGGGCTAGGCACCTAAATGCCATGTGTGCCTTTGAAAAACTCCCTCCCCATTTGCACTCCTACTTGGCTTAGCATATATGCTGTAACATCAGTTAAACTGCAATTTCTCCAGGGCAGCCTTTTAGGAGGTGACCTCCCAGCAGGGTGGAATGGCCAACTGGCCCCCATGGGGCATATGGACACTAGGATCAGTCCATGACCAGCTGTCTTTGGGTTTGACATCCAGATTGGGACTCACCGTGGAGATTGTGGCACAGAGACTGTCCGGGAGCTGCTGTGGGAACCAGCAGCTATGCCAGTCCCAGCTGTCAGTGCTGTGGGAACTTGGGTATGAATGGTGGAAACCCCAGTCTCTTCAGGCACTTTGAGCGGAGAGGGCTTACCTTCTCAATCAGCTCCATCAGGGGCTTGGCCTTCAGCTCCTCGATCTTGGTCTCATTCATGCAGGACTGGTAATAGCGCTGGGCCTTGCGCTCCGCCTCGCTCGACACGTTTGCTGTGGTGTTTTCTGTAAGACAAGCCAGGGATAGGACTAGGGAGATGCCATCTGAGCCAGAGAAGTGATACAAATTCTTCCACATCACCCCCAAGCATCGCTAGTTAGGAGGTACAGTCTTTACTTTGTAAGAAAAGTAAGAAAACTGTCTCTGAAGAGCTCTCCCAGTCCAATGTATTTTAATAAAATGAAAGTATTCCCCCTCCTCCGATATCCCCATTTATAACTTTCAAGCGCTGGCAGGGCTGCAGTTCTCCAGGGGAAGGCTCTCTGCTTCCCAAAGGTCATCTTTGATTTGGAGTCCCCAGTCTTCCTCTGCAGCATGGGGTACGGGTCACTTGCCGGTGGATTCTCTGTATTTTGAAGTCTTAAAACCATGATTTGAGGACTTAGTAACTCAGTCATAGGTTAGGGGTCTATCCCAGGAGTGGGTGGGGGAGGTTCTGTGGCCTGCGTTGTGCAGGAGGTCAGACTTGATGACCATGATGGTACCTTCTGACCTTAAAGTTTATGAGTCTCCCACCTCCTCCAACTTCAGAGACTGACCCTTGGGGAAAACAATCCCCATTTGATCCCTCAGGCCTTGCCTACACCAAGGGCTTTCTGGAGTTCCACCATCTCTTGCTCTAACCCCAGTGGGAAACCCCCAGAGCCCTAGAGAGATCACTCTGGGAGAAAACTGCACAGGGGGCAGATAGTAAGGTCTGCCAGCCAAAGTAACTGAGCTCCTCTGCAGCCAGCAGTCCTACATGTTGTCCCTCCTGCTGAGTGTGGCTAGGACTGGAGCAGCAGATTAAACAGCAGAGGTTCTTCTAATAACCAAGGATGAGAGGAAAACTGTGCCCAGAGGTCTGTTCTCATCTTTGTTTCTAGACAGCTAGTCACACTCACAGCTGCAGCCCAGCACTCATGGGTGCCATTGGTTCCCTTCTGGAACATCTGCATCCAGAGGAGAAGTGGTGGGGCAGCAAAGAGACTGCTGGCAAGACAACAGGCCAGACGAAACTGAGTCAGGAAGTTCCCATCGTCCATTGGCTGGGCTTATCACACAAGCATCCCACATCAACTTCAGCAGTGCTTCCAGGGGCTTCCTGGTGTGTAGACAGCAGTCTGCTAAGTGAGCCTCCCCTGCACACACCAGTGGGAGCTGGGCTAAGGGCTGGATCAGATAGAAGGCCTTGGCATTTGTGTCAGAGCAAGTTGCGATTCAAAGACATCCCCAGGGGAGGTTGCGGCAGTCCAGGAGATTTCTATTGGGGCCAATTTCCTGCTGCGGAGGCCTGTCTTCAGAGGTAACCTGGTCGTGTGGCCACCAAGGCTTGAAGGGCCCTGGAGGCAGCCCCACCTCAGCCCCGCTGGCTGATAGCAGCTGGACACAGGTGGGGCTTGCCTTCTCTGTACTCTGACTGAGAGGGACGGGATGACTCGGCACATGGTTTGGGAGTGGGGTATTCAGACCCTGCTCTTGAGCCAGGTACCGAACACAAGAATATAACAGGCCTCTCCCATGGCTCTTCCCTTATGTAGATTGACCCCAGAACTGTGCTAGGGCAACCCACTCAGCTGCCCCCCTCCCCCCAATCTGTGCACAAGAGCATCCCAGAATGCACATGAAAGCCACTCACAATCCTGCTCTTCCCAAGTACGGAGAGAGTACGGAGAGAGTACGGACAAGTAGTCGGCCCCTGGCCTGCACTCAGTATGCAGGCACCGAGTGGCCAATGGGGCTATTGTGGCTGCCACGGGGAAGGATGCTGACGTGTGGACATGCTGACGTGCATTGGGTCTGCTTACACTTAGCACAGCCTGACCCTCACTGACAAAGGCCTTTGTGCTTTGGAACTGGAAAGACAGGGGACATGTTGCAGGTCTACAGAGGCCAGCGGTGGGGGCAAAAGAGAGTAACTGGGGCTGTGGCAGTGACAAAGCTCTCCCTGGGGGAAGAAAACCAGGCAGATAATAGGCAAACATTTGCACATCTGTGCACTCTAAAAACCAAACACAATCCACTTGTTTGAGCTGAAGGAAGCGGGATCCAGAAAGGCTCTCAGAGCCCAGGGAACAAAGTGCCTCCATTGCTATGGGAACCGCTCGCCAGCATTAAGGCCCAGCCAGCTCCTTTGCCTGTGAAGTGTCAATTGAGTGAGAAGAAGCTCCAGGAGGGAACTCTTTGCTGTGTTTCATCTGCTGTCGGAGATGCCATGGGAGCATTGGAAGCTCAGCAATTCCAACCCGTTAGAGCGCGGCACTAATTTTTGTCTCTGGCTTGCACGGTCCCATCTGTCCCCACTGCAGTGGCAGGGAACTCCGTTTGGAGGAAGATAAGGAAAGCAAAACAAAAGGCCTTTCCCAGAAGCCCTTGAAAGTTCTGCAGATCATCTGGCTCCCTTTGCAGAACTGAACTGGGATTACCTTTCTGGTTAGCTCTCATTTATTTGTGCATGACAAGATCCACAGCTCTGCAAACAGCTCCTTGAAAGACGGATAAACTCTCCTTCTGGCCAGAGGGAGATATTTAAGACAGGCCTTAAAAAGGAAGCCATCCACTACACACACTTTTTTCTCTCTCTCTCTCTCTCCTCCCCCTCCCCCCCCCTTCCTCCCCCCTCTCTCTCTCTCTCTCTCTGATTTAGGGCCTACAGTCTGGGCATCTTTGGATTCACCAGGGAACACCCTTTGAATAACCCAGCTCCCCGACTATTAAGATTTTAAAATTAAATGGACACAGCACTAGAGCACACCATATAGGGCACACTTTTGCATTTGCCTTTCTGGACTAGTTAGATGGCATGGCCCAATAGATGTTTTCTGTCTCTACCATCTACAATCTATTAAGTTCCCTCCCCGAGAACTCCATCATTCTGTCACCCTAAATCCCAAGTCTAGGGGCAAAAAACCACAAAGGCCAGACCTACTGAGTGCAGGACTGACGCCTGCAAAGCAGTGATTCTGCCCACTATGACCTCTACATCCTTTTCAAACAATGGGATGTGAGCGCCTAGTGCGATGCTGTGGCAAAAAGCACTAATGTAATCCTTGGATGTATCAACAGTGTAGTGAGTCAGAGCCAAGAGGTAACTTCACCTCTCTATACAGCATTGGTGAGACCAGTAATTGAATGCTACATCCAGTTCTGGTGTATATGCTAAAAAGAATATTGAAAAATTGGGAGAGGATACACAGAAGAACCACAAACATGACTGGAAAGCTGGATACAATGCCATAGACTGAGAGATGGAAGGAGCTCCATCTGTTTAGCTTATCAAAAAGAAGACCAAGAACTAACTTGATATAAATACCTTCACAAGGAGAAAACACCAGCTACTAAAGATGGTTCTATAGCTACATACATCTCATGGGGGAGCCAGGGCCCCCACATCCTCTGTCACTCAATCTATCCCAGCAGCCTGCAACTGCGTAAGCTCATCCACTGAGCCCTCCCAACCCACCACACTTCACATGACCAGAGGCTGCCATAGCAGCTCAAAGAAGGAGCCCATTGGGAAGGAGCTGATAGCAGTCCTGTCCTGAGGCTCCTGCCATGCTGCTAACTCTCGTGACTTATAGTGAGTCACAATATTTGATATTTTTCTCAAAGCCCCAACTCCTGGAGTCAAGTGATTTGTGAGAATCTCCGCTGTCATTTTTCTTAAAACCAGGTTTCTAGTCCTCATGGCTGCAGAGAGAAGCTTGAAAATGTGACCTGTACACACCCTAAAGCCTAAGGCAAAGAAAAAAAATCCCATGATTTTGTTTGGGGCCTGACATGATTTTTTTTTTTTTTTTTTTTTTTTTAATTTGGGTTTGGTACCTGAGACTTTTTAATCTAGCAGAGAAAGGCAGAACAAGAACACATTACTGTAAATTCAATCCAGCAACATTCAAATAAGAAATAAGGCACACAGGTTTAACAGCAAGTGTGATTTGCCATTGGAACCAATTCCCAAGGGGAGTGGTGGATTCACCAGTTTAAGTCTTGAAATCCAGCCTGGATCCATTCTCGAAGATGCTTTAGTCAAACACAAATTATTGGGCTCATTACAGGGGCAACTGGGTGGAATTATCTGGTGTGTGCAATGCAGGAAGTCAGACTAGATGATCTAATGTTCCCTTCTGGCCTTAAATCTATGAAAACAACTCCACTGCCCATAGTGCAGGCAGCCCGCAAAAAAGGATGATGTCACACAGAGTCATTTTAGTTTAAAATCCCTTTAGAAATTGCCTCACATCAACCCTTCCTATGGTAGGGCAAATAGACAATCAGCAATGAGAAGAGTTATGGCAGGGGGAGGGAGAATATATTGAAAAGGGTATGAACAACAGAGAATGTAAATGATGTAAATGTCCCCTCAGCCCTCCTTTAAGGCGAAGAGATTTATGTGTTGTAATTAAGTGAAGTATTCAGTTTAAGAATTAATCTAGAAAATAAAGATAATGAGAACAAGGAGGATATAGAGCAATACAAATAATAATAAATAATAATAATCATTAACACCTATAAAAATAGAATCCTCACCCCGTACGGCTACATTTGCTTGCAATATATGACTCAGTCACTAGATGGCTCTGTGTGATGCACAATGTTCCAAACAGGGAAACACAGTCCCTGGTAAACAACAGAGATCAAGCTGGAACACAGACTGGGTAGAAGATTGAATATGTGCAGTATATTTAATAAATGTATCCCATCTAAGATGGATTGTGGCTACATTTTGTATATCCTTAGGGTTCTATTCAGCAGAGAAGAACTCACATGGCTTTGTGCATGCCACAGCCTGTAACAGTTATGGAATGAGTGGGTCTATGTGTATGGATGCAGGAAAAATAAAATCAAATAGAGGAAAATGCTCTGGATAATTGGCTCCCTACGGGAGTGGAGTCATCGTATCCTCAGACCTTCCCCTCCTCTTGTTCTGTCCCTGATCTCCACTAAAATTGCCTTTTTAGGAAGGAGTTGCCTTTTGTAGTTTAGCTAAACTTTGAAGTGCTCTTTTGAGCTGTGACCCCTGCAGCACCAGGCACAGCTAGCAGCCTCAGCTGGGATGGATTTCTTAGTGGCTAATCCCAGCTACAGAAGAGTGACAATTAGGTTCCCAAGCTAGCTCTGACTTCCTGCTCATGAATTGGTTTCAATGCTACCTAAAATTTACCCTCAAACCACCCCCATGGCCCTAGTCATAACTGCTTCTGCAGGATGGGGGACTCTAAAAATGCTTTAGACTTGGGGAGCATTTCTTGCCAAGTCCCCAGAAGCCAAGAAACACAAGGTCTATGGCAGCAGTTCTGGGACAGCAATGGGAGTCTTGTCTCCAGCACATGTGTTTGCTATTAGCACTGATGGTTTCATTTAACCATTATTAGCATGGTTTCATTTAACATTAGCAGGTCAGATTTCTCCGATGGCTGTAACAACCCTGAAATGTTATAACTAATGTTTTGCTCTGTGGTGTAACTTCATTTTGTTTTAGATTAGGTCCTTTGAGTCAATAGCACTGATAAAGGACCCATTTGTTTGCTCAAAGTCTGCACAAACACCGCCCCTGCGATCTGCAGCTGTACACATGCAATATCCCCACTTTTCCTTTAACACCCTGAGAGCACACAGAGATCAGTGTGGGTCTATGATACAGCCCCTGACAGCCATCAGCACCCAGCTGTAGATAGCTCTATCTTGTTTGGTTGAAAGTCACCTCCCTGTTTTTCCTTAGCAGCCCTATTCTTAGTGCAAGCCCCCTGGCACAGAAAGCTGCAACTGGCAAGGAGGAATTGCTCAGCTTAGAAATCAACAGCAAAGTCCTGGGCAATCACAATGGCTTGCTCTGCTGATAGGACCTTTGAGCCAGCTCAGGTTCATGCCAAGTAGAGCCACATTATGCGGACGCACACCACTGATGGCCAGCACTCCATATCCCCACCCCATTGCTGTAAATGTAACCCCACGATGGGAGCCTAGAATGGGGGCCACTCTGGAACAGATGCCAGTTTTGCTGCCAGCGGGGGGCAACAGAGAGGTGAACCCTCTTCTCTCCTCCATCCAATCCTACTGCCTCAGCAGGGACATGTGTTTCTTGCACACATGCAGTTTGGTTTACACCCATTAACCCGTGAGGCTGGCTAGGCTAAGCTTGTTCAGCCCACTACTGAGATTTTGTGCTTGTTTAGCCTTTTGTTATAACATTCCCTGACCCATCTAGCCTCCCCCTCTGCATTTCCCTTAGGAATTCCCCATCTCCCTCTTACTGCAACTTATCCCTATATTTGGACCAGAATAATTCATTGTAGAATGCAACTGGCTGGGGATGCTGCAAAGGCCACTCTGCTCCAGAACCAGAGGAATGAGGCTACTGGGAAGCAGGAGTTACCCTTTCCTCTCCACTACCCACTTCATTACTAGGGTTAAGACTCTGCTCTTTGTCAGACCGGCTAGCGAGTCTCTCCGGGCAGCTTCAAGGAGTTTTAGAGCAGGAGGAGAGTTTGAGCAAGACCACTTTTGGGGTTGCTGCTGCAAATATTAAAGCTCCTCTACTCCAATGTGGACCTTGTGACCAGGTCTGCAGGATCCATGCTAAGCTGGAGGTCCCAGGAGGAAGCCAGAGTTATCGTTCTCAGTCTGCTGAGATATCCATAAACCTGGCAGCATTTCTGCTCCATTTTCTGGCGTAGCCAAAGCGAGGCCATTGCTAAAAGGCCATAGGACAGGAGTAAGTCTCCACTGAGCACAGGAGAACCCTTACTCCTGACAAAGATAGCTCCATCTCTGCAGGACATGTGCTGGGGCAAGCCAAAGGAGGGTGTAGGTGGCTGGGAAAAGGGGACATGGCCAGGCTAGATCCATGTCCTGAAGTTCTAGATCCATGTCCTACAACAAAGCAAGCTGGATGGGGTACTGAAACAGCAGCACAAGTTGGGACAGCCCCTGGGCCACATGACCTGCCTCCAAATCCTGTATAGGGGAGATACAAGCAGCTTTCCTTCTGAACCTGCACCAGCAGAAACATCAGCCACAGTGAGCACTGGGCATAGCCTGAAGAGACTCTAGTTTTATTTGCAGAGTTCAATCCAAGATACTTGAGAAGTTTGTGCTGGGGGAGTAGCAGCAAAGCAGGCCATTCCAAGGGGGTTTGGTATTAGGATTTGCAAATAATGGTTGCATGAGGGAAAGTCTAGTGTTAGCGATTTTCCTAGGTGTCTCAGGAGCAAGTGTCTCACCCAGGAAGGCCCTGTAGCCATTGCTATCTTCTCTGCTGCCCCATCAAGACTGAAGCTGAGTGTCACCATGTAGTGAAATTGCCTGCCCAGAGCTGAATATAGGCAGATCCATGGCTGTATCTCAGAAATGCAGGCTTCTCACTGCACTCAAGTGCCCAGGTGAAAATGGATTTGAGGCTGATCAGCTGGGGCAAACCCATCAAAGGCTGGACTGGTGTGTGTGTGTGTGTGTGTGTGAGACAGAGAGCTGAGCTCGGCCTGGGAATCCCAAGGGGGAACCTAGAATGCCCAACAACAGCAGCACGGATGAAAGGACAGTGGGCTTCCTAGTTTTGGCCACTGAATTTCAACACTGCTTAGGAATAAGAGACAAGGAGCTCTGTCCTGGCCAGATACCAAGGGGCCTTCTTAGCCAGTAGTGGCTGGAAGAAAGGACAGAAGATCCTGGCCCAGATTGTTAAGCCCCTTAAAATAAGTTGGCAGTTTCCCACTTTGGCTCCCGCCATGGTTAAGGAAGCAAAGAGGCTCCCTCTGTAGCGAAGGGGAAGGGCCTCAAACTTGCTCTGCAAACTCTCCTCGGTCCTAGACAAAGTGATGAACACAAAGGTCAAAAATCCTGGGGGCGTAAAGAAAAATAAATACTGGAAGGATCTGGTTTCCTGGCTCAGCCCCTAGACGCTGTGTCTGAGCAGTCGGATCACATCCGGCCCTTGGCTGGAGCTGGCACAGGCGACAGGCTAACCCCGCTGGCAGCTGCGGAAACATAGCATGTGGTGAGCACCCCCTTAGCATGCAGGCAGGGAGAGGTCCGCGTTCCAAGGATTAAAGCAGAGGACAAAGCCCTGGCAGAACTAGAGAGAGCTGCTTGGAAGGAGCATGTTTTATGGAGCCCTCCATAGTCCCTTGTTCTTCACCACACCTGGCAGCTCAGCACACCAACTATTCCAGAGTTTCTTCCACCAGCACAGGACTCTCAGTCCCACAGAGACACTCCCATCTCTCTCTGTGGGCAACTGGTCCCACACACCCAGCAACACAACAGACAGGACCTTTCTATTCATCGTTGCGGCAGGCCTGCAGAGTTGCAGTGTGCAGAGACCCTGTTGGATCCCCCTCATTTAAAAGAGTGAGGGGCTGGCAGTGTAGCTTTCTGAGTGAGGCATCCTCAGCTCCGAAATAGCTTGGGCACTTGGATCTTCAGGGCATGCTGCATCTCTGCTCTACCTATGCCTCCAGCAACCTTGGGGCTTGCTGCCAGCTTCTGGGCAGGGTGGGTGAGATGTGTGTGTGAGAGGCTGTGTGGTTGGTAGAGGGTTCTTGGCTCTCAAGGTCAGAGGAAGACAGCACAATACTGGTTAATTGGAATCTTGTTATATGTCAGGGCACTTAGTTCTTTCGGTAGGGGCTACTTTTATTATGATTACGGATATGGTTATGTCACGGTAAAATTAGGCAAAGTTCATGGAACGGTCATGGTAAAAATGTACAAAATCAGGGTCTGGTCGCAGCAACCAAAAACTCAAAACCTCAGCTGGGTGTCACTGATCGACCTACAGACTGGGTGGCCTGCTTAGCGGAGTCAGGGGGTGCTCCCTCCCAGAACCCCACCACCCAGGGCTGACATCTAAGCTGAAGAACTTGCAAACATTTGTTAAAGTCATGGAATCCGTGACCTCCGCAACCAAATCACACCCTGAATTAGTGTGGAAAGCCAACAGGAGCCAAGCCATGCTCTCTTGCCAGTTGGCATCTAGCATTGAAATCACTTCCCCCCCCTCCACCCGCCCTATATCTCCCTGCACCCTTCATTTGTTGGAAGTGAATGCAAGGCAGAGTTTGCTTCCAGCAGAGTTAGAGTTGGTAAGTGATGTTGCAGGGCTGGGCCCGTCCAGCTGCACTGGTCCCCACAGAGAGGTGGAAAGAGACAGTTTGGCAGTGCTTGCTTGGTTCCTGGCTCATCCTGTGGCAGAAAAGCCCACTGCCCAGACACTCCAGTTCTCAGAGGCGATGCTTTAATCTTCAGCTCTCTCAGAAGGAGCCGGATTTTTACTGGGACCAGCCTATCCAGGTTCATAGAGATGGTGAGTCAGCAACCCAGAGTAACAGAGAAAGGATCAGCTGACAGGCATCTCCCCAGTCCTGGATTCCTGATGCTTTTCATCTCCCCCTAATGAATGGCCACTGTGCCTCAAGGGTGGTGTAGAAGAAGCCACTCACCTAGAAGGTGCTTCATGACTGCCTGGTTGTGCTCCCAGAGGCTGTTGAAGGTGCCCCAGCGTGAGTGGCCATCGGGCACTGGGTTTGTCTTGATCCACCCACCACAGGCATAGCTGAAGAAATCCTCACAAGGATTCACTGTCCGATCCAGGGAGCTCAGAATGGAACTGGTCACGGAGATGCAGGCTTCCGTCAGACACACCTGGGGTGGCCCTGGAAGGGAGAGCACAGAACCATCAAAGCCACCTTGGCGGGAAAAACCAGCCCAGCCAAGCATAGGAACAGTTTGGCTTAATACCTTTGGTTGAAACCAGAGCTCCCTGGGAAGACCATGGCCTCGAGGGAGGGCAGGGCCTGAGACAAGCCCAATGGAACAAGCTGTGTACGGAGCAGTTCAGATTTCTGGACACACGTACAATTTGACCTTTTGGCTACTTCTGTTTGCAAGTTAGCCTCATTCCTCCCTTCCCTACTTAGGGTCTCAGATCCCTTTTAAAAGGGTGTTGAGTGGGGGGAGGACCTATCAAACTATCCTACAGTGGATCACTGCAGGGCCAAGCAATGCAGGATGGAGAGGGCTTAAAGTCACTCCTATTTTACCATAGTGTCATTTCCTACCAATGCCAGGGCAATCTGGCTGATTGCAGCCAGAGGAATGTTGCCCTTTAATTCATATGGAGGTGGGGGCAGCTCACAAGCTCTTTACACATCTTGAAATAGGTCTGCAAAGCAGCCGTTGAGTGACCTCCCTCTGCCCATCCAAAGGACGCCCAAAGGGGTGCCGGGCTGGTGAACTGGCATCTCCCGAGAATAGCATCCTCCTTCCAGCCATGTTTCCGCCAGCAGCATCTCTCAGCCCTACCCCAGAAAGGCCCTTGTGGCAGGGGAAGGTGGGTAGCCCATTTAAAACCTGAGGCTTCTGAGTCTGACTGCAAGGATGCTGATGGCAGCAATGGATCTATGATCTGACCTGCCCGCAAGGCTCAGCTGTAGCTCCTGACTCACTTCCACAGCACCCACCATCAGAGCTCTCCCCAGAGTCATCCTGCAGCCCATGCAAAAGAAGGACTTACTGTCTCTGTACTGGAATCCCAGGGCTAAGACACAGGCCAGTAGACTGAGTGCTAGAACCACGACCAGGACCATGAGACGCTTCTCAATGTGAGTGCGCTCCGTCCAGCAACTCCTGCTGCTCCCAGAGCCACGGAAATTTACCTAGAGAGGGAAATGGAAGAGTCAGTCCAATTCCTGTCGCATAGCAATGGCAGGAATGTCTGCACCTTCCCACTAGGTTAGTATCCCTTGAACAGGGGTCTACGAAGAAAACTTCCCCGTCACATTATCCTGTTGCTATAGATCAGTATATTAAGTGAATCATAGAAGATTAGGGCTGGAAGGGACCTCAGGAGGTCATCTAGTCCAGCCCCCTGCTCAAAGCAGGACCAACCCCAACTCAATCAGGGCTTTGTCAAGCTGGGCCTTAAAAATTCTAAGGATGGAGATTCCACCACCTGCCTGGTTAACCCATTCCAGTGCTTAACCACCCTCCTAGTGAAAAAGGTTTTCCTAATATCCAATCTAGACCTCCCCCACTGTAACTTGAGACAATTGCTCCTTGTTTGGTCATCTGCCACCACTCAGAACAGCCTAGCTCCATCCTCCCTGGAATCCCCTTTCAGGTAGTTAAAGGCTGTTATCAAATCCCCCCCTCATTCTTTTCTGCAGACTAAACAAGCACGGTTCCTTCAGCCTCTCCTCATAAGTCTTATGCTCCAGCCCCCTAATCATTTTTGTTTCCCTCTGCTGGATTCTCTCCAATTTGTCCACATCCTTCTCTAGTGGGGGGCTTCAAACTGGACACAATACTCCAAATGTGGCCTCACCAGTGCATAATAGAGGGAAATAATCACTGACGCTGTTCAGATTCTCACACACACACAGCAGAGATGCCAGTTATGGAAGGTAACGGGGGTAGTTTATTTAAAATGGTCTGAAAACGTATCACTTATTTCTCATGCAACAGGAGCTGTTAGCATTGCTACACACAGACAGTCCTGCACAGAGCACTGTGAAAAAGTCACTTGCAGTTCAGCAACACTCCAAATTCTTTGGTGAGGGTTGATAGAAGGAGGTGGAAGAACCTAGTTAAAGCTTGTGAACTGGAAAGAACTTTGCACTAACCAGAAATCCTAACAGGAAGGGAGGCACAATCAGAGGAAACGCACCCAGAACACTGGAAATTGAAATATTTCAGACCTCGTCAGTTCTAGAGCCATCACCTGTTACCAGTTAGAGATGTTTTTGGGAATGTTTTCATCAGCCGTGTGAGGAGGAGTTTTCCAGGAGCCAAGCCACTTACTGCACTTGGAAACTTCAGGCCCAGCTCCCTAGCTCCACAGGTGCTACAAGCCAGAGATGGATGCATTTGTGTGGTTTATAACCTCCCTGCCATTACCTAAACACTTCCAATTGACTGGAAATCAGATGAAGGAACGACTGGAGAATGGCTGCATAGAGTGGCTTTGCAGAGTTCCCTGCTGGTTCATGAGTAACTGATTAGGCAAATCCCTTTACCTCAAGGCAATGGAAGACTTTCTCCTAATGTGGGCCACATGAGAATGCAGGGTCAGGCTATTATGGTGCTGCAGCATTGAATAACAAATCCTGGAACCCAGAGATGGAAGAGACATATTAGGGCATCAGTGTACCCAAGCAGGATTGTTCGTTCTAGTACTTCTTCTGTAGCTACACCCAGGCTGGGGGGAAGGTTGGTCTAGTGGTTGGGGTGCTGGCCTGGCACTCAAGATGTGGATCCAATTCCTGTTGCTTAGCACATTTGCAAAAAACATCCAGAGTGAGTAAATCCAGGATAAATCTTGATCTTACAGCAGTGCCAGCCACTTACACATCACCTGCCCAGAGCTGAGCTGGGAATGGGGGTTATTCCATGGCCATCACTAGAGCTACACTGATGTATGCCAGCTGAGGAGCTGACCCCCCGTGCTTAACTGGGGAACAGAGGTTTTTTTAAAAATCCTGTTAGTTTACTTGGCAGTGCCACCTATCCTAGAGGGGAAGGATGACCCAGGGATTAGAGCACCAACCTTGGTTGGCCCGGCTCAGTTCCCTGTTCTGTCACAGGCTTCCTGTGAGCTTGGGTAAGTCATTTCAGGCATATCTACACTGCATGCAAAGGTGAACTCTTCACTCAGATTAGCTAACTGGGGTTAAAATAGCAATGAAGACACAGCAACTTGGGTTTGTAGCCAGACTTCAATCCCAGGCTGCACTAGGTTTTAATTTGAGCTGCTAACACAAGTTAAAAGCCAAGATGCTGCATCTTCACTCCTATTTTAACCTGAGCTGGCTAACAGGAATTAACAACAGACCTTTTTTTTCAGTGTAGATGTACTCAGTCTCTCTGTGCCTCAGTTTCCCATCTGTATAATGTGGATAAGAGTCCTGCCCACAAAGGTGTGGGAGGATAAATATATTAAAGGTGGAGGGATGCACCGATGCCGTGGTAACAGAGGCCATAGAGGCATCTAAAGCAGGTACTGAGAGTAACTATCTAGGGCTGTCATTTCCTATGCATAAGGGCGGTGGCGGAAACACAGGAGTCACCCACATGGCTTATTTATTATGGCTGACTCTGGCTTGGCCAGCCCCCAGCCAGCCACATCAGTGAGGCTCTGGTCCATCTGCTCCTAAAGCCAGTTTCAGGTGGTCTCTCTCTTTAAGTGTGGCCCCTGTTCCTCCTCCAACAGCTGACAACTGCCACACCAGCATGACTGGCCCAGCAGCACAGCTTGGGTGTAGGAAATCTGCTCCTTTAAGGCCCCCCCGCCACTCCCTGCCAGCAGCCACTGCACCAGCACTGCTCTCGCTGGCCATTCCTCCAGACAGCTTGGGAGGGGAAGCACCTCGGGCAGCAAAATACATTGAGTGGGCTTAATATTTGCCCTGCCCTGCACCATCTGCCCTAGGTGGCAACCCTGGCCTGGCAGCGCCCTCCAGTTGTAGAAACCATCAGCAGGAAATAGAGAGGTGAGAAGACAGCTGCCTGGACATAGAGAGACCCCATCTCCTGCGGCCTTTCGAGGAGCAGAGCTCTCAAGGCCTGAGAATTGCAGCCAAGCGGGGAGCAAAGGGGCTTTCCCTGGGCAAGGGAAGATTGAGTCATAGGAACCACCAGAAAACCTAGTCTAACCTCCTGGATATGATCACCCAGCCATCCTACACCCCCTGCAGCCACTGGACTTAGATCAACGTATTACAGCCCCGCAGAGTGCAGGGCCCCTGAGCACATGACACACTTGCCCTGATAAGTTCTCTTTGAGCCCACCTGTCTGCAGCAAGCCTGCTGACCACTCTCAGTGAACGTGAGACACTATCCTGGCCCTCCGGCAGAAAGGCAAGGCCTTGATGGGAACTGAGGAAGGGAGGCAAGCAGGGGAGATGAGGAGAACGGCGTTCCTTTGGAACTGACCCAGTCCACGCTGAACTCAGAGCAACAAGGCTGTTGATGGTTTTGAGTAGGAAGCTTTAGTGCTTTTGCTCCAGCTATGGCCAAATAGCTCTGGCCCAATGGGACCCTGGGCCCACAGCACTAGGCTAAGCGACAATGCACTGCATTTGTGAGATCAGAGAGGTTACAGACTATGCTTCATGCCCCACAGGTGGCACGCTATGCTGGGTCTGAAGTCACTATCCTAAGCAAGACATGGAAGTGATAGAGCTGTACCGATACAGCTTTGCCACTGTAAGGTTTATGTGTAGACTAGCCCGAAGAAATTTAGCATCTCAGGGCTTGTCTACACTTAAAATGCTACAGCAGCATAACTGCAACATTTCAGTATAGACAGTGCTGATGCTGACAGGAGAGATTCTCCCACCAGCACAGATAATCGACCTCCCTAAGAGGTGGTAGCTAGGTCGATGGAAGCCTAGTGCTATGTACATTGGGACACAGGTCAGGTTGACTATGTCACTCGGGGTGTGGATTTTTCACACCCAGAATGACATAGCTGAATCAATGTAATTTGCTAGTAAAGACCAGCCCTGAGTCAGTCTTTTTTGTCCCAGGGAGCTTAACAATGGAGCAACTGACACTTCAAGTTTTCCATATAATTAAACTTAATTGAAGTCTTGTGCATAGGCTATATTTTAAGAAAGTAGATTGTAATTAAGCTATTTAATTACTGTATCTAATTGTTCTGATTTTGTAGCCTCCAGCCAGGCTTAAGTGTCGTCACCGAGATAGAGGTAACTCAGCCAATCACCCCCTTTCCTCTACACCTGATTTGCATTCAATAAATCCTAATTGTTGTAACGACTGTGGTATGAAGGAGACAGGACATGGGTCAGGAATTCTTACTGGCAGAAGTCTTGACCGTAGCATCACCATTTTTTTGAGGATTGTGGTAGTACACTATACTGGGCATAGGTGCGTGAAATGCTCCCCAGGGCACTGCTGCCTCAGCTCTACTATGCATTGAATCTGCACTACCAGGGAAGTTGAGGCAGGCGTGTAGAGGGAGCCCTTAAAGCACAAAGCCATTGGGACTCAGAGACTGGGCTTGCCCTGCTCCCCCCGCCTTCACATAGCATCAGCCTCACTCATCCAGCCCTTTTAAGTCCCTAAATCACTTGCAAATTAAGGGCCACATTCCCCAGTAGACTTTGGCTACTGTGTGTTGTTCTGGCAATGCAAAGCAGCTGCACGCACAGGTAAATTAGCTAGTGTCCGTGGCTACGCAGGGCTGATTTGGTGCACTGCTAGATCTGCCCTTAGTTAGATCATTGAAAAAAATATGAAGATTGGCACTATATATGGTCAGCTTCTCGGAAATGACACATGGCAGCACTCGTGGTGGGCTTTCTGTTTCATGTGACATTTTTAATAATTAACAAAGCACTCAGGAAATTCCCAGACCCCCAAAAAAGGCTGAGTGTGTACAGCATATGTGGTGTATTGACATTGTCAGTTGTTTTTGTTCTGCATTTGTACAGCACCAAGCCCCACGGAGTCCTGGTCTGTGACTGGGGCTGATAAGTGCCACCATCCCACAAAAACTACATAATCAGGGTATGTATCAGTAACTCAATGATTAACTCAAAACACATGCTAGAGATGTTATAATTAATCCAACAAAAAGAATCTCAAACTAAAGAAATTCCCAAAGTAAGGCTACACTTAAATCTAAACTTAACTTTGACTCTGGGTTTCTAATACTTGTTGTTAGCAGAATTACACAACTCCTCTAATATTTTTACCCTAAATTGATGTACTGTTAAATTTAACTCCGTCTCACTCTATTTTATGTCTGTGGGTAGTCTGTAGAGCCCTGGCAGTGTTGTACGCTAGGACTTAGGAATGTGAGAATTACTGCACTGGAACAAAGCAGTGATCGATAAAGACCAGTCTCCATCTGTGGATAAGGTTAATGATTACCTTAGTTTTTTGTATACAAGGTGCCACCAGGACTGTAACCATTGCCCTGCAGGAGGCTCCCCTCCCCCCAACAGATTTCAACCACCAGAGAGACATTACAAGCGCAAAAAAAAAAAAAAAAAAAAAAAAAAAAAAAAAAAGTTGAGGCACACCAACTCCTGCACCATTTAATCAAAGCAGCCATGTGAGTTTACTGCAGCAACTCCTGTCCTCCTTTCGCTCTTCATGTCATCTCTTAGCTTGGCCTGAAAACCCATCAGGGCAGGGACACTTGTAAAATACCGTGCATGCTCAAGGTACTGCAATACGCTGGCTTTTCGCCAAGTGTCGGAGACACTGGACTCCAGCCAGGACTGTTTATTACTAGAGAAGAATATCTTGCACTCTTCCTACTGTTCAGTTAAGAGTTGGGAGAGTAGAGGGAGGGGTGTAGGTGAAAGATATGCAACCTCTCTGGAAGACTAGCCTTCAATAGCTGCAGAGCCCCTTACCCAGAGCAAACTTGGAGGTACGTTGTATCTTTGATGTGCATTATTGTGTCTCCTCAGTTAGACATGTTATCCCCTTACCAGTCAGCCAGGCGTTGGCCACAGGTCTCCAGTGGTGAAAGGTCTTTGCACTGACCTATTGTATAGCTGAGTTCCTGCGAAGTAGTCGGGCCAGCCTCCCTTGCAGTGCCTCAGGGATGCAGCAAGGAATAGGCTCCAGCGTATGGACAACAGAAGTTATGCACCTCTGACTCAGAACCAAGAGTTCAGAGCAGGGCCTTGCAGCTGATGCGCACAGTACAGATACAATAGATAAGAGCAGCAAGACACTCAATGTTGCAGCTCCTGGTAGCAGATGAAAGTCAGCTTGCTTTCTGCCATTGAGCCTGACAGCTGCAGAAATTCACGGCACTATGGGAAGTCTAACTTTCCCCACAGTCCCTTTTCAAAGAGTTTCTCCCATTGTTTTGGAGGAACCAGACTGAAACTAGAGTAATGTCCTTTCAAGAAGGAATAACGATTCAGTTGCAGCAATATTTGTGTGCCCACCCTCCCCGGCCTGCAGGAACAAGCTCTGCAGGCTGGGGCATATAGATGGTGCGTGGGAACAGGAGAGCTGCATTCAGAGGGATGGGCAGGAGAAAAGGTCAGACAACACTAGTGCCCAAAGAACAGTGCCAGCCAATGATGAGAGGTTGAGGAGGCAGCCAGAAAAACACCGCTGAAGCAGAACACAACGGAGGCCAATAAAAGGTAACAGGAATAGCTACTCAAAAAGCACCAGTGAAACCTAGCACAATAGCAAGAAATGCAGCCATGCCATCTCAAGAGAGACTTCACAAACTGTGCAAGGCCTGGTTAACCCTTGGCCAGAGACTGAGATACCCAAGTGCTGCAGGAGGTATTGTTGGCCGCCATCTTGACCGACACACCAGGATTGAACTGGGGACCTCCAGAACTAGAAGCATAAATCCTCTACAGTTTGAGCTAAACAGTCAGGCCATTAGGGACTGTAACAGACTTGAGACCTCTGGGGATCAGGCTTCGTTGGGAGGGGGAACGTCACATCATTCTTTGGAGCTAGTGCTCACCTAGGGCCCCTCCCGGTGCTAGGGGATGCTATACTGCAGGAGTGCTCTCACCAGCAATGTTAAAATTGAGACGCTGGCTCATTTATTTGCAGTGAACACTTGTACTATTGGATCATCCAAAGGTCTCAGTAAGGATCAAGGCCCCATTGCACTCAGTGCTGTACAGAGAGAGACACACAATTCCTGGCATGGAGGGCTTGCAATCCTGAAGATCAGGAGTTAACCTTGGCAGCATGGCCTCATTCCAAATGGGAAGTTACTAGTGCTGGGCTATTTGCTGGGAAAAAAACTAATTAACTAATGAAGCCTCTTCCCCCTTTGCAGGTAACTTGCAAGCAGACCAACTTTTTACAAGTTTTTGGTTCAACTGACTTTATAGGAACATACTGGATTGCAGCCTGTGCTGACAGAAAAATATCTGCTCTGGTTATCTGTGGGCCATGACTGGTCACCCAAGTCACATGTGGTCATTGCTGCTCCCTGTTTGAATGACAAACCAATGAACAGGAAAGGATGTGGGGAGAAATCCAAAATGGTGGCACTCCGAGCTTTTGTTTTGACTCTGTACAGCACCTAGCACAATGGAATCCTGGTGCAGGACTGGGGCTTCTCAGTACGACGATAATACAAGCAAGAAATAATTCTAATCTCTGGTGCAAACACATTTGAGAATATTCATGAGACCTTAGCATTCTTAGACCTCCTTGCAAACAACCAATCATACCACTAAGGACTGTGAATACAGTTAACATTATGGATCCAGATCTCCAGCTGACTTCAATGGAGCTGTGCCAGTTTACACCACCCAGGGATCAGGCCCAATGTTTTTATTTAAAAAATGGTCACACCTTTTTGTTGGATTTGTCGAGTGCTAGTAACTTTCTGCCAGTTTAAATTCTCCCCCTGGAAGTTTCTGTTGAATACAGAACACGTTGCCTCGTCTTCTAATTAGAGCTATGCTAAATCTAATGACTGCTGCGTTCTACCCCAGAGGTGGTTGCACTTTTGGATGAAGATATTTCCACATTGTTTGGATGTTAAAAAATGGGAGGGGTGGGACTGAGAATTTTGCCATGGACTTGAATAGGAGCATGGTTGGGTCTTACAGGCTATAAAACACTTTGGGATGCAAAGTGCTACCTAAAAGCAGGATGAAGAGAAGAGATGACAGGGTATCTCAGGGTATATCTACACTGGAATAAAAGACACACAAAACACAGCCACAACTAGCCCAAGTCATCTGATCCTCCCTTCTCGTGGGATCCCAGAGTCTGGGATCCAACCCAAGCCCATATGTCTGCACAGCAATTTTACAACCCTACAGCCTGAGCCCCGCACACGCAACCCAGCTGACCCAGACCAGTCGCTGGTGTTTAATTATACCGTAGCATAGATATATCCACAGAGGCTAAGGAATTCCTTTTCCTAGCACTACTCGCACTTTCCTAGTACTTTTCCCTTAGACTAGCATTCCAGTTCTCTTCCACTAGCTCCTTTGATTGGAAGGAGCATTTTTAAAAGCCGCAAGTAGTTGTCCCCAGGCATTGTAACCTGGTCACAACTGTTCTGACTCAGAGAAAGATTTGCGCTGTTATATTCCCTGGAAGATTATTATATTGCTTAAAAGTACTATAGATGGGTTTGGAGCATCTGGCTATCTGCAGGTCTTACACAGTGTCCTGCTGTGCAGGTCTCTCACACTGCATGCTCAGTTGCTCCTGATTGTCACTAATTAATGCAGTATTTTCAGTGCTAGGAGCCAGCCACATCCTCTTTAACTGGAAGTCATTAGCACAAGAAAATGCTCTGTACTCTCCACCCTCATTATGCACCCACTGAATTGAGTTACTCCATAGGTGACTGGCTCTGAATACGAGACCAAACCAGTATGTGCACAACATAATGTTTATGCTACAGTTAATATAAACCTTCTGCATAGATTTTAATAAAGCTGTTTCCAGCAGATCTGTCTTCAGAGAGCTCCTAAACCCAGGTTTTATGTCTTTATGGCTGCTTAGATACAGCAACCCTGTCAAACCCAGCAGGCTTTGTGAGGCATGAGATGATTTACTGCATGTAGCTGAGTGATTTTTCCATACCAGTTTAGATCTCCAGTTCCCGGAACTGACAAAACATCCTATCTAGCAGCTGCACATATCAGACGGGAGACAGGTTGTGACTCCCTCTCCACTGAGCCTCAACAGTAAAGGGAGGTTACTTACTGTAACTGGTGGTTCTTCAAGAGGTGTAGTCCCTATTTGGATTCCAGATGTGGGTGCGCATGAGCGCCGGAACTGTTTGAAATAGTCTCCATTGACCCGCGCACTCCAAGTGTCCCACGTGGTGCGTCCGGGTCTTGTGTGGCTGCGCAGGTCAATGCACCTTCCATTCCCTCTTACCAGCAGGCGCTAAGCCTGCAGCAGAGCGGATGGGGGGCGGGATTGGAATCCAGATAGGGTCCACACCTCTCGAAGAACCATCAGTCACAGTAATTAACCGCCCTTTCTTCTTTGAGTGCTGGTCGCTATGGGTAGCAGTAGTGTAGTGAGTAGTATTCAGTTAGGAGGTGGTAACAAGGGCTCACTAGCTGCAAGAATTTTTAGGACTGCTCAGCCAACTGCCTCATCTGCAGCTGCAGACTGGGATATAGTGTAATGAGTGGTGAACATGCTTATGGAGGACCATGTTGCCACTTTACAAACGTCCTGCCGTGAGATGTCCACGAGTAGGGCTGACGTGGTGCCCTGAGCTCTGGTAGAGAGGCCCATAATGCCCGGCAGCATAGATACTTGTGAGATGGAGTAGCATTCTGTGATGCAGAGGGCAACCCATTTAGAGAAGCGTTGGGACGAGAGGCGTGGCCCTGGCAGTGCTCTCTATAGTGAGAAAGTCTGGGCAAGGTTCAGAAAGTGCGTATGGTCTTGGCAGAAGGCAAGTGCGTGGTGTACATCAAGAGTGTGTAAGCTGTGAGCTCTGGCAGAGGTGTGTGGTTTCGGGTAGAAGGTCGGGAGATGGATGGTCTGGTTGAGATGGAATGGGGAGGCTACTTTAGGGAGAAACTTAGCGTGGAGTCATAGGCAGACTTTATCCTTATGGAACACTGTAAAGGGTGGTTCTGTCATCGTGGCAGCTCGTTTGCTGATTCTTCGTGCAGAGGTGATAGCCACTAAGATTACCTTCATGGTTAAGTGAGCGAGCGAGCGAGCATGTGGTGAGAGGCTCAAAGGGTGATCAGGCGAGAGCTGATGGGAGAAGGCTGAGGTCCCATGTAGGGGTGGGTCTGCTAACCACAGGGAAAGCATTAAGGAGACCACGAAGGAATCGAGTCGTGGCTGGGAATGGTTGATAGGCAGAAGGAACGCGCTTATAGCAGCCAGGTGGACTTGAATGGAGGAGAGGGCAAGGAGATAGTCGAGGATAATTGGTATGGACACTGAGTTCAGGAAGTGATGATTACCTGATGCCCGCTCCGTAAATCGTAGCCACTTGGCTTGGTAGCAGGCCCTGGTAGTGGGATGGTGACTATAGGTAAGTACATCCCGTACCAATGTGGAGCATGCATTATCTGTTTGCAAGCCCCATCCAAATACCAGGCTGTGAGGTGATGGATGTCCGGGTTGGGCGGTGCAGTCGACCTGGTGGTTGTGTTGTGTTCAGGAGAATGGCAGGTGCATGGGTGAGTGGATGGACAGGTGAAGGAGGTCTGTGAACCAGCACTGGCGGGGCCAGAAGGGGGCTATGAAGTATGAGAGTTGCTCAGTCCCGCCTCCCTTTGCGAAGTTCTTGTAGGAAAAGTGGAATGGGAGGGAAGATGTAACATAGGCCTGGTGTCCAGGGGAGGCGAGCATCTACTTGCGAGCCCTGTTGAGGGCGCCCCCTGGAGCAGAAGAGGAGAAGTTTGTGACTGGAGACTGTTATGCAGAGATCCCATCTTGGCATGACCCACTGATGAAAGATGGATTGGAGAGTGGGATTGCGAAGCTCCCATTTGTGGTTGTGATGGAAGAAGCAGCTGAGGATATCCACTAGGTTGTTGTCTGTCCCCGGCAAGTGGGTTGCATGTAGTACGATGCGGTGTCACAGTCACCAGTTCCAGAGTTGTATTGCTTCATAACAGAGGGTTGGTGATCTGGCACTGCCCCGTTTGTTAATATAAACGGCTGTGGTCATATTGTCCGAGAGAAGCTGAGAAGAGCCAGTCATCTAGGTAAGGATAAAGGGAATGGCCCAGGAGTCTCATATGCGCTGCCACCACCACAGCGTAGACCTTCGTGAACACTCTGGGTAGCAATCCTGAAGGGAAGAAGTACATGAAATTGGTAATAATGATGTCCCACCATAAAACGAAGAAACTTGCAGTGGGCAGAGTGGATGTCCACGTGGAAATATGCATCCTTCATATCAAGAGCCAGGAACCATGCTCTGGGGGAATGAATCAGTTTAGTTTCCACAGATCCAGGATGGGCCAGAGAGCGCCTTCTTTCTTCAGTATGAGAAAGTAAGGGGAGTAGAAGCACTGCCCTAACAACAGTGTGGGACCGGTTCTATGGCTCATTTTTCAAACAGGGTGGGTGCTTCCCCCTGCAAGGTGTCCAGTTGTGCCAGGTGTGCCCAGTTGGCTTGGGATGGGTGGCAAGGGGGAAAGGAATGGATTCTATCAAGTATCCTTTGAATATGATATCTAGAACCCATCAATCAGTGATAATCTTGCTCCAATTGTGGGCAATGAGGTCAAGACAGCACCCGAAAATGATTGGGGAAGCCAATGGAGTGGGATAAGGTTCACAGTTCTCTATGTAGGAGTCAAAAGTGTCTCGAGAGTCGCTGATGTGGATGTTGTCGAGGTGGAGGCAGCAGAGAACCTTGGCCTGCACGGTTGATCTTGTTGGAGTGGCAGATAGGATTGATAGGTGGGTCGGGTGGGATACCACGGGCAAAAAGAAGTCCTGTCCTGGTAGTGGGCGGAGTCCAGGGTGTATAGGCCCAACGACCTTAGCGTGGCTCAGGAATCCTTCAATGAGTGCAGATTCTTGTCAGTCTTCTCATTAAAAACAATTTTTGGTTGTCAAAGAGGAGGTCCTCTAGGGTGGTTTGGACCTCTTTGGGGAGTCCCTTCGTAACACTACTTCTGAGGCCAGGAAACGCGCCACCATACCAGCAACATTGACCTCTGCTTGGAGCGCGACTGTGGCCACTAATTTTCCTTCATCAACGAGGGATCTGAAGTCATGCTATTTGTCCTCCAGCAGGGAGGCCTGGAACGCCGCCAGGTTTGAGTACCACAGTAACTGGCAATTCTGAATTGTAAGCCCGCAGAAAATTAGACCTTCCTCAGCATCAGGTCGAGTTTCCTGGCAGTCCAGTCCTGTGGGATTGTTCTGAAGTGCTGCTATCTGGCATGCTGCATGGCTGCTTGCACTATAAAGGGAGTTAGGGGTGGACAGACGAAAAAGAAATCGGTGTCCTTGACTGGGACAAAATAACGTCTCTTAGCATGTTTAGGTTTAGGACTGCAGGATGCTGGGGCATGCCAGATTGTTTGGGCCTGTTGAAGGATTGCCTTATGGATTGGAAGTGTGATCCATGAAGGCCCCGTAGAACTCGTACTCGTAGATGTCCAAGAACTCACCTTGGGGGTCTTTTACATCTTCTACCGTGAGGTTCAGGGCCGTTGCCATCCGGCAAAGGACGTCCTGAATTGCCAATAATCATCAGGCAGGGAAAGCGTGGGAGGGATGAGCGCCTCCATCTGGAGATGAAGATGCTCCCATCAGTTCCAATGGTTCCAAGGGCATCATCATGCCTGTGACTCTTCACAGATGGAGGAAGAGTACTCCGATGTAGGTCTGCAGTGTGGTGGTGCTCCAGGAGCTTGATGAGGGTCCCAGTGTTGCCAGTAAGGTCAGGCATATTGTTTCCTTTTACCAGCAGTCCACTCTGTATTGGAACCAACATTCTGCCTGTGGTGCGTATGATAGTAAATATGCATGGTGTTGATACCGTGGACTCCGGGTTGGAGAAAATGATGGTCCCGGCTCTGAGGACCACTCTGAGTGCTGCTCAGGAAATGGCGGCGTTGATGGTACGAGTGGTCGAGCTGGTAGTTCCTGGAGGAGCAGAGGTTCATCTGCCAGAGACGGTGGTTGCATGGTCTCCCGTGATCCCTGGATAGGCAGGGAGCTGTCCAAAGGCAGAAACAGTTCAGCTGTAGCAGTGAGAGGCGACAGCCTGTGGTAGTGGGGAAGCGCTCGGTCTTGAGCAGAGCAAATTTGATAGGCCCAGTGGAGTCAGCGATGTCTAGGGAGCCGGCAGTGCACCAGACGTCGTGGCAGCCATGGGCTCTGGTCCTACCAGGTGTTTCATTTTCCATTCTGCCTTGGACTTCTTCAGAGCAGGTGCCTGTGTGTCAGTACATGAATTCTCGCCCGGCTTGTCTCTGCTCGGGGAGGTAACGCTGCACTGGGGGTGGATCTGACCAAGGATCCACCCTTGTGCCCATGGCTATGTTTCTTATGAATCTTATGGGTCTTATTTGTTGCTGCTGGCCTCATCGGAGCCGAACCCGTGGGGCACATACGCACTGCTGGTGCTGCCAGGTGTTCTGGCAGGTCCATTGGTGCCATTTCTGTGTGTGCATGCAGATGCATTGCATCCCCCATGAGATGTTTCCAGAGTTTAAGTTCTCTAGCTTCTCGGATTCGTGATGGAAAAAAGAGTGACAGATGGAGCATCATGTGACAACGTGAGCCTCACCCAGGCAATAAAGGCAGTGTTAGTGCTCATCGCTGGTGGGAAGGACTGCAGCCAAGAAGCATAGCTCTTGAACTCGACCTGCCTGGGCATAGCCCCCCGGAATGGGTGGGACGCCTCAGATGTCTTCCCGTGGTGGTCGTTGGTTGTCCTAACTAACTAACTAACTTATTTTCCCCTAAACTATTACAAAACTATGCTCTAACTACAGCTATGAAGAATAAAACTCACTTTTTTTTTTTCCCTTGGTGATGCAGATCGAATTCAAAGAGGAGAGGGGTTCCGACTCTGGACATCCAGTGGTAAGAGGGAACTGAGGGGTGTCAACCCAAGCAGCTGCACAAACCTGGACACTATGTGGGACACGCAGAGCACACGGGTCAACGGAGACTACTTCAAACAGTTCCAGCTCTGGCGCACATGTGCGCCCACATCTGGAATCTCCATGGGGACCAGCATGTAAAGAAGAACTTGGAGATGCTATTTTACATGCTTGGAGGCAGCGATTCTTAACTTCATACACAACCAGCATGGTCTCTCAGGCCCGATTGCTACAGTGCCTCTGAATTAGTTGGTCCCTGTGAAATGCTAGCTGCCAACTCTTGGTAAGTGATTCTGATCCAAACTCTGAGGGATCTTGCTAGCTAGAGAAAATGACTGGAGACATCCTGAGGTGGCTTCTGCGTGTGGCTGCAGGGAAATTAGAGACTTAACTTATGAATGTTTCTTCCTACCTAGTGTGGCAAATTTCCAGCTCTGCTCTAGGGGCTCCCACACTTTCCCCTCTTGTGGTGGGTCACGGTGTGTCACCTTTTGTCCCTGTTTCTGAATGGCTGCTCCGGTAGCGCCCAGTGCTTGAGGTTATGATTCTTTCCCCTGGTCTACTTCCCACTCTGCTCCTTCAGCTTTTTGGCTCCCTGCCCTCCTTCCCCTTTGGCCCTCCTGCCTGGGGACTCTCTGTCTCTTCTCCCCTCCCCCCAACTGAGATGTCCCTCTGCCCTGTCTGAGCAGGGTCTCTGTGCCCTTGAGCCAGGGGTTTGGGAGGCAAGCCGCCTTCCCAGCATTTCCCTTCACTGGTTTCCAAGTCCTCCAGTCAGTTCCAGCACTCCTCCAATACTACCATCAACTCCCTGCACTCTCTCCCCCTTGTCTGGCTGGAGCAGGGGGTTTTTAATCAGGTCCCTGGCAGGGCCTTGATTGGCCTCAGGTGTTCTAATTGACCTGTAGTAATCTCTCCTAAGTCCACAGGGAACAAGGCTCTGATCCTTCTGGGGCTTGTATACTTCCCATCGATCACTCTCCTGCTGCATCACACTAGGAACCACTACTTCAGAGAGGGGGTGAGGTCTGAGTGTGGCTGCATTCACTCTGGGAACACATGCCTCCTCTGAGCACCAGAACCTGCTTGGGCATGCATGCAACTCCTTGGTAATGGGCACATCCAGTGCAGCCCCTGTAAGATGGAGAGTCTCTTTCTCCAAGTGCCTTTTTAAAAACTGATCTCTTGCCCTTATAATGTCCTCCATTCTTTACAGGCTAGAAGACATGAAGGAGAGCCCCCCACCCTCCCCAAGGCAATACCTTCAGATGTTTAACGGCATGCCCCACCCCAACACATCCATTGAACGAGGAAGAATCCTGTACCCAGCTGACCTTGCCGAGGAGAACTGAGGCTGGCTGAGTGAAATGGCTGCTTGCTAGAGCACCAAGAGAAAGGACGACCCAGTGTTTAGGGCTCAGTCATAGATGTCCTGTGTGACCTTGGGCAAGTCACTTACAGCCTGTCTGTGCCTGCCCTGCCTCCCAGGGATGTGTGAGGATAGGTACATGAACGATTGAAAACAATGTGCTCCAATACCACAATGATGGGTATCCCTTAGATAGACAGGGCTGACACCTACAAGAAGGACCATGATCAGAACTTCCCTCTGCCTTGTCGTCCAGCATCAGAACCCCCTTGCACCTGCTACACTTCACTTCACTAGCAATGCAGAGGCACTGCACTGTCTCCTGAATCTCCAGCAGCACTTCCTGGAGCACCAGGATCCTCCTGGACTCAGAAATGCTCCCTTATCTCCCGGCATCAGCCAGACCGCGGTAAGTTTCACACTCATAGTTCTATCAATGCACTCAGTTCAGCCCTGTAGTATTTTATTAGCTATTCCTTTATCTGAAGAAGACTCAGGGCTTGGAACAGGGAGGGGTGGTGTATAAAGTGGTGGAATTCTCCAACATCCCATCTCTCCTGGCCTGTGGAACACAGCAGATGTGAGAGTTTGCTTGCCAGTTCTAGACCCTGGTGTGCAGTTGCCCCCTCAATTTATTTCAAGGGACCAGGAAAGTCAGAGAGGGCAGCATCACAATGCAAGCTAAGAGGAAAACTGTACTGGATTCATTCAGGCAAACATAGGATTTTTTCCTTCTTAGAAAGGATCCTTCAGGCCTTATCAGGTCACTGGTATTAATGCCTTGTTTTCATAATTTTTTCAGGCCAGAAGGGACCAATATGACCATCTGGTCTGACTCCTGCACAGCACAGGCTGGAGAATTTCACCCAGTGATTTGTACTTGGGCTAGAGCAGCTCTGTAATAACAGCATCCAATCAGGAGTCAAAGACTCTGAGCAATGGAGGATTTACTGCATCCTTTGGCAAGTTGTGCTGAGGGTTAATTACCTTCACTGTTCAAAACCTGCATCTGATTTTAGTCTGAACTGGGCTTCTACTTTCAGCCACTGGATCTTATTCTGCCTTTGTCTGTGTGCTTAGAGAGCCCTCCGGTACCAGAAACCTCCTCCCTGCCTCGATGACTGTAGACAGTGATCAGGCAGGATGAGACAGGGTTTACCCTGGGGCTAATCCAGTCCTTCCATTGGCCAGGGACCCAGCAGATGGTGTGGAATCAGCTGAGGATAGATTGGACAGCTCTGGAGGACGAGCAGGCACAAAGCAGAGGCCCCACTGCTCATCTCACCTATGGGTCAGGCTCTGCACCTTACTGTGTGTCAGCTGGGCTGCTCCAGGTGCCTGCCAGGTCAAAGCTTTGGCCCAGGTGGGAGGGAGGAATTGTGCAGGCAAACTGAGGGTTTCTAGGAGTTCCCACATCACCATGGAGACTAAGGGATGGAAGGATGCCCTCCTCACGGCCTCTCCACGGACACTGGTGGAGTTACACCAAAGCTGGAGTCAGGCCACGACCATTTGCATTGAAGTCAGTGTGCCTAAGGCAATTGACTGCTGACAGACAGCCCTGGGCCAATGGTGGGATAGGGGTGATGGCCGAGGAGGGAGAATTCAAGGGACTATCTGGGAGGGCAAATGCAGAAAGCAAAAATTGCTTGTTGACAGTGTTCCCCGCTCAGCCTTTGCTCGAGCTCAGATTCAGTGAGCCCCAACGTGTCTCCAGCCTCGGCTGGCCAGGTCTCTGCATGGCTCCACCCTCAGCCAAGTGTAAACAGGCGGCACTTTCCCCTAGCTGTGCCATGGGAGAGCAGGCCAGGCGCATGTAGAGGCAGGAAGCAGCCCAGAGAGAAGCACCTGCTCCTGAGGATAGGGTGAATGGGGCTTCCAGGGTCACGAGGTAGAGGGATGTAGGGGAGGGGGCAGCGGGCCCATTCTGAGCCCTTGCATCACTGGAGGAAAGTTCCTTCCTATCAGCAAGGCGCAAATGCCCTGCACAGCCCACTTGCTCATGGTATGGTGGCAGGACAATCATTGTGTATGGAATGACCTTACAGTCACATTGCATGCAAAGCGGAGTGTCATGGACTGGATCTCCTACCTGGATTCCATTAGGGTAAACTTCTCCCTCCCCGATCGAGTCTACAAGATCTTCCTCATCCAGCGTGGCCCGCTTGTAGGTAGACATCTGAAATGTCAAATGGAGAACAGATTCCTTTAGCACTTCCATTGCAAGGAGCACCTGGGGCTGCTGGGGTGGGACCGGCCAGCCAGCCAGACACTGCTTTGTGAACCAGGCAGCTCGGACATCAGCTCAGCCCTTGCTGGTTGGATCCCCACCTCATGTGATCTTTGCTCATACTAAGAAGCTGGTGATTCCAGAGCCATCTGTCCAAGCATTCCCAGGTAAATCTCTGAACAAAGTTAATCAAGGCAACCTCCCCGTTCTCCCTGGATCAGCTCTGCAGATCCTCCCCAGAGAGGCGAAGTGGATTGGCACCTGAGACTGCCTTTGGCTGGGACATCCGCCCAGCCAGGTTGTAAGTCCTCCTTTGTGCTGAATCCAAATGACTGAGCTATAACGTTACCTAAGAATAATTCGAATCTGAAGAGACTACAAAAAGGCACAAGAAAGTCAGCCCACCCACAGCCAAAACCATCCACCCCCACGTATCTTATGCAGCCCTCCTCTTAGCCCTGAGTAAACTTTCTCTTTCAATGGGAAGAAGGACTCCTGTGCAGAGAGAGGAACTGCCAAGCTCAGCCTGGGAACATCAGACATGCACGTTTCAAAACACAGGATCAGGGAGTGAGCCAGAGAAGAGGAAGTAAAATAAAGTCTGCCTGTGTTTGTAAAGCTGCATTCCACAGCCGGAGCCAAGGCATTGTTTCAGAGGCCAGCCTGCTTTTCTCACTGTTAGCTCCACCCCTGCCCCGGCTCCATTCCTAACTGCCCCGTCCCTCTGGCTTATCTAACAAGCCAGGGCTGCTCTCTGGAGAGGAGACCGAGGTAGAGGCAGATGGCATGGCCAGAGAAGTAGATGGTTCTCATGTCATCACCCCAGTGATATACCAATCATTTCACCCACATGCTGGACCTTTCCACATGGGCTACTACCTCTTCACAGATCGATTTCTCTGGATTGACTGAGCGGTCAGTGAAGACCCACTCAGTCGATCCAGAAATCGGCGTATTAAGACCACCTTCTCAAGTGGCGTAACGCTGCGTCGATGGGAGTTATGCAAGTTTTTTGCGTAGCTTGCGTAACTCTGGTCGACTGCTGCAGAATCTCGAAGGTAAGTGTAGACAAGCCCGTAGTCACACATGCTGAGTGTGCCATGCCAGCCTGGAGCTTGCACCTGTGTGGAGTATGGCTGGGTGTCCTAGCTGGCAGGATTGTCTCAGCTTTGAGGGACCACCCCAGATGGTTTGAAACTGGGATACTGTGCTGGATTCTACTGAGCCAACCAGGAGGGCATCCTACCACTCCTGCCCAACTTCTCCAACTCTCCCACCACCTCCTACCTTCCCAGCTATCAAGTCTAGGCGCTACCCAATCTTCCAAAGAGCATCGAGTCCTCCAGCCACCCCACCCCTGCCACTGCCCCAAGCCTTCCTGAATGCAGTAACAGCAAAGATGTGCCCTGGCTCCAGCTTTAGAGGTCAAATCCTGCTGCCCTAATCTAGGCTCCCTCATTTAAATACTTGTCCTGAGTAGTCCCCATCCAGACTGCTGCTGTTTCTGAATGGCTCTAAGTGGGCACTGCCAGAATTAGCAATGTGTCCAGCCCCACACCCTGGATCTGAGCATACTCAGTTTCTAGGCTTTGCAGTTCAGGTTGCTCTCTAGCCAGACCCAAATGAAAGTGCTGCCTTTTGAGGTGATGAGAAATGCACCATGACTGAGGTCACAGCAGGAGAGGGGCAGGTAGCTGACAAGTCAGCAGCTTATTATTTGATGGCTACTGCAGGAAATCAGGGCGTGAACCACTGGGGCGAGGATGGGAAACCACATCCTCAGCTCGGGTTTAGGAGCCTGGACAGGGATTCATGGAAACCAAGCACCTGTGAAAAGGGCATGGCGGTGGTTTCACTCCAACAGGAGGCCATGCAAAACTCTGGAGTCCGCCGTGATACCTGGTCTCTTCAGACTCCAGGCACGCCTGGGAGGCCTGAGTGCATGAACACTCTTGGACCGAGCTGCAGGTTGGCAGAGCCCAGCATACGTTAGAGAAGCACTGAGCCTTCTCACACTTAGCTCTGCTTCCCAGGCCTCCCTATGAACCCCAAGAAACAGTCCATATCTGCAGTACTGTGCTCTGATATGCCTCCTCCTCACCACTAGCCTACCCCAAATGTGTCCCTTATGCTACAGCCTGGGACTAGGGCAGATGCTGAAGAGTCCCTTCACATGGGGAGTATTCCTGGAGGCTCTTTCCAGCTCCCTTACCCTACCAGAGCAGTGTAAAGAGGCCTGAGCAGGATAGAGAACTTGCCTTGGAGGATGCAAGGAAAAATCCTAGCTCCCTTCAAAAGGCCCCAAGCCCATGTGCAGACAGCCCCCCTCCTCCCTGCATTTCCATACAAGTCTAATTGAAAGTCTGATTCCCTCTATTCTTCTCTCTTCCCCCAAGCAGATAATCAAGGTGAAGTTGCAGACCTCCTCCTCCTGATGCACCTTCAGCCTCCTCCCAGCCCACTCACACACAGGCCCAGAGCAGGCCCAGAGCACGGATAGAAAGGGGAGAGAGTGCAGTTTGCTCACATAGCAGCACTGAGCCCTGTGGGTCTGAGTTTCCCCTGCCTTAGACCTGGGAGCCCCTTCTGCCTGGGGCATAAGAGCGGATGCTATTGGTCCAGTTAGATCGGATCCTACCTGGCTTTGGCCAGTGCCAGTGTCTCCCTGAGCTGTAAGGCAGAGAGCAATCGAACTCACTGACTTCACCCTGCCCTCCACCCATGGCCTCGGTCACACAGGCTGCCTTGGCACTAGACTGCCAAGCCAGTACATTGTGCCACTCCCCTTGCGTTATTTGCCTGTGGCCTTGACATAAATTTCCCAGCACAGGCAGGAATCTCAGCCTATTGGACAGACTTGCTGCTAAGAGACAGCTCCAGCAGTGGCAGGTAAGGGGTTAACCAGGAAACTCTAGCCTGACAACAATTTGCTAGTCATCCTAATTCTGAAACGCTTCTTCCTCCCTTCCCACATGTCCCATAAACATTCCCCTTCTATATTAAACAGAACATTCACACCCAGCCCCTGCCACAGCTAACCTTGCTCATGCTTTCTGGCAAGCAGCTGCCTCCACTCAGCCTCTTTAAATATCCTGCAGGATATTGCACCTGGGTTTTAATTCCTCAGTCGATGACTGGTGCTATCCCCCTACAGCATTCCCCATTCAAAACACTGATAAACAGACAGAGGCCCCAGCAAGGTCTTGGCCATTTACGAATTGGCTAATACCGATGTAGAGCATATTCTTAATATACTCCTGCCTTTCATCACTGCATCAGCGACAACTGTGAAGTTAATTTCAACCACCTCTCTAGAACCCTGTAAACATTAAAATCAGGGCATAGGAGGGAAATGTTTAGAGATCAACTTCATTTCAACATGCGTTTTGCCTTTGAAGAAATTCCAGGTTTCTGATTTCTGATACGAGAATGTTCCAAGGCAAACAGGCCAAACGAACCAAACAGAGATGTAATCATCAGGCCTGTACGCATTGCAGCCACGGATCCTGAGGCTACAGCTAGTCTGTGTGGGACGGAGCTCCAGCGAAGTCAAGAGGGGTCATCCCCCTGCACAGCTTACAGGGGTCAGAGAGGGAAAAGCCTCAACGAGCTGGTTCTTCATGCAGAGTTGAATCCGAAGGTGTCGGTTACGTGCTCCTTACACTTGAATACATTTTCACACCCTGTTTCAGTGTTCAAATACTGCCTGAGAAACACAGTGAGCCACTAAGTTAACTGAACGAACAGTGTGGGCTAGGGTGTGCCAGGCCTTTTCTACCCCGCTGGAGGCATTGCTGCCCTGACCTGACATACTCTCCCACCCACAGGACGAGTCACCTGGCAAAGAGGGACAGTCAGTGAGGTGAGATCTCCAAGCTCCGCCTAGAGGAGCCATGCTGGATATGTCTGCACTGGAAAGGCGACAGCAGCACAGCTGTAGCGCTGTGGTGGAGGCACTTGGGCCGGCTTAGTTACTTTGCAGAGGGCGTGACATTTTGCGCAGCACTAAGTGATGTCATTAAGACCAGCCCCAGCGCTCCGGCCCTGACAGAACCAAGGCTGGATTGTCCAGCTGCTAGAAGAGCCAGGATGAGGCAGTGGCCAGTCAGGGACCCCCAGGCAAGATAAGGAGGCTTGCTTGCTGCTGGGACAGGAGAGGAGGGGCCTAGGACCTTCAGTTAAAGCATGTTTATTTTGTCCTGGTGTTTAAAAGGCCTGGCTGCCATTTTTTATTTGAATTTTAATGAACTCTTACTAGATTAGAAGGGGCTGTCAGCACAAAATGCCTCGTTCCTGGCCAGCTTTGATGAAGTGCTTCTCTTCTAGGCTACTTTTCATCCAGTTTTACAAATGGGGAAACTGAGGCACAGAGGCTCTGACTCCCAAGGTCACAGACTGAGCCCTGGCCCACTCCCACTGGAGTCAGGATAGGTTTTGTCACCAACTTTCATAGGAGCAGTTTGGGGTCATAAAATCAGTGTAAAAGCCAGGGTTAAAACCTAGGCTTCCCAGCCCTGTATGCTAAAGACCCCAGTGGCTGCCTCAGTGCTTGCAGCTCCATTTCAGTGTAGCCACAGAGAAACCACTGGAATTATAGGACTTTAAATTATGGACAGAAGAGCAAGGCTGTTCTTGTGGTTAACACCCAGGGCTCAGGAGATCCAAGTCTCCACCACACACTCCCTGTATGATCTTGGGCAAGTCACTTGTCCAGTTCCCCCTCTGTAAAATAGGAGTAATGAAACTTGCTGTCTCCCACCCTCCACCTGCATTGTCCGTTCAGACTGTAAGTCTGCAGGCAGGGACGATCTCTGTTCTGTGTCTGGACAGCGCCTAGCACCATGGGGACCTAGTCCAGGACTGGGGCGTATGTACAGAGATTAGCATGACAGGCCCTAGTCTCAGCTGACACTTCTCCAATATTGCTTCAAAATGATGATCTCACAGGTAGCTAAAGTTACTAGCATTTAATTGAGTTATATCTGCATGCTGGCAGGAAATGTGTGATGCTGTGAGGAATGCCTTGCGTGGCTACCACAAGCTAGTTGCTTTTATATCAGAATAGAGCATCCAGATGGGGGTTATACCGTTGTAGCTATAGTACTATAATTATACCACTGTGGCTTCACCAGTCCATTGCCCTGTGTATACAAGCCTTAAAGCGGAATGAAATCATTGGGGGTTTTAAAGCCTAAATGGCCGTTTCTTTAATAGAAGGGAATCCTTGTGCTTTTGGGAGGGCTTGGAATGAAACATTAACAATGATCTCGGCATAGGCTGCTGCATCCTGCACAGTGGCACCCACCCAACATTTAGGAGGAATTCCGGTCTGCCATGTGCTGGAACGGATTCATTAGCTCTTTCATGCACGAAATGAAATTCGTGCTGAACTGTCATAGCCCTTTTAATGTGCCCTTGGGGTCACTGCCCTGCTCCTCTTGGGTATCGGGGACAGGAGGGTGCCTCTGGGTTGCTTCACTCCTGGGTCGTATGAACACGCTGGGTTGGCTGTGTGGGTGCTAGGACAGGGAGAAAGGAAGATAGTTTGTGCCTCCCCTATTCTGGGGCCTCTGGAGCCAGTTTGGCCCTCAGCACAGGCTGTGGCAACCCTCCTTCTCCCCTCCTGTTTCCAAGGGACTCTGCAGGGGCACAGAATTGTCTGTCTTGGCTACACCCCCTCCTGCCTCTTCTCTCTCCAGCTTGCTCCCTAGAGCCAGGGCTTCCGAGGAGGCAGCATAGGACCAGCTCTGCCCCGTGGCAGGGGTATTGCTGGGGAAGTGGGGGGCAGGAGCTGCACCCTCCTGAGCCATAACAAATGGGTCCTAGTATCCTATCTTCACTGAATTCCCACCCAGTTACAACAGGCTAATCCTCCCCCCTGGCTAAACCACCATGCAGCAACAGTGCATTACAGGCCTACTCTCTGCTTGCCTGCTCCGTGTGCAGTCACTTACCCCACTACCAAGGGAGAGAAAAGCACTGCCACTAGTAAGCTTTTCGGGGCAGAGGCTGTCTTTCCGTTCTGGTTTTGTACTGAGCCGAGTGCAACAGGCTCTTGGTCCATGACTTGGACACCTCAGTACTACCCCAGTACAAATAAATGATTAACAACAACAGGAATGGTAGCATTTCACTCACTTTGCACAGATGTTGATAACATCCAAGGTGCGGCTGTGATGAGTCAGGCTAGTCCAGGATCCTTGCCGGAGGAACATATGGTCACAGATTATGCAAGTCAGATGGTACATAACCTATAGCATGCTCCCGTTGGCTTTCATCAGAGATGCTGCTGCCCAGCACCTCTGAAAAGTCAGGCGCAGGGGGTCTGTCATTACGCCAGTGGTGCCCAAACTTCTCCCAATGCACCATCCCTTACAAGTAATGGAATCTGCCCACACCCCCTCCACTGCTGCACAGCTGGCTCAGCAGAGGAGGGTGGGCTGAAGATAGAGCTGGGGGTAGAACTGGGGACGGGGAGGAACTAGGCCTAGAGGCGGAGCTAGCCTGGGGGCAGAGAGGGAACGAGGGCAGAGCCGGGCTGGGGTGGGGGTGCAGCAGAGATGTGGCTGGAGCCAGAGGCAGAGTAGGACTGGGTGACGCTCCTTCCTTAACTGGTGACGCTCCTTCCCCCCTCTACCCCGACTCCCTTGAACTCCCTTGCCTAGGGGCACCCCTCACAATTCGGGCACCACTGCAGTAAACCCTCATAACACAAAGCACCCCAGATCACTCGACCTTAGTGACAAGCAGCCTTCCCCACGGTCCCCAGGGGTGCGCTGTTGTGTCTCTTACTCAGAGCCAATCACTAAGCAGCCACATTACACCCCAGCCTGGCACTCCTCAACTGATGCTAGGTTGGGCCCCTTTTAGCTGGGGCTAAGTTGGGAGAGACACTAAAGTAACTTCAGGCTGATGTGAGACTCCCCTGAGCATCTGCCCAGAAAACTACAACTGGAGAAAGTCAGAGATGGGAAGATTTTGCTCATGAATTTGCCCTTCCTCCACATTTTTTCCAGCCACTACATTTATCTAAGTGCTGTATCCTCTCCCATTCTTTGACAGAACTGATGAAAAAGCAAATATACCCCTCCTCTCTCCAACCAAGCCAATTAATCCCTCCTTACTGCGATCCCTCTCAGCCATTTGTGATCCCTGCCCTTGAGAGAGAGTTCCCAACACAGCAAATGGAAATCTCTCACATTATAATGTGCCTCCGTATCTCCACTGCTGCCAGCAAACATCCAGCCGGGCTTAGGGCTTATCTGTTCCTTACCATTTCCTTCCCTGAAAAAACACTCCTTTGTCGCTCAGCCTCTGTGGCTGGCACCACCATGGCAGCGAGCGCTGTGGAGCATTGTCTGAGACTGACGTGACGCAAGCAAAAAAACAACCTTGATGACTTCTACAGAAGTGTTTTTTCCTCGGAGTGGCAGAAAGGCGCTTCCCATTAAAATGGGAAGCCTAATGCTCGGTTTCCCCTCCAGTTTGCAGAATGTTGGAGAGAGACGATTCAATTCAGATACATTATTTTATCGGCAGTGCCTATTGTAATCTCCAGGGACATCTCCAGTAGAACATTAAATGGGACACTTGTAGCAAAAAGGCTCCCCGAAGCCCTTCCATCTACTAACAAAAAATAAACTAGCTCAATTCTGCCTCCTCCTACAGAGCCAATAAAAGGCAGTGTGGTCTACTGGATAGAGCACTTCATGGGGCCTCAGAGACCTAGGTGTTAATTTCACTTCTGCCAATAACCTACTGCGTGACCCTGGACAAGTCACTTTGTGCCTCAGTTTCCCATCTGCCTTGTCTATTTAGCCTGTAATCTCTTTGGGGTAGGGTTGTCTTCTCCCTAGCACAATGGGGCACTATTGTTATATTACCACTAATAAAAGGAGTTTTTTAGCCTGCCTTGAAGATCAACAGACTGGTTCTTAGGGCAACGTTCTGCATGAACAGCTATAGGAGTCGGTAGATAATCAGGAACATTTCCTTGAGTCCTTCAAAATGGCAACAGGCTTTCCACTGAATAAGGAGCAAGGATAAATTTAGTACAACATAGGGAGGGCATTAAGAGATGACACAGCTGCCACATCAATGTAAAAGATTTAGTGCTCCCATAAAACCTTGTGGCCTTCACCCAGAGACTTGATGTGTTCCCAGTGTGCCCTCTCATACTGATAGTTATTGAAATTGACTTGAAACTGTTGGATTTTACTCATTGAACCAAGGGGGTGAGATCCTGCATGCAAATGGCAACTTCCAGCTGGGAACCTGAGCTAAGCCCAGGGGGTGGAATCGCTGTTCTACAGACCACTCAGAGCCTAGTTCCACTCATGCTGTGGGTACTGGGATTGGCTGTGGGTTGTTTTTTTCCATGGGAGCGTGATTGGCCCAAAGTGTATATAGGCTCATACCATATCGCTCCTGACATGAAGAGCCCTGGTCTTATAGAACTCTATGATGTGTAAGACTCACATAGCAAAGACCTGTGCGCTCTAGCCAAGTTGCTGCTTTGGGAAGGATCATGGTGGAACACAAGTGATCTCAGGGTGTTCTAATGCAGTCTGTGCAGATTGTACCAAGACATGTTATAGGCGTGTCACCAGATCACAGTAAATCTTAACATGCTATAAGACGATACATACATACATTTTATATATATATATATAAAAAATGTATGTATGTTTTGGTTCTATCAACAGCATAAGTCCAGACTATGTTAGAAGGCAGGCCCCCTAAGACAGTAGCTTTGCTTGTATAGACAGGCTCTGACTCAGCAACTAGCTGCATCCCCTCAGCTGGGCAACACAATAGCGGGAATCTGTTTCTGAATTCTTGAGGAGTGACAATACAAATCTACACATGCGGAAAAGCCTGCACATTCCAAAGAGTTAGAGTCTGGGCCAGTTTCCTGCAGACTTGCTGTGTGCTCCAGGATAGCTTTTATCTCACTAGCTTCCATGCAATCTAAGTTCCATGCCCTTCCACATGTACAGTAAATCACTACACTTCTGAGTCTGGAGGGAGACAAACAATATAGCCAAGAGGTGGGAACTTCTCCCAGTATCTCAATGTGCTGATAAGGCCTAATTAGATGTGACATCAACACAGGTAACACTTCACCTCTGGTCATGGGTCAGCCTGTGGCCAGTGTTCGAATGACATTCATATTCTGATCTGAATATAAGAACGATGTGCATTCTCTCTCCAATTCCCACACCAATGTAGGTCTCTCATCCAAGCCCAAACCATATCAAAACCTGCTTAGCCAAAGAGCGCACACATCAAACTGGTGATGGCTAGGGAAGAGAACTTAGAGATGCAGCTGTCCAAGCAGGGTTTTGAAGATCACTAACTGCTTCTTTCCAGGCAGACAGATTTATTCAGGCTCAAGGTGGCCGACAGTATAGCCTAATGGCTAGAGCATGGGACTTAGAGTTGAGAAACCTGGGTCCTGGTCCCAGCTCAGCCACTGATCTCCTGTGTGATCTTGGGCAAGTGGCTTCCTCTCCCATCCTGTGTCTGTCCTGTCAATTTAGATTGTACAGCTCTCAGAGCAAGGGCTGTCTCTGCAGCAGCCAGCAAAATGGAGTCTTGTTTGAGTCCCTCAGATGCTACTGTAGTACAAGGGAAGAAAGCTTCTTTGACAGGAGTTAACTTCTCAGTATAGGCGAGGCTCCTTTGTGGTACATCAGACCAAAGAATGCAGCAGAGATCCCTGAATTATGTGGCACTTGTCAAGAAGTGCCCAGAGGAAGCCATTTACAGGGCACAAGACGTCTCATTGGACTTACAAAACCCAGGGACTAAGCTACATGTTCTTGAGGGTCATCTACTGGCTCCTTCTTAAATGAACACAGCTTTAGAGCACTCCTGGGACAGGTCCCAGTGCAGTCAGTGCTACAGGACTTTGTCCCGCCTTTGTCATTTACTCATTTCATATTAGATCAGTGCTATATTGCCACCATATTTTCCAATGTGCTGCAGATTTTTGTACTGACAACACAACCACATGGTAGAAGTCCTTTGGGGGGGGGGGAGGGGGGGGGACGTTGAAGCTATTGGAAGCTGGATAGAGGGCATTTGAGGGCTTTATTTGGGAGGAAGGGATTCAAATCCTCTTTCCTTTTCTGCTTTGAAGCAGGAACGGAGGTGACCAAATACTGGGGGAAATGAGGAGTTTTGATATTTAAGTTTAGTTTACCAGATTACCCTCATCAAGTTCTCTGAAGGTGTGCGGGTATTTGTCATCCATTAATTCAAACTAGCCATGTCAGCAATTGTTGCAAGAGACAGAAGGAACTATGCTGGCCAAAGCATCATGCAGTGAATGGTACTAGGGCAGCAGGGAGGGATGTGCTGCTGTCACACCACTAGGCTTACTTGAGGCTCCTCCAAGTGAGATTTCATAACAGGCCTACAAAAAATAACTAGTCAACTTTCCTAGCTATTCTGCACTGTTACATATTATTATTCCTTTGTGCTCTGCATCCTTTGGCTTTTGTTCAGCTACAGCAGACAGATTTTGAATTGCACAATTAATAACTGGGACAATACTTCCAGATAATGAAAGACATCAGAGGCCTATTTTTAATTAGCCAGAGGCATGCATGCTATTGCGTGCCTACATTTGCAAATGTATTTCTCCCCACAAGCCGTACTGGATGACTTCATATGCAAATAGCTAATTAGTGGCCATGTGCAATGCACAGCCACAGGAGCTGTATGTACAGTCTCAGCAAGTGTGCAAGTATTTCCGCCTTCAAATCTTGGGCCACATCATTTAAAATTTTGCCTCCAAGGGACTTGAATTTAAACAAAATAGGTCATTGTATTTCTGAGCCACCAACTCAAAAACAACCTGCAACAGTAGCTGACAGCAGCTGTTTTAGCTTGGATTCTTCTTTTCCTTTATGCTGCTTTTCTTGGTGAGGGTCACGGCAGCAGCATGGAGAGCAGGAAGGACCAGACCTCACTTTCTTCTGCAAAAAGGGAGGATTCCCAGGCATTCCCAGGCCAGCCAGGAGATATAATCTCTCCAGCATGTCCTGGGTCAGCCCTGGGCCTCCTCCTAGTGGGATGTACCTGGTATAGTTCCAAAGGAAGACTGCCAGAGGCATACTCATCAGGTGCCCAAACCACTCCTCTCGATGCAGAGGAATAACAGCTCTATTCCAAGGCTCTCCCGAATGGCCAAGCCCCTTGCCCTATCTCAGTCAGCCCAGCCGCCCTGTGGAGAAACCTCATTTCCACCGCTTGTACCCAAAACCTCATCCTTTCGGTCATTACCCAAAGTTCACAACCATAGGTGAGGATGGGGACATACTCTGTTTACAAGTCCGTCTGTTTCATCTAAAAACTCAGCTCCCGCTTCCCCACCACCAATCTATACAGCGCCTGCATCACTGACACTGCCGGTCAATCTTACGCTCCCGCTTACTATCGTTCACGAACAAGACCCCTGGATACTTAAACTCTTCCACTAAGGGCAGCTGCTCCCCCTTCACCTGGAAAGAACACTCCACTTTCTTCTGTGAAAGAACCATGACCTCCGATTTGGAGGAGCTGCTTCTCAATCCCAGCTGCTTCACACTCGGCAGCGAAGAGTTCAGCGCACCGGAGATCACAGTCTGACGAAGCAAGAAGGACATCATTATCTGCAAACAGAAGAGATGCCATCTCTACGTCCCCATACCGGAAACACGCCCCAACTCAGCTGCGCCTTGATATCCTGTCCATGAAGATCACAAACAGAAGTGGGGACAGGACACGTGCTTGGTGGAGTCCAACGCCCACCTTGAACAAACTCGACAATGCCAAGAATGCAGACAACTCTTAGTCTGGGAACAGAGAGACCCGATAGCATGCAGCAGTGGCAACTCATACTCCTGCAGCACTTCCCACAGGACATCTCAGGGAACGTGGTCATAAGCTTTCTCCAGGTCTACAAAACAAAGGTAGACCAGGTTAGCAAACTCCCATGACACCTCCAGTATCTGCGAGAGAACAGAGCTGGTCTGTTGTTCCATGTCCAGGATGGAAACCGCATCGTTCCTGTTGAATCCGAGGTTCAACTAACAGGCATAGTGTCCTCTCCAACACCCTTGTATAGGCTTTGCCGGGGAAGCTGAGGAATGTGGTCCCTCTGTAGCTGGAACACACCGTCTGGTCTCCTTTCTTCAAGATCAGGGCCACCAGCCCAGTTTGCTAGTCCCAACGTACTTCACCATGCAACATTGAAGAGGCGCATTAATCACGACACCCCAACTTTGTCCAGTGATTTTAACATCTCTGGGCGAATCTCATCCACCCTTACCTACTGCCTTACTACTTCAATGGCACTTTACTGCTGCAGCAACCTCATCAATAGAAATAGATCCAATCCCACCAGGGATTTCTGGCAGTGCTCACTGAGAGCAGGGCATGTCCACCGGGTCAAGGAGTTCCTCAAAGTGCTCCTTCCATCTCTCAACAATCTCGTCAGTTGCAGTCAGCGTTTCACCACCCTTGCTGAGAACAGCCTAGGCAACATACCGCCAACCTCTCCTAAGGCGACGAATGGTTTGCCAGAACACAACTGAGGCAGTCCGGCAGTCATTCTGCATGGTCTTTCCAAACTCCTGCCAGGCCCAGGCTTTCACTTCAATGACTGCCATAGCCGCCGCCCTCTTAGCCAGCCGGTACCTCTCAGCTGTATCAGGAGTCCAATTCCCTGGATTCTAAATACAGAATTAATTTAGTTTGGCTGGCAGCAGGAAGGTGAGGAAACAAACAGCTGGTTGAACAACTGAACCCTTGCATTCCTGACACCAAAGAGATGAGCTCCATCACAAGATGACAACAAAGTTTCTTCTGTTCTGAGATCAGGGGTGTCCCATGTACAGCCCAAAAGGGGCCTGCAACTTCCTATTCCCCAGGAAACTCCAGGGCAAGGACAATGATGATCCACTGTAGTGCAAGCTGAAATGAAGCCCAGCTAGGTTTTCTATGAAGAGTTGAGGAAATGCATGTTGAGCAGTGTCCTTGCTGCTTGCCAAAAGGCATAACAACACACGAGCTGGATGGGGCAGCACCAAACTATCCATCGCTAGTTGAAGGACATGATACGTTATACCTCCAGGAAGAAAATAAGCTACCAAAAATGCAAAAACATGTAAACAATACCACAAAACATTGCTACAACATCCTGTTCCCTATTAAATTAAATGAGCAAGCTTAGTGTATAAACATAAACAAACCTCTCTCAAAGCCTGCAATACGAAATCACATCAAGTTCGGTGGAGCCAGGACTAACACAATAACAGTTCTACTGCTATTTTAATCAGTAGGTCTCAAAGCACTTTACAAAAGACATCACTATTACAGATTGGGAGACTGAAGCACAGAGATGCAGCTGCACATATTCAACACACAGCAGGCTAGTAGACTGGAAACCAAGGTTTCCTGAGTTGTAGGTTGGTGCTCAATTCACCAGGCCATACTGCCTTCCTAGAGCTCTGCTTCTTCAAGTACCAAAAAATGCAGGCCCCTAATGGTTTTACTAAAGATGATCTCTCCTTGCCGACAGTTGTAGCAGCAAATCTCCTATGCGCCTTATGGCCCAGCCACTACGAGGCAACACAGAAGACTAAAAACCACAGGTTTGTTTGTAACTGAACTGCTTAACTTTAAAAAATAAAAAAGCTCTCATTTATTTTCTTTTCCCATTGATCTGCTGCATCCAGTAAAAGGACCCTATATGCAGAGTTCAGCAGCAGTGGGAGTGCATTAATGTTATTGAGTTTGCAAACACACAGGCATTCAAAAATAAATCAATAAAAATGGGGTTAAAAAAAGAAAATCAACTGCAGGATTTTAGTCGCTACTGAATCCTGCCAACAAGCAGTTTTTGTGCATTTAGCAAGGGAGATGTGAGCAGCTAATGTATATGCAAATTACTGTAGGTACAACCGTCCATCTCCTGGGCAATTACCAGGCATCAGAGACTTCAGGCATCATTGGCTGCATGTTGTGCCTTATAGTGCCCGTAGGCAGCAGCTTCATTTACATCAATGGCTAAACGAGCCTGTGCCCAGAAACCATGGAAAGCTCTTCCCCGGGCGGTAGACGGGCAAGTGAAATCAAATTTGACAAGCAACTGCCAGGCGAAGGCATTGAGTACCACCGGTAGGTTGAAGGCCAGCAGTGACCATGAGATGGGTAGCAACCTAGGCAGCAGTGACCATGAGATGGTCGAGTTCAGGATCCTGACAAAAGGAAGAAAGGAGAACAGCAAGATACGGACCATGGACTTCAGAAAAGCAGAGTTTGACTCCCTCGGGGAGCTGATGGGCAGGATCCCCTGGGAGGCTAATATGAGGGGGAAAGGAATCCAAGAGGGCTGGCTATATTTTAAAGAAACCTTATTGAGGGCGCAGGAACAAACCATCCCGATGTGCAGAAAGATTAGCAAATATGGTAGGCGCCCAGCTTGGCTTAACAAAGAAGACTTTGGTGAGCTTAAACACAAAAAAGAAGCTTACAAGAAGTGGAAGTTTGGTCAGATGACTAGGGAGGATTATAAAAATGCTGCTCTAACATGCAAGAATGAAATCAGGAAGGCCAAACCACAACTGGAGTGGCAGCTAGCAAGGGACGTGAAGGGGAACAAGAAGGGTTTCTACAGATACGTTACTAACAAGAGGAAGATTAGGGAAAGTGTGGGCCCCTCACAGAATGGGGGAGGCAACCTAAGGTCAGCTCCCAGACTGCTGCACTGGGCAACACAGAATGGGGAGGAGGTGAACATCCCTCAGTACTGAAGGAACAAGTTCAGGACTATTTAGAAAGATTGGACATACACAAGTCCATGGGGCCAGATGCAATGCATCTGAGGGTGCTGAGGGAGTTGGCTGATGTGATTGCAGAGCCATTGGAAAAAGGCAAATATAGTGCCCATCTTCAAGAAAAGGAAAAGAGGATCCAGGGAACTATAGACCGGTCAGCGTGACCTCAATCCCTGGAAAAATTATGGAGCAGGTCCTCAAGGAATCCATATTAAGGCATTTGGAAGAGAGGAAGATGATCAGGAACAGTCAACATGGATTCACCGAGGGCAAGTCATGCCTGACCAACCTGATTGCCTTCTATGAAGAGGTGACTGGCATTACGGATGTGGGGAAAGCGGTGGACGCAATATACCTTGACTTTAGCAAAGCTTTTGATACAGTCTCCCACAGTATTCTTATCAGCAAATTAAAGCAGTATGGGTTGGATGAATGGACTATAAAATGGATAGAGAGCTGGCTAGATCATCAGGCTCAATGGGTAGTGATCAATGGCTCCATGTCTAGCTGGAGCCGATCACAAGTGGAGTGCCCCAGGGGTCGGTTTTGGGGCTGGTTTTGTTCAACATCTTCATTAATGATCTGGAGGACGGGGTAGATTGCACCCTCAGCAAGTTTGCAGATGACACTAAGCTAGGGGTAGTGGTAGATACCTTGGAGGGTAGGAATAGGATACAGAGTGACCTAGACAAATTGAAAGATTGGGCCAAAAGAAATCTGATGAGGTTCAACAATGACAAGTGCATAGTCCTGCACTTAGGATGGAAGAATCCCATGCACAGCTACAGACTGGGGACCAATGAGCTAGGCAGCAGTTCTGCAGAAAAGGATCTGGGGGTTACAGTGGATAAGAAGCTGGATGAGTCAGCAGTGTGCCCTGGTTGCAAAGAAGGCTAATAGCATATTGGGCTGCATTAGTAGAAGCATTGCCAGCAGATCACGGGAAGTGATTATTCCCCTCTATTCGACATTGGTGAAGCTGCATTTGGAGCATTGTGTCTAGTTTTGGGCCCCCCACTACAAAAAGGACGTGGACAAGTTGGAGAGAGTCCAGCGGAGGGCAACAAAAATGATTAGGGGGCTGAAGCACTAGACTTATGAGGAGAGGCTGAAGGAAGTAGGCTTGTTTAGTCTGCAAAAGAAGAATGAGGGGGATTTGATAGCAGCCTTTAACTACCTGAAAGGGGGTTCCAGGGAGGATGGAGCTAGGCAGTTCTCAATGGTAGTAGATGACAGAACAAGGAGCAATGGTCTCAAGTTGCAGTGGGGGAGGTCTAGGTTGGATATTAGGAGAAAGTTTTTCACTAGGAGGGTGGTGAAGCACTGGAATGGGTTACCGAGGGAGGTGGTGGAATCTCCATCTTTAGAGGTTTTTAAGCTGTGGCTTGACAAAGCCCTGGCTGGGATGATTTAGCTGAGGTTAGTCCTGCTTTGAGCAGTAGGTTGGACTAGATACCTCCTGAGGTCCTTTCCAATCCTAATATCCTATGATTCTATGATGTGATCACCAGCTCTGGGTAACAGAGACACACTCTGCAACCCATGACGCCTAGACAAACATTTCCACCCAACAACTGGCTCAACTCCCACATGTCACAGATGGGGTTCACCCTCACCCTTTCCTCACACTTGGTGCTGCATCCCTTTCCACACTATTTTCTGACCAGGACAAGGGACAGGCCAAACTCTTCGATAGCACGGGTGGGGAGTGTTCAGCGCTGGCTCCCATTGAAGTCAATGGATTTTTCACACAGTGGCAGCAGAGCTAGGGCAATAGTGAGCACTTTTGACAATCCCACCCTCACCAGCACAGATTTATTTGCCCAGACAAACTCTTCAAGTCCAAGAAACTTTGGCTAACCTTTTTGCCTGTAGCCCAGCCTTAGGCTCAGATCGTAAACTCTGGAGAGGCTGGTGCTCAGTGCATGGACAAGAGCCTCCCAAAAACAACCAGGTGGATGCAGAAAGTGGTGGCAATTCAGTAGGTGGTCCTATTGCCTGATTCAGCATTGAACCAATGCCCCTGAATGCTAGCAGAGGTGTTGCTGCAAGGGCTATCTTCTGGATGAGCTGGTTTGAGCTGATGCCTATAAGAACGTGCTTTTTTATGCCAGTCTATCAAGTGACAGAGAGCTGCCCATCTTGCTGAAGCAAAAACAAAAGGCCCCATTTGCATCAAAGGGACAACTGCATGAAACTGGGTGGTTTCAGTCTGTACGGGGTTTGTTGAATCATCTCTCTCTTTTTCTAGTTTCGATTCACACACCCCGGCTTTTGTAGTCAAATTAACCCAAAAAACTCAAAGCAAAAATAACTCTGCAGAGGAGTTTGAGGAAAGTGCCACATGAAGGCAATAGGGAAGATCATACAGAGTGTATGTGCCCTTTGAGCTGGAGATGTAATTTCAACTGAGGTAGACAAAAACTTGGTAGCTTTGATCAGTGCACCAAAAGCAGAAGTGTAGCTGTGCTGCAAAGTTACAGGTGGAAGCCTAGGCTAATGTGATCCCACCCCAGGCCCTTAACTCAGGCTGCTAGCCCATCCTGCATCACGGCCACACTGCTATATTTAGTATGCTGGCTCACAGACAGACTTTAAATCCAGTAGAGACCACCATGACCATCTAATCTGACCTCCTGCACATTACAGGCCCCAGAACCTCACCCACCCACTCCTATAATAGGCACAGAACCTCTGGCTGAGTTACTGACCGCCTCAAATCATTATTTAAAGACTTTAAGTTACATGGAATCCACCATTTACTCTAGATATGACCCAAAAATCATTTTTAGAGTCACTGCTTTCCAGGATGGCCTACATTCTTTGTTCCTAGTTGTATACATTTATACATAGCCATATTAAAAACACATATTGTTGACTTATATCCGGTTTACTATGCAATCCAGATTGTGCTGAATTAGCAATCTGTCTTCTTCATTATTTATCCCTCCCTCCAAATTGTATGTCATCTGCAAACTTAATCAGAAATGACTTTACGTTTTCTTCCAGGTCACTGATAAAAATGTTAAATACTGTAGCATAGAGCCAAGAACCAATCCTTCTGCGACCACACAGTAAAGACATCCACTTGATAACAATTCCCCATTTACAATTATATTTTTAAATCTGTCAGGTATCCAGTTCTTAATCCATTTAATGTGTGCCATATTAAATTTATATCATTCCAGTTTTTTAATCAAAATGTCCAGCAGTACCAAGTCAAACACCTTACAGTCTATTATGTCAACACTATTACCTTTATCACCCAAATCTATAAACTCATCAAAAACAGATATCAAAATTGGTATGACCGGATCTATTTTTCATAAACCCATGTTGATTTGATTAATTACATTATCCTCCTTTAATTCTTCATTAATCGGATCTCATATCAGGCGCTCCAATATCTTTCCTGAGATCGATGTCAGGCTGACAGGCTTATAGTAACCTTGGTCATGCCGATGGCCCTTTTTTTAAGAACTGGGAAAACATTAGCTTTCTTCCCCAGTGCTCCAAGGATTATTGAAAATTAACATGAATGGTACTCCAACCTCCTCAGCCAGCTCTTTAAAAACTCTTGGATGCAAATTATCTGGACTAGCTGATTTAAAAATTTCTTAACTTTTGTAGCTTCTTTTTAAACAGTCTCCAGAGATGCTAGTGGAATGGAAAGAGTGTTAAACAACACCATATGATGAGACCATATCATTTGTTTTTGATACAGAAACAGAACAGATACAGATACAGAAACATTTACTGAACACTCCTGCCTTTTCTGCATTATTAATGATAATTCTACCATGTTCATCTTGTAATGGACCAATACCATAATCAGGATTCTTTTTGTTCCTAATATATTTAAAAACTCTTTCTTATTGCCCTTAACTCTGCTGGCCATAGATTTCTCCTGGTGTCTCTTGCTTCCCTTATCAATATTCTATAATTCCTAACTTCAGATTTTTATTCATTATCATCAACTTTTGCTTTCTTCAATTAGTTATTTGCTTTTAATTTTTTTTTTGTGTGATATGCAATCACGACTACTAAACTTCTGGGGAATAACTTGAATGCTACAGAAAGGCCTACAGGCAAAAATTTGCATAGGTAGTGGCTGTTACCAATGCAGAAACAATGCCATCTTTAGTTAGCCAGTCTGATACTGATGGATGGAGTAAAGTAACCCTTCACGATTTTGCCATAACCTCATAATTATCAGAAAAACTAGGAGTCAGGCATCTGAAGAAATAATGAAATCTGTGCTGAAGCTACCATTTTATGCCTTTTTTGGTCCCAGCAGGTACAGATGCTTAGATCAGCCACATCTTTCTAGCAAGGTGCAACAAATGCCATTGATGGGTAATGTTATCTTCCCATTCTCCTGGGCCTCCAAAATAGAAAGAGATGATAAGTCTTTCCTGAGTTGTGGCCATCTTCAGTTCTAAAAACACTGCCATCTGAACTAGCAACTCTTGAAACTATCTACAATCATCAGGAAGTAACATCAATGCAGACATTAAGGGCATCAGCAGAAGACACTGTACTTTCCTTCAGGGTGAATAAAAAAATCAATGATTTAAAAAAAAAAAAAAATTTTTTTAAATCAATTTTTTTAATCTAAATCGGATTTTATTTTTTTTAATCAAAAAACTAAATTTCTCATTTAAAAAAAACAGTTACAATTAATTCTCATCACCAAACATGCTAAACCAACACTTACAGTCCCATTAAAATGAATTAATGACTCTAGTCTGTCCAGTCTAACTACCAGCTCTTGCTTCTTGAAAGTTCTGGGCTTTCAGTTTCTGTTTCTCAACAGAGTAAAGTCACATGTGCGAAGAAAGACGCAGGTTGGATAGGATTTTTGCTGTTCTGTACTTATGTGGTGGTGGAGCTGGGCCAAGCAAGGCAGAGGAGTTAGTTAAGACACTGTCTTAAAAGGCAGAAAGAGAATATTTTCATCGTTTGGTATTATTCACTCAAAGCTAAGAAATCGACGGGGAGTTGAAAAAGCAGGAAAACTCATACTTCTGTTTAGGTCTATGGATAAAATGAGTGGGAGTGGGGAAGATGAGAGTTAGTTGTAGAAGTTAAGGACAGCGTACATTTAGTGTTGTGATGATTTGTCTGTTAGAGTTAATAACATTTGAAAATTAAAAAAAAAAAAAAAAAAAAAAAAAAAAGAGTTTAAGGACAGCCGTCAGCCGGCAACACGGGAGACTGCTGAAATTGCAAATGTGAAACATTTATGTAACATTTAAGATTTAGTTTAATAAAATAGAAGTCCATTGTGTTTGCATGTGTGATTTAGTTCTTACCATTCCTAATGCACTGCTGCTGCATCTGCAGCTTGACAAGTAATGGATTATTATGTACTATTTCCTAAATTAGTAAAAATCAAGTTATCTAAAAAATGACACAAAGTATACCCTCCTAGATGTTGTAAAATGCTGTATTGAGTTGTAAATTAACATGTTTTAGTGATCAGATTTGCACCATTGTTTAAGAAATGTGAAGATGCATCAGTGGGAAACTTGATTTAAATCAATCCACCCTGGATTAAACCAGCAAATGACCCGTGCCTCATGCTGCAGAGGAAGGAGATGTCTGCTAATCTGCCATAGGGGAAAATTCCTTCCCAACCCCACTCATGGTGATCAGTTAGACATGTGGGCAAGGCCTACCAGCCAGACACCTGGGAAAGAATTCTCTGTAGTAACTCAGAACCCTCCCCGCCTAGTGTCCCATCTCTGGTCGTTTTTTGCTAATAGCAATCACAGATGGGCCATATGCCACCGTAGGCAACATCTTCCTACCATCCCCTCCATAAGTTTATCAATCTCAGTCTTGAAACAAATAAAGTTTTTTACCCCTATTATTCCCCCGTGGAAGGCTGTTCCAGAACCTCACTATTCTGCTTGTTAGAAACCTTCATTTAATTTCAAGCCTAAACTTGTCGATGGCCAATTTATATCCATTTGTTCCTGTGCCAACATTGGCCCTTAACTTAAATAACTCCTCACCCTCCCTGGTGTTTATCCCGCTGATATATTGATAGAGAGCAATTATCTCTCTCCTCAGCCTTCATTGTATTAAGCTAAAACAAGCCAAGCTCCTTAAGTCTTCTTCATAAAATAGATTAATTCAAACTGGAACAGGTGCAGAAAAGGGCTACAAGGATGATCAAGGAATGAAAAACCTCTCTTAAACATGGGAGACGAGAACTGCACACAGTATTCCAGATGAGGTCTCCCCAGTTATTATAACGGTAATAATACTTCCCTATCTCTACAGGAAACACTTTGCCTGATGCATCTAAGGACCTCATTAGCCTTTTTCATGGCTGCATCACATTGGCAGCTCATAGTCATCCTGTGATAGATCAATACACCCAGGTTTTTCTCCTCCTCCATCACTTCCAATGGATATGTCCCCAGCTTATAACAAAAATTCTTCTTGTTAGTTCCTAACTACATGACCTTGCACTTCGAACTATTACATTTCATCCCATTTCTATTACTTTAGTTTTCAAGGGTGCCCAAATATTCTTGTATGCTATTCTGATTCTCCTTCGTATTGACAATACCTCCCAACTTTGTGTCATCTGCACATTTTATTAGCACACTTCCACTTTTTGTGCCAAGGTCATTAATGAAAAATGTTATATAAGATTGCTTCCAAGACCGATCCCTGAGAAACTCCACTAGTAATCTCCCTCCAGCCTGACAGTTCAGTATGACCGTTTGTAGTCTCCCCTTTAACCAGTTCTTTATCCACCTTTTGATTCTCATATTAATCCCCATCTATTCCAATTTAACCACATCAAATGCCTTACTGAAATCCAGACAGATTAGATTTACTGCATTTCCTTTGTCAAGAAAAATTGGTTACCTCTTCAAAGAAAAAAATCCGATTGGTCTGGCAATTTATCTTTTGTAAAACCATGTTTTAAATTACTCTCTCTTTCAAAATAAGACCTTGCATATAAACTGAAGTCAAACTAACTGGCCTGTAGTTTCCCGGATCACTTTTTTTCAATTTTGTTAAATATATACACTATATTAGCAGTACTTCAGTCACAAGGTACAACCCCCGAGTTTACGGATTCATTAAAAATCCTTGCTTTGGGCTTGCAATTTCATGTGCCAGCTCCTTTAATATTCTCGGATGGAGATTATACAGGCCCCCCATTTGGTCCCATTAAGCTGTTTGGCTTCCACTTCGGATGTGGTAATTTCTACTTTCATAGCTTTGTTCCCATTAGCCACCCGGCCACTGCCTCCAAACACCTCATTACCCTTATTTAAAACAGAAGCAAAATATTCATTTAGGTGCTGGGCTAGATTATCTTTATCTATATAGATTTATCTTTATCTACCAATATCTATTGGGTTTAATTCCTTTTGCAAGGTCCAGCTCTGCTTGGCTTTTGGCAATGCTCATTTTATCCCTACACTTTCTGACCTCCAAGAGGCAGATTTCCTTGCTGATCCCTCCCATCTGCCAGTCCTTGTAGGCATTCTGATCTCTCTTAATCACCTGTCTGAGATGCTTGCTCATCCAGCTTGGTCTACAACTCTTGTCTATGAATTATTTCCCCTTCCCTGCGATGCAGGCTTCAGATAGTTCCTGCAACTTTGACTTGAAGTAATTCCAAGCCTCCTCTGCCTTTAGATCCATGAGTTCTTCAGTCCAGTCCATTTCCCTAACTAATTCCCTTCATTTTTTTAAGTTCGCCCTTTTGAAGTCAAAGACCCTAGTCACAGATCCAGTTTGGGCTGCAACCATCCCTACAAATGTTTTCCCCTTGTTCGGGATGCAGGCTCCAAGTATTTTCTGTAACTTTGACTTGAAGTAATTCCAGGCCTCCTCCACATTTAGATCCTCGAGTTCTTCAGCCCACACCACTTCCCTAACTCCCTTAATATTTTAAAGTTTGCTCTTTGGAAATCAAGGACACTAGTTGCAGACTTGTCCTTGTTGAACCTCAGATTTCTTTTGGCTCAAACATTCAATTTGTCTAGGTCACTCTGTATCCTATTCCTACCTTCCAGCATATCTACCACTCCCCCCCATCTGAAGTGTCACCTGCAAACTTGTTGAACTGCAATCCACCCCATCCACCAGATCATTAATGAAGATTTTGAACAAAACTGGCCCCAGCACTGATCCCTGGGGGACTCCTCTAGTTACCGGCAGCCAACTAGATATCGAGCCATTGATCACTACCTATTGAGCCCACTGATCTAGCCAGCTTTCTATGTACCTCATAGACCATTCATCCAACCCATACTACTTTAACTTGCTGATAAGAATACTGTGGGAGACTGTATCAAAAGCTTTGCTAAAATCTAGGTATATCATGTCCACTGCTTTCCCCAAATCCACAGAGCCAGTCACCTCTTCACAGAAGGCAATCAGGTTGGAGAGACATGACTTGCCCTTGGTGAATCCATGCTGACTGTTCCTGATCACCTTCTTCTCTTCCAAGTGCCTTCCAAAGTCCACATCCTGTATCTTAGCTCTTGGCAGACAGCACATCCTTCTGTTCTCCGGATCAGATCTGGTGACAGGCCTATCTATTCTTCTTAGTAGGGAGGCCCCAATCGCCTCTTCCTGATGTTGGTGCAATTCCCAGCTTTTTCCTTCTGTTCTTTCTGGCTGCAAGTCGTCTTGTCTTTTGTTCTCACTTGCAGTCTTCTGAGAGTCATCCTCTATCCTCCTAGGACTTTGAAGTCCAGCTATCTCCAGTGTCTCTACCCCTCTTCTATAGGGCTAGATAGCCAGCCTTTTCTTCTGCCTTGTTCTCAGTCACATGCTTCCATAGGCCACTTTTTTTATCCAGCAGTCCATCCTTGCAGTATTATTGTGCAGCACACATCGGCAAGTCTTGAATTTTCCCCTTCAGCCTCCTCTCTCCTTCCCACCATCAGCCACTCAAATCCCCTTCTAAGCTCAACCATCAATTTCTAGCTGCATCTCACAACCTCAGACCTTCTCTTTCATCAATTCTATCAGATGGCACCTCAAAGCACTTCTAGGTACCCGTTCCAGAACAACATACATCCCACGTCTTCCACATCCTGTGATCTTCATGGTCTCTTCCATTCTTCGGGTCACTACCACTGCTGTCTCTGTAGCTGACATAGCCTTCCTGCCTAAACTCCTGTCAAGGAAGAAATCCCCTCCCACTCTCCACACATCCCCTCTCCCAAGCTCCCCTTACAAACACCTCTATTTTCAGCTGTTTGCTGGCTTTGGTGCCACTGCTCCATCAAAGCTAGCACATGCACATCTACCCAATCAGGAAACTACACCTTCAGCTCCAACAGAGACATACTGTAAAGCAGGGTAGGCATTTATTGCTCTGAGGAGCCGCCATTAAAACTCAGCCAAAATTGGCATGCTTTGCTTGATTTCTACCCCAAAACCATCAGCCCCTGCCTGGCAGCCGGCACTTCCTTCCCCTGAAGAAGTTTCATCTAAGTTTTTGGCAAATGGGAGTCAAGGTTTGGGGTCAGAACAAGACAAATTTCAGGCTTTGTTGTAAAGGGTTTTGCACAGCCCTTAATAAGGCTCATCTGACTCCCACCTTCAGCTAAGAAAGAAGGGGGTCCAACTCGGTCAGCAACCCCGCCCCAAAGAGTTGACATAATTCACACTGGCACAGTGTCAGGTCCCTTGCTAGCAACTGCTGCACTCAAGCACTGTGCAGGGGAGACCCGCCCCCCGCCACAACTCTGGGGACACTATGATCAGCGTGGTAACCCTCCCCCCCCCAGGCTGCAGAGAGCAGCCAGCCAAGGACAGAAGGAGCCAACACTGGACATGCCAGTCAAAGCTGTAGAGTTCGGAATCTCATTGCCCTGAGCAGACTGGTGGTTTGCTCTGACTCTTGCCCCCCCACCACACACACACACAATCTCTTCACTCCATACCTGTCCCTCCCACCCTCTCCTGCCCTGCCCTGTCCCCTCACATCCCTTCCCTTTTCCTCCTAACTAAACCTCCCCCTTGCACTCTCCCCAAACAAAATCAAAGATGGTGCCAACATGCTGTGTGCTGCCAAAGCACAATTGGAGTTGCAGCTAGCAAGGGACGTGAAGGGGAACAAAAAGGGTTTCTACAGGCATGTTGCCAACAAGAGGAAGATTCGGGAAAGTGTAGGCCCCTTAAAGAAAGAGGGAGGCGACCTAGTGACGGAGGATGTGGAGAAAGCTGAGGTACTCAATGCCTTTTTTGCCTCTGTCTTCACAGACAAGATCAGCTCCCAGACTGCTGTACTGGGTGGCACAGAATGGGAAGGAGGCAAACATCCCGCAGTGCTGAAGGAACAGGTTCAAGACTATTTAGAAGGATTGGACATTCACAAGTCCATGGGGCCGGATGCAATGCACCCGAGGGTGCTGAGGGAGTTGGCTGAGGTGATTTCAGAGCCATTGGCTATTATCTTTGAAAGCTCGTGGCAACAGGGGGAGGTCCCTGAGGACTGGAAAAAAGCAAATATAGTGCCCATCTTCAAAAAGGGAGGAAAGAGGATCCGGGGAACTACAGACCGGTCAGCCTCACCTCAATCCCTGGAAAGATCATGGAGCAGGTCCTTAAGGAATCCATTTTAAGGCACTTGGAAGAGAGGAAGGTGATCAGGAACAGTCAACACGGATTCACCAAGGGAAAGTCATGCCTGACCAACCTGATTGCTTTCTATGATGAGGTGACTGGCTCTGTGGATGTGGGGAAGGCGGTGGATGTGATATACCTTGACTTTAGCAAAGCTTTTGATACGGTTTCTCACAGTATTCTTATCAGCAAGTTAAAGAAGTATGGGTTGGATGAATGGACTATAAAATGGATAGTGAACTGGCTAGAGCATAGGGCTCAACGAGTAGTGATCAATGGCTCCATGTCTAGCTGGCAACCGGTCACAAGCGGAGTTCCCCAGGGGTCGGTCCTGGGGCCGGTTTTGTTCAACATCTTTATTAATGATCTGGAGGATGGGGTAGATTGCACCCTCAGCAAGTTTGCGGACGACACTAAGCTGGGGGGAGTGGTAGATACCCTGCAAGGTAGGGATAGGATACAGAGTGACCTAAACAAACTGGAGGATTGGGCCAAAAGAAATCTAATGAGGTTCAACAAGGACAAGTGCAGAGTCCTCCACTTAGGAAGGAAGAATCCCATGCACAGCTATAGACTGGGGACCGACGAGCTGGGCAGCAGCTCTGCAGAAAAGGACCTGGGGGTAACGGTGGATAAAAAGCTGGATATGAGTCAGCAGTGTGCCCTGGTTGTCAAGAAGGCTAATGGAATATTGGGCTGCATTAGGAGGGGCATTGCCAGCAGGTCACGGGAAGTGATTATTCCCCTCTATTCGGCATTGGTGAGGCCGCATTTAGAATACTGTGTCCAGTTTTGGGCCCCCCACTACAAAAAAGATGTGGACAATTTGGAGAGAGTGCAGCGGAGGGCAACCAAAATGATTAGGGGGCTGGAGCACAGGACTTATGAGGAGAGGCTGAGGGAACTGGGCTTGTTTAGTCTGCAAAAGAGAAGAGTGAGGGGGGATTTGATAGCGGCTTTTAACTACCTGAAAGGGGGTTCTAGGGAGGATGGGGCTAGGCTGTTCTCGGTGGTGGCAGATGACAGAACAAGGAGCAACGGTCTCAAGTTGCAGGGGGGAGGTCTAGGTTGGACATTAGGAAAAAGTTTTTTACTAGGAGGGTGGTGAAGCATTGGAATGGGTTACCTAGGGAGGTGGTGGAATCTCCATCCTTACAGGTTTTTAAGCTGAGGCTTGACAAAGCCCTGGTTGGGATGATATAGCTGAGGTTAGTCCTGCTTTGAGCAGGGGGTTGGACTAGATGACCTCCTGAGGTCCCTTCCAACTCTAATATTCTATGATTCTATGATCCCACTGTTCATTCGGCGTGTGCACTGCCCCATCCTCGGCCTGTGCATCTGGGCTGTTTAGACTGTCAGCTCTTCAGGGCAGGGACTGGCTATTACTCTGCTTACACAGCACCAGCCCCAACCCAATGGGGCCCCACTCTTGGCTGGCCCTTAGGCAGTACCATAATCAACAAGCATGATGAAGGGGGATGGGTCACGTTCAGGGATGTGCAGGGACATCGAAACAGAGGGCTTTAAAGAAGGGATTGGAAGGAGGCGAGGGCGACTGGCCCAAGCAGCGAGGAGTGGCATGCAAGGCAGTAGGAAGGCATTTAGTTGAAAACTGTATTCGTACAGCGCCTGGCACAAGGGAGTGCTGGTCCATGACTTGGGCTCTTCAGTACTACAAGAACTCAAACAACAAATACAGCATACTAAAGGGAGAAGGAGCCAATGGGAGTGGAGAGGAGACAGGATGCTGAGGGGCTGACGTAGCCGGAAGGGCCATCAGTAAGCAGAAATGGCAGCAGGGGTGGCACACTGCAGAGCCTCTTTATGCAGACAAGCTCCAGCTCCACGCAGAAGGAGAAGGGGTAGCAGCAAAGGCTTGGGCAGTGGAAAGGGTTTGGGACAAACTGGGGCCAGTTAGAGTCATTCCTAAAGAATTCACTACACATGTTGACCTGATGTAATCCGCTAGCTAATGTGCAACACTGCCTCCTAATGGCTGCGGCGTACAGGTGGCTAAAAGCCCTAGTACTGCACATAGCTGGTGGAGTTTTTCTTTAGGCCAAGCAATAGAGATCAATATTTTTGAGGGTGGGCAGGGAGAAGTGGGGTTGAACAGAGGATCACAACTTCTGTTCGCAGTGCTACATGTGTGCTGCACAGCCTGTATGCATGCAGTGTGCAGGTTCATTGTGAACAGGACCTCTGTGAAAGTGGGAAAGCTGAACTTCGTTGCTGCCTATTATTTGGCATCGTGGCACACAGCTCTAACTGATGGGCTATAGTCTCATCAGGGAAAATCCCTTCCTGGGAGGACGGCTCGGATGGTTCATAGTCTCTTGAAAGTGGAGAATAGGGGCAGGGTAGATGGACCTGTTCTGCCCAGGCAAGCTCACTAGGGTGGAGAAATCTGATCCTTTGGACCAACTGAATTTTGGGCGAGTGCTGGAAGGGCTCACTGGGCTGTCATGGCCCTAAGTTACTGTCAGGCATCACTACATATGATTAGTCATCCAATAGCAGGAGGTGGCTGAGAGGGCCTGGATGCAGTAGGACAGCTGGCCTGCCCAGGGCACTCCTGTGGGCGGCCGCCTCCTGGCACTGATCATGGCAGCAAGAAAGACAAACACATCAGTATTTTCTTTCTTACAGTGTGAAGCCCCTGGCTGATAGTCCAAGGCCAAAATAGACTGGAAATGGATGATCCAGTGCAGCCATCTCTTGGGATTTATTGGGAGTCTTCTGATTTTATTTTTTGGGGGAAGGGGGTGGGAGGGTGTCAGGGCCATAACCTGATTCTAGCAACAAGTGGAGGGGGACATTATCTCCTGAGCATTGCAACTTTCATTTAGACCAAAAAAAAAGGTACATTTCAGGCCCTCGTGGTTGGGGAGAAAAGCTTGAAAATTTGACTTCTGAAGGCTATAGCTCCAGAAGAAATCCAACACCAAACTGGTTATTTGTTACAGTTTTGAGATTTTAAGGCAATCTGAGTTGGGAGAGTGGGGTGGGAGGGGCACAACAGGGACAGGCTTGAGGGTTTGGAATGCTTGGGATTGGCAATACCATGAATCAGAGTTTAATCTGGGTTGCTCCAGATCTACCTCTCTCCTGGAGCAGGAAGGTCCCTTTAAACCCAGGGACTGTGTCCCCACCTTTCAGGTTTTAGAGTATGTTTGCTAGGACTCATTGCTGGCTTTCACCCTGCTCTGATCCAGAGGGGAAATGCCTGTGCCCCTATGTACCAGTCTTAGTAGGAATGCACTTTTCATCAGCTGTTCCACAATCACCTGACCTGTTAGCACAGGTTTAATTGGACCCAAAAGGAGATTGCACCTGCCCCTTGATTCCTCAAATGCAAACTTTACATTCCCTCTGTTTATTAAAATGGATTTCTGATAAGTTGCATAAATTGCTACACTATACCAATTAATAGTAAAAACCAGCTCTTATATAGCTCTTTTCAATCTCAAAGCACTTTTAAGTAGGTCAGTATTATTATCCCCATTTTTTAAACAGATGGAGAAAGAGGCACATGGTGGTGAAGTGACTTGACAAGCAAAATGCTCCTGCAAACCAGTGACAGAGCTGGGAGTAGAACCAAGGTCTCAAGCCCCAGCCCAATGCTCTGCCCAAGAGCTAACGGGGATTCCAAAAGGGATTGGACATTTATATGAATGAAGAATTTCCAGAGTTATTGTAGTACTGAAAAAACACAAGAGCTTTGGCAGGGTTAAATCTTCATGCTTCAGGGCATGAGCCTGCCTGAAACTACTGGGGGTCAGGAAGAAACATCCCCTAAGAGCAAGTTATCCCATAACTTCCTACTGCAGCTCTCTTCTTCTGAAGCCATTATCAGATGGATGCTGGATTAGATGGACGCCTGGTCTGATCTAGTCTGGCTATTCCTTGGTTCCTAAACAACCCACCTGTAATCTTGTTCTGCTTCTCAGCAATTTTGGGTTAGCTTCATGCTCCTGCTAAAATGTGCAGGTTTAGGGCAGCCCTGTTGCAATCCTGCCCCTCATCCCATCCTGTAGCCTGGTAACCCTTGGAGACATGCTTTGTCATGCATGGAGGGTTGTGCCTGTGAAAGTCTAGTATGCTCTGCGGCTACAGGGACCTTCTGGGCCACTTCAATGGCTGCCACTTGTAGGCAGATGCTGATTTCTCTATAAAAGAGCCCTAGAGTGGCACCACCTGCTGCTAGCTAGTGCAAAGGATGCAGAAGAGGCGTTAGAAGGACAGTGATGCTTCAAAGCCGTTCCAGAAATGGCTGGTTGGTTCAGCCCCCATGTTCTATGTCCCTGAGTAAATACGGGGAGAATATCCCTGGCTCAGGGGCTGCCTGCTGAAGGAATGCAGGTGAATGTGCCAGCGGTGGATCGGTGCAGGGTGGGGTACGCTTGGGTAAGATTCTGGAATATCTACATGTGGCCGGGAGCAGAAGGCAGCATTGGAAATAACTGGGTTAAAACGTGGGCAGAGGAACCAAGGCAGCAGCAGAGGGCCTGATTCTGAGAGGTGCTGAGCAGCCACAGCTACCACTGAAGCTGGAAGTGGATGGGGCTGTGGGTGATCACCACCACTCAGGCTCAGGCCCAGAGAGCCCATAGGAGAGCAGCAGCCTTTTCCTGGCATGCTGTGATTTTCTAAATATTGAAAGTGGCTCCACCCGCACCAGCACCCACCACAGCCAGGTGCAAAGCAGAAGCTACTGCCCTGGACTCTGCCTGTGCATCGCCACTGGTGGTAGTGGGGCTGTTAGTGGTGCCAGAGGACTAGCCCGCTCGCTTACAGACATAGCTTGTCTTATGAATTCATTTGCTTGTTTTATTACAGTAGATTTATAGATTTGCATTAGAACATTTTGGCTGGAACACAAGGAACCACAGGCCACATCCTGTAGGATGAGCTAAGGCGAGTCAGCATACATGTGTTCAGAACCTTTAGCTTAGAGCAATGATGATGAGCTAAAGCATAAAGTCTATATATGTTTGTGCCCCTTAGCCTAGAGGGGTCAGGATGCGTTAGCTGGGGGGGTTACCTCGGTTCATGCCCTCAGTAGACTTAGCGGGCACAGCACAAACATGGGTAGGCCAGAAATAACAGAGGTGAGAACAAGCTAATTGTCTGTAAAGCATCTGGATAGGTCATGAATACACACCACCATGCTAACCTATAGGGTAAGTGCACCCTCATGTTCTGTGGCTGAAGAAGTTAAGTTTGGACATGGAAGGAGCTAGGGTGACTAGCCTGCAAGTGTGAAAAATCGGGATGGGGCGGGGGGAAATAGACACCTATAAGAAAAAGCCCCAAATAGCAGGACTGTCCCTATTTAAAAAAAAAAACAAAAAAAAAAAAAAAACACACAACACACACAGAGACATCTGGTCACCCAAGAGAGCATACAGTGTTCAGGCTAGAAGAGGGGCAACCCACCGTGTTACGTTAATACTAGCTACAAAGTTCTTTTTAGTTCTAATTCAATCTACAGTTTGTCTCTTCTATAATTTTATAGCTACTATAGTCTGAGTCTTAATTTAAATCTTAATCTCAGTCTTCGTCATGTAGTTTTCAGTTCTTAAATTAATTAGTTGAGTCAAACTAAGTTAGATGTTATAGTCTTTTTACAGCTCTTCACCCTCTAGCATCTCCAAAGCTCACCACCTCCCACTCGAGAATTGGGACCAGCCTTGCCTCTCATATGCTGATGTCCAGGTTCCTCTTGTCTCTTACCATTAGCTTATCAAGGAAGGGTTTATCTAAAAAGCTTTATAGTATATCATACCACATGTATCTCTAGAACAATATTACTGCCTTTGTCCTTCCGATTGATTATTGTCCATGTGATTATTGTTCTATTTTCTCTCAATACAAATCTTTTAGGCTCTATGTCAGTGATTCCCAACCTGTGGCCCACAAGGGCTTTGAAAGTGGCCCATGGCTCCCCTCCTGCTGGCTGCAGAAGGGTGCCACTGCCTAAGGACCATGGGGGAGTGCATTTCCATTGGGCTAAAAGACCAGTGCAGGCTCCTTGCTGCAGTCAAGGAGATGGGAGATCAGCAAAAGCAAAAGCGCTCTGCCTAGGTCCATAGGCACTGGGATCTCTGCTGGAGCCAGAGGGAGGGGAGGATCAGCGCTCCCCTCCCCTGGCTCCAGCAGATAAAGTGCTCTGCCTGGGTCTGTAGGTGCGTGGGTCCCTGTTGGAGCCAGAGGGGGGCAAGCACTGATCTTCCGTCCCCCTGGCTGTAGAAGGGAGCCACTGCCTAGAGACCCAGGTGGAGTGCATGGGGCGACAGGACACGTGTGGTTTCCCTGCTGCAGTCCAGGAGACCAGTGAGGAGGCAGCCTGCTGGTGGCCCTTCAGGGTTGTAAAAATGATATCTGTGGCCCTCGAGCCAAAAAGGTTGGGAACCACTGCTCTATGTTGTTCTCAGTGTGAGTGTCCTTGTCATGCGCCCTGAGAGTCCTTGCAAAGCTCTGTGTTGCCTGATTCTGGGACAAGAACCTTATCTTCTGATCAGATTAACTGGTGAACCTATAACCCCTAGTCTAGAAACAATAATACTAAGCACCTAAAAGCAGGCAACAAGCTCCAGCAGCTGCTGCTACAGGTGAGGCTAATTGCTTTGGGTCAGAGAGACCTAGAAGTCTCTTTAAGCAGTGAGGAGCTGCTGGGAGGCTGAGACCCTGGCCCATCATGTTGACCAACAGCATCTCATTGCTTCCTTGTACTCCTTCCTCTGCCGTCTGTCTCCATCTGTTGTCTCTTGTCTTATACTTAGATTGTCAGCTCTTTGGGGCAGAGACCATCTTTTCGTTCTGTGTTTGAACAGCGCCTAACTCCATGGGGTCCTGGACCATGACTGGGGCTTCTAAGCACTACCATAAAACCAAGGTCAGTGACAGCTGTAGCAGAGCCAGAGGGTTTCTAGACTAAGAAACACGCAGAGGGTTAGACATCTTGAAACTGGCCTCTAACACGGTGTCCAAAGCTGCACATCCATATCTCTGGTGTGCAAGGTTGGACTATGATGCTTTTGTGCACTGAAGGGCCCTGTTTGTAAGCAAATGACTAACAATGGGAATGCTCCTGCCAGAGATCTATAGGGAGTGAATATAAAGAGCACATCTTCTAGCAGAGAAGAATGTCTAGCATAGCTCATACGTAAGTAGCATCAATTAATTTGTTGTTATTTCTCCAAGTGGCTGCCTGAATCCAGTTTTTAACGCCCATCGTGGCTTCTCTCTTGCTAGAGATGGGCCCAAATCAAAATTGGAGTTCCAAGCCCACCCAAAGCCTGGGGGAGTTCAGGTCTGCATCCAGGTCCAAACTTTGCACCTTGGTGTCTTCCCCCAGAGGGCCAAGATGGTGAAAGCAGCAGAGTAATGGTGGTGCACGATTTATTGCTTTGTTTGTGCTCTCAAGCTCACACTCACAAACCAGAGAAGCCCTTATGCCCAGAGAAGCCCTTATGCCCAGAGAAGCTCTACCTACTGCACACAGGACCTACACTGGTTTCCACTGTGCAGTCACACTAGCCCAGCAACCAGTGGAGTTGGCCTGACCCAGGCTCCTGGCACCTGCTGGAACTCAGCATTGTTGCTGCTGAATGTTGCATTGCATGGCTGAGCAACAGCAGATGGAGCGTTTTACTGAATGGCGGCAGCTCACATTACCTCCTTAACTCCTCTCCAGTTAGCCCAGCTCCAATGAGAATGGCCACCCTGTGGAGCACACTCAAACAGCACAGAGCAATTGCATTTGCAGCACAGAGTAGAGGAGGCTTGGTCTACCCATCAAAGTCATATCATTATAGCTATAGTGTGATAGACCACCCCTGACTGACACGGCTATGCCGACAAAGTCCCCCGTGCAGACGCAGCTTCGTCAATGGAAGAACACCTCTTTTGGCCCAGCTAATGTCCTTCAGGGAGGCAGTGTTCCCACACCACTGAAAACCCCTTCTGTCAGGGTAGGTGGCCTGTACACTGCAGGGCTATGCCGGGATAGCGTCCATAGTGTAGATGGGCCCTTTGGCCTGGTCCACACTTAAAACTTTAGATAAGCTTGCTACGGAACTTGTGATGAAAACACACCCCACAGAGCCATTGCTAGGCTGCCCAGTTCCTGGTGCAGCTAGGACAACTGACAACCATTCTTCCACCTCACTGTTGTCACTCAGGGAGTCGGCGTTTTGACTGCACTGGAAAAAACCCTTCCGGCGCAGCAGTGGCCGTTTACACTACAGGAGCCCAGCAGCACAGCTATGGCACCGGGGCTGTGCCCCTGTAGTGCAGACAAGCCCTGAGCCCCTGCTGCATTACTACCTTCTGCAGCAGGAACAGCTGGAGTTTAACAACCACGCCCCTCCTGACAGGCCAGCTAGCTCCAGTTCAAAGCACCCCAATCCGAGCTAGAGGTTTGTGTGTGTGCAGATGGGAGATGGCTTAGGGGCAACACTCACGTTATGCCTCCAGTTAACACTGTGGTGAAGCCAAGCCCCGTGCAGCTCTCCAGCATGGCACAGCAAGGGTACAAGATTCCTTCGAATGCCCAACGTGTGACCTCCCTGGCGCCAAACCACTTTTGTGGTGCACATCACTAACGAGTTGGAGGGAGCTCACTGAAAGGTCTGCTATCAAACATGCAGGGAGAGGGGGCAGGAGGCAGGCACTTTCCCTGCCGCAGGACGCTTTTTGTGGCAGAAGCGTCTGTAGGTGCCGGTAGAGATGAGAAGCCCATTGTGCTGTGCACTTGTACATACACGTGCCGAGAAAGAACTTCCCCAAAGAGCTTCCAGTCTGAACAGGCCAAGGATGGGAGGGGAAGATGGGTCAAGTGACTGAGCGAAGATGACACCGCAGGCCAGTGGCAGGGCTAGGACTAGAATCCAGGTCTCAGAGTCCCTCTGTCTGCTGGACAATGCTGCTTCTGGAGCTGCTGTCTCTCTGGATACGGCTCAAACCACCCCTGGCAGAGAGGTTTGATTCGTCTGAAAGCTCCCTCCCACACCAGCCATAGTGCTCAGCTGCCAATGCACATTGCACGCTTTGCAAGAACACATTTTCCCTGCAATTCATTTAGGTGATTAAATGGTTTCAGGAAGAAAATTTATAAACATTTCCAGCAAGCGCACATAATCTAATCGAGCTGGTTTGTTCACCAAGCTCTGCTACCACCTTAGTTACTAGCATGAGAAGGAAACTAAAGGAGAGGGCAATTTAATATGTTCCCCAGCCCCTCACATCCCCCTTCTTGCCCCATTCTGCAGGGAGGAGGGAAACCTGAAGGCCTTTGATACAATAGCATTGAGCAGAGCAGAGCAAATGCCCTACACCAAAGGGCCACGGTGTGCAGTGAGGGAAGGATGCAGGCAAAAGGCACTGTGTAAACTACCACCCAGTGTGAGTGATTGGATGACACCCCTTCATTGCACACCTGTAAATGACTCTGAGAAGCCCCAGGCAGCGGGAGTTAAGCCCCATGAGAGGAGCTCTAGCATTTACATAGGATTATCTTCACTGCAAAGTTAACTCAAGCCCTGTCCATACACAAGAATCCACTGCAGGTGTCAGTGGTGCTAGTCACACGAGTTGGCTAGCATGACATGGGGTACAGCCTAACGCCCCAGTGAGCACAACTTGTCAGCTCTTAGCACGACTGCTCTCCAGAGTGGACACAGGCTGGCTCTGTGACAACACTTGAGAGCACTAGTCCTAAAGGGCCTTCCCACTATTCCTCCTGTTCCATCTTTTCTTGTCCTCATTTGAGCAACAAGCCCAGTTTCATCCAGCTGACTGCCATGTTAACCAAAATAGGGGAGAGCTGAGGGGACTTCAGCCTTCTCCTATCCAGCCACCTCCTTTGTCATGCCGTGGCCCCATAATCCTTTGTGCCCTCAATCCAGAATCCTTGCACCTTTTTGGCAGAAGACTAAAATATTGCAAAATGAGAGTTTACTCATTTTGTTTTTCCTGGATCTCTTACTCCACAGCCCATTTCAGCCCAGCCCTACATTCATTCCCCCTTCCCAAATTGTTTCTCTGTTCCTCCTTTCATCACCCACATATTCAATCCCTGCATGGTTCCAGCTACCTCCTGCTGCCTGGACAGATGGGGGGGGGGATGTTCCTCTTCCTCTCCACGCATGTGGGGCGCATGCCATAGATTCCTCCATTTCCCTGCGCTCCTCCATCCCCTCCCGCCATGGCTTGGAAAGCAAGGGCAGGTTATGAAAGCACCATCCCCTTTTCCTGCTCCGTGCTCTTGTGCTGAAGGCTGAAGTTGGGAGAAGACTCAGCCACCCGAATACCCCTGCAATTGTGTCCACATGCATCAGGTACAACAGGTACAGCTGCTTCAGCCAGAGCACCAGGTAACGCTGTGTGCTCCGAGTTGCCTCCTTCCTCCCGGACCCTCCTGGGAGGATGTGTTTTGTCCCTTTAATTTGTGCCGGGTAGCTGGGGCGGAGAGCTGTGGAAGCAGCACACGGCCTGGCTCCATTTAGCCTTCTAACAGCCACTGACTTCACTGGGAATGAGGAGCCTGCATACCCATGTGGATCTGGGCCAGGGTCCAGTGCAGCTGACTGGTTACCTGCTGCCCAACTGGACTTAAGAGAAGACACGGGGGACCTTCTAAAGGGGGAAGCAGCTGCAGACAGGGATTGGCAAGGAGTAAGCAGGCTCCCGCAGAGTCCTAAGTCAATAGCGGGGAAGACTCCACTGGCAACAGCCTGTGGAAAGGCCAAACTCCAGGCAAGAGGTACTGGGTGATGGACTTCAGTGAGGAGGAGCTGGGCAGGGCACTGTTGAAAAAGGGCTGAAGGGTTGAGTTCTCTTTTGAAAGACCCTGTGCAGGACTTAACACATTGGATCCCAGAAGGGGAGCATTTTGAATGTCTGGATTGACTGTGTGGACTTTTTAAGGGGCCCTGAGTAAAGGGAAACTAAGGCAGGCCCCAGCAGAGCCACGCTGGCGTAAGGGAATGCTACAGGGCAGGTGTGCCTTTGACAGGAAGGTTCTAAGCTCTCCACAGAAGCAAAGAGCAGCTTAGGGCTAATGCTGTTTTCCTTATTCTAACAGAGTTCCTCATTCAGTGTTAGAAGAAAACAGCACTTCATGGGATTTTTTTACCACAGTCCTGGCATACATAGAAGCTAGGGCCATATTCTCCCTGATGCAGGTTCCCCTGCCTGGCACAAGGGGCAGGAGATGCTTTGAGTTTTGCCTTGTGGAGCTTCCTGGAGCAGAGGAGAGAGAGTTGCTCCCTTGCAGGCCCTAAGTGAGCCGATCTCCCACTGTGGCTGTCAGGAGAGCAAATGCCACCTCCTGCTTGGTAACCCTTCCTCTCTCATGGAGGGAAGGAGAGGCTAATGCTGGGTTTTGAATGGGACCTGATCCGGAAGGCGTGAGCAGAGATCACCTACGGTCTGGGCCCCACACCCAACTGAGGGGCTGAATGTCCACCTTCCCCTGCTTTGCGAGACGCTCAGGTGGGAGCTGGCATCTCAATGCCTAGAGGGAGGCAGCAGGGACACAGGTGCTGAGTGACTTTAGGTGAGTGACCTACAGAACCCGGGGAGTGTTTTGTGGATCACAGTGGAGCCAAAACTGGGGCATAGGTGCCTAAATCACCTCAGTTCCTTTGTGGGATCCACTTAGATTGCAGTGACACTGGGAGGGTGGGGGGGAGGGAGGGGGGGATGAATCAAGGCTTTATTGCAAGAGATCTTGTGGCGCTACAATTCCCTGAAGTCACTGAGAGCTGGAATTGCACATCACATTTCAGGATCAAGGGGTGGGCCTATCATGATTTCAGACATAAAATTTGGTCTTTCATTTAAAGCTGGGCATCCAGTGCTGGCTGCAAGATCCGTGCAGCATCTAGGTGGTTGCAGTGCAGTTTACTCAGCTGAGATGTCCCTGAGTCTGTCTCCGTCCCATTCCTAAACTTGAAACCTTCCCACAAAATAACCGCTCCAACCAGCTGGCTTGAGAAAAAGAAAGCAGTCTTTGGAACTATTTATTTAATGTGGCTCCAATTCTCTCCTCCCTTTGGTTTTCCTTTGAAATCTTTAAAAGCAAACGGGGAACAGCTTTCCCACCACAGGCTCTTTGCCGATCTGGGGCATCAGAGGGTGGGCAGAGCAGAGCACTGCAGGGAGAGGTCAGACTAAAGAATGCGAGGTCACAGCCCTTGCCCCCGGCACAACAGCCTCCAAAGAAGAATTCAGCTGCTACATAACAAAGCCAGTTAAACAGCGTGGAAAAGGAATCACCAGAAAAGGCCCTAGAGCTGCAGGAGGATCAAGGATAGACCGTGCTTAGAGCATGTCCTCCAAAAGAAAGTAACACTTCCACACAAGCTCACAAAGCCAAAAAAATGGAACATGCCCTAGACTATGGGGGTGACATTTTCATAGCGAGGACCACATCTCCCACATCTGTCATCATCACAGGCCCTAGATCCCCTTCCATTTGAGGCAGTCTGACCCCATTTCCCTCCCATTCACCACTGCACAACACCCTTGTGTGCTAGCAGTAATTGACAACATGGAAGAGCAACGTAAGAGATATTTTTAGCTTCTGTTAATGTGGTTTAGCAGCTGGAAACAAGGAAGGAACCATGTGCTAGCCAGCTCACCACAGACCACCACCAAGTACCCTGCAAACCACAGTTTGAGAACTGCTGGGATAGACAGACTGATTGCCCTTTTTTCCTAAGACACATGCTCTCGGGTTAATTACATTCTGCTTGACCGGCTCCACCCTGCAGTTTCAGCTGGATACAGTGTCCTTTGTTTCCTTTCCTAAACAATGGTCTGTCTGTAGCATTGCTGGGTACTATTCGCTGCCATGCTGAGCCCCAGAGGAGGCTGCCTTGCAGGTTATGTTTACACTGGTGGCAGCAAATTCGCTGCCGCCAGATCGATCTTTCATGATCGATTGAGCGGTCAGTGAGACCTGCTCAATCGATGAGAGAGTTGACGGAACAAGTCCACCCCCTCAACTAGCATAGCGCTGAGCTGACGGGATCACTCAGCGCAATGTGAACAGCGCGCAGAAGCAGTCGACAGGAGTTATGCAAACTACTCTGCGTGGTTTGTGTAACTCCCGTCGACTGCCGCCGAATTTCCGGGTAAGTGTGAACAAGCCCTCAGTAGCAGGTGAAGTGGCTTATTAGTATCTTTCCCTTCCTAGGAGGGCTGCTATTTGCACAGAGAAGCAAGTCTTTGGGCTTCTTTAGGACAAGTGGCACTATAGAAAGGCAAGATTATTGCTCCCATTGCCGGCACTCCCGAATTATAAAATCGTACTACTCCAGTACTGGGGAGCCCTCGCCTAAAGCCAATAGGCCAAATTCATCCCAGACGTTACTCCACTGAAGTCAGTGGAGTTACACCAAGGACCAGTGGAGTCCTTGGAGCCACTTTTACATACTTTGACAAGCACTGAGCCCTCGTTCACACTACAAACGTGTGTCTGTATAACTACATCGCTCAGGGGTTTGGAAAAACGATGCAATTATATCAACCTAACTCCAGGTGTAGACAGTATTGTGTAAACGGCAGGGCTTCTCCCATTGACATACCTATTGCCTCTGGGAGACGTGGAGCACCTCCTCTGTCGGGAGAAACTCCTCTGACTCTCATAGCTCTACGCTTTAATGACAGCCAAGGAAAAGTCCCCTCTGATAAAGAGCCAACCTGCCATAGCTCTGCCCAAAGGGAAACCCTTGCCCTGGGGTCAGTATAAGGGAAGCTATTTTTGTTTACTTCTGCTCAGAGGACTCTTCCACACCAGAGCATGTTAAAACTGGTAGCCATTTCCCTGGGCATTTCCACTGCTATTTCGGATACACACAGATAAGCTCGTGCTTCCTCAAAGTGCTGCTTTGTGGTAGATTCGCACTTCTGCATTTCTGTAAGCGACTTCTCAAAAGATTGCCATCGCAGTGTTGCTGCAAATCCGGGAAGTGAGACGCCACGGCCTGCACACACTGAGCATATGGCTTCAGCACTTAGAGAATGGGCTGAAAACCAAGGCAAAGACAGACAGATAGGCTGGGAAGTTTCCTTGAGGTTAAAAAAATCCCTCTAGAGGGCGAGCTTTGGTGACACTAATCCTGCTCTTCCTCCTACAGTGCCCAGACTTTCCCTGGAGCCCAGTGGTCCATTTTGCCTGCTCATCCATCTGGCTCCCAGGAGTTCTGGTATCTCTCTCTGCCTCACCATTCATTACACACAACACTGGTATCAGAGCACCACGCTGGGCTTATGCATCCTAACTACACGTACCCCAGAATGAGCAGTTTCATTAAAACACCCCACAGGAATAAAGCACACTGGGTAGGTCCTCAAATGCTCCTTTTGTCGGGCACCTAAAACAGTGACCGACACACCCAGCTGGAAGGAGAACCCTGAGGTATGCCTTCCCTGATGGAGGACTTTGATCAAGAATGGATCCCATATGGGTAAGAAGCTAAGGGCCCATTGAAGCCAGTGGTAAAACTGCCACTGACTTCATTGGGATCAGGCCCTAAATCTCTGTGCTAAATCTACCCAGAGCAGCTACCTACCTGCTGGAGGAACCTCCGCAAAGCAAGTCTTGATCCATTTCCTAGCCCCTCTTGGTGGAATGTGTCAGCATCAGATCCCATAACCCTTGTGTGAGCAAAACTCCCATTGATCTGCTGCTGCTTTGTTCCCATCCTTCCCACATCCAATTGTTATTAACCAGGTTTATTTCAGTGGTGCCTAGGGAGGAACCTAGGACAGGCAATATACAAACACAGAGCACTAGATAGCTCTTCAGGACAGAGACTCACAGTCTACATAGATGGGGCAGGCAAAAGGGGTGGAACATACAAGCAATGACCTACAGCACAGCACATGCCATTCAGTGACAGTGCAGGATGAGGAGATTTGCCAGCACGAGGGATCTGTGTGCCCAGCCCCATCCTTCCACCTATCATCTGATAATCCCATCATATAACTGCACCATGGAGCCTCAGCAAATGAAATTAACCAGACTGGACATGGCCATGCCCCCAGCCGAGGCTATGTGATGAAATCCCCTTCACCTGTCAGGAGCAGCTCCAGTGCTTACCCAGCTTCCTCTCAGCACCACACCCTCCACACCAGACATTTTTTTGAAAGGTTATAAACAAACAAGAAAAATTCAATGAAGCAAGAAGCTGACTAACCTCTCAACAATTCAGCCCAGAGGGCAGCAGCGGCGGCGGATTCTTTTAGATGGAAAAGGATCCCTGGACTCGGAGACTCTTAAAAAGAACTCTCAATCATATCCCGTGTGGAGCAACAGACCTTAAATGACTATGCGGCTTGGACATGAGCGTCGCCGGCTGAAGCTTGGGAACACCCTCCCCGCACGCTATCAAGGCTTAGGTGCAGCTGCCTGTGAGAGCATCCGCAGGAGAGGTTCCCTTTCACTGAATCACTTCCTCTGGTAACAACTGCCTGATCTCCTCTGGGGCAGGGGGTTGGGCTGTCGCATTTGCACTCTTGTTTGTAATTCTTCCTCTCTTTTGGTTGGCTCTGTGCATGTTGAACAGGAGCTGTTTCTGTGGGAACCCAGTAGAGAAATGTAGAGCCTTCAGCACCTGGCAAGATCTCACTCACTGTGGTGCAAAGTAAACAATGCACATTCCAGCTGTCTGAACAATCGCACTTTAAAGTGGATCCAGTCAATATAGGGTACTTGGATTTTCAGAAAGCTTGGACAAGGTCACTCCCCAAAGGCTCTTAAGCAAATTAAGCAATCATGAGATAAGAGGGGCAATCCTAGCCTGGATCAGTAACTGGTTAAAAGATAACAAAAGGTAGGACTAAATGGTCAGTTTTCACAGTGGAGAGAGGTAAATTGTGGGGTCACTCTGAGGATGTGTGCTGTTTAAAATATTTGTAAATTATCCAGAAAAGGGGTGGCAAAATTTGCAGATGATACAAAATTACTGAAAATAATTAAATCAAAAACTGACTGGGAAGAGTTACAAAGGGATCTCACTGAACTGGGTGACTGGGCAACTAAATGGCAGATGAAATTCAATATGGATATATGCAAAGTAATGAGCTTTGGAAAAAATAATCCCATCTATACAATGTAAATGATGGGATCTGAATTAGCTGTTCCTGTTCAAGAAATATCTTGAAGTCATAGGGGATCGTTCTCTGAAAACATCTGCTCAATGTGCAGCAGCAGTCAAAAAAGCGACTAGAATGTTAGCAATCATCAGTGCCAAACAGTGTAAATCCAGAGTACACCTACACCTTGAATAGTGTGTGCAGTTCTGGTCATCCCATCTCAAAAAGTGATATATTAGAATTGGAGAAGGATAACAAAAATGATTAGGGGTATGAAACAGCTTCCATATAAGGAAATATTGTAAAAGACTGGGACTGTTCATCTTAGAAAAGAGATGACTAAGGGGGGATATGATAGAGGTCTATAAAATCATGAATGGGGTGGACTGCAGAGAAAGTGAGGCGTTATTTCACAAGAACCAGGAGTCACCTGATGAAATTAATAGGCAACAGGTTTAAAACAAATAAAAGGAAGTACTTCCCATAACACAGTCAACCTGTGGAACTTGGTGCCAGGGGATGTTGTGAAGGCCAAAACTAGAACTAGTTTCAAAAAAGAATTAGATACATTCCTGGAGGACAGGTCCATCAATGACTATTAGCCAAGATGGTCAGGGATGCAACCCCATGCTACGGGTGTCTTTAAACCTCCAATTGCCAGAAGCTGGGACTAGATGACAGGGGATGGATCACTCAATAATTGCCCTGTTCTGTTCATTCCCTCTGAAGCACCTGGCACTGGCCATTGTCGGAAGACAGGATACTGGGCTAGATGAACCATGGTCTGATCCAGTATGGCCGCTCTTATGCATGGGGCAGGAAATGGATTGTGCTTCTTTATGGCATATAAAAGCTCCATGGGAGGACTGTAACAAAGTGGGATTTTTTTATTCTGCATTCATAAAATAATTTATTTTTTTAAATTGGGTCTTGTTCCGCCTAGAAGAATCCATGGTGGCTGGAGAACTAGTGAAATATTTGTGTTTTGTTCATACCCATTTAATGCCAATGTCTAATTAACACGTAGGAGAAATTCAGTATCTGCCATTGTTATTTGCAACATTGTAACCGTGTTGGTCCCAGGATAGGAGAGGCACAAGGTGGGTGAGATAGTATCTTTTATCTTTCTGTTACTGAAAGAGACATGCTTTCGAGCTCTACCGAGCTCTTCATCAGGGCTGGAAAAGGTAACCAGTGTGTCACAGCTCAATTCAAGGTGGAGAGATGGCTGAGCATAAAGGGTTAAACATGGTGCAGGAGACCACTTAAAATGAAGTAGGCAATTACTCTGCAGTCCTAGGACAAACTCTGGTTGAGTTCCTGATTTTTGGTATCTAGCGGTTATAAATTTAAGCCCCCAGGTTTGTCTTTTGGAGGTTTTGTACAGTTTCCTTTGAGGACAAGGACTGAGAGGTCAGAGAGGGAGCAATTGCTTTGTGGGAAGTGCTCACCCAGTCACGGGTGAGAGCAGGGTTTTGTCTTTTACCATTTGTCTGTGAGAGTTCATTTGAGAGTGTATGGTTTCCTCAGATGCCCCAACAACGACTATGCTCTCATGCCCCTTGTCTCTCACTTGGGAGAAACGAAGTCGTTAAAATTCCAGCAACTGCCCTCCCTTCATTAGTGTGAAAGAGAGTCACAAACACCTGAGATGACCAAAAATTCCTCCAGCAAAACCAGGTTTTATGTTACTCTGATAAAAACAAGCAGAAGGAAAAAAAAGATACATGCACATATTCAGTGCTTATTTATATATCACAAAATGCAAACAACCTGTGCACAAACCCAATTTTTAAAAAATTCCTAGCCCTTTAAATTTTTATTTTCAAGTGAAAGGAGTGAATGGCCCGAACTTATTCATGTTGTCCAAACTCACCCAGAATCTATAGTATGGCTGGGTGGAGAGCCAGGAATCAGGAGTCCCAATCTCTGCTCCAACGCCAACACAAAAGCCCAGTACCCCACTGTGTAGCCATGTGTGCCGGACAAAGTGGGTGTGAGCAGTTACCACTTGGACTCAGAAGTGTATACCCATTATACACAAATGCAGATGACATTGCAAGGGGCAAGGCCATGGGGAATCACACCATGCTGGACATATTCGAGAACAGAGAAGCAGTGAATGTGGTGGGGGCTCATTAGTCGAGGCAGAGATTATGGGGCAGGGTAGGATTTTACCTTGCCATGCTAGCTCATGTTAAAACTACAATCTGCCTTGCCTTCATTAGGATTTTACCTTGTGTTCCGTTACCATGTGTTGGCTAATGCCCTAGTGAAGAAAAGGCCTAGATGGCACCTCCAGAGCACATTTGCTGAGTTTGGGGGAACTTCCCACTTGAAGCCCCATTTAAAAAAAAAACAAAAACCCATCTAATATGACCCCATGCTGACATGAGAGCTAGAGGCAGTTTTACTCATTCTGAAAGCAAGGTTGGCATAACCCTGTGGGCTACAGATTATCAGCATCACAATGCTGATGATTCACTTTCAGGAAAGGCTTTTCTTTCAGTTCTTGCAAATAAACACAGCAATTCTGTTTCAAATTAAGTGCCTCCAAGGAGGAGCCTTTTTCACTGTAACAGGGTTAATCATTCTATGTTTATAATACCTATCTGGTAGATCAACAAGTGCTTAACAAATCTTGCTGCATTCTCTTCTGGCTGTCTGATAATTAAAACATCAACTGATTATTACATAGATTTGACATGTGAATCTGCACCAATTAGTCACTGAAGTGGTCTTTAACTGTTTGCACAGCTGGCAGCACTGGTCACTCTAGTCAATCCAAATGGGGTCTGTAATACTTCTAATTACCAAGATTTTCAAAGGTGACTGAGGAGTCTGGTTGTCCCAATTTGCCTTGTTATGCAGAAGATCAGACAGATAGTCACAGTGGTCCCCATGCCCAGCCAGAGCCAGGAAAAGCAGGCCCCTTTACAGGATCTCATGTTGATTTCAGTGGGAGGTAGAACCCTTATTTTCCTCAAGATCTGTGCCTTGTCTCCTGAAACCCCACAGAGCTTCCACTCACATCCCAGTCACATTCACTGCATGGGCCTCCCCTCTGAAGCTTCCAGAGAGCTCTGTAGTGCATCCTGTGGCTCAAAGCAGAGGGAAATGCTGACCTCATGGTGTTTATACATGTTATTGCTCCTGCCACCTCCCTCCTGGCTAGAGCTCTGCAATCTTGGCACACCCTTGGCTGCCTGCTGCACCCACTCCACGTGTTTACAACCATGTGTAGAAAAGTGTATGAGGCTCATCCAACACATTCCCTCAAGCAGGTGATGAACCAAAGGGTTCTGTTCTTAAAAATAGCAAAACAGGTGGGGGCTGGTTCATTTAGCAAACCCAGGATTTCTGGAACACAGACCATGCAGCATGCTGTTATTCTGGACTGGGTACTCAGCCACACTTGCAAGGGCAGACCCTGCTCTCAGTTACCCAGGAGAAAATCTGGGGTTACTCTGCCAAACCCTATGGAGTTATTCTGAATTTATCCCCATATGGGATTCACCAAGGAACAATGGTTTTGTAAGTTAAAGCACTGGAGCTCCAACTTGGATTTGAGAGCCACTGCAAGACCTTGGGCAAGTCACTTCTTTGTCCCTTATTTCTCTATCTGTGAATGGGGATCACAAGAGCCTTTTCTCTCACCCTTTGTCTTGTCTATTTACAGTGTGAACGCTCTCCGGGGTAGGGGCTGCCTCTCACTCCCCCTAGCACAATAAGCCTGATCTTAAGTGGGGGCATCCAACGCTGCTGTGACACAAATCAGATCCTGGCCCTTGGGGTGGCAGAATGTGGGTATCAGCTCTGAACCTTTCACCTCTGTAAGCTGATTGATACACACTGAGAGGGCCTTTATCTCACATTGAAATCAATGGAGTTACTCCTGATTTACAAGGATACAAATGAGGGGGAAAATCAGCCTTGTGACTTTGCATTCATTCATCTTGAACCATGCAGCACTTTCCCTGGTTTTGTATTTATACATCAAATTCCAAAAAGTCACTGTACTTACCTCTCCCATCTGAGCACCACAATTGTGTGTGTCTGTTTGTGTGCGTGGCCCCACTGTCACCCCCCCCCCCCCAATTTGATCTTTCTCCTATCCATTTACTTCTTTTTAAAATCTAACCAGAGCCCTTCCTTTTCCCTTTTGCTTATTATAAGCCCTGACTAATTAAGGGATGCTATATTTATAGCACTGTATTGCACTGAATTCCTCTCTCCTTTAGTGGGGTTATTCTGGCCAAGCAAAGAATTGATAGGTTATCTGGGATAAGGAGAGGTTGAAGGAAAAATGATTTATGCCAGGTTGTCATGCACTGGGGAAGCAGGTTTGTGGCACCCCAACTGGAGTGGGGTGCTCAGACCTGCTTAAGTGCATGCCTATGATGCCTCCTAGTGGCTGAAGCCCACAGTTTATAAACCTTAATATTACCACCACTCAAATAAAACCTCCTCTAACTTAAGTGCTAGAGGTTTGTGCTCAGAGTTCTAGGTGTGCTGCCGTACATGTCCCAATTAGCTAGCAATCGGCGTCTGTTGTTTGAAGCCACTGGTTTGGTAAAGGAATAAGGGGATATGAACTAGAAGACAAGGGGATATGATAAGACAAGGGGATATGAACTAGAAGAGCAAAAGCCAAGAATAAACATTTGTGCTGGACAAATATGTTTATGACCAGAGAAAGCCCAGGCCCCACCCCAAGACAGCATAACAGAGGGGCGTGATTCTGACCTCACATCAGAGTTGGTTCATTGATTTCATTGGAGCTGCTCTGCACTTGCACCAGTGGAAGTGAAAGCAGACTCATGCCCCCGGCGCCCAAGATCACATCTCTGTTTGGCACTGGAGCAGGAAGGAGAGGCTGCTGGCAATGAAAATATGGTTGTGGGGTTTTTTTTGTTTTGTTTTTTAAAGTTCCAGGAATCTCAGCTACTTTGCCAAATACCAAGTCCTAAAAAGTTTGATAATCCCCAAGATTCCCCATCTGTGCGGTCCCTGACCCTTGTCAGCCTGCTTTATAAAACAATGTGCACATGTCATTTATGGGGAGTTTGTTAATGTTTGGAACAGCCTGTCCCTCCCTGGGAAACATGAGCAATTCAATTATCAGCTGGAAGCCTGGGACTGAGGGAGCCAGGAAGCCCAGCCGACTCCACCCCCATCCTCCAAACAAGCCACTAAGGCCCTGACTTTCTCATCCTCCAAATGCTTGTCCAATGTTGCTTTGGGGAGCTTATTCCAAATAAGCCACTTAAGTGTTTGAGCTTCCTTACCAAGAAGGGGGGACAAAAATTGCTTCCTCTTCTACGCACTATGGTCCTACTGAGCTACAAGCAGAAGTTTGGATCTTAAGAGATCACCATCTCCACAAAGTAAAGAGGGAGTGTGGCCCAGTGGTTAGAACAGGCAACAGGGGACTCAGGACTCCTGGGTTCCATTCTTGGCCCTGTCACTGAGTGAACTCTGGCAAGTGACTTAACTGCTCAGTGCCTCAGTTTACCCATCTGTACATAGAAGACAGAGGTTGGGAGAAGCAGGGGGAAACACTTTGTGAGGCTTAAATTATTAATGTTTGAAGAGCACTTTGAGAGCCATGGATGGAAGAGGATAAATAGTGGACTGTTACTGTACTGTAATAACAGTTGTGTGTGTAAAGCAAATATCAACACTATTCTTGGCTTATAGATTTGTGCCTCCAGAGTCTTCCATTTGATCTAGGCTCACGTAGCCTTGGCTTAATCATCTCTTCTTCATGACCTCCCAAATCTTCTCTCCCAAAGAGCCCAGATCCATGTGACTATTTAGAGGGTAAGTTGCAGCCATAAAGCTAGTTCCTGCCCCATTCGAGCTGCCATCTGCTGCACCTCCCCATCAATAGAAGCATTTTCAAACATTAAGCTAAAGCTAGCCAGAACAGTCTAGGGACTTCCAGCTGCCTTTAGTTGACGTATTGTTTCTGCAGGGTGCATGCTGTCCCCCACCACAACACGTGATGGGCTATTTGCTAGGCCAATATGGTAGGTCTTCAACAGCTGCTGACGGCTTCACAGTCTTGGCTGTCAAAATCCCCATTGCCTAATGTTAAATGCCTTGTAGCTTATAAGGACTACGAGGGCTGTCAACAAACTGCATCATCCTATTCCTCTGGGGCTTCCTGCTGGCCTCCCTCCCCTCAGCCTTCGCTGCCTTCACTTTACACATCCGTCTCATCTTCTTTCCCAGCCAGATCTTTATTTGGACAAGTAGCCAGCATACACGTGCATACTACAGAGAGGCTCAGAGGTGTCAGTGATGAGGGCCATGCAAATACCTTACATGATGGATAACCTTACACATACAACCTGCTTTGCAGGGCTAAGCCCCACCACCACCACCACCAGGAAAGCCTTACTTTGTCTGGGTAAACAAGGTCACACCTGCAACACTACAGCAGCAGGGACTGAACCCGGGAATCCAGAAGCATGAGCCTCTGCTGCCTGAGCTAGAAGATCTGGCTCTATGAGCAGCAGTTATCAACCTGTCCAGTGGGGTCCAGCCATCAAGAGACATGATGGAGGATCACACAGAGTGGGTAGGGATTACACAGCTGTTGACTAAGGCCAAGACGACATGGCTCTTTGACAGCCAAGTCAAGTCTCAGGAGGGTTCTGGTTGCACACTGCAAGCCTAGTGATTGGAGTGAAATTCATGCTTACACTAAAATTGCTCCAAGGGACGGGGGAGGGGGGGGGGAAGGGGGGGAATTCAGTGTACCATACCCATCCTTTATCAGGTAGGCTGTGTATTATGTACTATTGCAACTTATCTCCACTACCCCTCAGTTAACTGCCTCTTAGTACAATAGAACCTAAGAGTTACAAACACCTGGGGAATGGAGGCTGTTCGTAACTCTGAAATGTTCATAACTCTGAATAAAATGTTATGGTTGTTCTTTCAAAAGTTTACAACTGAACACTGACTTAATACAGCTTTGAAACATTACTATGCAGAACAAAAACTACAAAAAAAAATAAAAGGTAAAGCAACATTTATGTTTAACACAGTACTGTACTGGCCTTTTCCCCCCCTCTGCGGCTGCCTGATTGTGTACTTCTGGTTCCAAATGAGGGGTGTGGTTGACTAGTCAGTTCGTAACTCTGAGGTTCTACTGTAATTCCTCCCCAGTGTCTGATTAGTTAGATCCTATCCCTTTAGTGATTCTCTTATGTTCCATGGTGTGCATTAGAAGTTAGATAAAAACATAAAATACTCTTGCTGAAATATTGCAACCTAACACTACTTATTTCTTGCCATTCAGAACAACAACAGACAAGAACCCAAAAAACACAGAGCATGCAAACAGGCTGCTCTCTAAGGCACTGCTCCCACCTTGTTCCAGACTGGCTCTTTCCAGACTGAGTACTGCAGTGCCCCCAGATGTTTCTCTACAAAGTCCCCTAGCCTCCAAACAGGACCAGAAAACCCACCCTCTCTCTCCACTCTTACAGTGATGACCTGAAATTCCAACACACACCTCAACATACTATAAGTCAGTAATTATAGGCATTTCCTTCTCCCCTCTGAATCATGGCCTCAGCCTCCTTCCATGCAGACAGTGCAGCCTCAGGTTTGTTCCTGCTGCCATTCATTAGTTTGGCAGTCAGCTTGGTTGCCAAATGGCCATGCTGAACACTCTGCCCCACTGAGAGCTTCTGGGCCGGCTGCACCAAGTTCATCCCCGGTTTTGGAAGACTGGTGGCCTCGTGTGTCCCCTCCTTATTACAAGACACTGAGATAAAGTATGTGCTTCCTAGATCTCCTCTGTGCTCACCCGCAGCCCCACAGCCCCAGCACTGACTTTACTCTCAGGGCCTTGGTTCCACCCCTCTGGGCTCAGGATAAAACCTGAGCCAGAGCCCTGGAGGGGCAGCAGCCCTGTTGTTTATTCCACAGTCCCTCTGAAGTGGACATCAGGGATGGCTGTAACAGGGGGTGGGGCCTAGGGTAGGATACATGGGAAGCTCCTAGAGCAGTGGTTCTCAACATTTCCAAGACTACCATACGGAGGCTGATCTGTCTTGTGTACCCCAAGTTTCACATCACTTAAAATCTACTTGCTTACAAAATCAGACGTAAAAATACAAAACTGTCACAGCATGCTATTACTGAAAAATTGCTGACTTCTCCTTGTCACCACATAATTGTAAAATAAATCAATAGGAATATAAATTTTGTGCTTACATTTCAGTGTGTAGTCTACAGAGCAGCATAAACAAGTCATTGTCTCTAAGAAATTTTAGTTTGTACTGACTTCATTAGTGCTTTTCATGTAGCCTTTTGTAAAACTAGGCAAATGTCTAGATGAGCTAGCGGATGTACCCCCTGGAAGACCTCTGGGTACCCCTGGTTGAGAACCATCGCCCTAGAGGACAGAGCAGGCGCCTCTATGCAGAGTAGGGGCTGCTCAGGCTCCAAGCAGCACAGATACTGGCCAGACCTTCCGTCCGCCAGACATCCCCTCGCCATGCTGCTAGGCCGCCCTCGGGTCTCCCTCCCTCCCTTCCTTCGCCTGTGCCCAGCCATGTGCCCAGCTGATGGCACCTCTCCCTGGTGCTCATTTGCTACTGCGGGAACCCGCCTGGTCCTGAAGAACTTTCTTGGCCTCCTGATGCTCGTATCGCACGGCGCCTGTGACCTGGCCGGGCTCGGATCTGCTCCCCGCCAGCCTCGCTCGCACCCTCCTTTGTGCGCACAGAATCAATGCAGCTCTCAGTCTTTCGGGCTGGTTCCAGCTGTCCTGCCCCCCTTTAACTCCCCACGCCGGGGGCTTCCCGCTCGGAGCATTTCCCAGCAGGCAGGGCTGGGGGTCCCCTCCCCAACCCAGGAGCCTCCAACAGCAGCCGGCAGCGCCAGCCAGGGGCAGGCGCGCGGAGTAAAAATAGCCCCGTGCTTTTCCCCTGCCGGCCCGGGAGGAGAATGAGCAACCGCCGCCCACAGCTGCTCACTCACCATGTCTCTCCGCCGCGCTCTGCCGGGAGCTGGAGTCGGGAGCTGCCCTGGCCGGCACGCTGCGGAGCTGCAACGGCTCGGATCCTCCCTGCACCCGACCGGACCGAGCCTCGGTCGGGTCGGAGCGATCCCCCCACCTGCCACTGACCAGCCGCTCTGTAGCGGGAGCCGCCAGCGAGCCGCGCGCAGCCCCTTGCCTCGCAGGCAGCGCGAAGTAGCAGCGCCAAACTCTGCGTGACCTATAGACACGCCGCCGAAGGATGTACCTGAGCCAGCAGAGCCAATCAGGAGGCCAGAGGGCTGGACTTCCTCGCTGTAGTCCTTAACCCTTTCCAGGTGGCAAGGTGGCTCGTGCTCGGGCGGTGCCAGGCAGCGGCGCCAAACTCTGCCTGACCGATATCCTGCAGAACCAGCCGGGCCAGAGACCAAAGTTGGGAGCCTGCCACTGGATCAGAACCACGCGTGGCCACAGAGCAGGACAGGGCTGGCACTGCTGGGACGTTCGCCCCATGCCTGGGTTTGGCACTGGCGAAAGCTGGTGTGCCCGTGGGGCTGATTCCCCATGGCTTTACACCTTGTCCCCAGCCCACAAAGGATCCACGCCCACGCCCAGAATCTTTTCCCAGGCACAGCTTTATTTCCCAAACATAGGCAAAGTGCACAAACCAATTCCTCAGCCCACCCTGGGCTACAGCTGCCTCTCTCAGTCTCTCCTGCCTGAGTGCCTTTGGCAGGGTTCTTCCTTGCCCTGAGCACTGCTTCTCCCAGGGCTCTGCCTCCAGGCCATTTGTTGCTGATTCCGATTGCCTCCCCTCCAGGGGACTGGGCCTTGCACCTGCTCCTCTTTCCTTACGGATAACTTGGCTCTTTACAGAAAACAATTGGTTCCACTCACTTGCATCGAATTCATGAAGCCACCCTGCTCCACCCCTATGCACAGCAGGACAAAACACCATCATTGGTGTGAGCAGAGCTTTGCTCAGAGGGCACTTCCCATGGATCTCAGTGGTGTTGCAGGGAGCAGAGCAACCAAGAATCAGGGTCATTGCGTCCTCACACCTGGCAGCTCCCCACTGCCTCACTTACCCTCAGGTGCCTGTCTGTCCCATGCTTGTGCCCTGACACCCCTTTCTCCTACTCCTCTGGGGCACAGTACATGGGCATGGAAGAGCTCTCATTTCATTAGGCAGCTCCATAGCACTTGTTGGGAGCATTCTTGCATTTTTGTGCTAAGTACAAGTCAACAAAGCTTTTCCTCAGACAAATAGCCCTTCACATGATATAACTAATGGAGCAAAGATCTGAGACTGGTTTTTAACAAAATGGATCAACCGTTGCCAGTTTTGCAGCATGGAAAATTGTTTGGGGCAGGGTCTGGTGTGCCCTAAAGAACCCTTTACAGTTGCAAGGAGCTCATCCCCCGCCTTTGGATCAGGCCAGCTGTTCTGTAAACACTGATATGTGACTTTTACTCCTTAAAATGAGCCCTAATTTGCTTCCCGGGCAAAGGCAGAAAATCAGAAATAATAGATGTCAGAAGGCAGAAATCCTAGCTATCTCCAGATACTTGATACATTGACTTTGGCAATGCTCGGATGCCTTATCGTACAATGATAAGTGCTTAGCATTTCCACAGGTCTGTTTGGTCATAGATCCCTCAGGATCTGATCCAGCAAACTGTTGAGTCCTCTCAAATTCCACGGACTTCAGTGCTTTACACAAATAAGTGTTGTTATTGTTCCCATTTTTCAGATAAGAAAACTGAGGGTCAGTGCGGACTTCGATGGGGTTGGTTCCCAACGTGACCTGGCCCAGGTCACATGGCAAGTCAGGAAGAGACCCAGGAAGCGAACCCAGGTCTCTATATTTCCAGGCCTACACCTGGTCCAAACTACATCCTGCCAGGGCTGAAAATGGTGATTTGCCCAAGGAAGTGTCATACTCGTTACTGCAGTGCCAGTGGCTAGATATCTCCATCCTTCCACCAAGGGAGCATCACAAAGTGGCAAGTCTGAGACCACAGATGATTGCTCACCACTGTTCAGGCACAGGGAAGGGAGAGGACTTTCAATGATTGAGAAACTCCACTGGGATGGTGAGCTGTGCCTAGTAGAGCCAATTCACCTACTGCTTCCACTCCCTCAGCATTCGCCCTTGCGAGATGTCTCTTGCCTTCATTGTTGCCTTCCACTCCATTTGCAGCGGGAGCAATGGGTTGCAGCACCTTATGACAATTCAGTGTAGCATGTTTTAGTTTGACTGCTAAGATGACGTGACACCTTTTTTTACACTGGACTGTGTACCATCCAGCCATTGTTATGCCAGGGGCCTGACTCTTTCCTGGGTCCCCAGAGGGTGGATGTGGAGCTGACCTTGGTGTGAGAGCAGAATGAGGGCTATATTGATCTCAAACATATCTACCTCACAGTCTCTCATGTGTTCACCCTCACCACACCCAGGGCCGGCCTTGAGACCGGTGCCCAGGGCGAACTTTTATTTTGGTACCCTTTCTTTGAGTTTGAGAACAGCAGCATGGGGCACAGGGTGCAAGGACAACCTCCTGTCCCCACAGCCCAGCCAAGCTGCACAGGGAGGAGTTTCTGAGCCTGGTGGCTCCCCCAGCTATGCACTCCCAACCACCTAGTGGGAGGAGAGTGGGTGCACGGCTACCGCCCATGCCCACAGGAAGTGGGGATCCAGGGTCTGGCCCACTGGCTCCGCAGGGATGAACCCAGCTGCCTTGTACTTCCCCGCTAGGCTGGCAGCTTTGGGGGGCATTGCCTGTCCTCCACCTGGCTAGCCAGCGCTTCCAGCCCCCGGCTCACCCGCATTGGACAGCACCCCCTCTGACCACAGTGCCCTGGATAGTTGCCTATGTCTCCCACCCGTAAGGCCAGCCCTGACCACACCCCTGTGAGGCAAGGCAGGGCTAGTATCCCCTGAAGGGGAACCAAAGCACAGGGAGACTAAATGATTTGCCTAAGTTCAAACAGGAAGGCTGTGGCAAAGCAGGGAATTGAACCCAGAACTCCTGTGTCCCAGGCTAGTATGCTAACTACTGTTAAGGCATGCTGTTTATGTTATGTCTCTGCCCAATATTCCCTTATGTCTGTGCTTTCTCTTTAAATGTCTAGGAAATTCTGCTGTCTGTAGAGGCAGGCAACCATTTTATAGAGGAGATGCGCACTTTGTGCTCTCTCCTGGAGATTGTACTCTATCCTTTTATTGTTTGGTTCCCCTTAACCTAAAATAAAAGCAGTCAAGACTGGACGTACCTAATTGCTCACTGTGCATGGAGAAAAGGAACAGTTTATATATTTAACATGCACAGCATCCGAACATTTAATAAACAATGACAAGGTCTGTTCATTGGCTCCAGACCACTAAGTTATGAGAGTCCAACTGCTCCCGCCTTTTAACTGTTGCCCATTTCTCCCAGCATGCAGTTGGAGACTGAGGGCTCTCTCATGACATAAAAACAAACAGTTTATATATTCTGCATGGGGTTGCAAGCTGGTAATTTACACTGAACTAGACACTTTGCAAGTGTCTAATTTATTATGTCACCGAACGTCCAGTAAATGTGAGTCAAACCCTCAGGGTTTAAATCAGTTTACATAGGCAGGTAAACAACTTAATGGCTCAATTTATTCATTAGCGTAAATGTTAATATAACATTAATTCTCCCGACATGGACATGATTTTTATAAGGCTTTAATGGGTGGGAGAGAAGCTACTGATTTATGCTGTGAGTAAATAGCACATGGTAGCTGAGGCTTGGAAGCGGGTCATGGTCCAGGGTAGGTATGTGGCTAGAAGAGAATGACTGGGTGGGTGCCAGCTTGCTCGTGCAAAGTTTGCCCCAGTCAGTTCAAGGCAAATGACCAGCCACTTGTGTGAAAGGAGGGCTGCAGCTCTGGTACAAAGCACAGTGTAACAGAAGTGATTGCTGAATCAGTGTTGAACAAGATTTGTCGTGGTCCAGTGGTGTACCGAGGGTCTCTGGTGTCTGGTGGCCAATCATACATTTGTGCCCCCCCAGGCCTCACGTGCCTCCCGGCGCCACCCCCCAGCTGCCCCAGGGAGGGTGGGTCTGTACCTGCGGGGGGGAGAGGCGTCAGGCTTGGGGGGGGGTGAAAATGCAGGCTTGGCTCTGCCACCCACACTCCCTACACTTACCTGCCGCACAGCACCCGCCTCTCCCGCTACAGCCTGGCACCGGCTTGGACAGGGGCAGCCTCACCCCCCAACCTGGGTGGGGGGCTGGGCCGGGCTGGGCCTTCACAACGTGCAGGGAGGGAGGAACTGAGGGGCACCCCTCAGAATCACCTGCACCCCCCACCTGTCATGAAGGGCTCACCCAGTGCTTACCCGCCGCTCCAGCCCCGCAGCCCGGCACCGGCTCGGATGCCCTTCATGACGCGCAGGGGGGAGGCGCTGAGGGGCTCCCCTCAGAGCCTCCTGCACCCCCTGCCTGTCATGAAGGGTCAGGCCAGCCAGGTGCCTTCCCCTTCTCCCCCACACTTACCTGCCACTCCAGCCCGGCAGCCCCTCAGAGCCTCCTGCGCCCCCTGCCTCCTGCGCGTGGTGAAGGGCCGGCTTGGCGCCTTCCCGCAGGCCGGTGCCCGGGGGCCTGGCTTCTCCCACCCCCTGTTTCCCCTTGGTACGCCACGGTCCTGGTCTCAACTGGGTCGGCTCCATTTCATTTCACCTGTTGCCGGCAAGCTTTGCTGCCCACTCCTGGGGAGTTTTCCTAGAGCACACACACCCAGGCCTTTCTTCCCCTGTAGTGCAGAAGTCTGCTGCAGGAGGTGGCGTAGGGGCTAGAGAACGGTGTGGCTCCGGGCGGTGCCTTGGCAGAGTGAAGATACCTAGCAGCACTGCAGTTGTTGAGGTCATTGTGCCCCCCAGATGCTGGGGCGTGGGTGGAGCATGGGGAAAGCTGACTCCTGCGGTACCTTCCTCCCCGCACGGTGTGCGGGTGGAGGGAGGCTGTGATTATGCCATCTACCCCTCAGTGCTCTCAGCTCCCTGTAGTCGAATTGGGGTTCTCCTTGGCAGGTGTGCCGTGTGTGTCCGTGCGTGAGTGGGGATGGCTCTCTGCACCCCTGGTCCTGCACACAGTGCTGCAGGGCCCCTAGCATAGCCCTCAAGGGTGTTCCAAAGGAGCCTTGTGTGGCCTGTGCTTTTCATTTTCTGTTGTGCACTGTTGGTCTGGGACTCACTCCTGCTTGGAGCTGAGGATTGCTGCACTCAGCTCATGCTGTGACTTTGGAAGCCTGGCCGTGGAAGCACCACATGGGGTCATTTGCATGTGAATGGCTCCAGAAATTCCTGTTTCATCTGACATGGGTGTCACTAGCGAAGACACAGAGAGCAGGATAAACAAACCTTTTAGGACAGCGGTTCCCAACTTTTTCAAGTGTGTGGACCCCTTTGCAACCTCCAAACATTTTGCAGACCACCAGATACTACGAGTTGTAAAATAAATTACAGTGGTAGATTTTTAGAAACTATATGAAATAATTTTTTATTTGAAATTGTACATTTCCTTGGTGAGGATGTTATTATTTTTCTTTTCTGTGGACCCCCTGTAGTAGCCTCACAGACCACCAGGGGTCCGTGAATCAAAGGTTGGAAACTGCTGCTTTAGAAGATAATGAGCCAAAGGAGGGCTTTGCTCCTGTATGCAGCAGGGAGCCGCTGTTCAGAGCAGAGGGAGAAGCTGAACAGAGTCATACAGAGGGCTTGTCTTCACTGCAAAATTACCTAAATTAGATTGGGATTGCTGCCCTGGACAACTCCCATCCACACACAAAACACCTCACTCAAGTGCAGCCGTGCGTTGGCTAGCTTGAGCAACACATAGGTGAAAGCTTGACTGTGCACAACACATCAGCTGCTAGCATGACCCCTCTGCAATGTGGTACTGGCTAGATCCCGCAAGTGCCACTAGTGCTCCAGTGCCTTTCCACAGTCCTTGTGGGCAATAGTTTCTTGTCATCTACAGAGTCCCAGCTTCTGGACGGGAAGTCACCCCCCAGTTCACCAGGCATTGGAATGATGAAACATGCCAAGGCAGAAACAAGTTGTTGGGCTAACACCACTTCTGCCCATGGGCCTGAAAGGACAGACAAGTTCTCCCAGAAATCACTGGGAAAGAGTTGTTAGAGCAGCTCAGCTCACTGCAGCGCTGAGATCCCGGGGCTGTGCCCCCAGAAGTCCTAGCACCACATACGAGTATGTGCAGGGCCAGGGAGACGCCGGACACCCCAGCAACTTGAGTGGTTTTTGCAGAGTAGCTCCTCACTCATGCTCGGTTAACTTGTGAGGATTAACTTGCATGCAGATAGCTTGAGTTAAGTCTTCAATAAAGACAGGCCCAATAAGGCCTGGGTGTGTAGTGTATAATGCTTCCCATTCTCAGAAGAACTGCACATGTTAGCAGGCTACCCCCGTTTAAACTGTGCACTGCTGCCAGGCATCAAAAGGCAAGGCAGTGAAAGCTGAGGAAAGAAGATGCATTTCTTTCTTTACACAATGCATAATTAACTTGTGGAACTCCTTGCTACAAAGCCAAGAGAGCTCAGCATGATTGCAAAAAGGATCAGGCATGTATATGGATACGGAAAGCATCCACTGCTAGTTCATAGGTTTATTTGATGTTGATTTCAACCCATAAAACATAAAGGTTGATCAATTCCAGGCTCCTGTGGCAGATCATTAAAAATGCAGCTCTGTAAACAGCAGTCAAAAGCAAGAGATTTCCCCTGTGCAATATGACCAAGGCCATAAAAAACTGATCCCCTCTGTGATAGGGTGTCAAAGCCACACCAGTCCTGAAGGGGTTAAGGCAGCTAAGTCAGCCAATTAACTGCCTAGGCTGCACCTGGAGGAGGATCCAGGGCACAATGAGGACCAATTAAAGGATGAAGCTCACCTGGCCAGGAACAGGTGGGACAAGTATAAAGCCAGGTAGCTGAGGGCAGAAAGGTGCTGCAGGGAGGATGACTGCAGTCATTCTCTCTGAGACCAGGGAGAAAAGGCAGCTTGGCCTGGTGGGAGGGTGTACCCAGCAGTGGGTGATGAAAGAGCCTGATAAAGGCACTGTGGGAAGCAGTCCAGGGAAACAGCAGCAAGGTGGGGGGCAGTGCAGACCTTAGCTGCTTGTTGTAGGGTCCTGGGCTGGAGCCTGGAGAAGAGGACTGGGCTGTATTCTCCTACCAGCTACTGGGAAGTGGCACCATTGAGGGGCAGTGAATTGAAAGACTGCCTGAGACAGTTGGTACAGTGAGACTTTGGTTCACAGACCCCTGAAGGAGAAAACTACAGTGAGCTGGCAGAAGGCCAAGCCATGAGGAGGGAGCAATCAAGTCTTGAGATGTGGAGTGAGTGCCTGCAGAAACAGGCGTAAGACTGATACAACTAATTCCTAGTTGTGGCCACAAGGAGGCACTCAAGCAGTGAGTAGAGCACCCCAGGACACCCTCCAATAGAGATCCACACCCCAAATCTGACTTGCCCAGATTGGTGGGCTTTGCAGCATGTCCTAAAGGCCAAGAAAGAAAGAGAGAGGATTCCAAAATCATGGTGTTTCACTGAGAATGCCCTGCTGGCAGCTCCCTCTCATTTAAACTGAATCCCTGGTGGAGCACAAAAACACAGGGAGAGAGGCATTTTTCAGGTAGGCAGTTCCCATGCCATTTAATTTATGGCTTTTATAAGCCACTGCTAACACCCTGAATTCCAGCCACCAGTGCAGAGCCCCGAGTCTATGTTCTTTTCCTCGGTGATCTCTTGTGGCAGTGAGTTCTGCTGGTTAACTTGCATCATGTGCTCGAGGCAAGAAACTTCTCTTAACAAGCAAGCTGTCACATCCCGCACCTTCCGGCTGCAGCTTCTGTGCTATTCTGTGGTGCAGCCTGTTGTGGTGTGCATTGCCATAGTCTAGCCGTGAGGGGACAAAGATATGGAACCAACACTTAATTTGTAATGAAAGAGGTGCCAGGACTCAAGCAATTATTTTACTTTCATAACTGACATGTTAAACCCAGAGGTGTCACCGCTATGAACTGCCAAGCCTAGAGGTGCCAGGACCTAGCCCTGGCACAAATTAAGCACTGTATGGATCATAGTAGCAAAGTCCCTGCATCCAAGAGAAGTGGCTGTGAGCTCCTCACCCGTGCAGGTGAAACAAGCCCATCGTGGTTGCTGCTCCTCTAGTCATCTAGCAGCAGCTATGAGGCTCCCAGTGTATCCACACACCCTGCACATGGTGGCTAATGCTTATTTACCGAGCATCTGATCTCTTGTGACCAGTTCGGTTCTGAACATTTAACATGTAAGACAACTCCCTGAGTGACAGGAAGAAAACTGTCCAGTGCCTCGCAAGGGAATGTTACCCCCCTCTCTGACCAGGGCAAAGGGGCACATGGGACAGCCTGGGTGCTAACTGCACACAGAGAGCTGGGCATGTTCTGCTCCCAGGTGGTGCAAGAGTCAGCGTGATCTGGGCAAAATCTGCCTTTCCTGGCCCTCCCAGGGGAATCTTTCAGCTTTGCTGTGCAGGGTGCCCCTGAGCTGCGGATGAGACAAGGCAGGGCGGTGCAAATAGGTGTCCCACATCAGTGCCCGAGTGAGGGGCTTGGTGGGAGCGCCTACTGTCATGTATCCTTCATGGGAGCAGGTCTCTACGGGATCCATCCCAGACACTCCTGCTGCCACGGTTTGCCCTGAGCAGCACGGGGCCACAAAGGGCTGCACTGGGTCATTGAGGTGTGGGCTGGAGCAACCCAGCAGGCAGGGGCTGCAGCCTGTGCTCTGGTGCAGCGGGGACTTTGCTTCTAGTGTGGCCCTCAGGAGCATCTGGAACTCTGGGGGTGGCATTTGCTCCAGGTCCCTGCACAAGGTGGGAGGGCCTCAAGGGGGCATGGACCAAGCACAGTCCCTCTTTCCACCACCCATTACTCCCAGTGCAGCCGCACACCCTGGCCCAGTATGATTTTGACCTCACCTGGTTTTCCCAGTTCACCTGGCCCTTCGGTGGGCACGTGGCCCTTGGTGGCAGAAGCTCAAGGGGTTAAAGAGGCTCCTCTAACTCCCAGGGTTGTCATGCACAAGACAGAAGAGGCTGGTTTGCCTTGATTCTCTCCTGTGTGGAGGAGAGGGGAGCTGGGACTGGCTGGGGGCAGTCGCATTCTCCTCTGAAGCACCAGCCAGTCCCCAGTCACTGAGAGAGAGCCAAAGAGCACAGGGTACTGACGGAGATCTGCAGGCAGCGCGCGCTCTCCTAGCAGGCAGGTGTACGAGGTGAGGTGATGGAAAATCAAGCAAACAGCCTGACATCGCTGTGCGTACATTAGCCAGGGATAGGCCAAGGGCCTTCGTCAGCCCCTTGAGCTCCGAGCTGGTCTGAGGTTTGATTAGCTCTGGCTGACCCCTCCCCTCCTGCTCCTCAGCCCTCCATATTTCTGGAACTGGCAGCAAAAATGCTGACAGGTGGGAAGCTGCTACTGTAACAACCCCACGTTCTGCAACCCCCCTCCAGAACCCTGGGCCTTTGGGTCTAGAACCAAAGGCCTCTACTACTAGAACTGGAGAAGAAACACAGGAGGCAGTGGTATAAACAACCCCTTATTCTCTCTGCGAGCCCACCCCTAGCTGGCACTATTGCTCTCTCCTTTGTACACACAATCACCCAGCCCAAGAAGAGACAGAAATGGTGAGTCCCAGCGTGCTCTTGTGCAACTCCTGTCTAGCCTCCAGCTCACTCAGCCGTGGCAAAGCTACAGCCAGCAGCACCAAAGCTGCCCTTGCGGTGCTGGCTTTGCCCTTTCTCCACTCAAAGGGGCTTCTTCGTTCCCTGGAACAGGACTCCCCCTTCGCTGCTTCTTGAGCCCCAGAGCAGCCCTAGCAGTGCAGGAAGCTGTCTCCCTGTGACTGGGAGCAATGGTGGGTCAGGTGTGTGCATGTTGTGAGGTCACCTCCAAAGAGGATCCCTTCTGCTGCACACATGACCTGAGCTTCATGCAGGTCTCTCCAGCCAGCATGACTGGGGTTCCTGGGACACATCCTGCCAAGTCTTTTCTGATTGGTGTGAATTTAACATTGAGGCAAGTGGTCTATTAAAACCTTTGTTAAAATTACAAGCTATCACTTTACGTTTTAAAGGGCCTAAGGGGTTCCTTTCCGCCTCAGAGCCCAGGAATTCCCATCAGCTCTGCTCAGCATCCCAGGGTCTGGGCAATCCCATCAGGCCAGAAGAGTCCATCCATTCCCATCCCTGTAACCCCCGTAACTGCTGCTGTTGGTCACCAGGTGGTCCCAGGCTGCAAAGTCCAGAAAGGAGGGATCTACGGTGGCACAAATTCTTGGGGATCCCTGCTGCCAGCTTACAGAGACCAACTCGGCGTGGCCATTGGTTGAGCTGCGTCGTCCTTTGTCTTGGACATCAGCGTCCTGCCGATGGAGAAGGTGCCCTGGATTGACAGGCAGGAGATCTGGCTGTTGGGGTGCTGCTGCTGGAGATTGGCTGGATCGATGAACATGGTGAAAGGTGATACCAGGCCCGATATCCATGGCTTTGCTAGGTGATCCACAGAATAGCACCAACCAGTTGTCCCATCCACCCCTCCGTCAGTCAGAATTTGAACCTGGGTGTGCTTCCGGGGGTGGGCAACGGCAGAGCCAGGCTGCTGCTGCTAATGGTTTCCATGTTAATCCAAGGAACTGACAGATTTTCACAAACACAAATGCAGGAAGCCAACGCCCTGCTGGGGTGGGTCATTACCCTCTGCTATAGGTGTGGAAACTGAGGCACCCACAGGGGACATGACTTCCCCAAGATCTCACAGTGAATCAATGGCAGGAGGCCTGATTCCCGGGCCTGTCCCTTTACCAGAAGACCAGCCTTCCTTCTTACTTCCGCTGCAGGGCAGGAGCCCCAGAAGTCCCCTGTCCAGATCAAGATTCCTGCTCCTTGGCCGGGGGTGAAGCTGCGGGACTAACAGGCCAGTGTGTGTCATCCCCCTATTGTGAAGGATAATCTTGGCCTGGACAATGTAGACCCTGGATTTAGCCATTCTGTGAGCAGCAGGGGGGTTTCTGAGCTTCAGAAAGCAGTCGGTCCAGTCTATGCAGTTCCATAGCAATCAGGCCACCTAGAATCTAGGGCCTCATTCTTTCAGCTCTACAGCAACGGCCTAAATCCAGAGGAGACGCCTAAGCCCCTGAGTCAGGAAGTCTCAGATCAGGCATCCACATCACACACATGCCATGCAGATGGGCTCAGGAATTGCCAAGGGCCTGAGAGCAGAGCGCCTCCTGGGTGCTGCTGGAACATGCATGGAGGAGGGCTGCTAGAGAACAATCCAAGGCACATTCCTCCCCCCAGGGCTGAGCACACTGCCTCAGCAGCTCCCCTACCCCTGCCAGCCTGGTAGGACAGAGTTGGAGCCCAGATCATTCTACTGCAGGCATGGAAATTATTGCTCTGATCATTTTCGTCATTCACCCAGATACCACAGCAACAGTCACACAGAGAAATCATTAAATAAATACAACTCAGATGGTTTGCATGGGGTAGTGTTGTGCTTCTAGGGTCATGGCCACGCTGGTGTTTTCACAGCTGTGCATTTACTGGCTGTTCCCGGCCACAAGCTACTGCAGCTTTCCCCAATTTCCACGAGCCCCCACCTCCTCCCATAGTACACAAGCCACTGTTGAAGCGCTTGCTGTATGATACTAGGAATATGGCTAGTCATTAGAGCAGCACACAAAGAATCAGGACTCCTGGATTCATTTACCAGCTTGCAATTGGCTCATTGTGGGCACGTCGCTACCGTGCTGTGTGCCTCAGTTTCTCCAACTGCAAATGAAGGATAATAATACTGAAGTTCTAGGATGTTATGGGGTTCATTAATGAATATATCTAAGGTGCTTGTAGGATGAAAAAGGGCTCTAGGAATCCCAAGTAGCTTTAGTAACAATCTCTTTATAGCTTCCGATAAGAACTGGTCTAGGGTCATGTGCCAATGTGTAATGTTTACACGTGAAATATTTTGCTTTGGTTGTAAATGCTGATGGCTGCATTTTCAGACCCTTCTGTGTTTGTGCCTGGAAAGTGCTGATGCAAAATACAGATGCTTTGTGGGTAAAATATTGCTCAGGAGGCCTGGCTGGGATTCCCAGCTCTGCTCTGGATGACCTTCGTGACTTTGGGTAAGTCATGTAGGCCAGGATTTTCAGACGAGCCTAGCAGGTTCGGTGCTGATCCTTTGAAAATCTGTCCCAGTGTGAGCTGCTGGGTGCTGAGCACTACTGCAAATCTGGGCTTGTCATAGTGCCTATAAATGGGAATGGACGAATTAAACATTGGCCCTGAGTGCTTGGAAACATTTGCCCCCTGATCTCCCTGGGTCTCAGCTCAATGGGGGTAATGCAGCTTCCCTTGTCTGACCTCTTGGCTGCTTAGTTTTTCAGCTTTTTGGGACAGGGACCGTTGCTCATGTGCATTTGGCCTTTTCTGTGTTTGTACTGCATCAGCGCAATGCAGCTTTGGTCTACGGTTGGGGTCCCTAGGCACTGCAGCAATCAGCAGTAATAATAAACAGTTGTGGGCCCAGTCAGTCTTACCCGAGCAGGCACATTGCTAATAACACCATCCCATAACGGTGGGTACAAAGCCCCAAACCCTGGTTACAGTAGGCTGGCAAGCCTGTGACTAACTGTATTTCCTAAGACTAACGGCACAGAGCAAGAGGGAGTAAATGCCTGTGAACACTAGAGGGCGCTTAGAGGAGGCAAGCGGAGAGCAAAAGCGGAGAACTGTGTCTAGTCGCCGGCCTGAATCAAGAATCTGCAGTAAACCCCCAGCCCTTTGGCCCTTGAAGCAGCGGAAGAGCAGGTTTTTTTCCAGATGGAACCTCCCATTCCCGGCACTGGTCCCCTGTGTCATCAGTGTCACACCAGAGCACCCCCCCCGAGCACCACCTTGCAGAGCACCAACTTAAGTCAGCAGGGGATGCAGAGGGGCCTCATTTCCAGTGCAACTGGAAGTGTCTTCCTGAGCATTGGGCGCCTGGCTGTCTGCACTGGCTGGCATGACTGGGGAGCTGCAAGCCCTCAGCCCAGAGCCTTGGTAGGCGATGACCAGCTGTTGCATGGGCAAAGGGATGGTGCAGCTACTCCTGTCCCAGGCTGCACTGCTCCTCGAGGCACCAAGGGCTCGGTGACGTCAGCCTGACCCTTCACAGCACTGGTGTCCATCAGGGCATGAGGGGGCCCCTGGCCTCCAGCCTCCATCATGCACTGAGCTCCACAGGGAGAAAGCCCTGCCTTGGCAGGCACCTACAGCATCTGCGACAGCTCAACTGGTGCTGGATTCACTGGCCAAGGCTGCCACCTGCTGGCGAGGAAACTGTATTTCCAATCAACTGCAATAACCCGGTCAGCTGGAAGGCTAGCTAGGGTGGTACCCAGCCTCCTGCAGCATGTTGGCAGAGCACTGGTCAATCCAGTCCTGTGCTGAATTGCAGGGGCTGGGTAGCGCAGCTCTCGGTGTGCTGGCCGAGTCGCCTGGCCCCTGCACCACCGGGTCAGAGCTCAGTGGCCCATTCTGGCCTCCCCTAGATTAAGATCACTGGCTGATGCATTCTGGTACCACCTCCAGCAGCGGCTGGATGCTTCAGAAGAAGGCAGTGCCTCCCGCCCTTGCACTCAATAGGACTTTTAACAAACAGTAACACCACGCTTCAAAGGCCTTTGGCTGCGAAAGGCTTTGTGCGGGGGAAAAGTCCGAACACCAGGCTTTGGTCAAACACACCAAAGCTCTGCACCAGAGCCCTTGGCGGTGGCATTCACTAGCACATGGACTCAAGGTGAGCCCATCCCTCGTCACTGGCAGAGTGCGCTGCCAGCCCCAGCCCGGCCCCTGGCAGTGGCTCTGAGGTGCATGCAGCAGCTTGAAGTGAGGCGACAGGGCAGGAGCAGATGCTCTGGTGAAGTCTGGTAGCCTGGCCCCGCCAGCCAGGTCAGTGCATGAGCTGGGGAGTTTGGGCCAGAATTTTCAAACTAGCTCAGCTGTCACACGGCACCAGAATAAGTGGCTGAATTGTCAAAGGAACTCTGTATGCTGGGTGCTGATCCCTTTAAAAAGCTCTGAGAAGAAGGGTGGCCCAATGGTTAGGGCATTAGCTTAGGGCTTGAGAGACGCCAGGTCTCTGCTCTGCCACAGACTCCCCGTGGGACCTTGGCTTCTGTGTGTCTCAGTACCCATCTGTCCAATAGAGACAGCAGCCCTGCCCTGTCTCCTGACGATGGGGTGGTGAGGACAGGTACATGAAAGATGGTGATGGGTGCAATCTAAGTACATAGGATAGACAGGGTATTTGGCTATGAAACGGATGGACACCCCAGTACCAGCTGGGAAGTTCCCCATGAGTTTCTGGGTCCTATCACCAGGCCTCAGTGGAGTTGAACCCAGCGATGGACCTTTCTCTTGCAGTGGTTTGACTGTGTTCCAAGGTTCTCAGCTGGGGTTACAACCCCTGGGGTTCAAGTAGATACCAGGAAATTGTGGCCACCCTGCACTTCCTACATTGCTAAATGAGAGGGGGATCCCAGCTAGGTGGGAGGGGGACCCTGGGTCAGGCTCTGGTTCTAGGCTGTCAGGCCTGCTGGTTGGAGTGGGGTTGAAGCTGGATTTAGGTGTGGGATTGAGCCAAGGGCAGTGCAGTGCTGAAACTGGGCTCTGGGGACAGGCTGTGGGATCAGAGTCCATAGGCAAGGCAGATCAGGAGCATATCCAAGTCTGGAAGCAGGCCATAAGTCAGGGTTTCAGTCGGTCTGGGGATCAGGAGGCAGGTGCAGGACTGGGGTGAGTCAGGATAGGGCTGGAGCGGGGCAGGCTAAGGCCAGGCCAAGGCTGACGCAGGCTGGAACAAAGTTTGGGCAGAAACAGGGACAGATCGAGGGCAGCTGGAAGCCTGGGAGCCAGCAGGAGACTCTGAACCAAGTGGGCAGGTGCACAGACTAACTTGTGGCTCTGGCAGGGGTGAAATCCCTGTGCCCTGTGAGACAGGCTGCTGCAGCAACGCTGAGGGCTGTCACTGCAGGCTCTGCTGGCGGGTGAGTCACAGTACCTAGTGACTGCTGGGGGAAGCTAATGGCCCTTCCCTCAGCCCAAGGGGAGGAGCTACCAGAGCTTGGCATAACTAAACCGGGAAGACAACAAATGACAAATAGGGATGGGAGAGAGGGTCATAGGGTCAAAAGCAGGGAGCCAGAGGTGGACACTGAGTAGAGAACCTTGGACAGCGCCCGCTGCCCCTCAAAGATGTCCAAGGAGTTCTGCCCGGAGATGTGACCTGAGGGAGGAGCAGAAACAGGCCCCACAGTCGCAGAGCACCTCCCTGTACAGCATTCTCCTTCTAGTATGGGGCATGGACACCTTGGCCAGTACCCAGAGGTGTGATTATGGGTGTGATTGTGTGATTATGAGAGACTTGTACTCCAGTCTATATCTAGGAAGTTAAAGTGCTAGTGATAATTAGAGGGCCCAGATTTTCCTGGATGTGACAGCTGACAGATTCTTTCCTGAAATAGTTACTGAACCGTCATGATGTGATGTTCAGTAACTATCTACCATTTTAGATTTGTTTTTGGTGAGTAGTGAGGACCTCATAGAAAAACTGGTTATAGGGGACAACCTTGGTTCGAGTGACCATAAGCTAATTCAGTTCAAACTAAATGGAAGGATAAACAAAAATAGATCTGTGACTAGGGTCCTTGATTTCAAAAGGGCTAACTTTAAAAAATTAAGGCAATTAGTTGGGTAAATGGACTGGATCGAAGAACTCATGGATCTAAAGGTGGGAGAGGCTTGAAATTACTTCAAATCAAAATTGAAGGAACTCTGAAACCTGCATCCCAAGGAAGGGGATAAAATTCACAGGCAAGAGTTGTAGACCAAGCTGGAGGAGTAAGCATCTCAGACAGGTGATGAAGAGAAAGCAGAAAGCCTACAAGGAGTGGAAGATGGGAGGGATCAGCAAGGAAAGCTGCCTCTTGGATGTCAGAACATATAGAAATAAAGTGAGAAAGGCCAAAAGCCAAGCAGAGCTGGACCTTGCAAAGGGAATTAAAACCAATAATGAAAGGTTCTATAGTCATATAAATAGGAAGAAAACGAAGAAAGAAGAAGTGGGACCGCTAAGCACTGAGGATGGGGTGAAGGCTAAGGATAATCTAGGCATGGCCCAATATCTAAACAAATACTTTGCCTCAGTTTTTAATGAGGCTAATGAAGAGTTTAGGCGTAGTGGCAGGGGACTAATGGGAATGAGGATATAGAGGTAGAAATTACCACATCCAAGGTAGAAGCCAAACTCGAACAGCTTAATGGGACTAAATCAGGGGGCCCAGATATTCTCCATCCAAGAATATTAAAGGAACTAGCAAATGAAATTGCAAGTCCATTAGCAAGGATTGTTAATGAATCTGTAAATTCAGGGACTGTACCGTATGACTGGAGAATTGCTAATATAGTACCTGTATTTAACAAAATTGAAAAAAGTGATCGGGGAAACTATAGGCCAGTTAGTTTGACCTCAGTAGTATGCAAGGTCTTGGAAAAAATTTTGAAAGAGAAAGTAGTTAAGGACATCGAGGAATGAATTGGGAATAAATACAACATGGCTTTACAAAAGGAAGATCGTGCCAGACCAACCTAATCTCCTTTTTTGAGAAGATAACACATTTTTTAGACAAAGGGAATGCAGTGGATCTAATTTACCTAGATTTCAGTAAGGCATTTGATACAGTTCCACATGGGGAATTATTAGTTAAATTGGAAAAGATGGGGATTAATATGAAAATTGAAAGGTGGATAAATATCTGGTTACAGGGTCATATTGAAAGGTGAACTGTCAGGCTGGAGAGAGATTAGTAGTGGAGTTCCTCGGGGATCGGTCTTGGGACCAATCTTATTTAAACTTTTTATTACTGACCTTGGCACAAAAAGTGGGAATGTGCTAATAAAGTTTGCGGATGACACAAAGTTGGAAAGTATTGCCAATACAGAGAAGGATCAGGATATCATACAAGAAGATCCGGATGATCTTGCAAAATGCAGTAATAGAAATAGGATGAAATTTAGTAGTGGAAAATGCAAGGTCATGCATTTAGGGAGTAATAACAAGAATTTCTGCTATAAGGTGGGGATGCATCAGTTGGAGGTGACAGAGGAAGAGAAGAACCTGGGCATATTGGTTGATCACAGGATGACTATGAACCGCTAATGTGATGTGGCCATGAAAAAAGCTAATGTGGTCCTTGGATACATCAGACGAGGTATTTCCAGTAGAGATAGGGAGGTGTTAGTACCGTTATACAAGGTGCTGGTGAGACCTCATCTGGAATACTGTGTGCAATTCTGGTCTTCCATGTTTAAGAAAGATGAATTCAAACTGGAACAGTTGCAGAGAAGGGCTACCAGGATGATCTGTAGAATGGAAAACTTGATTATAAGAGGAGACTCAAAGACCTTGGTTTGTTTAGCCTAACCCAAAGAAGGCTGAGGGGAGATATGATTGCTCTCCATAAATACATCAGAGGGATAAATACCAGGGATGGAGAAGAATTGTTTAAGTTCAGCGCCAATGTGGACACAAGAACTAATGGATAATAACTGGCCATCAAGACGTTTAGACTTGAACTTAGATGCAGATTTCTAACCATCAGAGGAGTGAAGTTCTGGAATAGCCTTCCAAGGGGGAGCAGTAGGGGCAAAAAATCTAGCTGGCTTCAAAACTGAGCTTGATAAATTTATGGAGGGGATGTTATGATGGGATAGCCTATTCTGACAATTGACTGATCTTTGCCTACTGGTGATAGATATGCAAATGGCCTCTGAAGGGATGTTAGATGAGGTGGGTTCTGAGTTATTACAGAGAATTCTTTCTTGGGTGTCCGGCTGGTGAGTCTTGCCCACATGCTCAGGGTTTAACTGATCGCCATATTTGGGGTTAGGAAGGAAGTTTCCTCCAGGGTAGATTGGCAAAGGCTCAGGGGGTTTTTCGCCTTCCTCCGTACCATGAGGCACAGGTCACTTGCTGGTGGATTCTCTGTACCTTAAAGTCTTTAAACCATTATTTGAGGACTTTAATAACTCAGTCATAGGTTAGAGGTTTATTTCAGGAGTCGGTGAGGTTCTGTGACCTGCATTGTGCAGGAAGTCAGACTAGATGATCGTATCGGTCCTTTCTGACCTTAGAGTCTATGACTCTAAAAGTCTGGCTCTGTTACAAAACGTGTCTGCTTGCAAGTTCCATGAACTTGGCAAGAACAGGTCTAGTATTGCAAAAATGCTTTGCTAGGCACAGGAGATTCATGTAAACCCATTACCAGAACAAGTAAACGTTTAAACTACCAAACACCATTAATAAGTGCATATTGCAGAGGATGACAGGGTGATGGATAGAGATGTTTTGATCGAAGCAACAGGTACAAGGTAAAGATTGGTAACCAAACACGTCAGACTGGCTCTATGTAACTTGTTTGTATCCGTGTATAAAAGAGGGGTCACAGATGGGCTGTCTTTGTCTGGCTGAAAAAGGTTCTGCCAGTCACTGATTCCATTGTTTCTCATTGCAACACACCCATTATAAAATTAAACTACCAAATTAATAAGTGCTGTCTTTCTAAAAGGGGTTTGTTTCTCATTGCAACACACCCATGCTATGTCTGTTATTTCATTAAGGTAACTGTTTATTAATTGCCTCTCTGTCTGGACCATTTTCCCTAATGAATTTATCCTCTGGGAGTAACTCATCTATGCAGTAAACAGAAATGTGTTAAATGCAGGGCGTGCTAGACCTCCATGGCTCCAGACCTCTCAAAATACCTTGTGATCAAAGCTAATGGCTGGATACCATCCCAGGTGTTGCTCAATTTAATCACAACAACCCCAATACCCCTTTGTTTGAAGGGTGGAACACTGAAGCTAAAGAACAAATCTAGGTGGCTAGCACCTTTTCACTAATTAAAGCACATGGGTCTCTCCCTCTTGTATTGTTTTCTGGAATTCCTGTGTTTACTCATGTAAATTAGCAAAATGCTTTGAAAAACATTGGATTGAAGAATATAAAAGAGAAGCAATGGAAATAAGCAAGCAGGCAAGCTTCAAGAGAAGAGGAATCACTCTTGACAAGAAACTGAGAAGAACTACCATCTTGCCCAGCTGCCTTCTGAGACCACGGATCCAGGCTCTCGGGGAAGCTGCTAAGAAACCATCACCGCCTCTTGCCTGCATTGGTGAGGATAATTGCTTTTGCAGCTAAAATATACTGGACTTTTGGTTTGGGGGCTCATTTTATATGTTTATAAGTATAGTAATTAAAGCCTTTCTGTCATTATCGAACGAGAGTCGTGTCAATTCCTGAGCACACTAATAGCAGATCCCAGTCTGTGAGGTAACAAATTGGAGGCACCACTGGGAGAGTGTGCGAATTGACGACAGAAACGCTTGGGAAAAAGTTGTTGCTGTTTGTTGTTGTGAGCCAGTATCTGAGCAGGCGTGGGGTAGCTCCCCACACTCAGATACAGTCCGAGTATTTAGACCTGAGGGGAAAGGTTCGCAACCTACACTCAGGGGCCCTACCTAGCCTCCGCAGGGGGTGAAGGATAGGTGTAACCAGGGAAGGTTACTAAAGAGGCTGATACATTTGCTTAACAATGTCAGCACAGGTCGATTCATTCATGGGAACTGTGATGAAACAATTTGTACAGAAAGAAAATTTGGATAAAGGTCTTTGGGGGACTGACCAATTCGCTGGCCCCATGGCATGGAAAGATCTGTGTTCACAATGGGAAGTCCTTGCCACGGAAATTAAGCCAAAGGTTGGCAAAAAGGACAAGAAAAAGGCTTTGATACAGGGAATGTTCCAAGTGTGTCAGGCATTGCATAAAGAAGTTGTTCGGTTGCAGACTGAGGTTGAAAACCGTGAACTAGAGGTTGTGGTTGTGAAAAAAGAGGCAGAAAATTGGAAAACTAATGCTCAAATGCTTACTGCCCAGAACCTTGGGTTGATTAACACTGCTAAAGAGGAGGGAGAAAAACGAAAGGAGGTAGAAAGACAGGCTGAGGAAATGAAAGTGGAGATAGATCATTGGAAATCTAAAACAGAGGAAGCAGAAGGGGGAATTAGGCAAGTGCTAGAGCAAAACCGTCAGGCACAGCATCAGGGTTCTGATCATTCCAAGTGCAATCAACAGATTGCTGCCCTTAAGGAGGAATTAAAAGCCTCTAGAGGTATTATCTCAGCAGTCCATCCTGAAATAATTCAAGGCTCCTTTAACAAGGATGCAGAACTATACCCACCCCCGTACAGCCCAGATCCTCCAGCCACTATGCATCTGATAAACACAGATCACAATTCCCCGCCGCTGCCAACGTGCCCTGCGTTAATATCCAATAATGTACCTATGGCACCTGTCACTTCCCATACCACTAAATGCCCAAATTCTAAATGCCCAAAATGAAATTACTGGCACCCATACACGGCAGTAGAGAATACCCCAATGACACCTGCACAAGCAGCTGCACTTGCTAAAACTCTCGGACCCTTAAATAGCTCCACTGTTTTGGACTGGATTACAGCAGTCCATAATATGCCCACTTTTCATTACCAGTTCGACCTACCAGCTTTATTTAGGGAAACCATGTCTCCTTCTAACTATGCTGGACTCCCTAATGACCTTAAACTCGGAGCCATCACCACTCACATGGATGCTTTAAAGCGACTCATCCAGTATCTCCGCCCAGGAGATAATATGTTGGGCTTATTTTACTCCGAAAAACAAAATCTTGGAGAGCCTCCAGAGTTTTTCATTGAAAAGAAAAAACTTTTAGGTCGCCTGTCAGGAATTATTCCTACCCCAGCTCAGGGACAACAGTTTAACTACGATACCCCTGATTTTAAAACAGCAGTGTTGCAGGCTTTAAATCATGAAATGCGGCTAGTGGCAGTTAACTTTCCAGCCCAAATCACCCTAGCCGAAATAAAGACACGACTTTGTGATGCGTATAATGCAACCTCTGCAATGGCTCTTAGTCAAAAGCCTAAAGGGAAGGTTGCTGCCTATCGCGGTGGCCGTGGGCGAGGATATCCCCGCACAGCCGACCGAGACGGATCAAGAATTAACACTCTTGACCCTGTCAGAACAGAGGTATGGCGACAGCTAGTCCAATATGAACCCCGAGACGCCATCCATGGGTTACCCACGCATGAACTCCTCCGCCGCCTGGCTGGACACCAAGAGCGAGAGCGCAGCCTACAGGGCAGTGCTGATGGTACCCCACCAAATGCCCCTACTCATACTGAGTATTAGGCCAGCCTGGTTTCCCTGGTCCGTCTCTCAAATATCCTTGCACCCATAACATACGATCAGTGGGGACGGCCTGAGGTACAGGTCTTTTGGAAAGACCCAAGCTCTCTAGGGAAACTGAGGCAGCAACAGATGTTATTGGATTCGGGTGCATCTCTCTCCATTTTAAGCTGTGAGGGACTCCAAACTTCCCGACTTCAAAGCCCCCGAGTCATAACTCTCGAGGGATTTAATGGCCAGGCAACCAATGCTCACATTTCCCACCCTCTGCAATTTTGGATCGGAGAGCCGACCCCTACGGCTGTAAACAGAGCCGAGTTTGCCCTAACCCCATTAGGAGGAACAGGGATTCTAGGGACAAATGTATTAAGAGACCTTTGTGCCATTGTAGACTTCTCCAATTCAACCTTATATGTACGGCCTGGATACAGCATTAAAGAACAAGAGCCAGAAACTGTTTTTATCCATGCAGTACATTGCTGCTCAGCCCTTAAAGCTCCTGAAATTTTAAAACAACCTGAATGGCCTGCTGATGTCCGTGATATGGCCAACACTGTCCAAGGGGTCTGGGCTCAATCAAAATTAGCTTGTGGGAAAATTAATGCCCTAGAAAAAGTAACAGGATTGGACCCCCCACCTCAGCGGCAGTACCGCTTCCCAGCGGCAGCTGAGCCCAGCATAGAAGAGACTGTCAATAGTTTGCTTAAGCAAGGAGTTCTAGTAGAAAAAGCCAGCTCTAATAACAGCCCTATCTGGCCAGTTCAAAAGGCAGACGGGAAAACCTGGCGCTTGACTGTTGATTTCCGAGCTCTTAATAAATCCACCCCTAATCGAGCACCGGTGGTAGCCAAATACCCAGAGGTTATGGCTTCCATAGCTGGTGGTGCAAAATGGTTTTCTGTTTTAGACTTATCCAATGCATTTTTCGCAATTCCCTTAGATCCTGACTCCTGGTATAAATTTGCCTTCACCTTCAAAGGAAGACAATTTAATTTTACCCGGGTTCCACAGGGTTTTAAAAATTCTCCTGCCATCTGCCATGCCCATGTCATCAAAATGTGGGACCACCTTCCTCCTGAGGATCAGCCTCACGTTATTTCCTATGTTGATGACATACTAGTCACAGCATACTCACGTTCTGAGTGTTTAAACAGAACTCAGAAGGTGTTGCAAATTATTCATGACACTGGTTTCAAAGTAAACCCTGAAAAGGCACAGTTAGTTCTCCAGCAGGTCCAGTATCTTGGCGTTTGTTTAGGTCAGGATGGTAGGAGCCCAGACCGTCAACGCATTGAGCTAATTAATAAACTCCCAGCTCCGACTGATGTCACCACCCTCCGTTCATTTCTGGGACTCACAGGTTTTTCCCGAGACTTCATTGAAAACTATGCAGAATTGGCCTCTCCCCTATATCATTTGCTTAAAAACAGGGAGGAATGGAAGTGGGGTCCAGAGCAGCAGTCGGCCTTTAACGCACTACGACAAGCCTTAACTCAGGCCCCAGCGCTGGCATATCCACGGCCAGAGTTACCTTTCGAGCTGCGACTTGCTGTCACTGACCACAGCTTAGGTGCAGTACTCCTGCAAGATCACGGCACAAAACCCCGACCAGTGGCTTATGCCTCCCGAGTGCTGACAAATACAGAAAAATCTTACACCCTTTGTGAAAAGGAAGTGCTTGCTCTAGTATGGGCACTACAGCATTGGGAGTATCTCGTAGGATCCAGCCCAATAGTGTTGCGTACCAGTCATACACCCATCAAATTTGTTCTGTCTGGAAAGGTTAATGAGGGTCGCATTTCCAATCCACGCTTAGCACACTGGATGCTAACGCTGGTAAATAAAAACATTACTGCTGAAAAAATCCCTCACCCTTGCCTTGTTCCTTTTGCCCTTACGGCACAACCCATAGAAAGAGGGGATAATGAGGGGGACAAGAGCGATAAAACTGCAGGCAACCACGAATGCCCTATGCCCTTGATAACAGTGGAGAAATTGACTCCCTTTGTTAATTGCATGTATCGGCCAGACCAGGTGCCAGAGCATTTCTGGGTTTGGTTCGTAGATGGATCTTGCTTTTATGATAAGGGCCAGCCATACACAGGATTTGGAGCCATAAACCCTAAAACAAATCAAAAGATACAGGGCAAATGTGAACCCCACTCAGCTCAGGCTGCAGAAGTAGTGGCTGTGGCGGCTGCATTAGAGCACACTGAACAATCACAGGATGTGGTTATATTTTCAGACTCAGATTGGGTTATAAGGGCATTGCTAGACTGGATCCCTTTATGGGAGACACGAGGCTGGAAAACTTCAGATGGTAAACCAGTTGTGCACGCAAGGAAATTACATTATGTTTGGAAGCTGGCAGAGCAGAGAACCGGGCGTACAGAGCTTGGAAAGGTAAAAGGGCACCAGAAAGACCAAAGTTTCAGTGCCCGATATAATGCACAAGCAGATGAATTGGCAAAGGTGGGAGCAATATGGACTGTCCCAAGCGATTGTCCACCTGTGGCTGCTATTCGCAACCAGAATGTAAAGGCTCCTGACTTAAAAACATTGCAGGACGCTGATGCCCAAATTCAAAAATTGGCAAAGCAGGGCAAGCACAGAAATTGGGAAATTTGGAGGGATACTACGGGCCTGGTATTAGCTAAAAAGGAAAAAGAGAATAATGCTGTGTGGGTAGTTCCTCAGGGAGTACGGAAAGAAATGATTGAACTAGCTCATCGGGATGGGCACTTTGGGGTCGAAAAGACGCTCGAACGATTAGAGGCAGCAGGATGGTGGCCCAGCATAAGAGAAGATGTGGAGCATTTTATCTATAACTGTTTACCGTGCGTTGCAAACAACCCAGACACACAGGTGACAAAAGGGCCACTAGGACACCAGCCTATTAAAGGACCTTGGCATAGATTGCAAATTGATTACATAGAACTGCCCCGCAGTAAAAAAGGATTCAAATACTGCCTTGTGATTGTGGATGCTTTCACTAAATGGGTTGAGGCAATCCCCACTCGGAAAAATGATGCCTTGACTACTGTCAAGGTATTAATAAATGAAATATTTTCCCGATTCGGCTTACCTGATGAAATTGACTCTGACCAGGGTTCCCACTTTACTGGTAAATGTGTTCAAATTCTATGTGAAACCCTGAAGATCAAGCAGCGATTTCATATCGCACACCACCCACAGTCCTCAGGACAGGTAGAAAGAACTAACCGGACACTAAAATTAGCACTGAAAAAGGTGTCCGAGCAGCAAGGAAAAGACTGGGATGAAAAACTCCCTCTCATATTAATGGCTGTGCGAGGCTCTGTAGCTGCTCATGGTTTCTCCCCACATGAAGCCTTCACCGGTCGAAAAATGAAAATGCCTGAACAGTGGTGGTTGGGAGACACGATCCCGGACTCACTGCAGCCACACGTCTTAAATGACACGTGGATCAGAGATCTGTTACAAACAATTTCTGCAACTCACAAGCAGATTGCAGTGGCTTTAAAGCAGAATCAACAAAAAATGGACAAGCAATTAGGCCCGCTACTGAGACCTAAAGAGTGGAGTGTTGGGGATAGAGTCATGTACCGGTCCCCAGATACGGTCACCTTCGCTCCCATCTGGAAAGGCCCAGTGTACATCATCAACAAAGCTAGCTCCACTGTGTACCAAGTGGAAATACGAACTGAAAAAAAGAAATTTCAGAAGTGGTTCCACTCCTCACAGCTAAAGGAATGGAAAGGCAGTTAAAATTGTTTTCTTTATTTTGTTTACTAATCGGGTCTGTTAGGCCCAGTGCTGTATGTTGTGTTTTTCAGGTGCTGCCAAGATGTTGTGTTTCATTATTATCGTGTTGCTGGCGACACATATATCCACCATACAGAGAATATCCAGAAGGGACAATGCAGAGGAGCAGTTTTTAGCCAGGGTCTACCCTTCAATTGCCAAGAATGTCAGTGTTGCGCTGTACTTCTACCACCCAAATATAAAGTCTTGCCATCCTTGTATAAGCCACAGCAAGTCTTGATAGCTAGCCCACTAGTGCCCCTGGGTATTACCATTAATCAAACTGTCCTCATGCCTATTATATCTTCCCAAATGGGCAGTTAAAGTACAAGATCACGGGGGGGGGAAATTAACCAACATGCATATATGTGTCCTGGTTATGTTTTGTATTATAAAGATGTATGCTTAAGTAATGATCGAGCAGAATGTCAATACTCTATGTATAAGGAGTAGTCAAATCAAAGTGTTATCATTTATATTGGGGAAGGGAGTGTGTGTGTGTGTCTTTGAACTACATGTAATGTATTAATAATCAATTCACAAAATGTTGTTTTAAATGAAAGTTCTAACTGTTTTTGTAATGTTGTAGAAATTTTAGGATGTGATTTTAACTGTAATAGACAAACGCTTAACCAACAATCTTTCACTTGGGGATTTCATTTTTTTTTTTAATAAGACTGATTTAAATGATGTCCAATTAGGAATGTCTTCAGATGAGCTGCAGAAACTAATTCACCACCCAGATTTATATAAAAAGGTTCAAGAAGTTCATACTTCAGCAAACCACTCTGTTATTACTGTGCAATGCGTGAGCAAATCCATTATCCATTTATTAGACTAAGCAAAAGATACCACGCAGCACTGCATGTGGAAAACCTTTTTTGGATGGCCTCCAACTGCCACTAGCATTCTAAATTTGGCTTTACACCCCATTGTGGTGGTTTTGAGGATTGGCGTATTGTTCACGATAATACAATGTATTCTCGTATGTAGGACCCGATAGCTGTTCTTACGGATCGAGTCCCGTGCTCGTGAAGAAGAGCTACGTGCTCTCTTAACTCGAATATAAATGCAGGCACCCAAGCATGTCCAGTGAGAAGATGTAACCTCGGAGGTAGTGGCTCTACCTGCCTTGATGGTAATGCTGGAATGTCTAGGTGATGCCACATAAATGCCTTATGGGCATCAAGCCGGGGACTGTAGACCGTGAAATTTCAGCTAAGATGGGCCTACTTATAAAATTAAACTACCAAATTAATAAGTGCATATTGCAGAATATGTGAAATGGTGGCTGGAGTCCCTTTTGAAAAGGGGTGATTGTTTCTCATTGCAACACACCCATGCTGTCTTTCTATTCGAAAAGTATGTCTGTTATTTCATTAAGGTAACTGTTTATTAATTGCCTCTCTGTCTGGACCATTTTCCCTAATGAATTTATCCTCTGGGAGTAACTCATCTATGCAGTAAACAGAAATGTGTTAAATGCAGGGCGTGCTAGACCTCCATGGCTCCAGACCTCTCAAAATACCTTGTGATCAAAGCTAATGGCTGGATACCATCCCAGGTGTTGCTCAATTGAATCACAACAACCCCAATACCCCTTTGTTTGAAGGGTGGAACACTGAAGCTAAAGAACAAATCTAGGTGGCTAGCACCTTTTCACTAATTAAAGCACATGGGTCTCTCCCTCTTGTATTGTTTTCTGGAATTCCTGTGATTACTCGTGTAAATTAGCAAAATGCTTTGAAAAACATTGGATTGAAGAATATAAAAGAGAAGCAATGGAAATAAGCAGGCAGGCAAGCTTCAAGAGAAGAGGAATCACTCTTGACAAGAAACTGAAGAACTACCATCTTGCCCAGCTGCCTTCTGAGACCACGGATCCAGGCTCTCAGGGGAAGCTTCTAAGAAACCATCACCGCCTCTTGCCTGCATTGGTGAGGATAATTGCTTTTGCAGCTAAAATATACTGGACTTTTGGTTTGGGGGCTCATTTTATATGTTTATAAGTATAGTAATTAAAGCCTTTCTGTCATTATCGAACGAGAGTCGTGTCAATTCCTGAGCACACTAATAGCAGATCCCAGTCTGTGAGGTAACAGAAGCCACAGCGGCTTCCTACAGACAGGGAAATAGCTCGCGCTTGGCGAGTGAGCAGTCTTAGCAATCCACCCTTAGGCAGGGTGAGCACCCAGTCTACCGCTCAGGCCCCCAATCTGGGCGAGCGAACAAGGAGTCAGTTGCTCCAACCCTTAGACAGGGTGAGCAGCGGTTGATCGCTCAGGCCCTCAGTCAGGGCGAGCGCTTAGGCAGGGTGAGCAGCCCCCTCAGTCAGGGCGAGCGAGCAAGGAGTCAGTTGCTCCAACCCTTAGGCAGGGTGAGCAGCAAGCAAGGCAACGGCTTCAGGAGCAGTCAGGAGAGAGATTCTCCGGAGGGTGGCTAGGGAAAAGGGGAAGGGGAGGGGGACGCAGGCCCACCTGTCTCCACTGCGTCCCAGCCCAGGGCCCTAGTAGTGGCAGAAGCGGCTGCCACTGTGTCGGCGGGGCTCCCGCCGCAACACACCGACTATATTGCGGCTTCAGCCACAGGCAGTGGCTGTCCCTGGGCTACTTCCTCCCCACTGACCCCAGTACCTGCCTCCTCCGTGCTGTGAGGATAGTCCACCTGGGGTAGCGCCGTCAGTCCCTCTTCATCGACCGGGGGTAAGGCGGGGAGTTCCTCTTCAGGGGGCAGCTCCTCAAGATCGTTGTAGGTTGGGAGAGGCTCGGTCTCTGGCAGCTCCTCCAAGTCCTGCCCCGCCTCAGGGAGGGGCTCGGCAACCGGCAGTTCCTCCAGATCCGGCCCGGCCTCCGGGGGTGCCCGCCACTCGGGCTGCTCTGGGGTCTCGGCCCAGTCCGGTGGTTCCGGAGCACGGGCCCAGGCTCAGGGTCGGGGTAGCTCGGCCCAGTCGTCCTGGCCGGGTTGCCTGGTCCAACACCACGAAAGCCCTATCCAGTCCCCAGGCGGGGCCGGGGTTCATCGGCAGCTCGGCTCTGGCCTAGGCCTCTGCTGGCAGGGCCACACATCTGTCTCTGGCAGCAGTCTGGGGCCTACTGAGCTCAGGGGCCTCGCTTTTATACTTCCCCTTCCTGTCGGGGCTCCGCCCCGCTGCCGCCGATTGGACTGGCTGGGTGGTCCTATCATGGCCCGGGTCTCTTGTTGCCGGGCAAACTCTGTGGCAGGGTGTGAGGTGGTCCAATCAGACCGCTCGCGCCCTTCCTCGGGCTCTGTCTCTGGGGGAGGCCACAGCGGCTTCCTACACAGCCATACATGTATTAGTGGCCCTGTAGAGATTGCCAGGGGCTAGTACCATGCTTTGTTGGCAAATAACCTGGCCGAGTGTCTTCGCTGCTGAACCGAATCTGTCCTCTTCTTGGGCTATTTGATCGAGGTCTGCTGTGTCAGCTAGCTGCACAGAGCTGTGCAGCACATAGGGAGAACACACACAAGCAGCAACAGACAACAGTGGCCTGCCAATGTTTGATCACCGAGGAGAAGGAGCGACATCAATGCTGTACCTGTACTTTTACTGCATCACAGTGGGCACTCATTGACTGTGGGGCTGCCAATAATTTCAAAAACTCCAAGACAGCTCAAGGTGAGCAAATCCCTGTCTGGCAAAAGTCCATACCAGACATCCTGGAAACCATAGATGGGGCTATCACGCTGGCTAGAGTGGCTCATGAATAAGGGTGCCAACTTCAAGGCAGACTGTCAAGAAGCAGGGCACAAACCCCAAGCTGGCTGTGTGTTCTGTAACTAGATTTCACCAACCAAGTAACAAATGTGAACTCGTCAGGCACTATAACAGCTTTACCATGGAGCTAGAGACAGTCCCATTGGGCACCCTGGTCTATCTTGTCACCCAGACAAGCCTGCCTTTGTGATAGATGGTCCTTTACACCAAAAATCACATTAATAATCAGATTATTCCCAGTCCTAAAGGACCTGTTACTTACCTCAGGTCAAGTGCACCCTGGATCTTTCATCAAATACGCTTGTAGCCAATCCTATAATAAACTAACTACAGGTTTATTAATCTGGAAAAAGAAATGAGAGTTATTTACAAGATAAATGGAGATAAATATACACAAACACAAGATACAGTCTTAGGTTCCAAAAGATGGTAGTAGCTGCTATAATATGCAAGCTTTATATGTCCTTTAGGGCTAACCCAAGCTAATCAGCTGGGGATCCCTTGCTTATGCTTAGAGATCTTCACCCCTCAGAGTTCAAGCAGCACAGGGATACAATTTCTTCTGAACAGAGATTTTTATTCCAGTTTTAAAATTGTTATTCTAGTTCAAGCTGTGATGAGACAAGGCTTGTGCATGTACCCTCTTCATGGGTGTGGTGGGGATGCAATTAATGAAGTCTTTTGTCCACTGATGTTCCACAATGGCTTGTCTGCTGTCTACGGGCCTTTTTTTGTTGGGGAGGAGATGACACCTCACAAGGTAAACCAGCATTTCACACTAAATAATGCTCCTCCTATGACTGAGGCCATGTCTATACTGACGGCAGCAAATTCGCCACCGCCAGATCGATCTTTCTGGATCAATTAAGCGGTCAGTGTAGACCCGCTCAATCGATCAGGAAGTCGACGCTGCTAAACCACCCCCTCAAGTAGCGTAACCCTGCGTCGATGGGAACGCTGTTCCCGTCGGCACAGTGCAGTGTAGACAGCGCGCAGAAGGGAAGCAGAGCAGTCGACGTGAGTTATGCAGGCTATTCTGCATAGTTTGCATAACTCCTGTCGAGTGCCACTGAATCTCCAGGTCAGTGTAGATCAGGGCTCTGTGGGCGGTTTTCAGTCTTAGCAAGCCTTTTTATGGTTACAGATCAAACACATAAATGTTACCTAATAATGTGAGACAGACATTATAAGTAAGATTAATACGTACAGCATCCTACAAGCAATTCATAAAGTCTAAACACTAAACAAATTCTTATAATTCTAATATCTATTTTAACAGTACTAACCCACAGGTGATCTGGACTAATTTCCAGCTATGCATTTGTCAGTGTTCAGTGAGGCCCATGAGACTTCTCCTGAAGTGGCAACTGGTCTGCCAACATCACAGAGACCCTTTTGTGCTGAGGGTTCTGAGAGAGTTGGCTGATGTGATTGCAGAGCCATTGGCCATTATCTTTGAAAACTTGTGGCAATTGGGGGAGACCCTAAACGATTGGAAAAAGGCAAATATAGTGCTCATCTTTAAAAAAGGGAAGAAGGAAGATCTGGGAACTACAGACCAGTCAGCCTTACCTCAGTCCCTGGAAAAATCATGGAGTAGGTCCTTAAGGAACTAATTTTGAAGCACTTGGAGGTGAGGAAGCTGATCAGGAACAGTCAGCATGGATTCACCAAGGGCAAGTCATGCCTGAACAACCTGATTGCCTTATATGATGAGATAACTGGCTCTGTGGATGTGGGGAAAGTGATGGACGTGATATAGCTTGACGACTTTAGCAAAGCTTTTGATGTGGTCTCCCACAGTATTCTTGCCAGCAAGATAAAGAAGTGTGGGTTGGATGAATGGACTGTAAGGTGGATAGAAAGCTGGCTAGATCATTGGGCTCAACGGGTGGTGATCAACAGCTCGATATATATTTGGCAGCTGGTATTAAGCAGAGTGTCTCAGGAGTCAATCCTCGGGCCAGTTTTGTTCAACATATTCATTAATGATGTGGAGGATGTGGTGGATTGCATCCTCAGCAAGTTTGCAGATGACACTAAGCTAGGGGTAGTGGTAGATACCTTGGAGGGTAGGAATAGGATACAGAGTGACCTAGACAAATTGGAAGATTGGGCCAAAAGAAATCTGATGAGGCTCAACAAGGACAAGTGCAGAAACCTGCACATAGGACAGAAGAATCCCATGCAGAGCTACAGACTGGGGACTGAAGGGCTAGGCAGCAGTTCTACAGAAAAGGACCTGGGGGTAACAGTGGATAAGTAGCTGGATATGAGTCAGCAGTATGCCTTTGTTGCCAAGAAGGCTAATGGCATATTGGGCTGCATTAGTAAGAGCATTGCCAGCAGATTGAAAGAAGTGATTATTCCCCTCTATTCGGTACTGGTGAGTCCACATTTGGAGTATTGTGTTCAGTTTTGGGCTCCCCACTACAAGAAGGATGTGGACAAATTGGAGAGAGTCCAGTGGAGGGCAACAGAAATGATTAGGGGGCTGGAGCACATGGCTGATGAGGAGAGGCTGAGAGAACTGGGCTCTTTTAGTCTTTAGAAGAGAAGAATGAGGGGGGATTTGATGGCTGCCTTTAACTACTTGAAGGGGGATTCCAGGGAGGATGGAACTAGGCTGTTCTCAGTGGTGGCAGATGATAGAACAAGGAGCAATGGTCTCAAGTTGCAGTGGGGGAAGCAGGACCCCCACATGGGCAAGAAAAAGGGTACACTATACCGGGGTCTGGAGGCCATGGGGGGCCCAGCCTATTACTATGAGGAAAAAAATGTTCATGGCTCATGAGATTGTACACATGGGATGAAGGATTGTGGTATGCATGTGGGAGAGGCCCGTACTACAAGTTTGTACTGGGCCTGAAAAAATTATGCTTGGGCCCTGGGGGGAGGTCTAGGTTGGATATTAGGAAAATCTTTTTTACTAGGAGGGTGGTGAAGCACTGGAATGGGTTACCTAGGGAGGCACTGGAATCTCCATCCTTAAAGGTTTTTAAGGTGTGGCTTGACAAAGCCATGGCTGGGATGATTTAGTTGGGGTTGGTCTTGCTTTGAGCAGGGGGTTGGACTAGATGACCTCCTGAGGTCCCTCCCAACCCTAATCTTCTATGATTCTATGATTCATCAGTACAGCTGTGCTGCTGTAAAATCTCTCATGTAGACATGGTGTAGGTCAGTGGAAGAATTCTTCCGTCAACCTAGCACTGTCTGCACTGAGAGACGTAGCTGTGCCGATGTAACTTTTCAGTATGGACCAGCCCTTAATTGGTTTATATTGACACCTAAAAAGTTAGTTGGATCCACTTACCTTACTCAGGGGTGTAAAATATCTACAGACCAAGGCCATGTCTTGCTCTACCACTTATGTCAGCAAAATGTATGTCACTTAGGGATGTAAAAAACCACACCACTGAGTGACATAAGTTTCGCGGGCATAAGTGACTGTGAACAGCACTAGGTGTGCACAGCGCTATGTCGGCGGGAGGGCTTCTATTACATGTGCAAGAGGGCAGGCAACTCCCCTATCCAATACCCTTTAGCCAAAGGGAAAAGTGCACCGAGCTAGGAGTTCAAATCTCACCTCTATAGACTGTTACATTTCCAGGCACTTCAGCCTTGGTATAGACCAAGGCCTCAGACCCGAATCCTAGAAGGCCCCTAAACTGCTTAGTGAGATGAGCTCAAAGGGCACAGTGCCCTTGACCTTAAACTCTCTAGCATTCAGCCACACCCTAAACCCTTTAGTTACAAGAAGGAAGATACTCAGGGTAAATTTCCCACACTGATCTGATTACCTTGCTGCTCAAGAAAACACACCTAGAAGCAAAGAACAAATAAGGAACCTTACTTGTAACAAAAACATTCCACATCAGCCCTCTCCAGCTCAGCCAGTGGCATTTGCTAAATATATAATTAATTCTCAGCTGACTATATAATACATTATTATTATTATTATTATTAATTATTTGTCTTGTGGTAGCATCTAGGAGTCCTAGTTATGCTCCAGGACCCCACTGTGCTAGGTGCTGGAAGACACAGAACAAAAAGGTGTGATGCTTTATATTTGAAGATCTTACAGCACTTCACAAAGATGGGTCAGTATCATCAGCCCCATGTTTCAGATGGTGAAACTGAGGCACAGAGCAGGGAAATGACTCACCTAAGGTCACTCAAAGAGTTAGGCCAGAGCCAGGCTCCTGATTCTCCCTCCTTTGTCCTACCTCTGAGCCATACTATTTTATATTAGTTTTTAATCTATCCTCCCCCAATCATCAAACTGCTCCTTATTGGCTGAAAGGGTCTCTTTAAAACTACAGAATTTTTAAATACCTTTTGCCCATAACCTCCCCCAGCAAAGGCTACAAACTAGCCTTAAGGGCAACTCAAAGATGCCTAGAGAATGAAACAAGCAACACAAATCGACTAGCCTGCCAAAGAAAATATCCTGCTGCTCATTTGCACGCATGTAAAGTGCACACAACCCCACAAAGTCCTGAGTTCCCACGAAGCTGCTGTACTGCTCCCTTGCCCCATTCAGGGGCTTGTACAGTGCATATTTCAAAGTACCACCAGACTAGCTAGCCGGGAGCTCCCACCTCTCATGGGAGGTGCTTGCCTCCTTTTGGCATTGAATGCATGCTTGCACCCCGTAAGGAGACAGGGAAATAGGGATTTTTTGTCAGCTTCCCAGTGGCTGACTCATTGTAGGATGAAGGGTATGTACACACTGCGTCAGATCAATTAAACCACCTCCTCAAAAGGTCGGCACAGCACAGTGGAGACAGTGCACTAAAGGGAAGTTACAAAGTCGACGGAAGTTATGCAAGCTACTCTGCATAGCTTGCATAACTCCACTTGGCTGCTGTCAAATTTCCTGGTAAGTGAAGCATAGGCCGAATATGTCAAGCTCCTTGTAGAACAACTGCTCTTAATTCTCATCCACTGCCACTATGTTGGTGGATTATGATGTGTCACAAGGATGCACAGGCTACCAAGGAAGTGATATCTTGGAACTTCCAAGGGACCACTGACATGGCTGGATATCTCTGCTTGACAGTGCTTTTTACTCCTTATAGAACAACATTTCTGGACAAATATAAAACCAGATGTACTTCTTTGTCATGCTCTTGACTCAACAGGTCAGAGAGACATACCCTAGAATACTTTCCTTTGTCCCAGTTCTAAGTCCTGGGCTGGCTGACCAATGCAACCAGCCATTGCTCCACAATTAACCCTTAAAGAACTGAGGACAGACTCCTTGCAATGAAGAACTGAAGGTGATTTTAGTGCCTAGCTATTACAGTGATGGGTGCTTTAGAAATCTATCTCTGGGCATTTCTAACACACTCCTCAGTAAGTGTCTGGGCACCCAGTAAAACTAGTAATTAGTGATGGCTGTCTGAAGTGCACTATTCTCTTTGTGGTCTTTTTCATTGTGATAGGCAGCATTGTCTTATGGACAGTACAATGGGCTGGGACGCAAGAGACTGGGGTTCTACCTCTAGCTCTGCTACTGACCTGGTAGGTGACCTTGGGCAAGTCACTTCTCCTCTTGGTGCCTCTTCTCTCTCTGCCCTGCCTAATCTATTGCAGTCTCTTTGGGGTAGAGACTGTCTTTTTCTATGTGTGTGTGTGTGTACAGTGCCTAGCACAATGGGGCCCTGATTTGATTTGAGCCTCTGGAATGCGACCATGGTGTAAATGGAAATGTGGACAACAATGATCATAAGTTCTAAGCCCCCTGGGGCAGCGATTGTTTCATCTGGCCACTCCCCCGCCTTGAGAGCTGGCTCTTACTGTGTGTTTTTTGGTAGGAGCATCACAAGGGACAGCACTGCACCCAGTGGCAAGATCTGGCCCTCACTCCGTTTGGCTGTGCAGCACAACATCAGCGTTAAATAGGGGTAACGAGAAATGACATCAGAGCTGGGTCACAAGCTGCTTGTCTTTCGCCTCGGGATGGAGGGACATCACACCTGCTTAATGCAACTCTCGCCATGGCCAGTCAGCCTGCGGCACGTTAGGGTACTGGGGGGGAGGGAGGAGCTGGAGACATATGGGTCGCCTAAGAAGGATCCGCCTCTGGGCAGATGTGTCCCTCGACCTCGACGCTAAATCAGGAGGGGAGAAGAATCCAGGAGAGCGGAGGTAGGTGGGAGCAGAGCAGAGCAGAGCAGCTGCTCCTTAACAAGTCCTGCAGGTTCCCTCCCCAGGCACCCCGCTGTTTGGAGGGCGGCGGGTGCTGCCCGAGGGGTGCAGAGGGACCCCTTGCACAAACAAAGGACGGGGCACGTACAGGGCTGCCCCTCCCGCACCCCGGTCCGAGGGTGCCCGGCCCGGCAGGGGGCAGCAGTGCGCGCCGTGCCCTGGGATGTGCTAGTCTCTCGGCGCCGGGCGGGGCCGGGAGGGAGCAGCCCGCCAGGAGCTCCGGGCTCGGCCCTTTAAATAGCCGGGCCGGGTTCCCTGCCGGCTTCGGCTCCATTGCACGCGGTGGCCGGGCAGGGGCTGAGACTCTGCTCGTTGTTGGCATCGCCGCGCCGGGCGCTCGGGGCGTCGCAGCAGGTAGGAGCCGGCGTGTGGTTAATAGCGGAGGGAGACACCCCCACCCCCAGCTTTGCTCCTCTAACGTGGCCGCTGCCTGGCTCGCAGGGGCTGCAGCCGCCTGATGCCCGGACCCGTCCCCCAGAGCGAAGCTCCCGAAGTGAGTCTGCGCCGGGCTCGGGGATCTGGTTCCAATTACAGCCAAGCGAAGAGCGAGTTTGCCAGGGAGTTGGATCCGCTCGCTGACTTCTTTCAACCCCTCCCTGCCCTCGCTGGGGGTTTGCTCCCCTGCTCTGTGACTGCAGGGGGACGGCGGAAGGCTGGTGTGCACGGGGTGGGGGCAGGGGGGAGCCACAGTTGGGGTGGGGTGGATCTGCAGTGGGAATGCACGAGTGCGATTTAGGTGTGGGAATGCATGCATCAGCCGTATGTGGGGGTCCGAACCTGGGGGACACGGCCCCCTTCACTCCCTGCTCCATGGTTGCCTTGTGGTAGGGGTGAGGGACTCTTGCAACTACAAAAGAGTTGCTGCTGATCTGATCTGGGGAGAGAGGCGCCAGTTTCATCTGGAAGGCTTTTGGCTGGTAACCGATGGCAGGCTCTGAAAGGATTGCCCTGGGAAGCCCTCTCCCAGCACTGGCTCTCAGGAAACCTTGGTGGTTTAGTGGAAGTTCTTGTGGGTGACTCCCAGCCTGTTTTTGTCGTCTCTTTGGGTTTGAACACCGCTTTGATGCTCTGTCGGTCTCTCCACAGTGCTGTGTGTGCTGGTATCCCCATCTCCACGGGAAGGAAGGGTTGGCAGTAAAGTTGGCTGTTGGCACGGTGTGTGATTTGTAGTTAGTAATGGTCCCAGGAGAGATTCCTGATCAGACCTGCTGGAATGTATGTCCCAGCCAGGTTCCTAAGCCAGCCAGTGGGTTTGCAAGGAGCCCAGTGCTCCTGGGGCTGGTTCCAGTGCTTGAAGGGGGCTCCTAGAAATGCAAAAGTTGTTCTCTCCCATGCCAAGATTTAATAGCTTGTACAATAAGCCCCTGCAAGGCTGGGGTAGATGCTCCAATGAAGTCAGCACTGGGGGCAGGGATGCCAGGATGCAGAAGGGAATTCCCATGGCTGGGGACTGGAGGTGCTGTGCTAATGCCCTCTGCCAGCCTCTCACCAGTCACTGATGCCCCTTAGAGCTCTCTCTCTGGGGTCGGAGGCAGGTTGACCCCCACAGAGACTGATTTGAGGGAGTTTGGTTCTGGGGGCATGACAGCAGGGCTGGCCCTAGACCAAATGGCGCCCCAGGCAAGGAGCATCTTCGGTGCCCCCTTCCAGTTGTTAAACTTTTGGATGCTTTACTTTTTATTGCATTTGTAGTCCATTTCATGACTTTGATACATGATTTGCAGGTATGACTTATCCCTGTCTTACAGGATGATAAATTTGCACATTAGGATCTGTAAATCTGTACTTATTCATGCCATATATAAGCAAATAAAAACAATTCATTTCCTCTAAGCTTATAGAAGCTTTTTAATTTTAAGTATAACAGCCCCCTGAGCCTGGCGACCCCCAAGCCTGGCACCCTAGGTAGTTGCCTGCCCCTAAATTCAGCCCTACATGACCGGGGCTGTTCCCATCAGACTCCGGTTGAGAAGATTCCAGTCCAGCTTGAGGGCTGTGTGGATGATGCCCAGGTCGGGGAGATCTCTGAGAACCCCATTGTGGCCAGGTCTATCAGTGCTCTGGGCACAGCAGGATGTGGACTGGGGAAAGACGGCATTAAGGGGAGAATGGGCATTTCCTGCCCATCTCTCATGCTGCCCTTACAATCCTGTTCCTTGTTTTTTGAGGCCAGGCTCCCTTTTCAGTGACCTGGCAGAGCTGTCTGGTCCATGCAGTGCAGAGAGGTCCTAGGTCCAGCACCATGTAGTGTGGGGGACCTGTGGGCGTATGAAGGGGGTAGACACCCTGCTAGGCAGCTGGTGAGAGATTGCTTTATACAAATGGTCCCCTGCCTCCTGTGTAGATGACTCAGGCAATTCTCCTACTGAGATTCCCAGCGGGAGCCCTCCCAGAAACAGCCATTCACCACCAAAGCCATAGCCTGATTGTTAATCTGCTGTGGCCAAGGGACTGCCCTGCCCCACCCTGCAAAATGATCCCAGGGTCTCCCACAGCAGCCAGCTCTGCTCCCAGCAAACAGTCAGGAGCTAGCTATCGCCTGCCCGCCACTGATGGCTGGCTCTTACAGGCTGGCTTTTGGCAGGTTTTGGTGCTGGCTGGTCAGTACCGTGAGCTGCCCATGTGACGGAGCCACGAGTTTGTCATGGGTCACGTGGGTTTGAAAGGTCTTTGAAAAGAGCAGAATTGTCCAAAGAACTCCCCACATTGCATGCTGAGCTCTGGAAAATCGGACCGTGAGCGTCCGAAAGGCAAATGCTAGGTTTGGAAAACCTGGAGCTTCTTTAGGTACCTAAATGGGAGCTTGAGTGCTTTGGGGAAATCTGGCCCTCATGTGCCAGATTCTGACTTTGCTCATGCCAGTGTGACTATGGTGTTGACAATAGTTATCCCTGACTTACCCTGGCGGCAGAGAGATCAAAATTAGGCTCTCTGGACCTTGAAACAAGGTTTGTTCTCTTGCATTGCAGGGTCCCAGTTCGGAGGGATACAGTGTTTTCTTTGTGTTGTGGTAGGGCCCTACTCAGCCACTGTACAATCACAGAGAACGAAATGTGCTGCACTGAAGAGCGTCCAGCACAAGCTGTTAATGTCCAGCAGCAAACCAAGGAAGGACATCGCATGCCTTTCTGCGCTCCTTTACCCTGGAAAGGGGCTTTTGCTGTCACGCGGTGGATGTACATTCTGGCACTAGGGAACCCGGTTCTGATCTCACCCTGCTGGGAGTCCATAGACTTCAGTGGAGTGACTCCTGACTAGCACCCTCTCAGCAACAGCAGAGCTAGCCCAGGGGATCTTCAGCAGCAGCTTCCTCCTAGCTCTAACTGGCTTCCACCAGAGCCCCAGCTTGCTGATCTTCAGCGGCCAGGGCATGGTGCATCCTCTCACTAGTGCATTTGCTTGTTGATGGCTGTGATATTTCTCCTGGGTTTGGGCTGTGGGGAGTTGGTGGGGTGGGAGCTCTCTGCACTGTCCTTGGTGGGCAGTTAATTTAACGTGAGGCTGCACTGAATCTGTGTCTAGCACCAGATGCTGCAGCGACAAATGCATTAAAAAACATAATCAGTGAATGAATCCAATTACACTTTAAGAGCGGAGGTGGGAGGAACTTGTTTCTAAAAATGCCCTGACTTGACATGACCCCAAGTATTTGATTCTGAGACTCTGCCCCTCAGTCAGTCAAAGTGCAAGTTAGAGCACCCTGAGGCCAGCAGGCTGCCCCATCTCAGGTCAGACAGGAGCTGATCCAAAGTGGGTCATGGGGATCTCTGCCCTCATCAGCAGCTCTGCAGCTGTGTGCTCAGTCAAGCAGCCTGTCTAATGTGTGATCCCAGACTGATGCAGGGTCAGTCACAACAGCTTCTCTAATCCAGCCCTGGGTCCCCACCTCCCAGCTTTGCCCCTGTGCTTAATTCCTGACCTGTGTTGCTTCCAGCTCCAGTCCTGACCCCCCATCTGCACCCCAGCTTGCTTAATCACTTGTATCCCATGTAAAAACCGTCCCGGCCTGGCTGTTTGTTAGTGTAATGTTAGTTTTTCTTGGAAACCAACCAGAAGGGGAAACTCTGTCCATTGTGTCTTCCTTGCTTCCTGATGCTGGAGATCTTGCGCTCTGCCATTCAGGGCTTCCCAGGCCATCTGGGGACAGGTGGGTTTCCAAGGCTCCCTGAGTTGCCACCTGCCAGGTGAGCCAGGGGGCTCTCTCAGTCACGTGCTGGAGCCATGTGCAGATCCTCATTTTGCCTTGTTCTGTGGGTGCAGGTGTCCCTGTCTGGAGAGATTCCATCCTGCTCCCCTGGGCTCCACATTCCTCTGTTGAGGATGATGCTGAGGGGGGAGAGGAGGTGCAGAGGGTACCCTGTTCCAGGGGATACTGGGACTTCAAGAGGTATTAGATTCTGCCTCTCAACTCCCTGTGCAGCTGCCACTGGAAATGGAGGTATACAGTTACCATCTTAAATTGCTGTGCAGTGTTGCTGCATACCGTTAAACAGTTACCATGTTCTGAACCAGAGGTGGTTGCCTTTCAGTGCTGGGTGAAGTGATCTACATCTAGCCAACCATATAGCTGTAACTTGTACTCCCTTTGGGAACCTCTTGGATGAAAGTCACTATTACAAATGTGGAAAAGAAATAGAAGCAACAATCTGAAGCCCTCATTATGGAGGGAAGGGAATGCAATTTTATCTCTTAAAGAAGAGAATGTTTCATTTCTGTCCTTGCCCTATCCCCCATGAGGGCTGGAGCAGCTACAAGAATCCTTTATAACTTAGTGGGTTTTTTTTTTTTAACAATTAGCAAAAAGCGGAAACCTTGCTAGGTTCCTGCTGCCCTTGGGCAGCCCCAAATCCACTGATATGATGTCCTCCTGCCTTAGGAACATGCCCACTTCAGGAAGAGCTGTGTTAACAAGCACACGGTTTTTAAAGACCCTTAGCAGTGTCATTGGGATCCAGGTTTCCAAACTGGGAGGGCACTTTGGGTGCACACACTGCTTTAAACTAGCTCTTTCTGGGCCCTACAGCCTGCATCATACACGTTGCTCAAAAGGAAATACATATTTCCTTCCCCTGCCAGGAGCTTTTTTAGTTTCCTTATGTGTGTGGGAAGGGGGCGGGTGGAAGTGGGGGGAGAAGTACACTGTGTTTAATAATACCTGGCTCTTAAATGGCACTTTCATCCATAGATCTCAAAGCACTTTACAGAGGAGGTTAGTATCATCCTGATTTTACAGATGGGGAAACCAAGGCACAAATGGGAGGGGACTTTCCCAAGGTCACCCCGCAGGTCAGTGGTAGAGATGGGCCCAGAATCCAAGTTTTTTGAGTCCCAGTCCAGTGCTCTAACCATTTGGAAACATGCTGTTTTAAAAAGTCCATCTTTTGTATATAAAAATATTTACAACTGTCCTTGCTATTCTGCAACTGGGAAGTGAGCGACTGTAACTTTCTTGCATGGGTGCGCTGCAGTAATTTGTGGCACTCCCTTTCTTTATAAGTAATAGCCCTTTCCGATGTTCACTATGCTAAGCCCAGGAAACAACTGCCAAGGCAAAGGCTGGGAATCAGCTGATCCGATGTTAACAGGAAGCATCAGTAGGTTATCATGGCTCGAAACACCCCTTCTGCTGCTGATCAGCTCCCTCTTCCAAAACAACACTGGCCCATCCCAGGGTAGGGCCAGATCCTCAAGGAATTTAGGCTCCATCGAAATCAGTGGGAGTCCAATGCCTAAATTCCTTTGAGGGTTGGGGCTACGTGCTCCCGGGGAGGGTGGTGGAAGGAGCACCCACAGGATGTTCACTACAGCACTTACAGTGGTGCAGCTGCTGAGCTTGTGGGGGAGACGCTCCCAGCCGATGGGAGAGAGCTCTCCTGCTGGCTTAATAACTCCAGCCCCCGCGAGCTCTCCTGCCAACACAGCGCTGTCCACATTGGCGCTTAGGTCAGTGTAACTTGCGTCACTTATTCACGGCCTTGAGCAACATCTGTTATACTGAAGTGACCTGTAGTGTAAATGAGGTCTTAGGGAATCACCTCCCGTTCCCCCCCGGTCCTCCTGCTGGATGGGGTGGGAGCCCAGGCAGTTGCAGACCCAGGGGTGTGGGCTGAGGGCTCGGAGCCCTTGGTGTGATGGCACTGGCTCCCCCCTTTCAGGGTCTGTGCCCCCCCGTCTGTGTGGGCAGGGAGGGTAAGGGAGGACTGCCGCCCTGCTGCTGAGGAGAAAACAGACAGACTCTGCCCAAGCACTGGCACCGGGCTGTGCATGGCACAATGGCGATGGTGCTGGGCCGGTGGGGTAGGGTTCCCAGTCTGGCCCGGTTAACATCTGTGAAGTGCTTTGCAGCCATCCAGTAGAAGCAGAGAGCAGCAGCAGAGCGTTAGGCCCTGACACCTCCCATCTTGCTGGGAGATGCATGACGCTGAACCAGGGCCCTCCACAGCAACAAGCATGAGCTGCTACAGCTTGAGCTAACGCTCGCTAGCCCGGTACAGCCTGGCTCGTCCTCTGGGCAAGGGGCTTCCAGTGCACGAGCACAGCTTGTTGCTGGTTGGACAACTGCAGCGTCCCGTCCTCAGCAGTATCGTCGAGGGCTGGGCAGGAAGAGACGGAAGCTGCTCCAGAGACTGGTCCTGAAAGAATGGGTGCTACCTTGCACCCAGGGCATGCTGGGGCAGGTCTCTGCAGGGCCTGATTCTCCATTGCCCAGCACAGTGTGTGTCTGACGTGGCACCATTGTGCACTCACTCAGTGCAGGGCAATGAGGAGCTTTGCTAGGGCAGTTCGGGTGCCTGTGCGAGGGGCACCTCTTCCCGCTCACTGTTGAAGTGCAGCACAAGGAACCACTGGCAATGCTTGGCAATGAGAAATTTTATTGTCCTGACAAAACCCAGGAGCAATGCTACGTATTCCTGAGCACCACCTGCTGGCAGCTCCTTCAGCAGCTGTTTAGATCTATGCTGCCGTCTGTTATAGAGTGTGGCTGCAGCATGCAGTTTCTTGCCTAGATCTCTGTTCAAGCATTAGCAAATGCAGTGAGTGCAATGCAAGCTGAGCGCCTACGTTCCAGTCGCAAGCTGGTGTGACGGTCTCCCTTGAGCAGGGCTGGTTAGACAAGAGGAGGAATGTGTATGCCGTCCAGTGCTGCACTCCCCATGTGAGCTCTTGGGTGCAGATTTCTTGGCATTCAGAACAGTGCTTAGGATCTTTGCCCCTTTGCTGCTTCATATGCCAGGGGGAGTCCCTCCCGGGGGGAGTCAGGGAAGTGTACTGGTCTCCGTTCAGTTCCTAGAGACCCCCAAATTTCCTAGGGTCTCGAATCACCACTGCAGGGGCTGCACTGCAGGCTGGGAGGGGCCCTGGAACAACTCCCCCTCTCATCCCTAGAGAGAGTCCTCATGCTGGCGGGGCAGCGTGGGGTGCTTGCATTGTCACGGCTGGATTACACCTGCTGTGGGGAGGCAGGTAGTTGGTCCCCAGGCCAGGAGTGACTGTGGAGCACTGTCAGGTTATTTCTTTGGAGGTGGCTCAGGGGAGCAGGCTGGAGGTGGGACTGCATGAAATCGGGGGGATGGGCCAAGGGATGGTTTTGCAGGAGGATCCACACACACACGCTGAAGGATGCTGAAGGATTTCCTGTTGCCTTAGCATTGACGGGCAGCGCTTCTTGTGGTGCAATCTCTGCCGAGCTGTTACACCATGACAGTGCAATGGCAGGAAACGCTGGCCCCAAAGCCCTTGCCGCCGAGCAGTGCCTGGCCCGGCTTCACTGAGTGTGGTAGTGAATCAGGAATGATAAACTGGCCTGCCCCTCTGGAGACCTGGCTGTGATGGCTTCCTGCCTGCAAAGGAATGGGGAAGGGCCGCGGACATGGGGGTTATAAGTAACTAACTCTTCATCCTGAGCTTTGGGCAGTGTGACCAGAGGGAGGCGATGGGACACAAGGAGGGATTTGCTAAGAGCACTGTGATGACAGAGGGAGGAGCAGAGCTGAATTCTGGAGCAGCCCTGCTGATGGACACTTGGGCATGGTCTGTGACTACTCTGTTCTGCTGCCCTGCACATCTCACCTGTGCGTGCGTGCGTCCGTCCGTCCCCCCCATACAGGCTGCACAGAGCTGGCTTGGCTTTCCCAGTGCTTTGTGTGCTGTGGTTCTCTCTCACGTTTCTATGCCCCTGCGGCACAGGGTCAGAGCAGAGGAAGGGCAGAGATTGCCCCAGAAGGGAGAGGGCAGAGTGGAAGTGGGGTGGGGGGTGTAGCCAAGGAAGGGCTCCCCCTTAGTGTTTTCAAACCATAAAGGCCGCTGCAACAAGGGTGCCAGATACCGTAGCCTGTGCCAGGGGCCACCACTGCCACCAAACGGGAGACACAGGTTGCCCCCACCTGTGCAGGACTCTGTGCCCCAGTGCAGTATGACCCCCGTTGTCTAACGTGTTATGGAGTTTGCCAGAGCAGTGAGGGAGGGCAGGGGATGTTGGCAATGTGTTTGATCAATGCAACAATTAATGCTTTGTTTGTAAGTAACACAATGGCCTGAAACTTGGGGAGAGATGCAGAGGCAACGTGGTGGTAAGAGCACTAGTGCTTGCAGCAGTGGGAGAATTTCAGAGCATCCTACTTACAGGCAAAGGCCTGGGGATTAAAGAGGAGAGGAGTCTCCATGGCTTAGCCCTTCCCTTGGCATCTGTGCTGAGGCTGTCACCAAAGCAGCCTGGGTTTTGTGAGGATCGGGACTCCTTTTTTTATCAAAACTAACCTCTCCGAGTGACAGCTGGTTACAGAATGTGACCCACATGGGTATTACAAGTGCATCAGGCAACTGTTGAATTCCTGGCGAGGGTAGTAATGCCCCGTGGGCCCACGGCCACCTTCAAAGGGATCACGTTGACTGACTGTCGCCCTCCACTCTTTCACCTGCGACTATTACAGTAATACCAGACATGGCTAGAAATGGAGGGCAAATATTTCCTTGTGTTTTTTTTTTTATTCAAAGTAGTTTATATAAAATCTCTCTCACTCTTTTCCATGCAGTTACTTAGTGTCTTCTGTAGGGCTTTGTGTAAACAAAAAAACTGCAGGGCTCTGCTGTACCACTTTAACTATGTGGACATCCTGCTCGCTTTGTTTAGACAAAGACCCCCCAGAGGAAAATGTCTAACTGCAAGGGAAAGAGTGAAACTGACTCTACAAAAAACAGGATTGCCCTGGCATTTAAAGATTGCAAGGCACCTCATCTGCCCCATCCCCACATGAGATTGTTTTAAAAATCAGGAGGTTGAGTTATTGTGTACAAAAAAGGCTTTTTATTCAGCTTTTGGTTTCTGAGCTGCGGGGGAGCCACAGTGTCAGGCTCTTCTTGGCAGCCACAAAAACTAGAAACTTAAAAAAACCCCAAGCTGATAGTCTCACATCAAGGCTTGGTGCCCTCTGGGTAAGGCTGCTGCTCATAGTGCCAAGAGTCTTGGGCCCCACTACCACGGGACCCCTGAAGCTGGAAGGGGCAAGTATAGGCTCTTTAATTTTGGATGAAATGCTCTGACCTGTGTTATCTAGGAGGTCAGACTAGATGGGCAGGGCAAAGCATGCCTTAAAGCAAAACCCGGATTTAACCCGCAATCCCAGCCATGCAAGCAAGAATGGGCTCAAAGCATGTGCCTGAAGGTTTTGTGTGTGACTGGTAAGGGGGTCTGGGCCAAAACTCACATAAGAACAATGGGGTAGACCTACAGGCTAGACATACCAATAATGGTCCCTTCTGGCCTTACCATCTTACCCTAGGAGCTGGGGTTCGGGGTACATTTCTGTCCTGCTCCTGGATACGTACTTGCTCAAACTCCCATTGAGCTAGCATGAATTTAAATTGCAGCAGAGCTGCAATAGCATGCCTAGTGGCAGTCTAGGCCTGGCTTAAATTAGTACAAACCCGACTGAAACCAGTGGTGTGTACTCAGCACGCCTAACTATGCTTCTGTTGTCACTACCCATGCTACTGCAGTGATGCTGCTAGCATGAGTCCATGTATGCGATGCTGGGAGTCACACCCCTAGCGCTTTGTGTCGATGTAGCCTGTGACGCCAGGAGTTGGAATCTTAAGGAAAATGCCCCAAATTGCAAGAGGTGGCAGCTCGCGGGCTACTTGAAATCTAGCCAATTTAAAAAAAAAAAAAGGCATTTCAATTTGCTTGTGCCCTATCCCTGTTCACAGAGCCCTGGGCCACTTCAGCAGAGTTCAGCGACCAAGACACAGAGCCCTCCTACTGACTTGGCTCTAAGTGTCATGCTGGGGGCTGAATGTTTGAAGACAGGGCCCCAAGTTCTTTGACAGCTTGGTTCCTGCTGTGTTAACTTTGTCAACATGGGCCATTGTCTTGCTGTTTAAAAATAATTGCAATTAATCTGGATGAGAGTTTCTGGCAGGAGGGCAGATTAGATGGCCCTGTCTGCCCTTGAAGTCCAACTGCATGAAGCATATGCGGGAGGGCTTTGCCCAGGACAGTTGGGTGTTGAGGGCGTGGGCTGCTGGGAACAGGGATTGCATGGGCCTGTAGAGTCCTCCTGCCCCTTCCAGCTTCTCCCCAGATGAGTCTCTTCTTCCCAGCAACCTTGCACGTGGTGACAAAGTGAGTATCCGACTTACGCCCCATTGAGCTGACTGGTGGAGGTGTCACTTCACAGTCCATATCCTCACAAGCCTATCTGAGCACAAGCTTTAATTACTGTCTTAGTCAACAGCCTGCCTCACCTGACCTAACCCCAACCCCTCCCTAAATGCCTGAGGAAAGTGTTGAGCTCAGCATGACAGCTTAGTTCAGCAGCTAATCTTTCTCTAAGGGCTGGGAGGATATAGGGAAATGGATCTGGCCAGCTGAAAGGGCCTGGAACATGAAGCATAGCCCCAAATAGACCCTAAAGGGGTCCCCATTTTGAGGTAGGCTTTCCATGTGCATCTGGTAAAAACAGTGGGAATATGGAGATCTTGCTGTTCTCTGGAGCTGAGAAGGGTCAGGCAGATTCCCTCTGTAATGGAGACACTCACATGCAATTCCCAGGGCTGCTGGCGAAGTTTGATTCAGAGTGGAAGTTTGGAGTGTTGGGTGACTCGCACCGAGAAGTTTGAGGTGGCAAAGATCGCTCAGGTGGAGCTGAAAAGGAAGTTATCATCTAATTAGCAGTTTCTGTGAAAGCGTATGTGCTTTCATCAAAGTGTGTCATGCATGAGACTTCCTCTTAGCTAACCCAGGGATTCCTCTCCTCCTGTGATGCTATCCTTCTCTTTTTTGCATACAACCTCAAGTCAAACTCATTAGAAGACACTTATCTTCCTGGTGCGGCTCTCTGGGCAAGCCCAGAGTCGTTTTGCATATCGGTTGACCTCTTCTCCAGGAAGTTTGCTGGGCCCTTCTTTCCTGGAGGGGGAGTTTGTATGTTTCCTTGAGATGCCACCTTAACACACTTGGGAATTAAATTCAAGACCACGTATAACTCCAGACTACCATACCAGCATGGTCCAAGCTGGCCTAGTCACAGGGCCCTTTATTAAGGTGAAAACTCAGTTTTACAAGTGTGCAAAAACCCCTGCATTTAATTTAAAACCTATTAAAAACATCCTTGAGCTAGACTTTCCTCTTCTGCATACCCAGCCCTGCTTCTCACTCTTCCTCAAGGCATGGATAAAAAATCAGGAGTGTGCTGAGCTGGAACAGGTTACATGTATCTTCCTCCCAGGATCCCTAGAAGGGACAGACAAGTTCTCCCCCAGAGCACTCAGAGCAGCACAGCTTGCTGCAGCGTACATACTGGGGGCAGTGCCCCCAGAAGTCTTAGCGCCACACATAAAGTACCTATGTGGACACAGGGTGTTTCAGCAACTCAGAGTCAAAGGCCAGAAGGGACCATTGTGATCTCTGGCACAGTCCCGAGATCTGCCCCACCAGTTGTGTTATTCTGCGGAGTGGCCATTGTCCCTCCTGACAGGCTAACATGAGGGAAGCACTCAATGGTGGATTGCTTATGTTAATTCTGGAGTGAAGAAGTGACACCACGTAGGCATCCTCCCAAAGATACACCTAGTTAGCAAACATGCAATGTGACCACTTTGTGCTTTAAGAAGCCCTGAGGCGCTTGCCCCCATTATGCCAGATGCTGTACATGCTTCACAATAAAGGTCCCTGCCCCAAAGAGCTTGCAGTTTCAGGAATGCATTTTCCTTTAACCTAAACAGCACTTTTTCTGGGTTTAGATGACACCCAGCCAATGGGGTCCTGTCACCGCCACAACACACAATAATAAGGTTATTGTACCAACGGGAACATTAAAACAAAAAGGCCTGTAAACAATCGGTTTTCTCTTTCCTCTTTGGCTTTGGGTGATGTTCTCTCCAGGAGGCTACTATCTGCACTTTGTTTTTCTCTTGTTAATGAAAGGTGGTAATTCTGCTAGGAGCAACGTGGTTTCTTGCAGTAGGAAAAGCTATGCTAATAAATGGCAGCTGGATGTTTATTGTTAATATGTAACAAACAGAAGCCTCCAATCACACTGGCATCCAGGGTGCATGGCACTAAACAGGACGAAGTCCAGAGGCTTGAGGCCTTGGTTACATGAGAAGATTGTACTGGTTTATAAACTGATTTATTTAAACCATTGTAATCCTGTGGTGTGGACTCTCTTCAATTGGTTCCAGGGTGCCTTCTAGTGACTAAATCACTTAAGGTACTCACTCTTAAACCAATTTAAGAGGGTTGCACTGATGTAAATCAGGGCTCATCTGCAAATTCAGTTTTTGAGCACAAACTGCTATGGGATAACTAGGATGCAATAATTGCATCCATCTGACCAGATGTCACCTGCTTCCCTCTGAATGAGTGCATAGGCCTACTGCTGCCGTTTCTCAAACAAATGCTCCGCATTCTGCGTGGGTATCCCATGGTGCTTTGTCCCTCTGCTGGGCTCTACACATTCTAATATTTTTCTCATGGTGCACTGTGGGTTACCTTCTGGGAGCCACTGGAATTCTGGGACTTATGGGAATTTGCAAGTTTGACCCTGATTCCTTTTCTGATATCCCATGATTCATCTGCTTCTGAAGCCGGTACCATTTTCAAACTGCTGTCAGCCAGTTTGCAGTCAGCATACGCTCTGTGACCATGAAAGTCACTTACCCAGAGGTTGTTGCCCATGCACTGCTGTCAGGAGACTGTCACGTTGGGGGCCAGTGGTTGTGCAGCCGATCTGATTTCGCTAGAGTAGTCAGATGAAGCTGAGCAGCTGTTTATACATGATCTTTTCCTGGAACAGCTTCACTGCATGCAATGCCGTTTCTGGGCGTGGGAAGCCAGCAGTGAGAAGGATAGTGACAATGCAGTCTTGGGATGACCAGTGATGGTGGCGGAATTTCAAGATGACCAAGGCCACTTTCCTAGAAATCTGCATGGTGCTCACCCTGGAGCTGCAGGGGCAGCAAACCAACATAGAGCTCCCCCAGCATGGAGAAATATGGAGCCATCGCCATCTGGAAACTCGCCACCCCTGATTGCTACCGGTCAATAGCTAACTAATATGGTGTTGGTAGATCAGCTGTCTGCTGGGGTCATGGAGGTGTGCACTGCGATGAACAAGGTGCTGATGGCTTTAGTCATAAAGCTAGACACTGCACAGGAGGGAGTTGATGGATTTGCATGCTTGGCATTCTCAGATTGTACAGGGTCCTTGATGACCCTGTGTTGGGGTACTTGACCCTGTGACGCTGTCCAGGGGTACGAAGCACCTTGCTACCACCTGCCCTGAGCGTGAGGGAGCCATGTCTATATCTGCTGGGGGCTCCTGACTGCACCAGCCACGAGCAATGCACGTATTCCTCTCCAGGCCTACACTGGCCCAGATAGTCGCACTCCAATGCTTGAGCCCACCCAGCAACCCCCAACCCCTGTTCTATTGGACACTCCACAGTATTCAGATTTGTTGCTTCCAAAGAAACAGCACACCCCAGCTTGGCAGTGCCACCCCAGTGCCACACTCCACATAGCACAGAGCATTGCAAGGGGTCACCAGGCCGCATGTGGAGCAGTTCACCTGAAGGACTAGTTTTCAAAGGGCTCTGCCCACGAATCTTCTGGTTGGGGGATGACACCCAGCCCATTGATTGGCTGGAAATGTTTACTTAAACCAGAAAGAGGCACAGGAAGCTGTCTGAGTGGGAATCCTGACTGGCTGCTAATATGGACCCTACCTCCTTGCCTGTGTGTGTCCTCCTTATCCCAGACCCCCATCTGTCCCTAATTCCTCACTCCAGGTCTCTGTTCCTACACCCCACCCTGCAGCTGACTCTCTGGTGAAATAAACAAAAGAGGAAAGCCACAGGATTAGTCATGGCTGTCCATGACTAGCACGGAGATCTATTTATTTGAGAGAAATCAAGTACAAGTTTTATTTAACAAAGAATGGAGACTCCAGCAAGTAGAAGTATTGGAAATGAAGGATTATAGGTAATCTGCATTCTGGAGCCTCAGCTAAGTTAACAAAATATTTTCATGTCTAATAAAGTATTGCTCGCCAGCGCTTTACAACCAGGCTGCTTCTGACCCCTCTTTGAGGCACAACATGCTCTCCGCTTGCCTTCTCTGGGAAGGATCCAGGCTTGTCTCTTGGTACACTGAGATGTGTCAGAACAATTATTTGTCCTTATTCATCAGCAGGCTAACCCCTGCGAAATCAAGAAGAGGAAAGCCACAGGAAGAAACAAGCATCAATCTCTTGATTTGTATCTGGCTGGTCTGCAAACGGACATACAGTGTGAGGCAGACAATACATCAATGACCAGACAGGGAGATAAGTATCAGTTACCACCTGCCTGAAAGGAAAATGTCCAAGGTGACTGGTGACCTGTCTCAATCCCAAGTCCTTCAGAACATAGTTTTCAGTAGAGATATATAACTCCTTAAATATTATCTGTACCTCCATTTTGCAATGACTATGATGATCAGTGGACTATTTTCTCTTGGTAGAGGCCTCAGATGCCACCCTTTGGTGAACTGATTTGCATAGATCTGATCCAGGGGATCCCTGTAAACCCCTATGTACCCTTTGTGCCCTCTGCCAATTGGCACCAATTGAGTCCTGGGCCACAGACCCATGCGCCTGTCCTTTTGTCCCCACACCAGGCCTCAGAGTTCATCAACAGAGCTATTTCTCCATGGTGCTCCAAGACCAGGTTGGTCACCATGGAAGGTTCACCAAGGTGAAGGTAGGGTGTTCTGACCAGGTCCATGGTGCCAAGACCTTTTGAAACTCATATGTTTTTTTTGCTAATGGAAAAATGGAACTTTTGCTCTCAGGACCACTATGAACGCAAGAACAGCCATACTGGATCAGACTAATGGTCCACCTAGCCAAGCACCCTGTTGTCCAACCGTGGCCAATGCCAAGTGCTGCAGAGGGAATGAGCAGAACAGGGCAATCAGCGAGTGACCCATCCTCTGTCATCCACTCCCAGCATCTGGCAGTCAGAGGCTAGGGACACCCGAGCATGGGGTTGCAACCCTGCCCATCTTGGCGAATAGCCATCAATGGATCTAGCCTCCATCAACTTATCTAATTCTTTTTTTTGAACCGTTATAGTTCCCTGCCAAAGAGTTCCACGGGTTGACTGTGTGTTGTGGGAAGAGCTTCCTTTGATTTATTTCAAATCTGCTGCCTATTCATTTCGTGGGGGGACCCCTGGTTCTTATGTTTATGAGAAGGAGTAAATAACACTTTCTTAAGCACTTTCTCCACAACATTCATGATTTTATAGACCTCCATCATACCCCTCCTTTGTCTCTTTTCCAAGCTGAAAAGTCCCAGTCTTTTTAATATCTCCTCATACACAAGCTGTTCCATACCCCATTTTTGTTGCCCTTCTCTGTACCTTTTTTGAGATGGGGTGACCAGATCTGCACACAGTATTCAAGGTGTGGGCGTACCACGGGTTTATAAAGAGGCAATATGATGTTCTCTGTCTTATTATCTATCCCTTTCCTAAGGTTCCTAACGTTCTGTTAGCTGCACACTGCGTGGATGTTTTCAGAGAACTTTCCACAAAGACTCTAAGATCATTCTTGAATGGTAACAGTTAATTTAGACCCCTCGTTTAGTATGTATAGGTGGGATTATGTTTTCTAATGAGCATTACTTTGCAGTAAGGGGTTGTGTCGCTGCCTGCCCTGTAACTCTGGGTGTGTTCAGTGCTGTGCTTCCCAGGCTCACAGCCCTGACACCAGCAGCGCACATACAAGCGTGCAGGTCACACCCTGGCTTCCGCCAGCATTGGTTACATTTTGCAGAGTGACCCCAACATCCTCCCAGTCCCAAATTTCCCCAAAACTGTCTGCCCTGTGCCCATCTGCTGAGGTTCCCAGAATTGTGAGTTATAGTGTTACCCTCTCAGTCTCTGCAAGTGAGCGCTTTGCTACTGCAAAGCTGTGTGACAACTCCTGGTCACTGCAGCTTGTCTGCCTGGCCCCCAAACTCTCAGGACTCTGCAAGTCCAAACCTTGCCTTGCAGGTAACAGCTGGTGAACCCCACTCCTGTCTGCCCTAGACACGTTCCCCTGCAGTGTCCACTCACAGAAGTTAAGTTCACGGCCCCTTTAAAGACACAGTAATAGCTTATTTATTTAACTGTGATTTAATGAACCCTCTTATTTTAATCACAGCACTGAACTGGTACGGTTAAATTAAAACAAGTTTATTAAAGAAAAAGTCAAAATATAAGTGATACCAAGAATAAGGAGTAAAGATAGAAAAGGCTAAATCAGCAAAAGTAAAAATAAACTTCACCAAGTTACAATCTTTGCCTAAACAGGTTTCTCACCTATACTGAAAGATCCATTTTTCTCAGATGTACTGGAGCTCTGGCCTCTTGCATCTGCCCGGTAATGGATACCAAATATGGCTTTGTTTCTGCTTGTAAAAATGATGAGTCCTGTAGCACTTTAAAGACTAACAAATTTCATTTCTGCAGGCATAAGCTTTTGTGGGCTGCAACCCACTTCGTCAGATGCAAGAAATAGAAATCAGATGGGGGTGTATATATATATACATCCAAGGGTAAAGAACAAGAATGGGGAGGGTAAGTGTTAGCAAAGTCCATTCAGTTAGAGTAGATGAGGCCTATTCACAACAATCTAGTTGTTTTTGCTGTATACAGACTAACAGGGCTACCCCTTTGGAACTGTTTCTGCTTGTGTTTCCCAAAGTTCATTGGCCTTCTTTGAAGAGACAGGAAGTTTTCCTCCTGTTCTTCCCATCCCTCTGCTGATTTATATGTAAATTGGGCTTCCACTGTTGTTGGTCACACCATTGTTTAATTTAATTGGAGACAAGTAGATGGCTACCTTCCTTCCTGGCTGGGAGGGAGCCAGCTTCTCACTGTGTTTGGTCATAGACTGTAAAGCATGATATCAGTGAGTATCCAGAATTCTTCAGATGGTGTTAAGATTATTGGGAAATGTCTGTATTAATCACCAGGGTGTCACGGGCTGTCATAAAAGACCTGACTTGGTACACTTTTATCATGCAGTAATATTGGATTGAAACAACTGATTGGATTGCTTAGCGTTTGAAGTTCAGACCCTCTTTCCTCAAAGCCCAATAAACTATTGCACTGTATTCTCTGATAAAGTTCCTTTTCTCCTGGGAAGAAGTGCTGTGTAGCTTGGTGAAGACTTCATGCTGGCTCCTTCCTGGCTGGTGGTAGTGAGTCGTTATCCTCCCTCCTTGTTAGCTTGGTGGCTTTGTTTACCTGTTATGTAAATGAGCCTTCTTTGTCACTGCCTGCTGACCACAGTGGTCAGACAAGCGAATGCACATTCCTTTGTCTAAGGCAGACTGGGCTTATGCATTTCTTGCCAAACACATTTTAAGAATGTAATTTCAGCACTTGTTTATAACCCTTTGTACACTCCCTGTACGTACACCACACAATGATCTGTGGGGCCATCATGTTACCAGCTGGTATATGAAATGTTACACAAAACCTTTTTGATACAGATTATGACAATGGTGTGCAAGGTGTAGTGAGTATGGCAGGCCTGAGCTGCTTACATGGAGAAGGGAACTGCCGCTGGAGCTCTGTCACAATGTGTGATGAGAGGAAACCTGGAGCTTTTATCAAAAATGAACTTTATTGACTATCCAGTTGTTCAAGCAATAAAACCATTAAGTGACCAAGGCTGTGCGAACTCTTCACCACAGCCCCACAAAACAAAAGGCTGCAAATTTAAAAATAGTGAAACAGTGCAGAACGCATGCCTAAAATTGCTAAGCGCACATTTGTGTTGTGCTATTTGCAAATGGTCATAGATGTAGGGGATTAGTCTAGTGTGTCCTTCCTTTGCAATGTAGAATGATGAGGGAAGAAGCCATCAATGAGGGGGCAGGGGGAAGCTGGCGTCCCAGAATCTGCTGTTTTCACTGTTCTGGGGTGTAGACTGGGGAGGGAAGTGCCTCTGACTAGAATCTTGGGAAGGGTAACCCTGGGGCCGGTACACAGTGTTAGCCATGGCTGGGATGTGCTGAGTGGGAACGCTGCAGGCTACGTCTACACTGCACACCACTGGTGGCATCATGTAGGATATGTGTAGCTACATACCATAGTGAAAAGCAAGCTGCATCCACACTGCGGTGTATAGCTACATATGTCCAGGAAAGTCTCCCACAGCTCCCCACTGCCAGGAACTTTCCCCACTGCTGGAGCTCTTCCCTGCTCCACTGAAAGGCTTCAGCAGAGGGATGCTACACTGCTAAAAATAGCTGTGCAGCTACCTGAGGCACTGTTTGGGCATGTAGATAGCCCATGTAGGTTACATATAGACATGCCTGAACCCTGTGGCTTCTGCTCACCTAAGCAGTGCCTCCCTATCTGCATTGCTTCCTATACTCATGCTAGAGGGGCATGCAGTGTATGTACCATACCCCAGTGCAGTGTATGTGAATCCAGACATGCTCTCCAGCAAACCCATGTGCTGAGGCACCAGCATGTTTCTGTATGTCCCTGGTCTCCTTGTCGGCTGTCTCCCCTTTGCAAGGAGAGCTCCCCTCCCGTCCTCCATCTTCTTGCTCCTCTTGTGTGCAGCTGATAAAAGGTTATGAAATGCTTCGTCCTTTGTCTTGCTCTTTCTTGCCCTGGAGATAGGCCAGGTGTTCTGTGGCAGATCACACCTTCATCCTTGGGGCCTGGGGCTTCTGGGCAGGAGCTGGGGGAACTGAGAATCAGACCAGTTGGTCACGGTACTAAGTCCACAATGAGACAAGGTTGCTGCTCAGAGCTGTGAATGTGGGTGTGTGTATCTGGGTTTGAGCTACATTGGCACAGCTGGTTCAGGGGGCTCCAAGACTGGAGTAGCAAGGGCTGCTGCTGATAAATACTGACACGCAGCTGCAGAGCTGGGGTGAGTGAAGTTTGCAGAGCACCTTTCTGCGCTGTACCTGGCTCTGTTTGGGAGGGCAGAGCATTTTATTGCTAATATGAATGTTAAAATTCCAAATTCAGTTCAGAGATACAAGGGCCGGATTCAGACTGGGTTGCAGAATTGTCTAGCCAAGCTCCCCCGATTCCCCTGAGGAATCTGGATTAAAAGCCATACACACAGCACATACTGGATACTACAAGGAGCTTGACCCAGCACCATATTCTTGCCTAGAGCTGCCTGACTTCTGAGAATGGTTTTAAAGATCTGGCCATAAATGCTATCAGCTGCCCCTGAGAGCAATGGGGAATTCCCACAGCACCTCCACTGCAAGCAATGGAGAACTCTGCTTCCCTAGTTCATGGAGAGTGGTGGGGAATTCCCTCCCCCAGCTATTATCCATGGGAGCTGTTGGGTGCTGAGTTTGTTTGCAAACCTGGCCTCCAGCCTCTGCCCCCAGGTACCCATGCTACGCCAGGGCAGCCCCACGGTCTCTTTCAGCAAGATAGCCCCTGCCAGCAGGTGGCTCAGCATTGCCGAGTGCCCCACCGATCTCAGGACTTGCCTGTTGCCTGCAGTGCTGGGCTGGGGGAGTTGACATGGAGCCTGCCCAGTCGGGACATGGCAGGATGGAGGGAGGGTCGGTCTCTGAAGCTAGGGGCTGGGGCAGAGAAATCCGGGCACGGCGGAGTGGGTGGTGGGTGGACAGGATTCCTCCTGTCCCCAGAGTGGGCGGCGCTGACTTCTCTAATGGCGTGGCTGGAGCTGGGTTCTCTCCATCAGCAGCTGAGCAGAGCAGCTCCTCCAGGCTTCAACACCTGCTGCTGCTCTTCCTACCCCCAGTGGCGGAGGCCCGTTACTGTGGATAACCGGACTCCGTGTCCAGTCAGCACTGCTGACCAGGCACTGCCAGGTTCCCTTTTCGACTGGACTTACCTGGCACCCTGGCAACCCTAGTACAGTATTAATATTAATTACTGTAACACTAGGGAGGAGAGACTCTGCTGCTGCCCTCCATGCTATAACATGCTCCAGCTACTTGTGATTTGCCAGAACAGCTAGATGCATCTCCCTGTCATGCATCTGGTCTCTGCAGGTGCAGCAGGCATGGCAGGGCTCACTCAGAGGGCTGTGCTGGGGATGCTGGTTGTTTCTTCCCCCTGCTGCTGGAGTGTTTGGAAGAGTGCTGCCCCCTGCCACCCATGCTACCCAGGGAGTAGATCCTGAGCTCTGAAGGCACCTCTGTTGCTTGCATCCAGCAGGCTAATCTGAGGGAACTGGCTATTGCTGAAACACAGCTGTTCTCCAAGCTTGTGTTGGATCCTCTCCCTCCGCAGGGGAGACGGGCCTCATAGCTTGCCAGTGCACAGAGAGTGGAGGGGACAACCTTGACCATGTGACCCACGCACCAGTCTCAGGAAGGGGGGCTGTGTTTGGCCTGAGGCCTGACTGTGCTGGGCACTGCAAGGCAGTGCAGTTCAGTAGCTAGGGATCTGGACAGGGAGTCAGGACTTAGAAGACTTTGGGTCTATCTTCAGATGATCTTGGGCAAGTCATTTCACCCTCTCTCTGCCTTGTTTTTTCCCTTCCCGCCCTTTGTCTGAGCTATTTAGGTGCAGGCTCCTTGGGGCAGGGACTCTCTCACTAGAGCCTTGTCTTCACTAGAAAAAAGGATGGAATGTGGTCAAACCCCGGTGCAGACAAGGCAGTTTCAGTTGCAGTTTCAACACATATTAGCAGGGCGAGGTAACCCCCAGGCTCCCCCTTAGTGTTTACCTCAGCCTGCTACAATGTGTGAAAACGAAACTGCAGTGTCTTCACTAGGGTTTTGCCATGTGTTAGCTACCATGCGGTAAGATGGCACCTTTTCTCCTACGTATGGCCACATCCCCAGTGTCTGTACAGCACCTTGCACACCAGGGCAGTGATCCCTACTGGTGCCAGTAGGTGCTGCTGTGGTACAAATAGTAATCCCTGTCAGAGGGATGATGTCTATAAAGGCTGGTCAAAATGCTCGCTGCATTTTGAGAGAGAATTCGGGAGATGTTGCAGATCAGTAGGAGACGCACATTGTTTAAGAAGTGCCAGCAAGTCTTAACTGACCTCAGCACCTTCCTGCAGGAGGAAAAACTATGTCCTGGGCTCAGCTGGTTGGACAGCAGAACAGTTTAGCCCTTCCAGCCTACGTGGGCCAGGCCAGTCCCTGGAGGATTTCACCGAGGCTGCAGCTGAGTCTGTCCTCTCCTGGAAGCTGTTCTGCATGGGCTGGTGGAGAAGCAGAGAGAGGGACAAGAAGATGGGCTGGGGTAGCCATGCTTTCTCCCTAGTGCAGCAGTGTGAGTGGTCTCTGTGTCTTCCTTTCCCCAGGGTCTGCTGCACAGGAATAGACCCGCTCCTAAGCAGACAGGTCCCCGGTGCCATCCTGAGTGATGCCTGGCAGCACCATGAAGGCTTTTCTCCTCATCCTGTTGACTGAAGTCTGTCTTGCGTCCCTTGTGCCAGGTAGGTGGATCCGTAGGGACTCATGCCCATGGGGTGTCAGCTTTGTAGCGTGTGTTGGGAAAGGACGTTGGCATTAGGATCCCTTCTGCCAAAGGCTGAATGCGTTCCTTAGGGCTGCACCCAAGGGGCTGTGGCTGGGGCTTGTTTTGCCATGCAGAAAACCACACCAGCTGCTGGCCAGCAGAGCTCCTTGCTGGGGCCTTTCAGGTGGACAGAGCTCAGGACGGCTGTTGCCAACCCATGCTCTGTTCCGCTTTTGCAGTATCTGCCGACCCCCAGCTCCCCCTGAGCCAGCGTGCAGCCTCCCAGGCGGGAGGAGAGGCAGATAGGGGTCTGGTCTGCACATGGTCCCATGGGCAGATGGGCCAGGATACTGGAGAGAGGGCTCTGCTTCATAAGGCAGTTTGCGTGGTGCCCTGCACAAGTTGTCCGCACTAGAGTGAAAGGTGTCACTTTTATACGGGTTAGCCAGCCCTAGGGCTGACAGGGCAATCTGTATTTTAAATGCTGTTGGCTGGTCAAGAAACTCTCTTTAAAACATGTCAGCACCTCTTACCCTGCCAGGTTTGGAGCCAGCCCCACCTGTGTCTATCTAACTTGAGTACCTTACCCCCGTAACAGAGACCAGGTATCTTCTCAATCCTCCTGGGAGGCAGGCAGGGCTGTTGCTGCATTGTGCAGAGGGGTAACAAAGGCACAGAGAGGCTAAGGGGTTCGCCTACACTGCAAAAAAAAAAAAAAAAAACCTGCAGCAGCAAGACTGAGTCCAGGTCTACACCTCAGGCCCATGCTACACATAGCCGTGGAGATGTTCCAACTTGGGCCGAGAGCCCAAGTGGAATGTCCTCCAGTGGCGGTGGATGGATCCGTTGTGGATCCTCCCTCATTGTGCATGTGGAAGGGTGACAGATGCCTTGTGTGCCCAGTGGGGATGGGGGTTAGAGAGAGCGGGTAACTCCTGGTGTTTGATACATGTGCGGCCAGCACCAGAGCAGCCCTCGCCCCACTGGCCAAGCCTTTACCCTGTGGCCCAGCCTGTACCTCTTGCTTTGTATTTGTCTCTTGGACTGGAGCATACAGAGCTGGTGGCATTCAGCCCTTCTGGACTTGCAATAGAGAACAATGGGTAGGCGAAGGGAGCCAGGTTGGAGGAGGCTGGGAAACCATTGCTTCGCTGTGTAGACCAAGCCAGCTGCTCCTGCTGACTCTTCCCCTGTGGCCTAAGTGTTTCAGTCACGTTGTCTCCACTTCACTCAGGGATTCTTTGCATCATTATATGAGCCCCAAGCAATCTTCCCTACGTCAGCACTCTGCTGCCTTCCAACATCCCCCACTCCCTCCCCTCCCCTCCATGTGGTGACCTTTCCAGCCCAGATGCTAATAAATCTCTTGTGCCTCAGAATAGGATCGTAGCCCTTTAAATAATTTGCTAGCCCTCTGGTGCTGCCTGTTACCCGTCTGTGCTTATGGTAGCTCACCTGAAAATGCCGAGGTCAGGGCAGGCTGCAAAAGGAGAGCAGATTCTCTCAGCACTGGTGGCTAACGCTGCAGTTAGATTCCCCAACCAGTCACAGACAGTGCTTCTGATCCCCCTCAGAAGCTAAAAACAAGATGTTACACAGTCCCCTTTATTGCATTTCAGTCTCTGGCCCCTAATTAGCAACTAGTTCCAGAAAAGAGAGGAGTTATTAAAACTCTGTGCCCTTTACCAAAAACCTTCTCCTGATCCCCAAAGGGTCAGCCACATTGCTAGGTCAATATAAGTTTGGATCTTTCCCAAAATACCACACTGCCAGCCAATCCTTTAAGTCACTAAAGGTTTATTATAAAGGAAAGAAACAAACAAGAGGAGAAATGTTAAATGGTCAAAGCAATCAGCTACATACAAATGACTTTTAAGTTCATATATATCAGATCCTCAGCAGAATTGTGGAGTCTGCAGGCTTGTCCAATCCCTCTGGTGTACATCTAGTACCGGGATGAGTCTCAGTCCTTTGTTTCACAGCTTCAGTTATAGATGAGTTGATCTAGAGGTAGGAAGAAGGAATGAAGACAAAAGATGGGGATGTTGCAACTGCCTTTTATGTGTCTTTGCCATGTGGGTCGTCCCCAACAAGATTTTAAACATTTTTAAACTTTAAAAGAGGGAAGGAGGAGGATCCGGGGCAGTACAAACCAGCAAGCCTCACTTCAGTCCCCAGAAAAATCATGGAGCAGGTCCTCAAGGAATCCATTCTGAAGCAGGAGAGGAAGGTGATCAGGAACAGCCAGCATGGATTCATCAAAGGGCAAGTCATGTCTGACCAACTTGATTGCCTTCTATGATGAGATGATTGACTCTGTGGATGTGGGGAAAGTGGTGGATGTGACATACCTTGATTTTAGCAAAGCTTTTGATACAGTCTCCCACAGTATTCTTGCCAGCAAATTAAAGAATTTTAGGTTGGATGAATGGACTATAAGGTGGTTAGAAAGCTGGCTAGGTCATCGGGCTCAATGGGTAGTGATCAATGGCTCCATGTCTAGTTGGCAGCTGGTAACAAGCGGAGTGCCCCACGGGTCGGTCCTGGGCCAGTTTTGTTCAACATCTTCATTAATGATCTGGAGGATGGAGTGGATTGCACCCTCAGCAAGTTTACAGATGACACCAAGATGGAGGGAGTGGTAGATACGGTGGAAGGCCGGTATAGGATACAGACTGACCTAGACAAATTGGAGGATTGGGCCAAAAGAAATCTGAGGTTCAACAAGGACAAGTGTAGAGTCCTGCACTTAGGATGGAAGAATACCATGCACAGCTACATACTGGGGACTGACTGGCTAGGCAGCAGTTCTGCAGGAAAGGACCTGGGGGTTACAGTGGATAAGAAGCTGGATATGAGTCAGCAGTGTGCCCTGGTTGCCAAGAAGGCTAATGGCGTATTGGGCTGCATTAGTAGGAACATTGCCGGCAGATTGAGGGATGTGATTATTCCCTTCTATTTGGCACTGGTGAGGCCACATCCGGAGTATTGCATCCTGTTTTGGGCCCTCTACTACCAGAAAGGATATGGACAAATTGGAGAGAGTCCAGCAGAGAACAACAAAAATGATTAGAAGGCTGGAGCACATGACTTATGAGGAGAGGCTGAGGGAACTAGGCTTGTTTAGTTTTCAGAAGAGAAGAGTGAGGGGAGATTTGATAGCAGCCTTCAACTACCTGAAGGAGGTTCCAGGGAGGATGAAGCTAAGCTGTTCTCAGTGGTGGCAGATGACAGAACTAGGTGCAATGGTCTGAAGTTGCAGTGGGGGAGATCTAGGTTGGATATTAGGAAAATCTTTTTCACTGGGAGGGTACTGAAGCACTGGAATGGGTTACCTAGGGAGGTGGTGGAATCTCCATCCTTAGAGGTTTTTAAAGCTCAGCTTAACAAAGACCTGGCTGGGATGATTTAGTTGGAGTTGGTCCTGCTTTGAGCAGGGGGTTGGAGTAGGTGACTTCTGAGGTCCCTTCCAACCCTAATCTTCTGTGAGTCTATGATTAAAAAGCCTGAGAGTCCCTTATCCATTGGCCTGTTCTTATATGTATGGGTGACTCTTAAGGGGATCCCCTGCAGTCATGAAATCTTTCACTGGATTCATTGTACAGTTGAGGTCCCTTGATGGGGTATTAAGCAGGCTCAGTGCTGCTGCCATCCTGTCTGGGGGTGTCACCCAGAAACACAGCACAAGTTTGAAATACAAATATACCAGACATATTCAGAACTCATAATACAAAACTGATACATACATCTAAACAACATGATTATACTTAGCAAGTTATAACCTTTCCAATAGTACCTGACACAGCATATTTTGTAAGATTCATTGTAATTTTGCAATATTGATATCAATAATATTATAAATGATCACTTATATCCTGGACAGCATCACACTGCCCACTGTATTTGTGTTTTAGGAGCTGCTGGAACTCAGCCAGCCTGGCGGGATGTGTGTAGCTAGGCCTGGCCTGTTGTGTACAGTTGTGTTGCTGATGCCCAACGTTCAAAAGCTTGAGTTTGGCCCTGTGAAAATTGTGAGATTGGCTTGAAACTCATGGGATTTAAAAACAAAATGAGGGGGAGGGAAAGGCTGCTTCTTTGCCTTCTGGGTTTTGTCCTGTCCGGTCACATTTGCTTCATGTTCAAACTTTTCCGTGAAACCAGGAGGGCTAGAAATGTATTTATTTGTTTTAAACAAAAGCCAAGATTTTCCTACAGCATCAAGATTGCAACAGCTGGGGCTTAAAAACCCTTTAAACCAGAGCTGGCAACGCTGATAATGAACACCATTATTTGGGACTCAGCAGTGCTGGGAGCTTTCTTCTTTGTGCTGTGGAAAGAGCAAAAGCTCCAGTAGACACTCCCTTCAGGGGCCATCCTTCGGTCAGAGATCAACGGGCAGTCTGTCCGTGGGATACCAGATCATAGCACCAGTCCCCGGGATTGTGGGAAGGCTCAGGGACAAGTATCCTCCTATGCCCTCATTCCACAGGATAGAAACCTCCCCTGCTCCCTTGCACAATGTGCCAAGCCCTGGAAAATGACCAGCCCCCCAGTGACATCCCTGAAGGTTGGCTGATTTCCTAAGTTAGTATGGCAATTAGAAGGCTGCGCAGGCAGATGCTGCTGGCTTCCTTAAAGGCAGGCAGAGAAGGCTTGTTCATGTCTAGATACCAGCCTGTCGAGGCAGGCTCTTGCTGCTGCTTTTCTGGGCTTGGTTCCTTCTGCTAAAGGAAGGGGGCATTGTGCTTACAGCTGGGGATAGGGAGGCATGACTCCTCATTTCTGGCTCTGCCTGATTTGCTATGTGACCCTGGGGCAAATAACTTAGGTCAAAATTTCAAAAGTGCCCACTAATTTTCAGGCACTTGAGGATCTAATGTTTTTTATCCCAGCAGTTCTGAGTGTCACAGTTCAGGGCAACTGCCCATGTATTCCCCCTCTATACCCCAGCAAGGCCATTCACCTTCCCCCTTTGGGTTCCTCTGGCCGTCACCTCTCTTGGACGGAGGGGTTTTCTGTCACTGTTGTTAATCCACCTCTCTGAGAGGCAGTAGCAAGGTCAAGGGAAGGCTTCTTCTGCCGACCTAGCACGGTCTACACTGGAGGTTAGGTCAACTCAGTTATGAGGCTCTGAGATTTTTAGTGTAGACCTGGCCCATCTCTCCTCCTGACGCTGTGCTCTCATCGTGTTGCGGTTCTGTTTGCAGAGAAGGAGAAGAATCCCCAGTATTGGAGGAATCAGGCACAGCAGACACTGAAAAACGCCCTGAAGCTGCAGCAGCTCAACACCAACGTGGCCAAGAATACCATCTTATTTCTTGGAGATGGTGAGTGCTTTTTTCCACTGCCTGAGCAGTGAGCAAAACCAGGCTCTTGGTGTCCCTAGCCTCTTCTTGCCAGAAGCTGGGAGTGGATGAGAGGGGATGGGTCTCTTTATGACTGCCTGTTCCATTAATTCCCTCTGGGGTACTTGGCATTGGCCACTGTCAGAGACAGGACACTGGGCTGGATGGACACTTGGGCTGACCCAGTGTGGCTGTTCTTATGAGCATGGGGCTGGAGTGGCCTATGTCAACCTCAGTGCCTCAGTGGGAGGGGGGGTCAGTTTGGTTTGGGAGTGTCCCAGATCTGGAAACTAGGGAGGGAGAGGGAGAGGAGGTGATCTTGCCATCAAACTTCTTGTGAGATTTCCCATGATTCCCCTGGTCAGTGGGTTCATAAATCCCAGTGGATTCTGTCTGAGTCCTCCCCAGGGAAACATCAATGGCTGGGACTGCACTGGTCTCTGGCCCAGATCCACAATGGGAGTTAGGAGCCTAAACACCATGGAGGGTCTGGGTCCCTCTCCCTCAGTTACCCACTGTGGCTAACACTGGCTCACTGGGTTCGTGGGGGCAGAGGTTAGGCAGTAGTGTCTCCTCTACTGGGTTGGAGTAAGGAGGATGGAGATGGTAACTCCCCCTCCTTTGCTTAAAGCAGAAGGGGATTCCCCTCCTTCCTCTGGCCTAGGTAAGGACCGTTGAACTGTGTGTCCTACACCCTGTACATGAATCATTTGGCTCAACCGTAGGTGCCTATGCTTGTAGCCTGCTACAGTTGTGTCGCTCTGCATGGCGGGGGCGTGCAGCGCAGTGATAACTGTGATGGTATTGAACTCAATGTGATGTTACACCAGCAAACCTTTGTCACCAGTGGGAGGCTTTACATCATCAGAGTACACCCCCATTGGCTGATCTGACCCCCTTCCTACCAGCCTTTGAAAGCCACCGTTCCGAAACATGCCCTTGCCCAGGCATCACCCCTTGAGTTGAGTCACTGCCAGCTGAAATTGGAGAGGAGAGGTTGATTCCAGAGAAGCTGGGAACCACCAAGTTACCACCAGCAGCAGGGCTGGGTGCCAAGATTATCCGACCTTTCAATTAGCTGCCATGTGGTTAGACAGCCCGGGAAAGCCTAGTTCCAAAGGCGCTGCCAGGGACAGCTGTTCCCAGTTAACCCCATGCCTGGGAACATTCTTCGGTGGTCTTGGTGCAAGCCATGTGGGGTTAGTAATCCTGGGTTTTGCTCTAATTCCTGGGACTTTCTGGATTAGGGCTCTCGCAGCCCTCCCCACTTTGAGCTGCAGGCAGCTGTTCCAGAGAGGCCTTCGTTGTCAAGCAGAGATTTTTCACCACTTCACCCAACCCCAACAAGAGGCTGAGCAACTAAAGCGGAGACCCTTGGAGCAGGGGCAGATGCTCAGTAAAGCCAGCAATGGCCATGGAGGCTGGCATTGCGGGTAAAGGGAGAGTGGAAGGGGTGAAAGCAATATGGAGGCTGCTCTGACCATGCACCTGACCATGTCCTCTTGGGACACGTACCCTGGGCCCTGGCGCATGGGGCAGAGCTTCCAACATATGGACAGTTTGTGTTGTGCACACGGTGCTATTTATGCAGCACTTTACCTGGTTGAGTGCCCCACAGCACATCTGTCCTGATGAACATGTTTTTAAAGCACTCCAGGTTCTCTCCTCTCACCCGCCAGGCTGTGTGTGTTGCTTGTCTGTGCTTTTTCGTTGGCTTAATTTGGTGGGAGGGATCATTGCACTTCAAGATTTCAATGTCCTAGAGCCTTTCAAAACATTGCACATCTACCAGTAACTGCCGTGCGAATGACTGTGTGGTTGGAAAATGGTAAAGTGTATTCTGCCAAAAATGAAAAAGCGAAATAATATATATATATATATATATATATTTTTTTTTTAATGGAAAAACTGATTTTTTTTAAAAAAAACCAGAACTTGTGGAAAGAAAGAAATGAAAACTATTTGCCAAAAAATTCCTTTTTAAAAAAAAAAAGAGAGTTTTTCATCTGTCACATTCTTACAATTTCAACCACCCTACTCAGCATAAGTAACCTTTTCTAATGAACAAAACAAGAAAGAAAAATCAAAATCTAAAGTTTCCCCCATAACTGCACAGTCTAAGGGTAACATTTCCAAAAGCACCTAAATCCCATTGTCAGAAGTAATTTAGGCTCTTAGGAGCCTACAATTCCATTGACTTGCTATGAGATGGGCTCCTACTTTAGTTAGGTGCTTTTAAAAATGTTACCATAAGTCACTGTAATGTCCTAGGTCCCAATCCTTCAGTAGATCCAGCTCTCTGAGCACCATGGAAGTTAATGGGCATCCACGTTGCAACTTGTAGATTCAGAGCTCATAGTTATAAAAGAAGTCCAGCTATCAAAATGTCACTTAACTGACCAAAAGAAAGAAGGCGAATGCAGCAACTGTATGTCTATTACAAGCGCTCCCATGCAGATAAAGGAGGGAGGGCAAACAAACAGGAAAAGGGCATGTCTACACAGCCCGCCTCTGAGCCCGGGTCAAAGACTCGGGCTTGTGCTACCACATTACAAATGGCTGTGTAGATGTTGTGCTCAGTGGAGGGAGTACGTCTACACAGTTATTTTTAGCATCATAGCACGATCCACAGACTTGGGTTGCAATCTTGGAGGCTCACTGCCACGTATGCCCTGACTGTGTAGATGGACCCAAGCTCCCAGAACAGGTCCGTGGCAGAGCCAAGAATGAAATCCCCTGCGCCTGATTCCTAATCCAGTGGCATGTCCCCTAGACCCTCCCCCCCCACCTGCTAGAATAGTTAAGAGGTGAGAGCAGTTCCCTATGTGACTGGTTTGCTGAGAAAATGTCCCAGTGTGGAGCTTTCCAGGGAGTGCTTTAAGTGGAAAGAGCGCCACTTGAGAAAGCTGGTGCCCATCTTCTGTGCTTCCTGACACTGAAGGAAGGGTCTTATATCAAGTTTGTCTGAATCCAGGCAGGAAGAGAGGAAACAATTCCCCAAAGTCTTTGATGAACTGGAACCATAGAGGGGCTAGGCGGAAATGGTTTTTCGTAAACTGCTTCTAGTGTGTATAACAGCCATGGGTTGGGATGATGGTTCTTTCTGTACTTCTTTCTGGGGAATAGAAATAGGACACTGCACAATATCATTTATTTTGCTCTGTGTGCTACTTTAATCCAGCAACTAAAGGGTTAATTGCATCCTTTTGGACTGAGCATGGTTAATTATAATGTGAGTCACCTGATGTGTTCCTCTTGGTGCCAGGGGAGCGAAGCTCAGACAAAAAAAGAGGAAACATTGTTGCAACTAATGTTCTTGTCTGCACCTCTCTCGAGACAGCTGTGTGGAGAAGCTGCTGGTGAGTGGCTGGGAATGGCTGTTCTGATCCCGCAATGCCTCACAATAGCATTTAAGGACATCAAAGAGTCAGTGCTTTGCGATTCTTCAGCATCAGACACCAGTTGCTGCTCCATGTGATTCATCTCTCTGCTTTGTTCAACTGTCTGCAGGCATGGGAATCTCCACGGTCACAGCAGCTCGTATCCTCAAGGGGCAGCTGCAGAACATGAAGGGGGAAGAGTCCCTGCTGGAAATGGACAAATTTCCTTATGTGGCCCTGTCCAAGGTGAGCCCAGTTGTTTTTTCCCGGCAGGGGCCTGCCTGACTGGCTATCCTGGAGGTATGTTTGGGGTGGGAGCAGGGCTACAAGTTGGCTCAGGGTGAGGCAGCGTGTGGCTAAGAACCCATAGGGATCTGTCCTGCTCTGGATTTCATAGCAAGGGCTAGGCTGTGGCATTTAGACGTGTTGTGATGCTGCTCAGCCTGGCGGGGTAGAGGAAAGACGCTTTTAAAGGAATGTAGGTGTTGAGCTTAAGTCAGTGCCTGATCACCTTTAAAAATCTGGGTCTTTGCCCAAGGAGGCATCATCCCAGCTGCACTGTTGGGGGCGGGGAGCAAGGACTGTGGTTTATCCCTGGCTTTTGCACCTTCAACTTGTTTCTCCCCTGGCATATTGGGGAACGTTGCCCTCCAGTACTTGCCCCCTCTTCTGTGTGGGGAATGTCACTTCTGCATGTCACTAGCTGCTCGGTGGAAGCAGCTCCATTTGTTCAGCCAGGTGCAGAAAGAGGTGACAGGATAGCATCTGCCACAGCCATGCAGCTGTCACTTTCTTCCAGGGACCAGTCCTCCCCTTCTCACGGGGGCTGGGGACTCCTGCCCTGCTGGCTCTCCCCAGCTCCTGTGGGGAAGGGTGGAGGGAAGGAGAGGCTGAGAGACGAACACATCTGGTGACGAGACTGCCTCATTTGTTGACACGCCGGGTAAAATCCATTTCAATGACCCGTCTCCAGCGGGATTGATGAAAACTGTAAATAAAAACAAAGGCAAATAGGCCACTGGCAATGGCAAAGATCCATGCTAGCTGACTGACACATGCACTCCCAGGGCAGCGCCTCTCTGCCAGGAAGGCATCTGATAGAGAAACCCAGGTTCCATTTGTTTGTGCTCATTCAGGTGATTGCAGTTGCATGGGGCTTAATGCCAGAGAGTATGCAGGTATCTTGGCCTCACAGAGACTAGGCAAAGATTTATGGCATAATATGTGAAGTTGCTGGGCCAACTTTTACGCTGCTTGGAAATTTGACATTTGAAAGGGTTCTGGTTCAAGGGCAGGTTTTGAAGGTTAGATTGCAGGAAAGCAGCCTCCCAAAAAACCCTCTGCATTTGCATTCTGATCACAAGATCAATTTTTAAAACAGATCCTGAGGCTGCTGCTGTGTGTGCGTGCATGCATGCATGCGTCCATCCGTCCGTCCATTCATCCCACATATCTCTGATTTTAAAATGATGACAGAATTTCAAAGCTGCCTCGGAGAGTCTAGTTTGCATTATTTATGGCCTGGATGGGACCTTGAGCATCTAAATCCCTTAAGCTAATTTGAAAATCTGCCTGAATACAAAGAGTTTATTCCCCTGATTCCTCATAACCAAATTGCTCCCATTAAGCAAAGCCAAGAGAGCTGCTAACCCGTTGCCCGCTTCTGTTCTCTGAGTCTCTGGAGTGGGGGCTGTGGTGTTCAGTGGTCACGTGGTGCTTAGGGAGTTTCCATGAGACCTGCTTTATTCTAAGTCCAGTTCCAACTGTCTGTGCATAACAGGAGCATCACAGCGCGCTGCCCAGACTGTCTGGGAAGCTCAGCCTTAAAAGGCACAGTCTCTAGCGCCCCAGAGGCTGGTGCCTCAGTCGCAGAGTGGCAGCTCCTGGAATGAAATCCCAGCCCTATTGAAGTCAGTGGCAAAGCTAACAGAGACTTCAGTGGAGTTGGGATTTCACCCCAACTATGCCCATCCCTCCTGCTATGCCCTAGCCCAGGGGTGTCAAACTCGCTGATGATGGTGGGCCACATATTAATAAATTGTACCGGAGCTGGGCCAGACCTAGGAGCTATATCCGCCGCCGAATATTTTGGGGCATCTTCCTTTTTTCAGCGGCGCGGTAGCAGCCCCTTTTCAGCGGCAACTCCCGGTGCTATCCACGCCGCCGAAAAAACTCCCCGCCTCCTCCCCTCTTCGGCGGTGGTTCCAGGGGCTGCGGGCCGCACAAAAAAAGTTCGCGGGCCACATCCGGCCCGCAAGCCCTATGTTTGACACCCCTGCCCTAGCCCCTTTTAACAACAAGCATTCAGGGAGGGAGTCCAGAGACCCGGGGAGAGGAATATTAGAGACCCGGAGTTTGCTGCTTTGCTACTCAGGTGGCTGCTCCGTGGGAAGTCCTGGGTCAGGAGGCCTGGATAAGGGGTAAGCACAGAGGTTGGGAGCTGGGCTGTCTGCTGGAGCTCAGAGCTGGCTCCCTGTTGCCTGCTTGTCCCTAGCCCCTTATCCTATTCTAGATAGGAAGCTGTTTCCTCCTTCCCTGGTTTTCATGATTGTTCACCTTTGAAATGAGCAACTGTGCAGAGATGGGGGGTGAAGGCTGGGAAGGGGAGTGGGTGAGCAGATGGGGGTGGGGAGGGCAAATGACACCTACATCTTAGGGTCTCAGTTGCGGGGCTGGGCAGCCTCACAACCTTAAACCTAAGCTAACAAAGCTCCTTGTGTGGGAATAAATAACAGCCCTTTTTATCCAGAGATCTCCAAGCACTTTTGTGTCATTGTCCCCATTTCGCAGATGGGGAAGTGACTTGACCAAGGTTGGCGGTGGCAGAGTCAGGAATAGAACTGGTAGCCCTTGCATCTCAGTGCAGTGGTCTTCCAGCAGGCCACGCTGCCCCCCACATTCCCAGCTGTGTGTGAGCTGTAATTACAAATGCACACTGCTCTCTGGTGATCTCTTCACTGACTGTAAGACATCATTTTCCTATGCCAAGATCATTCCAAAACCAAGTGTGCCTGTGGGCTGCACCCCAATCCCTCTGGAATTGGTTCAGACCAGAAACTCCACATGGCCCTGAACCTGGGGGGCTGGCGTCTCCTCTGCCTACAGTGGACTTTTTCCTGACTTACACTGCTCCAAGGGAGAGGAGAATTGGGCCCGCAGTTTGCAGAGAGGCTGCCTCACCTAGAGCAGAGCTTCGTGACTGGTTTTGCTGGGACCCCCTTTAAAAATATTTCAGGCTATGACAATTCCCCTCTCCCCCAGGCCACCTCTACTTCAGCGCTGCTGCTGGCCGCAGTGCTGCCTTCAGAGCTGGGCACCCAGCCAGCAGCCGTCACTCTCCGACTGCCAGGCTCTGAAGGCAGTGCAGAAGTAAGGGTGGCAATACCACGACCCCCCTGCAATAGGCTTGTAACCCCCTTTTGGGTCAGAACCCCCAGTTTGAGAAACACTGACTCTGAATTGGATACCCAGGGCTCCTGGCCCAGCAGTGCCTGGAGCAGGGGAGGCTGGGGCAAGCTCTGGAAGTGCAGCGTTCAGCCTTGCGCAGCGGGCTTAGTATTAGGGGAAAACAAGGAAGGACTTGCCCATCAGACGAGGGGCCAAACCCAGCATTGGCATAAAGGGGGGGGGGTGGGGGGTGGTATATCTGTGTCTTGCAATGCTAGTCTTGGCCTGTGAAGCCTGGATGCTGACGGGTGAAATGCTGCAGAGACAAGAACAAACCTAAAAATGCCACCTCATTTTACTCAAATGGCTTTCCCTGGAAACGAGCCCTTGGCATCTGGGTGGGAAAAGGGATCCTGGCTCTAGCAGCCACAAGGCTGTACTCTTCACCCAGCCCTTCTGCGGGCATGCGGCTGGCCAGGGGTGGATGGCCTGGCACTGAGAGACCTGCTGTAACCTCTCTGCTCTGAACCGAAGCCCTGATTTGCTCCATGCTTGTGTCAATAACTCATCTAACCACAGTGGAGTGCAGGGTGAGGGCTGAGAGAGGCTCTGCTTTGGAGGAAAACTTGCGCAAAATAGAGTTTAAAATAAATTCAGTAGGATCAAACATGGGTTGCCTTGAGTCCCCTGCCTGGTGCCCAGCTAAAAATGTTCTGGACTGAGTTAAAAATACGCGTGGAGCTGAAGGGCTGGGATTGTGGGCATGGGTGATGGCATGAGGGTCAGTGAAGGTGAATGGTTGGGACAAAGCACAATTGGAGTTGCAGCTAGCAAGGGACGTAAAGGGTAACAAGAATGGTTTCTACAGGTATGTTAGTAACAAGAAGGTGGTCAGGGAAAATGTGTGCCCCTTACAGAATGGGGGAGGCAACCTAGTGACAGATGATGTGGAAAAAGCTGAGGTACTCAATGTTTTTTTTTTTTTTTTTTTTTTTTTTTTTTTTTTTTGCCTCTGTCTTCTCAGTCTTCCCAGACTACTGCATTGGGTAGCACACTATGGGAAGGAGGTGAACAGCTCTCGGTGAAAGAACAGGTTCAGGACTATTTAGAAAAGCTGGACATGCACAAGTCCATAGGGCCAGATGCAGTGCGGCTGAGGGTGCTGAGAGTTGACTGATGTGATTGCAGAGCCATTGGCCATTATCTTTGAAAACTCATGGCGATCGGGGGAGGTCCTGAGCGATGTCTAGTTGGCAGCCGGTAACAAGTGGAGTGCTCCATGGGTTAGTCCCGGGGCCAGTTTTGTTCAACATCTTCATAAATGATCTGGATGATGAGCTGGATTGCACCCTCAGCAAGTTTGCAGAGGACACTAAACTTGAGGGAGTGGTAGATACGCATAAGGGTAGGGTTAGGATATGGAGTGACCTAAACAAATCGAAGGATTGGTCCAAAAGAAATCTGATGAAGTTGAACAAAGACAAGTGCAGAGTCCTGCACTTAGGACTGAAGCTAGGCAAAGGAAAGCTGAGCCACTCTGTCACGTGAGCCCCTATTAAGGAAGGAGAATTGGAGCCACGTGAGTGAGTCTGCACTTAGTGGGCCAATAGGGAGCAGCTGCTGCTTCATTAGCCAGGGGCTACAACAGGCTCACAGGAAGGACGTGCAGGCGGTCAGTGGAAAGCCAGAAAGGGAGAAGCCACCGAGTAGGGCTGAGGATGCTGAGGCTGTTAAGCTGGACTGTTTCTATATAGAAGGTGGTGGGCAAGCAACTTGTAAATAAACCGCACTGGTGGGAGCATGAAGCCTTGGTCTCTGAGTGGTTTGTGGGCACAGAAGACCCGAGCAACAGGAGGACCCTGTGCAACCCCATTACAGTGCCCTCAATGCCAAGAAGGCTAACGGCACAGTGGGATGCATTAGTGGAGCATTGCCAGCAGATCAAGGGAAGTGATTATTCCCCTCTTTTTGGCATTGGTGAGGCCACATTTGGAGTATTGTGTCCAGTTTTGGGCCCCCCACTACAGAAAGGATGTGGACAAATTGGAGAGAGTCCAGTGGAGGGCAACAAAAATGATTAGGGGGCTGGAGCACATGACTTATGAGGAGAGGCTGAGGGAACCAGGCTTGTTTAGTCTGCAGAAGAGAAGAATGAGGGGGGGATTTGATAGCAGCTTTTAACTAGCTGAAAGGGGGTTCCAGGGAGGATGGAGCTAAGCTGTTCTCAATGGGGGCAGATGACAGAACTAGGAGCAATGGTCTGAAGTTGCAGTGGGGTAGGTCTAGGTGGATATTAGGAAAATCTTTTTCACTAGGAGGGTGGTGAAGCACTGGAATGGGTTACCTACCTAGGGAGGTGGTGGAATCTCCCTTCTTAGAGGTTTTTAAGGTGCGGCTTGACAAAGCCCTGGCTGGGATGATTTAGTTGGGGTTGGCCCTGCTTTGAGCAGGAAGTTGGACTAGATGACCTCCTGGGGTCCTTTCCAACCCTAATCTTCTGTGAGTCTGTGACTGTGGGCAGGGTGATGGCACAAGGGTCCATGCAGGAGAATGGCTGGGACTTTGGGCAGCTGGGTGATGACATGACTTGCGGGTTCCTTACTGTGCCAGCTTCATCTGCTACTGTGGGAGTCCAAGAGCCTGAAGATATTCAGCATGTCCCCAGAGGCCTTTGAGGTGATCTCTGCCTTGCTGCTCACTGTTTGTTGGGCAGGATCTCGGCCCTGCCCACAGCTTTCCTCATCACAAGGCTATCAGTGGTAGAGGGCAAGGGGGCCAAATCAGTGCGGTCCATTGGGGCTTGCCCAGGTTCTCAACCTTCACCTGCTAGCATCTCCCAGTGTTGCCCCACACGCATCAGAAGTTGGCAGTTGGAGTGATTTCCTGGCATCCTGACACCACCTATGGGCCCAGCCCCTTCCCCCCACCCCCAGGGCAATGGGAGTCTTGGCGCCGACTCGGCTGGGCTTGGACAGGGCCACGAGGGAGGCTGGGGTGCCAGGCTAGTCAGTTTGCTTCAGAAGCAACAGTTAAATGTCCCAAAGCTGGCTGGGGGTGGGGAGGGAGAACTGGGGGAGAATGACAAGGCAGAGAGCAGGAGATCCACCAGGCCTAGCTGAGAATGGGAGCGTCTCTGGAGTGGAACTTTAATGTCTCTGACTGCCCCAGGGCAGGTTCAGGGCAGTCTCCTTGCAAGCCTTGAGTTGCCATGGAACAGAATCCAGGCCTAGCATGAGTGGTGGGGTCTCCAGGCCCAATCCAGCTGTGTGGTCTATGGTGGTGAGTGTAATTTACACGCTAACGGGGTGGGTGGGAGGGTGCTAAGGAAAGGCAGCACCCTGGAGAGTTCTAGACAAAGCAACCCACTCCTTTCCTTATCCTGGCCCCTCTCAGCCATGCCAAGGAGCAGGAGAGATTCCACTCCCTTTTCACGCCCACTGACTGCCAGCTACACAGAGTGTCACTCTGCTTTACCACACACACACCATGAATGCCTTACCCCACCAGAGACCCCGCCATGGAATCTGCACTTGAAGCCTGCAGCAGGGCTGCCATGCGATCTGTTCTTTGCCTGGAGACTGGAATCTAGGTCCTAGTCATAGAACGCTAGCCTCCCAAAAATCTGTATATGTCCATTACCTTTTTCCTAACTCGCCCCAGCTCCTTTCCCCAGAGGCTAGCAGGTTTGGTGCTCTGTTTCCTCCATGCCTGTTCCAGGAGGAAAGGCAAGAGGCCAAGGCCTTGTGACATAGGCTGCTGATGCTGGTCTGGTTCATTCACCCCTGCCATTCATCCTTGCAGACCTACAACACCAATGCCCAGGTACCGGACAGTGCGGGCACTGCCACTGCTTATCTCTGCGGTGTGAAGGCCAACGAGGGGACGGTGGGCGTGAGCGCAGCCGTGACCCGCGCCCAGTGCAATACCACCATGGGCAACGAGGTCACCTCGATTCTCCATTGGGCGAAGGGAGCAGGTGAGCAAGTGGGCAGGGCTCTGGGACACCATGCGTGGTGCGGTCCAGCTCTCTGGCCTGGGCCAGTGGCTGGAGCAGAGGATGGACAGAACAGGGGGATGGCCAGCACAAGTTGATTCATTTTATCGACCACTCCTTGTTTCTGACGTTCTTGTCCCTTAGAGCAGGACTCCCCAGATGTGCCCCCCTTCCAAAAAGGGTTGGGGAAAAAGCACTCTGACCACATAAACAACAGACATACCAGTGAAACCTGGACCAAAGCAATGTGAAGTTTCTTCCTAAACCAATGGGCAGTGTCCCCTTCCATGTGTCAGCTGAACCAGGAACAGAAATACCTGGGGATTTCATTGGAAAAAAAATACCCCAAATCCTGCCTGTTCTGGGCATATCATACAGTGCCCCCTTTAAGGCTGTGGCTAGAAAATGTGTCCCTCCCAAATGAGGTGAGCAAGGGGAAAATGACTAGCGGAGAGTGCACTGCATGATAGCATCCCAGAATGCTTTTTGTCTCGTTCTTTCCTACCCAGGTGTGAATACAGCATGGTTACACTCAGAGGGCAGGTCAGGCTGTTTGTATCTCTAACCGTCAAACCACGTATCACCCTCCCCTCTCATCCCCTTCTCTCCTGCTGCAGGCAAGTCCGTGGGCATTGTCACCACCACACGGGTAAACCATGCCACTCCCAGCGCTGCCTACGCCCACTCTGCTAACAGGGACTGGTATTCAGATAACGAGATGCCCCCAGAGGCCATCCAGCAGGGCTGCAAAGACATTGCCCAGCAGCTCTTTGACAACATCCCAAACATCGAGGTACAGTATGGAGAAGAGCAGAGGATGTGGATGAATAGCATTATATTACTGGGGCGGGGGAGGAATGACTTGGGGGGCTGTGTATCAGTGGGTAGGGCCAGTATCAATGGGAGCTGGCACTGAATAGACCATGAAACTGTAACCCAGGGGTAAAATGTCTTCTGCAGCCCTGGCCACATAGAAGGAAACAACCTGCTGCTGCTGCCAGTTAATGGAGTTTCTCCTTTAGCACAAGAGGTGGAAGTATGTACTGGAGTGCTGGAGATCGTGCGTTCATACCCAGCTGCACACCTGTTGGGGCTGCTACAAAATCCCATTGTCTGGGCCACTTTCAGATGCAACTGGACAATGGAGGGAACGATCCTGTGCTAGCTAAGTAGTGGGGGATGGATTAGATAATCTCCTAGGCCTCTTGCCTCTCAGTGGGTGACCCCTGCCCTCATTCAGCTATGCTGGGTGTTGGGGAGTGGGGCTGACAGAGCTGAGGAGCCCTCAGCCAGCTCTGCTGGGCAGAGACCCAACCAACTCTCTTGCTACTCCAAACCAGACCAGTGAGTATCAGATGCTGCCTACTGTAGCACACACTTGGAGGCCAAGGGCTTGGCCATGCCCCCAAACTGGAGTACCCCGTGGGGCAGGGGTAGTTTGACCACTCACAGCCCCACCACGTCCCAGGGCTCAGGAAGACACTGGGAGAGAGCCCTGCCCTGCTCTGGCTGAGGGCAGGATTAGGCCTGTGGCTTTGTGAAGCTTATAAGGGTTGGATGGTTAGTTTGGATCAACACCAGAAAAGTGGCTACATCTAGACTCCAGATCACCTAGGAACAGGGGTTTTCATGAGAGGCAGCATGGTGCAAAGGTAGGTAGGAGAATTTGGCTCTACTGCCTGCTCTGCCATTGACTTGCTGCATGACCTTGAGGAAGACCGTTCCCCTCTCTCTGCCTCAGTTTCCCCACCTGTAGAATGGGGATAATGATCCTTACCTACTGTGGCAAACACTTTGAGATCTATGAGTGGAAAGTGCTGTGTGTGACTGTGCTACACTGCACCGAGAGCCCTTGCCCGAGTTCAGCCTCTCCAATCCCCACCCGCCTGCAAGGGCAGAGGCTCTGCAAAAATAATAGGAAACATTGAAATTATGGGCATTTCTTCGACCGTCAGTGGCTGGATTTGGACGAAGGTTTGGGCTGGCTTTTATCTTCTCCAAACCAGCGTGTCTTGCCCTAATGGTGTCTCGCTTGTCTACACAGCAGTGCAGAGTATGGGGTACGAATTGTAGAGCGTGTTAATGTGCTGTGCTCTAATTGCCCCATGTGGACCCTGCTGGTGCAAACTGAAAGGTATCTGATGCACGTCGACCTAGTCCCATTGCAATCAGCTGCCACATAGAAAAGTCTCAGAGGCCAGGTGGATTTCAGTGGCTTCGTAAAGTAGCTGAAAAAGGAGAGGACTCTGCCTGCAAAGGGGTGTGTTCCAATCTGGACAGGACTCTCTCGCCATGGCACCATCCTCTGAGAGTTAGTAGTTATTATTTATTAATTATCTGCGTTGTGGTAGCGCCTAGGCCCAGGACTCCGTCGCAACTGAACAAAAGATGGTCTCTGCCTCAAAGAGCTGACAATCCAAGTTAGTATCGACGTCTCGCTCTGTCTTTTGGGCCCCCAGAGTGGGGGATTGTTTGGAGGAGTGGGGTGTGTGACTATGTCTCATGGAACTTCTGGGGTGAAGAAATTGGGAGCAACATGGGAAAAGTGCCACCAAAGCCTCCCCCAAACGCCATGAGCTCTGCACTTATTAACCAAATGATCTGTGTATCTTGCCCTGTGCCACCCAGTGGTGCGTGACAAGGCCTAGGAAACAGGAGGGGAAGCATGCCTGGGCCCCACACAGCAATCCAAGGAACACTGGCAATTAAAGGCTTTCGGATTAATAACATGGGCTCAAATGGCTTAGCTGGGCTCTGAGAAACCTGCCTGCTCTACGATACATCCTGGTGGAGCTCATCCCCTTTCCCACCCCTAGCTCTGTGCTGGTCCTGCTCCATCCACCTTGCCTTCCTCTGGCAGCAAGATTGCTACCAAGGTGGCACCCTGTGGTGCTGTTCCTTGGCTTGGGGCCCCAGGCCATGGGAGTGGCTGAAGTGGAGGATCCAATAGCCATCTAGCAGAGGCAAATATGGCAGTCTGGGCTCACTCAGGGACTGTGCAAGTGAAAGGAGTTTGCTAAGGGCTCAGCTCTACATGAAGCTCTACAATGAGCTTGAGGTGTTTCAGAGTCAGGCCCTAATGAAGTAATCCCAGAACATCGGCAGAACAAAGACATCCTTCCTAGAGCTCTCAGCTTTGATCAAAGGCATATGAGGAAATAGCTGGTACCTGCTGCTTCCCAGTAAGATTTGGGATCCACCTGCCTGTCAGCAAAGGTGATGTGATTGTGTGCTGCCCTTGCAATGAAAAGGACAAGGGCTGAGTGGGGTGTTAATAGGGAAGAAATGGGTGTTTTTGGTGATCTGCCAGAAACTGGCTGGACTGGACAGGCTTGTTTGAGACTCTTAATCAAGCCAGTATTAATGCTGGTGCCCTGGAGAGCTGTGGGGGACTGCTGAGGCACCTCCGGAAAGGCTAAGTAGGGGTGGGGGTCATCCAGGAGGCCACCTGGAGAGCCCAGATGGGGGATAGAAGGCCACTCTGCCTCCCACCTCTTGAAAGGAAGATTGGAAGCTGGACCTGTGGCTGTCGTTCTCCCCCTTCCCCGCTCCCCACTGAGAAGGGTTGTGTGGATGTGTCCCATGTTATGGGACTTCGCCTCTGTAAGCTCGGCTGCCGATGTGGGGTATTTCAAGATAAAGGGGGTCTGTAACCACAGGGCCCATCAAAGCAAGTTAGAAATTTTCTTCCAGCCTCTGATCTTGGGTGTCTCGTGTGTGAGGATCACAGAGGCACTGGCTCTGCAGTAAGAGGGCCATCGAGGCTGCTGCGCTGAGCAAAACGGCTACGTGTTTGTTTCAACTCTGAGGTGGTAGCTAGGGGAGCCAGGGGGAGGCCAGAGCCTCTAGCCACTGCCAATCCGCAGGGCCTAAACGACAATTATGCCTTTGGAGGGTTCCCTCTCTCTGTCCCAGAAGGTAAACTGTGACCACTGCTTGAACGTCTCAGTTCGAGTGTCAGGACTGGCTACCTTGATTTGGCGGCTCTGGGGCTTGTTGGGACAGGTGCTAGTGCTCCCAAATCAATGTTTTATATCTCATGTTCTGAGCACTGAAAAGTCCACATTGCTGCTCAGGGGAGCAGGGCCTTTCCCCAGCGAACTAGGCCTCAGTCTGCTCCATACTGGATTATTATGTACTAGGGACTCTCTCCACATTGGTCTGACAAAGCCCTGGTCTGTTGACCTTTAGGGGTCATGAGATCCATCTATTCCCTCAAGCTCTTTCACAGGGATCAGAATTTGGCCCTAAATGCAAGACCTATTCATGCAGAAGTAGGAGTGTCCCTGCACAACCTCTTCTGCCAGCGGTGCGCTTCCACTGCAGGAGAAATAGAGGGGAACTGGGCTCTTCTGAAAATCTGCCCCAAGATGGCTGCCAGTCTTTTTGGACAGCAGAGTCTTCGGACTTAAAGTGGACCCAGAAACCAGAAGTGTAACAGTTATGTAGCTAAATACACCCATGTGGGAGATCTGAATGCAGGCCAGAGATTCAGCCTGGATCTCATTGTATCCCAAATGGCTGTCTCAGTGTTTCTAGGCATAAAAACACTCTACTCTATATAGAAAACCCATACTAGAAGCAGGAAATGTATAGTCTAGTCCGATTTCCAGTAACGTGACCCTGTGGATTGTGTTTCATGGTCCCAGCGTGTTAGTGGAGCAGAGATTAGGGTATAACACAAATGCTGGATCCCAGCACCCCTGTGAAACCTGGGCAGTGGCAGCTTGAATCTGTCCTGGATTTTATGGTGTGGGATTGAATTAGCTTCGTTCTTTGGAAGCAACGACTTTCCTGACAGCTTGTGACAGGCTGTAGTTCTGGGCTAGCAGGACACCAGGAGGAAAAAGAGGAAAAAAATGTGAATAATAAGTGGGCTCCCAGGCTGACATTGAGACCGCAGCTGGCTGTAGAAGTAAAGGACCATGGTCCGGTGCCTCTTGATTCCCTGATGCCACAAAATGTGCTCTGCCACCAACCAGTGTGGCTGTGCGATGTGCTTTTCGCCAACAAGGCTACAAAGTCATTGTGTGTTTTATGGGCCAATACAGGGCACTGAGAGTAAGGACATGGAAATGATGAGGGAGGCATCAAGTCGGTTGGGGCAGCTGTACCGGAGCAAGTACCTGCCACGGAGGCACAGTTTCATTAATACAACCCTTCTCTTCTCCACCCCCTGCTAGCACTAGGCTGTGGAATCAAGCAGAAATGTTCTCCAAAGGCAGGCCTGTAAATAAAGAGCCGTCTTTCTTCAAATAACCCCAAACCAAACAGCCCCGCCTGTCAGTTAGTAGTTTAATGGACACGTTTTATTATTTTAACTCTGGCCTGGGCTAGAAATAATCACATGTTCGGGCAGCAGACTTTTTTGCCTTAATATTTTTGTTGGATTTTTTGTAGCTTTAGTGGTCACCTTCTGAGAAGGCTAAAAATAATAAAGCGCAAATAAAAACACCTTCCAAGCAAATGCCCAGAGAGGCGGCTCAGGTGTAGCACTGGGCTCAGTGTCAGAGGTGCTCACCAGTCAGGCCAGTTCAGATCTAGGGCTCTGCTCAGGGCCCATCTCTGGGCCTGACTCTGTTCTTACACCAGTGTAAATCCAGTGACTTTTGGAGACCCCCCTGGTAAACACCAGGAGTGAGAGGAGAATCACACCCCTATGTCTCTGGGTAGGTGCTGCTGGCATCTGCTGAACGCAGTCCTCTCTCTGGAGTCTGTCTGTGCCACGTGTGGGAAGTTGGTTGCAGTAGCCTGTGGAGATGTGTGCAAGCTAGAGCAAGTAGCAGCAGCAGCATGGCTGCAGCAGCGTGTGCTAGGGTCTGGTGTGGGGCTGCACGCGAGAGGCTAGCCCCAGCTGCCCTCCACACTGTTGCGGCTTCACAGCTATCATTACTTGAACTGGCATTGATCTAGTTGGCATCACGCAGCCACTCCTGTGGGGCTGGCTTCCCTGGAGGCCTTCCTGGCCTCGCCCCACTTCAAGAGGCCTGTGTCCCCTCTGATCTGCTTACAGGACTTGCCCAGCACCAGCCTCGAGTTGTGGCGAGTGTCTGTGGGAAGGAGCCGGCTGGGAGTGGGGTGGAGGGGAGCCCTGGGGTGCCATGGACAACAGTTCTGGGTGTGCCCCTGTGAGGGTAGGGCTGGGGGTGGTGCTGCAGCCCAGGAAGGCTGTGGTAACTTGGGTCAGACAAGCCTGTAGGGCTGTCAGGTTGTTTTAGGGTCCCCTTGAGCCCCAAAAAAGATTCCCCATCCTGCTGGGCTGCACCTAGGAGAGGCACAGGACAGGCTTCTTGCTCCGCATGGAGACAAGGCATGTTGTAGTTGTAACATGTGAGCGGCTCCAGGGAACAGCTGTGGCTGCTGTGCCTGTAGCGGGTGTTGAACATGTGTCAGCTGGTGTGGTTAAACAGACCTGGGCCCCGAGTTTATACTGCATTTCGCCATTCCCTTCCAGCCAGTGATCTCCAAGCCCTTCAGCCATGAGTGAGCTAGGGCCCCCTGCCCCTGCCCTGGGGAGTGTTACCGCCATTCTAGTTTAGAGAGGGTGGGCGTGAGATTTGCCAAGCTGTCTAGGGGATTCAGACAAGTGCCTCCAATGAGTTTTAATGGAAGAGATGTCTAATCCCCTAGGCCAGTGGTGTCTGAGTTTCCAGCCCAAGGGCTGAACAAAGGATTTCGAACAGATCAGGTGCCCCGATCAGTTCTCCTGGCCCAGGCAGAGCCAGGCACACCCCAAGACTGCTGGCAGGGAGCAGCCCAAACTCCCTCCCCTGCAATGTGGAAAGCAGCCAGAGGGGGCGCTAGTGACCAGCAGCCACCAGGCTTGGAATATCACCAGGCGCTCCAGCTACCATCAGCGCAGCTCCCTGGGCTGCAGGAATGGCCCTGCCTGCCTCCACAGCAGGGGGCAATTCAGAGAGTTCAGTCTCCATGTCAACAGTTGGCTCAGGGACACCCCTCAATTCAGAACCAAATCCAGCCACTCTCCTTAGATCATGAAGGGCCGTGAGGCAGGGCAGGCCTGGTCTGCTTTGCAAAGCTGGCCCCAAGAGACTTGCGCAAGGCCACATGCTGGCAGCAAGCCTGTGGCAGAGCCCTGCTGGCCTGGCCCCAGGGCCCTGCTCTCACCACTGGAGCCAGCTCCCTCCCAGTGTCTGTAACAGACTCATCTCAGTTCTGCATCTCATCTCAGCTGTGTCATTGCATTCCAAGTGGGGTGGGGCACGTCTTGTCTCTAGATCGGCTGCTACAGAACATCTCCCCTTTGGCAGGAGGACACGGGGTTTGTGTCTCAGGCAATAGGTTATTTTCCCGCCCCCTCTTTGGCTTTCCTCTTTAATTTTAAAATAGTCGCTTTTAAAAAAAGATCCAGATACAGAACAGAAGGAAAAACCAATCCTGTCCCTTTCCCAAATCCCTCCTCAGCCCCAGGCATGCCCCTGCCACAAACCGGCCGTGTGTGCCTGTGGTACCCTGAGGCGGGCAACGCCTGTTTGCGCAAGACTCTGGCCTGGGCTGGATTAGGCTAAGCTGTACTGCACAGACCTCCCAGTGCTGTGACTGGCAACACAGGCTGAAGCTTTGTGTGTAGGCCCAGAGGGGAATGCCCTTCACGATAGACATTGCTTCAGGGAGTGTCCATTTGTGATGCCCTCTCCTCCCTTTGGGACCTGTGGGCTGGGAACGAGAATAGGTTGGTGCAGTGACAGTCGGCTCGTGCTATTCCTGGCCGCTGCTGTTAGGGAGCAGCAATTATCCAGACGGTCTTTGCCGCTCGTGTTCGCTTGGGCCATTGGTGTGCCATGTACTCCTGCCACTTCTGCTGCCAAGGAGTGTTTGCAGGGAGTCATTGCTAATAAAGCCCCAAGCTTGACACGAGCCCTGTGCCCCTTCCAGGCCACAGCTGGCTGGTGCCTGGCCTGCTGCTGGCCCTTGCAGCGAGAGTCCAGGGTGGTCATGGTGAGTGACCCGGCTGTCCTGTGGGTTGGGTGCTCTGGGTCAGGCTGCTGGGCTCACTAGCTAGTCCCAGTCTTTCCCCATTCCCCATGGCAGGAACCTTTGAGTACAAGCGCCACTCTGACCGGTCAGGCCAAACACTTGAATATTCAGAAGGACAAAATCTAGGCTTGTGGTTCAGCCTCTCTTTGTAAAATAGCCTCTCACCGCGAATACCCCTGGGCTTGCTCTCCTGTGGTGGAGCTTGGACGGAGGTGACAGACGGGTTTGCTGATGATCCATTCCCCTAATAATTCTTTTTTCAAGAATGGGGGAGAGAAAGAGATCAGCCATCGTCACACCTTCTCCAGCTAATCTGCAGCCAGGGGTTTGATGCATTTCGCTGTTCCTTTGGGTGAGCTGGGCCGTGTCCATTACTAGTGCAGCAATTGCAACAACGAACATTCAGTCACAAGGGCTGTAAAAGTCACATGACAGCAGATGGCATTTTAGTAACCGCCTGAATTCTGGTGACCCTGTGCGTGGGAGTCTGATTAACATATGACAGCATCCACGTACTACAGGCAGCAGGGCGGATTCTCAGCTGATGTAAATTGATCGTGGCGCTACAGCGAGGTTTGGCCCAGTAACCGATCAAGGCTTAGCCCCTTCCATCCAGGGAAGTCGGCCAGTATCATCAGCCCCCTTTTATAGATGGGGAAACTGAGGTGCGGGGAGTTGAAGTGGCTTGCCCCAGGCCACAGAGCTGGAATTCGATCCTGGAGATGGGAGCAGAGAAGGAACCTGTGAAAACTGGTGACTGCTCAACCTTTTGATTAGCAGCTTGCTCTCTGCAATGCTATGGTGTGGCCGAATGAAACCGGGTTCTTTTTTGTGCCCTGCTCTAGGTGATCATGGGAGGTGGCCGGAAATACATGTTCCCAAAGAACACCAGTGACGTGGAGTATCAATATGAGGACAGGTACAGGGGCACACGCCTAGATGGCAAAACCCTCATCGATGTCTGGAGAGAGAAGAAACCTAAAGACAAGGTAAAGTGGAGAGAGGGAGGGAGGGAGATGTTTGGGGAGAGGAACAAGGCCAGAAGGGCTGCAGGTTTAAAGATTCTTTAATCAGGAATCTGGTTCAAGCTCACATTAAAAAACAGGGGAACAATCCTGCTGATGTAGCACTACACGTTTTCAGAGCATCACACAATCAGTAACTAACCCCCACAACCCATCTGCCAGGGGTGGGGAGTGTTTGCAGTTCTGTATGGCACCTTCCAAGCAAATGAAGAGCTCCGTGTGTCCTACATGCATCAGAAGGGGGGCAGATGGGAAACTGATGATGAAACAGATGGCAGACAGATGATGAGTCTCACCCAGGATCATACAGTGAGTCAGTGAGGGGGCCAGGATTACAGCTTGGAAGCTCCTGATCCTGCGCTTGGGGATCCCTCAGGATGAAAGGTGCACTAAGGAACTTCTTATCTGAATGTGCTGGGTGCTAATGAAAGGAAAAGGCTCCCTGAGTTTCAGCATAAAAAGTACCTCTCTTTAGCATATGCAGTGCTGTCGTAGCCGTGTTGGTCCCAGGATATTAGAGAGACAAGGTGTGTGAGGTAATATATTTTACTGGGCCAACTTCTGTTTGATTGTTTTGTTTGGTTGGTCCAATAACATTTGTTACCTCACCCACCTTGTATCTCTTTAGAGTGACACAGATGAGCCCAGTTGCCTTTGACCTGTGGCCAGAGACTTTGTCCCATCAGCACTTTGCTGTCTGTCTAGATAGCTATATGGCTCCTAGAATCATAGTATCTTTGCAGGGAAGCTGCTGCTGAAATATCAATGGCGGTTGTTGATTACAAAGAGGGCTGTCGTCAGCTTCCACCCAGTTTTTCCAGTCTTCTTCCTTACCCAGATTTGGAGCTAATCTTTGCAGAAGTCCCTAGGTGCCTGTATGGTTTTTATTTATATTCCAGGTGTGTTCTAGAAGTCTTAACTGAGATCAAGCCCCCACTGGACAAACACACAGTAAGAGCTTGCAGGTGAAATAGCTAAGACAAAGGACGTGAAGGGGTGAAGCCACTTGCCCATGGTCACTCTGTAGTGTTTGTTATAAAACTCAGCCCTCTGGGCTCTTAAGCCAGTATCCTAGTCACTGGACCAACCTGCCTCTCTGTGTATGCTCTGCATCCTAACCAGATAGGTCAGCTTTCAGCGCTGGGGATACTTTGTCCTAATACAACCTCTCAAAAATATGTCCTGGCAAACCCAATTCTGAGCTGCATTGGCCGGAATTTTCTGCATGTGCTGCTCTGGGATTGAGGGCTCTATCTCTAAGGCCATTCCTATACATACAGCGCTGCCACGGCGCAGCAGCATCGGTACAGCTGTGCCCTGCAGCGTGTCTGGTGAAGATGCTTTATGCAGATGGGAGGGAGCTCTCCCATCGGCATAAAAAACCCCACTTCTGCGAGTGACAGAAGCTATGTCTGCGGGAGAAGCTCTCCTGCTGACATAACGTTGTTCACATGAGCGCTTATGTCGGTGGAACTTGTGTTGTGTCGCTCAGGGGGCTGCAATATTCACACTCCTGGGTGATGTAGGTTTAGGCACTGTCAGCAAAACTTATCACTTCTCCGTGTGCAGGCTTGTCTACACTTGAAACGCTGCAGCGGCATAGACACTACCCGCTGACAGGAGGGCTTCTCCCGTCAGCACAGGTAACCCACCTCCACAAGAGGCAGTAGCTAGCGCTGTCTGCAAAGGGACTTAGCTCAGCTTAACTGCATTTCGAGGGTGTCGATTTTTCACATCCTGAGCGACATAGTTAAGCTGACTTAATTTTCTAGTGTAGAGGAGGCCTGGGATTTTAATTCCTGCTTAGCATGCAATTGCTGGTTAGATTTGGGGCTGGTGAGTGAGGGAGAGCGACTGGAGATGATGGTGGTTGAACCACTAAAGACAATAATGAGCCCTGGTGCTCTGAACAGCTTCAATGCTGCTGGAAGTTAGATTTCTAGGTGGCTTCAGCTTCAATTGCTGCCCGTGTTGCATCCACAGTGAGTGAAATAGGATTCAGCGGTGGACAAAGTGGGATGTTTAGTCCAGTCTAATATTGTGTATGGGAAGCTCTGAGAATCCCCAGAGCCTCTGGAGTGACCTTTGAAATTAGCCCCTCAGCGCACCTGGGGAATTCTGCAAACACCCCCTGCCCAATCCAAGCCTGAGCCCTGACCGTCGCTGTCGCTCCAGGTGACTGCTGCAGCACTAGCACTTGTAGCACTTGGAAGGAGACAGCGCTGCTTGGTGTATCTGAAGCAACCCTTGGCACAGCTTGGCTGGGCTCAGGAAGGAAGCACATCCAGGGGAGACTGTCGTGCCTGGGGGGAGAGAGGTCATACAGAAGGACCTTCCATACCCCATCCCCATCCCAACTGACCAGACTGGAGCTGAGAATGAATGCAGCCTCTACTCTGAGGAATATCAGTGATGCTGCCAGTCTGACCATGCTCCTCCCTTCTCCCTTGTCCTGCCCTCGCTGGGTGCTAGGTTTCTTATTGAAGCTCCTGTTAGTCTTTTGAGGTTCAGTTGTGACCTTCTCATATGTAGAGCCTTTCATCACAAAGGATCACACAGAGTTTTTTACCAGGAATTGCCTTGCCTGCAACAGAATTGCAGTCACCTCTGTGGTGGCACTCAATGGCCATTTAACGGTCCACGACAACGCTGCATGGAAGCTCAGAGGAAGGAACAAAGGAGAATTCTGTATCCGATGGAAACGGCTTTTCTTTTCCATTGGTTACAATTTAGCTGAGACGTAAACCACAGGGACCATCTGAGATCTGAGCTGGTCTATCCTGGCCTCCCTCTGACTCAAAGGGATATTGTTTCTTCTGCTGCTTGCACCTCCAAAGGGGAGATTCTTCAGCATCTGCGTTAGCAGCACTAGTTTTGCCCTGGCAGTGGGAAGCAGGCAATCACTCTTCTGGGCTATCCTGTCTAGCAGAGGGCACCTGGAGAGATGCCCAACTGGCTGAGGAAGGGGGCTGGCAGTGCAGTGCAATGGCTAGAGGCAGGAGAGCGGGATGGTCCCCAGCCAGCCATGTTTAAAATCCCTGCGTGGTGTCACTTCCTCTTTCCTCGGCACGGTGGGAGCAGGCGTGAAGTGTGCTGTCACCAGAGAAGGTTGAGCTGGCCTGAATCTTGGCTTGACCCAAACCAGAGCCTTACCTGGTGGATGACATTTTTAGAAGTTTGGACGACATTTGTCTCCTTTATCCGCACATTGCGCAGTGCTGGCTTTGTCCAGGACTTGCCCTGAAACATGCCTTACGCCAGAGCCTGTACTCACGGTATTTCTGGTGCAGCCCAAGCCAGGAAGTCTCAGGGCAAAGCCTCTGTCGACCAAGGAACTGAATGGAGCCTTCAAACCTTTGCGGTTCTCCCATCAGTTAGTTTGAGGATGAGATTGGTGGTAAGGGAGGCGATGCAAGGATTTGTTTGCCCATGGCAGCTCCTGTAAGCAGTGTGAGACCAGCACAGGCACAGGAGGCCACTTACCTGGATCTGATTTCAGGATCTGAACCAGAAGTTCCTCTCTACAGTGCTGGCAGCTCTATGGCCATTGTTGCTCTCAACCCCCTGGTTCCAGGTCAGAACCAAACCCAAGAGGGCCCGTTTTCTGGTTCAGAGGAGGCCCCGCCTCATATGATTCAGCTGCAGGGGATCTTGCTACCGTTCTTTTCTGCTGTTTTGGGCCAAACCCTTGGTGGGAATGGCTGGTGGGACTTCAGTGCTGCAGGATCCAAACCTGAATCCACATCATGTGCCTTGCACCTGGGCTCTGCATGTTCTGAACCTCTGATCAGGTGGCAGAACTTTGCTCTGAGCTTAAACATTATGGGTGGCCAGTTCAAAAAGTGCTCCATTTTGGCCTATCTCTCAGTCAGCTGGAGTGGAGGGGAGTTTTATCACTGACCTCAATGGCAGCAAAGCTAGGCCAGCTGAGAATCCCCACCCTGCTGAGAATCCCACCCTGCGTGTTTGCTTTGTTTGAGCTTCCACGGGAGTTCTCAGAATACAAGGTCCTGTCAGATTGTGCAGAAACTAAACCATTTCACTCCTTGACCAAAAAATCCCCCACACCACTGTTATGTTGTTCGTGACTGTTGGCCTCCACCCCAGAGGTGGCTGCATTCCTCTGTACATTTACTGACGTACATGATAAATATATTTTAACAAAGGCAAAGTTGCCTGATTTTCATGCCTATGAAGTTGTCTGGGCAGATATCAATGTATGTATCTAGTGTATAAGGCAGATGTTCTCTATGTATGCAATATATATGACAAATAGAGTATCTGGGAAATACCGATGGCTTCATAGATTCTAAAGGCAGAAGGAATCACTGTGCTCATCTAGTGTGATCTCCTGCATAGCACAGGCCGTAGAAATTCTCCAAAATAATTCCTGTTTGAACTAGAGCAGCTCTTGTAGAAGAACATCCAGTCTTGATTTTAAAATTGCCAGCCAAAATGGAGAATCCACCACAGTCCTTGGGAAATTCGTCCAATGGTTAATTATCATCACTGTTAAATGCTCGCCTTATTTCCAACCTGAATTTGGCTTGTAGTGCCACCCTCTATAAGGAAGTGTACGTAACGGCTGCTGTTCCATTTCTCTCCCCTAGAATGCCCAGTACGTCTGGAATCGCAGTCAGCTCTTGTCCCTTAATCTGAATGAAGTGGACTTCCTTTTAGGTGAGTATCTAATGGCAAAGGCTGCAGGTGGAGGAGCTGAGTATCTAACTTTCACAGAAAATCTGAGTTGGGGGACAGACTTACAAAGGTTTCAGGCACCTGGAGATGCAGATAGGTGCCTAGTGGGATTTATGAACGCTCCTAAGCAAGTTAGGCATCTAGCTTCCAGCGACCATCTATGGGAGTTAGGCACCTAACTCCCCTATGCACTTTTTGTAATTCTCTGATTGGGTGGCAAGGGACCATGAGATGAAGGGAGGTGAGCTCATTAGGGAAAAGGCTGAGAGCCACTGCAGGAGGGAAGGACCCTGTGCTACTAGGGACTGTAACCCACTGGAGCATCTCTGCTTCTGACCTCCGTAGTCCTTGCCTGGTGCGGGGGAATAGGACAAAGGAGCCCCTCAGCACCGGGAGAGACTGAAAACACCTGACAAGAGAGACTCAGTATGCACTGAAGAGTCTGCCTGTCGGATACCCATAAACCTAGCAGTTCCCAAGAGCTGAGCCAACCACTGGGCCAGGGAAAGGGACATTTAGTGCCAGGATTGGGTGCGTGGCTGGAGTCTGCCTGTCTTGGGACCTTCTAAGTCTGGGTCAACAGCACCCATGTAGGTGCAGTGGGGGGAGATCAAATTATCTCCTTCACTGCTGCTCCCCAGTCCAGTCTCTGCGTGGTGACAGAATGCATCGGTGTTGCTAGGAGTTCCAAGGTCCTGTTAGAGTGCTGGCACTTCAGAGGTGACCTGACTGGTATGTGGAGTGGCATCAAGGAAGTGCTTTGCCTCATGCCCCAGGCGACATCAAAACAGATGTGAGTCACACCCAAGAAACCAAGGAAACAGAGCTCAGAGGTGGTGCATTACGCATCATAGCTATGGAGCCGCTGGCTAGCTAAGTAGCTGGCCCCCAATTGCAGGAGGGAACAGAGACTGGGCCTGGAGTGAAGGTTGCTTTTGCAGGCAGGGGGACTTCTGATTTTTATAAAATTCAGGGAGCAGAAAGGCTGAGGGCGTGGATAGGACCTTCCCTGCATTTGCGTGTAGCTGCTGTAGATCCATCCATCCATGCAAATCGAGGGCAAAATGCAACCACAAGTCTGCACAGGATGCCTTGAAAGGAATTAGGCTCCTTCTGTATGGCCATGGCTCTCCGCCTTTTTGAAAAAAGGGGGGCTTTGAGGGGTCCATTCCCATCTAGATATACAGAAAAGGAGGTGGTCCTGACTCCCCAAAACCTGGCTGAGAACCTAGGGAGCTGGTTCACTTCCTGCCAGAATTCGGGGTGTGCTCATCTCGTCCTGGGCAGCTGTTATCCCAGGGAAGCAGGATGGAAAGGTGGCAGGAGGGGGTGCTGGCCATTAGCTCAGACAAGCCCCTTTTGGGCCCCCAGTCAGACTACATCCCACAACATTGTTGGAAACACTTCTCAAATACAGCTGCAGCTTCCCCTGGCTCCGTCTGCGCGTTTGCTGTGGTTACAGAGTGTACTTGAAAGCCAGGCCACGGGCATGTGCTCTGAGCCAGCTAGGCTGGCTGCAAAAGCCCCTGTCCATGCTGGCAGAGAAAGCTTGCTGCCAATGTGCCAGCAGTGATGGGTTGGAAACCAGGGGTTTGGGCTATAAAAAGTCCTGGGGCTGCCCATCACAGTAACTTCAGTCACAGTGCTGGTTACTGAATTTGCTGTGACTGCTTCCTGATTTGATAACGAGCCCTCTTCCACACCCCACTGAGGGGTGCCGGTGATCCACAGTGGCACCCTCCATGCCCGGCACTGCAACCCTACGGGAAGGAGGGAAGCCTGAGGTGGAAAGGCACTGGCAAGCGAGCCCTCCTGCACCTACCCCACAGCAGCGATGCCCACATCCCATGGGGCTGGGCCCAGCGCCCTGCTCTGGGTGTTGCAACATGGCCTGCGGTGTTGCAGTGCCGCTCAGTTTGGCCTGCCTGACCTGACAGGTGCTGCCCTCCTGCCATGGTGGAGGCTCAGGCAGGCCAAACATGAGGCACTGCAAACTTGTGCTCCAGGTCGCAGTGCTGAGGGCAGGGAGCTGGGCCCAGCCCTGGGCCGGGAGACACAAGAGCTGCTGCTGTGGTGTGAGCAATGAGCCGTGAAAGACGTCCCAGACAAATGGGAGATTCGGGTTGCCCAGGATTCTCTTCACTCAGAGACAAACCTGCAGCCCTGCCAATGGTCAAGTCCAGGGCAAGGCTGGCCCAGGTTGTGGTGTGGAGAAGCCTTCCAGGGAGAGATCTCAGGGCTGTTGCTGTTCTCCACCCCATTCAGGCGGCTGGGAGCATCTCCCACGCGTCAGCGGGGATTATATATAGGCCTGGACCACAACCCCCTACTTCCCCCCAACTTGGGGCAGTTTGAACAGGCTCCATCCCTGTGGCTCCTTTGCTCCCTGTGTAGTAGCCCAAAGGGCCACCCGCTGGGGTCCGGACGTCCCTAGAACTGACAGCTCAGGCTGCTTTTGGAGCCTGGCAGCTGGTCCCTGTCCGGACATGGCTGCACACAGTCTCTGGTATAGAAGACTTTCTTCAGAAGATGTTCATTGGGGATTCACCCAGCACATCTGTGGCTGTGTGTGTGCGTGCATGCACACACATCTGGGGCCAGGCATGGGTCTGGATGCAGGTGGTGCACAAATGGGAGCGCACGCATGCCTCGTGTCTTGACCAGATAGATGGTTTTAGTGCCACCCTAGCAGTCAGGACTGTCACTGCTCTTGTGATGAGCAGAAGAAAACAAATCCAGCCAGCCAGTTTCTCCAAGCTGCTCAGTTGCTTTGAGTCTGGTTCCCAATGCTTGGGCCCCCTGGGGAGGTGAAGACACAGGAAGATCTCAGCCTGCAGTCTCTCCCTAAATCAGCTCCAGACCCAGACGGCACATGTGCAAAGCTTCCAGCCATGTAGGCCTCGTAGCTGCTGAGGCCTTTGACATATTGGTGGGACTGAGGGGTTGCTGCAACCTCTGACCACTTCCGTCCCCCAGAGCCGCTGTCTGCAGCACCACGCAAGTTGGAGCAAACTTTGCAACAAATTCCTTGTAGCTAGCGCACAAAATGTTTGGCATGCATGCCCCGTTCTCCCTGGCTACTGAGCACAGGCACACAGCCATCTCATTAACCTCTTGTTGGCTAGAAGATAGGATTCCCTAGAGGCCGCACAGTGGAGCAGAGAGCAGCATTAGCAGTGAGCAATGGGCAGGAATCTTGACACAGAGAGAAGCTGCCCCCAGTCTCCATTTGTAACCAGGCCAGGAGCAGATCGGAGTCCACTGAAGTATGGCAGGAGTTAACCTAAGTGAGGGATCACACTAAGAGGGTGCACTGCTGTCAGACCAACTGCCCAGGAGAGCCTTTGCCCCTGCCCCTGAGCATCAGTGTGAAGTGGCCTCTGGTGGGACAAGTGCAGTGGACCCTAGCATGGGCAGGATAAGTGCTCCAGGAAGGGGGATCCACTCAGTCCCAGGAGGGCGTTAACCCCTCTGCTCCACGCACTGGGCTGAAGCTGAGTAAAAACCTGCCTGGCATGGGCCTGCAGGTGAACTACCTGTGGCGGGAGCTGAGCTCACAGCTGCATGGCTCACCTACCTCCTGCCCAGAGACTCTGTCATCCAAGGAAACGGGCCCCCAGGAGGCTGGATGTTCTTGGAGGAGAGAGAGACGGCTGGAGTGATCTGTCTGAAGTCACCCGTTGTTCAGGCTCCGTGCCACAAAGAGGCAGGCAGATCAGTGGGCCTACTAACCATCTCAGTCTTAAATATCCCCTTACACTGGGGGAGGATGCTGGGGGGGCGGGCCCAGCAAAGAGATAGAGCTTCCAACAATTGCTCCACCCCAGCAGCACACACCTACCTCCTCAGCTTGTCAGATCCGTATGGATTTGCAAGGTAAGCAGCAGCTGCTGGGCTCAGATTTAGCTTTTATGTCTGGGAGCCCATCACGCCGATTGCTGCATGTGGCAGGGACTTTTTATGTCTGAGCCAGTTGCTAGGGTCTGGGGCAAAGAGGCAGCTGGCAGCTGCAGCAGTGTGTAAGCAGACAGTGTGAGCACAGAGGGTGGGTGCACAGGTCTGGAGTCCCAGAGAAAATGTGAACCTGTAAAATACTGTAGAGACTCAGAGGACATGGGTGTGTGCCTCTGATTTGCACCCGGTCCCCTAAGCCTCCAAGCACAGTTCTGGGCATGGCTGAAATGGTGTTGGTGCGCGTGCTCTTGGTTAAACACAGTCACTGAAATGAGCATGTTATGTCCATAGAAGGCTGCTGATGCATTCAGAGGAAAATCTACACTGAACCCTGCACCTCCTTCTTCTCAGTTACATCCCCCTCACATCACACAGCCCAGACCCCGATGCATACTGGTTACAATACACATACGTTATCTCTTATACATCCATGGTGGCACTGCCTAGTGAGCAAAGCAATGGACTGGGAGTCAGACACCTGGGCACTCTGCCGAGTGCTTCCGGCTGCCGGTGGCAGAGAGAGGTGGGAGGGTAGCAGAACCCACAGGGGATCATTATTCTGAGAAACACTTTGCTGATCATGCTGCAGTCTTACATTCTCAATCAGAATTGCTAGCAGCTGCATCTGAAGCCCTAGTGAAGATCAAAATACCATGCATAGCTGACGCATCCTCTCCTTTTGCAGGCCTCTTTGAGCCAATGGATATGATGTATGAGCTGGACAGGAACCACCAGACAGACCCTTCCCTGACGGAGATGGTGCAGGTGGCCATCAAAATCCTCCAGAGAAACCCCAGAGGATTCTTCCTGCTGGTGGAAGGTGAGAGCCAGGATCTTCAGACTGGAGAGCACCCACCACTCCCCATGCCCCTGTGGGGCTGAGCTTCCCATCCCAGCTTTTCAGGATGGGAGCATGCCCTGGTGAGGACATGGGACTTTTACTGGGGCTGCTAGTTGAGAGTCTGCTATTGTCTTCTGATCTGCATGTGCCTCTTTAGGAGGATGATGAAAGGGATTCTGGAAAAGAGTCACAGTGGGCAAAGCCCACCCCTTCTGCACCCACCATTGCTTCACCAGTCAGGAAAGAACTGAGGTGCTTCCCCAGGCCATTCACCCTACAAGAGAACTGATGGAAATTGCTTTTGGGGGAGAGCATAGTATGCAGGCAATGAGTCCAAGAGCCCAACGCTCCCAAGGGAGAAGGAGACCCTGGACATGGGTAAATACCAGCACTGGTCTGATACTTGACCACAAACTCTTTGCTTAACTGGATGAGCCTCCCTTTCTAGCACCTGAAGTGCAGGTAACACTGCTTGCACCTTTCAGCCAAGGGAACTTGGTTTCCTTTACTGGCCTGGAAGGGGGAGGAAGGGAAGCTCATGGTGAGGAATATTCACCACATCAGAGCTAAAACTCCAACCTATCAGCTACCCCCATCTTGAGGACTTTGGGAGATGGAAGTTGTCCTTGCTGTGTGTTTCTTCTAATAGTGAGTCCGCTGCATGCCCTGGTATCTCAGCCAGCACGTTGCTGGGAAGCAGCTGGGGGTGACTTGGTTGTGGACATGATCCTAGAAGTGGCTTGATAGAAATGATGTCTTTCCCTCTCTCTCCCTGTCTGCATGGATCCAGGGCTCCTTCTGTCCATTCCACAAATACCAGCTTCAACGTTATTGTACCGTGCTGCACCGTAAGGTGCTTTAGGCATGGTTTGCACTTTCCAGTGCAGTACTCAGCACAGGCCAGTGTTGGAGACAGGAGAGCGGATTGGTTCTGGCCTTGTGCAGCAGAGGGGAGGATATTGGACTCCATAGACCACTGGTTTGGTCCAAGACAGCAGGAAACAGAACCAATGGTGTGATCTGTTATTGGCAAGTTGAGTCCAAGGTTTCTAGTCCGACCAGTTGTTCCCTTCTTGCTTTTTCCTTCCTAGGGGGCAGGATTGACCATGGTCACCATGAGGGGAAAGCCAAACAAGCGCTGTTTGAGGCCGTGGAGATGGACAAAGCCATTGGTGAGGCTGGCAGCATGACCTCAGTGGAGGACACGCTGACCGTGGTCACTGCCGACCACTCCCACGTCTTCACCTTCGGCGGGTACACTCCCCGTGGCAATCCCATTTTTGGTGAGTGTTTAACCCATTGGTTTCCCCACAAGCCGAAGACAACTGCTGGCACCTGGCCAGTTACTGCTGGAGCACCCTTTGGCATTGCTGCCTGGCAGGCTGGCCCTTGAAATAGCGGTGACTGAAATCCAGTGCCAGAGCCAGGGCAAAGCCTTCCCACCATTCCTAAACTTTGAGGCCAGAAGGAGCCATTATGATCATTGAGTCTGACCCCCTGTAGAACTCAGGCCTGAGAACTCACCCAGTGAGCCCGGTTGGTGGCTGAGCTAGAGTCTGTCGTTTTAGAAAGGCATCCGGTCTCGATTTAAAGACCTCAAGAGAGGGGAAAATTTACCATCTCCTAGTTATGGGGGATGGATTCATAATCACTTCCTAAGATCTGACTCCTGGGTCCCTGAGCCTGGAGCAGAACCAAACCCCAGTTCTCAACACCCCAAAACTGTTTGGGTTTGTGGTCCGGATTTCCGTTTGACTGGCAATCATCTCTACTGCAGCCCAGACTCGCACCCTCCAGCCCGGGTCAAAAGGCAGCAGCCAAATGCCCTATTGCTCTTTTCTCAGGTTGGGGGGAGGGGGTCTGAGAAATCATTGTTCTGATTAAAACCACTGACTTCCTCAGCTTGTCAGCAAATGGAAGTGCCCAGACAGGCCTGGCAGCAGAGTTGCATAGAGAAAAAAGCAGGGCCCTTCCCACAGTTGGGATGACCTGGAGCGAGAGCTTTTCAGAGGGGCAGGGGGAAAAAAAAAGTGTTCTTTTGTTAAGAAAATGAAGCCCGTTCCCGTACGGGTTCCTGTCGCACATGAAATGTGCTCATGCTCCAGCTCTTACAGCAAATGTTCTGTGATCAGTGCTGACCTAGCTGTTCAGGATCGAGCTACACATCTCCAGAAGGCAGGTCCTCCAGCAGCAGAGCACGTGCTGGGGACTGGCTCCACAACACCTTGGGGTTGTTTGGTTGGGTCTCCCATCCACATGCTGACTGGACCTGCTCCTGCTTAGCCAAGAAGAGCCGATGAGCTCCTGGTGGGGTGGAAAGCTGCATGGGTGCTGAGCACGCTCGACTATAAAAATGTTGAGCCTTTGACAGTCCTGGCCACCTCCTGAGTTATTCATCCTTGAAAACTGGCTGTAGTGACCACTTCTTCTGCCTCTGGCTCTCCCCCTCCCTGTTCTCACTTGGCAGCCTGAGATGGGCACTTTGAGCTTTCAGCCAACCTGGCCTGGGAGCCCTGTGATGGGCGGGCATGTGAACAGCCCCAGGTAGCAGAAGCAGCATCTGTCTTGTTCACACCACAGACACAGCTGCAGTCAGTGTCCTGGCCAGAGCAAGGATCGGTGTGATGGGCTGGGGGGCAGATAGACTGGGGGACCCTTGGGGGACACCCCTCCCAGTCGCTCCCCAACAGAAATAATCTTTGGAAAGGGGCAGGGCGGTAGGGCAGTATCTGAGTCGTTGTGACAGCTTCTGCAGAGCAGGGATGCTGACCATCCCTTAGGCTAACTAATCATGCTCTGCCCCACACAGGCTTAGCGCCGATGCACAGCGATGTGGATAAAATGCCCTTCACCTCCATCCTATATGGAAACGGCCCCGGGTACAGAATCGTGGCCGGAGAGAGGGAGAATGTGTCGGCCGTGGACTACGGTGAGTTCAAGGGATGGCGATGGGGGTGGGGGGCACGTGGCAGGGACCAGCCTGTGCCCGTGTGAAATACATGGCTTGTCCCAATCTAATTCCCAGGGAGACCATGTCCCTCTCACAAACTTTCTGCCACTAACTGGGCCTGTGCTGGTGCCCTCGGCAGAGAGGCCACGTCTGAGTGGGCCATGGAGATTGAACCCCCCCACCTCTCCTGTCACACCAGGATTGAAGTTGGGGAGGCCTCTTCCCCAGTGGATAGCACGTGTCAGTCTCTGGCCTGGTGGGCTGACTCACCGGTCCCTTACAGCCATTTGTTCTCTCTCTCTGCAGCTCATGCCAACTACCAGGCCCAGTCAGCTGTGCCCCTGCGTCAGGAGACCCACGGGGGTGAGGACGTGGCAATCTTTGCCAAGGGCCCCATGGCCCACCTCCTGCATGGGGTCCACGAACAGAACTACATCCCACACGTCATGGCCTATGCTGCTTGCATTGGCCAGAACACAGACCATTGCCGTTCTGGGGCCTCCCGCAGCACAGTGGGGCCTCTGCCCTTCCTCTCCACCCTCATCTCCCTCCTCCTCCTCCAGTTCTTGTGTTAAGGACTCGCCCTCAATCTACTTGTTCCCTTCAGTCACAGACCAGGGCTCCCCAGCTGTCTCAAATTGAGATCTTGGCCCCATTCAAAGACAGATCTTCAAACCCACCTCACCAGGTGATACGGATGGGGGTCTTCAGGTTTAAACCACATTGGACATGATACTCTGGCTTCCTGTGTCTGGCCTATGGACACACCTTGCCACCAAACCGGGGCCATGAACCATTGCTCAAGATCAGTAGGGGTGGGGAACTGAGAGAGCAGCGCAGTCCCTGTTGACACTGCTGGATGTCCCTGGTGTGGATGCCTCAGATTCCAAGTTGGCTTCAAGAGCTTGAAACGTTGGTCTGTTTTCATAGCAGTAGCCTGGACTGGTTCTGTGAAACCAAAGGCAAAGACAAAAAGGTTCAGCTTGGGCCAGACTCTCTTGGACCCAGACGTTTTGTATCTAAATAATGTTTTCTTTAATTTTAAGCTCCCCAGCCCCACTCAAGCGGTTTTTAAAAAAACCAGACACACGAGCAAACAAAAATCACATGTTAGGAAATTCTCTGTTTTCCTCCCATGGCTTCTGATTACTGTATATAAATAGAGGCTTCCTCCCATGTAATCAGTGTCAATGCCTGTTGGTCCAGAACCAAACCCCAGATCTAAACTTTGAGAGAAGAGGCTTTTTGAATCTGAATCCAAAGCTGAATTTTGGCTCATTGGGTTGGTATTTTCAGAGACCTTTGGGGAATCAGTCACTTAACTCAGCAGGAGTCAGCACCTAGATCCAGATCCATACAGGTTGTTAGGCTCCTAAGTCCCTCTGATTTCAGTGCAAGTTAGGAGCCTAAATACCTTTGTGGCTCTGGGCCTCAGTCCCCTTAAGCACCTTTGAAGGTCCCGTCCTGTGTCTGACAGCACAGGAGTGACACCGCAGAGCCGGGACTATGGCGTTGCTGACAAGAGACTTTCCGCAAGGCCCCAGGAATCACTCCCAGCCAGGATGGCTTTAATGTTTGAAGCAGGTGATATGATATATGGAGCCCTCTGTGATTCCTCTCGTTAGCCCCCTTGGTGCCAGGTATATCAGGTGTTCCCAGGCTAGGTCAGGGGCTGCCATCCAGGGCGCTGGAACAATGTGTATAGTGGGGGTGCTGAGAGCCATTGAACGAAACTGCAAACCCTAAATATGATGGAAACCACTTCAAGCCAGGGGGTACTATGCACTCCTAGTTCCAATTCCCCTGTTGCCATCTGTCCCACTGATGTGTCTGGGCTCTGCCTTGTCCCTCACACCTGGCTTGTAGGACACTAAAGGTCTCTGGGCAAAATACATCTTGGTCACTTCTTGGTGATGCTGTGATATGAAAATGTGGGGCAAGCTGATAAGTTAGGATAGGAACCCAGCTGGCCAGATCCTGGGTCAGCCAAACCCCTCATGTCTTCCAGACTGGGCCGGGAAGGTCTGAGTGCAGGCATTCTTGTGAGAGTCCCTGAAGCCAGGTCGGCCACGGACAATACAGCACGGTCAGCCTTCATTCCCATAGCGCAGTCCTGGCTTGAGCCCAGCAGTGGGGAGCAAATGGAAAATAGTGTTGGCCATACTTTTCTTGACCATCTACAAAGGTTGTTTGCAGTGCTGTAGCCCTGTTGGCCCTAGGATATTAGAGAGACGAGCTCTCTTTGTTGGACTGGCTTCTGTAAGTGAAAGAGACAAGCTTTCGAGCTACCCAGAGCTCTTCATCAGGGCTGGCTTTTTTGGCATTTGTCAGCAGAGTTTTGCTAGGCTCCTTGTGTAGACCAACAGTTCAGACCTGGGAGCTTCATAAGTACATTCCAAGGAGAGAGCATTTTCATCTCCGCAATTCTGAAAGTGGGCTGTGAAGGAGAAGACAGGCACAGCTGGCCTGCAAACTTGCTGTATAGCAGTTGAAGCACTGCTAGCCCCTGATATCTCCTCAGTCCAAAAGTGTGGGTGGGCCATGCCCCTGGGGGTCTTGATCAAAACTTGCCCGTCAGATTTATGCAGTTTGGGGCTTTTTCAGTAATCTGGAGTCGATGGGAGAAAACATTCTGGCAATTGCTGAAATGGATTGGAATGTCCTAGTCCATTGCCTGCAAATATTTATTTTTGCCGTTCTTTCTCTTTGTATCTAGTAATCCCCTAATCAGCCAAATAGAATCAAAACAGCCCATATGCCCACAGCACGCAAAGAACAGCTGGAAAAAAATGACAGGCTGGTTGGTAATGGTGGCAGTAGCCCCATGGTATGGGAGTGGCTGGGTGGGCACGTGGCTTTTGGAGGGGCTCCAGCATATTGTGCATGACTGTGTCCATAAGACAAGGCCGTGGATTTGTGCTTTGACCTGTTGGTAGGTGCAGGACATCTGGATCAGATCTCAGCCCTTTGCTATGCCTGGCAACAAGAGTCGGTCCAGTTTGTGTTCTAGCCCATGGAGACGGGACGCGTTACAAAACTCGGGCTGGATCCAGTGTTGGAATGCACTGGATGCAGGACATCAGAGACCTGTCTAGGTGTCTGACCTTCACCTCTTCTTTCCATTGACAGCTGCTTCTGATAGTGTCATGGAACCCCACACAGCCCTCTTCATTCCAGGGCTGCCGTGCTGACCCTCTGTTGGGCCTGATCCTTCTCTTTTATACCGTTGGGACTCAATGGCTGTCAGTGGAATTACTGCTGATCTGCATTGGTGTGAGTACCAGAGAATCAGGCCTGGAGTCTCATCAAGATCGCAACAGCACAACTTGGTGCTCTTTGCCTTGCAGGTCAAAGGGATGGTGAACAGCTTGCTCCAGAGCTGTATCACAGCAGTTGCCTGGGTCGCCCAGCAGGAGGCACTGACACTAGTGTCCACTGCCATCCCTGCAGCCCAGAAAGATGAGGTTTTCCATAGCACAGAAACTCTAGGGTCCCCCCCTTTCCTCGCTCTCAGGCTGGGTCTTGCTGGGCAGCTAGTCTGCCCTACTTGTTCCCAAGGCTGGGTTACATTACATTTGGAACTACTTTTTGCTAAGCTGTACACATTTAAGCAATTATAGAACTTAAATTACACATATTCAGAGTCTTAATTTTTGATGTTAGAAAATGATGATTGATGCATTGCTTATTTACTAGATTAATTTTTTACTTGTGATTTGTATCAAGCCTTATTTGTATGAAAATTCAAGTTCAATTAAAATGCAGAGAAATAGTATTTTAAAATGTTTTTTTAAAGTAAAAATATCTTATGTGTTGAATACATAAACTTTTTTCTTATCAAAACATGTTTTGCATTTAAAACTAACTGCTTAATTAAACAAAATGTATTATCTGTAGTTGGTGAATGGAATTCACTATTTCTGGTTCCCATGTCTTTCAAGGTTTTAGAACTAGTAGATCTTGTCCTCTCACACCTAGGTTTTACTCATAGATTGGAAGTCGAAAACAAACTTTCCTGCTTTTTCAACTCCCAGTCAGTTTCTTAACCATGAACTGAACTAGTTGACTAAACTGAAATGAAGAAAATATTCTCTCTGTAGCAGCAGAGGAGGCAACTGCTTGGTAAAAGTTGGTTTAGTTCTTCAGCAAGCTTGAATTCCACGTGTTTGGCCAATGACTTCCACCACTTCAGTGATTTGACTTTCTTTAAAACTTTGCAGCAAATATGAACTAATTAATATTACTTTTTTGTATTTAAATGTTTTTAATAACATTATCATAAGTTTGCAATGTTGTGGTAGTCGTATTGGTCCCAAGATACTAGAGAGACAAGGTGGGTGAGGTAATATCTTTCACCAAAACTTCTGTTGGTGAAAGATATAAGCTTCTGAGCTATAAAGAGCTGTGACACTCTGAAAATCTTTCCCAGACTTAAAGAAGAGCTCTGTGTAGCTCAAAAGCTTGTCTCTCTCACCAATAGAAGTTGGTCTAATAAGATATTGTCTCACTCACCTTGTCTAAAGCCTTTCTGTAGGTTGTCAATTTCAGATTTAATTTTAAAGAGGTTTTGGGTTTTTTCTAAACTTGTGTTTATTGTAAATTTAAAAAAAGATTAAGCCCTCCCCTCCACCCCCCAAAAAAACAAAACAAACAAACAAACAAAAAAACCTGACTTTATCCACCCCAGCTGGAACAGTTCAGGCTGCTTCACCCTCTGGGCATTGGAGGAGTCTGTAGTCTTGCCTTTGGGACATGGCCTATGCACATGGCCTATGGATTAAGAACTCATGGACTCCTTGACTTTCAGGCCAGAAGGGTTTGTCATGCTAATTAGTCTGGCCTCTTGCACATCACGGGCCACCGAACCTCACCCCCCATCCACTCCTGCCAGAGGCCCATAACTGCTGGCTGAGTTACTGAAGTCCTCAAATGTTTATTTAAAGACTTCCGATTACTCTTGGGACCTGGTCATAGAATATCCACACATACACACCATTTAAAAAAAACACATAAACTTTCCTAATATGATTAAAAACATATTTAAAGAATTAATAGAATATGGGAACAACACACACACCATTGTCAGACGTTAAGAATTTGGTTTCGCTAGCTATTAGTATTTACAGTTAATCAGTTTCCACAGAAGCAATGCCTGCTAAATAGTGTGTCAGTTTAGCCACTAGATACTTTAACAATTCCATGCAAGCACCGATACAGTAGAAAGAGGAGCAGAAATAGAGAAATTTGGTTTTGACTATGGACTACTACTGAAATATAGTGGAAAATAAATATGAATATTCACTAAAGTGGAATTTACGATCACTTAAAATTACTACTCAACGTTGGTCACAGTTCACCTTACCAGTTCTTCTCCAAAACAATTTACTAAAAAGCAAAAATAGGCATTGGTATCAAAACAGCTGCCACTGGAAACCCTGAAATATGTAATATTTTGTATGAATACCCTTTGTGTTCAACAAACCGCACAAATTTATAATTAGGCTTATTCATCAATCTTTTAAGATAAATCACGAAGATATTAATTTTTGGTTTTGATAAAGACGTAACAGGAAACAATAGCTGTAGTGAGAAAGCAATTCATTTTAAACACAGTAGTAAATACTGTAACAAATCTACACAGTCGTTAATAACTTAGAGAATGATATGTCTGAGAGGTGACTAAAATATAAATACTTTTGCTATGAGCATTTTTCTGAATTTAAAAGCAGTACAAAACAATTAATATCTTTTTATGCAACTGTTTACTTCCTAGCTTTAAACAAACTTAAGTTAGCAATTAAGTCATCAAAGGCCATTTCTTGGACCGGCTCTAATTCGACTGCCATGAGGGACAAAGCTTTAAGAGGCTTTTCTGCACTATGGATCTCAGTTCTTTTGTTTGTTTCTTTTTTGTATCCTAGTCATCCTAAAAAATGAGCCCTCTCTTTCGTAGTTGGTCACAGGCAGAACGAGAAATTCATCAGGCAAAGTCAACTATGAAATGTAGTCTGAAGATGACTGTATCGTAATATCTGATACAAGTATCTATGGTGGCTTATCTGTCTCATTTTATGCAAAGAACTGAAACTGAAAGAGTTTGTCAGGAAAATTTTGGTTCAAGTCTTGGGGTAAACTGCAGTAACTTCCACAGCACATCTGTGAATTTCACTGGCATCCAGTGAATCCAGTTTAAACAGGACTCCAAAGTGTTGCTATAGCACATTGTAAGCATCCAATCAGTGATGTAGACAAGCTGTGAATTGGTCAATTATGACAAAAAATGTTTCGCGGCAAAATTGATTCAAGTACTTACTCTACCTCTTAAGACTCATCATCAAACCATTTTATGAGGATGATGCAGCTCGTGCTGATAGTAGTGAGAAGTAGCCCTGCACATTTTCTTTGCACTGAATTCAGGAAGCTCAAATTGGTCACACAACATTGTAATAAATATTTCTAGGGAGCTCAGTAAATTAACAGCAGCACTTCAGATTTATGTCCATTTTTTGTAGCTAGATGGTGGTTGGTCTGAATAATTGAATCACAGTAATCCCAAGGTGTGCCATAAGAGCGGTCTTTCATTGCTTCATTTTCTTCAGAAAAGTTGCATTTAAATGAGTGTAAGGAGTTTGATTTGTATCTTTGGAAAGCTCCACCAAGGCTTGTCAAATATTGCTATAGTTTTGCTGCAATGCTTTGGAAGAATGGGCAGGACTAGACCATCGCATGTCTGGCAGACTGTTGAGAGCCAAAAATCTCTGGCCAGTGTTAGTATTTACATTGTGGAAAATAATTTTCCAGTGATATGTCAGTACAGAGCAGAAACAAGATAGTGGCTACATAACATCCCCAAAATAGATTACATATGAGCACTGTTGACCTCAACTAAATATACATGCCCTGCCCTGCACATTCCTTAAAATCATAGAAGATTAGGGAAGGAAGGGACCTCAGGAGATCATCTAGTCCAACTCCCTGCTCAAAGCAGGACCAACTCCAACTAAATCATCCCATCCAGGGCTTTGTCAAGCCAGGCCTTAAAAACCTCAAAGGCTGGAGATTCCACCACCTCCCTAGTTAACCCATTCCAGTGCTTCGCCACTGTCCTAGGGAAAAAGCTTTTCCTTATATCTAACCTAGACCTCCCTCACTACAACTTGGGACCATTGCTCCTTGTTCTGTCATCTGCCACCATTGAGAACAGCCTAGCTCCATCCTTCCTGGAATCCCCCCTTGTAGTTGAAGGCTATTATCAAATCCCCTCTTCTCTTCTACAGACTAAACAAGCCTAGTTCCCTCATCCTCTCCTCATAAGTAATGTGCTCCAGCCCCCTAATAATTTTTATTGCCCTCTGCTGGACTCTCTCCAATTTTCCACTTCTTTCATGTGGTGGAGGGCCCAAAACTGAACACAATATTCCAAATGTGGCCTCACCTGTGCCGAACAGAGGGGAATAATCACTTCCCTCGATATGCTGGCAATGCTCCTACTAATGCAGCCCAATATGCTATTATCCTTCTTGGTAACCAGGGCACACTGCTGACTCATATCCAGCTTCTTATCCACTGTTACCCCCAGGTCCTTTTCTGCAGAACTGCTGCCTAGTCCATCAGTCCCCAGTCTGTAGCTGTGCATGGGATTCTTCCGTCCTAAGTGCAGGACTCTGCACTTGTCCTTGTTGAACCTCATCAGATTTCTTTTGGCCCAATCCTCCAATTTGTCTAGGTCACTCTATAACCTAGCCCTACTTTCCAGGGTATCTACCACTCTCCCTAGCTTACTGTCATCTGCAAACTTGCTGAGGGTGCAATCTACCCCATCCTCCAGATCATTAATGAAGATGTTGAACAAAACCAGCCCCAGGACTGACACCTGGGGCACTCCGCTTGTGACCGGCTGCCAGCTAGACATGGAGCCATTGATCATTACCCATTGAGCCCGATGATCTAGTCAGCTCTATCTATTTTATAGTCCATTCATCCAACCCATACTTCTTTAACTTGCTGGCAAGAATACTGTGGGAAACTGTATCAAAAGCTTTGCTAAAGTCAAGGTATATCACGTCCACTGCTTTCCCCACATCCGTAATGCCAGTCACCTCTTCATAGAAGGCAATCAGGTTGGTCAGGCATGACTTGCCCTCGGTGAATCCATGTTGACTGTTCCTGATCATCTTCCTCTCTTCCAAGTGCCTTAAAATGGATTCCTTGAAGACCTGCTCCATGATTTTTCCAGGGATTGAGGTGAGGCTGACCGGTCTGTAGTTCCCTGGATCCTCTTTCCTCCCTTTCTTGAAGATGGGCACTATATTTGCCTTTTTCCAATCATCAGGGAGCTCCCCCAATTGCCATAAGCTTTCAAAGATGATAGCCAATAGCTCTGAAATCACATCAGCCAACTCCCTCAGCACCCTCAGATGCAGTGCATCTGGCCCCATGGACTTGTGTATGTCCAATCTTTCTAAATAGTCCTGAATCTGTTCCTTCAGTACTGAGGGATGTTCACCTCCTCCCCATTCTGTGCTGCCCAGTGCAGTAGTGTGGGCGCTGACCTTGTCTGTGAAGACAGAGGCAAAAAAGGCATTGAGTACCTCAGCTTTCGCCACATCCTCTGCGGCTAGGTTGCCTCCCCCATTCGGTAAGGGGCCACACGTTCCCTAATCTTCCTCTTGTTGGTAACATACCTGTAGAAACCTTTCTTGTTCCCCTTCACGTCCCTTGCAAGCTGCAACTGCAGTTGCGCTTTGGCCTTCCTGATTTCATTCCTGCATGTTCGAGCAGCATTTTTATAATCCTCCCTAGTCATCTGACCAAGCTTCCACTTCTTGTAAGCTTCTTTTTTGCGTTTAAGCTCACCAAAGACTTCTTTGTTAAGCCAAGTTCGGTGCCTACCATATTTGCTATTCTTTCTGCACATTGGGATGGTTTGTTCCTGTGCCCTCAATAAGGTTTCTTTAAAATATAGCCATCACTCTTGGATTCCTTTCCCCCTCATATTAGCCTCCCAGGGGATCCTGCCCATCAGCTCCCCGAGGGAGTCAAACTCTGCTTTTCTGAAGTCCATGGTCCGTATCTTGCTGTTCTCCTTTCTTCCTTTTGTCAGGATCCTGAACTCGACCATCTCATGGTCACTGCTGCCTAGGTTGCTACCCATTTCTACTTCCCCTACCAAATCTTCTCTGTTTGTGAGCAGCAGGTCAAGAGGAGCACGACCCCTAGTTGGTTGCTTCAGCACTTGCGCCAGGAAGTTGTCCGCAACACTCTGCAAAACCTTCCTGGATTGTCTGTGCTCTGCTGTATTGCTCTTCCAGCAGATGTCAGGTTGATTTGAAGTCCCCCATGAGAATCATACATGGGCCTGCAAACCATTTTAACAACCAGTCATATTACTTAGCAATATCATACGACTGTCCATGGCAGTTAGACTTAACCAAGCCTAGGTTGTTTATCATAAATGAAGCTATGCAGGCTAGTGGCTGCAACCCGAGGAATCACTCAATTATTTGCCCCCTCTGTACTGAGAATTCGGAAGATGAATCAAAGCTTCTCAACATACATGACATCAGGCACTGAATCAAGAATTACAGAGAAATATTTGGCTTTCTGTAATTCTCTTGCTATGGTATTTTTAATTTTCTTTCCTATCAATTCAATGAATTGGTCACATAGAGTTGAAGACTTACCTTTCCCCTCTGTCTGAATTTAGCTAGATGATCAGCCAGAAATAGATCAAACTATGATATTAGTTCCAAAATCCCCTAATCATTTCCATTGATGTCAGATCCTAATACTTCATCCTGGAAGCCAAGTCCACGAGCACTTAAAAACATTTTAACTGCTAGCACACGCTGAAGAATATCTCCAGTACTGCCGTTCTGAATTAAATTGGTATGCACATCAAAGTCAACCCTACCAGATGATGATTTTATAAGTGTTATCAAGCCAACGTGCAGTTTTGGTTTTCTGTACCCCTCGTGCTCAGAGAAATGTTTGGGATGTTTCCAACTGCTAAATCCTTCTGTAAAAGCATGCGATCTACTGGAAAAAGCTTACATGAACAGCAGTAAACATTTCCATTAGATGGAGAGTAAATAAACCAATTTCACATAACTTCACCATTGTGCAGAAGAAATTTAAAAAACGTTCTTTAGAAAACACGTGTCTCTTCCCTGCACTTAGCCATCCAGAACTCAGGAAATGTTCTACAGACACATTTCTCTGCATCACCAAACTTACAGCTGTTGGAGGCTCAGTACAATTTGAGTTGCGTGACCACTGTCCTACAGGCCTAGCATAGCTTCAGTTGCTTGCTTGGCTATTCTGACCCCTGTAGCATGACATCTTCCAGTTGGCAGAGATGAATAGGACTACTGAATAACCTTATAGATGTCTCAGTTTCTGCATACCATGGCACATAAGACAAAATACAGATACTGTATGCTTGCAGCTGCACATAGATAATGGTAATGGGAATAACAAGTTATCCTTGAACGTTTGGGGATACACTGTTTTATTGCCAAGGAGCATAGTTTTACTTCGCCACTCCTATCACCAGATGTTGTTTTGATGACCCCAATTATCATGGTCAGAATGGAATGTAGTTAAGGGTGGAAACCCAATGTGGAGCGATAATTAGGTGAAGATTGTTTATGGAAGGGTCACCACTTAGACAAAGCGGGGCGCTCCATCAACACTTGACTCTGCGGGAGGTGCTGCCGGTTGGACCAGAGGATCCACTGACTCCCTGGTGGGGCCCCTGAAGAAAGCCTGTATACAGCCTTCTGAGTAACTGCTTAGCTCTCCAGGCTTAGTGAGTATGATATATTGTAGTTAATTTTAGGCTTTGTATCTAACTAGTATATGTATAGAAAACCTTGCACATTAAATCTTATTGATCTACAAATCGGACGTACTGTGTCTCACTGGTATCCACACTGATCACAAAGTGTCCAGTATCAACAACAGCAACCCAAAACTGCCTGCCCTTTTCATCAAATTTTCTCCACAGTACAGGATCTGAAGGAACTTGGTCAGTAGTAGATCTCTTTCATTATCTTTGTCTTTTTTCTTCTTGTACAGCTTTGGGCGTAGTCAGATATTGGTCTATTTCTACAGACTTTCCTTCTGCTTGCAAATTTTCAATATTACCAGTTCCAGGTGGGATGCATTGCGTCCTGTCATTTTTTCCCCATATACTTCAGAATTCTCTTATAGGGCTTCTCTGGGTTTGAAGGAAAGAAAAAGAAAAAAAGACCCTCTAAGTTTCAGCTTTGGAATTTTTTCTAATAAAGCTGCTTCTTTTAAACGTTTTTCCTTTCCATTTAGTGCCCTCACTGGAGCAGTGAGGGTTGGTATCTAAATCCATGATTGTCAAATAGCTATCAGGGGCAGTTAGAATACATTTAATGCCAGCGTGCACAGCATGAGCAACCACACCGTGGTACGTGCATTAATTTACATATTCATGTTGCGGTTCAAGCACTTTGGTGTTCATCTAAAAGTCGACTTGACTTCTGAGGCCCCTGGCCGTAGGCCCTGCAGGCCCGTCAATTCCTATGACCCTGCCCCTGGGCTATGGGTCCAGTTGAGGAATACAGCAAAGCTCCTGGGCTATTTATGATGATCTGAATGGACAACTTTTGAGTTCTGCTCGATACTGGTTGCTCTTTATATGTCTGTGTCAGACAGCCGCCTCCATTTTGGATGTGGGGCTCTTTACCTTCTCTGTTGGTGGCAGAGGGCTAACAATAGAGTGCTCTCCAGTTGACACTGAGTCTCTCTAAAAAATAAGCTGGCTCCTGCCCAGCAGACCTGGTTTAGCAGGGGAGATGTCGCCTAGCAACAGAGTCACCTGGTAAGGGTCTAGGATCACCTGATCTGGTTGTCACCTGATCAAGGCCTGGGAGATTATGGCAGGACTGGCAGCTGGAGAGTGAGGGGGAGATGCAGGAAGTTTTTGGATATGAGGCTGGCCAAAGTCATGGGAGGCAAGCTTAGGGAGAAGGTTCCAGGTCTCAGAACATAAGCTGTTCATTGCAGCCAAATGATCCTGGATGGCCCCGATGACTCTGATCCCAGTCCAAAGAATGCCCTGGAATGGTGAGAAAGCTGGGCAGGGAATGTGTGTAGGGTTATTATTTTTCTGTAGATCTGTGCAGTAAGTAAAAAGCAGTGATTTTAGAGTCCTTTAAATCAAAGGGTTAAAAAAACTGAATGGTGTTTGCCATGGCACTAATCATCAGATCTCTCTCTGTCTACCAAACCCCAAAGCTTGTTTAAAGCTGTTTAATGTTGCACAGTGACAGGATCATAACTTTTTGGGCCCATTTACTCCACTGAGATGAATACAACATTTTTGTTTTACCTGGCTGGACCTAACGGGTTAATACATACTTGCTAACTAATATCTTAGCACATAAGCAACTGTTTTCAAAATTGGTCTGAGAAACAAGGGCTTGAACATATCCTTGGAAATTTTAAAGTGTAAGATACTGTTACTTTTTTGGTACAATACAGATATTAAACAGTGTATTGAAGGCAAACCATAAATTGAGGAAAAGTGTGGGAATTTAAGGAAGTTTCAAGAAAAGAATAAAAAACTTTGAAAAAATTTTGTAGGAGGCACAGCAGGTATTGGCCAACAGAACTTCTGGGTATAATAATTTGGACTGTCAAATGAATGTGTTTATATATACAGTTCTTGAATTTGGAAAAAGGGGAATTCAAGTATTAACATGTAAAATGTAAAACCATTCAAAGTAACCTGGCAGTTTTGAAAGGCTTGACAATTGTTTTAAAGTATTTTTAACCTTGTAACAAATGCTTTGTTTTGTTGTTTATTTTAAGGTGTGTAGTTTCTGTAATGGGTAATTCTGAAGGTTTAATGTAAAAGTATTTAAAAAAAAAGCAAAAGTGGCAAAAACCAAGTGTTGTGAATTGTTGACGATGAAGTTGCTTTAAAGGCTTTTTCTAAATAACAACATGTGTTGCCCCTTGGTAAGAAAATGCCAGCTTAATAGAAGGCTGCTATGGCACTGATTTGTGAATTGAATTAAACCGCCCCCCCCAAAATCATGGGCTGTTGCAGCATCAAACTGTTTGTAATTGTTTGGTTTTCGCAGTGTGGCTGGTTGGTTTTTTGTACAGGTAAAACAACCGGGTGCTAGAATAGACCCCTTGATGGACTCAATTGCCACAGCCACTAAGTCCCAAAAATGTAGGACTGGACGGGACCTCAGCAGGTCATCTAGACAAGTGCCCTGCACTGAGGCAGGACTAAGTATTATCTGGCCGTGTTGCCCTCACAATGTCAGCAGGGAAACAAGTGGGCAGAGTCTGTCATAGACTGAAACTATGTAAGCTTTCTAGTGTAAATGCTTTAAGCCAACAGGAGAGAGCGCTCCCGCCGATTTAATTAATCCGCCCCCAACGAGTGGTGGCAGCTATGTTGGCAGGAGTTTTCCCACTGACATAGCACTGTCCACACCAGAGCCTAGGTCGCTGTAACCTCTGTCACTCATGGGGGTGGCTTATTCACACCCAGAGTGACATACGTTATAGCGACATAAATGGCAGTGTAGACATAGCCTAAAAATGACTGAAAACGTTTACTCCTTGTGAGTGTTGCAACTGACTCATCAATGCAAAACTGGTTCCAAAGGGGCATCATCTTGCAGATGCTTTGTAAAAGACAGCTATACACTTAGGGTAACAGGGCCATCAGACCTTAACATTTTGCCAAGGAAGCAAATTTAACTGCCAGTGTCACACTTTCGCAAGTTGTGTAAATGTGCAGTTTTAAATGTGAACACGGCAAAAAGAATGGAAACATATTCTGTCTTTACCCATTCTGGGCATATGGCCAACAAAGTCATAAAAATCAGGTTTGTTTTGAAACATCTTACAAAAGCATAACATCAGCAGCTTGGGGTTTGTTTAGCTATAAATAGAGTTGTTACTTCTTAGCTTTAACTTACTTTTCTTTTTTGTAATATTTGATTGTATCCGACTTGTAAATCCCAATTTTCGGATAAGGAACCTGAAAACCTTAAAATATAACCAAGTATCTTCCCTCCCCCTTTTTGTTTTCCATTCTTCCGTAGACTTAAACTAAAATAAGGTTTTTGTTTGTAATTGTGATTTTTGTGAACCAATGGCTGATCCTAGGTGGAACTGGTCCATAAAAAAGGATTATGTCAAAAAAAATGGGCCTGCACAGTTTGGGTACATTTGAGTTCAACTGTAAAAAGTGAATGCAACTCGTTAAAATGTCAAACTAACCTTATAACAACAAATGTTGATGGGAAAACATGCAGAAAGGAGGTAAAGACTAGCTTAGTACAAACAAACAGATCTGTTAATGCAACTCAAGGACTGTGTTAAAAACCTACCTGATAATCAAAATAAGTGGAGGACTGGAAATCAGTGAATCAAAATTGGTGTGTCAGAAATTAGGCCTAATTCGTGAACAAATTAATATGAAGATGGACTGTTCTGCCCAACACTCCCTTCGGGGTTTTTACAAAGAAAAGACTTCCGGAGAAAAATACAGTAACAGAAGCTGTCGGCCAAAACCAGCTGCAGCGAGCTTTATCAGTATGGCTCCCACTTCTACTGGCTCCTGGGAGCCCAGGATCTGCTCCTGCATTAGTCTGATCCTGTGAGAGATCCTGACTGGACCTGGTTGGAGAGAAGGATATTGCCACTGGGATATCACCATCTCTACTTGCTCTGACTAACTCCAAAACACTTCCTACGATTGGATTTGTCACACACCCGCACGCAGGGATGTCCTTTCCTTCCCACCTTACTTCTCGGTTTGTCTCTCTCCTTTTTAATTTTGTCTGATATGGGTCTGCCTTAGCCAGCCAAGACAGCAGAATCCACAATGCTGCCACAAGCCTGTGACCAGAAAGGCAGCCATGAGCAATGCCCTAAACCAGCCTGACACTGGTGCAAGTTTGCGAGATCTCTGAGTGGCTGATCAGACCGTGTGCTGGCCCTGAGGTCCTGCCGCAGGGAGTTTGCAAGTGCAAGTCAACCTGAGAGAGACAAGCTGCATTTTTTGTCTTTGCTGTTCTGTTCTCTCCCCTCTTGTCTTTGTACTGGAGGAAATGGGATTGGACTGTAACAGCAGCTCCAGCCCATCTCAACTAATTCCTTGGCTTTTCACCAAAGAGGACATTTGTTACCATCTAAAAGATGGTCAAACAGTGTTTTTCCCTTCCGAGGTCTCTTTCCAGCTAAAGGCAACAAGGGATGTTGTTAAAATAAAAGCTTTACTTAATACTTAACATTCAAATGCTTTAGTTGCCTTTCCTTTTCTCCATCTTTAATAATCGTGCTAAAAAAATGTAATAGTGCAACTTAAGGAGTTCACTTAGTTTATCAAAAAGATGGAGGTCTTTGTACACCAAACCCTGAACCTTGCTGAAAACTGTTTAATGCTGGACAATGGCAGCATTATATTAACACCCACAACTCTTTGGGCCCAGGTCGTCTGTCTAAATTAACATGCTAGGCTCCCCTTGCAGTAAGCAGGCCTGGTTTGAATCTTGCTCTTTCTTGGGGTGGTGAAGGGGGCTCAGCTGGACTCTAATATCAGAAAAGAATCCCAGGCCCTGTGAGACATGGACCTAAGACAAAAGCTGGGCTCTGCCCCCCTAGATGTGGTGGCTTGGAGCTGGCTTGAGTTTCTGCTCTGCAGCCACATGGCTCACAGAGTCTCTGCTACTGCATGATCTGAGCTAGAAATATAGAGGAAAAACCTTCCCCTGAGGCAGGCAGAAGGGGCCGGTCAGTGTCTGGCCTGGGTGTGGGGAGGACACACAACCTCAGAGGTTTGTTTGCTGAACCAACGTACGTTGTCCTCCGGAGAACTAACAGAAAATAAGCATATGGCAGCTCACTGGAGGATTTCTCCTCATCCTGGCCTGCCGGGGGAGGTGCCCACCGAGGGGGAAAGATCAACGGGTAAAACACAGTGGGCTGGCAGTGGCTCGTGCGCCTAGATGCCACCAGCCTCGTGCCCCAACAAACACGCCTCATCCCTGCCTCCCTAAACTCACACCACGGACTTCCCTGCCCTGCCAGCCTCCCCTGCTATTGTCCTGGGCCTCTCCTGAACAGCTGGCCCTGCTTGGGGTTCTGCCCTGCAGCCTTCAGCTATCCTCCTTAGCAGAGGAAGGCTGAAACCCACCAGTTCCTCTTCTAATGACTGCCAGCTACCCTCCCAGGTCTTGCTGACGGCCCCAGCCTGGACCTCTGAACGTTCATGCCAAGTGCTTGTGCTTAGCCCTCTGTAATCCCCAGCATGACACAGGGGGTGCAGGGAAAATCCTCCGGTAATGGGTGGCCCAGGAGTGACCTCACAGACCCTGTTGGAGAGCGTCAGACTTGCCCCAAGCCAAGTGGGGCAGAGGGAGGGGGGCAGCAGCTGCCACATGAGCAGGTTCCAGCGACCCCTGCTGGTTGCTCAGGAGTGAAATGGTTGCAGTGAGGGACAGAGTGTGGGCTGGCGTGGGGAGCCAGAGGCAGGATTGAGGGAAGGGGGACGAGGCCTCCGACAATACACAGACCCACTACCTTGCTGTGCTCTTCAGAGCCCGCGCCTGTGCTGCCAGGCCAATGTTCCCCTCTGCAGTGCTGTGGAATGTGCAGGCAGCTCCTCCGGGTGCAGGAGCTCCCGGCAGGGCTGCATTGCCCATGTGCCCTGGGTTACTGCTGCCTGTCACATCCCGCCTGCAATTTCCTCTCAGTGTCGTGCTCCAGCTCCTCTCCACCACCCCAGCCATGGAGCCAAGCCTCTGGGGGGCACAGCACAGCTGCTGTTCCCATAATCCTTTGGAGTGGGGGGTGTTAACTGGGAAACCAAACACCTTTCACAGCATGCATGCACCAGCCCCTTCCTGTAACCTTAGCTATCTCATTTGCTTTCTATAGGCCCCTAATCACTGTTGTAGCCAGGCAGCAAGAGTTCACTGGCCTCCTCTTGGAAAGTTTAGTTGCTTGGGGGCCAAATTCTCTGCTGATTTGGCATCCACACAGGCCTGCCCCGGACCTGTACTCCATAGAATGTGGGCAGCCCAGAAGGTGTGACCCATAAGCTAGGCAGCCTTGACTATTTAGCCCAAGCTGAAGAAACCAACACTTTTCCCTGAGTTAATCCCTGGAGTATCAGCCACGATGGTAACATCACATGTGCACCAGCAGTGAGGGGGTGTCACAGTCCTGCTGAGCCTTGCGTGTCAGCAATTCTGCTCCTTTATCCTGGCTCCAGGCCAGGTCCAGCTTTCTGCCCATGTCACATGAGGTGCCCAGGTGGAGGTGGAGGCAGAGAAAATCTTAGGCAGCAGCTCCTATCCCTGCTCCTGCCCCACCAGCCTTTGGAAATGCGACTGTTACTTGCTTGAGTTTGTCCAATGGGACTATTACGTACAGCAAGACACCATGGTGTTTTTGTGGCACATGGTGATGGCATGTGGTTACCTTCTGTCAAAACATTACAGCATCATAATTAAATGCTTGATACTCCAGCCACTGCATCTGGCTTTCCTGGGGCATGGACAGGCTTTCCTGCTATAAGGCCATGGAGTCCCATAGGGTGGTGAATGCTCCCATTCTACCTGCTATAAATCAGGAGCGGCTCCACCATAGGGAAAGCCTCAAATGCTGCGTGTGGTGTGGTAATGGCTGTATGTAATAACGGGTCGTGATGCCACCATGCTGCGTTGCAATGCAGTGACGTTCTGCAGGCCCCCAGAGTTATTTCACGGCCCATTTGCATCTCACGTGTGAAGTGAGCAGGGCCAGTCACCATGGGGGTGAGCCCTAGGGAGCAGAATGGGCAGCAATCCCATAAACAGACTGGAAACAGCGCTGAGTACGCCTCAACCTGGGAAGGACGAAGTCTGAGCGGCTCCCCTAACTGCCCGCGGTCGCTGGAGTGTGTAGGAGGAAAGTCATAGCCCTAGTGGGGCCTACATAGGAATCTTAGTGCTGGCCATGGAGTACACAAACAACCAGTGTACCGGCCAGCCAAATGTGCAGCCACTGGAGACCCTGCCCGCCAAACACAGGCCTCTATTGGCTGAAGCCCCATTAGCTGTAGGCGCTTTGGAGGTTATGGCCACCTGGACTGCTTGGGGTTATGGCCACCTGGACTACTCAGGGTTGGCGTCTGTCCCACAGAGGGCAACTCTGCACACAACGCCCTACAGCCAGCTGGGGATGACTCAGCCGTGCTCCCGTAAGCGGGTGTATGGCTCTAGCCAGTTCCCTGGACTCCAGGCAGCAGTTTATTCCAAATACCATAAGAGGAGGTGGGGGCCTTCCCCATCCCATCAGCCTCCTGGTGCTGTTGGCCCACTGGTCATGTTTATTGATGCAAAAAAACTCAGCTCAGGAAGTTCGATATCAGCCCTTATCCCCTGCTGCCTCCTTGACTTCCCCAGCCCCGGCCAGCCAGCCTGAGTCATGCAGCCGGGCATGGGATCAGGGCTCTCCCAAGGCCTTTGCCGCACTGCAACCATTGCGCTCGTCAGGAGAACAGCTGCCATCCCTGAGCCACCCTGGAGTCGGCCCTGTGGCCCCCAGCCATCAGGCCACCCTGATGTTCAGCTTTCCCAGAGCCCTGGCCACGCTGAGCTATCTTTGACACTGCTTGGCCCCAGCATGCCTTGTGGTCTGGCAGATTTCTGGGTTGGCTCCAGACCAGGTGCACACACAGTGAAGTATGAACGGGCATTCTGTCTTCCCGGGGGAACCACACGGGCATAGCTTGAGAGCAAACAGGGACGCGGCATTGCAGCCAAAGACTTGCTTTGCTTGGGGGATGCCATGGTCCCCTGCCAACATGTGGTTTCAGCCTCTTTATTTGCAGAGTCAGATTTAAACCTCCGTCTGTTGGACTCCACAGACACAGCGTGTGTCCCAGCCAGCATGTTACGCTGCCTTGAAAATCCCCCTTTGGCAAACACCGTTCACCTTCTGCTGTCCAGGCTGATTTTCCAGGTTGGAGTCGCCTCAACTCGCACGCGCAGGGGCACGGGAGGGTCAGCATTGTGGGTGCATTGCATGATGCAGGACGGCCAGAGGGGGAGGGGGAAATAGGGCTGTGTTAACTGGGGTCCCATGTGCGATGGGTGGCTTTCCACTGACAGCTGTTCGTCACAATGATGGTGGGAAGAGAGCAACACACGAAGAAAGGCAGTTTGCTTCAACAGCAGCCGCAGAAGTCGTGGCACTGCAGTAACTCAGGGTAACGCAGCAGTGAAGACAAAGACACAGAGGCCCCAGATAGGTCCAAGCCCTGCTGTGCTGGGTGCTGCACACACACAGCGAGAGCCACCCCACCCTGCCCCTCATGTTTACGGTTTCAAGCCAAAGGCTGGGAGAGGAAAACAGGGCCAGGTCAGGCCAGGGACGTGACTCACCAAGGGCACACAGCAGTGAGTGGCAGGCTGCCTGAAAGAGCTAATCATCAAAACGGGCAAAGGCTGGATTATTCTCGCTATTTACTAAATGGTGACCTGAGGCACAGTGATGCGCTCAGGGAGACAATCAGGAAGCAAAGCCAGAGTGCTTCTGGCCATCACCAGTGCCATAACCACCCGGCCCTCCTCCTTCTGCTGTTGGGGCACAGTGAATTGAAGGGAGTCTGTGGCAGAGCTAGGATTAGAAACTAGCTCTCACCTGATCTAGCCACTCACCATGCTGGGTCCCATCAAGTCCTGCCTACCCATGCTCCATTTCCCTGTGTCCCATTGTAGCAAATCCTTGTTCTGAACACAGCACAATTGCCATAGAAAGCACACCTCCTTGGAGGGCTGGATTTGAACCCTTGACTTGCCACCCTATAACACAGAGCTCAGACACTTGCACTAAATAGAGACTTCTTTCTCGCTGCAGCCCTCACTGCTACTGAGCCCCCCCACCCTCCTGTACACCCAAGGCTAGTACATTACACCATGCCCTCTGCCTCCCAGGCCTGCTCTGTATTGCTCTTTCCTGTCTGGACCTGCTCATCTTCCTGGTGTCTTACTGACACCTGCTCTTTGTTCCCATATCTTGTCCCCTTCCACTACCTCTCCCAGTGCCCCAGCTGCTCCTGCTCCATGCCCCACGCTCCACTGTGCCTCCCACTTCCAGTGCCTGCTCACAGGGGGTGAAAAAGGACTTTGTGCTCCTGATCACAACCAACCAATGAGTCCAACAGCATTGCTCAGCGGAGCCTCTCGGCCGCCCTTCCCCCTGGCTTAGTGGAAGTTTCAGCCCTGAGTTTCAGGGATTCTGAGATTCCAAGGCCAGACAGGACCATTATGATCATTGCACAGGCCAGAGAATGTCCCACAATGATCCCTAGAACAGCTTGTTTAGGAAAAGAGCCACTCTTGATTTAAAAATTGCCAGTGATGGAGATGCCACTATGACCCTTGGTAAATTGTTCCAGTGGTTAATTACCCTCACAGTTAAAAATGTACACATTTTCTGTCTCAATTTGTATAGCTTCAATGACCAGCCATTGGATCATGTTAGACCTTCCTCTGCTGGACTGAAGAGCCCATTATTAACTATTGGGTCCCCATGTAGGTACTTACAGACTGTGAGCAAGTCACCCCTGAACCTCTTTGTTAAGCTCCTTGATTGAGCTCCGTGAGTCTCTCACTATACGGCATGTTTTCTAATCATTCTCATGACTCTTCTCTGGCCCCTCTCCAATTCATAAACAACTTTCTTGACTTGTGGGCACCAGAACTGGACCCAGGATTCCAGCAGCGGTCATGCCAGTGCCAAATACAGAGGCAAAATAACGCTCTGCTCCTACTCGAGATTTCCATTTATGCATTGCAGGATCACGTTAGCTCTTGGCCACAGCATTGCACAGAGTGCTCACATTCAGCTGATTAGCCACCACAAACCCCAGCTCTTTTTCAGAGCTGCTGCTTCCAGGATTGAGTCCCCGCACTGTGTAAGTATGACTGACATTCTCGGGTCCTAGATGTTACGTTTATATGTAGCTATATTAAAACACATATTGCTTACTGCCCTCCAGTGCTGGAGGTTGCTCTGTATCAGTGACCTGGCCTCTTCATTATTTACCACTCCCCACTTTCTGCGTCAGTGATGCTCAGGGATAATTTTCTGGTTCTTTAGCTGGCTCAGTGCTGCTCAGGCTCCCTTTCGACTGCATCCCATCACTGTCAGTTAAGCCTCAGAAAGGGATTTTTCAGAAGCTGACCTCTGAGTGACCAGGCGTGAAAGGCCCAGGAGAGGCGTGGTGTGAGGAGAGAGGGTTAGGTACCTAAGCAACTGAACTGGTGCACCTGGCTGATGAGCACCTCCCTCCACATGAGATCCTCAACTGTGACCCCTGCCCTGGAGATAACTGGCTGACCAGGCTTAAGTAGCCCATGTCCAAGCCTCTCTCTCTCCTACTCATGCATGGCACCGCTCTCATGCCTGCCCCACATTTTCCTGTGTCCAGCTGTCTTTTGTACGGGAGCTGAGTGTCCCACCCCTCCCCCCCACCCTGCGGTCGCGGGCCTGTTGCCCGCCGATCAGGTAGCAGGCTGTAGGTGTGCTCAGAGCACGGCCCTGCTGGTGAGCTAGGTGTTCCCCTCACTTTGGATGGGAATCCTGCTTCAGGCCTTCCGAAGCGCCGAGCACTTGCTAGCAGTGGGAATGGCAGCAATGCTTGGGCTCCAATGACAGCGCTGACCAGCAGCAATGTAGGGGCCTTGAGGATTCAGGCACCTGGGAAAAGTCTGGTGGCACCTGAGCTGCTGCTTTGAAAATCTCAGAGTGGACTTACTGCCCTTACTACCTGTTTAGGCACCTAACTCCCTTTAATGGTCTGGCCTTAAGTGCACCCCAGATCACCTCAGATCACAGCTCTGGCAAGCTCCTCCAACTAGGCCCTCCAGCACTCAATACGGCTCTGCAGCAAATGCAGCTGGTTGCGTGCAAATAATTCCCCAGGGCTAGTGCCAGCTCCAGAAAGGCAGAGGTAAGTCTGTGGGCAGTCACTGTAACTCTGTATTTCCTGGCTGGCAGAGGGCTGACGTTCCAGAAGAGCACAAGACACACAAGACAGCCTTAGCTATGCATTAACAAAGGGCTGGGTCAGTGGATAGACTAGCATGCACCAATCTGTGTGCAGAGCGAGTTAAATATCTATTGCGCTATCAGACTGAACTGTTAATATTGGACTGAGCCCAAACTGGCTCCGGTACCAGGGTCACTCGAGCGCATTTCTAGTTCAGCATGTTTTGCCAGCCCTGAACTGGAGAATTGCCTTTCTGCTCCCATTACTTATTATTTACACAAAACTAACACCCAGCAGCCCCATTGCACAAAATGCTGTGCAGACAGATAGTGAGAGATGCGCCCTGCCCTGGAAACTCTTGGTTGCCAATCCAGTGCGCTAGCCACTGGTCCACGCCCCCTTTCTTAGGGTACAGTTTGCGCCATAGTTAAGCTCCTGCTCTGTTCCCAGCTGGCTTCAGGCCCCACACGACGGACTGAATCCAAGGGAGGATATGGCGGCTCCTAGCGAATTGGGTGACTGGGCCATTTTGGAGACTTCATTAAAGAGTTAGTTAATTGGCAGTTGTGGACAGTTAATTCGATAGACAGCTAGTACCCCCACTGCATACAGCAACCATGCACCAGCTGCGAATTCTCACGCACAATCCCCTCCCTGCGCCATTTCGCCACGGGCCTTACCTCTCTTGGAACCACCACCATTCCGGCAAAGACTCCCACTAATGCTGTGAGAGGGATTGAATTGCAGCTGGCCTCTGGTGGGTTTGTGGCTTCCAGCCGGGCTGGCCTTGTTCTCATTCTGCCCAGAGTGCACGCTGAGCTATTTACACACGTCATTAAACAGCCTTGCCAGCTCTCATGATTTGAGTGTGAGTCTCACAATAGTTGGTGGTTTTCTTAAAGCCCCAGCTCCTGGAGTCAGGGGACTGCACAAAGTTCTTGGCTTTCATTTGAAAAGAGGATATGTTTCTAACCCTCAAGGTTGAGGAGAAAGTTTGAAAATATGACCTGAGTGTGAACTACAGGCCCAGAAACCAAAAGGCAATTGGTTTGAAGAATTGTGAATTGCAGCTGGGCTTGGTGTGGCACCTCTGCTTCTCTAGCTCCCCTGCTGACAGTTGCTCCAGCCCTGCAGTGTCTGCCACTTCTCCTGACTCATCCCTCGGTCAGGTCACTTGGAGTCCCACTGCTGCTGGGTAACAGGACAGCCAATAAACCAAATTCAAATAACCACAATGCTTCACTCCCACTCTTGTGTGTGAGGAAGCCTCCCAGGGCTTTCCTCCTGAAGGCCTGGCTCCAACTGCAATAGTCCTCCCCTGGAGCGAGGTGCTTTGCTCGGTCAGAAGGCTTAGTGGTCTGGGCCTCTGACCTCAGTCCTCTTAGTTCAATATGTCCCAGGCCCTCTGGATGAGGTCCCTGCCAGTGACCCCTTGTCCTGCCCTTCTTGGGGCCAGAAGTTGGGGTTCTGGAGTGGGGCAGGGAGACCTGGGCCCTTCCACTCCATCGGATAGGCTGCCTGCATTGTCAGGTCTCTTCTCCCCTACATGCTTTTCCTCTGTGTTTGGCTGTTTTAACCACTGAGGGCTCTTTCCTCTCTGCCCCTAAACAGCTACGCTAGCCCCTTCTCCCCCTTTTCACCTGCTTTGATAGCCCTCTAGGCTCTTGGCAATCAAGAGCGCCAGCACTTGCAGAAGCAACTGGAAGCAAGGCGGTGGAGCCAGCTGATGCTCAGCCAGCTCTCTGTGGATCATCCACCAGGGGCCACAGCATGCTAAGCACGTCAAAGCAGGCAGAGTCCCTGGAGCACCTGCCACTGGTTGCACACAATAGCAGGGGAGGGACTGGGGTCACTGGGGTCTCAGAGGGCTGGTCATTAACTGGTTTGCACATGAGTGGCTGATGTTTCACTGGGGCTGCTAGGCCTTCTGTGCCAAGGTCCCATATCTCACACCCCCTCCAGCAGGCCCAGAAGGAGGACCGAGGCTACACAAGAGCAGCTGTGTTGAGAGGGAACTCACAGGGATCCTGTCTCCATCACTGCAGTCCGCTGCCCTGCACCCCCAAGTGGAAGCAGTTTTCCTGTCTGATACAGCAGCTCTTGTATGCATCAGGGATGCCAAGAGGCACAGCAGATTCCCCCCCTCTCACCACCACCAGTTAGGAGCAGGAGCCAGGGCCTGCTGCAACTATCCTTCAGAGAACTATGCAGTGGGTGGGTGTGGTTCTTCTCCCTCTCCTGTATCCACGGGCCATGCTGTTCCGCTGGCAATGCTAAGCGAACCCAGAGCCTCCCACTGCTAAGCCAGCTCATGATGCAATGTTACCGTTACAGCCCAGTGATCTCCTGGGGAGGCTCAATGGGCTGAGAGTAAAGCTGAGTTAGAACCAGAGCCCCAGGTCTAAATACCTCTGAACTTTGGGGATGTTTAGATCTGGAGCTGCATCCATATCCAAGCTCTGCTGTTTGGGCCTCTTTGTCGCTGCCTCTGCCCTCTTGCTAACATATCTGTGTCCTGAGGGGGAAACTGCAGGCATAGTGAGCAAGACCTGCTGCAAAGGCATCTCAATGGGCATGGCCGCCTGTCAGAGCTAGAGGGAGCCTTGGCGGCCAGTGACTCTCTCTCTCTCTGGTTTTCCTTTCGTTGCCCTGGCTCAGCAAAGAGGCTTCTGGAGACACAGGAGCTTTGCTCTAGCATTACAAAGCTGGGGTGAAAGGTTACTGATTGTTTTTCCATAGCAGGGCTATCCACTGGAATATGTTCCAGAAACACGCCTGGTAGTAGATGTATACTTGATATCCAGAGTGTGAAGGTCACTTTGGATTCCAGATCAGGAGAGCTGGTGAAGAAAGGGAATTCCTGTTGGGAATTCTGAGATTTTGAAACATTTTGAGATGGAATATAATAGAGACAGGTCAAAAGCAAATAGTTCAGTAATTTCCCATTGAAAATGTTGACAACATGGATATGTTGCTGTGAAACATTTCAACTTAGCCAAATCAGCATTTTCCAGTGGAAAAATGTCCTTCAATTTCCCCCCAGCTAAACCGATCAGCACCGCACAGGGCCCGTGCCCCCTGCTTGCTGCCTCCAGTGGGAACTTTTCTTTTCGCAGCTCCCTTCTGATTCCAAGGGCCCCAGTCTGCATCAGGGCTGGGCTGGCAAGAGTGGCCTGCTGTGGCATAGCAGCTGTGGCAGTGGGGTGAGGCTCTGGCAGTTTGGCTGTCTGGCTGGAGCACATGACCATCACAATGGTAAGATACACCAGCCATGAAGGCCATGATGTGGTAGCCCCAGCGATGACACGCAGGCCGGGGCGAAAGGACTAGGACAGTCCTGGCATTGCACGCTCTTCAGAGAGAGACCTGGCAGTTGCACCCTCCACGATCACTCGGCCTGACCCTTCTGGAGCCACCCCTCACCCTTAGCAAGGAGGTCAGACCATTGGGCCAGTGCTGCTGACTTCTCCTGGCAGCAGGGGAAGGGGAGGAGGATGTAACCCCTCACTGGCCCCAGTCATCAGTCAACGAGTGTAGGGAGGGAAGACAACAGCTGTTCCCAGCAGCCGATCAGAGGGCAGGAAGCAAGCAGAGCCCTGGATGGTGGGGAAAGCAGAGGGAGGCTGTGACTAGCCCGGTGTTCCAGGCACATGGCTGAGACCAACTGGGAGCAGAGCGGAGTCGGCCAGCATAGCACTTCCAGGGCTGCACCTGGCGTGTCTGTGACCCCAGCCTGCAGACACGCCTCAGGAAGGGACAATCCATTGCTCCTGCCAGCAACAGGAAGAGACAGTTCAGCTCACTGGCCACTTCCTGCTGCCTGCTGGCCCTGGATCTGGGGGTTTGGATCCAGAGACCCGACCTACTTGGAACTGAACCTGCAGGCTGTGCGCTTTAGAGACCATCAGCACCATCCCAGATGAGGTGGGTGTCTAGCCCCTCTCCAGCTTGCTTGCTGCCCCAGTCTCCTGACCGCTCAGCCAGAGGAGGAGCCTGAGTGAGTCCCTGTATTACACCTCGATGAGTAGGTGGGGTTAAATCTTGCCACATCAAGGTACCTTGCATCTGTGACAAGGCTTTCATCTCCTGGATCCCCAAACCCTGCGCTGCCACTTCCTGGCATGATAAAGTGTATTCCGGCAGTCTCTCCTGCCAGGCCTGCAGTGGGGAGCCATGGGCACCCTGGCACTTGAGACATGGGAACAGACAGGACTTAGGGGAGATGCCTGGGAAGTGGGTGGTCACAGGAGCTCAGTCTAGCCTTTAGTAATTAAAAGGCGTGATTAACAGTGCTAATAATTAATATTTGCACTGACTGCGTAGTTCTCTTTAATCCCCCTTTCCCATTCTTTGTAATTTGCTGGCTTGTGAGACCTCTGGAAATGTCCCAGGACTGGGAGGTTCCCGCTCATGTTTGCACATCAGACAGGGACTAAGGCCGTGCCAAAAGTGGGTCATACTCCCATCGTCCAGCAGCAAGGCATTGAATGGGACAAGGCATGGGCTGGAGCCAGCTGAGAGGCTGGGAAAACAGGAGCCCCCCCGAGCACATCTGAGTGTGAGAACCCAGACCAGGCAACCAAGATGCTATTTTTCTACTGGGAACCAGATAAACAGCTGGAACCCCCAAGTGGAACATGCCCCATAGCAAACAGAGTCCCTCCATCAGCGTGATGGAGCAGTGGACAGGGCTAGGGATTTCACTGCACAGATTTGTGTGCTCGAGTGGAAACGTCGAGGGTCCTGCATGGATTTCTGATGCCAGCTCCTCCAGACAGGCAGCACAGCTCACTGCAGCTCTGGGGAGTGACTCACCCAGTGGGACGTGATCACACAGACCGTTCGAACATATACCAGAAAGCTGACCGAGCCAGAGGACAATTGTATTAAATAACCAGCATGGGTATAATTCAGGGGGAGTCTCCCTCCAGCAGGCTCGGAAATAGCAGGGTGGATAATACCAGGCTTTGGTGGAGCCAAACCATCAGCACTGGATGATAGACAGGGTTGAGTCTGGGTAGAGATGTGGGGGGTCCCAATGGGAGACATTGACACTGATATAGCACACAGGAGTCAGGGCTGGCCCCTATGTGACTGGGTCAGTCACAGCAGCTTGGGGTTTGGGTACCAGCTGGAAGCCCTGGGCTCCATATCTGGGTCTGAGCCTCACTCCCTTGGCCCACAGGGCAGCATGGCCTAATGGCACTAGACTGGTTCTCTTCCCAGCTCTGTCTCTGGCCTGCTGGGTGATCTTGAGCAAATCCCTTCCCCTCCCTGTGCCTCGGGTTCTCCATCTGTATTATGGGGACACCTGATGCCTTGACTTGTGTCTCTCTTCCGTGCGGACCACAAGGCCTTCGCTGCTCCTTCCAGCTTTGGCAGTTTCTTGCTACAGCCTATTTTCTTCCTATGTCATTCTGGTGACTTTTCAGTTCTTCTATTGCATGTTTCCCAGTTGTCTTTGGTCAACCTTATCATCGCTTGCCCTGGGGATTCCAGGCCCATGCTTGTCTTGTTACATGGTTTGGTTCTTTTCTCTGTGTTCTTGCCTTCTCCACTTTTGTTCCACAGTTTTCTGTTCTATCAGTTTGTTTTGTCCTCCTTCAGATTTCTTCATGTGTGGTGGTTTTTTTCGTGTTTTTTTTTTTCTCCCCTCCCCCCTAGCCATCTGATGTTAAGGATTTGCCTAAGGCGCATAACTTGGAGTTTAGATAGTAAGGTATTGATACGTCTCCAAGTGTCAGTGCCACACAGTAAGACATACTTTACAGTGATGTTAAAGTGTTTCAGAGGGGTATCTGTGTTAGTCTGTTTTTAGCAAAACAGTCTTTAAGGTGCCACAGGACTCTCGCTAACACATTTATTTGGGCATAAGCTTTCGTGGGCAGAAACCCACTTTGTCGGATGCATAAACATGAAGTGGTGATAAATATTCACCCTGTAGCTCGGAGGGCAGGTTTCTGTTTCTCCAGTTGCAAAGCCATGGCTGGGTTTCACTATTCTGGCTTTCATGGCTTTGTCTGTTCAACTTGTTTTGCTCACAATGCTGCCAGGATATGAGTAATGTCAGACTTCCAGGTCAATCCCAGAAAGTATTATAGATGTTTTTGTTGCATATTGATTCTCATTTAGACTCTCAGACCTACTAACAGTGCACAGGCCTGGAGATATTTTGTTTTAGCTTGCATATCTCTATGGATACAAAACAGCAGCTTGATGTCACTTTCAAAGTCAAGTCTTCTGGCTTCTATATGAGTCCATTGTATCCCACAGGATTGTTCTGTGCCCTCCTTTGTAACATGCTTTCCGAGCTGTTGCTGATAAGAGCTAGATAAGAGTGACGTGTTTTTATTGTTAAAGGGTCCGAGACACTTGCAGAGACTGTGGGCTGTATCCAGTAGTGAGCCTGGAGACAGCCAGGGAGGGGCAGCTCCTGGGGGCCAGGAGGGAGCTGGGCAGGATGGGGCAGCAAGGAGGATGACAGATGTAAATGACTATGGATATGATTGTCAGGAATTCTGTGATTTCCCCCCTCCCCCGCCCCCCTGGGATCTCCATAGCTTCCTCTGGGGCAGGGCTGGAGCTGGAGCAGCTATCAGCCCTGGGGCCATGGAGCAGCAGCCAGCCCCTGAGCAGCAGCCCTGGAACAGCTGACCGGCAGCCAGCCTGGGGCCTGCCGGAGCAGCGGTTGGGGGTGGATCAGCCCCCCTGGTGCTGGAGCACCTCCAAGCTCCAGCAGCAATGTTTTCCCTCCCCCCAACTCAGGGTATTTTTAGTAAAAGTCAGGGACAGGCTTCAGTTTCTGTGAATTTTTAATTGCTTGTGACCTGTCCCTGACTCTTAGTAAAAATACTGTGACAGAATCTTAACCTTACAACGTACAAGCACATAAAGCACAGAGGAAACCAAAGCACCTTTTTGCACCGGGGTGGGGGAGGGCAGCGAGCAAGAGGAACAGGTGTCATGAGCATATGGAGTGCTCAGCTGTATTATATGTTCAGCCACTAGATGGCACTGTGTGTAACGCACCATATTTAAGCTAACCTCAAGGATTATAGGGAAGACACAGCTGTGGTGTATCTCTCAGAGAAGAGACTCTTTAGGCAGTCTATATCCAGCACAGGTGCCTGCCCTGCTGCTAGCAGCTCCACTACCTATCATGCACGATGAGGAAGAGTCTTTGGGAGCAGCCCCCTGCCCTCCCCCATTAAGAGTGTCCTGCAGAATTCCCCAGTTGGGAATGCGCCCCACAGGCTGGACAGTTCTAGCATGGGACCAGCACGGAGAGTGAGCTGACTGCCAGGCAGTTCCACGGGACAGTGCTTGACTTTCCGAGAGTTCCCTGGGGGGAGTACAGATATAAAACCTGCAGCTGCTGATCCACACAGCAGATCCACGTCCCTTGGCCTTGCAAAACGAGATGACACTGCCATCCTTCCAGAAGAAACTGGAATTGTCGTCCTCCTCCACCTAAACAATCCAATGGCCCATCTAGTGGGGTTCAAGAGTGTACCGCCAGGTGCTGCAAACAGACCAATTGTTCATCCTGCCTGACAGTGGCCAGTGCCTGATGCTTCAGACAAAGACTCCCATAATGCTCTTGATTGTGCAATGCCAGTTTGTATCTGAGGTGTGAGTCCATTGTCTTTTCATTAGTTATCTATTATTCAAAAGACGCTGTGACTGAGTGTAGGAAAGAGACTTTTATTAAAAGGGGGAAAGTGACCAGGCATTAATTTGTAAAAATGCCGCAAGCAGGATTCACATGCATAAAACCAAGAGCAAAACACCTACCAAAGAGGGCAGTTTCCTTTTGCCTCCGCTTCTTAAGTCCAGCAACCAGAAGTTCCTTTAATGTGCCCCTCCCCTCACAGTCCCCACTCACTGGTGTGGTCCCAAGTCAGGGCAGACCCAGAGTTCAGAGGTACAGCTGCAGAGTTCACCTTGTACCCTGGTTGGTGCGGGGGGGGAGTGAAGAAGCTCATTGCTGGCTGCCCTGCCATCCATGTGCAGCTCTGCTGGCCACCCTGCCAGCTGCTCCAATGCACACCATTACCACCTGCTTTTCTACTGAGACTTCTTGAGGTTCCTCCCAGCTGTCAGGGATTATCAGCTCTTAGGGGGAACTTCAGTGCTGAAGCAGACTTGGCAGAAACGCTGCCCCACAGCCAGTGATTTCAGCTCTAGTGATCACTTACCAAAACAAAAGACTCCTAATGGCGCCTTAATTAGCTTGTCTTTGAACAGTGGGGAGGGGCTGGTTAAACCATGCCTAGGGCTCTTAGGCAGAACCCACACCTCCCAGCAGGGATGCCTGTCCCCACCCTCTCTACCTTTCTCAGAAATCTGCATCCGAGCCCCCTGCTTAGTGAGCTCAGGTCAGAGGAGGATGAACCCCCTCAACCAGGGCAGGCTGAGCACAGTTCTGCTGCCCTTTACTTGTACAATAAAGAGAACAACATTTCATTCCCCTGCATTCAACACTAAAGTGATTTGTAACCCAGCACCAGCCAAAGGGATCATTTGGGCAAAGCATTCCCATCATGCTGAGCACCTAGGCAGGGTGCATGTGTTCATATAAATACAATCTGGTCCTGAAGTGTTTTCCCCCTCCCCAGCTAGCTGTCAGAGGAGAGCTCATTCAGACCCCGCTTACATTTTTCCCACAGCTGAGAATTTGTCATCCTGGCAAATCATGCTGCGGATTATACCAACCACTGAGTTCTCCCCAAAGGGTCTGAGGAAACCTAACATGGCTGCCACAAGCCCATCAATTGAGTGAATTGCTTCTTCACTAATCACCCCAGATGCAGCACAAGTTAACCAGTTTATTGGCCTTATAACCCTGTCACACCTATTGAGAGTGGGCCTGATAAGGACAGGGGGACTTCTTCTTGGGCTAGGGATGGTGAGGGTTCCCTTGAGGGTCCCTTGGCTACTTGCACAGGCCCCTAGATCTCCTGTGCTGGTAGTGGAAGGTCCAGGACACTGGGGACACTTTTCACCTGTATGTTCCCACTGTCTAACAGCCTAGGTTTGTCATCACTGGCCTGTTTTTCTTCCAGGAGGTCTGAAAATGTTGGTGGGACAAGCTCATTATCCCAGGCTGGTTGTTGGCATGGGTATGCCAGCAACAGGTCTAAATGCTTCTGCCATGAGGTTTAGGGCTGAACAAGTGGAGCTCTCACTGGGTTCAGCTGATTGAGGCCAGAATCTGGTCTCCATCCTAGAGCACATTGTGGTAGTGTCCTCTTCAGACTCATTGTCAGATGTACTAAGTAGGGGTGGGTTAACCCCAGTGGTCCACTGCATGTGGATTCGGTCCAGCACTCTTTTTCCACCCATGTCCTAGTCCATTCCATAAGGGGCGCCTACCAATTCCCCCCCCACAGGCAGTAAGAGTTTCTATGTACTGTCTTCATTTGCCCTTGCCCCATCTCAGCTTTAATCTTGTAGACTGGCAGATCTCCCAGTTTTTCCATCACCAGATAAGGTATTGCCTTCCATCTGTCAACTATCTTGTGTTTGCCCACAACACCCAAATTTCATAGTAGAACTCGGTACCCTGGCTGGCGCTCCTGCAAATGCACTTTAGCAGCAGATCAGTGCTTGTTACTAGCTGAGGTCTTGTAGGCAGCAGCCATAGCTAAGCGATAAGCACCCCACAGCTTTTCTCTTAGTCATGAAAGATACTGCTGATGTGTCTCATAGCTATCTCCATCCTTTGATATGACAAAGCACAAGTCTATGGGTAATCCTGATTCTTGCCAAACATCAAGAGATATGGGGTGACTCCTGTAGCATCACTCTTTGTGGCATTTTAGGCATGCACCAAAAATGCAATATGTTGACTCTAGGTTGTCTTCTGCTCTGGATGGTAAGTCCCCAGCATATCCAACAGAGGGTCACCTTGTGGATGATAAGGTGTTGTCCTGGACTTCTTAATTCCTGCCATCCTCAGCACTTCCTTCAGAAGGTGAATCTTAAAGTTCCATCCCTGGTCAGGGTGTATCCAAGCCAGGAATCCATACACTGAAAAATATTTCTCCCATAACACTCGAGCAATGGTGGTGGCCTTCTGGTCATGTGTGGGATATGCCTGCATATACCATGTAAAATGGTCAGTCACTACTAAAATGTTCCCAGCATTCCTCCTGTCCACTTCTAAAGACATGAAATCAATGCATACCAGCTCCAACGGTTTGCTGCTGGTGATATTCTTCAGATACGCTGCTTTAGTGGGCAGAGTTTTCCTTTGAACAAACCAGGGGCATGCCTCACATTTCTTGCGAATGTCCTCAGCCACCCGGGGCTGATAGAACCTATTATGAATAAGTTGCTGGGTTCTCTTTATTCCCAAATGTCCAAAGTCATCCTGCAGGGCCGTCACGGCCAGGGCTGTGAACTCTTTTGGTAGCACTAGTTGTGTTCGTTGATTTTGTAAAGGATTTACAGTGATTTGGTGCAGCACTCCCTATGTCAGCATTAGGGTATGTCTACACTGCAGAGTGAAGTCGACTTACTTAAAATCAACTTTCACCCATTGATTTTTAGAAGTCGCAGGAGCGTGTCCACACCATGCTCCTTGCGCCGTGCTCGTGCGTCCACACTTGCCACGCTTATATGAACATTCAAAGCAGTGCACTGTGGGTGGCTATCCCACAGTGCAACTAGCCGTGGGGGCTGTTGGGAAGAGTTTCTTCGTCCCATGATGCAACGCTCCTTCCCCCTCCCTTCTTGCTCCAAACAAACAGGAAACCGGTTTTCGTGCTGTTTGTTTATGCTGCGTGCTCGCCATTGCTGCGGAGACATGGAGCCAGCTCAACTCTGCACTATTATTGTGAGCGTCACAAATACATCACACTTTATCCTGGATTATTTTCAAAGGTGAGCAAGAACCCGAAGCACAGACAACAGCAAGCCATCGAGCGGAACAATTCCCGATTGCTGAAGGCTGTTACGCATCATCTGCGGTCAGTGGAGCCAGTTCTGGTACCGGGAAACAAGCACAGACTGGTGGGACTGCATCGTTATGCAGCTGTGGGATGATGACCAGTGGCTGCAGAACTTTCGTATGCAACAGGCCACTTTCCTTGAAGTTTGCGAGGAGCTGTCCCCATCCCTGAAACACATGAATATTTGCTTGAGACAAGCTCTGATGCTGGAGAAGCAAGTGGCCATCTTTCTGTGGAAGCTGGCAACCCCTGACTACTACCGCTCGGTTGGGAATCAGTTCGGAGTTGATAAATCTACAGTGGGAGCTGCCGTGACTCAAGTGTGCAGGGCCATCAATAAACTTCTTCTGTGAAGGGTAGCGACTTTGGGAAACATGCAGGACATAGTGGATGGGTTTGCCGTAATGGGGTTCCCAAATTGCGGGGGGGCTATTGATGGCATGCACATCCCTATCTTAGCACCTGACCACCTTGCAACAGAGTACATAAATCGCAAGGGGTACTTTTCCATAGTTTGCAGGCCCTTGTGGATCACAGGGGTTGTTTCACTGACATCTATGTGGGGTGGTCTGGAAAGGTGCATGATGCGTGCATATTTAGGAACTTGGGGCTGTTCTCAAACATGCAGGCGGGCACTTTCTTCCCAGATGGAAAAATTAACATCAGGATGTGGAAATACCAGTAGTGATCCTGGGGGATCCTGCTTACCCCTTGCTCCCTTGGCTAATGAAGCCATACAGCGGGCACCTCAACAGTGTCAACAAGTGTTTTAATATCAGGCTGAGCACTTGCAGAATGGTGGTGGAATGTGCATTTGGGCGTTTAAAGACCAGATGGAGATGTTTCCTTAGTAGCCTGGACGTGAGTGAAAAAAACATCCCATCAGTGCTGTGTTCTTCATAATGTGTGTGAAGCGAAGGGGGAGAGGTTCTCCCAGGGTTGGGCTGTGGAGGCAGAAAGAGTGGTCATCAATTTTTAGCAGCCAGATGGCAGCAATAAGCTCATAGCCAGCCGCGGAGCACTTTGCCTTTGGAAAGCATTGAAAAACAGGTTCTGCAATGACACGCAGTAATGTTTTCTGTATGTTTTGTGCCTTTCCTTACCATCCCCCCTACCATCGATATCAGTACCCTCCAAATCTCTCCCCAGATAAGCTATTAATTAATAAAGAGACATGTACTGAAATGCTGCGAAGTTTTATTTATGAATATTCTGGTTGTTGGGGGTAGGGGACGAGTGTTAATTCACAATTTCAAGGGGTAGTGTAGTTGCTTGCATGAAAGTTCTCAGCAGGACCGCCACGTCTTTCTGCTTGCCTCCACCGGGGTGGAATGCACCACGTACTGCAGCCTGGCTAGTCTCCTCCGAGACTGCTTGGGGGTGAGGGAGGGCAGCAAAGTGATAGGCGGAGGAGTGTTCTGGAGGGGCTACAGAGGGACTCTGTTCGGCCGCTGCTCCTCCTGTAGCTCCACAAGGCGCCTGAGCAAGTCTGCCGGATCCTGCATGATTCGCAGCATCTCCTGCTGCGTACTGCGATCCTGTTCCTGTATTGATCTTTGATTGTCCATGTCCAGTTTCTGGGGCAAGGGCAACCTCCACACTCGGAGCTCTGTCTCAGCAGCCTTGGAGATGTTCATGAGCTCGCCAAACATATCGTCGTGTGAATTTTTTTTCCCCTCTTTCTGATCTGTGCTTCTGGGGGGAGGGGGGCCAAGGCTGAGGTGTCTACAGAAAGAAAAGAAATGCACAACGTTGCCATTGTTAGCAGACCCAGAAAACTGAAGCAACTGCAACAATGTAAAAAATACTCTGCTTACTGTGCACAAGGGTAAGCCAGACCCGCATTCCATTCCAAGCATCTCAGAAGGGTCAACTCGCTCTTCCGTTGCAGAAATGGTAAGCCAGGGGCATTTTATTCTGCTATAGAGAGGCTTAATTAGCTCTAAAAAGCTCAGTTCAAAAGTCCTGTATGAGAGGGGTGACCAGGCACCACGGTTTTATTAAGAGGACCATTTTGGGACGAGGTGGGCACACTTGATCTGAGGGCACTGTAGGTTAATTGTATCATCAGACACCTTTGGACAATTATTGAACTGACTCTGTAGAAAGTGGACTAGAGAAGTACAGGGTATCGGTTGTATAGCTCGGGTACTTTAAACATGCACCGTCTTCCCTAGGTGATCATGAGCAATATCAGTCTCCAGAGGATAATGCAGGAGGAAAGGGAAGATTTGCTGCACACAGCGGGGTACCAACCTCACCCTTGTGCTGCTATGCTGTGTTCCACCATGATTCTGGCTCACTTCATTGCAGTGTGGCACGGTAAACTATCCTACCGTGGCAGAAGAAACAAGGCTGCCCTCCCACGAAACCTTGTGCAAAGGGTAACAGAATACCTACATGAAAGCTTCCTTGAGATATCAACAGATGATTCTGGGAGCATATCTCTGCACATAAATAATCTGTTCCAGGAGTAACCCTCCAATAAAGTCAGCTAAGACCCTGAAATCCCCTTCCCCCCCATTAAAAAGGCCATTTCAGACGTATCAAGGACATAACTGCTAAGAAGAAAAAACACCCTCACCAGATGTGCCTTCTTCGGGATCATTATTGTTGTCCTGTGTGTTGCTGGCCTGCTCTGGGATCAGGAATAGGTCCTGGCTGCCTGGGAGAATGGACACTGTGCTCTCCTGCACCCTGCCCTTCTCCTCCTAGTCCACTGAGTCCTTATCATTCTCCCTGGACTGGGATCCAGCGGATATATTGATGCTGTGTGGTGGCACTGTGGTGGGGTCGCTGCCAAGAATTGCATGAAGCTCCTCATAGAAGCAGCATGTTTTGGGCGAGGATCCAGAATGGCTGTTAGCTTCCCTAGCTTTTTGATATGCCAGCCGTAGCGCCTTGATCTTCACGCGGCACTGGTGCCCGTCCCTATTGTGCCCCTTCTCCAACATGCCCTGGGATATCTTCCCGTAAATGTCCAAATTTCTTTTGCTGGCTCTGAGCTGAGCCATAACGGACTCCTCGCCCCACAGACTGATGAGATCCAAGACCTCTGGTCGACTCCGTGCTGGAGTGCGTTTGGGCCTTGCAGTTGCCATGCTGAGTTCAGCTACAAAGCTCTCTCCACGCTGGCTGCGCAGGAAATGAAAATTCAAATTTTCCAAAGGCTGGAGGGGAGGGGCCATTTCCTGTTTGCGTGGCTATGTAACAGCAGAGAGTGAATGTCCAGAGCGGTCACTACGGGACATTATGGGATAGCTCCTGGAGGCCATTAACATCGAATTATGTTGCACTCTGTCTACACTGATGCGAAATCGACCTATAAAATTCAGATTACATGCTACACTACGTGCCAGTGTAGTCGCAGGCTTTAGGAGATCGATGTAAGTGATGTTACGTCAACCTCCGTCGCCAGTGTAGACCAGGCCTCAGTTTGCGCCATTCCCTCAATATCAGTTTACCCTTGAGGGTAGATGGAATAATTGCAGCAGGGTTTTGCCTTTCCCTTTTTACAAATAGTGACATTTGCGACACACTATCTTGCAGTTGGGCTTTTTGCCAGTCAGCAGCATTGAGCATGGGTAACAGAGATTGGTCCAACACAATATAGTTCACTGAGGAAGGTGGCATACATTCAGGGAGCAGGCCCAGAGCTTCTGTGACACAACCATGAAGAATCTTGTGGGCTTCTTACTCTTGACAACTCCCACTGCAAAACGCTCTCACTCCATCGGTAGGAATCACAGCAAGTCCAGTGTCTTTTGCTGCCGGGACAACACATCTGCATCTACATTGCTTCTCCCTGATGGGTACTGAATGCTGAACTCATAGCTAGCCAAGGCGGCCACCCGTCTCTGCCCTGTAGCATCTAGCTTATGACTTGTTAACATGTAAGATTGTTGTCTGTCCGCACTTGAAACTGAGCACCATACAAGCTGTGACATTGGCCTCTAGGGGAATCATGCTGAGATAGTTTAAACAGGACAAACTGCAAAGAATGGGGCAGGCAAAACTCTAAATCCTGGTGGGTTTTCTTCCATAAGATATAACAAGCCAGCAACAAACAGCTTCTGATCACCTCACTGGTCATTCAGTAGATAAAACCAGTTTCCTTAAAACTATCCATCCCTTTCACTAGCACCCAGACAGACGTGTCAAATATGATGGGGTGTAAGCATGTGGCCCGGCCCAGTGGGGATGTTGCCGCTTTTCCTCGGCCCCAGGCTCCAAGGAAGGCCACAGCGCCTTGGTCTACGGCAGGGAAAAGCTAGCGTTCGGTGGGTCTGTAACTCCCAGTCCTCAAGTGGGTGGGGCTGGTAAGCCATCTATTGCCCCCCCGGCCTTCAGGCAGGCAAGGCAGGCAAAGTAGTCTACGGCCCCTAGCCTTCAGGCAGGCGGGGCTGGTAAGCTTGGTATCCTCTGGCAGGCGCATTCAGAGGAGCCAAGCACTCCTGGGGTGGCTAGGGGAAGGGGACGCAGGCCCACCCGCCTCCACTGAGTCCCAGTCCAGGGCCCTATCAGTGGCAAAGTGGTTTGCCACTGAGTCAGCAGGGATCCAGCTGCAACATGCTGACTGGTTTGAGCATATGCTCAGCCCAACTGTAGTCGGTTGCCCCTGGGCTACTTCCTCCCACCTTGAACCTGGGTACCTGAAGCCAGGCATCCTCCTCCAACTCTATGGGGTAGATGGCTAGTGAGAGTTCTACTAGTCCCTTATCATCAGCTGGTGGCAGGTCCGGGACCTCCTCGGGGTCATCAGCCGAGGACAACTCCTCCAGGTCACAGGGCCTGGTGGGTCCTCCAAAACACCAGGGTCAGGCAGCTCGAGTGGGTCCCCGGTGATGGGCAACTTCTCTAGGTCAGGGCCAGCCTCAGGGGAGGTTTCTCCCATTCAGCTGTCTCTGGTAGCTCTTCCCAGCTACCAGGGCCTGGCACCCCTTCCCAGTCACAAAGGCCTGACGGTCCGAGACAGTCAGTAGGACCCGGCCCCCCAGGCAGGCCTTGGAGGCTCCGGTCAGTCTGAACTGCCACAAGGCCTGAGTCAGGCCTAGGCCGCAGCTTTGGGGAAAGGCACGTCCTTGTCCAGCAGCAGCTTCCCCCTCACTGAGCTGCTAGGCCAACCTCTTATACCTCCCTGTCCTGACCCCACTCTTCTGCTCCCGGGGTATTTGGTTTGTGGGGCCTTGATCTGCCCAGCAGGGGTGTTGCAACTTGTCCTTGGGCCCAGGCTCCAAGGAAGGCCACATCACCTTGCTACATGGGGATTACTGAAAATCTTTATCCATCATATGTAAGAGAGTTCTACCAATCCCAAAGGATCAGACACATTACCAAACAGGTCAGTGAATAGTTCAGATCTTATCCAAAGACACGCTTAAAACCAATGCTTATTAACTAAACTAATCTTTATTTAAAAAAAGGAAAGAGAGTAATGGTTAAAAGGTCAGTATACATACACAGATGAAAATAAAACTCTTAGGTCAATTTCAAAGTAGAGATGATAACTGAATTGCAAAGTTCTTAAACTGCAAAGTCTCTGAAATTACCCAAACAGCTTGGTGGTCATCAGTCCTTGTTTAGAGCTTCTTTGTTAGAAATCCAGTCCAGAGAAATGAAGACTAAATAGTCCATGCACAGAGTTTGTTCAAATTTTCCAATGCGAATTCACAGGGTGATTCCAGGTTGGTGCTGGGATCCCAATCTTGCAATCCAAACGTTCCCTGACAAGCTTGGACAGATTTGAGATAAAAAGGATCAGTCCATTAGAGTCTTTTATAGTTTCATGCAGGCTGACGGATATCTTCTTGACAGCAGGTACCTCCTTGAACAATTAATAGGTTATTACTTGTGGTATCAGCTGAAGTATTAGCTCCTATGTCCCGTGCACACTAGTAACTAATTCCATTAGCACAAGGTTAATTACATTAGCACAAGCCATTTACAACCATTCATAGGTATTTACTATTTAAACTTCAAAGAGAAATAAAAACAATAGTATTGTTACATTCACGTTCCATCTAAATGTTCATATGTTCCATTTGAATTCTTAATTAATAGAACAGCGATGGACAGAAAAGCAGTTTATTTACATTGCTAACCTCTAACAAGATATATGTAAAGAACATCAAATAACTACCAACATACACTCGCATATCAAAGCTCTAGTCTACTTGTAAGGAATGACCCTCACTACCATTGTATTTTTCTTTAATATGTCTTTAAAGGTCAGATTTGGGCCATGCAACTTGCAAAGTCACTAAGTTTTTTCTTCCCCAGTGTCACACAAGTAGTCACAAAACTTCTCAGTGATGGCCCATTTCAAGGCCAAGAACTCCAGCTTGTGGCTGGGGTAGCGAGTCTCACTGTCAGACAGTCCTTGGCTGGCAAAGGCCACAGGTTTACATTTCCCTTTAACTTCCTGGTATAGGACTGCTCCTAAACACTCCAAATTGGCATCTGTATTTAGGATAAATGACTTGCTTGCGTCAGCAAAGACTAGGACTGGAGCATGAGTTAGGCAATAAATGATTTCTTGAAAAACCTTTCCTGTGTCATCGTTTTCCAAAGGGCTCTAAGGGGCCTTAGCGTCTTAGCAGGAGGCCTTAGGGACCTCCCCTTACTCTTGCTCTTAGATTTGTTCTTGCTGGATGGGTATCTCCTGGTAAAATCATTCAGAGGCTTTACGACAGTAGCATAATCCTTCACAAATCTGCAGTAGTAGATGCTAAATCTGAGAAAGGTCTTGAGTACTCTGTAATTACTTGGGTGTGGCCATTTAGTCAGGGCATCTATTTTATCAGGATCAGTACTCACCTCCTCTTGAGACACAGTGTGACCCACGTATTTCACCAAGGTTCAGCAGAACTGGCATCAATTGAAAGCTTCAGTCCAATCAGTCAAGCAGTTTAAGAAGTCTTTCTTTATGTTCCTCCAAGCACAATCAGGTCATTCAAATAAACTAACATTTGCAGTAAGTTCAGGTCTCCCACAGCTTTCTCCGTAAGATGTTGAAACGTGGCAAGTGCTCCAGAAATCCTGTGGGGCATGTATTCAAACTGATAAAACCCTAATGGGCAGATGAAGGCTGTCTTCTCCTTATCTTCTGCTCCCAAAGGGATCTGGTAGTTTCCACTTTGGAGATCCAATACTGAGAACCACTGGCTCCCCAGCAAACAGTGTAAGGCATCTTGTGCTCAAGACATGGTGCACTGATCAACTACAATGTGGCTGTTCAGGGTGCAGTTGTCGATACACATCCAGATTTTCCTATTATGAACCACCACAATGGGTGAGGCATACGGGCTGTGGGACTCTGTAATGATGCCAGCCGCAATCAGCTCCTGAAGATAATGTTGCACATCTTCTACCTCAGAGAGATCGATCTTCCTAGATCTAGATCGTGAGTCTAGTAGTCTGATGTTGTGTTCTACTCCTTTTGCACATCCCACTCATGCAGTGAGGCTATCTTGGATTGTTCACAAAGCTTTTCCTCAGGTGCTCCTTACACTCCTCAGACAACAGTAAGTCTCCAGAGTCAAACTTGAAGGATCAATTGCTGCAACTTCAGCTTCACACTGAGGTTCATGATATTTCAAGCTCAAAGAGGTCCGTTATCTTCTGCCCTTCTGTCACAACAACACCACAGCTTGTTTCATTAGCAATCAGTATAATCACCTTTTCCTGGGGTTCAGCAGGTAAGGTTATGATTCCACTGGGGACCAGCACTCCTTCAGGGAGCCCTCCCTCAGCTGGCTGCTCTACCATTGCTAACGTTTCTTTACTGCCTTTTAGGCAGGTACTCATGACAATCATTTCCTTCTCCATTATTGCAGGCACCACTAAGAAGGTTGGGCCTGCATACCTCAATGCTCCCATTGCTGAATCAGACATCACTTTTTTAGTGTTCTCAAATTTTCTATAGGCTGCAGCACAGAGTGTATGCATCACCAAGGTGTTTAGCTATTGGTCCCCTGCTCACTGTCTGCAGTAATCAGCAAGTACCTTGAAGTGGCTGCAGTTGGTCACTATCAGCACAGACACATCAGAGGCTCCTTTAGGGTCAGGACATATTAAGGCAGCGGTGTCCATCTCTTCTATTACCCCAGCAACCTCCTCTGGAAGTTCCAGGTGTGCCATGACATATCCTTGGCTGGGGTATTCCTCCATGCTGAGGCCACAGAGGTCCAAGTCCTGTCAGTGGCTGTATAGGCAGGTGTCTAAGCATCTTTTGATAAAAGGATTGAAATATGCTCGTCCTGGTGTCAAGCACTGCTTTACAATATGCCCCTTTGATCTTCACAGTGACCTCTGCTCAAGGCCCTATCAGTCCTGGTGGGATTCTGACTGCATGGTTCTTTCCAGAGGAACCTTCAAGTCCTATGGGCTCGGGTGGTTCCTTTCCCAAGCCCGTTTGGTAGTTCCTCAACTCTTCCCAACTGGTCCTCAGCTTTCCATACACCAAGGGGGGGATTTTCCTCATTACAACACTTGGCAACACTGAGTCCACACTGGCCACATTGGTAGCAGAAGAATCACCCTTTCCCCCTTCGCTCAGGTGGGATGGTGAGTCTAAAGGCGGACTTCTCCATCACTGTAGCCAGAGGCTCCTTATGCCTGATTGTCTTGGCCCAGTCAATGGTACTTTGTAGCACAGCTATCTGCTCTGTCAGGACCTGCACTTGTTGGACAAGTTCCTCTCCGGTGCTCACCATCAGCACACTGGCAGTTCGTGGGGGTGCTATGCTGGCTGGCTCAGATGGTTGGGTTTCCCAAAACGCACTGGCGGCCTGCCTTTCTGCCTCCTCTCTGACCTCTTTTATCAGCTAGGAGTAACTTGATGGGCTTCCCTGTCATCCCCTTAACTGGAGATGAAGTAGATTTGGGTTCTGATATTGAGTTCCTCTTACAAATTGTGCCAATCTGGTCCTATCCATCTCCTCAGCTGTCACTGCTCCCCTCTTGACAGCTCTCTGAAACAGTTTCTCCAGCCTCTGTATATAAGCTGATACCTTCTGTCCCCTTTGCTGATGGGAATTAAGGAACTTACAATAAATGTCCTCAGAGTCTCTGCACTCCAAAAGGTGGGACTGAGGGCCTCTAGGCAGCCCTTCACGCTGACGCTGGATTAGTGAGCATCAGGATGTGAATCACGTCTAATGCTGGGCCTCTGAGACTATCTACTAAACATGTCTGATCTTGGGCAAAAGTCAGTTCCCCATCTGTAAAATGGGGGTTATACCTTTGTATTTCTTGTCTATTCAGACTGCAAGTGCTGGAGCAGGGACTGTCTCACTCTGTGTCTGTGCAACGTCGAGCTCGGTGGAGTCCTGATCTTTGCTGGGGAATCTAGGGACTATGGTAATGCAAATAATGAAGTAGTAATAATCATGTCCTCACTCTGTGCCTCAGTTTCTCCATGTGTAAAATCCAAATCCTGTGGAGGAGAGGAGGGAGTTGGGAATCTAAATGAATTAACGTTTGTAAAATGCTGTTAGATCCTTGATGGAGGGTGCTCTAAATCAGAAGAGTGTCAGTACCACAAGGTCAGAGATGAAACATCTGTCAGTGGCTCCTATAAAGCCCCATCCTACATGCCAGCCCTGTGAAAAGCCTTGGGAAAGAAAGCTCCCAAGTTTTCCATTGCCTGGACCAAGTCCTGTTGTAACCCAGGCAACCGAGAACACAGTATCTCTTCCAAATGCATCTGTGTCCTCCCGAACCATTCACTCGCCCCAGAATCACAAACTAGCTAGTGTCCATGGAAAATATGCTGCATGTCAATTCTGCTGTTGCTGCGTGGTATGTAATGACATGGCAGCAGCATCCAGAATTTCTTTTCCTGGGTAGAGAAGCCACATGGAGAGTTTGGTGAGGAGCCAGTTCCACTGAGCACAGACATATTGCTGCATTTGGTGGATGTGCTGTGAATGTGGCTGGCTGCTCCTCAGTCAGTGGAGACAGTGGCGTTTAGTCAATTGCTGTCACCTAGCTGGGGAAAGGGTGCACAGCCCCAGTGTGTTCCTTCCATCTCACTCTTTGAAGGGCCGCCTCCAGGAGTCGATACCCCAGAGAGTGACCCCCATGGCATGATACCCAACACAGGAGCCGCAGATCAGCACCAACCAAGGCTGGCCCGCGATCCGGTACTGTGGATCAGATGTGGTGCGCTTCAGAGGCAGCGCACCGATCAGCTGTTCAGCATCCGCAATCAGCTGATGGGCAGTGCTGGGGATCAGCTGTTCCTTGGGCACCACTGATCAACTGATCGGGGCCAGCCCTGACTGTGGCCGTGTCCACGCTCCACCTGTTCCCACCTTTGCCATGCTTCTTCCCACCCCTGCTCCACTTCTTCCCCCTGCCCCAGGAGGGTGCAGGCAGATCTCACAGGTGTAAACACCACAAGGGACCATCCTGATCATCTAAGCTGACCACGGAACACTGCAAGCTGTCACAGATCCACAGGATCGGTGCTACAGCCCCTTCTTTGGAATAGTCTCTAGGAGGAACCATTGAGTGGGCCAGACCCCCATGGGGTCTCCTCTAGAGCAGGACAAGTAGCTTCATCGCCTCCTACACTGGACCTCTGGGTAGTGCCAGGGTCATTACTGCCCCTCCCTGGCACCTGGGTGCCATTGCACACACATGCACTAGTGCCAGGGTCACTCATGCCCAGCCTATGAGTGCTATTACACACCCAAACACTACTGCCATGGTCACTTGTGCCCCTCCCTGGTGTTGATTCTGGATACTTTGTGATCAATGTGAATACCAGTGAGACACAGTACGCCCGATTTGCAGATCAATAAGGTTTAATGTGCAAGGTTTTCTATAAATATACTAGTTAGAGATAAAGCCTAAAATTAACTACAATATATCATACTCACTACGCCTGGAGAGCTAAGCAGTCACTCAGAAGGATATATACAGGAACGGCTTTCTTCAGGGACCCCGCCAGGATGTCAGTGGATCCTCTGGTCCAACCGGCAGCACCTCCCACAGAGTCAGGTGTTGATGGAGCGCCCCCCTTTGTCTAAGTAATGACTACTTATGCCCTTCCATAAACAACCTTCACCTAATTATCTCTCTCATTATCATATATGCTAATTACCTACATTGGGTTTCCACCCTTAACTACATTCCATTCTCACCATAATAATAGGAGTCGTCAAAACAACATCTGGTGATAGGAGGGGCAGAGTAAAAATATGCCCCTTGGCAATAAAACAGTGTATCCCAGAAGTTCAAGGATAACTTCTTGTTCCTATCACCGTTATCTGTGTACAGCTGCAAACATACAGTATCTGTATTTTGTCTTGATGTGCTGTGGTATGCAGAAACTGAGACATCTATAAGGTTATTCAGTAGTCCTATTCATCTCTGCCAACTGGAAGATGTCATGCTACAGGGGTCAGAATAGCCAAGCAAGCAACTGAAGCTATGCTAGACCTGTAGGACAATGGTCAAGCAACTCAAATTGTACTGGGCCTCCAACACCTAGCCCCTAGGTACCATTGCACAGTCATGAACTGGTGCCAGGATTGCTCTCGCCCAGCCCCTGGGTGCCGTCGCACACCCATGAACTAGTACCAGGGTCACTCACGCACCTCCCCAGCTCCTGGATGCCATGCACTAGTGCCAGGGTTGCTCAAGCCCAGCCTTTGGTGCCATCTCACACCCGTGCACTATTGCCAGGGTCTCTCATATCCCTCCCTGGCCTCTGGGTGCCATCACACACCCACACACTAGTTTCAGGGTCACTCATGCACCTCCCAGGCCCCTAGGTGCCATCATACACCATGCACTACTGCCACAGTCATTCACGCTCAGTACCTGGGTGACATCGCACACCTATGCACTAGTGCCAGAGTCGCTCGCACCCAGCCCCTGGGTGCCATCACACAGCCATGCAGTAGTGCCAGGGTCTCTCCTGCCCCTCCCCGTCCTCTGGGTGCCATTGCACATTCATGCAATAGTGCCAGGGTCGCACATATCCAGCCCCTGGTGTCATCGCACATCCATGCACTAATGCCAGGGGCACTCACATCCCTCCCCGGACCCTGGGTGCCATCCATACCTGTGCACTAGTGTCAGAGTTGCTCGCACCCCTCCCAGTGAGAGCAGTAACAGGGACTCTTTTTTAAAAACATCCCTATTGTCAACAAGAATTAGGAGCAGCACCTACCCACGTCTAGGGCAGTACCACTGTGGAAACAGAGAGAAAAACTCTCAGATAGGTTCGGTTTGGGATACGGGGGGTCGGCGAGACAGTGATGATTCTAGGGGTTTGCTTAACCAATAAACCCTTTATTTTATAATAAACAATTCTATCCTTATAATAAACAGTTTCACAGCAAGCAATTGCACGGCAAACAGGGATAGCAAAGGGCAGGAGAACTCCGTGTGCGAGAGGACAAAATGCACCACCCAAGACTTTAGCGTTTTGTGATCTCTTCAGATCAATGCATGGCTGCCAGCATGTGACACTAGGGTGCCCGGTTTTGGAGTTCCCCAAAGAGGTTACAAGACAAACACAACAGAAAACAGTTAATCCACACTCACAAACATTATATACAGGTATACTATGCTGGCCAGATTCAGTTGCCGTTTGCTTTAGATACTGCAGACGGGAGAGAGCCACTGTGAGTGATCAGTTCACAGTGAAGCGGGCTGGGGAAGATGCGTCAGCGCACCGAGCCGACACGACCAAGAGATACACGGGGTGCCGGGTAGATTCAATTCCTCTCTGCTCTCTGCTAACTTGGTTTGAACTTTTATAGTTTCCCACGGTCAGCAGAGGCTAAGCCCCATTGGTTGCTATTTGCTGCATGACCTTCTAAGCTCATGGCTCGTAGTTTAGCCAACCAGCTGCTCCTGATTTCCCGGGCAGGTATGAACCAGCCAACCAGGTGATTACAATTATCCTGGGCAGTTGCTGACCACCCACCAGCAGGTGGGATCACTTCATTTCCTTATAAGGAGACAGGTACATGCGGCTCATGCTGCTGAGTCAACCCTCCCTAGGCTGCCTCTTTATCCACGTGGGGGGGGGGGGCAGTGCATGTGGTGCTGCAGACGCCACTATGCGATTCAGTGTCCACAACCACCAGTCCTTGCCCCATAATATATACAGTTGACATAGCCAAAGGGTGGCAGGGGGAGCAGAGGCACCAGGAGGGACTTGGGTAAGGTCAGTGGTAGAGAAACCAGGTCTCCTGTACGTTGGGCTGCACTCGTTCCCAAGGCTCAAAGAACAATGGGTCTCCCAGGAACACAGATCACACCCAGCTTGACTTTCTAAGGCTAAAAAACAGCCAAAAGAGACACTCTTCCCCCCCCCCCAATACACACACACCCAATCAGGCCCTCTTCCTACTTACAAAGTAGTAAGGGAGACTCAGGATCCCTGTAGAGACCCAGTGCAGTCCTGGCCAAAAAAAACTCCAGAATTCTCTTCTGGAGGTAGGCCAGGAACCTCGGGGGGTGGGACCAGGGTGTTGAGCCGGAGCATGGACAGGACTAGCTGGTTGAGCACCAGTGCCCTCCCCCGAAGGGAAAGGCACTGGAGCAGTCCTGTCTCCCTCCGCAGCTGCTCAGACACCCTGCTCTCTAAATCGTGCCAATTCTCCACCAGGGAGGAATGAGCAGCAGGAGGGTAAATGCCCAGATAGAGCAGTGAACTCATTCTCCACCAGATGGCTTGAAGCATGGATGGGAAGGAGCTCATCTGCCACCCAGCCCCTACCATCAGGCCAGAGCTCTTGACCCAGTTGACCCGGGTGGAGGAGGCTGCCGAGTAGATGCCCAGGCAAGCCTCCAACCACGCCAGGTTGCCCAGGTCCAGGACCACGAGGAGTACGTCGTCAGTGTACACTAACAGGGCCAGCCTCAGCTCTGGCGCATGGAGCACCAACCCCATCATCCTCTAGCAGAGGAGACGGAGGAGGGGCTCGATGGCCAGAGCGTACAGCTGGCCTGACAGCGGACAGCCTTGACACACTCCTCACCCGAAGCTGACTGATTCAGTCAGGGTCCAGTTGAGCTTGACCAGGCACTCCATGGAGGCATACAGCACCTGGAGAAAACCCACGAAATGGGGCCCGAAGCCAAATGCCCGCAGGGCGCCCAGGAGATACCCGTGGTCTATCCTGTCGAACACCTTCTCCTGGTCCAGGGACAGGAGGGCAAACAACAGATCATCTCTACACCCGAACTCCAAGAGGTCCCGGACCAAATAGAGGTTGTTGAAGATGGTGCAGCCCGGGACATTGTAGGTCTGGTCGGGATGGACCACGTCCTTCAGTACGGACCCCAGCCTCAGCGAGATGGCCTTGGCTATGATTTTATAGTCCGTGCTGAGACGAGAGATGTGACACCAATTCCGAAGGTCACGGAGGTCCCCCTTCTTGGGCAGCAAGACGAGCACGGCCCGCCTGCACGAGAGGAGGAGCTCTCCGCTGCCCTCGGTCTCGGCCCAGACGATGGCGAGGTCCGGGCCAAGGACATCCCAGAACACGTGGTAGAACTCCATGGTCAGCCCGTCCATGCCCGGAGATTTATTGGTGGGCATGAGATGGAGGGCTTCCGAGAACTTGGCCAGAGTGAGAGGTAGCTCCAGCTGGACCCGGTTGACCGCACCAACCATGGGAGGTTCATTCTAGAGCACTCTGCAGGCAGCAATTTCAGTCGGATCCGGGGAGAAGAGGCTAGCATAGAAGGCCCTGGCCCTTCTGCGCATCTCCGCCAGATCCAAGAGCCATCCTCTGCTAAAAGGCAGGTGATATGCTTTTTAGCCCACTCCATTTCTCCAGGACGTAGAAGAAGCGAGAGCCGCGATCCATCTCCTGAAGGAGACAGATGCGGGATCGAATGAAGGTGCCCCGAGCCCGAAGATCTTTGAGGGCCCAGAGCTCCTCCCGCTTCTTCCAGCATGCTCTGCAGAGGGATGGATCCTCGGTGCTGGCGGCCGGACGCATCTCCAGCTCTAAGACCTCACGTTCCAGCTGCTCTATCCTCGCATACCTCCGCCAGCTGGCCCCCCAATTGTAGTTGCGACAGAAGAGCCGGGTGCGCACCTTCCCCACGTCCCACCAGTGCCGCGCCGAGGGAAAGGTGTGCCTCTGCGCCCGCCAGGCCAGCCATAACTTCTGGAAGAAGGCCACAAAGCCCACGTCCTCCAGCAAGCTATTATTGAAATGCCAGTAGGCCAGCCCCAGCCTCTCCGCAGTGAGAGAGGCCGTCATTGTCACCATATGGTGATCTGAGAACAGGGCCGGCTGGACGCTGGAGGAGTGGGCCCGTGAGAGATAACTTGAGAAATAGATGCAGTCCAACTGGGAGTGGCGTGACCGATCTTCCCCCACCTGGACAAAGGTAAAAGTAGTGACATGGGCCGGGTAGTGGTCGTGCCAGATGTCCACCAGGGAGTGATGGTCGATGATCTCCCAGAGGACATCTGCAGTGGCCTGGCTGTGCTCTGTTCATGTGCGGTCCCATTCCTCGAGGCTCTCATTAGGATCTAAGGTGCCAAGGAAGGTGGGCACCTGCTGGAAAAAACAAACCCTCTCCAGGCCCGAATTCGGGATGTAGACATTGATCAAGTTCAATGCTAGCCCCTCCATATGGACCCAGAGGTGCAGCAGGGGACCTGACATGACCTCGGCAACCCCCAGCTCCTCGGATTGTAGGTTGGGGGAGAACAGGGTGGCCACTCCTGCTGAATGGGTGGAGAGATGGCTAAAATACACCCTGTCCCCCTACTCCAGCCGTCAGCTGGCCTCAGCGGTTGGATCCCAATGGGTCTTCTGCAGGAATACCACAGAGTACCCTCCTTCCCGAAGGAAGGAGAGCACCAGGCACTTGCAGAGACCCACCCTACAGCCCCGGGCATTTAGTCTGGCAAAGATGGTTGGGGCCATGAGGAGGGCTGGGGAGGATCCTCACGGGCAGAAGTGCCAGCAGCCGCCGTTGGGCCCCGCAACAATCCATGACCGACCCCGAAGGTCATCAGGAAGTCACAGAAGCTGCAGGCCCACTGATAGGCTGCAGCGTCCTGCCTCCCAGTCCCTTTGCCCTCCCTCAGTATAGCCCTCATGGTCCGGAGAAGAAGGTGGAAGTCCCCCCAACACTGCAGGGCGAGCTGCACGCTATCCCTGGCCCCTCAGGAGTCAGCCAGGAAAGCGCGCAGCTCATCCCGAAGCACAAGGGGGTGCGGGGTTGAAGAATCCCATCCTTCCTTTGGCCAGGTCCCCATGGTATCCACGCGGCCAGCCAAGACGGGCAGACAGGGGGCTGATCCCCAATGTGGCGCCAATGTTGTGGGCGCCACGCTGTCCGGCTCGGCCCCTGGCACAAGGGATGGCAGCAGATGGAAAACAGCAGCCCCAGGTGGAAGGGGGAACACAAATGCCGCCCCCCAGGGGTCGGTGGATGGAAGGGGAAACGACAAAACCCCGGGGGTGGCAGCAATAGGGGGGTGGATGGGGTGGTACTAAGGGCAGGAGCAGGATCAGGGTCAGGGTGGTAGCAGGAACAGAGTCAGGGGTGGGGCTGAGATTAGGGGCCCTCAGTGGCTGAGCCACCGGGGTGTGGCTCCACTTGACGTGGCATGGGGGTCAGGGGCATGGGTCCGGTGTAGGGCCCTCACCTATGCCAGGCCCGGGCACTACAATAGACTCATTGCCTGGGGCCACAGCTGCGGGCAGGGGGAGCATGGGGTTATAGTCATCGGGAGGGGGTGGAAGGGCTGTCCTGCCTGGGATGGGAGCACGGGGCCCGGCTCTGTGGCCGCAGGCGGAGTGCCATCGGCAGCTGGGCAGATGGAAGGGTCCGGGAGTGACCCAGAGGCGAGGGCAGGAACAGTGGTCTGGGGAAGGGGGGAGAGGGAAGGAGGAGGGGGTGGCGCAAGGAGATTGCCGCCAAAATCGAGGCTGCTGGCAGGGGGTCGTCCCCCTGGGTGACCGGGGTCAGACCCAGAGCCTCGATCTCCTCGAAGATGGAGCCAAAGTCCCCCTATGCCACCACAGGGGCCACTCCGCCGGAAGCCGAGGTGACAATCGTCTCGGCACTGACAGGGCGCGCAGATGACAAGGCAGTGGGGGAAGCTCCCTCCGAGGCCTCCCGAGGAAGGGAATCAAAATGGGCCTCCAGGAAAGGGGCTGTGCTGCCCCTCTTCACTGCTGCAACTTCCTCCTCGACCGGCATTTCCCGCTTGACCTCGTCGGGGGACACGGCAGAGGCCCCGTCGGTGGCAACCCCCTGTAAAGACTTTTGGGGATGGGGTAGGAAAGAACATGGGAATCACAGGAGCTAGGAGGGGCACGGAAACCAACATACTCCTAAGGAAAAGCAGTAGGAGGGGGAGGGGGACAAAGTGGGCAGCAAGGGGCAGGCAGGGCAGGCTGCGAGGGGAAGGGGCGTAAACTGCTTCAGAGAGGCCAGAGGCCAAATGAAGGGGGTGCCTTCCAGCCAAACGTAGCTGGGGAAGGGAGGGCAAGTCCAAGGGAGCAGGCGGGAGGGGAAAGGAAGCACATGCGCCCGGGTGGTAGGAAAGAAAGTCCTTGTTGCTGCAACAGTCCCAGATAGTCAGGAGGCAAACGGCTGAGTTGAGGGGTGAGGAGGTGATGCAGCTGGTGGAGGGTGGCTAGGTGTAGGGGAGGGGGCAACAGCGATGGTGGTGGTGGGATGGGGAGTAAATGGATTGGGGGAGGGCTCCACACCGCTCCCTCCTCTCCCCACAGCAACAACAGGAACTGCCCCCACCACCACAAGAGCAGAGATGGTAAAGTCACTCAGTCCAGGAACAAACGAACCCCCTCCATAGACTTCTTCACCTGTTCAGTGTTCTCCCCCAGCAGCAGCCATGGTCTTCCTGCTGCAGGGTAGCAGCAGCAGGTTCTAGCTGGCCAGGAAAGGTCCCACACATGTGGTAGTAGCAGCAGTGGGGGGGGGGGCGCACTCACTCCCTGCAGGGAGGGAAGGAGGGAGGGAGGCAGTCCAGCAGAGCCCCCAAATGGCAGCAGCAGCAAGGAGTGCAGGGGGGCTGGCCTCCCACAGGAGAGTGCTCATTTGAGGGTTGATGGATCAACCCCAGGCGCAGCAAGTCCCTTTTCCCCTGGTAGCAGAGCAGGGGTTACTCCTGGTTAATTAACACACCTGGAGTCAATCAAGGCCCCGCCTAGGACTTGTTAAAAGCTTCCCTTCCAGAGAGAGGTTGTGGCTGGAGTTGTGAGAGTGAGGTGAGCTACCAGAGGGTGTGTGAGCAGGAAAGACACTGTCAGGAACCAGGGGGGTTTAGGAGAAGGAGCAGAACGCTGGGAGAAGAGAACCCTTGCGGGTACAAAGACTGGGTGAGGGAAAAGCCCTGCCTGAAGAGGGCAAAGGACCTTTCCCAGCCTGGAGCCCTAAGGGAAGAGACCCTGCCAGAAGGGAAAGATTGAACTGGACGTTTGGTTTGGCACTGCCACACCTAGTGGGGCTGTCAGGGGTCAAGAGCCTTCCTTGGCAAGGAGGTCAGGAAGGACCCCTGTCTGAGCAGGGTCAGACATTAAGTCAAGGGGCATGGGGAAGTAACCTAGGGAAGCTACAGTGAAGCCACAGTGAGAGGCTGCTACTTGTAGGATCCCTGGGTTGGGGCCTGGAATCAAGGATGGGGCCACCAGCCATTCACTGGAGGGGCAAGAGTCCTAGAAAAGAGGCAAGGGCCTGTGAGAACCAGAGACAGGACTGGGAGCCAGCAGGAAGCAGCCAGCTTAGAGAGGCTGTATTACCCTCCCCCACCACTAGAGGGTGGAAGAACACTAAAGGGTGAAGCAGTTCCCTGACCTACAGCTAGAAAGAAGGGCTGGACCCACCGAGGTAGCAGAAGAGCTTTGCCACACTGCACAGTGGTTCCCAACCTTCTCTCTGCCGTGGCACACCTTCAGACCTTTCATTATTTTGGGGCACCAGATTATCTCCAAATGAACTCATGAATATTCATGAGCCAATCCAGAATGAGACTAGTAGGTCAGACTCAAAACAACCATGATGCTAACCTTAGAGCACAAACTGCCTTTTGTGCCAGAATTAACATTTTCAACAGTGGAAACTAACCTTAAAGCAAAGTAGAAGAACTCTGGACAAAAGCATGCACAGTGGAGAACGTGACCCACACGTGAGGATACAAGCAATTAATAATTAATCGTTTCCTCTCATGCCCAAAATAGTTTTCCCAAGTGTGTGCAACTTTCTCCATTGCTTTTAAATGCAATATAATTGATTAAGTCCTACTCAGAGTATTGCCAGCCTCAAGAGATCAAAACATAAATGAGCCAGACCCAACAAATCGGGACATGGGCCCCCACAACATGTGGTTATTGTTTTCTCAGTCTGTCTGTGATTGGTGAACTGCCCCTGCCCATCTCCAGAGAGAGAGTTAGTGCTGCCCATGCTCCCAGTCGTATTGGCTCTGAGGATTTTGGCCTCTGCTGCAGTTCTCACCCCACATCTGCCCATCCCCTGCCCAGAATGAATTCTGCCCCCAACCTCCAAATGAATCCTGTGTGCCCCTAGTCTCCAAATCAGTTCTGCCTCCCAGCCCCCATCACTTCTGTCCTTACCCTCCTGCACCCATCCTCTATCTCACCCTGATTCTGCCTCACTCCCAACAAGCCTCCACCACTTCTGTCACCCAGCCCCCATCACTTCTGTCCTTACCCTCCACCAGTCCAGCCTCTACCTCACCCCAGTTCGGCCCCCCACCCAGCTTCCCCACCTCACAACCAGCCCCCAGTTCAGCCCCCCTTCACCTCCTCCTGGGGTTCCCTCCCCCAATCTGGGGGGGCTGCAGCGGGGTCCCTGCTTCAGGGGCTCTTCTCTTCCCTTTGCCCCTGGCTGGCCTGGTGGCTGCAGGCAGGAGGAAGGGGAAGGGCTCACAGGAGGAGAGGGGGGAGGAGAGGGAGATTGAGCTCTGGTTGGTTGCTCTGCCCCTGCAGGAGGCAGGGCAGGGAGGCAGATGGCCAGTCAGAAGGCAGCTTTCCTCCCTTCCTTTCTCCCGCCCCTGCCCCCATGCCACAGGACTCAGACTTGCTGTTGTAGCCTGGCTTTGGGGTCTGGAACGTCACCTAGGCACTGTATCTGAATGGAGCCTTGGCCCAGGGAGCAGACGGGCAGGACGCCACCTGGCTCCGACAGGCATTAGAGTACAATGGAAGGGTTTGTAGTTTTCAAAAGATTCCACAGCACACCCATCCGGGCCTGATTGCACACCCATGTGCCCTAGCACAAAATCAGTACAAAAATCAGGGGTGTGACCCTCCAGCCAAGCCCCAGTGCAGACACAGCTCTGCTGCCACAAGAGGCTGTAGTGTAGACAGGCCTTCAGCCTGGCTTTTCAGGACTCTCAGAAGCTATGCTCCAGATGACTAAAAATGCTGACTTTTGTTTAGAGCAAGTGCCCTGCATGTGCTTACTGGTTACATAGCGCCGTGCAGGGGGAACGTCTCTAGCAGGGATCTAAACTCACTTGGGCTCCCTGGGGAGCCACGCTGAGAGGTGCTGTATCTGCAGGCCCAGTCTTGCCATTATGAAGCTCACCCTTGTAAAAAGCTAAGCCTGGGGCTTGGAGAATAGGGTTCTCCCAGAGACTGGGCCAGCGAGAACCCTGTAGATCCATGACCCCCTGCAAAGCGCTGAATTCTGGCTAACTTCTCAAGCCAACAGGGAAATAACAATAAGAAGAAATATGTAGAACCTCCCGTGGTCACATGACCAACAAAGGTCAGACAACTGGAGTCAGTAGCTAATACAATGTGTGCTCTCAGTCACTGGGAGTAGAGGGCCTGCAGAAGTGGGCCCACTGGAGCCTGGCGTGTACAGAAATCATTCCAGTCTGATTAGGACTATTTATGATTTGTATTGTGGTAGCGCCAAGAGGCCCCCGTCAGGGATCAGGGTCCCATTGTGTTGCACAAATATAGAACAAAAGGACTGTCCCTGCCCTGAAGAGATTATGCAATCAACAGCCAGGGGAGCACAAGGAAACAGTCAAATGGTCTGGACGTCTTGGCAGGCTCTGGCTATAACGATGTTCCTCCATGTGTAGCATTAATAGGCTTTGTTTGCAGAGCTGTTGTAGCCGTGATGGCCCAGGGATATTAGAGAGACAATGATGAGGTAATATCTTCATTGGACCAACTTCTGCTGGCGAGAGAGACGAGCTTCTGAGTTTGCACAGAGCTCTTTTTCTACATGATCCAATGGCTGGAAGCTGAAGCTAGACAAATTCAGACTGGAAATAAGGTGTACATTTTTAACGGTAACAATTTACCAACAGTTGTGGTGGATTCTCCATCACTGACAATTTTTAACTCCAGATTGGATGTTTTTCTAAAAGCTCTGCTCTAGGGATTATTGTGTGGCAGGTCTCTGGCCTGTGTTTTACACGGGGTCAGACTAGATCCCAGCGGTCTCTTCTGACCTTGGTATCTATAAACCCATGAAAATGTGCATTGTCGCCTGCTTCCCTTCACTCCTGGTCTAGGAAATCAGATCTAGCTCTCAGCTGACTGCGTGTGCTGCAATGAAAATGGATGAGGGACATAGGCATTAATTCAGGGGCAGAGTTGAATGGTTCTTAGATACCTACTAAAGAACCTTTGCCCTCCCGGAAAGTGTTGTGCCCCTTGTTATGATTCTGAAAGAAAAGATTCTGTGATTTTATAAAGGGATTTTATTATAAATTAATAAAACAGCACACAAAAATTAAACAAACTTCTTGCTAAAACTAGCTATTATTACTAAACTAAGAGTTGAACAGCACAATTATCAAATCAGGCTTATAATTGGAATTGAGTTAATAAATCAATGAGGAGGTGACAATAATGTGGAATATAATCTATGATTGACCAGCTCATTGGACGAATACAATCAAGATTTAGATCAGGACATTAATACAACACATGATCTGTACATACTACCCCCAGCAACTGAAGGAGGTGTAGTCTTCCTCTCAGCCCTGTGAAGCAGAACTTTGATTCCTTCAGGTTTGCTGTTTACTAAGGTGATGTCTATAGTCGACTTTTTTCCAGCTAATCTCTCTTGACTTTGCTAGAGGGTGAGTAATAACCCATCATTTCCCTTCTGGGGCAGAGTACACATTTAGAGTCCAGGATAACACCAAGTGATTTAGGATAGGATTTATTTAAAATTTAGATATGCACATGCTATTTCTTCAAAATAAATGCACACCTGCACATGCACACGCACGTGCCCATGTGTGTGAATACATACCCATTCATGCACACACTTTCGTACACATGTGCACATATTCTCATCCACAGCTTAAAAGTGTTAGAGGAAAAACTCCTGAATGCAGCTGACAGGCATCCCTGCCAAGCCACACAATAGGAAAAAGAGAAAATGTTACTTGAAAAAACAAAGGTTAGCTCTTCAGCATGCTGGGCTTTGGAGCCTCGGAAGCAGGTCTGCAGATCGGGGAACCGGGTAATGTCATCTCTGGGCAGTAGATTCCTCAGGCGTGTGGCTGGTCTGATTCCTCAGGCATAGCCTGTAGTAGACTTGGTCTCCTTCCTGCGGGACAGGGCAAAACAAGCTCTTCTTGGTGTTGTAGCGGCCTGGGAGGATCACACCTTATTCCACATTTACCTTGACCTTTACTGTTGCAATTCTAGCTTGCTCCACCCTATGGCAGGGCCATGGAGATCTTTCCAGCAAATCAGGGGGACACAGGTCTTCTGCCCCAATAACAAGGCCTATCTTGGTTGAGAGTAGCCAACTTGACCTGCGGTCCATCTGGAAAGACCTGTCTCACTGGCAGTTCTGGAACAACGTGCGTCACCAAACAGCAAACACATATGTGCTCCTGGATGCAGTGCACAGACAGTCCAGGAAGTTTTTGGAGAGTGCTGGGGACAACTTCCTGGTGCAAGTGCAGGAGGAACCAATTAGGGACCATACTCCTCTTGAATTGCTGCTCACAGACAGGGAAGAGTTGGTAGGGGAAGTAGAAGTGGGTGGCAACCTGGGCAGCAGTGACCATGAGATGGTCAAGTTCAGGATCCTGACAAAAGAAAAGAAGGAGAGCAGCAGAATATGGACCATGGACTTCAGAAAAGCAGACTTTGACTCCCTCAGGGAACTGATGGGCAGGATCCCCTGGAAGGCTAATAGGAGGGGGAAAGGCGTCAAGGAGGGCTGGCTGTATTTTAAAGAAAAACCTTATTGAGGGTGCAGAAACAAACTATCCCAATGTGCAGAAAGACCAGCTTGGCTTAACAGAAAAATCTTCGGTGAGCTTTAACACAAAAAGGAAGCTTAGAATTGGAAACTTGGACAGATAACTAGGGAGGAGTATAAAAATCTTGTTTGATCATGCAGGAATGAAATTAGGAAGGCCAAATCACAACTGGAGTTGCAGCTAGAAAGGGATGTGAAGGGTAACATAAAGGATTTCTACAGGTATGTTAGCAACAAGAAGAAGGTCAGGGAAAGTGTGGGGCCCTTACTGAATGGGGGAGGCAACCTAGTGACAGATGATGTGGAAAAGCTGAAGTACTCAAGGCTTTTTTTGCCTCTGTCATCATAGACAAGGTCAGCTCCCAGACTGCTGCACTGGGCAGCACAGTATGGGGAGTTGTTGAGCAGCCCTCAGTGGTGTAAGGACAGGTTCAGGACTATTTACAAAAGCAGAACATGTACAAGTCCATGGGGCCAGATTCAATGAAGCCAAGGGTGCTGAGGGAGTTGGCTGATGTGATTGCAGAGCCATTGACCATTACCTTTGAAAACTTGTGACGATCAGGGGAGGCCCCAGACAATTGGAAAAAAGCAAATATAGTGCCCATCTTTAAAAGAGGGAAGAAGAAGCATCCAGGGAGCTACAGATTGGTCAACCTCACCTTAGTCCCTGGAAAAATCATGGAGCAGGTCCTCAAGGAATCCATCTTGAAGCACTTGGAGGAGAGGAAGATGCCCGGGAACAGTCGGAATGGATTCACCAAGGGCAAGTCATGTTTGACCAACCTGATTGCTTTCTGTGATGTGATGACTGGCTCTGTGGATGTAGGGAAAGCAGTGGATGTAATATAGCTTAACTTTACAAAGTTTTTGGTTCAGTCTCCTTCTGTATTCTTGTCAGCAAGTTAAAGAAGTATGGGTTGGATGAAGGGACTATAAGGTGGATAGAAAGCAGGCGAAATCATTGGGCTCAATGGGTAGTGATCAATGGCTCGATGTCTAACTGGCAGAAGATATCAAGCAGAGTGCCCCAGGAGTCTGTTCTGGGGCCAGTTTTGTTCAACATCTTCATTAATGATCTGGAGCATCGGGTGGATTGCATCCTCAGCAAATTTGTTGATGACACTAAGCTGGGTGGAGTGATAGATACACTGGAGGGAGGGATAGGATACAGAGTGACCTAGACAAATTGTAAGATTGGACCAAAAGAAATCTGATGAGGTTCAGCAAGGACAAGTGCAGAGACCTGCACTTAGGACGGAAGAATCCCATGCACTGCTACAGACTGGGGGCTGGTTGGTGAGGCAGCAATTCTGCAGAAAAGGCCCAGGGGGTTACAGTGGACAAGAAGCTCGATATGAATCAATGGTGTGCCCTTGTTGCCAAGAAGGCTAATAGCATATTGGACTGCATTAGTAGGAGCATTGCCAGCAGATTGAGGGAAGTGATTATTCCCCTCTATTTGGTACTGGTGAGGCCACATTGCGTCCAGTTTTGGGCCCCCTCACTACAGAAAGGATGTGGACAAATTGAAGAGAATCCAGTGGAGGGCAACAAAAATGATTAGGGGGCAGGAGCATATGACTTAGGAGGAGAGGCTGAGGGAACTGGGCTTATTTAGTCTGCAGAAGAGAAGAGTGAGGGGGAATTTTGATAGCAGCCTTCAACTACTTTGAAGGGGGTTCCTGGGAGGATGGAGCTAGGCTATTCTCAGTGGTGGCAGATGACAGAACAAGGAGCAATGGTCTCAAATTGCAGTGGAGGAGTGGTGAAAAAAGTTTTTTACTAGGAGGGTGGTGAAGCACTGGAATGGATTACCTAAGAAAGTGGTGGAATCTCCGTCCTTAGAGGTTTTTAGGGCCCAGCTTGACAAAGCCCTGGCTGGGATGGTTTAGTTGGGGTTGGTCCTGCTGTGAGCAGAGGATTGGACTAGCTGACCTCCTGAGGCCCCTTCATCCCTAATCTTCTTGATTCTAGGATTATCTGATTCCTGTAGTTTAAGAACAGAAGATGACTAAACACATGCGGCTTCATGCTTTCCACTCCTCTGGAGAGGTAGAGATAGCCAAGTTCCCTAGACCTCTGCATGTTCGGATGTGATCAGAGATCTAATGACTGTTGTGGATGTGTGCTTCACTCAGACTGCCACTCTGCCGTATTTCCGTCTCTTGGTGATTCTGAAACTATTCTAGCCTTTTTCCTGGCCAAGAACTGAGGAACTAGCCCTCTGTGGTCTGGCCCAGAGAAGGGGCATCTCCACACAAAAGAACTGCCTTCGGTTCGGTTCATAGAAATATCCCATAGGCTGAAGAGAAATTAATGTTTACAGAACATAAAGGAAATGGGATTTATAGACTAGGCCTCACTCCCATAGGCCCATTGCCTTATAGTGGGTGATGGACAAAGAATGTGGATCCTGCCCCAGTGACGAAGATCACTTTGTTGAAGTCAGTGGGCTCAATTCTCTGCTGCACTCAGGTTACAGTCCCACCACTCTCTGCCTGCTCTGACGTGGGGGATGCCCTATCCCAGTCTATCTACACACACAATTGCTCCCAGGGACCCTCTGCCCTCACAGTGCCCCAGCTCCCAGCGGTGATAGTGGGTAGGAGCACGCTTAACCCACTGGGGAATCCTCCACAGCCAGGAAATCCCCTCTAGGGGAGACAGAGCCAAATTCCAATTTCTCTGCACCACTCCGCAGACGGGGGCAGAGAATCTGGCCTAGAGAGGGGTGAGGCAGAGGGCATGGCCTGGTTTGACTAGGAGAGGGTAGCTTGCTGGGGGGTAGCTTGCTGGGGGTTGGAGCAATTGAGAGCCCATCTTGTGGGGAGAGAGGGCTGGTGGGGAACAATGAACATGGGAGGCCCGTGTGTTCCCCAGCCCTTTCTGTTAATGGATTGAAAAGGGAAGAGGCTTTACGGGCCATCCGCACCTCCCCTGTGTATTTGTTTTTTACTGGTTTACCCGGCTCTACTAATGAATAGCTCAGCCTGAGAGAGCTTTAATTATTAAGAGACTCTGAGATGCCTCCGCAAAGCTGATGTTGTTTCTCTCTCCCCTCCTCTGCCTCATCTCTCTTCTTCCCCTCTCTTCCTCATGTTTATCTTAGAATAACAGACCTGGGCTGGGAACGGACTGGCTGTTCCAATTCACACAGTCCTTCTTGGAATCACTCTCTGTTCACTGTCTGCCCTTCCATGGCCTGTTCCTGAGCCCGCTCCAGCCTTCCCCGGCTGTACAGTGCTGAGGGACCCATTCCCCAGCCCAGACATTTGTCTGACAATCAGCCAGACGTTGGTTTGACAACCTTTCGGATTAAAAGGGAAACAATTTTTCTAATAATTCTCACCCTAACCCCATCTGGATCGAAGGAGCATCCCAGCCTGGGCCCCTGGGCAGGAGGAGATCTTGATGAGCTGACTTGGGTGCTGTGATGCTTTTGGGGAAAAGTCGGGAGGAGCTTATTTAAAAACGTATCATCTGGATTTAATAAAAAGAAGGGAAAAAGAGATGCTCAGGGAGATGGCAAAATCGTGGCACAGATCCTGCCACTGCCAGCCCAGTCAGGTTCAGAAACTAAAACTAACAGTGTGGTTTTAATTTTGTTCCAGGAGTTCCTGTGATGATGATGATGTCAGGTCTGGAGAGCCAAGAGCCACCCTTTCCAGCTCAGCAGCTCCTGGTCCCTTCCCTGCACCCTGTTCTTAACTCCTCTACACTTATGGGTTTGGCTCTGTTATATATGGACGCATTTCTTTGCAAATGCATCTGTGCCAAAAGCAGCTGAAGTGCGTCTCTGACAGTGCCAACTGCTGGCGACGGGGGCAGGTGTGATGTCCTTGGAAGATCCCCCTCCAGGTTCTTGAGCAGGCCTTGGGAACAACCGAAGAAGAGATTGGACTCCTGAGAATCTATACCAGGTCTTCTGCTCAGCCCAGAGCAGGCTGGGCCGGACTTTGGGAGTCAGGTTAGCACTGTGTGGATAGCCATGCGTGCAGGCAGGGTCAGCGAAATGATGGTTCCAGAGGCCAGTGCCATGTCCTCCAAATCAGCATGGTACATCCTGGATGTGTGAGTTGCTGGGTGCTCACTTTTCTTAAGTTGGGCACCCAAAAACTCAAGCAACCAAAATCAGCGTCCATGTCAGTAAGTGCAGGTCTAGGGCTTTGGTTTCAGGATTCCCTGGGACAAAGCAGGCACGTGCAGGAGAAGCAGGTTCTTTCTCCCAGCTGTCAAGCGGGTACCCCCTGAAAACTGGACCCACCCCTTCCCTCAGCTTTTGGCTGATCCACTGGAATTGTTTCCTCAGGAAAGGTCTCTGTTCAGCCTGTGCTGCTGTCAGCATTCAGTGCTACCTCCTCTGAGAGACTGCTCAGGGGGAAATGCATCCTCTCAACATTGATCTGTTGCAATGGAAAGTAGGACTCATCTCACTGAAAAGGGATAAATGGAAAGATTAATGACACCGGGACATCGTGTAAACCTCTTCCCAATCTGCTTTCACAAATAACTGAGCAAGCATGGAAGGAACCTCTCTGTTTCAATGAGAAACAGTCCAAGACCCTCTCATCATATTCATTATGAAGCAGGGTAAGAGAAGAGTAATTAAATCTCATGCTTCAGGGCATCAGCTGATCATCACAGGAGTCAGGAAGGAATCAACTCCAGGTGCAGGATTGCCCTGCTGGCCAGGTGAATTGTGGGTTTGTTGTTTGTTTCTTTTTGTCTTCCTCTGAATTATCAGATCATGGCCAGTGCAGCAGGAAGGGTACAGGACTTGATGGGCCAGTAGGCATGTCTGATATGGCAATGGATCAGCAAGGCTGACATTCTGAGTTAGTCTGGCAAATCCTGGCACAGAATTCACTTGATATAGAGAGAGTGAGGCCTCCTCATCACAGCTTATCAGTGAAACTCTTCTTGTCCTTGTTAAACCAATATCACAGCAGCATGCAGCCTGCTTCCAGCCTCAAGCATTAGGCCCTTCCTACTCTGGACACCAATTTCAGCAAGATGGCCATCAGCTCCAGGAACCTGCTGCTTTCAATTAATAGCTTGATTTTTCAATCTGTTTAGAAGCTCACACATGGCATATGATCAGATCAAGGCACTGAGAGCACATGTCAAAATATGCTTTTAATTTGGATGTCATTGAAATTAGGATTCAGTCAGGGCCATATCATCTGCTAGTTAAATTCAAATAAATTAATGGAGACACATTCACAGGGGGCTAACTCATCTGTAAGACAAGCCCCAGGTGTGAAACTAGACAAGTGTGTTTTCAATAAGCGATGTGTGTTGAACCCACAGAGCTGGATTTACAGCTTTGTGGAAGATATGCAATAATCACACTGCAGTGGGGGCAACGAGGGACCAGGTCTCACAATGGAGTGACAAGAATTCTATTTTGTGAAAAATGTTGAGGTTTTGAAATTCACTTTCATTCCGATGGGGAATGAAAATGAGACCTTTGAAATTTTTCACCAAAAAACACACGTGAGGGAACAACTTGCCCCATTATAGCATTTAGCCTGGTGGCTGGGGTGCACTCCTGAGAGGCAGGAAACCCAGTTCAAGTCGCTGCTCTGCCTAATTCAGAGGAGTGACTTTCCCACGTGCTACATGAGTGCCTGAGCCACCTGGCCATGAGCTAATCTCTCCTCCAGGGAGCATGTGTGCAACTCTCTAGCCCCTCGTGAGGGCACTCTCCCGGGATGTAAAAACCCACTGTCCAGCTACTGCTCTATGTCAGCCATTGGAGAGACTTGCACCTGGGTCTCCCCCATCCCTCGTTGATTGCCGTAGCCATGGGGCTACTGGCTGTTTGAGGGTAGGTTAGCCTTACTCACCAGCAGCTCCACCCTGGATGTGCGACACCTTCCCCACAAATGTTTAGCTGAATCCAATACGTTTCCATGCAAAGTTTCACTTTTAACATAGCATCGTTTTCTGACAAAAAACATTTTTTTGAAAAATTTCCAGCCAGCTCCTCTTGCGAGACATGGATTCCTGGCAAGATCGAAGGGAGCAAGCATGCCTCCCCTGCATCAGCACGTCCTGCAATGGGCTGAGATCCGCCGGGGTAATAGAGCAGAGACAGAAATTAAATCACCAGCTGAGCCTTGAGGCCCTGAGTTTCAAAGATACCGAGCACTTTCAGTGGCCTAAGCCACGGAAAAGGTGAGCAGCTGCATCCTGTACCAGCTGGAGCCTGTGCATTATCTTCCAGATTCCAGAGGGTTGGAAGAGGGCAAATCTAGTGCCAATCTATACAAAGGGGGAAAAGGGCAACCCAGGGAATTACAGACCAGTCAGCTTAACTTCAGTATCCAGAAAGATAATGGAGCAAATAATTAAGCAATCAATTTGCAAATGCCTAGAAGATAAGGTGATAAGTAACATTCAGCATGGATTTGTCAAGAACAAATTGAGTCAAACTGATCTAATAGCTTTCTTTGACAGGGTAACAAGCCTAGTGGATGGGGGGATGCAGTAGATGTGGAATATCTTGGCTTTAGAAAGACTTTTGATACTGCCTTGCATTGTCTTCTCATAAACAAACTAGGGAAATATTAGATGGAGTTACTATAAGGTGGATCCATAACTGGTTGGAAAACTGTTCCCAGAGAGTAGTTTAATAGTTCGCAGTCAAGCGTGAAGGGTGTGTTGAGTGGGGTTCTGCAGGGATCAGTTCTGGGTCTGGTTCTGTTCAATATCTTCATCAATGATTTAGATAATGGCACAGAGAGTACACTTATAAAGTTTGCAGATGATACCAAGCTGGGAGGGGTTGCAAGTGCATTGGAGGCTAGGATGAAAATTCAAAATGATCTGGATAAACCGGAGAAATGGTCTGAAGTAAATAGGACAAAATTTAATAAGGACAAATGCAAAGTACTCCACTTAGGAAGGAACAATCAATAGCACAAATACAAAATGGGAAATGACTGCCTAGGAAGGAGTACTGCAGAAAGGGATCTGGGATCATAGTGGATCACATGCTAAATATGAGTCAACAGTGTAACACTTGCAAAAAAAGCAAACATCATTCTGGGATGTATTAGCAGGAGTGTTGTAAGCAAGACAGGAGAAGTAATTCTTCTGCTCTACTCTGTGCTGATACAGCCTCAACTGGAGTATTGTGTCCAGTTCCATTTCAGGAAAGATGTGGACAAGTTGGAGAAAGTCCAGACAAGAGTAAAAAAATCATGAAAGGTCTAGAAAACATGACCTATGAGGGAAGATTGAAAAAATGGTGTTTGTTTAGTTTGGAGAAGAAACGACTTGGGGTGGGAGGGGCATGATAACCGTTTTCAAGTACATAAAAGGTTGTTAGAGGAATGAGGGAGAAAAATTGCTCTCCTTCATCTCTGAAGATAGGACAAAAAGCAATGGGCTTAAATTGCAGCCAAGGCAGTTTAATTTGGACATTAGGAAAAACTTCCTAACTGTCAGGGTAATTAAACCATGGAATAAATTGCATAGGGAGGTTGTGGAATCTCTGTCACTGGCGATTGTTAAGAGCAGGTTGGACAAACACCTGTCAGGGATGGTCTAGATAATGCTTAGTTCTGCCATGAGTTCAGGGGACTGGATTAGACCTCATGAGGTCCTTCCAGTCTGACACTTGCATGATTCTATGATTTACATTTGGCTTCCAATACAGTGAATGACATTGGTCAAAGCTGGAGGTGACGAATGCATTGATCGCTGTGGGCAGGTCCTTGTCTGGGGGGGGAGGGATGAAATTTCCTGGCTATAGGGGAAGGAAGGCATTTTGGAAACTGATGATGCCTGATCATCTAAGCTCCCACTGAAGTCAGTGAAAACCAAGATCCAGGATGTGTGAGTTGCAGACTAATCAAAAGGTTGGGAGGAATGTTTGGTTCCCCCTTGGCAGCTCCTTAGGGGGGAGGTGGGCAATCTCCCTCAACAAGCAACTCCTCAGCAAGGTCAGCACAGGGTGACCTGGGGGAGGGACATCTGTGTCCTGCGGGAACCTGGAGACCCCCCTCAAATCACTGTTTATCACTTACTCTTGGTTTTGCCAGCTGATCTAATAAGTTCTTTGGTACCAGGAGTGTCTAAAGCACCAGGCTCATCCATGGGGCAAGATGACCTAAGAGAAGCAGCTCAGCATCTGTGTTGGTGCTTCTATTTGTCAGGAAAGTTCTCTGCTGTCTCAGGGAGCTGTGTGTGGGGCCAACATACCATGACATACAGTCTCCCTGGAGTATTTCCACTTTCCATGCGCTGAAGTGCCATGAGGAGACCAGATCTTGCATTATGATCCAAGAGGACTGTTCTGTGAATACAAAATTTCAGACTGCAATTCCAACAATTCAATTCCAACAATGTTCTTCTTCCAATAGGCAATTCCAACAATTCAATTCCAACAATGTTCTTCTTCCAATAGGCACATGCCCCTGGCTTCTGTCAGTGCTGTATGTCTCAGGCAGTGTCCTATATACACATTGCTCTGGGTCTGTAACCAGGAGCCATCCTGTCCTCTAGAAAGTGATGAAAACTGAAATGGGAAGTTCCCCTTTACCATGGGAATCCTTTTGTGTTACCTGCTGTTTATGGCACCATCGATGGAACTGATGTTCCCACTTAAGCCCATCAGCTCAGTCCCTCCTGTGACCCATCTGTGTCTAGGGTAGACCATGAAAATGCCAAGGGCAGGACAGGCTGCAAAAGGAGAGCAGATCGTCCCAGAACTAACAGGTAACACTGAGGACTTCTCAACCAGGCACAAACAGTGTTTCTGACCCCTCCCCCCACTGGTTATGAAAAAGCTAAAACAAAATACACACAGCCCCCTTTACTGCATTCCAGTCTCAGGCTCCCAATCAGCCACTAGGTCCAGTAAAGAGATACGTTATTTGAAACTCTATGCTCTTTACCAAAAAGGTTCTCCTGATCCCCAAAGAGTCAGCCACAGTACCAGATCAATATAAGTTTTGATCTTACCTAAAATACCATGCTACCAGCCAATCCTTTAGTAACTAAAACTAAAGGTTTATTATGAAAGGAAAGAAATGAACTATAAGAGAAATGTTAAATGGTCAAAGCAGTCAGATACATACAAATGATTCAAAAGTCCATCTATATCAGGTTCTCTGTAGAGCTGTGGGGTTTGCAGGCTTGTACAGTTCCTCTGGTGTACATCCAGTATGTGGATGGGTCTCAGTCCTTTGTTTCACAGCTTCAATTGCAGCTAAGTTGATCCAGAGGTAGGTGAAGACTAAAGACTTACTGAAGACTGACTGAACACAATATGAATGTGGTGGTACAGTTGCCTTTTATAGTGGATTGCCATGTGGCTTGTTTCAAACGCAACACTCAGCACATGCACGGCAAAGCCTCTGAGTCAGAGAGAGTCCCCTTTCCATAGGGCATGTTCTTACATGTCCTGGTGACTCCCCAGGTGTATCCCTGGCTTCTCTACCTGTGTGTTTCCTTAATGGGCTATTAAGCAGCTTATTGCTGCAGCCACCCTTCCTGGGGTGTTGCCCAGAAACACAGCACAAGCTGAAATACAGATACATCAAACATATCCATAACTTCCAATACAAATATGACCCACCCATACACATAAACAATATAATCTTACTTAGCAAATTATAACCTTTCCAACAGTACCTGACATCTCATATGAATTACTGTAAATCTTGAAATACTGCTATTAAATAATATCATAAATGGTCCCCCTAATCCAGCCAGCGTCACACCTCCGTCTCCTGCAGCCAGGGTCCCGACAAGCCATTTTCCCGTGCTTTGTCCTGTCGGGCACTAAGAGCCTCAAGAGCTGGGGTGTCTGCCACTTCCTGCAGGGTGGGGGTTGTTCCACATTCTCACACCTCTCAGTGCCACGAAGCTTCTCCTGCTATTCAGGCTAAATGTTCCCTTTCTGAATGTCACCCCATTTGTGCCCAACTAATTCCTCACCCACCCTGGTTTCACACCCTTCACCTAGACCTAGGCCAAACCAGAGAGATTTGTCTCTTTCATTCTTTCCTGCCCATTAATCCCTCCAGCCCCTCAGTGTCTGTCTGAGGAATAACTGCACTCTTCCAGTCGTGGTCACCCCACAGCCAGAGCAAGGGACTAGCACAGCCCCGCTCTGTGCCTTGACCACACAATAGTACATGCCCAAAAACTGCATTGGACTTTCTTGACTGGGCTATCCCATGGCAACCCCCTGTCCAGTTTGCCGTTCACTGTCAGCCAAAGCCCATCGAAATCAAAGTTTGCAGCTGAGTTCAGTGGGCCTCTTTCAGCATCACTGCTGCCCAGGATCGCCCTCTCACTGAAGCAGCCGGGTGTTCATCATTGGTTGATCTTTTCAGGGTATTGCCCCCACCACATCCCCTGGCTGGGATCACTGGTGTTTCCCTAAAGGGAGCCTGTAGCAGACTGTGCTGCTGCTTTTAGGACAGGACCCGGACCAGCACCATCACAGTCCTGTTTCAGTGCAGAACCTAGGCATCCTGGCGGGTGTAACTCCCAGCGAGCCATGGGAATTATAGGCTACCACAAAACATGCTGGGAAGGGTCAAGGGTATAAACAATTCCTCCTCTTTCCCAATGGAGAGACTCTGAGCAGCATCTGGTCCCTGAATTTATTTGTAACTCTACACCCTTTTCCAGCCTGAGGGTACTTCTAGCCCCTCACAGACACTGTGTGGGGGGTGTGCTTGGCATCCCCCAGCACCAAAGGGCAGGGGCAGGTCAAGGAGAAATAAGGACCCTGAGATGGACAGCCCCCAGGGCCAGTGGGGAGAGGCCAATGCTCCAGGTCAGCCTGACTGACAGGGTGGACAGGCCAATGAGGGAGCCAAAAGGCCAGGGAGGTCCCTTCCTCTGTGTGAGCTGGAGCTGCCTGGGCAGCGCAGGGCTGAGCTAAGGAGAGAGGTCAGAGTCACCCCCAGCGCCAGGCAGCCAGCGCCAGAGAGACGCTGCCCAGGGAGCTGAGCTGGGATGGGAGCAGAGAGCAGCAGCCAGGGCCAGAGGGGCCAGAGGCACCGCCCAGGGAGCTGAGTTGGAGGCAGAGCAGCAGCGATGCAGAGGCAAGGGCTGGGGCCATCCAGAGTCGGGTGTGGTGAGCGGCTGCGGAAAGTGAGGGGGACCCTGGGCAGAGCCTGGTGCAGGGAGACGCCACCAGCCCAGAGGCCGTGCAAGCCAGGCTCACAGAGGGTTGTGACCCGGCAGGGGGGTGATGGTGAGGAGAAGGGCCCTGCCCCCTAGATCCTGGGGGCATATGGCCACTGCCAGAGCCAGTCTGACCCACAATGTCACCACAGCACAGCCAGGGCCTGGGCAGGAGGTCTGGGACGTGTGAAGAACGGGCTATGAATGTCCCTTACAACCTGAAGACACTGTGTGAGGTGCCCCTAGGCCCAGGGGATGGCATTAGGTGTTTTCCTTTAACCTTTCCCATTTTTCCTTTTATTATAAAAAATTGGTGGCTGTTTAAAAAATTGTATTTGCTTTGAACTGTATGCACTGGTCAGTGGGTCGGGGAGCATCCAATGCAGAGAGGGTGCCCCAGAATGGGGACCCTAGCCCTTGCCCTAAGTGACCACGACAAGGTTGGGGGTTGAGCCCCCCAGGGATCCTGGGCCCAGTCTTGTCACGGTTACAGGGACCCCACCACACAGGAGAGTGAGGGATATTGGGTCCTCACGGTCAGGCAGGCTTCTGGGTAAAGGGAATTGTTGCTAGCCAACTCCACCGGGGTAGTGTATGAGTCAGGAAAGTTCCCCACAATAGCGGGACCATCCCCCGCTTACATAATTGGCAGCACAAACAGGATCCTATCCATAGGATCCACCCCATTTGTTCACTGGGTGAGTTCTGGTAGCACGATCCAAGCCTGGCTGAGAACCCCACCATGGCTGGAATTGAAGAACTATGGGCCCAGTTTGCTGAACTTCAGCATAGATTTTCAGACCAAGCTGAGATATTACAACAAGCCATAACCAAACAGAGAGAAGCCTTATCGCTGGCTAAAGCACTAATAGATCAACACAAACTAAGAAACCCCTACTATTTATATCCCACGAGAGCAGAAGGTCACAGAAATCAGCGGTTTTCAGACTAGACCAGGAGACCTTACGGTGGAGGAGTGGATCAAGTCTGTGAAGGCAGCTATGTGTGTGCTACGAGTACCTGAAGAAGATCGTGTGGACTTCCTAGAGGAACACCTGAAGGGCGAGGCCAAGGCCACAGTAAAGTTCATGGCGGTGGCAGACAAGGAAGATATGGCAAAGGTGTCTGAACTCCTCCTAGAGGTGTATAGAGAGGTGTAAGGGGTCTATTAGCCCCTTAGTGAAACTTAGTGCCATCTCTTGAGGAAGCAGGACCCTGAAACAGACACAGCCCCAGGGCCACTGGAGAGAGGCCAACTTAGCTCAGCGTGATTGACAGGGTAGGCAGGCCAATGAGGGAGCCAGGAGGGTAGGGGGTGCTGTGCTCCATGTGAGCTGTAGCTGCCTGTCTGTGGCTGTGCCTGCCTGGGCAGTAGAGCGGGACCAAGCTAAGGACCAAGCATCCAGTGTCTGGGCGGCCAGAGAAGAGACCCAGGGAGCTGAGCTGAGGTGACCCACAGCAGCAGAACCAGAGGGGCATCCCAGAGAGCTGAGCTGAGCAGAGCCGAGCACAGCTGCACTGAGCAGAGGGGAGCAGGAGCTGGGGCTGGAGCTGTCTGCAGCCAGGTGTGGTGAGCAGCTGGGAAGAGCGAGGGGGACCCTCGGCAGGTCCCAGTGCAGGGGGACACCACTAGCCCAGAGGCCTCACAGGCCAGACTCGCAGAGGGATCGTGACCCTGATAGGGCGGCCAACACTGGGGAGAAGGACCCTGTCCACTAGCACCTGGAAGTGTGTGGCTACCGCCAGAGCAAGTGTCCAACTCTCTGCATCCCTACAGCGCAGCCCAGCCTTGTCAGGTTTACAGGGACCCCGCCACACAGGAGAGTGGGAGGGGGATCCTCAAGGCCAGGCAGGCCTCTGGGTAAAGGGAGCTGGAGCAAGGACTGGGATCCTTTCACTAGCCGACTACTTCTGTCCTTTAAAGGCCAGTGCACACTGTGCCAGATGCACAATTCGTGTTCTCTACGTGTGTTTGATCAATGCATTATTTCTCTGCAGCTCCCCGGACTCAGCACACTGCTGGTTATCATTACCTCAGCCGCTTCACCTTCAGCCCACACGACGGCATTCCCGTCCCAGCTGGCTGGAATTAGTCTGTAGGGTCTGGTTTTGTGTGTGACAGCACCAAGGACTTTGCTAAACATCATGATGGAATGTAACACGCGGGGCCTTCCCTTCATCCACCCTCCCAGGAGGGGATCCATGGACCCACGTGGGGCGAGATAGCACCTGGACCTGGAATCTGGGAGAAGAAAGAGGTGAGCCTCTGATGTAGGGCATGGAAGGATGAACACTGCCTGTGGGAGCATGCTTGCTGGACCTGGCCTCCCGCACTGATCCCTGCTCCTCTTGGAATCTATTCTTGTGGTGAGCAGCCCGGCCAGTGCCACTGGCAAAGGCAGCCCCTCTTGGCTGGGAGGAGAAACTGGTTCAAAGAAAGTGCTGTTTTCATGATTTCTCTCAGCCGCATGCTGCAAACCCAGCTGTTAGCTCTTTGTTCTCCCTGGCGCCAGGCCACGTCGCCAGCAGGAGGCCCAGTCCAGGGCAGGCTGAGTGAAGTGCGGTGGGAGAAGGAAGGAAGAGAGGGCTTCAAACAGACTCTGGTGGGGAGAGGGGCCGGGGGGAGGAGAATCTGTTACTTCTTTATTTCTGTGTGTTTGTGCACCTGCCCTGGGCTCCCAGCTCCTCCCGTTGTTTATAACCACATCCCCTGACACTCGCAGCCCCCCAGTTCCACTCCCCCCCCCCCCCCCCCGCAGCACAACCCAGGTTCTGTGCTAGCTCTCATCCCTTGAGCCACATGGAGCAAAACCAGCAGCCTGGTCGCACTCCCCTCCCCCAGCCACTCAGTCATTTCCCAGCACCCTCCCCGGCCACGCTGGCCCCTGCAGCACCTCCTGAAAGCTGCTGACCCCGGATTCTGACGAGCAGCCGCCAGAGTCCTGAGAACACTCTGCCTTTGTCCAAGAGGTGTCATCAGCTCAGAGGACTTAGGATGTTTCTCAGACACCCAAACCACTTTGGGCTGTAAGGGTCCAGACCAGGCTCATGACCTGACTGGGGCAGCAGTGCAAATGGCATGAGTTAGCAGGGTTGCCACCTCCAGAATGCAAAAAAATATGGCCACTGGCTCCAGGGGAGGGGTGCATCTGGGTGCCTGCGGGAGGTGGGGGGGCCCCTGTTCACTCTCCACCCTCTCCCATGCGCCCCATGTCTGGGGCCATGCCAGGTGCCCAGACACTCCGGCCTCCTGCTCCCTGAGCACAGCAAGATCATTTACAATCAGGAGGCTCCTCCGTGCCGCTGCTTCCCAACAGCCACCCCCTCCTGCCAAATGTGGCACCTGGCAGCACACATGCGCCTCTCCAGAAATGCTGCCCTGGCTGACTTCCCACCCCGAGCCAGGAGTCACTAAGCTCCACCTCTTCTGCTCCCAGTTACTGAGCCGTGGTCTCTTCTTCCAGAGCGGGGAGCTTAACTGCCCCAAGTGGAAAAAACCCAGCACATTAAATCTTGTCACCAACACTGGCAGGGCAGTGCAAACACTGGCCAGGCTGGTTAACAACCCATCAGGTGGCAACCCTGCTTGCCCCCCACCGGCACACAGGCCATGCTTTGCACTAAGCGGGCAGGAGGCACCATGCTTCCATGGCCAGCATCAGACACAGCACACAAACTCTCCAGCCCTGTGTTTGGGGGAAAGGGGGAGATGATCAACCTTCACAGTTGCAGCAGGAGCCAAGGTGCGCTGGGGGGGAAGGGTAGAGGGGGGTTGGGGGGGCAGTGGGGTGCAGAACTGTGTGACTGGGTGTGGGGGCTGGGGAAGAAGAGAAGGCTGAGTGGGCACAAAATGAGCTGCCATGGGGCTGGTGATGCAGAGCTGGTGATGAGGCACACAGGGAACATGGGGTATAGTGGCCAAAATCAGTTTGTCACTACAAATCAGCAGCTCATTGACACAGACCCGCTTTGGAAGAGGCCAGGGGCATCAGCAATCAGAGGACAGTTCAGAAGGCATTTTGGAGCCAGTCTAGTGATTTTTAGGAGCCTGACTCCAGTTTTTTTAACTTCTTGGTTTGGCAATGGGAGGTCTGCGGGACCCTCCCTGTTCCTCCTCTCAGCAGAGTCACTACAGAGGCCTCTGGCCACTGCCAGACCCCGTGGTTCTCTCTAGCTCCCAGACTGACTCACACAGCCCGTGTTGCCTGCTATCACCACAAGGGCCAACCCGGACTCTGAAGCAGCTACAATACTCCCTCACCTTCTGGTTTGTGCACCCCTGTGAGCTTGGGAATTGGGATTTTTGTAGCTGATTTGTGCTCCCTCTGCTGGCTGGAGGGCTAAGTCTGCAGGAGCAGAACATATCTCCCAGGCTCCAAACCCAGAGCTGTTTCCATGTAATTGTTTCTTGGCAGCCGAATGGGGGCAAAATGCCCTGATGAGTTAATTAGAATTCAGAGTACACTCCCCCGTCTATGTGTCTCCTTCCAGTGATGGATTAGCCCTCTCTGTCGCCCTGGGCTGAGATGAAAAATGTGCCTCCTGATCCCATTCCACTGAACATTAGACAATAAAAAAAACTCAACCTTCCTCCATCCACTGCTGTCAGCCTGGCACCTTCTGCAAAGGAGGAAAGCTTCAAGTATATGCATGCATGCATTAGAGGGGGTGTTCCAGCGATCAGGGAGCACCTTGGAGGAGAGCCAGTGGCTGTAGGCCTCCAGGTCAGAGAGTGGGCAAGGCAAATAAAAGGTTCCATGTTGGTTTTATAAAGAACGAGGTGTGGGCCCATGCCCCGAAGGGGCAGGAGTTAGAATGGTATACAAGCAAATAGTTCTCAGCCTCGCACTGGAGATAGAAAAGCACATTGTGCTAAGCAGCCTGTGAAACAGACGAGAGAGAAATCCAGGGTGGGACTCTAAATATCCATCACCCAGAGGCACAACTCCAATCAGGAGTGGGTGCTGCGCAGATACGCACTAAGAGACAGTCCCTGCCCAAAGCCCTCTCCAGCTCAATAGGCAAGACACAGATAGGAAGTATGGTCAGCCCCATTTTGCAGATGGGGAAACTGAGGCACAGACAGACTAAGTTACTTGCCGAAGGAGGCAGTGTCAGAGACCAGTCCCATGCCGCTAACCCATCCACAAGACCATCCACCCTCATGGCATAGCCCATAGCAGCAGCTTCTCAGTAGCAGAGGACACAAGTCACTACTGATTATTTAGTGCCTCCAAATTTGGGATCCCAACTTGGGATGCCTCCGGCCTGATTTCCATAGTGCTGAGGCTGATGGATGGCACCAGCTGCAGTTTGGGGTTCTAAAAACCAAGGCCAAGGCATTTCAAAATGGGCCCCCAGCACCCAGGAGCCTTCATGAGTGATGTGAGATCCCTGTCCCCCCCAGTGACACTTCCCCTCCCAAACGCTCCCATAACTCCTGGCCTGAGCTGCTGGCCCGTCTCCCGCTGTGTCCTATCTTAGATGGCAGCAAACCACCTCCTGGGGATCAGCCTCAGAGGTTGGGCTGGTGGAACCGGGCAGCTGGTGCCCCTGCCATGAAAACACTGGGGGCTGATCCATGGTTCCTCCCCCATGTGTCACTCTGCTCTATGTTCTGGGAACCAATATTCCCTGTAAGCTGCATGCTTGCCTAGAGGCAGGGACCTGGAGTGGCCACAGAGGTGCCTGGGTTCAGGTAGGAACCAGAGTGGTTGAGCCAAGCCAAGGAGCAGCTACCTCTGACAAGAGAGACGCAAATGGCTGGGAGCCCTCTTTCCCACCTGGAAGTGGCTGCCCCCTCCGTGCAGAATTCCCACCCCCATCCCACTGCCTCCCCATTAAAACAAGCTTCTGTTGCCTCTGCCAGGGGGGCTGGGAGTGAACCTTTTTTTCTGGGGAAACATGTCACGAGATCTCAGCCCAGGCCCCCATTGTGCTAAGTGCTGTATGAACCTCATTCAGACTCAGGGGCTCTCAGGTAGATGGGAGGACAGTCTACACCTAAATCCAGGCAGTGCAGTGACATTTCAGCAGTTCTATTGAGGGACCCCCCAAACCTAGCAATATTCTCCGGGCAGCCACAGAGACTCAGGGACAGAACACACCTGTAGAAAAGGGAGCAGAACAAATGGCCAAAACTCCCAAATAAATAATAATAATCATTGATCCAAAGTAACAGCAGCAACATGGTCCAGAGCACTGAGAAACAGGACTCCTGGGTCCTTTTCCCAGCAGTCACAGACCACTGTGCAGGTGCATAACTGGAGCAAAGCTGGCCATAGGCTGTGGGCAGAGGTGGCCTTTCTTGGTGATAATTAGTGTTTAGTAAATGAGAGCCATGGCCCACTGAGGGCAATCTGGATGATTGTCTTGTGGTCACTGAGGCTCAGCCAGCCTGGGTGGGATCTGCGAAGGTACTTTGACGCCCAGATCCCAGAGTTAGAAGATTAAGTCCCAGTTTTGGCTCCACTGTGATCCATAGGCCATGCAAGTCCCAGGGGTTGGGATTCACAAAGGGATGTAGGCGTTGCAACATGGAGTATCACGGTGCCTAGAAAATCATAGGAACAGAACAAAGCACGTTAGGTGCCTAGACTCCTTATGCAATGAATGAATGACAGACAATTAGACTGTGGCTATGTCTACATTGTCACCAGTGCAGGATCGACTCTGCGGGATCAACTGAGCAGCAGTGGAGACCCCCTCAATCAAACCCAGAAGTTGACGCCATTAATCCACCCCCTCAAGAAGAGTAACGCTTCATTGATCAGAGGGTATTTCCCGTCGGTGCAGCACAGTGGGGTCGCCACAGTAAATAGAAGTTAGGAAGTCGACAAGAAATACACAAGCAACTCTACATAGCTTGCATATCTCCCGACGACTGCCACCGAAATCCGTCGGCAGTGTAGACCAAGCCTCAGATCCACAAAGCGGAGCCACCCAAGAGGAGATGCTGAGGAGGGACGTGTGTGCTGAGTCCTGCCACTTTCATGGAGACGGGCACCAGAGTGCAGGCTGCAGGGTGGTGCATAGCTCTGCTCATGATCCACAACTAACCACCTGCTGCGTGGGGTCAGACAGCTTGTGCATTTCTTGCAGGAATGAGTTAGGTGCCCCACCCAAAACAAGGGTCACCCAAACATCCTCTCCACCTGAGGAGCACGAAGTGCTGCTGCCCACCTTGTAACTTTTAGCCTAGTGCTCAGAGCACACCCCTGGGATATGGACCCAGGTTCAAGTCCCCTCTCTCTGTCACAGCAGTGCTAGGATTTGAACCAGTGCTTCCCAGCTCTTAGGGGAGTGCACGAACCACTTAGCTGTGGTGCACCGTCACGCACTCCTGTTGACACTGTTCCACCATGGACACATACTGAACGAGTGACTGGAACCGGTGGCTTGGACCCCAGGAATCCAGCCCCCAGGTGGGTGCACTGGACTACAGAGAGTCTCTCTCATTCACACCCCCAGTGACTGGGCCACACAGGATAAATACTTCATGAGTCCTTGAGAACGCAGGTGAGAACGACGTTGTAGTCCTGTGATTAGGGCACCACCTGGGTAGTGGGAGATCTAGGGTCCAGCCCCCTGCTCCAGTCACCCTTTCTTTATTTTTCCAGTGTGGAGCAGCTTCAGCAGGAGCGATTGAGGGAGCCCTCGTAGCTCAGTGGTTGAAGCATCATGTTGAGCCATAGGAGACCCCTGTGTGAACCTTTCTCCCCCTCACGTGGAGAAAGGGGAACTGAACTTGGGTCCCCGCATCCCAGATGAGCACTCTAACTTCTGGACTGAAAGTTATAAGGTGGGCACCCTCGTCTCCTCTGGTGGGATTCAGAATGGGACCTGGGCTGGTAGAGGTGCTCAGAGGGTGCCCTGCCTGCAACGTAGGCAGCTGAATGTCTGTCTCACCCTGGTCCAGGAATCACTTGGGAGTCAGCAGGAGACAGGTGCCAAGATCCCTAGAGGAAGGTGGCAGTTCATGTGCCCAGAGGCAGGAACGCAGGCGCCAAAGGGGCTTATACCCAGAAGACGTAGGCATTGAGTGATCTGAGGATCCTCCAGGGTTTGGTGGGAGTTTTGTGGACCACAGTGGAGCCAAGACTGGGACTTAATCTTCTAACTCTGGGGTCTGGGTGTCAAAGTACCTTCGCAGATCCCACCCAGGCTGGCTGAGCCTCAGTGACCACAAGACAATCATCCAGATTGCCCTCAGTGGGCCATGGCTCCCATTTGCTAAGCACTAATTATCACCAAGAAAGGCCACCTCTGCCCACAGCCTATGGCCAGCTTTGCTCCAGTTATGCACCTTCACAAATGTGTCTAGATCGCTGAGCGTCATGGAGCAACCCCACTGCCCATCGGTCAGTGGGAGCTGAGACTCCAGTCCCCAATGTGCGTGGGTCCATTGCAGCAGCAGGGCAGGGAGCTGCGACTCTGGGAAGCTGGGACTGACTCCGGGTCCCTGGGGAGCTGCAAGCCAGGACCTGGCCGAAGCCCTGATCTCCTGAGGAGCACAGCTAGGGCCTGCATGCCCGTGCGAAGGAGAGAGCCACCTTTGCCAGCAGCAAGACACAGGAAGGGGACAACGTGCAGGCTGCTCACTCTGCTAACTCACAAATGGGGACAAACTACCAGGCAAGGTTACTGCCATTCCTTCAGCTGTCTGGGCCAGCGCTTCAGTTGTAAGGAAAGAGCTGCTGGAGCTCAAGCAATTTTTTTATATTCATAACTGATGCAGCAAGCCCAGAAGTGCCGGGGCTCAGCCCTTGCACAAAATAAGCATTTGGTCAGGGCCCATCCCTGTAGCCACAGGGCTTGTGAGCTGTCTCGCACTAAAGTAGGAAGCCTCTAGGCTTGGCCTACCCACAATACTGAGCTGACAGCATGCTAGGGACCATGGCCATACCTCAGTGGCATTAACTAAGGCTGATCACAGCTTAAAAATGGCAGTGCAGCCCAAGAGAGGAAGCTGGAGCAATGCATGCTGGGACCTGGAGACCCTCAAAGGCACCCAATTCCCGTTGACGTAAATAGGAGTTACAAACCTTTCAGGATCTGGGCCTTTCTGTGGGCTCACTGCTGTCACTCCCAGAGAGGGAGATGTCACCAGCCCGGAGGCTGCGCAGGTCAGACTAAGAGGTGGATTGTAACCCCAATAAAGGTGAAGGTGGGGAGAAGGGCCCTGTCCCCCTAGAGCCTGGGGGCGCATGGCCATCACCAGAGCAAGTGTCTGGCCCGCGGCATCCCTGCAGCGCAGCCAGAGCCTGGGCAGGAGGCCTGAGATGTGTGAGAAACAGACTGTGAATGTCCCTCACCACACCAGAGACGCGGTTTGGGGCCCCCGGGCCAGGAGCGGTGTTGGATGTTTTCCTTTCACCTTTCTTATCTTTTCTTTATTTTTTTAATTGGTGACTGTTTAATAAATTGTATTTGCTTTGAACCATATGCATCGATCAGTGGGTCAGGGAAGCATCCAGTGCAGAGAGGGAACCCTGGAGTGGGGACACCCATGCCCCGGCCCTAAGTGACCACAAGGTTGGGGGTTAAGCCCCCAGGAATCCTGGGCCTAGGGTTGTCAGGGTTACAGGGACCCCGCCACACAGGAGAGTAGAAGGGGGGACCTTGCAGTCAGGCAGGCCTCTGGGTAAAGGGAGTGGGAGCAAGGACTCAGACCCTTTCGCTAGCCAACTCCACTGGGGCAGTGTATGAGCCAGGAATGTTCCCCACAATAGCGGGACCATCCCCCGCTTACATAATGGACTTTGAACGGGGGAGGGGAACCTAGGCTGCAAAGCAGATGCAGCCTGTGCATCAAGAATCTGTAGCCGGCTTGTATCAGCTGTCGGAGTGAGGCATGGCTGATTGCAACCCTGTGTCATGTATAAGAACTGAGACTGCGAAGTTAGTTCATTTCTTTGGTAACTGAGCCTTTAAGGCAACCACTTATAATCACTTAAACTCCATCTTTCTGTAGGACTAAATTTGGTCTATAACTTTCTAAAACAGTGTGGCTTGGCCTGAAGTGTTTGGGAAATCTCAGCTTGGTTAACAAAGCTGACTGGGGAGAGGGGGGCAGACTAATTCATGAGCTTGCACTGATCTCTGTGCTCTGTTCCATGCAAGGTGCTACACACCTGTAATGCAGGGCTTAGAGCTGGGGGAACTGGCTGGAGCCTGCTGCTATCCTTGGTTCATGAGCTGCTGGGGGAAAGCATTGGTGTGCCACGGTGTAACCTGCTCTCTAGCTGGGTGAAGGGCTCCACCTGCTGGTGCGTTGGGTGATAGCAGTGCCCGGAGGGAGCCAGCCCAGGCTGGACGGGCTATTTAAGGGCTCACAGTGGTTCCACAAGGTCCAGGCTGCACCCTGGGGTGGATTGGGGGGAGTTATCCTGTCACAAACGTCAATGGTCAGGGGTCAGAGGTCAAATGTCAAGGGGTTAATGGTCAGCAGTAGGGTCAAGGGTAAAGGGTGAGGGGTCAAGGGTCAGGGTGTCTAAAGTCAAAGATCAGGGTCGAGGGGGGTCAAAGATGAGACATTAAAGGTCAAAGTGACAGGTCATAGGTCAAAGTTCTGCATTTAGGAATTCAATGGTCAGGGGTAAAAGGTCAAAGTTCAAAGGTCAGTGGGGTCAAAAGTAAAGGGTCAGGGGGGTCAAAGATAAGGGGTTAAAGGTCAAAGGTCAGGGGTCAAAGGTCTAAGGTCAGGGTTCATGGTTCAGGGTCAATATCAGGGCTCAAGGTTCAGTGTTCAAGCGTCTGGCATAAGGGATATGGATACGTGGTCAGGGTCAAGGGTTAGGGGTCAGGGATCAGCTGGAAGGGGTCATGTGTCAAGGGTCAGTGGTCAGGGGTCTAGGTCAATGGTCAAGAGTCTAGGGTCAGCGATTAGGGGTCAGGGGTCTAGGGATAGGGGTCAGGGGACAGGGGACAGGGTCAGGATGAACGGTCAAATGTCAAGTGTAAGGGGTCAGGTGTCGAGGGTGAGGGCTAGTGTCAGGGGTCAACTGTCAGTTGTCAGGGGTCAAGGGTCAGGGATCAAGGTTTAGGGGTCAGGAGTCAAGAATTACAGGTCAGTTTCAGGGGTCAGGAGTCAGGAATCAAGGGTCAGGCATCAGGGGTCAAGAGTAATGGGTCAGTGGCATGGATCAGGGGTCAGTGGTTGGGAATCAAGGGTCAGGGGTAAAAGGTGAGGGGTAAGAGTCAGGGATCAGGTGTAAGAAGTCAGGTGTCATGGGTCAGGGGTCACGGTCAAAGGAGTCAAGGGTCAGAGGTCAAGTGTCAGGGGTCAAGGGTCAGGGGTCAATTTCAATGGTCATGGTTCAAGGATCAATAATCAGGGATCTAGGGTCAGGGGACAGAGGTCGGGGTCAGGGGGTCAAGGAAAAAGTCAGGGTTCAAGGGTCAGGGGGCGTCAAGGGTCAGTGGACACTTGTCAGGGGTGAGGGTCAAGGGTCAGGATGAAAGGTCAGTGGTAAGAGGTCAAAGGTCAGTTGTCTGTTGTCATGGGTCAAGGGTTTTGGATCAGTGGTCAGATATCAAGGGTCAGGGATCAGGGGTCAGGGTCATGGATCAGGGGTCAGGAAGATGGTCAGTGAGAGGGTCAGGTGTCAGGGGTTAGGCTTAGGGGTCAGGGGTCAATGGTCAGGCCTCAGGGTTCGGTTTCAAGGTGCAGGGGTCAAGGGTCAGGAGTCAAGGGTCAGAGGTCAGGGGTCAAGGATTAGGGGACGGGGTCAATGGTCACGGGTCATCTGTAAGGGGGCAGGTGTCAAGGGCTGGTGTCAGCATTCATGGGTTGGGGCCAGGGTCAAAGGTAAGGAGTTAAGGTTCAACAGTCAGGGGTCAAGGATTGGGGTAAGGGGTCAGGGGACAGGGTCAGGGTGAATAGTCAGGGGTCAAGGGTCAGGGGTTGAGGTTCGGGGTCAGGCTCAGGGGTCAACTGTCAGTGGTCAGAGATCAAGGGTCACAGGTCAAGGGTCAGGGTTTATGGATCAGGGTCAAGGGACAGTGTTCAATGTGCAGGGGTGAAGAGTCAGGGGTCAGTAGACAGGGAGTCAATGTTCAGGGATGAGTGGTTAGGGTCAGGTATCGGAATCAATTGTCAGGGGTCACATGTCAGGGGTCAAGTGTCAAAAGTCAGGCATCAAGGGTCAAGGTCAGATTTCAAGGGGAAGTGGTCAGAGATCAGGGGTCAAAGGTCAGGGTGAAGTGTCAGAAGTCTAGGGTCAAGGGTTAGGGGTGAGGCATCAAGGGTCTGGGTTTGGGGGGGTCTGGGTTTAAAAGTCAAGATTCAGCAGTCAAAGGTCAGGGATCAGTGTTCAGGGGTCAATGGTCAGGAGTCAAAGGTCAGTGTTCAGGGGCCAAGGGTCAGGGCTCAGGATTCAGGGGTCAAGGGTCAGCGGTTAGGGGGTCAAGGGTCGGGGATGAGAGGTTGGAGTCAGGAGTCAAGGGTCAGTTTCATGGGTCAGGTGTCAGGGGTCAAGGGTAAGGAGTCAGGGTTCAGGGATCGAGGTCAAGGGTCAGGAGTCAGCAGTGAGGGTCAAGGGTCAGGTGTCTGGGGTCAAAGGTAAAGGTCAGGAGTCAAGTAACAGGGTCAGGGTGAATGGTCAGAGGTCTTGGGTCAAGGGTCAGGAGTCAGGGGTTAAGGGTCAGGGCTCAGGAGTGAGGGCTCAGGGGTCAGAGCTCAGTGTCAGGTGTCGGTTGTCTGGTGTAAGGGTGAGAGGTCCGTGATCAGATTTCAGGGGTCAAGGGTCAGGGGCTAAGGATGAAGGGTCAGAGCCAGGTGTTGGTTGTCAGGTGTCAGGAGTCAGAGTTTAGGGGTCAAGGATCTGAGGTCAGGGGGTCATTGCTCAGGTGTCAGGGTCAGAGTCAGGTGTCAGGGATCACGGGGGAGAGGAGAGGATCAGAGGTTAGTGTTCAATGGTCATGGGTCAGGGGTCAAGGGTCAGTGGTCAAGAGTAACAGGTCAGGGGTCCCATGTCTGATGTCAGTGTGTCAGTGGTCTTGGTTGGAATCAGGTTTTAGGGTTTAGGTTTATGGTCAGGGTTCAGGTGTCAGGTTTCGGCATCAGAGTCAGGTGTCAATTGTCTTGTCTCAGGGGTCATGGGCCAGGATTCGGAGTCAGAAGTCAAGAGTCAGGGGTCAAGGGTGAAGGATCAGGGGTCAAGGGTCAGAGGTGAGGTGTTCCGTGTCCAATGTTAGTGTGTCAGTGTTCTTGGTTGGACTCAGGTTTTATGGTTTACGTTTAGGGTTTACGGTCAGGGGCCAGACATCAGGGATCAGAGTCAGGTGTCGGTTGTCGGGTGTCAGGGGTCAGAGTTTGTGGGTCAGGAGTCAGTTGTCAGGAGTCAGGATCTGGGGTCAGAGGTCAGGGCTCAGGTCAGTCAGGTGTTGGTTGTTGGGTGTCAGGGATCAGGGGTCAGGGTAGAGAGTCAGCGGTCAGGGGTCAATGTTCAGAGGTCAGTGGTTTGGGCTTCCTTCCCCATGTCAGTGTGTCAGTGGTCTTGGTTTGCATCAAGTTTTAGGGTTTAGGATTTGGATTTAAGGTCAGTGGCCAGGTGTCAGGGAATCAACCTCCTCCCCCTGCCTAGATTAGCTGGGGCCCATACATGTTTTGCAGTGTTGAGGGCAACAGACTGGGAAGCCAGAGATCACCGATGCGAATCCCACTACGGCCCCCTGGTGCTAATCTCCCCAAAAGACTCCGTTCCTTCTCTGGCATTACCCCGCCTTGCCTGCTTTTCCCCAAAAAAATCTTACCCCTGCCTAAAAGAGAAGGGGCTAAGAGATGTGGTACGGTGGTTAGGGCAATGAGCTAGGAAACCAGCAATCATGCGTTTGAATCCAATGAGGCCCTCGCCCCTTGGCAGCTGTCTCCCCAGAAGACTGGAATTGAGTGTAGCAGAATGCCCCTGCCTTGTCAGCTCCTCAGGAAATAATATCCTCCCCCTGCATAGACTACTGGGGTCCTGACACATAGTGCAATCATTCAGGCAATAGCCTGGATAACCACAAGTCACCAGTTCAGAGCCCCAGAAGACCCTCCTTCCTGGGTTGGGAGCAGGGGCTAGGGAAACCAGGGGTCACCAGTTCAAATACTGTCAGTGCAGCTGGGAGCAGCGGCTGCCACAGACTCAGTGTGGTATCCTGCCTTGCTCTAGGGCTTGTTGCTTTTCCACTCATACCAACCTCCTTTGTGGGCCAAGGATCTAGCTCCTTAGCAGTGGGGTTAGGGCAGACATCTTAAAAAACCAGCAGTCACTGATTTGAGTCCTGCTAGGGCTCAGGGGAGCAGCCAACTCACCTCTCTCATTCAATGCAGACTTGCCACAGCCCTTTCCATGATGTGCCTTACTTAGAGACTCATCTATCCTCCACTTGAACAAACCTCGTCCCCATGCCTAGGACAGGGGGCTGCCCCTGTAGCACAAGGGTTAGGCAAGTGGACTGGGAAACTAGGGGTCTCCCATTTGAATCCCACTGGGGACCCCCAGAGAACTCATCAATTGCCACATACTCATCATGTCATGCCTGTCTATTGGGCTCACCACTTCTCTGCCTGAACTAATATCCTCCAGGTGCTGAGGGTAGCTGAGGGCCTGAACCCAAAGAGCAGGGGTTACCAGTTTAAATCTTCCAGAGGCCAGCGGGAAGGGTGTCTGCTGGAGACACTTTTCTGCTCACTCCAATCAACTCCCTTTTCCAAGGGCAGTGAGCACTCACTCCCATATCAAAGGGGTTATGGCAGCAGTCTGGGAAACCTGGGGGTTGCTAGTTCAAATCCCACTGCGCCCCAAGGAGTGATTTCCTAAGATGACTCACCAGGCTCATCCCACATGCTGCCTTCCTCAGAGGCTCATTGCTTCTCTGCCCAAATAAACCTATTCCCTGTGCTAAGAGCAGTGGGGGCCCGGCCTGTGGCCCATGAGTCACCATTTCAAATCCCCCTGGAGTAATTTCCTCTCCAGACAACTTGCCTTGCTCATCACATGTCATGTCATCCTCAGAAGCTCATCACATCTGCTTCTGAACCAACTGCCTCTCTGTGGTAAGGACAGAGAGGCTGTTGCTCCTTAGTGTAGGGGCAGGGTAGCCCTCCCAAAACTATGAGAAAACTAGTTCAAATCCCATAAGGACCCCCAGCAGCAGTAGCCTCCACAGACTTGCCATGCTCATCCCATGGGGTGCCTTTCTCAGAGACTTATTCTATATTCTCTCAAACTAACTGCCTCCCTCTGTGATGAAGTGGAGATATCATTGGTGTTTTCTCTGAGTGCTGGGCGTGGACCTCAGTTTTCTCCATTTGTTACTCATGTATTTTGATGTTGGGACAAGGATGTGTGATCCTTGCAGATACCACTAGAGGGTGGAGGGGCCTTCCTTTAGCCACACATACACAGAGAACAGCCTGGATCCCTCTGCCTTGGGTCAACCAGCTGCTACAGGTTGCTGCAGGAAGAAAGAAGGATGGCTGGACACCTTGCCAGGAAAGAGATAAAACACTAGGGAGGGGCAGGTCTGCAGGTGACTGGCTGGAGGGGACTTTCTTTCTTGACCAGTTGATTATCATAGGCAAAGTTGAAATGCCAATAGTGACCCTTGGGATACCCTGACCTACCCCTTGCTCCTATGGTTCAAGAAGCCGAACACCATTTACCTTGACAGCACGAAGGCACACCTCAACTATAGGATCAGCAGATGCTGAATGAGACTTTGGTCATTTGAAGGGTCACTGGCATTGCCTACTTATGAGATTGGACTTCAGTGCAAGAAATACCCCAATGGTTATAGCTGCCTGCTGTGTCTAGCATGATAGCTGTGAAACAAAGGAGGGAAAGTTTCCGCTGAGAAGACCATTTTAATAGTGAGCCAGGGTAGTGTGTGTTGCTGTAGCGTGCTTTACCTGGCTTTGCTCTTTTTCAGCCTAGGATGAATCCTGCAGTAAGTGCTATGTGCGTACGAATAGAATATTGCCAATGCACCCATTAATATTGTCTAAGAATGACATTATGGATTCTGTGAGAACATGAAGTTACAGGAAATTGGTAGGTGTCAGACCTGCTCAGCATTAGCCAGCATATGTCATGAACTAATAGAGACGAATTATGTTCCAAATTATATAATTGTATTCTGTAACATGAACTAGGAAAATAAAAAACATTTAGAACTTTGTAAAAGTTAATAAATTAAGGCACACAAATTATAAAGGGGAAAGAACAGTCATTTCCTTTTCAGGTACACATACACTAACCATGTCTTTCCCAGGTCAGTGTTGTGCAGCTGTGGTTATCTTTGATGTCCCCTTGGGTCATGGGTGGATAGCAGCGACCCCTGGTGCCCCAGGGAATGTAGGGAGGCCCCGACATTGAGTTCTCTATAGACTGCAGGGGGAGGCAAGCACAGTATTGTTGTACCTGAAGGTCCACCAGAGTCTGCAGCACGTTTGCCATCTGAGAAGTCCTGTTATGTCCTGGTGCGTCTCCTACTCCTTTTCCTGCTTGGACTCTTGGACCTTTCTTTTCCCCGCTCTTTCCGTCTCCAGGCTGTCCGGCAGGGTCATCCTCCAGGCCCTGTTCTCATTTTTTGATGCAGCACAGGCTTGCAAGATCTCCTGGAACATGTCATCATGAATCCTCTTCTTTCCCCTCCTCATCTGACTCAGGTATTCCATGGAGGTGGATGGGGGGACCCTCAAGGCCACAAAACCAACCCGTGCAGGTACAGCACACAGAGGTATCATTGTCAATGCGTTCATGACAGAAATAAATAAAAATTTAGGGTACTGAACTCACTCCCCTGACAGACACAAGCTGTAAGTGCGATGTTCTCACTTCTCCTTGGGATGGACATAGCATGGTGCCAGTCACAGCACCAGCTGTGGTGAGTATGGCCCTCGGGGAGGGAAGGGTTGGGGAAATGAGTCGGGGAAAGCTCACAGACATGAGCATGTGTGTATAGGGCAATGGCACAGCGCACTAGTTCCGTTTTCCACAGGCAGTGGTGATTTTAGTGGAGATCTCACTCCTGGGGGTAACAGAGAGAGCACAGCAGCTGCTGGTGTCCTGATGCTGCCCAGATCTGTGTGCACAGGGGTGGCCTTTGGGAAATTGGCACCTTGGGCAAACTTGTATTTTGGCACCCTGGCCCCTTCTGTCTCCCCATCCAGCCCCCCATCCCTCTGTCCCCTGCTGCCTCCCTGTCCATCTCTGAATCCCTCCTGGTCCCCGATGACTCCCCATCCATCCCCTCTGGCCCCTGCTGCCTCCCCGTCCATCCCTCCCAGCCACCCCGGCCTCTGCTGCCTCCCTGGGCTATCCTTGTATTGCCTCCAGGCCCCATTGCTTCCTCTCCACGTTGCTCTGAGCTCCCTTCCACGGCCTCACACCCCAAGCCCATCCCGCTTCTTGCTTCTTGACCACAGTGGCCAGAGAGCAGTGGCCACTGCCCATGCGCCCAGATCTGAAGGCTGCACTGCTGTGAGCAGCAGCTCAGAAGTAAGGGTGGCATGGTCTGGTATATTGCCACTTTTACGTCTGCACAGCTGCTGGTGGCGGCGCTGCCTTCAGAGTTAGGTGGTTGGAGACCAGTGGCTGCTGGCTGGGAACCCAAAGGTTCTGGGGCTATGAACTGCTAAGTCTTGGGGTGCCAGCCCTGGCACAAATTAAGCACTGACCATGCCCCCCTTACCCTGATGCCCTGGGCAGTCGCCCACCTTGCCCACCCATAAGTCCAGCCCTGTGTGTGCTGCAATGATGGCTAAAGTAATCACTGAGTACTGTGGGAACATGTCCTCCCCAGAAACCTTTGGCAGAGGATTGCAGTGTCTTGGAGATCTCTATAGGGATTCAAATAAAAAAGATGTGCTACTTTCTCTGCAATTTCAAAGCAAACAGCAACTTACTAGAGGTACCTTCCCCTGCATCAGGCTTGCCCATACTTGACTGTCGGGACAGGCTGGACTGCAGTGGAGACAAAAACATGTCCTGGCTCATTGTGCAGTTGGATCTCCTTGTCTCCCCATACTCCTCCTCTTCCTCCTCCACCTCTTTCTCCTTGCTTTTCATCGCCAGGACCTGTGACTCATGCTCCTTCAAAGTATCCATGGGGCTCTGGGGTGTGGTGATGGGGTCTCTGCTGAGGATGGCATGAAGCTCTTTGTAAAAACGGCAGGTCTGCAATTCCACAACAGATCAGTTGCTGGCCTCCCTTGCCTTCGGGTACGCCTGCCACAGTTTCTTGGCTTTCATGCGGCACTGCTGCTGGTCCCTCTTGTAGTCCTTCTCCTCTGTGCCCTGAGCAATCTTCTCGTAAATGTTTTTATGGCTGGAGTGGAGCTGTGCCTACACAGGCTCTTCTCCCCACAGACTCAGGAGATCCCACAACTCCTGTGTACCACAGACAGGAGCATGACTGCACCATAGAGCCAGCATGATCAGCTGGGCAGTTGCTCACAACTGTGGAGAGATGCTGGGTGTGCTCACCAAGTCAGGCACCTCAGAAAAGGAATTTAAAAAATTCACGGGGTTTTAGAGTTGGGGAGCAGCTTCCTATCCACCTAGCCCCTGGGCAGCAGAGCGGTCATTATGGGGCATTGTGGGACAGCTCTTGGAGGCCACCAACAGTCAATGTAAGTAACGCAGTATCTACACTGACACTGCGTTGACTTAACTACATCTAACTTGACTTTACACCGCTCAGGGAGGTGATGTTATTAAATCGGTATAGTGGGACAGTTATATCAACGGGGGTGTTACCTGTCAACTCTGTGTTCTTGGGGAACCAGGGTGCAAAACCCCTACTGTCTGATTCACTTGAACAGCCCCCACCCCTCCGGCCTCTGCTTGAACCAGAACCGATCAGAGATGGATTTACCAAAAGCATGAAAAGGCAATGGGGGACACACCTAAACCTCTCAGAACAAGGCTGACAGGATTAAGGCAGCTCCCCTAGCCTCATCTACATCAAAGATGTAAGAAGAGGCATCTCTATTAGCATGCCGAATGAAGAACCAAGCTTCAAGACAGGGACCGCACTGAACTCTGGGATCAGCAAATCAGGGAAGCACAGCATGATGGGAGATCTCTGCTCCAAGTGTTAATGTATCCTCGCCTACACACACCCAGCTTAGCAGTTATCAGACCAATTCTAGTCATAGATCCTTATTGATATCCAAAACACTGAAGCTGCCTGATTGCATTGTGAGCTCCCTCAAAAGAACATTGCCCATAGCCAGGAATGATCAGTTTCTATTGTCCAGCCTAAACAAAACAACCCTGGTATACTCCCTTGAGTCATCGTTTACCCATAAACAAACCTAGTGTTCCCTTGAACAATTGTTTCTTCCCTACAAAAACCCCTACCCAAGTTCAAAACTCTGTTCTGATGCCTGGATCCAAAAGCTGCAACAGTTCCACTGGGACTTCACCTTTTCCTGACTGATCATGTTGGGGACTCTGCCTGTCTCAAGCACTTCGGACCCTAAGCTGAACAGCCTGTCTCCTGGGAACCTTTGACCAGTTCAAACTGCGCTGAGTGGTGAGACCCCCAACTCTCTCTTTCTCTCTCTTCTCTGGTTAAGCCCACTTTTTCCCTCAGACCTGATTTGATCTCTCTCTCTCTTTTGCTCTCTCTCTCTCAGTCCAGGTATAACTTTCTAAACCTGACTTTTGTAATCGAACTTGGGCTAGCTTCCCCCAATACTGCAATTGAAATTGTGTAATATTGTAACTGTTTGGTTGTTTTTTCTCTCCTTGTACTATCAGTATAAAAAGTTTTATATCCCTGGCAATAAAATAACTTTTATAATCAAGCTGATTGCCAAACTCTCTCCAAACTTCCTTCTTCATGTTCTTGGCTTCCCTATCTTGCTCTGCAGCAACGCTTCTCTTACCTAAACCAAAGCTCTCTGTAATGCCCAAAAATCCTGTGTGGTTTGCTCATTAAGGGGGCTACTACCAGAATAATTGTAGAGTGAAAGTGGGGATAGCGACGTGCTGAACCTGTGGCATATATGGATGGTAGCTTGAAAGTGCTGCTCTGCCCAGCCTATGGAATCCAGAGTCATATAACAATGTCAGCTTAAAAATGCTGTTTTGTCCCAGTCTGCTCAGATATGGTCTGTTAATCTGTGAAGGTGTGTGTGTGAGTCTGCGGCTGGAGGAACCCAGCCCTGGGAAATTTAGGTCCTGCTGGGTAGCTCCATTGGGAGGGGCCTTGCAGAAGGGAAAAGTAAAGCTCCATATAAAAACACAAGTAACACAGGCAGTACATTAATAGAATTACAACCCTCCCTCCCCACAAGGAAAGTAACCCTAATAAATGAGCATACCCCAAGAGTCGAGCTAATCTGGAACTACAGACCAGTCAGCCTCACCTTAATCCCAGGAAAAATCATGGAGCAGGTCCTCAAAGGAAGAGAGGAAGGTGATCAGGAACAGTCAACATGGATTCACCAAGGGAAAGTCATGCCTGACCAACCTGACTGCCTTCTATGAAGAGGTGACTGGCTCTGTGGATGTGGGGAAAGTGGTGGACATGATATACCTTGACTTTAGCAAAGTTTTTGATAGTCTCCCACAGTATTCTTATCAGCAACTTAAAGAAGTATGGGTTAGATGAATGGAGTATAAAATGGATAGAAAGCTGGCTAGATCATCGGGCTCAACCGGTAGTGATCAATGGCTCCATGTCTAGCTGGCAGCCAGTAACAAGTGGAGTGCACCAGGGGTCAGTCCTGGGGCCGGTTTTGTTCAGCATCTTCATTAATGATCTGGAGGATGGGGTAGATTACACCCTCAGCTAGTTTGCAGATGACACTAAGCTAGGTGAAGTGGCAGATACCCTGGAAAGTAGGGATAGGATACAGAGTGACCTAGACAGACTGGAGGATTGGGCCAAAAGAAAACTGATGAGGTTCAACAAGGACAAGAGCAGAATCCCGCACTTTGGACAGATCAATTCCATGCACTGCTACAGACAAGGAACCGATTGGCTGGACAGGAGTTCTGCAGAAAAGGACCTGTGGGTTACAGTGGACAAGAAGCTGGATATGAGGCAACAGTGTGCCCTTATTGCCAAGAAGGCTAATGGCATATTGGGCTGCATTAATAGGAGCATTGCCAGCAGATCGAGGGAAGTGATTATTCCCTTCTATTCGACACTTGTGAGGCTACATTTGGAGTATTGTGTTCAGTTTTGGGACCCCAATTACAGAAAGGCTGAGGGAACTAGGTTTATTCAGTCTGCAGAAGAGAAGAATGAAACTCTGTCATAAATGTGGGGAAAATTATCATTTTGCAAAATGCTAAATGCAGAAAAGTCAAGTGCATTCCGCTGAAGACAGACTGGTTGAGGAGTTTTATGTAGATGAGCTGGGGTCAAGGAAATCTGTTGAGAGGGACTAGATATTGCCTATGAAAGTGAAATAAATAATGATTCTACTCAGACTGGAAACAGAAGCTCAGGTTAATATTCTGTCTGAACAAGATTATGAGATTGAAAATTGGGACCAACAAAAATTAAAGTAAGGTTATTCCGGAACAAATATGCCAATGTGGGGAAGGTCCATCACTAGCATCAGCTATAAAAACATCACATACAGGCTCCTTTTCATTGTCGTACCTAAGGAGGTGACACCAATTTTAGACTGAGACGCCTGTGAAAAACTCAATCTGGTAAAATGGGTGCTTCCACTACATTATACTGACCCTGGCTCTGAGGTACTCAGACAGAAATATCCTGATCTGTTTCAAGGGCTGAGCTGCATGCAGGGTGAATGTGCTGTAACAACAGCGCCCACGTAGCCAAAATGGAGTCCTCTCTGCAGGTGACCCGTCCAAGGAAAGGTGCGCGCAGGAATGCAGCAGGGAAACTGCCACCCAAGGGGCCTCTGCTACAAGCCTCCCCATTCACCTTGGAATAATCATGCACACACACTGGAACAGTACAATGAATATAGGAAAGGGAAATGTTTATTTACAGAGATATGAGTGGAGGAAACAATAGGGGAAAAGATAGTGGGAGCAACAAAACAGGGTTACATCCAACATGAGGACCCACTGGCCCAGTGGTATCACAATATGAAAGGGCATTTGAAATGATGACACATCCCCCATCAAAGAAAGATATCCAACAGCTTAGGAATGGTTAATTATTTTGAAATTATCTTGCTAGTCAGGGTTGGTCCTGCTCTGAGCAGGGGGTTGGACTAGATGACCTCCTGAGGTCCCTTCCAACTCTAATCATCTATGAAAAATTCATACCTAATCTAGCTACAAAAGAAGCATCTTTGAGGAAACTCATTGAAAAGTAAAATGAGTGGTACTGGGCTGCAGAACAGGAGGAATCATGGGAAAGTTTGAAACAACTGGTACACGAGCCATTGTTGAAGTTCTGCACACCAGACAGGCCTATTAAAATTTCAGCAGATGCTTTACAGTCTGGGTTAGGTTCAGTGATTTTATAGAAACATGAGGATTGTTGGCAACCAGTGACATATGCATCCAAATCAGTCACTGATTTGGAAACCAGATATGTCCAGTTTGAGAACGAGTTTTTAGAAACATTGTTTGCCTGTGAGACATTCAGTCAATATATTTATAACAATACAACAGACACTTAAATTGATCATAAGCCCCTGGTAGTTTTATTTGGCAAACTGCTAAATGACTGTACCTTAAATGATTCAAAGAATGACAACAAAGCAGAAAAAATATGATTTGGTTGTGACCTACGTGACCTGTAAATTCATGTTTATTGTGGACGAACTTTCCAGAACAGTGGCTCCCACAAAACCAGAGAAGACAGATGCCAGCCTATCTGATTGTAAAGTCAATTCCTATAGCTAACAAAGAATTGCAACAAATAAGAGGGCAAATGGGGAAAGATGAGTCTTTGGGGATCCTTAAAGAAGTGATCATTATATGGTGTCCTGAAGAAATAAGTAGTTGCTGTCCAGGTATAACAGACTATAGAGTTGCAGACATGAACTTACTGTGATAGATGGGGTGATTTTCAAGGGCATCAATGATACCAATAAGCCTCTAAAAAGAAATGCTACAGAAGATCCACGAGGGTCATTTAGGAATTGAAATGTGCAAACAAAAAGCAGGAGATGTGCTGTATTGGCTGTGGATCAATCATGATATTACTAATGCAGTAGGAAACTGCTTTTTATGCTTGAAATTACCTGGCAATCAAAGTATTATTTATAGTCACAGGTTATTTTCTCTGTATCCAGAAATTTGCATACTGCACAGTACTAGCAGTAAGTCAGTGATAACTGGCATGAAGGGAATATTTTCCAGATTTGGGATGCCAGATGAAGTCTGTAGGGTCCCAATTTCCTATGCAGATTTTAGGCAATTTGCCATAGATAGGGATTTTTAATCACAAAACATCAAGTCCAAATGATCCCTAATCAAATGGACTTGTGGAAAGGTCTATATGGATAGTAAAGAGCCGTGTGAAAAAGGCATTTGACAGTAAGAGTGACTTGCATATAGCTTTATTGGTTTACTGAAGTACAATTCTGGAAAATGACTCTCCTCCAGCTCAGCTGTTAATAAGAAGGATCAGATCTAATAACTTTGATAACCACTGATAACTTGCTGAAATCTCATAACAATGAAACCATACAGAAGATGACAGAATCATAGAAGCAGAAATATTATTTTGACAAATGAGCCTATGATCTCCCATCTTTTAGCCCAGGAGACAGAGTGTGCTTTAAGAAATCTAATACTTGGGCCCATTAAAGAACAGCTGTATCCAAGGTCTGATGTAGTACAGACAGACGAAGGGGACACATTTCGGCATAATCAAAGGGATCTAAGAGTAATCCCAGGAAGTTCCAAAACATTGACAGAAGTTGTGGACTCTGGTGTTTACCAGACGACTGATTGTTTATCATCAATGTACAAAGGAGAAACTGGCAAGCAACAAGAGAAAAAGTCAGACTCTAAGGAAAGGCTGATACTGAGAAGATCAGAGCACAAGATTAAACATCCTGAAAGATTTATGGAGACTTGCTAACCTGCCTAGAGAAAGATTATTTGAAGAAAGTGTGTGGTAAAGACTCACTCCAGAGTGACGTGCTGGTAACCTCTCCTCTCTAGGTAGTTGATACGTTGGGTTTATGGATTGTAGTTTATGGCAAAGTACTAGTTGGGTTGAGAATTTAATGTATGTGTTATTAGATAGTTGTTAGCTGTTTATATATATATATGTAAGCAGGAGAATGGGCCCGCTATTGTGGGGAACTTTCCTTGCTTGTACACTACCCCGGTAGAGTTGGCTAGCAAAAGGATCTGAATCCCTGCTTCCACTCTCTTTACCCAGAGGCCCACCTGACCTCGAGGGCTCCCCTCCCACTCTCCCCTCCCACTCTCCCTGACAAGGCTGGGCCCAGGATTCCTGGGGCTCAACTCCTAATCTTGCCGTGGTCCCTTAGGGCAGGGGCTAGGGCGTCCCCACTCCAGGGTACTAACTCTGCACTGGGTGCTTCCCTAACTCACTGATCATTGCATACAGTGCAAAGCAATACAATTTATTACACAAACAGCAATTAAATCAAATAAAAAAATAAGAAAAGAGGAGAAAGGTTAAAGGAAAACACCCAACACTGCCCCCTGGCATGGGGCACCACTAACAATGTCTCTGGAGTTCACAGTCTGTGTCACACATTGCAGGCCCACTGTCCAGGACCTGGCTGCGCTGCAGGGATTCAGAATCAGACCCCTGCTCTGCCAGTAGCCACACAGTCCCAAAGTCCCCTTTGCTCTCCCCAGCTGCTCACTGCACCCAGCTCCAGATGGCTCCTGCCCCAGCTCACTCTGCTTCACTGCAGCTGTGCTTGGTTCTCTGGGATGCCCCTTTGGCTCTGCTCCTGTGGGTTGGGTCAGCTCGGCTCCATTCAGCTGTCTGTGCCCCTCTTCCAGCTGCAGGCTGCTTTGTCCTTAGCTCTGCCCCAGGCATGCCCCGACATGCAGCTCCAGCTCACATGGAGGGCTGGGTTCCCCCCACCCTCCTGGCTCCCTCATTGGCCTGCCTGTCCTGTCAATCAGGCTGACCTGAGTTGGCCTCTCTTCACTGGCCCTGGGGGCTGTCCGTTGCAGGGTCCTGCTTCCTCCAGAGATGGCCACTAAGTTTCAGTAAGGGGCTAATAGACTCCTTCCATATATATAAGAGTTAATTGGTTTTTTAGGAGGGAAGATGTAGAGATGGGTGTGTGCAAGATTATAATTTAGAGAGGCTCCCTCATAAGGCTCAGTGTTCTGAATCTAGAAATTTTGAGCTGGGCCCTGGAGGCAGGGTGAGAACACACAATAGCTGTAAACAGCACTTCCCCACTGCTGCTCCATTCACTGGTTTGTTGTTTGAGGAATCCCCATGTATTACACCTAGTGCTCCAACTCCTGCCTTGGAACTCTACTGGGGCTGTGACCATGCCCCATCCCTTCCAATCAGGCCCAGGGCTGTGGAGGCCACACCCTCACTGGGCCTGATTGGAAGCCGGTGCTGCTCAGACTGTCTCAGACTCAACCACAGGATCTTCTTGCTGTTACTGGCTACTGTTGGCAGGTAGGTCAGGCACCGCTGAGCACTGCAAGGCAGGGCCCCACTTGGCACTGTCAGGCCGTGCACTGCTAAGCATTGTCAAGCCAAGCTGGGCACTGTCAGGCTGGGCCACACTGGCCACTGCCAGGCCGGACCAGGCTGGCCACTGCCAGGCCGGGCCAGGCTGGCCACTGCCAGGCCGGGCCATGCTGGGCACTGTCAAGCCGGGCCACGCTGGGCACTGTCAAGCCGGGCCACGCTGGGCCATGCGGGACACTTTCAGGCTGGATTGGGCACGATGAGGCCAGGCCGTGCTGGTCGCTATCAGGCCATGCTGCACTGGGAACTGTGAAGCTGGTCTGGGCATCATCCCACCAGACTCATCATTGTCAGGCCAGGCCGTGCTGGGCACTGTGAAGCCATGTTGGGCACTGAAAGACCAGGTGGGCCAGGCTGCGATTCGGCACCATAAGTCCAGGTTGGACCAGGCTGCCTTGGGCACTGTGAGGCCACCCTGGACACCCTCAGAGAAGTAGCTACGCTGATGTGAGTGGGGGGTCTACACTACAAACTGGCAGTGGCACAGCTGCACCGATGTAGGTGCGCTGCTGTAGCATTTCTGGTAAAGATGCTTTAAGCCAATGGAAGACAGCTATCCCGTGAGGTGGTAGCCGTGTCGATGGGAGAAGCTCTCCTGCCGACATAGTGTTTACATTAGCAGTTAGGTCAGTATAAGTACGTCGCTCGGGGGATGTATTACTCACACCCCTGAGTTATGTAGTTATAACAATGTAATTCTGTAGTGTAGACCAGGGCAAAGTTCCCAGTGAAGACCAGCTCCAAGTTACTGGCTTTGTTTAGATGAGCTTTTATGACTTGTCTACACTAGCAGTTAAGCCAGCAAAACTTTTGTTACTCAGGGGTGTGAAAAAAACACACTCCTGAGCAACATAAGTTTTGCCAGGATAATCGCTTGTGTGGACAGTGCTATGTCGATGGGAGATGCTCTCCCACTGACATACCGCTGCTCATTTAGGTGGTTTTATTATGTTGGCGGAAGAGCTCTTTCCCATCGACCTAACATGGCTACACAAATGCTCTTACAGCAGCACAGCTGTACTGATACAACTATGCCGCTGTAGGTTTTATGAGTAGAATATCTCTGTGAAACTTGAGGTTGTTTTCAGCTAACAAGTTGTAGGTCAAAACTCATTTAAATGGCTAACGGGCATACCTGAGCCTCAAGGACAATGGCTAGTGTAAACATCCGATGGCTCAGGAAGCCAGATGTCCTCTTAGTGATTCTAATCCCAATGAGAACAGCACATTTGCTTTTAGAATTTCTGTCTCATCTGCCACCTATCTGTAGGGACCGCCCCCACCTTCTGCCTCCACCCTACTCCCACCCCGAGTATAGCCCTAGCATCCTTGATGCAAGTAGAGTGATTAAAGTGTCTCTGCATGTATGTAATGACCATTATCACTGTTGTTCTCTCAGGATGGGACAATGTCTGTATTTGTAAGTAAATAGATAAAGAATTTAAAACGTACTATGTAATTGATAAGAAAGCGTACATAATTGACCACTGTAACACCATGAAGTTGAAGCTGATTTATCAGACTTCGCAGTATCATGAATAAACCTCTTCAGTATTATCTGTGCTGCCTGATTCTTGGAGAAAGAATCCTTCGTGCTTTACAATTTGGCGCAGCGAGCAGGGTGCGACTGGGATCCTCAAAGTGCTTACCACTACCAAGGACAGAGGTGAGTACCTTTTATACTTACCACCTCTGCTGCGCACCTTGGTCTGGGGCTCCCTGAGATACCCCTTCGCACCCTTTTTTAAAATAAAACGAACCATGCATAAGGCACATAGACAAGAGGACTGAATGGGGATTGTGTTTTGGGGTTGTAGTTTTGGCCACATTTTTGGGATGCAGGGATCGCTTCGGTGAAGGCTGCACTGCCAGGGTTTTCGGGGTGCAGGGATCGCTTCGGCGAAGGCTGCACTGCCAGGGTTTCTGGGTTGCAGGAATAGCTCCGACGAAGGCTGTAACGCCAAGTACTGAGCACCAGCGTGTGCTTCAGTATTGCTGAGTACAAGGCTGTACCCGGCTGATTCTCCTGAAACACCATTTAAGTGGGTTTTAGGAAGCTGGGTGACAATATCATACGAATTGCCCCAGGGTGCTTCAATGATGCCCTCAACAGTAGGAAAAATAATTGAATTTCTAAAAGAAAAGCATGCAAAGGTTCAGAAGGCTATGGTAAAAGATGGATGCATCAGTGTAAGTGTAAAAGAGTTTGTTGTGGTGGTCTGGTCAGACGAAAGGAAAGCTAGAGAAAGGAGCTCTGATACTTTACTGTGAATATGAAAGAAAGGTAAAAGAGTTAGAGGAACTTCAAAAGGCTTTCACATCAGTGCAGAGCTAAAAAGGCAGATCTGAACCATAAATTAAATGAACTCCAAGCAGAGAACAGTGCTTTAAAGGGTAAAATGAAAGAATGTAACTCCTCCGCACATCATATTGCTGCTATCATGCAACAGGAGGATCACACCGATTTTGGTTTAGACAATGATAATAAAAATAACCAAAAAGAAATTAATTGGAAACAGCTCACAAAACAAATACAAAAATGGAAGCTGATACACACGGAGGGAACTCGGAATAATTGGCCTCTTCCTCCTCCTCCATTTAACCCAGAACCTGATGCCAGTGTTCCCCTGGCCCCATTCCAAGTAACCACGCCATGGATGGGACAGGGAGGTAACAGAACAGATCAGCATACTTATAAGTATACTCCTTTCAGTACAGAGGAAATGAGGGGCTTATTAAATGATTTCCTGGATCTAAAGCCCAAAGACCCAAACTTGATATTTTGGAAAAAGATAAATCAGATGGTTACAACATATACGTTATATCCTAGGGATCTCCATATCACGACTAAAGCTAAATGCCCCGATCTTTCATGGGTCAAGGTCCTTTTAGAGGAACATCAAAATGGCAATTGGGCCTCTGTTAAGTTTGAATCAGAAGTTGATATGATCCGTGCTTGCACTGATTTTAAAGAAACCATTCAAAATGCCCTGGGCAATGGAGCTTGTAATTGAGGATTGATAGTGGGCTGTGTGCAAGGCAAGGATGAGCCTGCTGCCAAGTACTGTGAGTGAAAATGGGAAGTGTATTCAAGTAATGCAGGCATCTCGGACCCCAAAAAGACCGATCAGGTATTCTTAAAAATGTTGAAGGAAGGTTTAATCTCCCATCTGCAAACCGCCCTTAATTTGGGAGTAAACCCAGGCTCCAACTATGAATTTATCAGCCTGTGGGCTTCTGGATGTGAAGCTAGGCAAGCCAAAGATAAGAAAGAAAAACCTGCCTGCATTTCTGTGGTAACAGCAAAAAGTAAAATAACTTGTCATAACTGTTGGGGTGTTGGGCATACCCAGAAAACCTGTAGGCGTAAAGCCCAAAACCATAGTCAGGGACGGGACCATGGCCATTTGAACCCCCGCAGTACTCTGCCTTTTCAATTCGATCTGGCCCTGCTCCTATTCCCCCCCCCGCGTTGCCATGTTTTATGTGTGGGGGGACTTGACATTTGGCAGCTGGATGCCTAATCTGGAAGGCCCCAGGTAACCAACCCCAGCCAGCAGCTCAGCCCACTGCCAACCCCTACTCACATCTGAGCAGGGAAGGAATGGCTAGACTTTTGAACTCCATGACTCGCTACGATTCAGTGGCCCCCTTATCCGTCAGTCCGTCTCTCAAGACCACCTTTGCAAGCAGGGATAAGGGGCCGGCCATGCACAACTCTTGTGGACATGGGAGCGTCCATTTCCCTTACTGACCTCCCCCTCCCCATTACTAAACAATACATTACTATTTCAGGGGTAGGAGGCACATGCATCACTGCCTACAGGAGTCACCTCGTTCTTATAGAATCCAATCTATTTTTCTGGACTCAATCTTTTTATGTAGCTCCAAATGCTGAGGGAACTATTTTGGGTATGGATGCCCTCTGCGATCTTGCAGCTACACTTAATCTCGCTCAGAGCACAGTTACATTTACTGATAAACTCATGTACATTCATACCATTCCCCTTCGCAGCAACAAGTCTCTTTCTTCTATTGCCACTGCTAAATCTGTGCCTCTCACCTGGAATACCTCTAACCCTTTTCAAGAATTGTGTTCCAGGTTTATTCATTATTCATTCTTTACACCAATGAGGCATACTTGTTCCCTGTTCCTCCCCCACCAACTCTCCTATCTGGCCAGTCAAAAAACCTGATGGCTCCTGGTGCCTTACCGTCGACTACTGCACCTTTAATCAATGTGCATATAAACTTGCCCCCATTGTAGCTGACCCATCAGTCGCCCTTTCGGGCCTTGATCATGCTTACTGCATCTTCACTGTGTTAGATGTTGCAAACGGCTTTTGGAGCCTCCCCGTGCATCCAGAGTCACAACACTGGTTTGCGTTTACCTTTGGCCCCACCCAGTTCAGCTGGACTTGTTTCCCCCAAGGACATCATAATTTTCCTACCCTCTTTCACTGGGTTATGGCAAAAGGCCTCTCTTTGATAGACTGGGCTTCTGCCAATTCTACTTGTTTGCAATATGTTGCTGATTTATTGCTTGCTTCCTCCACTGTCTCTGACCACTTACGTGCCCTTTAAATGCTACTCCAGGCCTTAGTTGATGCAGGCTTAAAGGCCAACCCTCGGAAAACTCAAATAGCTCTTCAATATCTGGGTTACACGGTCTCTCAGGACTCCAAAGCCCTCACTTTAGACAGCCGGATCACAATTGCTGCAGCCCCGCGGCCGACAACAGTTCGGAAATTACATAAGTTCATGGGTCTCCTTAACTTTTGTAGACAATATATCCCATTGTTTTCTACCTTAGCACAACCCCTCAGTGACCTTCTTAAAGGGGCCCAAGCCTCCTCGGACCCCATCTCTTGGTCACCAGAGCATGACCGCTGCTTAACGCATCTTAAAACAGCCCTCCTCACCTTTGGTTTCTGGAGCCCCCCTTACAATTTTCGTGCCTCATGCAGTTCACAAAATCTTGGATGGGGTCCCCTTCTCAAAGGTCACCTCAGCATGATGGTCCAAGTGGGAGTGCACCCTTCTAAGCCCCCACATTACAATTGCACATTCTAACCGTCTTAATCCTTCAACCTTAATGTCAACAACAGGGAAACCTCATCAGTGCCCTCTTTCTGAGGGCACCATTATACAGGACTGACTTGTGTCTGAACAACCACTATCCTCTTCTGATCTTGTTTTATTTGTTGACGGATCCTGGTACTATGTTGCCGGTCAACCTTGTTCCGGCTGGGCAGTTTGCGACCTGTCAGGTACATGCCTCCACTTGAGTTCCTTGCCGCCTTCCTGCTCAGCTCAAGTAGCCACATTAGTGGCACTAACACAGGCCTGCCTCCTGGCTGAAGGCCAGACTGTTGCCATTTACACTGAAATCCGCTATGCGTTTGGGGTATGTGACCCTTCTGTGCCTAGGGCAGCCACCTGAAAATGCTAAGGTCAGGGCAGGCTGCAAAAGGAGAGCAGATTCTCCCAGCACTGGTGGGTGACACTGAAGTCAGACTTCCCAACCAGCCACAAACAATGCTTCTGATTCCCCACACTAGTTATCAAGAAGCCAAAATAAAGATGTACACAGCCCCCTTTACTGCATTTCAGTCTCTGGCTCCCAATCAGCCACTAGGTCCAGTAAAGAGACCAGTTATTTAAACTCTATGCTCTTTACCAAAAAGGTTTCTCCTGACCCCAAAGAGTCTGCCACAGTACCAGATCAGTATAAGTTTAGATCTTACCCAAAATACCACGCTGCCAGCCAATCCTTTAGTAAATAAAACTAAAGATTTATTATAAAAAGAAAGAAACAAACTATAAGAGAAATGTTAAAGGATTAAAGCAATCAGATACATACAAATGATTTGAAAGTCTATATATATCAGGTTTCTAGAAGAATTATGGAGTTTGCAGGCTTGTATAGTCCCTCTGGTGTACATCCTGTACCTGGATGGGTCTCAGTCCTTTGTTTCACAGCTTCAGTTGCAGATGACTTGATCTAGAGATACATAGGTGGCTGAAGGCTGAACCCGACTGAAGACAAAATGGATCCCGGGCACCTGCCTTTTATATCCTCTGGCCTTTGGACCAAAATGGAGTCCAGAGTCACATGAGTAAGTCCTGGTGACTCATCAGGTATATCCCTGGCTTCTCCCCCTGGGCCCCTTGCACCTGTGAATGTCTTAATGGGCCATTAAGCAGGCCATCCCTGCAGCCATCCTGTCTGGGGCGTTACCCAGACACAGCACAATTTGAAATACAGATATATCAACCATATCCATAACTTCCACTACACATATAACACATGAACATAAACATCATCATCTTACTTAGCATATTATAGCCTTTCTAACAGAACCTGACATGGCATATCTCACATGAATTATTATGATTTTGACATACTGATGTTAAACAATATACTAAATGCCACCCCCAATCCAGCCAGCGTGACAGGGTAGTTCATGACTATCTTGATTCTTGGACTAATAGGGGTTACCTCACTTCATTCGATATCCCTCTTAAAAATTGGGGGGGTGTACATTAAAGGCTTATTGGAAGCCTGTGGCTGTGGTTAAAATCAAGGCACATATCAGAAACAATGACCCCCTTTCTCTTGCAAATACAGCTGTAGACGAGGCTGCTAAAAAGGCTGCAACAATTCCACAGGAAAATCTCCAAGTGGCAGCCACCCAAACTCCTGACCTGAAGCAAATTTCACTACCTGAAATACAAGAACAATGCACTAGAGAGGAAAAATGAACATGGATTGAAAATGCTTATAAAATTGATAATGCCAACACTTGGGTCACATAGGATCAGCAATTTGTAGCCCCTAAATCAATTGTGGCTCACCTTTGTGATCTCTATCACCTACCAACCCACCCAAACCCAAAAGCTATGCTGTACCACATCAAGGGAAAGTGGTGGTGGCCCAAGATGACAGCAGACATACATGACTACTGTCGGCGGTGTCTTGTATGTGCTAAATGTAATGAAGGCAAAAAGCTTAAAGTGGCAATGAGACACCAGACTCGACCCATGGGTCCTATGCAAAAGATTCAAATCGACTTCATAGGCCCCCTACCACCTGTAAGAGGAAAAAAATATTGCCTGGTCATAATTGATCATTTCACCTGATGGATTGAAGCTTTTCCCACATCTAAAAATGATGCCAGCACAGTGGCCCACTTACTAGCCAGTGAATTCTGCCCTTGATGGGGCTTAGCATGTTCAGTGGACTCAGACCAGGGAACCCACTTTACAGGATGAATCATGAAGGAAGTCTGCTCTGCTCCAGGCATTAAACAAAAATTTCACCGTCCATAGCACCCTGAGAGGTCTGGGCTAGTGGAACAAGCCAATTGGATACTGAAAAAGAAAATCACAAAAGCCTTACTTTCACAAGGAACAAGCTGGGTGGCTCAACTACCCCTAGCTCTCCTCTAGATGAGGGCAACTCCTAATGCCACTACAGGAGTCTCACCCTTCGAACTCACTACTGGAACGACCATGTCTTTGGGGGAAGGATGTGTAATTCTGGCTCCTCTCCCTCTGGTATCTGATACTGCACGGAAATACATCAAACGTTTAAATGAAGTTTTACAGCCTTTGAGACTGACTGTCAAAGACAGACAGGAAACTCAGGATTCTCCAGAATCCCCCTCCTGGGTGGACACACAGGAGGGAGATCAGGTCATGGTAAGAACATACAATCCTAGTGTACTCCAACCAAAATACTCAGGTCCGCATATGGTATTGGTCCATACAGATACATCTGTGAAGATACAAGGAATCCCAACATGGGTTCACAAAACAAGAATTAAGCTGTATAAATAAGTTTATCTAATATGCATTCTGTGCACTAATTTTGTCTTTTCAGGTGAAAATGTGGTTCCTTCTAATGATCCTTCTCCTGGGCCTCAGTGCCACATACTCCTGGGACCCACCCATAGTCCAAATCACGCAAGACATCTGCCTCAAGGCTGGCCAGTACATGCAACTTCCTAAAGGGGGAGATGGCGAGTGGGTAAGAAAACCCGATGTGTGGCTTACTACCCCACCTTCTGGGAATGGACCAATCATAATTCCGTCCACCTCTCAGATTATAACATAGTCTCATCTCTTCTACCCACCCCGGGAGCGGAATATGACTACCTGCGTGTAAATATGCCAGATACAACTGTACCTGTAACTTCAACCCTAAGGACTGCCCGCCCATCCACACTATAGGATATCCACTAGGCCCAGCCGAATGTATTCCATTTTCAAAATGTAATACAAGGAAACAACCCTTCAAGGTCCTCCCCCTTGAGAGGACCAACCTCACTTTCTCTATAGTCTTCGACGATACCATTGATGTCCAGAATATTTACAGTCGCTCCACCAGTCTGGGAAACTATACCTGTATTTGTAAATACAGGTTTGAAAACGATATACAACTTGTTTTTGGAAAAGGAATAATTCTAGGAGCAGGATGGACAGAACTTTTACCTTTGCTATGGGAACCTGGAATGGAAGGACGGTATTGCCAAGAACACTGTTCAAACTCAGTCAGACGCCTGGGCTGTTCGGATGTAAGATACTATAACTTGACTACCTGTGGTTCTATCCCCTCAAGCACCTGCCCTGTGCTCCACTCCACTCCTTCTGATGGTATTATCCATTTGAGATCTAACAAGACACTTCTACATGATGTAATTATGGCTTCTATTAAAGTTAAATATGATTTGTCTAAATTTACTGTACCATTACAAAACATATGTTTCGACCATCCTAATTCTTTACAATGGCTACATGAACAGTTAAAGTTACTAGTGTACCAATATACTATCTGCACCCACGCACTAAAAAGACAAAAGCAAGGCACCTAGGTGACATTGGAGGACTATTTAGAAGCTCAAATTCCATGATAAACTTGCTTAATGCCAATATGGATAGATCTTACAATGCCTGAGTTAAAAGCCAGACTACACAGGCCCTAAAATACACCAGTGCTGGCTTATTATACTCTTTCACTGCTATTGACGCAGCCATGGATGGATTCTATACAGCAATTAAAAAATCCTCCAATATCATAATCAATATGACTATATCCCAATCTAAGGGACGTGCTTGTGATACGTTAGCTCGTGATTTGTTCAATATGTTAAAAGAAAATATGTTAGATATATGCCTTGGTTTTCCCCCTTCCACATCCTCTCTTCCTCTGCCCTTACAAACTTGGCAAATATATCTGCTCAGTTAATTGTTGCCTCCTCACTACCCCTTGAAACCTCTTCCACCCCCTCTTTTGATTTTCTTCTTACTTACCCTTTTGTTATCCCCACCCATGTTTTTCCTTCCTCTGTTTATTTTAAATCTATTGGTTATGTGTCTAACAACACTATCTATCGAATAGGATTTTCTGGCTTTGTGTCTCCCTCCCCCAGTGGCGCCATGCTCATAACAACTTCTGACTGTTGTACAGAAACTGCTGACTATATTATTTGCTCTTGTTCTACCCTGTACCCTTTGAATACTTCTTCTTCTGTGGTTGTTACTATCCTTCCTCTCCTGGATGCTCAGACTTCTGTTCAAGTGTCTGCCTCGCAGTGGTGTTTTATCACCACTGCATCATATCACAACTACGGCCCACTACAGTGTCCAGCTAACTCTTCCATGTGTCTACAGATTACAGACTCCTTCACTCTGGGTGATATTAATTTGCCCAGCCGCATCTTCACTGGAATGACAATACTTCCTTGGTGGTATGGCAATCTATTTACGGACAATTCCCCTGTCCAAATAACAAAGGAGATGCTGGCTACAGTGGTCCTTGCTGCTGCCTCTGTGTCTGCCACCATTCATAAGAACACTGCTAAAGGCCGTGTGAAGGTCCAACTCTCCACCCAGATTGTAACCCGCTTGGAAGATTCAACTTCTGGCCCGTCGTACAGCCTCATCACCTGGTGAACTATCCGGCAAATAGCTGCAGCTGCTTCTTCTCTTCTTGTCCTGTTTTCATCTGTGTGTATATGCTGCTATTTTAAACACATACTTAACAACTTTACTATGCTCTCTACTCTTGCCTCCACCCCCTGTTTTCCTCCCCGCTCCATAACACTTCCCCCGTATAATCCTAAAATAGATCATGAATATCAAAGTATCTAAATAATTGATCATATCTCACTTATAGGTTCAATTTGTCAAACAGGAGGGAACTGTAAGGCTTGAAGTTGTTTTCAGCTAACAAGTTGTAGGTCAAAACTCATTTAAATGACTAACGAGCATACCTGAGCCTCAAGGACAATGGCTAGTGTAAACATCCGATGGCTCAGGAAGCCAGATGTCCTCTTGGTGATTCTAATTCCAATGAGAACAGCACATTTGCTTTTAGAATTTCTGTCTCATCTGCCACCTATCTGTAGGGACCCCCCTTCTCCCTCCACCCTACCCCCACCCCGAGTGTACCCTAGCATCTTTGATGCAAGTAGAGTGATTAAAGTGTCTCTGCATGTATGTAACAACCATTATCACTGTTGTTCTCTCTGGATGGGACAATGTCTGTATTTGTAACTAAATAGATAAAGAATTTAAAACGTACTATGTAATCAATAAGAAAGCGTACATAATTGACCACTGTAACACCATGAAGATGATTTATCAGACTTCGCAGTATCATGAATAAACCTCTTCAGTATTGTCTGTGCTGCCTAAAGAAAGAATCCTTTGTGCTTTACAGCCCACAGTTAGACTTTGCTAGCTTCTTCATGAGCTTGCTCAGGAATTAGAGGTTTGACACTGAGCTGTAGTTGACTAGGACCAGTATATTCAGAGAGAGTTTCTTCAGTGGCAACTGAACTATTGTGTGTTTGAAGGCACTTGCATTACCTGAATGAGGCATTGGCTATTTTGGTCAGGAGGGTCTCTAGTTACTGGTTACTATTAAACTTTTTCACTGGTCAGCTGTTTGATTAGGACCATATGTCGACTTACACAAGCAAATGGGGTTGAGAAATGGTCTTCTTTCCCCTCAAAAATGTTGCTCACTGGTAGTCATGGTAAATAACTCCAATGCCTTGGTGAGGAATAACTTGTCCAAAGTTGCTTGATGCAGCATTTTCATCCCAAGAAAAAGGGAAATAAGCCACAGATTTGAGTCCTTCTGTTATTTTGTTGGCTTAGGGTTCTACAAGACATTCTCTTACGTGGGATCCTCAGAACCCAAGTAATTCGGATATCTTATGGGCTGAAATAGAAGCTCTGAGTCCAAGATAGATCAGGTTAGTCTTGCAATAAACATTTTGAAAATAGATCCATCTTGGATAAGAAAGTCTTGGATCCATCAGCTGGGATTTCTTTCAATACACAGGAGAGAGAAAAAGAGGCAGTATAATTCTCAGGACAGATCCAAGATATAGCTCCAGTTGTGCCCTGATGTGTCTGTCCTCTCAGATCCTAGGAGTAATTGAAAGAATGGATGCCCTTGAATTGCAGGGCAGTTTGATCACTCCTGTGGAACTAGCTATTCAGTTGGTAAAGGCCACAAGTCTGTGTAGGGTCTTACTAGACGGCATGTTCAGGGGAATTGATCCATCATTGATTCTGAACCCAGACTAATCTCCTAGCAGATTCACTCCTCCAGTGACAGATGTATTTCTCCAGCGCAGTCATTTTCTGGGATCTCAGATGATTTATTTTGGTATTGCTGGGGGCCTTGGATCCAGGGAGACAGACGAATTTGCTGCTGCTTCCATCATTGCTGTTAAGTCTGGTCCTGGAATTCCTTGATAATCTATTATTATTTTTAATTAATTCATTTAATTAATTCAATTAGTTAATTACCTGATGCTAATTGTTCTTACTATTTTGAATGGTTCTGGCCCTTTGTGGCCATGCGAGTCATGCAGTGGCGCTCTGAAAAGGCCATGCATTCAGAGACTAGCTTGATAAGTTACACTCTTTTCTTCATCTTAATAGTTTACAGGTAATTAGAAGTGACACTTACCTTGACTCTCAGCAGCTCCCGCAGTCACCACTCGTTGGGGAGAGAGCAGCAAACAGCCAGAAATATTCCTGTGGAGAAGGACAAATTTGATTCTCCCTTTTCTTCAGTGTGAGGTTGGTTAGATTTAATTTAATTTTCACACAGAAAATAAATGATGTCTTGATTCTGGTAGACAATGGTTCCATGGCAGCCTTCCTGTGCCCTTCTGTTTGGATAAGAACTAAATGTCTCTCCCTGGTGCCATCAGTGCTCATGGCCTGATCTTGCATGAGCAGGGATGGATGTAGAACCACCCTGCCCAAGGGGAGTTTGTAGACAGATTGTTCTTCAGAGACACATAGTCCTTCCTTGAACAGCATGGTGCACCAGGCCTACTCCATGGGCCAGTGCAGAGGAGAGGCAGGGCCTCCTTTTGGGGTGCTCTGGGCATCTTCGGAGTCATAGAATCATAGATGATTAGGGTTGGAATGGACTACAGGCGGTCATCAAAGCAGGACCAACCCCAAATAAATCATCCCAGCCAGGGCTTTGTCAAGCTGGGCCTTAAAAACCTGTAAGGACGGAGATTCCACCACCTCCCTAGGTAACCCATTCCAGTGCTTCACCACTCTCCTAGGGAACATGTTTTTCCTAACATCCAATCTAGACCTCCCCCACTGCAACTTGAGACCATTTCTCCTTATTCTGTCATCTGTCACCACTGAGAACAGCCTAGCTCCATCCTCCATGGAACCCTTAGTGAGCAGTGTTTGCAATGCCCTGAGTATATGATAAGGACTCAGAGTGCACAATCTTCATGTTGGTTCCTCCTGGTCTGGGAATACTTCCTTCCCTAAACTTAATAGGCTCTTAATGCCACTTTTTGTATGGAATTTTTACCGGTCCCCTCCCCAGGCTGGAATGCCCCCTCCACACATGTGCACATGCTAACTCTCACACACACACATATGCACATACACAATCTGCCTTAAAGTTCCTCTCTAGAGTGAAATGAAGGGACTCCTCCCCAGACAATATGGAAGTTGGGATCAGGCATATGTCCTGTTGTTACCCCGCAACTGTAGAATCAGCGTGGGGCAAGGTGTTGGCCTGCCTAGTGGTGCCCTGAGGAGTGGGAAGCTGAGAGGCATTGGAGGCAGTTGGTGTGAGCAGTGCAGTCAAATCTCTGAGTCCCACATGATGTCTCCTCAGCTCCCGTCCCCGGATGGTGTCTTCGACACCCACCCTCTCTGATGCCTCCTCAGCCCCCAGACCTCCCTGCTGGTGCCTCATTCCACAAACCCCTTCCCACCGCCATCCAGGAGGACACTGGACAGCAAGGAGTGTGAATTATGCTGGTGCAGGCTGATCCTGACTGCACTGTGGAGCGAATGAGTGAGCCACAGAGGACATCTGTCTACATTGTAGTTGGGAGCAAGTCTCCCAGCCCAGGCAGACAGACTTGTGCTAGCAGGACTTGAGCTAGCTCATTCAAAATAGCCATGTGGACGTTGCACCTTGGGCTGGAGCACGGGCTATCGAGCGCACCCATCCCCCTAGGCTTGAGAGCCTGAGCTCCAGCATCCACACTGCTATTTTTAGCCCTGCTAGTGCAAGTCTTTCTGCCCAGGCTGGGAAGCTCACTTCCAGCGGCAGTGTAAATAGATAGAGAGGGGCCCTGACCCTGTAGGATGGACCCTCAGGCTGTGGATGGCTCTTTACTCCCTGTCTTCACTGCTCAGAAATGGGGATATCCCCCCGCACAGGAGACAAACTACAGCAGAAGCAGCAAGGTCTGTGTCTGCTCTCAACTTCAGTGACTCTCTGTAGCTCCAAATAAAGGAATATGTTTCTCTTATAAATATTCAGATAGAAGGAACTGTGTAAAGTGAGTCCCTTGTGGACTCAATCTTCTCCCCTTTAAAGGTCTGTGTGTTGTCACAGGAAGGCAAGAAGATGGCTAGAAACTCATCTGCACAGGATATGACAGTGCTGGCCAGGAATGGTCACCAGGAAGCAGAAGGTTTCGAGATGACCCTGGTGGAGCTGTGTGCCCTGATGGAGCTACGATCTGTGGATGCGCTGAAGAAAATAAAAGAAAGTTATGGAGATGTTTTTGGAATCTGTACAAGGCTCAAAACATCTCCCCAAGAAGGGATAAGGGGGGACCAGTTAGATGTAGCCAGAAGACAAGCAGTATTTGGGAAGAACTTTATACCCCCTAAAAAACCTAAATCATTCCTTCAGCTGATATGGGAAGCTTTACAGGATGTAACATTAATTATATTGGAAATTGCAGCCATTGTATCATTAGGACTTTCCTTTTATAAACCTCCACAAGGACAAACTACAGTGTGTGTAGATGACCATGTTGCTGCTGATGAGGGGGAAAGTGAGATGGCGTGGATTGAAGGAACTGCGATTCTTTTGTCAGTAGTTTGTGTAGTATTAGCTACAGCTTTCAATGACTGGAGCAAGGAGAAACAATTTAGGGGGCTGCAGCATCGCATTGAAAAAGAAAAGAAGTTTGCTGTCATCAGAGATGGTCAAGTCTTCCAAATACCCATAAATGACATAGTAGTTGGGGATATTGTGCATATGAAATATGGTGACCTTCTACCAGCTGATGGTGTGCTTCTCCAAGGGAATGACCTCAGAATGGATGAGAGTTCACTCACAGGAGAATCTGATCATGTTAAGAAGACTTTGAGTGGAGATCCCATGCTGCTTTCTGGTACCCATGTGATGGAAGGCTCTGGAAGAATGGTAATTACTGCAGTGGGTGTAAACTCACAGATGGGAATTATACTCACTTTGCTTGGGGTGGGAGGAGAACTAGAGAAGGAGAAAGTGAAAAAGAAAAAACAAGATGGCACTCCTGAGAACAGCAACAAAGCAAAAGCTCAGGATTATGCAGCCATGGAAATACACCCGGGCACTAGTGAAGAAGGCACTGATGGAGAAGAGAAAGTCAACAGACAATCAAATTTGCCAAAAAAAGAAAAATCAGTCCTACAAGGAAAACTTACCAGATTAGCAGTTCAGATTGGCAAAGCAGGGTTGGCAATGTCTATAATCACAGTGGTTGTCCTTATGGTTTATTTTTTAATTAAAACATTTTTGATTCAGAAGCATTCTTGGACTGCTCAGTGCACCCCAGTTTATGTAAAATATTTTGTGAAGTTCTTCATTATTGGAGTTACGGTCTTGGTGGTGGCCATGCCAGAGGGTCTCCCACTTGCTGTCACTATCTCACTTGCCTACTCTGTAAAGGAAATGCTGAAAGATAATAACCTAGTGCGGCATTTGGATGCTTGTGAAACAATGGGCAATGCCACAGCCATTTGCTTGGATAAAACAGGAACCGTAACCATGAACAGAATGGCAGTAGTCCAGGCTTTCATTAGTGAAATGCATCATAAAGTTATGCCTGCACCTGAATCAATTCCTCAGACTACTCTGAGCTATCTTTTAACAGGTATTTCTGTGAATTGTACTTACACTTCCAAAATATTGCTTCCTGAAAAAGAAAGTGGCTTGCCACGTCAGGTTGGCAATAAAACTGAATGTGCCTTGCTCGGATTTCTTCTGGATTTAAAACAGGATTATCAGGCTGTAAGAAATAAAATACCAGAAGAAAATCTGTATAAAATATACACCTTCAATTCTGATAGAAAGTCCATGAGTACTGTATTGAAAAACGTTGATGGTAGTTACCAGATGTTCACCAAGGGTGCTTCTGAGATAGTACTTAAAAAATGCAACAAAATCTTGAATGCTGCTGGTAAACCTCAACCTTTCAAATCAAAGGACAACGATGATATTATAAAAAATGTGGTTGAACCTATGGCTTCTGATGGACTCAGAACCATATGTCTAGCATTCAAAGATTTCCCAGCTGGGCAGCCTGAACCAAAGTGGGACAATGAAGATGATATTATCATGGAACTTACATGTATCGCAATTGTAGGCATTGAAGATCCTTTGAGGCCTGAGGTTCCTGATGCAATAAGAAAATGCCAGAATGCTGGCATCACAGTGCGTATGGTTACAGGTGATAACATTAACACTGCACGCACAATTGCTTTGAAATGTGGTATTCTGCATCCTGGGGAGAACTTCCTTTGCTTAGAAGGGAAAGAGTTCAACAGACTAATACATAATGAAAAAGGAGAGATTAAGCAAGAGCTTCTAGACAAGATCTGGCCAACACTTCGGGTACTTGCAAGATCCTCCCCCACTGACAAATACACATTGGTAAAAGGTATAATTGACAGCACTATCTCAGAACAGAGACAAGTTGTAGCAGTAACCGGTGATGGTACTAATGATGCACCAGCACTAAAGAAAGCAGATGTTGGTTTTGCTATGGGCATTGCAGGAACAGATGTAGCTAAAGAAGCATCTGATATTATTCTCACAGATGACAACTTCACAAGCATTGTTAAAGCAGTTATGTGGGGCAGAAATGTATATGACAGTATCTCCAAATTCCTGCAGTTCCAGCTTACTGTCAATGTAGTGGCAATAATTGTTGCATTCACAGGAGCATGTATTACACAAGATTCACCGCTGAAAGCTGTGCAGATGCTGTGGGTTAACCTCATCATGGATACATTTGCCTCTCTTGCTTTAGCTACAGAAAAACCAACTGAGTCTCTCTTGCTACGGAAGCCTTATGGAAGAAACAAACCTCTAATCTCCCGCACAATGATGAAAAATATTTTGGGTCATGCATTCTATCAACTCGTGGTCATTTTTACACTTGTTTTTACTGGTGAAAAGCTTTTTGATATTGACAGTGGAAGAAATGCGCCTTTGCATTCCCCTCCCTCCAAACATTATACGATTGTATTCAATACTTTTGTGTTGATGCAGCTTTGTAATGAAATCAATGCCCGGAAGGTTCATGGTGAAAGGAATGTTTTTGAGGGAATATTCAGTAATGCCATCTTTTGTGCTATCACTTCTGGTACGTTAATTGTACAGATACTTATAGTAGAGGTTGGTGGGAAGCCCTTTAGCTGTACTGAGCTTACAGTAGAACAGTGGCTATGGTCACTTTTCTTAGGGATAGGAACATTACTGTGGGGCCAGCTGATAACAACAATTCCAAACAGCTCTTTGAAGTTCCTGACAGAACTTGGTCATGGGCTGCCAAAGGAAGAAATCCTTGAGGAAGAACTTGCGGAAGGTGTAGAAGAGATAGACCATGCTGAAAGAGAATTACAGCATGGTCAGATCTTGTGGTTTAGAGGTATGAACAGAATTCAAGCTCAGAGCCGAGTGGTGAATGAGTTTCATTCTTCCTTTTACGAAGAGTTAGAAAAACCACAAACACAAATCTCACTTCGCAGCTTAAGAGAATCTAGGACTGAATTTTAAGCCCGACCTTCCCATTATTGAAACATCACTCAGAAATAATAATGGGCTAAATGTTAACACATTTTCTGCATTAAAAAATAAATGGAGCTTTTTCACACAGAATGATAACAAGACAACCTTTTTGTCCTGAACTGCAAAGGAAGGCACTCTGGTGTAAATGGAGAGTTGTTAATTGAAGAGTTTTTTGACAAATTTGAGAGTTTCTTTTTTGAGAATGGGGAATAAATTCACATAGATAAATAGTAACAGCATAAAAAAGGCTGATCCTAGCTTTACTCACAAATGGGTCTGAAGAGCATATTAACAGTGCTTATGTTTATCTTGAGCCTTTAATTTGGCTTTTTTGAGGGAAAGGGGTAAGGAAGCCTCAGATCTATTAACTTTAATTTCTGATATCATCTGTTAAAATGTGACTAGTTTATTTTATAAAAGACAAAGATATTTTTACAAAGTTCATAGGTTCTTTTAAAATTGCCCCTGTTTATGGAGGGCAAACTTCTTTCTGTTCAAGTCAAAGAAGAAAGTAATTTAAATAGTGCTGGACTGTCAGAAGCAAGGGGTTTCTATTGAAACAAAAGTCAATTCTGTTTCCAATTTACATAAGTAGTTCTGGAAATAAATTGCTAGTGCTAATGCTTCAGTATGGGCACTGCTAGGCCGTTGTAAACTCAGAGCAGTGGTGTATGGGGTTGGACACGGTACAAGAGCCTAAAGGAGTTTGCTACACAAAACCTATTGAAATGGAATGGGAGATGCTTGCCTGGCTCCTGTACCCTGGCCTACTGAATAAATTAGATCCTCTGTTCTAATTAGTGTTTGTAGTACTGAAAGGAGGTCAGTCACAGCTTTTTAAAAGATCCAGCAGCTTCAGAAATCTGAGCTGACTTCCCCCAGTAACCCAGGTAAAGGGAACATTGGCCATATTTGTAAATTCAATCTTATATTTTCTTTGGGAAAGAAGCCCTTCCTTAGACTGACAGCTCTAGCCAATGCCCAGAATGGTCCTTGTAAGTGATGTTGCAGCCTGACTTCTGTCCTGTGGAAGGATGCAACTGGGAAGTGGTGTTTTTATAATACTGTGTTGTTTTTCTAACGTGTTTGATCACAGTCTGTATTCCATAGAATATTAAAAATCAAAACACTTTAGGGCACATTACAGTACCGTATTGTGAAACAATAAGGCTCAGGCTGAGCAATTCCAGTGACTCTGGGCTCCATGCAGCCTGGGATCCCAGGGCACATTTTTAACCCTTTTGCGAGCTTGGGCCAGGTCTAGCTCAAGGCCCACGGGAAGCTGGTCTTTTGGAGGCCAGCAGCATTCCCTGTTGAGTGGGACATCACTGGTAGAAGGCGCTCTGGGGCACCATGTAAGGCAGGAAACAGCAACTCCAGACTTCCCAGGACATGAAATGCAAGGTGCCAAATGCCCCTCTCTCTCGTTCCCTGAGGCATTCAGCATGTAGCATACTGCTAACACTGGCTGGACCTTTGAAATGCCTTCACTGCACAGCATGAATGGATTTGAGTACATTGTTTAACGTTGTTAAATCTTGAGAACTGTATGGAGTAACTGGTTTTGTTCAGAATTCAGTAGGATATTGTTAAATGCTGAATATTGATAAACAATGGAACTTGCCTGAAAATGTTTTTTTTAAATCTTATATAAAATGTGTTAAATCAAAATTGATCAGTACATTAGTCATTTCTGTCTTAACCTATTAGCTCATTGCTGTCCTGCGGCCTCATCCTGCTCTCATTTAAGTCAGTGGAATATTTGCCACTGATTTCAGTCGCCTAGGATCAAGCCCTTGACAATCTGTGAATGGGACTGTGTTAATTTAATTCTAAGTGTTTAGAAACCTCCCGCCAACAGGAGGGTTGTGTGTACCAGGAGGAGTGTTTGATAGGAGCAGTAGGCATGTTTTCATTTTGTTCTCCATGGTTGTTTATGAATATTCCTTATTATTAATAAAATAATTTTGTAAAAAGCTCTCTTCTCACAGTTACATGATCAAGATAGAGGCCAAATCTGGGGGAAATTGGCAGTGAAATGCCTACAGGGCAGTGGATTTTTCATAGCCCTGAGTGATGTAGTTATACCGATATAGATCTGCCTCCCCTTCCCTTCCCCCCCCCCCCCCCCCGGGACCTCCTGCTGCCCCTGCCCTGCGCCTGGGGGTACGGAGCCCCCTGCTGGCTGGATGCTGAACTGGGGGTGACCCAGGGCCCAGCACGGAACCAGCTGGGTCTCTACAAAACCCTCTGCCCGACCCAGCCAGACAAGCCCAGGGTGGGCTCAGGGATCAGGGAAGTGCCCGCTCCCCGCCTGGTGGCCCCAGTGCTCTGAGGGACCCTGCCGCAGGGCGCAGCTGCTCCCCAGGCAGCTGCAGCAGGAGAGCGCTGGAGGTGCAGCTGAGAATCAGCACAGGTGAGGACTTGCAAACGGTGCCAGAGGGGCTGACTGCAGGGGCTTTCCTGGGACAGCAGGGAAGGATGGTGTCTGAACTATTCCCAGTGTAACCCTTCTGCCAGACCAAGTCGGCAGCAGCAAGGGCCGGGTTCTATATCTAGGGGTCCCTGTAAATGATGCAACACCAAACTGGCTCGAGCCCCCACCCAGTCACCTGGGAAATTACACACTATCCCTTGGTCGCCCTCCAAAGGGCAATACTTCCCCTCTCGCAAGCACAGAGTCTGAGTGTAGAAAGAAACCTTTTAATAGCAAAACAGAGATAACACCACACTGGTTTGGGAAACAGTGCAAACAGAGTTCATGAACTCAATGAGCCCAAACCCATCCCAGAGTACAGGGCGTGTCCTTCGCCTCTCCCTTCCTTCTTGCCCCTGTATTGACCGTCGTGGTTGCAATATCCACCTCTCAGGTGTGACTCCGCCCCGTAGGCCGCACCAGTCCAACACAGGCTTGTTCAGGCCCCCTCTGCTGCTGTCTCCTATCGCCTGTGGGCCTCACTGAGTCCCCCACCGCTGGCAACAACCATGCCGATCTCCCACCAACTGCTGGCACCAACCGCACCTGGCTCCCGCCAACCACTGGCCAGGCTGGCACCAACTGTGCTGGCCCCTCCGCCGACCGCCCTGGGCTGGCACTGACTGTGCTAGCCTCCCACCAGAGTTGCCTGTTGCCCACTCAGCTCTGTTAGTGGTCAGGCCAAGGTCAGCTCCTAGTGATTTCAGCTCCTAGGTAAACCTTCTGCTGTCATACAGGAAATGGCCTTGCTTTCAAGAGACAAAAGACTCCAAGGTGAGTCATTAAGTCTACCTTTTAACAATGAGAGGCGAGAGTCACTCTCTGCCACAGGGGGCCTGCAATCCCAATAGGAGATACCTCCACCTTTTCCAGGCTGGAACATCGGCCTGCCACCCTTGGGGAGCTCTGTCTAGTTTAGGGTGAAGTGTTCTATCATAACAGACGAAACACAGTTTTGCTGACATCTGTTCATACAATTGAAGGACAACATTTCATTACCCCAGCAGTTAACACAAAAGTGGTTTGTAACCCAAACCCAGCCCTGCTAACCATTTCCCATTATGCTCCGCACCTAGGTAGATTATGCTAAGTACTTAATTGTACTCATGCAGATACAAAGCCCATGCAAATAATGTGCCCCCTTTACTCAGACACTCAGACCTTGCTTATACCAGTTTGTGCCACCCCCCTGCCCTCGGGCCACTCAGTTCCAGCCCCCGCAAGGGCCAGGCACAAGCCGAGCTCTGGGTGCCTTTGGTGAGAGGGTCTCAAGACCTCTCTTCGGAGCCCCCCCGACTTCCGCTCGTGTCTCTTGGGGAAGGAGCTGGAGCAGATCAGGGGTGCAGTGTGGGTGGGGTTTCGGGGAAGGGGTGGAGCAGAGGGTGGGGACATGGTCCAAGCACTGGTGCCCCCCCACCCAACCTCCCAAAGGCAGGAGCCACGTGCCCCCATGGACCCAAGCTCGCACTGGGCTGCACTCGGAGCAGACGAAGGGTCCATGTGAGGCAGTTTGTTCTCCAGTAAAACACGGCCCATGTCAGGTTACAGCAGCCAGGCCGGCCCCTCCCCCAGCTCAGCCAGCTCAGCCAGCCTTGGTTAACGGGGCTGTGGCAACGCTGAGTGGTGACCACACGACGCAGCCCCCCATGTCCCAGGGGAGATGCAGAGACACATCCTCCATTACCAGCCTGTGCAGCACCCGGCACAATGGGCCAGTCCAGGCCTTACAGCACCTGGCTCAGTGACACCCCTGGGGTCAGGATGTCAGAGCGACAAGCAGGTGGGTGCAATTAGCCGGGAAACTCCCCAGCCCTCAGTGCCTCAGCCTCCAGCTATCACAGCTCCCAGCCTGTCTGCTGGGTCCATGTGTGTCATGGGGTCCCAGGCTGTGTCCAGATCCCCAAGCACAACACAGCTGAATGGCTCAGTAGTTTCCACTCACCCCAGAATCTCTTCAGCATACCAGGGTAGCACTCTGGGATTTTATACAACTGGAGCCTGCTGCCGTTGTTCCTGCCTTGAGGTGGAAGACCATCACTGCTGCTGGGGGAGAATATCAGACAGGTGAAGAAGTCTGTGGAGGGGGTTTGTTCATTGCTGGACTGAGTGACTTTACCATCTCTGCTCTTGTGGTGCTGGGGACAGTTCCTGTTGTTGCTGTGGGTAGAAGAGGAGGGACGTGGAGCCCTCCCCCCAATCCATCTATTCCCCACCATCGCTGTTGCCCCCTCCACTAGCTGCATCGCCTTCTCACCCCTCAACTCAGCCGTTTGCCTCCTGACCATCTGGGACTGTTGCAGCAGCAAGGACTTTATTTCCTACCACCCGGGCGCATGTGCTTCCTTTCCCCTCCCACTGCTCCCTTGAACTTGCCCTCCTTTCCCCAGCTATGTTTGGCTGGAGGACCCCCCTCTCCACTTTGCCCTCCAGCCTCTGATGCAGTTTACCCTTGCAGCCTGCCCTGCCCATCCCGTGTGCCCACTTTGTCCTCCTCCTCCGCTACTGTTTTTCCCTAGGAGTTTGTTTGGTTTTCCTGTCCCGCCTCACCCCAGCCCTTCAACTTTTGTTGGTTTTCTTGACCCTTCCTAGCCCCTGTGATTCCCTTGTTATTTCCTACCTCATCCACGGCTTGTGGTGCACCTGCCCCACCCCTCATCTTTGCTGTTTGTCCCTGCCCTGCCCCCACCCTACCAGCTCTGTGTGCGCATGCTCCCCAAGCACCCATGAGCCCCCATAGTCCCCTGTTTTTTTTGTTGTGCCCCTGCTCACTGCACCCCTGATGCCTTTGTAACCCCGTCCCACCCAGTGCAGCTGGAGGAGCTGGCACCCCCCTACTCCAAACAAGGCCTTTGTGACCCTTCCTTATCAGCGCCCTCCTCCCCTGCCTGCAGCCTAGCAGGGATGAGAGGTCAGCCATTCTGCCCCTCTCTCTCCCTCCCAGCCCCCCTTTTTCCCTGGTGCTTGTCCCTGTGACCTTTCCCTGTAAGTTCCCTCCTCCCCTACCTGTGTTTCAGTGGAGAGGAACGGTCAATCCTTTCCCACCATTTTTGCCTTTGCCCACCCCCTCTGGTGCTTGCTCCTGTCCCCTTTCTCAAATGGATGGGGAGACTGTGGGGGGAACTCCTCCCCAGGTTGATCCTGTCTCCTGCCCTCTGCCTGTTCCCCCACCCACTCCCGCGGCTACCACTATGATCAACGCCGCTGCCTAATCTAATGCCCCCACCACCCCCACTGGGGCACCGGCAGTGGCAGGCATGGGAGGAACCTCCACCTCTGTTGCTACGACTTCCTTGGCCTGCAGAAAGGGCCAGGGGAAAAAGAAGGGCAAGAGCCCTGCCCGGAAGGCAGTCTCCCGGAGCAGGGGCTTCTGTTCACACTGTGGCCCCACCATCGGCCACAGCCCCCCCTTCCCCTGCAGTCCCCTCCACTAGCCCTGGGGGTGCTCCTGTCTCAAGCCTCAGAGCATAACCCCAGGTAGCCGCCAGCCCTCCAGCCGCCGCCCCTTCATCTGCCCCCGCCGCTTCCTTAAATAATATCTCTAATAGCCAGGGCCCCTTCCCCACCCTGACTAGGAGGCATGGTGTCTGTTGCCTCCTGGTGGCCACCTTGCCCCACGTGGAGACCTACGTGCAGGTGTTGGCGCAGGTGGTGGTGCCCTCGGCCATCGCAGTGACCTCCAAGATATACAGCAAGGTCGTCTTCTTTCTAGCATTGGAGGCTGCCGCCCAGGAGGTGGTAGAGCAGGGCCTGGTGGTGAGGAGCGTCTATGTCCCCCTAGAGCCCCTAAAGTACCTGGGCATATGGGTGGTGTTTACCTCCATCCCGCCCTTCCTCCCCAGGGAGCTCTCAAGGGGTCCTTCCTGGTGCCCCATCAAGGGGCCCAGTATCAGATCCACTATTCCTCAGGGGAGGTCCAGTGCTTCCTCTGCCGGGCAACGGGGCACATCTGGAGGAACTGTCCCCTGGCCCAGCACGGAGGAGCGCCTGAGCCTCCCGAGGTTCCAGTGGGCACTGTCCCTGCCACCGCTGGCGACCCTGAGTGCCTGGCCCTGTGGCTGCCCCTCCTCCTCCTTCTGTGCCCACCTCCAACACTGGTTGGCATGCGGGGGAAGTCCCCCCATCACTCCCAGATGAGCGGAAGGGCCCTATTCTGGGGCAGGGCCCATGGAGAAGAGGGCATCTGAGTTGGCCCCAAGTTTGAAAGAGGGCTTATCCCAGGGGGAGGTTTCCCATCCTCTTGCCGCCCCGCACCTGCCCCCTTGACACCCAACACCATTGCCCTTGCCACCTGGCCCTGCCCCCACTGGCCAGCCCTCTGACAACACTTTGGAGGGTTGGGTGCTCATCGAGGGGAAGCGCAGGAAGCGCAAGAAGGCCCAGAACCTCCCCACAACCTCAGACGGGGAGGAAGCCCCGCAAAAGTCTTTGGGGGGGGTTGCCACTGAAGGGGTCTCTGCTGCACCCTCCTGATGAGGTCCAGTGGGAAATGCCGGTTGAGGAGGAAGTTGCAGCAGTGAAGAGGAGCAGCACAGCCCCTCTCCTGGAGGCCCTTTTAGATTCCCTCCCTGGGAAGGCCTCGAAGGGAGCTGCCCCCGCCGCTTTGTCATCTGTGCTCCCTGTCGGCACCAAGACGATTGTCACATCAGCTTCCAACAGGGTGGCCCCCGTGGTGGCGGAGGGGAACTTTGGCTCCCTCTTCGAGGAGATCGAGGCCCTGGGTCCGACCCCGGTCACCCAGAGGGAGGACAACCCCCTGACAGCAGGCCTCGATCTGGGCAGCGATGTCCTTTCACCTGCCTGGCTGCTGACGGCACTCCACCTACAGCTGCCAAGCCTCTTGAGGCGATGGCTGGCGCCAGGTCCCATGCTCCCATTCCAGGTGAGACAGACCCCCCTCATCGCCTTTCGACAATCCTAACCCGTGTCTCCCCTGTGCGCAGCTGCAGCCCCGGGCACTCAGTCCATCATGGCGCCCAGGCCTGGCATAGGCGAGGGCCCCCATCCTAGACCTATGCTCCTGACCCCTGTGCCAGGTCAAATGGAGCTGCACCCCGGTGGCTCGGCAGGGCCCCTAATCCCAGTCCTGCCCCTGACTTTGTTTCCACCACCGCCCTGACCCTGCTCCTGTCCTTATTATCACCCCCGTCCCCTTCCGTCCCCCTATTGCTGCCACCCCCCGGGATTTTGTTGTTTCCCCTTCCATCCATCGATGCCTGGGAGGCGGCATTTGTGTTCCCCCTTCCACCTGGGGCTGCTGTTTTCCGTCCACCACCATCCCTTGCACCGGGGGCCGAGCTGGGCAGCGCGGCGCCCACATCATCGGTGCTGCATCGGGGATCAGTCCCCTGTCTGCCTTTCTTGGCTGGCCGCGGGGCTGCCATGGGGACCTGGCCAAAGGACAGCCGGGATTCTTCAACCCCGCATCCCCTTGTGCTACGGGACAAGCTGTGTGCTTTCCTGGCTGACTCCCGAGGGGCCAGGGATAGGGTGCAGTTCGCTCTACAGTGTTGGGGGGGACTTCCACCTCCTCCTTCGGACCATGAGGGCTATACTGAGGGAGGGCAAAGGGACCAGGAGGCAGGACACTGTGGCCTACCAGTGGGCCCATGGCTTCCGTGACTCTCTGATGACCTTCAGGGTCGGTCATGGATTGCTGCTGGGCCCAACGGGGGCTGCTGGTGCTCCTGCCCATGAGGATCTTCCCCAGCCCCAACCATCTTTGCCCCACTAAATGCCTGGGGCTGTAGGATGGGTCTCCACAGGTGCCTGGTGCTTTCCTTCCTTCGGGAGGGAGGGTACTCTGTGGTGTTCCTGAAGGAGACCCATACAGATCCAGCCACTGAAGCCAGCTGGTGGGTGGCGTGGGGGGACAGGATGTTTTTAGCCAACTCTCTACCCATTCGGCGGGAGTGGCCACCCTGTTCTCCCCTGACCTACAGCCCAAGGTGCTGGGGGTTGCTGAGGTCATGCTGGGTCACCCGCTGCACCTCCAGGTCAGTATGAAGGGGCTAGCATTGAACTTGATCAATGTCTATGCCCCAAATTCGGGCCTGGAGCAGGTTTGTTTTTTCCAGCAGGCAGTCGCCTTCCTCAGCACCTTCGATACTCATGAGTGCCTGGTCCTGGGTGGGGACTTTAACCCCACCCTCGAGGAATGGGACTGCACATGAACAGAGCACAGCCAGGCCACTGCAGACGTCTTCTGGGAGATCATCGATCATCACTCCCTGGTGGACGTCAGGCCCAACCACCACCTGGACGATGTCATTACTTTCACCTTTGTCCGGGTGGGGGAAGATCAGTCGCACCACTCCAGGTTGGACCGCATCTATTTCTTGCGTTACCATCGCTCGCGGGCCCATTCCTCCAGCGTCTGGCCGGCCCTGTTCTCAGATCACCCTATGGTGACCATGACGGCATCTGTCACTGTGGAGACGCCGGGGCTGGCTTACTGGCATTTCAATAATAGCTTGCTGGAGGACGTGGGCTTCATGGCGTCCTTCCAGGAGTTCTGGCTGGCCTGGCGGGGGCAGAGGCGCACCTTTCCCTCAATACGGTGCTGGTGGGACGTGGGGAAGGTGCGTGCCCGGCTGTTCTGCTGCAACTAAACTTGTAAGGCCAGCCAGTGGAGGGATGCAGAGATAGAGCAGCTGGAGTGGGTGGTCTCAGAGCTGGAGAGGCATCTGGCTGCCATCCCCGAGGATCCGTCCCTCTGTGGAGCGTGCCGGGAGAAGTGGGAGGAGCTCCGGGCCCTCGAAGACCATCGGGCTCGGGGTGCCTTCGGGAGATGGATCGCAGCTCCCGCTTCCTCTACACCCTGGAGAAACGGAGGGGGGCTAAAAAGCACATCATCTGCCTTTTAGCAGAGGACGGCGCACCCCTCACGTATCTGGCGGAGATGCGTGGAAGGATTAGGGCCTTCTATGCTAGCCTCTTTTCCCCGGATCCCATCAAAGCTGCCGCCTGCAGGGTGCTCTGGAACAAACTTCCCATGGTCAGCGCAGGCAACTGGGACTGGCTGGAGCTACCTCTCACTCTGGCTGAGTTCTCGAAAGCCCTCCACCTCATGCCCACCAATAAATCTCCGGGCATGGACGGGTTGACTGTGGAGTTCTATCGTGTGTTCTGGGACATCCCTCGGCCTGGACCTAGCCACTGTCTGGGCCAAGTCTGAGGGCAGCAGAGTGCTCTCCCTCTCTTGCAGGTGGGCTGTGCTCACCTTGCTACCCAAGAAGGGGGGCCTCCGTGACCTTCAGAATTGGCGTCCCCTCTCGCTCCTCAGCATGAACTATAAAATCATAGCCAAGGCCATCTCGCTGAGGCTGGGCTCTGTGCTGCAGGACATGGTCCATCCCGACCAGACCTACACTGTCCCAAGCAGCACCATCTTTGATAATCGCTATCTGGTCCAGGACCTCTTGGAGCTTGGGTGTAGGGATGATCTGTCATTCCCCTCCTGGCCCTGGACCAGGAGAAGGCGTTCAATAGAATGGACCACTGTTATCTCCTGGGCTCCCTGCAGGCATTTGGCTTTGGGCCCCGTTTTGTGGGCTTTCTCCAGGTGCTGCACACCTCCGCAGAGTGCCTGGTCAGGCTCAACTGGACCCTGACCGAACCAGTCAGCTTTGGGCGAGGAGTGTGTCAAGGCTGTCTGCTGTCAGGCCAGCTGTACGCTCTGGCCATCAAGCCCTTCCTCCGTCTACTCCACTGGAGGATGATGGGGTTGGTGCTCCGTTAGCCATAGCTGAGGCTGGTCATAGCTGAGCCCTTGTCTACACTGACCTGGAGATTCGGTAGCAGTCGACGGGAGTTACACAAGCTATGCAGAGTAGCTTGCGTAACTCCCGTCAACTGTTGTGCTTCCCTTCTGCGCGGTGTCTTCACTGCACTGTGCCACTTGAGGGAGTGGTTTTACTCACTCGACTACCTGATCGATTGAGCGGGTCTACACTGAAAGATTGATCTGGCGGCAGTGACTTTGCCGTTGTAAGTATAGACATACCCTCAGTCATAGCTGAGGCTCCGCCCGGGTCAACTGGGTCAAAAGTTCTGGCCTGATGGTAGGGGCTGGGTGGCAGATGAGCTCCCTCCCACCCATGCTTCAAGCCATCCGGTGGAGCGTTCGCTGCTCTATCTGGGTGTTTACCTTTCTGCCACCCATGCCTCACTGGAGGAGAACTGGCACGATTTAGAAGTCAGGGTGTCTGAGCAGCTGCGGAGGGGGACAGGACTGCTCCAGTGCCTTTCCCTTCGGAGGAGGGCACTGGTGCTCAACCAGCTAGTCCTGTCCATGCTCTGGCACCAGCTAGACACCCTGGTCCCACCCCTGAGGTTCCTGGCCTACCTCCAGAAGAGAATTCTGCACTGGGTCTCTGCAGGGATCCTGAGTCTCCCTTATTTCTTTGTAAGTAGGAAAAGGGCCTGATTGGGTGTGTGTGTGTGTCTCCCAGGAACACAGATCACACCCAGCTTGACTTTCTAAGGCTAAAAAAACAGCCAAAAGAGACACTCTTCCCCCCGCCCCACCCCACACACACACAAGGCCAGGTCCACACCTTCCATCTCCAGGCCCTGCAGAAACTCCTTTACAGTGCAGGTAGTCTGGCGTGGAGCATGCTGGCACACACCTTCCTCTGCCACCTCCGAGGACTACGATATGACCAGCAGCTCCTTTATCTCCAACTGAAAGGTCTTCTGCGATGCCTCTCCGAGCTGCCGGTCTTCTACCAGGACCTCCTCCAGCTCTGCAGGTTGGTCTTGGCCTCCAGGTCTTTTGTGGTCACCAAGAGGGAGGACCTCCTCGCAGAGCCCTTGCTACACAACCCCCCACTCCATGTGCAGGTGACGGAGACCCCTCCATGCAACGGAAGATGGTCCTGGCAGGCGTCATCAGGACCAGAGACCTCCTGGACGATGACCAGGGGGACTAGATGGACCCGCAGCCACTGGCTCGGCGCATGGGGCTCTCCACCCTTTGAACCCCCAGCGTGTACTCCAGGAGGTGAGGGCAGCCTTGCCTCCCGCTGCTTGGGTTTACCTCGAGCGGGTTCTGTGAGAGGGCGCTCCCCATCTCTCCCTCAGTCCTAGCCCTCTGGAGCTTTTCATTGGGCCCTGGCCCCACGTGCCCCCCCAGTTGCCCTCTCCCTACGCACTGAGCTGGCTGCTAGACTTGCAGCCGGTCCGTTTCCGAACTGTGCCCAGGGACCATCTGTGCACGCTCGTGCTCCACACCCTTCATTTCCTCACCCTCGTGTCCCATCCAGACACCAAATATCAGGACCTGATACCACCTGTGGAGGGCAAGGACCACCAGTGGGCCAGGCTCTATTTCACCCTGACCCCCCAGCCCACTGGGGACATCAGTTGGCAGCTTCTTCACGGCGCTGTGAGCATGGGTGTGTACTTGGCACAGTTCACCCCTCACCCTGACACCTGCCCATTCTGCGGCATGAGGGAGACCCTGGCACGTCTTCCTCAAGTGCGCCAGGCTGAAGCCCCTATTCCGGCTCCTCCAGAGTCTCCTGCTGAGGTTCTGGATGCACTTTTCCCTGCACCTGTTCCTCTACGCACACCCCATCCGAGGCCCCACAAAATCATGGGACCTCCTCGTCAACCTCCTCCTAGCGCTGGCCAAGGTGGCCATTTATAACACCAGAGATAAGAGGTTGGTTGAGGGGGTGCTCAGCGACTGTGGGGCCTATTTCCATTCCTCCATCCGTTCATGTATCCGGGAAGAGTTCCTCTGTGCAGCATCCATTGGCTCCCCAGGCAGCTTTCAGGAGCAGTGGGCACTGTCCCGGATTCTATGCTTGGTGTCCCCTTCCAGTTCCCTCTGTTTGACCCTCATGCCCTTTCCTGTTTTCTCATTAGTTGTCCCCCATAATCAACTGAGTCCCAGGTCCAGTGGCTCCTCCCCTTAGGCCGGGGGAGGGACCTTTAGCAGTGGGTGGGCTTGTGTCCGCCCACTTCCCCGGAATTCAAATAGTAGAACTCTCAGGTAGCCATCTGGTCTGACTCTGTCACAGTTCCTCATATAGATACTTATAGACTGTAATCAGGTTACTCCTTAACCTTCTCTTTATTAAGCTATCTATATTGAGCTCTTTGAGTCTATCACTATAAGGCATGTTTTCTAAATCCTTTAAACATTCTTGTGGCTCTTCTCTGAACCTTCTCTAATTTATCTACATCCTTCAGGAATCGTGGGCACTAAAACTGAACACAATATTTCAACAGCAATCATGTGTCTTTATTCCTACTTGAGATTCTTGTTTATGCATTCCAGGATTGTTTTAGCTCTTTTGGCCACAGTGTCCTACTGGGAGCATATTTTCAGCTGATGATATCCACCATGACCACCAAATCTTTTTAAGAGTTACTGCTTCCCAGGATACAATCCCCCATCCTGTAAATATGGCCTAGATCAGTGGTTCCCAACCTGTGACCCGAGGGCCAAAAATGGCCTGAGGGGGCTTTCAAAGTGGCCTGGGGCTCCCCTCCTGCTGGCTGCAGAAGGGAGCTGCTGCCTAAGGACCCAGGCGGAGTGCGTTTTGGAGGGACTAAAAGACCGGTACAGGCTCCTTGTTGCAGCTAAGGGGATGAGAGATCAGCAGTCCTCTTCCTCTGACTGTAGCAGGGAGCATGGCAAATCACTCTGCCTAGGTCCCCAGGTGCTGGGGTCCCTGCTGGAGCCAGAGGAAGGGGTGCACTGATCTCCTGTCCCCCTGGCTGCAGATGGGAGCCACTGCCTAGGGACCCAGGTGGATCGCACAGGGCTACAGGACACATGTGGGTTCCCTGCTGCAGTCAGGGAGACTCCTTCTGTCTGGCTGCAGTTGGGGGGCGGCCCTGCTGGTGGAGATTGGTGGCCCTCCAGGGCTGTAAAAAGGATATCTGTGGCCCTCAAGCCAAAAAAATTGGGAACCAATGTCCTAGATTCTTTTTTCTTAGATGTATATATTAACATTTAGCCATATTGAAATACCTATTGTTTGCTTGCTTCCCATTTACCAAGCGATCCAGATCTCTCTGAATCAATGACCTGTCATCCTCCTTATTTACCACGCCCCCAATTTTTGTGTCATCTGCAAACTTTATCAGTGATGATTTTATATTTTCTTCCAGATCACTGATAAAAATGTTAAACAGCTTAGGGCCAGGAACCAATCTCTGCGGTACTCCACCGGAAAGACACCTGCTCAACGAGGATTCCCCATTTACAACTATATTTTGAGATCTATCAGTTAGCCACTTTTTAATCTATTTAATGTGTGCCATGTTAATTCTATTCATTCTAGTTTTTAATCAAAAATGTTGTGTGGTACCAAGTGAAACACCTTACTGAAGTCTGAGTATATTACATCATCACTACTATTTTTATCAGTCAAAACTTGTAACCTCATAAAAAAGAAGATATCAAGTTAGTTAGACAGGCTCTTTTCCCATGAACCCATGTTAATTTGCATTAATTACATTAATCTCTTTTAATTTTTTATTAATCTAGTTCTGAATCAGCCACTCCATTATTTTGTGTGGGATTGATGTCAGGCTGTCAGGCCTATAATTTCCTGGTTCGTCTCATTTACCCTTTTAAAATAGTAGCACAACCTTAGCTTTTTTCAGTCTCTTGGAACTTTCCCAGTGCTCCACAGCTTACTGAAAATCAGAATTAATGGTCCAGCGAGCTCCTCAGATAGCTCTTTTAAAAATCTTGGATGTAAGTTGTCTGGACCTCCTGATCTTAAAATGTTTAACTTTAGAACCTTCCATTTAACATCCTCTAGAGATACTAGTGGAATTTGAAGCGTTATCATCACCATAAGCTGAGATCACATAATCTATCTTTTCCCCAAATACAGAACAGAAATATTTATTGAACACTTGTGCAGTATTATTGATAAGTCTACCATTTCCAAATAGTAATAGGCCAATACCATTGTCAGGATTCTTTTTGTTCCTAATATATTTTTTAAAACCCATTCTCATAGATTTTTCCTTGTGTCCCTTTGTTTCCCTTATCAGTTTTCTACATTTCCTAACTTCTGATTTATATACATTACTATGAACTTCCCATTTGTTATATATATTTTTATATTTGCCTTTACTTCATCTCTAAAGCAGATCAGATTTTTTTAACCAGTACAGTTGTCTTCCTTGATTGTGGCTTTTGGGCATCTCATAAGGAGTTCATAAATGATTCCAAATTATCATTCTCTTTTTTTTACCAAATTCCCAGCAGGAGTGGTGAGTATGTGTATAAAATTTGTGGATGGCACCAAGCTTGAAGGAGTTGCAAGCACTTTGAAAGAAAAGATTAGAATTAAAAATGATTTTGACAAATTAGAGATTTGGTCTAAAATCAACATGATGAAATTCAATAAAGACAAGTGAACTTCACTTAGAAAGGAAAAATCAAATGCACAACTACAAAATGGGGAATAACTGGCTAGGCGGTAGCACTGCTGAAAAGGACCTGGGGGTTGTAGTGGATATGAGACAACGATGTGATGCACTTGTAAAAAAGGCTAATATTATTCTGGGATGTATTAACAAGAGTGTCATATGTAAGAAACAGGAGGTAACTGTCCTGCTGTACTTGGCACTGGTCAAGTTCACCCAGTGTGTTTGTAATGCAGCTAGGAATAGAATGCAAGTGTCTTGATGCCCAGACCAACACCTTATCCACAGATTAGCCTTCCTCGGGGGAGAAGGGGGATCGCTGCAGGATGAGGTTGGGTAGGGTAGGATAGGGCAGGGGAGAAGGTAGCATTTGAGGCTGTGTGCCAACAGTATAGGCTAGGGAAAGCGGATTAATTATTAGTAGTATTAAGTACCTTGGATGCCCATGAAACACTTTAAAAAGTATTTAAAGCCGGAGTTCCTGCTCTGAAGAGTTTGCAGTTGAAGTTAACACGAGGACAGGAAGAGCTAACCAAGGGTTGGGTAAGTACTAGGTTGAAGCTGAGGGCAAAATCCACATTCTGAAATGGGTCCCAATGGGAGCAGTGGTGGAACAGGCGTAGAGATGGGCCAAGTACGGGAGAGGGCAGAGGTGGCAATGATGCCTAGAAAGGCTGTGAAGGCAGAAGCCGAGGAGGGACAGAGAAGAGTGGGAATTGCAGTGGTGTGGATAGAGGAGTAAATGTGGTAGATACACCTGGGGATGTGCAAGGGAAACTGCTTGGAAGGATGGGCTTAAGGGGCCAGGTCAAAGATGGCAGCAGTGGGGCATGGTGTGGTGATGGGCAGCTGGGGGGCAGAGGAAGCCATGGGGTTGGGATAGTGATATAATCACAGCAGGCTGCAAGGGCACAGCCAGCAATGGGGACTCAGCAGCAGTGGGAAAGGGACAGTTGTAGGAGCAGCAATGGGGTGGCATTGGGTGGGTCAGGTTTGGATGTTGAGGCCAGGCATGTGGTGTGACAAGCAGCAGTCGGGATATACCTGGTACTGGGACAGGCCAACCATTGGGACAGGCTTGGGCAGCAAGCACAGGACAGAGGTTGAACAGCATTAGGGGCAATAGCAGGGACAGGCTGGGCAGAGGCAGCTATCAGACCCTCATGGCTGAGAGCAGGGCATGTTTGGGAGATGAGGCCAGCTGGGTGGTGGGGCAGCATGTGGGATGCACACAGGCTTTTTGTTCAGGGTGGGGCTCAGGGAGGAGCACATGGGCAGGAAGTGCAGAGAAAGCAATTAATGATGGGCAGCGGGTATCAGAGGCTTGAGGACTGCTGAAAGCTCCCGCTTTGCCTCTTTCCCCCCAAGGCCCTGCCCATGCTCCACCCCACTCCCTCCCAGGTCCTGCTCCCACTCGACCCCTCGCCGCCTGCCACTCATGACTCTTGGGGGAGAGGGTGAAGAGGCACAAGTGGCAGGTGGGAGGAGACCTCGGGGGAGGGGATGAAGACTCACGAGCAGAGGGGGAGGGGCGAAGAGGCATGAGTGGAAGTTGGGGGGGCCTCGGGGGAGGGGCAAAGAGTTCTAGTTAGGGTCCATCGGGGGAGGGGGTCGAGTGGGAGCAGGGCCTAGGGTGGAGCAGGAATGAAGTGTGGGCAAGGTCTCAGGGGGGAGGAGGCCAAGCAGGGGCAGAGCAGGAGGTAGGGTAATGGTCCAGGTCCCCCACTGCCCAGCCTCCCCAAAGGCAGGAATCACATGCAGCTCATGCAAATAATGGTGTAAAGTGGTGGGGCAGAGGGAGTGGTCAGGGAGAGGCAGCTGTGAGTGAATCTGGCCTGGTGTTGGGGCTAGAGGTTGTGTAGTGCAGTACTTGGGGCAGCCTGGGGTTGGATTCAGGCGAAAATGACTGCTGAAGGATGGCCTGGTGTGGTGCGGAGGGCGAGTTTGGGAGCAGGCTGTGATGTGGCTCAGGTGAAGGGGTGGCTGCCAGGCAGAGGTGATGCAGTGGGGAAGGGTGGCGGCTGGTAGTGCTGGCAGTGTAGGGAGAGCCAGGTGTCCGGAGAAAGGGCAGATTTGGGTGCCAAGGAAGGACAGGTTGGGGTGGGGGCCCTAGCTGAGTGAGGTGGCTGGGTCAGTGCAGGGTTCGGCAGTGTGGGGGCAGGGCTGGAGGCAGTGAGGTAGGGCACAGTTCAGTGTTATTTCTGTATCACTTGCCTGGCTCTGTCAGAGAAACAGTGGGCGTTAAAAGCTGCAGAGCCCAATCCCCATACACACTTTCATGCACAGGAGAAGCTGAAATCACTGATGTTGCTCATCTGCACAAAGTTAAGCAGGACACAGGGTTGGGACCAAGTCAGAAGGGGTGAAGAGAGGATGAAGGTGAAGACAGCAGGAGCCTGCAGTCCCTGCATAGAGGCACACAGACACCTAGAGCATTACAGAGCTGGGGGGCTAATGACATCTGGACCAAGAACGGCCTTGAGGGATAATGGCTGCTGTTTAGCAGGGGGATTGTTGGGGGTTTCACAGTGCCAAGGAGCAAGAGCAGAGAGGGTCAGGGATGGAGGTGGTGACTGAAATGTTGAAGGGAGAAGGACAGCAGTGAAGCTTGGCCAGAGGAGCAATGAAGCAGGCCCAGGTGAGAGAATTGTGGGGTATACTTGGAGCTGCACAGAGAGGGTATGGGGGGGAGGGGCTATGAGCTTGTGGGTGAATTGTAGGGGATTATCAGGAGGTGGGGCAGAGAGAGCGAGTGCACACTCCTGCAAAAGATTCTGTAGTCTGGGGGTTAGCACACTCACACAGCATGTGAGCGACCAAGGATCTAGTCCCCCTGCTCCCCTGACTCTTTAATTATTTATCCACAGTGCACTGGCTTCAACAGGAGAGAGCCTCATTACAGACTGGTTAGCTCAGTGGTTAGCACATTCATCTGAGAGGCGGCAGGTCCCTGTTCAACTCCCTTCCTGCCCTCAGAAGGACGGGGGACTTGAAGCAGGGGTCTCCCACACCTCAGGTGACTACCCTAACCACTGGGCTAAAGTTCTGAAGGAAGCATGCCTTCCTCTCTCTCCCCAGCTGCTTGCTAAAATGGCATAAGGCACCTAACTCCGAAGAGGGTTCCTGGCTGTGAACTGAAGAGACAGGTACCTGCTGCAGCATGAGAGGGGTGGGGCTTTTGTTGTCATCTCCCACTGGCTAGCTGAGGTGGCTCCTCCCTAGTGTGCTGGCATTTGTGACTCATGCTCAGGCGCTTGTCTCTCTTCATTCATTGGGCCTGCTCAGACTCTGTACCACACAGATTGTTCCATGCATTCAGGCCAATGCTCGCATTTTTAGCAGTGGTGGGAATTAACCATCGGAACAACTTACCTAGGGATGCAGAGAATGCTGCATCATTGCCAGTCTTTAAGTCATTACCGAATGTCTTTCTCAAAGGTCTGCTGTAGCTCACACAGAAGTTAGGGATTTGATGCAGGAATTACTGGGGAGGTTCTCTGGCCAGTGTTCTGCAGGAGGGCGGATGAGATTATCATAATTGTTCCTTCTGGTCTTAAACTCTATGAATATCCAAACCTGTCCCAGAGCCCCATAGCAGCTAACCCCAAAGCTCACCACTATTGGGAAGGCATTGTGCTGATACTCTTGTTCCTCCCTTTTCCTGTAGGTGGGGTTTCCCTAGGAAACGGCAGTTGTTCTGCTTCCCAGTGCTGGCAGGCAGCAGACTGCAAAGTCAGCCGGTACTTGCAAAAACTCCTCTGTCTTCCCCCCCACACTGAGGTTTTTCAGCCTGGATAGCAGCTGCATCTCTTACCTGTTCGTCTGGGCACTGTGGAAAAGGTGGGGATTTTCTTAATGTAGCTGAACTTGTCTGGGATTTCTGTTCCTCCTTCAGCTGGTAACATGCACTGATGATATCTGAAAATGGGACTGCCCTTGGGTGAAAACAGAAATGATTTGCAGGTTCTTTAAGCTTGGTCTGGGTGTGCAAAGTTTGGAGGACAAAACCATCTGTCTTGGGGCTGAGCAGCAGTGTGGTTGGCTTTCTCAGAAGCATGCTTTTGCTGTCACGTTTTCTGCTTCAATTTTCAGTGTTATGCTGGTACTTTTTCTTCTGTGTGGATTGCCAGGAGGTGGCCCCCTTTACAGTGCAATACAAAGTGTTAGAAGAAGTGCCAAGTGGAACTGTGCTAGGGAAATTGTCTGAGGATTTGAGCTGGGAGGAGAGACGTGAACCAGTAGAGACCTTCCAGCAGCTGCATTTCCCTAAGGAGCTCCCTATCTGTGTTGGGTCTGAAGATGGCTTGCTTAGCACGGCAGGACGGTTGGACAGAGAGCAGCTATGCAGGCACAATGATCCATGCTTTGTCTCTTTTGATGTTCTGGCTGCCGAACACTTGGCTTTAATCCACGTGGAGATTCAGGTCTTGGACATTAATGATCATGCACCCCAATTTCCAAAACCTGAGCTGGAATTAGAAATATCAGAGAGTGCATCCCTACGAACACGGATACCACTGGATCGAGCACTTGACCCAGACACTGGCTCCAATGCCCTCTGCTCTTACTCATTATCACCCAGTGATCACTTTGTTTTGGATGTAATCTCTGGATCTGATGGAACTAAACATGCAGAACTTGTGGTTGTTAAAGAAGTGGACAGAGAGCTCCGCTCTTGTTTTGATCTAGTACTGACTGCCTTTGATCATGGAGACCCACCAAAATCAGGCACAGCCTTAGTGAGGGTTATTGTTTTAGACTCCAATGATAACAGCCCTGTGTTTGCAGAGAGTTCTTTGACAGTGGAAATCTGGGAAGATACTTTGCCTGGTACAATTCTTATAAACCTTTTAGCCACTGACCCAGACCAGGGTCCCAATGGGGAGATAGAATACTCATTCAGTAAACATGCTCCACTAGAGGTGTTGAACATGTTCAGCATTGATGCCAAGACAGGCAGTGTAGTTCTGAGACACCCATTGGACTATGAAGAAAATCATACCTATGAAGTTGATGTGCAAGCCAGGGATCTAGGAGCCAACCCTATGCCAGCACACTGCAAGATCCTCATCAAGGTTCTGGATGTCAATGACAATGCCCCAGATGTACACATCACTTGGGCTGCCCAGGGGCCAATGCTATCTGAAGCTCTTCCTAAGGACAGCTTTGTTGCTCTGGTGACAGCAAGTGATCCCGATTCAGGAAACAATGGACAGGTGCATTGCTATCTTAGTCAAGGACATGAGCATTTCAAATTGAAAAGGACCAACACATACACTTATATGCTGCTAACCAATGCCATATTGGACAGGGAGAGGTGGGCAGAATATAATCTGACATTAACGGTCCAGGACAATGGGAACCTCTCCTTAGCCAGGAGGAAACACCTCACTATATACATCATTGATGTCAATGACAACCCACCATTGTTTGAAAGAATTACATATGATGTCACCATTGCTGAGAATAATGTGCCTCCATCCTACTTGATTACTGTCAAAGCCCATGATGCTGACATAGGTTTTAATGGAAAAGTCACGTATAGCATCCAGGACTCCCTTGTCTCAGATTTGGTCTCTGTTGATTCCAAAACTGGTGAAATCTTTGCGCTCAGAGCTTTTGATTATGAACAAATAACAAGTCTTGAATTCCTAGTGAAAGCAGAAGATGGGGGTCACCCCAGACTTGTGTCCAATGTCTCTGTTAGGGTTAGTTTGCTTGATAGGAATGATAATCCCCCAGTGATCATGCAGCCAGTGCTGGTGGAGGGCAAAGCAAGGCTCACTGTTCTAGTTAATGCACAGACTGGATGCCTATGGACATCCTCAGGGCACCACAACCCCCAAGGTACAGCAGTAACCACCATGACACCGACACCCAGTTCAAACGCTCCCCTGCTATTCACCTTTGCTGCCAGTGATGCAGATTCTGGCCTGAATGGGAACCTCCACTATGACATCCTGAGTGGGAATGATGCCAGTTTGTTTGTCCTTGATCCACTGTCAGGGCAAGTGTTTATCAACAGCAGCAATGCCAGCAGCCTCATTGGAAGTGAATGGGAACTGGGAGTGTTGGTGCGGGATCAAGGGAACTCACCGCTGCAGGCTAAAGCACTTGTGCAGTTAATTTTCAGAAATCATCTTGACCAGCTGACAAACTCAGCCCAGGCTTCTCAGAGGCTGAGCCAATCCATGGTGACTGTTATCTGCCTTGCTGTGCTATTAGGAACTTTTCTTCTTGTTTTAGCTTTAATTGTGTCTATCTGCAAACGAGAGAAGAAAGATAACATGGCCTACAACTGCAGGGAAGCAGAACATGCCCACAGACAGCAGCAGCTCAAGAAGCCCCAAAAACACATTCAGAAAACAGACATATATTTAGTCCCTGTACTCAGAAACAGGCAAGCTGTGCAGAGTGAGGTTGAGCAAATTCGCTCCTGTGAAGAAGCCTTGCTGAAGGAAAGTGCATGGGATGAGCCATTGCAGACTCCATTTCATTTAACGCCCACACTTTACAGGACCCTTAGAAACCAGAAAGGTCCAGCTGAACAGAGAGATGCCTTCAATTTCCCTGCAATCCAATGCAGACCCTTCCACCCGCACAGGCTAAGAAATGCATCCAAAGAGAGCCCAAGCCTTCAAGATGCACAAACCCCTTCCAAAAGCTTAGCAAACCCGCAACTGAGACCTTTGGGAGATCAGAACTGTGACCTCCCACTGCCGACTAACCAACCCTCAGCCATGACTCTGAAGAGGCAGAGAACTACTGAGCAAGATGCAGGGCCCAGGGCCGCCCATCCCCACCAGCACCTCTTGAGAAGTCTAGTGAGGCTGTCCATGGTGGCACTTGCTGAGCAGGACCCCACGGGAGAACTTGCTATGGAGTCGCCTCCTGTTCAGGTAGGAGCTGCCTCCCTACTGGGTTAGACTGAAGGGCCACAGTCGTAGTCTCCTGTGAGTTTGTGGGCATGGAGAGTGCTCACTGAGGGCAGACTTTGACCTGTCCTGTCTGGGTAAATGTTCCAGGTTACAGCCTGGAGCCAGGCTCTCCTCACACAGCACAGATGGCAGGCAGATTTGGGAGCGTGCTGGGGCATGTTAGGGGCTGACAGGGGATGGGGTACCGAAATCCCCTCCCCCGACTGGGTGCATTCTGCAGGGACAGCCAGGGAGCTGAGGGAGGGATGGGGGCTGTCACACAGAGAGGGGGTGATGGGAGGAGGGTGAACAGATAGCATGTGTGAAAAATCAGGACAGGGTGAGAGGTAATAGGCGCCCATATAAGACAAAGCCCCAAATATCAGGACTATCACTATAAAATTGGGACATCTGGTCACCCTGGATCATGGGAGAAATGGAGTGATGTTCTCCCAAGTGTAGGAGGAACTGAATACAGTCCATGCTGCGAAGGGAGTGAGAGGGATGTGCAGAGCTGCGGGTGATGGGGCTTGAGGGCACTGGCGGGGGGGCGGCAGTGCGGGAGATACAGGGGGACTGCTTGCTCACTCTTCTGCTGCACAGTCTCCAAGTGGGAATGCCAAACAACGTGTAAGAGAAGGAAACACTATAAAAAGCCAGCCCAGTGAGACAGGGACATCCTGACAGGAAGCATCCTGAGTGGTGACTGCATGCAAGCAACAGACTCTTCCTGTCTTACAGCAAATCTCTCAGCTGCTGTCTCTGCTGCACCAGGGCCAGTTCCAGCCCAAACCAAATCACAGGGGAAACAAATACACAGCCAAGAATGGCAGCAGGTAAGACTTGCACACAGCTAGTCCCTGTGCTTTAGTGCCCCTGGTTGCCTCTCCCCAGCCTTTGCCAGGAGACGTCAGCTCCAAATGCCTCCAGAGGGCAGATCTCCATGCGTCTGGCTGCCAGCACAGCCACAAGCCTGTGTGCTGCCTCCCTGTTCCGCATACCCATATTTGTAGATGAGTGGGACGAGGAAACAGGACTGACTCACTGGGACGTCCCCAAGGACCAAGCCACAGCCCCATGCATATTGGCTGGTCCCTTGGGCCCTACTCTCATGTGGTACTGCCTGTAGCCTTGCCCCAGGCACCAACATTGTTGCATTTCTCTCCTGCATGAGCCGCTGTGGGACAGCAGCCACTGGCATGGCTAGGAGAGGGGCCGGATTGGAGAGAGAGAACATGGCCGCCATCGGGGGGGGTGGGTATGAGAGAGCGCACTGAGGGGGAAGGAAGAACCAAAGGGCAACTGGGAGGAGACAGCCCAAAGCCTGCTGCAGCGTCCACACCCAGTGGAAGGGACTTGGTGAGAAGAGCAGCAAGGAGGGGGAAGTGAAGGCAGGGCAGGGCAGGGCAGGGCAAGAAGGTCTTGGCCAGTGAGGGAGAAAAGGAAGCCCCAAAGGAGGCGATGACAAGGAGAGAGACTGAGCGGGATTGGGGGGAAAGGAGAGAAACCTGAGAGAGATTGGGGAGAGGGAAACAGACTATCAGAGGTATGCAAGACGGGGGAGGGGGAGAGACAGTGAGAGGTTGCAGGGACAGTGGGGGGAGGGGTGGGAAGCGTGACAGTGTGATCCAGTCACCTCTCAATCATCTTTAGACAAACTAAACAGATTGGGCTCTGTCAGTCTCTCACGGTCAGGCATTTTCTTCAGCCTTCGCATAATTTTTGTGGCTCCTCTTTGCAACCTCTCTAGTTTTTCAACATTGTTTTTACAATGAGGCCACCAGAACGGCAGACAGTCCAGTGCTGGCCCCACCAGTGCCGTATGCAGAGGCCAAATCTCTGGTGGGACCGGGCGGGAGGGAGCCCTCTGTGCCATGCTGTCTGGATCTTCTGCCTCCACAACTGCAGCCTCTCGGCCCATGCCTGCACGGCATCATCCCCACTGCCTTCCACTTGCCTTTCTTTATCAAGTTCTTCCCCTTTAAGCCCAAACCCAGCTCTGCCCCACCCCAGCCACTCCCCTTTCCTTTCCCACTTCCCCAATGAATCCAGCTGCCTCTTCCATGCTATTCCCCCTCCTCCCAGAATCCCGTCACCTCCTTCCTGTGTAATCCCACACTCCCATGAAGTCTGGAACCCAGCACCCTTGGGTTCATCTTTACTAGGGAACAACAATGCATTGAAGCATGAGTGAGGAGTCAGGCTAAGCATGCTGGGCAGCACAGGCAATGCTAAGTGAGCTCAGCACTGGAGTTTGTTCATAGGTAAACCCCCAAGACATGCTGTGGCTTGTTGACATGATGCTGAGTGCGCTTGCTGCACCTACGCTGCCTGCAAGATTGGGGCCTGCCATGTCCTAACACAAGGTCACGTCCTACTGAATACAAACCTAGAAATCCTGGAGCAGGTACTGGACCCTCCCCTGTGCCCTATTCTGTTCCCAGTTCTCTGTTAGCACTTAATAAATAACAATAATATTCTGGGAGCAGCTGGCCAACTGGATCACTATGGCTGTGAGCAGGAGGGCAATCTCCTTGAGGATTGCTCACCAGGCCTGCGACATGCTGCCACCTGCCCTCCCACTGCTACCTAGTGCACAGGGGAGTCAGCCCTTCCCTTTATGCAGTCTGACATACTGGCTCCAGGGAGTGCTGCGAGTGGCCAAACCACAGCCAGGATCCTCCCAGGACCCCAGGATGAGCAGAGGGTACAGAGACAATGGGAGGAAGAAACCTAGCTGGCTTCAAGACTGAGCTTGATAAATTTATGGAGGGGATGGTATGATGGGACAGCCTAATTTGGCAATTGACTGATCTTAGATTAATAACAGTAAATATGCCCAATGGCCTGTGAAGGGATGTTAGATGGGGTGGGTTCTGAGTTACTACATAGAACTCTTTCTTCGTGTCTGGCTGGTGAGTCTTGCCCACATGCTCAGGGTTTAACTGATCACCATATTTGGGGTCAAGAAGGAATTTTTCCCCAAGGCAGATTGGCAGAGGCCCTGGGGTTTTTTCGCCTTCCTCTGCAGCATGGGACATGGGTCACCTGCTAGTGGATTCTTTGTACCTTAAAGTCTTTAAATCATTATTTGAGGACTACAATAACTCAATCTTAGGTTAGGGGTTTATTATAGGAGTCGATGGGTGATATTCTGTGGCCTGTGTTATGCAGGAGGTCAGACTAGATGAACATGATGGTCCCTTTTGATCTTATAGTCTGAGTCTATGACCGTCAAAGGCGCACCGAGGAGCCGGGCCTGCAGGCACAGGCTGGGAAGTACATGAACAAGGAGCAGTGAAGGCAGCCAGGAGCTAATAGGTGTGTCACCCCCAGCTCTACCCTTTCCTGAAGCATGCTCTAGGCCTAGGTCCTCATCTGTGAAGGACAAGGGTGGTGGGCAAGGAGGAGGAAGAAGGGTGCCTGGCTGAGGAGAGGGAGGAGTAGGTACTGTTTTCTCTCTACTTTCCCACTGATAGCTCTAAGCTACCCAAAACCTCCTCTGCCTCCTCCCTGTCCACCACCAAACTGCTCCATGTGCCACCCACACTCCACTGTGTCACTGGGGCTCCAACTTTCCTCCTCTTCTCGTGTGATGGCCGGGAAGGGAGAAATGGGAATTCTCAGAGGCTGGGAATGGCTGATGGGCTGGAGCACTTGATGATTACCTTTTCTATTCATTCCCTCTGAAGCATCTGGCACTGGCCACTGTTGGAAGACAGGACACTGGGATAGATAGACCATTGGTCTGACCCAGTATGGCCATTATGTTCTTATGAAATAAAGGGGCCAAAGGGAGATCAGGCTGGGTGAGCCCCGCTGGGAGAGCCCTCCTGAAATAGGGTGCTAGGGTCTCCTAGAAAGCAGTGGTGACTAGGGCCCAGATACTCAGTGATGTTTAAGCACCTAACTCCCATTGATTTCAGTGGAAGTTAGGAGCCTAAATACCATTGAAGCTCTGGACCTTGATTCCTTCTCCATAGAGATTTGGAGGAGAGGAAGCAGGAGAAACTGAATAGCGCTAGCATAGGGGAGTGACAGCAGGTGAGAAAAGAGGGTGAAGAGTGACTGAGCATTGTCTACATGGGGAAATGTCCTAGCATGACTATACTGTGATAATTCTACTGGTCTAGTTCACAGTGTGGACAGGTATTTGGGAATGAGAGGGCCTTTTATGGTATAGCACATACTGCTTCCAAAGTGACATGAGCCTAACTGGAAAAAGGCTCTCTTCTGGTGGTAAAAACCCTCAGATCCAAGAGGGAAAGGATGCAAAGAGTGCACACAGCTGAGGGAGTGAGGGTCAGGAGGGGTCTTCATAATAAATACTGGGCTTGAGCTGGGGCTAGCACAGCTGCCCAGGCAGCTGGCACGGTAATAGTGTTCCCTTTTGTAGATCTCTGGAAAGAGGGTCAGGGACTTGCCCTGAACTATCCAGGAAGTGAATGACAGAACCCAGGGCCCCCTGGCTGCCCACTCTCCTGCCCGCACTTTGAAAGGACTAGGAAGGGATTGGAGAGGCTGGCAGGCAGGCTCTGCTTTCAATCACTCAGGTCTCTCTGAAATGGTCACATTTTAGACCAGCACTTCCCAGACTTGGCCTCTGCCTGCAGTTTGAGCAAAACACTTCCACTGTCCCAGGAGCTATGTTTCTGTGACTGTGAGAAACAGCTTCTAAGATGCTAAAGTCAGTAAGTGCTAACTAGTGTGCGAGCATTTAGTGCAATCAAAAATAGCTAGCAGGACCTTGAAATTGCTACAGGTTTTAGGTTAGTCTTAAAAATCTCTTCTCCTATCAGAACAAAAATCCATGTGCTCCTTCCTACTTGGCCCCAGCATGAGCCAATTCCTCGCAGGGATGCAACACTACCAACAGGAGCTGAAAGCATCACTGCCCACATAGTAAAAGGATGTGAAAAGCCAGCATTTGTCAAACCCTAAAGGTTGAGAGTGCAGAGATGCAGCCTCAGATATTTGACTGTGATCTCATGGGGGCCCGCCCCACTGCCCCTTTGCCTGTCTGGGAAGCAGCTTAGCACACTGTCTATCTACCACATCGTGTAGCAATGGTCTCAAATTGCAGTGGAAGAGGTCTAGGTTGAATAGGAGGAAAAACTTATTCACTGAGAGGCAGGTGAAGTACTGGAATGGGTTACCTGGGGAGGTGGTGGAATCTCCATCCTTAAAAGTTTTTAAGGTGCAGTTCGACGAAGCCCTGGCTGGGATGGTTTAGTTGGGGTTGGTCCTGCTTTGAGCAGGGGGTTGGACTAGATGACCTTCTGAGGTCCCTTCCAATCCTAATCTTCTATGATTCTATGACACCAGTGATTAGAGAGCTGCTGGTTAACTTAACTTAATTCTATTGGCTGGGTTCAGTTCAGTTCAGTTTCTCACTTAACACATGGAAAGAACAGGATGCGTCTTCCTTAGATGTATAGCCCAGAATCTGAGGAAAGACTGACTTTTTGGAGGCTATCCAAGTAAATCTGTTAATTAATTTAACTTAAATTAAAAATGAGCAGGTCCAGATAACTTGCATCCAAAACTTTTAAAAGAGCTGGCCAATTAATGTTGATTTTCAATGTCTTGGAACACTGGGGAAGTTTCAGAAGACTGGAAGAAATCTAATGTTGTACCAATGTTTAAAATGCATAAAAAGGAGGACCCAGGTAATTACAGGCTTGCCAGGCTGACATAGATTCCAGGCAAGATAATGGAATAGCTGATACAGGTCTCGATTAATAAAGAGTTGAAGGAGAGTAATATAAATAATGCCAATCAATACAGGTTTATGGAAAATAGGTCCTATCAAACAAACTTGATTTTTTTTATGTAATTATAAATTTGGTTGATAAAGGTAATAGTATTGATGTAATATACTTAGACTTCTGTAAGGCAGAAAGCTTGGTATCACATGACCTTTTGATTAAAAAACTAGAATGATATAAAATTAACACAACACATTTAAATGGATTAAAAACTGGTTAACTGTGATCTCAAAATGTAATTGTAAACAAGGAATCATCATCAATGGGGTGTGTTTCTAGTGAAAGCCCTCAGGGACCAGCTCCTGGCCCTATGCTATTTAACATTTTGTCAGTGACCTGGAAGAAAAAATAAAATCATCACTGATGAAGTGTGTAGATGAACCAAAATTGGGGAACATAATTTCTGGGAAGCACTGGACTGTAAGGAGATGGAGACGTGTCCCTGGCACAGCATGACGTCAATGCTCTGGCCTTTGGTCTCCTTTGCAGGAATGCAGGGCTGGATGCTGATTGCCTCAGTATAAAGGAGAGTGGCCAAGAAGAGATTGAGGCAGATGACCGGGATTCAGAGAATGGATTTGATCTTTCCATGCACCAGCTGGTGGGAGAAGAACTCGAGAGCCTTCTAGAGCCCCATGCAGGTGAGGTCACCATGTTCTGTACGGCACCCCAGAGACAGCCTGCTCCATCTGCACAGATCTTCTTAGCACCAGTGGGAGCTGCCTGAGAGGCGGACTCTGATTGTCTGAAACCACATTTTAATTGGCTGGTTGCACTTTTTTGATGATGACACTGCTGAGATTGGGAAGCCAAGGGCTCCAGTTGCCCAGGGAGTTGGCTGTCCAGGGTGTTGGGAACCCCAGAGAGCAAGCTGAACATTTCCATATTGCTTTTGCCAAAATTGAATTTTTCACACTTTTTCCTTCTGTGAAAAAACTGTTGAATTTTTGACCTTTTATTCCAGTTTGGGACAATTCCCTCCTTCCCCAATTCCATTCTTTTCACAAGAGGAACATTCTTTTTTCCTGCCAGTGCTAGTGGAGCTCTTCCAAGCTCCTCCCACAAAATAAGTTTCACATACATGAATCGCACAATTGGGATATGTCTCATATTAAATTGTGTAGATGTTCAAAATAGGATTGTGCCACTCCCAGGCTCTGTTGGAATTCTCTTGGTGGGGCTTGAACATGGCCATGTGCTCTGTTGGGATGGGCTCCTTCTTGAGTTGGGGGAAATGTGATGAGCACTATATTGTGCAGCACTGTGATTCTCCCTCTCCCTCCTCCTCCTTACATGAGAATGGGTTAATGAGATAGTCTTGTAAATTATCATCATGGGACATCTTCCTTAACCCCTCATTGGGATGGATGGGGTGTTCTCCCTGCCCCCTCCACCTACTGTTTCAGGCTCTTTGCAGACTCAGGCTGACATCCCTGCATGGGTTACACTTGATTTACATTTTTGAGGTTTTCTTGGCAATTAGAACAGCTAGAAACATTTTTAAATGAAAATTCTGGGGAACATGGCAGCCCCTGATAGGAAGGACTGGTATGGGGTATAAACATGTGCTGGAGGTTTCAAGCCCTGCAGCAGGGGCCACATCCTTGTTAGAAACATAGACATCTAATGGCTGAATAAGGTACTACAAGCAGTTGTGCAATTTTTGGAGTTTCAACTCAGTACCCTTGAACACCAGGCTGGGTTCTATGTGTCACAATAGCAGCTGCAAGGATTCCTCTGTCCATTGTCTGGGTTGGCTGTTCCATGTGATACCTCCACAATCAGATCTGAAGCTTCAAAAACAAGAGCAGAGCCTGGCTGCTGGGGTTCCTCTGTGCCAGGTGTGGCTACTGGAGAGCTGAGGCTCTCATGTGGGTTCAGGACTGAGTTTCACTCACTGACTCTGTAGGGATGACTTTGGGGGATGTGGGGAAAGTGATGGACATGATATATCTTGACTTTAGCAAAGCTTTTGATATGGTCTCCCACAGTATTCTTCCCAGCAAGTTAAAGAAATATGGGTTGGATGAATGGACTATAAGGTGGATAGAAAGCTGGTTAGATCATTGAGCTCAATGGGTAGTGATCATTGGCTCGATGTCTAGTTGGCAGCCTGTATCAAGCAGAGTGCCCCAGGGGATGGTCATAGGGCCTGTTTTGTTCAACGTCTTCATTAATGATCTGGAGGATGGGATGGATTAAACCCTCAGCAAGTTTTCAGATGACAGTAAGCTGGGGGAGTGGTAGATATGCAGGTGGGTTAGGGATAGGATACAGAAAAATTGGAGGATTAGGCCAAAAGAAATCTGATGAGGTTCAGCAAGGACAAGTGCAGAGTCTTGCACTTAAGATGAAAGAATCCCAGGCACTGCTACAGACTGGGGACCGACAGGCTAGGCAGCAGTTCTGCAGAAAAGGACTGGGGGGTTACGGTGGACAAGAAGCTGGCTATACGTCAACAGTGTGCCCTTATTGCCAAGAAGGCTAACAGCATATTGGGCTGTATTAGTAGAACCGTTGCCAGCAGATTGAGGGAAGTGATTATTCCCCTATATTTGGCATTGGTGAGGCCACATCTGGAGTATTGTGTCCAGTTTTGGGCCCCCCACTGCAGGAAGGATGTAGACAAATTGGAGAAAATCCAGAAGGATGTAGACAAATTGGAGAGAATCCAGCGGACAGCAAAATGATTAGGAGGCTGGAGCACATGATTTATGAGGAGAGGCTGAGGGAACTTGGCTTGTTTAGTCTAGAAAAGAAAAGACTGATGGGGGATTTGATATCAGCCTTCAGCTATCTGAAGGGGGGTTCCAGGAAGGATGGAGATAGGCTGTTCTCAATGGTGGCAGATGACAGAACTAGGAGCAATAGTCTCAAGTTGCAGAGGGGGAGGTTTAGGTTGGATATTAGGAAAAACTTTGTCATAGGAGGGTGGTGAAGCACTGGAATGGGTTACCTAGGAAGGTGGTGGAATCTCCATCCTTATTGGTTTTTAAGGCCTGGTTTGACAAAGCCCTGCTGGGCTGATTTAGTTGGGGTTGGTCCTGCTTTGAGCAGGAGGTTGGACTAGATGACTTCCTGAGGTCCCTTCCAACCTTAATCTTTTATGATTCTATGACTTGCAGCATCCCTTTGGTGGATGAACTCCAAATTCCTCCCCTTTCTTTTTTCAGTGTCCCCTTCCCCTGCAGTTTCCGCCTGGAAGGGTCTCCTTCATGCTTCTCCTTCGGCACTGTGGACCTTACCCGGCCTTTCTCTCTCTCTCCCCCAGCCTCTTTGGCTCTGATTGCCTCTCTAGGCTCTCAGGGAACTGTGCTTGTTAGGACAATCCTTAGTCAGGCTCATCTGCCTACAGAATCCAGCTAAGCTCTGAACACGTAGGGCACAAATCGCTCTCCACTTTGGGAGCTGCTGCTTCTGGCCAACCAGCATCAGTGGGGCTGAGTTAAGCTGATGCATGCGGAGTTGCTCTGTAAGTGGATGAAGCTAAGTATGGATTTACCTCAGCCGCTGGCACAGCTCCCCCAGCTTCGCCACTTGCTTGAGGATTGGGAGGGCTAACAGCGAGATGCTGGAAACCACATCTTTGCACGGAAGCTTGTCAGTTTGGTTGGGCCAGGCATACGTTTGGCTGTTCTCTTTCCTGCAGTAAGAATGCTGCCCCAGACCTGGTCACCAAGCTGGTAAGTGTTTCTGAGCATGGTGCCATCTCAAAGGGCTCTGCTCTGGACCACGTCTGCTCGGATAAATGCTGATTACAGTGCTCTCCAGAATGTGCTCCTTGCTACTGACCCCAAACTCACTGCATCCTGCTACCTTGTGTAGGCTTCCAGCAAACAGCTCAGCTGATACTGCAGGAGATGGAGCTATTGAAAATCAGCCCTCCAGGAGGCTAGTACGTCTAGGCAATAACCAGCTGGGTCCTCAGACGACTCCAAGGGAGTTTTGCACTCCACTGCCCAGGGCTCCTGTGGGATTCCCAGCCCATATTTCTCCAGGACAATCTGTCTCTCATAGGTCAGAAGGTTAGAAAGGACCATTATGATCATCTAGTCTGACCTCCTGCACAACACAGGCCACAGAACCTCGCCCATCCACTCCTGTAATAGTCCCTTAACCTAAGACTGAGTTACTGAAATCCTCAAATCATGGTTTAAAGACTTCAAGGTACAAAGAATCCACCAGCAAGTGACCCTTTCCCCTGCAGCATGGGGCAAGTGAAAAATCCCCAGGGCCTCTGCCAATCTGCCCTGGGGAAAAATTCCTTCTTGACCCCAGATATGGCAATCAGCTAAACCCTGAGCATTTGGGCAAGACTCACCAGCCAGACACCCGGAAAGATTTTTTCTATAATAACTCAAAACCCACTCCATCAAACGTCCCATCAGGCCATTCGGCATATTTACCGCTAGTAGTCAAAGATCAGTTAATCGCCGAATTAGGCTGTCCCATCATACCATCCACTCCATAAACTTATCATGCTCAGTGTTGAAGTCAGCTAGGTTTTTTGTCCCCACTGCTCTCTTTGGAAGGCTGTTGCAGAACTTCACTCCTCTGATGGTTAGTAACCTTTGTCTAATTTCAAGTCTAAACTTCCTGATGGCTAGTTTATATCCATTTGTTGTGTCCACATTGGTGCTGAACTTAAATAACTCCTTTCCCTACCTGGTATTTCTCCCTCTGATGTAGATGTATAGAGAGCAATCATATCTCCCCTCAGCCTTCTTTTAGTTAGGCTAAACAAGCCACGCTCTTTGAGTCTCTTCTCATAAGGCAGGTTTTCCATTCCCTGGATCATCGTAGTAGCCTTTCTCTGCACCTGTTCCAGTTTGAATTAATCTCTCTTAAACATGGCAGACCAGAACTGCACACAGTATTCCAGATGAGGTGTCACCAGCGCTTTGTATAACGGTATTAACATCTCCCTATCTCTACTGGAAATACTCGCTTGATTGCATTTAGCTTTTTTCACAGTCACATCATATTGAAGGCTCATAGTCATCCTGTGATCAACCAATATCAGTCATTCACCTCTGTTTGCACCTCTCTTACCAAATGTATCTAGCAGCTCTCCTCCTGGCATGCAGAAGTGCGCACCACAGCCTCATCTGCCTCCCTCTAAGCTCAGTGCTGATTCTTTCACTCCACCCAGGTTATTGGCTGATTAAAGGAAACCATGTTGGGTCAGGAACTATCAGAGTCTCACAGAGTTCCTTCTGACACTACATCATGATACATTCAGTTCCATAGGGTGGTTAAACATACTGAAGAAAGGATATATCATTTATTACATTCCATAGCACTTTTGCCTAAATGGGAGAGGGAAGGAGAGAAAACAATTAACAAAACTAAGTCTATTCCAAGTCCTTGCCCATCTCCCCTCCAGCAACACAGGGGGCCATACGGGCAGCAGCTAAGCCCCTGGATAACACTCCTAGCATAGGCACTTCCCAGACTGCGTAGAGCTGGAACAGCTGTGTTGATGCCATCCCCCCAGCAGAGAGGCTAACCCAGGGACAGAAGGAGTGTGACAAAGCACCACTGCACTCCAGTTATTCTGATGAAGCAGCCTCTAGGGCTTTTTCATTCAGCAGAAATCCCACAGTCCTGGAGTTCCTCTAATTCACTCCAGGGCTGGGCAAGCTCCTAGAAAATCCAGGACATAGACTGACATCAAGGAACCTATTGCTTCCCACTCCATTCCTGTGGATGGGAAAGGGGTGGAGAATTATTTCTCAGCAGTTTCCTGCTAATCTCTTGTCTCTGTTCATAGGAGCTGCTCCGGTGGCAGGAAATGCTGTAGAGAATCATAGAATCATAGGATATTAGAGTTGGAAGGGACCTCAGAAGGTCATCTAGTCCAACCCCCTGCTCAAAGCAGGACTAACCTCAGCTAGATCATCCCAGCCAGGGCTTTGTCAAGCTACAACTTAAAAACTTCTAAAGATGGAGATTTCACCATCTCCCTAGGTAACCCATTCCAGTGCTTCACCTGCCTCTTAGTGAAAACCTTTTTCCTAATATCCAACCTAGACCTCCCCCACTGCAACTTGAAACCATTGCTCCTTGTTCTGTCATCTACTACCATTGAAAACAACCCTAGCTCCATCCTCCTTGGAACCCCCTTTCAGGTAGTTGAAGGCTGCTATCAAATTCCCCCTCATTCTTCTCTTTTGCAGACTAAACAAGCCTAGTTCCTTCAGCCTCTCCTCATAACTCTTGTACTCCAGCCCCCTAATCATTTTTGTTGCCCTCCACTGGACTGTGTCCAACTTGTCCACATCCTTTCTGTAGTGGGGGGCCCAAAACTGGACACAAATCCCCACAACATTGCTTCTTTAAAGAAGTTTTGAATAAACTCTCAGAACAACAAGCCCCGGCAAGGGGAATCTTCCGTGGCTATCAGAGCACTGCCCTAGGGCAAAAGGCAGAAAGGCACCTGAGAAGCCTGTTCCCATCTTAGCAGGGCTTATTGCTACAAGAGCAAATTGACATTATAGGGCCACACAGAAGGCTGCCATGGTGGGCAGGCCCCTAAGGCAGGGTCTATTCAAAGACCCTCTGGAAAATAAGAAGGAAAGAACTACATTGTTCTTAATCTATCCAGATCTGGGGGATAAAGACCCCTAGAAAACAATTTTCACTGATTAAGAGTTTTTCAAAGCCTGAAGGGACCATTCTGCTCATCCAGTCTGAGCTCTTGTGGAGCACAGATCAGAGAATATCACTCAGTGACTCCTGCACTGAGACATCTAATCTTGATTTACAGACTTCAAGTCAGAGAGAGTTCACCACGACCCTTGATGAGTTGTTGCACTGATTAATTCCCCTCGCTGTGAAAAATTTGCACTTTATTTCCAGTCTCAATTTGTCTAGCTTCAACTCCCAGCCACTGGATCTTGTTATACTGGTTTGCTGGATTAAAGAATGCTCTTCTAGCAGGAATCTCCCCATGTAGGTGCTTATGGGTCATGAACAAGTCACCTCTTCACTTTCTCTTCAATAAGCTAAACTGACTGAGCTTCTTTAGTCCCTCACTGTGAGGCAGATTTTCCAGACCCTGAATTCTTGCTGCTCTTCTTTGACCCTCCCTAATTTTTCAGCATCTTTTAAGGAATATCAGATATGAAGCTCCAGAGATAGCTGTTCATTGGGAATGGCGTCTTGGGGGTGATGGCTCTATCCATCTATGAAATGGGCCCAATGACTGTCACTGGCATCTTTTGGGTGATTTTGAGTTGCATGGCAGAACATGCCAGCTTGGCTGCTGAGACCTGTCATGGGGGAACAAGCCCCAGTTGTTGCCCCAGAAAGAGTTATGGTGGTGACACCTTTGATCCAGGGCTGGTTCTGTAGATTAGCCAGGCTATAGAGCAGCCATCCTCACATGGGTTCCATGCTCTTTTTGCCATCCCATTGCCCTGCAGGCAGTGGAGACAGCTGGAAGCGTGTTGTCCATTTGTGCTTCTCTTTCACCAGGCCCAGGGGATGCTGGGGCCTCTGATGGCACTATTACTGCTGCAGTTGTCTGGGATCCTGCCACACCCCCATATAGCAGGAGAAATAGTCTTGCAGAAGCAGCTAAGAATCAACTTTCCTGAACCAGTGATGCGCTGTTCTGCTTTGCTCAGCACTGACTCAGTCACTGCAGTGGGGGCCTCGTGGACTCTCGGCACTTCGAATTGCTTCTTGGGCCTGTGTCTGTGCTATGTGCATCCTCTGCTGAGTGGATGTTGGTCATGCGGTTGGAATATGCCTCAGCTTCATTTTTTGCAAGGGAGGCCAAGGATAGAGCAGTCCCTTGAGGAAGAAATACATGTAGGAAGCTCCGATTCTTTAGCTGTGGTTTGTCCCAGCTTTGTTTGCGATCCTGTAATTATTGACCTCCACTATGCCTGGCTCTTCCTCTGCAAATCAGACTGACCGCTGCTGCCACATACAGCAGGAGGCTGCTGGACGTGTCCAATAGACAAATCAGTTGTCTGGTTCTAAAGGCAGCCTTTGAATGGAAACAGCCAGCCTAGGCAATCCATGCTGGAAATAGGCACAGCCCAAATGAGCCAGCCCTTGCATGCCTCAGAGCAAACCCTCCGTAACAAACCGTTTCAGTTATCTGTGCTGGGCCCTGTCTCCCACTGCACTGGGGTTGGCATAGCCGGTTAGCTTCCAGCTGTGACTGTGGAAACAATTGTTTGACAGGAGAGAAAACTGTCCCAAAGGGGTAGGAGAGTGGGGAGCTTAGCAGAGTCAGAGCTGTCACGCTGCCCAAAGGCAATCAAGTTTGTATCCTGTGTTGGGGGAAGGAAGTGTCATTCATGCTCAGCTTAAGGAAACAACCAACTCAAGCTGGGTTGCTCTGTACTGTGTTTTAGGGTATGTCTACGCTTAAAACACTACAGCAGCATAGCTGCAGGGCTGCAACTGTGCTGCTGTAGTGCTTCAGTGTAGACACTACCTATGCCAATAGGAGGCGTTCTCCCATCGGTGCAGGTAATCCCCCTCCCCAAGAGGGGATACCTAGGTTGATGGAAGAATTCTTCTGATTCCCTAGTGCTGTCTACACTGGGGGCTAGATCTGCAAAGCTACCTCTCTCAGGGATAATCCACCCCACTGAGAGAGGTAGCTATACTGATGTACATTCCTAGTGCAGACCAGGCCTCACTCACCATGTGGCAAAGCGAACTTCACAACCAAACATCTACCTCTTTAGCCTGTGGAACTGCTGAGAACTTGGGCTAGATTCACAAAGGTGGGCTAGTTTCATGTGTAGTGATGCTGTGCTAACCTTTTAGCACCTGAAACCCGAAGGCATCCTGACCCCCGAGGGCAGTGTCCAGCCTCCTGACAATGCGTGGGGAGAGTTAGGTGCCCAACAATGGGATTCACAGAAGCCAGCAAAATGAGCCTCAGCTAGCCAGTGGGAAATGCTGAGGAGAGGTGGGGGGCTTGAGCCCTTCCCCTCAGAGGGAGTCAGGGCCCAATCAGAAAGTCCTCATAAGTCTTGTGCTCCAGGCCCCTAATCATTTTTGTTGCCCTCCGCTGGACTCTCTCCAACTTGTCCACATCCTTTTTGTAGTGGGGGGCCCAAAACTGGACACAATACTCTAAATGTGGCCTCACCAATGCCAAATAGAGGAGAATAATCACTTCCCTCGATCTGCTGGCAATGCTCCTACTAATGCAACCCAATATGCTATTAGCCTTCTTGGCAACCAGGGCACTATTGCTGACTCATATCCAACTTCTTGTCCACTGTAACCCCCAGGTCCTTTTCTGCAGAACTGCTGCCTAGCTCGTTGGTCCCCAGTCTGTAGCTGTACATGGGGTTCTTCCATCCTAAGTGCTGGATTCTGCACTTGTCCTTGTTGAACCTCATCAGATTTCTTTTGGCCCAATCCTCCAATTTGTCTAGGTCACTCTGTATCCTATCCCTACCTTCCAGGGTATCTACCAGGGTATCAAATTGCAGTGGGGGAAATCTAGGTTGGACATTAGGAAAAAGTTTTTCACTAGGAGGGTGGTGAAGCACTGGAATGGGTTACCTAGGGAGGTGGTGGAATCTCCATCTTTAGAGGTTTTTAAGATGTGGCTTGACAAAACCCTTGCTGGGATTATTTAGCTGAGGTTAGTTCTGCTTTGAGCAGGGGGTTGGACTAGATGATCTCCTGAGGTCCCTTCCAACTCTAATTCTATGATTCTACCACTCCCCCTAGCTTAGTGTCATCTGCCAACTTGCTGAGGGTGCAATCTACCCCATCCTCTAGATCATTAATGAAGATGTTGAACAAAACCGGCCCCAGGATTGACGCTTGGGGCACTCTGCTTGTGACCGGCTGCCAGCTAGACGTGAAGCCATTGATCACTACCCGTTGAGCCTGATGATTTAGCCAGTTCTCTATCCATCTTATAGTCCATTCATCCAACCCCTACTTCTTTAATTTGCTGATAAGAATACTGTGGGAGACTATCAAAAGCTTTGCTAAAGTCAAGGTATATCATGTCCACCGCTTTGTGTAATTTAAAGCTCTTTTAATCAGTTGTGCCAACCTCCATGCCAGAAGTCTATTTTCCTCCCTCCTTGGGTGCCTTGCAGCTCCTGCTGGGGCTGTTCACAAACAGCCTTCCAGCATGTAAACCCTAGTGTCTGTGTGTAACTGCAGCCTGCCAACTGCACCTTGGCTCTCACCAGCCTTGGTTATCCTGCAGGGTGACCCCAGCACATGTCCAGCCCTGGATCTTCCAGAAATTTATGTCCTGTACTGCCCAGCCCTCTCCTGGACAGCACAAATATATTTAAATCCATTATTCCTTTAAGGGAATAATGTGTCAGCTGATTTCCTTAAATCGTTACCCAGACAATTTCATTCAAACACACTGGATTAGATAACACAGCAAAACAAGTTTATTAACTACAAAGAGAGATTTTAAGTGAGTATAAGTAATGAGGCATAGCAGTCAAAAATGGTTAAAAGAAAAATAAAGATAAAATGCTTACTAATATCTACTTAAGAAACTGTCTTAATTGCAAAGTAAACTTTCTCACCACATGCTCCAGCAGATTACTGACCAAACTTTCAGGTCAGGACCCATCCCTCAGAGTCTAACAGCTGCTTCCTTTTGCCTTCTCAGGTGCAGAGAGTGAAGTGGGGAGGGAGAGAGGAAGGGTTGCCTTTGGGTGATTGTCCCAACTTTTTATAGTTTCAGCCTCTTGAAAAACATTTCCAGCTGAGACCAAGGAGACTTTGTCTGTATGGAAGGATATTCCCTGCTCATTTCCTGACCCCCCCCCACCTATTTGAACTTCCTTTGTTTGCCTCCTTACTTGATCACTTTGTTTACTGTTTAAATGCAAATTAAGGCAAGCACATATTCCTTCCTTTGTTTTAGACAGATCTCTCTCACTTTTGCCTAGTTAGAGCTGTGGGATTTGGAGCACGTGTTAATAACATTATATAGAGGAATCTTATTACTTTGCATACAATGTTACCACACATATTTTACCAGGACAATACTGACCAGCAAGTTATGATTTTTCAAATAATACCTTGCAGGGCATACTTTGCACAAAGATTATTACAACAGGGTGTAGGGTGTGAATACAGAGGTGTATTCCATCATGCTAATTTAAGGCTCTTTTAATCAATTGTGCAAATGTCCATCCCAGAAGTCTATTTCCCTCCCTACACAGGTGGAGTCCATCCCGTGAGAACATGCTCTGTCTGTGAATGCCTCCCAGTGGTTGAAAATCCCATACCCCTCCTTATAGCACCACTGTGTGGGCCATCTGTTTATCATCATAGCCATGTCTCACCTTCACTCTCTTCCTGTAGGGACAGGTCGAATGTCATTGAAGATCACCTGAGCCTTTGTTTCTTTAAGCATCTTCCCCAGCCTGGCATAGTTTCCTTTGATGCGTTTCAGTGAGAATCTAGCCTTGTCATCTGTTCCTACAAGAAGGACAATCAGTAGATTCTTTCCTACTCTCATTAGGATCTTCTTCAGCCTCAGGTCCACTTCCTGTATCTTATCTCCCAGCAGACAGCACACCTTCTGTTCTCTGGATTAGCTCTGGTGCCAGGCCTGTCTTTCTTAGTAGGGAGTCCCCAGTCACATAGACCTACCTCTCCCTGATGTTGATGCAATTCTCCGGTCTTCCTCCTTCTATTCTTTCTGGCTGCATGTCCTCTCGTTTTTTGTTCTTTTTTGCAGTCTTCTGCCAGTCATTCTCTCTCCTCCTGAGATGCCAAACTCTGGCTGTCTCCATTGACTCTTCTCCTCTAGCTGCTCTTCTCTTCTTCCTTTTCCTCTCACCTTCTTTTACTTTCTGCTACACCCCTTCTTCATTTTGCAACTCAGCAAACCTGTTCCTGAGCTCTACTTCTCCTTCATTAGCTGGTCTTTTCCTCTGCCTGGTTCTCATGGTCACATGCTTCCACTGATTACTTTCCTCATCTAGCAGTCTACCCTCACAGTTCTCCAATCTAGCTTGCATCTGCAAGTCTTGAGTTTTCCATTCAGTCTCCTCTCCATCATCTGCTCAAATCACCTCAGAAACTCAACCATAGTTTCTACCTGCATCTCCAAACCTTGGATCTTTCCTTCCACAGCTGTATCCGTGAGCACTTCATACAAACAAAGCATCTTTCAGGTACCTATTTCAGGAAAATGTACATCCTGCAGCTTCCATATCCAGTCATCTTAATTGTCTTTTCCATTCTTGGGGTCACTACCACTGCTGCCTCTGTATCTGTCATAACCTTCACTCCTAAGATCCTGTCAAGAACAAACACACACATCCCCACCCCAAATAAAAACAGAACACCACACATTCATAGAATCATAGATTATTAGAGTTGGAAGGGACCTCAGGAGGTCATCTAGTACAACCCCGTGCTCAAAGCAGGACTAACCTCAGCTAAATCATTCCAGCCAGGGCTTTGTCAAGCCATAGCTTAAAAACCTCTAAAGATGGAGATTCCACCACCTCTCTAGGTAACCCATTCCAGTGCTTCACCACCCTCCTAGTGAAAACCTTTTTCCTAATATCCAACCTAGACCACCCCCACTGCAACTTGAAACCATTGCTCCTTGTTCTGTCATCTACTACCATTTGAGAACAGCCTAGCTCCATCCTCTCTGGAACCCACTTTCAGGTAGTTAAAGGTTGCCATGAAATCCACCCCTCATTCTTCTCTTTTGCAGACTAAACAAGCCCAGTTCCCTCAGCCTCTCCTCATAAGTCCTGTGCTCCAGCCCCCTAATCATTTTTGTTGCCCTCCACTGGACTGTGTCCAACTTGTCCACATCCTTTTTGTAGTGGGGGGCCCAAAACTGGACACAATACTCCAAATGTGGCCTCACCAATGCTGAATAGAGGGGAATAATTACTTCCCTTGATCTGCTGGCAATGCTCCTACTAATGCTGCCTAATATGCCATTAGCCTTCTTGGCAACCAGGGCACACTGCTGACTCATATCCAGCTTCTAATCCACTATAACCCTCAGGTACTTTTCTGCAGAACTGCTGCCTAGCCCGTTGGTCCCAGTCTGTAGCTGTGCATGGGATTCTTCCATCCTAAGTGCAGGACTCTGCACTTGTCCTTGTTGAACCTCATCAGATTTCTTTTAGCCCAATCCTCCAATTTGTCTAGGTCACTCTGTATCCTATCCCTACCTTCCAGGGCATCTACCACTCCCCCTAGCTTAGTGTCAGCTGCCAACTTGCTGAGGGTGCAATCTACCCCATCCTCCAGATCGTTAATGAAGATGTTGAACAAAACCGGCCCCAGGACTGACCCCTGGGGCACTCCGCTTGTGATCGGCTGCCAGCTAATTGTGAAGCCATTGATCACTATCAGTTGAGCCTGATGATCCAGCCAGCTCTCTATCCATCTTATAGTCCGTTCATCCAACCCCTACTTCTTTAACTTGTTGATAAGAATACTGTGGGAGACTATCAAAAGCTTTGCTAAAGTCAAGGTATATTATGTCCACCGCTTTCCCCACATCCACAGAGCCAGTCATCTCTTCATAGAAGGCAATCAGGTTGGTCAGGCATGACTTGCCCTTGGTGAATCCATGTTGACTGTTCCTGATCACTTTATAGTATCTTAAAATGGATTCCTTGAGGACCTGCTCCATGATTTTTCCAGGGATTGAGGTGAAGCTGACTGGTCTGTAGTTCCCTGGATCTTCTTTGTTCCCTTTCTTGAAGATGGGCACTATATTTTCCTTTTTCCAGTCATCAGGGACCTCCCCCAATTGCCATGTGCTTTCAAAGATAATAGCCAATGGTTCTGAAATCACATCAGCCAACTCCCTCAGCACCCTCGGATGCATTGCATCTGGCCCCATGGACTTGTGTACGTTCAATCTTTCTAAATAGTCCTGAACCTGTTCCTTCAGCACTGAGGGATGTTCACCTCCTCCCCATTCTGTGCTGCCCAGTGCAGTAGTTCGGGAGCTGACCTTGTCTGTGGAGACAGAGGCAAAAAAGGCATTGAGTACCTCAGATTTCTCCACATCCTCTGTCACTAGGTTGCCTCCACCATTCTGTAAGGGGCCCACACTTTCCCTAATCTTCTTCTTGTTGGTAACATACCTATAGAAACCCTTCTTCTTCCCTTTCACGTCCCTTGCTAGGGGACATTCCCTCCCCTTACAGCTCCCACTCATACTATCCTGTTTTCAGCTGTTTGCTGGCTCCTGTCCCATGGCTCCTATGCTGCTAGCTGGCTGCTTGGCTGCCTTTATAGGTGTGATGCATCCCATGCCCAGGGTAGCCAACTGATAATGCCAAGGGCAGGGCAGGCTGCAAACGGAGAGCAGATTCTCCCAGTACTGGTGGGTAGCACTGAAGCCAGATTTCCCAACCAGCCACAAACTGCACTTCTGAATCCCCACAGAAGCCAGTACACAAATACACACAGTCCCCTTTACTGCATTTCAGCATCTGGCTCCCCAATCAGCACTGGGTCCCGTAAAGAGACCAGTTATCTAAACTCTATGCTCTTTACTAAATAGGTTCCCTCTGATCCCAAGGGGTCAGCCACAGTACCAGATCAATATAAGTTTGGATCTTACCTAAAATACCACGCTGCCAGCCAATCCTTTAGTAACTAAAACTAAAGGTTTATTGTAAAAAGAAAGAAAGAAACCATAAGAGAAATGTTAAATGTCAAAGCAAATCAGATACATACAAATGATTGAAAGTCCATATACAGCAGGCTTCTAGGAGAATTGTGGAGTTGCAAGCTTGTACAGTTCCTCTGGTAGAGATCCAGTACCTGGATGGGTCTAAGTCCTTCGGTTCAGTTGCAAAGTGAATAGATCCAGAGGTAGGTGTGTGTCTGCAGCTGGACAGGAACAAAGACAAAATGGTTTCTGTGGTTTGATCTTATATACCCTCTGTCTCTGGACATGCGCCCTGTGGAAACTTACAGGAGCTAAAATGGAGTCCAGAGTCACATGGGTCAATCCTGGTAACTCCTCAGGTATGCCTTTAGTTTCTTCCTGGGCCCCTTGTATCCGTGAAGGTTTTGATGAGCTTTTAAGCGGGCTATTGTCCTGCCGCCTCTCTGTCTCGGGTGTTGCCCAGGCAGCACAATTTGAAATACAGATATCTCAAATACATCTATAACTTCCATTTCACATATCACACATGAACATAAGTATTACCATCTGACTTAGCATATTATAACCTTTCTAACAGCACCTGACATGGCATATCTCACATGAATTATTATGATTTCGACACACTGATGTTACCCAATATGACAAATGCTCTCCCCCCATCTACCCAGCATGACAATAGGCCCCTTAATCAGGGAAACCCTGCGCCGCCTCATCAGGGCTCTGCCTTTCTCACAGCACACAGCCCCTTCCCAGCCTCTGCAAACTGAAACAAACAGAAAACAAACCAGCACACAAGCAAGCAAAGACCAACATCTAACCAACACTGGTGGGCAGACGAGATCACAAGCAGCCATTAAACATGGGGGAATTCAGAGATAAAGGTGAAATTAATTTGAAAGTATGGAAATGCCTAGTCAGTGGGGCTGATTCCCTCCTCAGGAATAACTCCCCTGGAATCATTGGGACTGATTCCTCTCTCACTCACTTTAGTGGTGTAAAGCAGGAGTAACCCCAATGGAGTCCGGAGTGACACTGGAATGAAACCAGGGTAACTGAGAGGAGCATCAGACTGACAGTACCCACTCGACCCTAGCTCTGGCCCAGTTTGGCACTAGCCTATCTGCCCTCTTTTGGCACTGGAGCATCAAAAGATGGACACTATTCTACTACCATTATCTAAATCCATGGGATCCCTGCCTTAGGATCCTGTGTACTGCACTAGGAACCCAACTGCAGAAAGGGTCTTGCAGAAGTGGACAGGGTAGGGGGAAGGCAATAAGAATGATTATGGGTTTGGAGAGCCCCTCATGGGGGAGAGCATAAAGGTCAGAAATGCTTAGTTTAGCGAGCAGCCAAGAGGGGATACGACACGTAGCGTAATGAATTACCTGAAGCAGTACATTGGGACTTGGGTGCTCCTATTTACCCTCTTTCCATACAAGTGCAACAGGACAGACAAAATTCTGGTGCTTCCTAACTTTCAAATGCTTGATTTTGCAACCTTAATATAATTCTCTTAAGAGGGTTTCATAAGTCATTTGCTGGGTTTTTGTTTAAATAAACCCACCACCTTAAAACACTCAAACCATCTAACAAGCCTGTCCTCTGCCCTCAGCAGGGTTTGAACCCCAGACCTCCGTGCTGCACCTGACATAAAGGAGCAGCAACTTAGCTGGCAGCAAGCGTAGACAACTATCCTGTGTGGCCCTGCCATTGTCGGGGGCACATCACAGTGACTTGCATGAAAACACAGCAAACTCCGAGCTTTGTCTGTTTCTTTTTGAGAGGCAGCTGGGCTTAGGGGATGAACCTTGGAGCTGCCCTTTTAGAAAGACCATTTCGAGGGGGCTGCTGACTAACAAGGGCTGGGGGGGGGCGGGCCCCAGAATTATTACATTGACATCTTGCCATTTTAGTGACTCTCCTTCAATCTGGTGTTTTCCTTAAAGCTGCCAGATGCTGGAGCCAAATGATTACACCAGTATCTCACCGCTTACTGAACAAATGCTCCTAAGCCCTTGTGGTTGTGAAATAAAGCCTGACGTGTGACCACTAAAGACACCAAACTACTAAGGCAAAGAGACCCAACATTTATTTTATTTTAAAATCTCATGACTTTTAAGCCACTTTCATGGGGGGAAGGGGAGGACAGGGGGGTGGTGTTGACTCATGAATTAGGAATGTAGCCACTAGCTTTCCCACCACCCCCTCTCCCAGCTGGGCCAGGACACTTTCCTCAGTCTCGCCTTTCTTCTCCCATGGACTGCTCTGCTCCAGCTCTCACCATCCATGTTTCTTTCTGGTGTGTTGCTCCCTGCAGGGCTTGCCCTTGAGAGGCTGACAGCAGACCCTGCGTGGATGGCTCGGCTCTCCCTGTCCCTCACCAGCAGCTACAAGGACAATGTTTTCTCCCCTGGTTCTCTGCACTCCCCTCAGGACCAGGAAGATGCAGGACAGGACAAACCGAGGACCTTTGAGACATTCGGTAAAGTTACTGGGTCTGACCCAAATGCAGCCAGGACGAGACTGGCCAGCAATTTCCTCTCGGAGATGAGTACCCTGTTTGAAATGATTTTATCCAAGAAAGCACAGGCCCATACAACAATGGCTTCGGGGCTCCTGCAGCAGCTCTCTGCACGCAGCAAGGCCTTTGGCCTGGACGGCGATGCTCCTGCTGTGTAGGTCATGTGGGATGGCTGACAGCTGCAGTGGATGTGAGCAAAACCACTGCTCTTTGTACATGGAAAGAGCTTCTGATGGTGGTGGTGTTCAATAGTTCCAGTGTGAACCACATCTTAATAGAGATTCTCTCAGGTACATCTAATCTCCTGTTGCCCTGGCCCCTTTCCTCAAATCCTTTTCCATCTTTTGGCTCCATCCCTTGTAGCAGGCTCTGCTGCCCTGCCCGGGGCTCAGCACCAGCCCCACCTTTCCGCCCACATGAATACCCTACTGCTTGGCCTCTCCTCCTCATCCAGAGCCTGGCAGCAGCCCCCCTCTAAGCCCAAAACCCAGCTCCCAGCCACCCATCCCTGCCCACAACCCAGTCTCTCTGTCCACACATTCCCATCCACAGCTTGGTACCTCCATCCATGGCCCAGCCTTGCTTCACTGCCCACAGCTCATTGCCCTATCTCACAGCCCAGTGTCTGGGCCACTTCCCAGTCTGGCATCTGGTCCCACCTCCCCCACTCACAGCTCATCTCTCCCTCTTCATCTATGGCCCAGCTACAGGTCTCACCTTGCCATCCACCACACCCGTCTACTCCTTTCTGGCCATGCCCCCCGGCCCTCTCTCCACCCAGGATGTGGGCCCTCCTCCCTGTCCATGGTCTGGCCCTGCCATTTGCGCACGGCTTGCCCCTCTTCCCATCCATTTGCCCCAGGCCCAACATTCCTCTTTCAGGTTCCTCCTTTGCTGCCATGGGAAGGTAACTCAGGAGAACATTCAGTATACTGTAATCTGCCTCACATCCCAAATGGGCCTGAGCCTTCACCTGTGGGACCGGCGCACATGGAAATTGTGCCACAAACCCTGTGGGAAGTGCAGTAGGCGCTGCAGTTATTGGCCTAGCTGGGTGTCTGACAGACCATGGGTGGAGCCACGAATGACATTCTTGCAAGGATCACAAGTCAGTGAGGCCCTGGGTAGTGGAGAGTGGATTGTGCTAGAGAACCAAGGAACAGAACTCATAGTCACACAAATTTCCTTTTCAGTCCTCAATTCAGCAACCCCATGTGTCCCAGCCACAGAGTTCACAGATTGTTGCAGAATCGGGCTCCAGGATCTTTGCTTTTTATTTAAAATAAAGATGTTTTTAGCCTTTATGGTTGTGACGACGATCTCATAAATGTGACCGAGTGTAACTGATTCAGTAATGCCTGCGTGAGTCTTCAGAGGCTGAAACTGCAGCGTGTAGAGGGGAGACCTGCCCTGTGCTCCTGGGCTGTGATTCCACAGCTATGAATTAATGCATTTTGCCAAGATGCCTCAGAAGTTAGCACTTCTATCCCACAATCCCTCACGGTGCTGCTCCAGATGACTCCCACTGTGGTTTCTGTACCCCTGCCTGGCTGGGACCTACCTGCAACTGCCCGTTCTTCCCCAGCTTTCCCACAGCAGCAGGAGCCAGGCTGCAGGGGATCAAGGTCTAGCCTGCAGCTGGGGGATGGGGAGAATCAGAAGCCCAGCTAGCAGAAGCCTGGCCTGGAGATCAGCCAAGCAGTGAGGTGGGAGCAGAGCAGACCAGCCTGGGAAGCACAATGGAAACCCAACTGTGAAAATACTCACAAACCTCACTCCACTGACCATCTTCAACTTGGAGCTAATGGGTGTATGTGGAGGGGATGAAGCAATGCGGGGTGAGCCAGAAGCGCATGTGCGGTGGGGCAATTGACCCATAGGGGAGTAAGCAGAAGTGGGTGAGCCATGGGACGCGTGTGAACCACAGGGTGTTGGGCAGCTGTCACAGATGGTGACCTTTTTAGGTGTGCATGTGCGTGTTTGAGCTAGAACATGGGGGCGGCTGCTAAATCTTGGGGGGCATGTATTTATGGTGTGGGGTAAGCCATATGCCATAGAGGCGTGGGGAGAGTGGATGAGTCCTGAGTGGGGGTGGTGGTGAGCTTTACTGGAACAGGCCTGAGTGTATGTAGAGAGACTTCTGTAACCCATCCTACCCTGAAGGGAAGGGAACGGCTGGGGGGGTGTAATTCTCAGGCCCACAGAGGAGCTGTCAGGGCCCTGGCAGGGCTCAGAACAGGGTTTACTCCCTTTAGTGTAATGGCAGAGCTGGAGATGAGCATAGTGGGAGCAGGCAACTCTGCATGGGCCAACAGCAACAGCTGCAGTGTACACACACACAGAGCTCCACCCAGCACTGCTCCCGTAGGGAGCAGCAACACCAGCTCCCCTGCAGGGTGTTAGATAGGGTGGGATGAAAAGAGCCTGCACTGGCAAAATGGCCGTGCAGCCATGCACCATACAGGGTAGCTCAGTGCCTCTGCGTGCAATCGTACAGCAGATCCAACCGGGAGCTTGTTAAGCCGACAGCAGCAACCATTCTGCAATGGAGAAGGTGCCAGTGGCAATGGAGCAGAACAGTGGGCAGCTTTCAACATGAGCGCAACTGCGCTGGACTGAGGGTTCACCATTATGTGCTGAGCACACATGGGAATAGGTGCAGTGCAAACACTGCCTTTCTAGCACAATGCTGTCAGCATCACAGCATTTCCCAAAAGGACATGGCCTCCTGGCACACTAAATGCCATCAAAACTGATCTCTGGGCTGGCTGGCTATTCAGTGTGGCCATTACTTATCATGCCACCAAAGCTTCTCGCACCCATGTGCTCGCCAGCCAGGTCATGGCATTCCTTGGTACATGTGCTTCAGAATTCATCGATCTTCCATCCTAATATGTCCATACCAAACCTGTGCCCATTTCTGATCCTGTCCTTCCACTTAAACAAGCAGCAATTGACAATGACAAGAATCAAAAACGTCAGTTCATGCTCTTCAGCCTCTCTCAGTGCTGATGTTTCACTCCTATAGAATAAAACTGGTATAACCATGGTTCTATATATCTACCGTTTTGTGGCGAGTCTTTTATGTCCCAACATCACCACACAGGTGGCTTGAAGGGCCCAGAACATGGCAATAGCTGCTGCTATATGAGTGTCCACGTTTTGAGCATCCCCCAGCACTGCCTGACACCGCCGAAATATTTGAGTTGCCACCTGCTCAATGTCCCACCCAGAAAGGTTAATACAGCGATTGTTGTAAACTTGAGGCTGCTTGATGGCAGTTACCAGGGGCCTAGCTAATACTGAGCAGAACTGTCTGCTTAGATGTACTAAATAGCTCCACTTTAGTGTCTCTCGTTATAAATTTTGAGGTGGGAATCTCCAAAATTACTGCATTTCTGGCTTTCCTTTATGTAACTGCATTTCCCCAGAGCTGGCAGAATCAGCACACAGCACAGGACCAACCTGTCTAGTGGATGCCCACACCTGCCCTTCCCTCCCACTACCTCTCCCGTGTACTCAGCAGAGTTACAGTACTTTGCTTTGTGTATGTGTGTGCGCGTGCGTGTGTGCGCAGCAACCCACAATGTGGTAGATATGAGGGGGAGAAGGGGAATAGTCCATTTAAAGGAGCAAAAATGAAAAGTCATTTGGGGAGTGGAACTTGCTCCCAACTTTCCATGCCCTTGACAGTGCACTCCACAGTGTCTGCACACGACAGAGCAATGTAACCAAAAAGTCTCTAGCATTTCCCGTTCTGTATGTTTATGTATGTATAAACAAACCCTTCTGACACTGGTATCTCCAAAATAAAGTCCCCAGGTCCTTGGAAAGGAAAAACAGTGACCTGAAGGATGGGGCTCATTCTCTGCTGCTTGCGCTACCTTATTGGTAATTACACACTAATTATTTATTACTTGCTGACTACTGAAAACAAAATTGTTTTTCCTCAGCAACCAAATGACTGTAGGCAAATTCTGGCCCAGCCACAGGCCAAAACTCCTCTGCAAGCTACAGGGGAGGTTTGTGGTTGGGGGAGAGTTCAGCATTGGAGGTCTTGCTCTCATCTCAGAGTGCAGGCATCCCACAAACACAGGGAACAACCTCCCAGCTTCCTCACCCCACACTACTTTCATGTAGCTACTAGACTTATTTCTAGATGACAAAGACCTCGCTATACTGCAACCCCTGCCCACCCAGTGAGGCCTATAACAAAGGAAGGGGGTGGGTGCAGCTCCCCCCTCCCCGCTCGGCAGCAGGAAGACAATGCTTAGGAGCAGCCCTGATTATTATGAGAGTAGGGAAATCCGTCGGAGGGATTTCCTGCCAGTTGCATCCTGTCTCACAAAGGAAGTGCACATAAACTGAGCAGCCTTGAATGCAAGGCCACAGGCTCTGGTAACAAAGGGAGAGCTGTCGGCTGTACCCTGCACTTGCAGAATGGAGGCTGGAACTGAGAGCAGGTGCCAGGGGAAGGCAGCTGTCATAAGGCCAGGCCTACACCCAGAGATGCACCAGTTTGACTACAGAGAGAATTTGGTACTGAGTTAAACCACTGCTATTTGTGTGTGGACTCTCTCAACGGAGCTTAAACCTGGCTTGTATCCATTGAGCTTGTGTGGGCACATGCAAAGGCAGAGGTCAGTGTCCATTTGACTTGATCGGCTTTTAAACTGATTTAATTAGAATGGCTACAAATTGTGTGTGCAGAGAAGCCCAGTGCGAGCTAGTGGCAGAGACACTGTGCGAGCCACAGCCCTGGTGGCAAGACATACTATTGTGCCAGACCCTGCCACAGGGTGCAAGGTAAAGATGGACCAGAGCCAAGTGCAGCTCCAACGTGGAGCGGAGCGTTGGTGTTCTGAGGGAGTGCTGCCAGCAGAGACAGTGAGGTGCTCTGGCCCTAGTTCAGAAAGCCAGGGGGCTGAGCTGGCTGAGAGCGGTTGGGCTGGACTGTGTGAATGCAGGTGGGCTAAGCCTGAGCCAAGTGAGAGCAGGGAGCTGGGGCCTGAGGATGAGTGGAGCAGCGTGAGGCTAAGCCCAGTAGTGAGTGTAGTAGCAGTAGGGCCCAGGGAGAGCACTTTGGAAGCAGTTGTAGAGGACTTGCCCTGTCCCATTCTCTCCATACACCACTGCCCACCCGTCCCCTCTACATTGCTGCTGCTCCCCGAGGGCTGGCGAAGTTATGGGAGGGCAGCACTGTTCCTCTTTGGCATCACTTCCACAGGAAGAGATTGTTTCCGTCAGTATGTACTAGCCAACTGCTATCCCCCGGGAACAGATCACTGGCCATGCCTCCGGGTCAGGGGAATCCGATGGACTGGCTGTGTGCTCCAGGACAGGACTGCATTTCAGGAAGCTGACGTTGGTCACCCCCAGACTGCCTGTGCTCCAGGAGTGGGGCAGAGGTGAAGCAGGACATCGCATCGCAGAGGCTGGGAGTTGCCATGCCTGTTGTCCCAGGACCCAGAGGCAGGGGGTAGAGGAGAACGCTCTCATTCTGGACAGTGCTGGATGGCTGCTCCCTGCGGCTGCAAGCACACAAAGAGAAGACGTGAATGAAACCCCCGGCTTGCAGGTGAGCAATCCTGCCATGCAGCATCCCCAAGAACCAACCAGTGAGCAAAAGACAGAGTGGAGAACAAGGGGAGAGACCCTTACCGCAGCAACACTGAAAGCAGCGGTGTCCCCCGTCACGGCAGTGCTGCCCGGGTCACTGGCAGTGTCCCCTGTACAGCAGCGCCCCCTGCACCTCTAGTAGCATGTGCCTCCCCCCATGGCAGTTCCCTCTCATGTTCCTCTGCATGACCATTCTGCTCTGAACCTCTGCTGCTACTTTACCTGCCATCTCCTGCTCAACAATGTGCACTCTCTCCTTAGCGTGTCTGTTTCCTGCAGCAGCTGAATGCTGGTAATGCTTCATTGCTTCTGCCAAGTTCTGCTGTACTCCAAGGCCCCTCTCATAGCAAACACCAACATGGTACCTGCTTTGGGAATCCTAGATGTAATACACACACCGCAGTCAGACCAGCGGGGAGGAAAACAACCCCAACATCCACATAATACAAAAAAATGTCAATCAGAACTTAAAAACCCTCTTTTCCTCAGCACAGTGCTAAAAGGGCAAAAATTGCCACCAATTTAATTACTATCAGGGACTGAGAAAATACTAAAAACATTATTTTCGCAGATGGTGATAAAAATTCTTTATAATAAAGGAGGTGAAATTGAATGTGCTCTCAAAAGCTGGAAAATTCCACATCCAAAAGATAATGAGGTAAATCTTCCAAGACTCAACATATGCATGGGCAAAACCACAGATGTAAAGGGACTTTTCCATATCTACCTTTAAGGACAGCAGTTTCCATTATGACAGATCTTAACTGAGTGTATGCCTTACGTAAACGAGGATTTGTTAACTCATTCAAATATGGTTAAAAACATGGGCTGTCTTCAAAATAGAAAACCAAAAAGCAAATTAAGAATCATGACTCACAGCCAGATTGTCTTGTTGGATAATATCTGTCATTCTCTTGTTGAGCAGTTGATTATGTTGATTAAAAGATAGCAATCATAAGTGAGTAACAGAAAAAGCCAACCTAGCTATAATAAATTGGGGGGTTTTATAACATGGAACTAAGGAGTACACAGATTGACAGGGCAATCTATAATCTGGAAGAGTACAGACCTTCGACCAAATTGTAAGAAAAGCAACATAAGAGCTACCACACAATCAGACTACATGAAAAGGGAATTGACAAACTGTAAGAAACAAGGGATCCCAAGTCTTGAGGCTTCTTTTTGCTCATCTATCATCCACCCTAACTCTCCTAGGCTATTACTCACAGTCTTTCACCTACTCCTCTGACCATCTCCTGAGAAAAACTTTCTATCCAGACGACATACATTCTGTTCCTTTCTCCCTTGCTAAACAATTTACTTGCTCTCCCTCAACGTCTAGGCCTACGCCGAATCAACCTCTTGGCTCAAGTGAACATTCAGACTGCACAAGGAAGTGCCCAGATGCATGCAGTCCTATGAATGCCCCCTTGTCCCTCAGCAGAGCAATCCTCAATGCACGGTCACACACTGGATGCTTGCCCTCCTGCACAGAGGACACACTGAATTGTGCAGATTTACGGAATCCTGTAAAAATGTTGTGAGTGGCAGCTTACGAGCAGCACACAGCTCTGATTCAGCAGCCACAGCTCCGCAGTGGCAACCTGACCTCGATACTTTGGCTGCCTGCCACACAACGGACAACCACACTATCACTCTGTCAAGCCCAAAAGAGGATTGCCAGGAACTTCAGGAGAGCAAATGAAGCTAAGCAAATAAGTAACACATGGGGCAATCTGCACTACCCAGGCCCCAGACTCATTGATTGGCTCTAAATAAGCTGTAACCTCTTGGGGAAAAGACCTGGGCATCACTGTAAACAGCTAAAACCACATCTAAATCAGCAGTTTTTTGGATACCATGTGCATCTCTGGGTAAGGTCATCCCAGAGATCCAGGGTATGTCTACACTGCAGAGTGAAGTCTACTTATGTAAAGTCGACTTTCATGCGCCGATTTTTAGAAGTTGCTGGAGCATGTATACACCATGCTCTTTGCACCAGGCTCGTGCGTCCACACTCGCCACGCTTATGTCGACATTCAAAGCAGTGCACTGTGGGTTGCTATCCCACAGTGCAACTAGCCATGGTGGCTGTTGGGACGTGTTTCATCGCGGCTTATCATTGAGTATTTTCGAAGTAGAGCAAGAAGCCGAAGCATAGGCAACTGCAGTGCCACCGAGGCTGCCCTGCTACAAGCCATCGAACGGAACAATTCCTGATTGCTGCAGGCTGTAACGTTTCATCTGCAGTCCATGAAGCGCCAGTTCTGGTCCGGGAAACAAGCACAGACTGGTGGGACCACATCATTATGCAGCTGTGGGATGATGACCAGTGGCTGCAAAACTTTCGTATGTGAAAGGCTTTCCTTGAACTGTGCTCAGAGCTGGCCCTGTCCCTGAAGCGTGTAAATATTGGCTTGAGACAAGCTCTGATGGTGGAGAAGAGAGTCGCCATCACTCTGTGGAAGCTGGCAACCCCCGACTGTTACCGCTCGGTTGGGAATCAATTCAGAGTCAGTAAATCTACAATGGATGCTGCCGTGATTCAAGTGTGCAGGGCCATCAATAGACTTCTGCTATAAAGACTAGTGACTTTGGGAAATGTGCAGGACATAGTGGATGGGTTTGCTGCAATGGGGTTCCCAAACTGTGAGAGGGGCCACTGATGGGACGCACATCCCTATCTTAGCGCCTGCACCCCTAGCAACCGAGTACATAAACCGCAAGGGGTACTTTTCCATGGTCCTGCAGGGCCTTGTGGATCACACAGGTCGTTTCACTGACATCTATGTGGGGTGGTTTGGGAAGGTGCATGACGCGCGTGTATTTCGGAGTTCGGGGCTGTTCTCCAACATGCAGGCAGGCACTTTCTTCCCTGACAAAAAAATTCACATCAGGGATGTGGAAATGCCAATAGTGATCCTGGGGGATCCTGCTTACCCCTTGCTTCCTTGGCTAATGAAGCTGTACACCGGGCACCTTGACAGCGACAAGGAGTGTTTTAATAACAGGTTAAGCACTTGCAGAATGGTTGTTGAATGTGCATTTGGGCGTTTAAAGGCCAGATGGAGGAGTCTGCTCACTAGGCAGGACATGAGTGAAAAGAACCTCCCGTCAGTGATATCTGCGTGCTGTGTTCTTCATAATGTGTGTGAAGCGAAGGGGGAGAGGTTCCCCTGGGGTTGGGCTGTGGAGGCAGAAAGACTGGCTGCCAATTATGAGCAGTCCGATGCCAGCAATATGCTGAGAGCTAACCGCGGAGCGCTTTGCATTCTAGAAGCATTGAAAACCAGGTTCTGCAATGAGATGCAGGACTGATTTCTGTTCCTGTCTGTTGTTTGCCTTTGCTCAACATCCCCCCCACCATCGATATCAGTACCCTCCAAATCCCTCCCAAACAAGATATGATTTAATAAAGAAATGTGTTGAAATGATGCAAACTTTTGTTTATGAACATTCAAGTTGTGGGGGGGAAGGTGTTCATTCACAGTCTCAAGGGGTAGCGCCGTTTCTTGCAGGCCAGCTGTCAGTGGGGCCACCACTACTTTCTGTTCGCCTGCACCGGGGTGGAGTGCATCACGTATTGCAGCCTGGCCATTCTTCTCCAAGACCTCTTGGGAGTGGGGGAGAGGCAGGGCACAAAGCCATAGGCGGAGGAGCATTATGGAGGGGCTGCAGCAGGACTCTGTCTGGCCTCCGCTCCTCCTGAAGCTCCACAAGCTGCTGGAGCATGTCTGCCTGGTTGCGCATGATTCACAGCATCTCCTGCGTGGTACTGCGATCATGCTCCTGCATTGCTCTGCAACTCTCCCTGTCCGTATTCTGGGACAAGGTCAGTTGCCACGCTCCGAGCTCTGTCTCTAAGGCCATGGAGGTGTTCATGAGCTCGCCAAACATGTCGTCTCTTGATTTTTTTTTCCTCTTTCTAATCTGCGATAGTCTTTCCGCAGCATTTCTAGAGGGTTGGGCCAAGGCTGAGGTGTCTACAGAACAAAAAGAGATGCACAAGGTTGCCATTGTTAGCAGACGCAGGAAAATGAAACAAATGCAACAATGTATAAAATACTCCCCTTGCAGTGCACAAGGCAAACCCAGATCCTCATTCCATTCCTAACATCCCAGAAGTGTCGGCTTGCTGTGCCATTACAGAGATGGTAAGCCAGGGGCACTTCACAGTGCTATAGAGAGGATGAATGATCTTTAAAAAGCTCATTTCAAATGCCCTGTATTAGAGGGGTGCCAGGACAACATGGTTTAATTTGGATGACCGTTTTGTCACAAGGCGGCCACAGAGGATCTGAGGGGGGGCGGGGGGAAGGGTTATTAGTCTTTTCTGAAAACCAAATCAAAATAATTAAAGTGACTTGGTAGGACAGTACAATGGGGAATACAGAGTTACAGGGTATCTGCTGTACAGCTCGGGTATTTTAAACATGTGCCATCTTCCCTAGGTGACCAAGAGCGATATCAGTCTCCTGAGGGTAATGCATGAGGAAAGGGTACCGGCCTGGCCCTTATGCCGCTATGCTGTGTTCCGCCATGATGCCGGCTCCCTTGATTGCAGCGTGGTGTGGCAAAGTATCCTACTGGGGAGGAAGAAACAAGGCTGCCCTCCCCTGAAACCTTGTGCAAAGGATAACAGATTACCTACATGAAAATTTCCTTGAGATATCAACTAATGATTCTTGGAGCATATCTCTGCACATAAATAATCTGTTCCGGGGGTAACTCCCCCAGTAAAGTCTGCTAAACGCCTGAAATCCCTTCCTGGCCCCTCTCCCCCTTTAAAAAGGACAGAACTGCTAAGAAGAAAAAAACTCACCAGATGTGCCTTCCACGGGATCATTAGTGCTGTCCTGTGTGCTGCTGGACTGCTCTGGGGTCAGGGGTAGGTCCTGACTGTCTGGGAGAACGGACACCCCACTCTCCTGCACCCTGCTCTCCTCAGCCTCCTCGTCCACGGAGTCCTCATCATTGTCCATGGACTGTGATTTAGCAGAGGTATCGATGCTGCGGGGCGGCACCGTGGTGGGGTCGCTGCCGAGAATTGCATGCAGCGGCGTGTTTTTGGTGAGGAGCCTGAACGGCTGTTAGCTTCCCTGGATTTCTGCTATAACTGACACAGCTCCTTGATCTTCACGCAGCACTGCTGCACGTCCTTGTTGTGTCTCTTCTCCAGCATGCCCTGGGATATTTTCCCGTAAATGTCTAAATTCTTTTTCCTGGCTCTGAGCTGAGCCGTAACAGACTCCTCGGCTCCACAGACCGATAAGATCTAAGACCTCTGGTCGACTCCATGCTGGCATGCATTTGGGCCTTGCAGTGGCCATGATGAGTTCAGTGACAAAGCTCTCTCCACGCTGGCGGCACAGGAAATGAAAATTCAAATATTCCCGGGGCATGAGGGGAGGGGCCATTTCTGGGTAGCATGACCATGTAACAGCAGAGTGCGAATGTCCAGAGCGGTCACAATGGGGAACTGTAGAATACCTCCCAGAGGCCAGTAATGTCAAATTATATTACGCTCTGTATACACTGATGCAAAATTGACCCAATAAAATCGATTTAGGCACTACACCACTTGCGGAGGTGGTTTTATTACGTCGACTTTTGCCACAGTTTAAGTCGACGGAACTGCTGTACCAGTGTAGATGCAGGCTTTTGGAGGTCGACGTAAGTGATGTTACGTCGACCTCCATCGCCAGTGTAGACCAGGCCCTAGAAAGAAGGCGGGGGAGGGCCTAGAGATGGGTCCGGTACCGAGGGGTTAGAAAAATTAGGACTGCTTAGTGCTGAGAGCTGGGGAAGAGGGGGCAGAACAGAGACATACAAAAGACCCAGTGACGATCCCTTAGGCTCTATTTACCCTCTCCTACTACAAGGACAAGGGGATATTTACTGGGTACGTCTACACTACAATTACACACCCACCGCTGGCCCGGATCAGCTGACTTGGGCTCACAGGGCTCGGGCTATGGGCTGGTTAATTGCAGTGTAGACGTTTAGGCTTGGGCTGGAGCCCAGGCTCTGGGACTCCACCACAGGGGAGGGGTGTCAGCCCCATGGTGGGGGGAGGCTCTAGATTGAGCTCCCTGCGGGAGACAGGGAGTGCACACAATTTGGGCTCTCAGCTTCAGGGTGGCAGGATTCCAGCTGTAAGTGCACCACAATGCTCCACATCAGTCAGTGGAAGTGCTGCTGGTGAGGATGCGCACCACCAGCAGAAGGAGCAAGAGTGGACGTGACCTACTGCTTTAATTATTGCGGTGGTTGTATGTCAACTTAACTTATGTTGACTTGATTTTGTAGTGGAGACCTGCCCAGAGACACAGTTTTTATGGCTCACTGCAACAACTGGTCACACACCCTACTGCCTACTAGCCCTTAATTTCCCACTTCATTTTAAGTGATCGCTCCGTGATGCCCAAAAGCTTGTCCCTTCCATCAACAGACATTGATCCAATAAAAGACATTACTTCACCCACCTTGTCTCTCTATATCCTGGGACCAACATGGCTACAACAACACAGCAAAAATTTAGAGGAAATCTCACTTCCAGGAGACTCAGCACTCCTGGCTGCTGGCCTTTGAGCCCAATTGAGGAGACCCAGCGAATCCATGACCAGAGCAGTTATTATAGCCTTCCCCAGGCACAGAAAGCACTTACCCCATTCTTGGCTGCCAGCCACAGGTATTTCAGAGCCCTCTGCTTTGCAGGTTGCAGTCCCTTCATGTAGAGCACCCCAAGGTAGGCCTGTGCCTGCAGCAAAACCATGCAACACAAATCACTAGGGATTATCTATCTTTATTATCCAGGTTCTTAGATCGTGCCCATCACCATGGTATCTGGATGCCTAGGGACTCACTTCCTATGTGGTATCAAACCGTGCTCTCCTGTGCCACAGGTAGGAAGTTCACGAATAGACTGGAAAGGAGAACATCCTGCCTGCTGCACAGCCCCTGGGAGGGGAAGGGGCTGACCCAAGGGGATTAGGCCAGGCCTCTGTCATGGCAAAAATGGGGAAGCAACAAGCGTATCACAAATGGGCAAAAGACTCCAAGTCAGGCTGCTTTGACCTAATCATCCTTTACTTTGCAATAACACCATTGCACTAACACTTTAACACCTAGGTTATGCTCCCATACTGCATTGCCCTGGACAAACAGAGCCATGATCATGGAGGAGTCCTGACCATGAGCTGTTACCAAAAGCCCTACAGACTGTCACTTTTACAGAAGCTGTGCATGTCTGAACATGTCTGAACAGTTGGCATGACGCACAAGCACTGAACTTCCCATGAAACAGTGTCCCTGGGGTTGGCATATGTCCTTCCTGCATCCTGCCACACCCTTCACCATATGAAGATACAGGAGGGAGCAGAGTGCCAAATGCCACTCCGGGCCTCTACAGAATCACAGCCTTGCTAAAATTCCAAACAAGTGAGGAAGGACAGAATCAGAAGGCATAGATCCATGCAACTGAGTCACATCAGAGAACCACAATTACTAGGTAAGTAACTGTTCTTCCTTCAAGCATGGCCTGCAGGAATCCTTCCTCTTGGGGATTAGCAAGGCTCCAAGGAGGTGAGAATTAGGCGTCTCAGTTAAGAATTAAGATTGCAGGTCTGTTTAGGTCCTAGAGGCTAAGTCAGGTGCACACTGGCTGGAACTTCAGATAATAATCTTGCATGTCTCAGAGATGGGGCATTTTAAAGCATGAAGCCCGGTGGCACGTGCTCGAACTCCTTGTAGTACTGGGATCCGAGCTACTTCTTAGCAAAGTGCACAGTATAATCTCCTCGGAAGGATTCTGGGGGGAAATGCACTGATCCCTTGTACTGTCCCTATGCACTACAACAATCTAAGTGATTTATGGAACCCCTTCATCCTGTTCAAACAGTCGGTATGCCTGCACTAGCGACTGTACATGTGTACTTGCACATGGTTGCATTGTCCCAGAATCACATGTCTGAAGGTGAGTGAAAGGAAAGAAAGAGGCTAGCACCCCTAAGGGAGTGTGGATAAGTACACACCTCAGGTTGTGGCATGGCTTCAGACCCATGCCAGTTTGCAGTGTGGACAGAGGTAAATCCTCCTCCCCAATTCCCACAATGCACAGAACTCTTTTCTTCCTGACCCTTACCCAATCTATAAATGTCCCTGTCTCCCCATTTTCACTGGTTGCAGTGAACTGCATTGACCACATCAGAGCAGCTTTTTGCTGTCCTCTTTACAGATCAATACAGATGAAAATAGATTCTGCTCCAAGAACAGCCGCTTGGCCCGATGACCACACCTGGGTATCAATCAACATGTGGTTGGAGTACACTGCTTCCACAACATCTCCTGGAGTGGCAGGAACATGCACCTGCACTAGCAAATGTCATGAAGAGAGCAGATAGGCATTCCGTGGACTCCAGCCCAGAGCTGCAAATACATCAAGCACTTGAGGCTCCTGTGCAAGAGGGCTAAAGACTTGAACAGTCGCTTCAGGAGGGCTCGTTTACAGGCCCCTTCCATGAGGAGCTTAAGCGGGTGCCGTCATGGGCTCCCAGTATGGAACGTGAAGTGGCTCACAGTATCCTCCTCAATCTCTCGAGCTCATTGTGCATCAGGATGCTGATCAGAGCCATGGCAAGGAGGCAGCAGGGACCACGGGGGATGCCTTGGAAGACCCAAAAGATGAGGAGCATGTTGTTCTGCACCCTACCTGAATGAGCCAGTTAAGAAAGCCCCCCATCAGCCAAAGGATGACCCTGATGGCGGCAGGAACCAGAACCCCCACTTGCTCCAAGAATCTCCCCTCTCACACCACTGCTACAATCCTGATTTTAAGTTCACGGGCATTTGAAGTACTGTGTGTGAGCATGGGGACAAAGGATGTCAGCACTGGGCCACATTCCTGGGGGGCTGGGAGTTGGGTCCAGGCTTTGGATACGAATTGTCCTCCATGGGACCCCTGACTTGGGCTAAAAAGGCCATGTACTACACAAGCAATAACAATGTGCTGATCACAGCACTTTTCTAGCCTTGAAGTTGGGGGGGTTGGGGGAAGCAAACCACAGCAACTTTCTGGCCTTGAAGTTAGAGACGGAGGGAGCATATCAGAGCAACTTTCTAGCAGTGTCTGGAGCTGGGCAGACCTACCCGATAGGTACCATGGTAACAAGGGCCTAATATGAGTAAGCTATGTTCTCCCTTTTATTTCCTCCCCCCACCACCTGGACAAAGAATGCAGTAAGAAGAGTGTTATCTCTTCTTTCCCAGACCTCTGGTTCTTCCCTTGTTACTAGTTTGTTAAATTTATAGTAAAATGCATATGCCATGCTGCTTAAGTGGTAAATAACAAACAGGGGCGGGTATAATTATATGCCTCCCAAATCCATTAATATTCATTTTATAACCATTTATATCACCAAATACGGATTTTATGGGGTGTTGTAGAAGTGTGTGTATTTACATATTTTAGATAAAAAGTTGTAAAGTAGTGAACTTTGTTGGTCGCGAGGCAAAGGAAACGAATGGACTAGAAGTTGTAACCAAATAAACGCTCCTTATCACTCCACCCGGCTCAATCTCTCTCTTCAACCGACCCTGCAACACTGTGCACTGACTTTTCCTCCCTGGATAATATGCCATGCACACAACAGTGCATGAAACCATGGCACTGTCATGCCCTGACCCTTCACAAAAATCCTCCAACTTTCTCTCCTCCATCCAGGCCCCCCCACCTGCTCCACCTCAAAATGGTCCCAGAGCACAAGACACCATTATAAATCAATTATTTTACTCATTTCTGATGAACCTCTATTATGCATTTGGCTAAATGTATTTGTTAAAAACAGATTATTAAGGAAAATTATGGCCATCTACAGCAAAGTTATGTTATGTGGGGGGATTTCTCAGCTTCTTCCAAAGGAAAACAAATATAATGCTGCACTTCTCATTGAATTGGCAGGATCTTTGGCTCCTGAGATGAAACTGTGTCACCAGGAAGGCAGGAGCAGCAGGGGCAGACAGAGAGGTACCCTGGAAGAGCTGCTCCCAGGGATGGAAAGGAGAAACCAGGAGCAGCTTGAATTCCTCAGGGCCAGGGAAGATCAAGTTCTTCAGCAAGAGGAGATGCTAATGAACATCTTCATGAACAGGAGGCATGCCATAGGGAACAGGAGCATTCCTTAATGGAGAGGCTCATTGAACTGGTGGCCAAATGAGTTCAGGGTCTGCTTACTGCAGAGCCCACTGAACCAGTCCATCAACAGCAACAACCACCATCACCTTCCTCTTCCAGCTGCCGCCCAGGGTGCTCCTGAGCCAGAGGTTCCTCATTCATTCTTGATCCCCCCCAAGAGAGCAGGAGGGGACTAGGGAGGCTGTGGCACTCCTGGGACCTCACCCCTGAAACCTCTCCCAAAGGCATACCCTGAGCAAACTGGAGGGGAACGATGAGCCAACAGGATTCCTGGAACCCATCAAATGTCTGCCCCCCTAATCTTTCAGAGGAGACATCCCCAGTCTTCCCCCAGAGTCATTTTCTCCTATCATTCCCCCCTTTTCAGGAGGAGGGCAAGAAGGCATGTGCAGAGACACTGTTCCTGGTTGCATTCACTTTGTAGATTTGTTGCTAATCTTTCTTTTTAAAAATATTTTGATTACACATTAGAATCATAGAATCACAGAATCCACCTCATACTCTTAACAAACATACTTTTCCTGCCTGTGTGGGGCCCCTCCTTCCTAAGTATGATGAACTGAAGATGTTTTCAGGTTTGGGATTAGGCCCCATTACAGAACATGAAACTTAGGGCTTTTCTACACTAAAAAACCTACAGTGGCACAACTGCACTGCTGTCGTGCTTCAGGATAGACACTACCTACCCTGACAGGAAGAATTCTCTTGTCTGCATAGTTCATCCACCTCCCTGAGAGGCCTAGCTCTGTCTACACAGAGACTTAGGTCGGCTTTACTATGTGGATTTTTCACACATTTGACTGACATAGTTAAACCTATCCAATACTCTAGTGTAGACCAGGCCTGAACGATGGATAACTGCCTGGTGACATGATACTGCTAATGCTTTTCTGTCTCACTCCCACCTCTCTTTGGTTCAGAAATATCCAAAGTCCCAAGGATACACAGGAGAGAAGGGGAAAGTGCAGTTAGTGTTATGCGCTTACAAAAGGCACTGCTCATTTTCAATGCAGCAGAAGTCTAAAACCCAGAGAAGGGGGAGATGAACGTCATTGTGGCTTTAGTTCACATGCAGAAAATTGAAACATAGTTCCAGTAACACCACAGGCAATGACCCTGTGCATAAACAGCCCCTTTACCCCCCCCATAGGAACCCATAACAAGGATTAGTGCTCTCTATGACATAAGTGCAGTTAGCACTGCTGACGATGAACAAACGAAAAACCAGAATGGCTCCTACTACTCTCCCTACAAGCAAATCTTCGTAAGTTTGTTAAGAAAGATTGAGTGCTCCTGCCAACAGGGGTCTGTAAACAAATGTGAAGAGTCGAGACAAAAACACTGCACAATAACTATATTACAATTCAGCTGTCAACCTGCATAGCAAAACCCAACCCTAAGGCGATAATTGGTTAGATCTGCCTTGGCACAGGAACAAAAGGCTAATAACCTTCAGCTGCAGGGGAACAAATCCCTCACAAAGCTCCACAGCCCCACAAGTAGGTACCGATGTTCCCTCATGCGCATTTCCAGCAGCTGTACCAATGTCATCCTTTGCCATCCTTTGCCTCCCTGCTGTGCCAAGATGTGTGCACATATGGCTTCCCTGACTTCCCTTCTGCCTGCTGGAAAGCAGGATCAGTGTATATATGGAAGGGATCCAGCTGCCTGTAGTTTGTAAATCAGACTAACCCTGAGCCCACTCGGGATGTACGCACTCCCCTTTGCCTTCACAAAGGTTACAGGCAGGTACCGATTACACGAACAGCGTTGGTCACGCTGGCATCCAGATGGGTGCCTAGGCAGCGCCAAAGAGCTTTTAGTTTCCAAACATGTGCTCCTCAACCATCTTGCAGGTGCTGAGCTTGTAACTGAATTCCCTTTTCCAGGGTGACTGATGTCAGCGTAGGTTTCATGAGCAAAGGCAGAAGCAGGTGAGTGGGGTCCCTCAAAATAACAGTTGGCACAGACATGTTATACAGAACAGTATCATTTCTGGGGAATAAAAACAAGGTTAATTACCAGCAACTGATGTTCTTCGAGATGTGTTGCTCATGTCCATTCCACTATAGATGTGTGCACGCCTCCGTGCATGGCTACCAGAACTTTTTTCCCCTTAGCAGATCCCGTAGGGCCGGCTCTGGTGCCCCTTGGAATCCCGCGCACATGCTGCAGTATGTGAGGCACTGCCAGCCCTGCGCCTCAGTCCCTTCTTTCCGCCAAGTCCGGCGGCGGGGATGGGGGGGTGGGTTGTGGAATGGACATGAGCAACACATCTCAAAGAACATCAGTTACTAGTAAGTAACCTGGTTTTCTTCTTCGAGTGATTGCTCACATCCATTCCACTATAGGTGACTAACAAGCAGTACCTTGGAAGTGGGCCCGGAGTTAGCGGTGAGCTGCCTGCAGCCCAGCTCTGCTGAAGCCCACTACTTCCCGTGCCTTGGACAGAGGCGTGGTGGGATGTGAAGGTATGTACCGCCAGCCTGGCAGCTGTTTTGCAGATGCCCTGCCCTAGCACTTTCGCTAGGAAGGCAGTGGATGGAGCTTGAGCTCTGTTAGGTGAGCTGTGGCGTCCGGAAGCTGCACCTTCACCTGTTCATGGCCAAATGTGATGCAGGAAATTATTCACAAGGAATCTGCGGTGGCCGGAGACAGGTGAAGCTTTCATCCTGTTGGAAGCTGCGAGGAAGAGCTGTGTCGCTCTCCAGAACAGCCTCATACATGTGATGTAGAAGTCAGGGCCCCACTTGCGTTTTAGCGAGTGCTGCCTTCTCCTCTCCTCCGAACCGTGTGGTTTGGAGAAACCTGGGGAGAATATATAATTGGTCCAATGAGACTGAGCAACCACTTTGGGCCGGGTGGCCCGGTGCAGTCTCACTGAACCTTATCTTATAGACTACAATATGAGGGAGGAGCTCTGGGGTCAGAGCCCTGATCCTGGAGACCTTTCTTGCCAAGGTAAATATCCCCAGGGAGGTCACCTTCCTGGAAGGCTAGAGTAGAAGGCATGATGCCCTGGGTTCCGGGGGGGCGAGGGCCAGGAAGGACCAGGTCGAGATCCCAGGGAAGCACTGGGTTGCGGGCCTACAGATAGAGCCTCCCACCCCCTTCGGGGACTGAACCGCCATCTGATGGGAGGACCACAATCCCCCTTCCAGCGGCTGATGGATGGCTGATATGGCTGCTAGGAGAGGTTCCAGGGAGGCCACAGTCAGTCCCTGGAGCTTTAGCTGCAGCAAGTATTTCCCGGATTGCCTCCCCTGATGAGAGGCCGGGCAGAGCATCTCGGGACTGCTCCCGGCAGGCAACAGTCACTTCCACTTAACCCGGTACACGGCCTGCGTGGAGGGTTTCCTGCTACCCATTAGTACACACTGGGCCTGTTTTGAGCAGCTTGCTCATCGCCTCTCAAGCACCGATCTATCTCTCCCTGAGGTGCCGGGGATCTAGGTCTGGGCACCACAGGTGACCGTGATCTTGGTAGCTAGAGTCACTCTGGCTCAGAGGCTCCCGAGGTGGATGATCGAGAAATCCAGCAGCATTCTGAGCCCATGCTGGCATGGCCAGCCGGGACAATCGGGATGGCATCTGGTTAGCCCCTCCTAGTTGAGCAGGACTGTATGCAGGAGGGGAGGGCGGGAGAATGAATATAAAGGTCTCTGATTGCTACGGTCAAATGGCGTTGGCGAGCGCCGCTGACCCTTGACCATGGAGGGAGCAGCACCGTGGACATCTCATGCTGCAGACCAGTACAGACTGATTCCCTTTGGGGAAACCCTCCTCCAGACGGTAGTAGACGCCCTTAGTAGGCGCAGCAACCCCTCGTGGTGAGGAAGTGTGACCTTTTGACGCTCTCCGCCTCGCCATTCCTCGCCCCTGGAAGGTGATCACTGCCAAGTCCCAAGGACCGATAGGCTCCCTTCATAAGGCTGATGAATGGGGTCCTGCAGCCTGTCGGTGCAGTACATGGTCACTACACTGACTGACAGTACCTGTACCTCCCTGCTTTCAATAAAGCGGGGGAACCTTCCACAAGCCCTGTGAGCGTTTTGTGCGTCTTCTCATTGGTGTGCCAACACCTGTCCTTCCTTGGCAGATGCCTTGTAAGCTGAAGTGAGCGCTGATATGGCACTGTACCCTTTGCTCGAGGTGGCCATTATCAGGGTAACTGAAGGAGCCTGTTCCTTGAACGGAATGCCCCTTCACCCATCCCGAGGAGTTGTTCACCGGACTTGGGAGGCTAGGGCTTGCTGCTGTTGGGTTATTATTATTTTTTCTGTTGTTGGGTGGGGAGGGGGGAGAGGGGGAAGGGAAGGAGAGGGGATCGTAGCCCCTCGGTGTATGAGCTGCCTGCTTGGACTGTATCCTGGGGTCGTGACTGAAGCGGCCTAAGCGTCAGGCTAGCTATCCTCACCCCATAGGTGCAGGCCTTCCTGTGCTCTATCCTCTGTCGGCAACCTTTGGCTGTTGTCGTAGGGCGTTTGTGTATGTTGCCTATCTGAGGAAGTCTGGCAAGAAGGTCTGGTCCGGGAAGCAACCGGTCATGCTGATGCATTCTGTAAGCTGCACCTGAGTTAATGTGCAGCTTTGTGCGTTTACCAGCAGGACCCCACCAGTCGCAAGAGACGCCTGACCAGCTCACTCTGCTCCAGGCTTGGGACCTGGGCCTGTCTGGGCAGACCAAGCACCGTCAAGTGTGCAGCTACCCCTGCCAGGCCTTCAGTAAACACTGTCGGCCTAGTAAGAGACCGCGGGGTAAGCCGTAAAGTGTTAGAGGGAGTCACCCATACAAAGTGGAGGAACCTTGAGGATGTGCATCCGTGACATCCAGTGCAGCATATGGGGCCCCTGTTCCCACTACTGAAGCTGGGGGGACCATGCGAGACATGAGCCCCTTGTTTGGTATTTGTAGGACAACATAGGTCTGTCACCGTCTTCAAATGCCCGTTTTTTTGTTTTTGTTTTTTTGGGGGGGACGAGGAAGTACCTAGAGTAGGACCTCTTCCACCATTGCCTGTGGGACTTCTCCCGCTGCTCCTGGCTGAGGCGGCCTCGACCTCTTGGATGTGGAATTGCCTGAGAAGGAGGAAGAGAGATGCGTTGAGGGCCGGGGAGGAGGAGATGACTGGGGGCCCTAGCTCACCGAGCTATCTCAGGGCCCCAATGGGCCGAAGGCCTTCCGGTTCACCCAAGCCTAAAGGAGGGTATAGGCTAGGGCGCTGCCTTTACATTCAGCAGCAGAAGGGCCTTTCCAATTGCCCTATAGCTGAGCGGACCTTTACTGAGGGCCAAAGGAGCCAGTCAGGGTGGATGGTATCTTGTAGACCCCCTGACTCTGTCCCCTTGCCATAGGTCGTGAGACAGCCGTGGCTGGCACCTCCACTGCTGCTGTCCCTGGAGACCTGCCTGACACCTGAAGGTCTGTGGCACATAGCGGCCCAAGGAATGCATCATGGTCTAAGAGTCCCTGAGACCATGCAGCTCCATCTCTATGTGGATGAAGAGAAGGCTGACACGTCCACGGAAGAGCCCCTGATGGGCTGCTGGACCTTTTTGGGATAGCCTGAGATTGCAGCCACTAACCTCCGGCGGGCATGCCGATGGCGGAGGGAATGGCTCTGCCCACCAAATAGGCAGCCACTGAGGGTGGCAGGAACGCTGCTCTAGCTCCCGCGGTACCCTACTCTGCAATGGTCTACAGGCTCAGCGTCTGCTTCTGGGCAGAACCTCAGCAAAGCGGCTCCCTGAGTCCCCCGAGGGGTTCACCTTCCACTTGCTGGTAGTGCTATTGAATAAAGTTTTCCCAAATATGTCTGGCTTGCAGTCACCCTTGTTGTCTGGAGTAGAGCCCATCTGCTCCGCCTATCCCTGTGGCTGGCGGCAACCACCACCAGGGACCTGGGGTGGGGTGGTGAACAGCATTCAAAATCCCTTGGCTGGGCGTAATACTTTTCTTGGCTCATTTAGGCATCGGGATACAGAGGAAGGAGCTTTGTTTTTGTTGGGCACCCCTCTGTAGGCCAGGGCGGCTACCACTCTATGGAGCCTCTCGGTAGCATATTAGAAGTTGTCTGACGCCCTTTTTGCTCCTTCGCCTCCAGCTCCCAAGTGGAGGCCAGCTCCTGAGCAGTTCCTGGTGTGCCCTAGAAACAACCAGGACTCGGGAACATGCTTCATATGGTGTGTATGGGGGGGGAAGGCTGCAGGCCACAGCCCCTCTTCCCACCAACCAGCGGTCCCCACAGAAGTCGCTGCCCATGCGGTCAAATCATCGTCCAAGAGCACATGGTGGGCTTTTTCTTATACTTGAGGCACTGACAGCATCCCTGAGGGGTTGATGGACCATGGTCCCATGCCCCCTCAGGAAACCCCTTAGGCCCCCATACAGTCATTGGGGTGACCATTGCCTTTGAGGCCATCTGCCTGGGGTTCTGGCACCTTCGTTGATGGATGCTCCCCCAGGTACCGCATCCCCAAAGGGACATTGAGGCACCATTGACAGACCCCTGCTGGGGCTGCCAAAAGCCTCTTACTGTGTGGTACTGTCGCTCCAGAGAGCAACCCCTCAGCAATGACCACCTCGACTACCAGGTTCGTCGTGGGTGCCATGGCCAGAGCAGGCATACGGACAATGCTCCAGTGAGCTGGAGTGACCCGAGCATCATCCCTGCACCGAGGACTTTTTGCACTCTGCATACATCTCGGCACTGAGTCAAGCTCCAGCGAACAGGTCTGCCCGGCCTCGGTGCAGGGCGAACTCCTCGGTGCCGAGTCTGGCACAGCCTCGGTACAGGGACAAAACCTCGGTGCCGAGGCTGACTCTGGCACCCGGGCTTGCCTCGGTGCAGGGCGAACTCCTCGGTGCTGAGTCTGTCTCCGGCATCCGGGTTCTGCACCACCCAGCTCCTCGGTACTGAGACTGTCTCCGGTGACCAGGATCAGCGCTGTGTACTTGCTGGCAAACTCTTCAGTGCTGGAGTGGTGGGATGGACCTCACCCAGTGCCGGGGGGTCTAGACTGGTGTCGGGCAGGCGACTTCACTCTCCACCTTGATGCAGGTTGGTCCGGCGACCGCAACCTGGGATGACTTCTAGGGGAGCGTTCCTGCTCTCCTCTAGGAAACTGGTCTGCAGAAGATCTTCCACCCCATACCAGGGATCTCCTGAGCCATTCAGGGGGTCCCAACACAGGCTTCCTCTTAATGCCAGCCCCTTCTCTCTCGCGGAGGTATGGTTGGCGACGGCGTATGCAAGGCCAATAAGGTTCTTGCCACCCTTCAGCCACCGAAGCTGGTAGGTTCCGAGGGGCTCCCCCACTCCTTGAGTCAGGGGAGGCTCCCTGGCTGGAGACGCTGGCTCTGGCAGTGGGTCTCCGTGATCCAACCTCGGTGCGGATCAGTGCTCCACCCCGCCTGCTCCAACAGTGTGGGAGAGCCCGAGTGTTTCCGTCTCTGTGGTGCTGAGTTGGATTGGTGCTCTCTGAAAAGTGGTTGGCTCAGAGCCGGCTCAGGGCTCCGTGAGCCGGGCTTTCAGGTGGATTTTCTGGAGGTCTGAAAGCCTTATGATCTGTTCTCTTACTTACAAAGAACTTCCCCCCCATGCTTTAGGCAGTGGGGGTCAGTTAGCGGGAAAGCCCTCCCACCGGAGCGCACGGCTTGAAGCCATGCACTGAAGCATACCTGCTCCCTGTAAGAAACTAAGCTAGACTATCTTCAAGTGTCTAACTACCACTACAGCAGTTACTAATCTAACTAACTAACTAACACAAAAAATCCTAGTTTTAAGGTTTAAACACGGGGAATAAAGCACTTGCAATGGAAGTGCAGTCAGTTCCAGTAACCATCACGGGTGGAAAGAAGGAACTGAGGGGGCATAGGGCCGGCAGTGCCTCATATACCGCAGCATGTGCATGGGACTCCAGCTGGCCCTACGGGATCTGTTAAGGGGAAAAAAGTTCCGGTAGCCGTGCACGGAGGTGTGCACACACCTATAGTGGAATGGACATGAGCAATCACTTGAAGAAGAAGTACCTTTTTCCCCCTTCAAGTACAATCCTGATCTCCTCAGCATCCTAGGGTCATGAAACTTGCTAGTGGGTCCTATGTTTGTATTCATGACTCTGCCTCTGTGGCCCACTAAGTCTTGCAGAATGACTGAATAGTTCACATTTCAGTTCACATACTCACTTGCCCCTTGTAGTGGGTGAAATACTGGAATATGAGTTCCATCAATGGCCCCTACACAGGATGGAAACCTGATAATCTGAAATCCCCCATTATTTCTAGAAGTCTTCTTATGGCAACCCTCCGTGGGTAGATCACAGTGTTAACTGCCTCACAAACCTGCATGATCCACCCCTTACTGTGGACTTCCCAACCCCAAACTGGTTTGCAACAGGCCTATCGATGTTTGTGTTGCCAACTTCCACAGTGCAATAGCAACCACTTCTGAACCAGGATGACTTCCCTGAATCAGGTGTTCTGGAGCTGAAGGTTGAGTGCAAGCTCCTCTCATAGCGCAATAAAGGTCTGTTTCCTCATCCTGAAATTCTGAAGCCACTGCTGGTCATCCCAGTTTTTCAAAACAATGGGATCTCACCACACCTTGCTGGTTCTTCTGCACCAGAAGTGAGAGTACATCCAAAGGCCTACCATCAGTGACCCTGGAAAAGGGAATTCAGTTACAAGCTCAGTAGCTGCAGGATGGTTGAGAAGCACGTATTTGGAAACTGAAAGCTCATTGGCGCTGCCTAAGCACCCATCTTGAGCCCAGTGTAACCAACGCTGTTCATATAATTGGCACCTGCTGCACATTACATAACCTTTGTAAGGGTAAAGGGAATTATCAACTTTTGCCATATCTGTACCATGTGAGCTGAATTAATTGTCCTTGATCCTTAAGGTCAGCAGTCTTTGAAGTGTCAGAGAGTTCTGCCCAAATTTCATTCAGCATCTTGCCAATCATTTACTCCACTGCATAACCATTTGTCCCTCAATAAGGAGCAGGAGCAGAACTAGATCATCATCTTGTTGCTCCATCTCTTCCACTCACTTTTTCAGGGAATAACAGAGAAAGATTACAAGCTGATCAGGAACTGCCATCAATAAATGTGTGAAGGCCGAGGACAATACCAACAACACACAACAAAGCTGTTTCTAGAGCATCTCCCTGTAACATGCAGAATCCTGGGAAACCACTGCAGAAATGGTAGCACTAACATAGCGTAAGAGCAGCAGCAGCAGTGTGAAAGCGGGTATACACATGTACACAGTGTTATACCTGTGTCCAGCACTGCATATGTGGATACGTGGCATAAGTATGGGTAGCATGTGCGAGTGTGTACATAGCCCAGTATTCAAGTACGCATGCTTATGTAGGCATAATCAGTATTTCTCCTGATAGTTACTGGGGCTTTAGGAAAAATACAGGGAGGCTGGAGGACTGATTGGTAGGAACTGGAGGATATCTTTGATAAGATTTTGGGATATGGGCGTAGGTACCACCTGGCCCTTAGAAGGCACCACATGGGCTGGGTGAGCTAGTAGTGCCTGTATCTCAGACTCTCAAAGCCAATGCGATCCCCAGAAGGAATTCAGTTTTCAGTGAGAGACATGACAATGGCTGGGGGGCTGGGGAGTGGCTCCAGTAATTTGGGGAGTGGCACATTTATGTCCCAGGATGGAGGTGGTTCCTGAGCCTGAGGAAACATGAAGTCAGAATGTTATTACTGTAGGTGAGAGGACATGGTAAAGTCCTGGCTGATGGGTGGAAGGCTGAAGTCCCAGCCAGATGCACTCTTGCTGAGCTGACCAAGAAGCCAGATTGTTTGGAGTGAGGCAGGTCATCCTGAAGAAGAAGAGAGAATCTGATAGAGAACCTCTCCCATCTCACAGAGCAAGGATTTCTGGTGGGATGCTCCTGCTCTTTGGTTAACATTCCAGGGCCTCTGCAGGGCAACTACAGCTCCAGCCACTCAAGCAGCATCCGGCTCAGATGCAGGGCAGGATGCAGAATCTGGCCCTGCCCAGGAGATAGCAGATCCAGGTTGGACCGAAGAATCCAGTGGCAGGTCCAGCAGTTAGTTGGAAAAGGCCATGCTGGGCAGAGCACAACACATTGGCCAGCACCTTGGCAACAAGAAGGATCAGGGGCTGCCTTCAAGGACACTTGGCTCCAGCCCAGGAGGAGTGGGTCTGCTAGAAACCCAGGGTTGTTTTCGTCCAGGAGCAGAGCTGGCTGCATGTGGCATTGTGTGCTATGGCACCAGAGTGGCTCCCTGCCCCAAGATCAGAGCACTGGTCAGTGAGTCTCTGAGAACTTCCTGCTGTGGGAACGTCCTAAGCAGCAATCAGAGAAGGTGAGGAGCAGTGGGTCTGATGTGAGCTGAGCTAGACGCTGACCTCTAGCAGTGAGATCTGCCCTTTGCCTTCTGGGGATCTGCAAGTTGCTTCTGTGCAAATCACTGTCACTGTCTCTGCGTGGCAGCTGACAGGGGAATGTGTCCCTATTGGCAAGCTTCTCCTGGGCATGGAATATGAAAGGCAGCTGGTGTCAGAATCCACAGTACAGGAACAAGACCTTGATATGACTCCTGGATGCTTGGTACTGGAGAAGAGCCCTCTTGAGGGCCTGCCTCTCTCCTTGTGTGAACTTAGTAAAGGCCCAATACAAGAGGAATCAATAATGACAGAAAAGGCACTGGGCATGCATGTCCACCAGAGGCCTAATGCCACAGTGGGAGCTTTGACCTTACCTATGGACAAAAAGCACCACACTGCAGTGGGAGAAGCTCACCAGAACTCTGACACACAGGAGCCGACACTACTTGGCATACAGCCAAACACCAAGGCTCCTATACTCCTAAAAATACAAGGGCAGGAACAAACCTGGCTGAGGAGGTAACATAATGCACCACTGCAGCTAGCTGACTCCGGCATGCCCCGTAAATGGGTGTGGGAGGGCAAGAACACAGGTAGGGTTTACCTCCCACCCCATGGACACTGCCCTACAGACAGTCCCATGCTCTGCAGCATCCAGAGGGGGTTCCCTGGTGGCTCTGTGCTACTCAAACACTCAGCCTTAGGAATAACCCTCATGCTATAGACACTCACCTCCACCAGCCCTGTTGTTGCTGCCTGCTCCAGCAGAGACACTGCCTTCTGTACGTCAGCCCCTTCAGCTTTGAGCCCATGGCGTAAGAGGTATCTGGCATAGCGGTATTGGGCCATGGGGTGCCCATTGTTGGCTGCACAATGGTAATAGAGAGCTGCCTGGAAACAGAGAAATACCATCAGGAGCTCCAAGAGGTATTCATGCCAGGCTGCGCTGTCCCAGGTGAGGAGGCTGCTGGTGCCCACTCTCCAATACTCAGCTAGCCTGGCAAGGACACCATCACATGCACCAGCATCTAAACCTCCTTACCTGTTCTCATCACAAGCCATGCATACTCCCCCAGATAGCCATTGGCATAAACACTCTCCCTACTCAGCGCCCTGTAGCTCCCAGACATGCATCAGAAACAGGAAACTGTTCAGGTGACACCCTGCTTCTCACGTACGATCATCAGGGAGAGAACTGCCTACCACCTTTTGTAGCCCCCTAATTTGACATTCCTGCATGTACCCCAGAACTTGATAGTACTGCAGTCAGCCATTTTGTATGTTCAACCACTGTCAGCTGAAAACTAAACACCACATAACTAGAAAATAGCTAGAAATCATCTCTTTAGGACCCCAAGAAGGCCAGACTCTATAGTTTCGAGCTTGCAGTTTTACTAATCAGAATGGGAGGTTGGGACAGGGAGTTAATATTCCATAGGAGAAATGTTTGGACAGCTGACCTTCGTTTTAGGTGCCTCTAACATGTAAGTTTTATTATGGTTATGACTAGAAATGCTTGGCTGATAAGAAGAATAATGAATTGTTATTGGCTGCTGTTAGGGAAACTGTTAGCCTATTACAGGCTATTATGAGTTACATGCTTTGTCCGGAGAAACTTTATAAAAAGTTTAGCTAGAAAGTGTGCTTTGGAGCAGTCTGAGGAAGTCCAAGGATCTGACACCTAAGTTCTCTAGCAGCTAGATGGAAGGAGGAGCCCCCCTGAAGCCTGGCTGCTGATTCTCTGAAACCATTCAGACTTTTTAGGTAACTACAAATATTTGGAATGCCCTGAACCTACAGCTACAGCATGTGTGTGTGCGTGTCTGTGTGTGTATCTGAGACATAATAAATAAGTAGTTTTAGATGAACGGACTCTTCTTTCATCAATCATTCATCAGACGGAGCTGAAAACTGGGGAGTGTAAGTGGGCCTTATGGGGAGGCGGTGAGTTTTGTGGAGTTGTGTGTTTATATTTTTGTTTATTGTTTTGTTTTGATTTTTTCCCCTTCAGTTTGCAGGAGCTGGTACTGGGTGATATACTGAGATCAGCTGACCCTAACTAAGGGGCGGGGCTTCCCTAATTAGGGGGCGTGTAAAGGGAGCCCTCAATCAGGCAGCGGCATTGGAGCCGCAAACAGCTGAAAACAGGGGAGTTTGTAAGGGGAGTTTGGGGAGAGAGTGTGAGGTGTTCTGGTATTGTTGGGGTGCTCGCTGGGGGTTGTTTTGGCAGGTTCTTTTTGTTTTTATGTCTCTCAATGGCAGGAACTAGGGGAAAAGACTATGACAGATACAGAGAGACAGTAGTAGTAGTCACTCAAGCAGTGGAAGAGACAATGATGATTGGATGTGGAAGCTGCGGGATGTACATGAGCTTGGAGGGGGTACCTCAAAAGAACTTTGTATGAAGTGCCGCCTCATAGAGCTGATGGAAGAGAAGATCTGAGGGTTGGAGATGCAGGTGGAAACTCTGGTTGAGTTTAGAAGGGGGTTCGAGCAGATGGAACCCAAAGGAAAGCAAAGGAATGAAAAGGCTGAAGGGAAAAACCCAGACCTGTAGATGGGAGCAGGACCAACAAACTCTGAGGAGAGAACGCTGGGTGAGGAAAGCGGCTATTGGAAGCATTTGACTACGAGAACCTGGCAGAGGAAAAGATGGGCTAGTGAATGAGAAACAGAGCTCAGAAACAGGTTTGTGGAGTTAGAAAATGAAGAAGGGGCACAGCAGGTGGTTGCTGAAGGTGGGAGGACAAGGAAGAAGAGAAGAGCAGCTAGTCCTATACAAAGAGTGGATGAGCCAATGGAGATACCACAAAATAAGAGCCCTAGGAGGATACAGGAACGGTTGCAGAGCATTGCAAAGGAAAATACTAGAGAAGATGACTTGCAGCCAGAAAGAAGAGGGGATAGGCTGGAGAATCGAACCATCACAAGGAAAAAGCAGGTTTAGGTGAATGAGGACTCCCTGCTTAGAAGAAGAGACAGGCCTGTAACCAGAGCTGATCCAGAGAACAGAAGAGTGTGTTGTCTGCCAAGTGCTAAGATATGGGATGTGGACCTCAGGCTGAAGAGGATCCTAACAAGAGCGGGAAAGAATCCATTGATCATCCTTAATGTGAGTACAAATGATATAGCTAGATTCTTGCTGGAACATAACAAAAGAGATTATGCCAGGCTGGGGAAGATTATTAGGGAAATGGAGGCTCAGATGATCTTCAGTGGGATTCTGCCTGTCCCTAGAGGAGGACAAAAAAGGCCTGACAAGATTCTGATGATCAACAGATGGCTCAGGCAGTGGTTTTGTAAGGAGGGCTTTGGGATGTATGGTCACTGGGAGGCATTCATGGACAAAGGACCGTTCTTTTGGGATGGCCTTCACCTGAACACTTCTAGGATGGAGGCTGGCACAACTGATTAAGAGAGCTTTAAACTAGGGAGTTGAGGGAGATGGTTGGGAGATGACCAGGTAATCTCCATGCCTGATTTTAGCATTGAGAGGGAGGAAAATGAAGAAAGGATATCGCAATGGGGAGCAGAATGGACAGTAAGAGGAAGGGTAGTGTAGGTACTAGTCTAATAGGCGATACTGGCAGTAGAATGACTGCCAAATCAGTTAAGGAAAGTGAGTGAAGCCAAACAGCAAAAATTAAGATGTTTGTACACCAATGCGAGGAGCCTGGGTAACAAAATGGAGGAACTAGAGAAAGTGAAACCAGATATTATAGGGATAAAAGAAGCATGGTTGAATAGTAGTCATGACTGATGTACAAGTATTGAAGGGTATGTGCTGTTTAGGAAAGACAGATATAAAGGCAAAGGTAGAGTAGCATTGTATATCAATGATGAGGTAAACTGTAAAGAAATTAGAAGTGATGGAATTGATAAGATGGAATCTGTCTGTGTAAAAATCACACTGGGGAAGAAAACTACTAGAGTTTCCCCTGGGATAGTGCTTGGGGTGTGCTACAGACCACTGGGATCTGATCTGGACATGGATAGAGAACTCTTTAAGGGTTTTAATGAAGTAAATAGTACTGGGAACAGTATGATTATGGGAGACTTTAACTTCTCAGATATACACTGGAGGACAAGTGCTAGTAGTAATAATAGGACCCAGATTTTCCTGGATGTGATAACTGATGGATTCCTTCACCAAATAGTTACTGAACCAACAACAGGGGATGCCATTTTAGATTTATTATTGGTGAGTATTGAGGACCTCATAGAAGAACTGGTTGTGTGCGACAACCTTGGTTCGAGCGACCATGAGCTTATTCAGTTCAAACCAAATGGGAGGATAAACAAAAATAGATCTGTGACTAGGGTCTTTGACTTAAAAAGGGCTAACTTAAAAAAATTAAGGGAATTAGTTGGGGAAGTGGACTGGACTGAAAAACTCATGGATCTAAATGTGGAAGAGGCTTGGAATTCTTTCAAGTCAAAGCTGCAGGAATTATCTGAAGCCTGAGTCCCAAGGAAGGGGAAAAAATTCATTGACAAGAGTTGTAGATCAAGCTAGATGAGTAAGCATCTCAGACAGGTGATTAAGAGAAAGCAGAAAGCCAACAAGGAGTGGAAGATGGGAGGGATCAGCAAGGAAAGCTGCCTCTTGGAGGTCAGAACATGTAAAGATAAAGTGAGAAAGGCCAAAAGCTAAGTAGAGTTGGACGTTGCAAAGGAAATTAAAACCAATAATAAAAATTTCTATAGCCATATACATAGGAAGAAAACAGAGAAAGAAGAAGTGGAGGTTAAAGATAATCTAGGCATGGCCGAATATCTAAACAAAATCTTTAGCTCTATTTTTAATGAGGCTAATGATGATCTTGGGGATAGCGGTAGGGTGGCTAATGGGAATGAGGATATGGAGTTAGTTACTATTATATCCAAGGTAGAAGCCAAACTCGAACATCTTAATGGGACTAAATGGGAGGGCCGGGGGAAGGGGCAGATAATCTCCATCCAAGGATATTAAAGGAACTAGCACATGAAATTGCAAACCCTTTAGCAAGGATTTTTAATGAATCTGTAAATTCAGGGGCTGTACTGTATGACTGGAGAATTGCTAACATAGCTCCTATTTTTAAGAAAAGGGAAAAAAGTGATCTGGGTATCTACAGGCTGTGACGCTGGCTGGATTAGGGGGGCCCTTGAGATGTATTCAGGAGCTCTGATTACTCCCTTCTACACCAATCTCGCGTTGGGGGTGTCACACTGGCTGGATTGGGGGGGGGGGGGCATTTATTATATTTTTTAACATCAATATGTCAAAATCATAATAATTCATGTGAGACATGCCATGTCAGGTGTGTTAGAAACGCTATAATGTGCTAAGTAATATGTTTATGTTCATGTGTCATATGTGTAATGGAAGTTATGGATATGGTTGATATATCTGTATTTCAAAGTGTGCTGTGTCTGGGCAACACCCCAGACAGAATGGCTGCAGAACAATAGCCTACTCAATGGCCCATTAAGAAATTCACAGGTACAAGGGGCCCAGGGGCAGAAGCCAGGGATATACCTGATGAGTCACCAGGACTTACTCATGTGACTCTGGACTCCATTTTATTCCTGTAAAATTCCACAAGCAACATGGCAAAGCCCAAAGGACATAAAAGGCAGCTGTCCCACATCCATTTTGTCTTTAGTCTGTCTTTGTCTTCAAGTCTTCACCTACCTCTGGATCAACTCATCTACAACTGAACTTAACTTAAGCTGTGAAACAAAGGACTGAGATCCATCCAGGCACTGGATGTACACCAGAGGGACTATACAAGTCTGCAAACTCCACAATTCTTCTAGAAACCTGATACATATGAACCTTCAAATCACTTGTATGTATCTGATTGATTTAATCCTTTAACACTTCTCTTATAGTTTGTTTCTTTCTTTTTATAATAAACCTTTAGTTTTAGTTACTAAAGGATTGGCTGGCAGCGTGGTATTTTGGGTAAGATCTAAACTTATATTGATCTGGTACTTTGGCTGAACCTTTGAGGTCAGGAGAAACCTTTTTGGTAAAGAGCATAGAGTTTTAAATAACTGGTCTCTTTACTGGACCTAGTAGCTGATTGGGAGCCAGAGACTGAAATGCAGTAAAGGGGGCTGTGTATATTTTTGTTTTGGCTTCTTGATAACCAGTGTGAGGAATCAGAAGCATTGTTTGTGGCTGGTTGGGAAGTCTGACTTCAGTGTCATCCACCAGTGCTGGGAGAATCTGCTCTCCTTTTGCAGCCTGCCCTGACCTTGGCATTTTCAGGTGGCTACCCTAGGCATGGACCCTAGGTCACACAGGCCTGTTAGTTTGACCTCAGTAGTATGCAAAGTCTTGGAAAAAATTTTGAAAGAGAAAGTAATTAAGGACATTGTGCAGTAAATGGGATAAAATACAACATGGCTTTACAAAACGTAGATCGTGCCAGACCAACCTGATCTACTTTTTTGAAAAGATAATAGATTTTTTAGACAAAGGGAATGCAGTGGATCTAATTTTCCTAGATTTCAGTAAGGCATTTGATATGGTTCTATATGGGGAATTATTAGTTAAATTGGAAAAGATGGGCATTAATATGAAAATTGAAAGGGGATAAAGAACTGGTTAAAGGGGAGACTACAGTGGGTCATACTGAAAGGTGAACTGTCAGGCTGGAGAAAGGTTACTAGTGGAGTTCTTCAGGGATTGATCTTGGGACCAATCTTATTTAACCTTTTTATTACTGACCTTGGCACAAAAAGTGGGACTGTGCTAATAAAGTTTGCAGATGACACAAAGTTGGGAGGCATTGCCAATAAAGAGAAGGATCGGGATATCATACAGGAAGATTTGGATGATCTTGTAAACTGGAGTAATAGAGATAGGATGAAATTTAATAGTGGGAAGTGTAAGGTCATGCATTTATGGACTAATAAAAAGAATTTCTGCTATATGTGTCAGTTGGAAGTGACAGAGGAGGAGAAGGACCTGGGTGTATTGGTTGATCACAGGATCACTATGAGCCGCCAATGCCATGTGGCCATGAAAAAAGCTAATGTGGTCCTTGGATGCATCACATGAGGTATTTCCAGTAGAGATAGGGAGGTGTTAGTCCCGTTATACCAGACACTGGTGAGACCTCATCTGGAATATGTGTGCAGTTCTGATCCCCCATGTTTAAGAAAAATGAATTCAGACTGGAACAGGTGCAAAGAAGGGCAACTAGGATGATCCGCAGAATGGAAAACCTGCTTTATGAGAGGAGACTCAAAGACCTTAGCTTGTTTAGCCTAACCAAAAGAAGATATGATTGCTCTCTATAAATACATCAGAGGAATAAATACCAGGAAGGGAGAGAAATTATTTAAGTTCAATGCCAATGTGGACACAAGAACTAATGGATATAAACTGGCCATCAGGAAGTTTAAACTTGAAATTAGATGCTGGTTTCTAACCATCAGAGGAGGGAAGTACTGCAATAGCCTTCCGAGGGGAGCAGCGGGCGCAAAAAACCTAGCTGGCTTCAAAACTGAGCTTAATAATTTTATGGAGGGGATGGTATGATGGGACAGCTTAGTTTGGCAACTGACTGATCTTTGATTACTGGTGGTAGATATGCCAATGGTCTGTGAAAGGATGTTAGATGGGGTGGGTTCTGAGTTATTACAGAGAATTCTTTCTTGAGCTGGTGAGTCTTGCCCACATGCTCGGGGTTTAACTGATCGCCATATTTGGGGTTGGAAAGGAATGTTCCCCAGGGCAAAGGCTCTGGGGGTTTTTCGTCTTCCTCTGTAGCATGGGGCATGGCTCACTTGCTGGTGGATTCTCTGTACCTTAAATTTTTTAAACCATGATTTGAGGACTTTAATAACTCAATCATAGGTTAGAGGTTTATTACAGGAGTGGGTGACTGAGGTTCTGTGGCCTGCATTGTGCAGGAGCTCAGACTAGATGATTATATTGGTCCCTTCTGACCTTAGAGTCTATGGGTCTATGAGACGGAGGAGCTATGCCGCAATTTATTCATTCCTCACACCATCTGGAGAGAACCAATTAAGTTACCACTGCTTTGGGTTCTGAAAACACTGGGTAACACTCTCAGGTACACCCCATCCCCAAGCACACGCACCACATGCCTGCCCTACTGCTCCTAATACAATCACACCCACCCTGTCCTCCAAATGCCATCACATGACAGCTCCGTGGCAGCTGCAGCAACTGCTGACACAGGAGAGTGAAGGTAGGAAAGTGGGATGATTGGAAACTGGTGACTGCAGCCAGTCCCTCTTTTCCTAGTCACAACCTCTATTCCAGCGGGAGTGGCATAGGGCCAGCTACACCAAAGATTCTTCTATGCCCATGGACTCACATAATGCCCAACAAAATTGGTTTTGCAATTCCTTTACACGAGTTGACTGGCATAAGACAGCCACAGCAAGAGCTCTGCTATGACCAATGCTCCCTAGGTTAGAGATGTGAATCTCAGTACACTCACATGATGCTGCTGGGATGTGACCCAGAGATGACGTGGTTCCTGCACATGTGGTGGTTTTACATATGGCAACAGGATTCCCCAGTACACTCTCAGCCACTACTAATTCTGTATACATAAGTGTATAGCACAGAGCCTGAGAAGGTACGTTTGGAAAGGGGAGGACTGCGAAGAAGCCCAGTCTCATCCCATGAAGGGCAGTCCTCCCAAGGTACCCATGCCATTAAAGCCTGCACTTGTGCTCATGCAGCCTTAACTTTAGCATCTCCCAATGAGAGGGGGTTTCATTCTGCAGCCCTGACTTTCCCTCCTTGGAGTTTCCTGGCAGGAATAATTAATAGTTTGCATTTACCTGTACACTACCTCTCACTATAGCCATGTAGCAGGACTGGGATCCTGTGGGATCCCATAGGACCCACTGCCATAATAGCAGAAGTGGGATAAAAATTCAAGAAACAATGCAGGAGCGGGTGGGAGTGGGTATTGCGGGGCGGGACGGGAGCAGGATTAAAAAAATAGTCCCGCGCAGGGTTCTGTCTCCCTCCGCAGGACTTCAGACATACCCCTGGGGTGCAAGGTGCCCCCTAGCTGACAGTCAGGGTCACCACCACCACCATCTGCTGATGCACACAAGGGCACAGATGGGAACAGTACCTTGCTCCCCGAGCCAAGGGACCTTGGAGCACACTGTCTCACAGGTGCTCCCTCCCCATCATTGCTCCTACTTGTGCTGCTGTGAAACAGGACTAATAGTGCTCGCCAGCTCCTGGCTGTGCAGGGGGAGGCAGAGGGGTGGTTCTGCACATCACTAGGTACCTTTGCCAGGTCTTTCTCTGTGCCTCTGCCATGCTCGTAACACATGCCCATGTTGAACTGGGCTTTGCTGTAACCCCGATCTGCTGCCAGTTTGAAGCAGGAATAGGCTGCCCTGTAGTGGCCATCCCGCACGCTCTCAATCCCTGGGGAGGGAACAGTGCATGTTCAGCAAAACAGTGCAAAGGCAACAGGCAGGACGGGGTCATGGTGCTCATCCCGACCCACCCATGGCAGCTGGTTCATCCCTGCTTCACTGCACCCTGCCAAGATTGTCAACTCTTGGCCCCACCCCACGCCATGGAGCTTAGGAGGTGGGAGGGATCAATGACCTGATCCTATGTTGGGAAGGGGTTCTCTGGCCTCATCACCAGCCTCTCCAATACTCCAGGCTCCCTGTCATTTCACTTCCCAGAGTTCATTGAAAAACAGGGTCAATGCCGTAAGAGCTGCAAAGGCCAAGAATGGCTGCAGGAAACCCTTCCTCTAGACAGGTAACGGGGACAGGGAAGAGGGACTTTGACAACAGCCCACTCACACAAACACCTGGGACCCATTACTAGTTCTGCAGCTTCCATAGGCCACAACAGCAAGAAGCCAGGACTTTTCCCTAAGCCACTGCCACCCACACAACCTCTCCTAGGAGCTACAGCTCAGCATTTTATTCTCCAGCTTGCCCCACAGGCTACCATCTCAGGCAGAGGTGCTGCGAAGTTGGGACAGGCACTGTGTGGGAAGGTAAGACAGAAATGGCCATGGCTGTCTAGCAGCATTGCCCAGACAGCAATGCAAGTTGCAGCTGTGCCAGGAGAAAGCAGCAACAATGCGCTAGGCAGCAGGTCTCGCCGAACACAGCTAAATGTTATCTGGCACAGGGATCCAGCTCCTTTCTAGCACTATACGAGACCTGCAACCGATCTGAGGGTGGGGCCAAAAAGGGAAGGTGTAGGGGAGTTCATCGTCTCTAGTCCTGTGATCTGCAGTTTAGGGCATAACAAGCCTGGGCCACATTACCAAGGATATTGAGCGCAATGGAAACGCTGAACCGGAAAACCTGCTGCAATTGCGTAGCTGCTTCCTCCAGGCACTCCTGCTGCGCTGGCTTCCCCTGCTAAGTGGAAAATGACAGTCTCAAGAAGAGAAGAGAATTAGAGGGGTGCTCGCAAGACACCTAGTCCCATGACAGCTTTGCCACCCAGAAATACCCCCTGCTCCTCCCCTTGCCACGTCATGTTCAGCCGCAGTGGCAGCATCTCGCTACAGCCAACATGGAGCAGCCCATTTCCTGGCACTCTAAGTCATTCGAACAGAAGTAGTCCCATCAGCTAAATGAACCATTGTCCTTGCCTTATTAGTTTTTCCTCACTTCCCTGCTAATTAGCAGCATCCCCTAATTTGCCTAGTCAGGAGTGGGAAAGAGCCAGGCTTGGAGTACTTGTTTCCTCACATCAGTGACCCAGTTTGGTACCACAAGTGACAGCAGTGCTGGTGCTGCAGCTAATTTCAGATCAGCTCCATTCTACTATTTACAATGCAGTTCTACTCTGGAGAGTAACGATGTAAAAATGGCCCCTTCTCACCCAGCATGTTTGCTGCCACCTGTCAAACACAGCAGCTCTCAGCAAACAGAAACATAGGGATCTTTTCACTCCTGCAAGCCCTGCAGGACCGGCCCAGCCATGGAACAGGAGATGAGTCTGTCCTATAAGCCCTTCAGAGCCAGCCCAGCCATGGAACAGGAGCTGGGTCTGTCCCTATGGACGCTGCAAAGCCGGCCCTGCCATGGAACGAGGAGCTGGGTCTGTTCCTATGGGTCCTGGAGAGCCAGCCTAGCCACAGGGGAGGGAAGAAATGGTGCAGGAGCATGTCATTCAAGATGTCCAATAATACAGACACAGATGGGGGTCTTGAACTAAGGCAGTCTTAATTCTGACATTTCCTAACTTTTGGTTGCTTGTGTTTGCCACCTTACTAATGTGGCTGAATGAGTTTGTGTGTGATATGTCCAGTGGGGTCCTGATCCTGCTTGGGTCCCATCAGCACTCGCATGTGTGCTGTGCTGATTCCTGGGCAGGACTGGAGAATGCCAGCACACACAATCTGCAGTCCCTCTCTGTGCAAAGGGAGCAAAAGTGTCATATCCATGACTCCTGCTCTGTGGGCATGCCTCTGCCCAGGGAGCTCCCCGGGGACAAGATGCATGAGTCAGGCCGTACTGGAAAGAGCACTGACTCTGTGCTTTGGGACAAACTCCTTCTAAAACCAACGACCCACAGAGAAGAAAAGAGACTATACCTGTGCAGTGCAGTGGGCTGGCCCCGGGCTGGTGCTCCAGCTCTCAGGGAATGGATGTTCCCCTGCAAGGAGAGATCAGGGTTAGGCAATGGTCCTGAGGCAGACCAGCAATCCTGCTGTCCCTCTGCCCCTGCCCATTCCTGCTCCTTCCGCTCCAAACGACCCCACTCTGGAGAACTGGATTCTATCCCTGCCTCTGCAACAGAAGTCCTCTGGGAGGCTGGGCAAGTCACTGCCACCAAACTTTCACAGGTGGTCACTCGTGTGTTCCTCATTTCCTGGGTGCCCAACTTGAGACCTTCGGGTCTGATTTTCAGAAGATCTGTGCACTCTCAGCTGCAACTCAAGTCAATAGGAGCTCTGCTTTGAACATAGGAAGTGCTGTGTAATGCTGAGTATTCTGAAAAATTAGCCATCCAAAATGAATGAGCACTTTTGACTATAACTGTCTTGTGCCTCATGTGTAAAATGGAAATAATAATCTTCCCCACTTCACAGGGGTTGTGAATACAAACTGGACTGTGAAGGGCTCAAATACTACAAAGACAAGTTCCAGGAAGCAATGAATTCTGCTCTGGGGTTTGGATGGTGACAGTGAATAAGGCAGCGGTCAGAGTGATGAGAATATATACTGCAAAGGTGGCCAACCATTCAGTGAGCACTGTCCTCTTGCAGCAGTATGGATTATGCCACCAGCATCCCTCCTCCATGCACCACTGCTCTAGGGCACTCATAGACAGAGCCTAATGCTCCTTGACCTCAAGAACTGGAACATATACTCTAGTTCAAACAGGAATTATTGTGGTGAAGTCTCTGGCCTGTGTTACACAGGAGGTCAGACTAGTTGATCACAATGGTCCCTTCTGGCCTTGCAATCTATGACTCGATGAATCCTCTTCTTCAGTCACATCAGCTCTCCACATGGAGAAACTGCCATGATGAGCCATCTGGATTTATGGTTATAACAACAATTTGTGACCCACTAAATCATAATGATTTCCTTGTGCACAGGGTTATTAGGAAACATAGTGGCACTATGAAGCAGGGTGAGATCCCATATCCCCCACAGCTGGCTCAGAGAATGTAAAATCCACCACAGACTGAGGGCAGTTGTCTCAGTGGTCAATTCCCCTCCTGCACTGTTAAAAACATGCACTCAATTTCCAGTATAAATTTGGCTGCTTTCTGCTCCCAGTCAGTGGATCCTGTTGTTTCTGACTGCTGCACAGAAGTCTTCCACTCTCAGAAATATCCTTGTGCACAACTAGGTGCTCATAGCCCATGATCTAAGTCCCTTCTTAACCTTGGATAAGCTAAAAAGATGGGGTTCCCTCAGATTTTCATGGCAAGGCAGGTTTCCCAGACCTCTAATCACTCCTGAGGCTCTTTCCTGGACCCTTTCCAACAGTCAATACCCCTTCTGAAGCGAGGACACCAGAACTGAACGTAGTACCCTGCCCCACAGGCTGGTACCTGTTTCTGGGAAGAATTCGAGCTCTCCTTGCCCTGAGGGGATGCCAGGGGATGGATTCTCTGGTGCAGTGTCTGGAATCCCTCCCTGCAGGGAGCAGGGACCCTTCTGGTTACTGGGGCAACTGGATGAAGCTGCAGCTGGCACTGAAACACAGAAGATAAGCCCCACCACCTAGAAGCCATGCAGGGTGCCACCTGTAGGACATGCCTGGGGTCGCCAGCAGCATCTCGGCCCCCTGGAGCATTTGCTCAGAACTCTCCCGATTCTGAGTATGGGGTCAAAGGGCAGGAGAAGTGATAATTTCACCAAGTCCAGGGAAGGGAACAAAAGAACCTGTTCTGCATGTCTCAGCCCAGAAGGTGCCCAAGCCAGTGTGAAGGGATGGGGTGTTTCCCAGAGACATGACCCCCAGCCCACAGGGCTTCACACCCTGCTGGCTCCCAGTTTCAGACTGACAGATGCCTTCTGCGCAGGGGTAGCGCAGCCCTCCCTGTGCCCTCACAAAAGAAACCCTCATCTGACAAGGGCATGTTGGGCCCCTGACCTTCTGCAGGAAACAGAACTGACCTGAGTGTTGATGGGGCAGCAGAGAAGGGGGGAGCCCGCCCACACAGGGAGGCCTGTCCTTTCTCCCTGCCCTTGGCACAGGGCTCAGCCACGGGATCTGCCTGGCCAGCTGCAGAGCAAACACAGCTAGTGCACCCTAAAGGAAGGAAAAGACAAATCAGAGAGAATGACCACCCCTTTCCTCTCCCTTTCCTGCAGAACACAGCTCTCCCTTTCCACTGGGCGCCCAGCTGCAGTAGAGCATCTTGCCTGCAGCTCCCCACCTACACAGCTTCCCAGCCACAACTCCCCACACACTGCCATAGGGCATCCTCTACACAGTTCCTCACCCCACTCCCGGGGGCTTCCCAGTCTCAGCTCCCAGCCACCCGACTCCCTTTCCCACTCCCACAGGGGATCAAGTCTGCTGCTCCCCACCCTCAGCTCCCACCCCATTCCCAGATCAGAGCTCCCGCCAATCCCCCAGCAGCAGCTCCACCAACCCGCTCCCCACAGGGTGTCCTAGCCATACCCCCTTTGTAGCAGAATGCATACGCTGCAGCCCCCTCCTCCCTATGAGGAGAAGTCTGTTCCTCACCCAGGTGAAGGCATCCAGGACTGTGTAGTGAGGCTGCAGGTTCAAGGGCCGCCGCACGTTCCCTTGCTCCCAGCCATCTCGACCCCATCTGCTCTGCCAGCCGGGTGAGAGAAAATAACTGAAAAACAAACAATAATGTAGAAGCCATTTACTTGCAAAAGTAGGCGAGATAATGAGCTCTCTAGACTACAGGGGCCCACCCCACAGTTAAAGCAACCAGAGCTTTCTGTTTAGAGCTGAGTTTTCAAAGTGCTCTAGAATGCACAAGCGAAGTCTGATTGGGGACCTAAGGCTGGGTTTGCAGTGCAAATCTGGGGTCCTTTGACTGTAACATGCAGCTGCAAGAAAAGCGTGGCATGAAAATTGGCCTGCCAGTTGAATGCCCACACAATGTGCTCTGGGGGAAACTTGGAATCATTTTGGTAAGGGGATTCCCAGGGTATTAGGTCCCAAAGTATAAGCCTGAGATGGAGTGAGCATGGAGCTGTGCTGAAGCTATGTCAGGAGAGCAGCTGCCAGCTCAGTTTCTCTGGACGCTTGCTACTGTAGATACAGGGACAAAGCTGGCAGCTGTGGGGTCTCAAGTGTGCCTGTTAACCCTGCTCCTGGAGTGAGCCAGCCTAGGCCATGGAAATGAAATATAACTTCACCCCTCCCTAAGCCTGCCATTTCCTGGGTGCTCAGCACAACTCCAATCCACCATTCCCATCCATGCACTCCTGGTGCTCTGGTCACAGAATGCACCAGAGAGCACTGCCAGCAGCAGGTGCTCCACACCTGACATTGACATATCAGGAGACTCAGGGCTGCAGCTGTGGAGATCAGAGCTTTAAAACTCCTCCTTCAGTATCCCCTCCAAACTGGCAGGGGAATCCAGTGCTGCTGCGCCTGCTTGCACAGCACTAACTACTGCCCTGTTGTTCACTTCCCTCCCTTTAGGTGGCGCTGCATGGTGCTCTCCCAGAGAGATATTGCATCAGGAGTGAGGGAAGCAGCAGCATGAGCAGTGGCAGAGGCCACTGCAGCTAGGGAGCAGTCAGGGGAGCCCAGTGTGAGGGTGGGAAGGAATGCAGAAGGGACAGATCTGGGATGGTGGCATGGCTTGGACAATCTCTGGTGGTGTGGATAAAGCTTAGCCAAGATGCTGGAGGGGCAAGAATTGCAGAGTTGATCTCAGCAGTGGCATTACAGGGCATTTGGGCATTTTTCTGCTTTACTCCCACTGTTCCTGGATTTCACAGTTGCAGCTGTTGCCAAGAGCACTCTTTATTGCTTGGGCTTGGCAAGAACATTCCAGTCCAGCCCTCTGTGTGGTTGCTGTATTGCTCTCCGCAGGGCATTCACAAATTGCCACAGATGCCTGCCTGCAAATTATGCAGAGCCTCGTGCCAGGAGCCCACTATACCCATGCTCCAGGGCCCCACTGGCTGCTGATTTCTTTCTAGGTGAAGGCTGAGATCCTACTGGTGACCTATAAATATGGCTTGAAAACTCCACTCAGCCAATGGCTTAGGGCAATGAAAATGAAGACGAGTAACTGGGCTGAGTTCTTCCACTGAAAAAGGCTCAAGTGCTATGTTCCAGCATGAGGTGACCTGTTCCAGCAAACCAGCAACCTCTTCTCCCTGCAGGACCCTGCTGGGAGTGGGAAAGTGGAGCAGCTGAGACTCCAAAGGCAGAGCAGCAAACCGGGCAGACTGGAACTGGGGCAGAGGAGCGGGGTGGCTGCGGGCAGCAGAGATACTGGGGAGGGTCTGTTACCGACCATCATATAAAACCGGAGGACAGTTGATTACTCCTTAAGCACGTCTGTAATGTGTGGACAGAAAAACAATGTTGTTTTGGGAGGCCTTCAATTTAGGAGACATATGCTGGAAGGTGTCCTGCAGCCAGCGGTAAAACATCATTAGTTTCTAAATATAACAGATGTTAATTTTCTAAGCCAAAAGATATTGCATCCAACACGAGGTAACTATCCTCAACTTCATTATGAGGTATAAAGATACATTAATCACTGGATCGGAAGTTGGTGTTTGCTTTGGGACCAGTGATCATGACCTGATGACATTCACTATGAGCAAACAGAATACTTCCAACCAGTAATATATTAGCTTAGTGCTTCAGAAAGGCTAATATGCCAAAGCTGAGGAAAACTGAGTTAAACTGATTGGGAGGAAAAATGGAGACAGAAAGCTGTGACTGATAATACTGAGTTCTTTAAGAAGTTAGCTAAAAAGCCATGATTCCATAATCAAGAGAAAGGACAACTTTGGCTAACCCATTCTAGATCAATGGCAAAATCAAGGCAGCAATTAGATATAAAAAAATTATATATAATAAATGGGTAAAAGAGAAAAAAGACAATTATTATAAATCAGAAATTATGATGTGTAGAAATATAAGAGTATCTGATATTTGTTGGAAGACTAACACAGCAAAGCATACTGCTACTTGCAAATTCTAAGCATGTATAGGGGACAGCTTTCTGATTCAGAAAGTTGAGGAAACAACTAAGGGGTCGTCCATTTTGGATCTGGTTTTGACCAACAGGGATGAAGTAGCTGCAAATGTGAAGGTGGTCAGGAACTTAGGAGGAAGCAGGGGGTTGGACTAGATGACCTCCTGAGGTCCCTTCCAACTCTAATACTGCAGAGAGGGAGTTGGGTGGAGGAGCAGAGCGGGGCAGAGCTGAGCTTCCCTGCCCTGCCCTGCTACAAAGCTTGGAGCTAGTGTCGGTGTTGTGACAGCACCCAGCCACGGGAGTTAAGGAGAAGCCCGTCCAGGCAAGGTGGGAGGATGCAGGCCCCAAAAGCCTGAAGGAGGACCACAAACAGGGAGGCCACGGACAAGCGACCCAGGGAAGATATTAGCTCCTGAACTAAGCAGTTTGAGGCTACTCCTAGCAGGGTCCCTGGAGTAGAGGGTGGGACCAGGCCCCCCCCCCGCTCCCACCCAGCCACACTACCGGTGTAGCTGAAGGGAGCATAGACCCACGGGGCCAAATAGACTTACCTTGCCACACATGGGATGTTGTTTCAGGAAGAAAGATTACTAGGAAGAGATGAGATTCACCTAACAAAGAGAGTGAAGAGTATCTTCGCAAACAAGCTGGCTAACCTAGTGAGGAGGGCTTTAAACTAGGTTCGATGGGGAACTAAGCCCGGAGATAAGTGGGGAAGTGGGATACCAGGAGGAAGCAGAAGGAGGAGAGTGCAACAGGGGAGGCCTCTGGAATTGCACTGAGGAAGTAGGGCAATCGGCCAGTTATCTCAAGTGCCTATACACAAATGCAAGAAGCCTGGGAAACAAGCAGGAGGAATTGGAAGTCCCGGCACAGTCAAGAAACTATGATATGATTGGAATAACCGAGACTTGGTGGAGTAACTCACATGATTGGAGCACTGTCATGGATGGGTATAAACTGTTCAAGAAGGACAGGCAGGGGCTGTGACCCGTCCCATGCCCAGGGCAGCCACCTGATAATGCCAACGTCAGGGCAGGCTGTAAAAAGAGAGCAGATTCTCCCAACACTGGTGGGTGACACTGAAGTCAGGCTTCCCAACCAGCCGCAAACTGCACTTCTGAATCCCCACAGAAGCCAGTACACAAATACACACAGCCCCCTTTACTGCATTTCAGCTTCATGCTCCCAAATCAGCACTGGGTCCAGTAAAGAGACCAGTTATTTAAACTCTATGCTCTTTACTAAAAAGATTCCCTGATGAGCAGGATCCCCTGGGAGGCTAATATGAGGGAGAAAGGAATCCAAGACAGCTGGCAGTATTTTAAAGAAACCTTATTGAGGGTGCAGGAACAAACCATCCTGATGTGCAGAAAGAATAGCAAATATAGTAGGTGCCCAGCTTGGCTTAACAAAGAAATCTTTGGTGAGCTTAAACACAAAAAAGAAGCTAGGATGACATACTCATATCACATTAGGAAGTACTTTCCAGTATATGAGTAACTATAAAGGATATTAAACTACATCTATTAAGGACAGCTATTTTTAAATCAGCAGGCCCAGATAACTTGCAATCAACAGTCCTAAAAGATTTGGCTTAAGATACCTGTGGCCTACTGATTTTAATTTTTAAGAAATCTTAGAATACTAGGGAAATTGCAGAAGACTAGAAGAGTGCTAATGTTATGCCAGTATTGCAAATGGGATGACCCGGTTAACTATAGTTCAGTTAGCCTGACATCAGTCCCAGACAAAATTATGGAAAAGCTGATAAGGAATTCAATGGCTAGAGAATTAAAGGAGGGTAACACAATTAAGGAAAGTCAATGTGGTTTATGGAGAGTGGGTCTTGTCAAGCAAACCTGATTTCATTCTTTGATGAGATTAAGAGTTTGGTTGATACAGGTATGTAACATACTGATTTGTGTAAGGAATTTAACTTAGTACCACTATGACATAATACACCTCTGTGTCCTACACCCTACACACTACTGTAATAATATTTACACAAAGTGTGCCCTGTAAGGTATCATTTGAAATCTTATAATTTGCTGGTCAGTATTGTCTGGGTAAAATATGTGTGGCAATGTTGTATGTGAAGCTATAAGATTCTCCCGTATGATGTTATTAACGCATGTTCCAATCCTGACAGCCCTGGCCAAGCAGAAATCAGGTATGTCCTAAACAAAGGAAGGAATATCTGCTTGGCTTAATTTGGATAAAAGTAGTAAACAGAATCATCAGTTAGCGAGGGAAAACAAAGGAAGTTCAAACAAATGGGGGAAAAAAACAGCAGGGAACATCGTTCCACATATACTCTTTGTCACCTGGATCTCAGCTGAAAATATTTTTCAAGAGGGGAATCGAAACTATAAAAAGTTGGAACAAACACCCTAAGGCACCCCTTTCATTCTCCTTGCCCATCTTTACTGCACCTGAAGAGACAAAGGAAGCAGCTGTTGGACTCTGTGGGGTACTGACCTAAAGTGTTTGGTCACTTCAGTAAGACTGCTGAAAGCATGTGGTGAGAAAACTTTGCTTTGAATTTAATATAGTTTGTTAAATTAGGCACCAGTTAGCATTTCACCTTTATTTTTCTTGTAACCAATTCTAACTTCTATGCCTCATTACTTGTACTCACTTCAAATCTACCTCTCTGTAGTTAATAAACTTGTTTTACTGTTTTTTCTAATCTAGTGTGTTTGCTGAAGTGTCCCGGTAACACCATTTGGGGTAACAAGTTGGGAGCCTATTATTCCTTAAAAAGAAAAACAGACTCAGTAAATTTGTACTGCCCAGGAGAGGGCTGAACAGTACAAGACATATGTTTCTGGAGGAAAATCTCAGACTGGGAGTGTGTTGGGGTCACCCTGTGGTAATGTTTAAGGCTGATGAGAGCCAAGGTGTGGCTGGCTGGCTACAACACACACACAAAGTTGGAAGTGCCTTACATGTTGGAGGCTATTTCTGAGCAGTCCAGGTTGGAGGCTAAAGTAGGGCCATTAGTAGCAAAACTGTGGTGGGGAGACACATACAGAACCAAGCGTACACGAGTTTTCTGGCTGGGTTTTTTTGAGTGGGGGCAGAAACGCATGAAACTCCTGCTACATTTTAGCAACCCGAGGCTTTGCTTGGGCTGAACAGCCCTGACCCACCCTGATTCCTCTGGGACCATTTCAGGTTCAAAATTCAACCTTAACCACTATTGAATTTTGAACCTCTCACCCTCTGTTCCACCTGGGTTGGAGGATTAGTCACTCTATCCCTCCCCTAGTCTTGTCCTGTTCCCTTGGGACACCTAGTCCCTCCCCACCCCCCCACATACAGGGATCACCTGACTGGACCATAAGGACCTGTTACCCAATCCTGCACCAAGGCCAGTGAAAAGGGTGCTGGCCCCACAGCACTGGATCCCCGTCATCATCAGACGACAGCAACTGGGCACTCAGTCACCAGTGGAAGCACAAGTTGCATGTAAATTCCAGTTTTGCTGGATTACACTGGCTAGTGTGCTGATGACATGTCCATTGCACTGAGCCACTAGACTCAGTCTTCAGGCTAGCAGTGCTCAATAATATTTTTCATGTCTGTATAAAGCCTTAAATGTGTCATGCACGGAGGCGGGGGGATTGAGCTGGGACAACCAGTGTGGAATATTTACATTGTTTCCAGGCACTCAGGCAGCAACTTCATGTCAGCAAATCGCCATCCTCAGGGACATGAGGCAAGGGCAACACAGGACTGGAGGGGAGTGAGTGGGGCGCAAAGCAGCAGCTCTAGCATTGGGTGCCATTCACTGATGCTGGTGGCAGCTTTGGAAGGAAGCAGCAGCAGGCAGGCACCAGCCTGGGGTCTAGCTCTACTCTGAGTAGGCAAAGTTACTTGCCAATGTTACCTGCTTTGGAGCTGCACCCACAGCAAATGGTGGCAGTGAGGTTCCTGTGTAGGCACGACCAGTATGCAGTACAGGGAGAGAGACTGAGCTACACTGTCAGGCCCTTGCTGAAGCACCAGCACAGCTCACCAGTGGGAGTGCTTGGCACCCTGGCCTGGGGCCTGCATGGGCCAGCCAAGGGGTTCCAGAGCACTCTGGAGACCTCACTCAGCCAAGTGCATGCCACCCACACTGAGCTCCTGAGTGTACGCAAAGGATTCAGCTAGAACACTCTCCCTAGTGTGGACATCTGAGGCAGGAGGGCAAGAGACACAGAAAAAGAGGACTATGCCAGAGCTCTGCTTGGGGCAGAAGGGACAGAGACATGGGGTGGGGGCTGGGGACCAGAGGTGAAGCTGAAGTTTATAAGAAGGGAAAAACAGACAGAAAACCAGGGCCTGGATTAAAATCCAATGACTGCAGCAATTCTGTAAATCACCATCAGGAAAAGGGATTTCATGTTGCAGCTCCTGAGAACAGGGTGTTGCCCTTAGGAGCATGTTTGCTGTTGCCTCCCACACTGGCTGAGGTAGAGGGATGATAGGACCAGACCAAACCCAAATGGAAACCATTCCATTGGACTCCCCTTTACAGTTCTTGCCTTTGCAACAGGCCTAGAAGTCCAGGCCACGCAGACCCCAAAAACTGTTTCCCTGATGCCCCAAGCAGAGTGGGCACAGAGGTACAGCAGCACCTTCAGCTGCTGCTCCCCCAAGAAAGAATGGGACATGGGCTGTGCAGGGCTCTCCCCTGTTCCCTGCCCCACATTCTGGCTGAGTACCGTGCTGTAGGGGAGGCCCAGGTCTCCTCCCCGCACCCCCATCAGAAGGCTGCCCATCCTCACCTCTGTTCTGTTGGAGCCTGTCCAGCAGTGAGCGCTGAGGTGGCGTTCTGGAGCTCCTCATTGCCGGGGAGGGTTGAGATCCCATGAACAGAGCTTGAAGCATTCAGGACATGGAAGTGGTGAAGGGCTGCATGTGGAGCGAGAGGGAGAAGGGACCAATGTGTTGGGATTCTGCTGGGAGGAGATTCCAGCCACCCCAGCACATAGCTCAAGGACAGGGCAGCCTCTCCAGCATTAGGACATGCTCTGCCCCCCAAGAATACTGAGTCTGGCTACAAGAGTGTCGATGCTGCCTCACTGGCACTCTGCTCCACAGGGAGCCAGAGATTCTATCCTTCACTCCCTTCAGGAGTGACCTTGTGCTAGCCCAAGGAAACCCAAGCACCATTTCTAGTTACGTGGGGAGCAAGCTGCCGGTGAATTTCCAGACTAATCTCCACTGGGTGTGGAACTTCCAGGAACTCCCTCCACTGGGGCAGAATTTCCCAGCCTCAGCCTCCATCCAAAGGGGAAGGATGAGTTGGAACAAAAGTAGTTCAAGCAGCGTGGGCAGCAGCTGCTATGTTATGCTTGTGCTGTGGTTCTCACTGCATTGTTGGTCATAAAGCACCCTCACAATGGGGTATTTTGAATTTTAGGATTAATTGAAATGTAAATTGTAGTTTAGCAAGTACTTGAATTTACTAGAGCACTGGCTGTCACAGCTTAGCGAGCACAGCACCAAAAAGTACCATTTAGAAAAAACAGGACTACCTTGCTGTCCCCCTTTGGAAAACAAACAAAGTAGGCTGAGGCATGAAATTAAAGGTGGGGCTTTAGTCCATGTTTTAAACGAAAGAGAAATGAGTGCACTGAACATCAAGGCAACAGTGCATTAGCAAATGTCACCATGTTTCCTGCATACCAACTAAAATGGCACAGTATTCATTACACTGACAGGGTTTTCTGCATCAAAGTCGCCATAAAGCTGGCAATAGGCACTGGAAATACAAGAAAATCTCAGCCCCTTCCCCAAACCATTGTGTCTGTGCCCAGCACTCCCATTCATGCAGTCTCATGGAGCAGGAGCACTTGCTGCTGGTTGGCAGAGGCTGAGGGAGCAGTAATGTACTGTGATCTCCCTAAGGGACTCCCTAGGACAGTTGCAAGCGTCACGTTACATCTGTATTTCTAGTTTTCCTGCATTTGGGTTTTGGGAATTAAATGTTCCTACTGCTGAAGGACAGAAGCACAGAGCTGAGCGAGGTGCCACCAACCCTACCATCACATTATCAATGTTCTTTATACTGTATAATAATCCCCATCTCATGTAAAGGGCTTGTCACCAGCACAGCACACCTCAAACTGCTCTATCAGAGATGAGGAAACTGAGGCACAGGGGGCGAGGCAAATGAACGAACCAAGGTCACCCCGCAGGCCAGGGGCAGAGCTATGAACAGAACCCCGGTGGGTGCCTGGCCAAGTGGCAGGTGAGCAGGGTCTCAGGGACTGGGACCTGTGCAGAGTGAGTGACCCTGCCAGGCAGATGCAGGCCGGCAGTACTAGGGGGTCCTGGCCTGGGCTGGACCAAGCGCTCACTGCCACGCCACGGGGGCGTTAGTCCCTCGCGGGCCGCCGGGCACCGCCTTACTGAGGGGCAGGCAGTGAACTCCGGCGTGAGGCTGGCCTGGATGCCGATTTCGGACCCGATGAGGTGTGGGGCGGCGGGCTCTGGGAGGGCCGATGGGAGGCCCAGGGCCGGGCAGGATCGACGGCCATTTTGGTAAGGGAAAAATGCGGCCTGGCGGGACGCTGGGGACGTGTCAGCCCCCCTCGCCCGCTCCCCTGCCCGGGTCAGCCCCACGCAACGCAGCCCGGCCCCGAGGCTCAGACCGCCCGGCCGGGCTGCGGGATGGGACGGGAAACAGGATCCCCAGCAGGAGCGCGAAGCGAGGCGGGTCTCGCCGGCTTCTGCCTGCGCCCAGGCAGGGCCGCCCCCAGCAGAGCCCGGGCGTCGGGACAACGTCGCCCGCCCCGCCCCGCCCGCGCTGCCGAGCTCGGGGCCTGTCGCGACTCGCGGGCGCGATATGCGGCGGGCACGCGTCGAGCGAGCCCTGGCCCGGCTCCGCTGCCCGGCCCCACCTCGGCTCAGCAGCCCCGACAGCCGCCGCCACATCCCGCTCCCGGCTCCCGTGACAGTCCCCAGGCCAGGCCAGCCCCAGAGACATGCGCGCGCGAGGGACCACAGAGGAGACGTGCAGCAGGATAGAGGGGCCCCGCACAAACCATGGAGCAGGAGGAAACAGGAAAGTGAGTATCGGGGGCGGGCCAAATGAGCCCATAGAGACTAAGTCTAAGGAGCCATAGGCAGGCTAGAGTGGGCCCACCATAGAGAGGCAGTGTGGAGGCTAAAACACTCCCGACCCAGAACCATAAATAAGCGCTGTGTAGGCTAGAGGGACCCATACCATAGAGAGGTTAAGGGAAGTATAGAAGGTGCCAAACCTGACTATAGAGAGGCAATATGTAGGCTAGACTATCCCAGAACCATAAGAGCCCATATAGGCTAGAGCATAGTTTCTCAATGTGTGGTACGGGGACCGAGACACTGGCTGGGGTATGCGGTGAAAAACATACTGAAGGGAGACGTGTGATAGCTGCTGACTTCTGTAAAAGAAAGACCAGATTTAGAAGAAAGTAGTTCCCATGCAAATGTGCAACAAATGTTGGATCCAGAGGATCATGTTTCGGGGGGGGAAAAAAAACCCATTATTTGTGAAAGTACAAAATCTTCACAGGTTCATAAAGCATATAGCTACGATCCCAGTTATCTGGCTTTCAGGTTTACAATAAACAGAGGTATACCTCTATCACCACTTTGTGTGATCTGCAGTGAGACATTGTCTAATCACTCTGAAGACTTGCCTTTTGAAAAAGCACCTTCAAACTAAACATCCTGATCTGAAGAACAAATTGTCAAGCTGGCTGGATTGGGAGGAGGAGTGTTTAGTATATTGTTTGACATCAGTATGTCAAAATCATAGTAATTCACGTAAGATATGCCATGTCAGGTACTGCTAGGAAGGTTATAATGTGCTAAGTAAGATGATAATGTTTATGTTGATGTGTTATATGTGTAATAGAAGTTATGAATATGTTTGAGATATCTGTATTTCAAATTGTGCTGTCTGGTACATGCCCCAGACAGGATGGCTGCAGAACAATAGCCTGCATAATGGCCCATTGAGACATTCACAGATGCAAGGGGCCCAGGGGGAGAAGCCAGGGATACACCTGATGAGTCACCAGGACTTGCTCATGTGACTCTGGACTCCATTTTGGTTCCTGTGAAATTCCACAAGCAGCATGACCACCAGAGGATATATAAGGCAAAGCCTGGAATCCATTTTGTTGTCATTCTCAGCACCTATCTACCTCTGGATCAAGCCATCTGCAGCTGAATCTGTGCAACAAAGGACTGAGACCCATCCAATTACTGGATGTATATCAGAGGAACTATACAAGCCTGCAAACTCCACAATTCTTCTAGAAACCTGATGTATATGGACTTTCAAATCATTTGTATGTATCTGATTGCTTTAATCCTTTAACATTTCTCTTATGGTTTGTTTCTTTCTTTTTATAATAAACCTTTAGTTTTAGTTACTAAAGGATTGGCTGGCAGCGTGGTATTTTGGATAAGATCTAAACTTATATTGATCTGGTACTGTGGCTGACCCTTTGGTGTCAGAGGGAACCTTTTTAGTAAAGAGCATAGAGTTTAAATATCTTGTCTCTTTACTGGACCTTGTGGATGATTGGGAGCCGGAGACTGGAATGCAGTAAAGGGGGCTGTGTGTATTTGTATACTGGCTTCTTGATAACCAGTGTGGAAAATCCAAAGCACAATTTGTGGCTGGTTGGGAAGTCTGGCTTCAGTGCCACCCACCACTGCTGGGAGAATCTGCTCTCCTTTTGCAGCCTGCCCTGACCTTGGCATTTCAGGTGGCTGCCCTAGGCACGAAAGGGTTACACAAATCAATAGATTTTTTCACAAGAAAATGTGAAAGTTTGAAAAAATCAAGTGCTGCTATGAAATTGTATACTGCGATCCCTAAACAAGCTCTACAAATTTCATTTGAAATCGCACACATGGTGGCAAAACCAAAGAAACCACATACCATTGCTGAGAACCTTGTTATTCCTGCTGCTATCAGAATTGCTGAAATCATGTTTGGCAAAATAGAAGTAGATAAAATTAAAACCATCCCACATTCAAATGACACCATGACAAGAAGAACTGAAGACATGGCAGAAGATATAATTAAACAAATTTCAGAAAAAATCATCCAGAAAAAACAGTTCACTTTACAGATTTGATGAATCTACGGATGTATTTAACTATGTACAATTGATGACGTTTATCAGATACATTGATGATGAAGATGAGCAAGGAATACAGGAACAAATATATGGCTGGGAAGAATTGGACAAAAAACAGCAGGAGAGGACATTTTTAAGATCTTAAATGAGCACATTGTAAAAAAAATGGATTGTCATAGGAGTGGTGTGTCTGTGTGCACAGACAGAGCAGCAGCAATGGCAGGTTGACAAAGTGGTCTTGTTACTTGCTTAAAAGCTATAAATCCTTCAATCAAGTGGAACCATTGTATTATTCATAGATAGGCATTGGCTGCAAAGCGACTGAATGAAGACTTAAACAGTGTGCTAGGAACGGCCATGAAAATAGTGAACTTCATAAAAGTGCGGGCTCTGAATTCACATCTTATCTGATTGCTGTGCCATGACATAGGATCTGAATATATTACTGTACTTCTTCACACTGAAGTTCGGTGGTTGTCACGTGGAAGATTGTTAAATCGCCTGTTCGAGTTGAGATATGATGTTACTGTCTTTCTCAGAGACATGAAATCTGAATTCTTAAAGCATTTTGAAGATGAAGTATGGATTTGCAAATTATCCTATCTTTGTGACATTTTTGATAAAATCAATTATTTGAACTTTCAGCTTCAGGGATACAATACAAATATATTTATCTTGCATGACAAAGTAAGAGCTTTTAGAAAAAAGTTGAGGTTCTGGAAAAAAATCAAGCTTTATGTAGAAATTTTGTTTCATTTCCACAGCTCTCAGAGTTCTGTGAAGAAAATAAAATTACTTGGAATGAAAGTGTGAAAGAAAATATTAAAGAACACCTGGTAAATTTGGAATCAAACTTTGAACATTATTTCCCTAATGTTGAAGAGTATGAAGATCCACAGAAAGTGTCATCCATTTAATAACAGCGCTATTGAACGAAACAGGAATTCCAGAAAGCATGAAGGAAAAAGCTTTTTGAGCTTTGCATGGACAGTACGTTGCAGAGGATGCAGAACATGGGACTGGGTGACACCCCTGCATTTTGGCAGAAAATGAAACGGGAATACCTACAGCTGAGGAACATGACTCTCACAGAGCTTCTCATGTTTATCTCAACATATTTGTGAGAGACCAGTTTCTCACACTTGACTAGGCTAAAAAGTAAAATAAATCGTTTGTGCCCAGAAAATGATCTGACAGTAGCAATAAGTAGTTTAAAACCGAGATTTGGAATGCTTATGTCATCCAAACAGACCCAAGTTTCTCATTAAACCCAGTTCTTACAAGAACTCATTTTGTATATTATTTTGTTAAAACTAGCAAAAAGTCCAGTGCAGTCCCTGATTTGTAGAACAATTCTAGAGGGGGAGTATCAGTTCCTGTCACAAAGATACCTATGTTTGGAGTTTAATTAATATAAATGTAGAGTTATATTGTTTTTACTGTTCTATAATTATGATTCATGTGTTGTTTTGTTTCAAAAATGGTTGTAAAATTCAATAAAAAGGAATAAATCTTACATTCTGAATTATTGTATGCCTATTTATGTGTGTGCGTGCGTGTGTCTTAGTCAGACACATGCAACGATATGCTATGTCCTTGTGTCTTTTTATCTCTGAACTACAGGTCCAAACACTCCCTTCACCCCCTGCTACCATAGTACTCCTCAAGACATACCCTTTTTAGAAAAAAAGCAACCACAATCTTCTCTCTCGCTCTCCTTCCCTGTCTCTCATCCTCCTTCCCTGTCTCTCTCTCTCTCACCCCTTCCTCCTCTCAAATCTATGGCAAAAAAATTAACACACTGCGCATTGCGCAGCATTTTATATTCCCCAACATTGGCATGCCGCTCAAAGCCTCCTAGTTTTGGCCAACATCACCTCTAGCCCAGGTACATAGTTGAGTTGTGTACCCCTGGTGTAAAGGTGGCAACCCTATCCACACTAGATCTAACATCTGTCATATCACAGCCTTATATATTCAGCCCTTCTTCCAACATATGGCACACATTAGTCTGTAAATATAAAATCCTGTGGAAAATTGAGTGTTGGGGTACTTATTAAAATTTTCAGAAGTTAGGGGGTACTTGCTACTTAAAAGGTTGAGAAACACTGGGGTAGAAGAGGGGCCATATACCATAGAGGCAATGGGGGAGGGGACTGAGGAACCGCGCCGAGAGCACGGAGAGGCTGTTGCGGGGTGACAGCCATACAGACAGCCCAGCGGGCCTGTGCCCCGCTCCCAGAGATACTATGGAGATGACGTGCATGTAGAGGCCGGCAATGTGCAGGCTGTAAAGCCCTAGAATCTGGTGGATGGCTGGGGCATGAGCCCCTCACCCATGGTGACTGGTCACTATAGCAACAGCTGGGGGACCACAGGGTGGAGTGGCCCAGCTGAAGCATCCCAGGGCCACTGCTGGTTGGGGAGGCCAAGCTGGAGATCCCCCTTATTCCTCTCTCTTGGGGTGGTGTCGGGCAGTCAGCTGAGCCAGGGAAGCCCAGGGATGTCTCTGTGTGGGTGGGATAATTGGGGTAGTGACACGGGCATGCTTTCACATATTGGACTCTGAGATGTCACTACTGCTGTTGGCAGGCACCTAGTCTCCATAGCCAAAGTCAGCTTCCTACACAGTGACTGTCTATGAACAGCACTGAAATCTCCATGGCCCTGTCAAGGAGAGCCTGGGTCCTGGGGCTGGCAATGCTGCAGGGCCTTCCAAAGATCACAACATGGATAGGAAAGAAGAGAAGATATACATTGTAGTCTCCTATACTAGGAAAGAACTGGATTGGGATACTGTTGGGGATGTTATAGCCATTACGGAGGACAATCTAAATGTTAGAGCAGAACGGGGACTCAGCTGCCTTTATCTCTGGGGCTTAGATATATTGATCTCAGTTGAGCTGTCCCTTCTCCCCCTCAAGCCATTTAAACCATCTTCAGCTGCTTATCCCTCCCCCGTGTCCATGTTATGAGGTCCTACTCCTTTCTGACACCATTGTTGCTAGTCTGCCTAAACTGTGATGTTCCATTAGAGTTTTCATCTCTCGGTCTAAGCCATCACCACAGTCACATAGGGATCAGATTCCAGACAGGCAAACAGATGAGTGCTGTTTGCACTGTATCTTTCAGGAGCTCCATAGTTCTGAGCATGAAGGCTCCAACTCTACCTGGGAATGTCCCAGATCATGGATATGGCAGGTGACTCCTGTTTCTCTATATTGTTTAGTACCTGACAAGACCCAGGAACACTATGCTGAGGGCCAGTAGGGAGCCTTGAACCCTGGCTAACATCCCTGATACACTTGACCCAGCTGAAGAGAAAGGATAACCAGCTTGTGATGAAGTGGAGATATTTGCGGGGTTTTCTCTGAGTGCTGTGTGTATGCCTCAGTTTCTCCCATATGTTACTCATGTATTTCGGTGATGGGATCAAGTGTGTGATCATTACAGAGACCACTAGAGGGTAGATGGGCCTTCCCCAGCCACGCATACGCAAAACTAGCCAGGACCCTCCGCCCTGGCCCAACCAGTTGCAACAGGCCCAAACAGTTGCATGTGGAGACCAAGAGGAGTAGCCACCTTTCCCAGGAGGGAGATAAAGGACTGGGGAGGGGCAAAGGGATGGCTCTTGTGGGGGGGGGAGGGGGGTGAAGAAGGGCTGGAAGAACCCAGTTCCCTGTGAGGAGTCAGGGGCTGTAGGGTCTGAGAGTGGGGCTCTGAAACTCTCCAGGTGCTGCTATAACTCCTAATTAAGCTGCTAACAAAGTCTTTCTACACTGTCATCCTAAGATCTAATAAATCCTTCTGACTTCCACCTGGACTGTGAATCGCTTTTGACTGCAAGGCGGGGTGTATGGCCCCTTTGGGGGTGTGAAAGAACTCTCCAGGGTCTCATCAACGGGGACCCACAGGGGGAGTCCTGGCAGAGCAGCGGTGCTGAACCCTCTGAGGCCAGAGTCACGAGGTGGCTGCACTGGTGTGTGGAGACCCAGGGGGACAGACTCTGAAGCACTAGAGTCCTGATTCACTGCATCCCGAGTGGTTCCAGAGCACGGTTCCTGGGGGACTCCATCACACAGCTCAATCAGTCTCTTAATCAAAGATTATTAGTCAAAGATTAGTCACCACAATAACAGAAAAGCAAACATAAGAGCCCTGCAGCCTGATCCATTCCAAATAGCTTTCAGAAATCCTCCTGTTTATATATCATACTTGATTAGGAACAAAGACAAAATAATTTCATTCTAATGACCTATTGACCTGTGAAGATCATTTCATGGCATCTCAATTTATATAATTGATAAGATAAAAGTCATTTATCAACAAGTAATTATCTCATCAATCACAGAAAACATTTGTTAACATCAAGCATTCCCTTTCTTGGATATCTGGACACATTTTCTAAAGGTCAGTTGGTCAGAGCAAAAAGTCATACACAATTCATCCTTCAACAACACATTAAGATTTAGCCTGAGTACAAAGGATTATAGATATTGTCACGCTGACTGGATTGCGGGGGGAGCATTTAGTATATTGTTTAACATCAATATGTCAAAATCATAATAATTCATGTGAGATATGCCATGTCAGGTACTGTTAGAAAGGCTATAATGTGCTAAGTAAGATGACTATGTTTATGTTCACGTCATATGTGAGATGGAAGTTATGGATATGGTTGATATATCAGCATTTCGAATTGTGCTGTCTGGGTAACGACTCAGGATGGCTGCAGAACAATAGCCTGCTTAATGGCCCATTAAGACATTCCCAGGTGTAAGGGGCACAGGGGGAGAGGCCAGGGATATACATGAGGAGCTACCAGGACTTGCCCATGTGACTCTGGACTCCATTTTAGTTCCTGTAAAACTCCACAAACAGCATGCCAGCGCCAGAAGGTATATAAGGCAGAGGCCTGGGGAATCCATTTTGTCTTCAACTTCAGCTACCATCCTACCTCTGGATCAGCTCATCTACAACTAAACTGAAGCTGTGAAACAAAGGACTGAGACTCATCCAAGTATTGGATGTATACCAGAGGGACTATACAAGCTTGCAACTCCACAATTCTTCTAGAAACCTGATGTATATGGACTTTCAAATCATTTGTATGTATCTGATTGCTTTAATCCTTTAACATTTCTCTCATAGTTTCTTCTGTTTTATAATAAACCTTTAGTTTTAGTGGTATTTTGGGTAAGATCCAAACTTATATTAATCTGGTACTGTGGCTGACCCTTTGGGGTCAGGAGGAACCTTTTTAGTAAAGAGCATAGAGTTTAAATAACTGGTCTCTTTACTGGACCTAGTGGCTGAGAGCCAGAGACTGGAATGCAGTAAAGGGGGCTGTGTGTATTAGTGTACTGGCTTCTTGATAACCAGTTTGGGGGAATCAGAAGCACAGTTTGTGGCTGGTTGGGAAGTCTGACTTCAGTGTCATCCACCAGTGCTGGGAGAATCTGCTCTCCTTTTGCAGCCTGCCCTGACCTTGGCATTTTCAGGTGGCTACCCTAGGCACGGAAGGGTCACAGATATAAAGCATTACAGGACTTTAGTTCATCTGCAAAAGACAATGGGAGTCTGGTTTGTCTGCTAACATACCACTGCAGTCAGGAGAACAGCAGAAGCATGTGGCTCAGGGGTTTTGTCATAGAGGAAGAGCAGAGAACAGTTGCTGCTGGGGAAGAGACTCACGCCTGGTCTACTCTACAGAGGTAGGTTGATGTAAGGCTGTAAGCATCTATACTACTATGATGCTCCCGCCGATATAAGTCTCCCACTGGATCGACCTAATAACTTTACCTGTGCGAGAGGCAGAATGCTTAGGTGGATGCAGTGTTAGTGTAAACACAGCATTGACTGTTCTGGCTGTCAGCTCATGGTGGCGGGGCTCTGGGCTGTGAGTGTCTCAATGCCCCGCACTGTCAGTTAAATTGGTGGAAGCAGTCCTCGTGAGGACGTGAACCTCCAATAGAAGGAAGGTAATGTGCACATGAAAAATCAATTTCATTACTGTGGTGGTTGTAAGTTGACATAAGTCAACTTAATTTTATAGTGTAGACTTACCTTTAGCTATGAAGTCAGAATTAGCCTAGGGAGAAGCAGCAGCACACAGTACGGTGAAGATGGCGGAGTCTGGGACTCCTCGGCCCCTCAATCCCCAACACACTCCCTATCTCATCTGCACAAATCCTAATCTCACATTCTCCTCCTCCTTGCCTCCAGTGATACCTTTTCTAATTGTGGCTCTGCTTCCACCAACCACATCCTTCCCCAATATCAACAGCACCTCTGCTTCTGCCCATTTCCCAGAATACCTACTCTATCTCCAGAGATCACAGACACCCAATACCTCCTCTTCTCCAACTCCTGCGGCTCAGAGCCCTGGATTCTTCCATCTGATACTGCCACATCAGCCACCCTCTCCTGTGGAGGCCTCTCTCTGACAATCCCCACCATGGATCACACTGAAGCAGGGGCACTAGGCTTCTTTTCTCCTGTTCCTGCTGCTTCCATCCCCTCCCCTTCCTGTTCCATCTCCTCCATCCCACTCTTCCCTCCTCTCACCTGCTGCCCACCCAGCTCCTGTCCTTCACTTCCCTCCCACTCAGACTCTCCTCAGTCTATCAAACTCATCATCTGTGACTTCACTTTGGTCTGCCAGTGTCACAGTGAGCATGAATCTGACCAGGCACCAGCTCATACCACTGTCCCAGGCCTGTTCACTTTTGTATTAGTGTAGATCAAAGAACCATAGAAGATTAGGGTTGGAAGGGATCTCAGAAGGTCATCTAGTCCAACCTCCTGCTCAAAGCAGGACCAACCCCAACTAAATCATCCCAGCCAGGGCTTCATCAAGCCACACCTTAAAAACCTCTAAGGATGGAGATTCCACCCCCTCCCTAGGTAACCCATTCCAGTGCTTCACCACCCTGCTAGTGAAAACGTTTTTCCTAATATCCGACCTAGACCTCCCCCACTGCAACTTGAGACCATTGCGCCTTGTTCTGTCATCTACTACCACTGAGAACAGCCTATCTCCATCCTCCCTGAAACCCCCTTTCAGGTCGTTGAAGGCTGCTATCAAATCCCCCCTTACTCTTCTCTTCTGCAGATTAAACAAGCCTAGTTCCCTCAGCCTCTCTTCATAAGTCCTGTGCTCCAGCCACATAATCATTTTTGTTGCCCTCCTCTGGATTCTCTCCAATTTGTCCACATCTTTTCTGTAGTGGGGGACCCAAAACTAGACACAGTACTCCAAATGAGGTCTCACAGTGCCAAACAGAGGGGAATAATCACTTCCCTTGATCTGTTAGCAATTCTCCTACTAATGCAGCCCAATATATTGTTAGTCTTCTTGGCAATAAGGGCACACTATTGACTCATATCCATCTTCCTGTCCACTGTAACCCCCAAGTCCTTTTCTGGAAAACTGCCTAGCTAGTCATCCCCAATCTTTAGCAGTGCATGGGATTCTTCTGTCTTAAGTGCAAGACTCTGCACTTGTCATTGTTGAATCTCATCAGATTTTTTTTGGCCCAATCCAATTTGTCTAGGTCACTCTGTATCTTATCCCTACTCTCCAGCATACCTATCACCTCCCTTCAGCTTAGTATCATCTGCAAACTTGCTGAGAGTGCAATCCACTCCATCCTCCAGATCATTAATTAATCTGTAATTGTTAAATGTATGAGTGTATTTGGTGTTTAAACTTCATGAAAACTAATGGGATCTTACATGCATTGTTTTCACTTACCTGTATCCCATTATAATGTAGTAGCAAACATTTACATTGTGTGTACCTGTAACGGGATCAGCACCCACCTCTTGCGAGCATCCCCTTGGTCAAGTGCCTGTCAACAATCACTCCATTCATATGGAATGGGCGGGCACCCATCTCTCTCAAGTGCCCCCACCCTTGGTCAATAATTTCTTCGGCAGATCTTCAGAGACTCAACCCTCCGACCAAGTCACAAATACTGTCTGTAGATGGAACAGAACAAATCCTTCCAAGGTATACAGCCTTTACCTTCTCCGAGCCCTGGTGTGGGACTGTACCTCTAGGGCTTCCTACCCGGTGACACTGTTCTCCTGAAGCCCTCCCTGGACTCAGTCCTGACTCAGTCCCAGCAGCCAGCCAGGAGCACCTTCTTAGCTTCCCTGGTCTCTGCCCACACCAAGCTGTCTATGTCCTGCTGCTCTTTCAGCCAGTCAGGAACCCAATTTCTCTCTATTCTAGCTCCAGGCAGCAAGTGACTGACTCTTGCTGTCTTTGCTGCTCCTTATTATATGCCCCTCCTGACCCCTGATTGGCCATTCCTGTAGCTCCTCTGATTGACTTGTTCCCCTGCAGCCACTCTAGGTCAGTTGGAGTACTTCTCTTCTAGTCCTCTCTGGGAAGGAGTCTGGTAGGACCCTGAGGCATCCGGCAGGGGGCTTCTGGGTCTAGTCCACACCATCACAATAGCTCTGTAATTAAATAACCCATAGAACAACAAAGAACCTTGTGGAATGCAAATGAAGAACTTTAGCAAAAAAGTTTAGCTAAAGCAAGTGGACATTATGTGTGATGATCGGAAGTCAAAGACTTAAAATGCATTCCTGTCATCAAAGGAAAGTGCTCTGTCATCAAAGGAAAAGCCTACGTGGATAGTGACAGTCAGCTGGTTTTCTTTGAGAATAAGCTATAAGAAGGGATTGAAGGAAAGATCCTGCAGCTCTGGACGTTTTGGACTCTTACAGGGAAGTACAACAGATGCAAACAGAGATCCTGAGAGACAATCTGGGTACCCCAAAAAGACTGTTGGGAAACTGTCTGTTTATTACATCACTGCCACCATTTAGAATAACAAATTGTGACTCACCTGTGCATATATTTTACCTGTTTTAAAGTCTCAATAACTTTCACTTCCTTTTACAAATACAGGCCACCAACAACACATGCACACTAATTCAACAGCTGAAATTAGACTAGTGTATTTCAGCCCTTAGGAGACTAAACTATTATGGGCCACAGGCAGAGAATAGCAGGTATAAGGTGCACCAATGCCTGACATCCCTGTAATGGCAAGTAACCCAGATCCCACACTGCAGAGGAAGGCTAAAACTCACAAAGGCCACTGCCAGTGTGATGTGGGGCAAAATTCCTTCCTGAGCTCACATATGACAATCAGTTAGACTCTAAGCATGTGAGCAAGAACCAGCCAGCCAAGCTCCTGAGTAAGAGAAAGCTCTGTGATACCTCAGAGCACTGGTTCACCCCATCCAGTGTCCCTTCTCCAGCCATGGCCATCTCTGATAATTCAGAGGAAGGAAACAAAGACAAAAAAGATTACAATGGGGGTATAACAAAAAGGGAAAATCCCTTCCTGACCCCTGCAGTGACCATCTGAAGCCCTGAAGCATGAGAATTTAGGAACATCTGACATGAACTAGAAGGGACCCTCAGGGCTGCAGAGTTCTCCCTGCACCCTCACCACAATTGCCTCCTACAGTCCTATTCATTCATTTGTCCAGCTCCCTTCAAAGCTAATTAAGTTGTCTGCCCCACAGCTCCTACTCGGAGGCTGTTCCAGAACCTCATTGATCTGATAGTTAGAAACCTTCTTCTAATTTCCAGTCTCATTTGAACAAATTCAGGACTGGAAATTCAGGCCAGTTATACCATTTGTTTGTAGTGCATGTGTTCTCTCTCTCTCTTTCTAAAATCAGTGTATGAGTACTAGATTGGAGTTGTAGGTTTAAGTAGTAAAATATAAGTAGGATCACGCTACAGAAGTATAGGACTAGTAAGTTACATATGGCTGATGAGTATGTATCAGGTATATAAATAAGATAAGGTTGTGACACAAGGCTTACAGACTTTAGGTCTGTAAGATATATAGCTTGGCCATAGAAGTCCTCAGCCTGAAACAGTTGGAATGACTAGTTGTCTGAAAGAGAATCCTGTACCAGTAAAGAGTAAGATTACAGTAAAAGATGTGCAAGTGCTGATGTTCTTGAAACTACGCAGCAAAGACTGGAAAATAAGTCACAATGTGCAGTTAATATCACAAGCTGCCTATGGTAACATTTCAGGGGATTCTGTAATAACTTCAAGTTGCTATGGTAACTCATTGACACAGATGTTAATGAGAATAAGGGGGACAAAGGGAGTAGCCTATGAGAAATGGGGCACCCTCAAATTCATGGGGTATGAAGTGCAAATAAGGAAAAATGGATTGAGACTCTTATGCATATGCCCAAGCATGGTGAGCATAAAAGAAACTCAGGTTACAAGGTGCTGCCTACCTAAGTGAGTAGGGAAGCACATCAGGACACGCCCCATGAGCTGGCCACCTGATGATCATCTGCTTCATTTCAATGTTCCCCCAGGAGGCGTGAGTGTGAAATCATTGATGCTGGATATCATACTGTTTGTTTCAATCTCTGTGTATGTTTCAACAGATGGTAGCATTGTTAATTGGCTTAATGAAACTGTTAAGAAAATAACATTTGCTAATTTGTCAGTGTATTACTTGTGGTCAGTCTTACTCATGTGTTCCTAGTGTCTTCAGACCTAATGTTTCTATTTGGGGTTTTCAACTTGCTAATCCTGTAGTTGTCATGGAGCTTGAACCTTTGGCACAGATCATTGTAGTTTAAGATACCATTGGTAATACACTATTGGTACAATATTATAAAGGCTAAAGATTGTGCCAACTTTGTCCTTTAGCTTAAATAGCTTTTCATCCTCCCTGATATATTTATAGACAGCAACAATCTATCCCCTCCCAGCCTTCATTGGGCTATGCTAAACAAGCAAAGCTCTTCCAGTATCCTCTCATAAGATAAGCCCTCCATTCCTTTGATCATCCAAATAACTCTTCTCTGCACTTGTTGCCGTTTGAATTCAAACTGGAACATAGGTGACCAGAAATGTGCACAGTATTCTAGATGAGGTCTTAATATAATGGTCTTAATAATATAACTTTGTATAATGGCAAACTTCTCTATTTCTACTGGAAACACCTCCCCTGACACATCTTAGGACATACTGAATCTTTTTCCCTAGTTGCCTTGGGTTCTCAACCAGCTGAGAGGCTTGGAAGAAATTTTGTCAGATACTAGTAAGATGTATAACCTACCTGAACAGTTGTCATGTCTTTTGTTACGGGCATCTGCTGTTCTGCCTGCCTGAGATTTCAGGGTCTGCTGGTAGCCCTTGGGAGGTCAGCAAGTGTTGTGTGCAGTGTACCGCAGTCAGTCGCAATTTCATCGTGCTTAGATTCAGGTTAAGATTTCCTTCCCTGGCTCTTTTTAGCAGACAGGTTGTGGTTGTGATCTGCCACAGCTTCCATCATGCTGGCTGGGTTCATCTACATGAGCACTTAGTTTGTGGCAAGCTGGGGTGCGATGCTGCCCCACGAGCCTGCTGAGGTGCATGAACAGTTCATTAGAGCGCTATGAAGTAGTCCTGTTTCAAAGAGACTAGGCATCTCTCTTCCCTCTCCCTGCCCTGCTCCTGACATTTAGCAGGTTGGTCCCATCCCAGAGTGGGGAGGGACAGAAGGTGGGCTGGTCCTATCCCATGGAGTGTGTGTGTGGGGCGTGTCTCAACACATAATGCTGACCAGCCCAGCCTGGGGAAGGGTCTGGTTCACTCTACACTCAACTCCAGCCCAGGCCACCACTGCTGTTTCCTGTCTAGTCAATGGGTAAAGGGTGATGGCACAGACAACACAGTGATTAGGGGCCCCAACTAGGCCTGCCCCACAGTCGGGGCCCCCACATGGGGGGAGAGGGGGGAGAAGGGTATACTTTACCAGGGCCCAGAGACCCTGGGTGGCCTAGCTCAGGCTGCAACCCCCATTACCATGAGGAAAAAATTGAGGCTAAATTGTAGATCATACCTGAGGATATTTATAGAAACTTACATAGATACAAGGAAATATCTATTGTCCAGACCCTGTGAGATTCTCTGGAGCCAATCAGAAGCAGTGTTAGCGCAGTCTCAAGCAACATTCTCAACAGTGAGTTGCTGGGCCTGCTGGCCCAGCCCAGGCCTTTCTCTAGAATAGAAAGTGTGTGCTTGTGCAGTTAAACTAGGACTTGTAATTTGACATTTGTCTGACGTTCCGTTCTGTCCTAAAATATGACAGTAGAGCCTGGGGAATTGGAAGAAGCTTCTGAATGTCTTTTTCACAAGTATCCTACAGATCTTTTTGAGAATTTTCCTTGTGAAATGTTGGACCTGAAAAAAATCTTCAAGTTTACTTTTCAAAAATAATATTAACCTCACGCCACTTATCTTATTACATGAGATTTACAAAAAACAACTGCAACTAATTTTCAGTGAAGTGTGTATAGCCCTATGGATTTTTTGCACACTGCCAGTGTCTGTGGCAGAAGCTGAAAGAAGTTTCAACAAGCTAGCACTCATCAGAAACTGCAGGCGTTCTACAAAGGGGCAAGAAGGGTTAAGCCACCTAGCTATCTTGTCTATTGAGTGGAAATTTGCAAGAGAAATTGACTTTGGGGGGCTAATTCATGATTTTGCAATGAAAAAAGCCAGAAAAATAAAACTTTAAAGTTAATTGGCCTAATTATAAAATGTTTGCGGTCACATTGGTCCATTAGAATAAAAAAATCAAGACATTGACAGGATGTAATACCTTTATAATGACCAAAAAATTACAAAATAGTCAGCAAACTTGTAGGACTCTCAGGATGGGTATTATGTTAAACACAAATAGCAAAGTGGGGGCATTTTTAAAGAAATGTAGAATATGTAACAGTAATTTAAGAATTCAAACTTTTTTCATTGCTCATGAGATTATATGTATGGGATGAGGGATTGTGGTATGTGTGTGTGAGGGGGCTCGTGTTACAAGTTTGTACTGGGCCCGAAAATATTATGCTTGTGCCCTGCCCACAGTGGCCCCCGGGCAGGCCTGGGAGAGACGCTGCAGCACTGGCTGGCAAAGAGCTGAGACCAGGATCCATGCTCCCACCATAGCCATCATCACTATCGCTTCATACACGAACAGGTGAGGGGGATCTGCCCCGGGGGGTGGGTGGGTGGGTGTGTTTGTGTGTGTGGGCCCTGCCCCAGAGGAAGGCTTGGGGCTGTGAGGGGTGTCCTGCCCTGGGGTGGTACTGGGGGTAGTGGAGGACCTAGGCTGCTGAGGGGGAAGATTGGGATGGGTCCTGGTCTCAGCACCTTGCCAACCAGGGCTCCTAATCACAGTGTTGTCGGCACTGCCCCACTCTCCCCTCTGGCCAGGCAGGAAACAGCAGCAGTGGCCTGGACTGGAGCTGAGCACTGAGCAAGCCAGTCCTGATCCTTTCCAGCTACATGTGGTGAGACACTTCCCAGCCCAATAACCTACCAGCAACAACTGCAGCCTCAGCAGGGAGTTTATGCTTCCATCTCCCTGCTTCCTGCTTCCATGCCTGTTTCCGTCTCCCTGCTGTTGGAAACATTGTCAGCTATGAGGCTGATCCCTGCAAGTCTCATTAGTATGTCTTGTTAGCGGTATTGATATTCCTCTGCTGCAGGCTTGATCTGAGTTCTCAATCTATATCTCACTGCTGCTATCCATAATGTTGTTAGGTAGCTTATATAGTAGCTCTTGCCAATAGCCATCTTTGGCGTCAACTACTGAGAAAGATTTTGTTTTTGCTAAGTCAGGTCACATCTCTTTAATTGTAGGAATTTGGTAATCAGCTCTCCTTAGTGCATTGTGTAAATTGCTTGGATCTATGCAAATGCTCAGCTTGCCTGTCTACTTAATGGTCACCATGATGCTTATCCAGCTTGCAGGCCCTGTGACTTCAGCAATGATATCTTCTTTTTCATTTACTTAGTGCTCCCATTTCTCTTTCTCTCAATGCAATGGGCATTCTGCAAGGCAGGTGCTGAGCTAACTGAATTGTTCTATCTATTTCCAGGTGTGACATGCCATGACATCCCAGTGTGACCTTCAGAAACATAATGCTTAACTTTTAGCAGCTTTTCGGCAGTGTATTTTTTGCACTGTATTGTCTGCTCTGGATAGGTTTTTGTGTGGTTATGTTTCTGATTTATGAATTGTTTGTCCTAGGTTTAGTGTCACCAGCTTCATAAATTCATTTGATTTAGCTGAAAGTAGTGGTTTCTGTTTTGTTTGTACTACCAGAAATGTCAGCCTTTATCCTTTTCCTTGGTATTCTGCTTGTAATTTATGTTGCCCTAGTGGTATGATGATTGTGCCATTGTATAGTTTTAATGTGGCTTTGCCTGGTTGCAATTTTGCTTTCTTCTCTGGCACAATGCTGAAGAAGTCTTTGTAGCCTAGCACATTCACTGATGCCCCGCTATCTCTGTGACTCACCTCTTGTGAGTGCCTCCTGTCGGCTGTGTGCAATCCTATTTTCTTTTCTTTTCTTATCTTGGCTCTCCCTGTCAGCTGTTGCCCTTGTCAAGCGCATCTTCAGTGGCTCAGTTCTCCTAAGGTCAGTAAGGCATGCAGTCTAACACATGGAAGAACCCCTTCCAGGGTAAAAGGTCCAATAGAGCCAGTCCCTGTGCTTTTCTTACCGTCTTTAGTCCTGGACTCAGTCCTCAGCTCCTTCTGAGCTGGCTTTAAGTCTGTTTGTGCACTGATATAGAGCAGTGCTCCCAGGGCTTTCTCCCTGGAGACTCTTTAAGTCCTGTCCTTCACTTGGGCTTCTAAACAAGTCTTATCACCTTCTTGGGGCTTAGGCCACTCTGCCAGCAATCAGTGGGAGGACCTGGGCCCGCCCACTACTCTGGGTCCTGACCATGTGCTGCTTCCTGTAATAGTTGCTGCTGCTATTCCCAGGGCCACTTCCCACATAGCCCCTTCCACTTTGCTGTGACCTCAAGGCTGAAAGATCTCAACTCCTCTCCTTTCTCACCCTCTTGGTCCCAGCCAGCAACTGACCCTACTCAGGTCTTGTAGCTCCTTTTAACTGGGTCTGCTGCCCTCTGATTGGCTGCTTCCCTGCAGCCTCTCTAGACAGGCCAGAGGATCCACCTTCACTGCTCCTTTTCTGGGGTGTGTACCAGGCCTTCAGCATGGGGCTTGAAAGGGCCTTGTACACACAACCTGTCATTCAGTTTCCTTTTTGTGTGCTGCTGCCTTCTCTTTGCATCTGGTGCTAGTCTGAGCTTTACAAATAATTTATTTTTGTTGTTTTGCATGCATTAATGTCATATACATGCAAAATTTCATCCTCTGTCACTGCTTGCTTCCTTCATATGGGGTGTGTGTTTTTTGACCCTTGTCTGCAAGCTTTGGCACAATGATTTCTCTTGCCACAATTATTATATATGACTCCATATCTAGAACATTTTCAATCATCATATTTTTCTCCACATTATCCACAGGTCTTCCTTTGAATTTGATCTCCTTTGCTTTGTATTTGTGCATTTGCTTTTACACAAATTTTGCTCTGTTTTTCCTTGTATTTTCATGCTTTCCCTGTGCTACTGGGTGAATTATCTCTCTGTCTGCTCCACTTTGTTGATACTGGACACTTAGTGATCAGTGTGGATACCAGTGGGACACGGTATGCCTGATTTGCAGATCAATAAGGTTTAATGTGCAAGGTTTTCTATAAACATACTAGTTAAATACAAAGCTTAAAATTAACTACAATATATCATACTCACTAAGTCTGGAGAGCTAAGCAGTCACTCAGAAGGCTGTATACAGGAATGGCTTTCTTCAGTGGCCCCACCAGGGAGTCAGTGGATCCTCTGGTCCAACCGGCAGCATCTCCCGCAGAGTCAGGTGTTGCTGGAGCATGCCCCTTTGTCTAAATAGTGACTTCTTATACCCTTCCATAAACTGCCTTCACCTAATTATTTGGCCTCCAGGACCTCTCTCCTATCCTTCCCTATGTCATTGGTACCTACATGTACCACAACCACTGGCTCCTCCCTAGCACCACTGTGATGCTAGGTCCAAAAAAGCCAAGCAACTTTGCAAGTTGCATGGCCCAACTCTGACTTTTCAAGATACATTATAGGAAAATACAATGGTAGTGAGAGTCATTCCTTATAAGTAGACTAGAGCCTTGATATGCAAGTGTATTGTTGGTAATTTGATGTTATTTACTTATCTCTTGTTGTAGATAAACTACTTTCCTGTCTGTCACTGTTCTATTGATTAAGAGTTCAAAAGGAACATATGAACATTTAGATGGAACTTTGAATGTAACAATACTATTGTTTTTATTTCTCTTTGAAGTTTAAGTAGTAAATACCTGTGAATGGTTGTAAATGGCCAATTACTTTGTGCTAAAGTAACTAGTTACCAGTGTGCTCAGGACATAGGAGATGGTACTTCAGAGTCCCAAGTAATCATCTAGTAATTGTTCAAGAAGATACCTGCTGTCAAGAAAATATTGGTCAGCCTGCATGGATCTATAAAAGACTCTAGTGGACTGATCCTTTTTATTTCAAATCTGTCCAAGCTTGTTAGGGAAAGTTTGGATTGCAAGACTGAGATCCGAGCACCAGCCTGGAATCACTCTGCTAATTCTCATGGGAGAATTTTAACAAAATCTGCACATGGACTGTTTAATTTTCATTCCTCCTGATCAATTAATCTACAGTTGAAACTGTGAATTAAAGGACTGAGACCCATCCAGGTACTGGATGTACACCAGAGGGACTAAACAAGCCTGCAAACACCACAATTCTAGTGGAAACCTGATACATATGGACTTTCCAATCATTTGTATGTATGTGATTGTTTTAGTCATTTAACATTTCTCTTATAGTTTGTTTCTTTCCTTTTATAATAAACCTTTGGTTTTAGTTACTAAAGGATTGGCTGGCAGCATGGTATTTTGGGTAAGATCCAAACTTATATTGATCTGGTAATGTGGCTGACCATTTGGGGTCAGGAGAACCTTTTGGTAAAGAGCATAAAGTTTTAAATAACTTGTCTCTTTACTGGACCTAGCAGATGATTGGGAGCCAGAGACTGAAATGCAGTAAAGGGGGCTGAGTATATTTTTGTTTTAGCTTCTTGATAACCAGTGTGGGAATCAGAAGCACTGTTTGTGGCTGGTTGGGAAGTCAGTGTCACCCATCAATGTTGGGAGAATCTGCTCTCCTTTTGCAGCCAGCCCTAAACTTGGCATTTTCAGATGGTCTACCCTAGGCACGGACGGGTCACAACTACACATACATCTGTCTAGATGTCTCAAGAGATCCTCAACCTTCACACCCAGCAGGCAAGTCACCATGCTGTTCTTACAGTCATCACCAACCCAGCTATCTATGTTTCTAATGATCAAGTCCCCCATTACTATTACCTGTCTTTTCCTAATAACTGGCGTTCTCTCTCCTCAGTGTGAAAGAATACCATGACATCATATGGAAGGAGGGTCCCAACTATGGGATCGTTTCCCTCCGCTCCAGTTTGATGTTCTTCCCAGAGACTTTCATCCTCCTCAACAGCACAGAGGCTGTCAGACTAGGGCGGGCGGAGGAGGGGCAGGAGAGCATTCTACTGTGTCCCAGAATGTCTGATCTATGCACCTCTCTGTCTCCCTTAGTCCTCCAGTTCAGCCATCCTGGTCTCCAAAGCCCATATGTAGCCAGGAGCTCCTTGCATAAGGCAAATAATCATAGAATCATAGAATATTAGAGTTGGAAGGGACCTCAGGAGGTCATCTAGTCCACGCCCTGCCCAAAGCAGGACTAACCTTAGCTATATATCCCAGCCAGGGCTTTGTCAAGCCTCAGCTTAAAAACCTCTAAGGATGGAGATTCCACCACCTCCCTAGGTAACCCATTCAAGTGCTTCACCACCCTCCTAGTGAAAAACTTTTTCCTAATGTCCAACCTAGACCTCCCGCCCAGCAACTTGAGACCGTTGCTCCTTGTTCTGTCATCTGCCACCACCGAGAACAGCCTAGCCCCATCCTCCCTGGAACCCCCTTTCAGGTAGTTAAAGGCCGCTATCAAATCCCCCCTCATTCTTCTCTTTTGCAGACTAAACAAGCCCAATTCCCTCAGCCTCTCCTCATAAGTCCTGTGCTCCAGCCCACTAATCATTTTTGTTGCCCTCCGCTGGACTCTCTCCAACTTGTCCACATCCTTTTTGTAGTGGGGGTCCCAAAACTGGACACAATACTCCATATGTGGCCTCACCAGTGCCGAATAGAGGGGAATAATCACTTCCCATGACCTGCTGGCAATGCCCCTCCTAATGCAGCCCAATATGCTATTAGCCTTCTTGACAACCAGGGCACACTGCTGACTCATATCCAGCTTTTTATCCACTGTTACCCCCAGGTCCTTTTCTGCAGAGCTGCTGCCCAGCTCGTCGGTCTCCAGTCTATAGCTGTGCATGGGATTCTTCCTTCCTAAGTGGAGGACTCTGCACTTGTCCTTGTTGAACCTCATTAGATTTCTTTTGGCCCAATCCTCCAGTTTGTTTAGGTCACTCTGTATCCTATCCCTACCCTCCAGGGTATCTACCACTCCCCCCAGCTTAGTGTCGTCCGCAAACTTGCTGAGGGTGCAATCTACCCCATCCTCCAGATCATTAATAAAGATGTTGAACAAAACCGGCCCCAGGACCGACCCCTGGGGAACTCCGCTTGTGACCGGTTGCCAGCTAGACATGGAGCCATTGATCACTACTCGTTGAGCCCTATGCTCTAGCCAGTTCTCTATCCATTTTATAGTCCATTCATCCAACCCATACTTCTTTAACTTGCTGATAAGAATACTGTGAGAGACAGTATCAAAAGCTTTGCTAAAGTCAAGGTATATCACATCCACCGCCTTCCCTACATCCACAGAGCCAGTCACCTCATCATAGAAAGCAATCAGGTTGGTCAGGCATGACTTTCCCTTGGTGAATCGGTGTTGACTGTTCCTGATCACCTTCCTCTCTTCCAAGTGCCTTAAAATGGATTCCTTAAGGACCTGCTCCATGATTTTTCCAGGGATTGAGGTGAGGCTGACCAGTCTGTAGTTCCCTGGATCCTCTTTCCTCCCTTTTTTGAAGATGGGCACTATATTTGCTTTTTTCCAGTCCTCAGGGACCTCCCCCTGTTGCCACAAGCTTTCAAAGATAATAGCCAATGGCTCTGAAATCACCTCAGCCAACTCCCTCAGCACCCTCGGGTGCATTGCATCTGGCCCCATGGACTTGTGTATGTCTAAGCCTTCTAAATAGTCTTGGACCCGTTCCTTCAGCACTGCGGGATGTTCGCCTCCTTCCCATTCTATGCCACCCAGTACAGCAGTCTGGGAGCTGATCTTGTCTGTGAAGACAGAGGCAAAAAAGGCATTGAGTACCTCAGCTTTCTCCACATCCTCTGTCACTAGGTTGCCTCCCTCATTCTCTAAGGGGCCCACACTTTCCCGAATCTTCCTCTTGTTGGCAACATGCCTGTAGAAACCCTTCTTGTTCCCCTTCACGTCCCTTGCTAGCTGCAACTCCAATTGTGCTTTGGCCTTCTTGATTTCATTCCTGCACGTTCAAGCAGTGTTTTTATAATCCTCCCTAGTCATCTGACCAAGCTTCCACTTCTTGTAAGCTTCTTTTTTGCATTTAAGTTCGCCAAGGACATCTTTGTTAAGCCAAGCTGGACGCCTACCATATTTGCTATTCTTTCTGCACATCGGGATGGTTTGCTCCTGTGCCCTCAATAAGGTCTCTTTAAAATACAGCCAGCTCTCTTGGGTTCCTTTCCTCCTCATATTAGCCTCCCAGGGAATCCTGCCCATCAGTTCCCTGAGGGAGTCAAAGTCCGCTTTTCTGAAGTCCATGGTCCGTATCCTGCTGTTCTCCTTTCTTCCTTTTGTCAGGATCCTGAACTCGACCATCTCATGGTCACTGCTGCCTAGGTTGCCACCCACTTCTACTTCCCCTACCAAATCTTCCCTGTTTGTGAGCAGCAGGTCAAGAGAAGCACGGCCCCTAGTTGGCTGCTCCAGCATTTGCACCAGGAAATTGTCAGCAACACTCTCCAAAAACTTCCTGGATTGTTTGTCCTCTGCTGTATTGCTCTTCCAGCAGATGTCAGGGTGATTGAAGTCTCCCATGAGAATCAGGTCCCGTGAACTGGAAATTTTCCCTAGTTGTGTAAAGAAAGCCTCATCTACCTCATCCTCCTGGTCTGGTGGTCTGTAACAGACACCCACCACAACATCATGCTTATTGTTCTTGATTCTAAGCTTAACCCAGAGACACTCAACTGACTTATCTCCAGTTTCATACTGGAGTTCAGAGCAGTCATAGTGCTCTCTTACATACAGTGCAACTCCTCCCCCCTTTCGCCCCTGCCTGTCCTTCCTGAACAGTTTATACCCATCCATGACAGTGCTCCAATCGTGAGAGTTATTCCACCAAGTCTCAGTTATTCCAATCATGTCGTAGTTTCTTGACTGTGCCAGGACTTCCAGTTCCTCCTGCTTGTTTACATGTTGCATTCATTGTAATAAATCTGGATAGCCCCCACTCCATTGCTGGACTTCTGCCTGCATTCTCTTTTTACTCCTGCAGCTCTTTCTTTTATTGTTTGTTTGTTTTTTTTCCGCGGGAGGGAGGTTATTGTCTTTAGTTTACAGATTGTTAATGAAGTGTATCTACCCCTCCCCCTCTAAACTGCTTTGCAGAAATCTAAGATTACTTCATTAGGTTCCTCTGTTATCAAGCAGACACTGAATCCTGGGACAATACTAAGACTGAGATGCTGAATTTCAGATTTAGCGAGGGTGTCCTTTCTGCTGCATATGCTTGTAAAGGCCATAAAGTCCTATGTAAACATGGACACAGGACATGGGGCTACAATTTTCTAAAGTGAACAAATAGAAAAGAAACTGTTTGGGTGCCCTCATCCTCTAATGGAATGCAAAGTCCATCCAGCTGGATTGTCTCTGGAACCCCAGAGCTGAAAACTTGGAATAACTTTTTGGTCCACATCTTGGTGATTTTTTTAAAAAACAAACTCAGTGGCTCTTCCAGAAGCAGCCCCTGCCGTTAGATGTCATTATAATTCTGAAGGAGATACAGAGATTTCTGGGGACTGGAATCACTGCTGTGAGAAGAGATACCATGAAATAAAACCTGATTGATGAGCAATGTTATTTGCTGATTGGCTGGCTGTAATGGATGTTCCATGAATTTTCTTTCTGGGTTTTCTTTGAGCAGTGAAAGATATTTTAAATGCATTTCCATGTAGGAGACCTAGAGAATTTCATTGGCATTTGCCTTTGTACTCAGCAGTTAGTTGTTAACAGCAATGTTTTAAAGTGTGTTTTCAACTTGAAGGGGAATTGAAAATCAAAGGGGCAAAGGCTTTGTTTATCTTTGTCACATGCAGCCCTGAGCACATCATTAGCACTAAAGAAATAATGAGCAAAGCATGTCAGCATTCAGCCTAGCTTCTTTGCCTGGGTTCACAGTTCTTCTCCCAATGTCCTCGCCAATGGCACAGCTTCAGTCTGACACTGCATATTATGACATGATGGTTACATAGTATAACATTCCTCTCTGCAATGTGGACTGGTGTATTGCTGTGTCACCTCAATTCCTCACTCCTGGAGCCCGTCTTACCCTGCCCCACTGTGTGAACCCCCACTCCTGAGTCAGCCCACACACAGCCTGTAGCAAGCAAGCTGTCCTCAACTAAGTGAGTGAGTGCTTCTGGCCAGCCACTCATGGGATCATGAACTGGTATGACCCCAGACACCACCATCAATCCCAGATGCAACCCTAGGAACTGCTATCTTACAATGTTCAGTGCTGCCCACTGCAAGCTCATTGGTTCATCAATTTATCAAATAAATTGATATGCACCAGCTTTGTCACTTCAAATGGAGTTTTAATACACCTTAAGCCACATGCAGTGCTTTAGGTAAAACAAACAAATTTATTAAGTACAGAAAGATTTTAAGTGGTTATAAATCAGAGGAAAGCAGGTCAGATTTGATCAAAAGTAAATAAAAGGCAAATCACATTCTAAATTAAGCTTAACACTTTCAGCAACCTTGCAGTCTTAGATGATTCTCGCCACGGGCTGGCTAGTCCGACTCCGGCCAGGCCCTCCACGGTGATCAGCATTTCAATTGCTTGGTGGTGTTTACAGATGGAGGTGGAAGAGCGAGAGCAGCAAAACGTCTCTCCTTTTTAATATGTTCCTTCGTGCCCCCCCCCGCAAGGCTTTACCCCCGTTTCAGGGTCAGAACATAGAATCATAGAATATTAGAGTTGGAAGGGACCACAGGAGGTCATCTTGTCCAACCCCCTGTTCAAAGCAGGACTGACCTCAGTTAAATCATCCCAGCCAGGGCTTTGTCAAACCACAGCTTAAAAACCTCTAGAAATGGAGATTCCACCACCTCCCTAGGTAACTCATTCCAGTGCTTCACCACTCTCCTAGTGTGGTCTGCCGAGACGGAGGGTCCTTGGTTTGATATCCCGGTAGCGAGAAAAGAGCAGCCGGATGAGGAAGTCCTTACACAGTTAGTTTATTTAAGCAGCACTCAAACTGTGAAAGTTACAAATCTTAGGCTATCATTACAACACTCAGCTGCTGGGGATATAAATCAGGCGCTTACCACAATAAGGGAGGGGAAGCCCATTACCCCCCTGTAAGTGGACTGCAACCAGGGAGCAAACCTGCCACCCAGCACCCGCTGGATCCTCTACAGGTCTGCGGAGAGCTTTAGGGCCGGGCAGCACCCGGAAGGTCCCAATATACTTCTTCCCCCCACTTCTAGTAGTAAGCTCATTGGTTATGTCTCAATCCACTTGGGGATTGGTTCCTAACATTTGTTATTCTCTCTGCTATTGGCACTTAGCTAGGGACCAATCCGCTATAAACTGTGGTTACTTGTGTTCATCTCTAACTGCTCTATTTCAATCTCATATCTAGGTCATGGTGTGGTTAACATATTTCCTGAGTTTATGCCCAGGTCATGAGGCGCCTAGCTTTGCTTGAGAGGCTTTGCTCATGGGCCCTAACTATTATTACTTATGCTAACTTAGGCCGTCTTGTCACTATGCTATTATATCCACGTCACAATATTCTTCTGCTCCTTACACCTAGTGAAAAAGTTTTTCCTAATATCCAACCTAGACTTCCCCCACTGCAACGTGAGACCATTGCTCCTAGTTCTGTCATCTACTACCCGTGAGATCAGCCTAGCTCCATCCTCCCTGGAACCCCCTTTCAGGTAGTTGAAGGCTGCTATCAAATCCCCCCTCATTCTTCTTCTTTGCAGATTAAACAAGCCTAGTTCCCTCAGTCTCTCCTCATAAGTCTTATGCTCCAGCCTCCTAATAATTTTTGTTGCCCTCCGCTGGACTCTTTCCAACTTCTCCACATCCTTTTTGTAGTGGGGGACCCAAAACTGGACACAATACTCCAAATGCAGCCTCACCAATGCCGAATAGAGGGGAATGATCACTTTCCTCGATCTGCTGGCAATGCTGCTACTAATGCAGCCCAATATGCTATTAGCCTTCTTGGCAACCAGGGCACACTGCTAACTCATATCCAGCTTCTTATCCACTGTAACCCCCAGGTCTTTTCCGCAGAAGTGCTGCCTAGCCCGTCGGTCCCCAGTCTGTAGCTGTGCATGGGATTCTTCCGTCCTAAGTGCAGGACTCTGCACTTGTCCTTGTTGAACCTCATCAGATTTCTTTTGGCCCAATCCTCCAATTTGTCTAGGTCCCTCTGTTTCCTATCTCTACTCCCAGGGTATATACCACTCCCCCTAACTTAGTGTCATCTGCAAACTTGCTGAGAGTGCAATCTATCCCATCCTCCAGATCATTAATGAAGATGTTGAACAAAACCAGCCCCAGGACCGACCCTTGGGGCACTCCACTTGTTACCAGCTGCCAGCTAGACATGGAGCCATTGACCACTATCTGTTGAGCCTGATGATCTAGCCAGCTCTTTATCCATTTTATAGTCCATTTATCCAAACCATACTTCTTTAAGAATTGTTTAAGAATACTGGGCGAGACTGTATCAAAAGCTTTGCTAAAGTCAAGGTATATCACGTCCACCGCTTTTAACTTGACAGTTGCAGGAACTAAGCGGTCATCAATTAATGAAATAGTGGCACCAGTATCTGCAAGCATATGCTGTCTGAACGCCCCCTGTTCAAAATTTACAGATAGTGGGTCGTCCCCATTTAGCAGATATTAAAAGTGCCAAATGTATCAGGGAACTCAGGGACACCCAGCCCCCCTATGCCTTCGAGGGCTTCCCCTCAGGGGGTGTGGTCGGCCATTGACCCTCATCAACACGTTTTTCCAGAGTGTGAGACTCCCTTTCCTTCTGACAAATCAGGTCAGCCAGCTGCTTATTTGATTTGCCATCAATTAGAGCTTTAGGGGCATATTGGAGAGCTCAATTCCATAATACCCAGCGCAGGGGATCGATCCTCCCATGGCCTCGCCCTCAGCTGCGCCCTCTGTTAACTCCCTCAGGGACTAAATTACCTTTCTTTGCTCCTTTGATTCTGAAAGGTGAGCTGAGAAGCCACTTTTTCTCCCATTTGTGCAGCAGCTTTCCCTTTGTGCTTATCAGGGAAGGCTTGGCTCACTAGTAAATGAGCTTGCCGAACTCTCTCTAACAGTGCCTCCCATGTCATAGCTGTTAAATTCAGAGTACCCAAAGCAACTTTTATTTGCAGATGTAGCCCTTCTATGAAATGAGTTGGAAAGTCTGTGTCTATAAGGTCTTGACCTTCCTCCTCATGCCCCATAGCTTGCCATAGAATCTTTTTACATTGTAAGTAAGCATCAGGGCATTCCCCTAGGGCTTGCTGCTCCAAATGAAAACGCACCTCAATGTGCTTGCCAGGATCTACTACCTCAAAGACATCTGTGCTCTCTCTCCCCTCTGTATATCCATGGGAAATCCCAAGAAGGTGTCTAATGGAAGACATTCCCTTAAGAGCAAAGTATAATCACTATAATTTAACTGATGCACTATAGTAAGCTGTGCAAACCAGGCAACTACATTGTCAGGGGTGATGTTTCCTAAAGTTTTTTTCAGTGCCTGCACTTGCTCAGGTCTCAGTATCTTATTCATTTGGGTGGTAGTGTAGGTGGTGGTTTCCTCCACCCCCTCTCCAATAGTCTCTTTTTTGGTCCCTACAATCATAGGAGCCATGGGCGCAGTAGCCCGTGGCATATCCCTCTCAGCCAGCTGTTTTACTATCTGCCTGAGAGAAGCACAGGGGGAAAGACATTCTATGCTCTGATCTGACTGGTTCTTATCCCACGCAACCTCTGCATAACAGAGGGCTGACAGATCAAAGTCCTGCATATCATCACTCTCTGCACCATCACAACCTCTGTCTGCCTGCATGGCAGCAATAATTTCCTGAGCAGCAGCCAACTGATTTGTACACTGAGACAACTGCTGCCAACAAATTACATGGGATTGGCCCTCAGTTTCCCTCTTTTTCTCCTCCAGAACAACGTGTACCGCAGCTTGCGCGTCCTTACATTTCGCTTCCCAGATATGAGCTGTTTCCTCCCACTGTCTAGCTTCCTCTTTGTACTCCTTTACATCATGCTGAAAGTTAGAGAGCAAATTAGCCTGAGCAAGACAGTGGGGCACTGAAGATTCATACTCTATTTTCAGTTTCTGTACTTGACCTTGGCATGCAATTCCTTGTTTTCTTTGGCTAACTTCCCTAACTCCTCAGTAAGGGTTTTAGATACTAAAATGGGCCCATGTAAAGCAGCCAAGCGTTTTGGTTTTTTTGGTTTTTTTTTTACAACCAGGCTTTGTCTCTATGAATTGTTCCCACTGGAGCATCAAGTCTGCATATGTTCTTTTACCCTTAAATGATCCTCCAGACCATGGGTCCTTTCCCTGGTCATCTACAAAAGCTTCCATATCCATTGTGAAAGGAGAACGAGAGTGGCAACCCCTCGACCGCCTGACTCACAACACGTTCCTGTAGAGGACATCATGCCCTCCTCCTGAAGTCAAATACAAATACAGCTTCGCGGAGAACCGTGCCAGACAGTTTGCTACCCTGCTGACAAGCAGTGAGGGAAACCCTTGCACCATACACCTCAAAGATCGTCTCACTCCCAGCTGATCAAGTGGGATGCCAGTTGTTGCTAATGGACACTTTGTGATCAGTGTGGATACCAGTGGGCCATGGTACGCCTGATTTGCAGATCAATAAGGTTTAATGTGCAAGGTTTTCTATAAACATACTAGTTAAATACAAAGCCTAAAATTAACTACAATCTATCATACTCACTAAGCCTAGAGAGCTAAGCAGTCACTCAGAAGGCTGTATACAGGAATGGCATTCTTCAGGTGCCCTGCCAGCGAGCCAGTGGATCCTCTGGTCTGACCGGCAGCACCTCCTGCAGAGTCAGGTGTTGCTGGAGCGTGCCCCTTTGTCTAAATAGTGACTACTTATACCCTTCCATAAACAGCCTTCACCTAATTATTTCTTTACTCATTATCATATATTCTAATTACCTACATTGGGTTTTCACCCTTAACTACATTCCATTCTCACCATGATAATTGGGGTCATCAAAACAACATCTGGTGATAAGAGTGGTGGTGTAAAAGTATGCCCCTTGGCAATGAAACAGTGTACCCCAAGACGTTCAAGGATAACTTCTTGTTCCCATCACCATTATCTCTGTGCAGCTGCAAGCATACAGTATCTGTATTTTGTCTTGATATGTGCTGTGGTATGCAGAAACTGAGACATCTACAAGGTTACTCAGTAGTCCTATTCATCTCCGCTAACTGGAAGATGTCATGCTGCAGGGGTCAGTATAGCAAAGCAAGCAACTGAAGCTATGCTAGGTCTGTAGGACAGTGGTCAAGCAACTCAAATTGTACTGGGCCTCTAACAGCCACATTGGAGAGGGTCCAGAGGAGAGCAACAAAAATTACCTCTGAGGAAAAACTGACCTATGAGGATAAGATAGAAAAACTGGGTGTATTTAGTCTTGAGAATAGAAGACTGAGTGGAAACCTGCATACAGTCCTTGAATATGGTAAAGGCTGTTATAAAGAGGATTGTGATCAATTGTTCTTCATGGCCGGTGGAGGTAGGATGAAAGTAGTGGGCTTTATCTGCAGCAAGGGAGATTTAGGTTAGATATTAGGGAAAACTTTATAATTATAAGGGTAGTTAAGCTCTGGAACAGACTTCCAAGGGAGGTTGTGGAATCCCCGTCACTGGAGGTTTTTAAAAACAGGTTGGACAAACACCTGTCAGGGATGCTTTAGGTTTACACTTCCTTAGTGTAGGATGCTGGACTTGATGACTTCTCAAGGTCCCTTCCAGCCTAAATTTCTGTAATTCTGTTACCCTGAGAACAGACTCACCCCCTCCCTCATCTGAGAATATGAGCCCCCTGAGGAGAAGGTGAGCCAGAGTAGGAAGTAGTTTAGGGAAGATGCAAGGGCACTGATAAGACAGACGTTTACTACTTGCTACAAAGATCTTTGGGCTGGAACCCAGGGCAAAGGGAGTGACTAGTTTCCTCTACAGCCTCATCCAGAAGACAAGCAGAAAGACCGCAGGCACATGGGGCCTGATGGACTATTGGCTGTTGATCTGGTGTGAGGTCCTGGAATTATTGGGTGAAATCCCTGGTTATCCTGAAAGGGGTGAGACCAAAAGTGACCCAGCTGGAGGGCCGTGTCCCCAAGCAAAAGGAGACCACTACTGGATTTGGTCAGCCAGACTACAGGGAATAGACACTGCAATGTCACATCGAGCCACAAGGTGGCGAACCAGCTGGTGAATCACAATACCATAAATAGTGGAAAATGTGAGCAACTTTTCCAGCCCTGAAGAACAGCGTGATGAGGGGAAAAAAACATTCCCCTACCCCCTTGATAGGTCGAGAGGGAGCCTAGAAGTCAGATAAGTCTGGATCCGTTTCAAAGAGGGCTGATAGAGAGACAACAGTTATTGCGGCAGTTGGCACAGCAGCACCAGTGGGTGCGAGAGATCTTTATCCAGCAGAGACTGATGCAGAAGTTGATGGGGATACAGCACCCTGCCAACATGCCTGGGTTCCATAGACTCTGCATACAGACACACAGGCCTACAGCCACAGGCCAGCTAAGCTGATTGTCTCCATGTGAATGAATGAGGCAGACATGTTGGGTTAGTGGCCTTGGTGTAGCCAGGTGCTCATCCATGATCCATTTATAAGCTCAGAGGGAGTCCCTTGAGAAACTGTTTTTTTCCCCACAATATGTGTATGGGAATATGAAACTACCTCAGTTGGCAGGTTGAGCCGACAGTTGAGAAGGTCACCAGGTCTCTATTGGTAGGACTGAGTCCAAAGCTTGCTCATCTAGTTATCCTAGGCCAGGTTGGGAACTCCTTAGACACATGTTGAAACCATGGGGTGTTGACAGTTTGTTGATTGAAAGAAACCCCAGAGACCCAGGGGAGGGTCAACCTGGAACCTGTAAGACAGGTAAGGCTTGGGGAAGAAGAGGATCCTGGTGAGGGGAACCTCCTACCACTTGTCGTCCCCTTCACATTCTTTGGCAACTAGGGCCTAAGAGGCTGGCCCGATGTTGGGAAGTGACATCTTAGCTTGCAACATGGATTTTATCTGTGAAAAGAAAAATGACAAATGCTAAGTTGAGCTTACAAGCAGCTGGTGGTAATGAGCAGAGAGATTGTGGGCCTCCAGCGGATTGAACAATGGCCCCATTTTGAGATCAGAGATGAACAAGTCTATCTCAACAGGAATGACCAAACAGGAAAGGTGCAGGTTCATCTTCTAGTGCCCTGAGTGTACCATCAAGGGCCCTATGCCTTGCCCACAATATACCCTGGGCTGGGCACCTGGGTCAGGAGAAGACCCGGGACCAAGTTTTGGCCTGATTTTTCTGGTCTGGTGTCTGCAAGGAAATTGGTGACTATTATGCCTTGTGCCCTGAATGTCATCTGGTGGCCCCCAAGAAGGTTGCAAAGGTGCCACTTGTCCCACTTATTCTACCTGCTTGAATGGATTACCATGGATCTTGTGGGCCCCCTGGAGAAGAGCACTCTGGGATGCCAGCACATACTGGTCATCCTAGACTATGCAACAAGGAACTCACAAACAGGAGCAACAAACAGGGGAGTTGTGCAAAGGAGCTCTCCAGGTGAAGGAGGAGAGACTATATGAGGCTTGGGGTGAATTTGTTGTGTGCTTGCTGAATTGAAGATTATAGTGTAGTCTGTCTGGGGGGCTGTTAGCTGAGCCAGGTGGCCTGCTAGGCTAGACTCTCTGAGATCTTACTAACAAGGCATTAGCCTGCTATCCCTTGATCCATAACCCCTGTAGGATTTCTTGACAAGGGGACAGGGTGACACAGGGAGAACAGGGTTTAAAAAGCTGGCTCCTAAGTAAGCAGAGATGCTAGTGAACAGGGGAATTTTGTGAAGGAGCTTAGAGAGGCATTCCTTCCAGGTCCAGCTCTTGAGCAGAAACAGCCCCGCAACAGAGTGAGAGAGCACAAAACAGAGTGAGCTCCCAAGGTAAGGAGAATTTGGTGGCAGTGAGCATTCAGGGGTAGGGGGAGGAGGCCAAGGGACTAGATGGGCACTAGAAAAGCCACCTAGAAAACAAACACAAGGAGGGAAAGGAGAGAGAGAGAAAAAACCCAAATACACCCGTGAACATACTCAGCGTAGGTCTATAACACCCCTCATATCCCGTTTATCTCCCCTTGCAAACCTCTGTAAGAGTAAAAATGCTGCAGGCAGAAGTCCAACAGTAAAGTGGGGCCTCTCCACTTTATTGCACTGACTACAGAATGTACAATGACCTGCCTTGGGGACAGGTGGCGCATGTGTGCATGTGATGCCAGCAAATCATGGCCCTCAGAGACACAGTACAGGCTCTTGAGGTCAGAGTGGCTGAACTTGAGGAGTTAAGGGAGACTTTCAGGGACACAGTATAGTGAGGCCACCCGCCTCCTGACAGCCTCCTTGGTGTTAAGGAGGGTGAAAGTCTCGGGGAAGAAAAGCATCAAGCTGGAGTGGAGGGAAACAATACAATAGTTGGACCTTCCTTCCAGATGATGTCATAGTATCCGCTCACACTGAGGATACCTCTGTGACTGAAGTGTGATCTAACAGTATCCCAATGCAAGAGGGCAAGGAGCTCATCAGTATCTGGTGGAGAATTTCAGCTGGCCTGACCATTTCAGTGCACCCCAGCTCACTAATGTCACAACCTGTAACTAAAAGTGGTAAAAGTGACATAGGGAAAGGTAGATAAAGAGTTCCTGAAGCCCAAATTTAGGGTGCTTGGTAGGACATTAAAGTACAGAACCTGAACAGTAGCATTCTCTGAAATGCTTCCAATTCCATAATCAGGGTCAGAAAGACAGGCAGAACTCAGGGTCTCAATGCATGGATGAGATGATGGTGTGGGGAGGGGAGTTTTAGTTTTATTAGGAACTTGGTCTGATGTAGTTTGATTGAAATATAACTATGTATATCATTGTTGCTACCACTGTTATACAGTAGCACCAAAATTTACGCAAAGTATGTCATGTAAGGTATCAATGGAAAAGTTACAATCTAGCAAATATAATTATCTTGTTTGTATACATGTATCATCTTTGTATCTAAAGTTATGAATATTAACTATAAACCTGTATTTCAAATGTGTTTGATCATGGGGTAACACCCACAAGATAGTCTGTATATAGTCTAGCCCGCCCATTGTGAATGGACTATTCAAATTAATGGCCCATTAAAGGACACTTAGTTCACACAATAGACCTTAGAAGAAGCCTGTCCCCACCCAATGGGCCTTCCTGTGGACGTTTTAGCCAGAATATGGATAATGGCTCTTCCTATGACTCAACAAAGCATGCAAGGACTTGTGACTTGCTCCTGTGACCCTGAACTCCATCTTGTACCTGTAAATTTCCACAGACTAAGGCTAAAAGCATCCACCCACATGGCAGTGGGTATATAACGTCCTGGAAACATCTCTATTTTGTCTTAATTTCCTGCTTCATTTCTCTGGACTGGATTTCTAACAAAGAAGGTCCAAGCAAGGACTGATGAACCCCAAGCTGTTTGAGTAATTTCCATACACTTTGCAAATTAGCAGTTTATTCCACCACTGCTACATAACTGATCCAAGAACTTTGCAATCATTGTATGTATGTGATTCTTTGACCATTTTAACTCTCTCTTCTTTCTTTTTCCATATAAATAAGCCTTTAGATATTAGAAACTAAAGGATTGGCAGCAGCATGACTATTGGGTAAGATCTGAGCTATAACAGGTGTGTTGCTGATTCCTTGGGATCATAAGAACCCTTTGTTTGATTAAATTGGTTGTAAATAATCACTCATCATAAAGTCCAGTAGTCTGGGTGGTGAAACAAGGGCTGGGATACTCTAAGGAGACGGCATTTCTGACTCCTTGGTAACCAGTGTGTTGAGACAGAAGTTTATTTTGTTGCTGGCTTGGTATATCTTATGGGAGAATAACCACCAGTCTGGAGCGAATCTGCCCCATATCTCTGCAGTTTGTCTTGAATCTGATATCCTCAGTTGTGAGCCACTGAGGCACAGTGACGCTTGGAAACCTTTTGGGAAAGGATGAACCTATGCAGAAAGGATGGGCTCCACCTAAACCAAAATGGAACCAGATTGCTGGCATGTAAAATTAAAAAGGTCATACAGGACTTTTTAATCTAAGGGCAGGGGCTGCCAGATGTGGAGGAGAACATGGTTTGGATGGAGACATTCCTAGGGATGAATTTATTAAAAAGGAAATTCTATATCCTAGTAAACAGGATAGGAAAGAAGTTGGTAAAGTACAGGTAAGAGCTAGTGAGGAACAGTCAAATGTAAAAGAGTCCAATTTAAATGTAACACATGAAGATGAATATTAACAAAATGTACAAGTGCTTATATACAAAAGCTAACAGTCTAAATACTAAGATGAGTTAACTAGAATTCATGTTATTAAATGAGGATATTGATATAAATAGGCATTGTGGAAATTTGGTGGAATGAGAATAATCAATGGGCCAAGGTACAAAATATATAGGATGACAAAGTAGGTGCTGCTGGTGTGGAGTGGCACCATATGTGAAAGAAAGCATGGAGTCAAATATAGTAAAAATCCTAAATGAATCAAATTGTACCACAGAATCTTTATGGATAGAAATCCCATGCTTGAACAATAAGAATTTAACATTAGGAATTGTGACACTGGCTAGATTGGGGCAGGGGGGAGCATTTATTGTATTATTTAACATCAATATGTCAAAATCATAATAATTCATATGAGATATGCCATGTTAGAAAGACTGTAATGTGCTAAGTAAGATGATAATGTTTATGTTAATATGTTATATGTGTAATGGAAGTTATGGATATGTTTGTATCTATATTTCAATTTGTACTGCCTTTCTGGGCGACACCCCAGACAGAATGGCTGCAGCACTAGCCTGCTTAATGGCCCATTAAGGAAATTCACAGGTACAATGGGCCCAAGGGGACAAGCCAGGGATATACCTGATGAGTCACCAGGACTTACTCATGTGACCCTGGACTCCATCTTATTCCTGTAAATTTCCACAGGCAGCATGTCACCCTCCAGTGTTGGGAGAATCTGCTCTCCATTTGCAGCCTGCCCTGACCTTGGCATTATCAGGTGGCTACCCTAGGCAAGGACGGGTCAGAGGAATATAATAATTTTGAGGCACTTGGAAGGGAGGAAGGGGATCAGGAACAGTCAGCATGGATTCACCAAGAGCAAGTCATGCTTGACCAACCTGATTGCCTTCTATGATGAGATGATAGGCTCTGTGGATGTGGAGAAAGCAGTGTATGTCATATACCTTGACTTTAGCAAAGCTTATGATACGGTCTCCCACAGTATTCTTATCAGGAAGTTGAAGTATGGGTTGGATGAATGGACTATAAGATGGATAGAAAGCTGGCTAGACCATCGGGCTCAACGGGTAGTGATCAATGGCTCAATGTCTAGCTGGCAGCCGGTCACAAGCAAAGTGCCCCAGGGGTCGGTGCTGGGGCCAGTTTTGTTCAACATCATCATTAATGATCTGGATGATGGGGTAGATTGCACACTCAGCAAGTTTTCAGATGACACTAAGCTGGGGGGAGTGCTAGATACCCTGGGGGGTAGGATTAGGATACAGAGTGACCTAGACAAATTGGAGGATTGGGCCAAAATAAATCTGATGAGGTTCAACAAGGACAAGTGCAGAGTCCTGCACTTAGGACGGAAGAATCCCATGCACTGCTACAGACAGGTGACTGACTGGATAGATAGCAATTCTGCAGAAAAGGATCTGGGGGTTACAGAGGACAAGAAGCTGGATATGAGTCAGCAGTGTGCCCTTGTTGCCAAGAAGGCTAATAGCATATTGGGCTGAATTAGTAGGAGCATTGCCAGCAGATCGAGGGAAGTGATTATTCTTCTATTCAGCACTGGTGAGGCCACATATGGAGTATTGTGTCCAGTTTTGGGCTCCCCACTACAGAAAGGATGTGGACAAATTGGAAGAGTCCATCGGAGGACAATGACATGGTTATGAGGCTGGAGCACATGACTTATAAGGAGAGGCTGAGGGAACTGGGCTTGTTTGGTCTGCAGAAGAGAAGAATGAGGGGGAATTTGATATCAGCCTTCAACTACCTGAAAGGGGGTTCCAGGGAGGATGGAGCTAGGCTGTTCTCAATGGTAGTAGATGATAGAACTAGGAGCTATGGTCTCAAGTTGCAGTGAGGGAAGTCTAGGCTGGATATTAGGAAAAACCTTTACACTAGAAGGGTGGTGAAGCACTTGAATGGGTTACCTAGGGAGGTGGTGGTATCTCCATCTCTAGAGGTTTTTAAGGTGCAGCTTGACAAAGTCCTGGCTGGGATGATTTAGTCGGGGTTGGTTCTGCTTTGAGCAGGGGTTTGGACTAGATGACCTCCTGAGGTCTTTTCCAACCGTAATATTCTATGATTCTATTAATACTAGCAACCTAACAAAGATGGTGATTGTGAAATGCTCAAGGAGCTGAGAAAGGCTACGGAGGCAGAAGACACAATGATAATGGGGGATTTCAACTATCCCCATATTGACTGGGTACATGTTACATCAGGAATGGATGCAGAGATAAAATTTCTAGACACTATCCATCACTGCTTCTTGGAGCAGCTGGTCCTGGAACCTACAAGAGATAAGATCATTTTGTATTTAGTCCTAAATGGAGCATAGGATCTGTGCCAAGAGGTGAATATAGCTGAACTGCTCATTAATAGTGACCATAATGTAATTAAATGTAACATTCTTGTAGGGGGAAAAATGCCAAAGAACTTCACCACACAAGAATTTAATTTAAAGAAAGGAAATATACAAAAATGAGGAAGCTAATTATATAAATTAAAAGGAGTAGTCACAAGGGTGAAATGCCTGAAAACTGCATGGTGACTATTTAGAAATGCCACAACAGAGGGTCAAACTAAATGTATACATCAAATTTTAAAAACAAAGTAAGAGAACCAAAAAAAAAAAAAGCCAGCATGGATACACAGCAGAGCAAAAGAGGCAGTTAGATGCAAAAAGGCATCCTTTAAAAATCAGAAGTCAAATCTAGTGACGAAAATAGAAAGTAGCATAAACTCTGGCAAGTCAAGTGTAAAAGTATAATGAGACAGGCCAAAAAAGAATTTGAAAAACAACTAGTTAAAGGCACAAAAACAGCAAAAAAATTTTAAGTACATGTGGCAGGCATCTGCCCCACACTGGCTAGGAAGGAGTTAAGAGGGCCCTTGGAGCAGCAGCCAATGGGAAGGGGCTGCAGGATACCCAGTCAGGGCCTGAGAGCCCAGTATAAAAGGGACCTGTAAGCAGAGGAAGAGCAGTCACTCTCAGGAGCTCAGGGAGGGAAGGCTGCCCACCTGCCTGCCCGCCCTGAAGGTTAAAGGAAGGCTGACTGCTGGGGCTCTGTGTGATCTGGAGGCCCTAATACAAGGGCAAGAAGAGGTACTGGGGCTGTGGGAGAGTGGCCCATGGAAGACTGTTAAGAAGTTGGGGGAAGAGGTCGTGCAAGTTTGCTGCACACAGGATCCCTGGGCCACAGCCCAGATATGTGGGTGGACCTGGGTCCCTCCCTGTATCCCCCAGACCACCAGAGGAGTGGTGGTGGACTGCAGCAGTCACTGAAGTAAGTGGAAGAGCTGGGATTGTTGAATCCCCCCAGAAGTGGGGGAACACGGGTTGTGGTTTGGCTGGAGAGCTGAGTCTGGAAGAAGATGTGGTGGGTCCTGACAGCGGTGAGAAGGACAACCAGTGAACCCCAAGAAAGTTTGATGGAGCACACCTTCAGATGTGGGCATCTGCTTGAGCTAATTCCCAGATCACCAGGAGGAGGTGCTTGTCTGGGGGTGAGTGTTGTGAGCCCGTCACAAGTAGTGGCGAATGCAGGCATGCGGTCACCCCTGATACAAGGGGTGGGACAGCAGATCATGGGGATAAGCGCCTGGATTAATAATTGAGAGACAGAGTGGGGCTGGAATGATGGAGCTGCAATATGCAGAGGAATTTTTTGCTGAGGGAAGCAAAACCCTTCCTAGCTGGGCGATGGACTGGCCAACCTCAGCGAAGGGGACAGATAAACAGTCAGGATAAATCCAGGTCCTGCTGATGCAGATCATGGCGAGCCAGCAGAGAATATGGGAGGTGGACCGGTGCCTAGACGAGTACTTGCTCCAGGTGGCAGAGCAGCTGTGCTACCTGGTTTGGAGCTGGAAAGGAGAGAAAGAAAAAGTCTATGAAGGCATGAGATACGAGAGATAACCCAAGGTCTGGTGGCAGAAATCCCAATCAAGGTACTGTTAGCTCTGTGACCAGCTGGGTCACTTGCAGAGGGGCTGTCCCTACTGAGGGAGGTGGTGGAAGCCTCACCCAGAGAGAGGGGTGGAAAGGAATCCCAAGAGAATCTCACCTGTGAAGGGAACAGGGTGGGGGTGGGCATGTTGGGCTTGAAGGGCACTGATGGAGGAAATGCCCAGACAGGAACAAAAAGGGAAAGGCCAGTCCAAGAGAGGAGGCTGAACAAGGGAGGCCTGTGGCCTGGAAAAGAGATGTTTTCGGTGCCAGGAGCAGGCCCATTTAAAAAGGCATTGCCCCCTGAAGCAAAGGTGCCCTAAGAAAGGGATGCCCGGGAGCCAGCCTAGGTCTGAGACTGACCAGCGGTGTGGGCTGGTAGGAACTGAGGGCCGGGCTGAGAGGCATCTCCCATACCATCTGGGTGCGAAAGGGAGACAGTGGATAAGATGACGGGGATGGAAATCCCCCAGTTAGATAAAGAGATGCAGGTGAAAACCAAACTGCCTGAGGAAGGGACCCAGACCCTTGAGGAGAGGGCGTTAGGGGATTCAGTGGGACAGAGCAAAGAGCTACAGGAGAAGCTGGTAGCTACGGAACAAGTGCTGCAGATCGCGCTGAAGGAAAAAGAGGTGGTGTGCCTGTGCTTGAAGGACACAGAAACAGAGGGAGACCCTGAGAAGCCATATCTGGGTGGCACAGAGCATGAGACATCCTTACCCCTGAGGATTGTGGTCTTGAGGGGGAGGGTGTGTCAGGGCATCTGCCCCGCACAGGCTAGGAAAGGGTTAAGAGGGCCTTTAGAACAGCAGCCAATGGGAAGGGGCTGGAGGATAACCAATCAGGGCCCGGGAGCCCAGTATAAAAGAGAGCTGTAAGCAGATGAGGGGCAGTCGCGCTCAGGGAGGGAAAGCTGGCTGCCCTGAAGGTTAAAGGAAGGCAGCACCCTGGACAGACAGTCGCTGACTGCTGGGGCTCTGTGTGAGCTGGAGGCCCTGATATAAGGGCAAGAAGAGGTATTGGGACTGTGGGGAAGTGGCCCAGGGAAGACCGTTAAGGAGTTGGGGGAAGAGGCAGTGCAAATTTGCTGCACACTGGGTTCCTGAGCCAGGGCCTTGAGAAGTGGGTGGGCCGGGTCCCTCTCTGCATCCCCCAGACCTTCAGTGGAGTGGTGGCAGACTGCGGCAGCCACTGAAGTAAGTGGCAGAGCCGGGATTGTCGAATTCCCTGAAAGCGGGGGGAGGGGTAACACGGGTTGTGGCTTGGTTGGAGGGTCAAGTCTGGAAGAAGATGGTGGCAAGAAGGAAGACTGGTGAATCCTGAGACAGTATGATGGAGCACACCCGTGGACATGGGTGTCCGCTTGAGCTAATTCCCAGATCACCAGCAGAAGACACCAGTCCGGCAGTGAGTGCTGCCAGCCCATCACAGTACATCAGAAGAAGGAAGCCTGCCAAACAATCGGTGGGGCAACCGGACAATTGAGGAGCTAAAGGAGCACTCAAGGAAGGCAAGGCCATTAAGGAGAAGCTAAATGAATTCTTTGCATCTGTCTTCACTGCCAATGATATAGGGGGATCCTCACACCTGAACTATTCTTTTTAGGGGAGAAATTTGAGATTTCAATACAGAAGGTTTTGGAACAAATTGATCCATTAAACAGTAATAAGCCAGAAGGACTGGATGGTATCACCCAAGAGTTCTGAAGGAACTCGTATATGAATTGCAGAACTACTAATAGTGGTATATACCCTATTGCTTAAATCAGCCTCTGTATCAGATTAGTGTAGCTAATGTAATGCTGGGTTTTTTGTTTTTTGTTTTTAAAAAGGCTCCAGAAATTACCTGGCAATTACAGATCAGTAAGCCAAACTTCAGTACCAGGCAAACTGGTTGAAACTATAGTAAAGAACAGAATTATCAGACACTTAAATAAACATCATTATGTTGGGGAAGAGTCAACATGGTTTTTGTAAAGGGAAATCATGCTTCATCAGTCTACTAGAATTCTCTGGGGGGTCAACAAGCATGTGGACAAAGGTGATCCAGTGCATATAGTGTACTTGAACTTTCAGGAAGCCTTTGACAAGGTTCTCTACTAAAGGCTTTTAAGGAAACTAAGCAGTCATGGAATAAGAGGAAAGGTCCTCTCCTGGATCAGTAACTGGTTGAAAGACAGGAAAAAAAGGTCAGTTTTCACAATAGAGAGAGGTAAATAGGGGGGTTCCCCTGAGGATCTGCACTGGTACCTCTACTGTTCAACATAATCATAAATGATCTGGAAAAGGGGATGAACAGGAAGGTGGCAGATCTTGCGGGTGATACAAAATTACTCAAGATAGTTAAGTCCAGTGCTGACTGTGAAGAATCACAAAGCAATCTCATTAACCTAGATGACTGGGCAACAAAATGGTAATGAAATTCAATGTTGATAAGTGCAAATTAATACACACTGGAAAAAATAATCCCAAACTGTATATCCAAACTGATAGTCTAAATTAGCTATTATCACTTAAGAAAGAGATCTTGGAGTCACTGTGGATAGTTCTCTGAAAACATCTGCTCATTGTGCAGGGCCAAGCAAAAAAGCTAACAATGCTGGGAACCATTTGGAATGGTATAGATAATAAAACAAAAATATCATAATGCCACTATATAAAACCATAGTACATCCACAACTTGAAAACTGCATGCAGTTTTGGTGGCCCCATCTCAGAAACGATATATTAACATTGGAAAAGGTACAAAGAAGGGCAACAAAAATGATTAGGGATATGGAACAGCTTCCATCTAAGGAGAGATTAAAAAGACTGGGACTGTTCAGCTTAGAAAAGAGATGATTAAGGAGAGAGATATGACAGAGATCTATAAAATTATGAATGGTGGGGAGAAAGTGAATAGGGAAGTGTTATTTACCCCTTCACATAACACAAGAAGTAGGGGTCAACTGATGAGATTAATAGGCAGTAGGCTGAATCAAACAAAAGGAAGCAGTACACAATGCAGTCAACCTGTGGAAATTGTTGCCTGGGAATGTTGTGAAGGCCAAACATATAATTGGCTTCAAAATGGAATTAGATAAGTTCCTGGAGGATAGGTCCATCAATGGCTATTAGTCAAAATGGTCAGGGTTACAACCCACGCTCTGGTTGTTCTTAAACCTCCAGCTGCTGGATTGGACAACAAGGGATGGTTCACTCAAAATGCCCTGTTCTGTTCATCCTCTCTGAAGTACCTGGCATTGGCTAATGTCGGAAGACAGTATATTGGGCTAGATGGCCCATTGGTCTGACCCAGTATGGCTGCTCTTATGTTCTTACCCAGAGATACTCCACCAAGATAGCGGTGATCAAGTTTGAACTGTTAAAGGTCTTTGCCCAGTAGGTATGCCACAAGATTGCCTGTGTGTGTGTGTGTGTGTGTGTGTGTGTGTGTGTATGTGTTTATAGGCCTCTAGTGCGGTACAATTTAAAAAATCACAGACACAAAATAATAGAATATAATAAAAACATCCCTGAAATCCCTTGTTCCCTCTTGTCCCCTTGCTCATGCCCTTCCTAAAAGCTGGATGGACAGAATTCCTAAACTCTGTCCATTTTATTTTCCGCTTGCCCCCTGATTCTTTTGCTTTCGGAATATGGAGGATTCACTTACTGAGCAGAAATGCACTGGCTAACATCCTTCCACAATGTACTTCTATGTTTGGTGGCACCTGGTCCACTCACCACTGATGGGAAAGGGGGAGGCAGACAAACAAACTACAGCCTTTGGCTAAGAAATTTTTAGTGAGCAAAATGGGAAAAATAAGAGACTCCCTACAGCTGAGGTATGTGGCATTAAATCGGTCCTCTATTTATCCATATGTTTGGTTGTGTTTGTTTTGGTTCCTGATCTTTATGAATAGATCCAACATGTTACGGCATTAGTTCAGCCCCAGGAGAGCTCAGATTCTGCTGCAGAGGTGGCTTGAAAACACTGAAGAGAGACTGAAGGCAGCATAATAGGCAGCGCTTGGCAATGTAAATATCTTGCCTTCAGAGGTAAGATACTTGTTTACCCATCTACAATGATCGTATCCCTGCTTCCCCCAGGGCCCATCATTCACCTGCATCACCTTCTTCACCCCACTTCTCATTTTCTGTTCTCCCCTACATGCTCTGCTCTGGCCATTCCCTCCCCCCACTCACGCCACTAGCCCCTGCCAACTGCTTCCCTGCCCAACTCTCATCATTTCACCCATTCTCCAGGCTCCCCCACTCTCCCTCCACCAAACTTGCCTCACTCTTCAGTCACTCTACTTGTGTCAACTCTCTTAGGCCTACTCTACCCTAGAAAGGGTGGTCCAGAGTAGATATCCAGCCAACCCTCCTAGTGGAGATGAAACTTAAAGCAGCTGAGCAAGGAGATTGGGATTGGAAGCTGGAAAAGAAAATGAGGAGAGGAGGAAGGAGGTCAAACTGATGAGGGAGATTGATCCAGGGTGGATAAGGAAACTGGGACTGGGAACCAGTGTTGTGGCCTGTAGGTGTGAGGGAGGGTGAGACAGCTCTGAGGAGGAGCCAAGGTGTGTGCAGGAAAACTGAGACTGGCTGGGCAGAGACTGGACTAGGAGCTGAGGTGAGAACTGTGAATGGCTGGATAAGGAGAATGGGACTGGAAGGGAGTTGGAGACAGGGGCTGGGTGAGGGGAAGACTGGGACAAAGAGTCCGGAAGAGAAACTCGGACTGGCTGAGCAAATTGACTGGGATTGGAATGAAAAGCCTAAGGAGTGGATATTTTGACTATTCAGGTGAGGATAGTGTAAATCAGACAAGAAGCCATGGGTGGGGAAGTGGCTGGACTAGGGTAGGAGCATGTTGCAGTGGGTGGGGAAGAAAGGGTCACGCCTGGGGGGAATGGGTAGAAGATAACCACTAGGGCATAATCCCCTCCTGAGCCTGGAATGGAAGCCAAGATTGCTGAGTCTCACCATTCCTCTGCTGTCAGCAAATATCTGTGAAACCCACTGCAAATCCCCTCTAGTACTGGTCCATAACAACCTACTATTGCAATCAGTTACTGTTAGCTCAAGTTGCAGAGGTCTGTGCAATAGATCTGAAGGCTCCCACCCTGACGATGAACCATGTGGGGATCAGTTTGCTTTTTTAAAAACCTAGGGGATCACACACACAAAAACAATGTTAAAGGAACAATATGGAGGTTGCAAAGTCAAGGACCCAAAAGTTAGAAAATGTCAGCATTAAGGCTGTCCATGAGGAAGCCTGGTCTGTGCCTGCTGGGGGTCAGCCTCTGGACTCCAGTGGCCAGAGGAAACACAAGCGCTCCCCTCAAACCCTCGCAGGTCCTGCTGTTCTTTACAGGTGAGTTATTGGCAACTCCAACCCCTGAGCATTTCCCTGGAATGTCCAACCCCTGGTCCATTGAAGACTTACAGGATCTGCAGATGTGCTGCTTCCAAGGAAACAGCACATTCCAGCTTACCAGGTTGCACAAAGCACTGCTCCATTTAACACATAGCACTGAGATATGGTTATAGTGACCTTAAGTATAGGTTTATTTACCAAAACATAGAGATTCAAGTAATAGCAAGTCCAAGTATTAGAAACAAATGGTCATGTATGAAATAAAATCATAACATAAGGAATCAACTGGATTTGATACCAAAGTTTCTTCCACCAACTTGTTGAAATTAGGGGTCGTAACAGGAGGAGGTTCGATCAGAGGAACAGAAGGTCCTTCTGGAACATCCTCAATTCTGTTCTGAAGAATTTCAGAGGTTTATAACTTCAAATGGAATTCAGCACATATGTTCTGCTTCTTACCATCCTGCTGCAAACAGACTAGCTGAATGCTTTGTACAAACACTTAAACATGCTCTAACTCAGTGGTTCCCAACCTGTGGCCCAGGGACCAGAAGGGAGCCACGGTCTAAGGACCCAGGTGGAGCTAGTTTCCACAGGGCTAAAATCCAAGTGCAGGCTCCTTGCTGCAGCCAATGGGATGGGAGATCAGTGCTCCGCCCTCCCCCTGGCTGTAGCAGGGAGCACAACAAAACGCTCTGCCTGGGTCCCTAGGTGCTGCGGTCCCTGCTGGAGCCAGAGGGAGGGGAGCACTGATCTTCCATCCCCCTGGCTGCAGAAGGGAGCCACTGCCTAGGGACCCAGGTGGAGTGCACTGGGCTAGAGGATGCATGCAGTTTCCCTGCTGTAGCCAGGGAAATGGGAGAGGAGTGAGGAGGCAGCCTTCTCGCTGAACTCCTTCTGTCTGGCTGCAGTGGGATGGGGTCCTGCTGACGGAGACTGGTGGCCCTTCAGGGTTGGAAAACTGATATCTGTGGCCCTTGAGCCAAAAAGGTTGGGAACCGTTGCTCTAACAACTTAGAGCAGCAACAAACTGTATTACTGACTCTTCACTTTGCTGATGTTACTGATGAAACCAATATCATTCTGCTATCATTGGCGGGTAGGAGGAAAATGTTCCTTCATTGCTGCAGTAATTGTAGCATACCAGGCAGTTCCAGGCACAGCTGGAGACAATAGGGCATGCAGCAGTCCTTATGCCTACAGACCCATCACTGTAAGCAAGGTTGAAACTTTTTGTCCATCTAGAATGGAATTGCAAGCTACAAATTGCTCAAAATGTTCAAAGTGCACCACCCATGATTCGTGGTTTCCATCAAAACTCACCAACATTGCCTACAAAAGTTGCAATTTCTTTGCTCTTCTGTTGGACTTCACATCTCCTGGACATCGTATCTGCCACAGAGAATTTTTGTTTCTGTTTTTTATTTACTGTTCACTATCTCCACTTGATCTCCACTGCTTACACTACAAAATGCAGAATCACTCCTTTGGCTGTACTGGGGCTCCTTCTGCTGGCTATAGCTGCTCAGTGCAAGCTAAAGCTGTCTCTCTCTCTTCCTGCTTGCTTCCTCCATTGCTTTTTTGAACAGCCCTGGTAGTAACTGCAGAATCCTTCTCCTTAGTTCCATCTTTATTTGCCTATTACCCCTCTCTTACTAGCTCTTGACGTACTTGAAGCAAAATGCAGCAGCAATCTGCACCGTCTGTTTCTAGGTGAACTTTTTTATTATCTATTGATGGTTTCTTCTCCTTGTTCAGGCAATGGGAGCACTGGACATTTGTGGGAAGGTTCGTATCGCCAGTATGTTATATCTGGACCCAGCAGAGAAGAAGATAGACACAGACACAGAGGCAGCTGATAGAAACACAGCTTTATGCTGTGGAGACTTTATTGTTGAGGCAGCAAAACTGAAACCAACACAAAAGTGAGGGTTTGCACTGGGGGTAGGGGTGTGCTCAAACATTTAAAAGGACAGGATACCACAATCCCAGTCCCATCCTTTGTCTTTATTCATAAACAGGACATCCATCTGCTGTTTGTTTAATTCTGTAGACATCCTCTCTTGTAAATTTCATAATCTCTCATTTCTCCTGTGGCTCAGTATGCAAATAGGCCTACACTGTGAGGCATACAATACACACATGGCCAGACAGGGAGCTAGTGTCAGTTACGTCCTGCCTGAAAGGAATATTTCTGAGGTGTATCATTTCCTGGTGACCTGTCTTAACTCCAAGACATTAGGACCATAATTTTTAGTATAGGTACATAACTCCTTAACTATTATCTGTATACATTTCACAGTGAGCTACTGGCTCTCAGTAGAGACCTCACATGCCATCCTTCAGTGAACTAGTATGTAGACCTAGGGGATCCCAGTACAATCCTATGCACCCCCTGTGACCTCTGCCAGTTGGCATCAGTGGATCCCTGGGTTACAAGTATCAAACATATCCATAACTTCCATCACACACATAACACATGAACATAAATATTATCATCTTACTTAGTACATTATAGCCTTCTTAATGGTACCTGACATGGCATATCTCACATTAATTATTATGATTCTGACGCATTGATGTTAAAAAATATAATAAATGCCCCTCCCCCCCAATCCAGTCAGCGTGACAAGAAGAATCCTGTCTCACTTGGTGCAGAAGTTGGAAGGTGTGTGCTGAAAAAGACAGCGGGTTGCAGTGAGAGAAAGGGTAGTTTGAGACCCCAAGGGCAGGATTTTTCAGAGTACTTAGCCTTAGACAGCTTTTATAGTTTTTGTAGCACTTTATGCACAGCTCTGATTGAGTTCAGCACTAAGTTCAGAAAAGAGACCAGTTATTTAAACTCTATGCTCTTTACTAAATAGGTTCCCTCTGACCCCAAAGGGTCAGCCACAGTACCAGTTCAATATAAGTTTGGATCTTACCTAAAATACCATGCCGCCAGCCAATCCTTTAGTAACTAAAACTAAAGGTTTATTGTAAAAGAAAGAAATAAACCATAAGAGAAATGTTAAAGGATTAGAGCAATCAGATACATACAAATGTATGTATACATCCATATACAAGAATATATATATCAAGTTTCCGGGAGAATTGTGAAGTTGCAGGCTTGTACAGTTCCTCTGGCGTACATCCAGTGTCTGGATGGGCCTTAGTCCTTTGGTTCAGTTGCAAGTGAATTGATCCAGAGGCAGGTATGTCAGTAGCTGAACAGGAACAAAGACAAAATGGTTTCTGTGGCTTGGCCTTATATACCCCCTGGCCCTGACCATGCGGTCTTGTGGAATATTACAAGAACTAAAATGGAATCCAGAGTCACATGGGTCAGTCCTGGTGCTTCATCAGGTATGCTGCCTGTGGAATTTCACAGGAACCAAAATGGAGTCCAGAGTTACATGGGAAAGTCCTGTTGCCTCATCAGGCATATCTCCGGCTTCTCCCCCTGGGCCCCTTCCACCTGGGGATGTCTCAATGGGCCATTAAGCAGGCTATTATCCTGCAGCCATCCTGTCTGAGTCGTTACTCAGACAGCAGCATTTGAAATACAGATATATCAAATATATCTATAACTTCCATTTCACATATCACACATGAACGTAAGTATTATCATCTTACTTAGCATATTACAACCTTTCTAACACTACTTGACATGGCATGTCTCACATGAATTGTTATGAATTATTATTATTTTGACATATTGATGTTAACCCATATGTTAAATGTCCCGTTCCCCCCCCCCAAATCTACCCAGCATGACAGTAGGGACAGGATACAGAGTGACTTAGACAAATTGGAGATTTGGGCCAAAAGAAATCTGATGAGGTTCAACAAAGAAAAGTGCAGAGTCCTGCACTTAGGACAGAAGAATCCCATGCACTGCTACAAACTGTGGATTGACTGGCTAACTAGCAGTTCTGCAGAATAGGACCTGAGGGTTAGAGTGGACTAGAAGCTGGATATGAGTCAACAGTGTGCCCTTGTTACCAAGAAGGCTAACGGCATATTGTGTTGTATTAATAGGAGCATTGTCAGCAGATTGAGGGAAGTCATTATTCCCCTCTATTCGGCACTGGTGAGGCCAGATCTGGAGTATTGTGTCTAGTTTTGGGCTCTCCACTAAAGAAAGGATGTGGACAAATTGGAGGGAGTCCAATGGAGTATAACAAAAATGATTATGAGGCTGGAGCACATGACTTATGAGGAGAGGCTGAGGGAACTGGGCTTGTTTAGTCTGCAGAAGAGCAGAGGGAGGGGGGATTTAATAGTGGCCTTCAAGGACTTGAAGGGTTGTTCCAGGGAGGATGGAGCTAGCGTGTTTTCAGTGGCAGTAAATGACAGAACAATGAGCAATGGTCCCAAGTTGTAGTGTGGAAGGTCTAGGTTGGATATTAGGAAAAAAGGTTTTCACTAGGAGGGTGAAGCACTGGAACGGATTACCTAGAGAGATGGTGGAATCTCCATCCTTAGGGCTTTTAAGGTACAACTTGACAAAGTCCTAGCTGGGATGGTTTCATTGGTGTTGGTCCTGCTTTGAGCAGGGGTTGGACTAGATACCTCCTGAGATCCCTTCAAACCCTAATCTTCTATGATTATATGAATCTCAATCCTAGGAGTGCCAGTCCAGGTGCAAGCAGGAGCAGACAAGCCAGAGCAGAGTCAACCTGGATCAGTTCCAAATGGATTTGATAATGAGCAAAAGTGGCAAGGAAGATGAAATGTAAAGCGAGCTCTGTGTAAGTCTGATAGGCTGTCACATTTCTTCCTTTGGCGTGTGCATGCCCTCTGGGAAGTATTGGGCTAAGCTACATTTCCCATTAGCCCCATTTAGTCTAAGCAGTACTTGATGCAGAAAAAAACACACACTAACCTGTGGCTCCACACATTGCTTTCTCAGCTACCCAACCAGCCTGCCACCTTTTCTGAGAGGAATAATGCACCTATAAGGAACAAATTGTGTCCTCACTCTGATTTCTGAAACAGATAGAACAACAATCAAAGAGGGATGGCAATCCATCTCTAGCCAACTTGTCACCTTTTGGAGTTTTATTCATGTGTTGCTATTAATTTATTAATTATTTGTGTTTGCCTGGAAGCTTCCGCTGAGCTCCACAGTCTATTGTGCTAGGTACTGCAGACACATAATGAGAGGCAGGCCCTTCACTCAAGAGCTTACCCTCAGACCAGACAAGACACACAGATGATGGGAGGGGAGACAAGAGAAGGGACCTGCCCAACGTCATACAGTGAGTGCACGACAGTGCCAAAATAAAACCCATTTTGACTATTTACAACAACATGTCCTGCCCCCTGCACTACTCAGCTCTTAATGCAGTCTGTTTGATGAGGACCTTTAAATGCCTTGATCATCAAAAACTTTCCTCTGATGTTAATAAGCACAAAGAACAGTCAATCAGTTTAAGGCATAGCCCATGGAGAGCACGTCATACCCATCTAAGCTGTCCTATGGCTCTCACATGCAGGTCTACCAGGCTCATGGGAGGAGCTACACTCTAACCCTCCACTTGGCAGCTGGCTGCTGCTGGCTCACCTAGGGCCCCCAAAGCTCAGTTCCAGTGTGAGGCTCATTCCCTGAAGTCTGATTGACAGAGCCCCGAGTGGTGGGTTGGCCCACTGGCCCTACTTAAGTCAGCAGCAGGAACAGGAAACTGTCTGAACAGCTGGGCTCCCCCTGCTGGGGACTGTGCACTTCCTGCAAATGCTCCTTGATTTTCTGGTCTCCTGATCTGGTTTGACTCCTGGCATTTCACTTGTGTTTTCTGATGTCCAGTTTATTTACTGTGTCTGATCCCCTGCTATCGGCTTGACTCCAGTTCCCAACTCATGGTTCTGATCTCAAGTTTGTCTGCTGCTTCTAATGTCCAGGTATCCTCACTCAGCTGACTCCTGTCTCATGACCGTGGACTCTGACTCTGACTACCAGGTATGGCTTCCCATGACCTGGCTGTGACAGCTGAAGGTTACAAATGCTTCGCTAGTGCATGAATATAATCTTTAATTAATGACTAAACACATAATTTAGAGGATGCCTCTGTCTGTGGGCTACCCTCAGGCTGTCCTCAGGTGAATGGGCATGTCTGGAAGATACAGATTGTGCACATATTTTTAATAGCTTCCAGGCATGATATCTGGTCTATTATTCTGGTCCCTGGTGACTGCTCAGAAAAGGAGTGTAAAGCAACTGCTGTATCCTTCACCTGCTGCTCTTATTCATGTTCCACTTGCCACAGTGTCCAGCATTCCATTATTAGAGGAAAATGGCTCTTCTGACCTTCTACTCCATGTTTAGTCTTACACAAAAAGCAATAAAAGTTTCTGAGCTTCTCATACTGTTTCTCACAGTGGAAATGCCAGGACAAAATTGGAGGCCAAAGGAGGCTGGAGAATTACAATAAGAAAAGCCTGATACACAAAGGAAAGAATATTACAGTTCCTCTTTCATTTAATCTTCCTTCAAATACTTGTTCAAAATGATGTCAAGTGACTGCTTTATCTTGTATTGTACACACACAAGAGCTGCCTCTGGGCTCTAAAAAAAGAACTAGGATTCAGGAAGGTCCTGGTTCCTGAATTCCTGTCTTCCCTCTTCATTTGTGGATAATTTCTCTCATTCTGTTGCTGTCTCCATGTCAGATGGTGCTGTGTAAGAATGGAATGTATCCTTCAATATTCCCTGATTCAAAACTTTCTTCCCCTGTGGTAATGAAAACAGTCAAGAAGCTTCCTGAACATGTGCAAAACTCAGAAACATGCCTGGGCCTGAATTTCAGGAACTGTCTAGATGTCACAGAAACAGGTGATGTACCATTCCTATGCATGTAGAGTCACAGGCTACATTCATATCAACGCAGACAGATGATGAGATGGAGATCGTGAGATGTGGCACATACATGAGACAATCTGCACTGGGCACATAGCCAAGGTGGTGTGGGAGCAGAGGTGGCTTTGTGTCCACTTCACATTGCTGGATTCCAGTGTCAGCCCCTAACTTGCTCTGAGCTGCTAGTAGCCATAAGGAATTCCCAGAGGGCAGTGGTGCCTAAGCTATCTTTTATTTCTTGCAGCAGGGGCGGGGATAGGAGTTAGTATTTTAGCTATAAGCCACCTCGGGATTCCCCCACCCTTTGAGAATCCTTAGCTGGCTGGATTTGCAGCCCCTTTGTGTCTCTTACCAGCTCCTACCCCTATGCATTCACAGAAGATACTAAGTTTGCTGCTCTGTTAAAGAGTCCGCACATCACAGTTTATTAATTTAGCAGTTGTAAATACATCCTTCCCTTCATACACAGCACTGAATTGGTTTATAGTAAAAGTAAAACAAGTTGATTAACAAAAGTGCATGGATTAAGTGATACCAAGTAAAAGGGAAAAAAGTGGAGGGTTACAAGCAAATACAAGTAAAAACAGACATCTAAAAGTCCTAAACTTAAGCTACCAAGATTCAGTTTTTGTTCAATATGGTTTTTCTCTCACCCAAAGTTTCCTTTCCAGCTTTTTACTGGCTGGCTTGGCCAAAACCCATCACAGAGATCAATAGCCTGGCTTCTTTGTCTCCTTAAGGAGAAGATAATGTAGGGCTTTTGTCTCTGTAAAAGGTCCCCTGTTGTGGGCGGGGCCGGTGGATCTCCCTTACCGTCAATCTCTGAAGGAGGTCACGCCTTCTGGCGCCTGCACCCTGTGGGGAGTTCTAACCAAAAAGGGGATGGTCTCCAGTCCTTAGCAGGGCGAGCCCCAGTTCCAGGCTCGGCCCATCAGCAGGGCAGGCCAAGGAAATGGGGAAGTAGTCTCTAGTCCTTAGTAGGGCAAGCAAGTAGTTCAAGGCCCCGGCCCTTAGGCAAGGCAGGCGAAGCAAACGGGAATAGTTTCTAGCCCTCCATAGGGTGAGTAAGCAGTTCTGATCCCTGGCCCTTAGGCAGGGTGGGGCAGGAAGAAAGGAAGCAGTCTGTAGCCCTCAGCAGGGCAAGGAGACAGGTCCACTGCCTGGCCCTCAGGCAGGGTGGGCAGGCTGCAGGAAAGCAGTCTCTAGCCCTCAGAAGGGCGAGCAAGCAGTCCCAAAGCCTTGGCCCTTAGGCAAGCGATCATCCCTAGATCAGGATAAGAAGGGAGGGAGGGGGACGCATGCCCACCCGACTCCATTGTGTCCCAGCCCAAGGTCCTGGCAGTGACAGGTTGTCCCATCACCAGGTCAGTAGGGCTCCAGCCGAAATGCACTGACTTTGTGCGAGCTCAAGCTCAGCCAGACTGTAGTCAGCTGCCCCTGGGCTACTTCCTCCCACCCTCTCCCTCGAGTACCTGATCCTTTGAGCTACTCCTGTTTCCTTGGGGTACTCTGCCCAAGGGAAGTTCCAGAATCCTTTGACCTTGTTGCTCGATGGCAGATCCAGGAACTCTTCGGAATAGTCTGTGAAGGGCAGCTCCTCTAGGTCGCAGGGTACTGGGGTCTCTTCTGGCTTGCAGTGGGTTGGCAGCTTGGGTAGCTCCTCCAGGTCGTAAGCTCCAGGGATCTCCTCCAGCTCGTCAGGCTCAGGTAGCTCCACTGGGTCCTTAGGGTCCCAGGCAGTGTGCAGCTCCGGCAGCCTCTCCTCCAGGTAACGGGCCCCGGCACCAAGGGAGAGACGTCCTTCTCCTTTGGCTGCCTTCACCTTACTGAGCGGGAAGGCTTGCCTTTTATACTTCCTGTCCTGCCTACCTGCTTCCAGTCAGGTGGTGCTGTATTCTCGGGCTTCGCACCCCAGAGGGGGTTTGGCTTCCCCTTGCTATCAATCTCCAAGGGAGGCGACACCTCCCGGCTACAGTCCCCCTCTTTATAGTCCAGTGAAATTTTGAAATGCATTGTTCTGAAAGGTACCCCCAGAGAAAGTTAATAAAGTTCATGCTGAGTGAAGGCACCAGGAGGTCTGGAGGATGAGGCTCCATGCTGGCTCCTCCTCCACCAGTGATTGTATCATGCAAATTATCTCTTTCTGCTGCAACCTCCAGTAGAAATGAATAACCCATTACATTTGGCCACACCTGGTTTGAGATGTCACCTCTTTTCTTTGTCTGGAGGGAGCCTGTTTATCAACTCACCATGACAAGTCAGGTTCAATCACCTTTCAGTCATAGACTTTAAAGCATAATATCTATGAATATCCATAATGCCACATACAGCACTGTCACCCGTCATATACAATTATAGTATTGACCAGTGTGTTACTAGTTGTCAGATGATAACTCACAGGGCATATTTGGTACAAGAATCATTGCTGGAGAGTGATTTGCTGTATAAGAACATAAGAATGGCCACACTGGGTCAGACCAATGGTCCACCTAGTCCAGTGTCCTGTCTTCTGACAATGGCCAATGCCAGGTGCTTCAGAGGGAATGAACACAACAAGCGATCCATCACCTGTAGCCCATTCCCAACTTCTAGCAAACAGCAATCCCTGCCATCTGGCTAATATCCATTGATGGACCTGTCCTCCATGAACTTATCTAGTTCTTTTGTGAACCTGTTAGTCTTACCTTCACAACATCCTCTGGCAAAGAATTCCACAGGTTGATTGTGCTTTGTGTGAAGAAATACTTCCTTGTGTTTGTTTTAAACCTGCTGCCTATTAATTTCATTAGGTGACCCCCGTTCTTGTGTTATGTGAAGGGGTAAATAACACTTCCCTATTCACTTTCTCCACACCATTTATGATTTTATAGACCTCTATCATATCCCCCCATAGTTGTCTCTTTTCCAAACTGAAAAGTCCCTGTCTTCATATAGAAGCTTTTCCATACCTAATCATTTTAGTTGTCCTTTTCTGTACCTTTTCGAATTCTAATATATTTTTTTTTGTGATGGGGCAACCATATTTGCATGCAGCTTTCAAGATGTGGGCATACCATGGATTTATAAAAAGGCAATACGATATTTTCTGTCTTACTATCTATCCCTTTCCTAATGATTCCCAACATTCTATTAGCTTTTTTGACTGCTGCTGCTGCACACTGAATGGATGTTTTCAGAGAACTATGCACAGTGACGCCAAGATCTCTTTCTTCAGTGATAACAGCTAATTTAGACCCCATCATTATATATGTATAGTTGGGATTATCTTTTTCCAATGTGCACTACTTTGCATTTATCAACATTGAATTTCATCTGCCATTGTGTTCCCCATTCACCCAATTTTGTAAATTCCTGTCAGTGGGTAGGCATTCCCTGTCTCGCTTCGGGGGTCCGATTGCCCAGGGTTATGAGGCAATACAGCCCAACGGTGAGAGCTAATATCACTGCCCAGGATTGTAAGGTAGTCTGGCCCAATGGCCAGGGTTTGTATCCCTGCCTGGGGTTGTGAGGCAGTATTTCCCAATGGCCAGAGTCAATAGCTGCCCTGGGGTGAGGGTTCCATGGCCTAGCAGCCAGCGTCAATAGCTGCCCTGGGATCAGGGCAACGAGCAAGCAGTCTATAGCTACAGCAGGGTGTTGGCACATCTCCAGTCTGATGCTCAGGGAGGGGATTGCTGTCGCCCCAAAGGGAGTGACAGGGGGATAGGGGAATGCAGGCACGCCCAACTTCACCACATCCCAGGCCAGGGCCCTGTCCGTGATGGAGCTGGTCACCATCCTCGTCAGCGGGGATCCTACCATAACATACTGACTGCTACCTAATACAACGTGCTGACTCACTCCATCTCCCTGGGTTACTTCCTACTATGCCTTTGATGTGGCGGCCTGCATCTTGTCTGGGCCTTTGGGTTCCCCAGCGTCATTAGCAACGTCTGGCTCCAGGTAGTCGGCCATGGGTGGCTGGTCTCTGTTCAGGTCTCTGGTTCCCTCAGCTGGGGGCTGTAGTGACTCCCTGCTTGGAGGCTCCACCAAGTGTCCTTCCTTCTCGGCAGTCAGTCCCGAACGAGCTGGACTGCTCCTTTTTATACTGGGACAGGAGTTGGAGCATGCCCAGCATGGTCTCCGGGGTGGGACTTCCTTGGCCCATAATGTAGGGTCAACTCCCTTGTCTCTAGTGCGGGATAGGCACACCCTGTCAGAGTTCCCTTTGCCACTCTTCAAGATAATTAAGTCAAGAACAGACTGTGAATGGTTTTGTATCATCTGAAAATTTTGCCACCTCACTGTTTACCCCTGTTTCCAGATCATTTATGAATATGTTGAATAGTACTCATCCCAGTACATACCACTAGGGGACACCACTATTCACCTCTCTACATTCTGAAAACTGACCATTTTTATTTCCTATCTTCTAACATTTCCTGATCCAGGAGAGCATCTTCCTTCTTATCTCATGACAACTTCTTTGCTTAAGAGTCTTTGGTGAGAGATCTTGTGAAAGATTTTCTGAAAATCTAAGTACACTATATCCACTGGATCATCCTTGTCCACATGCTTGTTGACCCACTGAAAGAATTCTAGTAAATCGGTGAGGCATGATTTCTCTTTACAAAAACCATGTTGGGTCTTCCCCAATAAATCATGTTTGTCTATGTATCTGATAATTCTGTTCTTTACTATAGTTTCAACCAATTTGTCTGGTACTGAAGTTAGACTTATTGGCCTGTAATTGCCAGAATCACCTTTGGAGTCTTTTTTAAAAATTTGCGTCACATTAGCTATCTTCCAGTCATCTGGTACAGAAGCTGATTTAAATGATAGGTTACAGACCACAGTTAGTAGTTTTGCAATTTCATATTTGAGTTCCTTCAGAACTCTTGGGTGATACCATCTTGTCCTGGTGATTTATTACTGTTTAATTTATCAATTTGTTCCCAAAAACCTCTTCTATCGGTGCCTCAATCTGGGAGATTTCCTCAGATCTGTCACCTAAAATGAGTGGCTCAGGGCTGGTTCACACTTACTGCGTGATTCGGCAGCAGTCGACGGGTAGTTTGTGTAACTGACGTTGACTCCTCTGCTTCCCTTCTGTGTGCTGTTCTCAGTGCGCTGAGCCGGCTCAGCACTACACTACTTGAGGGGGTGGACTTACTCAGTCGACTTCCTGATCGATTGAGCAGGTCTCACTGACCACTCAATCGATCAAGAAAGATCGATCTGGCAGTGGCGATTTTGCCGCTGTCAGTCTGAACATAGCCTCAGGTGTGGGAACCTCCCGCACATCCTCTGCAGTGAAGATCGATGCAAGGAATTCATTTAGCTTCTCCACAATAGCCTTATCTTCCTTGAGTGCTCTTTTAGTATCTCCATCGTCCAGTTGCCCCACTGGTTTTTTAGCGGGCTTCCTGCTTCTGAGGTACTTAAAATTTTTTTTGCTGTTACTTTGAGTCTTTGGCCAGCTGTCCTTCAAATTATTTTTGGCCTCCCTAATTATACTTTTAGTTTGTGCTCCTTTCAATTTTTCTTCATAGGATTTAGCTTCCACTTTTAAAAGGATGCCTTTTTGTCTCTAAGTGCTTCTTTTACTCTATTGTTTAGCCACAGTGGCACTTCTTTGGTCCTCTTGCTATGTTTTTTAATTTGGAGTATACAATTTAGGGTATAGACCCCATACTGATGAGTAAGGTGTCAGAGAGGCCCTGGAAGCAGGGCTAGCCTCACCCCTCCAGACTTATCAATCTTGTATGATAGGCAGGAGGCCTTTCAAAGGGAGGAAACTGCAGTCAGCTGGGGGGAGGGAAGGAGCAAGATTGTTAAGCAGAAGACTGCTGGAGTGACTCCCAGAGCCACAGGGGAACTCTCATCCCAGAGATCTTCACCCCAACCCCACAGGAAGTGCAGTGAATGCCCAAGGAGATGCTTAAGCAAAAACACACAAAGAAGATGCAGACCCGGACCCCTAGCTCCTATCCTGGCTCTGAGAGGAAAGTGGGGATTTCCACCACATCTTTGGGAGTGAGACTGGGGGGTGCCAGCTATTTCATCATCATCATCAGAAGGTTGCAGGTTGGGGTCTTCGTCTGAGCCATCCTTCCTTCTCAAACTATCACTTCCTCTAGTTGCAGCTACTAGTTCCTTCCGCTCTCCCCACATGGCTCTGAGAGCACAACTTTGTCTCTTACATTCCCTACAATCTGTCTGGGTCTTATCCTGAGAATCCGTCAGTAAAGCTCTAACACAGTGGTTCTTAATCTTTCCAAACTACTGTACCCCTGAAGCCTGAGTCCCACCCCCACGGGGCTGAGGCATGTAACTTAGTTTCATGGCGTCCCTGTGGCTCCAGGCAATTGCCTTTCTTGCCACCCCCAATACCAGCTCTGCACTTGCGACCCCTCTAAAACCCCAGGTTAAGAAACACTGCTCTAACAGTTCCTTCCCTCTCCATGGTCTGCTGTTTCAATCCAGTCACTTCCTGCTCCAGCCACTCTCTCGCTCACTGTCACACCCCTGCTCTTGCAATGCCACTATCTGAGCTCAGAGACAAATTCTGCCAAAAGATGGTTGATGCAAACAAAAGTGCTTTCACCTAAAGCGTCTATTTTATTTAGTCTCCAGCACTTACACACACCCGAAACAGGTAAGGAGAGGACCCCCAAATTAATATTTACCCAGGGTATTGAGAAGGTCTCGAGGGGCTATCTGTAGACTTCCAGTGGCCAGCTTTCCATCTGCAGGGAACTAGAGAAGTGTCCAAATGTTCAAGTGTCCACCGAGCTCAGATTTCTTCCTCTTTTTCTGCCCAATGTGTTAGTATTATATAGCTTGTTCATTAAAACAAAACAAAAACAAAACAAACTGCTGAGCAGAAGCTAAGTTGTGTGGTTTTCCAGCCTGTCAAGCCGGAACTTTCCGTCATTTAACCAGACGTTTTTCACATAGTGATAGTTGACTATTGCCACATTTTCCATCTTGCACAACCTCATGTCTCAGGAAAAGCTCCTCAAGTCAGGAGGGCCCAGGGTCATGTGTACTTCTTGTGGTCACTCACTTCACCTTCCCTTCCTGGCCTGTTAGTTGTGCTAAGACTTCAGAAATGGCCTTTTTAGCTGCTTTCAGTAATGAGTACTGTCACGCTGGCCGGATTGCGGGGGGGGGAAGAGAGCATTTATTATATTCTTTAACATCAGTGTATCATAATAATTCATGTGAGATATGCCATGTTAGGTACTGTTGAAAGGCTATAATTTGCTAAGTAAGATGATAATGTTTATGTTCATGTGTTATATGTGTAATGGAAGTTATGGATATGTTTGATATATCTGTATTTCAAATTGTGCTGTGTCTGGGCGACACCCCAGACAGGATGGCTGCAGCAATAGCCTGCTAAATGGCCTATTAAGAAATTCACAGGTACAAGGGGCCCAGGGGGAGAAGCCAGGGATATACCTGATGAGTAACCAGGACTTTCTCATGTGACTCTGGACTCCATTTTATTCCTGTAAAATCCACAAGCAGCATGGCCTAGGCCAAAGGACATAAAAGACAGCTGCACGACATCCATTTTGTCTTTAGTCTCCAGCCTACCTCTGGATCAACTCATCTATAACTGAACTGAACTGAAGCTGTGAAACAAAGGACTGAGACCCATCCAGGTACTGGATGTACACCAGAGGGATTATACAAGCCTGCAAACTCCACAATTCTATTAGAAACCTGATATATATGGACTTTCAAATCAATTGCATTTGTCTGATTCCTTTAATCCTTTAACATTTCTCTTATAGTTTCTTTCTTTTTATAATAAACCTTTAGTTTTAGTTACTAAAGGATTGGCTGGCAGCATGGTATTTTGAGTAAGATCTAAACTTATATTGATCTGGTACTGTGGCTGACCCTTTGGGGTCAGGAGAAACCTTTTTGGTAAAGAACATAGAGTTTTAAATAACTTTTCTCTTTACTGGACCTAATAGCCGATTGGGAGCCAGAGACTGAAATGCAGTAAACGGGGCTGTGTATATTTTATTTTGGCTTCTTGATAACCAGTGTGGAGAATCAGAAGCACTGTTTGTGGCTGGTTGGGAAGTCTGACTTCAGTGTCACCCACCAGTGTTGGGAGAATCGCTCTCGTTTTACAGCCTGCCCTGACCTTGGCTTTTTCAGGTGGCTACCCTAGGCACGCACGGGTCACAAGCACAACAATTGTTATTCTAGCTGCTGGCAGCGGTGTAAGCATTTTGCTGGGTTAATGAAATTTCCTCCTTACATATCCAGATACCACTGAGGCCTTCCAGAATAAATTGGCCATGGCTCAATTCATAGATGTTCAGCTGGACTTGAAGATCAAGATCAGTGAAAGGAGGCCAAAGACACTCCAAACGGCTGCGGAATTTAACTGGTTTGTATTTTATTGTGTTTGCACGTAACAAATGTGATCAAGTCATGCTCACTGGTACCTACGCTGCCACTAATTCTTAGTTCTGTGATCAGTTCCTATCTTTTTTTCAATATGAAGTCCAATAGAGAATCCTTCCATGATGGATGCAGCACTTTTTGTGTTATAAAGTGGTCATCTACAATATTCAGAAATTCCAGTGCTATTTTAGCACTGGCAACATGAGACCTCCAGCATGAGTCACTCCATAGATGACTCCTACCTGATGATAGTGGAGGGGGACAAAATGTAAAGGGGGAGGGGGTCACATGACTTCCCCACATGTCATTTCTGGCAGAGGTACCCTTCTCCCGGCATCTTCCCTAAGTCTTGCAGCACTGGGGAAGTTCCAGAAGTCTGCAAGAAAGGTAATATTGTATCAATATTCATAAAAGGGTAAATGGGATGACCTGGATAATTATAGGCCAGACAACCTGACATCAATCCTGGGCAAGTTTATGAGGCACTTGATACGGGACTCAATTATTAAAGAATTAAAGGAAGGTAATGTAGTTAATGCAAATCATGGAAAATAGATCCTGTCAAACTAACTTTACACCTTTTTTATGAGATTACACGTTTGGAAGATAAAGATAATAGTGTTGACATAATATACTTGAACTAGATTGATATAAAATTAACATGGCATACATTAAATGGATTAAAACTGTCTCATGGATAAATCTCAAAATGTAATTGTAAAACAGGGAATCATCTGTTTCCAGTAGGGTCCCACAAGGACTTGGCTAGATACTGTTTAACATTTTTATCAATGACCTGGAAGAAAACAAAACAAGAAAACAAAATTTTCACTGATCAAGTTTGCAGATGACACAAAAATTGGGGGAATAGTAAATAATGAAAAGGACATGTTATTGATACAGAGCAATCTGCATTGCTTGGTAAGCTGGGTGCAAGCACACAATATGAGTTTTAACATGGCTAAATGTAGATGAAAGCATTGTAAGAGGGTGGCTTGCTCATGGGCTGGAGACCCTGGGGCTAAGCCAACCCTGATTATAAGATGAGCCACACCTGGGTTGAATCAGGTGATCCTCGTATAAAAAGCAGAAAGTTGCAGTAAAGGGGAGGGGGGATGGGAAGTTCAGGAGATTGCAGCTGTAGATAGCAAGAAGATGCCTGCAGGGCTCTGAGAGAGTGGGAAAAAAGCTGAAGAACCAGGAGAGAGTGGGAGAAAGCTCTCCCGGCAGACAGGCCTGGGAGAGACCCTGTCTAAGCAGGGGAGAAGTGTAAAGGTCAGCTGGGCTGAAGACTGTGTGAGTCTGTTCCATATTATTTTGGGTTAATCAGTAGAGGGACACTGAACTGGGCTTAAGGCCTAAAAGACCAGAGTGTACCAGAGGACTCAATACATTGGACCTCAAGAGGGAATTTGTATGAACGACCTCTGAACTTAAAGAGCCTTGAAGAGGAGGAAAACAGAAGCAGTGTTCTGTAGAGTGACTTCTGGCTATGAGGGTTGTTCAGGTGGCAGCCAACCATGTTACAAAATCTAAGAACAAAGAGCGCAGGCCACACTGGCCAAATGGAGGGGCTCTGTCCTGGGAAGAAATGGTTTGGGGATGGTGATGAATAATCAGCTGATCAGGAGCTCCCAAAGTGATGCTGTAGCCAAAAGTGCTAATGTGACCCTGCAATGTGAAAATGGGAATCTTGAGTAGGAGCAGAGAGGTTATTTTACTTCTGTATTTGGCATTGGTGTGACAACTGCTGGAATACTGTGCCCAGTTCTGGTGCCCACAATTCAAGAAGGATGTTGATAGATTGGAGATGGAAAAAGTTTTTAGCAGGGAGGATGGTGAAGGAGGAGGTGGTCTCCATCCTTAGAAGTTTTTAAGGTGAGGCTTGTAATGTGCAGGAGGTCAGACCAGATGATCATGATGGTCCCTTCTGACCTTACAGTCCTGGGGTTAGGGTTAGTCAGTCAGTCTATGAAATGTCTCTGTCTGCCGTGTATGGTCCCATTGGATTTCCCCCAACTCCTAGTGTGATGGTTCTCACCATGCTCAGGAGACCTTGTTATCCCTGGCCTCCAGCGAGAGAAAGACTTGCTGGTGTTAATTGGGTGTCAGCTTCCTGACACCTCCAGCCTGTCAGCCATGCAAGCACTCTACTGTGGGCTATACCAGCCCTTTCTTTGCCTTGCAGGTTAACAATAGAGCCCCTTGAACTCATCCCCCTCTAGTTTCCAGCCTCTTATCCATTGAACACTCACAATAATACCAGGCCTGTTGTCCCCAAGGGAACAGTGTACACACCAGCTTGTCTAATTCAACTCAGGATCAGCTTCCTGTACAATGCCACAGTGCTGAGCTGTAATTCTAGTGAAAATAATCATGTTTATTACCAAAGATCAGGATTTAAGAGCTAGGGAGTAAGGATAATGGAAGCAAAAGGTTACATATAAAGCAAAATCATAACACACTTTCTAGAGATTAAATTTACCAGGCTAACCTCCTGTCTAAAGCAGACTTATCTCACCAGCAGCCTTTTTGCAGCATTTCCAACCAAGGCTGGTTGGAATCCTGTTTTCATGAATGTAAACCCACTGCCTGTTTACTTCCTAGATGCAGGATAAAGGGGTGTCCTTTTGCCTTCTCCTGATATTTCCCAAAGTTCATTGTCTGTCCCCAGAGACAGGACAATCTCGGGGTTCAGTCTTTTGCATTTGTCTCCCTGTTGACTTCCCATCCCACTCTTGACTTTGTATGTAAATTGGTCTTTCATTGTGTTGGCTTACATTGCTTCATTTACATGTGAACTGAGGCAAACAGGTGAATATTCACCCTTTGTTTGGTAGAAACCTGTTTGTCAGCTCTCACTTAATACAGACATTAGGAATATATTTTAATATAACTCCTTATATAGTGTCAATACATACATTTGTAGCCAATTAGTTCATTTCATTATTTAATTGTGTTATCTATTGCTGTGGCAAACACATGTTATTTCACATGTATTTCATTGTGTGATTAATAGATTTAAGTTGTAGATATAGATGTCAATATAAGTAGGATAGGATCATAGGCATAGGCGACGAGTTATATGGGGCTGTGGTGCCCAGGTTCCACCAACATTGAGAATGGTGGGCCCAGCTCCACCAATATTTCTGTGGTACTGGGGGGCCAGCTGTGGAGCCTCCAGGGGTGCTTGGCCGTGGAGGTGCAAAGCGCATGGCCCCCAGCACAGCCTGGCCATTCTGCTTCTCTCCCCCACTCATGAAATACTCAACGCTTAGCCAGGATGGACAGAGCCACTCTGATGCTAGCTCTGGCCCCAAGCAGCACACGGCATGGCCCTGGCTGCTCCCTGCTCCCAACCCTGCCCCTTCCCCAGCCCCTTTCCTGCAGGTGCCCAGTGCCCTGCCCAGGAACTGCTCCCAGCCCCAAGCAGCACCACGCAGCGGCTGCTCCCCCATCACGGCTCTGCCCCTTCCCCCTGTCTCTCTCCCACGTCTTGGGTCCAGCACCCTGGCCAGGACCTGTTATGGGATTGGGCACCACCAAAAATTATACAGACCTGGCACCCATTATCATAGGAGTACAAGATTAAGTATTTAAGAGTGGTGTATGTGTATTGCATGTATAAGTAAAGTAAGTCTGTAATGCAAGACCTACATGCTGAGGCTGGTAAGATTTCAACTTAGCCATACTTGGCCTGAGGCTTAATGAAGCTTGACATAGATATGTGAACCTGGAATAACTCTGTGCCGGTAAAGTTACAAGATTACTGTAAAGAATGTGCCAATAGGTGATGTCTGGGAGAACATGCCACAATGTGCCTGTCTAGACCACAAGGCACCTGACTGTAACATCGTGGAAAGTTCTGCTCTTACCACATGTTACCATGGGAACATGTTTACATAGATACTAATTACATGCTAATAAGAGTAAGGGGAATGGAGAGGACAACCTACGAGAGGCAGGGCATCCCAAAATTTATGGGGTATGAAAGTATAGATAAGGAAAAGATTAAACCCTCATGTGTATCATAAAATGGTAAAATGAGGGCATAACACAGGATAAAAAGGGCTCCCTAGTATGGATAGGGTGGGAAGACCCCAACAGGAACCACCTGTCTATTAATGACCACCTGTTAAGAAATCTACCAGATTGTATGATATCTTTGGGGATATGAGTATGAATACAGCATTGGCTATTGCATGGGCTCGCTTAGGTTTTGAATATTTGTTTGTGATTGTAATCTTAATAATCTGTTTAGTAATACTTATAATAAAGACAAGACAGCTCTCTGTGACTGTTTGTGGTCACTGTCTTTGTCCTTTGTGTTTCCTAGAACCTCCCAACCTAAGGGATTCGCTAAGAGTAACTTTCACCCTGTAGATCTTATAACTGTAAGCTGGACTCACTCACTAGGAACACTGCATTTTAGCACAGAAATGTTATTCAATTTAAAGAAGAGGCTACACATTTCATGGCGGTGTTCATGATCAGTGTGACCCTCACTTTCATTTAAGCCCTCACATAACATAATTGGGTCCACATGACCAGGAAAGCAGTGTGCTAGGTGCAGTGAGCTTGTCAGACCTGTTGGGAGTTGCTGTTACACAACAGTGAACCCTTGGCCAATTGGCACCAACGGGCCACTCTATCACTACTAGTTTAAACACTCAACCAAAACATTAGTAATTTTCTGTGCTGGCAGTCTGGTTCCACTTTGATTTAGATGAAGTCCTTCCTCTCTGTGTAGGCCCCCCACTTCTTCAAACATTCCCCGGTGCTTAAAAAACTTAAACTGGAATTGGCAGCATTTCAGAGAAAGCTGTCATTGAGGTCCTGGACCCAATTCTTCTTTCTACCTAGCAGTTTAAATTTAGCTCCCAGAACCTCTCTTCTATGTTTCCCTCCATGGCTGGTACCAACATGTACTGTGACTGCAGGCTATCAGCAGCACTCAGCAGTCTGTCTTATGAAAACACGAGCTTGGTGACTCACCTTCCAGGAGCAAAGGTGAGTCACCAAGCTCTTCTCTTGGTCATCGCACACCCAGCTGCCTACATTTCTGGTGATCAAAGCCCTATCATCACAGCATGTCTTCATCCCTCAGCTAAAACCCCTCCCCTGGAGTGACTCCCTTGGTGTGTGAGGAGTTGTCAGCTTGTGCGATCTCAGTTGGGGGTTGGGCCCCCTCTATTCTGACTTGGCACCCTGGATGATCAGGGCAGCTGGTTCCTCAATGTCCTTATTCACGGTCTCTATACATGGTTTTGTCTCTGTCCCTCCCGATCAGAAGCTCTGGGCTCAAGATGCTTTGTACTCTAAGTGCTCTGAGGGCCAGGACCTGTTGGCAATAGGTGCAATGTTATTTGGCCACAGGGTGAGAAAGCTCTACAGGAAGCTTGGTAGCATCTCCTGGTTAGTCTGCTGCTGGTCACCTCCCTCCCTTGTTAGATGGCCTTTAACTCTGGCTAGGTAAGAGGTTACGGTAGATTTGTTCTTTCATTAACTAGAAGTATATTTGGAGTGGTTTATTTAAGATAAAGACATCAGTCTGCTCACAATTATATTCAAAATCTGCTCCTCTTTAGTGCCTAATGCCTGCTTAGTCCAAATTCCCCTGGGCATCAGTTGCATCTCTTCATTCAGTCTGTGACCCCTCCTCACCCAAGAATGAGGTCCCAGCCTCATCCAGGCAGTGGCCTGAAGGTTTGAGCTCTTACCTGGGTTTGCTTATCCCTTGCTGGCATGGAATAGCCACAGCAACCAGCATGTAGGTGTGATTGCTGAGAGGTCTAATAGAGAAAAGCTCCCATTCTCTAGACAGAGACCAAGGAGGAAGAGAAATCAAGTTACACAGTTGCCATTTACAATGTAAGTTTGGGTTGATATTTCCTGTCTACACATAAATTGCTTATAGTAATCTCACTTGCTCTTTCAACTCTCCTTTCATTTTCATATAATCCATCCATGCTTTAAAAATACATGTGATCATTTGGTCTGACCCTACATCATGGAGATTGCCTTATTTAAGACAGCAATGGCAATACACTAAAGATGGATTAGAATCTAACATGACTGTCTTTGAAACACGCTCCTTAGTACTACACAAGAAAGGCATAAAGACATAGGAAAATATAAACACATGTAGTTTATTGTACTCTCTATTGAAAAAATCCACCAAATTGCACTTTGGGGCTGGCTGCTCAGTTAGGGATTAGAGGTTGTCATACTAATGGCCTAGATTTTTGTTTTATTACCAGAATAGAGTTTCCCAATTTAGAACCTTTTCTTCTGATTAATGTTTATATTCCTCCCCCAATTCCTCTTTTTGTAGGGACTCCTACTGGGAATTATTCATAATGTCTCTGAAATCTCTTTATCCTTTACTTTGCTGATTGTTGGAAGTGATTTTAATGCCAGGTTAGGTAACACAGTTAAATCCCAATTTTATCTAATTTTATCCCTCAGCCATGTCTCAACTATCCTAGAAACATTTTTTTGTGATCCATGTACAAATTCATGTGAGATTTTGTTTAATCATTTTTTTTCAGTGAGGTCTCACTACATTAAAATGGAAGACTAAACAGCAGTCTCTGGTAATATTACCTTCCCTCCTGCATTACACTTTATTTTACATGTAAAATTGCAACTCTTAGGCTGCAAAAATGTCAGCAAAGTCAGCTCAGGTTGTATGAACAACCTTAATTGTGTTATCTATTGTGTATACATTATAATACCATCTTTAATCACATGATCATATATAATATCAAATATATTATAATCCTACACAGTTTTGTTCACAGGCTTAGCTATGTGTGATGTATTTGTATTAATTTGATTTAACTCACCTCTCCCTCTTATGCTTCCTCTATAGAAGGTGTAGTAAAATCACGGTTCTCCAAGGTTCTCTTTCTGATATGGGAAGCTGTGGAAGCACAGACATCATGAATCTGATGAGGCCTTGGCACTGAGAAATAGCTTGGATCCAAGGGGGGGTAGCTCTGGGAGTTAGATTTGGGAGATGTCTTGGTACTGAATGCCATATTCAATCTAGATCCTAGGCTTGCATTGTAAGGAGTTTTGTCTCAGGACCGTGATTGCTCCCTTCAAAGCTTCCTTTTCCCCCCTTCTTCTATGGAGCTAAATAGGGCTCCACCACCCATCACTACACCATGTGCTTTGGATCCTGCTTTGGAATCAAGCCTTTGGAACCTTTGGATCCTGCTTTGGATCCAAGCCTCAGTGCTCTCACAGCATTCTGGGATTCAAGAGGGAGTCCCCAGATTCAACTTCCAGTAACCTGACTTGTCCTGCAGAGTGGAGCCATACCCTCACGCTGTCTCTCTGGGGTATGCACCTTATTCCCTTAGCCTGTGTGTTCCATGACCATGTAAGTTCTGGGGCTGGAAGTCCAAACAGTAAGGAGCTTTCTGCTCCCATCTGTAGATGAACAGCAGGAAGTACAGCTACAGAAGGTTTTCTACCCTGAACTCTTTCAGTGACACTTGGGACTCACCATTCTGGGCACAAACTCAGAACTGGAGGAGAAATGGGACTGACCTGAGAGCAGAGAGAGATGAAAAGGTCTCCTGCCTTGTGGCAAGGACTCCGCTCAAGGAGCCTACATGCTACTGTTTTCACTAAGGATCCTGCGCTGTTGAGACAGCTTTCACAGGGGACAATGCAGAGGCAGCTCCACAATGGGATGCAGTGCAGAGAAGGCTCTTCACTGACGCTGCAGAGGACAGCAGCAGAGCTGAGTGAACTCTGGAGAGGCCCCCTCCTACCCAGACGCAAAATACATCTGAAATCTCCAGAGCTGGCTTAGTTGGTGGAGTCTCAGGACAGAACCAAGCAGCACTTCCCAAGGGACAAGGGACAGGCCTGCCTGGACTTTGGGCTGATGCTAGCCTCTGACACCACATTGTGAGTGGAGTTTAGTGGATGGAGAAGGGGGAAACGTTGTGATGTGGTCAACGACATTTGCCTATTAGACATTCACACCAACAGGTGGGGAACTGAGTTAAGAGTACTGTGAAAGTTACTGTAGCGGACTGTTTTACCAATCATTCATTTGGATAGACCATTGCTGTATTTTCCAAGTTAATGCAGTGTTCACTTTTCCCTTAATAAAGTTTTCCATGTTCCATACACAGATTCAGTGCTTGCAAGTGGGGAGGAATCACCTATTAATGGAAGGTATTTCATGGTCCCAGAAATTCTGGGGAGGGAATAGCATTTGTTAGTTTTAAGAAGGCCCCTAGCTATTTGAACCTGGCCTTTGTTACTGCCAGAAACCCTTGATTCAGGGGTTAACAATCAAATTGGTCTAAGTGGATTCTAGCCCTTAGTGGTAGGTCTACATTGCAATCTAAGCCCAGAGTTAGTGGGACTCAAGTCACCTGACAGTGGGTTAACAAACCCAGGGCTCAAGCATCTACACTGATTGTTAACCCTACATTAAGAATTTTCTATCCCTTGGTTCTGGTGTCTACACTGCAGCACACAGACCCAAGTCAAACCAACTGTCAGGTATAGGTACCCCCCATACCCTTTGGGGGTCAGATTGTCCAGGGGTGCAAGGCAGTATGGCTCAACAGCAAGAGTCAATATCACTGCCTGGGGGTTGTGAGGCAGTATGGCCCTTCTGGGTCAGGGCAGCATGGCCTAGTGACTTGAGTCAGTAGTATCACCCAATTCTGGTGCAATGGGGGAGTGGGGTGCCATCTCAGGGCATGTGGTGCCCAGGGAAGGGGGGCTCAGGTCCTCCCTGCTCTTCTGAGCCCCAGCCCAGAGCCCTAATAGTGGTAGGGATACTTGCCACTGAGCCAGCAGGGCTCCTCCCCAACCTGCTGACTCTTCCCACAGGTCAGGGCTAGCCCCCTTCACTGGGCTACTTCCTACCCCATCTCCTCCAATGGTGATTCATCAGTTGGTTGGGCTTCTGGGTCCTTCAGTGTGTCCAGCCTTCATGGGGCAATTGCAAGCTCCAGGGTTTCTCCTTGGTTCACTTGGTCTCCAATTCTGGCCTTGCTGGTTCCATAGCAGGAACCTCCAATAGGGCTCCTTCCTCTTTGGCAGTCAGCCCTGAATGAGCTGGACTGCTCCCTTTTGTACTGTGGCAAGAGTTGGAGCATGCCCAGCATGATCTAAGGGACAGGACTTCCTCCACCCATAATGCAGGGTCAACTCCCTTGTCTCTAGTGCAGGGTAGGTCTACCCTATCTCACCAACCACATCCCAGACTCCCTACCATCGTTCTGAAATGTGGCCACTTTGACCATAGTGCACTTTGGGAAAACTTGACTGCCTAGCCTGCAGTTTGAACAGCCTGCTGAATGGTCTTTCTTGTCTGTGTGCTCCCAGCAACACGGAGGAGGTGACTTTTGCTTGTGCTTTCACTCCAGTGTCTGCAAACAGACAGAGCTTCCATGAGATGCTGGTGGACATTTCAGTGGCATTTTCTGATCCACCAAAGGCATCTGATAGAGCTTATGGAGGATGAGGAGGCAGAGGAGGAGGACTGCCTGGGCATGGCAGACTAGACCTGGCTGCTTCTCCTCCTTACATTTGGGATAGCCTCTGATGCTCCCTCCATAGACCAGCACTTCTGGGGCAGGGCCACAGTCTATTGGGATCACATTGTCATGCAGACCCAAGATGATCAGTGGTGGGTCCAGCACTTTTGCATAAAGAAAGTTACATTTCCTGAGCTTGCCCTGACTCTCCAGCATAAAGACATATGCATGAAGGTACCCTTGCTGGTCCAGAAGCAGGTTACTGTATCTGTCTATCCCAGACTGCTACAAGTTTATTGCAAACCAGTGTAGTGTTGGAAAGTTGACTGTCAGTAAAGTGGTGGCAAAGGTTTCTGAGACACTTGAGGTGCAGTCTCCTCAAAGTGGAGGGCATAAAAGACATTCCTGAAGTAATTGCTGACTTTAATAGAATGGGGTTTCCAAACTTCACTGGGCCGATAGGACTCATGTGCCCATGGTTTGCACTCCCCAAAGACCATGTCAGTACCTAATGCGCAAAGGGTACTACTCCACTGCGATGCCGGCTCTTGTGGACCAAAGAGGGCAATTTATGAATGTCAATGTGGGTTGCACTGGGGAAGTCCATGATGCCAACATTTTTCACTGATCAGGAGTCTACATTCATGGACATGCTGGGATGTTATTTCTACCATGACATTGTCAGAAATGGAATTACTTTGCCCACTGTTAATCTGGGGGAACCTGCATACCTGTTTTTGCCTTGGCTTATGAAACAGAACCCTGATTTCTCAGGCCCTGGGAAAAGATGGTTTAATTATGCTCTTAGCAGACTGAAATCCTGTTGGAGAGGTTTAAAGACCCTTTTGGATGCCAGTGTCATTGATGCTGTCTGCATCACTGTAGTTTGCTGTGCTCTTCAAAATCTTTATGGACTCATAGAATCAGAGATTAGAGTTGGAAGGAACCTCAAGAGGTATCTAGTCCAACCCCTGATCAAAACAGGGCTAACCTCAGCTAAATCATCCCAGCCAGGGCTTTGTCAAGCCACAGCTTAAAAACCTCTAAAGATGGAGATTCCACCACCTCCCTAGGTAACCCATTCCAGTGCTTCACCACTCTCCTAGTGAAAATCTTTTTCCTAATGTTCAACCTAGACCTCCCCCACTGCAACTTGAGACCATTGCTCCTTGTTCTGTCATCTACTACCATTGAGAACAGCCTAGCTCCATCCTCCCTGGAACCCCCTTTCAGGTAGTTAAAGGCTGCTATCAAATCCTCCCTCATTCTTCTCTTTTGCAGACTAAACAAGCCCAGTTCCCTCAGCCTCTCCTCATAAGTCTTGCGGCCCAGCCCCCTAATCATTTTTGTTGCCTTCCGCTGGACTCTCTCCAATTTGTCCACAACCTTTTTGTAGTGGGGGCCCCAAAACTGGACACAATATTCCAAATGCAGCCTCACCAATGCTGAATAGAGGGGAATAATCACTTCCCTCAATCTGCTGGCAATGCTCCTACTAATGCAGCCCAATATGCTATTAGCCTTCTTGGCAACCAGGGCACACTGCTGACTCATATCTAGCTTCTTATCCACTGTAACCCCAGGTCCTTTTCTGCAGAACTGTTGCCTAGCCCATCAGACCCCAGTCTGTAGTTGTGCATGGGATTCTTCCATCCTAAGTGCAGGACTCTGCACTTGTCCTTGTTGAACCTCATCAGATTTCTTTTGGCCCAATCCTCCAATTGGTCTAGGTCACTATCCCTACCTTCCAGGGTATCTACCACTGCCCCTAGCTTAGTGTAAACTTTATGATGCCAGAGATGAGCCATTTCACCCTGAATGGACCTATGACAGCGAGGGGATGCTGAATCGGCATGCTCAGCCAGAAAGTGCACCTGCAACAGCTGGAGCTGGATGCACCTGGGGAACAGAAGTCATGGGTGCTTTGCAGGCCCACATCATGCACTTGCTTGGCCAAGTGGAAGAGGGAGAATAGTACCTCTCTAAATGTGCTTGTGGGAGGAGGATTGTGTGGGGGCTCATTGATTGTGGGGAGGGGAGTGGTGCTTTGGGAGGGATCTGGAATTTTAGTGCCGTGCAATCTACTGATGAATGCCATGACCACATAGGAAAGTGGGGAGGGGTTATTCACAGTATGGGCTGATGCAAGGAAGTGACTGAAGTATGAATTGCTATAGATAACTGTACCGAGGGGAAGTCTTTGCATACTAATTGTCCCTCATGTGTTTCCCTTTATTATTTTGAATATACCCCATAGGCTGTGAAGCAGTGAAAAAAATAAACTTTCCTGATGAAATAAAAAACTTTTTTTATACACATGCATTAGAAACGTACAACATTTACCCATTCCCAGGCAGGCCAGCTGCCACCACCACACCAAGACATCAGTAACAACAGAACCTTACAGAAAAAATCCCAATACAAATAAAGTGCAAAAACAAGTGCAAACAGTGAAACCATGTACAAGACAGAAACCTCCTACCGAGGCATGTCCCCTGGCCACCCATTCTCCTTTCCCTGTTTGCCCCACATGGGGCTGTGGAAAGGGGCTGAAGACATCCACAGGGAAGGCGATCAATATAGAGGGTTGTATGGGGCAAAGTTTCCCTGCCCAGCTGCTCAATTGCATGGGCCACCCAGCCATGGAGTCTTCCAAGTTACTTCTGGACTGCAGCACAGGGTAACACACAGAGGATCAGGAAGGGGGTAGGTGATGTAGCAGGAGCTGCTACTCTTGCAGTCATTAGTGATATGAGCCACTCAAACAGCTCTTTCTGTGAGCTCTGTCCTCCTCCCTTAGTTCCAGGAACTGCAAAGCAAGTGCCTGCTCTGGGCTGAAGCCGTGTTCTCAAGCTGAGCAGCCATTCCTCTTGGCTTGTGGCATATGTTTCCTCTAGCCGCAAGCCTCTCTGGCTTTGGTACTGGACCTTCTTGTTGGGCCTCCAGCACTTCAAGCAAGAGTTCATCATAGAAATGCTTCCTCTTGGAATGGTCCAGAAAGGTACATTGGCCCAGGCTTCTACTGCTGAGTGGGTGAAATGTGGAGATGCTGCAGTCAGTAAAGGTTGTGAGACCTAGAACAAGAAAAGACACAGAGGGTTATTGTCTCAAATAGCTCACTGCAGGGACACAGAAAAAATCCTCATGGAATCTCCAGGACATAAAATCATACTTTTCAAACTGAATATCAGTATATTGTGGGGGTGATGCTTCTGACCACAGAAGCTCCCTGGACTCAGCTTGATTAATCACAGCAAAAGAATGGCAGGCACAATTATAAGTTAAAAATGCAAAGCTGCTTTTTTGATTTTAGAAAATTGCAAAACTACTTGAGTTTGGGAGGGGGAAATGGAAGCAGGGGGCTGCTGTCAGTGGCCATTGTACAAAAGCTTTTTCTATCATTTCAGACCTTCCACATTTTGGAGGCTATAACCATTCTTGTGGTGCCTTTTTGGAAAAGGGAGATGTTATTCCGAGTTACTTGTGGAAAACATGCAGTTTATGTATGCAAACATATACAGCTTTACTGAGACAACAACAGTCCAGCTTTCAACACTTAACAACACTGGTGACCCCAACAACTGACTCAGTAAGTGACAAGCTGTCCACTGTAAGGGTTGCGACTTAACATGACAGAAAACTATGTGCTAGGGCGTCCCCTAAATCTCTCTCTTCAAATCCTCACAGAGTTTGAGGAGGGATGGATGCACTGGGTAGCCAACCAAAGAGGTCCATATGAGTTCAAAAGAGATAGTGGGGAAACGTGGACTAGAATTTGTAAGGCTATGGCAGAAACAGTAGCCTTAAGAATAATAATAATAGTAAGAAATGTAGAATATTGGAATCTATGGCCAACGCTGTAAAATGGCTAAGACAACACACCACACAATTGACGGGGCAAGTAATAGAAACAAAAAAAGAGTTAGAAGAAGCAACTGAGACGGTAGAACATTGGCAGACACAGGCCCTGTTGGCAGGGCAGCAGGCAATTCAGAAGCACGATATGCTTGAGCAAATGAAATAGGATAATAGAAATCTGGAACCACCTGTAGAAAACACCTGTCACAGATGATCTAGATAATTCTTGGTCCTGCCATACGTGCAGGGGACTGGACTAGATCACCTCATGAGATCTCTTTCAGCCCTACAAGTCTGATTCTATGAAATCTGCAAAAAAGAAGTGCTGTCCCCTAATATAAATTTTGAAGGGCAAAAATATACTTTGGGTACTTTAATAGCACCTGAAGAATGGGGACAGAAATGGAAAAAAGAGTCACATACAAAATTAAAAAATGGAACAGGGGATGATTGGAATGGATCCTGCAACTTGGACATTGGGAACAACCAAAAAAGTGCAAGGAGGAAAAAGCAGCAATCAATACTTTCACTAAACTAGTAAATCAGATGAGGGTGAAAACAGAACAGGTAACAGAGCAGATTAGAAGATAGGAGTTGTGACTTGAAAGGTGAAAAACCAAGAGTAAGTGGGTTAACACTTAAAATTGATGCATTAATACATGAAGTTGCCCAGAAACAGTTAACTGCAGCAGGGAAGGACACTCCTGCAATCCATTTGGCATGCAGACAAAAGCAACAGAAACTGGGGGAACAAATTCAGGTTTTGCAAGAGCAGGTAACAACTCTGGCTCTTCTCTCAGAGCCACGATAAAAACCAGGGGTAGGGATTCCTAACTTCCTGCTTTAGCCCATGGACTGCATGGACTTCCTCTAACTGCAATGGACTAGATTTGTAAATGGAACACATTTCCACTGCCCCCATCCCTATCCAGTTCACTGTTTCCAGACTGCTCTATGGACCATTAAATGGTCACAGTGTGGCTTGCTCACAGGCCTGGTGATGAAAGGTTATTGCTTTTAAGAAGCAGGAAAGCCTAGAAAAATCTGTGCCTTTCCATGAAAGAATCCCGTTAAAGGTGTTCTTTACTGCTTGCATTTCCCAGTTGCCATTTTGAACTCCACATGATAGTGGGGAGGGAGAGTGGAGGATGCCAAGGTGCTTGGTACAGTCCACCATTAGCGGATACACGCTGCTAGCCAGGGCTTCTCATAACTTTTGTATTGCCATATGAGGTCACCAAAATATTATTCAGAAAGGATCTCCCATTCAGTTCCTCTCTCTGCCACTCCTCAGTACTTCCCACGCCACTACATCTTCAGGACACTGTTCACAACAACATATTGAGGGACAAAGTCATTTCACTCCTGCCGTTGGGAGCAGCAGAGCACAGGAGCAATTTGGTCATAACAAAGACAGTTCCATATTCCAGTGAAGATTAAACTGATACATAAAAAGTAATACTGGTCAACCTACTGTTATGAATGTAACTGTTCTTTTCATGAGTGAACCATTCACAAACTGATCAAAATTTCCTTCAGATGTATTTGTTATTTCTAAGCTTGAAGTTTTTCCATAAACAAAGAACAAACATGACTTTTCCATCAAAATGCCCTTTCGTTACAAATTTGCAGATTCGTAGATTTTTAAAGTTCAATGTTCCCTAAAGACCTTAATATGGCTAAATGGTAATGTAAACAAGAGAGGGGTATCTAACTGTCTCTGGACGGTGCCAAAGTTTCTGTCACCTGGATTCATTTCTCAGTGCAGCTGATTGGTGCCTGACTCCTCCTCCTGGCTTGCTGAACAAAGAATCTGGTTAGCGGTACCTCCAGTGAGACAAGCGGTTAATCACACAAAGGCAGTGGCTGCTGTCATGCTGTCTGGAGTGATTCACAAGTGTAAGTGCTGATCTCAGGGCAGACTGTCAGAAACAAAGCAGATGCTCCAAGCTGGTGGTGTGTTCTATAATTAGATTTCACTAAGCCAGTAACAAATGTGAACTCTTGGATCATTATACCAGTCTCACCATGGAGTCACAGACTGTCCCTTTAGACTTTCCAGTCTATCTTGCCACCCTGACAAATTGGACTTTGTGATAAAAGATAACGAACCAAAAAATCACATCACATCAGATTACTCCCAGTCCCAAGAGACCAGTCACATACCCCAACTCAGCTGGTATTTTAGATCTTACACCAAAGACTACGCTGGTAGCCAATTCTATAGTAAACTAACTAAAGGTTTATTAGCTAAGAAAAGGAAACGATAGTTACCGAAAGGTTAAAGCAGATAAAATATATACACAGGTGACTCACAGTTTGTAATTTGAAATGGTGACAGTGATGTAAAAATCTGCCAGTTTCCCAAAAGAGTTTTCAGGGTACCCAGATTGTCTCTGGGGATCTCCACTATGCATCTGGTGCACTTCCCTGTAAAAGCCCAAACAGTTCAAAGATTCAGGATCTTTCTTTGAATTCCTTCTTATAGCTTCTTCTCACAGAAAACAAGCTGACAGTCTCTCTACCCACCTGGACTTTTCCTTTGATGACAGTGAGTGAGAAATGCACTTTGACTCTCTGACCTCCAGTCATGGCCACTTGCTTTGAAATTAGAACTTTTCTGATAAAGTCTTTCATTAGCATTCCACAAGGTTTCTTTGATGTCTGATGAGTTATTTAGTTTTAGGGTTATTTACAATGTAAATGTTTGCTGCTATATCAACAGGACAGAGATCAAATAAATCAATGCACGCAATGACCCATTAGTTTTATGAAGTTTAAACACCCAATATACTTATACATTTAACATTTATACTATTTATATTTACTATTTATACTAATACACTAATGAACTGGCCTGAATACACTCTGACATGACCTAGTCTGCAGGTGTCACAGCCACCATACTTGAACTCACAAATAATTCAAACTCACACCAGCAAGCAAGTTAAAACAATAACTATACATTTTATCTAAGGATTTGATTAAAGAGAAATATGCAATCAATAAAATATTACAGGGAAGAAAGGTTAGAGATGTTAGTATTATTTTTTTAATTACCACAGCTATGCCAGCAAGCACACTAGGTCACATGCCCTCCCCAATTTTCCTAACCGAAATGTCTCCCCCCTCAGTCCGATCTGCCCTCCATGTGTCTGGTGCCCATGTGGTGCCCACGGCAACACATTGAGGCACTTTAAAGCTTGGAACTAAAGTTCAGATGCAAGAAGGTTGAGTCATCAGGATGCAAACTCTGAGCTACAGTAGGCAGGAGAGACAGGTTGTCTCCTCCTGCTGCTGGCAGACAGGCAGATTGTCCCCTCCACAGCTAAGGTTAGAGACAGACCAGTTGCTAGGCCTGGAAGTGCTTTGCTGGTCAGCTGTAGGGAGACCTTCTTTCCCCTCCACTCCCCGGCTGGTCTCTGCCACATGGCGGAAAACTGGGCCAGGCTCCCTCCTGCTTTCCCGGCCATCTGAGCTCTCCCAGGGTCAGAGGTTGCTTGCAGTGCTGCCTGGCTGTCTTCTCACTCGACTGGCCACTAGTGACTGCTGTTGTCTCCCATCTTTCCATTGGCTGAGAGAAGAGGGTTGCCAGGGTGACTCGGGGGGTTGTGACCTCTCCTCTTTCTTTCAGCTGCCTGGTGGGAATAATTCGCTCAGGACGGTTTCTTCAACCTGGGAGTATACAAGTGGTGGGGCATAGCCTCCTTGCTAAGGGAGTGGGGGCTCCATCTATATCTAGGAACAAAAGATGCAGGCCAGACTTCCAGGACAGGGGACACTTTCATGGGAAGCCAGATTCTGAAATATATTTGGGGGGGAGAGGCGTGGTGGATAATCAGCTGAACCAGAGCTCCCAGTGCAACACTGTGGCCAAAAGGACTAATGCGATCCTGGGCTGTATAAACAGTAGGGTGACCAGATGGCAAGTGTGAAAAATCAGAACAAGGGGTGTGGGCAATAGGCACCTATGTAAGACAAAGCCCTGAAAATTGGGGCTGTCCCTATAAAATCAGGACCTCTGGTCACCCTAAAAACAGGGGAATGTTGAGTAGGAGCAGAGAGGTTATTTTACCCCTGTATTTGGCACTGGTGCAACTACTGCTGGAAAACAGTTGAGAGATCAGAGAGGGTTCACAAAAGAGCCAGAAGAATGATTAAAGGATTAGAAAACCTGCCCTATAGTGATAGACTCCTGGAGCTCAATCTATTTAGTTAACAAAGAGAAGGTTAATAACGGGTGACTTGATTACAATCTATAAGTACCTCCATGGGGAACAAATATCTAATAATTGACTCTTCAGTCTAGCAGAAAAAGGTCTAACACAATCCAGTGTTAGAAAAATTCAGACTGGAAATAAGGTGTAAATTTTTGACAGTGAGGGTAATTAACCACTGGAACAACTTACCAAGGGTCATAGTGGATTCTCCATCACTGACAATTTTTCAAACAAGACTGGATGTTTTTCTCAAAGATCTGCTCTGGAAACTATTTTGGGGCAGTTCTCTGGCCTGTGTTATACAGGAAATCAGGCTAGATCCCTCTGACCTTGGAAGCTAAGAATCTATGAAAGCTAGAAAAGGAACAATGGATCATCTAGTCTGGCCTTCTGTATATCACAGGGTCATAACATTTCATCCAGTTACCATGTACTGAGCCCAGTAACTTGCATTTGGCTAAAGCATCTTCCAGAAAGGCCTCCAATCTTGACTGAAGACATCAAGATGTGGAGAATCCACTATTTCCTTGGGAGTCTGTTTCAATGGTTAATCACCCTCATTGTTAAAAAATTGTGCCTTATTTCCATTTTGAATTTATCGGGCTTCAGCTTCAAGTCACTGGTTCTTGTTCTGCCTTTTTCTGCTAAATTAAAGAGCTCTTTTGTACATGTGGGTATGTCTACATTGCTCACTAACTCTGTGAGTCACAGGCTTGTGGACTTGTTGTTTCTAAGCTCTTGCTTGAGCATCCACACTGCATTGTAAACTTAAGTTTACAATTTCTGTATCCAGGTCTTACAGCCATGCTAAGGTGTACATACTGCACTACATAGACCTTCTGACTTGTGTATGCAGCTTGACACTGCAAAATGACAGAACTTGGAGCCACCACTCTGTGACGGAGTGGCAATATGTTGTACTATTTTTATGAATTCAGTCTAATAAGGCAGTGAAGTCATGTGTCTTACCCTGAAGGAAAAATGAGACCCCTTGAGGGTCTGGAACATTTAAGAGGGCCTCCCAGAGACTGTTCCAAAGCTGGGGCTATAGCACCAATCCTGTAGATCCATGACACCCCCTTGCAGAGTCCTAGAACCTGGGTCCTAAGTGCTTACTGACCCAAGTCAGACTGATTTGTGTGTGAACAGAAAGGAGGCTTGGCTCAAACCTGTCTCAGAGCCAGGTACAGTGTGCTGTGTAAACAAACACACTATTTTCTCCACATGAAGGTACTTACACACTGTAATCAAGTCATCTCTCCGTTTTCTTTTCAGTGTAGGTCTCACTAATGTCATATACTGCACTTCATAACTTCTAATATATATTATTTCTGCCTATTTCCCCCTTTTTTCATTTGTTTCTTTTTTATTTCTAATTGCTATCTTCATTTTGCCATTGAACCAGGAATAGTGACTTTTGGGCTATCTAATAAACTCCCCTTAAAGAACTCCCAATTTTCATTCATATTCTTCATTTTTTCTCACAGTTTAATTCATAATTTTGCAAAACCTTTAGAAATTAGTCTTTATGAAGCACCAAGTTTATATATTATTGGTTGGGACTTTTCTCAGTTTGCCCATACTGAATGTCATCAGGTCACGATCACTGGTCCCCAGGCAACCACTAACTACCAGTTCACTGATCAATTCATCATTATCTAACGTAATTAAAGTCCAGTGTAAATCATGATTTCAAGGACTGAACGGAAATTGTGAAATTAGCTGTGTGCTGGGATTTGATTTTCCCAACAATTAGGAAGCAGAAACCTCACTTCCCCTCTCCACAGAGGCCATGGCTGCTTGTGTATGTGGGGGGAAACAGGAGGGTTAGTGGGCCAATCCTGTCCCGGGAAGTAGGGACAGGACTGCCAGCCCAGGGGTTCTGTCTCACCACATGGTGCCAGCCGGCCTGGACTGGCCTCGCCCGGGGCAGGGACCAGGCAAGGTCCAGCTCACTCTGAGCTCAGTTCTGGCCCAGGCCACTGTTGTTGCTTCCTGTCTGGCCAGCAGGAAGAGGGGGTGATGCAGCCAATGTGGCAAGTAAAAGCCCCAGCTAGGCGCACCTCAGGCCAGGCCTGGGGGGAAGCTGCAGCACTGACTGGCAAGAAGCTGAGACCAGGATCCATGCCCCCAACACAGCTAGCACTGCCACCACTTCGCACATGAGCAGGTGAGGGGGGCCCTGCTCTGGGGAGAAATTGTGTTTGTATGTGTGTGGTACTGGGGTGTATGCAGGGCTCTGCCACTTTGGGTATTGGGGGGTGTGAGGGTTCCTATCCCATGGGGTTTTGGGGAGGTGTGAGGATCCCTGCCACAGGGGTAATGGAGTGTATGCAGGGCCCTGCCACAGGGAGTACTAGGAGTGGGAGGGGGAACTCTGCCCAAGCAGCGGGAATTGGGGCATGTGGACACCACTCCCCCAATGGAAAGAGTGGGGGGCATCCAGGTGCCTTAGTCCGGCAGGGTGATCAGGGTCTGTAAAGGGTGAGAGGCCCCAGTGGGGGGACTGGGTGTGAGGGGGCCCTGCCCTGATGGGGGGGTGAGGAGGTGTGAGGGGCCTTGCTCCTCTGGAGGAGATCAGGATTTGAGGGGACCTTGCCCAAGCGGCAAGATAGAGGGTGTGTGGAGGCATATCCAGGTGGAGGGATTGGGACATGAGGAAGCCCTGCTCCAGCAGGGGGATCAGGGTGTGAGCAGGCCATGCCCCAGCGAGAGTATTAGAGTGTATGAGGGGATTGCATTGGCATGAGGGGAGATCGGAGTGTGAGGTGCCCTGTCTTGGCAGAGTGATTGGTGTGTGAGGTGGGCCCTGCCCCGGTGGTGTGGGATTGGGGTGTGAGGTGCTCAGCGTGTGAGGGAGGAGCTGTCTCAGTGGGAGGATCAGGTTGTGAGGTGGGCCCTGCATCAGTGGGATGGTCAGGTTGTTGGGGGGAGGGGCACAGGAAGTACCACAACAACCAGGGGCATATGGTTGTCTTCAAGGACAGATTAATGAGGGACACTGTCACAGTTCAGGGCAACTGCCCCTATATTTTCCCTCAGTGGTCTAACAAGGGCATCCACTCTCAGGCTTCCAGCTCTTAGTTTAAAAACTCCACAATGACCTTTTAATTTTACATGCCAGCAGTCTGGTTTCATTTTGGTTTAGGTGGAGCCCTTCCTTCCTGTATAAAACACATTAGAGATTTTCTGAGCAATGTGAATGAATTCAAGTCTGTGGGTCCTGATGCTATTTACTCCAGGGTACTGAAGGAATTAGCGGAAGAAATCTTGGAACTACTGGCAATAATATTTACAAACTCATGGAATGACAGGAGAGGTCACAGAAGACTGGAGAAGGGCTAATGTAGTGACAATCTTTAAAAGGAGAAAAAGGAGGAGCTGGGGAACTATAGGCCTGATTTTGACACCTGGGAAGCTACTAGAGCAATGTATAAAACATTCCATTTGCAAATACCTTGAGAATGAGTGGGAGGATCACTAGCAGCCAGCATGGATTTAATAAGAACAAATCATGCCAAAATCAGCTTGATTTCCTTCTTGGAGAGGGTAATTGTTTTGGTGGATAGGGGGAATGTGGTGGACATAATACCTGGACTTCAGCAAGGCTCTTGACACCATCCCATGTGATGTTCTGATGAGTAAGCTGGAGAAATGTGGGCTTGGTGGAACAACCATTAAGTGGATACATAATTGGTTAAACAACTACAAAGAAAGAGAAACTATGAATGGAATGAGGTCAGATTGGAGGGAGGGTCATGTGAGGTTCCACAGGGATCTGTTCTGGGCCTGGTGTAGTTTAACTTATTTATTAATTACCTGGATGTAGGAATAGGACCATACTGATCAAATTTGCAGATGACTCAAAGCTAGGGGGGGTTGCCAGCAATTTGAAGGATAGAGCTAAAATTCAGAGATCTCTTGATAAATTGGAGAATTGGGCTATAGACAACAAAATAAAATTCAAGAAAGACAAATGTAGTATGCTACACTTAGGCTTGGTCTACACTTACCCCAGCGATTCGGCAGCAGTCGACAGGAGTTACGCAAAGTACACAGAAAACTTGCATAACTCCTGTCGACTGCTGTGCTTCTCTTCTGCACGCCGTCCTCACTGCACTGCACCGACAGGAACCGCGTTCCCATCAACACAGTGCTACGCCACTTGCGGGGGTGGATTAACAGCGTCGACTACTGGATCAACTGAGCGGGTTTTCACTGACCGCTCAGTCAATCCAGATAAGTGGATCTGATGGTGGCAACTTTGCTGCTGTCAGTATAGATATAGCCTAAGGGAAGAAAAACCTAATGCACAAATACAGAATGGGGGATAACTAGCTTGGCAGCGGTACTGCTGAGAAGGATCTGAGTGTTGTGGTGGATCACAACCTCAACATAAGTCAGCAATGCGATGATGTTGCAAAAAAAGCAAATGCAATTTTGGGTTGCATTAACAGAGAACTAGCATGCAAGTCGCGGGAGGTGATAGTATCGCTCTACTCAGTGCTTGTTGGCCACAGCAGGAGTATTATGTCCAATTTTGGTCACCAATATATAGAAAAGATGTAGAGAAACTGGAAAGGATCCAGAGGCAAGTGACAAAGATGATCAAAGGGATGGAATGCAAGCCATATGGGCAGAGGCTGAAAAAACTGGGTATGTTTAGTTTGGAAAAGAGGAGATTAATGGGGGCCATGATAGCGGTTTTCAAATATTTGAAAGGCTGCCATTAAAAAGATGGGGAAAAGTTGTTCTCTTTTGCCACAGAGGGCAGGACAAGAGGCAATGGGTTCAACTACAGCATAGCAGATTTAGATTAAATCACAGCAAAAAATTCTTAACTGTAAAAACAGTAGGACAATGGAACAGACTGCCTAGGGAGATTGTGGAAGCTCTTTCGCTGGAGGTTTTCAAAAGGAGGCTGGATAGCCATCTGCCTTGGTTGGTTTAGACACAACAAATCCTGCATTTTGGGACAGGATTAGACTAGATGAACTTTGCGGTCCCTCCTAACCCTGTGGTTCTATGATTCTATCATGCAGTCTGACCTCCTGCAGGGCCTAGCCTAGAGGAAGTCACCCAGCGAATGCTGCATTTAGCTCAATAACTTGTGGCTGACCTACAGCATTTCTGCCATGTCTCCTGTATTCTATGAGGGTACATAGTTTACATCTTGTGCTGGATTTTCCTTTCCCTATTCCCATGGCCAGATATGTCCTTGCAAGATCCAATCACTGTCACATTCTGACTGGGTGTCACTGTCCTTTAGAAAGTCCCAGCATCTGACAACTATATTGTCATGACCAAGGCATTCTGAGTTGGCACTCTTTGGCTGTGTTTTCAGAGGTTTGTCCTCCTTCTTGGTGCTTTGAAAGTTTCTCCTTGCCCACGCATGACCAGAACGCCTCACAAAAGACCCTGCTGAGCAAACTCCTATTTTGGAAAATCTTCAGCAAAACAAGAAAGAACAAAAATAAAATATCCATAGAGAGAGCACACAGTGGGCACTGAACTGTGGAATGGCTGTATGTTTCTGATATATCCTTAGAAATTTAAAGAAAGCAAAGGCAGAAGAATTACCTGCTGAGAAACCCCACACTCTTTCCCCATGTGTCTCTGTATGATATGTTTAAACATGGGGCAGTCAGTATGTACATTGATGGGTATTTTGCATTTTCCCTTCCATCACTTCCTTCTTTATATCTTCAGATTCACCTTCTACAGTAATAACTCACTGTATCTTCTCCAAGCCAATACAAAATCTAACCTTTTTGCTTTCTCATAACGCCAGTCACCGTAGATTCAATTTCAAGGCCTTTTTCCTTTTTGAGATTGTCTTGTAACAGCTGGCCAGTAAGTTTCTTCACTATCTGCTTCCCCCTCCACCACAAGGTAGGGCAGTGGCCCTCACCTTTTCCTGTTCCCTCCTGCCCCACATTCTGCCTGTTTTTGCACCACATCCCTCTGGTCTCTATGAACATATTTTTTGACATTTTTATGATTTTCTGTTTTTCACCCAATTATTTTGCTAAATCTGCTCTCAATACATCAAATTAATCTGTAACTGACATTTTTAGAAACAGCAGTGTTGGGAGTGTTAAACTCTCAAACTAAAATTGATGGGTTTACAATGGGAGATAATCTTTAATGGACCCCTTGGGGTAGGGCCCCTCATACAAAATAATGTTTTTATTTATAATAACTCAGTGGTTAATTGAACAATGACCTGAAGCCAGGACCCCAAACTAAATCAAGGTGGGTAATAACAAACTAATTAACAGGTTTGCAGGTCACCATCCTTCTCAGGGGGACAACAGACAGGATCAGGACAACACAGGATTGGCATCTCCATCAAGACGATGATACCAATGAAGAACACCAGAAGCAGCCTGATAGGGACAGCAGGGAACAGGAACACAAGGAAAGGGAACCAGGATCTCAGTAAGTGAGTCTTCTTTCTTCTCTGACACAGATGTTATGCAAGTACACAACTGTCACTGGGGCAGACAGCAATGAATGCTGTCATCACAATCCTTATATAGTCTGCTGTTGCTGGGCAGATTTTCTAGGTCACCTGACCTTTCCCGCCCCCAGGTTTCCACCTTGCTCAAAAAGAACACCAAAGCTCAAGAAGAAGGGGAAACCAAAATGGAAGATGAACAACAAATTCAAAACAAAATGGCCAAATTGAAAATTCTCCTTATAGGAATTTCCTGGTTAATAAACTGGTGGTGCAGATGTAGATGAGAACAGAAAATTTGCAAACCATTGTCTCAGGTTTGAAGCTTCCTTCATTTTTCTCTAATACCTATCTAATTGTCTGCAAACAGCACCCTTCTGGAGCTTGTGATGTTGGGTGAACTGCAGCTGATCTAGAGGGCTTCACTTAATATCTCCTAAGGAGTTTGAAATTCCATGGAAACAATGTGATGACCATTATCTGAAATGATTTCTTCAGGCAAACCATATGTGCTGACATATTCTGCACTGCTTCAGTAACCCAAGCAGCAGGCATGTTCATTTTATGCTCCTGCAAAAAGCCTTAGCCAGAAGAGAAGTTGATTTGCTTTTTCTGGGCACTCTTTGGCAGGGTTAGTGGCCCATTTCCATAGGTGACTTGGAGCAGTTTCTGGCATATTTTGGTTTATACTTCAGAGTTGCCATTGGCTGGCAGTTGATGACCTTACTTAGGTATTCATGCATTCAATACCTCCTGTCCAGACTGCAGCAGTGTGATATAGCTGGGTACAAAACCAACTACACTTAGGAAATTGCAACAAGTGCAGGATGCTGTAGCAACGCAGGCTATCATGAGCACATCACACCTGTTCTCTGCTCTCTACACTGCCTTCCCATAAAATAATGAATTTAGTTCCAAGTATCAGTCCTTATTTCCAAAGTGCTCAATGGACTAGGCCCAGCACATCTAAATGATTACCTAAAGCTCAAGGATGAGAACTGTGGTTCACAACTGCTCCTCAGACACAGTGAACTTTCTGCAATAACGGTAAAACTCACCTGTGCAGGAGACAGAGTTTCTTCAGGGGACAGTCCTACACACTAGAATGAACTCCCACTGGAGCTAAGAATCATCACAAATGTCAGCAATAGAGCTAAAAATTTTGTTTTCATTGAAATTTTCCATAGAAGATCTTTAATTTTCAGCAAATAATTGAAAGCAAAAACTGTTTAATTGAAAACATTTGGTTAAAACCTAATAGTTGCAATTTGGGAATGCTGCTATTGTGCCTCATGGGTTCTGTGTGTTTGAATTTAATTAACAATGTGAAATGTCATATAATCGGCTGAATTGCCTTGTTCAATTACGGGTTATTAGTCAAAGATTAACACGGCACAATACAGAAAGGAAAAGTATATAGACCAGTTTGGGGAGCAATTTAGCAGTGTTACACTGTTCCAATTAGCTCCCAGAATTACATCTCCTTAAATATTGGCATAGGAAAATCCTTTAAAATCTTTCCCATGATTTGATTTATTTTTGAAAATTCTCAGCTTACCTAATCAAATAAGTCAACGACTTCTATAGCTATTTTATCGCTACTGAGACCAACTGTGACCACAATTAGAGCTTAATACTTAGACATTAATGAATACATGGTTTGCTGTTATATTGATTATAGAACACATCTGCTATACCAAATGTTCCCGATTCATTTTGTTAATTACTAATATTTGATCAATTACATGGCTTTTATGGCAACCTGTTAGAGTAGTTTTGATAAGCTAAAATAATCTTTTGATAAATCAGTGTTTTTTTCATTAGCAGACCCCTACAAAATTTCAAGTGGAGGTGTGGACCGCTTTGGAAATCTTAGACATAGGAAATCTTAGACCACAGGTTCATAGAATCAGATAAAATTAGAGTTGGAAGGGACCTCAGGAGGTCATATAGTTCAATATCCTGTTGAAAGCAGGACTAACACTAACTAAATCATCCCAGTTATGGCTTTGTCAAGCCGCACCTGAAAAACTCAATGGATGGAGATTCCACCCCTCCCTAGGTAACCCATTCCAGTGCTTCAACACCCTCCTAGTGAAAACGTTTTTCTTAATATCAAACCTAGACCCTCCCCACTGCAACTTCAGACCATTGCTCCTAGTTCTGCCATCTACTACCACTGAAAACAGGCTAGATCCATCCTCCCTTGAACCCATTTTCAGGTACTTAAATGCTGTTATTAAATCCACCCTCATCCTTCACTTCTGCAGACTAAATGAGCCTAGTTTCTTCAGACTTTTCTCATAAGTCATGTGCTCCAGTACCCTAATCATTTTTGTTGCCCTCCGCTGGACTCTTTCCAATTTGTCCACATCCTTTCTGTAGTGGGGGCCCAAAACTAGACACAGTACTCCAAATGAGGTCTCACCAGTGCTGAATAGAGGGGAATAGTCACTTCCCTCGATCTGCTGGCAACGCTCCTACTAATGCAGCCCAATATGCCATTAGCCTTCTTGGCAATAAGGGCACACTGTTGCCTCATATCTAGCTTCTTGTCCACTCTAACCCCAAGTGCTTTTCTGCAGACATGCTGCCTAGCCAGTCGGTCTCAGTCTAAAGCATTGCATGGGATTCTTCCATCCTAAGTGCAGGACTCTGCACTTGTCATTGTTGAACTTCATCAGATTTCTTTTGGCCCAATCATCTAATTTGTCTAGGTCTCTTTGTATCCTATCCCTGCCCTCCAGCATATCTACCCACAACTTAGTGTCATGTGCAAACTTGCTCAGAGTGCAATCCACTCCTCCTCCAGATCATCAATGAAGATGTTGAAGAAAATCAGCTCCAGCACCGACACCTGGGGCACTCCGCTTGTTACCGGCTGCCAACTAGACATCGAGCCATTAATCACTATCCATTCAGACCAATGATCTAGCTAGCTTTCTATCCACTTTATAGTCCATTTATCCGACCCATAGTTCTTTAGCTTGCTGGTAAGAATATTGTGGGACACCATATCAAAAGCTTTCCTAAAGTCAAGGTGTACCATGTCCATCACTTTCCCCACATCACAGAGCCAGTCATCTCATCATAGAAGGCAATCAGGTTGCTGAAGCTCAGTCAGAAAGTATGAGCTTGTTGCAGGAATTACTGAGCAAAGTTCCATGGCCTATGTTATACAGGAAGTCAGACTAGATTAGTATCATGGTCCATTATGGCCTTAAAATATAGAAATGTAAAACGGACGTGCGACTTCACTGCAATGTGGGTGAGGACCTCTGGTGTCATCACAGAAGCATATAAATTATCATTCATTTGGTGCTAGGAGGGCCAAGTCACATTTCTGATAAACAATAAAAATGACAGATGACCACATTTCACATGTGCAAAACTCCAATATACATGGAGCTCCTTGTGGGATTGAGACCTTCATTTATATAAAGAAATTGTAAGTTCCTCAGGCAGGGTTCTTGCCTTTTATTGTGTCTCACTCTGGTAGCACTTAACAAATAAATCATCATCATTGTCACTGAGATCCCAAGAAAGGTAAAATCAAAGTAGTATTTCCTTTCTCATTACTATACCTCCGCCATTAATTTATGGGTATTCAAATATCATTTGACTTCTAGAAATATGTGCCATTTTAGAAATGTCAACAAATTAATGATTTATGGTAGTTAGTGATTAAGATTTCTCCTTTCTTCATGGGCTCAAAAATAGAAACATTCAGATACTGAAAACAAATAGATTGAGAGATGGTGTAATTGAGCCATGAATAAATTCCCATGAGCACCCAGATGAATTATAATTCAGTTTTATTAAAAAGCTGTGGCATCTTCTCTTTCTAAGTCTATGTTTACACTGGCGGTGGCAAATTTGAGACCCGCTCAATCGATGAGGGAGTCGACTGAATAAGTCCACCCCTGCAACTAGCATAGCGCAATGTGAACAGCGCGCAGAAGCAGTCGATGGGAGTTACGCAAACTACTCTGCATGGTTTGCATAACTCTCGTCGACTGCCGCCGAATTTCCGGGTAAGTGTGAACAAGCCCTTTGATTCTGTACAAAGCACATACTTTTAGTTTTAACAGCTGTATAAGGAAGACTTTGTTGTGTTCAGTTATGTGTGATTGGGGGTGATTTGTAAGAGAGCTCTCTACAGTAAATTATATATTTGTTTGCAGACCTCATATTCCTCTTAATTACAAGGTATTGAAACAAGCTGACTTATTCGTCACTACAATTAGAAAGAATATTATAAATGGATTTAGAGCACACAGTCATTCTCAGCTGTTTCAGTGTATTAGAAAATAACACATGAGGTCATAAATTCTTAGATTCTTGCTATAGTATTGAAAACCAAAGAATACATGATGATATTACAGTTTATTGGCAGAAGAATGAGGTGGCTGCATTACTTATGAATAAAAATGGTCAAATTATGTGGAATGAATAATATTTGATATGAATGGATCATCTGTCTAATGAACCAAATTGTTTGTAAATGGAGTCCTGTTTCTGTTAATAGGGAATGCATTTATTATTCCTATCTTTTTGCCAAAATGGCTTAATAAATCATTTCCATCTATAGATTCTTTTTGACAATATCTGATATAATTATTTGTTATACTGGTTGTGTGATTGGTCAACTAAATCACAAGGGGGGGTTTTCTGCTCCCTAATTGGGCAACTATAGCACTGTTTCTTTTTAGAGGAACTGAGCATGTATGATTCCTTTGACATCAGTAGTTCCTGAAGGCGCTGAGCACCTCTGAGAACCAGGTAACTGTGCTGAGATGCCTAGTTATAGGATTAGGGGCCTCATTTAAGGCACCCCGTTTGCAAAGCTCAATCTAAGTGTATAATGTGCTACTTCTAAATTGAATTTACTGAGTGGTCGTGTTCTGCCACCTCTCTCCAGGTAGCACAGACCGAACATATTAGCCTCATGCACATGCGTGTCTGTGTGTTTATGCACGCACATGCAGTGCTCGCTGGATAGAAGGTGTCAGTATCTCAGGAAGAGTCTCTGATTTTGCAGTGCTGGCTCCAGGAGTTTGGGGGAGTTCCCAGAAAGCTTTCTTGCTGCTGTGTTTACTGAAACAGTGGCCTGTTCCTGTTTGTAAAGTCCCCTATTCCTGGTCTAGTCAGCAGCTCCCCACTAACAAAGGAGAGGAGTTCCCAGGACACCGATAGAGAGTGCATAGGGTGTTGGCTGTTTCAGTAAGGAGAGGCACCAGTTCCTCATTACTTGCTTTTTCACCAATCAAGAAGGGAATGGGCCAGATTCATAGGTCTGAACACTGTGAAAAGCTCCTTAGAGAGGGATTTGGCAGCTTCTGTGCAGATGGAGAGGGAAGTTCTCTTGGCCTGTGGTACAGAACTCTGTGCGTTCAACCTGTCTGTTTTAGTCTTCATTTTCTACCTTTGGCGCTTAAGTGTGCGTCCCTTTCTTTTCACATGGGATGCTGATCAACTTCAGTGTGAGTTCACCTGGTTTTGGGCTTTCTGGCTGGGCCTGGGCCTAGCTGATGGTTCTGAGCAGTGGATGGGCAGTTGGTGTCTGGTGTCAGGTGTGATGCAGGTATGCCAACTGCCAGCCCTGGCCAAGGCCTAGGTGCTGAGAAGGATCTGGGAGTTGTGGTGGATCTATGACACTCTGTGTCTGAAAACAACATCCCAGAAACCCCATATTCACTCATGTCATATTATTATGATATGTTCTGTATAAAATATGCCTTGTGATGTGTCATTTTAAAAGCCTTGATTTGCTAGACAGTGATATCCTTGTGGATTGGATGTGGTATCATTGTATGCGAAGTTATAAAATATTGTTGAAAATGCTACTAGAGCATGTTGCAAGGTGAGAAACTCCCACAAACAGCCTTTCAGGCACAGCAATAAAGTACTTAGACGTGCTAATGACCCATCAAGGAGAGAATGCCTTACCCCAGACATGGTTTACAGTAAGGAATGGCAATGGACCCTGACGGACCAATGAGGACAATCCCCCAGATCAGAAGCATTGATTGTTCCAACAAGCTGGAATAGACTATAAAAGAAGGGGAGTGACATCATCACTTGGCTTCACTCCCTCACAGCTCAACACCTGAAGAAATGGCTGGAAAACAAAGAACTTTGGACTGAGGGAGGGGTGGTCCCAGGTGGGGAAAGCAGTGTCTGCCTGTGGATTGAAGATCTGGAGCCTGCTTGTACCATTTCTCAGGATGCAATATTTCTGGATTCAAATCCTGTTAGTGTGTAGACATTAGACTGCGATTTTATTTTTATTTCTTTGGTAACTATTTCTATTCTCTTTATGCAGATCACTTATATCACTGAAAATCTATTTTTCTGTAGTTAATAAACTGGTTTAATGTTTTATCTTAACCAGTGTGTTTTTGAGTGATATGTTTCAACAATCTCAATTCAGATTAGCAGGTGTGGGTGTGTATTCTCCCTCATCAAGGGGTGGGTGCGGATTTATTAATAAGAGTACTCTGGCCAAACTTCTGACCGGAGCAAGATGGTATAATCTCGGGGTACACTCCCGTAGTGAAAAGTTTGTGAACAGTGGGAGTTACTGGCTGATACCTTGCTCTATGGTGGGTGCATGAGTGGCTCAGGTAGAGTGTTCATGTGACTCAGTTGGGTGTGTGGCGCCACCTGCTGTCATGTTGGGTGATAACAGGGTTTGGAGAATGTGTCTCTGTATTATCATCAAAAGCATGGTTGGAGGCCAGCCCAGGCTGCAAGGGTAAGGAGGCACAGCAATATCCCAGTATTGCCTCAGCATACAGACTGTGACACTTGGTGTCAGCTGAGAACTGACAGACTCACAGCTGGAGGCCAGGCCAATTCTCTTGTGTATTAGTATAGATCAAAGTGATTGTTAAATATATCAGATTGTCTTTGGTGTTTACACTTCCTGGAAACTATTAGGATGCTGCATGCATTGCTTCCCCTTATCTGTATCTTGTTAGAATGTAATAGCAAACATTCACATTATATACAGTCCTGTAACTAAATAACTTATCAAACCGGAAAGAAGCCTTGGATAAAGCAAATTAAGAGCTTTAACAGAAAAGTGTTAATTGCGCATTTGAAGGTGAGTGGTCATTGTGTCAAAAGATCAAAAACTCTAAATGCATTCCTCTCTCTCCACCTGCAAAGAAAGAGCCTACATGGGGAACCATCCTGTCAGCTTGTTTTCTGAGAGAAGAAGCTATAAGTAGGGACACAAGGAAAATTCTTCATTTCTGAACTGTTTGGATTCTAACAAGGCAGAATAACTGAAGGAAAAGAGGGAGAGCCCCAGAGTTACTATGGGTAGCCCTGAAAGACTTTTGGAAAATTGACAGATTATTGCATCTCTGCTACCTTTTGAAGTTATAGGCTGTGACTCACCTGTACATATATTTTATCTACTGTAACCTCTCAATAACTCTTATTCCATTTTCTTAGCTAATAAACCTATAGTTTGTGTACTATAGAATTGGCTACCGGTGTTGTCTCCGGTGTGAGATCTAGGATTCAGATTGACCTCGGTGAGTCGTTGATCTCTTGGGACTAGGTGCAACCTGAATATTTTGTGATTTTTGGTATAAGTGACCATTTACCACATAGTTTAGCTTGCCTGGGTGGCAAGATAGATGGGAGTGTCGAAGGGGACTGTCTGTGTCTCCATTATAAGACTATTGTAGGACTCTGGGAGTTCACACTGGATACTGGGATGGTGAAATCTAACTATAGAACATTCCACCAGTTTGGGGGTTCTGCCTTACTTTCAGCAATCTGCCCTGAGCTTGGCACTCATGGTCATGAGCCACTCCAGACAGCATGACCCCATGTCTCTGAGGCTGTCTGGTATAGTTCCTCCCAATGTGGACTTTGATGTGTGAAGCAGTGTGCTGTGCAGCAGGCTGCTTTGAGTGGGGGGTTGTTTGATGAGACCCATTTAGCACGGTACCCTGGCTGAGCATCAGGAATGGGTGGAGTTGAAATAGTCTTTCTCTCTGGAGTAATGTTGGATGTGTGGGAGGAATGGTGGCATGATAACAACAATGAAAATAACAACAACCTGTAGGGTACAGTCAGTGGGGCAAGGTGTGTTGTGTTGTGGGAGTGGGGTGTCAGTGGCATCAGACACCCATTTCTTTGACGCAAGCTGCCTGCATTGTCATGGCCCCCTGCATGATAGATGCTAGTTACATTGCTTAATGCTTTTCTGGAAGTTGGTTGGATGCCATGGTGATGGACAGGGTATAAGAGCCGGAATAGAATAGAGTGTCTGCAAGGCATGCTAGGATGTAGGATTGGACAGAGGAGACAGGCCAGGGCAGAGAGGCAGGTGTGATATCCCCCAGTGTAAAGTTTGTAGTCAAAGCTGTGTGAGCAGATGAAAGCACCTTGGATACAGAGAAAGACTAGGAGGGGATAATGGGTGAGAAATCCCTGTGAGATCCCCACAGAAAGAGGAGGTGAGGGGAAAGAATAAAAGACTGCAGCATAGTCCTGGCTGGCCGGGGATTAGCTGACTGTGGCTTGTGGGGCTCAGGCTGTGGAGCTAGAAAACTACAGTGTAGATTTTTGGGCTCAGACTGGAACCTGGGTTCTGAGGTCCCTATGAGGGGGCAGGGTCTCATTTTTCTGTGGCTAAATGTAAGGTGCTGAGCTTCACTGGTCTTCTCACGTCCGTGGCCCACGAATTTATTAGCTCATCATAGACAATTCCCACCTAGAATCTCAAGATCTCAGCAATACTTCAAATGCTGTAATGGGTTTGGAAACACTTTGCGCCATTCTGGAGCAATTGCATTGTACTGAGAACTTTGCCACACTGAGTCTGTGAAAGGAAACACATAATTGCCATGGCTTTGAATCGGAAGCTTTGTCTGTCACTATATAATAGCACATGAGTTTAACACTCCAGCTTTTCTCCTTTGAAGACTTGGAATTAAATTCAGCTTGTGTCTGTGAATAAAAAAAGTGAGAAACACTGCATCAGTGCATGAGCTGAAAAGGGAATGAGAGCTTTCTGGTGCATGTGCACTGAGAGTAGAAAGCACAGTTCACTGTGGAAGGCCTTCTGCTTTATAGACTCCCCAAAGCGAAAAACAGCAAATAATGGCATGAAAGTTACGAAGCAGAAAATGCTGTATGAGAAAGGTCAGACTGCTCCTTAAACAAAGTGATCAGATAGTTCATATTGTACATGGCCACATGCTTAGAAACATTAGCAGCACTGACTGACTCAGCTTTCTGACATTCTGTGTCTCGCCTGAGACGTTCTTGTTTGTAAAGTGCTCTGTAAGTGCTGCTATTATTAGGATCACTCTCACACTGTATTTCCTCAGGGGCTATGTACGCAGGGGAACACCCCATAAAATGTATATTCGACTACAAATAATACTACAGCCTTTAAAAGCATTTTGCTTTTCTGCTAACAAATGTGAAGCACTGGGATTACAGGCACAGAGGGTACGCTGAGTGTGACTTCCCACCTCCTCATGCAGACATGGGTGCCAGCCGGGAAGAGGGAACTGGTTAGGAGGGACACACTGGGGATGGGATTGGGGAACATGACCCCCCACTAACGCCCAGCACAAGCACAAAGGCAAGTTCCTGCAGACTGTGACAGGATAGGCACTGTCCTGGGGCTTTGAAGGTGATATGATCCATGTGTAAGTGGGGAATGGTAGGGAATTTTCCTGGCTTATGCACTACCCTGGTGCTGTGGCTAGCAAAAGGATATGAGTCCCTGCTCCAATTCTCCTTATTCGGAGGCCAACCTGACCTCAAGGACCCCCCTTCCACTCTTCTAGTCCTTGTAACTGTGACAAGGCTGGGCCCAGGATTCCTGGGGGATTGACCCCCAATCTTGTTATGGTCACTTAGGACAGGGGCTGGGGTGTCCCCACTCTGGGTGCTCTCTCCGCACTGGGTGCTCCCCTGACCCACTGAGCGATGCATATAGTTCAAAGCAATACAATTTATTAAACAGCAACTAAAAAGAAGGGTGGGGGGGGATTGGAAAGGTTAAAGGAAACAAGTAACCCCACCCCGTGGGCCTTGGGACACCACACAGGATCTGTGGGGCGTCAGGGACGTTCACAGCCTGCTCCTCACACATCCCAGGCCGCCTGTCCAGGCCCTCGCTATGCTGTAGAGATACCATGAGTCGGACACTTGCTCTGGCGGTGGCCACACGCATCCAAGCTCTCAGTTCAGGACCCTTCTTTCCAGCATCGGCCCCTCCCATCAGGGCTACGATCCCTCTCCCAGTCTGGCCTGCAGGGCCTTTTGGCTGGTGGTGTCTCCCTGCCCTGGGACCTCTGCCCGGGGTCCCTCTCACTCTTCCCAGCTGCTCAGCACACCCAGCTCGTATTACTTGTGGCACAGTGGGCGTCTGGGTCCATATCTCCCCACTGTAGCTCAGCCCTGGTTCATTGGCGGCATGGCTGGTCTGTGCTGTTCTAGCTCCCTGCTGCTCTGCTACCAGCTCAGCTCAGCTCTCTGGACTGCTTCTCTGGCCCCTCTGGCTCTGGCTGCTGTTGCTCTGCCTCTGGCTCGGCTCTGCCCTATGGGCTGCTTTTCCCTCTGTCTGGCCCCGCTCTGCCTTAGGCAGCTCCAGCTCACCAGAGGACAGGACTCCAGCTCCTGACTTCCTCTTTTGCCGACCTGCCCTGTCAGTCGGGCTGACTTGTAGCATTGATGTCTCCCCATTGGCCCTAGGGACTGTCAGTTTCAGGGTCTTGCTTTCTCATCAGCCCTTCTCCTTTCTTCTGGGGCTGGGAGATGCCAACCAAAAACCCCACTGAGTTTCAATGAGGGGCCAGCAGCTCCCTGACACATGCAGCTCCCTGACCTGGAGCCCTGCCCTTTGGCTACTCTTGTGAGCAGAGGGACCAGAAAGCAGTCAGATTTTCCCTGAACTGCTCTCAGCTCTGCTGGGCTGAGGCAAGGCTCCTGTCTCTGCTGGGAATCAGCCACCATGCTTTCCTCCTCCCTAAGCTGCTTTGTCCTCCCTCACACCATGCCACCACCTCCTACTTGAGCCACCATGCCCACCCCGTGTCACTGCCCATTTCCCCTCCATGTGCCACCATATTCTCATAATTAAAAAGGAAAACTATGGATTTGTGAATTCAGCTCTCCCAGTCCATTGGACAAGATGGCACTGCAGATATCACAGTCAGTGATGCTTTTGCTGACTTGGGGCCTTGACACTAGTGGGTTCCTTGCAAGCTAACTGGGCAACTCTATATGCTCCGCAGGGTTGAGCTTTTAGTGTCTGTTTCCTTCCCCCCACTGGCTGGTCACAAGATTGAGTATAGGCCTCATGTCAATATTGTAGAGTTGTGTGGCTCAGAAGCAGTGATTCACCTCTGCTGCCACTTCTTGAGGACTAGGGCATGGCTTGGATCTCTTGGTGAAGCAGTGTAGGATCCTCCTTGTGGATCCACTAAGCATCACCCAATGGGGTTTGGTTAGGTAATCTTTATACAAATGATGGTCCCTCCTAACCTCTGCAAACATTGTAGAATCATAGAATATTAGGGTAGGCAGAGACCTCAGTAGGTCATCTAGTCCAACCCTTGCTCAAAGCAGGACCAACGCCAACTAAATCACCCTAGCCAGGGCTTTATGAGGAGGAGGAATCATGAGGAGTCTGGAAAAATCCCATTGGACTCAGTGATTGTATAAACACTGAATTCACTGAGATGGTCATTCCAGCAAATCTGAAATCTCTGGCATCCAGACAGATTGAGGTCTTTGGGAAAGCTACCCAGAAGGATTCCCATCAGGAGGCTGGGGACAGATTGGCGAACAAGATAATATCACTATCCAACTTGCAAAATGTCCAGTTACTAAATCTATTAATAACTGAAAGCTCCATAGTTGGCCTAAAAGCATGAAGTAATTTTACCATTGTCTCCAAACACCCATTCAGACATACTGAGCAAACAAACCACATATAACTCACTTTAGCCTTCATTCTGATGGCAAGTTCAGTTCCTCTCTTTCTGGTGCTGGCCGGATTCTTCCTTATATTTTTCACTGATGCTAATAGAACCTAAATAACAAACAGAACAGCATCTTAACAAAACTCAAATCTACCGGGGCTATTTTCACACTAAAACTTCACAATTTTTGTCAGTTGTTAACAAATCTACCTATGTGGAAGACATTTCTTACATGGCTCTGGGAGTTGCCATTTTGTTCTTTGTACCAGCTGGGTTTCAAGACAGCTGACCCATTACATGAGTTGGAGCAGGAGTCAGCAATGGGACTTGATGGCTGAGCATTCCCCTTCTTTGTTCCAGGTGGAGAAGGTGGACAACTGCAACTCACACAACTGCATTTAAATCTGCCCATAAATCTCCTGTTTCCTGCCTGAAGCCAGGGATATGCAGGCACCATAAATTAGATGTCAAGGGGGCCTTGAGCCATTATGTTGATAGGACAAACCCATTTGCTTGCTCCCCAGGTGATTGATAGTTTTGGGTGATAAATCTAAAGAGACTCAACCTCAACCACACTTCTGCATGGCTGAGGTTCTGCACTGGCTCCTGGCTGTTGTCCCTGTCCTTTCTTCTATTCAAGTTTTGATTTTGTTGGTCTCTTTCACCTGCACTCATCCAGTATAATGAAGCTGCTTTTAGATTTTTCAATACTGGGCTGCATTAGCAGGAGCATTGCCAGCAGATTGAGGGAAGTGATTATTCCCCTCTTTTCAGCTTTGGTGAGGCCTCATATGGAGTATTGTGCCCAGTTTTGGGCCCCCCACTACATAAAGGATGTGGACAAATTGGAAAGAGTCCAGTGGAGGGCAACAGGGGTTAGGGGGTTGGAGCACATGACTTATGAGGCAAGGCTGAGGGAACTGGGCTTGTTTAGTCTGCAGAAGAGAAGAGTGAGGGGGGATTTGATAGCAGCCTTTAACTAACTGAAAGGAGGTTCCAGGGAGGATGGAGCTAGGCTGTTCTCAGTGGTAGTAGATGACAGAACTAGGAGCAATGGTCTCAAGTTTCAGTGGGGCAGGTCTAGGTTGGACATTAGGAAAAAAATTTCACTAGGAGGGTGGTGAAGCACTAGAATGGGTTACGTAGGGAAGTGCTGGAATCTCCATTCTTAGAGGTTTTTAAGGTGCAGCTTGAGAAAGCCCTGGCTGGGATGATTTAGCTGGGGTTGGTCCTGCTTTGAGCAAGGGGTTGGACTAGATGACCTCCTGAGGTCCCTTTCAACCCTAACCTCCTATGATTTTATGAATGTATGCAGCTCGTTACAAATCATTCTCTATGCTGCCGGTTCCCAGTCCCACAGTCATTGGCCAAGAGGTTTTGGAGCAAGAGAAACTCTATTTCCTGGGAATAATAGACAGTATCAGAAAACGCAGCAGGATGGCAAACTTGGATGAGCCAGGCAATTGCAGGGCCAGTGCTCTTCCAAGTAAACTTTGCAAAGGAATTCACCTTTTAAAGTGTGCCTGAGAAGGGAGAGCTTCATTGATGACTGGCAGAAGAATGCCATTGGAGAGCACAGCAAATGCAGGCATGCAGAGGTGCTAGGGATAGCAGGGGCTAAATAATCTATCCATAGCTGACCATTCCACGTTCATATACCTTGTACACATGACTGTGGCTTACACCTGGCCCAATGGGGGGACAATGGGGAGGTTCTGCCCACTCCTACAGCTGCAGTGAGGGCAGGGGATTTGCTCATACAGCGTCAGACATAGAATCAGAGATGGCAAGGCCAGAAGGGCTCATTCTGACCATCCTGTCTGACCTTCTGCAGAGCCCAAGCCAGAGGACCTCACCCAGGTAGTCCTGCTTCCAGGCCAGAGCTTTGGGATGAACTACAGAGGATATTTTATAGAAACAAATGGCCAATCTTGCTTTAAAGACTCCACCATGGCACTAGGTCAATTGTCCCAGTGGTTAATTCTTCTCACTGTGAAAAATGTGTGCCTTATTTCCAGACTTAATTCTTCTAGCTTCAGCTACCAGCCCCTGAATCTCAGTCTGCCTTTGTCTGCTGGATTAAAGAGATTGCTGCTGTCAAATCTTCTCCCATGTTGCTACTTACAGACTGTGATCAAGGCACCTCTCAACTTTTGTTTGGATAAACTAAATAGAAGCTCAAGCTTCTTCTCTTGCTGTAAGGTAGATGTTCCAGTCCTGAAATCATTCTTGTCTCTCTTTTCTGAACCCTTGCCATTTTTCAGCACCCTTTCTGAACTGCAGATACTAACCAGACACAGCGTGTGGTAATGGTCTGACTGGTGCCATAAAGAGAGATATTACCATCTCCCTCCTGCTACTTGATATTCCCCTGCTCATCCATCCAAGGACAGCAATAGCCCTCTTTCCATAGCATCACACCAGGATGCTCCTGTTCAGGTTTCACCATGTCTCCAAAGTCTTTTTCAGTTGATTGCTTCCCCCATATACATGAAGAGGATATGTGCACAAGCTCTAATCTCATTACACTGGGGATGTGGAACACTGGGGATGGGGAAAAAATCCCTGGTAAAGGGAAATTATCATGATTATGGTGCTTGGAATTGGAGAGGGCAATATTTCTAAGCATAAGCAAGAGATCCCTAAACTGCTGAGCCTGGGTTTGCCCAAAAGGACATATAGAGCTTGCATATTACAGCAGCGTCTATTTCCTTTTAAAACCTAAGACTGTAACTCATTTGTATGTGAATGTTAACCTGCTTTAACCTTGTAAATAACTCACTTATTTCTTGTTTCTAGTTAATAAATCTTTAGTTCATTTATTACAAGATTGACTACAAGCATTGTCCTTGGTGAGAAATTTAAGATACAATGGACCAAGATAAATGACTGGGCCTTTGGGACTGGGAGTAATCTGAATATTGTTGTGATTTGTGGTGCAAGGGACCTTCTTTTACAAAGGCAATCTTGCCTAGGTGGCAAGATAGACCAGAGTGCCTAAGGGGACTGTCTGTGTCTCTATGTTAAGGATGTTATAGTGCCTGAGGAGATCATCATGCTTGTTACTTGGTTGGTGAGATATAGTTATAGATCACATAACTAGTGTGCTTTGGGGCTTTGTGCTCTGTTCCTTGACAGTCTGTTCTGAGGTTGGCACTCACACTCGTGAGCCATTCTAGGCAGCTTGCCACCCAGTCCCCAAGTTTGCCAGAGACATTTCTCTACAGTGTCCAGTCTCACTCATTGGACATTCACAAACATTATTAAGTTTGTTGCCTCCAAAGAGACAATACACACTAGCCTGTTGTTTTAACAGCACTGAGATGGGTTATAGTAAAACTCAGAATAAGGTTATTAATAAAGAGCATTGATTTAAGTGATACTAAGCAAGAGAAAAGAGATAAACAAAACAAAATAAAACACGCTTTCTAGTGTCCAAGACTTAACTTTAATAAGCTACAATTTGCCTAAACAGCTTTCTCACTTCATCAAGTTATCAGCATCTCCAGCTCTTCTGGCAAAAGGATCCAATATTCACAGATTCAGAGGTTTCTGTCCTTTTTCTTCCATGCGACTCCACCGCGTCCCAGCGCAGGGCCCTGTCTGGGGGCGGGGGTGTGTGTGTGTGGGGGAAGATGGTCCTCACCCAGGCCAATGGGGATCCTGCCTCAACACACTGACCTGCCACAGGTGGGAGGTACCATTCACCCTGTTCTCCTGGGCCATATCCTACCATTTCCCCTGACACAGTAGTCTGGGACTTGTCTGGTTCTCAGGATCCCCTAGCATCGGCGTCTCGCTGGGTGCGGGCATCCAGACCATCGACGGTGTCCCACAGGTCTTGGTTTGGCTGTCTGGAGTCTCCGATTCCTCCAACTCAGGGCTAAAGGGGCTTGTGACTGAGAGCTCCTGCCAGGAGTCCTTCCTCCTCGGCAGTCTTCCCTGAATGAGATAAGCTACTCCCTTTTTTCCTTGGGCAACAGCTGGAGCGTGCCCAGCAGAGTCTGGGGGGGCGGGACTTCCGCTACCCACAGGGTATAGTTAACTCTTTCACTGCGGGGTAAGCCCACCCCATCAGACAGCCCAACATGCTGTTAGTCTTCTTGGTAATAAGGGCACACTGTTGATGCATATCCAGCTTCTTGTCCATCGTAACCCCCAGGTCCTTTTCTGCCAAACTGCTGCCTAGCCAGTCAGTCCCCAGCCTGTAGCAGTACATGGGATTGTTTTGTCCTAAGTGCAGGACTCTGCACTTATGCTTGTTGAATCTCACCAGATTTCTTTTGGCCCAATCCTCTAGTTTATCTAAGTCACTCTGTATCCTATCCCTGCCCTCCAGCGACTCTATCACTCCCCCCCAGGTTAGTGTCATCTGCAAACTTGGTGAGGGTGCAATCCACACCATTTTCCAGATCATTAATATAGATGTTAAAGAAAACCGGCCCCAGCACTGACTCCCGAGCACTCCGCTTGTTACCAGCTGCCAACTAGACATTGACCCCGATGATCTAGCCAGCTTTCTATCCATCTTATAGTCCATTAATCCAACCCATAATTCTTTAACTTGCTGATAAAAATACTGTGGGAGAGCATATCGAAAGCTTTGCTAAAGTCAAAGTATATCACGTCCACTACTTTCCCCATCTCTACAGAGCCAGTCATTGCATCATAGAAGGCAGTCAGGTTGGTCAAACATGACTTGCCCTTGCCCATGCTGACTGTTCCTGATCACCTTCCTCTCTTCCAAGTGCCTCAAAATGGATTTCTTGTGGACCTACTCCATGATTTTTCTGGGGACTGAGATGAGCTGACTGGTCTATAGTTCCCCAGATCCTCCTCCTTCCCTTTTTTGAAGATGGGCACTATATTTGCACTAAATGGGCACTAAATCCACATTCCTTTGTCTAAAGCAGGCTTGTTTATCAAGTCTCCGCCCAAAACATACTTTAGGAACATATTTCCAGCACCCATACAGAACTCTTTACACACTACCTTTACAGACGTCATGTAACAATATTAATGAGCCGTGTTTCACCAGTTTTTATATGATTCCTTATTCAATACACTTTCATAGTTCAATAATATTGTATACAATCAGTTGATTTAATTGCTTATTCTTTTGTTTGTTGTACCCCCTCTGTTCTCCCTATAATGTCTGGACCTTATTGTCCTATTGTCCCCATCCTGTATGTGTGACCTATGTTTTTTGTTCCTACATATAGGACATTGCATTTGACTGCATGTTGTTTGAATAAGCCTCGCTTACCAAGAGATCCAGACTGCTCTGCATGATTGACATGTCCTTATGTTTATTTATTTAACACTCCACCAACTTTTGTATCACCTGAAGACTGTACCAGCAATAGTTTTGTCTTCTTCCCAATCACTGTTAAAGATTCCACATCACTGAACAGCATTTGCCCAGCACAGATCCCTGCAGTTCCCAATGACTTTTTGAGATTGATCAGTAGGGTACAGGGAAGCTATCTGGTTTATTAAGACCTGCCCCTGGTAAGAGCAAGCCAGGTTCCTGTTCCCTCCCTCCCAAGTCCTAAGGATATCCGCCTTGCACTCACATGTCCTTGGGTTGAGCCCACTGCTCATTTCTCATCTGCACATTAGGCTTCAGAAATCAAATTAATTTGAAGAGGGTGTAAAAATCCACTGAGAATTCCCTTCTCTGTAGCACAATGAAGATAAACTCTCTTAGTTTCCACTATGATCTTACAACAACTTGTCAGTGACAAAACAATCCCAAATCCCCTCATTTATCAAATGGCCAATCCTGTTAACAGCTTAAGAGACATAATTACCTGCAGTCTCTCATGCTATTCTTTTTATTCCCATACTTCCCCTTTCCCTGGCAGCATTCCAGAGGGTGAGCTAAGATTTAAAGCACAGCTGCAGCCATTGAATGATTCGGGTGCTTTAAATACAATTTCTCTAATTATCAGTGCAATAATCATGGAACTGTAGCCTTCCCAGTTGTAACAGCCAGAATCATGTCTTCTTTGTCCGTGGGGTGGAGAAGGGCTCCAGGGCATATAGCCAAAGGCAGAACGCTCATTTTACCAGCTGTGTCTGGATTCTCAGGCTACATGTTATGTCCTGTTTCATCCATGTAAAAAGAAGACCACACATTTCAATCAGGATTGCTTTCTTTATTATCTGCCCGCAGAGAGGATATAGCATTGCAGACACGTTGGCAGTGGAACTGCCAGCAATGAGGCTGTAAGTGGCTAGGCATTCTCACAAAATAGCACCAGGAGATGTTTGTTGATACACCATATGCTGGAAACTGATTATTTATCTGTCTCAAGGTGGGTGAGATTCTTCATTTTAAAAGGAATCACAGAGAATGGCCTAAAATTCTGAGAAGCTTTTGAGCAGTTCTCTGACTTGTGTTATACACAGATCACAATGGTCCCTTCTGGTCTTGGAATCTATGAATCCACTAAGGATGGATGCTGGTCATGGTCCGGGGCCCTTGGGATGCAGGCCGGACGTAGGCTAGAGGTCTTTCTTAGTTTAAAGTTGAAGTTCAACCAGTGTCATTGGAGTTGCAGTTACACAACTGTATGAGTCAGCATAGCCTGAATCTAGTGTTCCTTCTGCTGTGCCTGCATACAACAGCACAGACAGAATGCTGTCTCACCATACTGCTAACAATGATTTCACTCACAAAGATGATGCGTCAACATATGCACAAAACATGGAGTCTACCTCTGTCTGATAGCAGAATCTGTTATCATTGTGGATTGCCTAAACATTCACAGGGGAAATGTGGGGAGAGGGTTCTAAGTGTCTGTACTGTAAGAAAGTGGGACACTGTGCTAGAGTTTTCAGAAAGAAAGCAGATAATGAAAAAAAATTGGACACAAATTCTCAACATAAGAAGAGAGTGTGAGCACTGGGAATGATAACACTGACTCAGAGGCAGATCTGTCAGAGATCAGAAGTTAGAGACTGTGACTGATAATGAACAAAAGCTGGAAATGGTCATTTATCTGGGAAGGGAAAGAAACTTTGCTGTTTTATGAGAAGTGTCTTTAAAAAGGAAAAGAAAACAGTAAAGTTATTAGCCAGAACGAAACAATTTTTTGCCTATGCTCAGACAAGAGCAGTTCATTGTGTCATCATTGTCGTTATCATCATCATCCTCGTCCTCGTCATGACACATCCCAAAGGGACATAGCTTCCGTGCATATCAAGCACCACCTGGATGGATTCTGAAGACTTCTGGATGTTCCTTCAATATCAAGCACCATCCGGATCGATTATGGGTGGATGTTCAGTCTATGTCCATCACTGGTGATTGCATCATGCCACCAAAGCTTTTGGCCACCAGCCATGCAGCTGCATTCTTGGTAAATGCGCTCTGTAATTTGTTTGTCTTCTATCCTAAGAACATTAAGAAAACTGCCAAACCTGAACCAGTGCTGGGCTCGACTATGAACATCCTCATTGCTTATCTTGTCCTGCCTCTTAATATGGAGCAACTGATGAAGATGACAAGAATTGCAAATGTCAATCCATCATGCTTCAGCCTTCCTCAGTGCCAGTGCCTCACTCCCATACGGCAGAGTTGGTATAAACATGGCTTCGCAGCTTCATGGTAAGTTTGATGTCAGGATTTCTCCACAGCGGCCACGGAAGGGCCCAAAACATGGCAGCAGCAGCTGCTGCTATATGAGCATCCACTTTTGAGCATCCTTCAACACCATCTATGATGCTTCCCGACTATTTATCACCTGCTCACAGTCCCGTCTAGACAGACTGATCTGGTTGTAAATTAGAGTTGGTGGCTGCTTGTTCATTGAGTGGGGTGTTTCAAACCACAGATTAGTTAGGAAAACATAATGTGTGGGGTGGCAAAGAGGGTGTTGCAGGGGATGTCAAAAACCTATCAGGTTGGAAAGCCAGCTTTGACTAACACATGTTTCCAGGAGAGAGGGTGAATCAGATAGTGAATTCTAGAGGACAGTTTGTGTAGACTTATCCAGGAAGATGCCTCTTTATTCAAAGATCTTGGATAGGGTAAAGGATGATTGTCACAAGGCAGCAGTAGATGACAAAGTCATACCAGTAATGATGTATTCCATGTGTCAAGAGAGAAACTGTGAGCCAGGAGTTGGTGGATGCTAGATAATGGAATAATCAAGGCAGTGCAGGAAGGGACAGGATGGGAATCAAAAAAAGGAGACTGAAGAGTGGGATTCTGAACAGAGCAAAGAAGTAAATACAACTGCGGTACGAGACTGCCACTCTGTCCCTCCAACTGACAATGTTCTCCAGGCACCTCAGAGCTCAGAAGTTTCTGCTAGACTTGATGCTGGGAAAATTTTCTAGCAATTGGCATTATACCCTGAATCTAGGAGTTTGATAACTTTGACTTCCCATGGCTATTATAGAGATTGGAAAGTTCTTTTTGAACCTTCCAGTGCTTTTGAACCTTATCAAAAAGGCACTGTCATTAGTTGGAGCTCTCTGGTACATGGATAATGTTGTTTCTTTGCTGACAATTAGGAACAACCAGATGATAGATCAAGAAAAGCTTGTGGTCAATTTTGAGGAACGGGACTGAAGCTCAGTAGAAATGCCCATTGTGTTAATGAAATACAAACATTATGAAATTAGTAACAGTAGATAGTATTCAATTCCCTTAAAGAAAATGGAAGCTGAAGAACAGGAAATGTAGCACAGCTGCATTCCTCTATGGGAACATGTGGTTTTCTTATGAAGTTTATTCCAAACTATGCAAACTTTTCAAAACTCCGCCAATGACTGATGAGAAATGTTGTGTGTGGGATTGGAAAATAAATGACTTTCCAGCAATGAAAAACTGCTTTAATGAAAGAACCATGAAACTAGATGCACCAAACTGACTATAACGCATCCCAGTCCCATTGGCTTGGCAGTGGTGCTTCTCCAAAAGCAAAAAGATGCTTCAAACAACCTGTGATTAGAACTGAATGAAAATCAGAATTCCTGTCCCATGAGAAATTCTGATATTTCAACTTTTTTTTTCCAGAATCAGAATGAAAAATTGAAATGTCAACATTTTTCATGGAACAAAATTTTTTTAAAAATTTAGGTTCTTGAATTTGGATTCATAAACAATTTGGCATTTTTAATCAAAATGAAACACTTTGATATTCCTGTACTGAAACATTTCATTTTGGTTTCTTAAATTGACTGAAATGTTTCATTTCAAGTCAGTTCATCATTAAACTACATTTTCCCAGCAGTCTTCAAGAAAGTTGTAATCTGGGTCTATAATCATGTCCCCATTCTCCCATGATGCACCATGTTGATACTGGACACTTTGTGATCAGTGTGGATACCAGTGGGACACAGTACGCCCGATTTGCAGATCAATAAGGTTTAATGTGCAAGGTTTTCTATAAATACACTAGTTAGAGACAAAGCCTAAAATTAACTACAATATATCATACTCACTAAGCCTAGAGAGATAAGCAGTCACTCAGAAGGCTGTATACAGGAACGGCTTTCTTCAGTGGCCCCACCAGGGAATCAGTGGATCCTTTGGTCCAACCGGCAGCACCTCCCGCAGAGTCAGGTGTTGATGGAGCGCCCCGCTTTGTCTAAGTGGTGACTTCTTATACCCTTCCATAAACAATCTTCACCTAATTATCGCTCCACATTGGGTTTCCACCCTTAACTACATTCCATTCTCACCATGATAATTGGGGTATCAAAACAACATCTGGTGATAGGAGGGGCGAAGTAAAAGTATGCTCCTTGGCAATAAAACAGTGTATCCCCAAACGTTCAAGGATAACTTGTTATTCCCATTACCGTTATCTATGTGCAGCTGCAAGCATACAGTATTTGTATTTTGTCTTATGTGCTGTGGTATGCAGAAACTGAGACATCTATAAGGTTATTCAGTAGTCCTATTCATCTCTGCCAACTGGAAGATGTCATGCTACAGGGGTCAGAATAGCCAAGCAAGCAACTGAAGCTATGTTAGGCCTGTAGGATAGTGGTCAAGCAACTCAAATTGTACTGGGCCTACAACACACCACATAGCTCAATCCAAGGGAAAAGGCACTGTGTAATATTGGAGATGTAGTCCAGCCAGGAAGCCCAGCTACTGGAAGAGAATGGGACATGAGATGCCTGAACAACATCTCCCTTGAAACAATGCAGTTTAAGGGAAATGCAGTTTAAGATTGAACTGACTCAAAATGAAATGTTACTGGGTTATTTAAGCAAACTGAAATATTGCAATTTGGGTCAAACCAACCTGAAACAAAACATGTCATTTTGGCATTCCTGACAGAAAATTGAAAAACCATAGAAATTCTCAAACTTAACAAAGACAAAGACAATGAGAGTTCTGTGGCACTTTAAAGACTAACAAATTTAATATTTGTAGACATAAGCTTTCGAGAGACTTAGCTCTCTTCTTCAGATGCAGTAATACAGAAAATAGGTAACACATAGGTATCTTATAGGTATCCAGGTGCATTGAGAACAATGGGGGAGTTGGAGTCCGGTACTTAAGACCTAATGACGACCATTGAGTAGGAGGTGAGAATGGGTGAGCAAAGTAATTTACCTTCGGTAGTGAGATAGCCATTCCAAGTCTCTGTTTAAACCCAGTTTGAATGTGTCAAGTTTGCAGGTCATTTCTAATTCAGCAGTTTCTCTTTGAAATCTGTTTTTTTCTCAATGCACCTGCATACCTATAAGATACCTCTGTGTTACCTATTTTGTGTATTATTGCATCTGAAAAAGAGAACTAAGTCTCTCGAAAGCTTATGTCTGCAAATATTAAATTTGTTAGTCTTTAAAGTGCCACAGAACTCTCGTTGTCTTTGCTGTATACAGACTAACACGGCTACCCCTCTGAATCAAACTTAACAGGAAGCCCTTGTCTGAGTGTGGGCCACAGAGCAGTTTAACATGCATTTGGAGAAATAAATATATTGTATGTATTTATTATATTTATATGTCTGCATTTAATGATTCATTATACACTAACGGCTAATTCACATTAAATCCTAGCAAATCTGCCATGTTACCTCCTTGAATCCAGTGTCTAGGGTGGAGACCTCAACCATATGATTTTACTTTTGAATGCAATACAAGAAAAAAGCAATGTTGACAATGTGTTGTCATGTCTTCCACTTCTAGACACTATCTCTCACCTAGTAGCAGAAGATTGTTGTGTGAAAGATAGTTTCAGAGTGCATGGCAGATTTGCTAGCATTAACTGTGCAAGAATATAGATTGCTTCTCAGCAAGATGATCTCTAAAGTGAACTTTGTCAAATTGTACAAATGAGAAAAAGTCCAAATCTGGACAAACATATTCCATATCATAGACCTGAAAATGAACTATCTACCTAGGTCAGTATTGTATTAAGAGGAGACTGAATCATGATTCCAGTGTGCAAGATGAAATGAACGGTATATTTGGCTTATGAAACTCACCCAGGTATTCTTCAGACTAAACAGTTTTTGAGTAATTTTTTCTTCCCTAACATGGACTCAGACATTGAACAGCAGAACAGCCATGGTAATGCATGTGTAATTAATATCTCTCTACATGATGACCAACTGTGGAAACTTTCATATGTACCATGTAGTTCATGGATATAGAAGAGTTGGGTTGGAAGGAACCTCAGGAAGTCACCTAGTCCATCTCCCTGCTCAAAGCAGGACCAACCCCAACTAAATTGTCCCAGCCAGGGCTTTGTCAAGCCAGGCCTTAAAAACCTCTAAGGATGGAGATTTCACCACCTCCCTAGTTAATTCATTCCAATGATTCCCCATCCTCCTAGGGAAAAAGTTTTTCCTAATATTCAACCTAGACTTCCCCCACTGCAACTTGAGACCATTGGTCCTTTTTTCTCATCTGCCACAACTGAGAACTGCCTAGCTCCACCCTCTTTGGAACCCCCTTCAGGTAGTTGAAGGCTGCTATCAAATCCCCCCTCACTCTTCTCTTCTGCAGACTAAATGAGCCCAATTCCCTCAGCCTCTCCTCATAAGACATGTGCCCCAGCCCTCTAATCATTGTCGTTGCACTCCACTGGACTCTCTCCAATTTGTCCACATCCTTCCTGTAGTGGGGGTCCCAAATTGGACACAATACTCCAGAGATGGCCTCATCAGTGCCAAATAGAGGGGAATAATTGCTTCCTTTGATCTGCTGGCAATGCTGCTACTAATGCAGCCCAATATGCAGTTAGCTTTCTTGGCAACAAGGGCACACTGTTGACTCATATCTAGCTTCTTGTCTAATGTAACACCCAGATCCATTTCTACAGAACTGCTGCTTAGCCAGTCAGTCCTAGGGGGTGCTTAGCCAGTTGGTCCAGGGGCTAAAATGGTCAAGAATCCCAGAATAAATTGGCAGTAATAGCCGGCCAGTCCTTGAAAACGACATACCTGTTTCCTCAAAGAAGGTGTGGAATATGTCTGGAGGGCCTGGATCTTATTGACCTAGAGTTGCACTTTGCCTTTTCCTAAAGAATACCCAAGATAAGTTGTCTCATCCTTGTCCTTGTGACATTTAACAGGGTTCGCTGTCAGGCTGGCTTTCTTGAGGGATTGTAACACAGTCATCCCATGTTTTAGGTGTTCCTGGCAGTCTTGACTCTAGACTACAATGTTGTCTAGGTATGCAGCAGCTATGGGGTTGGAGGATCCAGTTCATTAGCCATTGGAACATGATTAGGACCCTATGCAAACTGAAGGGCATTGTCTGAAAATGGAAGAGCCCAAAGGGGGTGGAAAAAGCTGTCTTTTCCCCAGTTTCTGGTGAGAGAGGGATCTGTCACTCCAGAGTGGTAATGTACTCCACTTCCGCAACCAGTCAAGTTGTTCATCAATGTGAGGCATTGGGTATGCATCAAATTTTGACAATGCATTGACATTTCGGAAATCGACGCAAAACTGGGTGGTCCGATTGGGCTTAAGGACCAGCACTATGGAGCTTTTTCAGTTGCTAAATGATTCTTGGATCACTCCCAGCTCTAGCTTTGGTTGGTGTTCCTGCTTCATGTTTTCTCTCTACTTCTGGGGAAGCGGTTGAGTGTTTTCTCTGACCTCCAGCCCTAGTTCTGTCTGAATTATAAAATGGGTGCTTCAAGGTTGAGTAGAAAATACTGAAGAAAAGGCTGTGATCAGTTGCTGAGCCTAGGTTCTTGACCATCCCTGGCTTTGAGGCCTTGGCAGCCTGTGGACCTAATTCGGGTTCTGGTGGGTAGGGAACTATCAGTTGGCTTTCCTGGGTTTTCTACGGTTTTAAAAAATTCACATGGTAGATTTGTTGCACCTTTCACTTGTCTGGTTGTCAGATTTTGTAATTCACCTGCTCCACACATCGGATCACCTCATCTGGCCCTTGCCACCATGCTAGGAGCTTTGATTCAGAGCTGGGTAATAACAAGAGAACCTGATTACCAGATTGGAAAAACTGGAGGCGAGCCTTTTATTATATGCTGCTTTCTGGGTGCTTTGGGTGTGTGGGAGGTTCTCCTTGGCAAATAAGCCTAGAGCTTCAAGTTTCTCCCACAGGGTCAAGATATATTGTATTATGTTACTGGCTCAAGACAGTTGTTCTTCCCACATTTATCAAACAAGATCTAAAACCCCTTGTGGTTGCATTCCATATAACAGCTCAAATGGTCTGAAGCCAGTGAGGATTGGGGGGACATCTAGCGTGGTGAACTGAAGAGAAGGGAGTAACTGGTCCCAGTGTTGGACACCCATAAAGACAAATCTAAAGAGCATCATTTTTAGTGTTCGGTTGAAGCACTCCACCAGGCCATCCTTGGTAGACAGATGTCCTTAGGGTCTTTGATTTCAGTAAATGGCACAGTTGCCTCATTGACTGGGACATAAAGTTTGTTCCCCAATCTGTTAAGATTTCCCATGGCACCGTAATTCGAGCAAAGCTTTCCATAAGTTCAGTGGCAACTACTTTGGCATTCATAGAGTGTAATGGTAGACCTTCGCATAGTCCACTAAAACTAAAAAAGCGGCACTCTTCTCCAGGGGGCCAACTGCATTGATTCCAATCTGCTCAAAGGGTATGCTTACTAGCAGGAGGTAAATCAAGGGAGCTTTCTTGTTTGGCCGAGGTGCAGTGAGCTGAAATTCTGGGCATGAGACGCAAAAATACAGAACATCTTTGTAGACTCTGTAGGGCCAAAAGAACTGGGCCAGAATTTATGCTAACATCTTCTCCCTCCCAAATGCCCTGCAAAGGGTATGGAATGGGTGAGTTGCAGAACCTTCTTCGGATAGGATCGGGGCATGAGAAACTGATGCCGAACTTCCTCAGTTTGCTGTTCCTTCTCAATGTGATATAAGTGGTCACTGTGAATTTTGAAGAGTTGGGACAGTCCCATTTGACAAGTTTCGACAGTCTACTGACTTACCACTGCCTCTTGGATATATGGTCAACTCAGTATGTCATCCACCCATTGTTCTTCTACAAAATTGGTGTCAGAATCTCTGACTCAGGTAATGGAGGGACCTTCCCGTCAGGTTGGGATGGTGCCTGTTTTGCTGGGTTGGCTCTGATGAGCAGGATGTCCCTGCATCAGGACTGGTGATCTCTTCAGACCCTTAAGGGTCTCTGACTCAAGCAGACCTGTGGCTGGAGGTAGGGGGACCCAGCAGTCTAGAGGTGTGCTCCGCTGGGGCAGAGAGTTCGTATTTTGGGATCTCGGTGGTGGGAAGGAACAACCGGACAAAGGAATACCCAAATGAGAATTTATTTAGCACAATAGTTAGTGTTATCTGAGCAACAACAACACTTAGCAATCAGCACCTGAGGGCCCATGAGTGCTAAGGCTACAGACTGAGGGGTATTACGAGTACGCTCCAATCTACTCAAGCGGGAAAGAAGGCGCTTACCAGAATGAGGGTGGGAAGGCCCATTCTCCACCCTATAAGCGAGTTGCAACCAGGGAGCCGATCCACCCAGGGCATCTGCTAGTACCTCGATGGAGCCACGGAAAGCCTCAGGCAGGGCAGCACCTGGGCGTCCCTATATGCCCCTCTTCTCCTTAACTCTAGCAATAAGTTTTCCGGCTACTGATTATGTATATCTCAATCCACTTAAGGATTGGGCCTTAACATTTGGTTTCTGTTAGTCTATTGGCTATTACCTAGGGGCATTCTGGATTTTCCATTCAAAAGCTGCGGTTAATTGTTTATAGTTCAAGTTATCTTTACAGCTAGTCTAAGCCTCCGTACAGCTGGTCTAAGCAAAATTTTTATTAATCTAAGCAGATTCTATGCTATTTTCATCCTGAGGATACTTTTAGGCCCTGGAGATAGTTCTTTTTATCTTCTAGGGGTTTTTCAGAGGACAAGGCCAGATCTAGCCCTCAGGAGGCCTTAGCATTGCTCATAAAGCCTACTCTGGATTTCAGAGCCTAGTCCTGCCAAGCTAAGCTGTTTTCGCATTACAATTCTCTTGCGCGCCCTACAAGAGGGAGTCCCGCAAACTCCTTTAGCAACTCCCCAAAATAATTCCAGGCTCAGCCAATAATAATGGGGAAGGCAAGCATCAGGGCCAGGCCTACCATTATGGACTTTGTACACTCCCCCATTGTTACATTCATTTGTATGTGGGGATATGATTTCACATCCCCATGCACACACTGTAACAGGGTCGTGCCCCAAGTAGACCCCAGGTTAGGAATCATAGAGCTCCACACAAGGGTCTAAACACAATCCAAGTCCACAAGCCCTGCCATTCCTATCCCATTCGCCCATACCAGGATCATCAGCTTTGCTAGGTTTTCTTAAGCTCGTGTCCCTAGGGTCCAGATGTTCCCAAAGTTGCACTCCATTTAGGTGCAATGTTTGCACCAGGGCTTGGGATGGCCACATGTAAAACACCTGTCCTGGGCTTGGCTGTTATGACTGCCCTCACCCCTCTGGTTATTTAGGCCGTCTCTTCCCCATGTGATCCCATGAATTCAGGCTCCAGAGATGTTCCTTTCTTAACCTGTGGTGGGTCAGTGGTTTCTTGGACTGGGGCATGGGTCAATGGCTCCAGACTTCAGGGGCAGAAGACCCTGTGGCTCCTCGTTCATCAGGCCCTCCAGAGTCCAGCTGAGGGGGAGGGGGAGTGGATTTAAGCGCCTCTATATAGTTTTTTCCGTGGGTTGCTCCCTCCTTTAGTGGAGTGGGGCTCTTTGTCCCCACATGTCCCTGGTTCAGTAACTGGTTGGAAGACAGGGAACAAAAGTCAGGAATAAATGGTCAGTTTTCAGAATGCCATGATGTAAATAGTGGGGTCCCCCACAGGTCTGTACTAGGACAGTGCTGTTCAACATCTTCATAAATGATCTGGAAAAAGTGAGGTGGCAAAATTTGCAGATGATACAAAATTATTCAAGAGAGTTAAGGCCAAAGCAAACTGCAAAGGGATCTCACTAATCTGGGTGACTGGGCAAGTAAATGGCAGATCAAATTTAGTGTTCAATAAATGCAAAGTAATATATATTGGAAAACATAATCCCAACTACATGTACAAAATGATGGAGTGTAAATAAACTGTTACCACTCAAGAAGGAGACCGTGGAGCCATTGTGGATTGTTCTCTGAAAATACCCACTCAGTGTGCAATGGCAGTCAAAAAAGCTAACAGCATGTTAGGAACCATTAGGAAAGGGATAAATAGTAAGACAGAAATATCATAATGCCACTGTATAAAATCATGGTACACCTACACCTGGAATGTTGCATGCAGTTCTGGTTGCCTCATTTAAAAAAAGATATATTAGAAAAGGAAAAGGGACAGAGATGGGCAACAAAAATGACTATGGGTATGGAACAGCTTCCATATCAGGAGGGATTAAAAAGACTGGGACCGTTCAGCTTGGAAAAGAGATGACTAAGTGGGAATATGATAGAGGTCTATAAAAAGATGTGGAGAAAGTGAATAAGGACATGTTATTGACCCCCTTCACATAACACAAGAACCAGGAGTCACCCAATGAAATTAATAGGTGGCAGGTTTAAAACAAACATAAGGAAGTACCTCTTCACACAAAACACAGTCAACCTGGAGAACTCATTGCCAGGGAATGCTGTAAAGGCCAAAACTATAACTGGGTTCAAAAAAGAGTTAGATAAGTTCATGGAGGATACGTTCATCAGTGGCTATTAGCCAAGATGGTCAGAGATACAACCCCATGCTCTGGATGTCCCTAAACTTCTGACTACCAGAAACAGGGACTGGATGACAGGGGATGGATCACTCGATGATTGCCCTGCTTTGTTCATTCTCTTTGAAGCATATGGCACTTGCCACTGTAGGAAGACAGGATACTGGGCTAGATGGACCATTAGTCTCACCCAATCTGGCCATTGTTATGTTCTTATAATAGTTCTTGCTGTGTAACAGCAATTGATATTAAACTTCCTCATGTGAATTGAGGACTGAGTCCTCAGACACCCAAATCACAGCTGCTTTTGCTATAGCATTGTCCTAGAGCACTGGTAAATTTTGCAGGTGATAGAATACTTGTTTTCTGACCACGCCTCTCTAACAAAGCATGCAAGCCTGCCTTCCCCAGCATGTTCTGAGTAGCAGGATGCTTTATATATCACAGCACTTATCCACCTTACTACTGTCTAGTCTTCAAGACAGCTAGCTGTCTAGGCAAGTTCTTGATGTGCGCGAGCAAGGGCCATGTTCCCTTCCCAGCGCACAGAGAGGGAGTTAGAGCTTATGTTTGCTGCTGATAAATGTATTAGTCTTTAAACTGGAATTTAAACTACAAAACTCCTTCGTGCACCCCAGCACACAGTTATTTTCCAGTTCTTGTAAGGGGAATGTGATTTCTCCTTCTAACTGAAATGTATCTTATGCTAAGCAGTAAGATTAAGCGTAGGGATCTGAAAGAAGTTGCTGAATGGAGGAATTGCCTTTATAAATAACATTAATAATTTATCCAATACAGGTTTTTTTTGTAAATGAAATATCTGCCTCTGTATAAAGCCTACTGAATAGGAACACATCTGAGCTTTTATGAGGCTCAGATTAAAGAAGGGAGATGTTAAGGGGCTTAGCTACGCTTCAATTTGCAACTCTTCCGGCTAACGATAAACTCATTTAAGAAGCTACTGCATCAGTGCCAATTCCTCCTTTATTCTCATCTCTGGAGCTTGGCTGCATTTTTTGCTTGCAATAGCAGTGAGGAGAGTGAAGAGCAGAGAGGGGCTGGCTGTTTTCTTGACCTCAGATTATCAGACAACAAACCAATGGAAATAATTTTCTTCATAGTCTCCTCTGATGTAAGTTATTTAAAAGAAAGGGGAGAGACACACACAGGAACTGCAGAGAAGTTGGCAGCTGGGGGCAGGCAAGTGCTGCATCAGACACTGACAGGAGGATGCAGCTCTGGGAGTCAGGCTGGGTTGCCTGATTGTAACTGGTAAGATGAGTCACATGTCATTGTTGCTGTTCCCACTACTCAGATGTACAAAGACAAAATTCAATCTCCACAAACCCCCTGAGTACCTATCTTTGAGTTTCAGGTTCAACGAACATTTGTACACGTAATATTGATTGATTCAGTGTTGATGGACAGTAAATGCAACATGTGCTTTCCATTCACAAGCAAGTAACACACCTTGAAGAGCAATTACTTAACAGAGAAATGAAAATAGCAAAAATTGGCAGAAAAATTCATTGAACAAAATTAGAGTACCAATAAATTTAAGGATATTGCAGTTTACTCCCTGCTATTCCTAGAGCAAAAAAACCAGCAAAATTAACTGAATAAACAATTTATTATAAATTATTCACTCTGGTCTGAGGCCCCTCAGTTCAGACCTGCGGCACATCCTGCTTTTGTTGTCCTGAATGACCCCCTTCTCTTCCCCCCTCTTCATCCTCACCAGTGTGCCTAAATCAAACCCGAGGGACATTAGTGGGCACTTTTGGAAATTTTGGCTTTAATTTTAGGTGCCCAACCTGGGACACAGAGCACTTGATTTTTCAGAGGTGCTGAGCATCTGCATCTCCCGACTCCAGCTGATGTTAGACGTGCTTAACACTTGCACAAATTAGACCCTAGTTATCCCAAGTTGGGCACCCAGAAAATGAGGAATGCCCCAGTAGTGACCACCTATGAAAATTCTGGTGTAAATGACATGCCCAGCATCACAGTGAGGATATAATCTAGGTCATCTGGTAATGCAATGTATTGCCTTAAACACAAGACCGTGTTTTTTCTTCCTGCAGCCTCTTGTGTCATTCACTGTACACCTTTCGGTTTCTGTTTCTGCAGACAAAAGAGTCCTACAGAGAATGGGCTCATTTATTATAAAACTTGGCATCAGGAAAAATCCATCCTGTGTACTGAATGCAGAAGCGTCCTACAGAAAAAAGTAGCATATGATCTTGTCATTAAGAGAGCAACATAATGCAGATGCACAAGAAGGAAGCACTAAGGTTCCTTGAGCAAACTTCACTCTGTCATTTCTTAACTTTTGAATACTTGACTTTGAAATGTTAACAATGTTCTTTTAACATAATATTTTAAGAGTCAATTCCTAGGTTTCTAAAAATAAAACCACAAGAACCATAAGTTTTCTTATGTACAACTGTTAAGTTCTCAAACCTTGATCACTAGGAGAATTTGAAAGAAACTAACAGTTCCTGATTACAGCTGGGCAAATAACTGATTTTTTGCTTCACTATCAGTTCTGAGAAAAAGAAAAAGAAAGAAAGAAAGTCAGGTCAAACCAAAACTGAAAATTTCAAAAAAATGTGTTCAATCAAAAAAAGTTAACAAAAATTTGCTTCTGTTGAATGAAACATTTCACTTCTGGGCGTTATACAAAGAAAAGCAAAGGAAACGAAGGGTTAGATTCACAAACCAGCAGGAGAAGGAGGTGGTATGGGCACTGACCAGGGATGTGAGAAGCCTAGGTTTAATACCCCCACCCTCCCTGAGTGGGATTAAGGACATGAACAGGTGTCTTGTACATTACCAGCGAGTAACCTAGACATGGGGCTATGGCATTTTCTGCTATATGTATCTCTCAGTCTCTCCTGTTGAAGTTGTTCCACTTTGTATAAATAATGTAACAGTTGGGGTGTGGTACTCCTTAGGGCTCTGGTTACTCCAGCCCTGAGTGTGGTACACTGGCAGTACTGGTACCTCAGGGGTTTGGTGTACTCCAGCCCTGAGCAGCCCCAATCATTACAATTCCTGTTGACACTCAGAAAATTTGGGGGCAGTTCCCTGGCCTCTGTTATCCAGGAGGTCAGATGAGATGATCCCAATGGTCCCCCTGGCCATGATATCTCTGAAGCTATCTACTTCTGTTTCTCCCAAAATAGGATCCATGTAGGAGCTAAAGTCTGTAAGAAAATGATTCATGTCATATGAGTGTAACCCCCAAGGAGCTTCCTTTGGTTCCTGGGCTCTGTGTGCTTGCCAGGGGGAGAGAGGAGAGATGCTTCACAGAGCAATAGGGGCCCTATCGGGGTGGGGGAGGATAGCAGGAGGAAGAGAATCCAAGAAAAAGGAGGGGGCAAAGTCAGATGACTGACAGGTGAAAGCCTGGAAAGAAGAGCTAGCCTAATCCATAGAGAGTGAGATGCCACCCCTGGGCATGCTGGAGAGGGAAGAAGCCATTTTAATGCAGTCTGGAGCCAGCTAGGGAAAGGGTAGCGCTGGCTGTGGATGAATTCTAGGCCTGCAGAAGGGTCCCCCTGAGAATGGGCTTCTGGGGACCTAAAAGCGAGGTCCCTCAGCTTGGCCCTTTCCCTCTCCAAGGTGCATCCCAGTTCATAGAGTTTTGCTGGGAAAATCGTCCCCCTCACTGCCCAGGGGAGATCAGTCGCCACATGGCCAGCTCTGCTTTGGCTGCTAGTCTAGGGCTGCTACCTGCTGCGTGTGTGTCTGAGCGCTGGGGTGGGAGACGAATGTTTGGAGTTTAGTAAAGTGTTGTAACATGTATCTGGAGCCCTTTGAGGGGAGCGGAAATCCAGAGAACAGGAGCAGCCTGATTCTGGCATGAAGGGGACGCCTGCCAACAGTGATCGTCAGTCCCTCCGTAATGACTGAGAAGTCCAAACTCATCCCTGAAAAGGATGATCACCCATTGTTAGTGCACCATCCATTAGTTAGCTAGCCAGGAAATTGTTTGAGAGACCCCTTATTCTCTGAACTGTGTCTGCAAGTTGGGAGGTGAGGGTTTGGGGATTTTATTACCTGCTGCCTTATTAAATCTGTGGAGGAACTTACCATCTTATCCCATGTGTAAGTCACTTGGGCTGTACTGACCCCAGTCACCCAAGTTGCTAATTGCTGCTACAGAAGATGTCGTGGTCACAGGTCATCAAGGGCCTGTGACAGGGTGGGCTTACCCCGCACTGAAAAAGTTAACCACACACTCTGTGTGGCAAAATTCACGCCCCACAGGCTCTGCTGGGCATGCTCCAACTGCTGCCCCAGCATAAAAGAGATCAGCCCAGCTCATTCCAGGCTGTCCACCAAGCAGGGAGCTGCTCCAGCCCCCAGCTGAGGGAACCAGAGGACCTGGAGACCCAAATGGAGACCTGCTGCCCATGGCCAATGGCCCAGAGTCAGATGTCCAGGGAGCTACCAACACCAGGGTATGAGACCTGGATGACAGCAGCAGGAGACACAGTAGGAAGTGGCCTAGAGGGACAATGTGAGTGGTATCTCCTGCCTCTGACAGGTCAGTGTGTTGCAGTAGGATTCCCGCTGACCTGGGGGGTGACCATCCATAACAAACAGGGCCCTGGGCTGGGACGTGGTGGAGTCAGGCGGACCCATGTTCTCTGATCCTCCCTGCCACTCCCTTTGGGGTGACAGCAACCCCTTACCTGAGCTTCAGACTGCAGGAGCGCAATTCCCTGCCATAGGGAACACAGACTGCTTGCTTGTCCCTCCCTGCCTGAGAGCCAGGGCTACAGACTGTTTGCTTGCCCTGCTCTGACGTGAGTGCCTATTGACTCTGGCTGCTAGGCCAAACAGCCCCAACCTGAGGGCAACGATTGATTCTAGCTGCTAGGCCTCACAGCCCCAACTCCAGGGCGACTATTGACCCTGGCCACTGAGCCCTGACTCAAGGGCAACCATTGACTCCGGTCACTGGACCACACAGCCCTGACTTGAAGGGGACTCTTGACTTGAGCCACTAAGCTGTGCTGTCCCAACAATAGGGACAGAAGTCCCTTGACTTCATCAGCACAGCACCTACACCAATGTCTGAGGTATCCATACTCAAGCACTTTGCTAAAGTGTGGACTACCCAGAATGGCTTTTCTGACAAAATTCTTGTTACAAAAACCACCTTGACAAGTTTGTGACCATGCCACTGTTTGATTTTTCTCTTTTTGTGCAAGTCAGTGATTACACTATCACTGAATCCACATAGAAACTGGTGACAGTAGTTAACCAGGCTTACAAAAGAATAGACCTTCTTTTTGGTTTGGGGCACAAGCCGGTTATAATAGCTTCTGCTTTCATAAGAACAGCCATAATAGGTCAGACCAATGGGCCATCTAGCCCAGTGTCCTGTCTTCTGACAGTGGCTGGTGCCAGGTGCTTCAGAGGGAACAAACAGAACAGGGAAATTATTGAGTGATCCATCCCCTGTCGTCATGTTCCAGTACCTGGCAATCAGAGGTTAGGGACACCCAGAGCAACTCCTGTCCGAGTGCTTGGACCCTGCTACTGCACATACCCAGGAATGCCCTCCTATTGCCCACCACCACAGTGGAGGATGTGGAGCACGAGTATGTACAGATGGTCCCTCAGTGTGGTTCAGAAAAGGACTGGCTGCAAGTCATGCAGCCGGCTTGGTGCATGGAAAGATGGCAACCGGGGGGGGGGGGGGCTCATGGGGCCAGGGCCCGATGAAAAGCGCCAGAGGACTGAGTGTGGGGTGGGGAGCACCCTCTCACAAGACCTGCTCGAGGTAGACCCAAGCAGAGAGGGGCAAGGGTGCCCTCACCTCCTGGAGTACGCACCGGGGGGGTTCGAAGCGTGGAGAGCCCCATGCACTGAGCCAGCATGTGGGGATCCACCCAGTCCCCCTGGTCATAGTCCAGGAGATCTCTGACCTTGATCTCAGGACCAACTTCTGTCGCATCGAGGGGGTCTCTGCCACCTGCACACAAAGTTGGGGGGTGGGTAGCAGGGGCTCCGAGAGGAGATCCTCCCCCTCAGTGGCCACAAGGGCCTGGAGGCCGAGACCAGCTTCCAGGCCCGGAGGAGGTCCTGGTAGAAGACCAGCAGCTCAGAAAGGTCTCGCGGAAGACCTCTTGGATGGAGATAAAGGAGCTGCCGGTTGTATTGGAGCCTTCAGAGGCAGCTGAGGAAGGTGTGCGCCAAGTGGCTCCACGCCAGACGACCTGCACTATAAAGGAGTCTCTGCAGGGCCTGGAGGCGGAAGGCATGGACCTGGCAGTGGAGACAACACAGGCCCTGCTCTCCTTCCTCCAGGGGGAGACTCAGGATCTCTGCAGAGACCCAGTGCAGTCCTGGCCAAAAAAACTCCAGAATTGGCCACTGGAGATGGGCCAGGAGTCTCAGGGGTGGGGCCAGGGTTTTGAGTCAGTGCCAGAGCATGGACAGGGCTATCTGGTTGACCAGCAGTGCCCTCCCCCAAAGGGAAAGGCACCTGAGCAGTCCTGTCCACCTCCACAGCTGTTCAGACACCCTGCCCTCCAAATCTTGCCAGTGCTCCGGCGGAGAGGGATGGGTGGAGGAAAGGTAAATGCCCAGATAGAGTAGCGGACCCGCGCTTGCCCGGTACCTGAACCCTACCATCAGGCCAGAGCTCTTGACCCAGTTGACCCGGGTGGAGGAGGCTGCCGAGCAGACGACCAGGCAGGCCTCCAATCATGCCAGGTTGCCCGGGTCCTGGACCATGAGGAGTATGTCGGTGGCATACACGGACAGGACCAGCCTCAGCTCTGGCTCATGGAGCTCCAACCCCATCAGCCTCTAGCGGATGAGACAGAGGAAGGGCTCGATGGCCAGAGCGTACAGCTGGCCCGACAGTGGGCAGCCTAGATGCACTCCTTGCCTGAAGCTGACCGGTTTGGTCAGGGTCCAGTTGAGCTTGAACAGTCACTCCGCAGAGGCGTACAGCACCTGGAGAAAACCCATGAAATGGGGCCCGAAGCCGAACGCCCGCAGGGTGCCCAGGAGATACCTGTGGTCCATCTTGTCGAACGCCTTCTCCTGGTCGAGGGACAGGAGGGCGAACGACAGACCACCCTACACCCGAGCTCCAAGAGGTCCCAGACCAGGTAGAGATTATCGAAGATGGTACAGCCCAGGATGGTGTAGGTCTGGTAGGGATGGACCACGTCCTGCAGCACAGACCCCAGCCTCAGCGAGATGGCCTTGGCCAAGATTTTATAGTCTGCGCCGAGGAGTGAGATGGGATGCCAGTTCCGAAGGTCACGGAGGTCCCCCTTCTTGGGCATCAGGGTGAGCATGGCCCACCTGCACAAGAGGGGGAGCTCTCCACTGGCCTCAGACTCGGCCTAGATGGCAGCCAGGTCCGGGCCGAGGATGTCCCAGAATGCATGATAGAACTTCACAGTCAGCCCGTCCATGCCCAGGGATTTGTTCATGGACATGAGGCGGAGGGCTTCCAAGAACTCTGTTAGAGTGAGAGGCAGCTCCAGCCGGTCCCGGTCTCCCATGCTGACTGTGGGAAGTTTGTTCCAGAGCACCTTACGGGCAGCAGCTTTGGTTGGATCCAGGGAGAAGAGGGTAGCATAGAAGGCCCTGGCCCTTCCGCGCATCTCCGCCAGATCCGTGTGGAGGGCGCAGTCCTCTGCCAGAAGGCAGGCGATGTGCTTCCAGGCCCTCCTCTCTTTCTCCAGCGCGTAGAAGAAGTGGGAGCCGCGATCCATCTCCCAAAGTAGATGGATGCGGGATCGAAGGAAGGCGCCCCGAGCCCAAAGGGCTTCGAGGGCCCAGAGCTCCTCCCACTTCTCCAGGCATGCTCCGCAGAGGGATGGATCCTCGGGACTGGTGGCCAGACGTCTCTCCAGCTCTAAGACCTCCCGCTCCAGCTGCCCTATCCCCGCATCCCTTTGCCACCTGGCCCCCCAAGCGTAGTCGCGGCAGAAGAACTGGGCGTGCACCTTCCCCACGTCCCACCAGCGCCACGCTGAGGGAAAGGCACGCCTCTGCTCCCGCCAGGCCAGCTAGAACTCCTGGACAAACTCCAGAACAAATCTCACGTCCTCCAGCGCGCTGCTATTGAAGTGCCAGTAGGTCAGCCCCGGCCTCTCCGCAGTGAGAGAGGCTGTCACAGTTACCAGGTGCTGATCCGAGAATGGAGCTGGCTGGACGCTGGAGGAGTGGGTCTGTGAAAGATGGTAACGGGAGAAATAGATGTGGTCCAACCGGGAGTGGCACGACCAATCATCCACCACCCGGACACAGGTGAAGGTGACGATGTTGTCCAGGTGGTGGTCATGCCAGACGTCCACCAGGGAGCGATGGGCTACAATCTGCTGGAGGATGTTCACGGCAGCCGGGCACTGCTTGGTCCTCGTGAGGCCTCGTTCCTCAAGGGTGGTGTTAAAGTCCCTGCCCAGAATCAGGCATTCGCAAGGATCCAGGGTGCCGAGGAAGGCGGACACCTGCTGGAAGAACCGGACCCGCTCCAGGCCCGATGTCGGGGCATAGCCGTTGAGAAGGTTCAACGCCAGCCCCTCCACTTGGACCTGGAGGTGCAGCAGGCAGCCCAGCATGACCTCGGCGACCCCCAGTACCTTGGGCTGTAGGTCGGAGGAGAACAGGGTGGCCACTCCGCCCATGCGGGCGGAGAGGTGACTAAGGTACACCCCGTCCCCCACTCCAGCCACCAGCTGGCCTCAGCGGCTGGATCCATAGGGGTCTCCTGCAGGAACACCACAGAATACCCTCCCCCCTGAAGGAAGGAAGAACACCTGGTTCCTGCAGAGACCCAGCCTACAGCCTTGGGTGTTCAAGGTCGAGGAGGGCTGGGGGGGATCCTCATGGGCAGGAGCGCTAGCGGCTCCCGTCATGCTCTGCAGCAACCCATGGCCAGTCCTGAAGGTCACCAGGGCATCATGGAAGCTGCGGGTCCACTGGTAGGCCTCGGCGTCCTGCTTCCTGGTCCCTTTTCCCTCCTTCACTATGGGTCCTCACAGCTTGGAGGACGCGGTAGAAGTCCCCCCAGCACTGCAGGGTGAACTGCACCCGATTTCGTGCACCCCGCCTGTTCAGAAGGAAGGTGCGCAGCTCATCCTGCAGCGCTGTGGAGGGGCTGCCCTCCGGCCCAGCCCCCGTGGCGGTCCCACTGCCTGTTGGAGCAGGCACCGGGAGCAGCGGCAGAGGGAAGACAGCAACCACAGGCGGGCCGGGAGATGTGAATGCAAAAGTCACTCCCTGGGAACCCTTGAGGAGAAAGGAGATGATGTCAGGGGCAGCAGAGGCGCAGGTGGCAAGGGGAGGAAGGGAAGGGTCTGGGGTGGGGAGGGGAACTGGGGCAGGATCAGGGAGGGAGTGGAGGCTTGGGCAGGGAGAGGGTCAGAGTGAGGAGCAGGAGAAGGGTCAGGGCCAGGATCGGGGGTGGGAGCTGTGGCCCCACCAACCGGGCCGGTGGGGTGCAGCGCCACCTAATCGGGGCTGGGAGCTGGATGGGCGGGTAAGGGGGGGCATCTTCCGTGGGGCCGGGCCCAGATGCCTCGGCGGTCTTGGCACCAGCAACTTCGGCACTGGGTGAAGAGGCAGCCGGGCTGGCTCCCTCAGGGGGCAGGAGGGGTGGCTGTCCCACAACAGAGGAAGGGATGCCCAGGAGCCTGGATCCCAACCACTCGGCCCCAGCCATTGCCAGAGGGGCTGCGGCGGCCTCAATGGGGGTGTCGCTGCCGGCCAGGCAGGCGGAGGGGCCTAGGAGTACCCCAGGGACGGGAGCGGGGGCAGCAGCCTGAGAAGGGAGGGAGGGGAAAGAGAGGGGCGTCTGGGCGCTGCTCCACTTGAGGCCCTCCGTGGTGGGGGGTCATCTTTCCCCTGGCAGGCTGAGGTCAGACCCAGGGCATCAAGCTCATTAAAGATGGACAAGAGGTTCCCCCGCCACCACGAGATCCTCCACAGCAGCGGCTGAGGCAGCGGTCACTTCGGCACCAGCGGGGGGCTCTGAGGACAAGGGGTTGGGAGGGCTTGCCACCAGGGCTCCCTCAAGGAGGGACTCCAGGAGGGAGATGGTGTGGTGCACATCTGCCACCACGGCTTCCTGGGCCAGTGCTGCCTGCTGGGCTCCGGCAGGGGGCATGGTGGAAGGCCCGGCTCCAGCAGCCCCCTTCATGGTTTTGCAGGGCTGTCTCCTGCTTTGGGAATGAGAGGGAGGGAGTGCTGTGCTCCAGTCTTGCTCTTGCCCTGCACGAGCACCCAGCCCTCCGAGGCAGAGGGCCGGTCAGCAAGGGCAGGGCCGGGGGGCAAGAGCACAGAGGTTGGAGCTTGGGAAAACAGGGGCAGGGCAGCGGCCTCAGACGCCAGGAAGAAGACCACCTTCCCGTATATCTTCAAGGTTGCCACCATGGCTGTGGGCCCCACCACCTGTGCCATTGCCCATACGTAGGTTTCCATGTGGGGCGAGGCGGGCACCAGGAGGCAATGGACTGCATGCTTCCTTGTGAGGGTGGGAAAGGGGCCCTGGCCCCCAGGGATGGTGCTGGAGGCAGCAGTCGGGGCAGGTGATGAGGCGGTGAGCAGGGAGCCTGCGGCCATCTGGGCGTATGCCTTGGAAGTGGCGCTGCCCCCAGAGCTGGTGGAAGGGCAGCGCGGAGGAGAGGGGAGGTGGCCTCTACCACGGGAGACATCGCCTTCTGGGCAGAGCTCTTGCTCTTTTTCCCACCCGGCCCTTCTTGCCGGCTGAGGGTGCATCCCCTGAGACTGGGGAGGCAGAAGCCGTGGCAGCAGCAGACTCCCCTGAGTCCCTACTTGAGTTCGCCTCTGCTGGCGCCCCAGGACCGGTGCCCAGTGACCCAGCAGTGGCAACAAGGCCAGTCGCTGTGGGCAGGGGCAGATCGTCGGGGTGAGAGAGAGGGGCGGGAGCATCCAGGGAGGGGATGGAGGAGGAAGGGGGGAGTGAAGAGGGAAGGGGGGAAGGGATGGGAGTGGGGGGGCGACCACTCCTCCCCGCTAGGCTGAAAGCAGGGGAGGAGGGCGCCAACACAAGAGAATACGGGAAGGCCAAACCAGCCAGGGAGACAGCGGCGATGCACTCACCAGCCCTCAGTGGAACACCAACTCCTCTGGCTGCACCGGGGCGCCAGGGGCGAAACCAATGTAGGGGGGTGTGGTGTGCAGGGGGGCCAACTAAAAGAAGGGGGGACAACTAAAGGGGGGCCATGAGTGCCAGGGAGGGCAGGGCAGCAGGGATGCAGCTGTGGGCAGGGGAGGGGGATTAGGTTTGGGGCTGGAGCAGGACTGGGAAGGCTCAGGGGCAAACTTCCAAGGCCGGGCGGGACAGGGAACAAACTAACACAGGGGCTGGGGCAGGGCAAACAAACTGACCTGAAGGCCAAATCATGGAGGGCGGGGCAAACAAACCAACATACAGACAAATAGACAAAAAAACCAACCAGCAAACTATGGGGGGGGGGGGGGGGGGGCCGGGGCAGCTACAGGGAACGGGGGGCAAAGAAGGGGTAGGGTGAAGGGAAGAAGCAGCAGCAGCGAAGGGGCACTCGCAGCAGCAGTGGCGATGGCAGTGGGAGGAAGGAGCCAGCCAGAAAGGCCCTTCCACAGGTGGTGGTGGTGGTGGTTGTTGTAGCAGAGGTGGAGGAGGGGCCACTCACCCACTCGCTAGCTCCTGGCCCGCTGGGAAGGGCAGGAGGATCCCCACACAGTAGCAGCAGGAGGTGCAGGGGGATCTGGGCCCTGCAGGAGAGGGGGAGCTCCGCAGATCCCTGTAGCAAGGTGCTGGGGCCATCCTTGCAGTCTGGGCCCCAGGACAAGCTGCAAAACCCCCCTGCTGGGCAGATCAAGGCCCTGCAGGCAGAAACCCAGGGAGAAAAGGGGCAGAGCCAGGACAGGAAAGGCCAGTATAAAAGGCCAGCCTAGCAGCTTAGTCAAAGGGAAGCTGCTGCTGGAGACAGATGTGGCTTCCCCCAGGCTGTGGTCTGGGCCTGATCCTGTGGTTGTGCGGAGCAAGTGCTCTACTGATCAGAGCCTTCAAGGCCTGCCCAGGCTGCTGGGCCTGAGTGACTGGGAAGAGCTACCCAAGGCCACTGAATGGGAGCAACCCCCCAAAGCCAGCCTTGACCTGGAGATGCTGCCTGATGCTGGGGACCCGCTGGAGCTGCCTGAACCCAGTATAGCAGAGGACCTGCTGGGACCCTGGGACCTGGAAGGGCTCTCCTCTGCTAATGACCCCTGAGGAGTTTCTGGACCTGCCACCAGTTGATGACGAGGGATTCACGGGGCTGCTGCTTGCTGTCTACCCCAATGACCTGGAGGATGACACTCGTCTGCAGGTACCCAGGTACAGGGTGGGAGGAAGTAGCCCAGGGATAACCAAACATAGTTTGGCTGAGCCTGTGGCCGAACCAGTCAGTGTGTTGTGGCTGGATCCCTGCTGACTCAGGGGCAAACCACTTTGCCACTGATAGGGCCCTGGGCTGGGATGCAGTGGAGTCGGGTGGGCCTGCATCCCCCACCTCCCCCCTTCTCTAACCACCCCTGGTGTGCTTGGCTCCTCTGAATCCACCTGCCAGAGGATCCCAAGCTTGCCAGCCCTGCCCTGCCTGAGGGCCAGGGGCAACAGACTGCTTTGGCCAGCCCTCTCCTGGCCAGGGGCTACAGACCCACCGAATGCTAGCTTTTCCTGCCGTAGACCAAGGCGCTGTGGCCTTCCTCAGAGTCTGGGCCTGAGGAAAAGCAGCAACACCCCTGCTGGGCCAGGCCACACAGTTACAATGCCTTTATAGTAAGACCTGCATTTCTGAGTCTTGGCAATACAATCCCAAGTGTCTGCTGTGGTCTGACCAAGATTTGCTAAATATCTCTATAGTCATAGAAATGCAGGACTGGAAGGAACTTTGAGTGGTCATCTAGTCTGAACCCCTGCACTGAGGCAGAACTAAGCATTATGTAAATAATCACTGACAGGTGTTTGTCTAACCTGTTCATAAAACCTCCAGTGGTGGAGATTCCACAACTTCCCTAGGTAATTTGTTCCATGGCTTAACGATCCTGACAGTTATCAAGTTTTTCCTAATGTCTAACCTAAATTTCCCTTGCTGCAATTTAAGTCCATTACTTACTGTCCTCAGAGGTTAAAAAACAACTTATCACCCTTCTTTTATCTTGTCCTTCCTCAGTCTTCTCTTTTTCAGACTAAATAAACCCATTTTTTTCCAAACATTCCTCATAGGTTGTTTTCTAGATCTTTATTAATTTTTGCTCTCCTCTTGACTTTTTCCAGTTTTGTCCACATCCTTCCCAAAATGCAGTGCCCAGAACTGGACACAATACTCCAGCTGATGCTTTATCAGTGCTGAGCAATGTGGAAGAAATACTTGTCATTTCTTGTTTACAGCACTCCTGCTAATACATCCTAGAATGTTTGCTTTTTGTGAAACAAAATTACATTGTTGACTCATGTTTATTTTGTAATCCACTCTAACCTCCAGATCTTTTAGTGCTGTATTCCTTCCTAGGCAGTCATTTTCCATTTTATATGTGTGCAATTGATTATTCCTTCCTAAATGTAGTACTTTGCATTTGTCCTTATTGAACTTTATCCTATTTATTTCAGACCATTTCTTCAGCTGGTCAACATTTTGAATTCTAATCCTTTCCTCCAAAGCACTTGCAATTTCTCCTAGCTTGGAATCATCCACAAGCTTTATAAGTGCACTCCCTCGGCCATTATCCAAATCAGTTATGAAGATATTGAATAGAACCAGACCCAAAAAAGATCTCCATGGAATCCCACTCAATATTCTCTGCTAGCTTGAATGGGAATATTGATAAATATTCTCTGAATACAGTTTTCCAACCAGTTGTGCACCCACCTTATAGTAAGTTTGTCTAAGCTATATTTCTCTAGTTTGTTTATGAGAAGGCCACGAAAAGACTTACCAATGTCCACATATATCACATCTGCTGCTTACCCCCATCCACAAGGCACTACACTGTCAAAGAAGGATATTAGGTTGGTTTGACATGATTTGTTCTTGACAAATCCATGTTGACTATTTATCACCTTATCTTCTAAGTGCTTACAAATTGATTGCTCGATTATTTACTCCATTATCTTTCCAGGTACAGTAGTTACGCTCACTAGTCTAATTCCCTGGATTGTCCTTATTCCCCCTTTTTTATAGATAAGTACTATATTTGCCCTTTTCTGGGATCTCTCCCTTCTGCCACAAGGTCTCGAAAATAATCATTAATGACTCCGATCTCTTCAGCCAATTCCTTAAGTATTCTAGGATGTATTTAATCAGGCCCTGTGGACTTGAAGACGTTTAACCTGTTTCAGTAGTTCGTAACTTACTCTTTTGCTATTTTGGCCTCAGATGAGAAGTTAAGTTCACTGCCTCCAAAGGGAGAGAGCACACACCAGCTGCTAGTTTAGCTGAGGACTTCACCAATCAGTTTACAATACAGCACTGAGATGGTTTTTATAATAAAATTAGTGTTTATTAACAAAAGATTTCAGTGATAAGAATAGAAGACATATAATGTGGGTGTCTGGCACAGGTGTTGGAATCTGAGATGCACATGTAGGTATCAATATTCTTCTGTGTGCAGGGAGGGAAGAAGGAAGAAATTGTGTCATGGCGAACTGTGTGTGTTTGTGTGGAAACTGGTCTTCTTCCAAATCTAGCTCTTTCAATTAGAGGTAGTTCATGAAGTCCAGAGGTGACAATATAATTTGTTTCAAGTATGACTGGGGTTTGAATGCATCCAGAAATGTGCCGGGGTGGGGAGGAAGGCTGTGGAGTTCTGCATGTTTGCATGCACCCATCAGAAGGTAAGTCAGGTGGAAGCTGACTCAGCATATTCTGAATTCCCTCATGGATTCTGACCCAATCCTGGTTATGGATAGCTGCAAGTTTGGGCAATGAGCGTGACTAGCCAGATGAGTTATGCATTCTGCCAGTTAGCATTCAGGGGTCACAGTATCCCAGGGTTGTATTAGCCATTTTGGCCACAGCATCACGTTGGGAGCTTGCATTCAGTTGATTATCCACCTCGACACTCAAATCTTTTTCAGAGTCACTGCTTCCCCTAACCCGTAAGTATGACCTTCATTCTTTGTTCTTCGCTATATACATTTACCCATATTAAAACATGTATTCTATGCTTGCACCCACTTTTTTTTCAAGTGATCTAGATCAATCTGAATCAGTGACCTGTCCTCTTCATTATTTACCACACCCCCAATTTTTGTGTCCTCTACAAGAACTATCAGTAGTGATTTTGTTTTTTCCAGAGCACTGATAAAGATGTTTATATAAAGTAAGGCCAGGAACCAAACCCGGAGGGACCCCACTGGAAACAGATCTGCTCAGTGATTATTTCCCCATTTTAAAGTAACATTTTTAGACCTACAGACTAACAAATTTAGTTGGGCATAAGTTTATGCCCAAATAAATGTTAGTCTTCAAGATGCCACAGGACTCTCGCTGTTTTGCTAAAAACAGACTAACATGGCTACCCCTCTGGAACTCATTTTTAGACCTATCATCTATCTTTTAATCTATTTATTTAATGTTGCACATGTTAAAAAAACTAGAATGATATAATATTAATCAATGTTGTGTGGTACCAAGTCAAATGACTTACAGAAGTCTAAGAATATTGTGCCAACACTATTGCCTTTATCAGTCAAACTTGTAATTTCATAAAAAAAGAGATCCTGTCAGGTTAACCTATTTTCCATAAACCCATGCTGATTTTGTATCAATTACATTGCCTTCCTTTAGTTCTTTATTAATCAAGTCTTGTATCAGCCATTTCTTTATCTTGCCTGGGATTGATGTTAGGCTGACAACCTTATAATTACCCAGGTCATTCCATTTACTCTTTTAAAAATGTAGTACAACATTAGCTTTCTTGCAGTCTTCTGTAAAGTTTCTAGTGCTCCATGACTTACTGAAAATCAACATTAATGGTCCAGCAACTTCCTCAGACAGCTCTTTTAAAATTCTTGGATTCAAATTAACTGGACCTGCTTATTTTAAGATATCTAACTTTAGTAGCTGCTGTTTAATATCCTGTACAGATAGTAGTAATCACAATATGATGAAACTTCATCTGTCTTTTCCCCAAATACAGAACAGAAATATTTATTCAACACTGCTTTTTCTGTACTATAATGGATAATTCTACCAGTTCCACCTAGTATTGGACCAATACTATTGTCAGGATTCTTTTTGTTCCTAATATATTTTTAAAAATTCCTTCTCATTGTCCTCAACTCTGCTGGCCATAAATTTCTCCTTGTATTCCCTGTTTTCCCTTATCAATTTTCTACAATTCCTAACTTATGATTTATATTAATTGCAGGGGGGATTTGATAGCAGCCTTTAACAATCTGAAAAGGGGTTCCAGAGAGGATGGAGCTAGGTTGTTCTCAATGGCTGTAGATGACAGAACAAGGAACAATGGTATCAAGTTGAAGTGGAGGAGATCTAGGCTGGATATTAGGAAAAAGATTTTCACTAGGAGGGTGGTGAAGCACTGGAATGGATTACCTAGGGAGGTGGTGGAATCTCCATCTTTAGAGGTTTTTAAGCTGCAGCTTGACAAAGCCCTGGCTGGGATGATTTAGCTGAGGTTAGGCCTGCACTGAGCAGGGAGTTGGACTAGATGACCTCCTGAGGTCCCTTCTAACTCTAATATTCTATGATACAGTATATATAATGATCCCCAATTTATTATTCACATTTTTCTGAATAAATTCATCCTTCCAGCTGATCTGGCTCATTGTTTTCAGCTTTGCAAAATTGGCCCCATTAAAGCATAGAGATATTACTGGTCTGGACATTATTCTCTATTTCCCTCTTGGAATTTGAAGTTAAACTTCAGGAAAGGGGCCTAATAAAGCTAGCATATCATTTTCGTTAACCATTTTCTCACCTCTATCCCAGCCCTTCTCTTCTTCAGTACCCTTTGCTGTCTTACAGAGAGGGTCCTAAGGCCTGGGATTTTGTTGTCATAGAGCAGTGTTTCTCAATTGGGGTTCCGTGGGAACACTGTTGGGGTTCCGAGAGCAGATGTTCTCGGCGCCGCCAAGAAAGAGAAGATGTCTCGGATTTTCCGGCGGAGGGTATCCAGTGTAAGTGTAATTTAAGTGAGAAATGCTGACCTTTGCTTATTTTGACATTTGAAGACTGCTAAGAGTTGGGGGGGGTTCCCCATAATTATTTATGGAGTTCAAAAGGGTTCCGAGGCCAAATTTAATTGAGAAACACTGTCATAGAGGGATGGGGAGAGAGCTCTGAAAAGCTCACAAGGTTTGTCTCCTTTCTTGAATTTTTCAGGCACTTTCCAGAAACCTGACAGCCTCAGTCTCTTAGAGCTGCAGCAGCGTTCTAAAGCTTTACACTGCTGAGAGCCATATTACATATGTGAAGGAATTATTCAGTGCTAAGGAGAACAAGTCTTCTGGGCAGGGCCAAGTACCTGATCAGGAGAAGCCCCAATATTTTCTTGTTGACATGTGTGGGGAGACAAAAAGGCACAAGCCCCTGATCTCAGCTTCTTCACGGCACTTCTTGTGTGACCATTTAGAGTTAAGTCCCACTGGAAATTGTCTCCCTGAGGAGTTTGAAATCCCTGAATCAGTACATCACATTCAGCTACTAGAAAGTCTTTCTGAAGTGTATATGGATTGTCATTTTTTTAAACACATACTTTCTCTCATTGCTTTCTTCTGGCATTGAAGTATCTAGAAGACCAAAAGCAGGACCACAGAAGGCTGTTAAAAATTCATCACAAATTAACGTCAGGGCAAGGTTTGTGAGCTAATAGAGTATAAAGACCATTGAAATCAGCATGTACGCATGCATGCTCAAAGCACTGACATTCGTAGATAGAACTACACTGCTAAACTAAGCCCACGAGGCTTGATTAACAGGAAATTTTTCAGAATGCCAATTAGAGCAAAGTTTACTGAACAAATTGTTTGCAGTTGTACCCTAGAACCATCATGAATTTTAATTCTGCATTGATTTATGTGACTGAAACAATAATTAAAGTTGCATGAATGTTATCCATTTAGAAGGCTCTCACTGCTGTGCTGTAACACAGGAGAAGACAGCTGAGGGAGGAGGTGGATAGGTTCACTTTAAGTGGGTCTACCTTTCTCGATGCCAGCCTAAGGGGGAATAAGAAAGCAGACAAGTTCTTTCCCCCTAAAAGACACACAATCGTGCAGTTTTATATGTAGCTCCCCTGGCCTTATTGTGCAGTAACTGATGTCCACTTTTAATGTAGCAAAAAATAAAAGCCGGTGGGGCATGTTCCACACAACTGTTAACTCAACACTAAGGCAAAGAGGAAATAAGTTATGGGCAAAAGCTACCTTAACAAAAGGTTTTGGTCAGGATTAATTGATGAAAGCTGCTGCACTATGTCCAGGCTGCTGCACCAGAGAGCTGTGCAACTCTAGCTCCCGACCCCAGCATTCTAGTCTGGGTAGCTCTCTGGGGCCAGGTTAAACTACAGAGTTTTGCTGGCTTATCCATGGGGATAGGTGTGATCTCTGATGGGCATAGCTGTATCAGCCGATGTCCTGATAGTGGAGACATAGCTATACCAGCAAAGTTGTGCTTTTACCAGTTTCACTTATGGGTGGTAGTTTTGCTATATTGGTACAAACCCTACTTATGTTGGTATACTGTATCCACACCAGGTGCTCTTTGCTGGTATAGTGAGGGTGACCATATGTCCCATTTTGGCCAGGACAGTTCCCTTTTGCAGTTCTGTCCTGACTGTCCCTACTTTGCCAAAAGTGGGCATTTGTTCCTGACTTTTGCAGGCAGTGCTGCCTCTGATCTTCTCCAGTGCTGCCTTCAGAGCTATCTCACCAGCAGCAGCCCCCGCTCTTTGGATGCAAGGAAGAGGGGCCCAGGCTCTGCTGATACAATCCGCTGAACTGGGACTCCTGCTAATCGAGAACGAGAGGAAAGACAGCTTGGCGAAAATGCTGGGGCTGGGTAGGAACATGACTCTGTACCAACGACTTCTCCTCAGCCCATCTTTGCTCCCCGTGTCTGAGTCCCAGAGCTGCTGCCCTCACTGGCACACACAGGCTCTTGCTCCTATTAGCAGGAGATGAACATGGGCGGCTGGTGAAGCTACCCCTATGGAAGGCTAACTCCCCGTCCCACTGATTCCAGGCCCCTCCCCAATCCCCCCCAAGCTCACCACTGTGCACTGTGAATCCTGGGCTGGCAGAATGAGTCCCTCATCTCGCTACCTCCCAGGCCACCGTGAGCTGCTGTGCGCCAGTCTGGAGGTGACTGGCTACCACGGGATGGGAGCCAGCTGCCTTAAGATGTCTCAGCCTATTCCTCCCTTCCTGGCTGAGAAGGGGGCAGTGGGGAGTTACCAAATAGCCCTGAACATTGGTTGTGGACAGGGCTGCATTAAACAGACCCCCGTGGGGAGAAACACAGGCACATTGGCCAGGAGGAAGGAGCGGTGCAGACAACCGCAGAAGAAGAGGGGAGGTGGGGGAAAAAGAAGGCTTCGTATCACAGCAGAAGAACCTGGCTGGACAAACTCCCTCCCCAGCCAATGCCAAATGCTCACACATTGGCCTGGCAGCCAGTCCAGGGCAGCAGTCTGTGCGAGCCCTCCCCTCCCCCATATCACATGCTCATTCTGCCCCCAGTACTAGCAAACCCTAGGCACCCTCCCGACACGGAGCGTGCCCCAAAACCCTGTCAAGCCCAGCCAGCCTCCCCAGTACTTCTACCCTCCCCCTAAAAACCTTGCCCTTTCCAACATACCCCCAAATGGCTGCCCTCACCTGCACTCTGACCACTGTACAGTTCCCCAAAGACCTGTCACCTAGTGCTACCCCAGCTGCGTGTGTCCCCAAATGCTGCTCCACCCAAGAAACCACCACACCATACTAGCCTGAAAGACGATAGCTAATGCCAGGTTGCACCAGGCAGGCTCAAAAAACATCTCTTTTCTTTCATGCCCCCTTGCCACATGTGCAGCACCCCCTCCCTGCTTAGCCCCCTCCTCTCCACACACACCCTTCCCCCAAGGGCCCCACTATTCTCCCAAGCCGAGCTGAGAACCCCCCCCCCCACTTGCACAAGTAAAAAAATCTTGGGGGAGCATTTGCTGCCCCCAGGTGCCCCTAATTGCTGCCAGCCTGCTGCTTACCTTGTGGGAAAGCTCTGAAGGGCTCTGGGCCAGGTAGAGAGGATCCATTCCTCCCAGCCATTTCTTGCTCAGCTACCCGGCCCTGCATAACTGGCACTGGCCCAGAGGACTGGACAGCATAGTGATGCCTGCCCCTGCCACACACTGAGTGATCCAATTCCAGGGCTCCAGGCCCTGCCATGGCTTGGAAGGGAGGCAAGGAAATGGCCCACCCTCTGCACAGAGCAGAAGGCTGGCCTGGTGGCATCTTGTCTTATCTAGCTCTCTCACCTCCCACTTTGAAAAGTGATGATGGGAGTGGGCCCTGTTGGCCTCCCCTCCCCCCCACTCACACACACCTGTTCTGGCAATTTGCAACAGCATCAGCAGGAGGAGTTGTCCCATAAAATCCCAATCTCTTGTGATCCAGGAGGAGTGCATATGAATGAAAGGTTAATTGTGAAAACACTTAGCACTTCTAAAGCATTTTCCATCTGATGATTTCAAAAGCATTTAACCAAAAACAATGAATTAAGCTACACAATACTCCTCTGAGGCAAGCAAATATTATCTCTGTTTGTTGGATAGAGAAACTGAAGCACAGACTGATTAACTCCCTTATATCCACTGCCTTTTTAGATCAATGGAAAGACTCCCCTTGAGATCAAGCCTTAAATGACTGGTGGTCCAATGTCACATTGCAAGTTTGTGACAGGGGGCCATTATAAAACCCCAAAACTTCACATTTCTAGCTCTGCTTTCAACACAAAGCCATGCTGCTTCTTCCTTTAAATCTTACTTTCCATTTCCCTTGTCTGGAAAACTAATGAGTGTCTTTGAAGGGACTCCTAACAGATTACTGAACAGGCTAGGGGGAGGAGGGGGGAAGAGGCACGTGGCAGGGAGGGGAGGAACTGGTCTGGCAAGCAGGAGAATGGATTCAGATTAGGGGCGGGCAGGCTGAGAGCAGATTTAGTCTGTAGCACTGCCCAAGCCCAGCCAGGTAGGCAGCAACAGGCAGAGAGGAAAGTGAAATTGAAACTGAGACTGGAAAAGAGAAGTTAGACCACTGGACGCAGTCTCATGCTGCCTGCATGCCTGGCATGCTGAGCTTAATGTGCTCCATGCACGCAAGTTCCCGGGTGGCTAAGGAGAACCTGCATGGAGCATAAAAACTTCCTGGCAGGGAAAGAAGAAGGGCCACCACGGCCCTTCAGGAGAGGCTCAGCCTTTAATACCAACCGCCCATGTCACATGCTCATGTGTACTGTTGAAATAATAATTAACAATGCCAAGATTAATGTATTATCCTCCTGATGCCAGTGTTGCCCTGCTGCTGAGCGAGAGATGGCCTGGATCTTATAGGTCGGCTTCCTGGTGAAGGAGAAATCAGTGAACAGAGTTTAAATTAAATCTAAATGTGATTTGCTTTATTTACACAAATACACCAGCCCTGGAACAGAGGCAAATAGCACACAGGCAACCCCATCCTCCAGAAATCTCAGCACATATCAATGCCTGGTTCACAGGAAGCTATTTTGTGCCAAGAATTGCCTCCATATAAGGAGAACTCTGCTATCTGCCACAGCTTCTCTCCCAGGACAACTGTATTGCTGAACTCACAGTGACACGCTTATAGAATCATAGAATCATAGAGTTGGAAGGGACCTCAGGAGGTCATCTAGTCCAACCCCCTGCTCAAAGCAGGACTAACCTCAGCTAAATAATCCCAGCGAGGGTTTTGTCAAGCCACCGCTTAAAAACCTCTAAAGATGGAGATTCCACCACCTCCCTAGGTAACCCATTCCAGTGCTTCACCACCCTACTAGTGAAAAACTTTTTCCTAATGTCCAACCTAGACATCCCACACTGCAACTTGAGACCGTTGCTCCTTGTTCTGTCATCTGCCACCACCGAGAACAGCCTAGCCCCATCCTCCCTGGAACCCCCTTTCAGGTAGTTAAAGGCTGCTATCAAATCCCCCCTCATTCTTCTCTTTTTCAGACTAAACAAGCCTAGTTCCCTCAGTCTCTCCTCATAAGTCTTGTGCTCCAGCCCCATAATCATTTTTGTTGCCCTCCGCTGGACTCTCTCCAACTTGTCCACAACCTTTTTGTAGTGGGGGGCCCAAAACTGGACACAATACTCCAAATGCGGCCTCACCAATGCCAAATAGAGGGCAATAATCACCTCCCGCAATCTGCTGGCAATGCTCCTACTAATGCAGCCCAATATGCTATTAGCCTTCTTGGCAACCAGGGCACACTGCTGACTCATATCGCTTCTTATCCACTGTTACCCCCAGGTCCTTTTCTGCAGAACTGCTGCCTAGCTCATCGGTCCCCAGTCTGTAGCTGTGCATGGGATTTTTCCGTCCTAAGTGCAGGACTCTGCACTTGTCCTTGTTGAACTTCATCAGATTTCTTTTGGCCCAATCCTCCAGTTTGTTTAGGTCCTTCTGTATCCTATCCCTACCTTCCAGGGTATCTACCACTCCCCCTAGCTTAGTGTCATCTGCAAACTTGCTGAGAGTGCAATATACCCCATCCTCCAGATCACTGATGAAGATGTTGAACAAAACCGGCACCAAGACCGATCCCTGAGGCACTCCGCTTGTGACCGGCTGCCAGCTAGACATGGAGCCATTGATCACTACTCGTTGAGCCCTATGCTCTAGCCAGTTCTCTATCCATTTTATAGTCCATTCATCCAACCCATACTTCTTTAACTTGCTGATAAGAATACTGTGAGAGACTGTATCAAAAGCTTTGCTAAAGTCAAGGTATATCATGTCCACCGCTTTCCCCACATCCACAGAGCCAGTCACCTCTTCATAGAAAGCAATCAGGTTGGTCAGGCATGACTTTTCCTTGGTGAATCCATGTTGACTGTTCCTGATCACCTTCCTCTCTTCCAAGTGCTTTAAAATGGATTCCTTGAGTACCTGCTCCATGATTTTTCAAGGGATTGAGGTGAGGCTGACTGGTCTGTAGTTCCCTGGATCCTCTTTCCTCCCTTTCTTGTCTTCCAAAGACTGAACATTTGCTTGCATACTTAGAAAAAGAACCTGTCAGCCTGTGGAGCAAGCAGGGCTACCTGGTGCCTCCCACCATAATAACAATTCCTGGTGAAAAGGAGCCAGGAGCTCTTGGGAGAGAGGGGAATTAGGCCTCCAGCGCCTCTTCGGGGCTGCCCTGCTGAGGCTGTGTAGCATATTGTTAGTGAGGGGCCAAGAGGCTGGGTGTGTGGGTGATGGGTCTTGTGATTTCTCAGAGCTGCACAGCTCTCAGACATCCCTAACACTTGGAGGGGGGGGGGGGATGTCTTCTTCCAAAGCTCCTTAGTAATTGAGGATTCAGATATGGGATCTGTCAGTTTCCTGCCCCCTCCCTGGCAACAAAGAGTGACAGGGATGCTGAAATAAAGTGAATTAGGGAAGAGATTCCTCTTCTTTTGAGGCACTGACTAAAGACAAAAACCCTCAGTGAGAGCAGTGGGTGGAGAAGCTAATACCCCCACTATTTCTCCACCACCTGACTGGCAGGGTCAGGGATTCTGGTGTTATTGCTGTGGGATGCTGGGCTACGTTGCCAGTAGTCCAATAGTTTCACCTCCTGGCTCTGAGACCAAAAGTTCTCACACCGTGCTTTGCTGTCCAGATCCCAGCCCATACCCATTCCTCTTCACCTTCTTTGCTACTTGGCTTAATTGGGGAGGCGGAGGAACATTTGGGCAGGGCAAAGCTCGGGCCTGGCCCACATTTCAGTTTAGGGAAATATGATCACCCTAGACATAGTATACTGGTACTCTGATACCAGCAAAGTGCTTCTAGTTTAGATATGGCCCACATTAATTTTATTAATGTATATGTAACTCTGTGAGGTTGGTCTTGCTGGCTGAAAGGTGAGTGGGGCTCTGTCTATGCTAGAAAGGGCTTGCCAGTACAGCCATACCACTGTAGTCATTCTGGGGCGGTACCAAGGCTAAATTGGGCCTATCTAACAGAACGAGACAAATGATAAATTTAGGTTAGACCATATGCTTTTATTGTTTTAACTTGTTGTCTCTGCTTGTTATATTCCTGTGGATATATAATCATAATTTGTTTTGAACAAGCTATTTTCTGTCACTGCACTGTCAATTTGGTCACTGTCCAGGAGATAAGTCTATAGCAGGGGGCAAAGGGAGATGGACCTTACTGAGATAATAGGGGTGGGAAACAGAGTTCTATGCTGTAGCCTGATGTTCGAATTTAAAGATGGGGTGAATTGCAGGATTCACTCTGAGTGAAGTGCAAGTTTAGGCCTGACACTTGAAAGAGATACCCCTGGAGAGACTGAGAGGTCACATATACAGTTAGCCCTGAACTGTAACAACAGGACTTTGTGAATACTAAATAATTAGATCAGATGATTTTGTTAAGAATCCAAAGGTTGAAAGTTATCCAGCCAGATGGTAAGGGAATAGTTATAAATAATGTGTTCATCTACAGGAAGCACGATCAGTTTGCAAATGATTTATTAACCCCAAAAGAGGCTAAATTTGTGAACAATATTCTTCATTCTAAACAGCTTGACCAGATGTAAAAAAAAATTCATTTTGGAAAAAAATTGATATTTCAGATAAAAATGAAACTTTCCTTTTGAAGTTTGTTTTATTTTTATATTGCTTTTATTATTTTACATTATTTCAAGACATGTCAGTAGCAGTAGGGTATATATGATATGTCATATCCTGTACTACTATCACTTACATGTTAATAATAGGATACATTTTTTTTTTCTGAAACTAAATTTTCAAAACAAATATATTTCAGGAGGTAATTTTGAAAATATTTATTTTCATGCCAATTCAGAGAGAAAACAAATTTTGAAATGTCAAATTTTCCCACAAAATGTAAATTCTGAGTTTTGACCAGCAGCAGGTCTGAGCAAACTGGCTTTGGTTTGACTGAGTGTTTAAAAACCACAGTGATGGCATCTTACTAACACCGGAGGGAGATACGATCACAATCACTGTAACTAATGTTATAACATTAGGACAGTTTAACGGTGGCACACAGATCATGTACTGTAGTTTATTTCTAAGCTGATATGCCCAGCAAAGGAACAGTAGGGATGATGCATGAATCAGCCATACAATACATTTTTCTTATTTCTATTATCTGTGTTGTGGTAGTGCCTATAAGTCCTAGTCATGAACCAGGACCCTATTGTGCAAGGTGCTTTACAAACACAGAACAAAAAGATGCTCCCTGACCCAAAGAGCTTCCTGTCTAAGTAGAAGACAAGAGTCACTGGATAGCTATAAATAGACAGATGGTGGAGTACAAGGAAGCAGTGAGGCAATATTGGTCACCGCAATAGACAGTGGTCTCAGTTCATCGGCTGCCTGTTACCAAGTTTTTGTAGATGTCACTTTAAGGAGGAATTTGAAGGAGGACAGGAGGTGGCTTTCCAGATATTTACAGAGAGCTTTTCCCATATGTGAAGTCCATGTAAGAAAGCACAAAAGTGCTTGTTTGTAAGTTAAAGTGGGTGTTGAAGGCTGACATCAGAAGGCAGGAATTAATTTCAGGAGAGTCTATGAGAGACGATAGGTAGGGCGCAGACTGTCTGTGAAGGGCCTTGAAAATGAAGACAAGTAGGTTGTTTGACAGAGAAAGAGGAGTAAGAGGAGGGATGTAAAGATAGGGTCAAAGAGATGAACTAGGGAAATGATCTTGACAGCAGCTTTATGAATGGATTTGGGTGGGGCAAAATTGCATTTGTCCAGAGAAGTGAATGTAATTCTCTTGCTGTACCTGCTGGAGAGGAACCCAACCCACGAGATACTACTTCCATCAGCAGAGAGACAGCACAGAAAAAACCCCTGGTGGGAGTCAGGCTGTCTGCACTTCTGGGAAATCACCAACTCCAAGCCATCAGAGAGAAGGAGCAAAACTCAATGGCAACATATCTAGATCCCTGATCCAAAGGCAGCTATTTCCCCAGTCCTTCTTGGTGATGAGAAACGTTGTCTCCATGAAAAGATGAGTTAATGAACAAGTGGCCATGGGTTCAAATGGTGGCCTAGTCAGACCTTTTAATACTAGTTTGAGATGCCATTGAAAAGTGAGAAGTCTGGGCTGTGGGAAGGGGTTTGCTATGCCTTTGAGAAACCTTTTCATAGTCGGATGTGGAAAGATTGAGTATACATGAAAGGTTGTAATTTTTGCTAGATGAAATTTCAGTGAACTGATAGAAAGTCCTGATTTTTTGAGAGTCAACAGGTAGTCTAGGAACACTGGTAGGGTAGATGTATTAGGGATGACACTTTGGGCTGGCACCAAATCTGGAATCTCTTCCATTTCTGTAGATAGGTACAGTGAGCAGTTCCTTTCCTACGGTGCAATAATACCTCCTGTACCTCTTCAGACTAGGATGTCTTTATGTGATGGAACCATGAAGGAGCCAGGCTTTGAGCCACAGAATCAGCAGGTTGGGATGAAGGATATGTATCTTGTTCTGGGATAGATGGTAAGGAGTGATTGGAAGAGTCATCAATGGACATAGTGCCAGTTGTGACAGATAAGGGTACCACATCTGTCTGGGCCAGGTGGGAGCAATCAGTGTGATGTTTGCTCTTTCTCTTTTCACTTTCAACAGAACTTTCAGTATCAGAGGGAATTGGGGGAAGGTATAAAGAAGGCTCTTGTCCCATGGAAGGAGGAGAGTATTGCCCATGGAGTGTCATCTGATTCTTGCTCTGGAGCAGTACTGTGGACATTTCCTATTCTGGTAAGTAGCAAATAGGTCTATGATCAGTGTACCGTATTGTTGGAATGTGTCGTGGAGTACCACTGAATCTATCTCCCATTCATGGTCCCATTTATGGTCCTATGGGAATTTGTGGCTGAGACTGTCCATTGTTATGTTGTGTATTCCAGGTAAGTAGGGTGCTGATAGTAAGATATTGTGGGAGATATACCAGTTCCATCTATGCACAGGGAGTGAGACCGGGCATCTCCCTGACAGTTTATGTAATACATGCAGGCTATATTGTCCATCATAACTCTTGTGTATGTGTCTTTGTCAGTGAGAAGAACTGAGCAAGCAGGTTGAGGTGGAAGCATGTCTCAGCTGGAGACCATTTGCCCCATATTGTGTGACCGTTGAGACACTCCATTCTACCAGGGGTGGTCAGGAGAAGAGATGGGGAAGACTGAACAAGTGGGATTCCTTTACAGACATTTAGTGGGTCCCTCCACCTGTCCAAGGATCACTTGACCCTGTTGGGCATTGGTAGTAGTTTGCTTATGTTGTCTCTGTTCGGCCTGTAAACTGAACCTAATTATGCTTGGAGGCATAAAATGTGTAGTCTGGAATAACTGATGTGCCTGTGGCCATGTGCCCCAGGAGCTGGAGGCAATGTCTGGCTGAAATTTGGGGGCTGGATTGTAGTGTCTCTATCAATGAGGAGAAATTGAGAAATTTGTGATGTGGGAGAAATGTCTTAATCTAAATGGTTGGTGCCTATGAATTCTAGCCTCTGTACCATTGTTAAAGTCGATTTTTGTTTGTTGATCTGTAAATCCAGATTCTGAAACAGGTCCTGTGTGGGCCTCCTGTTGGGCCTCTGTGAAGGACCATGCCCTGAGAAGGCAGTTGTCCAGGTAAGGAAAAATCATGGTGCCTTGAGAGCGTAAGTGGGCCACCACTACTGAGAGGACCTTGGAGAATACTCTGGGGGCTGAGGAGAGGTCGAAAGGGGGTACCCTGTATTGGTAGTGGTCTTGGCCTAGTGTGAACCATGAGACAACGTCCGTGACTAGGTATGACTGAGATGTGAAAATATGAACTAGTCTCCTTTTTCTAATCAATATTGATAACATGACCATCTTGAACTTCTGAGTCTTGATAAACTTGTTGAGCACTCTGAGGTCCAGTATTGGTCTCCAACCCCCTTTTTTCTTCCGTGTGAGGAAGTAATGAGACGAGAAGCTTCTGCCCATTACATGGACAGGCACCGGCTCCATGGTTCCTACTCTGAAGAGGTGGTTTATCTTGCGAGAAGAGTCCCTGAAGAGGGATGAGGAAATGTGTTTGGGAGGTGGGAGGGAGGAGAAATGGATGGAATACCTATGTTGGATGATCTCCAGCACCCATTTGTTGGAGATTATCCGTTCCCAGGTGCTGTGGAATGGGGTGAGATAGTCTCCAAAGGGATGGATGGAGTTTTCCTGTGTGAAGTGAGGAGAGTGTTCCACTGGCACCTTGATCAACCTGTCAAAACTGCCTCTTCGAGGTGGAGAGCTGAGAGGAAGTTTGCTGAGATCCCAATGTCTTCCACCTGGGGAACCTGGGTTTCTTTGTCTGACGTTCATATGATGTCTGTGCATATTGAGATGGATATTGAGATGAGTATTGGGATGAGTGTTGTGGGCAAGGTTTGAATGGTAGCTGAAGGCTGTACTTTGTACCCAGGTGTATAGATCCCGAGGGATTGGCCCTCATATCTTTTAATGTGTGGAGGGAGGTATCAGTCTTTTCAGCAAATAATTTTGTCCCCTCAAAGGGTAGGTCCTTCACTGTTGTTTGGACCTCCTTGGGGAAGCCAGAGAGATGAAGCCATGAGGCCGGTCTCATCACAACGGCAGTTGAAACAGAACATGTCACCATGTCAGCTGCATCAAGTGCAGAGTGGAGAGATGACTTCACCATAGCTGGCCCTCGTTAACCAAGTCTTAAATTGATCCTTGTGAGTATCAGGGAGCTATTCCATAAAAGAACTAAGCTTCACATCGGTTTGATAGTCATATTTAGCCCACTACGCTTGATGGTTTGCCACTCTGAATTGAAGGGTGGCTGAGGAGTAGGCCTTCCTGCCAAATAGGTCTAGGTGCTCCCAGTCCCAGTCATAAGGGGTGGACATGAAGTGATTTTGGTGTCTGTTAGAGTTAACTGTGTCCAGAATGACTGAATTGGGAAGCTGTGTGAGAACAGGAATTTTGTTCCTTTTGTTCCTTTGCTGGCACATAATATTTTTTGTCCACCCTCTGACAAGTTGGTGACACAGATGTAGGGGTCTGCCATATTACATTGGCGGGGTCCGGTAGACCCTCATTAATAGGGAGGACCACTCTGGAAGAGGTGGAAGAATGTAGAATGTCCACCAGCTTGTTTAAAGTCACCCACCGTAGATGGTGGAGGTGGCATCACCATTTCATCTGGTGACAATGATGAGAAGTGGGTTGGAGGAGTGATTTCCTCCTCAACTTCAGCCTCCAGTTCCTACCTTGCCTGCTTGGGGAGTTCAGAAGCCCTCGAGGCAGTGGACGAAGGAGGTTACTTCATCGGCTGTCAATAGGCCACACTAGAGGTGACGGAGGCCTGTTGCTTTTGAGCCGACAGGGGTCCCAGTAAGGCCATTGTGGTACAAAGGGTCCCCGTGGTTGGTACCACAGTTGCCCAAACCAGGGAGGCTGTGGGTCAGAGGGATGGTATGCCCAATGTCCATAGTGGAGCTGGACTTTGTATGGTGGGTGAGAAGAGTATTGGGAGGCTAAATCCTCTTGCTCACTTTTTGATTCCAACAATAAAATGGGTAGTATGTGGCAAGAGGTTGTCGGTGAGCCACTGGCTCTGGGTGAACTTGGTAGAGGAGAGTCCGGTGTGTTGGACACCGAAAGTTCCATCTCGCACAGGAAATCTGGCAGTGTGGAGGGTGTCAGTACCAGCAGAGGCTATCAGTGCTGAGAGACTTGTAACAATGGAGTCACAAATGCGGACCTGAGCGCAGTCCGTTGGTGCCTGGCATGTCATCGGTGATATGATGTTGACCACTATACTGATGGAACCTTCACCAGGGCAAATCTATGTTCCTCATGCCCCCACCATACCAGTGCTTCTTTGCCTGTGCCCATTGGGTCTTTAGGCATTCCAGCTTGTCCTGTTGGGTTGGCACTGCGCGTGCCCTGGGTATCAGATCTAGATGGTTTTGGTGGTGTGAGCACCGATGATACTGATTGAGCCAAGGATCGTTTTTAGCTTGATCAGGGCTCGTTATGGGGACTCATGGACCTTTATTAGAGGCCTTACATGAGTGGCTCACAGGCATCTGTCTGAGCTCACCTCCCTTCTAAGTGGAGGGTTGCGTTGAGGGCTCCCGCTGGGACATCAGAGGTTGAAAGGCTGACTCCAAGATTAGGTGTTTGAACCTCAGTTCTCTGTCCTTCCTGGACCTGGGATTCAGTTGCTGACACAAGCCACATTTCTGTGGAATGTGTTTCTGTGCCAGGCAGCGAATGCACTGTGAGTGTCCGACAGTCACTAGGATAGATTCCTTGCAACTGAGGCACTTTTTGAAGCCCCAGGAGCCAGGCATACTCTTCTCTAGGTGGGTCCCCCCTTGCACAGGGGGTCAATAGAAGACAAAGTCCTTTTTCTTCTTCTTCTTCTTCTTTAGGCAAAGGCCAAAATAAAATGTAATGAAGCAAAGGAAGAAAAAAGGCTTCAACAGAAGCTAAAAATTAACAATACTAAGAGAATTAATGATCCATGAATGGACAGAGCTAGCTCTGTCTCTTGCCAGGGGTGGCTGAGAAGGAACTGAGGAGGGAGTGCCCGTGCACTCTGGCTGGCCTTGTTGTAGGTGGGGAGCAGCGTATGTGTGGACTGGACAGACCACTACCAAAGTTCTCCGATCAACAGCACAGGGAGGCAGACAACCTACAGTGGAGCACCCTAGGGACACTACTTGAAGAAGAATTAGATGTTTCTTGCATTCCCTGTTAGTTATCATCTTTGCATTATCTACAATATTGTCGATTGCACATTCCATGTAGCTTTCACTGTCATCTCTATCAGATACCAAAATGCAATATTCACCCCAACTTCATCTGACCTGCGGTCTCACACCAAATCTTAATGATGACCTTAGCCACATTAAGGCAGAATACCTTTCCAAGTAATGGACAGTGTGACAATCAGATGCTGCACCAATATGCTGAGTCAAGACAGTATGTATGAAGTCACCATACAATGACTATTGTGAGACAGCAGTGAAAAATAGGGTGGGTGTCTGGTTTCTTGTGCTCTATTCCTGCTTATGGGAGAAGACCATTTGATGGTTAGAGAAGCAGTTACAGATAGAATAGCCAAACCTGGAGATATCAATTGTTCAGTTTGAAAGGCAGTGTGGCTTTCACACAGGTTTTACTCCTAGTTTGGCGTGAAGTGACTTAGTGCAACTTCTCATATGCTTGTTTCTAAAATGTGTGGTTGGTAGTTGTCTGCTTCGGGATGTAGGGTTGTGAGGCTTTGGTGAGTAATATGGGTTGTAAATGCACAGGTATATTCATAGCACTCAGTATAAGGGAAGACTGGAATTCATGGTCTCCTGGCTCATAGCCCATTGCACTTTCCCCTAGGCAAAAGGTTTTTGGTGGAAGAGGGTCACTTTCTATGAAATGTGTAACATTTTATCTGTGATAAAGGCAGGTGGGATAAAGCTACTAAATGCCTGAGTATCATGCATCAAAGCCTTGGCAGATTTGGCAGCCCTTGGGACAACCTTGTCCATCTTGGCTGTATCACTGCTATGCCCCTATACAGAGTAACAGTCAGGCTATGACTTGCTGGCTTCTCATTACCTATGGCTTCTGGGGTTGTGGCACTCAGCTATATGGTGTAGCTGCCAACCTTTACCATTCTTCACTGAGGAATGTGACATTCCAAGTGTTACATATCTAAAACTATCATCTGCCCTTGATTCAACCCTAGTAGCTTGTGCTGAAACCCTGTCGGGCTGATCAGCTGGGACTTGCACAGGAGGAAAAGGGGTGCGGTTTCTGGAAGGCTCTCAGGCCACGGGTGTGAGAGAGCAGGTTTGGCCCTTTTGGAGCAGACCTTGTTCTGAGGCATGGTGGGAATGTATCAGAGAAGACAGTGCCATACCTTCCCCTCTCCTCAGTACTGGGAATCTGCAACTTAGAAAGAGCAGGAAGTCTGAAGCCCCGAATACCTTGATGTGCCCAAATGTCTGAATCCATCCCACCTCTAGGGGGTTCATGGCTGCTTTTCTCAGCAGGGCTCAGTCAGGGCAAGCGGGAACAGCTCATCCCTCCCTTCCACCTGCCTCTCAAGGAGACAAGGAATTGGAGGCTGTGCTAAGGCTCTGCACAGGTTCTGCCTCTGGCCTGGCAGAATGACAGAAAAGAGTGGGACAGCTCTCCTGTGACTCAGCTTTATACCCAGAGGCCCAGCATTGCAACAGTTGGAGCCATATGGGAGCTATTACTTTTGTTTGCCTAGAAACAAAGTCTTTTGTTGCCTTGGTCTTTGAATCAGGAACACAGACAGTCTGGGACTCCTCATCCCTTCATTGCCCTGCCCCAATCTGTGCTGAGCCATTTTTCTGGACTGGGACTTGTTCAGGCCTCAGTGGTGCCATGCAGAAGAGAATAGGTGTCCTTTGATAATGGCTTCCCCCTTTGAATTAAGCAACGGCCATCTGCATGGCAGCAAAGGCACAGCTGGAGCTGTGTGGAAGGGATGCCAGCCAAGAACCACCTGACAATAAACAAGGGAGCTACCACGTGGACAGAAAAGCAGAAGAATCTGTCCACCTCTGAGGTGTCCAGATGCTGGAAGCTTTTGCGTCTATCTACCCCTCTACTTGAATGTGACTTCATTCCACACCTGGGGTCCTCAGTCAATGGCCTTGAAAAAGGGCACAGTGTAGAATTCAGCTAAGAACCAGGTTTAACAGCCTCCCATGAGCCCCCATGTCACCCTCTGCAGTACTGGACAAGCAGCAACACTGCGGCCCAGTCCAGAGTAGCTGCTGCTGTTGGTCTCTTTCTGCCAAGCGAGTGGTGGTGACTGCTGCATCACGGCACTTCCCCTCAACTCTAGCTGTGTGGCAGGAGCCATGAGATGACAGAGAAGCCTCTTTTATTCATTCCATAATTAATCCCTTTGGAATACAATTAATGAGCTCCCTGCTGCAGATATGAAGCCTTCATCAGTACGGCAAACACCCGCACCAGCTCTTTGAGAAAGGAATATAAATATTTCAGCTTGTCTAAGGGGATCATCATCTTTCCACACCATTTGTAATTCAGCTGTGAAAGAATACCCTGCTGGTGAGAATTCAATGGCTTTGTTAAGAATCAGAAACAATTGTTCTCTCCTGGCCTTGCTTGTCAACCTGAGAGCAGTTGTGATTGTCTCTGTGCAGTCAGAGACAGGGGGCTCGGGAAGGCTTTTGGAAGCACAAAAAATGAAAAAGCTTGGCTCCAACAGCTGAGGAGTTGCTGTAACATGGTCATGTTGGGCCAGGGGTCTGCCACTTGCCCCAGGATGACTGCGGGTGCTTTTGGGTTGTGCACTGGAGTCGTTTTCATAGTGTGCAGTGTGTGTGGTGTGTGGATGGCATGCGTCAGTGTACCTGTGTTTCTATATGCTGTGCTTATGGGTATGTTTTCTGGCTGGTCTGTTGGTCCATAGATTCATAGATTTTAAGACTAGAGGGGACTATTGTGATCATCTTGTGTGACCCCCTGTATAGCACAGGCCAGAGAACTGCCCCGAATTAATCCCTGTTTGAACTAGACAGAGCTTTTAGAAAAAAATGTCCAATCTTGATGAAAATATTTCCAGGATGCTTTAGTGTGTGTTGCTCCTAGGCCTACAATATGGTGGGAGGTGCGGTGTGGGTCTGGATGTGACTGGGTTTGGTGCATGTATGAGCACATTTCTGATGTGTGTGCATGGTTTGTGGAGGGCAGCGCTAGGGCATCCTGTGAACTCGTGTCATTAACACCTTAAGAAGATTTATTTAGCCCTTCCTAACAATGCTCCAGTGGAAACGTGGGGAAGGGAGGGGAGCAGGCTGGAACCAGCCAGCCACTGGAGGTGAACACTGCTGTGTTGCTGCTCTCCAGGAGCTCCTGCTGAGAGGCAGCAGGGCCAGTGGTTCCACAAACAGACACAGGAACAGTCAGTAAACACAGATGTGTGAGGCTTCCAATAGTGGGACTGGCCAGGGGGAAGCTACAGAGTCCATGGATACTGTCAGCCAAGCTCCCGACGCAGGGCTCTCACCTATGGAAAAGTTCAACCACAACAAAAGTCCTCCATGGCAAATCTTCCTAGCCTGCAATGTACCCCTGAATGACCACCCCCCCCAGCCAGCCACGTGTCCCCGAGACCCATCCCCCAGCCAGCCACATGTCCCCAAGGCCCAATCTGCAAGGCACCATCCTCCAGCCAGCAATGTGCTCCCAAGGACCCTTCCCTGAGCAAGCAACATTCCCCAGAGGACCATCCCCCCACCGAGAAACGTGCCCCTAAAGCCCCATCGCCCAACCAACAATGTGTCCTCGAGGTCCCATTCCCAGCCAGCACTGTATCTGCAAGATACATTCCCCCAGCCTGCATTGTGCCCCTGAGGGACCATCCCCCAGCCAGCAACATGCCCACCAGGGAACATCCCCCACCCAGAATTGTGCAACATATGGTCCTATCAACATGCAGGCCAGCAACGTGCCTCCGATGTCCCATCCTCCCCAGCTGGCAACATGCCCCCAAGACCCCATCTCCCACAGCCAGCGATGTGTCCCTGAGGCCCCATCCCCTCAGCCGACAATGTGCCCCGAGGCCCCATCCCTCCAACAAGCAACGTGCCCCCGAGGACAATCCCTTGCAGACAGCAGCGTGTCCCTGGCGTGCCGGGGAGGGGGAGTGCACCAGGCCCTCTGTGGGTTCCCTGTGCCTGTGTGCTGCAGAGGGTGCGAGTGGGGCCACTTTCTGGGAGGATTAGGTGGTTTCAGTGAAAGCCAGGAGCTTTGTGGCTTATTGGCATCTTTACATGACGGAACACAAGGCTTTGAGCCTTTGGCTTTCATGGTCTGCTCTCAGCTCAGCTCTCTGGCTGCCCCTAACAGGCCTGGTCACAACCCAGCAGGCAGCTAGGCAATTACATGCACTACTCTTCTCCCCTGTGTGCTGCTGGACTTTGTCACTGTCCCGCCTGACAACAGAATGTACAAAACCAGGGAGCGCAGCCCCTCTGCAGCCTCCTGGGGACCAGCTGTTCAGCACTTTACTCCCAGAACATGCTGGGTGCACTCTCTGGAGCTCCCCTGGGAGCCCTATGCCCCTTACAGCTGCTCTCTTTCCTGTTGGAGAGCTGTAGCCCTTTGGGTCTAGAAATCCAGATAAGGCAGCAATTCTTAAACTGGAATTCAAGTCCCCTCTTCCTTCCTAGCCAGGCAGCACACAGCTCCATTGGGCCAGCTGCTTGCATGCCCAGTCATCATTATCAAATATCTGTCTATTTGCACTGCAGAAAGCATTTGGATTGCTGGTGCTGGGGAATCGGAACGAAAGGGAATGTTCGCAAAACCGGCCAGCATTCCCACAAGTGCCAACGATCTCCCCTGACAGCAGCATGTCAGTGTCTAGCAGGTATGATGAACTCTCTCCTGGGCACCTCCACTAGTTCTTTAACATTTCCTAGGCTCTTCAGACCCGAGTGCCTGCTGACAGAGGCGGAGTGTGTCAAGTAGCACTGTGGCTGGCTCCTCCAAATCTGTGAGCAGGGGGGTCCAACAGGCCAGAGGGGAAAGTCAGGTTCAGCTCTGCCCAAGAATATTTTCACCAGCCACCTATGTGTGACCATGTAGTATTGGCACAATACTGGCTTTAGTCCAGCCCTCCTCAGCCAATTCTTTTAATATTCTTGGATGCAAGTTATCTGGTTCTGCATATTTAAAAAAATTACATTTAGCAGTTGTGGTTTAACATCCTATGTTGATACCTTTGGAATAGAAAGGTATCATTGTCAGCTGTAAATTTATCATCAATTTCAATCCAAAAGGATGTTTCTTTAAAATAAAGTTATTTTCTGACAACAAGGTTTTAGAATGAAGTGTCATTAACATAACAGGGTCATAAATCTGCAGATCCAGATGGAATCCACCTGCGAGTTTGAAAAGACCAAACAGAAGAAATAGAACTTCTAAAAATAATCGGTAACATATCCTGGCTGCCAGGAGAGCTCCTAATAGACTAGGAAATGGCAAACAAGGTAGCCATCTTTCAGAAGGAAAAAAAAAGGAAACCCCCAGTCAATTAGTCTGACATCCATTCAAGAAAAAGATATGGGCGTATAATAAAGGAGTCAATATGGGCATGTTTGGGAGAACAGTGCATAATATCTAACACATCATGGGTTTGTTAAAAATAACTGAGCCAGGAGGCATCTTCAGTCTGCTTATTGAGCTATGGGTAGCAGGTCCCAGGGATGCAGTGGGAAGAGTATCTGCAGAATTGCCAGCTTCTAAAATCATTGGAAACCACCCCAGAAGTACAAGATTGACTTTAAAATTATGAGATTTTAACTGACAAACCATCAACAACTGTCCATGTTTTTGCTCTGCACCTGCTAGTTGTGTTGCTAGGGGGACACCACACTGGGTGTGTGTCTGGTACATGAAAAATCAACCTGAAGACACAAAAAAGGCACTCACAGACACTCACGGTTTTACTACAAATAGCACTCTCGGCATGTTTTTCTTGAAGGCCAGCTGCTGGAATCATGGGATTAGGTGAGAATCTCTCCTCTCAGTTTTTATCAAAGCATGTTAATAGCCCTCCTGGTTACCAGGAAAAGCCCGAAAATGTGACTCCAACAGCTCCAAACCAGAAGGCAAAGAGACCACCATTGATTATTTCGTGGCTCTGGCCCAGGATATTTGAACACTTGGGGCTGTAACACTGAACACATTTGGGGACCCTTGCACCTTCGTTGCCTGGAAGACTTCACTTTCTGTTTCCTGGCCTCTGGGGCTGGGGGTGCGATCCTGTCCTTCTCCTGTCGCTCTGCCTCCCTGTCATCAGCCCTGACAAGGGCTCCTGAGCTTGTGGGGCTCCACATCTGGGGGCACTCTGTGACAGGAAACATGGGGCTGTCCGGGGCTCTCAGAGCAGGTCATGGCCACACCCGTTGGAGCAGGCCACCTGCTGTGGGGAATGGTGCAGCTGCCCAGAGCACCAGGCCACTTGGGAGGGGCCGTGTGTCTTTGAGGCTCCATCCTCCCCACACTCTCTGTGCTGTCTGCAAACCCAGAATGTACCCTCCTGCTGCCAGCTCACACACTGCACAACCTGACTTCAGGCAGGAAAGTGGAAGGTGCTCTTCTCCTTCACAGAAACACATACCCATCACTGACGCAACTGTCAAACAGCACACACGCACACACACACATCCCTGACAAAACTGCCAATCAGGGAACACAAACACACACACCTCAACTTACATACTTATCTGCTCATATACAAATGCTAGAAGTCTAAATCCTAAAATGGGTGAACGTGAGTGTCTTGTATTCAATGAGGAGATTGATATAATAGGCATCACAGAAACTTGATGGAATGAGGATAATCAATGGGACACAGTAATACCAGGGTACAAAATATATCGGAAGGACAGAATAAGTCATACTGGTGGGAGAGTGACACTATATGTGAAAGAAAGCAGAGAGTTAAATGAAGTAAAAACCTTAAATGAACCAAACTGTACCATAGAATCTCTATGGATAGTAATTCCATGCTTGACTAATAAGAATATAACATTAGGGATATACTACCGATCACCTGACCAGGATGGTGATAGTGACTGTGAAATGCTCAGGGAGATTAGAGAGGCCATAAAAATAAAAAATTCAATAATGGTTGATTTCAACTATCCCCATATTGACTGGGTACATGTCACCTCAGGATGGGATGCATCTTAAATGACTTAAAGGTGCCTTAAAATTCACTTTAAATGACTTAAATGTCTGCTTCTTGGAGCAGCTAGTCCTGGAACCCACAAGAAGAGAGGCGATTATTGATTTAGTCCTAAATGGAGTACAGGATCTGGTCCAAGAGATGAATATAGCTGAATCGCTTGGTAATAGTGACCATAACATAATAAAATATAACATCTCTGTGGAGGGAAAACACCAAAGCAGCCCACCATGATAGTATTTAATTTCAGAACGGGAAGCTACACAAAAATGAAGAAGTTAAACAGAAATTAAAAGGTGCAATACGAAAAGTGAAATCCCTGCAAGCTGCATGGAAACTTTTTAAAGACACCATAATAGAAGCTCAATTTAAATGTATACTCCACATTAAAAAACATAGTAAGAGGACCAAAAAAGTGCCATCGTGGCTAAAAAACAAAGTAAAAAAAGCAGGAAGAAGTTGGAGACAAAAGTCATCGTTTAAAAAGTGGAAGTTAAATCCTATTGAGAAAAATAGAAAGGAGCATAAATTCTGGCAAGTGAAGTGTAAAAATATAATTAGGAAGGCCAAAAAAGAGTTTGAAGAACAGCTAGCCAAAGACTTAAAAAGTAACAGCAAAAAGAATTTTAAGTACATCAGAAGCAGGAAGCCTGCTAAACACCCAGTGGGGCCACTGGATGATCGAGATGCTAAAGGAGCACTCAAGGAAGATAAGGCTATTGCAGAGAAACTAAATGAATTCTTTGCATCGGTCTTCACGGCTGAAGATGTGAGGATGATTTTCAAATTGGAGCTATTCTTTTTAGGTGACAAATCTGAAGAAGTGACCCAGATTGATGTGTCATTAGAGGAGGTTTTGGGAACAAACTGATAAATTAAACATTAATAAGTCACCAGGACCAGATGGTATCCACACAAGAGTTCTGAAGAAAATCAAATGCACATTGGCAAACATAATCCCAGCTAATTTATAAAATGATGGGGTCTAAACTAGCAGTTACAACTCAAGAAAGAGCTCTTGAAGTCATTTTGGAGTGGCAGTCAAAAAAACTAACCGGAAAAGGATAAATAATAATAAGAAAATATTGTCTTGCCTCTTTATAAATCCATGGTAGGCCCACATCTTGAATGCTGTGTGAAGATCTGGTCGCCCCATCTCAAAAAAGATATATTGGACTTGGAAAAGATACAGAAAAGGTCAATAAAAATGATTAGGGGTATGGACCAGCTTCCATATGAGGAGAGATTAATAAAATTGGAACTTTTCAGCTTGCAAAAGAGACGACTAAGAGGTCTATAAAATCATGACTGGTGTGGAGAAGGTAAATAAGGAAGTGTTATTGACTCCTTCTCATAACACAAGAACTAGGGGTCACCAAATGAAATTAATAGGCAGCAGGTTTAAAATGAACTAAAGGAAGTATTTCTTCATGCAACGCACAGTCAAAGTGGGGAATTCATTGCCAGAGGGTGTTGTGGAGGCCATGACTATAACTGATTTAAAAAAGAACTAGATAAGCTCTTGGAGGATAGATCCATGAGTGACTATTAGTCAGGATGGGCAGAGATGCAAAACCAACTCTGACACAACTATCAAACAGGGCATGCACACACACACACACCAACTCTGACACAACTGCTAAATAATGCACACATTCCTCCAATCCCTGACACAACTGCCAAACAGTACACGTGCACCCTCATCCCTGACTCAACGACCAAACACTCACACACTCACCCCAATTCTGACACAACTGTCAACAGCACACACACACACCTATTGTGACACAACTGTGAAACTGGGCGCACACTCACACACCAACTCTGACACAACTGCCAAATAATGCACCTACCCCTCCAATCCCTGACACAACTGCCAAACAGTGCACACATACCCACATCCCTGACACAACTAGCAAACAGTACTCAAACACCCACAGCCAGTCAATCCTGACACTACTGTCACACAGTGTACACATGCACACACACTCCCTAACCCTGACACAACTGCCAAACTGCATACACACAGAGACACTGGCAACACTGCAAACAGCACACATACACATACACACACATGTACACACAGTTACACCTAAAACCCCTAGCCACTACCTAAATCATAACCATGCACCAGCCCAAATCCACTCCACCTATTAACCACAAATACACACAGCAATCGAAGAATCCATCAAACAATGACACAGCTCACCCCAAACCAATTTATTGTCCAACTACGCAAACACACCTCCTACCCTCACTGCCACACACACTGCTTAACAGTGCTTTATGGGTGCTGGTTCACATTAGTTGCAATAACATGTCAATGTTGTTTGCCCCATGATGCTGATGGCAAAGTGCCGTGGATTCGTCCAGTTTCATTGTCCTGACAAGGTCAGTCTCTCCTAGTTCAGGCTGCCAACAGGACTGCATTATAAGGCTGATTTTCAGCTCCCCAGCTCCCCAAATAAAAATGCTTTTGTTCTCCAGCCTCTCAACAGGTACGAGAACATTTCCTCCCCATCCAATTTCAAGGCAATTGAGCAAGTCACTGTTGAAAAGAGGATGCTTAAAAACGCTTATGAAGTGGATATAAATGAAGGCTTAGGCACAAACAAATGAACTCTGGGAGCAGCTGCAGCCTCCTCCCTCTCCCCCTTGTGCAGAGCTCTTGCACAAGGGCTTCCCAGCACTTCCACATACCTGACCTAGATGCTCCCAACAGGACTTGTGGGGGGCAAGGATTTTGTGCCGGCCCTCTAGCCCACACATAGCCCCCTGAATGTCACTTTGAGTGAGGCAGGGCTGGGGACCTGAACTGACTTTGGGCCACATTAACTTGTGTCAATATGGAATCCATCAGCATGTCCATCAGTGTAACCGATATGGGCTGTGTGTGTAGTACATCAGATGGGAGTGTGCATTGAAGGGAGAAGTGTCTGGAGAATCCCTGCCTCACTCTGGGTCAAACTGCCTGCAATCACAAAAGGGGTAATCCCGAGTAATTGCACAGAAGGGTGTGATATTGAGCTGAGCTGATCTCCGTGTGATTGAGGAGAGAAACCTGGCAACACTCATGCCATGAGTGAGGCAAGGCTGTGCCTAATGAACAATGAGCACGAGAAGAGCTGATTGGTTCAGCTGCTGTTTTGGAATGATTTGATTTATTTCCATTTATTATAAAATCATTACAGTTCATTCATTCAATTCTATTGAGAAATAGATTATTTTATCATTTTGGTAAATGGATAGAAATTGTGCTTCCACTGCCTGCTTTCTTTAATACGTTATTATAGATGTGCCACATACAGACTCCTAGAGCTAAGATTGCACAAGAATTTCCATTCTAATTTGTCATTTTCAGTAGCTCATAACTGTCATATTTTACCTTTCACGCTGAAAACTTGCACCTTTGCCATTATGCCTTTTTTCTTTTTTTTTTACCTGTGGCATGGGAAATGGTTTAAACATGAAATTTGGCAGCAGTGGCGTCCCTAAATGGTAAATGTGCCTGGTGGGGGGGTCCAATGAAAGGCCATATGGATTTGATTGAGATATAAGGGTACTCTGTACTGTACTTTGGAAATCTGCTATGAACATATGTCCTGTTTTGTTACTGAATGTCCTGAGGATGTGCCAGTATTCCCTTGGCATTAGGAATGCATGCAGAAGGAAGCAGAATGTCCTGGCATGGCTGGCAGGCAGACATTGAGGCGCATAAGTAACTTCACGCATGGGAAACAAGTTACGCACATGCTTACATTTTTGCAGGATTGGAGCTTTACAATACAGGCATGTGTGAAATATGATCTGGGATGGAAGCAGAATGCTGTTTCCTTCCATACAATATTTGAAGGTAAGCATGAAATGAAAGAGGGATCCTATGGCAAAATGGCTGGGACACAGTGTGCGCCTGCGTTCTAGCAAATAGTTTCATGGTATGGGATTTCTTTGCTTTATAACTTTTCTTTAAAAAAAATAGAGAAAGTTCCATCTGAACAGCTACATTAAAGGAGTATTAAATGCCAAATGAACTACACACAAGCCTGTTAATGCCAAAGGCGCTTGGGCCCTTAACTCTCCCCCCTCATGTATGCATGATGATTCTGCCTTTAATGAAATCACAGACTATATTTTCTGTGGTGTGGCAATGTAGGATGGCAGCTGAATACATCCCCTTCAAGCTCCCATTCAGTTCCTGCTTCTATTGCCCTTGGCCTGCTGGAGAGGCGCCCCTGCATGTGGTGTGGCATTTGTACTGAGTGCAATACACAGACACCTGGGAATGTGAAAGGATTTCCACATTCATAGACTACTAGATTCCAAGGCCAGAAGGACCACTGTGGTCATCTAGTCTGACCTCTTGCCTCACACAGGCCAGGGAACTGCCCCCAAATCATTCTTAGAGCAGAGCTTTGAGAAAAACATCCAACCTTGATTGAAAAATTGTCATTGATGACGAATCCACTATGAGCCTTGGTAAACCATTCCCCTGGTTAATTACTGTCACTGTTCATAAATTACACCTTATTTCCAGTCTGAATTCCTCTAGCTTCAACTTCTCAACAGCTTTGACTGATGATGTAATTCTTGTGATCTTATATCCTTGCTGAATCTTATGTGGGTGGAATTCTCTAAGAACTGGTCCAAGCCAGCTCTAGTTTATGAATCATTCCAGCTCCCTGGCTTATGCAGTTCAATTAATATCACCTAATGAAGCTTCTGTTATCTTCCTAAGTCTCTGATCTGTTACTGCCAGCACAGGGCTCTGTAGCCCCAGGCAGACATCTCGGCCCCCAAGGCTGGGCTAGAAATATAGACTCTCTCTCTTTCTCTCTCACATACACACACACTCACTGTTCTTCCTCTCCCGCTACTCCTCATTACTCCTCTGAGCCCTTGTCTTTGCGCCCCACCACCTACACAATCTGTTCTCCACACCCCTGCCTACTTGTCTCCGCCCTTTCGTACACTCTCCTTTTCTTACCTCTCCTCACCCTCGCCTCCCTAGCCTCCTCTGCAGTTGTCAGCTTTTCTAATACTTATGTAAGTTGTTTATTAAACTAAAAAGCCTTGCTGAGATGACGGAGCATCATTCTGATGGGCAGCTGAGACTTCTCAGTGAGGAACAAACGCATAAGAAGAAACACTAATAGCGGGATTTGTGCTTTCTCTGAGCTCCCTCTGCTTCTGCCATCTCGGCAGTCATTTGTGTTCAGTTCCAGCACCTGTCTTCACTAACAGAACTCCACACACAGCAAGGCAAAGAACAGCCATCATTTCTAAGACCAAAGTTATTGATCATCCTTTTGTTCCCCATGAAAAAGAGCAAACCTCCTGGATGCGTGCGAATGGATGTGGTAAGCTCTGACGCTCATCTACAAAGCAGGAGGGCTAGAAAAGGTAAAGTAGGAAGCCAAAATTCAGGGATTTGGGAATTTAAGCCCTGATGGAGATGAAATGAGTTCAGAGGCCTCTGCTTGGTTCATATTCTGGAGTGGGTTATCTAGGGAGGTGGTGGAATCTCCATCCTTAGAGGTTTTTAAGGCCTGGCTTGACAAAGCCCTGGCTGGGATGATTTAGTTGCGGTTGGTCCTGCTTTGAGCAGGGGGTTGAACTAGATATCTCCTGAGGTCCCTTCCAATCCTAATCCTCTATGATTCTATATTCCTGCAGCACTAGGCTACTCCCAGCTGCTCTGGGGAAGGTGCAGGGAATCCCCCACTAGACAGTTATGAAATAGACCAGGTGGTTGGTGTATTGTTTATGCATAAAGAATCAGTGTGTGAGAGTCTAATGTAGCTATGGATGCCCTCAGTATTCTCACACATCAATGAGACCCACCATGAGTCATCGGGGGAATTGAATCTAGGACTTCCAGCTGCACAGCTCTGTCCCTTCAGCTAAAGGGATAACTCCATTAATTGGCAGTAGGGACTTTTACCCTCTGATACCGATCAGCTACTAGAGGGGGAGGTATATGACTGCACACATTGCACTGCCTTGAAAATTGTATCCTCGGTCTTATATTTCATGAGCCGGGCAGCTCAGCCACCACACACCCCACAAACAATGCAAGTGTCTCCCAGGAGATGGCTTTTTCCATGGCCAGCAGCAGACTGGAACTTCATTCTGAAGAAACAAAGAACTACCAGACACTTGTCATCCCAACAAATCTGTCTGTCCTCTAAATATAACTCCTAGCCCATTCCTACCCACACCATGCATGCACTTCCTCCCCTGGAGAGGAGCCACACTCTGCAGATGTTACATCAGAATGTAATAATGGCTAAATTAGGTCAGACCAATGGTCCATCTAGCCCAGTATCCTGTCTTCTGACAGTGGCCAGGGCTGGGTTTTTCAGAAGCATAATGTACAGAACAGGGTATTTATGCGTGATCCGTCCCCATCATCCAGTCCCAACTTCTGGCAGTCAGGAGTTTAGGGATACCTAGAGCATGGAGTTGCGTCCCTGACCATCCTGGTTAATAGCCACTGATGGACCTGTTCTCCATGCACTTATTTAATTCTCTTTTGAACCCTGTTATACTTTTGACTGTCACAACATCCCCTGGCAATGAGTTCCACAGGTTGACTGTGAGTTCTGTGAAGAAATACTTCCTTATGTTTGTTTTAAACCTGCTGCCTATTAATTTAATTGGGTGACCCCTAGTTGTGTTACGTGAAGGGGTGGCTAACACTTCCTTATTCACTTTCTCCACATCAGTCATGATTTTACAGACTTCTATCATATTCCCCCTTAATAATCTATTTTCTAAGCTGAAAAGTCCCAGTCCTTTTAAATATAGAAGCTGTTCCATACCCCTAATCATTTTGTTGCCCATCTCTGTACTTTCTCCAATTCTAATATATCTTTCCTTGAGGTGAGGACAACCAGAACTGCAAGTAGTATTAAAAGTGTGGGCATACCATGGATATATATATAATGGCATTATGATATTTTTGGATCTTATTTTCTATCCCTTTCCTAATGGTTCCTATTGTTCTGTTAGCTCTTTTGACTGCCCCTCCCCAATGAGCAGATGTTTTCATAGAACTATCCATAATGACCCCAAGATCTCGTTCTTAAGTGGTAACAGATAATTTAGACCCCATCATTTTGTATATATAGTTAGGATTATGTTTTCTAATGTGCATTACTTTGCATTTATCAGCCACTTTGTTGCCCAGTCACCCAGTTTAATGAGATCCCTTTGTAATTCTTCACAGTCAATTTTGGCCTTAACTATCTTGAGTAATATTGTGTTTTTGGCAAAATTTACCACCTCACTGTTTACCCCCTTTTCCAGATCATTTATGAATATATTGAACAGCCCTGGTCCCAGGACAGATCCTTGGGGGTCACTGCTATTTACCTCTCTCTCCACTGTGAAACCTGACCATTTATTCTTACCCTTTGTTTCCTGTCTTTTAACCACTTACTGATCCATGAAAGGACCTCCCCTCTTATACCATGACTGACTACTTTGCTTAAGAGTCTTTGGTGTGGGACCCTGTTAAAGGCTTTCTGAAAATTCAAGTACACTATATCCACTGGCTCACCCTTGTTCACATGCTTAGTGACACCTTGAAATAATTCTAATAGATTGGTGAGGCATGATTACCCTTTTAAAAAGCCATGTTGACTCTTCCCCAACATATTACATGCATCTAAGTGTGTGATAATTCCGTTCCTTACTGTAGTTTCAACCAATATGTTGGGTACTGAAGTTATGTTTACCAGCCTGTAATTGCCAGGATCATCTCAGGAGCCTTTTTTTAAAATTCATCATTACACTAGCTATCCTCCAATCATCTGTACAGAGGCTGATTTAAGTGATAGGATACATACCACAGTTAGTAGTTCTACAAATTCATGTCTGAGTTCGTTCAGAACGTTTGGGTGAATACCATCTGGTCCTAGTGTCATTTTACTATTTAATTTATCAGTTTGTTCCAAAAGCCTCATCTATTGATACTCTGTCTAGATAATTCCTCAGATTTGTCACCTAAAAAGAATGGCTGAGGTGTGGGAATCATCCTCTGTAGTGAAAACTGATGCAACGAATTAACAGAGACTTGGTGGGGTAACTCACACAAATGGAGAACTGTCATGGATGGGTATAAACAGTTCAGGAAAGACAGGCAGGGGAGAAAAGGTGGAGGAGTTGCACTGAATGTAAGAGAGCTATATGACTGCTCAGAGCTCCAGTATGAAAATGGAGAAAAGCCTGTTGAGAGACTCTGAGTTAAGTTTAGAGGTGAAAGCAACAAAGGTGATGTCGTGGTGGGCGTCTGCTATAGACCACTGGACCAGAAGGATGAGGTAGATGAGTCATTGTTCAGACCACTAATGGAACTTTCCAGATCACAGGACCTGATTCTCATGGGGGACTTCAATCACCCTGACATCTGCTAGGAGAGCAATACAGCAGTGCACAGACAATCCAGGAACATTTTGGAGAGTATTGGGGACAACTTCCTGGTGGAAGTGCTGGAGGAACCAACTAGCAGCCATGCTCCTCTTGACCTGCTCTTCACAAACAGGGAAGAATTGGTAGGGGAAGTAGAAGTGGGTGGTAACCTGGGCAGCAGTGAGCATGAGATGGTTGAGTTCAGGATCCTGACAAAACGAAAAAAGGAGAACAGCAGGATATGCACCCTGGACTTCAGAAAAGCAGACTTTGACTCCTTCAGGGAGCTGATGGGCAGGATCCCTGGGAGGCTAGTATGAGGGGGAAAGGAGTTCAGGAGGGCTGGCTATATTTTAAAGAAGCCTTTTTGAGGACAAAGGAACAAACCATCCTGATGTGCAGAGAGAATAGCAAATATGGCAGACGACCAGTTTGGCTTAACAGACAAATCTTCAATGAGCTTAAACACAAAAAGGAAGCTTACAAGTGGAAGCTTGGTCAGATAACTAGGGAGGAGTATAAAAATACTGCTCGAGCATGCAGGGGTGAAATCAGGAAGGCCAAAGCACAACTGGAATTGCAGCTACCATGGGATGTGAACAGTAACAAGAAGGTTTCTACAGGTATGTTAGCAACAAGAAGATCAGGGAAAGTGTGGGCCCTTATAGAATGGGGACGGCAACCTAGTGACAGATGATGTGGAAAAAAGATGAAGTACTCAGTACTTTTTTTGCCTCTGTTTTCACAGATTAGGTTAGCTCCCAGACTACTGCACTGGGCAGAACAGTATGGGGAGGAGGTGAGTACCCTCAGTGATGTAAGAACAGGTTCAGGACTATTTAGAAAAGCTGCAGATGCACAAGTCCATGGGGACAGATGCAATGCATCCAAGGTGCTGAGGGAGTTGGCTAATGTGATTGCAGAGCCATTGGCCATTATCTTTGAAAACTTGTGGCGATGGGTGGGGGGACTCCAGATAATTGGAAAAAAGGAAATATAGTGCCCATCTTTAAAAAAGAAAGAAAGTGCAGTCAGCCTCACCTCAGTCTCCACAAAAATAATGGAGCAAGTCCTCAAGGAATCCATTTTGAGTACTTGGAAGAGAGTAAGGTGATCAGGAAAAGTCATCATGGATTCACCAAGGGCAAGTCATGTCTGACCAACCTGATTGCTTTCTATGATGAGAGGACTGGCTCTATGGATGTGTGGAAAGCAGTGTACATAATATACCTTGACTTTAGCAGTTTTTAATAAGGCCTCCCACAGTACTCTTATCTGCAAGTTAAAGTATGGGTTGGATGAATAGACTATAAGGTGGATAGAAAGCTGGCTAGATCATCAGGCTCAGCGGGTAGTGATCAACAGCTTGATGTCTAGTTGGCAGCCGGTATCAAGCAGAGTACCCTAAGGGTTGGTCCTGGGGCCGGATTTGTTCAACATCTTATTAATGATGTAGATGATGGCGTGGATTGCAGTCTTTGCAAGTTTGCAGATGACACTAAGCGAGAGTGTTAGATATGCCGGAGGGTAAGGATAAGATACAGAGTGACCTAGACAACTTGGAGGATTGGGACAAAAGAAATCTGATGAGGTTCAACAAGGATAAGTGCAGAATCCTGCATTTAGGACGAAAGAATCCCATACACTGCTACAGACTGGGGACCGACTGGCTAAGCAGCATGTCTTCAGAAAAGCACCTGTGCTACAGTGGACAAGAAGCTGGATATGAGGCAACAGTGTGCCCTTATTGCCAAGAAGGCTAACGGCAGATTGGACTGCATTAGTAGGAGCATTGCCAGCAGATTGAAGGAAGTGATTATTCCCCTCTATTGGGCATTAGTGAGGCCATATCTGGAGTACTGTGACCAGTTTTGGGCCCCCCATTACAGAAAGGATGTGGACAAATTGGAGAGAGTCCAGCGGAGGGCAATGAAAATGATTAGGAGGTTGGAGCACATGACTTATTAGGGAGGCTGAGGGAACTCGGCTTATTTAGTCTGCAGAAGAGAAGAATGAAGTGGGATTTGATAGCAGCCTTCAACTAGCTGAAGTGGGGTTCCAAAGAGGATGGAGCTAGGCCGCTCTTAGTGGTGGCAGATGACAGAAAAAGGACCGATGGTCTCAAGTTGCAGGGTGGGGGGAGGTCTAGGTTGGATATTAGGAAAATCTTTTTCACTAGGAGGGTGATGAAACACTGGAATGGGTTATCTAGGGAAGTGGTGGAATCTCCATCCTTAGAGGTTTTTAAGGCCTGGTTTGACAAAGCCCTGTCTGGGATGATTTCGTTGGGGTTGGTCCTGCTTTGAGCAGGAGGTTGGACTAGATGACCTCCTGAGATCCCTTCCAACCCTATGATTCTATGGTTCTAATAATTCAGTTAGGTTCTCCACAATGGCTTTGTCTTCCTTGAGTGCTCCTTTAGCACTTTGATCATCCACTGGGCCTGCAGATAGTTTGACACACTTCTTGTTTCTGATGTACTTAGAAATATTTTGGTTTTTGCTGTTGTGTCTTTTCCTAGTTGGTCTTTAAATTCTTTTTTTCCCTGCCTAATGATCTGGCTGCTGTAACTTCTAATTAATCTGCTAACAAAGTCCGTCTACGCTGTGCTCCTGAGAACTAATAAACCCTTCTGTCTCCCATGCTGATTGTGAATTTCTTCTGACTGCAAGGTGGGTGCATGGCCCCTTTGAGGGCATGGAAGAGCTCCCCAGAGTCCCGTCCAGGGGGACTCGTAGGGGGAGCTCAGGTAGAGTAGGAGTGCTGAACCCTCCGAGGCCAGATTCAGGAGGCTGCTGCACTGATGTGAAGGAACATGGGGGAGACTCAGAACACTAGAGTCCTGACTGGCTTCGGCCCGAGTCGTTCCAGAGCCCCAATCCTGTAGGACTCCGTCACACTCCTCTTTTAATATCTTCTGGCTTCCTCTTTTCCACTGCATTGGATGGAAACTCCTTGTCTTCACCTTCAAGACTCTACAGCTCACCCGTGTGCTTATTTGACTCACTCTTATCACTGTGTCCCCCTCTCTGCTCAGCCAGTGATGCCCCATTTGTAGTTTCTCACACACTCATCAGCATGTGTTTGGTAATGTTCGTAAGCCTGGAACTCCCTCCCTCCTCTGATCTGCCAAGCATCTTGCATCCCCTCATTAAAATCCCTCCTGAAACTCCCCCTCCTGCAGCGTCCACAGTGATATCAATCATTATCTTCATCTTCCTTGCTGGAGTTACACAAAGGAAAGCCCAGCAAGCCATGGAGTTGTGCATGTGTCTGACGGCAAGTAACTGCCTGCTCATATTGATGCGGCTTGCTCCTTCCTCCCCCCACTTGTCTACTCCCCACCATCACCACTTGTTAGGTCGCGTGTAAGCTCTTTGGGGCAGTAATGGCTTCTTCCCAGGTTTTCTGTGAAATACCTGGCATGCTTTAAAAATAAACATGTGCACCTGCCCTCTCTGGCTTTCTCCTGCGTCTGTGTCTAAAGTCAAGAAGATTTCCCACTTTCCTAACTGCAGGGTGGCGGGGAGCTAGTTAAGCCATCTGGTGCGCTTTCCTAATTTCAGTCTGGTATGAAGGCCCCTGCTGATATTAATGGTGCAATGAAACTTCACATCAGCATGAGCTCCAAACCCTTGTTCAATTACACACCAGTTTCTTGAACAACAGCTCTGCAAAGGGCAACATGGAAATCAATGAATCTCTACGTACCTTCCCCTGCAGGCTGTGTTCTTTAAAGAACATAAAACATTAGCAAAAGGGGCAGACAGAGGAGAACAGCTTCTAGTTCCTGCTGGGTTTGAGAAGATGAAGTTGGTGAGTGGAAGCAGGTGGTACATGGAATGTCTGTGTCAGCAGCTGTGGCTGGGGGCTTGGTACCTCCCCTGCAGAATCCTCAATAGCTGGTTAAATGTTGAAGATGAGAAGAGCTTTGGATAACAAGCCTGGAATCAGATGAGTATTCACAAGTTCCTAGCTCCTCTAGCCATATAATAACTTGTGGGGGTAAGTCTATAGAAGAACACTGAGATTGTAGCCACAATCCAGATAGGTGCAGTATTCAGAGAACAACCCCAAGGTAATGAACTGTTACAATGCCCCTGTTGATAATTTATAGTCAATTGCTTGGTACATTATTAAATATATTCAAGAGACCAAATAGCTGATATGTCAGATTTATTGCTATAAGCCAATAATAAAGAAAAAGTTACAATACACTATCGGTCTGTGGGAAGCCATCTCGTGCAGCATTGTTATATTCACCTAATGCAGATGTGCTCCAAAAATTACATCCCTAAAGTCATCTTGTTATACACAACCTGTTTACAAGTAAAAGATACTGCGTATGTCATCTGAAACTAGATTTAACCAATCAGCTTTCTACCTTGTTTTATGGCACCGGTGTGTACCCCTTATCTCTTTGTTCTGAACTCATGCTTTCCAAATACCAATGGGCATGAAGGCACCTCCTAGATTTGTACTAGGGCAGAACAATCATATGTCTTGTCCTCTTCCTTTGGGATATTCCAGTACTGGCCTATCAGAACAACTCCCTACGTATTGCTATGATGAAATACTCATATGTCCTGATCCTGACAGCTTTACCATCTACTTAAGTCACAGCATGCATTAGCTCCTGCAAGGAGTTACAGAGTATTTGATAGCAAACAGGAACAGCAAAGAGGTGAGTTTAGTGGGGGAATTTAGTGAGAGAGTGTAAGGGTGTGTCTACACTGCAATTAAAAACTGATGGCTGGCCCGTGCCAGCTGACTTGGATTCACAGGGCTTATGCTAAAGGGCAGTTTAATTGCTGTGTAGACATTCAGGCTTTGGCTGGAGCCTGGGCTCTAGGACCCTGCAAGGGGGGAAGATCCAAAGGTCTATGGGCCAGCTACTGGTGTCTGATTGCCATGGAGACATCCTCTGGGAGGCAGATACATCTAGCAAACATACTCCAAACTCAGGCCAATAAACCGCTTAACAACAAAAAACAACAACAAAACCTTTGCAAGAGTCAAAACACTTGCAGGCAGAAGTCCGGCAGCAGAGCGGGGGCTCTAGTTTGTTGCCCCAATGCAGCCTGTACGCTTGCCTGCCTTGTGGGTGTTGTCAGTTGTTGGCTGCGTGTGTGTTCTCCTGGTGTGTATGCTGTCCCAGCTCTTCGCAGATAACCGAGACACCAAACCATGACTGGATTATCCAATAAGACCAGAGATCCATTTCAGTAATGAAGGCACCCAGACAGGTTTATTGTAGACAAAACACAGTCCTAGTATCCTGCAGACTCTACAGGACCACTAACACATGTATGCTTGTTACAATGGACCAGCTCAATAAATGGCGGGACTTTACGTTCCCCCTTGGCTGGAAGACACTCCCTTTGAGACCCTCTTTCATAAACTGGTACAAACAAGTTGTGTATTGCCCCTCTGACATGTGTAGTTGCCACCCTCTGACATGGTAGGATACTACCCTTTGCCTTGCACTGGATGGTTCGATTAAAACATCTCTATCCATCACATTGTCATCCTGACCTTATCTTTAAGAGGGGTCAGTGTGTCCTGGATTATCTTTGGGGGGTGAGTTTGTACCATTCCTGGTATTGCGATGCTCTGGTACCACCTTTCTGGAATGTGTTTGCTGAGTGTTCTGTGCCTAGTGCTTCTTTAGCAATGTATGTGTTTGCAATACCAGCTCTGCTCTTGCCAGTTACTGTGAACTTGGACTCAGGTTCACAGCCTGACTTCTGCTAATTTTGCTTTATAGAGCTTGACTGTTACTTTAGGTCAGGCCTCATGTCTCAGGTTCTCACTTTCTACTACAGTGGGCAAGGGTGTGTGCGTACACTCGGCGCAAGCAACTCCTGGTCCTCAGAGAGCAAGTGCAGTTCGGGGGACCTGAGTGGCTGGGCTGGCGGACCTCAGTGTCACAAGCTGCTGGCCCCCCTAAGGCTTGTGGGTTGTTCAGTTGATTTCTCCCCAGGCCAGGAGAGAGGGGAGGGGCTCAGAAGGAGTCTAGATCCTGGGACTGACATGGCATCTGGCCAACCAGAGAGCCTCAGGCCAAGGCCAATGGGATATCTGCCTCCCATTTAGCACAGGGATTTTCAAACCGGTGCCTCCTGCCAGGAGCTGCAGAAGCTGGTGGGAGCCACCTAGCCTCTAGCTCTCGGCGCTGAGAACTGGGGCACTGACTGGCTGCCCAGCTGCTGTCCCTGCCCTGCTCCCTGCCAGGGTGGGCAGCACAGCTCCAAGCTTCACCCTGGATGCGCTCTTGCTCGTCCCTGGAAAGAGCCTGATGCCGGCTGGCAATGTCCCCTGGAGCCAACCCCTGCCCGCAGAGCCTGGCTCCCATGAAATGCTCCCCGGGGAACTTTCTCACCACTGCCCTGGTGCTCCTGGCTCTGCGGCTGCAATAATTTGTGAGGAGCTCTGAATGAAGCCACAACCGGGTGAGTAGGGCATTATCCTTGTCACACAGCCCTTGGGGAACCCACAAACCGAGGAGCCAAGAGGTGCCATCCCACAAAAGAGACTGTTCCTGTTTAAACTGGGGATGGGAGGTGTTTGTACACATATAGAGTAAATGTCTTAGTGTATCTTTTCGACTGGATGTAGGCAGTTGTGTGAGTTACTTTATTATGTTTTACTTTCGACTGTTCAGTATATTCTGAAACCTGCTAACAAGTTTTCTCCCATTTTTTGCCTGTTCCTGGGAAAGATAAATCTGTTGGATTTGATTTGGTCTTTTGTTTGTGGGCACCTTTTTAATAGCTTAGGGGGGATGTTGGGGTATGTTAATTGTTGGAAATCTCTCTAGTAACTGGTTAGAGCACTCTACATCCCAGATGGCTCAGGGGCATGCACAGTGAGGGGGACAAGCAGGGGCACAGCCCCCCCAATAATTGCCAGGGGGCACAGAACTGCTCTGGCCCTGGGGCTACAGGGCTGGAGCGAAGCGAGAATCTGCTGGGGATGGGAGTGGGGGGGAGAGCGAGCCCTGGCAGGGGAGGGAGGTAAGAGAAAGCTCCTGGGTGGGATCAGAACCAACTCCTGCCAGGGGGCCCGCAAAGGGATCAAATTTAAATTCCTGTGTATACCCCTGGATGACTGTGACAAGGTAAGAGGAGCAACTGAGGAGGAGGTACCGTGTCAAGAGGGTGCCATAGTCTCTAATGTTCAGGCTCAATCCCAGGGTCTCACAAGCAGCTTTGACATCTCTCAAGAGGGAGAGTGTAGAAAAATATAAAATTAGGAAATTAAAGTTAGTTTAAGTTCAATTAAAGAAATATGTCTTGTAAAGCAACGCCCTAACCAGCAAGTACAAGAAAGGCCTTGAAAGTAATGAATCATAAGGCCCCAAGGAATGAAGTAGGGAGGATGTTTGATTAAAAAAATAATGACTGAGATAAGGGAAGGTTTCTGGAAAGAAGGTCTCCGACCAGTAGGGGTGACTGCAGAAGGTTTTAAATAAGACAAAAAAATCTGTCTTAAAAAGAGCCAAATATGGCCCTGCCCACCCCACATACCAGGGTTATAGAATCATAGAATATTAGAGTTGGAAGGGACCTCAGAAGGTCATCTAGTCCAACCCCCTGCTCAAAGCCTGTGTAAACCCAGGTGCAACAGAAAACTGTTGGTCAGCAGGAAACAGGGGAGGACAGGTCTTGGGGAGAAAGGAGGTTGTAAATCTTATCTGCATTAAGACTGGAAATTAGGGTGAATTATGTCAATTTGGTTGTTAGCTGAAGTGGTAATTGGCTATAACATCATTTGTTTGTTTTTTGATGGGTATAAAAAGAGTTATGAATTTAAGGGTTCTTTGTCAGACCCTACCTGATCTGGCTGATCAAAGTGCTAAAGGAGCACTCATGGAAGACAAGGCCGTTGCAAGAAGCTAAATGAATTCTTTGCATCGCTCTTCACTGCACAGAATGTAAAGGAGATTCCCACACCTAAGACATTCTTTTTAGGTGACAAATCTGATGAATTGTCCCAGACAGAGGTGTTGATAGATGAGGTTTTGGAACAAACTGAGATATTAAATAGTAATAAGTCACCAGAAGCAGATAGGATTCACCCATGGGGTCACCAAGACCAGATGGGATTCACCCACGAGTTCTAAGGGACTCCAAAATGAAATTGCAGAAGTACTAACCATCGTATGTAACCTATCACTTAAGTCAGCCTCTGCACCAGATGACTGAGGATGTCTAGTGTAACATGGATTTTTTAAAAAGTCTTCAGAGTTGATCTTGGCAATTACAGGCAAGTGAGCCTAATTTCAGTACCAAGCAAATTGGTTGAAATGATAGTAACCAACAGAATTATCAAACACATAGATGAATGAGATATTTTGGAGAAGAGTCAACAAAGCTTTTGTAAAGGGTAATCATGCCTCGCCAATCTATTAGAATTCTCTGAGGGCATCAACAAGCTCACGGACAAGGCTGATCCAATCGATTATAGTATACTTGGACTTTCAGAAACCCTTTGACCAGGTCCCACACCAACATCTCTTAAGCAAAGTAGGCAGTCATGGAATAAAAGGAAAGATCCTCTTGTGGATTAGTAGTTGGATAAAAGACAGGAACCAAAGGTATGAATACATGGTTAGTTTTCACAATGGAAAGACATATATTTATACTGGGATCAGTGCTGTTCAACATATAAATTATTTGGAAAAGGAATTAAACAGTGAGATGGCAAAGTATACAGCCCATACTAAATCATTCAAGATAGTTAAGTCCAAAGTTGTCTGCAAAGAGTTACAAAAGATTCTCACAAAATTGGGTGACTGACAACAAAATGGTAGATGAAATTCAATGTTGATAAGTGCAAAGTAATACACAGTGAAAAAAATAATCCCAACTATACATAGAAAATGATGGGGTCTAAATTAGTTATCACTCAAGAAAGATGTTCTGGAGTCATTGTGGATAGTTCTCTGAAAACATTTGTTCAATGTGCAGCAGCAGTCAAAAAGCAAACAATGTTAGGAACTATTAGGAAAAGGATAGATAATGAGACAGTAAATATCATAATGCCAGTGTATAAATCCATGGTACACCCACACCTTGAATACTGTGTGCAATTCTGGTTGCCCCATATCAAAAAAGGATACATTAGAATTGGAGAAAGAACAGAGAAGGGCAACAAAAATGATTATGGGTATGGGACAGCTTCCATATCAGGATAGATTAAAAGACTGGGACTGTTCATCTTAGAAAAGAGATGACTAAGGGGAGAATATGATAAAGGTCTATAAAATCATGACTAATATGGAGGAATTGAATAGGGAAGTGTTATTTATCCCTTCACATAACACAAGCACTTTGGGGTCACCTGATGAAATTAATAGGCAACTGGTTTAAAACAAAACAGAAGGAAATACTTCTTCATAGAACACACAGTCAACCTGTGGAGCTCCTTGCCAGAGGATGTTGTGAAGGTCAAAAGCATAACTGGGTTCAGAAAAAAATTAGAAAAGTTAATGGAGGATAGTCCACAAATTGCTAACAGCCAAGATGGTGAAGGACTCAACCATATGCTCCGGGTGTCCCTAAGCCTCTGAATGCCAAAAACTAGAACTGGACAACAGGGGATCAATCACTTGATAAAACTGCCCTGTTCTGTTCGTTCCCTTTGAATCATCTGGCATTAGCCACTGTCGGAAGACAGGACACGGGACTAGATGGAACATTGTTTTGACCCAGTATGGTCATTCTTCTTTTCTTATGTAAGTGAACAGGATTAAACTAGGCTATATAACTGCTATACTATGTGTGCTTAATGCTATTTGTGCTTACTGCATACTAATGCATATGGTATGGATAATTTAGATGGTCAAAACTGCGGAACTGTATGTGCAATTAGATCTTGCTCGCTTGTTCCCCTCTGCTGAGCACCTTTTCCTTTGTGCCAGAACTTAGACTTTCCCTTTCGTCATCTGTCCCCTCCATCTTCTTTCTTCCTTCTTCCAGACCCACAGCACAAGCATCTTTATTTACACTATCCTTCTCCATTCAGCATGGCTTTGTAACAGCTCTGAGCTTCCCCACTGCATCCTCAGCTGCACTTCAGCTCTGAGCTCCCCAATCCAACCACTGCCAGTACCCAGAAACAATCCTCCCACCACACAGTCAGCTGTCACCCAAGAATCATTCCCCGCACAGAATCAGTATCACACAGAAACAGCCCCTCAAGACACTTTGCCCTCACCCAGAATCCACCTCCCTCCCACTGGAGTTGGTTGGGAATTTGTCAAGCCACAGTTTTTTTCATCCAAATATGCCAGTTCATTGAAACTTCATGGGAAACAACACATTTCTTGACTTGAAAATTTTTGAAAAAAAGAAGTTTTGAAATTGTTCAAAACGTTTTATTTTGACATTTTTTAAATGAAGAATTCCCGTTTTCCAGTTTGAAAGGATGTTTTAATTTGAAATGTAAGCTATTTACAGTAAAAAATTAAAAAATAAATAAATAAAAATGGTAAAATATTAAATAAAATGTTATGATTGACCCAAATCAGGGGGAGGAAGGATTTTTGTTTTGTAAAAATTTCCCACATTGTGACTTTCCTTCCCAGTTTGGGACAGGAGTTGGATTGGGGGGCTCAGAGCTGGAAACCTACTTCCTAGTCAGCTCTGCACCCCCACACCCTTCTCCCACTGTAGAACCACAGACAGCCCAGGGACCCAGGCCTCTTTGCATGCTCACAGGAAGGGGTGTTGCAATAAGCCTTCAAGCAACCTTTCCCCTTCCAATACTTTAGAGAGAGGTCAGTATTGTGTCTGCTGCTCATGGCTCCCTCTGTATCTTTTGCCGCTGCTGGGAGCTGACAGGAACATCTGACAATATAGAAAAGGAGATAAGCTTCGAGTAGTGAAGCAATAGCTCAAGTGTCAGGTGTTTTCTCCAAGGAAGTGAACAAAACCGTCCATCAGTCTAGCTGGGCAGTTCAGACTGAATTGCTCTGTCTAGAAATGTTTGAAAAATCAGTTTGTTTGGTTCTAAATTTGGCAACAGCTTCATCCAGGTTGAAAATTGGCCCTAGCAAAGCTCAGGGTAAGACCCAGTTAACTTCAAAGCAGCATAATTCAAAAGGAGCCCTAGCAGGGCTCATGGCCAGCATGTTTTACTCCAGCTTAGGTCTCCTAAAATTCAGTTGGCCTGCAGGGTTGAGGCAGGTGGCTCTTTTAATAGCTGTTTTCCAGACTTCTGTTTGTCCTGTATTGCTGGGAATAAAAAATTGCTCTTCACTAGAGAATCCCATGACTCCAGCCCCAGTGGTTCATTCCACTAATGGGTTCACCCTTGCCATGGAGCTGCTCTTGGAAGCTGCATCTTTTCAAGGGGGGCTGCACATTCATACGCTCCCTATTGGGGAAAGGCCGGAGCTCTGCCTGAGTGATTGCAGGTGTGGCTTCTCAGAGAGCATCTTGATACAAGACTGCAGCCACTGGCCAGCTCAGAGCAGGACACTTTAAATCAACATCTGACATGAACTTTGCTGACATGTTCCTTTCCATTGGCAATAATGATTTCTCTGATGATTTATATTTTTCTGGTACCCTGAGGACCTAGACACGCTGCATGAGGGTATCTCTGGGTAAGGAAGAGTGGTCTGTACACCTCTCACCAGCTACTCCCTACAATGTAGCCTACTAGGCCCTCGTCTACACTTACCTGGAGATTCAGCGGCAGTCGACGAGAGTTACGCAAACTACACAGAGTAGTATGCGTAACTCACGTCGACTGCTCTGCTTCCCTTCTGCCCGCTGTCTATACTGCTGTTCCCGTCGCCGCAGCACTACGCTACTTGAGGGGGTGGTTTACCAGCGTTGACTTCCTGATCGATTGAGCGGGTCTACACTGACCGCTCAATCGATCCAGAAAGATCGATCTGGCCACGGTGAATTTGCCGCCGTCAGTATAGACATGGCCTAGGAAAGGGACTGGCACAGTGATCCCATGATTTTGGAAACTGAGCACCATGGTGTGATGGAGTCCCACAGGAACCGTGCTCTGGAGCCACTTGGAGCACAGCCAGTCAGGACTCTAGTGCTTCAGAGTCTGCCACATTGGGTCTCCACACACCAGTTCAGCCATTTCCTGCATCTGGCTTTGGAGGGTCCAGCACTCCTGCTCTTCCTGAGTTGCTGCTATGAGTTCCTCTGGATAGAACTCTGGGGAGCCCTACACACCCGCATAGGGGCCAGGCACCCCGCTTAGTGGTCAGAAACGATTCACAGCCAGCGTGGAAATCAGAAGGGTTTATTAGTTCTCAGGATCACAGCATAAAAACACTTTGTTAGCAGCTTAATTAGAAGTTACAGCAGTGACCAACCAGAGAGCCTCAGAGCCCATTCTCAGGCCCTGCTCCCAAGCCCCCTTACTGGGGACTCCCCTTCCAGCCAGCCATACCCCCCCCCAGCCATCTCTTGCCCCTTCCCAGTCCTTTGTCTCCTTCCCGGGCAAGGTATCTACCCCCTCCTGTACCCACCTGCCGCAACCTGTTGCAGCTGGCTGACCCAGAGCAGGGGGTCCTGGCCATTGTTTGTGTACGTGTGGCTGGGGAAGGCCCATCCACCCTCTAGTGCCCTTTGCAAAGATCACACACCTGGGTTCCATCACCAATATACATGAGTAATATATGGGGGAAACTGAGGCACACACACAACACTCAGAGAAAACCCCATGAATATCTCCATTTCATCACACATGGGAAACTAAATCAGACTGGTTATATTTAGGTATGTTTATTATGCAGGCTTGTGACACATCCGTGCTGCAGGATGTGAATTTTAGCAAGGCATTTACATGTGCTCAGGTTTCCCAGCAAATCAGAGGAGGCGCAACACTTCAATTGAAACTCTTTCATGAAAACTGAGTCTGAGACATGTGACTATTACTGCTCTTTTAAAGCCACAGATTATGTATAAATATGCACAATGATTTGAGTCTCTTTTTCTGTTTGTTTCATGTAACCACCTGGTCATCACTATACAGTGTTATTTTTGGATGTTGTGCTTAATAGTTGCTGTACAATATTTCTCTTGGATGTAGGGCTTCTTAGGCCTGGTCCACACTACAAAGTTATTTGCACATGTGTCTACACTCAAATTTGTCTTCCACCAACATAAGCATCTCCTTATGATGACAAGTAATATCACCTCGAGGAGTGGTGTTGAGCCGTGGTCAACACACTGTGGTTGACACAGAGAGTTTAGACATTGCATGACCTATGTTGACCCTAACAATCCTCCAGTAGTTGTCCCACAATGCCAGACAGTGACTGCTCTGGCCACATTTATAAACTACACTTCTGACACCAAGGCCACTGTCGTGGGGCTGGTACTTTCTGTCCCCCTTTAGGGACGGAGTAGGGGGTGTTATGGCCCCATGACTGAGTCCACGAGTCTTTCCTATGCCTAAGGACGGCCTGGCCTAGTGGCTGGAGTAAACAGATCAGTACTCCCTTACAGGGCTGTGTGGCCTAATGGCCAGTGTCAATAAGGCAGCCATTCTGTGCAGGGGAGTGTGGCCAAGGGGCTAGAGGGGAAAGTAGGCCTCCACCCGGGGTGTGTGTGTGTGTTTGGCAGCTGGGGTAGGAGGACTTGGGCCCTTCCTGCTCCACTGAGTCCCAACCCAGGGCCCTAGTAGCAGCAAATGGGGTAGCCAATAGATCAGCAGGGGGTCTGGCTGAAACACACTGTCTAGGTTTCAAGTTCCACACCCAGATCAAAGTCTAATTCCCCTTGCTCACTTCCTACCCAGTTCTATGGTGTCATTGTCCGTAGCACACCTGGGCTTCTGGGATTGATGGCTTGCAAGGCTCCCGGCAACTTGGTTCCCCCTTGGGCTTCCACGGGTAGCTGGGTGTCCCTCTGGGCTTCAGCCTCCACAGCCTGGGGCTCCAGCAGCTCCTGGGCAGGAACCAGCACGGTGTACCCTCCCTCTTCGGTAGTCAGCGCTGACTGGCCTCTTCTGCCCACAGGGTGGAGTTAGCCCGTGTTGGAACAGTGTATGATTGGTACACCCTGTCACAGTCACAGAGACCAGAAGCCATGCCCTTTAAAACTCCTGAGTATTTTTTAAATGCCTTTTCCTGATTGCCCATCTTGGCGAGTACATCTAGCAGTTCTCCTTTGTTGTATGCAACTGCTCAATCAACCATGTCAACTCCATAGTTTAGATATGTTCCTGTCTGGAGTAGACAGGAAGTATTGGATCAGCTGGACCTTGTTGTCAGTTGTTGGCTGCGTGTGTGTTCTCCCAGTGTGTATGCTGTCCCAGCTCTGCAGATAACTGATACAACAATCCACGACTGGATTACCCAATAAGACCAGAGATCTATTTCAGAAATGAAGGCACCAGGCAAGGTTTATTGCCAGTGAAGCACGGTAAAAAGCGCCCTATGTGTGCTGCAAGTACACTTAATACATGTATGCCCATGACAATGGACCAGCTTAGTAAACAGCAGGACTTTCTGTTCCTCACTCAGCAAGACAAAGACACTTCCTTTGAGACTCTCCTTTATACACTGATACAAACAAGTTGCATATTGCCCCTCTGATGTGTGTAGCTGCCACCCTCTGATGTTGTAAGATACCACCCTTTACCTTGTACCCAATGGTTTAGTCAAAACATCTTTATCCATTATATTGTCAGCCTGAGGGGTCAGTAAGCCCTCATTATCTTTGGGATATTGGGATTTTCTGGTACCTTTCTGGAGTGTGCTTGCTGATTGCTGTGCCTAGCGCGTCTTTAGGAATGTGTGTTTTTGCAGTACCAGCTCTGTTTTTGCCAGTTTCTGTGAATCTGCATGCAGCTTCACAGCCTGACTTCTGCTAACTTTCCTTTATAACAGCAGGGCTTGAATATTACTTTACTTCAGGTCTCATACCTGGCCTGTTATACTAGGCCTCATGTCTCAGGCTCTCACTTTCTATTACAGGCCTGCGGGGGACGAGGCTGTGCAAACACATCTATGGACCATTCATAGAAATGTGGACATCTAAGAAAAGATTGCACTAGGGTTGCAGGCGAGGGGTCTGACTGGGATTAGCAGCAGTGCCACATAAAAGCAAAGGCAGGCATATCACAAGTCCAGGGAGGCCAACAGTTGATCTGTTGGTGAACTGCAGACCTGCTGCATTTACAATGAGCTACAAGCCATACTTGGTGGATATCCCACCAGCACCCCACAGACCACTGAGGATACCTCCAAGGACCCCGAGAGAGAGACTCCTGCCATGAACAGTGAGAAGGAGGAAGATGGAAATGTGGTGGTGGTGTGGGGGGATCCAGCTATTCCAGGAGCCAGGATCTTTTTGAGATTTGACTGCAGTCCAGCCAGTCCCATCAGCCAAGCACAGATGAGCCCAATGCAGGGGAAGGAACCTTGGGTAAGTGCATGCATGCATTCTTCCTCAAAATGTTTATATGTAACGATGACACCCAGCCCAACCCCAAGTTATTAGGCCACAGGCTACTTTTCATTGTTTTACTCGTACGAGAAAAGGTAGTGGTACAATAAACAGAAGGAGAGTTGTTATCTTCTTCTCCATCTCCTGTAGAGTTAGGTGCAGGGGGCAGGGAGCATGGAGCAATTTGTTTATGTGGCAGGGATGTCATTTGTAACTTCCTGAGAGATCTCAATGAGACTTTCCTGAAAGTACTATGCAATTCTCTCCTGAAGGCTTCTAGGGAGGGCTGCCTTATTTCTTCCTCTGTAGTCGGACACTTTCCCATGCCACTCTGTGATGACTTCAACAGGCCCTATTGCAGGCAAACAGGCTAGTGGCATAAGAACCTTGGTGGCTGTGGGACACCAACAGCATCTGTGCTGTCTGTGCCCCTGTCACCCTCAGAGGTGAGATAGCTAAAATCATCACTGGTTGTGGAACATAATGCCAGTCCTCAGTGGCATTGCCTTGCACTCCTTGGAAATGGGGCTGATATTTTATTGTTTCATGCAAACAAACAATTTCCTCCTCATTCCCACCCCCCTTGCTCCTAGTGGCCCATGATCACTGCAGCTGTGGTTGGAGACTGCTGTAAATACAGTGATACATCTGTCCGTTTTATCTGTGCTGCTGCCATCCTGGTTTTGAGGGATGCACCCTCTAGACCTGCGCAACGCCTGTGCCTCAGGAAGAGGAGAAAGAAGTGGATTAAGGAGGACCTGATTGGCAAAATTCTGCAAGCCAGTGCTTCATCAGACTGTGAACAGAGGGCTGGATGGTAAATCTAGCAGACAGCCTGAAGAAGAAAAGACCAGACAGGAGAAAGGCACAGGATTTCCAGAAGGACAGAGGGAAATGCACCATGGGGCTTCCCAGGCAGCAAACACAGATGCTGCAGACTCTTGTTGAGCTACAGGCCAGCAGTCATGGGCCTACCTCCCTTTCCAGTCAATAGAGAACTCCATTGCAGCAGCTCTCTACCTCCTCCAACATTCCACGTGGCATCATGGGCCACATCCTTACCCCTCCCACTGCATGTCAGGGGACAATAAGGAGAACCACAGCTTCCTGTGCACTGACCTGTGATTGCTACGGCTGGTGTGTGTTTGGCAGAAATGGACTGAAATAGACAGGGAAGTTTTTACTGTTCTAATTTTAAAGTTCTGTTCCGTTGCTGTATTGTGTAAGTTTGCACTGTACTGGGTTTAATTGCATATTACTTTTGCGCTGTGTTTGGTACCCAATAAGGTTTTATTTTTTGGAAGTAAATTCATCTTTTTTACTTCATAACATGTGCTGCAGAATGCCTTGCAGTACCCAGAGCGCACATTACTGGTAATAAAAGAGGACCACATAACTCATATATTCAGTGAAAACCCCCAGTGTAGTTATAAATGTGCAGTAAGCACTGCATAATTCATAGGTTCATTAAAACACAGTGTGATATTCATACCTGTACACCAAGCACTACACAATTCCTAAACCCCCAAAATTTCAGGGCCATGTAAAGCACAGTCCAGCATAGCACATTACTGTGGCTGACCATTAAAGCGCTTTTCCAAGGCTTTCCTTAGTCGCATAGCTCCACATTGAACTCTTCTAATGGCCTTTGTGCCTGGCTGTTCAAAGTCAGCTGGCAAACATTCCACCATCACAGATATTATGCAGAACACAACAGGTAGCTATAACCATTGGGATATTTTTCTCACTGAGATCTCATCTAGTGAGTAAATATCACCAGTGTCCTTTCAACGTACTGAAAGCACAATGAACTATCATTCTGCATGTGTGGAGTTGGTATCTGAATCTTTCCTTGGTGCTATCAAGGTGGCCAGTGTATCGCTTCATGAGCTGGAGAGCAAATGGTGGGATATGTCCCCCAGGATCACTATTGGCATTTCAACATCACCAATGGCGCACCACTATTCAGGAAAAAATGCCCCCGTTTGCAGCTTTCTGAACAGTCCTATATTCTTAAAGACATGAGCGTCACATACCTTCCCTGACCAGCCCACACTGATATCAGTGAAGCATCCCTGCTAACCTACCAATGCTTGAATCACCATAGAAAGCAGCCTGTCTACTCTGTGTTCTGTGGATATGATCTGTGGCAAGGTGGGCAGGGGCTGTCTATGATGTGCATGGCAGCAAGTCTATCCACGATGTCCTGCACATTGCCCAGTATCACAGTCCTGCCTGACAACAGCATCCATTATGAATTTGCCAACTCCAAAATGACTTTCCAGTTATTGGTACCAATCCATTGTAGGCTTCCACAGGGTGATCACCACTTGCTTCTCAGCTGTCAGTGCAGCTCTCACCCTGCTACTCAGGCTCTGGAGGACCAGACTAGGAATGTGGTCTTTCGCATCCAAAATTCTGTAGCCACTACTCATTGTCCCAAACCTGCATTATGATGTGCTCCCACTAGTCAATGCTCATTTCTCAAGCCAGAAATGGTGCTCCACCATCTGCAGCTGCTCTGTGAATTACACCAACAACTTTGAATTGTTTTTTGTTAGGTGTTTTAGCAGTCTGTCGTCAAAGAAATCATCAGGTCCCCTGTTGTTGCAATACTTTCAGTGGCTCTGAATCATTGGTCCTGTATTTTCAATATTCATGATAATAGTGCAGTGCTCTGTGGGCTCCATGATTCTCTCAGAGATGTTGGATAGTGATAAGTGTTGCATGGGTTTGTGGGATTTAAAAAAAAAGTGTGAAAGTAATGGAATAGGAATGACATCATGAGATTTCTGTAGGCATAAGCTTTTGTGGGCTGTAACCCACTTTGTCAGATGTAAGGAATAGAAATCACATAGGAATTATATATATACATATGCTTGCAGAAATTAAATTTGTTAGTCTTTAAAGTGCTACAGGACTCTCATTGTTTTTGCTGTATACAGACTAACACGGCTACCCCTCTGGAACTTTTCACGTTTTATAAGCATACTCTCCACTCCATTATTCAGGTATTTATTGAAAATATTGAGTAGTACCAGTCCACTGTGGAACCCCATTTTATACATCCCCCCAATTTGACAGCAATCCATTGATAATGACTCTTTGAGTATGGTCTTTCAACCACTTATGCACCCAATTTATAGTAATTTCATCTAGATCATATTTCCCTAGCTTGGTTATGAAAATGTCATGCAAAACTGTATCAAAAACCTTACTAAAGTTCAGATATATCACCTTACTGCTTCCCCCTATCCACTAGATAAAGACCCTGTCAAAGAAGGAGGTTAGGTTGGTTTGGTATGATTTGGTCTTGACAAATCCATTCTGGCTATTCCTTATAACCCTATTATCTTCTAGCTGCTTACAAACCAATTGTTTAATAATTTGTTTCAGTGTCTTTCTGGGCATCGAAGTTAGACTGACTGGTCTACAATTCCCTGGTCCTCTGGTTCCACTTTTTAAGGATAGGTGCTATGTTTACCCTTCTCCAGTCTTCTGGGACCTCACCTAACCTCCCAGAGTTCTCAAAGGTAGTTGCTAATGGTTTTGAGATTGCTTCACCTACTTCCTTAAGTATCCTCGAGTGAATTACGTTAGGCTTTGCCAGTCTGAATACATTTAACTTATCTAAATATTCTTTAACCTGCTCTTTCCCTATTTTGGCTTGTGTTACTTCTCCCTTGTTGTTAATGTTAATTGTGTTGAGTATCTGGTCACCATTAATCTTTTTAATGAAGACTGAAGCAAAATGGGTGCTAAACATCTCAGCCTTCTTGATGTCATCTGTTATTTGCTCTCCTTCCCCTCTTAGAGGACCTACATTTTTCTTCATCTTTCTTTTGCTCCTAATGTATTTTAAAAAAAACTCTTATTGCTTTTTATGTCCCTTGCTATATGTAACTCATTTTGTGTCATAACCTTTTTTATCTATTTTGTCCCTACATGCTCGTGCTATTCTTTTGTACTTCTCCTTACCAATTTGTCCATGTTTCCACTTTTTGTAGGATTCCTTTTTGGTTTGCAGGTCATTAAATAGTTCCCAATTGAGCCATATTGGCCTTTTATTATTCTTCATATCCTTTCTTTGAATCAAAATAGTTGGCTGTTGTGAGTTTTATGGGTGAAACTAGACAATCAGCACACTTTCCAATAAACTCACACAGAAAAATGATAAAAGACAAAAGCACTGTGTCACCTATGGGCAAACACTTTTCACAAAACCATCTCTCCATCTCTGACATCTCAGTGCATCCTGCACAAACCCTGCAAAAGATGAGCCTGGGAGCTTATTCAGCAAATTCATAACTTTGCTAGACACTAAAAATCATGGTTTTAATAAAGGCACTGGATTTATGGCTTATTACAACAATCTGGAACCCACTAATTTCTCCCTTTTCTGTCCTGTGACTGCAGGGGTGTTAATGGGACACTTCACTTTGAATGGTCCCTTAGAATATGTTTTAACCACTTATGCTAAACAATCTGTTCCATCAGATATTTGGCTGTGACATTCTGAGTACCTTTCCCAGATGTGAAGAAGAGCTCTGTATAGCTCGAAAGCTCGTCTCTTCCACCAACAGAAGTAGGTCCAATGAAAGACATTACCTCACCTACCTTAGTTCAGTTGAACTCCTTCTTTGCTTAGATTTTCTTGCCATGTGACTTTACCTACCAGTTCTCTTCTCTGAGTTTGTTAATGTCTGGTTTTTTAAGTCCATTGTCCTTATTCTACTACTCCCACTCCTTCCTTGCCTTAGAACCCTACAGTCTATCATTTCATGATCATTTTACCCAAATTGCCTTCCACTTTTAGATTTGCAAACAATTCCTCCCTATTGGTCAGAATCAAGTAGAAAATTATTTTTCCCCTGCTTACTTCCTTTGCTTTCCGAATCAAAAAGTTATCCCCAATACATTCCAAGAACTTATTGCACATTTAGTGTTTTGTTGTATTAATTTTCCAACATGTCTTCGTAGTTAAAGTCCCCCTTAGTACCAGGTCTTTTGTTTTGGCTATTTCTGTTACTTGTTCCAGAAATGCTTCATCTACCACCTAAACCTAATTTGATGATGTATAGTAGACCCTTACCATGTCATGTCTATTTTTTCTCCTTTTATCTTCACCCAGAGACTTTCAACTGGTCTACCTCTCACCTCCTTCTGGAACTCAAAACAAGTACATATTCTTGATGCAGAATGCAGCACCTCCCTCCTTTTTCCCTGCCTGTCCTTGCTGAACAAGCTGTACCCTTCTATACCAAGATTCCAGTCATGAGACTTGTCCCACCCAGTTTCTGTGATGCCAATTGTCATAATTTAACTTATGTACTAATTCGTCCAGTTCTTCCTGTTTATTCCCTATAATCCTTGCATTTGTGTGTAAACAGCTAAAATGTTGAGATTACCTCACTAATTTCATTCTTGTTGCTCCTAAAACCCTACTGTAATTTTCCATTTCCCCCACAACATCTAGCCATCTGTTCAGGTCACCATTTTTATGCTTACCTGTGGGCTTTGGTCACCTGCCTCCTTTGAACCTAGTTTAAAGACCTCACTAAATTGGTGAATCAGAGCATAAAGATGCTCTTTCCTTTCTTAGTAAGGTGAACCCCATCTCTTCCCAGCAGACCTTTTCCAGGAACAGCATCCCATAGTCAAGGATGCCCTCCCATCGACAACATCTGTGCAGCCACGCACTCATCTCCAGGATACGTTTGTCCCTGCCTGAGCTCTTACCCTCACCTGGGAGAATGAATGAGAACACAACCTGAACCCTGACTTATTCACCCTTGCTCCCCAAGTCCTGTAGTCACTGCTGATTGGCTCAGGGTCACATTTGGCCATGTCATCAGTGCCCACTTGGATAAGCAGCATGGGATATTGGTCAGAGGGACAGATGGGCCTTGGCAACCCCTTGGGCGCAAAGCCTAGGGGATGGAGCAGCCCCATCTCCCTGGGGACAGGACCCGGGCTGAGCAGGGCAGCGGGGGGATGCGACAAACAGGGGACTAAGTCCCTATCCAGGGGGCTGCTGCGGAGCCTGTGAATTCGAGATGGGAACAGGCTGGAAATCATGTCCTTCCCCTCACCCCCAGCAATGTTTAGAACTAAGGCTGACTTATTTTTTTCATTTCTTCATACTATAATTATATCTTAAATATTATAATGGTGCTGTACTTTGTGTTTTGGTTATTTATGTTACAGTCATACTCTGCGAGTATTTTCATTCCTTCATCCTTTGGCCGTGGCCTCTGCACTTCTATAAAGGCTCCAGTACCCTTGCGCAGATGCCTTTGTCTCACCAGCCACATGTCTTTGTACACAGCGGGACAGGAACAGGAACACACCCACACCCTCCACACACACCATGGCTCAGGGAGCCAGGGCCTAGGGCCCCTGCCTTAATCCAGCCCTGGTGATCAGAGACTGCTACCCCTCCAGGTACTCTCAAGTGTGATGGCAGGGACTGGCACAATCCTGCCCCTTCAGGCCATGCAGCTCCAGGTGCTTTGCCCCGGCAGGGGGGTTGCTTTGTGCCGTGTACCTTCCTCTGCCATGGAATCCTTACACATTGTGGAAACGCTGCAAGGAGCAGGGGCAAGTGAATCTAAGGGGAGGGGCAGCAGGGTTGGAAATGGGGGATTCTGGGAGGGGTTTAACTGTTTAGTTGTAGGCTGTCACTAGGGAGGATTCTGGGAGAGGGGGGCAGGTTTGCAGCTGGATCACAGCCCCCACCTCCAGCCCTACTCTTTTTTTTTTTTTTTTTGGACATTTGTCTTTCTTCTCCTTCCTGTAGCATCACTCCTGCTGGGGGCCTCAGGGCTCCCCACACCCTGTAAAAGATGAAAGTGTGTTGACTGAGGTTGTGGACTGCAGTTCCTGGGCTGCTCATTTATATCCATGTATTAACCCTCACCCCCAGCAGCCCCACAGCACCCTGAGTATCACCCCATTTCTGTGGGCTATAGTGGGGGAGACATTGACCTTTCTTGTCTGGGGGTCACCTGTCTTTGCAGCCCACATCCAGCCACATTTTGCATGGAGACCTCCCCCCCCCCCCCCCAAATGTCTGACAATCATTTCCCTTCCTCACCCTAAAGAGGACCCTCCTGGGAACTGTGGCAGGCCATCTACTAGATGCCTGCTAATTAGCAGGAATTGTATAGTTCAAACAGGCGTTGGTGTGCCTCTCTGAGTCCTGGGAATGCTGCAGCGACAGCTTCAGTTTGCCATTCTGTCCTGGTTTGTTTTTATTAAAACTTTGTGAAATGTGGAAAATGTACAATTACTGTTGTGGGATTGATTTTCAGGCACAGTGGCCTCTTCTCCTTGCCTGGAAGGCCTGGCAGGTATTATTTAAAGAACTAATGAATGTTAATGGGCACATTATTTGCAAATCTTGAAGTGGAATACTAGATCAGGGCTCCTGCGTTTCATGGTAATCAGCTTTCTCTCTCTTGCTTTGGCTGTGGGGGGGAAGGGGTGGCAGTAGCTTTGTGGTTCAGTTCGCAGATTACTATTCCTTTTTCTATCTGACAGCTTTTCTGTGGATGTTTTAGTCAAAGGAGCAGACAGCTTCCATGCCGGCATATGCAGCCTGACCACAGAGACAGTCATGCTGGAGACCACCTTGCCAGGAACACAGAACAAGCTCCCTGCTTCATCCCACCCTGTGCAAACAAGGTGCTAGTGAGAAGAAAGGACTCACTGCAGCAGATCCAGGGCAGCATACTGGCGGTCAGGCACAGGGCAGAGCCCGGCATCTGGCACTACCCTTATTCTGGGGCTGGAGTGGCATACCTCAGGGTATGCAATGTTGGCTGTTTGGGGGGAAAAGTGGAGGACATGGCAGAGGTAGCATTGCCCCAGTGGCTGGGGGAGTGAGCACCATTCGCAGGGCAGGTACATCGGGGCATCAGACTGGGCTCCCAGGTAGGGTTGGCTGGAAAAACAGAAATGTGTTTTATAAAAATGTCAAGATTTTGGCATCTGGTCCCATCCCACACTGGAACGAAATGGAGACCTTTCAATATTGTTCAGGAAAAACTGTAAAACCAAGACACTCTCTCCCCATTCCAGTGGCTGGGTACTCACTGGTGATGCAGGAGAACCAAGTTCAAGTCGCTGTGCTGGCTCAGGCAGAGCACGCACTTGGACCTGGCTCACCCAGGTAAGGGCGCTGGGTTGTCGGCTATTCTGAGGTCTCGCTCTCAATTTGACCAGAAATTCCATCGGGGACCTGAGGAACCTTCCCTGGAAAAGTTTGAGAGACACTGAGACATCCCCATGAAAAGTTTTGGTTTTGATTAACTGGCATTTTTCAATTTAAAATTGTTTAGATAAAAAATTCCCAATCAGCTCTGCTCTCAGCTGCCATTTAGCCAGCAGACAGTGGTCATGGCCAGGTCGCCTTCCCCCCCTCTGCTTGATTTTGTAGCCTTAATAACAGTTTTTTTAACATAGTTTTCTGTATGTCATTGACCACCATTGTACTGTGGTGGGCTGAGTTAAACCTGGGTGTTAGGGGTTGGGTGTAACCCCAGCGGCCTTTCATTCAGGGTGAATATAAAGTAGTGACTGAAATCATAAAAGTCTCCAAACCCAAAACACAGCTACTTGTCTGTGTCCAAAGCACAGGCAAGTGAAGACAGTCCAGAAACAAAGGTACTGGAACAATTTGTATAGTGGGGGTGCTCACAGCCATTGAACCAAACTGTAAACCATGTATAGGATGGAAACCACTTCAAGCCAGGGGATGCGTCAGCACGCCAGTACCCTTAGTTCCAGCACCCAGAAATGCAAATGGCCTGGGCAGAAGGGTTTGCTGGGATGGCCTGGTCAGAAGAGTGTGTGTGCACCTGTGTGTGTCTACGTGCATGTATGTATGTAAGAAAAGCAGTAGACGACACACAAAGAGAGATAGGTACAGCTTGGACAAGCACAGCATAGGACCCTGAGAGAAGTCTCAGAACTGGACTTCTGGGTGTGGCGCTGGCAAGAGGCATGGGGCCGTGAGCAAAGAAACTGTCTCCTGTTGGTTGGTTGGTTGTTCTCCCGGCCGGTTACAGGACGTTGTACATTCCATGTAAACAAACACAACTGTATCAAAGAGAACACCTGACTCTATCATCAGTTTCCCTTCCTAACTGGAACAACCAGCAATACGCTGAATCTGACTAACCACTTGTATCAAAAGGGGTGGCAGCATGTTAGGAAGTTTCTGCCTCCTTTGGAATGTTTTGTATGTGTGAGGGGACTGTTAGCCCCTCACTGAAACTTAGTGGGTCTTTCTGGGTGGCATCTCTCAGTGCTAAAGGACAGGGGAAGGGTCAATGAGGAATCAGGATCCTGAGAGGGACAGCACCCAGGGCCAGTGGGGAGAGGCCAACATGCCAGGTCAGCCTGATTGACAGGGCAGGGAGGCCCGTACTCCTGTGAGCTGGAGCTGCCTGGGCAGAGAGCGAGGCCAAGCTAAGGACAAAGCAGTCCCCTGAGCCAGGCAAGCCAGAGCGGCCTGAGGAGTGGCCCAGGGAGCCGAGCTGAGCAGAGCAGCACCAAGAGATGCAGCCAGTGGCAGAGAAGTTGCCCGTGGAGCAGAGCTGTGCTGGGAGCAGATAGCAGCAGCCACACAATGAAGCAGGGTGGAGCTGGAGCTGGAGCAGTCTGGAGCCAGGTGCAGCGAGCAGCTGAGGAGAGTGAGGGGAACCCTGGGCAGGGCCCGGCGCAGGAAGACGCCACCAGCCCAGAGGCCGTGCAGGCAGTACTGGGAAGGGGATCGTGACCCGACGGGGGTGATGCTGGGGAGAAATCACCTCCTGCCACCCAGGGCATGGGGGCATGTGGCCACCGCCAGAGCACGTGTCTGACCTGCGGCCTCCTTGCAGCACAGCCAGGGCCTGGATAGGAGGCCTGGGATGTGTGAGAAACAGACTGTGAACTTCCCTGACACCCCAGAGACACTGTGTGGGGTCCCCAGGCCAGGGGGCGGTGTTGGGTGTTTTCCTTTCACCTTTCCCATCTTTTCCTTATATTTTTTTATTAATTACTGTTCAATAAATTGTATTGCTTTGAACTATATGCATTGCTCAGTGGGTCAGGGGAGCACCCAGAGTGGAGAGAGCACCCCAGAGTGGGGACACCCCAGCCCCTGCCCTAAGTGACCACGACAAGGTTGCGGTTGAGTCCCCCAGGGATCCTGGGCCCAGCTTTGTCAGGGTTATGAGGACCTTATCACACAGGAGAGTGGGAGGGGAGTCCTCGAGGGCAGGCAGGTCTCTGGGTAAAGGAAGTGGGAGCAAGGACTCAGATCCTTTTGCTAGCCAACTCCACCGGAATCATGTATGAACCAGCAAAGTTCCTCACAATAGCGGGACCATTGCCCTGCTTACATATGTTTAAATATTTGTCAGAGGTGCCCAAAGTTCAGACTGGGCTCCCTAGTCCTGTTTGTATGTTTAGACAAATTAAATAAACAATCGATAAATACATTTGGAGGGAGGGGGATTCATATTTTGGCTTTTGGGTCTTTGCTAGAATCTTTCACAGGCAGCTGATAAAGAAAAAAAGTAGTTGCATGATGAAAAGTAACAGCTTATCCTCTGTTAGGCCCTGGTCAGAGACAGAGACACAGAGGATGGCAAGAGGACATTTCCTGTGTGGAATGAGGCTAACAGCATGGCCACGAGGCCCTGTTTCAGGGCTGGCATTGTCCAGTATATTTCTTAGTGCTCTGGGCATGGATGAGCTGTGAGGTGGTTAAGCTTGTGGACAACACAAAGTTATTTAGGTTGGTTAATTATTATTATACTTATTACAGGAACACCTCGAGGACCCAACTGAGGTTAGGGGCCCATTGTGCCAGGTGCTGCACAGACAGCTGGAGACACAGTGCCACCCCAAACAGCTTGCTGTCTAAATAAATAAGACAGACCAGAGTAGAAGGGATGTGACTCACCCGAAGTCCCACAGAAGATCAGTGACAGAATGGGTCTCCTTAATCCTACACTGCTGCCCAGTCCATTGGCTACACTGCTCAGTCTAGGGAAAGCTGGGAAATAAGACTGAGCTGAAGGGGTAACATCATGGCAGATAAAATCCCACGTAGACCAGGGCCAGGCTGAGCACACTTAAAAGAGCAGTCTGAAGCCCTCTTAGAGATGGATGGCTCTAAAGTGACTGTAGGCACAGACGCCAATGTCAACTGTGGACATCTCAATGACCTTGCGTTTAACTGTATTAAATGCATTTTGTTTGAATGGACCCAGATTACCAAATGATTCAAGTCACTCTGTGTGACTGCCCTATTTTTGTCATTATTTACTGCTCCCCTAATATTTGTGTCATCTGCAAATTTCATCAGCGGTGATTTTATATTTATTTTGAGATCATTGATGAAAATGTTGAATAGCAAGGCTGTAGCCGGGAGGTGTGACTTCCCTCGGAGATTGACAGCGAGGGAGAGCCAAACACTCCCTAGGGGTTGGAACCAGGGAGTAGACCACCTGACTGGAAGCAGGTAGGCGGGGCTAGGAGTTTAAAACCCAGGCCTGCCCACTCAGTCAGGCCCCAGCGGCCGAGGAAGAAAGACACCTCATCTTTGGTGCCTCAGCTTAGGGCCGCAGCTGTCTGCTCCACAGAGGACAGGCTGCCGGAGTTACCCACGGTGTGGAGCCCTGAGTCTCTGGAGGAGCTGCCTGAACCAGGCAAGCTGGAGGAAACCCCTGGATCCTATGACCCGTAGGAGAGACTGCTGGAGCTGCCCACTGCCTGGGGCCCTGAGGACCTACCTGACCTGCCAACCCCCGATGAGCCAGAAGGGACCTACAGAACCTGTGACCTAGAGGAGCTGTCCTCCGTGGACCACTGCAGACAGTTCCTGGACCTGCTGTCAAGCGATGAGGCCGAGGGCTTCTGGAGCTTCCCTCAGACAGAGCACCCCGAGGAATCGGGGTATGGCTCAGGAGATTAGGTACTCTAGGGAGAGGGTGGGAGGAAGTAGCCCAGGGGAGCCAACTACATTCCAGCTGAGCGTGTGCTCACTCGGAGTCAGTGTGTTTTGACTGGAGTCCTGCTGACCCAGTGACAGGACACCCTGTCAGTGACAGGGCCCTGGGCTGGGATGCAGTGGAGACAGGTGGGCCTGTGTCCCCCTCCTCCCTTCCTATCCTGACCTAGGGGTGATCGCCTGCTGAGAGCCAGAGCCTGTTCCTTGCTGCCTGCCACACCCGTGGAACTAGCTACTTGCCCTGCTGAGGACTGGAGACTGCTTCCCTTCTGCCTGCCCTGCCCTTCCTAAGACCATTTCCTTGCCCCTCTGGGTCTAGAGACTGCTTTCCCCAGTGCCAGTCTGCCCTGCCAGGGGCTAGGCCTGAGACTATTGCCTCACCCGGTTGAGGGCTGAAGTCTGTTTCCCACTGCCTGCCCGTCCTGCTGAGGGCCGGGCTGTAGACTGTTTGCTCTCCCTGTGATGACTGGAGACTGTTCCCATTTACCGGCCTGCCCTGCCTAAGGGTCGGGGCACTAAACTATGTGATAGCCCTATTAAAGGGCTAGAGCCTACTATCCCTAAGGGGCGGGACCTGAAACCAAGGCTCACCCTGCTTAGGACCGGAGACGGCCCATTTATTTTGGACTTCCCACAGGGTACAGGCGCCAGGAGCTGTGGCCTCCCTTGGAGATTGACAACGAGGGGGAGCCACCGGCGCCACCCACTACAGAAGATGTTCTACAAAGGCCTAGATCTGATCCCTAAAGAACTCCACTATACACATCCATCCTGTCGCACATAAAAGTCTAGTCTCTTGGGGGCTGTAATATTTTGGACTAATTTCTGTTGATGGGTGCAGTGTGTGGGTGCTGAGTGGTGTTAGTTGCCTGTGATATCCAGAAGGTATGATCTAGTGGCTTCTTCTGGCCTTAAACTCTCAGACAATTCTCCATTGTCAGCAATGTTTTGAGATCTGTAGCTAGCCACTTCTTAATCCATTTATACTGATAGTTTTAATTTTTAATCAGAATATCCTGCTGTACTAACCCAAATGACTTAAAGTCTAAGTATATTCATAGATTCCAAGGCCAGAAGGGAAAACTGTGATCATCTGATCTGACCTCCTGTATAACACGCCAGAGAATTTACATGAATTAATTCCTGCTTCAAGTCCAATAGAGGTGGCTGAACTAGAGCATTTGTTTTAGAAAAGTATCCAATCTTGATTTAAAGATTTCCAGTTAGGGAGAATCCACCACATCCTTGGTTTCTCAAATAGTTAATTACTCTCCCTGGTAAAAATCTGCCCCTTATTTTCAGTCTGAATTTATCTAACTTCAATTTCCAGGCACTGGAGTGTATTATACCCACTCTGGGGTACTCTCTCTGCACTTGATGCTCCCCTGACCCAGTGATCACTGCATATAATTCAAAGCAAATATAATTTATTAAACAGCAACTAATGAAAAAATAAGGAAAAGATGGGAAAGGTGAAAGGAAAACACCTAATCCTGCCACACAGTATCTGGAGTGTCAGGGAAGCTCACAACCTGCTCCTCTCATGTCCCAGGCCTCCTGCCCAGGCCCTGCCTGTGCTGCAGGGATGCTGCAGGTTGGACACTTGCTCTGGTGGTGGCCACATGCCCCCAGGAGCTAGAGGACAGGGCCCTTCTCTCCAGTGCCAGCCCTGCGTTCCACCGACCTAAGGCTGGCTACCAGTGGGCTGCCACCCCCATCTTCGTTCCCCACTGGGAACCAAGGAAAGCTGGAGAGAAGGGCCCTGTCCTCTAGCTCCTGGGGGAATGCCAGGGACTTCCCCCATCCCGTTCCCATTGGGAGTGGGATCCAATTGCACCAGCTTCTCCCTTCCCCACTGCCTGCTTTGCACCGGAAGCCGGCATCCTTGTTGATTTCATGGCTTAGCTAGACTAACCAAGGAACAGTTAAAGGGAGACTTGATCACAGGGGTGGCCAAAGCACAGCTTGCAAGCCACATGTGGCTCTTTTACAGTTAAAGTGTGGCTTGTGGACTACACGTTCTAGATACAAGAACTACACACTTAGTGAACAATTTCGGAATGTTAAACCAGCAATGAAATGCTTTATTCTTTGATTAGGTGGTGAGGAGGGAGACAACATGCACTGTGGTTGGACATTTCAAATCTTCACTTGGAGTATGGGTCACTTTCATTAGCACACATCAATTTTACCAAGCAGAGTAAGCTGGTACCACCCATCCAAAACTGGATAACTCTGGCCTGTTTTGTTCTGCACTTCACTCCATGAAACAAAACATCCTGATGAAAATGGATGGTGTGGGGGAGATTAGTGCCTGGCCATCTCTGTCTGGAAGCACTTCAAATCATGTCCTAGACAAGCATCATAATAACTCTGCTTCTCTGAAATCCTATTTAGGGAACCCACATGTAAGATGTGGAGAAAAAACAAGAACACATCTCTCATATCACCTTGTATGAAAACTACTTGAATTAACTTTGTCTATTTTGAGAAACCAGTTATTGCAACTCTGAAGCTCAGCTAGAGAACTCACTTTCATGCTGGTTCCAACTGATAAGCACCAAACAGAATTTCATACTTCTATCTTTTTTTCCCAAGTGACGACTTGATTCTTTTAAACTAAATGCTTCTCAGAAAGTACGTATCTGAATTAAAGCTCTGTAAGTAACTTTAGTGTACAATGTTACTTGTCTTGCTAACAAGTTAACCACCATTGTCTGCTCTAGAAATAATGCTAATGTCAATAAGTAACTAAGAGTGATCAGCCTGGAAGAACTCCTTATCTTAACTTTGCCTAGTTGTATTCATAAGTCTATTCACAGCAAAGGTAGCTCTCAGCACAGAAAGACCATCCATAAGTGTTTGATAGCAACACATCTTGTAGTGTCACACTCTTTGTGGTCATGAGAACTTGACAACTTCTCAAATAGGAGAGAAAGGTTTGAATTAGCTTGTAAGCTGAATACTTTAACTACCATTTGGTGGTGGAGGTGTCTACTATCCTTGGGAAATTTTAAATCTAGTTACATTTCTGTGGAATTTCACATGTTTTATATTTGTGGTTTAATGTGTGATAATCTTATGTGTATAAGTGGAATAGATTGGCTCTCACCTGGGTAGGGCTGCCTTGAGATGAATTCACATCCTTGGTACAGAACTAAGGCCCAGAAGATAGGGGATGAGTCATTGCAGCAGGGGAACTGGATTCTGAGCCTCCCTCATCTTAGGTGAGTGCTCCAACCCCCAGGTATAGAGTGATGCCCTCTCTGGCCCAGTGACTCTTTATGTAATTCACAGTGCAACAGCTTCAACAGGAGAAACTGAGGGTAACTGACATCAGAATAGCCCATAGCCCCATACCTAGAGCACTCATCTGAGAAGTGGCACATCCTTTTGCCTCATCAAGTAGAAGGGGAACTTGAACCAGGAGGCTCCCACCTGCAAGGTGAGTACACTAACCACTGGGCTAAAAGATATGACAGGTCCTCTTCTTCCTTCCTCCCCCAGTCCTCTAGCAAAACATACTTTAGGCAACTAATTCCAGGAGAGGGTTCACAGCACAGAATCTCAAGCAGAGATAGGTACCTCTGCTGAGCATCTCCCATTGGCTAGGTTACATAGTTCCCCATCTACTGTATTGGTCTAGTGAATTGCAGTCTAAGGTGCCTACCTCTCCCCATGCATGGAATAGGGAGCCCACGTGTCTAACTCAGGGTTTGTGAATCACTGTTGTTCTCATGATTTTCTAGATACCTAAAAGTTAGGCACAGTGACCTTCAGCCTCCACATGCCCAAATTTCTTTGGGAATCCGGGCCACATTGAATGTTAATGGATGAATCTGGTTGAACTGACATGGACAATAGCATATTGATACTGGCATATAAGTTTAACTGGAAAATTAAGGCTCTGTATTTAGGGACCCATTGTTCTTCATTGATACCAAAGTCACTTACCCGGAATAGCAAAGAACTAGGATAAAGTTTAACCATGTAATAAGACTTCAGTAAAACATGACATAATTGATTTAATATTGATCTAATATTCCATGTTACATTCATTCTTTCCTATGTTGTAAACGCCGTTATTGAACCATCTTTATTTCATCTTCTGTAATTTCTTTTTTTTTTTCTTTTTTTTCCAGATTCTATTTTGGCTAATAAAACATATCAATTTACAGTAATTCTCCAGTCTTTACTTTAGCCAAGGAACAGAGATAAAAAGAACCATGAAAAACTTTGTATAGATAATTAATCTACTAAAATTATTAACCAGCATGTGATTTATAATATATTGCTCTCACAGAAGTCACAATGGGTGAGTCCCTCTGAAGAGGTAACTCCAGTCCCAGCTTCCTTTCATTTGTTTATCCTCAAATATCTGCTAGTTATTATGCAATTCATCAGATAATGAACTCTTCAATTTTCAAATGCTGGATCTGTTTGTAATAACTCACAGACTGATCCCCCGAGGCCAGGAGAGTTCTGCTAGGCCAACCCACATGCCCATGGGAAATTACTCAACAGAGCTCCTTTCTCAGAAACCACTTTGGCTTAGATAGCAGTTGGGGGCACATTCTCACTGACAGTCCTCTCTGTCATGGTTTAGGGCAACTCCACCTGTATGTTCCATCCATGGGCCAGCAAGGGCACCTGCTCTCAGGCATACAGATCCCAGCCATTTCCTCTCTTGGGTGGAGACTCACATCTCTGTCCCTTTAGGTCAGCGTATCTCCAGACTGTGCAGTTCCCTTTCTTCACTGTTATTCCTAGTACAAACAGGTTGCCAAGGACACCTGCTTGCTCACTCTTCAGAAACAGTTCACAGGTGTACTTGCTACAGTTATAATGTGCTACACAGGACTTCCTATGCAAACCTACTTAATTCTTAAGGGAAAAGCGTTACACAAAAAATAATTAAACACTAAATGAACCCACATGCATGCTAATAAATTTACCAGAGTTCACATTAACATGGATTCTGGCAGGAGCAGGCCTTCAACCCAACCCCCACCCAAGGCTCCTTGTGGTTACAAGTTCATCAGAGCTTCAGACTTGAACAAGCACCCAGTCTTACAGGACCTCAGTAGTCCCAGTCCTACCAACCCTACCCTATGGATTGGGGCTCTGTGTGAACCAGGGGTCTTATCTGCTTGCTGAATCAGGACAAAAGGCCTGAGCCCCTTTAAAACCAGGCTATTTATCCAACAAGCCTTTCTTTGGCTGTTGGTCCATGGAGAACCCAGTCTGAACCAGTATATGCACACCTGTCCAGGGGGTGGCTTCAAAGGGCTGATAACAGAGGAAGTACATTAGCACCTCCCTTCTACTAGAGAAGGTACATACAACATCACAATAACACATACACAATTGTATTTTAATACAATGGACCCACAAAGGCATTACCCATAATTCAATAAGGTTTAACTTTATTCAGTGAAGTTTGTCTTAATTCTATAAGGTTTGTTCGGGGTATTACAGGATATTGTCAGTCTGTCACACTTCACATCTCAGACTCTGTCAACTGGATGGGGTACATATCCTCCTATGATACATGTGGCCCCTCCTTCATGTGCAACTTCACTTTTCAGAGACTCAGACCACCTGTCTCCTTGCTGGTGAACAGGGTATATGCAAGCAGGGACATACTAGGGGATCTTGTAGCACTGCTGATGCCCTTCAAATCCAGAACAATAGCCCCCAAAACTTTCATAAGCCCTGTCATTTTCTTATCTCCAAACAACAGAGTAACAGGAGTGGAGAAGAGGTTGCTTCTTGATAAATGTCACAACAGTGTCCAAAATGGCTCTATAGAAAGGTTGGTACACACCTGGGAGGCTGGTTATTTTTCATAAAGGTTAAAGTCCCTAGGATTGAAGTAGGCCCAGTGGCAACAGCCTGGCACAGTGCCCCCACTGTAATCTCCACGTGCCCCCACTTGCTGCAGCCTTGCAGAAAGCTATTTTGGTGAGGAGCAGCATCCATTGTGTCTGGGTCCCATCTGGAGTTTGTGCTCAGCGAGCCAAACACAGTTGACCCTGCCATGTCAACGCAGCTGGTAAACAGCGAGCTGTGGCCCAGACACCCATCTAAGAGTAGTAGGACTGTGGCATGGTGGGAGAGGTGAAGGCAGTGAAACCTGTCACCAGAGAGATGCTCCCAAGAGGGACTAAAAATGTCTACAGCACAGCTCACCCTGTAATAGTGACATATACATAGAACAAATGTATTACGAACAGGGAAATAAAGGGGAACTGGGTTTCAGTCTGTCATTTATGGGTGATGAACATAACGGGCAAGTAGAAACCCAGAGCTATAAGAACAGAGTTCGTGAAGTGTCATAGCTATTCAACACAGACAGTGCCCAGCACAGCAAAATTCAAGCCTGTTTTCAGACAGTACACCTTAGTGGGGGAGGCATCACTCTGTTAGAGATGGATCCATTAGAGAAGTCACTTTCTGCAGTGGAAAATGGAAAAGGGCTGAGACCAGATGGGTGTCATGATGAATATGATAATACCTATAAAGAGACCTTAGCCAGCCCAGTGACACTCTCATTACAAGGTCTAGTTGAAGCCAAAAACTGAAACTGGAAGTCAGGTGCAATTTTTTCCACAGTGCAGGGAATTAGCCATTGGAACAACTTCGCTGTGGTGGGTTTTGCATCACTTCAACCTGTAGAGCTCCCAGTTCAGCACAACGCTTAAGGATTTGTTTCTTTTAACACACGCTAGATCCTCAAAGAGACTTAGGAGGCTCACTGCTGCTTTAGGGGCCTGTGTCCAACATTTTGATGCCACTGGGGTATCTATTCAGCAGCTACCTAACCCTGTAGGCACCTAAATTCCCATGGTGCCTAAGTCTCCACCAGTAACATCCCCAAGGGTTTAGATCTACAAAGGAATGTAGGCATGGTGATGCTGAGTGTCAGCGCTTAACTTTCAGGGGGCTAGCAAATCACTGGCTTTCAGAAAGCCTGGGTTAGGCACCTAGGCTCCCTGTACAGTGACTAGGGAGAGATGGGGCCACAGAAGGGGATTCCCAGAAGCCTGCACATGAGGCAGCGCCTCCCTTAAACTAGCCAATGGGAGGTGTCGAGCGAGGGGTGTGTGCTAAGCCCTGACCCTTCTCAGAGACAGGCACCTAAGCCCAGGCTTCAGGGAGGTGCCTCCCTCTGTAGAGATTTGCTTGTAGAAGATTGTGATTTAGAGACACTCCCTAGCATGGGACAGTGTTGTGTGAATTGGGAGTTGTGCCCTACATCAGATCCAACATGGCTGCTCCCAGCTGCACACCTGGGAATCACACCTGTCTGTGTTATTGAAGTTCTATTCTTTCCTCATTCAATAGCATGGTCTTTAATGAACCCTCAAGATCATTACACCCTCTGCTTGGCATTGTGGGCTGCAAACCCTCTCTTGGCGTTAGGTGCCTGTGCTGTTTTGGTGAGGGGTCAGAAGCGCCTCTTCAGAATATAACCCAGTGGTTGGGTCTCCAGTATTCACCTGGGATAGATAGGGGAAGCCCTTGGTTCAAGTTCCCCCTGCTCCACCGAATTTTTAAAATTATTTTATTCACAGCTTCAACAGGAGACTAAGGCAGCCCTGCACTAGCCCGTCCCCTAGCTCAGTGGTTAGGGCGCTCCCCAGAGAGTTGGCAAAGCCCTGTTTAAATCCTTCTCCCCTAGGTAAGTACCCTGAGTGTGGGGCTGAATGTGACGAGGGAGCTGCCCATCCTTCCTGCTGGCCATTTGTGTCAGCCAGTCTAGGGGCCTGATCTGGTAGGCGAGGTCTGAACACACTCCCTGAGCCAGCCCCTGAGGAATCTCTAGCGTCTCCCGGTTCATGCAGTGCTCTGAGGCTGCGGCAGCTGGATGCTTGGCTTGGAGCTGCGCGCACACATGCAGAGACTGCAACAGTGGCACTGCGGGAACTGTGCTGTGAATATTTAGGCACCAAGTGACTTAAGGCACCTACCAGGTTTGGGGTCAGCTGAGCAGGTTTATGAATCCCAGTGGGGCCTGAACCTGGGATTTAGGCACATGAAGTGGCAGGTAGGCACTTAAGTCCTATTGTGAATCCTGCTCTAGTGCCTGACTGACCTCCGGGGGCAGGTGCTCAGCAACCTCAGTCCTGACATGCCTTGCTGCTCAGCACCTAACAAGCCAAGTCAGTGGGATTCACGAACGAGGCATCTCCCCCTCTCTCTCCTCAGCAGGACCTGAGCTGGGGGTGTTCTCTGAGCACACCTAATCCACACAGCAGACAGGGGTGGGACAGTGGCCCCTCATATCCAATCTCAGTGGGCAGGCTACTCACCTGGGCTATGGAGACACAGGTTCAAATCAGGCAGAGGGGGGATTTGGACATGGCTCTCCCATATACCCCCTGGGTTATTGGGTTTAAGGGGGAGATGCTACCTCCATTTTTCATGAGTAAAGCCTGGTCAACCCTATCTGCCCGGCTTCTGCAAAGGGCTCACAGCTGTGCATTCCAAGTGGCTTGGATTTAGGTGCCTCACTCCCTGACAGGGGCAGATCATAGGTCACACCCTTCTCCTGGGCATTTCCTATTAGCTAGTTTAGGCAACTCCCTGTTCAGCATACTGGCTTCTGAGAATCTCTTTCTTATGTACAACTCTCCCCTAGGCACCTGGCTCACGGCTGTGGGTTCCACTGGGCATCAGGGTGCCTAAATGTCAGGTGTTGCATTATCTAAATCCCTCTGTGGGTTTAGCCCCACAGGCTTTGCAGGATAGGGATGAGATTACACAGATACTTCAAGCTAAGTACATGCTTACAAACTATGCCTCAATCAAAATTATATGTTTCTTCCTGTGAAATCTGCTCTAGTGCAACACAAGCTATTGGACTTGATGTAGGAAGCACTGGTCTAAGTTTATGTCCCATGTAATGCTGGAGCTCTGTCTAAATGATCATAATGGTCCCTTCTACCTTAACGTCTATGACTGCAGTAATAAAGGAGGAAGATTCCTACATCCATGAGGAAAAGAACTATAGTAATGTTCCCAAAAAAGGGAAAAGCTCTTGCAACATGTGTGCCAATTACCCAGCTGAGCAAACCAGGATGTAAAAAGATTTTGATAAGCAAGTAAGATAAAATGTTATCCTCCTACATCCCATGTTTATGCGTGTTGGCACTTGGACACCACTGGGGGAGGGGGAGAGAGAGAGGGAAGAGATTGCAAACAAGACTTATGAAAGATAGATCAGATATCATAAGAAGGACACAATAAACAGTGCAGGAACCCTTTGAATAGCCCTTCTTGCTAATGTGTTACAGAAGTAATAATGGAGAAAATCTCAGGAGAAAATTGCTATTATGCGGACAATATCATGCTATAACTCCACAGCTCTAAGAATCTCTTTCAGAAATAAGAAGAATGATACTTCTCCAAATTTATTAATCTATGTTTCAAGTGAATTACACAAAAACAAAACTACTAGCAATAGATGTGACTAAAATAGAAATGGAAGAAATAAAGAATCAGTATGGATTTGACTGGGCTTTCTTACATATTTAAGAACACAAATATCTCCAGAACCAAAACAAGCTTTATGACCTTAGCTTTTCTCCACTGATTCATAAAAGCAAAAAAAACTTGCAGAAATGGAGTTAATCCACAATCACATAGTCAGGGAGAATAGCTGCTATAAAAGTGAATGTGCTTCTAGACTACTATTTATTTTTCAAGTGTTGCCAATAAAAATCCCAGATAAACCAGTAGCAGAAATGCAAAAGAGACATTTAAAACTTTTACGAGCTTAAAAAAAAAAAAAGGTAAATCGTAACATACTTTAGAGATGAGAGAAATTAAGTATGGCATTCCTACTTGTCAAGGATGGACTGAGAAAGCTCTTTCTGGCCCTACTGATAATAATACCAGGTTTAGAACTACCCTCTATTTATAGAGATTATCACTGGAGCTGGTAATACCTCTAAATCTGGAACAGACGTTTGTAAGTGCTCACACAGTATATGGCATGTCCGTCAGTAGCATTAGTTGACTGCATGCAGCTTAGTCCAAAGAAACACTGGTTTGCAATGGAATATCTGGAATCCTCTGACATACCAAAATCTCCTGGTTCCCTAAAAATTCCTGTCCCCCATGAGTATATCAGCATCCATGGATGAAAGCTACCTTAATGGTATGGAGTGAAGTCACTTCACTCCCAATTGCCACTGACCCCAGTGGGAGACAATTTAGAATTTATTCCCCCCCTCCCCCGAAAGCTAGGGCATCTCAGTTTATGGCAGGAATTTGGAATAGATTCATAGAGTTACAGCCAGAAGTGACCACCAGATCATCTAGTTTGAGCTCCTGGATATCACAGGCCACCAACACAACCCAGCACCCGCACACTTAACCCAACAACCAGAATTAGACCAAAGTATTACAGCCCACTGGAGATTAAACTATTATGTGCACAGGCAGAGAATAGGAGGGCCCAAGGAGCAGCAACACCAAGGCCCCTGAAAAGGCAGGGACTTAAGGGAGATATACCCAGATGATCTCCCAGCAAGTGACCCACAATCCATCCTGAAGGGAAAGGCAAAAACTCCCACAGGTCCCTACCATTTTGAATATTTCTTCCCAATCCCAGATTTGGCAATCAGTTAGAACCTGAGGATCTAAGCTCAGAAATAGAGGATCCAAGCCATTACTTAGCACAGAGGTATGATTTTGTGTTTTCAGGAAGTTAAAATAATTTCTAAGCATCAGAGATATCAGACTTTTGGATATAATGCTTTCCAGAACGTAGTTCAAAGCAAAGGACCTTAGCAGCAATTATACTACATTTGAACTACTAGTTAATGGGAAATTTGGTAATAATGAGATTATTGCTCACATCTAGAAACAATTCACCATGAATAGTGAAGAAAAATGCTGGTTTGTGGAAATCAGTTAAAATAACACATTTGTTAGTGGCAGCTGAAATTCTGCTTGTGAGCAAACAAAAACTGAGAAAGGCCTCATACAGAATACTCTGCTACACTAAAAACCAACAAACCCAATTAGGGCACAGCAAAGCAGACAAAAGAATTTTGGAACATACAGCTACCATATAGACACTGGTTTGCTAAATTATGTAGAAGAAATTTATACTAATATATGGGCACTACAAAATATTTCAGAGCTATGACATTAAGGCTTGCTACTGTTATAGTCCACTCCTGTGCCAACCTCATCATTTGTATAAAGTCCTACTGCAGAGATCTTGCAGGCAAATGAGTGTGCAGAGGTTTATAAGGGAGACAATTAAATGTAATTGGAGGGAATGACTTGAATTGGATGCTGCCACCTGGAATTTCTAGCAGAATAGCAGGCAACGTTCAACACCTGAAATATTTTTTAACAAAAGAGCAGTATAATAGGCAAATGTATAATTGGTGTCAGAGTTCCAATGGAGCAATCAAATCAAGATTTTACTGGCAACTGATGAATATATAGTAATTTGTAAATGTCCTTTAACTAGCCCAGTGGTTCTCAACATTTTCAACTCAGGACTGTTGTGCATGGCTGATTTTTTAACTATGGGGTTGTGTGACAGCAAGTACAAACCCCACACTGGAGAGGAAGGGGTTAAGGTGCTGCTCTGGGCCCAGACAACTCCATTTCTCCACTCCCCTGGCCCAAGCTGCAATGCATGTACAGGCTGGAGGAAGAGCTTACAAGAGGAGTAGAGTGGCTCACTTGCAGGTGACCAATGGCAGTAAGCAGACTTGTACTCTGGGGTACTGCCTAAGAAGCACAAGGGAGGCCCAGCTATTAGTCTCTGACTATTGAGTGTCTATGTGAGCTAGTGAGAAAAAAGGACCCTGGGCATTTGCAAGGTTGGAGGCATATTCTTTGATTTATTTTGTTTACATGTCTTTGCTGTCCCTCTGGTGTGTGGGTTGGGGGTGGGTAGGAAGTGAGTCAGGTGCAGGATTTAGCTGTCTACCTTGGCGCCCTGGATTGGAACCTGGTGGAGAGGGTGAGCCTGGGCTCCCCAACCCACCCCTGATGGGACTGGAGGCACAAAGCCTGTCCCTGATACCAGAGACCCAGGACTAGGAAGACTCCATATCCCAGATACTAGGACTCGGAAGACCCTATATCCCAGAGAGTCCTGACTCTGGGGTTTGGGCTGGATGAGGCCTGAGCAAGTTGTTGGACACTTTGCCCACCACAGAAGGGTGGACACAACTTGTGGCTCAGCAGCAGGGCTGAGTCTTGGAAGAAGATAGACCACGATGGGTGTCAGCAGGCAGTGCCAAGACAGAGGAATGCCTGTCACTCCCTCATCTGACCACTGGACAGTGCCTATGGGGAGTGAACCCACCCCACAGCTTGTCTAAACAAACACTTAATTCCCAACAAGCTGGGGTGTAAGCCTGTCCTTTGTTCAGTGTCTATGAGGACCTTGCTGAGGGGCACTAAATTAATGTGCTTTAATTGACTCCTGTTTCAAATCAGTGTAGCTCAAAGTGAACTAGGGAAATGTTAATGTGCGGGAGCAAGATCTACATGGACACTTAATGTGTGCCAGGCTAGCATGCTGTAGATTTACATCCCAGTTTTCATCAAGTGAAACCTCTTTTATAGACAAGCTCTAAGTGATTGGAGGGTGGCAAATGTCACAACAATCCATAACAGTAGCTTTTACCAGAAGGAGGTACAGAATCCTTCAGATGGCTGGGTTCTGTATAAGCCAAAGGGCTAGTGATACCATCCCAAAGCCTCTTCTGGGGACACCAACACTAAGCAAAAGGATTCTAGCACTGGAAGGAGAAGTTTCAATTCAAAGCAGTTTCACTGTTGTCTAACTGGTGGGACCAATGAGGGAGGGTTGGTTGGGACTCGGCAGGGTTCACCACACCCTGCAGGACATATTATGGAACAGGGTTTGGGGCCATTGGAATGGACCTGCTAGGTGGTTCTCCAGAAAGGCAGAAAGCCCCTCACTTTGTTCTGAGGATTTTATCTTGGGCTCCACTCCAAAATCCATACCTTACCTTGACCAGTGAGGACATTGACGTTCCATCACTGAGCAGCCAAATCTCAACCTGCCCCTAAGATGTAAGATTGAGATCCTTGCTGTCCTCCCCACCTGTCAGATGCTGGAGGATGCAAGCAGCAAGGACTAAAACATCCCTGGAATTTCTAAAAATTAAAGATGGCAAATTCCTAACGCTAACAGTGTTGCATTCAACATGCCATAATTCTATATTAGACCTTGTCTTGAAAGATAGAGAGATACTGACCACAAGACTAAAACTAGTGGTAGTTTAGGGACAAGTGATTATGGCTGGATCCCATTTGTGATGTGCAAACAGAAAAAAGTTCAAACATTTGGTGTTCTAAAGGGGGCCAATTTCACAATGCTGAAAACAATTATGAGCCCAGTCAGTTGAGAGAGTGATACTTAAGCAGAAAAATGGTTATGATAATTGGGAGTTGTTTAAGAACATTATTAGATTCTCAAAAAGAGACGGTTGAGAAAGAAGGCCACACTAGTTAAAAAAACAACCTGATTCAGAGGTGAAGGGAAGGCAGCTAAATTTTAAATACACAATAATTGGAAGAAAGAAGAAGTTGATAGCTTCTGATTTATATTTATTACAAGGAAAAGTAGAAAATAGATAAAAATAGGATAAAAATAGACTTCAAGCAGAGTTAGACAATAAGAAGGATATTTTAAAGTATATTAGGATTATTTTTGTTCCTAACAATGATATTGGTCCATTACAAGGTAGAAATGGTAGAACTGTCACTAACTGTCTTTAATTACATGAGCACATGCTAGTTTTTCCACAGGACTCCACCTCGTTTTTTGTGTATAACTTTATAGGTTCCTAAAGCAAACTGAGAAAACAAATTCCATCCTGTAGTATCATATTTACACCTCCCCTGACCATCAATAGAGTTGGAGCCTTTAGATCAAGCACCCTGACTTATGCCACTCAAGCTAATAGTAACTGATAGTATCAGTAGTAGGTTGTCATCCTCTGTGTGGACCAGCCACTAGAGAGGGAGGAGGCACATACTCTGCCATGGGTTTCACAGCTATTTGCTGACAGTTGAGGGAAGTTGAGACTCAGGGTTCCATTTCAGACTCTGAAGGGAGAGTGTGTGATAGTGGCTACAGACACTTCTGTTCCTGGTCCCTCCAGCCTGTCCCAGGCTTCCTAGCTCCTTATCCCACTCTCTCCAGATCTTTGTCTCAGTCTCCTCTCTTGCCACTCTTCCTCCCCTAAGCCCAGTTCCTCATCCCTCTGTAGTTCAGTCAGGCGGCCTCCTCCTTCATGCAACCTAGGTGCCAGCAGTGGGAGCACAGGACACTCACCGTACTCTATTCCTATGCCTACTGCCTCTGTGGCCCCCAGTGCTGGGAGAAGCATTTGCAGGGAAAGTCCTACTCAGCCCCTGCAGCCCTGGGGTGGAGCATACTCAGTTCAGTCAATATATAGAGAACTTTGCACATGCTCTGCAGAAACTTGTTTAAGTTCAGCAGCTAACAGCAACTTTTAGTGTCTCATAACTTGGCCAAATTTGGATGAATTTTCATGGGGATGGCAAAAGGCACATCCCTGACACTAAGGCAAATCCTGTTTCTTTCCAATGCAAACCAAAAGTATTTATTGAACATTCCTGTCTTTTCTGCATCATTATTGATAATTTTATCATCTCCATCTAGTAATGGACCTAATACCATTTTAAGATTTATTTTGTCCCTGATATATTTTAAAAAATCCTTATTATTCTTAACTCTGCTGACCATAGACTTTTCATTGATACAGTTACCGTCCTTTATCAATTGTCTGCATTTCTTAACTCCAGGTTGTGTTAACTTCCCCTTTTAGAGTGAGAGAGAGAGCTTTCATCACTACTTTCACTTTCCTTCTTAACCAAGATGGGTTTTTAAATGAAGTGGCCTTTTATTGTGATGAAGAATAGTGGCTTTTTAGTTATCTAGCAAAATATTCTTCAGCTCCCACGTATTGATCACATTCTTCTGCTTACATTTTTCCTCTGGCCAATTTTGTTCATAAATATTTTTATCTTGGACAAAGGGAGAGGAGGCCCCATCCTAGGAGAGAGACAAAGACTAGGACTAGTTAGCTTGGGAGTCAGAGTTTGAGTTAGGATGGAGGCAGATAAAATCATAGATGAATCACAGGGGGGCCCTGTTAGGGCTCCTATTTACCCTAAAATTAGAACAAGAACAAATTAAATGTAACGTGGAGATCAGATAAAGCCCCATAAGCATAACATGTGGAACTCTGGCACAGAATAATATTATTGAAAAGCTCTGAACATTTCAATAAAGTAGGGTTTGTCTAGATAGAGAGTTAGTTTACGGCAAGCTGGGTGTAAGCCTACAGTGCTCTATCCTGAATTAGGCTAGTCAACAATGGAACACTATTGTGAAAAAAAAAGCAAGCATCATTCTGGGCTATATTAGCAGGTGTGTTGTAAACAAGACATGAGAAGTAATTCTTCTATTCTACTCAGCATTGATAAGGCCTCAACTGCAGTGTTGTGTCCAGTTCTGGACACCACGCTTTGGGGAAGATGTGGACAAAGGGGAGAAAGTCCAGAGGAGAGCAACAAAAATGATTAAAAGTCTAGAAAACATGACTTAGGAGGAAATATTGAAAAAATTGTGTTTGTTTAATCTAGAGAAGAGAAAAGTCTTCAAGTATGTAAAGGTTGTTTATAAGAGGGTGGAGATGATAAATTGTTCTCGTTATCTACTGAGGGCAAGACAAAAAGTAATGGGTTAAATTACAGCCAGGGAAATTTATGTTAGATATAAGAAACTTCTTCCTAACAATCAGAGTAGTTGAGCACTGGAACCAATTACCCAGAGAAGTCATGGAATCTCCATCACGGGGGGCTTTAAGAACAGGTTAGAGTCTAACCATTAGACAAACACCCATCAGGGATGGTCTCAGTAATATTCAGCCCTGCCTCCATGCAGGGGACTGGATTAGACGACCAGTTAAGTTCCCTTCCTGTTTCTCATTTCTGTGATTGGGCTACACTGGTGCTGAGAGCTAGGGATGTACTCAGACATGCAGCAGCTCGATGAGAACTATCACGGATACAAATAGTAGCATGGCATGAGCAAGAGCATCCAGTTTAGCCATGCTGAGTACAAACCAGCCTGAATCCCTTGGGTACATACACTGCACAGCACAGCACAGCAAAGCTGTGCCCCCACTGCCCAGGCTAACCTGGCTACGCTGCCAGTTACACTCACGCCAGCTGCCATTGAGCTTGTGTGTCTGTGTGTGTGTGTGTGTGTGTGTGTGTGTACAGGAGCCGGGAATCGCACCCTTAGCTCGCAGGGTGTGGGTAGCCTAAGTGTCCATGTGGACCCTGCTACTTCCCACTAAGAGTTCCCTAGTGGTGTTTGCTCTGCTCTAGAACAGAAGTTGATCACAGCATACTAGGGACCTTCTATAGCACAGCAGCAGGTAAATGCACTATAGACTTATACCCCAGTGTGCCCTGCATACCTTTCCAGCTAGACAAACACTTATTCACTATCTGAATTTGAATAGCCCCTACATTTACTCGTTAGGATAAAAATGGCAGGAGCCTCCTCATGCTTCAGGACCGAAGCTGATTGTCTGTTTAGTGTTGTCAGTTAGTTACTGCATAGTGGGAGGGGTGGTTGTGCCTTCTTCTAAACCACCTAGTGACAGAAGAGTGGGCAGCTGGTATCGGGCTACCTCATAATGGATACCTGGTCTGTTCTGCTACAACAGTTCCTGCATTCCTACTTCCCAACCCCTCCCATGGGGCCACAGCCCCTTCTCTCCCCTGCAGGTCCCTCTGCTGCCAATGGAAACAAACCAAACCACCTGTCCCACCATTTGACAAAAAGAAACCCCCCCGACCCACCCACCATCTCTGCCTAAGACTGGATCCCAGCCTATAGGTCCCTCCTTCCCCAGCCTTCCTTCCCTTTTGCCCTCAGGTTCTGTGGTTACAATCAAATCATAACTTTTATTAAATTTGACATTACTTTTTAATGGAATCAATTTATTGTGAGGTGCTTTTCCCTTCTGCCTCATGGTTCAGCCACGTTCACCACTCTTGCTGCTTCACTCTAGTTACTGTCTCAGCTGCTGACCCAACGACAACTCTGAATGAGAGCAGAAGAGACATCTTATTGCTGCAGAGCCCTTCCCTACTTTGGGAATCTGCCCTGACTCCAGCCACTGCTACTCAAGTTCCAGACAGTGCTCAGCCCCGCCAGGGATAATGCAGCATACTCAGTCACCACTGGTGCACTCACACTGAAGGCTGGGATTGAGGCAGGCCCCAGCATGCCCGTGGCCTGGAGCAGACAGACAAATACCGTGGTGAGACAACACAGCTATGCTGATACAATGTAATTTTCAAACAGATGAAAAATTGCTCTGCCCTATGCTGCCAGCCCCATCAGCCTAGCCGCCCAGCCCTGGCTGGGAGACACTCCAACAACATTTGCCACTGGTTTTACAAAGAGGAAGCTAATGTCACTTACATGGGGTCCTCAGAACAAGCCTGCCCTACTAGGTGCCCTGGACCTGGGGCTGAGGCGGGGAGCAGGGCTGGGATGGGGAGCGTCTCAGCAAGAAAGAGCACAGAAGGAAGGTTCAAGGGAACCACGGGAGCCATCATGTCACAGGCATCAAACTCCCTCCAGGATGGAGACTGCCCTATCCTGTTCCATATCCCTCTGGAGGGATTGCTCCCCAGAAATTGCTCCCCAGAATGTCTGGGCAGCAGGAAACCCCCTCCACAGTCCCAGTGCACAGAGACCCCAGATGCACAGAGACCTGGAGACACTGCTCAGATGCACAGACCACTTCTCCAGTACAGACAGGCAGGACTTGCCTGACAGGATGAGAGCAGGGCTCTATCAAGCCCAGTCTCCTGTGTCCAATCAGGGCTCAGTCCAGCTGCATCAGAGGAGGGAGCAAAGCACCCTGCAGCAAAGCATGATGGGATAAATACTGCAAGGAGAATTTCTTTCTGCTTGACCAGCTCCCATCAGCTCATGCACTGGGATTGCATCTTGTCCAGACTCAACAGGCTATTTCTGAAATCTTCCTTATTCTACCACTACATGTTCCTATTATCCAACTGACTGTCTGGTTCTTTATTCCTTCCTGCTAAGACCTTGCCTCCATGATACCTTGAGGCAGGGAGTTCCACATGCTCAATGTGGGGGAAAGCATTTCCATTATCAGTGTCCAGTGCACCCCCTTTCTCTTTCATTGAAGGCCCCTTCTCCTGATGGTCACAGAGAGGTGAATGGAAGGGTTCAATCTATCTTCTCAGCACCATTCATTAGTTAGGTCACCTCTATCACATCTCCTCTCTGAAGTACATTTTTTCAGTGTCATATGGTTGTGGCTCCAGGTCTCTAATCGTTCTCATTGCCCAGCTCTGAACCCCTAGAATTCTGCATTACCCTCTGTGAGACGGAGTGCTGCACACGCTGTTCCAAGCGAGACAGTATTTCCAGCCCATTCCTTATGTATCCTAACACTTCATTTGCTTTTCTGATCACAGCTGCACACAGAGCAGAGGTTTCCATGGCACTGTGCACAATGTTGTCCAGATCTCCCCCGCCCCTCTGCAATTCATTTAGAACACAGTAAGATATACAAGGTCATGTTTTTCCCATCCGTGTGAATTGCTTTTGTCAGCATGGAATTTCTTCTCCCATTCACCTTGCTTTATTAGGTCCCTCTGAAGTCCCTCAGTCTTTGGTCTGCCTAAGAGAAATAATGTTATGTCATATGGAGATCAAGTGAATCCAGAGTCTGAGCATCTTCAGGAAATGCTGCAAAACCTTCCTCTTGGGAAAAAGACTTTCTATCATAAAAGCAATGCAGGACTGAGACCCTTTTTTACCAATACACCCCAATGCTGTCATTCCTTGCAACCCCGAGTCTCTACCAACCAATAATGATTAAACTCTTTAACCTATACCCCACTCCAAGTACACCAACCCCAGAGATTTCTCCCCAAAGGGAGACATGCCAGGGACCCAGTGACACCTACAGGGACTGCTGTTGTCGGTTTTAAATGGAAGGTGCTCAGATACTGTGGCTATGGGCAGCAGCACAAAACTGATAGAGCAACTGAGCTGCAGATTTGGCCATCTCTTTTCTAGCTTGTTAATAAACATTGAAGAACATGATGAGTCTTAGTTGGCACCTCCTGTTAGCCTGTGACCTGCTTCTCTCTTCCTTCCTCCACATACTTATTCCTCCCTCTTTCCCTTCTCCCTGTAATGCCCATTTTCATGGACTCCAAGGCCAGAAGGAACCATTGTGATCATCTATCTGACCCCCTGCACAATACAGGCCAGAGAACTGCCTCAGAATTATTCTTGGAGCTGATCTGTTAGAAACACATCCAACCGTGATTTAAAACTTGTGAGTAATGAAGACCCTACCACAACCCTTGGATATTTGTTCCAATGGTTGTTAATTACATTCACTGTTAAAAATATACATCTTATTTCCAATCTGAACTTGTCCAGCTTCAACGTCCAGCCACTGGATCATGTTAGACCATTCTCTGCTAGACTGAAGAGCCCATTATCAAATTCTTTTTCCCTATGTATGTACTTAGATATAATCTAGTAACCTCTTAACTTTCTCTTGGTTAAGCTAAATATCTAGACTCAAGGAACTCAATAACCATAAGGCAGGTTTTCTAATTCTTTAATAATTTCTACAGCTCTTCTCTGAATCCTCTCCAATTTATCAACATCCTTCTCAAATTGTGGACACCAGAACTGGACATAGGATTCCAGCAGTGGTCGCAACAGAGGTGAAAACCTTGCTATTCCAACTTGCGATTCCTCTGTTTACACATCCAAGGATTTCATTAGCCCTTTTGGCCCCAGGACTGCATTGTACATATGATTATCCATCATGACCCCCAGGTCCTTTTCAGAGTCACTGCTTCCCAGGATGAGTCCCCCATTTCCTTGTGCCCAGCTTACCAAGCGATTCAGAGCTCTCTGTATCAGTGACCTGTCCTCTTCATTATTAACCACTCCCCCAATTTTTGTGTCATCTGCAAACTTTATCAGTGATTTTGTTTTCTTCCAGGTCACTGGTAAAAATATTAAATAGCATAGGGCCAAGAACCGAGCTCTAGGACTCCACTAGAGACACACCCATTTGATTATGATTCCCCATTTAAAATTACATTGAAACCTATCGGTTAGCCAGTTTTTAATCCATTTGATGTGTACCATGTTAATTTTATATCCTACTTTTCTTTCATTAAAATGTTATGTGAAACCAAATCAAATGCCTTACAGAAATCTAATTGTATTACAGTAACTCTACTACTTTTTTATCAGCCAAACTTGCAATCTCATCAGAAAAGATATCAAGCTAGTTTGACAGGTTCTATTTTCCATAAACACATCTTGCCACTGGTCCCAGTATTTATCTCACAACACCTCTTCCTCAGTTCCTTCCTGACTGCAATTTTGAGCCAACACACCTTGGTCCAGGCAGAAAAGACTAGGAGTTTTGTACTGTTGAGTGTTCTACTTTGTGCTGTTTTCATTTAGTTTTTCTGAATTTCTTCTGTAGAAAATTTTAAATTCCTCCTAAACAAACCAAAATGTCTTGTCTGAAATTAAATCTGCAGGCAAATCCTGGACAGCAGATGCTGACTGCTATGATCTGATAGCCTTATCAGCAGAGTTGCTCAGCATGTGGGTACCTGCAATAAACATCATGTGACAAAGTGGAGATATTCTTGGGGTTTTCTCTGCATGCTGTGTGTGTCAGTTTCCTCCATATGTTTCTCATGTATTTTGGTGATCGGACCCAGGTGTGTGATCATTGCAGCGGCCACTAGAGGGTGGATGGGCCTTCCCCAGCCGCACATATGCAGACAATGGGCAGACCCCTTTGCCCTCCTGGGTCAACCAGTTGCAACAGGTTGTGGCAGGTGAACACCAGGAGGAGTGGCCACCTTATCCAGGAAGGAGACAAAAGACTGGGAAGGGGCAAGGGAACGGGTCTGGGGGGTGGCTAGGTGGAAGGGCAGTCCCTCCCGTAAGGGGTCTTGGGAGGAAAGCCTGACAATGGGTTCTAAGGCTCTCTAGTTGGTCGCTGCTGTAACCTCTAATTAAGCTGCTAACAACGGTGTTCTATGCTGTGATCCTGAGAACTAATAAACTCTTCTGATTTCCATGCTGTCTGTGAACCACTTCTGACTGCAAGGTGGGGTGCATGGCCCCTTTGGGGGTGTGTAGGAGCTGCCCAGAGTCCTGTCCATGGAAACTCACAGGGGGAGCTCAGGTAGAGCAGGTGTGCTGAACCCTCCAGGGCCAGAGTCAGGAGGTGGCTGCATTGGTGTGCGGATACCCAGAGGGCAGAGTCCAAGCACTAGAGTCCTGACTGGCTGTGTCCCGAGTGGTTCCACAGCACTGTTACTGGGGACTCCATCACATACCAGCCTCAGCTTATCCCTTTCTGAAGAGTCTACCAAGGCTCAGGAATCCACTCTGCTGATGACATGCCATGGTCAAGGAATGCTTTGGGACTAATACAGAGGGCACCATTGATTAGATACCATTGGTAGATACCCTGCAAGGTAGGGATAGGATCCAGAGTGACCTAAACAAACTGAAGGATTGGGCCAAAAGAAATCTAATGAGGTTCAACAAAGATAAGTGCAGAGTCCTCCACTTAGGAAGGAAGAATCCCATGCACAGCTATAGACTGGGGACCGACGAACTGGGCAGCAGCTCTGCAGAAAGGGACCTGGGGGTAATGGTGGATAAAAAGCTGGATATGAGTCAGCAGTGTGCCCTGGTTGTCAAGAAGGCTAATGGCATATTGGGCTGCATTAGGAGGGGCATTTCCAGCAGGTCACGGGAAGTGATTATTCCCCTCTATTCGGCATTGGTGAGGCCGCATTTAGAATATTGTGTCCAGTTTTGGGCCCCCCACTACAAAAAGGATGTGGACAAGTTGGAGAGAGTGCAGCGGAGGGCAACAAAAATGATTAGGGGGCTGGAGCACAGGACTTATGAGGAGAGGCTGAGGGAACTGGGCTTGTTTAGTCTGCAAAAGAGAAGAGTGAGGGGGATTTGATAGCGGCCTTTAACTACCTGAAAGGGGGTTCCAGGGAGGATGGGGCTAGGCTGTTCTCGGTGGTGGCAGATGACAGAACAAGGAGCAATGGTCTCAAGTTGCAGGGCAGGAGGTCTAGGTTGGACATTAGGAAAAAGTTTTTTACTAGGAGGGTGGTGAAGCACTGGAATAGGTTACCTAGGGAGGTGGTGGAATCTCCATCCTTAGAGGTTTTTAAGCTGAGGCTTGACAAAGCCCTGGTTGGGATGATATAGCTGAGGTTAGTCCTGCTTTGAGCAGGGGGTTGGACTAGATGACCTCCTGAGGTCCCTTCCAACTCTAATATTCTATGATTCTATGATTAACTTCTCGTTCAAAGTTTGGCAACAAAAATAACTTCTACCAATTTTTTCACTTTCTTTAGCCTTGTTGATATTCATGTTATACCACCAGCATCCTGGGAAATAAGGTCATTGGTGCTGTCTTACTCAAATCCCATCAGAAGCAACACTATTTTTCTATAGAAATATGACTGGCATTTCTCTTCCACTGATTTTGGTCAGTCAGAAAGGGTATATGGTGTTGTTTTAACCAAAATAGCATCTTTCTTAGTGTCTATGGCTCACTTGCTGTAAAAGAAAGATCTTCAAAGACTGAGATTCTAAACAATTATTCTGATTTCAGAGGTGTGAGAAACAATCTGTGTAGTGCAGCCACATGAGCACGTTGCTGTGATGGCTTGGGCTGGCTCGCCTACTGATATCAGATAAGATGCTGTTCTACACCTGGCTAGCTCCAGCAGTGGAATACCTTCCTGTGGACCTAATATTTTTACCAAAGGTTTATGAGTTGTGATTAAGGTACATCACTTCTCAATAAGAATTCATGACACTTGCTCTCCAGATAATACCTAATGCTTGTCTCCATTTGAGAGCAGATCCTTCCAGAGTTTGTTACGGTTTGTGGGTTACTCCTTCCCATCCTCACATATGTGAAATTATAGCTCCCACCCACTAGTGGAGAAGCATCTCATTGCTCCAGTAATACAAGGGAAGCTTTGGATCAACGTGCTTCAAATCTTTAACTACTTTTACTTTGACTTTTGTTTCTTCAAAAGTCTTACTGTACTTTCCTGCCAAGCCCATTTTACGTTTGTCGGTATCAACAAACATAATGAGCTTATGCTTTTAGGCTTGTTTGAATTCTTCCACAGTAGTTTATAAGAGCTCCAAAATGGACGCAGGCTTGAAACACTTTTTGAGTACAGCCACATTCCTAATGGTTTTTTTTTTTTTTTTAAGGGATATATTCCCACTACATCTCTGCTATGCCCTAAAGGGCTTGACCCTGCAAAGTGCTGGCTGCCCACCTCTCCCATGGGAGTCAATAGAATTGAGTACTTAGCAGCACTGAGCTTTAAATAAGCAACTTGGCTCTTTGAAAAAAGCACATTTTTCTTATCTTGAAACTCATATTTATGTTAAATTGTCAGAGCTCCTTGAGGGTGCATAAGTGTTCTTCCATATTTTTGTCTGTCATTAATAGATCATCTAAATAGCACAGGATGACATTTTAATCATGAAGAAGGTGATCCATTATTCTTTGCATGCAGCAGGATCAGTGGCTTTTCTATATAAGAGTCTTTAACAACTGAGTAGCCCTTTCTGGGTGTTCACCGTCCCTGTATTGTTATGTTGTTGATATGCCTGGGGAAGATTAAAGTTTGTAAATGTCAGCCCTCCTGCCAGTTTAGGAAATACAATCTGTGTTTCTTAAACTGGAAGTTGATCCACGTCCAACCAGGTGTGACATTATCCAGGGTACAATCTGGGCTGTTGAACAGTGGCATCCCCTTAATTTTCTAGCCTGGGGTGCCTTTTACATTGCTTTACTGTCAGAAAAGCCACTCCTGGCCTGCTCAGACAGCCTTCAGCATGCACATTCACTCCCAGCTAAAGACAGGAGCATGCTGCCCAGTCAGTCATGAATTACATGCAGGGTGACACCCACAAATTCCTGGTCCTAGCCTTGTCTCCCCAGAAATGTGTGTCTTATACTGCTCACTACCTTTCTGAATAGTACAAGCTCATGGGAAGTCCATCATTTCATCAAAGGAAAATGATAGTGCACCAGCTTTCTTATCCCAAATGGGGGTTCCCAGACATGCTAATCCAAACACATTGGTTAAGATAAAACAATAAGAGAAGTTTATTAACTACAGACTGATAGGTTTTAAGTGATTACAAGTGATGATGCATAGAAGTCAGGACTGGTTACAAAAAGAAATTAAAAGAGTAAAACTCAAGCTCATACCTAACTTAACAAGGTATGTGAACTTAAAAGCAAAAAGGTTTTGTCTCACCATTTGTTTACAGCAGTCTGTACTAGCTGAAAAGCCTTACAGGTAGGATCACTCCTCCCCCCGTTCAATTACACTTTCTTTGGGCCTGTCTACACTGGTGACTTAGGTCAACTTAAGCACCCTTAATTCAAATTAATTACACCTGCATCTACACTGACACTACTGTTAATTCGAATTAAGGGGCCTGTAAAATCAAATTAATTAATAAGACCACCTCTGCAAGTGGCATAGCGCCTAATTTGAATTTGTTAATTCGAATTAGTGTCAGTGTAGATGCAATTGGTCTTAATTCAAATTAATTGGCCTCCGGAAGCTATCTCATAATGCCCCATTTCAAAGTCCCCTTCTCTCAAGCAGCCCTGGGAAAATTTGAATCTTCATTTCCTGTGTTTGCTGCCAGCGTGGAGAGAGCTTTCCCACTGTTCTCAGCATGGCTACTGCAAAGCCCAAACGTGCTCCAGCATGGAGTCAAGCTGAGGTTTTAGGAGTTATTCCTGACCCCCGAGCAGTCCACCAGCACACAGGACAGCACAGATGAGCCCGTGGAAAGCACAGCTGGTGACTTTTCTTATGAGCATTTCTGTCCTTGCACATTGTTTGGAGGGGGGCGTCGAGGGGGATCTCATGCGTTTCGTTGACTGCCATGGGTGCTTATCCAGGGCTCAATGTTTATTTTGTGTGTTAAAAAACATGTTTATCATCTGTTGATATCACATTGAAAATTTAACGTATGTAATCTGTTATCTCTCCCTCGCTTGAAAAAAGTTTTCAGGGGAGGGCTGCCTTGTCCCTCACTGCATGGTAGGATTCTTCTCTGCAAGCAAGGCAGCCAGCATCCCCCCACTCACCACGTGGTGAATGGGTTTAAAATTCAAGCTGTGATTATCATCCCCCGACAACAAGCCCTTTGCAGTTCGTCTCTTTAAGGGTTTGAAAGATTTCACCACCACCCCTCCTTGCGTGGTGAATGGGTTTTAAATGCCCAGCAAGCCCGTTGCAGTTTGTCCCTTTAAGGGTTTGAAAGATTTCACCACCCCCAACCTCCCAGCATGATGAATGGGTTTTAAATGCCAGCAGTAAGAGGAATTTTTTTGCTACATTGTATCAATGGCCAATCATGGAAATTGACACTTTCTTAAGGGTTTATTCACAGTGTTACATGTGGATACATTATATCAGGCTTTCCATCAGTGGAATGGAAACATTTGTATCGCTGTATTAATATGCTAACTGTGGCTCCCTTGTTATTTATCTTTCATTCTACAGGCACCTCGGCAGTGGACCAATCATTAAGAAGTGCTGCTGACAAACTGTCTCACATTAGAAAAAGGGGAGGGGGGGGGGGAAAGCAGAGATGACATGTTTGCAGAACTCCTAAACGCCTCAGCAGCCGCACAGACAGAGCAAAGAGAGAGGTGGCTGACCTTGTCCCATAACATGGGACAAATGCAGGACAATGATTGCAGCACCACGCTGGAGAGGCTGCAACTCATGCGGGACTAGTCAGACATTCTACAGCGTCTCATGGACAGAGTCCCCCTGCAGCCCCTCAATAATGCTCCTCGACAGATGGCTATGCCGCCTTCCCCCTCCCCAGTCCCCAGTCCGACTCGGAGGAGATTGTCCAGGAGGCATTACATGCTTACCTCCACCCCGGAGGCGAGCAGAAAGCTGCGGCAGCCACACTGAGTGCTGGCCAGCGAGCTACCACCCTACCCCTAGAGAAAGTGAAAGAACCTCCCTCTTCCCCCATTGCTTGAATGTAAAGAAATAAAGGTTTGCATTATTCCACAACGTTTCTTTATTAAAACATGTCTAGGTCAGGATGGAATTCTCGGGCACAGATATCAAATGGGCTTGGGTGGTGGGATGATTATTAAGACAAACAACATACAGTGTGGGGGTTGGTGGATGGAAAAATCAAAGGCAATCAATATACAGGGCGTGTTGGGATGATCATTAAAGGAAAACATACAAAAGTTTTGAAGCCACTGATCATCAGCCCACAGCTGCATAATGATGTGGTCCCACCAGTCTGTGCTTGTTTCCCTGCACCAGAACCTGCGCTCCACGGACTGCAGAGGAAACGTTACAGCCTGCAGCAATTGCTCATTGTTCTGCTGGATCTCTTGTATCACGGCATCCATGGAGGCATAGATCACTCTTCTTCCCATTCTTGCTCTAGTTCTAAAGTAATCCAGGATAAGCCGTGATGTATGTGTCATGGTCAAAATCAGAGCGCACAGGTCAGCTGGCTCCATGTTTCTGCAGCAATGGCGAGCAGGGGAGTAAAAAAATGGTGCAAAAATTATTTTCCTGTTTGTTGGGGGGGGGGGGGGGGCGGGCCGGGAGAGGGTGGAGGAAGTAGTGCTGCATCCTGGGACGATGACACTCGTCACAACAGCCTCCTTGGTTAGTTGCACTGTGGGATAGTTACCCACATTGCACTGCTTTCTAATTCAAATTAAGGCTGGCCAGTGGGGATGCAAAAAACCAGCAAAAACACTGTAGTATGGACAGTCTGCTGCACTTTCTATAAATCAGTTTCTGAAAGTCAAATTAAGCTAAGTCAAATTAGTGCTGCAGTGTAGACATAGCCTAAGTCTTTCGAGCGTTGTAGTTGCCCTGAGCAGAGAAGGAGGGAGAGAGAGGTGAGTTGGAGGCCATCATTTCTTATTCTTATACCACTCTCCCGACCTTTGAATATTAGTCCCAGCTGGGGTGCGAGTGACCAGCAGTCCCTTGCAGATGTGAGATTTTGCATGTCCCTGTGATGAAATATAAATGTCTTATTCACACCTTCCCCCCGCTGGAGAATGGCCACTTAGGCAAGTGATTGCCCTTTAACACCTGCCAGGGGCCAATGTGTCTTTATCTCTGAAAAACTGGTTTGTGGGTGTTACCCAGAGGTACAGCACATTTCAGAAATGATCATACAGTAGAATTGCATAGCTTCACATATATTGTGTTGCTATACATATTTCAACAGGATAAAGATGTTCAGTAGATTATGGCTTTTGAAATGATACCTCACAAGGCATACTTTGTACGAAATGTATCATAGTCTTGCAAAAGTGGTGACCATAATAGTATAGACTGTCACACCAGGGTTCATGGTGATTATACAGTCCCAACCCTTACACATCCATTGGTTTCTGAAACACTGGCAATTTATGGAGCAGCCCATTCACCCAGCTGGACAGATGAAATAACTCTTTGTTTCTGCAGTTCCTCCAGTGGGCTCTCTGGAGGTTCTTCCTAAATGTACAGATCAGGGCATTTGACATTTTCACTCCCTGCTAAAATCCCAGAACTGCAGCAAGCACCGACATATTTTTATTTAAATGTCACCAACAGATCAAGCACATGATGCCTACTGACTCAATCCAGGCCTATCTATTAAGCCAATTTCTGTCCATTAGTGAAGGACAATTTCCTTCTATAATAAGAACAACCAAAAGTTTTGTGCTATACAGCAACCTGCAGTCATCTCCAAACCTTTAACTGCCCCTGCTCTTAATGTAGCATTAGCAAATCCATCTCTTCTGAAATAACTGGCCCACTTCCCTTCTGGTAGGGCTGCTGACTATCAAGCCTGTAAATGGTCCTGATCAGCACTGTGAACTGTTAACCATCATCACACCTTGACAGGTTCCGCCATAGTCCCACAGCCAGGACTGTGCATCAGAGTCGCAGGCAAAAATGGCTTCCTTTCATGAATTCCTTTCTCCATGGCAGGCTATGACAAGCCAGAGACATGTGGCCTTTCTACCAAAGCTCCTACACATCAGCTTATTGGTGAGACTATTCTGTGGATGAGACAGATGTTCCCATGCCAGGGCTAGGTGGGGAACTTCAGCATGCTGCTCTTTCCGGAAGAGCCATGTGTGCTGGTAGCAGGGGGTTCTCTCTGGTTGCTGGATGTTTCTCTCGGTGGCAGTCCAGTAGCCCCTGCTCCATCCAGGTTGGCCCTTGTTTGGAATGATGCTCTGTAGCCCCGCCCCCTCTTCTGAGTGTCTGATCCAAAATACATAACTCTTCTGGGGATGTTTCATCAAACACCAGTTTGGGGGCAGTGTTTTTCAGTCTAGCCAAGAACTTGGGCATTTTCACCTTTTCTTGAGTTTTTGAAGTGAAACTCACCTTTCTGGAAACCTGCATCTTTTCCATTGGGGAGAAACTGACCATTTCCCCATTTATGACCTTTCTTTTCTTATTCTTTTCTAGAAACCACTTCCCTTTCCTTGCTGCTCAAAGAATCCCATCCATGGATCCACTCTGCTCTCCAGCTACTTGCAAGCTGAACCTCCAGAAACTCAAGTAGCCAGTCATGCCCCCAGTGAAACTGAAACAACTTCAGTTGGGTAAAGGAACAAGAAGACACGGCAGCAGTGACTGAGTGGGTAAGCCAATGAGTGGGTCCATGTAATATGCTGCATCTGAACCCTTAGCTTCAGCCTCAATTCCCGCAGAACCCAACTGCTGCTTCACAAGGTCTGACCCCTGCATCACAGATTTGAGAGGTGCAGTAACCAGTTAAAGAGAGCAGCATTTGTTGCAATTAGTGGCACAAACAATACACCCTTTGCGGGAGAGAGCTTCCCCATGTTAAAGCACCCAGTGTACCTCAGGTGTCCAAATAAATACACAAATACTCCCAGTCATAATAAAAAAGATTCTTGCTGTTACCTAAACTAAAGCTGACCTCTATAGGAATCCCAGATTCTCTGGTCGGTTAACCCTCCCCATTTTTCTCAGCATCAGTGTCACTCCTGACATATGCCAGGAACTCCAGCACGACCTTTGCCATAGATGTGGGTTTTTCTATCCACATCACCCACATTGCTAAATCCTGTGTTTAGCATCTGTTGAACAGATCATGTGGCCATTCGTTGTTCATTCTTGGGGTTTTCCCAATTCCTGTTCTCCATGCCCCAGCAGTCACAGTACTAGTCCTGTCAGTGTTCCTGTGCCTGCCGTTCAGCCACTGCTGTGCATACAAAGTGCCTGCACTCTGCCATGCCCGCTAGTATTACATCTCCTCTTATCTCTCCCCATGGCTTTCCTATCCCTGTTCGTCAGCCCTAACCCCATCAGTGCCAGTTCCCCTGGTCACTCCCTACATTCCTGCCTTCATTCAGATTCTGTACCTCTCCCATTCCAGCTCATCGGAGCAATCTCCCCTTCCCCTACAGGTGCTGAGGACTCTCAGCCCTTTTGGACTCTAGGTGAGAAGGGCCCGCTCTGCATCTCACATGAGTTGCCCATCAGTTTGCAAGATTAGGATATTACTCACTTTAAATCTTATCTCAAAATTCTTATTCCCCCATATAATAATAATAGACCAACATACCTTCCCACTGACTTGCAGGGACAGCTGGTGCCTACCTGCCATTTGTGTCTTTAAACTCCTCCATTCTGGAAAATGTTCTTTTTTTTCCTTTTTCTATTTCCCACAGGGCTGAGGGCAAGGTGTAACTTGTCTGTAGGAAAAATACTTTTCTCCAGTCAAAAGGTCTTGAAACATGGTGTTAGTATCATTGACCATAGAGCAGGCAGTCTGTGCTGCAGACTTTTTTTCAAGGCTATTGATAATGGCTGCTGCCTATTTCAAATGGGCCAGTCTAGCGCCATAAGGTCCAACAAATGATCCCCCATGAAAATTTCAGAGCTCGGTGACTGGTTCTTCTCAGGTTACTAGCAGCATTGCTATATGCACCACAGGTTAGTGGCCTTGGCCAAGGGCCACTAATAAACACGATACAGCAACCAGGCATGCATTTTTTGGTCTGTGCCTGGCCACCAAATGTTCATCTACTTAATGCCTTAGTCTCCTTCATTAATGTCTGTATGAGATGCTCCAGCATTGCCAACTTTGATGTTTTTTCCTTAAAGCCGCAGCTCCTGGTTCTTAAAGCCCCAGCTCCTGGAGTCATGTTAATACATGAGCATATCAGATTTCACTTGTAAAAAGTAAATCTCTAGCCCTTATGGTTGTTCAGAAAAGCTTGAAAAAGTGACTCCTAAAGCCTCAATTAACAAGAATCCCCATTTATTATTTGTACTAATCTCATGATTTTTAAGACAGCCTTTTTTGGGGTGGGGGAGGGCTGACCGATGACTTCTGAACATGAGAAGTTGGTGATGCTTTTCCTCTAATACTGATTTACCTGATGATCACTTTACATGGGAATCCCCCATTCTTCCCTTCCTGTAACCCTGTCACTAAGACAAAGACATTTTGGCTGCTGGTCTCCCCAGGAGTGTATTCTAAGGAAATACAATCTTAAAATATTTTGTGGGATTCCTGTAGGTAGCCTGTACAAAAGGCATGTTACCCTAAACAGCACAGTTTAGGGGAGGGGGTTTGCTCTGCCATACCTCGGATGAGAAGGAGGGCTCCAGCCAACTGCTTCTTCCTCACACAGCACAGAAGAGCATCACTGTTAAGTTCTTAGTGTATCTTCCTGCCCGGGTTCACAAACATCCCGGCCGTTTTGATTGATTTTTCCGATGGTCTCACTCAAGGCCACTTGAGAGTCTGGTCCCTGGCTGCAGACACTGGCCTAGACTGGAACATTTGGCATTTTTCTGGATGGAGTCTGTGTCTCAAGATAGCCCCTTGGAACTGCAAGCTGTTGTTCAAGGTGACACTAGTAGACAGCCTCAACTTATATTCTCCTTGCCCTCAGAGAGCTGTTTTTTTATTTACTTTTGCCAGGGGCTGGTCCTGCTTTGATCAGGGGGTTGGACTTGATACCTCCTGAGGTTCCTTCCAACTCTAATCTTCTATGATTCTAGAAACAGGGCATAGGAAAAGGCTCTCAAAGGGCAGCCTTGCTTCCTCAAACCCCAGTACGAAGGAAAGGGCCCTTGGTAAACACTGACTTGCATGGCTTTGATGATGCCCACTAATCCACTCTGCTTTCCTTAGCTTCACTGGCTTCAACTGGCAGGTGTGCTCAGATACCTAGGTGACCTAAAGTGCAGGCACCAATCATTACAAGCACAGGGCAGGATTGCCTGCTGAAGGATGGGCATAAACAATGAACCTCAGAGGAAAGCAGTGTTTGCTGCGCCCATCATTTCCCTGTTGGGAAATGCAAAGACCCTTTAAAAACAACAATGTTGTTCTGCTTGTTTTTATGAACTATGGGATCTAAAATGTCTGCCTTTCAGAGAATGCTGGAGGATGCTCTGGAGGATGAGTGTGTGTGGAAACCAGACATCCAAACCTCTCTGTCCTTCTTCCTGCACTACAAAGTGCCTTGTGTTTAGGGTACCGCGCTGGACTCAGTTCTCACCCTGGCATATATTCTCTGTGTGCCCCAGGAACACCCACTCAATCTCGGTGCCTTAGTTCCCCACCTGTAAAATGACCCTCCTGTTGCCTGTCATACCTCTTTCGAGTGTGAGTTCTCTGGAGCAGGACCTGTTTCAGGCCCTATGGTGCTGGATACTGAACATAAGCTGATCTGGCACCTCCAGGCCCTGAGTGGTAATAACAACCTGGTAAAGGATTAAAGGGCACAAGCCCGAGTTTTCTTTTTGCTTTGCAGTTCACATTAAAGTTAAAATTCAGAGAAAAAACTATAGATGTCTCTAAGGAACATAAAGGGCCGTTAGAGGAATATTACACAGGCAGTTTAGTTAGGCATGGTACAGTATGTGACGGACTTCATTCCTTTCTCAAAATATAGACTGCTCTAAGGCATTTTGCTAATTATTGGTATGGTTTATTTATTTATTTGTGATGATTATTTACTCAATGCCAACAGTGTGCTGTGTGCTTTACAGAGACACATTTACAATATATTTATATGCCAGGCTCCAAGATGAAATGTTTAGTTATGTTTTAATGGTTTTTGAGATGGAAAAAAATGTAGGAAGAGTTTTTGTACACTGGGGGAAAATGCTCATTTTTAACCCTCACTTAACTAAAACAACAAAGGACTTTCCACAACCTTCGCAGCTACACTTCCTTCTCAGCTGAGCATGGGAAAACTCAGCACCAAAGACATTCTGCAGAAAGTATAAATGAGTTAGAACAGGGTTTAACAAGGAACTAGTCTGGCAATCTTTGGAGCAAATGCTATAATCAAACTTCCCTTAAACTCTGTGGGACTGTTGTGTGTTTGAGGAAGCAGGAAGCAGCTGCTTGCATTTCTTTAACAGATGCTTTAGTGTTTCTTAAAACAAAGAACAGCCTAGTAGGAAGCCAGCACACCCCTCACTGGTAGCTCTCAACCTGTTCTGTACAAGTTTGTCCATTTACTCATATTTTAAAACCATCTTCTGGCTAGACCATTGCAAAATGGATCATCTTTGCACATTTCCAGGCATTTATAGCCAATAGGAAGCTATGCTGACTCAGGGGACTTTTAGCTGCCCTGTATGAGTTTAAGACCTCATTTAACTATTTAGTTGCTGAATCAACTTCTGAGGCAAAACACAGAGCTCATGCATCATGGGAGAGTATGAGCCAGGGTCAGGTCAGGAATGATTTCTCATGACCCTGCATTTCAAGCCAAATTGAACTAGGCCCAGTTGGGGGGGAGGGGTGCACAAGTAGCATAGCTGTGAAAATTTGCAGCAGCAGGGGGCCTCAGGCCCTAGATCATCGGGTACCCCCTCATCTCCCCACCCCAGGCATTGGGGCTAATGCAACCTCCCCCCTGCAGCCATGCAGGCTGGGGCAGAATGAAGCTCCAGAGTGGGGCCCAGAGGAGAGGTTAGGAATGCAGTGGGTGCTTTAACATGTGCGCAAGTCTGCCCTGCCTGGTGCAGAGCAGCTGTACTAGCAGTGCTGCTCAGAACACAGCCACCCATCAGGCTTTAATTCTTCCTTTACCCAAGGCCTCTTGTGCAGCACCCAGCACAGGGGGGCCAACTATTACAGTGCCCAACACAGGGCCCACCTCCCCATTGGGGACTTCAGGTGGGGAAGGTCAGGGGCAACACAGGAGGCTGGGCAACAAAAGCAGAATTTCCCCCCATCCCAATGAAATACATTTAAAATGATGATAAATGGTTTCCCAAGATCTGCCATGTAGTGGTGCCTGCTTCTGGACAATCAAGACACCTCAGGGTGCAGGTACATAAACTCCCTTAGCACCTGAACTCCTGCTGCCAGAGCTCCCCAAGCACCTCATCCGTCTCTGCCCGGGGGCCTGCTCCCTGCTGCCGGCTGGCCTCTGGCTGTGTGCTGCATACTTCCCAGCTAAGCCCTCACACCATGTGGAGACAGGCGTCCCCCACCTACCTCATCTGCAGGGCCCAACCCAGGAGGCATGCGCAGAGCACACCTAGCTCCACACCACACTCCTGGGGCGAGGAGAGGTCTCAACATAGCCTAAGCCTGGTGGTTGGGGCACTCATCCAGCGGGTGGGAAACCAGCTTCAGTTCCCCCACGGCCTGATGGGGAGCAGGATTCGGCCCTGGGTTCCCACCTGCCAGATGGGCCCTATCTGGAGCTCAGCAGTCTCTCTCTCTCTCTCTGGCTCCATTACCACGAGTGTGTGATGACAGCTAGGCAGAGAGTCCCACCTCAGGCTAGCTCCAGGCTGGGGGGAAGGCATGGGTGGACTCCCAGCTCAGATCCCTTCACCTTACCCGGGCGTAGAGGGGACTTGCCCCCTGCTCTCCCACATCCTGGGGGTGTTCCCTAACCGCTGGACTACAGGGCCTGTCGCAGCCACCACCTCTGCCTGTGTGGCATGGAAGGCAGCAGGCGCCTAAGTTGGTCTCACAAGAAAAGGTGCAGGAGCCTGGCTGTCGGAGCAGGGCCCTGGGTGGAGAGCAAGGTGCCACCCTGCAGCCCCGGCTTACACGCTTGTCTCTGAATCCCCATTCTGTTATCCTCTCCCGCTAGTGGCTGGGGCAGTTTCCTGCATCACGTGCGGGCCTTGAAGCATCTCCTCCTTTGGCACCAGTCTGGCCCCAGGCCCCACAGCGGGGGCTGACTTGCCTTACCCAGTGGATGCCAGTGATTCAAGGGGCCTGTAAGAGAGGAGCTGCAGTACTGAGCAGAGCAACACCTCTGTCCCTTGGGCCACAGGCCATGGCCCCTGAGTAACACCGCACACCTCCATGGGGTGCTGAACAAACAAAGGGAGCTGGCACCTGGCTCCCGATGCTCTGTCACAAGCCAGATGCCCAGCATTCTCCAGGCTATTATGGCCCTTTGCCCCCTTAGTGCAGACAGAGAGGGCAGGGAGGATCGGCCTGTGCCTGTCAGTGCACCAGTGCGGTACAGCTGGCACAGGCAGCTCTGCATCGCTAGGCCAGCTGGCCCACCAGAGCGTTAAGGGCAGCAGGGACATTTGGGGTGGGGAGGGTTCATGGCAACGTGGAGCTTCACTCATCTCCACTGGCATCGGTCCTGAGGCCTTTCCACTAGAGGCATCAGTTAGGGCTGCCCCCGTGGATGGAGGGAATCCAAAGCCCAACTGGCTCCCTGCAGTCCCCCCTCACCTCCCCACACACCCACACTCCATTGGAGTGGACCCAACATGCCTGGAGGGCAGTTTGATTCCCACATGGAAACATAACTGAGGAGCTGGAGGAAAAGATTCTGCAGCTGCTTTGTGTCCTCCTGGGCTTTCGGGCAGCTCTGATATTGCCTGTCAGGGAGATTGGTGGAATCTGAACTGCCAAACTTCCGACGTCATTTACCAAGTGCTGCTTTCCTGCCCTGCCCCCTCATGATGAATGTAGTTATTATGTTTGCACAATCTTATCCTGCCCCCCAGCAAAACTCAATAGTTTTGTGAATTGGATGTTACTTGGGAAGGCTGGCAAAGCCAAAGGAATAGAGATCACATTTAGCTTGCAGGAAGAATAAGAATTAAGGGTTGCAATAAACACCAAAAAGCAGAGGCATACATCTGGGAAACACCCTCCCCCCTACTGTTTTATCTGCCTTCACCTGCCTGGTGACAAGACCTGGCAGACATTCACAGCTGTCAGGGGCAGAGCAGATGGGTCTGATCATCTAGGCTGACCAGAGAATTCTGCTCCATGGTTCCTGACTTGTGGCTGAGTTAAAGTGTCTCTTTCAGGAAGGAAGCCATTAACCAGCATGGCCACCAGGTGACTGACCAGTGATCCAGTCTCAGTCCTCAGCACACTCCTGCTATCACCCTGCAATCTCGGTGGGCAAACGGGACACCTCACAGCACTTGCCAAAAATGACCTTTCCTGGATCTACACTGTAGCACTCAACAGCCTGGTGACCAGATGGGGTTAATTAGTGAGCGCTGATTTGTTAATATTTGTAACGTGCCTGGGAGTCATTCCCAGGGCAAAGGCATCCACAGCCAGTGTCATTACAGGAGGACCACAGCTGGCAGCAAGCGTCGGTGGCAGCCAGAGGACACTGAGGTTATGTCTATACTAGGAGCTGCTGGTGTGATTCCCATCTCATGTGCACCCCTCCCCGTCAGGCTGGCTCAGAGCATGTTAGCAGTGTGGCTGTGGTAGCATGGCAGCAGTGTCAGGGCATAGCTGGGCTGTGTACAAACCCACCTGACCCTCTATGGGTAGGCACTCAGTATGGCAAAGCCATTCTGCTGCTGCCGATGCTCCCACCGCTACGCTACTATTCAGCCTCACGCTAGCGCTCACTGAGCTAGCATGACTGTGTGTATGAGCTGGGAATCACAGCCCTAGCTCAGACAGGAGACAGAGCCCAGGAATGGGGGCTCGGATTCTGGCAAACATCTACACTCGCAAACGTGGTCCGCAAGTGCACAAGCCCCTTTGCTACATATTTCCTGATCATCTGCTACCCCATGACCCACGTCACCCACCCTTGACTCTACTCTCAGATCAGCAGAATTATGCACACCGAGCACCAGAACAGGCAGAAAGAAGCTTGTTCCATCCTGCATACCTTCACGGCTGCATGTAACAGTCCCCCAACAGTGCAGAGATTGTGTACTGCACAGAATGATGTGCGCACTGGTGCGTGGGTGGGGGTGTGACTGCGCAATAGTGCAGGGATGTGTGCTGGTGTGGGTGAATGGGAGGTGGGGATGGGAGTGTTGGGGTGAGAGCTGGGGGAGGTGAGTGAGTGTGTATGCATTGGTGTGTGTGGTTGTATGGGCACTGGGATGTGGGTGTATTAGTGGGAGATGTGCAATAGTGTGGATTAGTGAGTGTGGGTCTGTATGTTGGAGTGTGACATTAGCGTGGGTGTGGGGGTGAGGGTATGTCTGTTGTGGGTGTGACTGTGCTGATGCAGGTGCATGGGTGTGGGTTAGGGTGTGACTGTGTTGGTGCAAGTGGTTGTCTCGAAGTATGCGTGTTTTCCATGTGTGTATTTGGGCCTGTAGGGAGCTGGGGGTTGGGGGCGATGGTGCTGCCTTGGGGGCTGTGTGTGCTCAGGTCAGCAGAGTGTGCAGTGGTGTACTGACGGGGGAGGAGGGCAGGCCCCCTGGCACTGGCCTGGGGGAAGCTCAGGCCGGGCCCTCCACTATGTGCCAGAGGCAGGGGGTTGCAGAAGGCTGTGTGGGGTCTCTGGATGGAGCCCAGGGGCAGGCGGGGGGTGGGAAGCTGTAGGTGACCAGGAGGAGGAACTTCCCCCCTGCTACCCTGTGGTGTGAGGTGAGGCCTCCCCCGACCAGTAGGGGGAGCCGGCACCAGACTGATTGCACTGCAGGGAGAGGTGGGTGCCGCACAGGGGTAAGTGTGAGGCGTGGGGCGGCAGTGAAGCCTGGTCAGAATTCCAGACTCCACCACCACCACCACCATCACCATGAGCGCCAGAAAGTCCTCAGGGTGCAGGAGGAGGAAAGTGGCGTGTCTCCCCTTCCACACCACAAGTACAGACCCCCCCCCCCCCTCCCAAGGGCAGCTGGGAGGCGACAAGCATTGGCCCCCGGGCGCCGGAGACCCGTGGAACGCCATTGAGAGTGCGGCCTGCAGGGGGCTCTAGAGTTTTGTCAACTCTCAGGGCCTTTTTCCTCTGGGTCCCACTCTGGCGCGCTGGGCCTGGGCCGTGGGAAGCAGCACAAGGAGAGCTGGGCTGTTCCCATCCGTGCAGCTGGGAGAAGCCGTGGCCCTCGAGCCTGCTGCCTGTTCTGTGTCCCTGGCCCAGGGTGAGAGGAGCAAGTCACGCGTCACTGCTGCTGCTCTGAATAGCTTTAGCTGGAGGCTGCGCTGAGTCCCTCAGGAGTCAGAGTCTGGGAAAGGCTGCTGGGAAAGTAACACAGCCCAGGGAGAGCAGAGAAGGGCAGGACCCCGCAGAGGAGATGCTTTAACTCTTCTAGTGCTGGCAGCAGAGACTGGCAGAGTGCAGAACTCGCCCCGTGGGCCCAGGCCAGCCACGTACATGCAGGGACTGGGTCACAGACAGTGAGACACAAGTGGTGCTGTCAGGCCAGGCAAAAGCACCCTCCCCTCCTCCCCCCCCCCAGTGCTGGGTTCACTGAAATCCCGGCTCACAGCAAGCGAGCTAAGCTGGTGCAGAGCCTGTGTGGAAACGTGTCTCTTGAATGAACCCAGCCCACGCCCCACGGCCTCCCCATGGCCAGCAAGGTGACGAGGGTGGAGCAGTTTGTGGGGGGGCACAGTGGCGGGTATTGGTGCTGCAAGTGCTGGCTGTTGGCGTGTGGGTGAGTCTCCAGGGGACAGAGGGACCAAGGGCTCAAGTAAAGCAACCACAGGACACCAGCTTGAGGCACAGCGAGGCTGAGGAGGACGGGGCTGGGGGGGCTTAGGGGCGTACACAGCAGAGGGGTCCCTGCGCAACAGGCCCTGCCACTGTCCCAGCCTCAGAGCACAGACCCAGAGGCCTGGCATGTATCTTGCCTGAACAGCCAGACCCACAGAGGTGTTCTGGCCCCTCTGCCTGCGCTGGGACAAAGGGGCAGGTGGGTACCACAAGCACACAGCTCCATGCCCAGCCTCTGCGCTACCTTCACAGCTATCCCAGATGCAGGGGCAATCCCGGGGCCCAGAGCCAGGGGTGCAGATCAGAGCTAGGGGGCATGACTCAGGCAGGGCTTCACCCCTGCAGAGCTCCCGAGAGGTATGAGGGCTGCCTTAGCAGAACCTGGAGCAGCACAGTGCCCAGCGCACATGCCGGAGGAGGCACAGCCAACCTGGCCTCTGTTCCTTCCCAGACCTGTACCGATGGCACAAACGAGTGATGCAGGTCACTGCTGGCTAAAATCACCCCCGAACCCCAGCAATGCAGGGCATCTAAAATCGCGCTTCTCCCAGCCAAGCACGTAAAATCTCTACCCAGCCCCTGCACAGTATGATGAGTGAAATCACCACTGAACCCAGTACTCCCACACACTTCTCATGTGACGTCAGGCTAGGGTTTCTCAAACTGAGGGTTGCGAGGTTATTATAGGGCGATCACGAGCTGCCAGCCCCCAGGCATGTCAGTAAGGGTGGCATAGCATGGGGGGGTCATCATTCTTGAGGGGGGTCATTATAGCCTGAAATATTTTCAGAGAGGGTTCCATCAAAAAAGGTTTGAGAACCCCTGCGTTAGGCAGTTGCTGAATCCCTCATTTAAGTCACATGACAAAAGCCATTTACCTTCAGCTTAACAGTTGTTCTGCAAAGAGAATTATTTAGGCAGCCAAGGAAGAAGCTGGGGCTGTAAGTCAGGCCCTGCTGGTTCTCCGGCCTGCGCTCATGCCTCTTGTCTAATCTATCCACCGTAAGGAAAAACACTGCTGCACATACTGGTATGCAGTTTTTCAGCACTTGTAACTTGGTCTCAATCATCCTTCTCCCAGCCAAGCTATCCTCAGCTCCCCAGGGAAGCTGTTTCCATGTCAGATCCCAACTCTCAAACCTCAACTTGTTCTAATAAACAGCGCAAGAGTCTTTCTAAATGGAGAAAGTGCATTTTTTTTCACCCTCTTCTCATTCAGATAAAAGAAGGATTTTGCTAAAGTTAAAAAAAAATCACCTGGGAAATTCCAGCCTAAAGGATGAGTGTTTAGGAAAGTAATGAGCTAGGAAAGTAAGGACTAATCTTGTTGAAATGAGGTTCAAAGGCAGGGATTGAGGTTTCAAATCAGGAATTGCCAGAATTAAGGATGCCTATGAAACTTTAACATTGCCCCAATGTGCACACTTTAATTCTGGTCTATCCTAAAAACTGAGTGCTGGACTTTTGTGAGCTCAGAGGGGCCCATAAATAGTTATGAACATTAAAGATGTCAACCGTTAATTGTACTGATGATAGTGATCATCAAGGGTTTCAGATCGGTCACAGTCAGTTCTAATGTTTATCCTTTTTACTCCATTCTAGCATTAAAACTAAAGCAAGTGGGTTAGTGAAAAATAAAGTCAAAGGATTGACGGCTTTAGAACAGAGGAGTGAGAGGGTGACCTTAGTTTATGAAAATAATGACGCCTGTTTGTGTGAAGCTGAGTATGGTCCTGCTCATTAACTTCACACTTCAATTAAGTGGAACTCTGTGAATGGCCCTTCAAACACAGGGGTCACTGGAGCAGGGCCTCTGACTCCAGACTGGGGCTATGTTCTGTATCCATCAGTTGTGGAGTTTACCGAAATTGGCCTTTGCAGACACTGATACAGAGCGTCTGTGATGTTTGGAAAGAGCACTGACTGAATTCAAACCCCACACATGGCTCTGGGAGAGGGGAGCTGAAACCTAAGTGGGTTCATCAACGAGGCACTGTGGAACAGAGTGACTGATCTGCTAGCTGTGAAGGTGCAGAGAAGAGACACAGGCATTATTCAAGGGCTGGAGGAAAACATATTACAGTGAGAATCATAGAATATTAGGGTTGGAATGAACTTCAGGAGGTCATTTAATCCAACCCCACACTCAAAGCATTACCAACTCTAAATCATCCCAGCCAGGGCTTTGTCAAACCAGGCCTTAAAAACCTCTAAGGATGGAGATTCCATCACCTCCCTAGGTAAGCCATTCCAGTGCTTCACCACCCTTCTAGTGAAAAAGTTTTTCCTAATGTCCAAACCTAGATCTCTCCCTCTGCAACTTGAGACCATTGCGCCTTGTTCTGTCATCTACCACCACAGAGAACAGTCTAGCTCCATCCTCCCTGGAACCCCCCTTCAGGTAGTTGAAGGCCGCTATCACTCCTCTCTTCTGCAGACTAATCAGCTCAGCTCCCTCAGCCTCTCCTCATAAGTCATGTGCCCCAGCCCCTAATCATTTCTGTTGCCCTCCTCTGGACTCTCTCCAGTTTATCCACATCCTTTCTATAGTGGGGGGCCCAAAACTGGACACAGTACTCCAGATCAGGCCTCACCAATGCCGAATAGAGGGGAATAATCACTTCCCTTGATCTGCTGGCAATGCTCCTACTAATGCAGCCCAACATGCCGTTAGCCTTCTTGGCAACCAGGGCACGCTACTGACTCATATCCAGCTTCCTGTCCACTGTAACCCCAGGTGCTTTTCTGCAGACATGCTGCCTAGCCAGTCAGTCCCCAGTCTGTAGCAGTGCATGGGATTCTTCTGTCCTAAGTGCAGGACTCTGCACTTGTCCTTGTAGACCCTCATGACATTTCTTTTGACCCAATCTTCCAATTTGTCTATGTCACACTGTATCCTAGCCCTACCCTCCAGGCTATTTACCACTCCCCGCAGCTTACTGTCATCTGCAAACTTGCTGAGGGTGCAATCCACCCCATCCTCCAGATGGTTAATGAAGATGTTGAACAAAACCAGCCCCAGCACCGACCCCTGGGGCACTCCGCTTGTTACTGGCTGCCAACTAGAGATCAAGCCGTTAATCACTAACTATTGAGCCTGATGATCTAGCCAGCTTTCTATCCACCTTATAGTCTATTTATCCAACCCATACTTCTTTAACTTGCTATAAGAATACTGTGGGAGACCGTATCAAAAGCTTTGCTAAAGTCAAGGTATGTCACATCCACCACTTTCCCCACATCCATATACAAATCATTTAATGAATTAATTTGCATATTTTGAGTAATTTGCACCTAACCACACTCTTTAGCTTAAGAACAAATGTTGGTTATGTGCTGGGGAAAGTCCTTGGCTTGTATGATCAGCTGTAAGGGGGAGAGAGTGAGAGAACATCCACCTGGCATGACATTTTCAAATGTGCCTAAGGGCCAGATTTTCAAAGGTATGTAGATGCCTGAAGATGCAGATAGATATCCAGTGGAATCGTCCAAAGCGGCTTGGCACCTAATACCCATCAATGGAAATGCTCCCTTCTAATTAGGAATATCACTGTACGCATCGCCAGTGTCCCCAATCGGGGAAGCGGGAGCAAATTCAGCAGGGAAGCCAGAAGTTTGCTGATATACGACAGGCTGAGATCCTGATTGATATTTATTAGGAATGCAGTACAATAAACCATATGCACAGGGGAAATAATTCTTGGCCAGAGCCACTGGCTATCCATTCTCTGGCCTGCTAATCACTTTATAAACAGCAAAGTTTAGCCCCGTTCGCTAAGCTTCTGTATCTGCTTAGCCAGAGAGGTGTGTGGCTGACCCAGCCATTGCTTGCTGTAGGAAATGTGAGTTTTCAGCTTCCATTGTACCACACTTTCTTTTCCACTTGCTTTGAATTTTCTGTTTTCCTTGGGGCTGAAATTTTCCACATTGGTCTCTGCTTAAAGGTGCTTGATATTTTTTTAAAATTAGTTGAGGCCTTTTTTAATTAATTATTCACTCGAAAGAAAATACTACAGAAAGATAGATTTTAAGTGACTGCAGGTAATGAGGCATAAAAATCATAATTGGTTACAAGAAATAAAAGGTAAAACACATCTAATACCCAACTTAACAAGCTAAATGAATTCAAAGCAAATGTTTCTCTCTCATCACATTCTAGCAGTCTTACTGGCTGGAATCCTTTCAGCCAGGACCACTCCCCCCAGTTCAGTATTGAGTTCCTAGATATGAAAGGAAAAATCTTTTGGGGCCTCTGCTTTGGGGCTTCTTGCTTATAGTTATTTTCCCTTTGAAGATCATCTCCACCTGAGGTTCAGGAGACAGAAAGTCTGGGAAGATGAGAACTTCCAGCTGCTTCTTTGCTAAGATATAAATTTCTTGCTCACACCTTTTTTCCTGCCAAAGGATAGCTGCTTAATGAAGTCCATTTCATTTTTTGAGCCCAGGCTGAGGCAGCAGTTTGTGTTTTGTCTTAGAAAAACTGGTGCCTACTTTTCTAAACTTGGAATATGACTCAGTAACGTTATACAGTAGAATCTTATAACTTTACATGCAATGTTGCAACACATATTTTACCAAGACAATAATGATTCATAATGAACATTATGAATTTTCAAATGGTATACTTTGTACAAAAATCTATTAAAGTTTTGTAAAAAGGATAAACATAGGGATACAGCGTGTCACAGTCAGTTTGTGTGTGTACAGTGAAATAGACATTTACTGCCATAAATCTAACCCTTCCAAGCCTCTTCCAAGCCAAGCCATTGGCTCTAATACGGCACATAGAAGAAGAAATTAGGCATTCAGCCCCTGAAAATACTGAGGGCAAGTTTATACCCATGTTAACTATATTACCATTTATTACCACTTATAAATGTGACTTCTGAAGGTGCTAAAAGCAGTGTGATCATGCAACATTTACTTAGTAGAAGACAATGGCAACAGAAAGGCCTTCTTCCCACCCTCCAGACTTGTCTTCCTACTGTCCAGACTCCAGGGCTTGTCTACACATACAGCCCTGCAGCGCGTCTGGTGAAGACGCTCTATGTCGATGGAAGAGCTCTGTCCTATCAGCATAATAAAATCACCTCCATGAGCAGCAGTAGCTATGTTGATGGGAGAAGCTCTCCCACTGACGCAATGCTTATAGCGATGTAATGTATGTTGCTCGGTGGGTGGTTTATTCAATCCCCTGAGTGACATAAGTTCTGCCAACATAAGCTGTAATGTAGAAATAGCCTAAATGCCTCCTCTCTTCCAAAACTCCTCTCAGCTTCCTTTTCACACCACAAAGTCCTGGGAAACACCGGGCGATGCAGTGTGCCCTGAGCTCTGCAGACCCAAAGGGGATTCACTGGCAAGTCCCTTACTGAGGACATCTGTGCTGGCCCCTTCTCATTGCAGCCAGAAGGCTGTGATCTTAGTTGATCACACCTGCTGTGGCATCCCCCAAACAGAGAGATGGGTTTGTAAGGCAGGCCACATCCAAACCATGTCAGTCTTCAACATAAACTACCTTAAACTTGCCCTAAACTTCCCCTGGCAGCCAACTAGCAACCATTACAGCAGGCTAATGTGCTTCCTGGGCGAACAATGCCAATGAGCAGGCGGCTGCATTCTACAGGAGCTTTGATTTGCAAGTGGCTATAAGATGCATCCCCATTAAGATGGCATTGCAATAACCCGCCCTAATGGAGACCAGGTGAATCAGAGTGGTGAGGTCTCTGCATGGAAAAGGCAAACTGCTCTGATAAGATTCACTTGCAGGGATGTGGTTCCACCCCTAGATGGCACAGGGCTGCTCCAGCGATGAAAGAAGCCTGGGATGACAGACAAAGATGGAAGCTGGTAGGGGTGTTGCTGCTGTTCTTCCTCATAGATGCCTGTTGCTTAATAAGGCTCTGTCTACTGTGAATGTCATAGCGCTCTTGCCAAGCCCAGGCAATGAAGATCACTGTGAGCCAGGGCTGCTGCTGAGTAATCCAGGAGCAGCTGGAGCTCCAATGGGACGTTGAGTGTCAAAGAGCAGCACTTCCCTCCCAATCCTGGAACTGAGACCATCTTGGGCCACAGTCTGCTGGAACATAGGAATGGACAGAGTGGATTATACCAGTGCCCCCAGCTGGCCCATTCTGCGCCAGTGCCCACAGCCAGCCCACAGTGGCCAGCATCACCTGCTGTGAGGAAGGTGCAAGAAACTGCCTACTATTATGCAGTAAATAACCTTTGGTTTGTGGATGTGGGGGGCAAGCCCTGCTCCTAAGCCAATCTCTGAACACAAAATAAGCCCTGGAGGACTGGACACATGTTCAGTCTGCTGTGAGCTGCATCTCATTCAGAATACACTCATGTGGGCTTGTTGGGATCTGATGGCTCCAGCAGAGAGGGGCTCAGACCCCCAACTGGGCTCTGTTAGGCTTCCGGGGCATGGTTTCTTCTTGACTGGGGACAAAGATAAGTGATGGAGTCTCCCAAAAGCACCCACCTATGGAACCAACTCACTCCCAGGCGCTGTGTAGATCTGTGCATTATGACTGCTCCTGGTCCTTTATTACCCACATTGATCTCCAGGAGACACTTAATGCTGCTGTTTCAGTTATCATCACTGGACCTCTGAGTTAACACCTTGTTGAGATGGGCAGCGGAGTTCGGTCCTGTTTCAGGCTGCCTGCAGCCTCAGGCAGATGCCTCTGCTTCAGTTATATTTGGGTCATAAATGGAAGCTTTTCATTGCAGCCATCAGCTCTAGAGACTTGGAGGAGGAGAATGTACACCGCACCGCTGAGTAACCCCTGCCGCCTCCCAGTTGGAACTCTAGCAATAATGCACCCACAGGGGAATGTCATCCAAACTCTGGGCAGTTAGTGGTTGGCTCAGGCATTTAAAGCATGTGGGTTTATATCCTCCCGTATAGGAGGAGCCGGTAGCACTCCCTATAGTTCTGACTGTGGTTAAGGTTGCTTGACACTATTTCCAGTTGCTTTTATCTGTACCAAACTTTAACAGTTTTGAGTTGAAATTTTCCATGCTGGATATCTGCCTTTTGGAAATTACCAGCAAAAACCATTCAGCTGTTTCTGAGAACAGATTAGACAAAAATGCATTGATTTGCCCATGTTAAAAAAATTCTCACAACCGTCTTGTTGGGAAGTTCTTTCTCGCGCCTCTGTGCTTTGGAGCAAGAGCCCAAAACTTGGCAAGGACGTCGCAATCCAGTCTGCACTGAATGAAGCAAGGTCCCGTGGGGGAGTGGGGAAATTATAAATTATCATGTAATTAAAGACTGCATCATATCATTTTGTATGTGAACAAGAGGCTGAATTAAGGCTGCACAGGCAACCTTCATTCGGGCATTTCTTAACTTTGGGTACTCGACTTTGAAGTCTAAATATTCTTGAGCATAGCTTTTGTGCATGTGATGCATTTTATTCTAGCCAATGGGACTGTGGAGGGTTTCCTTACTCATATCAATGCCTTGGATGTTTTGAATCCTACTAGACTCTTAGTCACAAATTTAACCGTTAAAATGCTAGAACCCCCATCATGTGACAGAGATATTGCCACTGGCCACACTGAAGCTGTTCATGGGATTGCGGTCAGAGACACAAGGCCCAGTTTCTCACTAGCATCCGCTATTAATATGGCCAGTGTCAAGGGTTCAGAATCATGAGTCAAGGCTCCCAGGCCATGAGATTGACTTAAAACTCATGAAAATTTTAAAAAATATATTTTGGGCTTCTTTTCTTTGCCTCTTTTTCTGGTCTCTGAGCCTTTGGGTCACCCTCATTCACATTTCCACACTTTTCTCCAAAACCATGAGGACTAGAAAGTCACTTGTTTTTAAATAGAAGCTGAGATGCTCACCTAATCACATGAACCCAGACGCTGGGGCTTTATTGACAGCACCTAATATTGTGGGGCTCACAGTAAGACTGCAAGAGTTGACAACACTGTTATTACACAGTGTTGGAGCGAGTGCCCCTTTCTCTAACATAGTGAATTGATCCTTCTACAGCCCCAGCCGAGAAGGGTACCTGCCAGGGAGCTGGAGCAGGATGGAAGGCTTCAGGACAGTGGGGATCTCCACTACTTGCTGTGGCTGCACATGGGGCCATAAAAGTCCTTTGACTGGCCAGGGGAAAATTGCCAGACTTATTTTAGCAAAAACATCTCAAATGTGCTCCAGTTCAGTGCTCCACTTTGGAATGCTACTCGAGGACAGCACAGGACAGCCTGGGGACATCAGCATGAGAAAAGCTTAGGGACATTAAAAATGTTGCCCAGAAGCACCAGTCCTGGAATATTTTGAGATTACCAGTGAGTCTAAGATCTCACCTGCTGCTAACGTGGGCCAGGGAATTGCCGAGTGGCATGTGCTCCCCAAACACCGACGAACCACTCAGAAAAATGCTCAGAACAAAAACTGGCAGAAGTTTAATGCAAAACTCAGCTGAGGGCAAAGACTCAGCATATAATGTGGGAAGTCATGTTGCAGTTAAGAAAAGAGAACTTGCTTTGGAAGACGAATATCAGCCATCCACACACAATGACCAGCCCAGAGAAGTTGATGTTTCATAATCTTCACCTCAACACTGTTGATGTTAGCTGCAGGCAGACGCTGGCATTGGTGTGATGGTTTTGCCATCTGATACAGAGAATCTTCCTAAAGCAGTGCTGCTGGTGCTGTTACCCTGGATTTGAAGAGTGTATTGCCCCAGAAGTTGATCAAGCTAACAGCAGCGGTATTGTGTGCATTTAGTCAGCATGAATTAATAAAATAGAACACCACATAGGTAAGGGTTAAGTTGAATAAGCAGGGCTTCTAGAGGCAAGGTAAGTGCAGGCTGTCAGCAGTTTCTGTTAATCAGAATGGGAAGAGGGGGAAGAAGAGTCAACAATTTGATATTGAAAGGAAGCGAGTGGACAGGAACCGTGAAGTTAGGTGCCTCCAATACAGAAGCTTATTATGGCTAAGATAGTTAGAACTGTGTTGTGAATAAGTACTTAGTTATTAAAGTTAGGAGAGGTGATGAGCCAGTAGGGGCATGATGACCTATGTGTTTTGTGATAGTTAATATAAAAGGACTAGAAAATAGAGTGTACTTTGGAGCAGTTCTCTGAAGCTATCGAGAGAGATTTTTCCTGGCACCTTCACTCCCCAGTGGGGAAGCGTCCGGCCAACAATGACCTGCTGCAAATTACTCAATACCATCCCAGATTCTAGGTAATTATCTGGGATGCTCTAAACCTATTCCTTATGTCTATGTGTTCTTAAAACTAATAAATACTAATTTTAGATAAGAACACACTTGCTTGTATTAATCTTTATCAGATGGAAATGCAGTGTTCCCACTGATTTATTCCTGAAGCCGTCTGGAGTAAAATAGTTAAGTTACCATTGCTTTTTTCCTGAAAACCCTGGGTAATAGATTTGGTGAGACAGCCAGGAGTGGTGGAGAGGAGGAAACAATTAATACAAAGTGTTTGTTTGTTTGTTTTCAGTAGGGATGGGGACAGTGAAGCAGGGTAGCAACTTGTAATTTTCCATGTCATAGTATATTAATTGATTTACGGTCACATTCCATTATTGATTTATGGGCTCAGGCTCATAGCTTGGTTGAGTACAAAACTTTGTCAGAAGGAAAGGGAACATTTGAAAAGAAAGAAAAGCTGGAAATGGTTTTGGGTAACAGCTTGGCAGATTTCATGCAGGAGCATGATAAGGGTTTTTGGAAGTCTGGGAGCTTTACCAGTCCTGGACCGTTCCTGCAGCTATTTAAGCAGATGGAAGAGATAAGGCAGTTAAAGGCAGAAAATAAGGAGTTAATGAAAGAAAATTGAGAAAGACAAAGAAATATCCAGCCTGATGGCAGCTCAGATAGTGGCATTGCAGAAGCAGAGTGTGATAGTGTGCAAGACAGTAACAGGCTGGAGCAGGCAGTGTCTGGATTGAAACAGCAGACAGTGGGGAGTGAAGATATTATAGACTCATAGACTATAAAGTCAGAAGGGACCATTAGGATCATCTAATCTGACCTCCTGCACAATGCAGGCCACAGAACTTCACCCACCCACTCCTGTAACAGACCTCTGATCTATGACTGAGTTATTGAAGTCCTCAAATAATTATTTAAAGACTTCAAGGTATACAGAATCCACCAGCAAGTGACTGATGCCTCATGCTGCAGAGGAAGGTGAAAAATATTGTTAGAGCCTTACCAAAAGATTTCCAGGATAAGACCCAGGCAGATCATAGAGAATGTAAGAGACTAAGTTGTGCTCTCAGAACCATGTTGACAGAGCAGAAGGGAATAGTGGCTGCAATTTGTGGAAGTCATAGCCTAAGAATAGGAAGCAAGTCAGTGGGAGATTTCTACTTGCATCCTTCTCATTAAGAGAATGAGAGGGATGGTTCCCACGAGCTTCCTTTTCCCTTGGACTCTTTTGGGCAGTTCCCATATGGTCTTTTGCTTGAAACACGGGAAGAGCTGAAGGCGCTCTTACTCATAGCCTTGACGGTCAGGCAGATTGGTCCCCAAGGGGGTAACCAAGGAGGGGAACAGGTAGAGGTCAAGTTCTTCACCCCTGACCAGGTTAGAGCCACCAGTGAAATTGGTTGGTTCTTTAACCCGGAGCACAGCCTTGGGATGGCTGGCAAGGCTAGCTGGCATCCCTGGTCTCTTTCAGTGGATGTGGCAGCAACCCTCACTCTCCTCTCAGAGCCAAGATAGGGGCTCGGGTGTGAGTTCCCAGATGCTTTGGCCCACGGAGCCCCACTTCTAGATATGTTGTTGCTTTCTGTACTTTTCTTGGCTTAAGTTTTTCTTTCTTCCTATGTTGTTTTCCACTTCTTCTTTTACTCCTCCTCTCTCCCCCTCTCTCCTCTTCTTCTCTCACTCCCTCCTTTCATTCCCGCCATCTGCTGATTCCCCCCCATTTCCTCCGCCACTTTTTTTTCTTTTGCATGCACTTTTTATTTTGAAAGTTAAGGGTTAAAGCCACAGTTGGCTTTACTTAAGTACAAGTTTTTACTGTCTTTGAAGATATGGTTGCCAGGCAATGGAGAATGCTGCTTCTGTTTGCCACCTGAACAGTATTTTGAGAAAAGCAGTGAATGAACAAAAGAAGAATCAGGCTCAAAGATTGAAAAGTTAGTCAGCATAAAGTAATCTTGTTTAAAGCAATAGCCTCTCCAGATAATATTTTAAAGAAAGTGGAGTAAAGACGGGAGAAGGGAGACTGAATCCCTAATTCCTGATGGGTGGAAATCTGAAGACAGCTTGTAAGTGTAAGCGGGGGAATGGTCCCGCTATTGTGGGGAACTTTCCTTGCTTGTACACTACCCCGGTGGAGTTGGCTAGCAAAAGGATCGGAGTCCCTGCTCCCACTCTCTTTACCCAGAGGCCCACCTGACCTCAAGGGCTCCCCTCCCACTCTCCTGTGTGGTGGGGTCCCTGTAACCGCTACAAGGCTGGGCCCAGGGTTCCTGGGGCTCAATCCCCAATCTTGCCATGGTCCCTTATGGCAGGGGCTAGGGTGTCCCCACTTCGGGGTACTAACTCTGCACTGGGCGCTTCCCTGACCCCACTGGTCATTGCATACAGTGCAAAGCAATACAATTTATTACACAAACAGCAATCAAAAATCAAATAAAAAATAAGAAAAGCAGAGAAAGGTTAAAGGAAACACCCAACACTGCCCCCTGGCATGGGGCACCACTAACAGTGTTTCCGGGGTGTCAGGAAGGTTCACAGTCTGTGTCACATGTTGCAGGCTCACTGTCCTATGCTGCAGAGATCCAGAGAGTCAGACACTTTCTCTGGGAGTGGCCACACACTCCCAGGGTCCCCCTCGCTCTCCCCAGGTGCTCACCGCACCCGGCTCCAGATGGCTCCTGCCCCAGCTCCTGCTCTGCTCTGCTTAGCTTGGTTCTCTGGGATGTCCCACTGGCTCTGCTGCTGTGGGCCAGCTCAGCTCAGCTCAGCTCCCTGGGCTTCTTCTCTGGCCTCCGCACCCAGCTCCAGATGGCTCCAGCCCCAGCTCCTGCTTCGCTCTGCTTCAGTGCAGCTGTGCTCGGCTCGGCTCGGCTCGGCTCGGCTCTCTGGGATGCCCCTCTGGTTCTGCTGTTGGGGGTCAGCTCAGCTCAGCTTTCTGTGCTCCTCTTTTGGCCTCCCAGCTGCTGGCTGCTTTGTCCTCAGCTCAGCTCAGCCCCGCTCTGCCCAGGCAGATAGCTCCAACTCACATGGAGGGCTGGGCTCCCCCCACCCTCCTGGCTCCCTCATTGGCCTACCCACCCTGTCAATCAGGCTGACCTGAGTTGGCTTCTCTCCATTGGCCCTGGTGGCTGTGTCTGTTTCAGGGTCCTGCTTTCTCAAGAGATGCCAACCCAAAAAGACCCACTAAGTTTCAGTAAGGGGCTAATAGACCCCTTACATAAGGCTTGTCCACCCTGGACTTTTTGTTAAAGCTGGCTGAGCAGGAAGGGAAAACGCAGAGCATGCCACTACTGCTGCTGCCAATTGCCTCCCTGTAGGGAGGCTGGGTACCCCCAGATCCCTCAATAATGGCACACTTGAACACCGATGGGTGGGGGAAGTTCATGGTTTATGTGGAATGTGAATTTTTTTGTTAGATACAGCTATTCCCTGATTAGTCCCAAGAATAAGAACCTGTTTGGCTCTCTAGCTAGAGCTACGACCTTGCAAGGATGTAATAAGGCACAGAGTGTTGTTTCCTTTTGCAGAAATATTTTGCATATAGCTTTGGAAGGAAAAGGGATCCTGGGAATTGATGTTTTAAGAGAATTAAAAGTGTTAGTTGATTTTGCGAACAGGGTTCTATGGGAAATGCCTCCTGGCACATCCTGGAAACCAGGGGGTTGGACTAGATACCTCCTGAGGTCCCTTCCAACCCTAATCTGTGATTCTATAATTCTATGAACCAGTGGAGATTTCAGCAAGCTACCAGCTAGCAGCCCTTAAGGCATCTGAAGAGCTGGAGTGGACCACATGAGCTCCAGAAGTTTCAGAAATTGCAGAGAAACACCAGGAAGTATGGGCCAAAAATAAAAGAGAATGTGGTAAAATTGAGGCAGAAATCTTAATTACGAGCCCAAATCCTCCACCCCAGAAGCAGTACAGGGATCCAAGGGAGGCAGAAGCCAATCTGAAAGAAACAATTGATGGACTCTAGAGCGAAGGGGAACAATCAAGCCCCAATAACGCTGCCCACTGGCCAGTCCTTAAAACTGACTTCGAGACTGGTAGTAGATTTTTGCACCTTAATTGGGTGGCTCCACTGATGGCCTCCATGAGCGAGGGAGGCAGTGGTTTTCCGTTTTGGATTTGGCCAATGATTTTTTTGCTATCCCTTTATATCGGGTCAGCAATTGCAAATTTGTTTTTACCTTTCAAGGGACACAGTTGTGTGCTGCCAGAGTCCCTATTGGCTGGAACAATGCCCCATCATCTGTCATGCTCATGTAGTCAGGATATGGGACTGGATATCTGAAAGAGATAGTGTGATTTTTTATGTGAATGACACCCTGATTTGCACTCAGACTAGGGAAGAGAATTTGGAAGTATTGATTCAAGAATCTGCATTTAAGGTAAACCCAAAGAAAGCCAAGTTGTGCTGCAAACAAGCAAATTATTTCAGAGTGATTTTTGAACAGGAAGAGGGCTCCCCCGATCAAGAGAGCATCGAGCTGATTTTTAAACTTTTAGCTCCCACTGATGTAACTGCTCTTAGATCCTTTCTGGGAATGGCTAATTGTGCCTGAGATTTTACTGAGGGATTTTTAGAGAAAGCATCCCCGCTGCAGGAATTGTTAAAGAAGGGAGCTGGGTGGGACAACCATTTGTGTTACAGCTGGCAATTACAGATGGGGGCTTGGGAGCCGTGTGGAGTCAGAGCCATGGAACATGGAACTTTGCCCTGTGGCTTATGCCTCCAAGATTGTAAGTGAAGTAAGAGAGGATTCGTCTCCTGTGTAAAGGAAATTTTGATACTAGTTTGGGCTTTGCAGCAGTGGGAATACCTGGTGGGATTGTCCCCGATGTTATTAAAATCTGTCCATTCTCCTGTGAATTGTGTGTTCACTGGCAAAATTAACAATTGCCCCAAACTAGCGAAGTACACCCTAGCTTTGTAAAATAAAAACATTAATATGAAAAAGATTCCAGTATTGTCCCTGGTACTCTATGGTCTCATGACAGAGGGAGAGGAGCATGAGTGTCCCTTACCAGAGCTAGTATCCCTAGAGCCTCACCCTGTGAGACAGGGCTGTGTTAAGTGAAATACAGGACAAGGGAATGTTATATAGTTTGTAGATAGATCCTGTTATTATGAAAAGGAGAAGAAGAAGAAGAAGTCTGGGTGATACCCAAAGCATTAAGAACAGAAATAATTTCCCTAGCCCATAAGGAGGGGCATTTGAGAGTAAAGAAAATCTTAGCTAGATTGCAAATTGCCAACCATGAGCAGTGATGTGGAACAGTTTGTAAATAATTGTTTGCCATGTGCAGCCAGTAATGCTGATTCTAAAGTAATCAAAGAGCCCCTGAAACATCACCTGATAATCTGCAACCCTGGGTCCTTGCAGACCAGTGGATGCAACAGCTGTTAAAAGTAGTTGCTAGTACTTATAGACAGGTTGTGTGAACCTAGGAGCCAATGCTTGAAAAATGGATCAGAGAATGAGTCCAATCTTAAATCCCCAGGAGTGGCAGATAGGGGATATGGTTAAGTACCAACTGGTTAAAGAGAAATCACACCCTCTCAATCCAGTCTGGGCAGAACCTTTGAGAATTTGCAATAAAGCCAGTCCAATTGTTTATCTGCTAGAAATTCAGTCAAAGAAGAAACCACATTGAAATGGTTTTGCTCCTCATAGCTGAAACACTGGAAAGGGAATAGCCCTAACCAATCTTAAATAAACTAAGATTATTGTACATGCTGGACCCCAAGAGGGCGCTTGGAGCATAGGAAAAAGTTCAAGAGCCCACTCCCGAGAAGGAGGGGAAAAATTTAGACCCAGCTGGGTCTAAATACAAGTAAATGTATATTCCCACTATATAGGGAGGGGGAAAGTTTTGTTTTGTTTTGTGTTACAGACCATTAATTACGTGCATGCTGGAAGATGCTGGAGATGACGCATTCCCATGTGCTGTTTTTGCTGGTGTTTGAATTGCAGATCTGCTCCTTTGGCGGTGTAAATTCAGAATCTGTTGTATTCAAGTGTAAGCAGGGTCTGAATGAACTCTCCCTTGCTGAACTAGCTGGTGGGGCAGGGGGCAAAAGGCTTCAGGACCAGACTGTATTTGCATGAGCACACCCGCCCTGCCTAGTGGCTCAGCATGATGGGACTGCTTTGCCCAAATGATCATTCTGGCTGGTATTGGATCCCAGATCACTCTAGCATTAATCACAGGGGTAATGAAATGTTATCCCCCTTATTATATGAGCAAAGAGCAGCAGAACTGTGCTTAGCCTGGTCTGATGGAAGAGTGGCTCTCCTCTGAACAGAACTGGCTAAGTCAGGGGATCGGATGCCAGAGCCCTGTGAAAGTTGATGGGGTGGGGACAGATATTCCTGCCTGGCAGTGGGGGCTCTGCCTTAGAACCCCAGGAAGGGTTTAACCTCCCTCTCCCACTGTTCAAAGATAGAACTTATTAAGATCCCATTAGGAGTCTTTGGTTTTGTTAAGTGCTTGCTAGAGCTGATCTCCTCTACTGTGGGCAGTGCTCCTGCCCACTTCAGCACCGAGACTTCTCCATTGCAAACTGACAGTCACTGAGAGTTGGAATCACTGAGAGCTGGTGGAACTTTGAGAGACTGATGCGCAGAGGTCGTAATAGAAGCAGGTGGTGGCAGAGCAGCTGGCAGGATGGCTAGTGGAGTGGTTGGCAGGGTGGCTGGAGGAGCTTGCACAGCTAACGGGGTGGCCAGCAGAGCAGCAAGCAGTGCGGTCAGCAGGTCATCAGGGCAAGCAAGCCTGATTTCTTGTCCCCCCAGCCCTGCTGCCCCCACAGGGTGGGAGGGGAATTCACTCAGATGCACCTCCAAGCTCTAGGTCATCCCTGACCAGGGACAACAGCTGTGAGTGGAGGTGTGGGGAAGCAAGAAGGGAGAGGCAAATGACGCTGCCTAATGTACTTGGGTACATTGGGTGGGAAGGTTGCTCATGGCTTTTGTGGGTTTTGTGAATCCTGCTTGCACTGTTTCCCAAGCTAGTGCTGAGTTACCGCCTTCCTTTAATTATTAAACGGTCTTTCTACACTCAGACTCTGTGCTTGCGAAAGGGGAAGAGTCGTCTTTTGGAGGCGCCTAGGGGGTGGCATGTAACTTCCCAGGTGACTGGGTGGGAGCTTGAGCTGGTTCTGTTGTATTGTTGGAAAGGAACCTCTAGGTATTGAACCCGGCCTTGATTGCTGCCAGATCCACCTGACAGAAGGGTTACACAAGGCATGGGAAGACTTCCCAAGTGTGACATTCCCCCCCGGCAATTCACTCTGGTGTGTAGCTGTGTCACCCCAATTCTTCACTCCTGGGCCCTGATTTACCCTGCTTTGATGTATGAACCACCCACTCCTGGTTCCGCCCACACCCAGCCTTCTGCGTGCAATCGGTCCCTCACCTAGAGAAGGAGTGCTTCTGGCCAGTCACTCATGGGATAGACCTCCAGAAAACACCCCCAGTCCCAGGTGCAATCCCAGTGCTACACACTGCACCCTGCAAGCTCATTTCCCCTTGTTCGTCAATTTATCAAAGAAATTGATATGCACCAGCTCTGTCACTCTAAGTGAGGTCTTTGCACACACTCAATCCACATGCACTGTTTTAGATAAAGCAAACAAATAAGTTTATTGATTACAGAGAGATTTTAAGCGAATCTAAGTCAGATTATTAATAAGTCAAGGAGTTAATCACAATTAACTAAAAGATAACTCGCATCTTAACCTAAGACTAATATTTCAGTCTGTATTCAGCTCATCACACAGGCTGGTTACGATGACTCTTGCAACCAGGCCCCCCCCCCCTCCCTGTGGGTAGATGCTCAGTCTTTGGTGTTGCTTAGATGATGGATTCAAGGGAAGAACCCCGAGACAAAGACGTCTCAGCTTTTATCAAGTTTCCCCAATGCCCCCTGGGGTCAGGTGATCAGCCCTGTCCCCCAATGGGCATAGTTTCTCCCACTTGAGCCAAAGTGCTCACAGGTGCTTAGACCAGTCCATTGTTTCAGTACGAATGCGTCTGCAGGGTGTGGAAACACAGCTTTGTGTTCACAGTTGGGGATGTGACACAGCAGAGTTTCATGTTTGTACATATGTACAACATTGCAGGAAACATGCTACCATAACAATAATGTTCAGTATGTCATGAGCATTCCAAAAACACCTTACATGGCATACTTTGCATCAGACAATACACAGTTACACTATAAGAGTGAACCTGAATGATACACGGATCACACCATAAGCATGTACATAGGGTACAGCGTGTCACACCCTGGATGACATTGAAATGTAAAGTGAATAATACCCTTGACATTACTACTAATTCCAACCTCCCAGGAGAACAAATGACTCTTTTAGCCCCTTTGAACAGATATGATCCCACTTCAGTAAAATTGAAAAACTTGACTTGGACAAAGAAAAAGTTAGCATGGGAATGAGCAAGGACTGGCAATTCATTATTGGATGGACTGCAAAGGATTTACACAGGCAACTACAGAATTCCTACCACTTTGGTAGCAACATCACCATCCTTATATATACACCGAGGGTGGTTGGTGGGGGAGCTGATTTGTTAATGGAAAGAACTGGGAACTACCCAGGTGGATATATGGCTGTCGCTAGGTGGAAACTGACAGGTTGCTACTTAATTGTAGTAAGCCCAAGTACGTTCACTTACCACAGAATCACGGAAGGTTAGCTTTGAAAGGGACCTCAGGAGACAATCTAGTCCAACCCCCTGCTCAAAGCTGGACCAACCAAATCATCCCAACTAAATCCCAATCCCAACTAAATCATCCCAGCCAGGGCTTTGTCAAGCTGGGCCTTAAAACCTCTAAGGATGGAGATTCCACCATCTCCATAGGTAACCCATTCCAGTGCTTCACCACCCTCCTAGTGAAAAACATTTTCCTAATATCCAAACTAGACCTCCCCCTCTGCAACTTGAGACCATTGCACCTTATTCTGTCATCTGCCACCACTGAGAACAGCCTAGTTCCATCCTCCCCCTTCAGGTAGTTGAAGGCTACTATCAAATACTCCCTCACTCTTCTTTTCTGCAGATTAAACAAGCCCAGTTTCCTCAGCCTCTCCTCATAAGTCATGTGCTCCAGCCCCATAATCATTTTTGCTGCCCTCCTCTAGACTCTCTTCAATTTGTCCACATCCTTTCTGTAGTGGAGGGCACAAAACTGGACACAATACTCCAGATGTGGCCTCACCAATGCCGAATAGAGGGGAATAATCACTTCCCTTGATCTGCTGGCAATGCTCCTACTAATGCAACCCATTATGCTGTTAGCCTTCTTGGCAATAAGGACACACTGTTGCCTCATATCCAGCTTCTTGTTCACTGTAACACCCAGGTCCTTTTCTGCAGAACTGCTTCCTAGCTGGTCAGTCCCCAGTCTGTAGCTGTGCATGGGATTCTTCCATCCTAAGTGCAGGACTCTGCACTTGTCCTTGTTGAACCTTTTGTTCCCAAATATTAGATAAGAAGATTTGAGGGAGGCAAAACTGCAGAATGTAACACCAGGAGGGGAATGCCTTGCATTTGGGAGGCCCTGGGGGATTTTGGAAATTCACAAGGGGGACAAATATGTAGCCAAATATGACAGAAAAATGACTCCTTCAGGAACCCCGTGAAGTAAAAGATATAGAAATGTGGATTTTGCAAGCTCTATAATTAATTTGATTGAAAGTCTGTTTAGAGGAATTTGGGATTGTATATGAATGTACCAAAAATGCTTTGCATCCACAGGATGCATGTTTAGAAGTAATAGAGGGAAAATGTTATTTTGCCATTAATCCATTTGTAAATGAATTTGTGGTTGTTTATGTAGATAATAATTGTGTGTGTTTTAGAAATTGGTGCCCTGTACTCATAATTAATTATGTGTACAATATAACATATAATTCCCATAAATATAAGTGTTTTTGTTAAATAGTAGTTATTAAGGGATATGATTTGAATTTTAAGTGCCTAAATTGAAATACAGCCAATTAAGAATAAAATACAGTTTATACTCTAATGTAATGCCTGTACCCATTGAAATGTATTTGATTGTTGTAAAAATGTTATCTGAGTATCCCTTTTTAAAGAATTATTTGCAAGATAAGAGGCGTGCAGGGTCATGCTTACCATCTACCACGCTACTTATGAAATTAAACAAATGATTGAGTGGGTTAACTGAGATATGGAACACAATTGGTGGGAGACATGGTTATGATGATCCCCCACAGCATCGGGGATTCTTAATCTGGCCTTACATCCAATTGTGGTGATTCTAATGTTTCAGGTGGCATTAGAAGTTGTGCTCCTAGCACTGACGTGCTGGATAAAGAGGAAGATCTATTGATTGCAAAGCCAGTGGGTCTGAAGACCATGGGTACTCCCCAAAGATAAGTACATGAGGTCTGGTCTTTAATGAGGCAAAATCAGGGGTGAAACCTGAGAGTTTCAGTGAGAAGATTCTTGCTTGGTCTCGACTGAAAGCCTGGAACCTAATCCTGGGCCTTCACGAATAACCCACTGAACTCATTACATATGTGTAAAGGCCTTGATATTTGACTTGACGAGGTTTCCAACCTCGGATCCGGGGTCACTAGTAGCTACCAAATTTTGGTCCCTGCTCTGCCCTTTTCCTCTGCTGGCTTCTGGCTGCAGTTGCCTGGAGCTCAGTGAGACCACTCACATGGGAGAATGCTGCAAAATCAGGTCCATAAGGATACCGGCTGGAGAGTCTGATTTCCTAGGAGGATGGAAAGAGCTGAGTGTCTCTAACTGGACTAAGGGACATGTCTGGGGAGACGTGAGAACGGTCGGTGCAGACCTCAGGCAGGAGAGGCTGTCTGTGCCCTGGAGTGCAGGGATAGAAACTGGAATGCAATAAGGAAAGGAAAACACAAGCTCACTATCAGGGGAAGTCTCCTGAGACTGAGACGTGTTAGGCTGGGAAATGATCTCCCAAAGGAATCAACATTTCCTGACTTCTGCTCACTTAGCCATGTGACCTTGTGGTTGCATTGGAGCTGTTTTACATGTGTTTACAGCACTCTGTGGGCATGGCAGCGAGGAAGTTCCTGACCCGGCAATTCCTCGCACTCTGGGGACTGCATACTGCTCGACACAAATATTTCCTTGTATTTGGAGTTACCTTCTTGTTCTTCTGTTGTCCTGGGGATGAGGAGAGATGGCTGCCCCATGAGCACCCCCAGCCACCACTGTCCTCCAACACCCCCTCCAAGGGAGGGTTTGAAATGAGGTGAGAGAATCGCTGCCTCTCTTCAGCTCAGCATTACCACAATAGGGTTTGTCCTGCTGGCTTGGCAGGGCTCGATGGAAAGTAGCTGGCTTCTCAGGCTTGAAGGGTTGATCCACCTCACCCATGGAGCCTCCACTGATGGGCATCTGTAGGAGAACAGGACTAGACACCATATAGCCAGCACACCAGTTTTCCATGCCACCTGAGCACAGGCCCAGCCATTGGCTTAGCTAAAGGGAGCATTTGCCCCAAGCACATATTAATAGTGTGAGAGATTCCCCCAAATGTCAGCTGTAGCTATTTTGCTTATCTCTAGTACATAAGGGCCAGATGAGGGGTGTATGGAGCAGTGTAAGGGGCTAGGGGAAAGGGCGGCGGGGGAGGGGATCTTTAGATGTAGGCTGATGTTAGTTTTTAATAAATTTTGTAATACTGGGAAAGTTTCATGGAACTGAAACAATGCCAGGGTTGTGCCAATATTCCAAAAGGGCAAGCAGGACAAGTCAGATAATTATAGGCTGCTTAGCCTGACATCAGTATCAGGCATAATGATAGAATGGTTGATGTTGGATGCAGTCAATAAGGAACATAAGGATAGGAATAGAATTAATACCAAAGAGGATGGTTACTGGAAAACTCATAAACAAACTAGATATTTTTTGATGAGATTAGAAATTTGGTTTCTGATGTTTGGATGTAATATACTTGGGATTCTGTGAGATGTTTAGCTTAGTATTGCAGAACACTGTGATTTAAAAATTAGCACTGCACAAAACCAGTGTAACACACATTGAATAGATTAAAAAAAGTGGCTAACTCATCAATCTCAAAAGTAATTGTTAACGGGGAATCAGCATTGATTGGGTGTGCTTCGAACAAGGAGCAGTTCTTGGCCCAATGAGCTATACATTTATCAATCATCTGGAAGAAAATATAAAATCAGTGCTGATAGAGTTTGCAGAGTGATAAAAAATTCTGAGAACAGGTCAGTTCCACACTTAATTGGGGTTGGTCCTGCTTTGAGCAGGGGGTTTGACTAGATGAATTGAGTTCCCTTCCAACCCTAACCTTCTATGATACACAGCATTCTTGATCGTTTAGTTAACTGTATGCACCAAAAATTTACATTTTCAGTGCAGGCCATGCTTATGGGATGAGGCACTGTAACCTGGGAAGCAGTAACTCTGAAAAGAAACTACAATCATTGTGGAAACCAAGTGAATAAGACCAGCCAGTACAACACTGTGTTTCATAGAACAGGGCACAGGAAGAAACCATCCTGATGTGCAGAAAGAATAGCAAATATGGCAGATAACCAGCTTGGTTTAACCGTGAAATCTTCAGTGAGCTTAAACACAAAAAGAAAGCGTACGGGAATTGGAAGCTTGGACAGATGTCTAGGAAGGAGTATAAAAATAGTGCTTGAGCATGCAGGGATGAAATCATATAACCATAGAACATTAGGGATGGAAGGGACCTCAAGAGGTCATCTAGTCCAACACCCTGCTTAAAGCAGGACCAACCCCAATTAAGTGTGGAACTGACCTGTTCTCAGAATTTTTTATCACTCTGCAAACTCTATCAGCACACATCATAGGTATGTTGAAAAATTAGAGCAAAGAGCTACAAGCATGATGCAAAGTCTAGAAGCCTGCCTAAGAGCTTGCCCAGACAGTGAGTGGATTTATACCCCAGCTTGCCACACACTAACTGGCCGTCCAGATAAGTCCTAGAGTGAGAGACTTCAGGAGTTCTCTCAGTGTAAATTATCCAAGAGGGATTAAGAGGACGGCTGCAGGAATAATGGGTTTTGCAATTGGCTGGCAATGCAAAATAATTGTTTTTGAAGTTTCAGGCCAGATTGAACCAAAAATAGAATGTTTCAAAATGTTGGATGAAATGAAAGTCAGAAACATTTGGAGTTGGAGTAAAATGTTTTATTCAATGGTTTATTTTTTGTTTTGATTTCAGGGATTTGCACACGATCAAGGAGGCCTAGAGTCACAAGCAGGAAGAGGTGGTAGGGCTTCCCTCCATATAACTGGTAGCACTCTCCTGGAAGGGGAGGACTCATATTCACGTCCCTGCTCTAGTGAATATTTAATTATTTATCCACAGTGGAACAGTTTCAACAGCAGATAGAGAAAGGCCACATCAGTGTAGCCCCTAGCCCAGTGTCTAGGACTCTCTCCTATGTATGGCAGACCCAAGTGCAGTCTCTTCACCCCATGGGGCAGAAGGGGGAATAGAACACAGATCTCCCACGTGCCAGCAGAATGAGTTAACCACTGGTCCCAATGTTAAAAGGTGGGGGCCTGCTGTTGTCAGTTGTTGACTGCATGTGTGTGCTCCCCGTGCGTATGCTGTCCCAGCTCTGCGCAGGCAACCGAGACACCACTCCACGATTGAATGATTCGACATGACTATACATCTGTTTAGCAACGAAGGCACATGGCCAGGTTTATTGTGGGCAAGCATAGTACTAGTATCCCACAGACTCAAGAGGACCACTACCACATGTATGCTTGTTACAATGGACCAGCTCAATAAACAGCAGGACTTTCTGTTTCCCCCTCAGCTGGCCAAAGATGTTTCCTCTGAGACCCTCTTTTATACATTGATAGAAACAAATTACGTATTTCCCCTCTGATGATACAAACAAATTATGTATTGCCCCTCTGATGTGTGGAGTTGCCACCTGACATGGCAAGATATCACCCTTTGATGTGGTAAGATACCACCCATTACCTTATACCGAATGGTTTGGTCGAAACATCTCTATTCATCATATTAACAAGACATTTCTATCCATTATAGTGTCATTTGGAGAGGTCAGTGAGCCCTCATTATCTCTGGGATATTAGGATGTCCTGGTACCTTTCTGGAATGTGCTTGTGCCTAGCACTTCTTTGGAATGTGTTTGTTATACCAGCTCTGTTCTTGCTAGTTACTGTGAGACTTCCAGCATTCACAGCCTGACTTCTGCTAACTTTGCTTTATACCAGTACTTTAGCTCAGGCCTCATATCTGGCCTGTTATACTAGGCCTTATGTCTCAGGTTCTTATTTTCTACTACAGCTGCTTCTCCTGCTCTGGCCATTTGTGACTCTCCCCTGAAAAATTGTAATGTTTCAGTGGTGTCAAAATGAACAGTGTCCTTTTAATATTACCAGACCATTTAGGTTTTTCAGTTTGGTTGAAACTATTCAGAGAACTCGACAGAAATTCACTCAGAGTTTTGTGTTGACCAAAACTGCATTGTTCAGCAAATAAATTATTTGCCAAAAAATCTATGCTGCTTTTGTTAAGTGACTTGATCATGCTCTATAGGCACCTCCATGGAGGGAAGATTTCAGATATCAGAAGGGCCTTTAATCCAGCAAAAGCAGCATGGGATCCAATGTCTGGGTGTTGAGTTTAGACAAATTCAGACTGGAAATAAGGCACAAAGTTTTAGCAGTGAGGGAAACTGATGATCTGATCGATTTACTGAGTGGTGTCACCTAGAAACCTTTACATCAGGATGGGATAGGATAGGAAAAACTTTTTCACTAGGAGGGTGGTGGAGCACTGGAATGAGTTACCTGGGGAGGAAGTGGAATCTCCATTCTTAGAGGTTTTTAAGGTGCGGCTTGACAAAGCCCTAGCTGGGATGATTTAGTTGGGGTTGGTCCTGCTTTGAGTAGGGGCTTGGACTAGATGACTTCCTGAGGTCCCTTCCAATTCCAATATTCTATGATTCTATGATGTCTTTGTCTGAAAGATCAACTCCAATTCAACTAGGGACAGCTGGACTCTATACAGGAGTCTCTGGGTGACATGCTCTTGCCCGTGTTAGATGATCAGAACAGTCACTTCTGGCTTGGAAATTTCTGAATCTGTACAGAGATGTGTGAAAGGCTAATATGAGTGTTGTGAGTGAGTATGGGTATGTGTGAGTGTGGATAGGGCTTAAGGGTCTATGGGCATCTAGCTATATATAGGCTTGTGTGTATGTCTGTAGGACTGAGGGTTTAGAGGGGGTTATGTATGTAGGTTTGTGTGCGGTTGTGGGTGTATGTAGTGGGCCTAGAAGGAGTTTCTTTCCCCTTTTCCTATCCTAGAGCCATAAGGAGCCATGTTCTGTGCCTCTGTAATGGATTAATTCCCTTGAACTTTTCTGATGCTGTTTCCAATTGAACTTTGTGAGCTCCTACTTGGACTGGGATCTCCATAGGCTTGGGCACACCAGGTTAGCAAAAGGGAAAAGCAGAGTAGTTGGTTAAATCTCCAAAATGAAAATAATCCATTTTAATGAAGGTTCACAAGCTGCAAGGAATGTGAAACAATGTTGTCAGCTAAGCTGCTGCATTATTCACTTTTATTTGTACACGGTCCTTCCATTAATATTTGACTACAAGAGAATGCAATTAAAAATTTTCTACTTGAATAAACCTCTCATCACTGTCTTAGTTAAAGGATGAAAATCTTTTGAGCTACTCTGGAAGAGAATGGGTTAGTGCAGTGGCTCTGTGTGCGTGCGCTTGTGTTTTTTGCCTCTCCTTTACTCACCCCCTCAGGTCTGTTTTCCTCACCCAGTTGTCTCTGTTCCCTCTACTCTTTGCCCCTCTCTCAAGTGCATCCTCTCCTGTTCCCTATAGCAGCCTCTTTCTCTCACTTTGAGCATCTCTGAGCAGTTGTTTCTTCCCAGTTAGAGCAGAAGCAAGCAGGTACCTTGGCATCATTAGTACAGACAGGTGGGACGTGCACCTGTTTCTATGGGTTTGACAGTAACCATTTAAAACAGGCTGAGAAGGTCCCAAACAGAGACAGGTCCCTTCCCAGTAGAATCAGTCAGAGCTGCATTCCTATGCAAGGGTGTTTTGTGAGCAGGCTAGCAGGGAGAGCTGATTTATTATTTACATCCTTGCACACATGGATGGGCTCTGAATTAGTTGTAACCTCTCAGACAAGAGAGCCAGGAGTCATTAAAGACAATTCAATGAAAACACGAGGTCAATGCACAGCATCAGTCAAAAAAGTGAAGAAATTAAAAGGACTAGAGGATAATACAGGAAGTATTTTAGTATTATATGGATCAGTCTGTCCTGTTTACTCTTCCCCATAACACAGGAACTAGGAGCACCGAATGAAATTAAAAGGGAGCAAATTTAAGACAGAAAACAGAAATATATAAGCGACAGATAATTAACCTGTGGAAGACACAGTCACAAGATATTAATAAAGAAAAGGACCCTGTGCAAGTGCATATCACCTTGTAGAAAAAAGTGCAAGGCCATCTCTTTGGAGCAGGAGGACTTGCAGTGACGACTCCTGTGTTCTAACCTGCCTACCTACCGACAGGGAGGGCTGGGAAGTAACGTCAGCGATGTTTGACAGGAGGCTTTCGGGAGCTGCAAAGTTGTGTGCGTAGTTTATGCCATTAGAGTCTATACCCTGCAGTCTATGCCACTGCTGCCAATGCTACTGTGGCTGCATGGCTTATGCCTCCTGACGCTAGATTGATGAGGTCCAGCAAGTGTGTGTACATGAGGTGGGGAGTCACACCCCCAGCTCATGCGTAGGTGGCAGCCCAGGTGTAAGTCTGGGGTTCTCATGTTCTGCTGTACAATCAGGAAATAGAAAAGCCACCCCAGGATCAGTTTACACACAATGCAACCAGGCTGGGGGTACTGCCCCTCTCTCAGCAGACTGCCTTTGCCCTCCCAGGGCTGAGCTCTCCAGTCTTTGCTGTGGGTTTCAGGGTGCATAGCTCCAGGCTGTCTCTGATAATAGTGCACCAGAAACAGGCCCCTCAGTGGGGGCAGGCTGCAGACACAACGGCTCCTGTCGGAGTTGCCTTGTCATCAAAGGACAGAGTCCATCACTACTGGTAATTAAACATTACACTGACCCCTGCACCTTCAGCATCCCAGTCGCCCAGTCTCCCAAGAGACCAGTGGCAGGGGGATGCCAGCACAGTGGCAGGAGTGCCAGGAATGGGGGGGACATCCCGACTCCAGCCCCAGTGACACAAAGCACAGAACTGTCCCCTGGGCCCACAACATGCCCTGTGTGCCCTCAATGCCCATGACGGAGCAGGTGTTGCTGGAAGTGTGGGACGCACACCCAGGGCCACAGAAAACTCCTCAGTCCCTGGTCAGCCAAAGCTGGCTCCCAAACCCCGAATGAGCCAAAATGCCCCCATTGGTGCCCCCGTGCGGCTCATGGGCTGAGGCAGCCATCATGAGAGCATGAGCCTACAAAGGACCCCAATGAACTGTGGGGGCATGGTCCCCAAGGATGCCCCTAACGCTCTCTGGGGTGTTCCCTACAGGGGACTCAAAAAGGCCCTGGCCTTATGCCCCAGCTTTCCTCTGTCCATGGCCTCTTCATCCCTCCGCTCCCCTCGTCCTCTATGGCCCAGCCTGCTACCACCTCAGCTCCCCAGCACTCCAGCCTACCTGGGGGCTCCACACACCCCAGCCCCACCCTGCCTCACTTTTCCTGCACAGCTCCAGTTTTATCACCTCTTAAGCATTACTGACTATATCTAGACAGCACTCTGTGAGAGGGAGGAATTATTATCCTGAGTTTTCAAGGGAAAACTGAGGCACAGAGTCATTCTACAATTAGCAACTACCTGCAGATAGTCGTGTTGAAGTGACTTGACCAGCACTGGGTAGAAAGTTTGGGCAGACGAGGGAACGGATCTCCTGAATCCTAGTCTTTGGCCTGGAAAACCAAACATGGTAAGTTCTGGAAGACTCCCAAACACCTTAGCTCTGCCCTGTAGTGATGCCACACACTAACCCTCTGATTAGCATTAAGACATTTTAGGGTTTGTGGTCCCAGATTAGATAAAACTGATTTTTAAAGACACATTTTTTCTCATATTTTAGTGTCACTGTAGGGCAGAGTTAATGGTATGTGGATGACCTAGCTCTGCATTTCCATAGCTTAATATATTTGGGATGTTTTTAGTGGAACTTAAAGTTGTATTTCCTGGTTCTGTAATGCTTTGTTTGGGATAGTTACAACATCCCTGTGATGTCTTTTACCTTGTGTGACAGAGTGTGAGTAGCCATCACTCTATGCACCTGACAAAAGTCCCCACGTGGGCCAAACTGACAAGATAATGATTAGGCACCAGGTGATTAACCAATTAACATGGTGATTCAGCTCATCAGCTGAAGACAGTTAAAAGAGAGACAGGAGGAGGAGGTTAGCCTGCCAGGATCTCAGGGTGATGTGAGTTTTCCCAATGTGTTGGGGGAGGTAAAAGTGGTGTGCTGCCAGGAGCTTGTACTTGAATAGCTTGTTGTAAATTAAGCACAGGGTGTTGATCTTGCCCTGGGAGTGTGTGAGGACTGGTTACAGTGAGGAATCCTGTCCTGTGACACCCTTAAATTACTGGTGTGTATTCTGTTTTAACTCCATTTTAATGTAGGTTTTGGCTTGGAATTTCTTTGTTTTTAAAAAATTATTTAAAATATCATAAATGATACCAAACAAGGAACCCAAAGAGAACACTCCCATGCAGTACTGCTAGTGATTTGAGGATTTGCAGTATCCACCTTCAAGCACTTTTGTTAACTCCTAAAGCAGCCAGGTAAAATGTTATACTTTGTAGAGCAAAGCCACACAACTGGACTGGCCAGTTAAGCTGGTTTTATAGCTGCTTTGCATTGCCAGAGTGAACCACTCAATCTGCCCCTGAATTTGCAGTTGGATTGGCTTAGTGGGCTGTGTTAAGGAGAGCACCACAGGGTCAGGGAGAGACCAGTTTCTGACTCCCAATGTCTCTGTGCTTTAAGTGCTCCCCTTGCACTCCTGCCTCAGATCCCCTGGCAGTGCTGCCCCACTGAGCAATGCAGCGCAGACAGCGGGGAGTCAGTTAAGGTCTGGTGCTAGCACACAACCTTTACAGAGCAGTGACAGGAAGGTCAATTAATGTGCCAATGAGAACTTGGCACATCTCCAGTTTCTCATCCCTGTGAGGCCTTACAGCCACCAGAGCAGCCAGCAGATGAGCTGCAAGGGAGGGGCATAGCTTGGCTGTTCTCAGTTGACACAATGGTCCCACTCAAGAGTTAGCTGAGCTCTTGCCTTGACAGTGTCAGTGGCCTGCATAATCATACTGATTACATACAACTATTGGCAATAACTTAGCTTAAATACACCCTATTTGCTTCAGTTATAGCCTATGTACAAGATTTTAATGACGTTAACAACACAAATTCGGAACAGTCTCTGTTATTCTGGTTTTAAAATCACTGGGACAAAGAGAAGACTGACACAGATGCTAAATTTCTCAAAGGACCAGTTTTAATTAATCTTAACTCAGATTTAGGATTTTACTTATAAAGTCTCAGAAAATTCACTCTGTTTAAAGAGTCAGTAGAGTGAGTGTGGGGAGGACACGTGGCATCCTTCATAAAACAACACAGAGGCCAAACTCCTGCTTTTATGTGCAAAACTCAATTCATCTTTAACTACGAAGCCATGACTGGCCCTTCCACATGGGATATGGACTTCAAAGAGGATGCAAAATTTGGCTTGAAACAGAAAACCTGAACTTCCTTGAACCCTGCAGGGGACAAACAGGCCAGGAGGAGAATTCCACCACATTCCAGATCCTGGATTTTTCCTACTTAGGAGAGAATCTGGGGCATGATGATGAGTATTTTACAATGTGGGGCTTAAGAGGTGGATTGTGCTGCTTTCCACAATGGAGGAAGAAGGCTGACCAACCTACTTTAGAGGGGAAATGAAGGCAGCTATGCAAAATGATATATATAATATATAAATAAATGACAGAAAGGGAAAGTGGATAGTAGTGAATATAAATCAGAAGCTAGAAATTGTAGAAAATTGATAAGGGAAGCACAGGGACACAAGGAAAAATCTGTTTCCAGCATAGTTAAGAACAATATGAAGGAGTCTTTTTAATACATTGGGAACAAACAGAATCCTAACAATGGTATTGGTCCATTAGTAGAATTATCAATAGTAATAAAGAAAAGGTAGAAATGGTCAATAAAATTTCTGTTCTGTATTTGGGAAAAAATGGATAATGTAGTCATATCATATGATAACTCTTTCCATTCTACTAGTGTCTCAGGAGGATGTTAAACAGCAGCTACTAAAGTTAAACATTTTAAATCAGCTGGCAGAGACAACCCGTACCCACTGTTAGTTGGGGGGGCCACAACCCTGGAAACGCTGAAGTCATGCCCCACTGGCAATCATCCCTCTCCCTTCCGGAAAACAGCAGCCCCTCCCTGCAGCTTTCAGCTGTTCCTCCTGCCTCTGCCTCTCCTTGCCTGGTGCAGCTCGCAGCTCAGCTACTCCGCAGGGAAGGGGCCCAGCCTCACCATGTGATTGAGCAATCTAGCAGGGCATGTGACCTCACATGTCCCCCCACATGTTGCCTTTGTCAGCTTGTCAGGATGATTTGTATCCAAGAGTTTAAAAGAGCTGCTCACTGTTGATTTTCAAAAAGCCTTGGACCGCTGGGGAACTCCCAGAAGACTGGAAGAAAGCTAATGTTGTGCCCTGGGTAATTAGGTCTGTCAATAAAAAGACACCAGTCTTGGGCAAGGTAATGGAGTGGATGATTTGGGACTGAATTAATAAAAAATTAAAGGAGGATAATATTAATGCCAATCAACAAGGGGTTATGGAAAATAGATCCTCTCAAACTAATTTGATATCTTTTTTCGATTAGATTACAAGTTTTGTTGATAAAGGTAATAGTGTTGATGTAATATACTTAGACTTCTATAAGGCATTTGACTTAGTACTGCATAATATTTTGATTAAAAATCTAGAAAGATATAAAATTAACATTGCACACATTACATGGATTAAAAGCTGGCTGACTGATAGGTCTCAAAATGTAAATGGGAAATCACCATCATCATTGGGTCCTACAGGGATCAGTTCTTGGCCCCACGCTATTTAAATTTTAATTGGTGACCTGAAAGAAAAGATAAAATCATCTTTGCTAAAGTTTGCACATGACCCAAAAATTGGGGAAGTGGTAAATAATGAAGACCAGGAATACAAAGAGATCTGGGTTGCTTGGTAAGATGAGTGGAAGCAAACAATGTGCATTGTAATATAGCTAAATGTAACTGTATACATCTAGGACAAAGAATGGAGGCCATACTTACAGGATGGAGGACTCTATCCTGGGAAGCAGCAGATTTTAGGCTGTGGTGGATAATCAGCTAAGCATGAGCTACTAGTGCAACGGTCTAGCCAAAACAGCTAATAAGATCTTTGGATGCATAAACAGGGAAATCTCAGCTAGAAGAGAGACTATTTTACCTTTGTATTTGGCACTGGTGAGACCACTGTTGTGATATGGGGTCCAGTTCTGGTGTCCACAATTCGAGAAGGATGTTGATAAATTGGAGAGGTTCAGAGAAGAGCCATGAGAATTATGAAAGAATTAGAAACTCTGGCTTATAGTGATAGACTCAAAGAGCTGAATCTGTTTAGCTTAAGAAAGAGAAGATGAAAAGGTGACTTGATCACAGTTTATAAGTACCTATATGGAGAACTGTAAGCCAGTGGCACAGTCTGTCCGGGACGTCGCAACCCTTCCTCGGGCCCAGGTTCTAAGGAAGGCCACAGCACCTTGCTACACCCCCCCAGCTCCCCAAGTCCAGCTCCCATTCTCTGAGGCTGGCCTGCTCCCCTTCTCCTATGCGGGACAAGCCATCGGCGTTGGCTTGGTCCCTACCTGCTCGGTGTTGGATGTTAAAGGCACAGGGTTGCAGGGTGAGGTACCATCGCATCACCTGGGTGTTGGTGTCTTTCATTTGGTGGAGCCAGAGGAGGGGTGCGTGGTCAGTAATCACAGTGAAGGGGCTGCCAAGGAGGTAATACCTTAGGGCCTCAAGTGCCCACTTCACAGCCAACGCCTCTTTCTCAATAGTCGCATACCGTCCTTCTCAGGGAAACAGCTTGCGACTAATATGTAAAATTGGGTGTTCCTCCCTGTCCAAGTTCTGGGTGAGCACGGTCTCCAGTCCGATGGCTGAGGCATCGGACTGCACCATGAAGGGGGATTAAAATCGGGGCTATACAAAACTGGCTCATGTCATAAGGCGTCCTTCAGAGCGGTAAACACCCTGTCACTATATGGGGTCCACTGAACACGGAGCAGCAGCTCCTTCCTCAGGAGGTCCGTAAGCGGTGCGGTGAGGGTGGCAAAGTTGGGGACAAACCTTCGGTAGTAGCCAGCCAAGCCCAGAAACTGCCGCACCTGCTTCTTTGTGGTCAATCAGGGGTACACTTGCAGGGCTTGTACCTTCCCAGTCAGCGGTCGCAGGGTTCCCTGACCTAGGGTGTATGTCAGGTAGGTGGTTTTCTGCCACCCTATGCGGCATTTCCGGGGGTTGGTGATTAGCCCCGCATTCGTCAGTGTCTTCAGAACCGCGGCCACTTGATTCAGATGCTCAATCCAGTCTTGGCTGTACACCACGATGTCGTTGAAGTAGGCTGCAGTGTAGTTTAGGTGTGGCCCTAGGAGTTGGTCCATCAGCCTCTGAAATGTCGCCGGTGCCCCGTGGAGCGCCTTGCTACAGGAACAAATATTTAATAACGGGCTCTTCAGTCTACCAGGGAAAGGTCTAACACAATCCAACAGCTGGAAGTTGAAGCTAGACAAAGTTAGACTGGAAATAAGTCATATATTTTTAACAGTGAGAGTAATTAACAATCATTGGAACAATTTACCAAGGGTCATGGTGGATTATCCACCATTGGATTGGATATTTTTTAACAGCTCTGCTCTAGGAATTATTTTGAGGCAGTTCTCTGGCCTGTGTTATCCAGGAGGTCAGACTAGATGATCACAGTGGCCCTTTCTGGCCTTGGCATCTATGAATTTGTTAGCAGCATGCAGGGGTGCTGGAACAATTTTTATAGTGGAGATGCTGATGATGGAAACCAGGCATGTAGTGTTTGTTGTTACTACTTCAAAGCTGAGGGTGCGATAGCACCTCCAGCATCCCTGCTACCAGCTCACTGGCCGTGTGCTTCAAAGCACATTTAGATTCGGGTGTGTGTCTCTGCCCCAACTGCTTAAAGGCATTCCAGGCTTTACTAGCAAAGCTGCCGAGCCCTGCAGCTCAGCAGACCAGAGTTCTGGATTTTTTCTTTTCTTTTTCCCAACTTTTTTTGTTAAATAAATCAAAGTACACCACTTCTGTTAATGCAATGCTAATGCAGCTTTAACTCTGCATTCCTGCTAGTCACAATGAAGCCAGCAATGGGTCGAGGGTTCCCACCCATCTGGTTTTCACCCCGACAATCTGGGTTTCGGCTTGTGTTGCTGGGTGCCATTTGACACGACCTGATGGCCGTTTTTTAAATCTGTGGAAACCCTAAATGGAAGGAAGGAGGCAGCACAACATCAGTAGCTGCTGCCATCTCCAGGGCCAGGTTGCTTGTGCAGCTCGCAGGTGTACATGGTGTGTAGGGGTGGGGACTTGGGGGAAGAGGCGGGGAAGGAGGCAGGGCCTCATGGTTCCAGTTACAAGCCAATTAGAAAGTGGCAACTCTAGATGGGCCTGTACTCACCACCCATCCTCCCGTGTTCCCCTAAATGCCTCTGGAGGGAATGTGCTCATCTCACCCACACAGCATGTTTGTGAGAAGGGCCGAGGCCTGCAGGTCACTGTGGACACCTCAGCAAAGCCATCTGCTCAGTGCTTAGCGCCTTGGACAATCAGTCACAATGGCTTGGACTTTCCATCCAAACAACATTACAGCTGAAAATAGAACCATGCTACCGTAATTTCCTGGTTTTCCTTTCCATCCAGCCTCAGTCAGAGTGTGAAGGGAACAGGACAGAAAGCAAGATGACAAAGTAAAACTGTTGCATATGCAGCAAAAGCATACTGGATAAGTAACATATGTAACAAAGGCAAGACGACTACTAGCCCACCAGACTGGACACTAGTGAGGACTCCCCTGGTGCTCTGCAGTCAACTTTGGGCTAAGGAAACAAGCTGGTGGTTGGGGAACAATGATCAAATGTTTTTTGGAAAAGGCCCCTGAGGAAGGGTAAGAGGGCTGGGGGCTGACAGACAAGCTCACCTCTGCGCTGGAAATATGCAGAGGAGTTCTATAAAGCACATGAGGCTCAGTCAGGGTGGAGCAATCAGCTTCTAAAAGTCTGCAACACAGCCAAACAGACTCTGGTCCCCTTCCTTGTGAGGGGCATCTGACGGCAGGAGCTGTTTTCTGGGACAGATCTTGCCTCCCTCCATCACGATGAAATGGAGATCTGGCGGAAACCTTCATCACATGGTTTCAACAAAAAAATAGCTTTGCCCTAAAATGAAACTTTTGTAGGAAATTTTTTATTTTGATCAAAATATTTCAATTTTTCTTCAAAAACCCAAAAACTGAAACCAGAAATCTTTTTGGTAAAAATGAGTTTTGATTAAAAAAAATCAGTTTTTGGAATTCAAATATTTTAAAATATTATTCAAAAAGTTTTAATAAAACCCCATGGTTTTTGGCCCAAATGGAACAGATTTTGGATTTCAGTTTCAATGTTTCATTGAAAAATCGAACATTTTTCTAAATTTCCTACAAAACAATACTTTCCTTTTGTTGACCAGCTCTATTGAATAGTGCCGTTCCTCACAAGGCCCAGCCAATTTCAGGGGGACTGCTCAGCAGAGCTGGCTGGACACTTAAGGTGTGTAATCTGCCCCACCCCAAAGGGTGTCACAAATTCTGCCCCCTCGCCAGCAGTAGCACTGTGCCCCTTTGGCTGTGTTGCCAGCTCTGGAATTCTCCTTCCATTACAAGGAGCAAGGTTTGCTTTCTCTTGGATGATGCAATCAAAACACAGGGCAAGAAAAGTAACTCTGGGCAAATGCTTTCATATGTATCACACCACAGTGACCAACACCAAGCTGATCCAGCTTCTCTTGTCTTCATGGTGATGAAATGTCCAAAGTGAGCTGATTGGTCTAATCACCTGCAGTAATGTGGCACAAGCGCTGTGTATTTCCCTGGTGTTTTCCCACTGAGCATGAGGCCTGTTTTCTTATCACAGGTGGGTGAAATTACTTTCCCAGACAGATATGCTACTTGGAGAGCCAACTGGGTGTTTGAATAGCAGAGATTGTCTAGACAGACTTTTTGTGCTGCTGTGGAACGTGGCCTTTCTCCTGCTGACAGCATTCTAGTGGGCGGGTACATGGGGAAGTGGCTGCATCATGGGCAGACTCCACCAGGGCAGCAAGCTGGTCAGCTGAGCTGGTGCTAGCACCATTGGTACCCTAGCAAAGACAAGGCTTTCAATAGTCAGGCCAACCCATTTTTACCCCCATGTTCATTAACCCTGGTGGAACCAAATCCAGTCGAGGCAGTGGTTCTATCCATGCAGTCACAGGAGCCTGACAGCACTAGCATTTCCCCAGTGCTTAATTTGTGCCAGGGCAGAGCACTGGCACCTCTGGGCTTGCTGCATCAGTTATAAAGTTAAAAAAATTGCTTGAGCCACAGCACCTCTTTCATTGCAGATTAAGGCTTTAGTTTCCCTCATTGCCAGGGCCAGTTCAGCTGAATCAATGACAGCATCTAGGCAGACCCCTGCTGTCCCCCTCCAACCAACTGCCTGTACAAAGTTATTGGAAAGATGCCCTGGGGTTAGTGCCAGTTCCAGAGTCCCAGGGCCTGGCTTGTCTGTGCCGAAACAAAGCCCACGCCCCTCAGCTGATTCACTCCCGGTTTGTGAAACCCAAGCCCAGAAGAGCCCTCCCAAATAAAGGGAGACAGATCGCACCGGACGCCCCCAGCCATCTGGAAAAGGGTCATTTCCTAAAGCCTTAGCTAGGGAGAGAGAATGCAGGAACCATTCACAGTGAGTCTCTCCATCCGCTCCCTAAGCCAGGGATGACCTGCAGGGCTCCCTTCATATTTATTATCAAACTTCACGTGGGAAAAGCCTGACGAGGTCATCCAGGGCCAAGGAGGCTTTGTTCCGTCCAGGGCTTGTACCAGGAATGGTCTGAGCTTCTTCCCCCTAAGAGAAGACTCGATTGCTGGGCACTAATGTCAATGACCTTCTCTGCCTCCTTTCCGGTTTTGCTGGAGATTCAGGTATGAACAAGCTGAAGAAGTCACTGTACTAAGAAGCTGTGCCTTCCCCTCTGGCAGGCAGTTGTGCTGGTTGTTGTCGACAGCTGAATTCCTCACATGCAACACGACAGGCTGCAAACGTCTTCTCTGACCCCAGCCCTATGACCCCAGGAAGGCAGCAGCCACAGTCCTGCCCTGGGAGAAGGAGCAGATGCAGCAGGGGGAGATGATGCAAATGGAACCCCCCCCCCCCTCCACCCGAGGACTGCAGTGGGGAGAAGAGTGGGGGAACTGCTTTGCCTTGAAACAGGGAAGATGCTGCTCCCTGAACTCCCTTAGGGCTGGTCTACACTACAGAGTTTTGTTGACACGACAGTGGAGGTGCACATTGAAATGCTCCTCCAGCCCATGTTACTCCCCTGCTATGCCGACATCATAAAACCACCTCAGCAAGAGGCGTCGGTCGGGCTTATGTCAGTGTAGTTAGGGTGACGCAATGTCAGAGTAGACACTGGGTTCCTTACATGAGCTGTTAGCTGTATATCTCAATTGAAAAGAAAGCCAGGCAGCTGGAGCCCAGCTGCCCCCCATGCTCCTGGAGAGCTGAGTGGCTGAGCTGAGGGGAGAAGCCATGGGCAGCTTCCCCCAGCTTCCAGCAGGGAGCTGCCAGCGGAGCTGAGAGGCCAGGCTCTCAGCTCCTCCCACTGTCCCCCTTTGGTCGGTGGAAGTGCTCCTGGTGAGGACGCGCACCACCGACCCAAGGAAAGTAGTGTGGACATCAGCCACTGCAGGAATTAATGTGGTGGCTGGAAGTCGAGTTAACATAGATTGACTTTTCTTTATTGTGTAGACACGGCCTTCGAAAGAGCAGCGAGATGCCACCTCCTAGTGCTCAGTTCAGATCCTTCTCCAGACACAAAGCAGGACCTCTTGGCTGCTGCCTGGCACATGCCTGCCGGCTCTGATGAAGAGCCCTCTGTTACCAGAAAACTCTCCGTGTTGGTACTTAGAGACTGCAAAAGTCACCTCTTAACTTTCTCTTGGACAAACTAGACAGATTGAGTCCCTTTATTCTCCCAATGCAAGGCAAGTTTTTCGGCCCTCACCTGATTTCTGTGGCTCTTCTCTGATAAAGGGCTGTTATGAGGTCAAAGCGTTTTGCTCTGTGCTCATTCAAGTTTTTTCTCCTACACCACTTACCTTATAAGTGCTGGCTGAATAAGTCTCCCCACAGCCACCCCACTGTACAGCCTTGCCGCTGGATTGCAATTTCCAACACTTAATAGTATGTCTAAGGCTTAGTTAATTTCCATGCCATGTGCATTTGTCTACAGACACACTAACATGTTCACGCTTTTCTTCTTTTGTTTTGGTGAAACTCCATAGTCACAGAATCATAGACGATTAGGGTTGGAAGGGAAATCAGTGTGGGGGCAGAGACTCTCTGGGCACCAGAAGTAGAGTTCCCACTGAAATGTGAAGCTTAATTCTACAGTGCCAGGTGCAGGACTTTGGCAGGGAGACTTAAGCATAGTGGGATTGCAGTGAGGCGGGCGGGCCAATTGTGTAGATGTGGAGACTTAGTGGCAACAAGGCGCAGGAGTGGCAAGGAGGAGGAAAAATCCTGCTGCTGGGCAGTGGCCGGGAAGAAAAAAAGAGAGGTTTCCTGGGACATTTTTGCCTCTTTTTTTACCTGCCTCCTTCCTCTTGTGATTGAGTGAAGGAGTGGGGCAGCTTTCAGCCCACCTCAGTTGGCAGAGCATCAGGCTCTTAATGTGCGGTAAAGGGTTTGAGCCCCTCTCCAGGCATCTGGCTTTTAATTTGCCTTGCGTGTCAGCAGCCCAGTGAATCCTGGCAGTGTCCAGAGTGACACACAGATTCCCAGATGCCATGGCCATTTCCTGGAAAGGTCCCCTTTCTCCTGGTGAGTCCTTAGGAAGAGGGATAGAAACCCACTTCCACAGTAGTGGGTCCAGAAAAGGCACTCTCTGTCTCTAGGCAAGCCTTGTGCGTGGGTTCAGGTGCTGAGAATGCAAAGGTGGAGAGAGAGAGAAAGAGCAGAGGAGAGAAGTAGAGCAGGAGAGGTGAGAGAGTCCCAAGAGAGGGAGAAGCACTGAGTGCAAGCTGGCCAGCTGAGTATCACACATGTGTAGAGAAGGCAGCACCATCTGGTCCCATGGTGTAACAGCTAGCACTCAGGGCTCGGATTCCTGCAATCCAAGTTCAAGTCTCTGTGGGATCTCATGGTGCTGCTTTGGCTTGCAGTGGAGCCCTGCCGCTTGTGCTGCTTAGCTTCCCTGGGGAAGTGCATCTTTTACCTCCTGCTGGGTGGCTCCAGCCTGCTGCAGCCAGGTCTTTGGTCCAGCTGGCCTGAGAGGTTGGCTGCCATGGTTGGAGCTCTAGAACTTGACAGTGTGGTTGGAGAAGCCTACAGCCCTGCAGGTTGATCTGATGGTTGCATTTCTCGCTGCTTCAGCTGATGCCCATGAGCCTTGGCCCTTGCACTTGCCGCCATGCGTTTGTTTCCTCTTGCCCACATGGTGCCTAAAGGACGGAGTGCCAGGGCCAGGCTTAATAGTCAGGGGAAGGCCAGAGGAAGCAAGAGTCCCAGGCTGCAGCCCAGCCCACCTTTCCTATCCTGGGCACCTAGAGAAGGATTGGCTGGAGCTGACAGCTCCAAGGGAAGGCTGAAAAGCCACAGAGCAACAGAGGGTGGGGCAAAAGGTGGTGAAGGCCATGCCTACATGTGGCCTGCAGACCACCACAAAGACACAGGCCGGTCTGGTCCCCACCTCCTGGCACGCCAAATACTCTCTGCAGGCCACCCGCAGACCAGCCTGTGGGGTGGCTGCTGATGCTCTGCGGCCAGCATCAGAAGGAGGGAGGAAAGCAGGGCCAGCCCCTGGAAGGGTCTCTTACCATTTCCACTCAACACGCTTCTTCTGGTGGTTGGGGAGAAAATTTTTCCCCAAGAGACTTTACCTCAGATGGTGAAAAAAGGAGAAACACCCAGGGCTCCCAAGACACTGTTTAAAAAGCCCTCTCAAGCACAAGAACAGGCACAAATTTGGAAGAGGGGAGCTTTCTTGGTGCTAGCCCAGGCGTCAGCCCACTTTCTTTGTTAAGCTGGGACGGGCAAAGGCTAGATCAGAAGCACACAGGGCTCAAGCGCTCACCTTTCTGCAGGCCCCTCCCCTTTCCCAGGGCTCCAGCTGGACTCACAGCATTGGCCTGCACTGCCAAGGAGAGCTTCCAGCCCTGAAGGAAGCTGGACTTTCAGCCAAAACAAAAGCTATGCAGGACAACCGCAAAGGGACTCAACCCCACAATCGTCGGATATGAAGTCAGACACCTGCCTTAGCATTTAGCCCATACAGCCATGGGCCAGGCAGTTTGCCAAGCACTTCTTTAGCAAAGGTGTCCAATGTGTTTCTTGGGTCAGGAGGTCATTACTCTAACTCCAAAAATGAGGGCCAGCTGTCTACTCTCTCTGTGTTTGCTGAAAGGATGTGCCAGGTCATCAAAGCTTCCATCTTCCCCTTTTCCTACCTACCATACTGTTAAACCTGCTTGGCACATGCCAGTGTGAAACTGAAGTGGAGCAATTTACTGCAAGCTGGTTCCCATCCGCTCTTTCTAAACTCAGGTCCCTCCTTTCTATGCTGATCTTCTCTACTCCTCTGTGCTCAGTGCCAGATAGAGCCCAGGAGAGCTGACTCAAGTGTTTTCTTTCTTAAATTCTCCTCCCATGCCCCTGGAGTGACTCATCACAAATTAAACCACCTCCTCCAACACCTGGAATGGGGAAGGGGCTCCACTCAGACCAGGAGGGATGAAACTGCTCCTGCTAAGAAGTGGAATGAGAAGGGGGCTCCCTTCCGATCAAGGAGGAACTGGTTTCACCAAAACCAGCATAAGCAACTGTTCTTTCCCTCTGACTGCTGAGTGCTGATGTGCAGCACCTAACTGTTGGCCTGGGCCCACCCACCTCCTTAGCAGTGATAGACCCTCGCACAGTTCCTACAGCAGCCTGAAAGCAGATTTCAGGGATGCATAACTCAGTTTCCCACTGCAGTGGCTTTTATTCAGGCAGCAACTGGATAAGATGTACAAGGCATTTGTAGCTGTTACTCCAACTTTGAGGAAGCAAAATTATTTGAAAGAAGAAAGTGTGTTGTGAGGAGCAGGGACTAAGGCCTGTGTGGATGTGGGTGTATTCAGTCTGTAGGGGAGTTTGGATCATAGGAGTACACACTTGGACTTGGGGCAGAGACAAGTGTGCAGAAGTGGTATGTGGTTATGGGTGCATGCCCCAGTGCATAGCTAGATGAGAGGATGGATGGGTGGCGGGGGATGAAGAACTTCATGTATGGGCTCATACTCGATGTTATGACACAGGATTGATTATTGATGGCAGTGGGCATGCCAGTGTCACCCATTACAGAGGTCCAGGTGATATGAGTCAGTAATGTGTCCTGGTTGCCAAGAAGCATATTGGGCTGCATTGAGCTAGCAGATCGAGGGAAGTGATTATTGCTTTCTATTTGACATTGGTTAGGCTGCATTTGGAGTATTGTGTCCAGTTTTGGGCCCCCCATTACAAAAAGGATGTGGACAAGTTGGACAGTGTCCAGTAGAGAGTAACAAAAATGATTAGGGGGCAGGAGTACAAGACTTATGAGGCGAGGCTGAGGGAACTAGGTTTGTTTAGTCTGTAGAAGAGAAGAATGAGCGGGGATTTGATGGCAGCCTTTAACTACCTGAAATGGGGTTCCAGGGAGGATGGAGTTAGGATTTTGTCAGTGGTGGTAGATGACAGAACAAGGACCATTGGTCTCAAGTTGCAGTGGGGGAGGTCTAGGTTGGATAATAAGAAAAGCTTTTTCACAGAAGGGTGGTGAAGCAGAAGGGTTACTGAGGGAGATGGTGGAATCTTCAACTTTAGAGGTTTTTAAGCTGTGACTTGACAAAGCCATGGCTGGGATGATTCAGCTGAGGTTGGTCCTACTTTGAGCAGGGGGTTTGACTAGATGACCTCCTGAGGTCCCTTCCAACTCTAATATTCTATGATTCGCTAAGGCTGAGGTATAATTTACTGTAAGCAAGGGTTCATCTTCTGCCCTGTGTATGAAGAATACTGCATACCTGTGATGGGGTTCCTGGGGTGCAACCTGAACAGTGGGACATCTGAGCCCTCCAAACACACCAGCCTGGGCTGCCTCTCACACTGTGATGCTGTCAAGCTACAAGCCTCTGACAGGCTCTGCACTTATTCAGCCATCCACAGGCAAAGACACACCTGACTGAGTTACATGAGTGATCTCCCAGCCACCCGTAAGCCATCAATACAGAGGCTCCAGTCAACTCCCGATAGCTCCCAGTCTTACACCCCAGAACTGTCCTATTTTGCCCTGCTCAGAAGCCTGGTTAGCGTAAGTTCTCTACCCAGTTCACCACTTCTTCATAGGAAAGTGGACATGCACCAGCCTTTGTAACCTGAGCGGAGATTCCTTCAAGCATTTCAACCACAAACTGTTTTAGGTAAAGTATAGAACAGATTGATAAGCTCCAGGAAGATCGATTTTAAGTGATTATAAGTAGCAGGCATAGAGAGCAAAGTTGGTTACTTAAGAAATAAACATAGAAATGCAGTCTAAGGGCAGGTCTATACTACTGCTTAAGTCGATCTAACCTATGTCACTCAGAGGTTTAAAAAAGACACGTTACAGTGACCTAAGCACAGTCCACACTGGTGCTATGTCGGCGGAAGACACTTTTCTACTGATATAGCTTCAGCCCCTTGCAGAGGTGGAGTAATTATGCTGACAGGAGAGCGCTCTCCCATCAATATAGAGCATCTTCACCAGATGCGCTATAGTGGCACAGCTGCATCAGTGCAGGTGTGCCACTGTTGTGTTTCTAGTGTAGATCTGCCCTAAATTCTAACTTTAACAGACTAAGCAAGATTTGACCCAAGCATTGTCTCATCCTTACTGATAGTACAAGCAGGTTACAGTTTCTCAGTACATAGACAGAACCACTTTCCAGCCTGGGACCAAACTTCCCCAGTTCAAAGTCTTTTTCTTGCAGACGTTCTTCCAGGTGTTGAGATGGGGGTGGGAGGGAAACACAGGCCAAGTGATGATGTCTCTGCCTCTCTTTTAATACCTTCTCCCAGATGCTAGAAAGATCCTTGTTGTGATGTGGGGGTCAGACAGTCCCCATTGATCAAGCAGTCTTCATTGCATAGGTAGGAGAGAAGGGCTACTAGGATGATCCGTGGAATGGAAAACCTGCCTTATGAGAGGAGACTCAAAGAGCTTGGCTTGCTTAGCCTAACCAAAAGAAGGTTGAGGGGAGATATGATTGCTCTCAATAAATACATTGGAAAGATAAATACCACTGTGGGAGAAGAATTATTTAAATTCAGTGTCAATGTGGACACAAGAACTAATGGATATAAACTGGCCGTCAGGAAGTTTAGACTTGAAATTAGACGCAGGTTTCTAACCATCAGAGGAGTGAAGTTCTGGAATAGCCTTCTGAGGGGAGCAGTGGGGGAAAAAAACCTAGCTGGCTTCAAAACTGAGCTTGATAAATTTATGGAGGGGATGGTATGATGGGGCAGCCTACTTTGGCAACTGACTGATCTTTGATTACTGGTGGTAGATATGCCAATGGCCTGTGAAGGGATGTTAGATAGGTGGGTTCTGAGTTATTACAGAGAATTCTTTTGTGGGTGTCTGGATGGTGAGTCTTGCCCACATTCTCAGGATTTAACTGATTGCCATATTTGGGGTCAGGAAGGAATTTCCCCCAGGACAGATTAGCAAAGGGTCTGGGGGGTTTTCGCCTTCCTTTGTAGTATGGAGCATGGCTCACTTGGTGGTGGATTATCTGTACCTTAATGTCCTTAAACAATGATTTGAGAACTTTAATAATGCAGTCATAGGTCAGGGGTCTATTACAGGAGTGGATTTGTGAGGTTCTGTGGCGTGCGTTGTGCAGGAGGTCAGACTAGATGATCATGTTGGTCCCTTCTGATCTTAGAGTCTATGAGTCTCTATGTGCTTTCTCTAAGGAGCCTTTGGGATAATGGATTATTTTTTTATGAGCCATCAATGCCCGTTTGGCCAGTGTAGGTGCTCCATTGTCCTTACTGAAAGTCTAGCTGTGGGCATTTCCCAATCTCACAACATATTTCAATAGCACAGTGACACTGGGCCAGAAAAAGTTAATCCTTGCAGGCTGAAATTTCCCAAAATCGATCTTTGAGGATATGTTTAAAAATATTGAAATAGTAATTAGAGCCATTCCTTGTAAATAGCTCACAGCCATGATAGGCTTGGAATGCAAGTGTATTGTTGATAGTTATTTGATGTGGTTTACGTATATCTTGTTAGAGGTTAATAATGTGGATGAACTGCTTTCCTGTTTATTGCTATTGTTCTATTGATTCAGAAATCAAAAGGGAATATTAACATCTAGATGAGTCTTGGGTGTAATAACATCATTGTCTGTATTTCTATCTGAGATTTAAATAAACTATATATTAACTGTTTAATGAGTAATTATCGATGTGTGTCTAGGAAGTAGAAGATGTTACTTTAAAGACACACCTGATTACCTATTGTTCACTTAGGGAAATACTTCCTGATGAGAGACTGTCATAGCTTGCTAAAAGATGATAAAAGAAGCCTCAGACCCAATCCTTTATATTTTAGGACTGCTTAAACCTTGACAGGGAAGGTTTGAGTCACAAATCCAAGATCCCAGCTTGCCTGATCCATCCTGCTCTGTCTCATGGAAGAAATTATACAGACTCTATATATGAACTATTTCAACTATAACCTGTGCAACTGATCCTGAAAAAATATTTGCAACACAGTTTATCATCTCTACTTTGGAACTGACCTATGGGCTTTACTCTCATCTGTATGTATAGGAACTTTTAACGCTCTCTTTTATAATAAATATTAGTTTAGTTAATAAGCATTGGCTATAAGCATGTATTTGGGTGAGATCCAAATTATTCATTGACCTAGTTGGTAATGTGTCCAGTCCTTTGGGATTGGTAGAACTTTTTTTACATATGATGGATAATGATTTTCAGTAATCCCCATCATAGTTGACTTGGCTATCTGAGTGGAGGCCAGAGGGCTGGATGACTGTAAGGGAACTGTGTTTTTGTCTTCTGAGTAACCAGTGAGGTGATCAGAAGCTGTTTGTTGCTGGGTTGGTGTATCTTATGGAAGAATATCACCAGTATTGGGGGGTCTGCCTGCCCTGTCCTTTGCAGTTTTGCCCTATTTAAGCTATCTCAGTGTGGCACACCTGGAGGACAGTGTCACAAGCACACACAACAATACTGCCTAACTTCCCATGCAATGCTAGCACAGACAATTCAACAGGAGATCAATGTTCAATAAATCAAGACTTTTCAAATGATACCTCACAAGGCATGCCTTGTACAAAACATATAATTATAGGATAGTGGTGAATGTGGGGTTCCAGGTGCTGCTCCGAGGTGCAGAGTGTCACACTATCCTCCCTTCATTCCCAGCTCTTACTCTCTGGGCACTACATAAATCTTAGGAACATTGCTAAATGAACTCATTTGAACGACAATGCATTTTCAAATGACTCCTTTAAGAAGTCAAACTCCCTGTTCCAGGGCAGTTTTGGTCGTAAATGATCTCTGCTCAGGCACCATTTACTCCAGAGTTCTGAGAGGTGATTCCTGAGGAGTTCTGGCACAATGGGGAGATTGCCCTAAAGTGACATAAAGAAGGAAAAAATATGCAAAACATGAATGTCTTTAAAAATCAGTTTAACCAACTTTTGGGCCACCATGACTAAAAGGCTTGACTCCCAGCTGCATGTCTGGCACATGGGGCCTCTGCAGGGCAAATCCAGGCCTGTTTGGATGCCTTCTCTTTGCGTTTCCATAATTTAACATGTGGGTTTCTTGCATGATTAACCTTCACTCTCAATTCCCTGGGTTGATAAGGCCTGTGTGGATAGTGTAATGTTTTACATCCACAGCTGCTGATACATTAACTCAGCATTAACTGCAATGTCACCTAATTCTTGTCTAGGTATTGTCAGAATAAGTATAGGGTCAGCTGGGGCACCACCGTACCCAATCACCTCCTTCTCTTTCCCCCCCACCAACAGGCTTCTCCCACTCCCCTCCCACCCCCGTGTCACAAGGCTCCCACTCTGCCATGCCTTCCATCTCCAAAGTGAAACCTGAGATCAGTGCTCGTGGGCCCAGTCCAGGGACATTAGTTGCCAAGGAATCCCCATGTGAGGCTGCACTGGAACCTGCTATCCTGAGGGGAGCCAGTAAACACCATGTAGGCAGTGTCCCACATGCCCTACAGCATGTCCTGCAGCAGAGCCAGATGATGGGCATAGGCTGTCGTCGCACCCCCAGTGCACCAGCATGGAACACCTTAAATGAAAAGAAGAGCTCCTTACACAAAGAACAGACTATAACAAAGCAAATGTGCATCTGGCACCAGTGCTGTGTCCATTGCAAAGCTGAGAATGGAATAAAGATGTGGCCATCATGTCTCTTATTTGTGGATCACTATACAAGACAAAATGTAAAAAATAGTAACCTGCAACCCAGCTGTGTGGTCTGGAAACACATCCAGCACAGCAGCTACCACCACTGGGGCAATGCCAGCAGACTCAGTGGCCCATCTAACATTACTGGTATCAAGCGGAGAAGGTCCTGCTCATTGGGGCAGACTGTTCAGAAATTGGTCCAGCAGAGGAATAAATGGACCTTTGGGTGCAGATCAGAGAGAGGCTTGCTTAGAGGTACTGAGGCAAAATAGCATGTCCCTGCAAAAGTCATAGAATCAGAGAATCATAGAAGATTAGAGTTGGAAGGGAACTCAGGAGGTCATCCAGTCCACCCCCCTACTCAAACCATGACCAACCCCAACTAAATCATCCCAGCCAGGACTTTGTCAAGCTGAGCCTTAAAAATCTCTAAGGATGGAAATTCCACCACATCCCTATGTAACCCATTCCAGTGCTACTAGTGAAAAATATTTTCCTAATATCCAACCTAGATCTCATCCACTGCAACTTAAGACCATTGCTCCTTCCTCTGTCATCTGCCACCACTGAAAACAGTCTAGCTCCATCCTTTTGGAACCCTCATTCAGGTAGCTGAAGGCCGCTATCAAATCCAACCTCACTCTTCTCTTCTGCAGACTAAATCAGCCCAGTTCCCTCAGCCTCTCCTCATAAGTCATGTGCTCCAGCCTCCTAATAATTTTTGCTGCCCTCTTCTGGATTCTCTCCAATTTGTCCACATTTTTTCTGTAGTGGGTGTCCCAAAACTGGCCACAATACTCCAAATGTGGCCTCACCAGTGCCAAATATAGCGGAATAATCACTTCCCTTGATCTGCTTGCAATGCCCAATATGCCATTAGCCTTCTTGGCAACAAAGGCACACTGTTGCCTCATATCCAGCTTCTTATCCACTGTAAACCCCAGGTCTTTTTCTGCAGAACTTCTGCCTAACCAGTTGGTCCCCAGTCTGTAGCTGTGCATGAGAGTCTTCTATCCTAAGTGCAGGACTCTGCACTTGTCCTTGTTGACCCTCATGAGATTTCTTTTGGCCCAATCCTTCAATTTGTCTAAGTCACTTTGTATTCTAACCCTACCCGCCAGGATATTTACCCTCCCCCCATCTTAGTGTCATTTGCAAACTTGCTGATGGTGCAATCCACTCCATCCTACAGCTCATTCATGAAGATGTTGAATGAAACAGGCCCCATCACCAACCTCTGGGGCACTCTGATTGATACCGGCTGCCAACTAGACATTGAGCCATTGATCACTCCCCGTTGAACCCAATGATCTAGTCAGCTTTCTATCTACCTTATAGTCCATTCATCCAACCCATACTTCTTTAACTTGCTGGCAAGAATACTGTGAGAGATCATATCTTTTTTGAAGATTGAAGCACAGGCTGGTCAGACATATTGTACCCATTTTTCAATCCTCTCTTCCGTCCTCTAAATGGATTCCTTGAGGACCTGCTCCATGATTTTTCTGGGGACTGTGGTGAGGCACAAGTTTTCAAATACAATGACCAATGGCAAATACAATGACAATCACATCAACCAACTCCCTCCGCACCCTCGGATGCCTCATGGATTTGTGCATGTCCATATTTTCTAAATAGTCCTGAACCTGTTCTTTCAGCACTGAGGGCTGCTCACCTTCTCACCATTCTGTGCTGCCCAGTGCAGTAGCCTGGGAGCTGACCTTGTCTATGAAGACAGAGGCAAAAAAAGCAATGAGTACTTCAGCTTTTTTCACACCATCTGTCACTAAGTTGCCTCCCCCATTCAGTAAGGAACCCACACGTTCCCTGATCTTCTTCTTGTTGCTAACGTATCTGTAGAAAACCTTTTTGTTATCCTTCACGTCCCTTGTTAACTGCAATTCCATTTGTGCTTTGGCCTTCCTGATTTCACCCTTGCATGCTCAAGCAGTATTTTTATACTCTTCCCTAGTCATCTGACCAAGCTTCCACTTCTTGTAAGATTCCTTTTTGTGTTTAAACTCACTGAAGTTTTCTCTGTTAAGCCAAGCTGGTTGCCTACCATATTTGCTATTGTTTCTGCACATCAGGATGGTTTATTCCTGCACCCTCAATAATGTTTCTTTAAAATACAGCCAGCTCTCTTAGACTCCTTTCCCCCTCATATTAGCCTCCCAAGGGATACTGCCCATCAGCTCCCTGAGAGAGTCAAAGTCTGCTTTTCTGAAATCCAGGATCCGTATTCTGCTGTTCTCCTTTCTTCCTTTTGTCAAGATCCTTTTGTCAGGATCTTCACGAATGATTTAGATAATGGCATACACAGTACACACGTAAATTTTGCAGATGATGCCAAACTGGGAGGGTTGCAAGTGCTTTGGAGGATAGGGTTAAAATTTGAAATGACCTGGACAAACTGAAGAAATGGTCTGAAGCAGGATGAAATTCAATAAGGACAAATGCAAAATACTCCACTTAGGAAGGAATCATTTGCACACATACAAAATGGGAAATGACTCCCTAGGAAGGAGTAATGCAGAAAGGGATTTGGGGGTCATAGTGGATCACAAGCTAAATATGAGTCAAGTGTAACATTGTTGCAAAAAAAGCAAACATAATACTGGGATGTATTAGCAGGAGTGTTGTATGCAAGACACAAGAAGTAATTTTTCTGCTCTCCTCCGTGCTGATAAGCCCTCAACTGGAGTGTTGTGTCCAGTTCTGGGGCACCACATTTCAGGACAGATGTGGACAAATTGGAGAAAATCCAGAGAAGAGCAATAAAAATTATTAAAGGTCTAGAAAACATGACCTATGACGGAAGAATGAAACAATTGGATTTGTTTAGTCTGTAGAAGAGATGACTGTGGGGTAACATAACAGTTTTCAAGTACATAAAAGGTTGTTACAAGGAGGAGGGAGAAAAATTGCTCTCCTTAACCTCTGAGGATAGGACAAGAGACGATGGGCTAAAATTGCAGCAAGGGCAGTTTAGATCAGACATTAGGAAAAACTTCCTAACTGTCAGGGTGGTTAAGCACTGGGATAAATTGCCAAAGGAGGTTGTGGAATCTTCATCATTGAAGATTTTTAAGAGCTGGATAGACAAGCACCTGTCAAGGATGATTTAGATAATGCTTGGTCCTGCCATAACTGCAGGGGACTGGACTAGATGATCTTGTGAGGTCCCTTCCAGTCCTACAATTCTATGATTCTATGATAGCTGGCTGAGAGCTGTGTATCTGCTATGACCTACTAAAGCCATGAAAGATAACACAGATGGTACAGGAATAACAGCATAACTAGACCAAAGGGAGATGCAAACCAAAAGCTGAAGTTTGAAAGCAGAAGTGATGCTAGCTCCTGACAATGCTACACAGACTAGGAGCTTCATGATGTAGTCTCTGCCAAGGCACATGACTGAACTGCAAAGTAGTCTCATATATATTTTTAGCTGGGACTAAGAGCGATTAGATTAACTCTTATGACTGTCACATACAACAAACTCTTCTGCAAATGTCACATACAACTAACCCCCCTTAATATTCTGGAAATATATGTTTCAGTAAACAAAGAAAAACAATACTTATGTGTTTTATTTTATTGCACAATTATTCCATTCTTTACAAATTTAGCCTCTATGGAAGCTTCTTTAAATGTTAATGTCTGGGTGCCATCTCAGGAATGAATTTGGCCTTGTGTAACTCCATTTAAGTTTATGGCATTACTTCAAAGATGGTTTTGGCCTTCATTGTGTCAGATTACATCATGGGTGCCGGGAGGGGCATGGCCTCAGGCGGAAAGGGCAGAGCCATAGGCTAGCCTCCCCTAACAGGTGGTTCACCCAGTGCCCATGGATTATATTCTGATTTCTGGGCTTCTCTAGCAACCATCTTCTCTGTCAAGGGGTTATGGAAAATAGATCCTGTCAAACTAACTTTATTTTTTTTTAAGCAATTACAATTTTAGTTAATAAAGGTAATAGTGTTGATGTAATTGTGATGCTGTCTGCATTGGGGGTGACCATTTATAATATTATTGATCTCAATGTTGCAAAATTGCAATAATTCATACAAGAAATGCCATGTCAGGTACCATTGGAAAGGTTATAATTTGCTAAGTATGATAATATTGTTTATATGTATATCACCTTGTACTGTAAGTTATGGATATGTGTGATAGATCTGTATCCAAACACTTGTGCTGTGCTACTGGGTTCACCCCCCAGTCAGATTAGTTTCAGCACTGATGATTCATTGAGGGCCATCACCTATACAATGAGCCTAGGGAGACAACATAGGTGCCATTCGGACATGTAGGAACATGCCTGTTGTCAGGGTGACTTCAAGTGTCTTGTCCATGTGTTGTGAGCTTGTGTTTTAAATAAACCACATGGCAGACCCGAGACTATAAAATGCAGCTTCACCATCTGCATCTTGTCTTCGTTCCTGCTTCCTACATCTGGATCAACTCATCTACAACTGAAGCTGTGAAACAAAGGATTGAGACTTATCCAGATATTGGATGTACACCAGAGGAACTGTATAAGCCTGTAAACTCCACAATGCTGCTCAAAATCTGATATATAGGGACTTTGAAGTCATTTGTGTGTATCTGTAGTTGGGGTTGGTCCTGCTTTGAACAGGGAACTGGACTAGATGACCTCTTGAGGTCCCTTCCAAATCTAATCTTCTATGATCTAATTGTTTTGATCATTTAACATTGCTCTTCTCATTTGTTTCCTTCCTTTTATAATAAACCTTTAATTTTAGTTACTAAAGGATTGGCTGGAAGTGTGGTATTTTGGGTAAGATCCAAGCTTATATTGAGCTGGCAATGTTGCTGACCCTTTGGGGATCTGGAGAACATTTTGGTAAAGGGTATAGAGTTTAAATAACTTAGCTGCTAACAGAGGAGAAGGAAACAAAGGGAGTTTGCCTGGGAGTTTGTGTTGGGGGAGTTCCCACAGAGTTTTTGCCTTTCAGACTTCCATGAGCAGTAAATACAACAGCTGAAGAGACTCTTAAAAGAAAGATAATATGGATAGTGAGAGATCAGTTGTTGTGACCTGCACAGGATTTGCCATGTTTATCTTTCTCCCAGAGGATAGAAGCAACTTCGTCTGTAGGAAGTACAAGCTGGTCTCCATACTGGAAGAGAAGGTTAAAGGACTAGACACCCAAATATCAATCCTATGTTGCATCCAAGAAAACAAAGAATTTCTCAGTACAAGTCAGGATTTGGTACTGCAGGCACAGTGCTGAAGAATCAGAGAGGGCAGTGCAAGGAGGACTGAAGAATGGGGAAGAAAATTGTCAGTGTGTGACCGCCAGAAGAAAAAAGAGGAGAACCCATATATCCCCAACGCAGAGAGGTAAGCAACCTTTTTCAGTACCTCTGTGCACAGGTACTACTGCGGAGAATGGTTTGGAAGAGTCATCTGAGGGAAGGGATCACAAGGAAACCCTGTCAATTGGAAGGCATGGGATTCTTTGTCTTAGGAATTAGGGTTCCATGACTGTCACTTCCAAGAGGAGGAGACTAGTGGTGGTGGTCGGGAATTCCCTCCTAAGAGAGATGGATTCATCCATCTGCTGTCCAGACAGAGAAACTCAAGAAGTGTGCTGCTTGCCTGGAGCTAGAATTCAGGATGGGACAGAAAGTCTGCCAAGACTCATCAAGCCCTCAGACCACTACTCCTTCCATCTTCTCCACATGGGCACCAATGATACTGCCAAGAATGAACTAGAGTGGGTCACTGCAGCCTATGTGGCTCTGGGAAGAAAGATAAAGGAGTTTGAGGCACAAGTGGTGTTCTTCTCCTTCCTCCCTGTTGAAGGAAAAGGCCCAGATAGGGACCATCAAATTGAAGAAGTAAATGAGTGGTTACACAGATGGTGTCGGAGAGAGGGCTTTGAATTCTTCAGTTGTGGGATGTTATTTCAAGAAGAAGGATTGCTAGGAAGAGACGGGATCCACCTAACAAAAAGAGGGAAGAGTATCTTCGCAGACAGACTTGCTAACCCAGTGAGGAGGACTTTAAACTAGGTTTGCCAGGGGATGGAGACCTAAGACCAGAGGTAAGTGGGATACCGGAAGGAAGAATAAGGAGGAGGGTGCAACAGGAGAGGTCTCTTGATTCATACTGAGAAGATAGAACAATCAGCTAGTTATCTCAGGTGCCTGTACATGAACACAAGAAGCTTGTCAAACAAGCAAGAAGAATTGGAAGTCTTGGCACATTCAAGGAACTATGATGTGACTGAAATAATAGAGACTTGGGGGTGTAGAAGATCCCCTGTAGGGGGTGGCACCGGTGGCTCTCCCTCGGTGTCAATCTCCAAGGGAGGCCACACCTCTCGGCACCTATGCCCTTCGGGGAGTCCAAATTACAGGATCTGCCTCTGGCCGTTGGTAGGGTGACCCTTGGGTTCAGGCTGCTCCTTAGGGGTACTTGTCTCTTGCCTGCACAGGGCGGGCAAACAGTCTATGGGTGGCCCTCAGACAGGGGTGGGCCAGCAGCAGGAAAAGCAGTCTCTAGCCCCAGAGGAGTGAGGAAATAGTCTCAGGCCTAGCCCTTTGGCAGGGCAGGCAGGCAAACACAGTCTCAAGCCCTGGGTAGGGTGAGTAAGCAGTCTATGGCCTGAGAGGGTGAGGAAATGGTCCAAGGCCCTGGCCCGTAGGCAGAGCAGGGCAGGGCGGTGGGGCAGCAGTCTCTGTCCCTAGCAGGGCAAATCGCTAGTCTACAGGCAACAAGGGACAGGGTCTGGCCCTAACCGGCGTTCACCCCAGGTTGCGGTAGGAAGGAGGAGGGGGACGCAGGCCCACCCGTCTCCACTGCATCCCAGCCCAGGGCCCTGTCAGTGATTGGGTGTCCTGTCACTGAGTCAGCAGAGCTCTGGCCGAAACACATTGACTTGCAGCAAGTGCAAGCTCAGGCGGACTACGGTTGGCTTCCCTGGGCTTCTTCCTCCCACCGTCTCCCTGGAATACCTGGTCTCCTGAGCTGTACCCCGGTTCCCTGTCACTTGATGGCAGGTCTGGGAACTGTTCGGGGTCCTCTGCGGAGGGTAGTTCCTCTAGGTCCCAGGGTCTGTGTGTCCCTTCTGGCTCACCGGGGATTGGTAGCTCGGGCAGCTTCTCCAGGTGCTCAGAGTCCCAGGCAGTAGGCAGCTCCGGCAGCCCCTCCTCCAGGTCATAAGATCTGGGGGTCTCCTTCAGCTCGTCTGGTTCAGGCAGCTCCTCCAGATCCTCAGGGCCCCACGCCGTAGGTAGATCAGGCAGCCTCTCCTCTGAGTAGTGGTCTGGGGCGGACGTACACTCGGGCACCAAGGGAGAGGCATCCTTCTCCCTTGGCTGTGGGCCTCTGACTGAGCGGGCAGGCCTCGGTTTTATAGGCCTAGCCCCACCTACCTGCTTCTGGTCAGGTTCTGCAGTCCTGAGTTCCAACCCCCAGTGGGGGTTTGGCTCTCCCTCGCTGTCAATCTCCGAGGGAGGCCACACCTCCTGGCTACAGGGGCTAACTAAGATGACTGGAATACTGTTGTCATGGATGAGTATAAACTGTTCAGGAAGGACAGGAAGGGGAGAAAAGGTGGAGGAGCTGCACTGTATGTAAGAGAGCAATATGAGTGCTCAGAGTTCCAATATGAAACTGGAGAAAAGTGTGTTGAGAATCTCTGGGTTAAGTTTAGAGGCGAGAGCAACAAGGATGATGTCATGGTGGGCGTCTGCTATAGACCACCAGAGCAGGAGGATGAGGTAGACGAGGCTTTCTTCAGACAACTAACGGAACTTTCCAGATCCCAGGCCCTGTTTCTCATGAGGGACTTCAGTCACCTGGACATCTGCTGGGAAAGCAATACAGCAGTGCACAAACAATCAAAGAAGTTTTTACAGTGTGTTGGGGACAACTTCCTGGTGCAAGTGCTGGAAGAACTAACTAGTAGCCATGCTTCTCTTGACCTGCTGTTCACAAACAGGGAAGAATTGGTAGGGGAAATAGAAGTGGGTTGGAACCTGGGCAGCAGTGAGCATGAGATGGTCAAGTTCAGGATCCTGACAAAAAGAAAAAAGGAGAACAGCAGAACACGGACCCTGGACTTCAGAAAAGCAGATTTTGATTCCTCCAGGAAACTGATGGGCAGGATCCCCTGGGAAGCTAATATGAGGAGGAAAGGAGTCCAGGAGAGCAGACTGCATTTTAAGGAAACCTTATTGAGGGCACAGGAACAAACCATCCTGATGTGCAGAAAGAATAGCAAATATGGCAGGTAACCAGCTTGGCTTAACAGTGAAATCTTCAGTGAGCTTAAACACAAAAAGGAAGCTTACAAAAAGTGGAAGCTTGGACAGATGTCTAGGAAGGAGTATAAAAAGAGTGCTCGAGCATGCAGGGGTGAAATCATATAATCATAGAACATTAGGGATGGAAGGGACCTCAAGAGGTCATCTAGTCCAACCCCCTGCTTAAAGCAGGACCAACCCCAACGAAATAATCCCAGTCAGGACTTTGTCAAGCCAGGCCTTAAAAACCTCTTAAAGATGAAGATTCTACCACCTCCCTAGATAACCCATTCCCGTGCTTCACCACCCTCTTAGTGAAAATCTTTTTTCTAATATCCAACCTAGACCTCACCCACTGCAACTCGAGACCATTGCTCCTTGTTCTGACATCTGCCACCACTGAAAACAGTCTAGCTCTGTCCTTTTGGAACCCTCCCTTCAGGTAGCTGAAGGCCACTATCAAATCCAACCTCACTCTTCTCTTCTGCAGACTAAATCAGCCCAGTTCCCTCAGCCTCTCCTCACAAGTCATGTGCTCCTGCCCCCTAATCATTTTTGTTGCCCTCTGCTGGACTCTCTCCAATTTGTTCACATCCTTCCTGTAGTGGGGGCCCCAAAACTGGACATAACACTTCAAATATGGCCCCACCAATGCCAAATAGATGGAATAATCACTTCCCTCAATCTGCTAGCAATGCTCCTACTAATTCAGTTCAATATGCAGTCAGCCTTCTTGGCAACAAAGGCAAAACGATTCAGTTTGAATATTGAAAACTTTAACCTACTTCTGTAGGCTACAAATTATTCAGAGGGCAGATTCTGCTCCCCCAACTTACACTGAGCAATAGCCTACTCCTACAATACTCCCTCTGAAGCCCGTGTTGCTGTGTATGGAGTAAAGAGCTGCCCAGTATGAGAACAGGAGTCCAAATTGGGCCAGAACATTTCCTAATGGCAGATATCTTTGCAAATGTTACAATCTGTTTCTGACCAATTCGCGGAGAGAAAAAGGAGGAAAATTCATTAATTAAGTGATTAGTTCTGAAATAACGGCCCAGCTCCAGAGAGTCCATAAGGATTTTAGAAGAGACAGGCTTCCTTGCAAAGAAAGCAAGATCTGGAATAATAAATGGAAGATGTTTTTTGCTAAGCTCTTTGTTGGGTGATGGCTTAATTAACATAAGAGTGAAAAAGGGTTTGGGCTCTCATGTTTTGCAACCTTCTCTTCACTAGGATCCCAAGGTTCTAATACCAGCTCAGCTGCATTGTGAGGGGAATCGGTTTGTACTTCTCCCAATGTATCTGTGCCAACATGATACAGGACAGATCTTATAAAAGTAGTTAAACATCCCAGGCAACCCAGAGTGAATCTGGAACTGAGGCTGTAAAGTCATGTTTAGAACTTAACAAAGAGACAAACGGTGTCAGAGCGCTGTTCTCAAATGAACAATGGCAGAGCGCTGTTCTTAACAAAAGTTATTGGAGAAGCTAGCAAAGTCCATTTATGCTTTATCAAGTGTGAAGGGAAGGGAATGCAGAGTGAGGGTGACATAGAGAAACTCAATTCTGCCCCCAGTGATGCTCAGACTACAGTCAGGGGTCAACCTTGCATGCACCTGCATTCCTGATATCTGTTTCACTACAGCATCTAGCACAATGGAGTGCTGGCCCATGACTGGGACTCCTAGGGCCAGGGCCACAATGACACAAACCATCATTAGCACTATTAGTAATAAGGGGCTGCATTTCAGCACTGCATGGTCCCACAATCACCACACAAAAATACTCTTTATGCTCCCACATGACCACAGTCTCCTCTCATCCTTCTGCTTTATTATTTGTTTGCAGTGGCACCCAAGATGGGTGCTTTCCACCATGCTTTCCACTTTCCAAATGCTGCCATAAGGGACTCACAGTCTATGGATGGACAGACAGACAAAAGAGCAGACAGAGTTCAGGATAGAGAATGACAAAGGGACTCCCTTCCTTGATCACCCAGCTACACCACCAACAGCAACATCTTGCTACTTATTTAACATGCACCCCCCACTTGGGCCACACACCCAGCTGTCCCCCTCTCACTACAGTGACAGGTGTTTCAGAAATGCAAAGACAGATTACCTCTATACACATACAGAGAGAACAGTCAGTTATCTTAGCAGTTATGCCTCTTCCCTTCCACACTGTACAACCAGCTAGGCTGGCGATTGCAGAACGATGAGGATAGAATGTAGGGAACAGCACTGCAGCTTTTCAGGCTGCCTTAACTCTGCATTTCTGGCCTCCCAAATATTTGGATGGGGGGAATTCAATGTTAGTGATCAGTTTCTGGCACAGGGCTCTGTGCCAGGGACCCTGGGATGCAACCTGCACAGTGGGACCATTGGGCTGCTTCCACACCAACCTGGGCTGCTTCTCACTTACATGACATCCACAGTCAGGGACACACCCAACTGAGTTACATGAATGATCTCCCAGCCACTCATGAACCATTAAAAGAGAGGCTCCAGCCAACTCCCCCAAGCTCCCCAGTCTTGTATCCCAGAACGGTTCTGTCTTATGCTGGTCAGAAGCCTGGCCAATGTAAACTCATTACCCAGTTTACAACTCTGACAAAAGGGTAATGGATGTGCAATAGCCCTTGTTATCTGAGCTGGGATTTTCCAAGCACTTCATCCAAAACACAGTTTTAGGTAAAATATAAATCAGACTTATTACTACAGAAAGATAGGTTTTAAGTGATTATAAGTGGTAGACATAAAGTTCAGAGATAGTTACCATAAGAAAATAAAAGTAAACATGCATTCTAAATCCTAAACTTTTAGTCTAAGTAAGAGCTGAATCAAACAATGTCTCACCCTGACAGATGGTACAAGGAGTTTACAGTTCTTCAATACACATGCTGGGTTCATCTTTCCCCAGTTTGAAGTCGTTGTCTTCCAGATGTTCGTCCAGGTGTTGAGAGAGGCGGGAGAGAGGACAAGTGATGATGTTACCGTGTCTCTTTTTATACCTTCTCGCAGCTGCTAGAAAGATCCTTGGTGTGATGTGCGGGTCAGTCAGCCCCCACTGACCAGGAAGTCTCCATTGCCTATGTGTTTTCACTGAGAAGTCTCTGGAATAACCATTGGGAGAGTGAATTCCCTTTAATGGGCCATTAGCACATGTCTGGCTGGTCCTTTGTTGCAAATGAAAGGTTGGTTGTGGGCATCTCCCACCCTCACAACATATTTCAGTAACACACATTGCAATATTTCATAACTTCACATATAATGATAACACATAAAATCCAACAGGGCATTAATGTTCAGCAGATTATGACTTTTGAAATGATACCTCACAAGGCACACTTTGTACAAAACAAGTCATGATTATATCACAGTGGTGAATATGGGGATTCCGGGGTGCTACTTTGAGGAATAGAGTGTCACAGACTCTAATAGCACTTCTCTTCCCGTTACTGATAGCAAGTGAACACGCCTGCTCCAGGGCAACATCATCTGAGACTCACACAGTTCTATGCCTGGACTGAGTCACCACCTGGGGCATTCAGTGCTCCTTGGCAGAGGAACAAGGACCACAGCTTGTCTCTCGCTGACATGCTGTCAGATACATCCCACCTGGAAGCACACTGGCTTGGATGACCTGGAGGACAGACGGCCCTGTGTGCAAAGGTTAATATAGAGGGGCTGGGCTTCTTTCACTGGTGCCAAGTACAGAATTGCTTAGGGGCTGGAGAGCTGGTGCTAGGGCTCAAATGTTATTACTGCATATTTGTCATTGAGTCAGATCAGCTGACTTGGTGTACAGGGCCCCCAGTGCTCCTATTAGCCTCAGTGGATCTCCAGCCACTTCTGCCTCATGTTTTGTCTGCAGATCCATTGTTCCTGGAAACGATGTCAGAGGCACAATGAAAGCAGTCTGATTTTCCAATCTTATATCCATGTTTGTAGCCGACAGGTAGGAAACTTGTGTGACTTGCCGAATGAGTACATTTGCTCCAGTCCCACAGAGAATGGATAGGCATCTAAATGGGGCTGGTTAGCTGACTTCATTTTCTGACTGTGCCTGCACTTTAGGATGCACCACATTAGGAATGACAGGGCAGCCTCATGTCTGTCTTGGGCCAGGGGAAGCAGACAAGAGACAACCTCTTTTCCTTCTGTTTTCTAACATTTACAAATGTGGCCACTGACTTGGGGTGCATTAGTGGGTCCAAAGTGACAGAAGCCATAACCCAGCTACCCAGGGAGAAGCTAGAGACAAGACTTACAGTTGTCTATAGTGCAGCTCTTCAAGCTGATGACGATTGAGAGCCTCACTCTTAAATCTCATTGTGCTGTATCTTACACTCATGAAAAGGTTAATTTGTAGACACCAGCAGCTCTCAGCAGTTGCTAGGTAACTGTTTGCTCAAGGTATGTTCACCAATGAGAGTTATTCTGATAATATAATGCTTCTAGCCAGCGTTTTTCATGGGGTAAGTGTGTTGCCATCAGAGAGGTCCTTATTCAGAACACCAACCCTGGACCACCTTGTGCATGCGACAAATTTCACAGCTGGTGCCTATCACTAGTTGTCACTTACTCTCCTGCTGGGAGAACTTCATGGTTGGCCTTCTGCAATAAACAATATTGTTCCTGCTCCATCTTGCTCATCTAGTTGAATAAATGTCTTGGTGCAATCAGGTTTTGTTCCAATTTGCCTCTGGTCTCACTGAGCCAAATTCAGACACGGAGAAAAGGTGCAGCTCCATTCTGGGTAATAGAATTGCACTGACTTCTTCTATAGCTGGATTGGACCTTTTATTACTATTCCCCGCCCCCTGGAGCTTCAGAATGGATTCCTTGAGGACCTGCTTCACAATTTTTCCGTGGGCTGAGGTGAGGCTGACTGGTCTGTAGTTCCTCAGCCCAGGAAACTCGGCCATAGCAGTACCAGAGCAGCAATATCTGTGCAGCAGCCAGTGCAGGAGCGGCCACTAGCAGCATCTGGGGCTCCCCTATTAAGCTGGACCATTCCCCCCAGCACTGGCAGCCTTGGTACCATTCCAGGTAGGGGGAGAGAGCTAGTGAGCCAAGGTAACTGGCTTCAGTGTGAACATGTGTGCATGCATGCTTCCCCCCTCAACATAGTAGCCAAACTACGCCCATGGCAATAGGATAACACTACAAAGTGGGACATTTGGGGTAAATACCAGGCCAGGGCAAGTGGCGGAGTGCCCTGCCCTGGGACAATGACATCTGGCCTGCATGATGCTCCAATGGTACTGCAGGAACTCGGCAAGAGGAGGTGGGAAGGGGATGGATGGGATGTGACTGAATAGTGCTTTTCCATCTCTGATTGTAGGACTCTCTCTAGCGTATAGTTAGTGGTAATACGGGAACCACTATATCAGACCAGTCCACTGGGCCAGGCACTGTCTACATTAGAGGAATTAAAACACTCAAGATACTTTGCTTCCACACAAAAACCACCCAAATGTCACCAGGGGCCAGGTCAGAACAGGCCTCTTTGATCAGCGGGAATGCACAGGCAATGCTGAATGGCTCCCTGGAGCACCCCTGGGCACACAGCCAGCCTGAAACACAACTCGCCCTCCACTACGATCTCAAAGCCCGACAATGGAAATCTCCCAGAGTGTTCTGCTTCAGAGCTGAGCTGGGAATTGTGGGCTAGCTAACCAGAGAGCATTGCAATCAGGGGGATGGTGGACAGTGCACATGTGGACATGAACCAAAGCATACGCCAGCGTGGCATGGCTAGCATGACAGCACTGAACTGCATGCTCTGACCCGGCTTGGCTCTCTAGCACAGACAAGACCTAGCAGACACCAGTGTTCTGCCTGAAACCTCCAGCTTTCTTCTGCTCCCCTTCTCCGTTTCCTTTCTGTTCTCTCCTTTCTTCTTCGGCTTTTCTCTCCCTCCCCTATTCTGGATCGCAGCAGCAACAGAAATAATGTGGATCCATCAGCCTGAAATGTGGAGCAGCAGGGAGCTGCCACATCAATCACAGCTCTGCTACTGGAATTAATGAGAGCGCCTTGGATTCAGGCTGTCACTCACTCGCCTCAGTTTGCTGCATCCATATGGCTCCAGCCCACGGACTCGCACTCACCAGTCCCTGCTACTGGAAGCCTCAGCACTTCCAGCTTCCGTCTCTTAGCCTCACAGCTTCATTATTCTAATTAAACAAAACAAGTTGCCCCTCCCTTTTACAGGGTTGATTTATGGCCCTCACACACAGCGGCAACTACAATGCAGCAAAACAGCTCCCATCAGATACACCATAAGGGAGCAAAACTATCAAACACAGTCTGTTAGAATCCAGCTTGTGTCTCTGCCCTCCACCCCCTGCTCCTTACTGCCTTTGCTGGGGGATGCCCCGACCTAGCAGCAGCAGTCTAGTAACCACAGAGGGGTGGCTTAGCGCCAAGGGTAGCCAAATCCTAACCCACAGGTCTAGAAAGTTTAACTCAGAGACTTACACATGGGTGAATGTGTGTTCTGCCTGGAAGAGGCAGGGGCGAGAGACAGGCCAGGAAAGAAGAAATACAGATAGTGTGAGAAAGGGGCTGAGAGAAACAGCTTAATAAAAATAAATACCGTGTGAAGGGTTCAGCCCCACCTTCCCTGCAGAGTAATTTACCTGCATCTCTCTAGCATCTGTCCCCCAACCCATCTATCTATCTATCTACCTAGGTTTCTATACTGCCCCTAGCACCACAGCATCTGAGTGCCTTCTCAAAGCGGAGGCAACAGAACAGAACCAGCTACTCGCCTGGCTGGCCGGCCCATGCCTAGCAGTAGCGATGCCATCCGGGGAAGCCTGGTGAGGAATGGAACCTGCATGTCGCTCTGAGCACAGTGATGGGGGAGGCTGTTCAGCTGGTGCCTGGCAGTGAGCTTCATAATCTCAGCCTGGCTCACGGGAAGGTTCTGCCTCCCGCATTCCCATGTCTACTCCATGGGTGGACAGCATTGTTATCCCAGGGGAGCCACACAGGGGTAGTTGCAGCAGAAGTGACCAGTCCCATGCAGAGATTTCTGTATTCAATAAGGAGCCAAAGCAGGGAGCAGAACCCTCCTCTGCAGCACGGGGCACAGGTCACTTGCTGGTGGATTTTCTGTACCTTGAAGTCTTTAAATCATTAGCTGAGGACTTCAGTAACTCAGTCATAGGTTGGGGGTCTATTACAGGAGTGGGTGGGTGAGGTTCTGTTGCCTGCTTTGGGCATGAAGTCAGACTAGATGATCATAATGGTTCCTTCTGACCTTAGAGTCCCTGCGTCTATGAGTACTGGGATGCTCCTGGCAAGGTGTGCTCCTAAGCACACAGGCTGCCACATCTTGTACCAGTTGTTCCTTTCTCAGGTCATGGGGCTCCATTCCTAGCTATAGAGAATGGCCAGAGGTGAGCTTGGAGGTCAGGAAAGGATGGATCACTGAGGCCAGAGCTGTTCTAATAGGTCTGGCCAGCTGCAAGTCGCAATGGGTGTCCACAGAAACCCCAAGGTTGTGACCTGATTCGGTGATGTGAGTGCAGGTGCCCTTGATGGTGGAGCAGATATGGAGCAGGAAAGTTTGCTAAGGTCTTCCTTCCTCCCACCAACATCACTCAGCCTCATTTGGCCTGAGCATTAGCCAGATTTCCTTCACCCAGGCACTGATCTCAGCCAGGCATGGAGAGGGCTGGACTGAGCAATGGGGTAGTTTTTGTCTCAGAAGAAGGATTAGCATTGGTGTCTGAGCACTGCAGGCATGTCAGCCCATAGCGTTCCCTCAGCTCTCCCAGGTCTGTCTACATTGCAGTCAGGAGGTGTGACTGCTGCGGGTGTGGACATACCCAAGAGAGCCTTATGCTAACTAGATCCATGCTAGCTTGGGTAACAAGAGTATGTTACCCACAGTATGAGCTTGCATGGACCAATGGAAGGAGGAGAATAGTATGTTTATTGATGTAGTTGTACAGGACTTTTTACAATAAACCAAATACTCTCAGTGTATGCCAGAAATGGGGAAGTATTGTGAGCTATTCATTGTGGATGAGATGACTGGTTACACAATGGATTGGGGGGCAGTAGCTTGTGTGACATGAATTGTGTATTTTCATTATGGGTTGATCTGAAGAGATGTATTAAGGAATTGTATTTGGATACAGCTTCCCAGGTGTGCCTTGTCATGGCTTTATCTTGATTCTTTGAAATACTCATTGTGTGGTGTGATGCAGTGATGGTAATAAACTTTGTTAATAGAATAAAAGTCTTTCATAGAATCATAGAATCAAAGAAGGTTAGGATTGGAAGGGACCTCAGGAGGTCATCTAGTCCAACCCTCTGCTCAAAGCAGGACCAGCCCCAACTAAACCATCCCAGCCAGGGCTTTGTCAAGCCACACCTTAAAAACCTGTAAGGATGGAGATTCCACCATCTCCCTAGGTAACCCATTCCAATGTGTCACTACCCTCCTAGTGAAAAAGTTTTTCCTCACATCCAACCTAGACCTCCCCACTGCAATGTGAAACCATTGCTTCTTGTTCTGTCATCTGCCACCACTGAGAACAGCCTAGCTCCATCCTCCCTGGAATCCCCTTTCAGGTAGTTAAAGGCTGCTATCAAATCCCCCCTCACTCTTCTCTTCTGCCGACTAAAACAAGCCTAGTTCCCTCAGCCTCTCCTCATAAGTCATGTGCTCCAGCCCCCTTTAATTGTGAACATGGCTGTATTAGAAAAAAAATCCCTAAATAATATTACAGCATTGTCAGGCAAGCCAGATGCCCTCACAACACCAAAATTCCAGTAATAAGTCAACAACTAAACTTGTAATAAAATAAGGTGCATAAAACAAACACAGAACAGTGCAAACCAGTGAAACATGTGCAAATAAATGAATTCCCTAATGTGCACATCCCCTGGCTCCCCATTCTCACTTTCCTTTCCAGCATGTTTAGAGTGCACTTGGCGTCACTGAACAGAGGTGGAGGATACCTGGGGGTACATTTTCCCTGTCCAGCTAGCATTCAATCCCAGTTGCATATGCCATCCAACTATGATATTGTCCAATGCCTTCCTGCTCTGCAGGACATGTTACCATGGAGGGATTGCTTCTCTGGTTTTCATCAAACAGCTCTTCCAAGGATGGACCTAGGACATGCTGCAGCTTCTCCAATGGTAAAGCCTTCTCAGGGACAGGTGTAAGCATCAAAGTCCCTTTGCTAGCCTGATCTAGTGCTGCTGGATCCCCTCTGGTCTTGTCCTAGACTCGGATTGAGAAGGTTGCCATCCCAGCTCACTAGGACATCATGAATTACGGGGGCTCATAGTTCGGCACAGTACCCGGCACCTGGTTAGTGTCCTTCTTGTTGGTGGCCACAGCTAATGCAAGAGATGCTTAACTCTGCTTGCAGCTCAGCAATCAGGGTAAAATGGAAGGGTTAACACAGAGCAGTTGTACTTGAATCAGGGGGGTTCTTCTGTTTCCTAGGAGTTGGCTAGTCTTGGGACAGAAAGGATAGGAATACTGGTCCATGGGATTGTGGGATAGTGTTGGTGGACTCTCAGGACACAAGTCTCAGGGACCTGGGCCTGAGCTGCATCCACACTGCAAAATGATGCACTTTGGACACGAGTCCCACTGGGACGTGGGCTTGAACCCGCCCCTCTTGCTGAATCCTCGGCCCTGAGTACAGAGGGCTTATTGGCCCAAGTCAGATAGAGTTGTGTGTAGCTAGAAGAGGGATTTGAGGCTTGAGCCTGAACTTACATTGCAGTGTAGTCGTACCCTCAGCGGCTTCATAATGAATCTTTCACAAAGGCCACATGCCCCAGTTGTAACCCCCACCTTTCCAGCACCTCCTCCACAAAGTCAGACCAGCTAGCTGCATTGTCCATGACTGTTCCTGTTAGAGCCCCTCACCAAATCCCGGTTTAGCCCCTGGGGTGAAGCTGTAAATCAGTGCTCTGCTGCTCCCATCACTGTGTGCTGGGATCACAGAGCCATGCACAGATAGAGAGTGCTTTGGCATATATCCCCCCTTCACGATGCTGCTCCTTCCTGAAACTTGCCAAACTCGACTCCATGTCCAGAAGGAAGGTTTAAACTGGTTTAAGCACATTGACGCTGGGGGGATGAATTGGTGTAACTAGATCGATTTTTAGACTCGATTCAGCTAAACTGGTGCAATTTTCTAGCACAGCCAAGGCTGCATTATATGGACTCAATGTGGGAGAGTAATCACTAGCAGTGCAAATTATAAACCCAACTGCTGCTAACCCAGTTCTCTGAACTACATAAGCTGTGTCTGCAAACATTTTTGCCAGTATAACTGTGTCTACACTAAGGCATTGCTGGCCCCACTGCATTGGTTAGGGGATGAGACACATTCTTAGCCAACACAGCTATGCCAGTAAAACATACGTGTATTCCAGGACTAAGTGTCTGTGCAGCATCCAGCACAATAGGGGCCCTGATCTCAATTGGGGTCTGTGCAGCACCTGGCGCAATGGGACTCTGCTCTCTGCGGTGTGTTCAGCACCTAGTGTAATCGGAATTTGCTCTCTGGATCTGTGCAGCGCTCAGCACAGGGGGCTCTGCTCTGAGGTGGGGCTTGCAGGTGCGAATGCAGACATCTAGTGCCAATGGCAGTAAGTGCTGCTCCTCTGCTATCAGACTGACGCTGCAGCTCAGCCCATTGCCCATACAGCTGGCAGGGGCTCAGTCAGCACTTGCTGAGCCTTTTGTCCCTTAACTCTGCTCCTGTCAGTACAGCTCCTACCAGCCCAGCCAGTGGGATGCACCTCGCTGCTCAGAGAACTAGCACAGCTTGTGCTGCAAGCTGGGCCAGGACAAGAGGCCTTCTTTGCTCACTTAGCGGGGAGTGAGTGGGGGAGTGGAGTCAGGGAGTGAGCGTGTCCCTTAGCCAGGGAGGGCAGAAGAGGGGCAGGTCTGGGGGACAGACTCCTAGTTCCAACCCAGCATTGGCTCTACAGATGTCAGGCTGTGGCTTGGCATGTGGAGAGCCAGCAGCAGAGCTGCAGTACTCCCCTCTTTGTGCAGCAACAACTTGGTCCCTGCTCCTTCTCCTCATGCAGCTCTGTGGGGGTGGGGGGGCAGCAGTCCCCCCAGTGCAGGTGATGTAGGTAGGTTTACCATATCTCAGGCTCCCAAAAAGAGGACACTGCTGGAGGGGGGGAGCAGGGAGAATGGGGAGTTTGAAAGGGGGTATAGTTGGTGGTGCTGGAGGGGGTACCTGTGGTGGGAGTACTCACTGGAGGTGGGGGGCAGTGTCGCTCCCTGTCATGGTGGCAGGGTGGCTGGCACAAGCTCAGGACATAGTGACTGGCACCAGTCAGCACTAGGATGCCTACATTCTCACTTCTGAAAACCAGACACTATAGTAGGAGTGCCGGAACCTCCCCCGGCCCCATCTCTTCCCCCCAGACTCCACCCCTGCTCTGCATCTTCCCCCGAGGCCCTGCTCCTGCTCCTCCTCTTCCTCCCGTTCCCACCCCAGCTCCATGTCTTCCCTCAAGGACCCAGCCCTGCTCTCTCCTTTCCTTCTCTTACCACATCACTTGCTGCTCTCCCCCTCCCTCATCACTTGGTCTTCGCCACCTCCCTCCCCTTTCCAGCTGGGCTCTTGCTGCATTGGGACTGGGACAGGAGCTGCAGTTCCTGATGCTGAGCCTGCCCATGACATGCAGGTAAGAGGTGGCCCCAGCTGAGCAGGGACTGGCACAGGTGATGACCCGGCACCCCACCATTCCCCCACACCCATGGTAACTGGTCAGTGCATCTGAGCGGACACTCTGAAGTACCCTTTTGACCAGACCTTCTGGTCAAAAACCAGACACCTGGCAACCATAGTCAGCGCCTCCCTATGGGGCTCCCTCCCCAGGGCTAGGAGCTGGGGCCTGGGTGGGTGGGCTCTGGTAGCTGTGGCTTGCAGGGGAATGGACCAATCATCTGCTGACGCAGGGGAGGGACCATTCAGGAAGCAGACCAATTGGGGCTCTTTCTGAGCTGCAGCATTGGCTCTTCAGTTTCCTCCCTCCCCAGACATTGACTGATCAGTTATTTGAAAACTCCTCAGACAGAGGATGGAAACTCAAAAAAGAGGCTGTCCAGGAAAACCTGGCCATGTGGTAACCCTCACTGTGGGTCATAGAATCATAGAAGATTAGGGTTGGAAGGGACTTCAGGAGGTCATCTAATCCAACCCCCTGTTCAAAGCAGGACTAACCTCAGCTAAATCATCCCAGCCAGGGCTTTGTCAAGCTGCAGCTTAAAAACCCTTCTGTTGGAGATTCCACCACCTACCTAGGTAACCCATTCCGGTGCTTCACCACCCTCCTAGTGGAAAACATTTTCCTAATATCCAACCTAGACCTCCCTCACTGCAACTTGAGACCATTGCTCCTTGTTCTGTCATCTGCTACCATTAAGAACAGCCTAGATCCATCCTCCCTGGAACCCCCTTTCAGGTAGTTAAAGGCTGCTATCAAATTCCCCCTTATTCTTCTCTTTTGCAGATTAAACAAGCCTAGTTCCCTCAGTCTCTCCTCATAAGTGTTGTACTCCAGCCTCCTAATCATTTTTGTTACCCTCTACTGGACTCTCTCCAACTTGTCCACATCCTTTTTGTAATAGGGGGCCCAAAACTGGACACGATACTCCAAATGTGGCCTCATCAATGCCAAATAGAGGGGAATGATCACTTCCCTCAATCTGCTGGCAATGGTCCTATTAATGCAGCCCAATATGTTATTAGCCTTCTTGGCAACCAGGGCACACTGCTGACTCATATCCAGCTTCTTATCCACTGTAACGCCCAGGTCCTTTTCTGCAGAACTGCTGCCTAGCCCGTCAGTCCCCAGTCCGTAGCTGTGAAGAGGATTCTTCCATCCTAAGTGCAGGACTCTGCCCTTGTCATTGTTGTACCTCTTCAGATTTCTTTTGGCCCAATCCTCCAATTTGTCTAGGTCACTCTGTATCCTATCCCTACCTTCCAGGGTATCTAGCACTCCCCCTAGCTTAGTGTCATCTGCAAAGTTACTGAGGGTGCAATCTACCCCATCCTCCAGATCATTAATGAAGATGTTGAACAAAACCAGCCCCAGGACTAACCCCTGGGGCACTCCGCTTGTTACCAGCTGCCAACTAGACATTGAGCCATTGATTACTAACCGTTGAGCCCGATGATCTAGCCAGCTCTCTATCCATTTTATAGTCCATTCATCCAACCCATACTTCTTTAACTCGCTGGCAATAATACTGTGGGAGACTGTATCAAAAGCTTTGCTAAAGTCAAGATATATCATGTTCACTGCTTTCCCCACATCCACAGAGCCAGGAAATGTCTAGTGGCTGCTGTGGCTGTTCCTTGAGGATCTGTTTGTACTACAGTCAGTTAGCTCGCTAACCAAGGCAGTGTAGCCACAGCACTGCAGCAACATGGCTAGCCAGCAATGTGCATACATACCAGGCAGGACTGTGCTTGGGTGGCTAGGCCACATCACACTGGCTACTCTGCTACCTCTAGCCAGCTATCTGGGTCAAAACTAGCTTGGTTATGCCTACCTGGGCTGCAGTCGTGCCTCCCCAGTGCTGTGCAGACAGACTCAGCGGGCTCATCAGCCCAGTTCCATCCCAGCCTCAGGCAGGGCTGAGCAGGTTAACAAGCACAGCTGCAAAGGAGTCTGAGGGGCAGTATTTTCCACACACACACTCCATTGTCACTGATCTTCTGCCCACTACAACAGGTGGAAATGCTTTGTTTAATCATGAAAAGTCCTTTTTTTTAGTTTCCAACATCTTCCACTGATTTTTTAAAGACGATTTGCTTTCAGAAATTTTCACTTTTGAAAATCTCATGTGACTAAGCCAGCCAATCAGAGCTGGCAATTGAAGCAACCCCAAAATCAAAATGGAAAGTGAAAAACCGTTTCACCAAAATCTAGAACGTTTTGAGAAAAGCCAAATATTTTGTCAGAAATATTGTTTCAAACCATGGAAAATTCCCTTCAAAAAGACTTTTCCAAGGCAGCCCTCTGACCAGCACCACAGTCCCTGAGATCAGGACATACACACAAGCATGGCTTTCACTGCCATCGCTTGGCGGATGGCTGATGAAGCTACCTCTGCTGATGAGCCATCTCCTTTCACTCAGTCCAGTAGCTTGGCCCGGTTTTCTGGCACCTCTTTGTGGATTCCAGTCGTCATCTCAAACTGAGCTATTCCTCTTGCTCCTTCCCCCTTCCCTCACCCCCATTTCTCTATTGCCCTGACCAAAACAACTCTCCTCCCAGTACAGCGCCCAACATGATGGGGCACTGATACTGACTGGGGCCATGCTATAATTGTTTGCTACTAAAATGTCAGGGCCTGCTCAGGCTGTCCTGAGCAGTGCTGGGAGGTTGATGGGGCTCTCTGGCTAGGCGATGCACGGCAAACTGACACGGTTAGGGTTTTCCCATTGAGTTATTACCAGGTTAAAGGGTTGTGATAGTGCCAATATCCAAAGCTGGGTTATTGTGTTATTAATGTGCTGCTGTCACTGGATATTAGCACTGTGATCAATCCCCAGTGACAGGGGCTGCTTAGCCTGTCACACTTTGTTTTATCTCCCATTCTTAGAACTTTTGCTAACTCGCAAATTGCTAATGCAATCTCTCTGTAACCGGGTTAAGAGAGGAGCGCACAACCCACTGGCTGTGTGCTGCTGGGAAGCAGGCTCTGCATCCCTGGGACAGACAGCCAGCACAGACACTGTGTACTCTTGTCTTTCAGCGAGGGAGGGATACACTTTGCTGCAGTGGCTGCAGTATATGGAAATATGTTGGCTTCCTTGGCTCTTCCAGGAAGTTCTACAAATATGTTGAGCTAAACCAGGTCTAATTAGACAGAAGGCAGGAACATTCCTGGGGACCAAAATGACCCTTCTCCCACCAGACTCACCTCACCTCGACCCAGTGAGCTCCATCCTTCCTCGTTGCCCTCTTTTCTCTCACACATGCTTTTTCTTTTCATAGCAGAGTTAAAGATGGGAGCGTCCTCTGAGGACCCTCTAGCTGTCTCATGGGCCCTGGGCAGAATTGAATGGTACAGAAAATTCTGCAATGTCATGTGCAGTTCTGTTTGAAGTGGCTCAAGCAATGTGACTACCACCTCTCCCTCTTTCCCCCACCTGCTGTGGAACACATTGTCTAATGGCCTATGAGTCCCACTCTTAGGAAGTTCTTTCTGACACTCAGCCTAAATTTCCTTATCCTCCCATTCCTTCTAGTTGTAAACAGGGTCTGAATGAGCTCTTCCCTGACATCTGGTGATATGATGGTGGGAAAGACCGCAGGAGCAGATGGCATTTGCATAGTCACACCTACTCCACATAGGTGAGCAACAGACAGACCTGTGCTGTCAAACTGACCAGTTTTGGCTGTGTGGGGTTAATATTAACATTAAACGCAGGGTAATGAGATGTTCTTATCCTTGCTGTATGACTAAAGTGCAGGAGCCTGTGCTGACCATGCTCTGACTAAGGGGTCACCCTAACTAGAATCTCACTTACTCAGTAGGGGATAGTGACACCAACACCAAGGAAGAGTCAGAGAGGAGTGGGTGTTTGTTTGTGATGAGGGGACTGGCTTAAAGAGTTCTAGATGTTATATGACTTTCTTCTCCACTGGTTAAAACCAGACATCACTGGAATCATTTAAGAGTCTTGGTTCTTTCTCAGTGATTGCTAGAGCTATGCTGACAGGTAAGCTGATGTAAGTGGGCTGTATTTTTGACCTGGAGATAGGTTGTAGTAAAAAGACAAGGCAGATGAGGTGGCAGCAGAGAGGTTCCCTACTAGCTAGTGAAATTGCTGAGAACAGGACTAACCCTCTCAGCTGTGTTGGGTGTCCGAGCATGAAGCTCTGGTTTCACTATGCTAACCCCAGAGCAGCAAGGCTAAACTGTCTCATTGCTTCTTGATCCATGACCTACAAAGTCACCCCATGACACACCATATTCCACAATCTTTTGTGGAAGCAAAGACTCCTGGAATTTGAGTCACAGAGTGAATTTTTGGCCATGTTGTTGGTTATAGAATACAAAAAAGACCATTACTCATCTTGTAACTGTTGTTCTTTGAGATGTGTTGCTCATGTCCATTCCATTGTAGGTGTGTGCGCACCTCCGTGCACAGTCACTGGAACTTTTTTCCCTTCAGCAGTACCTGCTGGTCCGGCTCTGGTGCCTCCTGTAGCCCCCGCACATGCCGCAGTATATGAGGCACTGCCAACCCTACACCTCCTCAGTGCCTTCTTGTCACCAACTCCAGTAGTGGGGATGGGGGGGCAGGTCTTGGAATGGACATGAGCAACACATCTCGAAGAACAGTTACAAGGTGAATAACTGTCTTTTCTTCTTCGAGTGCTTGCTCATGTCAATTCCATTATAGGTGACTCACAAGCAATACCTTGGAAGTGGATGGGAGTTACAGATGAGCTGCCTGCAGCACCACTCTTCTGAAGCTGGCATTGTCCCATGCCTGCTGGACAATGGCGTACTGGGATATGAAGGTGTGTGCTGATGACCACGTGGCAGCCCTGCAGATGTCTTGCAGCAGCACTTGCGCCAAAAGGGCTGCCGACGATGCTTGAGCTCTGGTCAAGTGGGCTGTGACTATTCCCAGAAGGTGCACTTTTGCTTGCTCATAGCAGAACTTGAGGCACGAGGTTATCCAGGACGAGATGCGCTGGGAGGAGACAGGTAAGCTTTTCATCCGATCTGCCACTGCGACAAAGAGTTGAGTAGACTTCCAAAACGATTTTGTGTGCTCAATGTAGAAAGCTAATGCTTGCCTAACATCTAGCATGTGCCACCTCTGCTCCTCCTCCAAACCAAGCGGTCTGGGAAAAAACAGGGAAAAGAATATCCTGGTTACAATGAAATTAGGAGACCACCTTAGGCAGGAAAGCTGGATGAGGTCGTAACTGAACCTTATCTTTATAAAACACAGTATAAGGAGGCTCCAAAGTCAGTGCCCTAATCTCAGAGACCCTCCTTGCCGAGGTAATTGCCACCAGGAAGGAAACCTTCTATGATAGCAACAGCAGTGAGCATGTGGCCATAGGTTTGAAAGGGGGACCTGTGAACTGGGAGAGAACCAAGTTTAGATCTCAGGGAGGCACCAGGTCATGGACCTGCAGATAGAGCCTCTCCACCCCTTTCAGGAATCTAGTTGTCATAGGGTGGGAGAAAACTAATCCCTCCTCCAATGGCTGGTGGAACACTGAGATGGGCACTAAATGAACCCTCAGCAAAGCCACAGCTAGGCCCTGGAGCTTCAGATGTAATAGGTACTCTAGGACCGCCTGTATTGGCGATGACCCAGGTGAAAATCCTTGGGACACTGCCCAGCAAGTAAACTTTCCATTTCACCCGATACACAACCTGGGTGGAAGGCTTCCTGCTACCCAGCAGGACTTGCTGAACCTGTGACGAACACACTTGCTCATCCGAATTCAGCCATGGAACCTCCATGCCGTCAGGTGTAAGGAGTCCAGGTCTGGGTGCAGCAAACAGCTGTGGTCCTGGGATAGGAGATCGTGCCACCTCGGCAGCTCCAGCGGGGGGGCGATTGATAGTTCCAACAGCATGCTGAACCAATGCTGATGCAGCCAGGTTGGCACAATCAGGATGATGTCTGCCTTGTCCATTTTGATTTTAAGCAGGACCTTGCGAAGGAGCGGGATAGGCAGAAATGCATACATCAGGCTCCCCTTCCACTGCAGGAGAAAGGCGTCAGATAGTGACCCGTCCTCGAGACCACAGAGGGAGCAGAACTGTGGGCATTTCCTTTTCCATCCGGATGCAAACAAGTCCACATGGGGAGAGCCCCACTTCCAGAAGATCATAGAGGCCATCTTTGGGTGAAGTGACCAGTCATGGTGAGGTAAGAACAACGTGCTGAGGTGGTCCACTTCTTCATTCCTGACTCCCAGCAGGTGAGAGGTTATTATGTGAAAATCATGTCTCACCACTATGTCCCACAGGCCAGCCACTTCCTTCCAGATGGCTGAGGAACGGGCTCCCCCCTGCCTGTTGATGTAATACATGGCTGCTGTATTGTCCATCAGGATGTGCACTACCTTGCCCACAATGAGATAAAGGAACACCCCACAAACTAGGTGTATCACCCTTAGCTCCGTCACATTGATGTGCATGTCTCTCTCCTCTCTCAACCAGAGTCCCTGCATGCCGAAGTTGGCGCTGATGTGGGCCCCCGCACCCCAAGTCCAAGGCATCCAACACCAGTGTGACCGAGGGGACTAGCTCCTCTAAAGGTACACCCTGTAGCACTACATGGGGGTTCTGCCACCAGACTATTGCAGACAGAACCTGGAGGGGGGACTGTGACCACCCGGTCTAGGGAATGCCTGCTTGGAACGTAGACTGAGGCAAGCCATGGCTGAAGTGGCCTGAGTTTCAGCCAAGCGAGTCTCACCACATGGCCAACCAGTTGTACACAGTGCCTGGCTGTAGTGGTCGGGCAGAGGTGCAGTTGAGCGATCATGGTCAACATGGCCTCAAAACAGGGCTGGGGAAGGAAAGCCGTGGCCCGTGAAGAATCCAGGACTGCCCCGATTAACTCTATTAGCTGTACAGGAGTTAGCATGGACTTCTGCTCGTCTATTAGCAGGCCCAGGCAGTGGCAGATGACACACTCAAGGTCTATGCTGAGCTGGACCTGGGACCAGGACCTGCCCTTGATTAACCAGTTGTCCAGGTATGGGAAAATTTGGACCCTCTGGCACCTCAAGTGCGCCACCACTACTGCCATACATTTCGTAAACACACTTGGGGCCGATAAAAGACCAAAAGGCAATGCTGTAAACTGGTAGTGAGAGCTGGCCACCGCGAAGCAGAGGAAATGTCTGTCACTGGGGAAAATAGAAATATGGAGGTATGCATCCTTTAGGTCAAAGGTGACATACCAGTCTCCTGGATCCAGGGAGGGAATGATGGAGGCAAGGGAGACCATGTGAAATTTCAGTCTCTTGAGATATTTGTTGAGATGACGCAGATCTAGTATAGGCCTGAGACCCCCTTTTGCTTTGGGGATGAGGAAGTACCTCGGGTAAAACCCTTTCCCCTTCATGTCTGGTGGAACCCCTTCTACCCCAGGCTGAGAAAATTCTCTACCTCCTACATGAGGAGATGCTTGTGAGAGGGGTACCTCAAGAGGGACAGGGAGGGAGGATTGTTGGGAAGGATAGAGGAAAACTGGAGGGCATAAACTGCCGAAATTATGCCAAGGACCTAGCTGTCCGATGTGACCTTGGCCCAATCAGACAGGAAAGGAGCTAAGCAGTTTAGGAAGGGACAGGTAGGATCCTGGAAATAGGATGAAACGCCGCCCATGGGCATACCTTCAAAAGAACCGTCTTTGATTGTTGGATCGCCTAGATGATCCCTTCTGGGGGAGTCAAGGAGGATCCCAGCGTTGGTTGGTGTCTCCTGGACCCTCTGTTTCTGTCCCTTTGTCTATAGGATGAAAACTGCTGTGACTGGTATCTTTGCTGCTTGTTTTGAGGACGGAATTAGCACTTTGAGGCCCGGGGCATATAAAAGCCCAACGTGCGGACCGTGGCCCTCGAGTCCTACAGACCATGCAATTTCGCATCTGTCTGGTCCAAAAATAGGGCTGACCCATCGAAGGGGAGGTCCTGAATAGATTGTTGGACCTCCTGTGACAGCCCTGAGGATTGCAGGCATGAACACATACAGATCACCAAGGCCATGGCTCTCCCCACCGAATCTGCTGCGTCTCAGGCTGCCTGCAGTGCTACTCTAGCCATTGTAATACCCTCTTCTAGGATGGTGCCAAAGTCCAATGCTTGGTCCTGGGGCAAAGCCTCTCCAGAACATCTGAGAGAGTCCCAGAGGTTGAAATTGTACCTGCCCAGGAGAGCCTACTGGTTGGCAATGTGAAATTGTAGGCTTGCCATCAAATAAGCCTTTCACCCGAACAAGTCCAATTTCTTATTGTCTTTATTCCTGATGGTTTAACTGGGCTGGCCCTACCTGTCCCGCTGTTTGGCAGCATTGACCACCAGCATACTGAGAGAGGGGTGGGTGAACAAGTATTCAAACTCCTTAGCCGGGACAAAGTACTTTTTCTTGGCCCTTTAGGGGTTGGGGCCACGGAGGAAGGGTCTGCCATAGGACCTTTACTATTTTCAATACCCCCCTCATGCATGGGAAGGGTGACCTGGGCTGGAGAAACCATTATCAGCACATTGAAGAGGCTATCTGATGCCTCTTTTAACTCCTCTGCCTCCAGCCCCAAGTTTGAGGCCACCTTCTTAAGGAGTTCTTGATGCACCCTGAAATCATCCAGGAGCACTGATAATCCTTGGGTGACCACTTCATCCAGGGAAGATTAGGAAGACTGAAGGGGTGCGGGGGTAGGGGGGTGACATCCCTTCCTGCCATTATCGGAGGCCGAGTCATGGTCCCTCTCCGGAGCCAATGGCACCCCCGATGACCTGCTTGAAAATGGCCCTGGGCCCACTGGGAAACCCCAGGGCCCCAATATGGCCACTGGGCTGACCACTGCCCTTGAGGCTACCCCACAGCTGTCAGGGAAGGGGGCTGCTTGAGTACCTTTTGCGGATGGTGGTGTCTCTCTGGGGGCAGGGTGGCTGCAGAGGGGCCTGCCGAATGGTGCTGCCTTTGGGGGGAGTGATGACCAGACCTTTGTGTCCCACAGTGCTCCAGCAACCGTCATGGGTGGGAAGAAGGAACTGAGGGGGCGTAGGGCCATCAGCAGCTTATATACCGTGGCATGTGTGCAGGGCTCCAGGGGGCACTCCAGGGGTCGCTGGAGCTGGAGCTGGAGCTGGCCTGGCAATATCAATGGTATACATGGTCATATTTCAATCAGACAGCATCACGGGGGCCTGAGGGTCTGGTGCTTTTGGGTGCAGGTTGGGGGCCCAATGCTGCTGGGGCAAAGGGTTTGTCAGATGAAGGCATTTCATGCTTTAAGAATGCTGTTCTGTGACTTTGTGTGCAAATAACTGAAAAGTGGAACTGAAAAGGGAGTGGATTAGGCTGATGGTGAGTTATCTTGTTTAATAGCTATAGTCTGAATATAGACTGTGACACTGAATGGTGTATTCCCCAATGGAGTTAAAGCACAATGATGCAGACACACGTGAGGCACCGAGGCTGAGAATTGGAAACCCAATGGCCAGTTCCTACTTTTACTTGCTCATAGATTTCACCCAGTTGATACATTTGAAGAAATTCACGTATGTTGAATGATGGAAGCATGTTGTGAACACACAAACCTTTTCTGCATGTTCTGTAACATTCATAGATTTATAAATGTGAGTGAATGAATAAACAAAACTTTTGCTGGAATCATATCCCATTGAACTCACCTCCTCGCCAGGTTGAAGCATCCTTCCTTTCAGTCAGGGCACTCTTCCCTCTGAGTCAGTGTTGAGCTCTTTTGGCTGAGATGCAAAACTGAGCCTTGGCCGCTTATGGCCATTACAGACCCCATGACGTCTTTTGCAAGACAGATACTGCCGTGGTGCCTTTGTCAAACTCCAATGGGCATGATTACATTCTAGTGGCCTAATGATTTCACTGCAGTTTCTATTGTATAGGAAATTGTTTTCACTTCCCGTTCTAAGCATGTTGTATAGCATCTCTGCACACAGCTGCTGCTTTGCAATGGTGGGTGAAATTAAATGAATTTGTACGTGCATTGTTTGAAAATCTGTACAAGTGCCCTGAGGTTTGCAAAAGGCACCATATCAATAAATGATCATAATTCCTTAGTGAGAAAACAAACTAGCAAGTTCGCCGAGTTCCAGATGCTCCCAATGCCCAGGGGAGATTTCCCTGAGGCCACAGAGGGACAACCAAACACCAGAGTGCGCCAAGCATCGGAGTGTGCTGCTCTCGGCATGGGGTCTGGCATCTGGTGTTGAGTCGGAGCTTCACACAGAACGCCTCCCTTGTGATAAATAAGGGTGTTTAAATATTTCCTTTGCATCCCAGCAAGGAAATATGAAAGTGCCATGCCATGATCTAAACACCAGCTGGCTTTCAGACTAGGACCAGAGACAAAAGCAGCTCTATCATTTGTACACCCAGACCATGCTATACATTGTGCTGGGTCCCCAGGGTGCAACCTTCACTGTGGGACCACTGTGTCCTCCCAATGCACCAACTTGGGCTGCCTCAGACACTATGAGGCTGATGTCAAACTACAAGCCTCTGATAGACACTGCACTTACCCAGACAACCCCATGCAGAGACACACCCAGCTGAGTTACATGAATGATCTTCCAGCCACTCAGGACCCATCAATAGGGAGGCTTCAGCCAGTTCCTCCCAGCTCCTCATCCTTGCACCCCAGAACTGTACCATCTTGCACTGGTCAGAAGTCTGGCCAGTGTAAGGGCACCACTCCCTTAGTGTGGAATGGACACACACCAGCCTTTGTAAACTGAGCTGAGATTTCCCAAGCACTTCACCCAAAGCACAGTGTTGTAAGTAAAATATAAAACAGATCAATTAACTACAGAAAGATCGATTTTAAGTGATTATAAGTAGCAGGCACAGAGATCAGAGTTGGTAACTTAGACTGCAAGTTTACTTTTGTTTCTTAAGTTCTACAAACTAAGCAGGATTTGAGTCAAGCTGTCTCATCCTGACAGATGGTACAAGCAGGTTTCTTTTCCTCAATACACAGACTGGACTCCTGTTTCCAGCCTGGGACCACCTTTCCCCAGTTCAAAAAATCTTTGTCTTCCAGATGTTCTTCCAGGTGTTGAGACAGGGGGTAGAGAGACCAAGTGATGATGTCACTTCCCCTCTTTTATACTTTCTTTCAGCTTGCTGGAAAGCTCCTTGCTATGACGTGGGGTCAGGCAGCCCCCACTGGACAGGCAGTCTCCATTGACTACGTGCTCTCCACGAGAAGTCTCTGGGGTGGCTATTGAGAGTGGATTCCCTTTAATGGGCCATCAGCACTATCTAGGCTGTTGTAACTGAAAGGCGGGTTGGATGTGCTCCCAACTTCACAAGATATTTCAGTTACACTAATGAACCTAGCAAAACTTCATTACTTCACATACAATGATAGCACAGACAATCTGAAAGATCAATGTTCAGCAGATGAAGACTTTTCAAATGATACCTCACAAGCAGGCACTATACCAAATGTATCATAATCATAACACGGTGGTGAATATAGGGTTTCAGGGTGCTACTTTGGGGTACAGAGTATCACACATGTCATGAGTCCTATTTTCAGATTTCCTTGTATCAGGAAGAATCTACAAAGCAGCTTCCGAGGTGGTCAAAGACAGGTCTGGGTTTTCAGCCAATCACAGGAGGTGTGTAGATGAGTGGATTCTTGGGGGAAACTCCCAGCACCCTGAGAGCATTTTGTACTTCTCCTACCTGGACACAAAGAACAGTTAATAATTATCCTCTTTATAACACCCTGCAAGACTGTTATCGGATCCCCCCTCACTCTTCTCAAAACTAAACATGCCCAATTTTTAAACCTTTCCATATTTGTCAGGTTTTCTAAACCATTTATTGTTTTGTTGCTGTCCTTTGGACTCTCCAATTAATCCACATCTTTCCTAGCTTGTGGTGACCAGAACTGGACACAGCATTCCAGCTGAGGCCTCACCACTGTTAAGGAGAGTGGGACAACTACCTCCCGTGTCTTATGTATGACTCTCCCGTTAATACACCCCAGAACGATATTAGCGTTTTTCACAACTGCATCCCACTGTTCACTCACATTCAATTTGTGATCCACTCTAATCCCCAGATCCTTTACAGCAGTACTACCGCTAGCCACTTAGTCCCTATTTTGTAGCTGTGCATTTGATTTTTCCTTCCTAATAAACTATTTTGCACTTGTTTTTATTGAATTTCATCTTGTTGATTTCAGACCAATTCTCCAATTTGTCAAAGTCATTTTGAATTCTAATCCTGTCCTCCCACATCCTTACCTGCCCTTACCAGCTTGATGTCATCTGCAAATGTTATAAACATACTCTCTACTCCATTATCCAAATCATTAATTAAAATAGTGACTAGTGACTAGTACTCAGGCCAAGACTGATCTTGCAAACCCTGAGTAGATACATCCTCCCCTCTCTACTAAGCAGAGGAAGACTACAGACTTCTCCCAGTCATCGTTGCTCTGTCAACTTCAGGTTTTTTAGGTGTTTGAAACAGTGAATTTTTCCACTGAAAGCAGATACATTTTGTTTAGTCAAAAACCCAATTTTCCTTCAAAAAACAACGTCAAAGAAAATTTCCAACCAGCCCCACTGCATGGATTCCTGCCAACACTTGGCTGTAGAACATATAACTGTGTCTGACAAGATCAGAGTTCTCCTCTTGCTTCAAGCCCCCGCTTCTCTCCCCAGTTTAAAATCAATTGTATCAGGACTCCACATCAGCAGAGCCAGTCCAGGTACTTTTTCTAGGTCCTGGTCTACACTAGACTTTTTTGTCAAAAAAAGGCAGCTTTTTTGACAAAACAGTGCTGGTGTACACACTGCAGTTTCAACCTCCTCCTCCCCCGCCCCAACAGATAAAACTGCCTGGATTTTTAGGCAAAATAAAGTGACCCCCATGAGAAGTATAGAGTTTTTTTTACAAAACATGAATCAACAAACCATCAGTGTAAACACAGTGGCTGGTTATGAAGATTCTGATGATCAACAGATGGCTCAACAGATGGCGGTGCTGTAAGGAGGGCTTTGGGATGTCTGGTCACTGGGAGGCATTCATGGACAGAGGACTGTTCTCTTGGTATGGACTTCACCTAGGATGGAGATTGGCACAACTGATTAAGAGATCTTTAAACTAGGTAGCTGGGGGAGATGGTTGGGAGATGCCCAGCCAATCTCCATGCCTGATTTTAGCATTGAGAGGGAGGAAAATGAAGTAAGAAATGACATATCAGTGGAGAGCAGAATGGACAGTAAGAGGAAGGGTAGTGTAGATACCAGTGTAATAGGCAATATTGGCAGTAGAATGACTGCCAAATCAGGTAATGAACATGAGCAAAGCCAAACAGCAAAAATTAAGATGTTTGTATGCCAATGCGAGGAGCTTAGATAACAAAATGGAGGAACTAGTGCTACTGGTAGAGGAAGTGAAACCAGATATCATAGGGATAACAGAAGCATGGTGTAATAGTAGTCATGACCAGTGTACAAATATTGAAGGATATGTGCAGTTTAGGAAAGACAGATATAAAGGCAAAGGTGGTGGAGTAGCATTGTATATCATGATGAGGTAGACTGTAAAGAAATTAGAAGTGATGGAATTGATAAGATGGAGTCTGTCTGGGCAAAACTCACATTGGGGAAGAAAACTACTAGAGTTTCCCTTGGGACAGTGCTTGGGGTGTGCTACAGACCACCCTGATCTGATTTGGACATGGATAGAGACCTCTTTAAAACTTTTAATGAAGTAAATGCTATTGGGAACTGTGTGATTATGGGAGACTTTAATTTCCCAGATATAGATTGGAGAACATGTGCTAGTAGCAAGAGGGGATGCCATTTTAGATTTGGTATTGGTGAGTAGTGAGGACCTCATACAAGAACTAGTTGTAGGGGACAACCTTGGTTCGAACGACCATGAGCTAATTCAGTCCAAACTAAATGGAAGGAGAAACAAAAGTAGATCTGTGACTAGGGTCTTTGACTTCAAAAGGGCTAACTTTAAAAAATTAAGGGAATTAATTGGGGAAGTGAACTGGACTGAAAAATTAATGGATATAAAGGTGGAGGAGGCTTGGAATTACTTCAAGTCAAAGTTGCAGGAACTATCTGAAGCCTGAATCCCAAGGAAGGGGAAAAATTCAAAGGCAAGAGTTGTAGATCAAGCTGGATGAGTAAGCATCTCAGACAGGTGATTAAGAGGAAGCAGAAAGCCTACAAGGAGTGGAAGATGTGGGGGGATCAGCAAGGAAAGCTACCTCTTGGAGGTCAGAACATGTAGAGATAAAGTGAGAAAGGCCAAAAGCCAAGTAGAGTTGGACCTCACAAAGGAAATTAAAACCAATAATAAAAGGTTCTATAGCCATATAAATAGTGTGGCAGATGGCCAGATTTGTCCTAGTGGCTCTCACGCTTTGCCCTTCGTAGTGGTCCAGGGCATCACCAGTTATCCCATCTCCGCAGGGAGGGGGGTAGGGAACTGGACCTGCCCACTACTCTGGGTCCCAGCCCAGGGGCACTATGAGTAGCAGCTATGTGCTGCTGGTACCGTATTCATGGCTGTAATCTTTCCCCTTGGCAAATTTTCCCCCTCTGTCCTTCTGCCTCCTGGGTCCCTGCTTTCTTGCCACCTGGGCTGGACTTCCTTACTGAGATGCTTGTGCCTGGGGGAGTATCTTAGTCTTGCTTGAACAAGCTTCCCACTTCTGGGCCCGGTACCTTTCTCCAAACTCCTCTTGCTCCTCCACGCAACACAGCACTTCTCCATCTTCAGCAAATGCCCTGTCTGTCTGGAGCAGACGTTTTTTATCAGGCACCTGGCTGGGCCTTAATTGGCCTCAGATGCTCCTAATTGCCCTCTAATGACTGGCTAGTCTGCAGGGAAGAGAGCCCTGAGCATTCTGGGACTTCCCTCCCTCCCTCTGAGCCCTCTCATACGACTGCTGGGGGAGTAACTGCTGGCACGGAGGAGCTCCTGCTGCTGCTGCTACTGCTTGGGGGCCTGCCAGCCTGCCTCTCTCCTGGCTGTCCGGGAGGGAGTGGGTGAGTGAGTGGCCCTTCCGCACCACTGGTACCACCACCACCACCATCACCAGTGAAGGGACCTTTCCTGGCCTGCTGCTTGCTGCCACCACTTCCTGGGAGCCTGCTGCTGCTGCTGCTGCTGCTGCTGCTGCTGTTGGCGCAAATTGCTGCCTGTGAGGAGGATGACAAACGCCTTCACCACCACTACTGCTGGGGATCTGCTCAGGAGGGGGCCAATCTGTTTCTAGATTGAGTGACTGTACCACCTCTGCTTTTGTGGTGGTGGGGAAAAATACTGTTGTTTTTGTGGGGAGAGCCCTCCCCTGATCCATCTGCTCCCCACCCCACCGTCGTTGGCCCCTCCACCACCCCCAGCCACCACTTGCTTCGCCTCCTCACCCTCAGCTGGGTCGCCAGTCTCCTACAACATCTGGGACCGCTGCAGCAGCAGGCACTTGTTTCACCACCCAGGCCCACCTGGGAGCATGTGTTTCCCCTCCCCTTCAAAGCCTTCCTCCCTTCCTTAGGTACGTCTGGCCGAAGGGCTTCCCCCACCCTCTTCTTTGCCCTCTGTTGGTCCCAAAACAGTCTATCCCCCTGCCCTTCCCCTCGAAGTGTGTCCCGCCTGCCCCTTGATGTCCATTTTGTCCATCCCCCCTTTTCCCTTGGGTTCCCTTAGTTTTCTTGCCCCACCCAGCCCCAAGTGATTTTTTGGCTTGCCCCGCCCTGCCCTCACCCCTCAGCGTCCCGCTTGTCTCCCTGCCCTGCCCCCACCCCTCAGCGTCCCGCTTGTCTCCCTGCCCTGCCCCAGCCCCTCAGCATTTCCTGTTTGCCCCTGCCCCACCCTGCTCCCTGGGAGTCCTCTGCTCTTCCCTGTCCCGCCCTTGTCTCATGCCTGACCTCCCACACCCCATGCCCTTGCTGCTTACCCCTGCCCTACCCTGCCCCATCTCGTCAGTGGGCCTAGGTGCTCTTCAGAGCCCGTAAGCCCCCAGAACTCTCTATTTCTTTTCATTTTGCCCCCTGTTCACTGCACCCCCAATGATCTTGTAACACCCCTGTCCCAGTGCAGCCTGAGGAGTGCCAGATCAGACCACCTGTGTGTGCCAGATCAGACCATTGGAAGGGCTGGAGGTGCTAGTGCCCTGGTGTAAAGCGGGGAGGAAGGCTGGCTGAAGAGCATTCTCAGTCAGGAGTCTCCTTGGCTTTAAAAGCACTGCCCCTGGTCTGCTGAGGCCCTGAGACAGTGATGGTCAGGGCACACATGAAGACCCATTTCCTCCTGGAGAGAGGTCAGGCTGGAGGTGGGAGGGGAGGGAGACAAGGCTGGATGAGGGGTGGGGAGACCAGACTTGGTGGGCTGTCTGCGGGAGGTGGGGAGGCCAGGCTGGCAGTGAAAGGCGGGGTAGCTGGGGGGTGGTTGAGGGAGGTGGGAAGATCAGGCTGTGTTACCCACACAATTTAGGGCTCTCACCCCCCTATGCTCTTGTTAGGGTACTCAGGAAGTACGGGCTCCAACTTTACCCCTCCATGAGCTCAGAGCCAACACCCCTTCCCAGTGCATTCTGGGATCTACAGGTCTGCAAGTGTGCACTGTTCTGTTCAGAAACGAGCGAGAGGGGCAGGGACTGGTGGTGGCTTTTCCCAGTGGAAGAGCCTTGCACAGTAATATCCTTACCCTCTATTGCTTAACAGTTGACCATGCACATGCTAAGCACACAATGCTCACCACTCCCAATAAGGCAAACATTGGTTTCTTGATGGCCAGTGAAGATTTTGATCATTTGAGGACTCTGGCTTCTGCATGGCATGGTCAGCAGGGTGCTGAAGTCTGGCAGCTCTGATCTTTTGGACCCCAGTTTATATAGTTAAAACTTGGCTACTACTTAGCTAAACCTTAACCAATCATTTTAAATTAAAGTATTACAAAATAGTATTTTTAACCAATTTTAGCCCTTTATGCAACAATTTTTAACAAATCCTAGCACATTACTGCCTATATACAAAAGTCAATTCAAATGTTGTGAAACCAGTTTACATAGCAGACAGAAGTAATTAAAACCAGACAGGATCATGCATATAAACAGCAGAGAAGTATAGATTTCATAGTCACAAATGTTGATAAGTGGTTTCTTGCCAGACAGAATGCTATCAAGCAAAGTTTTCTTTAAACATCTTAAGATCCGTTTCTTTATCTGGTGATGGTGGGTACTGTAGGACAGGAATCCTCCTTACAGTCCAGTATCACATTGTTTAGGTCCAATATAGATAAAATGTGAGGATGTGACTTGGCTGCTGTTTTTACTGAAGAAAAAAAGACCTCAGACCTTACAGCTGGGGGAGGGGGGCAGGCTAGGGAGGTGTCTGAAGGGGGTGGGGAGGCCAGGCTGGGGGTAGGGAGGTGGCTGAGGGGGTGCGGATGGCAGGCTAGATGGCTGTTTGGGGGTTAGGAAGTGGTAGCAGGAGGTATTCCTTCTTCCCGAAGCTCTATAGGGTGCTTAGAAACACAAATGCTATGTCAGACTGAGTAACGCACTGGGGTACAGCGAGGCCATCGCTGCATTTTAATCTATAAATGGGGCTTGATGCAGCACAAGCAATCGAAGTCACATGGAGCTTTTAGATGAGCTCAGGCTGTTGAAGCAGCTGCACTGCAAAACCTTGGAGCAGTTTAAGATTAAGGTGGTCTTTAGAGGAATCTAAGTAGTTTAAAATACTCTAAAGGCTTAACTTTGTAACCAGTTTAAGTTGTTCATGGGGCTTAAAGCAGTGATGTACAACCAATCTTTTAACAAGGGGCTCCCACAAAAAATTGTCCTCCTACCCTGTGATAAACCCTATGTTTCAGGGTATGCATGCTTACAAAGGAGTGTGTTTGTCTGTTTGCTTTTGGATGTGGTTGTTATAGGCCAACGCCAGCTTGGGAAGGTATTCCTATTAGGCTTATTTTTTTTAAGGTGGGAGTGTTTTTAGTATGTCATGCATTGTCTGATTAAACCTCTCGCACTGGGCATTTCCTTGTAGCATTGATAGGGTGTTGTTCAGCTTTTGGCTATGCCGTACAGTTTGCACAATTCAGATATCACCTCTGAGTCAAAATTCCTCCCTGATCTGAGTGTAACCATTCCAGACAACCATAGTACACAAACCAGTGTTTTATGTGGGCTTCTGCCGTTCTCCGTGCCTTCTGGTTTCTAGTTGGAACCATGATGGTGAATCAAATAAACATGTCCATGAGAAATAGTATATTCTCATACCCCTCTGCAGATCTTTCTATATATGTGTAGTCCATCACTAGGAGCTCCATTGGGGCAGTCACGTTAGTACGGGTTAAAGGGGCTCAGATGAGAGGAAACACCTCCTTGGCTAGGACACACCATTTGCACTGATGGATCCACGATTGCACGTTGCTACCTATCGTGGGCCAGTAGTAGTTTCTCCTCATCATCTCAAGAGTGCTCCTGTCTCCAGAATGCTCCCCATGAGCATGCCTGGCTTCATAAACTTGCCAGTGTAGCAACACAGGTACCACTAACATCTGCAGGAATGACCAGGATATTTTTTTTCAGATCTTCACCCTCTTCTGATTCCTCCTCTAAAGGCAATCTAGACAGGGTTTCTGCATTGATGTTCGATCTTCCAGGCTTATATTATACTTCAAAAAGTGAATTCAGCAAATTGGGCCATCCACCCGTGTTCAATTGCACCTAAGTTAGCCATTGCCAGGTGTCACAAAGTGGAGATATTCTTGGGGTTTTCTCTGAGTGCTGTGTGTGTGCCTTGGTTTCCCCATATGTTGTATTTTGGTGATAGGACCTGGGTGTGTGATCATTTCAGAGATGACTAAAGGGTGGATGGGCCTTCCCCAGCCACATGTATGCAGACCTAGCCAGGACCCCCTGCCCTGGTCCAACCAGTTCTTACAGGTTGTGGCAGGTGGAGATCAAGCAGAGTGGCCACCTTGCCCAGGAAGGAGACAAAGGATCAGGGAGGGGCAAGGGGACGGCTTGGGGGAGGGGGGGAGTGACAGGCTGTCTGGAAGGGAGAGCCAATGCCCTGAGGCAGATTTGCCAGGAGTGGAGCCCAAGGATGAGGGCTCTGCGGCTCCTTAGGTGGTTGCTGGTGTAACTCCTAATTTAGCTGCTAGCAAAGTCGTTCTACGCTGTGATCCTGAGATCTAATAAACCCTTCTGATATCCATGCTGGCTGTGAATCGCTTCTGACTGCAAGGCAGGGTGCATGGTCCTTTGGTGTATGGAAGAACTCCCCAGGGTCTCATCCAAGGGGTCCCACAGGGGGAGTCCTGGTGGAGCAGGGGTGCTGGACCCTGTGAGGCCAGAGTCAGGAGTCAGCTGCACTGGTATGTGGAGACCTGAGGTGGCAGATTCCAAAGCACTAGAGTCCTGACTGGCTGCATCCAGAGCACTGTTCCTGCGGGAGTCCATCACACCAGGTATCGAAGTGGATTGTGCTCTGAGATCGCAATGAATTTAGAATACACTAAATAATCCTTAAGTTTTTTAGTGACAGACCACTTCAAGGCCAGCAGTTCTAGTTTAAAGCACTGTAGTTTTTGTTGTTTCTTTCTGACCTCTTCAACCCTTGAATCGCATAGTCAATCATGTGCTTAGCCCCTCTTGCTTCTTGCTGAGCACTGCACCCAGGCCATGTCACTATAAATGGCAGGCTAAATTTGGGCTATGCAAGCACAGGTGGTGACATTAGCCAATGTCTTAATTCGTTGAAAGAACCTCCCACACTTGCTAGGCATTTTTGGAGACTGACCAATTTTCCAGCAGCCTGGTCTTCTTCTCATCTACCTGGATTCCATCCTTTAAAATCACATAGCCCAAGAATTTGACTCTTCCACACAGAGGGCGCAACACTTGCTCGGCTTCACCTTGAATCCATGTTCCTTCAACCGTGTGAAAACCAAGTCCAGTTTTTCCATATGACTCTGAAAATCTTTGGAAAGCACAATGACATCGTCCAGGTATATCAGCAAAGTGTCTCCCAACAGCCTCTCCATTAGTCTCTGGAATATAGCAGGCACATTTCACAAGCTGAATGGCATGCGGGTCCATTCGAACAGCCCAAACAGAGACGTCACTGCCACCTTTTCCTGGTCTTGTTCTTCCACCGCAAAATGGAAGTAACTAGAAGTTAGATTGAGGGTTGAAAACACTCTTGCTCTTCCTAATGCATCTAGTGACTCTTCCACCTGGGGTAGTGGGTAGACATCCTTGTGTATCACCCAATTTCCTGTAGTCACAACAGAATCATACTCCACCATCTTTTCTTATTACAATCATTGCGGGTGATGCCCAGAGGCTGTGGCTTTCTTTAAGGACACTTTGAGCCACTAGGTCCTGGATGTATCTTTTTACAGCCTGGAACACTCATGGTGAGATCCTCCATTGTCTCTGCTTTATAGGGACGGCACCTCCACTGGGTATTTGATATGTCACTGATGCATCTGGTGGTGTAACCAAAATCTCACTCATCCCTGGAAAAGACCCCTTGAGGTTTCTCCAATAGCACCCACAAATGGCCGACCTGTGTAGGGGTTAATCCTTGGAGGTACACTTGGACTGGAATGGGTAGCTCTCCATCAGCTACTGTGTTCCCTTTTCCACTTTTGGCACCTACAGCTCATCCCCGTTTAGCTCCAGGACCATACTTGCTGGGGGAACCACTCCTTCTGGTTGGTGTATCTTTGCCATTCTGGTTTGAGGACACAACTTTATGGCCTTTTCACTTGAGTTTAACAGCCTGACTGGCACTTTTCCTTTGCTGGCATTAGGAAGTACATTTGCCACCAAGAGCCCAATAGGGAGACTGGCCCCAAGTGTTGGCTTGACAAGCACTCGGTACCCATCAAAGTCACCTGTATCCAGCAGCATCCATCAATAATCTTCTCACACTATGGGGGTATAACTACCTTGTGTCTTCTTCCACCTGAACATAACCAATTTGTCCCATGGAACCAGGAAATGGCTCTGTCTCTCCACTTGGGCTAGTACCCACTTCAGTGTAGCATCCTCCATAAGTTGCTCAGGACAGACCATTCCTGGGTTCTTTCTTCTACCAGTAGACCTGTACTTCTATTCTCTTATATTATTCATCCTGAGAATTCGCGATACCCAGTTCCCCATTAAAGTATTTTCTGAAGCTGTGTCCTTTAAATTTCCTGTCTGCTTTCCTGTCTGTCACTGTTCTATTGATTAAGAATTCAAAAGGAACATATGAACATTTAGCTGAAACTTTGAATGTAACAATATTAGATTTTTCTTTGAAGTTTAAGTAGTGAATACCTGTGAATGGTTGTAAATGGCCAGTTACCTTGTGCTAAAGTAACTAGTTACTGGTGTGCTCAGGACACGGGAGATGGTACTTCAGAGTCCCAAGTGATCATCTATTAATTGTTCAAGAAGATACTTTCTTGACAGCAGGTATCGGTCAGCCTGCGTGGATCTATAAAAGACTCTAGTGGACTGATCTTTTTATCTCAAATCTGTCCAAGCTTGTCAGGGAAAGTTTGGATTGCAAGGTTGAGATCCCAGCACCAGCCTGGAATCACCCTGCTAATTCTCATGGGAGAATTTGAACAAACTCTGCACATGGACTACTTAGTCTTCATTCCTCTGGATCAATTCATCTACATCTGAAGCTGTGAATCAAAGGACTGAAACCCATCCAGGTACTGGATGTACACCAGAAGGACTATACAAGCCTGCGAACTCCACGTGTCTACTGGAAATCTGATGTAAACAGACTTTCCAATCATTTGTATGTATGTGATTGCTTTGATCATCTAACACTTCTCCTATGGTTTGTTTCTTTCCTTTTATAATAAACCTTTAGTTTTAGTTACTAAAGGATTGGCTGGCAGCGTGGTATTTTGGATAAGATCCAACCTTATATTGATTTGGGAATGTGGCTGACCCTTTGGGATCAGGAGAACCTTTTTGGTAAAGAACACAGAGTTTTAAATAACTTCTCTTTACTGGACCTAGTAGCTGATTGGGAGCCAGAGATTGACATGCAGTAAACAGGGCTGTGTATATTTTTGTTTTAGCTGCTTGATAACCAGTGTGGGAAATCAGAAGCATTGTTTGTGACTGGTTGGAAAGTCTGACTTCAGTGTCACCCATCAATGTTGGGAGAATCTGCTCTCCATTTGCAGCCTGCCCTGACTGCCATTTTCAGGTAGCTAGCCTAGGCACGGATGGGTCACAAGTACTATGCTGTGTTTGATTTTTATTTTTTTCTCTGCTGCTGCCTGATTGTGTACTTCTGGTTCCAAATGAGGTGTTTGGTTGACTGGTCAGTTTGTAATTCTGGTGTTCATAACTCTGAAGTTCTACTGTAGTTCAAGCAAATAAAATTTATTAAAGAGCAACTGATTAAAAAATAATGAAAAAATGGGAAAGGTTAAAGGAAACAAGTAACTCCACCCTGTGGGCATGGGGACCCCACACAGCATCTCTGGGCTGTAAGGGAAGTTCAGAGTCTATTCCTCACATGTCCCAGGCCTCCTTCCCAGGCCCTGGCTGCACTGCAGGGATGCTGCGGGTTGGACCCTTGCTCTGGTGGTGACTACATGCCCTCAGGCTCCAGATGGCAGGACCCTTCTCTCCAGCATCGCCCCCCTGTCAGGGTTACGATCCCCCTCCCAATCCGGCCTGCAAGGCCTCTTGGGCGATGGCATTTCCCTGTGCTGAGCCCTCTGGCTGTGATGCCCCCTCGCTTTTCCAAACTGCTTACAGTACCCAGCTCCAGCTCTGGCTCCAACTCCAGCCCCAGGACCACACTGCCTCAGTGCTGCCGTTACTCTGCCTCCAGCCCAGCTCTCTGGGCTACTCTTCTGGCCCCTCTGGCTTTGGCTGCTGTGGCTCTGCTCCTAGCTCAGCTCAGGCTCCTGCTCTCTCTTTAGCTTGGCCCCACTCTGACCCAGGCAGCTCCAGCTTACATGGAGGATGGGCTCCCCCAGGCTCCTGAGTCCCTCACTGAGATTCCTGCCCTGTCAGTCAGGCTGACCTGGAGTGTTGACTTCTCCCCTCTGGCCCTGGTGGAGTACATTGCAGGAGCTCAGCTGGAGGAAGCACAGAGGTGGGCATTGGGCAACAGTCCATTTCCAAAGAAACTAGTGCATTTTCCTGGATGCAGGAAGATGGGCACAAGCTGGCCTGGTACAGTAACTGACTTCTCCCTGATTAGCAGCTGGACGCCTGGCAGATGTCTGGATTGGATCACTCCCCGGCCCTGCAAATGGTGGAGGCTCTCCCAGTCAGGGGCCACTGTTTAGCCTTGTTATTTTAATCACAGAGAGTCCTGTGACCAGTAACGCAGGTTTTTGCCTTAATCATTGCCCCCTTATTCACTCAGCCTCCTGTAGACCCTGCATGTGACTGTTCAGTGTCTAACCAGGGGCAAAGAGGACAATGATGACTTCTGATCCCCCGCCCCTGCTCTAGGGAGACCTGGGCCACACTTCTGGGGCTGACTACCAGAGCACACTGATTGGCTCTTCTCTTTCCTCCCCACCCAAACACTTTTTCCAAGGGGAGGGGTGAGGCCAGACACTACGGAGCCCATGATTCTTTAGCAGCCTCTGATCCCACTCCCATTGTGGCATCAGCACTAATCACACTGTGTCACAGGATATCTTACAGGGCATAGCCAGCTGCAGGGAACTTGGAAGTGTGCTGAAGGAGATGAATGTTCAAATGATCTGCTAAAAGATCTTTCCTGTCCCCTGAGTGGAGGAAGACAGTCAGCAAAAGATTCTGGAAATGAACCGCTGGCTAGGTAATTTATGTACGGTAGAGGGTTTTGGCTTTTTGGAACATTGCTTCACTTTCTATTGTACAATTTGAATGGCCTCCATCTCAGTAAAGATGGGATGGCTAGAGTAGTCAGGAGGGTGTTAAACTAATAACAAAAGGGGAGGGTGAAAAGAGGGAACAAGCAAGCATGCATTTACTACAAAATCAAGATGTAGAGAGCAAAATTAATCAAGAACGTGGAGAGAAAACATTCTTTAACTGCCTATACACAAATGCTTAGGAGCCAGTGTAATAAACAAGAGGAACTGGAATTGCTCATTCATCCTACCTGGCATCACTGAAACCTAGTGGGATGAATCACATGATTGAAATATTAAAATCAGTGGTTACAACTTATTTAGGAAGGAACAAGTGGACAAAGGGGGAGGGGGAGAGGAACCGTGCCAGAAATGAAATTACCGTTTTCCTAATCACGGGCTGCTCAGAGCAGAATGATCTTGAATGCATATGGATCAAACTATTGACAGCTAAAGCACAAGTGGTAGTTGGTGTCTGCTGCAGACCACCAAATCACACTAGGGAGCAGGATGATGAGTTCCTTTCACACCCATCTATAATGTGTAGGAGGAAAAAAACTGTGGCATCACAGGAGATTTCAATCTGTGAGATGAGCTGGAAGTCTCACCCTACTAGTGCTAAAACATCCTCCGAATTTCTGATATTATAGAAGGCAACTTTCTAACTCAAAAAGTGTTGCATTGAAAATTGGGGAAATCTATAGCAGATCTTATCTTGACATGTCAAGAGCAATTGATCACCAAACTAATAATTAGTGGTAACTTAGGTACCAGAGATCATGACTGGATCCCATTTGTGATATGCAAGTAGAATAAAGTCCAAGCCAATGCTATATATACTTAGTGTTTTAAAAGGGTCACTTTCCCAAAGCTGAAAACAATTATGAGCCCAATCAATTCAGAGAGTGATATTTAAACAGAACAATGTGAGTTGTAATTGGGAATTGTTTACTATATGCTCAAAAAGCCACATAAAACACATTGAGTGGATTAAAAACTGGCTAATAGATAGGTCTCAAAATGTAATTGTAAATAGAGAACCATCAGAGAGCAAATGTGTTTCTAGTGGGGTCCTGCAGGATTTTGTTCTTGAACCATAAAATCATAGAAGACTAGGTTTGGAAGGGACCTCAGGAGGTCATCAAAGCAGGACCAACCCCAATTAAATCATCCCAGCCACGGCTTTGTCAAGCCAGGCCTTTAAAAACTTCTAAGGATGGAGATTCTACCACCTTTCTAGGTAACCTTGGCTTGACTCTATTTAACATTTTTATCAATGACGTAAAAGAAATATAAAATCATCACTGATAAAGTTTGCTGACAACATAAATATTGGGGACGTGGTAAATAATTAAGAGGACAGATCAGTGATATAGAGAGATCTGGATAGGTAGGTGCTTGCAAATAATCATAGAACCATAGAAGATTAGAGTTGGAAGGGACATCAGGAGGTCAGCTAGTCCAACCCCCTGCTCAAAGCAGAACTAACCTCAGCTAAATCATCCCAGCCAGGGCTTTGTCAAGACGCAGCTTAAAAATCCTTAAGTTGGAGATTCCTCCACCTGCCTAGGTAACCCATTCCAGTGCTTCACCACCCTTCTAGTGAAAATCTTTTTTTCTAATATCCAATTTAGACCTCCCCCACTGCAACTTGAGACTATTGCTCTTGTTCTGTCATCTACTACCATTGAGAACAGCCTAGCTCCATCCTCCCTGGAACCCCCTTTCAGGTAGTTAAAGGCTGCTATCAAATCCCCCCTCATTCTTCTCTTCTGTAGACTAAACAAGCCTAGTTCCCTCAGCCTCTCCTCATAAGTCTTGTGCTCCAGGCCCCTAATCATTTTGGTTGCCCTCTGCTGGACTCTCTCCATCTTGTCCACATCCTTTTTGTAGTGGGGGGCCCAAAACTGGACACAATACTCTTAATGCGGCCTCACCAATGCTGAATAGAGGGGAATAATCACTTCCCTCAATGTGCTGGCAATGTTCCTGCTAATGCAGCCCAATATGCTATTAGCCTTCTTGGCAACCAGGGCACACTGCTGACTCATATCCAGCTTCTTACCCACTGTAACCCCCAGGTTCTTTTCTGAAGAATTGCTGCCTAGTTCGTCAGTCCCCGGTTGGTAGCTGTGCATGGGATTCTTCTGTCCTAAGTACAGGACCATGTTGAACCTCCTCAGATTTCTTTTGGCCCAATCCTCCAATATGTCTAGGTCACTCTGTATCCTATCCCTACCTTCCAGGGTATCTACTACTTCTCCTAGCTTAGTATCATCTGCAAACTTGCTGAGGGTGCAATCTACCCCATCATCTAAATCATTAATGAAGATGTTGGAAAAAAAATTGGCCCCAGGACCGACCCCTGTGGCACTGCGCTTGTTATTGGCTGCCAGCTAGACATCAAGCCATTGATCACTACCCATTTTGCCCGATGATCTAGCCAGCTCTCTATCCATTTTAGAGTCCATTCATCCAACCCATACTTCTTTAACTTGCTGATAAGAATATTATGGTAGACTGTATCAAAAGCTTTGCTAAAGTCAAGGTATATCATGTCCACCGCTTGTCCCATATCCACAGAGCCAGTCACCTCTTCATAGAAGGCAGTCAGGTTGGTCAGGCATGACTTGCCCTTGGTGAATCCATGTTGACTGTTTCTGATCACTTTCTTCTCTTCCAAGTGCCTTAAAATGGATTCCTTGAGGACCTGCTCCATGATTTTTCCAAGGATTGAGCTGAGGGTGACCGGTCTGTAGTTCCCTGGATCCTCTTTCTTCCCTTTCTTGAAGATGGGCACTATATTTTCCTTTTTCCAATCATCAGGGACCTCGTCCAGTTGCCACGAACTTTCAAAGAAAATTGCCAATGGCTCTGAAATCACATCAGCCAATTCCCTCAGCACCCTCGGATGCATTGCATCTGGCCCCATAGACTTGTGTATGTCCAATCTTTCTAAATAGTCCTGAACCTGTTCCTTCAGCACTGAGGGATGTTCACCTCCTCCCCATTTTGTGCTGCCCAGTGCAGTAGTCTGGCAACTGACCTTGTCTGGGGAGACAGAGGCAAAAGAGGCATTGAGTACCTCAGCTTTCTCCACATCCTCTGTCACTAGGTTGGTTCCCCCAATTTGTAAGGGGCCCACACTTCCCTAATCTTCCTTTTGTTGGTAACATAACTGTAGAAATCCTTCTTGTTCCCCTTCACTTCCCTTGCTAGCTGCAACTCCAATTGTGCTTTGGCCTTACTGATTTCGTTCTTGCATGTTTGAGCAGTATTTTTATAATCCTCCCTAGTCATCTGACCAAACTTCCACTTCTTGTAAGCTTCTTTTTTTGTGTTTAAGCTCACCAAAGTCTTCTTTGTTAAGCCAAGCTGGGCGCCTACCATATTTGCTATTCTTTCTGCACAATGGGAGAGTTTGTTCCTGCGCTCTCAATAAGGTTTCTTTAAAATACAGCCAGGTCTCTTGGATTCCTTTTCCCCTCATATTAGCCTTCCAGGGGATCCTGCCCATCAGCTCCCTGAGGGAGTCAAAGACTGTTTTTCTGAAGTCCATGGTCCGTATCCTGTCCTTGAAATCGAAGAAGCCTTCTAGTCAAGGACTTGCACTGGAAGGCTATTATAGTGAACAAGCTGAAAATAAGCCCTTCAGTGGCGAGTTTGACTGCAACTTCATCCAGCTGCTTTGTTTGCAAGCAGAATATGATACTTGAAACTTCAAAGTAGTTGAAAAGAGCTAAGATAAATTCACAAGTCCATTTATTCTGAATGAGATAATGGAAATCACAGCTCTTAAAGCTGAGAGGGATATTTCTGAGAAAATTTCTGGGAAGTGGCATTGAATTATAATAGATGAAACAACTGACTTCTCCACAAAGATCAAGTGGTTTTATGCCTGCAATATGTGGATGATGACATGAAGGTTTTTTGGTACTGAATTAGGTCAAAAAGTCCTAAATATGGTAGACAATCTGTCCAAAACTCTGCAAGGGTCAAACATCATATTGCTACAGAATGGGGACCGACTGGCTAGGCAGCAGTTCTGCAGAAAAGGACCTGGGGGTTACAGTGGACAAGAAGCTGGATATGAGTCAACTGTGTGCTCTTATTGCCAAGAAGGCTAATGGCATATTGGGCTACATTAGTAAGATCATTGCCAACAGAATGAGGGAAGTGATTATTCTCCTCTATTTGGCATTGATGAGGCCTCATTTGGAGTATTGTGTCCAGTTTTGGGCCCCCCACTACAGAAAGAATGTGGACAAATTGAAGAGAGTGCAGTGGAGGGCAACAAAAATGATTGGGGGCTGGAGCACGACTTATGAGGAGAGACTGAGGAAACTGGGCTTGTTGAGTCTGCAGAAGAGAAGAATAAGGGGAGATTTGATATCAGCCTTCCACTACCTGAAAGGGGATTCCAGGGAGGGTGGAGCTGGGCTATTCTCAGTGATAGTAGATGACAGAACTAAGAACATGGCTTCAAGTTTTAGTGGGGGAGATCTAGGTTGGATATTAGGAAAAACTTTTTCCCTAGGAGGATATTGAAGTACTGGATTAGGTTACCCAAGGAGGTGGTGGAATCTCCATCCCTAGAGGTTTTCAGGGTGTGGCTTGACAAAGCCATGGCTCAGATGATTTAGCTGGGGTTGGTCCTGCTCTGAGCAGGGGGTTGGATTAGATGACATCCTGAGGTCCCTTCCAACCCTAATATTCTATGATTCATCAACAGAAGGCCGGTCTCTGATGAAATTGACGTTTAATTCATTTTAGTCCATCTGATCTGACAAAAAGTCCAACTTATTCTGGGAGCAAATGCACCCAAAAAGTTTAAAGTTAGTGCTAGTTGTACTGCCTCAGCTTCCAAGGAAGAAAAATATTCCCAAGAAAATACAAAGAGGCACAGGTGAACCCAGTTACCCAAAGTTAGCAAAGGAATTTTGTAAGTATCTCTGTTTTGAAGCAACTGATTTTACAATGGACAGTTGTAGCAAAGTGCGGTGGCCTTCCTTGGAGCCTGGGCCCAAAGAAGGGTAGCGATGCCCCTACTGAACAGAGTCAGGCTCTGCAGGCCAAGCCACCCAGAAACAGAGGGGTGGAGCCAGGGCTGGGGAGGGAAGTATAAAAGACTGGCCCAGCAGCTCAGTCAGAGGAAAGCTGCCGCTGGAGGCAGATGTATCTTCCCAGAGGCTGTGGTCTAGGCCTGACCCAGGCCCTGTGGCTGTTTGGGACAACCGCCCCACTGACCGGAGTCTCCAGAACCTGCCTGGGCTGCCAGACTGTAGTGATTGGATAGGGCTGCGGGCACTAGTGACTGGAGAGGGCCGCCAAGTCCTAGTAGCTGGGAGAGGATACCCGAGACCGCTGAGTGGGATAAACCCGCTGAGGCTGGCCCTGATCTGGAGGAGCTGTCTGACGTTGGGGACCCATAGGAGCGAACTGAGCCTCATATACCGGAGGAACCCCTGGGACCTGGAAGAGCTGCCCTCTGTGGATGACCTGGAGGAGTTTCCAGACCTGCCACCAGTCAACAGTGAGGGACTCATTGGACTCCCACTTGCTGTCTACCCCAGTGACCCAGAGGGAGACGGCTGGCTACAAGTACCTGGGGACAGGATGGGAGGAAGTAGCCCAGGGACAGCTGACTCTAGAGTGGCTGAGTCTGGGGTTAAACCAGTCAGCGTGTTGTGGCTGGAGCCCCGCTGAGTCAGTGGCAAAACACTTTGCCACTGATAGTACTGTGGGCTGGGATGCAGTGGAGTCGGGTGGGCCTGCGTCCCCCTCCCCTCCTTCCCTAATCACCCCAGGAGTGCTTGGTTTCCTCTGCACTGCTAGCCAGAGGACACCAAGCTTTGCCTGCCCTGCCTGACTGTAGACCACTGTACCTGCCCCACCTGTTTGAGGGCTGGGAGCTATAGACTGTGTGTACTTGCCAGCCCTGCCCGGCCTGAGGGCCAGGGGCTGTAGACTGTTTACCTGCTCCACCTACTTGAAGACTGCTTATCAGCCCCACCCAGCTTGAGGGCCGAGGTCTGTAAACTGTGTACTTTGCCTGTCCACCTGAGGGTCGAATGCAACAGACTGCTTGCCAGCACTGCCCTGTTTGAGGGCCAGGGGCTATAGACTGCGTGTACTTGCCAGCCCCACTTGAGAGTCGGGGGCTAAAGACTACTTTGCCTGCCCAGCCCTGCCTGAGGGCCGGGGGCAATAGACTGCTTGCCCACCCCGCCTGTTGGAAGGCAGGGGTTGTGGACACCTTACCAGCCCTGCCCTACGTGAGGGCCAGGAGGATACAGAGTGCCAGGGAAGCCTGCCCTGCCTGGGATTGGGGCTACAGACTCATAAACCAGGAGCTCATTCCCCTGGATAAAGGTGCTGTGGCCTTCCTCGGAGCCTGGGCCTGAGGAAGGGTTGCGACGCCCCCAGCTGGACTGTGCCACCAGCCTACACCAGTACGGAAGTAAGATTTAAAGAGAAAAGCTTTAACATTATTCAAAATATTGAAGGTCTCATAACAGCTCCACATCTAACAGAAATGCAAGTTCAAGTCAGGTGTCAGGTGTACTGTTCCAATTTCAACCATGATCAACTGATTACTCAGCTTCCTCTGTTGCAAGCCTATTGGCAGTTTGCAGAAAGATCACTGAAGGCAGTTCAGAAATATGTTTGCTCAGCCAAACTGAATGTCAGCTGTGTTTGAAGTGGTGAAGTTGATAAAAATGAATTTGATGGTACCATAACCGGTACTGTAAGTGAGCATAGTCACAGTGCTCTACATTGTATTAAAACCTGGCTTTGTTCCACAATGGGGCAATCACAAGTCAGCTGGTGTATGATTTTACATGTTCACAAGGACAAAATTCATAACTTGCAGCTTATAGCTGTTGCAGAAGATTTCACTTCAAGTAACCTAGGGCAAAGTTGCTTGTTTGGAACTTTTTTAGATATGCAAGTCATTCTTTTTACTCATATTTTAAAAATAATGCTTCAATGAGTAGCTTTGTATTAAATGTAAGTTAAGTGAGCTTCTGTTCAAATTCAGTGTTTTCTCTATATATTAATGCAATCACTACATTGTGTGTGTGTGTGCCCTGAGTCCGCAGATGTCTCTGCCCATGCTAATAAAAATGTGCTGAATGACTATCAGCGTCCCATAAAGACCTGCAAAACTGACACAGCTGAGAGCAGTGTCAGAGGAGTAAACATTGTTCATGACCCTTTAACAATTGCAAAAATGCAATCGAACCAATGGGAGCCACTGGGCTGCTTGGTGCTTTGGAAAAACATACAGCACTGCATCAGTTATTCTCAGGCTAGAAACATGCAGCCAAATTACAAACATGGCCTCTAATTTGGGGGAGGGGCATCTCCAATTCTGAGTGCCCAGCCTCAGATGCCCAATATGAGTCCTGACTCTCAGAGGTGCACTCACAACTCCCTTTTACTGTGTCTACTGCATATCCAAAGCCACTTGTGCAAATGTGGCCACCATGGTTTTGATATGGAAGTTCACCGGCGGAGTACATCCTGTGGTGGTGTGAGGCGATAAGTTACCTTGTAATATGGATTGGTTATTCAGGGAGTTACAATCATTGTGGGTTAGAAGTTCTTTGAGTAAAGGAGATTGGTCAGCTGGATGGTGCTATTGTTTTCTTCCTCCTAACAACATAAACATGCAACACACACAGACAAGATCTCACACCTTCACACACACAGGGAGATTTATGCCTACATAGCAACGCTACTCCCTGGGGCATCTGCATGACAGTCCAGTCTTGACATTATGGCAGCTGTGTCACCACCTTCACACCCACTTCTCTCTGGCACAGTGCACAGGATGGACAGTGCTCCGTATGTGTGTGGATCCTCATTGATCTAACTGAGCCCTGAACTCTGCACATTGATGCCTCGCTCGCTGAAGTGAATGGGGCAGGGATGCTCTGCACACAAATCTCATTCACTGCTTTCTCGCGCCACACTGCCAGCAGAGGCGACACACCCCTGTGCAACGTCTAAGTACCACTCATGTCCCCATGAATCCTGCTTTGGGCTGGCTCTGCCCACAGTGATGGGTATCACCTGGAATGAGGCAGGGAACCGGAGCAAAAGCAGAATGTGTTCATGTGCTTAAAGACTGCAGCCCTGATTCTCCAGTGACACTACTGCTGCATCCAGCCGAGGAAGATTCCTTGTGGGCTGGAGGGTCCTGTGACAATTAGGTGTCACCACGGAGAAAGGAGGTGTGGAGGTGGTGCCCTAGGGGCCATAATGGCACCCAGGGGCCATAGGAGAGCGCAGACCTCAGCCTGCTCTGATTTAGACAGACTGGTACCCAGGGGACCCAGAATCTAGGAATGCAAAGATGGCTAAAAGTGGCTTTTGCTTATACCCTTCTGGCCCTGTGCAGGAGACTGGAGCCCAGCACACTCATGCATATGCACATGGGGATGTCCACCAGAAAGGCATAAGCCCCATGCAATGCTGTAGCTCTCTGCTAATAATCACACATTGCCAGAGAGGCTACAATTACACAGGATTACTCACGGACACATGCACTCCTGCACACAGAACAGAAGGCTCTCATTCCACCGTCCATCCCTGCTCAGCAAGGTATAATCCTGGCACTTAAGTACATGACTAAAGTTAAGCACGTGCTTACCTGCTTTGCTGAATAGACAATATAGTTAAATTGCTTTTCTAAATGAGGGCCAAAGCGAGGTTTTCCAACTAACACACCAATGTACACCGACACCTGCCTCCCTCTGCCCTCCCCCCAAAATCCAGTTACATCCATACAGATTCACACACAGAGACATGCTTTCTGGCCTATGCTTGTACAGATATGCACTTAGATTGACACACACATTGTGATGTGCACTCATGCCCACACACACACATTCACTCCTGCCTTTGCCTAGACAGCTGTACTCGCTCCCGCTACACACACACAAAAAGCTGTATTTTCCACTCTTGCCCCTGGCTGGCTGTGTGTGCTGCATCTCCCTGTGCTGATAGCTACAGGGAGGTGCACGGATCGGGCTCTGAACTCCCTTGCTCTGTATGTACTGCCCGCTGCTGTGAGGCCTGCCTTGCCCTTGCCCACATTGTTGTGTGCTCACTGGGCCGGCTGTGTGACGGGAGGGACTGGGGCTGTTGGAGCGCTAGGTGCTGGGCTGGGGTTTCTAAAAGAGCTCCTTCCTGCCTGGAGCTGAGTTCAGTTGCCATGGCAATGCTTCCACTGAGGGCCTTATAAGGCACAGCGGCTGCCAGTGCCTCTCTTTAGAGGCTAGGACATTCTGTACTGTGTAGCACAGGGAATAGGGGGCTACTTCTTTTCCATCTGTGATTGAAAATTACACAGATCCCTGGCAGAGGGAGAGGCCTTGCTTGAGTTGTGTCGGATGCACTTCCCTCTGGTTATAAAGGCGTTAGAAGGAACCCTGTCTCCCTGCTCAGGCTCTTCCATGCACAGGCTGTAGCTAGGGAATTCATATCCCGCTCGCACCACAGACATCCTGCCCTAACTTACATCCAGGCAGCCCAGCCATCTCACTGCTCCGCCCGCTCTGCCCAGACACACTGGAGACACTGGTTTCACTTTTCCAGTGCTGGGAGAAGGGAAGGAAGAATTGCAATCAGAAATCTTGGGGGTACATAATGGGATAGGGACACAGGGTGTGTTACAGGCAACTTAAAATCATACAGAGAATGACATGCTAAGTACAACACATACAGGCAAGTGGCACAGATAAGTGCTGGAGGCAGAACCATTTCGCCAGCATGGAACAAAGTGGGGTTTGGCGTCATATACTCCAGGCTTTGCAGGTCAATGAATGTGACCAAACAGCAATGTATATTCCTTTCTGCACATATTTCAAGCCGTTGCTAGAACATCCCATAGCTCCCAAATATTTATAATTCAGACATTGGTGCTGTGCCATTGGAGGCAATGGGGCAGTTAGGGAAATGCGGAGCAGAGGATCAGTTTGAGCTGACAGATGGTCATTTGTTTTTCCTAGCAAAGCTACTGAGATATTAATTTACTACTTTCCACTTCAGAAAATTCCCAGCTCATATATGTTCCAAGGCAATCCCACAGCACAGGTGTGAATGAACCTACCGTGTGATGATAATCCATCACTAGAAAAGATTAGAGTAATAACAACCCATTTAAAAAAGTATCTGTGGTGTAAAATAAGTCCCGTCTAGTAACTGACGCTATGTATTTAAGTGATTAGTACAAAAAATTCCCTCCAAATTTCAATCAAATTACCAACATTAAAGTGAACTTTGCCTTGGGCTATAAGTAGATTTGAACATATTTTACAAAAAAGTTGGTGAATGTTTGTTGAATAAAACCCACAAAGTCTCTCTGTATTTAGGGTTACCATTCGTCTGGACATTGCCTCTTTTTGAGTCTCTGTCTGTCTGAGCAAATAACAGGAAATGTCCAGGATTTTTGCAGAGCAGACTGTTGCAGCTTAGAAAGACCCCCAACTGGTCTGCTTCCTAATTGGTCCCTCCCCTGCATCCACAGCTGCTGGATCCCACCACCCAGGCCCCGCTCCCAGCTCTGGGTAGGGGTCCCACAGGGAGGTGCTGACTGGTGGCTGTCGTTGCCTTCTGGGCTTGTGCCAGCCACCCTACCACTGTGACAGTGCCCCCCACCTCCAGTGAGTACCCCTCCCCTAAGTACTTCTTCCATCATCTCCAACTGTATCCACCCCCAGCTCCACCTCCCCCTGATCCAGCCACTCCCTCCCCCTCTTCCCAGCAGTGTCCTCTTTTTGGGAACCTGAAATATGGTAACCCTATCTGTATTGCAACTCTTTTAATTTACTTCCAGAAAACATTCATACAAGCAAATTTTTGATGATGAAAATGTACACAGAAAATGTGAATCAAGTGATCGAGCACACAGCATGACTAGCAAATTCCAAACAGTGAATACTCAGAGTAGTTGTCATGGCAAATAGTTTGCCAGCAGTTAATAGACTGAAATATCTTCCTATAAATCATAAATTGATTAATTTCATTAACAAATCTGTAACAAAATGAAGACTTTGCAAATATTTCACAAACAGAAAAAAGACTGCATTCATTCAATGAAATGCTTGCTGTGAATAATTTGCCTGCTCTAACTGCACTGTTAGATTTCCATTGCTCAGTATATCGTTTGTATCCTGTTCTGTTAGCAAAATTGCCTACTTTTTAGAAATCCTAGCTGTGTGCTGCCTATCATTGTATGTGATACTTCTTCTCTGTTCCAGTGAACTGCTGAACCTGAAAAAAGTGGCAAAGGAAATATCTATATAGCTGAATAGCATATTTTAATTTGTCATAGGTCAAGTTACCCATTTTATTCATGAGATGAACAAACTTTGCTAAATCCCTAATACTCTAGTCTTCATGTTGGGAGATGCACTGAACCCTGGCAAAGAAATGCAGGCAGCTATGGCAGAAGGGAATGCAGGGTGAAATTTAAAGAAAGGAGCTGAAGAGTTTTGTCAATTTCAACCACAGTGTTATAGTGGGTAAAATTCATCCCCTATGGACTCTCCGGACTTCAGCAGATTTACTGCAGGGGTGAATTTAGGCCTCTGGGTTTATTGTCTGAATTAGTAAAGCTTAGGTTGAATGGGCTTCCCTGGAAGGGAGGAAATGCAGCTGAAAGGAAGGTCTGAGGTAAAGGACGGCTCCTGAGAGATCCAGTGGTATGAGAGCCATTGTTAAACCAAACAAGAACTGGCCACATCTGAGCCACAAAGCTCAAGAGGGAAAGACTGGGAGGGCAAGTTCTCCTGCTGTGATTGTTTCCAAGAAATGTGCACATTTTATTTCTGGAATAAAAGCTTCCAGATAAATCCTGTAGCCTGTACACCAGTGACGCTCTCACTGACTCCAGAGGGCATGATTTGGCTCGTAGATGCTATGCTGCCTCTCACAAAACATTTTAGCAGATGGCGCAGGCTACGATACATCAATTTAATCCATGAAAGAAAGGTAGTGCACAGCCTAATTCTTTGGAATGTAGAAAAAAGAAAATGCTATTTCACTTCAGTGAATGCCTTCTCAGCCGTCAATGAAAGAATGACAGGTGGGCATCCACTTAGCCTGGCCAAGTGGATGGCTTTTAAAAGTTGCCTGACATGGTTACATCAAGGTCTCATTTTTAATAAAGTCTCCCTGGTCTCAGAGATAAATCTAAGTCAAGAGCATTTGGGGTAATACATTTGGACTGTTTGACAGGGGAACTGGCCTCCATGAGGGTCTGTCTGTCTGTCTGTCTGTCTGTCTAGCTATCTCTAGGGCACCTCTTCCTGTCTTTCCTCAGATTCACAGTATTTAATGATTCTGGGTGCTAATGGTTGCTCAGTGTTTCAGAACTGAATGCCACCCTCCCTCTTGGCATCCTGGAGCAGGCAAGGCTGTGATGCCTTTCCAGAGGCAGGTCAGTGAGGCTGTTAGACATTCTGGGGCCAATGGTTCTACTTCAGACTGGAGTGATTCTTTACTCAAATTCCTGTCAGGTCTCCACACCGGCTGGAAAGAGGCTGGGGAGAAGCCCCCTAGCCCAGGGTGAGAAGATGCTGTTGGAAAGGGGTGGGGGATGGAGGAAGAGCCTTACCAGGGACAGGGCTGGAGAGGAAGCTTCCACAAAAGGAAGAGGGGCTGTAGCGAGACAACCGCACAGAAGGGCCAGCAGTGACTGCAGCAGAAACCATGGCGAGACAGGGCCATTCCCAGTGTTTAGTGCTGGGGAAGGAAGGGGGATTCTTTGGGATGACTGAGCTCTCTGCCCAAAGGGGCCACCATGGCAACAGCTCAGTCCCCTACTGGACCAGGCATGTCCTGGAACCCTCAAATGATGGGTTGAGGTGGGGGTCAGTGTGCAGATGCTCCCAGGGCTGGAGCTGGGTCATGTGGGTGAAAAGGAAGATGGGTGCTCAGCTACAAGGGGAAATATTTGCCGAAGTTGTGGAGATTGTGTGCCCAGAGGGGACATAGACCTCTCCCACCAACCTCATCTACCCTTCATAGCCACACATGCCGGGCCTGGCATGAGAACAAGAGAGTGAGTGCAATAGCCTGAATTCCACTGGATGCAATGCTGTGGCCATTTAAAAATGGAAAATTAGCTTAAACTGGAGCTGTCTAGCAGAGCAGGGCCTGGCCTGGGTATGTCCAACAGGGCGTGGCCTGGATGCATTTAATAGGACACAGCCTCGTACATCTTACAGAGCAGAGCCTTGTCTGGGTATGTCCAACAGTAAACATGGCTTGTTCATTGGGCTGGGGATTGCACCTCAGGCCAGCACCTGCTGGAGCCTGCATTAGTGCCCACTGCCACACAGCCGGGTCTAGGGTTCAGTGTCCAGGGCCAATGTCAGGGGTCAGCGGCCAGCGCTGGGGATCTGCACCCAGGCCCAGGACTGGTGCTGCATGTCCATAACTGGGGGTCAGCACTGAAACCCTGTGGACAGAGCCAGGTGTTGGCGCCCAAAGGCCCATGGCTGGAACCCTGGTCCGTGCAGCCAGGCTCCCTAAGTTCCACCGCTGAAGCCCGCTGCCCAGCCACCCCACTGCCCTTCCCAGAGGACGAGAACTCACCTTGTCCTTCAGTGCTGTGCCCCACCAATCTCCAGAGGTGGTGCAGGACAGCACATCCAGGAACAAAAGGGAAGGACGGGCCACCACTTCCCGCCCACCCTCCCCCATCACTACCCCTGGGGTCTGCGGCCACACAAAAAGCACCTCTTGGCTGCATTTGAGAAATGCTAATAGCGTGTGACTTTTGGCAGCGAGGGTTAATTACAGGATTTTTTGCTCTGCTGGATGATGTACCTGTGAGCTGATATTTTCATGAATAGTTTTTTAAAACTGGAAATCACACTGGAGTGTTGGGACAGAAAAAAGAAGGAGAAAGACACACTGACAAAGGAAAAAACATAATTGTGTTCAGCTGTTAACCATGTTTCCGTACAGCCTCCTGGACATCAAAACACTTGGTCCAGCCCAGCTGCAACTTCTCGCCTGCTGCAACCACCTCATTGTCATCAATGAAACTCTTTCCACAAAGGTCTTCCTTAAACCTGGAGAGCAAGTAGAAATCTGAGGGAGCTAAATCTGGTGAACAGACCAGATGGGGAAGCAGCTGAAAGCCACATTTGTGGTCACTGTAACCTGGGATGTTTGGAGTGATGTGTTGTTCTGGAGAAGCAGCATTCCTCTACTCAACTGCCCACAGTGTTTTCATGCCCAAGTCATTCCTGAGGATGGCGTGCACTGCCTCAGTAGTGATACCTACTGGCTTGGCTGTGTGCCTGACTATAAATCTTCTATGCCCTCAAATTAACTCCCCCAGGAACATGATAAAAGACAAGAACACCACATCGCTTGTGGGTGAACGCTTCTCACAGAGCGATCACTCCATATCTGACCTCTCAGTTCTCATCCTCAAAGGGAACCTGCTCTACACCTTCAAAAGATGAGCCTGGGAGCTTAAATTCAGAACTTTGCTAGACACTAAAAATAATGGACTGAACAGAGATGCTGGATTTATGGCTTATTACAACAAGCTGTAACCCATTAACAACTCTCCCATTAGTTGCTCCCTCCCCCTTTCCTCCCTGTGACTGGAGAAGTGTTAATGGACCACTTCACCTTGACTGGTCCCTTGAAATTTGTGTTAACTGCTTACGTTCACAATCTCTGCTGCCTTGTATTTAACAGTGACACTGAGGCCTGGTCTACACTAGAGAGTTTTGTGGATCAAAGTCAGCTTTGGTTGACAAAACAGTGCTAGCGTACACACTGCAATCAACCCCCCGCCCACAAAATTGCCCTGTTTTTTCAACAAAATAAAACTACCTTGATGAAAGATGCAGGGCTTTTGTTGGCTTAGTCAGGGTGATGCAGTGTCAATGTAGACACTGCGACCCCTTACATTGGTGGTGGGACTGTCATTCTTGTCAATTGTCAAGATAGCTCAAGTCTGGGCTGCTTCAAGCCCGGGTAACTAGTTCTGGCTGGGAGTGGGATGAGAAGTCCAGGTGCTTCTCCACCTGCTCCATGTTGGGGCAACCTTTTTAATTACAGGGTTGGGCTGTGAAATTGACATGGCTGCCTGTTCTGACAGAGAGCGGAATGGAGAAGCCCTGGGTGGCTTCCCCCAGCTCCCGGCAGGGAAAGGGGAGGGGAGAAGTCCCTGGTGATTTTCCCAGTCTCCTGGCTGGGACCAGGGAGTGGAGGAGCAGCCCACAGGGAGCCCAGGAGCCTGTGGGATCCTAGCAGGGGGAGACATGTGACTCTCAGCTCTGCACACTGACCCTTGGGTCGGAGGAAGTGCTCCTGGTGAGGATGCACTCCACCAGCCCAAGGACGGCAGTGTGGACATTAGCCACCATTGTAATTACAGTGGTGGCTGCAAGTCGACTTGTTACATTGACTTATTTTGTCACCAGCTGACATTGGTCCAATAAAAGATATTATTCCCTCACCCACCTTGTCTCGCTGTTATCTTCTGTCATTAATCACCACGTCTTGTGGCCTGCATCAACTTTTCCCTCTGTGGTGGCTTTTCTGTGGCGTTCTGTCCTTGGTTCATCCTCAGCACTGATTCTCCCTTGCATAAATTCCGCAGCCCAGATTTTTTCACTGTGGCATGTGAAGGGGCATCATCCCCCAGGGTTGCCGTCGTCTCCTCATGGATTTCCTTTGGGGTCATAGATTCATAGATTCCAACACCAGAAGGGACCAGTGGGATCATCTACTGACCTTCTATATAGCACAGGCCAGAGAGTTGCCCCAAAACAATTCCTAGATAAGAGCTTTTAGAAAAACATCCAATCTTAATTGAACAATTGTTAGTGATGGAGACTCCACCACAACCTTTGATAAGTTGTTCCAATGGTTCTTCATTCTCACCATTAAACATTTACACTTTATGTTCAGTGTGAATTAGTCTAGCTTCAAATTCCAGCCATTGGATCATATTAGACCTTTCTTGGCTAGGTTAAAGAGCCCATTATTAGGTATTTGTTCCCAATGTAGGTACTTACAGACTGCGATCCAGTATCCCTGAACCTTCTCTTTAAGCTAAATAAATTGAGCTCTTTGCATTTATCTCTAAAAGGCAGGTTTTCTAATCCTTTCATTGTTCTCATGGCTCTTTTCTGAACCTTCAACAATTTATTAAAATTGTGTATTTTGTGTCCTGCCTAGCTTGCCGTAGCGAACAGATCTAAACTATTATGGGATAGCTCAGCCAGTTCTCTCTGGTCTTTGAGTAGGAGAATAAACTCAGTCTGAGTGTGTTTACATCTCCTTGTGTTCCGGACTGCTGGTTTCTCTCTGAGTGCACGTAACTTCCAAGTATCCAAACATAAGAAAGTGGTGATGAGGACAATGGACCTGTGCTGGTACTGCCACCGGTGAGAAGCAAAAGTAAGGAAAACTTTTTGCTGTTCTGGGTGGCTGTGCTGTTGGGGCTCACAGTGGAAACCAAAAGAGAAGCAGGCAGATTGGGAAGGGGGAGGAAACAATGCTAGTGAAAGGAAATTACTCGTAATTGTGTGTGAACGACCCCCAACACATATGAATAAAAGACACTAAAAGAAAAGAAGGGAAAAAAAGGCAGCAATGGCTACAATCACTGGGACCCTGGGATATTTTGATGAAACTGTGGAGCAATAGAGCACATATACTGAGCGTTTTGAGTTTTTTGTTGTTGCAAATGGAATTGCAGATGATAAGAAGGTGGCAACTTTCTTAAGTGTTGTGGGAACTAAAACATTTAATTTGCTGTGCAGTTTAGTGCACCCTGATAAGCCAGGCACAGAATCTTACAGTGACATTGTGAAAATCCTGAAGGCACGTTTTCCCCCAAAACCACTGGTAACTGCAGAGGGATTTAGGTTCCACAAAAGGAATCAAGAAGAAGGTGAAACAATAGCTCAGTTTGTAGCAGCTCTTAAGAAGCTTACTGAGCATTGTGAATTTAATGATATATTAAATGACACCCTGTGTGATAGGTTAATTTGTGGTCTGCACAGTGAAGCAATACAGAAGCACCTATTCACAGATTCCAAACTCACCTTGCAGAAGGCCATTGAAATTGCAGTGTCCATGGAACTGGCAGCAAAGGAAGCACAACAACTAAGTGCATCAACCAAAGTGTATAAGGTGTCACAAGAACCTACCAACAAGACAGTTGGGAGTTGGGAATGTTACCACTATGGAAAGCCTAGTCACCATGCATTGGAATGCTGGTGTAAAGACCCAGTGTATCAAGAATGTGGCAAAAAAGGACACATTGAGTGTGCCTGCAAACAGAAGACAGAAGAGTCAAACAGAACAGGCAAGCAGGATAAAAAAAAGCCTGCTGTCAGGTGGACGAAAAAGAAAAATCTGCATGTAGTAGAGCAGGCTTAGGATGATCAAAGTGACACCCAGTCAGAAGAAGAAGTGCCACTCTATGTCTTGTCCATGGCAGTTGGTAACCCCGCTGTTGGAAGGTAAACCTGTACGCATGGAACTGGACACAGGAGCAGCAGTTTTGCTGATCTCAGACACTGTGTATAAGGAGAAGCTAAAGCCAACAAAAATTGTTCTGAAGACATACACTGGAGAAGCTGTAGCTATGTTGGGTACTACTGATGTTAAAGTAGAGCTCAATGGACAGACTGCTAAATTGCCACTGTTTGTGGTGGAAGGCAATTACCCTGCCTTAATGGGAAGGTCATGGCTCAAGAAGATCCAGCTGAATAGGGCAGAAGTGCACATGCAGCTCTTCACAGACAAGATCAGCTCTCAGACTGCTGCACTGGGTGGCACAGAATGGGAAGGAGGTGAACATCCCGCAGTGCGGAAGGAACGGGTCCAAGACTATTTAGAAGGATTGGACATTCACAAGTCCATGGGGCCGGATGCAATGCACCCGAGGGTGCTGAGGGAGTTGGCTGAGGTGATTTCAGAGCCATTGGCTATTATCTTTGAAAGCTCGTGGCAACAGGGGAGGTCCCTGAGGACTGGAAAAAAGCAAATATAGTGCCCATCTTCAAAAAAGGGAGGAAAGAGGATCCAGGGAACTACAGACCGGTCAGCCTCACCTCAATCCCTGGAAAAATCATGGAGCAGGTCCTTAAGGAATCCATTTTAAGGCACTTGGAGGAGAGGAAGGTGATCAGGGACAGTCAACACGGATTCACCAAGGGAAAGTCATGCCTGACCAACCTGGTTGCTTTCTATGATGAAGTGACTGGCTCTGTGGATGTAGGGAAGGCGGTGGATGTGATATACCTAGACTTTAGCAAAGCTTTTGATACTGTCTCACACAGTATTCTTATCAGCAAGTTAAAGAAGTATGGGTTGGATGAATGGACTATAAAATGGACAGAGAACTGGCTAGAGCATAGGGCTCAACGAGTAGTGATCAATGGCTCCATGTCTAGCTGGCAACCGGTCACAAGCGGAGTTCCCCAGGGGTCGGTCCTGGGGTCGGTTTTGTTCAACATCTTTATTAATGATCTGGAGGATGGGGTGGATTGCACCCTCAGCAAGTTTGCGGACGACACTAAGCTGGGGGGAGTGGTAGATACCCTGGAGGGTAGGGATAGGATACAGAGTGACCTAAACAAACTGGAGGATTGGGCCAAAAGAAATCTAATGAGGTTCAACAAGGACAAGTGCAGAGTCCTCCACTTAGGAAGGAAGAATCCCATGCACAGCTATAGACTGGGGATCGACAAGCTGGGCAGCAGCTCTGCAGAAAAGGACCTGGGGGTAACAGTGGACAAAAAGCTGGATATGAGTCAGCAGTGTGCCCTGGTTGTCAAGAAGGCTAATGGCATATTGGGCTGCATTAGGAGGGGCATTGCCAGCAGGTCACGGGAAGTGATTATTCCCCTCTTTTCGGCATTGGTGAGGCCACATTTAGAATATTGTGTCCAGTTTTGGGCCCCCCACTACAAAAAGGATGTGGACAAGTTAGAGAGAGTGCAGCGGAGGGCAACCAAAATGATTAGGGGGCTGGAGCACAGGACTTATGAGGAGAGGCTGAGGGAACTGGGCTTGTTTAGTCTGCAAAAGAGAAGAATGAGGGGGGATTTGATAGTGGCCTTTAACTACCTGAAAGGGGGCTCCAGGGAGGATGGGGCTAGGCTGTTCTCGGTGGTGGCAGATGACAGAACAAGGAGCAACGGTCTCAAGTTGCAGGGCGGGAGGTCTAGGTTGACATTAGGAAAAAGTTTTTTACTAGGAGGGTGGTGAAGCACTGGAATGGGTTACCTAGGGAGGTGGTGGAATCTCCATCCTTAGAGGTTTTTAAGCTGAGGCTTGACAAAGCCCTGGTTGGGATGATATAGTTGAGGTTAGTCCTGCTTTGAGCAGGGGGTTGGACTAGATGACCTCCTGAGGTCCCTTCCAACTCTAAGATTCTATGATTCTATGATTCTATGCTGGCTAAGGGAGAAACAGGGCTCACAACTGTATTAAAGAAACATGCTGCTGTTTTTGAAGAGGACCTGGGAAGTAAGAAAGTAATCACTGTGAAATTGAACATTAAGCCTGACAGCCAACTAAAATGTCTGAAAGCCAGAACTGTGCCATATGCCATCACGCCAAAAGTTGAAGCTGACCTAGAGTGCCTGGTCAAAAATGGAGTCCTAGTACCTATTACCCACAGCCAGGGGGCAACACCAATAGTTCCAGTATTGAAGAAAGATGACTCCATTTGGACTTGTGGGGATTTTAAGGTTTCTGTAAACCTGGTTGTAAGCCGATGGCACCGTCCAGCTGGGGCATCGCGACCCTTCCTCAGGCCCAGGCTCCGAAGAAAGGCCACAGCATCTCCCTTTGGGAGAATAATAAGTGCCTGTTCACAAGTCTTTAGCCCCGGCTCCCCAGCGGGGCAGGGCAGGCAAGCAATCTATGACTCCTTGCCCTCAGGCAGGGCGGGGCAGGCAAGCAGTCTATTGCCCCGGCCCTCAGGCAGGGCAGGGCACATAAACAGTTTGTAGTACCTAGCTTGCAAGCTGGGCAGGGCTGGTTGGGTAGTCAGCAGCCCCCAGCCTTCCCACAGGCAAGGCTTGTACAATAGGGGCCCCCGGCCTTGCAGGCAGGTGGGGCCAGTAGAGCTCGGGATCCTCTGTCTGCAACCACAGAGGATAGCACTCCTTCCCAGGGTGTTAGGGAAGGGGAGAGAGATTGACGCAGGCCTACCCGACTCCACTGCATCACAGCCCAGGGCTCTATCAGTGTCAAAGCAGTTTGCCACTGAATCAGTGGGACTCCAGCCACAACACGCTGATGGAGGTTAGCCCCTGACTCAGCCGCTTGCTAGCCAGCTGTCCCTGGGTCACTTCCTCCCACTGGTCCCCGGGTACCTGTATGCCTCAGTTTCCCTCTGGTCTCTGGGGTACACTGCGAGTGGCAGGCCTACAAGCCCCTCCCCATCGACTGACGGCAGATCCGGGAATTCTGCGTCATCAGCGGAGAGCAGCTCCTCCAGGTCCCAGGGGTTCCTCCGGACCACAGGGTTCCGTCAGCTCCCGGGGGTCCCCGGCGTCAGGCAGCTCCTTCAGGTCAGGACCGGCCTCAGGGGGTATTTCCCACCCAGGAGTCTCGGGTGGCTCATTCCAGCTACCAGGGCTCAGTGGCCCTGTCCAATCATTAGGGCCCAGTCCCAATCACTAGGGCCTGGCAATCTGGGCAGGTTTTGGATGCTCCGCTCAGTGGGCCGGTTGCTCCAAACAGCTGCTTGGTCCGGGTCAGGTCTAGGCCGTGGCCTCCGGGAAGACACATCTGCCTCTGGCAGCAGCTTCCTCCCTACTAAGCTGCTGGGCCGGCCTTTTGTACTTCCCCTTCTTGCTTTGGCTCTGCCCCTCTGTTGCTGGGCAGTTTGGCCTGTAGGGCCCTGTTCTGCCCGGCAGGGGCATTGCGACCCTTCCTTGGGCCCAGGCTCCGAGGAAGGCCACAGCGCCTTTCTACACTGGTGTTGTGTGTAGAGCAATATCCTCTTCTCTGCATTGATGACCTGTTCGCTGGCTTTGCTGGTGGACAAAAGTTCAGCAAGATTGATCTATTTACAGATGCATGTTGATGAGAAGTCCCAAGAGCTGTTGACTATCATGACGCATAAAAGGATGTACCGATACTGTTGCTTGCCCTTTGGAATAACATCTGCTCCAGCTTTGTTCCAGAGGGCTATGGATCAGATCTTGAGTGGCTTGCCAGGAGTCCAGTGTTATCTTGATGACATCCTAGTCACTGGCAAGAATGAGGAGGATCATCTTAAGAACTTGGATGCTGCCCTGGAAAGAATGGAAGAGTACAGCCTATGAGTCCGCAAAGACAAATGTGAATTCTTTCAGCCCTCTGTTGAATATTTGGGACATGTCATTGATGCTCCTGGCCTTCGTGTAAGGCTCCTGCAAAAGTCAAGGCTATTGTGGAAGCTCCACCTCCTAAAAACGTGAACCAACTTCGCTCCTTTTTTAGGGCTATTTAACTATTATGAAAAGTTTATCTCACGGTTAGGAAAATTACTAACACCACTACATCAACTCCTCTGCCAAAAGAAGGTCGGGAAGTGAACTGATGCCTTTGGTGTTGAATTTAACAAGGCTAAACATTCATTGCTAAATTCAGAAGTTCTGAAATATTTTGACCTGTCCTTACCTCTACAGTTGGCCTGTGATGCCTTTCCTTATGGTGTGGGAGCGGTAGTGTCACACATTATGCCTTCTAGAGAGGAGAGACCCATTGCTTTTGCATCATGTACCTTAAGCAAGACAGAAACTAACTATGCCCAAATCAAATATGAAGCACTGGGAATCATTTTCGGAATTCAGAAATTTCACCAGTACTTGTTTGGACTGAAGTTCACACTTCTCACCAACCATTGACCTCTAACATTAATTTTTGGACCACGCACAGGCATTCCACCATTGGCTGCTAGTCTTATGCAATGGTGGGCATTGTTGCTTTTTGCACACACATATGAGATCAAATATCAGAGATCCACTCTGCACTGCAATGCAGATAGTCTCTCAAGAGTGCCTTTAACAGTAAACATCAAGATATTGGCCGGAAAGAAATCTACTTTGAACAGGTAGAGAACACACCCATCACTGCTACTCAAGTAAAGAAGGCAATTCACGTTGACCCAGTACTGTCCCAAGTTATGGGCCTAGTGATGCATGGAACATCTCTATGGGACTCTCAGGTCTCACCCAACCTTCATCCCTACATGTCCAGGAGGATGGAGTTATCAATCCATTCTGGTTGCTTGTTGTGGGGGATGCATGTCATTATTCCACCACCAATGAGCGCATATGTTAGAACAGCTACATTCAGGTCACTGTGGAATAGTACACATGAAAGAAATTGCATGAAGCTACTTTTGGTGGCCTGGCCTGGACAGTGCCATCGAAGAGAAGGCGAGAGCTTGTACTTCATGTCAGATTGTGAGAAACACATCTCAGTTGGTGCCCTTATTCCATGGGACTGGCCTGAAAATCAGTGGCAGTGTATTCATGTTGATTTTGCCAGCCCACCTGAAGGAAACATGTTCCTGGTTGTTGTCAACGCCCACTCCACATGGCCAGAAATCTCTGTAATGCCGTCCACTACTGCTGAAAGTACTATCCAGAGACTGCATGAAATCTTTAGTCGGTTCGGTCTGCCAGAACAACCCTTAGGAGTTTGAAAATTTTATAAAAGCAAATGGGACACATCACATCACTTCAGCACCATATCATCCATCCACCAATGGATTAGCAGAAAGGTTTGTGCAGACAATGGAACAAGCTTTAAAATCTGCATGGGGACATTCATCCATTCAAAAGCATCAGGACACCTTCTTACTATCCTATAGAAACGCACCTCATGCTACGACCAAAGCGTCCCCGGCTTTTCTAATGATGGGACAACAGCAGTGCACTTGCTTTGACTTGCTGAAACCCTCCAAAGCACAACAAGTTGTGCAACGTGAACAGTGCAACCAAGTCATTAGATGTGCACACACAGCAAAAGTCTGAATCTTTTGTCCTGTACATCCGGTTCTAACTTGAAACTATGCTTTTGGAGCTAAATGAGTCCCTGCTACCATCATCACCCAGACAGGACCCGTTTCCTACACTGTCCAGACTGCAAATGATCTCACCTGGCGGTGACATATAGATCAGTTGTTGCCAGGTGACATAAGTCTCTAGGACACATCTCCAGTTGAACTGCCTGACCTCACCATTGCAGGTGAGACACCCTCAAGTCAAGAGTCACCTGTTCCTGTCTCCCCTCCTCCATACACTTCAGCAGATATAGCACCCTCACCTGTTCAAGCTATGAGTCCTGACCCCATTGTTAGACCCGCACCAATAATACCTTCCGGTGCAAGAACACCAGAAGTCCATCATAATCCACCTACAGAGAGAAGGCCTCCTCAACGGTTTAACCTTTAGCTAGGCAAACCCATGTTTATGGGGCAGAATAATCCCTGGGGTTTAGCTGGGAAATGAGGCAATCTACCCTCATTCCTTTGTTTAGTTATTCTTCTGTTAAATGGACATTTTCATTAAGGGAGGGGGAATATGTTGTGTTTTTATGTCCTGCCTAGCTTGTCGTAGCTAACAGAGCTAGACTATTATGGGATAGCTCAGCCAGTTCCCAGTTCTCTCTGGTCTTAGAGTAGGAGAATAAACTCAGCCTGTGTGTTTACATCTCCCTGTGTTCCTGTCTTCTTGTTTCTCTCTGAGTGCAAGTAACTTCCAAGTATCCAAACATAACAATTAACATCCTGCTTGAATTGTGGACATCAGAACTGGACACAGTATTCCAGCAGCAATCACTCCAGTGCCAATACAGAGATAAAATAACCTAACTACTCCTACTCAAGATTCACTTCTTTATGCATTCTAGGATCACATTAGCTCTTTTGGCCACCACCCCAAATCTTTTTCAGTATCCCTGCTTTCCAGGGTAAAGTTTTTCCTCTGGAGGTACTTGATCACCTCACTCATTTCATTCTTCTCCATTGTTCAAATCTTCAGTGACTGATTCATTTTGACACCTTCTTGTACAACTTTTGCACGGACAAAAAATGACTGCTAACAAAGAAACACATCAAAATACCAGTACTTTTCTCTGTGAAATCTGGGCCCTAGCATATCATTAGGTAGGTCCGGCTAGACATTTTCTGAATGACTTAATATAAAGAAGAGATCCCCATAATATGTGATCCAGTGTATGCTACTAAACTATTCCCAATCCCTATTTGAGCAGGACAGGGATGAGAATGTACAATGCCAGCTGAGCCCCTCTCTGCGTCCCCTTAATGAGATGCTTCATGTGTCTCCAGTCCAGTTGAAACCCAATTTCAAGGCTGGGGGAAGCAGCATTTTGTCAAGTATTTATGACTTAGAACCCCTGCCCTGCCACTCTCTGTCTGGCCTCTTGGAGATTTCTGTATCTCGCTGCCTTCCCCAGTTGCCCCACAAACTCCTGGTGGAAAAGGAAGGTTAAGTCTTTAACGAAGCAAGGCAGGCCCTGGAAATTTCCTGTAGAGTATTGATTAGAATCCAGGCTGTAGGGATTTTCACTCATTACCTGAGAGTCGGCAGGACAAGGAAACTGAAGTCAAAACTGATCAAAAATAGAAATATTTTCTCTTGTTCTCTTTTCCTTTTTATTTTTCTTGATATTGATTTCTCAGTTAACATTTACTAACAGTGAAACCTGGAGGCTGCTGCTGAGTGGGAGACGTGTAAAACCAGAATAAAGGCTTTGTAGCCAGCACTGTCTTTATTACGGCCAGGGACGTAACTGGTGAACGAAAATGCCAGTTTCATTTAATCGTCTTGCGTGTGGCTAATGCCAGACTGAATGTGTGTGTGTGTGTGTGTTGGTGGGGGTGCTATATTTCCTCCTCTGCATAAGGAATAATCGCTCCCAGCAATGATAAGTGGTGCTAGAGAGGAAGCCATCACACCCCTTGCCTTTGCAGACTAATGTTTGTCCTGGGGAATCCACATCTGGGCTCCCTGCACCTCGCGACTTTTATCCAACTGCTTAACTTGCCCCAATGAAGCAAAAAATATGGCAATGAAGGTCGTTCTCTGTCATTTGCAGCAGCTATAATACCGGTCTCTTTGCTCGCAGGAGGGCTGAGGTCAGATTCAGCAGGCCCCATTGCACACATCCAACATCAGTGGTTTGAGCAGACTTTGTAGCGGGCTTGGTATCTGAAAACCCATTGGACGTACCCTGCTAAATGATCCCTAAGGCCAGAACCCGTGCAGTGCCCAGAACCTTGCCTTTTAGGAACACTGCTCCAGGCTCCTGTCTATGATAGTGGCAGCCCCACTTGGGTCAGGCATCAGAGATGGGAGAAGGGAGTGATGTTCCATCAGGGAGAATGGAGCTAGGCTGTTCTCAGTGGTAGTTAATGACAGAACTAGGAGCAATGGTCTCAAGTTGCAGTGGGAGAGGTCTAGGTTGGATATTAGGAAAAAAATTTCTCGAGGAGGGCAGTGAAGCACTGGAATGTGTTACCTAGGGAGGTGGTGGAATCTCCATCCATAGAGGTTTTTAAGGTGCGGCTTGACAATTTCCTCCCAATATCCACCAGTGTGAGGTGGCTTATGTCTGGAAGTGGGAGTGTCTCTAGCAGTGCCCAAGCAGTTTTGTTTTAGCATTTACTGTGGTCCCTCTGATTCATCCTGTTCTCCATACATGTCTAATCCCTGCCTGGCCCCTGCTAAGTGCTTCACCTCTCTGCTATCTTGTGACAAGGAGTCCCACAGGCTAATCGGGCATCATGGGAAAAAGCCATTGCCCTATGACCCCCAATGGGTACTGAGTGCACTCAGCACCTTGCCAGCCCTCACTACATGCAGAATCTGACTCAACTAGGTGGCAAGTAGCAGGAAGCTTCCATTCCCGTTGCCTGAAACTCCTCTTTAGCTCCAGCAATTCTTGCCCGCCCGAATAACAGGCTCAAGTGGGGCCATAACAGCATTCTCTGACATCCAAGCTACACGGCCTGCTGGGATCTTGGTTTGAGGGCATTTCAGCCCCTTAGATCAGCTAACATGCCTTACTGTGGCCTGAGATGGCCCTGCTCCCAGGAGCATTTCTCAGCGTGACTTGGGGCAACTTTACCATTTGCTTGAGTGCATTCGTAGTGCCAGCCTGCCTGCCTGCAGCATGGCTGGGAAGCAGGTTTGCTGCCAGTACAGCCCAGATGCAGAGAGTTGTTATTGTTGTTTACTGTTCGACCCATGGAACATGCCCTGTGTGCAGGCCCTGTGCCAGTCCACCTAGTTTCTGCCCTCAAGGGCTCGCAGCTGGGGACTGTTCCTGCTGAAAGGTGGCACCCTACATATCCAGCCTTTCTGTCCATGCAGGAGGCTCCTAGCGAACACCGGGGGTTTCCTCCACCTCCTCTCTGGGTACCTGGCCAGGTCCTGACACTCTCCTCTCCCCAGGGGCCAAGTTTGCTCTGAACAATGCTGTTTTCTCTTGAGCTTGTGGGGCTTGAGCGGGGTTGTTCCATTTCTGTGTAGACGTCTGGGCTTGGGCTGGAGCCTGGGCTCTAGGACCCTGCAGGATGGGAGGGACCCAGATCTCTGGCTACAGCCTCAGCCCAGACGTCTGCACTGCAATGAAGCAGCCCTGCAGCCCCAGGTCCATGAGCCCAAGTCGGCTGCCAGCCCAACCTCAGGTTTTTCTTTGCTGTGTAGACAGACAGACAAACCTCCCTCCGGGTAACTCATGTGGCTGGCCAGGAAGCTCTCCGAGCAGCTCATGCCCTGCACTGCTGCCTTTCACTGAGGCCTGCTGGGCAGCTCTGTGGTGCTCAGACATAGGCTGTGGGTTTGTTGCTGGCTGCATCCACTGACACTAAACACTCCTAGAGGGTCCATCGCCTGTGGCACTTCGTGCTGCCTACGTTAGTCCCTTCACACAGGAGGCCACTGCTGTGGCTCACAAGCAGAAAGCCAAACTCCCAGCCCGGCACAATTGCCAGGCTGCTGGACAGCTGATTCCCCAGCCCTCCTGGCTGAGCATGTTCCATTGGTCCACTGGCTGGCCAGAGGACTTCGACTTCTTAGCAGGAGGAAATGTTTCACGCCCTGGCCCTGGGTTTAGTGGGTGGGGAGACACCTTAGACAGGAAATGTGTGCCTCTCCTTCCCCATCACTGCCCTACTCAGCTGCTATGCCAGGATCATTTGCAATATCGTATCAATATTTTCTTACTACAAAACAAATACAGCGTAAACATGCAGTTCCCCCATACAATCAATACCTGCTTAATTAAATACTGGAGATTACTGTCACATGGGGCAAATTCTGCTGACTTTGGCACCTTGGGATTTTTATGCTTCTGTTTCTACTTTGGTTTTCTATTAACTTATTTTTCCTTTGTAATAAGGGGTTGTCAGTGTAATTTATACAGCGGTGCAGGAGGCCCGGGCAGCCCGGAGAGCCAGTCACAGCTTTCCAGGAATAAACAAAATTACAAATTTTTAAATGTCACACTTCAGGAGAAGAAATGAAAAAGGCAAATCACATAAATCTGCAGTGGAAGGGTGGAGGGTGTCTGGAGCTCAGCCTCCCAGCCCCGTGGCCTGGGCACCTGGCACCTCCCGAGTGTCTAGGGCACGGAGCACCTGGCGAGGGCTGTGTCCAATAGAAATGAATAGCCAGTGGCAGGAGGCGTCACTGCATTGCGCATAGGCACTGACAGCACCTCACCTGTTCTGCCAGCTAGGGCAAACCTCCAGTGGCCATCTGGGAGGTAGATCATGTGATTCAGGATCCCATTCCCTCAGGCCCCCTCAGCACTGCTCCCTGTCTTCCTAAGGAGCAGGAAGAAAGTGCATGTTCTCCACAGGCCTGGCACGGCCCTACCACCCATGCTCCCAAACTCACACAAGGGCAAGCCTCCTTGGCTCCCTTCTCACTGCACAGTCAGCGGCTGGGATCTCATGTGGGTAAAGAAAGACTGCTCAGATGCATTTAAATGGGAACCCCTTAGAGAATCTACTTCAAATTCCAAAGGCACACATTGAATGAATCAGAGAAAAACAGCCATCACCTTTGTTTGTACCTCAGCTAGCTTCACTGAACCTCTCTGCTTTGCCACAGGCCATCTCAAAGCTATTCATACACACTCATTCAGACACACCCTCACTCACTCATATTCAAACACATATACTCATTCAGATACCCACACTCACAGACACCCAGCAATCACTCACACCATGCACACATACCTGCACACGTGCACTCAAACACAGAGAGTCTATCCTACATTGACTCCTAGGATGACACCCTTTTCAGGAGTGACTAGGGGTCTAGTCCTACACTTAGGATGGAAGAATCCCACGCACTGCTACAGACTGGGGACCCACTGGCTAGGCACTAGGCAGCAGTTCTGCAGCAAAAGTCCTGGGGGTTACAGTGGATAAGAAATTGGATATGAGTCACTAGTGTGCCCTTGTTGCCAAGAAGGCTAATGGCATATTGGGCTGCATTAGTAGCAGCATTGCCAGCAAATCTAGGGAAGTGATTATTCCCCTCTATTTGGCAGTGGTGAGGCCACATTTGGAGTATTGTGCCCAGTTTTGAACCCCCCCACGCAGAAAGAATGTGGACAAGTTGGAGTCCAGTGGAGGGCAACCAAAGTGATTATGTGGCTGGAGCACATGACTTAGGAGGAGAGGCTGAGGAAACTGGGCTTGTTTACTCTGCAGAAGAGAAGACTGAGGGGGGATTTGATAGCAGCCTTCAGCTCCCTGAAGGGAGGTTCCAGGGAGGATAAGGTTAGGCTGTTGTCAGTAGTGGCAGATGACAGAACTAGGAGCAATAGTCCTTCCAACTCTAATCTTCTATGATTCTAGCTATTTCGGGTGTGACTGCCTGTTACCATCAAGATGCCTGCTGTTTAGAAGATGGGTGCTCAGCAATCAGGCTGTGCTGAGGGGTGTCAAACTGGGCACTGCAAATCACTCATCCCTTTAGAGAATCCTGGCTTAGCCCACGGTTCCCTCTTTAGAAGAGTTGGCTGTGGGAGTGGGTCAGGCTCAGATTGCCCAGGACAGTGCCCCAGAGTAGTGTGCACAAGGCACACCAGTGAAGGAATGAGTGATGCTGGCAGCACCATGCTGGAGGTGTCTGGCAGACAGTCAGCTTTCCGACCTGATCCCAGAGAGACAGCTTGAGACCCTGGAATGGACGAAAAAACAACTTGAGTTCTGTGGCACTTTAAAGACTAACAATTTTAATTTCAGTAGGCATAAGCTTTCATGAGCCTCAGTTCACTTCCTCAGATGAAGTTGGTAGAAATGATACAGCAAAATAGGAAACAGAAAATATATAGAAGGCAACATTTACATATCCAAGGGCATAGATAACAATGGGGAAGCCGGGTACTTGAGGCTTGATGACAACCATTGAGTAGGAGGTGAGAATGGGTCATCAGAGCAAATTACTTCTTGTAATGAGATAGCCATTCCAAATCCCTGTTTAAACCCAGTTTGAGTGTCAAATTTGCAGATAATTTCTAACTCAGCAGTTTCTCTTTCAAGTCTGTTTTTGAAGTTTTTTTGGAGAAGTACAGCAACTTTCAGGTCAGCGACAGAGTGCCCTGGGAGATTGAAGTGTTCTCCAACTGGTTTATGGATGTTATTTTTTATGTCTGATTTGTGTCCATTTATCCTTTTGCGTAGCGACAGTCCAGTTTGGCCAATGTACATGGCAGAGGGGCATTGCTGGCATATATATATATATATATATATATATATATATATATATATATATATATATATATTATATAGTGAGTTTTGTTAGTAGGAGGCTGGCTATAAGTATTTGAAATTCTGTATGATCTCAATGCTGAATCTTAATTGTTGTTTTTCTTTTGGATGGGGAAGGAAGATATGGGGAACTGTTCCTTTAGGGGCTCTAGCGTGAGTCAGTTGGAACTGGTTGCTATCATGTTAGGTAGCACTGGTCAGATAGAGCTCAGATCCTGACAACAGAGGAGTTCGGTCAGACTCCCTGGTTCCCAGTGATCTCTGAACACCATGTCACCTACTCCTTTCCTGGAGCAGCCAGTGACTGAGACATAATTTAAAATCATACCAGGAAACGTCTCCTTGGATTGATCATATTTAGAATGAATCTGCTTAGAGAGGCTGATTTGAAAAAGTAAGGGTGGGGTTTGCAGAAGCACTCAGCGCCGGCCTAACTGTTCCTATGGTCAGCAGTGGTAAAATCCTCACTTAGTTCAGTAGGGGCAAGCTAGACCAAAGCTGTGTGCTTAGGAAAATGTTCCCTGCACACATCTTATTGCACTAGACTACAGCAGTATGCTGGGGTAGCTACCTGTTGCTGCAATGCGATTGCTCACGGAGATGACCTTAACTCAGGGAAGTAAATGCTTACTTTATACAATTGACTCTGCACAGTGATGATGTTATGCTGGGATCAGAAATGATGGAGGAAACTCTCCATATATCCCCAGAGACCAAAGAAAGTCTGCCATCAGCTGGCATGAGCATTTCGAAGTGAATAACTAATTTGAAGGCACTGCAGGACAAAACAGACAAAGCTGTGGTGCCCAGATTCCCCTTGGATTCTGTGGAAACCCAGACACATACTAAAAGACTGTTTCATAAGCAACAACAGCCATTGCATCCTACTGGGTTCCAAGCAGTTTTTATCCTAAGAATAAAATACTTCTTTTGAAAAATGCAAGAGTGGTGAAATCTTGGATCTCTGCTACCATGAGATTTGTTTGACAGGTGGAATTAGTAGTATGCAAAGAAGGTTAAACAGAAGAGGTGGCATGATCACAGTCTATAAATACCAACACAGAGAGAATCTATTGGAGGGCTGTTTAATTCAGTGAACAAAGATATAACAAGATCCTGGGGCTGGAAGATGATGCTTCAGTAATTCAACTGGAAATCAGGTGCACATTTTTAACAGGGAGACTAATTAACCTTGGTACCAGCTTACCAAGGGAGGGGCTAGGTTCTCCATCCCTTGGAATCTGAACAGTGAGACTGGGTGTCTTTTTCAGAAAGACAGGTGCTAACTCAGCCAGGCGTTCTGGACTAGATGCAAGAGTCCCTGGGTAACATTTTCTGGCCTGTGCTGTGTAGGTCAGACTGAATGATCAGAATGTCCCTTTCTGGTCTTAGCATCTGTGAATCTAGGCCACAGTTTCAGAACTTCTCGATATCAAGAAAGCAGCTGTCACACTGTCTCATATGGCTCACAACTGAGAGTGCCAATCTCAGGGCAGACTTTCAGAAAACAGGCAGACACCCCAAACTGGTGGTATATTCTGTAATTAGATTTCACCATCCAGCAACAAATGTGCACTCCTGGTTTACTATTTTAGTTTTACCATGGAGCCACAGACAGTCCCCATATTTAGCCACAGACAGCCCCTATTTAGCACCCAGACAAACTGGAATTTGTGATGAAAGGTTATTAAAACCAAAAATCACCTCACATTAGATTACTTCCAACCCCAAGGGGTGGGTCACTTAGCCCAGGTCAATGGACACTCTAATCTCACACCAAAGATAACGCTGATAGCCAGTTTATCTAGTAAACTAACACAAGATTTATTAGCTAAGAAAAGGAAATGAGAATTATTGAGAGGCTAAAGCAGGTAAAATACATTAACAGATGAATCCATGTTTGTAGGTACAAAGTGATAGCAGAGATTTTGTGATCTGCTTGTTTTCCGTAAGTCTCTCAGGGTTACCCAAAACAACTGTGGGGCTCTCTATCCAATCTCTCAGTATACTACCCTGTTAGAATCCAACAGTCCCTGGATCCAGTATTTATAGATCATGCTCACGAAGACAAGCTGACAGGAGTCTTCATCACAGGGTTTTAGGGTTTTTCCTATGCAGACCGAGTCTGAAGTCTCCATTGTCGAACACAATGATCCATGCTTCCTTCATCTATGGTACCAAGGCTCCAGTCCCATTTAATGGGTAAATGTAATGTAAACATAATGTGATAACCAGAAACAATCCTTCATTAGTTTTCATGAAGCTTTAGAGATTAAATAAATTCTCATCCTAATACTAATAAACCTTTAATTTAGGATTATCTAATTATAGGGTACACATAACGTAACTACGTGTACTGTGATAGAAGACAACAGAATACAGATAGACGCAAACAATACAATCAACATCTCCTTTCGATCTATTCTAACAAGTGAATTGGCTTGAACACACTATGACCTTCTAGCATTTCTTTGACATTCACATACAAATGAATTGCCCTATTGATCTGGTCTCTGCTGGCAATCTGCTAGACATGGCAGCAGCATATTGGAGTAAAGAGTGGCAAGTAGAGCGAGACACTGGCATGTGCTCTCTCATGCAAGTTGCCAGTCATATGATGTGGTGTCATATGCACTGGAAAGATTCCAAAATAATCTCCATGTTCGTATCCAAATGTATGGAGTGCATTAATTGGGTCAAGGGTACCGAATTTCCTCTGCAGCTGGAAGCACAGGTGTGGAGACAATCCCTAACTGGCTTGCACTCTGTTTCAACATAGCATGGCATATACCAGTGTTGCTCAACCTTTTTACCATTGTGGGCCGCATAAGTAGCTCTCTTTGTGTTATGTGGGCTGCATCCACACAATATATATTTCCTGTATGGCCATAAGGATATCATAGGGGCCAAAACTTTGGGTTGCAAGTGGCCCACAGCTCGTAGGTTGAGAACCACTGGCATATACCAACACCGAAATTCAGGCTTTAAATGCACCATCAACCTAGTCAGGTAGCATGGAAAAGCTAACCTGGTGGACCTGACTACAAGGGATGAACATAGTGATAATGTGAAGAGAACAGATGCTAGAGGCATAAATCTGATTAGCTGATCTGACCCAATGCCTTCTTGGTGAAAGGTATGGTTCTGAAGCAAATGATGGTGAATAGAGGCACACTACAAGGTTATTGTTAACTGGAGTGGTGAAGAACTGCTGCTGCTCACACTGGATTTGGAGGTGTCCATCCAGTCAGTTAAAACCTCTTTTTGAAGTCATTGCATACATACTACAGTGCACCTAATGTTTTGTTGTGAGGCCCTAAAGAAGCAGAAACAACATTTGCTCTGGAGCAAATGTTGAGGCTGAGACATGCTGAATTCAGGTGGCAAAGACAGACATTTTTTGTACTGATCCATGTGTAAATCATAAACATGGAAACATGTTACGGATTGTGATGGTCTTTGCTTGTGGGGAGCATTGGTCAGGGGCTTACACCTTGACATGCAGGAGGGGGTTTGGTAGGGAAATCCAGGCTCTCCCACTCCACTGGGCTCCAACCCAGGGCCTTGTGAGGGTGACAAAGGGATCTGACACCCAGGAGCACTTTTGGGCTGCCCTCCCTGGGCCACTTCCCTACCACCTGCTATTATCCCCAGTTCACAGACTGTAACAGGAAAGCATGCACAGCATCTGCTCACCACTGGGCACTCATTCACAGCTGGGCATGGCCTGGTAGCTTTCTCCCTGTATCAGCTGCCTCCTCCTTTGCCTTGGCCCTCCAGCCAGGTAAGTTCCCAGTTGCTTTTCCCTTCAGGGCTGGTCCGTAAACAAAACACAGGGAATCAACACAAACAAACTGGGTTAAGGTGTGGGACCTCAGGGTCTATCAGAAGAAGGTCCTCCCTTCCCTCAGGCCTCCCTCAGGCATTCAGGTAGCTATAGATGGGAGGGACTGTGACTGAATGCACCCCAGTATTCACACCCTACACATTATTATAATAACCTTTGTATGAAAAATGCCTTGGGAGGTATCATTTGAAAACTAATAACTGACCAGGCAAATATATCCTAGTGAAATGTGTGTAGCAACATTCTATGTAAAGTTATGAAGATGTCTGAAATTGTGATTTCAGTCACAATTTCAGACAAGTCTGGGGATGGGGCAAACCTGTTTCTCAAAGACAAAGGACAGGCTGACACCTCTAGCCAGCTGATGGGCCATTACCTCTCAAATGGCCATTCTTGGCAAGGAAAGGGGGAGGAACAAGTAGGTCTGCGTTTTAACAAACAGCAGCATGGAGCCTCTTTTGCCACTAGACTCCATGACTCCTACCACACAGTGGGAATTAACTTTATCTAGGGGTAACCCTCAGGAAAATGCATTTCACAAAGGGTGACTGAACTATAAAATGAGGGGCAAAAACACCCCAGGTATCTCCTCCCATCAATCTTTTTCACCTAAGAAGACAAAGGAAGCAGCCATTTGACTTTGGGGAGATCCTGACGTGAAATTTGGTCAGCAGTGTTACTGGGAACAAGCTTTTTTTGGATACAAGCTGCGACTTGTAGGTCTGCTCTCTTCCCTAGCCTGCCCCAGGTGAGCTGCTCCTCTCTCTTCAAACTCTTCCTCCAGCCTGTGCATCTCACGCAGGTGTGGCAGGGCAGGGCTGGCTGAGCCCAGGGCAGCTCCTGACCCTCTTGTTGCCCCGTGTGGGGTATGTATTCTCTGTCACAAATCTACCATAAATATTATAAAGATTCATAAAGATAAGCAAACAAAGAGAAAATACCCCCACCCAATTGACCACAACTGTCCACAGTTACTGCTGCCAAGTATATGAGAATGAAGCCTGGTCAATGTGAATCAAAAATCTCCTCCTGTTAAAGACGTTTTCAGTAAGGACCTGAGACAGCGGAGAGATGCAATTTCTCTCACTAATGATTCTGAAATTAAGAAATTAACCCGCTTTCTGCATGCATTTGAACTGTGGGACACTGGGAGACAGCTACAGAAATTGGATGTGAGCTGAAGGTGAGAAGAGCCTGGAGCCTGCTAGCAGCACACCTAGTTCTGAGCCCCTGGTGTCCTAGCAGTGCAAAGCACTCAGGACTGTGGGATGTCTTGATGCAAGTAAGGGAACAATCTGGGATCTTGAAAAGGGCAGCTGAGGAATCCTGTATCACCAAGTGTCACAACTCTAGGCACCCAGACCACTCTGGAGGGGGTTCTGGCATTTGCATTCAACTTAAAGCAGCTTTTTCTCATGTAAATGGATTTTGCTCTGTGTTTCACCCAGGTATTTAAAATCCACAAGTGTGCAGTCTGCAGGCATGTCAGCTCCAATCACGCGTCTGTCATGGAAGCATCAGTGGTGACTCCACACTGACACAGGCTGAGCTAGTGGGGAAGGGACAGTGAAAGAGGACAGGAGCGCAGCCCTCTCCCTGAACCTGGAGCGCTGTCCCAGGGTCCTCCCACAATGCCACTACACCGGCATGTGATTTGCTGAGTTGGCTAAGTGCCCCCGGCTCAGTTGCTCTTCATTATTTTATCAGTTTTATATCAACAGCTCCCCCTCAGCAGTTCCTGTGTGGTGCTGCTGGCAGAGGAACCTCATGGATACTATTTAGATGAAGTCAAAAGGTTTTGACTGGACAAAGGTAAAGGATCTGGCCTGAGCCAGGCACAGGGGGAGGGATCTGCAGTGTAGATCTTAACTCTCGCTGCTACTCAGCTCCTGATCTGAAGCAGCCCCCACTGCTCCTGTTCTGACCCCCCTCCCAGCCTCAGCTCCATCAGAGCACCCCAGGCCTGAGCTGTACTTTCATTTGCTGACTCAATTCAGCCAATGGAATTGAAGTATGCAAATGAACTGGAGGGGGAGAGGTGGCTGGCAGTTACCTCTGATGTTAAGATGCCCCTCTGCCTGCAGCACCAGGCAGGTGCTGTGTGGAAATCAGCTTTGCTAGCATGCCAGTTTTCTGATTGTCACCTAAACCAACAGGGCTTTTCCCACGAAGGTTTAGAACCTTCCTTGATATTTTGGAATTGATCGGCTGTGGTCTTCAAAAGCTATCACATCACAGACAGACAGAGGGATGCCATCATGTTGGTGTCTGGCCCAGCGAATTGTGGCCTACGAGTTATTATGTAGCAGCCCCTTCTGACATGCTGAACTCTGCTAATGGGAGTTCCAGGCTGAGGGTAAATACCCTGCAGAGTTGAACGCAGTTTTGAATTCACATCACGTCTCTTTGGGCTTGTCTACACCTAAAACGCTGCAGCACAGCTGTGCTGCTGAAGCACTTCAGTGAAGACACTAACCACACAAATGGGAGGGTTCCCATTTGTATAGATACTCCCCTCCTTGAGAGGCGGTAGCTAGGTCAATAAGATAATCCTCCCAATCGACCTAGCACTGTGTGCACCAGGGATTACAGGTGTTTAACTGCATACTGTGTGTATACTGTCAGGAATGTGTATACTGACCTGATTTCCAGTGTAGACCAGGCCTCAGTTTCTCTTTAGCACTGCAGCTAATCAGCTGGAACAGTGCTAGCTTCATTGCCTGCTTTGTGAAGGATGCTTACATCAGCTCATTGAAATACATGGTTTCAGGCTTTTAGCTCAGGTCTGGCTGAACCAGCAACATTGACAATGGTTTCTCCCTAGTTCAGACAACCACAGCAGTTCAGCCAGGCCCCCACATCTCACACCATATGTCATGGTCTCTGTTCATCATCAGTGCGCCTCCTCCTGATCATTGGGGTGATTAGCTGATTCCACACCACCTTTCCATGTCTTGCCACACGCCCTGACTTCTCTTTCTGGCTCTCCATGAGGCAAGATGCTCAGTGTTTGGTGGCTCAGATCTCCAGCCAAGTCACAAGTTCTTCCCCTCTGTGGCATCAAAGTCTCTCCTTATGAACAGGCTCAGGCAGTCTTTCCCTTCACTACCCAGCTGGTGCCACTTGCCCAGTGGCTGGCAGGGGTACCCTGGCCCACATGCTACTCTGGGTACCAGCTTAAGGACCCTCTGATCAGCAACCCAGGTCTGTTGCATTCTGGACCTTACTGCCTCTTCCCTGAGCCTTTCTGTACCTTCTAGCTCCCCCCACTCTGCATTTGCCAACCCCAAAGCTCCCTCCTCCCTGGGAGTAACGGTAGACTGCTTCAGCTCCGCAGCCACCAAACGCACCTCCTGTCTCCCAGGGAGTAACGACAGACTGCTTCTCTGCAGCCCCCTCTGCTGCCAGCTTCCTGGCTTTATGAATCCAGCCCAGCTCTTCCTCAGGATACCTCAGCCACCTGATTCCCCTCAGCTCTGGCCTGCTTAATTGGCCCCGTTGTCGGCCTACATCAGTGGTCCACAAACTTTTAGGATGTGACCCCCCAGCTGGGGCTGGAAGGGGGGCCATGGTCGTGTCCAGGGGCCGAGTCGAGAACAGTGGCTGGGAGTTGGGGGCTGACCTGGGGGAACCACGGCCGGCAGCCAGGGCCGGAGTGTGCGGCTGGGAACCACGGCCGGCAGCCAGGGCCACGGTTGGGGGGTAGGGCTGGAGTAGAGCTTGGGGCAGAGTTCCCTCCCTGCCCCCTATGGGAACTGGCCTGGGTCTTACCCCCGCAACGTTCCTCCACATCCCCCATATTGAAAACTTCTGGCCTACATTAACCCCGTCACACCAGGCCTCACAGGTGTTTTTAATTCCAGGGTTGCACATTTTGTTGCTTCTGTCAGCTGAATGCACTGCACACACTGGGGTCCTTGAATCCCTCCATTTCCCCCATAAGCTTCCTGCAGTGACCCCCCACCTCACAGCTCTGTGTGCCCCCACTCTCCCTCCCCACCATGCCAGGGGCTTTGTCTGCCCCAGTTCATCCTCCATCACATGTCGGGAGCTCAGGGGGTGGGGTCATCTGCACAGCCAGTGACGCACCAGGCCAGTGAGTCTCAAAGCCCAGGTTGACAGACTCGGGCTCTTGGAGCTTGCGCAATGGCACTAACAACAACTATGTAGAGGTTGTGGATTGGGCTGAAGCTCGGGATCTGATGCTGAGCTGCTCTCCAGGCTTCAGAGGTGGGCAGCAGCCCAAACGTCTCCACAGCTATTTCTAGAACCACAGCGCAAGCCCTGTGAGCCTGTGTCTCAACCTCGGCTCTAACTCTGCACACTTCCCTTGCTGCAGAGATGCCCCCTGAGTGTCCCCATTCTACCCAGGCCTTCCATTCCCACCTTTCTCCCATAGCACTGCCCCCAATCTCCCCCCATGCCAGGGCTCCCTCCACCCTATTCTCTGTCTGGGAGCAGTCTTTCAACCTCTCAACATTTTAAACTCCGGTGAGCTGGTGGCAGAGCAGAGTTCAGACAGGGTTACTGTTAACTGGAAGGTGTTAATAGCTGCCTCAACCAGTTCTTTGAGCTATAGAAAATTACCGAGATGGCTGCAGCTGCTGACTCTGCTAACCAGAGAGTCAAGGGCTCCGTGTGTCCCCCTACTTCCCCTTTCTAGTTTTTCACCAAAATCATAGGGCTCTGCCCACTGATGGCTAGAACATGGAGAGAGTCCACCGGAGGCAACGACAATGATTTGGGGGCTGGGGCACATGACTTATGAGGAGACACTGAGGGACCTGGGCTTAGTGATGGGGGATTTGATAGCAGTCTTCAACTAACTAAAGGTGGGTTCCAGGGAGGATGGAGCTAGTCTGTTCTCAACGGTAGTGGATGGACAGAACAGGGAGCAATGGTCTCAAGTTGCAGTGGGGGAGGTCTAGGTTTGATATCAGGAAAAACTTTTTCCCTAGGAGGGTGGTGAAGCACTGGAATGGGTTACCTAGGGAGGTGGTGGAATCTCCATCCTTAGAGGATTTTTAAGGTGCAACTTGACAAAGCCCTGGCTGGGATGGTTTAGTTGGGGTTGGTCCTGCTTTGATCAGGGGGTTGGACTAGATGACCTCCTGAGATCCCTTCCAACCGTAATATTCTATAATTCTATGATTCCCTGACATGCTGACATTGTTCAGATCTGATGGTCAAAAGTGATCAGGTTACAGCCAAGCAGAGAAATGCCACTGAGCTGAGTGTTCAACCTCCCTTCACTCAGCCAGGCCTGTTTACTACAGTCATGCTTCGGCACTAACTAGGACGAAGGCCCTGTTGTGACCAATGTTGCACACCTAGAGCAGCAGCCAGTCCCTGCCTCAAAAAGCTCAGAGAGCTGACAAGCAGATGCCAGGCAAGGGAAGGGTTAGAACACACCAGCAGAGAGAACACCATGAGGTCTCCTGTCTGGGCGTTGCTGAAAAGCCCCTGCTCCCAGCATCCTGCAGTGTGGCAGGGCAGAGAGGTGTTTCCAGAGCTTACGAGTGCAGATACAAGTCAGATTTTCTTTTCCATCCCAGCCCTGCCCAGGCAGAGCATTGGGGCTGGTGCCTGGTTGAGGTGGCCAGCGGAAAACACCCACAGGGAGAGCACATCCCGGTTGGCATAAAGCCAGCCATGTTCCTCCCCAGGTGGGGAGGCATCAGGCAAGGGGCAGGGAGCAGGTGTAGCTAAGTCCTACTATGCTACAATGACCCCTCAGCAGGCCTTTCGGGGTGTAGTCTCAGCTGGCAGATGGCCAGGGACAGCACAGACCAGCCCCCAGGCTCTAGCCAATGCCATACCTCCCTCCTCCCCTTCCTACCGCCATGTGCCCCGGGGTACCTGCCTGTGCTGCATGGCATGGGCCTGTCTAGGGGAGCATTGCTGACTGGACACACTACCCAGCCGGGAGGACAATTGAGACAGTCAAGCCATCTGTGCAAACAATGCCTCAGCTGGGCTTTCCTCAGCCCAATGCAGCTAGGGTGCAGAGAGCTGGCATCTGGCCTCGACACCACATAATCTGTGGGTGGGTCTGCACCTGGCCCTGGTCCATGGAGCAGTCACAGAAGGGTGCAGTGAACCCCTATGCATTAGGGCACCCTGCCATCCCTGTGCCCTGGCACTCTCAGCTGCACTGTGGCATGGGTCCATTGGTGCCATGACTCCAGGCAGTTCTCTGAGGGCCACTGCCCCAGTAGGAGGGGGGCTTCCCAGTGCAAAGGGGCTGTAACACTGACTCCAGCTCTCCCCACGGCGACGGAGAACCCTGCAGGCTTCCGGGCTGCAATGCAGAGAGAGTGACCACGTGCCTCCTCCCTCATCTCTCGCCCCCCCGCTCTGAGGCCTGGGTGGGAGGGGCGCCACGGTGTGAGGGAGAGAGAGTAACGCTATAGCTGTGATGCCCCTTCTGCAAGCTCTGGGTTATCCCTGCCTCCTGCTGGAGCTGGAGGTGATGACTGGGGAGACCGGGGAATGCCATTAATAAATCCCTTCCCCTTGGTCCCCCTGTCGATAAAGCCAATGGCTTTCACCAACAACCAGGCTGCTTCAGTGCTGGCTGTTTTTAAATACCAGTAGGATGCTCATGCTGTGGAAATAACATGTTTCCTTTCAAGCCTAGGATCTAAACTGCAGATTTGCATTGCATTGATTTTCCTAATTGAAATGAAAAATGCTGCTGTATCAACCTGTCCAAAATGTTCCAAGCAGATGTCATTAATTTACACTCAGAGTTGCGCCCTGAAATGTGACTGATTATTTCAGGCAACTCAGTGGTTTTTATTTAAAATATTTAACCTTTTCTTTTAACATTTGTTGTAGCTGTATTAAATGACAGTTTAAAGATGACGCTTCTACAAATGCTATGCCTGTGAAAATGAATGAAGCTTACAAATGTAATGCTGTATATTATAAATTACAACCTCTTAGATGGATCATGAGGAATCTTTCAAACACTAAATCTGAAGCAAGCAAGCATCAGGAGAATGTGCACAGACTTAGAGAAACAACAGGGCAAAACCCTGGCAAAGGAACTGCCCTGAACTCAGCCTGGGAAGTTGCTTTGAAAATGAACCTAGAAAGAATATCTTAAACAACAAATGCTATCTAAGTCATGACCTGGTCCAGTGCTTGCCAGGTAGGCAAAGCTCCCAGTTCAGCTTGCGGCTATGGAAAGTGAATCTCTGATAAATTAGTCTATACTTTATTCCAAACCAGTGGCAAAAACAACCAGACTGCTACATTCATCTAGTGAAACACTCAGTAGTAAACAAGCATGAAGCCAGCCAGCCAACCTGTCCTTGTTATGGTGATTGGCACTATATCTGTTTTATTATTGATAGTGGTAGTCATATTTTGATGCATGCATTTATTTATGGCAACACCCACTATGAGCTAAGCCCCTTCCAAACATACAGTAAAGAGGAGAGATAGGAACATTCCCAGAGTTCATGATTGACGGACAGACAGGCAGAGGTTAAAAAGAAGAAACTCCAACAAGCAATTTATATACATGTCCGCTCCATTCACTAGAGGCAGCACATCAGAAATGGGTCCATCCCTTTGATCATCTTTGTCATTCGCTTCTGTATCCTTTCCAGTTTTTCCACATCCTTTCTATATATTGGACACAGTACTCCAGCTCCCGTGACTTGCATGCTAGGCCTCTGCTAATGCAACCTAAAATTGCATTTGCTTTTTTTGCAACAGCATCGCATTGCTGACTCATGTTGTGGTTGTAATTCACCACAACTCCCAGACCCTTTTCAGCAGTGCTGCTGCCAAGCCAGTTATCCCCCATTCTGTATTTGTGCATTTGGCTTTTCTTCCTTAAGTGTCTCTATTGAATTTCCTTTTGTTGTCAGTTCTCCAATTTATCAAGATCCCTCTGAATTTTAGTTCTATCCTACATGTGCTGGCAACCCCGCCAGCTTTGTGTCATCTGCAAACTTGATCAGTATGCTCTCTACTCTTACATTCAGGTGTAAGCGTGTTGGCTCTGTGGAAGGACACAGCGGCTTCCTACAAACAGGGAATAGCTCACGTTTGGCAAGTGAGTAGTCCTAATAGTCCACCCTTAGGCAGGGTGAGCAGCAGTTACTCGCTCAGGCCCTCAGTCAGGGCGAGCAAGCAAAGAGTCAGTTGCTCCAAACCCTAGGCAGGGGTGAGCAGCAGGTAATCGCTCAGGCCCTTGGTCAGGGCGAGTGAGCACAGAGTCAATCGCTCCAACCCCTAGGCAGGGTGAGCAGAGGCGGATCACTCAGGCCCTCAGCCGGGGCAAGTGAGCAAGGAGTCTATTGCTCCAACCCCTAGGCAGGGTGAGCAGAAGTGGATCGCTCAGGCCCTCAGGCAGGGCAAGCGAACAGGAGTCTATGGTCTAACCCTTAGGCAGGGTCAGCAGAGGAGGCAACGGCTTCAGCCGGGGTCAGGAGAGCAATTCTCCTGGGGTGGCTAGGGGGAAGGGGATGGGGACGCAGGTCCACCCATCTCCACTGCATTCCAGCCCAGGGCCCTAGCAGTGGCAGAAGCGGCTGCCACTGTGCCGGCGGGGCTCCCGCTGCAACACACCGGCTATAAGGTGGCTTCAGCCACAGGCCATGGCTGTCCCTGGGCTACTTCCTCCCCACTGACCCTAGTACCTGCCTCCTCCGTGCCACGGGGATAGTCCATCTGGGTTAGCGCTGTCAGTCCTTCCTCGTCGACCGGGGGTAAAGCAGGAAGCTCCTCTTCAGGGGGCAGCTCCTCAAGGTTACTGTATGTTGGGAGCGGCTCGGCCTAGGGCAGCTCCTCCAAGTCCTGCCCCGCTGCAGGGAGGGGCTCGGCAGCCAGCAGTTCCTCCAGATCCAGCCCAGCCTCCGGGGGTGCCCACCACTCGGGCTGCTCTGGGGTCTCGGCCCAGTCTGGCAGGTCCCGAACATGGGATCGGGGTCGCTCAGCCCAGTTGTCCTGGCCGGGTTGCCTAGTCCAGCTTCTCGATGGCCCTATCCATAGGTGGGGCCGGGGTTCGGGTGCGGCGGCGGCTAGGCTCTGGCCTAGACCTCGGCTGGTGGGGCAGCACATCTGCCTCTGGCAGCAGTCTGGACCCTACTGAGCTCAGGGGCCAGGCTTTTGTACTTCCCCTTCCTGTGGGGCTCCGCCCCACGGCTGCCAATTGGCCTGGCCGGGTGGCCCTATCACAGCCCGGGTCCCTTGTTGCCGGGCAGACTCTGGGGCAGGGTGTGAGTTGGGCCAATCAGAGCGCTCGTGTCCTTCCTCAGGCTCTGGCTCCGTGGGAGGCCACAGCGGCTTCCTACACCAGGTCATTAATAAAGATGTTAAACTACACCGGGCTCAGAACAGATCCCTGTGGAGCCCCATGTGAGCCCTCCCTCTAAAAAGACATCATTCCATTCATAGTGACTCTTTGTTTGCGATTGTTTAACCCGTTATGTGTCCACTTGATGGTAGCTCTGCCGAGCCTGCATGTCTACAGCTTACATACCAGAATGTGACATTGGCTGGCATCAAGAGCCTTGCTGAAGTCCAGGTATATTATGTCCACCGCGTTCCCCCTCAAGCAGATGCTGGCTTCTTGAGGGACCTCATAGAATTCAGCCAGGAATGGCTTTTTGTTGTGCCCGGCTAGGAGCCCTTACAGCTTGGGCCATCCCGGGGTGGGAATGTTCACACAGTGAGCAGAGCCCTGTGACAGTGCTCAGGGAATCCAGGACTGAGAATCACCTTGTGACCCCCTAGTCTCCACATGAGGAAGACTTGCTTGTGCAAAGTGCTGGTGCTGAGCCCATCAGTAGCTCTGTCCCCTGAGCTATGCCAGTCCTTACTTCACACACAGGTGAACTGTTGTGGCACCCCCAGCCCCAAGTCCCTGTGAAGCGTTCCCCTAGAGTGCCCCTCCCGCCCGTTCTCCACTGAGCACTCACAGAAATACCAGGTCTACTGCCCCCCAGGGAGCAGTGCACACTTCAGCAGCCATGATTCAACTGAGGATCAGCTCTTTGCTTCATGCCAGAGACTGTGCTGTATGGAGAGTGAAAACGATACATTTATTATCCAAGATACACGAGCTAGTGAGCTAGGATAATGGAAGCAAAAGGCTAGATATAAAACAAACTCACAACATGCTTTCTAGAGACTAAACTTGACAGTTACCCTCCTATCTAAAGAAGTTTATCTCACATCCAATGTCCTCTGCAGCATTTCAACCAAGGCTGGTTGAGATCCCATTTTCATGAATGTAAACGCACTGCTTGTTTACTTCCCAGGTGCCGGATAAAGGGTCCTTGCTTTTTCCCCCAAAGTCAATTGTTTGTACTCAGGGTCAGGATATTGTCCCCGTTCTTCTCACCTCCCCCCCATGACTAATTCTCCAGTGTGCTGCCTTCCTGTTGATTTCAGATCTCCCCCATTGATTTTGTATGTAAACGGGTCTGCACTGTGTTGGCTTACACTGCTTAATTCACATGTTGACAGAGAAAGACAGGTGAATAAACTTTTGTCTGACAGAAAACCTGTGTGTGAACTCTACCTAGATGCTGATGTTAGAGCATGTTTTCAGTAGACACAACGTAATTCTTACAAAAAAATTGATACATGCATTTCAGAATGATACTAATGGCTTGTGGGACCTGACTTTCATATGAGACCTCATGGGTCATCCTTTGGCGCAGCAGGCTGTACACCAGAATGTATTTGGGGGTATCAAACGGTGTCATTGAGGACACTCTTGTTAGCCCCTTGCAGTTGGCCCTGAGAAGTTTTAAGTTCACAGACCCCTTCTGCAGTGACCCAGGTTATGCTCCCATTGACTAGGCCCTACTCTGGCAGGACAAAAGAACCTTACTTTTGTCAATAAAAAGGTGGATTGTGCTGTCAAATGAGGCTGTCCCTTGAGGTGCCAGGATGGGTCCCATACTGTAACTGAAATTCTGAGCCTCAGCCCCTCCACCTCGCTACACTGCATAAATTTCCACAGGGCTGATGCTGGCGCTGTATTAACAGAAGAGCAGACTGCCCATTCAGATGCTGGACCTGAAACTGGTGCCAGGCACTGGGCCTGGGACTGCAAAGCCCAACAGGAGGGAGAGGTTGTGGTGCACCAGAGGGCTGAGCTGGGACACTGAGTCAGCCATAATGGGAACAGCATCATTGTTTGAACTTGGGGCAGTTTTCATTGTCACCAAGCGTTTGTACAACTTTGATGGTGAAATCCGGACTGAAATCAGTCCCCAGAACTCTCTAGGGCCTCGGGAAGGCAGCTAAAGCCCCTTGCCTGGAGCTGCCAGCCTGTCAGACTGTGGGCAGCCACATGGATGATATTTTTGGTAGCACATGACAGCCAGCAGAATTTTCTCAGTGTGGAACAGAGTGGGATGAGTGTGCATGGCCCTACACTGCTCCCCTCACAGCTCCAGCACAGGGACAAGGGCGTGTGCGGGAGCAGTGTGGTTTGCAGTTAGTCCTGGAAGGACAGGATTTGAGATGAAGGGTGGGGATCGCTATAGACAAGGTGAATGTGCTGCCACTGGAGGAAAGGGTTATTCCTGGTGCTTTGCAACAAAGAACCCCAGGAACGAGATGAAGACAGGCCAGTCACTGGTAAAACTCATTTTCCAGTCCTTCCCATTGAATCTGTTTTTCAGATTAATGTCTCCAGTTGTATTAACTACCACGTTCCTAGCTGGATCTACGTTCCTAACTCTCCTGCCTGGCTCCCTACTCGGCCCCCACCCCACATCGCTTTGCATTATGTTTGTGATACCTCCCCACTTAGTGTGACCTACAAATTGAACCTGCCTTCTCTAGCCCTTTTCCAGTCCTCACTTTCCCCGAGGCTGTCTGGAGGCCATATTTCTGGTGTTGGGCTGTGATCACTCCTGGACAGACCTGCAGCTCAGCCATTAGACATCTTGTTCTCTGTTCCTTACTTTGGGCATTGGAGCCAAATACCCAGTGTGATGGATGTGGAGATGCTGTGTAATAATCTAAGAAGATGGAGCTGGAAGAATTGCCTGGACATGGTATGGGAGCTGGCCACTGAGGGGAAGATACTGCATAACTATGGGGTGCATTCAAATTTTCTGGAGGAAAGTATTTATCTAACTTCACAGGCGTTGTGTCAAATTCAAGCATGAAGGCAACAAAATGGCTCCTCAGATGAGAACATCCCAACACACACTTAGAAACCATGAGGAAAGCTATTGGTGAATATTTATTATGTGCTCTCTCCAGTGAAGATGTGAGCTTTGTTTTGTCAGGTTGGGAGCCTAGTGATCCAGAGAACATTAAACAACCACAAAGCCTTTCCCAGGAGAAGCGGAGGGTCAAGTGGCAGGTACTGTTCCTGGGGAGAAAAGACTGAGCTGGAAGAGAAACACAGGCCCTGCAAGAGTGTCTGAAGCAGCTCGGCCTTCATGGGCCAGAGGATGGTAAAGCTGAGAAAGGCAGGCATGCCTGGAGTCTGCTTTATTGTTTGAAGATCTGTGTTCTGTATAGTGTTTTTGTTCTTAATGGATGATGCTGCCTGGTCACTGGGGGATGATGTCGCTATTCCCAGAGGGAACAGAACTGTGGGTGCTGAAGATAAGTCTGATCGGCTGAGCTAATCACACTGAGCAGCAGGGGACTCCAGTCCAGACACTGGTCTGAGAGAGGGAGAGTTGCGGGAGTCCACCCCAAAGACGTGACAGCCTGAAGGGATGTGCTCAGAAAACATGAGGGGTCAGAGGTTCAGTGAGCCCAATGGCTGTGAGAGCAATGTAGGGAGGGCTTCCCAAATACAAATCCTGTCCAAGCCACCCGCTATAAAAAAAGTATATCAGCCGGTTACTGAATAGAAAGCAAACCGAAAATACAAGTGCCCTGACCATGGATTATTGGAGGAGCTGACCATGTGGCACTATAAATTTATAGCACCTGTCACCCTTCTCCTAGGCAGAGTCGGCAGCAACCAGAGCTGGGTTCAGTATGTAGGGGTTCCTTTTCAATAGTTCAACACAAACTTGGTTCGAGGCCCACCCCTCTAGTAACCTGGGACAATTACATATCATTCCTGGGTGCCTCTAGAGGCAATACTCCCCTCTCACAAGCACAGAGTGTAGGAAAGAAACTTTTAATAAAAGGGGGAAAGTAACCCAGCATTGACTTGGGAAAGCATTGCAAGCAGGATTAACAAACATAAAACCATGAACAAAATGCCCACCCAAGAGTACCTTGGGCAGTTTCCTTTTGCTTCAGGTTCTTAAGTCCAGCAACCAGAACTTCCTTTAATGTGCCCCTCCCATCACAGCCCCCCCCACTCACAGGTGCTGTCCTTAGTGCAGACCCAGATTTCAGAGGTGCAACTGCAGAGTTCACCTCATACCTGGGTGCGGTTTCACAGGGGTTTGGCATTCGAGCCCCTACCTTAGCAAGTTTAGTTCAGTTGAGGGTGATCTCCTCAGTTGGGGCAGACTGAGCACAGTTCTATGCCCTTTACTCATACAATAACTGGAACAACATTTTATTATTCAAGTGATGTGAATTTGTAAAATGATTTGTAACCCAGCACCAGCCAAAGTTGGTGACTTGGGCAACACAGCTCTGCTTCTGGGAAGCTGAGCAGAGTAGATGTGTCCATGTAAATACAGTTGGGTCCTGAAGCCTTTCCCCCTCAGCAGGGGAGAGTTCATTCAGACCTTACTTGCACATGTGGAGAGAAGTGCTCCCTAGCAGCTCTCAGCATAGCTGATTTGTCCCTTTGTGCCTCTGATGGTCTGTCTCTCAGCCTGCCATCGCTTCAGTCCCTCTGGCAGTGAGGTCTCCTCTGAAAAGGTAGATGTGTTTAGAAAACCCTCTTAGTTTAGAGCCTTCCACCTTGGATGTGACACTCAGTATTTACAAACCTTGGGCCCTTTTATACCACAGTAGAAAAACAATCGGATTCCTTTGAAATCCTGACCAGTACACAAAACAATCACCTTCTTTTAACCAATACTATACTCCCTTTGACTCCTGGCTTCTACAAACAGATTCTTCCATTAATGAATGCTTGAGGCTAACTGCATGAACAAACAAATCTTCATGAATATTCTTATTTTAACAAGTCTCTAAAGTAAGCAATTTTTTCCATATACATTTCCCCTAGCTTGCCTTTTTATTTGGTTAACGATGTCAAGGAACACTTCTGTAGGGTTTCATTACAAGGAAGTGTCATGCTCTGGAATGTCACTTGTCCAAAGCTGATTTCAGTGGCACAATTACAGCTTCCTGTGGATTAACCCCACTTCACAACATCCCAGTTACAGACCCTGCCCACCCAGTGGAAGGAACATGCCTGTGACAGCCTGCACTGCCCTGTTTACTCGGACATCCCAATCACGCAGGTGCCAGCTGTGATTCTTGCAGAAACATCTGTGACAAGCCAGCAGCTGTGCACATGTTACAGCAGTGGCTGTCTTAGGTGGGCAGGGCTCCAAGGGCAAAGCGAGGGTGGCTTGACTGCCAAACTTTATTAAAAATATGTCTCGTAAAGCTGCAACCAGCTTCCATTACAAAGGGTCACGGTAGCCACAGCAGAGCTTTGGACTAGCACATGGATTTAGCATGAAACTGCTAGATTTACTGCATGTTTCTTAGGGTTAGCATAGTTCAGGTTCCCAAAAAGAGGACACTGCAGTGGCGAGGAACTGAGGGGAAAGGGAGAGCCGGAGGGGGGAAGGAAGAGCAGGAGAGGTTGTAGCTCCAGGTGTCAGCCCCCTAACCCTTTGGCATGGAGAGGCTGTGGCTCCTGATGTCACCCCCGTGAACAGAGATGCTGCGACTCCAGCGGTTCGTCTCCTCCCCCACACATGCCCTAGCTGCAGTCCAGCTGCCATCCCCACACGGCAAGGAAAAATCCTGAACATTTGCTAATATTTAAAAATCCACCCAGATGGAGACTGGCAGACCAAAACCGAAGTCATGTCCAGGGAAACCCAGACATACGGTAACCCTGCTGTTTCTAGACAGGTTGAAGAAACATGATCAAACAGTCATTACAAATTAGCCTGTTTTCAAATGCTGACCTGTGTCTGTCTCATTGTCTCCCAGCGGCTCCAATAGGGCTTATTGCTGTCCGTTCAAATTCCCCGTAGAGTTAAAGTACTGTCACAGGTCCTGTGTTGGGAGTCAGCAAAGGTATGAAGAATTGGGGCCCAGCCCTGCTCTCACTAATGCCAATAGGAGCTTTTTGGTCATAGTCCTCCACTGCTGCCGAACTCGGCATCATCGCCCTCCCCTTAGGCAGCCATTGGCACCAATGCTGTGTGACTGTACAATGCTACGATGCTGGGTCTCTGCAGTTTTATACCCATGGTGCATTGGTGTGAATGACTCCACAAAGCAAGGGTAAATTGTGAGAGATGTGTGAGAGAGAGGAAGCTCCTCTTTTTTAGGCCTTGTCTAGATGGGGCAATTGACCAAAATAGCTATTGCAGAATAAATGATCTTGGAATAGCTCCCTGTATGGACACTCTAATTCAGAATAAAAATCACTTTATTCCTTATAATACTCTGAGTAATGACTTTTATTCGGAAATGTGTCCACACAGACAACTATTCCAGAATTGCTATTCTGGACAATTTCCTCATGTAGACAAAGCCTCAGATTGTAACCTCTTTGAGGCAGCAATTTAGGAAGACCACAAGGATCTTTGCATATCAGGGGAAATCTCACAGGTATCTTCCTTTCATTCAAGTGCCCGAGATCTGTGCCTGTCTCACTGCAGGGCCAAGACGGCTCTCTTTGATCTCCAGGTGAGCATGGTTTCATGAGGCATGTCAATGCCCTCACCATATTTAAGTCAGCAGCCAGGGTTCCACTATAAAGCTGATGTTGAACCCCCTTGTAACACCACAGAAAAAGTCTCAGAATTTTACATTTTGGGGGTTAACTCACTGGCAATTCAAATGTGCTCTGACCATTTTGAGTAAACTGAGTACTTCTTGAAATGAAAATATGTTAAAATGTCTCCTTTGGGACAATTTGTGAAGTGTCTGGATTGTTGAATGTCCCTCTGTCGGCCCAATGAAATCACATTGCATCATGAAATTCAAAACAGAAGATTTTCCTGGCTCTCCCCAGGCAGCATGTCTGGTTTATAATCCACTTACTTTGATTCCATGGTGTTTTGATTCCATGGTGATAAGGACTTTAAAAATGCTAATTGAGAGATTAGATAGAGTTTTGTATTGGTTCATGCAGGGCAGGAGTAGTCAGATGTTTATGAAATTGCTATTATTTAACAAACAGACAAGATTCTCCCCCACTGAAGCTAATGCAGAAAATAAAACATTGATGGAAAATATAATCTGCGATGATGTCTGTCTTTGGTAAATACTTCCAACACCTGGGCCAAATCTACAGGCTCATGCCACGCTTTAGAGAGTGGATGCATTCCTCAGTGATTTCCAAACTATGATGGGAATATGGATGCCATTTTCCAGCTTCACACCTCTCATTTTGATCCTCCCGTCTCATGTATTGCTTCTCTTCCTCTCTGAGGAGAACGATGGGCCTGTGACTGGGGCACTAGCCTAGATTTTAACCCAGATTTAATTCCCTGCTCCACTACAGGCTTCCTACGTGACTCTGGGAAAGTCACCTGGCCTTTGTCTTCACTGACAAAAAGGGGGGTTTTTACGGTGAGGTAATGAAAACTCCCGAGTTGTGTGGCTGTAAAATCTTAGTGGAGACAACGCACCTGCAGTGTTTACTGCAAGGTCAGCACTGTGCTCTTGCCTACTCTGCATCATGGTACAACTGCAAAGCCTTGTCTCCACTAGGGTTTTATAGCAGGATAGTGAATGCATGTTCATTGTCCCACAGTATTAACAGGTCTTTCTGTCAATGAAGACGGCCACAGTTCTTCTGGGCCTCAGTTCCCATCCGTACAGTGGGAATAAACAGCACTGCCTTGCCTGATAGAAGATGAGTGTAACTACCCTGGTGACTCTGGGAGGCACAGAAGTGCCTCAGACAGATAAACTTTATAAACCTTTACAAACTACTATTTATCCACAAAAAAAATAAAGAATGGGTTTGCACATTTTACAGAAAGGCTCCATTTAGAAAGGGTGAATTGCATCACCAACATGAGTTGCTGCTGTTATATGTAGTTCGTAGCCTTTCAGTAAAGGGTGTGGTAAGCCATGGGAGTAAGCAAACTATTGAGTGCTAACAATCTAAAACAATTGATCAACTATTTTTAAAAACATCTAATAATCATTCATTAACCCATGTATTTATAAAAGGAGCCTTACAATAAAGTGTGACCAAAAGATGCAAAAACCAAAGAAGCCAAAAGATACCTGTCCTGGTAAGAGCAGCTGTCCCCTGAGTGGTACCCTTTCACCTGGGCATTGCAGCAGTGAGTGGTGCACCAGCGCAGGAATATCTTGTTGAGGTTAAGGGCCCAGGCAGGGATACACGCATCCTGGAGATGAGTTTTTGGCTGCACAGATGGTGTCGATGGAAGGGTTTTGGCTCCCTTGGTCATGGAATGCTGTTCCAGGAAGGAGGTCTGCTGGGAAGAGATGAGGTCCACCTAACCAAGAAGGGAAAGCGCATCTTTGTGCACTGACTCACCAGTCTAGTGAGGAGGTCTTTAACCTAGGTTCAAAGGGAGTAGGTGACAAAAGGCCACAGGTAAGCAGAAAAAAAAAACAACCTTTACATAGGGCTAGCTGTTTGGGGGGGCATGGAAATTATTGTAGGATCGTAGATGCAGCAATGGGGAAATCAGTGGGGGAAATCTGCTCAATATCTTAGATGTCTATACACACATAAGGAGTAAAGGGAATAAACAGGAAGAACTGGAAGTATTAGTTCATAAACCAAATTATAACAATTGGCATCAGAGACTTGGGATAATTCTGGTGACTGGAATATTGATCTAGAGGGGTATGTCATGTTCTCGAAAGGACAGGCAGGATACAAAGGGAGGAGGCATTACATTCTACATCAAGAATATTGTGACCGTGCCTGGTATGGGTCACAGCTCAGAATGCCAAATTCAGGGCAGACTGATAAAAACCAGGTCAGTCACACTCCTAAACTGGGGGTTTATCCTATATTTAGATTTTACCAAGCCAGTAACAAAAGGGAGCTCCTGTAACATCACACTAGTTAACAAAAAGCCAAAACACAGTCCCATTAGGCACTCCAGCCTCTATCACCACTCAGACACATGGCCTTTATGATGAGAGGTTAAAGAAAACCAGATTCTTCACACAATGTTCTGCTAATCCCAAAGGATCAGCCACTCCCCCAGGTCAATAGATATATTTTAGGTCTTGCCAAATACCACACTTGTAACCAATCCATTAGTAAGTAAAAACTAAAAGTGTATTAATATAAAAAAGAAAATATGAGAGTTATTGACTGGTTAAAGGAATCATAAACATTGCAAATGATTTCAGAGTCTATAGATCAGGTTCACAGCAGCTTGCAAAAAGCCTCTCTGGATCACGCAAATAGATTGGGGTAATCAATCCCTTGTTCAAAGCTTCCTTTTGTTAGTAAATCACAGTTCAGAGGTGAGGTGCAGGATTGAGGACAAAGAAGTGATGTCACAGTCTCCTTTTAAACTTTCAATCCATGCACATGAAAAGTTACAGGCCAAAGATGGAGTCTTAGATCACATGTCCTTGTCACATGTCCTTACATGCCTTCCTGAATCATGGGGCAGCATTGCCTCAGTGATTTCTCAAACATCTCCAGGACAGGCTCCGCAGGCGAGCTGATTGTCCGTAATGGGCCATTAAGCAGGCTGACTAGCCTTGATGCAAATTAGTCTTGGGGCATCACCCAAAAAAACAACATGTTTTAGATACAAACACATGGCAAATATTTATAACTTCATATACAAAGATGATACATGAATTTAAACAGGATAATAAAACTTAGCAGCCCATAACTTTTCCATTGATACCTTGTATGACATACTTTGTACAAGACTCATTGCAATTTTGTACCATTGGTGACTGTATTAGCGTTACTAGTTCCAGAGGGTTAGCTGTGTTAGTCTGTTTTTAGCAACAGAAACAGAAAAACAGAAATCCAAAACTTATACCCAAATACATTTGTTAGTCTTTAAGGTGCCACAGGACTCTCATTGTTTAGTGTAACTAGTTATCTTCCATTTTATGCAGCATCACAAATATATATTCAAGGTTCCTTGACCCAGTAACTTTTAGTCTCTGCTAGTTAGAATCATAGAATCATAGAATATTAGAGTTGGAAGGGACCTCAGGAGGTCATCTAGTCCAACCCCCTGCTCAAAGCAGGACTAATCTCAGCTATATCATCCCAGCCAGGGCTTTGTCAAGCCTCAGTTTAAAAACCTCTAAGGATGGAGATTCCACCACCTGCCTAGGTAACCCATTCCAGTGCTTCACCACCCTCCTAGTGAAAAACGTTTTCCTAATGTCCAACCTAGACCTCCCGCCCTGCAACTTGAGACCGTTGCTCCTTGTTCTGTCATCTGCCACCACCGAGAACAGCCTAGCCCCATCCTCCCTGGACCCCCTTTCAGGTAGTTAAAGGCCGCTATCAAATCCCCCCTCATTCTTCTCTTTTGCAGACTAAACAAGCCCAGTTCCCTCAGCCTCTCCTCATAAGTCCTGTGCTCCAGCCCCCTAATCATTTTGGTTGCCCTCCGCTGGACTCTCTCCAATTTGTCCACATCCTTTTTGTAGTGAGGGGCCCAAAACTGGACATAATATTCTAAATGCGGCCTCACCAATGCCGAATAGAGGGGAATAATCACTTCCCGTGACCTGCTGGCAATGCCCCTCCTAATGCAGCTCAATATGCTATTAGCCTTCTTGACAACCAGGGCACACTGCTGACTCATATCCAGCTTTTTATCCACTGTTACCCCCAGGTCCTTTTCTGCAGAGCTGCTGCCTAGCTCGTCGGTCCCCAGTCTATAGCTGTGCATGGGATTCTTCCTTCCTAAGTGGAGGACTCTGCACTTTTCTTTGTTGAACCTCATTAGATTTCTTTTGGCCCAATCCTTCAGTTTGTTTAGGTCACTCTGTATCCTATCCCTACCTTGCAGGGTATCTACCACTCCCCCCAGCTTAGTGTCGTCCGCAAACTTGCTGAGGGTGCAATCTACCCCGTCCTCCAGATCATTAATAAAGATGTTGAACAAAACCGACCCCAGGACCGACCCCTGGGGAACTCCTCTTGTGACCGCTTGTGATAGTTGGTATCAGACAACAAACCAAAAGGAAATGCAGTTCACCTGTCTGTTATATGACTGAGGCAAACAATCAAAACCAAGTGTTTTTAACTTTAGAGCTTTACTTCTGGTCTCCAGCAATTTAAGATTTCACCACAATCTCCACTTATTAGTCTTAAGCACATACAAATACAATAGATATTAGAGTACCTCAAAAGTTAATATTACTAGCACAAGTCTGAGGCAGTCTTCGGGTGAATCAGGCACAGATTTCCAAATGGCCAGTTGTTCCATTTGTACCCGGAGATCTTTCAATGTGTCCATGAAGTGACCTGCTGACTCAGACTCATTACCTCCTTCTTATACCCCCAAAGTTACAGAGACATGTCAATCAAGAAAAATGTTACATTGACCAGACAAATCAATCACTGGCCAGAAGCAGGAGTTACAGAGACATGTCTTTAAAAAACAAAACAAAACAAAAACAAAAACAAAAACTGTTAAGCAAGCAGTTAGTCTGGAAGTTGAATTTCCCCATAGCTGCAATTCTAAAATCTATCCAGACTTCCTGCTTTTCACAGACATCTGCCCCAGCATATTCAGAGAGAGAGAATACATAGAGCCAGGCTCACTGCATGTGTTCATCGTCTAGCCCCTCTCACAGTTTGCCTAGTTATGCTAAGTTCCTGCAAAGGCCTGAAAATGGCTAAAAGCAGCAAGCAGAATAATTGATAGACCATCCCAATAAGTGGTAGTGGCTTGGAGAACTGGCTGGTTGCTAAAATGCCCCTGTAAAAAAGAGGTGAGAGGCAGACCAGTTGAAAGTCTCTGGGTAAAGATAAAAGGAGGAGCAAAAAATAGGGGTGATGTCATGATAGGGGTAGACCACATGGTAGACCACAAATCAGGAAGAGGTGATGGATGAGGCATTTCTAGAAGAAATAATGGAAGTATCCAAAACACAAAACCTGATAGTAATGGGGGACTTTAACTACCCAAACAATTGGTTGGAAAATTAATATGGCAAAACACAATTTTTTAAATAAGTTCTTTGAATGTATTGGGGACAAGATTTTGTTTCAGAAAGTGCACAAAGTAATCGGGGGGACAGCCATTTTAGACTTGATTCTGACCAACAAGGAGGAACTGATAGTGAATCTGAAGGTGGAAAACATTTTGGTGAAAATGTCCAAGGAAATGATCCTAAGGAAAGGAAGGAATAAGAACAATGGATTTCAAAACAGCCAACTTTAGTAGATTTAAAGAACTGTTAGGTAAGGTGCCATGGGAAGAAAATTTAAGGGAAAAATGAGCTTAGGAGAGCTGGCAGTTTCATAAGGAGACAATATTAAAGGCACAAGTGCAGACTATCCCGATGCGAAAGAATAAAAGGAAGACTAGTAAGAGGCCAACATGGCTCCATCAGGAGCATTTTTATGACCTGAAAATCTAAAAGGAAACATACATAAAATGTAAACATGGGCAAATTGCTAAGCAGGTATATAGTACAACAGAATAGCACAAGCATGTAGGGACAAAAATTAGAAAGGCTAAGCACAAAATGAGTTAAACCTAGCAAGGGGCATATAAGACAATACGAAGAAGTTTTTTAAATACATTAGGAACAAGAGAAAAACAAAGGAAAGTGGAGGTCTTCTGTTTTTCAGGGAAGGAGAGCTAATAACTGATGACATTAAGATGGCTGAGGTGTTTAATGTCTATTTTGCTTCAGTCTTCACTGAAAAGATTACTAGTGACCAGATACTGAACACAATTAATATTAACAATAAGGGGGAAGGAACAGAAACTACAATAGGGAAAGAACAGGTTAAAGAATATTTAGATAAGTTAGATGTATTCAAGTCAACAGAACCCTATGAAATTCTCCTTAGGGTACTTAAGGAACTAGCTGAAGAAATCTCGGACCTGTTAGTAATTACCTTTGAGAACTCAGGAAGGACTGGTCAGGTCCAGAGGGCTGGAGAAGGGCAAACATGGTATCTGTCTTTAACAAGGGGAACAAAGAGGAACAGGGAATTACAGACTAGCCAGACTAATTCCGTTACCTGGAAAGATACTGGAACAAATTATTAAACAATTGGCTTGTAAGCACCTAAAGGATAATGGAGTTATAATAAATATCCAGCATGGATTTGTCAAGAACATATCATAGCAAAACAACCTTCTTTGACAGGGTTACTGGCATAATGGATGGGGGAAGCAGCAGACATGATATATCTTGATTTTAGTAAGGTTTAGTGGTGTAGATGATATTACTATAAGGTGGGTGCACAACTGGTTGAAAGATGGTACTCAAAGAGTAGTTATCAATCATTCACTATCAAACTGTGAGGGCATATCTAGTGGGGTCCCTCAAGAGGTCTGGTCTGGTACTATTCAGTATTTTCATTAATGACTTGGATAGTAGCATGGAGAGTATACTTATAAAATTTGCAGATGATACCAAGCTGTGGGGGTTGCAAGCACTTTGGATGACAGGATTTGAATTCAAAACAATCTGGACAAATTGGAGAATTGGTCTGAATTGAACAAGGTGAAATCCAATAAAGAAAAGAGCAAAATACTACAATTAGGAAGGAAAAAAATCAAATGTACAACTACAAAATAACTAGCTAGGTGGTAGCACTGCTGAAAAGGATCTATGGTTATAGTAAAAACAATGAGAGTCCTGTAGCACTTTAAAGACTAACAAATTTAATTTCTGCAGGCATAAGCTTTCGTGGGCTGCAACCCACTTCCTCAGATGCAAGAAATAGAAATCAGATGGGGGGTATAGATATACATCCAAGGGTAAGGAACAAGAATGGGGAGGGTAGGTGTTAAAGTCCATTCAGTTAGAGTAGATGAGGCCTATTCACAACCATTTATTAGAAGGTGAGAATGTGTGAACAGTGACAATTACTTCTTGTAATGAGATAACCATTCCAAGTCCCTATTCAGACCCAGTTTGATTGTGTAAAGTTTGCATATGAGTTCCAGCTCTGCAGTTTCTTGCTGAAGTCTGTTTTTGAAGTTTTTTTGTAGAAGTATGGCAACTTTCAAGTCAGCTACAGGGTGTCCTGGGAGATTGAAGTGCTATCCAACTGGTTTATGGATGTTACCATTTTTTATGTCTGATTTGAGTCCATTTATTCTTTTGCATAGTGACAGTCCGGTTTGAACAATGTACATGGCTATTCTTTCTGCACATCGGGATGGTTTGTTCCTGCGTCCTCAATAAGGTTTCTTTAAAATACAGCCAGCTCTCTTGGATTCCTTACCCTCATATTTGCCTACCAGGGGATCCTGCCCATCAGTTCCCTGAGGGAGTCGAAGTCTGCTTTTCTGAAGTCCATGGTCCGTATCCTGCTGTTCTTCTTTCTTCCTTTTGTCAGGATCCTGAACTCGACCATCTCATGGTTACTGCTGCCTAGGTTGCCACCCACTTCTACTTCCGTTACCAGATCTTCCCTGTTTGTGAGCAGCAGGTCAAGAGGAGCACGGCTCCTAGTTGGTTGCTCCAGCACTTGCACCAGGAACTTGTCCGCAACACTCTCCAAAAACTTCTTGGATTGTCTGTGCTCTGCTGCATTGCTCTTCCAGCAGATGTCAAAGTGATTGAAGTCCCCCATGAGAACCAGTTCCTGTGAACTGGAAACTTTCCCTAGTTGACTGAAGAAAGCCTCGTCTACCTCGTCCTCCTGGTCTGGTGGTCTATAAAAGACACCCACCACAACATCACCCTTATTGTTCTTGCTTCTAAGCTTAATCCATAGACACTCAACTGGCTTATCTCCAGTTTCATACTGGAGCTCAGAGCAATCATAGTGCTCTCTTACATACAGTGCAACTCCCCACCCTTTCGCCCCTGCCTGTCCTCCCTGAACAGTTTATACCCATCCATGACAGTGCTCCAATTGTGTGAGTTACTCCACCAAGTCTTGGTTATTCCAATCACATCATAGTTTCTTGACTGTGCCAGGACTTCCAATTCCTCATGCTTGTTTCCCAGGCTTCTTGCATTTGTGTATAGGCACTTGAGATAACTGGCCAATTGCCCTACTTCCTCAGTGCAATTCCAGAGGCCTCCCCTGTTGCACTCTCCTCCTTCTGCTTCCTCCTGGTGTCCCACTTCCCCACTTATTTCCGGGCTTAGTTCCCCATCCCCCATCAAACCTAGTTTAAAGCCCTCCTCACTAGGTTAGCCAGCTTATCTGTGGAAATACTCTTCCCTCTCTTCGTTAGGTGAATCCCGTCTCTTCCTAGTAATCCTTCTTCCTGGAACAACATCCCATGATAGAAGAATCCAAAGCCCTCTCTCCAACACCACCTGTGTAACCACGCATTTACTTCTGGAATGCAACAGTCCCTACCTGGGCCTTTTCCTTCAACAGGGAGCATGGACGAAAGCATCACTTGCACTTCAAACTCCTTTATCCTTCTTCCCAGAGCCACATAGGCTGCAGTGATCTGCTCAAGGTCATTCTTGGCAGTGTCATAGGTGCCCACGTGGAGAAGTAGGAAGGGGTAGTGGTCTGAGGACTTGATGAGTCTCGGCACTCTCCGTCACATCCTGAATCCTAGCTCCAGGCAAGCAGCACACTTCTCTAGTTTTCTGGTCTGGACAGCAGATGGATGACTCCGTCCCCCTTAGGAGGGAGTCCCCGACCACCACCACCCTTCTCTTCCTCTTGGGAGTGGTGGTCATGGAACTCCCATCCTTAGTACAATGCATCCCATGCCTTCTGATCAACAGGGTCTCCTTCTGATCCATTCCCTCAGTTGAGTCTTCCAAATCGTTTTCCATCATAGTACTTGTGCAGAGAGCCTGAAAACAATAGCTTACCTCTATTTGCATGGTGGGCATATGGGTTCTCTTTCTTCGGGAGGTCACATGCTGCCAATTTTCTTCCTTGTTCTTCAGTCTCCCCTGCACTGTCTTCTCTGATTTTTCCTCTTGCTGTGCCTGCAGTAACAAATCACATCTTTGATCGAGAAAGACTTCGTTTTCTTTAATGCAACACAGGGTTGATACTTGGGTCTCTAGTCTTTAACTTTCTCTTCCAATATGGAAACCAATATGGAAAACAGCCTGCACTTCATACAGATGAAGTCACTTCTGTCCTGTGGGAGAAAGACAAACATAGCATATCCAGTGCAGGTGACAACAGTAGATCGCACACTTTCCATATCTTTCCTCTGAGAGCCTCTTCAGATGCTATATTTACTGCTCAGCTAAGTCTGAAAGGCAAAAACTCTCTGTGGGCTCTTCCCCCTGGCGAACTCCCTCTGTTTGCCTCTCCTCTGTTCCCAGCTCACTTGGTTCACAACTGGCTGCTTTTTATAAGGCTGCTGGCTCAAAGCAGTTGCCCTGCCTCAAAGCCTCCCTCTCCAATCAACCACTTAACGCCCACCTGGAACAAAGTGCTCCCAATTCACACTTTTCAAAGAAACACACACACAGTCAACTTTCAAACAGTCCTTGTAACTTGCATCAGTCAATCAAACCAATGATCTCTCAGATACTCACCCTTTTAGCACACAACACAGCACCCTCAAGTAGCACTCACCTGGGCTCCTCTCGGACACTTCCCAGGCAAACTCCCTCTGTTTGCCTCTCCTCTGTTCGCAGCACACTTGGTTTGCAACTGGCTGCTTCTTATAAGGCTGCTTATAAGGTTAGCATTCCATCACCAGTCCTGCAAGGGCTGGTGTGGAAGGGGGAAGCCTGCTGGACTCTCCCAGCCCAGGGAGAAAATGGACTAAGGTGAGAGGAGGCCAACGGGGGATGCCTGGCTGAAAGACACAGCTGGCCAGAGGTAACAAGCACAACCCAGCAAGGGGCTGTCTTTGCCAAGGAGGGAGCAGCTTGACAGGCAATCCCCATCCTCAACCTTGGTGGCAGGGCAGCCAGGAATGAATCTCCCCAGCGCCAGAAGGAGGGCTGGAAGAGTACTTTTGGGAGGGCATGGTGTAAGCTAAATACCTCAGACCCCAGGAGAAGATGAGTGTAGTTTAAAGACTGGAGGTGATTTATTTGTGAGCACCAGTCAAGGTAGCTGAGGGAAGTTCTAGCTCTGTCCCCTGGGGGTGCTCCGGGACACACCCTGCTTACCCTCTCAGCTCTTTAGGAATTGCCCAGGTGAATGCCCTGTGAGATTGCTAGAGGATGCTCTGTTTGTGTTCTTCTCTCCCTGGTTGCATAGTGCTGCAGTGCACTGGTGAATAGCTGCCTCCTTCCACCCAGTGGTGGTGGGGGGAGCCCTGCTTGTGACTAGGGTGGGGGAATAGCAGGCCTGCAGGGTGTTTGGGACCATGCAGGATGAAAGAGACCATCCCCAACACAGCCAGAAAAGAACGGAGCCCAGGGCCAGCTCCCTAATGCCTCCTCCAGGGGACACAATCAGCCCTGGTTCTGCCCCGCAGCAGCACTGCATGGCTTGCAGAACGTCTCTGCAGCTGTTCCGACGCAAGGGGCTCTGCACAGCCCAGTGCAGGGCTCTGCCTAGAAGCCACAATCCAGCTCCAGGAAAAATAAGAACAAAGACAAACAATGAGCTTCATTACAATCATCTCACGTAGTCAGACTGCGAAGAGTGGATGGAACTTCTGAGGAATCTAACCCAGAGGGCTGAACGGCTGCATGATGGCCGATAAAGTCCAAGGCTGACAAATGCAAAGAATGGCACACTGGAGGGAATCATCTGACCTCCCCAGGCACCTGACAGAGATCTACACAGGATCAATGCAGGAAGGGGACTGGCATGTCACCATAGAGCCCCAGGAGACTCTGCTCAACATGCAGCTGCCGTCCCAAAATCAAGCAAAATGTCAGAATGCAGAAAATCCTGCATTGCCATTGTACTGGTCAGCCAATTGCCTGTCTATATGTTGTGTGCAGTCCTGGTCGTCCTTCTGAGACAGTGTATGGCAGAGTGACAGCCGCTCCGCAAATCCGATGGAACTATTTGAGGGGAGAGAATAGGATAACCAAACAGGGAGAGAGAGACTCAGAAGAAGCATGAGAAAGCATGGAGTAAATGGGATGGTGCACAGGGACAATGGGGCAGACACCAGAGCAGATGGGAAGCAGGAAAAATCAAACACATGGGCAAAAGTGGTGAAAGCAGGCCCAAAACCTCTGGTGTGACAATCACAGTGTATGGGTGCAGAGACCACACAGCAGGAAACTGGTCTGGGGTGACGGCACCTGTTGGGGAGGCCTGTTACCTTGCCACGGGGCCCCAACTCCTGCCACTGCCCCCTACACCTCACCACTGTCCCGACTCCTCTTCACAGCCCCTCGACTCTCGCTACTTCCCCGATACCCTACAGCAGTCGCCCAACTCTTGCCACTGCTCCCTGACTCCTCTCCACTGCCCCCGACTCCTACCACTGCCGCTGCCCCCTACACCCCACCACTGTCCCCCTACTCTTCTCTTCTGCCCCCAACTCCTCACCACTGTTCCTGACTCCCCACTGCTGGCCATGCTGATGCCTGCACTACAGGGTATTCTGAGGGCTTTGCAATATCCATGTCCATAGTTCGTTCTCAGAACACAGTCTCCCAAGGGACTATTTCAGGAACTATCTCATTACAAGAAGTAATTTGCTCTGATCACCCATTCTCACCTCCTACTCAATGGTTGTCATTAAACCTCAAGTACCCGGCTTTTATCCACCTACCCCATTGTTATCTATGCCCTTGGATATGCATATGTTACCTCCTATATATGTTTCCTATATATAGGGGGACGGGGGAATTACAAGAGGGCAGGTGCAGCTTTCCTCTGAGGGTTGTTTTTCTCCAGCTCATGAAGAGGGAGAAGCAACCCAGTATATAGCAGCCTCATGAGACCAGGCACCCAGCCTAGCTGCCTGTGCCCACATGGTCCCCACGGTCTCCCCAGCGAAGGGCCTCATGGGCAGGAAGTGTAGTGTGTTCTGGGTGATCTGTGACCTCTGTGCTTTGCTGAGTAAAAGATCAATGAGGTGTTAGACTCTGGGCAACATGTCAGTGTGTACCGCTACCCACATGCCTGGAGGGAGTTAAACTGTAACCCAGAAGGCTCGTGCAGTGCCAGGGGGTGCTGGGGTTCTAGGAGAGAGCGGGTCTAAGCTACTGGATGGAGGTCCAAGGGCCAGTACTGGTTCCAGGGTCTGGACAGGAGTTCCTGTGCACTCCAGCTCTCAGGAAGGGGTGCTAGACAGAAGATGTGACACTCAACATCCAGACACCCCAAGGGGAGAATGGAAAGTTCAATCTCCTGAAATGAGCAGTAGATCAAGGGATTGCATACAATGTTACTGCACTATAAAAATATATCCAGTAAGGCATTTTATGAAAGCTTGTAATGCTTTGAGCTTAACAGTCATTATGAGATCTGTATCCAGACTGTGGTTATGAATGTGTGTATTTGTTGTGTATATAGAAATCTGTGCTCATAATCAGTGCCAGACTTCACAGCAGGGCAGAGAGTAGGCAGGCGGGGAAGGACACCTCCCAAGCCAGTTGTTTACACAAGTAACTGTCCCTTGCCCAGCCCAGGAAAAGACAATGATGGACCATTACAGTTAATGGAAAGACACTGAGACAACTGCAGCTGAAAAGAGCATCTTGGATCTCAAGTGAAGAAGAAATTTCTCCATTCTGAATAACCAGGAGTCACCACAGACTGAGAAGGAAAAGAAAGGAAAAGTCCTTTTAAAAGCATGGTTGGAATTGGTTCTGAAGATTTTTACCCAACTTGAGTGACAGCCTGGAGGCAGGACTCTGTCCATGAACACTGGGAACCCCTTAGAGATAGGGGCTGGGCTGAGAAACTATCTTAAGGCAAAAAGTAACATATTAGAACAGGGATTTGCTCTGCTATGAAACTGCAAAGCCTGAGGTTGTGTCTTTATGTCCATTTGCTGAGTAATTTATCTGTTTTAGCTTTCCCTAACTAGTTCATCTTTTGGATGTGTGCTTTTTCTATTAAATTCGCTTTTTAGTCATTTCCATCCCAAGCCCATGTCTGGTGTGGCAACTGTGTGGAGTGTGTGTTCCGCACCAAACTGATGTCTGGGGAGCTGGTTTTACGCCTCAGAGGGTGACAATCCAGAGAGGAACGGTCCCAGGGTATAGTAGTTAAGAACTCAAGGGGGGCAGATTTGGGCAGACTCAGAACTGGAAAGCTGTTGGGAACCCCTTACCAGTCTGGGGGTCCCCACAATGTCCCAGATGGTCTATGGCCTGAGGGGTACCCAAGGGCCTAACAAAGCAGTAGTGCTTGGACCCCATTAAGGCTCCAGGAGGCTTAAAGCACCTGGGAGCCCCGATTTGGGTCCTTTCACAGCAACTAGCAGGGAGAGGCTGCCCAGATCCGTGACACCATGTGAGCAGGGCTAGCTGGGTTGGCGTTTTGTGAGGACACTGGTGTAATCACTACTCCTGTGGAAGGTAGATCTGGGAGCTGAGCACAGGCTAGAACAGGGTCAGGGAGAGGGATCCTGAGCTGGCAATGGGATCAAACAGCTGGCAGGCAGGGGATGAAATGCACCAATGAGAAGAGACGAGTCAGGCAAATCAGAAGGCACAAAGAGCTGGAAAAAGGGAGATAGCGGGACACGGGAGTGGCTGCAGCATCAGTGTAGAAATGTAAGCAGGGGAATGGGCCCACTATTGTGGGGAACTTACCTTGCTTGTACACTACCCCGGTAGTGTCGGCTAGCAAAAAGATCTGAGTCCCTGCTTCCACTCCCTTTACCCAGAGGCCCACCTGACCTCGAGGACTCCCTTCCCATTCTCCTGTGTGGTGGGGTCCCTGTAACCCTGACAAGGCTGGGCCCAGAATTCTTGGGGCTCAATGCCCAATCTTGCCGTGATCCCTTAAGGCAGGAACTAGGGTGTCCCCACTCCAGGGCAGTAACTCTGCACTGGGCACTTCCCTGACCCACTGATCATTGCATACAGTGCAAAGCAATACAATTTATTACACAAACAGCAATCAAAAATCAAATAAAACACAAGAAAAGAGGAGAAAGGTTAAAGGGAAACACCCAACACTGTCCCATGGCATAAGGGCAACATAAACAGTGTTTCCAGGATGTAGGGAAGGTTCACAGTCTGTGTCACACGTCGCAGGCCCACTGTCCTGGCCCTTGCTACGATGCAGTGAGTCAGACACTTTCTCTAGAAGTAGCCACACACTCTCAGGCTCCCCCTGGTTCTCCCCAGCTGCTCACCGCACCCAGCTTCAGGCGGCTCCAGCCCCCAGCTCCTGCTTCACTCTGCTCAGTGCAGCTGTGCTCAGCTAGGCTCCCTGGGATGCCCTTCTGGTTCTGGTGCCATGGGTCGGGTCGGGTCAGCTCAGCCCAGCTTTCTGTGTTCCCCTTCCAGCTGCTGGCTCCTTTTTCCTTGGCTCCAGTCAGTTCTGCCCAGGCATGTAGCTCCAGCTCACACAAGGGCTGGGCTTCCCCCCACCATCCTGGCTCCCTCATTAGCCTGTCTGCCCTGTCAATCAGGCTGACCTGAGTTGGCCTCTCTCCACTGGCCCTGGGGCTGTGTCTGTTTCAGGGTCCTGTTTCCCCCAGAGATGGCCAACCAAAAAGACCCACTAAGTTTCAGTAGGGGGCTAATAGACCCCTTACATTCCCCCCTGCTAAAATTCTGCCACACCCAGGATGTTCACATCAGTGCATTTAGGTCCCATATTAAAAACATTTACCAGCATCATATTATACAAAAAATAATTAACAATTAACAAAAAAACACTTAACATATTTAACATTCCATGTCAGCTTCTCTACCTAAATTCCATAACACAGTCATCTCTAAGTTTAACAAGTATTTCACCCTTAGTGGTTCTCTGGGACCTTCTTACAAGTGGTATTTTATTACCCATATTTCCTATTCCCCTATTCCCAGATAACACCAGGTCGATTTGGGGAATCTGGCCATTTTTGTTGGGGTTTGGGCTTGCTCCATTGGTTTCAGTCTCCTTGGGGCATGCTGCTCTATGCCTCCTATGGGCCCTGATTGGACTAAAAGTCCAATGTTTTAGCTGTTCCCTATGTACTACTCTCTCAGGACTGCCTCTATTAGGCTGGATAATGTAAACTGGCAGTTCAGGATTGTTGCGAGCGACCATAATGTGGGGATTTGACTCCCACTTGTCCTGTATTTTATTACGTCATTGGCATCTATGGTTATGCACTGGTACACAGTCACCTGGCCTTATGAGAGCCCTGCTGGACAGGAGATCGTAAGTCCTTTTGTTACTTTGGGCTGTGTCTTTAGTTGTACTGAGAGCAACTTCACAGGTTGTCTTTAGCATGCCATGGACACCTTTGACCCAGTCATCAAAATCGGTCACCTCATCTTTAGAAGAGAAAACTTCTTGGTGCTTCTCAGGCAACACCCTCAAGTTAGCCACCTGTGCAGGAATCAGCCCCTGCGGCTCCGCTTGGGCTGGAACTGGCAGTCTCCCACAACACTTTTCTTGAGGAAAGGTAACTTGTTCTCCCTTCTCCCTCCTTGTCACCTGCAGCTCATTTCTGCCTTCTTCAAATGTTAGCATCACCCAAGGAACCACCTCCCCAGGCCAGTGTACCTCTGCAGTTCTGTTTTGAGGGTGCAACTCCACAGCCTTCGCACTTGAGTTTAGAAGACTTGCTGGTGCTCTTCCTTTGACAGCATTAGTCAGTACTTTGGCTGGCCAGAAGCCATTAGGTAGACTTGCCTCAGATGTAGGCTCTACAAGCACTCGATATCCATCGGTATTTCCTGCTACCTAGCAGCGTTCATCAGGGATCTTTCCCCTCCAGGGAGGAATAACTGTCTTGTGTCTTCTGCCCATTGTAACATTTCCAATCTGCCCAGTGGGGCCCAGGGAACGACTCTGCCACTCTGCTCGAGCCAGTACTCTACTCAGCTCAGCATTCTTCTTAGAGTGCCCATGTCGGTTCATCTTCCTAGTTCCTTCTACTGGCAACAGTAGCTCCTTCAGCTCACTAATGATGTTCATTCCTAGAATCCCTGGGATTCCTTCTCCCATATAACTTCCTTCAGAGACTGTGTCTTTCAGGATGAGGATGCATTTTCTTCACAGCATCTGGCCCATGTACTTTATGTCTGCTTCCAGGCACCCCACCACTGGGATTGCCAGTCCATTAACTGTTGTTAGACATACAGACCGTGGGCGGGGGTATGAGCAGCACCTTGTCCTTCAAATATTGTTGAAAATGTGATTCAGTAATGGTGGTGACTTCTGAGCCAGTATCTAACGAACATCTGGTCTTCACCCCTGCTATACATACTTCAGCAGTTTGACAGTCTCCAAATGCTCGCTTACAGAAATCACTGGATATGCTGGCACTGTTGGCGTCCCCTTCAACATCATATGCAGACTGATTTTGCACCAAGGACAGGCCTAGGAATCCTTCTGCTACTGCTTCGCCTTCTACTATAGATGGGCCACTCACTCCTGGTGCCCCATTGGTTTCGAATGCCTGGGACTCTGTTCTTCTTCTCACTGGACATTCTCGGCTAGTATGCCCTGTCCTTTCACAAGTGTAGCAAATGTACCTTCCTAGCTCATCCTTCAATGGTGGCCTTCGGGGTCCCCAGGCCAGGAGGCAGTGTTGGGTGTTTTCCTTTAACCTTTCTCCTTTTTTCTTATTTTTTTATTTGATTTGATTGCTGTTTGTGTAATAAATTGTATTGCTTTGCATTGTATGCAATGATTAGTGGGTCAGGAAAGTGCCCAGTGCAGAGTTAGTACCCCAGGGTGGGGACACCCTAGCCCCTGCCCTAAGGGACCACGGCAAGATTGGGCGTTGAGCCCCAGGAATCCTGGGCCCAGCCTTGTCAAGGTTACAGGGACCCCACCACACAGGAGAGTGGGAAGGGAGCCCTCGAGGTCAGGTGGACCTCTGGGTAAAGAGAGTGGGAGCAGGGACTCAGATCCTTTTGCTAGCCAACTCTACCAGGGTAGTGTACAAGCAAGGAAAGTTCCCCACAATAGCGGGCCCACTCCCCCGCTTACACATGCAGCTCCAGCTCACAGGGAGGGCCGGGATCCCCGCCACCTTCCTGGCTCCCTCACCAGTCTGTCTGCCCTGTCAATCAGGCTGACCTGAGTTGGCCTCTCTCCACTGGCCCCAGGGCTGTGTCTGTTTCAGAGTCCTGTTTCCCCCAGGGATGGCCAACCAAAAAGACTCACTAAGTTTCAGTAAGGGGTTAATAGACCCCTTATAGAAAGCAAGGCCAGGGGAAGGGCAAGCAAGGACAGGCCAAGCCAGTCCAGGCCAGTCTGGGCTTTTCATTGGCCCTGCAGTGCACTGGTGGCCCTTAAACACTGCTGTAGCATCACAGTCCTGACGCAGTAATGGCCCAGGCACTATGAGCTGGGTGGGCACCTGCTGCCTGCCACATTACCACTGAGAGCAGCCAGAGAGGCAGCTGCCAGAGACAAGCCCCTGCTCATTGCATTGGCACTGCCCAGGAAAGCAAGTCTGTTCCCCTGGTGCAGCAAAGAAAAATGGCTCCTCCTGCAATGCAGCAAATCCTTGGGACACACCAGGCCCTGCAGCAATGGGGCAAAGGTACAAATCCTTTGCCTTTTCTGAACCCATTGAACACCCAGTGACAGGTCTCCATGGTAACATCCCAGTGATGGATCTCCATGGTAACACACCAATGATGGGTCTTGGCAGTGACACCCCAGTAATGGGTCTCCATGGTAACACCCCAATGATGGATCTCCATGGTAACATGCCATTGATGGGTCTCCGTGGTGCTCTGTGGGCAGTAGATGTGCAGCTGTGATGTCACCCCAAAAGCCCAGTCAAAATAATGACTGTGAGAGGCCCCACCCTACATGGGGGCTGTGCAGCTCTCAGAGGGCATGAAGCATCCATCGCCCATGCAGGCCCATCTCCAGCCTGTGGTGGGAATCTGCACCAGGGCCCCCCACTGCCAGCCTCACGGACCCTCCTACATCCCAGCGCTCCCCGCAGTCTCTTCCCAGCCAGTGCCCACTGTCTGTGTTAGCTCACTGACCTAGGAGCACAGCCTGCACACCATGGGGGCATGTGTTTCCTGGAGAGCGGCTCTGGGATCCACGCTGGGGGAGGGATGAGAACCCAGAGAGTCACAGCACCGTCCTCCCAGCCAACAGGAGAATCTCCTGCACCCCTCCCGCCATGGGAGCCTTCCCCTGTATCCCTCCGCCTTCACAGGCCCCTTCCTTCCCTGTGTCCTACACCCCTCCCCCACATGGGAGTTTTCCCCCCCACGCTCTGCACCTCTTTCCCCTAGGGAGCCTTCCTCTTATGCTTTGTACCCTTTCTCCTTTCCCCCTGTGCCCTGCTCCCTCCCACCCCACAGGATCTTTCCCCTTACACCTTCCTCCCCCACCCAAGGGGCCTTCCCCTTCCAGGCAGTGGGCGAGAGGCTACCACAGAGCTGTGGTGCTGCTCTGTGACTTGTGCCTGTGTTGTCTCGGCATGCAGCTGCATTGCAAATCTGCATTGGAAGCCTGGCATTAGCACTGCAGCGCTGCGAGGCAGGAGCTGGCGCCAGTCCCCCAGCAATTAGTGGTGACAGTACTGATAAATCAGATGGTTTATCATATACATGTGCACTCAGCATTCCTTCTGCAGGCGACCCGCAGATTCTTATTCAGCAGCCAAACCACCTAGCAGGTGGGAAGCCCTCTGCCAATGCACTGCAGCATCCCAGAACGGCTGCCCGATGGCACCCACTAGTGACACTTCTCTAATGCCCACATACACGAGTGACCACATGCCCACACAGGCACTGCCCTGGAAGCCTGTCTGCTGACCAGCACCGCATGCACACACACTCACTCTAAGCTTCCACGCATATGCTGCACTTATGTATGCACACAAAGCTCAGCCACCCATACCCCAGGGACAGAAACCCAACATAACCCCGTGTACACAAAACTACTCACCCACCTTGTCTCTCAAATGTCCTGGGACCATGGCCACACCGCACTGCACCCGCCCGTACCCACGCCCTGGACGTGTGATCCCAGGGAAATCCCTGCACATGCACTCTCGGGAAGGTGACTGGCAGAACACCCTCAGAGTCTTTCCATCCCTGCCCAGCCTCTGGGCTGGGCACTGGGGTCCACAACACCTGCAGAAGCAGTAGGGGGCTGTGCCAGCCAGGCTGTTCTTTAGGGGGCTAGGACTGAGGCTGTCACAGCGCCACCAGCAATACAGAGCATGGGTGTAGAGCTGTGGGAGGTGCCAGCAGCGAGTCCAGCACTGCTCTCAAGTTTGTGCTGTTCATGGTAGAGCGGGCGCTGTCAAAGACTGAGTGGATGGAACTTGGGTCTGCCAGATCCTAATCCCAGCACTGCCAGGGCTGCCCTGGGAACACTCCTTCAAACCTCACTTTTCTATGAGGCAAGCATGGTTTTTATTTGCTGTCGCGGGCCAGGGATGAGCAGCTGGCTCACTGGGGCATGTTGGAATGGAAAATGAAAGGAGCAAACGTAGAGCAAGTTTAGTAGATGTTACAGCCAGAAGAGCCCATTATGAGCACCGAGCCTGACTCTGCTCAGCCCTGGGCCGCTGATCCCCATAACTAGGACCAGTGAAGGAATTCAGAGGCCTGGCATATGCAGGAGGTCAGTGACCTGGGCTCTGACCACCTGCACTAATCCCTTGCACATTTCAGCCCATTGCTTCCTGCATGTCACAAGCCACTCCCCCATGCAGATCCCGGGCTGCTGACCTTCCTCATAACTCACTTGGGATTTCTGTGTCTAAATGATTGGCCGAGCCAGGTTTGCAAGGAAAGCTTTCCTATTCCCAGCCTTGTTCCTCCAGCCCATGCTGCCCCCAGCTTACGTATTGCATGTGTAACAGTGATTGTCAGAGCATTATGACTTGTCCAAGTCTTGGGATACTTTCATGGGGACAGTGCAAGGCACGTCTCAGGCCCCAGGCCCCATCCTGCTGCCAAATTTCATTTTTCTGCTCCAAATCCAAGATTGCTAGAATTGTTTGAAACCAATGAGAAAATAATGTTAAATTGGCAAAGCTCCCTATTTCTCACGAGTCTCATTCTTGAAGATGAATAGCTGAACTATGTTCGCTTAACCTTCCCAAAAATTCAGAAGGGAAGATTTGACCCTTGAATAACTATAGTTTGACAAAGGTCTCAGCAACTGAAAGCAGGGGGGGGTTCTAAGGGAAAGTGTTGGCCATCTTGACTACAGCACCACTTCTGCTGGTGCAATGATCTAGATTGCACCACGGAGGTGGGGAGGGGAGAATGCTGCTTCCCAAACATGTTGGAAGCTGCGAGCTCTGTTCTGAAGTGCTTACGATCCCAGCGAGGTGAGAGCATCCAGAAGAGGTGGCTGGACAGAGTACATGTGGGTGAAAGGCAGCACGCAGTGCCAGTGGGGTTTTAAACGTAGCTGACAGGCAAATATTTTGTTAGGAAACAGCTATGGGTGAAATGTGAAAACACCTGGGTGGGATTTTCCAAAGAGTCACAGGGAGTGAGGGCCTGGTAGACAGTGAATCCTAGTGGGGGTGGACACCTGTGCCTGAGAGAACCTTGGAACATCTCACCCTCTGTGTCTAAGAAAAATATGTTACAGCCTGCTGTGCTTGGATACTAAGTGTGATCTCCTAGCACAGGTGGGGAGCATGGCAGGGCCAGGCTGAAGGAGCCATGAGACAGGGTGTCCCAGCGTTCACTCTCTGGGGCACCTCCTTTTGGGCACCCAGGGGATTAAGCTCCTTCCAAGAGCTGTGCCCTCCTCTTGCAGTCTCTGCATTCTTCATCCTCTCTCACCTTACAGCCCTTCTTGCTCTAGGAGTTGCAGCTTCCTCTTTGTGATTTAGCTCTCTGGCCAGGTCACTAGAGTCATCCCCATCCAGGGTAAACAAGTCTTTCAAGGTAAACTGTCCCAGGCTGCCTGCTTCCCGCTGCCTGGTCTGTGCCACTTCCCCAGTGGCAGGCAGGGCATCCCAAGAGCATCCTCTATTTGGGGGTCCAGCTCAGAGGCTCCCTGATCAGCAGCCCAGGCCTGCCCTATCCTATCCTTCACTGCTTTTCCCTGAGCCTGTCCTCAGCTTCCGGCCCAAACTCCCCCTCCCAGGGAGTGACTGCAAGCTGCTTCCCTGCACCCCCACCTGCTCTCAGCTCCTGGGCTTTATAGAGGCCCCTCCTGTTCTCATGAAGCTGACTCTCATCCTAATAATCCCTGCTCCCTGGCTCCTCCACTAGGTGCAGCCAGGCCAGTTAATTGGCTCAACCCCTTGAGGCCTTGTATGGGGTGGGCACTGCCCACACAAGGGAAGTTAGGAAGGGCATGAAGGAAGAGGACAGGGAGGCCTGGTTACTTCATCCAGGGAGTGAAGTGCAGAAGGCACGGGGTACAAGTGCACAAAGGGCACAAAGGGTTTGCAACTAGATGGCAGAGCAGAGAGCTATGGAGCTAGAGGCAGTAAAGTAGCATGCAAAGTACTGGAGAGTCTCTCTCTCTATCTGTTTAGGTGCAGTGTGCGTGAGGGAAGCCCTGCTGCCCTGCCAGGAAATGGCAGTCCCCTTAATGAGAAAGGGAATTGGCCTAGCAGCCCCTGGTTCTCCCGGGCCATACATCACTGTCTCCCTCTGCACATTAGCAGCGCCTCCTCATTCCGGGTATGTATGTCTCTGTGTATTCCTTCTGACGTTTTTATTATTACCAGATAGTTCCCCTAAAGGGGGATGAATAATGAAAATGCAGCTTTTGCATGTACAGTAAATATGGAACTAAAGTGTAAATGTTCTGCCTAAAGCCTTTCTGCACTCAGACTCCTCTTCCCCATCATGAGCCTCTGGGATCTCCTGCCCGAGTGCTTGGACCCTGCTACTGCACATACCCAGGAATGCCCTCCTATCGCCCACCACCACAGTGGAGGATGTGGAGCACTAGCATGTACAGATGGTCTCTCGGTGTGGTTCAGAAAAGGACTAGCTGCAAGTCGTGCAGCTGGCTTGGTGCATGGGAAGATGGCAACCGGGGGGGGGCTCATGGGGCCAGGGCCCAATGAAAAGCGCCAGAGGACTGAGTGTGGGGTGGGGAGCACCCTCTCACAAGACCTGCTCGAGGTAGACCCAAGCAGAGAGGGGCAAGGGTGCCCTCACCTCCTGGAGTACGCACCGGGGGGGGTTCGAAGCGTGGAGAGCCCCATGCACTGAGCCAGCATGTGGGGATCCACCCAGTCCCCCTGGTCATAGTCCAGGAGATCTCTGACCTTGGTAACTCCTGCCAGGACCAACTTCTGTCGCATCGAGGGGGTCTCTGCCACCTGCACACAGAGTTGGGGGGTGGGTAGCAGGGGCTCCGAGAGGAGATCCTCCCCCTCAGTGGCCACAAGGGCCTGGAGGCCGAGACCAGCCTCCAGGCCCGGAGGAGGTCCTGGTAGAAGACCAGCAGCTCAGAAAGGTCTCGCGGAAGACCTCTCGGATGGAGATAAAGGAGCTGCCGGTTGTATTGGAGCCCTCAGAGGCAGCTGAGGAAGGCGTGCGCCAAGTGGCTCCACGCCAGACGACCTGAACTATAAAGGAGTCTCTGTAGGGCCTGGAGGCGGAAGGCATGGATCTGGAGTGGAGACAACACAGGCCCTGCTCTCCTTCCTCCAGGGGGAGACTCAGGATCTCTGCAGAGACCCAGTGCAGTCCTGGCCAAAAGAACTCCAGAATTGGCCACTGGAGATGGGCCAGGAGTCTCGGGGGTGGGGCCAGGGTTTTGAGTCAGTGCCAGAGCATGGACAGGACTACCTGGTTGACCAGCAGTGCCCTCCCCCAAAGGGAAAGGCACCTGAGCAGTCCTGTCCACCTCCACAGCTGTTCAGATACCCTGCCCTCCAAATCTTGCCAGTTCTCCGGTGCAGAGGGATGGGTGGCAGAAAGGTAAATGCCCAGATAGAGTAGCGGACCCGCGCTTGCCCGGCACCTGAACCCTACCATCAGGCCAGAGCTCTTGACCCAGTTGACCCAGGTGGAGGAGGCTGCTGAGTAGATGGCCAGGCAGGCCTCCGACCGCACCAGGTTGCCCAGACTGGGTCCTGGACTGTGAGTAGTACGTCGTCGGTGCATGCTAGACAGGACCAGCCTCAGCTCTGGCTCGTGGAGTACCAACACCGTCAGCCTACAGCGGAGGAGACAGAGGAAGTGCACAATTGCCAGAGCGTACAGCTGGCCTGACAGAAGGCAGCCTTGACACACTCCTCACCTGAAGCTCACTGGTTCGGTCAGGGTCCAGCTGAGCTTGGCCAGGCACTCCACAGAGGCTTACAGGACCTGGAGGAAACCCACAAAACAGAGCCCAAAGCCAAATGCCTGCAGGGTGCCCAGGGGATACCCTTTGTCCATCCTGTCTAACGCCTTCTCCTGGTCCAGAGACAGGAGGGCGAACGACAGACCATCCCTACACCCGAGCTCCAGGAGATCCCAGATGGTGCAGCCCGGGATGGTGTAGGTCTGCTCGGGATGGACCACGTCCTGGAGCATGGATCCCAGCCTCAGCGAGATGGCCTTGGCTATGATTTTATAGTCCATGTCGAGGAGCGAGATAGGACGCCAATTCCGCTGGTTGCGGAGGTCCCCCTTCTTGGGCAGCAGGGCAAGCACAACCCACCTGCACGAGAGGGGGAGCTCTCTGCTGACTTCAGACTTGGCCCAGACAGTGGCTAGGTCCGGGTCAAGGACGTCCCAGAATGCGCGGTAGAACTCCACGGTCAGCCCGTCCATGCCCGGGGATTTGTTTGTGGGCATGAGGTGGAGGGCTTCCGAGAACTCGGCCAGAGTGAGAGGTAGCTCCAGCTGGTCGCCCGCGCCGACCGTGGGAAGTTTGTTCCAGAGCACCTTGCAGGCAGCGGCTTCGGTCAGATCCGGGGAGAAGAGGGTGGCGTAGAAGGCCCTGGCCCTTCCGTGCATCTCCGCCGGATCCAGGGCATAGAAGAAGCAGGAGCCATGATCCATCTCCCGAAGGAGACGGATGCGGGATCGAATGAAGGCACCCCAAGCCCGAAGGTCTTTGAGGGCCCGGAGCTCCTCCTGCTTCTCCCGGCATGCTCTGCAGAGGGATGGATCCTTGGGGCTGGCGGTCAGATGCCTCTCCAGCTCTAAGACCTCCCGCTCCAGCTGCTCTAACCCAGCATCCCTCTGCCGGCTGGCCCCCCGAGTGTAGTTGTGGCAGAAGAGCCGGGCGCGCACCTTCCCCACGTCCCACCTGCGCTGCGCCGAGGGAAAGGCACGCCTCTGCTCCTGCCAGGCCAGCCAGAACTCCCAGAAGGATGCCACGAAGCCCACATCTTCCAGCAGGCTTTTGTTAAAGTGTCAGTAGGCCAGCCCCGGCCTCTCCACAGTCAGAGAGGCCGTCACAGTCACCAAGTGGTTATCTGAGAACGGGGCCGATTGCACACCTGAGGAGTGGGCCTGCGAGAGATGGTGACGGGAGAGGTAGATGCGGTCCAACCAGGAGTGGCTCGACCGATCTTCCCCCACCTAGACAAAGGTGAAGGTGATGACGTCATCTGGGTGGTGTTCGCGCCAGACGTCCAACAGGGAGTGATGATCTATAATCTCCTGCAGGACGTCCACAGCGGCCTGGCACTGCTCGGTCCCTGTGCGGTCTCGTTCCTTGAGGGTGGTGTTAAAGTACCCACCCAGGACCAGGCAGTCGTGAGGATCCAGGGTGCTGAGGAAGGCAGACGCCTGCTGGAAAAACCGCACCTGCTGCAGGCCTGATGTTGGGGCATAGACGTTGACAAGGTTCAATGCCAGCCCCTCCATGCAGACCTGGAGGTGCAGCAGGCGGCTTGGCATGACCTCGGCAACCCCTAGCACCTTGGGCTGCAGGTCGGGGGAGAACACTCCGCCCATGTGGGAGGAGAGGTGACTAAGGAACACCCCATCCCTCCACTGAAGCAGCCAGTTGGCCTCAGCAGCTGGCTCTGTATGGGTCTCTTTCAGGAATGCCACAGAGTACCCGCCCTCCCGAAGGAAGGAGAACACCTGGCACCTGCAGAGACCCATCCTACAGCCCCGGGTGTTCAAGGTGGCGAAAGTGACAGGCATAAGGAGGGCTGGGGGTGATCCTCACAGGCAGGAGCACTAGCGGTTCCCGTTGGGCTCCGCAGCAACCCATGGCCAGTCCTGAAGGCCACCAGGGTGTCACGGAAGCTGTGGGCTTACTGGTATGCCAAAGCGTCCTACCTCCTGGTTCCTTTTCCCTCCTTCATTGTGGCCCTCATGGCCCAGAGGATGCAGTGGAAGTCCCCCTAGTGCTGCAGAGCAAGCTGCACCTGTTTCTGAGCACCACGTGTGTCCCAGAGGAAGGAGTGCAGCTCATCTCGCAGCACCTTGGGGGAGTCATCGCTACAAGGGCTAGGGGTACCCCAGGGATGGGAGCAGGGGCAGCAGCCTGGGAAGGGAGGGAGGGGCAGCTGGGCACTGCCCTGATAGAGGCCCTCCATGTGGGGGGTCGTCTTCCCCTGGCAGGCTGGGATCAGACCCAGGGCATCGATCTCGTCTTAGAATCTGGGAGGACTATAAAAGCTCCCAGGAAGAAGCTGCTGAAAGGAAGGGAGGGGTAAGTAGCCAGAGAGGGGGAAGCTACAGCCAGGGAAGGCAGACCACCTTTTGACTAGAGGCTGAATCTGTAAGACTGCTGCGACTGGTAGGCACTGAGTATATAGAAGTGGGTGGGCAACCCATTGTAAGTAGAGCGCATGGATGCAGCATGAAGCTGTCATGTGGAAGTGGTTTGTGGGGGCCAAGGGCCTGAGCAGCAAGGGGGCCAGGTGCGCACTGCTACATTGGGAAATTTCAGTTTAGTTACAAAGGCTTGTGCATGTCCTCTCTACATTGTGGAAGGGGTGGACCGGGTAACAAACTTACACTGGGCAGGCTTCTGACCAGGGCAGGATGGTACAGTTCTGGGGTGGAAGGCTGGGGGGAATTGGCTGGTGCCTTTCTTGGTGTGATTTGAGTGGCTCATGGAAAATTCATGCAATCTAGCTGGGTGTGGGGCTCCATGTGCTGTTGTGCTGAATGATAACAGCACATAGAGGAGTTTGCTGCTTGTCACTAGCAAAGCATTGTGAGGGACAGCCCAGGCTGGGGAGTTAAGGGGGCACAAAAGTATCCCAGTTCCAGGTTGCACCCTGGCACCCTGTCAGTGCTACACTTAGAGAAGAAAAATCAAATGCACCAATACAGAGAGGATAACTGGCTTGGCAGCAGCACTGCTGAAAAGGGTCTGGGAGTTGTGGTGAATTACAACCACAACATGAGTCAACAATGCAATGCTGTTGCAAAAAAAGCAAATGCAATTTTTAGGTTGCATCAACAGAGGCATAGCATGCAAGTCATGGGAGGTGACAGTACTGCTCTACTCAGCACTAGTTAGGCCTCAGCTGGAGTACTGTGTCCAATTTTTGTCACTAATGTATAGAAAGGATGTAGAGAAACTGGAAAGGATCCTGAGGTGAGCGACACAGATGATCAAAGGGATGGAATGCAAGCCATACGGGCAAAGGCTGAAGGAACTGGGTACATTTGGTTTGGAAAAAGAGGAAATTGCTGGGGGCGAATATGGTAGCTGTTTTCCAATACTTGAATGGTTGACTTAAAAAAGATGGGGAAAAGTTGTTCTCACTTGTCTCAGAGGGCAGGACAAGAGGCAATGGGTTCAACTACAGCATAGCAGATTTAGATTAAATCTCAGGAAAAACTTCCTAATGGTAAGAACAGTAGGATGATGAAACACACTGCCTCAGGAGGTTGTGGAAGCTCCTTCGCTGGAGGTTTTCAAAAGGAGACTGGATAGCCATCTGTCTTGGATGGTTTAGATGCAACAAATCCTGCATCTTGGCAAGGGGTTATACTAGATGACCCTTGCGGTCCCTTCTAACCCTATGGTTCTATGATTTGCTACTATCACACTGCCAGTGGAAACTCCTCCTATTGCTGCGCATGCAGGGCTGTACTAAGCATTTACAGCCCACTCGTGCCAGAGCCCATGATCCACATTCCCACCCCCAGGTTTCTCCCGCCTATGGAGTCTGGCAGATTTAGATGATGAACTTCCTTTGTTCCAGCTGATTCCCACTGTCAAGTTCTTTGCACATAATGGGCGGCTCTGGGACTGCGTGTGTCTGTCTGTGACAGGTCCACCAGACCATCACGTGCAGGGCACAGGGTTCAACAAATTCCACATGAATTTGCATTGCAATATAGCCTCCAAGAGAGTTTGGGGTGGCATATCTGGAGACACCGAGCAATGGGGCAGGCAGCCCCCAGTCCCTATGACCCATCACATTCAGGCAACACCCACCTCCCAAGCACTGGAACGTCCAGTCAGCCTCCAGCCCTCTTGACCTGATACTGCTCTGGGTGGCTTCAGGAGTTTAGGGTTGAGCAGAAGCTGGCTGGTTTGCAGGGGCCTCGGACATGAAGCCTGGAGGTGGCACTTGGCTTTGTGCAGCCAGGGGGTGTTTCCTGGATTCTCCAGCATGGCCAGAGTCAGCAGCAGGAGGCGACCGACTAGGCAGCAGCATGGGGCTCCCAGAAGGCCTTTGGCCATGAGCAGCAGCTGAGCTATTTCAGTTCCCTCTGGCTGACCCTCTGCCCTCCACATCATTAATGTGAAACCTTCCTGGGGATCAAAGGCATCGCAACTCATTCCTTTCAAACTTTGCTTCACTTTGATAATGCGGCAGCTTTCTTGCCATGCCATGTACACAGCAGAAGCTAATGACTTCCAGGGGGATTAGATGAAATACGGAGCAGCCTGGGGAAGCTGCGCAGGTGCTGTGTGTGGTGTAGAAGAAGGACGATAGCAGGTGGATTTGGGACAAAGGAGCTGCCTGAGCAGGGTGTTGGGGGCAGAGCTGGGTGCAAGGAAGTGCCACAGCCACACAGATCAATAGCCCAGTGTAAATACATTTCTGGCACTGTCACAAGCGTGTAGAGGCTAGGATTAGTTACACTCAAATCTGTCATGGAGTATTAATTGGGTTACTAAATATGTCACTATAAATGTATTCTATAGACAGCACAAATCACTGTATTAATAAGGGACAGCACAGCTTCTCTCTCCTGAAGCCTGCTGCATCTGGCCTCACTCTCCGGTGCTCAACCAGACCCACCCACCAAGGCCCTGCAGATTTGCTCTCTGCCCAAGACATCCCAGTGGCCACCCTGCAGTGCTGCAGAGATAGGCGCAGAGACCTGGCAGGGCGGGGAGTTGCAGACACCTCCCAAAGAAGCAGTGTGTCATCTCCAAGGTGGGGTGAAGAGGGGGAGTCAGGGTCCCCCTATCCTGCTGACAGGAGGAGGAAGGGCCTAGGAGGGATCTGGGGAGAGGAGCATGGTGTGATGGGAGGAGAAGGGACAAGCAACCAGCCCCTGCAAGGCCCAGGAAGCCCCTAGAAGGCATTAGGGAAGAGTAGTGAGAGACATAGGCATGGGGGGCCTCAGAGCTGGAGAGGAAGCAAGGACCCTGCTGCTGGAGCTGGGAGGGGTCCTACAGCCACCCGGTGCTCAGTGTTTGGATGTGAGGCTGCTGGTGCCTCAGGCTGCTGGGGCACTGGATGTGGCCTGGAGCCTCAGGGGCAGATAGTGTCAGTGGAGGATGGGGCTCAGCACCGCTGATGCAGACATTTGAATAGGCCCTCAGGGGAGACAGTTATTTCAGCTCAGCGTTTTCCTCTTTCCTTTTCTGTCTTTTAGCCAATATTTGTTTACGCAGAGAAATCTGAGGGGAAGATTTCCACAAGGACAGTGCTGCTGTGGGTTCCTTCAGCACAGAGGTCAAGAAAGCTCACGCCTGAAGCTGAGGCAGTGGCATAAATCTGAACTCTGGCACCTGTGCTTTCCACTCAGCTCCTTCCTGTGCTCATTGCTTACTGCTGCCAGTCTCACATGGGAGATGGTCAGTTTCCAGCCCCAAGTGTCATTTACGCAGTGGTTGCCTGTGACATTGAAGTGCAGATGTGCCAATGAGCTCTGGAGTTTATCAGTCCAGAGACTGCTGGGCTGAGAAAAGGGATTTTGGTCTTGGCGGCATTAAGGTGCTTTAGAATCCTGGTTTGATGCTAAACAATTAATTGTGGCACCATGTTTGCCTAAATTAGAACTGGCTCGAGTCCACTGCAAACTACCGCCCTAAAAGGGTTTGAGCCACCACATGAACACAGCTAAAGAGAAGGGAGAAAAACACAGCATGTGAAGTGTAAAGTTAATTAAAACTTCAGTTGAACAGTTTCCCTTATTTTAACTTAGACTCTTTTAAAGGGACAGTCCCTTTGCTCTGCAGTCCTGGAGCTAGGGAGAAGAGCCCTTCCAGGGAAGAACACCATGTTAGGTGGCAGCTTCAGAGTTGTTGGAGTTGTCGTTTTTGTGAGATGAAGCAGACAGAGGCACACACAGGGAAGAAAAGCAGCATGGGAAAGAGAAGGAAATGCAGCTTCCCTCTCACTGATATGTGCAGGGTAGTTGCTGAAGATGACACCTTGTTGGCTGTGTGTGTTCTCTCTGCATGCTGTGCTGGTGCTGGCCAGCTAGCCTGTGTAGCAGGCTCTGATCAAACTCAATAAGGCTCAGTAGGACCCCAGACTCGGTTCTGTAGCGAAGGCGCTTGGCCAGGTTTATTACCAATGAAGCATGGTCCTAATGCCCTGGCTCAATGGTTACAGGTACACTAACACAAGTATGCTCGTTGCAATGGACTTGGCTCCGTGAATGGCAGGACTTCATTCCCCCCTTGGCCAGACAAAGATACCCCCTCTCACACCCCTCTTTATACCCTGATACAAACAAGTTAAGTCTTGCCCCTCTGCTGTGGTTAGTTACCACCCTTCACCTTTAGGTGTTTGTTGGTTCAATTGAAACATCTCTATCCATCACACTGTCATCCTGAATTTCTGACCTTATCTTTGGGATGGGTCACTGTGTCCGTTATCTTCAGGGAGTGTGTTTCTATCATACTTGGTATTGGGGTGTTCTGGTACTACCAGGGACGTGTGCAGGAAATTAAATTTGACCTCTTTTGGAGGGGCACGTTTTGTGCTCCCTTCCCTCCCCCCACCCGGCAGGAGGTTGGCCACCACAGCCCCATAGCTGGAGGAGTTGTGTGCCCTTGATGATTGGGGGGGCCTGTGCCCCTGCTTGGCCCCCCTTGTGCATGCCCCTCGATACCACCCTTCTGAACCGTTTTTCTGTAAGAGTCCTGTGCCCAGCATTTCCTATGAATGTTTGTTTTGCAATGCGAGCCCTGCTCTTGCCAGGTTCTGTAAACTTGCAAGTAGGCCTGGTTTGTTACAGGGCCTGACTTTTGCTCACTTTGCTTTATATCAGCAAGGTCTGGCTTCAGTTCAGGCCTTAGTCCTCACACCAGGCCTCTAACACAGGGCCTCATATCTCAGGCTCTCTCTTTATAGTACACCCAGCATGGGCTTTTCTCAGCTGCTCTGAGACATGGTGAAGGCTTAGCAGCATCGGGCTAAGGTGCTGTTTTAAGTTGACCCCTTATTCCTAGCAGCACTGCAACAGTAGGTTTCATTTGCCTGGCTAAATCGGACTCTTGGTGGCAAAAGGAGAGAGAAGAAAAGTGGTGAAGAAATAAGGTGTGTGTGGGGGGAAGAAGGGGTTCACCTGGGCAGAAGTGAGAGCAGAGGCACTGGGTTCACATACCAGACCAGTTGTTCCAGCGGAGGAAGTGAGGTCACTGGCCTCAATCCAGCCGGCCAGGTTATGTCCCCTGGTGCCCTCAGGAAGGCGATTGTGGGATGGTTTGGGGTTTTCCTTCTTCTGTAATTGAAGTGTCAGGAACTCATGCAGAATTTTTGATCAGTTGCTGTTTCTAAATGTCTCTCTCTTGCGTCAGATGATGAAAACAAGGCTTTTCACAAGATAGTGCTGGAAGCTATTGACCAAATCAACCCTGAGGCCAGAGTTTGACTCTGTTTTCAGTACAGAGTGAGACAAATAAATGTTAGAGACTTCACACAAAGATTCACACAGAAGGTTCATTTCCAAATCTTTCTCTGGAAAAGTATTTGTTCCATTTCCATCTAAATTCCAGGAAAAAAAAATCTACTTCAGCCTGAGAATTAACATCAACATTTTGAATTAAAATGATGTTTTATTAGAGTTACAATAGAGGAGAAAATTGGCTTTCAAGCGAACCGCTGTCTGCAACCTTAAACTGTGGGCAGATGATTGGTCTCTCCATAATAACACAATAGAATGTTATACAAAAGGAATTCCACTTTTCTTTCACAAGTATTATTCAGTCAGCATGCATAAACATGTATATGCAACTGCATACACTTTTCTTGGACAATATTGCCAGGATGTTTGTATTTTTTATTATACTACAAGGCAAGAATGAGTGATCAGAAACAAAGGAATACAGTCAGCAGCTATCTAAAAAACAAGACAGAGAGAAACATTGCTTAATATCATACTCCATAATGTGCTGTAGCAGAGTCCGGCATATTACCAGAACTACTGCAGTGAAAACAACTGATCATAATAAAGCATGGCCATGATTACTAAAAAAAAAGCCTTTAAGATACTGAGAAATTCTCAGCTGCAACACCATTGCTAATTTACAATTAAGTTTGCTGCATAAAGTAACATCCACAAGTAAATAAAAATGATTATTTATTTGGAAAAATATCCTACAAAGTAAAAAATGTGGATATTATAATTTAAAGTTTTCCCCCTATATATGCCTATTGACATGAAAAAGGCCATCCTATTACTTCACTGGGACCATGCCATAAACAACCTTCATTTTTACCTTAAAAACAACACGTCAGCTAAAACATAAAAAGTTAACAGCAGCCAACATTAAACATTTCAGTTAAACCAAAGCATTTCAGTCCTCAGAAGACTAAATTGTTGTAAGACACAGGCAGAGAACAGGAGAGACTAAAGTCCCTGTGACAGCAGGAAACTGATTAGGTGAAAACAAGTCCAGATGATCCCAACAGGTGAACCATACCCCATGCTACAGAAGGAAACAAAAAATACCCAAGATCCCTGCCAATTTGACTTGGGGGAAAATTTCTTCCTGACTCCAAATCTGGTGATCACTTAGCCAGTCATCTTCACTATTTTTCAAGAGGTGGCCACTTTGGTAAAAACCTTCAGTGTGAGAGCTGGTGAGTGGTGACTCCTGCCTTTGGGCAGGGCCGGGCCGGGCCCCCTCCCTGCCCTGCCGAAGCTCCACCCCAGCTCACACTTGGCTCCTTCCCCCGAGGTCCTCCAGCCATTCCCTTCCCATTGTCTGCTCTCCTCTCTACAGCCAAACCACAAAGCCTCCTTGTCCCAGCTGAGTCAGGCTGGTCCCTGCCCAGCCCTGCTCAGAAGCCCAGCCCTGAGATGTGTTTTCCACTGTGCCAAGCGATCAGCCCAGTGCTTCAGTCCCTCCCCCAGCCCAGGTCCAATCCTCCCGAGCAGCAGCCAGGGGCTCACCTGGGCTAGTCCCCAGGCAGTTGGGGGGTCCCAGGAAACTTTCCCCTCTCTCCTGGAAGGAAAGTTGGGGCAGCGGCGGCCCCTCCACACGAAGGGGGATGGAGCTGTGGGGCGAGGAGGGGCTGTCCACATTGGCAGCGCAGCCACCCCGCCGAGGAGACGGGGACGAGCCGCGCTCTCCGCGTTCCCGGGACCCTGCGAGGCGGTGAGCGAGTCACTCAGCAGCAGGTCAGCACGGCGCGGGGCAGGGGAGCTGAGGCCAGCAGTTTAGTTACCGCTGGGAGCAGGGCCACAGGTGCTGGAGAGACGCCGAGGGAAGCGCTCATCTCTGCCTCCCGGTGACTTCGGGAGCTGCAGGGCTGCAGCCACCCCCTCCCCCCGCCTCACGGCGGCGTTGCCTCCTGGTGGTTTCACCCCCTCCGCTGAGATCCCCCCATAGAGAGGCGCGAGTAGCAGGCAGGGGGAGCCTCAGGGGGAGGCGGCGACACCACCAAAAGGCAACGCCAGTGCTGGGGGAGGAGGTGGCTGCAGCCCTGCTGCTCCCCCAAGTCACGGGGAGGCAGAGAGGCACCGGCCGGTGCTGAGCGCTTCCCTCAGCGCCTCTCCCGCTCCAAGCCGTCACTCAGCCGCTGGTCTTGGCTCCCCCGCCCCGCGCGGTGACCTGCCCAGTGTCACTCACCGCCTCGCAGGGACCTGGCCGGGAACGCGGAGAGCAGAGAGGGCGGCTCTTCCCCCTCTCCTGGATTGGTGGGCTGCGCTGCCCTCGTGGAGAGCCCCTCTTCGCCCGCACAGCTCCGTCCAGCTGGGGTGGGGGTTAGTCAATTAGTCAGGGAGCCACACTTAGAGCCCATGGGAGCTGCCACTGGCTCGTGGGCCTTGAATGAAGAGCACTGACTTAGACTCTGGGCAGGTGAACAAGAACCACCAGCCAGAAAGTTAGAGAGAGGGTTTTCTCCACCACCTCTGCTCACTGGTCCATCCAAGTGGGTGACCTGTCACCAGCTGTGGCAGATCCCTGATGCATCAGAGGAAGGTGGGAAAAACCGATTGCAATTGTGCATTGGGGAAAAAAATTCTTCCTGACTTCTGGATGCCACCAGTCCTGAAGCCTGAGGTTGGATTAAAGTCATTCATTATCCACTGCAGAGCTACAAGTGTTATAAGCATGCTGAGGGCAATGCAGGAAATCCTGTTCTCTCTAAGGCCCATGCAGGAAGGGGATGAAGAAGAGCGCCCAGAGAATCACAGATTCCAAGGTGAGATAGTAATACCACAACTGTCCAGCCCAACCCCCGACAAGGACAGGCCTTTAGCTCATGAATGGCTTAGATAAAATAGAAATTCAGGTATTTTACTGCATAGTTTCTCAACCTGTGGTACGCGTACCCCTGGGAGTACACAAGACACAGGGAGGGGTTACCCGGGGGAAAACAGAATGAAGAGGAAGCAGGTGGCAGCTGCCGACTTTTGGGGAAGCCAGGCGGCAGCAGCCCACTTCCCACCCGGTCCCAGCTACCAGAGGGAGACGTGTGGCAGCCCCCAACTTCTGGGGAAGGCGGGCAGTTCCCACCCATGCCCTGGCTCCAAGCCAAGGGACAGCCTTCAGCACCCCGGTTTGAAGACAGGCAGCAGCCGCCTGCCCACATCCCTGGGTCCCAGCTGGCGCAAAGCCTCCTCTGCCCAACTCGGAGTGGGTGGCAGCCCCCATTCCTGGCTCAAAGCCCAGTGCCCAGAAAACTTGTCAATTTCACTGCTCTAGCTGAGCAATGAAATTGACATCTATGACAGCCCCAGATTTCATCAGTTACTCTCTTTTCCTGTCTCTCTCTCTCTCCTCTCTCGCCCTCCTTCCCTGTATCTCTCTCACCCCTTCCTCCTCTCAAATCTATGGCATAAAATTTGGCATGGAACTTTATATTCCCCAGCATTGACATGCAGCTCAAAGCTTCCTAGCTTTGGCCAACATCACCTCTAGCCCAGGTACATACTTGAGTTGTGCATCCCTGGTGTAAAGGTGTTACCCCTACCCACACTAGATATGACATCTGTCATAGCACGGCCTTATATACTCAGCCCTTCTTGCAACATATGACTCACATTAGTCTGTAAATATAAAATCCCGTGGAAAATTGAGTGTTGGGGTACTTATTAAAATTTTCAGAAGTTAGGGGGTACTTGCTACTTTAAAGGTTGAGAAACACTGTTTTACTGCATGTGTCCAGTTTATTAATGAAAATACATTTTATGGTAAAATTAGAAATGATAAAATGGAGAAAAAAGATGATTAACAATGGCGCCAGTGTTTCAAAGAATTAATATATCTACTAGAACTGTACCAAGAATCAATATATCAAATCAACAACCAATGTTTTATCATAATAAATTTTAACACAGTGGAAACTCATTCTGATTACTCTATTACCTGCTTTGGAGAGGTCATTTCTATATCAGTGTAAACTATGAGTCTTTAATATTTCATTAATTTAATTCATAGCCTTTCATTAATTTGCCAATCAAGCTTGATATGTCTCTTCCCAGCTATGAGACTTGGACATGTCAAGCCAACCAAGTAATTTCAGAATTAGAATGTAGGAATTTAGACAGTTAATTATTGAAAACACTAACTTAATTTGCAGTCCCCTCTTCAGGTAATTATATTAATAGCCACACCTTTCCATTCAACAGCCTCCTTCCCTACACAACCTTGATTTGCTCCCACAGCAGGTCCACTCTGTGCACTGAACAAGGCAGGGCCCTGTGGAAAAAATAGTCTGGGATCATGTAATTAAAGAGTGTATCATAACTGCATATGCACAAGGGGGCGGTGTGGTTGCTCTGGCAGCCTTAATTCTGTCAAATCCTAACTGTCAAGTTCTTGACTTTGTAATCTGAATAATGTTCTTTTAACATCATGTATTATTAGAGAGAGAGATGGCATATTAATCCTCAGGAGTCAAGGCATAAGCCAACTTTTAACTACCAAGAGTTCAGAAGAACATCCCCTGTGGGGTTTTACTCTGTAATGGCCCACTCCTGGGGTTTTTGCACCTTCCCCTGGTACTGGCCACTGTCATTCAGCATGCATAAGGCAAGATACTGGCCTAAATGCATCATAGATGCAATCCAATATGGTACTCTTAAGTTCCTGTAGGACCTTTTTCCATTCAATCCAGCCCAGAGATAGCAATATTTACCACATTGAAAACCACAGTTCAGAGGGAAGGCGATGTGGGATGACTGGTGGGAGATAGACTGACTGTACAAGAGAGGAACATGTATGGAGATGACTGGAAAGTAAGATGTAATGATGCAAACAAAGCCAAACAGAAATAGAACAAACTGAATGTCCCTAGAGCGGGGTGTGGTTGGTGTATCCTGGGTGCATCCAGGATAGGTTGCTCACAGCCATTTCCTGGAGGAACTTGCTGGATATTGGCAGGAAGACCACAGTGGATCACAGAGTGCAGCAGGGAAGAAGCCTCTGAATCAGGATTGGAAGCAGACTGAGGCCTGATTCTTCCCTGTGCTGGTGCTGGGTCCAGCACTGGACTGAGGCATGACAGTGCTCCTCCCCTGTCCTGGGGTTGCTGGGCACCAGCTTGGCCTTGGGCTGTAGGAGTGCCGCAGCCACACTACCCCTCTTCTTAGACCCCACACCCCACCATGCCTCCTGAGCAGGAATCTGCCGCATGGAGTGGCGCTGGGGGTATTCCCCCGGGGCTTCCTGTTTGAACCAGCAATGGACCAATGCACAAGGATGAATTCCACCCATCAAGAGAAAACAGGTATTTCTGAGGCCTCAGATGCAATGCAGAGAAACTACAGTTTCAATAACGCGCCTCCTCATGCAAAATGTGCCTCCCCATTGAAGTGTGACACGCAGCACCACAGGATCTGTCGCTGCAGGGGCTGTTGTGAAGCGCTTCCACTCTGTGCACTTGGAGCCAGTTGCTCATAACTTTCTCCAACTTTTATCTTTTGGGCTGAAATTTTCCAGCTCTGGTATTAGCCTGGGGGTGAATTATTTTGGAAAGCTTGAGCAAAAACAATTCAGCTGTTTCAAAGTAGAAAGAGACTGAAAAAAACCCACACACACTTGCCATTATTTAAAAACCTGCAACCTTTTTAGTCAGATTGGCAAGTATCCACTTGGGATGCACTTTCTGCTCATCCCCCAAACATGATTTTAGTCTTATTTTTATTTCAGGAATGGCAAATTATGAAAGGGCTCCCTCTCTCTCCTTTCGTTGCTACTATTTAGTTTGTAGCATTCATATTCAGACCGTGTTCTAACTTCCTTTAAAAACACATTTCAAGGCCGGAGAACAGGGATTGGGCTTTGGTACTGCTGTGGCTTTATGAATAAATCCTTTTTAAAAAAAATAGAAATCCTTGTTGTTTTGTCCCTCACTGTGTTTTACTAATTTCACTGTGTCCCTTGTCTCAGTTCACCACTGATGTGATGAGCTGCTTATATTCTCCTGAGCACAGCTGATACCAGCCACATCCTCTCCTTGTTTTCCTTTAGGCCTAGTGCAGTTTTCTTGAGCAGGCTTTCTCTCAGTACGTGCAGTCCATGGCCACTGGGGTAAATGCTCCTCAACTCTACTTCCCCACTATTAGCTATATGGGAATTTGGTGAACTCTGGATTGGGTCTATAGTGTAGGAGAGCACTAGAAAGCACTGTTGGACAGTCACACACTCTATTTACCACAAATTATAGGAAGTTAGCTTCCAAGTAATGCTTATTGTCATCTGTAATGCAGTTCTCTCTTAGATGTTGAGAGTATCTCTGGTAGCATCTGTTCTTCCTGTACCTATCAAAGACTCATCTCTTGGGTGTAGCTGCTGCTGGCAGACTATACCCACGTAATCAGACAAACTAGTACACACAGTGCCAGCGCAACACAGCTGGGGGTGACACACCTCACCGGGCAGGAGCCTCAAGCCCCTGCCCAGCTATTGTTGGGTTATGGAGAGGGACAGTGGCTGGACAGGTGCATGTGCTGCCATGGGGGGCCAGAACTGATTGCATTTCCACAGGGTAAACTCAGATGCATGCTTAGGTGAGGTCTCAAACTAGGCCTGTATCTCAACCAGGGGTACATGTACCTGGGGGATACGCAGAGGCCTTCCAGGAGTGCATCAACTCATATAGGTATGTGCCTAGTTTTACAATGGGCTACATAAAAAGCACCAGCAAAGTCAGTACAAACTAAAATTTCATACAGACAGTGACTTGTATATACTGCTCTCTATACTATACACTGAAAGTTAAGTACAATATTTATATTCCAGTTGATTTATTTTATAAATATATGGTAAAAATGAGAAAGTAAGCAATTTTTCAATAATATTGTGCTGTGACACTTTTGTATTTTTATGTCTGATTCTGTAAGCCACTAATTTTTAAGTGAGGAGAGACTTGGGGTACTCAAGATAAATCAGCCTCCTGCAAGGGGTACAGTTGTCTGGAAAGTTTGAGAGCAACTACATTAAACTGATGAAACTGATAACAAAGAGGGACCTATCCCAGATCCATGGCCATCAGCCCCTGCAAAAGAAGAAGATCAGGGAAAGTATGGGCCCCGTACTAAATGGGAGAGGCAATCTAGTGACAGATGATGTGCAAAAAGCTGAAGTACTCAATGCTTTTTTGCCTCTGTCTTCACAGACGAGGTCAGCTCCCAGACTACTGAATTGGAAGGCACAGTATGGGGACAAGGTGAGCAGCCTTCAGTGCTGAAAGAACAGGGTCAGGACTATTTAGAAAAGCTGGACATGCACAAAATCCATGGGGCCGGATGCAATGCATCCGAGAGTGTTGAGGGAATTGGCTGGTGTGATTGCAGAGCCATTGGCCATTATGTTTGAAAACTTGTGGTGATCGGGGGACGTCCCGGATGTTGGAAAAAGGCAAATACAGTGCCCATCTTTAAAAAAAGGGAAGAAGGAGGATCCAGGGAACTACAGACAAGTCAGCCTCACCTCAATCCCTGGAAAAAATCATGGAGCAGGTCCACAAGAAATCCATTTTGAAGCACTTGGAGGCGAGGAAGGTGACCAGGAACAGTGAGCATGGATTCACCAAGGGCAAGTCATGTCTGACGAACTTGATTGCCTTTAATGATGAGATGACTGGCTCTGTGGATATAGGGAAAGCAGTGGACATGATATACCTTGACTTTCGTAAAGCTTTTTATACAGTCTCCCACAGTATAATTCCCAGCAAGTTAAAGAAGTATGGGTTGGATGAAGGTGGATAGAAAGCTGGCTGGATTGTCGTGCTCAGCAAGTTCGCAGATAACACTAAGCTGGGGGGACTGGAGGGTGGGGATAGGGTACACAGTGATTAGACATATTGGAAGATTGGATCAAAAGAAATCTAATGAGGCTCAGCAAGGACAAGTGCAGAATCCTGCATTTAGGATGAAAGAATCCCATGCACTGCTACAGACTGGCTAGGCAGCAGTTCTGAAGAAAAGGACCTGGGGGTTACAGTGGACAAGAAGCTGGAGATGCGTCAACAGTGCGTGCTTGTTGCCAAGAAGGCTAACGGCATATTGGGCTGCATTAGTAGGAGCATTGCCAGCAGATCGAGGGAAGTGATTATTCCCCTCTATTCGGCATTGGTAAGGCACATTTGGAGTATTGTGTCCAGTTTTAGGTCCTGCACTACAGAAAGGATGTGGAAAAATTGGAGAGAGTCCAATGGAGGGCAATGAAAATGATTAGGGGGCTGGAGCACATGACTTATGAGGAGAGGCTGAGGGAACTGGGCTTATTTAGTCTTCAGAAGAGAAGAGTGAGAAGGGATTTGATAGCAGCCTTCAACTACTTGAAGGGGGATTCCAGGGAGATGGAGCGAGGCTGTTCGTATTGGTGGCAATTGACAGAACAAGGAGCAATGGTCTCAAGTTGCAGTGAGGGAGGTCAAGGTTGGATATTAGGAAAAACTTTTTCACTAGGAGCATGGTGAAGCATTGCAATGTGTTACCTAGGGAGGTGGTGGAATCTCCATCCTACAGGTTTTTAAGGCCCGGCTTAACAAAGCCCTGTCTGGGATGATTTAGATGGGGTTGGTCCTGCTCTGAGCAGGGGGTTGGACTAGATGACCTCTGAGATCCCTTCCATCCTTAATCTTCTATGATTCTATGAAAGCAGATGAGCCAGAGAGGGACACAGACAGCATAATGAGTAGTGCTCACAGAACAGCAGTTACTGAGCCATTGTCCAGGCTCTGCTGTGCTTCATTGCTGAGGAGAGGCTTTTGACAGGGACGATGAGGTGTGATGTGGGCATGTGAGGACAATTTACAAGAAAGCATGAAGGGGAAAATGTAATGATTGGCAGTAAGGCTGCATGGCTGGTGTAGAGGAGGCAGAGTTTTTGAAACAAAGGAGGCAGGATTAGTGGAGAACAGGCAAAGCTGGTGGAGAGTAGGTGGGATTGGTGGAGAGGAGGTGTGGTTGGTGGAGAAGAGGAGGGGTTGATGGCACAGAGGAGGCGGGGTTGGTGGAGAGGAGATGGAATTAGTGGCACAGCGAGGCAGGGTTGGTGGACAACAGCCGGGGTTGTAGGCAAGTGAGCCAATCAGAGATGGTAGGTCTGTCCAGGAAGGGCCTTACCAGTGAAGCTGTGTCTCCCTTGGGTTGGTGAAGGGAGGCTGAAGGGCCCATGCAGTTGCTGTGGCCAGGCAGGCTGTGACTGGCCCCACTAGCTGCAGATTCTAACCTGCCAGCTGCATGGGGCTGTGACACAGTGAATTGGGCAGGGGCTGGGCTGGGCGGCTGCTGACACAGGGAACTGGGTGCTGCAGTGAGAAGTGCAGGGAAAACAGGAGCCCAGCTCTGGGTCTGACCAATGAGTGTTAAAGCACCGGAGAAGGGAATGGCTGAGGCCTCTCCGAGGACTCCCAGTCCTGCCCAGTGGGGAGGCCCATGAGTGCCCAAGTCCTGCATGATTATGATGGCCACAGCCCAAGCCAGGGATACACAAGTCAGGCCGTCCAGCACGGTAGCACCCGCACAGACAGGCTCCCGTCGGTGCAGGCAGTGCTACACTCTTCTGCCTAGTGCCCCAGGACACTGGAGTCAGGCATCAGTTCAGCCTTTCGCCGCCTCCTGCCCCTCTGTCGGGTCAGAAATCTGGAGTGCAGATGCCTCCATTGTGGCTCTTTGGGGGATGGCGTTCTCCCCTTTGACTCCATCTCCAGGCACTGACTTCAGCCACTGAGTGCAGGCTTGGACACAGAACAGGTCCCTGCTGTGAGGCGTCCTGTAGCCGCTGCACGTGGCATAGCGAGGCTATACAGCCCCATGAGCGGCACTCTGGGGTGCAGGAAACAGCACTCTCTGGGCTCCCAGTAGGGGTGTGCCTGTGCAGGGTGCTAGCGAGGGTTGTGCCTCCCTGCTCACACGCCCTTGCAAACAGGGAATCTCATTTTCCTTTCCTCTCGGTGCTTGGGGAGAGGCTGGGCCCAGCTCTTTCCGGTCTGGCACATTGCACAGGACTCTGCAGGTGCAGTGTTTGACCCCACAGTGCGCCCTTCCCCATGGCCCATGCACAGGAGTAGTGTAAGAAAAAAAGGAAAAATCAGACCACGGCTTTCACCACCCATTTCAATGGCTGGACAGAGGCTGGAAAATGCAATGGAGGTGCCAGGGTGGGAAGGGGCCAAGGCCTGAATGCTTCCAGTCCAGGCCTGATGGCTCTTGCTGTATCACTTTTGGGGCCCTCTGCAGTAACTGAGCTGTGTGATTAGCTCCTGTGGGAAATTAGCAATCAACATGCAGGAAGTAGGGTAGGGCTGAGGGTGTCTGGGCCAGTGCAACAGTGTCCATTTCTCACAGTGCAGGGCCTGAGGCTGAGGGGGTCAGTGGGACGAGCCCCACTTCCTAAAAGCCTCGTGTTCCAGCCCCCTGGGCCCCTGCAGCCCCTATCACATGGCGCCCCAGCTCTGGAGCCGGATTCCCAACCGGAGTCCATCCATCTCTTGGCGCAGGCATCCCTGCAGCGCCTCTAAACTCCTGAATATTTTATGTGGTTATTAGTCGACAACGCAATCTGTCTGAGTAGCAGTGAGAACCGCTGACCGGGGAAGGCAATGCAGTGGACGGGGAATGCTGACTCAAGCAGGGCCCGAGCTCTCATTGCAGCAGCAAGCAGAGTTCCTGCTTCTCTGTGCTGTACAGTCCCCACTCCCCTGCCTGCCCTCCAGCTCTGAGCCAGCGGGGGAAACATGCATGGCACATGCACACATACGCTGCACACACACACCCTCCCACCCACTGCACGTGTGCACACCCACACCCAGCACTCTGCAGATGCACACACTCTACTTGTGTGGATGTAATACATTTGCACACAACCAAATGGAGGACTCTCATGCTCTGCTTACACGCATGCGCACACATCCCACATGCTCAGGGGATGTGCTCATATTGCAGGTGCACATTCACTGCACATGCACAGAGTGGCTCTGTAAATGCACACCTGATTTACGTATGCACATGCTGTGAACACTCCTGTACACTCCGTGTGCACACAAACACTGCATGCCTGCACACCTGTGTGCTATACAGATCCAAACACAGATGCACATTTTGTAGGTGCACAAAGCCCTGAACACATTGCACATGACCGCTTTCAAGTACAGCTCAGCCAGTGCGTGCATACACGGACACACACACCCTCATGCTGTGTGCGCAGATACTCACTCTGCATGTGCCGCCCTGATCACCTGTTCAGAGCCAGGCACTGCAGACTGATGCACACATCGCAAGCACATACTGCACGTACTCACTGTGTGGACTGTTCGCACACTGCTCCTATGCCCACTCCCAAGCACCACGCATGCACTGGGCGCCCTGGTGGGCACACACACAGCAAACTCACTGCACACACCCCACCGTGCACATACCATTCTTGATTTCCCATAACATTCAGTTTCCTGATTCTTTGGCCGCAGCTCAGGGGCAGCTGAGATGACACTGGCTCTGCCAGCCTGCCTCATGCCTGTGTATGTCCCAGGAGGGGCTGTCAGAGACAGCGCTGCAGCAGCAGCTTCTGTTGCTTGCTCTCTGCAGAGGCACTCCTGAGCAGCCCTAGCCCTGGGTGCGGGGACCATGCCGTGTGAGAGCTGGATACTGACATGGGGAACCCAGGGACAGGCTCCAGTGGAGACAGACACTTGTGAGATGCCCCAGGAGCTCATGCCCAAGTTCCAGGCATTGAGACCCAAGGCAGAATGGCCATGCCCAGGAAGGAGTCAGGACCATGAGACAGATAGTGGTTTGGGCTCTAGCCTGGGAAGTGGGAGGTCTGACACCAACGCCCTGCCCTGCCCTGCTCAGACTTACTGCATGACCCTGGATGTCACTTGGGGCTGGACTCACAGAGGGCACCTGGGCATAGTGACATCTAGCCCCAAGCATCCCGCCAGCCAGTGGAATTCATAGCTCATGAAGGGCACCCACCCAGGCTCCCGTGCTATGCAGGGGACATGCTAAGGGCCTAGGCCAAGATTCGCAGATGCTAGTGCATGGGACGGGACAATAGAATGATGAGGCCTGAGTCCCACCCCTCTATGGTAGCAAGGCACCTATGTCCAGGCCTGAATTTGGAGGTGTGACCCTCTTCCGGAGTCAGGAGCCTCAGGACCAGTGGGGAGAGCACTGCCTGGGTGGCAAGAGATGTGCCTTCAACCCCCTCTTCTGTTTGATTTAGAGCAGGGACTTGAGCCTGACTCTCCCCCCTGCCAGGGAGTGCCCAGCCCCCTGGGCCAGAGAGCCCATCTTGCCCTGCCTTTCTCCCTGTCTCGCTATCTGGCCCAAGAGGAACAGCATCATCAGCAGGGACTGAGAGAGAATGACTTCCCAAATAACACCTGCCAGAGGGCTTCCCTGCAGTAATTCCTTTTGAACTGGAGCATCTCTTTCGAAAAACAGCCAGTCTTGATTTAAAAGTTGTCAGTGATAGAGAATCCACCTCGACCCTGGAAGAATTGTTCCCATGGCTAATTACACTCACTGTCAAAAATTTACCCCTTATTTCCAGTCTCAATTTGTCTAGTTTCAGCTTCAGGCTATTGGATTGTTTTATACTTTCTCTGCTAGACTGAGGAGCCCATTATTCAATAGCTATTCCCCATGCAGGTACTTACAGACTGTATCAAGACTGCCCTTAGCTTTCTTTGTAAGATAAATAGATTGAGCTCTTTGAGTCTATCACTATAAAGCAGGTTTTCTAATCTTTTAATCATTCTCATGGCTCTTCTCTGACCCTCTCCAGTCTATCAATATCCTTCTTGAATTGTGGGTACCAGAACTGAACTCAATGGTCTACACAGGTGCCAAATATAGAGGTGAATTAACCGCTCTACTGCTACTCAAGATTCCCCTGTTTACGCATCCCAGGATTGGATCAGTTCATCTGGCCAGAGCCCTTAGAGGCCATGTTCATTTGATTATTCAGCACGTGGGTGCATGTATTCTGCATCCCAGATGAGTGCCCTAAGTACTTGGCAAGGAGTGGATGGGTTCACACATGCCAGCCACCCTCCCAGCTACCTTTTGTCTGGGTTAGATTGGGTGAGGCAGGAAGGGGGCACCTAGTTTGAGGATCCCACCAGGGCTTATGTGTAAATAATGTAACCTGCTGCTGAGGAAGGCTGAGGGGCGCTGTGTAGCGCCGGTTCATGTCTGTGTAAATCACATCCCCATCAGCCAAACTCTGGGATAATCAGCATTAAAAGGAACCTATTTTCAGTTCATTCAGGGAAAGCAGGGCTCCTGTTGGGCCTGGGGTTGGCATCACATTCTCCTTCCAGGAGAATCAAACTCTGCTCAGCTCAAAAAAAAGACATTCACACTGAATTGGACAGTAAGGTTCACCTACTTCAACTGCTGCCCTGCTTCCTTCAGACCAACTCTGCGGTGCCCCTCAAGCCTGACCCACAGCCCCCTGCTAGTTGAGCCCTGGGATCCCCACACACACAGCTCTCCCAGTGCCCCTCAGTTGTGACCCGTGGCCCTTGCCCACACACATAGCTCTGCCAGTGCAAATGCCCTCCCACATGTCCTGCTGGTGTGTGCCAGGGAGGCAATGGAGCATGCCAGCAGAACCCCAGGAGAGGGATTCCTCCTCTCTGGTGTCTGACAGGAAAAAGGGACGGGAGTTTCTGTGTGTTTGTAGGACTTCACTAAAAACCCCTGGGCCTGCACACTTAACTCTATAACCAAGCTGTGACGCTGGCTGGATTAGGGGGACCATTTATGATATTATTTAACATCAATATTTCAAAATTACAATAATTGACAATGAGATAGGCCCTATCAGGTACCGTTAGAAAGGCTATAATGGCTAAGTATGATGATATTGTTTGTGTGCATGTGTCATATTTGTATTGGAAGTTATGGATAGGTTTGATGTATCTGCATTTCAATTTGTGCTGTGTTTCTGGGTGACACCCCAGACAGGATGACAGCATCAATAAGCTGCTTGATAGCCCATTAAGGAAACTCACAGGTACAATGGGCCCAGGGGTAGAAGCCAGGGAGAAGACTTACTCATGTGACCCTGGACTACTCCATCTTATTTCTGTAAATTTCCATAAGCAGCATGGAAAAGGCTAAGGGACATAAAAGGCAGCTGCAACACATCCATTTTGTCTTCAGTCGTCAGTCTTCAGCCTTCACCTACCTCTGGACCAACTCATCTACAACTGAAGCTGTGAAACAAAGGACTGAGACCCATCCAGGTACTGGATGTACATCAAAGGGACTATACAAGCCTGCAAACTCCACAATTCTACTGGAAACCTGATAAATATGGACTTTTAAATCATTTGTATGTATCTGATTGCTTTAATCATTTAACATTTCTCTTATAGTTTGTTTTTTTCTTTTATAATAAACTTTTAGTTTTAGTTACTAAAGGATTGGCTGGCAGAGTGGTATTTTGGGTAAGATCTAAATTTATAATGATCTGATAATGTGGCTGACCCTTTGGGGTCAGGAGAACCTTTTTGGTAAAGAGCATAGAGTTTTAAATAACTTATCGCTTTACTGGACCTAATGGCTGATTGGGAGCCTGAGGCTGAAATGCAGTAAATGGGGCTGTGTATATTTTGTTTTAACTTCTTGATAACTGGGGAATCAGAATCATCGTTTGTAGCTGGTTGGGAAGTCTGACAGTGTCACCCGACAGTGTTGGGAGAATCTGCTCTCCTTTTGCAGCCTGCCCTGACCTTGGCATTTTCAGATGGTCTACACTAGGCATGGATGGGTCTCACAAGGCTTTTGCAAGGGAATTTCCCTGGTTCTTTAATGAGTGCCAGAGTGGGTACTTTCTGAGAGTCTGGAGCCCTGCTCGGCTAACCTCGCCATGGCCCCCAGAACCCCAGGCTCTGTTTCTGGCTGGGCAATGTGGCTGCAACACCGTGGTTAGAGCAGGACACTGCACATCAAGCCTCCTGGGTGCCATCTGTCTGTGAAATGAGGCTTTAACACTCATTGATCTTTGGTTCTCAGTGCTTTGTAAGGCGGGGGTGGGGTGGAGCGCCTTGAAGCAGACATCATCACCAGGCACATAGCTCTGGCTCATTCCTTCTTCCAAGCGATGTAGCTCAATGGATGAAGTGGGGAGCACTCATATTACAGTCTGTGTCCCTTTTGGCTGCCCAGTTACTCTCATTATAAGAGAGGGCACTTGTATTGCCACAAACTGGCTTTCAGCCCCTGAGCCCGCTCTGTCCTGGCAATCATAGAATCATAGAAGATTAGGATTGGAAAGGACCCCAGGAGGTATCTAGTCCAAACCTCTGCTAAAGCAAGACCAACCCTAACTAAATGATCCCAGCCAGGGCTCTGTCTGTCAGCACAACCCACCACCACACCGTCTGTCAGCATTCCCTGCCCCCTTTGTTTGTTAGCACACCCCACCCCTACTGTCCATGTCAGCACACTTCACCGTCACACCATGTCAGCACACCCCAGTCTGTCAGCACACCTACCTCCACACCGTCTGTCAGCACATACCCCCACTGTCTGTCTGTCAGCAAACCCCACCACCTCACTGTCTGTCAGCACACCCGACCTCCACTGTCTGTCATCACCCCCAGCACCACACTGTCTGTCAGCACATACCCCAGTCCATCTGTCTGTCAGCACACCTGACCCCCTCTGTCCCCATGCTGTCCGTCTATCAGCACAACCGCACCCTCTGTCCATCTGTCAACACATCTACCCCAACACCATCTGTCAGCACACCGCATGCCCTCTGTCAGTCTGTCAGCACACCCCATGCCCTCTGTCCATCTGTCAATACACCCCACCCCGCCTTGCTATCTGTTAGCATGCCCCACCCTCCCCTCCATCTGTCTGTCAGCTCATGACTGTGGAGGTGCAGACAAGTCTGCATCATGTCTGATGTCAGGGTTCCCTGCAGCTCCCGTAGTTTGGCCAACAGGCTTGTGCCAGCGCCTCTGCCTGCCTTGGCTGCCCATTTGCTCGTGCCCCAGGGTGCACAGACAGGACAAGATGCAGGCCTGCTGGCTACAGGACTCCGCCTTGCGTGCCTCCTTGTGCAGGCCCTGCAGTGAAGTGACAGAAGGGCTCTAATGCCAAGTTATTAGTGGTCTCTATTAAGAGGGCCCCTGAGCACATCCATTAGGAGCCACTATCCTGACCCTGTCAGTGCCATCATGGGCTGCAGAGAGGGGCCTGTATACAGCTACCGGCATTGACCTATTCAGCCATCACCTGGCTGGGAATGTGCCACAACAAGCCTCCGAGCCAGTGCTCTCATGTCACGAGTTCAAGGAGCTGAGCTGCCTCATTGAGCCCATGTGGTGTGCGGGACGGCAGCTCCCCAATCTCTGCCTGTGCCTGGTGCAGATTTCCTGGGCCTGGACGGGCTCAGAGGCTGCCTGGGTCACCCTCCACGGGGAAGCGGGAGACGGGGTTCTGCTCCCTTCTCCCCCAGCCTGCCTTTCTGGCCACTGAGATGCATCCTCAATTGTGGGTCTCCCAGAAGCTCTCGTGACCGCATCCTGGGGCCAGTGGAGAGTGAGCCCCACGTGCAGAATGGCTGCACTGGTGTCTCAGAGGGCAGGAAGGCAGGTCAGGGGGAGGGGCAGCAGAATCCACTTGCTGTGGGCTTGCCAGGTCCTTCCTGGTGGCTCCCACTCATGGCCAGCTACGCACACATTCTGGCCAAGACCCCTGTGTAAGGGGGAGGGGACATGATTGTTGGCACAGGGGTTTTCTCTGGCAGGAGTTGCTGATCCCATCCACAGGGGAGTTGAGCAAACTGCCCGAGACCTGGCAAACTCGTACGAGCATCAGGCTGTTCAGTGCATTGCCTCTCTGGTGAGAGGCTCACAGCAGTGTTGCAAAATATTCAGTCTTGGCCGGCTAAGCCAGACTTTAGCCAGACTTTAGACATAACACAAAAGGGGAGAGAGAAGAGAGAGAAGAAATCAGATGGGAAGGAAAAAGAGAGGAGCCGAGAGGAAGAGTCTTACATCACAGGTAGTGTTCAGGTTTCAGCCAGTGGAGATGGCAATGGCATCTGGGTCCCAGTCTGGTCAAGACAATTGTCAAAATCAGGACTACAAGGCCTGGGATCCCAGGAGATTTGGGGGAGAGAGGGGTGGTGAAGCTCAGTCCAGTAACCAACTGTTCTCACCAAATCAGTGGTATATGGAGGGTCTCTGGCGCCCGAAGGCCAAGCCTACATTTGTGTCCCTCCCATGCCCCCTCCTTGCGTAGGGCAGAACAGCTCCTGGCATTGCCCCCAGGGAAAGGAGGTCTGTAGCTGCGGGAAGGAAGTGAGGCACAGGAGAGGAGGGCTCAAATGCAGGCTTGGCTCCATCGCCCCCGCTTACCTGGCGTGCAGTGCCCGCCTCTCTCACTGCAACCCCCGCAGCCCAGCACCAGCTCGGACAGGGGCGGCCACACCTCCCCAGCCTGGGGAGGGGGGGCTGGATTGGCTGTTCAAGACGTGGTGGGGAGGCGCTGAGGGGCACTCCTCAGAGCCTCCTGCGCCCCCCCGCTCCCCACCTGTTGTGAAGGGCTGGCCTGGCACGGCACGCCACCCCTCCACCTGCCATTCCAGCCCTGCAGCGTGGCAGTGGCTCAGATGGGGAGCGGCCTCTCCCCCTGGCTGGGCCAGCTCTTCACGATGCCTGGGCGGGGGGGGCAGGAGCAGAAGCAGGAACAGCCACCCCTCAGTCTCCTGCCTCCTCTGCCCATTGTGAAGGGCCGGTCCGGCATGCCCCCTCCCTCCCACCCCGGACTTACCCACCACTCCAGCCTCGCGCCAGCTCAGATAGGGTGACCTCACCCCTCTAGCCTGGGTGGGGAGCCAGGTCAGCCTTTCACAACAGGTGGAGGGCAAGGGGCACAGGAGGCTGTGGAGCGGCTGCTCTCGTTTTCGCTCCTGCACCCCTCCTGCACGTCATGAAGGTCCTGACTGGCTCCCCCCGCCAGGCCAGGGGGGTGAGGTCACCCCATCTGAGCTGGCGCGAGGCTGGCGCAGCGGGTAAGTGCACTCCAGGCCAACCCTTCACAAAGGGTGGGGGCGTGCAGGAGACCCTGCGCCGCTCAGAGCCTCTTATGCCCCCTGCTGCCTGCGTGTCATGAAGGGCGGGCCTGGCGCCCCCACTCAGGCCGGCACCCATGGGCTTGGCCTCCCCCTCCCCCAATGATCTTCAAAAGGAGTGGAGGTGGCACAGCCTGTCTTCTCGTCATTTTATTCACCAGTTTGGCTTAGTTTCCAACACACCAATTCTGGTTCACTGATTTCTGGTTAGAATCATAGAATCATAGAATATTAGAGTTGGAAGGGACCTCAGGAGGTCATCTAGTCCAACCCCCTGCTCAAAGCAGGACTAACCTCAGCTATATCATCCCAGCCAGGGCTTTGTCAAGCCTTAGCTTAAAAACCTCTAAAGATGGAGATTCCACCACCTGCCTAGGTAACCCATTCCAGTGCTTCACCACCCTCCTAGTGAAAAACTTTTTCCTAATGTCCAACCTAGACCTCCCACCCTGCAACTTGAGACCGTTGCTCCTTGTTCTGCCATCTGCCACCACCGAGAACAGCCTAGCCCCATCCTCCCTGGAACCTCCTTTCAGGTAGTTAAAGGCTGCTATCAAATCCCCCTCATTCTTCTCTTTTGCAGACTAAACAAGCCCAGTTTCCTTAGCCTCTCCTCATAAGTCCTGTGCTCCAGCCCCCTAATCATTTTGGTTGCCCTCCGCTGGACTCTCTCCAACTTGTCTACATCCTTTTTGTAGTGGGGGCCCATAACTGGACACAATACTCCAAATGCGGCCTCACCAATGCCGAATAGAGGGGAATAATCACTTCCCGGGACCTGCTGGCAATGCTCCTCCTAATGCAGCCCAGTATGCTATTAGCCTTCTTGACAACCAGGGCACACTGCTGACTCATATCCAGCTTTTTATTCACTATTACCCCTAGGTCCTTTTCTGCAGAACTGCTGCCTAGCTCGTTGGTCCCCAGTCTATAGCTGTGCATGGGATTCTTCTGTCCTACGTGGAGGACTCTGCACTTTTCTTTGTTGAACCTCATTAGATTTCACACTTCTCTTATTCACTCGGCATGATCCTAGTGTAAGCGGGGGAATGGTCCCACTATTATGGAGAATGTTCCCGGCTCATACGCTACCCTGGTTGGATTGGTTAGCAAAAGGATCTGAGTCCTTGCCCCCACTCCCTTTACCCAGAGGCCTGCCTGACCTCGAGGGCCCCCCTCCACTCCTGTATGACAGGGTCCTTGTAACCCTGCCAAGGCTGGGCCCGAGATCCCAGGTGGCTCGACCCCCAACCTTGTCATGGTCACTTAGGGCAGGGGCTGGGGTTTCCCCACTGTGGGGCACCCTCTCTGCTCTGGGCGCGTCCCTAGCCCACTGATCATTGCATATAGTTCAACACAATAGTTTATTAACAGCAACTAATAAAAATTAAGGAAAAAATGGGAAAGAAGGAAGGAAACAAGTAACTCTTTTGTGGGCCCGGGGACCCCACACAGCGTCTCTGGGGTGTCAGGGAAGCTAACAGCCTGCTCCTCACACGTCCCAGGCCTCCTTCCCAGGCCCTGGCTGCACTGCAGGTAGGCTGCAGGTTAGACACATGTTCTGGCAGTGGCCACACGCCTCCAGGCGCTAGGGGGCAAGGCCCTTCTCCCCAGCATCGCCCCCATCGGGGTCACGACCCGCTCCCAGTCCGGCCTGCACGGCCTCTGGGCTGGCGTCTCCCTGCGCGGGGCCCTGCCCAGGGTCCCCCTCACTCTTCCCAGCTGCTCGCCACACCTGGCTCCGGATGGCCCCAGCCCAAGCCCCCCCGCCTCAGCGTGGCTGCTGCTCTGCCTTCAGCCCAGCCACCTGGATAGTCCCTCTGGCGCCAGCTAGTGCAGCTCTGGGCACTGCTCTCACCTTAGCTCGGCCCGCTCTGCCCGGGCAGCTCACATGGGCTGACCCACTGAGCTCCTGACTCCCTCATTGGCCTGCCTGCCCTATCAATCAGGCTGACCTGGAGCGTTGGCATCTCCCCATTGGCCCTGGGCACTGTCAGTCTCAGGGTCTTGATTTCTCATTGGCTCTTCCCCTTTTGGGAAATGCCAACCAAAAACCCCACCATGTTTCTGTGAGCAGGGACAGCCCCTGGACTCCAGCACAGCCCTTGAGTTATGTCAGGAGGCTGTTTGTTTGGACTGATTCAGTCTGTCTCTTCTCTCTGTCTGTCCCGCTTTCATGCCTTTTCTCATCACCGCCTGTTGTTCTAGGTTGTTACAACACTCACTTCTCACAGCTGACCTCACAATTCAGATATGTCTGTAGGCCCACTTATCACACCAGGACCCACAGCAAGGGGGCATCTCCCCTCCACAATCCCCAGCCTGCTCCTCTCACCAGCATTGCCTGAGCCTTGTCCCACAGCCAGAGCCTGGCTCAGCTGGGGGCTGGTAGCGCTTGGCAACATGGAAAAGAGGCATAGAGAGCAGTGTTCTCAGCACTGCAGCCCCACAGCGTGGTGCCAGGCTCACAGCCCCACACTCCACAGCCTCACACACCCCCACAGTGACAGACCCATGCACCAGAGCCCCATGCACCGCTCAGTGACAACCTCATGCACCACAGCCCCACACTCCACAGCCACACTGCACAGTGGCAGCACTGTAGCCCCCCACACCCCAACCCTACAGCAGTGAGAGCCCCACAGCCCCAGCCCCATACACCTCCACTCCACAGGACTGCAGCCGCACACACCCCATCCCCACAGCACTGTGACAGTCCTTCAGGCCCACACACCAGTGTCTGAGCCACCACATACATTAGTCAGGGAGGCTGGGAAGGGGGGGATCCTGTGCTACCCATCTGCACAGAGATAACCTGCTTGGTGAGACATCTCTGAGAGGAAGAGGCCAGGCTGCTGAGGGCCAAGCTAACCTGCCCCTGCGGGAGTGGACCCAGAGGCCATGCAACATCTCCCGGGGGGCCAGTAGTGTCAGGCTGTCCAGAGATCTGCATTAGGTGCTGCAGGGGAGACTCAGCAGGCAGACGGCTTAGCTGGCTCAGCCAGGTGCCCTGCCTGCTCCAGAGAAAAAAGGGAGCCATCAGTCCTTGGAGCTCACAGAAAAGGAGCCCAGCCCAGCCCTGGAAGCTGGTGGTTGCCTTGGGACCAATGATCGTGACCTCAGGACATTCATTCTGAGCAAACAAAGAACAGTTCTGATCAGTCATATATAAACATGGTGCTTTAAAAAGGCTAATTTCTCCAAATTATGAGTGAACTTAATTGGGAGGAAAAATGTAGACAGAAAACTATGACTCATAATTGGGAGTTCTTTAAGAAGAGCTTACTAGAGGGCCAAAAAGCCATGATTGCACAATTGAGAAAGAGGACAACTTTGGCTAACCATCCTGGTTCAATGATAAAATGAAGACAGCAATTAGAAATAAAAAAGCAATATGTAACAAATGGCAGATGGGGGAAATGAACACAATCAATATAATGTAGAAGTTATGAAGTGCAGAAAATTGATGAGGGAAGCCAGGGAAAAATCCATGGCTGGCAGAGCTAAGGACAATAAATACAGTAGGAACAAAAGGAATCCTAGCAATGGTATAGGCCCAATTACAAAGTTGTTACTAATGGTGAGATAAAGCAGATGTGTTCAATAAATGTATCTGTTCTGTCTGTGTAAAGGAGCAGATGATGTAGTCGTATCATGTGAGGATGAAGAAGTATTTTCCTGTCCAGTAGTACCTGAGAAGGATATAAGGTGTCATATGTAAGGCTATAGGTGTGCTGGTGGGCATGGGGGTGCGTGATATCTGTGTTTGGGGATGGGGCAGTGAGTAAGTGTTGGTCTGTGGATGCCAGCAAGACCAATCTGCCTGGAGACAAGGCAAAAAGACGGGAAGCTGTGTGCGCAAGATTGGTGCCACGTGCACCACCCGGAGAGTGGGAATGATTCGGGCCACTGATTGGCTGAGGTGTAAGCAGACCGAACTGATTTAAGGCGGGCAATGCCACAATTCGGGGCTGTCCATCTGAGCGACAGCGTGGCGAGGGCATGTTTGGTTTGCGTGGGCATCAAGAATCGAGGACAAGAAGTAGCTGACTGCGGACCAGGCTGAGAAGCCGACGACTGCGGACCTGGAGCCGAAGCAGACGAATAAGACCAGATCATGAACAACACTCCTTGGGTGGAGTGAAGATCAATTGTAAATATTTAAGATTGAGGGAACCCAGGGTTGTGTTGCTGGTTTTGGGCCTGGGGTTTATCTCCATTGTTTTATTCTTAACTTCAGTGGTTTTTGTGTTTATTATTTGTCACCATAATAAATTGTCCTTTGATTGAAAACCAGATGTGTGATTTACAGTCTGTCCCCGGTGATAGATCCGGAAGCCAGGGTAAACGAACTTCCCCCATAACAGGGAGGCCAGTGCAAGGCTGTTGGTGGAAGGGGAGGGGGTGACTGGGTCTAGTGCGTATGTGCTGGGTGCAGGGGTGTTTTGTAGGAGGGAGGAATGGAGAGGCACTGGCTGTGTGTGTGGTGAGTGTATGGGTGTGTGCTGTAGCAGCACTGAGTGGAACAGTGTGGGGAGAATGGGTGTTTGATAGGGATGGCATGGTGTGGAGACAGTGGTACAGTGTGGGGGGAGGGAAAGGAGATGGCACGGTGAGGGGGTCAAAGTGGTCTGGGAGGGAAGGGGAGACAGCAGATGATAGGGGGAGGACACATTGCCAGCAATATGAAGATGACACACAGCTCTATCTGTTCTTCACAACATACAACCACACACCTCCCAAGATGGCCTGGTGGCTGGACACAATCAGCTCTTGGATGAAGAATGAAGGTGGACCCATGCCAGACGGAGGTGATGCTGGTGGGCAGAGGAAAACACCTAGAAGAGTTTGCATCCCCAGTGCTGTCTGCTTTGGTCAAAGATTTCCACTCCCAATTGGCCAGTTAAGTCCATAGCTTAGGAGGCTCCAGGATTCCTCGCTGATGCTGAGCTGTCACACAATAGTTTCTGAGAGTAACACTCAATACCTTCTTTGGTCGGCGAGGAGACTCCAACCCATGGTGTTGGATGATGACGAGGCCTCAGTTACCCAGGCCTTCATCACCTCTCAACCAGTCTGCAGCAGTGCGATAGACCTGGGCAGGAAACCATCAGAGCTTAGGAAACTCCAACTGGAACAGAATGCTGCAGCCTGTCTCCTCAGCGATACTGTCAACTGCAAGCACATCAGGGCTGTCCTCTGCTGGCTTCTCTGGCTTCCCATTGAACAGTGGTTCACAGCCAGAGTCTCAGTCCTTATCTTCTAGGCTCTCAGTGGCCTGAGCCCAGGATATCAAAAAGAGCCTCAAGTTCCAGGATGAGGACCCCTTCAACAGCTCAGTCCCTTTAGCACAATAGAGCTGTCCACTGCAAGGCAAAAGCTCAACTGTGCAGGACACAAAGTTTTCCTGGGTGCCATTCCTAGACACTGGAACAAACTTCCCTAGGAACTAATGACCATCCCAAACCTCACTGCTCTCCGCTCCCAGTGCCAGGAGCACTTCTCCAACAGGCCTCCTCCAGTATAAACGCAGAGCACCACGGACATTTAAAAACAAAACAAATCATTCCATTGCCCACACTATTCTCCCCAGAGGGACAGGAGGAGAGAGAGAATGAACCACACAGGGCAGATGACAGTCACTGGAAAGCATTCAGATCATACAGTGTTGAGGATGGGATAAGAATTCAAATAATAGAATAGAGAGGGGGAAAAACAATACAGAAAGGGGAATAGGCGGTGGGGAGAAGGCAGCATTGGCGGAAACATGAGGAGGAGAAACTAAAGTGAAAGGAAACAGACCCTGAAAATGGAGGGGAAAATATTCTCCAGACTCATGGCATGGGGGGAGAACAGCGGGCGGGAGATATTGTGGCATGGAGGAGGAGAAAGGAGGACCACAGGAGTGTGGGTGCAGGGAGCAGAGTGTGGATGAGTGACCATTTGATGCAGTTTAATGCAATATATTATAATAGAAACAAAGAAATGAGTTTTATTGTATATGTAAATAATGGAGCAAATTCATCCCAATCAGAACAGCAGGCATGCCAGGAGAATTGCACCCAGGGGAAAATTGTCCCCTAATTTTCTGGACAGCCACCGCACTCCCCCAATGTCTGCCAGGGCCCTGCCATTTGCACCCATCTAGCTCTCATGCCCACTTGGCCCTTGTTCTTACCTCTCCTGCTTGGCCGGCCCATTGCTAGAAGAAGGTCACCATCCACTACACACCATGTCCAGGGCTGGAACCCACATCCAGGAGTCAGGAAGCCAGGGGATCCCAGGACTAACCTGGACAGTCACTAGCAAGGTTCTCATTGTGAAGTAATGCCTCCTTCAGTGTGGACTTTTAAACCCCAAGCTTTTACATCCCAGCGGGGCACTAATCCCAGCCATACATGGGTTCAGCCCTTCCCCTGGCTTTCAACAGCCATGAGGGGCATGGAAATGGGTCATGTTGCCTGCAGTTCTCCAGGCAATCCAGAACCTTACCTACTAAAGTCGGGTGCATCAAGGCACATTTGCCTTCTCCAGCAATGACTCTGCGCCCTTGGCAGCAGTCACAGCATTGGGACTTGATCTTTGCTCTGGGAGAAACAGATGCAGATGCTCTGCGTTGAGTGATGGCTACCCAGCAATCTCCAATACAGCTTAATTTGATAATAACCCTGAGCTAGTTTAAATACTTCAGTCATGTTGCCTCTTAATCATCCTCTCTCAGAACAAAATAATCCCAGTTTGGTTAATCTCTCCTCACATGGAAATCCTTTCATTCCTTTATCATGCGTGGACCGACTCTGTGCTCTCTCCAATGCAAAAACATCTTTCCTCAAATAAATTGACAAAAACAGGACATTACTCCCAGTGTGGTCTAGGCAGCAGGGCATAAGCACTATAGCACATGGTGCTGCATTCATAATGCAAGTCAACACCCAATCAGGCCTTTAGACTCCATCCCCTGCACGCAGGCTATGGATTTGATCACTCTGTCCACTCACCCCTTCACCTTTGTGTATGTTGTGAGCCATGGACACTACTGTGTGCCTACTGACCTCTTCAGGATGCTTGCTCAGTGATTCGCCCACCCATATGGAGAATCCACTACAACTCTTGGTAAACTGTTCCTGTGATTGAGTTCCAGAGGGGTAGCCGTGTTAGTCTATATACAGCAAAAACGACGAGAGTTCTGGGATGTAATGTAAGCTCATGGACACAGCACAGTCACACTTCAGTGTGTCAGGAAAATAAATGTAAAAGCAGACAGAATCAAAAAAGCCTCTGGCCAGCCTACAATGCCCACAGCTACACCAGAGATCAATCAACACTATGAAACATCGAATATCCCAAATCAATGAGCTCAGCTAAAAGTTGCCGATTCATGAGCCTCAGCTTCAGATGCATCTGAAGAAGTGAGCTGAGGCTCACAAAAGTCTATGTCTGCTGAAACTAAATTTGTTAGTCTTTAAAGTGCTACAGAACTCTCGTTGTTCCTGTGATTAATTATGTTGTTAAAAATGTGTGCCTTATTTCCAGTCTGAATTTCTCTAGCTTCAACTTCCAGCCATTGGATCATGTTGAACCTTTCTCTGCTAGACTGAAGAACCCATTATTAAATATTTGTTCCCCATGTAGGTACTTATGGACTTTAATCAAGTCACCCTGGAACCTTCTCTTTGTTAAGCTAAATAGATTGAGCTCTTTGAGTCTATCACTATAAGGCATGTTTTCTAATCCTTTAATCATTCTTGTGGCTTTTCTCTGAACCTTTTCCAATTTGTCAACAGTCTTCTTGAACTGTGGACACCAAAACTGGAAAGAGTATTCTAGCAGTGCCAAATATAGAGGTAAAATAACCTTTCTACTCCTACTCAAGAGACCTGTTTATGCATCCTGTGATCACATTAGCTCTTGGCCACAGTGTTACACTGGGAGCTCATGTTCCGCTGATTAAATCTTTTCCAGAGTCACTGCTTCCCAGGATAGAGTCCCTCATCCTGTAAGTGTGGCCTATATTCCTAGTCTCCCTTGTAAATAACCTTTTTCTTTCCTGTAGGTTGGTGCTCTCTTTCCTTATTTCAAGAAGGTTCCCTGATGCACTCCTGAGGAGCCACAGGGTAATATCTTGTGCTGTGTGGATAATTCTCTTCTCCTTGCTATTATCTGGTGTTTCTCATTATCAGACAACTTTTTGTTCCACCAGTGCAAAGATGCTAAGCTTGAGTTCAAATAATGAATCGGCAACTTTTAGCTGAGCTCATTGATTTGGGATATTCGATGTTTCATAGTGTTGATTGATCTCTCGTGCAGCTGTGGGCATTGTAGGCTTGCCAGAGGCTTTTTTGATTCTGTGTCTGCTTTTACATTTATTTTCCTGACACACTGAAGTGTGACTGTATTGTGTCCATGAGCTTACATTACATCCCAGACATCTCAGAGAGCCGCATAAAAACACCCAGGAATCATGAAATAGAAACCATCAGTTTACCACATTAAAAATGAGACCTGAGCAAAGTGAATGTGCAGCTGGGTTTTGAACAGGATGATGAATGGACATCCCTGGTGCCAAAGACCTAGATGCTGGGCGTTTCAGCTTGCCAGGTCAGGAGATCCAACTACCCTTGCTGCAGGGCACTTTGACCTTCAGTACATAAGCAATAAAAGACTGGAATTTAATTAACTTTGCAGTGACTGCACGTTAAGGAACAAGGAATAATGGACTAGTAGTAATGACGAGGCTGCAGCTTGTGCATTATGTTTAGTTCTTGGCACCTGGGTACTAGGAAAATACTGGAAAAAGAGAGACTTGAGGATAGAGATACAAAAATGATCATGGACTGAAAGGAGGGACTGATGAGTTGTGTGACATACAGGTATCAGTGCAATCATTAATGGCTCATATTTGGGGCACCATTGTATTTTAGCTACTCCATCTAAGGTTGCCATCTCTGAGGTACAAAAAACTGGGACATCTGGAATGATCTTGAAGCCATAAAACTGGCCATCTGGCAGTGAGTACTGAGCACACTGACAGATTTCCTATGACATCTACCTCAAAAAAGGCCAATCTTAAGAAAACCTGGACAGGTGGCAATCCTAACTTTGTCCCAGCCACCTTCCCATAGCAATTAAGCTATGACAATAAACTATACAGAAATAACATAACCTTCCTCCTCCTAGTTGATATAACCAGAGGTGTGTCATGCTGGAGTTAGGAATCCCTGGAAGACATTCCCTGGTCTGTGTTCTTCAGCGGATCAGGCACAATGATAATAATGGTCCCTTCTAGGTCTTAACATCTCAGTTGATGACACAAAGTGCAGCATGCCCTTTACTTACACCCCTTCACTCCCAGATGATGGCCAAGCCTACTAATAGGCTTCCAGATGACCTCTTAATTATTCTGCATGGACTGCACCTGCCAAGGCTATCCCTTGCAATAACTTATCTGTCCAGCCATTCCCTAACAGAGTCCATAGTAATGGGCCAGCGGCTCTGTTAACACCTGGTGCTCTGTGGGCGGGTGAGATGCCTGTATCTCACCATGAGATGGGATATTACTGCTCTCTTTTGCTGTGTGCAACTTAGGGGCTGCAGCCATCTGGTACTTGGCACTTGCTCATTTTCACACACACCAACCAGAAGATGGAGACACTAGCACAGGGTGGCAGGGCCCAGCTCCCCCCTCCACACACACATAGCCAGGCAGGGCCCAATTCCCCCCCACAGACTGCCAGGCATGGCCAGCTCCCCTTCTCCCTACCACAGCCAGGGAGAACCCAGCTCCCCTCCCTGTCACATAGCCAGGCTTGGTTCAACTCCCCCTCACAGCCAGTCAGGGCCCAGCTCCTCTCCCCCACAAACCACCAGGCAGGGCCCAGCTCCTCTCCCCCTCACACAGCCAGACTTGGCCCAATTCCCCCCCCACAGCCAAGCAGGGCCCAGCTCCCCTCCCCCACAAACAGCTAGGCATGGTCCAGATCCCCTCCCTCTCACACAGCCAGGCATGGCACAGCTCCCTTCCACATCCAGCCTCAGCCCATCTCATCTTCATGTGGATTGGTCCAGGGCCTGGCTCCCCATTACACAGAGCACAGCTGGCTCTGTCCCAGCCTGCAGAGTATATAGTGTGTAGTGCCAGAAGAGCTGGCTCATTTGTCACTGATCTCCTATCAGGAAGGTCTCTAAGTGGCTCTTTTGTATATGTTGAGCATAGGTACACGTTTCAGACTTCAACAAGCTGTGCTTCCTTCACACACTCATGTTGCTGTGGGGAAGCCAGCTTGCTGCCGCCTTTTGTTCATTTATCCTTCTCATTTGTCTTTCTGCCTCTGTGTGAGAGAAGGGAGAGGCTTTATCATTGCGATGGGTCAAGCATGGAGCTCTCTGTGTTTGCAGTATGCTGGCAGCTGGAATGCACAGCATTTGGAGGGTGATTGCAATAAGCAACACTCTGGGTGCAGTTTGATTTTGTGCTAATTCGTCTGGGGTTTTAGACTTTAGTGAACCTAAAACAAAATCACTATTGCATTCAGGTGCCAAAACTGAAATGAGAAATCTGTCAGTCACATACCTGGGAGCAGCACTGAGGGGAGAGAGCCTTTGCAAAGGCCCATGGAGCATGCAAGCTTGATTCTCTCTTCCTTGCCATCTGGAAAACACTTGCCCACCCCCTAACCAGGCTGAACCTCCATCCTAACCTAGAGGCATGTTAGGCTCCTTCCTGGACTCATGGCAGTGTTCATTCCCCATGATTGTATAGCTGGGTTCTCAGAAACTCTTGGTATCAAGAGAAAATTAAATCATGTGAATAATAAACTACAAACTTTTTCTAGAAGTATGTGTCAGCACTGAGCAAATGTTCACAGAGACCAGGAGCTGCCACCAGTCTGTGGGAAATGCCCCCGCAATTTTAGATACCACTGAGACATCCTGATGATGGCATCAGCAGCAAGAGGGAGCACAACAGGAGTTTTCTGAGAGACTGATCCTTCGTCTTTGACAATCAGACATTAAGGAAGCCATCTTGGGAGTGGAAATGGGTTTTTAAACTTTGCTGTCAGTCACTGGCAGTCCAGCATCTGGTCAAGAGTTTCAGGGATGGAAAAGGGTTCAGGGGAGTGCAATCATGGGGAAAACTGTTCTGGGGATGTAGCATCTGGAGGTATAAATAGTAATAATAACACCTAGCTCTTATGTAGTGCTTGTCATCCCTAGATGTCACAGCACTTTACATAGGAGGTCAGTATATTTATCCCTCTTCCATACAGAGGGAAACTGAGGCCCAGAAAGTCAAAGTGACTTGCCCAAAGTTACCCTATTACCTGGATCTCCTGAGTCCCCAGTCCAGTGCTATGTTGCTTTAACCATTAGTCATAGAAAGTCTAGCTCAAGGACTCAGTAAGATCTACCAGGCTGTAGAAGGGGGAAGCCCCATCATGTCAGGCATTTACAATGAGACTGGATAACACTAGCAAATGTACAACAGGAAGCAATCCTGCATGACCCCTGGGGTCACCAACAATCCAGCATTTGACAGCCAGGATTGGAAAGATTTGTGGGATTAGCCCTCAGTCACCGACAGTCCAGCACTTTGACTCAGTCAGTGAGAGAAGAAAGGTAGATCTGAGCAGCATTGGTTCAATGATCTGTTGTGAATAATATTTATTGTGAATTTATTTGTTCTGTTCCCAAATCCTAATTTCTGCTAACATCCTTGTTATTTGAATGTATTTGCTAAATACTTTGGATGAACAATTTTCAGACTCCTGAGTTTTTGCAAACTATTCACTATTTATTATTTACGCTGTATGACTGGTCACCAAAATCATATGATATTGTTTTTGCTCTTGGACTGGATGAATGAAACAGTTTAAACAGGAGAAGAATGAATGTGCTGGATAGCAGATAGTAACTAAAGCACTTTCTGGTACACAGTTTTGGATCAATAATTTTTTATGCTTAAATTCATGAAACTATAGGGATTTACACACCTTTTTATGCATAGCCTGGGTTCGTCTGAATACTGTATTTGCCATTTGCAAGCAATGTGACCCCACAAACAGCAGCAAAGCAAAGCTGGTCTGTTTATTTGCAAGTATATTTGCAAATCCATTTTTTCATTATTTGAACAGCTCTAGTTCAGTGGGGTGATCCCTCAGGTAGAAACAATCCGGAACTAGGATAATAGATAATAGAAAATATCACCATAGCCTACAGCCCCGTGCCTGGCATGACCATGGCTCTGTATGGATAATAATACATAATACATAATAATGAGTCATAAACACTCACACACTGCAGCATCCTTTTTGTGTTGAGACTATAGCTGTAGAACATATCCATGAAAACCCATCATCTTGCTATTGCATCCCTCACCCCACTTTCACTCTAGCTATGCTTTTACATGAAGCCTCTTCAATGAAATATCTGAGCATCTCCAAAGAATGTATAAATGGATCCTCACCATCTCAACTCTTGGGAGATAGAGAAGTAGATTTTCCTTCATTTACAGATGGAGTAAACTGAGGAATAGAGAGATGCAGTGACATGCCCTAGGTCACACTTGGAGTAGGTGACAGAGCCAGTAATTCAACCCAGTTCTCCTTAGCAGTGTCTCAGCCACAAGACTAACCCTCCTATTGCTCTACTCTGTTCTTATTGTTGCTGTTATTTGTTATGTCATTTACCTGTAATGAGTGCACGGACTGGGTCTAGTATTTGTTCTTTAACAAGACTAGCACCCTTTATTAGTATCATTGCACCAGTCACAGCTCCACAGTTGACACTGAAATGAGTTTTGTCCTCAGTACAGGAATTCAATCACTGTTTCATATATGTTTGCACTCTCATAGATTCCCTGAACAGTGTCTTTCCTGAAAGAAGAACCATAATAGCTAGAGAACTTGCAAGATATGACATTGATATTGCTGCCCTAAATGATACCCGTCGGGCAGATGAAGGCCAATTGAAAGAAGATGGAGGTGGCTATACATTCTTTTGGAAAGGAAAACCACCTGAAGAGAGGCGTATTCTTGGGGTTGGTTTTGACATCAAGAACAAGATTGCTAGTCAGCTTTTAGAACTCCCTATGCATATTAACGAACGTCTCATGACTGTGCATCTTAAGCTTAGTAACAACCAGTATACCACAGTTATCAGTGTGTATACTCCCATGCTTGACGATGACGAAGACAACAGGAGCTCTTGATGCAGTTCTCACTGCCACAGACAAGGAAAACAAGCTTATTCTCATGGGTGAATTCAGTGCAAGAGTTGGGCGACATCCTAAATTCTAGAGTGGCACCATTGGGAAAGAAGGAGTGGGGAAAGTTAACTGTAATGGAATTCTTCTCCTCAGTAAATGTGTGCAGCATGATTTGCTTATCACAAACACCATCTTTAGAGAGAGGGACAAATATAAGACCACTTGGAAACAATCACATTCCAAATGCTGGCATCTTCTTGACTATGGCCTGGTCTACACTGGCAGCTTAGGTTGATTTAAAGTCCCTTAATTCGAATTAATTACTCCCGCATCTACACTGGCGCTACTGTTAATTCAAAATTAAGGTGCCTGTAAAATTGAATTAATAAGACCATCTCTGCAAGTGGCGTAGTGCCTAATTCGAATTTGTTCATTCGAATTAGTGTCAGTGTGGATGCAATAGGACTTAATTCGAATTAATTGACCTCCGGAAGGTATCCCATAGTGCACCATTTTAAAGTCCCCTCCCCTCAGGCAGCACCAGGTTGCTTTGAATCTTCATTTCCTGTGCTTGCTGCCAGCGTGGAGAGAGCTTTCCCATAGTTCTCAGCATGGCTATTGCAAAGCCCAAACATGCTCCAGCATGGAGTCAGGCAGAGGTCTTAGACCTCATCGGGCTGTGGGGAAAGGAGTCAGTTCTGGCTCAATTAGGGGGACTCCATGGACGAGGAGGAAGCTGTGGAGAGCAGGGTGCAGGAGAGCGGTATGTCTGTTCTCCCAGAAAGTCAGGACATGTTCTTGACCCAAGGGCAGTCCACCAGCACACAGGACAGCACAAATGATCCTGTGGAAGGCACATCTGGTGAGTTTTCTTTCTTATTAGCATTTCTGTCCTTGTACTTTGGGGGGGGGGGAAGGGGCGAAGGGGATCTCAGGCATTTCATTGCCTGTACTGCGTGCTAACCCAGGGCTCATTTGATTTATGTGTTGAGAAAGGCTACGTTTATCATCAGTTGTTATCACTAGAAAAATGTACTGTATGTAATCTGTTATCCCTCCCTCGCCTGGAAAAACTTTTCAGGGGAGGGCTGCCATGTTCCTCCCCCTACAGCAGGAATCTTCTCTGCAATCAAGATAGCTAGCATCATGGCTTCTTCTATTTTAGGCATTCCCCCTCCCGCACAGCACGCCATCTGTACTTGGTCTCTGTAAGGGTTTGATATCCGAGCTGAGATTTCCCCCCACCCAGACACAAGCCATACGCAGCTGATCTCTGTAAGGGTTTGAAATATAAGCAGAGAGAGGAAATCATTTCCTAGCTACATTATTTCATGGTCTAATTATGTACTTAGTAACATTTTTATCACTTTATTACCTCTGCTACTTGTGGCTACATTGTCTCATGGTGTCCTTATTGAAATACAAATGTTTCTATCACTTTCTTCACTATGCTAACTCTGGCTCCCTTGTTATTTTTCTTTCATTGTGTAGACACCTCCGCAGCGTACCGACCCTTAAGAAATGCTACAGAAAGACTGTCTCCGATTAGAAAAAGGAAAAAAAGAAACAGATGACATGTTTTCTAAGCTCATGAACGCCTCAACATCCACAGAGAGAAAGCAAAGAGCATGGAGGCTGACTTTGTCCAAGAGCATGGATAGGGTCACAGACACTCACAGACAAATGCAGGAGACTGATCACTGCACCATGCATGAAATGCTGCAACTCCTGCAGGACCAGTCAGACATGCTCTAGCGTCTTGTGGACCTTCAGAAGTAGAGGCAGGACAGAGTCCCGCTGCATCCCCTCCACAATGCTCCTGAAACGAGGGCTCCACCACCCTCCACCTCTCCCGCCACCATGAGGTCTTGGAGGGGACTGTCCAGGATGCAATACGTGCTCTCCTCCACCCCAGCAAGCTACCACCCTACCCCTGGAGACAGTGAATGAACCCCCCCCCTTAACATGAATGCTAAAAAATAAAGTTTTGCATCATTCAAAAACATTTTTTATTACATATGCTATTGATCAGGAGGGATTTGTCAGGCACAGATATCAAAGAGGGATTGGGGGGGGGGGATCATCAAAGGCAAACAACATACTTGAACAGAAATCACTCCTGCATCTCATTGCAGAACCTGGTTTTCAAAGCTTCCCTAATTCAAAGTGCTCTGTGGTTAGCTCTCCACATAGTGCTGGCATTGGGCTGCTCATAACTGGCGGCCAGTCTTTTTGCCTCCACAGCCCAACCCGGGGGGAACCTTTCCCCCTTGGCTTCACACACATTATGAAGAACACAGCAAACAGATATCACAGAAGGGAGGTACTTCTCACTCATGTCCAGCCTAGTGAGGAGACTTCTCCATCTACCTTTTAAATGCCTGAAGGCACGTTTTACAACCATTCTGCAACTCCTTAACCTCTTATTAAAACACTCCTTGTCAGTGTCAAGATGACCAGTGTAGGGCTTCATTAGCCAAAGGAGCAAGGGGTAATCAGGATCCCCCAGGATCATTATGGGCATTTCCACACCCCCAATGTCAATTTTTTGGTCAGGGAAGAAAGTGCCTGCCTGCATCTTACAGAACAGCCCTATGTTACAAAATATATGAGCATCATGCACCTTCCCAAACCATCCCACACTGATGTCTGTGAAATGACCCCTGTGATCCATGAGCCCCTGCAAGACCATGGAAAAGTACCCCTTGTATTTTATGTACTCAGTCGCGAGGTGTGCAGGTGCTAAGATGGGGATGTGCATCCCATCAATGCCCCCCCTCCCCCCCGCAGTTTGGGAAGCCCATCGTGGCAAACCCCTCCACTATGTCCTGCACTTTTCCCAAAGTCACTAGCCTTCATAGCAGAAGTCTATTGATGGCACTGCATACTTGAATCACCACAGCTCCCACTGTAGATTTATCAGCTCCAAATTGATTCCCAACTGAGCAGTAACAGTCGGGGGGCTGCCAACTTCCAGAGCGCAGTGACGACTCTCTTCTCCACCGTCATGGCTTGTCTCAAGTGCGTGTTCACGCGCTCCAGGGACGGTGACAGCTCCAAGCACAGCCAAAGGAAAGTTGCCTTTTGCATATGAAAGTTTTGCAGCCACTTATCATCATCCCACAGCTGCATAATTATGCGGTCCCACCAGTCTGTGCTGGTTTCCCTGCACCAGAACCTGCGGTCCATGGACTGCAGATGAAACGTTACAGCCTGCAGCAATCGGGAATTGTTCTGCTCGATTGCTTGTAGCATGACTGCAATGGTGGCATAGGTGTAGTAGCTGCTTTGCCTTCTTGCTCTATTTCTAAAGTACTCCATGATAAGCCGTGTTGTATTTGTCACGATCAGAATTACAGTGCAGAGCTCCACTGTCTCCATGTCTCTGCAGAAATGGCGATCGGGGGGAGTTAAAAAACGGTGCGAAAATCCTGTTTGTTTGGGGGGGAAAGGGTAGAGGAAGCAGTGTTGCATCCTGGGACGAGGACACTCTTCCAAACAGCCACCGTGGCTAGTTGCACCGTAGGATAGCTACCCACATTGCACTTATTTGTAATTTGAATTAAGGCTGGATAGTGTGAATGCAAGAGACAAGCACAAACAGCGTCGTGTGGACAGTCTGCTGCAATTTCTATAAATCAGCTTCTGAAAGTTGAATTAAGCCAATTCGAATTAGCACTGCAGTGTAGACACGGCCTATGTCTTCCTCAGAACCCGTGATCATACTGATGTGTGTAATGGGTTATAGATGGACCCGTTCACCATCCGTACTGGTGTTAAGTAGGGCTGTGTTATTGCCCTAACACTTTTCTCCATCTATCTTGCCATAATCTTGATTCTTAATCATGACCGCCTTTCCTCTGGAACTGGGATTGAGTATCGCATGGATGGCCAAGTTTTCAATCTGTGGAGTCTTCATTCTAAAACTAAGGTCATTAGGATTGTTATTACTGATCTTCAGAATGCTCAAATCTGTAGAACACAAATAGGACTCCTCAGCCATCCTAAGCCTCATCAGTGACTTTCCCCCTGGCAGATATCATCCTCATATCAAGAGATAGCCAATGACCACCTATATGAAGGATACAGATCATGTGTCCCAAATTTATAACACTCACTCTTTTCATATAGAAAAGATCTAAAAATTTACAAGTAAATTAGTAAAATTGTTAATGCATTAAAATGAATAAAAAGTAGGTCCTTTTCATGAGGTGTCAGATCTGTTATTTGTCTTGAATGACCTCAGTGACAGAATAACACAGAATCTTTAAACTTCCCATATGTCAAAGTTTGGCTGCCCAAGCAAATTCAACACCATTGTAAAACTCCTCCACGACTGGATGACTGCCTCCATGTTATTCAGTGGCTCTGTCTCTGAGCCTTTTGTCATCCAAACTGGAGTAAAGCAAGGTTGTGCACTGGCACTCACTCTCTTCTCCATTTTCCTAGCAACTATGAAAATACTAATCCAAGACTGACTGTCACAGAGCATCGGCATCCGATACCAGATTGACAGTAACCTCTTCAATCTCTCGCCTCTGTACCAGAACTAAATTAATATCAGCAACAATAATCAAACTCCAGTACACAGATGATTGTGCTGTAGTTGCACACTCAAAGGAGGATCTACAAACTGCCCTCAATTGCTTCTCTGAAGCTTACAAAAGCCTAGGACTAACCCAGAACATTTGCAAAACAAAAGTTCTCAACCAGCCTGCTCCCAATTAATTACCAGACCAAGCAAGGAAGATCAACATTGACAGAGAGAAACTAGAAAATATACTTTGTCTACCTTGGCAGCCGTCTTTCACAGAGAGCAAACATAGATGTTGAGATTCAGCACAGAATCCGCTGTGCCAGCCTTGCCTTTGGTAGACTGTCTCACCAGGTGTTCAACAACTAGGACATCAGAACACACACTAGGCTTTTAGTTTACAAAGCGGTGGTAATCCCAACTCTCCTTTACAGCTGCGAGACTTGGGTGACCTACAGAAAACACCTGAAAAACCTGGAACGCCATCACCAGCACTGTCTCTGGAATATCCTCATCATAGGAGGATCGCTGCACTAACATCAGTGTCCTCACAGAGGCCAACATCTTCAGTGTTGAGGCCCTGATTATCCAGCACCAGCTGAGACTAAGTGGGCAGTGTTTACGTATGCCTAATGCACACCTACCAAAACAATTGCTGCACGCTCAATTCACCAAAGGCGAGAGGAAAGGGGGAGGCCAAAAGAAACACTTCAAAGAGACCCTCAAGATAAACATCAAGAAATGTGGCATCAACATCACACACTGGGAGACAGCGGCCCAAGACAGGGTTAACTGGTGAAGACTTGTCAGAGAAAAAATGACCGCTTCTGAGGAAAATTGCCTCACCTTGGCTGCAGAAAAACGCCAGAAAAGAAAGGACGGACAACTGTCATGCATCAATTGTGGCCCAACCCCGCTTTCCAATACTACCTGCAACATCTGCCAAGCAAGGTTTGGAAACCGTAGTCACCAAAGAACCCATATAAAATAAACTTCTGTGACAGAGATCATTCCCATCTACCGAGGGATTGCAGAGGATAGTTAGCCCACTGCGATCCTGTGCTTGGTTGCATCGGGTAGTTTGTAAAAACACTAATAGCATTTCTTCTTCTTATTCTTCAAAACTGAAAGTGTCTTCTTCAGAGAATTCCACAAAGAACTGACCTTTTTCAAAATGGCTGCTATTATTATTCTCAATGGGACTGATGCCACAGGCTGTTTTTACCAAAGATGTCGACTGTACCCATTCATCATCTTCTCACTGTGCTGCCCTCTGCCTCATGACAGCTTAGCAAGCCAACTTCCCCACTGAGGGCAGCTTGGCTTCATTCCTGTTACAAACAATGAGAGGTCACCGACACCAGCTTCCCAGGGACTCTGCCTCTTCGAGAACAAAGAGAGATGGTTGCCATTTTGAAAGAAGTGAGATTTGGCAATTGTCACGGATGCAACAGGCCAGACATAGTGGTTGTAGGAAAGAAGACGAACAAGCACATGTTAATGAATATCGCCGTACCAGCAGACAGAAACACAAAAAGAAACAAGAAGAGAAGATGGTGACATATGAAGAACTCTACCATGACATGAAACAATTATGGAAAACTACTACTAGAATAAAGACAATCCCCATGATTATTGCAGTGCTTGGAGCAATCCCTAAGGGTATATATGAGCAACTCAAGAGCACATTAGGGGTGCAAGAGATCATGATCAGTGACCTCCAGAAGAGAGTGCTGTTAGGCACTGTGAGAAGTTTAAGGAAAGTCACAGGAGAATGAATGCATCTGAGTTCTAAAATGCAGGAATTCTGCAGAGGGTTTAACAAAACTCCTGACTTCCCAAAAGTATGGAGTCGGTTCTCGTTCAGGATTTATTGATGATCCATGGAATTTTAGATAGTAGCCTTCCTCATTTTATGCTTAAAGATCTTGTATGTTGTGAAGGCTATTTGTTTAAAAGAAAAAACACCCCCATATATAACATCAGTACCATAATCCCATGTAAATAGACTCTGGAAGCAGCCATGAGGATTGGGGAGGAGGCAGTGGGATAATGGCTTCCTGTACGAAGGTCTGCTTATGGGTAGCAAAATCACAGAGGTTCTACTATGAAGGTGACTACATTTGGGGACTGAGAAGGTTTGAAAGAGGGTCACTGAGATGTACTAACTAAACACACATCCTGGGCTCTGTCTAATGACGTATTCCTGTTACTTCTTTGGTTCTTGGGTCTTCACAGACTGGTTCATCCTCAGGCACTGCAGTCCAGATGGGCCTGTCACAGCTGCTTCTCACTCACAAATCTTCCAGTACACCTGGAACAGCAGCAACACACCTGTGTGGTATGACAGAGCCAAAGGCAGCACTGCTAATTACCTTCAGCAAAGCTGCTGCTTCTTTTTGATTGAGTTGGGTGAGCAAGAGGAGACAAGTAGCCCGGTGACTTCTGAAAGGAAATACAGAAATGATTACACACATTGGGCTACAGAGTGCCCAGGCAGTGATTCCCTGAGAATTGACAGAGAGCAAGAGAACTGCTTCGAGATCAAGGAAAAAATCCTGGGAGTTTCTTCAGTTTGCTTTTCACCTGTGAAAGTGAAAGAGGTGCAGAGTGCGACCTTACAGATCTCCTGCAGAGGATCACACACTGAAGCAATGTACTGAACAATGTACTGAGACCACATGCTAAAGACAAACATGGAAACCACAGATCAAATTATCATAATTCCCCAAATCCAATCAGCAATCATTCCATTTACTTCAAATGCATGGACTTTAATTGGATCAGAATAACAATCAGGAAAATAAATTAATAACCGCAGTTTCTAGGAATAAGGTAGTATTTCTTTAAATAGTTTGTGATCCCTCTAGGGTGCTCATAGTGTTCTGTGTTTTAGAAGTTGCTAGGTACCACTCAGAGCAACACTGTGTGTGTTGCTAGGCCTGGCATGCTTGTGTATAGTCAGAAAGCACAGTTATTTGGACTGTGCTCGTGTGTTTCCTTCATTTTGTTTTGTAAAGAGCAAAATTTACTACAACAAAATAACCAAGTTAACCTAGTAAGGAGTCCTCCTTTTGAAAACTGCATCCAGCTCCATTTCAATTGTAAGTTAATACTCAAACAAATTCCAGCTACAACTCCTGGCCAAATGACAAGGCTTTTGAACTCTGCCAAACAATGTTCAAAACTTTAAAGGTGCAGAAAGTGTCACCACAGTTCTTAAAGTTCCTCATGCCACAGAACTCATGCACCAAGAGCATGTATTGAGACTAAAACTGATATCACTACTGATAAATTTTCAAATGGCAGAGAGATTTGTGGAGTGGCGAACAATGGTGGGGACAGGTCACTGGTACAAAGAGATCTGGATCACAACAAACACGTGCATTTTAATACAGCCAAATGCTAGGCCATACATGTAGGAACAAAGAAAGTAGTCCATACTTACAGGATACAGAATGCGGGAATGTAAAAAGGAAGTTGAAAAATTGCACAAAGTTCAGAGAAGAGTCATAGAAATGATAAAATATAAAAAACTTGCCTTGAAGAAACAGGCTTCAGGAATTCAATCTATTTAGTTTATCAGAGAGAAGTTTAAGAGGTGACTTGATCAAGGTCTATAAATACTTACATGGGGAGAAGATTTCTGATAGCAGATGGCCCTTTTAATCTATCAGACAATGGCAGTATGAAATCCAGTGGCTGGAAGTTGGAGTTGAAGTAAGAAGAATTCAAACTGGAAATAAGCTACAAATGTGTAACGAGGGCACCTAACCACTGGAACAGGGCACATAGGAATGTGGTCAATTCATCTTCAATGGCAATTGGAGAGATCCATTCTTGGCAATCACAAGCTACTGGGCTTAACAGCATTCATGTACACAGCAAGGACAAATCATTCCCTCCATTCCAGGAATCCCTGTGATTTGCACAAACCTGAACTGCTTGGCTATGGTGCCCTGGATACCATATGCCAGCCAGGCCTTGAGCTACAGCCACTCATTCTGCCCATGCTCAATACACCCTCTGTTTATAGGGTGACAAAGGATCTGACTCAGACAACTCTAGTCCTCTTGGGAACTCCCTCTGGTTGAGGTGTCCCCAGGGGGCACTTGTAGGAGGTTTTCATTCCCTTTGTGTCACCCGAGCAGGGCAAAGGGAGCGGAGCCAGATTGAGAATCTGGCCTTGTGAATCGATGGACAAGGCAGTAGAGCATCAGACTAACAGTGCATAGAGCTGGGCAGCATTCACCCTCAGAACTGCCTGCCTGCCAATGTGCCAGTTCCATCAGCCTCCACGGTAGCCCCTCAGAACTAGTCCTGCCTAGCCCAGCCTCACTCCTGTAGGAGCAGTGCTTAGGTCATGATGCGGGGCCTATCTCTATCCCACTCAGCCTCCAGCTCCAGCCCAAACACCAGATACTATACCAGCTGAGCTAGAGACAACCAAGGGAAATCCAGTGATTGCTTTGGTAACTGATGTTTTCTTCACTGATCAGTCATGCTCTGTCCCCTGCCAGACAAAGGTTTTGCCTATTAAGCACCCTTTCTTTCATCTTGCCCCTTCCCTGTGGGAAATGGCTAGCATAAAAGCTGGCTGTGGTAGGAGCTGGCTGTGATAAAAGCTGTTTATCAAAGCACTTTCAGTTTTTCACTAAAAACTGGAATATTTCAGTAGAAACATGGACATTTTTGGTATGAAAAAAGCCCATTTTTTGTTGAATAAAAGTTTCTGAATGAAAATTTTCACCCATTTCTCCTCAGACTCATGATTTATTTTATTTTTAAAATTTCTGTTGTAAGTGCTCTTCCATGCGAGAAGTAAAGGGACACCACATTTGTGTGAATGTCGCGAACCAGGGGATAAGAATGAGTGACATCCCTCGAAATGCATGGTATTTGAGAGGTATAGGCTTATTGCTAAAACAATCCCCTGTCTAGCCACCCAAGATTGGTGCTGGCAATTCTACAGAACTGCACAGGGAGCACAGACAACTCATCAGGAGAATTCTTCGATGTCTTTCTTGACTGTTGTGATAATTGGGCCTATAAATTTACCCTAATTGTGAGTTCAACTATAAATAGTGAGTGACAGTTAAGAAAATATCACAATAACCTATAAACAACAAATGTTGATGGGAGAAGGTGCGAAAGTGAGAAAGACAGACTGAATTAGTACAAACAAAATGGACTCCTGCTATAACTCAAGGAGTGTGCTAGGATCATGCCTGGTGAACAAGAGAAGTATGGGTCTGGAAATTAATGAACCAAAATTGGTGTGTTGGAAATTAGGCCTAATTCAGGGACAAAATAATGAGGGGATGTTCCACCCATCACTGCCTTTTAGGGTCCTCAAAAAGACGTGGGGTGAGGTGAGATAGCTGGCTACTTAAATGCTAGCTGACTGAAAGATGAGAGAAGGGGAAGGAGTGAGTGTCACCATCATGGCTGTCATTACCACCATCTCTTGGGACCCTGGACCTTCTTTGTCCTAATCCAGAGACATATCCTGACTAGGCTAGGCCAGAGTGGGAGGGAGCCAGTTGACAGATCCTCCTCTCTACTAGGTTCAGCTAAATCCCAAACACCACTGGGATGTGAGACTTTGTCACTCCCCACCCCCATCTGCCCATTTTTCCTTTTTCTTCTCCACCTTCTTTCTTCTCTTTCCTATCCCTCTCTTTTTGACTTTTGGCTTAGCTAGCCAAGCCTGTATATTTCACAACACTACTATAAGCCTATTACCAGAAAGAGGGCCTAAACAGCCCAGCACTGCATTTTGTGTGTTTTTTTGTTTTGTCTTCGAGGAATTAGAATTGAACTTTAACAGCAACAACAGCAACAAAAATGGCTCTAGCCCATTTCAACTCACTGTGTCTCTTTTCCCCCAAAAGGAAAGTTGCTAACATCTAAGAGACTGTCAAACAAGGTGGGTTTTCCTTTAAAAACTCTCTATAGCTAAAGGGGAAGGGATCAAGGGATTTTGTTAAAATGAAAGTCTTGCTCAATACTTTACATTTCAAATGCTTGAACTGTTTTTCCTTCTTTTCTGCATCTTTAATAACAGGTTAAAAGGATGTTTAATCACATTTCCGCTACGGTATGAAGCAGGCTGAGGTCTCTGGATCCCAACCCACAAACCTTGTTTAAAACTGTTTAATGCTGGCCAGTAAATGGGCCATATTTACACCTTTGACTCTTTGGGTCCATATATTCCACATAAATTAATACAACAGAACTCCACATGAGCATAGACAGATCAGTCACTCCAGTGACCCATAGACCAAGAAAGAAATCCATTTTCCTTTCAGGATAAATTAAAAAACAAACCAATAATACGTAAACACTGGGTGTCACTGAAAAGGCAAAGCCACTTGCAGAGTAGGATAATTCTGTGGCTGTAAATTAAAAGTCAAATAACATCCAGAAATGCATCCATCCACATGATTCACATAATGCTTTCAAATGGGAACATTAACCAATGAACGTTGTTAAAGAAGTGACAGCTAAGCTCTCGGAAGGAAAAATAACCTCAGTATTAGATGCAGGACATGCACTTGAGCAAGTAAAGGTAGATGAGCTAGTGAAGTTTATTACATCATTTAGACATTAAAAATGTAAGTGAATGCCATCTGGTGTGAGTTCTGCTCCTGAGCTTTACAGATAGAACAAATTCACAGGTCTTTGGGGGATAAAGGAGCTTGAGTTACGGATGTTAAACAGAAAGGACAACTTAAGCAACTTTTGCAGAGAGTAATAGATGAATACCTATCATGGTACTAGAGCAAAGGCAAAACACATTTACCAAAAGTTATCTGCACTCCACTCCCCCCCCCAAAAAAAATCATTTTGGGTCAAAAAAAATGTTCCATTCAGCTGAAAACAAAACTTTCCCCATATTATTGTTCTCTTTGGGTTCATTTTCAGATGTTTTTCACACTTTTTTGTATGTTTTTTTTTAAATAATTAAATTTTTAATCAAAACACTATTTTGAAAAAGAAGTGGAAATGTTTCATTTTGAGATTGTTGAAATGAACAGCATCAACTTTTTCAAAAAAAAAAAAAAAATCCTTTTTTTCATGGCCAAAACTATGCACCAAATTAGGCCCAAATTCGTGAATAATTTTGGTGCCCCCCAACTCCATGTTTTGGTGAGCTGATTATTCACCAAAAATACTTTTCCCAGCCCCTAGTTCAGAGATTTCAGTCCAAATTCAGTCCAAATCTGTTGATGGTCAACAAGCTCTGAAATGAATTGCTGGGAAATAGCATTGGGAACGGACAGAAACAGACACTGGAGAGGTCAAACCGCTGATCACCAAGCTTGTGGTCTAAAATATTACGGTGTAACTAAGCCAACTGTACTGTGAATAAAGGCTTCTTTTGAAGGATGAGATGCATGTTTTAATCAGCTGCACCTATGGACATATTATTCCACTAAAGAATTTTTTGCACGTTCCTCTGTGGTACTGGCCACTTTCAGAGACAACAGGCTGGGTTAGATGGGGCACTGGTCTCATCCAGTCTAATAATTCCTATATTCTTGTATAAATATTAATGGGCAGATACAGACTTTACTTCCCACAAGACCTCACTTACTCACATCTAAGCACACAACAGATGTTATTTGCATAGTTATCCAGCAGGGTGTTTTTTCCATTATTTGTTGTTGTTGTTGTTAAATGATGGCCTCTTTCCTTATCCAGCACAGTTGTTCCAATTGTATGACCTTTGCGTACATTTATACTGCACACTTCAGCCCCAACAACTTTACAAACTGTGGACGTGCCCCTGGAACCGGGGAGCAGCATCCGGGTTTTCCCCTCTCTGGGTCCTCCTCAGAGGGGGACCACCCCTCCCGGCTACACAAACATATTCACAAATTCTATGCAGAAATCACTGAAATGCAGCTATCTCTGGGGTAAAGCACAGCATCATCACACACCACTTTCACACAGGAAGTAAATGATCTGATTGAAATTACCTTCAAGTAGTTATAAAGCTGGAGTGAAGGCCCAGGTGGGAGTGGTAGCTTCATTACCCAGGTCACCTCTCTTGTCCAAGCTTCTAGCAATTAGTTCTTCCTCTGACTCAGCAGTGAGTCAGGTCATAAGTACTGAGTCAGAAAGCTAGATCATTTGCCTTCTCTTCCTCTCCATTGGCCCTTTCAGTCCCTGCATAGCAGGCACTACTTGAGCATTGATTGCCCTCAGCATCATCTCCATTCAAACACTATTTTGTCAAGGCTGGGCTGTCTACTGTGGATGCCCAGGCAGAATAACTCTGCATGTGTTTCCCTTCTCCTCTGCCTACTTGCCCTGCTCTTCCCACTTCAATCCCATCCATGGTCTCAGCCCACTGCACTGTGCCCCATTAGCTCTCTCATTCACAGATTGCCCTGGTTTCACTCAGTAACTTTCTTCCACAATAGAAGCTGGCATGCGTCCACTTTCACATACAGCCTTCCTGGTCTGCCTGCAGGAAGGGAGCCTCCCACAGCCTCACATCACATGGCTTTGTAACCATCATCAGCAGCTAGATGTCCCATTTGATGCCTCTTGTTTAGAGAGCTGCCCCCTTTTTTTAACATGCCATGGGCTAAGATCTCTCCCTCAGGAACTCCCCAAGCAGTGCTCAGCTAGGATTGCTGACCCACAGCTTCTACCCATTTCAGCTCTGCCTCCCAGAACATGGTTGTGGTGGTAGGAATGGCAATGTCAAAGGCCAAGGGAGGAGGAGCAGTTGTGTGGAAAGAACAGCAGGTGAGACCCCAGGAGGTTAGGGACTGAAGGGGCTTGGGGAAAGCTGTGTGGGAGCTGTAATGATAAATACACTTGCAGTATATTATTGAGCCACCAGATGTCTCTGTAAGATTAGAGTTCCAGATGGAGTACTGGCCCTGGAAACCAAGGGAGGCAAAGCTGGGACTCAAGCTGTGCAGAAACATGAGTTTGTGCCTGTAATTTGCAGTCACTTTCTTTAATAAACACCTCCTGTTTCAGTAGGGCTGTGATTCCATAGCATGACAGAAGAGCTAGAGAAGCTGTGGAGGGGAGGCAATTACCCCTGGGGTTAGGTAGATCAGTGGTTCTCAACCTTTCCAGACTATGAACCCCTTTCAGGAATCTGATTTGACTTGCATACATCAAGTTTCATCTCACTTAAAAACTACTTGCGCTACTTGCAGCTGGCATAGTGCTTACAAAAGCTTTCTTCATTTTAAGCTGGCAAGTCTGGAACTCAAAACTTTCTTTGAAAAAATTCTACTGGCTTACCCACATGTGTAGTAGAATGTAAGAGCCTAAGACTGAGGCCTAGCATAACAGGCCAGGTATGAGGCCTGAGCTAAAGTAATAGTATAAAGCAAAGTTAGCAAAAGACATGGAAGTTCACAGAACCTGACAAGAGCAGAGCTGGTATTGCAAAAACACACATTCCTAAAGAAGTGCTAGGCACAGAATACTCAACAGGCACATTCCAAAAAGTTGGTACCAGAGGAGTCTGATATCAGGAATGGTACAAGCACACTTATCAGAGATAACGAGGACACATTGACCCCTCTCTAAGGCCAGGATGACACTATGATGGATAAAGATGTCTTCATAATATGATAAATAGAGATGTTTTGACCGAACCATTTGGTACTAGGTATCACCATCAGAGGATGGTATCTTGCCACATTAGGGGGGTGGCAACTACACATGTCAGAGGGGCAATGCACAACTTGCTTGTATCAATGTATAAAAAGGGGTCTCAGAGGAAGCATCTTTGTTTGGCTGAGTGAGGAACAGAAAGTCCCACTGAGCTGGTCCATTGACATGGCACACATTATTGAATGCACTTGTAACACATTTAGGGTGCTTTTTACTGTGCTCAATTGACAATAAACCTGGCCTGGTGCCTTTGTTACTGACATGGATCTCTGGTTTTATTGGATAATCCAATCATGGTTTGGTGTCTCGATTATCTGTACAAAACTGAGACAACATACATACTGGGACAACACACACGCAGCCAGCAACTGACAACATTGGTGACCCTGATGTGTTTTGTCTTCAAAAGTAATTGAAATGTGCTGGCTTCATACTGTTGTTTGATAGAGTTTCTCTGCAAAGGAAATATAAAGCTTGAGGTGAATCACTATTTGGAGATGTGAATCCAAAAGTAATATATTCCTCGCAATATATTTCCCCCCAGTTATTTTCAATTTCTTACAATTTTCACTGTTGCCACTACCACCACTTCCAGCTCCTTGTTTTAAAAATCTATCCATTTTTGCATTGCAACCACAACATACCATGCCAACTTCAACCTCATTAACATATTGGCATGAATCAGTAAATGACATAAAACACATGTCTTATACAGTGCATATACGCAGGTTATGTTACTGTACAATATCGTATACAGAGCAATATAAACAAGTCATTATCTGTATGAAATTTTAGTTTGTACTGACTTTGTTAGTGCTTTTTATGTACCCTGTTGTAAAATTAGGCAAATATTTACATGAGTTGATGTACCCACTGGAAGACCTCTGCAAACTCCCAGGGGTACACATACCCCGGTTGAGAACCACTGAGTTAGATGGTGCTAGAACACATTCCTGTGTTTTATGCAGTCATGTTGGCCCCAGGATACAAGAGAGACAAGGTGGGTGAGGGAATACCATCCATTACCTCAGCCATCTGGTCTTCCTATGTTTTAGTCCTGTGACTGATTCAATCCCTGTTAGTGGTTATGAATAGGGATAAAGAAACTGTGGAGTTTTGTGTTCATGTCTCAGTTCCTAGAAGGCCATGGCTGGACTTGGAAGAACCATGTAGAAGATTGCAGGAGGTAAGCAATCCCATGTGGGGTAGATTCTGCGTTTCTGACACTCTCCACCAATACCCACATAGCGCGCTGGAAATGTGCTGTAGGAACTGCATTGTGGGATTCCATGGTTATCTTCTCTGTCTGAGGCCAGATCAAATATACTGAGTAAACAAATGGGTTCTGCTCATTGCCAGCCTGCAGACTCATAGACTTTAAGATCAGAAGGGACCATCATGAGCATCATCATGACCACCATCACATCATGAGCATCAGTCTGGCCTCCTGCACATCGCAAACCTTGGCCATCCACTCCTGTGACAGACCCCTACCCTCTGGCTGTGTTACTGACATCCTCAAATCTTAATTTAAAAACTTCAAGTTACAGTGAATCCACCATTTATTCTAGTTTAAACCTGCAAGTGACCTGTGCCCCAGGCTGCAGAGGAAAGCAAAAACCCAGAGGGTCTCTGCCAATCTGACTTGAGGGACAATTCCTTCCTGACCCTAAATATGATGATCAGTTGGCTCCAGAGCAGGTGGGCAAGACCCACCAGGCAGACACCTGGGAAAGAATTCTCTGTAGTAACTCAGAGCCCTCCTCATCGAATGTCCCATCACTGGCCATTGGGGATATTTTCTATTAGCAGTCACTGATGGGCCCCATGTCATTGTAGGGAGTCTACATACTACCCCCTCCATAAGTTTGTTAAAGCCAGTTAGGTTTTTGCCCCCACTGCTCCCCTTGGAAGGCTGTTCCAGACCTTCACCCCTCTTTGATGGTTAGAAACCTTCGTCTAATTTCAATCTTAAACTTGTTGATGGCCAGTTTATATCCATTAGTTCTTGTGCCAACACTGGCCCTTAATTTAAATAACTCCTCCCCTTCCCTGGTATTTATCCCTCTGATATATTTATAGAGAGCAATCATATCTCCCCTCAGCATTCTTTTGGTTAGGCTAAACAAGCCTCTTTGAGTCTCCTCTCATTCTGCAGATCATCCTAATAATCCTTCTCTGCACCTGTTCCAGTTTCAATTAATCTTTCTTAAATATGGGAGACCAGAACTGCACACAGTATTCCAGATGAGGTCTCACCATGCCTGATACTAACACTTACCTGTCTCTACTGGAAATACCTCGCCTGATGCATCATAGGACCACATTAGCCTTTTGCACAGCCACATCACATTGGTGACTCACAGTCATCCTGTGATCAACCAACACCCCCAATTGCCTATCCTATGGTCTGAGTGTCTAGCTGGGCTCGTCCCTCTCCAAGGAAGAGCTGGCCATTGGAACACCACACTGCTGTTGGTGCATGAATCAGACCAGGGGCCAGCTGCCTCTCCCAAAGCCATGTTGGCTCTGCAGGGCCATAGGAGTAACAGGAGCACAGCCTGACATGGTCAGAGCCTTCCCTGCTGTGATCCTGGTGACTCTGCCCGGGGAGAGTCAGCATTTTTACCATAGTCTCTGATGGAGACTGCATTGCAACACACTCTGATATTTGCTTCCTGAGCTATTTTTCCTACCTAAAGGCACCAGCTGCCAGTGCTGCCGAGACTCTGCTAGAGCCAGAGCGGGAGCCACACGCTGGCTGGGGTAGTACACAGCCACCCCCTCCCCTGAAATTCCTGTGCTGCTTGCGAGGCATTTGGGGAAGGACCGGACGCACAAGGTGAAATGCTGCAGTCAGGAGATTAGAGCTTTTGTTTGTTTCTTGCCTTCAAAGGAATGATTTCATACTTCTAGAAATAACAGTTCCTTGTAAAATCCCTGCTACAAGCTCTTCTAAGGCTCTAGCCTCCCTTATCACGCTCTGCAGTAAAGAGTATGCTAGGCATGCAGGCTTTAACTCTTTGCTCTCTGGCCACTTTGAATACGTCTACACTGTAATTAAAAACCCATGGCTGCTGGTGCCAGCTGACTTGGGTTGGCAGGGCTCAGGCTATGGGGCTGTTTAACTGGGATGGAGTCATTCTGGCTCCGCCTGGAGCCCAGGCTCTAAGATCCTGTAAGGTGGGAGGGTCCCAGATCTCGGGCTGTAGCTCAAGCCTAAACATCCACACTGAAATTAAACAGCCCCTTAGCCCGAGCCCTGTGAGCCCAAGTCAGCTAGTTCGTGCCAGCCGCAGGTTTTTAATTGCAGTGTAGACACACCCTTTACCACCATTGGCACTCGCTGTGCTGGTGCGGACTCCTGTGGTCAGAGAAGCCAGGATTGAAGGCAGTGGCTCATGTCTGGGCACCCAGAAGATGTCAGAGGTTAGTAACAAAAATAGAGTTATGGCAGGGTGGTTGACAGGGTACCCGGGAATGCTGGGCTGTAGAGTGAGGAGGGTGCCCGGGAACACTGGGTTGTTGGGCGAGGTGGGTGCCCAGGAACGCTGGGCTGTAGGGCGAGTAGGGTGCCTGTGAATGCTGGGCTGTCGGGTGAGGAGGGTGCCCAGGAACGCTGGGCTGTAGGTCAAGGAGGGTGCCCAGTAACGCTGGGCTGTAGGGCGAGGAGGGTGCCCAGGAACGCTGGGCTATAGGGCGAGGAGGGTGCCCGGGAATGCTGGCCATCCGATGCCACTTAGCTGAAGTTGATGGCAAGGAGGTTGGCTGATGAGCGGTGACTCAGCACATTCAGGGTTTGAGTGATACACGGGGTGTATCTATATGTGCTGCAATTACTCTGTCCAGAGATACCCACTGTATGCAGCCTAGCAACCAGCTGACACTTGTGTAGTAAAGGCAGTTGCCCAAAAGAGGAAGAATGGAGAGAAGTTGTTTTGTGGTTTGGATTAAGGAGCCTTCCTTCTCATCCATATAAAGGTCTCTACATGCTCACTGTGCCCAGGCAGAACCTGCAGCCCTCTGGGGGTTTGTGATAGGTGCTCGCTCTGGCCTGATGGAACTGTAGTGATCTGGAAAGGAGGGTTAACAGCACCTCCATTACATGTGTAGTTGATCCCAAATGAGGAGGTATTTACTCCCATGAGCACAGAGGAATAAAATATAAAAGAACCAGGACAGATTGGAACTATGTATAGAAAATAACAGAACAAATGTGTTCCTGCATCTTGGAAAAACAACCCATAGCACAAATATTGAAGAGGAGTGAGACACTTGGGGAGCAACCTCCTTGGGGTGATGGAGCTCAGTATACACGCTCTGAGTTTGCAGTCAATGCTGTCCTGGGGTGTATATACAGAGACATCACATTACAGAGCAGGAAGGTAACAGGCTCTGGTGAGTGCACCTGGAATACTACAGTCAGCTCTGGGCACCAGAGATCCAGACAGAACTAGACCACCTACGGGGAGCTGAGAGAGGAACAACTGAAAGGATTAAAGGGCAGAGCTGATGCAGTGGGCCTAGCAGAGAGATGAAAAGGATGGGGTAGCTGTGTAAGCGGACACTGCCATTGACTGGGTTTGCACAGTGCCCAGCATAAGGGGGTTAGAGAAAAATGATGGAGACAAAAGATGGAGCTGCTTAAAAGCAAACAGGAAGATAGAGTTTGGGGAACAACTAAGAGAGACAGAAGGAATGAAAATGAAGGAGAAGAGCCCGAAGCACAGTGGACACGGACAGATGTGTTCCAGTTATTTTATTTATCCACATATTTAATCACTCTCGTCCAGTGTGTGAAACCCCTTGTGAGCAGGGCCCCATGTGCAAGGCCCTGTGTAATAGAAGGAGGGTCACTGCCCTAAGTACAGGCACCCTAAGGAGAGGCTATTGGGGACATTTTTCTTTTTGTTAGGAATTATCATTTTATTCCCCTCTGTGTCACTCTGCTGCATGCTTCAGGGTCTAGTAATGACATGCCTTGTCAGCTAATAGATTAGCTCATAATACCCCCCGACCTGGGGGGAGGTGTAGGGGGGGGAGTGGGGGCCTTGTTATTTAGTTATACAGCCAGCTTGGCCCAGAGATAAGCAACCTTACCAGGTGCTGGGCCTGGGACACCTGAAAATGGGGAGACCAGTCCCGCTGACGCCCTGCCTGTCAGATACTGCAGATGCAGAACTGCAGGTATATGTGAAGTGCTCAGACACTGTGCTGACAAGTGCCCTACAGAGACCCAGTTGCCTTGGCCTGCAGCTCTCCCTATGGCTGCCCTGAACTGCAGGTCTTAAAACATGCAGCCAGCAAGCCACAGTGGCAGAGCCTGTGTCAGTGAGGACAGTGCAGAGAGATGGATCTCAGCCCTTGTCCACACTTACCTGGAGATTCAGCGGCAGTCGATGGGAGTTATGCAAACTACGCAGAGTAGCTTGCGTAACATGGCGACTGCTCTGCTTTCCTTCTGTGCGCTGTCTACACTGCGCTGTGCTGACAGGAACAGCGTTCCCATCGACGCAGCGTTACGCTACTTGAGGGGGCAGTTTACCAGCGTCGACTTCCTGATCGATTGAGCGGGTCTACACTGACTGCTCAATTGATCCAGAAACATCGATCTGGCGGCAGTGAATTTGCCGCCGTCAGTATAGATATGGCCTCAAAGAGGAGTTGGGTGTGGCTATGCCAGAGAGGTGATTGGAAGTAAAAAGGCATCCTTTAAAAACTGAAAATCAAATCATACTGAGAAATATAGAAAGAAGCATAATTCTGGCAAGTCAAATAAGTACAAGAAATCATGCCAAGAAAGACACACTAACTAACAGCAAATTTTTTGAAGCACATCGGAAGCAGGAAGCCTGCCAAACAGTCAGTGGGGCCACTGGACAGTCAGGTGCTAAGCACTTATGGAGGACAAAGCTATTGCAGAGAAGCTAAATTAATTCTTTGCATCAGCCTTCAATGCAGAGGATGTGAGGGAGATCACCTCACCTGAGCCTTTCTTTTTAGGTGACAAATCTGAGGAACTGTCCCAGACTGAAATATCATTAGAGGTTTTGGAACAAACTGATAAATTAAACAGTATTAAGTCACCAGGACCAGATGGTATCACCCAAGAGTGCTGAAGGAACTCAGATACGAAATTGCAGAACTACTCACTGTGGTGTGTAACCTGTAGTCTAAATTGCTAATGTAAAACATATCTTTAAAAAGGCTTCAGAGGCAATCCTGGCAATTTTTGAGGTATTTAAGGTGTGGCTTGACAAAGTCCTGGGTGGGATGGTTTAGATGGGGTTGGTCCTGCTTTGAGCAGGGGGTTGGACTAGATACCTCCTGAGGTCCCTTCCAACCCTCATCTTCTATGATTCTATGATAATTACAGGCCGATTAGCCTAACTTCAGAAAATGGGTTGAAACTACAGTAAATAACAGAATTATCAGAGACATAGATAACGATATGTTGGGGAAGAATAAACATGGTTTTTGTAAAGGGATATCATGTCTCACCAATCTATTAGAATTCTTTCAGTGTGTCAATGAGCACGTGGACAAGGGTGATCCCTGGATATAGGGGACTTTCAGAAAGTCTTTGACAAGGTCCCTCACCAAAGGCTTTTAAGCAAAGTAAGCAGTCATGGGATAAGAAAGAAGGTCCTCTCCTGGATCAGTAACTGGTTAAAAGTCAGGAAACAAAAGGTAGGAATAAATGGGCAGTTTTTACGTAGAGAGAGGTAGATAGTAGGGTCCTCCGAGGATCTGTACTAGGACTTTTGCTATTCAATGTATTCATAAATGATCTGGAAAACGTGGTAAACAGTGAGGTGGCAAAATCTGTGGATGACACAAAATTAGTCAAGATAGTTAAGTCCAATGCTGACTGCAAAGAGTTACAAATGGGTATCATTCAACTGGGTGATGGGTCAACAAAATGGCTGATGAAATGCAAAGTCAGCAAGTGCAAAATAATGCACATTGGAAAACATAATCCCAGCTATACATACAAAATGACAGGACTTGAATTAGATGTCACCATTCAAGAAAGAGATCTTGGAGTCATTGTGGATAGTTCTCTGAAAACAGCCACTCTACATGCAGTGGCAGTCAAAAAGCTAACAGACTGTTAGGAAATATTAGGAAAGGGATAGATAATAAACCAGACAATATCATAATGCCACTATATAAATCCATGGTACGTCCACATCTTCAATACTGTGTGCAGTCCTGGTCATCAATCTCAAAAAAGATGTATTAGAACAGGAAAAGGTGCAGAGAAGTTCAACAAAAATTATTTGGGATATGGAAGTTTCCATGCAAGGAAACATTAAAAAGACTGATACTGTTTAGCTTAGACAAGAATTGACTAAGGAGCTATACGACAGAGGTCAGTAAAATCATGAATTTTACTGAAGAAAGTGTTCTTCACCTCTTCACATAACACAAGAACCTGGGGTCACCACATGAAATTAATTGGCAGCAGGTTTAAAACAAACATAAGGAAATACTTCTTCACACAACACAGTCAACCTGGAACTCGTCAGTCATGTTGTGAAGGCCAAAAGTATAACTGGGATCGAAAAAGCATTAGATAAGTTCATGGAGGATAGGTCCATCAAGAGCTATTAGCCAAGATGGTCAGGGATGCAACCCCATGCTCTGGATGTCCCTAAACCTCCAATTTCTAGAAGCTGGGACTGGAAAACAGAGGTGGATCATTTGATAATTGCCCTGTTCTGTTCATTCCCTCTGAAGTACCTGTCACTGGCCACTGTCGGAAGACAGGATACTGGTCTAAAAGGACCATTGGTCGGACCCAGTATGGCCATTCTTATGTTCTTACCAGTTCAACAAGGAAAGATGATATCCCCAGAGGAGTGTGGTACTCTCAACCTACTACATTTATCATCCTTGGAAAACAGAGGCTCAATGGTGAGCCCTAAGATACCCGGTAACTTTGAACACATCATTGTGTTTGCTCCAGGGTCCAATCAGCCCCATTGGAAGGTCCTTGTGAGCCAATTCCACTTCACTCAAGGACCCTGTCACTACAGGGTGCAAACAGGAGAGAAAGGATGCTACCGAGAGTGGAGAAGTGACCCCATTCCTGATCTGATGGGGACAGCGCACGTTTGTGGGACCCAGGGCCTGGAGATAGAGTGGTGTGTGCAGTTTGGGAAGAAGCAGATTTTAAGTTTATGCCACAGCAGGCTACATGAATAAGGAGAGGTGTGCTACCCACAAGCTCATTACAGCCTGAAGCACTGGTCTGTTTCAGGAGCTCCCAGCTCCCTCTTCTACTCCTGTAATTGTGAAATCTGGTTGGTTTTTTTTTCGCCTCCAGTCCCCTTGGGATGGAGCAGCCTGGATAGTGAGAGCTTAGCACACAGCAGTGTGTTCATTCCAATCATCTCACCTTCTACAGGGCTCTGCTGCACTGCAGTTCAGAACACTAATCGTTCAGGGACTTGCTACTGAAATAAATGGGATCCCGTGGGGCTTCTCAAGACAGGCCTTTCCAGGTCATGAGCTGCCCAAAGGGAACATGGAAGGAAAGCAGGTAGTGAGGCTTCCCTCATCTGTAAGTGAGAGCGCTCCCTCCCTCCATATCTCCCAGGAAACACTATGCTGGGCAGGAACTGGAGGGAAGCAGATTGCAAGAGCAGCAGATAAACAATGTACCGGCCCCATAGAAAGCAGATAAACTGGCTGTAGACAGAGCGGGGGAAGAAGAGGGGCAAATGTATTTAGCGAGAGAGATTACAAGATTGCTAACCAAAGGGGACTAACGTAGCGGGGAGTGGATTAGTGAAGATAAGGATCCAGCAAGAAAGCAAGAGATGCATACCAAAGAGATGGACCCGGATACAGGGCCTGCCACAGGGCAGGGCACTTCCTTTCCTCTTGTTGCAGGAGTTCAGGAAGACGCACACTCTGCTTTGCTGATGGCAGCCGCTGTTTAAAACTCCCACAATGCCCAGGTTGGCTCATCAGTTCTAGCTGCCTTGCAGATCTCCACGTAGTTCTTGGTCCATCTCCTACACTGCTGCATGCCACTTTGAGAAGGGGATGTTTGCAATAACACATCCATACTATATACAGAGACTTCCCTAACAGTACCCTGGATTTCACTTTGTGGCCAGAATCTCTGAGGGTTTTGTTAGTGTAAACTAGCAGACCTATTGGTGTTATAGAGACAGATAGGTGGCACAAGGGGTGGCCCTCTGCCCAGTGTGGGGAGCCCAAGTACTCTGCAGTGGGCATATACACAGCCAAGGTGCTGCTGCCATCTCTGCCAAGCACTCTGCAAGAGGAGGTTCCTGCACCATTCTAGCAAGCCCCAGGCTGGAGTGACCTGCCATGACTCCTGCTCCATCCCATTGGGGTTTCACATAAAGTCTGGTGAATTTGGGGACAGAATCCACTGGACATAGAGCCTGAGCTGGACTGGGGCCTGGCCCATGATGTCTATCCCCAGGACCACACATGGTGGGCAGCCGGACAGAATGTGTATGAGTACACAGATGAGTACATAGATGAGCACTTTATGAGTACATAGATGAGCACTGTGGAAACATGGTGACTGAAAGGAAACAGAATTTTAATCAGTGCAGCCCCTGCACTCCACACAGAGGGGTTACATGGGCTGGGTGACCAGGCTGTGGTGGAAGACAAACAGTCAATACACGGGGTAGATGACTAGGCTGTGGTGGAAGACACACAATCATTACACGGGCTGGTTGACCAGGCCATGGTGGAATACACTATGACACACTGTACCCAAAAGCAGCACACTGTAAACTCAATATTAATCATTTCTATGTGGTTGTACTATGCCAAGATATCTAATAAAAGGTCATAAACCTGCTAAAACGCATTATGCTGTCAAAGTGTGTGTATCGTTAATGTGTATCAAGTTATAAAGATTCTAATGTATGATTGTTAAACGGAATATCCTATGAGTTTGAGATCTTTTTTCTACAAGGGCTGTAGCCCAACACAGGAGGGTGTTAAAGGATTATTATCTTGCAAGGGCGTTGTAATTATAATCAAAGGAGCTACAATTCAATGGCACTTGCACAAGCACAAAGCATGGAGTCTCTCAACTCAGGTGACTCAACAGAACCCACATAAAATCATAGAATTATAAAAGATTAGAGTTGGAAGGGACCTCAGGAGGTCATCTAGTCCAACCCCCTGCTCAAAGCAGGACTAACCTCAGCTAAATCATCCCAGCCAGGGCTTTGTCAGGCTGCAGCTTAAAAACCTCTAAAGATGGAGATTCCACCACCTGCCTAGGTAACCCATTCTAGTGCTTCAGCACCCTCCTAGTGAAAATCTTTTTCCTAATATCCAACCTAGACCTCCCCTACTGCAACTTGAGACCATTGCTCCTTGTTCTGTCATCTACTACATTGAGAACAGCCTAGCTCCATCCACCCTGGAACCCCCTTTCAGATAGTTAAAGGCAGCTATCAAATCCCCCTTCATTCTTCTCTTTTGCAGACTAAACATGCCTAGTTCCCTCAGCCTCTCCTCATAAGTCTTGTGCTCCAGCCTCCTAATCATTTTTGTTGCCCTCCGCTGGACTCTCTCAAACTTTTCCACATCCTTTTTGTAATGGGGGGCACAAAACTGGACACAATACTCCAAATGAGGCCTCACCAATGCCAAATAGAGGGGAATAATCACTTCCCTCGATCTGCTAGCAATGCTCCTACTAATGCAGCCCAATATGCTATTAGCCTTCTTGGCAACCAGGGCACACTGCTGACTCATATCCAGCTCCTTATCCACTGTAACCCCCAGGTCCTTTTCTGCAGAACTACTGCCAAGCCCATCGGTCCCCAGTCTGTAGCTGTGCATGGTGTTCTTCCGTGTTAAGTGCAGGACTCTGCACTTGTCCTTGTTGAATTTCATCAGATTTCTTTTGGCTCAATCCTCCAATTTGTCTAGCTCACTCTGTATCCTATCCCTACCTTCCAGGGTATCCACCACTCCCCCGAGCTTAGTGTCATCTGCAAATTTGCTGAGGGTGCAATCTACCCCATCCTCCAGATCATTGATGAAGATGTTCAACAAAACTGGCCCCAGGACAAAACCGACTCAGAGCACTCTGCTTGTTACCAGCTGCCAGCTAGACATCGAGCCATTGATCACTACCTGTTGAGCCTGATGATCTAGCCAGCTCTCTGTCCATTTTATAGTCCATTCATCCAGCCCATACTTCTTTAACTTGCTGATAAGAATACTGAGGTAGACAGTATCAAAAGTTTTGCTAAATTCAAGGTATATCATGTCCACCGTCTTCCCCACATCCACCGAGCAAGTCACCTCTTCATAGAAAGCAATCAGGCTGGTCAGGCATGACCTTGGTGAATCCATGCTGACTTTTCCTGATCACCTTCCTCTCTTCCAAGTGCATTAAAATGGATTCCTTGAGGACCTGCTCCATGATTTTTCCAGGGATTGAGGTGAGGCTGACCGGTCTTTAGTTCCCTGGATCCTCTTTCTTCCCTTTCTTGAAGATGGGCACTATATTTGCCTTTTGCCAATCATCAGGGAACTCCCCCAGTTGCCACGAGCTTTCAAAGATGGCTCTGAAATCTCATCAGCCAATTCCCTCAGCACCCTCAGATGCACTGCACCTGGCCCCATAGACTTGTGTATGTCCAATCTTTCTAAATAGTCCTGAACCTGTTCCTTCAGCACTGAGGGATGTTCACCTCCTCCCCATTCTGTGCTGCCCAATGCAGCAGTATAGAAGCTGACCTTGTCTGTTAAGACAGAGGCAAAAAAGGCATTGAGTACCTCAGCTTTCTCCACATCCTCTGTCACTAGGTTGCCTCCCCCATTCTGTAAGGGGCCCACACTTTCCCTAATCTTCCTTTTGTTGGTAACATACCTGTAGAAACCCTTCTTGTTCCCCTTCACGTCCCTTGCTAGCAGCAATACCAATTGCACTTTGGCCTTGCTGATTTCATTCCTGCATGTTTGAGCAGTATTTTTATAATCCTCTCTAGTCATCTGACCAAACTTCCACATCTTGTAAGCTTCTTTTTTGTGTTTAAGCTCACCAAAGTCTTCTTTGTTAAGCCAAGCTGGGTGCTTACCATATTTGCTATTCTTTCTGCACATCAGGATGGTTTGTTCCTGCGCCCTCAATAAGGTTTCTTTAAAATACAGCTCTCTTGGATTCCTTTCCCCCTCATATTAGCCTCCCAGTCTTCTGGACTAATGTCTTCTGGCCACAAGGCAAAAAAGATACAAAGGAAGGAATAGAGGCTGCATGCCTTGTCCTCTCTCCTCTCCCATTGATGCTGAAAGCAACAGGGATGCTGGAACACTAAGAGACTGGACCCAAGCTTGGAAAAAGCCTTTATATTGAGAACTGGAACATCCAAGTGAGGTGAGAAAACTGCCTAATTTAGATGCTGCCTAGTGTTAGAGGTTTAAGACTTAGATTGTGTATTTATCTTTATTTTCTTCAGTTCCTATCCCTGATCTCTTATGCCTGCCACTTCTACTCACTTAAAGTCCATTTTTCTGGGGTTAATAAACCTGGTTTATATTTTGTACTAAACAGTATGTTTCAGTGATGTGTTTGGAAAAGTCCCAGTTCAGTTAACAGAAATTGGTGTATGCTTTCTCCACGCTGAGGGAGGGGCAAACAGAGTGATAAACTTACTGGTCAGAATTCTGACCAGGGCAGGGCAGGGCAACTTTGGTATGCAGGGCAGGGAGCTGGGGGGACTGGCTGGTGCTCCTCTTCATGAGATTTGGGAGTGGCTCTGGGAGCATTCACACAATCTAGCTGGGCATGGGGCTCCACCTATGGTTGGGCTGAGTGATAACAGCACCTGGAGTGGTTTGCTGCTTATCACTAGCCAAGTAATGTGGGAAACAACCCATGCTGGAGAGTTAATGGGGCACATCACTACTCCAGTCCCAGGTGGTACTCGGGAACGATCTGTCACATACACACAATCATTACACAGGCTGATTGACCAGATCATGGTGAAAGACACACAGTCATTACACAGGCTGGGTGACAAGGCCATAGTGGAGCAATGCACAGTTAAATCAGCTGGTCTTTGAACCTGCATTTTCTCTTTATTTTTCCCCTTGCAGGATGTTTTCTGTGGGCTGAATGACATACTGGGAAGAAGCCTCTGTCTTCCTTGAATTTCATGGCAAGCATCACTAGCAGCCTCATGAAGGCGTACAAGGACGGTAGCGTTGAACTAGTCTTGAAGCAATTAGCCTGTGTGTATGGCTAGAGAACCCTGATATAATTGCTAGGTCAGCTAAACCCTGGTGGGCAGTCAGCGTCCTGTGCTTTCTGGATCAAAGCAGAAAGCAGTTCATGGAGGTAAAAACCTTCACAGAACAAATGATGAAGTGCTACATCCTGATGATCAGGAGTGAAATTACCAGGTGCCATCTCCGTCAATGCCATTGAATCCCTCTGAAATTAATTCCTGAGAAGGAATCAGACTGATATACAAAGAGCTTTACTGTACGCCTAGGATTTGCCTTTCAGAGCCATGTGTGGGGCAATGCAGGCCAACTTTATTCCAAGGTCAAACCAGATCCTTATTTCAGCAGCCTTATTTCATAAGCCCAGCCAGGCACACTCTGCCCTGTTTACACTGGACCAGATGGATGGGGAAAAACAGACCAAATTAACTCCTGATGTAACTCCACTGGCTTTGCTGGTGCTACATCAGGTCTCTATACTCACTGCAATGGAACTACAGTCTTCAGCAGAGACAGGTCACTCCCACTGGGGCTGCCCAGGGCAGCTGCTCCCCTACAGCAATAGGCTTGCTAATGAGGCCTGGTTCAGTTAGCCTGGAATAAGGCTGAAATTTGATTGGGCTCAGAGACCAACATCTCTCCCTCATACCCCAGAAAGGGCACTTCCCCTGAGACCCCCTTCTCCCCACCCAGAATTGGGCTTAGAACCAAGGATTTCCTCCCTTCCCTCCCCCCACTGAGTCTGGTCAGGGATCTGAGCTCCCTTCCTTCCCACACAGCAGGGTCCCCTTTGTACATGGAGATGTGGGATTGAGGTTCCTGGATGGATTTACAGCCCAACCCTCTAGTGAGAGTCTGCCTGTCATATGTATAAGCATCAGCAGCAGTCGCCAGAGTTTCCTCTGCCTGCAGCACCAAATGGGCACTCTGTGCGCTGGATTTTAGTGGAAATTGGCTTTTACATTTTTCACCAAAATTAGCAGGGTCCTGCCCACTGACATTAGGAACAGTTACCATGCTCTTCAAATGGATCAGATGGCATTTTCAGACCTTACTGTCTGACGGACAGACAGACAGATGGACAGGCCGACACATTCAGTTATTTGTACCCCTAGATAGGGATACATGTCTGGACTGGATGGTGAAGGTGTTGGCATGAATTGGGTGGAGTTCAGCAGATTATAAAGTCTTAGCCCAGGTCTGGACTAATGCTTCTGACTGGGCAGTAATACGGATGCTAAGGAGCAGTTATTTGCAAACAATGCTGCTGTTAGTGTGTGGGACTGGAAAAAGGAAGTAATGAAGGCAGCAACGTTGGCCCAACAACTGGGGACGTTGTTCTATGTCAGAGAACAGGGCCCCCATGAGTCCCAAGAACTGTATCTTACTAAAAAAGGAGAAAAGGCCATGGCTGCTGGGGTTGTGCCAACAGTAGTTGAGACCCTCCCCACCGATTACAATATATTAGGTTTTAAGCCAGCATTGTTGGATGGTTTGAATTCAAGAATGAAAATGATTTTAGGGCCCATAGATCCAGCTAGGGGATACCCTGAGTTAAAACAGGACATTTCTCAAGCAGCTGTAGTTTTTTGAGATATGCAGGGACAAGTAGGAAAAGGAAATAAAGACAGGAAAAAATAAACAGTTTAGGCAATTTTGCCAACAATGGATCCCCATTTGGCCGAGATAAGCCAGGGAAAGAGGGGCATGATGCACAATGGTATGCTAGAGGAAGAGGAAGTGGAGGAGTTTCAGTCAGCAGGGGAGCAAGAAAGGGAAATGAAAATGTATATCAAATGCAAAGCGAAGGAGCTATGGAGCAATTGAAAATGATATTATGGACAAAACTCATGATGGCAGGAGACCCAAAAGAGGAATGGGATGGGAAGCCCACAAGTGAGTTACTGCAGGGGGTTGCCCAGTTAGAGAGACAAAAGGAATTGGCTAACGGGGCTCCAGTAACTCCCATAATGGATTCAGAACCCCTGGAGTCAACCCACTGGGGTGCCTGTCTCCCCAATCTCCCCCAGAGGTAGTAGCCCAACTACATTGTGACAAATGGGGGCATCCCATTGTAGAGGCAATTGTAGAGGTTAGTAAAGGCTAATTCAACACAGCTAGTATCATATACAGGGGAGAGAGTGGATGCATTTATCATGAGACTGATCCTGATCCGTGTAGTGAATCGGAAGTCATGGGTAAAATATTGTGTTCAGAAGCAGGTAAGGAGGATGGAATATTGGGAACGTCTTACCTTAACAAGGGGAGACTCATTGTGGGTTTAGCTGACGGGTTCCTATGGGCAAATAATAAATAACCAGCAGGAATATCCACCCCCTTCAACAATGCTATACATAGGTGTGTGCCCGTAAGGGACGGCGGGCAAGTAGAGGAAGAAGACCCATGGGTGGAAACGGTTCTTGGGGTATGGACTGAAAATAAATTGGAATGTGGGAAAATTGATGCCGAGGTTTTAATCTGAAGGCTTGATCCCCCTCCATAGCATGAGTACAAATATCCCCAGAAGGCAGAGGAAGGAATAAAATCTACCGTTGAAAGTCTGTTAGAATAGGGTGTTATTGTGCAAATGGCTAGTACTAATAATGCCCCTATCTGGCCAGTACTGAAAGGAGATGGGAAGACCTAGAGAATGACAGTGGATTTTAAGCATTAAATACAATAACCCCTGCCACTGCTCCAGTAGTGGCTTAGGACCAAGAAGTCATTGCTGCAATAACAGCAGGGACACAGGGGTTCTCAGTAATAGACTTAGCAAATGCTTTCTTTGCCATTCCCTTACACCCTGAGTTTTGGTACAAATTTGGTTTCACTTACAGGGGACAACAGTTCTGTTTAACCAGGGTCCCCCAGGGCTTTCATAATGCACCTGCAATTTGTCACTCCCATATGGTTAAGATGTGGGAAAAACTGGCACCTGGAGACCAAAAGAGGGTAATTTCTGATGTTGGTGATATATTCGTGCATGGGAACAATAGGGAGGAGGCTGGTAGGATCACTGACCATGTGTTACATGTCTTGTGTCATCCAAGAAACAGGATTGAAGGCTAGCAGATCCAAGGCCCAATTGGTACAGCAAAAAGTAAAATATCTAGGGGTTATACTGGGAAAGGAGGGACGAATCTCAGATGCACAGCGGGTGGAACTAGTTTGAAAACTTCCCGCCCCTACTGTTGTGGCATCCTTAAGAGCCCTTTTGGGAACCCTAAACTTTTTGAGAGATTTTATTGAAATGCATGCTGACAAGAGTTGCTCACTGTATTTTCTCCTAAAGAAAGGGTAACAATGGGACTGGGGGCCTGATCAAACAAAGGCATTAATTATCCTGAATCAGGATTTGACCCAGGCCCCAGCCCATCCAAAAGTGAGAGAACCATTTATCCTGCAACTGGCTAGAATTGATGTAGCACTGTGAGCAGCACTATTACAGAAACAAAGTACAGGGAAGTTATAACTTGTGGCTTATGGGTCCAAAACACTTAATTAAATGGAACAAAATTTTACCCCCTGTGAGAAAGAATACTTGGTCTTAGTGTGGGCCTTACAGCATTGGGAATATATAATTGGAGGATCCAAAGTCATAGTGTAAACAGTACATTCCCCATTGAAATACATAATATCAGAAAGAGCACAGGAGGTGCAGGTATCTAATCCTAGGTTGTCACAATGGACTCTGGCCCTTGTAAATTGAGGGATAACTGTAGAAAAGGGAAAGGTACTATCCCCTGTGCCATATGGCCTTGTAGTGCAAGGACAGGAACCTGAATGTCCCTCCTCAGGTATAAAAAGGTGAAGTGGTCAGTGAACGAGGACACACTCTAAAGAAAAATCAGGGGATGTACAAATATGGTTTGTGGATTGGTCTAGCTATTATAGTGCTGGGAGAGCTAAACCAGGATTTAGAGTTGTAAAGATAAATACCATCCAGGAACTAAAGGGACCAGTAAAGCCACACTCAGCACAAGCCACAGAGGTAGTGGCAGTACTAAAGATGTTACAGATGGAGAATCAAGAAGCCACACTGGCAATATTTACTTATTTGGACTGGGTGTGCAGAGCAGTAGTGGCGTGGCTATCCATTTGGGCATCTAGGGATATGTACACAGGAGATGGAAAGCCAGTGGCTCATGCACAGTACTGGGAACAAGTGATGGTTTTAATAAAGGGCAGAAAGGGGGATAATTATGTAACACATCTGAAAGCCACATCAGAAGCCAGGAAGTGAGGAAGGACTTTGGAACAACAATGTGTTAGCCAAACAAGGGGCCCTGTTACCAAAGTGAGGAAGAAGAGATAGTCAATGTAATAAGCAGAGTACAAAAATAGGAGACAAGCCTAGAGATGTTGAATCTGGAAGCCCCACAGGAAGGGGATGAAGAAATTGAACAATTACTGAAGCAAGAAACAATCAGAGTATGGTCAAATGTACATAAAGACCCCAAGAGGATAATCTGAGTCACTAACCATAACTTAGACCTTGGGGAACAGCCTAAAAGGGTTAGAGTATCCAATCATTAAAGACAGCCTGGATTTAGATGGGGCTTCTTGTTAAAACTCCACCGGCCATTATGTTATGACAGTGGGCAAAACCCTTTTCACAAACAGCAACTACTGTGATTTAATACTGATGGATTAATTCAACATTCTACCAACAACCCACACTATATAATATTGACTGCCTTAAGCTCATACAGAAACAAGAAGGGGCCAATGCTTTAGGACCCCTGTATTCACCCTAAAATGTGGAGTAGTGAAAGTAATGGGGTTTCCTTGGCACACAGGAGACTTGACATTAAGATGTTAATGGGATTTAATGAGCCTCACCAGCTTCAAAGCAGGGAATCAAGGCCCAGCACACTGACTATTCCCTCGGGGCAACAACTGCAAGTATCAGGAACTGCACAACACACCTTGGCAGGTGTACATCTGGGTGTGATGACCTGCATCCCCATGTTCACCCTTACAGTGTGATTGTGTATTGTTTAATGCAAAGTATGTCATATAAGATGTCTTTGGTATGCTTGTGAGGTACTGATAATTATTGTGATAATAATATATTTGTTGCAATTTCGTGTGTATGGTTATGAGGCTTCATTATGTAATATTCCCAGGGATGTGTCCTCATGGCTTGAAACATGTCCAGGCAAAACTCTCCAGGAGCAGAGGCGTCTCTCCATCTGATCAAGGCGTGTATAGGACAAACCCAGCTTAGCCTTCCAGGGACAAAGGACTGGCTTGGGCATCGACGGGGAATCAGTTGGACTCTCAAATGAGACACCTCCCTTCCCTTTGTCAGTTTGGAACCATGAGGAGGTAATGCTCACTGACTCAGCACATGGATGAGTCCATATAAGGACATTGTTTGTCACCTGACCCTGGTGCGGGGCAAAGCCCCAGAGGGGAGAAGGAACATTTTAAAAAGGGGAGACATTGGCCATTCTCTCTCTCTTCTGCCTCCATCTACTAGCACCACCAAGCAACTAAAGTGTCGAGCAAAGGGGAAAGCCTGGTTGAAGGGAAATGTTCTGTAGTTAATACATTTGTTTGTTTGTTTTACTTAAAGCACAGGGTTTGGTTTGAAGAGTGTTGGAGACTCCACTTGGAATAACAAGACTGGTGCACATCAATTTCTTTGTTAAATTGAGGAATTTATATGAGCTTACCTTGTTAAGTGGGCTTAACTGAACGTTGCCAAATGGAGGTCCCTTTGGTTGCATATGGGACTGGGGAGTACTGACTGGGTCATTCTGTTGCATAATCCAAAGAGTGGCTGGCTAGAAGCACTCACTCAGTTATCTGGGTGCAACTTACATATTGGAGGTTGTACATGAACAGCCCAGGAGTGGGGGTTCTCACAGCAGAGCAGAATAAGATAGGCTCCAGGAGTGGGGAATTGGGGTGATGCAGCAATACACCAGTCCAGATTGTACCAGGGGGACGTCACACCAGGATATAGGATAGATAAGACTCCCAGAATGGACTAAAGAAACCCAGGGCAGTGAATATACTAAGAAACAACCCAAAGTTCAATTACAATACCAGTGCCTAATTAATCTTCATAGTATCCCTACCCAACTAGGTATATATATATTGTAAAACATCTGGGTGAAATTAAATTTTGAAATAATTGCTACTGAATCTGATATGCAAAAATCAAGATGATGCCAATTAAATGGACCACATGTGGTAAAATTGGATCGTAGGGAACAAGTTATGTCTCCAATACGATCTCTAAAGCAAATTGAGCTGAATCTCACTGGGTTAAATGTGTCCAAAGTCATACTAAATATGCCCCATATGTGCAAACTCTCCATAAGGGGTGGGCAGCATAGTTAAAATTATTGTATATCAAAAAATCCATAAAGAAAAGGACTGCAAGGGAGACTTGGAAACTGCTTTGGGTGGAACTGGGTTAGGAGTTGGAATACTGGATGCTGCTAGCATAGAGGTATTGGCAAACAAACTAAGCTATGTTACAGCTGAGATACAAGAATCGGGAAAGCCCATCAGTGACTCCTTGTCAAAATTGTCAAAATGGGGCAACAATTATTTTCTAAAATACTGCCAGTATGGCAAAAGCAAGGGGAAAAGGATCTGTTACTTTTAGCAGGGACTATGGATATAATGCAAGAAAATGCATCCTTAGCACTAGCCTGTACACAGGCCCAGGAAATAAGTCAGCAATTGGTCATTCAAATAACCCAGGAAGGCAAGCAAGGAAATTTGCCTTTGGAAATAAAAAAGTTGTTGTGGGAAAATGTTAGAGAAGAGGAAAACCAATTAATGGCATGGTGGAAATTATAAACTTTACACTGAATAAAGACCAAATGGTTCTACGAGCACATGTGGTAACTGTACACCCCAGTATCACTATTGCTACATATCTGGTGATACCTGTTGGAATCCAGCTAACAAAAAATGTGGTTATGTATTCCACTGATCACCTTTCCTGAGCACATAAAGAACATCAACAGTGGAACACTATTGATGTTTCAGTGTGTGTCCCATGAAAATCTGGGATATGTGTGTGAGGAGCAAAATTTACAAGAAAGAGATGAATGCTTTTATGCTAAAGACAAAGTCATCCAAAGACGTATGTTTAATATATACACTGAACAAAAATCAGCAGTTGTATATGCAGGAAAGGGATGTATTTATGTTAGAAGTCATTGTCCAATAGTAGTAGTAGATGATAATGAATTGTATTTTATGATCTATTTAGTTAATAGATGTTTTTGCAATATTACGAGGATTAAAAGTTGTGATTTTGAATACCATGTACCTGTATGGACTGTAAATAACTTAAAGTTTAAACCGCAGTTGTATCACAGTGTAATGCCTGTAACCTTAGGCATGAATATGGCCATGATAAGAAAATTGTTGGTCCATCCTATGTTACATTCACAGTTACAACATGTTGCACAGACAGCAGAGCAAATACATATTGAAGTACAACATCACTCGGATGCAGGACATCACTCTTGGTGGGAAACACTACTAGGGTAGTCACCTTCTGCAACTGGTATGCTAAATATAATGGTTCACTCCATCGTGGTGATCCCTGGAATCCAATTGGCTTTCTTAGTGAGCATAATAGCTTTGTCTTGCTGGCTGAAGAGATCTTCGGAGAATGCAGGAAGCCAACATAACAAGTCAAATAAGGCCCTTGTTAATTATAGGCAGGAGGCAAGCCCAAGTTCAGCAGGCCTAAGCATTGGACTCCTATAATAGTAATGACGGCGTTGGTAAAAGCCTGCCTTCCCACCACCCCTGACTGCTCTGCATACACTGCATCTGAGTAAGCCCCCTTAGTCAATCACAGCAGGGCTCCTCCCCTCTAATAGATGGGTGACGCACACGGGTGCTGGAAAGAGACTGACGTTTATTTCCTGCTCTGGGCCCAGGTGCCCACAGAGGCATTTTGTCACAGATATGGGCTGGGATCCACGATGCCAGGACTGCCTGTGACACCCTGCATCCTGCTATATCTCAGGACCTGCACATTCCTGCACCCATCATACACCAAACAGATCCACACACACCCAGTATCCACTGGACACACACAACCTGAACAGGCAATCATTTCCTCCCCACCAAACTGCACAAACCATTGGAGCTTACAAAGCCACTACCATGTGCTCCCTGGGAGCAGGAGGGGATTAGCCCTTCATTTCCTGTCTCTTGGAGCCCTTGATGATTCATAGCCTCTCTCCATTCAGAGTGCACTGGGGTGGCTTTAAACAATCTTGGAATCAGTTCTTCTGAAACATGAAGTTTTAAGTCCCCTTCACCAGCCTCCAGGTTTGAGCCCACAGACAGATCCAGCACACAATTCACCCTGGGTCAGTAATCATTCTAACACCTGAGCAAGCTTTATTAACTTTCTGCATAAAGTTTCTGCTTGTAAGAGCAAAAGCTTTTCATACGGCGCAGTCCTAGAGGTATCATCCGATCCCACCGTTTCACACCCGACATTCCCAGCTGTTCTCCGCCTGGGCCCGCAGGCTCCCCACCAATCCACTACATCATGGGCCGACAGGACAGTTGCAGGAAGTCCTCTCACTCCTCTCAGTTCCTGCATACTCCCCAGGTTTGCTGTTGCTAGTGATGCTATCAAGTCAGAGCCTCGGAGGCAGAGTACCTGGTGAAGAAGCAGCCTGGTCACCTGCTGCTGAGGATGATTCTAGATGCCCAGGGTCTTCTGATGGTCCCCCTGGCACTGGGACTTTATAAACCTGCATGTCTGCAGTGAATACCTGAACTCCCAACAGGATCAAAGTTGCTCTGTCTACTAGTTAGGCTGGCTGGCTCTTCAAAGACATGTGACAACTTGAAACAGACTGCTTGATGGTCTACAGCAGCAGGGGAATCTTTGCATGTCTTTTCAGGCCAACCGACAGCAATTCCAGGCCCCAGGATAGAATAGTCAATGGCCCCTCTAGAAAGGGAAGCTCAGGTCCAAGTGGGCTTCCACTGGAAGTTCTTACTTATTTATTATGTGCCATACAGGTTTCCAGGCATCTGATGATGCAGTATCTGCTACTCAGCTTCCCGGGTACTGTGGACTTTTCAGGGAGATTACTGATGAACTTGGGAAGCTGAGTAGCAGATACTGACTCCTCAGCTGCCTGTGAACTTGCATGGTGCATAATAAATAAGCTCAGCCCATGCGCGGGGCAGAGAGCACAAGCAGCGGGGGCCTCAGGGGAAGGGGGTGTGTGGATGAGAGAAGGATAACTATCTATCCTCCCATCTGCCTGGGCTCTTTTAAATCTCCAGGCTCCTGGGCAATTACCCCCCTTGTCTCTTGTCGTCAGCAGGTCTGTGTCCTTTACACTCCTTTCAGAATTGATCACAATGTCCAGGACAGTTGGTCACTAGGGCTGCACTCCCGAATTGATACACAGCTCCCTGCTCGCAGTCCCACCAGCAAGCTGCAAAGTGGGCTGATTCTCCATGCGGTCCCACACTGACCCATGGAAACCACACCCTTTGACTGACTCTCCCTGCAGAGCACCTGCCACCCTGCACATTGTCTGCATGCTCACAAGCTTCATCAGAAAAGAGGTTTTTCTTAGGCAATTAAAAGTCATTCAATGGTTTAGTGAGAACATTAAACTCTGTTTCACCTGTTTGGACGGGGGCCAGGAGGTCTCTTAGCAGAGCAAACATCTATGGTCCAATTACCACGAGACAAGCAGATCTTTCCCTGCTTGGTACTGCATTATCCTGGCCTTGAAATTCCCTTAATTGTTCCTTATAAAAGCTGAAACTGTCTGTAGTTTCATCAAAGCATGATCCCCACAATCCAGACGCAGGGCAGGAACAGCTGCGGTTGCTCTTTTCTTTTTGCTATGCAAAAACATGCTGTATTCAGTGATCTTTCCTAAAATTGTCTGTGTTTCAACCTTGTTATCTGACCATTGTGTTGGGAGTGTTTCAGGTTTTGTCTACACTAGAGGCTTCTCTCAAGAGGAGATGGATTGTTTCCCCTAACTAACCCTTAGCCCAAATGTAACACTCCTTCAATTGTGTTACTCATCGTAGAAGTCAGGCTAGATTCCCTGGGCAGCAGCCTCGGGTAGATTTCAAACTATGCTGATTCAATTGTTGCTCAGTTCAGATAGCTGGCAGCACTGTTCTAGAACAGTCAATGAAAGCTAGACCTCCATTTCTTTCCCACAATTCCCCAGAAAACTCCCCTGGTGTCACCCTGCCACCTACCTAGTCTTCATTTGTAAGCAGTGTTCCTGACCAGACGTCACCTACCAGTTCATACTGGCCTGCATAGGCTGCAGTTCCCCAGTCTCCAGCTGCTTGCAATTTCAGCAGCACTCCCAGTATCTAATTCATAGGGTTCCCATTTTTGATAATGGCTGCTGAGGGGCAAATTGCTCAGTCTGCAATTATACACAGCACAGCACTTCTGAGAGAGAATTCACCTGCACAAGCAAGAAAGTTTTCTCCAAGCCAGAGAGCCCAGTTCAGAGCCACACCTCAGAAACTCCATCCATGCCAATTTCAGCAAGGATACTGGGGCAGATTGCCTGCTCCGCTCTGCTCCCTTTGAGCCCCATAGGTGGCACAGAAGGCCTGGAGATAGACCCTAAACCTCTACCTGGGATTCCTCCTTGGGGAAAATCCTTTGGGGCTGGGCCTGCCCTACCCCCACCTTGTGTAGTCATTTACATCTGTGCAGTATGAGTGAAAAACAGGCATGACACTGTCCCAAGCCTGAATGGAAGCATGTACTCTGTGTTAAGTGACCCCACAACCTATGAGGCAGTGGCAGGGGAGATCTGGTGCCCGGCTCTGGCGCTCCTGCATGTGTGGCTGACCTGGCATCTCACACAACTGCTGTTACATTTATAATTCAAACGTGATTCCAGACTGAAGCATCGCACTTGTGGCATGATGGCAGAGGGCTAGATCCACAGTTGGGCTCAGCTAAGTTGCCATGGGAGTCTAGATTCATAAAGAGTCATTCATAAAGATAATGGCTCACAAATGACAAGTGACTCATGTCTGAGTTTCCCACAGGAGTTTCACGGTGTGTGACCCAGAGGCCACATAGCAAAGAACTGGAGCAAAGAAAGGCTCTGGTAGATTTAAGGGGTCCCTACTCATAGAATATCCCAGGGCCTCGTGTACCAGGTTAGAATCACCGGCCCAGAGAGTCAAAGGCAGAAGGGAAAACCCTAATGCCAGCATCTCACAGCATTCCTGTGATGCCAAACATGCACACCGCTCAGTTGCAGACCATGAACAAAGCCAGGGAGCAAATGCAGGATTCAGGTGCTCATCCACCTAACGGCTTGTCGAGACTAGGAGAAAAGGAGCTCTAGTTGGATTCGGACCCATTAGCATATCAAGTTGTTGCCTGTGATCCCCGCTAGGGATCAGCAAATGTGTTCAAATGCAGCCGGCTCTGTCTATGCTGAGATGTTAAAACATGTTAGCTGGACAAACCTCTGCCCAGGGAATGCTTGTGAAAGCAAGAAGTGACCACATGGCCAGGAAGCCATTGAGGTCTAGACGATACTGAGAGATGCCAGAGACAGACACTAATTCAATCTGTTCTCCAGGCTGCTCTGACCCCCAGCCCTCAGCCCCTCTGGATACTTTTTTTTGTGTAGTTTATTCACTGGCAGCTGTGGTTTTTGCCAGTAGCCATGGGGTGAGTGGATCCCGACCCTGTCATGTGACCGAGATGTTAGCCTCTTGCAACCTTAGCCAAAGTCACATGAGTAGGTGCAGAAAATGAAATTCATTCTTTCCCCTGGGCTCCTGTGCGTCCTCTTTATTACAGTGCCTGTGGTCAAGCCCTGCTCCCAGCAGGGTGAGCAGAAGGTGAAGCTGGGGACTCTTCTGCACCTAGAACTTGTTGTTAAGGATGAATTCTTTATGCAGAAGGGGGAGGCTGTAAGGACACGGGAGCGGTTTTTTCACCCGCAGCAGGCTGCTCGGGACCTTCCATGGTGGCAGCAGAGACAGAGGCAGCCTAGCTCAGGGATGATATCGATCCCCTTATTATGGAGCCCCCATCATGGCTGTCTATGGAAATGCCAATCCTGGCTCCAGACATGTCATTAATTAAGGCTGAGTAGACTTAAACAGCAATTCAGTCTCTGGGGGTATGTCTACACTAGAAACTCTATAGCAGCGCCGCTGCAGCTCTGTATTGTGGACACTTACTACAGCAACGGTAAGGGTTCTTCCATTGCTGTAGTGAATCCACATCTCTGAGAGGCGGGAGTGGGGTCAACGGATGAATTCTTCCATCAACTTTCCGCTGTCTACCCCGGGATTTAGGTCTGCTTAGTTACATCCCATGGGGTGTGACATTTTCACAGCCCCAGGCAGTGTAGTTAAGCCAAGCTAACATTGTAGTGTGTCAAATCATAGAATATTAGGGTTGGAAGGGACCTCAGGAGGTCATCTAGTCCAACCCCCTGCTCAAAGCAGGACCAACCCCAACTAAATCATCCCAGACAGGGCTTTGTTAAGCCAGGTCTTATAAACCTCTAAAGATGGAGATTCCACCACTTCCCTAGGTAACTCATTCCAGTGCTTCACCACCTTCCTAGTAAAAAAAAGCATAGATCAGCCCTGTGTTGTGTCTGAAAAGCATCGCACGTGCTTCTCACACCCACAGCACTTACTCTTTGAGTAGAGAGGAAATTTTCCGACAACATACAAATAGATCCCTCCCGAATCCAGTTCCAAATAATTTGCATATAGAAGTTATAATAGTTGGCCAAGGAGTTCTGCTTACCTTGATGCTAAGTTTTAATAAGATAAGGCAAACGGGAGCTGTTCCAGAGGACTGGAAGAAAGGCTGTGCTGACATTATTGAGGGTGTTATTTGTCATGGGGTTGCACCTATGATGTACTAGGCACCTCCCAAACCCAACTGCAGGCAGAGACCCAGCTCCAAAGAGCTTGATAGTGGACAATTCTTCAGTGTTAAGGTCAGCTGATTACAGTTCTTTAAGCAAGCAGGCAGGCTTACTGACACTGTTGTGTATTTTGTGTCTTGCCTCATTGCCTAGTTTGCCATAGCAACAGAGCTTAGCTTGTTGCCATAGCAATAGAGTTAGATTATTAGGGGATAGCTCAGCCAGTCCTGGCTGGTTTTAGTGTAGTTCAATGAAGACTTTTCATGGGCTTCCATCTCTCTGTGTTCCGCGCTGATTTCTCTTTGAGTACAAGTACTTTTCAAGAATTTAACATAACAGACACATCAAGCAGCTTCACCAGGGGACATGTTTGTATGCCCCTAGATGACTGTTGCTGAATGCCACGTGCCAGGCTGCTGTGTGGGCGTGTGCTGGCACTTACAATAGAGGGGAGGGCTGTGAGCAGCACCGCTGACTGGGAAAAGATAGAAAGGAAGCGCCGGAGAAAGCCACTCTCCTGCTCTCCGGGGCATGCACCCTTTCCCCCCCTAAGACAGCGCTCGAGGCGAATGCTGCAGATTTTGCTATCACTGCCTGACTGTGGACTGAGCATGATCATGGTGTCATGCTCATGTTCTCTGTCTCCCATCACAAGCACCAAGTGTTCCTCTTCAGCCAGGGAAACTGCCAGTGCTTCTCAGGCCTCAACGTGCCTCATGGGAGCAGCCAATATGCAGCACAAAACCTACAGCACCCAGGCCCAGAGGCGACAGGATGCGCTCTGGGTGTGCCAGCGCTCAGCTGTTTGGTTTTCCATGCCTGCACATCCAGGAACAAGCTGGAGGATCTGTCCAGGATCCCGTGTGAACCACCTCCAAGGAGAAGAAAATTGCAGGAATGAAAGAAGTGACTTGCTGGAATTCTCTGTAAACAATATACCTCGTTCAGGAAAGCGAGCCTGCCTGTGTGCTGCTCTGCAGCTGCTGCCTCCCTGGCAGCTGTGCATCAGGAGTGCTGTTCCTGATACGACTCCCAGATGCTCTCCTTCCTCACCATCAGCTTCTGGAGACCAGGGCAAGAGCCAGCCAGAAAATGTTATTTGACAGAAAATTTGTAAAGAATGATACATTTCTTAGGGTTTTTTTCATTTTTTGGAGGAAATTTTGTTATTTCAACCAAAAAAAGTTTAGTTTGTTTTTTATTTTTCATAAAAAATACCTGGAACATTTTAAAGGAAACAAAAATGTGCACAGAAAAGTTTTATTTCCAAAATAAGGGAATTTTTAGTGGAACCCTTCTCCCTTTTGAACATCAAGTTTTGAGCAGCAATTTCCAGAGTTCACTTTGAACTACCATAGATTCTAGTCATGACCCCAACACGTCTTCCCAAAGGGACTCATGGAACCACTATGTATTCCTGCCATGACCCAAACCAAACTTGCCTTCCGAGAGCACACAAGGAATTGCCGCAGATTCTAGCCATCACCCCAACATGTTTTCAGCCTGTAACTGGTTTCCTTTGCTTGTAGAGGGCTCCATCTGCTCTATGTGCCTGTTCAGCCAACTCACAGCTACAACCCCCAGACCAAAGCCTACCTTGGAGACCAAGGACTCCTCTGGGGACCTGATTTGGCCTGGTCTTCATTGCTGGGAAGATCTGGTCTTCTCTGGGTCCTGTTCTTTTGAAGGATTTGATCTATTCCTACTCCTTGCTCACATCTGATGTTGTCCCTGTAACAGCCAAGTGTTCTGTCTAAGCCTGACTGGGATCTTGCACATGCATGTGTGCATGCACACACACCCCTATCTCTCACTTGGCCTGCACACCCTGCACTCTCTTTGCACTCTGCTGGTTGGCTGTCTCATGCCCCATTGTGTTACCCCACTAGCTCTTCATCTCCAGGTCGTTTGGTAAACTGGGCTCTTTCAAACAGCATGTATTTTAATAACCCAAATGTCAAGTCCTACATGTAGAAACAAAGATTTAAGTCACTTTTACAAGATGGGGGCTGGTGTCAGGGAAAACAGTGACTCTGAAAAGGACTTAGGGGTCATGGGGAAACAACTGAAATGAGCTCCCAGCTGTAGCTAAGTGAGTGAACACTATCCGTGAATGTCTGAGCAGGGGAATATGTAGTTGGACTAGAAGTGTGGTGTTAGGTCTGAGTCTGGCACTGAAGACATCGTTACTGGTTACTGTGTCCACTTCTGATCTCCATGCTTCAAAAAGAGTGTTTTAAAATTGGAAAGAATTCCGAAAAGAGCCACAGAAATTATCAGAGGTCTGGAAAACCTGCCTTAGAGTGAGAGACTGAAGAAGCTGAGTCTATTTACCTTATTGAAAAGAAGGTTAATAGGTGACTTGATCACAGTCCATAGGACCTACATGGGGAGAAGGCTTCTGAGAGCAGCAGACAAAGATATAGCAAAATCCAGTGGCTTGGAAATGAAGCGAGACAAATTCAGACGGGAAATAATAAAGCACACTTTTTTTAAAGTGCAGGGAGTTAACCATTTAGACAATGCCCGAAGGATATGGTGAATTCTCTGTCTTGTGGTGTCTTTACATTTAGACTAGGCCCTTTTCTTAAAGATCTGCTCTAGCTCAGACAAACCCCCTTGGAGAGGCAGGAGCTAATCTCAGGATTAGACCCTGCTCTCAACAATAAAGCAACACTTGTACATAAGCAGGGCAAGCCCTCCGTCAGTATCGGGGGCAGTTCCAAGAGCAGACGCCACTAGAAGGTCAACTATCCACCCAGCCCAGCACCCACCTATTCACACTTATGCTCTCTGACCAGACTAGGAGTGCAAGCAGCCCAGTCCAGACTGCTCTGTCCCACCTGGGGATGAGACAACCCTCTGCTGCAGTCCTGGATGCGAGGCAGCGTTGGGACCTCGGGGTGCTGAGACTGCTTCCAGCTGCCTGGAGGCCCCAGCTGGGTCCTGCTGCCCTGGCCAGACCTCTGCTCTTCATCAGTAGCTGCTCTTCATCAACCCACTCCATGCAGGGTTTACACAGCCTTTTCCAATTCCGTCCAATTAGGACACCAGTACTATTTGGGCGCCAGGAGGTGGACAGGCGCAAGCCCGCCCACAGCTAAAATCCCATCCCCCAGCCTAAGGATAGGAGCTATGGGACCTGCACTCAACTAATTACAAGGGACAATGAATGAAAAAACAGGGACGGGCATGGAGACCAGCCTCCAGGTCCGGAGGAGGTCCTGGTAGAAGACCGGCAGCTCGGGGAAGACCCCTTGGGTGGAGAAAAAAGAGCTGCTGGTCATATTGGAGCCCTCGGAGATGGCGGAGGAAGGTGTGCGCCAGTGCGCTCCACGCCAGACTACCTGCACTATAAAGGAGCCTCTGCAGGGACTGGAAGCAGAAGGTGTAGACCTGGCTGCGGACGCAGAACAGGCCTTGTCCCCGTTCCTCCGGGGGGACACTCGACCCCTGGAGAGACCCAGTGTAGTCCTGGCCGGAAGAACTCTTCTGGAGGTTGGCCAGGAAACTCGGGGAAGGGACCAGGGTGTTGAGTCAGTGCCAGAGCATGGACAGGACCATCTGGTTAAGCACCAGCGGACACCAGTGGCAGGGGGCTGAATCATTCTGGTTACTCCCAGCACCCTGTCACAGGTAAGTGGCTGGTCCTTTGGGACTGGGAGTAACCGGAATAATGTTGTGTTTTTTGTTTTAAAGTGACCCTCTTTTACATAGTCCAGCTTGCCTGGGTGGCAAGGTAGACTGGAATGCCCAAGGGGACTGTCTGTGACTCCATGGCAAGATTTTTATAGTGCTTTAGGAGTTCACATTTGTTATTGGGTTGGTGAAATCTAATTATAGAACATATCCCCCGTTCGGGCTTTCTACCCTGCTTTTTGACAGTCTGCTCTGAGGTTGGCACTCACTCTTGTGAGTCACTCCAGACAACTTCCCTAGGCACTTTATTCCAGTGCTTAACTATCCTGACAGTTAGGAAGTTTTTCCTAATGGCCAACCTAAACCCCCCTTGCTGCAATGTAAGCCCATTGCTTCTTGTCCTATCCTCAGAGGTTGAGAACAATTTTTCTCCCTCCTTGTAATAACCTTTTATGTACTTGAAACTGTTATCATGTCTCCTCTCAGTCTTCTCTTCTCCATACTAAACACACCCAGTTTTTCAATCTTTTCTCATAAGTCATGTTTTCTAGACCTTTAATTATTTTTGTTACTCTTCTCTGGATTTTCTCCAGTTTCTCCACATCTTTCCTGAAATGTGGTGCCCAGCACTGGACACAGTACTTCAGCTGAGTCCTTAAACTTAACAGGCATCACATCTACCCCAGTCTCTCCACTGCTGAGAGGACAGCTATGCAATCCCTTAAATCCTTCTCCCAAATAGTGATCAAATCAGTAGACAAAGGGGGCACCATGCTAGTCCTCAACAGTGATGACTATGTTAACAAGACCAACCAACAACTCTCTGACACCACCTACTATAAAGAATACAAAGAAGACCCCACACCACAATTTACGCAGGAATTTAAGAACACCATAAAATCCTTCCCCAAACAACTCCAAAAGAAACTTTACAACCTCATTCCCCATGCAATCACCCGAGGGACCTTCCACTTGCTTCCCAAGCTACAGAAACAAGGGAACCCAGGAAGACCTATGCTATCTAGCCCTGGCACACATATTGAAGAAATATGGGGATTCATAGAAACCTTCCTCAAACCACTCACCACACTCAAGGCCAGCTTCCTCCGGGACACAACCCACTTCCTCCAAAAACTCTACAAGGTTAATAACCTCCCTCCCTCAGAACACCATTCTCGCCACCATGAATGTCAGCTCCCTCAAAATGAAGGCATTGCTGCCTGCCTCAAATATTTCAAGATAATGTACAACACTCAGATCTCCACCCCAAACACATCACCAAACTCGTCCATGTCATCCTCACCCATCACAATTTTATATTCAACAATAAACACTTTTTTCAAACCATGGAACAGCCATAGGATGGTTCTGCAATATGACAATATCTTCACTGAAGAAGAATTTCTGGACCAATGGACCATGAAACCAAGGATAGATCTGAGCTATATTGATGATTGATTTCTTCTGGACCAATGGCCTAAACTCCCTCAAAGATTTCCAACACTACTTCAGCAACCAACACCCGTCCATTAAACACTCTCTAGAACAGTCCTGCACTAGCATCAACTTCCTGGATGCCATGATCAGCTTCAACAATGGAACGCTACAGACAACTATACACAAAAAACACACAGCTCATCACACTTACCTTCACATATCCAGTAACCACCCCAAACACACCAAGAAATCTGTTATCTACAACCAGGCACTCAGATACCCCAGACTATGCTCTGAGAAGAAAGTCTGGGATACACACCTTAACACGTTTAAAACCACCTTTGCCAAACAAGGACAAACCACTAGAGAAGTAGATCGCATTATGAAACAGACCATCCAAATGCCCTAAAGAGAATCTGCTTCAGTACAGGAATAAAAGTCCCTCCAACCGCACCCCTCTAGTTTTCACCTACCAGCCCACACTGGAACCCATATGGGGTATCATCAAACAGTTACAACCCATACTCAATGGGAACCCCATCCTGAAAGAAATATTTCCTGAATCCCCTCCTCTGGACTTCAAACTCCCTAATCTTGCCAAGCTCCCCACAGACCAGGACACAGCAACTCTAAGCAGCACCATACCCTACCAGAACAACAGCTGCAAAACTTGTACACATCTCCACTGCTACAGTGATCAACATCACCCACAACACACCTTTCAAGACCCAGGGGTCCTACGCATGCCTATCAAAACATGAGGTGTGCCTCATCCAGTGCACTAAATGCCCCAGTAACAAGTATGTGGTTGAAACACGACAATAACTATACTGTCAAATGAACTCATACATAAAAATAATAAAAGATAAAAACACCACATTACCTGTGGCTAAACACTTTTCATAAGGCAATCACTCTATATCTGACCTCTTCATCCTTATCCTCAAAGGAAACCAGCACAACATCTCCAAAAGACGAGTCTGGGAGTTTAAATTAATAACTTTGCTAGACACTGAAAATCATGGTCTGAATAGAGACACTGGATTTATGGTTTATGAAAACACTCCATAACTCACGGACACTCTCCCCCAGCCCCACAATTTTCACACCCTTCCATCCTCCTCCCCTTCCCCCCTGACAGAAGAGGTGTTAATGGGCCACTTCACCTTGAATGGTCCCTTGAAATATGTTATAACCATTTACATTAAACAATCTGTTCCCCTTGTATTTAGCTGTGACACTCTGAGTACATTTCCCAGACCTGAAGAAGAGCTCTGTGTAAGGTTGAAAGCTAGTCTCACTCACCAACTGGTGCAGTAAAAGATATTTCCTCCCTCATCTTGTCTCTCTGATATCCTGGGACCAACACAGCTACAACAATGCATGTGACAGATATGGGAATTTCATGCCAGATCCTTGAAAAGCCTTATTAAATTGACTTTAAGGATCTCTGGGGTCCATTGTACTAAATGCAAATATTATGTATTATTGTAGGCCTGATTTACATAAGAATGGCCAAACTGGGACAGAACAATGGTCCATCTAGCCCAGTATCCTGTCTTCCGACAGTGGCCAATGCCAGATGCTTCAGAGGGAATGAATAGAACAGGTAAGGAGTAAATCACACTTCCTTTTTTACTTTCTCCACACCAGTCATGATTTTATAGACCTCTGTCATGTTCCCCCTTAGTCATCTCTTTTCCAAGATGAAAAGTTCCAGTTTTATTAACCTCTTCTCATATGAAATTTTTTTCATACCCCTAATCATTTTACTTGCCCTTTTCTGTCTTTTCCAATTCCAATTTTTTTTTGAGCTGGGGCAACCAGATCTGCACACAATATTCAAAGCATACCATGGATTTATAAAAAGGCAATACGATATTTTCTGTCTTACTATCTATCCCTTTCTTAATGATTCCCAACATTTTGTTAGACTTTTTGACTGCCACTGCACATTGAGTGAATGTTTTCAAAGAACTATCCACAATGTCTCCAAGATCTTTTTCTTGAGTGGTAACAGGAAATGTAGACCCCATCATTGTATATGTATATTTGGGATTATGTTTTTCAACGTGCATTTCTTTGCATTTATCAACACTGAATTTCATCTGCCATTTTGTTGCCCAGTCGCCCAGTTTTGTGAGATCCCTTTGTAACTCTTCATAGTCTGCTTTGGACTTAACTATCTTGAGTAATTTTGTATCATCTGCAAATTTTGTCACCTCACTGTTTACCCCTTTTTTCAGATTATTTATGAGTATGTTGAACAGTACTGGTCCCAGTACAGACCACTGGAGGACACCACTATTTACCTATCTCCATTCTGAAAACTGTCCATTTAATCCTACTCTTTGTTTCCTGTCTTTTAACCAGTTGCTGATCCAGGAAAGGACCTTTCCTCTTATCCCATGACAGTTTACTGTGCTTAAGAGTCTTTGGTGAGGGACCTTGTTTGTATGAGGTTTGTATGTATGAGATATGAGATTTATATGTAAGCTCTCTGCAGGGATGTGATTTAAGACCTGGCTGATCAAAGGACTGTATTGAACAATGTGCCAGACAAGCATAGAGTTTTGGGAGAATATGTGTGAAGTGGATTACCTGGGAAATACCTAAGGAGAGGCTAATAGAAATCCCCGCCTCTGGTTATGAAAAACCCACCTTGTGAAGCTACACCCTGAGGAGATGATTGTTGTGTACTGATCTCCTGTTACATGAGGCCAAGATAAACATCCCAAGCTGTATAAACTATTCGTGGTTGTTCTGTTTCTGAATATGAGACAGTTATGAACTTTTAATCATGAAGAAAACCCAGTTGTAGGTTTTGAAGAACTAACACCTACTGGAGTCTGAGGCAGGAGTAGATATGTCCATTTATAAACATTTTAGCATATATGTAGAGTTTTTTATTGTTTTTAATATGGTTTCTCAGAAATGTTGTCACTTTAAGAATAAATGTGCTTGCTTATAAAGAGCTGTGCGGTAAGTTGTGGTTACTAGCAATTACAATGAGAGTTCTGTAGCACTTTAAAGACTAACAAATTTAATTTCAGCAGGCATAATTTGTGAGATTCAGCTCACTTCCTCAGATGCAGTTGGTAGAAATAATTCAGCAAATATTGGCAACATTTATAGAAGGGAACATATGCATATCCAAGGGCATAGATAACATAGACAATATAGATAACACGAAAGCTTATGCCTGCTGAAATTAAATTTGTTAGCCTTTAAAGTGCTACAGAACTCTCGTTGTTTTTGCTGTATACAGACACACGGCTATGCTTCTGGAACTCTAGCAATTACAGTTGGTCACAGCCTTTGGAGAGAAAGCAAATGGCAGATACTGGCCTGTTTAAGTGTAACGCTTCTGCCAGACAAAGCAGCAACAAGGGCCGGGTTCTATATCTAGGGGTCACTGCCAATGATACCACACCAAACTGGCTTGAGACCCCACCCAGTCACCTGGGAAATCACTCACTATCCACTGGGCGCCCCAAAGGGCAATTTTCCCTTCTCGCAAGCACAGGGTTTGAGTGTAGAAAGTAAACCTTTTAATAAAAGAAGGGAAGTAACACAGCACTGGTCTGGGAAACAGTGCAAACAGAATTCATGAACTCAATGAGCCAAATCCACCCCAGAGTACGGGGCATGTCCTTCGCCTCTCCCTTCTTGCTTTCCCTGTACTGACTGTCATAGTTGCAATATCTACCTCTCGGTTGGGGCTCAGCCAGTCCCCCTCTGGAGGCGCCTGCCAGACACAGGCTTGACCAGGCCTCCTCTGCTGCTGTCTCCTACCACCTCCGGGCCTCACTGAGTTCCCTCTACCGGCTCTTGCTGTCTGCTGGTGCCGACCGCTCCTGGCTTCCACTGTCTGCAGATGCTAACTGATCCTGGCGTCTGCTGGCACCGACTGAGCCTGCCATCTGCAGGCTTCCACCATCTGCTGGCATTGACCGCTGTTGCTCCCACCCTCTGCTGGCACCACCCTCTGCTAGCACCTCTCTGCTGGTTGTCAGTCAAGGTTTCCCAGTTCCTTTAGTGCAGGGGTGGGGAATGTCCGGCCCACAGGCCGTATAAGGCCTGCGAAATCATTTGGTCCGGCCCGTGGCAGGCCGTATAACGCCCGCGAAATCATTTGGTCCGGCCCTGGTGGCAGTGGGGAATTCGTCAGCGGCGCGGTTTCATGGCGGCGCCGGGGTTCCGTGGGGGGGGGGGAGGAGGGCAGTGCCCGCCGCTGAAACCCTGCCGCCGTTTGCCCCTTTTCGGCAGCGGGTACTGCCCCACACCCTCCATGGAACCCCGCCGCCGCCGTGAAACCGTGCCGCCGCCGAATTCTCCCCCACCGCCGAATTTTCCCCTGCCACCAGGGCCACCATCAGGCCCTTGACAGAAAAAAGGTTCCCCACCCCTGCTTTAGTGAGTCAGCTCTTAGTGAATTTCAGCTTATGGGAAAACCTTCTGCTTACACAGGAGCAATGTCCCTGCTTTTAACAAACAAAAGACTCCAAGAGAAATCATGAATTCTACCTTTTAACAGTGGGAGGCAATCATTAGTCCATGCCTGCGGATAGCCCTTTGCCAGAGCTAGTGCCCTTTCACCAGAAGACTTCTCACCCCTTCCTCTCTCCTTGCCCTGCTGAAACATCCATCCACCACCCTTGTTGGGCTCTGTTTAGGTGAGAGTGAATTTTTCATCAGAACAGGCTAAACACAGATCTGATGCCATTTGTACATACAATTGAAGGACAACATTTCATTACCCCTGTAGTTAACACAAAAGTGACTTGTAACACAATACCAGACACATTGACCATTTCCCATCATGTTCAACACCTGATGTGCTTATGCAATATGCTGAGTACTTAATTGCACTCATGCAAATACAAAGCCCATGCAAATAACATGCCCCCCTTTCAGCTGCTGAGCAGGGAGAGTGCCACTCAGACCTTGCTTACATCTGCAATCTGGCTTGCCCGGGATATCACAGTATAGGCAGGGAACTGTGCAGCCTGAAAACACTCCAGTCAGGAGGGAGAGAGACATGGGTCTCTGTCCAAGAGAGGTGATGGCTAAGGAGCTGGGAATTTAGAGTAGGTGCCCTCAAGTGAGCACAAGGGGGAACTACAGGTAAAGTTGCCCTGGACTATGACAAAGATGTCTTCAGAAATGAACACAGTGTTCTCGGGATTATTAGCTAATACATATATGTTAAGCATAAGAATTGGGAAGTTAAATGAAATGTATTATGCTCTCCCCACAACTCTGTTCTATCATGTCAAGTATCCCATAACACCTTACATTAGCTGAAGTAAGTTCTGGCTTAAGCAGATAGGAACACTGTCAGATAAAGGACCTATGAGTGTTTTACCACAGTAACAGGTAGGGAGTTTTCTCACAGATCAGTACTGGAATGTTCCATAGGAAGAGGTCAAGTTACATGAATGTTCTACCCTGGTAAAAACCTAGGAAATACCTTCGCATCCCTTGGTACCCGCAATGCATGTGTTCAGAACAAAGAGCTAAGGGGGAAGCCATGGTACCAGAAAAAAAAGCTGATTACAGTAGAACCTCAGAGTTACGAACACCTCGGGAATGGAGGTTGTTCATAACTCTGAACAAAATGTTATGGTTCTTCTTTCAAAAGTTTACAGCTTTGAAACACTACTATGCAGAAGGAAAATGCTGCTTTCCCTTCATTTTTTTAGTAGTTTACATTAACACAGTACTGTACTGTATTTGCTTTTTTTCCCTCTCTCTCTCTGTGGCTGCTTGATTGTGTACTCCTGGTTCCAAGTGAAGTGTGTGGTTGACTGGTCAGCTCGTAACTGTGGCGTTCACAACTCTGAGGTTCTACTGTAGTTAAATCTAGTTTCACATGATGCACACAGTACCTTTTTAGTTGTAAACAGGATGGGTATATAAAGCAGCATTTCCCAACTGCTGTGCCGTCAGGCCCAAACAGGTGGACTGCAGAATTTTTTGAAAAAGTACAATTTAAAGGATAGCTTCAAGGGTGAAACTTGGAAACACACCTTTTATGTAAAGTGAATTTAGCAACATTACATGAGAAGGCTTTCTGGAAACTGGTATAATTTCTTCCTATATTATGTTATTACTGACTTTTAGCCAATAAACCTGATGGACATTGGTTATCTGGTCTGTTGAATATATTTCATAATGACCCAAAGTGTGGTCAAGCAACTGACTATAAAAATTTATCAACAGAGTGATCTCAACAGAGCCTGTCAAGATAGAGATGCAGCTCCATGCACAGGCAGAGGTGCAGAATGTTGCCATTTCCTTTGGCCCTGTTTGGAGCTGAAAGAAAGCCACTGAGATGTGGGAGTTTCCTCTTGGAAGTGAATTTTTCACACTGCCCTCACAACTCAGAGGAGGTAGGTGGGGGAATGCTGCAGAGCGAAACCCTGCAGCCAGCAGCTGTCACCTCCTCTCCCCTGCACAGGAGAAGAAAGTGGCTAGTTCTCCCCTCATTTGTAATGCAGGAAAAGCTGCTCCAATATTAATAAGAATCTCATTATACATTTATTGTTCCATGGATTAATTACCTGGCAAGTAGAGTTACCTTTTACACAGCTCTTGAACTTCAGGAGGTCCTTCTTATACCACTCCCTGGATAATTTAATTAGCATATTCATATTTTACTAGCTATAAACCGAAAGCTGTTTTGGAATCACTTGAATTAAAATTCAAAAGCCTGCCAGCAGCCCAACCCCAAAGACTGAGCTCTAGAGGGGAGAGAACGGAGCCCCGTGCATACCACTCACTGATGCTCCAAGCCTGCACTGTGCCCGCTCAGTTTTCCTGGCCCGCACTTCATTTCAGGCTGTGCCTGGCTGTTCAGTCTGCGTCTGCCTGCTCAGCCAGTCACAGCGCTGGGACCGTGGGGTTGAGACGGCTGTTCCATTCCTCCATCATTCACGTATTTTCTCCTGTTAACTATTCAGAGTATTTATGGTAAAGGTGTTAGCCCATAGCAGCCTTAGTGATACATTACAGTCACTCCAGTAGAAGATCATTGAAACCTAGGGATGAAGTGACGGAGGGCAACGGAGAGCCAGGGAGATGCTGTGTTTATGGTTCGGGATTTGGGGTGGTGACTCAACAGGGAGCTCACTGGGGTGGTATAGGTGAAATGAAGAGGGTGAAGGGCTGAGTATACAGGGAGCACGCCTTCACTTCCCAGGGCCTGCAATAGAAGTGGTCTCATTTCTCTCCATAGTTCAGCCAGTGGCACAGAGAACAGAAAGAACTTGACTTCCCCCACTCAACATCTACCTCTTCCCATAGTGGCAGCTAGTGCACAGTCGCAGACTTTGTTAAGGCTGCACTGAGATTGACATGTAGGGCAGGGATTACAGCTCTTTATTTTTCACTCAAAACCGGCTGTATCGACCCCAGTCATACAGCGCTTCCTCTCTGAGTCCAGACTGGGTTTTCTGTGAACTTATAAGTACATTAGTTGTTCAGTTTATGCGATGAAGTATTTTAAAATGACCCTTTTTGCTATTTGATTCATGAATTTAACCTTTTTCAGCTCTTCTTAGCTAATAAATGGCTTAATCTGGAGATTTGAAAAGGGACTCAGTGGTAGATTTTAACTAAATCGAAGACCAAGGCTGCTGCTTAAATTTAATAATCTGAAAATAATTGATTTATTTGCATGAGTCTTCATAATTGCCTCAATTTACAGGCCAGAGGCCACTGTCATCAACAGATGATGAATAAGACAACATTTTTGAAAACTAAATAATGCATGGAATGGAATTTAGAAGATTCAGGCTTTCAAAAAATATGGAATTTCAGAACATGTGCAATATGTACCACATGATCAAACCCCAATTCTGTGTCTGTCACATTGTGAGGGAAGTGTCCATCATCAGGAGAATAATGCTGTAATTTAATTAACTTGTTAATAATGAGTTGAGCTACTAAGTAACAATGACCACAATATAATTAAGATGAACATCCTTGGGAACCAAAAAGTAGCACAATGACGCTAGACATTAGACCAGGAGATTTAAATAAAATGAGGATGCCAATCAAAAAGCCCCAGAGTCAAAAGTAAAGAAATTAAAATCCTTAGATTTGCCATGGACACTATTCTAGGCCCCAACTCAGCAAACCACTCCTGTTGAGCAAGCACATAGAATCATAGAGTTGGAAGGGACCTCAGGAGGTCATCTAGTCCAAACCCCTGCTCAGAGCAGGACTAACCTCAGCTAAATAATCCCAGCGAGGGTTTTGTCAAGCCGCAGCTTAAAAACCTCTATGTCAAACATTAACCAACTGTTTAAGTTTCATTGACTTGAATGGGACCTATGCATATGCTGAACTGAATGGGGCCCTATGGAAACAATAACAGTCTCAGAAGATGCATGTGCCTTTGAACAAAGAAGGAAGCAGGACATGAAGGAATGAACCTGCCTGGATAATGGGAAAAGTCAGGAGGTTATTCAAAAGATCCTTCTGGAAATGGAAATCCAGCCCTGATGAAGCCAGTAAAGAAGATCACAAACTACAGCAGACAAGTGGGAAAACAGAAGGCTGAAATGGAATATCAAGAGCAAATAACTACCAGCAGAAAATCAAACAACATATTCATGCAAGTATATCAGAAGCAGGAAGCCTGTGAAAGAAGCAACAAAGGGAACACTGGGGCTAAAGGGAGCAATTAAGGAAGATAAGAACATCACTGACATTTGAAATGATTTCTTTGCCTCCGGCTTCACTATAGAGGATGTTGGGGAGATTCCCACCCTGGATGTGCTATTTTCTGATAATAAAATTAGGTGCTATCAAGACTGAGGGGGTCAGAAGAGGAGGTGCTAGAACAAATTGATACATTGAAAAGCAATAAGTCACCAGATGAGACGGCACAGCCAAGAGCTCTGAATGAGCTCAAGAATGAAGTGGCTGGGCTGCTAGAAGTAACGTGCAACCTCTCATCAAAATCAGCGACAGTACCAGGGGGCAAATATTGTGCCTCTGAGGCATGAGGGGGATACAGGGAATTCCTGACCAGTGAGCCTTGCATTGGTCCCCAGTACTCTGGATGAAATGGTAATTTTGAAACACAATTATAAAACACCCATGAGATCACACCTAGACTTGTGTCTAGGTAGTCAACTCATGTTACCTAGACCTCAGCTTGGTCACTTTGTCTAGTCAAGACATGGAAAACAAAGAGAATGGATAATTGATCGGTGGCAGCCAGTGAACAGTGGGGAGATGAGTGGTTCTGTGCCCGGGGTCATGTAGATTAATAGCTTTATTAACTAGATTAAAAGAAAACAGTGTTAAAAGAACAATAAAGCTGCAAAGCTGAGTACTCAAAAGTTAGCAAATGCCTGAATTAAGGTTGCCTGTGCAACCCTGACTGTCCCCTTGTGTACGATATAGCCAGTAATTACACATCACCTCATAATTTTTGCAGTGGGCCCTGCCACATTCAGTGCATAGCGTGGAGCACTGTGATACGAGCACCACTGAGTGGGCAGCTATTGAATGGCTCCAAACTTTAGTTGCTGCCATCATCCAAACTCTGCTCTGAATACAGAATTACGGAACTCTGAGGGGCCTCCCTGGGAGCAGGTTATCTCATAACTGTCCATCGCAGGGCTCTCACCTCTTCCTCTCCAGCATCTGATGCCTGCCATTGCTGGAGACAGGACAAGAAACTAGATGGGTGTTGGGCCTGATCCCATCTGGCAGTTCCTATGATCCTCTTTACACAATGATGGTCATGAGGGTCATGATGGACAATCAGAGCAAGGAAACGGGATGTCTGTGTGATGGCATCTGTTAGGCCTTGACACCCCGTACCTAGGAAAAACCCACTCAGGCCAGGGGACCAACAAGACCTAGTCTTCCAGGGGCCTAGAGAGACAGGGAGGAGATAACCAATGAAGAGACAGGAGGCAAGTTATAAAGGCTTACTGAGTTACAGGGCTCATTTGTGGGGGAGTGCTCGGTGAAGGTGGGACCAGAAAAGAAGTTCCTCAGTCTTAATCAAGAATGCAGCACAGGGCCAATGCCCATGCTTATGCACTGTGACTGAGCAGTTACTTTTCTGTGCCTATTTGCATATTTAAAGGCAGAGAAAGCAAAATTTCAACCCTGTTGATGCAGTTCCACCATAGCTTAAAAAAGGAAAGTCATTGGGCCAGAGGGACACAGCATGTGCTTATGTGATGACTCTATAGCCTGGGGGTTAGAGCACTCCCCCTGGATGGAGGCGACCGAGGATTCAGTCCTGCTGCTCCAGTGAGGTTTTCATTATTTATCCACAGTGGAACAGCTTCAAGAGGAAAGACTGAGGGACACTCCTGCCCAATCCAAGTGTCCCATAGCCCTGGGCGGTAGCAGATCCCTGTTCAAATCCATTCTCTCCTTCAGCCGGAAGGGGACTGAACTGGCATCTCCCACATCATGGCTATGGTACCTAACCACTGGGCTAAAAGTTATGAGGGGCCCTCCAGTCCTTCTGAGCACGCTCATGGGCTCATGTGCTGCAGGTGTGGTAGGCAGAGGAAAGCCTATAGGCCACTGATTTGTGCATTGCATCTGGACACCTAGCAGGAAGCAAGGCCAGAGGCACAAACATCAGCACCAAAAAACTTAGGCACCAAGCGCTTTTAGGTGCCTGCAGGGTTTGGTGGCAGCTGTGGGGAGGGGGCGAGGGAATCCCAGTGGGGCCTGATCCTGTGATTTAGGCACCTAAAGTGACAGTTAGTTGCTTAAGTCCTTGTGTGAGTCTAGCCTCAGAATTATTCCCGTACCCTCAAGTGACAATACTGAAAAACTACATAAAGAGCCACTTTCCTTCAACACCAAACACGAACTGCATTGGAAGACCAAAACACAAGCTACATTCGATTTGAGAGTACAACTCAGTATTGTATGGGTAAAAACCATTGCAATAAAAAACCATTGCAATAAAAAATATTGTAATTATCCCTCAAACCCATGGAAGTCAGAGTTCAAGTTACATCAGTGTAAAAGCCATGTTAAGGTATGGCAGTGCAAAGTTAGCACCCAAAGAGCCGTCACTCTGCCCTATAGTGGTGCCTTGCAATAACTATATGATTAGGATTAAGGTGGTTTTGGTCTCAGATTAGATTGATTGGTAGTTAAAGATAGAATGGGGGGTTTTTGTATGTTTTTCCCTCCTGGCATAATTCAGGCCTGATCTACACCTAAAACATAAATTGACCTAGCTACGTTGCTCACAGCTGTGAAAAATTTTGTGCCCTGTGCAATGTAATTACGTCAACTTAACCCTCAGTGTAAATACAGCAATGTTGATGGAAGAAATCTTTTGTCAAGCAAGCTACCACCTCTTGGAGTGGTGGATTTACTACATCAACAGAAACTCCCTTTTGTTGCTGTGGGAATCACCTACAAGACAGTGGTGTAGCTGTGCTGCTAGAGCTACAGTAGTGTATACACACCCTAAAGCAAAGAAGAGGTTGTGTTTGGTAGACGGACACTGCACAAACTTCCTGAGCCTAATGTCTCTTGCACTCATGGGTTCCCTCTCCACTCTGCCTCAGCTCCACTGGCAGGATCTCCGCATGAGGGCAGGAGCCAGCTGGCTGCCTCTGCTGTCCCAGCTCCTTTTATGCGCTGATGGCATGAGGCACATAAAGACTACAACATATTAAAAATATCAAAAGGCTAAGAAAACAAATAGTGACTGTCTTCAGGGTCAATAGCAGTAAAAACTGGCCTTAGGATAAATGGCGCTGAGATGGATTCAAGATATTTTGAAGCACCGAGGCACCTTGAGGTATTATTAGCTGCTCCTGTTTTTTCCTATTAAATGTGTAGTTTAATATATTTCTATTTAGGTTCTTTAATGTGTGCCTGCAATGGGGTGGACGAGGCTGGAGGCCTCAGAGTCCTACCACACCACATCCCAGGAAGCAGCAGAAGAGAAGTCCTCCAGGCTGCCTACTGGCTATGGGGGAAGCAGTCAATGAGAGAGTATGCAGGAAGCTGTCAATCAGGGCTCAACAGGCTCACATAAAAGGAGCTGCAGGGCCAGAGTGACTCAGTTGCTACCTGGAGCTGGAAGAATGAGAACTCCTGGGTGACTGTTGGGACTGAAGATAGAAGAACAGCTGGGACCAGAAATGCCAGAAAGGGTAAAGAGTCTCCAGGTAGGGAGCCCTGGGGGCACAGCCCCATATCAAGGCCCAGGGACTATTTAAAGGCTAGCCCAGAAGAAGCAGCAGGACTGATTAAGGACTGAGCTCAGGGAGGGCTGCAGGAAGGCAATGTCTCCAGGGAGGAAACCATGGGGGACAGCCCCATATCAGGGCAGAGACTATTTAAAGACTGAGCAAAGGGAGGGCTCCAGAGATACCAACAGAGGAGGCCTGGGATAGGCCCTGGTGGACTGCGGACTGCAGAAGGGGTCTGGTTTATTTTACATAAAGACTGTGTGTGTGACTTGGCTAGGGGGCTGAATCATTGAAAATCTGCCTGAGAAACCACCGAGAGAGGTCACTGCAGACTAAGAGAGTGCAGGCACTCGCACTCAGACAGGTGCATCACCCATTTCAGTGCCATAAATACCAGGGCGAGGGGCGCCATAGAAATATCTAAAGTATTTAGAGAGACAGAGGCAGATAAAATACCCTGGGTGTGCAGTATCACTACATTAACATTCCTTAGGAACCTTACCATCTGCATTCTTACTCTTTTTGGTTTTAATTGTGCAGGAAGAGAGCAACATTGACATAGATATTTGTATTTAATTTCCCTTTTTTTGTTTAAGAAAAATAAATTTCTGGTGATTATCTGATTTTTGGGGAAGTTTTTATTCCAATAAACATTTATAATCTCCCCCTCACCAGATTTTCCTAGCAGCAGACTGAGAGCAGCAACCACTGTTGCTGTTGGTCTAGGCAGAAGAAGTGTTCGGTATCCCTAAATGATATCACGTCGAAGGACAGATTTCCTCAGACTAAGCTAAAAGTGATGGTTCACCTGGGGTAGACAGCATCTGACCTCTGATCACCAATATAATACGTGAGCTCAGGCTGTCACTGAACTCAGCATTGCTCCTAGATAGCCAGAGTGAAAAAGCATCCAGAAACATCTGCTCCCACCTCCGGGAACCCAGCAACTCCATCTTTCCCTCTTGGAAGGTGGTCTTGCCACTTTGAGCCACACCCCGGTGGACTGTATTCCCCAACCCCTCCAGATGAGGTACAGGTAGTGGGAAGCTGTCCCATGCGGAGGGGGTGGCATGGAAGAAGGCACAAAGTTACCCGCATGAAGAGGAGGCAATGGCAGAAAAGACAATGGAGAGTGAACTGGGACTGGCAGGGGAACAGGGAGCAAAGGAGAAAGTAGCAGAAAATGGGAACAGAGGTGTAGGCAGGTGAAATTATGTTGTTCTATGTGATGCCAACAAAGAGGACCAGGGAATTACAGACCAGTCAGCCTAACTTCGATAATAGGAAAGATAGTGGAACAAATAATTAAACAATTCATTTGTAAGCACCTAGAGAATAATAGAATTATAAGAAATAGCCAGCATGGATTTGTGAAGAACAAATCATGGCAAACCAACCCATTTTCCTTCGACAGGGTTACTGGCCTAGTGGACGGGGGAAGCAGTAGATGTGATATATCTTTGTTTTAATAAGGTTTTTGACACAGTTCCACGTGATATTCTCATAAGCAAACTAAGTAAATGTGGTCTAGATGAAATTACTATCAGGTGGGTGCACCAATGGTTGAAAAACCATACTCAAAGAATAATTATCAATGGTTCACTGTCAAACTGGGAGGGTGTATCTAGTAGAGTCCTAAAAAGACCAGTCCTGGGTCTGTACTATTCAATGTTTTCCTTAATGACTGCTGTGACACGTCTGTGCCTCAGTACCCCACCTGAAAATGCCAAGGTCAGGGCAGACTGCAAAAGGAGAACAAAGTCTCCCAGAACTGGTGGCTAGCACTGAAATTAGATTCACCAACCAGTCACAAACAGAGCTCCTGATTCCTCACACTGGTTATCAAGAAGATAAAACAAGAAGTTACACAGTCCCCTTTATTGCATTTCGGTGTCTGGCCCCCAATCAGCAACTAAGTCCTGTAAAGAGATAAGTTATTTAAAAATTCTGTTCACTTTACCAAAATGTTCTCCTGATCCCCAAAGGGTCAGCCACATTGCCAAATCAATATGAGTTTGGATCTTACCCAAAATACCATGCTGCCAGCCAATCCTTTAATAACTAAAACTAAAGGTTTATTATAAAAGGAAAGAAACAAACAGGATGAGAGTTGTTAAATGGTCAAAGCAATCAGATACATACAAATGACTTAAAAGTCCATACATAGCAGATTCTCAGCAGAATTGTAGAGTTTGCAGGCTTGTACAGTTCCTCTGCAGTACATCCAGTACTTGGATGGGTCTCAGTCCTTTCTTTGACAGCTTTAGATGTAGAGTAGTTAATCCAAATGTAGGAAGCAGGAATAAAGACAAGATGGTCCGGCTGCATTTTATAGTGTCTGGTCTGCCATATGGCTTGTTTCAAACACAAGCTCACAGCACATGGTCAGGGAAAGGCACTTGTAGTCCCCCTGATCAAAGACATGTCCCTACATGTCCTGATGACTCATATGTGTAGCCCTGGCTCCTCTCCCTGGGTTCATTGTATAGGTGATGGCCCTTGATGAGTCATCAATGCTGACACTAACCTACTTGGGGGGTGCAACTCAGTAGCATAGCATAAGTATTTGGATACAGATCTATCACGTATATCTATAATTTACAGTGCAAAAACGATACATACACAATACATAAACAATATTATCATACTTAGCAAATTATAACCTTTCCAATGATAGCTGACATGGCGTTTCTTGTATGAATTTTTGCAGTTTTGCAACATTGAGATCAATAATGTTATAAATGGTCACTCATATACCAGACAACATCTGGGGTAATGGAGTGAAGAATGTGCTTATAAAATATGTGGATGACACCAAGATGGGAGAGATTACAAGCACTTTGGAGGGAAGGATTAGAATTCAAAATGACCTGAACAAATTGGAGAATTGGTCTGTAATCACCAGGATGAAATTCAGTAAAGACAAGTGGAAAGTACTTCACCTAGGAAGGAAAAATCAAATGCACAAACACAGCTACAAAATGGGCAATAACTGGGAAGGCAGTTCTATACTGCTGAAAAGGATCTGGGAATTAGAATGGATCACAAATTGAATATGAGTCAACAATGGGATGCAGTTGTGAAAAACACTAATATTCTGGGTTGAATAAGAAGAGTTTTGTATGTAAGACATAAGAGGTAGTTTTCCCTCCCTACTCAGCACTGGTGAGGTCTTAGCTGAAGTAGTCTGTCCAGTTCTGGGTACCACCCTTTAGGAAAAATGTAAATAAATTGTAGAGAGAAAAGCAACAAAGATAATAAAAGGTTTAGAAAAACTGACCTATGACGAAAGGTTAAAAAACTGGGCATGTTTAGTCTTGAGAAAAGAAGACTGATGGGGGACCTGATAACAGTCTTCAAATATTTTAAAGAGACAGGGATCAACTGATCTCCATGTCCACCGAAGGTAGCAGAAATCAGTCAAATAGCCTGAGCATAAACTGTACAGTCAGAGTTTATATAGAGCTAGATATATCTATACCTATAGATGTAGGCAATATAAATATAGACACTAGTGACATCCAATGTGTGACTGATGCAAGACATGTATATTAAAACTTTTCACCCCCAGTGATAGGTTATCAGTTTGCAGCTGCTTCATATCTACAGTGACTGGAAATTGCTACCATTAGAGCTGAATAAATAGTGGGGAAATAACTCATGAATATTAATTTGAATTTGAAGTGAGTTTCAATGAGGTCAGATTCGCTCTCCACAAATATTTGAGCATTACTGTCACAACCACTGTGAAAAGCAAATTTTTAGATTGAACACAACTATTCATGAAACACAAGTTCTGAACTATACATTTCATTGCAAATTCACAATTCACACTGGGTTGGCTGGTTCCATAAGTCATGTGGTATTTTCTGTTTTCTGATTGGATGATACTACAAAGAAAGCAATATACCAATTGAACATACAATGTTCTGTGCTGGTTAGTTGCATAAATCACCACTCACACAGCTGTTCATGAATACTGCCTCCAAGTGCAGATAAACACAAGACCAAAGGCAGTGTGCAGTTGTTCTGACAGGAGTGAACTACCCCAGTTATATTAACTTTGAAACCTGAGAAAACCATGGAGGAAAGGGGGGTTATATTTTGGGCCACCACTTGTAACGCTGACTCACACAGGGGTGTCGGCAGTGGGGATCAAACCTGGGATCTCTGGAGGTAAAAGACGTGTCTGTTAGCCAAGGCTGTAGCAGGCTCAGCATTCTGCAGGGCCAAGCCACCACTAGAGGGGGACAGAGCACCACTACGAGCAAGCAGGAGTTACACTACCAACTTTGGTACAGCACTGCTCATACACGAGTGGAGCTGTCCAAGGCAAGAGGACACAGTACAGATGCGTGTATGTGCTTCCCATGTATGCAGCTGCTCCATGGAGCTGGATATCACAGCACAGAGCTGCAGCAGTGGTAGGAGGGAAAGTTGTGTGGTCACGATGCATGAGCTTACACAAACCACGGACCTAGTTTCTCTACAAAAAATAGGTAACTCCCACTGAAGTCAATGGAACCTGTTTGTATCCTGTGGTAGCAGAACAGGTCTTTAGATCGATTAGTGGGGATGCTGGCAATGTTCAGCTGTATGCCGGCTGACTCCCCTAGTGCCAAAGGGCCGACAGGGTAACAACTGGCAGGTTGTCAGTGGGCACAGTGAGTACGACAGATGTGGGACATATGTGAGCTCCACTTAGATTTAACATGTCTGTTAACAAGCTGGAAGAGAGAGATGAAAAGAAGAGAAGGACTGGTTGAACTTGGTGGAAAATGATGGCAAAAGGTTGATGTTTGCTTCCCCCCCTCACACCCTAAGCATCTTTTTTGTATGATTATCAAATCCTCAGAATTCTGTTTTCAGAATTTCCCATTTTTCTTCACAGAACAGTTTGTGAAATTCACTTCAAGCTCAAAATGTCACAATTCCATGATTACAGCCACTGTACATTTTATGCAAAAGTACCATCTCTGGGAATTTTGATTTGAGTGGTGAAGGTTGAGAGGGTTACGGCAATGGACCAAAAGTCACACACATATGATAAATTATTATCACACAAAAAATGTCATTAGCTGATATTTACACTTACTCCAGTGACTATGTTAACGCTTATACAACCTACGTAATATGAACATTACAATTAAAGTGTGGAAATGGCCAGATAGGGTAATGTATAGAAATGTTTCATTACCCTTCCAGTTTGTATGTTCAGCTAACAAAATATTGACATATAAAAATTCACCTTACCTGCTTCACAAAGCCCCTTAACTCTGCCCCACAGAATGCACCGATGACCTGATGAGGGGTGAGAGATACAGCTCTGGTGAGATGGCTTGTGAAAAAGGACAAGCACCTCAGACTGGAAAAATAATTGACAACATGCAGGGAGTTCAGAGACAAGCAAAAGGAATGAGCAGGGGCCAGAGAGACTGATGTGTGAGGCAAGATTAGAGGAGTTAAATAGGTCCAGTTCATCTAAAGTAGAAGGATGTCTGCTTCCAAGGATCTGAAGGCTATAAGCACCAGGGAGGGGGAGGAATTCTTTAGGGTGGCACCAAGGGATTGAAGATGGGGAAGATGAGGAAAGGAAAAGCTTTAGACATTACTTCTAGAGATCGTAGAGTGATAAAAGATTAGGGTGGGAAGGGACCTTCCAGGAGGTATCTAGTCCAATCCCCTGCTCAAAGCAGGACAATCCCAACTAAACCATCCCAGCCAGGGCTTTTGTTAAGCCGCACCTTAAAGCCTCTAAGGATGGAGATTCCAGCACCTCCCTAGGTAACCCATTCCAGTGCTACACCACTCTCCTAGTGAAAAAGGCTTTCCTAATATCCAACCTAGACCTCCCCCTCTGCAACTTGAGACCATTTTCCTAGTCCTGTCATCTGCCACTACTGAGAACAGCCTAGCTTCATACTCCCTGAAACCACCCTTCAAGTAGTTTGAAGGCTGCTATCAAATCCTCCCTCATTCTTCTCTTCTGCAGACTGAACAAGCCCAGTTCCCTCAGCCTCTCCTTAGAAATCATGTGCTCAAGCCCCCTAATAATTTTTGTTCCCCCCACTGGACTGTCTCAATTTGACCACATCCTTTCTGCATTGGGGGGCCCAAAAACTGGACACAATACTCCAAATGTGGCCTCACCAGTGTCAAATATATAAGAATAATCACTTCCCTCCATCTGCTGGCAATGCTCCTACTAATATAGCCCAATATGCTGTTAATCTTCTTGGCAATAAGGGCACATCATTGACTCATATCCAGCTTCTTATCCCCTGTAACCTCCAGGTCCTTTTCTGCAGAACTGCTGCCTAGCCAGTCAGTCCTCAGTCTGTAGCAATGCATGGGATTCTTCCGTCCTAAGTGCAGGACTCCGCATTTGTCCTTGCTGACCTCATCATTCGTCTAGGTCAATCTGTGTCCTATCTCTAACCACTTTACCTATCTCCCACCCTCCCCCTGCTTACTGTCATCTGCAAACTTGCTGAAGGTGCAATCCACCCCATCATCCAGATCATTAATGAAGATGTTGAACAAAACTGGCCTCAGCACCAACCCTTGGGGCACCCCGCTTGATACTGGCTGCCAACTAGTCATCAAGCCTTTGATCACTACCCATTGAGCCTGATGATCAAGCCAACTCTCTATCCATTTTATAGTCCATTCATCTAAACCATACTTCTGTAATTTGCTGGCAAGAATACTGTGGGAGGCTGTATCAGAAACTTAGCTAAAGTGAAGGTATATCACATCCACCACTTTCCCCACATCCACAGAGCCAGTCATCTCATTATAGAAGGCAATCAGGTTGGTCAGGCATGATTTGTCCTTCGTGAATCCATGCTGACTGTTCCTGATCACCTTCCTCTCCTCCAAGTGCTTCAAAATGGATTCCTTGATGACCTGATCCATGATTTTTCTGGCAACGGAAGTGAAGCTGACTGCTCTGTAGTTCCCCAGATCCTCCTTCCTCCCTTTTTTTGAAGATGGGTGCTGTATTTGCCTTTTCCCAATCGTCCAGGACCTCCCCCAGTTGCCACAAGTTTTCAAAAATAATGGCCAATGGCTCTGCAATCACATCAGCCAACTCCATCAGCACCCTCAGATGTATTGCATCCGGACCCATGGACTTGTGCATGTCCAACCTTTCTAAATAGTCCTGACCCTGTTCTTTCACCACTGAGGACAGCTCACCTCCTCCCCCTTCTGTGCTGCCCAGTGCAGTAGTCTGGGAGCTGACCTTGTCTGTGAAGACAGAGGCAAAAAAAAAGCATTGAGTACTTCAGCTTTTTCCACATCATCTGTCACTAGATTGCCTCCCCCATTCAGTAAGGGACCTACACTTTCCCTGATCTTCTTCTTGTTGCTAACATACCAGTAGAAACCCTTCTTGTTACCCTTCACGTCCCTTGCTAGCTGCAACTCCAATTGTGCTTTGGCCTTCCTGATTTCACTCTTGCATGATCAAGCACTATTTTTTACTCCTTTGTGGTCATCTGTCCAAGTTTCCACGTCTTGTAAGATTCCTTTTTGTGTTTAAGCTCACCAGAGATTTTTCTGTAAGCCACGCTGGTCATCTGCCATATTTCCTATTCTTACTGCACGTCGGGATGGTTTCTTCTTGCGCCCTCAATAAAGTTTTTTTTTAAATACAGCCAGCCCTCCTGGACTCCTTTCCCCCTCATATTAGCCTCCCTTGGGATCCTGCCCATCTGCTCCCAGAAGGAGTCAAAGTCTGCTTTTCTGAAGTCCAGGGTCCGTATTTTGCTGCTCTCCTTTCTTCCTTTTGTCAGGATCCGGAACTCAACCATCTCCTAGATCTGCTCTAGGAATTACATTGGACAGTTCCCTGGCCTGGGCTGTCTAGGTGGTCAGACAGGTTGGCTAGAATGGGCCCTGCTGTCCATAGAATCTATGAACCTGTGAACATGCAGGTGACAAATAGTCCATTGGTTTATATGGGGCCTTGGATCCAAAGTGCTGGCTGAGATTAGCTTAATTGTGCCTTCCTTCTAGGGCGGCTGCAGGCAGCCATGCAGCAAGAAGACAAACAATAACTGAGGAAATCCACTCATATCCCAGGGGAATGTGTCCCATTCAGTGCTCCTGCCTGACCTCACCCTCTTCCCCAGTCCCTGCTCCACCCAGCAGGGGCACAGAGCCTTGACCCTGTGGGTCTGGCTGCAAAAGGGAAGAATTCAGTGGATTGGTGCTGTCTTCGCACTCCAGCAGATCTGGCCCCTGCTGCACTCTGCAGAGCTAGCCATGTGACCCATTGCAAACATGCTTGGCTACAGATGTCCCTTCTCCTGGGCACACCTGTGTTATTGCTGAACAGTCTCCAATCATCTGGGGAAGATCAAACTCAGGGCAGTTCACACTGCTCCCATTGAGTGTTCACTGTGGCTACTGTGAGCTGCATTGGCTTGTCGGTTGGTCACCTAACTCACATGGTGTTGTTTCTGCTTCTTAACGGTTGACTGCAATTTTTAGATAGGAGAATGAAACGACCAGCATTGGGCACATTTCCAAACAAAAAATCCTTGATGCTAAAATCCAGGGAGATTTGGGATTTGTGAAGATTTCCCTGCATACTCATAGCTAATGAGTAATGGGGGCCCATTGCCAGCAAACTGCTCTGGGGGCTCAGTCTCACAAACGTATTCATGAACAGATTTCTCATCATTCAGCGAAGGCTAGAGGAGTGAAGCAAGTGGCCCATACCAAGGCTGACCTGAGCTAGCCCCTGTGTGTTGGGGAAGGGCTGAACAGGCCAGAGTAAAGTGTAGACAAGGGTTGGGGTGGGTGTGTGGGGTCAGGAGTTCTCCCCTGTGTGACAGCTGGGGGTTGGGGAGGGGGGCTGTGGCTTGGGTACACACAGTTTAAAGCTGTCTGTGGAATTCATTTTCATTTTCCATTCTGCCTGTAGATCCAAAAATTTGCAATAAATCACAGAAATTAAATTTTAAGCTCACTATGGAGGGATAATGAATCTGAAATATGTGATTTTTTGTAAAATTACATTCTTTCAAATGCTCAGATTCGGGGAACGCTATCTCATAAGGAAAGTACACAAAAAACCCACAATCAAAATGACCTATACAAACCATAAAGACAAGTTAATAGGATTGCTGTGAATTCTAAAGGGAGTGGGTGTAGAACAGCACAAGTGGGCTTGAAATGGGGTATTTATAATCTCCAATTCCATTAACAAATTTTAATATAGTCTTTGAGGGTAGGAAGCAGTTGTTAATAAAACTTTAAATTAAAGCGTGCTAGCTGTCGGATTAGATCATTAAAATTGCAGGGTGTTGGTGCCTGGCTGGCTCTGCAGCACAGACAGCATTGCTAAACCTACAGTTTTGCGCCAATGAAATAATTCCAAAGCAAATAGAAAAGGGAATAAAACAATTTTATACGTGTGAATTATGATTCTATATCATGTGTAATGAAGAGAAAAATGTAATCATATTTCATCAGCCCTGGGTGCAATCAGTGTGTCTGCAGGACCACAAGACAAACCATGGAGGCAGGCAGGAACCATGCAGACTGACAGCCAGGCCCAGTGCTTTCACCCTGGGGCAGGGGAACTGCCAGAGGCCCCAGATGGTTCTAAGCTGAGAATGGACTTTCCTGCCTCGGCCTGGTGGGCAGACCCGGGGTTTGGAATGTTCAGGGAAAGGCAGTCACCCAGAGCCAGGAACACAATCCACATCTTCTGAGCCCACTGCAGTTCTCTACTCACTAGGCCACACGCATACTGTGTGGCCATTCCAAGCACACTCCCCACACTTGGGGCCACTCCAAGCTGCACTGCTGGTGCAAATCAGCCCTGGAGCCACAAACACCAGCCCATGGAGGAACAATTGTGCAGTGCATCTTTGCTTGGGTGGGTTAGAACTAATGTCACAGGGGCATAGCCCTAGCAGTGAATGCAGCAGGGTTGGAAGGGGCCTGTATTGGGAGACTGGACAAGGCACCCATGACAGACCTATACAATCAATTAACAAAAACATCAAACACCCAGGAAGACCCCAAGCTGAGTGTCCTAGGGGTCTCCTGAAAAATGTGTCAGTCACACCACTGAGGGGTGGTCTGCACTGCCAGCGGGAGGTGAGAGTGCAGCACATGCAGACATAGATCAAAGGTGAGCTGCAGCAGCTCAGGCAGTGTGCACTGGATGGCATATCCAGGGTCTTGGGTCACTGCTAGAGCTTTTTGAGCTAGCTTTGATCTAAGGTAAGTCAACGTGCTGCAATCGTACCTGCTATTGGAGCATAGACAGACCTTAAGTGTCACAACCTGGGTCGTACTGGGGGAGGGCCAAAGGATGGGGGGGGGCAGCCGTGTCCCAGTTTGCTGCCTCCTAAAAAGCAAAAGCTTTTCATCATCGCAATAGCCCCACAGAGAGGGGTGGATTCAATCAAGGTAGCTTAACTTGACGGAAGCCCATCATTCCCCCTCGTGGGCACCACTAACACCTTGCCTTCATTTGAGTTGGGCAAGCTGTAGCTTAGGCTAGAACATGCTCAGCTGTAATTGATTAAAAGGTGCTAGCCTGCATCTGTAGTCAGGAAAAGACGGGGTGTCAGCTGGGTGTTAGTGAGGCCCGAACTGAGCTTGACCAGTTTGCTGAGAGTGTGATAGTCAGACAGGTTGACATGAGAATGTTTTGATAACTGAGGATTGTCTTCTAATAGTGACTGCAGGGCATCGTGTCACACTGGCAAGAAGCAATTCACAGACCGGGCGTGAAGAAGATGCTCACTAATTTCTTCCTTTTCCCACAATATTTCACCATCCTCTTATCCCACCGTACCTCCCTGGCTTGGTGAATACTTGGTAAATACTTCTGATACAAAATGTCACCTCCTTACTTGTGCCTCTCTTTTGGTACATAGGGAGACCAGACCAGATCACATGAGTTCAGCAGACACTCCCGTTCCCCTGCTCCAGACTCATTTAAAGCTTGTCTAACAAGCCCTGAGAATTTAAACCAAGAGATTAGGGATCCTGTTGTTTGATGTGGTCTGGTTCATCATGGTAGTGTCCTCTCATCACAAATGACTCCAGTGCTCCGTGAGTCCCAAACTTCCCTCTCCACCACTGGCACATCCACAGGCTGTTCCTCTGAACCAGTTAGGTTTATGTTCACTGGTACTATGCATTGGAAGGCTCTCCATGAAGATCCCCTGTGCTGATTCTTCAGTTCTCATCTCAAATCTCTTGGATTTATGACTCTTTTTTTACTGGGCTTTCTTCCTCCCCGCTGGGAATTCCCAGCATTCCCCAGGAGAGCCATTGTGCTGTCACCCAAAAGACAGCAGGTACCATCCTGTACTCTGTATATAGGTGGCAGATCTCTTGAGTCAGGTCCCTTACTATGAAATCATCATGCAAGTTCACTTGCTTCTTTGTCTTTTGTTGGCTTTTTTTCAGTGCCTGCCTCTTGGTCCCTGGTTGTGGAGCTGACCTACTGGTCTCCTTTATGCTCTTCTCAGCCTAACCCTTCTTCATTAGGTAAAGGGCAGAATATCGACTACAGTGTCCAGTCTGAGTGCTCCACTCACATTTCTTCTGCTCTTTCTACTTCTGCTGTTGGCTGATGCCACATTCTTCTCTCTTCCTTCATGTTTCTCCCCATTTCAGGTCTATACCGCACCATTCCTCTCCCAGGTCTGCTTCTCTTTGTGCTCTGTCTGATCTGCCTTCCCTCAGCAACTTCCATGGCTGTTCCAGCCTCCACCTTCTTCAGAATGGAAACAGCTGACACTTCATATGCACAGTGTGCCATATTCTGGGTCTTCACTCATTACTCATTACTGTTACATATGGAACAGCCAGGATAGGAAGAGAACAAAAATGAAAAAATTCTGGATCAACTCTCTAAGTACATGAAATCAAAGGATGTGCAGCCAAAAGGTCCCTAAGTCGCATAGAGGCCAACATTATAGAGACTCCTAAGAACTGGCATTGGGAAGTGTGACTTTGTGGGGGACATAGGCGACAGCCCTCTGTGAGCCTGGGAAAATTGGCTCCCCTAGTCTGGAGGGCTGGGGATGCTGGTAACTTGGTATAAGAAAGAAAACTGCTGAGGTAAAGATTGTAACTGGCTAACATGAAGCTTTAGCCACTAGAAAGCGGGTTTGATTTTATTTGTTAGCAGACCTGTCTCTTTTTTCTCTTGCTTAGTATCACTGAAATGTCTGCTAATAAACTTAGTCTTGTTTTATTATCAAACCATCTCAGTGCTAGGGATTAGAATGCAGTGAGTCTCTAGCTAACCTACGAGGCTGACGTGTGCCCTGTCTCTTTGGAGGCAGTGAACCTACTCATTTCTGTGAGCGTCCAGTGAGAGGGACTGACCCTGCAGGGAGACGTCTGTGGGGAGCTCAGGAGCTGGGATTGATTGCCTTGGTCTCAGCAAGGCAAGGCTTAAGCTGGCAGAGTGCTGCAGAGTTTGCTGGCCAGGCAACAGGCTGGCATGCCTGGGAGCTGACACAGCATATCCACAGCAAACTCTCCCTTGCTGAGGTAGAGGGGTAACACTGGGGTTCACAGTTCTGGGTGTCCTGAAGTTTGGACTGGTGACAATGGCTGAGCTGCGTGGCTTCATCAGAGAACAGAATCTCAGTTGCAGCCCTTCAACCACATTTGATTTCTGGAAAGCAAAGCAAATTCCACTCTCCCTATTCCTATTCTTTTCCCCATTCTGTGATATAATTTGCTGGTTGTTGACGGCAGCAGGGTGTTGCAATGTGACTTTCAATTCAACCACCCATGTGTAAGTCCTATGACCAGAAGCTCCAGAGGAAAAGAGCTCTCCACTCCCTGTTAGTGAAAAGGGAAAAGTGTACCATAGGGACACTCATTTGCATAGGCTAACTACTCACAGTTCACCTAGTGACACTTTGAGAGTCACCAAAATTACACATAAACCTGGATTTTGGGGTGTAGTGGGCTCCTGGAGAAGCTTAAAGGCAAAAAGAAGTTCTTACATTGTGTTAAAGAAGTTATATTCAAGTAACTAGGAGTCAGTTCAAGGATCCTAAGTGCAGAAAGGACAGTAGTGTTCAATAAGTATTTCTGTTCTATATCTGGATAGGAATAAACAGATGACGTAATGATGCTATCTGATAATGTATTGTACTAACATCTCAGAGAATGTTAAACAGAAGTTACTAAATTTAGACATTCAAAAATCAGCAAATCTAGATAACTTGTAACCAAGAGTTTTAAAAGAGCTGGCTGGGAAGGTTGTAAGACCATTAATGTAGATTTTCAGTAAGTCTTGAAACACAGGTGAAGTCCTAGAAGACTGAAAAAAAGCTAATGTCATGCCAGTAGTTTAAAAGGGTAAACACTTTGTCCCTAATAGTTTTAGGCCTCTCGCGCTGACATCGATCCCGGGCAAGATAATGAAGTGACTGGTACAAAACTCCATTTATAAAGAATTAAACGACTTTAATATAATTAATGGCATTCAATATGTATTCAAAGCTGGCTAATTGATAAGTCTCAAAATGTAATTGTAAATGGGAAATCATCATTGAGCTGGTAAAGATAAAAGATAAAATCATCACTGATGAAGTTTGCAGATGACACAAAGACTCGAGGAGTAGTAAATAATGAAGACAGGTCACTGATACAGAACAATATGGATCATTTGGTAAGATGGGCACAAGCAAAAATATGAATTTTAATATGGCTAAATGTAACTGCATACATTTAGGAACAAAGAATGTAGGCCATTCTTGCAGGATTGGAGGCTCTCTCCTGGGAAGTAATGACTCTGAAAAAGATTTGGGAGGTCATGGGGATAATCAGCTGCCAGTGAAACATTATGGCTAAAAGGGCTAATGTAATTCTTGAATACATAAATAGGGGAATCGTAAGCATCAGTAGAGAGGTCATTTTACATTTATATTGGCACTGGTGCAACTGCTGCTGGAATACTGTGCCCAGTTCTCGTGTCCACAGTTCAAGCTGGATGTTGATTTGGACAGGGTTCAGAGAAGAGCCACAAGAGTGATTACAGGATTAGAAAACCTGCCTTACAGTAATAGACTCAAGGAGCTCAAGCTATGTAGTTTAACAAAGGAAGGGATAAGGAATGACTTGATTACAGTCTACAAGTACCTAAATGGGAAACAAATATTTGAACATGGGCTCTTCAATCTAGAAAGGAGGGTTGAACACAACCCAATAGCCTGAAGTTGAAGCTAGATAGTTTCAGACTGGAAACAAGACATGCATTTTTAACAGTGAGGGGAGTTAAACATTGGAACAATTTACTCAGGAGCGTGATGGATTCTCTATCACTGACAATTTTTCAATCAAGGCCGGATGTTTTTCTACATGATCTGCTCTAGGAATTATGTGGGTGCAGCTCTCTGGCCTGTCTTATACACGAGGTCACACTAGATGATCACAGTGGTTCCTTCTGGCCTTGGAATCGATGAATTGTGGCACCTCACCCACAGGGCCTGGGTGATAACGCACAGTGAGGACTCTACAGCAAGGGAGAGCTGCACAGCTGAATGCCCTGCACCTAAAGCCAGCTGACTCATTAGCTGGGTCAAGTGGTGGCACCTACAGGCAGGGCCAGGCAAGGCAGATGCCTTGGGACTGGAGACAGACTCACAAAGAGACACTTAACTGCTGCTCCCTTCTGATCCCAGCTGTGAGTGGGGATTGGCAGGTGGGTGAGGTGGGGCAGCCAAGGGGCTAGCACCTCTGGGACAGTCACCAGCAGGTGGAATGGGAGTTACATTAACTGATGCCAATGTGACCAGAAGCATGTGTGCGCATGGTGTGTGGTATCTTACTCTTAATTTGCGTCTCTAGTCTGGTTTTCCCATGGCTGGGATTCTGTTCCCTTCCCCCTCATAAGGATCCCCTTGTCTGGGCACACCTTGAGGTGCTGGTGAGCAGAAAGTTCTGCCTCTTGGCACACCCAGGGAGGGGATGTTTCATTTCCCCAGGTCCTGGGTGCTCAAATCTGTTTAGTTATTTGTCAAGAGGGCCCCTAGACACATTGAACCCGGCCCTGAGCGCAGCACGTACCCACCTGGCCGAAGGGTTACACTTGTCTCACTTTCCTTGTGTGAAACAGGAATAGTGATACTGCCTGAGCTCTCCACTGACAGCACCACCAGCTGCCAGGCTGCAAGGGTCAGCACAAATGGGTTATGGGTAGAGACAGAGACAGAGACACAGGCTGAGTTGGAGAAGCCTCTCACTGCCCAGCCTCCTGGCCATTCAGTGTCATTACCACAGCCACTTAATGTCTGACAGCTAGCGATTTAACTCCTTTGGACTCAGCCCACTGCTGCCTCCGTGCAGCTGCTCCCTCACCATTCAAGATGAGCTCTCATTGCCTTGCTCTGATACCCAGCCTCAGCAAATTCCTCAGTTCCTGCCCCCATGCCCAGCTGTACCTGTCCATACAATCCTCAGTCACTCCCCGTTAGCTGAGCTGATGCTCTTACACAAGCTGACAAGGAAGCAGCCAAAGGTTAATGTTCTTGTGGTTTCCGTGCCAAAGCCCACAGTCCCTAAATAACACTGAATTATAATATATATTATTAGCGCCTCTCAGGCCCAGTGGCCTGGACACACTCCAGGACTGCCTGCCTGCAGCTAGCATTTTGGAGCTCCTGAGCAGGTGTCCTCTTTTTCCTGGGTGAGGTGTGCCATGTCTTCTTTCCTTCACCGCAGATGGAGGATCAGGGGCACTCTCCCCTTCCTCTGCCTCCCTCATGGGGGCTTCTGGGCCTCCATGAAAATTGCTGGACCAGCCCCCTAGTAACTCATGGGACACACTGATCATCCAGAGAGCTGCTAGGTAACCACACAACTGAAACTGCATCATTCCAGAGGCTCCTAGGCTACAGAGAGAATAACTTGATGTTCAAGAAAATGAAGTGACAACTCCAGGCTGAGGAGAAGCCACGTCACAGCTGCTTCTTGCTGACAGAGAACTGGTCAGGGAAGCAACCAAGTATCTCTGTCAAAAAGACCATGGGAGGAAAGAGCCATTATTTTGCTCTCCTGTCCCAACCTGCTCTTCCCTACTTAATGGTGGTGAAGTTGTAACTGCTATTATTTCTATCACCATTTTATTTTATTAGGTATGGGCTGCTTCTGCCTTCCTCTGCTCATTGCAGCCCCCAAGATATCCATTCAGCTGGGAGGAGAACAAGGGCTGGGGGACTGCCTCAGGACTCGTCTGTGTCTGTGAGAATGTGAGGGCTACCATGAGTTTGGTTGATGGGAGGCAGTCGTGTGTTTGTAATTGCTGCCCTTGCATGTTGTGTTTCTTAGCTGTTGCTGGAGGCTGGTGCTAAATAGCTTTGTGTCTGATTTGTTTGCTTGTGCCAGTTCTACTGCTCAAAGCATGTGGGGCCTGGCTCCCCTCTGTGTTTCTTCAGCTTTATGCAGCCGTGACTCCACTGAAACCACTGCAGTAACACAACGTCAAACTGAAGCAACACTTGCTGAACCAGGCCCCTTATGTCTTTTGGGGGAACATAGATTGGCAACTGTCCCAAGGGTTTTAGTCGTCTCATAGACTGGGGGGAAATTTCTTCTTTCTTGAGAATATCTTCTTTTTATTATAATTAATTTAGCTGGTATTGCCTCTTGCTCTGGTGTGATTTTTAATTAGATGTTTGCAGAACAGCTGTGAAGCCCCAGTGCAGAGAGGGGCTCAGGGAGCATCCAGACAAGCATCCAGAGACATTGCTTTTCAGACCTAACTGTGCAGCCCTCCCAAGAGAAGGCCGGATGTCATGCCTTCTTTAGTGTGGGCATATCCCAAAGACAGTCAAAGGGCAGAAGATTCCAACACTCTACCTGTTACTTCAACTAGCGAGGGGCTCCAGCATACATTTGTTTCAGATTATTATAACCCCAGAGGTAGCGTTGGAATTTAAAAGAGGTACTATAGCTCCTTCTCAGGATAAAATAGATTTTAAAAAGTCAATGCATTTGAAGGAGATATACAAATAATTTCTGGTAGCACAAATATTCCTCTATGTGAGTCTGCAAGCTCTAAACCTATCACAGTCACCTTGATTAAGAAAAACATCTAAATTTACAGGGTGATTGAAGTTCTAGAAAATGTGTCTAAAAATGGTATCCTGGGAGTATTAAGCCTAATTGCAGGGGTTTGGGGGGATTTATATGTAGGTGCCTTTTATTTTTGGTCTTCCTCCCCTTTGGATCACAAATTTAAAACTACTCTGAACGTTAGTAAAGCTTTTCAGAAGCCAGTAAAGAGTATGAATCCTCACTTCAACTCAGGTGTGACACTGGCCACACTCCAAATATGTTAAACATCTGATCCTGCCCTCATTGAGTTTAAAGGGAGTATCCCATTGACTTCAATGGGAGAAAGATCAATTATTTCTTTGGTTTCTTGAGTGGGAATGAGATTATGTTGCATATTAATTTGCTTTGCAATGAGCCTTGACTGTAATTTTCTCCCAGCAAAAAAGGATTCATATATTCCCATAAAATCACATATGTTCCATATATTCATAGACATTATCTACATTCCCAGATCTGGCCAGAGAAGAGTTGGTTTCCCTTTATGGATGAATTCTTTTCCATTGGTGATGATATTTCTAATTTTTAAAAACAAGGTTACACATTTGAACAAATCAGCCAAAAAATTGTTTTCGATGAAGCAAGTCTTTTTAGTGGGACAAATATAAAAAATGTAAAAGATTATTTGGGAAGTTTGGGGAACATATAGAAATAACTTTCAGTTACCTTATTTTTTCTTGAGTTCTAGAAAGTTCTTCTTGCTTTCTGTATCTGAGCCGTTCTTTGAAATGTCTGATGCATCTTAAAATAAAAAATCTATTTAACCTTTGATTGGCTACATTTTTGTATTTCCAGAGATCTAATCATCCCTTTCGGAATTCTTTATACTTTATCAACTTTCCATCTTCGTCTCTGATTTTGAGTGGTTGTTACTGGGAGATATACAAGCGCTATTGGACAAGACATATTGTTCAGAACATGCTCGTTCCCACTGGTGCTGCTGTAGACTCTCTGTGCACTGTTGTGATTGACTGCCAGGCCTCAGCTTCACTGACTTTGTGGCAGTACGCCGAAGTGAGCAGCTGGGCTTGTGGCCCACAGAATGCAGTGGAACAGGATGGAATGAATATTGTATCAGCACCAATGGAAAGCCAAAAAAAGCCACATAGTAAATAGGTTCTCTAAGACCTTTTGGCTTTTGTGGGAGAAGCTGCAGTGTGAGGCACACATACACATGTGTGCAGGCATACAGAACCAGTCTAGAACTAACTGTGTTAACAGGAAGCTTAAAGGACCACCCATACGGACATCCTGCCCCTCGTACGGAGGGGTTTGCGGTCTTCTCTTGCAGAGCTCACAGTCTGAAGGAGCTATGAGGCTCACAGCTTCTCTGAGACACCCAAGTACTGTCCATGGCCAAAAGCACTGTTCCCCCTGTGTGTCTAATAGGGTAGTTGTGGTGCAGTTTGTCAGGGCCAGCCATTATCAGCTGTTGTCTGAATTTCCTAGAAAGCCTGGCCAGGAAACAAAAATTCCATTTTCCAAAATATTCTGAGGTTTCTAAGTTTGTTTTCATTCCAGTGAGGAATTGAAGGAGAATTTTCAAAGTTTGAAAGAGAGATTCTTAGGCAAGATCTCTCTCCAGCCTGACATACCTTCCTGACAAAACTGTCATCCACCCAACATGTTTCTGTGAAACGTAATTTTTTTATAGGGAAAGATTTGGCAGGGATATTTGGACCATCTGTGTCTCCTCAATAGAGTTACTGCACAGTACTCTGGATGGGGCTACCCCAAAAGCCATTCTGAAAGCACAGCTGGAGTGGCGGCCAAGCATACGTGGCAGAATTAGCTGCAGGAGAGCCTATTACATCAGCTCTCTAATAACTGCACAGATTCCAGGTGCAATTCAGGGTGTTGACTTAGGCTTTGTCTAGACAAGAAAAGTTGCACTGGATTAACTAAATCAATTTTAAATTGATCTACTTAAACAATAGCAAACCCCTAATATAGATGCACTTAGACAAGTTTAACCCTGTGTTAAATTAGTTTAGCGTTGAACCCTTCATCCCCTTTCTGCCATGCCATTGCTGATGCCTGGAATCCACATCTGCTGCATCCAGCACCAACCTTCTCATCCCTCCTCAAAATATACTCCACCCAGCCAACTGACCAGCAATGGTCATTAAGATGTTGCAATTTATCAATAACAAAAATATTTGCTTTGCTGTGACACAGAAACACCTTGCAAAGGTTTCCTTGTTCTTTGCAAACAACTCTGATCTCAGATTTGACAAACTCACTGGACCAAACACATATCTTGCAGGATATTTATCCAGAAGGATAAGACATAAGGTATTTGCAGTAAGCTTGTAACGTATCAAGTCTCATAATCATTGTGGCAAGAATGTGTGAGTAATATTTAAGGAAAAATGTAACTATATTGAAAATATACTTTATGGTCTTGATGTAAAAATTAGTCACGAGGCAATAATATGTCTCTGTGATGACTCATTCATATAGGAGGAAGTTGCCTCCCCTACCTGATTAGCCATCGTGGTAAGGCATGACTCAGTTGTCCAGCCTTGCTCCATCCCAAGACTATCAATGCACCAGAGAACTGCAAACAATTGAAACCACTTGGAGGTACAAAAGAAAAATTGCATGTTCACCCTGCCTATGAATCCAGACAGAAGATTATTTCAATGTAACAGAGGAGAGAGAAAGATTATCTGCATCCTTTCACTGAGAAGACATCTTGGGGAGGGGGATGTTCTCATGGAAATTTGGATTCTGGTTCCTGTGAAGCTAGCTAGCTCTGCATCAGACTGAACTTTGGGGAGAAAATCTCCTTTATTAGATAGGAAAGGTAACTATTAAGTGTAGACTCAGGTTGGCATTTTGTTTTGTAGTGTAATCATTTGTTTCCACCACTCTCTCTCTTGTTTCTAGTTAACTCTCCATTCTATCTTAATGAAACCTACTTTTATTTTTATTACTAGGGCTCCCGAGTGCTATGTGATTTTCTAGGAAAAGCCATTTAAGGTAAACCAGTAAATTGGGGTACTCTTTGGGGGCAGAGGATCTGAGATTTCTGCAATGAGCCAGTGTCAGGTGCTGGAAATCACAAGGGAATGATTCAGAGACTCAGGATCTGAGATGCATCTATTGTTAAACTGCAAGGCAAAGGCAGGGTTGACACAGACCAGAGAAGAGAGCATGAGATGCTGAAAGGCTGGTGGTATCAGGCAGCTGACAGCCCGAGCGGGTTGTGAACTGCCCATGGGCACAGAGTAAGCTGCTCAGTATTGGGGCTGAAGGTTGGAGATAAATCCAGGGCGAGGCCAGGTCAAAATCACCAGGTCAAAGTCTGTTGCCAAATTGAGAGTATAAGGTGAGAATCCGGTTCGGGCCAGGCCAATGTCTTTCACCTGGGTATGGAGTGGGGGTAGAGGTGTAGATGTTCAATAGTTGTGGGCTTCAGTCTGAGAGAATGTGGTACTGAAGCCCGTGAAGACGAATAAGATGTCTTATCAAGAGTTGGCTGGTAATGTTGATGGAGGATAAGCAGCTGCAGGGGATGAAGTGGGCCATTTTCATCAGATAGTCAAGATCATCAGGACGACAGTGAGACCATCAAAGTCAGGGAGCCTCAGGATGAAGCCTAGCGAAATCAATGTCCAGGGCTTTGGGGGTGTTTCTAGGGGTACAAAAGTACCAAGGGGCTTGGCATGAGGTGTTTTGGGGAGGGAACAAAATTAACATGAATCCACATAGGCTTGAATTTCAGCCCTCATGAGGGGCCGATAGAAAAAAGGGGAGACTGTGCAGGAGGTCTTACAGTGACCAAAGTGTCCTGCCAGTGGTGCCTCATGACAAACATGTACTATCTCGAGACTGGGGCACCCCAGAGGGACATACATGTCTCTGTTGAAATATGTTACTCCATTGTGTTTGGAGAAGTACATCCAGGTCTCCAAGCACTCAGGAAGTGGTTCCCTGGCAAGTGGGTCCTCCTTTGAGGTGGACTGAATGAGGGAGATTATACCTTTGTAAATACCACATTGAGGAGATTACTGGCTTTGAGGAGTTATGGTGGCTCAGCAATTGGTTCCTCACCCTTCTGGTAGTGCTCTCCTTTTCATGATAAGGCATTGGCCTTCCTGTTTCAGGACCTAGGTTGGCAGGTGATGGTGAACTCAAACTGAGAGAAAAACAGGGCCCACTTTCACTGCCTTTGATTTAATGCACAAGCCTTGTGGAGATACTTGAGGTTCTTATGATCTGTGAAGACCTGTGCCAAGCTCCCTCAAGGTGGTGTCACTACTCCTCAAACATGGTTTTAATTGCAAGCAGCTCCTTATCTAGTGTTTTATAATTTCTTTCCACTGCAGTGAGCATGCGGGAGTAAAATGTGCTGGGGAGCAAGACTTGCTGGGGTCTGAGCTTCTGCAAGAGTATTACCAAAGACCATTTTGCACACATCAGCCTCTACCATGAATGGGTGGACTGGGTTGGGGGAACACCAGGTTAGGGGCCTTTTTGAAGGCAGACTTGAGCTGGATGAAGGCATACTGGGCTTCAGGTGACCGAGTAAACTGGATGGTCTTACACAGGAGTGAAGTCAGGGGAGCTATTTTTCCTGGGAAGTCAGCAGTAAACCACTGATAAACTGGCAACACCCAGGAAGCATTGTAATTCATGGTAGTTCTGGGGAGCTGCCAGTTTCAGATTGCTGCTATCTTTTGCCCCCTGGGGAGATAATGTAGCCCAAAAATTAAATGAAAGATTGGTCAAAGAAACATATTTCCACTTTGGCTCATCGCCCAGCCTTTCTAGAACGGATCGGACATGATGATGGTGTTGTTCTTTGTTCTCTGAGAACACAAGGATATCGTCAAGATACATGACAACATATTGATCCAATATGTTTCTGAACACTTTGGTCACGAAATGTTGGAAAGTTGTGGGGGCACTAGTTAAGCCAAATGGAATTATTAAATATTCACAGTGTCAACACTGGGAATGAAAGGTTGTTTTCCACTAATCTCCAGTTCTTATGAGCACCAAGTTGTAAGCTCCCTGAAGGTCTAGTTTTGTAAAGATGCTGGCCATTAGCACACCATCTATCAATTCTGGGCTAAGTTGAAGAGGATACCAGTTGCAGATTGTGATCGTATTTAGGACTTGATAGTCCACACAAATGACCCATCCTTCTTCCATACAAAAAGGATTAGGGCCCCTGCTAAGGAATTAGGTCAATGGATGAAGCACTTCTCGAGATTTTCTTGGATGTAGGTGAGCGGTGTGCCCAGCTCTGGTTTGGACATGTTATGGACATCATCCATACAGGTCCTTCACCAAAGGCTGCAAATCTTTGGGACAATCATAATTTCAGTGTGGAGGTAGAATGTTCTCATTTTTTTCCCCTCAAAAGTGTCGGCGTTTCTCGGGGAGATGGAATTTTGGGCTCAAAGGAATTGTTTTTTGATTGGTCCCTTCTTCCCTGGGTTTCCCCTCCGGTGTCCCTTTCTGGGAAACAGAGATTAGCTCACTTGAGGGTTGCAGCAGACTTCATTGCAATAATTGGAAGAAACATTAATCATAGAATCATAGAATATTAGAGTTGGAAGGGATCTCAGGAGGTCATCTAGTCCAACCCCCTGCTCAAAGCAGGACTAACTCCAGCTAAATCATCCCAGCCAGGGCTTTGTCAAGCTGCAGCTTAAAAACCTCTAAAGATGGAGATTCCAACACCTCCCTAGGTAACCCATTCCAGTGCTTCAACATCCTCCTAGTGAAAAATGTTTTCCTAATGTCCAACCTAGACCTCCCCAACTGCAACTTGAGACCGTTGCTCCTTGTTCTCTCATCTGCCACCACTGAGAACAACATAGCTCCATCCTCCCTGGAACCCCCATTCAGGTAGTTAAAGGCTGCTATCAAATCCCCCCTCATTCTTCTCTTCTGCAGACTAAACAAGCCTAGTTCCCTCAGCCTCTCCTCATAAGTCTTGTACTCTAGCCCCCTAATCATTTTTGTTGCTCTCCGCTGGACTCTCTCCAACTTGTCCACATCCTTTTTGTAGTGGGGGGCACAAAACTGGACACAATACTCCAAATGCGGCCTCACCAATGCCGAATAGAGGGGAATAATCACTTCCCGGGACCTGCTGGCAATGCTCCTACTAATGCAGCCCAATATGCTATTAGCCTTCTTGGCAACCAGGGCACACTGCTGACTCATATCCAGCTTCTTATCCACTGTAACCCCCAGGTCCTTTTCTGCAGAACTGCTGCCTAGCTCGTCGGTCCCCAGTCTGTAGCTGTGCATGGGATTTTTCTGTCCTAAGTGCAGGACTCTGCACTTGTCCTTGTTGAACCTCATCAGATTTCTTTTGGCCCAATCCTCCAGTTTGTTTAGGTCCTTCTGTATCCTATCCCTACCTTCCAGGGTATCTACCACTCCCCCCAGCTTAGTGTCATCTGCAAACTTGCTGAGGGTGCAATCTACCCCATCTTCCAGATCATTAATGAAGATGTTGAACAAAACCGGCATCAGGACCGACCCCTGGGGCACTCCCTTGTAACCGGCTGCCAGCTAGACATGGAGCCATTGATCACTACTCGTTGAGCCCTATGCTCTAGCCAGTTCTCTATCCATTTTATAGTCCATTCATCCAACCCATACTTCTTTAACTTGCTGATAAGAATACTGTGAGAGACCGTATCAAAAGCTTTGCTAAAGTCAAGATATATCACATCCACCGCCTTCCCTGCATCCACAGAGTCAGTCGCTTCTTCATAGAAAGCAATCAGGTTGGTCAGGCATTACTTTCCCTTGGTGAATCCGTGTTGACTGTTCCTGATCACCTTCCTCTCTTCCAAGTGCCTTAAGATGGATTCCTTAAGGACCTGCTCCATGATTTTTCCAGGGATTGAAGTGCGGCTGACCGGTCTGTAGTTCCCTGGATCCTCTTTCCTCCCTTTTTTGAAGATGGGCACTATATTTGCTTTTTTTCCAGTCCTCAGGGACCTCCCCCTGTTGCCACGAGCTTTCAAAGATAATAGCCAATGGCTCTGAAAACACCTCAGCCAACTCCCTCAGCACCCTCGGGTGCATTCCATCCGGCCCCATGGACTTGTGTATGTCCAATCTTTCTAAATAGTCTTGGACCTGTTCCTTCAGCACTGTGGGATGTTCACCTCCTTCCCATTCTGTGCCGCTCAGTGCAGCAGTCTGGGAGCTGACCTTGTCTGTGAAGACAGAGGCAAAAAAGGCATTGAGTACCTCAGCTTTCTCCACATCCTCTGTCACTAGGTTGCCTCCCTCATTCTCTAAGGGGCCCACATTTTCCTTAATCTTCCTCTTGTTGGCAACATACCTGTAGAAACCCTTCTTGTTCCCCTTCACATCCCTTGCTAGTTGCAACTCTAATTAATGTTTTTCCTCCTCCAGAAGATATGCAGGTAGTACTGTTCCAGCCACAGTATACCAAGTATTATTGGGAAGAAAGGGGAATTGTTGGGTTTGGACAGCCTTTGCACTTCTAAAATTATTGGTGGTGCTGGAGTCAATCATGGCTAACAGCAGGGGAGTTGACCTTGATCCCCTGAGGATATGTAATTGCAGTGATATCTCCTAAGTGTGGTAAGGTCCTGTTGGATTCTTTTCAAAGTCAGTGGAAGTAGCTTAGGACTTGGTGCTCAGATGACACTCAGGAAATCCCCTCTTACTGGGCCTAGGCTGGTCCATTTTCTGATTTCAGTTTGGTTGGAGAGGAGGTGAGGGAGTGTCCCAAAATTCCACAGTAGAAACAGGTTAAGTTGCCAGTGGTGTTTCTTTTCCTCTGGGATCAAAGATTTTCAACCCAGATCCACTTGCATCAATTCAGGGCTTGGTTCCACAGGCCTGGCATCACTAGGCCCCCCCCTTTCTCTCCTCCTTTTGCTCGCACAGCTGGGTGTCAATATGAAGGACAAGATCAATAAAGGCATAGAGTCAGATAGGTTTCTTTATATGAGCTAGCTTATCTTTTACCACTTCACTGAGATCCCACAGAAACTGGTGCATTTTTGCTGCTTTGTTCCACTTGACATCAGCCACAAGTAATCAGAAATGGGTGGAGTCAGCAATGGCCATCCCTTGCTCCAGCTTCCAAAGAGTGGCCTCTGTGGAGCAGGCAAGGTGCAGGTCACCAATGATGGCCGAGAATTATCCCAGGAATCCAGCTGGAGAGCACCAGGCTCTATTGTTCTAACGGAGGGGTGGTCCAATCCAGTGCTTCTCCCACAAGCAGGCTAATCATCAGCCCTACTTTTGTTTGGTCTGTGGGGTACATTTGGGGATGTAGCAGGAAAAGCAGCTGACACTAGTTTAGGAAATCCTAATATTTCTGGTGATGGTTCCTGTCAAATCATTCCAAAATACTGTGAGGTCCTGCTCAGGCGGGGGTGTTCTGCCTGAGCTCACAGGGCACCTGCTTCTCCTTTTGAATGCACACATTGCTCTCAGAGGGTCTGTATTTCTGACCTGAGTTGCATGGTGTGGGGCTGTGACTGACCCATCTGCTCATGCGGAGCCAGCACTTCAGCAGTGGCATTTGCTCACTGGGCCTGCAGTAGGAGGTTCTCTGTCTGCAAGTGGGCAGCTCATACCTGGGGATTTTGTGCCTGCTGGGAAAGTGAGTGAGAGATGCACCTGTCCCTTCCATCATCTGTTGAGGGATTGCTGGAAGGAGGAAGTCTGAGGTTGTCTGAGAAATCTGTCAGGGCTGGGTCATGGGTGGCCTAGGAGCACAGAGGGAGATGCTCAGTATCAGGGCTGAAGGTCAGATATCAATCCAGGGCCAGATCAAGTCAAAACCACAAAGTCAGAGTCATACCAAATTGAGAGTATGAGGTGAGAATTGGGATCAGGAGGGCCAGCGTCTTTCATTGGTGTCACCAATGGTCTTAAGCCACTGACAGTAAACCCGGATTAGGGCTGGGAGCCAGGCCTACACGGAGAACTAGGAATCAAGGATCAAGGCATGTCACAACGAGGAGTGGCTAACGGTATCTAAGGCAGAAGCACACCGGAGTTTTGCATTGCTCAGACAACTCCCCAAAATGACTTCCTAGTTTATATGGGGAGTACCAGCCAATCAGAGAACTGTAGAGGGCTATTACTCATGCCTCTTAGGGAGGGACTTCCTGCAGGGCTTTGCCTCTCAGTTCTTCTTGGTGGTAACCCTACCTGAGCCCTCTGTGGTGTTAAAGAAGCAGTACTTCCTGCAGTCCCTAGGTCTAGGCCTTGGGTTCTTACAAAGACACCCCGTTATCACAAGCAAAGACTGTTTCTGAAGGCAAGGGTAACAAGGTGACTCACAGTTCCTGGGTGCCCTGAGATTCATCACATACTTCCACAACACATGTGCATGGTGCTTCTGTGTTTGACTGTTCCCTGTGTCTGACTTCTTAGATCTTACACTGCTTAGATCATGGACTGTGCCTTACTGTATGTTCTATACGGAGCCAAAAATTCTTCAATGCTCGGCTAATAATAATACTAAATCCGTAAGGTGTGATGGGTGGAAATATTAAAATCACCAATGCTAAAGGTGCCTGGGGAATTCTAAAAGACATCATAATTAAGGCCTAACAGATTACAGATCCTCTAGGACAGAGGGATACAAGAAAATGGACAGTATGACTTCATAAGCGGGCTTGAAAATCTAAGATTTAAAATAGTTTTCCTGGAAATGAAACAACGGGAGGCAACTAAACCAGATCACACACAGAGTCAGCTAGGGCTTGGAGGAAAAATAATAGTCAAAAAAGCAATGTGAGCTAATGGTATAGTCAGGGGAGTTTAGCAGATTAAGAGGAGCTTCTATGAACATATCAGAGGGAAAAGAGAAAGTGGTAGTAAACAAGGAGTGCAGGGAGGAGAAAGTGAATCAATGACCACTAAAAATCATTGAGAAACTGAGGGGTTTATCTTTAATAGAAAAATAAAGAAAAGAAGTTTGGACACCCAAGGAGTATTGACGCCTTTGTAAAAATAGTTATTGATAACCTACAGGCAAATGAATATCTGGACAACTGAGTTTATACAAAACAATATGACTGAATAACATATCCTTAACTATGAAGAGAATTAGCAAGTGCACTACAGATGTTTCATAGAGCTGAAGGCTGGAAAGGACTCTCAGATGGTCTCACCTGACCTCCAGCACATCAAGGCCTTTACACTACACCCAGGTACCCCCATATTGAGCCCAGTGACTTTAGTTAGACCAGAGCTTTTCAGGCCTTGGAAGACAGAACTTTTGGGTGCCCCAGGCAGTGAACAGGAGGGACTGAGGGGTACTGATGCCCAAGGCCCCTGCACTGGCAGGGAACTGATTAGGTGAGGCGTGCCCACATGATCCCAGCCGGCAAAACTTGCCCCATGCTTCAGAGGAAGGCAACCCCCCTCCCCCACCCCCACAGTCCCTGCCAGTCTGAGCTGGTGGAAATTCCTTCCCAACCCCAAATCGGGCTACCAGTATTCCCCTGAGCATGTGAGCAGACCCACCAGCCAGGCAGCTAGAGAGGGGATTCTCTGCACCACCTCAGAGCACTGGTCCATCCCAATCGGTGTTCCATCTCTAGTTGTGATGCTCTGATACTTCAGAGGAAGGCAAAAATAAGCTACTGACACATCTAGCCAAGTGTGCATGAGGGAAGTAAAAAAAAACCTTCCTGACCCAGCAGGTGACTGCCTGAAGCCTTATGGCATGAGATTGATTATAGTCAGTCTTAGTGCAGAGGTGCACGTGTTATGAGCATGTTGCTGGCAGTACAGGCATTCCTGCCTTCCCTATGGCCCAGGAAGGAAGGGGTTGAACAGGGGCAAACACAAAGAGATTCCAAGCCCCACCCTGACTATCTAGCCCACCTCCCTGCATGCACAGGCCATAGAAACTCTCATGAAAATAGAATGAAAGCCTATGTGTCAGAAACATATCTAATGATCTAATCTCATTTGAAAGCCTCTGAGTGATAGTGAGCCCACCAAATCCCCAGGTCATCTGTTCCAACGCTTAATTACCCTCATGGCTTGGAAATTACATCATATTTCAAGGTTGAATTTGTCCAATGTCAGCTTCCAGCCATGGGATTTTGTTATGCCTTTGCCAGGAAGGTTGAAAAGCCCCTCACTGTCAGATCTCTTCCCAATGTGTCAGCACCTAGACACAGCAATAATGTCACCTCTCAACCTTCTCTTTGATAAGCTGAATAAAGTGAGCTCCTTATGCCTCCCATTGTATGGCTTATTTTCCAACCCTTGGATCATTTTTGTAGCCCTCCTTTGAACTCTCTCCAATATTTCAACCTCCTTCTTGAACTGCTGATGCTAGAACTCTAGTAGAGGTCTGACCAATGTTATGTACAGAGGCAAGATCACTTTCCCACTTCTACCTGCTATTCTCCTTTTCCTACATCCAAGGATCGCATGAGCTCTTTTTGCCACAGCATTAAACTGAAAGGCTATATTGAGGTGATTATCTACAGTGGCCACTAAATCCCTCTCTGAGTCACTCGTTTCCAAGACAAGTTCCAGAGGGGTAGCCGTGTTAGTCTGTATACAGCAAAAACAACGAGAGTTCTGTATCACTTTAATGACTAACAAATTTAATTTCAGCAGGCATAAGCTTTCGTGAGCTTCAGCTCACTTATCAGATGCAGTTGGTAGAAATGAAAGCTTATGCCTGCTGATATTAAATTTGTTAGTCTTTAAAGTGCTACAGAACTCTCGTTGTTTCCAAGACAGCCTCCCATACTGCAGGGGGTAACTTGCATTCTTGGTTCCCAGATGTATTACCTTGCATTTATTTGTGTTAAATATGTTTTGTTGGATTGTGAGCATTTAACCAAGTAATTCAGATCATTCAGTAATGGTAACCTGTTCTCCTTATTATGTACTACCCCCAGGAATACTAGAGTGACCAGATAGTAAGTGTGAAAAATTGGAATGGGGTGGAGGTAATAGGCACCTATATAAGAAAAAGCCCTGAATAGTGGGACTGTCCCTATAAAATCAGGACATCGGGTCACCCTAACAAATACTTGGGTCATCCACAAACTTCACCAGCAAAGATTTTATCTCACTGTATAGATTGTTAATAAAATTATTGAACAGCATTGGACCAAGAACCAATCCCTGGGGGACTCTGCTAAAAATAGCCCTGCTCATTGACAGATCTCCTCATTAACTATTATATTCTGAGATCTGTCAATGACCAAGTTTTTAATCCATACAGTATGTGCCCTGTTCATTTCATATAATAAAAGAATTTTAATCAGAATGTCATGTGGTATTAAGGCAAATGTCTTGTAGAAATCCAAGCATACTAGATCAACACAGTTACTTTTATCAACCAGACCTGTAGTCTTGTCAAAAAAGACAAATTTATTTCACAAGACCTACCTTTATGAAACCATGCTGACTGATATTAATTATATTTTTAGCCTCTAATTCTTTGTTGATAGAGTCCTGAATTAACCATTCAATATTTTATCTGGGCTGACCCTTTTAAAATATTGAAATAAATACTGACAGTTCCTTTTGAAAAGATACGGAGAATGGAGAGGAATGAAAAGATAGGGAAAAAAATAATGTAATAATCTTCACATAATGAAATAAAAGTGATCCTGGAAATTACCATCCAGCTAGTCTAACTTCAGTCATTAGTAGAATAACAGCATGAATACTAAGAAAGCATATCTCTAAACATGTAGAAGATAATGTAACCTCAAGGAATGAACTGCATTATTAAATAAGGATAAATCATAGCAGAGAAACTGGCTTTAAAAAAATAAAAGCATATAATCGGCTGTGATATGAGTAACTTTAGTCATGAATAATCGCAATGAATTCAGTGGGACTAATCGTGGAATGTTACTCATGTGCAAGTGTTAGCGAGCTTGGGGCATCTGTGGATAAAGGGAATGCCTTTCTGCAGAGATAATACACATATGTTCAGATCCTCGGTGGGTGTAAATCAGCATGTTAATTGAACTACATTGATCTACACAGCTGAGGATCTAGCCCGTCACAGTTTCATGAAAATGTAAAATTAATTCAGAACTTCAAAGGACTCAATGTGTTCAGTTTGCCTAAGTGATCCCTAAAACGGGATGGGGAAATTATAATGGTCTGCGTGTATCTGAATGCTGTGAACAGAGAAGGGGAGGAATTATGTAGCATGGTACATGGCAGTGTAATGTGTAGTGCTGTAGCAGGATGAAAGAAGAAAAAGGAAGTGTGTGTGAATTACAATGTCAGAAAAAAACATCCTGAAGTTGAGCTCGACAGGAAACTCGGGTAAGCCTCTGTCTAGGGAAGGACTGGAAGCCCCATCCCTAGAGACATTTCAAACTAGACTAGACAAATCATTAGGGAACACAGAATGGGCAGCAAGCTTACCATGGCCAGTCTGATGGATGTGATAACCCAGGCTCCTATGACTCAGAGATGTCTGGATTTTTATTCCCAGTGTTCCCATTGGCTTCAAGCCAGTCACATGACTCAGCTTCTCTCTAATGGAAAGTCTCAGGGGAGAAATTCTAGCACCAGTGTACACGAAGAGAACGTGGGGGCATGAATATGACTTCAAACTCAAGTAGAAAGAGCAATAAGAAGAAAGAAAGGGGAGAAGAGAGGACTGAAACAGAAGAAGAGGATAAAATGGATAAAGAGCCCAAAACAGTGAGAAATGTGGAGATGTAGTAGCATAGAGGGTATTGTCCAGGAAGCAACTAGCAGGTGAGATTTTGGCGCTAAGAATGAAGAAGGTCCAGATGCTCTCCTATGTGGGATACACTCAGCTGTAGTTATTGGAGAGCACACTGTGCCTCCATGATTGTCATGGTGCATCTGGGCAGTATAAGTTGAGACGTTTGGGGGCTGCTCAACTTCACACCAACTGGCTAAAATCTGTCGGAGACTGTCGGGGGAGTGAGGTTTCTCTGTCCCCATTTGTGGGTCTGATTGCTCAGGGAATGCAAGACAGTATGGCCTAACAGCCAGAGTCAGTATCACTGCCCGGGGGTTCCAAGGCAGTATGGCCCAACAGCTACAGTCAGTGAGCAGCCCTTCTGGGTCAGGGCCACATGGCCTAGTGGCCTGAGTCACCCAGGTGACCCAATTTCGGGGGACTATAGGGCCTGTTGGCCCGTTGGGGGAGTGGGGTGCCACCAAGGAGTATGTGACACCCAGGGTAGGGGGGCTCAGGCCTTCCCTGCTCTTCTGAGTCCCAGCCCAGGGCCCTAATGGTAGCTGGTGTACTTGCCACTGAGTCAGCGGGGATCCTCCCCCACAAAAGTTGACTTTTCCCACAAATCGGGGCTAGCCTCCTTCCCTGGGCTACTTCCTACCCCATCTTCTCCGATGGTGGTTCATCAGCTGGTCACGCCTCTGGGTCCTTCAAAGCATCCAGCCTGCGGGCAGGCGGTCACAGCTTCTGGGGCTCCTTCTGGGTCCACTGGGTCTCTAATCCTCCCGGTTCCCAGTTGTGCTGGTTCCGTGGCAGAAGCCTTCAACAGGGCTCCTTCCTCCTTGGTGGTCATCCCTCCCTTTTATACTGGGACATGAGTTGACACATGCCCAGTACAGTTAAGGAGTGGAACTTCCTCCACACATAATGCAGGGTCAACTCCCTTGTCCCTAGTGTGGGATAGACATATTCTGTCACAAAGACCATGACCTTTCTGATCAGCCAATGAGAAGAAAGATGGCCCAGTGATTAGGGCATGCATCTAGGATGTGGTAGGCCTGAAAGCTCCTATGTGAGAAAATGGAGGATAAAACCACCTTCTCTCATTTGCTAAATGTTCTAGGGAAAACTGAAATTTCCCAATGGGCAAATTACAAGAAGGGATTTTTCTCGCAAAATAGGAGTATTGTAGCCTGCTCACTCTAGAAAACCTTACCTCTATCGACATAGCAACAGGAGGAGTTCTGCTCCAGGACCTTTGACAAGGGCCAGGCTCCTGCCTCCTGTTCCAGCTATTGTGCACCACTCCGGTGTCACAGGATGACAGTATCGGACTCCAGCTTGCCAAGCAGGTGAGCTCTGCACTGGCATAAAGCAGCTTAGCAGTTCTCTGTTGGCTGCTCCCCTCCGACACACTCAACCGGACTAGAGGGCAGAAGGAAATAGAAGGGGCATGTGGGGTGGGCTGGACAATTCCCAACTGGCCTACAGTCCCAAAGCGACCAGGGCCAGTTGGTGTAAGTTAGATCTGCCCCTACACTGCACTAAATGACACCAATAGGCTAGGATGGGCATGGATGCACCAAGATAAGCAGGGATGCATAACATGCTCCTTGATGCCCTTCTCCCTTATCTCCTGCACTGAGCATATCTCAGTGCAGTGAGCAGCTGGGCATGGCTATCACCATTAGGCTCCTAAGGCCAAACTTAAGCATTCAAATAAGGACACACTTTTCAAAAATGCTAAGCACCCACTCACCCACTGCCACTGACTCCCAGGAGACTATGTCTGGAAACTGGGCCACACCGGAGCTTTATTTGGGCCACTTGGGAGCCTAACTTTAGCAGCCACTCTTGAAAACATTTGTAAGAAAAGCTCTTCTGTTAAAGACCCAACCCCTCACCCTTTTATTCTGCGGCCAGAGAGCACCCCATCCAGGGGATGAGATCTCAGGCATGATAGCCGAGCCACTCCTGGTATTTCTAAGGCAGACACAAGCAGGACAAAGAACTGGTTTTGGTGGGAAAACCCTTTGAGGCTTTCTTTATCTAACAGCAATAACAAAGAAAGACACAAATCCGGTATTTTTAACTCTCTTCAGGTAACCATTAAGCTGCAGGGCAGTGTGGCAATTTCAATTTCTGATGCAGACAGTGGAGAGGAATGATTTCTGATGCCAGCAGAGTGTGAAGTAGCAATGCTGTGAAAGGCAGCCCTAGCATTAGAGAAGGGAAATCTTTTGGAGCAGTAAAGGCCTGTGCTTTGGAAACTGAAGGGCCAGCATTTGAGTCCTGGCTCCACAGGACCATGTCTGGGTCACACACCTAGAAAACACTGTGCGAGGCTCCCCCTTGCCAGCGTGAGAGGCCATGCTGAGGGACCACTCACTATAGATTGTGCAGCTGTTTTAAATATGAACATATGTGCTCTGCTGCACTCCTCAGGTTCAGCCCATTTCCATAGGGGCCAGATGCACCCATGGGCAGAGCGGGGTTAGGCAGAGTTGTGGGGTAGCATTTATTTCAAACAAATATTTTTCTTACCCTCATGGTTGCAAAGAAAAGTTTGAAAATGTGACTCAAGTGTAACTGGTGCAGTGACGTCTGCTTGAGTCTGCAGAGAGCCTGAGAAAGCAGCAGCACACATGCTAGAGCCAGGAAGGGAGCCAGCTTACACCCACCACAAATCAGAACAGGCCCCCACCGCTCTAGAGGGGCATGGGCTAGTGTGTGTGTGTGTTGCGGAGGGAGGGATTTGAATATCCTGCATCACTCTGTGGAATTCTCTCTCTCTTGGTGGTGATTAGTTACCCCCTGGTCACCACTCTATCCCTCTGGCCTTTTGGTTCCATGGGTCTGATTGGGGGGAAAATGATGGTACCAGAATGAGACACCACTCACAGCAGATTCTGCAGATCTTCACTATATGATCATCCTTCTCTGCCCTGACATACTTTGATCAGCAATGAAACTGCTAGCAATGTTGACATTTAAACCGTCATCACTGAGATGATGTATCCCTCCCATCTATGAGCTATTGCTTCAGGCTCCCTGCAGACTCAGGCATATATCACTGTATCAGTTACAGAAAGGACACGTTTTCTAGGATTTCTTTAAAAGCCTGAGGATAGATATTGACTTTTTGAAAGATGAAGGCTGAGATTCAGGAGAACAAGATGCCAGTCTAAAAAAGCATGTTGGGTCATTGATCCAGTGAGTTCCAGCTCTATTTGAGCTCTAGGTTTACTTAGGAATTGAGTCCACCACAGCATCTGCTTGCACTGAGATATCCATGAGTGGAGTAGGACAGGGCAGCTCTGTGAGGTGTTGGCAAATCAAGGGGTTTTCATTTAATGACTGCCTGAGTTCTGCACAGACCTTTCCCTCTCCAGAGACCCTGAGCACCCTCTCTCTGCCAATGGAGAAACGGGAGGGTTAGCAGGCTGACTTTGCCCAGCCCACTTGATTGCTGTATTGATTATCTATGCTGCTACGCTGCCACAGTGGAGAGGCAAAGCAACAACAATTAATTTCCATATAAAATGGAAGGGAAAATACAGGAAAGGAGCAGGGTAGTGGGAGGGGTGAGAGAAGTGAGATTGTCAGCATGGCTGTCTGGGAACAGTGAGCCCTGGGTGTGCCTGACTTGGTCTTTCCCTTCCCTCTGCTCCTGCAGATCTTTCTCTCTCTCCTTTGCCTCTAAAACCGGGTCTGCACCAATATTTTCTGGAAATCTCTCACTGCAGCACCAGTGCGGGAGCAGCTCCCCCGTGGCAGCAGTAGTGGAATGCCGGTGTGGGATCGCAGAGGCACTTCTTGCACTGTGTTGCGTTGACCTCCAAGCAGAGGGCAGTGCTAATGGTGTGTGCTCCCTAGCCACCTGGTTCCCATGGCGCTGGCTGAGAGGGGGCTCTGAAAGTGCCTTAAGGATTTGGGGCTCTTGTTCGGTTACTTTGCACAGGCAGAGGCAGTTCCACAGAGATGGTGTCCTCTCCCAGATGTGACCCTGGAGAAGCCCATAGCCCACCAGGCAGGAGCTAGCCAAGTGGCCAGTGAGTGCACGGCCATGCAGAGAAGTGCTGAGATGGATTTTTTTAAATTAAGCTTTAATTTCCTCTTTTCCTGGTATCAGTCCCTCCCCCTCTGTTTTAATGAGATTGCTCCCCCAGCATATCAAACAAGTCTGATCCCTAGTGCTCTCTCTTTGCAATTCCTAGTGGCTCCTAACCAAGATGTGCTGTTAAATTTTGCCAGCCTTCTAGTTTACATTGAAGCATTAAAAAAAACCAAAAAACAAAAAACCCCAAAAGGGCTGTATTTCTCCCAGCCTATTGATAGAGCGCGATAGGTATTAAATTCTATAATTCTTTCACTGGCCTTTAAGCAGCCTTGGTGTTAATATTTAATGATGAAAGATGCTGGTAATCAGCCCTGTATCCCAAGTGTCTGAATGCTTTATGGCCCGCCTTTGGGAGTCTGATTGTGAACCCAGCCCTCCAGAGCTTCCGCCCCAACTTAATAAACTTTGCCATCAGGCAGCAGCTTCCCCCCAAAGTCTCATCAATCTTCACCCGCCATCCCTCATACCAGGACCCAGATGATTGGTAGGCATGAGAAAGGGGGAGAGGGCAGGAGATGCGGATAGGAGGCAGTGGCCAGCCTCTGTGCTACGCTTCTCAGGAGACACAGCCCAGGAATGGGGGGCACTGGTGGCCCTTAGACCACTCTTGTGCTTTCCAGATTTTGGGCTGCTCTAATTGACACCAGCCTGGCATGGCTGGCTGTGTGCTCACAGCTGCTCAGAACAACCACAGTGCAAAGGGCTTTGAGTACACCCTCTCCTGCCCCCGCACAATCCCTTCCATCCCAACCAGGGCCTTACCCCAGGGGCTGCAAAGGCAGGTGGCACAGAGCTGTGTAGGCTGGTCCTGTGCTGCTACTCCATAGGGGGCATGCTCTGGGGGCCACTCTGCCTCTCCATACCACTGAAGTAGTCTACAGAGGCCACAGCAGGCAAGAATATGGCCTTTGTCCACAGGAAACATTATTCTAGGGGCTGAGCTGGGACTGATGAGATGCAGCTGTTCTGGGTTTCCATGCATGGTGGGTTGGAGTGGAGCTGGGCTGAGTTATTTGCTTGTATTTTAATAACTGGGGAAGCGGGAGGGGATGGAGAAATGTGTTCAGCTGAAATGAGAATGGACTGAGCCCCTCCTCTCTGCCAGCAGATCTCTTCCATCCCACCCCTCAGGAGTCTTTCCCATCACTCAGTCCAGCCTGGCTCTCCCTGAGGTTCACTGCTGGCCAGGCCACCCAGCACTGGCTCCAGGGTTTGACAGCATGTTGTACTTGACCAGTGGGGGGCAGCTACAACACAGGTAACACTGCCTTCAGAGGATGCTTCAGATGGTCTGATTGGCCTCAGGCAAAGTCAGCAGATCATTGTTCCAAAAGAGAGTGACTGTTAGCTGCTAAAAGCACTTAGCACTTACATACTGCAGTAGCTGTTCATGTCCAGAGCTGTGTGTAAATAGGAGCTAATTAACCCTGGGAGGAAAGGGAGTAGCTTTCTCCCTATTTTACAGGTGGGGAAACTAAGGCAGACTAGGTTAAGTGCAGTTAAGGTAATAAAAGCTATGATACACACATGTATGCAGTGTTGTTGTATACACACACTACACTTTATGGCACAGACTGTGACTTTTCTCTGTATTGATATAGTGAAAGCAGTGCCCCCCATCCTCCCTAGTATGGGTGCAGTTATACCAGCGTATAGGAAGGTGCAGTGGCCTTCCTCAGAGCCTGGGCCCGAGGAAGGGCCACGACGACCAGAGCAAATAGTGAAAGGGCTGGCAGTCCAGTCTGCCCAGCAACCGGGGATCCGGACAGGGATAGGTCCACCCGACCAGCCTATCCGGCAACAGAGGGGTGGAGCTTCCGCCAGGGCAGGGAGTACAAAAGGCAGGCCCCGCAGCTCAGTGGGAGACAGGCAGCTGCCAGAGGCAGATGTGCCATCCCCCTGGCTGCAGTGTAGGCCTGACCCCTGCTGGGCTGCTGCCCTGAGCGAGCACCTCCTGGAGCAGAGGTACTGGGAATGGCCCAGCTGACCGACCCCTAAGGACTGGATAGGCCCCCCAGGGCCCCGTGACTGGACCGGGCCCCCAAACCTGAAGGAATGGACAGGGCCTCTGGGCCCTAGTGACTGGACTGAGGCCCCTGAGCCTGAGGCCTGGGACATACCCTCGGAGGCCAGCCCTGACCTAGAGGAGCTGCCTGATGCTGAAACCCTGGAGCCTTGTGACTTGCAGGAGTTGCCCGACACCGAGGAACCCCAGGAACCTTGTGACCTGGAGGTGCTGCCCTCTGGTGAGGAGCTCCCCACCTTGCTGCCGGTGGACGAAGAGGGACTGGTGATCCTGCTGCGGGCTGTGTACTCCAGTGACCCTGGGGACCTGAAAGAGACAGGTACCTGGGGATACAGGGAGGAAGTGGCCCAGGGACAGCCACAGACAGTGGTTGAGACAGGGGCAAGACCCCGTCGGCATGTTGCGGTGGGAGCCCCGCCGACTTGGTGGCAATGTCCTTACCACTGCTAGGGCCCTGGGCTGGGATGCAGTGGAGACAGGTGGGCCTGCATCCCCTCCCCTCTTCCCTAGCCACCCCAGGAGAACACGCTCTCCCCCTGCCGCTACCGACAGCAGCCCCACTGCCCGCCTTGCTTTACCTACAGGCCGGGATGCTAGACTGCTTGCTTGCCCACCCTGCCTACGGGCCAGGGCAATAGACTACTTGCTCTCCTGCCTCGTCCTGCCTCAGGGCCTGAGGTGGCCGACTACTTGGCAGTCCGCCCTGCTGGAGGGCCAGGACCAAGACTAATACAGAGGCGCTAATGTTCCCCTTTTTGGAAGGTGCAGTGGCCTTCCTCAGAGCCTGGGCCTGAGGAAGGCCAGTACGACCAAGCCAGACAAGACCCCGGCTAACATAGCATAAAATTGCTTACCCCACTATAGCTTATTTGGGAAACAAAATATGCTGAACCAATAAAAGGCACCTTTCTAGGGCTATAACTGCACCTCTCTAACATACTCAGATGTCTGTAAGGCACTTGACTTGGTGCTGCATGATAGTCTGATTAAAAAAAAAGCTAGAATGTTGTAAAATGAACATGGCACACACTAAATTGATTAAGAACTGGCTAACTGATAGTTCTCAAAATGTAACTGTGTAGCACCCTTTTATCCACCCGTTACCTCCTTTAATGCCAATCTCCTTCTTCCGAATCTTACCACCTACTCAGCAGGGTGTAACTTCTTTGTCTTCCCATATGATTTTATTTGGGATGCCTCTATCCCTCCTTTGCTCCTTCCTGGTAGGGTCACCATGGCAACTTGGAAGGAAAAATTCTAATGCAGGGTGACCCCCACCCCCTTACTCACCCAATAGTTGGAGATTCCCAAGAAATAACAAACACATCCAATATTTCAACACCGTAACTATACAGGAGATAAATTTAACATAACATGGTAAAACACTATTCTTAGGGTCTCAGGGTCACTGGTGCCCACCTGTCAATTTCCCCAGTCATGTGGCCTGATACATAGCCAATGTAAAATGAGTGTCCCATTGACACACATACTTCACTGGGGCCCTTGCTGACCTGACACGTGATATCTTCTGTGCAGAGGTTAGCAGCGTGGCTGACTGGGCTCAGTGCAGCCCACAGGGCTCACACATGGGATAAGGTGGTAAGTCTCTCCTCAGGTTTAATGGGGCAGTAGATAATAAATCCCTTACTCCTCGCTTGAGGACAGAGTTCAGGAAGTAAGTGGGGGGGGGGGGGGGGGGGGTGGTCTCCCAAACAATTTCCCTGCTAGCTAACAGATGGTGACTCAAACTCCATGGATGATCCTCAGGTTCAGGGATAACTCTGGACTCCTCAGTCACTGCACAGGGGCCAACCATCACTGCTGGCAGGCATCCCCTTCGTGCCTGAGTCAGGCTCCTCCTGTTCCAGGATTTCCCCTCCCCACAAAGGACTCTGGGTGCAGGGTAAAAACCTCCATTAAGCTCCAAACATTCGTCTCCCACCCCAGCGCCCAGACACACCCACAGCCAAAGGGAAAGGGCCAAACTGAGGGATCTTGCTTTCAGGTCCCCAAAGGACCATTCTCAAGGAGACTAGGCCTACAGGCCTGGGTCTCACCCACAGCCAGCTCTGCCCTTTGCCTGGCTTGCTCCAGACTGCCCCAAAATGACTTCTCCTCTCACCTGAGCTCTCTGGTAAGGGCATCTCATTCCCTATGGGTTGCTGAGCAGACTGAGTCTGCCCTTGCACCCCCTCCCTACCAGGGACAGTGCACCTCTCCTTGAGCTGCCTGCACACAGAGCCCCAAGGATCTAGGTAAACTCCTTGGGAGTGCAAATGTAAACAGAGAATTGTCCGTCAGAGAGTGTTTCCAGTGGGTCCCACAGTTCTTGGCCCTATGCTATCTAACATTTTTATTAATGACCTGGAAGAAAAGATAAAATCATCACTGATAAAGTTTGCAGATGACAAAAATTGGGGGAGCTGTAAATAAGGATGAGGACAGGTCACTGATACAGAGTGATCTGGATCCCTTGGTAAACTGAGTAAACAGTGTTTTAATATGGCTACCTGTAAATGTAGCCATCTAGGAACAAAGAATGTCAGCCTTAGAGGATGGGGGACTGTCTGCTGGGAAGCAGTGATTCTGGTGAGACTGCTGCTGGAATCCCGTGTCCAGTTGTGGTGTCCACAGTTCAAGAAGGATGTTGATTTGGAGAGGGTTCAGAGAAGAGCCATGAGAATGATTACAGAATTAGAAAACATGCCTTATAGGGATAGACTCAAGGAGCTCAATGCTATTTGGCTTAACAAAGAGAAGATTAAGGGGTGACTTGATTACGGTTGATAAATACCTGCCTGGGGAACAAATATTTAATAATAGGATCTTCAGTCTAGCAGAGACAGGTCTAACGTGATCCAGCGGCTAGAACTGAAGCTAGAAAAAAAATCAGACAGGAAATAAGGTGTAAATCTTGGACAATGAGAGTAATTTTTCAGATAAGAACCAATGTTTTCCAAGCAAATGGTTTTCCACAGAGCAGACACTGCTGTTCAGAAAAAGCCCTGATTTGATTGGTCCCTCCCCTGCATCTGATTGGTCCCTCACAGCAGCACATCCCACCTACCCAGGCCCCGGCTCCCAGGTCTGGGGAAGGGGAGAGCCCCACACAGAGGTGCTGATGGATGGCTGGTGCTGTGCCCCAGATCTGCACCAGCCACCCTGCCACAGTGACAGGGAATGACACTGCCCCCACCTCCAATGTGAAGCCCAGGTTCCCCCTCCAACAACCCCCAGGTACTCCCCCAAAATCTGCACAGTACAACCCCCTCCCCCCCAACTATATTCTCCCTCCAGTTCCCCTTTCCCCTCCAGCAGTGTCCCCTTTTTGGGAACCTGAAGCATGGTTCCCCATGGCCTGGGTCTCCCGGCGTGGAGTGGAGAGGCGGAAAGCAGCTCTGTGGAGACAGCAGCAGGGACCGCAAGTCCTGGGTGCTGCAGCAGTGTAGCCAGGCGTGTGTGCACGGCCGAGCTGGGACAGTCAGTGCTAATGTAGGTTGGCACCTCCGAGGGCCAAGATCCTGCTCCGAAGCAGAGTGAGCAATGGAGGAAGGCAGCAATGCCTGGAGGAGAGCAGCAAGCAGAGACTGACAGAGGCAGACAGGGCTTTTCTCTGGCTTGTGTAGGGATTAGTGAGCAGGCCTGCACACAAGGGTGACTAGATAGCAAGTGTAAAAAAATCAGGCCAGGGTGGTGCGTAATAGGCACCTATATAAGACAAAGCCCCAAATATCAGGTCTGTCCCTATAAAATCAGGACATCTGGTCCCGCTATTGCACATAGTGGGTTGTCACTCTCGGGATCACAAGCACAGAGATGGGACAGTGAGGCAGGAGCTGCTAACCTCTGCTGCTGCCAAGGTGGCTTCGGCAGCCTGGGCCCAGCAACATCCATCTCTCTCCCCCCACTGCTCCTCTGTGTCATTGCCACCCTTACCAACTTCTGTCAGGGGTAGGGCTTGCCTCCCGCACCCAGCTATCACCCCACAGCTTGTCCACCCTGCCCCCCTCCGCTAGGTTAGCATTCTCTCTCCCACCTCCCCTCAGGGTCAGCAATGGACTACAAACCCCACAACCCACCCCACCATCTCCTCCTGTGCTTTGCATTCACCTCATCCATCTCAGGGCTGGCACTCACACCCCCACACCTCCCACAATGGCTGGCACTCCCCCTCCCCCGATGCCTCCCCTCAAGGCTGGCACTCACCCTCCCCAAACTTAAGGGGAGGGGCTACTGAATGCAGGATTCAAGTAAATTCGGGGCACAACAAATGAAAAGCCAAGGCCGGGAGTGAGGGTCACAGGGTCAAAAGCAGGGAGCTAGAGGGGATACACTGAGCAGAGAACCTCTGACAGCACCAAGTGCACCTCAAAGGCAGCTCACGGTAATGTGTGCCGTGTTTAAGATCACTATAAGGGCTCATTTGATACTAGGATTCTTTCATTTCCATCTGCTCATTCTGTCTCTAAACATCAGACAAACACAAGCTGAGATTCCATCTCAAGCAGCAAATGGTGCAGGAGGGCACACTGTAAACAAACTAATGAGATTAGTGCCAGTGAGAATAGCCCAGGCTATTACATCTCTCTTTGCAAAATGAGAGAATCCTTCTGATACAATTTACTAGCATCATTAGCAGGGCCTCTCGTGCTGCTGCAGAGTCCCTCCCCTTGCTTCAGACCTCTGCTGCGGAAAACTTCCAGTTTTCAAATGTTACAATTCTAGCCTTATGGTTGGGAGCTACGTGCAACCACGACTGTCATGTTCCTGAGGTTGAGGGTATGTCTATACTGCCACAGCTCTGTCGGCACTGCCAGATGGATGTCGCGGGATCAATTGAGCGGACAGTGCAGACCCGCTCAATTGATCCCAGAAGTGCTCTGTGGTCAACACTGTAAATCCATGTAGCGTAAGGACATGTCAACTGGAGGGCATCTCATGTCAGCACAGCGGAGACGCTGCGGTAAGTCAAAGTTAAGAAGTCCATGGGAGATACACAAGCTATACTACGTAGCTTGCATATCTCCCGTTGACTGCCGCCAGCAGTGTAGACCAAGCCCTACGCTATGTCTACACTACATCATTTACAGCAGCACAGCTGCACCGATGCAGGTGCGCCTCTATAGCACGTCTGGTAAAGATGCTCTAAACCAATGGGAGACAGCTCTGCTGTCAGTTTAATAATTCCTGCCTACAAGAGAGGCGGTAGCTAAGTCAGCTGTACCAGCGCTTAGGTTGGTATAATTTACATTGCTCGAGGTGTGCCTTATTCACACCCTTGAGTGACAAATTATACTGAAGTAATTTGTAGTGTAGACATAGCCTAAGAGAATTGAACTGCTCACATTCATCTAAATCAGGGGTGGGGAACGTCCGGCCCGCGAGCCATATAAGGCCCGTGAAATCATTTTGTCTGGCCCTGGCAGCGGGGGGGAATTCGGCGGGAATTCGGCGGCGGGGGGAATTCGGCGGCAGCGTGGTTTCACGGCGGCGGCGTGGTTCCGGGGGGGGGCCCAAGGCCCGCCGCCGAAACCCTGCCGCCGTTTCCCCCTTTGGGGCGGGGGGGGGAATTCGGCGGCGGGCACTGCTCCCCACCCCCCACCATGGAACCCCGCCGCCGCCGAATTCCCCGCTGCCACCAGGGCCACCATCAGGCCCTTGGCAGAAAAAAGGTTCCCCACCCCTGATCTAAATGGCTGTTAACTCTGGAGTGTAACGATGACTGTGTCAGCATTATTAGCTGTTTCATTGATGATGTATTTATCTCATAATCCCAAACTTTCCCAACACGTATCAGCTAACTAGAGCCCCAGTTGTCCCCTAGGCAGCTGAGCTTCCCATGACAACTTGGACAGTGCAGTTATGTTTCTTCTCTTCAGCCACCTGCAGCACATGGAAGATTGAAAGTTAAGGAGAGTATAAGGTTGGTTTAATATCCGAATAACTAATACAAAGGATACTGCACTGACTGCAGTGCTCATTGTCATATTCAGTTCAACAGACATCTTCACCGCTGAAGTTATTTGAATGTGCTGCAGACTGTGCGGTCTGTTCCGCAGCATGCTGCGAAACGTACGTCTCTTTCACAGAAAGCACTGGAACCTCATCATTGATGATAAAACTCCAGAAGCTGAGATGGGGTTTCTACTTCTAGTCTGCACTTGCATTTCCTGGGGGTCTGGGCAGTGCCACTCACTTAAGCAGCTCTGAAGAAGCTGTTTCTGGAATGGTTGTTATATTGCTCAACTGCAGCCTATGTCAGCTCTTCCTTCAGAAGTTGCTACAAGGCTGTTGGATTTGCTGCTGTTACTGTTGAGCTGCAGCCTGGACTAGCTGCTTCTGTCCCCATGGAGGAACCGCCTTGTTTCAAGCTTCTTCCATTTTCCCCTTGGTGTAGGCGCGCGCGCGCACGCACACACACACACACACACGCACACACGCACCCCCCTTCTTTCCTGGGGCTTTTATTTATGTTTAACTTAAGAACAACATAATTTAGTCTGAGTTGGCTATTGTCTAGGACAATTATCTGCAAGAGCTCCTTGCTCTCATCTTGCCCTTACTTTAAAGGATCTGCACCTTTTATTCTTTGAATTGTAGCTAATAAGACCTACGTGGTGTGACTGCTGGGATGAATCAGCAAAGCAGCCCTGCATCTTCATGCAGGGAACAAGATTCTGACTGACACTGGCAGGCCAGGTGTCAGTTCACTCCAAGGCTCCTAGGTCTCAACTGAACACTGACCAAGAGACAGCTGAAGCCAGACTGGCTTACCTGTGTGTTGGTATTATTAAAATAGGTATTAGATTATAAAAATGTGCATGTTTATAATTTATGAAATGCTTATAATGACTGCATGCATGAATCTCACTTATAATATTTGAATCCCAAAGGTTGAGGTAATATTTGTGTTTATTTGGTAGCTGTAAATCACCTAGTTTCCAACTGGAGATGCTATCTTCTACGCAACAAAGGAAGCCCATCAACACCAGATGAATAGCTACTACGGCAATGTATAAAACATTCCATTAGCGAATACCTGGAGGATGAAGGGGTGATCACTAGCAGCCAGCAGGATTTACCAAGAACAAATCATGCCAAACCAGCTTGATTTCCTTCTTTGACAGGATAACTGGTTTGGTGGATTGGGGGGGGAAATGCTGCAGACAGAACATACTCGGACTTCAGTGAAGCTTTTGATGTCGTCCCACATCAAATTCTGGTAAATAAGATGGAAAAATGTGGGCTTGGCAGAGCTACCATTAAGTGGACACATAATTGGTTAACCAATTGCAAAGAGTCATTATGAATGGAATGATATCTGATTGGATGGTGGGCTCACATGGGGTTCCATAAGGATCTGTTCTGGGTCTGGTGTTTAACATGTTTATTAATGACCTGGATGTAAGAGTAGAGAGCATACTGATCACATTTGCAGATGACAGAAAGCTAGGGGGAGTTGCCAACACTTTGGAGGACAGAGCTAGAATTCAGAGGCATCTTCATAAATTGGAGAACTGGGCTACAGACAACAAAATGAAACCCTACAAAGACAAATGTAAGATGCTACACTTAGGGAAGAAAAACCAAATGCACAAATATAGAATGGAGGATAACTGGCTCAGCAACAGCACTGCTGAGAAGAATCTGGGAGTTGTGGTGGATCACAATCTCAACATTAGTCAAGTCACCAATGCAATACTGTTGCAAAAACAAATGCAATTTTAGGTTGCATCAACAAAGAAGTCACTGGAGGTGACAGTCCCACTCTACTCGGCGCTGGTTAGGCCTCAACTGGAGTACTGTGTCCAATTTTGGTCACCAATGTATAGAAAGGATGTGGAGAAACAGGAAGGGATCCAGAGGTGAGTGACAAAAACGATCAAAGGGATGTAAACCATATGAGCAAAGGCTGAAGAAACTAAGTATATTTGGTTTGGATTAGAGGAGATTAAATGGCGACATGATAGTGGTCTTCAAATACTTGAAAGGCTGCCATAAAAAAGATGGAGAAAAGGTTCTCACTTGCCACAGAGTGCAGGACAAGAGACAAGGGGTTCAAACTACAGAAGAACAGATTTAAATTAAATCTCAGGAAAAACTTCCTAACTGTAAGAACAGTAGGCCAATGGAACAGACTGCCTAGGGAGGTTGTGGAAGCTTTCACTGGAGCTTTTCAAAAAGAGGCTGTCTTGGATGGTTTACTTTAGACAACAAATTCTGCATCTTGGCAGGGGGGGTTAGACTATCTGACACTTCTATGAACCATTGAGGAACATCAGAGGACAGAAGATTTTGTTGATTGCTCTCCCCACCCAATGAAGAGGAAATGTACAAGTGAATTGCTCTCAACAGCTGAATTTGCAACTCAAAGCAGAAGGAGGGAAGGAGTAAAAAGTCCTAAAAAGAACAGTATCTTTTATGCTGTGTGGACTCTCAGGGCAAGGATTACTAAACATAAGCAAAAGTGCTTGGACTGGGTGAGCCCTAAAGGACAGATAGAAGCTTCTATAATAAGTAAGCTCTCTTACTTTTTGAACTTTAAGACTGGAACCATTTGTATCTTTGTTTACCTAGCCATAACCTTGTACAAACTCTGATTTCCTTTTCCTATTTAATAAATCTTTATATAGTGTAAGAGTTTGGGGTTGACCCAGGGTGTCAGCCGCAGAGGGAGGCTACACCACTTCGCTACACAGACAGGCATAAAGTCAGTGTCCCTGGACCTTCCTACAGGGCAGGGTGGGCCAAGGCAAACAGTTTATATACCCAGGCCCTCAGTCAGGGCAGGCAGTAAAACAGACTAAGGCCCAGCTACTCAGGGTGGGCAGGGTAAACAAAGCAGTTTATAGTCCTGGCCCTTCGAGCAGGACAGGGTAGGGCAGGCAAAGCAGTCTAAGGCCCAGGCACTCAGGCTGGGTGAGGCAAACAAAACAGAACTGGCTACAGCCTATTGAGGCTTAGCAAGCTGAGGGGGCAATCACCCCAGGATTGGGGTGGCCAGGGGGACGCAGGCCCACCCGACTCCACTGTGTCCCAGACCAGGGTCCTATAAGTGGCGGGACACCAGCATGGCTCCCGCCAAAACAAGCTGACAGCTCTCTCTGGGCCACTTCCTCTGCCCCTGTACCCAGGTACCTGTAACCAATGTCATAGTCCAGCTCCTCAGGGTAGATGGCAAGGGGCATCCCCAGCAGATCCTCTGGGTCACTAGCATCTGGCAGCTCCTCCAAATTGTTTGAGGCAGACAGCTCCAGTAGGTTGCTGGGGCAGGCAACTCCTCCAGATCACTGGCAGCCTGCCGTTCTTTCCAGTACCTGGCCACAGGCAGCTCTTCCCAGTCGCAGGGGCCCGGTAGCTCTGGCAGCCCTTCTAAGCCCCAGCCGCTGTGTGGCTCGGGTGGCCCTTTTACAGGGTCAGGTCCTAGCCCTGGGTGAGGGACCTCCTTTTCCTCCAGCAGCTTCCCTCAGACTGAGTAGCAAGGCCTGGCTTTTATACTTCCTGTCCCATCCCTGCGATTCTGGTTTGGAAGTGATGCAGTAGCACGGCCTGCCCACCAGGTGGCGAGCATCAGCCCTTTGGTGTCGGACTCGAAAGGAGGCCACACCACTTTGCTACAATAGCAGGATTTTATAGGATTGACTGCAAGCATTACCTTTGCTGTGAGATCTAAGGTGCAATTGGCCTGGGGTAAGTGATGAGTCCTTTGGGACTGGGAGTAACCTGAATATTGCTATGACCTTTGGTGTAAGGGACCCGCCATCACAAAGGTCAGCTCATCTGGGTTGCAAGATAGACTGGAGTACCCAAGGGACAGTCTGTGACTCCATGTTAAGGCTGTTATAGGGCTTTAGGAGTTTACACTTGATAATTGATTGGTGAAATCTAAGTACAGACCCTAGCTAGTTTGGGGTTTGTGCCCTGATTCCTAAAGGTCTGCCCTGAGGCTTGTACCCATTCTCTTGAGCCACTGCAATACAGCTTGACATTGGTATTTATCCATGGGCTGGAAGACAATGTAAAATTATTGCCGGTAAAGATTGAAGTTGACATAAAAATAGGTGGAGTGGCAAATAACGACAAGGCAGGTCAGTTACACAGAACAACATGGCTTGCTTCATAATCTGAGCTCATTCAAACATGTTTTACACAGCTAAATGCAAGGACTGGTACCTAGGAACAAAAACACACTTACAGGATGGGGGGCTGTCTCCTGGAAAAGAACTTCATGGTCACAGTGGAAACCAGCTGACCAGGAGCTCCCCAGCACCGCTGTAGCAAAGAGGATGAACGTGATCCTTGCACATATAAACAGGACTATGGAGTAGGAGTAAGGAGGTGGCATTACCACTGTATATAGCATTGATGAGACTGTCACTGAAATATTGTGTGTAGCTCTGGTGTTCACATTTTGCAGGGGATGTTGAAAAATTGGAGAGGATTCAGAAAAGAGCCACCAGAGCAATTTGAGGTTTGGAAATCGCGCTTCACAGTGAGTGGTTAAGAAGCTCAATCTATTTAGCTTAATGAAGAGAAGTTAAAGAGGTGATTTGATCATGGGCTGTAAATACCCACATTAAGAGACTTTCTGACAGCAGTTTGTTCTTTAACTTAGCAGACAAAGGCAGAACAAGATCCAGTGACTAGAAGTTGAAATTAGCCAAATTCAGATTGAAATAAGGCAAAAATATTTAGCAGTGAGGATAACAAACCACTGGACAATTTCCCTAGTGGTGTGGCAGATTCTCCATCTCCTGGAGGCTTTACATTGAACTGGGATGTCATGGCAAGAGACATGCTGTAGCTCAGCCAGAGATTACGGGCTTCATGCAGGGTGTCAGTGGGTAAAATTGTCTGGCCTGTGCTATGCAGGTTAGAGCAGATTATCATAATGGTCCCTTCTGGCCCTAACTTTTATGAATCTGTGACACCATGTCACAGGGTCACTTACTCACCCACATCTACATGACTGTAAAAGTGATGCCCATGTGTCTATCTGCACTTGAATTACCTCAAACTGTTCTACAGATTTACTCCAGCTGACACAGTGGCAGATATCTCTCCACAGAAATGCCAGGCCCTGGGACAGGAAAAGGTTTTCTGCCTTTCTGATGCTGTTTTATCGAGCTTGTGCCTCTCCCAATCGCCTTCATTTTTCCTGTGCTACAAATCTTTTAACCTGGCTGGGTCTCCTCACTGCTTTGTGGCCCCTGTGTCCTCTGGGACCTTCACCCCATGCTATTTGCTTTTCAGGTACCTCTGATCGAAAACTACCCTCCTCCTACTACTCCTCACAGGACCTGGCTTAGCATGGTGAAGGATGGAGGGTCAGATTCAGCACCACCCTGTGAGCAATGGACACTGGCTCTGCAGCCCTCCTGAAGTGAGCACACAGCAGCCATGAAGCTCTGGAGGGAAAATCCCTCATGCAGGGGCATCAGCAGCAGGCACAATGCTGATGGTGCTAGTTATGTACACTCACCTCTGCAGCAGGGGTTGTGCCAGGCGCCTGCACCCGGACTTTGTCCAGCTGCAGCAAGGCTGCACAGTTCCCAGTCAAGTGCCCGCTCTCAGCCCCTGGCTAGACTGCTGTAAGGGACCCTCACCAACTCATCCCTGGTGGGTTTAAGCTTCAGGAGCCTGAATAGCCACTGCCCCTCTGGGGTCCCTAGGCACACCCTTGGAGTGCAGACCCTCTGTCTAGTACCCCCTCTAGAGAGCTGTAACCCGCTGCCCAGCCCTGGACTCAGTGCTGACCCTTCCGTCTCCCCGGTAGCTTAGTCCATTTCCCAAAAGGTGGTACTGACAAGGGGGTTTATCTATCCTGGGTCTCACTGCACAGTCACTCGTGGACCTTGCAGCTGAGGTTGACGCTGGGGTCCTTGTTTGGAAAGCTGGATTCGTGCCTGCAGAAGGGAGTCTCAGTGAAGTGCTGTACTGTGTTGCCTGTTCCTCTGCTGGCTATGTCCAGTGCATCCAGTCAGATTCTGATTGCAGCTACTCTAATGTGAGCTTGGAGTCACTGTGGTTTCTCTGGATTTACACCACTGTCAGCGAGAGCAGAATCTGGCCTATTGGTTTAAGAATGTTTTCCCCTCCACTGGTTTGGTGGAAGTTCAGCAGACCTCACCTGAGGTGTCCACATGCACGCAGCAACGACCCCCCGCACCTCAGTTCTGAATCAGAGGGTCGGTGCTCTGCAGTCACAGGGGAGAAGACAGAATGGACCCAGCCCACTATGCAGGAGGGGCTTCATGTGTGTGGGGCACAGTGTGTGTGGGAGCTCAGGACTGAGTGACCCTGGAGCCTCCACTCCACTCTTGTCTAAAGCAGAGGTGCTGCTTTCATGCCGAGGATCCTTGGCAGAGCTGTGTGTGATCACACCACGTAGAAAGCAAATTCACTCTCTCCATGAACCCCATCCCACAACATGAGCTGCCTGGGTTACCGCTTCACGTACCTGCACAGCAGGTGAAGCATTCAGCACGCTCACCCTTCACTCAGAACGGCGGCTCTTGAATAGCACAAGAAATACACAGAACACTACAGAATAATAAACTCTACATCATACATGCCAGTTTCCTCGCCACTCCAGAGCATTCTTTGGGATGCGGTCAGGGTCCTCCGAGTCCTTCTGCTGCAGAGCATGGTTTGTGTGTTGAAACATGCAGTATTCTCAGCTCACCCCATCTCTGTGGCTGTCCACACCCATCTGCATCCTTCCTTCTGCCCAGACTTCCCTTCCCACATGTCTTTCTGGCTTGCTTGCTTTCCTTAGGTTCCCCTGTTTTTGTGCCCCCCTTCCGTCACCTGGTTTTCTTTGCTCTACATGTTGGTAATTTTTCAATCTCCCAACCCCCCATCCCCTCAAACCCAAGAAGGCACCATCTTTTCCTAGCAATCTCCCTTGGCACATCTATTGACCAGGCTTCAGAAGTTCAGTACTGCCCATTATCCCTGGTCTGGGGGAGATATTGACACAACCCTGCTAGCCCTTGGTGGATAGGCATATAGAGGCACATTAATGATACAGCAATTTCCATAGCAACAGCAGCCTATCAGGGCTGGGCAGGAGGAGAGAGACAGAGTGATCCTGCATCCTGTCTACTCTCCAACAGCTGCAAAGCCAATATGAGCTGTGGAAGCCAGGGGAGCGTCGGACAGCTACAGGCTTGGGGGGCACAAGCCCAGTCCATTCGCCACGCTCAGCACCAGAGCAGGGATGACTGAGGCCCAGAATGAGTAACCATCAAAACCCTTCCACTCAATGTGTTGGTGGCAGTTTATTTTTATTGCAAACACAGGCAGAATGTGGGTTAGTTTTGTTCATTTCTCTCTTAGGTTTTTAATTTTGACGCTATTTAGTTTTGCATAAAGAAGTAGAATAAATACTACCACAAGACAGGACGAAATGAAGGGTAAAAAGACCCAACATATTTACATAGCAAAATGTGCCGCACTCCACTCCAACAGAAAGCCTGACTCCTGAAAGGCGCTGCCAGGAGCCTGCTGTGAAATAGCAAGAGGGGTTGCTCCAAAAGATGACAAGTAAGAGAGAAGAATCACATGCAATTGAGGAGCAAAGCAAGGGAGATTTCTCAGGTGTGACCACATGTCATATTTCCCCCAATTATTTCTGCCTGAGGGTGTCATCTGTTTCATGACTGCGTGTAGACCCATTGCTGTGTGACAGAGAAGTCACATATCACCAGGCCCTCGCTAGTGCCCATATAATGCCAGCTCACCATTTTTTACTAGTGGTGGGCAGCACTAACTTACCCAGGCACAGAGCAAAGTGATGATTGGATGCCAGTGTCATAGTCTGAGCTCCAGACAGTGCGTGGTGGTGGGGACGGCTCAGGATACATCTACTCTGCAGATGAAGGTGTGATTGCAGGGCGGAGACTCATAGTCATGCTAGCTTTTATCTACCTAGCGTGGGTAACAGTGGCAGTGAGGAGGTCGTGGTGGGGGTAGCACAAGCCTTCTGTACAAGCCTTCTGGGGACTCTGGCTATGTACTTGGTTTACTGGCCTGTGCCAGGATCCAGGCTTCCCTACCATTGTTACCCATCTCAGATAGATTAAAGCTAGTGCAACTATGCCTCAGCACCCCTCATTCACCTTTTCCTGTGCATGGCAGATGTATCCTAAGCATGTTTGGGTGGGGAAAGGGATCTCAAAGTGTAAAGCTTTTGCTTTATGAGTAGCCTGTTGAGTACCATCAGCTGCAGAATTTGGATCTTTCTGTTCCCTCTTTCTCTCCATTTAGCCACCTCCAGGACAGATGAGAAGATGCCACATCACCTTCTCCAGCACTCAGTACCCCTGTGTGGGACGTGGCAGGGAGACACAGTCACTTCATCCCCAGAGCTCTCAGCACTGTACAATTACTTGCATAAACTTCCCAGAGTTGGAAGCAAATCTCTCCTTGTGCAGGTAATGGGAACTCTGGCTGAGGGCTGCCTGCTGCTGCCATGGCCAATAATAAGGTGTGTGTTTTATAAGGGAGATGGTTTTAATAGGGTTTAGTGGATCTGAGAGTCTCTGCGGTGTCATAAATTTCAGAGACACGCTTTCAGTGTCACATTGCTTCTTGTTATAATGAAGGGGATTTGAAGAGGATGTCATGCAGTTGGGAGCTGAGGTACGGCAGCAATTCATCAAGAGACTCTGCTGCAGTGCTCAGTGTAATGAAAGCTTTTTTATCCATAGATATAGCTAGATCGGGAATGGACTGGATACTCACCCAGGAGTCTCCTTTATTACCGATAATATTGGGACAGAACCCTGCTGGGCACTTGGCACTCTCGCTAATTGCATTCACATAGCAGTTGTATATGTGATGCTCCCAACCAGGAACTCCATTCCCACTGGCACCAGGCCATGGGAAGAAGGGGGTGAGCTGCTTGTAGGTGTGAGTATTGCCATGAATGGTGCTTAGTAAGCACAAGTGAAAGAGCCACTCATATCCCCTTTGATTTTGAATAATACAAAAGGCACAGGGTGAAATTCTGGCTTTTCCTCACTAGCTGAATGTGTGAGTGTCAGCGCATGCCAGGGAGGCCCAGTGACCACCTGCACTTTGAGGGGGAAAAGGAAAAATACATGGAAGGGCTGATTTGTAAGAGACAGCATCTACAATGCATTGTTGGTGGGAGAAATCCAACCTTGCAGCACAGTGCATCACGGCTGAAATGTGGGGCAAAGTGGGTCCTATATTGATATGGGTATTAGGCACCAAATATAGGGCAGCCCTCAGAGCAGATCCCTTAAAATAGGTTAAGGGGATATAATCATAGAGGTGGTAACACAGGTTCTCTTAGCCATGCCCTCTACTTTCTGTGTATGTCTGCACCCATGGGGGCACCAGACCGATGATGCCACAGCAGTGTCCACTTCATTGCAGGCTATACAAGCCCACACGAAACCCCGGGTAATTATTTGCATGGCTAGTCCATGCTGAAAAATGTGCTGATGCTCTGGGACCCACCTAGCTAGATGAAAGGAGGTTGGATCCATCTACCCCAGCTGCAGTCACACCCATGTGGAGGGCTGAGGAGGTCTGCATGCATGGAGCTCAGCTGCTGCAGGAAGGTGCACTACACAGCTCCCGCGTGCAGCTGCCAGTGAGCATCAGGGTGCCAGGGACCTGGCCAAGCCTGAAACCCTCTGGTCACCTCCTCCTGGGCCGGGGAGCTGCTCTGGACTCTTGAAGTGGGCCTTGCCTAGTGCTTAGCATGCAGCCTGACTCAAGGCCAGTGGGCGGGAGAGGGGAAATAGGCTCGTTGTGCCCTCTCTGCCCCACAGGACCCCCACCCAGGACAAGCATCTGCACAGCAAGTGCACTGAAATCTCCGGGCTCAGGCAGCCCACTCCCTGCCCAGCAGGAAAACAGAAAGAATGTGGCAGCCAATACCCAGTTAGACCAGCGAGGTTCAGTTTGTAGAAAGAGTCCCAGGTCAGTCACCTCGACCCAGAGCCAAACACAGCCCAGGGCCTAACATGTGGCCTTCCCTCTCCATAGGACACCGCAGCCCAGAAAAGCCCCCGTTAACCGAGCTAACAGAACAACCGAAAACCAGGCAGAACTGAAACCAGGACTGAGTGACAGCATGCAGTAGTGCAAGGCACAAGCAGCCAGGCTTCCCCTATGGCACGGCACGGCCTGGCTAATTAGCATTTGAAGTAGGGCCAGCTAAGGTCTGGGTAAGCAAACGTAACCAGGGCCCAGCTGATGGTTGAGCGTGTCGGGAAGGTGTTTCCCGCCCATCCCTGCCCCCACTCTGGAAAGCACTCACCCTTGGCCACTGGTCTGATTTGTAAAGGCTGGTTTTGGCCAGTGCTGGGAGCAGGATACTGGACTGCGTCTGGGAGGGGGAATCCTCTGGCTTTATTCCCATTAACACTAAGTGTTCTTGAAAGCACTCGGCAGTGTGTAGGGGCCTTACATGGCTGTACTTGTAATTTAACGCCCGTTTGCATTGCCAAATGGGGTAAGAGGGCTTCTGGGTCACTGAGATTAAGATCATAAGAATGTGTCAGGCCAATGATCCACCAATGGGATGCCAGCTAACTCACTAGCTTGTCTTCCAACAGTGGCCAGTGCCAGGTGCTTCAAAGCAAATGAACAGAACAGAGCAGTCACTGAGTGAGCCATCCCCTGTGGTCCACTCCTAGCTTCTGGCAGTCAGAGGCTTAGGGACACCCAGAGCATGGGGCTGCATCCCTGACCAGCTTGGATAATAGCTATTGATGGACTTATCCTCCATGAACTTACCTAGTTTTTTCAGAATTCCATTATCCTTTTTGCCTTCACAACATCCCCTGGCAACTGTGCGCTGTGTGAAGAAGTACTTCCTTACGTTTTTTTAAACCTGCTGCCTATTAATTTCCTTGGGTGACTCCTGGTTCTTGTGTTATGTGAAGGGGTCAATAACTATTCCTTATTCACTTTTTTCACACCATTCATGATTTTATAGACCTCTTATCGTATCTCCCCTATTTGTTTTCAAAGCTGAACAGTCCCAGTATTTTAATCTCCCTTTGTACGGAAGATGTTCCACACCCCTAATCATTTTTGCTGCCCTTCTCAAATGCTAATAGATATTTTTTGAGATGGGGCAACCAGACCTGCACACAGTGCTCAAGGTGTGGGTGTTCTATGGATTTATACAGTGGCCTTATGATATTTACTGTCTTATTATCTATCTCTTTCCTAATGGTTCCTAACATTGTGTTTGCTTTTATGACTGCTGCTGCATATTGAGCAGATGTTTTCAGAGAACTATCCACAATGACTTCAAGATCTCTTTCCTGAGTGGTAACAGCTAATTTAGACCTCATCATTTTGTACATATGATTATGTTTTCCAACGTGCATTACTTTGCATTTATCAATATTTATCTGCCATTTTGTTGGCCAGTCTCTCAGTTTTGTGAGATCACTTTGGATTTAACTATCTCAAGTAATTATACTATCTGCAAACTTTGCCGCCTCACCATTTACCTCTTTTTTCCAAATCCCCTATGAATATGCTGAACAGCACTGGTCCCAAGACAGATCCTTAGGGGACCCTGCTATTTACCCCTCTGCACTGTGAAACTGACCTTTTATTCCTCCCTTTGTTTCCTATCTTTTAACCAGATGATCCATGAGAGGACCTTCCCTCTTATCCCATGGCTGCCTTATGCACTTATGTGTCCACAGTGCCTGTCACTGTGGAATCTAAATGCTGTGCACGTCAAGTTACTTAGCATTCAGCTTATCCTCATTTGAACTCATCTCTGTCTTTTCATGACTGCAGGTTTGTTTACAGCACTCCTTTTCTTCCCTCTGCCTCTCCCCATAACTCTCACCAGCCCTGTCGGCTGCTGGCCATGGGGAGATGTTGCTACTCAGGGAAGACAAGTTGTGCCCCTTGAGCTGAAAATGGCCAGGCTCAGGCGCTGTCCAGTCTCTGGGAAGCACTTCCAGAACTGGGGCCCACCTGGGCTTCTCCTGCAGATCGCAGGCAGGGAGGTAGAGATAACCAGCTTGCAATAACCAGCTCCTGTCCCTTTTCAGGCGCTGGAGAGTAGCACCAGGACTTTAACTTTATTCCAGGGAGGGCAGAAGCACAGCCTGGCTCACTTACTTGGGGCGTAGATGATGCTAATGTGGGTCATGCTGTTGGGGGATGGGCCAGTATAGAAGCAACTCTGACATGTTCTTTCCTTGCTCATGGACAGAGGCAGGCCTGCAGGATGGTGTGGCATGGTGGTTGTTTGCCAGGGGGACACTAAGAAGAGCCCTGCCAGACGGGTGATGGGAAGGTGTGGAAGAGCCTGCTCAGACTCTCAGCCAGTCTCTGCATGGCTGGGTTTGTAGGAGCTCATTGCAGGCACTCGCTGCACATCTCTCTCTTGCTCACGTATCCGACAGCAAAGCAGAGGGAAGCTTCACAGACCTGCCTTCGGATACTGTGTCTCTCAGTGCTGAGCAGGAGCAGCCGGGCACATGATGCCCTCGGCAGTGCAGCCGTGGCCCTGGGTACTCCTGAGCAGAAGCTCCATGAAGCTGTTGAACCCTAGAGTGACTGCACCCAGGGGCCCTCAGGCCCAGTCTCTGCAGGTCGGGCCCCATGAGCTCAGGGCCCCTGCACCTGCAAACCCCACATGCCAGCCAGGGCCAGCCGGTGGTAGGGCTGGAAAGAAGAATGGCCTGGGGGGCTCTATGCAGTCTGACTGTGACTGGGTTCATTTCCACTCTGTTCTGACCCAGCAGCCAGCCCTGGCCACGGGAAAGAGACACAGACAGGCTGAACAGCCCCCGTGGTACAGTCACAGTGGCAGAGGCTACAACAGCACACAAGCCACTGGGCACTGCCTTCTTGGGGGTCGGGGGTCGGGTGCTCATTGAGAGGTGATGGTAAGTGATGCTCCTTTCCAAGCCGGTGCAGGACTGGCCAGTGACATGGTCCATGCCTACCCCTGCCAATGATGGCCCTTGTTTGAGAGGACCCACTGTGCAATGGAAACAGACCCGATACAGGAGCCTAGCCCAAACCACACCCCATGACAAGCAAGTGAAAAAAGCCCTCAGAGAGGGAGAGTGTAACAGGGGGCTCAGAGGGCCAGGCAGCCTAGTGGTTAGAGCATCCAACTTCCAGCTCCATGCCACTCTGTCAGGGTAGTAAGGGTACCTGTTCTTGACCCAAAGCTGGGGATCTTTGGCTTCCCACTCACAGCTGGTCTATGCTCTTACAGGGGGCATGGTAGGGGACCCAGCCCTTCCGCTCCACCAGGTCCCAGGCCATGGGCCTGTACAATGCAGCCAGCAGATTCCATAAGTCTGTGTTGCTTCCATGGGTCACGTCCCACCTAGAACCCTTCAGTTTGGGGTGGGGTCCCTGTAGTCCAAACAGTCAGTCACCAAAAGGAGCAGGGCACTGCCAGGTCTGCCAGTTCTCTGATGGGGTGGGCTTAGAGAAGGCTCTGCCCATGGGCCTTACATATTCCAAGGTCCTCAAGCAGGTTCACTTCTCTCCTGCTGCCCAGTAAAGGAGGGTGAAGAGGCTGCAGCCTCTTCACCCCCCTTTCCTGGGCAGCAGATCCTCTCCTCCAGCGGGAGCATGAGCGGCATGGGGGGGGGGGGCTGGAGACGGAGGGGGCTGGCTTGCCTTTTAACCTTTTGGGGCCCAGAGTGGGGTTTGGACACGCCAGCCCAGTGAGGCACAATTCTGGCATGGTTAGGGAGCAGGGCCCTTAGGCTCCCTGTGCTGCAAACAAGGAGGCCAGAGAAGCTGCCACTCCTTCCTCTGTCTTTTCCTGCTTGTTTCGTCTCCTACTGTTGTTCCCCATCCTCTCCTCTGCGTGTTCCTGCAGCCTCTTCCTCCTACTCTTCGCTCGCTCTACCCCTCATCTTCTCATAGCCAGCCAGGCAGCTGGTGGAAGGATGAACTCCAAACACTAGACTGCCGTGCAAGCGCCCTTGGAGTCCATTCACAGATTGAGTGGGAGGAGATTATGGCCTGGATAAATGTCCTCGTTACTCCAGGAGTCCATCCAACATTTGTCTCAGCACATGGGCGCCTGTGGGATGGCCCCGGACCATGTCGTGAAAGCTCTGATGCTCATTTAGTGTAAGGGACTCACTACTTTGGTCCGTGACTTGTCACCTAAAGCATGTTATTGTTTCTGCTCCCTGATTGGATGTGCCCGTGTACATGAAATATTTCTGCTTCTGCCCAGAACAAATCTTGTTTCATCACAAAATGACTTTGGACACTTGATTAAACAACTCGCAGCTCTGGCCTTGAACTCCCTGCTTGTGAACACGGGTACGGACAAAGCCTCATTCTCACAAGCAGTCGGGAGCCAGCTGAATGGAAATCAGCTTCCAGCAGAGACAGTCTGTGTCATGTGCAGCCCACCACTGGCTCTCTCTCTCCATGGCATGAGTTTGACACCTCTGTTATTGAGGGAAAGAAAACCAAAGGAACGAGGCTTGCATTTATGCCTTGATTCAGTAAAGTAAGCCTGTAGTTAAAGTGAAGCAAATGCCTAAGTGCTGAACAGGAAACATCCTTGCACTGAGGCCCCTGGCCCTTCCTATCCCTTACGAGTGAGATCCATCATCTAGGCCAGCTCCTGGGAACATTCTCTCTGATGCAGAAACGTCAGGACAAACAGCCCCCAAACAAGGAAGCCTTACAGAGATTCCTAACCATGTTAGCTTATCCCAGCCACTTCCTCCAGCTGCTATCACCATGCAGTCATCTTGCTGCTGTGATCCTTGCCTCTGTCACCTGGAGACTGGATTACTGCCATGTGCTCCACATGGGGCTGCCCCTTTACTCTAGCTGGAATCTTAAACTGGTGCTGAAGGCCCCAACCCACTAGCGACGCAGCACCTCGTCATGGCAGCGTATGTGACCGGTGCCCAAGGTCTATGCTGGCTGCCCCTTGCTCTCTGGATGGAGTCTAAAAGCCCTCAGCTGCCTGGGGCTAACCTATCTGGAAGACACCCCTCACCAGGCTGTACTGCTATGGCTGCCATCAGCAGAGGGCCTGGAGCTTGATCTCTCGCACTATGAGAAAGAGGGGCCGCTGGCAGATACTCTGTGTAAAGGCCCCCTTTCTTTAGCGATGCTGCGTCACCTTCCAATGCCTGCTCTCTCGGCACTTTGCAAAGCCCATCTGTCTGAGTGGCTGTTGGCAGAGGACTCAGGCAGGCTTTGCCTGAAGGGAATCGCACTAGGGCTGCTGTGCTGGTCACAGGACTGGTGACTGACGGACATGTGGTAAACGTGAGAGGCTGGGTTCATGTGCTTATATTTGTACACGTATGTCCTGGGCACCCCGAGCCCACAGTGTGGAGTCACTTCTTGGCCATAAACAAACGAATAAGGGGCTGAAGTGGAAATGCTGACAAGACACTGAAAGGGGGGTTACTGGCCCAGCCACTGGCATGGGTCAGGTACCTCCAACGTTACTTCCCTGTCACATGACAGGGCTCAGCAGCCACTCAATGAGCACATAACATCTGTCTGCTGAGCACCTGCCACTTGGTCTGTGTTCAGTTCCGGCATTTTTCCAAGGAGACTCGCTGTGGCAGGCAGACAGCTGCAGAGACTGTCTCTCGTGCAGATAGTGAGAGCGTGGGCTGGGCTCTCAGGCGCTGGGCAGCCAGTGCAGAGACCACTGGAGTCATTTGTTCCTTGGGGCTTGTTGCTAAGCAAAGGGCTGCTGTGGCTTGTGCCCACTGGAGCACTTTCAGGGGGTGAGGGTTAATCCCTTGACCTGATGGGTTCATAATTCACTTTGGAGCGAATGAGTGTGGCACCCCGTGGCCAGAGAGAAGGCTGCACTGGTAGGAGGGGCACATCCTTGTGGCTAGTCACAGACAGAAATGAATGGTGCTTGCTGCCGTGTCTAGCTGGGCATTCAGTGACACGGAGCAACCCAAAAGATCCCCAGGGCTCTGAAATCCGGCTCCAGCCCAAGCCTGAACGTCTACACTGCTAGTTTTAGCCCCGCAACCCAAGCCTCATGAGCCCAAGGCAGCTGACCTGGCTCTGAGACTTGCTGCTGTGGGTCTTTTCTTGCAGTGTAGACATACCCTGACAAGGGCAGCTCATGCTGTCTCTGCACCAGCTTGGCCTGCAGCGAGCCTGGGAGGGATCCAGTGGATGGACAGCTAACAGGTTTGTGAAAGCTTCTCGATTAGCTTGCATAGAAAATTGAGGTCAGCCCCTGGGCCAGGTTTGCGAGGTCTCTGGCACTGAGCAATGGTGTCTCTTGGACAGGTCAGACTCTGGGGGTCAGTATCTCACAGCAGAAGCTCCAAGAGGGGCCCAGATGGTCTCTGCTTTCATTCACCATCCAGGAGGGCCCAGGTGAGAGTCCCAGGAAGCAGTTCTGACAGCCCTCTGTGGCTCCATACCTGGGAAGCAGGGCGGTGTGCTTCCGGACCAAGACACATCTCTTCGCTCGTGGTGGCTCATCAGGCCATGCCTGGCCTGGATGATCTAGGTGAGATAATTATAAACAGTGAGTGGCTTGTGAGCTGTGTGCTGAAGGGACTGTATCCTGCTGTGTGTGCAGGGGGCCCCCACCACACTATAAGGATAATACCAAGCGACTTGGAAGCAGCAATCCAGGGCACCGAGCGGGGTGAGGTTTCGATGCTTAATTGCTCATGATTCTTCCACCCCTATCACTTCTGTGCTGGGGCACCAGAGAAGCGTCTGGAACAAGGCTTGGGCCCCCTGAACCATTAGTACCCAAATCTTTGGCACACTAACTTAATGGTCAGACACCAATGCTTGGACCTGCTAGAGCCTGCCCATGTGTGCCAAGACCTCGCCCTCACTGCTCAGACCTCATCAGCCACAGCCCAGCATGCAGACTGATCCTACTGGGAACATTCAGAGTGAAATGCCCTGGTTCAGAGAGCTCCCCCCGAGGCTTGTGCACCATTTACATTCCTGAAATAGTGCTAAGTAGCAGGTAAACCTTGTGCTTGCCCTGCACCCGGGGTCTCTAGACCATGCATGTGGGATGGCCTCCATCTTGGCCACCACCACACCAGGGCCTGGACCAAGTGCATCCAGAGCTAAAAAGAGTCTCTACAGGTCAAACTGCACAGCTGGGCTTTGTAGCTGGAGCTGTGTCAGACTCACATCCACTGTAGTTCGGGCATAGAGGGGGATGCATGATACACTGGCCAGTGGATTACCCCTGGTCTTTCAACAGCCCTGTGCACTACCTGTTTGAGAGATTATGCCCCTAAAACCTTAGGACGTGCCTCCAGTCCCAGAGCATATGTGCCTCCTTCAGACAACACAGAGCTCTAGCTTGCAGAAGTCTGTCTGCTGTTAATCAGCCCTAATGGCTGAGAAGGCCTTCTACACACAGAGGCAGTGGCCAAATGACTCCCACAGGGAACACAGCAAAGACCTTTGTGAGGAAGAGCAGATTAAAAACCATCACTATTATGACAAATGTCAATATTTGCACTGTTCCCTAAGCTAAGTCGTTCCTGTTACAATCCCCCCCAGGAGAGCCCGTTGTACTGTTGCAAAAAGACATGGACCTGAGAGCAAGACAGCCAGAAACTGACGGAATTAATGCCGGAGGTAAGAGAAGCAGAAGATATTAACAAGATAATTATCTTTCACCAAACTAATCCCGAGGGAGTAAAGTCAAGTGTCTCTCAGTCGCCTGGAAGGGAAAGAACTGGCAGAGGGAAGCTATTTGCATAATAAAAATAATAATACTCTACCCTTCTCTAGCAAAGGGTGTAGAACACTTACATACTCCACTGACAGGCATTTTATAAATGCAGATAGATAGACCTTTCCCACGGAGGGACTCAAAGCACTTTACACTAATGAACGAAACCTCCCCCACCAAGTTGGGGAAACTGAGGCACAGAGGGGACAGTGACTCATCCAAGCCACAGTGTGTGTGTGTAGTAGAACTAAGAACAGGAAGCAGCTCTTCTGCCTCCCAGAGCTGTGCGTTAATCGCTAGACTTGGCTTCTGCCTATCTGGCTGCAGAACAGATCTGCACTGCAGCGAAGGACCTGGCCAGGGACACGCCTTTTCCCTTTGGGTTTTCTTCTCTCCCCCTTCTCTCTGCCTCTTTCCTCCTTTCATCACATTTCTCATGCTCCCCCAGTGGGGGTCCCAGAATGTTTGTGCTTTCTGTGCACTTGGCCCCCTTTGCCTATCTGAATCTCACTTGGCTTTATTCTAACGTGAGATCCATATTTGAACCATATTTCTATTTCTATTAAACAAATCTGTGTGAATGCAACTTTTCTGATTGCTGGGAAGTTAAACACAGAATGGTCAGGAAATCAAGTGGGAAAGTCCTTTGAGTAAATCTAACTTTGAGGCCTTGTGCTAGTATCTTCATGCTCCAAGTGAACCCCTCAGTTCATAGGTGCTGAGACCACAGTGCACAGCAGCTCAGATTTCCATGCGGCAATCTGGAGCTAGGAGACCGTGATCAGCACCAGGCACAGCTGCATGAGCAGAGCTAGAAAAGTGCTGATCATGGCTAACTTGCCAGCCAGCTGCTGGGCATCATGGCAGCAAGAGCAGAGGAGGTTCAGCATCAGCACTTGACCCCAGAAGCGGCAGTGCCTTGCAGAGTAGGCGCAGGAGGATAATGGGAGAGGATAGTTAGATGCTATTTGTGTTCAAGGGGCCAAATATTTCCCAAACACCAGGATTATCACCCAAATTAAAGGTCCCACATTGGCCTATTTACTCATCTCTACACCAAACTGGCTCTCTAGCAGCTCAGAAAGCCTGTGGTTTCCTTATGCCCCAAATGGCAGGGTGCCCCCATCTGTAGCGACTTTCAAAACTACAGCTCCACCTTTGCTTTGTAATTATTCTGCTAGAGTCTATTTCAGACATTTTAAATCACTTAATTGTTATTCTTCTTTGAAATTTTTTATATTGCAGCACAGCTTCCCTTTAACCACTGTATAGCATCCCCAAGGTTTCCAGTATTATTGTGTTTGTCTACCCACTTCCAAGCAACTGACTTTTTCTGCTCCCATAGATGGCAACTTAAGTTCTGTGGGGCTGCAGCCAGGCAGAGGGAAGAGTGCCTGGGCAGAAGGGTGGGAGAGTTTCAACAGGTGTTCAGCTGAATGTTGCTTAACACAGTGTGATTCTGTTGCAAATGGGAGAAATACTGAGTTGGCCTGTGTGTGGCACGAGGAAGATCTGGACGTACTCAGGGTTCAAAACAGACAGAGGGGAGCTGGCAGGGGAAAACCATCTCCCGAAATGTGAAAGGCAGCTCCTTGCCCCACCCTGCTTCTCCAGGAATGTCCTAAAGTCACAAACCTGTTTGCACATGTACTCAGCAGATTCTAGCGGCAGATCCTGCAGGCTCAAGCACTCACATTATTATTATTATTATTATCTGTATTTCAGTAGTGTCTAAGGGCTCCGATCATGTATCAGGGCTAGCACCACAGTGCTAGGCTTTGCACAAAACCCAGAACAAAGAGACAGACCCTGCCCTGAAGAGCTGGCCATCTGGGTATCTAGGTCTGTCATACTGGATTGGAGCAGGGGTCTATCCAGGCCCCACTGTATGTGTAATTTAGTTATTTTACACCAGATGTCCCATAAAGTCACTTGTGCTTTATTGCCACTCCTGGGTGGCTTGTGCAGCTGTTCGCTTGACTTTTCCTTTTGTGTCTCTTGTGTTGTTTCTGACTGTATGTCAAGATCATCTTTGGCGCCGTGGTCTATCAGACTGGACCCTGCCTCAGTAAGTAAAATAACGAATTAAATAAATCCTCTGGAATGAATGAAGACTTCCTGGCTTCTGGCGGTAGAGGAGGAGGCGTTCTCCCCACGGGCCAGGCTGCAGAGTGCTGCCAAGTGCAAAGCCAACTGAAAACAAGGGGAAATGGCTCAGTGAGCTAGAAAATGCCTGGGCTGTTATGTGAAATTCCTCTGCACCAGCCCTGTCACTTCCGCTCAGCCTTGCACCCAGCTCTGCCTTTGATGTGCATCCCCCATATTAATTAAAGGTGACACACCACTGGAAAAATGATAGGGGTGGGCTTTCTGGGCTCATACCCACCCATCTTCCCAAACTTTCCTGCCCCTTCCCTGCTTCCCCCAGCAAGACGCCAGCCACTAGCCACAGAGAGCACATAAGGAGCAAAAGGCAAAATGTTTGGTGCCACTTTCAATTAGCAAATTGTTTTATCTTCTGGTTCCTAGCCCTAAATCTGTTATGGCGGCTGTGAAATGCTTCCTTGGCTAACACGATGGATGCACAGGATATTTTTTTAATTTGAAGAAGAAAAAAGTCTTGTTTCTACACCAAAGGGTCCTTGAATCTGCTCTCTCTGCGCTTTCCGCCCCTAGCTCTGACAGATTCCTGTGCGCAGCAGAGAACTGCTCAGTCACTGGGATGCCGCCTGCCAAGGCACTATGCCTGTGTCTGTGTTACAGCATGGCTAATAATCCTGTAAAGTAACAACTGCCTGCTGGCTCCCAATGGAGAAATGTGACCTGACACGTGGGGAGCTGCTGCCCTGAGCAACCTCCAGACGGAGGGGTGCTTCCCGACAGTGCTTTGCTCCGGCAGACATGGTGCTTATCATCCCCACTGGGTGGGAAATGGGAGTAGGATCATGGTCCACAAGTGATGTGCAAGCCAAGGAGAAGGGCCCGGCACACCCGGGACCCAGGAAACTGCACTTTGCCTCTCTGCACCTTTCCCAGCAGCCCTGGTGGCATGTCCAGTCCCAGACCCTGCAAGCAATAGGCAAACCAGACAAACACTGAAACAAAAGAGAACTGGGTGTGACCAGAGACCCTGACTCAGACAGATGTGGGCTGGGCCCAGAGATAGAGACCACCCACCCAGGCAGGGGAGTGGGGCTGGGTCCAGAAATGGAGATTCAGAACAGACTGACTCTCCTGGCATCTTCGTGGCCCAGCTTGGGCTGGTGTGCCACAAGCAGGATTTGCCCAAGAGAGGGCAGTTCAGTGCAGCGTCTGCTCGGCGAGGTAGTCTGAATCTCCACCCAGGGCTCCAGAGCAGCCCCATGCCCAGCGCCAACCCGCTGACATGGTGCCCTGTTCTCTGATTCCACAGGGCCTTCCTGTTCACTTCCGGGCATGTTCCACATGCTGATGAACATCTATGAATATGTTGTGATCTGGCTGCCTCTGCCCATCTCTTCCTCTCCCTCTGTGCAGCCATGACAGTCTCAGCAGGCCGGGATGCTCTCGCTGTCCGTCCAAGGGCTAAGTAATCCCCCTCAACCCTCCACTGCGTCTCAGGGGGACGTGTCTTGGCCCCACATCAGCTGCTCTGGGCCTCGCCTTGTGTGCTCATCTGGGGGCTGCTTCATGTCCTCCACCCAGCAGCTTTGCTCTGTTGGGTGACAGACCCCCGCACCCAATGCCTCCTTCCCCAGAGCCCCACCATAAGCTGGAAGCCTGATCCTAGCTCAGCAACACGGCACCGGCTGCTCCGCCTGGTTCCCCAGACTCTGGGGCCTGTGCCTCCCCCACTGCACTGGTTGTGCCAGTCACAGCCTCTCCCCTGGCCTGCCCCAGCCTCCCTAGCAGAGACAGGAAGAGCCTGAGAATCTCTTCCCGGGGAGGCCTCTGGGCTCCGGCACCCATAGCCTGAACAATTGGGAGCTGTAGGGGCCTCTAAGAAATGGGGGCTCCCTGGCTCTCCTCCTTGTGGTCTGCCTTTCCTCCCTTTTCCACTTCTGTGCTCTTCAGCATCACTTGCCAGGTTGTGCCGGCTCTGGCTGTGGCCTGTCCCAGTGTTGAGGGACAGTGCCTATATTCAGGACACTGTAAATAGTAGCAGCAGGATTCACTTGTATTGTTGTAGCACGTCGTGGGGTAAGCCCACCCTGTCACTTAGCAACTAGAACCCCCAGTGTGCAAGGTGCTGCACAAACACAGAACAAAAAGACAGGCCCAGCCCAAGGAACTCACAATCTAAATACCATTTATCTGAACTCGGGGAGAGGCAAAATCCCAATTTGCTACAGTCATGGGGACAAATTGATGAGGGAGAGAAGCTGTTTCCCACTTGGCCTAGAGGAACATGCAATGATATGAGAACCCACAGACCCTGAGTGCAAATTTCAATTCTTTCATTCACTGGTGTTAATATTTTTGTGTACTTCATGCATCTTATTAACAAGCCAGACCTCATATCCCAGCAGAAATCCACCATCCCCTCATTTTACAAAGAAGGTAAATTCTGGCAGAGCTGAGAGCAGAAACCAAGTCCTTAACAGAGCAGATTCAAGACTCAGCAACACTGCCTCTCAGAAAGAACTAGCCAGATCTACGTGCTTGGCTATTCTGTCTGTAACCCTGCTCTAACCACTAGACACGTTCCCCTCCCGGAGTCAAGCCTACAACCCAGGAATACTGATTCCCACTATTCTACTGTTTTGAAACTTCCCCCTTTTTTAATAGTAGGTGGTTTTGTAGGTCTCTCTTGTGAGCAATCGTTTATTGGGGACTGGTATCACTAATGAGCTGCAGAACCTTTCCCCTGTAATCACCAGTGTGAATTCAGCCCAGCTCAGCAGGGGTTAAAAGCTGTTCTCATCTATGGGTCACTTCAGCAGGCCCCTGTATGAGATGATTTGGGGGTGGGCTCAGTTCCAAATCACAAACTCACCCCGCGCTGTGCACTGATTAACTGACCCAGCAGAGCAGCCTGGGCCTGGAGACGCAGCCCTAGGCTACTGGACTGGCAGGGTGCTGGGGAAGCTGGCCCTGCTGCTGGCCAGAGATAATCAGAGGGTTTGTGACCAGGGTGAGGTATCAGATGCAGTGCCAGCACTAAATCCACCCACAATTTTTAAGAAACCTGAAATGCATGATTATATGCAATTTATTTGCAAACATGCAAAAAAGCTCATTAGCTAATTGGCATGCATTTTACAAATGCTAGTGACTAAGCGTCCCTCATTTCAGCCCTTTTCCACTGAGTCAGGAGATTTCAGAGACAGGCCTAAGAAATCCATCACAGCTCCCCAACATGTGGCTGCCTGGCTGCCTCACGCATGGGCTGCTAGCTCCTCGCAGCCCTGTCTAGGCCCGTCCATAGCTGCTCTCCCCAGCTCTTCAGAGCCTGCTCCTCTTGGCATTGACCCGAGCCAGTCATTCCCTGCTGCCTGTCCCCCAGCACCACAGCCCCTGCGGCTGCCGTGGCCTGCAGGCTGCAAACCTGGACGATGGTGGCCCAGACAATCTTTATCCCTGTGAGATGGGGTGAGGCAGTTCTTTGCAGCCCGTGTGGCCGGAGCAATGAGGGTTGCTGGTGCTGAGAGACTGGATTTTCCTGGCTGCTGTTACTCTGCAGGCAGCCTGATTTTACTTTGATTATTCTGAAGTGCTCAGGGCCATGGTGTCTCACCAGACGGATTCCCAGGCCAGGCTGAGAGCAGCACCAGTTGCTAGCTCTGCTCCTCCTTTACCCCTGCTTCTCTGAGATAATAATGATAATTATGAATACTGCAAGAGCACAGAGCAAGACACTGCACCCAGGGCTGTGCCTATCACAGATGCAAGGGGCAGAACACCCTGTAAATGCTAGCAGGGGCAAACACTAAAGCTCCCTCAAGAGCAGTTGCAGGAGGAAATGGGGGAAGGAGTTCAGGGGGCATTTGGAGGAGACACGTGGGATAAATGAAGCAGGTTGAAGAGAAAACACAGATAGTGCTGGAAGAGGAAAGGACCATGCCTGTGAAGTAGTACCATGCTTATTGCCAGACCGGAGCTCAGAGACAGGCTTTCCTCCCCCCTCACTCCCCCCACAACCTGCCAATCCCTAGGGCCCGTTCTCCATCACATCACTTTTCAACTTCTTGCTGTCTCCTTCCAGACTCTACATACACCTGCCCCAACTCCCAATGTGCTGCTCTCAGACCCGCTGCTCTGCCAACCTGTATCCCCTAGTCGGCTGCTTTTCCCTAAGCCCTATCTGCTTTTATCTACACTGCCATTGTGTGTGCAATGTCCCCAGGCCTGCTCCCTGGCCATTGCCTCTCTTCATTCCTGTCCCTCCTTGCCACTGCCCTTCTCCATCAGGCAGAACAAAGCTCAAATTCCTTCTCAGTGCCCACCCAGAGGGGCAGCCTGCGTTTCTCACCTGTAACGGTGGAGACCCTCTGTGACCCTCGCCCTGCCTTGCCCAGTCCTTCACTCGCTGCCTGGGGGCAGCTCTGCGGGGCAGAGAGCTGGTCTGTTGGTTTGCTCTACGACGCATGTCGCATACTTCCAGAGGCCTCCCCAAGGCCTCCAGGTGCCACAGATTGGCAATGCAACTGGGACGATGGGAGGGGAGAAGGCCACATGACTTATGAACCTTTCCCCGACCTATAGGAGAAGGGGTTTTGCTGGGCTTTCTGCTTCCAGGTAATAATTGCATCTGATGCTGAGCAGGCTGGTCTCCAGGCCAGGAGAGGGTTAATACGCAGCTAACAAAAGCCTCTCTCAACTGCCTCCTTCCTTTATTGTCCTACTGCCCAGTGATTAACACTGGAGTGAATTCAAGTGCAGGTGACAGGAGGAGCTGACGAATGTGTTTTCTTCTGGGGCAGTGTCTCAGCACAGTAGCCAATCAGAGCACAGGATTTGCTCACCCTGCAGTCATTGAAACCTATCAGACAGTGGAGTCAGTGATAGTGAGCATCTCCACCCTCCGATTGGCTGAGACTGTTTCATTTCACTACAATAGTCCCTGATATTGCACTAATGTGCCAAACACTCTGGCTTGCCCAGGGCTCCTGCCTGGCCCCTTCCATGAACAGAGGGGGAAGGACACCCACAGCATCCCCAGAGCCAGGGTCCACTCTGGGAGAGATAGGTAATGGTTTTAATGGGCACCAGAATAACCCGCGCTCTCTGAGACTGAGTGGCACATGCTGGACTCATTTCCTGGTGGTGCGGGTTATGCCAGCAATACGCCACAGCCAGGCTCCTGAGCATGCTGGGTAACGTGTGTCCAGAAGCTGCTGGAGTCACTGTTTTCAGCAGGGCAGTTAGTGGCCCTGAGAATGGCTGCATGCTTGGAATGGTAGCGAGCCCCGGGGAGGGCTGGGACTGTACTGCAACAAAGCCATTCGGACTCTTGTTAGGCTTGATGCATAGTGACAGCTTTAGCAAGACTTGGGCAACTTGCCCTGCTGATGCGGGGCTCTAGGAGAGAGGAGGGCGAGAAGAGGCTTAGACTTGCAGGTGACCTGGGCAATACTGAGGTACCTTGTTCTGCTAGTGAAGGAATTGGGAGAGATTAACAGTGGCAGGGCAGCCAGTCCCCCAGCCCCCCTGTGTAAAGCACAGTGGGGAAGCTGCTGCAAGGCAGCCTCTCTTACATAACATGCTGCCCTTCCCACGCTCTGACAGGGCCTGGGGCTGCCAGTTCCCTGGTACAACTTCAGGAGCCGGGGCCGTCTCTGCAGAGGGCAATACAGCTTCAGGAAGACAGAAGCTAAAGTGCTTTTAACTAAAGCTGAGTTTTTATAGGCAGCCCAGCTGTTCACACAGGATCTGACAGCAGTTCCCACTTTTAACATCATGGTACTTTAACGGGCGGCTGGGGAGGGGAGGAGGGAAGCAGCCAGGAGAGCCAAGAGCTTTGGGATCAGAAATCAGGACTGGGGCAGGAGTTTGGGTTCCCAACTCTCTGGAGAGGAGCTCGGAGGCGTCACTGGTGGTGCGGGAAGTGCTATCTGGATGACTTGGCATGCTGGCCTGTTGATAATAGAAAGCGGCTGCCTGGGTTCTGTGTGACTTATGTGCACAAAATACAATTTGCTTTGCTAATGGTTTTTTGCCATTTTGGTGCTGAGGAACTTTTCAGAACTCATTACCATGCTCCTGGCTCTTTATATTTTTCTCTCTCTTCTTCTCAGGCAATTTGTCAGAAGGGATTTTTTGACAATTTCACTGAACCATGTTTAAGAGCAGGTTAACCCCTCTGTGCTCAGAGCCTTTTTCTCTCATCTTCACTGGCTCAGGCCCAGCCTGTTTCTGCTGCCTTTAGAAGAGGGGAACCAGGGATGGCTGCTACCCACGAGATACCCAAGACTGGTCATTGCATTCAGGAGGATCTTACTGCCAACACTGCACACTGAGAACCTCAGTCTGCTGGGAAAGCTGGTTCCCAGGGACAGACATGCAACAGGGAGAGCTCTGCAGTGAGGCAGGAATTGAACCACAGAGCCAAGTTACTCACCTCCTGGCTGGGTTCACGTTGTAACCAACAGCACAGCACCAGTCCCCTAACCTGGGACTCCTTTAGGCCACCCCCACAGCAGAGCTGGGGAAGCCAGCTGCATGCCAGGCAGAGAGCTGAGCTGAGACACTCTCAGCCCCAGGGCACCTTTCCAGAGCCCCATATTCCCAAGGAAATGCTGTGGTGCTTCTTCAGCTGAGAACAGTGCAAATGACACTGCCTGGTAAGGACCACAGGGAATTCCAGAGTTGATGACATGTGTGTGTAACTCGGCTGTTGCAGGGCACTGGCCGCAGAAATGGGGGCCATGTGTGTTGGATGGATCTCCTGGGGGGCCCCCTGCATTGTGGGCAGATTTATTCCTTGGTCTGCATTAGGCAGGCTCTGTTAGAGCTTCTCTGGGCAGCTGGATGCTTGCAGAGCTCTCAGGTCAGCCTTGCTGGGGCTGCACTGCCTGCTGCTGAAGCAGAGATTGCCCGCACCCCCATCCGTAGAAGAGCAGACAGGGGGCAGGGGGTGATTGCACAGGGCCTGCATCAACTCCCCTTTACTGCAGGCCCTGCAGCCAAGCACAACACAGACCCAGAAATGGATAGTGCTGTCTGGGGGTTGGGACTGGCCAGTGCAGCCAGTTCAGTCCCCAGAGGCCGCATGGGAGATTAAAGCATCCCTCTCCTTGCAGAGCCCAAGGCAAAGAGAGGGTGAATACCCCCCGCACCACCACTAGCAAATCCTACCCTGGGTGCTGCAGCCTTCACCAGCACAAGGCAAAGGCAGGGCTGCTCCCTGACCTTTCAGGGCAGGTGTGAAATTTAGCCTCTTAAAGATTTTCCTGATATTGAACCCAAATTTCCTCTACTGCTTTGTAAACCCCTGGATTGTTATTCTGGCCTTCCTGACCAGTGAGAATACACACCCCACCTTAATACAGGGTCCAAGACAGACCTCACCACTACAGTTCTTCTGTTGCTACAGCCTAAATGAGCTGTTACAGCCCCATCTCCTCTCGCTGCTTTTCCTGCCTAGCAGTTATCCCCATGGCCTAGCTGTGCTTTAGATTAATCCCTTCTTTCTGAACCACTTTACATTTGTCTGTATAGAATCTCACTGCACTGATTTCATTCCACTGCTGCTATTGACCAGGGATTGTAATTTTATGCACCAGAGTATGTGCAAATTAGATTAGCAAACTCTCCACTCCAGCTTCCAAGATGCTCAGGAGAATATTTAACTTGTGGCTGTGGGTGCAGCCCACCCACCTGCTTCTCTACTAGCCCTGTAGCATTCACGATTACAGTCTGTGGTTTCCTTAGTCATTCACTCTGCTCATTTGTAGCAGTCTTGCATCTCTACCACAGAAGTCTCTAGTTCCTGATGAGAGTAGCTTGAGGCAGCATGTTAGCTATTCCCTGAGGCCCCATCTGTACACGTATGGGAACTTGGTTCAAACATGAATTCCCTTCATGTTTACAGGGGGACTAAATCTCAGCTGTACTGTGCCCCCTCTCTGTGTGGCCATGGTACCTTGTCATTCTCTCGAGCTAAGCAGGTTGCCAGCCATCCGTAAATTTACAGACAGTCAGTGAAAAAATGTATAGTTTCAAAACTGTCCATAACCTCGTAAAGAAATGAAAATGTCTATGAAATTGGGTAGAAATAAGACATAATGTATTTTGACATTGATTGTCATCATTCAGAATCACTTCTTGTATCATAAAGTCGTGGTCAGTGTAGTCTTATCAGTTTCCTGTTTTCTATTATTGCACACACCCAAAGAGCCCATTTAACTGCAGCTAAAACAATTGCGTAATTCCCAGTTCCTGTGTACAGAATATCGTGAGCAAGTACACGCTTGTGCGACCTTATTGCATTGTTTATGGTATTTTAGTGATGTCAGTAGAAAGTTTACCATGTCAGTAAAAATAATCAACTTCATGTCAGTAAAAACTAAAATGCTAGGTTGGCAACCCTGGACAGGACTTGGCGGAGGTGCAGAAGTGCCCAGGTGAGGACAGGGCACCTCAGTTGGCTGTGCTTTTCCTGGGCAGCCCGCTGTGGAGGGTGCTATGAATGTGCAGTGCAGTCGCTCTCACGAGATAGAAAAATGAGACTTGTGGTCAGTAAAGAGCCCCTGGTGCTTTTCCCCTGAGCAAGGATGTTGGCTCCCATGGCCTGCCAAAGTCTAGCGTGGCTATTTCCATTCTGCCACCCTAAACTCCCCTGCAGTCTTGGTTGGCTACCATGTTCCCCATGAGGCAGCTGCTGTGTGGGGCCCGTGCTTCCTCCATTCACTCCTTCTGCGCCAGTCTGGGTGTGTGTTCAGCGCTCTGGGAGCCTGTAGGCTAAAGCAGTTAAAGATGTTATCTGTTATTAGTTTATTCCTCTTACCTTCTACCGTTATTTTCATGTAAAAATAAGTGAGGGGGGTTGGCTGTATTTATTTTTGACAGCCCCCTGCTGGGCACTATTTATCATATCCTTTTCCTTTGGGTGCTTCCAAGCTGCTCCCTTATTAATTATTCCAGCAATTTATCAGTGTTAGGTGTTAAACTAACTGGTGTGTCATTTCCTGGTTCTGTGTATAGGTACAGTGCTGGTGTTTGTCCTTTTCCAGTCCTTGGGAGCCACCTGTCCTGCAGGAGTTCTCAGCTGTACTTGCTAATGGTTCCACTCCTTCCACCACTAGCTCCTGCAGCACTCTGGTGAATTGCACTTGTCTTCTGCAGCACTGAATGTGCTCAGTTTATCTGAGGACCTGAAACATGCTCCGTCCTAGTTCTACCTCTACCAGTGTAACACCCTCCCTGCTTAGCTATTACATGGCAAGCAGCCACTTCCTCATAGGTACACTCAGTACTTTGTTGCAAGAGTTAGGGCTCCAATCCTGCAGATCCCTAGTCATGCAGATGGTCCCTCTGAGGTCAAAGGGACAACTCATCTGAGTAAGGCTTTCTCAGGTAAATAATTCCAGAGGGGTAGCCATGTTAGTCTGTATACAGCAAAAACAACGAGAGTCCTGTAGCACTTTAAAGACTAACAAATTTAATTTCTGCAGGCATAAGCTTTCATCGGCTGTAATCCACTTCGTCAGATGGAAGAAATAGAAATCAGATAGGGGTATATATATACATCCAAGGGCAAGGAACAACAATGGGGAGGGTAGGTGTTAGCAAAGTCCATCTAGTTAGAGTTGATGAGGCCTATTCACAACCATTGATTGGAAGGTGAGAATGTGTGAACAGTGACAATTCTTGTAATGAGATAACCTTGCCAAGTCAGCTCCTGATGGTAAGGCTGATGTGGTTAGGACCTGGCAGCGGGGTTTGTTGCAGGGATAGGTTCCTGGGTTAGTGTTCTTGTTGTATGTTGTACGGTTGCTGGTGAGTATGTGCTTCAGATTGGGGGGCTGTCTGTAAGCAAGGATAGGTCTGCCTCCCACTAACCCAGGAACCTATCCCTGCAACAAACCCCGTTGCCAGCTCTGCCCACACATCGACTCTAGTGACACCATCACAGGTCCTAACCACATCAGTCACACCATAAGGAGCTCATTCACCTGCACATCTACTAATGTAATATATGCCATCATGTGCCAGCAATGCCCCTCTGCCATGTACATTGGCCAAACTGGACTGTCACTACGCAAAAGAATAAATGGACACAAATCAGACATAAAAAATGATAACATCCATAAACCAGTCGGAGAGCACTTCAATCTCCCAGGACACTCTGTAGCTGACTTGAAAACTGCCATACTTCTACAAAAAAACTTCAAAAACAGACTTCAAAGAGAAACTGCAGAACTGGAACTCAACTGCAAACTTGACACAATCAAACTGGGTCTAAATAGGGACTTGGAATGGTTACCTCATTACAAGAAGTAATTGTCACTGTTCACACATTCTCACCTTCTAATCAATGGTTGTGAATAGGCCTCAAATACTCTGACTGAATGGACTTTGTTTATATCTATCTTCCTCATTGTTGTTCCTTACCCTTAGATGTATATATATACTTCCTATCTGATCTCTATTCCTTACATCTGATGAAGTGGGTTACAGCCCATGAAAGCTTATGCCTGCAGAAATTAAATTTGTTAGTCTTTAAAGTGCTACAGGACTTTTGTTGTTTTTTCAGGTGAATAAGTGTGTGTTGAACTGAGCCTTCAGGCTGGAACTTGCTTTCCTTTATAAAATGGATGGTAACCACTGACACTGCCCCATCTAAGTCCATGGAAACCAGGCCTGATTCCCTGACATTCTCCTCTGCCAAAATGGCTTCCTGACACTTGTGAAGTGCATGGTCACGGGACAGTTGATGATACAGGGTCTGTCACTTTGTGAAAAGTCACCTCACTTTCTGGAAAGTCATATCTCAGAAATGGCTTGACCAAAAACCCCCCCACCCACCTTTGTTCTTCTTTTCTTGAAGACAGCTTGTGCCATAGGCTGTGTGTGGGGGGAAGGGTTATGTTTATTCAGGGTGCTATTTGCTATGGACTTTTACACCTGTCAGTGCTGTGCGAGATCCCTCGCAAATCAACAGCTTGCAGCCTTATGCTTTTCGTAATCACTCTGCACGAACAGTGCCAATTGCTTCACCCCGACTCAGTTTACGCAGGTTGGGAAGGCAGCTTTGCTGAACTAGCCCTAAGTGCACCTGGCTAGGTAAGAACCAATTAGCAGAATGAGCTCAGTTCAAGAATTTAACAGAATCATTCAAATTCAAAGACTTTGTATATGCAGATGAAGCCCACGTACTCCTTAAAGTCCTAAATAGAACTGGCTGAATTAAAGTCCATAGTGAAATCATCTGGGCTAAGAGACTGTAGCAGAACCAATCCTGTTCAAGGTCACCGTGGAGCTTAGAAATGGCAAGAACATTGAAATTAATTTTTTAAACTTGGAAAGGCAGGAAATTCTTGGGTGGGGTTACAGTCCTTACGCTTATTGGAGTGCAATGCTCCTTTCAGTTGGCACACCCCCTGAGTCATAGAATCATAGAAGATTAGGGTTGGAAGGAACCTCAGGAGGTCAGCTAGTTCAACCCTCTGCTCAGTGCAGGCCCAACCCCAACTAAATCATTGTCAAGCCACCCCTTAAAAACCTCTAAGGATGGAGCTTCCACCACCTCCTTAGGTAACCCATTGTAGTTCTTCACCATCCTCCTCGAGAAAAAGTTTTTCTTCATATCCAACCTAGACCTCCCCCACTGCAACTTGAGACCATTGCTCCTTGTTCTGTCATCTGCTACCACTGAGAACAGCCTAGCTCCATCCTCCCTGGAACCCCCTTTCAGGTAGTTAAAGGCTGCTATCAAATCCCCCCTCATTCTTCTCTTCTGCAGACTAAATAAGCCCAGTTCCCTCATCCTCTTCTCATAAGTCATGTGCCCCAACCCCCTAGTCATATTCATTGCCCTCCTCTGGACTCTCTTCAATTTGTCCACATCCTTTCTGGACACAATACTCCAGATGTGGCCTCACTAATGCCAAATAGAGGGGAATAATCACTTCTCTCGATCTGCTGGCAATGCTCCAGCAACCATCCCAACTTGAAAGGGAGGAAGGGCCCTGGCAAGCCATAGGATCCGAAGAAGTGTCTGCTCCTCCCTGCATAACATGGAGCTAGGGGAAGCTTTGTGCGTCCCTTTGCCACAGCGCCCCCCACAGTTCACACAACATTGTGCAGCTCCGCATTACCCCACCGCCAGCCAGTACATAACAGGCACCTGTGAGCCTACTGAGATTAGTACCTCATCATTTTGTGCCTTTGCCTTTTTTATTGCTCTGGGTCACTAATTGCAGGGTGTTAGCATTAGAATTACAGGTTCCCTCTGTTCCTAAATAATGATGTCAAATGCGCTGAAGATCTTCCCTTGTATATGCTATCCACTCACTCCTGCGACCACCTGACACCTTTCCTCCTGTGCCAACCATGCACCACCTTCTTCCACTCCAAAATTACATCTGCAAAATAATCATTCCAGGCTGTGGAACAGTATCTCAAGGCAGGAGCTTGGAATACTGAACACTAAACTGGCCAATGCATTTGAAAATGTACCGGAGGGTTTGGTTAGGTATGAGTGGAGAGGTCTTTTCCATCTGTAATTCCTATGATGGCATGATTCCTTGGTCTTAATGCAATGTTTAATACTACTGACAGTACTATAAACATTACAATGGTATCTTTAACCCTCCCCTTCCTCTCATTTCACTCCTGATGAGTAATTGTTCTTTGGGGCAGCTGTGCCTTGGACAATAGCATGTTCCTTTTTGAGACAAAATGGTAACAGCGATTAAATGATGTACTTGTCACATCTGTGCTGAGTGACATCCACCTTTGAATCCTTCCCTGGCTGCTTGCCCGTCTGTCTGTCTACATGCTTTGAACACTTAGTACTGGGCTCTACTCAAACGTTTGAGAGCCACCAAGCGAGACATCTTCCTACTTAACAGAAAGCGTCTTTGCCACTCCCCTAGGCCATCCATCTTCCTCTGCATCTCTGAGCTGCTGCTCATCTGTTAGTGTTGTTCTCAAAACCAGCTTGCCCTCTCTCCTGACACCTGGCATCTGCCTGCCAGCCCCTCTGCCATGCAGCTTTACCCATTGGTCCTGCCTCTACCCTCACTCCACTGAGCTGCACAGCCGGGCATTTCTCCCTTAGCACTTTGATTACTGTCATTGCATCCTCTGGGCCTTCCAAAGTTGCTTCTAGCCAAACTCCAGCTTGTTCTAAGATTGTGATGGTAACCAAGAGAAGCAGAGCAAAATGAGCCATTGGTGTGTTGGAAATTAGGTCTAACTGGTGGATAGAATAATGAGGGGATGGGCGATTCCACCATGACTTCCCTTTCAGGTCCTCAAAAAGAAACTCATGTGTGGGGGTGGGGTGGGATGAATCAGCTACCACAATGCTAGCTGATTGAAAGAAGTGAAAGGAACTACCTTCATCATTCTGCCACCCCCATTGTCTCCTGGGACTCCAGATCTTCTTCATCCTAATCCTGAGATGTTTGCCGGGACCCAGATGACATCAACACCTCCACCAGCATTAGCTAAATCCTTAACACCACCTGGGATGTGAGACTTTGTCTCTGCTCTCCCACCCCCACAATGTATCCTTTTCCTTCCCTACTTTATTTCTTCTCTTTCCTTTCTCTCTTCTTTTTTCTCCTGTCTAATATGAATCTGGCTTAGCCGGCCAACACTGCATATTTAGCAACACTGCTATGAGCTCTGACCAAAGAGACAACTAAAAGCAATGCCCTAAATAGTCTGATGCTAGTGCAAGTTTGCCAGGTCTCGGAGTGACCGTTCAGACTGTGTGCTGGGCCCATATTTCTCCACCAGCGAGGTTGCAAGTAAAACTCAACACGAGAGACAGAAGCTGCATTTCCTAGTGCTCCTGTTTTGTGCGTGTTTGTTTTGTTAGGAAATGGGATCGGACTTCAACAACACCGAGAGCTCCAGCCCAGCTCAACTAACAACTTCTCTTTTCCCCCAAAAGGTCAGTTATTACCGGCTTTGATGCCATTTAAAAGACTGTCATACAAGCTTACAAGGGTTTTTTCCCCTTCTAAAAACTCTCTCCAGCTGAAAGGAAAGGGGACAAGGGACCTTGCAGTCCCTTCTATCCCTAGGATTCTAAAGGATGTTGTTAAAATGAAAGCCTCATTCAATACTTGACATTTCAAATGCTTTAACCTTTTCATGCTTTTCCATCTCTTTAATAAGCTGTTAACAGGCTGTTTAATGGTGTGTTTGCCATGGAGCGAAGCAGGCTGAGGTCTCCCCAAATCTTGTTTAACACTGCTTAATGCTGGACAGTGACTGGGTCATGTTATCACCTTTGACTTTTTGGGTCACTTGGGGCCAAGTCCTAGTCCAGCAGGCCAGGATAAAGTTTCCTAGCAAGCTGGTGGTGAGAGAAGGGGAGTTTAGATACTGATGCTACCTGCTCAGCCAAGCTGAGTGTGGAGTCAAACCAGGCCCTGGGGCTTTGCACCACTGTGACAAATGGGGGCTGTTCAATGGACGCTGGACAATGTCCCAGCCAGTTCTTCAAAAGGCTTCCCCTTTCCAACTAGCATCACTAGTGAGCTGAGTGAATCAACCCCAGCAGATAACAACCTTCTTCCCACTTGGTGCTCACCACCTCCTCCCATTATTTGTTATGCAGAAGTGCTTGCTGTGAATGGATCACACAAGTTCTCTGCGAATATCACTATTTGCACTATTGCTTAGTTGTGATAGGGTAGATAAGTCATTTGGTACTGTTTCTGTTCCCATGGGTGTGGAAAGCAAACACTGAGGGGGCACACACTTAGCCCAGAAAGTTCATTTCAAGGCCAAAGCAAAGAGAGGTGGAAGCCAGGATTCAGGAGTTTCCCAGTTCTGTGATGAGCTCTCTGAGCTGGTGCAGCTGGTAATTCCTCAGAGCTGCGTAGCAGAGCTCCAACAAGAAAGGGGCATCTGTTCCAGCAATTCCCACCCCTGTCAATCGGGAGGAGTCCTGGTAGCTGGGGAAGGCCAGTGAGAATAGGAAACACAGTATGCAAGTTTCCAATGGGAAATGAGTTATGGCTGATGGCAAAAATGTGATGGTCAAATGTGGCTCTCTTTTGAAGGAGGGAGAGAGGAAGGAAGGCTACAGCTCCTGTACATCCATTCTCCAGAGTGAGAGGAGAAAGCCAAATGTTATGTCTCAGCATCCATCTCCATGAGTCGCTTTGGCTGCCAAAGCTGCAATTGGGGACACTGGCCCTTTAAAATGTGGGATAAAAGATGTAAATGAGAAGTGGACACAAAAATTAGTAGAGCAGAAGACTCCAAATGATGCAGAGCTAATTCCTTAAGTGTAAGACTGGCTGCCAGTGCCACAGCCCTGATCCAATTACAGCACCCCTGAGCCAAAGGGAGGAGGGCAGACGGCTGGAGCTTGGACATTCTCTGCTCTCTATGCTCATTCCCCCTGGACACCTGCCATGATCCCTGGGGCTCCTCCGTCTCCAGGGCAGGCCTTGCCCCCCAGACATTAGTTTGCAATGTGGGTTCCTGGGGCCTAACCTTGGCTTCTGATTTGGTCCCTCCGGTGACAAGGCCTGGTGGCCAGGGTTGCAGGCTGGCTGTACCACACATCCCCTGAAGATCAGCCTCTGCCGCCGCGCCCACCTCACAAGGAAAAGACGGGGGAAGTTTTTTAATATACTTTTATTGGTCTGTAAATTTCGTTTCTCTCCCCACTGGCTTGGATCGATGTTTGCAGTTTATCGAAGTCCCAGGCACACAGATTAAATCCTCTCCCTCTATTACACGAGATGGGTTTTTATTCTCCTTCTGATTGCTGGGAAATAAACACAGCACAAGCAGGGAGGGGAGGGCTGGCGAACCAATTTCAGACCTGTTTATTCCCTGCTAACCTCAGAGCCATTAAACAAGTCACCTGCTCTGGAAATTGGCTTTGCCCCTTCCCTCTCTCTCCTTTCATCCTCGCCTCCTCCCTCTTCACTCAGTCCTCCCCCCTGTCCCCTTTCATCATTCCTCCTTTCCTCTCCTTTTTCCTCCCCTCCCTTGCCCTGCCTGCTCCCCTCTTCCTCCCCATTAGTTGTAGTAGAACAATAATAATTAGGCAGAGCAGCCTCTAACACAATTGTTTCAGCCTGAGCAGGCAATTAGGGCAGGCAGTGAGGCTAATGAAGGGTGCAGCCACGGCTCCCTCCCCGCCCTGCTGCCTGCCCCCTCCATACCTTTCCCTACACTGGGCAGAGCCTCCCTCGTGGGCTGCACTTTCACACGCAGCAAGGGGCTGGCAGGCAGTGCAGCCCCCAGGCCATGGAGAGAAGCTGGGAGTAGCTGGGGAGACAGGAGCTGTGCAGTAAGCGAAGGGTGATGAAAGGAGCCGGGAGCTGCGGGGCTGAAAACAGGGCTGAGCTTTGCTGAGCTGTGGCGAGGGAACTCGTCTCCAGAATGAAAGCGACAGGCCGTGTGCATTCCCAGGAGCCGTGGGGCCTTCCGCACATGCACCAAAGAGTGGGGTGTGCTCCTCGCACCGACAGTGACACTCAGTCCCCCTGCCCACTGCCTGTCCCCCACACAGCAATGGGCCACCAACTGCTCCGGACTGCCTCACGCAAGGCCAGCCCAGGAGGGTGCCACCATAATGGCTGCTCCTTGGGGCAAGCTCCAGGGCAGCTGCAGAGCCTGGCCTGGCTAGCCTGCCATTCCTTCAGCCACTGCCGTCCCTGGGGCCCAGCAGCCGCTGTAAAATAGCCATGCAACTTTCCTGTGAAGGCAGCAGGAGTTCTAGGAAACTTGTTACTCTTCTGCATGGAGCTGTCCGCTCCGAGTGCGAGGGGAGCACGGAGCCCTCCCACAGTGACCAGAACAGGGAGGCCAGACAGGCACCAGCCAGGCAACTCAGTGGCTCCCTGCCTGGAGCCCGACAGCCTGCTCCATGGCATACTCCCACCCAGCACCTGCCAGGGCCAGGCCAGGGCAGCCTGCAGGCTCCAGCCAGTTACCACGTAGCAGTCAGGAGACGAGTAGCGGGGTCAGGACGCCAGGGAGTCAGGGCCTGGCACCAGGAGACAGAAGCAGGCAAGTAGAAGAGTCGAGGATGAACCAGGGGCAGGAGCCAGAGTCTAGGGCCCACAGAAAGGCAAGGTCTGGAGCAGAAGCAAGCAGGCATCTGCACCACTGCTCAGACAGCTCCCCTGCTGGCTTCCTGCTTTACATAACACCATGAGCCAGTCAGTGGGCTGGGGGCACCAACACTCAGGCCCTGCTGAATGGTACTTTCTTCAGTGTCTAGCTTCACAGAGTCCTCCAGCAGAGCCCTGCCTGAGCTTCCAATGGCAATGTGGAAGTGTCAGCAGCCCAGCTCCCCTGTGGCCCCAGGTTCCAGTCCTGCAGGATGATGCCAGTCCAGGCTTGTCTGGCCCAGGTGACTCCTATGGAACTTCCCCACCAGCTGAAGGGTGTTGAGGTGGGAAGCAGGTTCCCAAAGGTGCTCCTTGAGACTGTAGCCTTCCCAGTCCATCAGCTACTACAGACATCCAGAGGGAAGGGAGGATGACATGCACTTTGTACTCTTTGTGGGGTGGTATGTGATGAATGGGGATACACAGACATCCCATAACTAGAGCCCTATGCACCAGAAGCAAGAGGTAACCTGTGGGCCTTGGCTTGAAAGTAGGTGGTCTAGAAGTGTGTGGAGACAAACCAGGGCCTGCACCAGGAATGTGGGTGAGGGCAGGTGCTGGCAGAGAATGAAGGGGCCATTTTAGTCAGATGGTCCATGACTGTTCAGACTACTGTATGGCCACTGGATGCTGGGAGCTCCACAATGACGTCTAGACTGATGGCAGACCCAGGACAACCCGGGGTCTGCAGGGGTACTGAGGGGTTTGGTCCAGAGCTCCTTGGTATGTCACAGCATCACAGGAATCCATGTCAGCTTGGACTTTGGCCCACACCTGGCAATGGAGCATCATGGCACAGTCACAGCGCCTCCAGTCAGGGATACCCCAGGGAGACATATATGCCCTTGAAGTGTTATTCCATCCCGCGTGAAATGCTGCATCTTAGCACCTAACGTTATACACGGTGTTCCTCTTCTTTCAAGGTGCACTGGGTGAAAGGGACTTGGTTTTGATGACTTCAGCATTGACAAAGTTGCTAGGTGTGAGGGGGTGGTATGGATCAGAAGTAGGTTCCACATTTTCCTGATAGTATTGCCCCGTGCATGATAGAGCATTGGTTTTCTCACTTCAGTTTCCCAGGCAGTAGATAATTCTAAACTCAAATCAAGAGAAAGATAAAGCCCGCCTTAACTGTCTCTGGTTTCACGTTTGGGCCTTGCAGAGGTACTCAAGGTAGAGTAAAAACCTGCGGCAGGTGCTGAGCTCCCTCAATGTAGTGATGGGATTCGTCAATGAAGATTTGACTGTGAGCAGCTCCTTGTCCAATATGTCTTAGTTCATCTCTGCGGGGTGAGGCTTTGAAAGTAGAATGCACAAGGGTGCAGAACTGACTGGAGTCCGAGATGCTGTGAGAGTACCAGTCCAAGGGCCAGAGTGGACGCATCTTCTTCCATTATAAATGGGTGAGTTGGGTCATGGTGTGCCTGTATTGGGGGCCGTGGTGAAGGCAGTCTTGAGCTGGGCTTCAGGTGACTAAGTGAAGTGAATGGCTTTATGAAGGAGGGAGGTCAGGGGTTCTATTTGGTCAGAGAAGTAGGAGATGAATTGCCTATAAAAATTCACAAATCCCAGGAAGCACTGAAGTTCTCAGAAGGCCGTGGCGCTGTCCAGTTTTGCAGATAGTTTCCTCTTTCTGTGAGTCCATCTGAATGCTCTCCAGGGAGATAATGTAATCTACAAATTCAGTGGTGGCCTGGTCGAAGGTGCACTTCTCTAGTTTGGTGTACAAACCAAGCTTCCGTGTCATTCCAGGATGGACCAGACATGAGGGCAGTGCTGCTCAGGGCTCCCAGGAAACACCTGTATATCATTAAGGCAGATGAGCTCGTACTGCTCCAAGATGCCCCATAACATTTAGCTGAGGTTAGTCCTGCTTTGAGAAGGGGGTTGACTAGATGACCTCCTGAGGTCCCTTCCACCTCTGTGATTCTATGATTCTAACACATAGTTTACAAAATATTGAAACATTGCAGGGATATTTGTTTGTGAGGCCAAAGGTCTGCAGAGTGCCCATATTGGATATGAAAAGTGGTCTTCCATTCATCCCCAGGTCTCCTGTGCATTAGATTGTATGCTCCTGAAGACCTACTTCAGTGAAGATCCTGGCAGTCCACAAGTGTCCAACAATTCCAGGATGAGGTGCAGGGGCACCAGTTACAGCTAGTCACCTGATTCAAGGTGTGCTAGTTTATGCAGAGGCATAGAGACCTGTCCTGTTTTTGCACTAAGAGGACTGGTGCCCTCACAAAGAGATAACTTTCCAAATGAAGCCCCTTGTGAGATATTTCTGGATATACACAAGCAGTGCCTCCAGCTCTGGTTCAGACATTGTGAATAGACATCCATAGAGCATCTTTGCTCCGGGTGGTAAGTCTACTGGACAATTGTATTTCCTGTGTGAGGGTAGTGAATTGGCATTTTTCCTTTCAAACGTGTCCAGGCAGTCTTGATATGAGTCAGGGAGGCTGAAGTTCTGGTCAGGAGTCACTGCTTTCTGGCTAACCCCCAGCATCTGGGGTCTCATTTCTGAGGGTCTTACCCAATCCTGGGGCCCAGGATGCAGGTCACCTGGAGGCTGGTTGATCTGTTGGAGGCCAACTTTCCGGCAGCATTCAGAGGAAATACACAGGTGATGGCACTCCGACCAAGGAATACCAAGAATTACCAGGAAGAGTGGAGAGCAGATCACATCAAAGCATATTATTTCCCAGTGCCCTCTCACTACGGCCTCTAGGGAGACAGTCTCTTGGGCATTGGACCTGACGATAGGGGCAATGCATCAGTCATCCCCACCAGGTCCAGAGTGGGTTTTGGCCGAGTGGGATCTGGAGGGTTTGGGCTGCCTTAGCATCTATAAAATCGGCAGTGGCCATGGAGTCTATCGTCACCAGCTGTGGGGGGATCTGCTCCAGCTGACCCAGGAACCGCAAGTGCAATGGCAATTGGAAATGCAGAGAGAGATCAGCACACTCCCAGAGAACACCCTACAGCCCATTGACACGGGGACACTCCCAGCCAGCACCCTACGGCGCATTGACACTGCATGCTCCCACCCCCCACCCCACAGCCCACCGGCACGGGACACTCCCAGCCAGCATCCTAGGGCACATTGACACAGGGAGCTCCCACCCCAAACCCTATGGCCCACTTACAGTGTATGCTCCCACTCAGCACCCTGTGGCCCACTCTTACTGCATGATCTCACCCCTCCACCCTAAAACCCCCCTCACAGCCATCGCTCCCACTCACCAATACCATGCCATCTCATGCCCAACCCCCCCACCTCCTGCCCAGTGTGCATGTGGTGCAAGCAGCTCATGGCGCTCAGAGTCCAAGTGTGGACTCTTGAGACCAGACCAGCTAAACTGGAGGAGTGAAGGGAGACAGAGAGGTAAATAGACACGACTGTCCAGGGCACCATAGAGCGGCTCCACCCCCGCTATGACAGCCTCTGTGCTGCTGAGGAGGATGAATGTCTTAGGGAAGGAGAACATCAGGCTAGAGGGGAAGGAAATGATCTCATGGTTGGGACCTACAGTTGCCATGGTTCCTCTCGCACTGAGGATACCTCTCTGGGGGGTGGGAACCCCTGTTATTAGGAAGAGACAGGTAATAGTAATTGGGGATTTGATTGTTAGAAATACAGATAGTTGGCTTTGCGATGACCAGGAGAGCCACATGGTGACTTGCCTGCCAGGTGCAAAGGTTGCAAACATCTAGACAGGCTTATGTACAGTTCTGGGGAGCAGCCAATGCTCATGGTGCATGCAGGTGTCAGTGACTTACAGAAAGGGAGGAGAGAGATTCTGGAGGCCAAACTTAGGCTGCTAGGTAAGAGATAAAAGTCCAGGACCTCTTTGGTAGCATTCTCTGCAATGCTTCCAGTTCCACGCTCAGGGCCAGTGAGACAGGCAGAACTGCAGGGTCTCAATGCATGGTTGACATGAGGGTTCAGGGAGGAGGGGTTTAGGTTCATTAGGAACTGGGGAACATTTGGGGAAAGGAGGAGCCTAGACAGGAAGGATGGGCTCCACCTAAACCAAAATGGAACCAGATTGCTGCTGGCATGTAAAACTGAGATGGTTGAAGAGGAGATTTTAAATTAAGGGCTGGATGAAAGCCGACAGGTGCGGAGACATGCATGGTTCAGACAGAGACATCCCTTAGGGCAGTTTCTCAACCTTTTTGTTCTGGTGACCTCCTCTGGATTTATAGAAAAATCGTGACCCCCACCCCACCTTACTAGAAAAAATTGCAACCCCCTACCATAAGTTCAGGGCTTCGGGGCTTTAGCCTCACAGGGTGTCAGGCTGAAACATATAAATTAGTTTCATGGGGCCCCTGTGGTATGGAGCCCCAGACAACTGCCCTGCTTCCTGCCCCCTAATACCAACCCTGCTTGTGACCCACCTAAACCCATCCCACCAGCCCCAGGCTGAGAAACTCCGCCTTGGGAAAGGATCTGTGAACAGGGATTCCCTATAGCCTAGTAAAGAAGAGAGGCCAGAAGCTGATAAAGTACAAGCAGGATCTGAAGAGAAACAGGCAAACGAAAAAGCATCCCATTCAGTTACATCACATACACGCAGGCCACTAAACACTGAGAAATTGTACAAGTGCTCGTACACAAATGCTAGAAATCTAACTGCTAAGACGGGTGAACTTGAGTGCCCAATATAAAAAGAAGAGGGTGACATAACAGCCATCACAGGAACTTGGTCAAATGATCATAATCAGTGAGACACAGTAATACCAGAGTGTCATGGGATCCACTCACCTCATGTAGTGCCTCCTCCTGGTGGCTCTGGGTACTAGCTCTTGTCAGGCACTGTCCCCCTCTGGCGGTGTCTTTACCCATCATCTCTTTCACCCTGCAGCCCCTCTTGCTCCCAGAGCTGCACCGTCCTGTCAATGGCGTGGCCTCCGGCTAGGTGACTAAAGTCCCTCCCTTCCGGGGAATTCACAGTCCTTCTGGATCAGCTGGCTGGCTGGCGTCTCCAACATCCTGCACTATTACCAATGGTTGGTGGGCCTGAGCTGGATTTAAGGGCAGGCAACCCAGACTACCCCCGGGGTGCCCAGCTTAGAGGGCTCTGGGCTTGTGGTGCTGTTTTTGTTGTTAGCAACAAAAGGGAAAATAGAATGTTTGAAGTAAAATGTTCCAGGTATTCCATAGGCGGATTCATTTTCCACGAACCTCCTAGAATGTCATCAGCCAGGCCCTGGCGGGTATAAATGAGGCAGGGTGTCGCTGTTCAGTCAAGGAGAGATAAGAACGAAGTGAAGTGAAGTGAAGTGAGAGCCCAGCTGCGATATTGTGAACCTTGTGTTCACAATGTTTTATTGTGTCATTGTGAAAGTGTACATGTTTTAAGACTTGAAGAGTGGAAGTCATGAAATGGGCTATAAATGCAATAAAAAATGAGGTATTCAAAAGTTTAACAAATGGGTGGGACGGGGTGCTGAAGATGTTCCTTGCCTGGGGCACCATTTGGTGTAGGGCCAGCCCTGAAAGAGGAGCGGGGTTCCAGCCCAGGGACCCTATAACAAGTAGCCAAGGTCTTTACGGCCCTACCCCTTGCTGTGTTTCCCTGGGCTTCTTTCTACTTATCTGGCTTTCTCCTCTTTCTGGGCTTGCCAGCCCAAGCCCCCTCCTCCCAGGGAGTGCCTGTAGTTACTTCCTTACAGCTCTTGCTGCTCACAGCTGCTGGCTACAGGACCCTCCTGTTCCTGCCCAGCTCAGCCCATTCCCAATTAGTCGCCTGCTCCCTGTCTCTTTCTTCAGGTGCAACCTGGGCAGTTACTTGTCCTGTCTCACCACTTCAACCCCTCCAGGCCTTGTGTGGGGTAGGCAGCCCATCATACAGGGTATAAAATATCTAGGAATGATTAGGTAGGTCGTGCTGGTAGTGGAGTGGTGCTATATATGAAAGAAAGCATAGAGGCAAATAAAGTACAAATCTTAAATGAATCAAATGGTGCCATAGAATCTCTATGGATAGAAATAGGCATATACAACCAACCACCTGACCAGCGTGGTGATGGTGATTGTGAAATGCTCAGGGAGGTCATATAGGCTACAAAAATAGAAAACCCAACAATAATGGGGGATTTCAACTATCCTTATATTGACTGTAATTATTCCCCTCTATTCAGCACTGGTGAGACCGCATTTGGAGTATTGTGTACAATTTTGGGCCCCCCACTACAGGAAGGATGTGGACAAATTGGAGAGAGTCCAGAGGAGGGCAACAAAAATGATTAGGGGCCTGGAGCACAAGACTTATGAGGAGAGGATGAGGGAACTAGGCTTGTTTAGTCTGCAGAAGAGAAGAATGAGGGGGGATTTGATAGTGGCATTCAACTACTCAAAGGGGGGTTCCAGGGCGGATGGATATAGACTGTTCTCAGTGGTGGCAAATGACAGAACAAGGAGCAATGGTCTCAAGTTGCAGCGGAGGAGGTCTAGGTTGGATATGAGGAAAAACTTTTTCCCTAGGAGGATGGGGAAGTACTGGAATGAATTAACTAGGGAGATGGTGGAATTTCCGTCCTTAGAGGTTTTTAAGGCCTGGCTTGACAAAGCCCTGGCTGGGATGATTTAGTTGGGGTTGGTCCTGCTTTGAGCAGGGGATTGGACTAGATACTTCCCAAGGTTCCTTCCAACTCTAATCTTCTATGGTTCTATGATTGCACACCACACTCTCCACTAGTTTGGGCCAGGATGCTCCACATTCACTGCACGCTGCTGTGCTCTGTGTGGTGTTGCCATACCCAGTGTGTGTAGCTGCCAGTCTGGGGGTAGCACAGGTGTGTTGGACGGCTCCGTTCCCCTGCAGGGCCTATACCTGAGCACAGGGGAATACTGGGACTGGCGAAGCAGAGGTGCTGGGACCCACTGGGGCTGAGGGATTCAGGGGCATTTGTGGAGTGACAGAAACACCACCTCCACCACCCTGCTCTTGTTCCCAATTGCCCTGCTGCCCCTTTTCCTCCCAGCCTGCCTGCCCATCCCCTCTGCCCTTCACCCCTGCAGTCAAGCCAATCTGCTTTCTCCACCTCCAGCCTGCTGCCAGCGAGCCCAGGAAGGATAGTTCCTGCAGTGGCTGGGAGCAGTAATTGCAGGGCATTCCTGCTCTGTCCCTGAGTTCTGCTGAGATTCCAGTTGGGCTGTGCAATGTGTAAGTGGCAGGGCAAATAAGTGTGTTTGGCCCCATTGTGAAGCTGGGGCAGGGAGGTCCAAACCCCACAGACTACACCGACAGCGTGTCCAGCACTGCACCTGATCTGCAGAGAGGCACCTACCTCTCCCGTCAGAAACACTGTTGTTTGGAGCAGCATCTGCCTGGCAGCAGAGTAAAAAGCCATCTGCTGTTGGGATTTGTCCCCTATAAAATCTACCCACCACTCACATCTCAGAGCTGGGGTTTCTGGGAGAGGGTGAAAGTCCAGGTGATATTTGTCCCTGCCCCCCGCCCCCAGATGCTCCATGCCCACAAAACATAGCCCTCTTTCCCTAGAATAAGATAGGGTTCTCTGACCTGATATGCTGCTCCAGCAGTGTGTTGGGAGTGTACAGGAGATGCAAGGGGAGAATCCCCTAGCACTGGAGCAGCAGGGGGCTGGTGTCTGATGCAGACCTGAGCGTGGGGGTATGCCGGGGAGGTTGGGTTGGTAGAGGTTATGTCAGGGGTGGGACGGGGTGTGCTACCTGGGGTTCTGGGCTGTACTACAACCCACATTCAATTTTGAGCAGACTACTGTAAATTAGAGCCCTCCAATGCTGCTCTAACTTACACTACGGCCTGTTTTGGCTCCTGTAGCAGCTCAGATTCCTAGAGTACAAAGGTAGCATAACTCCTGGCTAGACTGTGCCTCTCAGGCCATGCAGCATATAATCTACCCCATTACCTGTCCATATACAAGCCCAGTCACTGCTTTGTCCCCACCATCATATACCTTGATTTTAGCAAAGCTTTTGATACTGTCTCTCACGGTATTCTTATCAGCAAGTTAAAGAAGTATGGGTTGGATGAATGGACTATAAAATGGATAGAGAACTGGCTAGAGCATAGGGCTCAACGAATAGTGATCAATGGCTCCATGTCTAGCTGGCAACCAGTCACAATGGGGGGAATTCGGCGGCGGAATCGGCGACATGGCCCGGAGTTCCCCAGGGGTCGGTCCTGGGGCCGGTTTTGTTCAACATCTTTATTAATGATCTGGAGGATGGGGTAGATTGCACCCTCAGCAAGTTTGTGGATGACACTAAGCTGGGGGGAGTGGTAGATACCCTGCAAGGTAGGGATAGGATACAGAGTGACCTAAACAAACTGGAGGATTGGGCCAAAAGAAATCTAATGAGGTTCAACAAAGAAAAGTGCAGAGTCCTCCACTTAGGAAGGAAGAATCCCATGCACGGCTATAGACTGGGGACCGACGAGCTGGGCAGCAGCTCTGCAGAAAAGGACCTGGGGGTAACAGTGGATAAAAAGCTGGATATGAGTCAGCAATGTGCCCTGGTTGTCAAGAAGGCTAATAGCATATTGGGCTGCATTAGGAGGGGCATTGCCAGCAGGTCACGGGAAGTGATTATTCCCCTCTATTCGGCATTGGTGAGGCCGCATTTAGAATATTGTGTCCAGTTTTGGGCCCCCCACTACAAAAAGGATGTGGACAAGTTGGAGAGAGTCCAGCGGAGGGCAACAAAAATGATTAGGGGGCTGGAGCACAGGACTTATGAGAAGAGGCTGAGGGAACCGGGCTTGTTTAGTCTGCAAAAGAGAAGGAGGGGGGATTTGATAGCGGCCTTTAACTACCTGAAAGTGGGTTCCAGGGAGGATGGGGCTAGGCTGTTCTCAGTGGTGGCAGATGACAGAACAAGGAGCAACGGTCTCAAGTTGCAGGGCGGGAGGTCTAGGTTCAACATTAGGAAAAAGTTTTTCACCAGGAGGGTGGTGAAGCACTGCAATGGGTTACCTAGGGAGGTGGTGGACTCTCCATCCTTAGAGATTTTTAAGCTGAGGCTTGACAAAGCCCTGGCTGGGATGATATAGCTGAGGTTAGTCCTGCTTTGAGCAGGGGGCTGGACTAGATGACCTCCTGAGGTCCCTTCCAACTCTAATATTCTATGATTCTATGATCATGCATTACAAATCCCAATTTAATTTGCCGTCCCCTAGGCCTCTCAGCATTACTGCTTTCCAAGCACCTCCTTCCCAGTCTCCATGGTGTTAAATTATATTTCTCCAGATGGATTAGTTTGCATTTGTTCAGGATGAATCTCATTTGGCTATTTCCTTCCTATAGCTGACCTCTCCCTGTCCCGTTATATTATCTCTGAGCTTTCTGTCCTCATTGGTGTTTGCAGCACCTTCCCATTTAGTATCCTCTGCAAATTCAATTAACATGCTCTTTACTCTCCCTCCATTAGATCAAATGGAGATGTTACAGGAGCCTGGCTCTGTGCACTAACCCACTAATGATAATAAAATACTTTGCACTTACACTATATGTTTTCCATTGGAAGATTTCAGGGCACTCTGCAAAGCTGGGTAAGAAACATGATCAAAGTTCTCTGTGAAAAGGAAGGGAGCCCTGGCCTCAGGGCAGATTGCCTGGCAGGCTGCTCTGGGGCAGTGGACTCCAGCAGCCCTGGGCGCTGAGGCAGTACACTTGGCAGGAAGCCCTGGAGCTTCAGCACCTGGAAGCACAGGCTTCCCAGCAACCCTCCAGACAGGGGAGCTGGAAGAAAACCTGCCTGGGCTCCACAGGAATTTCAGCAAAATCAAAGCATCTCCACGAAACATCTTGATTTTGCTGAATCGCCAATTTCCAACACAGCAATGTTTGGTTGGAATGTTTCCAGCCAGCTCTAATCTTTATCTTCACTCTATCCTGGGGGGGAGGACACTGAGGCACACAGCCATCACCGTATGCCTAATGCAAACTAGATACTAACCCTCCAAGTATCAGCGATATGAATAAAGAGGGGTGAGTCACAGGAGACACTGGAGGAGTTCATACCCCTCTGGACTGTACAAAAGGGCTCCATCTGGAATCTCAGGCTTCTATGTAAAACATTACTAATTTACCATGAAAAATCACAGGACTGCAATGTGAATGTTATGCAATTAACACAGACAATTGTCAGGAAATGCAAGAAGTCCAGCTCCTTCACTCGGGCCTCTGCACTCCCAAAGCACCAATTGTTATTCCTGCTCTTGTATTAAATGACAAATGTCAGTAACTGTGATGGACCAGTGCTCCATCAGTTCCAGTGGCTGTGCTCCTGCACCAGAGGCAGCGTCACAGTCACCTACATCTCTCTAAATTCCCCTTTACTCTCCATGTGCAACTGGCTAGTTGCTTTCGTGGGTAAGGATCTTTGGCAAGTAGGTAGTGTCAGAGCAGAAATCTGGTCTAAGACTCACATTAGGAGGGGAATAGAGATAATTATAGCGACCTTCAAATTATGTTGTGATTGCCTGTATAGAGAATGATTCGTCGATTCCAAGGCCAGCAGGGACTTCTGGGATCATCCAGTCTGACCTCCTGTGTAACATATGCCAGAGAGCTGCCCTGCAATAATCCCTAGAGCAGAGCTTTTAGAAAAACATCCAATCTTGATTTAAAAAATGTCAGTGATGGAGACTCCACCATGGCCTTGGTAAGTTGTTCCCATGGTTAATGACCCTCACTGTTAAACATGTGTCTTATTTTCAGCCTGGATTTGTCTAGCTTCAACTTCCAGCCACTGCATGGCTGCATTCAGCATGATGGGCATATCCCCTCCCGCCCCTGACATAACCTCTATCTCCCTCCCCCCTGAGTCCCAGCTCGCACCCCTCCGCACTCAGAGCTGTATTCTCTGCAAGATTGAAAAGCCCATTATTAAATGGCTGGAGCACAAGACTTATGAGGAGAGACTAAGGGAACTAGGCTTGTTTAGTCTGCAAAAGAGAAGAATGGGGGGATTTGATAGCAGCCTTTAACTAGCTGCACGGAGGTTCCAGGGAGGATGGAGCTAGGCTGTTCTCAATGGCAGTAGATGACAGAACAAGGAGCAATGGTCTCAAGTTGCAGTGGGGGAGGTCTAGGTTGGATATTAGGAAAAAGTGTTTCACTAGGAGGGTGGTGAAGCACTGGAATGGGTTACCTAGGGAGGTGGTGGAATCTCCATCTTTAGAGGTTTTTAAGTTGCGGCTTGACAAAGCCCCGGATGGGATGATTTAGCTGAAGTTAATCCTGCTTTGAGCAGGGGGTTGGACTAACTGACCTCCTGAGGTCCCTTCCAACTCTAATACTCTATGATTCTATGATTAAATATTTGTTCCCAATGTAGGTGCTCATAGACTGTAATCAAGTCACCCCTTAACCTTCTCTTTGTGAAGGTAAATAGCTCTTTGAGTCTATCACTTTAAGGCAGGTTTTACAATCCTTTAATCATTCTCGTGGCTCTTCTCTGACCCCTCTCCAGTTCATCAACATCCTACTTGGATTGTGGATAACAGAACTGGACACAGGATTCTAGCAGCCATGGCACCAATGCCAAATACAGAGGTAATTAACCTTTGTATTCCTACTCAAGACTTACCTGTTTAAAGCATCCAAGGATTGCATTAGCCCTTTTGGCCACAGCGTCACATTGAGAGCTCATGTTCAGCCAATTTCCATCTCCATTTTGACACCTATCAGCCAGTTTTTAATCTATTTAGTGTGTGCCACATTCATTTTATTTAACTCTCATTTTTAATCAAATGTTATGTGGTTTCAAGTTAAACACCTTACAGAAGTCTAAGTATATTATGTCAACACTACTACCTTTATCAACCAAATTTGTAATGTTATCAAAAAAGAATATCAAGTTAGTTTGACGGGATCCATTTTCCATAAACCCAAGTTGATTGGCATTAACTATATTACCTTCCTTTAATTCTTGATTAATCGAATCCCATATCAGCCACTCCATTATCTTGCCCGGGATCAACGTCAGGCTGACTGGCCTATAATTATCCCATTTACCCTTTTAAAAATTGACAGAATTTTAACTTTCTTTGAGTCTTCTGGAGCTTCTGAAGTCTTCAAAGGCTTATGGAAAAGCAACATTAACAGTCCAACGAGGGCCTGAGCCAGCTCTTCTAAAACTGTTGAATGCAAGTTATTGGACCTGCTGATAGAAAAATGTCTAACTTTTGTAACTTCTATTTAACATATTCCAGAGATATTAGTGAATGGAAAGAGTATTAACATCACCAAATGATGAGACAATATCATCTGTTTTACTCCAAATACAGACCTAAAATATGTATTGAACACTTCTTCCTCTTCTGCATTATGACTAATAATTTTACTAGTTCCAGCTAGCAAGGGACCAATATTGTCATGATATTTTTTTTCCTAATATGATTTTAAAATGCCATCTTATTATCCTTAACTTTGTTTGCCACAGATGTCGCCTTGTGTCCTTTGGCTTCCCTTATCAATTTTCTACATTTCCTAACTTCTGAATATGAATATCTATCTCTATTTTGATAGATAGATAGCTAGATAGATAGATAGATAGATAGATCCAGGTCCATTTTTTAAACCAGAATAACCTTCTTCCACAGTTGTGGGATTGTGGTTTTTGGGGCATCTAGTAAGGTGTTCTTAAATGAGTCCCAATTATCATTCACATTTTTCTGATTACAATCTTTCTCTCAGCTTATTTGGCTCATAATTGTTTTCAGCTTTATAAAATTGGTCCTATTAAAGCACCAAGTATATATATACTGTTCTGGACTTTATTCTGCTTGCACATTATAAATGTGATCAAGTCATGATCACTTGTACTTAAGCTACCATTCATTTTCCTGGTGCCCTGCGTGGACATGGTGCAATAGCAGGTATAAAGTCAGAAAAGGACCTGGGCAGAATAGGGCTAATATATACAGGGTACTCTATAGTTAAAGACATATTTCTGTGGGTCAGGATGTGAGAGGTGATAAAACTAGCTGAGGATTTCATGGCAGCACATTTCTATCGGCTTTGCTTTTGTTGAATTGCAGTCGTATGTGTTGCCATGTTAACTTTTTGGGCATTCATGCTGACTTCATTTGGTTTTGTTTAGTACCTAGCCTGCTCAGAAGCGTCTGTAGCAATGAGCACCCTTCCCCCAGTAGGCTTTCCTCACCTTTCTTCCACAAAGCAAAGCATGCACCTGTTTGCACACACACCCCCACAAGCATGCACATTCATGTGCTTGCTCACGTGTGCAGATGTTAATACATACGAACATGCACATACAAGCTCACATGCCTGCACATAATATTGTAGAAGAGCCTTGTAGTAAAAGCATGTTTTCAGGAGAACCCTGAAGGAAGGAAGCAGGGCTCTGAGTGCAGACAGCTGCATGGAAGGCATGGAGACAAGAGGAGGCAGCAGAGTCCACGAGGGTGTTTAACTCGAGGTTTAGGTTCTGTGCAAGTCGGCTGCCTGGCAGGCTGCTGACAGCCTGGGGCCTGTCAAGAGAGGCTGATTGTCTCCGGAGCCTGTCTGCGCCTTGCTGAAGTTTAGAATGCAAGAACCTCAGATGAGCAGAGAGTGAGTGGATGCCTCTGGCAACGCCTACCCCCATCACTCAGTGTAACTAATGTACTGGGGGGAATGGGCCAAGTTGCCAAGGACGTAAGTGGGGCCAGCCATTGACTTCAACAGGGCTGCATCCACGCCCAGCAGAGCTGGACTGGGCCCTGCATGTGGCTGTGTTTATGCTGTTACAGTGAGTCTGCACATTGCCTTGTTTGACTGTGGCCACAGACTTTCTCTGGAATAAGCTAAAGCCTGTCCGTCCCCTGCCTGCTCTGTTCTTCCTTGTCCTCTGCTGCGCCTCCCTCTCCATCCCTTCCACTGTCTTTTGCTCTTGGTTTTCTCTGTTTTCCTCCCTCTCCGTCCACTTCTGCCTTTCCATGTCCCTCCTTCCTGCCAGCATCTCCTTCTGCCTGGACCTTTGCTTCCTAGATGCCCCCCATCCCACAGCCTTTCTCCTTGTGTTCCCCTCATTTCCTCATTCAGAGCCTTGATCAGTGACTTTCCATGGCACCTCCTTCACTAGCTGTGTGTGTGTGTGTGTACATGTGTGTGTGCACATGTGTTGAGAAGGAATTTGCATACCTGCCAGCATTGTCAAAGCAAAAAGCAGTAGATGTGTACCTGAATTTGTATTTGAATAAATGTAAATAATTTGCTACTTTTGAATAAATTTGCATGGTATTGTGCTCATGAAGGGGGAAGCTCCATGGAGCGGGGGAGGGGGAAGGTTCGCTGTCCATCAGATGGGGATTTCTCTGGGCCCAGCCTATGAAAAGCAGGGCAGAAGCCTGCAGGCCTGGGGAGGTGACGTGCCTTATTGGGGGGCTCTGTGAGTGGGTGCCTGTCCCTTATTTTTTGTGTGTGTCGTTATGTGGGTGGGTGTGGAAGACCAGAGCATCTGACCCATCAGTGGGTCCTGCTGCTCTCTGTGCCTCTCCACACCACTACCTTGTTTCCTGCTTGTGCAGCACTGACGCTCTCTGTGTCTTGCAGAGCATTTGGGCTGTGCTCAGGCTGTAGTTTTTTCACTTACTGATCAACCCGGGTGAGTCATGAGCCCTGGGCTGCCCACTCTGCCCTGTAATGAGTGTACTGTATTGATCTATGCACTGTGACGGGCTGTATGCCCCTCCTCCAGATGGGTACCCCTCCTCCTGCACTCCAGCTGGGTGTGATTGAACATTATCACCACTGCTTTTGATGCTGCATAATCTGGAGCAGATCTAGAGAAGTATTCTTTGCTTTGGTGTCCTTGGCTGTGAATTCTCCATTTTCAGCACCTGGGCTGCTCACCCAGAATTCAATATGTCTGAGCTGTGCCCTGGCCAGGATTCCAGTTCAGTGCCACCCTGCACTTGTAGCCAGTGAGTCCCTCTCCTCCTGTGGCTGGAACACAGGGCTGCATGCCAAATCTGCTGCTCCAGAGACTGACAGTTCAGAGTGGCTGCAGGAACAGAAACTGGGTGATGGAGGGATTGTAGTGGGAGGGACTGGTGAATGATGGGGCTGGAAGGTGGGAAGCACAAATAGGTTTTACAGATACATGGTGGAAACACCCATCAATCAAAATGTCAGCGTAAAAGTGACTAACATCAATTCAGTACAAATCTCTGGACTTCTTCATACCATGAATTTCATTTTCTCCCATCAAATTATTCAGTTGGCAATAAATCTGCTCCTTCCTTTCCCACCTTCCCAGTGCCCCAAGCCAGAATTCCCCACAGATGCCATCACCCCTTTCAACACAGAAGATGTCCGAGAGGTGGTGTGAATGCCTCGGGGCTGGATGCTCCCAGGTGCTGTCACAGAGCTGGGTCCCTATGCTGAGTGGTCCCAATGATGAAAGATAGGGGTTGAGTTTTGCTGCCCCATTGCTGCACTGTGCTAGGAGCTGAGATACACTAGAGGTGATTCCAGGATCGCTCAGTTCTGGTGGTGTGTTCCAGCAGAGGGGATGCAGTTGTGTCTCAGTACTGTAACAAAACAGAGGGGATGCAGTCATATCTACTGGAGGTTCTTGGATGCTGGGACACAGCACAGATGATACAGCTGCTGTAGTATAGTGGAGAAGATGCAGTCATGGGTCAGTGTTGGCAGTCCCTGAAAGCTGTAATATGGCAGAGGCTGGGCTTGTGTTTCACTGGTGCTGCAATACCCTGAATGGAGGGTGTGCAGTCACATCTGCTACAGGGGGCTCCTGGGTGCTGGGACATAGCAGAGGTGAAGCAGTCATGGGAAATTCCTCTTCCCCCTGGGCTGTACTGCAGACTCTATTGCACACAGTTTCTCTAGGGCAGACCCTGACTCTCCCAGTCTTCTGCCCAGCTTGAGGGCTTGTGACAAAGATGTTTGAAGTAAACCTCTTGCTTTCTCTCCTCTCAGTGTTGGGAGACACAGGACCAGCCCAGGCTCCTTGGGGAAACACGTCAGGGACAGAAGTCCAAAGGACCAGAGCAACCAAGCATGAGCCTTCTGGACAGTGCAGATCCCTGCCGAGCAAGGGCCATGGGAGCCCCTCAGCCTGCTCCCAGACTGTCTGCTTCCAGTGCTGATCCGCTGCTGCTGTTCCCTCCACCCTCATTCTGCTCTGGGATCTGCCACCAGTGCTGAGCTTTCTGTGGCTGAGGCCTCACCCTTCTAACCCCTCTTTGCAGCAGGGGCCTGGCACTCAGCCATGAACTGCCTGCACAGAGTAGAGGCAGGCAGGGTACATTCGGAGCATCCCCTCTCCCCGGCTCAGCCTGGTCTGGGTGGAGAGAAGAACGAGTAAGAGCCCAGAAACTCCTTCCAGCCTGGGACATGGGCAGAGGAGCACTCAGGCCTTTGTACAGAACCACGGTTCCCACACTGTGGGGTCCAGGGTGCTCTCGCTGGCTGCTCACATGGGGCCAGGTCTCCTCTTCACATCCAGCTGAGAGAATTGCAATGGGGGAGGGGAGGAATTAGATGCAGAACAGAGGCACCATTAACTGCTTTCCAGAGGCATATGCTCATTGCAGTGATAAGCGTGGCCCACACATTAACTCATCTCTAATGGTGCCAACTGGATGCTGTGGCTGCCACCCGCATAAATTAAACGGGGCAACAGGAGACATGGGGCTGATAAGGAAGACAGGAAGGTGGGGGGCTAACCGAGGGGGAAGAAGAGGGGAGTTGTGGGTGAGACGAAACAGGAGGGGAGGGGAGGCAGGGGCTGGGTAAGGGGGTGTCAGGGCTGGGAAGTAGGCAGCCAGGTCTAGTGGTTCGAGAAGACTAGTATCAGAGAGTCAAGCCAAGGGTTGGACCTGGAATCAGAGGCCAGGGGCAAGGATGAGGCATGAGGCAGGAACCAGGAGGAAGACAGGGCTCAGTGTAGCAGCCAGGTAGAGTCCAGTTGTGTGGACAACTTCCTGTGCCTCTTGTAAAGCTGCTAATTCAGGCTCCGACATAGCAAAGATTCATCCAAATGGAACCTGAGCTCCTGACTGCAAATCTATTGGGCAATCATGGATCGGTGTGGTGGGAGAATATCTGCCTTTTTCTTTTCAAATACACCAGCGAACTCTTAGTATTCACATGGAGCTTCTGCCATGGGTCTGAGAATGTACCCACATGGGCAGTCATCTCACCTGAGATTTTCTTGGGTTGGAGGTTGGATCAATGGTGGCTTGTCCCTGGCAGTGTCACTGGCAAGATTCCAAAGGGAAGCTGATTTCCTGTTTTGGCCAGTGGATGAGGGAATCATGGGAGGACACCCAGGAGACCCCAAGGATCAGCAGGAAGTGTGGAGAGTGTATCACCCTGAATTTCAATAATTTCTCATGTACCTGGACAAAGACTTCCACAGGGACCATCTCCTGAGATACAGGTCCCAAAATGAGGGGTAAAACAACAATAATCTTGATCATAGACTCATAAACTCATACACTTTAAGGTCAGAAGGGATCATCAGGATCATCTAGTCTGACCTTCTGAACATTGCAGGACACAGACCCTCACACACCCACTCTGGTAATAGACCCCTAAACCCTGGTTGAGTTACTGAAGTTCTCAAATCATGATTTAAAGATTTCAAGTTACAGAGAATCCATCATTTACACTAGTTTAAACCTGCAAGTGACTTGTGCCCCATGCTGCAGATGAAGGCGAAAACCACCCAGGGTCTCTGCCAATCTGACCTGGGGGAAATTCCTTCCCAACTCCAAATATGGTGATCAATTAGACTCTGAGCATATGGATAAATCCCACCAGCCAGACACCTGGGAAAGAATTCTCAGTATTAACTCAGAGCCCTCCCCATCTAACATCCCATCACAGGCCACTGGAGATATTTGCTGCTAGCAGTTGCAGATTGGCTACATGCCATTGTAGACTGTCTCATCATACTATCCCCTCCATAAAGGAAGTTGGGTGCATATGGCAGTCAGAGTTGAGGTTTGAAGCTCAGGGGCTTCTTCTGACTTAATGCCCAGGCTGGTCTCCCTTACCCCACCTGGGCCAATTCATTTCCCAGGTTCTTCAGGGCTCGTACAGGACAAAGGATATAGCATGACTAGATTTGCAACAACAAAACCAGAGGTGGTATTTTCAGCACTGTTCCTTCTCTTCTGCAGTGAGCTGCCAGTCGACTAGGTCTATCTGCATTGGTTCAATAGGCGGGGCACATGTTTATGGACCAGCATGGAGACAAGTAGGCTGGAGTGCCCCCTTCTTTTCCTCTCTCCATTCTTGCAATTGGTCATCAATTCAGATAACAAAGTCAATGAAAGTGTCCAGTCCTGCAGGATTCTCTGCCTGGGCCAACTCACCCTTAATTTCCTCCTTCAGGCCCCATCAGAACTGGTAAAGTAGTACTTCCTCATTCCATTCAGTGTCTGGAGAAACCAGTGGAAGTGCGCCGCGTAAGAGGTGATAGTGCCCTTTCCCTTCCAAAGCTTTCTTAAAGCAGTTTCTGCCCTGTGGGCATGGTGAGGGTCATCATAAATTGATTCTATCAACTGAATAAAAGTGTCCCAGTTTGACAATAATTGGCTATTGCCTTCCAGAAAAGGGGAGGCCTAATCCAATGCTCCAGTAGACCTGTTACTAGGCCTACCTTTGTCTTGGCCTGGGGACGAAGTAAGAACTGCAAGCAGCATTGATTCATAAACCCCAAGAACTGCCACCAATTACCATCAAACTGCTCAGGGATGGATACTGCAAGTTGTGTTCGTAGCATTGTGTTCTCAGTCTGGAGCTGGGCTCACCTGTTCCCACAACAATTGGGTCTCAATTGTCAATTATGCAATTCAAGCCTGTGGTGCTTGGCTGTCTGCCTGGAGACCGGCAGCCCACTCAAGCAAGCCCAGTTATTATCGGAGCTGAGGCTGACCGATTGCCTCCATCCTCAATCCTTTCCTGGGCCCTTCTCCTGTGGGTAGTGGTCCACACAAATTGATGGGGCCAGAACATAAGCAGCCAGCTGTAGTGGATGGAGCAAGAGTTGGAAATGGGAGTCAAGCTAAGGGTTGGAGCTGGATTCGGAAACCAGTGGTAAGAATGAGGAATAAGGCAAGAAACAGGAACAGGTCAGGCTGCTGATGTAGCAGCGAGGTAGAACCCAGTTAATTGGACAACTTCCTGCGCCGCTCTTTGGCTTTAAATAGGCCTCCCTGATGTAGCTTCAGGTTTCATGGTCTCTCCACTCAGTTGGTTAGTAGCAAGCTACTGGGAGCAGGGAAATGACAGTTGACTGTGAAACCCGCCGACCCAGGTCTGAGATCCATGGGTTATGACAGAGTGCAGTGCAGACTGGGCAAAGGGGGGTGGGAGGGGAAGTGTCTGTAAGGCAGTGTCTTTATTCTGTCATGGATTCCAAGGCCTGAAGGGACCTTTGCAATCATCTAGTCTGACCCTTGTATAACACAGGCCAGAGACCTGCCCCTAATAATTCCTAGTGCAGATCTCCAAGAAAGACAGCCAGCCATGATGTCTGGTTGAAGATTAGAGCGTGTTTGAGAAGCACTTGTGCAAAAGTAGCCCCTAGGTTGATCTGGCTGCGTGAGATGCTGAGACCCCTCTGCAGGGAGTGTGGGGAGAAATGAGGGTATCACAGCCCATGTGTTCTGAGTAGGAGGCTATAGGAGTCTCTCCCCCAAAATCAATGTCCAATTTTTTATGAGAATTGGTGCCGTATTTATTTCCTCACCAAGCCTAAAGCCTGCCCCTATCTCAGTGTTATCCCAGCCTCTCGTCCTGCATAAGGCCCAGGGTGTATATGGCCTTGCTCTCATTCTCCTGCTGGTTGCTTTTCCTGCTGCTCCAGCCCTTTCCCGCTCCATCCCCCATCCTCCCACTGGCATGTAAATAACACCTTCTACACAGGTTTTTACACCAACTTACACTCACTTACACAGGTTTACTGACATGTCACTTACCACCACCATTTGTGTCACCTCTGCTTCTGGCCCAGAAAGTGCAGTGTGTCACCTCGGTGGAGTATTAAGTGCAGAATGCTTCCGAGCCGGCCAAGCAGAAACCAAAGCATATGTCAGCTCTCCTTATGTTTACAGCCAAGAACATCACCTGGCAGCATCAGAGATATGAGCACATGTCGAGCGATCGACTGTCTGGAACTCAGCACCTGACTATGCTCCATCTCCAGGAGAGCCAGCACACAGAACCCGAGCAGCCCAGCCATGCACAGGTCACAGGCGGGGCCTGGCATTTGCAGCCACTGATGAACAGGGTTATCCAGGCTCCCAGATGTCTCCACAGGCTTTGGATACATGGATTTTTTTCACCTTCTCAAGCTCAAAACTAAGTGAATGGATTTTTCTCTCATTTTTAACACTAAACCATGAATAAAATCACCCACAAGTGGAAACTCAGCTCCGCCTAGCTAGTCCCAAGGAAACTTTAGCAGATAACAGTTTGCAGCAGCTTTTCATGAAATAAACATGCCACTTACTGCTCACCCATGTGTGTAACACCCCATTTTCCCCAGTTTCTTTTTCCTTTCCTTTTGGATTGTTTGTCTCTCTGTCTCGTTCAGAGCTCACTCCCCCTGAGAATGGTTTTCCTCTTCTCTTTCAGAGTGATAGAGGGCAATGGGCTATGAGCCATGCTGTTGTGTAAGATCAGAGAAGGCCCCGGCCTCCAGGAGCTTGTCCTAGATGGTTACTGGGGGATGCATCTGGAGATGCCCATTGCCCTCATTTCTGGATCTGAAATTTCCAACTCCCAGAACTTGCAGTGTCTGGCCTGGCCATTCTCTTGTACATGCAGATACCAGGCCCCTCAGAGGCAGGAGCCGGAAGGAGGCTTCATCGCGCTGCCCAGTTGTTAGGGAGTTTCTACCTGACTGACCACTGGCCATGCCTGCAGGGTTAGTGTGCCAGTACAATGTTGTGCGGTCCATTGCCACTTATCACATCAGTTCTATCGTCCCTCTCCCTTTGCATTATCCCTGGGGCGCACCTGTATGTAAGGAAGGGTTGTGGGCCGTGAAGAAGATAAGGGAAGGCTAGTGCACAGGGGAGGACACCCCCTCTGCCTGAAGACATATGCACATGGCTAGCGATAAGGGCTACTTGAGTTTCATATTAGAGCTGTCAGATGATTTGGTCTCTTCCATGGCAGGAGTGAGAAATTTCGCAGGGGAACTGTCCTGGCAGCCTGATGAATGTGCTTTGCCTGCAACCTGTGAAAGATTCTGCACTTGTTCTCTGTGACACTTCCTCTGAATCTGAGGTAGCCAGCCTCCAGATGACAATAGCAACCCGCTTCTGGACTGGTAGGGCCTCTCTCTTCTACATATCCTGGGTCTAAAGGGCCAGGGCAAGCTCTTAACCCAGCTCCAGGCATGTGGCCTTCTTCAGGCAGAAGCTCTGAGCCCACTGTTGGTCATCCGAGGTCTGCATGACAATGTAGTCCCACCCCTTTCTGGTTTTTGATCCTGCTCCTGATCTGCCTGTCAACATATTAAAGCCCTGTATCAGATCTCACCACTGTTCCATCTCCATACAGCCTGTGTGATCTTCTTAGCAAAGCCCACCATCCCTGCTCAGATCATCAAGGCACTGCTGAAATGCTCTCCACCATGTCTCATGCCCTCAACTGCCTCCAGAGGTTGTGTTAATGCTGGCATTTCATACAAGTCATCACTCAACTTGCATCCAGGCCTTGCCACTGGGACAAAGGCTGTGCGTGGAAACCCGGAGTGTGCCAAACCCAACAAGTTTACCTGAATGAGTTGGGGAGTTCAGAGCATCTGCACGTTCCCAGACAGGACAGACAAGTTCACCCACAATACATGGGGAAAAAATCCACAGAGCAACTCAGATTAGTGTGGCAGTAAGAGCCATGGGCCACCCCCAGCAGGCCTAGCGCCTCACACCAGGGAGTGCAGATCTGCGGAGGATGCAGTGACTTGATTCTAGCTTTGTAGTTTGGTTACTTTCACCTCAGCTAGGCCACCTTGAATGGTCACAGCCCAGGGCCAACCCCTTCAGTGAGTGGTGCCATGAAGGCAAGGCTGAGGGAGAAATGGGTCCCGATGGAAGAGTTGTCTCCTGACGGTGACATGAGGATAAGAGCAGGAGGGGTCAGAGCCCGTTCAGGCCTGACTGAGTGCATGCTTGGCTCTTTCCATTTTCCATGCTCCAGGGTGCTTGGTGGGCTGGGACCGTCCCCGGTACTGATGGGGCCTGGGCTGGGTGCAGAGGAGCAGTGGGGTGGGAGTGGACACTGCCGATGGAGTCACTCAGTTCTGGTTGTGGGGCGAAGCCCTGCCTGCAGTCAGTGTGTGGGAATGGAGTCCCTGCTTGGAGCCTGTGTGGAGCTGTGACTTCCACTCTGAGGACAAGTTACTGAGGAAGGAAGGGCAGAACGCTCCAATCCCACCTAGAGCAAACTGGGATTTGCAGCAATCTGCCAGTCTGGTTTGTGGCCATCCCATGGCATGAAGGACTCTCCGATCCAAGTAGTGGATGATTCTTCTAGCCATGGAATGAGAATCGTAGCCATGGAGAAGATTGTTAGAGTGAGGTCACGTCTAGGCTAGTGCAGGGAGCTTTGCTAGGCCTGGACAGTCTGATTTTAAATGTCCCAAGTGATGACGGTTCAACCACTACCCTCGAAAGACTATTTCCCAGCCCAATATATCTCATTCTCGGACCACCCTAAATAATTCCTCTCCCTTCTTGGTGTTTGCACCCTTGATGTAAGGCTGTTGCCATGACTCCCCACTGATGTGTGAGTAAACAAGCTAGAAGATTTCTCTCTTTCATTAATGCCTGCAGTTCTAGCTATGCAGTCTGATTGCTCTCACCTGAGCAGTTTATTTTGATTTAGCTTAACCCAATTCCCAACTGACTTAAGGTAAACTGAAAAATCCTGGTTCAAACCAAGGTACATGTCCGCACTGGCTTTTGCACCAGTTTGTCAATCAGTTTCAAAGCCCATCTGCAGTTTTCTTGTTTACCAGCCCTGAGGTTCCAGTTCCTCAGGGCAAGACCTTGTCTTTATGAATTTAGTTATTTAAAGAGCCATGACCATTCGTAGGGTGGCATGCCTGACACACACAATGTGTTCATATACTAACAGCTCCTTAGTGTGCTCTGCACTAGCTCACCGACCAGCACCTCTCTTCACGGGCACGGTTCCAGGCCATGAAGGAGGGAGCCCTTAGCCCACAGATAGTTGTGAGATGGTACCAGGATGTTTTGGGATGGAGGTGGGGGGGGTGAGGTGCTCTAGGAGCTGGTTCTTGGCATTTCTTTTTGACAGTTTCTCTCCTACCTTATCTTTACCTTTTCCTTGTCGCCCCTTCCCTTCCCCATTAAATCCTGCTGTTTTGCTGGAAGGTGTTAATGGCTGCTATCAGGCAGGTCTTTGAGCAATCACAGTTAAAAGAGATGGGCATATGAAGCATTCCTTTTTCAAACTAAATGGATGAAGCAATTAAATGCTCCTTTATGTAGCAATATCTAGAAACAATGCCAGGCTACTGTCCAAGGCACTGGGCCTCATGGCAAAACCTGAGCAAGAACTAATGGAGGAAAGTTGAGGGGGTTCCTTAGGATTGGTTGCAAATGTGCAGGGAGTAGGGGACTGGCTGTGTGCAGCTGTGTGTGTCTGGGGTAGAGAGATAGAAAGCCAGAAAAGCAGTGGCACTGCTTAGCATGGCCCTGAGTGGGAGCAGAGTGACAGAGTTCCTTGGGGCATAGGCCCTGCTGGAGAGGCAGGCCTGGATTTCCAAACAAGGGAACTGCCTACTGTGCTTTGTTCCTGCTGTCTTCAGAAAACAAGACTTCGTACGTTCTTTGTAAACAAATAGGATGGCACCAAACAAATTCCTGACTCATATTATCAATTTCTCCTCCTGATGGAAACAATCTGGTAAGGCCCCGAATCGCGACTACCCACTTGGGTCATAGCAGCAACTCTGCCTATTTGCCTCTGTTTTGTGTGCTGCTGTCCCCTGCGTCCCATTATAGTCTATCCCTTGGGAGTAGAGTCTTGCAGCCCGACCTGAATCAGATGGGACCTGACACAAGTGTCGAGCTTGGGTAGGTCCAGAATCAACCGGACCCTTTTGGGCTGATCACCTACTTCCACCCATAAGGTCAGCATGATGGTATCTGTGTGTCCCACTCATAGACTTTAAAGTCAGAAGGGACCATCAGGATCAACTAATCTGATCTCCTGCACAGTACAGGTCACAGAACCTCACCCACTCACTCCGGTTATAGACCCTCAACCTCTGATTCAGTCAACGAAGTCCTCAAATCATGATTTAAAGACTTCACATTACAGAGAATCCACCATTTACACTAGTTTAAACCTGCCAGTGACCCATGCCCCGTGCTGCAGAGGAAGGTGAAAACCCCAAGGGTCTCTGCCAATCTGATCTGGGGTAAATTCCTTCCTGACCCCATATATGGTGATCGGTTGGACCCTAAGCATGTGGCAAGACCCACCAGGCAGACAGCTGGGAAAAAATTCTCTGTAGTAATTCAGAGCCCTCCTATCACTGGCTGTTGGCAGTATTTGTGGCTAGCAGTTGCAGACCAGCTCTATGCCATTGGAGGCAGTCTCATACCATACCCTCCATAAACGTATCAAGTGGTGAGGGTGCTGTGGGGTTAGGGTGCCGGTGAGTTGCAGCTCACATGGAGCAGTGAGAGAGTAGCAACTAGCAGGAGCAGGTCCGACCTCATGGGCAGGAGGCGGCCAGAGATGGACCCCATCATGGGGCATGGAGAGCAGGAAGCCCTCAGCAGGCCAAGCCCTAAGGCTGAGGCAGTGCTGCTAACACAAGTTTGGGATCAGGCCATGTCTGAATATGACTCAAAACTCTCAGCTGGGTCTGGCCAGCTGTGGGTCCAAGTTGGGCTTTAAAGTGAGGCCTAAACAGAACTCTAGTAGGCAGTGCTTAGTGCGGGGCACCCATTTCTCAGATGGAGACTCCACACTAGGCGGAATCACAAGATTTCCACTTATGTACCAGCAATGGGCAGCCCTACAGCCCATAGACCAGCTTGCCTTTACTCTATTCACTGCCTTCACTTCATTATGTTGAGCAGCTTTTATTAAATTCAGCAGCAATGCAAGGAACCTACAAGCCGTATCCTGTAAGACGTTAGCTTCAGAAATTTAGCATTAGGCTTGAGGCCTATGAACTTTGAACAGATAAACAGCCCAACGGAAAACCCCAAGTATTGGGGAGCTGAATATCGAGTGTTTAAGGGGAATTTCTTACCACAGAAACAACAAACCACAAGAGTGTCCAAGAGTCCAATCACAACAGTGTCATGGCAATGAATCGATGTACATAACAGGTACACAAGCTACATCCACAGATACCTAACCACAAGAGGGCCATGGTAACGAATTGATGTATATCAAAATAAGTTGAGATCACTGATACATTAACCTATAGGAGAAGAACACTCCAACACTAGTACAGTGATACAAATAAGAAAAACGGGGAAAAAAACCTACTGAATATGCATCAAACATAGAGGTGTCAGCATATCATATTATAAAACTTACATCCCACCTAGGGGCAGGAGGAGAGAGAAATGTAGCCCTTGGGAGGTGCCAGGATGGTGGCCACTGGTGCTAAGGGAGAAGGTGATGGTGTTGAGAAAGATGATGGCTAACATTTCAGGTTGTTCTACAAGGGATGGTGAGCATATTTGTATGTGCAGATGTACAGGCTGGAGTAGCTCTATCTACCTTACTGTGTTGGGATGTTTCTGACTGTGTTAAATGTATTAATAAACTATTTGGAGTTATAGAAGAGCTCCTATAATATGTGTTGCAGCTGTGCACATCGGAGTTCCCAACTATATAATAATTTGGATAATACTGGGCCTGAACTTGGAACAAGAACATGTCAACCCTCAAAGTGATAACTGAGGATTCTTAAGTAATCAATATAATCAATAGGTCAGACTACAAGGGCCCCCATCGCACACAGATGAAGGGACCATTGGTTCTGAGAAAAGACACAACAGGACAATTGCCACCAGCTTTTTTGCTGTGGGAACCATTTACATTTGGATGTGGGTGTTCAACCACCATCTGAATAAACTGGTCTGGTACAAACTGGCCATGAACATATGCAGGCTGGAGCTGAGAAGAGGCTTTCTAGCGATCAGAGAAGGGAGGTTCTGGAGCAGCCTCCCAATAGGGGTGGGGGCAAACACCCTAACGCATGGAGCTTTTCTGAACAGGTTTATAGGCCAGGGCTGCCTGTGATAGAAGAACAGGACTCAGTGACCCAGCAGGTCCCTTCCACCTAGTCCCCTGTCCCTATTCCCATACACAGGACCAGCAGACAGCCCTCTGGGGGCAAGGGGATGGCTTTGGTAAACAGAATACTTCCTCTGCACTCTGCTGATTGGCTACTTGTACCTACCCTCGCCTTCCCTCAGTGTCTTCACTTCAGCTTCACTCCTCACCCTTCTACCCTCTCCCCTGCCTTGTCCCCCTCCCCTCCCTTTTCTTTCCATTTAGCTATTCCTCAGCTAAGTAAACCCACTGGGGAAAAATCACAGCATTCCCCTGCCGTTTGCTGCCATTGTATGGGTCACGTGGCGGTGGGTTCTCCCCTTGCCCCACTCCGGGTCTGGCTGGGCTAGTTGGATTGTCAGCTCTTTGGCTAGCGACTCTCTGCTGCTCTGTGTTTGTGCAGTGCCCTGCACACTGGGCTGGGACCCTGCTCTTGGCTGACCCAAAGCACTACTGTAATAAACACTGTTAATAATTATTATAGATGTTACTGGCTGCAAGGGGTGGCATTCAGAAGAGTTGAAGCTGTGTGCATGGGCTTGTTGATGGCTCCAGATGCCTGGTTGTGTGCACACGTATTCCTGTCCTTGGGCGTGTGTATACCCATCTATACATTTTGGTGTTGGGGGGGTATGCATGCATGCCCATCTACACACTGAGGTGTGGGAAGATATATGCACACCCATCTATACACCTCAGGTGTGGGGGGGAGGGGAGAATGCACACCCATCTATACACCGAGATGTGAGGTGGAGGAGAATGCACATCCCTCTATACACCGAGATGCGGGGGAGGAGAATCCACGTCCATCTATACACCGAGGTGTAGGAGGGAGGGGAGAAGAATGCACACCCATCTATACACTGCGGAGTGGGGTGGCTGCCTGCCTGCACTCTCCCATACAGTGTTTTGGGGAGTGCGAAGGTCTCCTCAGTGCTGGAGTCGCTTGGTCCTGTGATGTGCTGTGGCTGGGCATCCGGCAGGAGAGAGGGCGTGCCTCCTCAGGGCCTGTGCAAAGTGCCTCATCCACCTGTAATGAGGATGATTGAGGGCTGAGTGCAGGATGATTCAGAACAATGCCCGTAAGTGGTTTTAGTGTCAGCAATCTTCAAGCTTGCTGTCAAAGGGAACATTTAAACTGTTTTCCTGCTACTCCAACGCATTCCAGTTATATTTATACCCAGCCAAATCTGGTGCTGTAAATGTCAGGTTTGGTGAGAGCTGGCTCCAGCCATCACAGTACGAATCAGGATGAAGAAGTGATGTACCATTGCTAGTCCAGAGACCCATGTGGAAAGCGAATCCGCAGGGCCTGCCTGTCCCTGAGCATCTCCGCCAGGCCCACTCCCGGGGAAACTGCTGAACACGCCCATTCTCCCAGACAGGATGGCTTCCCCCTCCATGCCTCCTTCCCTAGGCCAGGCCTCAGGAGGTGGGGGACCACATGCCCATTATTGCAAGAGTGCTAGATGCCTCCCTTAGGGAGCGTGTAACAGGTCAGCTGCCTGTCTGGGGCCCAGCCAAGTATAGGGGTGCTCAGACATGGAACCCCCTACCATTCCGTGAACTGAATACATGAACCTTTTTCCCTCTGCTCCCCCCTCTCCCCACTGTTCTGGGGCCCTTCACAAGCACTGAGAACCCTCGCTGCAATGATGCCCCGCAGAACAGTCTTTTCAGGCTGTATGCATCTCCAAGGGCTGTCCTCCTCGGCTGAGAGCATCCCACTAAGAGGAATGGCCCACTATCCAGAGCCTCCTAGGCTGCAGAGAGATGCGGAAACACTGGGCCCCACCATCAATTAGAGACTCTGGAGATCTGCTCTTCTCCCCCTTTCTAGCTCCTGTCAGTACACACAGTAAATGCCTCGCAGCCCCATCCCCTTCCCTCCATGCTTCCAAGGGCCACTGAGGGCAAGGAGGAGGGCGGAGCTGGTATCTGCAAGGGCATGTGTCAGAGCAGTGTGTGTGCTTGGTGGGGCTCAGGGCAATGGGCCAGTTGGGCAGTGCAGGGTATGAATACAAAAGTGGCGGAAGTTTGGAATCAGTGGGGTTGGAGGGCTAAGCAGTGCAGGGGGCAGTGTGGAGACTGTGCCCTTTAGCCCCTAAGCAGTCCTATGGGTGGGGCACTGGGTTAGAGCATAAAAGACTCAGGTTCTATTTCTGCTCTGCCATGGCTTTCCTCTGCCACCTTGGGCAAGGCCCCTGGCCAGTCTCCCTGTGCATCGGTTCCCATCCGTGCAATGGGTTGAGAGCCCTGCCACATGAGGCTCAACACCCTCCTGGGGGAAAAGCACAGTGAGATCTATTGATAAATAGCACTCTATGAGAAATAGGCCTTCTTTTTACTCTGGCCCAGCTACAGCACGCTGGGGGGCCAGCAGGCCCCAACAATGGCCCTTATTAGTATAAGGAATCTCTGAAAGCCCAGTGCCATGAACAGAGCTTTGACAGGAAACTGGGGTTCTACAAATGCTGTTTTCCTCCCTCCCTCCAAGAACAAGGCAAAGGTGGTCCAGGAAGCGACCTTTGCTCTGTGGGAGCTCAGACAGAAGGTCCCATGCAGTCACATACCTGGGTGGAGCCATCTGTGTCCTCCCTCCCTTTCAAATACCCCCAGCCCCAACAATTCCTCCCCATGACTGGAGTTAGGGGTGCTGGGATCCCCTTTCCTGCACTGCTCCCCGGTAAGGGGAAGGAGCCCAGACCTCCCCTTCTTCCCCAGGCTGCCCCGGCTGTGAGGAAAGGGTTCCTGCCCCCTCGAGGGCAAGGGGAGCTCAAAGCTGCACAAGGAGTGTGAGGAGGGGAGGGAAAGAGGGTCTGTGCCATGGGGGGGACGTAGTGGGACTTCATCTCTGTCCCTCAAACCTTTCCACATCCACTCACCATTTCTGTCCCACTTTAGCATGCCCCACTGAGTCCTGAACTGTTCCTGCGTCCTCTGCCCAACTCCTGCACCTTGGGGCCCCTGCCAACAACCAGCCCTCCCTGGGGAGGAGGGGCAAGGGGGGCGCAGGCTGTGCTGGTCAGGCAGAGGGGAGAAGAGATGATGACACAGGGGCTGTGAAGGGACCAAGGGAGGGCGGGTCTAGGTTGTGGAACACGGGAGGGCTGAGAAACTATTTCTCATTTTTATGATCATCACTATTATTACCTCTGGCTCATGTCCGTGTTGGGGCCCAGGGCAGACACCAGTCTCTTCCCCCCCACCATTGGCTGCTGCTTCCAGCTGCTCTGTGGTGTTGAGATCAACTATTCTGCCGCCCTGCTTAAGGTTTCTCTTGGATACCCTCATTTCTTCACACCAGTTGGTTTCCACTTCACATTTTGAATAAACCAAAAACATTAACTGCCCCAAATTTCATTCCCACACAGTTCAGTTTGCCTCATGGTGTTTCAGATCCTTGTACAATATGGTGAGTTGCTAAATTAAACCTCCCCAAAACAGGAAATACAACACAACCACAACTCTGTGCTCTGTGATGCTCTGAGATGCTGCACAATTGGGGACAGAGCACAGCAGCACATTAGGCAAAGGGTAACTCTCGTTGCTAAGGCAAAGCTGGGGTGTAGATCAGACAAAGCAAACAGGAACCCCTCCCCCTGGCCTGCACTCCCACGTGGAGCTGGCGCCACCCTTCACTCTTGCCCTGAGAAGTCCACTGAGACATCTCCTCCACTCACCATCACCAAATCTTGGAAACCACTTCCATGTTTGCCCCAGCTGCTGACAAGCCCCATGGCAGTAATATATACCTCTGTGCACAGCTACTGACAGCCTCCAGAGCTCAGCACTCACAGGAAAAGACCTGGTCCTCTGAAGGTCCATGTGCACCTGTCCTTTTATTACAGTGACAGCTCTGCCAACCTTTTCCAGCTAATCCCACCCCCATTCACTAAAGCTTGACCTAACACAGTGAATGCAGCCGCGGCGCATGTGGGAATTCCAGCCTGTGGACCATCACACAAACTATGGCATGGTCTTCTAGTCACTTCCATGTCTACTTTCATGCTCCCCCTCCTCCTCGAGCCATTCCCAGGGCCAGGGGCAGCTCTGGGATCAGCATTAAGGCTGCTTACAGGGATTGTGTGTAGCTTAATTTTGTATTTCCTGGTTCTCGGTTGGAGGTATGTTACCCTAACTCTTCATTCCCTGGTTTTCAGAGAGTTTTGATGCTTTCCATGTTCTGGCAGGGGAAGCATCAACTCTGGGCGACATTACTTCTGCATTAATAACGGTCTTGTGTAATTAATATCCTTACAGCTTGTGTGGGCATTTCCACATGGGCCAAGCAAGGTCGGCATGTCCCCCCATCTGAGCAGAGCGTTCTGGTCTGGCCAAGTGTTAAATGTGCATTTTGCATGCTCTCTGCACAAGGGGAAAGGCAGAGGGATCAGACCCTTCAGCTTTGATGCTCTGTGGAAATCAGAGATGGGGCCAAGGAGGGTAGTGCCTGCACAGAGCCTGGGAACATTTGCATAGTGTCAGGTAACAGGGATGGCGCAGGATACAGGATGGGAATGAAAACAAACCCCAGCCCTCTTTCTGTTCAGATTACATGTCTGCCAGGGTCAGGTTTCTGCAGAGAGAGGCCAAGAAAATTAACTTCTTCTGTGCTAGGTCAATTTCAATGTGCCTTTGAGGGGTGGGGAACACTGCTCCGTTTCCATCTCATACATTGCACTGCAGCATGCAGTAGAAGTGACTGGAAGTAGAGAGCATCTCAAAAGCAGATTCCCCAGCTCAGGGGACAAGATAGAAATGGCAGGCAAGCTTCAGGAAAGGTGCAGCTGGCCCCTTGCCTTGGCTGGGCTTGGACTTGATTTTAGGAGCTCTGGAGGGGAGGAAGCAGGAGTTGTTCCCAGAGAAAATCAGACCAAAGCTCAGCTTATGCCCTGCCCTGGCTGAGACTGTATTCCACCAAGTAACATGGCATCGACCACAGCTTTGCAGGGCATTCTGAGTGCAGGTCCCAGTGACTCTGCTCCAGAGGGCTCCCACCAGCCCAAACTCTGCCCCCTTGTCCTATGCACATCAGCAGAAGGTGTCGCAATGCATCATCCCACCCCATATGGCAGGAGGGGGGGCAAAGCTCTGGTGCAGCAAGGTCCCAGGGGACGACAGAGGAGATTTGCTTCTCAGATCCCCAGGCAACCCCACCCTCAATGCCCAGGCTAGACATGGGGGACATTTGTTTTCAGGAAGGAAGTGAGACATCAGCACAAATAGGAGCTACTAAGGATCTCAGCCTGGTCTCATTCCCCACTGCACAGCTCCTGCTGGGAGGCCTTGTCCAGCATTGATCAGCATCTGGGCAGCCCAGTGCATCCCCTGGGTTCCTCTTGCTGCATCACCTCAGCACAGCCCAGATATTCCCCCTCTCCTGCTCTCCCCGCCCCTCCCTCCAGGAGCAGGACAGAGCTTGCTGCTGGAATGATGTCTAGCTGCCAACAATCCTAGCCAGGGAACTGCTTTTGGCAAGGGAGATAAAGTGTGGGGAATAAAAACCAAATCAACTGAGGCAATGCCCAAGACTGAGACTGAGCCCAGAGGGAGTCGTGAGACCAGGGCAGGGCAAGCTATAGGCTTCTCCTCCCCAGTGGGAGCACCAGGCCCAGGCTGTGTCCACACCGGAGGGGCTGTGCGGTTGGCTTCATGTGCTTGTGCTCAGGGCCTGGGGCTGCAGCGTGGCTGGCGCTGCAGGGACAGAGCTGCCCAGGTTACAGGATAAATTCAGCCCTGATGGAAGCAAGTCAAGCTCCCTGGAAGTGAAGAGCCCTGCTCCTGCTCACACGGGCAGCCCTATCCCTGTAAATGCCCTGCTCCTTCTCAGGTTCTGAGGGCCCCTCCCTGGATGGTAGCAAATGCCCACCACTGGCTTCTCCCCCACGCTCCACTATGTGAGCAGCTGGAGAGGAACCTTTTCCAATGCCTGAGATGCTTAGTGATTCCAAGGAGAACTTTGTAGAGGCAGCACCCAATCCAGGCCTGGCAGGGTGGGGCGGGGAGCAGTGCTTGCAGCCTGGGGAGAAACAATGAGCTTCAGGCACAAGGGAAACATACTTCTCTCCACACTAGCAATGGCAGTGGCACATGGGCCTGGCAGAGTCACAGGGGATCTGCTCAGCCTGGCAGGGTCACAGGGATACGCCCAGTCTCGGAAGATCGTGGGGCGCAATGCAGCATATTTATTGGCCCTTCCCCTGCCTCAAAGGCTTCCCCATTTGGATGGAAGGAGGGCAAGGCCTCTGGACTTTGCAGGGAGGCACTTACCTCAAGATTTGTCCTGTTTCACCAAGGCAAACACATCCCAAGGGCTCACCATTAGAAACCTGGCCTAGCCCTATGCACTAGAGGAATAAGACAACCATTTCATCAGCCTCCTCGGCGGCCTCAACTGCTCTGAGAGTGACACCTCTGCACAGTCTCCTGCCACCCTATGCTCGTCAGGCCATGCAGCCCAAGGAGAGCAAGAACAGGAATTGTCAGGGAAAAGGCCTTTGCTAGAGCTGAGGGGAGATGGGGAGTAGATGACCCAACAACAGTAGTAGGTGGAAAGTCCAGAATGGACAACCCCTCCCACTGAAAAATCATCAGGCCCCCCAAACCATGAGATTTTAAAAATGAATTAGCATTGTGGTTACCTCTTTGGACAGAGTGGTTAGCCGGTATTCGGACATTGCTGGGTCATTTCCATTAGGAGAAGAAATGGATGCTGGAGCCAGGTATTTCCATGATGCAATCCTGTTTATGTACCAAAGGGCTGTTTTCCTGAACATCGCAGGAATCAACCAACAGGAGAGTTTCTTTGCTCAGAAATCCAAGCCCCTTTTTCCAGCCAGCACTTTACCCAAAAGCTCTCACTTTACTTTCTCTCAGAGACATACTACAAGGGATCCTCTGGCTGTCCTTGGCTTCCTGCTACCTTTGCTGTCTGCTTCTGTGGTGTTTCAGCTGTGTCTGCACACACACCGCACACAGACAGCTCCATCCGACACCCACACACCCCACCCATGACACCCTCCATCACACAGCTCAGCTCCTGACCGGCCTTGCCTATGGCCTGAGTTTTGGGTGATGGCTCCTATTGTCTGTGTTGTCTTACTCCATAAGAAGCTTACCTGCTTCTTGCATTTCAACCTCCACCCTGGCTGCTCTTCTTTGCCTTCTAGTTTCTGAGTGGCTAGGTCCCACTCACTCCACATTTTCAAGCTTTTCTTCACAACCACGTGGGCTAGTAATTTACTTTTCTTAACACATGAAAGCTAAGATTCTTATGCATTCTTTTGATTTTCCCAGTTGGGCCTTTACAGTAAAGATTAAGAACTGGCAACACTGAAAGTCACACTAAGCAGCACAGGAGAGATTAGGTCATTTTATCCAGAGTCACCCCTCACAGTCCCATTCCCCACTGTCTGCTCCCCTCCATTTCTTGTACCCCTGCCTCCTCCTCCCAACACTGCCCCCAACCTCTCTGCCACGCCACCTTCCCTGTTCTTAGAGCAGATTTGTGATGTTTATCTGTAGATGTGCTAAGCATCCAGTCTTGTCAACTTCTCACATGCTAAGGTGGCTCCTGGAATACCTTGAATTTCTGGGCATTTTTAAAAGGTCTGTGTCCTCATTGCTGCTGAGATGTTCAAGTAGGAGTCTGTGAAAGATAGGCTCTCCATAGGCCTCCATTTGAAATACCCTGAGCAGGCAGTGTTTGAACTGCAGGAAATGGGACTACCAGCATCTCTGATGCATTCTCTATAGGTGGGGTAGGGGAGAAAAGAGATATTAGAGTTGACCTGTAAGTCCCTAGCTCACATCCCAGTGACTTTACTGAGGCTACTCCCATGTGTCTGGGTCTGCAGGACCTGACCCTTAGAGCTTTTCTACACTTAAAAAGCTACAAACACTTCAGTGTAGACACTACCTATGCCAACGAGAGGGGTTCTCCCATTGGCTTATATAATCCACCTCCCCGAGAGGTGGTAACTACATAGACAGAAGAATTCTGTCTACAGGGGACTTAGGTCTGCTTTCCTACACTGCTAAGGGGTGTGTGTGTGGATTTTTTATGCCCCTGAATGACGTAGCTGGTTTTGATCCCCACCCCAGGGTGCTCTTCTTTGCCTTCTAGTTTCTGAGTGGTTAGGTCCCACTCACTTCATTTTTTAGTGTAGACCTGGCCTTAGTCAGCACATGACAGTGTACACCTCAGGAAAGGAAGCAATAGCAGAGTTGCTCAGCTGCAGGACATCCCCTACCCTTCTTCAGCTGCAGCCTCCTTGAGTTTGATTGATACTGATCTGTGCGGAGGAGATTTTCCATTCCAGAAATCACATTGTCTGTAACGCCAGTTTTACAGTTGTTCTGGACACTGGGAGTATTACCTCAATTCCTCCGTCCACTCCAGAGACAGCTCTGTCAACGCACCTCAGTCTTCCTGGCCCACAGCCCTGCTTCTGTGCTTTCTGCACTAGGCTTGGCACTTCCCAGAGCTTTGTGGATGCACCTCAGTCCTGACTGCACACCCCAGGATTGCAGATCTGCCAATGCACCTCAGCTCCACATAGCTCTGCTGACACAGCTCAGTCTCACTGGCAGCACCCTTGGTATGGCAGTCCCAGCCATCTCACTGTGGCTTCCAATCCTGCTGAGCTGTCTGGGCTAAGTACCCACTAAGGGCTGGAACTTGGGTCCTCAGAAGTGAATGCTGAGGGCACTAACTCTCTCTAGGTCCTCACACCCAGGCTAAGACTAAATCTTGCCAATTCTTTCTGTGTAATGTCTCTACAAGACTTTCCAAGCCATCAACACAGTGAAAGCATCATCCAGGCTCTCATCAACTCACATCTCAATGCCTGCAACATCCTTCTCTCTGGACTTAACAAATGCAGTCCTCCCCATTCAGATCCATTCAGAAAGCTGCTGTAAAGGTTGTTTTGCTAGCCCATTGCTTTGCCCATGCCACCCCTCTCTTTGAAACCCTTCGCTGCCTTCTCCTGATCTACTGCACCAGACCTAATGAAGATGCTTGTATTCACTTTCCAGGCTCTGCACACTCACTCCCCACTCTCTAGCTCTCAGTCACCACGGAGCTGTCGGGGCCCCCCTCCGATCAGCCCATGATGCCAGTCTCCATCATCCACTCCTTATGTTTTCAGAGAAGCCCCTTTGTGCTTTCTTCCCTGCTGCCCAGTGCCTGAGAGGTGCTCCCCGCGAACAGCTGCAAAATTACCTCATTGTCCACCTTCACATCCCTCCTCAGAACTCTCCTGGGCTGTGAAGCTACAAGGGTTTGGCTGCTGACTAATATTGTCTCATTGTTTCCCCATCACTTCCTTTGTCTGTCTATATCCTTCTGTTGTCTCTAGTCTTATACTTAGATTATAAATTGTTTGGGGCAGGGACCATCTTTTTGTCCTATATTTGTACAGCATCTTGCACAATGGGGCCCTGACCCATGATGCGGGCTCTTGAGGCTATAGTAATACAAATGATAAATAACACTAGTAATAATAACTAACTAGCCCATGACACAAAGAGCCATACACATTTCTTGCATCTCAGCTTTCGAAGAGGAGTAGGACAAACCTGCAAAGATAGTTAGGCATCAAGTCTTTTCTATTCTGTGGCTTCACAGCCTGTGCAGCTGCCAGGGAATCCAGCCCTTGGTGCAGAATTCTGCTCCAGTCTGAGCTTTCCTCTTATGTTTCTACCTCTTACAATTATGATGAAAACACTGAAAATGTGACCTGTGTGTATCTGATATGGCGATATTTGCCTGAGGTGACAGAGAGCCTGAAACAATAGGATGGAGCATGTTAATTGTCACCTGCAGGTGACTGTTTAAATGTCTGTTAATTAACTATTGTATTCCACTGATGACCCTTAGAGTAGCAACATCAGCTAATGTGCTTATCCAAAAATCCCAGATTGCTTCTCATGCCTCTCCAGGTGCCAAAAGCCTCAACTGAGCACAAGCGCTAGCTTCCCTGACAGTTACTAGGGTGGTTAGATGTTGTCAGTAGAAAAGCTGAATTCTGAAAACTGAAAGAGTGGGGACTCGGGGGGAGATGTATGGAGTGAGTTAATTAATCCAGATTTAATTCAGTCCAAACTTTCAGTGTTGAATGTAAATGCAGCTATTGCATAATTTCTCATTGCCAGGATCCGGGGGCCTTGCCACCCAGTTTCAGCCCAGCTTGCTGCAGAGGTCACCAGGCCTTGCTGGTGAGGGTAGGAAATCCTATTTTCTGTTTGGCTGAGTGGTTGGAGCTGCTGGGTAGGGTGTGGAAGGTGCCATTTACAGCCGGACAGACACAGAGACTTTGTAAAGTTCAGCAGTTTAGCGACTGAACTTCATAAATCTTCTGTTGGTTTTCAGTGCAGGTGTGAAATACAGAAGCCTCTTCAAACTTCCTGGAGCTGGGCAGGATTTACTTGACATGAGGTGCCGGCTGCAGATTCTTTACCACATTGACACGATGTATAAAGGCTCTGAGATTTATTCCACCTGTGAAATCCAGTTAAATGTAGAGATTAGTTGTCATATGACTATTGTTTGGGAACGTATTTGTCTGCTGGCAGATGAATCCAACTGTCTGTGTCAGGGCTCATGCAGGGGCCACGTGCACTGGGAGGCACACACTGGGGCCTGGGATGTACTGGCTGGAAATGCTGCTCCCAAGCCTGGGGACAAGGTGAGGGCACTAAAAGTGTAACTCCTGGGTGCAGAGGCCCGTTCCCATTCAGCGCTGCCTCCCTCCCCAATCCCTGGACCTAGCGCCCCCGTGACACAGGGTGGGCACAGCTTCCCTGACACCTGCTAGGGCAAAGTCGTGCCATCTCCCTGCTATCCATCTGTGGGCACTGCCTGCTGATCACTGGGTCATCAACCCAGGGGCGGGTTACTCAGCCTGTATTGGTGTCTGTCCTGCTGCTGCTCTGGATGGACAGATGGGCAGGGGGAGAAGGGGCAGGACAGACAAACAGGCAGGAAGCAGGCTATATAATAGGGAGTGGAGAGAGACCGAGACTGCGCAGCGTTGGGGGAAGTGAAAGGAAAGGGCCATTGGGCTGCAAAGCCTTGTGGGGTAGGGCAGGAATTATGAGGCAGCACAGAGCAGTGGGGTAGGAGAGGGCCGGGCCATGGAGTGGAAGAGCTTGATGTGGGGGAGGTGCCATAGAGCCTCACAGCATGGGGGGAGAAGGAGGGGCCATAGGGCAGCACATCCCAGTGGGGGAGGGGAGGGGCCATGGGTCGGCACAGCCCGGTGCAGTTGAGAAGAGAATCATTGAGCGCTTTGCTAAACCATCTCACCAGCATGGCTCTCCTGTGAAGCCAAAGCTGCCCACCCAGGGCCTGGCACTGGCTGCCTGTGGAGATAGCTCCTGTGCCCTCTAATGCCCCTAGTGGGGTGGTGCGTTGGGCCCAGCACTGGGCCCATAAACTGGTTGCATTGGGGGGAGAGGGGGTACGATGACTCACGGCAGCAATGATATTTTGATGGAAATGGAAATATTCACTTTTGAAAAACTTGGAGTCAGAGAGCGAGCCGTGGGGTTACCATGGCAACCCAGCACCCAGCGCGGCTACAGTGTCTGTGTCTGATGTGGCAGAGTCCATGTGTCTGGGTCCATTTGATTGTTGACTATGCATCTTTGATTGTGTGTGGATGTGATTCTGGGTGTGTGTGATTCTGAGTATCCCACTCTATGATTCTGCTAAATGGCTCTAAACTTCAGTGAGGTAAATGTGCTAACTTAAAACTTAGTTGCACTTATCAGGCCACAAGCAACTAGTCCTGCACCTAAACAAACCATACTGAACAGCAACAAACAACACCCTGCTAATCTTCAGCAGAAGGGCCACAAATTAGAGCTAGAGATCAATCAACAGAACAAACGAGATCAGTAGAACAGTATGAGAGAGCTCTGAAAACCTTGGTCAATGAAAACCTAATTAATATGTTTTTAAACAAACACTATGGCCATACATCAAACAATACCAACATCCCCACAAAAGACTCAGTGGAGCAGCAAAACAATCTCTTGCCACAGTCAGTGGGAAAGGATGGACCGTGAATGAGAAAGAAAAGGGAAGGGAAATGGTTTGATACAGGCTGCCCTAAACTAGAAGGATAACAAGAGAGCTCACCGGCTCACTGCACGGGGACCCCGCATGCACTAACCTAGATCCAGCCAGCAGGACACACTGCAGATTCGTGCTACAGCAGAGAAAACCCAGAGCATAGGAAGGAAATGTTAGCTCAAATTGAAAATGTGATAGATGCTAATTCCTTCTGGGAAGAATATAAACCAAACAAACAGAAACAAAGCCCAATAATCCAGAGTGGAAAAACCTGGACAAGACACTGCCAACCTATTGAAAGGAATCCAACCCAGAATCCTGACCCAAGAACAAAACAGCATAATTAGAAAAGCAATGACCTTCCTAAATACCATTTAATACTACCAGCCCCTGGGCACCCATATAGCAATGCAGGAATGAAAGGAAAACAGACAGAAACTCCAACCCAGGAAATCACGTGGCCCTGTTAATATAGAAAATGAGATGCTAAAACACAGCACTGAACATCTCCAAGATGCCCTTTTCAAGCTGTTTGACCTACCCCTCCAATCTGGACACTTCCCTGAGATAAGGTCAATGGGTACCTGATATACCCACCCACACCACTAGACAGACTCTGGTGTTAGAAGCACAGCATCAAAGGCTTCTGTAGCAGCCAGCATAATCCATGAAAGTTGAATTGGTTCCTCCATGAGAAAGGAACCCCCGAGCACATCCATAACATAGAGATGCTCATTTACAAACGGGGGAGGCATTTGACTATTTCACAGATTATAAAAAAAAGCTTCTGAGTCTTTCTGGCAGCTAGGACTGACCCTTAAATTGCTACCCATTGGAACTAGCAGAAAATCTCCTGACAGCATTGAATCCAACAACATGCAGACAGGCTTTCAGGCTAGAAAGGGGAGGAGAACAGGGACGTAACCTCAGCCTGATCCTCCTCAACAGGGACACACATCAGTGACCTGGCAGGCCTGCTGGAACAAGCCCCAGACCCGGGACTCCCGGAGAATGTTTCAAAGCTGAAGGCCTACTCTGTGCGGGTGGCCTGGTCTGATTGTCTCCTAGCCATGATGGTCTCCAGAGAAACATGCACCTCCTGGAAACCTCCTGTACTCAGTGGTCCCTAGTGGGGTACATCTACTCTGCAAACGCCCTGAGCAGTAGCGAGTCTCAGAGCCCAGGTCAACTGACTGGACTCAGGGGGTTTGCCCTGTGGGGCTAACGATAGCCGTGGACATGTGCCCTGCCCAGAGAAGGGATAAGTCTCAGAGCCCAGGTTCCAACCCAAGCGGGAACGTCTACTCCATTGGTTCTCAAACTGGGGGTCACGACCCTCAGGGGGTTGCAACATGGTTAGGTGGGGGTCATGAGCTGTTAGCTCCAGCCAGGTGCAGGGCTATAAGCCTTCCTGTTTCCTCCCAGCTGAGGAACATGGGGCGGGGGGCGAGCGGTGGCGCACAGATGCTGCTCTCTGCCCTCCCCTTACACAGCCCAAGTGGGGAAAGTGACCTGGACACAGGGAGCCCTGATGTTTCTCCTTGCTCCACCCCTATACAGCCCCCTAGGAGTGAATGGAGGAGCAGTGTTCAAGGGGAGAGCAAGAAGCAATACCAGCTGCTCCCTGCATACAGGTTAGTGAGTGGGGGGGGGTTCAGGGGTCAGGGACAAAGGGGGAGTGAGAAGCCCATGGGGGACGAGAGGCATTGGGCGTAGCCACGGGACTAGGGGTTTGCACTCAGAGACTTGTTGTATGAAAGGGGTCACCAATACAAAAAGTTTGAGAATCACTGCTACACGACTGTTTTCAGCCCCATAGCACAAGCCCCGTGAGCCCAAGTTGACCCTAGCTGTGAGACTCAGTGCTGAGGGGTTTGTTTTGCAGTGTAAATGGACCCTCAGTCAGCCTGGAAAAACAAACATCAGGATAGCCCAGAAAAAGCATCAAAACAGTCTACAGTTTTATTAAAGAGACAGAGCTTGAACCTACACAAAACAAATCCTTTGCATCAGGGAGCTTCAGACTGGCCATGAAACTGAACAGGGGCATTTTAGCAACCAACCAGGTGACCAAGACATTGCCAATTACTGAGATGAACTATCAATTATTCTGCTTGCTGCTTTAAGTCATTTTTAGGCCTCTGTAAGCATAAACTAAGCAAAGCGGGAGAGCGTGGATAGACGGTGAACACATGAAGTGAGCCTGGCTCTATGCATTTGCTCTCTCTGAATATGCTGGGGCGAATGTCTGTGAAAAGCAGGAAGTCTGGATATATTTTAGAATTGTCGGTATGGGGAAATTCAGCTACCAGACTAACAGCTTAAGATTGCTTGCTTAACAATATTTTTGTTAGTGACATGTCTCTGTAACTTCTTCTTTTGCCCAGTGATTTATTTCTTTGGTCAGCTATGTAACATTTGTTTGATTGACATGTCTCTGTAACTTTTGGAGTATTAGAGGGAGGTAGCGAGTCTGAGTCAGGCGGATTGCTTCGTGGACACATTTGGAAAGATCTTCAGGCACAGGCAGCATGACTGGCCATCCAGAAATCTGTGATTGATTCACCCGAAGACTGCCTCAGAAGTTTTGGGGTACTTTACCCACCTATTGTATTTGTTTGTTCTTAAGACTAATGAGTGGAGACTTCCGGTAAAAGTGATTCCGATGGGAATTGCTGGAGACCAATAAAGTAAAGCTTTAAGTTAAAAGCACTTGGGTTTGTGTCAGTCATGTAGCAGGCATTTTCTTTGGTTTATTTCCTGATATCGATTCGTGGAGACTAAAAGTTACTGGGTTGAGAATCCCTGAGTTACAAAACTATCACAGGAAAAAGCTCTGAAGGTCCTCATGACATAAAGAAGTTACTGGTTAGATACAACCCTCCCCACAGGAACTAGTATAATCCAGACCATTGTACTGCAGACTAACCAATTACATCTACTGGGAGAAAACCCTCATAAAATCCTTACCTTTGCAGGTCTGCAGACAAACATTCTCTGTGTCCAGGAGCTCCAGCAACAAAAGCAAAGCACACGCACATACACAGAAGTACACATGAACACTGGCACAAATATGTACATACATAGTGGTACTTACACATACACATGCACACATTAGAGCTGATGAGGAATATTTTTACTACAGAAATGGTTCCCCATCAGAAAACGCTGATTCAGCAAAACCAAAACTTCTCCAGGAAATGACAAACCTAAAACTGTCATTGGGAAGTTTTGGCAGATCCAGATGAACATTTGGGTCAGAGAGAAAGAGTCAACCCCAAATAGCTAGGGCACTCACTTGGAAGTCCTGCCCTTCCAGATTTGGAACAGGTTAGGAATCTTCTGCCTCCACACTAAGTGCCCTAACTGGGCTACACAGTCAGTCTTTCTGGCCCACTAAACATTCAGTATTTATACAAAATGAAACAGCTTCAAAAGGAGAGATTGAGAGAGAGACAGACATTGTGTAGCCTAGCGATTTGGGCACTGAATCAGATCAGCTTCCTGAAGCTGGGTCTTCCACACCCCAAGTGAGTGCACTGAACACTGGGTATAGGCTTCCCTGGGGTCATGTCTCTCTCTCATTTTCTGCGAAGATGCTTGAAAGGTCTTGTTTTCCTTTCAACGCAGAGTGAAAGAGCATTTCAAAACCTCTGCATTTGTCACTAAATAGAACCCTTGTTTTCCAGCCAGTGCTAGCACATAAGGGCCCACCGAGACACACAAAGGTGTTGCAAGAGTGGCGTGCAAAAGGAATAGTTATTTTGCAGAAACTGTATCAACCAGTAGGTGGCTCTCAAGAATATGCAGCACAGTTCTTAGTTTTTGTAGGACCCCCTGTTGTTATGATGCATGGCAGACGGGTTCCTGTGTGTAGCTCTTGCCATAGCTCTGAGCAGTGGGCACGCCCAGGTGTGTGCATACCCAGCACATACACCCACGGAATAAGGGATTTTTGTCCTTAGGGCTCACAGGCTGAGGCTAGCCCTAGCCTTTGGCTCTTTCCTCTTTGGCATTCCCTGCAACTTTGTCATCCTGACAGCAGCTGAGATGAGAAATCAACCACTCTGGCACTGGGGTCTTCACTGGTGCAGGCGGATCTGCTTCTCTTCCACATGCAGACCTGCTCCCAAGGGAGTTGCTCTCATAATGAGGAAGCTGCCCTCTGAGGCCTTACAGCCTCCCACAGGCCTTGCTGTGCTGGGCTAGCCACACTGGCTGCTCCCTAGAACATCCCACATGTCGTGGAGGCAGGTGACCACTGGCAGGACCACTGGTGTGTCAGGGAGATTTGTGCGTGTCCAATACAGAGGAGACGGCAGGCGGATAATTAGATCCAAAGCTGTGCTCCTGCAGAATCCCATTAGCTGAGCTGTAACCGAGCATCCTGTTTGCTTCGCTGCGAATGCTGATGTTGCCAGCCTGGGAAGGGGGCCGGCATGGTGGCAGGAAGCAGCCAGGTCCATCACCAGAAAGAGGGCACTGTGTGTTTGTTGGGAAGAGGGATTGTTCCTTGCCTATGTTTTTCCTTCATCCTGCGTGTGGGGAAACATCCCAGACGAAGCAGGAAGCAGCTGTAGGATGGATTACCTGGTCTGATTCAGTGTTCTGATAAAAGTCAGACTCCCCTCCTGCCCTCAAGGAAAAGGAAGGATGTAGCACAATAGCCAAGGGCCAAAGTAAAAGCTCTCACAGGAATATGCCCCTCCCTCCTTCCTACTCCCTGCTTTACATCTTGGGAGAGCCTCTGGGCCTCTCCTTCCCCAGCTGAGGAATGTACATGGCAGACAGGGGATGTATGTATCACTGTGGGATCACAGTCAGAGAATGACATTGTGATTCATTTCCTGCCTCCGAGATGCCTGCAGGAGCCAAACACCCAAATAACAGGTGAGCAACTAGTGTCAAGATGTGATTCAGCATCCAAAGCAGCTGTTCTGGGGTGGTGCAGGGCAGCCAGCACATTCCCCATCAACAAATAAAAAAGCTAACGGTGAGCATGGGAATCACACCCTGCGAAGCTTAACCTGAGTGCCAGGAAAGTAACGATAGGCAGACTAAGAATGCACATGGCTAATTTACACCCTGCGCTGGGCATGCAGCCTGGCTGCATGGGGAAAGCATGGCTGGGAACCCACCTGCTCAGGTCCTGGGAGAATGTCACTGCAGTAGTGGATAGAGAGGAACTGATAGGCACCGTTGATTAGGAGTCCAAGCAGGCTTTGATTAAGTCCCTCCTGAGGGACTGTCGAGAAACCATAACTATAGCATGATGGCAAAATCCTGGAGCACAACTGTTTAAACAATCGAAATCCCACCATCCCTGGAGAACGGCTGCTGCTCCGAAAGGGGAGTGGGGCAGCCAGGGCTCAGCACTGGTACTAAGTAATGATGCGTATTTTAAAGGACAGCAAGATGGTGTAATTTACTGATAACAGCGGGCTACTGTCTGCAGCCGAAGCCGCTCAGGCTGAGCCCATGTCAACCTCACAGGCTGAATGAGAAAGGCCCAGTGGTGACGGTAAATGGGTGTGGGCAACTCGGTAGTGAGTCAGTTCTGACCCGGCGTACGCGGTGTTAAGGGTGCTGTACTGTGGCTCCTCAGTAGGCAGCACCGATTCTTGCACCCTCAGGGTGTTGTGTTGATGGAGGTGTTGTCTAAGATGAGATACACATCTTCAGGTCCTAGCTGCTTTTGGCTCGTTAATGATCACAGAGCTTTCCCAGTCTGTTCAGTACTTGGCTTTGGGTTACATGCAGGATGTGCAGCTCACGTTTGCTTCCATGGTTCACCCTCCAGAGAGATTCCTGGTTCTTCCTGACAACTTGTCCTGGTGGAGGTGTGATCTAGGCCCTGGTGTCATTGGCCAGGGATGGATTCTCCAGGAGGCAGGTGGTGGGAGCAGCTTTTGTTTTCAAGATAAATGGGAGGTTTGTGCCAGGGGCCTGGGCTGGTCTGAGGCAAGAGAATGAACTGATGGATCATGCTGTATTGCAGGTCCACATCACATAGGCGCATGGTTGCCCTGTCCCATACTGACACCTCTCTCAGTCTCTCGCTTTGCTTCTCATGGCCTTCTTCCCAGATTTCATTCATGCTCCCCGAGGCACTTGCTCACGGCTGCTAACCTGCCTCCAGGTGCCCCCCCCCTTCACATTACTTGGATACTTTGTGGTTTTCTCCTAAATAACGACAAACACTTTTGACCAACCTCAGATCTCCCATCGGTGTTCGCTCACTGATCTGGGCACAGACTGTCCCGTCTGCTCTTCCTGACCACAGAATCAATTGCAGCAATGGAGGGCTGGAAGGGACATCGAGGGATCCTCAAGTCCAGCCCCCAGCGCTGAGTCAAGAGAATTATGCTATTGTTATTTCTATCATGACTGCACCCTGACCCTCAGCCAGGAGGGGCTCCTGTGTGCCGGGCGCTGCACAGACACAGCGTAAGGCATAGCTCCTGCCCCCTAGAGAACACAACCAAATGTCCCTGTATGTTAGTCAAACAAGCAGGCGAGGGAATAGCTTTTCTTGGACCAACTTCTGTTGGTGAAAGGGCCAAGCTTTCAAGCCCCACTGCGCTCTTCTTCGGGTCTCAGCTTGTCCCTTCCACCAACAGAAGTCGGTCCAAGAAAAGCTATTTCATCCCCCACTTTGTCTCTCTCATGTCCTGGGCCCAACACAGCTACAGCAACACTGTATGTTAATGAAATACGCAATCCTCATCCAAACCAGAGATCACAGGGCCCTTCCGGTTCTCGGACTCTTGGCCAGAGTCCACTGGGCTGTGATGCTGTGCACCAGGGGTTCTCAAACTGGGGGTTGTGACCCCTCAGGGGGTCGTGAAGTTATTGGGGGGGGGGGGTCACGCACTGTGAGCCCCTATGCATGCCGGTAAGGATGGCATGGCATAGGAAGGTCATCACTTTGGGGGGGGGGGTCATCACAGCCTGAAATATTTTCAAAGGGGGTCCCAGCAAAAAAGGTGTGAGAATTCCTGCTGTGCACAATGGGTCCTCAGCATGGCTGCTGTCTGCGGGTCACCCACTGGAAGCAGGTGTGGAGAGACAAAGGAACTAGGCAGCACGGTGACGTGTCCTCTCAGCTGGGAAGGTGTCCTCTGTTTAGAGGTAGAACAATAGGAGACAAGAACAAAGCCAGGAGGAGTTGGGTGCAATGCCTTGGATCATGTGAGCTGGCCACTATTCTAAGCCATCATTAGCACCCTCAAAGTTGCAGAAGACCAGTGCCCCAAGAGTTAGTATCTCTGACTGCCTCCTGAAATGTGCTCTTATGAGAAGGATGGTGGGAATTGACAGAGGGAACCTGAGAACAAGCCTCAGCTTGGTTCTCCAGGCCTTGCTTTCCTGGGTTCTGGGTCAAATGGCTAAAAGAAAGCAGCAGCATCCACTCAAAAAACCAGGGAACTATTTGCTGAGATTTGTTCATTCCCTCATCCTCAGCAGCCTGCCATCCCTCTGGGGCTCACTCCCACAGAATCGCTGAGAAGGACACTCCCTGCTTGGAACCCGAGCAGAGCATGTGAACTTCAGTTGCATGTGCGGAGTGCCTGGCCACAAGTTTAGCCAATCTTACTTCCACCCCACCCCAGAGCCGTGCTTGGGAGCCTAGCCAATCCGGGAAATGCAACAATACCTTGTGACTGTTCTGGCCAATTACAACTAAACAACACAGCTTGGCTTTGTAATCTGCAGAATCAAATCACTGCAGCAAGTTGTCTGCGAACCATCCAGGGAGTGACATATCCTAAAAAACCAAATGTGTAGCATCACCCAAATAACACAGCACATAGGAAACTGTGATCTGCACAGGGTATTCTCTGCACAGACTTGCCTCCTCCCATTGCCTATCCTCCAATTCCCCCCATCCCCCAGATGCCTCCCTTCCCATTCCCCATCTCTCCTCCCCTTCCCCAGGGCCTGCCTGCCTCCCATCCCCCATCACTTTCACCCCCTTCCATCCCCAACCCCACCTCCCCTCTCCCATCTCCTTCCCCCCTTTCCAAAGCTTCCACCTCCCTTCCTCATTTCTCAACCCCCACCTTCTCTCCCCAGTCTCTGGCCCCAACCTTGCTTCCGATTCGCTGTTGCACAGACCATTTGTTATCCCATAACAGCCCCCAAAGCAATCGCTTCCACAGACATTCACAAGCTGTTTAATGTACATTTTGCTTCTTGTAATTCAGTTTAGCAGCTGGAAATTCGGGGGAGGCCACGTGACCAGGCTGCTCTCTGCAGGCCTCCAGCCTGCACGCCAGCCATCCCCAGTGCTCCAGGGACAGAGCCCGGGAACCCTGCAGCGGCCAGTCTGCAGCATCCCAGCATTCTGAGCATTAATACATGTGGGGGGACAGCCCCACTTTGCCGGGGTTTCCTATCAGTGCGTCGTGTGGCCTGTTCTCTTTTGTCAGCTGCCAGGACCCCATTGCCAGCCCCCGGCCTCTGAGAGGAAAGCTGCTGACAGGGACAATGCAGAGCATCACTTCGTCAAAAGCAATGGCTCGAAACTTACAGGCAGATTAATTTAGCATGAACCAAACGCTAGTGCAACAGCGATGCCCTGCAGCAACAGGGACCAGGCTTCGCTCAGGCTTCCGGGGGCTTTGCCAGCAAGAATGTTAGTCAAAGCTGAGCTGCTGTGAGCAGGGAGAGTGCCAGAGCGCAATGGGGGAAGGGCAGGCGTCGAGCCTGGAGACAGCGTGCGGGGGAGAGCTGGGGAAGGAGGGATGGAGAACCACACAATCCAGGAGTGCGCAGGCAGAGAGTGCATGGTGAGCTGCAGCAGAAAAGCTTGGCACGGAACAGGACTGAACACCTGCTGGGTCATGGGGCGCTCTGTTACTGTAGCATGCAGGGTGGAGGGGCCTGGCTAGCCCAGGATGAGCGAGCACACTGCCCGTGCAGGGCACAGCCCAGCCCATGGCATGCATGCCTGTCCCAGCCATGCCCATGGGTCACCACATGGCATGGCACAGGAATTCTGTTGCAGTAAACAGTCAAATTCCTGGCAATGTAGTTCAAACACTGCGCTTTGGGAGCTCCCTCCATGGGACGCACTTAGCCACCTTAGACGGCAGGGGAGCTGCACCTTTCCATACAAGAGAGAGACCCTCTTATGGGGCCTGTGCCCCTTGCTCCACCGGGTTCCCAGCCCCCTCCTGCTGGCTTCTCAGGGCGCTGTGTCCGGAGGACTGCATGGGCCCCAGCCTGGAAATCACTGTATTCAGCCCCACCTTACCAAAGGCACCAAGAACAGAGAAGCCCCCCGATATGTGCAATGTGCCCAAAGCCCTATGGATACGTCTACACTGCATACTAAGCCCAGGCTCTGACTCAGGTTTGAGTCCAACCCCAACTTCTGTCCACACACAAATCAGTTAGGGATATAACATAGCGCTTAACAAAACAACCATTTAAATGACTAAAATGTATATCGTTTAAATGGTTAACTGATATATTTTACAACCCTAAGAGGGCTGGGGGGGTGGGGGGGGGGTGGAGCGTCCGGCAGCTGGATGGGGCAGCCCAACGTGCCTCGACCCTGCCACTGCATGGGGCCCTGACCCCTCAAATTGCCCTGGAGCAGGCCCTCCAGAGCCAGGACACTGGTACCCCCAGAGTTGACAGCCCCTCAGCCCACAGGAGAGGGCAATAAGGCACCTCCGTGCCCTCCCCGAGCCCATTCCCTGCCCCCTCGCCATGCGAGCACATGTGCCAGCCCCTCCGAATCATCCTTCCCTGAAACATCACGCCCACTCACCCCACAAGTGCACAGCCGCCCCTCCCATGCAGTGAACGGTTAAATGGTTAATGCAATTTGTAAACAGTAAGATTAATACTTACCGGTTAACCTTTTGATACTTTACATCCCTAAAATTAGTCTAACTTAGGTCAGTGAGTTCTCAGCGCCCAGGTGCTAGGGCCCTGCTGTGGGGTGGGTCAGAGCCAGAGTCCCGCTGTGACTTGGACCAAGCCCTATCATTCTGCAGAGTGGAGGCAGGCCAAGCCACAGATCCGAGTCACAAGATCCATGTTGTGCAATGGGGCTGCATTAGCATGGCTGTGAGACTGGGTTCAGCAATGATAAACCCAGGTTTACTATGCAGTGTGGATGCTCATGCACAGGCTTGGAAACACCAAGTTCACAGCCCAAGTGTGGTGGGTGTGCTCCCCACACCAGCCCTACAAGAGCTGAATTAAGCCAAGTGGACCCAATCAGCAATTAAGCTGCAAACTGGGAAGGTACAGGCTGTGTGAAGGGAGCTAATTAGAAGGAAGCTCACTTGTGAGGGAACAGGCACAGCTTCTCTAAGGTCGCAACCTGCAACAATGTGGGGGGCAACAGAGAGAAAGGCTGCAGTCTCCCTCCCTGAGGTAAGAGAGAGGAACGGGGAGGAGAAGCCTGATTGGAAGGAGTCCAGGGGTGAGAGCAGTAATGTGGGGTCGATGCAGATTTTCTCTGTTCACTACAGGGCCCTGGACTGGAACCTAGAGCAGAGGGCAGGCCTGGGTCCCCCACCAGCCATTGCAGAGTGACAGTGCTGAGGGGGGTGGATACGAAGGCTGCCAGAGTCACTGCGGGTGGGACTGCCTGTTCTGTTCATTCCCTCTGCAGCACCTGGCATTGGCCACTGGGGGCAGACAGGACACTGGACTAGCTGGACATTTGCTCTGAGCTAGTGTGGCCGTTCTTATATCCTATGTTCTTGTGGAGAGAGACTTTGAAAGACTCTCCTGGAAGGGGAAACCACTCGGCAGCCTGAATCATGAGGAGGATGCTGCAGACTGAGGGCAGATCTACATAACCACTTAAGTCAATCTCACTTACGTCGCTTGGGGTATGAAAAAGACACCCCCCTGAGCGACGCAAGTTACAGCGACCAAAGCGCTGCCCACACCAGTGCTATTCTGGTGGGAGATGCTCTCTCGCAGAGGTGGAGTAATTATGCTGATGGGAGAGTGTTCTCCCATCAGCAGAGAGCATCTTCACCAGACACACTACAGTGGCGCAGCTGCATTGGTGCAGCGCTTCTAGTGTAGACCTGCCCTGAGAGAGAGAGATGGCATACAACTTCAGGGAGGGGTGCTGGCCTGGCAAAGCTAATCCTCACAAGGGCCAGGAGGCGGCACCACTGAGCGGGGAGTAAAGTAAGTGGGGAGTAGAGAATGAAGAGGGGATTTAACTGGGGGAGGCCAGTTGCACGCACTGCTCCTCATTGCCAGCAGCCACTGGGGAATTGTAAGCAAAAACTACAGCAGCAGACATTGGATGTAAAGGCAACTTGGATGCAGGGGTTCTTCTGCACTGTTTGTCTGCTAAGTGCCAGCGCCATCCACTTCTGGTCCCAGTCACATTCTCTCTGTGTCCTATCCCCTGCAATTGCCCAAGTCCAACACACTTAATAACAAAATGAAGTTAAATGTTCCACAGAAAAACACCATTACAAAACCCGTGTCATTCAGCCGCATTCCAGATTGGAAAGAGGTGTCTTGTCTGAGTTAGGACTAAAGAAATGACTGCCGGTAAAGTTGTTTACAGAGACTTTTCTGTAAGTGTAATAGTCATATGCTGAGTGAAATTCACCCTGTTCAGAGAGACGAGGTACCTCTGAAATCCCACTTACAGTGTCTTCCGCATAAGGAGAACTTCACAGGTGGACAGATAGATTGGTCTGTCCAGTGACTCTTACACCAAGAAAAAATCCATTTTCCCAACAAAATACAGTAAAAATCAAATGTGATAATATGCAAACACTGGGTGTCCTTGAAAAGGTAAAGCCACACACAACCGGGGTAATTCTGTAGCTGTAAATGAAAAGCCAAAGGAAGTTCAGAAATGCATTCATTCACATGATTCACATAATGCCTTCAGATGGGAACAATAGCCTGTGAAAACTATTAAAGAAGTTAATTATTAAACTATTAAAGACCTAAGCTCTCAGAAAGAAAAAAATAGACCTAGTATTAAATGAAGCACATGAGCTATGGCAAGTAAAGGTAGATGAGTCAAGCTATAAACTAGTGACTTTTATTATATCGTTTGGAGATTAAAAATGTAAAAGAATGCTATTTGGTGTGTGTTCTATTCCCAAGGTATTTCAAGAACAATAGCACATCTCTTTGAGGGATTTCAGAGCACTGAGATTAAAATATATGTTATTTTAATTTAGACTAAGGATCTTAAAGAACACAAGGAAAAACTTTTTTCAAATGAAGATTGGATATTTTCCTAAAAGATCTGCTCCAGGAATTCTTTTGGGGGCAGTTCCCTGGTCTGTGTTACACAGGAGGTCAGACTAGCTGATCACAATAGTCCCTTCTGGCCTTGGAATCTATGAATCTATCAAACCAGTTTTGTAGACCCAAGGAAAAGACACTTAACATAGAACTAAAAACATCAAAATCGAATCTTGCAGAAGTTATCCATATTGGACCCAGAATGAGCAAAGACAACTTAATAATTGATTCAGATAAAAATGATTGATTATTATTGTTAAACTCTGGCAAAGTGCCCATTCAATGATGTACAAAACAGCCATTGCTCTGAGCAGCTTGCAATGTAAAGAAAAATGGAGAATATAGGACAGACTGGCCATCTAGAGAATATTTATTTATCATCATCTCATGTCTTCTGGGAGTGACAGAAGATGGGACTTTTTAGGAAGGACTTGAATGAATAGAGGTATGGCCTGGTGAACAAGGATTGGAAGAGCATTAATGAGGAAAAATAAGAGGTTTTTCTGCACAGATTTATAGGGACAATCATCTGTTTGGCAAAATTCACTCCAAATCTACCTATGGTTGATAAACCCTAAGGGATTTGTTGGACAATTACATTGCCTGGCACTGGGAAGACAGAGAGGAATAGGTATTAAATTAAAATTAAGAATACTGGTCGCTATGTTGCCATTGTTAAAATACTATGATTGAACTAAGTCAGATGCATTGTCACTTGACACATCTTTTGCCGGGCTGGATGCATGCTTTATGCAGGAAGGACAGCCAGTTGTATGTGCATCAAGACATTGAAATTTGGCAGCAAGAAACTGTGCCGTGTGTGTTTCTGAACAGCCAAAGCTATGCAAGAGCTAACCTCGAGTCAAGCTAGTGCAGATTACAATAGCAGTTCAGACAGCACAGTGTAGGCTTCAGCACGGGCAGTACAGGCCTGGCATGGACCATGGATATGTACAGGGCTTATTCACCCACGTGGTGCTGTCTTCACTGCTATTGTTCCCCGTGCTGGCTGCATTCAGACTTGTTTGGGAAAGATAACCCTTGCCCGGCATCGTGCTGCTTAGACATACCCTGCACTCAGAGTGGAATGTTGCCTGGGTTGCTGTCAGCCAACCAATGATACACGGTGTCGATGGGGGAGACAGGACCCATGCACAAACCACTCGCAAGTTGGTTTTAAAAACCTTTGGCCAAAAGCTTCAGCAAATGGGCAGTTGACATTAGCCTATGCACTCCATTCCAGGTGCCAACATACCTGGCTTGGCTGAGCACCGTAAGAGCTGCAGGGGCTTGGCACATTGGGAAGTCAGGCTGTTTATTTAAGTGACTGCGTACTGGCATTAGTTTGTAGCAGCACCCAGACTACACAGTGCGATAGTGCCCCTGTGATCTCTGGGGGTATAACGGGGGCGGGTGCTGGTTGGATAGTAGATGCCAGATGTTGCCATTTGGAATAATTTATTTTACATATATAAATATTTGGGTGTTGGCCCACTTCCAGAGGTTGCACTTCGTGCCCTGCCCTGCCCCCTGCAGTGGGTGATGACCAATCCCTAGCCCTGCCCCTGCAGTGGATGCTGACCCGTGCCCAGCCCTGCCCCTGCAGTGGGTGCTGTCCAGGAGTGGTCTCTTGGCAATTGCTCTCTCACTTGACACAATAACACAAGTATTTATCAGGGGAATGGCTCAGAAATTCCATTTCATTTTCTTTTACTCCAGGTGACTAAAACAAACCCTCTGGGCCAAGTACAGGCTGCCAGCAAAGCTGTGAACCCAAGGGAGACGATGGCTGGGAGAGCTCTGCCCCTGCTTTGTAGCCCCAAGCTGTGAAGAGGAAGTCTGGGGCAAGGAGCAGGGCCTGGAATGAGTCCAAAGGAGCAGGGAGTCCATGCCCCCACTTCAGATCCTGTAGCTACTGGAACCAACCACAGTGCTGGTGCACAGTCAGCACCTCCTGGCGGGCAGGGCAGATCCTCGGCTGGTATCCGTTAGAGCTGGGTGTGGAAAGGAAATTCCATCTGGGGGAGGATTTCAGAGTTTTGGAATTTGGCTTTGATTCCAGATGGAATAGATTCCAAAATACTGACATTCACATGAAGGAAAATAAACAGACAACAAACAAAACCTCATTTCAGATCAATCGAAACATTTTATTTTGACAAAATCAAAATGCATTTTTCAGTTTTGACTTTTAAAAAAATGTATATTTTTCTGTAACGTATATAATATACTTTAATATATAATGGCAAATGCCATTTTGAAATGAAAAGTCATTTCAACACAAACAATTGAAATGTTTTGTTCAGAAAATGTCACAACGGGACTTTTAGAGAGACAAGGTGAGTCTTTTGGAACTTTTCTTTTTGATTGTCTCCTAAACCAAGTTTCAGTGAAATTGACACGGTTTTGCAAAGTATTTCGATTTAAGTGGACTTGCATTTGCTGATGTTTTCTCAAAGTTTTTCCAGCCAGCTTTCGTGTCAGTCGTTGTTGCTCCATTACACCATGTGAGAACATCTTCAAGTCTCCAGGGCCAATGTCAGCACAAAAATGCCATGCTGAGAGCAAACCTCTTTCTTGATGTTACTAATGGCACCACAGATTGCCAACAGCAAAAGTATTTTACAATCCAGCCTTTAGTTGCTACTTTCATTTCTCTAGGGCCAGAAAATGCAAATCTATTCACTTAGTTTCACTTTCAGTTTCTTAGCACAGTGTTGTAAGGTTTCAGATATTGCAGGGAAGTGGTTAGGTTTTGAGAGACAATTATTTTCTTTATCGCGTTTAATTCATCTTTCTGTTGGCCTTGGGTTTGATAGTTGGATTCTGTAGAGTTTAAATTTAAGGCCACACACCATATTGCCACTCTCCACCCTGCTGTACTTCTAACATTCAGTAGGTGTAGGTCATGCAAAAGGCCCCATTCCTGTGGAGCTGGGCAAAATTTTGGGACTGAAACCTTTTTCAGCAAAACATGCAGATTCAGTGACATCAAAACATTTTGCAAATTTGTGTTGGTTTCATCAAATTGTTTTGGTTAAAAAAATAAATAAAATAAAACTGTTTCAACTTTTAATTTTAACATTTAATTTTATTTTAAAAATCAAAAACATTTAAAATTATAGAAATAAAACATTTCATTCAAGCCCAATTTTTTTTTTTTTTTTTACTTTCTGATTCACTGAAAATTTAAAAAAATGTGGGTTTGGTTCGATCTGAAACTATTTTTTTTTCCAGATCTGCCAGAAAACCAAAAATTCATTATTTGCACAGCTGTACTCCAGAGGTCAGAGGTTTCTAACTAGATGTTGTTGTGGGAAATGCTACAAGCTTGCCCACAACTAGATGTAGTAAACAGAAGCCTCATAATTCTCTGGCAGTTTGATGACTGGTCTACAGAAAAGACAATTATTTGGTGACGACCACATCTTTTGAGCAGAGTCCCATATATCCACAGTCCCATAGCTGTGCATGCTCCCACAAAATCCACCCCTACTGTAGAAATGTGCCCCAGAATCTCAGCTTTCAGTAAAAAAAATTCCTATTGTACCTTTGACCTGAATTATTAATCAATATCCGAGGCCTTGTTGTGTCACATCTGTTAGAAGGAGAGGTCGATGATACGAGTCAGCTATAGTCTTTGGCGCAATCCTATTTATAAAGTATATACAATGTTTCCAGAACACAGGTGGAACAAATATTAGGCAATTTCCTTATTCAGAAATGTAGGCCTACCTTTCCAGCCAGTCGTCTGACCCTCTTCCGAGAGCCACATTCACCACTGCTTCTCTGGCTTTTTCTTGGCGTTCTGGTTACACTCTGTCTCTCTCTATCTGACGCGCACGCACACAGACCACTGCAACCAATCAATTCCTAATCCCTACTCACTGAATTCACAATCAAACCTGGGGAAACTCTTTGGCCCACATGGTTTAGCTTGTGGTTGGCTTTGCTGTGATGCTCAGTACCTTGGGCAGTGGCTTCTTATTGTCTCAGCCATCACTATACAAAGGGACATTAAATTGCCTCTTCATTCACTGTGAATTGTGGTTAGCACTCCCACTGACTTTAATTAGGTCTGTGGTTGATCTGGGGCTCAAAGACTCACTTTGTGACCGCAATTAACACCTTCCAGCAGAATATTACATGTCTAATTTTTATGGCTGTGAAGAAAACCTTGAAAAATGAACCGTTTGTACCTCAGGCAGTGTTGTCTGCCTGAGGTGGTAGTCAGCCTGAAACAATACCTCTGAGAGGTGGGATCTGCCCCTTTCATCTCCATGAAGCATTGACTATGAAACCTAAAGATGACATTTTACTTCTCAATATTGTTCTCTATTTCAGTACTGATCCTTAGAGCAAATAGCTAGCTATGTGCTATCCCAGAAACCATGCGGCTTCTCACTGCCGCCCAGATGAGGAATTTCACTTCAATAAATAACACAAGGACTGCTCTTCTGACTACGTCACTCCTTTTCGTATTTCACTCATTACAAACATCCGTGTGTTAATGGCAGTGCAGCCACCCTGGGATTTCCAGTCTGCAGCCCCAGAGGCTGGAAGGGGGCCAGTGAGGGGGGCAATTGTGGGCACAGGAACCTTTTATTCCAGAGAACCATTTATTCCACGGACATTAAAAAGAGGGAGCCAAGTAGGAGGCAGCTACCTGATGGCGCAGCGTTGCCTGATTCTCCCACAGCACCTTCCAGCCAGCTGGCCCCACCCAGCCAATCTGGGGAAACCCCAGCAGGGGGCCCAGGCTTAGCCACCTCCCAGTGGAGACCATGCCCCTGTGTCCCTGCCCCTATGTGCCCCACAAGCAACCCCAGCCATTGGGTTCTGACTCCCAACACAATACTGACTGACTGCTGTAGGGGCATCTAGATGCCATGATGATGGACATATTGCAAAGGCTTAGACTAGACAGAAGCAGAGCATCCAATGCCTGTGCAGACTGTCTCCCACCAGCCATCAGGAACCAGAGGAAGCTTGGAGCCAGGATGGGATTACCACTCCCCAGCACGTCCTCCTACTCCATGTACCAGCCCCTGCCAGGATTGCTGGGTGTGAGGAGCAAGGCAACCCTGCGGGGGGCTGGCATGGGCCATTTGTGCCTCCGTGCAGCCACGCCTGGTACAGTGCCCTGCTGGGAACGGAGGCCTAAGCTATCCTCCCCACCTGCCCTGAGCAGGGCTGCCCCCAGCTGCTCCCTCCCCACGCTGCCCCACCTGCTGCGAATGACCACAGGAGATGCCAGCTTGGATACACAGTTACCAATAGGGAGCACTACGCTCTGTGATCCGTGTCTTCCTAGGGCACCTCACTCTCTGCCCCCGGGGCCCCTCCACCTTCCCAGGCCCAGCTCTGTTGCTACATCCCCCTCTAGCCAGGAGGTGCCTGAGTGCAAAGGAGCATGGGTGTGGACATGCAAGAAGCCTGCAGGGCCCAGTGGCATACAGAGCTGTTTGGGCCCATAGACACTCATTCAAACCAATCCACACCACCTGCAGTGTCAGCAGATCTTGGGGTGGGTGGAGCTCAGAGCAGGGGCTGGGCTCAGACAGCAGGACGTGGTTTGGAGCTCGGGCATGGCCCCACGCGCAGTGTGATCCTGAGTAGGGCATAGCTTGCATCAGGGCACCTCTTGAAGCCCGGTGTGGTTCACAGCTGGAACGTCGCTTGTAGCAGGGGCATGGCTCGGGGAGAGGCCAGGCTCCAAGCAGAGGCGTGACTCAGACCAGACATGCCTCGCAGGAGGGATGTAGCTCAGGGCAGGACAGTGGCTTGGAGAGGGGTGTTCCTTGAAGCAGAGGTCTGGCTTCTAAGAGGGGCGTAGTTCTGAGCAGGGTGGGGGGAGCGCTGCCACATCCCCAGAATACTGGACATCCAGACACTATGGCATGGATTGGACCAACCCTGCCTGTCTGCCCCTGCCCCTGCCGGCATGAGCTTGTATGCACAGTGCTTTATGCAATGGAGGACACCACTCTGCAGAGCACATTACCCTGCCCTGCCCCTCCAGCGTGACCTCACAGCACGCTCTGATGTTGGACAAAACCAGGCCTAACCCTGGACAGGGATAAACATTGCCAACAACAGGACTTGCGGCGTAAAATCAGATGAATGGCCTGCCTAGGGTGGGGCGTGGCTCAGAGTGGGGCGTGGCCAACAGCGGGGTGTGGCCAAGAGCTGGCCATGTCTCGGAGCGGGGCACAGCTCACAGTGCAGGAGCATGGCTTGGAGCTGACCTGGTTTGCAGTGCGACATGGTTTGAAACAAGGTCCACGCTTGGAGCGATGGATCTGTCTCGGTGTATCCAGCTCTGGGGGATCATGGTCGGGGCAGGAGCTATCTCTCTATCCCCAGCCCCCTTGATTGTCTCAGTTCTCCTGGCTGGCCCTCGCCCCAATCTTGCAGTCCTGCCCTTTGGAGCCCTGGCCCTGATCCAGACAGGTTCCTGGCCCTAATCCAGCTGGCCTCTGCCCTTTGGAGCCCTGGCCTCCCTCCCACTCATGCCCAGGTCAAGGAGGAGGGGCTGAGTCTGGTAGGGAGCAGACAGGTGGCACCAGGACAGACAGGCTGCCAGAGCACCGGAGGGAAGGGGAAGCTTGAAACAATCCAATTTAGCAGGTGCTGCAGCCTCCCAGGGACATGAATAATGGGAAGCTGATGCTAAACTGGAGCCGTAATTTTCATACCAGCGCAAACAGATCCAAATTGTGATCAAAGGTTTTCATCTGCGGAGGCTTGGAGAGGCCCCTGCGCTCTGATTTACGGCGCCTCTTAATGTCGCATCTGACAGCACTTTGCAAACAAAATGTTCCAGCCATAAACCAGCAGGAGAGTGAGTTAGTGGGTTAGTGGGGGGGAGCAGCCTGTTTGCTGCAGGTTGCTCTGTTCTGCTGCCCTGGGTGGCCCCGGCCTGTGGAGAGGGGCTGGTGCTGGGGTACAAAAGGGGGGACCAGGTGGAGAAGGGGAAGGGACAAGGTGGGAGCTGCTGCCCAGAGTGCTTGGCTGTGCATCCATGGTTCCTTGCCTTGGGCAGAGGCTCAGGCATGCCCTGGCCAGGGCTTGCCTGGGCCAGAGAAACCTGTCACACTCCCCATGATGTTCCTCCAGGGTCGGCACAATCCCCGGGAAGCCCCTGGGCTGTGGGATTGGCCTGGCCCCCGGAGCTTCGCTGGCTCTGGGGCTGAGCGCAGTGTTCTCAGCTCCATGCTGCTGGCTGCTCTTCACTGCTGCTACTCTTTCAGCTGCAGCTGGGTAGTGCCATGCTCCTGACTAGCACGGAGGTACCTGGGGTCCTCCTCGGCAGCCTGCCCTTCCCCCACCCTTCCCACCTCTCCTTGCCACATGCCCCTGCCCCCTTCCTGCCCTCACCTCCTGCCACTTGTCCCTGCACCCCCCCACACCTACACCATGCCCTGCCCCTCCCCATGCTGGCCACTCGCCCATTGTGCAGAAACTGACCCTCCATTTCCCATTTCCTGACCTGGCAGCTCTGCTTCTTCCAGGGCCCGAATCCCCCCGCCCGAGCTCCTCACTCCTTCTCCAGGAGGCAAGAAGGGGTGAGAGTGGCAGAGGGGGATGGGAGGGGATCCCAAGGGTGGGCCTGTCCTGCCCTGCCCCTTCACCCTTTTCTCTGCTCTCCCCAGCCCCTCCCTGAGCCTGTGGTTGCAAGTGAAAATCTGATTCTCTGTTTTGCCTACCACCATGCCCCAAGGCCGGGCAGCCTGAGGTCGGGGGGAGGGGTGTGTTCGGGAGCTGGTCTCTGCCTTTCCTCATGGCCTCCCAGTGCTGAGCGGGAGCAGCTGGGCACGTGATGCCCTCGGCAGTGCAGCCATGGCCTTGGCCTTCCTGAGCAGAAGCTTCATGAAGCTGTTGAACGCTAGAACGACTGCACCCAGGGGCCCTCAGGCCCAGCCTCTGCAGCTCGGGCCCCATGAGCTCAGGGCCCCTGCACCTGCAAACCCCACATGCCAGGTAGGGCCAGCCGGGCCAGGGGTGCCACTAGTGCAGCCGGGGGCTGGGCTGGAAAGGAGAATATCAGCCAGTGTGCTGGCATGGTGCAAGGATAAGGCCCTGTCTCTTGCACAGGAAATGGGCAGCTGAGAAGAGTGCCTGGACAGGGAGGTCTCACTTCCCATCGGGTCAGAGAATGGCTCCAGGGAATGGGAGGGGGCAATGCCTCTCTGATACCCAGGCCAAGTCCACACTACAGATTTATAGCAGCATTACCGCATCACTCAGCGGTATGAAAAATCCACACCACTGAGCGACATCATTATACAGAACTAACCCCCCATGTAGCCAGTGCTATGTTGATGGGAGAAACTCTCCCATCACCATAGCTGCTGCCTCTCAGGGAGGTGGCTTAACAACACTGACGGAAAAAGCTCTTCAGCTGACAAAGGAGCATCTTCACTTAAGCACTACAGTGGCGCAGTCGCATTGGTGCAGCTGGGCTGATGCAGCATTTTAAGTGTAGACCTGCTCCCAACTATACTCCATATGCTCTGAAAGAGAAGGTATAAGCAGCCCAGCATGGAAAAGTCTCAGGAGAGCCAAACCAGATAAATCACAAAGTAATGCTCCATCAGGAGAGACATAGCAGATGGAGACGGCACTCCTTCATTCAGACTAAATGGGGGAGCAGTTAAATGCCTGTTTATGTGGTGATCACCTGAAACAATAGAAACCACCGCTCAAGGCATTTGCCAACATGACAAGGCCTGAGCAGATGCTAAGCTGTGTGGACCAAGGGGTTTCCCTGGGAATGATTGCAAAAGCAGGGGCTGGGGCATTGACTGGGTGCAGCTGTGAGAGAGAGAGAGAAAGAGAGATGCCAAAAGCAGGAGAAGCTTTCATGAGTGTGGCCCTGAGAGACAGCACTCCTAGAGGCACAGGACTGGCTGGAAAGAAAACAAACAAGGAAAGTCCCAGACAACCCCCAACCCCCTCTCCCCTCCGCCCCCTCCACACACACACATTAAGCTGGAGTTAATGGTGAGAGCAAAATCATTAAACTAAGCGTAAAGAAAATTCAGAGTAAAAGTTAAAATAAACCCAAACATGCTACACGATGGAAATGCACAGTTACTCCAAACAATGTTAACTCTGCCCTGCAGTGACACCAGCCAATATTCCTATATTTAAGGCATTAGAACATTTGTAAACCCAGATTCTTTTTCTCCTTCCTGGTTCAGTATAGGTCACACATGCAGGAGGTATTTCTAGACTTCTGAATACTCCACATTGCACCTTTATCTTAAGATAATGTTTTTGGCTGGAATGTATACTGTACATTATACACACATCCGCAGCATGCATATCAGGCAATTTTATTTTGTTGTGGCTATTTTTCAGGTCATGGAGGTATGGGAGGCTTCAAACTAATGTCACACCAAGATATTTTTGTTGATATTTGGGGTCGGCTCCGCTGGCCATGGAAGTCCATATGCAGTTCTGCCCAAGTCTTTTGGTTGTTTAGATGGAATGCTGATACAACAAGTCTTGGTGGGGTTTGGTTTTAGCCACTAATATAAGAAATATTCTTCCATGATTTTAAGGCCCTTGATTAGGATTTGTTCTATCATCGGTAAATCCATTGCCTGTGTAGTCACCTCAATGTTATCAGCACAGACAAATCTCTGTGACAATGTTAAGGGCTGGTCACTGGTGTAGATACTAAAGAAGAGCCGTAGGAGGACAGATCGCTGTGGTAGGCCATCGCTGAGAGTCATAGCATGCTGGCCACCAAGGGAAATGTGAGACCTATGGTTGGTCAGAGCTTCTCGGAAGAATGGTATCAGTGCGTTGCATGGGATAATTTTGCTGGCTTTCAGGAGGACTCCATGCGGTGTCATAGACTGAAGACAAGTTTAAGAAAGCTTCCCCAATCTTGAGTTTTTACTGGGATCCTACCTCCATGTGGGTTGTTAAGGCCAATATTTAGTCAGTGCAGCTGCAGTCCGGCTGGACACCTGCTTGCTCGTTCAGTAACATTGCATAAAAATGTGTGCACATTTTATCCAGAAAGGGGGAGGAATGACCTGGGGAGCTGATGCAAAAACTCTATGGACATTAATCCCTGACCCGTGTCTGCACCACAGAGAGCTGCTCACCTGTCTGGACACATAGGTCCCACCCATCACTTGTCAGCTTTCAGCCTATCACCACCACATTGATCATTGTGCGTACAGTAAAATCAATCCCACATCTGTGGCCTCCCGTACTGTGCACAGCCACCCTCCCCAGCATCGCCAAGAACATGAGACTCCTTTCGGAGTCCCACCATATTCAAGAGAACAAGGATCTTCCAATACATGAAGACCTAGATAACACACTGAGATCTCACAAGACAAGCACTGAAAGACTCAGGGTTCTCCCCTGAAGGTCAGTGGTGAACAAGATGGAAGGACATCAAGGTCCTGAACAACCAAACCTCATCAAGGACCCAACTGAGGAACCCAGAGGCTTTTCACCGCCCCAGAAAATATGGCCCCCTTTGAATCACAGCCGGAAGGAAGTCTCATGGGGATTGAGACACAATCCTAGCTGTGACAGTGGAAATCAACTTCAAACCTCATCAGTCAGCGCCCCTGTCATCAGACTCTGAGGGTTTAACTGCCATCTCCGCTATCTCACCTGAAGCAATGAATTGGGCTGCCAACCTAGACCTGCACTGGAGTTGGAAGGTGTAATTTCCAGCTAGAACAGATAGGCCAGCACCAGCTAAAAATAGGCAGCACGAGCCGTGAGAGGAGCTATCTGCCACCCCTCCACCCTGAGGGGCAGCACTTCTATTTTTAGTGTGCTAGCTAGATCAAAGCTAACATGGGTCTGTTTCCAGTATAGACGCAGAGAAATACACTGCAACACACTGCCGTGGCTGCAGCTACCCTCACGCTATGCACCTCTACTGCACCTGCCCAGGGAAGGCCAGGGAGCTGTGCCAGGAGCTACCAAAAGGTGCCACAATGCACGGATGGGAGGGAGAGCTGTGAATGGACATGCTAGCCCAAGCAGGCTTGTTTGGATCCTGAACTCGGCCGGGAGCTGTGGGGGGTAATGCTGAACTCTGACACTGGCCTGTTAAACAGGTGAGTGGAGTTTTCCCCTACAATGGGTAGTCTCTGGGTCATCGATGCAATCACACATACCCCGGCACAGAACACTACAGGAAGCATTAAGATGCCACACGGTGCACTGGGGAGTCATTCCGGAGGCCGAGTAGGTTCACTCCTCTCCAGAGGTCATTCAGCTGAAGTTCTGAGGCTCCTTTGTATTGCAAAACTGATTCCCAAAGGGAGGTGGATGCCCAGGCTCCCTGCTCCAGGCCACGTGGGGAGGAGGGAGCTGGGGGCTGAGCAGGAAGAGGGTTTGTTCAGCAGTCAGTTTTAGCAGTGTGTCTCTGGAGTCCCTGGAGAGGCAGAGGAAGAATAAGCTGGGGAAGCGAGAGGTGCCTGGCCTGGCGACTCAGTCAGAAGCAGAACTGCTTGTTACTGTGCTGAATGTAGGGATTTTTGAAACATTTTTATGATCCAGATGTGTACCTCAGTTTCCCTGTGCACTTGTGTGGCTAGATGCTGTGCGTAAAAGGGAATGAGGGCTGGCAGAATGGCTTATCATCCGAGCTGGCAGCATGGCAGCTGCCTGAGCTGATAGGATGGCGCCAGCAGGAGCTGATAGAATCCAGTGGAAGAACTGCCGACCGGGCTGTTAACACTCAGTGACTGGGAAGCTGAGGCCAGCTGATCATGTGCACGCAGTGTGGTTGTAGCTGGAATCAAAGGAACAGGCAGCCCAGACTGCCCTGAAGGTTGTGACTGGGAAGATACTGGGGCTCAGACACAGAATCGTCAGAGAGAGAGAAGATGTGCTCAGTGAATCATGGCAAGGTGAAGACTCTCTTCAGCTTCCCTTCCCCGTGCTAACCCTAGGGTTTCCCGAGCTGCTTCCCAGATGACTAACAGAGGTTTCCTTGTTTGGAAAAGGCTGCCCTGTGTCATGCCAAATACTCTGCAGTCTGCGTTGCTCCCTAAGATGGCAAAGTCTCCTCAGCAGTGTGATCTCAGCTGGACTTGCTGTAGGAGCTACCGCAGGAAACGCTGTGCTGGATCCCAAGGCTCAGTCAGGGAGTCACTGAGGTCATGCGGCCTGCCTTTGTAGAAAAGTGTGGGCCAGGGTTCTGGCAGACTGCAGGGAGACTGTTTAAAGGCCGGGCGTACACAGACCTGTCGATCCACGCTGGTGGCCAGCCCTGCTTTACACCCTGGAAACAAACAAAAAACCCATGGAAATACCTGACTCCATGTCTCCCAAGGGGAACCTGAGCTGCCAGCCCCAATATCTGCTACAGCCTGTCACAGTGGCGCCAGCGCTTGTGGCGGAGTAGGGGTTGTCACATCGGCAGTGTGCGTGTGTACGTGTGAAATGTCTGTGGTGTGTATCAAGTGTGAAGTGTTTGTGGTTTATGTATAGCAGTGTGCATGTGAAGACATGGTGAGTGGATCCTGGTAAGCTGAGTCACGGCTGTGCAGTGGGCTGCATGGGGGGAGAGGGGCATGTTCCATGCCCAGGAAGGTCCATCTCCCACACTCACTAGTCTCTCTTCCTGGCTGCACTTTCCTTTCTTTCATGGAGGGAGCCCCTGGCAAGGGAGTGTTCCCAGAGAAGGGCTGTGGAGCCATGACTTGGACTCTGTACTGGGGTGCCCGCGGGAGAGCGGGAGCCCAGCCGGCAGGACCACAGTGTTGTGGCGCTGAGAGCATGCTCCACTGCATTTTGCACCAGCGGGAGCTTTATCGGCCTCTTTGGCTGCATTCCCAGATATAATGAGCTGCAGTAATTGAGCCTGGAGGTCACAGAAGTGTGGCTCGCTGTTGCCAGAGCTGCATCTCACAGGAGGAGCTCTGGCTTCTGACCATGCGCAGGTGGAAGGGGATGTTTTACACAGCTGTGGCTACCTGGGTATCCAAAAGCATTGATGGTGCTGAAAATACCTGAGAAACCCTGGGTGCACTTGTGTGTGTGGATACAAAGGACCAAGTCAGTCTGTCTGTGCATCTTAGTAGTATCACCACAATTTCCAATTCAGAGGTGATGTAAGTGGTGTAAATTAGACCCCTCACCCTCGGACCCCCTTCCATCTTCCCAGCAGCGTGCAAGGGAGGGTAAGGGGGCTCAGCTGGTGCAGCTGGAGGGAGGGAGAGGTAGTCTATTCAGCTGACACATTCCTACGCCCTCCTGGTGCTTTTCCTGCTACGCTCCCCTCTGAGTCCAGCCAGCTTGGGCTCCCATAGACTTGGTGGACTATATCCAGGTGTGGTGTGCAAACGACGCTTGGGTAAGTAAAAGGCACCACCAATAGAGCACAGTGGTGTGCAAAGGTGGCGCTGGTCCTGATCGGGCCATGGCCATGCCCTTTGCCCTGCATTCAAGCGCATGCCCTGGGAGGGACTGGAAGAAGGTGTATGTTACTTTAGGAACCATATGCTCTTACCTCATGCCAACTAACACAAGGCAACACCCTCCCGCAGCCAAGGCAGTCTGCAGCATTCACATGCGGGCCCCCGTCTGCATTAGCCACTCACCTCCAGCATCCCCCCTTTGCCAAGGCCTTACACTCAGCTCTGAATTCAGCCTCAACTGGCAGGCAGCAGCGAAGGAAGGGCCAGAGTTCTCTGGTGTAAACAAGCTCTCCCAAGCCCCCGCCCCACCAGCTCTCCCCACCACACAGGGCCATCTCCCTTTCCAAACTTTATCTTGTGACAGCTGTTCAGTACGGTTCCTTGTCATCTCCCCATTCACCTCACCCTGGCATCTCCTTTCCCCCCACTTCCTCCCTGCTCAGGTCATTTCAAACCCAGCCCTCTGGCCAGCGTACCACTGTGGTGGGTGTATGCGGTGGGGGTTTTTTGGTGCATCTGAGCTGGTTCAGATTCATAGCTGAGGTTTCATAAAGCTCTTTGCTGAGCATGACCCTGTCACAGAGGCCCACATGAAAACAGAGAATCTGCGCCAGTCTCATCAGGGAGCCTTTATTCAGGAGTGCTCTGATCATGTTACAGCTGAGTGTCCATCATGGGAGCTGCCTCTCGCCATTGGAAAAATGCATGTGACATTATTATAACCTAGGCAGTTAGCCTCCAAGGCCAGGGCTGCGTCCTGCGACCAGTGCAATGCCTACCTCTACATCCAGAGGCTTTTGATCAGGTGCTTGGGAAATTTAATTCCCCCTCTGTAATGCATACTATTTCCTGCTCCCTATGAGAGCCATTCCCAGTCGCTTTTCAGCATGTGCTGGAAGCAAATGGGGTGGGATGTTCTTTCCTGTCTTTACATATCAGGCAGCCCCAGTCCTACTGGGGGCATCACAGACCATCAGTCGGGGAAACAATGAAAATGCATCAGCACATCAGCTCTGCGGTTGGTGCCTCCAATGCCATATTTTGTGTCTCAGTCTGAACCCGTTTCAGATCTCTCCCTACCAATACAGATATTGCAGTAACTCAGACTGACAGCATCTTCCGGAAGAATTTAACACTGTCCCCAAAACACCTCTTCTCTGATGCATCCTGAGGCACTGCAGCATCCTCAGCAGCTCAGAGCTTCTCCTGTATGGCTGTACCCCTTCTGCATCGCACTGAGCCCCAAATACACATGGTAATTCTGGGAGGCAGCACACGCCTTTGAGTGTTTCTCAGTCCATATTTTCTCAGAATCTCATGATTTTCCCCCGTTCTCTGGCTCTCTTGGTGTGAATGTGTCATACCATAGTACCCTTTAATCCCGCAGCTCCTGATCCGTTGCACTCTGAAACGCTGCCAAACGCTGGCCAAGCCATAGGGAGCACTGCCAGGCCTTTGTAAAGTTCAGAGCGTGGCATTTTTTTTCATCTGGCACCAGCTCCACTTGTTGCCATGCCTGGGATGGGTCTAGTCTTGTCAACTTCATCAGTCTGGCAGGTTGGCACGTGATGCCTGGGTTTGGAATTCACTCTGACCACCTCTACCCAGGCCTTTACAGGGGCTCCCCACAATTCCTTATGTCAATATCTGCTCTTGGGGCACACACAGGCAGTGCTGGCCAGGCATTGAATTCCACGGGGACATTGCATCTACCTTCCTTGCTACGGATTTCCACAATGCATAACGGAGCAAACAGAACTCTAGTGTTTCAGCAGAGGCATGTCCAGCCCACACAGCTTTGCCATTGCAGCTCATCCTCGTCTCAGGTCTGTATTCATCACTGATTTCTATTTTGCTTTTAGTTCCCTGCCCAGGGCACAGCCCAGCAACCCAGTTTATCTCGACCAGCCAGTTTCTGCCAATCTGTGAAGGCCTGTGTCCTTTGATACAATCGCTGGGGAAGGGAAGCAAGCATCTTTGTAATTCCCATTTACCAGCAGATGGCCTAGGATTCTCAGCTCTCCCTGATTAGAGTTTCTCTCTCATTCTGACATTAGGAAAGCTTAATTTGTGCGTTTCTTCTGAGATCACAGAGCACGCTGTCCCTGCTTGCCCTTGCCCACCATTTCTATTCACACTATCCTAGAGCAGCACACTGGAGTCCTGCTCGTTCCGCATGGGGCACACTTGCAAGGACTGGTCAGAAGGAGCTGGCTGCTCACAGCTCTCTGCACTGGCTGGGGGGTTCATTCTTAATACATTTTGGACCCTGGGAAAGTTCCTGAGGTCTGGGGAAAGCCAGTGTTGTGCCAGTATTTAAAATGGAAGAAAAGATGTCAGAGACAGGATACTGGACTGGATGAGACACGGTCTGATCCAGCCTGGCAGCTCCTACTTGTAGGCCCAAGTAGTTGGAGGCCAGTTAGCATGATGTGGTTCCCAGGGGCAATAATGGAACCACTGATCCGAGGCTCCAGCAATAAAGAACTAAAGGCTGGAATCTATTGGATGCTTCTCCGTGTTTCATGGCAGATAGTTGGGGTAACGCTGAAGTGCCCACGGCCCAGATATTTAAGGTATTTTGATGTTGCTCTGCTTAGCATCGTGATACCTGAGGGCTAGATTCACAAAGGGTCTTGGGGCCTGACTGCCACGCACATTCTCAAAACCACTGTGCAGCTGCCACCTGACCACGTAGGCACCAAAGTTTCTGCTGGTGGGCATGTGCAAAGCCAACTAAGTCCTGATGCCCCACACAGCTAACGAGGTGCTCAGAGCATGCCTGCAGGATTGGGCCACACACAAAAGACAGACAAGGGCAAGTGTGGAGGCTACCCAGTGCTTAGGGCAGGCAACCGGGACGTGGGAAATGCAGGCTTGAATCCCCACTCTGCATGAATTGGATCGGGGAGTTAAGCCAGGCTTCCTGCTTCCTACATCCCCGGTGCATTCCCTAACCCCTGGGCTATGGGTGGCCTGAGTAGAGCCTTCTGAGTTTCTCCCATTGGAGCTGTATAAGTAACGACATAGTCATTGGGCCAAAGAAAGAGAGAGCAACTGTTTCTATAGCATCCTACTGAGAGGTTTCAACTTGGGCCTCCCCCCTCCCAGGTGAGTGTCCTAACCACAAAACACAGACACATTCTTGACTGGCTCTGTGCCAGGTGTCAGGTGTGTGCTGAGCACACCTACAGGACCGAGCCCCACTGGAGGGGGACACCGGGGTTCAGATTGCACTAGGATTCCCAGCAGCTTCTTAGCTCTGAAGTGGCATCAGCACTTAGGTGGCTTTGCAAATGTCTCCTAACAGAAATCTGGGTGTCTGCAGGGCTAGGAAGCAGCTGGGGAGAGCCCTGGGGATGTCAGTGGCGCCAAGATGGCAGACGGAGGTGCTTAAAGATGCTGTTAGGTGTTGTGTTGTGTTAGGTGTTGTGTTAGGTGTTGCTGTGCTGGCAATGACTTCTGTGAGGTGTCTGACTTAGTCCTGCATAGCATTCTGATTAAAAATTTAACGCAGCACAAAATCAATATGTCCATATTAAATGGATTCGAAACTGGCTAAAATGTAATTGTTAATGGGGAATCATCAACAAGGGGGTGTGTCTTTAATGGGGTCCCACAGGGATCGGGGAGAAAATAAACAATCATTGCTGGTAAGGTTTGTAAATGACACAAAGACTGGTGGTGTGGCAGATACTGAAGAGGCCAGACCACTGATATAGAGCGATCTGAGTCTCTTGGTAAGCTGGGTGCAATCAAACAAAATGCGTTTAAGACAAACAGATGCAAGGCCATCAAGGGACGGAGACCAAGATTTTCAAAAGGAGTTTGTAATTCTGGATGCGTCTATTGTTAGGTAAAAACTGAGCCACTACATGTCCTAGAGTGAAATCTTGGCCCCACTAGAGACAATGGCAAAGCTTTGCCTCCCACGGAGCCAGGATTTCAGCCATAAATTATAAGGCCAGAAGAGCCATTGGAATCAACTTGTCTCATCTCTTCCAGAGCATCTCGCCCAGTAAATTCCTGCATCCAGCTCAATAACATCGGATGGAGCAAGAGCAGCTCTTTTAGAATGACAACCAATATCAATTTAAAGTCTCCAAGTGGTTGTTAGGGATCCTGGTCCCCAGCATTCTCAGGGGCTAGTAAGCACCAACCTGCCCAGAGCTACCAGGGCAGAAGCTGAACCCTGATAGAGGATTCCAGTTCTGGAACCTGACTGGCAGATTGCTGGGGGGTTCTGATTGGTCTACAGCTGCTATATAAACCCAGCACAGCAAAAGGAAGTTGTCCATACGCTGGGATCCACCCTGCTGTGGACTGCATGCTTCCCATGCCTCATCCCAGTCCAGCTTGACTCCTTCACAAACGTGTGTGTCATCCTTGCACAGGGGCCATGCTAATCTCCTCTGTATCGTTCCAATTTCCTGGCTTCTGACCCATGGTTCTGATCTCGTTTGTCTCCTGCCTCTGACCCCCTGGTATCCTAACCTCGCTGGCTCTGGACTCCCGTCCCGTGACTGTGTACCCTGGCTCTGAGAGTCTGACCCCTAGCCACTGCCACAGTTGGGGCGTAGGCAGCCAGATGGTGTGGTCATCCCAATGGTCATTTCCCCTCAGTGTTAAAAATGTGTGCTCTGTTTCCCATATGAATTTGTCCAGCTTCCACTCCCAGCCAGTGGAGTCCACTGCCCCTATCTCATGTGCTGAAGAGCCTGCTGCTCTCAGACCTCTCCGCGCCAGCTAGGTGCTTATGGACCAGGATCAAGTCACCTATTAACCTGATTTCTCACAGCGGGCAGACATGGAGGCACGGGCTGGCAACCAAAATATGTATTCAGGGTCCCTGGGGGCTCATGCTGTGGTTGTTAGCCTGTGCAACCACGTCGATATCGCTATTGGTACCAATGCTAGCGAGATCAGAGCTGGTACACGTATGGCTGCCTCTGTTCTCATCACACTGCCATGATGGATTGTCAAGCTGGCCTGTGGTGGGGCGGGGGAAGCTGAAACAAGTCAGAACTTTCTCCAGGTATCACTGGAATGTCCAAAGGTGAAAAAAGTCCCAGCTTTGGCTGCTTCTGCCCCAACCAGCTGGTGTATCTGACTGGCCAGTCTTTGCAGTTCTCCCCAAAGGCCATGTGGCCAGGGGTGGATGGGTGTTTGCACCCTGGAAGGCAGTGACTTAAATGGAGTTTGGACCTGATCCAAACCACTGAATTCAATGGGCTTTGGATCAGGTCCATATCTGCCAGCTGACCAGTCACTCCCACTGCAGATCTGGGACTGAGAAGGCTGATGTAAGTGGTGACTGTTGGATATATAAACAGGGCTATTGAGTGGGAGCAGGGGTGGGGCTCCCTCTGTATGTGGGGCTGGTGACATTACTAGTGGCTATCTACCAGGTCTGGTGCCCACCGTTTTAAAAAGATGATGAAAACCGGAAAGCTCAGAAAAGAGATAATGGCTGAAAAACCTGCCTCACTGTGAGAAACTTAAACTCACCCAGGGTTATCTACGAAGTCTCTGAGTGCTCACAGTCTATAGGAAATATCCTGGGAGAAAATATCCAGCTAGGCCAGGAGTACAGAGCCAGGCCCATGTCAGGTACAGGCCTTGGTGTGGCCGATCTGTTGCCCTGGGTTTCCCGTGCGCTGTGTCGGGAGCCTCTCTAAGGAAGGTGTCTGTACTGTGCACTCACCACCAGTCCTGCCATCCATAGTCCTCCGGCCTCAAGTGGTGGATTTGCTAGCATGGAGTCGTTAGTGGTACGTCTGCTCTGGAGCAGGCAGGTGTAGTGCCCAGCTCGAGGAGATATACCTGCCCTAGCTCTGGTCAAGCTAGCCGGCTAACTATAAAAGTGTAGTAACGGCTGCGCAAGCAGAGGGAGGGTCTAGTTGCTCTGGGTCTGATCCCGTTCCAGACTCATGGTACGTCCTTGCCCCTCTTTTCTAAATGATTGCCTCTCGCCCACCCAGATGCTGTGGCTGAAGTCAGGGACTAGGGATCGCTGGGGGAGATTCTGCAGCCTCTGCTGTAGTGGAGGTCAGGGCCCTTATGACCATCCTGAATGTTCCATGCAGTGTAGACGTACCCCCTAGTGCTCAGAAGGGGCATTGCTGTATGGCTGAGCTGACATGTGAATGCCACTAGTTCAGTAAAGGTTTGTTCTGGCTCCTGTTGTTGGTTCAGTGGCCTAGGGCTGTCAGTAGGCTGCCCCGGGAAGGCTGGCTGGCCCCGGGAAGGCGGAGACATTGGGGAGTTTCACTTGGCACAATGGGAGCTGGGCTGTCTTGTGGCTGCAGGAGGGTTTGGCTGCTGGCTGGGATGACCTGGTACTGAAGTTAGGCTCACTGGTCTGGAATTGCCAGGATCCGCTCTGGATCCTTTTCTAAAAATCGGCGTCACATTTGCTATCCTGCTGTCATCTGGTATTGAAGCTGATTTAAGTGATAGGTCAACGATTCCCAATCTGGGTGGGGGCGGGACCCTCTTGGGGAGGTGCCAAAGATGCAGGGGGTCCATGAGGCTTCAGTGATATTGAGATAATTTAGCCCCCCGAGCTCCGCATCAGGAGCAGCAGTCCCAAGCTCCACTCCGGCCTGAGCAGAGGAGCAGCCTCTCACCCCGCACCAGCCAGGCGCCCAGCAAGAGAGGAGCAGCTCCATGCCAGTGGGGACCTGGAGCAGCCCTGACCAACCCACCAGAGCCTGCCTCCATTACCCTCAGTCCATGAGGGATGGGAAGAGGGGGGGCCACATGGGGTGTGTAGTGGCAGCTGCGCCAGGGAAGGCTCAGTTTCATACTCAGGTAAGAGTAAGTTATTATTATTATGTAATTCAGTGTTATTGTTATTATCATCATTATATGTGTTTATAGGGGTTATATGTGTTTATGGCTGGTGAGGGGGCAGGGCAGGGCGGGGGGCGTGTTTTACCTAGTGTTAACTAGTGGGGCTTTCATTCAAAAAGATTGGAAACCACTGGATGGGTTACATACCACAGTTAGTAGTTCTGCAATTTCACGTTTGAATTCCTTCAGAACTCTTGGGTGATACCGTCTGATCCTGGTGATTTATTGCTGTTTAATTTATCAATTTGTTCCAAAACCTCCTTTACTGACACATCAGTCAGGGACAGTCCCTCAGTTTTGTCACTAAAAAGAATGGCCCAGGTATGAGAATTTCCCTCAGATCCTCTTCAGTGAAGACCGATGCAAGTAATTCATTCAACTTCTCTGCAACATCCTTGTCTTCCTTGAGTGCTCCTTTAGCCGCTTGCTCATCCTATGGCCCCACTGGTTGTTTAGCAGGCTTCCTGCTTCTGATGTACTTTAAAAAATGTTGTTAGTTTTTCTAGCTACTCTTCAGTTTTGTTTTGTTTTTGGGAGGGAGGGTCGGGGGGCGGGGCATTTGCCTGATACACTTTTACACTTGACTTGCCAGAGTTTATGCTCCTTTCAATTTTCCTCAGTAGGATTTGACTTCCAATTTTTAAAAGATGTCTTTTTGTCACTAACTGCCTTTTTTACTCTATTTAGCCATGGTGGGATGTTTTGGTCCTCTTATTGTTTTCATTTCTTTTTTATTTGCAGCATACCTGTAGTTTGAGCCTCTATTTTATTTATAAAGTTTCCATGCAGCTTGCAGGCATTTCACTCTTGTAACTGTTCCTTTAATTTCCATTGAACTAGCCACCTCATTTTTGTGTAGTTCCCCTTCTTGAAGTTAAATGCTACCATGGTGGATTTCTTTAGCATTTTTCCCTGCTACAAGAATGTTAAATTTAATTACAGAGTCGTCACTATTATCGAGCAGTTCAGCTATATTCATCTCCTGGACTAGATCCTGTGTGCCACTTAGTACTAAATCAAGAATTGCCTCTTCTCTTGGGGTTTCAAAGACTAGCTGCTCCAAGAAGCAGTCATTTATGTCATTTATGGGATCTAGAAATTTTATCTCTGCATCCTGTTCTGAGGTGACATGTTCCGAGTCAATACGGGGATAGTCAAAATCCCCTATTATGATTTGAGTTTTCTGGTTTTGTAGCCTCTCTAATCTCCCTGAGCATTTCACTATCACCATCCTGGTCAAGAGGTCGGTAGTATATTCCTTGAGCTATACTTGATTGACCAAGCATGGAATTTATCCATAGACATTCTGTGGTACTGTTTGATTCATTTAAGATTTTTTCCTTTTATTTGACTCTATGCTTTATTTCCTATATAGTGCTACTCCCGCACCAGCATGGCCTACTATCATTCCTATATATTTTGTACCCTGGTATTACCATGTATTATCACTGTTCCATCAGGCTTCTGTGATGCCTATTATATCACTATCCTCATTTAGTATCAAGTATTTTAGTTCACTTCTCTTAGTATTCAGACTTCTAACATTTGCATACAAGCACTTATAAAATGTGTCAGTGTTTAGTTGTTTGCCTTCATGTGATGTAATTGAATGGGACTCTCTTTCATTAGACTGTTTCTTTTCAGTTCCAACCTGTCCTTTATCAGCTTCTATCCTCTCCTCTTTGTTAGGACACAGAGTATCTCCTTTAATAAATCCTCCCCTGCGGGATGTCTCCTCCGCACCTGTCAGCTTTCCCCCAGCCCTTAGTTTAAAAACTCCTCTACGACCTTTTTTAATTTTACATGCCAGCTATCTGGTTCTGTTTTAGTTTAGGTGGAGCCCAGCCTTCCTATCTAGGCTCCTCTTTTTTCAGAAGGTTCCCCACTTCCTAATAAACCTAAACCCCTCCTCTCTCTGCCATCGTCTCATCCATGCATTGAGATCCTGCAGTTCTGCCTGCCTAACTGCCCTGCGCGTGAAGCTGGGTGCATTTCAGAGAACGCTACCACCTTCACCTTGTTAGTATGGGCTTGTGCAGCCTCATCTGTTGTCAAGCGACAGCAGCTGCTCTGAAATCTCTCCTGGCAATAAAGGTTTGTACTCAAGCAAATATGACTGTATATTACACACAGTTCCAGCCCAGGAGCTCTCACTACATCTCCTCCTTACACCCCTGCCCTGACAGCTCCAACACTGTGTGGCATAGAGGGCAGTTTAATAGGACCCAAAGTAAAATGTCATGGCTGTGATAATGAGGGAAATAAAACCAGTACAATTCACCAGTGAATTCCCTACATAAACCCGACCATGAGAGCACAGGGCAGCTCGGACGCTGTTGGCAGCTGCAGTCTCAGCCATATTCCAAGAGCTTGAGTTTCAAGCTGTCTAAAGACAGGCTCATGGCACAGCCTCTTGAATTGAGGCCTAAAAGCTCCTTTTGATCTCACACATGCTGCAGTGGGTGCAGCAAGGGTGGTGATGGGATGAGCTTGCACGCTGAGCAGTCATTTCAAGTAAGGAGGCATCTCCTCTGGGCTTTCAGCCGGCCAAGGGTTCTCACCTCTCGCATCCTGCAGCCACTGTGTGTATGGGGTTTGGAGGGGGGGAATAGTTAAACCATCTTCTGCCTGGCAGCCTCCCATCAGGGTGCAGCTTCATTAGCCAGGGCAGATGTGGGTCTCGGGGTTCCCTGGATGCCAGGAGGAATCCAGCTGCCCACAGTGTCACTCACAGGGCTCCTGCTTGGCCCAGGCCAGACAGTCCAAGCTTCTGAACACCCTCATGTCATGGACTTTACCGGCATGTCTGGGCATGATCCCCTCTGGAAGTCAAAGCTGCTTCACGGGTGAGCAGCTGCAGCTGACTGGGTGCGGGGGGCAGGTTCTGGCACCTCATATCTCCCTTGGCTCCAGCAGAGGGGATGAATCCCAGCTGCCAAAACTCCTCAGTAATTGGAGAGGTGCAGGCTACCCTCTCCACACAAGGCTACAGCTCAGCACTTATGTCCTCACAATCTTTCACCATCATGGCACCCACCGAGGGTCGAGTTCCGAGAAAACCTGCCACAATCAGGGATAACCAGCATCTGCAGGGAGGTGCCACCGGCTCACACACGGCTCTCAGCCTGGGGCCTGGTTCTCCACACCTGGTGCAAGGCGAGCTCCTCACAGACATCCGGAAAAGCGGCCTCCTCATCAGGAAGTTGTGCAGCCACTGTTGGCCATCCCTGGTCTCTACAGCTATGTGCTCTGGCCACCCTGCGCCTCTGGGCCTGGCCCTCAACAGCCCTGGACTGGCCCAGGGTGCTTCACCCCCCAGAAGCCCACGCAGCCACCCTCTGAATCCGTCCTGCAGAGCACCCCGCTCCCCAGCTGTCAGTGGGGTCGTCCCTCCTGGAAACACCCTCTTCCAGGCATAGCACGTGGCACTGGGAAGAATCCACACCACAGCTGGCTCCCAGGAAGCATTTGCCAAAAGAAGTTGGTTGCCATGGAAACAGCTCATAAATGATGCGTTCAGCCTCGGAAGGAAAGTTGGGATTTTCCAAGGAGGATTATGGGAGTTTGGAGAATGTGGCCTCTCCTCCCACAGTCCCCTGGGTGCTCACAAGTTGTCCCAGGGGTGGTGGGCAACCATGCTCTGTGCCCTGCAGCAGGGGACAGTGCTGGGAACTCTGCTGGGATGCCAGCCCAGAAAACATGACTGCCAACACACCTGAATGCAGTGCCTGTGGGTGGACAGCAAACCCACGTGTGAACACCATGTGTGCATGCACCGATGCGTGCTGACTGCATTCCAGCTGACTACAGGCCAGGTAACTCTGTAACCTAGACATACCCCTAGACATTAAAAAGCCTCTGGTTAAGAGAGCAGCCTCCTTGTCTCTGGCTCCTTCTTCCTTGTAGTGTGGGCTTGGGCATGTACCTCTTGGATCCCTCTGCAGACTTGGCTCTTCCACCTCTTCCCAACTGCAGAAGTTTTAGTAAAACAAGTGGGTGCCAAATACAGCCGAGCACCTGTGGATAGCCAAGAAGGCAGGCGAATACTTCCCCTTTGTTCTGCTAGCAGACAGCTATTCACCCAGCACAGGAGCTCTAGGTCTGTGGGCAGGAAAAATCCCCCTGGGCTTCCATGTACAATTGCTCTGTATCTGAGGACAGCCCAGACCCTTTGGCCTGGGAGCCTGCCAGACAGTTCTATCATTCTGCTACTGATGCTGATCTCCTGGTAGCGCTTACTGCTTCCCCTGGCAGGAAGCATTCTCCAGGACAAGCATAGCCCAAGGGGCCAAACTGCTGTAGGTTGGCTTAATGAGACCCTCACTCCACTTTTCAGGAGGAGTCAAGTCTGATCATCCTCAGTCACTTTTTCTCTGCCATTCTGATTGGCTCTGGGGGGAGATTTGGAATCTTTCTAATTAGTTTGTTCAAAATGAATGTTCCGGGTTTTGCTACAATTGCTAACTGCCCATGTGCCTCTATTCCAGTCGTCTGACTCCAGCATGCCCCAGCTCCTCTGAGCTAGGGCTGCTTCCGTCTTCAGGAGCAATTTAATTATGTGAGCTTCCTTCTTCTGTTTGCTGAGTGACTTACATATTCATAATGCGCCCTGGGAATCCCCCTCCGCGCCTGCTTCTGAGGGCTTCGCATTGTTGATTAGAAAGACTTCCTTTATGGTTTATGGAGATGCTTGCGTTGCCACGCCAGCCCTAGTTTGACACTCGCTTTCCCCTTTTATGAAGCGTGTGCATTTCTCTGCCTCCTCCTCACTGAGTCACTTGCAGCCTCTTTGAAAATCCCAGGAACGCTAATAGCCATACTGAAGCTCTGTGCACTTAGCTCATGGCTCCTACAGAGAATTATTAGAGTGTCTGTTTCTTTACTCTTTAAAGCGCTTTCATATGATGCTTTACTGGATTGAGTCTGTTTGTATTTGGAAGGGAGTTTGTATAGCTTTTCCATTGCACTGCTCGCGTGGGGCAGGACACCACTTTCCCATTTAGACCCAGTTAGGACAATCACCTTGGCCCCAGTGTCAGTTACTCTCCTCCCCTCCAGTAGGTGTGGGGGAAGGGAGTCCCTTTGTCTGACACTGTTCTACAGCTTGCTTGTCTTGCTGTATCCTTGGTGGCTGACACTTATTTTCCATGTCTACATGATGTCTACGAGGACATGTCAGACACAGTTCCGTGTGGTCCAGTGTCCGGACTCTGACAGTGGCTGGTACCAGCTGCTTCAGTGGAATATGCAAGAACCCTGCATCATCATCTTCCCCAGGGGAAGTGTCGCTCAAGCCCTATCAGGCAGAGGTTGCCTCAAATCCTGCATCGGGGGATTTCCAGCCCTGCCTCAACTCTTGGGGTTTTGTGCTGTTTTGCCTTTTTAAATGCAGAGCTGAGCTCCCTGTCCCTGACAGGACCTTCTCCACTGCATGGGGTGTGGGTTGCCTGCTGGGATCCTCTAGGCACATCTCATCTAATCAATTCCCTGCCATTGCATGGACCTCAGGCTTTGATGCACCTCAGTCCTTCCTGTTCTCTGCCTGTGGTACACAGCAGCGCAGTCTCCTGAGGTGTGTAATGCATTGGTCTAACTAAAGTCACTGAATTCAATATAGGTCAGACTAGTTGACCTAATGGTTCTTTCTGGCCTTGAAACCTATGGTGCTCAGGTCTTTTCTCTGAGTGGCTGAAGTTAATTTAGAAATCAGCAGCGTGTATGAAATGTTCAAATTATCCTTTCCAATGTGCATTACCTTTGCCAACACTGAATTTCATTTGCCATTCAGGTCCCTCTGACACTCAGCTCCGATTTCGCTATTCTTGACTCTCCTAAGTAATGTTGTGTCATTTGACTGATCTTTGATTACTGGTGGTAGATATGCCAATGGCCTGTGAAGGGATGTTAGATGGGTGGGTTCTGAGTTATTACAGAGAATTCTTTCTTGGGTGTCTGGCTGGCGAGTCTTTCCCACATGCTCAGGATTTAACTGATCGCCATATTTGCGGTCGCGAAGGAGTTTTCCTCCAGGGCAGATTGGCAAAGGCTCTGAGGTTTTTTTCACCTTCCTCTCTAGCAGGGGGCATGGCTCACTTGCTGCTGGATTCTCTGTACCTTTAAGTTTTTAAGCAATGATTTGAGGAGTTTTAATAACTCAGTCATAGATCAGGGGTCTGTTACAGGAGTGGGTGGGTGAGGTTCTGTGGCCTACAATGTGCAGGAAATCAAACTAGGTGATCATATTGGTCCCTTCTGACTGTAGAGTCTATGAGTCTATGAGAATCTGCAAGTTTTACCAAGTTACTGCTCATCTCCTTTTCCAAATCATTAACAGATGTATTGTATGGCAGGTGTCACCAGGTGGCTCTGTTACGCTTAGTCTTCCCTGTTCTTTTTCTTAGTGTGTGAGAAAATGTTCAGTCTTGGGAAGACATACAGTGTTGTGGCTAGTTTGCATTGTGCTGAGCTGTGTATAGAGGCTGTGGTCCTTAGAGAGGGAGCCATGTGAGCAGCAGAAGGGTTTGCTGGTTGCCGTATGTATCCTGATCCTTTTTAGTGGTTAATAATTGTATGATTGCCAATTGATACTAATTTAATGAGCTGGGGGTAATAGGGTACTCATCCCAGAATCAAGCTCCACAGAATTAAAACTGACAAGTTCAATATCTTGTAGGGACCCTCAAGTGTATGGCAAAGACACTCACGCTGAGGACAAAGCAAAGGCTTAGCTATCCTTATTAAAACAATCAGTAAAGACAGGAAAGCTCCAAACCACATAAACCAATAGCAGTAATACAGTACTAGGGATGTCTTTGGTTTCACTCCCACTTTTTGTGCCAAGGTCACTAATGAAAATGTTAAATAAGGTTGGTCCCAGGACCATTTCCTGAGGAACTCCACTAGTAACCTCCCTCCACTCTATCATGCCATCTGATTTTAAAAAACCAACCTAGCATTCACCGAAATCACTGTTGCCCATCTTAAATTGTCTATTGATAAATGTAAAATAGTCATTTAAAAAGGGGAATCATTGTCAATGTAGGAAGGCGCAGTGGCCTTCCTCTGAGCCTGGGCCCGCGGAAGGGCCGCAGGCACCCAATCAGACGCTAGACTGGCCGGCAGCCCAGTCTGCCCAGCAACCAGGCTGCTGGGCCCCGATAGGCCCTGCCGAGCGGCCAACCCGACAGCAGGGGGGCGGAGCCTTAGGGAGGGCAGCAGCCATAAAGAGCAGGCCCTGCAGCTCAGAAGGAAGAAGGCTGCTGGCAGAGACAGTCGTGCTGCCTCGCCGGCTGCGGCAAGGGGCTGAACCATGCCCGACTACTGCCGCAGGTAACCCCCTCCCGGCCTTGCGGCCCCGGCGACCCGCCTCTAAGGCCTGGGTTGGGCCTCCGGGCCCTCTGGACTGGCCGAGGTCTCCAGGCCCGAGGCGCTGGGCCCAGCCTCAGGCCCGCAGCGGCTGGGACGAGCCCCCTGAACCAGAGGGCTGGGAGTTCTGCCCAGAAGCTGGTCTGGACCTGGAGGAGCTGCCAGACACCCAACCCCAGGAGGCGGGATCTGACCTGGAGGAGTTGCTGGAGGCTGAACCGTACCCCCAACCTTGTGATCTGGAGGAGCTGCCCCTCGCTGAGGAGCTTCCCAGTCTGCCCCCCATGGACGCGGAAGGACTGACTGGACTACCCTGTGCAGTGTATCCCGACGACCCCGAGGAGCCAACGGACATAGGTACCGGGGAACCAGGGGAGGAAGGAGCCCAGGGACAGCCGGAGGCGTGGCTGTATTAGGGGCAATGCCCAGTCGGCGTGTTGCGGCAGGAGCCCCGCCGACTGAGTGGCAACACCCGTGCCACTGCTAGGGCCCTGGGCTGGGACGCAGTGGAGTTGGGTGGGCCTGCGTCCCCCTCCCCTCCCCCCGATCCTTGCCGATCCCCAAAAGGGAAATAGCCTCTACCGCCCGCTAAACTCGAGCCACTGCTCCTTGCTCGCCCGCCCTGCCTGGGGGCCGGGGCGAAAGACTCCTTGCTCGCCCGCCCTGCCTGGGGGCCGGGGCGAAAGACTCCTTGCTCGCCCGCCCTGCCTGGGGGCCGGGGCGAAAGACTCCTTGCTCGCCCGCCCTGCCTGGGGGCCGGGGCGAAAGACTCCTTGCTCGCCCGCCCTGCCTGGGGGCCGGGGCGAAAGACTCCTTGCTCGCCCGCCCTGCCTGGGGGCCGGGGCGAAAGACTCCTTGCTCGCCCGCCCTGCCTGGGGGCCGGGGCGAAAGACTCCTGCTCGCCCGCCCTGCCTGGGGGCCGGGGCGAAAGACTCCTTGCTCGCCCGCCCTGCCTGGGGGCCGGGGCGAAAGACTCCTTGCTCGCCCGCCCTGCCTGGGGGCCGGGGCGAAAGACTCCTTGCTCGCCCGCCCTGCCTGGGGGCTGGGGCGAAAGACTAAAAGAATAACATTCCCCTGTTGTGTAGGAAGGTGCAGTGGCCTTCCTCTGAGCCTGGGCCCGTGGAAGGGCCGCCAGGACTGGACCGGGCAAGAGCCCGTCCTACAGTCAAGCTGGATGTTTCTGTTATGGCATTATTAGGGAAATTGTAGAAGATGGGGATTAATATGAGAACTGAAAGGTGGGTAACAAATTGGTTAAAGGGGAGACTCCAACAGGTCATTCTGGAAGGTGACTGTCAGGCTAGAGGGAAGTTACTAGTGGAGATCCTCAGGGATCAGACTTGGGACCAATATTTAACATTTTCATTAATGACTTTGCACAAAGTGGGAGTGCGCTAATACAATTTGTGGATGGCTCAAAATTGGGAGAATTGCCAGTATGGAGGAGAACCAGAATATCCTACACAAAAATGTAAATGACCTTGAAAACTGGAATAATAGAAATGGGATGAAATTTAATAGCACAAAGTACAAGGTCCTGCACTTAGGGCCTAACAAGAAGAATTTTTGCTATAAGCTTTGGACATACCAGTTGGCAGTGACAGAGGAGGAGAAACACCTGGGTTTATTGGTCGATCATAGGATGACTATGAGCCACCAATGTGATGTGGCCATGAAAAATACTAATCCAGTCCTAGGATGCATCAGGCAAGGTTTTTCCATTACAGACAGAGAAGTGTTAGTACCATTATACCAGGCAATGTGAGACTTCATCTGGAATACTGTGTGCAGTTCTGGTCTCTCATGTTTAAGAAAGATTAATTCAAAGTGGAACAAGTGCAGAGGGCTACTAGGATGATCAGAGGAATGGAGAACCTGCCTTATGAGATGAGATTTAAGGAGCTTGGCTTGTTTAGCCTAATCAAAAGAAGGCTAACAGGAGATATGATTGCTGTCTATTAATATATCAGAGGAATAAATACCAGGGAGGGGGAGGAGTTATTTAAGTTAAGGGCCAATGTTGGTAGAAGAACAAATGATGGTTTGAACTACTGTAAATGGTGGATTCTCTGTAACTTGAAGTCTTTAAATGAAGATTTGAGGATTTCAGTAACTCAGCCAGAGGTCAGGGGCCTATCACAGGAGTGGGTGGGTGCAGTTCTGTGGCCTGCAACATGGAGGAGGTCACACTAGATGATTGTGATGGTCCCTTCTGGCCTTAAAGCCTATGTGTCTCTGTGGAACTAAGTCAAATGCCTGACAGTCCATGTGGATTCTGTCAGCACGGTTACCTTTTTGAACCAAACTTGTAATCCACTCCAAAAACAACATAAAATCTGTTTGACAAGATCTATTTTCCATAAAATCATGATTGGCATTAATTGGCTGCGTGAAGCAAGGCCCGGCTGTCTATTTTTCTGACTGTAACATAATAACTTTTGAAAACCACACCTAATCAACTCCAAAATCTCAGGGAATATTTGCAGTATCAAAGGTTTAAACTCTTTTAATTCTGGTGAAAATCAGAGAAACTGCTCATTGCACAAGACAGTTTGCTCCTGGTAAAGACAGAACGCGTTCTGCTTGGGGCAGCCATACATCTGGAAAAACATTTTGTAATTATGGGGGGAAACATCAAACATTTGGACTGATGATATGAAAACTCAGGACATTGCGGGTAAGAAGTTCCCAGGACACTGAGACATCCTATGAAAACCTGGGACTGTCCCAGCAAACCCTAGATATGTGGTCAAATAAATGTAGATGAGGTACCACATGTGAGGATGTCTCAGGGTACATTAGTTTTCACACCCTGGAGCAGTGGAGCTAGGCTGACCTGTGTTTTAGGTGTAGACCAGGCCTCAGTGATGCAGATGTCAGATGGCCAGTACTGAGGCTCAGGGGCAGAGGTGAGGTGGTTTGTAGAACCTTAGACCCTCAGCTCTGATACATGTAGGTCTTTCAAACTACAATGTTCCAGCTTAACTCTCGTGAAACAATGATTTGGAGGGAATTTCCTTAGCTTTCTCCTGCAGATTTTGTTGCAGTATCACAATGACAATTTATCTTAACTATTTCATTGGAATATTTTTGTACCCGTCAGTGCCATTACACCAGACTTCAAACTGAGATTTCAAATACTTCTGCAGGCTCATCGGTGCCTAATATTTCTCTGTGGTATCTTCGGACAATGGGTCTGTTGGAGGCCTCTGGGTCTAGAAATAGAAAAACTGTCAAGATTTCTGGCTCAGCTTGCAAATGTATTGAACTGGGCTGGTGGATCTGGCAGTCTCAGAGTCTCCGCTGGCAAAGCCAAAGGAGCTTGGGACAGTCTTGATCCAGACCTGTGAGCTTAAGTGGTGAGTGGTGTTTGGCTCATTACACGTAAGAGCTCAGTCAGTTGCACTCTAATCTCCTCGACCCATAGTTGTTTGCCTTCACAAGGTAACAGGCTCCACCTGGTAGTCAGGGAGGCAACTGTGAACTGTGTAGCTTGGCGCATCAAGGGCCAAATTCTGAACCGAACTCAGCCCAAGGCATTCACCCAACACTGATGAGGTTTTTTCAAAATCTGGGCCATAGGCCCTGATCTGACAAACATCTGCTTCCATGCCTGGGGTGGCTAACTTCCCTGGGATTACTCCTCAAGTAAAGGCTGCAGCATCCAGCCCTACATTTCTTGGACCAAAGCAAGCAGTTTATGGAGCTTTACAAAAAAATTTCATAAAATCAGAGAAGATTAGGGTTGGAAGGAAGCTCAGGATGTCATCTAGTCCAAGCCCCTGCTCAAAGCAGGACCAACCCCAACTAAATCATCCCAGCCAGGGCTTTGGCAAGCTGCGCCATAAAAACCTCTAAGGATGGAGATTCCACCACCTCCCTAGGTAACCCATTCCAGTGCTTCACCACCCTCCTAGAAGCATGGTGCTCACACTACACCACTAAAAATAGCTGCGTATATGGTGCTTTTAAGTTGCAGCTTGGGCTGGAGCTCAGGATGTGAAACCTATCCTCCTCTCTCTAGGCAATGTCTACACAGTTACTTTTTGTGACCTAGTACAAGCCTCGCAAGCCCAAGTCTGTCAGCTCAGAAGCTTGCTGCTGCAGGCTGTGTAGACTTACCCTAGGTAAGCCACCAGTTGTACAATCATCTCAGCTGGGGTTTTCAGAGAAGCCATAGGGAATTGGGAGCATCAATCTCATTGAAATTCTACAGGAGTTGGTGCCTACATCCCTTCAGCACCTCTGGAAATCCCAGTCCACAAAACCAGCTTGACATACTTACCGCCAGCTGATAAATGAGACTGGAGACCCAAAAGCAGGGCATCACCAATTTCTTAATGAGTAACCAAAGGTTGGGGACAGAAGAGCACAATCCAAGGGTAAGCCCTTCACTCCATGCAGCTTCTCCAGCAGCTAGGGGAGGCAGAGCTGTCCATCTTATTAAGTTTACTAGCGGTCAGCTCTGAGGAAGGTAATTTACAACTGCGATTTTGAAGCAACACAACACCTACTGGTCTTTTTTTTTTTTTTTTTAATTACAATATTGCTTTGAATGGTTCCTTAGAAGATTCCCCCTTCCCAGAGTTCTAAACGTTTGGGGGCCAAATTTCTGCCCCAACCACTTCCACTGAGCTTTCTCCCAAAGGTTTGTTTCATCCTCCTCAGTCGCTACAGAAAATGGTTTGGATCTTGCTCCGTGCATGGCCTAACTTTTCAAAGGCAGGTACTGGGAAACCAGACAGATTCCTCCCAATAGGACCTGTGTCATGGCAGTGATCTGAATAACCTCTGCTCACAGAGCTGTGACCTCATGTACAGCACACTGTGTCTGTGGGAAGGGGCATGGTCGTCGGTGTTAATGAAATAGTTGTCTTCAGCCTCCTAGATGGAGACAGAGCCCAGAGTGAACAGATGTTCCTGCATTGTCCATGGACTTGATCTGGAGAACCCACTGGAACTCCACTTGCAGCAGAACTTCTCCTTCAAGTGACTGCAGCCATGTATTCCACTCAGGTGTGGGCGCCCAGTGTTCCGGAACTGGACAGTTTTGCCTTGCAGTGCCCCTGGGGGGTGGCTTTGGCACCTCATGGCTATAGCCCCTCCCTGGCTATATGACAAGGGTCACGCCGAGGAGCTGTGTTGGATTTGTAAACCATTCACTGAAAGGACTTGGGTGGCTAGAGACCTTAACCTGATACAGCCCCTCCTCAAACAGGCCAGGTGGCTTGTTTTGGCACCAAGCCCCATGTCAGATCTGTGGTCACTTCAGGTTCGGAGAGTGATGCTGCTCCATGTTCCAGGGCTGGTTGCCTCCTAAGAGACAGAGAAGTCGTTTTGCCCTCCTTAAATGCCAAGGAAAAGGTAGAGTAGGGGCTGGCGGCTACTGTGATACTGCCAGCACGAAGGATGGAGCAGGTCCCTCAAGACTGCTTCCTGGTACTGTGTAGAGACAAGCAGGAGCCCGTGCTGCTGACTCCAGTTCCAGTCCCAGGGCATCCATTGAGTCCAGCACTGACATCGATACCTGCACCAGCTGTCTCCATGCTAGAGGCTTGCCACACAGCAGTAGATCTACTGTGCCTATGGGTCCCAGACTCCCCATTCGTGCAAGGTTTTGCCAGGATCCATGACCTCACTGGCACTGTCTGGGCATGCCACAGAACTCTAGGGGCCAACAATGCAGCTTGGTCTCCCCTGACCACAAACTGCAGAGTTGAGGCTGGTGCTGGGGCCGGCACTGAGGACCACAGCACCAATGTTGTCTTGGTAGCAGATTGTGTCTTCCACCTCCACACCATCCACTGCATTGGCACCAAGGCCGACATCACTCCCAGGACTGAATGCAACTGTGATGTATTTGGCACTGGTTGTGCCAATTCTGTCATCTTTCTTACTGGGATGCAGATGAGTTGGACTGGCTGCTTGGGTCATTGGGTATGCCAAGTGGCTCCACTGCTGTCCCCAGAGACCCAGGGCTCCTTGGGATCCAGATTGGGTTCCTCTTCCCGCTCTCCATCACCAGAGCAGACCCAAACTTCTCCAGTATGCTGGGTGCGCGCACACCTGTGGATACACATCTGCATCACATCTCAAAGAACTACATTTTGGAGCAGCACTGGTCCTGAGATCAGCACTCTCCACATAATCTGGACAGGGGTACCTGGCCCAGGGCCTACTGACCACCAGTTACCTACCCATATCGCCAGTGGCCTCCCTGGAATCCATGGGATGCTCCCCAGTTTCGGAGGTGCCACTCCTCATTCTGTTCCAGAGCAAGATCCTGGGGCACATCGATCCACCACAAGCTCAGGCAAGCTCAGGCACTAGTTGAGCTTCCCCTCTCGGGGCCTCCAAGACTTGTCCCATCCAGGTCCAACAGTTCAAGAGCAGGACCCATCCTTAGTGCAACTGACCTCTTTTTATTGTTATTCTCTGACAATTCTACAGTGCCAGGCTCTTCTTGCCTCTCAGTACCTGAGGACTTCAAGATCTACCAGGACCTTTTGCAGCATGTGGCTGCTGCCTTGGGCATCTGGGCAGAGTTCCTGCAGGTGAATACTCACAAACTACTAGGTAGTCTTTGCCCCAGGGAGGGCAACCCTTCCTATTAATGATGCATTCCTGGGGCCTGCTCAAGTTCTCTGGAGTTCTCTGGCTTTGGTGCCGCCTGTGGTGAAGCATTCAGAGAAATGCTATTTCATACGTAGGTTTCTATTTCTACTTGGTCCCTAATCCTCTGAGTGTGACTGCAGTGGATGATAGGGCCTGTCAGGACTGGTTTAAGTCTACAGCCAAGGACAGAGAGTCCAAGAGGATGGACTTAATGGGTAGAAAAATTTATACCTCCTCTTGCTTGCAAATGTGTATTGCAAACCAGCAGGCTTTGCTGTCCAAGCATGATTTTGTTATTTGGACAGCATTGTCTAAACTTGTAGGCCTGTTACCTGAAGCCTCCAGGGAGGAATTTCGAGCACTTGTTGCTGAGGGCTCTTTGTTGGCCAAGATATCCTTGCGATCAGCTTTGGGACATTGCAGATCCATTGGCCATAGTTATGACCTCTGCGGTAACCATGAGAAGGGCATCTTGGCTGCAAAATTTGGGCAGCAAGGTGGAGGCTTTGGGGTTCAGCCTGTTGACTCATCTTCAAACTGCATCTACCAAGCACCTGTTTTGACTTGTATGTCCATGGCAGCAAAGCAGTCCTGACCTCTGTATCGCCAACCCCCCATTCAGGAACAGCTGGCATGTTTTCACAATGTTTGGGGCTCGACTACAAGTGACAGCTGGGTCCTGTGCGCCATCAGATCAGGTTAAGCCATCCAGTTCTTTTCCATCAACCCTGCCTCCCCATCCCTCTTTAGAGACTGCTCTCACAGACACTTTTCCTTGAGCAGGTTCAGTCTCTACTAGCATTGAGAGCTGTGGAGGAAGTTCCTCTGCAGTGCCAGGGCCAAGAGTTTTATACCAGGTACTTTCTGATTCCCAAATCCAAAGGAGAGGTGAAACTGATTCTTTGTCTCCAGAACCTCAACCAATACCTCAGATGTGTGAGGCTGCGGATGGTCGCCCTGTCAAATATCCTCCCCGGGTTCAATCAGAATAGCTGGTTTGCTGCTCTGCACCTTCGGGACACTCATTGTCATGCGGAGATTCTCCTGAGCCACAGATGGTTTCTCTGGTTCATCGTAGTGCACCGACTGTTATCAGTACACCGTACTTCCCTTGGGCCTGTCCTCTGCATCCTGGGTTTGTACCAAATGGATGGTTGTAGTGACAGCGAACCCGAGGAAAAGGGAATTCAGATCTTCCAGGGAGCCTTAATGGATTCTATGAGCCTGAGAGCACTTTTGCCAATGGACCAAAATGGCAAAAATGATCATGCGGTTCATTGTGTGTCTGGAGCGGAGCTGCTCACTCAGACTTCAGCTACAGCTAGAGTATGCCTAAGGCACACCTGTTGGGTCCATGGCTGCTTGCACACAGATGGTCCAATTTGCCAGGTTGCTTCTGTGCCCTTTCCAAAGGGCTGAGGACAGTTTATTGTCCAACCTCTCACCCCTAGGACAGATTGGTCTGGCTCCCTCCACCGATCCTGGACTCCTTATGGTGGTGGACAGTTCAGGTCAATGTAATGCAGGGTGTTCCCCTCGCTTGGTCCCCATCAGCCAGGACCATTGTCACTGACATCTCGTTGATAAGCAGGGGAGCACATCTGGGGTTGCATCAAGTTTTTATCTAAAGTGGTGTCTCTCACTGCCTGTCTCACCTGAAATTATCTCCCTGTTTTCTGTCCTAAGCTGCATTCAACCCTGGAGAAGCAGCGTCTTCCTTCTTTGGACACCAGGCACTGCCTTGCCTTTTACCTGGACAGGACTAAACCCGTCTTGCGCTTTGCCTCCCCTGTTTGTGTCACACACAGACTGGATGAAGGCACAAGCAGTCTCTTCACAGGTGATCTCTAGGTGGATAACTTCCTGCATCAAGACTGCATACAAAATAGCATGAATGATGCCTCTTCAAAGGGTGCAAGCTCACTCTCCAAGGGCAGAGGCTACGTTGATGGTGTTTTTAAATGACATTTCAGTCATTTGCAGGGCCGCCACTTGGTCATCTGTGCATAAGTGTACCAGCCATTATGCCATTACCGTGGCATCCAGAGCAGACGCAAACAGGTTCTGTATTCCTTGTGTAAGTGGACTCTAAGCCCCACCTCCTGGGCGGATTCTGCTTGTGAGTCCCCTGCATGGAATACACAGCTGCATCTATTCAAAGAAGAAACAGTTACTGTAACTGTGGCTCTTCAAGATGTGATGCAGACCTGTGTTCCACAACCTGCTCTCCATCCCCTCTGCAGTGGAGTCTGTGTTCTTGACTTATGGTTTGAAGGAACTGAGGGAGTCGGAGCAGTGCCACTTCATATAGCCAGGAGAGGGGCAATGGCCAAAAGGCACCCGCTCCTGTCACGGGTATTGCTAGGCAAATGCTCCAGCTCCGGTGTGCTGGGTGTGCACACACCTGAGTGGATGCATGTCTGCATCACATCTTGAAGAATCACGCTGACAGTAAGTAACTGTTTGCTGCTCAGCTGTGCTGCTGCAGATTATTGTACCAGCTCCAAAGGCCACAGAAAGCAGCTCTGGGCTCAGAGAGGGAAGGCAAGGCCTGCCCCGCCTTCATGTCCACCAGAGTGGCAGATTTGAGTGAGGCTGCTTTTTAGCCACATGAAATCCTAAGTGATCTTTAATTGGAGACCATAATTGGCAGCCTAGGGAAGAGAGAAAATAGTGTAGGGAAGCCAGCTGATTTTAAGATTGAAAAGGACAGTTTTTGAGACTTGAGGAGGGGTTTGAAATCCAGACTCCTATTAGCAAGGGAATAGAAGTTGTTAGAATTAATAATGCTCCTCTCTTAGGTAGCACTTTCCATCTCCACAGCACGGCTCCTCACGAGCTGAGTGCTGTGAATTACAGCGCTAGCGCTGGACTCGGCCACAGCTCCATCATCATAAAAAGCTTTGTTAGCTGGCAAGTGCCTTTTATAAAAGTGGAAACACATTTCTCACAGCCCAGGCAGCACAGCCAGCTTTGCTTGGGCTGCCTGCAAGACCGGGGGCTGCCTGTGAGACTCATGGGAATTCAGGCTTTGAAAGGGGGTGTATAGCATAACCGACAGGGAAGGAAGTGTACCAGGTTTCTCTGCGGTGAGCAGAACCACACTGAAGGTCTGTCTAGACTGCATAGTGCAGGCTCTGGCGCATATTTAAGCCCAAACCTCTGACCCTCCACACACACAGTCCTCTGGCCCACACCTGCATCCCCGCACACCCAGGGCTGGCTGGCTGATGCATGAGTATGGGTACAAGCCCATGTTCTGCTATAGCACATGGCCACGCACACCCCCTTTGAGGTGAGGACACAGCTGAAGCTTGTGTTGTCAGGCTTGTGTTTGATAGTCCACCAATGCTATCCCACAATCCCGTAGGCCTGTGTGTTCCTGCCCTTCTGTCTCCCAACTTCCCGCTCATCTCCCATCAATCTCTTGGGGCAAATATAGCTGCTTGGCATTTAACCTTTCATTTCTATATGAACTGGTCAGTTTTAAACACAGCTCAGCCTCACTTGCTGAAAAACTGAGCAGAGGCCCCTGACCCAGCCCCCTGCTCGCTGGCCGGAAGAACACGCCGGTATTCTGGTCTGCCTGTGATGCGAGCCGCAAGGTCCATGATTTTAGCAGAAGCACAAAAACTCTGAATTACTATGGAAGCATCTCAAAGAGGCTGATGGAGCTGGGGATCCCCCAGACTCAAATTCAGTGCCAAGAGCGAATCGAGCACCTCAAGACTGACTACCACAAAGCAAAGGCTGGAATGGTACATCTGAGAGCTCCCTGCCTACCTGTCCCTACTACAAGGAATTCAGCTGGGGACTGGGAACTCACCACAGTCCAGCATGCCTCACTCTTGAGCAGTGGTGGCCTTTTGAGAACCCCAGAAGTAGTGGGGATGGGGACACCACTAGAGGCACCAGCACAGACCCCCAAACAGACCATGGTGCTGCTGCCAGGCCCAGATCAGGCCATGTGGGTGGACCAGCAAGGGGGCACCCTGGGCCCCTGTTTGGAGGAACTGTCTGAAGATGGCAGCTGTAGCCTGTAGGACTAGCCTGCTTGCTTGCATATATATGTATATCCTTCCTTATAGATTTAAGTATGGTTGTTTGATTATAATAGAGTCACAGATTTATATTAAAGTATTTTACCTACAGGCCACATTCTGTATGAAAGCTAAGCAGTTAGTATACATATGTTCGGGACCTTTGGCCCAGATAAGTAATGATGAGTTAAAGGATAAGACATATATGGTTATAACCTTTACCCTAGATAAGTCAGGAGACATCAAAACAGGAGGGGTTGTCACAGGTTATTCCCCAAGTAAACTTCACAGGTACACCACAGAACCCACAAAAGGGCCAGAAATAACAATGGTGAGATAAACAAACTGTCTGGAAAGGATGCAGATATGCCATTATAACCTGGCATCTTATAGAATAGGTGTACCCTGATAATTTGGGGGTGACAAATCCAAGTTTGGACTTAGAAGGAGGATCCATATTGCTCAGGGTATAAGAAGGGGCAAATCATGCTACTTGGGGCGATCAATTGTCAGCTACTCCTGCTTGAAGCTTCTTTTAGTTAGTGTTAATATTTTGTTCTTCATTTATACTTAGTATTATTTGTAGTGTTAGTCTTAGTCTTATAGTTCTTAGCCCTCGAGCATTGCCTACTCCGCCCCTCCACTCAAGTGTTGAGGAACCAGACATCTCTCCCAACCAGGTCATCAGGGAAGGGTGTGAGTATATTAATCCAAAGCATATCGTAGAAATATATATCATATGAGTCTCTAAATTAAGATTATATTATCCATTATCCATTTGATTGTTCATTTTCTTTATAACAGTCATTTGTCTATCATTTTATGTTACCTTAATAAAAGCTTATAAAATTATATAAATTTGGCTATCACTAAGAACCTTCCTGCTGTGCACCCTGGGGTCCCTATAAAACTCTTCTGAAGCCTGGTTCCGGGACAAGAACTTTATTATCTTATGACCCCATTCAAATTACTAAAACATCCAAAATCAGGCTACACAGCCCAGCAAGAGCCAGAGCCTGGGATGTTGTGACTGCGATTTTCATGTTATTGTGATTAAAAATGGGGTTGATTTTTCTGGGCTACTCCAATACAACTATCATGAGAAAGGAATTACATGCAGGCATTGTGTTTTTTGCTTCCATTGAGGGCCAGAGCCATGGTATTTCCCTGCTGCCCCTCTCCCGCATGCCCCACACAGTTTGGGATCCAAGATGGAGTTCAGGCCAGGGGAAACAGTGTAAACAAGCAACTAGCATTAACTTTTTACTAGATCCCCATTTATTATTGGAAAGAGGGATCAGCGTATTAGCCACATCAAGCATAGATTCATAGTTCAGCATGCTCAGTTCAGCTTATAACCCAGCCCCATTGGAACTCCATCATGGCACTGCTGAAGTATCCCAGGCTGCCTGGATTGTCAGTGACAATGGCAGTGGAGTAGGCACTATAGAGGGTCATTTGGATTCCAGGGCAGGGCAGGGCAGGGCAGACTTATTACAGCCATCTCTGTTGTTCATGAGCCCCCTCCATTCGGAGATGTATTAGCTGGGCACTAGCCGTCAAAAAATCTGCTTTGCAGACATGGCTGGTAACCTCTGCTGGCCTGGAATAGGAGTTCCCTTGCCCCTCTGGCACCTCTAGCAGATCTTGTCTTGCAAGACTTGCCCTGCTGGAAGGCACGTTAAAATCTAAGATAGTAATGGGGCACTTTATATGAAATCCGCCCTCCTCCCCCTAGGCAAAGTGACAAGCTTTGACAGCACGCTGTGTAGGGCCCGTGTGCAACATGAGCTTCACCCTTCATTCAGACACCAGCAAACCTCGTGGGGCTAATACCACCTACACGCTCTTGTGGCCAAGGGCTCTGGGGGCTCACATCTCGGATCACCACCTGGTGACCGTGACAGCCTCTCTCACTGTGGAGAGGCTGGGGTCGGCCTACTGGCACTTTAACAAGAGCGTGCTGGAGGACATGGGCTTCGTGGCGTCCTTCCAGGAGTTCTGGCTGGCCTGGCGGGGGCAGAGACACGCCTTTCCCTCGGCGCGGCGCTGGTGGAACATGGAGAAGGTGTGCGCCTGGCTTTTCTGCTGCAACTACGCTCAGAGGGCCAGCTGGCGACAGGATGCGGGGATAGGGCAGCTGAAGCGGGAGGTCTTAGAGCTGGAGAGGTGTCTGGCCGCCAGCCCCGAGGATCCATCCCTCTGCGGAGCGTGTCGGAAGAAGCGGGAGGAGCTCCGGGCCCTCAAAGACCTTCGGGCTTGGGCGCCTTCGTTTGATCCTTCAGGAGATGGATTGCGGCTCCCGCTTCTTCTACGCCCCAGAAAAAAGAAGGGGGGGGGGGCCCGGAAGCACATGACCTGCCTTCTAGCGAAGAACAGCACCCCGCCTCATGGATCCAGTGGAGATGCATGAAAGGGCCAGGGCCTTCTACATGAGCCTCTTCTCCCCGGATCTGACTAAAGCCGCCGCCCGCAGGGTTCTCTGGAACCAACTTCCTGCGGTCAGCACGGGCAACTGGGACCGGCTGGAGCTGCGTCTCACTCTAGCTAAGTTCTCAGAAACCCTCCACCTCATGCCCACGAACAAATCCCTGGGCATGGGTGGGCTAACCGTGGAGTTCTACCGTGCTTTCTGGGGAAGAAAATTGGCAGCATGTGTGCTCCCGAAGAAAGAGAACCTATACGCCCACCATGCAGATAGAGGTAAGGAATCATTTTCAGGCTCTCTGCGCAGGTACTGTGGCAGAGAACGATTTGGAAGACTCATCTGAGGGAATGGATCAGAAGGAGACCCTGTTGAACAGACAGCAAGGGATGCATCCTAGGGATGGGGGTTCCACAACCACCACTCCCAAGAGGAAGAGAAGGGTGGTGGTGGTCAGGAACTCCCTCCTAAGGGGGACGGAGTCATCCATCTGCCGTCCAGACCAGAAAACTAGAGAAGTGTGCTGCTTGCCTGGAGCTAGGATTCAGGATGTGACGGAGAGACTGCTGAGACTCATCAAGTCCTCAGACCACTACCCCTTCCTACTTCTCCACGTGGGCACCAATGACACTGCCAAGAATGATCTTGAGCAGATCACTGCGGACTACGTGGCTCTGGGAAGGAGGATAAAGGAGTTTGAAGCGCAAGTGGTGTTCTCATCCATCCTCCCTGTTGAAGGAAAAGGCCCAGGTAGAGACCGTCGCATTGCGGAAGTAAATGCATGGTTACACAGGTGGTGTCGGAGAGAGGGCTTTGAATTTTTCGATCATGGGATGTTGTTCCAGGAAGAAGGATTACTAGGAAGAGACGGGATTCACCTAACAAAGAGAGGAAAGAGTATCTTCATAGACAGGCTGGCTAACCTAGTGAGGAGGGCTTTAAACTAGGTTTGATGGGGGACGGAGACCTAAGCCCGAAGGTAAGTGTGGAAGTGGGATACCACAAGGAAGCAGAAGGAGGAGGGTGCATCAGAGGAGGCCTCCTGAACTGCACTGAGAAAGTAGGGCAATCGGTTAGTTATCTCAAGTGCCTATACACAAATGCAAGAAGTCTGGGAAACAAGCAGGAGAAATTGGAAGTCCTGGCACAGTCAAGAAACTATGACACGATTGGAATAACTGAGACTTCGTGGAGTAACTCACACAAGTAGAGCACTGTCATGGATGGGTATAAACTGTTCGGGAAGGACAGGCAGGGGCGAAAGGGTGGAGGAATTGCACTGTATGTAAGGGAGCACTATGATTGCTCTGAACTCCAGTATGAAACTGGAGATAAGCCAGTTCAGAGTCGCTGGGTTAAGCTTAGAAGCAAGAACAATAAGGGTGATGTTGTGGTGGGTGTCTGTTATAGACCACCAGACCAGGAGGATGAGGTAGATGAGGCTTTCTTCGGTCAACTAGGGAAAGTTTCCAGTTCACAGGACCTAATTTTCATGGGGTCTTCAATCACCCTGACATCTGCTGGAAAAGCAATACAGCAGAGCACAAACAGTCCAGGAAGTTTTTGGAAAGTGTTGCGGACAACTTCCTGGTGCAAGTGCTGTAGCAGCCAGCTAGGGGCCGTGCTTCTCTTGACCTGCTGCTCACAAGCAGGGAAGATTTGGTAGGGGAAGTAGAAGTGGGTGGCAACCTAGGCAGTAGTGACCATGAGATGGTCGAGTTCAGGATCCTGGCAAAAGGAAGAAAGGAGAACAGCAGGATACGGACCCTGGACTTCAAAAAAGCAGACTTTGACTCCCTCAGGGAGATGATGGGCAGGATCCCTTGGGAGGCTAATTTGAGGGGGAAAAGAATCCAAGAGAGCTCGCTGTATTTTAAAGAAACCTTATTGAGGGCACAGGAACAAAACCATCCCGATGTGCAGAAAGAATAGCAAATATGGTAGGCGTCCAGCTTGGCTTAACAAAGAAGTCTTTGGTGAACTTAAATATAAAAAGAAGCTTACAAGAAGTGGAAGCTTGGTCAGATGACTGGGGAGGATTATAAAAATACTGCTCGAACGTGCAGGAATGAAATCAGGAAGGCCAAAGCACAATTAGAGTTGCAGCTAGCAAGAGAGGTGAAGGGGAACAAGAATGGTTTCTACAGGTATGTTACCAACAAGAGGAAGATTAGGGAAAGTGTGGGCCCCTTACAGAATGGGGGAGGCAACCTAGTGACAGAGGATGTGGAGAAAGATGAGGTACTCAATGCCTTTTTTGCCTCTGTCTTCACAGACAAGGTCAGCTCCCAGACTGCTGCACTGGGCGGCACAGAATGGGAAGGAGGTGAACATCCCGCAGTGCTAAAGGAACAGGTCCAAGACTATTTAGAAAGATTGGACATACACAAGTCCATGGGGCCGGATGCAATGCACCCGAGGGTGCTGAGGGAGTTGGCTGATGTGATTTCTGAACCATTGGCTATTATCTTTGAAAGCTCATGTCAATTGGGGGAGGTCCCTGATGACTGGAAAAAAGCAAATATAGTGCCCATCTTCAAGAAAGGGAGGAAAGAGGATCTGGGGAACTACAGACCGGTCAGCCTCACCCCAATCCCTGGAAAAATCATGTAGCAAGTCCTCAAGGAATCCATTTTAAGGCACTTGGAAGAGAGGAAGGTGATCAGGAACAGTCAACACGGATTCACCAAGGGAAAGTCATGCCTGACCAACCTAATTGCTTTCTACGAAGAGGTGACTGGCTCTGTGGATGTGGGGAAAGCGGTGGACGTGATATACCTTGATTTTAGCAAAGCTTTTGATACGGTCTCTCACAGTATTCTTATCAGCAAGTTAAGGAAGTATGGGTTGGATGAATGGACTATAAAAAGGATAGAGAACTAGCTAGAGCATAGGGCTCAACGAGTAGTGATCAATGGCTCCATGTCTAGCTGGCAGCTGGTCACAAGCGGAGTTCCCCAGGGGTCGGTCCTGGGGCCGGTTTTGTTCAACATCTTCATCAATGATCTGGAGGATGGGGTAGATTGCACCCTCAGCAAGTTTGCAGATGACACTAAGCTGGGGAGAATGGTAGATACCCTGAAAGACAGGGATAGGATACAGAAGGACCTAAACAAACTGGAGGATTGGGCCAAAAGAAATCTGATGAGGTTCAACAAGAACAAGTGCCGAGTCCTGCACTTAGGACGGAAGAATTCCATGCACAGCTACAGGCTGGGGACCGACGAGCTAGGCAGCAGTTCTGCAGAAAAGGACCTGGGGGTAACAGTGGATAAGAAGCTGGATATGAGTCAGCAGTGTGCCCTGGTTGTCAAGAAGGCTAATAGCATATTGGGCTGCATTAGGAGGGGCATTGCCAGCAGGTCATGGGAAGTGATTATTCCCCTCTATTCGGCACTGGTGAGGCCACATATGGAGTATTGTGTCCAGTTTTGGGACCCCCACTACAAAAAGGATGTGGACAAGTTGGAGAGAGTCCAGCGGAGGGCAACAAAAATGATTAGGGGGCTGGAGCAAAAGACTTATGAGGAGAGGCTGAAGGAACTAGGCTTGTTCAGTCTACAGAAGAGAAGAATGAGGGGGATTTGATAGCAGCCTTTAACTACCTGAAAGGGGGTTCCAGGGAGGATGAAGCTAGGCTGTTCTCAGTGGTGGCAGATGACAGAACAAGGAGCAATGGTCTCAAGTTGCAGGGGGGGAGGTCTAGGTTGGACATTAGGAAAAAGTTTTTCACTAGGAGGGTGGTGAAGCACTGGAATGGGTTACCTAGGGAGGTGGTGGAATCTCCATCTTTAGAGGTTTTTAAGCTGCAGCTTGACAAAATCCTCGCTGGAATTATTTAGCTGAGGTTAGTCCTGCTCTGAGCAGGAAGTTGGACTAGATGACCTCCTGAGGTCCCTTCCAACTCTATGATTCTATGACCTCGGCCCAGACCTGGCAATCGTCTGGGCCAACTCTGAAGCCAGCGGAGAGCTCCCTCTCTCATGCAGGCAGGCCATGCTCGCCCTGTTGCCCAAGAAGGGGGACCTCTGCAACCTTCGGAACTGGCGTCCCATCTTGCTCCTTGGCATGGACTATAAAATCATAGCCAAGGCCGTCTCGCTGAAGCTGGGCTTCGTGCTGAGGGACATGGTCCATCCCAAGCAGACCTACACCGTCCCGGGCCGCACCATCTTTGATAAGTTCTACCTGGTCTGGAACCTCTTGGAGCTCAGGTGTAGGGATGGTCTGTCGTTCGCCCTCCTGTCCCTTGACCAGGAGAAGGCATTCAATAAGATGGACCACGGATATCTCCTGGGCACCCTGTGTGCGTTCGGCTTCAGGCCCCATTTTGTGGGTTTTCTCCAGGTGCTGTACGCCTCCGCAGAGTGTTTGGTCAAGCTCATCTGGACCCTGACTGAACCTGTCAGCTTCGGGTGAGGAGTGCATCAAGGCTGCCCACTGTATGGCCAGCTGTATGCTCTGGTCATCGAGACCTTCCTCTGTCTCCTCTGTCGGAGGTTGATGGGGTTGGTACTTCCGTGAGCCAGAGCTGAGGCTGGTCCTGTCAGCGTACGCCGACGACTTACTCCTCGCGGTCCAGGCCATCTACTCGACAGCCTCCTCCTCCCGGGTCAACTGGGTCAAGAGCTCTGGCCTGATGGTAGGGGCCATGTGGCGGGCCAGCTCCCTCCTACCTGTGCTTCAAGCCATCCAGTGGAGCGCGGGTCCGCTGCTCTATCTGGGCATTTACCTCTCCACCACCCATCCCTCTCCACCGGAGAACTGGCAAGATTTGGTGGGCCGGGTGTCTGAGCGGCTGTGGAGATGAACAGGACTGCTCCGGTGCCTCTCCCTTCAGGGGAGGGCACTGGTGCTCAATCAGCTAGTCCTGTCCATGCTCTGGCACCAACTCAACACCCTGGTCCCACCCCTGAGACTCCTGGCCCACCTCCAGCAGTCAATACTGGAGTTCTTTTGGCCAGGACTGCACTGAGTCTCTGCAGAGATCCTGAGTCTCCCCCTGGAGGAAGGAGAGCAGGGCCTGTGCTGTCTCCACAGCCAGGTCCATACATTCCACCTCCAGGCCCTGCAGAGATTCCTTTTTAGTGCGGGTAGTCCGGCATGGAGCCACTTTGCACACGCCTTCCTCCGCCACCTCCGACAGCTCTGATACGACCGGCAACTCCTTTATCTCCATCCGAGAGGTCTTCCGCGAGACCTTTCTGAGCTGCTGGTCTTCTACCAGGACCTCCCCCGGGCCTGGAGGCTGGTCTCGGCCTCTAGGCCCCTTGCGGCCACCGAGGGGGAGGATCTCCTTGCAGATCCCCTGCTACCCACTCCCCAACTCTGTGTGCAGGTGGCGGAGGCCCCCTCAGTGAGATGGAAGTTGGTCCTGGCAGGAGCCACCAGAGCCAGAGATCTCCTGGACTATGACTGGGGGGACTGGGTGGATCCCCACGTGCTGGCTCAGCGCATGGAGCTCTCTCCACCTTTTAAACCCGCCGTGGCGCGTACTCCAGGAGGTGAGGGCAGCCTTTCCCCCCGCTGCTCGGGCCTACCTTGGGCGGGTCTTGCGAGAGGGCACTCCTCTCCTCCCCCCCAGTCCCAGCCCTCAGGTGCTTTCCATCATGCCCCGACCCCGTGAGTCCCCCCCCCTCCCCCCCCACAGTTGCCCTCTCCCCATGCACCAGACTGGCTGCACAACTTGCAGCCAGTCCTTTTCCAAACCACACCGAGGGACCATCTGTACATGCTCATGCTCCACACCCTCCATTTCCTCGCCCTCACATCCCGTCCTGACACCAAATGGCAGGACCTGCTACCACCTATGGAGGCCGAGGACCCCACGGTCCGCTGGGGACATCAAGTGGCAGCTCCTTCACGGAGCCGTGAACATGGGTGTGAACTTGGCGTGGTTCACCCCTCTCCCTGACACCTGCCCCTTCTGCGACGTGAGGGAGACCCTGGTGCACGTGTACCTGGAGTGCGCCAGGCTGCAGCCCCTGTTTCTGCTCCTCCAGAATCTCCCACTGAGGTTCTGGCTGCACTTCTCCCCGCACCTGTTCATCTACGCTCATCCCATACGAGGCCCCACAAAGTCATGGGACCACCTCGTCAACTTCCTCCTAGCCCTGGCCAAAGTGGCCATCTACAAGAGCAGGGAGAGGAGGTTGGCTGGGGCGGTGCTCTGCGACTGTGAGGCCTACTTCCGTTCCTCTGTCTGTTCATGCATCCGGGCAGAGTTCCTTTGGGCAGTGTCCGCTGGCTCCCTTGACACCTTCTGGGAGCAGTGGGAGCTGTCCGAGGTTCTCTGCTTGGTGTCCCCTTTTGGTTCCTTTCATTTAAACTGTGACTCCCACGCCTGCTCCTTTTTTCATCAGTTGTCCCACAAACCTAGTTGTGTCCTGGGTCCAGTGACTCTGCTCCTTCAGGGGGAGGGGCCTTTAGCCACCTCTGAGCCCACAAATAGTACACAGCCCTTAGGCCTGGTCTCCATTTCACAGATAGGTTGATGTAAAGCAGCTTATGTCAACCTAACTCTGTAAGCGTCTACACTAAAATGTATCTCCCACTGATGTAACTTTTTGCGACACGCTGTACCCCATGTCATCCTTACAGCATAATTTGTGTATCAGTCATGTTCACCCTTACAGTGTCACTGTGTATTGTCTAATGCAAAGTATGTCATGTAAGGTGTTTTTGGAATGCTCATGACATACTGAACATTATTGTTGTGGTAGTATGTTTCCTGCAAAGTTGTACATATGTACAGATATGAAACCCTACTATGTCATATCCCCAAATGTGGGTCTCACATGGCTTGAATAGATGCAGATGAACACAAAGCTGTGTTCCCACACCCTGCAGAGGCATGCATATAGAAACAATGGACTGGCCTAAGCACCTGTGAGCACTTTGACTCAAGTGGACGAAATCATGCACATTGTGGGACATGGCCGATCATCTGAGCCCAGGGGGCGTTGGGGAAACTTGTTAAAAGTTGAGGTATCTTTGTCTCAAGGCTCTCCCCTGGAATCTATCTTCTAAGCAACACCAAAGACTGAGAATCTACCCACGGTGGGAGAGGGCAAGGGGGAGGGAGGTTGGGCGCGGGAGTCTGGTTGCAAGAGGCATCACAACCAGCTGTGGGTAAACTAAAATTATAGACTGAAAGTTACTGCAATATTAATCTTAGTTTAGGATGTGAATTGTATTTTATTTGATTGTGATGAACTCCTAGATTTATTATTAATCCCTTGATTTATAGCAATCTGATTTAGAATCACTTAAAATCTTGCTGTAGTCAATAAACTTATTTGTTTGTTTTATCTAAAAAAGTGCATGTGGATTGAATGTGTGTAGAGACCACTGAAAGTGACAGAGCTGATGCATATCAATTCCTTTGATAAATTGACGGATAAATGTAAATGAGCTTGGAGGGTGCAGTGTACAGCACTGAACCCTGCAGGACGGCAGTTCCCGGGGTTGCATCTGGGGTTGGGAGGGTTTGCTGGGAGTCTATCACATGAGTCACTGGCCAGAAGTGCTCCTTCATTAGGTCAGGGACCAATTACTCACAGGAGGCTGAGCATGGACTGACCCAGGAGTGGGTGGTTCACACAGCAAAGTGGGGTAAGTCAGGACCGAGTAGTGAGGAATTGGGGTGACACAGCTACAACCCAGCCCACACTCAGCCACTACACCAACTTAATAACTCCACCTCCAAGAGAGGTGTAGAGTCAATGTCACTGTAGTTAGGTTGATGCAGTGTCAGTATAGACACTGTGTTGTTGACATCGACTGTTGCTGCCTTTCAGAAGCCATCCTACAATGTCCCACACTGACAGTTAAATCAACTAAGTGCTCCAAGTGAAGCCAAGCACTGCTGACACAAAGAGTGCAGTGTGGCCATGAAAAAGCTACTGCAATGGCTGTATGTCGATGTAACTTAGGTCGACTTAATTTTATGGTGTTGACTTGCCCATAGTCTGCCATGTTGGCCGGGAGCACAGCATTTCTAGCCCTGGGCCCTGAAACTCGCTTCCCCTCTTGGTCCACCAGTGCCTGAGTTTGCTAATCTCCAGGGCACCTAGCAACAGAGCTAGGCAGGAAAAGGTTTTCCTGTCCATGAGAGTTTTTGAGACTTCAAAATGTCTTCCCATCCCAAAACAGGACAAAAACGCAATATCTCAAAATGTTCATGCCCCAATAACACCCCCCCCCCACCTCCACCCCCCAAAAAAATCAGCTTGACCCAATCAAAATGTTTCATTTCAATCATTTCAAAATGTTTTGTTTGGATTTAGACCTTCTAAGAAAACATTTTAACCTTTTTTAGTATAACTAAACTAACATTTTCAAACAAAAAGTAATTCTGATCAGGAACCAGAACATCTTGTCCGTTTGGCACCCTTTCTTCCCACAATTCATTTGAATCAGGAGATTTGTCTAAAATCAACCCTTTCGCGCAAATTGTTTCAGTTTTGACAAATTGATGCTGTCCGATTGTCAGATTTGTAATCAGCTCTACCTGGCAAGGCCTATCTAGATGAATTCAAACTGGCTATAAGGCACAAATCTTAATGGAGAGGGTAATTAACCACTGGCACAATTTACCAATGCTTGTGGTAAATTGTTTCTCTAAAAGATCTGCCCTGCTTCAAACTCCAATGAATTCAGGGCAGCTCTCTGGCTGTGTTATGCAGGAGGTCTTGACTATATGATCACAATGGTCCCTTTTGGCCTTGGAGGTGATGGGTATGTCTACACTGCAAAAAATCTCCATAGCAGTGAGTCTCAGAGCTCGGGTCAACTGAATCGGGCTCACAGTCTCGTGCTGCAGGACTAAACGTAACAGTGTAGACATTCGCTCTCAGATCTGAGCCCAGGGCCTGAACATCCCTACACAATTAGCAGTCTTAGGTGACGGCTCATTATACAGATTATTGGGATTTAAACACACGATTGCTAGCCTATACGCAAACATGGTCTAGATAATCAATAGTCCTGCCTTGAGTGCAGGGGACTGGACTAGACCCTCTCGAGGTCTCTTCCTGGCCTACGATTCGATAGCTGCCTCTGACCTCTTCAGAAAGCATCACCTTCATGCAGCTGGAAGCTGTTCTCACAAGCGCAGTAATGCCGCACCCTCCCCCGCTCGCTCTGTAGTGCTGATCAGATAAGCCAGCACCAGAGCTGATCAAACAAAGCGATGGTGACAGGTTGTGCTGTTCATGAGCAGAGAGCTGTTCCCAGTCTCCTTGGCACCCAGAGTGTCAGATCCTCAGTCAGGCTGCTGTGGCCTCTGGGAAGCAGCTGGGTGATGATGAGCAGTCTGAGCATCTCCCAGAAGGCTCTAGCTAATAGACAATGTTGGGTGTTTGTCCCTAACAAGTCTGTAGGGGTCATAGAATCATAGAAGATTAGGGTTGGAAGGGACCTCAGGAGGTCATCTAGTCCAACCCTCTGCTCAAAGCAGGACCAACCCCAACTAAATCATCCCAGCCAGGGCTTTGTCAAGCCTCAACTTAAAAAACTCTAAAGATGGAGATTCCACCACCTCCCTAGTAACCCATTCCAGTGCTTCACCACCCTCCTAATGAAAAACACTTTCCTAATATCCATCCTAGACCTCCCCCACTGCAGCTTGAGATCATTACTCCTTGTTCTGTCATCTGCTACCACTGAGAACAGCCTAGCTCCATCCTCCCTGGAACCCCCTTTCAGGTAGTTAAAGGCTGCCATCAAATCCCCCCTCATTCTTCTCTTCTGCAGACTAAACAAGCCTAGTTTCTTCAGCCTCTCCTCATAAGTCTTGTGCTCCAGTCCCATAATCATTTTTGTTGCCCTCCTCTGGACTCTCTCCAACTTGTCCACATTCTTTTTGGAATGGGGGGCCCAAAACTGGACACAATACTCCAAATGCAGCCTCACCAATGCCAAATAGAGGGGAATAATCACTTCTCTCGATCTGCTGGCAATGCTCCTACTAATGCAGCCCAATATGCCGTTAGCCTTCTTGGTAATAAAGGCACATTGTTGACTCATATCCATCTTCTTGTCCACTGTAACCCCCACATCCTTTTCTGCAGAACTTAGGAACTCCGTTTCCAGTCTGTAGCAGTGGGATTCTTCCTTCCTAAGTGCAAGACTCTGCACTTGTCCTTGTTGAACCTCATCTGATTTCTTTTGGCCCAATCCTCCAATTTGTCTAGCTCACTCTGTATCCTATCTGTACCTTCCAGGGTATCTACCACTCCCCTCAGCTTAGTATCATCTGCAAACTTTCTGAGGGTGCAATCCACCCCACCCTCCAGATCATTAACAAAGAGTCACTGGATCCTTGCCCTTCAGAGGCTGATGCTGGGCTCTGGAACTGTCTCTCGTCTCAGGGGTTTCCCATAGAAGTAACGTTCTCATCTTTGCCAGTAGCTTGTAAAGGTGCCATCCCACGGCACGTCCCCCAGGGCCACTTGGCAAATCAGCCCAGGCTGCTGCCTGGAACCATTTGACACAGTCCATTGAGGCTCAGGTTGGGTAACTTTCTGAACATCAAGGGTGCTGAGTGTTCTGCCAGCCATCAGCCTATTCAAAGCATGGGGTCCCAGGCACCCACAGCTGGCTGCACCTCTGCAGCCACCGATGCCAGTAGCATGCTGGTTCTAGGCCAAATCCCAAGAAACCAACCCTCTTTAATGCCATTAATAAATTCTGACCTGGCCAAAATGCTGGTCTGGTGTCTGAACATTTAAAACTGATCAACTTAGCCACACACACACACACTCTCCCTTTGCTCAGGCAAACAAGCTGACTATTATAATGGCAATGCGCTATTACACAGGAAAGCACTTCCTTCCCTAATCCGCCTGTCAGCTCCTCCAGGGTTTAGCACCAGAGCTGGGTGAAAAGTAGGTAAAAGCTCTCAGGTCAGATCTCCTAACAAAGCCTCGAAGACCTTCATTAACAATCCTGGCAAATTACCATCCTCCATAGCCACAGGTTTTGTTTGAAATGCTTTGTTGAAATGCTTGAAATCTCAGAGCTGAAATCACAGACCTGAAATCACCAAGAGCTGTGTTAAGTGGGGGAATCTCCCTACACACAGCTGGTGGAGTGGTGAGCGAGTGGAGCAGCATGGTTGACAGAGTGGCTGGCAGGGTGGCCAGCAGGGTGGAGCAGCTGGCAGGGCAGCCAGCCGGGCAGAGCAGCATGGCTGACACAGCAGCTGACAGGCTGGCCAGCTGGGCAGAGCAGTGAGCAGCTGGCAAAGCAGCTGGCAGAGCAGCATATGGCCAGTGGAGCGAGTAAGGCCACTCACTGCTCCACCAGCTGCCCACTTGCCAAGTGTATTGAGGTCCCACCACTTAACTCAGCTCTCAGTGATTTCAGCTGTTAGCGGGGGAGTCTTGCTGCTACTGTACACTGGGCAGTCTCTTGTACCAGAGACACAGTCCTAACACAGGTCTAATGCTTAGAACTGATCATCAATTATTTCAGCTCTGTGATGTATAACAAGACTCTCAATTGAGTTTTAACCAGATCTATTATTACACAGTGGAGAAAGGAAAGCAAGGAGTGCCTAAAACCCTTAGGGACAGCCCATATCAAAGGACAGCCTGGACCAGAAAACCCAAACCATCCCATTCCCTCTTCCCCAACTGGCCTTTGGCACCCCTGTCCTCTGTCTAGCAATACACTTTAGTTGAGGGTGAGTCCCTCAATCAGGATATGCCAAGCACAGTTCTGTTGCTCTTGATTCACACAACTAGGATAACAACCCTTTAGTACCCCTGCCCCAATAACAAAGTGACTTGTGAGCCAGCACCAGCCAAAAACGATCATTTGGACAAAGCAGTCCCATCATGCTGAGCACTTAGGCAGAGTGGGCGTGTCCATGCAAACAAGGTCAGCTCCTGAAGTCCTCTTCCCCACATGGCAGGGGAGAGCTCATTCAGACCTTGCGCACATCCCACTTCTACCACCACACTTGTAACACTGACAGACCGCAGTTGTCGGCAAGTGGGATCAAATCTGGAAGATTTGTGTAGGAGCCTCTACTGAATGAGCTAAAAGCCATGTGCTTCTTAGCAAAGGCTGTAGCAGACTCATCAATCTCCACCTGGGCTAGGTGCCACTACAGGGGGACAGAGCGTCATACCAAGCCGGTATGGGTTACATGCTAAACCACTGTATCTTGTCAGCAAGGTCATCATCATAAGGCACCACTTTTAATCAAAACATGGTAACTTCAATGCAGTCTTTCCTCCTGGCAGTGCGGCAAGACATGACAAAACTGAAAATCTGAAGTCTTCATATCACACTTCAGATGTCATTCTCACAACATCAGCAACTGCACAGGAAAAAGCAACAGCTGCTTCTCTTCAGAGAATGTGGGTACTAGCTAAAAAGAAAAAGCTTTTCCTGGCTGCTGAGCTTGTGAAGGAGTGCATGTTGGAAATGCTGGAGAAGCTTTTTGCTGGAGATAAAAACAAAGATGATGTTGTGAACTGTGTGAAGCAACTTCCCTTGTCTGATTCCATAGCAGTGTGAAGATTGGAGGTAATTTACAAGGATAGTTTGTCCACACTGCTTTCCAATTTAAAAAACACCAAATACATGTCTCTTGCAGCGGATGAATCAAGTGCCAGCTAGCACTGCTTGTTAGATTTTATGATGGTGAAAATTTCAAAGAAGAATTTTTGTCCTTAATACTGTTAGTAATCTACACTGCAGGAGAGATCATTTTTGAAAAAGTAAAAGGCTTTTTTGAAAAAGAAAAGATCTGGTTTAAATCTGCAGAAAGTAAACTTGCTTGTTACAGATGGAGGCCCCTCAATGACAGGGAAAGAGAAGGGCTTGCTTCTCGTTTGGCAGTGATACACCCTTCATTAAATACACTTCACTGCATCATTCACCAGACTGTCCTCAGTGGTAAATTGTCTGGGGATTTGAAAAGAACAAGGGGTATTGTGATGAGATTAGTGAGCTACATACTCTCAATTTCTAGCTTGCAACATTGTCTTTTTAAAGCTCTTTTACAAGATGTTTCAGCCGAATACAGTGGTCTGTAGCAGCCCAACAACATTTGCTAATTAAGTAGGGGCTGCATGATAGTTTGGTTTTGTGCACTTCAAAAAGAAATGGTAGAATTTATTGCAAACTACAAGACCAACAAGGCTTGTGAGTTTCTGGAATATATGTACGATGTCCCCTCTATGTCACAGGTAGCTTTCCTGTGCAATATTACCGGTCACTTGAATTCCTTCAACCTGTAGCTCCAACACGATGCAAGCAGTGTCAGAGATTGGTTGAAAAAGTGTGTGACTTTCTGAGGAATCTTGAAATCTTTCAGACAGACTTAACAGGAAAGATATTGCACTTTCCCACATTGCAATCTGATCGAAAATTTTAAAATGTGATTTGAGAATTTTAAAATTCCAAATGATTTGCTTTTGTTTGTTCATGATCTATTTGTTGTCTCTGCTATTGGATCTTGCCCTTCTGAAGCAAAGAACATTCTAGATTCAATTGTTGAAAGTGACTTTCAATTGGAAACAGCAAGGCTTCACAGCTCAATTGTCTTGAAGGCAAAATTCAGAGAAGTGGGACTTTCTGGACTCAAATATGCTGAACAGTTTCAGAATAGCCAGAATCTAGCCATGTATCTTTTAACGCTGTTCGGCTCAACGTACCTCTGTGAGTCTGGGTTTTCTACCATGAATATTATAAAAAACTAACACCGTGATCACCTGATAGATGAGTATCTTCACCAGTGCATGTGCCTTGCCCTGACCTCCTACAAAACACTCTGCACATAGCCTGCCAGAGATCATCAATGTCACCTCTCCCATTAGAGAGCGCCACAAACACAGGTAATAATGTTGATTTATAACCTTTGTTAAAAGATAGAAACACCAGTACTGATGTTGCAATTAAGGTCTTTATTTATTGGCAGCTGAAGTTTCTATTTTGTCAGCCTTCAGCGTAAATGGCCTGCCTCTTGTTATAAAATTCTCAAAGGGGCCTGCAGGTAGATCTAACTGAGTATCACGCAGGTTGCCTGCCTGGTGCTCTCCCTAGGGGCACGAGCCTGCTGAGTGCCCCCTGGCTATTGCTGTAGCTGCTGGATCTTGCCCAAATGATGAACTGCTAGTTGATGCACAACCCCTGGCGCAGCCCATCCAGGCACCACCTGGTCTGTGTTGTCAAATGCCTCCTCTGTGTGGGTAGATAAAGCAGTGCTGGATGGATGAGAACCTCTCTGCCCCGGCTGTGCTTCCCAGGCTTTGCCATGGAGGCTGCTGGTCCTGGTTCTGTGGCTGTATCTCATCTAGTCTCTCTCAGTGACAGCCTGGTCTGCTGCTAGCACCACCAGCCCAACCCTGTAGAGAGCCCAGTTACTCACAAGACTGAAATGCCAGCACACAAGGGGTTAACATGACTATGTGATTTCCACACAGCTGGCTCCAAGCTATTGCTCTCACTCAGCAGAGTACCTGGACGCTGGCAGGCAGGGGAGCACTGGTTCCCAGGAATACCCTCGATGGAGTTTGGGGAGGCACTAAGCTCTGGCCTAACTGCTGCTGTTGACATCCATAGAAACTCCCCTGCGTTGCAGTGTCAGCAGAGCTACGCCAGTGCTGAGTGCTCTGAGGATCTCCCCTAGCTGTGCAAAGTGAGGGGCCGTGTTTCTCCTAGGTGGCATTTCTCATCCGGTGGAGTTCCCAAAATGCACTGGCCTTATGCCTCGGAGAAGCAAAGGGAAGACTGCACATCTGAATGCTGCCACCGCAGTCGCATGGCTGAGATGGCGTTTCACCACATGACATGACAGCTCAGGAAATTCACTCCTATAGGCAGGACACGGAAGCACCTGTCAGACCAGCACCTCCTGCCAACCTAGCACTGCTGCTCCCATTCCCACATCATCCCTCAGTGCAGCATTCTCCAGCAGTGGCAGCAGCAGCAGGTCCCTGGCTGCAGAATTCACAAGGAACCTCATACGTCTGTGTGGCTCAGTGACACTGAGAGAACTGTTCTTGCAGCAGTGTGCAGCCTCTTTGCAGGGTGCTGACAGGGGACTGGGCCTCATCTGCCAGTGGATACCAGACAGTGAGACGTGGCTGCTGCAGAGTCCCCCTGGTGGAAGGTGCCACAATGGCACAAGCCTTTGCAGACCCCCACTCCACTGGGGGCTCTGCCACTGGCTAGCACAGCCCGAGAAGTGAATGGGGTGGGACAGGGCACTGGGGATGAGAGGGACTAACATTTCCTGGGCAGCCTCCAGTGAGGGACTTTGATGGAGCTCAGCTCATGCAGTAAAAGTGCTCTCCCCTAGCAGGACTCCTGGAGGACAGCATCCAGGCTCTCTCCACCTGTCTTCCCTGGAGGGCATCCCGCTGGCCCACCCTGAAGCACAGCTGCCCTGTAGGCCCATGGAATGCATTGCCATGGAATGCCCCCATTCCTCCACACAAGGGTGTCAGCCAAACCCATTGTGAGCTCGCCACAGAAATACTGGGGAATCATAGAATCATAGAGTTGGAAGGGACCTCAAGAGGTCATCTAGTCCAACCCCCTGTTCAAAGCAGGACTAACCTCAGCTAAATCATCCCAGTGGGCTTTGTCAAGCCACAGCTTAAAAACTTCAGCCAGGCTGGGCCCCTGAGCCGCACAGGGAGAGCTCAGGTCATCAGCGAACCCTCTATCAATTGCATGACCTGAGGAGATATTTTGCTGATGGGCACGTGGCCCACTCTGATTCGAGTGTGAGGCTGGCCAGGATCGTAGAATCCCGCTCTGGCCCCAGGAAATGCAGAACATCTAAAAGCAAAGTTCACACACAAGTAGCCCCAACTTCAGGACTCCAGCATGATGGAACCTCCCTCTGCTGCTCCTCTCAGCCCCAGCTTCCAACCGCTGAGTCATCACCCCAAAACACATGAACTTATTTTAGACAGTATAACACCCCCCCCCCCCCCGCCATTTGGCCAGGGACCAGCGAGAACGTTCCTGAGGGGTGACCAATGCTCATGGGACTAGAAGTTGATGTAGCTGGAAGTTCATGCTATTCGTGACATCGTCTGCGATGCAGTGTTGTTGTAGTCATGTCACTCCCAGGATTAGATAGACAAGGTGGGGGAGGGACTATCTTTTATTGGACCAACTTCTGTGGTGAGAGAGACACTTTCAATAGCTCAAAAGCTTTTTGCAACAAAAAATGTCAAAGATAAAAAGATCTATTACCTCACCTACCTTGTCTCTGTAATTTTCTAGAGTTCTTATTTCTGGCCTAACAGGCACTTGTGAGATTCTGTGTTATTTATCTGCAGGTGAAATTACTCTTTCTCCATGGGGGATAAAGACACAAGGGTGGAGAAGCCAGATGTATGAATCAGAAAGGGAAAGACTATAATTTTCCTAAAGGGGAAAGGAAAATAATGTGTTTCTTGCATTCTGTATGCAATCGTGCATGTGTGGTCAGGGTACGTGGTTCATGGCTCTGCTTGACATAAGCAGGAAGATAACGGAGAATATTTTCTTAGCCAGAGAAAAAGCAGGGATAAGGAGACAACATACGGTAGAGCTGGGCAAAAAAGGGAAAAATAATTTTGCAAAACATTTCAAATTTTCGAAGTTGTTTTTGTTTCACAGGGTTGGAAATAGACAATTCCTCCCCTTTTTACCCTTTTTCATAACACTATTTTTTTTTTTTTTTTAAATCCAATTTTCAAAATGTTGAATTTTTAAAATTTTGAGCTTAATTTTTTCCACCTTCCTTCTTTTTCCTCTGCCATCAGGCAATACAACAAATGGTGGCCAGGTTTTTCCCCGCCGTTTTTTTCATTTTTCTTTCAAACGTTCTGCAACTTTGGAAAAGATACATAGTGGCAAAAGGAAAAAGTAAACTGTAACTCAGCTGCATGGTGACTTTTCTAGGGTAGAAGTGTTGAGAAGTTACAGAGTAGCAAGGGGAAGTGAAAAAATGGGAACAGCAACCTTTAGCCCTGGCCATCATTCATTCTTAGTTTTGACAAAAAATGGAAAATAAAACAAATAAATAAATATAGGCTTTTTGTGAAAGATTTTAGTTTTGAAAAAAAGGGTAATTTTTTGTTGCAAAAGGTTTTGTTTTTTAAAAAAAGTTTTTTTTAAAAAGTTAACCTACTCTGACAGAGCTGTGGAGACTCTTTTTGGAATTAGTCCAGAGTACCCTTCTCCAGAAAAACAAAATGCCAGGATTTCTTGAAAGTCTGATTTGATTGAAGTCCATCTTGTGTATGAAGCTCCATCCAACCGCTTCTCCGGCTGTAGACCTTGAGGAAAGATAGATGCACCACAGACAGCACTGAGGACCAATGTGAGCAACCAGGAAAGCTAACAAATGCCAGTCCATCCTGGGTGCTCTTCTACAGGACAACAAGGTTTTACATCAAAACATCGAGGATATAGGGAATGACCCATAGTGTCATAGTCACTGACCTAGGAGCTCCCAGAAGAGCTGGAGAAAGGGGCACCCAAGTGGGAAGTTTTGAGATTATGGACAAAAACTGCTCTAAAGCATGAGAGAGACTGAAAGGGTCAAAACAACAAACCTCTGTTTCAGCAGCCATTGGGTTGCTTCAGATGCTAAGGCCCATATTATACTCCCCTCTATAGTGTGCAAAGCCAGGGAGATCACCCACCCCTCCCTGAAACACAGCCCTGCACTAGGGCAGCCAAAATCCTACACCTAGAGCTTTGTGGAGGGTGTTTCAAGTACCATATGCTGGGTAATAACATGAGAGAATTTCGCACTTGTAAACCTAAACTGGCTCTTTATTAAGAGAACAATTTACAGAGATGCAGCAGAGAACTCCAGCTGGCGTTCCAGCCATGTGCAGACAGACTGACGTCCTGGTGCTTCCTCCAAACTCTTCCCTCCTGCAACCCGTGCTCCTCCCTCCACGCTCCATGCAGTTGCTATTTCTTTCCTTTTCACAGTTTTTTGTCTTTTGTGCGAGTGTTTGCTCACTTGCTGGGGCCAGAGATTACTAGTATATAGCCCACCTATGGACACAGCCTTAACTTCCAGCCCATTGTGGGCTTTTAGGCCTCACCTTTCTTCAAGTGTGCTTGTCTTTGAACCAGTGTCCCACTCCTATTTTGTGTTATCGCTGTTGGTGGGGGATTTGCTTCCATCCTGTTGCTGCCTTCATTTTGCTGGGTGGGGTCCAGTTGATCCTTTATGTTGCTCATGTACCTTGTTTCTTCTGACACTCCTGGATGAGGCTAGCTGATGACTGAGGCTATAAATCCTCCTGGTCCTGGCCTTGGTCCCCTCTGTCTAGGTGTCCTGTCTGCTTGCTGTTACTCTGCAGTTATCTTCAGTTTCCTTTCCACCACTGTCCTGAGTTAGTATCTACCTTGTGTGGCCTGCATCCCACAGGATGTTGCCTTTTGCCATTACTTGCATTGCTATTCAATGGTTGGATCCAAACCTGCTCACCTGTGTGTAGTGTCCTTGGGTCCTTGGCTCCTTTGTTGTGTCAAGCTGCCTGCCTATGCTGGCATTCTCCTAACTGCTTCTGTGTACTGTCCATTCCTCCTCTGATGAGCTGCAGCAGACTGCCCCCCCTGGGAAAAAGAGTCTTGATTCTCCAAACCATCAGTCTTTGTAATGTCTAGTTCATGAGAGGGTGATTTGTGATGGTACAACCTTGCCAGGTGGGGATCCCTTCCTGCCTGCTTGGCCTTTGCCATCAGTCTCTTGGCTATCTTTACTGCCCACTCTGCCTTTCCCATTGCTTTGTAGGTAACCAGAGCAAGACATCACATGTTCAAATTCCCATTTGGCACTGAATTATTTGAATTCTGCTGCCTTCTCTGAGCACAGCGTGTCAGGGATAGCAGCTCTTGCAAAATGCACCCTCTGTTTCCTTGCCTGAATGTCCTTATCCACCATATCTCTCTAATATCCTGGGACCAACATGGCTACAACACCACTACAGACATCTCTCATAGATTCATAGACTTTAAGGCCAGACGGGACCATCATGAACATCTAGTTTGACCCCTGCACATTGCAGGCCACAGAACCTCACCCACCCACTCCTAAACTCTGGCTGAGTTCCTGAAGTCCTGAAATCATGATTTAAAGATTTCAGGTTACAGAGAATCCAGTATTTACACTAGTTTAAACCTGCAAGTGACCTGTGCAGAGGAAGCTGAAAACCCCACAGAGTCTCTGACAATCTGACCTGGGGGAAAATTCCTTCCTGACCCTAATTATGGTGATCAATTAGACCCTGAACATGTGTTCAAGAGCCATCAGCCGTACACCTGGGAAAGAAAACTCAGAGCCCTCCCCAGCTAGTGTCCCTCACTAGCCACTGGGGATATTTGCTGCTAGCAGTCACAGTTTGGCTACATGCCACTGTAGGCAATCTCATCATACTATCCCCTCCATAAATTCATCAAGCTCAGTCTTAAAACAAGTTAGGTTTTTTGCCCTCACTGCTTCCCTTGGAAGTCTGTTCCAGAACTTCATTCCTCTCATGGTTAAAAACCTTCATCTAATTTCAAATCTAAACTTGTTGATGGCCAATTTATATCCATTTGTTCATCTTGTGTCCACATTGGTGCTTAACTTAAATAACTCCTCCCTGGTATTTATCCTCTAATGTATTTATAGAGAGCAATAATATCTCCCCTCAGCCTTCTTTTGGTTAGGCTAAACAAGCCAAGCTCTTTGAGTCTCTTCTCACAAGGTAGGTGTTCCATTCCTCAGATCATCCTAGTAGCCCTTCTCTGCACCTGTTCCAGTTTCAATTCATCTTTCTTAACCATGGGAGCCCTGAACTGCACACGTATTCCAGATGAGGTCTCACCACTGCCTTGTATAAAGGTACAAACACTTCCCTTTCCTCTACTGGAAATGCCTTGCCTGATGCATCCTAGGACTGGATTAGCCTTTTGCCCAGCTGTATCACATTGGCGGCTCATAGTCATCCTGTGATCAACCAACACGCCCATGTCTAACTCCTCCTCTGTAATTTCCAACTGATTCAGCTGACACCTATAGCAAAAATTCTTGTTGTTAGTCACCAGATGCATGACCTTGCACTTTGCACTAGTAAGTTTCATGCTATTTCTATTATTCCATGTAAGCGGGGGAACAATCCCACTATTGTGGGGAACTTTCCTGACTCATACACTACCCAGCAGAGTTGGCTAGCAAAAGGATCTGAGTCCTTGCCCCCACTCCCTTTACCCAGAGGCCTGCCTGCCTCGAGGCCCCCCCCCACTCTCCTATGTGGCAGAGTCCCCGTGACCCTGACAAGTCTGGGCCCAGGATTCCTGGGAGGCTCGACCCACAATCTTGTTGTGGTCACTAGGGCAGGGGCTTGGGTGTCCCCATTCCAGGGGGCTCTCTCTGCACTGGATGCTTCCCTGACCCACTGATCAATGCACACAGTTCAAAGCAGATACAATTTAATAAACAACAATCAATTAAAAAAATTAAAGAAAAGAGGAGAAATGTTAAAAAAAAAAAAAAACACCTAAGGCTGCTCCCTGACCTAGAGGCACCACACCCAGCGTCTCTGGAGTGTAAGGGACATTCACAGTCCGTGTCTCCCACGTTGCAGGCCTCCTGCCTGGTTGCACTGCAGGGATGCAGAGAGTCAGACACGTGCTGTGACAGTGGCCACACGCCCCCAGGCTCTAGGGGACAGGGCCCTTCTCCCCAGGGTCTGCCTCCCAATGTCTGGGCCACGATCCCCTCCAAGGCCTCTTGGTTGGTGGTGTCACCCTGCAGTGAGGGCCCCCCCGCACTCCTCAGCTGCTCACCGCACCTGGTTCCAGACGGCTCCAGCCCCACTCTGCATCAGTGCAGCTCGGCTCGGCTCAGCTCTCTGGGACACTCCTCGGGCCCCTCTGGTTCTGCTGCTGTGGGTCAGCTCATCTCAGCTCTCTGAGCTTCTTCTCTGGCCTCTGCACCTAGATCCAGATGGCTCCATCCCTGGCCCCAGCTCCGCTTGGCTCTCTGGCTACTCCTCTGGTTCCGCTGTTGTGGCCCTTCTCAGATCAGATCAGATCAGATCAGCTCCCTGGCCTGGGCTTCTTCTCTCATCTCCCAACTGCTGGCTGCTTTTTCCTTAGCTCAGCCCTGCTCTCTGCCCAGGCAGACACAGGCAGGCAGCTGCAGCTCACACAGAGGACGTGAGCCCCCCAGCCCTCCTGGCTCCCTCATTGGCCTGCCTGCCCTGTCAATCAGGCTGACCTGGGTTGGCCTCTCTCCACTGGCCCTGGGTCTGTTTCAGGGTCCTACTTCCTCAAGAGATGCCAACCAAAAAGACCCATTAAGTTTCAGTAAGGGGCTAATAGACCCCTTACATCCAGTTTTCAAGATCGTCCAGATCATCTGTGATATTCCAGTCCTCCTCCGTATTGGCAATACTTCCCTACTTTGTGTCATCTGCAAATGTTATTAGTGCACACACACTTTTTGTGCCAAGGTCAGTAATAAAAATGTTAAATAAGATTGGTCCCAAGACTATTCCCTGAGGAACTCCACTAGTAACCTCCCTCCAGCCTGACAGTTCACCTTTCAGTATGACTTGTCATAGTCTCCACTTTTACCAGTTCCTTATCCACCTTCCAATTCTCATATTAATCCCTATCTTCTCCACTTTACCTAATAATTTCCTATGTGGAACTGTATTGAATGCCTTACTGAAATCCAAATCTACTGCATTTCCTTTGTCTAAAAAATCAGTTATGTTCTCAAAGAAGGAGATCAGAATGGTCTGGTATGATCTTCCTTTTGTAAAACTATGTTGTATTTTATCCCAATTACCGTTCATTTCTATGTCCTTAACTACTTTCTCTTTCAAAATTTGTTCCAAAACCATGCATACAATTGAGGTAAAACTAACTGGCCTGTAATTTCCAAGATCACTTTTCTCCCTTTCTTAAAAATAGAAAATAGGACCTATGTTAGCATTTCTCCAGTCATAGGACATGACCCCCGAATTTACAGACTCATTCAAAATCTTTGCTATTGGTCTTGCCATTTAATGTGCCAGTTCCTTTAATATTCTTGAATGGAGATTACCTAGGCACCCCAGTTTAGTCCCATTAAGATGTTTGAGTTTGGCTTCCACCTCAGATGTGGTAATTTCTACCCTCATGTCCTCATACCCATCAGTCACCCTGCCACTATCCCTAAGCTCTTCAATAGCCTTATTAAAAACTGAGCCAAAGTATTTGTTTAAATGTTGAGCCATGCCTAGTTTATCTTTAATCTCCACTCCATCCTCAGTGCTTAGCGGTCCCACATCTTCTTTCCTTGTTTTCCTTTTATTTATATGGCTAAAGAACCTTTTACTATTGGTTTTAATTTCCTTTGCAAGGTCCAACTCTGCTTGGCTTTTGGCATTACTCACTTTATCCCTACAGTGTCTGACCTCCAAGAGGTAGCTTTCCTTGCGGATCCATCCCATTTTCCATTCCTTGTAGGCTTTCTGCTTTCTCTTAGTCACCTGTTTGAGATGCTGGCTCATCCAACTTGGTCTGCAACCCTTCCCTACAAATCTTTTCCCCTGGCTTGGGATACAGGCTCCAGATAGCTTCTGCAACTTTGACTTGAAGTAATTCCAAGCGTCCTCCACATTCAGATCCTTGAGTTATTTAGTTCAATCCACTTCCCTAACTAATTCCCTTCATTTTTTTAATGTTAGCACTTTTGAAATCAAGGACCCTTGATGCAGATCTATTTTTGTTTATACTTCCATTTAGTTTAAACTGAATTATCTCATGATCACTCTAACCAAGGTTCTCCCCTAAAGCCAGTTCTTTTTTGAGGTCCTCACTACTTCCAAACTCAACCATAGTTTCCTCCTGCATCTTAAAACCTTGGATCTCCTCTTCATAGAATCATAGAAGATTAGGGATGGAAGAGACCACAGGAGGTCATCTAGTACAACCCCCTGCTCATCCCCCTTTCCATCAGCTCTATCAGGTAAAACAAAGCTCTTTTCAGGTATCCGCTTCAGAATCATGTACATCCTGCAGCTTCCACATCCAGTCATCTTCATTGTACTCCACATAGTTCATCTCCTGGAAACTGGGGCTGTAACCTCCTGTGACCATGTAGTTCCAGTCATCAAAGATTAACAGGTCTGTTCCCACCTCATCCCAGAGTCAGGCTGGGATTTCATGAGGTTGTAGAGTCTCCCTTTATTGATCACTCTACTCTTTGCACATCTCACACTGTTCCATGTATGCTCTTTGTTACAATCTTGATTCCTGGAAATTCATGGATTCATAAACTCCAAAGCCAGAAGGGCCCATTGTGATCATCTGGTCTGTAGATGAACTGAGAACTCATCAGAGAACTGCCCCAAAAATATTTCCGAGAGCAGATCTTTTAGAAAAACATCCAATCTTGACTGAAAAATTGTCAGTAATGGAGAATCCACCATACCCCTTGGTAAATTGTTCCAGTAGTTAATAACTCTCATTGTCAAACATTTATGCCTTATTTCCAGTCTGAATTTGTCTAGTTTCAACTTCCAGCTATGGGATCATGTTAGATCTTTCTATTCAAGACCGAAGAGTTCATTATTAAATATTTGTTCCCCATTTAGATACTTGTATACTGTAATCAAGTCATTCCTTAACCTTCTCCTTGTTCAGCCAAATAAATTGAGCTCTGAGTTTGTCACTATAAGGTATGTTGTCTGATCCTTATATCATTCTCATCGCTCTTCTCTGAATCATCTCCAATTTATCAACATCCTTCTTGAGTTGTGGGCACCAGAGCTGGACATGGGATTCCAGCAGCCATCGCACCAATGCCAGATACAGAGGTTAAAACAACCTCTCTTATCCTACCCAAGATTATGCATGACAGGATCACATTAGCTCTTTTGGCCAAAGCGTCACACTGGGAGCTCATGCTCAGCTGATTAACTGCCACCCCCAATTCTTTCTCAGAGTCAGGGCTTCCCAGGCGAGAGCCCTGCATCCTGTAAAGATGGCCTACATTCTATGTTCTAGATATAGATCGTTACAGTTTGCCATATTAAAATGCATATTGTTTGTTTGTGCCCAACTTACCAAGCAACCCAGATCACTCTGTATCAGTGACCTTTTCTTACCACTCCCCCAATATTTGGGTATTCTGCAAACTTTATCGGTGATGATTTTATGTTTTCCTTCAGGTCATTGATAAAATGCTAAATTGTGTAGGACCTAGAATGGATCTCTGTGGGACTTCACTAGATACACATCCATTTGATGTTGATTCCCCATTGAAGATCACATTCTTAAACCTACCAGCCAGCTTTTAATCCATGTAATGTGTGTACATTAATTTTTTTATTGTTCTGGCTATTATCTTGCCAAGTGACTGATGTCAGACTGACAGGCCTATAATCACCTGGGTCATCTTGTTTGCCTTTTCAAAATACTGGCACAACATTAGCTTGCTTTCAGTTTTCTGGAACCTCCCCAGTATTCCAAGGTATATAAAAAATGAACATTAATGGTCCAGCGAGTTCATCAGCCAGCTCTTTTAAAACTCTTGGGTGCTAATTATCTAGACCTGCTGATTTTAAAAGGTATAACTTTAGTAGCTGCAATTTAACATCATCCTGAGAGTCTAGTGGAATGGAGTGTTATCATCACCATGTGATATGACTACATCATCACGTGTTGTGGCTGGCCTTTATGTTTGCTCTGTGTTCACTGTGTGTTTTTATCACAGCTGGCCTGTTGCTCTGACCATCCTCACTGTATGGTCATGTGCTGGCTGGCTGGTGCTGTCAAGCTATCCCAGGTCACTCTTGTCCAAGTATAGTTCATTTCCGCTTTTACTGATCTGAAAATGAATGGCTACACTGAGCGACCACCTCTGGTCTAGGTCCAGACTGAACACAGACAAGCATGACTCAGTCACACTTGAAGAGGGACCAGGAGGTGGCCCATGGGACACCCTAGTTATCTCGGCAAGTGGCTATGGAAATGACAGGCTGTCTCTAGAAGCTGTGTGGGTTGACCAGGGCTCTGTGGAAGGGGAAGCCCTCAGCCTTGGCCACTCAGATTGTTTTCATTTACATCTCTCCTTCTGAATGCCAAGGCAGAGGCTATGGGTGGAGCAGCTGGTATTTCTCTGCCTTTATGTGAGGGGTAGGAGATGAAAAATGCATCATAAAATCTTTGGTTCCCTACAGGAAAAGCAAGTCTGAGGGCCAATAATCAACATAACTATAGCTCATTAGCATATGTGAGATGGCCGCTGGCCTGGCCCTTCAGGCTGAGAGCTGGCTGCCTCTGCAGTGGAAGCAGCAGCAGGACGGGCTGCGCTCAGCCCCACTGGGATCACATCTCACACAGCTGGCATGAAGTAAAACCAAACCATTCTGCTTGAGTAGAAGAGCTAGAGGTCACATAAGAAGAGAAGAGCTGCTGTACTGGGTCAGACAATGGACCTGTCTGACACTTGTTCATGCCAGGGCTTCAGGGGGGAGTGTACCGAAAAGGCAGTTGGTGTGATCAATCCCTGTTTTCCCTGCTGGGCCTTTAGCAGTCAGCGGTTTAGGGACACCTAGAACATGGGGTGGCATCCCTGGCCATATTGGCTAACAGACATTGACGGACCTATCCTCCATGAACTTATCCAGTTCTTGTTTGAACCCAGTTATACTTTCCACACGTTAGTTGTGCTTTGTGAAACAGTGCTTCCATTTGCCTGTATTAAACCCCTACCTAGTCATTTTATTAAGTGACCCCTGGCTTTTGTATTGTGTGAAAGGTTAAATAGCACTTCTCTATTCACTGTTCCCACACCAGTCGTCCTATAGGCCTCTGTCATATCGTGCCTTGGCAATCTTTGCTTTTTCTAAAGTGAACAGTTCTAATCTTCTTAGTCTGTCCTCATATGGAAGCCTTGATCATCTTTGCTGTCCTTTTCTGAACCTTTTCCAATTCCACTATATTCTTTTTTGAGATGGGGTGACCAGAACTGTACCGGGTGCTCCATGGATTTATGTAGTGCTATTATCATATTTTCTGCCTTATTTTCTCTCAGTTTCCTAATAGTTCCTAAAATATTGTTAGCTCTTTTGACCATTGCTGTGCACCGAGGAGATGTTTTCAGAAAACTATCCATGTTATGCAACTGTTAACCATTCTGGTGAAAAAAATCTGACAATTTGGCTAAAAAAAAAGGGAGCGGGGGAACGAAACTTTTGGTCAAAATTTTTTTCTCAAATAATGAAACCATTTGGGCCCCAAACATATCTGATGCAAAAGTAAAAGGACTGTTGGTCAACAAACAGAAAAAACTGGAGCTAAAATTGAGGCTCCCAGAGACAGGAGGCTCCTATTTGCGCTCCAGAGACATGTGGCGGCTTCTGGGCACAAGCTTTTTCACAGCAATGGGCAACATAACTACATAGCTAGGCTGAACTATGGGCAGACCAGGCCTTAGTGTCTATTTGTCCGCTGGAGCAAATCCCATCCATGACAAGGTCTCTGTTGTTGTGGCAGTGGAAAGCTGAGGAAACTAGGAACCCAGAGGGAGCAGACCTGCCTCTGCATTGGTACCATAAGGGCTCAGTCATCAGCTGCATCCAGGCTGTGGTGGGTGGGTGCAGCTGAGATGGCAGAGAGGAACTGTCACTCATAGAAGGTGGGCTTAGAGATGCCATGCCCACCATGCCGGAAGCAGAGGGGCGAGCCCAAGGCAGGAACAGGATGTACAAAGGATGGGCCCTCCAGCAGGAACAGGATGTACAAAGGATGGGCCCTCCAGCTCTGTAGAGGAAGAGCAGCCGAAGGAGAAGGATGTCTCTCCCCTGGTGCTGGGACCCGAACCTGACCTCTGCCCTGCAGAGGAGATGCCAGGGCTGCCCCTACCTGCCCCTACCTGCTGGAGCACCAAGGACCTGCCAGAGCTACCTGGGCCCTGCAACCTGGAGGAGCTGCCTGATGACAGTGACACCAAGTGCCTGCTGGGACTGCCCCTTGCATTCTACCCCAAGGAAGTGGACTATGACCTGGACCACAGGTACATCGGGCACAGGGGTGGAGGAAGTAGCCCAGGGGTAGCCGACCTCAGTCCGGCTGTGCTCAAGCCTGAGCACTGCTCAGCGAATTTTGACTGGAGCACCAGCTGACCCAGTGGTAGGGCACCCCACCCCTGCTAGGGCCCTCAGCTGGGATGCAGTGGAATTGGATGGGTCTGCATCCCTCTCCCCCATGGCCACCCACACCCTGGGGTTACCACCCTCAGCCTGTGAACCCTCCATAGGTAGTTGCTGGCTTGCTTTGCTTACCTTGTCCTAGCTGAGGGCTATTGACTTTTTGCTGTGCCTGTCCCGCCCTGACTGAGGGCCAGGGGCATAGACTATTTCCCTGCCCACCCTGCTTGAAGGGCCAGGGCTAGAGAAACCGCTTACTCGCCCCCGCCCTGCTTGATGGTTTGGGGCAACAGACAATGGAAAGCTAATTCCCCCTGTATTAAGCATATCCACACAGGTGCAGCAAGCAAGGAGGCATGGCCTCCCTCCAGGACTGACAGGGAGGGACAGGCCACTCCTCTACAGTGTCACTATCTCCTTTGAGGGATGGAAAGCTGCCCCTGGTGCCAGACTCTTCTGATCCCTGTGTAGCACTGACAAACTCCAGTCGGCAGCAGCCGGGATCAAACCTGGGACCGCTGAAGCTAAATGCATGAGCCTCTACCTGCATGAGCTAAATGGTTGTAGCGAGCTTGCTACTCTCTAGCTGGTCTGGAGGGGGGATGGAGTCACTGGAGGGAGGGCTGGAGTGTTGCACCAGGCAGGCATGAGTTCCACCTGCACAGCCTAGGGCCATGGCTGGCTCCTGATCAATGGGAAGCTAGGGCCATAAAAGTGACTTGTGCCCTCTCATCTCCTCTCCTGAGCAGCCGTGCCAGGCTAGTTCCAGTCTGGGGGCTGCAGGCATAGCAGGATGCAAACCCTCTGAGCAGCATGCCACAGAGCTGTGCCCTTTGCAAGTGGGAAAGCTGCTGACTGAACAAACCCCCTCCAGTGGCGAAACAAGCCTGGGGGCCATTTGCCAGTCTCTAGAAGTGGGTTGTTCAACAGAGTCCAAATTCCAATGGATTTCAGTGGGACATGTCTGCCTCTCTGTACAGCTTGCCACACAGCCCCCGCTCCTGAGGGCTTGTTTCCACATACTGGCCAAGTTCTGGAAAGGAGCCCACACAGCTCTGAGTTCCCCCCACCTCCATCAGCTCTGTCTGTGATTGCTGCAGAGGAGGCGGAGGGAATGGCAGCTCCCTGGGACAGATCAGCAACCCATTAGATGATTTATCCGAACATATTTACCCTCCTGTGTCAGTCGCGGCTTCCGTGCTGCTTTTGCAGTGATGTGTACTTATCTGTTTACTTTATTTATTACATGGAGCTGGCGTGGGCTGAGGGTCCTTGTGTCATGTCAGTGACTGAAGTTCATTAGAGATTTCCTCTCCAAGTCTATAGCTGGATTGTCAGCTCAGTGTGTGATGCACCTTAAGCGTGTGCTGATTAATAAACCAAGAGCAGCATCACGGGTGTCTATTAAGGGCAGAATCGTGTCCGCAGTTACTGCTGCATGTTACAAAGTGACATGAGGAGGGAGTTACCACACAGGGGAGCAAAGGGGGAATCCTCCGACGCCATCCTCAAGAGGCAGCTTACACAAGCATGTAAAGCGTGTGTTCTACACAAGAAGCAGCAACATGCAAGGAACAGCCAGCGGGACTCCTGTGAGAGTGAAGGCCTGAGACGTAACTGCTCTAGAGGTGAACTGACTGAGTCAGTTAAACCTGGTACAGAGCAGAGAAGGACAGCGAAAAAAAGGGGGCAGCGGGAAGCTAAATGAGTGAAGCCTGGCAAGGAAGTTAAGAATTTCTCTTACAAATACTAGAAATCAAAACAGAAATAGTAGGGAGAAAGTAGGCCCATTAATAAATAAGGAGAAAGGTTAAATTAATGATGACCCCTCAAATGGCTGAGCCACTGCACAACATTCTAAAATCAGCTTTTAATCAAAGAGCGAGAGAGAATGTGTATCACCAGTAATGAAAACCTTGTCAATATAGCTATTGATAAGAGGCAGTATGAACCTGTGCGGATCTGCTAAACTGGGTGACCTGCATCCCAGAGGGCTGTGGGAGTCAGCTCAGGAAATAGACGCCACAGACAGTATCTCTGTGTAAATGTCACAGAGAGCTAGGGAGGAGCCGGAAGATTTGAGAAGCGTGAATGTGGTACAATCTCAAAAGAAGCAAAGAATGATCCAGGCTGTGGTACAATGATGGAACCAGGAAGATCTAGAGGGTCATAGAGCTGTGAGATGTCTAACCAGGGCCTGTCTCTGTGGCACAGTGGGGCCAGATTCAAGTAGCAGCAGCAATCTCTGCCATCTTCACAACCAGTATTTTTTTATCTCCAAGAAATACTGTGATGGGGTGGAGGCCCGCGCAGATGAGGAAGGGGCCAGAGTCGAAGGCCCTGGCAGCAGGGCTAGCCCCACCCCTTCGGACTCATGCATGAGAGGGAGAAGGCTGTTAATGGGGATAAGCTGCAGCGTGAGTGCATGAACTCCTAGACAGGACAGCATCACCCAACCCAGTGGAGTGGATTGCAGGGTGACAGACAGGCTGAACCTGTTCCAGAGGCCCAGTCAGAGCAGCGTCCCCAAACCTATTGGGCTGGGGCAGGATGGTTGGCAGCACTACAAACTCACCCCCCCCTTTGCTGGGACCACCCTGAATGTGGGGGGGAGGGGTTCTGTGACTTTCATTTTGATCCCCCAGCCCATGGGTGGCAGATATAATAGGTCAGGGGAGGCTAAGCCTCCTGTCTGGACTGCTCACAAACAGCCTTCAGCCTGCAAATCACTCCCAGCTATGGCTGTGTTTGCTGCAGCCAGCCAGCCAGCCCTTGGCTCCCACCAGCCTTGGTTATACTGCAGGGTGACCCCAACACACTCCCAGTCTTAGCTTTCCCTCCAGAAATGCAGGGCCTGCACTGCCCAGCCTTCTCCTGGACAATTCAAATTCATATAACGTCCGTATTTCTTTAACAGAAATAAGAGGCACACACCTTGTTACCTCGAATGGATTTTCCCAGCCACTTCAGTTTAAACACACTGGATTAGATAAAACAATAAAACAAGTTTGTTAAATACAAAGTGAGAGATTTTAGGTAAGTACAAGGATTGAGGGATAAAAATCAGAAGTGGTTACAAGAAAAATAAAGATAAAACACAACTGGTGCCTAACTTAACAAACTATGTTCAATTCAAACCAAAGTTTCCTCACACACCTCAGCAGTCTTACCAACCAAACTCCTTAGGCCAACACCCCTTCTCAATTCAATAGCTGCTTCCTTTGATCCTTTTGTTGCAGTGAATTGATAGACAGAGAGAGTGGGAGAAGGGGTGTGTTGGGGTGTCTGACCCTCCTTTTTATAGTATCAGTTCCCCTTTTGGAAAACATTTCCAGCTGAGATTCTGGAGACAAAAGTATATTGAGAAGGATGTTCCTTGCTGATTTTCCTCACCTGTTTGAGGTTTCTTTATCTACTCTTCCTGCTCGATGACGTACTGTTTAAAAGCAGGTTCAGCAGAGCCTGCATTCCTTTGTTTGAGACAGACCTGTTTACCAGCTTCTGCTGTGGTTTGGAACATGTGTTCATAACATCATGCAGGAACATCTTATAACTTCACATACAGTGTTGCCACACATATTGTCCCAGGATCACATTGACCAGCAAATAATGAGTTTTCAGATGGTACCACACAAGGCACACTTTGTACAAAGATTAGTGCAGTAGTCTGTAGGGGTAGACAGAGGGGTACTTTCTGTCACAGTAGCTAACTGGGCATGCTCATGTTCCCCCACCTGCCGAGGGAGGACCCACCAAGGACCCTGTTACAAAACAGGCCCCAGCCCACACAAATACACCTCACTGTGGCTCAGACCTCAAAACTGATGTAAAACTCATCCAGGATTAATGTGGGGGGACTTCCACTGTGCTCTCCATGCACTCAGCTCCCAGAACCTTGTCTAGAGAGCCCAGCTCAGAAACCCTTCCTCCACCCTTGCCAGGAAGTGGGTAGCTGATAGCTTCAGTGGCTCAATTCCTCACCGCCACCTGCTTCCTCAGCTTCTGGGCTAGTCTCCAAGCTGGTCTTATTGCCAGTGGGCTTCTGGCTCCCCAGGCCCCTCGCTGCAGGCTGGACCTGGCCCCCTGTGGCCTGGCTCCATGGGACAGTGCAGGGGGTATGTACTGGAATTCAATTAGCTGCCTCTGTGGAAAAGTCGAGGAGCAGAAGGCAGGTGCAGGCAGCTCCCAGCAAGTCAGGGAGACAGAAACCACAATGCCAGGCCGCTGATGCAGCATTGTGGTGCAGAAACACTGAATTCTGGGGGACGTTGGCAAAAATCACAGAGCCCAGGAGTCCTGAAGGAGAGGAACAGGACTGGCCTCTCCTCTCCCAACTGTAGATTCAGGCTCTTTGCAGACTCAGGCCGGCATCACCATATCAGTTACACTCACTCACATTTATGAGGTTTTCTCCACATCATTGTTTGACTTGGGATCTGCACTTGTGGAGCCCAGTTCCGCAGCGGGGACTGAAGGCAGTGGCTGCCGGGAGGGTTGGACATGCTCACCAGCTTTTCCCTCTGGGAATACAAACTGAGAGCATCTAGGTACACTGTCCAGTGGCCGGGGATCTGCCCTGGGGTGAGAGGAGAGGGGTGCTATGCCAGCCAGACATGGTGTTTGTCCCAGCAGAATGGAGCAGATCTCTGCCTTGCCCCACTCCCACTATGCCCCTTATGTTGGGTGCGGGATGGCAGCTGACAGCCCATTTACTGGGAATCCTCCAGCGGCCATGTATGGGCAGAATGTGCCCCCCAAGTAGCACAAAGGGGGCATAACACAGCAGGGAAGAACCTGGCCCCAGGCAACACTGAAGCTGTCGATCAGTGTCTTACAGGACATGACTGAATGGGCAGAGGTGACGCCAGCCAAGGCAGAGATGCCATGAAAGGGCCTCAGAAGGGGACAAATAAGGGGCAGGGTTTTCAAAAGTGGCTAGGGAGTCTGGGTGCCTATTGTCAGACACTTTAAAGGGCCCAGTGGTCAGAAAGTGCCGAGTGCTACTCTGTGAGAATCGGGACCCTTGGAGTGTCCCACACTGAGCACCGACCATCGCTGGAGGCTCAGCCGTGGTCTGGAAGTTATCAATGAGTTTAATCTGGACCTGAAAAAGCTACTGTCTCTGGGCGGACTGTCTGGAACCACAGGGGATTGGGAGGAACTAGGGGCTCAAAGGGCAGCAGGAGTCCCAGTGGGAGAGTGGGCCATGGATGAGCTTGCAATAGGGTGTGATTATTTAGGGGTGCATGCATGTGCTCAGGGATGCTGAGGCCAGATCATCCAGTTTGCCCTGCAGAGAATGTCACCCAGGGTCTCCTGCTGCCAGGCCAGCAACGGGTGGTTGGTCTAGAGCTGCTCAAGTGCCGTGTAGAGGCTGCATGTCATGGAGCAGGTCACGGCAGCCTCTCTCTGTGCATCGCTGGCCACAGCACTTCTGCAGGCCATGTTCACCACAGCACCAAAGAGACAAAACAGGGAGCATTGAGAGAAGAGCAACAACAGTAGTGCCAGGGGCTGAAGCAGGGATTGAGGGGGCAGATTAAATTAACTAAATCTGTCTAGATGGCCAATCAGTCACTGGACCGGGGTGGGCTCCTGAGGGGTAGGGAGCATTGTGAAAGGAAAGGAATTGCTTGGGGGGGAAGGGGGAAGCATTAGGGGCAGGACCAGGGGGCTGGGATGAAAATTGGGCTGAATAATAGGAGACAGATCCTGCCAGTGGGACAAAGCCGGGGTGCACACCTCAGCCTTTACTGCAGTGATTGCCAGGGGAAAGCGGCTCAGGGCGGGACCTGGTGAGCTATGTCAGGAGCACCCTGCATGCGAGCCTAGATCTCACCCTGCAGAGGAGGGCACCTGACCTGCACGGAGATCCTGAGGACAACGTAAGTGGGGTGTGAACAGGAAGAAAATGTGTTTGGGGGGAAGTGGCGACTGTGGGGAAGGGGAGGGTAAGGAGTCTGTGTGCAGCAGGGTGGGAAGGGTGAGTGGGGTAGCCAGGGGTATGGCGGGAGGAGTGAGGGGAAGGGCAGTTGTTGAGATAGAGCTTTTCATTGATTGAGCATCATTATAAACAGAGCTTCACACTCCATAGTGCTGCCCTCGCGTAGCTCATGTGTCGCATGCCATGGAGGCATGGCTTACAGGGGAAAGAACTGAGCACCTGTCTCAGCCTGGCATTGGCCTGCATGGCTTGGCACTTGGCCAGCAGGGACAGACGGGGCTGTAGCTTGCGGAGAGTGGCCATGCTTCCCTGGTGGGGCACAATGCAACTGAAGAGATTAGCAGAGCTGGAAGGGGTTTAGGGGAGCCTAGCTCCCTACAGGCTGGTCTCTAGATCCCATTTTGCCTGGGTGCAGCCACAGCCTGCTGGCTTTCATCTGCTTCCTTATCCAGCCGGGCCCTGGGGAATCCAGGAGGCTGCAGCACGTGGGGCTGGTGGAAAGGAGACAGACAGCCCCCAGTGTTGTCAGAAGACCCCATAAGAGAGACCAGGGAAGGATGAGCAATTGCCTTCATGAGCCTCCGAATCCTCCTGAAAAGGAAAGAAGCCACAGCAAAGCAAAATCCCACCCACCTCACTGGACGCTGCAAAGGAGCCGGTGGCAGCTTGTGAGCCCTGCACTGATGGCTGCTGAAATATCTAGCTGCAGCGTTAGCACCTCCCATCTGCCTGTTGCCAGGCACAGATAACCCACAGATGTGGCACCTGATGCTCAGCACAGCTCAGATGCATGCAGCACAGGAACAGAAGGAGGCTACACTGTACCTTCTGGCCACTGATATTCCTCAGGATGCTGGGCATATCAGGGGCTCTTTGTGGTCCTTGGTGTAAAATAGAGCACCCACAGCGCTGCTCTAACTTGTGCACAGGCTGAGCATAATCCCTAAACTGCTCATGCCACCAGGCACACCCCCACCCTGGCAAACCCCATGCCATGAGCTGTGAAAGGAGCTGCACTGGAAGGTCCACCCCAGCCGGGAGCCACCTGACCCAGGGGGCTTGTGTTTGGAGGGATACCTGGCCTCTACAGCCTTGTTCTGGCACATGCACGATGTAAAAGGGCCCTAGGGTTGGGGTGAACTGGGTCCCTTGATTTTAGAGCAGCTGTTCCTGGGTCACAGTCCAGGTTCTTCTTCCCCCATGGAGGCCAGAACTGGAGACTTTATCTTACACGTGAACCTGGCAAACAGGAGGTCTGGATCTTCCCTACATCCAGCCACAGATCCAGACCTGCCACTTCCCACTGGTGTGACACCAAGTGTGCAGCAAGCCCGGACAGGCAGATTAGTCAGACCCTCCCCTGAGTGCTGCCAGTGCACTGGCTGTGAAGGGCTGGGCAGTGCCAGGCTGAGGGTCACTGCGCAGGTGGGAAGCACCTGATGCAAAGAGGTTGGGCCAGGATGGCACTGACTGGCACCAGGGTGACATTGTGGGTGTATCTCAGGACAGGGTTTGTTTTCTTGCAGGCTCCCGGAATAATTCGCCATGTCCATGTTCGTGCTTGTGCCACCCCGCCTGCGATTCTGGCTGGCTGGGAAGCAGCACGCAGCTGGAATTGGCCTAGTCTCAGCAGACAAGGGGGCCACTGGAAATACAGAAACGCCATTTCTGAAAGTTTCCTAGCAATTTACAGACAGCAGGGGCATCTGACAGCTATTAGGAATGGCCCTGCCCAGGACAGCAGCACCTGGCAGTGCAGGGGGCTATGGGGATGGGCTCTGAGTCTGGCACCTCAACAGCCGTGTCTCAGGTTCATTACTGCACAGGCCCAGTCAGTCTAGCACTCTGGGATCAGCCCAGCTCCATCCTCAATGCTGCTAGACGTCAGGCAGTGACAGCCACAGGAATGCCTGCCTTGTTCTGTCTGCACCTCATCAGGAGACAGTGCTCCGGGTCCTGGAAGTTGGGCCTGCCACAGTGAGCTGCTGACTGCATGGCTCCCACACGCCCTCATTAGGAGTGAGCATGCAGGCCTTGCAGACCAGCTGGGCCAGCAGGTAGCAGCCTCCAGGTATCAGCAGCCCCTGCGTGAACATCCCCTGACAGCCAACCACCTCACTGGGTCCCTGCTGAATGCAGGCTCAGACCCAATGTCTTCGTATAAGTCTTTGGGATTTTCCATGGCATTGGCCCAAGAGAAATCACCTGCACCATGGTGACCTCCCTGCACAGTCACTTGCCTCAGGGCTGATGAAGTCATGTACCTGGGACCTGGGGCGGCTGTGAGAGCAGGGGGCAGGGTCCCTAGCCACAGGCCAAAGGCTTGGAACTGGCCAAAGATAAGATGAGAACTAACAAAGGTCTCACAACCCAGTGTAGGGGTCCCACAGCCACAGTGAACCTGGTGGCAGGGAGGGTGGGGGAGGAGAAAAGAAAGGAGGAATGTCTAGAGGGAGCACAGGAGGAGGAGAAAGAGGAGAATGTGTTGGGGGGGATCCTAGTCTAAATTGCCTGGAGGAGGCCATGGCAGGAATCAGGATAAGATCTAGTGGCAGGCGACCCACACAAAGGGAAAGTTTGCCTCCCTCACCTGCTATGCAGGCTTCCCAAGGCCTGCCCTTGAGGGCAGACAACAATGGTGGAGAGCACTTCCTACGCAGCTGGCTTGCCGGCCTGCAAGGAAGGTGCTGCCGAGTGTGCAGGTCAGGGTCCAGTGTGATCTAGAGAATAACAGCTACTTTTCTTAGATGCTCAGTGAAACAATACCATCAGGCTGAAGAGCTAGTTTCATTTGGGACCAGTTCAGTAGCAAATTAACCTGCCAGTGCTCCCCCAGCGGGAATTATATGCAGCAACGTATTTATTCACCAAATCTCTCTTTTGTGGGAATAGTGTCAGCCCAGGCCAGCTCCCTTCCATTAGTTCCTCCCTTGAATTAATTCAGAAATCTTTTCAGATTGTTGTTAGTGGATTGATTGCAAATATACTACATTTGAGCTGTGTTGCTCGGTGGTTGGCTAGACCCATCATATGGTGTTGTTTCTGTTCCCAGATTGGATGAGAATGAAAGCATTTCTGGTGCCAATATTAAAATTTGCTCTCTACAGAGCTGTATGCCAGGAAAGCAACTTGCTGCTCCAAAGACAGGATCCCGGGGGGTACACAGGCAAAGCAAATTCCTGGAAGGGCTCAATGAATACTTGCAAAGGTTTCTTGCATTTTTCATCTAGCTCTGGCACAGAGAGACAACACACACAAGCAATGAAACACTCAAGAGAAGCATTACATCATTGGAACAGACTGCCATTGGCTGATCAGTGACCCTGAGGGGAGGAGGCTGTTTCCTAGCAACCTCTGTGGGCTGGCAAACTCTTTTGTGGGTGTCAGACACATCTAAGTTGTCATCCGCTGCAATGTAAAACTTGTCCTCTGCCCCCCCCACCATTCACCTCAGCCCAGGGGGGATCTTCAGCCGATTACTGCACCCCACCTGGAAGGTCAGGCCTCTGCCAAGCGCTGGGGCCCTGTCCAGCAGCTCCCCACCCTCTCCCACCAACAGCTTCAATCTCCCCACTGTGGCCAGATGGAAACATGGCCCTGGGTCCAGCCAGAGACAGCCCCTCTCAACCTGACACCAGCCAGCCAGAGCGGCAGCACGCACTAGGGAGGATGGGCAGAGGGGGATGGACAGATGCCCTTTCCCGTTCCAAAGGCAAAGCCATTGGGACTGGTCCTACTCACAGAATGCCTGGAACTCTCCCGATCGGCAGAGTGGGGCTCAGCCCCCGCTCAAGCCCACGCCCTTGGGAGGCTGCCACTGCGTGTCTGTGACTGCCGGCCAAGGGCACCCCCCTTTGGAAGGTGGCATATGGGCTGCAGGCATCAGCAGGCCCGGTTGCAGTTGTTCGAGTGATGTGATGGTTAAAAAGAAATAGTGCAAGTTTTCAATACAATCCAGGCCTTAATAACAGGCGCGGCAGCCACCCCCAATCTCCCAGGCACTCCCCTCCCCTCTACACCCCCCATGGCCTCCCTCTCCCCTGCCAGTGCTCTCCGTGCGGCGTGACAGCCCACCGCCTGCCCGACCCTGCACTGTGCTGTGGATGTGCGGGTCACACTCATTTGTGCTGCACGCTAGTGCCTGGGCAATGCTGGCCATCAGTCAGGAGGGTGGCTCAAAACCCCGCCGGGAACGTGGCCAGCCAGTGCCAATCAGTGGCACAGAAAAGAGATCTCATACACACAGCAATCCTGACACTGGCCAGTTGGCGAAGGAGAGAGGATGTGTCTGGGGCTCTGAGCACGCTCACTGCCCATGGGCACTTCTGGGAGTCTGTCGCCCTGCACCCAGCGCCTGTTGGGTACCAGCAGCAAAGCCAGTACACCTGGTACAGCACCAGGCCCATCGTCTGCACTGTGGAGTCACTGTTGGCCATTGGAAGGCCGCTGCTCTCCCTAGGCTGTAGGAAGAAGTTATTTATTTGCTTATTTCATTGCAATAATCACTAGCGTTACCATCCTCCTCCACATTCCCCACTATGCGGCTGCTTCTGGGTGTCTGACGGTGAGTCTTTGAGTTGTGGGGAGCGCTCTGTGTGCGATTCCCAAGGCCCAGTCAGGGGCTAACCAGGCGACCCCAAGGCAGGGATCTAGGCTCCTAAGGAAAGCAGCCACTCCAGTCTGCGCAGTGCTGTGCCGGGTTGGGGGTACTGCCAGCTCCTGGCAGTTCTGCCAGCCTGCTTCTGCTCCAGCCATGCCGCTCACCTGGCTGTCCTGACACAGGGGCAGTTGTTAACCTGCTAGCACTGACAAGGCGATTAGCTAACGCAGCCCCTGGGCTGCAGGGCACTTCTAGGGCATTGTCAATGCCTCCCCATCGCTGCCTCACAGGCACCTCCCACACTGCCAGCTGGGCTGCAGCCACCTCTGCCATGGCAGGAGACGAAAGAGCAAGGGGGAGAAAGAGGGATGAGGACAGGACAGTGCATGAGGAGAGAGCGAAAAGAGGACAGAAAAGAGAAAGGAAGAGAGTTTGAGTGAGGTTCTCTCAGAGGGTGCTTTGCTTTGCTTTGCAGGTGGGAGAAATGGCAATCATAGGAGTGGTAGCTCCAGCGCTGCCCTGTGGCAGGGCCACACACTTCAGTGTCCAATCTCAAGGGGTGGGGGCAGGCATGGGCTTTACTGGCAAGTTACCAAAATGCAATTGCTCTTGCAGTCTAGAATTTGTGCAGCAGTTCCTGGAGAGTGATGGGGAATGGACTGAGCTCGCTCAGACATGAGCACCCAGGAGCTGCCTGGAAAAGAGCCACATCTGATCTTCAATTACTGAATGCACTCTGCTTCCACAGCAACAGCATGAGAGCGAGCGAGCATGATAAAGAATATGGGAAAGAGAGGCAGACAGAAAAACTAATCGAGGATGATTGAGAGAGAGACGGAGAGAGAGAGATTGAGACAGAGTGATGAAGGATATGTCAGAGAGACAGGAAAACTAATAAAGAAAAATAAATGCCCCAGGCCAGCTGCAGAGCCCTAACACTTGGGCATGGACACACACATGAACATGGACAAGGTGTCCTCCCCTTGCACCGGCATTCCTCCCCCACACACTACACACAGCACCGTACTCCTGCAGTACACACCCGTATGCATACAGCGCACACACGCACGCACAAACACACAGACCCATGTATGCACAGCACACACATACACATCATGTACATACAGCATGCACACACCCCACGTACATACAGCACATACGCACAACCCCACATACATACATTATACACACTTGTGCACAAAACTGCAGGCGAACAAGGCTGTGTATCTTATGCCAAAGCAAATATTCCTGGCCTGGCATGGAGGCATTTACACACATCGGTGCTGACTGGGGCACGTGCCCAGCATATTACCTGCCACGCACTCCCCTCTCCAGCTCTGTCCCTCACCCCCGTAGTGCCCACACTGGACATAGGGAGGCACACCTGCTGTTTCACTCTGATTGTTCCAGTTTGGAGAGTCCTTGAGAGAAGCGGGGTTTGTCCCGGTTCCATTAGAGCTTAGGCTACTCATGCTGCACACTCCTGGCTGGCTGGCTACATGGCTGGGCCCCTGCTCCTGCCCCGCAGTGCCCACTCTGCTGCATTGCTTCCCCCTACCCATAAGTGCCAGCTGCCCCCCCCCCCAGCTGTTCAGCCACCACTCTCTCCGGTGAGAGAACCGGCTCCTGGGCTCCCAACTGGACTCTGGGCTGCACCAGGGCCATGCGGCACCCGCAGGAGGGAAAGGAACGCATGGGGCAGGGCTCACGCAGAGGAGTGCTGAGTGAGGAGGTAGGGAGGCAGGGAGCAGGGGGAAAGCATGAGGGCAGCGAGACCTGTCCAGTCTCCTCAGCTCAGCTGGGCTGACAGGCCACAGAGGGTCTGAGTGGGACCCTGGGGAGGGGAGCAGGCGGCACACAGCATCTTCTACCCAAACCCCACTGCACTGCACAAGGCTTCCTGGGATGCCTCCCTCCCCACCTCAGCCACATGGGACCACGGCTCTTTGCAGGCCTCACCCTCATCGCTACCTCTCCTGCGCAGCCCCAGCACAGCCTCTGCTCTATGAGCCCAACAGGCAAGAGACCTGCGCTGCTCTGGCTCTCGTGGGATCCAGACTTCAACAGGAAACTGCAATTTCCCCATAGATCATTTCCATTTTCGGCCAGCTCCATCTGTAACCCTCCCTCCCCATCATTGCCCTGCCTTGCCCTCCCATGCCCTCTCCCCTCCCCTCCTCTCTCCTTCCCTGCCCTTCCCTCCCGTACCCCCTCCCCCCCTCTTCCCTGCCCTTCCCTCCCATGCCCCCGTCCCCTCCCCTCCTCCCTCTCCTGCCGTTCTCCTCTCCTTTCCTACCCTCCACCCTGATCTCCCTCCCCCCCCTCCTCTCCATTGCCATGATCTCCCTCCTCTCCTTCCCTCCCTTTCCCTCCCCTTCCCTGTCATTCCCTCTCCTCCCCTCCACTGCACTGTCTTCCCATCCCTCCTCCACTCCTTCCCCTCCACTGCCATGACCTGCTCTGCCCTCCTTTCCCATCCCCTATCCTTGCTTGCCTCCACATCCAGTGGGCTGTAATAGAGCCTGCTGCCTGCTCAGGGCAGGGACAGCTTAAACATGAAAGCTTATGCTTGCAAAAATGTGTTAGTCTTTAAAGTGCTACAGGACTCTCGTTGTTTTCACAGACTATAAAGCACCGTACGATCACAGACCCATAGTCGTGTCAGGCTGGCAGGATCCGTGAGAAGTAAAAAGCCCAGCCCCCCATGCTGAGGCAGGAGCACGGAAACCCAGACCAGCCCTGACACGAGTTTGTCCAACATGTTGGCAAAAAGCTCCAGTGCCGGGGATTCCACACCCTCCCTTGGAAGCCTGTTCCAGAGCGTAACTCCCCTGAGAGCTAGTTTTTCCTAATATCTCACCTAAATCTCCTTTGCTGAAGATTAAGCTCATTTCTTCTTGTCCTGCCTTCAGTGGACACAGAGAATAATTGATCACCGCCTCTTTGTAACATCCTTTAACGTATCTGAAGACTGTTATCAGACGCCCCATCAGGCTTCTTTTCTCAAGATTAAACTTGCCCAGGTTTTTACCCTTTCCTCACAGGTCGGGTTTTCTAAAACCATTTTTCCCCTTTTTGTTGCTCTCCTCTGGACTCTTTCCAGTGTGTCCATGTCCACAGGATAAAGGCATTTGAGGTGCAAGTGGTGCTCTTGTCCATCCTCCCTGTTGAAGGAAAAGGCCCAGATAGGGACCATCAAATTGTGGAGGTAAATACGTAGTTACGCAGGTGGTGTCAGAGAGAAGGCTTTGGATTCTTCAACCATGGGCTGTTGTTCTGGGAAGCAGGATTGCTAGGAAGAGAGGGGATCCACCTAACAAAGAGAGAGAAAGCATCTTCGCAGGCAGGCTGGCTAACCTAGTGAGGAGGGCTTAAAAAAGGTTCACCAGGGATGGGGACCAAAGCCTGAAGGTAAGTGGGACATCAGGAGGAAGTGCAAAGAAGAGGGTGCAACAGGGGAGGCCTCATAATTTGTACTGGGACAGTAGCACAATCGGCTAGTTGTCTTAGGTGCCTGTACATGAATGCAAGAAACCTAGGAAATAAGCAGGAAGAACTGGAAGTCCTGTCACAGTCAAGGAAGTATGATGTGATTGGAATGATGGGTATAAACTGTTCAGGAAGGACAGACAGGGAAGAAAAGGTGGAGGAGTTGCACTGTATGTAAGAGAGCAATATGACTGCTTGGAACTCCAGTATGAAACTGGAGAAAAGCCTGGTGAAAGTCTCTGGGCTAAGTTTAGAGGCAAGAGAAACAAGGGTGATGTTGTGGTGGGCATCTGCTTTAGACCAGGATGATGAGGTAGATGAGCTTTCTTCAGACAGGTAAGAGTTTCCAGATCACATGACCTGGTTTTCATGCTGGACTTCAATCATCCTGACATCTGCTGGGAAAGCAATACAGCAGAGCACAGATAATCCAGTAAGTTTTTGGAGAGTGTTGGGGACAACTTCCTGGTGCAAGTGCTGGAGGAAACTACTAGGGACCGTGTTCCTCCTAACCTGCTGCTCAGAAACAGGGAAGAATTGGTAGGGGAAGTAGAAGTGACCATGAGATGGTTAACTTCAGAATCCTGACAAAAGGCAGAAAGGATAACAGCAGAATACAGACCCTGGACTTCAGAAAAGCAGACTTTGACTCCCTCAGGGAGCTGATGGGCAGGATCCCCTGGGAAGTTAATATGAGGGGGAAAGGACTCCAAGAAAGCTGGCTGTATTTTAAAGAAACCTTATTGAGGGCAGAGGAACAAACCATCCTGATGTGCAGAAAGAATATCAGATATGGCAGGCGACCAGCTTGACTTAACAGAGAAATCTTCGGTGAGCTTAAACACAAAAAGGAAGCTTACAAGAAGTGGAAGCTTGAACCGATGACTAGGGAGGATTATAAAAATACTGCTCAAGCATGCAGGGGTTAAATCAGGAAGGTCAAAGCACAATTGGAGTTGTAGCTAGCAAGGGATGTGAAAGGTAGCAAGAAGGGTTTCTACAGGTATGTTAGCAACAAGAAGAAGGTCAGGGAAAGTGTGAGCCCCTTAAAGAAAATGAGGAAGGCAACCTAGAGACAGATGATGTGGGAAAAACTGAGGTACTTGATGCTTTTTTTGCCTCGGTCTTCACAGACAAGGTCAGCTCCCAGACTACTGCACTGTGCAGCACAGAATGGGGAGGAGGTGAGCAGCCCTCAATGCTGAAAGAACAGGTTCAGGACTATTTAGAAAGGCTGGACATGCACAAGTCCATGGGGCCGGAAGCAGTGCATCCGAGGCTGCTTAGGGAGTTGGCTGATGTGATTGCAGAGCCATTGGCTATTATTTTTGAAAACTCGTGGCAATTGAGAGAGGTCCTGGATGATTGGAAAAAGGCAAACACAGTGCCCATTTTCAAAAACGGGAAGACGGAGGATACGGGGAACTACAGACCGGTCAGCCTCACCTCAATCTGCAGAAAAATCATGAAGCAGGTCCTCAAGAACTCCATTTTGAGGCACTTTGAGGAGAGGAAGGTGATCAGGAACAGTCAGCACGGATTCACCAAGGGCAAGCCATGCCTAACCAACCTAATTGCCTTCTATGATCAGATGACTGGCTCTGTGGATGTGGTGAAAGTGGTTGATGTGATATACCTTGACTTTAGCTAACCTTTTGATACGGTCTCCCACAATATTCTTGCCAACAAGTTAAAGAAATATGGGTTGGATGAATGGCCTGCAGGGTGGATAGAAAGCTGGCTAGATCATTGGGCTCAACGGGTAGTGATCAATGGCTCGATGTCTAGTTGGCCGCCGGTATCAAGTGGAGTGCCCCAGAGGTCAGTGCTGGGGCCGGTTTTGTACATCTTCATTAATTATCTGAAGGATGGGGTGGATTGCACCCTCAGCAAGTTTGCAGATAGAAATATAGAATTATAGACGATTAGGGCTGGAAGGGACCTCAGGAGGTATCTAGTCCAACCCTCTGTTCAAAGCAGGACCAACCCCATCTAAATAATCCCAGCCAGGGGCTAAATCATCTCAGCGAGGGACTAAATCATCTCAGCCAGGGACTAAATCATCCCAGTCAGCAACTCCAGATGACACTAAACTGGGTGGAGTGATAAATACACTGGAGGGTAGGGATAGGATACAGAGTGACCTAGACAAATTGGAGGATTGGGGCAAAATAAATCTGAGGGGTTCATAAAGGATAAATGCAGAGTCCTGCACTTAGGATGAAAGAATCCCATGCACTGCTACAGACTGAAGACCTACTGTCTAGGCAGCAGGTCTGCAGAAATGGACCTGAAGTTTACAGTGGACAAGAAGCTGGATATGAGTCAACAGTGTGCCCTTAGTGCCAAGAAGGCTAACGGCATATTGGGCTGCATTAGTAAGAGGATTGCCAGCAGATCGAAGGAAGTGATTATTCCCCTCTATCCAGCACTGATGAGGCCACATTTGGAGTATTGTTTCCAGTTTTGGGCCCCCCACTACAGGAAAGTTGTGGACAAATTGGAAAGAGACCAGCAGAAGGTAACAAAAATGATTAGGGGGCAGGAGCACATTATTTCTGAGGAGAGGCTGAGGGAACTGGGCTTGTTTAGTTTTCAGAAGAGAAGAGTGAGGGGGGATTTGATAGCAGCCTTCAACTACCTGAAGGGGGGTTCCAGGGAGGATGGAATTAGGCTGTTCTCAGTGGTGGCAGATAACAGAACTAGGAGCAATGGTCGTAAATTGCAATGGGGGAGGTCTAGGTTGAATATTAGGAAAAACTTTTTCACTAGGAGAGTGGTGAAGCATGGGAATGGGTTACCTAAGGAGGTGGTGGAATCTCCATCTTAGAGGTTTTTAAGGCCTGGCTTGACAAATCCCTGGCTGGGAGAATTTACTTCAAGTTGGTCCTGCTTTGAGCAGGGGGTTGGACTAAATGACCACCTGAGGTGTCTTCCAACCCTAATGTTCTATAATTCTATGATTCTTTGATCCTTCCTAAAGGGTGGTGCCCTGAGCTGGAGACAGCACTCCAGCTGAGACCTCCCCGGTGCTGAATACAGAAGGACAATTATCTCCTGTCTCTTACATACAACTCTCCTGTTGAAATACCCCAGAATATTAGCCTTCTTTGCAATTGCTACACATTGTTGACTCGTATTCAATTTGTGATCCACTCTAAGCCCCACCTCCTTTCTAGCAGCATTACTGTCTCCCTGGTTATTGTCCACTTTGTAGTTGTTCATTTGATTTTTCCTTCCAAAGTGCAATACTTTGCACTTGTCTTTACATGTTTCCAGAATTGTGTCAACAATAAACACACACACCTGGCACTGTTTGGCATGGCAGGGCCTTGGCACCCTCTGCATGAGAAGGCTGTTCTTTGCACTGCTCCACACAGAGTGTGAAGAGTCAAAAAACTGCTTGTGGGGGAGAGCAGGGGACCTGAGGTGTCGCGGCATGGAACTGTCTTGCGCAGTATGAATGGGTCACTAAAGGATTGTCTGAAACCAACCCATGTCAATATAGGGCCCACAAAGACAGCAGGAGCCCCCATGGCTGGACGTTCACACCTAGCGACCAGCAGGTCAGAGGAAAGGGCTTTCCCCACCTCTCAGCAGAGTAGCAGAGCTGAGGCCCCAGCGGCATAGCAAAGGGGAGATGTGTCAGGTGGCTGGGTTCAGAGCTGGCCTTTGGAGATCTACACACACTCCTGGGACTAAGGACAGGGAGAGGGAGCCAAGGGGTTTAGATGGCAGCATGGCTTAAGGGATCCCTGGCCTGGCGTTGGCCCTGGCTGAACTCTAGCTTAACCTTTGCCCCTCTGTGCTAGCCTAAGGGCTGTCCCATTCTCTAGCCAGGTGACTAATGAATTGTTACCGGGGTGTTCCTGCATTGATGTAAATGTTCCCTGAGAGCAGTGTGCCCAGAAGGAGGCATTGCAGGAATCAGGCTGGGCTGGATTCGCTTCAGGGAGCCATGGAGAGAGACAGGGATCGTTGGTACCAACGGCACAATCTTGGAGTCTTAGAGGCCACCGGCCTGTCCTGCTGGAACTGTGTGGGTCTTCGGGCTCTAGCACGCTAAAGGGTCACTCCCAAGGGACTGGGTACAGTCTGGGCTTACACCAGCTCCTGTGGATCCTTGATACACACACCTGTCCATGAGAGCTGAGTGCCTTCCCTGTATGTCCAGCACACAAGCCCCAGAGCCACACTCCCAGACGGGCTCAGTCCTGCAGGCTTCCACAAGGAGTCATGACTGTACAGCTGCCTACCAAGGGGGGAGTGCTGGGGATGGTGTCCCCAAGCAGAGCTCAGGGAAATTCATGGATTTCAAGGCCAGAAGGGTCCTTTGTAATCATCTAGCCTGTCCCCCCAGGTAATACAGGCCAGAGACCTGCCCAGAGTCATTCCTGGAGCAGAGCTTTTAAAAAACATCCAATCTCGACTGAACAATTGGCAGTGAGGGAGAAGCCACCATGGCCTTTGAAAAGTTATTCCAGTTGCTAATTATTCTCACTATTAAAAATTGACGCCATATTTCCTGACTGTATGTGTCTAGCTTCAACATCCAGCCACTGGATCATGTTAGACCTTTCTCTACTAGACTGAAGAGCCCATTATTAACTATTTGTTACTCATTTAGGTATTTACAGACTGTGATCAAATCACTCCTTGTGTCTATCATATAAGGGCAGGTTTTTAAATCTTGTAATCATTCTCATAACTCTTCTCTGAACCCTCTCCAATTTAGCAACGTTCTTCTTCAATTGCGGACACCAGAACTGGACACAGGATTCAAGCAGTGGTCGCACCAGTGCCAATCCAGAGGTAAAATCACCTCTCTGCTCCTACTCGAGATTCCCCTGTTTATACATCCCAGGACCTCATGAGCCCTTTTGGCCCCAGTCACACTGGGAAATCATGTTCAGCTGATTATCCACCACCACCCCCAAATCTTTTTCAGAGTCCCAGAACAAAGTCCCCCATCCTGCAAGTGTGACCTACATTCGTTGTTCAAAATGCACAGAGGTGCATTTAGCCATATTAAAATTCATATTGTTTGCTTGTCCCCAACTTGCTAAGTGATTCAGATCACTCTGTATAAGTCACCTGCCCTCTTCCTTATTTACCACTCTCCCAATTTTTGTGTTACCTGCAAACTTTATCAGTGATGATTTTATATTTTCTTCCAGGTCACTGAAAAAATGTAAATACCACAGGGCCAAGAAAGAAATCCTGCAGGACCTCACTGGAAACACACCTGTTTGATGATGATTCCTCATTTACAATCACATTTTGAGACCTAACAGTTAGCCAGTTTTTAATCCATTTCATGTGTGCCATGTCATTTTAGATCATTCTAGTTTTTTAATCAAAATATCATCTGATACCAAGTCAAATGCCTTAGAGAAGTCTAAGTATATTACATCAACACTGCTATCTTTATCAGCCAAACCTGTAATCTCATCACAAACAGAGATCAAGTTAATTTGACAGGATCTATTTCCCATAAAGCCATGCTGATTGGCATTTAATTATATTATCCTCTGTCACAAGGTTACCATCTTACCATGAGGTTTACTTACCCTTTATGGCTGTGTCTGGGAATTAGCTCTGCCCAGGCTGATGCCCTCTTCTGTCATTCACTCTTGCCATGTCCCCACTTGCTCTTTAGGAGTCGCAGTGATTTCTCTTCATGGCTTGGCTGCGCCTCTTCATGGTTCAGCCCTCCAACCAGGCGACTAGACCATTGTCCCCTTCTGAGGCAACAAAGTCTCAGCAGACCAGCTGTCTGGGTGCTGTTCCAGGCAGACTTCCAAATCAAGACTTTCCCAGTGGCTGGTAGGTTCTTGCACAGGGACCCTACAATCAGCAACTGAGGTTTGCACTATCACAGCTTTTGCCGCTGTTTCCCTGGGTTCCTTCCTATCCCACCCTCGACAGGCTTTCTTCTCTGTCTGTAAGCACCTAGAAGATAACAGAGTTAGAAGAAATAGCCAGCCAGGGTCACTGTCAGGGCCACTGACAGTGGATGGGGGGAAGCTATGCACAAGACATACCTTGATTTTAGCCAGGCTTTTGACACAGTCCCACCTGACATTCTCATAAGCAAACTAGGGCAGTGCGGGCTAGATGAAATTGTTATAAGGTGGGTGCTGTGAGGCTGCTTGCTACCACCTGCCCTTAGTGTGAGGGAGCCTTGTCTGTATCTGCCAGGCTCAGCTCCCTGACACTACCAGCCTATGGCAGCAGAAGCCCATCCCTCTCAGCCTATGCAGATGCCGCTGTCCCTCTGCTCATGAGACTAGGCATGGGCCCTCCCTCTGAGTGTCCCCCAGCATGTCCAGCCCCTGCTCCACAGGGCACTCACAGAGCTGCTACTCCGCCAGGGACAGTGCACAGCAGCGTATCAGTTACATCGCAGAGTCACCGCGCTGCTCAATACACAGCACTTAGACCTGTTTCTAGTGAAAACAAGTCTAATGTATTGAACAGAAAAGAGACTCAAGAAGAAGAGAGTAGAATTAATGGAAACAAAGGGTTTCCTAGAAAATTAAATCTTTACACACTGTCTACAGCCTAAATTTAACGAGCAAGACATTCCCTGTCCTATAAAGGTTAGCTCACCCCAGTTTCTCTCCCAGCATTAAACAGCCAGACCAGCTGCTATCCTCCATTCAGAAGACAAGACAGCTGGCAATGTGTCCCCTAGGTGAAGGATTGCTGGGGCTACCTCTGTACCCACAGATAGAGTTCCAACCATCCATTGTCTTCACTTGTAAACACGGTACCTCCTGCTGCATGTTTTTTCCTGTAGAAAATCTCTCCTGGAGACTTTGTAATTTCTTGATTAGTATTGTGCTCGCTTGGTTAGCATTTTGTTCAGACTGCAAATAGGCAGCCACTGTGAAGTATACAATACTTTGTTCACATACAGCCAACCAGGTAGAGAAGTGTCTCCTTCCGGAAAGAAACTTGTTTGTCACCTTTTGGTGACCAACCCTAACTCACAGATCTTAAGATCACAATTTTTAGAATAGATACAACGCTCCTTACATATCATCCATATGGACATTTTGTACTCATTGATGACTAGTGTGACTCAGGCTTTGTGTAGAGATCTGGCATGACACCCTCGGATGAACTATGATGTAGATACCAAACCCAGAGGATCCCTGTACCCCTCCGCATCCCTGCACCCTCTCTAACTGGCAGCCAAGGGGTCACAGTGGGTGCACAACTGGTTCATACTCAAAGACAATGAGAGTCCTGTAGTACCTTAAGGTCTAACAAATTTCTGCGTGCATAAGCTTTCATGAGCTGCAACCCATGAAATCTTATGCCCGCAAAAATGTGTTAGTCTTTAAGGTGCTACAGGACTCTCATTGTTTTTGCTGCATACAGACTAACATGGCTACCCCTCTGGAACTTTTCACCATGGAAGATACTCAAAGAGTGGTTATCAATGGTTTGCTGTGAAACTGGGAGGGTATATCTGTGGGATCCCAAAGGCTCAGTCCTGGGTCTGGTGCTGTTCCATGTTGTCATTAACGACTTGGATAATGGAGGTAGTAAACTTATAAAATTTGCAGATGACATCAAGCTGGGAGGGGTTGCAAGCACTTTGGAGGACAGGATTAGCATTCAAAACAACCTTGATGAACTGGAGAATTTGTCTGAAATTAACAAGATGAAAATCAATAAAGAGAAGTGCAAATTTACATCATTTAGGATGGAAAACTCTAACATAACTACAAAATGGGCAATAACTGGGTAGACGGTAGTACTGCTGAAAAAGATCTGGGGCTTAGAGTGGATCACAAATTGAGTATGAGTCAACAATGTAATGCAGTTGTGCAAAAGGCTAGTATCATTTTGGGGTGTATTAACAGGAAAGTTGTATGTAAGACGCAGGAGGTAGTTGTCCTGCTTTACTCAGAACTGATGAGGCTCAGATGAAATGCTGTGTCCAATTCTGGGTGCCACAGATTAGGAAAGATGTGGACAAATTGGAGAGGAGAGCAACAAAAATGATAAAAGGGTTTAGAAAACCTGCCCTGTGAGGAAAGGTTAAACACTGGGCATGTTTAGTCTGGAGAAAAGACAACTGAGGAGGCACCTGATAACAATCTCCAAATCCATTAAGGGCTGTTATAAAGAGGACTGTAATCAATTGTTCTCTGTGTCCACTGAAGGCAGGACAAGAAGAAAGGGGCTTAATCTGCAGCAAGGGAGATTTAGGTGAGATGTTAGAAAATCTTTCTAGCTCGCAGGGGAGTTAGATTCTGGAACAGGCTTCCAAGGGAGGGTGTGGAATCCCCGGCACTGGCGGTTTTTAAGAGCAGGCTGGACAAACACCTGCTGGGGATGGTCTAGGGTTACTTGATTCTGCCTCAGCGCAGGGAGCTGGACTTGATGACCTGTCAACGTCCCTCCAGCGCTACATTTCTAGGATTCCAAAAGAAGATTATCCCTTAAGGGATAATTATGGGTTATGCCATCCTCAGGGGAACTGACTCCCTCACAGTTTGCCAAGGGTCATGGGAGAGTCTCCATCACTGACAATTTTTAAATCAAAATTGGATTTATTCATTTATTTTTAACGATGTCCTCTAGTTCAAACAGGAATCATTTGGGGGCAGCTCTCTGGCCTGTGTTATCCAGGGAGTCAGACTGGATGGTCACAATGGTCCCTTCTGGCCTTGGAATCTATGAATTGATGAAACTGCCCCAGCAAACACACACACACGTGCAGTGGAGGCTGGTTGAACGCAGAAGCAGGAGAAGTTAGATCCATCATAAAGGTATTTTTTTATCCCATTGAATGTAACTGGATCCATAACAATGTCTCGTCCTGTCTCAGCTCCTCCTCAGCCTTTGGCTTCAGTGATCATGCTTATGCTAACTTTGTTGGAATGCCACTGCTGCCCATACAGGCAGTGACCACCAGCTTTTAGCTACTGGGCCATGCCACCCTGCACAGAGCCCTTGATGCCAGCGCCTGCCTAGGCTTGTCACAGGTGGAGGGAGAGAGATGGGCACCAGCGCAATGGCAGGAGATGTCCTGATGGGAAAGGCCAGCAAAGTGCCTCGAGGTGCCCCATGGCCAAGTGTTCCACAAGGCGCTGGGGCTGGTGTGAGAACTGATCGCCTTTGCTCAGCTCTACCTGGTGGGGTTTTCCTTCCCACTGAATGTGCCTTTGTCCTTGTGCTCTGAGGATGGGTCAGTGGGCGTGTGCAGTCTCCCTTCTCTGCACCCTCCATTGCTTACTCTAGCTCCAGCCTGTTCCTTCTACAACAGCTCTTCTCTCAACGACACTCCTCAGCCTCAACCTTTTTGATTCCTCCTCATATGAAGGGTGCCCAGGCCTCTGACCATTTTTCTTCCCTGACTCTGAACCCCTTTCCTGCTCCAGTGTTTCGGGCCAGGCTGCAGAACTGGTGCAGCTCCTCTCAAGCCGGACAATGGCATTATCACAGTCTCAGCACTGTTTGCCATCTCATTCCTTCTGCTCCCTCCTGGTGGTTTGCTTTTCTGACCACAGCTTCACATGGAGTTGAAGTCTCCACTGAGCTGTCCACAGTGATGCTTAGGTGATTTTCTGAGTAGCAATAATTAACTTAGAGCCCGGCACAGTGTGGGGAGAGGCCAAATGATTCCGGCCCAGGGGCTGCGTCACACTGAATTTTCGTGGAGACAGTAAAGTTGTAGCACATGCCAGTGTCACACTGGACTGGAACTAGATCTGGTGAGCAGGAAATGGGCATTTCTAATCTCCTAGCCAGTGCGAGTTTGAACCACAAACTTACTGGGGAAGGGTTAGGGGCAAAGTTAAACTTGGTGAGATGGGGGCTGGCTGTGGGTGACTGAGGGGAGGCAGAGAGATGGGGGGATTTAGGGAAGGCAGGAAGGGGATGGGCTCTGATGAAGTGGGAATATTTTACATTATTTTTATGAGGCCCGTTTGTGCCTCAGTTTCCTGTTTGTGCAGCATTGTTGGCTAATAGGTGGGAAGGGCAGTTTGCTCTCAGGGCAGGCGAAGAGACATATATTTGGCTGTCACCCAGCTGTGTGGACCTCAGTGGAACTCTTCAGAGTACAATGGCAGATCCAATTGCTCAGACATTGGCACCTAGCAAACCACCACCCGGAGGGATATGGACTCCCCACCTCTCAGTGGGACGCTGTGCAGCATTTCCCCAGCTCGGGAACAAAGAACTAGAGAGATGTGAGGTGAGGGGCTGCTGGAGGCAGTTTGGGAGGCTCTGACATGATATTTAGACCCAGGAGGTCAGACGGACAGAAAGACAGACAGATCTTGAACAACGGGGTTCACTACAGTGTGGCTGGGCTCCGGACTGACCAGAGTGGACTGTGCTTCAGCTCTCCAGGCTACCCTAAGAACTGCCTGTGCTGTGTCCAATTAACAAATAAACCCGACTGTTTTCACAGCGCTGTGTGAGCATCACTGCAAATGCTGTGTGTGATGCATTAATCCTGCAGAGTGGACAAGTCTCCATTGGGTCTGTCTCAGATGGACTCGCTGAACCATGCTCACAGTGTGAAGTAGGGTGCTGAAGGCCCAGAGGGCCAGGCTACGGAGACGGTGAGGGCGCATGACCTACCCTGGGGGAAGAGTGAGACCCCTCGGGGCAGCACACTGAAGGGTTCCTCCTAGAGAGACTGTGCCAAAGCTGAGGGCGTAGCACCAATCCTGTGGATCAGTGACAAGGGGTGACTCAGGGAAGGTAGAGTGTGAGGGGGGTGATTCAGAGAAGCCAGGAAAGTGATCGGTGGTATTCAGGGAAGGTGGGGGGATGAGGGGTGATTCAAGGATTCATAAATTTCATGGCCAGAAGGGAGCACGGTGATCATCCACTCTGCCCCCCTGTATAACACATGCCAGGGAACTGCCCTAGAATCATTTCTAGAGCAGACCTTTGGGAAACAACAGCCAATCTTGATTTAAAAATGATCAGTGAGTGAGAATCTACCCTGACCCTTGGTAAATTGTTCCAATGGTTAATTTCTCTCACTCTTAAAAATGTACACCTTATATCCAGTCTGAATTTGTGTAGCTTCAACTTTCCACCATTGTATCATGTTAGACCTTTCTCTCCTAGACAGAAGAGTCCATTATTAAATATTTCTCTCCATGTAGGTACTTATGGACTAATCAAGTCCCCCCTGAATCTGTTCTTTGTTAAGCAAAGAGATTTAGAGCTCAATCTAGCACTATAAATATGCAGTGTTGTTGTAGCCGTGCTGGTCCCAGGATATTAGAAAGACAAGGTGGGGGAGGGAATATCTTTTATTGGATCAATGTCTGTTGATGAAAGAGACAAGCTTTCAAACCACACAGAGCTCTTCTTCAGAGCTCATTGTAAGCTCAAAAGCTTGTCTCTCTCACCAACAGATGTTGGGCCAATAAAAAATATTATCTCCCCCACCTTGTCTCTCTGTCACTACAAGGCAGGTTTTCTAATCCTTCAGGCATTCGTGTGGCTCTTCTCTGACCCTTGTCCAACTCACCAACATCCTTCTTGAATTGTGGGCACCACAAATGGGCACTGGTTTCCAAGAACGGTTGCACCAGGGCCGAATCCAGAGGTAAAATAACCTCTCTGCACCAAGTCAGGATTCCCCTGTGTATGTATCCCAGGATCACATTAGCTCTTTGGGCCACCGCACAGCACAAGGAGCTCCTGTTCAGCTAATAAGGGGGCTGTTCTTAGATCTGTTGTAAACTTCTTATGCAAGATTTGAAATTTTCCTTTAAGTCTTTTGTGATGCTGGCAGACGTGGTGCCAGTTCATGCCAAGGGCCCAGGCCTCACCGAACACTTACAAATGCAGCGCTGGAAACCAGTCTTGTTTCCCTGTGTGTTAGCATCATCAAAATCGATATTAAATGTTAAGCTGATAAGAATGTGTTTAGTGTTTAGACTTTATAAAATGCTTGTAGGAGGCTGCAAATATTGATCTCACCTATAAGCTCTGTAGCCCATGATATAAAGTTATATGAAGTATTTGCATTGCATATACCCTGTAACTAACTCGTCAAAGAGAAAGAAGCCTTGTGTAATGCAAATAAAGAACTCGAACAGGAAAGTGCTAATTCGTGCACACGGAGCACAAATGACCATTGTTTGTGAGATCAAAGATCAAAGTCTGTAAGTGCATTCTTCTTTCTCTTCATCATGAAAGAAAGGACCCGCTGGGGGGCTGTCGTGTCAGCTTGTTTTCTGTGAGCAAAAACTATAAGTATGGACACAAGAAAAAATTCTTCATCTCTGGGCTGTTCATATTCCAACAGGGCAGAATAACTGAAGGAGAAGAGGGAAAGCCCCAGACTTACTCTGGATAGCCCTGAGAGACTTTTGGGAAACTGACAAATTACTACATCCCTGATACCATTTGAAGTTATAGACTTTTCACCTGAACATATATTTTCACCTGTTGTAATCTCTTAATAACTTTTTTTTTTTTTTTTTTTTGCTAATAACCATTAGTTAGTTTACTATGGAATTGGATACCAGTATTGTCTTTGGTGGGAGATCTAGGATGCAAATAGCCCTGGGTGAGTGACTCGTCTCTTGAGACTAGGTGTAACCTGAATTTTATGTGATTTTTGGAGAAAAGCACCCATCTATCACAGAGTCTCATTTCCCTGGGTGCCTAAGTGGACCGGAGTGCTAAGGGGATTGTCTGTGACTCCTTGATTTGGCTTATAGTGCCTCAGGGGTTTACACTTGTTGCTGGGCTGGTAAAATCTAGATATAGTGCTCACAACCAGTTTGGGGTTTTATGCCATATTTAGGGCAGTCTGCCCTGAGTAAGATGCCCATGCCCCACACAATGTGATCTTATGCTTCATTGCCCTGTCTACAAAATGGACTTGATCACACACCCCGCAGGTCAAGGGGTGTTATGGTGAGGGGCACGGGAAGAGATGGAGAGTGTTTCTCCCCTTTGATAATACATGTATTCTCCACAGCCATTATTTCTCCATCTGCTTCTCGACAGACCTGTCTAGTTTTCAGAGAGCTGTTTCTTAAACTTTGCATTATTCCTGCCACTGAGAACTGCCTCCTGCATTAGTCAAGGTCACGCTCTGCACAGGGTCAGATGCTGGGTATGAGATGAGCTCACAGGGTGGAGAGGGGGACACAGACCCAGGGAAAGGAGCCTTGTCAAAGGCTTTCTGAAAACTAAGTACACTATATCCAGTGGATCAGCCTTGTGCACATGGCTTGTTGACCCCTTCAGAGAATTCTAGTAGGTTGGTAAGGCCTGATTTCTCTTTACAAAAACCATATTGACTCTTCCCCAACAAATCACGTTCATCTATGTGTCTGATAATTCTGTTCTTTACTATAGCTTCAAACAATTTGCCTGGTACTGAAGTTAGGTTTACCAGCCTGTAATTGACAGGATCATCTTTGGAACTTTTTTTAAAAATCAGCATCACATTAGCTATCCTCCAGCCACTTGGTACAGAAGCTGATTTAAATGATAGGTTATGTACCACAACTGGTAGTTCTGCAATTTCACATATGAGTTGTTCAGAACTCCTGGGTGATACCATCTGGTCGTGGTGACTTATGACTGTTTAATTTATCAGTTTGTTCCAAAACCACCTCTTAAGAAACCTCAGTCTGGGACAGTTCCTCAGATTTGTCACCTAAAAAGACTGGCTCAGGTTTGGGAATCTCCCTCACATCCTCAACCATGAAGACCGATGCAAAGACTTCATTTAGTTTCACCGCAATAGCCATATCTTCTTTGAGTGCTCTGTTACCATCTAAATTGTCCAGTGGCCCCACTGGTTGTTTATCAGACTTCCTGATTCTGATTTTTTTTTTTTTTAAATGTGCTGTTACTTTTTGAGTCTTTGGTTAGCTGTTCTTCAAATTCTTTTTTGGCCGTCTTAATTATATGTTTACACTTCACTTGCCAGAGTCTATGCTCCTTTCTATTTTCCTTGATAAGATTTAACTCCCACATTTTAAAGGTTGCCTTTTTGCCTCTAACTTCTGCTTTCCCTTCATTGTTTAGCCATAGTGGCTGCCCACCATGAGCATTCTATGTCTGAGGCCCATCCATACATCAGGCTGTGAGGTGGGGTGAGCTCGGGTGGGGGTGCTTGAGCCTCCTGTGGTTTTGTGTCAAGAGATCTGGAAATGGGCAGATTCTGATGTGTGAGCAATGGACAGCTTTAGGAGCTCCATGAACCAGAATGGTCTGGGCCCCTAAGGTGCTAGGAGGAGGACGGTGGCCATGTTTTGGCCAATCTTCCAGACAACTTGTGGTATGAGGGGAATGGGGGAAAGATGTATCAGAGATCACTCATTCAAGAGAGCAGCAGAGCATCACCCTGTGAGTCAGTGCCTATGGCCCATCTGGAGCAGTGTATTGGGAAGCTTCTTGTTCAGCTGGGATGCAAGGTGGTCCCATAGGGGAGTGCAAAAATGTTAGTCAGGCCTGTGTCTGGTATTTCCTAGTTGTGGGCTATGTAGAGACTTCTGCTTAGTTTGTGCAATAGGGAGAGCTGAGCGCCCAGGAGGTATGCAGCCTGTATGGTAACCTGATTTCTGACCCACGACTTCCATAGTCTGACTGTCTGCAGGTAGGGGGGATGAGATCTCACTGCTTCCTGTTTGCTAATATATACCACCTCGGTGATTCTGGCCGATAGGATCTGCATGTGGAGGGAGTGTTTGAGCGGAAGAAAGGCCTTGCAGGAAGGGTGGACTACTCTGAGCTTGAGCAGGTTTTTAGGCAGCCAGGCTTCCTGTGGCATCCATGCACCCTGGGCTGTGTGGCTGTCCAGGGGAGTACCTCGCCCCATAAGGGAGGCGTCCATCACAATGGCAGCCCTCGGTATGGGAGGGCAGAAGGGTGTCCCCACCATGGCCTTGGTCAGGTTGGATCATCAAGCCAGAGGGGCGCTAACTCCTGAGGGAATGGTGACTCTGGAGCTGATGCAGTCCCTGATCAGCTGCTAGGTCAAGTGGAGCCAACCTTATAGGCCACCACAAGTGGACCCTGGCAAAAAGGTGTCCAGTAGGTGCAGGCAGCCATATGGACCAAGAGGGAAAGGCACTGAAGCACCATAGTGCGGGTCTTGCGGTGATGAGAGCTATCAGGCTGCTGATCACAAATTCTGTCCGCTAGAAGAAAAGCTCATGCCAAGACTGAGGCCAAGAATGATCTTAAGATATTTATCGTCTGGGAGGATGACACACATGAAATTTATCATCTGTGTGGGTGACAAAATGGACTTGTCTTCATTTACACAGACTCTTAAGAGACTGTATTGTGAAGACAACTTCTCATTGGGAATGTCCCACCAGAAGCCTGTCATCCAAAATCAGGGAACACAGTGTGTCCCTGGCATCGCAGCTGGGCTGCTACTATCTTGAACACTTTCATTAAGACCTTTGGTGCCATTGCAAGACCAAAGGGGAGGACACAAAACTGGTAGGAATTTCTTGTGGGATAGGTAAATACCCTACATGGAAATGGAAATATGCATCCTTCATGACAAGAGCTGTGAACCACACTCCCTCCAGGAGGGAGGGAATTATTGATGACAGTGTAATCATCCTGAATTTCAGCTTCCTGATGAAAATATTGAGCTGTCGACGGTCCAAGATGTTTCACCACCCTCCGCCTTTCTTGGGGATAAGGAAATATGGGAGTAGAACCCTCCTCCCTGGTATTGAGACAGGATGCTTTTGTCTCTATTGCTCCCCGATGGAGTAGGAAGTCCGCCTCTTATTGAAGAATCAGTTGGTGGGAGGGGGCCCCTCAAGGAGAGGGCTGGCTGGGAAGAGTGTGAGGAGAGAAGGAAAGGAACTCTATAAAGTATGTGTGATAGATAATCTCCAGAACCCAACTGTCCATGGTGATCTTGCTCCAGCTATGGATGAAGATGATGAGGTAGCCTCCGAAGATGATGGATGTTGAAGTAGGCAGCAGCGGTGGTAGTGCCTGGATGTCAAAGGTGGACTTTGGCCTGTGGTTAGGAGTACATGGATGATGTAGTAGTGATAGGTGACAGGAAATGGGCTGTCTGGGATCTCGGTCACTTGCAAGGAAGTTCAGTTGGACATTGATAGTAGGAGAACTAGGAGAAGGGTTGCCATGATCTGAAGGGCTGTTTTTGAGGTTTTCTGCTGGGGGCTCACGGGTGGATCCCCAGGGACCTAAGGATGGATCTCAAGTCCTTCAGGGAATGCAGGCACCGCTCCATCTTTTGTGTGATTTACCTCATCAAAAGGGAGGTCCTGAATAGTATTTTGGACCTCCCTTGGGAAGCCCAATGATTGCAGCCAAGCATATCTACACATGACAGTCCTGTGGCTAAGGACCAGGATGTAGTATCAGCTGTGTCCACAAGTACCACCTTTGCCACCAGCCTCCCCTCATCCATCAGGACTGGAACTGGGCCTGATCTTCCACAGGAAGTTTGTCTTTGAACTCCACCTGCCTGGTGTAGGTATTGAAGTCGTACTTAACCAATGATGCCTGTAGATGGCAATAAGAAACTGAAGGCCTGCAGAGGAGAAGACCTTCCTGCCCAGGAGATCCAGCCTCTTTGATGCTTTATATGGTGGGGTGGATTTCTATGGGTGCTACTGAGTCCTTTCTACAGCCACTTGCTCTACCAGTGAATTAGCCGCAGGGTGTGTAAAGAGGAAGAGGAAATCAGTCCCTTTGGCTGGCACAAAATAGCATCTCTCGGCTCGCTTCAGAGTGGGGGCACACTATGCTGGTGTATGCCAGACCATTCTCATTTATGGCGAGGGTCACCGTGGACAGTCCCCGGGGCTGTAAAATGTCCATGAGACTGTGCTGGGGGTCCTGGACCTCCAGTGGAATTTCCAAAGCAGTAGCCACCCTTTGGAGCAGATCTTGATATTGCTGATGGATATCCGGTTGGAAGATGGCAATGGAATGACCCCGTCATCTGGTGATGAGGTGGCTCTGGTCAGCTATAAGGGTCCCAGGGGCCCTGGTATGGCCAAAAGGAAGGATCTATTGGTTGCAGTGGGCCCCACAGGAAATGATACCAGGGGTCCCTGGGGAGTCATAGCTGGGTGGATAGGGGGTTGCTGCTGCTGTCCATCTGGGTTCCCGCATCATGTCAGAGACATCAGTGGGACGATCTCCTCTGACTGCTCTGAGTCAGATGATGGTGCCATCAGAAGCAGTAGTATGGTCAGTACCAAGAGGCCTTGTCCAATGGATAGGGAAGGGGTCTCTCCTAAGGCAATAGCAGTATTTCATCCTTTGGAGTAGGAACCTCCCTGAGAACCATCAGGTCCAACAGAAGTGAAGACTTCAGATGGGGAAGGAAGACCTCCTCCCAGTATCAGAAAAATCTTCATACAGCCTGGAGTCTGTGGATTTCCCATCAAGACATCGGCAGGACCTGGTTCAACTACTGGAGCGGACCAGACTGTATTGCCAAGGTGATAACGATGGTACATCCAGACTGGTGTTGGTGGATGGGATCGACCTATCTGCATGCCCTGGTACTTGGTCACTGTCAATAGCGGTGGATCCCTCTTCTTCTTCGCCTTTCCCTCCAGCCGAGGATCCTTTGGTGCTGCTTCCGTGGGATCCAGGTGCAACATCTCAGTTCACCTGGCATGGCTTGGGAATACACTTCTTGTGGCCAGTCCTCTGTGGGGAGCTGCCCTCATGCCCATGACAGTGTTTCTTACTCTCCTGGGAAGCCCTGTGCCCTGAGTCCTGAGGCTTTAGTGCCAGCAGCTTCTCTCCAGGACTCGTGCTCAGAGGGTCACTGCTGGCTGACTGAGGCTGATGTACGGGGAGTCTTCCAGGCCAGAATCAGATCAGACCTCATAGCCTCTCCCAGCAGTGCTTCCTCCGACTGAGCTCTTGGGCTGCTCGGATTCCGGGAAGGAAGGACTTACCAGTGCCGCACTTCGGAGACATGCACCTTACCCACACCATAGGGGCACTGTTGATGCTCGTTGCTGATGGAAAAGGAGCAAGGACAGGAGATGGTACCTGGGCATAGTCCCCAGGATAAAGAGGGTTTCCCCCGACTGGAGGGAGGGGGGCTCTTACACTACACACTAGACTACCCTGGGTACAACTAAGCTTTCTAAACTCCAAGGTAACTGTTGACAGCAAAGATGTACAGAAACTCCTATAGAGATTAGAAGAGGGAAGGAGGACTGGGCTGCGACTCAGCCAGGCGGTGGCCAGAGGGAACTGAAGTGGCATTGATTCACACTGGCCCTTATTCCCTCAATAGGAGCACAAGGGGCAATGTTACACACGTGCGGATCAATGGACACTGCTTGGCACAACTTCCAGCCCCAGGAGCATGGTCCCCTTCTCACACCGCTGGGGTGCTGCCCTGCTTTCTCCAAAGCCAATGGCAAAGAGCTCCGCTTGAAACCAATGGGTGCATGGCTGGGCCTGGAAGTGTCAGCTGCATGGGCAGTGGGTATTATAGGCCAAGGGAGGTTGTCTGGTTGTCTTCCTGGCGCAGCCACTGCCAGCCCACTGCCGGATGCATGAGCTTTGGTGGCCCCGCCCTTTCCTGTCCCTGCTCCGCCTCTTCCCTGAGGCCCCCACACTGCCCACCACATTGCCAGCTGGGGTTTGGGACTGCTCCAGCCACAGTGGGCCAAGCGGGATTCAGGGCAGGCCCCGGTGCTGGCTGGGGTTGGGATCTGGGTTGAGATCTGGCAGGCCAGCCAGCGAGAGCAGGGGCAAAAGCGGTGGAGTGGGGGTGTGGGCAGGGCCTTAGGCAGAAGAGGCAGGGCAGGGGACTAGCCTCCTGAAACGGGGAGTGCATGCACCACCCATGGCTGTATATTGTTAAAAACTTTGCTTAATTAAAACCTGTCTCCTCCAAAGAAGCCAGCACTACACTGTCTCGGTGGGTCTGTGCTTGTCTTGACTGCACAGTTAACCTGGGCACTTACTGGGCTGAGGCCTCTAACCTGGCTCCCATCCACACACAAAACCTCTCACCTGAGTGCCCTGCTGCCTTATACCCATGCTAACAGGCCCATTGTGGGGTTTAGGCTGTCTCTCATGCTCATCACCTGCCTACATTGCAGTGTGGACGCAGGCTAAGCCACGAGTTGGTCAGCTCTGTGGGGCAGGGAGTGTCTTTTTGTTCTGGGTTAGTACAGCACCTGGCACCATGGAGTTGTGGCCAATGCCTGGGGCTTGCAGGTGCTACAGTAATTACTAACAACAACAAGGGCTGCCAGTCCTCCAATTCTTCCCAATTCCCCTTGAACAGGACAGGCAAATTCTCCCCCAATTCATTGGGAAAGAACCACAGAGCAGCTCAGCTAAATGCCATACAAAGAGCCCTGGGACATGGCCCCTGCAAGGAGTGGGACACACATGGAAAGTGCAGCACCAGCGAGGACACTAACCTCAGCAGGGCTTTGTCCCATGGCTGCTCTTCCCTGGTCAGTACGTCCTGCCCCAAACAGTGGGGGAGGCCAGCCCTAGCAGCTTGAGGCCAGAGGAGGTAGGTGGGGGGTGCCAGGGGAGGGGGCTGGATAGCAGGTTGTCTGGGACAGGGGGTGCCGGAGCGTAGCAGAGGGGCTAGGCTGTCTGAGTGCTTTCCGGGCTGGGGCTGGAGCCTAGGGTGACTAGGTGCTGTTGGGGTTGGGTGGCTGCTGGGACATCTGTAGGTGCTGGAGTCAGTTTGGGGACCCAGTAGGTGGGGACAGGACTCGGAGTCTGGCTGGGGGCAGGAGGTATTGAGGGGGCTATGGGCTAGCTGGGTAGCAGGAGGGCTTGGTACTGAGCCTTCGCATCTTCTGTCCTCACCAGGCGATGTGTCTCTCTACTGCCACCAGCTGCTCTGTCCCTACCAGGCTCTGGGCAGCAGCCCAAGCAGACTGTGCCCTGGCTGTCCAAAGCCAGGCCCCACAATGATGCAGAGGAAGCTGCATCTCCCGCTGTGTGTAAGGGTCCAGCTGAGCTGCAGGCAGGCATGAATGTCTCTGTAGTGGCCTCCTCTCCACCCTCCACCTCTGGGATACAGCACCCAGGTCATCCCAGGGCAGGGACAGGCACCTGGTGCCATCCCACAGCTTGCTGCAGTGTCCTTAAGTGGGTCTGCAGCTTCCCCTCCCGACTACTGGGGGCAGCTCTAGGGTTTCCACAGTCCCCCCACCCCTCGCTGGCCCTACCCCTCTCAGGAGCACAGTGGAGAGCTGGAAGGGGTCAACCCTCTGCTGTCTGGACCTGAGCAGCTCAGTTACCCCAGTGATAGCCCTGGTGGGAGGGGAATGGCATCAGAGGGCTTGCAGTGAAATTCAGGAGGAGACAGGCTGGTTCATGGCAGGCTAAAGAGCTAGGGGAAGGGAGATGGGCCGGGCCAGGCCAGGCAAGGAGAGGGATACCAGTGACAGGTGAGGGTCTGGGAGAGCTGCAGGGACCTAGAGAGAGAAAGGGAGCAAAGGGGAAGCTGCAGGGCCAAGTGGGGCAGTGTGGGCTGAGGGCTAACGCACAGGCCAGGCAGCCAGGACACCAGGTTCCATTCCCATTGACTCACTGGGTGACCACGTCACTGCTCCATGCCTCAGTTTCCTACTCTGCAAAATGGGGATCATAGGCTGGTGGCATGGTCCAGCGGGGGCGTTACGACCCTTCCTCGAACCCAGGCTCTGAGGAAGGCCACAGCACCTTAGTCTAGGGGAATAAGCAGTGCCAGTTACCAGTCTTTAGCCGCAGTCCCTGGTGGGGCAGGCTTCCTCCACAGTCTGTAGCCCTCTGGCCCTCCTGTAGAACAGGGCTGATAAGGGGTCAGTAACGCCAGCCTTTCAACAGGTGGGGCAAGGGAAGCAGTCTGGTGCCCCCAGCCCTCAGATAGGGCGGGGCAAGGGAAAATGGTCTAAAGCCCCCAGCCTTATTGGCAGGCAGGGCTGGTAGAGCTTGGCATCCTCTGGGCGCTCAGAGAAGCCAAGCACTCCCAGAGTGGTAAGGGAAGTGGGGAGAGGGACACAGGCCCACCTAACTCCCCTGAGTCCCAGCCCAGGGCCCTATCAGTGGCAAAGCATTTTGCCCCTGAGTCAGCAGTGATCCAGCCACAACACACTGACTGGTCTGGCCACACACTCAGCCACTCTTTAGTCAGCTGTCCCTGGGCTACGTCCTCCCACACAGTCCCTGGGTACCTGCATTGAAGTGTCTCACTCTGGGTCACTGGGGTAGACGGTGAGCAGGCATCCTGCGAGTCCCTCACCATCGACCAGTGGCAGGTCCAGAAACTCCTCCAGGTCATCAGCAGAGGCAGCTCCTCCAGCTCAGAGGGTCCCAGCGGTTCCTCCGATCCACACGGTTCAATCCACTCCTGTGAGTCCTCCTCATCAGGCAGCTCCTCCAGGTCAGGGCCAGCTCAAGGGATTTCTCCCACCCAGTGGGCTCGGGTAACTGCTCCCAGTCACTCAGGCCCAGCAGACTATAGAAGCTTCGGTCAGCAGGGCAGTTGTTCCAAACAGCCACAGAGCCTGGGTCAGGCCTAGACCACAGCCTCTAGCAAAACACATCTGCTTCCAGGAGCAGCTACCCCCTGACTGAACTGCTAGGCCGGCCTTTTATGCTGGGCTTTCCTGTCCTGGCTCCACCCCTTTTCTCCTGGGGTATTCGGCCTGCAGGGCCTTGTTCTGCCCAGCAAGGGGTGTTTACAGGGCCTTGTTCTGCCCAGCAGGGGGGTTGCAGCTGGTCCTCAGGCCCAGGCTCCCAGGAAGGCCACAGCGCCTTGCCACAGGGATAATGACCCTGGTGCCTCCTCCCCAGCCCCCAGGGTGCCAGCACCACCAGACCCAGGCTGGGAGAATCAGCGCAAACATGAGGGAAAGATGGGTTGAGTGAGGAAAGCTGCACTCTGCTGGCCTCTTGGTGTCTCGGCAGCAGCTGGGTGTGAAGACGGGGTCAGGGAGCAGCCACAACGCCCAAACTAGCATTTCCCAACATTTCCCATCGTACACATGCATCCAGCCGCTTAGTTTAAGCACTCTCCCGCCTCCCGGGCTTGCAGCAGGAGGAGACTATTTGGTCGGGGATTGTCCTGGGGTCAGGAAGGTGCCTTTTGCTGGCAACCTAGATGCCAACCATCACCCTCACCCTCCCTAGAGAAACTCACCAGACCCATCCCCCTCCCTATACACTGACCCCACCCATCCCTGACGCACTGAGGCAGCTGATCTGCAGAAGGGGTCCCTGTAGCATCTGTTGTGGGGGAGCTGATCTGGGGAAAGGTCCATGTGGCATCCAAAGGTGTATGCAGAAACTTAACTTTGACCCCTTTTGCGGGGGCACATTTTGTGTCCTGGGCCTGGATGAAGCTCACGCTCTCCCCACACCTCCCCCTGCCCCAGTCTTGGGAGAAGCAGCTCACTCCCCCCACTGTGACCCTGGGGCTGGAGGAGTTCTGTGCCCACAAAGATTATTGGGAGGCCCATGCCCCTGGTTGGCCTCCCTTGCACATGCACCTGGTGTCATCTATTGGTGGGGCTGAGATCTGGGGGTGGAATCCCCATGGCATCTGTCAGGGAAGCTGATCGTGGCGGTGGGTCTCTGGACCCCCTTGTCCATGAGGCCGATTCCCTAGGATGGGCCCTTGCTGTTGTCACTGACGCCCAAGGCAGGGCTGCATTCCTGGCCAGCTGTCCAGAAGGCCAATCCTGGGCTGTCACACAGAACATCAGAATGGCCATACTGGGTCAGACCAATGGTCCATCAAGCCCAGTATCCTGTCTTCTGACAGTGGCCAATGCCAGGTGCTTCAGAGGGAATGAACAGAACAGGCAATCATCGAGTGATCCATCCCGTCATCCAGTCCCAGCTTCTGGCAAACAGAGGCTGAGGACACCCAGTGTGTGAGGTTGCATCCCCGCCCATCCTGGCTAATAGCAAGATGGACCTATCCTCCATGAACTTATCTAATTCTTTTGTGAATCCTGTTACATGTTTGACCTTCACAATGTCTCCTGGCAATGAGTTCCACTGGGCTGTTTGTTGTGTGAAGAAGTACTTCCTTATGCTTGTTTTAAACCTATTACTTTCATTGGGTGACCCCTGGTTCTTGTGTTATTTGAAGGGATCAATAACTCTTTGTGATTCACTTACTCCATACCAGTCATGATTTTATAGACCTTTATCATATCCCCCCTTAGTCATCTCTTTTTCAAGCGGAACAGTCCTTGCATTTTTAATCTCTCCTCATACGGAAGCTGTTCCACACCCCTAATCATTTTTGTTGCCCTTTTCCATTTCTAATATTTTTTTTCTGAGATTGGGCGACCAGAATTGCATGCAGTATTCAAAATGTGGGTGTACCATGGATTTACATACCGGCATTATGATATTTACTGTCTTCTTATCTATCCTTTTCCTAACAGAGGCTGCTCCTGTCCCCTCCCTACCAGCTGATATCTCTTCCTGATATTGGGGCATCTGAAGGGGGAGCAATGAGGCCAACAGGCTGTGACAACCTGTGTCTATTTGCCTGTGGGCAGGAGGAGTCACTGCAGGGATGGATGTGTGAGTGTGGCACAGGGCTGTCACACACACACTGTACACATGCTAGATCCACTCTCCTCTCCAGGGTTGTTGGCACTGAATCCATGGACTCCCTCCCACTATTCCCAGTGCAGTCCCCTGAGGAGTAGATGGGTGGGGAAGCCCCATGAAACCCCTCTCCCCAGTCCCAGAGTTGAGCTCCATGCCGATTGGGTGAGGTGTGCGGCCACTGTGGAGATGCTCTGTAACAATCTCACAATACATTACACTGCCACTTACCTCGGAATGACTTACGTTATTCAGAGCTGTGAATAAGCCACGCACTGAGCACCCTAAGTGCGGTGTGGACAGCACGCCGTGGGCGGGAGAATGCCGACGAGAGAGCTCTCGCCTGTGGGCACAGAGCGTCATCACCAGATGCAGCTAGCTGCAGCATGGCTAGCACCAGGGCACTGCAGCCCTGGGCAGATGGGAGAGTGGGGGAGGCCAGCCCAGAGAGGTGATGGTAATGGCCTGAGGGGATGTGCTCACAGACCAGAGGGGTCAGAAGTGCAGTTCTGCTGGGACCTGATACATCCGTGGGCATTCACTTGGGCCCTTCCTTTGCTTTAGGAAAGGTTGGCTGCTTTAATCATGTTGCTTCTTGTGCTCGATCCGTTCTCAGGCCCCACCTGGAAACCACCCTGCTCTGGAAGAGGGGTAAGAGCAGTGAATGGATGAGCCAGGCTCTCCTCCTCAGGTGGGTAGCCATGGGTATTTCCCCACAGTGAGGGAAGGCTGTGGGGCTGAGGAGGGGAAGCAGGAGTGCAGTGAGCCTCTGCAAAGCCCCCCATGCACACAGTCCTCTCTCTCCTTCCTATCCCGCGGACCCCGCAGGACACGAGTTGACATGACACCACCCGGGGCGGGGAAGGATCCAGCAGGCACAGGCAGCCGAGTTTTCACACTTTTATTGTAAAGCTTTGGGAAGGGCTAATTACAATGGAGTTTGTCATCTGACAGCTCAGCAAACAAACAGAAGGGGAGAGAACAGAAAGGGGCTCACAAAGGTGTCATGCTCACGGCTCCAAACAAAAAGAATTACAAGGGAATCAATTGTGCTCACAGTGCCTGGGGAAAACCAAACCCAAGGCCCAAAGCCTTCCCTGCACAGGGAAATGCATCACACATTGAGAGCAATACAACCTTAGCAAGAGGCGCTGCCTTAGACATAGGTCACCATCTGAAAAATAGCTGGGTGCTTTCCTCTGCCATAGGATTTCTCCTTTAGAAAAGCTACACCTGCATGTACATAAAACTGTACAAAAAACAAGGCATCACAAGCAAGGAAATGAAATCTCGTATAAATAGAACCAACACCAAAGAGCTACAAAGGGGTCGCTTAGGTCCTTCCCACAGCTCGACTGCTCCCTGGCTCCCACCTTTGGTTTTATCCCCTGGCTTGTCCTAGTGCAGTGTTAAATTCAGTGACCCCCACTTCCTGAGGGGCATCTGTATCCCCCGAGCCTCCCTTCACTGTGCTTGTCTAGACCGGAGCCTGTGGGGCACCTTCCCTCCCCCATGTACAGAGGCTTTTTCCTTCTGGCTTATCTTTGTGCAAATGAGCTTCTCCCTGCCAACTCCATCACCAGCCCCATCATCCTCACCTGGCACCCCCTCCGCCCTCACCCTGGGCGGCCCCAGCACCATCATCCTCATCCCAGGGAACAACCCCAGCACTCCCACTCTGGGCCGGCCCCAGCACCCCCTCCGTCCTCACCCGTAAGCTGATTCCCCCCTCAGTCCCAAACCAAACAGACTGAGAAGCACAGATGGCCTTGTATTCAAGCTAAGTGAGCTGCAGTGCTGCCTCAGGCAGCTTCTGAACCAAACCAAAGGGCCATGAGCCTCAGGGGTACCTTAGTAACCCAAGCAGCAAGCTGGAGAGCCATCCCACAGGCCAGGCCATCGGGAGAGCCAGGTCCCACTCTCCCTCTTGGAGGCCCCTCATCTCTGTAGGGCATGGAGCTCTCCTGGGGATGCTCACAGGAGATGCTGCCCCAGACCCTAGCCCGGGTGCGGAAGGGAGCAGCTGAGCTGGCAGAGGAGTCAAGGATCCTGGCCTATGTGGCCAAATTGCACATTCTGCCCAGTTAGGCCCTGAAACTACAGAGCTACAATAAAAACGTGTTCAGGAAAGTGACGTGCTCAGGCAGCCAAGCCAGAGAAAGCACAGGCCCCACAGCACCACCAGCATGGGGAAAGGCAGGCCAGGAATGCCTGGACGGACACCCACCTGGAGGCCATGTCCCCCGTTGGTCCGCCACTGGACCAGTGCCCTGTAAGCAGGGGAGCAGTGACAGGAGAGGCAGGGAGGAGAGTCCTGACTCCCCTAAGTGGCACCTCTAGAGGTCTGACCTATGGTGGCACAGCCCCTCATCACATCACCAGGAGAGGGGACACAAGAACAGGGTGCTGGGAGCCTTGCCCTCTGCTGCCCTTCCCATATCTTGACAACTCTGTGCCTTTTTGGTCTTGAGCTCCTTGGGGCAGACCTGGCTTGGCTTGTGCCCATCAGGCCACCCAGCCCTGAGGAGGCTCTGCCATGAAGCTGGCCATGTCCCACCACCGCTGCCCAAAGCACAAGATCAGGAGCTACTCAGCAAGGGACTTGCTGAACACCAGGGGCAAAGGAAGGTAAGGAAAGGGAAAGTCCCTTGGGGCCACTGCTCTGAGCCCCCTGTGACTCCTTGCGAGGATTGCAGGACAGCCCCAGACCCCCTGTGCCTGATGGGTGGGGCTGCAATACCCTCTCCTGGCAGGAAGCACCCAGTGCTGAAAAAGTCCCAAGAGCCACCCACAGGCACCAGAAAGGAGAGGTTGCCCTGCCAGCAGATACACAGCGTCCCAACAAGGGTGCACAGGGGCCTGCCTGCTCCCCCTGTGTTCAAAGGCCAAGCATGGACTAAAGATAGCAAAGGGGGATGTTATCCTGAAGCTGCCGTTGGCCTCCCCGCCCAAGGAGGAGCCCAGCAATGAAGGATGCTGAGGAGACAGGAAGGGAAGAACAATGGGGCATCTCACGCTGCTCCTAGCATCCCCACTAGATGGGAAGAGGAAGAGCACTGCCGAGGGAGAATGAGGCATGAGTCACCCTCCCCCTGCTCCTGGTGGGACAGCACAGGCGTCTGGAGCTGGGCTCAGGCCAGAACTGGAGCAGTTGAGAATGGAACAGAAACTAGAACAGCTCCCAGGCCTCCAAGAGTGCGAGAGAGCTCAGGCAGAGCCAGGAGGAGCCCCTACGTCCCACCAGGACCACCTCTTGGATCCACGCCCTGCTGGAGCTGGCCAGCACCTGCTGGAGCTGACAGCACCTGTCCTTCCTCCCTGCACTGCCCAGCGTCTCACTGGGCTTGGTGCTCTGTGAAGGGACCTCAGATGCTGCTGGCACCTGGCAGGCAGAACCGGGGAGAGAGAGGGCTTAGGGTGCCACCCCAAGGAGACTGGATGACCTTTGACACTGGAAGAGAATGCTGGAGCCCTTGAGAGTGGCTCTGTGGCCTAAGGGCAGTGGGACTCCAGCTCGCAGGGGCAGCAGCCCCTGGCGTGACCCTGAGACAAAGCTCCTCCTCACAAAGGCAAATGGTGGCTTACAGGCGGACAGGTCAAAGGTCAAGTTCATGGCACAGATGGCCCCATGGGAGTTCCCTGGCCTAGAGCAGGAACAAGGGGATGGGGTGAGGCCCTGTGACCTGTGCCTCCCTTCCCTCCAGCAGAGCTAAGAGCCAAGGATTTCCACAGCCAGAGATGTGGTTATCAAACTGGGGCTCCCCACACCTGCTCCTGGCTCTTTCAGCTTTGCCAGCCATGGGTACAGAGCCAAAAGGGAGCCCCAGGACAGGCCCTCACCTCTAGCACTGAGCAGTCCTTGGGCAGCCTGCAGCCTGTGGCACAGTGATGGCATTTGGCAAGCGGGTCAGGATGTAAAATCAGAAAGCCCCCAGCCCCATTGAGAGGCCCCTGCCCCTCTCCTCCCGCTCCCCGCTGTTGTATGAGGAACCAGTCACGTCTATATTTACAATATGAAACAGGAGTGTGGGCTGGAAGCTGGCTTCCCCTGTGCTCGTCCATGCATCGAACCATTCACAGCTGGAACTTGCTCCCTGTGATTTGTTTTGTTGAAATGTCTTTTGTTTCAAGGACAATAAAAGTTTCAATCAGGCAGGACTTGAATGTCATTCCTAAGATTCATATTTACAGGAGTCTACAGTAAAGCAACAGGCAGCTCGCTCCCTGTGCATGGAGACAACCCTCTGTCCTGTGCCCCAGGAACTCCACCAGCTCTGCATGAACCTTTGGTACCTAAGCCCTTCACCCCAGCCGTGTCCTCTGCACTAGGAACCTGCCCAGCCCTCCCCGACACAGCAATTCAGAGACGCACCCTCAAGTGCTTGGAAATTCCTTAGGTTTCACACACACACCCTGCCCCCTAACAACGAATTAAAACGGCCTTCCTCTCCCTTGCCCTGCCCTGTGTCCTCAGAGGCCAGTTGGGCATCTCACCCGGAGGGGGCTGGAAACGGAATGACCTGGAGAACCGGCTGCAGGAGCGATAAAGCATTAAAGTTTCAAATGTTCCTCTGGACACTGGCCTCAGAAATGTGTCTGCTTCCCACCCCTTGGGCCCGCCTCACAGGTAGATCTCCCTCTTAGCGGTTTGAGATGAGGGGGTGGTGGCTGGCTGGAAGTCCGAGGTCTGGGTGAGAGGAATTTCCTCCATAGGGGAGTCCTTGCAGGGCTCATGGCTACTGTTGGAGAAGGCACTGTATGTGGGGAGCAGGCGGAGGTTGGCCATTTTGGTGCTGCGCTCTTCTGAGAGTCTGGGGCTGCCGTTCCCAACTTGCTCTTGACTCCCCCGTTCTTGGTAAGGCACAAAAGTGGAGAGTTTCAGGGCATGCTTGGGCCTGCGGTTTGGAGAGGACTGGCCAGGCATCCAGCAGGTGTCGGAGTGGCCGAACTCCGTGCATTCCCGGGTGCAGGTCCCAGTCATGGCTACATCTGGGAGAGGCCGGAGATCTGAAGAGAAGGGAAGTAAGAGCAGTGTTAATCCTACATGCCCAAGCCCCACAGCATGGGAGCCACTGTTGGACCCAGATCATAGGGCACTGCACTGGCTTGACCCTCAGGACGAAGTCCATGGCACTTTGGGGGACATTTCGCTGACAGGTTTTGTGTAGCAGCCTCTCTGCTGGCAGCAGGGGCAAAAGGGACTTGCCCAGGTGCCCAGTAAACATGTCCTATCTCTGTCACTCTTCCCCCAGGCCAGAGAGAAGGACCCCATTGCTCCTGGAAGCTCACTGCCATGAGGCCCTGGGAAGGCTGAACAATCACAGTGAGCATGAGCCCTCAGAGGCTGGCATGGGCCAAGCCTCACAGATTTCCCAGTTCCTGGGAGGCAGGGGAAACTACGGGCAAGCCTGGTCCAAAAAGGCAATGGCAGAGCTGGGCGTAAAGCCCAGGACTCATGAATTCCAGGCCCCATGTTCAAGCTCACTGCTGCAGCAGCCCTGGGGCTAAGGTCCTTTTGGGCCCAGCACATTCCATGTCGCAAGTGTGCGTCTTAGAGCCAGGCAGACACAGCCATTGACCCAGCACATCTGACATTCACCTGCCCCCACCCTGCTACAGGGGATCCCCCATTCAACAGTGATGGTATTGCAGAACCCAGGGAGGGAGAAGAAAATAACACCAAAGGAGAGGAAAACTCCCCGTCCCTGCACACAGCCAGATATCCCTGGGTACCAGCCACTCCCCCATCCTGGGCAAAGCCAGGCATCCCTGAGAACTAACTTCTCCTCCACCAGGGGCACAGCTACGGATCTCCAGTCACCAGCCACTCTTCCACCCCCAGTACAGTCAGACATCCCTGGGCACAAGCCATTCCCCTGCCTCAAGCATAGACAAGTATCCCCAGGTACAAGTGACACCTGCACCTTGGACACAGCCAGGCACCCTGGGCACAACCAGGCATCCTTGAGTCCCAACTACTCCTCCACCCCACACATTGCCAGTCAATCTTGGGCATCATCCACTCCCTGTCCCTGGCACAGCCAGACATCACTGAGGACCAGTCACTTCCCCACCCCAGGCACAAGCTACTCCCCCGACCCAGGTACCAGCAGGCATCTCTGGGCATCAGACACTCCCCCACATAGAGCACAGCCAGACATCCTTGTGCATTAGACACTCCCCAACCCTGGCAACATCCAGGCACACCTGGATATCAGACACACCTGCAACTCGGAAACAGCCTGGCATCCCTGGTCCCGCACTCTGAGCACTGCCAGGCATTGCCGGGTATCTACCACTCCCTCATGCTGGGCACAGCCAGGCATCCCCAGTTACCAGTCACATTTGCAGGCAGACACAGGCAGGCATTCCTAGGCACCAGCCACTTGCCCAACTGATGCAAAAGCAGCCATACCTGGGCACCACCTACCCCCATATCCAGGGCACAGTTAGGCAAAACCAGGCAACATCCACTCCCCTATGAAAGGCATAGACAGGGATCCCCGGGCACCAGCCACTCCCCCACACTGGGCATCAGTTAGTATCCCACTCCAAACACAGAGAGGCATGTCTGGGAATTAGCCACTCTCCGAGCCTGGGCACAGCCAGGTATACTTGGGCACCATCGACTCCGACACCCCAGGCATAGACAGGCAATATTGGGCACCAACCACTCACCCAACCCTGACATAGGCAGGAATCCTTAGGCACCAATCCACCCCAAACACAGCCAGGCACCCTCAGATACCAGCCGTTCTTCCATCCCTCACACAGCCAGGCCACCCTGGGCATGAGGAAGTTACTTACTTGTTACTGGAGGTTTCTCAAGATGTGTGATCCCTATCCGTATTTCTCTGAGGGTTGTACACATGTGCCATGCGTCTGGAGCCAGAGAATTTGAAAGTAATAGTGTAGTAATGTTGGTTGTGCGTGCAGCCTTGCTCTACCTCATGGTTTCATCCGAGGCGATAAAAAGTGGGACAGACAGACCGTGCCCTCAGTTTCTTCTTCACCACAAACCAAGAGATCTGCAGCAAAGCGGAAAGAGGGTGAGACTGGAATACAGACAGGGACCACACATCTCAAAGAACCTCCAGTTACAGGTAAGTAACTCCTTTTCTTCTTTGAAGAATGGTCCCCATTGTAGTCCACTGAGAGTGATTAATAAGCAGAACCTAATTCAGTGGAGGGTGTGAGGAAGAAGGATGGAATGGTTGAACAGAGGACACCTGTACCGAACGAGGCTTCCATCGCAGAGTCTTGTACCAAGGCATAATGTGCAGTGAAGGTATGTACCAAACTCCCAGGCTGCTCTACATATTTCTGGAAATGGTACATCGTGCAGTGCAGCCGTAGTTGATGTGTGTACTCTTGTGAAATAGGCTCTCATCTCAAGGGGTGGAGACAGTTCACATAGCCAATAGCAGATCGTAATACACCTCAAAACCCATTTAGAAATCCTTTGTGTGAAGATCGCCTGCCCCTTAATCCTGTCAGCTATAGTGATAAACAGTCTAGGGGACTTCCTGAATGATCTCATCCTCTGCAGGTAGAAGGCCAGGGCCCTGTGGATGTTGAAGGAGTGCAGGTGCCACTCCCCTGCCAAGGCTTCAGAAAGAAAGCAGGTAAGTGTATGGGTTGGATGAGATGAAAGCAGGATACAAACTCTGGCAAAAACTTGGGGTGCAGGTGTAGGAAAACTTTGTCCTTATGGAACATTTTAAAATAGAGGTCCATCATCACAGCCCCCAGTTCACCTACCCTTCTTATGGAAATAACAGCCACCAGAAAGGTGACCTTCATGGAAAGGAGAGTCAGGGAGCACGAGGCCAGTTGAAGGGCAATTACATTAATATTGAGAGGACAAGGTTGAGGTCCCATTAGGGAGTGATAGGTAGAATGGGTGGACAGGTGAGGAGAAGACCCTTCCAAAACCTAGCAGTCAATGGATGTGTAAATACCGACTGTCCTTCCACATAGGGTGGAAGGCACTGACAGCCGCTATGTGCACCTTGATGGAATTGAGGGCAAGTCCTAATGTCTTCAAAGACAGAAGATAGTCCAAAAGAAAGGGAATGCCATGTCCTCAGGGGCAAGTCCACTCTGTTGGGCCCAGGAGGTGAAGCACTTGCACTTGGCTGGATAGGAACACCTTGTGGACTCCTGCTTGCTGTTCGAGACAATGTCTTGTACTGCTGATGAACATTCCTATTCTAACAAAGATTGCCATCCAAAAAACAAGCTCTGAGGTGAAGAGTCTGTGGATTGGGATGCCTGATTCTGCTGCCATGTTGTGTGAGCAGTTCTGGGAAAGCCAGCAGGAGAAATGCGGAGAAAGTGGGGGAACCAGAACTGGCGTGGCCAGAATAGGGCGATCAGAATGATTATTGCGCTCTCCCGTCTGATCCTGTGAAGGACAAGCAGCAGTCGCGACAGCAGGGGATAGGCATAAATGATCTTGTTCAACTAGCAGATGACTAGGACATTGCCTTGGGAATAGGCATCGAGACCCCTCTGAAGCAGTAGATTATACATTTTTTGTTGGCGTGGGAAGCAAATAAGTCCCTGTTCGTAGTCCCACATTGATCAAAAATGTCACTGACTGCAGTGTCTTGGAGCTCTCATTTGTGGTTGGCCATGAATTTCCTGCTGAGGGAGTCCGCAATTACATTCTGAGTCTCCAGAAGATAGGCTGCGGACAACAGGATCTTGTGCACCAAACACATAGACAAACTGCTTCTGCACAAAACGCCAGCATCTGCATGCTCCCTTATTTGTTGATGTAATACACAGTGGTGGTGTTATCTGACATGAGAACATGATGGGACTTAATGGACAGGAGAAATGCATGACACATCCTCCATACTGCCCAATATTGATGTGCATTCTCGACTCCCGAGTGGTTTAAGTCCTCTGTGTCATGTGTTTGCCCATGTGGGCACCCCTCATGGTGACTGATGCATCCGTCATGATCATTGTGCCCAGTTAGGATGAATGAAGGGTAGCTTGGTACAGACCTGACCTGGGTCCGTCCACCATTGGAAGGAGGAAAGGACTTCAGGGGGGACTGTCAGCAGGAAATCCATGGTATGCCTCGTAGGAGAATAGAGCCAGTGGAGCCACAGCTGAAGGCAGTGAGGGAGACGAGCAAAGATGATGATGTACGTGCAGGTCACCACGTGGCCAAAGAGGGAAAGGAAAGTCCAGACCAGAATAGAAGGACTGGAAATCACTTTGGCAATCCATTCCTACAGGGTCTGAAATCTGTCCCTCAGTTGGTAGGCTAGTGCTGAGACTGCATCAATGGAGGCCCCAATGAATTCTAGGGACTGCGTGGGATCCAAAGTTGGTTTTTCAATGTTTATGCTAACTCTCAGGGAGGAAAGGAGTCTGAACAACATGGAGGTCGAGGCTCAAGCTTCCCCTTTGCATCACACTGCTAGCAGACAGTCATCAAGATAGGGGAATATAAGGATGCCCTGATGCTGGAGGTGGGCTGATACTGCAGAGAAAACTTTGGTGAAGACTTGAGGAGCAGTGGTGAGTCCGAAACCTGTACTGGAAGTGCCAAGGGCCCTATAGTGAATCTCAAGAACCTTCTGTGGGCCGTTGGATGTCTATGTGAAAATAGATGTCCTGCATATCAAGAGCCATAAACCACATGCCCCTTTCTAGTGACAGTATGATGGTTGCTAAGGTGACCATGCAAAACCTTGTCTTGCGTATGAATCAATTGACGTTTAGGATTGGTCTCCATCTGCCATTTTTGGGGGTACGAGGAAATATGTGGAATAGAATCCCGTGTCCTGATAGGTTTGAGGAACAGGTTCTATCGTTCTCCTTTGCAGTAGGGAGTCCACCTCTAGGGGGAGGATACTGTCGTGAGAGTGGTCCCTGAGGCGGGATCAGGGTGGGAGGGGAGATGTAGATAAGGTAGTATTGTGAACTTGATTGTATAGCCATGTCGAATGACATCCAGGACCCAGTTGTCCATTGTTAATCACACTACAAGCTGGTAAAAGGAACGTGAGATGCACCTTCCTCCCAAAAAGGGTGGGTCAGGTGCATGGCAGGAGGCAAGGTGGTTGGCAACTCTCCAGATGTACTCAGAAATAACACTTTTGAGAGGACTAAGCATGTGATGCTGAAGGTTGTGAGGACAGATCTGGAGGACGGTGTCGCTGAATCTTCTGCCACTTCCGAGGAGGTTCGTAAGGCCACTGCTGAAAGAACTAAGGAGTTCTGAATCATTGTGCAGATGCTGGACAGTAGAATTTTCACTTAGGTGCAGGTGTGTAGATACCCAGTGATCACAGATTGGCTTTAATAACGAGAGTCCTGTAGCACCTTAAAGACTAACAAATTTCTGCAAGCATAAGCTTTCGTGGACTGCAACCCACTTCGTCAGATGCATGAAATCTGACGTCATGCATCTGATGAAGTGGGTTGCAGCCCACAAAAGCTTATGCCTGCAGAAATTTGTTAGTCTTTAAGGTGCTACAGGGCTCTCATTGTTTTTGCTGTATACAGACTAACACGGCTACCCCTCTGGAACTTTTCAGATTGGCTTTGGAATCTTTGAGAGAGTGGAGGAAATTGTCAATTTTCTGATTGAAGAAGTGAGATTCATTGAACGGGAGACCTTCTATCATACTGTGCACCTCTCTGGGGAAACCAGATGAATGAAATCACGATTCCCTCCTCATGACGGTCCAGGTGGCCATCATACATGAAGACTTATCTAATGCATCCTCTGCGGACTGGAGCACTGTTTTTGCGACCAGTTTGCCCTCCTCCAAGATAGCCTGGACATGGGCATGATTGTGCTGGGAAAGCTTGTCTGCAAAGTCCATCAATTTTTGGTAATTGAGAAAGTCATATTTAGCTAATAATGCCTAGTAGCTGGAAATCGGAGATTGAAGGTTGGCCAACAAGAAAATCTTGCCCCCCAGAAGGTCCAGTTGTTTACCTCATCTGCCAGGGTGGAACATGGGTATTGCTGCCTGGCCCACTCTGTCTTCACTTATAGTATGAGGGAACTGGGTGGAGGGTGAGAAAACAGGAACTCAGATCCCTTAGCTAGTACACAATACCTTTTTTCTGCCCCCTTGGGAGTGAGAAGGTGGATGGAATGTGCCAGACAGTTCTAACTGTTTGAAGAATGGGATTGTTAATCGATAGAGCCACCCTGGTAGATACCAAGGCATGCAGGATATTAAGAAGTTGGTGATGTTTGTCCTGTAGTTTCTCCAGTGGAATATGGAGGTCCTCAGCCGCTCTGAGCAAGAGGCCCTGGAACTGATGACAGTCATCTGTAGGTGATGGGGAAGCTGAGGACGCAGCTGTGTCAGGGGATGATGATGGGAACAGATCCTGTTCTGGCGGTACCATAGGAACCACTTTGAACGGCTCATCCTCCAAAACAGTTACCAAATGCCTACTCAAGGATGCCCGAAGTGGGGAGAGGAGTGAATCCTCTCTTTCTGAATAGAAAGGCTCCAAAGACATATATTGAGGCCAGGACCCCCAGTACAGCCAACAAGATGGATCCATGACATGCTGTGGTGGGCCCCATAGAGCAGGGTACCAGTGACTCCTTTGCTGGGGAAATGGAGGGCACTGCCACCGAGTCCGTGGAGCCTTATGGTACTCGTATCAGTGGTAGGGGAGGGGCAGCCCCTGAACCCTATCCGAGTCATCTGATGACAATAAGTCAGAGTCCAGTTCCAATGGTGGTGCCGTTGGAACCGGTGGAACTGTATGAATCGTACGGCAGCACGACACAAGTGAGGTAAGTCCCAGGTAGGAAAGCGTGGAGGGAGGTATGGAGATTTTGCTTCCCCCAGAGCAAAAAGTTCAAGGGGCCCAGGCGCCAACTTCAACCCCCCTGGTATTAGCAGCATGCACTCAGTAGATGGAACTGGAGCCACAGCAGTGAACTGCTTCAGAACCAATGGGTCCCTTGACTTATACGGTACCAACTTGGAAGGTGAACTTGGTTTGGTGATGGAACCGGCAGATCTGGTGGGTTTTGTGACTTCTTGTGAGCCTTGGACCATGTCGCTTCTTTGTGGCTGGAACTCGTGGAAGGTTCATCATCTTTCTTGGGTCTGGAGTCAGACTTCCTGCCATGCTTATGCGCATGCTTTCTTGCCTCACTGGGATCCGTAGAGTTCCTGGAGGAACCAGACTGGAGCTCTGTGGTCAGAGGCACACTCCTGGGTTTCTCAGGCTGATGTATGGGGGGTTCCACCGGCCTGGATCTGATGGCAGACTCATGGCTTCTTGAGGCAGAGAGCCCAGACTTCCTGGGTATGGCATGGGAAGGAGAGGCAGATAGGATTACATGTGGGCTTCTCCCAAGCAGAAAAGGCATTGTGGATGCATGGATCTTGAACCCTGGCATCTTCAGCATAATCCAGTACCTAAACATGGGTACTGGGGGAGTGGGGGTGAACTGGCTGAAAACGGAGATTCCAAAGTCTATAAAGACCTAAAACTAAAACTAACACTAAAAACTACAGTAAAACAAGAAAAAAACTAACTATATACAATTGTGAAACCAGTTTTGCAATTTGTTTTTATTTTAAAATGTGTCAGAGAGAGACGAGAAGACACAAGCAGCTCCGACTCGGTCTATGAGGCGGTGAGAAGGAACTGAGGGCATAGACAATCCGCCCCGATCTTTATCTTCTTGGACAAAACCATGAGGCAGAGCAGGGGCACATGTGCACACCAAGGGACACACTACTTTCAAATTCTCTGGCTCCAGACGCATGGCACATGCATACAACTCTCAGTGGAATACAATAGGGACCATCACTTGAAGAACAGACATTCCCCAACACAGGGCATAGCCTGGTATACCTGAGTACCAGCCACACCTGCAGCACAGACAGATATCACTGAGCCACCCGCTCCCCCACTCTGGACAGCATCCACTCCCCCCACCTGGATGCAACCAAGTAGGGCATCAGCCACTCTCTGACCAGCACAGCCAGGTGTCCCTGGGCACAAAACACTCTCCCACCCTGGGCATCAGCCACTTCCCCAAATGAGGCAAATCCAGAGATGCCTGGGGATCAGGTACCAGCTGCCCATGGACACCAACCACTGCCCCCACCTTGGGACAAGCCAGGGTCCTTGGGCACCAACCACTGTCCCACTCCGGACACAGTGAGGCATCCCTGGGGAGTAGCCATTCCACCATCCAAGGCCCAGCCAGGCATCCTCAGGTACCAGCCACACTCTGGATACACCTAAGCATCCCTGGGCACCAGACACTTGCCCACCCTGTACAGCCAGGCATTTCTTGGGTACCATCCAATCCCTACCCCCAGACACAGCCAAGCATCCCTGGGCAACAGCCACTCCCCCATCTTGGGTACCACTGAGTATCTCTGGGCACCAGTCACTCTCCTTACCTGGCCACAGCCAGCCACTCCTGGGCACCAACCGCTCCCCCATCCCAACACAGCCAGCCACTCCTGGGAACCACTCACTGCGCTGCACCAGGCACCACCAGGCTGGACTAACTACTCTTCTGCCCCAGGGACAGCTAAGTAACCGGGTCCCATACACAGACCCCCACTTTAGCCACCCTCCCAGATGGACACACACATACCCAGGGCCTCCTGTGAGCCAACTCACTGTACACACACAACAGCCCCCTCCAGCACACCCACCCTGGGAAATCCAGCCAGGCACTGGGACCCAACGGAGGCTGCTTGGCCTCCTTTATTCTTGTGCTACAGGGATCACACAATACGCAAGACCACACGCAGTACTCCCTTCTGCCTCTCTGTCACCCCAACACACACTAACACACACACACACACACAACACCCCTCTCTCTCTCACACACACATGCACAAACACAAAACCACATACACTACTCCCTTCTGCCTGTCACCCTTACACACACACACACTATAACACACACACAGTACCCTTCTCTCTCTCTCTCTCTCTCTCTCTCTCTCTCTCTCTCTCTCTCTCTCTCACACACACACACACACACACAGTACCCTTCTCTCTCTCTCTCACACACACACACACACACACACACACACACACACACACACACACAGTACCCTTCTCTCTCTCTCTCTCACACACACACACACACACCTCTCTCACTTTCTCTCACACACAATACCACACACACTACACTCCTCTCTGACACACATACTCTATACACACACCACACACACAATACCACGCACTACATCCCCTTTCTCATCCACATCCATTATACCACACACACTACACTTCTCCCCAATATCACACACATTACACCCTCTCTCACACATGCACTATACCACACATGCCACAGCCCACACATACACTATACCACATACACTATTCCCCCGCACACACAAAACCACACACACTATACAGCTCTCTCACCCACACTCACTATCCAACACACACTACACTCCTCTCTGACACACACACAAACTATACCACAAACACCACACCCCCGCGCAATACCAAACACACTACACACCTTTCTCTCACACATTATACCACACACTACACCCTCCATACAGTAGAACCTCAAAGATATGAGCACCTTGGGAGCGGAGGTTGTTCATAACTCTGAAATGTTCATAACTCTGAACAAACATCATGGTACAGTACCCTGCAGTCAGGGTCTTCCAGATGAGGCTGGGAGAGATGTCTGCAAAGGTGGCACCTGGCAACACTGCTTGGTTTGCAAGCAGCTCCCTGCCCTATTCCTGTTTATTGACTTTGGGCTGAACTGGGGGGTCCTGCCCTGCACCCTTGGCACTACAAGCCCCATCCCCCAGCCACCTCTCCCCAAGGCTCACCCTACTCAGTGCGCTGCTCCCCGCGCTCCAGAGGCAGCATGTGGCAGGGGGTTGGTGCCAGACTGCTGCCAGTGCTCCTCCCTCCCCTGCCCTTGCTCTCCTAGAGGTGCTGGCAGGATCTAGGGGTGCAGCCACAGTCAAAAGTTGGGCTGCATCAGTGCACAGGCTGTGGCCCTTTAAAACATCTCCACAGCTCAGAATGCAGGCCGTCGCTCTGAGCCTCAGACTCTGGCTCCCACTCCAATGTCAGGCCAAATTTTGGCTACATCAGAAGCAGCTCAGTAGCTCCCTATGGCGGGCTGTAGCTTCTTTCCCAGACTGCTTGTCCCTCTCCTAACAAGAGGGTGGTGGTGAAAACATCTTCCCCCTCTCAGTGAGGTGGGTTGGCAGTAGGGCTGAAACACCACCCTTTGCTTACAGGAAACAGCGCAGACCCCAGGCTGCTTCTGTTCTGCATGCCGACCTTTAAGTATAGTACTGTATTTGCTTTATTGCTTTCTTTTTTTTTCCCCGCTCCGCTGATGCCTGATTGCTTACTTCCGGTTCCACATGGTGTTCAGCTGACTGGTCAGTTCCTAACTCTGGTGTTCCTATCTTTGCAGTTCTACTGCACTACACACAGTGCACCCCCACACTACACCTCTCTCATACATTATACCATTTACAAAACACTCACATACAGTACACAATACACTTCACAACACGCAGGATTCCCCTCAACATGCTACCCTGCATATACACAATATACCACACACATAAAACTTTCACCACACACAAACTCATCAGATACGCAATTTTTCCAACACATAAACAACTCAGACATACTATTCACACATATACACCGTACCCATCTCACACATACACACACACTACACCACAGATAACAGTGCCTCCCCCAGCAAAATTCAAGGTCCCAAACTGTACTGTGCAAACACATGCACAGTACTCTTCCACCCCGGAAACATCCCCCACTGCCACATGCCCAGCCCAGAGCCTGAGGTGTGACACAACATTAGACATTGCTGCTACCCAGAGAGGGTCCCCATGTCACTCCAACTGAGAATCCTTTTTTCCAGTTCTTCCCTGTCCTACGGTGCCCCAATGCTCTCACCCTCTCCAACAGCTCCCTCCCATTGCCCTGCTCCCCTTCACACAGCTTTGAGCTCTAGGACACGTGACTCCTGAGTCTCCCTTGCACAGGTTTCACAGAGGGCAGACTTCCTACACTAAATCCATGAGTCCACTAAGCCAGGTCCCTGTAGACGAGGCTCAAGATGTGAGCACAGGCGCCATGGATGAGATGCTGAGGGCCAGCAGTCAAGCCCCACAGACTGGTTGCTTGAGTCTGAGGTGAGAGCTGTCTGGCTGGGTGCTGCAGGGCAAACAGGAGGGGCTGGTGCTCAGAGTCAGAGTTAATGATCAACTAATGTTCTGGAAAATGTTGTTTTTCAGACATAACCAGCTGGCCACTGCACTCCACACCTCCAGCTCTTAGAATAGCTGTGTAACCTCCCTGCTTTCACCCAGCTCCTGCAGTGACTGCCTCACTCCACTGCTTCCCACCCGCTGCTCCGGCATCTGCTGTCATCCCCACAGTGCCTCCCCCAATTCCCCTGGCTACTGCAGCAGCTGTGTCATGCCCACAGGTTCTCCCTCTCCCAGTTCCTAGATAGGTTTGGTCACCCCCAGTGAGTCCCCTCCATGAGCAGGGAGGCTCCTCCCATGGCCTATCCCCTGGGGCACATGTTAGCTGTAAAACCTTGGTGGAAGCCGTGCAGAGCAGACATACCTCAGTTCAGAGCCCCATTCACAGCCTACTCCGATCAGGGGACTCTAATGAGGAGCAGAAAAAGGACGACAGGGTCACGTCATTATACAGCCCCCAGCCTACACACTCCCCATAGGATCCTGCCAGCCCCTCCAGCCTACATCAGCCCTCCCCTGCATCTCTGCCTTGCACCTCTTTCCCCCAGGCTTCCTCTGATACCTGCTGCCTTCACCAATGCCTTGGACTCCACTGGCCCCATCCCAGGCTCTGCCAGACTATCTGGCCAACACTGCCCACTGAGGCCTTCCTCTAGCTCCTCTTAACCTGCTCCAGTTTCCCCTGACCTCCATCAGCCCCCTCTCTCAGCCTCTGCAGAACCCCAGCCAGTACTACCTACCTCCATCCTTCACTAGTCCCCTGCCTTTGCCAGCCCTTCTCTGACTCTGACCATGCCAGCTCCAAGCCTCTGTCTCTCTCTTTTCCCACCATTTTTCTTTTCTCTTCTCTTCACAGTTCTGCTTTCTTCTTACCATCCTCCAATTCCGACTCCATCCCCAAGCAACTCCCCGCCACAGAGTTTGGCATTGGAGTTAGATTAGGGCAGTGGGAACCTCACTAGTGAAGCACAAAGCCCTTCATGCACAAAGACACAGGCTCTCACACATCAGACATGGACATGCAAACTCATGGACATGCACAAAGACACACACACATTCACAGACTTCATACACTCACACAAACATGCACATTCACACAAAGGGACACGCACAGTCGCACACTCATCCAGGCATGCACACATCCATGCATGGACATACATGCTCCCATACACCTGGATGTGGACACTCACACACAGACACTCACTGATGTGCACACTTACACACAGACACACACTGACGTGAACACTCACACACACAGACAGGCACATATAAATAGACACATGCATACATCAGAGTCATGTCCCATTTGCTCAGAGCTGCAAAATCAGGAGTTCACACATGAGCCAAAAGGCCGGCACACGCCCACACGAAAACACCTGATTTGCCCTGCAGGCCTGGGGAGCTCATTTGCACCCAGAAGGGTAGGGAGTCAGAGTTGGTATGGGTCAAGCTATTTCTAAGGGCTGTGCATCTGGGTATGTCTGTGCATGGAGGGAGTCAAAATTTGGGGCTCAGCTGGTGTTGGTGCCTGCAGCACTTTGTAATCTGGGGGTCAGGCAAGCTGAGGGGAACTGCAGTAGGGGAGCATAAGAGAGGGATAAGCAATGAGATGGGAGAGGGAAGCAGGTAGGGCCAAGAAAGTAAAGATGTAGCATGGAGGGGAGAGGAGAGGAAGGTAAGCCAATGCAGGAGGGTGCAGGGAGAGATGAGTGGGTGGCTGGGGAAGCCCATGGGGATAGATAGTGAGGGGCAGGCAGCTGGCAGAGCGAAGGTGGCTGAGAGGGATGAAAGAGCTGGCAGGGCAGCATTTCGGAGAGGGACAAGAAGTGGGTTGCATAGGGATGGTGAAACACGTCAAGGGAGTGTTGCGGAAGGGTGCATGGGGGAGAGTGGCAGGGTGGGGTGAATGTGTAGAAGGCATGGGGTAGAGCAGTCAGGCAAGCAAGCATGGCTGGAAGGGATGGGAGAGAACAGTGGGGTGAGGAGAGATGGGAGATGGGAGAACATGGTGCAGCAGGGAGGGACAGGGTAACATTGTGGTGAGGGAAGGACAATGGAGTGCAGTGCGGTGGGGGTCCGTGGGAGAGCAGAGAAGAGGAACAGGGCAGTGTGGCAAGGCGAGTGAGCACAGAGGGGAGGGATGGGGGAGTCCGGCAGGGTGGGAAGGGACAGGGAAGCACAGTAGTGTAGGGAGGGCTGAGGGAGTACAATGGGATGTGGGACTCATATATTTTAATACCGGGGAGGGACAAACAGAAAAGGGGTTCTCAAACTTTTTTTTTCTGGGACCTCCTTTGAAAATATTTCAGGCTGTGACGACCCCCCCCCCCAAAAAGTGACAACCCTCCATGCCATGCCACCCTTACTTCTGCCCTGCTGCGGGGGGTGGCGTTGCCTTCACAGAACCCAGCCAGCAGCTGCTGCTCTCCAGCCACCCAGCTCTGAAGGGCTCTGGCTATCAGCCATGCACTGGGCTGACAGCCACAGCCCCGGCATGTGCGGGGGCTGACAGCTCACGACCCCCTCATAATAACCTCGCTACCCCATCAAGGGTCCTAATCCCCAATTTGAGAACCACTAGTCTGACCTACTGTATAGCCCAGGCCAGAGAACTGCCCCATCGATTCCTGTACTGAGCCCAGTAACTTGGGTTTGGCTAAAGCCTCTTCCAGAAAGGCAGCTTATTCCTTATATTCCTTATATTCCATATTCCTTATGCCTTATTCCTAATTTGAATGTATCTTGCTTCAGTTTCCTTTCCAGCCATTGGTTCTTGTTCCGCCTTTCTCTGCTAAATTAAAGAGCCCTTTCGCGCACATAATATTTTCTCTCCATGAAAGTACTTGCACACTAGAATCATCACCTCTCAGCCTACATCTACATTGATGGCAGTACTGTCAGCAGTGGCGACCCATTCAATCGATCTAGAAGCCGACGCCACTAATCCACGCCCACAAAAAAAGTAACGCTGCGTCGACGGGAGGGCATTTCCCATCGGTGCACCGTAGTGGGGACACTATGGTAGGTAGAAGTTAGGAAGTCAATGGGAGACACACAATCTACTCTATGTACATTGCATATCTCCTGTCGACTGCCATCGAATTTTGCCGGCAGTGTAGACATAGCCTCAATCTTCTTTTGACAAGCACAGACTGCGCTCCTTCAGTCTTTCACTGTAGCATTTTCTCCTTCCCTTGGGGTGTGGGGACACAGCTGGGTCCATTTCTAAAATGCCTCCCTTAGAGTAGAGCAGGGTGCAGTGATTCCCTGAGGAGCCCTGCAGCACGCTGCAGAAATGCTCCTTGGTGATGATCCCCTCAGGAAGGCTCTTCCGACAGCACTGAACACTCAGGGCGCTGCTCCCCTGGGCACCGCACCCCTCTGGCAATGAACCATGGTATCATGGTATCACTTCCCTATAGCCCTGCTCCCTTGGCACCTCTTCAGCCCAGTGCTACTTCCCCCTCCCAGTGCTGCTCCGAGGGACTCTGCTCCCAGGATGCTGTGTCCTTACTGCCGTGACCCCCCAGGCACCATTCCCTTATACTGCAGCTCACCTGGGGTGTGGCTCCCCTATACTGGATCCCTCTGGATACTGGTCCTGTTTCCTGGGTTGATGCTTCCTGACAACACTGACACAACCCCTCTCCCCTGAGGTAGCTGTGTGTAGCTAGTGAGTGGGCCACATACAGATGTCAATAGTCCTAATTACCCTCCCTTGGTTCCCAGGTAGAAGGTGCTGAGCAGCTTGGCCCTCCAAAGGCAGCAAGCCAGACATTCGCACAGGCAGGGCTCAGCAGGGGCTTGGCTTGGCAGCAGCTCAATAACTCCCACCCAACACTGTTCTTTGAAAGGACTCTTCTGAAGGATTGGTCATGCTGTGGGTTCCCACTCATGTACCCCCTCTCCCCTCCACCCAGATCTGCATGCTGGATCTTCCAGAGAGCAGCCTGCTCTCCCAACCCACAGCCTTACCCAGCAGATAGCCTTAGGCACAGCATCTGCTTTACACTGCCAAAGGGAACACAGAGGGTCCTGGCCTAGGAAAGAAGAAGTCAGTGTTGCTGACCCCCTGAGCTTTCAGATCCCTGCCTTTCTATCACTGCACATGGACACAGGCCAGAGAGCTTTGCCTCCCAAACAACACAGCACAACACCAATTTCACTTTCCAGCTCTGGGGGCAGGCTGCTGCTGGAACAGTGCCTAATTCCACAGGAGGAAGCAGTGAATTGGAGCAGATCACTGAGGAGAGAAATCCTAGAGATGGAGGAGCTGCAGAGAAAGGGATGAAAACACACACAGAGAATTCCCTGGGTCCCATATCTGTCCCTACAGCACACAGACAGACAGCTTCCGGTCCCCAACACCATCCCTCCAAAACCCAAACAGACAGCTTCTGAGCCCCAGCACCATCACAATATACAGGCAAAGGCTTCCAGGACCACAATATCACAGCCTAACCCAGGTAGACAGCTCTAGGGATCCAAGACTGACCCTATGACTCCAAAAATGGCAGCTCCTGGGACCCAACAACACTATACCTACAATACCCAGACATCTGGCACACAAGACCCAATATCAGTTCCTAAACACTCATACAGAAAGCTCCCTGAACCCAACACGGTCAGTACAGCATACACACAAATCGTTCCCTGGACACAACATTGGTCATGCAACACCCACGGAGGCAGCTCCCAGGACCCAACACTGACCTTCTACAATACCCAGATGGCCAGCTCCCAGAACCCAACACCATCCCTACAACACCTACACATAAGGATCCTCAGATCCAATGCTGACCGCGACAACAAAATCACAGATCCCAACAACACACAGGCAGTTCCCCAGAACCAACACTCACCTTTACAACACCTAGACAGATGGCTCCCCGGCACCAAACAATTGCACCTAAAACACCCATACAGACTGCTCCCTCTGGAATTAATGGCTTCCACTACACCCAGACAGTGAGCTCCAGAGATCAAATAACAGCCCTAGAGCATACCAGAACAGCTCCTACTACACCAAGGCAATTGTTTTCCTAAACCCCACATAAACACCCCCCCTCCCCAAGACAGATGGCTGTCTCTGAGTGCTGTAAGGTTTGGTATTAGTCTCTGGAGCTTGTCTATCTAGGGGCCGATGTTTAGTCAAACAGGTGGCTTCTCAGACTCAGCAAAAGCCCCCACAGCACCCAGATAGAAATTCCCTCAGAACCAAACAATAATCCCCTCACATCCAGACAGCTCCCAGACTCCATATTGGTCCCAACAACACCTAGAAGACCATATTCAAGCATCTACAACAGACAAATTAGATTTTAATATTTTAGTACTGGACACATTTCTTCCTGTGTGTTCGTACAGAGCCTAGAACAGTGGGCTTCCACTCCTCACCAGGATGTTTATGCACAATCATAATAAGCATAATAATTACATTTTTAAAATTATGTTAAAAGAACATTATGAGGCTTACAAAGTCAAGCACTCAAAAGTTAGGAAATGCCAGAATTAGGGTTGTCCATGCAACCTTAATTCAGCTCCCTTGAGTGCATTATGATACAGTCTTGCATCTGACGAAGTGGGTTGTAGCCCACGAAAGCTTATGCCTGCAGAAATGTGTTAGTCTTTAAGGTGCTACAGGACTCTCGTTGTTTTTGCTGTATACAGACTAACACTGCTACCCCTCTGGAACTTTTCACCATCAAAGAAATAACATTTTTCAATTCACCTCAGTCAAGAATTGTAGTGCAATCTCTTCATCGTGAAAGTGTAATTGATAAAATATAGATTTTTTTTAACATAACTGCACTCGAAAACAAAACAATGCAAAACTTTAGAGCCTACGAGTCGAAACATGAAGGGGCATACAAATATTTAGCCTATCTGAAACATTTTACCTTGCAAAACCAGTTACAACAGTGCCATGAGAACGCCTGTTCTCACTTTCAGGGTGACATTGTAAATCAAAAATGGCAGCATTAGCTCCCATAAATGAAAACAAATTTCTTTGTCTTAGTGATTGACTGAACAAGAAGTAGGACTGTGTGGACTTGTATGAGGTGAATTGAAAAATACTATTTCTTATGTTTATCTTTTTTACAGTGCAAATATTTGTATTAAAAATAATATAAAGTGAGCACTGTACATTTTGTATTCTGTGTTGTAAATGAAATCTATATATTTGGAAATGTAGAAAAACATCCAAAAATATTTAAAATAAATTTAAATTGATATTCTATTATTGTTTAATAGTGTAATTAAACTGTGATTAATCGCAACCTTTTTTTAATCTAGTTAATTTGTTTTCTGCTAATCGCATAAATTAACTGTGATTAATTGACAGCCCTAATAATAATGCAGAAAAGGCAAAAGTATTCAATTAATATTTTTTTCTGTATTTGAGAAAAAACATATGATGCAGTCTCATCATATGATAACACTCTTTCCTTTCCACTACTATCTCAGGGGTTAAATAGCAGCTACTAATGTTAGACAGTTTTAAACCAGCAGGTCTGGATAATTTGCATCCAAGAGTTTTAAAAGAGCTGGCTGAGGTGCTGCTGTACAAAATGATGTTTTTTCAGATAGTCTTGACACCAGGGAAGTTTCCGAAGACTGGAAAACTGCTAAATTTGTGCCTATATTTAGAAAGGGTAAATGGGATGACCGGAATAATTATACGTCTATCATTCTCACATCCAATGCAGGCAAGATAATGGAGCAGCTGATATGGAAATAATTAATAAAGAATTAAAGGAGGGTACTAAAATTAATGCCAATTAATACTGGTTTATGGAAAATAGATCCTCTCAAACTAACAATATCTTTTTTTGAGGAGATTTAGTTTGGTTGAAAAGGTAATAGTGTTGAAGTAACATACTTAGACTCCTAAAAGGCCTTTGACTTGGTACGACATGCCATTTGGATTAAAAAACTAGAAAGATGTAAAATGAACACGGCAGACATTAAATAGATTAAAAGGTGGCAAACTGACAGGTTTCAAAATATAATTATAAACTGGGAATCATGATTAAACAGGTACGTTTCTAAATGGCTCCTGCAAGAATCATTCCTGCCTTCTAGTGATAGACTCAAGGAGCTCTTCCCAGAAGCCCTATGAGTCCTGACCCAGGCGCTGCTCCCAGCTTCCCCACAGAGCCTGCTGGTAGTGGGAGATTGGTGCAAAGCTCTGCCACCAGGCCCTCTGCTGTGCTGCTAGTTCAGGGCGATCCCATGAGATGGAGGAACGTGCCTTGTCCAGAGCTCCTACCCACTACAGGAGCATAGGACTGGAAGGGACCTGCTGGGTCACTTAGTTCCACCTCCTGGTATCACAGGCACCCGGTCATATTACCTCAAAAATAAACTTATCATGCACCCTCTTAAATCAGTTAGGGGGTTTGCCCCACAACTCATTGAGAGGCTGCTCCAGAACTTCCCTCTTCTGATGGCTAGTAACCTTCTTATTTCCAGCTTCAGTTTGTTCAAGGACAGTTTACCCCCATTTGTCTTTGTGCTAGCACGGACCTTTAGCCCGTATTCCTGCCTGTCTCCCTCATGTTCCCTCAGGGGCTCCGTGTTTGCAGTTCCTCCTTTGACTGGCAGAAACTAGAGGTTCACATGGGTCTATGGTGGCCATAGCAGCAGCGCAAGAGCTCTTTCCCACACAGGGCAAGCTGCCCACAATGTGCCTCAAGGCATCCCACAGCTGCAAGGCCCTGAGTTCCAAAGGGTTTAAGGTAGCATGGTGTGTGCTGCAGAAGGAACCTGAGCAGCTGACCCTGGAGCCTTGCCTTGTGCCTGGGCCTATGACACAGACAAAGGCACAATCCTCTCCTTTCCTGCCCCGGATTCTCAGACACTCCGTGGCTTCAAGGATCTCAGCATGGGTGCCTGAAAGGCATAAGGAGGATAGCTGGGCTTCCGTGTCCCTGGCATCTCTATGGCACCCAGCGTGTTTCCAGATGAAGCTCTGTTTGGTTGGTCCTGAAGCCATGTCCCCTGGATATGCCTCTCCTATCTCCCTCTGCCACCTACTGCAGCTCATCTCTCCCTCCAGGCTCCCTCCAAGGGTTAACCAACCCTTGCTCTGCTCTGGAGCTTCTCACAGCTAATCAGAAAGAGCCCAGGCGAGTGTGGCAGCAGACTCTAGTGTGCTTATCTCCCCACTTCGGGGGCTCTGCCCCTTATCATTTAATTAAAATTGCAGCAAAGCTCCCTGCCAGGCTGCAGCTAATCAGGGAGGTCATGGAGCGCAAACATCCACATGCCAGCTAGAAGCTGCACAGGGGGCAAGAAGGGTAGCAAGTCAGCCCCGCGCAGTGCAACAAAGGGAGGGAAAGCAATACAGAGACCACCTTCCAGCCTGCACTAGAGAGGGGAAGAGGGGATACCTACCCCACATCAGCAGGATCTCAGGCACAGCTCCAGGCAGGGTCACCAGCACACACCAGCCAGCTCCACTCTGCCAGCCTGTGCAATCCTGCAGGGACAACTCTAATCCCCAGAGTCCTCTAGGAGGCCCCAGTCCCTAGGAAGTTAGTGAATTACCCCTTCCCGCACCCAGGCTGAGGGAGCTAATGAATTAGCACACACACCCAGGCTAAGGGAGCAGAGCTGAGGGAGTTAAGGAATTACCCCCCAGAGCTGAGGGAGTCTTAATTCTACCTTAAATGTTTTTGCATGTGAACTTCCCTTGTTTGTTGTGGGAGGGGTGTTATGAGAGGGCATGACTGAGGAGAATAGGGGCTCCCTCCATGTTCATCACAGCTTCAGTTCCCAGCATCTCTCTGCTTCTGGCACCGGGGCTTGTAGGGAGCTGGTATTCATGGGGCTGTAGTGAGCTCAGCTACCAGCCAGAGGCAGTCATGGGGAATAGAGCAGCCCTGGAGCGACTCCTTCAGGCAGAAGGAAGAGGCTTGTGGGAGGGAAGGTGCTCTGTGCTCTGTTGTCCTCAAGCATGGGGTTGGACTAAATGACCTCCTGAGGTTCCTTCCAACCCTAATCTTCTATGATTCTATGTGGGCTGCGGAATTGCAGAGTCCCCTCCTGACTGAGGGTCTGCAGGAGGGTGAGGGGCAGAGGATCTTCTTTTACACATGAGCAGGGGAAAGGGGAACCCTGGAACCTAGGGGCCATGGAGGATGTGTGAGGAGGCTATGGCTGTAGGGAACATTTGTTAGGTGGGAGGGCACAGCAGGAGGCATTGCTGGGAGGGCACAGCAGGGTGAGGGGAAATGGGGCACTGTCTGCTGGAATCCCAGTGGCTGTGGATTTTAAAAAGGTTATAAAATTCATCTCTCTTGACTAGCCAGCAGACGAAGCACAATGTCTAGGATTTTGTAGGCCCCACCCTCCTGTCAAAGGTCTGACTGCAGCTTTAATGTAGCTAGTGTGGCAAGAAACAGCAGTAAAGATTCAGGCTGCATCAAGGGTAGTACAAACATGACTGGAACCCTGGGCAGGTACTCATGATCCTAGCCTACACTGCTGCTGTGATGGAATACATCCCTGCATTCACACCCAACACACTATTGTAATAATCTTTGTACAAGGTATGCCTTTTATGGTATCCTTTGAAAACTCATAATTTGCTGGTCAGTAATGTCCTGATAAAATATGTGAGGCAACACATATTTAAAAGTTATAAGATTTCCCTGTATGATGTTATGAACACATGTTCCAAACCCCACAGCCCTGCCCAAACAGAAGTCATCAGACAGGTCTGTCCTAGACAAAGGAACATGTGCTTGCCTTAATTTGCAGTAAACACAAGCCTACAAGAAGGGAGTCTGCCTCTGGGAGTTCTGACTGGTTTTACTTCTGCACCCCATCTATGTATCTGCTCCGCCAAACTGTTTGTGAGATGGCAAGTCCCCTTTAAAGTGATCAGACGGATTGGAGCAGCAAACCATAAAGTCTGCCAGCCAGGCAAGAGGAAGGACACTAAACCTGCTACTGGCCTGGAAAGATTGGGAGGGGCTCCTCTTAGCACTATTTCCCCTAAAACCTGAACTAGGGCAACAGGCCCCCATAACCTCCAGTTCCAAACAAGTTCCAGTAGGAAAGGACCTGCAAATGGAACAAAAATGGCAGATCTGAAAACTGGCCCAGTCCTTAGCTTTTGGTCTTTTCCATAGTACCCGGACAGACTCACCTGGTGTTTCATCACACAGAGATTGAGCCAGAAAAAGAGGTGAGAGAGAATTTTCAACCATTGCTGATATACATGTGGGAAACAGTTCAGAAGGAATACAGGCTATATTAGATCTCAGAGTAGTTGAGGTGTCACAGAAGGAGTGGCGAAGCCTCTTGGCATTGTTATCTAAACAGGTCAGGTCTACCAGATTCTGCATAGACTTCCAAAAAGTCAACAGTGTCAAAATTCAATGCCTAGCTGATGCCAATGGTCGACAAGTTGTTAGAGAGGTTAGGGGCTGCCAGTTACATCACGACCCTCAATCTATCCAGAGGTTAAAGGCAGATCCCCTTGACTCCACAATCCTGAGAAAAGATAGCCTTGTACATGCCATTCAGCATATATCAATTTAAGACTATGCCCTTTGACCAACAAGGCGCGACAGCCACCTTCCAAAGGTGATGGATAAGGTACTTTGGCCCCATGACCAATGTGTGGCCTTATGTCTTATTTACTGCACACTACTCAAACCCTTTTCTGAAAACAGAATTATTAATTTTGTTATGGGGTTTTCTATAGTATGTGAGTGCTTTAAAAACCTTAATGAATTTATTTTCACAACAACTCTGTGAGATGAGGAAGTATTATTATTACTGTTATACAGATGGGAAACAGAGGCACAGATTTTGGTGCCCAGTTTGAGAGATGTAGAGCCTGACTTTTCAGAGGACACAGCATTATATATACTTTATATGTTCAAAGCACAGCTGTCTTTGACTTCAGTTGCAGCTGTGAGTGCTCAGAACGTCTAAAAGTAACACCAGAGGTTTCAGATTGGACACCCAGAAATGAGAAACATGAGTGACCATCTGTGCAAGTTTAGTATTAGTGACTTGCCCACGATCAAACAGGAACTCTGTGGTACAGGTAGTTGTGATGCTGGCAGACCAGCTCACAGCTTATGACAAGGCCCCTAGGTTTCAACTGAACACTGACAAATACACAGCTGTAACCAGACTGGTTCATGTTAGTATTATGAAAATAGGTATTAGATTATAAAAATGTGCTTTGTGTTTAGACTTTATGAGGTGCTTGTAAATTGCTGCATGCATTAATCTCACTTATAATATCTGTGTCCCATGTTATAAGGAAATATTTGGGTTTGCTCTGTAACTGTAAATCACCAGACCAGAGAGAAGTATTAATAACAATGCTAGTTTCCAACAGGAGGTGTTCTCTCTTGCCCAACAAGAGAAGGCCCATCAACACCAGACGAACATTGTGGAACATCAGAAGACAAAAGCTTTTCTCTATTGCTCTCTCTTTCCTGCCCCCAGGAAAATGAGGTAACTGAATTCCTCCCAACAGCTGAATTTGCAACTTGAAGCAGAAGGGGAAAGGAACACAAAACTTTTACTAACCTTTCATAACTGTTGTTCTTTGAGATGTGTTGCACATATCCATTCCATGATCCTCCCCCCAAACCTCTGCATTGGAGTTATGTGGAAAGAAGGAATTGAGGAGGTTCAGGGTCAACTTGGCCCTTTATACAGTGCCTAGTGGTGCACAGCAGCAGAAGGCATTCAAGCCACCCTGATGGGTACCACTGAGGGAAAAATTTCTGATGACAGTGCGCACACACCCTGCAGACAGACGTCAGAATTCTTTCCCTCAGTGGTACTTTTTGCTATGGCTTGAGTGCCTTCTGATGCCACATGCTGCCAGGCACTGGTATAAAGGGCCCAGCCATCCCTGAACCCCCTCATTTTCTTTTTGCTGGATAACTCCGATGCAGAGGGGAAAGAGGGCTGGTTGTGGAATGGACATGTGCAATATATCTCGAAGAACAACAGTTATGAAAGGTTAGTAGTCGTTTTTTCTTCTTTGTGTGATGCTCATGTGCATTTCACTGTTGGTGACTCACAGGCAGTAATTTAGGAGGAGGGATTGGAGTTCATGTACACAAAGACTGGAGATCAGCTCATCCAAATTTGGCATTATCTCTTGAACACTGAGTGATGGCACAATGAAAGTGGGAACTGAGGACCAGATTGCTGCTCCACAAATGTCCTGGATTGGGACTTGTGCAAGGGATGTTGCTGAGGTTGCTTGTGATCTTGTGTGTTCTGTCAATTTGTCTGGCAGCAAAACAAACACACATACAGCAAGATATTCCAGGTGAAATTCTTTATGAAGAGACTGGGAGACCTTTCATTCTGTCCGCTATGTCCACAAACAGTTGGGTTGACTGTTGAAACTGTTCAGTTCTATCTATGTACAACACCTATGCTCTTCTAACATCCAATGTGTGTAGCCATTGCTCCTAATAGTATGTGGATTTGGTTAAAATACAGGTGAGTAAATTGACTGGTTCATATGAAAATTTGAAGCTACTTTAAAGAGGAAACTTGGATGAGGATGTAAGTACACTTTATCTTTAAAATACTGTATACGATGGTTCAGATGTCAGAGCATGCAGTTCAGCCACCCTTCTGGTGGGAATGATGGCTATCAGGAAAGACACCATCAGTGAAAGATGCAGTAAGGGGCATGTTGTGAGAGGCTTAAACAGTGATGTCATATGTTTTGACAAGATTAAATTCAAGTCCCAGTGGGATAAAGGTTCCCTGATTTGAAAGTACAACTTTCCAGGCCCCTCCCAAATCTGATTGTCATATCATTAGAGAATACAGAATGTTATCCACGTGAGGATGGAGAACTGATATTGGTGCCAGGTAGACCTTGATAGAAGAAATTGCTGACCCTTGCCTTTTTTAGGTGCAGTAGATAATCCAGCATATGTTGAATGGAGGACTGCATCAGTGAGATTCCAGTTTGATGAGCCCAGATAAAGAAATGCCTCCATTTTGACAGGTAAGCAGCTCGGATAGAGGGCTTTCTACTGTTCAGTAATACCTGGCGAACTTGGTCCGAACAAGATTACTCCATGAGATTTAGCCATGGAGCTTCCAGGCAATTAAATGAAGGGCCGGAAGGTTTGGATGGAGCAACCGACCTTGATTTTGGGGGATTAGGTCTGAGTGTAATGGAAGCAAGACTGGAGTTGCCACTCACCGGTTCAGCAGAGTGGAGAACCAGTGCTGGCAAGCCACGCTGGTGCCACTTGATCTTCAGTCGCACTCTGCGTAATGGTGGGATTGGGGGAAAAAGCATAAAACAGCTTGCTTGTCCAGGGTAGCAGAAAAGCATCTGTGATACAGCCCAGACTGGCCTTGCAGCAAGCAAAACTGATGACATTTTCTATTGGCCTTGTTTGCAAATAGGTCTATCTGGGGATTCCCCCAGTGTTGGAAAATACGAACCTGAGAAACCACCTGTGACCTTGATATAGAGCCACATGAAAGTAGGTATCTCTTAAATCATATGCAGTCCCAGGATCCAGAAAGGAAATAATAGAAACAAGGGTGACTGTGCGGAATTTTATCTTTTTGAGGTATTTGTTGAGCTGACATAGGTCCAAAATAGGTCTTTGGTTTGTGGATTGGAAATAACAGGAGTGGAACCCCTTTCCTCTGAGACTCTACGGAACCTCCTCTATGACTTGCAACTGAAGGACAGACTAAACCTCCTGAATTAAGAGATTGTTATGAGTAGCCCCTGAAGACAGAATGGAAGGGAGAGTATGGTAAAACTAAACTGGATGGTATATCCCACTCCATAAGGCTTAACACCCAGCAGTCTGTAGTGATGCAGCACCAAACACTGAGAAAAAGGCAGTTTGCAAACAAAGGGAAAATGAGGTCTAGCATGCTGGGAACTGGTATGGCATCCTTGAAGACCCATTGGAACGTCTATTTAGCACCCTATGGATGTTCAGATGGGGCAGGCATTGATGCAGAGGCAGAAGGAGGTGGTCTATGCATACAACACCTCGCTTCTTTCTCTGCCGATCTTGTCAAGTAGTAGGGCCAATGTAACGGTGGATCTGCTGCAGGCAGAAGTTCTTCCTTGATGGGGGCTGAGGTATATAATTCCAGAGATTTTAAGGCTCCCCTTCACACCATTGAGCTTAAAGTCTGTTCACTCCAAAAAGAGTGAGGACCCTTAAAAGGGAAGGTCCTGTTTTGCTGGACATCCTATGGAAGCACCAAGGACTGCAACCAGGAACAACTGTGCATGGTCACTGCAGAAGCCATGGACCTGGCTACTGAATCCGCTGCGTCCAATGCAGCTTGCAAGGAAGCTCTTGCCACAGATTTCTCCTCGTACTCTGACAAGAACTCCTGCCTAGTACTTTCTGGCAGCATGTCCCAATTTGAACCTGGTGCCCCAGACATTAAAATCATATTGGCACAAGAGCACCTGTTTGTTGGCCATCCTAAATTGCAGCCTCCCAAGTAGGAGAACTTTCCTATCAAACAGATCTTAATTTTTCCATTTTTTGATCGGGGATTGTGCCTTTTGATGCCCCAGACATTCCCTCTCATTGGCCACCAACACCATCACAGAGCTGGGGGGTTGAGAAAAAGAGGTACTAAAACCTCCGTGCTGGCACATAGTATTTGTGGTTGGCCCTTTTAAAGGTGGGGGGAAAGGACAAAGAGCTCTGCCAGAGTGCCGTAATGGGATCCATAATTGCCTTGTTGAGAAGCAAGGTCACTCTGGAAGAATATGCTGAGGCCAAAATATCTAGCAGGTGGTGCAAAGATTCTTTCACCTCCTACACCTGGATGCCCACCTTAAGACCACCCTCTTTAACAATTCTTGGTGGGCCTTACAAACCCCCCTGACAAGATGGACTCGTCACGAGAGGATGAAGAGGAGGCCAGCACAGGCTCAGGCTGCTCTTCCTCCATCACTTCTCCAGCAGGTTCCTCCTCAGCCCTCTCTTGGTACCTGGTACCGGGCTTGGTAACAGGTTCAGAACTGGAGGTTCCTGGTGGGTAGGTACCATGCGCCTCTCCAAAGCCACCACATAGAAATGCCTAAAGTATGATCTAGAAACCGGGGGGAGCCCCACAGATTCCAAGAAGGCCACTGGACAGGTGTAGGCCCCCCATGACCTCCTGGCCACCCACATGATGGTACTCCTGCAGAAGGATCCATTGCAGGGCAGTAGTGCCTGGGTGGAGAGTGGGGAGAATGACTGTGACACTGGAAAATGTAGGACCCAACTTCCAATTCCCAGGAGGACAACTCTCTTTCCGGTAACCACAGAGGTACTGCTGCTGACTGTGCCCATGACCAGGGCCCAGCTGCAGGTTACAGCACAGCAAGCATTCCAGGGTTCCCCTTCGATGGTACCAAAGGATGATCTGTCTGAGGCAAATGGGGCTGAGAGAATATCAAGAACTACAGTGATGCTGTTGGAGCCCCTGCATCCAGTGGTACCAAAAGTGCTGACTTCTGTACTGTCTGCCATACCGACACTGAAAGTGACAAGAAATCCTTGTAACTGACCATGCTGGAGACATTTGAGGCAGCCAGAGATTTCTTGTGTGATTCCACAGATGTGGAAGGTATTCCGAGGTGTTCCCTCAGGCTTCAGACTCCATGGTACCTGCTTCGATGCTGGAGTCAGTGGTGCTGGTTTCTGTAGTACTGGAGAAGAGGACTGCTGGGACTTTAGCTGCACTCTACTCTTAAACCCATGCCTAACAGATTTGGGTGCTGGAGAACTTCTTTCAGTGGTTTGCTTGGAGATCTTATGCCTCTTCCTAGGCAATAGAGAAGGTGAGCAGTGTTGGAACTCAGGAAAGGTAGGAGGCACACTCCTAACCAGTGCTGACGCACTTGGTGCAGAGACTGACTGACCAGGCTCTGACAGAGGTCTCAAGGCTGCCTCCATAAATAAAAGCTTTAGCCTGGCTTCATGGTCCTATTTTCTGCAAGGCTTAAAGTCTCTGCAGATCTGGCACCATATGGAGACTTAAATTAAATGTATATACTAAATTAAAAAATCACAGTAAGAGGACCAAAAAAGTGCCACCATGGCTAAACAAAGAATGAAATGGTTAGAGGCAAAAAGGCATCCTTTAAATATTGGAAGTTAAATCTTACTACTGAGGGAAATAGAAAGGATCATAAACTCTAGCAAATCAAGTGTAAAAGTATAATTAGGGAGGTCAAAATAGAATTTGAAGAGCAACTAGACAAAGACTCAAAAACTAACAACAAAATATATTTTAAGGACATCAGAAGCAGGAAACCTGCCAAACACTCGGTGGGCCACTGGACGATCAAGCTGCTGAAGGAGCACTCAAGGAAGATAAGGATATTGAAAAGAAGCTAAATGAATTCCTTGCATCCGTCTTCACTGCAGAGCATGTGAGGGAGGTTCCCACACCTGAGCCATTCCTTTTAGGTGACAGATCTGAGGAAATCTCCCAGACTGAGGCATTGATAGAGGAGGTTTTTGGAACAAATTGATAAATTAAACAATGGTAAGTCACCAAAACCAGATGGTATCACCCAAGAGTTCTGAAGGAACTCATATATGAAATAGCAGAACTATTAAGTGTGATATATAAGCTATCATTTTAATCAGCTTCTGTACCAGATGACTAAAGGATAGCTAATGTGATGCCAATTTTTTAAAAAGGCTCTAGAGGTGATTCTGGCAATTACAGGCCAGTGAGCCTAACTTCAGTACCACACAAATTGGTTGAAACTATAGTAAAGAACAGAATTATCAGACGCATAGATGAATACAATTTGTTGGGGAAGAGTCAAGATGTTTTTTGTGAAGAGAAATCATGCCTCACCAATCTACTATAATTTTTTGAGGGGGTCAACAAGCATGTGGACATTGGTGGTCCAGTGGTTATAGTGTACTTAGACTTTTAGAAAGCCTTTGACAAGGTCCCTCACCAAAGGCTCTTAAGCAAAGTAAGTGGTCATGGGATAAGAGGAAAGATCCTCACCTGGATCAGTAACTGGTTAAAAGACACGAAAGAAAGGGTAGGAATAAATGGTCAGTTTTCAGAATGGAGAGAGGTAAATAACTGTGTCCCCCAGGGATCTGTATTAGGACCAGTACTGTTCAACAATTTCATAAATGATCTGGAAAAAGGGGTAAACTGTGAGGTGGAAAGTTTGCAGATGATACAAAAATACTCAAGCAGACCGTGAAAAGTCTATATGCGCAGATGGCTGATAAAGCAAACCATGACTGGATTATCAAATAAGAGCAGAGTTATGATTCAGTAACGAAGGCATCAAGCCAGGTTTATTGCAGACAAGGCATGGTAAAAAGGGCCCTATACGTTCTACAATTACACTAAATACATGTATGCCTGTGATATTGGACCAGCTCAGTAAATGGCAGGGCTTTCCATTCCTCATTTGACAAGACAAAGGCACTCCCTTTGAGACCCTCTTTCATACAATGATACAAACAAATTGCGTATTGTCTCTCTGATGTGGGTAGTTGCCACCCTCTGACTTGAGAGGATACCACCTTTTACCTTCTACAGGATGGTTTAATCAAAACATCTCTATCTATCACACTGTCATCCTGACCTCATCTTTAAGAAGGGTCAGTGTGTCCTGGTTATCTTTGGAGAATGACCTTTTACCATTCCTGGTATTGGGATCTTCTGGTACCATCTTTCTGGAAAGTGCTTGTGTGAGTACTCTATGCCTAGCGCTTCTTTGCAAATGTGTGTTTTTGCAATACCAACTCTGTCCTTTCCAGGTACTGTATCTGCCAGCGTTCACAGTCTGACTTTTGCTAAATTTGCTTTATAAGAGAAGAGCCCAACTGCTACTTTAGCTCTGGCGTCCTACTACCTGTTATACTAGGCCTCATGTCTCAGGCTCTCACTTTATACTACAATGTACATTGGAAAACATAATCCCAATCATACATATAAAATGATGGGGTCTAAATTAGCTGTTACCATGCAAGAAAGATTTTGGAGTCCACTCAACCTGAAGCGGCAGTCAAAAAAGCTAACAGAATATTGGGAATCATTAGAAAAGGGATAGATAATAAGATAGAAAATATCATATTGCCTCTTTATAAATCCATAGTATGCCCACATCTTGAATGCTGCCTGCAGATCTGGTTGCCTCATCTCAAAAAAGATATATTGGAATTGGAAAAGGTACAGAAAAGGGCAATTAAAATGATGAGGGGTATGAAAAAGCTTCCATATGACGAGAGATTAATAACACTGGGACTTTTCAGCTTGGAAAAGAGACAACTATGGGGGGATATGATAGAGGTCTGTAAAATCATGGCTGGTGTGGAGAAAATAAATTAGGAAGTGTTATTTACTCCTTCTCATAAAAAATAGGGGTCACTAAATGAAATTAATAGGCAGCAGGTTTAAAAAATGAACAAAAGGAGGTATTTCTTCACAAAATTCACAGTCAACCTGTGGAACTCATTGCCAGAGGATGTTGTGACGTCCAAGATTATAACAGGGTTCAAAAAAGAACTAGATAAGTTCATGGAGGATAGGTCCATCAATGGCTTTAGCCAGGATAGGCAGGGATTGGAATGGGAATGGCCAATGGGATGGAGCACTTGATGATTACCTGATTTATTATTTCCCTCTAAAGTACCTGGCACTGGCAACTTTCAGAAGACAGGATACTGGGCTAGATGGACCATTGGTCTGACCCTATATGGCCATTCTTATGTTCTTAAAAAAAAACAAACCAATCAAAGTTGGTCCAGTAAAAGATATTACCTCACCCGCCTTGTCTCTCAAACAAAAAAAACAACAACAGACATTCTATTAGGTAGAACCATGCCAATGCTAGCATAGGTCAGTAGCAGGGTGAAATCTTTTAAATTCCCTGCATGCACCTCTACCACTTGAGCTAACAGTAACTGATAGTGGTAGTAAGTTGTCAATTCTATGCGGACCAGCCACTAGATGGGAATGAGACACACACTTTGCCAGTGGGTTTCATAGGTATTTGCTGACAGTCGACTAATGGTGAGATTGAGGGATCTTAGGCTCCTTCCAGGTTCTGAAGGGAAGTGTGCTCTAATGGGCACACTGCCTTCTGCCTGTTCCCATCAAGCTTGGGCCCTCCTGCCACTTTTCCCCCAACCTTCACTTGTCCTAGTCCTGTCTCTTCCCCAGATTCTAATTCCAGTCTCCCTCACATCCCTGAATTCACACTGGAGTCCCTGTCCCGACCAATCACAGTCTCCCCTTTGGAACTCCCTATCCAAGTCCCCGTCTTTAGAATCATAGAAGATAAGGGTTGGAAGGGACCTCAGGAGGTATCTAGTCCAACCCCCTGCTCAAAGCAGGACCAACCCCTACTAAATCATCCCAGCCAGGGCTTTGTTAAGACGGGCCTTAAAAACCACTAAGGATGGAGATTCCACCACGTCCCTAGGTAACCCATTGCAGTGCTTCACCCCACCTTAGTTCCCAGTCTCCATATCCAGGGTTCCCATCCCAGTCTCCCTGCCCAGTCAGTTCACCACTCCCAGTCTTCTCAGCTAATCTAAGTTTCTCTTCCCTGACCTCCAGTGTCAGTCTTCCCCACACATCAGCATCACCTCAATCCCTGGAAAAATCATGGAGCAGGTCCTCAAGGAATCCATTTTAAGGCACTTGGAAGAGAGGAAGGTGATCAGGAACAGTCAACACGGATTCACCAAGGGAAAGTCATGCCTGACCAACCTGATTGCTTTCTATGAAGAGGTGACTAGCTCTGTGGATGTGGGGAAAGCGGTGGATGTGATATACCTTGACTTTAGCAAAGCTTTTGATACGGTCTCTCACAGTATTCTTATCAGCAAGTTAAGGAAGTATGGGTTGGATGAATGGACTATAAAATGGATAGAGAACTGGCTAGAGCACAGGGCTCAACGGGTAGTGATCAATGGCTCCATGTCTAGTTGGCAGCCGGTCACAAGCGGAGTGCCACAGGGGTCGGTCCTGGGGTCGGTTTTGTTCAAAATCTTCATTAATTATCTGGATGATGGGGTAGATTGCACCCTCAGCAAGTTTGCAGATGACAGTAAGCTGGGGGGGAGTGGTAGATACCTTGGAAGGTAGGGATAGGATACAGAAGGACCTAAACAAACTAGAGGATTGGGCCAAAAGAAATCTGATGAGGTTCAACAAAGACAAGTGCAGAGTCCTCCACTTAGGATGGAAGAATTCCATGCACAGCTACAGGCTGGGGACCGACGAGCTAGGCAGCAGTTCTGCAGAAAAGGGGGTAACAGTGGATAAGAAGCTGGATATAAGTCAGCAGTGTGCCTTGGTTGCCAAGAAGGCTAATAGCATATTGGGCTGCATTAGTAGGAGCATTGCCAGCAGATCACGGGAAGTGATCATTCCCCTCTATTCGGCATTGGTGAGGCAGCATTTGGAGTGTGGTATCCAGTTTTGGGCCCCCCACTACAACAAGGATGTGGAGAAGTTAGAGAGAGCCCAGCAGAGGGCAACAAAAATGATTATGGGGCTGGAGCACAAGACTTATGAGGAGAGGCTGAAGGAACTAGGCTTGTTCAGTCTACAGAAGAGAAGAATGAGGGGGGATTTGATAGCAGCCTTTAACTAGCTGCACGGAGGTTCCAGGGAGGATGGAGCTAGGCTGTTCTCAGTGACGGCAGATGACAGAACAAGGAGCAACGGTCTCAAGTTGCAGGGGAGGAGGTCTAAGTTGGACATTAGGAAAAAGTTTTTCACTAGGAGGGTGGTGAAGCACTGGAGTGGGTTACCTAGGGAGGTGGTGGAATCTCCATCTTTAGAGGTTTTTAAGCTGCGGCTTGATAAAACCCTCACTGGTATTATTTAGCTGAGGTTAGTCCTGCTCTGAGCAGGGGGTTGAACTAGATGACCTCCTGAGGTCCCTTCCAACTCTGATTCTATGATTCTATGTCCCCAATCCCCTGGCCCAGCCAGTTCCAGCATCGCCACTGCTTCTAGTCCCAGTTGACCCATCCTTCCCCTCCAGCTCTTCTCCTGGTCTTCCTGCACAACCAGCCCAAATGCCTTTCAACCGAGCTTGTTGTCTGATCTGTCTGCACAATCCCCTCATATACTGACTCTAGTGCAGGCAGGACAAGTTGGATTTTAACATTAACGACATAAGCTGATCAAGCTGTATCCTATACTTTCATCTAGGTTTCACCTCAACCAACTGATACATTCACATACAGTTTATTCTGTCTACACCTGGATGAGTAAATGTGCTAGCTAACTAACTACCGTACATTGGCCCAGTGTAACACAGTTCGACTCACCGCCTTGGTGCCTCCTACTGGACCCTCCCCTTGTGACTCAGTCCTCTGGCTGAGTCACAATCCATGTTCCCCCCTTCCAGGAAATCCTGCAGTCCATTCCAGCCACCTCCCACTGTGGCCACGACAGTCCTGCCACCACTCCAGTGGTGATCAGAGGAGGGGGCAGACTGGTAACCAAGCAATGTATCAAGATCACCTGATGAGTGACCAGATGGCAAAGAGAACTACAACTTTATTAAAAAAAAAAGAAAGAAAAATTAAAAACCACAAAACTCAATCCAGCAAGAGAAAGGGTAAAAGACCAGGACCAGAAACTGACATGGCTGTGCAAGAGGAGAAAGAGAAGAGAAAGAATCCTGGACCATCTGCAAAGACCCAGATCATATCCCAAAGGCCTTATGGAGTGATAAGGAAACTGAGACAAGTATTTGGGTACAGGATATCTGTATATCTCTTGTACTATTTAAGAGTTAAGTGTGTATGTATTTAGAAATTCCTTTGCAGTGTCTCTGTGCTACTTGCTTACACCGTCATGTAGTCCCCAAAGAGGGAAGCCGTAAACCAGAGGATTGACAGCTTCAGTGGACCTCTAAAAGTGTGCACTAGCTCTTGAGGAACCTAGGGAGAACCAGCACTAGTTTCAGGGCCTAGACAATCGATGTATGGGGTCTGTAATGGGGTGTGTTCCTGGAGGCTCAGAGCCAGAATGACAATGCCTACCCTTTGCTCAGCCCCAGCAATAGTGGGAAAATAATGGACTTTTCAATTCACTGGCAATTCCAGCAAAATAAAATAAAATAACAATTTTTGTTTTGGATCAAAGTGAAAACAAAATATTTCAAATTTTTCAGTGAATCAAAAAAATTTTGAGTGAGGTTAAAATTAAACATTTCAAATACTTCAGCTCTGTAAGGATGCAGGGACTGAAATCTAGGCCTGCTGAGCCTGGGGTGGCTGATATTCCCACAGTGCCACCAGAAGGCTCTATAGAGGCACAGTCAGAGAGTGCTGTGAAGAACAGGCATTGCTGAAAGTACTGCTCACGAGACCCAGAGTGACAGTACTCTGCGGCCCTCTGATTGGCCAAGTGCCCCTACTTAATCCCAGGTGTTGCCCCAAGAAGTTGTCTGGGCAACCACATAGTCCTTAGCTTGCTACAATGGTAGACTTTGTCTTGTCTCCTGATCTCCGGTCTCTGACCCCAGCCTGACTTCAACCCTGATTCCTGCCTCATGATCATAACCTGGTATTGCCTCTGCTCTCCAGTCTCTGACTCCAGCCTGATTCTGATCCTGGCTCTTGTTTACAAATGCTGGCCTTGTGATTCTTCTAATTCTGGTCCTGCAAGCTCTATCCTGGCCCTGGTGGATAGATCTCAGTCCAGCTGTGACTGCTAGGCAAGACTGCCTAAGCCCCAGTCCCTTACAAGCTCAAAATTTTTCATTTCTATTTTGGGCATTTTAGCAAAAGCAAAGGAGGACTAAATTAAGCAAATGGCCACAGTACAAGGAGTTTTTCCCATCTGTCTCCCATGTGAATACCCTAACCACTAGGTTATCAAGTCATTCTCATACTGGTGCCCTGATTCACTGAGTATTTGTGAGTCTAAGAACCCCACAGTGCCAACTGGCAAGGGTTCACTGTTCTATAAGAGCAACTCTCATCCGGCCTGACAAACTCATGGCACCTAGCACTGTTTTCATAGTATTTATCTATAAAGAATGTCAGGTGAGATCTAAAATGAAAACCAGGATCACACTGGTCATGAATACCATTGTGATGTCAAACTGACACTATGTAAGGAGTCATGTATATATATATCAAAGCAGGGTTGACAAACAGGTTTTGTCAGACTAAGGATGTATATTCACCTGTCTGCTTTGGTTCACATGTAAATTAAAAATTGTAGGCCAACTCCATGGAAGCTCTTGTGCATATGAAGTGCACATGAGGATGTGAAGTCAACATGAGCTCAGCACACCAGGGAATAGGCCTTGTGGGGGGGAGATGGTCACCCTTATTCTGGGGACAAACAGTGGATTGAGGACAGCAAAGCTGGTAATTTCTATGAGTGTCCAATGGCTAAAGGCTGGGCATCACTGCAGTGAATGCTCTCACGACTCAGGGGTTGGTGTGCACCTATCACTAACCTGTACAGAGAGAGCAAGGTTTGCGGTGGCTTGGAAGGCAGTGCTTGTGTTGCCAGGGGCATATGCGCAGAGACAACCTTAAATGTGGCATCTCCTGAGCTTTGAGTGCTTGGCCTCACAACCTTAAAAAATGTTAATAATAATATTCTTTGTGTGTGTAATAATATAGTTACCACTGAGTTACCTGAGTGACCATTGGGTTTTTTTCATAGATTCAAGACCAAAAGGTACCATGACCACCATTATCCGTGGTAACTTGTTCCAGTGGTTAATTACTCTGACCATTAAAAATGTGTGCCTTGTTTCCAGTCTGAATTTGTTTAGCTTCATCTTCTAGCCATTAGACTGTGTTATATTGTCTCTGCTACATTGATGAGCCTATTATTAAATATTTGTTTCCAATGTAGGAACTTAAAGACTGTAATCAAGTTCCCCTTAACTTTATTTTCATTAAGTTAAAATGATTGAGCTCTTTGAGTCTATCACTATAAGGCATGTTTTCCAATCCTTATTCATAGATTCCAAGGCCAGAAGGGACCATTGTAATCATCTAGTCTGACCTTCTGTGTAACACAGACCAGAGAACTGTCCCAATTTAATCATTGTCCAGACTCCTCTCTTAGCCCTCTCCAATTTATCAACATTCTTCTTGAACTGTTGACATCAGAACTGGACACAATATTCCAGTAGCGGTCACACCAGTGTATCACATACAGAGGTGAAATAACTTCTCTTCTTCTACCTGAGACTCCCTTGTTTATGGATCCAATGATTGCATTAGCCCCAGGGTCGCACTGACAGCTCATGGTCAACTGATTATCCAACCCCATCCTACCCCCCTATTGCCAAATCTTTTTCAGAGACATTGCTTCCCAGGATAGAGACTCCCATCCTGTAAGAATGGCCTACATTCTTTGTTCCTAGATGTATGCGTTTACATATAACCAGATTAAAATGCATATTGTTTCTTTGTGCCCAACTTAACAAGCAACCTGTATCACTCTGTATCAGTGACCTTTCCTCTTCATTATTTACTTCTCCCTAATTTTTGTGTAACCTGCAAACTTTATCAATAATGACTTTATGTTTTCCTCCAGGTCATTTATAAAAATGTTAAATAGAGTAGGCCATCCCATTTACCCTAATCCCTGTGGGAACCCACTGGAAATGCACCCATTCAATAATGATCCCCATTTACAATCACATTTTGAAATCTATCACTTAGACAGCTTTTAATCCATTTAATGTTTGCCATATTAATTTTGTATCTTTATAATTTTAAAATCAAAATGGAATGCTGTACCAAGTCAAATGCTTTACAGAAGTCTAAGTATATTGTGTCAACACTATTACCTTTATCAACCAAGCTTGTAATCTCATAAAAAATTCAGTTAGTTTGACAAGATTCATTTTCCATTAACCCATGTTGATTGGCACTAATTATATTACTATCCTTTATTTCTTTATTAATCTAATCCTGTATCAGCCATTCTATTATCTTCTCTGGGATGGATGTCAGACTGACAGACCTATAATTACTTGGGCCATCCCATTTACCCTTTTTAAATATTGACACAACAATTAGCTTTCTTCCTGTCCTCAGAAACTTCCCTGGTGTTCCAAGACGATTGAAAATCAACATTAATGGTATAGTGAGCTCCTCAGCCAGCTCTCTTAAAATCCTTGGATGCAAGTTATACGGACCTGCTGATTTTAAAATGTCTAACATTAGTAGCTGCTGTTTAACGTCCTCCTGAGACATTAGTGGAATGGAAAGAGTTATCATACGATTTGACTACATCAGTTTCTTCCCAAATACAGAACAGAAATATTCATTGAACATTTCTGCCTTTTCTGCATTACTATTGATAATTTTACCATTTCCATCTAGTAATGGATCAATACCATTGTTAAGATTCTTCTTGTTCCTAAATACACTTTAAAAGCTTCTTTTTATTATCCTTAACTCCGCTGGCTATAGATTTCGCCTCATGTCCCTTTGCTTTCCTTATCATTTTTCTACAATTCCTAGCTTCTGATTTATATTCATTACTTCCTCTTTCTTCCATTTGTTTGAGTAAGGACCTGGCAGTCCAGCAGGTGAGTAATACAGGGGTCCCTGGCTCAGTATTCCACACTCTAGCAGGTAACCACATTGCAGAGTGCTGGGTAGGAAGCAGGAGACATCCTGGTCAGGTGTGTTACCAGGGAAGATGGTATATGTCAATGCCAAGATACTGTAGGGATCTCCCTCAACAGCCCACTAGGTCCTTTTGGAAAGGCTGGTGCAGCCTCTGCAACTCAGAAATTTGCTGCAGCTTGCACAATGGAAGGTGTCCAATAAGGAAGGATCCAAAAGTGTGTGTGGTACCAAATAAGAGATGACTTACAGAAGAAAAGACATTGCTACCATGCACTTTGCCTTCCAGCAGAAGAGATATGAAAAGATGAACATCCAACCATCAGATCTCAGGCTTTGAACAGTCTCCTGGGAAAAATGGTGAAGACCCATCATTTAGGACATTTATTACTGGACTAGCTAAAACTCTAGAAAATGATCAATATGGAGCAGTCTTGCACCTGCCCCAGGTGATGTGCTGGGTGGGATCTAATAATAGTGTTTTTCCAGCATTAACTTCTCATTCTGAGGGTAAGAATAGCTTATGCTACCAAGATCTCAGAAAAAAAACTAGATTTTCCTGATATGACCCTTGTTGAGTTGGTACTGTTAGAGGACTAGCTGGAGAAACTGAAGGAATTGATTCAGAATAATGATGAGATCTCCTCCATAGGATCCCTTAATTTGGGTCACACTACTACTCTGAGATATGAAATTTCTAATGGATCAGACCTTAATATGCTAGCCTCACCAGAGGATTCTCTAGCTAATTATCAAGAAGTAAGATAGCACCATGACAGACACTGGAGCATTCAGCCACCTCTTCTGCCCTATCATGGTAGCCACAGAAAAGGATAATTTATCTAGATCTACAAGCAGACCACTTATCATGATCAATCTCTTTTCCATGGTGAGGAGACCCTAGATGACTTTGAGAAGGTAGAGTTCTTTTCTTCTTTAGATCTCATCTCGGCATGTAGTGGAGGAAGAATATGGCAGACACAACTCTGATGAACTGCAGTGTAACCAGGTACCTTTCAAGCTACAGATCCCCTGGCCTGGTTACATGGTCACCCAGTGTATCATCTAGGGAATATGAATTTTGACCCTAATCCCCATATTGTCTGTCGATATAATTGTCTTTGCCAGATAAGCTGAAGAACATAGAGAAAGGCTAGAGTTAATTTCAGGAGAATCCCTGGAGCCCAGGCCTGTCACGCTTTCTGCACTACATCAGGTTTGGGTGTGTAATAGCAGCAGCTGGAAACAGTGGAGCCTGACTAACATGTGAGGGAAGCTTGACCCAGGACAGGTATGATGGCCAGGAAACAGAGGTCTGTATCTGAATGTGTATGTGAATACGGTGTATGAATGCATGTGTGTGTTGGCACAAATGTGTGATGTATATATGCGTGTGTACATGCTGCTGTTTATAGCAGTGAGCATGTTAGTGAAGGCACATGACTATAGGAGGAAGGGAGACAATTTATGAGCAGATATTGATATTTTCAGCATTCAGAGGAGTCATGTTCAAGTACTGCAGTCAGAGGATGCACCTCCTTTGTGCAGGGCACTACTCGGGGCGAGGGCCCCTGCCCTTTTTGGGTTTAGCTCACTCCTTGCACTCTGCTCCCCTGCTGAGAATCTGAGTATCTCAGAGATCAACAACATAGTGGGCTGCATAGTCTCTGCAGGCTTGTCAAGGGGTCTCTCCAGCACCATGCTGACAGCTTTGCTGAAGCTGAAACTGACCTGAACTGGATTAATCATCAAGAAGGGAAAAAGAGTCCAGAATAGTCAGAATCCCAGAGGCCAAGGGCAGCTGCAGTTGCTAGGCAGAGGACAGCCAGATTTAGGGGTAGACGAATCAGGTGACCATCTGGGGCATCGGGCTCGGGGGGCACTGGGCTCTGGGAGCTGTTTTTGTTGTTAGAGACAAAAGACAAGATCGAATGTTTGAAGTAAAATGTTCCAGGTATTCCATATGTGGATTCATTTTCACTAACCTCCTAGAATGTTTTGGATCTTTGTTGAATCTCATAGAACCTTCCAGAACATTTTCCTTGAAGCTCCTAGAATGTTGTCTGACATGCCCTCGTGCGTATATACGGGGTGCGGTGTCGCAAGTCAGTCAGTGAGATATAAGAACCAACTGACGTGAAGTGAGAGCCCAGCTGTGATATTGTGAACTTTGTTTTATGGTGTAATTGTGAAAGTGTCTGAGTGGAGAGGTGCCAAAAGGGGGGCTGGCACTGAAATGGAGCGGGGGCACCGAAGATGTTTCTCGCCTGGATGCCATTTGGTTAGAGCCGGCTCTGGGCAGAGGGAGGACTGTGTGGCTAAAGTACAGGGCTAAAATTCTGTTGCTGGCTCTGCAACCCAAAACAGGTCACCTCCTCTTTCTGAGCCTCAGTTTCCCCACCCCAAATCTTCTCCAGCAGATACCAGATGCTGCCACTGGGGCTCTGCTCTACTGCTTGTTTTGGTCTTTTCTGAGTCCCCAACTGTCCCTTGTTCTGCCTTTCCTTCCTTCACCTCCTCCTCTGCTCTGCTCCAGTTTCTCCTCATTTCCTGTCCCCTCTTCTCTATGATGCTGTTTTCACAGGCATCCAACCTTCGTCCTCTCCTGGCCATTGCCATTACTGATGACACTCAATCATTGCTACCCCAGCTGACAAGGTCTCATAACAGAATCCTCCTCCCAGGTCCCTCAACAGTCTCTTGAAATCCCCTAGTTCTCACCTGAGGATTATGAGACAGCATATGGGAGAGACCCCCAAGAATTCCATCAGCCAAGCCCCAGACCTCCCCTTTCATAGAATCATCTCAGACAGGACTTTGTCAAGCCGAGCCTTAAAAACCTCTAAGGATGGAGATTCCACCACCTCCGTAGGTAACCCATTCCCATGCTTCACCATCCTCCTAGTGAACACGTTTCTCCTAATACCCAACCTAGACCTCCCCCACTGCAACTTGAGACCATTGCTCCTTGTTCTGTCATCTACTACCATTGAGAACAGCCTAGCTCCATCCTCCCTGGAACCTCCCTTCAGGTAGTTAGAAGCCACTATCAAATCCCCTCTCACTCTTCTTTTCTGCAGACTAAATAAGCCCAGTTCCCTCAGCCTATCCTCCTAAGTCATGTGCCACAGCCCATTAATCATTTTCATTGCCCTACACTGGACTTGCTCCAATTTGTCCACATCCTTTTTGTAATGGGGGGCCCAAAACTGGACACAATACTCCAAATGCCTCACCAATGCCAAATAGAGGGGAATAATCACTTCTCTCGATCTGCTGGCAATGCTCCTACTAATGCAGCCCAATATGCTTCACTGTTGACTCATATCTAGCTTCTTGTCCATTTTAACCCTCAGGTTCTTTTCTGCAGAACTGCTGCCTAGCCAGTCGGTCCCCAGTCTGTAGCAGTGCATGGGATTCTTTCATCCTACTTATCCATGTTGAACCTCATCAAATTTATTTTGACCCAATCCTCCAATTTGTCTAGGCCACTCTGTATCCTATCCCTATCCTCTAGCATATCTACCACTCCCCCTAGCTTAGTGTCATCTGCAAACTTGCTGAGGGCACAATCCATCCCATCCTCCAGATCATTAATGAAGATGTTGAAGAAAACCGGCCCCAGCATCGACCCCAGGGGCACTCTGCTTGATACCAGCTGCCAACTAGACATTGAGCCAGTGATCACTACCCACTGAGCCTGACAATCCAGCCAGCTTTCTATCCACCTTATAGTCCATTCGTCCAACCAACCCATACTTCTTTGACTTGCTGGGAGGAATACTGTGGGAGACCATATCAAAAGCTTAGCTAAAGTCAAGGTATATCACATCCACAACTTTCCCCATGTCCACAAAGCCAGACATCTCAAAATAGAAGGCAATCAGGTTGATCAGGCATGACTTGTCCTTGATGAATCCATGCTGACTGTTCCTGATCACCTTACTCTCCTCCAAGTGCTTCAAAATGGATTTCATGAGGACCTGCTCCATGAGTTTTCCAGGGCCTGAGACGATTCCCCGGATCCTCCTTCCCTTTTTTAAAGATGGACACAATATTTGCCTTTTTCCAATTGTCTGGGACTTCCCGCAATCCCCACAAGTTTTCAAAGACAATGGACAATGGCTTTCCAATCACATCAGCCACCGCCCTCAGCATCCTTCCAGGCTGAATGCTTTTAACTCTTTGGGAGGAAGTGGTCTGCATGAAATTCCCAGACAGTCCAAGGGGGAGCTTTATGTCATTTTAGCATATCCTGGATTCAGGGTCCACTTCAGTCTAGAGATTGCTCTAACTTTCTGGCTGCACTCCCTTGGGCCCATTGAGCAGCCCAGAATAGCTGGAGCATAGTGCACTCCAGCTGTAGTCCTTCAGTCCCCTGTCCCACAAACTGACAAGGAGGGATTGGAGGCCTTTTCCACCAGCCCTTTGCCACTATAGAATCCCCATAGCACCAAGGGTGTTCCCAGTGGAGAGATCCAGTGGCTTTCCAACCTCTTAGGCTGCCTGAGCCCACCCACAGGCTCAGGCCACAGGCAAGTGCCCAGCAATGTGCCTACCAGCCCTCCTTTACCTTGTCATCCAGTCGTCTTTTACCCTGTCTCAAATGAGGGAATCCCTGCTCATTTCCATCTCTTCCAGCACTAGGAAGAAAAATTCATGGCGACAACTTTGCTACCCTGCTCTCCCCCAAATGTTTCTCTGCAGCCTGTGTAATGAAACACTTCATTTTAGAGGAAAACTTCTCCTCAATGCCAGAGTGCAGAAGGCAGCAGGCAGAGGAGAGGTGTTGGGCACATGGCCAGAGCCTGGCAGGAGGAGGCAACTTAGCCTGAGAGAAGATAGCCTTGAGAAGTGGTTACTTGAAGGGAAGAAAGACAGACTCCTCACACAGGGAGGGGCAAAAGCAGAGCCCAAATCATGGCTGAGGTAGGGAAGAGGCAGATGATCTGTGGTGTGAATGAAGAACATCTTTGATAGGGCCAGAAAAAAGAGTTAGTGGCAGTGGCAAATGAACTCAATGGAAGGCCCGGATGCCTTTGGGTTTACCACAATCACACTGCACCATGTCCCCTCTTCTTCCACGTCTCTTGCTATCCCAAGGTTGGCCTTTTGTATTCTCCCTCTCTGCCACTACGTGGTTTCACATGGCTTCAATATCCACCTCTACACCAAGGAATCCCCTAGGCCCTCTCCCCTTCATCTTATTCCTTTCCCAATTGCTCCTCTGAGTCTGTCTAGACAAGAGTTTGGAATTCAGTTTTAACATATAACATCATTGTGCATGCTAGTCTAGACACTCCCCTGGCCTTTGTTCTAAGACACAAAGAGTTGTGATTTACCCAAGGACTCAGCTGCAAACTCTAGTCCAGATCTCCCCTCGAATTCTCCTCCATGATGTTCTGCTGACAACTCAAATCAGAGACCTTCTGGCTCCCCTCCTTCCTGTGCCATGTCAGCCCCAGGCATCCCCTTGACTACTCTACTCCTACCTCCCATGTCCTGTTTTCTCCTTTCTTCCTCTCTAGTGACCCTCCTGCTGAGTCCCTTCTCATCCTTGATGGTCTTGTCTTCAGCACTATGACCTTCCCTGACCTCCCTACCTCACCCTGTCCAAGACTGTCCCAACATGGCTACTAACCCCAACCCCCACCCCATCTATTCCTCCTCCCTGGGATGCAGATTTGTGAGTCTTTGAAGTGCCTGCACCAAAAGGATCTCCAGGAAGGAGGCTGACATGCATACAGCAGGCTCTCTTACCGTTCTCAGGGTGCTCCATCTCCCCAATACTACCGTCGGGTGTGGTGCGCTCATAGTGATCCTCAGGCAGAGCTAGTGGCCCAATCCGGGGCCCTGATGATGACTTGCTGCTGGGCGTCTCCGACTCTTCTAGCCCGCTATCATAGTAACTATGTTGTGAGGGGTCCTGCAAGTCCTGTGCCTGATTAGCTGCAGAGAATGTCACTCGACGATGAGGTAACTACAAAAAAAAAAAAAAGGAAAAGAGACAAGAGGTGATACTAGCCGCCCACAGGGAATGATCATGGAGTAGTCATGAAACATGACTTCCCCAGCAGAACCCTGAGGACAAGAAACCCCAGCTTTCTCTTGACTCCAAACCCCACCAAATGAAAAAATCTCTCATTTCTCAAGCCCCCCAATGGACATCATCTCCCACCTCAGAGTCACCCCACCCCCTCCCAACTACTGACACCATCACTCACTTCAGGAGTCCTCCCTCTTAGCTGACACCATCCCTCATCTCAGATGTCTCCCCCGCTTGGCTGACACCATCACTCACCTCAGGAGTCTATCCAGTTTTCACCAAGGAAATCTGCCCCAACAGCCATCATCTCTCACCTCAGAGTCCCTCTCCAACTTACACCATCTCTCTAACTTCAGAAACACCCCCTCACGCAACAGTTATCATCCCCTCTTTCAGAGCTGCATGAAATAATATCATACCCCATCCTCTTTTACTACCATATCACCTCCCCAGCTGACACCATATCTTACCTCAGAACCCCACAACTCCCATCATCTCAGAGCACCCGCCCGCCCCCCCCCCCCCCCCCCCCCAAGGAATTACATTACACCAACTCTCACCTCAGGGCAAACTGCTTCCACAACTGACACAATCTCCAATGCACAGGAACCTCATCAGAGTTCTGCAGACTAGGGTCTCAGAATTGCCTGATCCCTGATCCCCTGGCTGACACAATCTTACACCTCAGATATCCACTCACGGCTGACACCACCTCTAACTGCAGGGGTCTCCCCTCAACTGAAACCATCTCTCATCTCAGAGCACCCGATTCAGAACATCTCATAGACTCAGAGACTTTAAGATTAGAAAGGACCATCATGATCATCTAGTTTGACTTCCTGCACTTCATAGGCCACAGAACTTCACCCACCGACTCCTGTGATAGGACCATAACCTCTGGATGAATAATGGAAGTCCTCAAATCTTGATTTAAAAACTTCAAGTGACACGAGAATCCATAATTTACTCTACTTCAGACCAGCAAGCTATGATGCAAGGGAAGGCAAAAAAAACCCCAGGGTCTCTGTCAATCTGATATGGGGAAAAACTCCTTCCTGACCCCAAATATGGGATCAGTTAGTCAGTGAGCATGAAACCCCCCAGCCAGACACCTCGGAAAGAATTCTTTACAGTAACTCAGAGCCCTCCCCAGTATCCCAATTCCAGCCATTGGAAATATTTGCTAATCTCTCACTTCAACCCTCACTCACACCAACACTCACCTCAGAGTTCCCGCAATGGATACCACCTCTCACCTCCGGATAACCCTCCAAAATTATACCAACTCTTACTTCAGTGCAACCCCCTGTCTTATACCACTTCTCATCTCACTGCAACCTTCCAGATTGCTATCAATTCTTACCCAAGAGTTCCCCCAATTGACACCAACTTTCACCTCAGAGCAATCCTACAATTTATACCAGCTCTGACCTTGGAGCAACCCCTGATTAATACCAACTCTCACCTCATCTCAACCCCCCAACTGACTCCAACCCCCACCCTAAGAGAAACCACTTGATTGATACCAACCTTCTTTTCAGAGCAACCCCCCTGATTGATACTAACTCTCACCTCAGAGCAGCCCCCCTGATTTACATCTCATAGCAACCCCTCAATTGACACCAACTTTCATTTCAGCACCCCCCCCAATCAATAAGAACTCTCCCCTCACAGCAACACCACCCCAATTGGCATCAACTCTCATCTCAGCACAATGCCCCCAACTGACACCAATTCCCACCTCAAAGCAACCTTCTGATTGATACTCTCACCTGAAAATAACCCCACCTAATTGATGCCAACTCTCACCTCAGAAGAACCCCTCCGATTAACACCAACTTCTATCTCAGAGCAAACCCCATGATTGATACCAACTCTCACCTCATTGCAACCCCGCAATTTACAGCAACTCTGACCTCACAGCAATACAGCCCCCTGATTGGTACCAGCTCTCACCTCAGTGCAACTTCCCCTGTTCAGTACCAACTCTCATCTCAGCACAACACCTCCCTTTGCTACAAACTCTCACCTCAGTGCAACCCCCCCAATTGTTACCAGCTCTCACTTCAGAGTCCCGCAACTGTCAGGAATTTGATCCCCAGAGCAATCCCCACAATCAATACCATTTATCACCACAGAGCACTTGTCCCAATTGACAGTAGCTCTCAGCTCAGTGCAAATCCCCTGATCAATAAAATTGTCACCTCAGCACAACCCCCCCACTGATACAAATCTCACATCAGAGAGTCCCCTCCCCATTGATACCACCTCTCACTTAAACACAACCCCCTTGATTGATTCCAACTTTCACCCCAGTGCAACCCCCACTCTGATCAATACCAGCTCTCACCTCAGAGTACCTCCCTGACTGACACCAACTCTGACCTCGGCAAAGCCCCTCCACTGACACTAATCTCACCTCAGATTCCCCTCCATTGATTAAACAGAAATTAAAAGGAACAAGTCACAACAATGAAATGCCTGCAAGCTGCATGGAAACTTTTTTAAAACAACATAGTAGACGCTCATATTGAATGTATACCCCAAATAAAAAAACCTAGGAAGAGGACCAAAAAATGCCACCATGGCCTAACAACAGTGTAAAGGAGGCGATTAGAGGCAAAAGGGCATCCTTTAAAATTAGAAGTCAAATCCTACTGAGGAAAATAGAATAGCATATAAACTCTGGTATGTTAAGTGTAAAAAGGATCATTAGGCAGGTGAAAAAAAAATTAGACAAGCTGATAGCAAAAGACTCAAAAACTAACGGCAACATTTTTTTAAGTACATCAGAAGCAGGAAGCTGCCAAACCATCAGTGGGGAGGGCCATTGGATGATCGAGATGCGCAAGGAGCTCTCACCAGGACCAGACTGCATTCACCCAATAGTTCTGAAGGATATGACACTGCAGAACTATTAACTGTGGTATGTAAACTACACTTAAATCAGCTTCTGTACCAGATGACTGAAGTATAGCTAATGTGGCACCAATTTTTTTAAAAGGTTCCAGAACCGATCCTGACATTAACAGGCTGGTACACCTAACTTCAGTACCAGGCAAACTGGTTGAAACTATAGTAAAGAACAGAATTATCAGACTTTTAGATGAACATGATTTGTTGGGGAAGAGTCAACATAGCTTTTGTAAAGGGAAATTTGCATCTCACCGATCTATTAGATTTCTTTGAGGGGATCAACCAACATGTGGACAAGAGTGAGCCAGGAGATATAGTGTACTTGGACTTTCAGAAAACCTTTGATAAGGTCCCTCACCAAAGGCTCTTAAGCATGCTTCAGTAAGGGGTTTTGAGATAAGAGGGAAGGTCCTCTTATGAACCTAAAAGAAAGGAAACAAAGGGTGGGAATAAATGGTCAGTTTTCAGAATGGAAAGTTGTAAATATTGGTGTTCCCCAGGAATCTATATTGCACCAGCACTATTCAACATTTCATAAATGACTAGAAAAAGCGGTAAAAAGTGAGGTGGCAAAATTTGTAAATGATAGAAAATATTCAAGAGAGTTAAGTCCAAAGCTCTGCAAAGAATTACAAAGGGAATCTCAAAAACTCGGTGACTTGGCAACAAAATGACAGATGATATTCAATGCTGATAAATGCAAGGTAATGCGTATTGGAAAACACAATCCCATACAAAATAATGGGGCCTAAACTAGCTGTTACCACTCAAGAAAGAGATCTTGGAGTCATTGTGGATAGTTTTCTGAAAATATCTGTTTGATGTTCAGTGACAGACAAAAAACGCTAACAGAATGTTAGGAACCATTAGTAAAAGGATAGATAATAAAACAGTAAAAATAATGCCACTATATCAATTCATGGTACGCCCACAACTTTAATGCTACATTCAAGTCTGGTCGCCTCATCTCAAAAAAGATATATTAGAAATGGAAAGGTGCAGAGAAGGGCAACAAAAATTATCAAGGATATTGAACAACTTCCATATGAGGAGAGATTTAAAAAACAGAGATTGTTCATCTTGAAAAAGAGATGATTAAGGGGGGATAGGATAGAGGTCTATAAAATCGTGAATGGTGTGGAGAAAGTGAATAAGGACGTGTTATTGACTCCTTCACATAATACAAGAACCAGGGATCACCCAATGAAATTAATAGACTGCAGGTTTAAAACAAACAAAAGGAAGTATTTCTTCACACAACGCTCAGTCAACCTGTGGAACTCATTGCCAGGGGATATTGTGAAGGGCAAAACTATAACAGGGTTCAAAAAAGAATTAGATGAGTTCATGGAGGATAGGCCTATCAATGGTTATTAGCCGAGATGGTCTGGGACGTAACCCCACGCTCTGGGTGTCCCTAAGCCTCTGACTGCCAGAAGCTGAAACTGGATGATGGGATGGATCACTTCATAATTGCCCTGTTCAGTTCATTCCTTTTGAAGCATCTGGCACTGGCCACTGTCAGAAGACAGTCTGACCCAGTATGGCAATTCTTATAGTACCGCTCAACTCAGTGCAACCCTCACCCCAATCAATATCAGTTCTCACCTCAGAGCAAACCACCCTCCTTTATAAACACTCTCACCCCAGAGCAACCCTATGATTGACACCAGCTCTCACCTCAGTTCAACTCCCTCACCCCCCAACTGATATCAGCTCTCACCTCAGCGCAACACCCATGATTGATACCAACTCTTACTTGAGGGAAACCCACCAATCGACACCAGCTCTCACCTCATTGCAACCCTCCAGTTTACAACAACTTTGATCTCAGACCTACCCTTCACCCCCAATTGATCTCAACTCTCACCTCAGAACACACACACCGATTTATAAAAATTCTCACATCAGAGCAACATCCCCCCAGATTAATTTCAGTTCTCATCTCAGTGCAGCCCCCCCTCCTTTGATACCAACTCTCCCCTTAGAGCAATCCCCACCGATTGACACCAACTCTCACCTCAGAGAACCTCTTTGATTTACACCAATTCTCACTTCAGAGCAACTCCCTGATTGCTACCAACACTCAACTCAGAGTCCCCCTAATTGACACTAATACTCACCTCAGTCCATACCAACTCTCACCTCACCACAACCCCCCAAATTGATACCAACTGTCACCTCCCTAACTGGTACCCACTCTCACCTCAAAGTCACCTGAGCCCTGCGTTGTGTAGCTGTCTCCCCCTATGGAGCCAGTGGACCTGGTGAGGTGTATGCCAAAGCTGGGTTTGCATCACCACATTGTGGCTCAAGTGTGTGGCTATGGTGGGGTTCTCACATTGTCAGCCCTGCTGATGAGATCTTCAGATCTCCTTGGTTCTGAGAAGCAGAGAAGAATGGAGCATGCCACCTGTTGGTTAGATGCCTCTGGCCCAGCTCCATGTGTTCATTTCTTCCCCAAATGGTGAAGAGAGACAGCCTGGAACAACCGCTCAGGCAAGTGCAAACTGTCCATTAATGCTAAGCAAAATTAACTCTGAAACCTAATTATGATTGTGCAAATCATAGAATATTAGACTTGGAAGGGACCTCAGAGGTCATCTAGTCCAACTCCCTGATCAAAGCAGGACTAAACTCAGCTAAATCATCCCAGCCAGGGCTTTGTCAAGCCTCAGCTTAAAAATCTCTAAAGATGGAGATTCCACCACCTCCCTAGGTAACCCATTCCAGTGCTTCACCACCCTCCTAGTGAAAAACTTTTTCCTAATGTCCAACCTAGACCTCCTCCACTGCAACTTGAGACCATTGCTCCTTGTTCTGTCATCTGCCACCACCGAGAACAGCCTAGCTCCATCCTCCCTGGAACCCCCTTTCAGGTAGTTAAAGACTGCTATCAAATCCCCCCTCATTCTTCTCTTTTGCAAACTAAACAAGCCCAGTTTCCTTAGCCTCTCCTCATAAGTCCTGTGCTCCAGACCCCTAATCATTTTTGTTGCCCTCCGCTGGACTCTCTCCAACTTGTCTACATCCTTTTTGTAGTGGGGGGCCCAAAACTGGACACAATACTCTAAATACGGTCTTACCAACGCCGAATAGAGGGGAATAATCACTTCCCGTGACCTGCTGACAATGCTCCTCCGAATGCAGCCCAATATGCTATTAGCCTTCTTGACAACCAGGGCACACTGCTGACTCATATCCAGCTTTTTATCCACTGTTACCCCCAGTCCTTTTCTGCAGAACTGCTGCCTAGCTCGTCGGTCCCCAGCCTGTAGCTGTGCATGGGATTCTTCCTTCCTAAGTGGAGGACTCTGCACTTTTCTTTGTTGAACCTCATCAGATTTCTTTTGGCCCAATCCTCCAGTTTGTTTAGGTCCTTCTGTATCCTATCCCTACCTTCCAGGGTATCTACCACTCCCCCCAGCTTAGTGTCATCCGCAAACTTGCTGAGGGTGCAATCTACCCAATCTTCCAGATCATTAATGAATGATTATAGCAGAAACATCAGCTCATATGATTCTCTGACAACCCCCAACTGATTCTGATGCCTGCCCAGGTGCCAAAAGCCAAAATGCCCCCAGCCAGCTGTCAAAATCTCCAGTTTCCCCACTAGCCACTACACTGCGGTAGCTAACAGTACTGAAACTGTAACAGCAACATCAAGCCAAATGCACAGAATATCACAACAGCTGATATGGGGCCATTGTGGTGAGTGAGATAGTCAATTTTGGATTAATTCATTAAACCCTTTGAAAATTGATCCAAAGCTACTGCAAGATTTCCAGTAGGCTGTGCCAATCAGGGAGTCTTGCCACAGAACTATAGGTCCAACTGACTCCACTATACATAGGGTCTTTACTGTATGTGGAGATTTCTTCACCTGTCACTGAAAAGCAGCTGCATCTGGGGAAGAACACAGGCACACAGGATCTAAGGACTAGAAGTGAAGGGAAAGCTCATATCTGATGGAAACCACTTACAGTGATTTATGGAAACAGAATTTGAATTTGAATTACCTAGTTTAGAAATGTCCAGGGCAAAGAACCTATGCTTCCACTCTTAGGAAGCTGTACCTGCTATCATTACTGGCTGAAAGTGATCAGACCTTTGGTTTCACATGTCATCTGAATGCCAGTATTCCCTGCATCCCTTAGTACTGTGGGGTTAGTACTGACTCAGAGCAGACAGCACCTCTCTATTAAATCACTTACACCACTCCCTGCAGCACAGTGATGCTAGCACAATACCAGGACATCAGTCAGCACTGACTCAGAGGGGAAAGCACTCCCTCTTGAGTCACTCACACCACTCCCTGCAGCACAGTATTCCTAGCACCATGCTGGCGCATTGGGATCACCATGTGAGATGTAGACAGTTTACAGCACAATGTGGTGGTATCTGTAAGGAACAAACTAATTAGAGTTGTGTTTGCAAACAAAGGACAAAGGGAATATGTACCACAGTGACTTTGAACACCTCCAGTGACCTACTTCTCACCTAGGATTGCCCAGAGATTTTTGTGTGCCTCCTTCCTTGATTGTGACCTGGAGATCTGGCTTCTCCCCACAACACCCACACAAGTCCCCATTGTCCTCTGAACACCTCAAGGTCCCAGATCTTCAGACATACAAAGCTACTTCTATAGTCCAATGTGAATCCAAGACCAACCCAGAGCAGCAGTTCCTCAATTAGTTGAACTGATAATGTTAAATACTATCTAACAGCAAAAAAAAAAAAAAAAAAAAGAGCTGGGGCAGAACAAGGAGCTGCAGAATTTACAGGATCCACAGGGCTCCAACTACTCCAACACACAAAGGGAGCCAGAAACACTGCAGGAAGTTCAGTGAGTCATAGGAACACAGGAAGTGCGAGACTGATCAGGCCAAAACTCTACCCAGTCCAATGTCCTGTCTCTGACAGTGGGCAACACCAACTGCTTCACAGCCTAGGCAGAGGTGTGGTAACCTGACTCCCCATTAGGCCTCATCCTGATCTTGAATACAGTAGTTAGAGACTGGCTTGAAGCCTGAAGTTTAATCTCCCTTCCACAAAGTGTATATCATTCATTATGGTAACTGGACTAATTGTGATAAACCTAGGAAAGGTCCATAGATTTTAAGGCCAGAAGGCACCATTATAATAATTTAATCTGACCTCCTGCATATCACAGGCCAGAGAACCTCTCCCAGTGATTCCTGCATCATCTCCATTACATAACTGTGCCACTTCAAGATGTGTAATTCCTGGTTGGATTCTACTTCTGGTGCTCCTGAGCCCCATGTGCACAAGATCAGAATTTCTGGCCACCAGTGCCTGTTAAAACTGTGCCTGTGCTCTAGATGCTTTCATGTCCGCTCCAAAGGGCATAAGGGGTGAAATGGGCCCAACCATAAAGACTCCAGGTAGCATACGTGGCTGTGGAAGTGGGGCAGGAGGGTGGGGTGTATGATTCATATGGACAAAACATCTAAACCTCTCCCCACCCCACTTACTGTAAGGCTGGTAACTGTTCTTTCTTCTTTGAGTGATTGTCCATGTGTATTTTACTTCTGGAGACTAGCAAGCAGTGAGGGAGGTGCTTAAGTCCTATTTAAATAATGATTATTAGACAGCTCTGCCCAAGCAGGCATCAGATCTTGAGCCCTCAACTAAGGAACAGTTCTGGGTGAAAGTATAATCTGGTCCCCATGTAGCTGACCTGCAAATTTATGAAAATGGCATGCTTTTTAGACAAGCTGCACAAACTGCCTGAACCCTGATGGAGCAGGCTGTAAGCTACACGGGTGGATCTAATCTTGCTAACTCATCGCATGATCTAATGCAGTTAGAAACCCATATAAGCAGTCTCTGGGTGGATATTGCCTGACATGTCACCCAAACAGCATATGCTATAAAACATCCTGGGGGAGCTTCTGAAGGGTCTTGTTTTGTCAAGGGAATATGAATGAGCCATAACAAGTAAAAGAGTGTGCAATTTGGCTTTCTGCTGCTTGGAATGAGTCTTGAGAAAGAAAACTGGCAAGTGAAATCATCTGATTCAGATGAAGACTTGAAACAACTTTGGAAAAAACTTAGGTTGAAGCCTAAGGGTCACTTTGTCTTGATGGAACACTGTAAAGTGTAAGCTGGACCAGCTATGAGGGCCTGAATATTCCCTACTCTTTGAGCTGATGTTATAGCTACTAAGAAGGCTGCTTTCATAGACAGGTGAAATAGAGAGCAACTTGCTACAGGCTCAAAAGGAAGTCCCATTAATTATTATTTTAAAATCTCAAAAATTTTCCCAGGATGGGAAAATATTTCTCACCCAGCTCTACTCCTAAGTGAGAAGGATGGTCTCATGCTGAGCAAACACAAAATTGTGGCTGCAATAGGTCAATCTAGTAGAGTCTTTCTTACTATAACCAATATATTCTGGACTTCAGCTCAGCAGTTCCTTTCCATGACAGCTAAGCAGCTGGCACCCGGGCTGTGAAATGCAATGATGCTGGGCCTGGATGTAAGTTCTGAGCCTCGTTCTGGGAGATCACATTGGATAGAAACAGGTAAACCTGGGGGCTAACCTGACAGGCTCACTAGGTCTAAATACCAAAACTGCCCAGGACCAAACTGGAGCTAGCATGATCATTGCTGCTGATTCCTGTCTGAATGTCTGTAGAATCCTGTATCACTGTGCTAGTAGGATTAGTGGCTAAGCACACGTCATTCCTGGAATTCATGAGATAAGGAAGGCACCCGAAGGAGAGTCTGGACTCAAGGCTCCTCCTTGAGCAGAAAGTTTCATATTCTTATTCTGATCTGAAGCAGATAGGTATACCATCGGGTGTTCCCACCTGCCAAAGATGCTCTGCAGGATTGAGTCCATTCATGATCATTTGTGGACTGCCTGCTGGGCTGGTTCATAAAGACATTCTGCAAAACTGCACCACTACTGGTATGATTTAGTGACAAGTTCACTAACTCACGAGATGAACAGCTTCTTAGCAAAGAGCGGGAATGAACATGCTTCTCCCTGTCTGTTGACATAAAACATTGCTGTTGTGTTGTCTGTCATTACTTAGACTTACACAGAGCCCATAGTTAGTTTCCCAGATCTGAAAAAGAACTCTGTGTAAGCTTGAAAGCTTGTCTCTCTCAACAACAGAAGTTGGTCATCTAAAAGATATTACCTCTCCCACCTTGTGTCTCTAATATCCTGGGATCACCAAAGCTACAACAACACTGCATACATTACTTGGATTGATAGTCTGCATAGCATGGGAAGAAATGCTATGTGTATTAGATGAATAGCTTTGAGTTCTAGAACATTTACGTGGAACGTGTCTTCAGAAATCCAGAGGCCTTGGGTCAGAAGGTGGTTGAAGTGAGCTCCCCATCCAAGTGTGAAGGTATCCATTATTATCACCTTGGTAGGCATATCTGGAGATGGTCCTTCCACCAATTTAACAATGAGAGGATTTCTCAGAGGACCTAAACTCTCATGTCCATGTGTCATGTACTGGGTAGATACACAGATTTCAATTGCCCTTGTGTGGAACATGGGTGAAATCTGGAATGCTGTGTGACATAAGTGCAAGAGGCCATGTGATCCAGGTGTCTGAGGTATACCCTTACTGACATTTGTGGCTGAGTCTGCAGTTGGTTGATGAGATATACCATGGTCCTGAATCTCTTTCTTGCTGTTGTGGAATCCAGCACTGCCCTTATGAACTCTATTCTCTGGGTGAGCAACAGTGATACCTTCTCTTTGTTGATCCTGAGACTTAATGTGATGAAAAGATGTAGGATTAAGTAACCTGCTGTGGTGATCTCCCTCAAATGAGCCAATCTTCAAGGTACAGGTATACCTGGCTCTCTTGTCATCTTAGGTAAGCCACCAAGATTGCCAAGCATTCTGTGAATATCCTTGGTGCTGTTGAAAGACCAAAGAGAAGAACTCTGCACTGTAATGGGAACCTCCCACTTGGAATTTCAGTTTGTGGACCAAGTGAATTGATATGTCAAAGTATGAATCTTGTAAAAAAGAGCCACAAACCAGTCTCAGGGATCTAAGGGTGGGATTATAGAGGCTGTTACCATTCTGAACTTGAAGGTGGATGAACCTGTTGACTTGACTCAAATCTCAGCCAGTATGGAGCCACCAGGATGATCGTGGCTTTGTCTTTTTGGATCTTGGAAATCACACTGGGAATCAGGGGAATTAGTGGAAAGGCATACAATTAGTCTCCACCATAGGATCCCAAACTCAGGTACATACCAATCTCTCTGGAATAAGGCAGAGTTAATTTACCCAAGAGTGAACATCTTGAACTTAAATGTTCTTATATTACTGTTGAGGTTTCTGAGGTCCAGGTTGCATCTCAAATGCTCTTCTTGCAAATTAGGGAATAGCAGGAATAAAATCACTTCCTTTGTGTTCCTGCAGGACCTCCTCTATAAGTCTCTTCCAGAGAAGGGAATCCACCTCTTCCAATAGGACTTTCATGAGACAGGTCTGTGAAGAGGGGAGGAAAAAGGGGAGGAAGGAGAGGAGGTCAAGACCTCATCAATCTTTTCAAGAAAGAAGCCACTGCCCTAATAGGGAAGACCTTCAATCCTGCCCTAGATTTCCAGCATAAGGCCAGATAATTTTAGCCAGGAATATCTTCATTAGACCACCCAGTGACCATAGTTCTGGTACATGAGACAGAGAAATTATAGGCAGTTCTTAGAGAATGCCTGGCCAGGATATGACTCTTCATTGATAGGTTATTTATTGCTTCCTTTTGCGTCTCTGGAAGGGAATTCAGGATAGAGATCATGGCAGCCCAAAGGGCAAAATCATAGTAGGATATGACGCCATGTAATTGGCTGCTCTCAGACCAAGGAAGCCAGATGAATATGCTTTCTTGCCAAACATGTCCAATATGTGCCCCTATCCAAAAGGGCAAAACATGAGACTCTAGTTTCCCTTAATCTTTCTTGTGCTGCAGACACTAATATAGAGTTGGCTAGCAGATGCTGAGTTAAAAACTGGTGACCCTCAGATGGTACTGCATGCCCCCTGTTTGCATATTAGGAGACAAGAAGATGATGAGAAGGGAGAAAGCCAAATGTCCCTGGCTGGGTTCAAGAGGCTGGAACAGAGTAAGAAAGATAATTTCTCCTTCGGATGTGTCTGCAGGATCTCAAAGAGGGGATTGGGAGTCTCTACTGCCATGCTTCAGTCTGCAGTTTTAAGAGTCTGTGCCATCCTCCCTGGGAGTTCTTGAAACTGTCTGTTCATCAGCTGGAAACACAGAAACAGTTCCAATCTGATTTTCAGGGAAGGTGGCTTCCATGCTGTCCTCCAAGGAATGATGGCTTCAAGTCCTGTTCTCTTCCCAATCATCCTAATCAGGCTGATATTTATGAAGGGGCACTAAGATCAGTGCTGGGAGACCCAGTGCCATCGATATCATTGCCTGAGATCTGTCTTGGGGAAATTTTGGTGCTGAGAATGCTGGTGCCTGCATGGTTCCTAATCCTGGAGAAGAAAGAAGGGCTTGACCAGCCAAAGGTTGTGTCAGTGCAAATGACATTTGCCTGGAACTTCTAAGCCTTATATGTATAACCACATCAATAACTGGAGAGTTCCTTGTATGAGATGAAGCTGATGGTTGACAAGAAGGATTTGAGTCTTAAGGTCTGTATGGGAACCCTCAAAACTCATCCCTAATAGCACCAAGGATTCTCTATGTCAATCCTGGAACAAAAGAGGAGGGGGCTAGATGATAGGCTGAAACTGGATGACACAAAGTGCTGAGGAAAGGTGACTAGGATACATCCTGGTAGGCTCACACTCAGGCACAGAGAGCAAAAGTCCTCAGAATACTCAGTGGCAAGGTTTCCAGATGTGTTCGAGTCAGAATGATCTGCAGTGGGAAAGTGGGGTGTGATGGTGTCAGTGGTACTGAGAGATGACTCTGAAAGCAGTTCTGAGTACACAAGTAAGACACAGAATCCTGGTGCTTCCTGTTTCTTTTTATGACTGTCTTCCAGAAGGACATGCTTCCTCTTCTTTTTCTGAAAGGGTCCATTTAGCCCTGGTAGTTTCCCATCAATGCTGAGTGCAGAAGTTGTGCTCAGTGTTGGGGCAGACGTTGGAGTCAAGAGAGTGGCTCATGCTGTCAGTGCCAGTTTAAGTTTGACTGTCAGCTTAACCTTGGTGGATGCCAATGGCCAACGGTTGGTGTCTAAGAATATGGTCACTTTTCAGATGAGAAGGCCAGAAGGGACCATTGTGATCAAATCTGGCTTCCTGTACAATACGGGCCAGAGAACTCCCACAAAATAATTCCTAGGGCAGATCTGTTAGAAAAAATATACAATCTCAATTGACAAATTGTTAGTGATGGAGACTCCATCATGGGCCTTGGTAAATTGTTCCCATGGTTAATTACTCTCACTGTCAAAAATTTACACCTTATTTCCAGTCTGAATTTGCCTCGCTTCAGTTCCAGCCATTGGACTGTGTGATACTTTCTTGGTTAGATTGAAGAAGCCAATATTAAATATTTGTTTCCCATGTAGGTATTTATAGACTGTAATCAAGTCCCCACAATCTTCTGTGATGGGATGACTGCCCCACAGTGGACTAGAAAGTGATAACCTCAGCAGGGAGCAGCAGAGGTGAGTCCTCCAAGTGGCCCAGAGAGGCTGCACAGCCAATCAGGGAGGAGTTGCAGGGAGCAACCAATCTGGGCCCGGCAGACTCAGATAAGAGGTGATGCAGGCAGGACAGAGTGAATCAGCCGCTGCTGGGAGCTCAAGGAGTAATGACTGTATCTGTAGCAGGCTTAGAGACCTGCGGGACTTTGGACAGAGTAATTGTTGGCAGGGACTGGGGAGCAAGAGGGAGCTCCATTTAGGAAGTGAGGGGGGAGGGACCTGCCTCCCCAAGTTTCTAACCAGAGGTCTGATTGCAGTGCACATGCAACCCCAGCCAAAGCTCTTAGCTGCAGTGCTAGGCAGCCAGATCCCCTCCTCTAGGAGCCAGCATCACCCACTCTTCCCCCTCTGCCTCCAGCTATCAGCAACTGCAATGACAGAGTGACAATCCTCTTAAACAATAGTGGTAAGGCAGTGAGCAGAGCCTCTGGGGACAGGACAGACAAGGAAGGGGTCAGTCAAGAGAGGAGAACAGGGGACCCCATAGTGGGGATGGATTGGAGGGGGGAGCACAGGGTCCCCAGTGGAGCCATGGGAGGAATGCAAGCTCCTCCAGCCCTGGGGCTGTGATGGGAGCACAAAATATGCCCCGCCAAATGTGGTCAATTTTTTATTCCTGCACACTCTCCTATGTGGATGGGATGGTGTTGGCCTTGAGCTAATTCCCAGAGCGACCAGGAGGAGGCACCAGCCAAGCAGTGAGTGACGTGCCCCCTAATGCCTTCGCTTTGTTAAGCTAAATAGATTGAGCTCCTTGAGTCTATAACTATAAGGCAGGTTTTCTAATCCTTTAATCATTCTTGTAGCTCTTCTCTAACCCTGCTCCAATTTATCAACATCCTTCTTGAATTGTGGGTACCAGAGCTGGATACAGGATCCCAGCAGCCATTGTACCAGTATCAAATACAGAGATGAAAAAACCTCTCCACTTCTACTTGAGATTCCCGTTTCTGTGTCCAAAGATCGCATTAGCCTTGTTGGCCACAGCATCGCACTGGGAGCTGTTCAGTTGATTATCTATTAAGAACCTCAAATCTTTTCCAGAGTCAGCGTTTGGGAAATTTCCTTTATTATCCCAGTTATGCAGTAAGCATATAGCAGCAGTCGCATAACATGCCCAGACAAAGACTTTTGCAGAGACAACCCAAACAAAGAATGTAATGCCCTTTAAAATCTGTAAATAAAATGTTTGTTGTAAAAATCTAACCACCGGACTAGGGGTCCACCCCCAGTCTTAATTCTCCATATAACTGTGTAATGCCCAAATGTTTCTCTCTCTCTACTGAAGCACAGAGTGCTTGACGGAGGGGTAGAACTGGGCGTTCTTGGAATAACATGTTACTTACAGCCAGGGCAGAGACATAGGCCTGCACTGTCCCTTTTATATCATCTGCAGCTACCAATGCAGCAGCTAGATTAATGTATCTATCCATGAATTCTGCTCTGAGGAGTACCACAAGCCTCTAATGCTCAATAGCTTCTTGCAGCTGCCCATGTTTCTTGTACACATTCTATAGATTTGAATGGGTTTTGACCAACAACAGATTCTGTTTTATAGCCAAAACACTAAAGTGAGTGGCCCTATCCAGTATGTGAGGTTGAGGGGGACTGTCATACAGGACCTTGGCACTGATGCTGGTCAAGGTATGGGATGCAGGAACAGAGAGGTCAGATGGGCCAGGAATCTGCGATATCTTTGCCTTTTTGTCTGGGCTGTAAAAGCATGGTAGGCCACACACTAAATAACTGAGTGAGATCCAGCTAGCCATAGGAGTCACTGGGTGTGAGCATCAGTCTCCAGGGTGCCTGAAGGACAAGAGATATGCTTCTCCAAGCCCTTCCTGAGCTCAAGGCCAAAAACAGGACCAACTGAGGAGCTGGGATCAATGGAAGGGATCAAACTGTGGTGGATAATACTACAAAAGCACTACATTTACAAATATATGCAGAAAAAACTAGAGACCGCTCTAGTGAAACAAAGGTGCTGAGTACTAGTCACTCTCTGTGGTGGAGGACAAGAACTGAGGATGTTGGGGGCTCCCATGCATAGAGCAGGGTTTCTTGAGGTCAAAACCACAAGCATGCTTATGCACCCAGATAGACATGGATTTGGAAGGCAAGTCTACACCTCCGTGCCAGAGCAGCCAAGCTCCAGAAGTGGGAATACATAATTGACCTAGAAAAATTGTACCCACCCCCACCATTCCCTGGGCCCATCTCTTCCCTTGGCCTGTGTGTAATTGTGCCTCCCTGCCATCCACTGAGCCTATCCCTCCACCCCGTGCCCCCTCTAACTGTGCTCCACCTCTCTCTTACTGAGACCTTGATATAATCATGGCTTCCCCACCACTCCCTGAATCCAGTTTCCTAATGCCCATGGACAGCAATGACCTCCCCAGCTTTTGCCTCCATCCGTTGTTTTCCATGGCCTGAGTTTAATCGTGACCTCCCCAGACGTTCCTCGAGATGGTTGCTCACTGTGGCCAGTGTGAAATTGCAGCATCCCTGGCATTCCCACTGCTGCTCATTCGCAGGGGCCTGAAGATAACACTGGATTTGACACCCGTTTAATGACCCAGTCAGTCTGCGGGATGTCTGTCTCACCATGGTTATTCCAGCCAAGACGCAGCTGTTCATTCCAAACAGTCAGCACAGTTCATTATTCTGGAAATCTGTGTAAGCCACAGTAAGGAATCTGCTGGGCAGAGAGCAGGGGATGAACCTGTTGGGGAGGGCTGGTTCACAAACAGCATGATGACTCTGATGAGGAAGAAACTGCTGGTGCTTTGTTCTGGGTGATCTGAAGGTGCCAGTCCCCAGGAGAGAGGGTTCTGGGGCCTTGGAAAGCATTTGGGGAGGGGGTGCGTCATAGGGACAGGTGTTTGAGCTCATGAGGCAGTCATGGGAGGTACAGGGATAGGCTGCAAACTGGAGCTTTTTGTCTGACTGCAGACACTGCACCTCGCACTGCCTCCAGAGGGGAAATCCATCTCCATCTGCCCACCTGTACTCCTGCAATGCGGGAGTCCCTTCCCGCCCGGCACACTGGGGATCCCAGCTGGCTCTACCCACTACGCCTACTGCAAGGATTCCATCCCTGTGAAGAAGCACAGTAACTGTTAAGTCAGAAGTCATCCCTTCTTTGAGTCTGTCCCTGAGGGCCCCACTCATGGGGCTAGTTAGCAGCTCCCAGATTAACAGGCAGAGGCATGGAGGAGCCCTAGCTCTGGCTAGATAAAGGGTTGCAGAACTGCTCTCCCAAGTTTGGCCTCGGAGTTATTTCTCAGCCCCAGGCATTATGCTTGGTGACGGTCTGAGCTGCACTCCAAGCAGTTGCCCCAGCTCCCTGATAGAAGAAGATGACTGAAGAAGAAAATGGGGCAATGAATGATTTGGTTTCAGTGAAAAATCAGACACCCCACTGGTGAGGGATTTAGGGTGGAGGTCTCAGCACCGTCTCCTCCCTGTAGAAGGCAATATAGGGTAAAGGTTTGCCATTGGTGCCTGAATCTTACTAACTCTCCTGGCTGAGGTGACCAACACAAGAAGGCAGCTTAAGTGTAAGATGGTGCAGAGAGCATGGAGAAAGGGAGGTTCCATAAGGCCCATAAGAACATTAAGGTCCCAGGACCAGGGAGGCTCCTGACTCGGGATTGGCATGAACCACTCTTTTTAGAAATTCTGAAACAGTGGGTGAGGGAACGCAGCAGGTACAGGTCTGAATGGGGGCATGGCATGCTGCAACAGCAGCTAAATACACCTGATAGAGCTGGGGCCCCCCAGCCCGAGATGGAGGATGTAGTCCAGAATCTTGGGAACAGAAGCTTGCAATGGGTTGAAACCTCGTTGGGTGAAACCCAGATGGAAAATCTCTTCCCCGTGGATCTAGACTGATCATGTAGAGAGGAAAAGGCTGCCTGCACTGCATGAGGATCTCTGGGATCTCTCTGGAACAATCCTCATCTGTTATGCTCAGCCAGTCAACTTCCAAAGTCTCAGGTGTAGGGATGTGGGGTCTGGGTGGAGAATTAGTCCTTGATCCTAGGAGAACAAGCTGACAGACTGTGCGGAAAGATCAGCAGCTGTGTGGACAGATGCGGTAGGTCTATGAACCAACACTGTCTGGGCTAGCACTGGGTTATGAGTAACCCCATGGCTGCATCCTGCCTCATCATGCTTAGATCCATGAGAATCAGGGGGATGGGAGGGATGGCATTAAGGCGATCTTCATTCCCACATGGATGAGGGATGAATCAATTGTGAGCTAGTACCTGCTCTGGGACAGAAGGGCACTTGTTAGTTCTGCTGCTGACAAACAGGTCTATGACAGGAGAGTCCCATCTCAAGAACAGAATCCTTCAGCAACCACTTGTATTTGGCTGAGATCTGTGTGTTGTGACTGCCAGATCACTGTTTGTTCCCAATAGGTGAAGGACCACAGGGCAGTTATCCATGAGAAGAGCACCATTTCCATGGCTAGATCACTTCCTGCCACAGAGGGGATGAGCAAGTGCTCCTCCCCTCCCCCATCTGTTGACATACTACATTATGGAGGTGTGGTCTGTAAAGATCTGTACTGTGGTCCCTGCAGGAGCAACAGAAAGGCTTTGCAGGCTGGCCAAATCGCTAGGAGTTCCAGCACATTGACATGGAGCGAGGACTCTTTCCAAGACTACATGTCTTGAATCCGTAGGTGGTTTAGATGGGCCCCACCAACCTGTTGTGGAGGAGGGGTGCAGAATGGGGAGCGAGTGGGGCTTTGTCCACCAATCCAAGGAGTCAGGACTTTGAAGCAAGGGTCCATAAGATGTTTGGTGGGTGGGTAAACAGAGCTCAGCCAGCCTTGGAGGAGTCTAGCAGGAGGCATCACATAAGCATAAGGCCATGTGACCTAACAGTTTGAGACAGGCGCTTGTTGTAATGGAAGCCATACATGTGATGATCTGAAACCTGTCTAGAGGAGGTACAGCTCTGCCGACTGGGAACCTAGAAGGGCCTCTATAAATTCTGTGGATGGTTGGGAGTGTAGGATGGAAGGAGTGGAACGGGTTGAGGGCATTGGATATTTTTTGAGGGGATTCTCTCTCTCAGAAGCCAGTTGTCTAAGTATAGCTGGATGTGTATTCCTTGCCATCTCACATGGGACTCCACTACTAGCAGGCATTTTGTGAGCACTCATGGGGCCGTACTGGTCATGGCCAAGTCCTACCGTGAACCAGAGATATTGTCTGTGCACCAGAAAACTCGCTACGTGAAACTAAGCCCCCAGGACTAAGTATCACGAGCTGCAACCCAATCCTAAATTTCTAGGGCAGGAATGATGGAGGCTAGTGTCAATGTATTTAGTTATCTGAGATCCAGGACAGGACAATAACCGTACTGTAACAGGAAGAGAAACTCTTCCCTCTAAACTTCTAAAGTACTTCTTACTTACCCTCAGTTGTTTCTCATGGGATCGGTCCACTTTTTCACTAGGAGGGTGGTGAAGCACTGGAATGGGTTACCTAGGCAGGTGGTGGAAGCTCCATCTTTAGAGGTTTTTAAGGCCCAGCTTGACAAAGCCCTGGTTGGGATGGTTTAGTTGGGGTTGGTCCTGCTTTGAGTAGGGGGTTGGTCCCTTCCAACCCTCATCTGCTATGAGTCTATGAACTGGACACAGCACAGGAAGTCCTTAGGTTAGCACAGAAATTAAAGCACAGCCCAAGTCCATTCTGGTCAGTCCAGAGGCCAGCCAGGCTGTTCTGAGCCCCATTGTTGAAACTGTCTCTCTCCATCTGACCTTCTTGGTCAGCTCCCAGGTGAGACCCAACTCCTTCCTGCAGCCAACTCTTATCCTCCTCCTCACCCCTTCCCATCTTTTGTTCTTGACCTAGGGGCTTGTGCTCAGCTGAGAAGTGGGAAAATCCATCTCTCCCAAGGTTGCTGGTTGCAAGGCGTCAATGTCCCGGTGATTGGCTTTGTGGGATGTACATTATCCTGGAACAGGTACCTGAAAGGTGCTTTGTATGAAGTGCTGCCTGATAGAGCTGATGGAAGAGAAGATCCGAGGTTTGGAGATGCAGGTAGAAACCAGGACTGAGTTTTGAAGGGGATTTGAACAGATGATGGAGGGAAGGTGAGAGGAGGCTGAATGGAAAACTCAAGACCTGAAGATGCAAGATGGACTGGAGAACTGCAAGGGTAGACTACTAGATGAGGAAAATGGCCAGTTGAAGCATGTGACTATGAAAACAAAGCAGAGGAAAAGACCAATTAGTGAAGGAGAAATAGAGCTGAAGAAAGGATTGCTCAGCTGGAAAATGAATGGACACAATAGGCAGTGGCAAAAGGTAGGAGGACAAGGAAGAAGAGAAGAGCAGCTAGTTCTACAAGCAGAGAGGAGGAGTCAATGGAGCTAGCCAGAGTTCAGAGCCCCAGCAGGATAGAGGATGGTTCACAGAAGATTGTAAGTAAGAACAGGAAACAAGAGGATTTTCACCCAGAAAGAGAAGGAGGAAGGCCAGAAAATTGCAACAGCATCAGGGAGAAGCAGATTACTGTGACTGGGGACTCCATACTAAGATGGTCAGACAGGCCTGGCACCAGAGCTGATCTGGAGAACAAAAGGGTGTGTTGTCTGCCAGGAGCTAAGATATGGGATGTGGACCTGAGGCTGAAGAGGATCCTAATGGGAGCAGAAAAGAATCCACTGACTGTCCTTTCATGTGGTAGCAAACAATAATGCTAGATTCTGGCTGGAACGCATCAAGGGAGACTATGCCAGGCTGGGGAAGTAGCTTAAAGAAATGGAGGCTGGTGATCTTCAGTGGGATTCTACCTGTCCTTAGAGGAAGAGAGCAAAGGCAAGAGAAGATTATGATGATCAACAGATGGCTCAGGTAGTGGTTCTATAAGGATGGCTTTAGGACGATCAATTATTGGGAGGCATTCATGGACAGAGGACTGTTCTCATGGGATGGACTCCACCTGAGTAGGGAGGGAAACAGACTTCTGTTGGCACAACTGATGAAAAGAGCTTTAAACTAGGAAGTTGGGGGAGACAGTTGGGAGATGCTCATGTGATCTCCACTCCTGCTTCTAATATTGATCAGGAGGAAAATTAAGTAAGAGAGGATACAGCAATGGAGAAAGGAACAACAGCAGATAAGAGAACAGACATCAAGAGGAAAGACAGTATTATTGGAACTGGCACTAACAATCAGGTAGGTAATGTTGGCAGTAGAATGACTGTACCTAATCAGGCAAGGAAACTGGGTGAAGCCAAACAGAAACAATTAAAATGTCTGTAAACTAATGCAAGGAACCTGGGTAACAAAGTGGATGAACTAGAACTAGTCATGCAGGAGACCAGATATTATAGGGATAACAGAAAGGTGGTGGAATAGTAGTCATGGCTGGAGTACAGGTATTGAAGGGTATGTGCTGTTCAGGAAAGGCAGAAATAAAGGTAAGGGTGGTGGAGTAGCATTGCATATTAATGATGAGGTAGACCATAAAGATATTAGAAGTGTTGGAATGGATAAAACAGAATCTGTTTGCATCAAAATCACTTTGGGGAAAAAAGCTACCAGAGGCTCTGCTGAGATAGTGTTTGAGGTGTGCTATAGATCCCTTGGATCCAATATGGATATGGATAGATACCTCTAATATTGTAATGAAATAAACACTACTGGGAATTATGTAATTATGTGAGGCTTTAATTTTCCAGGTATAGACTGGAGTACAAGTGCTACTAATAACGGTAGGACCTAGATATTCCTGGATATGATAGGTGAAAGATTTATTCCAAATAGTCACTGAGCCAACAAGAGGGGATGCCATTTGAGATTTAGTTTTGGTAAATAGTGAAGATCTCATAGAAGAACAGGTTGTAGAGGACAACCTTGGTTTGAGTGATTATGAGCTAGTTCAGTTTAAACTAAGTGAACAAAAATAGGTCTGCAATTAGGGTCCTTGATTTCAAAATGAGAAACTTAAAAAAATTAAAGGAATTAGTTAGGGAAGTGGACTTGAATGAAGAACTCAAGGATCTGAATGTGGAGGAGGCTTGGAATTATTTCAAGTCAAAGCTGCAGAAGCTATCTGGAGCCTGCATCCCAAGGAAGGGGAAGAAATTTTTAGGGAAGGGTTGCAGAGCACTCTGCATGAGAAAGCAACTCAAACAGGTGATTAAGAGAAAGCAGAAATCCTATAAGAAATGGAAGAAATGATGGATCAGCAAGGAAAGCTACCTCTTGAAGGTCAGAAAGAGTAGAGGAAAAGTGAGAAATGCCAAAAGCCAAATCAAGTTGGACCTTGCAAAGGAAATTAAAACCAATAGTAAAAGGTTCTTCAGCCATATAAATAAAAGGATAACAAGAAAAGAAAAAGTGGGACTGCTGAACACTGGGGAAGGAGTGGAGATTAAAGATAATTAGGTATGGCCCAACACCTACATGAATACTTTTCCTCAGTTTTTAAATGAGGCTAATGAAGAGTTTAGGGGTAGTGGAAGGGTAGGTAATGGGAATGAGGATATGGAAGTAGAAATTACCACATCCAAGATGGAAGTCAAATTCAAACAACTTAATGTGACCAAAGTGGAGGGCCCAGATAATCTCTATCCAAGATTATGAAAGGAACTTGCACACAAAATTGCAAGCCCAAAATAGCACAGATTTGTAACAAATCCATAAACTCGAGGGTCAGACTCTATGACTGGAGAATTGCTAATATAATATCTATTTTTAAGAAAGAAAAAAGTGATCCAGGCAACTACAGGCCAATTAGTTTGGCCTCAGTTATATACAAGGTTTTGGAACAAATTGTGAAAGAGAAAGTAGCTAAGGACTTAGAGGTAAATGGTAACTGGGGATAAAATACAACATGGTTTTACAAAAGGTAGATTGCATCAGATCAACCTGATATGGGATTTTGGAAGTGGGAGGGGGGAAGGTGTTTTAGAAAATAATCTATTTTCTAGACAACGGAAATGCAGCAGATCTTATCTACCTGGATTTCAGTAAGTCAACTGATACAGTTCCACATGGGAAATTATTAGAGAAGATGGGGATTAATATGAGAATTGAAAGGTGGGTAAGGAATTGGTTAAAGTGGAGGCTACAATGGGGCATGTTGAAACGTGTACTGTCAGGTTAGAAAGAGGTTATTAATGGAGTTCTTCAGGGATTAGTCTTGGGAACAATTTTTATTAATTAACATTTTTATTAATGACCTTGACACACAAAGTGGGATTTTGCTAATAACATTTGTGGATGACACAAAATTGAGATGTATTGCCAATATGCAGGAGGACCAGAATATTATACAAGACTTGGTTGACCTTGAAAACTAAAATAATAGAAATGGGATGAAATGTAATAGTGCAAAGTGCAAGGTCATGCATTTAAGGATTAGCAATAGGAATTTTTGCTTTAAACTGAGGATATATAAATTGGAAGTGACAGAGAAGACGACGTAGATATACTGGTCATAATATGACTGTGAGCCACCACTGTAATGTGCCATGAAAAAGGCTAATGCAATCCTAAGACACATCAGGTGAGGTATTTCCAACAGAAATAAGGAAGTGTTAGCACTATTATACAAGGAACTGGTGAGACCTCATCTGGAATACTGTGTGCAGCTCTGGTCTTCCATGTTTAAGAAAGATTAATTCAAACTGGAACAGGTGCAGAGAAGGGCTACTAAGATGATCTGAGGAATGGAAAACCTGCCTTATGAGAGGAGACTTAAGGAGCTTGGCTTGTTTAGCCTAACCAAATGAAGGCTTAGAGGAGATAGGATTGCTCTCTATAAATACATCAGAGGGATAAACATCAGGGAGAGGAGTTATTTAAGTTAAGGGCCAACGTGGACATAAGAACAAAAGAATATAAACTGGTCACCAACAAGTTTAGGTTTGAAATTAAATGAATGTTTTTAACCATCAAAGGGAGTGAAGTTTTGGAACAGCCGTCCAAGGGGAGCAGTCGAGAGGGGAAGGAGGGAACTAACATGTATTAAAACTGAACCTGATAAGTGTCTGTGTCCCATCCTTCCAGGAGTTACTGGGTAGAAGTTGCATGGAGGTGGTACTGGACTGTACATCACCACCTCCTCCTGCAAGGAGGAAGACAGATCTATAGGAGAGAACCATTCTCATTCACTCATAGACTATAAGGCCAAAAGGGACCATTATGATCATCTAGTCATAGTCTGACCTCCTGCACAACGCAGGCCACAGAACTTTACCCACCCACTCCTGTAATAGACCCCTAACCTAAGACAGAGTTACTGAAGTCCTCAAATAATGATTTAAAGACTTCAAGGTACAGAGAATCCACCAGCAAGTGTCCCGTGCCCCATGCTACAGAGGAAGGTGAAAAAAACCCAGGGCCTCTGCCAATCTGTCCTGGGGGGAAATTCCTTCCTGACCCCAAATATGGCAATCAGCTAAACCTTGAGCATGTGGGCAAGACTCACCAGTCAGACACCCAGAAAGAATTCTCTGTAGTAACTCAGAACCCACCCCATCTAACATCCCATCACAGGCCGTTGGGCATATTTACCACTAGTAACCTAAGATCAGTCAATTGCCAAATTAGGTTGTCCCATCATACCATCCCTTCCATAAACTTATCAAGCTCAGTCTTGAAGCAAGCTAGGTTTCTTGCCCCCACTGCTCACCTTGGAAGGCTGTTCCAGATCTTTCATTCCCCTGATGGTTAGAAACCTTTGTCTAATTTCAAGTCTAAACTTCCTGATGGTCAATTTATATCCATTTGTTCTTGTGTCCACACTGATGCTGAACGTAAATAATTCCTCTCCCTCCCTGGTATTTATCCCTCTGATGTATTTATAGAAAGCAATCATATCTTCCCTCAGCCTTCTTTTTGTTAGGCTAAACAAGCCAAGCTCTTTGAGTCTCCTCTCATAAAGCAGGTTTTCCATTCCTCAGATTAGCCTAGTAGCCCTTCTCTGCACCTGTTCCAGTTTGAATTCATCTTTCTTAAACATGGGAGATCTGAACTGCACACAGTATTCCAGATGAGGTCTGACCAACGCCTTGTATAACAGTATTAACACCTCCCTATTTCTTCTGGAAATACCTCGCCTGTTGCATCCTAGGACCACATTAGCTTTTTTCATGGCCACATCACAATGGCAGCTCATAGTCACCCTGTGATCAGCCAATACACTCGGGTCCTTCTCTTCTTCTGTCACTTCCAACTCATGCGTCCCCAGCTTATAGCAAAAGTTCTTGTTATTAGTCCCTAAATGCATGACCTTGTACTTTCCACTATTAAATTTCATCCTATTTCTATTACTCCAGTTTACAAGGTCATCCAGATCTAGTTGTATGATATCCTGGCCTTTCTCTGTATTAGCAATACCTCCCAACTTTGTATCATCCGCAAATTTTATTAGCACACTCCCACTTTTTGTGCTTAGGTCAATAATAAAAAAAAGTTAAATAAGATAGGTCCCAAGACCAATCCCTGAGGAATTCCACTAGTAACCTCCCTCCAGCCTGACAGTTCACCTTTCAGTATGACTTGTTGTAGTCTCCCCTTTTACCAGTTCCTTATCCACCTTCCAATTTTCTTAAATCCTCATCTTTTCCAATTTAACTAATAATTCCCCATGTGGAACTGTATAAAATGCCTTACTGAAATCCAGGTAAATTAGATGCATTGTATTCCCTTTGTCTAAAAAATCTGTTATCTTCTCAAAAAAGATCAGATTGGTATGGCACAATCTACCTTTTGTAAAGACATGTTGTATTTTGTCCCAATTACCATTAACCTCAATGTCCTTAACTACTTTCTCTTTAAAAATTTTTTCCAACACCTTGCATACTACTGAGGTCAAACTAACAGGCCTGTAATTACCCGGATCATTTTTTTTCCCTTTCTTAAAAATAGGAACTATGTTAGCAATTCTCCAGTCATACAGTACAGCCCCTGAGTTTACAGATTGATTACAAATCCTTGCTAATGGGCTTGCAATTTCATGTGCCAGTTCCTTTAATATCCTTGGATGGAGATTATCTGGGCCCCCCGATTTAGTCCCATTAAACAGTTCGAGTTTGGCTTCTACCTTGGATGTGGTCATTTCCACCTCCATATCCTCAAACCCATTAGCGCCCCCTGCCACTATCCCTAAGCTCTTCATTAACCTCATTAAAAACTGAGGTAAAGTATTTGTTTAGATATTTGGCCATGCCTAGATTATCTTTAACTTCCATCCCATCCTCAGTGCTTAGCGATCCCACTTCTTCTTTCTTTGTTTTCTTCCTGTTTATATGGCTATAGAATCTTTTACTATTCGTTTTAATTTCCTTTGCATGGTCCAACTCTACTTGGCTTTTCGCATTTCTCACTTTGTCTCTACATGTTCTGACCTCCAAAAGATATCTTTCCTTGCTGATTCCTCTCATCTTCCATTCCTTATAGGCTTTCTGCTTTCTCTTAATCACCTGTCTGAGATGCTTACTCATCCAGCTTGGTCTACAACCCTTGCCTATGAATTTTTCCCTTTCCTGGGGATGCAGGCTGCAGATACTTCCTGCAACTTTGACTTGAAGTAATTCCAAGTCTCCTCCGCCTTTAGACCCATGAGTTCTTCAGTCCAGTCTACTTCTCTAATTAATTCCTTTATTTTTTTAAAGTTAGCCCTTTTGCAATTAAAGATCCTAGTCACAGATCTATTTTTGTTTATAGAATCATAGAATCATAGAATATTAGAGTTGGAAGGGACCTCAGGAGGTCATCTAGTCCAACCCCCTGCTCAAAGCAGGACTAACCTCAGCTATATCATCCCAACCAGGGCTTTGTCAAGCCTCACCTTAAAAACCTCTAAGGATGGAGATTCCACCACCTCCCTAGGTAACCCATTCCAGTGCTTCACCACCCTCCTAGTAAAAAACTTTTTCCTAATGTCCAACTTAGACCTCCCGCCCTGCAACTTGAGACCGTTGCTCCTTGTTCGGTCATCTGCCACCACCGAGAACAGCCTAGCCCCATCCTCCCTGGAACCCCCTTTCAGGTAGTTAAAGGCCGCTATCAAATCCCCCCTCACTCTTCTCTTTTGCAGACTAAACAAGCCCAGTTCCCTCAGCCTCTCCTCATAAGTCCTGTGCTCCAGCCCCCTAATCATTTTGGTTGCCCTCCGCTGCACTCTCTCCAACTTGTCCACATCCTTTTTGTAGTGGGGGGCCCAAAACTGGACACAATATTCTAAATGCGGCCTCACCAATGCCGAATAGAGGGGAATAATCACTTCCCGTGACCTGCTGGCAATGCCCCTCCTAATGCAGCCCAATATGCCATTAGCCTTCTTGACAACCAGGGCACACTGCTGACTCATATCCAGCTTTTTATCCACCGTTACCCCCAGGTCCTTTTCTGCAGAGCTGCTGCTGCTATCCTTCTATTTAGTTTGAACTGAACTAGCTCATGGTGCTCGAACCAAGGTTGTCCCCTACAAGCAGTTCTTCTACAAAATCCTCACTACTCACCAAATCTAAAATGGCATCCCTTCTTGTTGGTTCAGCAACTATTTGATGAAGGAATCTGTCAGCTATCACATCCAGGAAAATCTGAGCCATATTATTATTACTACCACTAATCTTCCAGTCTGTATCTGGAAAATTAAAATCTCCCATAATCACACAGTCCCCCGTAGTATTTCCTTAATTAAAAACATTAAGGAGGTTTCTATCCATAACCAAATTGGATCCCGGTGGTCTGTAGCACACCCCAAGCACTATCCCAGGGGAAGCTCTAGTAGCTTTCTTCCCCAATGATTTTTGCCCAGACAGACTTGGTCTTATCCATTACATCACTTCCAATTTCTTTACAGTCTACTTCATCATTGATATACAATGCTACTCCACCACCTTTGTCTTTATTTCAGTCTTTCCTAAACAGCACATACCCTTCAATACCTGTACTCCAGTCATGATTACTATTTCACCATGTTTCTCTTATCATTCTTCCTCTTGAACCTATGCCTCCTAATGTTGTTCTCTCTCTCATTCTAATGGGCTAGTCAGCACCAACCTGGTGAAGGGAATATGGTCATTTGTGGGCAATGCAAGAGGAACAGCATCTCCTAGAGAATCTAGACCAGAGGCCCTGAATGCCGATAAGGTCAAGATGGGAAGCTAAATGGACAGGGCTAAGATGCAGAGGCCTGAGGGGACATCTCAGAGGTATCTAGGAACTCTGAGACCCCTAAAGTCTGATCTGGGAATTGCTGTACTCAGAGACTCCCTAGGAAGTGGAAGGGAATGGACTTCTACAGGAGAGGCTCTGCTTGGTTCTGGAGAGGAAGAGTGTCCACGGGAGGAGGAGGAAGCCTGTGCTGTTAATGCTAGGATAGGAGCTTAGCAGTAGCAAGGGTTTAATTCTGACTGTGCCAGAGGCATTGGTATGGAGGTCAGTGCTGGGGACTCAATGTCAGGAAATGGTAATAGGCCTGTCTGTACCGATACCAAGTTCAGTACCAAGGGTGTCAATGACAAAGTGGACTTGGTCCAACTCGGAACCAGGTGTGTCAAAGAGTGAGCCCCACCAGTGTACACAGGGTGATCAGGGCTCAGGGTTGGTGCTTTAGAAGAGTCAGTTTCTTTGATTTCCCTCCAGGGGAAGAGAAGCAGTGCCATGAGTCACCCATAGGGCAGTGCTCAGATCTGCCCTGCATTGATGAGGAGAGGTGGTATAGCACTTTGTCACCGAACTCCCAACCAGCGCGGAACTCTATTGGGAGAACTGAGGATGACTCCTGAAGGGGACGCAGGTCTTTTCTTGGTACACGCATTGGAAGCCTTCAGGGAAGAATCCCTACTGGCAGGGGCCCTGAAGGAGTGGAATCTTTGGGGAAAAGTCCTATTTTGGAGTCAGAGGAACATCTCCCCAGTCCAGTGTTTCTCTCAGGAGTCACTCCAGAATGCAGAGCTTTAGCTGGATCTCTCTGGAGCAGTGACCAGCATACAGAGCGACAATCTGGAATGTGGCTTTCGCCCAAAGAGAAGAGACACTGGCTGTGTCCATTGGTTAACAGGATAAGGCTAACACACAATGGACACGGTCTGAGGATGGAGGATTAGGCTGGGTGATTGGGCAGGAAGGTGCCTCGGTGAGGGGTATAGTTAAGGGAAGGGCAGAGATTTTAAAGAAAGAAAACAACCAATGGTGATGTCAACAGGGCAGGAACGTGCAACTCAGCCACCCTCACCAGGCAAATACCCACTAGCTGACTGGATGGAGGGGTGTTAAGGGGAGCGGAAAGACATCTCACTACTACAAGTGGACAGAGCTGCTTTGCCTTGTGTGCCCTCGGGTGGGAGGGGAGAGGGCTTAAGGACATGCAGGGCACATGCATGGCCCCAACAGACACTGCAGGTCAAGAGATCCCAACCTAGTACAGAGGCACACGCACCATGAGTGGGAGCCACACAGACAGAATTCGCTACATAAACCCCCTCTCAACCCCCTCTGCCAAGCACCATGCTCCCTGGCAGCCCCACCCTCCAGGGTACAGACAGGAGCTCCCATCATGGAAACCCCTGTCCCCTGGTATCCCCAGTATTATCCCAGGAACACCCCCACTTACCCCTACCACCCAGGGAGACCTGGCACTCATCCCACGATGCTCAGGGGGGGTCACACTGCATCCCCACACTACAGGAGCAAATAACCGTCTCCATGCCCTTACTGCCAGATGGCGGCCCCAGCTGGAACTGACCTGAGACCAGCACATGCTTCTAGGTATGTTCTGACTCCTGCCCCTAGGGGGAACCCAGGCACTTGCCTGTTAGTGCCTGCCAGACAGCCTGATCCACTCTGACATGACACAGCTGACACACATCCAAGGCACCCCACCCCCACCCCACAGCCCCCCGCCCTCCACCCCATCATGCCCCACAACCCCCTCGCCCTCCACCCCATCATGCCCCACAACCCCCACGCCCTCCATCCCCTCCTGCCCCACAGCACCCTGCCCGCCCCATGGTGCCTTGGGCACTGATACCCACACTTCCACACAAGCCGGGCTAGTGACAGAAAGACCCATGAACAAACCCAAGCAGAAAGCGGCTGAATCTGGTTCTGCCCCAGTAATCGAGTGAATGATTAGCCAGGCTCAGCTCTTGGCCTGGCTCCAGAATGACTTGTGAATACCAAGGAGCAGCACTGCAGCGGAGCACCAGCGAGCGGGGAAGAGGCAGTGCTGGGAATATCAATCAGAGCCACTTGGATCGCCGGGCGCAAACAGCCTGGCCTTTGATAGTTAACAAAATCCCCACGCAGCCGCCCGGCCAGTCAGAGCTGAGGCCAGTGCGCCAGCTCAGTGCTGTGCTGCAGGGGGCACAGCAACAGGACAGGGGCCTGCGGCAAAGGGGCCCGGTGCAGAGCTACCTGTGCACTGGGGACACCACCAGGGGCACAGAGAAGAGCCTCACCTCCACAGAGCACAAGCAGTCCCAGGCCACTCTTGCTCCCAGCACTGCGTGACACTCGGAGCAGGCGTAGCTGGACGCAGTGCCTGATGCAGCACAGGGGCCCTTGGAAGCTTGGCACACTGCATGGGATCGATGCACACAGATCCCAGACCTCCATCCAGGGGGCACAGGCTCCTTCCATGGGCTGAGCCCAGGAGCAGCCATTAGGCCACATCGAGCCAGACCCCGAGTGATAACTGTGCTCTGTCGGCTCTTCGCCCAGGGCCCGCCCTGCGCTAGCCTGCTGGCTGGGGAGCTGTACTGCAGACGGGTCCTGTTCTGCTCTGCTCATCCCAGGTCCTGTGAAAGGTCCCAGCCACACAGTAGCTGCTCGCTGCAGGGGATGCTGCCCCTTGGCACGGCTGCTCCAGGCCCTGGGGACATGACTCCCATGGACAGCTTTGCAGCCATTCGCTCTAACCTGCTGTCACTCACAAAGCACCAGGCCAGAGAAACACTCTTCCCAGCCCAGCACCCAGCTGGAGGGCAACAGCCCCAGAGCCCAACTCCCGGGGCAGCTGGAGGGAAACAACCAAGAGGCAGCACAAGGCTCCAGCCAGCCTGGAACAGACCGGTTTGGGCAGATGGAGCCACCTATAGCACGGCTAGGATCTCTGTGGCACAGCCAGTCACCAAGCAGTAAGAGACTAGGCATAACCTATCCCACTCACCTAGCATGGCTGAGAGGATCTCACAAAGCCTGATGGGCCCCTTTCCTAGAGAATTACACACAGACTCAGTATCACCTCCCCCAAAGTTCCGGCTGGGCTCGATCCCCAAGTCACCTCCCCCTAAGGTACAGCTGTGACAAAGTGCGATTTTTTAAAAATGTTTTTTAATTAATCTTGTGTGTGCCTCAGTTTCCTCCTACACTTCACATGGCTGCCAGTGGGGGAAGGGTTACATTTGCCTTCAGGGAGACTGGGCTCTGGGGGAAACTTGGCAGTGTCTCCCTGGGAGCCGACTAAGGAAGGAAGGCAGGAGCCACAGAGCTCACAGACTCTGAGCCCACTCCAGTGTAGCTGGTGAACCGCTCTGGCCTGACCAGAATGGAGCAGCCCATGTCCCCAAGGTCCTGTATCCCAGGGGCTGAGGGCGAGCACCCCAGGCAAGTGATCCTCAGGTACCTGGCCGCTTCTCAGAGAAGGAATCTCCAACTCTGGAGATTCTCTGTGCCTTGAAGTCTTTAAACCATGATTTGAGGACTTTAATAACTCAGTCATAGGACAGGGAGGAGGAGTGGGTGGGTGAGGTTCTGTGGCCTGCATTGTGCAGGACAGACTAGATGATCATGTTGGTCCCTTCTGACCTTAGAGTCTCTGAGTCTATGAACCCCAGCCCTTTCTCAGGCCAGAGCTTGTCAGTCCCTGGAGGGCTTGTGTTTGCAATAGGGCTCCCTGGCCTCCCCCCTTCAGGAGCTGAAACATCTCACTGGGGCAGAACTGCACCCATCCCATCGTCACCTCCCTGCTTGCTCGCTCCCAGGGGTTGTAGAAAACCGGCCCCAGAACTGACCCCTGGATCACTCTGTTTGATACCAGCTGCCAACTAGACATTGAGCCATTGATCACTACCAGTTGAGCCTGATGATCTAGCCAGCTTTCTATCCACCTTATAGTCCATTCATCCAACCAATACTTCTTTAACTTGCTGGCACGAATACTGTGGGAGACCATATCAAAAGCTTATCTAAAGTCAAGGTATATCACATCCACCGCTTTCCACACATCCACAGAGCCAGACATCTCATCATAGAAGGCAGTCAGGTTGGTCAGGCATGACTTGCTCTTGGCGAATCCATGCTGACTGTTCCTGATCACCTTCCTCTCCTCCAAGTGCTTCAAAATGGATTCCTTGAGGACCTGCTCCATGATTTTTCTGGGGACTAAGGTGATGCTGACTGGTCTGTAGTTCCCAGGCACCTACTTCTTCCCGTTTTTAAAGATGGGCACTATATTTGCCTTTTTCCAATCATCCGGGGACTCCCCCAATCCCCACGAGTTTTCAAAGATAATGGCCAATGGCTCTGCAATCACATTAGACAACTCCCTCAGCACCATCGGGTGCATTGCATCTGACCCCATGGACTTGTGCATGTCCAGCTTTTCTAAATAGTCCTGAACCTGTTCTTACATCACGGAGGGCTGCTCATCTCCCCATTCTGTGCTACCTAGTGCAGTAGTCTGGGAGCTGACCTTGTCTGTGAAGACAAAGGCAAAAAAAGCAATGGGTATGTCAGCCTTTTCCACATCATCTGTCACTAGGTTGCCTCTCCCATTCTGTAAGGGGCCCACACTTTCCCTGACCTTCTTGTTACTAACATACCTGTGGAAATCCTTCTTCTTACCCTTCATGTCTCTTTCTAGCTGTAACTCCAGTTGTGCTTTGGCCATCCTGATTTCACTCCCGCGTGCTCGAGCAGTATTTTTATACTCCTCCCTAGTCATCGGTCCAAGCTTCCACTTCTTGTAAGCTTCCTTTTTGTGCTTAAGCTCACCTGCAAGCAGCAGGAGGACAATTTAAAAACATCATAATAGAGGCTCTGACTAAATGCATACCCCTAATCAGAAAAGGAAACAAGAAGACCAAAAGAACGCAACCATGGCTAATCAACAGAGTAATGGAGGCCATTAGAGGCAAAAAGTCATCCTTTAAAATTTGAAAGCCAAATCCTAGTGAGGATAAAAAGAAAGTGCACAAACTCTGGCAGGTTACTGTAAAAGCATTAGGCAGGCCAAGAAAGTATTCATAAGAAGATGCAAAAACTAACAGTAAGAATTGTTTTTAAGGACATCCGAAGCAGGAAGCCTGCCAAACAACCATTGGGTCACTAAAGCAGTCACTAAAGCAGCACTCAAGGAAGACAAGGCCATTGCAGAAAAGCTAAATTAATTCTTTGCATTAGTTTTCACTGCAGTGAATGTGGGGAGATACCCAAAAAGGGTCTCCGATGTGGGTAACAAATCAGACGTACCACCCCAAACTGATGTGTCAACAGAAGAGGTTTTAGAACAAATTGATCAATTAAATAGTACTAAGTCACCAGGACCAGATGGCATCCACCCAGGAGTTCTGAAGGAACTCAAATAAGAAATTGCAGAACTACTAACAGTGGTATGTAACCTATCACTGAAACAAGCCTCTGTACCAGATGACTGGAGGGTAGCTAATGTAATGCTGATTTTTAAAACGGGTTCGAGCAGCAATCCTGGCAATTACAGTCTGGTAAGCCTAACTTCAGAACAGGCAATTCAGTTGATACTATAGTAAAGAACAGAATTACCAGCCAAATAGATTAACATGATTTGTTGGAGAAGAGTCAACATGGCTTTTGTAAAGGGAAATTGTACCTCACCGATTTTTTGGAAACAACAAGCATATGGACAAGGGTGAGCCAGTGGATATAGTATACGTAGGCTTTCAGGACACCTTTGACAAGATCCCTCGCCAAAGGTTCTTAAGCACAATAAGCAGTCATGGGATAAGAGGCAAGGTCCTCTGCTGGATTAGTAACTGGTTAAAAGACAGGAAACAAAGGGTAGGAATAAATGGTCAGTTCTCAGAATGGAGAGAAGTAAACAGCAGGGTCATGCAAGGATCTATACTGGGACCAGTGTTGTTCAATATAATAATGATCTGGAAAATGGACATTGCAAAGTTTTCAGATGATACAAAATTATTCAACATAGTTAAAGTCTGAAGCTGACTGCAAAGAATTACAAAGGGATCTCACAAAACTGAATGACTGGGCAACAAAATGGCAGATGAAATTCAATGTTGATAAATGCAAAGTAATGCACATTGGGAAAAACAATTCCAACTATACATATACAATTATGGGGTCTAAATTAGCTGTTACCACTCAAGAAAATGATCTCAGAATCATAATATCACAGGTTAGAAAGTACCACAAGGATCATAGTCTAACCCCTTGCCAAGACAGATGGGTTGAAGTCACCATGGATAGTTGTCTGAAAACTTCAGCTCAGTGTGCAGCAGCGATCAAAAAGGCTAAGAGAATGTTAGAAACCATTACGACGGTGACAGAAAATAAGACAGAAAATATCATAAAGCTACTATATAAATCCTGTTGTGTCCACACCTTGAACACTGTGTCCAGTTGTGGTCACCCCATTTCAAAAAGGATATAGTGGAACTTGGAAAGGTTCAGAGAAGGAGAACAAAAATGATCAAAGATATGGAACAGTTTCCATAAGAGGAGAGACTAAAAGATTAGGGTGTTCAGTTTAGAAAAGAGAAGACGGAGGGGGGATATGATAGAGGTCTATAAAATTATGACTGGTGTGGAGAAAGTGCATAGAGAATGTTAATTACCCTTTCCCACAATACAAAAACTATGGGTCACCCAATTAAATGAATAGGCAGCAGGTTTAATAAACAAGGAAATACTTTTTCACACGATGCACAGTTAGCCTGTGAAACTCATTGTCAGTGGATGTTTTGACAGCCAAAATTATTAGAGGATTCACAAAAGAATTAGCTAAGTTCATGGAGGATAGGTTTATCCATGGCTATTAGCCAAGATAGTCAGGGCTGCAACTCTGTGCTTGGGGTGACCCTAATTCTCTGATTGCCAGAAGCCAGGAGGAGAAGATGGGGCGGATCACTCCAACTGTCCTGTTCTGTACACACTCAAGTGTCCTGCACTAAACACACACCTGCATGGCCACCTGTCTGCAGTGGGCATGAGAGTGCAGGAACCAACCCCTGGGACAAGGGAGACAATGATAGCTCTGTGCAGTGGGGAGGGGGCAAGGGAAGAGGCCCTGAGCATTTTGGTAGCTGCCTTATGAACTCTGGTGGAGCTGATTGTCCATAATGATTCCCTCTCCTTCCTGTGTGCTGCTGGAGCACAGCCCCTTGCTCCCTCTTTCCACCTGCATGGACCCCACTGCTCCCCACTGCAGAATGGAATCCTGCTCAGAAACTGCTCCCACAGATGGCCTGTATGTGCCACGCTGCCCTTGCTGGGTGCGAGTGCTGACTGTTGCTGACCCCGCTGCAAAACCGCCCTGTCCCTGGCCTATCCCCCAGGCAGGAAAGCAGGACTCCGGCAAAAGGGAACCAGGGCACAGACACAAACCCCACAGCTGGGAGGAGAGAAAACTCTCAGGAAGAAGGCCTGACCCAGGGGATGCTTTCTGTAAGGCCCAGCCCTGGGAATTTTCCCCAGGTGCAGCTCAGGCTCCATGGCTTGGGAGAGGCAGCCCAAACCGGGGAACCAATCAAGACATGGCAGGTAACTGCTGCCCCTTGGGGGCATGTATACAGTGGACTGCACAGGACTGGGCCTTCCAAGCGCCATTTCTAGGCTCACCTGCTGCATCCCCAAAGGGAGAGAGGAAAGGAGATGCGAATGGGATGGTGGATGCACTGCCCCAGCTGTACAATGGGGGGGTTGGACTGGGGTGGAGGCAGAATCCCCTACCTCCCTCACCTCAATTCTGGGCCTCATGGAAAACAAGACACAACATTCAAAAATAGAAAACTTTATTGAGGGCAAATTCAATGGGGGCAGCCCAGGCCCATGACAGATCCCAGCCCCATGAGACACACAGGTTACAATGCCATAGGGGGAAGCCCAGCCCCATGGCATACACAGGCATACAATGAAATGGGGGGAAGGGAGCCCAGTCCCATGGGACACACAGGCTACAATGAAATGGGGGGGAACCAAGCCCAATGGTGGACACAGGATACAATGCAATGGGGGATGGGGGAGGGGAACCCAGCCCAAGTTCACACAGGATACAATGCAAGAGGAGTGGGGGAGAGGAACCCAGCCTGAGGACACGCAGGATGCAATGCAATGGGGGAGGGGAACCCAGCCCAAGGACACACAGGATACAATGCAAATGCTGCAGGCAGGAAGCCCCCTGCCCCACCCATAGGCAGATCCCAACAGGGCCTCCAAAGCAAGAGCCCAGTGCAAGATGAGCCAGTCAGGCAGCCCAAGACAGGAGACCCTCAACGCCTCAAACCTCCACCTCATCCACCACCTCCATAGCCTGGTTCCCAGCTCGAGTGCACATCCGCCTGCCCCAGTCCCTCAAAATGCAGCCAGGACCTTTGCACTGCCCCCTCATGCAACGAGACACCCCCAGTCCCGAGGCTCAGCAGTGACCCCGCCCTGAATCTTGGCACAGCCACCTCCTGCTCCCAGCAGAGACCCCCATCCTGCCCCGCGAGCCCTCTCTCCGCAGCCCCGACAATCGGCACAGCCACCTCCTGCTCCCAGCAGAGATCCCCCCATCTCGCAAGCCCTCCGCTCCGCAGTTCCGACTCTCAGCACAGCCACCTCCTGCTCCCAGCAGAGACCCCCACACACATCGCAAGCCCTCGCTCCCCAGCCCCGACACAGCCCAGCACCCGGCTCTTGGTGACAAGCTGTGCTCTGATCTCTGCAGAGGGCTTGGCAGAGGCTGTGGCATCAGCTCCTGCGAGAGGCCCAGTTCTCAGGCTGGAGCAAACGCCACTGCTTTCTGCCTGTGCTGCAGCAAAAGGCCAGGCCCACCAGGAAGTGAGAGCTGGTGTTGGGACACAGGCTGGGCTCCCCACCCCAGGTGGCTCCACCAGGTGCAGAAGTAGCTTGTATTACAGATTTCCTTTGCACAAGGGCGGTAACAGGCTTGGGCCCCTCCCCCCGGGAGCCCCGTGCTGGCACTGGGCTGGGAGGAACTGGGTCCAGCACCCCCGCCCCAGGCAGGGTTGGAAGTCAGCTCCCTAGGGGACCTGCAAGGGGTAGGCCCCGGCAGCCCAGTGCAGATGGGCCAAGCATGACTCAGTGAATTGGGGGAGGGGTGCTGCCACCTGCTGGTGCTTGCAGACTTGGTCTCTAGCCCAGGGGTCGACGGCTCTTGGGGCCTGGGAGCTGTGGCTCCCGTCTGTCCAGGCCTTGGCCCAGCACCTGCAGGGCTCCTTCCATCAGGGCAACACCCAGCAATCAGCCACAGGCTACTGCCTGCAGGCCACGGTGGCTTCAGCCCCAGCCCTTTGCTGCCCCATGAATGAGCACTGGCTAGCTGCTCCATTAGTCCTCTGCCAGCCCCCCAGGCCATTCATGGGGGGCCTGGGACGGATCCAGGCTCACTCCCACACTTCTGTCCAGATGGCGCCCTTGTGACAGGGCGCGTCCGGCCGGCTCAGAACGAGCTCTCCTACCTGCTTGTTGGTGTATTTCTGGGGGTTGGTGCGGTAGCTGTAGTCGGAGTACTGCTCAGAGCCTGTCGAATTGTTGTCCCCTGTGCCCACAAAGGTGTTAGCTGCAGGCAGGTCCTGCACCACCTGGTGCTTCTTGGAAGCGGAGGGGGACTGAGGCTGCAGCTGGATGGAGGGCAGCGGCGAGTTGGAGCGGTAGTGGCGCCCCAAGTCCGGGCTGCCAGGCGGGTAGTTGAGAGGCAGGTGGATGCGGGGGCTGTCGCTGACGGAGTCATTCATGAGGTTGAACTTCAGGGATTTCTGCAGCCCCGTCTCCTCCTCGTCCTCAGCCGGCTTGGGCGGCTTGGGGGACTTGCTCTTCTTCACTTTGCTCTTGCTCTTGCTGCTCTTGTTGCCCTGTTTGGGAGCATACAGGTCCTTGGTCTCCTTCTTGCCCGCTTGGTAGCCGCTTTTGGCCTCCCTCTGCCGGCAGTAGCGCACCAACACCACCAGCACGATGACCAGGGTGACGGCCACAATGCCAGCGATGACCCCGAAGAGGATGTTGCTGCGCTGCTTGCTGCGCTCGTATTCGGGGTCACCAGCAATGTCGATGTCCAGGGGCGTGTCCAGGCTGTGGCCCAGCAGGGTTTCCAGGAGGGTGCGGTTGACCAGGGTCTCATTGACATAGAAGTGCACCAGCGCAGTGCCGTGCCGCGAGGGCTTGCCCTTGTCATTGACGCGCACCACCAGCCGGTGCAGGCCATGGTGCTTCCGCAGGATCTCCTTCTCCAGTGTGATGTCCCCGCTCTGCGGCGAGATCTGGAACAGTTCAAAGGGGTTACCCCCCATGATGCTGTACATCAGCTCTGCGTTGACCCCTGAGTCAATGTCCTCGGCCTTGACCTTGCTGACCTGCTGGCCAGGGCTGGTGTGGGGCAGGATGTGCTTGTAGGAGGCATTGGAAGGGGAGGTGATGAAGGGGGCGTTGTCATTCTCATCCAGCACGTTGATTGTCACCCCCACGTAGGCAGATCTGGGAGGGTCCCCACCATCCACAGCCTTGAGCCGGAAGGTATACGTGCTCTGCTGCTCCCGGTCAAACGAGATACTGGAGAGGATGGTGCCGGTGCCATTCTGGATGACAAAGTCCCCATTGTCCTGTTCCACCGACAGCTGGATGTGGGCGTTGTCGCCCTTGTCAGCATCAATCACTGTCACCATGCCCACCGGGCTCAAGGGAGGCATGTTCTCCATCACCGAGAAGTTGTAGCTGCTCAGCATAAACTTGGGGTCATTGTCATTCCTGTCCATGACATTGATGGCCACAGATGCTGTGCCCTTGAGGCTGGGGCTGCCCTTGTCGGCTGCCACCACCAGGAATTCATAGCGCTCCCTCTGCTCCCGGTCCAGCACTGTCTTCACCCGGATCTCGCCCGAGTCAGGGTCGATGGAGAAGAAGCCCTTGGAGGAGGGATCCATGACCAGCGAGTAAACCAACTTGGCATTGGAGCCGCTGTCAGCGTCGCTGGCACTCACCGCCATCACCAGGTCATCGGCGGCGTTGTTTTCCGGGAAGGCCACCTCAGTGAGACTCTGGCTGAAAACTGGGGCGTTATCATTCACATCCACCACTTGCACCTTGAGGGAGTTGGTGCTGGAGAGGGGTGGGTTTCCCGAGTCCACAGCCACAATCTCGATGGTGTACTCCTTCACCGCCTCATAGTCCAGCGGCGTGGTGGTCTGCAGGAAGTACTTCTTCTTGCTGTCACTGCCTGTCTCGCTGGCCTGTCTCAGCTGGAATGGGACATCACCAGCAACCACACAGGTGACCACGGCATTCTCACCTTCATCCCGGTCAGACACCTGTACCAGAGCCACGGGCGTCTCCACGGGCACGTCCTCTGAGATGTTGGCCATACCATCCTGATGGGTGACGAGCCCGATGCCCCGGATCTCAATGGAGGGGGCGTTATCATTCATGTCTTTGATGGTCACCACCACCTGCGTTCGGGCACTCTTGGGGTTGGCTCCCTTATCTTTGGCCAGGACAGAGAACTTGAGGATATTGACATCCTCCCGGTCAATGGGCCCTTGCACAGTGATGAGGCCCGTGGCCCTGTCCAGGCGCAGCAGGCGGCGCACCATGTCCGAGGCCTGGTGGAAGGAGTAGTCGATCTCAGCATTGACGCCCTGATCCGAGTCGTTGGCTTTCACCTGTGGGAGGAGGAGGAGGAGAAGGTGAACAGGAGCCAAGAGGGCTGAGCTCCCCAGGAGCCACCACAACTGCCCCCTGGGGACCAGAGCAAGAACCGCCCTGGAAGGCAGGAGACACCCAGCAGGGAGAAACCAGGCTCTCTCCTCGGAGCCCTGGGAGCGCTGATGGCACAGCTGGGAGAGGTTCCTGTTGGGAGGGAGACGCACCCTGTCCATGTTGTTCCCGTGAAACTGGCTTGACCAGTTAGGCTGCGTCAGTCCCACTCCCTGCCCTCCCACTCTGGCATGCGAGGAATTCTCCATGGGAACCAGCCAGCCAGCAGGTCTGACACCCAGCACCAGGAAGGAACAGGGAGGCAGCCCGCCCAGGTGAGCTGGCCTCGCCTTGCGGGGCCTCACCGCAGCAGAGAGCAATCCCAGCCTGGCAGTGCACACCCCTTTGCTAAGCTGGCTCCTGACTCACCCACAGGGAGGCTGGGATGGAACCCATTGCTTCCCATTCTGGGGCGTTGCCCCAAAGCAGTGATTGTACCTGAGCCATCCTGAGCCAAAGCCAGCCCAGTGCCTGCTGCAGTCCAGTGCAGACAGCAAGTGATTCCCAGGGCTGGGGCAGCAGGAGGCTGCAGGTCGGGATTGAGGGCACTGGAAGAATTGAGTGTGGGGGGAGCCCAGGACTGGAACAATGGGGGGAGCGGCTAAGACTCAGTAATGTGGGGCAGAGCTGGGGACGAGCTATGGGCTGGAATAGCGGGGAGGGGAGAGTTGTGGGTCAAGACTGAGGGCATCAGCCTAGCTGGGGAATGGGGGAAACCCAGGACAGAAATAGTGGGGGGGGGGAGGACAGACTGGGATCAAGGGGCAGCTCCAGAGGGGCATTGGCTGAGCTGACAGGCAGGTGTGAGCTGAAGTGGCATACCTTAGGTGTCCAGCGCCCAGGGGCCAATATTTGTATTCTCCCCCACTCGTTGGTGGGGGGTCTGTGGGTCCGTTTCCCACTTACCCCTACTCCCCCCCCCATGGGGATGGCGGGTGTGACAGCAGTGGCGCACCGAGGAGGCAATACCCCCAGGCACCAGCCTAGAGGGGGCTCTGGCCAGGACCTCCTCGTAGGATCTGCCCCCTGCTGACATTTCTGGCGGCCATGTGGACTCAGCCCCTCCGGCGGCCTGATTATACCCAGTGCAGATGGGAGGCGGAGGGGCCAGATCGGCGCAGCTGCCAGGGATGTCAGCGGGGAACGGCTCCTCCGAGGAGGGTCCGACCGGCGCCCGCCCCACATGCTGGCACCCAGAGGCATGACTCCCCCCCCTCCCCTCAGTACCTCACTGGAGAGCTGCCCATACTCTGCATGGCTCCAGCCCCGCCACCACCCCTACCCGGGCTCCTCCCTTGCAGGAGTTCTGCATTCACATAATCCTGTTTCCACATTTATTATTTGCTTTCTAAAGAATCTGAGATTTGTCTAACGTTTGCTTTCCTAATCAGCCCGCTGAGCGGCCTCTTCTCTGCCCCATTTGCTGCTCTTCCCGTTATCTCGCTCAGCAGATTTGGATGGAGAACAAAAGTTGTTAAATGTAAATTCCACCTTTTACCTCCACTCTCAGAGCCGAGGAGTCATTTTCCTCCTGGAAGATAAAAGCTTAGCAATGGCAGCAGCAGAGCTGCAGCCCATTCTCTTGCCGCTGCTGCCTTATCTTCCTCCAACTTTCACTCTCTTAACAGTGAAAAATGAATTCTTAAAATTCACAGCAAAATTAGCGAGCAGAGCGGACGAGTGCTGGCCGCGCTCTGCTTATTAAGATGGCAGCTGCAGATAAACAGATGTCAGTTCCCATCAGCTCAGTGCCCCTTCCACCAAATCCACAGAGATCCACCCCTCCGGGCCACCAGCCAATCAAGATGGGCACTAGGAGGCCACGGCTGGGCTCTGAATTCTCCTGTAGAGTCTGTGGCATACAGGCTGCCACGGGACTTCACAGCCAGCAGCAACATGCATTGTTTGTGCATGCACAGGAGATGCTGCGCTGCCCCATGTCTCCCTAGGGAGCAGGAGCTTCCCAGGGGTAGCCAAGCTAAAGGAGCCTGCTTTACTTTCAGCAGCTTCTTAATGTTGTTGAAAGGGAGCCTAATGTCCTGTTTGGAGCAGCATTTAGCACACCTAGGCAGTGAGCAGGCTACCCCAGCACAGCTCTGCTGGTGCCCCTCAATCCCAACCCCCAGCCCCTGCTGTCTCAGCCCGGGGCTTCCCTCACTGCTTTTCCATTCCTAACCTTACCACACGCTGGTGTGGTTTACTGGGGAAGCTGCCCATCTACTGGCATGACGGATAAGACCACAAAACCCCTGCCACTTGTGATCATGCCACGCCTGAAACCAGGCCCCCAGCAGTGCCTCAACACATTCCCATACCCACATACTGTGAGCCCTTTCGGACAAGGACTGTCATTCTGTTCTGTTTGTACAGCATCTGGCACCATGACTGGACCCCATGTGGGCTACCATAATATACCTAATAATGTACAGTACCTAGTGAAGTGGGGGCAGTATTACTGTACTGCACCTAATAATATACAGTGCCGACTGCAATGGGGGGTCTGCTCCACCATGACTTGGGCTTCTTGGTGCTACCGTAGTGCACCTAAAAAGGTACAGCACCTAGCGCAACAGGGGCCTGGTGATTCCATAATACCCCTAATAAATAATAATCACAGTCAGTAATATAGAGTCACTCCAGCTGCCCCACCTCCCTCCCTTGAAAGCTGCTGAACGGAAGCAGGAAGTTGGCCTGGGCAGCGCCTGGGCGAGGCGCACAACCCTGCTTGCGTGCGATGCTCAGTGTACCACGGCATGCTCACCTGCAGGACAGAGTGCCCCACGGGGCTATTCTCTGACAGCTCCGCCTCATACAGGGCCTTCTCAAACTTGGGCGTGTTGTCGTTCATGTCCAGGATGGTGATGCGCAGTAGGGCGCTGCTTGCCCGCGGTGGGCTGCCTCCATCCTGCACTTTGATGGTCAGGTCATAGGAGTCCCACTGCTCCCGGTCCAGGTTCCCCATGACAATCAGCTGTGGCTGCTTCTCGTCTTGGTCCTCCGCCACCTGCAGACCGAAGAGCTCCTGTGCCTCAGGCCCAGCCAGGAGCTCGTAGGAGGCAACACCATTGGTGCCCGCATCGCGGTCCATGGCCAGGGGGATGGGGAAGAGCACCCCAATGTTGGTGTTCTCAGGAATGACCAGCGTGATGACGGGCGAGGCGAAGTTGGGCGTGTTGTCATTGATGTCCAGCACCTCGATCTGCCCCTCCAGCAGGCGCGGGCTCATGTTCTTCATCAGGTCTGTGATGGACACCTCGAACTCCAGGAAACAGGTGTCCCCTGGGAACTGGTTCTGGCACTCGCGCAGGCTCTCCCGGTCGATGGAGGTCTCCGTGGTGTAAATGTCCCCTGTCTTGCCATCCACACGCAGGTAGGGGGCCCCCACCTCCAGCTTGTAGAGATGCCCCACGTCGGGTAAGCCGTAATCGGCTGCCAAGCTCCCAATGAGCGTGTTGGGTGGCTGCTCCTCCAGCACCTTGTAGATCACACGCGTCCCAGAGCCCAAGGTGGGGAGCTGCAGGAAGAGCCACAGGCCCAGACCGACTGCCAGCCAAGTCATCCTGCTCTGGACAGGGGCTGCAAGGAAGCATGGATACCACAGGTTAGGGACAGCATGCTCCATTCTACCTGCCTCGGACAGGGGAGGCCCAGGAGGGCTCCAGAGAGAAGCCCCCACCCTCCTGCCAGTCATGGAGCAGCTGAGCAGCTCCCTGCTCCACATTCACCTCCCTGCTGCGGTGGGCACAGGAGCTGCTCTCCAGTAGCCTCCTGCAAACAGGTGCCCAGGAGAAAGGCTCCTGCAAAGCCCCCCTGCCTGTAACGACAAAGGCACCGAAACCAGTCCCACGCCTGTCCCTGCTCACCAGCTCATCACAATGCAGTCACTGCACCGAGACAGATACACACAGAGTGCGCTGCAGAAGGCCTTCCACCTGCACTGCACAGCGTGCTCTAGCCAAAGACAGCCTCGCAGCCCACACCAGAGACACTGTGCCCTGCCAGCGCTGCAGTGACATGCTCCCCCCGCCCAGTGCTGCAACGACACACTTTGTGAGCGCCTGCCCCCCACCCCGACCAGTGCTGCAGCAACATTCTGCGAGTGCATCCTCCCCGCCCCTGGCGCTGCAGCAACAAGCTCCATGAGCTCCCGCCCCTCCACCCCACCCAGTGCTGCAGCGACACAATCCGCAAGCGCAGGCCCCCCCACCCAGCGCTGCAGCGACACAATCCACAAGCGCAGCCCCCAAACCCCTGGCGCTGCAGCGACACAATCCGTAAGCGCCCACCCCATCTGGTGTTGCACCATCACATGTTGCGCCCCCTGCACACTGCAGTGAGCACGGAGATCCAGTCCTGGCCCTAGGGGGCTGCAGTACAGCAGATGAGGCTTCCAAGGCATTGAGGCCAGCTCATAAAGTTGCTCCTACCTGGGCACTGCCCCACATCGAGTGTCTCCCCTCCCCACAGCACTGCTGCTCTGGCCCCAAGATGGGCTCCCCAGCCACAAGGGATAGTCTGGGCTCTAGCCCTGCTCACACTGCGGTATGAGAGCAATTCGCAAGGGCCTACTCGGGTGGGGGCAGGGTTTTGAGGGGCACACACACACAGTAACCTCCCCCCAGCATACAGTAACCTCCCCCCAACACACACACACACACACACAGTAACCTCCCCCCAACATGCGAGCGTGCGCACGCGCACACACACAGTAACCTCCCCCAGCACACGCACACACACACACACACACACACACAGTAACCTCCTCCCAACACACATGCACTGTGACTCCCGCCAACACATGAGTGCCCCAAGAGACAGAGGGCTCAACTGCCAATACAGAGCCAATAGCCGCACCAGAGATGACACCCCCACACTGCTTGCCCCCCACAACGCATTATCTTCTTAGAACACCACAATCCCAGCCAACGTCCGAATGCTGGCTTCACCAAACTTGCCAGCCCCTAGCATGACTGTCCATGACCTGAAACATGGCCCCACAACCCCAACTCTCCAGGGCCAGGGCCCAAGCATAATTTTTTCGGGCACAGTACAAATTTGTAACACGGGCCCTCTCCTCCACACATAAAGGGGGTTGCAGCCTGGGCCGAGCCCCCCAGGGTCTCCAGGCCCCAGTAAAGTGTACCCTTTTCCCTCCCCCATGTGGGGGCCCTGCCCAGGGCCCCCCAGTACTGCTCACCTCCATGAACATCACCCTGCCCATGCCCCACAGAAATTCCTCCTACTCTGAACAGACATGCTGTGCCGTACTCTGACCTCTCCACACCACAGCTCCCCGGCCCCTACGCATCCAACACCACCCCCAGCCACCACACAAATACCTCCTTGCTAGGCCTCGAAACACACTCTGAAAGGAGATGCCCCCTGACAGCCATGCCTGCTCCGCACTCCTCACTCTCCTCAGGGCCAGGGCCAGCCACAGGGCTGCCGCCAAGAGACGCCCACCAGGCCCAGCCCCTCCAAGCAGGCCTGGCCTCACCCCAATGAGCAACGCCAGGCCCCCCCAGTGAGTCAGAGCACGGGGGGATTAGCAGCCCTGCCCCAGCCTCACAGCTGGGGAGCGTCACCAAGTGCCTGAGGAGAGGGGGAGAAACGGGGGCGCTTTACAGTTGCCCAGCCCTGGAGAGATGCTGCAGCTACAAGCCTGAGGGACGGTGACACCTGGTCATTGGACTCACGCTCACAAGGATCTCCCCAGCCCAGAGGGCCCCTCCCCCACATACATGGTAAGCCCCAGACCACCCTGGTCACGGCAAGCCTCCCAGCCCTTCTCTTTGCACCAACACACTCAGCAAGGCCCGCTCCCCCCCACAAGTGATCACACAGAACACGGCCAGCCCCAGGCTACCCCCTCCCATTCGTTGCGAGTCCCTTCCCCTTCACACACAGCAAGTCCCTCCCTTTCCCTACCCCCACTAGGGTACACGGCAAGCGTCCACCCCACCCACTCCCGTTGCTGCTCTGACCCATGATGGGACCCTTGCTGTGTTTCCCTCAATAAGTGAGCAGGGCAACAGGCAGTTCCAAGGACAGCCGGGGCACCACCCCCCAGTTTTACACGTCCCATCATAAGTCCCTGCTCCCGTGCAGAGCAGGGGACCCACCCCGTGCAGCTGCCTTGGCCTCTCCTCTCCGGCACAGATGACAGCCACTTCCACAAGCACAGAAAAAAATGAGGGGGAAGTCTTCACTGCCCTGCTCCTATGGGCCAAGCCCTAGCCTCACAGCCGAGATTTCCCCTCCCAGGCCCCTGGAACTGCTCTCCCTTTGGAATTGCTGTCCCACTTTGCTAAATGCCCTTCACACAGGGCTAAAAAATCCTCCCCCACCCCCAGTGAAATGCTGGGAGGAGGCGAGCTCAGCAGCATGAGTGAGAGGTGGCTGTGGCACGGCACTGACAGACAGCCCAGGAGCCGCCTGTGCGTGGGACAGGCCCATTTGTCCTGGAGAGGTGTGAGAGCAAAACAAGTTCCTCCAAGTAACAAGGGACACAGAGACTCAGCCCGGCTGGGCCTGCGCCTGGCCTCGGAGAATTACATTCACAGGCACAAAGAAGAAAGTACCAATCCCCTTTGGTGGCGAATAGGTCATGGAGGGAGATAAAAAGCTGAAGGCAGCCCCAGCATGCCCACCTGCCCGTACATGCATGCCCACACCGCAAGCACATGTGCCCTTCTCAGTCACCCTATTGCTCAGCAGCACCTTAGAAAATGGCTGTGTACAGAGAGAGCGAGACAAACGAATGCCGTCTAATTAAGGCACTGGGAGATCCCAAGTTGGACAGACCCCAAGAGTCAGTAGAGATCTATTGAGTTCCCTGGTAATGCCCTTTCTGAGCTGCAGCTGGGCCTGGAGCTGCTCCCAGAGGTTGTTTGCCCATGTCTGTTTATTCTAGGCGTGGGTTGCAACTGCATCTATGTCACTGAGCACTTCATTGGGCAAGGTTCAGGGGCAAAGGTGAAAGTCGCAGGATAAGGCAATCCCGTGCTGATCAGTCAGCCTGAGTCAGCCATTGCTCAGGCTCTACAGGTGGGTTTCCAGCAGGGCTCAGCACCCAGCAGCTCCCATCGGACAAGTGGTTGGTCTGGGCAAGTCCAGCACACCCTGTCACTCCTCTCACTCCAGCAGGGCCAGAGGCAGGGCCCAGACCAGCATTCACTCACAGGGCAATCACCTTGGCAGAAGCAGGCCCTGCATTTTTGCCCCTCAGAAGACTGTGGCCCTGGCCCCCGGCCATATCCTGCTGGTGCCAAGTGGGTATGTGAATGATTCATGCACGTGGCTGTGAATGACACACTGCAGAGCTAACAGAGCCTAAAGCTCCACCATGAGGATTGGGGCCGACAGCGCTGCTCCTTGGGCACAACGGAGCTGTCCACTGCAAAGGGAAAACTCATCTGTGCCAGACACTCCCCCCAAGAGCTCAGGACTATACCAAACCTGCCCACCTTCTGCTCCAAGGCCAGGCGCACTCCTCCGACCAGCCTGCACCGCTCAACACCCAGAGCAGTGTGGACATTTACAAACTAAACTACTGCACTGCACGCACAGCTCCGCCCCCCGGGAGCCAGGATCCCCATAGTGAAGCAAACATGGCTGTCGCTCAATGCACCATTGGAAGGCGCTCAGATATGGTGGTGACCAAGAGGGTATCAGAACCCTCTGCAGAATTACATCCCAACAGCTGCTACAGGAACACAGAACTCCAACGTTAGGAAATGCCACAATTATGGTTGCCTGTGGGACCTTAGTTAGTCCCCTTTGTGCATCAGCATTAGGAGACAGGCTTTAATTACATGCTCACATACTATTGTTTCCACAGGACTCTGCCTCATTCAGTGCACAGTGTGGACAGGACTCCATGCTCAATATTTCTGTTTATCCATCATTCACTGCATGGCCCCAAGTCTGTCTTACTGCACTCTACTCAAACCAGTACCTGAATACAGAATTATTCATTTCCTCCTGGGCTTTTCTATGGTACTCATCACTACCATATCTGAGTGCTTCACAATGCCCCATGAGCTTGGGAGGGGTTGTTATCCCCATTTTACACATGGGGAAGTGAAGCAGAGAGATTAAGGCCAAAATTGCCAAAGGTGTGGAACAAATGTTGGGTGCCCAGTCTGAGAAGGCCCAGTCTTTCAGTAGCACATTGGATAGCACTTTATATGTTCAAAGCACAGCTCCTGTCGTCTTCAGTTGCAGCTGTGAGCACTCAGCACTTCTGCAACTTTGGCCTACCGTGTCAGAAGTCAGGCTCCCCAAAAAGAGAAACCACGTGGCCACCTGGGCGGATTCTCATTTACCTAGCACCTCATGCAGGCTACAGACTCTGTTCCAGAGGTAGGGATAGACTCCAGTCCTGAGGGCAGTGTTCAACTGCAGCAACTGAGACCATCCTCTCTCTTCCTGCAAACCCCTCCCACACACATCCCAGCACCTTACCCACTGCACACCTTCCAATTTCTGCAGCAAAGGAGGTAGGGGCTCTACAGAAAGCAGCCTCCTTTACTACACAGCCCTGATTCATCCCTAGACCAGGTCCACCCCGTGCACTTAATGAAGCAGGGGTCCAGTGCAAAAAGCAATATGTAATTAAAGGCTGTATCATAATGCATAGGTACAAGAGGACTTAATTAGGGTTACACGCAAACTTAATTCAGTCATTCCCTAATTTTTGAGTACTTGACTTTGCCACCTTAACATTCCTTTATAAATGTTATTTCCTACTTTAAAAAAAAATTGAAAAAACTAAATTTTCATCACATCAAACAACACTGATGCCAACAGGGGTCATCAGCGGAGCTGTGATCTTTCCACAACACAGTCCTTTGCCATGTGAGCTAATAGCAGTAGTAGATTGTCAACCTCAATGTGGACCTGCCACTAGAGGGGGATGGGTTTCACAGGTATTTGCTAAACAGTAATGTTGAAAGGAAGGAATCCTGGTTCTGGATTCTGGTTCTGGAGGGGAATGTTCTCTAGTGGTTACAGATCTCTGTCCTATCTCATCTTGTCCCTCCCCTGATGCTATCTCCTGACTCCTGCCCCTACTTACTCCCATCTCTGCTCCTAGCCTCACCCCTCCACGGTTCCTGGTCCTGCCCCTCTCTCCCCAATTTCCCCTTCTCAGCTGCCATCCCCCCATACCTATCCCCAGCCCCTGCCATGACCACACCCTGATCCTATTCCCATCCCTCGATTGGCTCCTGTCCCCTCCCACACCTACCTTGTTCTGTCCCCACTCCCATCTTCTGCCCCCCATTCTGTTCCTACCCATACTTCCCCCTGAGCTCCTGCCACACCCCCTGCCCTGCATCAACCCCTTCTCCTTCTGGGGCACAGCAGGGCAGCACTGAGGGCACAGAACAGACAGCCCCCTGCTCTCAGTCCCTGCCCTGCACCACAGCAGCCCCTGGGCTTTGGGGGAAACAACAGCAGGGAAGGTCCTGCTCAGCCCCCGCAGTCCTGGGCAGAGCATGCTCAGTTCAGACAGAATGTTGAGATTTTAGAGGCTGAATCTCTTTCTACTGAGCATGTGCACACTAAGGTTTTCAAAGGCTTTTCACTTGACCAAATGTGGGTGTTTTTTCCCAGGACCACAAAAGGCACCTCCCCAACATTTAGATTGCCCCACTGCCAAATTTCAACCATTCACCCCACGGTGGGGAGGCAACAGATCTTCTCCACCCAACAGCAGTGGGGACGTTTTTAACATGGGCAAACATGTATGTGTCTAAAATGTCTGAACCCTTTTAGCTGAAACCTTCCGAAAGACTCGGCCTGAGGCAGGCAGCCAGCGAGTGTGGGAAATTTCAGCCTGAACAGTTGGTGTTTGGTAAAATTATAAGCGACTGAAAACAAGGGCTTACAGGGGGGAGTGTTGGGCAACCATAGCTACAGGCAGCGCTACCTGGCCACCTAGCATGGAATAGGACACAGAAAAATCACATCTGCCTATCCAGGACTCCCTGGGCCTGACCCCATCCCAACAGCTGCAGGCAAAAGGAACCCCCAACACAGAGGGAGCAAGAGGTGGGAAGCAAGCACCAGCGGCCAGAAACCTGAGACTGGCACCACATGGGGTGGGTTGCATTACAGGATGCAAGAGATTGCAACTGCCCTGCTCTGCTCTGCCCACTTGGCCCCAGAGCCCGGGCATCAAGCCGCCCACCCTCCCCACCACAACCACACTAGGCTGGAGCTCTCTGGACTTAGCACAGCCTAGCCCTGGGCTAGGACACCGGGGAGCCCAGCCCCAGAGGGAGGCTGGCAGCTGGGCAGAGTGACCCAAGAAAGAGGCAAAAAGGGATTAAGGGGGAAATGCCTGGCCCAGTCCCGGCCCCCCCACTACACACCAGGGCAGGCGGGAGCGCACGGGGGGAGAGGGAGGTGTTAAACAGGGGCGCGCACGGTGTACGCGCATACACGCGGCGGGAGGCGCGCACACGCACTCTACAACCGCTCAGGGGAACTAATCACGGGTCAAATCCCCAGGCTGTTGTCTCAGACTCTGACCAGGCGAGGAAAGCTGGGGAGGAGGCGGCGTTTGGATCATTTAGAAAGAGGCACCAGCATCCCCTGGTAGCTAGCTTCTCGTTCACAGGCACACACACACACCCCATGGCAGGGGCGCGCGCACACACACGCAAACAGCGCCAGTGGCACACGCGCGCACTCTCTCTCTCTCTCTCTCACATACATACACACACACACGCAAACAGCGCCAGTGGCACATACACACACACACACAAACAGCGCCAGTGGCACACGCGCGCACTCTCTCTCTCTCTCTCACACACACACACACGCAAACAGCGCCAGTGGCACACACGCGCACTCTCTCTCTCACACACACACACACAAGCAGCGCCAGTGACGTGCACACACACAGAGTCTCTTTCTCGCCCTTACACGCAGCATTTGCCCGGAGAGCCGGAGTAGGTTGGGTTTTTCCCGGGGAAGTTGGGGGAGGGCAGCAAGGCGCCGGGCGCGGCCAGCCGTTGCCAAGCAGATGAGCCAGTTCCAGCCCGGGTGAGCGATCCGGGAGCCGCCGGTCCCCCCGCGAGCTCTGGGCAGCCTCGCCCGGGGATGGAAGCAATAGTACAACAAGTGTCAGGAAGCCGGCCGTGCGGCGCTGCTGTCCGACCGGCCCGGTCCCTCCGGGGCAATGCGGCGCGCAGCCCGGCAGCTGCTTCGCTTTTAACTTGCCCCCGACTCTGAGCAGCCGGCGAGAGCCCAGGGTACAGGCAGCTCCGCCCCGGACCTGGCTCGGACTAGGGCAGCTCCGCCATCGACCCCTTGCTGCCGGCGGGAGGGAGGTGGAGGCTCCTTCTCGCCCAACAAGCCTCGGGAATCTCCGGGGACTAGATAGCTGAAGTCCGGGAGCCCAAGGCGGGGGCGGGGCGGATGCGCCCCCACTACGGCTCCGACCCCGGGCAGCCTCAGGTATCACGACGCCAGGCTCAGCACACAGCCTGGGAAGAAAGTTGGTGGCCCCACAAGCAGCGGAACTGCAGCCCAGTCTGGCCCCTTTCCCCCCCCGGCTGCCCGCACGCTTCCCTCCCTCGCTGGGCGCACGCAGCATCCGCCCGGCTGAGCTGCCCGGCATCGCCTCTGAGCACAGCTCCCGGGCACCCCGCGCCCCACACGGGGCCGCCCCGCTCCTCGCCTCGCCTGTGCAACCAGGCACCCCAGCCTCAAGCGCCTCCTCGGCCGCCGCTCCCTGCCCCCGGAGGGCTCCCGCATTCCGACACAGCCGGCAGCGCCGGGCAGGCGCCCGGTTGCGCCTCTTACTTGGGTGCGGAGAGCGCCGTGTGCGCGTCTCCTCTGGCTGCTCCATCGCCTGCCCCCGCCGGGACCGCTTGTTCCCCACAAAACCGGCAAAATCCCGGGGGACCCGTTGCGGCCGGTCGGGGCTGCGGCTCCCTCCCGGCGCGGCGAGCGGAGCGGTGCTAGCGCAGCCGTGTCCGTCGCAGTGTCCGGCTCTCGGCGTGTGTGAGGCTGTGCCAGGGACGCACCGAGCCGGCCCAGCCCCCTCCCCCTCGCTGCTCCGCCTCTCGCCGCTCGGCGCCGCCAGCACCCGGAGGTGGAGCCCGGCGGGCGGGGCGGGGACTCAGCTAAACCGCCGCCGAGCGCTGCGCTGAGCTCCAGGGATTGAGGTTGAGCCTCTGGCTCGATCGCGGCGCGGGTTGGAGCTGGAGCCGTCCGCCTGTTACCCCGACACCTACAGAGCCCGGAGGGGGCTCGGTGCGCGCAGCGCGCATCTCACGGGCCCCGGGAAGTGAGCCAGGCCCCCAGCCCTCCCCGACTGCCTCCCGCCAGCCCGGCGGCAGTGCTCAGGGGAGCGCCCCGGAGCGCCTCCCAGTTTTGCTGGGGGCCCACAAATGTGCCCCCGAAAGCCTGGCTGGAAGGCGGAGCCTGCGTCCCTTTGTCCCCCCGGCCTTGGCAGTCCGATAGCCGGCCGGCCAGCCCGCGGCGCGCCCGCACCGTGCCAGCGCAGCCTGCCCTAGCACGGGGGTGACTCAGCCTTGACCCCCTCATCCCGCCTCGCCGGGGAACCGCCAGCCCGCCGCACAGCTTGCCCTGCCCCCTCCCCTCCATTAGAGGCTCTGTACTCGTCTGAGAGCAGGAGGAATTGGCCCGTCTCCGCCCCTGGGAGCCGACGGCAGGTGCCCCGCGCGTCCTTCGTGTGTACTCCCCGGAGCGGAGCGGAGCGGAGGAGAAGCCTCGGAGCAGCGCGCGGCCGAGTGCTGAGAGAAGCCGCTGGAGGGGCCTCTACCGCAGCATAGCCCGGGCAGCTGCACAGGCCCCTTCCACCCTGGACACAAGGCCGGACCGAAGGGCAGCTCAGTGAGGGGCCAGAGCCCCATCATTTGGCTCATTCGCCCACTATAGCGCTGGGACCTAGGCGAGGGAGAGGGCCAGGCCCTTCCGTCCCTGCCTGGCTGGGGACTGAGATCCGCTGGTCTTGGCCTAGTCAGAGCAGGCACCCCTTCAGGAAATGCTGCCTCGGAAGCCCAAGGATGCTTGGCAGCTCCACACACAGCTCTGGCCTCCACTGCCTGCTGTAGGCCAAGGTGCAAAACTTGGGTATCCCCAGTCTCCTGGAGTCTGTGACCATGGAGCCTGGCTGGGACAGGCTGCTGCTCTTGGAGCCCTGGGCAGCTCAGGTGGCAAACAGCAGGTCGTGTATCTGGTGTCAGCACACTGCTGAGTCATGCTTTTATTACAGTGTTAGATACCTTTGGGCAGAGCTGAGCAGCTGCAGGTTCCCCCACTGACCTGAGTGCAACAGCTGCAAGCTCCCACCCTGCTCCACTACAGGGCTGAGTCGATACACGTTTGCACTTCTAGACCTCTCTGACACAGGGACCTCTGTGTGTAGGGCAGCCTGATGGGGGTGAGAACATTCCCTGTCATGGCCACTACCCACGCATAGTGTGCTCCAGGGCACCCATACCCTGTGATAATCATCCCTGAGGGTCCGAGCAGCTCCAGTGACAACTGGCCCTCTGTCCTTTTAATCCCAGTGTAAATGGCCTGGGTTTGCAACCTAGATTTGCCTATGCCAACATTCAACCAGGCTCTCCCAGGCAGAGCTGTCAGGGCTAGCCTGGCCATTGGGGCGCTGGCTGCATACAGACAGGATGCATGCTCTGTAGTGCAAGAGAAAAACCTTTAGGCTGGGAGGCCAGGGCACTAGCCCTGTGGGGCTGACTTTCAGGAAGAGTTGCGACGGGGTGGGCCAGTTCTTCACAGCCCTGCCCTGGAGTGGATTGAGTCATGGATTTATAGCCAAGAGGTGGAGCTTCTTCTCTGTTCCCCTGCAGTATGTGAGAGAGAGAGAGGCAGAGAGGAGCACGGTTTCATGCTGAGCTAAATGAACCTGTTGCATGCACACACAGTACAGCCTGCCAGCTCCCCTCCTTGCACACATGCTGCTCAGCTCTCCTTTGATGACCCACTGCACCATCTAGAGGCTGCTTTGTCCTGCTATGGAGCTGGCATTGGCTGTGGCCAGACTACTTGCCCCAAGCAGGCATCTATCTGCATCTCCCTGGGAGAGACTCAGCGGAGGGCACCCAAGCATGGTTCGCTTCCTGGCAGGCAGGAAGAAGGGATACAGGGAGTTGTCAGGAACTGATTTCCTCTTGTGAGGGGATCTTGCCCTTCCAGCGAACTCATAGGATTTCCTGAGGTTTTTTAATCTCAAGCCCTTTAGGTTTCTCTGGGACAGGTTTTTCTTTGGTGTAAAGTCACCTGCAATCAAATCAGCAGAAGACACCAAAATCAGAGGGGACCAAATCCCTGGAAGATCAACGTCCACCTACAGAGGGAACTAGAGAAATCAGCACTAGCTGAGAGCGAGGGGTTATTTTTTATTATTTGTATTTTTATTATTAAAGAGAGGGAATAAACAGCCCAGAGACATCATGAAGGCATCTGCTTGCATTCTACTGCAGTTGCTTCTGAGAAGGGGCCAAGATCCAGAAGCAGAGAGAGGATGATTTCCCAGAGTCTGAAGCACTGTCCAAGGTGAGCCGTGAAGATTCAGGATGGGTCCCATTAAGATACATTGTGGAGCCATGGATGTAAACTCAGGGCAAAGGCCCCAACATCTGAGATAATTTAAGGCCCAGATTTTCAAGATTTTGAGCCAAAAAAAGGTGTGGCAAATGTGTATGTATGTATGGTTACTGTAACTGTACATGGAGGCAGGGCGATTGCATGTGCAAATGGTGCTTTAGTCATCCCCAGTTCGACTGCCGTCTGGCCCGGCACTTCATGTGGCTGCAGTGTACGTTCACGTAACGTGCTGGAAGGGACGGCCTCAGCCTTACAAGCACTGAAGAAACACTGATAGAATCAGGATTCATCTTTTTCCAGTCTGTCCCCGAAGTCTGAGCTCGGCACCGATAGGAACCAGCTAGTAGAGCCAATACCATGCCAGGCAATGACACCCCAGCGAATGCTGCTTCCTAGGCCAGGGTTGACATATCTGCATATGCGCCATTCTGTACAGAGACTTGGTGGGTGTGCCACTTGTATAGAGACCTGGGTGTATATATCACCATGGGCACCTCTTCCAACATATAGGGAAAACTCCAGGTGACTGCACTAAAGAGGGTTCCACCAGCCGCTGGGCTGCATGCCAACTTGTACAGTGCATGGCATCGCCCATGGTCTGGGTGGGCACTAATGAGCACAGGGACCACTCTGGGCAGAGTCTGAGCTGGGGTTACAGCAGTGCAGTCCAGTTCCTCGCTTTGGCTGGGAATCTGACCATAGCTGAAAATGCCAGTCAGCTGAGTCTCACCAGTCTCATGGAGGAGCTAAGGCTTGGTGAGATGAAGCCTGGTTGACAGACACACCAATGGCCTGATGCCCTCAATGAAGGGGAGACATCAGGGATGCCATAGCACAGGGCATCAGCTCTGGCAACTTGAGAGTGCAGAGGAGGCAGTGACATATTTCTCTCCACTTACCTGAGCTGCTAATTGGCATTTGAAAATGGGTCCAAATGAGCTGGGAATGACCCCAGGGAGCCCCTGTCCCATTCCCCACCCCAGCGGCTTGGTAAGGAAAACCTCTTGCCTTTATTCTCCTTTCCTCCTCCCACCCTGGTGCTAGTGCTGGTCCCAACCCTGACATATTTATCCTTAGGAATGTTAATGAATATGAGAGAGTCCCCCAAATCAGGGGCATGGCACTCAGTTTCCATCTCCATCCCCAAGGGCCCCTCACAATAACAACCATGGTAACCCTGTCTCCCAAGCTCCTGGCCCCGTTCACCCTCTGAAAGCCCAGTGTAGGATACCCCAGGCTGGTCCTCTCTGGCATCTCACACAGACAGCTGCTCCTCAGTGCCGCTGGGGCCTTGTCAGAAGAACAAAGCCTGCAAAGGAAGAGCATCCAGATAAATCTCTGGGAAAGCAAGAAGAAAGGGAAACACGGCAAGCAAATGAACCTTACAAGAGAATAAATACCCCCTCCCCGACACACACACGCAGCAAACCTGGCTGCTGTCTGCTGTGAAGAGTTCAAAGGCTCTTCTGTTCTCTCTCTCATCAGCTCTGGGCTCCACAGGAGAGGCAGCAGTGTGGATTTGGGCAGCAAATGCTAATAGCCCAGATGTTCTGACAATTCACTTGCGTTCCTACAATTAAAAACAAAAGATCCCAAAAACTAATCACAAGGAAATCAGCAACATGAAAGAACTGCTCCCCTCATGCCTCCTGCCACTCCTGATAACGAAGGGGTGCAGAGATATGGGGAGGCTTCGAGACACCAGCCAGGATCCAGACCATAACTGGGATTCCAAGGGACTCAGTGTCTGGGGTGTAGCAAAGAATATGTTGCACGGAGTGTGGAGGGTAGTTGGGAAAATGATGTGCTGATTGTGGGGTGTAGCTGGGAAGATGTTGTGCTGATTGTGGGGTGTAGCTGGGAGGATGTTGTGCTGATTGTGGGGTGTAGCTGAGTAGATGTGCTAATTGTGGGGTGTAGCTGGGAGGGTGTTGTGCTGATTGTGGGGTGTAGCTGGGAAGGTGTGCTGATTGTGGGGTCTAGCCAGTATTGCTGAAACAACTTGTACAGTGGGGGTGCTGAGAGCCATTGCACCAAACTGAAAACCCTGTATATGATGGAAACCACTTCAAGCCAGGATGTGCTGCCGCACCCCCAGCACCTCTAGTTCCAGCATTATGGCTGTCAGTGGAAAAATATTGTGCTGATTGTGGGCTGTAGCTGGAAAGGTGCTGCGCTGACTGTGGGGGGTATGCGTGACTCCCCCTGTGCCGGGCTTGTGATGGAGCTGAGGAATGCACTCTTGGAATGGTGTCTCTCTCTTTCTATCGCCTGCAGGATGCCTGCTGCCGAATTATTGAGAGATTGTTTTTATTACTATTTTAACTCTTTTTTTAACCTTGTTTTTCTCCCGGCTGCACTTTCACTCACTCATTAATTTTGGTATTTTTCTCACGGTATATAACCCCTGTCACGGCTGCCATGGCAACAGGAGGGAATGTGCTCAGTGCTAAAATATCCTCTCAAAAATAACAAAAATAGGCAAACAGAGGCAGCCTGTGTTGGCCGCTGCAAATGTGGATCTGGCCCAGCTTCTGCAGTAATGGGAGGCTGAGATGCTGCAAACTGGGGGAAGCCCCAGCCCTTCTGCTGGCTCAGCCCCCCCAAACCCATTGCTCCTCTTGGTTTCTCGGTTCTGTCTCTGCTCGGTCTGTGATCACACCATCAGCAGCACCTTCTGGAACGGACCCCTCAAGCCGACATCTGTAGCTGAGTGCTGGAAGCAGGCCCCCACCTCTCACCCTCCCCGGTGCTCACTTCCCTTTCTCTGGGGAGCAGCTCCCCGGAACCTGTCAAGGCAAACCAGACCTCAGGGGAAATCCAGGTAAAGCCAAGGGAAAGGGTCTACAGATGCTGTGAATGGCCGTCTTGCCGGGCTCAGGCATGGCTCTGACCTTCAGCTTCTCTGTAAAAGGCCCTGGTTCTGACAAGGCTGGTGGCCTAGAGGGAATCTCCCCAGCCTTTTCCAGAGGCTCACGGTGTCTTACATACTCTACTTCTTTTGTCCTCTGCCCAGGGTCTTTCACGCTGTCTGGCTCGGGCACAAAAGTTGAATGCAGCCCCGAGCAGGCACAGGCATTGCTGACATGGAAAGAAGAGTCAGACCCCAAGCAGTGTGTCAGCTGGGGGACCTGGCTCCAATGGCACAAATCCAAGAGCTCTGTTTTGCTCACACTTGAGGCTCAAAAACATGGAAAGAAAGACTGGTTGATTCCATCTGACTTGCCTACCCAGTCCCCTGTCTGAAGCCCTCATGCTCCACCTCCCTGCCTTGGGGTCTCTGCTTTGAGCACCTCCAGCAAAGCTGGGAGTGCACCATTCACTGACCAATCACACCCACTCCTGGCGGGGCCCGACCTGCACCCTCACTCCTGCTCCCTGAGAGGGGAGCCTGTGATTAGTCCGAGGCACACATGGGCACCTGGGAGCCCCATGACCAGTCCTGGGAGATCCAGGCACCTGGGAGCCCATGGGGACACAGGCACCTAAATAACGTCTGTAAATAACAAATTAGACAGTCATGAAAAACCTGTTGAGAGGGAAGAGGAGGGACCCAGTGCCAGCCTGCCCTTTTCTGTCTGACTCTCTGCCCAAAATCCTGTCTGGAAGGGCACATGATAATGTACCCACTTTTCTTTCAGTATGTCTCAGTGTGGATCCCACTCTAGGTATGCATGCACCTCGAGGTGAGGACAGCAGTGTCCATCCTGCACTTCCTTGTTTACTGCGCCAGGGCACGAGGGTGGAGCAACCACAGGCCTCCCTCGGTTTCCTCTGACTGCTCAGAGAAGTGAAAGGGAACCCAGCGAGCATCCAACCCACTTCTCTCTTCAGAGCTTGCTAATTTTGACTTGTAAATATAACCCACCAAAAAATCCTTCTGCCCATCGAAGAGACCTGATGGGACTGAAAACAACCAAAAAAAAGAAGAGAAATGGATGACTCCCTGTGCCACACTGGATCTCCAAGTAGCACCTTGTAACCCCCCATTCATCATTTGTACATGGCTGTGATAGTTCATACAAAGCAAGCCATGTAAGGCACCGTAGGCAAGGGTATGATCTGCTGAAACCTGTTGTTCTCTCAGAATATGTATATCGTTAGCGTGCATGAGGTTATGAGATTCTGCTCTATGATTGTTATTGAAATATGTTGTGAGCCTTGGAGATGCCCACAGCTAGCCCTCCAGTGGCAACAAAGAAGGTGACCCACACCCAAATGGGTATTAAGGAACATCATGACCAGCAGAAGAACTGTAAACAAGAGATTTACAATTCTGTAAGAGAGAGTTGCGCAAGCACCCATGTAGGGAGGCGCTGTGGCCTTCCTCAGAGCTTGGGCCCGAGGAAGGTCGCCACGCCTCGGCTGGACCGTGCCACCGGCCTACAACCCACAATGGGGATTGCCCATCTCTGGCACTCAGAAAGGCCCACCAGGAGATGTCTAGGCCAGTATCTTCCCTGGGATTGAATTGAGAGTATAAAATAAGGGACAGCGGCACCTGAAGACCACCTCTCTCCTCCCCCATATATACTGAATGCAACAAGAGTGCTGGGAAGACAAAGACTTCCAACTGAGGAGATTGGTCCCAGACTGAGATGGAAATTCAGCCTATGTATTAAGAACTGTAACCTACCTGCAACATCCACTGGGGTAAGAAAAATTGTTTGATTCAAGTCTTGCTTAGTATGATAAAGTTTAAAATTTAGACTGTGATTTTACTTTTATTTCTTTGGTAACTATCTCTGACAGCAGTCCCACAGTTCCAGGTTGTACCCCAGGGATCCCATCCCCCTCCACACCCCCGAATGCACAGTCCTGGGCATATACCCCTAGACACCTCCTGAATCCCTCTCCATCCAGCCAGGCCTGGCTCTGTGCATAGACTGCTGCACCTACTGGAGGAGTCTAAAGCATCTAGATTTAAACCCTGCCCATCTTCTGGTGGGCTTCTCTCACTCACAGATGGCCGCAGCTGCTGCCTCTTGCTGGCTCTGGAGAGAGCCACATTCCAAACAGACTCTCCGTTTGCTGCTATTTTTCCTTCATAAATGAGGCATGCTCATCTCAAATTCTGTCTTTTAGAGCATTTTAGGGGGCCACTTCTCACCCAGAGGAAACAGCCACACCCAGACCGGAGCCAAAGAAGTTGTCCCCACCAGGTGCCCCCTCCCACTAGGCACCCACAATCTGACAGTGAGAAAAAGCTGAAAAAGCTGTTGAAGACCTTGGCACTGCCAGCCTCCTCACCAGCAACTGCCTTACACCAGCACCCTCAGTACAAGCACCCTCTACAACAGTCACCTGGCATTGCCCCTAGGCACCAATAGACCCAGAGAGACAAGCTTTCAAGCTTACACAGAGCTCTTCTTCAGGTCTGGGAAAGGGTGATGCTGGGAGCACCTTCCCCAGACCTGAAGAAAAGCTCTGTGTGGCTCGTAAGCTTGTCTGTCTTACCAACAGAAGTTGGTCTAATAAAAGATATTCCCTCCTCCACTTTGTCCCATGAGCTGTCTGACATCAGCCACCATTGCCCTCCCCAACAATGAGGGCAGACTCCAGCCAGCGAATGACTCTGGCAGACCCTGATGCTCTTCCTCCCTCCTTCAAGAGTCTCAGAAAGAGGTACCAGGTTCCATAAAAGGGCTTTGAACATGTTTGTGCCCAGCCTAACCCAGGGTCACTTATAGTACCAGCAATGCAGGAAAAACCCAGATCTACCAGTGGCACACAAAGAGAAGGACCATCAGAAACTGGACTCTTCAGGCCTTATTCTATGCCTTATTAGAGCACTGTGTCTCCAACAATCAGGCCATGAGCATGAACTATCATTTTCTCACATGGGAGCAAGTGTCCCCTTTCCTGACAAAGCTCCCACAGGACAATGGGGAGGAACTTGGAAAGATCATTAATGAGGGACAAATGGTCACAAAGGCAGCCTTCCAACTGGCCATGGATGCAGTGGACACAGCTGCCAGGTTGATGGCGACAGAGGTCACCATGAGAAGGACCTCCTGGCCCCAAGTGTCTGGCATCCCAAAAGAGGTGCAATGCACCTAAGAGGACCTGTAGTTTTCAGGGATGGAGCCCTTCAGCAGCCGAACAGATGAAGTGCTCTGCTTCCTGGAGGATTCTAGGGCCACCCTGCAATCCTAGGGATTTACACCCCATCGCAGGCCATACAAATACCAGCCCCTCCCTCCCTCCTTCCTGTCTCCCAGAGACAGAGATCCCTTTCCTGCTCCCAGACTTGACAGCTGCAGTACCCTCCCTGGAGGAGGCCCTGACACTCCAGGAGGCGGCCACCGTCTTCCTCCTTCACACAGCAGCATCTCTCCGAGGCAGCAGGTTTGAGGGGAATGTTGGGAACCACATCGGAGCCAACTGTCAGGGACCAGGGCCTGTGGCAGAGTCGGTCTCCTGGCAACACAATGAGCACAGCTGGCCTGCGCAGGCTGCCTGATTGGGCAGGAGCAGCAGCTGGCTGGCTTTTAGGCCCAGCACCAGCAGCAGCTATCTGACTGCTCAATTCATTTACACCTGCAACTGTGACCCTCCCTGTGTCTGCTGCTCTCATCTTGCTCCTGGTTTGCTCAAGCCCTATTCCTAGGCCCATTCCTGCCTTGTTCTCCTGCTTTGCTCCTGCTCAATCTCTACTACCTCACCTTTTTCCTGCTTCCAGCTTCCTCTCCCCAACTCTCGGTCCTGATTCCAGCCCTGACCCTTGCTTTAGATCCTCTTCCTGGCTCCTGCTCTGCCAGTCTCTAACACCAACCATCTAAGCTCATCATCATCTTTGGAAGCACCCTCCCTCCCCTTCCACTGGCTTGAGCTATGATTACAGCTGATGAATGGGTGCTAGATGTTGTCACCTCATCCATTACCCCACACTCTCCCCATCCCCAGCCCTCTTCAGAGATCCTTCTCACAAAAGCCTATCACAAACAGAAGCGAATGGCCATGTTGCTTTGTCTGGGAGCCACAGAAGAAGTATGGGAATACAGGGGAAGAAGCATCTACTCCTGATACACCCTGAAGAAAAGGTCGTCTTGTCCTGGAATGGAGAGACTGAACAAATACTTCCGCTGTCTTGGATTCGGGTGGCAAACCCAGCCTCCATCATTTCATCTCTGCAGGCTCCGGACTGGCTCATGGCTCTCAATTTGCAGGATGGGAATTTCCACAAAGCCATCCCCCCGCGCACAGGAAGTACCTCAGATCTATGCTGAGACTCAACCACTGCCCATATAATGGATATTGACAGACAACACAAGTGCGTATCTTGACAGACAACATCTTGACGGACAAGTGTGAAACTTGACAGACAGCACATCTGCTGTGTGCTACATAAACACGCAGGGAGCTGCCCACTCCTCACCACCAAGACAGAAAAACCCCAATGGATCTTCACCTACCAAGAGTCACAAACAATCTAGTGGACTTTCTTACCAGAGAATTTGTCCCCAGCTACTGCCAGAGTCCATCTTGGAGCCAGTATTCAGTCGATGGGGAATTTCCTAATAGATCTGTTTGCCAGCAGAGACAACACCAAGCCTCATAGCTTTTTATAGTATACATACTTAGATGTCTGTAAGGAATGTTCCTGGACACCGCATGACATTTTGATTAAAAAACTAAAATTAATGTGGCACACATTAAATAGATTAAAAACTGGCTAACTGATAGGTCTCAAAATGTGTTTGTAAATGAGGAATCATTACTGAATGGGTATGTTTCTAGTGAGATCCCACAGGGATCAGTTCTTGGCCCTACGTTATTTAACATTTTTAACAATCACTTAGGAGAAAACATAAAATCATCATTGGTAAAGTTCCCAAATGACACAAATTGGGGAAGTGGTAAATAGTGTTGAGGACAGATCACTGATTCCGAGCGATCTGGATCGCTTGGTAAACTAGGCGCAAGGAAACTATGTGTTTTAATATGGCTTAAATGTAAATGTGTATAGCTAGGAACAAAAAATGAGGGTCATACCTAAATGACACTGCTCTATCCAGGGAAGCAGTGACTCTGAAAAAGATTTGGTGGGCTGGGGGATGGTATGCATAATCAACTGAACATGAGCTCCCAGTGTGATGCTGTGGTCAAAAGGGCTAATGAGATCCTGGGATCCATAAAAAGGGGAATCTTGTGTAGCAGCAGAGAAGTTCTTTTATCTCTGTATTTGGCACTGGTTCAACCACTGCTGGAATATTGTGCCCAGTTCTGGTGCCCACAATGCAAGAAGGATGTTGATTTGGAGAGGGGTCAGCGAAGAACCATGAGAATGATTAAAGGCCTAGAAAACCTGCCTTACAGTGATAAACTCCAGGAGCTCAAGCTATTTAGCTTAACAAAGAAAAGGTTAAAGGGAGACTTGATCACAGTTCATACATGGGGGAAAATATTTAATAATGGGCTTTCTGTCTCGCTGAGAAAGATCTAACATGATCCAATGGCTGGAAGTTGAAATTAGACAAATTCAGACTGGAAATAAGGCATACATTTTGAACAGTGAGGGTGTTCACCCCATGCCTGCCCTGAAGGGGCTAATTAACCTTATAGGGTGCACCTGCGGGAGAGTCTAGCTTGATTAATAAGCACTAATTGGAGATGAATTCCTGCTGGGCAGGAATGGGTGGACTTGTATAAAGCCAGGAGGTTGCGAGCAGGAGGAGAATACAGGGCAAGAGGCTGCCGTCACTCTCTGGGCACAGAGAGGTGGAGATGAGGACACCCAGGGGAAGCAAAGGCCATCGGATCCCAGCCCTGCAGGAAGTGTTTACTAGAGATGTTGCAGGGAAGAATGCCTGTGGAAGGCAGAGGGGAAAGAAGCCCAAGGGAACCAAGCCATGGGCTATGCTTTCCCACTGATTCTTTGATTCCCAGTGTGACATCCAAGATCAGATGGGACAGAGCCACACTCATCGTTGCTGCGTCTTACTAGCTGAGATTGTGTTGGCTGACAGACCGCCTGCTTATGCCCATCCAGCCATCTATCAGCTCCCCAAGTGCCCAGACCTGTTATCACAAAACCACAGGCTGATCAGATAGTGCACCTGGTCCCAAAGTCACTGCACCTGACAACATAAATGTTGACTTGCTGAGTGCCATGGACAGAGACTGCTCCATGTGTGTGCAGGAGATCCTGATACAGGGCAGGAAAATATCTTTGTGAGAGACTTACGACTCGAAAGCAAAGCGTTTTTCAGTATGGACAGCCCAGCACACCTAGTCCCAGTGCAGGTTCTGATACCAAAAATCATTGACTAGCTGTTGCATTTAGAGCAGTCTGGCTTGTCGTTTAGTTTCATCAAGGTCCACCCTGCAGCAGTCTTGGCTCGTTATCTGATGCAATCATCTGCAGTCTGATCACATTGAGGTCTCAAGGTTTCTCAAAGGCCTATTATCTGTTTACCCACCTGTCAGGGACCTGGCTTCAGGATGTGACCTCGAGGTTGTCCTCCTGAATCCCACGGAACCCCCATGAGACCTCTTTCAGTTTGCTCTTGAACCATTTGATCCTCAGGATGATCGTTCTGGTCACCATCACTGTGGCAAGGAGAGTTAGCAGGGTGCATAAACTCCTGGTTGAGCCTCCCAGCACAATGTTTTACAAGAGCATGTTGATGCTGAGACCTCACCCTAAATTCACCCCCAAGTTGGTCTTTCAGTTTTACCTGGCCCAGTCCGTTAACTCACTAGGATTTTTCCTGAGCCCCATGAGTGGGAGAGAGGAAGCGTCACACTCTGGATGGCTGCAGAGCCTTGCTTTATTACCCTGCCAGAATGGTTGTATTCACATTGGCTCCTCAGTCCTTGGTTGCCCTGGCTGGGCATTCAAAAGTCATCAGAGGCTTCCCAATCAGGCAGCTCAGTGCACTATCCTATGTCAGTAGCTGGCTGGTGCACCTCTCCCCTCAAATTGTAGTGCCTGCGCCAACAGTTCTCTGCCTGTTTACAGAACATCCCAGGATCAGCCTCTGCAAGGCAGCGAGGTGGAGTAACGCCCGACTTTGTTGAGCACTGTGTCTTGGCCTGAGTTGCTAGGAGATCCCCACATTCCGGGGAGTGGGACTCCAGTCACTGTCCAGTTGATGCTTCTCAACCCTCCTCCACGAGAGGATGCTGCACGCCGGTCGCTGCTGGTGGGATCTGGGATGCTGCCCTCCAGTTGCCACCAAAGGGATCCACTCACACACGCAGGGGAGGAGGAGAGAGCAGCTCCTCACCCTCCAGTCACTGCAGTTCTTCCAGCTTTTGTGACTCCCATGACCCGCCCACCACCCCTGCCTTCAGAGTCCCCCACTAACACAATCTTCACAGTGTGAGAGCCCAGAGAAGAGCCCCGGCCACCCCACCCTGACGCCCTGTACAGGAGCAGGAGGAGACAGGAGCACATGCACATCCAGTGTAAGGCACAAACTCCAACCTCGCATGGCAGGTGCACGCACAGCTACAGCAGGACCCACCTGACTGCACCGTCATTAAGAACCACCAGGACTACAGGGGAGGGAGATGGCCTTCCCCACTCCCTCCAAACCATCAGACAGGGATGGACCACTGTCCCGACTTCAGTCAGGCCCTAGGGTTCAGCTGGCATCTTCCTCAAAAGTAGAAACTGGCCCAGCCTCCACAGCCACTGTCAGGCAGCAGGGGATGATCTGTAGGGGCAAAGCTGGGTGCTCCATAGGGCCACAGGGGGATGGAGCTGGGTACTCTTTAGGGTCAGATACGGGGAGTTGACATACCTGAAGGTGGCCCATTGCTGTGCCCAGAGATCGGTGGTTCTGCCATTTCTTTTCCCGTCTCCTACGAGCCTTGAGCCTTTTTCTTGTTGGATCCTTGCCTGCAGTGTTATCCTGCAAGGGTGGGGGCGTGGCAGGAAGCAGGATGGGGCTGGGACGCACCAGGTTCCCCGCACCAGGGCTGGAAGGCACCAGGCTCCCCGTATTCCTTGGGTGTGCTTCCCCTTGGCTCCATTCCTCCAACTCATTGTTCCTACGGGTCCAATCAGGCACTATCTCATGAAGCCCCACCCAGTGCCAATCCCAAATGAGCCATATCTCCCAGCAGATCCCATGGCCCCCCTCCATCCTCCCCAGCCAGGGTGACACTTATTGCGTGGTCACCAAGCACCTCAGGTCCCCCAGCCTCCAGGCTGTGGGAACTGCCCCACTCAGCTGTTGGCGTTCAAGGATAATTACTTCCATAAAATGATAGCCAGTTATTGCTGGTGGATCTGCAGGTGGCTAATGAGACCAATCCGGGATCCATAGATCTTGTCACAATTAGGCCAGACATTTCCCAATTGTGGGGGATCTGCAGCACATTCTCTCCTGCTTTCTCTATTTCCTGTTGACTCCTTTGGATCGCGAAATACTGGGATCCTTGCCACAAAGTCCTTTTCCATTTTGGTCAGTCGAGGGCTCAGGCTTCCCAGGAGATTATGTCAATATTGCACTTCTTCATGTTGGCTTTGAGGGTATCTTTGAAGTGCTTTTTTTGCCCACCCTATGTCCATTGGCCATGCCTCAGTTGTGAGAACACGACATGCTTTGGGAGTTGATTTTCTGGCATTTGAAGAACATGGCCAGCCCAATGGAATTGGTGGTAGATGATCATAGCTTCAATGCTGGAGGTTTCGGCTGGGACTCTTGTTGATGTGCTGGACATCACACGTTTCTGTTCTAGAGCAATGTTCAGGCCAGGCTCCCACCAGATGCCATAGACCTGCTCCTACCTGGCCAGGGCGTAGCTGTTTCAGTGCAGACAGGCCCTGATGGAAGGCTGGGCTCCCTGGGCTGTAGTTAGGTCAAAGGCTCCTGTACTGATCTAGTAGGATGTGACACCCCCTGGCAGGAGTGACGGCCCCCGGCACAGGGCAAGGATGTTCTGGGGGTGGAAAGGAAAAGGCCCAGCTCCTCCCTCTTTCCACTGATGGGCCAGTGTCTCTGGGCCCTGTGGCCTCTGCCACAGAGGAACAAGGAATCCAGCAGCTTGTGCTGGGCTGTCCTGGAATGGGAGAGGCAAATACAGCCTTGGCATGAGGGTTCCTCGCACTCCCCAGAGACATCCAGAAACCCCTATGGTCGGGGGCAAACTGGTGCATTCTACTGAGAAGAAGTGCCGCACCACAGGCGCCAGGGACGGAAGGCACCCTGGCAGGGCTGGGATAGCCCCTGGCCCCGGGCAATCACACGCACTTCCCAATTACCCCACATTCCTGCAAGCCCAAGGGCGAATCACTCAAGGCTCCTGGTCACATCCGTCTCTGGCTGCAGCTTATCCAGCAGCAGAGCATGGAGCCATGTGCTCGACAGGTGGGAAAGCTGGGCCTGCTCTCTGGGCTGCTGGGATCAGTTCTCCAGGAACTTCTGAACACCTCCACTACCCCCTGCGACCGCCTGCCTGCATCAGCCTCAGCTACAATGACTTCTTGAGTGCTTTACCTGCCACATGGTCTGCATCTGGCATGGCACACTTTGCTGGGCCTGTCTGGGAGGCCTGGCATTTTCAGAGAGTCTCCCCTACTCCCTCCAACACTACATAGCCTAGAAGGACGTGCATTAAGGTACTAAGCTAAGATCCTCCTTCCAGGGTTCCCCACCTTGCGTGGGTAGGACTGACCCCGAGGCATAAAGTGGATAAAATGAAATAATAAGAAATACTCGAAAAATAGAATAAACAAATTACAGAAAAGAAAGAGAATTGCATGCAACTCTCTGTAACCCTCCTTACTAAGCGAGGCCTTGTTCCCCCAGTGTGTGTTTATACAACTGTACCCTGCTTGCCTCCCTCCAGCATGTCGGAGGGCTCTGGAGTCCTTGCTGCAATGGCTTTATTGCAAACCCTGTGTCTGATGAGTCTGGATGTGGTGCTCATACTTGTGTTCTTGTCACATTTGGAGAAGCACAGTGTGCGATAAAGGCTGCTGGTGAGCAGGGAGAAGCAGACCCACACAGAGAGCTCCACATAGGCCAAGACTGGATTGAATAAACGTCTCTCGGCAGAAATGGCCTCGTTCTCCAGGTGTAACATCAGAACTCCCTGGGCCCGGCTGCCTCAGCCCAGCTTGGGAAGGGTTAAAAGCTATTCCCATCCAGGACTGCTGTTGGTGGTGGCGCCTGATACCAAGTGGAAGTAAAGCTGTGTCAAGTGTCCCTCGTGTACGCCGTGCACAAGTGGGCAGAGAGCTGAACAGTCAGTAACTAAAGCATGATTCCTAGGCGTCACGTTGGACAGAACTCTCACAGATCGGGGCCCGCTTACAAAGGTCAAAATGCACAACAACTGCTGGGAAAGCAGCCAGAACGACCCTGGGCGCCCACGCCCAATGTCATGCCCTTCAGCCATGGTGCTCTGTTACTCCAGGATGGGCTCACTTGTCTCACACAAAGGTGATTGACGTGCCGCTAAATCCTCCTGTGCAGCATTTCAGACACACCCATCTCTACTCCTCTACCACAGCTCCCAGTTCTCTGCAATATTGCTTTGCTCAGTGTTTACAGAGGCACTGCAGGGAGAAGTGGGGCCGAGCCTGGATGGGATGTGGGAGATGAGGAGGCGAGAGCAGTGCACTGGGGTCAGCGGGACCAGGCCTGGCTGAGGCTACAAGACATGTTACATGTATGTGGCGGCCATTTCAGCCTGGTCCCCTTAAACAGCCTCACTTAGCTGCCTTGGGACTGGAGACAGATCTGCAAAGAGACACTTAGCTGCTGCTTCCTCCTGATCCCAGCCGCGAGTGGGGATTGGTGAGTGGGTGAGGCGGGGCAGCCAAGGGGTTAGCACCCGTGGGGCACTCACCAGCAGGTGGAAAGGGAGTTACACGGACTGATGCCAATGTTACTGGAAGCAGGAGGAGGGATTGTTATACCCTTAATTTGCATCTCTAGTCTGTGTTTTCCCATGTCCCCTCCCCCTCATGAAGATCCCCCTTGTCTGGGGACGGCTCGGGGTGCTGGTGAGCAGGACATTCTGCCTCTTACTGCACCTAGGGTGAGGGGGTTTCATTTCCTCAAGGTTCAGGGCTGGGCTCGATCCGGTTTAGCTATTTGTCAAGAGGGCCCCTAGACACACTGAACCCGGCCCTGAGCGCAGCACTTACCCACCCAGCCAAAGGGGGGGGGGGGTCTGTCTTTAGATACTTGTTCTTCCAGGTCCCCTCAACCTCATAATTTACATTTTACATTTTACCTGCCATAATTTAGGCTTCTTTCTGTTGACTTCATAAGGGTTGAGTTTCCATGTTCTGAAGGATCCCTATCTGGCTCAAATATTTTATCATTCCTGGCCATTTAAGCATACTGGTTTTTAATTGCCTTCTGGCTTTCTTTCTCCCTTGGGTAGGAGTAAGTATGCCTTCTGGGACCCAGCTACAGTTATTTAAGTATCTTCTATGCCAAGGATGTCAGTGATTTCACATTTTGACTTTAGGGTCTCTTTGACAAGGATCTTCATTTTTTAAAATTTCCCTTTTTATAATTTGAAATCCCTGTGCTATTATTTGGCATGATTCCGGCCCCACTGGCATTACATTGTGCTCACTATCATTAGAGGCCTGTTTGCTCATGACAATTGCACCCATTTCACTTAAATACGTTTAAAAGACAGTTTCGTTGAAGTAATGCAAGCACCCAGATGCACCGTCTTATTGTGATTTGAGAGTGGCTTTCCTCAGTTTAGGTTCAGTCAGTTTGAACTGATTTAAGCTAAACTGATATACGGCACATGTAAATCAAAATCAGTGTCTGCACTCATTTAAAAACACACTGCTAGTTACCCCAGTATAAGCGTGTGTATAGACCTCTCCTTAATGGCTTTACAATCATCCAGAGAAGCCTCTCATCCTGTGTGCTCCAGAACCAGCCATTCCAAGAGACAGCCCTCGTTGCTTCCCTAATGTGTCCGAAGTGACCTTTGGCCGGTTTTTGTACGGATCACTGAACTCCCTGTTATTGCTGCTTTATCAGACCTGGGCATCTCTTTGATTTCCCCCACCAGGGAGCACCTGGATCCTTCCCCTGAGTGGGAGGCCAGCAGGAGAACCCTGCCCATGTGTAGACCTTGGGCACGGTGTCTGTACAAGTGCTATTGGGGGCTGCCTCCATTCCCAGTTCTGATCTCACTGGGTTAGCTGGACGACCCTCCCACCCCCATGCCCGCATCTCCCGACCTGTGCAGTTCAGAGCAACTGTTACAGCCCCACTGCTCTTTGTCTCTCCCCATCCTGCCCTCAAGATTCCTTCGGAGTCCAGGAGACTCCAGAAGACTCCTTCGGGGCCAGACGTTCCAGGTCACCTCACTGGGTTTCAGCTCCTCACAATGGCAGACAGCCGTTTAAAGCTTTAATTTCTGACCATGGGCCTGTTTGTATCTCACGCCCTGGCCTGACGCCCTGTTCCTCTCCTGGACTGGAGCACTGTGACCTCAGCCTCACCCTGCTTTAGTTCTGCTCGGATTTCTGTCCCAGCCTTCGCTGGATGCAGAGAGACTTTTGTATTAGTGACATCCCTGTCGGATGTGTGGGTGTGAGCCGAGTGCTCCGCAGTGTCTGCTGCCTTTCCTCCAGCTCCTGGCTGAACTAACTCCCCGACCATGGTAATTTTCTGTGCCAGGAGCCTGTTCTGTCTGGCTAAAGTGGATCTCGTCCCTCCAGTCCAGACTATCTCTACCCCACAGCTCCCCCATTGCCCAAACCCCGCCTCTGTACACTGTCTTCTCAGCCATGCATCACAAGTGAATTTTCTGTTCCCTGGTTTGTCCCATGCATGGCACTGGAGGCAGTTCAGAGAAAGCCATCACAGAAGCCCTGGCCCTACATCTTTTTCCTGGTAATCTAATTTTATCTCCCAGAACCTCTCTTCTGGACAAACTCATGTCCTGGTACCCATATGCACCCATGTAGTCCTCAGCACTCACAGTGACCCTGCCTGGGTGTTTGTGAGAGCCGGCCACCCTTGTGCCCAGCAGACAAGTCATCAATCCATCCCTGGTCCACACATGCCCAGCTGGCACGATTTCTGATGAGCAAATCCTCCCTCTGCCGCCTGGCTGCATCTCCCAGCAAACGCCCCATCCAGCAGCCCCTGAGCCATATCACTTGTGAGTCTGCCTGTGTCACACGCCCGTCAGCTAGGCTGGTCCATTCATGCCTCTGGCCAGCCACGGGGCAAAGCGGGGTAGCCTGGCACATTCAGGTCGGAGCCGACACATTTTGGCCACCCTGGGGTGAGTGGGTGCTTGTCCCTTGTGGGGGGGAATGATTCACCCTTTTCTGGCACTCCCTGCCTCAGCACAAAGCCTCCTTGGAAGCCCCTTTCGGGGGTGTGAAATCCACCTCTGCTTGAGTCTGGGGTCAGGAAGCCAGGACACAGTACTACAGAGCCAGTGCAGAGGAGCAGTGGGGACCAGCCCGTGTGGTGAGTGACGTGCAGAGCAATGAGACAGCTGGCCCCTGCTCACTCACATGCCCTGAGGAGGCTTGAAAGAGCCTCCCTTGGTTCCTGCTGCCTCCATATTGCAAGGCGAGGCCCTGGTCACTTCCACGTCCTGGACCCTGCTCTCTCCTGGGGTAGAAGGGAGCACCAGGTCCTGAGCACCCTCCTCCAGATGGTGCAGCCTACGATGGGTGAGGCCATGTTCCGAGCTGCCTCACCCAAGCCCTAGTACCACTGTAGAGTCATTTGGCACCAGGAAAGCTGGGGATCGCCCATCTGTGGGTCCTTTCCTGACTGCCAGGCCCCTCGGTGAACAGCATAGCTGGTGGGCACTCTGGGCTACTCGTGTGAGCCAGGCACAGGCTATCCAAACTGGAGGAACTGCAGTTCCTAGAGATGCAATCCAGAAATCTCCAGTGGGCATAGGAGAGAAGTGGGCTGAATGGCCTCTCCAGAGGTTTCCCTGGCTGTTGCTGCCTCTGAGGGGTGAGAGCAGGCCCATCATTGTGCCTGGTGCCTCCTGGGATCCACCTCTCCCAGCAGGGTAGGGATGTATTCCCTGGGTGGGACTGAGTTTCCCTTGTTTGCCAGATGGCCCCTGCTGCCCCTCTCTGCATGTGTTTGCCATCATGCAAAGCCTCTCCCCGGGTAGTGGAGAGCAGCAGCAGGCCCTGCACAGGGCTGTGCAGTAATATCCAAATCTGCTTACTGCCTGCCGCGGTGATTGAAGAAGTTTCTGTAATAATGTATTAGCTAAAGCTTCCAGCTTATCCCCAAAACATCAGCTTTAACAAAGGGGTAATGCCTCTTTAATCCCCGCATGATCCAGGTTCCCAGTCTCCGCAGGACATTAATTCACGGCTAATACACAGATGCCAGGCAGGCTGCTGATGTGGGGGCCCGGCCAGCCGGCCTCTCCCGTCCCCAGCACAGGCCTTTGTTGCTCTGCTCTCTGCATTCCACAGCACCCGGCTCTCGGATGAGACTGCTCCCTTGGCTCAGGGCATCTGGGGGGAGCTCGGGTTCAAGCAGGGTGGGGGCTGGGATGCTTGGCCCTGTTTCTGCCTGGAGCTCGCTTTGCAGGGCTACCTTCTTATGGCACCTCCCTCCCTAGAGAGGTCTCGGGGTGGTGGGGGCGGCAGGGGCTTTTCTTGGAGGATGAGTCAGTGCCTCTGTTAGTGCCATTGTCTCTGCTTCTCATTTGGACATGGACCTTAGTGTAGCAGGCTTTGGTGCTCAGTCGGGCTGGGAGCCAGTGTCAGAGGCACTGGGGAACCTGTCCTTATCCCAAGGCCTGCAAATCAAATCACTCCCTTCACTTCCACCCCCAGCAAATGCTGCCGGATGCACATTCTAAGACACAAGGGACAGAGCAGGGGTAGCCCAGCTTCCTGGGAGTGGGCAAGTAAAGAGGTCAGGGCAAGAGAAACAACACCCTGGCTTATGCGCATGTCAGGATGGGTGTTAACTGAGGTACTTCTATGACATGGCCAAGCTGCGGGGCAGAACACAGATCAGGAGCTAAGGGTGGAGGAGAGCCTGGGCAAGAAAAACACCCTACTGATGGGCAGATGAGGGGAAAACTGCTGTTGGACCCACTGACCCTGGAGCCTTGAGTGGCTGTGGAGTCTCTCAGAACACACCCACCCAGCAGGACCACATGCATCTGTCAGGAGTTGTATCCCGAACCAGGGGGCTGTGATGGGGTGGATGAAACCTGCTGCACTGGACAGTCATGGGCTTCAAATTCTGCCCTGGGCCACCAGGCTGCTCCTGCAGTTGCTGCTAAACATCATCCTAAGGCTCCAGGCACCTGTAGGCTAGCAACCAGCCCTCACCAGAGGGCAAGAGTTTCTTGGCTGGAGGGGAACTCCAGGGAGCCCCATCCCTTGTGTTTCACCCTAGAGGGTGGGCGGCTATGACCAGGCAACAGGGACAATCTAGCAACTCCTCCCATCTTTTCATTTTCAATCGGCTGGTTTATTGACTCTGCAGCGAGCAGAGCGCCAGGAACATTCAGTCTTTGAAGGGAAAGGACAGGGGAACCACAATGGCCAAGTCAGACAGATACACCCTGTCAGGGAGTCTTGGGCAAGTGCTCGGCAGCCCTAGAACCAGTCAGCTGCGACACAGGTCAGAGACAACAGAAGTTTGCTGCCAGGTTGGGGGGAGGAGCTGGCTGAGTCGACAGTGGCTCCCTCCATCGAGGGGTTTGACTCAGGTCCATATACATGGGGCCTTGCTGGACTCATAGCCGCATTCTGGCTCTCCAGGTAGCAGCAGAGGCCAAGAGTGCTTTGATCCCCTGAGATTGCCCAGGAGGCACTGACCGATCCTTTCAGACACAGGAACTCACCCGTTACCCCTGCCTACCACCGACAGGCTGGGTCAGTGCAACGCGCTACAAGGAGCTGCACCATCAGAGTGCCTGAAATGTCAGCTTGTGCACAATGGGGCCACTCATTTGTTAAGTATCCTGGTCCTGGGGCAAAGCCCACGGCTGGGTGTTAGGAGACCTGGATACTAGTCCTGCCTCTGCCATAATGTGGGACCTTGGAAGTCACTTCCCTCCCTCGACCTTCTTAGCAGCCCCCCCTCCACTCATTCCAGCAGAGCAAACCCCACTTTCCTAACCAGATTTCTCCAGCCCCATGTAACAGGAGGCTTCCAGATATGCCATTCTCTGCAGGAGCTAGCCCGAGGAGAGGAGAGGATGACTCGCTAATGGTCACCTTTCAAAGGCTAACGACCTAGCTCAGGTACTGCCTCTCACAGCCGGAGGTGTCTGATTATGGCTACACTTCATTAGCCTTGAAAGAAAGTTCCTGGGTAGCATAAAGCTCAGTCACTTTATTACCGTGGATATAGTTTTGGTCAGGCCTCTTTCTAAAATCCCCTGAGGCAAGCTGTGGGGTTCTGGTTGCTATTGTCATGAACTAGGCTGAATCATGGACAGAGGCCCAGACCCCATCCCTGCATTTTACTGACACATTGCAAAACCCCAGTGCAGATGGGAGCAACTGGATTTGAAGATGTAAGCAGGTCCTGGGTTCCCTGTGTGGCTTCACCTCGCCCAGCCAGCCCTGTTGGCACCAGGGTGCTACCCTATGTGCCAGCTCAAACGTTTTCAAACCCCTTTGATGTCAGGGCTGAGCTGCAGACCAGCCTGCACTGAACTAACGACATGACTTTGAATTCACACATGTAGATCTGTATGGAAAGCCACCCTCATCCAGCCAAGGCCCAAGAGAGAGTGTACACACAGGTACACAGTGCTGGATACATGCTGGAGTGGGCACAGTGCATGGGGCTCTTTCTTCTCAGGTAGGTTGTATACACAGTGAGGCAGGGCTTGGACGCTGATGAGACTGGTCTGAGGTGGTGAAGAAAAGCGAGGGTAGGGGAAAAGAGAACAAAGAATGAGGGACTGGGGAGGGAGGAGGACAGACAGACAATTGCAGTGATTAAAAATATGCCAGACAAAAGAAGACCTGCAACCTCAGTCTGTGACATGATACAAGAAAAATTCCCTATGTTACTGTTTCAACAGCAACTCACAACAATCAGGTAAGATATAGTGATATGAATGGAGGTAAATGTAGGAAAAATTGTGACGAAAGAAGAGATTTTTATGCATATGTGGTGGACATATCCAGTCAGAGTGTTGGGCTATGATCCATCACAAACTGATGGGTGTTTATTACCAAATGATCCTTTGGCAACCCTCTTGGGGATTCCTAGTGGAAATGGTCACACAAAAGGAAATGAAGACTTAATCTCTCATCTGCTAGTAACTGCTCAACTACTGATAGCCTGTCATTGGAAAAAGAGAAATAGTCCAGCTGTACAGGAAGGGTTCAGACCCATAAGGGAGGCTGTTGTTATGGTCAAATTAACACCCCAGTTACGTATCCAGCAACACAGACAGAAGACAATGCATTCAGTGTTCAGACAAAGTACATTCACCTGCAAAAAGCCCGCACACCTGTCTAAGAGTTTTGCCTGTTAATATTTGAGAGACATGCCTGGTTTGTGAAACATGGGTAATCAGAGATGGGTCTCAATGTAATACAATCGACAGAAACAGCATCTGAGCAGCATACAAATCCACACTGTGCAATATGGGAACACCCTGGTACCTGATGACTATTCTGTATTATGGTATAACATTTCTCTCAACAAAAGCTCACTGTTGTAATGATTATTATTTTGTCTTTGATGTTTACATGGCAATGAGCTGTAAACCTGTTAAAACTTCCTAAATAAACAAACAGCAAAAAAAGAAAGAAAAAACAACTATGCCCAACAGGAGGCAGTCGAGAGTCAATAGCTTGAGCATCCTCCAGAGCCTGGCCCATGATCTGCTTCTGGGTGGGGATGAAGGGGAAATGTCCAGAGGCCCTAAACCCTGTTCCCACTGCTGCTGGTGAGGCCAGTGGCCTCCAGGTGGAGGGAGGGGGGCACTCCCTGGGCTCCTGCGTCCCCAGGGGATCCCCTCACCTAATAGCTACTCATGGCGATTTCTCAGTGTTGCTAGTGTCTTGCTTACACAGTGACATTTACTGGTATAATTTTACTGCTCTACTTATACCAGGGTAACTCCCTGCATGGACACTCGGGTAGCAGAATAATGAGGTCTTTTTTCCAATTTAGCTTGAGCCACTTGCAGAGCAACAAGAGCTGCACCAGACAAAGGCCCTCAGCCCAGAATTAAGAGTGTCCAGACAGGGCATTGTACCACGATGACTGTAGTGCTATAACAGGGGTGAACACACCACAGCTCAGGAGCTTCATGCGGTTCTTTTACAGTTAAAGTGCAGCTCACAGAGCCCTCCATACCCGCCCATTCTCCACCTACCAGACTGGAGTGGGGAACTTGAGGCTGCTGCCCGGTGGTGAGGCTCAGGGCCTCAGCCTTGCAGGGAGGGGGGGTCTCGAGGCTTCTGTCCCACAGGACGCGCCTGACAGGGCTTGGGGCTTCAGCGGAAGTGAGGCTAAAGCCCTGGCAGGTGTGCCCCATGGGGCAGAAGCCCCAAGCCCCACCACCCAGCTGCAGGGCTGAAACCCTGAGGCCAGACAGGTGCACCCCAGCTCTTGAACTTCTGAAGATTGTTATATGTGGCTCAGAGGGTCAATACTAGGTTTGGCCATCCTTGTGCTGTCATTTCACTGTGTAGACAAGCACTAGCTGCCCCAGCTGGGTCGGTAACGGCATCTTGGAGTACAGGGGCAATGCGCTCCTTCTAACTGCAGAGAGAGAGGCAATCCAGGGCCCCGTGCCAGAGGGAGGGAAGGACATAGGCCCTGCATGCCATCTTCTGGGGCAGTGTTGTACCTCTGTGCTCAGGAGGATAGATCTCATTGTGTTCTGCAAGCAACTGGCAGCAAACGCAAGAAGACCCCTGAAGCTGTTTATATTGCACTTCACTGAGGCTGCTGCTTTCAGAACTGGTGGAATTTTGCAGACACTCTTTCCACTGCTCCTCATTAAAAGAAACACCCAGGTCTTCTCCTTATCACCATGTTAATGGCACCGGAGGAGGCAATTGTGTATTTTCACTCAGAGCAGAGTAAACAAAAGAAATAAAGTGGCTGTGATGATTAAACCTGCAAAACAAAAGGGCCATTGAGACAAAACTTTTCCCTGCTGGTAAGTCAGCACCAGCTGCTTAGAAATGGAACTTCCCCATGGAAGGTGCTGAGAATAATGTGGGGCAGGTCTCCGAACAGCTCCAACTGGGCAAAGACAGCAATGTGCAGGGCAGGCAGAGCTGGCTGGTTGGCTGCACCTCTTTCCCCCATAGCATCCCTGCCCCCAAGGTAGACTCAGATCAGCAAAGGCTTATGACAAGTGCTCTAGGGTTCCAATCCTGCAAACACCCAGCTAAGTAACTGTGCTCAGGTGAGCAATCTCAGGTTACTCCCAGATGCAGCATGGGGCTGTGAGTTAGAAGCACATTACAGGGTATGGTACATTGTGGGATCCATACCAGCACACTTATTTCTCACTTATGCACTTCTCTGTGCTCTGATTGGCTGAGAGGGTAATAATGTATATAATTATTCAGTGACCATGTGGGTATGCAAATCCCTGTGTTCTCATTGGCTACAACTAGAATTTCTGCTGGTCCAGTCTAAGGGATTTGTTAGCAGGAGCATGGGCCTGCAAAGCCGGATGAAGTTATGTCACTCACACCCAAATGTTTTAGAGCCTTTTAAAAACCATTCCAGAGGCGGGTGTGTGTCCATCTCTGCCTCTGGGGCCAGTGCCTTCATACCAGGGGGCAGGCCTCAGAAAGGGAGCCAGATCAGGGCAAATACCTTACAGTGCCTCTAAACCCGCTTGCTGAAGTAGAACAGTGTCGCAGTTGGGAGGTCTGATTCGTGCCAGGGCTATGGGAAGTACTGGATCAAGTTCTAAGGCTAGAAGGAGGCTGGGACTCACCCCTTTCCTAGGGCCTAAAGGCCCATTTTTCACCTTCTCCTGCACTGTTGGACTTTATGGACACCTTGCAAAGTTATTGCTTCTGTGGTACTCCTCTCCCTCTGCTGCTCTTGGGGTGAGGGTGCAGGAACGCTCGTTTTTTATAAAATTGTTTTTTGTTCACGGCTTGTCGCCACTGGTTTGCCTGGAGGACTCTATGGAGGACTAGAGAACAGCTAGATTAGTGAAATTCAGAAGGCGATGGTGTTTACTTAGATGGTTAAAAAAAACAAAAACAAAAAAAACAAAGCCAAAGTGTTGTAAACATCTATTTAAGTCACAGCTGGAAGAAAATGCTCTTCTGGTAAATGATGCAGCCCCACACTCCTTCACTTAAGCGCTCAGAGAGCGCCCGGTGCATTTCTCTTGGTCTGGCCATGGCAACCTCCAGCTAAACAGACATACGTCAGCGTAAGTCACTGAGTCCCCTGCAGGAACTTCTCAGGCTGGGCTATGCAGGGATCTGACTGGATGATCAGCGTGGACCTTTCTGGCCTTGACATCTCAGAAACTGACTTCCTGACCTTTCTCAAACAGGCAAAAACAAGGGACAGGGCAGGTGTGGGAGAGGCAGGAGCCAACACCTCCCACCCCATAGAGGTGTGGGTTCCAGGGGAGACTGGAGAAGTGAGGGGGGACCAGGATATTGGAGGGAGACAAGGGACTCCTGTGTCGGGGGAAGTGGAACTTTGGGGAAGACGGGAGAGCCTGGAGCAGCTAGGGGCAGGATTAGGGGAAGGGGAGCCTGGGTCAATTAGTAAGGGGATCATGGATCTGCTCCATAATCTCCCAGGCTCCCCCTTCCCCTAACCTTGCCCCTAGCTCCCCCTTCCATTATCTGGCTGAAGCTGCTGCAGCCCTCTGGTGCTGGGGAATGAGGATGCCTGGCCCCACTACTCAGACTAAGAGAGATGTGGGAGACCCCCAAGAGGCCTGAGCTCTAATCACAGCCCACTAGTCCCGCTGTTCTGAGCCACGGCATCCCGCCCAGGACAGTGACTAGCTCAGCCCAGGATCTGGTCCCAACTGCAGCGAGAGGGACACTTGCAGTCACAGCCCGATGACCTGGTGGGGTGCTGTGGGGTGGGAGGCAGCAGCTCAGTGATGAGGCAGCCAGGGGCAACTGGGGTGCCAGGGAGCCTTTGGTGGGAGTCCAGGGGGACCTGGAGCTGAAGGGTGCAGGAGCCTCTCCCATTCAGCCACCATGTCCCTGCCCATCCTGTGCCCACCTGACCCCTCCCTTCCCAGCTGGAGGGCTGAGGCCACTGCCCTCTTTCCGCACCACCAGGCTCCACGTTGCTCATAGGGTGGGGGGTGTGCAGAGGCTGCCTGCTTCCTGGGGCTGGGATTAGAAACCAGAGCCCCAGCCCTGCCACTCACGGTCCAGAGCCAGTACCAAAGGCAGAGGGACCGGGGATCCAGGCTGTCATCTTCAGCCTCCATCAGCCATTGGTTAAATGTTCAAACAAGCCCCTCTGCGCTCCCCTCTGCCCCCCGTCTGGGAGGAGCTTCCCCAAAACACCCACAAAGCTGTCTCATTGGCCACCTTCACGTCCCGCTTCAGAGTTCTTCCTGGCCACAATGCTGCAAAAAATGGGAACCCAGCTCCGCTGCTGGAGTGCTGCACCCACGGTCCATGGGGCCGACATGTCTCCTTGCTTCCAGGCAGCCCCTCCTGTCTGGATCCCTCTGTCATTGCATGTCTTATGCTCAGCTCCCTACTCTCCCTTTGTTCTGTGTTTGTGCAGCACCTGGCACCCTGGGACCTAGGCCACTGAAGTAATAAATCATGAGGCTTGGGCTTGGGGCTGGAGGAGAGCGGGGAGGCGATGCACATGTGTCCGTGTTGGGGGCTGGGAAAATTTAAAAAAGCTAAAAGCTCTTGCAAGAGTTAGTGAATGCTGGTGTACTTCCGGAGCTGGTTGGAGGGAGGAGGAAGCAGCCAGCATAAGCAGAAGAGAAGCTGAGCCAGCCCAGACAAGCCCAACTACAGCATTCTTGCCAACAAGTTAAAGAGGTATGTATTGGATGAATGGACTATCAGATGGATAGAAAGCTGGCTAGATCATCAGGCTCAATGGTTAGTGATCAACAGCTCGATGTCTAGCTGGCAGCCGGTCACAAGCGGAGTGCCCCAGGGGTCGGTGCTGGGGCCAGCTTTGTTCAACATCTTCATAAATGATCTGGAGGATGGAGTAGATTGCACCCTCAGCAAGTGCACAAATGACACTAAGCTAGGGGGAGTGGTAAATATGCTGGAGGGTAGGGATAGGATACAGAGTGACCTAGACTAATTGGAGGATTGGGCCAAAACAAATCTGATGCAATTCAACAAGGACAAGCGTGTGGATGCTCTTAAACTGATTTAACCCTGACCTGTGTTGATGAAGGGCCAGGTGCAAGTTAATCCACTATAACTGGTTTTAAATTAATCTAAGTGTGCTTACACAGGGTTTTTCTCTGCTTTAACTGAACAGTTATCCAATCAGTTTTAACTAAATCAATGTATGTGTAGACAAGTTCTCCGAGCCGTAACCCATCATCTAGAATTACTAATGGTGTCTTGTCGCCTAGCCCTTGTCTATCTGCCACAATGGTAGCATTTCCTATTTTCCTTGTCTCAGGCTCGGTTATATTAGCCCACTCAGCCTATCCTTTACTCCTTGCCTTCAGAGCTATGACAGACCCCACCTGCATGCCCCATGTCTAAGGAAGGACGAGTCTCTTTGCTTTTTTTGATGTCAAGAGCCTAGCTTTGTGCCCCGATGGCACAGACCCCAGGAACGGAGTAAAAGAAGAAAGGCATGTTTATGTAGCTATGGGTGCTTCTGTCAGGCCTGGGGCATGAGGTGCATGCAGAGGAAATGTCCATCATGGCTTGTGTTCTGTGTTTGGTCACGTTTGTACCTCAGTGTGTCCATTCTGGATTGACTCTCAAGGCAGGAGGAAGGCCAGGAATATTCTCACGCTGCCTTATTTGTCTGCCTCCATAACGTCCATTACACTGGAATCCAGGGAAGCTACTTACCATTCCTCAAGCTGGCTGAGTCACTGCCAGTTTTGCTGTCTCCCCTGGGTCTAGCATAATGCTGAGATCTCTGGCAAATAGAGCAGGGGCCCTGGAAACAAATCTGGCTCCAGGGAAGGGGTTTGTTGGAAGGAAGGTGTCACCGTGCCTCAGTGGGTTATAGCTGAGAATACCAGATTCAGGACAAACCGCTGAGGAATAGACAGACGCACCCCAATCTAGTGGTTTTTCTATCATTAGATACAACAAGCCAGTAACAAAAGTAAACTTCTGTCTTACCACACTGGTTAACAAGGCGTCCAAAATGCAATCACCTTAGGTATGCCAGCTCTAACTTCACCACCCAGACACTAGAGTTATGATGAATGGTTACTGAAAGCCAGTTTGATCAAACAAAAGGGCTCTTCTGATCTCAAGAGTTCAGCCACACAGCCAGGCCAACACATGACCCAGATCTTACCCAATAATCATGCTGCTGAAATCGAAAGGTTTATTAATAAAGGAAAAGAAGAAGAGAGTTAAATGGTTAATAGATCACATACATACAATCATTGCAAAGTTCTCATATCAGGTTTGTAGCAGTGATGCAATGAACTGCGGACTTGTAAAGTCTCTGGTAACATCCAAAAGACTGGAAGACCCTCAGTCCATAGATTAGAATGCTCTGGTCAGTTGTAAGTCCCTGGTCCAGAGAATCAGAGCAGGAAAGAGGCAATGTGGAGAAGCTTCAAGGGTCTTTTACCCATCTGCCATCTTCTTGGAATTTTACAGTCCTACCAAAGCAAAGCTCACAGCACAGTTTTTGTGGAAAGTTACAGCAGGCGCAAGATGGAGTCCAGGGTCACATGGGCAAGTCACATGGCCTTACAGGGCTTGCTGATTCACAGGGGCAGCCATTGCCCACATCTGGCTGGGGCGGACACAGAAAGGCTCCCTGGGCAGGACCGGCTTCTTCTATGGCCCATTGTTAGAGTGAAGTGTCCTTAATGGGCCATCAAACTTGAATAGTCCATTCACAATGTGCTGGCTAGGCTGAATGTAAACTTCCTTGTGGGTTTTACCCGGGAACAAGGCATTTAAGACACAGATGCAATTACATCACCCATATTCATAAATTCAGATACAGAGATGATACATGGATAATACATAATTTAGCCAATCATAACTTTTCCATTGACACTTTACATGACATACTTTGTACAAGTTTTGCTGCAATTGTCTAACTGTGGCAATGATATTATCATCATATCAATGATATTATGGTCATATTTCAATCATACCGCGTCACAGAAGGAAGGAAGGATGGAAGGAAGGAAGGGCGGACCCTGGGATTCTGCTAAAATTAAATTTGTTTGTCTTTAAAGTGCCACAGAACTCTCGTTGTTTTGGTTGTGTACAGACTAACACGGCTACCCCTCCGGAACACCTGCGTTCCTCTAACAAGCCATGTGCATGGAAGGCTGTCCTTTCACAGCACCCGCAGGTGTGCCACTCACCTTACAGAGGGTGAGGCATGGCTCCTTCCCAAAGGTTACACTTGCAATAACTACTTGGGGTGACAAGCAGCACTGAGGGGCAGAGATGAGACAGGGCGAGTAATGCAGGCGGGACACAGAGCAGTGTCACTCTAGGGAGCCATCGCTAGGGACTGGACGCTACATGAGGAGGAGTTGAGAATGAGAACACAGACATCTTTTCTATGGAGAGCCATACGCCTCCCCAGTCTCGTCTTTCTGAATGGTGCACCACCATCTTGGCTAGGCAGAGTCTGAGGGGAATGCCTGGGTGCCTGTGCTCTTTCCTTTACCCCTGAGACCACTGGTTCAAACTTCAGACTGTGCCCACCCCAGCTATTGACTGACATATGCAGTTCCAGTTGACGTGGCATGTGAGCTATGCCCTGCCTCAGACAGGAGTTTGTGTGTGCCCGTTAGTCCTGGCAAACTTATCTCTGGCAACCCTGCCCTGGCCTGGCCACTCTCCTGGGTGAGCCAACAGCCCTTCTAGTCTCACTTGTTTTGTTTCTTTCTGGCAACACATTTGGACCAAAACAGCAAAATATCAACACCAAATCTGCATTGCAACACTGGCCACGACCGCATCTGGTCAACAGCTAGCCCAGGAGGAGGCAGTGAGCAGCCGACACGCCCAGATACCCAAAGCTGAGAATCTGTAGGTGGTTTATTTGGGGCGTTGCTACCGAGAGTAAGAAGCAGCGAATGGACAAACAGCCTCCCCCAGTTAGCTGAAGCCGGGTGCCTATTGGATCAGCACAGGATTGCACAGCTGACACTCAGCTTTCTAGGGAGACAAGGTGGGGCAGGGAATGTTTTCTATTGGACCAACTTCTGTTGGGAAGAGGGACAAGCTTTTGAGCTACACAGAGCTCTCCTTCAGGGCTAGGATAAGTCCAATAGAAGCTTTATCTCTCTGATGCCCTGGGATCATCATGGCTACAACAGCACCGCCTCCCTCAGCTTGTTGCTAGTTCATCTTCAGCAAGATGGCTTGGCTTACTCCTTTGGTGTGTAAATGTGCAGTCACCTCCAAGGGCTCCGAATGGCTGGGTGCACAACACAAAGCAGGTGCCTTTCTCAGGCAGCTTCTTACACATCATTACCAAATGCCTTTCCTGGCAACTCCAGCCCCTGCGTAATCCAGAAAGGAACCAGACCCTATGGCTGTTAAGGCTGCCTACGCCAGTGCTGCCTGGCAGCATGTCAGATCTGTAGTGTTGCAGACAGGACCAGACGGCTTTGCTTCATTTCAGTGGGCTGGTGTTGTTCCTGGGAGATGAAGGAATGCTCCAAGGTCTGCTGGACTGTTCAGGGAGAGACACGCCCATCTGAGAGCAGAGAGTGACTTTTACATCTTGTGAATTTCAGATTTCCATAATTACCATTCGATGCCCACTACTACACTGACACTCTGGGCAACACCTACTGCTGCGCTCAGCATCAGGGAACTCGGAGAAGCCTTGCTGCTCAGAAAGAAACACATTTGATCCTGGCACGCCTGCCTGTTGCACCCCACCCACCTACCTTAACACATGTGCGGCTCCATCGCTGCAGTATCTGTGAGCCCTGCAAACACCAGTGAGTTACCCTCAGGCCCCCAGCGAGGGAGGGAAATACCATGTCCCCATTTCATGGATGAGGAGCTGATACACAGAGACACCCAGGGCCTGCCCCTCAGACACGAGGCGTGCTCCCCTCCCAGGCAGACCATGAAAGCTGTTAGGTGCCAGAGATCACACCAATCTGCCCATGCATCCACTCACACACACGCAGACACATACATCAACCTCCCCATGCATCCACCCACATCCACACACAGGCTGACACACACACCAACCTCCCCATGCATCCACCCACACGCACACGCAGACACACACACACCAACCTCCCCATGCATACACCCACACCCCCACACACGCAGACACACACCAACCTCCTCATGCATCCACCCACATGCACACGCAGACACACACACACCAACCTCCCCATGCATCCACCCACACGCACACGCAGACACACACACCAACCTCCCCATACATCCACCCACACACACGTCCCTACATGTGCACACCCAGCCTCTCAGACTTTGGAGCCCCACTGACATTCCTTTCAATTCTCTGACTAGTGAGATGTTTTCCAGCATCATATTCAGCATCAACGAATAGTTCGCTCATTATTGCCATGATCCCCCACACTCTACACTCATGCTGTTCAGATTATTCTCTTGCTTTTTCCTAGGGTGACCTGGTATCCCAATTTTATAGGGACAGTCCCGATATTTGGGGCTTTGTCTTATATAGGTGCCTATTACCCCCCACCCCATCCCGATTTTTCACACTTGCTATCTGGTCACCCTACTTTTCTCCCTTGTGTTCAATTTCTGCATAATTCTAGCAGCCAGTGTCCTATGAACTCCTGCACCTGGAGATTAAAGGACAAGGGTCAGATTTTGAAAGGTACCTAAGATTTTTGAAAGGCACCTAAATACCTTCAAAAATCTGGCCCCAAATATTTAGCTTGAACCCAGCTGAGTCTCTATTTTTGCCAGCACAAGAAACAGCAAGAGCAAAACTGAGCCTGGAACAACTTGGGCACACAATCTGCACCCCTCAGGCAGGTGTCTGAGATTCTGTCCTTTTTTTATAACACTGGAAACCAGATTACAAGAGTTATTGCTGAGTTATCAAAGTAGCTGGCCCTGAATGCAGGTGGGAATTGGAGAGGGGGCAGGAGGAGGGAATCATAGAATTGTAGAAGATTAGGGTTGGATGGGACATCAGGAGGTGTCTAGTCCAACCCCCTGCTTAAAGCAGGACCAATCCCAACTAAATCATCCCAGCCAGGGCTTTGTCAAGCCGGGTCTTAAAAACCTCTAAGGATGGAGATTCCACCTCCTCCCTAGGTAACCCATTCCGGTGCTTCACCACCCTCCTAGTGAAAAAGCTTTTCCTAATATCCAACCGAGACTTCCCCCATTGCAATCTGAGACCATTGCTTCTTGGGAGGAGCCAGCAGATCAGTGAATAATGAGTTTGAAGGTCTGATATCTCTTGCCTCACCAGGGGCCAGCAGAATTGTCTTTTCAGAGTCCCTCCCTTCTGATCATCCACTCGGCGGTCCTCCTGCATAGCCCAGGGCAGAGACCCTCACCCAGGGACTCCTGCCTCCCGCCCAGAGCTCCTGGCTGAGCCGGAGCAGGTCTGTTCCCATGTGAGAGCCGGGATTCACAGCCTTTCCCTAGGGCACAGAGCCCTCATCTTATTTTCTGGTATCTGTGGTTCAGGAGCTGTGTCTGGTACTGTGGGACACACTGTGTTACAGGCCAAGCACCAGATGGGCTGGAGGCTGTCCCCAAGGGGGCCAGGCCGCCCCAGGGCTGAGCGGTCACTGGCATCTAGAACTGAGGAGATTCAGGGCTGGGGGGCGTTTCAGCCAGAAGCGCTGCTGTGCTGCGATCCCAGGCAGGGTCTTTTTAATGATCTCTCCAGACAGAACCTTCTCTGCCCTCAGCCCCACAGAGTTTCATCTGCTGGGATCATCCAGGCACGTCTCACCTAATCAGTTCCCTGACAGTGGAGGGGCCTTGGGTATCGTTGCCCCTCAGTCCCTCCTGTTCGCTGCCTGGGGCTCCCAATAGTTTTGTCTTCCGAGGCCTGAAACGCTCGGGTCTAACTAAAGTCACTGGGCTCAGTAGGGGGGTACCTGGGTGTAGTGTAAAGGCCTTGATGTGCCAGAGGTCAGGCAAGACCATCTGAGGGTCCCTTCCAGCCTTCAACTCTAGGGAACTATTAGCAGCAGGTACCAGTGAGGGCAGCAGCCTATTTCTGGCAGGGGACCCCATGGTCTTTAGGGTGCAGGCCACGCCACCCTCAGGCTGAGGGGAGCAGCTGGGCAGGGACCCAGGGCTGCACAAGGGCAGGTGCCCGGGCTGGAGGCAGCAGCCTTGCAGTGATGCTGGGAGCAGGGCCCTGAGAGCCGGGCAGGGCAGCAGCCTGGCAGCTCGTGGGGGCAGGGACAGCCCAGAGCAGAGGGGACAGGGAGCCCCGAACCCTGCTGGGACCGTGCCCAGAAGAGCCGAGCTCCGGGTGGGGGCTGCAGGCCGGGCCCTGCAGGCCTAGGGAGAGCAGAGGGTCGGGGGGTCTCCCTGGCACTAGGCGAGGAGCCCCTTGGGGCAGAGGGACCTTTGCACCCTGCACTGCGCTGCCCCTAGGGCTGGGCTGAGAACTGCTGGGGGGCCTTTTACTGTAACTGCTGAGCCCCTGGGCTGAGGGTATTCGCCCCTGTATTTCTGCCAGCCCCAGTCACACAGCGCTCTGTGACTCACTGGGAATGGGGGTGTCAGTGGGGCCCCCCGTGGGATGGGCCCGGAGAGCCCCACGCGGGAGCACCTGCCATTCCCGTCTGCCAGCTCATGGTGCCCAGAGCTGTGGGCAGAGCACAGGGGTGTGGGGGCTGGAGAGCTGTGTAGGGCGCAGCCAGCCCTACCTTGGGGTTGGCTCCAGGACTTGTAAAATTACCGTTAGTGGACTCCGGTCACCAGAGCTGCCAGGCACTTGTTACAATCAGTGACACATCCACAGCGAGCGGGGACAGGACTGAAAATACCACTCCAGCCCTCCCCCCCGCAGCTGCCAGCAAACCTCCTCAGCTGCCCGCTGGCCAAGACACCAATTCCTGAGGGAGAACCTCAGCACCGCCTGCTAATAAATAGAACTGGGCGGCCAGGGGCCTGGCAGCTCCCACGCCTGGACCCTGCAGCACAGCCAAGGGAGGGCGGAAGCAGGAGAGACGGACGGGGGCTGGGGAAGCCGTGCTGCCACCCTGGACAGCTCAGCCACAGGAGTTGATGGCAGAGCCCCGACGGGCTGGGACACGAGTTCGCAGATGAGCAGGCCCACGGCCACACAAGTCAGGTGGCCACCGCCAGCACCTTGGAATGCCCCTGGCGGCAAAGAGGCACCGGAGCCAGGCTCTGAGCGCCAGGACTTTGCAGCCACAGTGACAACTTCACTCAGGAGGTGGCCAGCTGCCCTCTGCATCAGCTGGAGCTTCTGAGGGGCCTTCAAGAGCAGCCCTACATGGGGCACATGAAGGGAACTGGGCTGGCAGTGATGAGGCACGAGCATCCCACAAGGTCCCCAGCAGAGAGGACAGGTGGCAGGACCAGGGATGGAGCCAACAGGCCCCTCGACTGCCGTTAGTGGGGCTGTGACAGAACAGTGGCATGGCTGGCCTCTGCAGCCTGTGCCAGCCCCCTTCCTGTGCTGAGATGTGCCCATCTCTGCCTCCTGCCTCCTTAGCGCTCTGGTATTTCTGTGCCATGGGCACCAGCACACAGGGCACTCCTGCGAACCCACACTGATGCAGCCTTTCAGACAGACATAACGACCCCCAAGCCAGGCAGAGGAGCCACGCAGCTCTGCCCCTGCGCACTAAGGCTGGTCTGCGGGAGATTTTTTAATAAGCCGTCTGCTGTGCTATCTCTGGGGCAGCTCCACTAGTGGTAGCGAAGGGGAGTGAGCTGGTTAGACCCTCGCACTGCCCAGGCCTGCTCTCGCACAGTGGGTACAAAGCCTGCAGAAATCCACACTAGCTCCCACCATCAATCCCACTGGCAGAGCCATGCCGGAGAGGCCAGGGTGGGAATTTTACCTGTACAAGTCTAGTTTGGGTGCAGCCTATGGGGGTGGGGATGTGGGGAACCTCTGCTCACACCTGGCAAAAGAAGGAGTGTGCTGGCAGTATTAGAAGCTGGGCCAATATGGGGCAGGGGCAATTGTGGGTGCCCTAGACAGCACTGTGCAAAGCAGTGCCCACAGGAGGTAGGAGATGCTGCCCTTGCAGCCACTTGGCAAACTGAGACATCCCTCAGGAAATATCCTTTCCTGGCTTGACAGGGGCAGAGGTGACGAGGTTCTGGAGCCAGGCGGGACGTTGGGACAGTGGGAGTGATGTAGTCAGAGTGAAGCACAGCCAAGCCAGCAACCTGCACGGCTGGAGTGGGGAAGAGAGGCTCCCATCTGTATTTGCAGTGGATGGAATGATAAGGTCACTGTCTGGGTTCTGCAAAGAAGGGGGGTTGCCACTTGCTGAATGGGACACCTGACACAGCAGGACAGGTTCTTCCATGCCAGTGACATGTTTGTGAGGAGCGGCTCAGAGAGGGACTGTGCTTCTAGCCAAGTGCAGGCTGCTAGCAGGGCCAGAACCACACACCAGACCCTGCCTGTGTACAGAGCTAACCCACGGAATACAGGAGAGCACACAGCCTGCCGTGAGCAGACCTAGCTGCAGCGTCTTCCCTGGAGCGGTTGTGCTGACCGACCTGCAGGCACTGCAGCCAGCCCAGCTGTGCTCAGGACTCAGGAGTCAGCCCAAGGTCTGCTGGGTCTGTCTACGTGGGGCATCCATACGGAAAAAGGGTTTTTTTTTTCAATTCAAATGAGCGAAGGTGATTTGAAACCTTGCCCAGCAATGGCAGGGACATAGTTTAACACCATTCCAGTCTGTGCTAGCCAGTCATGCTGCATCTTTTCCCTTGTCTGTTCCTTGTGGAGACACACCCCTGGACCCCAACAGAGGCAGCAGGTCTAGATCCTTAGTGTGTTTTCCAGTCTTCTCCATGCAAGGGAAGCTGCTTTGTTCATTTCAGCCTTAGTCCTAAATTGATGCATTGGTCTGGCTGCAGGAAGAGGCATCAAGTGATATGATGAAGAGGCTACTTAACGCTGCTTTGTTCATTTCAATGGGACTCTGGGCTGCCTGTCCCCCTCAATCAATGGCCATTGAGCCAGGGCGGGGTCCCCGTGCAGAAGACCTTGCTAACAATCAGGAAATGAAGATAAGGGAAAAGGGAGGGAGCAGCAGCCCCTCAAGCCTGCCAAGAAAATATAAATGATTTCTGGCCACTGCAGACATGCACAACTAACTACCCCATGCCTTGGCTCTCTCCCACACCTTCCCCAGGCTCCCATTTTACTGAGATAGAATCCCAGCAAACCCCTGGGACACCCACTTCTGAGCCCAGCTAAACACCCGGTGGACGGTCTGAGACCATGTCTATACGTCCTGCTCTGCAGCGGTGCAGCTGCAGCAGGTCTGGCGAAGAAGCTGTCTTGCCGACATAGCACTGTGCACATGAGTGCCTGTGTCAGTGTAATGTGTGTCGCTCAGGGGAGTGGTTCATTCACACCCCTGAGCGCCAGAAGTTCTGCAGACAGAGGCTGTAGTGTAGACAATGAAGCCAAAGGTGGGTCTCTAAGGCAAGGCACCTCCAAATTCAGACTTCTTCGTTAATTGCCCCTCAGCTGAAGGGGCTGAGTCTGCAGCCGAGCCGGAACTGGTACAGAAGGCTCAATGGAGGCACAGAGGGGAATATTTCCTATATCGGCTTCTGAGTCACACAGGCATAAATTAACCGTTGAAAGGGCAAACTCTTCCGGGTACCAGCAGGCTGCAGGCAGTGGCACTCTGCTTAGACCACGAGACGGAGGCACTAGCTAAATGCTGAGGATTAGTATTACACATTCCTGACCATCAGTCCAGCTTTACACAGGGCTGGCCCACTTCACCCACTTTGGAGGTGGTTCACATCCTCTGGCCCCCAGTGAGTGGCGAAGGAAGGAAAGATGACAACAACTGACAGGAGACTCCTGTGGCAGAATGGCCCCGTTTTCCCCACTCTAGAATAAAGTCATTCAGTTCCAATAGCTCCAGGGGGTTATAAATTAAGGACTATTCACCCAGCCCAGACGCTTTGTAAAAACTGGACTCTGATCAATAGTCCAGCCTTGCAAAGAGGCCTGGACAACAGGGCCACGTCCCCTCCCCCTGCGCAAGCTCTGCCATGTCAACAAGATCCCCTCAGCTCTGACCCTACAATGAGAACCCAGAGAGATTCACCAGACAGATGAGAGCTGCAGACTCCCCAGGTCACAGGAATCAGCTGGGCTCTCACTGGTGGGGACTGGATCAAGTTCTGCACAGCTCCCACATCGCCCTGCCTCCTCTTATCTGCGTCCTCACCGGCTCCTGTGAATGCCCAGGGCTGCAAAGAAAGGGGGAGCAAAGAGAACTTCCAAGTAGCCCCACTATTCAGTATTTGAAAGAGGCCCTGTTAGAGAATTCTCCCCCCACCTAGATGTAGACAAACACAGCTAAGGACAGAGATCTAATCAACATCATAAATGAGCAACCAGCATTAGAAGGCGTCTGCAGACTCTGAACCCAGCGGGCACCCTTCCTCTCAGCTGAAGTCTTATCAGGAGAGTTAACACAGCCACATTGTCTGTCTTACCAAGGTTTACTGCCCCTTTCAAAATGATTGGGGAGCTAGCAAAGCCAGCCTTTACAAGGCTGCAGGTGCTGCAGCTGCTCATATCTCTGGTAAACAGAACCTCAAGTGTAAGAGCTGGGGGCAAGGGGCACTACCCCAACTTCCGCCTAATCACTTCATCCCTCAGCTGCCCCACGTTCAACAAGCATTTGAGGAGCTCAGCAAACGGATCTGAACACCATCTAACGGGCCGAGCCCTGCGACCTCATCACACTTCAGTCAAGAGATTATTATAAGACCCTACACAGAACGAGGTTTGTGCAAACAGAAAACTCTCTGCATGTTACCTGTCCACCCAGCCCTAATACTACAAGGAAAATGGAGAATGGGGAAATCCAGATTTGTGGCTTTATTCCAAACCCACAAGAGATTTGAAACTTGTCACCAATGTATGAGAGATTTCCAACCTGTTGATACAGATCATCAGTGCATGCAAGATGCCTGACCTATTTATACAAGCACCATAAAGGAAACATACATAAAGACTCTGAATGAGTTTCCTACTCCCGTCAGCTCCATTGCACCAACAAGCTGGTGCCCAGTGTCAACAAGCAAACCCCAAGAATGAGCTGGGAGCTGGAGCCAGCCTTCAGGAAGCTGGAGGAGTGGATATCCACTCGACTCTGGGAGCCACGTGATTCCCCCACACCAGCCTTCTGGCTACAGGGCACCCGGGCCTGCTTGCCAGAGGCGAAGGATCCAAAAATTCACAGATTCCAAGGCCAGAAGGGACCATTGTGACTATCTAGGATGGCCTCCTGGACAGCACAGGCTGGAGAACTTCCCTCAGTTGTTTCCTGTTTGAACCACAGATGTTCTTTTAGAAAAACACCCAAGCTTGACTGAACAAGTTCAGGGATGGAAAATTTACCACGACCCTTGGTAATCTAGTCCAATGGTTAACTCCCCTGACCCTTAAAAATGTACGCCAAACGCACGTGCCCAAACTACTGGAATGACTCTGTCACACAAGATGCAGGGCAATGCCTGCCCTCAGCCCTCGCACCCCGGCTGTGCGCAGGACGAGAGACTCGGGGCTTCTCTACACTTGGAAATTTACTGAAGTTTTGGCATCCAGCACAGCTGTTTGGGAAATTGCCAAATATACATGCTCTGACTCAAACCAGTTTTGTCCAGGTGGCACTTGACACACACAAAATGTTGGATTCCCCCAGATCGCCAGCAGTGACACGATGGATTCATGCCATGTGTTCTGCCTTAGGAAAAGGCCTTCCACAAGGCACTGGGACAGGCCTCAGACTTGGACCAAATTTGACTTCCTTTTTTGGATTACTTGGGGGGGGGGACCCATTGGCTGAGGAACAAGCACTTAGCCTGCAGTTAGCTCACTCTGCCCCTGCCCCGCCCCACACTGCAAGCTGGCAGCATGGCTCATGGGGCATAGTCTAGTGCTTATGTTATGAGGGGCTTTCTAATGATGCTTGTGTTGCAACTGCTGGAAAATTCAACTCCAAAATAAGCTGGGATCAGAGAGGCACTGACCAGCCAGCAACACTGAGCAACCAGATGATGTTGCTCCTTCCAAAGAGAGATGACTAGCACAGTCTTTCGCTGTAATGGCTGCAAAGGAAACCTTGAAAAGGTGAATTGAGTGCAACCAATGCAGAGCCATCTGCCTGCATCTGCAGGGAGCCCGAATGGCGCTCAGTGGTGGGACCTGCCCCAACCATCCCAATGGGGAGCTAACTCAGATCCAGTGATGACAGTTAAATGCCAACATTGTTAATTATCTCACTGCACCTGAGCACGTGTGGGGAAGGAGGGGGACAGTCAGAGGGCAGAGACCCGCCCAGGCCACTGTGAGCAACAGCTCCTTCTGAGGCCAAGCGTGGGAGGTGGGGGGCTGCAGGCAGAACCCACTGACATTTGCCCTAGTCAAGAAGGAGTCAGGCCCAGGGTGTCCCCAGGGCATCAGAGCCGTGCCGAGGGGAAGCCAGGCCCAGGGAGCACCTGCCAGGGACAGTCGAGGCCCATGGAGCCCCCCAGGGCATCGGAGCTGTGCCAGGGGAAGCCAGGCCCAGATGCCCAGCAGAGCCCATGGGAGAGGTGTTTTGTTAGAGAATAAATGAAAGTTGCTGTGGGCGCGGGGACAAAGGATGTCAGTGCTGGGCCACATTCCTGGGGGGCTGAGAGTTGGGCCCAGGCTTTGGACACAAATTGTCCTCCGTGGGACCCCTGACTTGGGCTAAAAGATCATGTACTACACAAGCAATAATCATGTGCTGATCAGAGCACTTTTCTAGCCTTAAAGTTGGGGAGTGCGGGGAAGCAAACCACAGCAACTTTCTAGCCTTGAAGTTAGGGAAGGGGGGAGCATATCAGAGCAACTTTCTAGCAGTGTCCAGAACAGGGCAAACCTGCCCAATAGGCACCATAGTAATGGGATCGTAATACAGGAAGGCTATGTTCCCCCCGCCGACCATTCCTCCCCTCACCCCCTGGACAAAAAATGTAGTAAAGGGGTGTTATCTCTTCTTTCCCAGGCAGCATGTCTGTTAGGGAAGGCTCGGGATCTCTCCCCCTAGTTCTTCCCTTGTTGCTAGTTTGTTAAAAAACTTCATAGTCATTCCTGCTGTTAAAATAAATGTATATGCTACGCAAGTTTCATAAAAAATAACAAACAAAGGCGAGTATAATTATATGCCTCCCATAACCATTAATATTCCTTTTATAATAATTTATATTGCCAAATAAAAATTTTATAAAGCATTATAAAAATGTGTATATTTACATATTATTTTAAATAAAAATTGTAAAGTAATGAACTCAGGGCTCACTTTTATTAGTCTCAAAGCAAAAAACCATATAAACGAAAAGCTGTAACCAAATAAACGCTCCTTATCACTACACCCGGCTCAATCTCTCTCTTCAGCCGACCCTGCAACAGTTGCCACTTAGCACTAACAGCTCTAAAATAGCTAGGAAGCGACACTGAGGCGCCATGTTTCAGTCCCATTTTAAAATACAAAGTGCCTTATACTGAGCATGAAGCATCCCGGGCACATCTGTCCGTTACATCAGACCCCACCAACCAGTTGTCAACTACAGGCAGTGGGGTTGGCGGAGGCACGACTGGCACCATTTTTCTGAGGCGTGCTTGGCTGGCAAAAAAGTGTGAAACACAGGACTAGTGAAGGCCCAGCACCATCTATAACCAGGAACCCTTTGGTACCCTGCAATGTGTGTGCCTGTCCAATGGGCCTGCAGTGCAGAGAGCATTGCTCTGCTCCTGTACTCAGCGTGGGAACCCGCACCGGGCATGGTCACACTCAGGTTTGTGACCTCGTCACAGCCTGACTGTGGTCTGTCTCCTAGTGTAAGCGTGGTGACACCCTTTCCCTCACTTTAGCTGGTGGCAGCCCAGCACACAGCATAGGCAGCCTGCCTTGAAACACAGGGGATCTTTGGACTGGGACGTCCCCTGAGTGGCTTTGGGGCTGGTCCGCACTGAAAAGTTACATCAGCATAGCATAGCTACATCAGTCAGGGGTGTGAAAAATCCACACACCCCGAGTGGCATAATTAAGCCAACCTACCCCTTGCCCCCTGGTGTAGACAGTGCTTGGTCGATGGATGCATTCTGTTGACTCACTGCTGCCTCTCGGGCACGTGGACATAGCCTTGGAAAGGAGACGCTTAGAAAAAGCCTTGGCCATGAGCAGTTTCTGGGTTGTTATAGGTGTTACACCCTGTCTCCACCAGGGCTTTGTCTAGACGAAGATTTGGTCCTGTTAGACCTGAAGTTGATTGAGCACCAGTTCAGTGGAGTTAACTAACAGGTTTGCAGATGTCCAAACCAGACCCAGCCAGGAACAAGCCTTTGTTAGCGTTACCGTCCTGTTAGCTAAGTCGAGATAATTGACAGTCAGGTTAAACCGAGCCTCCAGGTCCGGGAGGCTGCTTCCTTCCCATCTGCTTTTGGATCACCCGATTATGCTTGCAAACCATGTCACCAGCTGGTCGCCGACCACCCACCATACAAGAGCAGCGCCATAGGCGAGCCGCAGGGAAGGCAAGAGAGCACCACGAAATGGGAGAGAACCGTAGTTCATGTCCCTGAATCGAGACTGGAGCAGTGGAAAGTTCATTCCAGTCCCTCACTGCAGGGGGCTTTGGGCTAGCTCTCAGTCATGAACGGCCCACAGTGCAGAGAGGCACTTATCAGACATTGCCTGCTGGCACGATACCCAGCTACTACGCACATTTCGAGGCAGGTTAAATGGATGTGCTAAACAATTTGGCTTAATTAAATCTGAGTTTGTGTGTGTGCACATGCATGCACACAGCAGCCACAGAGATACAGATGATATATAGAGAGAATAAGCCTGGCTTGAACTCCCATCTGCTGGCAGGAGACTTGGGGCTGACTGGTTCTACACAGAAATTGCCCCGATTTAACCCAGGCTGTCCTGGCTCGATGATGCTCAATCAGTGCCACTCCTGTGTGTGAACAGTCGGAGCCTGATGGGGTTCTCATGCAACTGTGCCCCACACACCTCCCAGCCAGCCAGCCTTCTCCACAATGATCTCGGGCTTTGCTGTTACCTTCCCCCCAGCTGGCTCCATGCATGTCCCCTGGCCTGTCCTAGACCCACCTGGGCCTCCCTTCCCTGGGGGAGCATCCAGTTCAGTTCCTCACATCCTTCTTCCCCAGTTCCCTCTGCTCTCCTCTCTGGCCAGACTTCCACAGATGTCCCACGGCCTTTCCTCTCCCACAGGCTCCCAGGGCTGTACTTCTTCCTGGGGTGTCTCAGCCCCTTCCCCCGCTTCCTTCTCCCCCCTCCCCCCACACCAGCCACACATGATACCCAGAGTGCCACTGTGCCGGCCAGCTCCCATCCCGTGCAGTTGCAGGGAAAGGGAGGGACTCTGGGACTCCTACTGGTCCAGCTTGCAGCCAGGGATCTGAAAATGACACCCCAATGCCCCCCAATGTCCCTGGGTACTGGAAGGGAGGGGCACTCTATCTGTTCTCTCTCTCTTCTCCGACACCCCAAAGCCTCTAGCTGTGGTAGGGTAGGGGAGTGCGTTCTCCACTATACCCCAGCCAAGCCCCAGTGAGCAGTTCCTGTCCCCTCTCCTCTGTCGCTGGAAGCTTTCCCACCTGCAGAGCAGAACCCATCTGAATCTTGCTGGCTCACAGCTGCCCGCAGGGTTCTGGGGAACAGTGCTGAAAACCTGCTGCAGCTGGGCAAGCTTTGAGCAGCAGCAGGGGCTGTTGGCAGCTGGGGAAGACAGCCCAGTCCCCCCAGCACTCAGTGTGTGTTTGGAAGGGCAGAGCTGCTCCCAGAAGGGCTCAAGTCTTTAACAAAACAAAGATGTTGCAAAGGTTGATGGACTGTTCCAGGAAAGCTTCCTGCTGCCCGTGAGCAGGAGAGGGATTCCAGGAAAACTGTGAAGCCAGTAAATTTGGGGTGCACTCATCGGATGAAAGGAAAGAAACCCAATGCAGGTAACCAGGGGCGGGGAGTTCACCCCAGAACAGCTGCAGTCACTGCTTCTTTTGCCACACAATCACAGGGGAGCGTCCCACAGTTAAAACAAAGATGTGCGAGGCCTTGGCCAGGCTGGGTGTTGAGCTTTGCCCCCCTTGGCTTGAGCTTGGGCAGCTAAAGAAATTTGAGGAACAAATATTTGATACTGAGCTCCTCAGTCTAGCAGAGAAGGTCTAACATGATCCACTGGCTGGAAGCTGAAGTTAGACAAATTCAGCCTGAAATAAGGCGTATAGTTTTGCCAGTGACAGTAATTAATCATTGGAACAGTGTACCAAAGGTTGTGGTGGATTCTCCATCACTGACAACTTTAAAGTCAAGACTGGCTGTTTCTCTAACAGATCTGCTCTAGGAATTACTGTAGGGCAGTTCTCTGGCCTGGGCTATACAGACGGTCAGACTAGATGATCACAATGGTCCTTTCTGGCCTTGGAATCTATGGCAGAACTGGAGACCCAGGCCATATCTGCATAGAACCTTCTGCCAGTACAGTAATGTGGTTATGTGGGTGATGTTTTGGTGACATTTCTACACCAGTTAAAGCCCAAGGGTAGACCCAATTATACCAGCATGACAGCTTACATCTCTAGGGGAACTGGTCAAAGCAACTTGTTTGCTTTGTCTCCACTGGAGGTGCTTTGCCAGCGTAGCCAAACCACTATAGCTACCTGCCTAGAGCAGACCAGGCTGGCCAGCCAATGTCCAGATGTCCAAAATCCAATGTCTCCTCAAAAAGCACAAGCCATCACTCCAGTCTGTCAAAATTCCCATGTTAAAAACCTTTTCCCAAACTCCTAGCAATGAAGGTTCCTTAGCTGCGTGTTTGGGCCGCACGGAGTCAGTTGCTGAATGAGATGCTTTCATTATTCTTAAAGCAGGCTGTTTGCCTTCCAAAACCTCAAGGGAAAGGGCAGAGCCACAGGCAGGTGACTCCCGCCACCTCTTCCTGAATCTCATGCAGATGCCAGGAACATGCAAAATTCTGTACACCTGATGGGACAATTTTTCCCAGCGTTCGGTCCCCTGCCATGAGCTCTTTTCTCTCCCTTAGGTATGGAGACATTAGCTCTGTGGCTTTAGCAACATCCCCTGGAGAAGCATCCGCTCAGCGCCTTGACCCCACTGAGCCCCATTCAGTCATTAGCACAGCAACAACAGCTCACTGCTTCTTCTGGAAAAATGCCACAGGCTCCTTAGCGCACAGAGCCAACGCACTGCATCCACTCCCATCAAGCGTGAGTGCACCCAGCGCCACATCCACTCTGCTTCCCGTAAGACATTCCCAGAGCAGCATGTGGCATGCTGGTGGGGAAGGTTCCTCCCATATCGGCACTGTGGGCCACAAACCACAGTCAGGGGCTTCAGCTGAGACTTGCACGAGGGCTCCTCTCATCTATGGCCTTATCTCATAACAGGTATGTCACAAAGCCAGGGAAGGAGAGAGCATGACAGCAGTTGCTCTCTGCCTGGCTGGAGCAGGCAAGGCTGGCACGGCCATGGAGGGGAGGAAATGAGCCTGAGTTCACTTTCCTTCTATGGCACCTTGGTTCTGCTGCAGGAGTGCTCACCGGAGCCCAGCCATACTGCAGAGCCAGGCTAAGAGGGCTCATCCCCGCACTGGCTTCACTGCTCTGGCAGAGCTGGGCTTGTGGTGAGAACACAGTGGGAAGCACAATCCCCAGACAGGATCAGACCAGGTCCATCCAGCCCAGCATCTTGTCTCTGAGCAGGGGCCGGCTGCTTCAGAGCAGGGGGAAAACCAAGCCAAACATTCATGAATTAGAAGCTCTGGGCTAACCATCTCAGCACCATGGGGAGAAAAGGGGAGATGGGGGGGAGAGGTTCAGCCCTTTCCAGATGTGATTTTCCCCTGGTATTTACTAGTCAAATACTGGACAGTCTTGTTCTCCATAGAACTGTCCAGGCCTGTTTGAATCCTGCTAAGCTTTTGCCTGCAATGACTTCATGTGGCAGAGAGTTCTGCAGACTCCCTGCAGGGTGTCTGAAAGTGTTTCCTTCAGTCAGTTTTGAATTTGCCACCTCTTAAGATCATTTATTTCCCCACGTGCCAAGGAAACATGAGACAATCTTGTCTAGTATTTTCTCCTTCTAAGCTTTTCTTTCACCTCAGATCTCACCAGCCCAGCCCATTTCACTCACACTCAGAGCTCATCTACAAGGGAGGTTAACTGCCATTACTCTACCCCTATAACTCCCCACCTGGACACTCTTATTCACAACAACAATGGCCTCTTTTCAGTGTAGCTTATTGTACCCCAGGCTTCCCATTCCCCTCTGCTCCTTCAACCCCATTGCCACTCCCCTGTGCTTTTATTTGGATAGATAATGAAAGAGGGATTGGAGCAGGAGAACGGGACCCAGGGAGGTGCTTTAACCACCAGCCTAGAGTCATTTTCACGCTCTTTCTCTCTGGTCCGTTTATACAGTGTAACAGCTTCACCTACTTAAAAGTCTCATTGGGCCAGAGAGAGAGAAGAGGTATCACTCAATAGCCTTGTGGTTAGGGCCCCCAGAGGGCAGACCCCAGATCCGGTCCCCCTGCTCCATCCGTATTTCATTATCCCTCCCACATCAGACTAGCCTGTAGCCTAGTGGTTAGCGCACTTCCTGACGAGGTAGAAGACCCCTCTTTTCAATCCTTTCTCCCCATCAAGCAGAGGGGGGAGTTGAACCTGGCTCTTCCATATCACTCACCCACTAGGCTCAAGATTAGAAGGCAGGCACGGCCTCTGGCCATTGTGTCGGGTTAGGTGCCTGCTTAGCTTATTTGCACAAGAAGCAGCATGGGGCCCTAACTGCCGGGCTCTGGGGGGGGGGGGGAGCAGCTCTGTTCATGGATCGCTAGCAGAATTAGGCACTGCCCTGCAGCCTGGATTTAGGTGCCTAGATCCAAGAGGGGGCGGGGCTTAGCACACACCCCTCTTGTTGGTATTTCCCATTGGCTAGCTAAGTCTGTGGGTCCCAGTCTAAGGCGCCTCCCTGCGAGGCACCGGGAGGGTACCATGTGCCTAGAGCCAGGCTGTGTGAACCGCAGTGGGTGCCTATGATTTTCTAGATGCCTAAAAGTTAAGTGTTGCAACATTGATTGTCACAAGGCCTAAGTCCCTTTGTGAATCCAGGCCAGGGTAACAGGTACACCCTTCTGTCATCCACCCCTGGGGTGTTCTTGAGAGTATCAGTGATGAGGAGCAGAGAAAGGCATTTACACGATTCTTGGCAACATATTTATCAGAGCATCTTCTCCAGAACCACCCAGGAGGTAATCCGGAGGGTCCCTCTGAATGCTTCAGGCCCATAGGTTTGTAAAGAAGAGCTCTCTGATCCCCCTTGGCACTGAGATGGACACCGGGGGGCCAATGGCTTCCCAAGATACAAGATTCGACCAGATCTAGTCACTGGCCTCCAAGGTGTTGCTAATCTAGCTTTGTGATGTGGGCAGGCCAGGCACCAGGTCATGCCAAGGTCCCCAGGTCTCAGCTGAACACTGGTGAATGCAGAGCTGAACCAGCCTGGCTCTCCTGTGGGGGAGTGTTGTCGGGAAAAAAAAGGGTAATAAGGGTGTGTTTGGGGTTTAGACTTTATTGAACCCTGGGGAGCGGCTGCCTGCATGAATATCCCATAAAAAGTGTGTCCCGCGTTGTAAGGTGACATTTGAGCAGTTGTCCGGTGTGCCTCTGTGGCCGTGCACATCACCAGCCAGGAAAGAGACATTAACCTAAGTAAAATGCTGGTCTCCAAGCGAAAGTGTGATGTCCTGCCCAGCAGGGAGGACGCCAGCCGGGCTATCGCGGAACGCTGAAGGGGACAAAAGACGTTTGTTGTTTGCCCTTCCCCCAGGAAGATGAGTCATGCGAGCGGAGAGCTGTTGGTGTGAAGGCCCCTGTCTGCTGCGGGAGTGGCACAAATGGACCATCGCACAACAGCTAGTTGGGCCTGGTGGCAGGAAGGGGAAGGGTTTTGCTGTGTCTGTCAAGGGGTCTATAGGCCCTGTGGGGGGCTGTCTGAGTGCATCCCAAACGTGGACTGCACACAGGAACCGGGAAGGTCTGTTGTCTATGCTGCTCTCGCTCTCTGGCTGCACTTCATCCAGATGGGTGGAAGCTGGGTTTGGGTGAGTGGGTGCCAGGGAGTGGGGTGGGGTTGAACCGCAGGAACTAGGCTGGGGTTGGGTGGGGCTGGGTGGGACTGGACTGGGCAGTCAGTTTATCTTTGTGGTTTCCTCTGCTAGGGGGGCTGGGTGAGGGGTGTTTTGCCCTACTGCCGGGCTGGGTGAGAAGGGTGGTGTGCTCTCTCCCTCTGGATCAGTTTGCTTCCTCTGACTGGTTGGCCAGGAGCTAAAGCGCCCCCCTCCCCCCAGAAAGCAGGCCTTGTTGCCCCTCCCTACCCCAGCTTGAGCTCCTGTCTCTCTCTGCAAGTTCTTAAGTTTCTGTGTCTCACCATCAGCACCTGGGTCCTTTGTTCTGCTGTTGGGGATTTTCCCTGTTGAGGGGTTGGGAAAAGTGGTTCTCCTGGAGTCAGCCAGCCTCCCTAGCATACCCGCTGTGCTCATTAAGGGTAACTGCGCCCCATTGTCCCTAGCCTGAGGGGTGTGCCCTGCCCGCCCTGGTGGATTCCACATTCACACACAGGTATTCACTGACACAGGAGTTGCGTAAGAATAACTCCAGAGCATCCATATGTGTACTGATGGATCCCCCACGTGGGCACAAGGGAGCTGGTGCCCTGGGGGCTGGGAGTGTATATCCTGGCGTGCAGGGGCTGGATCCTGCCCCCCTAATTCTGTTGCCCCTAGCTGTGGAGCCAGGCACCCTTGCCCTGCCTGCTGGTCTTGGCAGCATGTCAGTCGTTGTACTGTTGTGTAGCGCTGGCGCACCCGTTAATTCAGTGCTGCCTGTGAGCACAGCCTGCATCCTGCAGTCCAACCCTGCCCCCGTCCCAATTCATAATGGCCGTAATCCTCTGGAACAAAATATTAATCCTCTGGAGATCAGGAGAGTGGAGTGGGTTACTCCCGCCTGGCTACTGCTAAACAATGCTCTAATCCCAGCACAAACTGCACTAATCCCAGCCTGCTCTCCCCAGCCCCCCCACCCGCCGGTTTGTAAGTGATCACCAGCATTGATCAGCTGCTCCCCAGGCCCTGCCTCTGTGGGAGGGCATGGCCATCAGCCATCCCTGTGTGGGCACCAAACCTCGCCGAGTGGGGCACTCTCTCCCGCCTCCTCCAGCATGGGGGCCACATACACTGCGGTGAGGAAGGGGAGAGGAGAGAGAGGAGCAGAAGCAGAGGGAGGGGGTGTGTATGTGTTAGAGTGTGTGTGTGTGTGTTCATATGTGTATGCGGGTGTATCTCTGTGTGCATGTTCCTATGTGTACGTGTCTGTTGTGTGTATATGTATGCATGTGTGCACGTGCATGTGCCTGTGTATGCATGGAAGTGTATAGAAGTATGGGTGTGCATGTGTGTGTGCATGACTATATGTGTGTGTGCACATATGTATGTGTATGTGCATTTGTGTGTTTGTGCATACTTGTGTGCATGAGTGTGTGTTTGAGTGTAAGCATGTGAGTGTCTGTGTGTGGGCATGTTTGTATGTCCTGCCTGGGTGCATGGGTGTGTCATGTGTACTGCTTATGTACATGCTGTGTGTGCATGTGTCTGTGTGTGTGGAGGGTCCAGGCCATGTGATTCTGCTCACTTGCCACATGTGGTCAGGATCTGGTCCCTGGGTGCCATGCAGTGGCATTGGCGTGACGGGTGCTGGTGAGAGGAGAGCTCTGCTCAGTGTGGCTGTGCTGCACGGACTGCCTGCAAGGGAGACCTCTGCGCCCACCCCCTCCCACGTGCCCCTCTTCATCTCGCCATGACCAGCTCAAAACCCCCTGCAGAGACAAGACTAGGAAAGGGTGGGGGGGGGGGCAGGGGAAGCTGCCGCTGGGAGCGCGGTGCCAGGCAGCCCCTGGACACAGGGTGAGCAAAGTGCTATTTATTCTCCCTTGGGCAGGGTGGGTGCACCCAGCCTCCCAGCCCGGCCCTGTTCCCCCAAGCAGCGCGGGTGTTGGCAGAGGGCCCATTGGGTGCCCTGCCATCCCATCGACCAGATCAAGCGCTGTGAAATGTTCCTGCCCCCACCTGGAGAGGCCTGGTTGCCGTTGGCAGGCTGGCTGTGAGAGCTTCCGGCTTTGGGGTGGCTGCAAACTGCTTTCCATGTACAGACCCTGGCGTGCGCCCAGCACAGCGTTCCAGGGCCCAGGGCAGGAGGAGGAGGAGCCAGGGGGAGGAGGGGAAGTAGCCAGGTTGGCGGGGGAGAGTGAGGCGAGGGCGGGTGTGGCGGGTTACTGCACCTGGCTCGTAACTGAGCTCCAGGATGTGCTGGGTTGGGCTAAGGAGATACAGAAGTTCCCAGTGCAGAGGGGCAAGGGCACAAGGCCAGCACCGTGCGAGGTGTGCCTACCTGGCAACCTGACCACAAAGCCGTTTCAGTGTGCAGTTAAAATACAGCCCCAAACAACCCCAGTGAAAATACCGGCTGAAATATTCAGAGTCAATTTCCAACTAATATAACCTCCATGCTTACCAAGAAGTAAAATTGCTCTCGTTTTCTGCAGATCCCTGCAATCCAAATTGAACGGCCAGTGCCAGCCAGGCCAACGCAGGGCTGCCCTCTGTCCTGCACCCCAGCAGCTACCAGCCAGCATGGAGACAGCACCTACGGGGTGGCACCCAGGTCCTTGAGCTCAAAGGGTGAAAGGCATGGGAGCTGACACACTCTTTTGCCCTGCTCGCACTGCCCCCATTTGTATGGCTGCTTTAAGCCCTCTAATCAGAGAGGTTGCTGGTACCTCCTGGCCCTGCTGTGCAGTGTGCTTCGCAGTTCTTGGCCCCATACAAGCCAGCGCCGGGTGAGGTCTGTGCCAATGATGCCGCCTGGATCTGGGGTGATGGACGGGTGCTTGGTGCTATACAGCACAAAGAGCAGCCGCCCAATTAGACACAGAGCGCTTGGGGCAGCCATGGGGCAGGGCAGGACCCACTCAGCCAGGCTCCTGTGACTGGCACTGGCTGCCCAGCTGAAGGGTGGCAGCCCAAAGCCCCTCCTGTCTCCTCCATCATGTTTGCTTTGCCCCTTCACCCTCTGCTTCCCAGTGCTGTCTCCTGGGAGCCCTTTCCCCTTCCTCCTTTTGCCCCCCCCCCCCTTCCTGTCTTTCCTGGCCCTTCCTCCCTCCTCCCCAGCCTCTCTCCTTCTGCCAGTGGGTGCTGCCCATACAACCCCATCACTGAGCACCCCACCAGACTCTAGGAACCCCCAACCCCATGTCCTTCCTCCCAGGTTCTGCCTCATCATCTCTGCCACCACGGTACCGCTATCACTGCCCTACCAAGGACCGGGCACTGCAAGAAGACAGGCCTGAGCTGGGCAGGAGGCAAGGAAAGTTCCTAGGTCCTACAACTGCAGCTATACCCACAGGGCCTCTCCATACCAGGCTGGCCTTGGCCCTGCAGCGCTCTCTTCTGAACGGCAAGCTCCCAGCACTCACCCAGTCATCGGATGGTACAATGGCCAGGGCACTCACCAGTCACCAGATGGCACAATGCCTGTGGCCCTGGTCCAGTCACCATATAGCTCAATGCCCAGGGCACTCACCCAGTTACCAGATGGCACAATGCCTGTGGTACTGGTCCAGTCACCATATAGCACAATGCCTGGGCACTCGCCCCATCTCATATAGCTCAATGCCCAGGGCACTCACCCAGTTACCAGATGGCACAATGCCTGTGGCACTGGTTCAGTAACCATATAGCACAATGTCCGAGGCACGTCCCATATAACTGGGTGACATGTCTTTGTTATAAAGCCCATCAGTGCGTAGCATGTGGCCTGTATGTGCTGGGTCAGTCCCTGCTAAGTGCCCAGCTTAGCCCCAGGTGGGAAAGGGTTGGTGTAGCACAGAGGCAGGACCTGCTGAGCTTCACTGAGAAGGGGCTGGGATGCTGAACCCAGGACCCCAGGACCTCTCCTGAGCCTGTCCTTGGGGAGCGGAGGCCCCATTGGGAGGGGCACGAGAAAACCCTCTGAAACCCTTTGTCTGGGAGGGTGGAAAGCCAGAGTCTCCCCTTCTGTGTGATAATAGCAAAACTCTGCCAGTGCCTCCCAGCTGCCAGGGCCAGGCAGTGACATTCGGGTAGAGGGGGATTCACATCAGCACCAAGGGGCATGGTGGTGGGACTGGGTAGGCCCATGCCTCTCTCCCAGGCGTGTGACAGACTGAACTGGAGGCACCTGTGCCCCTGGAGATGCCCACAGATTACACAGAGTGTCAGGCAAGATCTGGTGCCACCCAGGCCAGCAGGGTGTGCAGAGAGTGTGAGAGGCAGAGACAGACAGATTTCTGTCTCCACAGCCAGCTCTTCACCCTCGCTGCAGTTCTCATAGACTCGAAGATCAGAAGGGACCAATATGATCATCTAGTCTGACCTCCTGCACAATGCAGGCCACAGAACCTCACCCACCCGCTCCTGTAATAGACCCCTGACCTATGACTGAGTTACTGAAGTCCTCAGCTCATGGCTTCTGTCTGCCTGAGCAAAGCAGGAGGTGGTTGTAAGCAGATTTTCAGAAAAGAAACACAAAAGTGAAGCATGAGGGAAGCCCTCTCAGCGGCTGAGCACAGAGCGCGACACAGAGCGGGCGGGAGATGGGCTCCCGACAGGCTTCAGTGATAAGCAGGAATTAGAAATGCATTAGAAGCAGCTTCAAAGCACTCCAGATGGGAGCAGCACATCGGCTGCTGCAAGCACTTGTAGATGAAAAAGAAAAAACACAGTCGCATGGACGCTCATGCTCACTCTCGTCATTGGCGTCATATGCACATGGACAGTCGCAGACATATAGCCATACAGCTGCACCTAGACACCATTACATTGACAGTCACACTCACAGCCAGACACAGCCACACCCAGACATATAACCATACAGCTGCACCCAGACACAGCCGCATCCAGACTCCACTACACTGGCAGTCATACTCAGGGCCACATCCAGTCACAGTCACACTCAGAGCTACACTCAAATACCCAGAGTCACACTCACATACATGTGAAAAGATGAGTACACTCACAATCGATGAGAGACTGCCACACTCATGTACATCCAGAGGTGGTCACAAAGTCACCCACATCATCATGCAGAGCCAAAGACACAGTCACACGCCCCTGCACAGACACTCTTGTATTCACACTCAAAGTCCCATGCTCCTGCACAGTGTCAATATAGTTCTATAACAATATTTCATTAACCTGCCCAGTGAGACACTTGCGGCCACAGTGGAAAGAGTCAGAGTTGGCGGGCTGTGTCCAAGGGCTACAATCTGCCCAGGGCAGCCCACGCACTATTTGATCCCCATGCCCATGTGCTAGAGGCTCCTATGCTTGCTCTGAGGCACGGCACCCCCAGTGCAATACCAGCTTTGCCCATGCTCGGGCATAGTTTCCCTTATCTGAAGTTCTCCTTATCTGGGAGTTCCTTGCTCTTCCTTGTATTTCAGAGCCTCCAGCAGACATTCCCCTCACTCTGCAGCTCCGCTCCTGGCTCCCTCGGGGCTCCTCTCACTCCAGCTCTTGTCTCTGGACCCTGCTGATGCATTTGCTGTGAGTCTGCCATCGCTCTGCACACGTGGCTGTGGTGCGGTGCATGACAGACCTGGGCAGGCAGCCAGTGCCGTCTCTCTGGGCTGTGAGCTGATCTTCCTGGCCTCTAGTCTGTTGGAGAGCCAGGCTCCGGTCTGTGAGCTGTGCCCAGGTGTGAGTCCCTGAGGCCAGGGTTGGAGCAGGTTGTGTTTGACTCCTGTCCCTGGGGTTCGGGAGAGGGGGCTGTGCTGCCATGGCTGGGACATGCCTCCCCAGCTGGCCTCTTCGCTCTGGGCTGATTAACAAGAACTGTCTGTTCTGCACTGGACGGCTCTGGCTGTGGGGTCGCAGGCTACAGCGTGCTTTACAGGTGTGAGGGGTCGATTGGGCTTTTGTCCCAGCATTCTCCAGGCCAGCGGGAGCTTTGGCTCCTTACAGCACAGAGCCCCATGAAGCCTTCGGGCTAGATTTGTAGAGGTATTTAGGCATCACTTCTCTCAGTGTTGCAACTCCGGGGTACATTTACACTTCAGCCACCACAGCAGCACGGCTATGGTGCTGTAGCTGTGCTGCTGGAGCGTAGCCGCTTCCTACCTCGATGGCTCACGGTAGCTTACCTGCCTCCCTGAGAGGTGGCAGCTAGGCCAAGGGAAAGATTCTCTCCCTGAGCTCTGTGTTAGGGTGACCGAAGTCTGCAGCTGGGGGTGCACAATTTTCCACAGCTCTGAGTGCTGCAGCTAGGGCAAGCTTCGAAGTGTAGCAATTTCAGCAGCGCTCCAGGCCCTTCGCAGCCAGAATCCCAGTGACAGTTAATGGGATTTTGGCCTCAAAGTGTCTAATTCTCTTGGGAAAATGAGAGCAAGGCCCTAAGTCAGTTAGGCATTGCAATGCTGAGCGCAGCAACGCCGCAGAACCGTTATCAGTCTGGGCCGTGGGGTTTTACAGCCAGGCAGACGCTCCCTGATGTGTTGATTAGAGGCCCAGGAATGCACCACTTCAATCCCCTAAGGTGAAATCTTGGCAAAAGCCCCACTGACTCCAGTGGGGCCTGGATTTCCCCTCATGTCTCTGTAATAATAGTTCACTGCATCTGGGGGCTTTATCTGACTCCCTTATGTTTGCATTTTCCAGGGTGACATTTAGGGCTCATGCATTTTCTGCAGGAGCTTCCTAGAGACCCTTTTGGAAGGTGATAGACCAGATTAACTGCACACAGCCGGCACTATGGACTCAATCCTGCAGGGTACCCCGGGCCCTTACCACCCATTGATTTCAACAGAGCTCAGCACCGTGGAGCATCAAGTCCCAAACCGGGGCTTGTTTCAGCAGCGCTGGTAGGACCCTGATGTTTGTTGAGGAGGATCAGGCTGAGGTTGCGTCCCTGTTCTCCTCCCCCTTCTAGCCTGAAGGCCTGTTTGCATGTTGTTCATTTTGATCCTGCATTTGATGGATTGGTGTGTGGATTCATCAGTAGGAAGTATGGTAAGACACCATCCTGGCTGAACCAGAGATCATCAACAACCTGAAACTCAAAAAGAGGAACACAAAAAGAGGAAACTAGGTCAAATTACAAAGGATGAATATAAAAAAAAACCAGCTCAAGGGACAAAATTTGAAAGGTCAAGGCACAAAATGAACTTAAACGAGCTAGGGACATAAAGGGTAACAAGAAAACATTTACAAATACATTAGATGCAAGAGGAAGACCAAGGACTGAGGAGGCTCATTACTCAATCAGGCGGTAAAGACAATAACAGAAAACAACCGGGGTCAAAGTGTTAAATGCCTTTTTTGTTTCAGTTTTCACCAAAAGGGTGAGCAGTGATCGGACGACTAATATAGTGAACATCGATGTACTTGGGGTAAGGTCTGAGACTAAAATAGGAAAAGAGCAAGTTAAGAGTGACTTAGACAAGTTAGATGTCTTCAAGTCAGCAGGGTCTGATGAAATACATCTTAGGTCTTGTCTACACTGCAGAGTTTTGTCAACACAAGTTACATTGACAATCATAAACTGCTATAATTGCATCGCTTTGCATGTTCACACAACGCTCCTTCTGTCAGCGCAGCATGTCCACAATTGGAACTCTAGCATCAACAGTGGGAGCAGTGCACTGTAGGTAGGTATCTTACGGTGCAACTCACCATCTTCTGCAGCTAGGAGTTGTGGGAAGGTGTAATCATTCGCAGTGCATCATGGGTGTGGGATCAACTCAGTTTTTTCTGTCCCATCATTCCATGGGCTTCTGATTGTGTTTTGTGCCATTTTTCTGTTTACTATATGCCCATCATCTCTGCCAGAAAGGATGGATCCTGTACTGCTCTCTGCTGTTGTGGTCAGTGTTATGAATGTAACAGAGTTGATCATGCAGTATTTCATGAGCTCCAAATCTGAACAGGACTCCATAGTGTCTGCCCTGCCGTGTTCCATGGAAAGAAACAAGACCAGATTACTTTTGGCATTCACAGAACAGCTTGCTACAGTGGACCATTGGTACTGGGCTCGGGAAACAAGCACTAAATTGTTATGCATGTATGGGATGATGAACAGTGGCTGCAGAACTTTAGGATGCACAAATCCACCTTTCTGGAGCTGTGTGCAGAGCTCCCCTCAACACTGCATTACAAGGACACCAAAATGAGAGCTGCTGTCTTGGTGGAGAAGCGTGTGGCGATCGCTCTATGGAAGCTGGCAACTCCAGACTGTTATCAGTCAGCTGTGAATCAGTTTGTAGTCAGGAAGTCCACTATTGTGGCTGCATTAACGCAAGTGTGCATGACCCTTAATCACATCCTGCTATGAAGGACTGTGACTCTTGGAAATGTGCATGAAATAGTGGATGGCTTTGCAGCAATGGGATTCCCTAACTGTGGCGGGGCAATAGATGGCATGCATATCCCAGTTTTGGCCCTGGACCATCTTGCGACAGAGTATATCAATAGAAAGGGGTGTTTCTCTATGGTACTGCAGGTGCTCGTGGATCACCAGGGTTGATTCACTGATATCAACACAGAGTGGTCAGGGAAGGTGTATGACGCACGCATCTTCAGGAACACTGGCCTGTACAGAAAGCTGCAAGCAGAGACTTTCTTTCCAGACCAAAAGATCCCAATGAGGGATATTGAAATGCCCATAGTGATACTGGGAGAGCCAGCCTACTCATTAATGTCATGCCACCTTACATGGGCAACCTGGATAGCAGCAAGGAGCATTTCAATAACAGACTGAGCAGGTGCAGAATGACTGTTTGGCAGATTTAAAGGCTCACTGACGTTGCCTTTATGGTAGGTTAGACCTAAATGAGGAAAATATCCCCATAGTCAGAGAAGCATGCTGTGCACTGCATAATATTTGTGAGGCTAAGGGTGAAAAGTTTCCCCAGGGGTTGAACGTGGACACAGATCGCCTGGCAGTTGATACTGAGTAGCCAGATACCAGGGTCATTTGAGGGCCACAATGGGGGTCTATTCTAATCAGGGAGGATTTGAGGAATCATTTTGACAATGAGGACCACTAATGTGTCTTTCTATAAAGCATTCTGCCATGCTTTTTTAACTTGCTTCCTTGAATATAAATGTTGTTGCTTGCATACTGACTGCGATTTGTAGTGTGCAAATGTGCGAGTTGCCACTGTGTATGCCACTGTGTATGAACTGTGTATGCAACCATCATGTACAGGAGAGAAATAAAGAGTATTTTAAAAATTAAATAGCAATAAACAATGCGCTGAAAACGCTTGGTTGAAAGAAAGATAACACTGAAGGGCATCCTCCCGATGGAGGATCTCATAGCTGTGTGTAACTCCAGCTATCATTTTGGAAGTTGTCCAAAGGGGTGGAGTGAATGGGGTACTGCAGTGGGCCAAGAATTGGCAAGGAATGTGTGGGATGAGTCTGGGGAGTGCATCGCAAGCAGTTCTATATGTTCTGCCTGCAGCGCGATTAGGGATTTCAGCATCTCCATTTGCTCCTCCAGTGCTTTTATCATCTGGTCCTGGCCAGCTAAAAGTTGCTCCTGGCCCTGCTTCCTCTCCTCCCTATCTATTTTCATAGTTTCTGAGACTGTCCTTTTTATGCCCTTCATTCTTGTTCTGTGGCTTCGGAGGTTTGGAGCATCTGCCGAAACATGCCCTCCTTGCTCCTCCTGAGTCACTTCTTTTCTGACAGAGGCATTCCGCCGGTGTGTTTGGGGATTCCCTGAAGTCCACATTTGCAGAAGCACAAGTAACAATACACAGAAGCATGATCGTTATTGCACTCACAGCATCGCTCATTATAGTAAAATACACCTCTTTCTCACTGTCCCTTGGCAAACACACAGCTCAGCGAATGCCCTAAGCATGGTGAGTTCAGCCCAGGGCGGAAGGAGTTCAAGATGGGGGAAAGGGTGTTTGTGGTTTTCTAAGGGGGACACTGCAAGCAGGAGGGGGTCATAGAAGCAGATATCTCACTCATGAGGATAAGCAAGGCTGCAAGGGTGCCTGTCCTGCATACCAGCAGCTACAGATCGGGTCCCTATGCTGCTCATCTATGTGCCACTTTGGTCCCTGCACAATTGATTGCCAATTGGTGCAAGAAAGTTTCCTATAACGGGGGAAGGAACAGAGCAGCTCTGCCAAGGAACTTTCGACAGAGGATTGATGAGTATCTGCAGGAAAGTTTCCTAGAGATCTCCCTGGAGGATTCCCATGAAATCTCGGTGTGCATTAACACACTGTTCCACCCCACTGCTTAGCTGCACAGGGTAATGTGAAGCAGACACAAACACAGCTAATCTTGTACATTTCTGCCCCTTCACCCACTTCTAGCATATAACAAAACAAAGGACAGCTCTACCTCATGTAACTGAGCAGTATCAACTCAAAATTATCCAACAGGTCTCTCCTGTCCTGCATCACATGTGCCAGAGACAGAGTGCTGGGACTGGCTCGAACCCTCCAGGGTTGAGAAGGGGTCCTGGCTCACCACGGTATCAGATGACGCAGTTGCCTGTCCCATCTCACCCTCCAACTCTACTTCCTCATCAACCACTTTGTCCTCAGGGTTCAGTCCACTGGCGACTATCTCCAACCCCCCTGAAGTATCCATGGAGCTCCTGGCAGTGGAGGACAGTGTCCAGTTCCTTATTGAAATGGCAGCACAACACCAGCGTGATGATTTGAGTCCCTTGCCTTCTGGTACATCTGCCTCAGCTCCTTTATCTTCGTATGGCACTGATGCGTGTCCCATTCATAGCCCTTCTCCAACATGCCTCCAGAAATCTGACTGTAGGTATTGAAGTTCCTATGGCTGAAGTAGAGCTGGGACTGCACGGTCTCCTCCCCCACACACCCAGCAGATCCAACAGCTCCAGTGCACTTCAAGTGGGAGAGCATTTGGTGCGTGGAGCCACCATGGTCAGCTGGGAAGATGCAATATGAGCTCTCCATATCATGCATGCGATGTGGGTTCAGGGCAGCGGAGTTCAAGCTGCTGACCAGAGCAGTCCTAATGGGCATTGTGGAACACCTCCTGGAGGCCATTTTCGGCAACCTAACCCAGAGCAGTGTCTACACTGACACTTTGTCAATCTAACTTTGATGCGAAAAGCTGTACATGTCTCATCGAGGTGGTTTTATTTTGTCAGCAAAGCACAAAAGTTTAGTTGGTGGGAGTAGCATTGTAGTGTATACACCTCCCTGGTTTTGTAGACGAAAGCTGACTTTTGTCGACAAAATTCTTTAGTGCAGACAAGGCCTCGGAATACTGAAGGAGCTGGCTGAAGAGATTCTGAGCCACTAGTGATGATCCTTGAGAACTCCTGGAGGACAGGATTGATTCCAAAGGACTGGAAGAGGGCAAATATAGAAACCATCTATAAAAAGGGGAATAAGGACAACCCCAGTCAGCTTAACTTTGGAATCAGGAAAGATAATGGAGCAAATAATTGAACAATCAATTGGTAACCAGCTAGAAGAAAATAAAATGATAAGTAATAGTCAACATAGGTTTGTCAAGAACAAATCATGTCAAACCAACCTAATATCCTTCTTTGAAAGGGTAAGAAGCCTTGTGGATAGGGGAAGCAGTAGGTGTGATATCTCTTGGCTTTAGTAAGGCTTTTGGTACTGTCTCATATGACTTCATAAACAGACTAGGGAAATATAGCCTAGATGAACCTACAATAAAGTGGGTAAACAACTGGTTGGAAAACCAAGCAGTTATCAATGGTTCATAATCAATCTGGAAGGGCATATCATGTGGGCTCCTGCAGGGATCTGTCCTGGTTCTGGTTCTATTCAATATTTTAATCAATGATTTGGATAATGGCACAGAGAGCATACTTATAAAGTCTGCAGATGATACTAAGCTGGGAAGGGTTGCAAGTGCTTTGGAAGACAGGATTAGAATTCAAAATTATCATGATAAGCTAGAGAAATGGTCTGAATTAAATAGGATGAAATTCCATAAGGACCAATGCAAAGTACTATACTTAGGAAGGAATAATCAATTGCACAAATACGAAGTGGGAAATGACTGTCTAGGAAAGAATACCGCAAAAAAGGATCTGGGGGTTATAGTGGATCACAAGCTAAGTATTACCCAACAGTGTAACACGTTGCAAAAAAAGTGAAACTCATTCTGGAATGTATTAGCAGGAGTGTTGTATGCAAGACACGAGAAATAATTCTGCTCTTCTCTGAACTCATAAGGCCTCAACTGGAGTATTATTTCCACATTTCAAGAAAGATGTGGAAGAATTGGAGAAAGTCCAGAGGAGAACAACAAAAATGATGAAATGTCTAAAAAACAGGATTCATGAGGAACGATTTAAAAAAAATTGGGTTTGTTTAGTTTGGAGAAGAGAAGACTGAGGGGGGACAATGATAACAGTCTTCAAGTACATAAAAGGTTGTTATAAAAGAGGAGGGTGATAAGCTGTTCTCTTTAACCATTGAGATCAGGACCAGAAGCAATGGGCTTAAATTGTAACAAAGGAGATTTAGGCTGGACATTAGGAAAAACTTCCTCACTGTCAGGGTAGGTAAGCACTAGAACAAATGACCTAGGGAGGTTGTGGAATCTCTGTCACTGGAAGTTTTTAAGAACAGGTTAGACAAATACCCAGCAGGAATGGTCTACATAGTCCTGCCTCAGTACAAAAGTTTTAATACCACTAAATGTAACTGTGTACATCTGGGAACAAAGAAGGTAGGCCATACTTACAGGATGTAACAGCAAGTTAAAAAAGTATGGGTTGGATGAATGGACTATAATATGGATAGAGAGCTGGCTAGATCATCAGGCTCAACGGGTAGTGATCAATGGCTCCATGTCTAGTTGGCAGCCGTTCACAAGCGGAGTGCCCCAGGGGTTGGTCCTGGGGCTGGTTTTGTTCAACAGCTGCATTAATGATCTGGAGGATAGGGTAGATTGCACCCTCAGCAAGTTTGCAGATGACACTAAGCTAGGGGGAGTGGTAGATATCCTGTAAGGTAGGGATAGGATACAGAGTGACCTAGACAAATTGGAAGATTGGGCCAAACAAAATCTGATGAGGTTCAACATGGACAAGTGTGAAGTCCTGCACTTAGGACAAAAGAATCCCATTGCACTGATACAGACTGGAGACCGATGGGCTAGGCAGCAGTTTTGCAGAAAAGGACCTGGGGGTAACAGTGGATAAGAAGCTGGATATGAGTCAGTAGTGTACCCTGTATGCCAAGAAGGCTAATAGCATATTGGGCTGCATTAGTGGAGCATTGCCAGCAGATCGAGGGAAGTGATTATTCCCCTCTATTCGGCATGTGGTGAGGCCACATTTGGAGTATTGTGTCCAGTTTTGAGCCCCCCACTACAAAAAGGATGTGGACAAGTTGGAGAGAGTCCAGCAGAGGACAACAAAAATGATTAGGGGGCTGAAGCACAACACTTATGAGGAGAGGCTGAGGGAACTGGGCTTGTTTAGTCTGCAAAAGAGAAGAAGGAGGAGGGATTTGATAGCTGCCTTTAACCACATGAAAGGGGGTTCCAGTGAGGATGGAGCTAGGTTGTTCTCAATGGTAGTAGATGACAGAACAAGGAGCAATGGTCTCAAGTTGCAGTGGGAGAGGTCTAGGTTAGATATTAGGAAAACGTTTTTCACTAGGAGGGTGGTGAAGCACTGGAATGGGTTACCTAGGGAGGTGGTGGAATCTCCATCCTTACAGGTTTTTAAGCTGCGGCTTGACAAAGCCCTGGCTGGGATGATTTAGTTGGGGTTAGTCCTGCTTTGAGCAGGGGGTTGGACTAGATGACCTCCTGAGGTCCCTTCCAACTCTAATATTCTATTTTATACTATCATAGAGGATAATCAGCTGAACATGATCTCCCAGTCTAGTTCTGTGCATAAACAGGGGAATCTTGAGTAATAGTAGAGACGTTATTTTACCTCTGTATTTAGTACTGGGTGTGACCACTGCTGGGATACTGTGCCCAATTCTGGTGTCCACACTTCAGGAAGGATGTTGATAAATTGGAGAGGGTTCAGAGATGAGTCACTACAATGATTAAAGGATTAGAAAGTGTTCCTTATAGTGACAAACTTAAAGAGCGCAATCTATTTAGTTTAACGAGAAGAAGGTTATGGGGGGACTTTATTACAGTCTATAATTACCTACATGGGAAACATATGTTATCAGTCTAGTAGAGAAAGATCTAAACAATCCAATGGCTGGAAGTTGAAGCTAGACAAGTTCAGACTGGCAATAAGAAGTACATTGTTAAGAGTTGAGAGTAATTAACCATTAGAACAACTTACCAAATATCATGATGGATTCTTCATTACTGAGAATTTTTCAATCGGGATTGGATGTTTTTCTCAGATCTGCTCTAGGAATTATTCTGGGGCAGGTCTCTGATCTGTGTTCAAAGAGGGGTCAGACTAGATGATCACAATGCTCCAGTCTGGCCTTGGAATCTATGACTCATTGAATCGAATCATTGGCTCTTTTCTCAGGCAGGAATCCAGTCTGACTCTCATGCATCACGTTGGTACAGGTCAGACACTGTATTATTCTGCACTTGTTTGAGCTAAGGACATCTTCACTTTTGTGTCTTGGATTATCTGCCCGTATCTTGCATTTTCACACAACTCCATGCACTGAGGAGCCAAAAAGGAAGGTTTTGTTTCGGAAAGCAATGACTCTGAAAAGCTGCCTGCTTTACAGTGAGACACTAATGACACTCAATCTGTTTGGGTTGGCCAAGAGGAGGTTAAGAGGTGACCTGATGACGGTCTATAAATACCCCTATGGGAAGATTTCTGGTAGCAGGCAAAGGCAGAACAAGATCCAATGTCTAGCATCTGAAGCTGAACAAATTTAGTCTGGAAATGAAGCTCAATTTTTTAACAGTGCAGAGAAATAAGCACTTGAATATGTTACCTAGAGACATTGTGGAGTCTTGCAATCCAGACTTGAGGTCTCTTTCTAAAAACTACGCTCTAGCTCAATCTTAAATTATTGGGATGGATAAGGAGTCCCTGGGGGAGATTCTCTGGCCTGGACTATGCAGGGGTCAGATTGGATGGACTGGGTCCTTCTGGCTTTAATATCTGACATTGGTTGTCAGCCACATGCACAGTGAAATCACATGCCCAGCTATGTATCTCCAGCCAACAGCTCCAGATCAGCATGGCCTAACAAAGAGCTAACTCTTCCCCGCAAGCCCTCCCACTCCCTTCTTTCTCAGTTCCCGTGGAGAGCACCCTGTCACTCAGACTTGTAGCCTGGGCGTCATCTTCAACTCAGCCCTCTCTCTAGCTCCTCACCTCCAGCCTGCGTCTAAACCTTGCTGCTTCTTCAGCAGAGCCTCCCTTTCCTTTCCATCCATGCAGCTAGAGCTCTCCTCCCGGCTCTCCTCATCTCATGCCCTCCTCTTGTCCTACCTGGACACGTCGCACCTCACCCCACTCGGATTCTTTCACAATGCTCCTGCAAAATCATTTTCCCAGCTTGTCACTTGAACCACGTGACCCCTCTCGGCAGCCCTGCTCTGGCCAACGGTGCCAGCTCCACTCAGATCACCTCTTCGTCAAGTTTTCCAGAAAGCCCCTTTGCACTTTCTCTTGTGCTGCCCCCCTCATGTGGGAGGAGCTCCACAAACCCCCTCATTGTCTCCCTCAAACCCTTACCACTCTCCTCTGCAGTAAGGCCAACAGGAGCCTGGACATTGGCTCTGCATCTGCTGTGCTGTGAGCGCTGCTGAGCCCAGTGTGAGCAGTCAACTCACTCGTTCCTTGTGCTTCCCCATCTGCTAGCTCTACCACCCACTGTTTCTCCTCTTATACCAAGATTGCAAGTTTTCTGTTCTGTACAGCACCTAGCACCCTGGGGCCTTCATCCAGGAGTGGCGCTCCTTGACGCTATAGCAATAACAACTCACACACAGGCAAGGGCACACTCAGTCACCTTTGCACTTTCTCTCATGCACATACAATCACAATCGCATGGAACCTTAACACGCACGCTCCCAGTCATGCACCATCTCACACACACTCGTCCTTTCTCGGGCAGATAGTGAGAGAGGTTTCTGTACCACTCCTGTGTGGTTCTGAGTACAGTGAGGGGTTAAAGAGGGGCATGGTGAGAGGTGCCAGTTAGCAGAGTTTCCTATCCTTGCATCCTCACCACTGCTGGGATGGTTTGCTATTTAATTCTTCTCTCTTGCAATGATTTGGGTTTTTTTTTTCCTTTAAACTAAAAAGAAAAGTCATGACAGTTCTAGGCAGAAGGTGGGTGAGAGGCAGCCCTGCCCCCTGGGAGACCTGCCATCTGGGGTACAAAAAACATGTGAGTGCTGCACGCTCCGTGCTCTCAGGAGGTCTGTGCAAGTGCTAATCAGAGCCAATTTTTCCTAGCTTGCGGGCTGGGAAAGCATCACAGTGCTTCAGGCAAAGGTATTTGGCTGTTGCATCATTGAAGCACTGGGAATCCACATAAGAAGAGCAGGAATCAAAGTGCATCAGAGAAACTTAGCCAAGATTGTGCATATTCAGACCAGCTCAGCCACCTCTGCACAGACAGCCAGGTACAGTAGCTTACTGTGCCCATTCGAAGCATTCACTCAGCGGGTGCATCTGTGCTGTCGCTGCTCTGCCAAGTGCTCTAAACTGCTGCCCGTGTGACTAGCTGGAAAGGGAAGGCAGGTTACTGCTGGAAAGAGATAATGGGAGGGGGTTTGCCTGAGGTGTTGGCGAGCAAGGGGGCCAGGTCCATGTGGGGACAGAGTTTGCAGAACATTTCACAGGTGAGCGCCAGAGCCAAGTCAGGCAGTGCTTGCCAGACAAGAGAGCACCTGCCCGTTAAGCTCCCTGCTGCTGAAGGGAAGGGCTGCTATGCTGGGAGAGCATTTCTGCTCTCCTCTGCGGGCTGCCATTTGTACCTCCGGGCACTTCCCAGCCGCAGCAGCCCTGGCAGGCAGCAGATGAGTCTCTGCCCACTGCTTGTCCCGAGGAGCCGATGGAGCGGGACAGTAGGGGAGCATTTCTGCATGTGCCCGCACCACTGAGGAGCCTGAGTCCCATTTTCCAAAGGGATTTGCATGTTTAGTAGCCTAAATCCCACCAACTGCTAATGAGACTTAGGAGCCGGAGGCCAGCTCCTCACGGGTGCCTAACTCCCATTGCACTCACAGGCCGTGAAGCGCCTAAAAATCTCAAGGATCTGAGTCTACGTCACTTTTGAGAAGCAGACCCTGGCTCAGATGTGTAGGGACGAGTGGGATTTTCCAAAGCGTGGTAGTGCCCAGCTCACGGGCAGCACAGCACCTGGATGTCTTTACAAATCTGGCTCTGAGGGTCCCAAGTCACTGACGTGCTATTGCAAACGTTCCGCAGGCTGTGGTTCGAGTGAGATGGGTATAGTGCTGTGGCGCTGATACGGCAGGCCCCAGTCTTAGCTTCGAAGCCAGATTGCCTTTCAGCCTAGGGCAGGTTTCAAGTAGTCAAAGGAGAGCAGAAAATCAATGGCAGCTGGGCACCTGACCGCCCGAGTGCCTTTGAAAATCCCTCCTGCATGGACTAAATCGCTGCACTCTGGTTATTCTAGCGCTACTCGCTGCATTAATCACTAGGCCGCTCTCCCCTCCCAGTGCTGGGAACAGCCCAAGAGCCCGGAGCACCCGCATCCTGCTGCCTAGCAATGGTTTGCGGCCTACTGGCCGAGGGATGGGGAAGCCCCCCGGGCACGGCTGACGGGGCGACAAGTACTCAGGTGGCTGAGGGCTGTGTAGGCTAGAGGCCGGGTCTGAGCCCTGCTGTCGCCCCCTGAGGGCGGGGGGCTGTGGGTTCGTGGGATGGAATTGGTTTTTCCAATTTCCTTTTTTTTTTTAAAAAAAAAGGGTCTATCCAATTCCCGCCCGTGGGACCAGCCTTTCAAACTGGTTTGATAGTCAAACCCAGCCTGGTTGGGGTCCCTGGTCACTCCTTCTCTTTGTGGGTGTCACACTGGCAGGACTGAGAGGGGGGATCTGCACAGGTGAGCTACGCTATATCAGTGTGAGTGGCAGTGCACAGGAGTGCTGGGCCTTCCCTGGGTTCATGCTCTACCCCAGCATGCAATCCCCAGCATGCAATCCCTGTGGAGACAAGGCCTTTCGTTTGCTTTGTGGTCTCTAGAATGAGCGCCACATCTGCCCTCCTCCTCCTGCAACGCTGTCTGCACTCCCTGGCACATGTGCCATTGACCTGACAGCTGCCCTCCAGCCATGCGGACCCTCCATTCCCAGGGAACCTCCATCCCTGTGGCTCTGAAGGCCAGTTGGGAGCTGCCTATTCTCAGCACTGAAGCACATACAGTGACGGCATGTCGAAGTGGGATGCAGAGTAGATGCGGCACGTCGCACAGGGAGTCACACGCAGCCTCAGGCTGCTGTCCTGCAGGTTTGCTGCCTGAGTCTGTCCTTGCTCTTTGTGCATGGGAGTGGGGAAAAGGGGTCCCCTGCAGCTCCATTAGAGGAGACAGCTCCTGCCTGGGTAGGGTCAGTGACCCAGTGTTCACAGGTACTTACACAGCTGTGGTGTTCAGACTGGCCGAGAGTGAGCAGCCAACGGCTGGGAATTCAGTTTTCTTGTGTGAGGCCAAGCTGCTGTAGACAGAGAGGACACCGCATCTGGCCAGCCCCAGGCAAAGCCAGACCTTCCTGGGAATGGGATCAGCACCAGGAGCAGATGCTGAAGGCTAGTGGGGGCTGTGAGGGAAAGCCCCAGTCAATGCTCTTAGCCCAGGGTTTGCTCATGTTTGGGGAGAAGGCTGTGTGGGAAATGCAGCTGCTTTCTGGAGTGAAACCTTGCTGCTGCCTTGGCTGTGAAAATCCTCCCAGCAGTGGCAAGTGCTAGGAGCTCTGGGGTGTGGCACAGGGGAGGAGATATACTGACTACCCACCCAGCTCCCCGCTTCCAGCTGGGACAGCGACTCAGGGCCCACAGCTGCCGCACGCCTACCCCAGTGTTTGTTTGTGACTCACTGGTGCCCGGAGCCCCATTTCTGCCCACACACTTGTCACTCGGATCAGCTCTGAGATTCTGTGCAGAGCGAGCTGTGGAACTGGGAGATCTTAGCAGTCTCCCCTCTTCTCACCACCCCTGGCCCTCCTGCAGCATGTCACACTCAGGCTCCCCAAGCTTCTAGGGGGGGATAAAAGGGGGCTATCCCCAGGTGTCTGGGCACAGGGTCACAGAAGTGATCAGAACCAGCACAGGTTGCACTCACTGGCTGGATCATTTCCAGCCTGACGCAGCGTTGGCAAACTGTTCCCTTTGCCCCTCGATGGAGGGTGTGTGATCACTCACCTTGGTCACATGCAAGACTTTCTGCTCTGTCGCTGGATGACTGGCCCTTTGAATGACAGATGAAGAGCACCCTCCGTGGCACACAGCTTGGGATGGTGGTTCTTTCACAAGCATGCTCCCAAGTGCCTGCTGATTGTCCGTCAATAGCAATCAGATCCCGGCAAGAGCCCCAGACAGGGCTCCAGCTGTTCCACCTCTGTGCATAAGCTGTCCTACGAGTCCTTTTTTTCAATGACAGGTTTTTATTAGACTTTAAGCAAACCCAGACTTCCAGGGGCTCCAAGGAAGAGAGGCTCCGGCAGCCCCAAAAGGACAAAGGACAGAACTGAAGGTGGGGCAAGAGGAGAAAGGAGGAAACGCAGAAGTGAGGAGAGGGGGGTTGGCCTAGGGGAGGTTGCTGGAGGAAGGGCAGCATGACACAAAGGGGCCTCAATCACACATGCCAAGCAATGCCACCCAGGTGCCCCCAAAAGCGCTTGGAGCTGGGCACTCTGACTGGCTCTCTCACCGTGGTGACTGCGCAGCGGGGAGCTGAGGCAGATCTTGGGGGGCCCTGTGAAGTGACGTTGTTACTCTGCAGTCTGGAGTCAGGCCGGCGGCGGGGAGTCCCTGTAGTGTAGGAAGTCCCTGTTTCTCACCAGCTTGTGACCTCAGAGACTGGAGGCTCTTGGGTCCCCCTCCCCTCCACAGCAGCTTTGACACAACTTATGGGGAGGGTCACTCAGGGAGGATGTATCTGGCAGGAGACAAGCCCTAATTTAGCAGCTGTCTCACTCTTGCATGGCCCATACGTGGAGTCCCCCTTGCGGCCCGCCCTCCCTTCTGACAAAGGCAGTGTCCTTCTTGGCCCTGCCAGGGAGTTCTGGGCTGGGCCGGTCTTTGCTTGGCTCTGCTGGCTAAGGGGCGGGCAAGGGATGTCTCTGGGTAAGGGGCACATGGAGCCCCCTGGCAAGCAGAGATTGGGTGGGTGAGGACATGGCAGGGGGTGGTTCTCAGGGCTGGCCTGCCCAGGACTGGCCCTTGGACACGCTACCCAAGCTCTTTGTTCCATGGATGTAAGGGCAACCCACCAAGGGATGGCTGTGTTTGGGATGCTGCCCCCAGCCCACCCATGAGTGCCAGAGTGCCCAGTCACCGTCCTTCGCCCCAGCACCCCGCCACAAAGCCAGGCCCCCCAGACTGAGCCCCCAACGCTCCTGCCAGCAGAAATGCCAAGGGCACAAGTTGCCAAGGAGGGAGCCCTTGGGTCACCAGTGGCGCTGGCCTGGGCGTGTGAGTCTGAGGGGATGGAGGGATTGCAACACTGGCCCTGGGGGCTTACCTAGAGCATGGGAGGGAGAGGGCTGCACTAGCCCCCTGTGCCTGGGGAGCCCAGCAATGCCCAGGGCAGAGCCATGGCACCATGAGGGCTGCAGTGCCAAGAGCTAGCCCTTCTCCCTCCCCTGTTCCACTACCCCAGGGAGCAAAGGCAGCATGGCTCTGCCATCCCCATTCCCCTGATATCCACCCCACAGCTCCGGGACCAGCACCAAGTAGCCTGAGCTCCTGCTGGCTGGCAGACGTTAGAGCCCAGAGGGCTGAGAACCTGGCAGCGGTTCCACCTCCAGACCTTCTCCCACTTGCCTCCAGCAGGGCACACGGGGGATCCTGGCAGGGATGCACATCGAACCATGCAGGGGCAATGCTGGGGGCCAACTAGGCCAGCCTCCGAACAGGGTGTAACCACAACCAGGTACCCTGATCATTCTGTGAGCCCTGCCCGCCCTGCCCATGCCACCTCTGTCCAGAGGAGACCAAGCATCGCCTCCAACCCTGATTCTGTCCGCACCATCCCTGCCCAGCAGAGACCAGGGGCATCACCTCCAGCCTCGCCAGGCCTGCTCGCGCCGTCCCTGCCCAGGGGAGACAGGGCCTCGGCCCAGGCCCTGCTATGGCACTGGCTCCACATACACTCGTCTCCAGCAGCCTGTCGCTCAGGTGGGGGGGGAGGCTGGTGCCATTGGCTGACCAGGTGAGGCTGGCAGCGGGAGAGGAGCCGGACTGGCAGGAAGCGCCCAGCACTGCTACCGACAACATGTCCACCCTTTTGTCTGCAATTAGCAGTTGTGTGTAAGGATTTCCTGTGACACGTCCCGCGAGTCCAGCTGCAGACACTGCACTGCTGAAACCAGGAGATGCTAATGAGCTCTTCTGCATATTAAATACCTTGTTTACACTCAGACAACAGCCGGTGCTGCTCCGAGGGGAGGTGGGGAAAGCATGCAGCAGTCGCACGTGGCTCCCTGCCCCTGCAGCTCCCAGGCAGCCCGCCTGCCTGCGCTCAGGGAACCTGCCCACCCTAGCGCTGACTGAGCTTTGCAGTCAGGCAGGGCTGAGCTGACATCCCCAGCCAGCGAGGCAGAGCCAGCCACAGGGGAATTGTCACTGCTCCTGGGCACTGTCTGCCTGGGCCCCTTGCACGCAGCGTTCCACCTCCGGCCCCCTTGGTGCCCACCTCACCCAGTGCCCTGTCTTTGCACTCCGCCCCACAGTCCCTGGAATCTGACCTGCCCGCCCTGCACACACCCCCAGCGCCTCTGGGCGGGTGCTGGTGTGCAGCAGCCCAGCTGGGGCCTGTGTGTCTGGCTGTCAAGGGCCTTTCTACATTACACCAGTGCCAGACACTGCTGAGCGCAGCATGGCTGGGGAGGGAGAGCCGCCCTGATGGACACAAGTGCCTCCTCGGGAGACACAGCGCACAGCTCAGCTGGGAATATGCCACAGTAACCCAGGGAGCTAGACAGGCAAGAACTGGAGGGATCCCCTCACTGCCGCAGGGGCTGGTGCTGTCCCGGGGCAGGGATTGAACCCATGTCTGGTTCCTGCCACTCCCAGCAATGGCTCCCGTCCCCAGGGGACAGGCCCAGCTAGCCGAGCGAGCTCACAGCTCCAGCACAGCCTGCAGCCCCCTCCCCCACCGGTGTCCCCAGGGCCTTGGCGGAGGGCATCTGACTGAAGCTGTTGGGGGGCAGCAAAGGGGAGCTCTTCCAAAGCAGACTGCCCCTGGCCTTTCCACCTTCTTTCTGGACCTTTGGGTGGCACCCACACTGAACACACATCTGTGCTTTCCCTGGTGAAGATCTGGAGCAGAGCCTCAGCAGGGCCACACCCCTCCTGGCAGCTGCATCCGCCCCGGTGCCCTGGGCAGGGCTGTCACAAAAGAAGCCCTGCGCACTCTGGGGAACCACTCCTTTCCCCAGGCGGGGGCTGCAGGCTGCAGGGCCCAGTGCCAAGGGGAGACTGCGAGCTACAGGAGCAACTGAGGTCCCGTCTCCAGGGCATGGTCCAGCAGGAGAGCCCTGCCCGCTGACACCCACTGTCCACACCAACCCCAGTCCAACAGGACGGGCCAGGCCTAGTGCCACAGCTGAGCCAGCTGGAGCTGCCAAATGCCCAAGATCGAGACACGTTCTACGTGGTAGATACCCTGCAAGGTAGGGATAGGATACAGAGTGACCTAAACAAACTGGAGGATTGGGCCAAAAGAAATCTAATGAGGTTCAACAAAGAAAAGTGCAGAGTCCTCCACTTAGGAAGGAAGAATCCCATGCACAGCTATAGACTGGGGACCGACGAGCTGGGCAGCAGCTCTGCAGAAAAGGACCTGGGGGTAACAGTGGATAAAAAGCTGGATATGAGTCAGCAGTGTGCCCTGGTTGTCAAGAAGGCCAATGGCATATTGGGCTGCATTAGGAGGGGCATTGCTAGCAGGTCACGGGAAGTGATTATTCCCCTCTATTCGGCATTGGTGAGGCCGCATTTAGAATATTGTGTCCAGTTTTGGGCCCCCCAATACAAAAAGGATGTGGACAAGTTGGAGAGAGTCCAGCGGAGGGCAACAAAAATGATTAGGGGGCTGGAGCACAGGACTTATGAGGAGAGGCTGAGGGAACTGGGCTTGTTTAGTCTGCAAAAGAGAAGAGTGAGGGGGATTTGATAGCGGCCTTTAACTACCTGAAAGGGGGTTCTAGGGAGGATGGGGCTAGGCTGTTCTCGGTGGTGGCAGATGACAGAACAAGGAGCAACGGTCTCAAGTTGCAGGGAGGGAGGTCTAGGTTGGACATTAGGAAAAAGTTTTTTACTAGGAGGGTGGTGAAGCACTGGAATGGGTTACCTAGGGAGGTGGTGGAATCTCCATCCTTAGAGGTTTTTAAGCTGCGGCTTGACGAAGCCCTGGTTGGGATGATATAGCAGAGGTTAGTCCTGCTTTGAGCAGGGGGTTGGACTAGATGACCTCCTGAGGTCCCTTCCAACTCTAATATTCTATGATTCTATGATTCTATGATCATGTGTGTCGGTGGCTGCCCAGCCCCACCTCCATCATCCTTGCTCTGAACCCACAGCAGGTGCCCCAGGGCAGAAAGCCCAGCCCAGGTCTCCCACAGGGAGGGCAACAGTGAGTGTCGGGTGGGGCCTGCCAGGGCGCAAGAACCGGTTACTCCAAGCAGCGCTAGTTCTGGGGTCTGGGAGCAATGGGCGCGGGCTTGACTCGTGGCTCCCAGTCGTTGACACCGCTGGGGCTAGTCCTGGGGGGCTTGGTGCCGCCTCCTCTAGCCCAGACCACAGACAGACCGCCAGATGTGGGGAAGGTGCAGGAGCCATTGCCGAGGGCTGCAGGAGCGAGGCAGGCCTCAGTCACACCCAGACCTGACCAGCTCTAGGAAGAGAACTGGAGTGTGCTGGGACCAGAGTGACCCTGAGTCTGGACTGGCCCCAACGCCCACTATCCACAGCCTGCCCTGTGCTGCCTGGCATCCAGTCCTCACCCCCCACCCAGTGCTGCCTGGCCCTCTGCTCCCCAGAACTGCCCAGCCCTCTGCCCCCTCCACCACCCGCTGCCCAGCACCCAGCCTGAGCCATCCAGCATGGCCCAGCTTCCTCTCCCCTGCAGCCGAGAGCTGTATTGGTACTGGAACATGTCTAGCCCATTGGGGCCCAGTCTTGTAGCTCCCCATTCAGTCAATGTGCTTTCATTGTCAGATCTGGGGCTAGACAGGACAGCTGTGATGCTCTAGTAGCTCTAGATGACCTCCTGTATAGCACAGGCCAGGGAAGTGGCCTGAATTTACTCCTCCTTCAACTAGGGCCGATCTTTCAGAAAAATATCCAGTCATGATTTGGAAATTCCCACTGATGAATCCACGTCCCCTGGTAAAGTGTTCCAAATGGTCACTGCCCGCATGGCCTCCAGTCTTTGTCCCCAGCTGTACACACTTACCCAATTTACCGTACCCAATTTACCAAATGATTCAGATTGCTCAGAATCAGTCACCTGGCCTCTTCGTTATTTACCCTTCCCCCAATCTTTGTGTCATCTACAAGTTTTATCAGTGATTTATGTTTCCTTCCGGGTCATTGATAAAAATGTTAAATAGCATAGGGTCAAGATCTGATTCCCTGCAGGACCCACTGGAAACACACTCATTCAGTGATGATTCCCCAGTTACAGTTACATTTTGAGATCTATTAGTTAGCCAGCTTTTAATCCATTTAATGTGTACCATGTTGATTTTGTATCATTCTAGCTTTTTAATGAAAATGTCCTGTGGTGCCAAGTGCGACGAAGTGGAGATGTCCCTAATGTTTTCTCTGAGTGCTGTGTGTACGCCTCAGTTTCCCCCCATATGTTACTCACATATTTCAGTGATAGGACACAGTGTGTGATCATTGCAGAGACCACTAGAGAGTGGATGGGCCTTCCCCAGCCCCATGTACAGACAATGGGCAAACCCCCCTCTGCCCTCCTGGGTCAAACCAGCTATGACTGGTTGTAACATCTTGCCCAGGAAAGAGACAAAGGACTGAGGAGAGCCGGGGGGAGGGGGTCTGTCCGGTGGCTGGGAGGAAGTCACTCGTGAGGGGTTAAGAGGAGTGGGACCCGAGAGTGTGGCTCCGAGACTCCACAGTTGGTTGCTGCTGTAACTATTAGTTATTCTGCTAACAAAGTCTGTCTACACCAGTGGTTCTCAAATGGTGTTCCATGGAACCCTAGGGTTCCGTGGGCTGAGCGGAAGGGTTCCGCGAAGAAGACGTACCGCGCCTCCGAATGTTAAAAAAATCTGGTGCCGCCGATCAGCTGTTCGCGCGCCACCGATCAGCTGTTGGGGCCGCAGATAAGCTGCTTGTGCGCCGCTGAACAGCTGATGGGGCCACCGATCAGCTGCTCGCGTGCTACCGAACAGCTGATGGGGCCGCAGAAAACGGCCTTGAAAGCGCGCCGCCGCATCCAGCAAATACTGTGCTGCCGAAAAGAGGAAGATTTCCTTGTCTTTTCGGCGGACGGTATGTCATGTGTGAGCAAGGGTTCCGAGGGCATGGTGTGGTTGGGCAAGGGTTCCGAGGGCATGGCATGGGCGCGCAAGCGTTCCATGGGTGGAAAGAAATTGAGAACCACTGGTCTACACTGTGATCCTGAGAACTAATAAACACCTTTGACTTCCATGCTGGCTGTGAATCGCTTCTGACTGCAAGGCGAGTGCATGGCCCTTTGGAGGTGTGGAAGAACTCCCTAGGGTCCCATCCAAGGAATCCCACAGGGGGAGTTCTCACGGAGCAGGGGTGCTGAACCCTCCGAGGCCAGATTCAGGGGACGGCTGCATGGGAGTGTGGAGACCTGAGGTAGCAGACTTCAAAGCACTAGAGTCCTGACTGGCTGCGTCCAAGAAGTTCCAGAGCACGGTTCCTGGGGACGCCATTACACCAAGTCAAACACTTACAGAACTATTACATCAACATTATTAATTTTGTCAACCAAATTTGTAATCTCATCAAAAAATCTATTTTCCACAAACCCATGATGACTTGCATTAATTATTTTACCTTCCTTTAATTCTGTATTAATCACGTGTAGTATTCTCTGTTCCATTATTTTGCTTAGGATCTATATCAGGTGACAGGCCTATAATTACCCAAGTTGTTCCATTTACCCTTTTAAATACTGGCACAACTGCTTTCTTCCAGTCTTCTGGAACTTTTCCTGTTCCAAGTTGTATTGAAAAGCAACATTAGCAATCCAGAGAGCTCCTCAGGCAGCTCTTTTAAAACTCTTGTATGCAAGTTCCCAGACCTGCTGATTTAAACGTCTAACTTTAGTCACTGCTGTTTATTTAACATCCTCTAGAGATTTTAGTGGAATGGAAAGTGGGTTATCATAGCATATGACTACATCACCTATTTTTTCCCAAACACAGAACAGAAATATTCATTGAACACATATGCCTTTTCTGCATTGCATTATTATTCATAACTACCATTTCTGTCTAGTAATGGACCAATGTTATTGTTAGGATTCCTTTTTTCCCCTCTGATTTATTAAAAAACCTCCTTTTTATTGTCCTTAACTCTGCTGGTGATAGATTTCTCCATGTGGCCTTTTGCTTCATCGGTGGCTCCAAAATCATGAGATTTTTATAAAGATGAAGGAGGGTGGTGAAGCACTGGAATGGGTTACCTAGGGAGGTGGTGGAATTTCCATCTTTAGAGGTTTTTAAGCTGCAGCTTGACAAAGCCCTCTTGGGATGATTTAGTTGCGGTTAGTCCTGCTTTGAGCAGGGGATTGGACTAGATGACCTCCTGAGGTCCCTTCCACCTCTAATCTGTGATTCTATGATCCCAGAGTTTTGCCCTGAGTTTTGATTCTTGACCCATCCTCCCCCTCCTCTGGCATGGGGTGACAATCAGCCTCGCCAGCTCTCCCAGGTTTATCCAGGGAGGTGGGTCGGTCCCTGCTGCAGGGGCCCTTGTGCTGCCAGATGGAGCAGAGCATCCAGCTTCTCCCCAGCCCCAAGTCTAATTAATTTACCTCCCCAGCACCAGCTCTGCTCCTCGTGCAGCTCCAGAGTCTTTCCCTCCATGCCCCTTTCCTAGGTCAAGGACTACAGACAGGGTGGAGGAGGAGGGAGCAGACTGACCCATTGCACACACGAAGGGAGGAGGCGGCAGGGCTGCCATGAGCAGCTGGCCTCTTTCTGCTCCCCACCCCCATCTCTTGTGTTGGCTGCTCTCCCCACATACCCAGAAACCCCAGTAGCTCTGGGTAGGGGTGGAGCTCTGCCCGTCTTCTGCACCCCCAGAGGCAGGCAGTGGGGCAGGCAGCCAATCAGAGGCTGTTTCCCCCAGTGGCAGGGGCTGAAGCAGGGTGTGTGGAGCAGGCAGCAGTAGGTCCTGCACTGCTTTGCCAGCCAGGCTGCCACAAAGCATTGCCCTCTTTCAAAATGGCTGCCATCTCCTGACGTCACAGCCTGCCCTTAGCAAAGATGACCGTGCAGCCGTTCACCTGCCCTTCACAGCACTCCTCTCTGCCTTCTGCCAGCATGGGAGGGCTCCCCACCCACCACGGGCAGCTTGGTGTCACGCCCATCAGGAACACAACAAGAGGCCAGGGGGGCAGAAGCCTGTGCATGTGCATGTGGTGGGCATGTGTGCTGTGCAATGTAGAGGCCAGGAGAGAGGATCAAACCATGGGATGTGTAAGCAGTACAATGTGGAGGTTGGCAGCCAGAGGAAGCAGGTGTGGGCCCCAGCTATCTTCTATTGCTCTGGCCACGTGGAGGTTGTCGATGCAGCGTGAGTGGCCTGTCCCCACTGGCTGCTCTGGGACAGCAGAACGCACTGGACAATGGGCCCCCAAAAGCTAAAATAAACTTTTCAGCTTGGTTCTACAGACCTTTCTTGATTCAGTTCCTTTGCAATAGCCTCCGGGAGCATCCTCTTTGAGCGGCTTGTTTACTGTTCCTGTAAGAAATGCGCCATCCATTTTTAATGGGAAGTTTAGCTGCAGTGAAAGTGGAGAGCACATAGCAGCAATGTAGGGTTAAAAACATTACCGGGCTATAGGAGTTATCCCAGAAACATGCATCATGATCGCAGGAAACTCAGAGTTAAGGTTAAATTGAAAAGAAACCTCCTCAGGTTAAGCAATGGAAATGCACCTGAGCCACCTGAACTCTGTCCTTCAGTCATTACCTGGGGAGAAATCATGATTAAAAAAAATCAAATATCTTTAAAAGTTGGTTTAATCTGACCTGGGTCCACAAATACTAACATGCACCAAGAGTGGCTGCATGGCATCTCCAGGGCAGAGTTAAGGTTGCTTGGTGCTCTCAGAGATAATTTCCATAGCTTAACATGTTTGGACTCCTTTTAAAACAAACCTTACTTCTCAGTTGAAGTCTTTTTGGGCCTTAAACTCTAGGGATTCCCTGGCTGTTAATGCTAGCTTTTGGGACAATGACGACATCCTTTCCCTGAGCCCAGCTCCCCTCCCCGCTTGCTGCTGCTCTGCAGATGAATAAGGAGCCCCTTTGTTAGAGAAACTGTGGCTGGCTCTGGAGAGGAATTTTGAGCCTGGCCAGGATGTGATGTCAAAGGCCAGGAATGGGGAGGGAGACCAGCCAGATCAAGACATCAAACGGCTGCCTATCGCACGCCTCATGACTGAGAGCGCCTGTGTCATGAATCCTGCCCCCTGCCCCCGGCTACAACCAGTGGGCTGAGCACAGAGCTCTGTGCACTGCTGCAATGGCAGCCCAGGAAGCCCTCGCCCTGTCTCCTCTCTCCCAGCGCTTGGCGAGAGTAAGAGAACCCAGCAGCGAGAGCACTGAGTGGCTGAGTCACAGACTGCGGTGGGTTCTGAGTCCCATCTCTTTGTGCACCCGCAGGCCGTGACCCACACACAGGCGCCAGGGCAACCAAGCAGCCAGCAGCCGCAGTCCTCTGCTGAACTCACCCCCAGGCCCTCTCTGCACTGCTTGGGAGGACGCTGCTTTTGCTTCTCTCGCCCCAGAGCCCCCAGAAAGTGTGATCTCTGTCCGTCTCATCCTCAGATCCTTGGGCCTAGCTCTGGGAGGGACTGTCTCTGCACCTCGATGCCACTCTGCTGCCTCTGCCCCCCTTCCTCTCAAAGGCCCATGTCTTGGCCTGTGTGGGGCTGGCTCTCCCAGCAGCAGAGAACCCTTTGTCTCCCTGGTCAGATTTAATCAACGAAGCAGGGCTGGAGCAGGTCAGTGCTTGCCTGGGAATATGTCCAGGATGCTGCAGGCAGTGGGGCGGGGGTTCAATGGGGGCTGCTTTCCCTGGGCAGTCAGTGCTGACCCCAGTGTTCCACCATGGTGCTTGGGGAGCTGTGCTGCAAGGGGCAGGGGGAGCGCAGCAGGGGGCATTGTTCCCCCCAGGAGTTGAAATGGGGGAGGTGGGGGAGTTTAAAATTTACAGGGGCGGAGGGGTGAGGGTCAACGAAGGGTGGGACAATGAGGATGAAGGTGGGCTGTATTGCACCATAGTAAAAAGTTAAAGTTGGAGACTCAAGCCTACTGTGAAGCACTACATCTACATCCTTCTTGGTTTCTTGTTGTAATTTTGCACAGATGTTAATGAACTTCTCAGATGCAGTGCGTTCATCTTGCGTGGCTTCTCGTTTGTCTGGTACGTCCAGTCCTTCATGATATGCTCATGATCAGACAGAAGGTGACTTCGTTCAGAACACAAAATTCTATTCAGTGAGGAAAAAGAATGCTCGGCTGTAGCAGTTGTGACTGGGAGTAGCAAGAGATGAATTCCTACTTCTTTCATCCCAGGAAACACAGCACAAAGACCAGGTCGAACCACTAGTGAGAATAAAGAAGACTTTGAAGTCAAATCTTTCTTCATTCATATGACATTCCATTCTGTGTTCAAATTCTCTGTTGTGTCCTGATCACATAGCAGCCCCATTGCTGGTGGTGCCTCACTCTACTCAACTGTCGGTGTTTATAAGACAGGCATCTGTAAAAGCTATGTAGAGGTTGAGTAGAATCCAGAAGTCGCTGTTACGGATTTGTAAGAATCAAGTCTGTGTACTTTTTCAACTGGCTTAACAAACACTTCTTGTCCTCTTCACTTGAGGATTCAATATAAGTGCCTTCATTAGTCAACTTCTGGACTGAAGTATTTGCTTCTTCCAGTACGTTTTCAATGGCTCTCTCTCTGATTGATACAAGTGTAGCTTCTATTGCGGGACAAGGATCTACTACTATTGGAGCAGATGCCTGGATGGCATTGCTTAATGACCTGAGTGATTTCAACAGTAGGGTTACAAGACAGAGAATGACAATAATTTTCTCTGAACTTAGTAGCAAAAGTAGTCCACCAGCCTCGCTACTTAGATCCATCCCATCTCAGTAGATACTTTCCAAAGCCAGTAATAACAGTTGCAGTAATTTTAAGACAACAGCCAAGGATTGCTCATGAGAAAGCCAGCAGGTTTTCCCAAATTGGATTAATCTGAACTTCCATCCCAGTATATCTTCTATTTTTTGCAAAGTTCCAGAGGGGTAGCCATGTTAGTCTGTATACAGCAAAAACAACGAGAGTCCTGTAGCACTTTTAAAGACTAACAAATTTAATTTCTGCAGGCATAAGCTTTCGTGGGCTGTAACCCACTTCGTTAGATGTAAGGAATAGAAATCAGATAGGAGGTATATATATACATCCAAGGGCAAGGAACAACAATGGGGAAGGTAGGTATAAGCAAAGTCCATTCAGTTAGAGTAGTTGAGGCCTATTCACAACCGTCAGGAGGAGTCCATGCAGAATTCTTCTTCTTGTAGTGTTGGTAGGAAGGTATCTGCATTGGCCAAATCGGACTGTCACTATACAAAAGAATAAATGGACACAAATCAGACATAAAAAATGATAACATCCATAAACCTGTTGGAGAGCACTTCAATCTCCCAGGACACTCTGTAGCTGACTTGAAAGTTGCCATACTTCTACAAAAAAACTTCAAAAACAGACTTCAGAGAGAAACTGCAGAGCTGGAATTCATCTGCAAACTTGACACAATCAGACTGGGTCTGAATAGGGACTTGGAATGGTTATCTCATTACAAGAAGTAATTGTCACTGTTCACACATTCTCACCTCCTAATCAATGGTTGTGAATAGGCCTGGACTACTCTAACTGAATGGGCTTTGCTTATACTTAACTTCCCCATCCTTACCCTTGGATGCATATATATACCTCCTATTTGATTTCTATTCCTTACATCTGACGAAGTGGGTTACAGCCCACGTAAGCTTATGCCTGCAGAAATTAAATTTGTTAGTCTTTAAAGTGCTACAGGACTCTCGTTGTTTTTATTTTTTGCAAGACATTCAGTCCTTTTGGACTCTTGCCAAGAAAAGAGTGTAATGAAGACATTAAATGTATGGGTTTTTTAAAGTCTTTTGAAGATTCTGTAGTTCATACTAGTGCTAGTTGGAGTAGATGGCCTCTGCAGTGTGTATAGGAGAGATTAGGGGTACACTTTTCTCTGAGCAAAGCTTGTACTTCATTATGTCTTCCAGAGAAGTTTGCAGCTCCATCAAACTGACAAGCAGCCATCTGTCTGGGGTTCAATTTACAAGCATTTAACTCTTCTAAGATGTGGGTTGTCATAGATGCAGCCAGTGTGTCTTCTATAACCTGACAATCTAGAAATGCATCTATTGGCCCACTACTGACATCAAGATAATATACACAGTGACTTAATACTCGATGCCCATTTGCATAGGTGCATTCATCAGCCATGTACCCACATTTTTTTAATGCAATGAGAGAGTTCTTCACTTTTTCAACTGCTGAGTCTTTCACTATCGCACCGTTGTACCTCATTCTTCTAACCAGTCAGTTGAGTTTCTTGCAGAAATGTAGTGAGCATTTGCCAGCCAGTCTTGTTCAGAACCAGTGTCCAATTTCAGGATAAACAAGTGGCAATGCACTTAACATTGGCCTCCAGTTTGTAGTGGGTAGTATCTCTTGCTTAAATAGAAAGTATGATGCAACAGCCATGTTTGTTTGCATTAACTGTGTGGTGTCTCCAGCATTCTTAGCAGCCTCATTAAGTACTTCTAAAATTGGCTTTGACAGTGACTGGCTTATAAGGCTTTCTGCATGTCGATGCAGTCCAGAGGCTTGGTGTTTTGAAGCCTTTTCACGTAGGTTATCAGTATACGCTTTGCTGATGGGTCTGGCAAACCAAGCTCCTCCACTTTTACTATATAAATCCATAGTACATGCACATCTTGAATACTGCATGCAGTTCTGGTTGCCCCATCTCAAAAAAGATATATTGGAACTGGAAAGGGTACAGAGAATAGCAACTAAAATGATGAGGGGTATGGAACAGATTCCATATGAGGAGAGAGAAAAAAGACTGGGACTTTTCAGCTTGGAAAAGAGACAACTAAGAGGGGATATGAGAGAAGTCTATAAAATCATGAATGTTATGGAGAAAGTGAATAAGGAAGTGTTATTTACTCTTTCACATAACACAAGAACTAGGGGTCACCCAATGAAATGAATAGGCAGCAGGTTTAAAACAAACAAAAGGAAGTATTTCTTCTCACAACACAGTCAACCTGTGGAACTCTTTGCCAGAGGATGTTGTGAAGGCCAAGACTGTAATGGGGTTCAAAAAAGAATTAGCTAAGTTCCTGGAGGACAGATCCATCAATGGCTATTAGGCAGGTTGGGCAGGGATGCAACACCATATGCTGAGTATCTCTAGCCTCTGTTTGCCAGAAACAGGGAGTGGATGACAGGGGATGGATCACTCAATGATTGCCTGCTGTTCATTCCCTCTGAAGCATCTTGCACTGGCCACTGTGGGAAGACAGGATACTGGGCTACATGGACCATTGGTCTTACCCAGTCTAGCTGTTTTTATATTCTTATGTAAAAATTAATTATAATATAATAATAAAAATGTTTAGTACAGAAACTCCCCAGATAACGAGCTCTAGAGATAGCGATAATGTGAGATAAAAACATTGGGAAATAATGCTTTTTAAAAATCTTGGCCTACTAAGAAATGTATACTTATATAAGTTTCTCAGTCACAAAACTAGTATTCTGGAGCAAGTCACTAAAACACAGCCCAACAAACGTTCCTTTAACGTGCCCCTCCCTTCTCCCTCCACCACACCCACTCGTAGCAGTTGTCTTTGGTCAGTGGAGACCCAGAGTTAAGACATGCTTTCACATGAGTTCACCTCCCACCGGGGGGAAAGGGAAGTAGGGGAGAAGGCACCTTGCTCGTTCCTCTAGCCGGTCATCACTCTGTAGGCCCCTGGCTCTGTCTGTTTGTCATGCCACCACCATGTCGCCGATGGCCCTGCGCCTTCACCTTCTGCTGCTACCTGCCACTGTGATCTCTGTGCATCAGTCTCTGGCAGTTGCACCCAGCTGTCAGTGATTTCAGCTTTCCATGGGGGAACCTCACTGCTAGTGCAGGCGGGGCAGCCTCTCTCTCTCTCTCTCCCACCAAAACACTGTCCTGCAGCAGGTCTGAGCACTTAGCCCTGATTGTCAGAGATTTCAGCTCTCCGGGTCACTTAAAAAAACAAAAGACTCTCTATGGAGCCTAATCAGCTCTATCTCTAAACAGGGGAGGGGGCAGGTCAAATGGTGTTAGGCAGAACCCATACCACGAAGCAAAACACCTGTCTCCCACTCTCATTCTCTTTCTCCCAGTGGGATCTGGCTTCCAACCCCCTGCTCAGTAAGTGTTGCTCCTTCCTACCTTGTTTACAAATCATCACTGGAAATGATTAGGTTGGCCAACATTGCTGAAACAAACGCGCCAACATTGTCATAAAAAACAACAGCTGTGTGAGGAAGCTGGTCTTTGGTCCTACTTTTCAAACTATGCTGCTTTTTCAGGTACAAGAATTGCATCATGTGCTGTATAGTTTTTTAAAGTGTGTATTCGTGTTTCAATTTCAATTCAAATTTCCAACCAATGACTACATTGGCAACACTACATAACTAGCTGACCATTGGGAGGGTGACAGGGAAATTAAGGGGGCATACACCTCCCCTCGAGGGGGTCTAGGGAAATCCCTGGTGGCGGGGTGGTTCTCCCTTCTCAGTCAGTGCTGACCCCAAAATGCTCAGAGCGATGCTAGGACGAGTGAGGGCTTTGGATGACTCTCTACACTGGGAAGGTCTTTCCCAACTTTTGCAGAGGCAAAGCCTTTCCCTGTCTCCAGGGGCCATTTGCCATTGGCCACTAGGGTTTTCCCATGAGAAGTGGAACTGCTTGGTGTGCATGCATACATGTGTGTGTGCACACGCGCATTCCTGTATATGTGGACTGTCGTATGTCTCTGTGTGCACGTCTCTGCAGCTGTGTGTGTGTCTCTATCAGTGAGTGTGCCTGTGTGTGCATTGCTGGTTCCCACGGTCCCTCATGGCCCTGAACTCACACAGTAGCCTGCCTCTTGCCTGCAGCCTAGTGTAGCATTAAAAGGTCCTGAGAGAGCCGTGTGAAATTATAACCAGCCTCCAACAAACACGTCCGGCTCTTTAAATAGCCCCTGTGCCCGAGGGCCTTTGCACTGTCCTATGATGGCAGCACCGCGTGCACAGCTCGCCTGGACAATTATCGATCTGCGAGTATGAGCAAAGAGCCAGCACCAGCCAAACTCCCTGCCGGTCCGTTCACTCCAGAACGTCTGACAGGCATGTTGTATCTTGGACAGGCCCTGCCTGCCCAGCCTACCCTTCGCTGGGGCACCCCAGTCACCAGGGGACCTGCCCCACAGCTATTTACCCTCCCTGCTGATCTGTCTGGGAGCTGGTTTAAAATGGGAGGGGAGATAAGGGGGAAACAAGGAGAGGGGGTTGCAAAGCCATGGAACATGGCAGAGGTTGTGTGTACCTCTCCTTGGCTGGCCCATCTGCTTGCCTCCATTTCACCCCCTCCTCCTGGCCTATTCCAGTCTCCCCAGGCCCCTGGCTGACCCACCTGCCCCAGTTCCACCTTGACCCCTGGCCCACCCTCCCCAGTTCCACACCCTGGCCCACCCACCTCAATTCCTCTCTGCCCCCTAGGCCCACCCATGCTCTGCTTTGCAGGGAGCTGCCAGTTGCAGGCATTTAAAATGTTAATGATGACATTTCAGATTTGTAGTGGAAACTAATTAAAATTGTTATTGTTAGCGGGTTTGAATTGCCCAGGTGTGAATCATTATCCTCATTAAACTAATCAGAGAGATGGGGATGTGACAGGAGAGCAGATGGATGGGAACCAGTGTGAGCCAGCAGCCCAGGCAGGAGAGATCCCCATTCCCTCTTGGGGGGCTGGCATGTCCCCACCCCTGAGCTGGGCCCAGGCTGCAGGGACCACCTTGAATCAAGGCAGTGCTCCCTCTACTCCTTAGATCTAGGCCCAGGACTCCAGTCAGGATGGGGCTCATGCAGCAGGACCCCCATGGGCCCAGGCCAGGGCCCCTGGTTGATCACACTGGATAGCAGAGAAAGCAAAGCCCTCAGCTCAGGTCTGAATCTGATGGTGGAGTCAGCAGCACTGGTCCTGGGCACGAGGTGAGGGTTGGGAGCTCCAGGGGCAGGAGAGGCAGGGCCCAGGCTGGTCCTGCAGTGACTCCTCCTGGGGCACAGAGCTTCCTGTGGTGGAGCCCACCCATCCCTCACCCTGCTCTTCCATCCCACCCACCCCGGCTCCTTCCCACTCCCTCCTGCTATGTGGGCTGGCTGGAGGGGCTGAGAGGAGAAGCTGCCCTGAGTGGATGAGGCCTGGGGAATGGCCCAAGTGTGATTGATGTTGCAGAGCCTAGGCACTGACATACCCACGCTGCCTACCTGAGACTGCTGCACTGTGCTGCCTGGCCTGGCCTCGCCTGCTCTGCCAGTTGCCTGGCTTCTCCGAGCATGGGGGAGCCCGCTGAGGCTGGCTTGCTGATGCAGGGGATACAGTCTGCCAGCACTAGGGGATGCAGTGGACTCTCCCTGCCTCTTCCCTGCTGCCATGGCTCCAGGGCCAGCAGCTGCTGTCCAGCTCTGCTCCCAGCTGAGGGGCAGGAGCCCCAGAATGGGCGTCTCTCCTGGCCTCTTGCTATGCAGGGCAGGTTCAGTGGGCTGCTAACATGCTTGCAAAATGTGCATCTTGCAATTTGCTCCTTGCTGCTGCCCTGACTGGGGGAAGGGACACGGTCCTGCACCCCAGGCGAGATGGTCTCAAGGCTGTGAATGGAACTCCCCCTCCATCGCCGACCAACAGAAACCAGCCCCGAGGAACCCTCCAGCACCATCAGCCTGGGCCCACCATGTCCCACATGCAGAGGGGCAGGGACAGACAGCCGTGCACGAGGCTGCTGCTCCACTATCCCTGATTGTCTAAAAGCCCCTGGTGCTGGTGTTGGGATGGCTCCGCGGATGGGAGCAATGGAGGCAGTGCTAGAGCAGCCGTAGCTCCAGGCAGCCGCTGGCATTTACCCTCCCATGGTGTGTGGGGGCACTGTGGCATGGGAGAGCTGCTCACAGACCCGGGGGAATTAAGGACAGAGGCAGGGGGCAGGAGCTGGAGGAGAGCCCCACATGCCAGCCAAGCTACTGCTAGCCATCACAGACAATGAGTGAGGCGCATGTGGGTGAGTCAGGCTGAGGGGGGTGAGCCAGAGTTCAAGCCCATGCAGGAGCTCCCTTGTGAGCAGCACCTCTGAGATGCTGAATGCCACCCCCTTGCCTGACTCGTGGGTAGTTCAAGGAGCCTATGCAGTCTCCGTGCCCCAGTTAGCCGTGCAACAGTAGGGGAAACTGAGGCACACACAGTATACATACAAAACATTATGAAAAATTCCCACTTCATTACGCAGAGCCCAGGATAGGCCTAGGGGCTCCAGGACATGGACATGCCTTCCCTGCCCACAGCCCTGCCGGGTGCCTGGCATCCCTGTGGCACTGACACCACCGCCTGCGGTACTGGGTTCTGTGAGCAGCAGGGCTTGCGCTGTCATTTCTCTCCCAAGCCCCGGGAGCAGGCAGCCTCTACACCCCCAACTGCCCCATGAGCAGCGTGGAGCCCAGTGGAGCGGGAAATGGGCAATAGCCTCAGCCCCCCAGCTCAGGAGGGAGAGGTTGGGGGGCACAGGAGGAGGGTAGGGACAAGATAGCTGAATGGGGGAAGCTCCTGCCCCACTCCCAGGGCTCCCACCATAGGCTCACTGCCCCCCCTGTTATCCTTGGCTGCCCCACCACAGAACTCCCTCAAGTTCCCTGTGCCCCCAACCACACAGGCTCAACAGCTCTCCCATCCCCCCACAGTCCTATCTTCTCCCCTGGACACAGGTGGCCCCATCTCCCTGCAATATCCTGTGCCTCCCTTCGTTCTCCGGGCACCACATCTCTGTGGGGTGGTAAGGGTTGGCTCCTGCCTCCCCCACGCCTGCTCCACGGACCAGGGTGCCCTGCGGGGGTGGGGAGACGCTGGGAATCCGGGCCACATTCTCACAGACGAGACATGGAGCTGCTCACAGCCTGGCAGCCTGGCCTCCCCGCTGTGAATCGGTCGCTGGAAAGGGGGCGGGAGAATAGCTCAAGCAGGACCCCGGGAGCACACGGCCCGTGGCGAAACTGGCTTTGCAGGTACCCATGGTTTGCCCAGCGGTACCCAGGGAAAGGGGTGATGAGGGGACCCCTCCAGGGGGTGCGAGGGCTGTCTGGCGTCCTGTCCTTATCCCTCATGCTGTTTTCACCCCCTGAAATTGTTCCTGCCCCCCTTTGGAATTTGCCTTCCAAGACACCATTCAGCCCCGACTACGCTCTGCCCTCGTGAGCCATGCCCAGGCACACAGGACAAAGGGAGTCAGGGCAGGCAAGAGCCAGCTGCAGGGAGCACAGCACCAGCTGAGTGCTCAGCAACCACAGCTGCCAGCAAAGCCCTGGGAGCCCAGACTCCTAGCTTGGCCCTGCATGCACAGGATGTTACACAGGGCCTGTCTCCACGGCATCGGAGCATGTCACTGCCCAGGCCGGGTCTGGCCCGTCGGACCAGCAGCCCCACTGAGAGCAGAGGCGCAAGGGCTGCCAGTGCCACACTTAGAAGCGGTCCCTTTCTGGTGATTCAGAAGCCGTGGGGCCAGAGCGGAGTGACCTCTGCCCCTTGCGTGGCATGCAGAGGGGTCGTGCTGCAGAACCCCCAGTTTGCTGAGTCCATCAGACAGGGCCGGGCTGCTAGCACCGTGCAAAGCCTGAGCCGGCAGCTTCTCCCCAGTGTCAGCCTAATCAGCGCCCCACTTCAGGTGCACTTTCCATTGCCCTCCGAGCTACCTACTGTGCATGCAGAGGCCGGGAACGCCAGGCTTGTAGCCTATCCATGCCAGCCTCTGTTACAGCCTTGGGCTAGGAAGGTGTGAGTGCAGGGACTGAGTGGGGGGATGGGTCTCAGTACAGGGGCTGGGGGGTTGGCCCCGGGGTCAGAGTGTCAGGGGAGATGCAGCTGCAAAGATCGGAGGAGGTGGAGGTATTGATGCAGGGATCAGGGAGGGGAGGTGGAGGTGCAGGGATTGGGGGAGCATTGGTGTAGGGAGCAGGGGAGGGGCAGGGTGGCGTTGGTGCAGGGGGAGGGGGGGAGGTGTTGGTGAAGAGTTCAGGGGAGGGGGTGGTGTTGGTGCAGGGATGGGGGAGGGGAGGGGCAGTATTGATGCAGGGATTGGGGGAGGGTCAGGGGTGGCATTGGTGCAGGGGTTGGGGGAGGGAAGGGGGCTGTCCCCTTTCCCCCATGGGTTGGAGCAGGGTGTGTGGAGGTGCAGGACCGGGGCTCTCCCATGGGGGTTTCTAGATGTGTCCCTGGTGGGCTGGGGTGGGGCAGCAGTGCGTGCAGGTGCTGCGCTCCTGGGGCAGCCGTGGGAGCGGGCGAGCTGGGGAGCTGGAGTGTGCAGTCCCCCCCCACTCCCGGCTGGAGCCTCCCGGGCTGTCCAAGCGCTAATGGGCTATTCCGCTCTCTGGTGGCTGGCAGCTGCCCGCGCCGCGCCTGGCCCCCTTGCCCCGCAGCCAGTCTGAGGGGAACAACAGCCCTTTCTGTGAGGAGAATGAGCTACAGTCTGTGTGTGCGGCCCCTGCGCAGCGCAGCCCCGGGGTGTCCTGGCCACACGGCATGGCAGCAGGATGGGGCGCGGGGGCGGCCAGGGGTCAGGGAACGGCAAGAGGCCCGGGACAGGGGTGCCTTGATCTGCAGAGATCAGGGCTGGGGTTGTGCCCTGGCAGCCTTCATGGGGGCTAGGTGACCTTCAACGGAAGGAATGCAGGGCACAGTCAGTGCCCGGACCGTGCTCCCCCTCCAGACGTGGCCGCCTGTCACCCACGCCGTCCTATTTGACTCATCCCCCCTGTGCCCTCCAGCCCCCGATTGTACCCCTGTGGTCCCCCCATGCCTGCCTGTCCCTCACCATACCCCCAAGGCCCCTCCTGCCCCCTGCCACTCTCATGCCCCAATGTCCCCCGCCAGACACCTCTGGCCCTCCTCCCTGTTCCCTGCCACCCTGCACCATATCCCCATGCAGTGCCCCATGGCCCCCCCTTCCATCCCACCTGCCCGTTCCCATTCATGATTCTGGCCTGGAGACCCCAGGCTCTGAGCCTGGCTGGTGCCGTGTGGCTGCAGCGTTGCACAGTGGCTGCAGGTGGGCAGGCACTCCAGATCACCATGCTGGCCCCTCTGGCCTTTCGAAGTAGCCAGAGAGCATCTCCTGGTGTCTCCTGCACCCAGGAGGGTGCCCATAATCACTGGGAAGCGGGGTGAGTAGGGGCACTGTTCATGACCTGTATACAGCTGTCAGCAGCAGCCAACACCTGCTGCTCCAGATGCCTGGCCAGCTGTGCTGGTGCCAGTGCCAGCAGTTACTGCTGGCCCTGTGGAGATCAGCCGGAAACTGGCTCTGGCAGTGTGTGTGCCCTGCTCTTAGCTGCCAAGGCTGTTGTTGGTCATAAGAGGCTCATGCCCCATGCGCTGCAATGCAGCCCTGCCCTTTAGAATTGACAACGGCAGGGGCAGCCCCTGGTTCTCCCGTTAGCAGGACAAGCCAGCCCACAGCTCCCCCCAGCCCTGCCTCTCGGCCCCTCCTCCCCAGCTGCAGAGCCTGCTTTCTGCAAACCTCTCCTCACCCAGCCTCTCTCCACTAGGGTCACTCTTGAAGCATTTCCCACCCTGCAGTGCAGCCCTGGGAGCCCCACGCTCTGCTCTCTGTGTGGGCAACAGACAGTGGGCTCAGAAGGAGACTGGTAGCAACAGTGGGTCCCTGCCCACACCAGACACGCGCAGCAGGGCCTCCAAACACAGCGTGGACTAGGTCGGCATCACAGGAGCTGGCCCTTCACCATGCCAGCCTGCAGCCCCCACCTGGAGCTCGGCTCTTCTGGGCACGGTCCCAGCAGGGTCTGTCCAAACCCTGCTTGTGCAGCGTGGGGCTCCCCGTCCCCTCCTGCTCTGGGCTGCCCTGGACCCCATCAGCTGACAGGCTGATGCCCTGCACGGGTCTCAGGACCCTGCTTCCAGCATCGCTGCCAGGCTGCTGCCTCCAGCCCTGGTGGCTCTCCTCGGCCTCAGGGTTGCACTGCCGTGCCCTGCACCTAGGGTGTACGGCGCCTCCTGCTGGCTAGGTATTGTACTGGGTAGCGCAGTGCCCAGAGCTGGATGGCTCATGGAGCCACAGAGTTTAAGGCCAGAAGAGAGCACTTGGCCACCAACACCAGCCAGCAGTCACACACTAAACCCAATCACCCAAATATCACAGCCCACAGGAGACTAGGCCACAGACAGAGAACAGGTGGGACCTGGGGCACCAGTGCTCGAGGCCCCCCTATGGCGGGGAAATGATGAAGTGAGATTTACCCAGATCATCCTGGCATGTGACCCACACCCACATGCTGCAGAGGAAGGTGAAAACCTGCCGAGGTCACAGTCAATCTGACCTAGGGGGAAATCTCAGACCCTGACTATGTGAGCAAGAACCACCAGCCAAGCGCCTGAGAGAGATACTGCTCTGTGCCACCTCAGTGCCTTTGCACACCCTGCCCAAAGTCCCAGTGCCAGCCCTGGCCTCCCCGATGCTTCAGAGGAAGGAAATAAGGAACAAACACACAAGAATGACTGGGGTGGGGGATTATCCCTTCCTGACCCCAGGTGGCAGGCTGAAGCCCTGAAGCATGAGCTTTTAGGAACATAAGACATAAAACAAGAGTGAGCCCCAGGGCTGCCGAGCCCTGCCCCCACCATCAGAGGCAACCCCATCATACAATCCCACTTGTACATTTGTCCAGCTCTCTTTTAACAGTGACTAGGATGTTGGTTTCCACAACTTCTTTGGGAGGCTGTTCCAGAACCTCACCCCTCTGCTGGTTAGAAATCTTCACCCTGCACTGGCCTTTAGCTTCAATAGCTCTTCACCCTCCCTGATGTTTACCTTCCAATGTATTTATGGAGAGCGGTCAGTTCCCCCCTCGGCTTTCTTTTTGCAGGCTAACCAAGACAAACTCATCCATTCTCCTCTCATAAGCTACGTCCCCTGTTCCTCTGATCATCCAAGTAGCCCTTCTCTGAACCTGTTACAGTCTGAATTAATCTCTCTTGAACATGGGTGACCAGAACTGTTCCCAGTATTTCAGATGGGGTCTTCCCAGTCCCTTGTACAATGGCATTGACATGTCTCGATTTCTACTGGAAATGCCTCATCTGAAACATCCTAGGATCACAATTGCCTTTTTCAAGCCACATCATACTGGTGGCCCACAATCATCCTATGATTGATCCCCACACCCAGGTCTCTCTCCTCTGTTGCTTCCAAATGATGAGCCCCAGCTTGTGGTAAAAATTCTTATGATTAGATGATTAGATCCTAAGTTCATGACCTTGTCCTTTGTACGACTGAATTTCATCCCATTCTGTCACTCCAGCCTCCAAGGTAACCCAGAGCTTCCTGTATAATCTGATTCTCCTCTGTATTTGATGATGCCTCTAAACATCATGTCATCAGCAAGTTGCATTAGCACACTCCGGCTTTTTGTGCTAAGGTCATTAATAAAAATATTGAATAAGATTGCCACCAAAGCTGATCCTTGAGGAACTTCACTAATAACCTCCCTCTGGCCCAAAAGGTCACCTTTCAGCACTTGTTGCCTTCTCCTGGGAAGCCTGTTCCACACCCACCTTACTATTCTCATGCTGATCTCCAACCGCTCTAACCTAACTAATTATTTCTCATGTGGTTCCATGTCAAATGCTCCACTGAAGCCCAAGTATATTAGACCTACTGCATTTCCCTGATCTACAAAATCAGTTATCTTCTCAGAGAAGGACATCGGGTTAGGCTGACGTGATCCACCTTTGGGAAACCCATTCTGCATTCCATCCCTGCCAGGCTGCGGGAAGGTGTCCTACAAGGAGCCAGGGGGCATTGCATGGTTCCAGAAGCCAGATAACTACCAACCTGGTTTCTTTGGGCCTGGTTGTCTGTTGGCACCATTGACAACCATTCGAAATGGGTGCAGTGTGGCTGTAACACCTACTGAATCAGAATGAGGTGTTTCCACCACTCTGAGTGACACTGATGGTGCAGGGAAGGGGAGAATGAGGCCATTTATTTCTGGGCTCATCATTTTGCCAATGCTGTGGAGCATTCGGCCTCTATTGTACACTTGCTTTTGGCTTCTCAACCTTACATGCCTGGGGATCTACAATGGCCTGAGAGCTCTTCCCCAGAGTATCCTGCAGGTCCAGAGAGCCCCACTGTGGCCTTGGCTCCATGAGAAAACTGCACCGATTGAGTTAAATTGGTTTAGAAACTGCCACAGTTAAGCTGGCACAGCCCCTTGTATGGAGACTCTTATCTCAGCCCCATATCGATTTAGCTGAAGTGGGCAAGGAATGGACTGCCGTCTCCTCTGCTCTCACGCTGCCCAGGCCACCTTCCAGTGAGCTTCCTGACAATCCTGTGGTTTGTGGGGAGTTTCCATGTGGTTTCCTTGGTGCCAATGCCCTAGCATGCATGCCAGCTGGAGAGCATTCAGGAAGAGTTTATTTAAGGATGTTTTCGTCAATAGAGGATGAATGATTTATGAACACCCTTGCCCACCCTCCGTCGGCACTCGTGGAATAAATCGGGGAGCTTTGTCCTCAGTCGCTGAGTTCATTATCCACAAATTGTTTTTTCATTAATATTTTACCCAGCAGTGAAGCTGCTATCCACAACGCGCAGCATAAAGCAGCTGCTACTGCTCTTAACTGCCACACTGGGAGGACCATGTTTCCTCACGTGGCCACTAGTTCTGTGTAGCCACACTTCACGGTGTCTCAGGGTGTGTGCCCAGATCCTGAGGCACTCCCAGCTCAGTGGCCACTTTAGAAAATTTGTCTGCGCTCACGTGGGCTTCCAGGAACAACCCAACAAAGCACAAATAGCCATGCAGCCACGAGGTGCTTGTCTTCACTGGGGCGTTCATTCAGCTAATGGCAGGGTGAATTCAAAGGGTAGATACGCTGGAGGGCAGGGATACGATACACAGTGACCTAGACAAATTGGAGGATTGGGCCAAAATAAATCTGATGAGGTTCAACAAGGACAAGTGCAGAGACCTGTACTTAGAATGGAAGAATCCCATGCACTGCTACAGATTATCAATTCCCAGTTTAGTGTCATCAGCAAATTTGTTGAGGGTGCAATCCATCCCATCCTCCAGATCATTAATGAAGATGTTATTCAAAACCAGCCCCACAACTGACCTCTGGTACACGCCGTTTGATACCGGCTACCAACTAGACATCAAGCCATTGATCACTACCCATTGAGTCCGACAATCCAGCCAGCTTTCTGTCCACCTTATAGTTCATTCATCCAACCCATACTTCTGTAACTTGCTGACAAGAATACTGTGGGGGACCATAACAAAAGCTTTGTTAAAGTCAAGGTATATCATGTCCACCACTTTCTCCACATCCACAGAGCCAGTCATCTCATCATAGAAGGCAATCAGATTGGTCAGGCATGATTTGCTTTTGGTGAATCCATGCTGACTGTTCCTGATCACTTTCTTCTTCTCTAAATACTTCAAAATGGATTCCTTGAGGACCTGCTGCATGATTTTTCCAGGGACTGAGGTGAGGCTGACTAGTATGTAGATCTCCGGCCTCTCCTTCTTCCCTTTTTTAAAGATGGGCACTATGTTTGCCTTTTTCCAATCGTCCAGGACTTCCCCTGATCGTCACTACTTTTCAAAGATAATAGCCAATGGCTCTTCAATCACATCAGCCAATTCTCTCAGCATCCTCAGATGCATTGCGTCTGACCCCATCGACTTGTGTGTGTCCAACTTTTCTAAAGAGTCCTAAACCTGTTCTTTCAGCATTGACGGCTACTCACCTTCTCCCCATTCTGTGCTGCCCAGTGCAGTAGTCTGGGAGTGACCTTGTCTGTGAAGAAAGAGGCAAAAAAAAAAGCATTGAGTACTTCAGCTTTTTCCACATTATCTGTCACTAAGTTGCCTCCCCCATTCAGTAAGAGGCCCATACTTTCTCTGACCTTCTACTTGTTGCTAACATATCTGTAGAAACCCTTCTTGTTACCCTTCGTGTCACTTGCTAGCTGCAATTCCAATTGTGATTTGGCCTTCCTGATTTCACTCCTGAATGCTCAAACAATATTTTTATGTATTTTATGTGTTTTATGTATTTTATGTATTTATATATGTTATGTCCCCCTCTCAGTTGTCTCTTTTCCAAACTAAACATACCAGTTCCTTCAGCCTTTGCCCATATGGCTTACATTCCATCCCTTTGATCATCTTTGTCACTTGCCTCTGGATCCTTTCCAGTTTCTCTACATCTTTTCTCTATATTGGTGACCAAAACTGGACACAGTACTCCAACTGAGGTCTAACCAGAGCTGAGCAGAGTGGTACTATCACCTCCCGTGACTTGCATGCTATGGCTCTGTTGATGCAACCTAAAATTGCATTTCCTTTTTTTGCAACAGTATCGCATTGCTGACTCATGATGAAGTTGTGATCCACCAGATCCTTCTCAGCAGTGCTGCTGCCATGCCAATTATCCCTGATATCTCCCACAACCCCCAAATTTGTATGCCGCTTACCTAGCCAGCAGTTCACTGCCAGAATCTTCTGTCTTCTGTTTTCCTTTGCTTGTGGGACAGGAAGGATCTCAGAGAAGTTTGCTCAGATCTTCTTCTTCTTCAGCACACTTCTGAGTTCTCTGACTATCTGAGATATCCCACAATGCAGAGTCATTAGTGCCAGTGTGCATCATCACCAGTGGATCCTTTCCTGTTGATTTTAGAAGCTGTCCAGTCTCAGAGTGACAATGTATGTTTTGGCCCTGGGAAGGCAGCATGCTGTCCTGTTGTCCACGTGTCTTTTGCTGCATGTTCTTTCAATTCTTCTGAGTATTGAATCCCCACAAGGATCATCTGCCTGCTTTGGATGATTGGAGAACTTGTGGACAAGCTTGATTTTCTTACAGGTTGGGCCAAGTTGCCATCCACATTTGCGTCCCATCCATCTCCCCATTCCCCTGGACCAGATGGATCTTGAGAGGTATCTGTGACAGGGTTAGGGGAGCTGTCACCACTTGCCCTGAAACCCTGGAGGCCTCACAGTGTCTTGCTGCTGTGGCTCCCAGCCTGGGATGCTCACAACCAGCCTACCAGCCTGCAGGACACATCTTGAGTACGTGTGTGCTAGACAGCCCTGGGCCAGCAGCTCCTAGGGACCTTCATTGACTTTTCCTGAAGATCAGGCTGGTCAGAGAATCAAATACACATTCCTTTGTCCAGGGCAAACTTGTTTACCAAGTGACCCTGATATGCCTGGTTTAAACACACTTTAGTCATAATTCTAGCATATATCATACTTCTTAAAACCCACTGCACCCACACATCACACAAGCATATGAATGATCAGTGAGTTATTATTTTTCCAGTGCTACCTCCCAAGGCATATTTGGTATGCAGATGATTACTGTAGTGTGTAGGGCATGGATACAGGAGTGTATAGTGGCACAGGATCTTCCATAATTTCCACAGAGGACCTGGGATTGATTGGAAACTTCTAATTGTGTGGAAATTCTCCCCACCCTCTTCTCTTTGGTGGCCACAGCCTCCCGTCCTCATCTCTCTCCAGCCATGTAGACTGTTGCCATGAACTCTTACCTCCAGTGGTTATGAACTGCCAGGACTCCTCCCCGGCTTCCTCTGTCTCCAACTCCTTGGTGGCCAGCTCCTTTCTTCCTGGAGCTGGGGGTACTGATGTTTCCCAAACCTGCCTGTCTAGAAACTCCTCAGCTTCTCTGATTCTCGGCAGTGTCTCTACTTGCCTTTCTGATCTTGTCCTCCAGCACAGCTACCAGCTTGCACTTCATGCACAGGAAATCCTGTCTGTCTTCAGACAGGAAAGAGTACGTGGCCCATCCGTTGCAGGTCACCACCACTTCTCCATCACTGACCATCTTGAAATCACACATAGAACTGAACCTGAAAGGAAAGCCTCTCACACTTCCCCTCTCAGCTGCATCCAAAACCCTCCTGGTAACTGCCTCTGTTCCCGGCTCTCGAGTTCACCTCACAAGTGAGTTTTTATAGCAGGTTTCCCTGATCAGCTTAGCTCAGCCCAGCTCAGCTCAGCTTTGCCTCCCATCGCCAGGGAGTGTCTAACCACTCAGAGATGTCAGATAGCGGATCCAGACTCCAAGGGTTAGAGCCTTGTGGGCCTTTACCTAGGAACCTACAATCAGACCTCTCTCTATCTCAGCAGCTTACTCAGAGCATACACAGAGAGCAAGGACAGACAGCAAACAGCCAACCAATCAAACAAACACACACAGACAAGCAAATGCACCACTCACCAAGTCCCGCTACCTCTGAGCACAGAGTCCACAGCTACGCCCTCCAAAAGTCTCCAGTTAGATGCCTCTACTCAGTCCCTGCTAGAGCGAAAGGGTGTGACATGCCTTGAGCCCTGGGTACAACTCCCACCAGTGTTAAAGAGTGTGATACGCACTGCACTGTAGGTACAGACCCCACCAGTGGTAATGGGTGTTACATACCATGCACCAAGGGTACAGACCCCACCAGTGTTAAAGGGTGTGACACACTGTGCACTAGGGGTACAGACCCTGCCAGGGTTAGTGCGTGTGATACACCCTGCCCCAGGGGTACAGTGTTAGTGCAGTGTTAGTGGGTGTGATACACCCTGCTCCAGGGGTACAGATCCTGCTAGTATTAAAGGGTGTGACACACCTTGCACCAGGGGATGATACTCGTTCCTCTCATAACCCAGGTAGTGTCCAGGTGCTACGGGAGCCTGGTGCCTGCCATCTTTCCCGCATTAAAGGCGCTCCGGGCTGGGGAGTGGGTGGAGCACACCAAGATCCATATGGCTGTGGGATTAACGGAGAGGTAGTTGCTGTGAATTACCCTGTTATTAATCTGCAGTAGATTGGTGGTGAGGTGATTGCCATGGGCTGTGACTCGCAACATCCTGTTTAGGGGCCAGGTTAGTGAGAATCCGCAGGGTTGGGGGCAACTCAGCCCAGGCTCTTCACGTTGGTGTGGATGTACCCACTGTCCCCCTCACCCCTCCCGCACGTGCCCCATACACCCATCACTACCCCACCAACACAGCCCCTCCCCCCATGCACCATCCCACCCATTTGCCAACACAGACCCTCCCACATACACCTCCAATCCCAATACAACGCCCTCCTGCCACACTTCCCCAACTCCCAGCACAGGGCGATCCCCTGCCTATACCCTTCCAGAGTCCCCTACATTTACAAACGTTGTTGTCCCTCCTCCTTCCTCTTGCACTGCCATGTGTGCTTGAGTCTGATGTGCTCATGCACATGCATATGTGTATGCTAGCATGTGCCTGTAAGTCTGTGCAAGTGAATGCGTCTATGTGCATGTGTGCACGTGTGAGTATGATTCTGTGTGTGTGTGTCTATGTCCATGAGTGTATGCATGCATTCATTCACGTACGTGTGCGTGCCTGCCTCTGCCGACATGTGAACATGCCTACATGCATGTGCATGTGTCTGTGCATCTGTCTGTATAGAAAACTGGCTTTTCACTTTGGTACTAAAACCCTCAGGCCGCCCCTGCACCCTCTGTCCCCATCCCGGAGCCTTCAATTGGCAGAGGTCCCATCAGTGCACTCACTGGCTTGGGGCCTGCAGCCCTGGCTCTTTGCTGGTGGTAAATCCTAGGCAGAGGGTTTCCCATGCCCTCTCTTTGACAGTAATTCTGGGCCAGTCTCAGTCCCTGGCTGGTGCTGCCTTGGAGAGGAGGATTCGGTGCAGGCTGGGGATCCCTGTGTCCCAGTCCAGGCAGCCCCTAGCCCCGGGGCAGGTCACACGCAGAACGGGGGTTGTTGTCTGCAGCCTTGTCTACACAAGGAGCTGAGCCTGGTTTGGCCATGGCTGCTGATCAGGGGCAAGCCTAGTTATTCCTGCAGCAGCAACAGTGCAGCTCCCTCCCCCCCCCCGTCACACCCATTGCCAGAGGCAGGCCCATTTCCCAGGGCAGGGGCAGCTTCAATCCCACCAGGGGCTGAGTGCCCCCAGGTGGTGCTGGGCTCAGAGGCCGAGGCCTTTGCCTCTATCCAGACAGCCCCTGCCCTGGGGGGCTTGGACACCAGCCCTATCGGCTGACTGACATGCAGAAGCCAGCACGCCAAGCCCTAGGCCTATGCCCATGCCACTGCCGCTGGGGAGAATCCTGGGCTGGTGCTTGGCAGGGAGTGCGTCAGGCTCTCCCCGCACGTGTCTCACTCGCTCACAGGGGCCTGGCTGGTTACTGAGAAGGGTCAATTAACCTGATCTGCAGAGGCTCATTAGCACAGTGGCGGGAGACATTACCATGGCAACAGGTGCCACTTGTCCTAGGAGGGTAACAAGGGAGGGAAGGACAGGCCTCAGGCCCAGCCACAAGGGGCCCTCACTTGTTTGTGTTCATCTCTCCAACACTCTCTGTGCCGGACCTAGCTCCTGGTCGTGCTGACGGCAGAAGGGAAGAGCAAGCACTGACCTTGCTGCTGAACTACAGAGCGGTGCCCCAGTTGCCCCAGCAGTATCTGGGACATGTACGTGTCTGCATGTGTGTATGTGCATGAGTAAGTGCACATGAGTGTGCATGTGCGTGCACACGTGCATTCGTGTGTATACATGTGTGTGTATGTGTGTATACGTGTGCATATGTATGCATCTGCATGTGAGTGCGTATGTGCGCATATGTATGTGCATGCATGTGCATGCGTGTGTACATGTGTGTATGCATGTGTGTGTACGTGCGTGCATGTGCAGGGCTCGAGCGAGGAAAGATGCCAGCCCCACATAGGGGGGAGGCAGTGCTTGGGAGCATAGCGACTCCAGCCCCATGTTGGCGGGGGGGACGCGTAGTGCCCAGGCAAGTGACTCAGGCCAGCTCTGCTTAGGGGCAGGGAGAGCTCGGGCCAACCCTGCGCAGTGGCTCGTTTTCCCTTTGGAAACCCTAGCCATCACACACTGGAGTAGCCGACAGCACCAGTCTGATGGGCCTGCTGTTGCTGGGCTCCTTCCGCTGGCCCGGCACCCCTCCCACGTGCAGACAGCCTGTTGTGTTTGTCACCCAGGCACCTAATGGCAAAGGAGCTGTTAGACATGAGCCTGGAGCAGCACAGCTGGCTGGAGTCCCAGTTCCTCTCGCCTTGTCTGAAGGCTGCTGCTGCCTTTGAAGAAAATTGGTGTAAGGTTCTGAATGCTGTCCCCCACTTTGGAGCAAGCCAACTGCTCTGTGCAAGCAGCTCAAACTCAGTGAGCATCGAGGAGGGCCTGAAACTCTGCAAATGTGCCAGCGAACACAGCAAGGGAGGAAATTTGCATCAGCCTCTTGACAGAGAAGAGGCTGAGCGTGCAATGCTGTGGGGAGCTGCCCTGCAGACTCTGTCTGAGGGAGTCTGCAGGGAATGCCAAGTGCGGGTCTACATGCGCGAAAGTCTGTGTCGGAGAGCTGGGGACGGACGAGTCTGCAGAGAACTCGCCATCTCCCCTCTGGCCTCCCCGGGGAAGGGTAGGGCAGAGCACAGCCAACTCTGACTCACAGGACACAGACAGTACATCCAGAGTGCCCAGTAGCGCTCTTCTTTCAGACTAAGGATACTCCCATGTGGAAACCTCCAGCTCCTCAGGGCTGCTGAGACATTCCCCTTCCCAAAAGCTGCTTGGAAAGAAGGCTGTGGCTATGGCAGAGCATGTGTGCGCAAGCAGCACAGGAGGACTAAGGAGGCCGCTGCCTCTAGCCAGGCTGTTGCCCTGGCTGCCTCCTTGTGCTCTTGCAGAGTCTGATGGGCTGGAGCTGGCCGAGTGCAAGGAACAGCTTCTCTCCTAGTTGCTGCTGCCATGTGCCCAGCCGCCCAGCCATGATGACAATGGCAGGGATGGCACCAGGCCTCATGCAAAGACCGGACTGTCTCCAGGAACAGTCCTCCAGACCGAACGCTGGGGAGAAAGTGACAAGAGCCCCAGCACCTGCAAGAAGAGTAGCTGGGCCAACCCCCGTGCAGGCAAAGCAGATGGCATGGACTCACCAGGGAGGGTCAGGCCCTGCTCAGCCTTCACTGCAATGTCCCCGCATGACTCCAGCGTCCAGACATCATGAGTCAAGCCCCCAAGGCAGGATTGCACCAAATCTGTGTGTTTGGGTCATTGTCTGCCTGCCTCCTTCAGTCACCCTTTCCAGCTTCCCCCACAGCCACGAGGGCCAGACGCTTACAGTTTTGTAACAAAAGCCAAAATTCTCACATGTTCACGTGATTCCCAAAGCTGGGGCTTTAAGGAGAGCAGCAGATGTCATGAGAGTCACAAGAGCTGGCCATACTGTGACTGTCTCGGTGCGCAACAGCATTCAAACAGTCTAGGGTGCTCTCTGGACATGACCCTGGAGTTGCTCCTGGCTCTGTGCTGGGGTCTGTGATGGACCCCACAAGGCTGTCATTATTATTAACCATGTTTATTACAATAGTGCTGAAGACCAATCAAGAATGGGTCCCCAATGTGCTGGGCGCTGCACAAACTTGGAGCAGCAGAGGGTCCCTGGCTAAGAGTTGACAATCGAACTAGCCCAGCCATACCCAGGGCAGGGGGAGAACCCACCCATGGGTGACCCATGCAGTGGCAGCAAACGACATGGGAGTGCCATGATTTTTGGGAGTGGGTTTATTTAATGGGAGATCAGCTACATGGGAAGAAAGGGAGGGGAGGGGGACAGGGCAGGGATGGGGGAAGGTGTGCAGAGAAGCTAAGGTGGAGAGATTGTAAGGGAGGGAAGGCGAGTGCTGAAGGAATCAGCCATCAGTAGACTGCACAGTCAGTACACGGCCTAGTCAATATACAGCCCAGTCAGTACACGGTCTAGTCTGTATACAGCCCAGTCAGTACACTGCGCAGTCAGTACACAGCCTAGTCAATATACAGCCCAGTCAGTACACGGCCCAGTCAATATACAGCCCAGTCAGTACATGGCCCAGTCTGTCCATTTGAACAATAGAAGTTCTCACTTGTCCCCGGGGCCTGGCTCTAGGGGCTCCAGCTCCTGCTGGAGTCTCAGGCTAGCCCCAGTCTGCAGTTCTCCCCCCAAGCCACAGGGTGGGAGCACCACTTGGGTCCTACTGCCCCAGAGTTGGGGGTGTCTCCCGTGCACAGGGCTGGAGCCCAGCTGCCCAGCACCTTTAGGTGCACACATGTCAGGCATGAATGTGCTGATCGGTGCAAATGCTGCTGGCCTCTGGGGGCGAACTGCCTCTCTGGGCACCAGATGAGCAGAGGCCATGGAGCGAGAGTGATGGGAGATGGCCCCGGATCACAGCCTCAGGGAAGCCAGTACGGCCCCGCAGGGGCTGGGCCCAGGGGTGAGAGATATGCAAAGACCCCTTGCTCAGCCCTCACTGCCAGTGAGGAGCAATGCCTGGAGTGCAGCTCCCTGTGCCACAGCCTGAGGTTTGGGGTTCATTAATGCAGAGAGCTTAATGCAGCTCCCTGCCGGTGCCCCTGACCTGTGGATCTGCGATGAAAATCAATAGCAGCTTACGAGGCAGTATATAATCTGTGCAAGCAACGCACACTGATTTACTTACGGGAAAGCCTTGGCCAAGGTCACCCTGGGGCTGCAGAGAGGGGCCATCCAGCACCCCATCCCCACCAGGAGCTTGTGGCTGCCAGGGAAGGGTGTGGGTTGGGGTGGGCAGGTTCCCAGAAGGGGAGTGGCGGGAATGCCTTCTCCCAGCATTTCCCAAGCAGGGTTGCATCTCTGGCATTTACCGGCAGGGCTCTGGGGATGTCTGCGGCAATGGCAGCAGCGAGGCACCAAAGCAGCCTGCTCTGAGGCTACCCCTGCCACCAGAGGGGGTTGTGCTCCATGCACCAGGCAGCTGCCCCCTCTCCTGCCATTGTCATGCACCCTCTGCTCTACCCAACGTCTCTTGGGTTGGTCCATGCTCCATGCGGCAACAGGCTCCCTGTTTTGCGCAGCACTAGGGACCTGCTCGGCTTGGAGGAAGCCCAGGCACAAGGCTGCTGGAAGTGTGGGGGCTCATCACACAGACACAGCTGGAGGGGTGGGCTCTGAGTTACTACAGAGAATTCTTTCCCAGCTGGCTGGCCACAGGGCCTTGCCCACGTGCGCAGGGTCCAACTGCTCGCCATACTTGGGGTCGGGAAGGAATTTTCCCATGGCTTAGATTGGCAGAAACCCTGGTTTTTTTCACCTTCCTCTACAGCCTGCGCCAGGGTCACTTGCAGGTTGAACTTGTCCACATGGCAGAGTCTCTAAGCCCTGATTTGAGGCTCAGCCAGAGGTTAGGGGAGGGTTTGGGGGCTAGGATGTGCAGGAGGTCAGACCAGTGGTTCACTTCTAGCCTTAAAGCCTACGGTTAGTGCACTGGATCAGTCGGGGCCTGTCTCCTCAAACTGGAATCACCCCCTTGAGTGCAAGCCAGACCGGGAGGGGCTGTGTCCTCACCTGCACTGTAAGCCTAGAAGCTTTCAAATGCTTTGCAGCTGCAGCTCCCCTAATGGGGAGCACCAGGGCTAGAACCAGGCCTGCAGAGCTACCAGGCAGCTGACAGCACCAGGCTGCCGACCAGCAACAATGGCTGTAACCAGCCTATGCTCCACTTCCCAGGACACACTCTGGTCACAGACCATGGGAAGTTCCTCCTCAAGGGTTTGACAGACAGCAGCCTCATGGCTCCTGACTGGCTCCCTGCCCTGTATAAACCCCAGGGTTGTTCCAGGAAGGGTCCAGGTTACAGTGTGGATTTCCTGAAGCTGCCGTGACTGTTCCCGCTCCTGAATACTTTGCCTTGACCTTAGCTTGATTTGGACTTTGCCTCCTGACCTGGACCCTGAAACATGATTCAGACTCTGATGCTTGGTATCGAGGCTGGCCTGGAACCTGACTACCCACTCCTCTGCTACTCCCAGCCTCAGGTGTGCCCATGCTCTGACTCTTGGCCTGACTGCCCATGCTAGGATATTCCCAGCCAGCATACAAGCCTGCACTCAGTGTCAGGATGATAAATAGCTCTGGACCAGCAAATCTGACACCATCAGCCTGCTTGTTCCACCATGTTTTGGTTCCCACAGGCTTTGGTTACACCTGGCAAGATGACCTCTACACACCCCAGTCTGGAATTTTCCCAGAACCCTGATGCTTTGCAGTGTCCAGCCCTCTCCTGGGCCATTCAGGAGGATAATAATGTTTGTTTGCTCCTCTAAAGAGACTCTGTAACTGGAGTTAACTATCACTTCAGTTCAAACACAGCACTGGGTGGGTTTAGATTAAGAGTAAAACAAGCTTCTTAACAGTGAGTTCTGCAGTGAGTTCAAGGATGAAGCCAGAATTAGGAATGGTTGCAAGCAAATAAATGTAAAAAATGCTTTCTAGAGACTAAGAACAAACTAAAGTTTTGATTCAAGGCAAGATTCTCATCACATGAGCTTCCAGCAAGATGGCTGACCACCTCTCTGGTCAGGAGCTCCCACAAAGTCCAAAGTGCTCCGTTCCTTTGTCCTCTGATGTGAAAGGTAACATCAGGTTCTTTGCCCCCCCTCTTTATAGTCCAGTGACTCTTTGAAATGGATTCTTCTGCAGGTTCCTCCCAAGTTAAAGTTCATTCAAGCTGTGAGGAAGGTGACATGGAGTCTCCTGGTGAAGGATGTCCATTCTGGTTTCTTACCCTGCTGGTGTTTGCTAAAGTGCAAAATGCTCTGTTGCTGCAATCTCCTCCCCTGCTGTGATGCTGAGTGGTTGCTTTTTCCCCTTGTTTGGCTTGGTGGTTTTCTTTAGCTTTCATGTAAATACCCTTCCCCCCAGTGCCTCCTAACGTACATACAGCACTCCATTCCTTTGTCTAGAGTGGGGTAACTTCAGCCCTGCCTGGCAGACACACCATGATAGTTAAATTCCCAAGGTGTTTGTAATTTGTCCTCTGAACATACCCCACAAGAATACTAATGATCAGTGTGTTCTTAGCTTCTATTGATGTCTTACAGGACACCTGTTAGATACAGGTTATAGCAGTCATGAGCTGGGGTGCACTGAACTTGGCACACACCACCAAGTGCCAGTGAGCCTCTTGCACTGGGGTGCTGTTTGGGTCACTCAGCCCAGCTCGAAGTGCACATGCTCTAAAGCACAGCAGGGGCTGGGGACCCAAAGTAGATTAAGCTGAATCTGAAAGGACACACTCAAGTTTTTCTTCATTCTCCTCAATGTGTCTCAGCAGGGCAGAGTTAAGGTTGTTTTGGTACATTTCCAGACTCTAACATATTTGGATTTTTTGTTTGGGGATAACAACAAAATCTGTGAAGTGCATTTTACCCTCAACTCCTGGTGCGTACCCTCAACCTTAACTCCAGTTTAATGGAGTTTTTATCTGGGAATTTCCCTTTTATAAATTTTAATAAAACGTTCATCCATGAATGCTGCATGGGGAACTGGAGGAGTCCTGGTGAGCTGACAATATGGAGCCTCAGCCTGAATCACTTTTGTTAGTTAACACTTGCAGCCTGGTGACTGGCCTGCTCTTGAGCAGCACAGGCCAGCCAGACTCATGGGCCAGCTGAACTGGGCTGTTAGAGCAACACAAAGCAGCTGCAGTGCACTGCCCCATCTCCACCTCTCTCCTGTCCTCCACATCTCCTGCCTCTTGCATCTTTCTGCACATGCTCTCCCATGCAATTTCCCCTCCCTTCTGCATCCCCTACATTTCCCAGCACAGTCACACCTTAGCCTCCTTCTTTCCCTCTCAGTTGCAACAGGTAGCTTATGAAAATCAATATTGCAGAAGGATGGTTCTCTTCCTGGAGTGAAAGTTTCTCTGTCAGCAGAGGCTGGTGTTAAATCTTCTCCTTCTGTTGCAGCATGGGGACACATGCTGTATTTTCATGCATGACACAGAGGTTGAATCCCTGCTTTAAATGCAAAACTCGGCTCAGCCTTAAATATGGAGCCACAGCTGGCCCCTCCATAGTGAGCAACATGTGCCCAGAGACCAACCTGTGCTTACCACAGGACAGGGAAAGGTTCCTTTCATCTTTTGCCCCGTAACAAGCGTGGGTCTGATGTGCAGCCCCGTAACAAGCGTGGGTCTGGACGCATGTGGCTCACTGTCCACAGAGAGAGCCGGATTTTAGCACACATAGCCAGCTAAGCAGCCAGGGTGCTGCGTGTGTGCACAGCCAGGGCCCACATGCCCACATCCATCTGTGTGTGGTCAGGACCCATTTGTGCTGCGCCGAGGCTCTGAAAACCAGACCCATGGTCTGCTCCTCCTGTGCAGCCACTCTCCAGAGGGCTGAGCAGGCCAGGAGAAGCTTCCACCTGGACTGTAAAGGGGGCAACTGGGGTGACCCGCCACTGAGATCCCTGAGCCCTGCCTTGCTGGCCAGGCTCACAGGCAGACCTGGAGCATATGCCTGACTTCCCTCCAGGGCTAATACCAGGCACAGAAGGAGCTCCTGGGGGGCAGGTGGAGATTAACCCTTGGCAGGGACACTGGCAGTCTCTCTGTAGTCTGCGGCTTTGGAAGCAGGAACGCTTACAGAGGCTTTTGCTGCTTTCTACAGTTTGAACTTTAATTAACAAAGAATCAAAGAGAAACTCTTAGATTAAGAATAATTTTAGATTCAAATAGAGGTTAAACAGCTTGTGACGCCGTCTGGATTAGGGGTGACTATTTATAATATGATTGGTATCAATATTGCAAAATTACAATAATTTGTATGAGAGATGCCATGTCAGGTACTGTGGGAAAGGTTATAATTCGCTAAGATTGATCAGCACGTTTATATGTAGGTGTCAATTGTGTATTATACCTTCTAAATGTGTCTAGCATATTTGTATGTCAGCTTGCGTTGTGTTTCTGGGCGACACCCCAGACAGGATGGCAGCAGCAATAAACTGCTTGATGGCCCGTCAAGGGACCTCAAAGGTAGTGAGAGAAGGCAGAGGCTGCACTGTATGTGTCATCAGGGCATGTAAGAACATGCCTATGGACAGGGGACTCTGGGGCTTTTCTGTGCCATGTGCTGTGGGGGCTGTGTTTGGGACAAGCCACATGGCAAAGGGACATAAAAGGCAGCTGCATCATCTCCAGCGTGTCTTCATTCCTGCTTCTTACCTCTGGATCAACTCATCTGCAACTGAAGCTGTGAAACAAAGGACTGAGACCCACCTAGGTACTGGATGTATACCAGAGGAACTGTACAAGCCTGCAAACTCCACAGTTCTACTGGAAATCTGATATATGTATAGACTTATGTATCTGATTGCTTTGACCATTGAACATCTCTGTTTGTTTCTTTCTTTTTATAATAAACCTTTAGTTATAGTTACTAAAGGATTGGCTGGCAGCGTGGTATTTTGGGTAAGATCCAAACTTATATTGATCTGGTAATGTTGTTAACCCTTTGGGGACCAGGAGAACCTTTTGGTAAAAGGAACAGAATTTAAATAACTGGTCTCTTTACTGAACTTAGTTGCTGACTGGGAGCCAGAGACTGAAATGCAGTAAAGGGGGCTGTGTAAATTTTGTTTTGTTTTGTTTTAGCTTCTTGATAGCCAGTGGCGGGGCCGGGGCTGGGGGGAGAGGCCAGGAGTCAGGAGTTCTGTTTGTGACTGGTCAGGGAATCTAACTGCAGAGCTAGTCACTAGTGCTGGGAGAATCTGCTTTCCTTTTGCAGCCTGCCCTGACCTTGTCATTGTCAGGTGGGCTGAAGTAGGCATGGACGGGCCACACAGCTCCAGCCAGTTGGCAGGGGGAGCTGCTAGAGAAATGCTTTAAAAAAGCTGATAAGGCAAAACGATCTAAAATGGCTCCTGCAGTTCAGCCCCTCGCTCCCCACATGGCCACCTAAACACGGGGCCTGGGACAGAGAGGGGTTGAGCTCCCAGCAGCTCCCACTGCACCTGAGAGACTCTGTGCCCCAAGCCAGGCCACCCTGACCCCTGGCCTGCACACATTGCCTCCCCCCAACATGGTGGCCCCCCAGCCTGGCTGCCCTGACCCCTGGCCTGCACGCACTACCTCTTCTGTCCTCCAGAGTGGGCTGCCCTGGCCTGCACACTGTGCACAGAGCTCACCTGCACCTTCTCACCACAGCCCATGCTGCAGGGAGGTGCGAGGGACCATGCTGTGACTCAGGAAATGGCGGGGCTTCTGCTGAGCTGGCATGGGATGATCCCTGGGCCTGACACTGTGACGTGGGAATGGAGCTGCTTTGCAGAGCCCGGCTCTGGAGGCGAGAGGTGGGCACGCAGGGGCCAGCTAAGGTCCATTGTGTGCCTGTGACCGGCACTGTGGTAAATGGGAGAGCCTGCACCTGGCCTGTCACAGCCCCAGCTGGTCTGTGGGACTAGAACTTGGCTCTCCTGAACGTGTCAAGTTTAACAGCAACAGCTCGCTGCGTGGGAACTGGGTCCTGCAACGGTGCCACTGCCATGATGAATCACCTGAGTGAGGAGAGCCCAGGAATGAGTGAGGAGAGCAGAGGACAGCAGAGGAGCTGGAAGAGTTTGTGGGAGGAGGGGGAGAGGGAGCAGAAATATATGGGGGTGGGAGAAGTGAGGCAGGAAAGGGGCCCAGAGAGGAGGCACTAAGGCCCCTAGTGAAGGGCTGTACTGAAGGACTGTGATGTGGTGTTCCAGAGGACTGTCAAACAGCTCCCTTGGAGGTCACATGTTCACACAAGGCGCTCAGGCAGCACCAGCAGATCCTGCTGCCCCTAAAGGTCCGGTGTATCAATTACAAGAGAGAGCACAGCAAGCAACATGACCGGATCATTAGAGATCCCCACAGAGACGCTTACCTGAGTGGCCAGGTCCATGAGCGCAGAGCACGTTGCCTGGAAGCTGGCAGGCTGAAATGCAGCCAGGAAGCTAGCGGTGAGGCAGGGCAAGGCTGGCTAATGCATAACGGAGAGATGAGGTGCAAGAAGCTGAGCTGGGAACAGGCAGATCCTCAGGTGATGGGGACTTTCTGCTAACCAAGTAATGCAGAAGCTCTTCCTGCTGTACAGGGATGCTCCCAAAAAGGGGCTGGGCGCAAATGTCAGAAGAAGCAAATATTTTTCCTGTCATGCAAACTCTTCACAAAACTTCTCAAGTTTTCAGTGAAATGAAGCAAACTGGGAAGCTTGCTTCACACTCCCACCCCCATTTTCCATTGGGAGAGGAAGGAGGAAACCCCTCAAATCTGAAATGCAGGAAACATTTCCCATTTGTGTGGTCGAAATCCAACATTTCCAAGGAGAGGAATGGACGTGGGAAGAATGCCCAGCCCCTGCAAACCCGACTCTCGGAGGAGTAGGTTTTCAGCTTCAGCAGAACGGGAGAAGGAGTAAGGGGAGCAGCTGAGAGAGATGCTGCTGCGTGTGCCTGCAGATAAGCGACACACCAGAGATGCTTTAAACAACAGCTTTGCCACCTCCTTCGGCCTTTGCAAACCCAGCTGTGCGGGCCTGGACAATGCCTGTACCCTGTGCAGACATTGACTGAGAGGGGGGAGGAGGGTCCCAAAATGTGCATGGGGGAAGGGGTGGATGTGACTGGATCAGGTGAAACCAAGACACACTCTGACTGTCATGTGCTTTCTGTTAGGAAGGTTCCGTTCTAGTGACCTGACAAAGACGAGTGTGGGAGCAAGTGGACACAGCAACGTGCTCTTGGGTGAAGGACTCTAGGAGATATGACCCTGTGGGGTGAACTGAGATGATCTGTGGGTGCAGGAATGACCCTGCAGTGCTGGGTAGCCCGGGGTGGGCAAGCTAGGCTGGGCCCCACGTGGAGCCTCTGAGGTCTGCTCCCTTCCGTGCTTTGGCTGAACCTTTTGTTGCTCATTTCCCTTCCAGAGCCCCGGCTCCAGCTGTTGACCATTGATCCAAATTGCCCTGCTAACTTAGTCAAGCAAAAAATGGGATCCACATCTCAGCCCTCATGCCCTGAATGCATTCAGCACTGGGCAAGGCAGGGACAAAACCACCATGAAGAGACCAGGCCAGGGCTACAAAGGGTCTGTCTACACTGCAGTTAGACACCTGCAGCTGGTCCAGGCCAAGGGGCTATTTCATTGCAGTGCAGACGTTCAGGCACTGCCTGAGCCCCATGAGCCCCAGTCAGCTGGCCCGGGCCAGCCGCGGGTGTCTAATTGCAGTGGAGACATAGGCCTTGTGAACAAAGCCAGAGACGCTGGGGAGGACCACTGGGAACATGGCCCCAAGACAGGCGGAGGTGCAGGAAAGGGGCTCCGAACAGGGTGGGCACCCACAATCCTTCCCCTCCAGGCAGTTCTGCCCCACTCCCTCCCCTGTACCTCCCCTGTGGGTGGTTCTGCCCTGGCTCCAGCCCCTCCCAACAGCTCTGGGTGACTCTGACCCAGTGGGGGCTGGGGGAGCAGTCAGGGATTCAGGCCGCGCTGGGCAGAACTCAGAGTTTCTGTCCGGTATGAAATCCCAATATTTCAACCTTGGTTTTCTATCCGAATCCCAACAAAACCACAACGTGTCACCATTTCCCGCGGGACACATGTTTGGGAAATGGATCGTTTGGAGTGGGTGAAATGCTCTGCCTTGATCAGATCGAAACATTTTCTTCCAGTGTGGCCTTTTAAAAATGTCACCTTCTATCGCTGTGTATAATCGGTGATCAAGCAAACACAGTACAAATACAAAACCTGAAATAGTTTGTTCCGATTTGTTTGCAAAATGATGCCAAACTGACGTCCCCACAGGAAGCTTGGATTTCAGAGAAAGGTTCTGCCGGGAACTTTCTGCTCATGCTCCTGGTGACAGGCAGTGACAGACAAGAGAGTGTGTCCCATTGCTGCTGCCCCCCTCAGCCCGTCTTTGGGGGGTGCTTCCTGTCAGTGCCCTGCCCAGCCCAATTGCTCTCACAGCTGCTTTAACATCGTAGCACCTGGCAGCACAGCCTCCAGCGCCCCATGCCCCGGACCAAGGGGAGCCCTGTTGATGGCCTCTTCTGTCAGTTTCACCAAGGGGCTCCCAGGAGTCCAGCAAGGAGGAGGGAAGCCTCTGTACCCCTAGCAGAACATGTAGTGGGATGTAGGCCGCTGTGCCGGCCACACTGGCTCATTGGGTCCCAGCATGCAGGTGGTGCCAGGGGCCTAGGACACCATTGCTTGCCACTGCTGTGGGCGATTCCCTCCCTAATTGTACCTAACTAGCAAGCCCTCTTCTCCCCTGTCCGTCAGACACGCACAGCTGTGTGAGCACCTATGGCTAATCCATCTACTGAACAGGCTACAGGCCATTAGCTTTAACTAGGGGGAGTTGGAGGGAGAATCGTTAAAGGGAAAGTTCACAGTACAATTAATAAAGCACCTCATTAGATCTCCATCCAATCCCAAGTGTGCAGCTGCTGCTCCAGCCTCCAGCAGCTCCCTCCCCATACGGTGACATTCATCTTGTTCCCCGAAAGATGCTGATCTTGGACCAGGCTGAGGCATGAATGCACTGTGGGGCTGTAACACTCAGCGAGACAGCATTATCTCACCTCTGCCCGAAATGTCATGGCACAGCTCCCAACAGCCCTTGGCTCCAGTGGCCGCTCTCAGTGCCCACACGAAATGTACAGGGGCTGCAGGATACAGAGGGACACACCTCATATGCCTGCACAATTACTGTGGTGCTGGGCCTGGCTGGGGACCTGCACATGCCATTGACTAGAACGATCTGCCGTGGGCCATTCCCTGCTCACACGTGCAACCCTGGGAAATGCACTCAGTTCAACTGGCACTTTGCTCAGCAGCCATGCCACAGAAGGCCTGCATATATGACAGCTGCAACCCTGAACCTCTGCCAGCAACAGCCAGGGGCAGCTTAACCCTGTACAGCCTGCACAGCTTGGCTTGTGCCCACCCAGCTGCTTCCCCACTGTGCATACACCTGCCATGCTGCACTCCTGCATCAGCATCTGCACTCCGGGGCAGTGCGGGCAGCTCTCCCAGCAGTGCCCTGGCAGAGGGAGAGTGCCCCTCATACATGCACTCAGAGTGGCATCATGGCACAGGACAAAGCCCTCTGGGATACAGTGCTGCACAGACTGCTGGGAGGAAGAGGGCAGTGTCGGCCCGCCTAAGAGTTGCAAAGTCAGACGCTCCAGGATCTGGCATGGTAATTTCAGGAGTTGGTCTGTGTCCTGGACCTTCAGCTGGGGGAGCCCCCGCTCCAGATTATGTGGGGTCATTTCTGCTTGGAGATCCCCCCTTCAGTGACACACCGATGGGCAGGGCACCCCGCTGCTGCTCCCTCCCTCGCGGGGAGGGCACTGCCATCCCAACGCTCGCCCTGCCCCTCTCCTCTCACTGTCCCTCCTCCACCCCAAGCATCCAAGACTCCTGCCCCTTGTATTTTCCCTCCCCAGGCCTGCTAAAGGGCTTTCACAGAGACAGGCTCTGGGGCTGCAGGCGGTGCTGTCACCGGAGACACAGCAAGGTCCCAGGCACATCAGCAACATTGGCCCTCATTCCCTTGTGCCTCTCAGAGGTCCCCTGCAGACACCAGGATTCACCTTCCCTTTCTGGCCCCAGCTGCGCCTTCCCCCAGGAGTCTGCCTGCCGGGAGAGCCATGATGGCTGTGCTGGGCTAAAGCACGAGAGAGAGAGACATGCTGGCATTCGTGGCTGTTCTTTCTGCTTTCAGCTGACCTCATCGCTTCATGTGGACTCTCTGGAGCTCTCCTCCTCCCTCTCGCTCTGCCTCCCCCAGGGCTGGCCCTGCTGCTTGCCAGGCCTGGGTGCTGTTGGCTTCACTCCGCGCCACTTGCCTTCAGGTTCCCACCGCAGCTCGTGCACCTGGCTCTGTGAGCACCTGGCCGGCCAGATGGCCCAGCGCAAAGGAGGCTGGCCCTGGTCTGGGCCCAGCCCTTCACCTCGAGCAGCAGAGGGGTTCCCCACATCTGATCAAGAACCGCTGGGACCCCTGAGCTCCAGACGCATTCCAGAGAAGCTGGGATTCCCCCCCAGAGAAGGGAAGCCAGCAGCGCACCCTTCGGACCGGACCACCAGGAGCCCCTGGAAGTCCTCCAGGAGCCGGCTGGTGCCTGGGGCGGAAGCTGTGTGTGGGGACTGGAGTGAAGTCGGGCTGATGGCGCTGGCCCAGCCTGTGTGCTGCTCCGGGTGCATGGCTGCTGGATGATGGATGGAGAGGTAACGAGCCAAGCAGGTTACAGACACTCCCTTAAACTGTCCACGCCACCGTGTGTGCGAGGCCCCTGCTATTTATGGAGACAGCCGGGTAATGGCTCTGCCTGTAAATTACAGGGCTGCTCACCAGCCGCGGGCCAGGCCTGACAGGCACCACCAGAGCCAATCCCAGCCTGGGTGCGTGGGAGGAGCTTCCCACTGCATGGAGTAAACGTCATCCGCATCAGATGAAACCCACCCGCAGCAGGGCTGGAGCAGTGATTCCTTAGCAGCAGGTCCCTCCTGGCAGCATTGCGCCAGCCATCACCACTGGGCAAGGCGACAGCCGGGGCCTATACTGAAAGGAGCCCAGAGTGAGCAAGGAAAGCTGGATACTGAGATCAAGGCCCACTGACTCTGCCTGCAGGTGAGGGTCCCAGGCTGAAGTGCACCAGAGGAATGAGGAGAAAGAAGCACGGGAAGAGGCAAGCAAGGGGCAATGAGAAGAGAGATGTCTGTGTCCCCTCACCCTCTCTGTCCAGGCTCCTACCCTCCCCCACTGTGTTGCCCATGGGGTGGGGATTGGGCCCCCCTCACTGCCTCTAAACCTCCCAGGCCAGGCCCGGGTTCCGGTTCCCAAGGGGGAAGCTCAGAGCCAAGGGGAGTAGATGGTGGCAGATTTTACATCTAAATCCAGCACCTTCTCTGTCTAATCTCAGCCCGTACGAGTGGCTTAACCCACCGGACCAACTCCAAGGCCTCCTCTCCTCCTCCTGAGCCCCGACTTTTGCCCCCTTGATGATCTCTGAGCCAGTTGGATCATGGCATGGATCTGCTGGCTGCACAAAGCCAGGCGCCTAGCTGCTGCGCCGGGTCCAAACGGGTTGGATTCAGATGGTGAATATTAAAGAGCCTCCCACTTCCAGCCTTCCCCCCAGCCCCTCTGTCCTGCTGGCTCACTCCTTGCCCCGACTGTGCAGTGGGGCTGAGACGCCCTGTGTGCAGTTAACTGGAGCGCAGAGCAGAGGGGTGCCCTGACCCCTAATAATCTGAGTGGCGGGCTATGCAGTGCCATGAGTGCGAGGGGAGGAAAATCCCTGCAGAGGACTAGCTGATCCCGTCCTCTCCTCCCTGCCCTGGGGCCCATGCCCCTCACCACTGCCTAAAGCCAAGCTGCACTGAACAGGGGACAGCAGAGAGGAAGAGGGGTGAGGCCCCCAGCACACGGCCAGTAGGCTCCTGGCTGCAGGCAGATGGGACTAGAGGGAGCGGGACCAGGCCCCATGGGCCACGTGCAAAGACTCAGCACATGGAGAAAAGTGCAGCCGTGGGGGACTGGTGATGCTCTGCTTTCTGCCCCCTGCCCTCTCCAGCAATGAGCCCATGGCAGCTGCTGTTCTGAGCCAGGCGCACTGCGCAAGAGGCAGCTATCCCCTGACCAGGGGCTGCTCTAACTTGCACCCCTACTTCAGTGGCTCCTCTGGGGTTTTGCAGAGACACAGGATCACTGGGGCATGTGTCTGCGCTGCCCACACCCCCACTCATCTCTGGTGTACCCATCCCTCCGGGCCTCCCGTCTCCACGCTGCAATGCTGCCCTGCAGAAGCAATGCCAGGGAAGCCCTGCTGTTCTGGACAATGCACTCAGGGAGATTGTGTGTTCCTCTCTGCCAGCATGCGGGTGACATGGCCAATGACAGGATCTCGTTATTGGCATGGGCGTGTCATGCTCTTTCCCTGCAGTGTGAGAGATGATGTCATGGACAATATAAACAGGATCCAAAATCCCGTAGCTCTGACAAGGCACGGCGGTGGTGCGGGGCCTAGCTGCCAGGGTATGGCTGGTGGTGAGTTGCTCAGCTGCCAGAGGATGGCTGGCATTGAAGTTGTCACACTGGCTGGATTAGGGACCCTTGAGGTGTATTCAGGAGCTCTGATTACTCCCTTCTACACCAATCTTGCGTTGGGGGTGTGACGCTGGCTGGATTGGAGGGGGGCATTTATCATGTTATTTAACATCAATACGTCAGAATCATAATAATTCATGTGAGATATGCCATGTCAGGTATTATTAGAAAGGCTATAATGTGCTAAGTAAGATGATAATGTTTATGTTCATGTGTTATATGTGTAATGGAAGTTATGGATATGGTTGATATATCTGTATTTCAAAGTGGGCTGTGTCTGGGCAACACCCCAGACAGGATGGCTGCAGCACTAGTCTGCTTAATGGCCCATTAAGAAATTCACAGGTACAAGGGGCCCAGGGGGAGAAGTCAGGGATATACCTGATGAGTCACCAGGACTTACTCATGTGACTCTGGACTCCATTTTATTCCTGTAAAATTCCACAAGCAGCATGGCCAAGGCCAAAGGACATAAAAGGCAGCTGCACAACATCCATTTTGTCTTTCAGTCTCTGTCTTCAGTCTTCACCTACCTCTGGATCAACTCATCTACAACTGAACTGAACTGAAGCTGTGAAATAAAGGACTGAGACCCATCCAGGTACTGGATGCACACCAGAGGGATTATACAAGCCTGCAAACTCCACAATTCTACTAGAAACCTGATATATATGGACTTTCAAATCATTGCTTTAATCCTTTAACATTTCTCTTATAGTTTGTTTCTTTCCTTTTATAATAAACCTTTAGTTTTGTTTACTAAAGGAGTGGCTGGCAGCGTGGTATTTTAGGTAAGATCCAAACATATTCATCTGGTACTATGGCTAACCCTTTGGGGTCAGAAGAAACCTTTTTGGTAAAGACCACAGAGTTTTAAATAACTGATTTCTTTACTGGACCTAGTGGCTGATAGGAAGCCAGCGACTGAAATGCAGTAAAGGGAGCTGTGTGAATTTGCATACTGGCTTCTTGATAACCAGTGTGGGGAATCAGAGGCACTGTTTGTGGCTGGTTGGGAAGTCTGACTTCAGTGTCACCCACCAGTGCTGGGAGAATCTGCTCTCCTTTTACAGCCTGCCCTGACCATGGCATTTTCAGGTTGCTACCCTAGGTATGGACGGGTCACAGAAGTGCCCGGCTGCCAGGGCATGGCGGGTGATGAGGTACATGGCTGCCAGGGCATGGCTGGCAGTCAGGCACATGGGAGCATTCAAATGAGGTCAAGGTTTGTGTGTAGAACACTTATTATAATGATCGAAACTTGCAAACACCTGTTTTTTATATTACACCTTAACTATGAATTCCCAGGCTGTCAAGTATCTGTCACACTGTAACTACAACAATCTCCGACAATTCTGACTGCAGGCGGTGTCTATTTACAACCTTGCCTTCCGGTTGTTGTCTAGGCATTTCAGTGTTTGCTCTGCTGGCCGCACCCGTACTAAGCCCTTCCTTCCATCACTGTGACTGTGCACAGGTGAATGTGAGTGTCTGGCATTCATCCTGTCACGCCGAGTGTGAGGAGAGCGACATGACGAGAGAGAACCAGTCCCATTCTAATGTAACACAGTTTGACGATTTTCTGTAGGAGTTTTGCTTAATCTAGCTCCATGCTGTAGCTTCATTTCCAACGACATTTGTCTAATTAGAGGTGCACATAATTATTTTGCTCAGTAGGGAAAGATGTGCAATTTGACTGTGCTTATATATTGTGCTGCGAGGTGCTATGGAGATCCCTGCAGCAGATTGGATTTCAATGAGAGAGAGAGATTATATTCAGGGGCTGCTGAGCTGTCAGCGTGTCTTTGATGCTGTGGATCGTGTAGGTAGCATGAAAGGGCAGACTTGTTACAGCCTTTGTGTGACTAAGCGGAAAATATTTGAAGCACTGTTCTGGGGAAGCTACATGATGGATGGAGAACACTTGGGGAGATGTTGTCGGTACCAGGTGCTTTTGTGACAGACCTCTTTGGGGCTGGGCATGACTCATTATTGGGTCTCATGAACTGTGTGGGAGCAGAGCGTGAAGGTGGGTTTCAGGGTGGGTTATGTGACTGTGGCAGGTGACGTCCATCCTAGGGAAGGTTAGGATCTGGGCGGGGACATTTCCCCCTGAACAGCAGGCAGTGATCAAAGACATGTTGATGGTTCAGCAGCCTTTCGTCCAGTTTTAGGAGACAGCTCTGGTTTTGGAATCGTTTGTCCCTGTCTGGTCCGGACGTGGCTTTGTCTGGTATCAGAGCGCACTGCTCACCCCTGCCAGTGTGACTTCATGTGCACTGTGCGTGCAAGCTCATCCCAGCGGGGTGGAGTCATGCAGGTGAGGGGGGGCCAGGCACAGGGGAAGTTCCTGGATGTCTGGTATTCTACGGCTGCACCAGGGGTCACCCTGTGTAGTGGCCCAGACTGTAAACTAGCAAAGCCTCAGCATATTTTATCCCCTACATTTAAAAAATGATAGCTGAACGGAGCTTTGCACTTTGCACATGGGAGCAGCCCCATTGATTTCAATGGGGGCAGCATTAGGCAAGTGCTGAGTACAGTTGAAACTCCTGCCCTTAGACCACAGCCCTTTGGGCAAGGATGGTTTTTTTACATGTTTGTACAGCTCCCAGCACGCCGCGGCCTTGACCCTGTGTGCAGCTTCTGGGTATTATTGTCATTCTAATTCATTAAAATTTTTTAATGTACAAACACTTCATGGCTCTGAATAATGCAAAAATTTCAAATATTTAGAAAGCAACGAAATAATGATTGACACCATTGAGCAGAGTGTGGGACAATGGACGTGGAGTGCGGGTTTTCAGCCTTCCACTACAACCAGCGCTCTGCTCCCAGTGGCTGACAAACCAGCATGCAGCGCCATTTGCACAGGGAGCCCTGGGACTTTGGTTCTTGGCCATCTAACCACTTCCAACCCTACACTGCTGGGATTCCTCACCAAGTTCCTCCCCACGTATCCGCAGCACACCAGTGAGGCTGAGTTATATGTTCCCAGGCCACAGAGGACAGAGTCTGTTACAATGCCAGCTCATCTGCCTGTGTCCTTCGCTCAAGCTCTAGCAGCTCCTGGTTTTAGCTCTGGATGGACTGAGCTCAGTTTCTGCTGTTGGCAAAGGTGGCAGACGTCATGCTGACACAAATCACCTCAGCTACAGGCTTCAAGGCCAGAAGGGACCATTGGGATCATCCAGTCTGACCCCCCGTGAACACAGGCCAGAGAGCTGCTCTCAGATCACTCCATTTCCTTCTCAGCTAGAGCAGAACTTTACAAACACATCCCACGCCGATGTAAAAATTCCCAGTGCTGGAGAATGTACCACTCCCTGAGGAAACGCCCCAGTGGTTAGTTACCACTAGAGAATGGGTCACATTGCACTTTATCCTAGAGCACAGGTGGGCAGCTGTACCTCTGGCATCATGGCCAATGGCTCCGGAACAACTCCCCTCCCTTCTCTTATGGAAAAGCTCTGTGGGTGACTTGAGAGGCTAGTGAAGATCTTCTTAACCCCAGGGCTCCAAAATGAGAGCAGTAGGCCGTGATCCATCATCCTGCTCGTCTCTCCCGGCACAGAGCAGGCTGCTCCTCGCTGCGGCTCTGGCCATTCAGAGTGAAAATAGGCCTGTACGACCAATGCCAGCTTGCATCGCTGGAGAAGGTGATGGAGCCGGGATCGTGGCCGCTGCATTGCCCAGCAGTTAGAGCACAAGGCTGTTCCATCTCTGGGAGCAGTGTGTCACGCAGGCCCACACACGGGGCTCCCGATCTGCTCCCCCAAGTGACCCTTCTGGCTACACACAACAGATCCTGGAGACCCACAAGTTGGTCCCATCTGGGGTACAATGCAGCCAGGGATGGTTCTTCAGATGTTCCCCATCTCTGGCCTCCATGTCTCATAGGCCACCAAGCACCGGGCCCTTTCTGGCTCTCTCTGGATCACGCCACAGATCACTGAGAGTGGTTCTGGAAGGGCCCGGCATGGGGGTGGGGCAGCGTTCATCGCTAGAGCTGTAGGGAGAGAGGTTGGCAAAGGAGCCTGTGACTCTGGAGTTCCCCGGCCGTGTTCACGCCCGTCTCTGCTCACTCTCTCCCAAGCACCCAGCTGCCAGCTCCTTGCTGATGAGGATTTGGGGAGGAGCTTCGGGCTTGCCTGAGGGTGTTGGAGGATTCGTGCATCGTGCCTGGCCTGGCCCTGCGCTGGCCAGGACGATTCAGTGACGAGGCAGGACAGACCGGGAGAGGGCGAAGCGGCTCAGCCTGAGGAGCAGGGAGAGGGACCTGATGCACGTATCCAAGGAGCAGAACCCCTCACATGGAGCAAGGCGCCTGCAGCACAGCTGGCCACCGAGGCAGGGGAGCAGTCCCCAAAGCACCCCACCTCTGGAGCCACCTCTCCATTGAACCTCCGAAAAGCTCTGTGCAAGAGCAGCTTTGCTGGCCTGCACTAGCACATGTGCCGGTCTCAGCACTGCTCTGGGGGAGCCGTGGCCCAAATCCACCTGCAGCGGGTTCCATTTCTTGGGCTACAGCCAGCTTGAGGGACTGGGCGCCAGCAATGATCTCAGGCTCTGCCCAGCCAGTGTCTGCAGGGACTGCGATGGGACAGGCACACCCTGCTTGCGAACAATCCGCAGGGAAGAGAACGGGCCACGTCAGGCAAGGAGCAGCGCAAGCTGGCATTGAACAGACCTGCTAGCTCCACTGACCCCGGAAATATCCTGGGCAGCAAGGGTGGGATTTCTCCATGCCTTGCTACTCGTCTCTGTGCATCAGCGCTTTCTGCAGCTCTTCGAGGGGTGCAAAGGGCTCTCCCTCTTCCTGTGTGAGTCCCACATTTGCCTTGAAACTGAACCTGACTGAGCCCTGTGGTGGCTTTTGCACAGCCCCCTGCCTGCCCACTGGAAGGAGGCGTTCTTCGGTGTGACACCAGCTGTGGGACAAGAAGAGGAACTGATCAGTCCTGAACACTGCCCAGTTGTGACATTCTCTGATCCTGAAGCTTTCACTGTTGCATTAACCTTTTCTGGCGCCTTGCAGCGCCTGTGTGACCGACACTATGCTGGCAGCATGACAGTGATTTGTTTAAAGAGCCCACACTTGGCCTTGTTAGTGCTCACTCCCTGCTATGACAGTCTTGTCAAAAGCTTCTGTGCATCTTCCAGCTCTCTCCCTCATTTGCTGCTGTCAGTGCCCGGGAGCAGCCAGGTCACAGGGGCACCAGTGGGTTTTGCAGCAGCTCGTAGGCCCTGGCTCAGTGCCAGACTGCTGCGCAGAGGCTGACGCCACCCACTCCACAAGTGAGCACTGTGGGAGAAGCATGCAGAGGCACTAGTTAGGATCTGAATCCTCCCAGAGCCACATGGCAGGAGGAGCGGGCCGGGATGGTGCCATGGAGGGGTGGCTAGAGGAGGTCAGAACAGATCATCACAGTGGTCCCTTCTGCCTTAGAATCAATGAATCTATGAATCAGTGACCAGAGGGAACTGGCCTCTGGCCAGCATTATTATGGGATGTCCAGCACAGGGCACCAGCCACCCTCCATTCTCCACCACCCATGGCCATGGCCTCTCACGTCACACGCAGGCCTCTGTCCACTGCAGTTCACCTCCCAGCTCAAGGCCAAACAGCTTGCCTGCTTCCACAGAGCCCTGTCCCCGATTACCCTCAGTCCCTCCCTTCCAGGCAACGTGGGACCTGGACTGCCGCACAGAGCTGGGGTGTGTGTGGCTGCCCCAGTCTACCCACTTGGTGCCTATGCTCGCAGCAGTGCCAGGATGGGGCGAAGTCAGTGTAATTGCTATAGAGTAACCCATCGCCTCTGCAGGATTCGACCCCTGCCCTGTGTTGTAATGAACTCTGCCTCCTCCATGCTGGACACATGCAGGAATTCAGGGGACACCCCTTCTCTGGCTCCCTGGCTCGCCCACATCCTACCAACAGGCCTCTGCTTCTTTAAAGCCAGGCTCACTCCGATCACAGCACATATAAGCTGGAGCTGGCTGGCTTGTGCTTTCCTGGCGAGCATCTGTGGCGAGTCAGCCCCTGGAGTGTCCAGTGAACCCTCCAGTGTCTGCACATCCAAGTGACTAAGCTTCGGGCTGCAATCCATTGCTGGCAGAAAGAAAGGAGGGTGCAGCCGGTTAGCCAGTCCTGGGACTTCGCCGACACCCTGGCTCTGGCTTGCTCGATGTGCTGCTGTAGCTCTTGTGGATGCTGCAAACCCAGCCATGCGCACTGAGGTTAGATCTGCTTCTGTTAAACAGAACCAGGTGTGTCTCCTTGAGCATCTCAGCCACTGGGGTGGGGTCCTTTGCTGGCTCCATTAGTGACCATCTGACTGCAATGCCTCTCGGTCTGGTCGGGGGAAAGTCCCTGGCAGTGCTGGCATCCACCCACACTCCTCCAATGGCTGGCTGCTCGCCATCCATCATGGGACCTTCCCCTGATCATCTGCAGGGGTGCATGGAGGGGCTGTCCTGCTTCCAAGGTCACAGCGGACACAGGTACCTTCCTCCTGCTTTCCCACAGTGCGCCAGCCATGCCTGCCCAGGCCCCTTTCACGTGCCTGGACAGTTGCAGAGAAGCAGCAAGCATCAAACCAGGCCTATTATTGCTGTAGCCCACAGATGGGCACTATGGCCAAAGCACTGCAGCACTGCTTAGTGCTCAGCTCCCCACCTCCCAGCATCCCACAGTGCCCGTCACAAGTTACCCAGAATGCACTCTGGCTTCCTCCCCTGAGCTACAGCCAGTGCTCTTGCGAACGCAGGGCAAGCCAGCAGGGCCTGGAGCCAGAGCAGCACATGGCAGGCGTGACACACATGAGCAGGGGAGGAAGAGTCGATCTCCATCCCCTGACTGCTTGCTGTAACGAGCAGCCAGCCCTTCTCACGCTGGCAGCGCTCTGCTGCTCTCCTGCCTGTGCCATGCTCCCTTTGCTCACAGTCAACAGTGGAGCTGCCTCGTCATGATTGATTTCCCAGCGCCACGGAGATCTGGGCCTAGGAGTTCTCAGCTGGGTTAAATGGAGCAATCAGGCTACACAGCACAGCACATGACAGGGTCTCACAGTCGCTTGTGCACTCTCCAGAGGAGGGTGGCATCCAGGGCCTACAACGTACGAGCACAAAGTGCTGCCAGTCGTGGTCCCACTGCACAGCTCCAGGGAGACGCCCTCCCCTGAGCTGGCTGGGGAGGAGATGCTACTCCCTTGCATGCTGTGCTGAGCTACTGTGGCATCGGGGTGGGCTGGTTTTCCGGGCAACATGGAATGGAATCACTCGGAAAACGCCTGCGCCTCCTGTCTCAAGCCCATCGGCCAGGGGCTCATACCTGCTGGAGCTGGGTAGGAAGCAGCAGCCTGGAAGCATGTGGAGTGCATGGCTCCGTCTGGAGGGTGCAGCCCAGCTATTCCCACTGGGCCATGCAGTTCTTTGCACCCTTCATGGGGCTGGTCAGCAAAGAAGCCGCTGCTCAAAACCCTGCTCCAGCCATTGGACCCCACCTGCCAAACAAACTGCAGCAAACGGGTGAGGCTGTGTAAGACTGGGAACAGATTCACTGTCCCCTGAGCCCTAGCTATAGCCACGAATCACACAGCCAGGACCTGCAAACGCTGAGCTGCTGGGGGGAGGTGCCTGAAGACTGGAGGAAAGCAAAGATGGTACTGAGCTTCAAAGGCATGGCAGAGATCCTGGCAACAGCTGTCCCATATGTCTACTAGTCGGAGGGGCAGTAGCAAAGCAACATCACTGCAGCTGCAGTGCCAAACCCTGCTTGCTGTCTTACTGAGTTTTCCTCAGCCCTGGCAGCTGTGGGAGTTTGCTCGGCTGGGTTGAGCAGGAACTGAGCAAGGGCCTCGGGATTTGTCCATGATTGAGCCAAGGGAATCACAGGTTTATGGCAAAGAACCCTAGCCGGGCAGCCTGCACTGCTGCATGGAGAGAACCACCACACTGGCGGCTGAAGAGCCGGAACAAACGGCAAGAGCCGATTTGTGCCAAGCCTTTGATACCGTGGCCAACAAAAGCTTGTTCACAAAGTTAATGCAGACTGGCTTGGCTAGGACACTGAGACATTGGCTGGAAACTGGCTGCAGGAGCGAGAGCAAAGGGCACCACCACGGGGTCATGTATGGAGCTGGGGAGCAGGAGCAGCCTGCTTTGCGTATTTATATGGATGCATTCCCACTGCAAGGCCCCAAGTCCATGTGACCAAGCCTTGCGAGAACAGTGTGCATCAGGGAGAGACTCTGGCACCACTGAACCACTATGGCTCTCAACACATGCCACAGCCCACAGGTCAGGCCAGGGCCAGCTACCTCTGCCCACACCAGCAGTTCCCCTGGCAGACACTTGGGAAGAGATGAATTCTGCCTCATGCCAACAGTTCATCAGATTGGGCTAGTCCTGAGCTGCCAGGGGTGGGGAGGAAGGGGAGCAAATTCCCAAGCAGTGGGCTCCTCCTCTTTTCCCTGCTGGGCTGCTGATGGTGGCTGTGGCAGCACGGCTCAGAAGAGGGGTGGCATCTGAACTAGGCAGATCCCAGGCTGATTAGGGCTTGACAGGTCCAAATCAACACCTTGAGCTCCAACCAGAAGCCCCAAGACAGCCAGTGCAGCCCCAGGGCTCTGATCTCATCTGCTCATGACAGGATCCTCCACTGAGCACCGCATTGTGCCCCAGCCTGAGGATGGCTTGTGTGGTGCCTTGCAACAGTCGAGACCCCAGGGACTGGGCCACATCCAACAGGAACAGTCACAACCTCCTGGCCTAGCTGGTGCTGCCACCCAATCTTCTACCACAGCGGGGAGTCCAGCAGGAATCTGAGGAGCTTAGCCCACCAGGGCCACATCAAATGGGGGGGCAGGACTCACGCCTTTTCCTGCAGCAGCTTCCCCCAGCCAGCTAGCATCTCAGTGTGGTCTGGGCTCGCAGCCAACCGGCCCTCAGTCATGCCCATCTCTCCCCACGCGGCCTAGGATCCCTGAGGGCTTTGGCTGGGTTGGACACAGTCTCTCTGGTCTCCCCACATCAAACGGGCTAAGGTGAAGCCCTGCAGGGCCCCACATCACAGGTTTCCCACTAAACGGTTCAGAGCGACAGAGGAATGGAGCCACCCAAAGCAGCCCTGCGCGCCCCTCGTGGTCTGCAGGCAGGTTTGCTACTTACCACAGTCACCAGTATCCGAGACAGCTGGCAGAACCAGTTGTCCCAGCATGGACCCCAATCCCATCCACCACCCTCTCCCTGCCACAGCAGGGCAGTTCCCAGCCATACAAGGGCCAAGACAATCTCAGGCAGCTGGATCCTGGGAGATCAGTCTCACCTCAACCCCGCGAGCCAGCAGTGCAGATAGCACTGGGCCATAGCTAGGCCATCGTGCCGCAAGGAGCAGCTGCACTGATGCTTCAAGAGCAGCAGCCTCTAGCTTGGAAGGAGCCATTGACAAGCGCCACGGGCAACAGGCTCAGCACTTCCCCACTGGCCTTCCTGCTCCGGTACAGTCTCTCCCAGCCCCGCCTGTGCGTCCTCTGGAAGAGTTGCCTGACTGTGAGCTCCAAACACAAGCTGTTCACTTTGTCCATGGGAAGCTTGAGAGGCAACGTGACCCTGTCTCAGAGCACCTACGTGGGGAGGCTTCCGTCAGCCCTGGGCTCTTCACTCCAACAGACAAAGGCTGACCAAGGGCGGGTGGCTGGAGCTGGACAAATTCAGACTGGACCAAGGCAGATCTTTAGCTGTGAGGGAACCACCCCGGGACAATGTGCTGGTCAGGACAGTGCCTGGGAGCACAGGATTCGCCACCACTGGGAGCCTATGAATCGAGACTCGCCATCTTTTTTTAAAGGCTCTGCTTCAACTCAGCCAGAAGCTCTGGGCTGGATGCAGGAGTCCCTGGGGCCTGTGCTGTGCAGGGGGCCGGCAGATGGGTCAGGATGGGCTTGGGAACCCCCGAGGAAATGGAGGGACTCTGCAGCTGCTATGCAACTGGGAAGAGTTGCTAACATCAGTGTCCTTTACCACTGCCCCACCTTCTGAGCACCCCCTCTCCAGTGTGGCCCTTCCCCCTCCCCCACTGAACAACCCTCTCCAGCGGGGCCCTTCTCCCCCTTCCTCCCTGGAAGGCCTCCCTACAGAGGGGCTGTTACACTCCTTCCCTCACTGAGCGCCCCGCTCTGCTGCAGAGGGTCCCACATGCAGGACCCTCACTCATGTGAGCCATCAGGCACTGGGGGAGCTGAGATCCAGAAAACATGAGGCAGTAGCCCCAGAAGAGTGCAGAGCTCGAGCGAGACTTCCTCGCCTCAGCCCTGAGAGGAGAGTCCCTGGGCAGAAACAGAGCCCATTATTGGGTGTGGGCAGGGTCCATCCACCCCAGAATGGCCGCCCTTCCTGAGCAAGCTCTTTGGTAGACTCCCTAGCCCCATGATAGCTCCTTCTCCTCCATCAGCCCCAGGACAGTGCACCCAACGTCTCACCTATGTCCTGCAGCCCTAGGCCAACCTGCACCCCATAGTGCCCTGCCCCATACCAGCCTTTGCCAGCACCTCTCTCCAGACATGCCCTGTCCATGGCCTGCTGCCCTAGATAGCCCAGCCTGGACAAATCCACCGTACCAGCCCCCAGCCTATGCACCCCCTACAGCTCCTCCCTGTCCAGTCTAGCCTTTGCCCTCCAACCTGCCTGTATAAAGCCTCCAGCCCATACCCCTGTCCCTGGGCTCAGCCCCTCATGTCCGTACAGATTGCAGAGCTCCCCCTTCACTCCAGCTCCCCTAGACACACCCTGCCCTGTACCATCCTCCCGGTGCACCCCTGCCTCTGCTTGCCTCCTGTGCATTGCTCCTGTCAGTCTAGCTCAGTCTTTCCCTCCTAGTTCTGTCTTTGCTGGTAGGAACCCATCTCTGAGTCATTTCAGACAGACACCCCTCCCCCGGGGCCGACCTCTCCAGCGCTCTCCAAGGTGCTCCTGAATGGCCCCAGCCCCCCTCACACTGGGCCAGTAACTCCCTCCCCCACTAGCCCCCCGTGTCAGAGGGGCATTCCTCTCTGAGATGCAGGGCAGCGCCCGGCCAGTGGAGCCCATTTTCCAGAGCTAGCAGCATGTTTTCAAAGTGAGCATGTAGACAAATAAGGCCAAATGTTTCCCTCCCTGAAGCCATCAAAGTGCCAATGACTCTGTAATATTTAATGGCTTGTTTTGCTCCCTAAATGATACAATGAAAAGGATTATTAATGTTAATAGCGTTCTTATCATATTTTAATGGCATCATGTATAACCGAAATGTCATCTCAGCACATATTTCTCGCGCTCTCACCCAGGGCGCGGCGTAATCATTCTCCAGAGAGACGCAGCAAGGGGGAGAGGTGGGGGGCCGCAACAGATGCCAGGCTGAGTGCTGCTGGCTGGGATGAGGGGGCTGCAGAACTGAAAAGCAAACAACCCCTCCCGCTGGAGAATGGGGGAGGCAGAGAGACGGGGGTGCAGGAGGAGAGCTGAAGGGGATCCCAAGGGGACGGGGCAAAAAGGAGAGCGGCGAGGGAAAGCGCTGCAAGAAACCTGGCAGCCTCTAGGGCAGGGGTGTCTGGGCACACGGGCCACTTGTATTTATGGATATGGACTGAAGTGCCAAAAGTGGCTCCCTGAGGCTCAGCGGAACGTCTCAAGCCCCAGTGCAGATTGTGGGGTGCAGGCCCTGTTGCCGTACAGGGCCAGCCCCCCTCGAGACTGGCACCTCCTACAGTCTGGGAGCAGTGTGCCAGGGCAGCCCTAAATCACTGCCTTGCAGAGCCCCAGCGTGGGCACCAAGGAGCCCTGGTACCCAGGATCCACCTACACTCAGCAACGCCCCGAGGGCAGAGCACCATCTCTCAGCAACACCTCTCTATGCACTCACTCTGCAGCCTTGGAGAAACAGAGCCTGTGGGGAGAGAGGCCCTGGCATTGCACCGGCAGCACAGCGAAGCTGGGTGTCCCTGCATGCATCACGCGGCTCAGCGCGAGGAGGAGCCCAGCCAACGAGGACTGATCATGAGCCACCCCCTCACCTGCCAGGGGCTGACAGCCCAGCGGTCTGAACACTCGGTTAGGGTGTGGGTGGCCCAGGTTCCACTCCCTCGCAGTCAGTACCTTTGCCATTGGGTTTTAGGAGTTGGCTCTGGCTGGCCTAGTGGATGTGTGAGTGGAGCAGATGGCGCTGATTGTGCACCCTGGGACTGGGGGAGACCCAGCTCACGTCGCTGCCCTGTATCAGGCTGAACAGGCGCTTGCACCTTCGGTGCCCTGCTTTGTTTGCTGGTGACGATGTCGGAAGGTTTCGTTTTCTTGGTGATGCCGAATGAAAACAAACATCAAAGGCTCTGCATTCCCCCCCCAGCTGGAGTGACTGTTCTCCAGCCAGTGCAGCTGGCCCCAGACACCCCCACCCCTGGGCTCTCAGCAGCAGTGGTATCGGAGCCATGTGGGTCCGAGGATATGAGCGAGACAAGCGAGGAGGGGAAAGCTTTAATTGGGCTGACTGCTGACCAGGGCAGGAGGAGTGTTTGTGGTGTGCAGAACTCCTCCTCAGGGCGGGGGCCACACCAGCGCTTGGCCTGTCCACATGCAGGTGTTGATACAATAAAAGACATTCCCTCCCCCACCTGGTCTCTCAGCTGCTCTAAGGCAGCCCTGCCCCTCCCCCGCTAGCCTGCTGAGCACCCCCTCCCCACCAATGGCTACCAGCCATGAGCCCTTAGCCTGTGACTGTCACTGTCTGCACAGGACACAGACACCTGCCATCTCTGGACTGTTACCCACCTGCCACGCCTCAGCCTGAATTAGCATGGGAGGCATTGCCATGTGTGCACACACACTGAGCCTGTGCGCACACCAACCCACAGTGTGCATGCGCACACACACACACACATGCTGAGCCTGTGTGAACAACAACCCGCAGTGCGCACGCACACACACACACACACACACACTGAGCCTGTGTGTACACCAACCTACAGTGCACGTGCACACACACACACACACACATACACACACACACTGAGCCTCTGTATACACCAACCCGCAGTGTGCACACACACACATGCACATACACTGAGCCTACAACTACACAGAGTACGTGCACAAGTTGACACCTCATGCATGCACACTGTAGCGAGCAGGTGTGGCTTCTCTCTGAGAGAAGGACTGCCACTAAACCCCTGGAGGGCGGAGCCAAGGAAGCCATGCCCAACACGAAGGAAGCAGAGGGGCGGAGCAGGAACAGGAAGTATAAAGGGTGGGCAGGCCGGGCTGGGCCCAGGTCCTACAGCTCAGTTAGGGTCCAGTTGCTGGTGGAGAAGGATGTCTCCTGCAGGTGGAAGAAGCTGGTGAGGACCCTGGCTACTCTGAAAACTCACCTGAGCCATCTGAGCAGTGGGGCAGCCCAGACAGCGAGGGCTGCTTGGTCTTCTGCTGGTGATGGACCCCAGGGAGGTGGATGACGACCCTTGACCGCAGGTATCTGGGCACGGGGTGGTGTTATAGCCCAGGGGTAGCTGACCTTGGTCCGGCTGGGCTCGCATGCAAGGACCTGTCAATGAGTAGCGGCTGGAGCCCAGCTGACCACATGGTGGATGATCTGCCATTGTTGGGGCCCTGGGCTGGGACACGGTGGAGTCAGGAGGGCCCATGTCCCTCTCCTCCCTGCTATCCCATGTCTGAGGTGACAGCCTCACCCTCACCCACACCTCAGCCTGCGAAGCCTCCCTGGGCTAGAGACTGCTTGCTTGCCCGCCCTGCCTAAGGGCCTGGGGCGATAGACTGAGGAGAGCTAATCCCCTCTGTAAAGATTGTCCACACATCCTCTACACACATCCTCTACACACATGTGCACACATAAACACCTCCCAGCCCATCTCCCTGCTGTCACACCAAGTGCATGTGCACAACACAGCATGCTGCTGAGCCGAACAGCAGCAGATTTATGGCTTGGCAGGTCAGTTTCCCATTTGGAGCAGAAGATGGTGACATGGAGTCAGGTGTTTCCTTAGAGTGATTTGTTTATTTCCAAGCTGGACACAAGTTCTGGTTCCTGGTAATACTAAACCCAGGCAACTCCCTCTTGCAGAAATCTGAGGGCAGGCACCTTGGCCCTGTCCCAGAAGCAGTTGCCTTGGAGTCCACCCCATCTCTCCAAGACCCCCCGCCCAAAAAAAACCCAAAGCAAACCCAACTGCTCAACCACGTTCTGGTCTTTTTTCTCCCAACCCTTGCACTTTCCACTTGGGAAGACCCTAGCCCAGGGCTGCCGTGAACTGCATGGTCTGGAAAAGCTGGCCTGGCCATTCCCCCAGTGCTACAGCTGCATGAAATATTGCAGCCAAAATGTTTTCCCACTGACAAAAGGGATGAAGTTTTTCAAGGGACTTCTCTCTCCCCCAGGCTTCCCATTCCAACCTGCTCTGTGCAGCAGCCCAGCACTGTGACCCATGCCATAGCACTGGGGGGGGGGGTGAGTCTCTGAGTGTGGGTACTGCATGGCTGCTCGAGTTCTCTCTATGGGTGTGTCTTCACTGCAGAGTTAATGCAGCCTCTTTCCTAGGTGCTGCCCCAGTCCCCACCCATCCTCTCACCCGCACTCCGTGATGCTTTACACCCAGACTAGCTGGCTTGGCTTGGGGTGTGAATTAGAGCCAGGGGCACTGGAACTTTTGTAAAAGTTGGGGGGGCCCAAGGCCAAAGCTGCCAGGTGGCCCGGCACTCGGGGCACTAGAGTCTGCTGGGAACCTCTGAAGAAAGGAGGAGTTTATACAGGAAGGCTGGGCTCCACCTAAACTGAAATGGAACCAGATTGTTGGCATGTAAAATTAAAAAGGTCAGGGGTTTTTAAACTGAAGGCTGGGAAGAGCCGACAGGTGCAGAAGAGCACACAGTTTGGACAGAGACATCCCGTGGGGGAGGCGTTATTAACAGGGATTCTCTATATCCTAGTGAAGAGGAAAGGATGGAAGATGATAAAATACAGGTAGGAACCGATGAGAAACAGTCAGATGAAAAAAAGTCCCATTCAATAACCTCACATAATGGCAGACAGCTAAAAAGTGACAAATTTTATAAATGCTCTATACAAATGCTAGAAGTCTAAATACTAAGGTGGGTGAACATGAGTGCCTGATATTCAATGAGGAGACTGATATAATAGGCAACCCAGAAACATGGTGGACCTATGATAATCAATGGGACACAGTAATACCAACATACAAGATATCTAGGAATGACAGAGTAGGTCGTGCTGATGTGGGGGTGGCACTATATGTGAAAGAAAGCAGAGTCAAATGTAGTAAAAATCTTAAATTAATCAAATTGGGCCATAAACATTTTATGAATAGAAGTTCCATGCTCAAATAATAAGAATATAGCAATAGAGAGATACAACCGGCCAACCTGACCAGGATGGTGATGGTGACTATGAAATGCTCAGAGATAAGAAGGGCTATAAAAATAACACTCAATAATAATGAGGGATTTCAACTATCCCCATATTGACTCCGAACATGTCACCTCAGGACAGGATGCAGTGATAAAATTTCTTGACACCATAAATGACTGCTTCTTGGACCAGCAAGTCCTGGAACCCACAAGAAGAGAGACAATTCTTGCCTTAATCCTAACTGGAGGACAGGATCTGATCCAAGAGGTGAATATAGCTGAACTGTTTGGTAATAGTGACCATAATGTAATTAAATTTAACATCCCTGTGGGGGGAAAGCACCAAAGCAGCCCACCATAGTAGCATTTAACTTCAGAAAGGGGAACAACACAAATATGAGGAAGCTAGTTAAACAGAAATTAAAAGTTATAGTGCCAAAAGTGCAATGCCTGTAAGCTGCATGGAAACTTAAAACAAACACACCAACCATAATAAAGGCTCAAATTGAATATATACATTAAATTAAAAAGCATAGTAAGAGGACCAAAAAAGTGCCACCATGGCTAACCAACAAAGTAAAAAGAGGTTAGAGGCAAAAAATTATCCTTTAAAAATTGGAAGTTAAATCCTATTGAGGAAAATAGAAAGGAGCATAAACGCTGTCAAGTCAAGTGTAGAAGTAGCATTATGCAGGCCAAAAAAGAATTTGAGAAGCAACTAGCCAAAGACTCAAAAACTAACAGCAAAAAATGTTGTAACTACAGCAGAAGCAGAAGGCTTCTAAACAACCAGCGGGGCCACTGGATGATTGAGATGCTAAAGGAGCACTCAAGGAAGAGGGTGCAATTGTGGAGAAAGTAAACTAATTCTTTGCATCAGTCTCATTGCACAGGATATGAGGGAGATTCCCAAACCTGAGCCATTCTTTTAGGTGACAAATCTGAGGAACTGTCCCAGACTGAGGTGTCAATAGAGGAGGTTTTGAAACAAATTGATAAATCAAACAGTAATAAGTCACTAAAACCAAATGGCATTCACCCAAGAGTTCTGAAGGAACTTGTATATGAAATTGCAGACTAACTGTAACTTATCATTTTAATCAGCTTTTGTATCAGATGACTGGAGAATAGCTAATGTGACACCAACTTTAAAAAAGGCTCCAGAGGCGTTCCTGGCAATTACAGGTCAGTAAGCATAACTTCAGTACTAGGTAAATTGGTTGAAATTATAGTAAAGAACAGAATTATCAGACACGTAGATGAACATGATTTATTGGAGAAGTCAACACATTTTTTGTAAAGGGAAATGATGCCTCACCAATCTACTAGAATTTTCTGAGGGGTCAACAAGCATGTGGATAAGGGTGATAGAGTGGATACAGTGTACTTAGATTTTCAGAAAGCCTTTGACAAGGTCCCTCACCAAAGGCTCTTCAACAAAATAAGCTGTCATGGGATAAGAGGGAAGTTCCTCTCCTGGATCAGTAATTGGTTAAAAGACAGGAAACAAAGGGTAGGAATAAATGGTCCGTTCTCAGAATGGAGAGAAGTAAATAGTGGCGTCCCCCCAGGGGTCTGAACTGGGGACCACAGCTGTTCAACATATTCATAAATGATCTGGAAAATGGGGTAATCAGTGAGGTGGCAAAATTTGCAGATGATACAGAATTACTCGATAATTAAATGCAAAACAGTATGCAAAGAGTTACAAAGGGATCTCAGAAAACTGGGTGACTGGGCAACAAAATGACAGATGAAATTCAGTGTTGATAAATGCAAAGTAATGCACATTGGAAAACATAATCCCAACTATACATATAAAATGATGGGGTCTAAATTAGCTGTTCCCACTCAAGAAAGATCTTGGAGTCACCGCGGATAATTCTCTGAAAACATCTGCTCAATGTGCAGCAGCAGTCAAAAAAAGCTAACAATGTTAGGAAGCATTAGGAAAGGGATAGATAACAGGACAGAAAATATTGTAATGCCACAATATTAATCCATAGTACGCCCACATCTTGAATACTGCATGCAGATCTGGTCACCCCATCTCAAAATATATATATTGGTATTGAGAAAGATACAGAGAAGGACAACTAAAATTATTAAGGATATGGAACAGCTTCCGTATTAGGATAGATGAGAGAGACTGGGACTTTTCAGCTTGGAAATTTTGACAGGTGTGGAGAAAGTGATTAAGGAAGTGTTGTTTACTCCTTCACATAAAAACTAAGCATCACCCCATGACAGCAGGTTTAAAACAAATACAAGGAAGTACTACTTCACATAACACAGTCAACCTGCGGAACTCATTGCCAGGGAAGATTATGCAGGCCAAGACTATAACAGGGTTCAAGGAAGAACTAGATACATTCCTGGAGGATAGATCCATCAATGCTATAAGGTAGGATGGACAGGAATGCAAAACCATGCTCTGGGTGTCCTCAGCCTCTTTGTGCCAGAAGCTGGGAGTGGACGACAGGGGATATATCACTCGATGATTGCCTGCTCTGTTCATTCCCTCTGAAGCATCTGGCATTGGCCACAGTCAGGAAACAGGACACTAGATGGACCATTGCTTTGACCCACCATGGCCGTTCTTATGACCAGGGAGGTGAGAGCTCGGATGAACCACGGATTTAAACGCTGCCTAAAGGGCAGTGAGAGCTGAGATGGGGACCCTGAGGCAGATACGTCCCCTGTATGTGTAGTTAGACTGCTATATTTGAGGAGGCAGCATGTGTGCGCTCTGAAGCCAGTTCCTCTGGCTCACTGGCTCTCTCCCTCCACCTGGGAGTGGTACCTGGGCTGCTGGTGCTGGCGGAGGAGGGGAACGGGCCAGCTTAAGGGGAGAGCCTCAGCTGCTGCTGCTGCTGCGGCAAGGCAGCCACTCCAGCACCAGCTGCTGCAGGGATGTTGATGCTCTGGTGCCTCCCAGTGCTGCTAGGGCCGCCATCCAAGCTGGGCTCCCACTGCCCAGAATGGGATTCATCTGCTGCTTGCTCGGCTGTGCTGCCTGCTCTCACCCACCCCTAGGGCAGATTTCTTTTGTTAGAAAGTGGATGGGCCATGGCCCCTAGTGTTACCTAGGGGCTCTGTGTTCTTGGAACCAGGGTGCAAAACCCCGACTCTCTGGCTCACCTGAATACCCCCCTCTCCCCCAGGCTGCTTGAATCAGAAACCAAAGGCATTTCAATATGAAAAGGCAGTGGGAAAACCCTCCCATCAAGGGTGATACAACTCCCCATGCCTCATCTACATCAAAGATGTAAAAAGGGGGCATACAGAAGCCTCATCTACATCGAAGATGGAACACGCACTGAACTCTGGGATTGCCAAAGCAGGGACACACTGCATGTTAGGAAATCTCTGCTCTTGATGTAAATGAATTAACACCTGTACACATCCAGCTCCGCAGTTATCAGACCATTCTAGTTATTGATATGCAAAACACTGTATCCTGGTTGCATTGTGAGCTCTCTCAAGGAAAAATGCCCTTCCAGGAAGGATCAACTCCTTTTGTCCAAACATTGTTTATCCATAAACAAACCTGGTGTCTACAAAATCCCCTATCAAAGTTCAAACCCCTGTTCTGATTCTTGGATCCAAATTCTGCATCAGTTCCACTGGAACCTCCCTTCTTCCTGACTGATAGTGCTGGGGACTCTGCCAGACTAAAAGTGCTCCAGACCCTAAGCTGACAAGCCTGTTCCTGGGAACCTCTGAGCTGCATGGAGTGGTGAGACCGCCCCCACCCCCTTTCTTCCCTCAACACACTTTTTGTCTGTTTCCCTCTCTCTCTCTCTCTTAGTCCAGGTATAACTTTCTACTTTTGTAATCAAACCTGGGATAGCTTTCTCCAATACCCCAACTGTAATTGTTTAGTATTGTAAGCATTTGATTGTTTTTTCTCTCCTTGTATGGTATTACTATTAGTATCATAAGTTTTATATACCTAGCAATAAAATAACTGTTATAATCTAGCTGGTTGCCACTCTGTCTCTCTCTAAACTGCATGTACTCCTTTGTGTTCTTGGTCCCTATCTTGCTCTGCAGCAATGCTTCTCTTACCTAAGCCAAAGATCTCTGGAGTGCACAAAAATCCTATGGGGTTTGCTCATCAAGGGGGTTATGCTAGAACAATTGTGGTGTAAAGGGGCCTATGAAGAGTACAGCTGAGAAGTGCTGCTCTGCCTAGCCTACGGAGTCCAGGGGCAAATAAGGGTGCGACTTAAGGTGCTGTTTGACCCAACCTGATTGAGTCCAGGGGCAAATAAGGGGAGTAGCCAAAAAGTGCTGTTTGGACCCAGCCTGCTCAAGAAGTGTGCTCTATTCTGGTGCGTGGCAAAGGGGCATATAAGGGTGGTCACTGAAAGTGCTGTGTCACCCAGCCTACTGAGTTCAGGGACACATAAGGGGTCAGCTGAGAGTGCCGATAGCCCAGTCCGCTCAGAGGTTCTCAGTTAATCTGAAGTGTGTGTGTGGGGGGGGTTTATTTGAATCTGGTGCTGGAGGAACCCAGCCCTGAAAACCTTAGGTCCTGCAGGATAGCTCCATTGGGAGGGGGCTTGTAGCCATATGAACACACAAGTAACACATTAGTAGAATCACACCCCCTTCCAGGTAGGCAACCCTAATAAATGAGCATACCCCAAGGTGAAGGGCAAATCTGGTAACACTGGCCCCTCCAGTTCCAGGCCCCCAGTTAGAGCCCAGGTTCTGTTTTCTCCTAGGCAGGTAACTTGTCAGCCAGGATGCAAGCAAAATCTCTCAAGTGCTGAGAGAGCTCCATGCATCCCCACAATCCTCCCCTGGTTCCAGAAGAAAAGATACGTTCTCTCACAACCTGAAGAAATCAAGAGACTACCCTTCTGGGGAGTTTCACCCACTATACTTTCACTGCTGTTCCCCCCATTGTGCAAGCTAGCAGCACCTTTCACCATAACAGTATAGACACACCAGTCACACACACACAGCAGCTGCCTGCACACCTCTTTACCTGCAACACATGCCATATGCACGCATGCATGTGCACCCACATGTCAGCTCCGGCTCACCCATGCTGTCTGCCTGTGCATGTACACTGCGCCCATCACACTGGTGCTGGAGTGGATGACTCATGTTGGCACTAGAGTGTGTTATCAGCAGTGCTGTACCTGATGAGAATGCAGGAGACTTTTCCCTTTAACTGCACTGTGAGTTGCCTTGCACGTGCAAGCACAACATGTCATTAACCCCTTTTGATCCAGGCTCAACTCACAACAATATTCATAAAACCAGCCCATCGAGAATGGGAAATACTCCTCCCCCCCCACTCCGTCCCCACACACACCGGAATGAACACACACTTCTGTCGCTGCACAGGCACACCCCTGCAATGTGTGGTACATGGTGTGTTTGGGAAAGCCCCATGTAACCCCTGTACACAGAGAACAAAGAACCCACACCTCTCTCACATGAACTACCCATCTCTGGCTGGCTGGCTGCTCTCTTTCCCTCACACAAATGCACAAACACACATGCACAGCAGCCCTTCCCCCGGGAGGCGAGTTTGCCTTTTGTGTTCTGAGACGAAAAGGGGGCAGCTCCGCTCTGACCTGCTCATATTTCACTAAAATGTTATTTTAACACTTAAAAGGGTAGCAAATGCCACCGCCGGCTCCTGGTTTCTCAAATCGATACGGGGGATGCGTGCTGCTCGCCAGCTCCAGTGCGGATGCAGCTTCTCTCTAATGAGCTCTGGAGCTGGCAGGCCCAGCTCCCTGGGGCTCAGTGCTGAGATGGAGGGAGGGCGGCGAAGGCCAGGCACAGTGGAGATAAGCAGAAGTAGTGAGTGAAGCCCTCCGAGAGGCTGATGTTCTGGCTCTTGGACAGGTTTAAGCCACCTCTGACTATGCTGCCTTCTGAGACCATTGCGACTGCAGACGCCTCGCTCTGCCGGGACGCTGTGACCCACCTTCAGACCAACAGGCCCTGCTTTCTTTATGCTCGGTGCCTCCACCTAGTGGCTGGGTGCATAAATCATTAGCCAGCCCCCTCTTATCTCTCTAGGCCGTTAGCATTTATGCAGACAGCAAATCAAGGGCCAGCAGATTATAAGGATAAGCAACGGTTTCTTCCCAGAGAGGATGGGGGGTAATCAACAGAGGGGAGAGGGAGTGCCCAGTGCCTGAGTAACCAACCCAGCCCACAGCAATACGTGCTAAACGCCCACAAGCTAGGTGAGCACAACAGGAACGCCAAATCTCCTCCAGGCCGTAGCTGCTCCATGTGAAGGGCCAGTGTCTCTGAAGCCGACAGCTCTCCCGTCTGCCGGGAGCGGATCCTGGCACTCCAGGTCCTGGCTCCAAGTGCAGAAGACTTTCACAGGCTCACCAGTCAGTGGGCATCAAATGTGTGGGTCAGGCTGCGAGTAGCCCAGGAAAGGATCCATCTCACTCCGAACTGACAATTGAGAGCCACAGCCAGCCCCTTTTATCTGGCCTGCTTTGCCCTGATTGGCCTTTGCCTGCTCCCAGCCCTTCTAACCCCTGGAGGACCAAGTCTTGCTGGTTCCAGCAGCAGCTGATACTGGGAAGCCTGTAGAGGCCCAGACTCACTGCCCTTCTCATCATAAAGAACCACTTCCAAAGTGGACTGCACCACAGCTGTGGGGGTCTCGGGCAGGGGCAGCTAATGCAGGCAGCCCACACAGGCACAGCAGAGCCATGGGGCTCAATCTCTCCATGGTGGAGCCAGGGGCTGTGGGTTGGTATGAAGGCCCCTGGCCAAGGGAGACAAAATGGCACCTCTCCCTCTGCTGCAGAGAGCAGCTCCAGGGCTGCTGCCCGCTGGCTGTGGTGAACCAGAGCCCTGCAGCCAGCCCTCTCCGAAGCGGTGGGTGGTCTCAGGCTCGCCTGGACCTGCAGATGGTTGCCCTGCTCGTTCCACAGGCTCTGGTCCGGGCCCCACAGTCGGTGTGTGTCCCTTAGTGCAGGCTCAGAGGCTCATTCCAAGTCTAGGCTAGGGTCGGCCAGCCATATCAGTCCCAGCCACCCCAGTGGAGACGTGGCTTCCCCCATCAGAAAGGTCCTTGTGCCACCTCCACCTCCATCCACATGAGGGAATTAGGCCCCAAGTCGGACTGAGACCCTGGGGTGAGGGACAGGAGCCCATGATTGGAAGCAAGGAAACCGTTGCATGAGCCATGGCAGCCTTCACTCCAGCCTCAGGGAATAGGGATTGCCAGGGTCTCGCCTCTTCGCTCTTTGATGCTTGCTGTGCGTTAGCTTCTTTCCAGGTCTCAGGAACCCCCCACTCTCCAGTGGGGGCTACATCTGTTTCAGTGCTAGCCTGGGACGCCAGGATTCTCTCCTCCTTGACATGCGCCCAGTGAGGTCAGGACTCGTGTCCTTGTAAAGGTTATATTTCTTTCTGTGATTATGTGGGTGGCAGGGGAATGGACTGGTCTGAGGGTTGGCTTTGGCTCCACTCCACTCTGTTTACTCTGGAATAGGCTGCTAGCACTTTCTGTTTTGGTCTGAGGAACTTGGAGGTGTTAAGATTCAGAACAAAGATGTATGTGGCCATTAAAGTCCAAGGGATTTGCTTGAGTAAGGAGCTCAGGACTCAACCCATTATTGTCACAGCTGCAGTGGCTTGGTGAATTCATTAGCTGCTTCCCACAGCACCTCATGGGTAAGCTAGCATCAGCCCCTCAATATTAGCACAAACATGAAGAGAGGGAATCTCCATAGGGATCTTGGGGTGCCTGGGATCCTTAGCAATGGGCAGGAATTTGCGGTGGTGTTCATAGGTGTTACTGTCTGGTTAGACACACTCAAAGGCTTTCCTTAGAACAGATTGAACCAAGGAGTGGGAGGTAGGGGGTAGGTAGCAGAGCAGATCTCCGGGGTCATTCTGCTCTCAGCTGTCAGTCTGATACTGCGTGCCTCCTGCCCCTCGCACTCGCACAGATTTATGCCAGCAGCCCAGATTTGCACACTGTTCCATGCCGGGGAGGTTGTTCCAGTGAAGTCGGTGGACTGGAGTAAGAGCGCAGAGCTTTATGGTCCCTCCAACAGGGCTCAATCTAATGGGCAGAAGACAGAGTGAAGGGCTGCTGATAAAGGATGGGGCTGAAGAACAATGGCAGGGGCACGTGGTGTGAAGTTTGCTGGTTCAACACCTTTGTGAAACGACAGGGAGGAGCTTGCAAATTCTTTGCAGTAGGAGCAGTTGATGTGGGATGTGTTATTCACAGTCTTTGCGTATTTGGGAATGTGATGGCGAATCCCAGCTCGCACCAATTTTAGCACAAACGATGATTTGTCCAAAGCTGCACCAGAAAGCCCATGTTAGTCCGCTGTATATGATGTGCCCAGCATCCAATCACAAAGCAGAAGCAATATCGTGTGAGCAAGGTGGCCAGTCACTCTATGGAGAAGAGTCAGTCGTCGAAGAGGAGAGTTCACACCGAAGTTTGTACATGTGGTTTGGCTGGTAAATAATTAGAAACAACAAGGAACTCTGCAGGAAGCAGGAGAAAATGATTTGCAAACAGAAACAAGAGCTATTATTCACAATGAATAAGACAAGCAGCTCCAATAAACAGCATGGTCCTGAAATTCACAGATAAAACTAAATTGGAAAGAGATCAAAACCCAAGGAGGATGGAGAAATAACTGAGAGGGTCCTGGAGAGATTACGGGCAGGAACCAGCAAAATGAGACTCTGCTTGGGAAAACGCAGCCTGTCCATTTGGGGGGAAATGACCTGAAACCCAGACAGGCAGCAGGAGGTTGAGATCTGGGGCTCAGCAGTGCTGAAAAAGACGTTGGTTGAGAGCAGGCTGCACATTATAGAGGAGTGTGCTGTGCGATAGGGAAGTAAAATGAGCCTTTGGGCAGCACACGGAGGCCTCTGGAGCAGGGAGGAGCTGTTGCCCCATGTCAGACTAGGGTGTGATGGCACCTGGGACAGAGCGTTACAGTCACCACTGTGTTTTCCCAGTGGCTTGGGAGAGGATGAGGTGGGGGCAGGGCTGCACAGACATGGTCTTTGGAACAGGTGCCCCATGTCTGGGAGCAGGGAGGTGTGTGGTCTGGCCAGGGCTGCATATTGTCTGGGTGAGTAGGCAGGGTGGGTTGTAGGGCTAAGATCGTATGGGGGGTGTAGTCAGGGATACACTGCATCCTGTTGGGGTGATGTGGGCATGCGGGGATGGCTGCACAGGGGATGTGGTTGCAGGATCTAGGGCTGCCTGGGACATGGCAGGGGTGAGGTTGTGTTGTCGGTGTGAGGCTACACTGGCACAGGGGACCATGTGCCGTGCTAGGAAGGTACCTCAATGATTTGTGGTGTCAGTGCCCATCATCCCACGAGGCTGGGTTCTGTACAGCTGCTGCTGGTGCCTGAACCAATCATTACCCAGGTTCCCTGCTGTGACCCACCCACTCAGCACCAGCCCCATGACTCATCTCCCATTAGAGCTCCAAAGAGACGTCAATGGACTTGCTGCTGGAGCCCTGCCCCAACCCCTGCGCTCCAGGGAAGGCAGCGCCAGGGCCAGAGGTGCAGAGAGAGCCCCCAAGGAGCAGGACAGGATAGGCCGGGGAAGACAGGGAGAAAATGCATGAATAATGGAAACTCTGCTGCTAGCTTCAAGTTCCACTGTCTGAGGGAGCAGCCAGCTCTGGCCACTTTGTATTCCTAGGAATGCTCAGCTCTCATGAAATAACCGGCCCTAGATCAGTGGCAGAACCATGTAACTCCGTCACTGGCCATGTGACAAGCTAGCTACTAAATACAAAACTTCTCTGGAACAACAGCCATGCCACAATAGGGCAACTGTGCTTCCTTTCCTGGCATGAGCTCAGCCGTGGCTAAAACTCAGGACACGGTGCAGGAATATGTCCTAGCTGCGGTGTGTGACACATGGGAGGACAAGCCCATCGTGCATGCATTAGTTGCCTTTGTATACTAAGTAGGTGCCCCTCAGTGTTCATATCTGAAGGCAAGGAGGGCTCAAGTCAAACCCCCTGGAGTGTCAGGGGATTGTTCGGGTGACCTGTCCTCTGGTTCTCAGGCTCCAGGGGCTCACTTGGTGTTCATCTCTTCCAACATGTGGGGTTACTGGCACCTCATGCCCCAGGAGTGGATAAGACGTTCCTGCCTCCAGATTCAGAGTTTGTGCTTGTCATGGACCCATAGGCTTGGAGCCATGGCCCCAGCTTTGGAAGGGTCTCTAGGAGGAACCGTTCAGTGCACCAGGCCCCCCGAGGTGTCTCTTTCTTCCCTCATGCGCCCTCACCACTTCCTTAGCCTGGGAGTCTCTGCCTTCAGCTCTGCTGCTTCACACCGTGAGCATAGTTCAGCGGGTCCCACTGAGACAGACCCTGATGGAGACCTGGCCGCCCCGCAGGGATCAATGCACCTCGCCCAGCATTGCAGTGACGCTCACACAGCGCTGTGAAACCGTCGGGTTTATTCGTTAACCGGACACAGCACTGAGGCCTTTGGGCAACCCAGAGAGTTGAAGGTTAAAGCATCGTCCGCTCTGGTCAGCCCGGAGCCCAGCCGAGCTGTAGGGACCCCTTAGTTCAAGCTCTGTGTGTCCCTCCTTCATCAGACACCAGGAGAGAGCCCTGACTCCTTCCTGCAGCCAAGCCTTGTCCCCTCCTCACCCCTCCCAGTCCTTTGCTCTCCAGCTGGGGAAATGCTGCTCGGCCTCCTGCACTTGGAGTCAGTGTCGCGCTGACTGGTGTAACCCCTCTGCCAGGTGGAGCTGGCAGCAATCAGGGCCAGGTTCAATACCTAGGGGTTCCTTTCCAATAGTACAACAGAACCGGCTCGAGCCCCTACCCAGTCACCTGGGAAATTACACACCACTCCCTGGGCACCTCCAGAAAGCAACACTTCCCCTCTCAGAAGCACAGAGTCTGCGAGCAGAAAGACTGTTTAATAAGAGGAAGGCGGTAACTCAGCCCTAGCTTGGGAAAACAGCACAAGCAGGATTCATAACCATGAAACCATGAGCAACCCTCCCTTCCCCCCCGCCAAGAGTACATTAGGCAGTGTCCTATGCCTCTCCCTTCTTGCTTCCCCACACCCCCACTCACAGCTGTTGTCCCTGGTCAGTGATGAGCTAGAGCTCGGAGGTGCATCTGAGTGAGATCCCCTCCCACCGTGCTGGGGGGGGGTGGGGAGCATAAGGCACCTTGCTTGCCCTGCCAGCCGTCACTGCTGCACCTTTCAAAACTCCGCCAGCCGCCGTGCCAGCCGCCCTGCCTGCCACTCTGTCAGCTGCCCCATTAGCTGCTCCTGCTCCACCGGCCACCTGCCACCACCTGCCACCACCTGCTTCTGTTACAACCTCGGCGGGTCGGCCCCCTTGTTGTATGAGCAAAGGGCAGCAGAACTGTGCTTAGCCTGGTCTGATGGAAGAGTGGCTCTCCTCTGAACAGAACTGGAGAAGCCAGGGACTCGAGTGCCAGAGCCCTGTGAAGGCTGATGGGGAGGGGACAGGTATTCCTGCCTGGCAGTGGGGGCTCTGCCTAAGAGCCCCATGCAGGGTTTAACCTGCCCCTCCCACTGTTCAAAGATAGAGCTGATCTCTACTGTGGGCAGCGCTCCTGCCCACTTCAGCACCGAGGCTTCTCCACCGCGAACTGTCACTGAGAGCCGGGTGGAACTGGAGAGTCCGACCCGCAGAGGTCGTAACGGAAGCAGGTGGTGGCAGAGCGGCTGGCAGACAGTGGCATACCATGGGTCTCTGGCTCCCAGGGGCCAATACTTTCATTTGTGGCCACCCCTTCCCTGGTCAGCAGCGGCACCCCATGGGCTGGGCTCTGTGGACCCATTTCCCGCTCTCCCCCACTTCCTCCCCATCGGTGGCAGCACCAGCAGTGCCCCACAGGGGGGTCTGCGGGCCCGTTTTCTGCTCTCTCCCCCTCCCTCCCCTGCTGTGGGAGCGGTGGGGGCAGCTGGGAGCGGGAGTGACGGGGACAATCAGATGCACCCAGGCCACCTGGTGGCGGGGGATCGTGATGGGCTCAGATCCCCACGGCTCCCTCATTGCACCCAGCACGGGGGCAGAGGGACTGGAAGGACGCTTGCTCCCTCCCACAGTGGGAGCCATCAGCTGCCAATGTAGTACCAATAAGCAGGACCTAGGTGCTGGACGTAGGTCTGGAGTGGTCTCAAATTCTGATAGATCCTAGTTATCGATACTACACTCGGTGCAGCTGCAGAGCCCTGGCCCCCTGCGACAGCAGGGGGGCGGCTCCTCCTCTGAGGCCCTGGCCAGTGCCCCCCCACCAGGCTGGCATAGACCTCCCACCCCCTTGGTACGCCACTGTTGGCAGAGCAGCGGTGTGGTCAGCAGGGTGGCTGGCAGAGTGGTGAACAGTGCAGCAGTGATGGCCGGCAGGGCAAGTGAGGTGCTTCTCTCCTTCTTCGTTACCCCTGCAATTAATGCTACAGGCAGCTGAGCAAGGGAGAGTTCATTCAGACCCTTCTTACGCTGGATTTGCCCCTGTCCTCATGGATTCCCCACTGATATGAGGATAGCCTCAGCCAGTCCTTTTCCAATGACCCACTTACACCTATGTGTCAGCCTACCCTGAGAGCAAACAGTTCTTTTTCTCCCACTAGGTAACAATGCCAAATACAGGAGAAACTGAGGCATACATCAGCTTCATATATACATTACAAAAGAATCCCACTTTATCACAGTGCCATGGGTGGTACCTCTTACCATCAGGTAATGTAAGATCTTCACTCGCAGCCTATGTCAACTCTTGGAACCAGAGGTGTAATTTCCAGCTCAAGGAGACATACCCACACTAGTCCTGGTTAAACTAGTGTGCTAAAATTAGCAAGTAGCTGCAGTGGTGGGAGGGGCTAGCTGCCTCAAGTGTACGTCTAGCATCTCAGACAAGTACGTACTTCTTTTGAGCACTGCATGGATTTTATCATCCCCACAGGATTTTAATTTGCCTGGTGCCCATCTCTCAGAAAGATCCCTGACAAGCATCCAGTCATCTGGGGAGAGGGCTGTGCCAGGCACTTTCTGATCACAGTTGTTCCTTCCATCACCAGCAGATTTTTAAGTTCACAAGCTTCTTTCATCTGCTGGTTCCATGTTTCCATTTCCACATAATCTTTATGGTTCCCAGGTGCAGATTTAGAGTTTCTCAGTAAACCACTGTCAATAGGCAAATGTGATGATCTTCCATAGAGTAAGTAGAAGGGTAAGAATCCTGTAGCCTCATTTAGTGTACTCATAGGCATATGTGACATTATTAAGAGAATCCTTCCAGTTTGACTTTTATTCTTCTGGCAAAGTTGTCAATATAGCTAGCAGAATTCAGTTCAGCTGTCAATCTACTTGCCCGTTGCCCTGTGGGTGGTATGGAGTTGTGCAGGATGTTTCACTTTTACAGGAGTGCTGTAAAGAAATTATTTTCAAACTCTGACCCTTGGTTGTGGTGGATCCTTTCTGGGGAAACCAAATTTTAAAACAAAGTCCTTGATCTTGTCTGCCACAGCCTTTCCTGACTTCTTGGAGATAGGATTGGCTTGGACAAAGCTAGTGAAGTTATCCACTAAGACTAAGATGTATTCATATCCTCTTTTGCATCTTTCTAGGTGCAAGTCTATTGATACAAGCTCCAATGGTTCTCTCATAACAGTGTTAATTAGGGAGCCTCTGATAGGCCAGTGAGATTGCTTTTCTTTGATGCATGTACAGATTCCAGTGACATAATGTTCAATGTCCCTCTACATCTGTGACCACTAAGACTGTTCTCCTGTGAGACTAGTCAGCCTCACCTCAGTCCCTGAAAAAATCATGGAGCAGGTTGAGGAATCCATTTTAAGGCACTTGGAAGAGAGGAAGGTGATCAGGAACAGTCAACATGGACTCACCATGGGCAAGCCTGACCAACCTGATTGCCTTCTATGAGGAGGTGACTGGCCTGTGGATGTGGGGAAAGTGATGGTCGTGATATAGCTTGACTTTAGCAAAGTTTTTGATACAATCTCCCACAGTATTATTATCAGCAAGTTAAAGCAGTATGGGTTGGATGAATGGACTATAAGGTGGGCAGAAAGCTTGTTAGATCATCGGGCTCAACAGGTGGTGATCAATGGATTGATATCTAGCTGGCAGCCAGTAATAAGCGGAGTGCCCCAGGGGTTGGTCCTGTGGCCGGTTTTGTTCAACATCTTCATTAATGATCTGGAGGACGGGGTGGATTGTACCCTCAGCAAATTCTTGGATGACACTAAACTGGGGCAGTGGTAGATACCCTGGAAGGTAGGGATAGGATACTGAGTGACCTAGACAAATTGGAGGATTGGGCTAAAAAAAATCTGATGAGGTTCAACAAGGACAAGTGCGGAGTCCTGCACTTAGGACGGAAGAATCCCATGCACAGCTACAGACTGGGGACCGATGGGCTAGGCAGCAGTTCTGCAGAAAAGGACCTGGGGGTTACAGTGCACAAGAAGCTGGATTTGAGGCAGCAGTGTGCCCTGGTTGCCAAGAAGGCTAATGGCATATTGGGCCGCATTAGTAGGAGTATTGCCAACAGAATGAGGGAAGTGATTATTCCCCTCTATTCGGCATTGGTGAGGCCACATTTAGAGTATTGTGTCCAGATTTGGGCACCCCAATACAGAAAGACGGTGGACAAATTGGAGAGAATCCAGTGGAGGGCAACAAAAATGATTAGGAGGCTGGAGCACATGATTTATGAGGAGAGGCTGAGGGAACTGGGCTTGTTTAGTCTGCAGAAGAGGATAGTGAGGGGGGAGGTCATAGCAGCCTTCCATTGTCTGAAGGGGGGTTCCAGGGAGGATGAAGCTAGACTGTTCTCTTTGGTGGTAGATGACAGAACAAGGAGCAATGGTCTCAAGTTGCAGTGGGGAAGGTCTAGTTTGCATATTAGGAAATCTTTTTCACTAGGAGGGTAGTGAAGCACTGGAATGGGTTACCTAGGGAGGTGGTGGAATCTCCAACTTTAGGGGTTTTTAAGCTGCAGCTTGACAAAGCCCTGGCTGGTATGATTTAGCTGAGGTTAGTCCTGCTTTAAGCAGGGGGTTGGACTTCTGAGGTCCCTTCCAACTCTAATATTCTAATGATTCTATGATCACTCACCCTGCTCCTAGATGTCCCATTTCTTCAGGTACTTCTTGATACACTTACTTTTTGTATTTTTCAGGTAATACAAGGTGATTTTGTAACGGTTTTCAGATAAAGTATTCCATCTTTATCCAAATGGAACCCAAACATTTACACATCAGAGTGGAGATCTTACACATTCTCTTGTGTTCTCTTGGTTATTCAGCTTCTGCCACAAAGATTTATAATGAAGAATTTTAGCAATAGCTGGATTTTCCTTCTGAACTGTCAAAATGTCTTCTGATGGAACAGGCTTTATGGTGGATTTAATGCCCAAGGGTTGATAGAAATAGCTGCTAACAGGATATCTTGCCATCTCTGTTTATGCAAGGATTATAAAATAACATCAACAACATCTCTGCTCATCTCTTTTGTGCATTCTATCATAAGAACATAAAAATGGACATATTGGGTCAAACCAATGGTCCATCTAGCCCAGTATTGTGTCTTCCAACAGCGGCCAATGCCAGATGCTTCAGAGGGAATGAATAGAACAGGTAATCATCAAGTGATCCATCCTGTCGTTCATTCCAAGCCTCTGGCAAACAGCAATCCTTGCCTGTCTTGGTGTGACCTGTCCGTGCCTAGGGTAGCCACTTGCAAATGCCAAGGTCAGGGCAGGCTCCGAAAGCAGAGCAGATTCTCCCAGCATTGGTGTGTAACACTGAAGTTAGACTTCCCAACCAGCCACAAACAGTGCTTCTGATTCCCCACACTGGTTATCAAGAAGCTAAAACAAAAAGTACACCCCTTCCTTTACTGCATTTCAGTCTCTGGCTCCCAATCAGCCACTAGGTCCAGTAAAAAGATAAGTTACTACAACTTTATGCTCTTTACCAAAAAGTTCTCTTGACCCCAAAGGGTCAGCCACGTTACCAGATCAATATGAGTTTGGATCTTACCCAAAATACCACGCTGCCAGCCAATCCTTTAGTAACTAAAACTAAAGGTTTATTATAAAAGGAAAGAAACAAACAAGGTGTGAGGTGTTATATGACTAAAGCAATCAGATACATACAAATGATTTGAAAGTCCATATATATTAAGTTTCAAGTAGAATTGTGGCATTTGCAGGCTTGTGTAGTCTCTCTGGTGTACATCCAGTATCTGCATGGGTCTCAGTCCAGTGGTGAACCGACAGGGCTGGTGATGGGAGGGGGCCATGGCCCCTGGACGCCAGCCTGGGGGGGGCATTGGCAGAACCTTCAGAGTTCTAAGTGGGAGAACCGAAGCTGCAATTCAGCAACTAACCAGGCCTGGAGAACAGACACCAGGGGTCAGGGCTGCACCTGCGCCGGCAGCCTGTGAGATTGGTTGGTGCACCCCCCAGTTTTGCTTTCTGGGCTCCTGCGACCTCCTACAGGGATGCCGGTGTCCTGGCCGTGAGCGGGCGGCTGAGGAGCTCTCCCCGCCGAGTGCTGCAGACCTTGCACCGGGGGCGCCCCTTGCCAGCTGCCTGCACTGCTCTATCTCCTGGACACACCCGCACAGCTCTGCCGGCTGTTTGAACGTGTGGAGGAGGAACGGGAGTGGGCTGCACATGGACTGGCGGGCAGCAGTAGCCCGGCATCCTTTGCCCCCTCCCCTACTTGCTGAGCCAGCAGTGGGTGCAGCTATGACAGCCGGGAGTGGAGTGGGCTGGCTTGGGGGGATCCACTCACCTCCCTTCCTGTAGCAGCGCCAAGGTCGCCATCCCAGGGAGGTGACAGAAAATCCCTCCAGCCAGGAGCTGCTCGAAAGCACTGCTACGAGAAGGATGGGGTGGGAGGGCGCAAATGCAAGCACTGGCCCCCGGTGCTGGCGACCCACAGTATGCCACTGTCTCAGTCCCTTATTTCACAGTTTCGGTTGTAGATGAATTGATGCAGAGGTAGGCAGGAATGAGGAATGAAGACTGAAGACAATGTGGATGTGGTGCAGCTGCCTTTTACGTCCCTTTGCCATGCTGCTTGTGGAAATTTACAGAAACATGATGGAGTCCAGGGTCACCTGGGCAAGTCCTAGTGACTCATAAGGTGTAGCCCCCGGGTTCTTTCCCTGGGCTTGTTGTACCTTTGAGTTCCCTTAATGGGCCATTAAGCAGCTTATTGCTGCTGCCATCCTAGTCTGGGGTGTTGCCCAGAAATACAGCAGAAGTTGAAATACAGATACATCAAACCTGTCCGTAACTTCCAATACAAATATGACATATACACGTAAACAATATCATCATACTTAGCAAATTATAACCTTTCTAATGGTCCCTGACATGGCCAATCTTGTACAAATTATTGTAATTTTGAAATACTGATGTTAGATAATATCATAAATGGTCCCCCTAATCCACACAGAAGCACACCTGGCTAATAGCCATTGATGGACCTATCTTCCATGAATTTATCTAGTTCTTTTTTTAACCCTATTACAGTCTTGGCCTTCACAACATCCTCTGGCAAAGAGTTTTACAGGTTAACCGTGCATTGTGTGAAGAAATACTTCTTTTGTTCATTTTAAACCTGCTGCCTATTAATTTCATTTGATGACCCCTAGTTTTTGTGTTATGAGAAGGAGTAAATAACATTTCCTTATATACTTTCTCCACACCAGTCATGATTTTATAGACCTCTATCATATCCTCCCTTCGTCGTCTCTTTTCCAAGCTGAAAAGTCCCAGTCTTATTAATCTCTCTTCTAATGGAAGCTTTTCCATCTCTCTATTAATTTTAGCTGCACTTTTCTGTACCTTTTCCAATTCCAATATATCTTTTTTGAGATGGGGTGACCAGATCTGTACATAGTATTCAAGATGTGGGAGTACCATGGATTTATAAAGAGGCAATACAATATTTTCTGCCTTATTATTTATCCCTTTCCTAATGCTTCCTAACATTCTGTTAGATTTTTTTGACTGCCACTGCACATTGACTGAATGTTTTCAGAGAACTATCCACAATGACTCCAAGATCTTTTTCTTGAGTGGGAACAGCTAATTTAGACCCCATTTTATATGTATAGTTGAGATTATGTTTTCCAATGTGCATTAAATTTGCATTTTTCAACACTGAATTTCATCTGCTATTTTGTTGCCCAGACACCCAGTTTTGTGATATCTCTTTGTAACTATTCCCAGTCTGCTTTGGAGTTAACTATCTTGAGTAGTTTTGTGTCATCTGCAATTTTTGCTACCTCACTATTTACTCCTTTTTCCAGATCATTTATGAATATTTTTCTCATATCAAGGGGCATTCTGGATAAAGAATCTGCCTCCATATTAGATTTCCCAGGGTTATATTTAACTTTGAATTTAAAGTCAGCTAATTCTGCAACCCACCTGTATGCTGTGGCATTCAGCCTGGTAGAGGTGATGACATAGGTTAGTGGGTTCTTATCGGTGTGAAGTATTGTGCATGGGAGAGGTAGTCGTGAAATGTGTCAGTGACAGCCCTTTTCAAAGCTAGAGATCCAGCTGTCCTGAGTGAAGGTGATAAGTCTTCTCTGCTGCAATTACTGGTCTTGACCCATAAGCAATAGCTCTTGGTTTATCTTCCTGACATTGGTACAAGACTGCATCTAGTCCCTTATTGGAAGCATCTCTAAATGAAGGAAAAATGGGTAAGGAAAACTCAGGATAGGCTCATATTGGTTGCTGTACAAGGAAGTCAGTCAGTTGTCTTAAAATACTTTGGTGTTGCTCAGTCCAAGTAACTGGCTCTCATGGGGCTTTCTTCTTTTTTGTACTACATTGGTGACAGTGTTGGGTGTTTTCTTCCATTGGAACAGTCAACAAGTTATGCAAGGCTTTGCTATTGCAGAGAAGTCATGAATTGCCGTCAGTAGCAGGTGAGGAAGTCCAGCACCTTGTGATGTTCCCCTGTGGTGCTCTCTTCAAAAGTCTGAACAGCCAAGGGGTCAGCTGGATCCATCTTGTAATCTTTAGCAGATGCTGCCATTCCCACCTGAGGTCACATTTAGAAGAGGGTCACATTTAGAAGCTTTCAGCTTAATTCCCTGTTTCTGTAATGTTGCAATTCTGTCCTTCCATTCACCACGTGTTCGTCAAAGGTGTCATGTCCCCAAGGAGGTTGCCCAGGTATGGAACACACACCTCGTCCCTGAGGCACTCCTCTGTACACTGCTGGGAGGCATCAGGTGCATTTGTTATCCCGAATGGGATTCTGACCCATTCACACAAACCCCATGGAGTAATGGAGGCCCTGGGATGATGCTTTGTTCAGCCAGGAGCCCCTGATTGAAGACAGAGAATCAAGATTTACCTCTTTCTCCATTCAGAACATCTTGAGTTTGAGGTCATTGGTCTGGGGTGTTTTTTCTGTTCAATTCTGGTAGTCGACAGAGCCTGAGGCTGCCATTCCTTTTCCAAACACTTTTCCACTGGTGATGAATCGGATGACTTTGGTTTTGTGGTCTTGCAGATATTCCGTTATCGTTTATATAGCTGAAGGCTTGTGTACACTTGGCAGCATATTCCCTTATAGACTGAGATAAATCAGGGGAAAGGCACTCTGATTCCATAACTAGAGTGGGAACTTACACCAAAATAGTTATTTCAGTAAATTTCCAGGTGTGGCCAAGCCCTTACATGTCAGTCTTCTGTACAGGTTGCTGGTCATGTAACTTGATCTGCATCTACAGATCTGTCCCATGTCTCCATCATCTCTGGAAAAAGCTTTGGACTTCTCTTTTAGCATCTGCTGGGCTATTTTCCTTTGCACTTCTGACAAATGGCTCAGGTTCAATGCTCATTCAAGCAGATTTTGATCATCTTTCTGTGTTTGCTTACAGGCTGTTCTTCTCTGGCTTAATCCTGGATCCCTGGTACCAGCATCTCTCTCTTTCAATAGTGAGGCCACCTGAAAGGGATTTATCTGCTCAGTAGCTACTGGAATTTGAGATTTAATCCGCTGTAAACTTCCCAGCAAATATAGTGTCCTGTTTGGATGGATTACTGACAGGGACATTTATCTGTCAAGATGATTCTTTAGTTACTTTGACTAGTGTTTCTTTTATGTCAAAATCCTCAGTCCATTGAGCAGCAGCTTCTGGCTCAAACATTTCTGTTAAGCTTTCAGTACCCAGGCCTGCCTGAGCCAATCATGTTTCATTCATGGCTTTTCCCTTGGGGAAAATTACATCTCTCCTTCCCACTTTGAGAATGCACAGGTTAGCTGAATTGTTGTCTCTGGTGAAGTTCACAAGAGCTTCTGCTTTTGCCAAGCCCACATGAGGAAATACAGATTCATATTGTTAGTGAAGCTAGGGGCTGGTGTCTTGTCACATGAATTGCAGCAGTGGTGTTTGGTATCTCATCAATCACATGGTTGTAACTCTGCCTGCAGTGACTCAGGAGCGTGAGGACCAGTTTTCATGGCAGACTGTTCAGAAGCAGGGCACAAGCCCCAAATTGGTTGTGAGTTCTAGACTTAGATTTCACCAATGAATTATCAAGTGTAAACTCTCAGGAACTATAAAAGCCTTAACATGGAGTCACAAACAGTCCCCTTGGGAACTCTGACCTATCTTGCCATCCAGGTGAGTTTACCTTTGTGATAGATGGTCTCTTACACTAAGGATAACAGCAATGTTCAGGTTACTCCCAGTCCCAAAGGATCAGTCACTTACCCCAGGTCAGCTGCACCTTAGATTTCACACCAGATACAATGCTTGTAGCCAATCCCATAATAAACTATCTAAAGATTGATTAAATAGAAGTAACAAGAGTTATTTTGCAAGGGTAAAGCAGATAAGCACAGACATGCACAAATTAATTACAATCTTTTCAAAAGGTACTAAAAGCTTTTATAATCAACAAGTTCAATATGTTTTTTAGGGTTTACCCAGGCTAAGCACTGTGGACCTCTTGCTTATGCCTAGAACCATTTTACCCCCTAGAGTCCAAGCAGGATAGAGATACCTAGTTCCTTTTGTTTGCAAACTCAGCAGATGGAAGAAGTCCACATGCACAGGGCAGAGTTACAATACAGCCACTCAAAGATTACCTTACACTTTGGGATTCAGATATTATAAGTGAGATTAATGCAGGCAGCAACTCACCAGCACTCAAAGTCTGAACCCTGATCAGATTCTTATAGACCGAGGACCTGTTTGAACAACCCTGGCACACAGGTGGGCCAGTCTGACTCCAGCTCTGTATTCGTCAGTGTTCAGCTGAGACCTGGGGACCTTGGCACGAGCTGGTGTCTGGCCTGCCAGTGTCACATTTGTAGCCAGTGATCAAGTTCTCTAATTAGTGTGGCCTGACCAGCACAGGAACAGTCAAGATGTTACCATGGACTTAACTCCCTTACAAAGCTATGCCTCTGGGAGATGAGGTGGTGTCTCCCCACTCAGCCCTCCCTCCACACCTGTGCCTCCTTCTCTTTCCCATCAGGACAGTTACATTTGGACTGACCACCCTGAAGCCACAGACTAAGGGGAAACGTCTCCTTCTTTCCCTTTGCACTTCCCCAAAGCAACCACTTTACAGCCATCCAGGGCTTCTCCCATCCTTGGAGCTTGTCCAAACTCCTGACCACCCTCTGGCTCCCTGTTACCAGCGCGGTTCTGACATAGCATCTTCCAGTGGGACTGGACTTCCACGGGCCGCTTTCAGAGCAAGCCCAGCTCCTACTTCCAGTAACTCCCCCAGTTTCCAAAGGCGCATCCTGGGAGATTGTCCTCCACCCACTGACTCAAGACCATGCACATCTGTGCCCCGCTGTCCCATAGGGCTCAAGTTTTGATTTTTTTTGTGAAAACCACACCAAACCATGCACCGTCCAGCCCAGTTAGCTACCCACTAGCTGCATGGGTATGAGATGACAAATATAGGCTACTCCTGGTATATCAGGTGCTGTGCTCTCAACTTTCTCTGCTCTCTTGTGGTTTTCTTGCATGATATTGTGATTGATTGGGGGACTCTGAAGTTCAGCCTGTTACGACTGGTCCCGTAGAAGTGACCCTCTGCCATTTCCCTTCTGACCAGTTTCTGGAACGATCCTCTGTGCATGGCACCATGCCTGGCAGCATTCTCTGCCCCCACATCTGAAACAGTGGCCACATGTACTTCCTCTGCCAGGTCGCCTGCAGCAAGAAAATCCTCTGGACCCGAGGAAGGGCCGCAGCAGCCTGGCTGGACAGAAACAGGCCCAGAAAACAAGTCTGCCCAGCAACAGAAAGGCCGGGCTGTGATAGGGCTGGCAGGCCAGTCTGCCTGGTAACCAAAAGGCCAGGCAGTGATAGGACCGCCCGGCCCGCCCAATCAGCAACTGTGGGGAGGAGCCCCTACTGGAAGGGGCAGTATAAAAGACAGGCCCCAGAGCTCAGTCTGGGAGAGTCTGCTGCTGGAGGTAGATGTGCTGCTGTGCTGGCTGAGGCCTAGGCTGGAGCCGAGCCGATACCAGGGAAGCTCGCCTCCCGGAGCAGAGACTCTGACCATCCCCAGACCGACCCAGGCCTGGAGACTGGATAGGGCCTTCTCATATCTGGACCAGGCCACCCGGCCAGAGGGACTGGGCCGAGGTACCAGAACTCTGGAACGGGACCGAGGTACCAGAACCCCGGGACTAGACCGAGTCCCCTGAGCAACCCGGGTGGAAGATACACCCTGAGGCCAGATGGGACCTGGAGGAGCTCCCTGAGGCTGAGCCATCCCCTGAGCCCTGTGACCTAGAGGAGCTGCTCCTCGCAGAGGAGCTCCCCGCCTTGCCACCTGTGGATGAGGAGGGACTGGCGGGCCTACCCCAGACCAAAAACCTCAGTGACCCCGAGGACCCTGATGAGCCAGGTACTTGAGGATACGGCAAGGAATTTGCCCAGGGACAGCCATAGTCAGTGGCTGGGACAGGTGCAAGCCCCATCGGCATGTTGTGGCGGGAGCCCCGCCGACTGAGTGGCAATGCTTTTGCCACTACTAGGGCCCTGGGCTGGGGTGCAGTGGAGACAGGTGGGCCTGTGTCCCCCTTCCCTAGCCACCCTGGGAGAGCCTCCTCCTCCCTACCACTACCGAGAGTGGACGCACTGTTTGCTCGCCCTGCCTAAGATTTAGAGCAATTGACTGCTTGCTCGCCCGCCCTGCCTGAGGGCTGGGCTAAGACCCCCACAAGAGGGCTAACTGTTCCCTTTTTAGGAAGGCGCTGTGGCCTTCCCTGGAGTCTGGACCCGAGGAAGGGCTCTAGCAACCAGGCCGGAGAGGACGGCCCTGTAACAGGGCCCATATATTCCATCTAATCGAGCGCAGGAATAGGAGCCATGAGGGAGAGGGGCAGGAGTTTGGGGGAGAGCTAGGCGGATGGGGGCAGGTACAGGAGCCAAGTGTATGTGTCTATTTTCTGTATCTATATATTTCTATCTGTACATCAGCTGTACCAACAGCTCTTCTTGCCCATGTGTCTCTCTCGGGTGCTCCACCGGCTCCTTGGGCTGGGCTGGGCTAGGTCATGGTATGTGACTTGCCCCTAGCATGTGCTCATCCTGGAGTCAGGCCTTGGCATGCAGATTGCATGCTGGAATGTCAGGTATTCTGGCAGTGCCGCAGGGTGATTGCTGTGATCAGCGCGGAACATGGGCGACAGGGATGTCTTGGCTGTGAAGCTGTTGCTCTGCCAAGGTTGGCCCAGGGCATCTGGCATGAGATGAGGCCGTGCGAGACATGAGGAACCTGGGTTTGTGCTTCTGCTTCTTGCTGGTGATTTACACCGCTGAGCCTTTTGGCTGGGAGCTCGGAATGTAGTATTTGTGAAATTAATTAAGACAACAGAGGCCTGAAGAAAGCGAAAGTTAATTAGTCACGGCAATCAGTTAGATTTGATCCAAAGGAACAAACAAAGAGTTAGAAGCGTGTCACTGGCGGCTGCTTCTCTGGAAAAGGGATTACGCGGAGATTTCTACCAAAGGGAAATGGCTTTGTACTGCTGCTCCTTATGTAATTGGGGATTTAGAAGCGGCACAAAGAGTCATTACCACAAAATTTCTTTGTAAGAGAAAAAAGTTGACATTTATGAAGCACAGGAGGGAGCAGCAAAACAAGACAAATCAATAGGCATGCACTTCGGAAATGGGCCTCTTTGTACAGAGCGGGCTAGCGTGAAGATCGGGGGTGCTGGGAAAGCAGTAGGAGAGAGGCTGTCTAGAGAGGCCCTGCCAGCACTCAAACACACTGCACACAAAGGGAAGGCATGATGCTCGCGGCATGGAAGGACAGCTGAGGGGCCAGGACACCAGGGAAAACCAAATACACAGAGCAAAGTGCACAGAGAAGAATCCTGCCTGTCTGCCTGCCTGCCTTCCACTGAGTCTATGTGGTACAGGAGAGCTGCTGCCAGCAGCACATGGTGGCAGCCCCATGGGTGGCACAGCCCCATGGCAGGGAGCCTGCTGAGCAAAGAACAGAGGGTTGTGAGTCTTCACAGGCTCTTACGCCTGCTTCCTCGCTGCTTGATAAGCACCGAAACTGAAAGAAAACAGCTTGCTAGGCATGAGAACCAGGGCAGAGGGGGAGGGAGCGGTGCTCACTAACAGTGAGAACCAGAGGGGTGTGAAAGCACACTAGGGGGTGCAGAGAGGTGTATGAATGCATACTGGTAAGGAGCAGAGGGGTGTGAATGCATGCTGGTGGGGCAAACAGTGGTGTGAATGCATGCTGGTGAGGGAGAAGGGGGCGCGAATGAACACTGGTGGGGAAGGAGAAAGGTGTGAATGCACATTGGTGGGGAGCAGAGGGCTGTGAATGCATACTATGGGGGAGAAGAGGCATGAATGCACACACAGGGAAGGAGAAAGGTGTGAATGCACATTGGCATGGAAGAAGAAGGTGTGAATGCATGCAGGTGGTGGAAGGGGGTGTGAATGAACACTGGTGAGGAAGGAGAAAGGTGTGAATGCACATTGGCGGGGAGCAGAGGGTTGTGAATGTACATTGGTGGGGAGCAGAAGGCTGTGAATGCACACTGTTGGCGGAAGCATATGGAAAACAAATGAGTGACCACGGACAATGAAAATGAGACCCATCTCAGCATGGCTGCGAGGAGGATGCTGTCTGCCCATGAAGCCCCAGAGTTCTGAGATCTTTGCCATGGAAGCAGCATGCTACCAGCAGGCGGGAGTAACACTTGATTCTTTGGGCTACTGATGCCAAATAATTTACATGAAAATGTCTCCTGTAAGCTGGCAAAGAGGGGAACCAGTTTGAGGGGACGGGACTTTCTCTGAGCACAGACACTGGAGTGTAGCAGACTTGTCCATGTGGTAAGGAGGCAGAACCCAGCTGGTGCCATGGCAGCAGGTCACAACAGCCCTCTCCTGCTCTGCAGAAATCACCGAGGCAGGGCATTGAGAGAATCTGGGCACACTGGGTGAGTCAGGGCCATGGAGCTGAGCTGGGAATGCTGGAGGCAGCTAATTTCTGCTTGAGCTCTCGCTGTTATCTCTGCCTTCCCTCCGCAGTTAACTTGAATTATTTACTGGGATTGTGACAGCTCCATTTCCCCTGAACAGGTGCAGCACTCCCTGCGCCCTGCTCCCAGCCCCAGTCTCCATCCACGACAGTCAGCCAGAGGGTGGGTGCTCCAGGAGCACAAGGGCCTGGATGCCAGGAAGGGGGCAGGATGAGTGACTCTTTTCCCAGAGAGGTGCTAGGCAGGCTCCTCCTACACACAAATTCCTGATCCATCCCACACCTTTTCACGTTCGCACCCCCAGCTGTGCTCCTGCACCCAGCCACATTCCCAGTCTGAAAACAGGGCTGTGTCCCCTGCAGAGTGGAGGGGTGAGCACAGAGTCCCAGACACCCCAGGTTGTGAGCGGGGGCAGACCCTGGGCCTGCGTACACCACAGGCAAGCTAGCTAGAAACACCCTACAAAGTGAACGAGATTCCTCTCACCTCAGAGCTACCAGCAAACAGCCAGAGAATGAGAGCCTTGGTGCCAGGATGCTGGGCTCTACAGCAGAGATGGAAAGCACAAGTGCTGGAGAGGGGAGATCTGAGGGCAGCTCCTTCCCCGGCGTCCCCTCCTCTTCTCTGCCATTAAGGAGCAGAGCAGTACTCCAGGCCCTGGCTGTCCCCGTGATGTACGATGGGAAGAGATCATAGGGCTGGCCCGGTGCCCGTCATGGATGGGGCATCGCTGATGAGAGCTGGCTGGGCTCTCACCAGCAGGCTCTCAGCCCTGCAATTATTTATCATTAAAATATCGATCCATATATTGTTTTCAATAAAGCAATGAAATGGGTCCATGTGATTTAGCCGTGGGCACATAGCCGAGTCTTTCTGGGACACAGCGCTCTCGCCCCCCAGGGCCGTCTGCTGCCGTCTGTAATGTGATCATTAATAAACTATCTGCTCTCCTGAGCCTTCCTCACTGGTGGCTCCCAAAGCAGGTGACAGGCTGCACCCTGGAGGCCCCTGTTCTCCATTGTCAGGCTCAGGTTAACCTACACTTAAAGCGGAAGTGGAGCACCTGCTGTGTAGGAATAAGGCAGCATACCCGCCCCAAACTCCCAGCACTTTGCTTCATGTCCAGAGTTCATTTCCTGAAGACATGAGGAAATCTGCACATTCCTTTATGAGTCAGAAGTATTTGGAAAACCTCGGTTCAAATCCCTCTAGCAAATTCCTGATTTTTGAGATTTGAAAACACTCAGATTTAGACAGCAGCAAACTTAAAGGCATTAAAGTCTCTGAACGTGTTAACTGTGTATTTATTAACACTATTAGTCATAGCTGCTTCTAGCTACTGCAGGATGTTTGTCCACAAATAGTGACATCCAGCAATGTGTTTGCTGGTGACTGAATGTTCCAGCATCTTAGCCTTCATTTCAGACCCTCAACATTTGTAACTCCAGTGACTTCCCTGCTACGTCCTCAGCTCATGGGGACTTCCAGGAAGCTACACTGCCGTACACCCACAGAGGAACTGGCCCTACGTTTGCAGCCTTCATTAATGCAAAGGTGATTGTAATGTAACCAGTGCAGCATTGGCATCTGGAGCCTACAGCCATGGATATGAGAGGAGACTCAAAGAGCTTGGCTTGTTGAGCCCAACCAAAAGAAGGCTGAAGGGAGATATGATTGTGCTGTGTAAATTCAACAGAGGGATAAATACCAGGATGGGAGAGGAATTATTTAAGTTTAGCACCAATATGGACACAAGAACAAATGAGTATAAACTGGCCATCAGGAAGTTTAGACTTGAAATTAGAAGAAGGTTTCTAACCATCAAAGGAATGAACAGCCTTCCAAAAGGAGCAGTGGGGGAAGAAATCTAGCTGACTTCAACACTGAGCTTGATACATATATGGAGGGGATGGTATAATGGGACAGCCTAATTTGGCAATTGACTGATCTTAGATTACTAGCAATAAATATGCCCAATGGCCTGTGATGGGGTGGGTTCTGAGTTACTACCAAGAATTCTTTCTGGGTGCCTGGTTGGTGAGTCTTGCCCATATGCTCAGGGTTTAGCTGATCGCCATATTTGGGGTCGGGAAGGAATTTTTCCCCAGGACAGATTGGCAGAGGCCCTGGTTTTTTGGGTTTTTATTTTATTTTATTTTATTTATTTATTTATTTTTGTCTTCCTCTGCAGCATGGGGCACGGGTATTTTAGAATGAATATCTTGGCATAACAGTAATTTTGGTGCAGTGGTGTAGATTATCTATTGTTGCAGGGTAAGTCACCTACAGGAAACCAACAGGGAAGCCATTTGTCACTTAAGCGGCTATGCCATTTGGTGTTTCATTGGGTGAGCTATAAGCAATAATAGCTAAGGATGCACATTTTTAACAGTGACAGTGTAGCCTGATTTTGGGTGTATTAGTTAGTTAATAGTGTTATAGGCTCGCCAATTGATCTGATCAGAAAATAATGAGGTTCTTGTCCCTGAACCAGGCTCCAGAAGAATTTTATAGGGACCCCGGGGTGCACAACAGGAAGATTCTTAGTGATAAACAAGTTTGTATAATTTTATAAGCTTTTATTAAAATAACATAAAATGATAGACAAATGATTGATATAGAGAAAATGAACAATAAAATGGATAATACAATCTTAATTTTAGAGACTCATATGGTATATATATTTCTATGATATGCTTTGGATTAATATACTCACACCCTTCCCTGATGACCTGGTTGAGAGAGATGTTTGGTTCCTCAACTCTTGAGCAGAGGGGTGGAGTAGACAATGCTCGAGAGCTAAGAACTATAAGACTAAGACTAACACTACAAATAATGCTAAGTATAAAATGAAGAAAGAAAAATCTTAACACTAACTAAAACTTCAAGCAGGAGTAGCTGACGATCACGCTAAATAGTACGATCTTCCCCTTCTTATACCCCAAGAACATGAGTCCTCCTTCCAAGTCCATACTTGGATTTTCCCCCCCCAAATTATTGGGGTACACATATTCTATAGGCCGGCAGGTTCGTGCGTATTAATGACATATCCACATCTTTCCAGATGGTTCCAGTTTACTTCACCTTTGTTATTTCTGGTCTTTTGTGGGTTTTGTCGTGTACTTGTTTTGATGCCTCCTGACTTATCCAGGCCAAAGGCCATGACCATATATGTCTTGCCCTTTTAGGCATCAACACTTATCTAGGCCAAAGATCCCGAATATATGTATGCTAACTGCGTAGCTGTCATACAGGATGTGGCCTGTAAGGCACCTTGCATTACAGCAAAATATATAAATTCATAACTTTATTATAATCACACAATCATACTTAAACCATATTTAAATCACCATCTATAAGAAAAGATATATATCACCATCTATAAGAAAAGATATATGTTTATATAATGCAAGCAAGCAGGCTAGTCCAATGGGCTACAACAGTGTGAAAAAGTGGGAATTTTTGTAATATATTTATGAGGCCTATGTGTGCCTCAGTTTCCCCCTATATTTTCCATGGCTATCAATGGAAGAAAAGGGATTAAGATTGCTTGCAGGCGAGAGTAAGAGACTGTGGGTGTCACTTCCCTGTCTGAGTGGAATGAAGAGTCATTAAGGAACTGGTTGAAACTAACCCAGATCAACAAGGCATTCAGAGAGATTCATGGATTTCCCTGGACACAATACTTCAAATGTGGCCTCACCCCTGCTGAATAGAGAGGAATAATCACTTCGCTTGATCTGCTGGCAATGCTCCTACTAATGCAGCCCAATATGACATGAGCCTTCTTGGCAATAAGGGCACACGGTTGACTCATATCCAGCTTCTTGTCCACTGTAACTCTCAGGTCCTTTTCTGCAGAACTGCTGCCTCGCCCGTCAGTCCCCAGTTTGTAGCTGTGCATGGGATTCTTCTGTCCTCAGTGCAGGACTCTGCACTTGTCCTTGTTGAACCTCATCAGATTTCTTTTAGCCCAATCATCCAATTTGTCTAGGTCACTCTGAATCCTATCCCTACCCTCCAGTGTATCTACCACTACCCCAGGTTAGTGTTATCCAGGAACTTGCTGAGGGTGCAATCCACCCCATCCTCCAGATCATTAATGAAGATGTTGAACAAAACCAGCCCCAGGAACGACCCTTGGAGCACTCCACTTATTACCGGCTGCCAACCAGACATGGAGCCATTGATCACTACCTGTTGAGCTTGATGATCTAGCCAGCTTTCTATCTACCTTATAGTCTATTCATCCAACCCATACTTCTTTAATTTGCTGATAGGAATACTGTGAAAGACCATATCAAAATCTTTGCTAAAGTCAAGGTATATCATGTCCACCGCTTTTCCCACATCCACAGAGCCAGTCATCTCACCATAGAAGGCAATCAGGTTGGTCAAGTATGACTTGCCCTTGGTGAATCCATGCTGACTGTTCGTGATCACCTTCCTCTCTTCCAAGTGCTTCAAAATGGATTCCTTGAGGACCTGCTCCATGAGTTTTCCAGGGACTGAGGTGAGGCTGACTGGTCTGTAGTTCCTCAGATTCTCCTTCTTCCCTTTTTTAAAGATGGGCACTATATTTGCTTTTTTTCAATTGTCCGGGACCTCCCCCAATCGCCACGAGTTTTAAAAGATAATGGCCAATGGTTCTGCAATCACACCAGCCAACTCCCTCAGCACCCTTGGATGTATTGTATCTGGCTCCATGGATTTGTGCATGTCCAGCCTTTCTAAACAGTCCTGAACCTGTTCTTACATCATTGAGGGCTGCTCATCTCCTCCCCATACTGTGCTGCCTAGTGCAGTAGTTTAGGAGCTGACATTGCCTGTGAAGACAGAGGCAAAAAAAGCATTGAGCACTTCAGCTTTTTCCACATCATCTGTCACTAGGTTGCCTCCCCCATTCTGTAAGGGGCTCACACTTTCTCTGACCTTCTTGTTGCTAACATACCTGTAGAAACCCTTGTTATCTGTCATGTCCCTTTCTAGCTGCAAATCCAATTGTACGTTGGCCTTCCTGATTTCACCCTGCATGTTCAAGCAATATTTTATACTCCTCCCTAGTTATCTGTCCAAGCTTCCACTTCTTGTAAGCTTCCATTTTGTATTTTAGCTCACTGAAGTTTTCTCTGTTAAGCCAAGCTGGTCGCCTGCCATATTTGCTATTCTTTCTGCACATCGGGATGGTTTGTTCCTGTGCCCTCAATAAAATTCCTTTAAAATACAGCCAGACCTCCTGGACTCCTTTCCCCCTCATATTAGCCACCCAGGGGATCCTGCCCATCAGCTCCCTGAGGGAGTCAGAGTCTGCTTTTCTGGAGTCCAGGGTCTGTATTCTGCTGCTCTCCTTCCTTCCTTTTGTCAGGATCCTGAACTTGACCATCTCATGGTCACTACTACCCACTTCTACTTCCCCTACCAATTCTTCCCTGTTTGTGAGCAGCAGGTCAAGAGGTTGGTTCTTCCAGCACTTGCACCAGGAAGTTGTCCGCAACACTCTCCATATCTTCCTCCTCCTCCCGTCCTGGGCCCTGAGTGCTGCTTGCTCCTGATTTTGTTCTCTGCTAATACATGTGAGGTCAAGCTCCCACACTCCTCGTGCTCTGTTCCAGCAGCGGCCCCTGTAAATCTCGGCTGTCTGTTTATATAGCGACCCTCTGAAGGGCTGCTTCAGCACAGAGGGGGTGGCTGCTGTCTTGTGGAGACCTTGTGATTTCTTTTGGACAAAGGGATGTGCATGTGTGTGTGCATGGGCTTGAGTGCACATGTGACTGAGTGTGATGGGGTGCAGGTGTGTGTCTGGGGGTGGGCATGAATTAAGGCCATTCATGTGCAGGCATGTATGTGTGTGAGCATGGGTGTGCATGAGGACTGGCTGACCGGCGTGCCACAGGGAAGTGCACACATCAGCCCCAGGGTTTGGTGTTGTTCTTATGCCAGGGGGTGGGGTGGGTTTGGGTGGGCTGGCCCAGCCCCAGAGCTGGGGATGCATTGACAGTGACTGGAAAAGTTCACAGCTGCCCTTTCTTATGTGCAGCATGTGCCATTGGTGCCTGGAGCCAGTTCCAACCCCCACATTCAAGTGGCTCTGTGAGGGGAGTGGGGATTCAGGGATGGTGGAGAGAGGGGGGAATTCAGTAACAGTTGGGGGGCAGGGATTTGGTGAAGTGACAGGAGGGGTGGATTTGGTGAGTATAGAGGGGATGCAGGGATTCATTGACTGGGGGGAGGGGTAGAGTTGTGACAGCAGGGGAGGGATGGAGTTGGTGACAGTGGGGGACACGGGGACTCAGTGACAGTGGGGGAGGGATGGAGTTGGTGGCAGCAGGGGATTTGGGGACCCGGTGACAGCATGGGAGAGGTGGATTCGCTTCCAGCATTGCCCTGTGTTTGCATTACCCCCACATTTCCAACTTATTGGCAGCACAGACCGGCCCTGGGGGGAGGGCCGGGGGAGGGCTGGGTCTTTGGGTGCCCCACAGGAGCCAAAAAGCCCTTGAGCTGTTGAGGACAGGGCGTTTCCTCTGTCCCCCTCCACAGATCTGGCTGGGGAGGAAGACCTGAATGTGCAACGTCGCAGGTTAAAATGGGGTTTATGTGAACACAAATGCGAGTGACAGTCTGGTCTCTCCACAAGCCTGTTATGCACTCTGCTAAAGCAGGGGAAACCCGTCCCTGCCCTAGGCCTGGGGAGTTTGGGGCTCTCTCCTCTGTGCGGCCTGCTGGCCAGAGCACTCCTGGCCCTGCGTCCACTCCTGTCTGGCTGGACGCTTGGGCCATGCTGGCCACCCGAGACCTCAGTGGCTGCCCTGTCCCCCTCTCCCCTGCTTCAGACCCAGGATAGCTCTTCCAGAGCATGCCAAGCCTGCGGCAGGAGGCAGCTCCACCAGCTAGGGCGCTGGGGAGTGTCACTGGTCATGTTCAATTAAGAGTTTTCAGCTTCGTCTCAAAATGAGCATTTGTGTTCGGTGCCGAAGCCTCCCCCCGCCATCTGCTGTGCAGCCGGGCCCCGGCAGCCCCCCCACCGCACTCACTGCCTGATAGGAAAGCTGCTCACACACTTATTTAACACCATGTTTATGCCAATGTTATTTGAGAAATAATTGCAGTCTTTTAATTAATTAGGGTAAAAAATTAAATATTACAGGCACGCATAAAATCCGGAGACTTTAAAACAATAATTATTGGGTAAGTAATTGAATTACAATTCCGTTCGTGACAAAGAGATCAGCGGGAAGGAGTGTATTGGCTCCGTTGCCTGTGCACGGAGACGCGGCAGCACTTTTGACTGATGGGATTAGACCAACCACGTTCCGTTTACTTGGGATTTTAATCAAACGGAACATTTTAAAGAGCACTTTCCCCCTCTTGATTGTATAATGAGGACACTTCACACTTCATAAATGGCATCTAATTAATGGCCACAGCCCCCTGTAGATAGAGGCAGGGGTTCTGCCCCATTTTACAGATGGGGAAACCGAGGCACAGAGGCCTTGCCTGAGGCTGTGCTGGGAGTGGAATGTAGGGCATGCCACCACTCAATGCAACACACTCTCCTCTAGCCCAGGCGGTCCTGCCCCCCAGCTGTACATGTAGTCCCAAAGGCCTAGTTCATGTGGGCCCAAATGGTGCAGGCCTACGCAGTGGAGCTGGCCCTGGCTGCAGGCGCAGTGGTGGGGTCGCTGTGCGGAAAGAGTGAGGCAAGGCATGTGCAGGGAGCCACGTCCTTTTAAAGCCGGTGGTGTGAATGTACCTAGTGTCTCCCGGCCGTCGGGTGGCTGAGGGGAGATGAGCCGACTGCGCGTCGTCGGCTGTTTACAAGCGTGTAGGTATCATTGGCCCGCTGCAGCCCCCAGAGAGCGAGGAGCAGCTCTGCTCCCTGGCTGCAGGGTGTGAAAAGCTGGCGCCGGGCACAGGGAGTGAAGTGATCCTGTCGCTGGATCACACGCTCATGACGGCCTGTCAAATCGGCTCCCCTCTTGCTTGCTTAGTGACCGTAACCGGCAGCGGCAGCGCGGCCTGGGAACCCGCCTGCTCGGAAAAGGTTTGTTTTGTTTGCCGGCACCAGGCTCATGAAAAATGCAGCCGCTCGTTGAGTTTTACATGGATTTTGTTTTAGCCCTGACTTCGTATGTGTCGCACTAGGGAACAGGAGGGGGCCAGCCACTGGAAACCCCGCAAAGGCATGTGCAGAGCAAGCTGCCCCACCCTGCCTCAGCGCCCCCAGCCTTCTCCTGGGTCACGTCCCTGCCCCGGGCTCTGCCTCTTCTCCAGACTCCCTCTCCTCATAAGGCTGGGGGTGCTTCTCTTGCTTCTCATGTGGATGGAAAAAGGCCCATCGGGTTAACCCAGCCTCCCCATCCTCACTCCTGGCCTGCTGGGGGGGCGTCGCCCGTTAGAGAGAGAGAGAGAGAGAGAATAGTCAATAAATAATAACACCCAGCCGCATTCACTTGCTGGAGCTCACCCCACTACCCTGCCCAGCACCCCCTCCCCACCCCGCTACAGCCCATGGGCCCTGCACCCCTCACTCACCCCACCCCACAGGCCCTGCGCCCCTCACCCACCCCTACCCCACAGACTCTGCCCTCACACCCCACCCCACAAGCCCTGCGCCCCTCACCCAAATCACCCCACACACTCTGCCCTCATACTCCACTCCGCATGGGCTGTGCCCATCACCCACCCCACAAACCCTGCCCTCACACCCCACTCTACAGACCCTTTGCCTTTCACTCATCCCCACCCCGCAGTCTCTGCTCCCCTCACCCACCCTCACCTTGCACTCCTGACACTCCAGCCACAGCCCCTCCCCTCATGCCCCCTCACTCACCCCACCCCCATCCCACAGACACTGACACTCACACCCCACCCTGCAGGCCCTGTGTCCCTCAGGGTACCCCCATCCTGCAAACCCTGCTCCCTTCAGCACCCTCCACCCGGCCCTCATGGCCCAGCCTTCAGCCCTTTCTCACACACTCCATCCCACAGATCCTGCACCTCTCACCCCACCCACCCCCCACAGACCCTCCCCTCACCCCACAGATCCTCTTCATCCCCCCGCAGCAGCCCCACCCAGCCTCCCACCACTGTCCCTCTGCTCAGTATCCCTCACCTCACTCCTGCTCAGACTCTCCTGCCCCCCTACTAGCACCCCACAGATTGCTCCTTCACCCTCCCCACTAGCCCTCCCCACCGGACAGCAACAGGCCCTGCTGGGGTATGAAAGCCCACCCTGGCCCATCCTGCATCTGCTGACAGCTGGGTGGGAAACAGTGGATCAGGAAGCTAATGACTCCGCCACCAATGGCCCTGCTGTGTCTAGCCCAGGGATCCAGACTCAGGCCTGGGAGAGGGCGACCCACCTGCTACGGACAAGGTGAATGTACCACCTAGCCGCAAGGACGGTGGTTGATCTGGCAGCTGTACAGGCTCAGGGTGGCAGGTACAGACGCCAGGCGTCTCTCCGTGGCTGGGGCCCCGCTAGCGACCTGTCAAGCTGCAGTGCTCCATGAGCAGGAAGGGAAGAGAGGGGCTCTCCCAAGCTTGTGTGCTGGCGGCAAGGTAATGCTGGGAGGAGGAAAGGGGGAGCTAACCGAAGAAGCTAGAGGATGCTGCGCAAGGCTTGAAGCAGCTGCAGAGTGACAAAGAAGTGCCTGAGCAGGAACTGGAGGAGGCACGAGAAGAAATGCATGGATTTACAAACAGAAAGAGCAGAAGAGCAGAGCCTCTGAGTGCACTGAGGATCCACTGCGAGGCACAGAGCAAAGAATTGAAGTAGGGTGTTGGCAGAATTCTGGGTGGGCAGTGCCAGGAAGAGAGAGGAAAATGAGCCAGGAAGCCCAAATCACCCTGCCTTCCATGCTGGGCCAGCCAGAGACACCAGCACGGAAACTCACCTGTTCCCGAGGCAGTGGAAGAACTAACCCCCAGGTGTCCAGAGAAATTGTTGGTGGCAAAATGCCTCCAAATCCTAGCATCTCAAAGCAGAGCCCCGTAGTCCACTGCAGATGCTGGTTGAACAAAGCTTGGGCCACACGATGCAATGAGCTGGGTGGGAGGAGCTGGTGGGGCCTTCAGAAGGGGGCTGAATCGTAGAATCATAAAAGATTAGAGTTGGAAGGGACCTCAGGAGGTATCTAGTCCAGTGTTTCTCAACCTTTTTGATACCAGGCACAGGCTTCCTATACTCTGTTAGGGAGATCTCAGGGACCAGTGCCAGTCCATAGACTGGTTATTGAGAAACACTGTTAACCCCCTGCTAAAAGCAGGACCAACCCCAACTAAACCATCCAGCCAGGGCTTTGTCAAGCCGGGCCTTAAAAACCTCAAAGGATGGAGATTCCACCACCTCCCTAGGTAACCCATTCCAGTGCTTCACCACCCTCCTAGTGAAAAATCTTTTCCTAATATCCAACCTAGACCTCCACCGCTGCAACTTGAGACCATTTCTCCTTGTTCTGTCATCTGCCACCACAGAGAACAGCCGAGCTCCAACCTTCCTGGAACCCCATTTCAGGTAGTTAAAGGCTGCTATCAAATCCCCAGTCATTCTTCTCTTCTGCAGACTAAACAAGCCCAGTTCCCTCAGCCTCTCCTCATAAATCATGTGCTCCAGCCTCCTAATCATTTTTGTTGCCCTCCACTGGATTCTCTCCAATTTGTCCACCATCTTTCTGTAGTGGGGTGCCCAAAACTGGACACAATACTCTAAATGTGGCCTCACCAATGCCCCATAGAGGGGGATAATCACTTCCCTCAATCCGCTGGCAATGCCCCTCCTAATGCGGCCCAATATGCCTTAGCCTTCTTGACAACCAGGGCACACTGCTGACTCATATCCAGCTTCTTGTGCACTGTAACCCCCAGGTCCTTTTCTGCAGAACTGCTGCCTAGCCCATTGGTCCCCAGTCTGTAGCTGTGCATGGGATTCTTCCGTCCTAAGTGCAGGACTCTACACTTGTCCTTGTTGAACCTCATCAGATTTCTTTTGGCCCAATCCTCCAATTTGTCTAGGTCACTCTGTATCCTATCCCTACCTTCCAGGGTATCTACCACTGCCCCAGTTTAGTGTCATCCAAGAATTTGCTGAGGGTACAATCCACCCTGTCCTCCGGATCATTAATGAAGATGTTGAACAAAACCGGCCACAGGACGGCCTCCGTGGCACTCCGCTTGTGACCGGCTGCCAGCTAGACATCAAGCCATTGATCACTACTCATCCAACCAACCAACCAACCCATACTTCTTAATTTAAGGGGACTATTCTCCCCCCCACTGAAACTGAGTGAAGATTTTTGATTGGCCATCTCTCAGCACCAATGGACAGGGGAAGGATTGAGACAGACAACCCCCAGGGCCAATGGGGAGAGGCCAAAGCTCCAGGTCAGCCTGATTGACAGGGCAGGCCGGGCAGGCCAATGGGAGAGCCAGGAGGCCCAGAAGAGTCCCATCCTCCATGTGTGAGCTGGAGCTGCCAGTGGCCCTGCATGTATGCTGCCCTGGGCAGAGCAGCAGCCAGGCTGGGAGGCCGGAGAAGCCAGGCCAGGGAGCCGAGTGGGGCTGAGGCTGGAACTGGGGCTGGAGCCGGGTGCAGGACGCCATTGGAGCAGCCCAGCAGGCTGGGCTGGAGGCAGAGCAGCAGCCACATGGCAGGACGGTGGATCAGGAGCTGGGCCTGGGGCCATCTGGAGCTGGGTGCAGCGACCAGCTGGGAAGAGCGAGGGGGACCCTGGGCAGGGCCCAGCACAGGGAGATGCCACCAGGCCAGAAGCCGTTCAGGCTTTGGATGACAAGCAATGATCAATGGGTCAGGGAAGGTGATGGTGTGCACTGGTGAAGGCTGGCAGAGTGGCTAGACAGCAGAGCGAGCAAAGGGCCTTCTTTCCTCCATTCCTCCACCCAGGTATGAGGTGAACTCTGCAGCTGCACCTCTGAACTCTGGGTCTGCACTAAGGACAGCACCTGTGAGTGGGGGGGTGTGACAGGAGGGGCACATTAAAGGAACTTAAGAACCTGGACTTAAGAACCTGAGGCAAATGGAAACTGCCCAAGGTACTCGAATGGGTGTTTTGTTCATGAAACCTGCTTGCAGCGTTTTCCCAAGGTAGCGCCAGGTCGCTCTTTCCCTTTTATTAAAAGTTTCTTTCCTATGCTCAGTCTCTGCTTGAAAGAGGGGAAGTGTTGCCTCTAGAGGTGCCCAAAGGGTTGTGTGTGATTGTCCCAGGTTACTGGGTGGGGGCTTGAGCTGGTTTTCTGTTGTAGACAGACTGAATTAGACCAAACGAAAAGGCCTCCTGCTATAACTCAAGGACTGTGCTAGGATCATGCCTGGGGAATGAGAGAAGCGTGGGACTGCAAATCAGTGAACCAAAACTGGTTTGTTGGCAATTATGGTGAGCAATGTAATGAGAGGATAGGCTATTCCTCCCACTATTCCCTCTTCGAAAGAGACTTGGAGGCAAATTGACAAAGGAGGCCGCTGGCTGACTGGAGCTTCACCACTATGGCTGCCACCCTCGCCATCTCCTGGGGCCCTGGAATCCACCAGGACACTGTTGGGCTTTCACTTTTTTGATCCTGAGAGATGCTTAGACCAGATCGGGCCAGAGAAGGGGTCCAGGTGACATCGCCACCACTACCCGCTGCAGCTAAACTCCAGCCACCAGCTGGGATGTGAGATTTTGTTGTCATCTTCTCCCGCTCCCGTGTTGTCTTTTCCCTCCCTACCTCTCTTTTTCTCTTTCCTCTCACGCTGTCTTTTCCTTCTGTCCACTGTGAGTCAGGCTTAGCTGACCGAGATGTACATTTTGCAACGTTGCTGTGAGCCTATCACCAGAAAGAAGCAGCTGAAAACGATACCCTCAAGCAATGGTTCCCAACCTTTTGGGGTTCAGAACCCATCTAATGGCTCAACCTTGATGGTCTGTTGCAACCAGAGACCTCCTCAGATGCTTCAGACCCAATGCCCCCCCTCCCCATCAGAGGGGTCTATTGTAGGTGGGGGCACGTCAAAGCTAAGATTCCAGATGCTCCAGCCAGATGTGAACATCTGGGGAACCACCCTCACCAGTTACTGACTGGAGGAGTGGTGAGTCAAGACCTCCCTCCCCAAAGTACACAACTCCCCCACATGGCCCATGGAAGACAGAGGGTAAGGAGGGCAGGGGCATGGAGGTGAAGTGAGGAGTTTGGAGAAGGGGGTGTAGTGAAGAAGGAGTTGAGGGTTCTGGGGGGCAGAGGTGTGTGGGGGTGCAGTGTGAGGCTGGGGGAAGGATATGGGAGCAGACGAGCCAGGGCGAGAGGCAGTGAGCCAATAACTCCCAAAAAAAGCACATAGCCCACCCCACAGCCCAAGGGGGTAGGGAGTAAAGGGGTGGGGGGATTTGGGCTTCTGGGAGTGAAATGGGGAGGCTGGGGAATGAGTTAAGGAGGCAGAAGGGTCTGGGGTGCAGTGGGAGAAGTTTGGGGGGTGGAGGGGCTGGAGGCCAGGATGTGTGGTACGATAGAAAGCGAGTCACCTGATTGTGTGGGAGGGGCACATTGGGGACCTAGGGTGTGGGGCAGGACGGAGTATGGAAGGCAGAGCATCGTCTGGCTATGGGATGGGGGGTGCATTGGGGGGCCAACGTGCTGGAGAACATTACACCAACTGTTCTCTCCCAGCTCCCAGTCCACTGGGCTGCCTGGGGAGGCTCCGTTTCCTGCTCCAGGTGTTGCAAATTCAGGTTTGCCCTGGCTCCCCTAATGGGCACTGGCCAGACCAAATTCCTGTGTGTGGCATTGCAGCCTGGCTCAAGGGCTCACTCAGATTTGGCCTGTCCAGCTCCTGCATCTTCATGACAGAGTGGCAGCTGGGCCAGCTCTGAGCAGCGCTGTGATCCCGTGCAATGACTGGAGTGGGGAGCTGAGCCCAGCCACTCTTCGACACCACCCATGGGCTGAGGAATCCTGCCTTAAACAGCCCGATGCTGGTCCAAGTTTGCTAGATCTCAGAGTGGCCGATCAGATCATACTCTGGGCCTGTATTGTTCCAGCAGCGAAGCTGGGAGTAAAAGTCAACATCAGAGCCAGAAACAGCATTGTCTGTTCTCGCTGTTCTTGTCTCTCCCCTTCGGTGTGTGTTTGTCTCCTTTTGTTTTCTAGAAAGTAGGATCTGGCTTTAACAACAGCGACATCGACAGCTCAGGCCCAGCCCAGCTAACTTGTCCTCTTTTTCCTGAAAGGCCAGGTATTACCATAGAATCACAGAGTTGGAAGGGACCTCAGGAGGTCATCTAGTCCAACCCCCTGCTCAAAGCAGGACTAACTTCAGCTAAATAATCCCAGCCAGGGTTTTGTCAACACTCTACACTGTCCAAGAGACTGTCAAATATGAGGCTTCTTCCTTCTGAAAGCTCTCTCCAGCTAAAGGGAAGGGAACGAAGGGTGTGGTTAAAACGACAGCCTTACTTAGTACTTTGCATTTCAAATACTGTACTGTTTTCCCTTCTTTGCCACTAAAAGGTTAACAGGCTGCTAACCGCTGTGTTTGCCCTGGTAGGTAGCAGGCTGAGGTCTCTAGATACCAAACTCCGAGCCTGTTTAACCCTATTTAATGTAAGAGAGTGACTGGGACTTGTTAACACCTTTGGACTCTTTGGGCCCATTTACTCCATCGCAATTCATACAACAGTTCTCACATCAGGCTAGGCCTAAGTCTTGCAGATTCTTTCTGCATAACATCTTTAAAATACGCCTTTCCTAGCTGTCTGCACACTTAAAACGTCCTTCCAGACTCTCATCAGCTCACATCTCAATGCCAGCAACATCCTTCTCTCTGGCCTTGACAAATGCAATCCTGCCCAGATTTGCAAATGCAATCCTTCCTGCAGCCTCACACTGCACCCCCCACCTGCCCCCCCCCCCCACACCTCTGCCCTCAAATTCCTTCCCCAGCTCCCCAACACTGCGCCCCCAAGCAAGCCTGACTCAGATCCGTTCAGAAAGCTGCTGCAAAGGTTGTTTTGCTAGCCCATTGCTTTGCCCATGCCACCCTTCTCTTTGAAACCCTTCGCTGCCTCCTCCTGCTCTACTGCACCAGACCTAATGAAGATGCTTGTATTCACTTTCCAGGCTCTGCACGCTCACTCCCCGCTCTCCAGCTCTCAGTCACCACGGAGCTGTCAGTGCCCCCCTCCAATCAGCCCATGATGCCAGCCTCCATCACCCACTCGTTACGTTTTCAGAGAAGCCCCTTTGAGCTTTCTCCCCTGCTGCCCAGTGCCTGAGAGGTGCTCCCCGCGAACAGCCGCAAAATTACCTCATTGTCCACCTTCACATCCCTCCTCAGAACTCTCCTGGGCTGTGAAGCTACAAGGGTTTGGCTGCTAGTGTGCGGAGCGCCTGCCTGTCCGTGTTGACCAGTATTGTCTCATTCTTTCCATGGGCTCCTGCTGCAGTCAGTGCTACACCCCCAGGTGTGCAACAGTCTCTAGTAGGCTGAACCTCTGGGACGCCAGCCTTCCTGCTTCACACTGGGAGCTCTGCTCAGCGCGATGACCCCTGGATTAATGCACCTCACTGAGTATTTACAGTGACACTGAGGTTGTCTTGTGAAAACAGCCAGATTTAGTAATCAGCGAGAACCAACGCAGGCCGTCCCCAGGGGGGCACAGAGAAAGGAAGGTTAAAGCTTCGCCCATTGTGGCCAGCCCAGTGAACCTCATTTTCAGGCCCCCCCACAACTTCCTTCCTTAGTCAGTTCCCAGGTGAGAAAGCCCCTAGCTTCTTCCAGAGCCAGCCAATTTATCCCCAGCTCACACCTCCCAGCCCTTGTTCTCAGGCTGGGGTCTCGGCTCAGCTTGCCTACTAGGAGTGTCAATCCATGGCATGAGTCACTGGAGTCTCTCTGGACCCTTGGTTGATCTGGGTCAGTTTCAGCCAGTTCCTTAACAACTCTATTCATTCCCCCCAGACAGGGCGCTGACACCCCCTTCTCTCCATGGCACATGACCTGCCCTGAGAGCAAACTTCATCCTTTCCCCCGCTGGATGGTAGCCATGCAATATATAGGGGGAAAATGAGGCACACACAGGTGTCATGAAGATATTACAGCACATTCCCACTTTGTCACAGCTCCCTCCCCCACCCCCATCTGTCTGTCTGCATCACTTGTTCTCTCTTGTCTGATACTTAGATTGTGAGCACTGTGGGGCAGGGGCCACCCTTTAGTTCTGTATTTATACAGCGCCTGAGGCAATGGGGCTCTGGGCCATGACCGGGGCTCCCTGGTGCTATGGTAATTCTGCTAATAAAGAATAATGGTAGCTAATAAAGCACTCTGAGATTCCCTGATGAACCGCACTGTATAGGAGTCAGAGGTGATTCTCCCACGCCGTTCTGTGATGGGCTGAGGGCAGGAGCCTCAGCTGACCAGAATTTTGGGCCCTAACAATTGTCTAGGAGGGGAGCAGGGCCCTGGCTAGTGTCTCTCATGCCCAGGCCTGGCGCTGGGAATTTCCCCTTGCTGCTGAACAGGCACCGGGCTAGGAGAGGCAGGGCTCGGTTCACAGCTTGCAGGGTCCACTTTCATTCTGTAGGAACTGAAACTGAGCCAGGAGGAGATGGACGGTGCCCAGCCTGCAACAAGCCCCAGCCATGAGACTCCTGACTCCGAGTCATCCCCATGCTGACTTAGCTCTCAGCATGAAGGGTCAGTGGCTCCGATGAGTTTATTTATACGTCTAGGAGCATGTGCCCATTGCCTGAGCCTCTGGGTGCATTTCCACCAAGCAAACATTCCGCGCAGAAACCGCAATGTGCCACCAGCAACTGATTGCATCTAAAGATAACTCAGCAGCCTCCAAATGCCCTGTCTGTGGGCGCACAGCTGGAGAGGAATGGTGCGCTTTGCAGCTCTAAAACGCTGGCACCGGTGTCAGGATCCTTCTCCCGAGGGCCTGGACAGCCTTGACTGACCGACAGATCTCTGCCCAGCTGCCACCCAGCCCCTCCCTCAGCTGGCACCTCCTTGCCTGCAGCACCCCCTGCTGGGCAGTGCAGTGCTAGGATGTGCAGAGCCACCTGCTGCACTGTAACTGGCTGATGGATCTCACCTCGCCAGTCACTGGCCCTTCGCCTTGGAGGAACCTGCTGTCTGCATGGTGTCCTGACTGCTCTCGTGGCATGTTGTTGCCTGGCTAGACTTTGTGCCACTGGGCTTTGATCCAAACCAGGGCTAGCCGGGGAGAGAAGGAGTGGGGAGCTCTCCCTGTTGAGAGAGAGACTCATTCCAGGAGATACAGTCTAGCTTTGCATGCTCTGTATTTTTCACTTCCGTGTATCTCTTGGCCTAGGCCACTTTCATCACACAGCCCAGCATGGCATTGCACTCTGGTCCCGGTGTCATTTCATTGCAGCTGGTCCTACAGTGCACCTGGAACTGGGTCAGCCATCCATGCAGTCAGCAGACTGTGAACATCACCGCTGGATGGCAGGCAACGTTGTGCTCAAGGGCATAATGGGCCCGCTAGGGTCATTCTCAAGATCCCTCGGTGTCCGTGGGGGTCTGCCCAGCATGTTCCACTGCCTGGGCCTTCATAGGGGAGTGCTGGCAATACTGTGTACAGCGGCTCCTTGCCAATCACTCAGACATGGGCCATTTTTCTAGCAGTCCTTGGGGTGCTCCCCATGGGGCGATGCTGCCTGTGATTGAGGTTGTTTTGCCCCTGCGTGGCTTCTGGGGATCCCATGGCAGCCGGGTGTGTTTGCCCTATGCTGGGACCCACAGTCATTTCATCCCTCCCCAGGGATGGCTCTGCTGCACTGGCTGCTTGGAGGCCTTTACCCATGGGGAGGCAAGTTTTTGAGCAATCGGCAGCACCACCAACCAACCAGGCACCCACAGATGTTTGGGTTCACCTCAGCAATGCCAGTGACTGTCCCAGTTTGGCTCCTGGGTTGTGTGAAACCCAATCCAGGGCACCTGGCTCCCACAGTCCAGGGTCACAGCCCCCATCACACACCTCGCTCCGTTCTCCTAGCCTTACTCCTCATAGCAGCATCTCCCCGCTTCCTCTGTCTTCATCTCCCCCTCCCCATCCGCCCCAGCACACACCATTGCTGAGGTCCATGGCACTCTGAGTGCCTCGTGCTGGACAATCCGGTGCTGCCCCTGCCCCGCTGGTTGTGATTAGGGTTGGTTGGGATTGCAGGCATGCCCAGAGCCCTCTTGGTTCTTGCTAGCCTGAGGCCAGCAAGTTTCCCATTGCCTGGGCCCGTGGCACTGAAGAGGGGATTCACAGTTGATTCAGAAGTGGCTGGGGCTTTTATTCAGCATAACGACTGTGAGCTGTCCTTGTAACCCCCTCTCCAAAGCCTCCTGCTGTGACCCCTGACCAGTGCCAGCTGACCAGGCCTTTCAGTTGTCACAGCAAACCTGATTTCCCTGGGGCGCTTCGTTTGTGTTTCCCCAGGCAGTCAGCCACCTACAAGGAGAGCAGGGTGACTGGGAATCACAGCTTCTCCCCAGGGCCCCCCACATCTCCCAGCCAGGCTGCCGGCTGTCACGGGGAGAAGCACTGTGTATAGCCAGCCAAGGGAGGAGAGGGGCAGAGCAGAGCTGGCAGGGCGTGAGGACTGGGGGCTCAATCAAGGGCCGGAAGCGGAGGTGCTGATCAGCCTAAGAGGACTCTGCAGGGTTGACTGAACTGGCTTCAAACCCCCGCAGCCCTCACTGCATCTTTTCCTGTAACAAAGCCCCCAACAGCAGAGACAATCCTCAGAGCCCGGCCGGTGACTCACTTCTCTGTCCATTCCCTATTTGTTTCATGTTCCCAGGGCAGCATGATTTTGTCCCTGTAAAGGGTGTTAATAAGTGCTCGAAGGTATCATTCAAATTCTCTTGGACTGGATGATATTTCAGGGTCTGTCCTCCCAGTGCCTCTCTCGAAGACCAGAGAGCGCAGCCCTCTTGGACAGAGCTGTGCTGACCTCATTAGCCGGAGAGACACAGGAGGGGGTGGGAGAAGGTGTGTGTGTGTGAATCAGAGCTCTGAAGAGCAAGGAAAACCATCTCATTCCAAGCACAGCCAGGGAGCTGGGACCACGGTGGTGTGGCCTTGGATGTCTATTAAAGACGCAGGCACTGAATGGACACAGTAGTGAGGTGGCTGCTGCAGGCAGGTGGTGACATAAGGGAGCAGGTCATCCAGGAAGGGAATTCTGTGATTTCTGTGGCTCTCTCTTTGTTTCCACAGGAGCCAGCTGGAGTCCCAATCCTGCAGGCAGGTGGCAGATAGGAAAATGGGCTGGGAGTTCCATAGACCTGCTTGGGCTGCCTGCAACTGCAGGAGGAAATAAAGAATTGATGGGCGACTCTAATTTGTAAACATTTGTGGCAGATGAAGAATGGCTGAACATTTGGCACTGGGAACATTTAAACTCATATTCCCTGACAAATGAACAGAGCAGCACACAATGCACCACATATCAGTAAACACACACACCCACAGCGACACACAGTGCACATGCATGCTGCCAAGCGACAAACATACCAGTAACCTCTCCACTCTGACAAATGCACAGCCTATTGGTAGACACACACACACACCAACAATTGCACAGCCTATGGTAGACGCACACACACACCCCGACAATTGCACAGCACACCAGTAAACATACACCAGTAAATATGCACTCATACTCTCACACACACACACACACACACACGCTGACAAATGTGCAGTATACTCTGAATGCACAAAACTGTCCACCCGCACTGACAAATTCACAAACATAGCAACACACACACACACAGCACTGGAAAGGGAATATATATCCCAGAGACAGGAGTCCCTTGTGTGCTTTTTCTGTTTTCCTCATTCCTGTTCATAAAGGTCTGCTCTTAAGTAATGAGTTTTTTCTGCGGGTAGATACACAAGTGTGCCAATGTAAATTGCTCCATTTGGAGGGCTAATTGCACTAAAAGGCAGCCTGATCTGTGGTTTTTCTCTATTTTACATTAGCAGCTGAGCTGTCAGATCTGAAATGGAAACTCATTTTTAAGGCTTTGCATTTACAGTGGCTTCAACAATGAAAAATGTTCCCTGACAGTAATAGAAGGCAAACCTCATTAGAGAAACTTAAACCAAAGCGGCACTGTGCTAAAGCCCTCAGGCTGCTTCCAAGCATCTTAAGAGGGAAGGAGAGCATTTTTCACATGACTCTCTCCGCCCGCGGAGTGCACTGGCTCTGCTAGACTATTGCTGCACCCTCAGGAGCTGTACAGCTGACATGCACAGGGTTTCAATGGAAATGGCAAATGGCTTTCTCTCAGGGGCACAGGCTGCGGAGCTGCTTAAAGGGCTGGGAGCCCAGCTCACTCAGAATTTGCAGCCTTTACCCCCTCCCCTGGCAGCGTCTATGGCTTGTAATTGCCATGCTATTAAGTGGGGGGAGGGCACCACCCAGGCTGTGACGGGGGCAAATGTAGTCCAGCACAATCAGCTGGGCAATGGCCCAGCTCTAGTGCCACCTGATGCATGCAGGCCCAAAGAGGCCGAGAGACCCACTCACAGCCTGCACATCGGAGAATCAAACCCCACAGCACGGCTTGTGCACTGAAACCAGCTGCTGGTACCAACGGGGAGTGGGGGAATCCTAGGCATCAGCAAGTCACATCTCCAATAGCGAGCACAGGGCAAGGCTCCAAACCCACAGGGCTTCCCTACTGCACAGCCACTGCTGCGGCAAGGGAGGCAGCGGGGACAGGCCCCCTCACACACAGAGCGCCCTCTACTGGGGGTGCAGGCCTGGGCTGCTGCAGGGTACCCCCCACACACATGCACAGAGCGCCCCCTGCTGGGGGGAGCCAGGGGTAGTGGCAGGATCCCCCCGCACGCACACAGAGTGCCCCCCACTGGGGGTGCAGGCCTGGGCAGCTGCAGGGTTCCCCCCCCCCCCCCCCCACACACACACAGAGCGCCTCCACTGGGGGGGTGGGGGAAGAGGTAGTGGCAGGATCCCCACACACACACACACACACAAAGCGCCCCCACTGGGGAGGGGAGCAGAGGTAATGGCAGAATCACACACACACACAGCACCCCTGCTGAAGGGCAGGGCTGGGCAGCTGCAGGCCCCTGTATTTCAGGGATTGTTTTGTAAGGTGCAGGGGGGACCGTGTTTGGCGGTTGCTGCGCGTTGAGCACACCGTACATTGCTGCCAGCTAGTGGCATGGGGCAGGGCTAAGGTTCGCTGGCCACGCTCTCGCAGTGAGCCCCACGGGTTTGGCAAGGGTTGTTGCCTGGCAGAGGCCTTGTTAGAGACACAGCTATCGCCTCATCGCTGCTCCAAATGGCCCAGCGAGGGCTGTGATGCTCCCAGCGCCCGAGTGCCTGTCAGGGATTTGAGCACTGCTAATTGGAACTGCTCAAAGGTTGGCGTCATCAGTACAGGTCACAGGCACTGGGAGCTCTGCCTGCCTCCCTGTCAGTGCCCCCAGACAGGAGCCAATATCAGCGTGCCGGCGGGTGGCGGTGGGGAGGAGGCCTGCCAGGCACCAGACATGGAGTGGGTGGGGAGCAGAGGGGGTGAGCATTACACCACATAGGGGGCAGGGGTGAGACAGAGACTGTGCATGTGTGAATCACAGTGGGAGATTGCGTGAGCGCGATGGACACAGTAAGTGTGTGATTCAGCGTGTGTGTGACAGACGGTGGCCTTTTTGGTGGTAGATAATGAGCCGCGGGTGTTGGCGGTAGTGCAGTGGAGCTGGGGCTGAATGCCCATTAGCAGCAAGTGCAGACAAAGACAAGCTGGGTTCAGCGACTGAGGTTAAACCTGGACAGCTCTAGGTAAAGTACGGGCCCTCCTCACTCTGCTCATCGCACAAAACCAAGGGGATGTTCAATTAAACTGAAGGCAGCACAACTGCCCCGAGCAGAAGGGACTGCGGTGTTATGCGGAAGGTAATGAAATTGTGTCACTCCCTATCACAGGACAGCACCGAGGCCAAGAATTTAGCAGGATTCAACAAGGAATGAATACTTCTCATTAAGGCTGCCTGACACTTCCCGTTACGAGACCTTGTTTTCAGTTGCTTATAACCTGGTCCAGCTTATACCAGTCGGGCTGAAATTTTCCACATCAGGAGTTTGCCTCAGGCTGACTCGTTTGGGAAAATTTCTTTCTGAATGCTGTTAAATTTGTCAGAATGAGGTTTTGCCCGTGCTGAAAAATCTTACAGCTGTTTCATTGTGGTGCTGCCATGCATTAGAGCATCAGGATGGGGGTGGGGTTGCCCTTCTATCAGGGAGAAGCCTTTTGCCAGCCCTGGGAAAATTCATGCAAATTTGGCCCAGTTAAGAGTCTCTGAATATCTCACTCCGCACATGCTCAGTAGAGACTTGTTAGAATGTGGCAGCTAAAACCTCTCAGCCGATTCTCTCTGCACTGAGCATGCTCCATCCCCTCACAGCTCTGCTGTGTGATCAGACTGCCACTGCACTATCCCCACAGAAAGATGCATGTGCTCCAATCGGGGCCGTGGTGCTCAGCAGGACTTTCCCTGTTATTGTCCTCCAAAGACCAGGGGCTGCTGTGGTGTGAGTCAGCAGAATTGAGAGCTGGGAAGCTTGTATCCTGTGCCCTCAGTGCTCCCCTGCAGTGCCCAGGCAGAGAGGCAGGGTGGAGAAGGAGGAAGCAGCTTGACAAGAAAGTGCAGCTGAGCTGGGGGGGCTGAGACTGGGACAAGGGGACAGGAAGAGTGAGGAATGGGGATGTGGAGGCAAGTGCAAGACTGGGACTGGGATGTGGAGCTGAGGAGGGATGGGAAGGGGGAAACTGGAACTCAGATTGGGACAAGGACAGACTGGCAGGGCCTGGGGCAAAACATGTCAGGCTGGGGCAGGGAAGCAGGAGCAGAAAGTCCATTACCGCTGCTGCTCTTAGGCTTGGTCTGCACTTACCCTGGCGATCCGGCGGCAGTCAACGAGAGTTACGCAAACTACGCAGAAAACTTGCGTAACTCCCAGCGACTGCTGTGCTTTTCTTCTGCGCTCTGTCTTCACTGCACTGTGCTGACGGGAACCGTGTTCCCGTCGACACAGCGCTACACCACTTGCGGGGGTGGATTAACAGCGTCGACTTCTGGATCGACTGAGAGGGTCTTCACTGACCGCTCAGATGATCCAGATAAGTTGATCTGATAGCGGCGACTTTGCCACCATCAATGTAGACATAGACTCAGACTGTGGGATAGTCCCAGGTTTCCTGCCTCTCACCGTTCCTCAGCGAATAGCTCGGAAACAAAGAGTGTGTTCCATCTTCCTCTAGTGCTGGCCCACACAGATGATAACAGCCTTCTACTGCTATCGGTCATTCCATTAGCCTAAGGGCAGAGGTCTGTGTGATGGATCCAAAGATTCCAACGCTGCCAATGTCCCACCACGGAGATCAGTACAGTGCCACAGGATGGGAGTTCTCTTTTGTCAGTTTGCTTTTTTTCAAACCTAGCAAATATATGTAAACCCATGTGTGTTACCCAAGCAGTAAGGTTGCAAAGTCACGTGCTGCAAAGTTAGGAAATGCCAGAATTAAGGGAGCTTGTGGAACCTTAACTTGGTCTCTTGTGTGTCTACATCGTGACACAGTCTTTAAGTGCAAGATCAAATACTTGTTTCCACAGGACCCTGCCTCATTCATTGCACAGGAAAGCCTTGCTCTGGGGCTGAGTCAGGATTGTGCAGTGAAGGGGCTGCTCTCTGTAGACCTCATTTGTTGCAGTATTTGGAAGGGTGTAGTAATGAGGCAGGAGACTGCAGGAAGAGCAAAGGCGGTCTCATGGGTAAGGCTGATGGATACCAAGGTGAAACAAAGCCACAGGAAAAGTGTTTGCAGACAGTAGGTCATGCGCAGCACAGCCAGGGTCACAAACCAGGCTCCTATCTTTGGTTTCAGCAAAAAGGGACCTGCAAACCCCTTTAATTCCTCTTCCAGCCCTCTCTTCCTCTCGCTTTCCTATGTGCAGCATTGCATAGCTGGGTGGGGAATCAGGTGAAGCATCTGCTGTAGGTCAATGGGGGAAGCAGGATGATGGATATCCAGCATGGACCAGCAGTCAGTCCTTCTCCAGCAAACCCTCTGCTCCTAGGACTGACTTTTTGGAAGGCACTTTTCCTCTCCTCCACCTACATAACACTTTCCTGCATGCTCAGTGCCCCGTGGACACACTGGTGTGTGTGGAGCATTTGATGGCAATTGGATGAGGTGTTTATGAGTTAGGAGCCTTTCAGGGAAATGATGGTTTATCACTTTAAAAATTGTTCTAATGTTTTTGTCCTTCATAATTCAAACTCGACTTGATGGGAAAACTTGCCTTGTGTTTTACTGTAGCTTTCTCAGGGAGTGAGCTTCCATTCTGTACCCATTTCAAGGGCTAAAATTGTTCCTGCTTGGTCTCAGCCCAAAGTTGACATTTTATGGAAAAGATGAGCAAAATCAGTTGAGTCACTTTCCAGTTAAACAGGGTAAAAACAAAACCAAAAGCCACCTTTCCCGTTATATTGGGCCTGCACTCACATAGGTCAAAACCAGCAGAGACTGGAAATGTTGAAAAGGTTTGTTTCGTCCTCAGGAAGAGGAATAAGATTGGCTGTGTGCTGTTACTGGGATGAGCAATGAAATCCAGCACTTTCATGCACCATAGACTCTTTCAATGGAGTTGCTCCGGAAACAGGTGTTTTTGTTTTCATGGACATTTTTCATGAGGGGAAAATTGCTTTGTGTTGAATATTTTCTCCAACATTTTTGAGGTTTTTCAGTGGCATTACTGAAAATTTTCCCCTGACAGGATGAAATTTTTCAGCTTTGGTTTTTTTGGACAAACAACCTGAAAAATTTCCTTCAATTTCCTTTCTGCAGAAATTTCTCTTTTGATTAAAAAACAAATTGGTCAAAAAGTCATTTTAAATTAAAAATATTGCCTGGCTCTCTCTTTTTTGATCCAGTTTGACACTGACTTTTGTGAGGCTACCTTTATTAAGGATTCCTCAGTCAATGATGATGCTAAGGCTGTAATTACACCTTTATTCAGTATGCTTTTATACAGACTCCTTTTGTTAAGGAAACAGTTATCATGGATACTCCCATGAATGGCATTTGTTAAAGACTGTCCACCCCAATGAGGTATGTGCCCTTCTTGGCTTCTTTATAGTGTTTAAAGAGAACCTAGAAGGGGAATTCAAATAGAGTGACATTTTTCCCTGCTTGAATATTGGCATTAGAAATTGTTTCTGGTTTTTGTGGCAGACTCTATGGCTGACTGGACAGCTGGCGGGTTTCCGAAATCATAGAGACCAAGGGAGAGGAGCTTGAGTATTCAGGATGGATGGGGAGTTTTAGTCAGTCTGTTTAAAACCCTCGTCTTTCTGTTAAATGAATGCTTATTTAACTCAGACACCTTAGAAAAGGTAGGGAGAAAAGGTCTCTTTGTCACAGATTCATCCCCAGCCCATCAGTTAAGGGCTAAGAGATCCCCTGAGCTATTTACTTGCATTCTTCAAGGAGAACTCCCACAAATACATGTCTGATGGTCCTGAGGCTAAACACAAACCCTCCATTCCCCCTTCCCAGCTTCCTGGATGAACCATAAAGGCACAAACACTGGGGCAGTCCTCCTGGCACCTGGAAACGGAGGCATTTGCTCAAGACTCTCTCTATCCATCTCCCTTCAGGCCATGCTCGCCCTGCAAAGTCAGACCCCCTCGGCCCCTCCCCAAGTGAGAAGGGCTGTCGCTGAGTCGCTGGCACTACTACAGGGCTTCCTGTCCTGGGGTCCTGCTCAGTGGCCAGTGCAGCTCCCTGGATTTCGTTTCCCATACAGTATCTGGCCCATGGCCAAGGCCTGTGGGCTGAGTGCACGGTTCTGGCCCACCAACGTGTCACTAATGTAAGTGTTTGTGTGTGCGATGCACTTGTCCCCAGTGGAAACAAGCACCTGCCTCTCCTCACCCTGGTCCAGTGCAGTCGCATTGGTGTGCTGCAGGCGATCGCTCCCCGGAGAACTCCGGCTGAGTGCATGCAGCCCGTTGGCCCATTCCACGCCCCACCACATGCACCCAGAGCGGGCCCACCTCAGGGCTCCAGCCCAGGGCTCAGGCTGAAGACTTCAGGGAGTCAGCCCAGGCCGGGGCTAGGGAGCGCCTCCTGCTGGCAGAGCACACTCCCCAAATCCCAACCTCTGCCTGCCCCACAAGGCTTGGTGTATCTATGGGGCAGGGATAATCCCGCACTCCCCCTCCCAGGCCTGAGATGGGGCTGGACATAGTCTCACATGGGGGGGGGGCAGCCAATGAGGCGAGGGAATGCCTCCCCACCACCTTCCTTCTCCATGAGGACACCCCCATTTCCCCATGGCAATTGCCCTCTGGAGGGGGAGGTGGAGACAAAAATGCTCCTCCCTTTTTCCTGAAACATGCCCTCCTTCCTTCCCGCAGCAGTGCCGCCCTCTGCCCTGCCCTCCAGCCCTTGTGCCTGCCACACAGGGGGCCTGCAGCCAGCAGAGTCCAGGTGCGGGGGTGGGGAGTAGAGACACACAGCACCTCTTGCTGCCCTGCAGAGGATCAGGGGCTGAGGAGAGCCACCCCCTTGGCCCAGCTGCACCCATCCTGGGGCTGGAGCCTGGGGGAGGGAAACCTGGGGGCTCGGGGTGCATGAGCAAGGCCGAAGAGCGCTGGGTGGGGGAAAGCTGCTGCAGAGGGAGCAGGGCTGCAGCTCAGCGTGGGAGGCGTGAGGAGGAACGAGTGGCATGTAGAGCTGCCAAGTTTTGTTCTGGTCCACGGGTGGCATTTTATGCAAAGTATTTAATGAGCTAATTTGCATATTTGCAAATAATGTCCATATAATAAAGTTACATTTCTGGTCAGCACAGCCTGTCCTGAGCAGTGGTGGGGCAGGGCATGGAGCTGGGCTGGACTTGGCAGCTTGGCGGGGTGGTGTGGGAGGGGAAGCTGGGGCTGGCTGCTGGTCCTGCTAGGGGTGTGGGGATTGCTGCAGGGAGGCGCTGAAGCTCCTGGGGCTGGTGGGGTGGCTGGGGTTAGTGCAGGGTGCCTTGGCGCAGCCCTGTTGCAGCCAGTGGCAGAGATCTCGCTGCTGCCCGCTCCTTGGCTGCCGGCCCCTGCTCTCGGCTGCTCCCCCTGCAGCCGGGGCGCCTACTCAGGGGGTGCCAGAGTGACCTCCAGGGCCACAAGGCACTGCTGCTTCCCACGGCTCTGACGGGGGCAGGAAGATAGTGCCAGCTCACTGAGCTGTGGGCAGGCGTGACGCACGAGTCGCATGCGACACCTGGCATCCGGCAGCCCTGGAGTGGGGGAGGGAGAAACTCTCATCCTCATAAAAGGATGAGCTTCCGGTGCTGCATGGGCATGCCGGGCACTGGGCCTGAGGTGTTACATACAGTGCCACTCTGGGGTGTAGGCTGGGACGGGGGGGTCCTAGTGTCACCCTGGGGTGTAGGCTGGGCACTGGGGGGGTCCTAGTGTCACCCTGGGGTGTAGGCTGGGCACTGGGGGGGTCCTAGTGTCACTCTGGGGTGTAGGCTGGGCACTGGGGGGGTCCTAGTGTCACCCTGGAGTGTAGGCTAGGCACTAGGCCTGGGGTCCCAGGTGTACAGGCCAGACATGAGGCAGGGAGTGTCGCTACATTCACAGGCCTTTTCAGGGAAGATCCTCCTGCCTGCTGAGCTGTTGTTCTGTGCCCCCACCCCCTCACTCCCATCGACCCCGAGCTCCCACAGGAAGCTGTAGACAGGTCTCTCTCCCCACTGCAGTGGACACCCATGATGGGGTCTTCAGCCCATGTGCTGTGCCCCAGGATCCCTGCCAGTGGCCTCAGCACCTGCCAGCCCCGAGTCCTGAGCACCGTACACTGCTTGCCACCCTTCCCGAGGAGATTGCCAGCCCCTCAGTCGAGTGTGGGTATGCCCATGGGCCTCAGCCAAGTTCAGGCCCCGTGGGCAGTAGGGCAGGCCCCTGGGGGAGATGGGAGCGTGGCACCCAGCATCCCAGGGAACTGGGGTCCCATGGGTATGGGGGGAAGCCGCGAGCCAGAACTCACCTGCTGTTGCTGCGAGGAGTCCAGAGCACAGGGGTGGGTAGTGCTATGACTCTGGCTGGCACCCCGGGCTGCTGAGGAGGGGCTGTAGAAGATGTGACCCCCCCAGCCTCAGACTGCCTGGGAGAGAGGTGCGTGGCACATGAAAAGGAGTCTCCCTGCATGGACCAGCTCAGGAAGGAGATGGTTTCCTTAGCGGCTCTGCCTAGGAGAGAAGTGAAGTGCCAGGCGCCCTGGGGTCATGCTCCCTTTGGAACAGGTGCCCCTGAGTGAGTCAGGCCCTTCAGGGTAAAGGGGGAGGGACTTGTTCCCCCATGGGTGAAGGGCAGGATCTGGCACAGCACATGATGGGGCGGGAGGGCTGCCTGGAGGTTGCTAACCCAGTTGCCTATCTGTGGGTCACAGCAGCCATACTGCACCGGCATTCACGGCAAGGATCACACTAGCACTCGGACACGCTGGTGAAGAGTGAGGATGGGTGGTGGATGGACTGAGCTGCTTCCGAGGCACTGACTGGCTCACTGATGATCCTGAGTCATTCAGCAGCAGGGCCTGTGGATCTCTGGAGAAGCCAGAGGACACCAGTCCTGTGACCATTGTAGCAGAACTGCCCCCATCCTTCTGATCACAGGCAGGCTGTAGGTCCATCAGCCCTCCCTCTGCCCCACACTCACAGCAGGGGAGATGCAGCAGCTGGCCATGCTGCTTCATAGGCTCCAGGCCTTGTTCCCCTGCCCCAGGTCTTCTACTGCCCCCCCAGCAGCAGCTCTGCACGAGCTCAGAGACCCGGAGATGAGTCCTGAATTCTGTCCCTAGCTTATCCTCGCCACGTGGGGTTCATTCGTTCCAGCTGCTTCCACCATGGTGTAGGTCCTTTGAACTTATGGGCCCTAGAGACCACTCCAAGTGCTCCCCCCTCTTCCTCACTCTTCTTGGGGCCCAGCACAAGACAGGGTTGATGGAAGTGGTCAGTCCCATGCAAGGGGGGGAGCCAGAGACGGGAAGGTGCCAACCCCTGTCGGGCAGAGGATGCTACTGTCACAGACCTGGGTGGGCTGCCTTGATTACTGAAAAGGAAATTGAAGCCCGTGTGTCCCTGGATCCCCGGGTGCTTTAAGAGAGAGCTGGAACCCCCTGCCCAGCTGCCCGGCCCCTGGGCTCAGTGCTGACCCTTCTGCCTCCCCAGTAACTCAGACACGCTCTCTCCCCGAACCCCATCCACAGCATGAGCCTCCAGGGCTGCAAGTTAACTCTCCCAGGAAGCACGCGGCAGTTGTAAGGACAGATCCATTGCCCAGAGTCTAACACTTCATTGCTCTTTTACTCAGCAGACAAGGCATAGAGAGCATAGATCACCCAGGACACAATAAACATCCTACCCACGAGGCCTTGCCCAACTCACACTTCCTGGGCAGACCGTGGGGACCACGTGGGCGCCAGGGCCCCTGCCCGGCTTCATGAGGCTGCTACATGCTGGGCTGCTTCTCCCACCTCCTGAACTGGAGAAAAAAGGTCAAGGACCCAATAGCTCAGCTCCTTCTTTTTATAACCCCCAGTCTCCTCTGTCAGGTGATGCCCTGACCAGAGATCCTGGGGGATTTCCTTGCCAGGTGACCTCCCTCCCCTGACAAACCAGTTCTCCTGGTTGGAAGCCTGTCTTGTTTAGAGCTATTCCCTTTTGCTGGCAGAGCATCAACCACTCTTTTGCTCTTTCGTTAGCCTTTTGCCACCAGCCTACCATGGAGGAGAACAGGAAACAGAGAAGGCAAAATGGAGTTTGCTGCTTGATATAGAGAAAGAGTTCATGATCACACACACAGTTCACAAACCGCACAGACAACTTCCCCAATTCATCATGGCCGCACCCTTCCCAGCTTCTACACACCAGGCAAGTGTCACCAGGGTTTCCAAGGTGTCTCTGGGCAGGACACCTCCCTTAACTCATCAGGATTGGTTCGATTACTCCATCAATGGGCCGTGCACTTCCACGCACTGATACTGAATGGACTGGCAGCAGCCCAGGGTCAGCCACCGTTTCCAGCCCTGCATGTGTTCCCTGGGCGTTACTCGCAGGCCTGTGTGAACCTCAGAAGGCCTCTCCCAGAGCCCTGACTCACAGAAGCACAGCGGCCTCGGGGTTAACTGTGCCTGTCTCGGCATTCCTAGCGTTTGCGCTGTGGGTATAACGTGTTCCCGCTTCCTCACGCTGTGGCTGAGTGAGCGTGGGGGAAGTCTGGCTTCCCACCCACTCGAGCGGCAGCATTTATAGGAGCCAATCTGGACTCCAGATGGGCCTGAGCTTGTTTGCCTCAAGAGAGGCTCTCCCACCTTCCGACACCAGTGCAATGCCAGCACAGTGCTTGGAGCTACTCTGTGCCCCTGCCCCCAGGATGCCCGGAGCTCACCCTGGTGGGTCCCTCTAACCACCCAGCCGCAGGGCTCAGGAAGGGTTGGGCTGAGGCTGGCAGGAAAGGGAAGGTTGCAGACACCTCAGAGCAGAGGCTGAAACAGTCACATTTCAGCAACAGCAGCGCCTGTTTGGCTACCTGGGACTGTCCAGGGGAGAGACCGGGCGCGCCAGGTGCCTGCAGGGCCCTCTCCAGTCCAGTCTCACTCCAGCAAACAGGCATTTGCAGCTTTCCAGGCCAGGGTCAGTGTCTCTCTTTGGAGCCCCTCTGCCCTGGTTCCCTGCCCAGCCGCTGCTACGCCCCATGAGCCCCACACCAGCATGCCCCCAGCTGTGATGGGGCAGCACAGCCTGGTCCACACACAGCTCTATCTACAGTTCCTGTGGCTCTTCTCCACTCCTTGCTGCTGTATGGCAGCTCCTGCTCCCAGACAAAGCCTGGCCACTTCCCCCTCATCCCCCCCATTCAGGGCCTTTCCCCTTAGCTGGCCCTGGCACTGCCCAGGAGAAGGGGAGGGGAGGGATAGTTCGATGGGCAGGGGGCTTGTGAGAAAGGAGGGAAGGAATTACAGTGGGGAGGGGCGATGGGAGTTGTGGCCCCAGCTTCGCAGGTCCATCACAGCAGCATCAGCCGGGATGTTTGCAGTCAAAAGCCAGGTCTGATCTGCCTTTGGCTGCCAAGGTGAGGGCTTGGAAGGCCCATGGGAGCCGATGCCAGGGCACTGGGAAGCAGAGTCTCATCACACTGCTGCCTTGGCTCCCCTGTGGTGCTGAGAAACAATGTGTCCCTGGGGAGGCCACCTGTGCAATGGAGCATCTCTGCTGATGGCACAACTGGCCAGTGTGAAGATCCTGCCTCCCTCTCGGTGATACTCTGAGCAGCCGGGACCCAGGGCTGCCCCAATGGCTGAGGGACTTGGTGGGGAAGTTCCTTCCGCCTCAGCCAAAGGGAGTTTGAAAAGATGGCAAGTGGTTTGCAGACATTGTGCCCTCAGCTGAGACACAGACATGGGTCATTTTGTTCAAAGCCAACAGGCGTGGGTTCTTCTGAAGCAGGGACAGGTCTAATTGACACCTTTGCCCTTTTCCTTATGAGGCATTTGTCACGACAAGACCTTGGAACCTGGACGAGGGTCCAGCCAGTTTGGTGCCCAGGTCTTCCTAACCCTTTCCAGACACTCCACACTTCCTGCCTCTGATTCCAGATCTGGTGTCTCAGGAGAAGGGCGAGAGCTGCACCCTCATCCCCCAGCAGCTGGGCTATTGGGCTGCTAACTGGGGCACTTTCCCAATGGCAGAAGATGTTAATAGAAAGATGTTGTTGGGATTCAGGAAACTTCCCACCACTTGCTGTGACAAAAGCCTTTTGGGAACAGGCAGATACCAGAAAGCCTGCGCCAAGATCCTGTCTGATTCCTATTATCTGAGACTCTTTCATCCTTGGTGACTGATCTCCCTGGCTGCCTGTGACAGAGGTGCACCTAGCAGCCATGGCAATTTACCTTGCTCCTGTGATAAGGCTCCATGCCTTACCCAGCTGTGTTCTCAGCATGTCCAGCGAGTCCCGCTGTAGACATACACGTAAACAGACACACACACTCAGACAGACACACACACACACACACACATAGACATACAGCGAAAGACACAGGCTACTACAGACACACTAAATAGACTCACAGACACACACACACACACAGAAGAAGAGCTGTAGACCTGAAGGAGAGCTCTGTGTAGCTCAAAAGCTTCTCTCTCTCACCAACAGAAGTTGGTCTAATTAAAGCTATTCCCTCCCCCTCCTTGTGTCTCTAATATCCTGGGACCAACGCGGCTCCAACAACGCTGCCTCAGACAGCCAGAGTCATTTTGTACTTGGCTTCTCCTGGTTTCCCCCACAATCTCTCTCATCTGTTGTTTTAAACCTTCTGTTCTTTTTCATGTTCAATCCCCTGAAGTCTCCCTACCGCTGGTGCTCCCAGAGCACAGACCCTTACTGGGACAAACTGGAGTGGGCACTTCTGCCCCATATGGTAGAGAATCCAAAACACCTGTACCCAAAGGGAAGCAGGTGCCTGAGAGATCCGGGGCAGCAGGGAACATCAGACACAGGTCTGCAGGGAGATGTGGAAGCAGAAAAGGACAATTTAAAGTAGGCTGCACACCAAGCGGTAGATCATTACAACCATTGATCCCAAAGTGATGCTGAAGACCCGGCCTCATAGATGTGAATTAATAGATTCATAGTTTCCAGGCCAGAAGAGACCAGTGTGACCTGCTCCAAATTCCAGGCCGGAGATTTCCTCCTTCCAAGGGTGCTATCCATTCCTCTGGGGAAGTGCGGGTTGGTGTTGCTGCATAATCATCAGTTCTGAGGATACGTCCCCTCAGGGCCTGCTTTATCACTGTTGCGTGGGTCCCACAGTAACGGGATCTAAGGCACCCTCTATGTATTTGAGCTTTATTAAGACAGTTCGAGGCTCAGTGCAATGAAAAGTACGAAATTGCTTCACTTTTACATAAAAGAGACACAAGGGGTCCTAACGAAGGCCGTGTTACTGCAAGGATCGGCCCGTATTTCTCTGCGCTACAGTGATAATTACCCTTCAGCGGGGCTCAGTCTCCAAAGGACAGAGAACTATCCAGCTGCGTGGCTATGTCTGTGACCACAGACACAATTCCTGAAATACAGACCGTGGGGAAGGACAGCTTATTGGCTAGGCCCTGACCCAGCTAGAATCTGAAGCAAAAGCCAGAATTTCAGCATGTGAATAGCCCCGTTGCAGTCAATGTGCTTAGTCCGGCACCGGGCCCATGCAATGTGTATGGCACTTCCCCCCTGCTGGCTCCAACCCAGTGGCAGAGCCTTCTGCCTGGAGGGCCCATGACTGGAATACGCCCCCCTACCCTCCGCAGCAGGGGCTAGAAGTGGGATACTGGTGGCTCTGGTCTCTGCCAGCTGAGGGAAAGGCCCCTTCTCCATTGCTGTTTCTTGTTAAGTGTGTGAGCAGGGCTGCTGGCTCCGGGACTAGGGACTTCACTTGCTCTGTTCTCCACACAGCCCCTTTCCCTGGGTCTTATGGCATTACTGGCACTATTTCTTTAACATGGTCTGTAAGTTCCTTGGGGCAGAGACGTCGCTGCGTCTGTGCAGCACAGGCCTCCCGCCCAGAGCATTCCAGAGAACAATATTGCTCCTGTCAGCCTAGGGGCATTTGTGAAAACACTCAGGATGCAAGGGATGTGGGGCAGTGCCCCAGGCCCACAACCGGGTGCCACTAGCAATTCGCCAGGCCCAGTCTCGAGTCGGAGCAGAGAGGTGATTTTACCTCTGGATTTGGCACTGGTGCAACCGCTGCTGGAATTCTGCATCCAGGTCTGTAGTCCATGCTAAGAAGGATGTTGGTAAATTGGAGAGGGTCAGAGAAGAGCCGTGAGAATGATAAAAGAATTAGAAAACCTGCCTTATACTGATAGACACAAGGAGCTCAATCTATTAACCTTAACAAAGACAAAGTTAAGGGGGGACTTGACCACCTCCATGGGAACAAATAGTTAATAATGGGCTCTTCAATCAAGCAGAGAAAGGTCTAACACGATCCAATGGCTGGAAGTTGAACCTAGACAAATTCAGACTGGAAATAACATGTAAATTAACAGTGAGGGTAATTAACCACTGGCAAGTGGGATGGTGGATTTTCCATCACTGACAATTTTTCAATCAAGATGGGATGGTTTTCTCCAAGTTCTGCTTTAGGAATTATTCACGGGCAGCTCTCTGGTCTGTGTTATGCAGGAGGTCAGACTAGATCGTCACAATAGTCCCTTCAGGCCTTGGGAATCTATTAATCTATTAAAATGCCCCAGGCCCACATTGTGAGTCCCATAATGCGATGTCCCAGACCTACAGTGGGGTCCCACGGTGCGATGCCCCAGACCACAGTGTAATGCCCCAGGCCCACATTGGGAGTCCCATAATGCGATGTCCCAGACCTACACTGGGGTCCCACAGTACGAGACCCCAGGCCCACATTGGGGTTCCACACCTCGATGTCCCAGACCCACACTGGGGTCCCACAGTGAGATGTCCAGACTCACACTGGGGTGCCATGCTGCATGTCCTGCACCCATACTGCATCATGCACTGCGATGGCCTGTTCCTTCAATTGGGGTTATATCGTGCAATTTCTCCACCTCCCTCAGGGCTACAAGGTGCAATATTCCCTTGCCACTCCAGTTTGCATCGTGCAGCTCCCTGACCCCACCCCAGGAAAGACGTGCAGTGCCATGTGTCCCAGAGCAGGCCAGGTGAGCACAGTCCCATTACACACCGTGTCTGGCTGGTCCCTTCTGCAGCGCCAGAGCAATAACATAGTGCTTCTGGGCAATTCCTTTCCAAGGCGCTGCTGATATCCTGTGAATGGAAGCAGCCCGTCCCGAGGTTAATCCCAGCCCCAGAGCCAAGCCTGGCTGCGGTGAGACGTGCAGCAGTGGGTGTGTGTGGTGGGGGGCTGGCTCAGATGGCACATGGGTGGTAATCTCAGCTGCTTGGCAGTGGCACCTTGATGAATGGGCTGTAGAATTTGGTGAGATAATTAAAGAACCGGACTCTCACAATGCACTTGATAATAAATGAGGTGTCTCTTTTTCCTTTCTGTTTTGCGCAGTGAATTGTATTTCTAAAGATTAATGGCTTTACCATTCCTATCTCAACGCTGCCCCTCTCACCAGGCACGGTGCCTCTTTCTGCATCTGGCCCCATGGTTACCCCCAGGGGCTACGTCCCAGCCTCCCAGACACACAAGGAGAAAGCACTCGGCCTGCCTGCAGCCCTGGCACATCTTACACTGAACCAACTTCTGTCCTGCTCCAGTTGCCAGCATGCAGCAGATCATGGGACGCAACAGAGCGGGACAGAAAAGTTCTGCCGGGTCCCATTCAGCCATCCCTACAGGCACCACGTTCTCCAGGAATCTGCCCAGTCCAGCTGTGACCATTCCAAGTGCGGGGTCTCCCAGCATTTCCCTTGGAGCCTCCCACCAGCAGGAAGCTGTGGCTGTGAGAATGGTACGAGACAGCCCCAACCATTGCTGGCCCCTGCTGCCATGCAGGGAAATACCTCAGTGCCTCCAAACCCCAAAGCAGCGGGGCCCCATGTGACGCCCACACCCCCGCCCTGGGGATGTCTTGTGGTTCCCCTGTACATCCTGCTGAGATGGGTTATGGCCCAGCCCTCCTGCACTTCGAGGCGGCTTGAAGCCCTCAGGGGAGGGCTGGGTTAGCCCAGTGCAGGAGGGGGAGAGTGCAGAGAACATCTCCAGGAAGCCAGCCTGGGGCCCAGATGTACACTCCTAGGCTCTGCAGGGGTTGGGGGAGAGACAACCCAGGGAACCTTCCCTGCTGGCTGCCTCAGTTACTGAGCTGTGCAGGGACCTGGAAGTCAGGAGCAGCTCTCTGCCTGATGCTGGGTTGTGCTGGTTTCACATCTGGGCAGGCTCTGTGCTGAGATCGCTGTGCCCGGGGCTGTGAGCGAAGGGTGGTGGGCGCTCCAGTTTCCTGCACTCACTGCCTGTCACTGTCACGGGAGGCAGCCATCCCCGTGCTGCCAGCGGGTGTCACGTAGCTGGCCCACAGGGACCATGCCCAGGGGATGTGTGCAGCGGGCACGGCCCCGTCTGAGTCCCCACAGGATTTTCTCCAGGCAGCCGGGATGCTCCTGAGACCGCGTCTCGCCGAGCAAGGTGCTGTGTCGCCAGGGTCCCTCCTCCTGGGAGTTGCTGCTGGGTCTGCACTTGACTGTGCCAGGCTGGACAGCTCCCCCCATGAAGGACGTGCTGGGCCAGGGAGAGGCCTCCCCAGGCAGAGCGGGTGTCCTGTGGCAGCAGGAGCCCCCCCGCCCACATGGAGAATGGCCTGTCGGGGGGCAGGCCTATGGGGGAAGGTCATCTAACACGCCCTTCGAATCTCTACCTGAACAGCTGAAGCTCCAGCACCTCGTGCCCAAAGAGACCAACGTCTCCTCTAGGGCAGTGTCCTGAACCAGCGCCCCCCCTTCCCAGGAACAGGACAGCCTCCGCCTGGACAATGCTTGCTCTGCTGCTACACAGGGAACACGTGGGGCAGCGCACGAGGAGGCGGAGGTGAACGGCCTGTCTGCCTCCAGCCCAGCTGTACTAAGGCTGCTCCAGCCTGTCTGCTCCCTGGTGCGCACTGTGCAGCACGCCCAGCAGCCAGCACCATGCCCGGCCCTGGCCGCGCCTTCCCCTCGCTCAGATCCTGGCTGGCTGAGAAGTGCTGGCAAGGGGCTTCCTTGGCAAGGCGCTGGTCCTGCCAGTGACGTGAGCTGGCCTCCAGGGCAGGGCCAGCACGGATGGCGGGACCCGCTCCCTCGCAGGTGTCCGCGGAACTAGCAGGAGGCAGCCCCAGCCCTGCTTGCTCTGCAGAGAGCTGGGGTGTGAACTCTGAATGCCGCACAAGCATCCAGCGCGGCTCCAGGGCCCTGGGACCGAGCCAAGCAGGCGAAGCAGCTCTGAAATGCGCTTATATGTTATATAGACATTGAAATCAGGGACCTATGCAAATCAGCAGGTCATTAATCACCCACTCGTTTAATTGGTTTTCCTGCCAAATTGGTTACAGACAAATAATTAAAGCTAAACAGTGGGTTTGGATGCATTTCGCTGGAAAGCAGAGTCAGCAGCTGTAAAATAAATCCTGAACTCGTCACCTGTCCCAGCCACGCCACAGAGGAGGCAAGGAGTGGGGCTGGGGGTGTGGTGTAGGAGAGGGGCCAGGACACCAAGGGGGGGTATGAAGAAGGGGTGGGGGAAGGAGAGTGGGCGGGGGAACACCAGGAAGGGAGAGGGGGAGCTGGAGGCAGTGGGGTTGGGGCCTGGAGAAGGAGTTGGCTGCTTGGCTGGTGAAGCCCAGCCAGCAGCAGAAGAGCCCAGCGCCGCGCTTCATACGCCATGGGACAGTCGCCAGCTCCAGGGCACGGCAAGGCATCACTTGGGCCCGCGGAGCCGTTTCTCATGGCGCGGCGCTGGGCTCCTGCTCGCGTGGGTTTTTCAGTGTGCTTGGCTGTTAATCATGCATAATAATCGCATTTGCAGAACACAAATGTCACTTGGCTGAGTGCTTTTATTTACTGCCCTGTAAACACACCCTGGGGACGCTGGGCCTATAAAACATTGACAAGGACCTTGCTTCCAAGGCCATCCTCACCCAGCGCTGTTCAATATATAATGAACCCACACCACAGCGCCTGCTGACCACGCGCTCGAAGCCTGGCTCAGGACACCTGCATGGAGGCCCCAGTTGCTCAGCCAGAGCCAACAACCCCTCACTACTAGAAGGTGGGGCTCTGGGGCCAGCAGTGCTGGGATGGGGACAGAAGGGCCCTGCGCCCATGTCGAGGGCAGACTGATCTCTGCAGTGGCCTGAGGCCAGACACACTCTGCTGCACACGGGGAGCACTGGGGTGGTGAGGCAGCTGAGCCACTGAGCATGCCAGGCCCATTTCCTCGGGTCTCTGTGGCAAGCTCAATCCTAGACCCTGGCACAGTCCATGGTGCAACACGGGCAGTGGTTCAAATATGGGTGCAAGCTGGGAGCACCCTCAGGTGGGGACAGCCCCCCAGTACAGGGGGAGGGAGAGCCCACCTGACATCCTGTCTGACAGGCCCAGCCCCAGCCCACCCCTCTTCAGTGCAGTTCCGACAGCTTCCACACCCAGCCCAGGGAGCCGGGGCCATTCAGCATCAAAGCAGCCCCTCCCCGCTGCACGATCAAATCACGTGGGGTCCACAGCATCCAGGCTGCTCCTCAGCTCTGCCCTGGATTCTGACCTCCCCACAACTCAGTGTCCTACTCAGGGGATGCTGGCTAGGGGAGCTAGGAACATGCAGACACCGCTGAAAACAGCCACGGCCAGAAAAAGCCATGACCACACCCAGGAATGACAACACCCGCCACAACAGTCCCCCTACACACACACCTATCACAACAGTCGCCCTACACACATATACCCCACAACAGTCCCCCTACATATACACCACAACAGTCCACTTAAAGACACAGCCTACAACAGCGCACACACACCTCACAGAAGTCCTATCCTCACACACTACAAAAATCCTTCTACACACACCCACAGGCATACACCCACCACAACCTTCCCCCTGTATGCACACCACATCAGTCCCCCATACACACACCATCGTCTCTCCTACACACACATGTGCCCGCACACACACACACCACAACAGTCCCCCCGGCACGCACACACACATAAACACACACAGCACAGCCCTACATACTCCCCTCCCACACATGGTTCAGCACCTTCCTTTCTCTTCCGCTCCCTCCTCCAGCTGCCTCGGGCCAGGTCTGGTGGAAAGGTTCTGGTGCAGACACCAGTCCTGCAGCCCATCTGAAGTGACCCCTTGCTAGTGACCCCAGCACTTTGCTGATTCCTTGCCCTGGGCCCTGCAGCAGCTTCAGCATCTGGGAGCCAGTCCTGCCAGGGGCTGGGGCCAGAGTGTTCTCCAGGGCTGGGGCCAGTCTCATCCCCAACAGCCCAGGCACTGGGCCATCCACAGCTCCTAGGACATCTCACTACCACCAACCATGTCCCGCTATCCAGCTCACATCACCCTCCCTTCATCTCACTCCTCTCCCCCTCATTACGCCCCCAGCTCTGCTCCAGCCAGCCCCTCCCCTGTTGCTGTTTAGACCTTCCCGGCACCTGCAGACACTTGCCAGCAGGTCTCCTCTCACGCTTCGTTTTACCTCTGGATTTGGCACCAGTGCGATCACAGCTGGAATCCTGCGCCCAGTTCTGGTGTCCGCAGTTCAAGAGGGATGTTGCTGAACTGGAGAGAGGTCAGAGACAGGCACGACAATGACTGAAGGATTGGAAAACTTGCCTTAGAGTGATAGGCTCCAGGAGTTCAATCTATTTATCTCACAAGGAGAAGGGTAAGGGGAGACTTGATCACAGACTGCAAGTGCCTACCTGGGGAACAAATCTTTAATAATGGTGTCACTGGCTGTTGGGAATGGCTCACACCTGTGAGCACCTATCTCAGGGCAAACTGTCAAAAAACAGGGCAACTGCCCAACTGGTGGTGTGTTCTATAATTAGATTTAACCAAGCCAGTGACCAATGTGAACTCCTGGATCACTCTACCAGTCTTACCATGGAGTCACAGACAGTCTCTTTAGACTCCCCAGTCTATCTTGCTACCCAGACAAACTGGACTTTGTGATAAAAGGTAACTCAAACCAAAAAATCACAGCACATCAGGTTACTCTCACTCCCAAGGGACCAGTCAGCCCAGATCAGCTGATACTTTAGTTCTTACACCAAAGACTACGCTTGTAGCCAATTCTATAATAAACTAACTAAAGGTTTATTAGCTAAGAAAAGGAAATGAGAGTTAGTGAGAGGTTAAAGCAGGTAAAATATGTGCATAGATGAGTCACAGTTTGTCATTCCAAAAGGTGACAGTGATGTAATACACTGCCAGTTTCCCAAAAGTCTTTTCAGGGCACGCAGATTGTGTCTGAGGATCTCCGCTTTGCATCTGGTACATGTCCCTGTAAGAGTCCAAACAGTCAAGAGATGAAGTATCTTTCTTTGAAACCATATTTATAGCTTCTTTGGACAGAAACACACTGACAGAGTTACTACCCACCTAGGCTTTTCCTTTGTTGATGAAGAGTGAGGATGCATTTTCAGTCTTTGACCTCAGGTCCTCACACACAATAACCACTTGCTTTGACATTAGCATTTTCCTGATAAAGCTCTTCATTTGCATTTCATAAGGCTTCATTAGAAGGGCATATGCAATGCAAATGTTTGCTATTACATTATTGCAGGACACAAATAATTGAAAACAATGCAAGTAACGTCCCATTAGTTCTCATGAAGTTGAAACACCAAATACACCCACACATTTAACACTTGCTCTGCTCTATACTAACACAAGTGAATCGATCTGGCTCTGACCTGAGCTAGCTACTGGTCTGTCAGCATCACAATAGGCTCTTCAGTCTAGCAGAGAAAGATCTAACATGATCCAATGGCTGGAGCAGAAGCTAGACAATTTCAGGCAGAAATAAGGTCTACATTTCAACAGTGAGAGTAATTAACCATTAGAACAATTTCCATGGGTCGTGGTGGATTTTCCATCATTGGCAATTTTTCAATCAAGGAGGGAGTTTTTCTAAGAGATCTGCTCAAGGAATTATTTGGGGGCAGTTTTCTGGCCTGTGTTGTACAGGAGGTCAGACTAGATGATCACAACGGTCTCTTCTAGCCTTGGAATCCATGAATCGCCAGCCCAGCTAGATACATTGAGTGCTTTTAAGCTTCCTCGTAACTCTCCAGCCCTGAAAAACTTTGCTCCTCTTCTCTGATCCCACCCCATGGAGGGCCGGGCGGGGCAGAGCCTATAGCCCTGAATTGGACACTTCCACCTTTATATAAAGCTACCCATAATGCTGCAGTGCTAAGTCGTCTTTCATTCATTATTATTATTATTACCAAAGAGCCGAGGAGCCCCAGTCACGGCCCAGGGCCCCATGGTGTCAGGTGCTGCACAAACACCCAACAAAAAGACAGTCCCTGCCCCAGAGTGCTCACAGTCCATGATGGAGAGACAGACAAAGGCAGACACAGGGACAGACAGCCTGAACTGCCCTACTTTTCTTTGCATTGTGTCTGTGTGTGAAACACCTTCTGACTTCAGGCCCCCTCACAGCCAGGCACTCAGTGGAGCCAGCACACGTCAGCATTGGAGGCTCTGAGCCATTAGCATCACTGGCACTTTCCACTCATGGGCTGCTCATTCCCTCGTCTAGTCACTGATGGTCATGCTACGTGAGACCCCGTCCAACACTTCCCATGGCACTCACTAGCGAGCCCCAGTCAGTACTTTCCTGTGCCTGGTACCCCGTTTTTACAGGCCAGCCACCAGCGTGCAGCCCTTGGGGCAGTGCTGATACTGAGCGAAGCCGAATGACTCAATCAATTGCTTTCCTAAATATCAGTCTATAGCACGTGGACAGCCTTTTGTCAGCCAGTAGACTTGGGCTGGAGGCAGGAACCCCTGGGGCCGGACTGGACAGTAAGCGTGGCCTCTTCTGGCCTTCACATCTCTGGACAATGACATTTGTCATTTTATCTGGCCCCTCTCCCCCTCCAAACACTGACGTTCCCTGCCACAATCAGCTCCCTTCCTAGCATTGTGATCCTGCTTCTCTTTGCTCCTGGTCCATTAAACGCTTCCTCGTCCTCTTTGTTCCTTTATTTTACTAATGCAGAGTGAGACTTGCCCGAGAGCTGGCGCCCATTCGGCTTCCCTGTTTGCAGATTGGTACATGGTTTCCCTGGGTCTCTGGCACCTACTCAGGGTGTCTCAGAGACGATTGCTGGCTTCATGAGGGTCTGGCATCCAGGCCATCCAGACCCACTGTCCCAAGTATTTCCCTGACTTCGCCTTGCCCTTCATTGCTTCCTCGTTGTCTAAACCGCTTTCCCTTGTTTTTCTTGTTAAAGACAGATTTAAATAGCTAGTTCCGTAACTCAGCCATTTGAGGATCATCATTAATTTAATATTCCTCCTCATTTATTAATGGGCCTACTTTGTCTCGACTCTCTAGTATTTCCTTTTCCCTTGACATATTTGTAAAAGCTGTTCCTATTCCCCTTAGCCCCATGGCAAGCACTAACTTCTGCTTTTTTGCTGCCTTTATCTTTTCGCTGCAACCTTAAATGACTTGGGCTTTTCCTGGGTGACTTGCCTTGATCCCCCACCACTCACTGATCTCTGCACAGTTCCTGGTCCAGCTGCATTGTCCATTTCTTGTTTCAGGAGGGCTACAAGGGGAGGAGCCCCTCTGCACCCCCCTCCTGGGTATTCAAGTGCAGCTCCCATCCCTTGGCTCGTTAGGAGGCCCACAGAACTGGGGCTTTTCTCCTGTGTCCCTTGGAAGGTAAGCAGGGGCGAGCTCTGCTAAAGCAAACTTCCTCAGGCCTGCAAGAAAGGAGCTCTGCCCACTGCACCTCCTGGGGAATGTTACCTACACTAAACACGGGAGGCCTGGCGTCAGAGAGTGCTTTGTGCACTCCTTTCCTGTACAAATTCCTCAGACCTGGTGATGCAGAAAACACGATGATCCCAGCACACCACGTTCTCCTTTGCACCAGCTGGTTTTCCATTTTCAGAAAGCTTTGTCAGGGTCCTGCTGAGCCTGCTCCCGTGTGTCATGCAGGCTAGTGCAACATAAACAGCCAGAAGCTCACCAGTAAAGCACAGCAGTGGCACAAAACGTGAGAGGTCTGGAAGTGGAGCTGGTTCCATCACTACTCTGGTGTCCTTTCACACCATTCCTTAGGGTAACGACAATACAGACACGAGGAAGCTCTTGCTAGTTTTCCATGCACCTGGAGTTTTGCATCACTGTTTTTCCATCAGGTCACGCCTTGTCCGCTCCTTGGGGAGTTCCCTCTGGGTTTGGAAAGCACCTAGCACATTTCAGGTGCTGTTATGGTCTGCGCTGACAGCAGTCACAGCCAGCTGCACAGCCAGCTTTAATGGGGCTTGGGGGTTCAATGGGGCGGCCCCCATTGTGTCCAGGTCAGACATCTGTCAAGTGCGAGTGGGAATGGCTCCACCCCTCATGCTTCTGTCTCTCGCTGTCACCTCCAGTCTTCCCTGATGTTGCATTCTTCCATCCATCTTTCTTGTGCTCCACTTCGCCTAAGCGAGGTCCCAGCTGACACTACTTTTCCCCCAGCATTGCCTGCTTTCTCTGAGCGTCAGCTGGCCTCTCAACCCCTCTTCTTCTCCTGCACTTTCCCTGCAGCCCTCTCTACATTGGGCTTCTCCCCAACATTTCTCACTGTTGCTACCAGCAAGGCAGCTCCCTGGTGCTGGCGAGGGCAGAGTGTGGGTGTAGACAGAGCCTCTGCCCCATGCTTTAACCCCAATAGCTAGACCTGATCCAGGCTGGGCTAAAAAAAGCTCCCCGCACCAGTGCTAGCCATGGTGGGAAATGTTGGAGGGGAAATACTAATGTAGACACCACCGGGGGCTTGGCTTAGCAGATGGAAAATGATCCTCGAAGCCTTTGGTAGCCATTTTTGATCCGGTTGCTACAGGGGGAATGTGAGATGTTACTTTGGCAGGGACAGCGGCTCAGAGGAAGGGGCATGGAGCACTAGACACTTGACTCTGCCACAGACTGTGTGTGACTGGAGTGCCTCACTCTGCCGCACCAGACATCAGTTCACCCTCCATAAACATGGGGGAAATGCTCCCTTGAGCTTGCTTGTTTAGACTGTAAGCTCTTTGCAGCAGGCAATCTCTCTTCCTGTGTGCATGTACAGCACTTAGCACAGCCTCAGTCAGAGTTGCCAGGCCATGATGTAATAATGATCAGTTATCATTAAACCGGTGAGACCTCCCCCCTTAGTACTGAGCATTTTTAACATCAAATTAAATCTCTGGATCCCCAGTTCTCATTAGCAAAGGAGACAGTGTGGGTCACAAAACGCAGCACACACAGGTGCTATCCCTACAGCAGTGGAGTAGAATCACAGGTCCTGATCTCGCTTACAGCACCCTGTATGACTCTTGCATACGCCCTGTTTGTAACATAAAATCTTAAGCTTCAAAAGTAGCCAGACATTTCCAAGTGGTGGCCACAAAGAAGTAGGTAGGACTGAATGAAACCCACCACTCTGGGTCAACTGAAAACAAAGGGCTTAGTTCACCTGGCTTGTAATGTTCAGTTTCTTGGAATTTCGGATTCATACAAACATTCAAAACGTCAAGCAACATACTGTGAGGTCACTGCAAAAATTGCCAGTTTTGTATATATGGCCAAATGTTGTGTACTCCAGAACAAGTGTAAAGACTGCACAGCCATGATGCAGAAGAAACGGTTTGCAAGAGTCCCTGCGAATAGAATTTGTTTCAGTGTGAAGATCAAATTCTAATCGTAAATGTACATGTATAAATCTAGAGTAATTGCCGTGAAGTCAAAATGTACTACAATGGAACTGAGATCAGAAGTGGATCCCTAGTTAGTAGTGTCAGTGAGATTTGTAATGTAGAAATGCATCAGACCCTATCCAGAGTGGATTTTCTAGTAATTTCTTTAATGGATATAACATGATGATGAAGGAAAATGTAGGTCCATTACTTAACAGGGAAGGAGAGCAAATAGCTGACGACACAGAGAAGGGTGAAGTATTTAATGTCTTTTTTCTACTTCCTTCACTAAAAAACGTTCATTGTGATCTGATGCTTAAAACAATTATTATTAAAAACAAAGGGGAAGAATATCAGGCCAGAATAGGGAAAGAACAGGTTAAAGAATATTTAGATAATATAGATGTATTTAAGTCGGTGGTGCCTGATAAAATTCACCCTGGAGTACTTAAGGAATGAAGGAACTGAGCCATCCTTCTGAACTAATAGGGATTATATTTGAGAACTCATGGAGGTTGGGTGAGGTCCCAAAGTACTGGAAGAGGTCAATAAAGAGAAAGCGGAGGACCTGGGGAATTATAGATCAGTCAGTCTCACTTCAATACCCGGAAAGATACTGGAACAAATTATTAAACAATCAGTTTGTTCAAACCTAGAGGATAATTAAGCGATAAGTACTAGTTAACATGGATTTGTCAAGAATAAATCATCCTAAATCAACCTAACTTCCTTCATGGATGGGATCCCTGGCCTAGTGGATGGGGGGAAGCAGTAGATGTGATATAACTGGACTTTAGTAAGATTTTAGACATATTCACATGACATTCTTGTAAGCAAACTAGGGAAATGTGGTCTGGATGAAATTACTATAAGGTGAATGCACAACTGGTTGAAAGACCATATTCAAAGAGTAGCTATCAATCATTTACTGTCCAACTGGGAGGATGTATCTAGTGGGCTCCCACAGGGGTACTCCTGGTTCCACTGCTGTTCAATATTTTCATCAACCACTTGCATCATGGAATGGTAAATATGCTTATCAAATTTGCGGATGACATCACACTGGGAGGGGTTGCCAGTGCTTTGAAGGACAGGATCAGAATTCAGAATGACCTTGATGAATTGGAGAATTGGTCTGAAATCAAGATGAAATTCAGTAAAGACAATATCCAAGTACTATACTTAGGAAGGAAAAGTCAAATGCACAGCTACAAAATAGGGAATAACTGGCTAGGCAGTAGTACTAGTGCTGAAAAGGATCTGGGGGTTATAATGGATCACAGATTGAATATGAGTCAATCATGTGAAGCTGTCAGCCTCATCTCAATCCCTGGAAAAATCATGGAGCAGGTCCTCAAGGAATACATTTTAAGGCACTTGGAAGAGAGGAAGGTGATCAGGGACAGTCAACATGGATTCACCAAGGGAAAGTCATGCCTGACCAACCTGATTGCCTTCTATGAAGAGGTGACTGGCTCTGTGGATGTGGGGAAAGTGGTAGACGTGATATACCTTGACTTTAGCAAAGCTTTTGATATGGTCTTTCACAGTATTCTTATCAGCAAGTTAAAGAAGTATGGGTTGGATGAATGGACTATAAAATGGATAGAGAATTGGCTAGATCATCGGGCTCAACAGGTAGTGATCAATGGCTCCATGTCTAGTTGGCAGCTGGTCACAAGCGGAGTGCCACAGGGGTCGGTCCTGGGGTTGGTTTTGTTCAACATCTTCATTAATTATCTGGATGATGGGTTAGATTGCACCCTCAGCAAGTTTGCAGATGACACTAAGCCAGGAGGAGTGGTAGATACCCTGGAAGGTAGGGATAGGATACAGAGTGACCTAGACAAATTGGAAGATTGGGCCAAAAAATCTGATGAGGTTCAACAAGGACAAGTGCAGAGTCCTCCACTTAGGCCAGAAGAATCCCATGCACAGCTACAGACTGGGGACCAACGGGCCTAGGTAGCAGTTCTACAGAAAAGGACCTGGGGGTAACCGTGGATAAAAAGCTGGATATGAGTCACCAGTGTGCCCTGATTGCCAAGAAGGCTAATAGCATATTGGGCTGCATTAGTAGGAGCATTGCCAGCAGATCAAGGGAAGTTATTGTTCCCCTCTATTTGGCATTGGTGAGGCTGCATTTGAAGTATTGTGTCCAGTTTTGAGCCCCCCACTACAAAAAGGATGTGGACAAGTTGGAGAGAGTCCAGCGGAGGACAACAAAAATGATTAGGGGGTTGGAGCACAAGACTTATGAGGAGAGACTGAGGGAACTAGGCTTGTTTAGTCTGCAGAAGAGAAGAATGAGGGGGGATTTGATGGCAGCCTTTAACTACCTGAAAGGGGGTTCCAGGGAGGATGGAGCTAGGCTGTTCTCAATGGCAGTAGATGACAGAACAAGGAGCAATGGTCTCAAGTTGCAGTGGGGAAGGTCTACGTTGGATATTAGGAAAAAGTTTTTCACTAGGAGGGTGGTGAAGCACTGGAATGGGTTACCTAGGGAAGTGGTGGAATCTCCATCTTTAGAGGTTTTTAAGCTGCGTCTGGACAAAGCCCTGGCTGGGATGATTTAGCTGAGGTTAGTCCTGCTTTGAGCAGGGAGTTGGACTAGATGACCTCCTGAGGTCCCTTCCAACTCTAATTTTCTATGATTCTATGATAAAAGACAAGTGTTTTTCTGGGATGTATTAACAGGATGGTCAGGGATAACTGTAAGCATGGTGAGGCCTCAGCAGGAATAATGGGTTCAGTTTTGGACACCACACTTTAAGAATATGTGGACAATTTGGAGATAGTCCAGAGAACAGCAACAAAAATGATTAGAGGTTTTGAAAACATCACCTTTGAGGATAGATTGAAAGAACTGGGCAGGTTTAATCTAAAGCAGAGAAGGCTGAGGGGGGGACATGAAATATGTAAAAGATGGTTCTAAAGAGGACGCGGATCAATTGATCTCCATGTGCACCGAGGCTAGGAGAAGAAGTAATGGTCTTAGGTTGCAGCAACGGTTAAGTCAGACATTAGGAACTCTCAGGAGAGTTAAGCACAGGAACAGTGGACCTTGGGAGGCTGTGAAATCCCTGTCATTGGAGATTGGACAAACTCCTGCCAGGGATGGTCTGGGTTTACTTGGTCCTGCCTCAGTGCAGGGGGATGGACCTGAGGTCCCTGGCAGCCCTACATTTCTCTGACTTCAAAGGTGTCTTGTCCTTTGCTTGGACTTGCTAGTGTCCATGCCTCCAGAACCCCCTTCCCTGCTGCTAAGATAACTGCTCAAATGTCATGTTATTGTAGCCATGGCAGCCCCAGGATATTAGAGAGACAAGGCAGGGGAGGGAATAGCTTTTACTAGGCCAGCTTCTGTTGGTGAGAGAGACACACTTTCAAGATATGCAAAGCTCTTCTTCAAGTCTCTGTGTCAGCTCGAAAGCTCGTCTCTCACCAACACAAGCCAGTCCAATAAAGGATATTCCCTCCCGCACCTTGGTGCTCGAATGCCCTCACTTGTCCCACTGCCCCCTTGTCTCGGGCATTCATGAATGGACAGTGTTGCATGCTCTGCTGCTCACTCCTTTAATCCAGGTCCATTGCTGACCTTCCTCCTCTCCGGGCACATGGCTGAGGTGGTAAATACAGGCCAGATTATCTGAGCTGAGCAAAGGTGCCTGACTCCCTCCTTCCCCTGCGCTGTGTGGAGCGGCGAGACCTGTGAGCACCCAGTCCCTGTTGGAGGCCAGGCTCCACCCCTGGGTTTCGCAGTCACTTTGGGAAGAGGCCCAGCTGAAACAGTGCAGCCAGGGAGATTCTGGGTGGTGTCAGGGGAGAGCTGATGCCAGCTGGAGGGGTTTCCCACGGTGGTGATGGGCACTTGCTGCAGAGAGCAGGGAAGCCACATCGCTCCTCCTCCACGTTTCATCCGACTCCCTGCCAATGTGAGTGGCTGCTGCGGTGGTACCAGGGATGCTCTGGGATTATGAAAGGGGGCAGCTGGTCCAGCCAATGGTGAATGGGAGGGGAGAGGCCCAGGAGGCAATTTCTCTCCACTGCCTTCCCTTTCGGTATCGCACCAAACATAAGCTGCTTGTCTTCACTTTCAAGGCTTTTCACGGTCTAGCCCCATCACTCACTAGTGACATGTCGACTCCCCCTCCAATCGGCCCATCCTGCCAGCCTCCATCGCCCATTTGTCAATTTCCAAACAAGCACCTTTGTGCTGTCTCTGATAGTTCCACGCATGCCTCGGAGGAGCTCCCCATGAACCTCCACAAAGCTACCTCGTTAGCCACTTCCACCTCCCTCTGCAAAGCTCACCTGGGCTGTGATGCCCGGCTGCTGAGACCGCTGCCTGTCACATTCACCAATATTGTCTCATTCTTTCTTTGTGCGCCCCCATCTGGCTGGTGTCTTTCGTCTTGTGCTTAGTCCTGGTCTACACTGAAAAATTAGATCAACCTACCTACATCACTCAGGGGTGTAAAAAACGAACAGCCCTGAGTACCAGAGTTATGTCAACCTAACCCCCAGGGCACCTTGGCTAGGCTGACAGAAGGATTCTTCTGTTGATCTCGCTACTGCCTCCCAGAAGGTGGGCGAACTACAGTGAGGGAAAACAGCCTTTCTGTTGCTGTTGGAGCGCCGGGAATGCAGACAAGCCCTTAGACTGTAGGCTCTTTGGGGAAGGGACTGTCTTTTTGTTCTGTATTTGTACAGCACCTGTCACCACGGGGGCCTGGGCCATGACTGGGGTATCTAGGCTCTATGGCAATACACATTATTGGGATCTTCAGCGGTCACCCTGCTGAGGGCACAGCAGGCAACCATGCCCCTGGGAAAGAGGATGCAAGGACCTAGAAATGACCAATGCAGCATCCTGGGCGTGGTCAAAAGCGTGAGAGTGGAAAGCCTGGCACAGAGAATGGACCTGGGGGAGGAATACTCTGGGCCAGCCATGGCTTGTGGAGATCAGAGAAGGGTAGAAGCAAGCAAATGTCCACAATCAGGGTGTGGCAGAGATTAGAGGGACAGCAGGACCATTAATAAATGGGGGACAGATCCCAGTCTCTCTGTGTACTCAAAAACGTTCCTAAAACTGCATCCTACACAGAAATCCCGGCACAGCCATGCGGGCAGCTGCAATGTACTAACGCTCTTGTGAAAGAGAAAGACTGGGTCGGGGGTACTTCAAAAACATCAGACAAATCAGACAGCCAGAGCAACATATCCTGGGGTGCTAGGATCATGAGAACCACACCCACATTATTACTGTGATTTGATTATTAGCGATGACCCTTGTGACAATTTGGGGGCTCTGTCTGCACGTCTGAACTGTGGATAATGTTATGAAATTGTATCAGGAAATCTGAGTTGTGGAAAGCCTACATAAGTGGAGAGCCCACCCCAGGAGTTAGCGGGACTGTGTCACATCTCTGACAGGCCACAGACAATGAGGAGCGAGCCATCAGAACTCCATGATCGTCTGTGCAAAGTACAACACTTTGGTACAATGGGTTTGTTCTATCTGGGAGAAGACACTTCCTCCCCTTGTCTGCGGGGGAGGAGGGTTGTGTGCAGTGGAAAACTAGTGAAAGGCAGACCAAAAGAAGCCAGTGATCCCAGCAAGTGTCTGCACAGGGAGGAACTGGGGAGAGCCATCTTGCCCCTGATTAAGATGAGAGAGTCTGCTGCAAAGGCAGGTATGCAGTGGGACTGCCCGATCTCCCAAGCGAAGGGTGAGCTAGTGAAGGACACTGCATGCAGCCTGCTTTAGTGCTTTGTGCGATCTGTGCTCTCCTCTCCTGTGCTTTTCATGATGAAAAATAGGAGCATAAAAATGTTACTGGGCAACACGTGTGTGGGCTGTCTGCTTCACAACTACCGTGCACCCTGAGCAAGGTAAACTGGAAACCAGAAGCTTCACGCCTCTGGGGGCGGGTGTCTGCAGGGTCTGCACTGAGCCCAGATGGCTGGGGTGACTGGACAGCGGCTTTCAACCTTCAGAGATGGGAGCCAGATAGAGGGTGTAAGCCCTGGCAGTGTACCTAGGGCCCCTGTGAGTGGGGCAGTGGTTGGATGCTCTCCAGGTGCCAGGAGCTTGAAACCCGCTGGGAATCCAGAGCACAGAGCTTGTACCCCCCCTCACTGGCCAGGAAGGGACACCCACTAGGATCTGCTTGAAAGGTGATCATCTGTCTGAGCTCAGCACAGCAAGAAGAGCTCACAGGAGAGGAGGTTTCTGCCTGAGAAACAACTTCTCTGCCCCACAGAAACATGGCATCTTTGGGGAGGAGGAACGGCCCCCTTCCAGGGAATGGCTTAGACGACTATTTGAAATGTGAACAGCAGGAAACTCTAAGATGATGATATTCGCCCAGACACAGGAGTCAGGAGAGGAAGGCACCAGCTCACACAAGCCCTTTGGGCAGGAAACAATTCACTGGCAAGAGGAAAAGTTTTGGCATAATTATAGAAGGGTGATGGGAGCCTGAATCAGAACCCCTGGAATGACAGGGATCGGCCTCAAAGATGTGCTGTTGCTAGGAGACTGTAAGCACAAGGTATCACGATTGTGTCTAGTATTTTACATGCAAAATGTTGACTAATGAACATGCATAAGAGATCCTGAACAGAGATATTGGAGGCATCTGGGTAACCTCAAAGACCAAGTAAAACACTTAGTTTATATATTGACAAGCCAATTTGACGTGAGATTCCTCAAGGTAAACCCAACCCAAGTGTGTCACAAGGAGATGGATGGATGGCCATGGAGGTCTGCTCCCGCTTGATTAGAAGTACATGATTCCCACACGTAAGTTAGATAAGAATACATAAGGATGACAAACAAGCACCATTGGAGAGGTTAGAGATTTATACAGCTGTCCATTGCTGCGGGCATTGAACCAAGTGTAGTCTGCTGGAGAACAGAGGAGTCAAGTGATCTCACCAAGGTATGATAGACTTTGCAGAGAAGAGACAAAGCCATATCAGAAGGAACAAGGTCTTGTGCAGTTTGCTAAGAAGGTCACTCTACTGAGACAGGCCGCATGTCATGCTGGGTGTGTCAGGAGACCAGCAGGACTGTGATGTCCCAAGACATTAGCATGTGAAGACTGTTGAGGTCTGGGAACAAACAATGCGGGACACATGTGCAGCTACAGTTGTAAAACCACAAAAGAGATACCCTGTAAATTTAAAAGGTGACAGATGAAGCTCACCTGGTATTCTGACTGGATGTCCTCATCTCATCGTAAGGAGTGGGGATGGCTCCCTGATTGGTCCACATCACCTTTCTGAAGAAGAAGCCTGTCAATGGATGGTCTATCACCACTAAATCAAGAAGGCTGGTGCCTTCAGCAATCACTTCCCACAGCCACAAACACCTGGACAGGAGGGGAGGGGGAGCTGGCCTGCTGCTAACAACGAAGCCTTGGCACAGATAAGCAGATCACTAGCTGAAGTTCTTTGAAGTCCCTCAGGGGTGCCTGGCACTGTGATGCTACCTAAAACTGAAAGGAACCTCTGCCTATCTGGACATCAGCCATTGGGAGCTGTCAGGTTGGGCAGAGTCTCGCCGCACACCAGTCTGACTTGATGAGTACCAAAACATCTTTTATACACGTCTTTCCTTTTACCCAAGGAGTGACTTGGGAATCTGACATTAGGTGCTTCTCCAGAAATAGGCATCTGTGTGATGGAAGCTAGCGGAGGCTTGGCGTGCCTCACTGTGTCCTGGGCATCCCTGAAAGGCTGCACCCCAGGAACCTGTGAATAAGTGGTTACAAGTGAGGTGCCTGGAACGTTGTTCCCCCCAGCACGCCAGGGAAAAGACGGCTGGAATGACACCTGCCTGCCCTGAGCACTGGCAGCTGGGCTACTCCGAGAACACACGACTGGTGATGTAGCTTCTCAGACACGAGACAGAAGTGTGAGTGAATGCTGCTGGATTGGAAGCTCGAGGCTTTCCCATTGTTTAACATATGGTTAGGGTGCCATCGGAACGGGTACTGAACTAGAGAGAGGCTTACCAGTCCCCTGGAACTAGCCCTGCCAGAGCAATTAGAAGCAGCTCTGAATCACTATGGATATGTCTGTGCCTGGCCTTTATGCTGGTGCGTGTTGTCTGGGGCACAAGCTAATTCCCCCTGGCATGGCCCACTAGAGGGCCAGGCACACCAGCAATCCCTGTGCTCAGAGATCACAGGAACTGCTCCGGTCCTACGGCTCTGGATGAACATGATGCCCCACAGGGGGCAGGGTGAGATGGGAGGAGGGGCCATGGGAAGCCCATCCCAACACTGGTTGTCCTGCTGGTTGTGTGATGTCTGCAGGCAGGGAGTAAAGGGCTGGCCTGACTGGGAATGGTCCCTGCTCTCAGGTACTCACAGCCCCAGACACTGGGATGGAGAAAAGCCCAGCTGGCAAATAGGTATGGGCCTGTGTGAAGGATCTCATGTCCCACGTGAGCCCCAGTTCCCTCTCTGGGATAGCAGTTTGTCGCAGGGGACCTGACTTTGATTTCTTTGGATTTGATCTATTACTTCTTGATAAGTTTTACCATCCCCTGCTAAATCATTAATTTACACTGTGCAAACACTGCCATGACCAATCTTTATGCAGCTCTCTGTAATTTCCTATTTATCTTTCCAATCGATGGGGATTAATAAAATGAATGCATGTATACAGATTCTCATGTCTAATTTAGCTTAAACAACCTGAAATCCAGCAGAATCATGAGAAACCTTCTATGGTTAATTGGTTCATTCATATTCCATAGCCAATGTGTGTTTTACTCTGAATCCACCCAAATATCCTCTGTAATGGGCACTCTCCCAGCTTTGCCCATGGTGAGAAGCACGCTGCTCTGAAAGTACTTCTGGGGTGTCGGGACGAGGCCCAACACCTCACCAGGGAGCTGTCCATCAGCCAATAGCAGGCAAGAGAAGAGGATAAAGGAAGAAGTGAGAAAAGCTACTGTAACCCGCCTTCCTTTCGGCGTCATTGAGGGTCCAAACTCAGGAGGTGTTAATTTTAACTCTAAACACTATTCATACTTAACAGGTGTTTTTCCACTATGTTCATATCACACACAATATAAACTGTGTACCACTCAGAGAGGACAATCACTGGATTTACCAGGTGAGTCGGTCATAAGGTTTTTTACAGGTTTTGTCTCCCTCTTTGACTGAGTCTGTGCAAAGGAACTATCTTCTAGGTTCACATCCCTAGACTCTGCAGTCTGCCCCGGATCCCCTTCATTTTGTTCCTCTTCAGACCCATTTTCAGGCTCACTGGGGGCAGACACTGTATCCTCTCTTACTGGTTCCTCAGTGGCCTCTTTTAGTTGCTCCAGCTCGGGTGAATGTGGCATAGGGCCCTCCTTGTCTGCAGTAGGAGGGAGTGCGGCTGGAGTGTGGGATAAATGCTCTCTGACTCAGATTCAGAATCAGGACTATTCTCTTCATTAGGCGCTGGAATTGTAGTTGCCTCTGGTACTGGGCCGGCCCACCTTGCCGATTACAAGTTACCAGATGGGCTGTCGCTGAATTCTTATAGAATCTGACCATCCGCCCGATGGGTAGCAGATGATTTCTATGTAAAATCCTGCAACCATTTTCAATCTTCCTGCCGCAAACAGGAATGCCTGGTAACCTCCTCTCCACAGCATATGGAATTGGCAAGCAACTTGTGTTTCCCAGGTACTCCCACATTTCTCAGGAACACCCTATCACTGGGTAGCAGGTCACACGCTCGCACCCACCAATCAAAACACATCTTGTTGGGCTGGCTTCTCTTCTCAGCTGGTGGCCAATTTATACACTGCATTGAATGATCCTTTACATGCTATAAATAGGTCATGTGACTTGCACCATGTGACCAAAAAAAAGGTCCACCAGCAGTCCGGCCTCTCTCCCAACATGACACACTAAGGGGAGTGCCCGGCGGCTTCATTATGGGTACAATTCTATGCATGGACCAAATGTGCTATGTGATGACTCCACAGGCTCTTCTGCTGAGTCTGCAGAGTTCTCAACGTGTTCAACAGAGCAGAGTGCTATTAAACCTCTCTGGCTGTGGGTCTCCTTGAGGATGATATGGCATAGTAGAGGACTTCATTATGCCAGCCACTAAAATAAATTCTCTAATTAATCTGCTCTCGAAGTGTCGGCCCTGATCAGAATGAATGTGGGAAGGACAGAAATACTGCTTCCTTAGGACTTCAGTTACAGTTGCTGCTTTTTGGTTATTGGTTGGAAATGGCCGAGCATATCTGGTGTGGTGATTGGTAACAACCAAGACGTTAGCCATGTTACTTCTATCAGTCTCTCTTGTCAAGAAATTGATGCAGACTGGGTCCATTGGTCCTCTATGGGCCAGATTTGCTGATTTCTTAGGTAAAGTCTTTGCAGCTGTGCCTCAAGCACAATTTTCACAGTATTTCTTACATTGCAAGTGAGATGAGGTCAATAGAATTGGTGTCTGACTAGGTCAGTACTTTTGTCAATTCCCATGTCTCCTATGTAATCATGTAGGGACTAGAGCAAAATTTAGCGATATTTCTAAGGCAATACTGACTTTCTCAAAGTATGATCCAGTGGGTCACAGGTGATTCGAAACAACAAGCCTCTCTGGTATTAGAAACTTGTCCCTCTCTTGAAGCACAAGTCAAACATCAGGGTGAGTGTATTTCTCCCAGGTAGGCGGTTGTCTTTGCATTTTAGTTACAATGTCTTTGATAGTAGGATTTACCAGTTGTGCTTTCTTAAGGTCTTCACAACAAAGCTGAGGCAGGGAGGTGAGGCCCAGGTTAGCAACACCATTGTAACCTCAGGAGGAGGCTCAGAGGGAGCTCCCGGCACCTCTACTACTCTGCCTACGTTGGCTGTGATAAATCCGGTTTGAGGAGCCAGCAATTTGCATAAGGCCCTCACTCCTGGTGCTGATACTCCTAGTTTGGTCAGAGTCAGGCATGTAGATAGCAGGACAAGCATCTGCAGCAATATTGCTTTTCCTGGGCTGCTACTGAATGAGAAAGTCCTGCACTGCAAGCTCAGCTAATCAGCGACGTCCAGCTGCATCCAATTTGGCTGATTTTCTAATGTACGTGAGCGGGTTGTTATAAGTGCTGATGGTAAACTTTTGCTCCGTATAGGTAATCATGAAACTTCTCCCACAGCCGATTTCAATGCCAAGAACTCCAGCTTATGCACTGAGTAGTTCTTCTCTGAAGATGTTAGATTTTGGCTACAGGACCATGACCTGTTCCTGAGTACAGCACCCAGGCCACCCATACGTCCGTGCAACAAACATTGCTTGTTTGAGCAGGCAAAAGGTAGAACAGGGCTCCTGTGAGACCCTTGATCAAAAACCTTTGCTGAAAGCATGTTCACACCTAGTGTCCAACACTCACCAAAGGCTCTCTGGCTTTGTAATAACGCATCTTGGTTCTCTTGAGTACATGTCTTTTCGGGGTAGATGGGTATCCTCATGTCAGTTCCTTCAAGGGATAAGCAATAGTGGAATGTGCCTTAACAAAATGTCAGTAATGCCCACAGAACCGGAGGAAGCTGTGGTGATGGAGAAGCCAGTGGCCAGTGTTGAGGAGGAGCTGGCAGCCGTGGTGGGGGAGGAGCTGAGGGCTGGGGTGGGAGGAGCCAGTGGCCATGGTGGGGGAGGAGCCAGTGGCTGTGGCGTGGGAGGAGCTGATGGCCTGAGTGGGGAGGAGCCAGTGGCCTTGGTGGGGGAGGAGCCGGTAGCTGGGGTGGGGGAGGAGCCGGTCGCTGGGGGAGGATGGGAAGTCTGTCAGTGCGGGGAGTGGTACCCGGATGGGTGAGGGAGCCTTTCCACTCAGTGCGACGTTCCCGTTGCTCAGGCTGTTTCCACGCACTTTCTGGTTCACTTTCTGCACCATCTCAGTGCTGCGGCTAAGAGCCACCAGGCCCGTGATTGCACCGTTGCCCGCCATGGCATCAGCTGTGCCGAGAGAGGAGCCAGCCTGGACACGGCTGCCTGTATGGAGAGAGCCCAAAGATGCTGCCCCAGGTGGCTAAAGAGCCACTGTTGAGAGGGAGAGGAGTCTCCTAGCATCCACTGAGGAGAGACATGGGACCCCCCACACAGCCCAGCCAGGGGAGGCGTGTTGCCAGCCTGGGCTGTGTGAACCCTGCATGTCCCTGTCTGCAGCAGGGCTTTGGCCTTTGCCTGCAAGCTCCCGCCCACCATCTGCTTTGTGAGGCTCCCCCAGCAGGACCGTCAGCATCCCAGTCTCCCCCCAGCTGCCTGCCCCTCCTCTCGCTCTGTGCCCCCTGCCCTCCATAGCATATCAGAGTGATTCCCAGTCCCTCCCCTCAGGAAGCAGGGCAATGCTCTTCCCTTCACTGGGCAGGTGAGAAACTGAGGCACAGAGCTCCTGAGCGTCAGATTTGCAGATGTCGATATGCCTGGCTCACTCCGTCCGCAAGGCCCAAGTGGCCCATTTTCAGAAGTGACTCTTGCCCCCCCCAGTCGCTGTGTGTCGGGCCCGCTGGGGAGCGCACTAGAGAGCATTGCAGTGGGCAGCAGGGTGTGTTGCTCAGCCTAGACCGAGCCAGGCCTTGGGGGCATGGAGTGGGACACTGCCACTCTCGTCCAGATGTCAGATTGAAAGCAAAAGGCAGTTTCCTCCCACTCTGGGATCCTTGCAGCTCAGTGGATCCCCTGGCAGCTTAGGGGACACCATAGGGCAAACCTGGGCCAGGCCCAGGATCCGGCTCCTCCTGCAGATACCAGCCACTCCCTGTAGGTACCAAACATGAGTCACACACTGGACTGGGGAGCAGCCTGCTGGGAGAACATCCTGGGCCAGAACCTGGGGGAACCAGACAACTGCAGGGGAATGCAGCAGAGTCCGCCTGGCGGAAAGGTATTGGGGAGGCTGGGAGCTCCCCGTGCCCACAGTGTCGAGAGATGGAACTGGGGTGAGCAGGCTGGGGTAGGGGGAGTGCAAGAGAGCAAGGGGCCGGGGAAATTGCCAGTGGGCTGAGAGGAGCCAGTGACTAGCGAGGAACTGCCTATGAACTGGAGCAGAGTAAATGCTCCAACTCTGAACATGTCTGGAAATAATGACTTTAAAAATGTATCATTCTGAAAACTAATTAAGCAGGGAGGCTGCGTCTGCGGCAGGGGAAGTGACTGTGAGTAACGCTGCACACTGGAAGCGCTCTTGATCTTTACAAAATGTGCACTGAGTGCTCTTGAATTTTTAACCCTACGAATTCCCTGTGGGCTCTGGGCTCTTGGCCCCCACCAGGCCGTGTGGGCCCAGCAGCCGGGTGGCCATGGGTGGGGTGATCTGAGAGATGCCAGCTTCTCTGGCAGGTCTCAAGCACGGACCCTTTTAATCCCACAGCTGCAGCTGGGGCTCATCCCTTCCCACCCCAGGGTAGCAAGTGCTGAGGGCTGATCTCAGCCCTTTCTCTCATTCTTGCTGCCCCCTGAGGGGCCCACAGCACATCCTGCCCCAGGGGGCTCTTGTGCACTAGGACCGTGGCACACCCTAGGACTATGGCACGCTGTGCCCCAGGGGCTCCCATGCGCTAGGACCATTCCCCCTGGCTGGCCCTTTGGCCATGCATGGTCCCTGCTCAGACTGCCCACACAGTGCTCCCGGGTATTACAGGCCCAAACCGGCAGGTCCCTGGCTACGGTCAAGCAGCACTGAGTGTGGTGGGAAGGGCTGTGGAACTCAGATCCCCTCACCCCGCTGTGGGCCCCGGTTCTGGAGGAGAATCCAGCCCCAGGGCACTGAACTGTGGGGTTAGTCCTGGCTGGAGGCTCGGGGAGGGGCGGGAACTTGTTCTGACCCTAGTCACCCCGTCCCATTCGGGTACCACGTCCACAGCCCTGGAGGGCACCTCTGGCAGTGGGCAGAGGAACCCCTGGCCCAGCACAGCGACCTGCTGTGGGTACACCAGGGCTCACAGCCTTGTCACTGAACCACCTGCCGTGCCAGCCCACGGCACTTCTCCTAGCCCCACTGAGCCCCGGGAGCCACCCCTGCCGGCGGGCTGGCAGGAGAGGGCACAAGAGGGCTGGGTCAACCAGGCCCATTCCAGCCCCAGAGGAGGGCTGGAGCCACTGGAAATGTGCTCCGGGCCGGGCTCCCACTCCAGCCAGGCAAACCCAAAGCAGGCCCCACACCTCTCCGAGCTCCTAACAGGATCAGAGAGTGCTCCTGAGCTACTCTGGGCACTGTGGGGAGCCCGTGGCATTCACTGTGCCCTCGCCAGGCTGCAGGTTGGGATGGGCAACACCCTCCCTGATCTCTGTCTGGGATGCCAGGCGGGAAGCGCTGCCCTCCTCCCCTGACCCGGAACTTCCACCCTCCCTGCATGAGCTCCCACACCCCAGCCAGCACCTGCCCTGCTCCCCACGGCGCCCCCTGCTGGCAGAGGCTGGGGCTGGAGTAGCTGGGAGCTCCCCCACCCCAGCCAGCACCTGCCCCGCTCCCGACATTGCCCCCTGCTGGGAGAAACTGGGAGTGCAGGAGCTGGGCCGTGAGAGGCATTTCATGCTTTGCAGCCATTAACACTGTCTCCCTTGCTAGGAAGGCAGCGGGGAGCATGTGTACAGCAGCACCCAGCACTGGGGTGTTTGTTTGTAGGTTTGATCAGTCGCCTGGAAGGAGCCTGGAGTGTCTGCCTCCAAACAAAGAGCCGCAGTGATGAGATTAGGGCTTGCAATGGGGCTATAATTACCTGCAATCTGTCATTTCATAAATATGTAAAAATAAAAGCAGTCCCTCCGCCGAGCCCACCAGCACCACGAGTGACCTTTCCTAAACAATGTGCGCTGGAGGCACAGTCACACGCCAGGCAGGCGTTGCCATGGCAAAGAAGGAGAGCAGAAAACACACCGCAATTAAAGAGGAAAAAACCCAGCGGCCCCCCTTGGGCGGCGCGGCCTGCGCACTGTTTGCTGTGGGAGCCGCTCGCTCGGCTTTATTAAAGTGCCCTTTTGCACAGTGTAAATGTCGCCGGGATCTCACCTGCTTCGTGCTGCCCACCGAGTTACTGTATCCCCTGGGGGCGGCGCGTATGCCGGGCTAGGGATGGGGGGGAGCCAGCCCTGGATCCCTGCTTTGCCCGTGCCCACACACGTGCACGTGCAGGCACACACGCATGCACACAATGCACACACATGCATACACGCACAAGGAGACAAGCCAGAGCAATATGCTCAGCTGAGCTCCTTTAGGAAGTGCTTGTACCGGAGTCCTGTCAAGGCTTTAAGGAGCACCTGAGTCAGTGTGTCTGTCCATCCCACGCCACCGCAGCATCCAGCGACTCGCCTATGAGCTCACGCAGCTACTCCACACAGCCACATCTGCTGTCCCCCCAGCCCTGCTCCTGAATCTCCATCCATCCCACCCCAGTGCCAGTGATCTCCCTGTCACGGAGCCACAGGTCCAGTGCTCTGGCACAGCTCTGGAACATCCCTGGGAGGACCCCTTCAGTGTGTCAGCCCCCTTAGGGCCACACTCTCTCACTGGGGCCAGCCCCTTGGCTTCACGCCTCCTGGAACGACCCTCGGAGCCTTCAGCACCCCTGCTTCATCCTGAGCACCCGTCAGCTAGTCCACCTGCATTGGATATCTGGGGAAGACTTACACCCCCAAAGGAAGCAATGCTCTCCCCCCAACTTCCTGACTCTGGAGTGACTCCCAGCCAGCGCTGTAAAAGCAGGAGGGTTAATTGGATGTCTGGAACAAAGTGCTTAATTAACATAGAGAAGGGAAAGTTACAGCAAAGTCCATGTGGGTCAGTCCCAAGCACTGGGCCCCCGACCCTTCTGTAGTCCCAGTCCACCCATTCTCCTTCCAGCAGCCCCATACTTAACAACCACTCCAGGCCCTCCTCAGTCCTTTGTCCTTGTTTTTGTTTTGTTTTTTTAAACACAAACCACTATTTTATTATCAACAACAGATACTGTTCTCTCCACAACACAAATACATTCATCCTAGTGCACATATACACAGAGCTAATCCGAACAAAATCAACTTCAGAAATAAAATAAAGCAGATATCTGAGAAACTGGGGTACAACAAACTTCTCCAGCACAGCACTGTAAACACAAAAGGGAGCTAAGAATTAAAGTACTTGAAGCCAAGATGCAAACATTGTGACCTGGCCTCCTCCTTAGCCCTTTGTTCTCCAGCTGGTCAAACCCGGCTGCTTCCTGAAGAGGGTAGGCCAGGCCAGCATGGAGAACATTAGTTAGTTGCTAGTCACCAAATGTTTGGGCAATTGGAGTGGCTGTTGTCTTCTGGAACTCTTGATAGGTATGGGGGCCCAGGCCCCGACAGCCGGGTGTCAGTCACACCTGGGTCTCTGCAAAGGGTAAACACCCTTTTCTCACCACCTAGTTAACCAGGAGCCACATAGAGAAAACTGACACACTATTCATGCAAGTTATTATGAAAAATTCCCACTCTGTCACTGTCCTGGCCAGCCCAGCTCCTGCCCCTCCATCCATCCCACCCCAGTGCAGGGCAACGGCCCCGCAGTCCTGCTTCTGCCCCTCCATCCATCCCAGTCCTGTCCTGCTCCTCTGTAATATACCAAAGTGAAGCTGAAATGCCAACCCAGGCCCTGAGCTAGAGGGGGGCTAAGAAGGCCTGGCCTTGCCATTTCTGTGTTCTTTCCTCCTTTGGAGTCTGTACCCCGTTGTTTTCCTGGGTTGATATTGCTCAGGAGTCAGCTCCTCCCACCATCCCCTGGTCCCAGTGCAGGACTTTTCTAACAGCACATGGTCCTGTGCCCGGTCCCAGGTGATGGGACCCCAGCCTGTCCTTTGGGATTGTTTTCCACATCCCAATCCACCCCAACCAGGCAGTGTGTCCTGACATTCCCCCAGCGCCCCCCGCTGCATCTCATCCCCACACCACTAGCAGCTCATTCAGCCCCCCAGGCATTCACACCTATGCTGCTCCAGCTGGGCTCCACCAGGCCCCACCCTGCCTGGGGCTGGCACCTTAGATGTGTGGGGCCAGCCCCTCCACCTCGGCTGAGGGAAGCCTTTGCACATGTTGTCCCCACATACGGTGGCACAGGAACCCGAGGCAGGATCCCCCACCTTTCCTAGAGAATGAGCAGGCAGCTCCTCAGCACGGAGCAGCACACAATCAATCGTCTCTATGCGCTCGGAGAGAGACCCCGTGAGCCAGAGAGCCGGACTAGCTACCTGCAGAGATCTGCCAGCCTAAAGCAACATCCTCAGCGCCCAGCCAGCCAAAGGAGGCAGGAGCTCGCCCAGGCCATGGCTGTGAGACGTGGCTACCCAAAGCACTGTGCCCCTCTGGGCTCCATCATGGTCCCTGCTCACGCAGCCCCACTCCCTCCGGCTGCCTAGGGGAGCCCAACAGGTATTTCCTACAGCATCGTGCGCTGTAATTCACATGTGACACACACACGCGCGCACACACACACACACACACAATGTTTCTCAGATCATGCCCTATCATTCCTCACAAACGTTTGGGTGACTCAAGAGCCATTTGCGAGGGACTGGGTAGAAATATTAGAGCTGAACTGGATAGCCCCACTGAGTATACCTTTGGCTCCCGTGCCAGCCTATCTCCCCACACACCCAGATGAGGGGCTTCCCTTCAGCTCCATGAGGAGCGGGGCCTCACAGTCCAGCTGGGTAGAATTTCTTGGCTGACTGAAGAAAGAATCCCCCTCCTGCCCCCTGGTTATCAGCATATGCTGAACTCCCCCTGCCTCATACAGACAATGGTCCTAGCTCCGTCTCAGGGCAGCCAGCAGCACTTTGGGAAATCCCACCAGTTCTTTTTCCAGACCCATGATTTATCTTTGAAAATTGTGCTGTTTGCCATCCCGGGTCTGCACAAGAATAACAATTACAAGGGATACTGAAAATGCATGCAACAGGCACAGATCTGTCTGTCTATCTGTCTGTCTGTCTAAGTGGCCCTTGGTTTGTCAGCATTCGATTTTTTTTTTTTATAATTTCAGTGGATAATATCAATGTTTATTTTTAAAGATTTTTTTTCTATCAATTAAAATTTTCACAGTTGGGAGAAATTATTGGGGGAGGTCAGACAATGGGGGATGTCAAACAATAACGATTTCAGGACAGCAGAAATTGAGATTCAAAAAGTTACATCTTTCAACTATTAAAAAACAAATTGTCAACAATTTGTACATGGCAAAATGTACAACGTAAATAGCCTGAAATCAAACTCTAATATGTTCTCAAGCAACCGGTTTTCTTCTTTTGTCTACCTGTCCATTTCGATGATTATGGGTGGTAATATTTGTTTGTTGCTTTGTGGAGCACTGTGAAATCGACATGCACCAGCATTTACCAACAAAAATCGAATCCTTCCAGGCCTATCTCTGAGACAAACAAGCCAACTGCTGCACTCCATGCCCGTCCTGAGACACTGATCATTGCGTCTTGCAACGTTTGCCTGCCCTGGCAGTACTCGCAGCTCAGGAGTGCTTCCTGGCCGGCTAGGGCACAGCCTTCGCCACATTAGGCCTGCTCCCCTCCTGCTCCCTCCTGCTCTCAGCTGGCAGGAGTTGCTCTCCACAAGGCCTGTAGACTCTGCTCCCTCCAGCATGGGAGCATTTCTGAGCCATGGGGAGCCCAGCAGGGAGGGGAGGGGATCTGGAGGGTGCCAGTCCGGAAGAGCACTCGGCAGCTCCAGACACCGGTGTCCCCACTGAGCTGGCCCTTCCTACACAGGAGTTACCTGGGAGAGACACACTGTGGCTCACCCAGTACCAGATGCAGCTACTGCCTCCCAAGAGGCCCCACTCATGAGACCATCAGCCTGCACTCCCACCCAGGAATGCCAAGTGGGGGTGCCCCAGAGCTGGGAGACCACATGTTCAATGGCTTCACAGCCACCCTGACACACTGTCACCCTCCCAAAAACATGCATGTTGGGTTCTGTTTCCCTGCAATCACAGCGGTTTGCACCCCCCCACCAGTGGCCCCGGGCCTGCACCCCCTCCAATCATGGCAGATTGTGGTGCCCAGCCTGCCCCCATGGCAGTTTGTCCGCACACTTAGACACACCCACTGCTGCCTGGCCTGCACCCCGTCTGTGGATTGAGCCCCCAATTTGCATGGCTCTGTGCACATGCTGCTTCTTCCCCTTTGCTGAGTACTTGTAAATGTCACTTTCTTTGCCTCCCTTGCAGACACCCGCAGCTGCCACCGATGGAAGCAGCTCACTTCCAGCCTCTCCTCCCTGAGCCGCTGTCTCCCCGGGCCCGGGCCCTCGCTCACGTGGCCACTGTGTCCAGGCTTGTGTCACCCCGCACCAGCCTCATCCCAGTTGCCCCAGCGATGTTGTCCACAATGCATGGCATGCCATGGACATTCAGGGCACTGGGTGTGGCTAATCATAGGAAGGGTGCGGCGCCTGTCGGCCCCAGCTCGCCGTGTGTTTGGCACAGCAGGGAGTGACTCGGTGTCTCCACGTTACAGCTGGGGAAGTGGACCCAGAAGTGACAGGCCTGGCAGGGCTCCCAGTAGGCCAGCAGCAGGGCTTGGCACAGAGCCTGGCCTTGGGACTCCCATTCTGGGCCCACTCTGCCCTGACTTACAGCCCAAATGCCTGGGGCATAAATCAGAGCGAACGTGGCCCTGAGGAGCAGCTCCTCTGGGGCACTGGGACTGGTCAGCTCTCTCACAGCGGAGGGCCTCCCCTTGGGCAGGCACAGTCAGTGCGTGAAGCCACCTTGTCCATCGCCCCACAGAGCAGAGCCAGTCCCAACGCTGGGAATGGAGGGAGATCCCTGGGATGGGGATGGGGAGGCCTGCCCAGACGCACCGGCCACAGGCATGGCAGAGTGTCGGGGGAGCCACAGCGACCCTGGCTGCCCAGGACAAGGGGAACAGTGTCCTTTGCAGACCCACTGCTGGTTCCACCCCGCCCAGGGAACCCAGCAGAGCGGCTGCTCCTCCCATGGAATGCCAGGCAGGGGCTCGGAGCAGGGGAGGGAGGGCAGTGGAAGTATCTCGATGGCCAGCCGTGCCTGGCTGATGCCCTGGGACCCTGTGGGTCCCTCTGGAATGAACCCGGGGCCAGGGTGCACAGGGTCTTGGCAGTTGGCAAGTCCTGGCTCTGCCTGTGCTGAGGTAGCACTTGCCTGTCCCTGTGCCCAGCAGGCTGCTGTGTGAAATGGCATCAGACCAGCGCTGCAGCTTTCTCCTCTGCTCCCACGACCCTGGCATCCTCTTGCCACGCCCCTGTGGCTCTGTAGCTCACCGGGGTCGTCAGGTGCCTTGTCATTTGCAGAGGGACAGCCGGCCCAACAGCCACAATGGGGCTGACCAGAGAGCCTGCTGGCATTGCCAGGTCCAGTGTTCACTTTGCCCACACCCCAGCCAGCCCTCCCTGAGGGGATGCCCCCAGCCATGCCTCAGTTGGCATTCCCGCTCTGCCTGGGCAGCTCCTGGGCTGGGTGTGCCCCGCCCTAATGCAGTGCAGCTCCCTGTCCCTAGCCCCAGTGGCGAGGCACTGCACCTGGCCTCTGCCTGCCAGCTTGCAGCGTTCTTGTGGCCCAGGCAGCCACTGCATAAGCTGTAGCTCCAGAGGCCCCGGGTTCAAGCCCCACAGGCAGCCTGGCTGTGGCTATTGCACCACATGCAGGGGACTGGCTGGTGCTCAAAGCATGTCCTCTCTGGTGGTTTGCTGTCAGTCCAGAGCCTCCATCCCAGCAAGGATGGTGGAACCAGAGAGCCACACACTCTGTGCTCAGCCCCCAGCCTCATATGATGCCACTGTCACATCCTGCCTGGCGCATGGCCAGAGCTGAGCCACTGTAGGGGGAGTGGGTGCAGTGCAGGGCCGTGCAGGGCACAGGAGACGTGCCCCCCCCCCCCCCAGGGGAGGGCAATTAGTGGGCTCAAGGTGAGGAGGTGCTGCAGGGACGGGTGTGGGGGTGTCTGGGGGATTGGCTGAGTGCCCCTCAGCAGAGCAAAGCGCATGCAAAGCCCCTCTGCCTGCATTGCTCAGCTGGAATGTTTATTTGTGTGGGTGCCACCGTTGCAATAATGAACCGGGGCCCTTTGATCAGGACTTCAATGGAGCTCTGACGCCTTTTCATCATTGTGAAGCTACCTGGGCTTCCAGTGTTCAAACGTGTCTCCGTTCTGGTCCGCCCCGCCAGTCTCCAGCAGCCTGTGCAGACAGCCCCTCGCTGCAGCACCAGCGCCACCTCGCTGCCACACGTGCGTTTGTGTGGGACTGACCCTGCGGGGGCTGGTGACCTGCTGCCATCCCCAGCAGGTAGGCGCTCAGGTTAGGTCTCACTTGGCAACAGGAGTGGGCCTGGCTGGAAATGAGATGGAGAGGGGGTGACTGGAGAAAGGAAGGGTGGGGGCGGTGGGGGCAGTGGCTGGGGTGCTGAGAGAGAGCCCGGGGTGGGGTGTGTCACAGATCCACAGGATCAGTGCTATACCCCCAGATGTGCCACAGTCTCTAGGAGAGCCCTTCAGTGCGCCAGCCCCTCGAGGGGTCTCACTCTCCCCCAGGGTAGGCCACACAGCTTCACTGCCTCCTTAGACTGGACCCTGAACTGTGCTCAGCGAGTCCAAGGGAGACAGACCCTGATGGAAACACATCCACTCTGCAGGGATCAATGCACCCCGCCCAGCGTTTGCAGTGACACTCACACAGCGCTGTCGAAACAGTCAGGTTTATTAGTTAACTGGACACAGTATAGGACGTCCTCAAGTTAGCCCAGGGCAAGGAAAGTTAAAACACAGCCCAAGTGCATTCTGGTCAGCCCAGAGCCCAGCCAGGCTGTGGTGAGTCCCGTTGCTCAAGCTCTGTCTCCCTCCATCTGACCTCCTTGGTCAGTTCCCAGGTGAGATCCAACTCCTTCCTGCAGCCAACTGTTATCCCCCTCTTCCCTGGCCTTTGTTCTCCAGCTGGGGAACGTTGCTCAACTTCCCTGCTGAGAGATGGGGAAAGCATCTCTCCTGGGTCATTGATTGCGAGGCATCAATGTCCCGGTGACTGGCTTTGCCGTTGTCTTCTTGAATTCTACACCAATAGGGGGTCAGCCTCAGCCAGCCCTTTTCCAACGACTCATATCAGACTCTTCTCAGGCACCCATCATAGCCGGGGACTCTCCCTCAACAGTAGGAAGATTCAGGTGCTCCACCAGCCTGCCCCAGCACAAGTTGTCATCGGCGGTGAGCTCCTGGAAAACGTTGAGCATTTCCCTTGCCTTGGTAGCCACCCCTCCCAGCCACTCTTGATGTGGAGATTGAACATAGACTCCGATGTGCCAGAGCATCCTCGGAAAGTTGCTCCTTCGTGTCTTTATTGACAGAGATCTGTGGATGGAAACCAAGACCCTGGTCTACACTGCAGTAGTCATCGCCCGCTTCTCTATGGCAGCAAGACAGAGGGGAGCCATCTTAAGCATCTGGAGTGGTACCAGCAGCGCTGCCTTAGGAAGATTCTCCGTATCAGATGGGAAGAGCGTTGCACCAATGCCAGCATCTCTCTGAAGCTAATGTCACCAGCGCAAAAGCGAAGATTATGAAACATCAGCTTTGCTGGGCTGGTCATTGTGTGCGGATGGCTGATATCTGTCTTCCAAAGCAAGGCCTTTTTTCTCAACTTAGTCATGGTACAAGGACCTGTGGGGGACAGAGGAAATGCTACAAGGACACGCTGAAAGTTTGTCTTAGCTGGCTAGCAATAGACTGCAATGGCGTCACATCAGACATCAAGCTTCAGCCAGTTTGGAAGAGGATCACTTTGCTCGAGAGGCTGAGGCACGGCAGAAGAGGAAGGAAAGTGTACAGCCTCCCGGCCAGCAGCTGTGCTTTCTCCAAGTACCCACCTGTCACATATGTGGAAAAACTTGTCGAGCAAGAATTGGACTCCTCAGCCATCTTACGTCTATTCAATGACTTTCCCCCAGCAGACATCATCCTCGTAAGGAGGGACAGCTGATGATGATTCAGGCTCAGATAACTGGGCAACATTCATACCCATGTCTCTTAGCCTGCACTGAGAACAACTGACCTATCCCCACACTGCGTAGCCATGTGAAATATAGGGGAAACTGAGGCACACATCAGCTTCATTAAAATATTACAGAAAATTCCCATTTCATCATAGGGTGCAATGGGCAGCTAGGAGGAGTGATGTTGGGGTGCAGTGGGGTGATACTGGGCTGTCATGGGGGTTCGGATGGATGAGATAGAGGGGCATTGAGGTTGGGTTGATAGTGGGTTGCTGGGGGTGCTGGTTGGACACAACTGGGAGCCTGGGGGCAGCCACCCCCCCCCCCCACCAAGAGCTACAGCTGGGTTGTGTCGTGGGCATGATGGTGGCATGGGTGCTCAGGTGGCTGGGCCTGGCAGGGGGTGGGACGGGAGCCCAGGTTGCTGGGGCAGGTGGGGGATAGGGATTGGGGATAGGCTGAGCAGCCTGGAGGGGCCGTGTGGGGGTTTCCTATCCAAGCATCAAGCAGACCGACCTTTGTACCGCTCCAGGTTCTGACGCACACACCAGCCCACCATGCTCAGCCCCCGTTCCCACATATGGCTGCCCACCACAGTCAGGCCCGGTTCAGGACACTCATGGGAAATTGGCCTAGTGGGGAGACGGGAACCGTGATCCACATGTTGGGGGAGGGGGCGAGAGGTCATGTCAGAACTGCCTTTCGCATATCACCCCCAGGATGTGGTACAGGAGGGGTGCAAATGCAGGCTTGTGGCACCCCCTTCCCACAGGGCAGGAGGGGGCCCAGCGCTGCCCCCACCCACTGCTTGGCGCCCACTTCTCCCGCGGGGCAGTGCCAGCACGGGGCAGGGCCAGTTTGAAGGGGTGGGTCAGCGGATCCAAGTGAGTGAGTTGCTGGTGCTGCTCTGAGCCAGCGCACTCTGGCAGCAGAGGAATACCCACTCCAGAGTCTGGGGACCTGCGTGAGGAATGTGCCAGTGGCTTGGGGGGTGTCCATGGGTATGGGGGAGGGGGGGGGCTGCGAGGAAGCTGCTCTCTCCTCACTTTTTGCCCTGCTTCCTGTTCTTCTGGGGCTCAGGGTGCTGCCACTCGGATGTAAGCATCTCCCAGCCAAGGGGGGTGAGCTGGCAGGAACTCAGGGGCTGGGGCTGGATCACAGGTGCTAAATGCAGTGGTAACAAAATGCCGTTCCCCTTCTTGTCTGAGCAAAGGGCAGCAGAGCTATGCCTAGCCTGGTCTGATGGAAGGGTCACTCTCACCTGAACCGAACTGGCTAAGCCAGGGGCTCGGATGCCAGAGCCCTGGGAAGGTTGATAGGAGGTGGGGACAGTGAACTCTGCAGCTGCACTGCCAGACTCTGGGTTGCCCTGACTAAGGACCAGACTTCTGGTTGCTGGACTTAAGAACCTGAAGCAAAAGGAACTCTGGGGTGGGTGTTTTGCTCATGGTGTTGTGCCTGTGAATCCTGTTTGCGGCATTTTTCCCAAGTCAAGGCTGGGTCACTTTCCCCCTTTTCTTAACAGTCTCTTTCCTCCACTCAGTGCCTGTGCTTGTGAGGGGGTTGGCTCTAGAGGCACCCAGGGCTGGTGTGCGATTGCCCAGGTTACTGGGAGGGGCAGGCATCACATTGACCCGGCCCTTGTGCCTGCCACTTTGCAATCCCTGCTCAAAATCCACCTACTCTGAGCCCCCGTGCAGTGCTGGGCACCCACAGCGACCCCTGCTGGGAGAGGCTGGGGCTGGAGTAGCCGGGAGCTCCTCCCACAGCCCATGCTCCTGTCCCACTCCACACAGCACCCCCTGCTGGAGAGGTCAGACTGAAGTGCCAGCTCTGGCAGCGGGGGTAGGAAAGCCCAGCTGGTCAGGGGTGAGTCTGTAGCTGTTCTAGGTGCAGAGGTAGCCTTGGCAGGATGGAGCCGGGCATGCCCAGGGTGTGTGGCAGGGAGTTTACAGGTAGTGTCTCCATGGCTGTGTGCATCCTTTGCTTTCCATGCCCCACACTGTTGGCAGCAATCACCAGGTGCTTGGCATGGGCCGTGCTCCTCTACCCTGCACTGAGCACCTTCCTGGCATCCTGCCCTGCCCCAGCCCGTGTCACTGAGGCCTGGCAGCCTGTCTGTGGAGCCTGCAGATCTCTCTGCCCCCTCAGCCTCTGATAGAGCCACCCCCACCCCACATGCCTCCCCCTCAATCCACTGTCTGGGGTCCCCACCCCAGAACACCACCCACTGGTCTCCCATCTTCCACCCCTGGGGTGCCCCCATCCAGGGAGAACACCCCCACTCACTTTGAGCCCTAGGTCCCCTCTTGCCCGGCTGCACGGTCTGTGCCCCCTGCCTGGTAGGGCGAGGGAGACATTGCCACCCCCACATTCACAGCCCTGGGGTCCCTTTCCCTGCACCCATCCTGGGAGAGCACTCCCTGCTGGGATCACACACACTCGCCCCCGGATCCCTCTGCCCTGCTGTGCTGTCTGTCCCCTACCTGCAGGAAAGGGCCCTGCATGTTCCCCATGTGTGGGATGGCTGGCCCAGGCTGGGGCAGCCTGGCATTGCCAGCCAGGTGCACACGTCAAGTGTAATTTCTGTGACACTAGGAGCAGCAGGGGATCTGTCCTGCCTGAGGCGAGATGCTGCACGCTTGTGCGGGAACTGTGAGCTGAGCATCTGCCAAGGAACCATCCCAGCTCCCAGCTACTCTGCGCCCAGAGGCTCTCCTGATACTGCCTGCCCCCCTGGGCAGCCACCTTCTCCAGGGAGAGACTGCCCCCACCGAGGGGCTAATGGGTAGAGAGTGGGGCAGACTGGGCTCTGGGGGGCTTCGGGGTGCAGCAATAGCCCTGAGACCCCAAACTCCCTGAGGCAAGTGTAGAAGCCCATGGTCACAGCCCCCCTGAAGGCAGTACACTCCAGGTGCATGACATGCCCAGGACAGCGGGCAAGTACCTGGTGCAAGCCCACAAGCCCCTAGATAGCCAGGCTGGGCCACAGTGTCCTGCAGGCTCCCCCAGTGCCTCAGGGGGCTGGACCCCATGGGCTCCAAGAACCATGCACCTATACGGTAGGGCTGTGCCCAACTCGAGCCGCAACCAGCATGCTGGATGGGTACAGGCCCAAGGAGCGAGGCGCTGAGCCATGGCTGATGCTGAGCCCCAGGAGCCCTTTGCCCTTCTGAGGCACCCAGGGCGCCCACGTGGTACAAGCACTGGCTGGAGCTGTGTGGGTGGGGGCTTAGACAGCCTGCAGCCGCTGCCCAGCTATGTTGCTATGGTCTCAGTCCTGAGGCAGGGGAATTAGCCAATCAGCAGGCAGTCGATGAGGCTCTGGCCCTCAGGCAGGGCACAGTACTAAACAGGCTAGGGAGGCTCTCGCTCTCAGGCAGGGCAGAGCAGTAGGCAACCATAGGACATTTGGCCTTCGGTGGGGGTGCTGTCAACTCAGCGGTGGGATTGGCAGCAGAGGATAGAGGGTCCCAGCCATTGGATTTATTGAGAGGCAGTATGATATTTTCTGCATTTTCTTGCCTAATGTTTCCCAACTTCCACAGCAAGGGATCCTTGGGGACTGAGGGTGCAAGGACCCACCCTGACTGCCAACACACACCTAGGGAAATCTGCCAACCAAGATGGGATGTGGGGTGAGGAGTGGAGGGGAGCTAGCTACGGGGACTGCAGAGAGAAGAAAGTCCTGCTAGCTGCACCTTCTGCTGGTGCCCACCAGTCCCCTGGGTCTGTGCTCTGGCTTGAAGTGGAGGGAAGAGGATGAGAGAAGAATCATGTCTGAGATGTGCCTCAGTTGGGAGGAAGAATTTAATCAGAAAAATGTGAATGATAATTGAGAATTGTTTAAGAACACCATGCTAAATGCCCAAACAGGCACAATCCCACAACTGAGGAAGATGACTAGGCTGGTTGAAAAACCAACCTTGTTTAGAGGGAAAATGAAGGCAGTTATACAAAACACTATATAACAAATGGAAAAAAGGGGAATTTGATAGTGATTGATGTAAATTAGAAGCTAGGATTGTAGATCATTGATAAGGGAAGCAAAGGGGAACAAGGAGAAATCTATGGCCAGAAGAGTTAAATATAATAAGGTGTTTTATAAGTATATGATAGACAAAAAGAATTGTAACAGTGGTATTGGACTATTCCTAGATGGAAATCATGGAATTACCCATAATATTTATTAAAAAAAAAAAGCAGGAGGATTCAGTAAATATCTCTGTTCTGTGTTTGGTAGAAAAAACAGATGCTGCAGTCATATCATATAACACTTTTTCCATTGCACTAGTATCTCAGGAGGATGTTAAATAGAAACTACTAAAGTTAGATATTTTAAATCAGCAGGTCTGGATAACTTGCATCCAAGAGTTTTAAAAGAGCTGGTTGAGGAGCTCACTGGACCATTAATGCTGGTTTTCAATAAGTCTTGAAACATTGAGGAAGTTCCAGAAAATTGAAAGAAAGTTAATATTGTGCCCACATTTTAAAAGGGTAATTATAGGCCTGTCAGCCTGACATCAATCCTGGCCTTTTTAATGGTATGATGTAATGGGAATTTTCTGTAATATTTTAATGAATCCTATATGTGCCTCAGTTTCTGCTATATGTGGCATTACTACCCTGTGGGGGTGAAAAAGTACTGTTTACCCTCAAAGGCAAAGGCCACGTCTACATTACAAAACTAAGCTGACCTAGCTTACAGCCAGCATACAGCCACCTCACTAATTACATCACTCGTCTTTGTCAACACTTTACTCCTAGTGTCAGCATGCATGTCCTCACCAGGAGTGCTTGTATCGATTGTCCCACATAGACAGTACATTCTGGGGAGGCTCCTGAAAACCAGTAACAGTTGACGTAAGCAATGCAGTGTCTACACTGACATGGCCTCGATCTAACTACGTTGACTTCACTCTACACTGCTCATGGAGGTAGAGCTCTTGAGTTGGCGTAGTGGGGCAGTTACGCTGGTGGGAGCGAAATTTAAGTGTAGACACTTCCATGGTGAGGTTGATATAAGCTGCCTTGCATCAACCTAACTCTGTCATGTAGACCAGGCCTGACACACACAGGTGTGGGTATCACCTACTGTCTGGGCCTTAGTTCCATATGAAGGGAGTACCTGAGAGGACAACAGCAAATCCAATCACCAGCACATTGGCACCTAGCAACCAATGACCCAGATGGATTTCCCCATCTCTTAGCAGGGCAGCTGAACACAATTGCCCAGCTGGAGAACAAAGGATGAGAAAGGGTGAGGAGGGGGATAAGCATTGGCTGCAGGAGAGGTCAGATGGAGGGAGACAGAGCTTGAGCCCTGAGGCTCACCACAGCCTGGCTGGGCTCTGGGTTACCAGAATGGATGATGCTTTAACCTTCAGTTTTTGAAGTTAACATGACTCCTTCCTGTGCTGTGTCCAGTTGACTAATAAACCCAACAGTCTCACTGTGCTGTGAGAGCGCCACTGCAAATGCTGGGCGAGGTGCATTGATCCCTGCAGCCAGACAAGTCTCCGTGAGGGTCTGTCTCAGTGGGACTTGCTGAACTATGCTCATGGTGTTAAACAGGGGGCTGAAGGCGCAGAGGCCCAGCTTAAGGAGGCGGTGAGGCTTCATGGCTTACGCTGGAGGAAGAGTGAAAGCCTGAGGGTGGGGGGAGGGGTCTGGCGTACTGAAAGGCTTCTCCTGGAGACTGTTCCATAGCTGTGGGCTTAGCACCAATCCAGAGGATCTGTGACAAATGGAATAGCTGAGACGGGTCCCGATTAATACAGAATTAAAGGAGGGTAATGCAGTTAATGCCAATCAACAAGGGTTTATGGAAAATAGATCCTCTCAAATGAATATTGTATCTTTTTTGATGACATTGCAAGTTTAGTTGATAGAGGTAACAGTGCTGACTTAATATACTAGCTTTCTGTAAGGCATCTGACTTGGTACCACATGACATTTTGATTAAAAACTTGAATATATAATTAACATAGCACACGTTAAATGGATTGAAAGCTGGCTAACTCATCAGCCTCAAAATGTAAATGGAGAATCATTATCAAGTGGGCATTTTTCCCACTGGGATCCCACAGCAGTAAGGCCGTTGGCCCTATGCTATTTAACATTTTTATCCATGACCTGGAAGAAAATCATCATTGAAAATTTTCCGGTGACAAGAAGTTTGTGGGAGGAGTAAATAATAAAGAGGACAAGTTAGTGATTCGGAGCAAGCTTGATCACTTGGTAAACTGAGAACAAGCAACAATATGCATTTTAATATAGTTAAATATAAATGTGTAAATCTGGGAACAAAGAATGGAGGCCATACCTACTGAATGGGGGACTCTATCCTGGGAAGCTGTGAAAAAGATTTGGGGGTCATGGTGGATAATGAACAGCTAGTGCAACACTATGGCCAAAAGTATTAATGTGATCCTGGGATGCATAAACGGGAATCTTGAGTAGGAGCAGAGAGGTGATTTTACCTCTGGATTTGGCACTGGTGTGACGGCTCCTGGAATCCTGGGTCCAGTTCTGGCGTCCACAATTCAAGAGGGAGGTGACAGACTGGGGAAGGTTCAGAGAAGAGCTACAAGAATGATTAAAGGATTAGAAAACCTGCCTTGTAGAAATAGATCCAGGCAGCTCAAGCTATTTAGCTTAGCAAGGAGAAAGTTAATGCAAACCTGCCTTGCATTAAAGAAAACGAAGTCTCTCTCAATCAAAAACATGATTTGCTACTACAGGCACAGTGAGAGGAAAATTCAGAGAAGGCAGGGCAGGGGAACTGAAGAACGGGGAAGAAAATTGGCAGCATGTGATCTCCCAAAGAAAGAGAACCTACATGCCCACCATGCAGATAGAGGTAAGGAATTGTTTTCAGTCTCTCTGCACAGGTACTACAGCAGAGAACGATTTGGAAGACTCATCTGAGGGAATAGATCAGATGGAGACCCTGTTGATCAGAAGGCAAGGGATGCATTGTCCTAGGGATGGGGGTTCCACGACCACCACTCCCAAAAGGAAGAAAAGGGTGATGGTGGTCAGGGACTCCCTCCTAAGAGGGGGGGCGGAGTCATACATCTACCATCCGGATCGGGAAACCTAGAGAAGTGACGGAGAGACTGCCAAGACTCATCAAGTCCTCAGGCTGTTACCCCTTCCTACTTCTCCACGTTGGCCCCAATGACACTGCCAAGAATGATCTTAAGTGGATCACTGCAGACTATGTGGCTCTGGGAAGAAGGATAAAGGAGTTTGATGTGCAAGTGGTGTTCTCCCTGGAGAAGGAAAAGGCCCAGGTAGGGACCGTCGCATTCCAGAAGTAAATGTGTGGTTACACAGGTGGTGTCGGAGAGAAGGCTTTGGATTCTTCTTCCTGGAACAACATCCCATGATCAAAGGATTACTAGAAAGAGATGGGATTCACCTAACAAAGAGAGGGAAGAGTAACTTCGCGGACAGGCTGACTAACCTAGTGAGGAGGGCTTTAAACTAGGTATGATGGGGGGACAGAGACCTAAGCCCAAAGGTAAGTGGAGAAGTGGGATACCACAAGGAAGCAGAAGGAGGAGGATGCAGCAGGGAGGCCTCCTGATTCATACTGAAAAAGTAGGGCAAAATTGGCTAGTTATCTCAAGTGCCTATACACAAATGCAAGAAGCCTGGGAAACAAACAAGAGGAATTGGAAGTTCTGGCACAGTCAAGAAACTATGACATGATTGGAATAACTGAGACTTGGTGGAATAACTCACACAACTGGAGCACTATCATGGATGGGTATAAACTGTTCAGGAAGGACAGGTAGGGGCGAAAGGGTGAGGAGTTGCATTTTATGTAAGAGCAGTATGATTGCTCTGAGCTCTGGCATGAAACTGGAGATAAGCCAGTTGAGAGTCTCTGGGTTAAGCTTAGAAGCAAGAACTATAAGGGTGATGTCGTGGTGGGTGTCTGTTACAGACCACGAGGACGAGGCAGATGAGGCTTTCTTCGGTCAACTAGGGAAAGTTTCCAGTTCACAGGACCTGCTTCTCATGGGGTCTTCAATCACCCTGAAATCTGCTGGAAGAGCAATATAGCAGAGCACAAACAATCCAGGAAGTTTTTGGAAAGTGTTGCGGACAACTTCCTGGTGCAAGTGCTGGAGCAGCCAACTAGGGGCTGTGCTTCTCTTGACCTGCTGCTCACAAACAGAGAAGATTTGGTAGGGGAAGTAGAAGTGGGTGGCAACCTAGGCAGCAGTGAATATGAGATGGTTGAGTTCAGGATCCTGACAAAAGGAAGAAAGGAGAACAGTAGGATACAGACCATGGACTTCAGAAAAGCAGACTTTGACTCCCTCAAGGAGCCAATGGGCAGGATCCCCTGGGAGGCTAATATAAGGGGGAAAGGAATCCGAGAGAGCGCGCTGTATTTTAAAGAAACCTTATTGAGGGCACAGGAACAAACCATCCCGATATGCAGAAAGAATAGCAAATATGGTAGGCATCCAGCTTGGCTTAACAAAGAAGTCTTTGGCAAACAAACACAAAAAAGAAGCTTACAAGAAGTGGAAGCTTGGTCAGATGGGTAGGGAGGAGTATAAAGATGCTGCTCGATCATGCAGGAATAAAATCAGGAAGGCCAAAGCACAATTAGAGTTGCAGCTAGCAAGTGACGTGAAGGGGAACAAGAAGGGTTTCTACAGGTATGTTGCCAACAAGAGGAAGATTAGGGAAAGTGTGGGCCCCTTACAGAATGGGGGAGGCAACCTAGTGACAGAGGATGTGGAGAAAGCTGAAATGCCTTTTTTGCCTCTGTCTTCACAGACAAGGTCAGCTCCCACACTACTGCTCTGGGCAGCACAGAATGGGAAGGAGGTGAACATCCCACAGTGCTGAAGGAACAGGTCCAAGACTATTTAGAAAGATTGGACATACACAAATCCATGGGGCCAGATGCAATGCACCAGAGGGTGCTGAGGGAGTTGGCTGATGTGATTTCAGAGCCATTAGCTATTATCTTTGAAAGCTCATGGCAACTGGGGGAGGTCCCTGATGATTGGAAAAAAGCAAATATAGTGCCCATCTTCAAGAAAGGGAGGAAAGAGGATCCAAGGAACTACAGAGTGGTCACCTCAATCCCTGGAAAAAAAAAATCACAGAGCAGGTCCTCAAGGAATCCATTTTAAGGCACTTGGAAGAGAGGAAGGTGATCAGGAACAGTCAACACGGATTCACCAAGGGAAAGTCATGCCTGACCAACCTGATTGCTTTCTACAAAGAGGTGACTGGCTCTGTGGATGTGGGGAAAGCGGTGGACGTGATATACCTTGACTTTAGCAAAGCTTTTGATATGGTCCCTCACAGTAATTGTATCAGCAAGTTAAGGAAGTATGGGATGAATGGACTATAAAATGGATAGAGAACTGGCTAGAGCATAGGGCTCAATGAGTAGTGATCAATGTCTCCATGTCTAGCTGGCAGCCAGTCACAAGCGGAGTTCCCCAGGGGCTGGTCCTGGGGCCGGTTTTGTTCAACATCTTCATTAATGATCTAGAGGGTGGGGTAGATTGCACCCTCAGCAAGTTTGCAGATGACACTAAACTGGGGGGAGTGGTAGATACCCTGAAAGGTAGGGATAGGATACAGAGTGACCTAAACAAACTGAAGTATTGGGCCAAAAGAAATCTGATGAGGTTCAACAAGGACAAGTGTAGAGTCCTGCACTTAGGACAGAAGAATCCCATGCAGAGCTACAGACTGGGGACTGAAGGGCTAGGCAGCAGTTCTACAGAAAAGGACCTGGGGGTAACAGTGGATAAGAAGCTGGATATGAGTCACCAGTGTGCCCTGGTTGCCAACAAGGCTAATAGCAGATTGGGCTGCATTAGTAGGAGCATTGCCAGCAGTTCTAGGGAAGTGATTATTCCCCTCTATTTGGCATTGGTGAGGCCGCATTCGGAGTATTGTGTCCAGTTTTGGGGGGCCCCCCCACTACAAAAAGGATGTGGACAAGTTGGAGAGTCCAGCGGAGGGCAACAACAACGATTAGGGGGCTGGAGCACAAGACGTATGAGGAGAGGCTGCGGGAACCAGGCTTGTTTAGTCTGCAAAAGAGAAGAATGAGGGGGGATTTGATAGCAGCCTTTAACTACCTGAAAGGGGGTTCCAGGGAGGATGGAGCTAGGCTGTTCTCAGTGGTAGCAGATGACAGAACAAGGAGCAATGGTCTCAAGTTGCAGGGGGGGAGTTCTAGATTGGACATTAGGGAAAAGTTTTTCACTAGGAGGGTGGTGAAGCACTGGAATGGGTTACCTAGAGAGGTGGTGGAATCTCCATCTTTAGAGGTTTTTAAGCTGTGGCTTGACAAAACCCTGGCTGGGATGATTTAGCTGAGGTTAGTCCTGCTTTGAGCATGGGGTTGGACTAGATGACCTCCTGAGGTCCCTTCCAACTCTATAAATCCCCCCCCCCCTTAACTTTATAGAATCAATTACAGTCTATAAGTATCTACCTTGGAAACAAATATTTAACAATGAGCTCTTCAGTCTAGCAGGCAAAGGTCTAACATGATCCAATGGCTGAAAGCTGAAGCCAGACAAATTCAGATCAGAAATAAAGCACACATTTTTAACAGTGAGTGTAATTAACCACTGCAATAATTTACCAAGGGTTGTGATGAATTTTCTATCATGGACAATTTTTAAATCCAGATTGGATGTTTTGAAAGTTCTGCTCTAGGAATTATTTGGAGGCAATTCTCTGGCCTGCATCACACAGGGGGTCACAATGGTCAGTTCTGGCCTTGGGATCTATGGATCTGTGACTGTGTCAATAGCCCCGAGGTGCCTCTTTCAGACTGGAATGAGGTCGCACGGTGCCCAGCAGCGCTGGTGGGGCTGGCACAGAGCCAGGTATCGTGGGATTACTCAGCACCAGGAAGCAGCAGTACAGTAATCCTGTGCACTGGTGACGGAGCCACCATGTGCTCCTCTGCCAAGCGGCAGCTCTAATTGGTTAGAAGCAGCTTTCAAAGGCAGAGCCCCTCATCAGCACCACACAGCCTTTGGGGCCAGGAAGCTTTGCCCTTGAAGTAAATTAAAGAGCCCCTGCAAGACCCCGCATGGAGAGAGCATTAAACGGTACAAATGCATTTACATCTGAAAGCAGAGCACACCAAGAGCAATTGCTTTCATCACTTCCCTGCCAAGACCTGAGGTGAGGGCACCTTGTTCCCCTCTAGCAGCAACACATCCCCAGTGCCTGAAACAGCATTTATCACCAGCTGGTGGATGGGAACACAGAATCCTGACCTCAGGTCTTGGCAGATAAGTGAAGGAGAAGCTGCTTTTAAGTCACCCTGGAGCACCTGCTTCACTTACTGATCCAGGATCTTACACAAGACTTGTACCAAAGCTTTGCCATTCATCTTTCTGAAACCAAGGCAAACATGGGCCGCTTGGGTCTATGCTAAGGAGAGGATAGAAGCCAGCGCAGCACTGCCCACCTACTGGCCTCTGCCCTGCTTGTAGCAGATTGCAGGACCCCAGCATAGGGAGGCTATACAAAGCTACACTATACCAGGAGCTTAGAGAGACAGAATGCATCAGTTACGACCAACCTATAAGTTCCAGAGAAGGACGATACAATGCCTTAAAATTGGTGGTTTTCAACCAGGGGTGTGTGTAGCCCTGCAAGTACATGGAGATCTTCCAGGGGGTACGTCACCTCATCTAGATATTGGCCTACTTTTACAACATGCTGCATAAAAAGCACAAGTGCAGTTGGTACAAATAAACAAGTCATTGTCTGTATGACATTTTAGTACTGCTCTATATACTATACACTGAACTGGAAGTATATTTATGTTCCCCTTGATTCATTTTATAATTACATGGTAAAAATGAGAAAGTCAGCCATTGCTCAGTAATCATGTCCTATGACACTTGTATTTTTATATCTGGTTTTGTAAGCACGTCATTTTTAAGTGAGGTGAAATTTGGAGTACGCAGGACAAATCAGACTCATGAAAGGGGTACAGTCGTCTGGAAAGGTTGAGAGCCACTGCCCTAACACAGCAGAAGAGCTCCTAAAGAGTTTTATTTTTAATTCCAGTAAAAGCAGGTTTTCCTTTGACCTGACCCCATGCCCTGCCCTGGGTACAAACATGGCTGCTGGGTGAGCAGGAAGCGGAACTGACTTGATTTTTCTCCTGGCCCTTGCAGAGGACCGCACAGAAGGGCGGGGGCAACCTGACTTTGAAAGGCTCCTGCCCTTGCCAAAGCCAGTGTTACCTGGCACCTTCTGGTGCCAGCCACCAGCTTTACAGACAACCAGCTAAGCAACATCACAGGCACTGCCCCATGGGGGGATTTCATGGAAATGAAACTAATTTGTATAGAACCATAAACTCCAGCTTCTTATCAAGCCGTGCCTGCCCTGAGCCATGGTGGGCAGAGGACACAGCATCTGGGGTCAGGAGTGCCAGATGTGGGGGGGGGGGGGGGGGGGGGGGACGACGACGACTGCTGGAGGCAATGCTCACTGGGGAATGTCTCGGGCCTGCGATGGCTTGTAGTCAGGACTCTGGGATCAATCCCCACGTCTGCAGCAGACTCCCTGGGGCACTTTAAGCCAGTCTCCCCCCCCCTCCTTTCCTTGCGCTGCATCATGGGGATCACAGTGCTCCCTCCCTCTGGCCTGGTCATCTCGGCATCAATGGGAACCAGAGGCTGTCTCACTACTCAGCACAGCAGGGACCTGATCTGGGCAAAGGCCTCTGTTGTGGCCACTGTCTGTCTTGGCAGGTGTGGGTGGAAGCGGTTCCATTACAACATGTCCTGCTACAGCATCATGAGTGGCTAAACGGGCACATCACGCCTGACAGGCCTTGCCCGAGGGTAAGGTACAGGGCCATGTGACACCAGTGGCCACTAACCCCAAGGCCTGCTCCACATTCCTCTGTCTTGCTGGCTCCCTGCTGCGGCGCAGCCCTCACCCCATCGTGTGCTGCTGATGTAAGTTTTCAAGCCCTTCTTGCACATACCCTTGAACCTAAGCCCTGGACCCTCTGCAGCTCCCCCCATGCAGGGGGTCCTTTGGCGCACACTACCGTAAGGAGCTCAGGATGGGCTGGGCACACAGAGGGCAGGCCTGGCTGGGGTCAATTAGATGGAAAGGTGGCTGGGGCCCATTACGATCTGTCTTGTCCCCACTGCTTTGGCTAAAAGCAGCCTGACTGTGCTATGCCCCTCTGCTAGCTCTCCTCTGCAGCCTGCCAAATGCCAAGGGGGAGAGACATTGTCCGCTGCATCCCCTCCCTCCAACCATGCCCAGGCCAGCTCTGTGGACTGAGGCACCCAACTCCAGGCAGCCAAGTCGGGAGGTTTTGGCCCTGACTCCAGGGACTTGGGGGGGGGGGGGGGGGGTGTTCACTCTAGGTTCTGGAATGGCCCCATCGCTGTGGTGTCAAAGGGCCTCCACAGTACCTGTGAGTCCTCCTCCTGCCAGCCTGGCAAGGGAGAAGGGGCCGGTGCCCCCATTTCACAGATCAGCAGCTGAGGCACAGAGACGTATGGAGTGACCTGAGTTTACCCAGCAAGTCCCTGGCAGAGCAGGGCTGCCCCAAGCTGCTCCACCCCAAAAGGAAATCCTCCTGCCCCAGATTGGGTAGATGAGCCACACACTCCTGTGCCCAGTTGAGCTCCATGGCCTGCAGGCTCTGGAGTGACACTGGGGCAGCAGGGACTGGCTGCGCTCCCTCATGATGTCAAGAGTAGTCATCTCTGCAGAGCTGCACCCAGACAGACACCTGAGAGCTGCAGTTAACATAGCAGGTGGATAGGGCATCAACGCCTCCCCAAGCGCCAGGCCATTGCTGCAGGGTGCATGAATTCTGCTTTGAGGAGAGAAGGCCTGTCAGTGTCTTCCCACAGCTGGAGCATGCCCCAGAGCTCAGCTTTGCACAGCTCCATTCCTTCTAACAGAGCACACTGGGCAAGGCAGGTGCCGTGCCAGGAGCAGGAAGCGCTTGGGGCAGGAGCTACCTGCCATGCTGTGGCCTGATGCACTTCACAACAGGCCCACAGATTAACCTACCCTTGCAAGGGGATGCTGCCAGCCGGGCTCCAGGGCAGTGAGGAGCAGCTCAGCAAAGACAGGAGTGTTCCAAGGTGAGCCCCTGGAAAGGAGCTGCTGTTAAACACTACAGCAAGGGCAAGGATAACGTTAGCCTCGCCCTCAGCAGGTGCCCACAACGCTTGAGCCATTGCTGACGCTCACCCTCCTGCACTCACACCAATTTTAAATGGACAAAAGCCAAGGGGCTGTTAGTCCCTGCCACACACTCCCACGCTTGGGGGGGGGGGGGGGGGGGGGGGAACGGGACACATGACTCCCATCTCACCACCCTCTAGCAGAGTTGGTTCACCCTACATCCTGCCCCCGGCATGGTGAGCAGGTGGCTCATTCCCCTGCAGGGTGAGGTGCCCAAGGAGCACAGCAGGCAGCTGTGCTGCCACACTAGGGCTCCCCCTTTCCCTCCCCCTCCAGCCCTGCATTGTGCAGGCAGGGAGACTGGAGCCGAGACCTGAAACCACACCCCGGCAAGCAGGTTCCTGGAGAGCTCTGCTCTGCCCCATCAAGCCGGAGTGGGCTGGGTCAGGCCAGAAGAGGAAGGTGGCCAGAGGCCAGGCCTGAGCTGGAGAGTACTGGAGCAAAGCCCAGGCTTACCATGGAAACTCCACTCTCTGGAGCGGCAGGAAGCACTTTGCAAAGCAGTCTAGGGAGAGGAGGTGGCAGGAGGAAAGAGCCATGCCCCCCCCCCACAGACCAGCACCACATTGCTGGACAAACTCTCAGGCTGCTCTGCTCAGCAGAAGAGAGGACAGAGCAGCTCCCTCAGGCCACACGGTAGGTTCCCTACCCCAGAGATGGCCTCATGCTCTGGGGTGGCACATGGCTCTCCCTGGCTTGTGTACCACACTCCAGTTTGGCTTCAGAGTTCAAAGCGTTGGTGTCAGTGAACAGAGCTGCTCAGAGGAACACATAGAGGCCCTGGGGGACATACAGGGGAGCTTGGGGTCCTGCACAGGAGGCCCACTGGAAAGAGCTTACAAAGAAGAGAGGAAATGGCTCCATCCCAGGGTGGGCTCCAGCCACCAACCCTCAACTAACAGGTGAAAACAGGAACCCACTGCACCACTGAGGTGCACTGCCGAGGCAATTCAGAGCCAGTGTTCGAGGGGGCCAGCATGAGCCCCAGCCCATTAACAGAGCAAGGAACAGGCTCCTGCCTCAAAACTAGAGAGAAGAGGGCTCTCTGGGGAGAGAGATGTTGAAGGACCACTAGGCTGGCGTGGGAAGCAAGGGCCTTCCTAGTACTAGAGAGAAGCCATGACCAGCAAGCCAGAGAGCTAGCCACACAGAGCCAGGCCCAGCAGCCAGGCTCTTGCCCTGCCTTGCCAGAGCTCTCTGCCCCACTGCTCCACCCAGAGCCCTCCAGGAGAACCAGTCTCTTATGAGAAACAGCAGCAGCTCCCAGCCCCCACCCTGCAAGCACTGATATGGCTCCAGGTATGGGTTACAGGAGAGCACAATACCTGCCCAACCCCACGAGCAGGCAGCCAGAAAACCCCTGGCACAAAACCAGCCCACATCTCCCAGCACAACTCACACAGGGCAAGCCAAGCCCACCACCCACAGCCTAGGACCTGGCAGCAGAGCTCAGCAGGGGAAGAGCTAAATAGCCTGCACCCAGTCCAATACTCCCCAGCTCCTGGCAGGGTCTCCCTTCCTGGCCCTCCAAGTAGGGCACATCCCCATTACAAGTACTCACCAAAACCACCATACTACTCACCCCACTGCTGAAGTGTGGGCTTTTATAGTCAGAGTACCCAGAATTCCTTTCTGCTGGAGCTGTGTAATTGGCAGTATGCCCAGCCAATGACATTATATGGGTGGGATGTGCTCAGCTCAGACTTGGGCAGAGATAGGCACTCTTTGAGTGGCAGTGTCCTCACCCAATCAGATTTCACTCAAATCAGGATTCAGGTTGGAGGAGAAACAAGCACTACCAGGGTAGCTCCTCCTCTCCTGAGCTCAGGATGTCCCATCCTGTGATCCGATTGGTTGACAGTGCTGCCAGTCATAGCTGAGTGCAACAGCTGCCATGTCCCCTGTCCAGCTGCTGGCCACAGTGGCTGCTGGGAGAGGCTCTGGAGGGGTCAGCACAATGGAGACTCCTGGGCTAGGGCGGAGGTGGGGTCTGCACCAGAAGTAGGGTGATGGGGGAGGGTGCCACTACCTGCTACACTGGCCCTGCCTTACCCAGACCCCTAGTTCAGCTATGAGGCTCTGTCCGTGGGTCTCTGTGCCCCACCTCATCCCTGCTGGGGTGTGAATGGCCTTGCTGGGAGAGCGGAGGAGACACTCTAGGCAGTCTCTAGTGTCAGGGCTGCTCTAGAGGATTTCTATGGGGAGAGCTTTGTGCTGGAGAGGTGTGCATTTAGTGCTGGGGAAAGGGGGCAGCCAATGAACTCAGCCCCCTCTACAAGGCACTCCCGGTATATACCGCCCTGCCTCACCCCAGCCTGGGGGCACCTCTCGGGGCCAGGGGCTGGTTCAGTTCCCATGGCTGCTCTGCTGGTGCAAAGCGTGGGGCGAGTGATGTGGGAGCTGCAGCTCAGACCCCACAAACTCATCCCATACAGGGCCCTCTGGACTGACCCATGGAAGGGAATGGCCGAGCTGGGCTGGATTCGCAGCGGGGAGACAGGGAAAGGCTCTGTAGCTTGTGGGCGATGCTCTGAGGCAGCCGGTCCCAGGGAGTTCTGATGTGGGTCCTGGAGAATGAGGCCATTTTTGCTGAGAGATGTTTCTTCAATCCAGTCCAGGCCTGTGTGGAGTTATCCTGGACAGGGTCTGCCCTCTGCACCCAGAGGCGGTGCCCCCTTCCTCCTCCCCCCCCCCCCACTCTCTGCACCTGCGCTTCCTCCTGTGTCCTTAAAGGGACAGCTCCCATCACCAAGTGACAAACCTGCATGATCTCAAGAAAGTAACAGCCCAACTACCTCCTAAATACAAGATTTTGCTAAATAAAATTGCTTCTCACACTAGTTTATGGAACCTGGAAAGGTCGGCTAATCTGCCCTCACGTTCAGGTCTTTGATTGGAAAGTCTTTATAAATGGCACCTTGTCTGACCTGCTCTAGTCATGCTGAGCGTTCATTGCTCCTTTCAGTCCCATTCTGACGGGATTGCTCTAATCTCTGCAGAGAGAAAGACAGGTATTCACCTTGCTGTTGCTAGCAGGACCAGTATTGGAAATAGAGAACTTCTCCTACCTCAAGACATCCAAAGGCATCCACTACATCCGAGATGTAATTCTCGAGTGAATTCTCGAGTGGCCCCAGCTCACTGGGTTTGATTACACATTATATTTCCTGCAGGTCCTTGCAGGCTCTCTACTGCACATTTCCTCTTTTCAGATGCCGTTCTGGCATCATCACCAGATTGAGCTGTTGCCTCCAAGTGTCACAGGCATCTCCCCCTGCAGCGCAGCACTGGTTTGGTGTTTTAGAAGAATTTCCGCTTCATACAGCCCGACTCATAAGCCGTTTTTATTGACTCCCTTAGGGCTCATCCCATAGCAAACATTGATTGGCCTGTAGAACTGGGCAGAGGCACAGGACAACTTCCCATACAAGTCCGTAATTCAGCCATGGCTTTCAGAAATGTGTGTGATATTTCTGTATCTAAAACTTGTGCTGTGCTACTGGGTGATACCCCCAACAGATTAGCCTCAGCACTGTCCAGCCTGATTGAGGGCCAATCAAGGGCATTCAGCTATACAATAGCCCAGGGAGAGAAGCCAGGGGCTACACCCATGAGTCATCAGGACAGGTAGGGACATGCCTGTGAACAGGGAACTCCAAGTGCTTTTCCATGCACATGTGCTGTGGGCTTGTGTTTAAAACAGGCTATATAGCAAAAGGACATAAAAGGCAGCTGCACCATCAGTCTCCATCTTGTCTTCATTCCTGCTTCCTCCTACGTCTGATCAAGTCCTCTACAACTGAACTGAAGCTGTGAAACAGGGGATTGAGACTCATCCCAGGTACCAGATGTACTCCAGAGGAACTGAACAAGCCTGCAAACTCCATAATTCTGCTGAGAATCGGATATATATGGACTTGAAATCATTGTATGTATCTGACTGCTCTGACGATTTAACATCTCTCATCCTGTTTAATTCTTTCCTTTTATAATAAACCTTTAGTTTAGTTACTAAAGGATTGACTGACAGTGTGCTATTTTGGGTAAGATCCAAACTCATACTGATCTGGCAATGTGGCTGACCCGGTGGGGATCAGGAGAACATTTTGGTAAAGCGAATAGAGTTTTTAAATAACTTATCTCTTTACTAGAACTAGCTGCTGATTGGGAGCCAGAGATTGAAATGCAGTAAAGGAGGCTGTGTATTTCTTTTTTTTTTTTTTAGCTTCCTGATAGCTAATGTGGGGAATCAGGATTCAGGAGCACTATTTGTGACTGTTGGTGAATCTAATTTCAACGTTAGACACCAGTTCTGGGAGAATCTGGTCTCCTATTGCAGCCTGCTCTGACCTTGGCATTTTCAGGTTGGCTACCCTAGGCACGTACTAGTCACACAGAGTAAGCCAACTCTCTCAGGGTCACCAGTGCCCTCCCCACACTGATAATACTGATGAATTTCATCCAGAAGTCCCTGTCACAGGACCTGATATAGCAGGAATAAAACTGTATTGTCCCATTGGCACGTGTACTCTTTGGGGCCCTTGACGACCAGTAAAAACAATATCTTCTGTAGCAGCAATAAGTAATTTGGCTGATTGGGTTCAATACAGACCAAAAAACTCACATCTGAGATAAGATGGTAAGTCCCACCACAGGTTTAATAGTTGGTAGGAAATGAAATCCCCAAACACTAACCCCACAGCTGGAAGGACACGGTTCGGGTAATAGGGGGTCTCCCACACTATTTCCCTGAGCATCTAACTAAAAGAAGGTGCATTCACAACTCTGCAAAGGAAACTCAGGTTCAGAGATGAATCCAGACAAAAGAACATCAGAATGGCTATGCTGGGTCAGACGAATGGTCCATCTTGTCCAGTATCCTGTCTTCCGATGCCAGGTGCTTCAGAGGAATGAACAGAACAGGGCAATTACTGGGTGATCCATTCCCTGTGGTCCAGTTCCAGTATCTGGCAGTCAGAGGCTAGGGACACCCAGAGCATGGGATTGCATCCCTGACCAGCTTGGCTAATAGCTATTGATAGGCCTATCCTCCAGGAACTTATCTAAAGCTTTCTGAACCCAGTTATACTTTTGGCCTTCACAACCTTCCCTGGCAATGAGTGCCACAGGTTGACTGTGCATCATGTGAAGAAATACTTTCTCATGTTTGTTTTAAACTGGCTGCCTATGAATTTCATCAGGTGATCCCTGGGTCATGCATTATGTGAAGGGGTCAATAACACATCCTTATTCACTTTCTCCACACCACGCATGATTTTATAGACCACTATCATCTCTCCCCTTAGTCATCTCTTTTCTAAGCTGAACAGTTCCAGTCTTTTTAATGTCTCCTTTTCTGGAAGCTTTTCCATACCCCTAATCATTTTTGTTGCCCTTCTCTGTACCTTTTCCAATTCTAATATATCTTTTTCGAGATGGGGTGACCAGAACTGCATGCAGTATTCAAGGTGTGGGCGTATCATGGACTTATAAAGAGGCAATATGATATTTTCTATCTTATTATCTATCCCTTTCCTAATGGTTCCCAACATTTTGTTAGCTTTTTTGACTGCTGCTGCACATTGAATGGATGTTTTCAGAGAACTATCCACAGTGACTCAAAGATCTCTTTCTTGAATGGTAACAGCTAATTTAGACCTCATCATTTTGTACATATGGTTGGGATTATGTTTTCCAATGTGCATTACTTTGCACTTATCAACACTGAATTTCATCTGTCATTTTGTTTAGGGAGATGCCTTTGTAACTCTTCACAGTCAGCTTTAGACTTCACTATCTTGAGTAGTTTTGTATCATCTACAGACTTTGCCACCTTATTGTTTGTCATGGAGTCCACTGATCCATTGTTTGTCATGGAGTCCAGTGCTCTCACACGGCTCTGGAACAGTCCCTGGGAGGACCCTTTCAGTGTGCTAACCCCCCTTCAGGTCACGCTCTCTCACGGGGGTCAGCCCCTTGGCTTCACCGCTACCTGGGACCAAACCCTGGAGCCTTCAGCACCCTTGCTTATTCTGTGAGCTCCCCTCAGCGAGTCCACTCAGATTGGATACCTTGCACCCCCAAAGGGAAAGCTTGCACCCCAACTTCCATAGAGTGGAGTGACTCTCAACCAGTGTTGTAAAAACAGAAGGGTATTGGATGTCTGGAGCACGGCACAGAAAGTTCTTGGGTAGCATCGAGAATAGAAAGTTACAGCATGGTCCATCTGGGTCAGTCCTGACCCCTCAGAGTCTGTCCCCCTTTCCTTGTCCCAGTCCAGAAGTGCATGTCCTGCTTCCTCTGGCCTTTGTTCCAACTCCCAAGCAAAACAGGTCACGTGGTCATCCACCTCAGTTCTTTGATCATCCACTGGCTGGCTTCCTGGACAGAGGGGGTCAGCAGTCCTGGGTCATTTGTTCCTAGGCACCAAATGCCCTGCCCATTGTCTTCTGTGTTTGTCATGGGTGTGGGGCCCCAGCCAGCCAGGCATCAATCACATTTGAGCACTGTAAAGAATAAAGCACCTCTTCCCACCACCTAGTTAACCATGGACCCCACAGGGCAAACTGAGGAACACACAGTATTCATGCAAAATATTAAGAAAAATTCCCACATCGTCACACTGTTCATCCCCTTCTTCCACTAGGCTACTTGATCACTGAAGAGGGTCTGACAATCACAGTTGCAGTTGCCCTCATTATCCTAAACACCCTAACTCCTACCCTAGCATCAGATATACTCACCGCAGGCAGGCAGCCCTGAACTTTCAGCCAGAGCCGTACTTGCCATGTGGTGAAGGGCCTAGATGGGAGCTGCAGGGCTAACTCCACCTGGTGGGGTGTGGAGTGTCCCAGCACAATCCAATACATGGGGAGTACCTTGAAGAGAGAAAGGACCAAGCTTAGGAACACTGCTAGCAGGTGCACCTAGCCAGCTCTTGGGGACTCTGCAGCAGGCTTGGGCTCACCAGCTTCCCACAGCCAGCCCTGTCCTTTCAGTGGCTGGCTCCAGATACCTCCCAAAATGGCTTCTCTCCCCTCTCACAGGGGGGCATCTCACTGAGGATTTTCCTGGCTCCCGGTTCCCTCATGCATATGGCCTAGCCTGGCTTGGTAACAGGACTGACCCCCCAATTATGCAGAGCCCAAGCATAATTTTTTCAGGCCCAGTACAAACTTGCAACACAGGTCCCCTCCCACACACATACCCACGGGGGTTGCAGCCTGGGCCAGGCCCCCAAGGGCCTCTGGGCCCTGGTAAAGTGTACCCTTCCCCCCATGTGGTGGCCCTGCCCACATCCCCAGCTCAGTAACAGGACTACCCCCACACACACACACAGCTCTGTAACAGACTGACACCCTGTAACAGGGTGTACTAGGCTCAAAGGCCCCTTACTCAAGGCCTTATGATCCTACTCTCCAGGAAAAAGCAGTAGAAGTGAGTCCTCCAAGCTGCCTAAAGCAGCTGCTGGGAAAAAGCAAATCAGAGAGAGGCTGTAGGGAGCAGCCAATCAGAGTCCAGCAGGCTCCTATAAAAGGAGTTGCTGGAGCAAGCATAGTTTGGTTACTGGCTGTGATCATAGGAGATGGGAGTAAAGAGGGGGGTCCTGGTCAATTGCAAGCAGGCCTTCCTTCCTGGATGAAGGGCAGCAACAGTAGAGTAAAAAGGGTTGCAGCAGGTGACTGTTATTTGTAGGGTACCTGGGCTGGGACCTGAAGTAGTGGATGGGCCTGTGCCCTTCCCCTCCACAGGTGGCATAGCCAAGCCCTGAAGAAGGGGAGTCTACAGGGGCTCAGGGAGCAGGCTGAATGCCCTGAAGAGAGTCAGCATTTGTGGACTTAAATATACTCCTGGCAGGGGACTGAGCAGCAAGAGCAACTCAGTTGGGCTTGGGGGGAGGTAGAGAGTTTGCAGGGAGCCATGGGGTGCTGCTCCATCCCAAAGCACAGGCCAGGGGAGAAGGGCTGGCTGAGAGCTAGCCCAGGTGGGAGCTAAGCACTAAGCCTGGAGAGAGAGGGCTAATGATATTAAAAGGTTAAGGGAGAAGCCCTGTTGGACTGAGCCTGCAGCCAGGGGTGCAGATAGAGGCACAGCTAAGGGTGCTGTGTTGGACTGTTTATCCCAGGGGCTTGATTTGCTGCACACCTACAGGCTGTGTGTGACTTGGCTGGAGGGCTGAGTCATTGAAAACCTGCTTGAGACACTAACTGTCCAACAGGGGACCCTGGGAGTGGTGCAGCTAGGGAGAGAGGGCAGGCATGCGCACCAGCTAGGAGGCACTTGTGAAGTGAGTCTGCTTCCCACACAGGCCTGGATCGTTTGCCAGACTAATTCTACTCCTCCCCATGCCAGGCTCATTAACTAGGCTGATTCCTAGCCTTCCCAAGTCTATATGGCCTTATGCTCACTGGGCAGACCCTGTGGAAGTGAGGTGCAGGCCTCCAGTGTGGGGTGGGCCAGGCCCCCTGCCAGCTACCACCCTGATCCTTTGGCCTGGTTCCCATTTGCAGCCAGGTGGCCTCCAGTGGGATGTGCTCCCCCAGCTACCCTACCCCCACAGGGCACCAGCCCCTCTCTGCCCCTAGCACTGCAGCAAATCTACCTGCCACCAGAGACTCCCCAGATACATCTACTCTACCCACTGAGCCCAGTCTGTGGGACCCAGGCTTGTGGATGCAAGGTTTTGAAATCCATGCTTGAGCATCTATGCTGCGTTGTAAACCTGGATCCTGCACGTCCTAATGTGTTTGTGCTGCCCTGCGCAGACCTTTCTGACTCAGGTCTCCAGCTTGGCCTGCATCCACACTGCAAAATGATAGGGCTTGACACGACTCGTAGCAGGAATTGGGCTCTGACACCCCCCCCCGCCTCCCCCTGTCTCCCCAGCAGGGTCTGAGGCCCTGGGTCTTGAGTGCTTGTTGACTGATTTTGTGCGGTTGGAGGGGAGCCTGGGTTCGGACTTGAGTCAGAACTCAGCTTTTGGGTACCTCTACATTGCAAAATAACCCTACCACAGCGAGTCTGAGCCCAGCTCAACCGACCCGAGCTCACAGGGCTTCTGCTCTGGACTAAAAATCACAGCGTGGCATCTGGGCTCTGAAACCCAGCCAGGGGGATGGAGCTTCCAGCTTGGGCTGGAGCCCGGGCTCTAGGGTCAATGCTATGAGCTAGCTCAGCAGAGCCCTGAGACTCTCGGCTGGGGGTTTGCTGCACTGCCAATATTGCCAACCCCAAATGGTCAAATCCTGAGTCACCAAAAATTGGCTTTAAAATCATGAGATTATGTGAAAAATAACAGCTGGGTGTTCTCTTTATTTGCCTGCTGCTTTTTGAGGCTTTAGGGTGCACCTGGGCCACATGAAGCTTTCTCCACGGCCATGAGGGCTAGAAACTTACTTTTTCTTTAAGAATGAAGGTGAAATCATCACACATCCATTTGACTTCAGGAGCTGGGGCTTTAAGGAAAACAATCATTCTTGTGAGACTTATGAGAGTTGGCCCCACTGCTGCAGTGCGATGCACCCTTCGTGTGCAGTGCAGGCAGACCTAGGGAATTTCAAACCAGCCAAGAACATGAGCTCTAGTCTCACCCTCTAACTAACCCAGCCCCCAGATACCCTGTGCTGAGCCCAGTGACTTGGGTTTGGCTAAAGCTCCTTCCAGAAAGGCATCTCCACAGGGCTGGCCCTGGGGCTATGTCCCAGCTTTTAAACAGGCCCATGGAGGAACCCTCCAGTAACACAGTCCCCAAAGGATCTCACTCGTCCTTCAGGGGAGGCCGCTCAGTCTCACCGCCTCCAAGAATGAGCCTCTGCACTCCAGTTCTCCTGCTTCCCTTTGGAGGCTCTGCCCACCGAGGCCAGCCGAGACACTCCTGGGGGAGACTTGCCCGCTCTGCAGGGACCCAGGCACTGCCCCAGTGTTTGGAGTGATGCTGGGCAGTGGGTAGCCTTTGCAGAACAGCAGGGTTTGTTAGTCAGCGAGACACACAGCGCAGGCAATCCTTAGGGTCGCCTAGCGCTCCACCACACTGCAGTGGATTCTATTTCAGGCACCGTCACTCTTACCCCTTGGGCAGCCCCAGATGAGAGACATCGGTCTCTCCCAGAGGCTCACTCTGAATCCCCTGGCTGGCACCTCTCAGGCCTTTGTTCCTGGGCTGGTCTCTGCTTCGCTTCCCTGCTCAGTGGTGGGGGTCATTCAGTTGCTGGACTTCCCTTGTTTCTCTGGGGACCATCTGTTGATCTGGGTTGGTTTTACTTGGTTCCTAGAGGACCTATTCACTGTGGCCCAGCCAGCAAGGCAATGCCCACACCTTCAGTCCTGTGCTGCCCCCACAGCAGACTTAGCTTTTCCCCTCCACAAGTGCAAAGTACAGAGAGAAACTGAGGCGCACACAGGCTTCAGCAAATATTACAGAAAATTTCCACTTCATCATCATCATCATCATCATCACAGCACCCATGTGTGAACTGGAAGAGATGAAGAGATGGAGCATCCTGCAGTTGTCCTGGCAGTTTGTTCCAAAGGCTAATCACCCTCCTGGCTAAACATTTGTGCCTTATGTCTAATCTGAATGTGTCTGGCTTCAGCTTCCAGTCATTGGCTCTTGTTCCGCCTTTCTTGGCTAGATTAAAGAGCCTTTTCGTACGGGACATTTTCTCCCCGTGCCATGAAGGTATTTATACACTGTAATCAAGTCACCTCTCAGTCACTTCTTTGCAAACTAAACAGATGGAGCTCTTTCAGTGTGTCACTGCCAGGCATTTTCTCCAGCCTTTGAATCATTTCTGTGGCTCTTTTCTGCACCCATTCCAGTTTTGCAACATCCTTTTAAAAATGTGCACACCAGGCGTAGCTGCTGCATTCCAAGATGAGTTTCACCGATGCTTTAGACAGACATGAAATCACCTCCCAACTCCTGTTCCCTACACCCTTGTTTATACACCCAAGGATGGCATTAGCCCTTTTTGCTAGAGCCTTGCACTGGGAGTTCACGTCAAATTGCTAGTCCGCTCTGATCCCTAAATCCGTTTGAGAGCCATGGCTTGTCATGGATTTACTGTGTCCTCAGCTTGCAGACAGTCCCTGGGGAGCATCTTTGGATTTCCCCATGCTCTGGGCTTTAGCTTTTCGCAAGGAAAGGCCATGCGTTCTCAACGGCTCCGAGACTGGGTCTTCGGGCTCCGCTGCTTCTCACCAAGAGTTCTGACAGAGTCCAACAGTCCAGGCTCCTGCAGGGGCACTTTTCACGCCGCAAGGAGCCATTCACACAGACTGTCTGTACTGTAGAGACGCTGGGCAGCCTTTTCAAAAGCAGGGAGCATTTCCCAGTCAGCTGGCAGGCAGCACTGGAGAGAACTGGGTCACCACGGAGAAGCCAAGGTTAGGTCAGAGTTCACACTGGCAGGGGCAACTGTCTGGTGAGTCCATGCCTTCCTGAAGTCCCTGCTGTCTCTGCGTCCCCTCTCCGTGTGTCGGTTTCGCCAGTTCTGCACACCGACACCTCCTCCCTTTGTTCTCCTGCCATCACCATGCGGCGTTCACATGTCCAGCTTGCCTTGGCTTCCTAGTCATTACGCGTTAACGCCCTGGTCCTTGGCTCATCCATTGTCTCCTCTGGGCCTTCCCGTCACAGAATCATAGAATATTAGAGTTGGAAGGGACCTCAGGAGGTCAGCTAGTCCAATCGCCTGATCAAAGCAGGACCAACCCCGACTAAGTCATCCCAGCCAGGGCTTTGTCAAGCCGCAGCTTAAAAACCTCTAAAGATGGAGATTCCACCACCTGCCTAGGTAACCCATTCCAGTGCTTCACCAGCCTCCTGGTAAAAAACCTTTTCATAATATCCAACCTAGACCTCCCCCACTGAAACTTGAGACCATTGCTCCTTGTTCTGTCATCTACTGCCATTGAGAACAGCCTAGCTCCATCCTCCCTGGAACCCCTTTCAGGTAATTAAAGGCTTCTATCAAACATCACCTCATTCTTCTTTTTTGCAGACTAAACAAACCTAGTTCCCTCAGCCTCTCCTCAGAAGTCTTGTGCTCCAGCCCCCTAATCATTTTTGTTGCCCTCCACTGGACTCTCTCCAACTTGTCCACATCCTTTTTGTAGTGGGGGGCCCAAAACTGGACACAATACTCCAAATGCCGCCTCACCAATGCCCCATAGAGGGGAATAATCACTTCCCTCGATCTGCTGGCAATGCTCCTACAAATGGAGCCCAATCTGCTATTAGCCTTCTTGGTAACCAGGGCACACTGGTGACTCATATCCAGCTTCTTATCCACTGTTACCCCAGGTCCTTTTCTGTAGAACTGCTGCCTAGCCCGTCAGTCCCCAGTCTGTAGCTCTGCATGGGATTCTTCTGTCCTAAGTGCAGGACTCTACACTTGTCCTTGTTGAACCTCATCAGATTTCTTTTGGCCCAATCCTCCAATTTGTCTAGGTCACTCTGTATCCTATCCCTACCCTCTAGGGTATCTACCACTCCCCCTGGCTTAGTGTCATCTACAAACTTGCTGATGTCACCTGTGCTGAGTCCAGTTCTGGTGGAGGTATCTGGTCCCAACCCAGATGGCATATGTGACACTTGGCCCTGCCTCATTCCCCTCTCCCCTAGGAAAGTCAATCCACTTACACCCCATGGATAGCAGTGCAATGTGGGTAGGGAAACTGAGGCACGCCCATGGATCATAAAAGTCTTACCCAGAATTCCCACATTCATCACACTGCTTTCCAGGATCCAGCCCTGCCCCACCCCACTGTAGGTCTGGCCTGCATCCCTTGCTCCTAGATGGATGACTTTGCACTTGGCTGTATTAAAGTGCATGTGTTTGAATGGGCCCAGCTTCCCAAGTGACCCTGATCGCTCTGTGTGACGGCCATGGTCTCATCAGTTATTCTCACCCCCACCCATCTTTGTGTCCTCTGCTGTGATTTTATATTTACTTCCAGATCACCACTGACAAGGATGAATAGTGCTGGGCCCAGGATTGGTCCCTGGACAACCATTTGTTGGGGTCTGCAGTCATTTAACCTGTGCTCTAGTGATATCCTGGGGTGCTAGTTTGTTAACCTGAATGCTGTGTGGTGCTAACAGTCTGAGTATATCCAGCTATACCCCAGATCCCTGGGGCCTGGCCCGTCAGAGAGGGGTGGGGGGCAGTGAGGGGAGAGGAAGCCCCAGGGGAAGGGAGAAACAAGCCAGGAGCCAAAGGGGGGCTCCAGTTCGTTCCAGGGCTCCCCAGCCTTGCCCCACGCAGGTGTAGTGTCTGGGGAGGCTGCTGGGGGGATGGGCAGCCAGCACAGGGTGTGGGTGGTCCCTGCCACTGACTCTGACCTGACCTAGGGGGTCTGGGTCTGGGAGGGACAGGAAGTGCACGTCCACACAGCCCCATTGCCCCGCACTGATCCCTTTGCACAGCCCCCGTTCCCCCGCTCCCCCAGCACAGATGGATTCTCTCATGCCAAGGCAGGATCGTGGAGGGGCTCTTAGATGCTGGGACAGGGTGTGACACACACATGCAGCCGATGTCCCCACCCATCACACCCAGCCCCCATCTCTGCAGGCGCACACAGGCACAACAACACACATGCACATACACACCTCTGAGCCATACAATACTACACACTTGTCCCCAAGCAAACCTACACCCCCCATCCTATGTGTGCAAACACACAGACTCCTACGCAAGCACATGCGCACCTCTGCACACCAATCCTCACCAAGACACATTGCCCCAGCTCTCCAAACCGTCCTACACACACGCTGAGATACTCACGCTGCCCTAGCGAATGCATGTACAGCCCAAACACACACACACATCCTTTGTTGACTGAGGCGTGAGTGGAGATTAAGCACAAGGGGTGTGCCCTGAGGTGACAGGGGATAAGAGCCAGTGGGGGGCTGTGTGCCCTATTTGAGGGGTCCCGCTGGGGTGTGGGGGTGCCCCATCACATTCCAAAGGCTCCAACCCCATCCCCTGCACGCCCACCCCTCTCCGCCTGCACACTAGCCCCTCCTCCCCCCCACCCCCCCCACCCCGGCTGGTCGCTGCACACCTATTCCTTCCCATCACTCCAGGCCCATTGTCCATCACCGCATGCATATGCCACTCCCCTGCATGCCCATTTCCCATCACTACACATCAATACGCACGTCCATGCCACTGCACATGCGTCTGTCCCATCACTGCATGGCCTTGGCCCCACTGCACAGCCGTTCCCTAGCAGTGCACGCCATCCCCATGTCAGTGCTGGCCCGTCCCTTCTCAGCACTGCATTTCCTTCCTTCCCCATTGCTGCTTTTCACCAGCCTCAAGGGAGCCTCCATCTCTCCCATTAAGGCTCCTGACGTGCGGTGTCCTGCCCTGTGCCAGCTATTCCTTTGCACTTAGCACAGGGAACAGTTGGGGTAGCTCAGCCCCGGGACCTGCAAATCCTTGGCACGTTTTCACTTTTTAATGGCATCTCCTGCAGCAAAATGCACATCGCTGTGGTCCTGCAGTGCAGTGCTGGCACTGCTGCCCCAGGAGGGCCCGGGCTCTCTCCTAAGCTGAGGTGAGGGGGTGGGAGCCGATGCAGTGGTTCTGATTCCCTCCGCCCTCACCGGATAATGGCACCACAAGGCTATGTGCGGCGGGGATGTGTCACTGAGATCTGTCTAAGCTTCGCGAGCGCTGCAGAGGCTCCCGCTTTGATGCTGCCACGAAAGGACATGGGGCGTATGGCAAAGTGACAGCACCAGAGATCCTGAGTTATAAATGAAGCCGCTTCTGACAGGAAGGCACCTAATACTGAGCTGCCCTGTAGCATTTCATCTCTCCATACATTGCTCGCCTGAGTCCCAAAGGCCGCAATTATTCTCAGCTCCATCGAGCCCCTTGCGCGCGGGCGACTGGCAGTGAGGGAGCTGTGCGCTGTCAGTGCGGGAGGTGGGGGGTTTTCTGAGGCAGGGACTGTGGGCTGAGCTGGGCAGGCACTCACAAAACACAGCTGGGCTCTGGCACGGGGTGGGGGTGTCGGCAGGGCAGAGGCAGCTCTGCAGCCCTAGGGAGCCTGTGGCGCAGAGAAGGCTGCAACACAGTGAGGTGGGGTTACAGCTCACGCCGCAGCAAGGCAGCTTGGGGCCAGGGCCAGCGGGACACTGGGCATGGCAGCGCCGGAGCGCGTCCTCCTGTGGGCGGCAGGTATGGAGGGTGGAGGGAACATGGCAGCATGGCAGGGATGAGGTGCCCAGCCCCTGTGGGATGTGGGCAGCACCACATCACGCTTGGCACAGCTGGGATGGCCAGGTCCCCTGTGGGACAGAGGCAGTACTGCAGCAGGCATGGCAGCCCTGTAGCATGCACGCCCCCTGCGGGATGGAGGGAGCACTGCAGCAGGCATGGCAGCCCTGTAGCATGCACGCCCCCTGCGGGATGGAGGCAGCACTGCAGCAGGCATAGCAGCCTTGTAGCATGCACGCCCCCTGTGGGACGGAGGGAGCACTGCAGCAGGCATGGTACAGGATTCATGGCGTCAGCTAAGGACTAAGCACAGTAAATACAGGGCCTGGGTTTGTGTTTAAAAGCTTTTGAGTGATGCTGCAGCATGCCTGGAGAGGGTTATGCACTCCGATGGGGGGAGCAGAGAGATGCAGGGTTAATTCTTTTCTGAAATAAAGCTGTCCACACCAATAAGGTCACTAGCAATGAGTTTGGTGACCTCAACCCTGTCCTGATTATTTGTCTGCATTACGTAACTATCATAGTTCAGCACAACTGGCAGCATATGCGTGTGAGACACCCAGCAATAACAGAGGGCTGTGGGCAGAGGCTGCACCAGCCATTCTGCCGCCCAAAGCTACACTTCAGTGTGCCACCTCCATGCCACTCAAATTTGGCCTGGCTGCATCTCTGTCATGACAGGGTCTAGCCAGGCCAACTCTGCCACTCTAGGCAGCTGCCTAGTTTTCTTGTAGCCAGAGCAGCCTCAGTCCCACCCTTAGACCTGGCTGCAGGTGAGGACTGAAGGGCACTGGCAGAGCTGTGGGGTGGGGGAACCCCAAGGCTGGGATAGCAAGGGGTACAAGGCAGGATTAAGGGGCATTAGTACAGCTAAGGGTGGGCGAGGGGGGGGGGGGGGGTTGGACTGGAATAGCTGGAAGTGGGAATGAAGTGCATTGGCAGAGTTGGGGAGGGAAGCCCAGTGCTGGAATAACAAAGGGTGCATGGCAGGGCTGTGGGGTATCAGCACAGCTAAAGCAGGGGAAGCTGAAATAGAAGGGGGCTGCAGATCCAGATTGAGGGGCACCAGCAGAGCTGTTGGGGAGATCAGGGGGCAGTGGGCTAGGACTGAGAGGCACCCACAGAGGGGAGGAGACAGGTATGACTGGCAGATCCCTGCCTGTGCTCTGCCAGGCTCCAGTCCAGCCTGTTGGTTGCTCACCTCCATGTGTTGTGGAATGACTCTGCACAGGGCTTTCAGTTTGTGTTTTTAATGCAAGCAGCAAAGAGAAGAAAATGACCTGAAATAAGAGACGGGGGGATTTGGTTCCAGAGAGCAGCTTCCTTCCCAGAGGACAGCAGCTGTGAGCAGCCGAATCAAACATAGGGGATCTGCCGGGGGAATTAGACAGGTTCCTTAGTTAAGGTCAGCTAGTGACTGGTAGCTGCTTTGCTTCCCCGACACTGAGTGACTGTGGAAGAAAGGACCGTCAGCTCCAGGGAATAGCAGCAACCTTCGCAGGTCGACAGAATTGCTTTGAAGGCAGCCGCACAAAGTTAGCATTTCCCATTTGTAAAGTAAACTTCCTAATGATTCAGATTTTCATTCTCACCCCAGAGGAAGGCGACATTTTTGCAGAGCTCTCGAAATGTCACCGCATGTTTTCAGCAGGGGCGACTGCCTTCCTGGTGACAGTGCCCCTCGAGTCAGGTGAGGAAGCCAGCCCAGCCTCGGAAAGGGCAGCCAGGGCCTTGGTGGTGCTGGGATTAGTGGGATGAAGTGGGTCTTCACTCCCCCTCTTGCTACTGGGAGCTGGTCTGGACTCCATCTCACCCACAGAGCCCAGTGCCCAGAGCCAGGTGCTGGGAGTCAGGACTCCTGGGCTCAACCATGGACTCACTGTGCAGTCTTGGGGCAGTCCCTTCCCCTCAGTGCCGCCATCTCACTGGTGTGCACTAGGGGAGGGTAAAGGGTTCTGGATATCAAGGACCTGGAAACACTGAGGTGGGCAGCTGAACTGGGAGGGGTGGGGGAAAGGTAACGAGTCAGCAGGGGAGGGCATGGGGTCCCTTAATCAATGGGGGCAATCACAGAGTCTCTTGTACCTGGAAGCAAAGGGCACTGGCCTGGAGATGAGCACCACAGCCGGGGGAGGTGTGTTGGTGTGCGAATGGGCACAGAGAGAAGAGGCCCTGGCAGGAGGTGTAGCCTTCCCCTCACTTCCTGGCCAAGAGGCCTCCTTTCCCTGCAGTAGCTGATCTCCCCTTGAGCTTAACGTTTGCCCTGGCTCAGAGCCCAGCCATGCTGGGAGGGCATGTGGGCACAGCGGAGGGGTTGGCGGGAGGCAGCCAGAGGCCTTGGTGAGGGGTGGGGACAGTATGTCAGCCCCCAGCGTTCACAAATCACCAGCTAGACCCAACTCAGGAGAGTTTGTAGAGATGACCCTGTGGTTTTGCTCTGGGTTCTGACTGTTGAACCCCAACTCCACCCCCGTCCCCCGCAGCACCACCAGCTCTCCCAGGTTATTGAGGGATGCAGATCTGTCTCTGATACCAGGGCCCTCGCCCTGCCAGACAGAGCAGAGCAGAACATCCGCTTCTCCCCAGCCCCTAGTCTAATTCATCCACCCCTCCAGCCCCAGCTCTGCTCCTCCTGCAGCTCCAGGGCCTTTCCCTGCCTCCCCCCGCCCCCCTCCGCTGCCACCCTTCCCAACTGCAGGGATGGGGAGGCGGGAGCAGACTGGTACTAAAATCATCATTGGAGAAGTTTGCAGGTGACACAAAAATGGGGGGAGCAGTAAATAAGGAAGAGGACAGGTCACTGATACAGCACGGTCTGGATTCCTTGGTAAGCTGGCGCAAGCAAACAGTCTGCATTTTAACCTGGCTAAATGTAACGGTACATCTAGGAACAAAGAATGGAGGCCGTCCTTACAGGTGGGGGGGCTCTAGCCGGGAAGCAGTGAGTCTGGAAAAGATTTGGGGAGGAGGATGGATAATCAGCTGAACAGGAATCTCAGTGCGATGCTGTGGCCAAAAGAGCTAATGTGATCCTGGGATGCATAAATAGAGGAATCTTGAGTAGGAGCAGAGTTATTTTTCCTCTGAATTTGGCACTGATGAGATGGCTGCTGGAATCCTGGGTCCTGTGCTTTTGTCCACAATTCAGGAAGGATGTTGATAGATTGGAGAGGGTTCAGAGTATAGCCATGAGACTGATTAAAAGATTGGAAAACACTGTGACACTGGTAGACTATGTGCCCGCTCATGCCAAGGTCCCCAAATTGCAGTTAAGTGCTGACAAATACAAAGCTGGGATCAGTGTGGCTGTGACGAAGTGGAGGTATTTTTAGGGTTTTCTCTGAGTACTGGGTGTGTGCCTCAGTTTCCCCATATGTTACTCATGTATTTTGGTGATGGGACCCAGGTGTGTGATCATTGCGGAGACCACTAGAGGGTGGATGGACCTTCCCCAGCCACACATATGCAGACCTAGCCAGGACCTCCTGCCCTGGCCCAACCAGTTTCAACAGGTTGTGGTGGGTGGAGATCAAGAGGAGTGGCCACCTTGCCCAGGAAGGAGTCAAAGGACTGGGGAGGGGCAAGGGGATGGCTCTGGGGTGTGGGTGATGGGCTGCCTGGAAGGAAGAACCAGTGCCCCTTGGGGGTCGCCAGGAGCGGAGCCCAAGGATGAGGGCTCTGGGGCTCCTTAGGTGGTTGCTGAACTCCTAACTAATCTCCTAGCAAAGTCCGTCTACACTGTGATATAAACTCTTCTGACTTCCACACTGGCTGTGAATTGCTTCAGACTTCAAGGTGCGGTGCCTGGCCCTTTGGGGGCATGGAAGAACTCTCCAGCGTCCCACCCAGGGGGCCCCACAGGGGGAGCTGAGGCAGAGCAGGGGTGCTGGACCTTCTAAGGCCAGAGACAGGAGGTGGCTGCACTGGTGTGCAGAGACCCGAGGCCAGACTCCGAAGCACTAGACTCTGACTGGCTGTGTCTCGAGTGGTTCCCAAGCACAGTTCCTGTGGGACTCCGTCACAGTGGCTCACCCGGGTGTTAGTGTTGTTAAAATAGGTGTTAAGCTCTTAAGAATGTGTTTAGACTTCATTGAATGCGTGTGAGTTGCTGTCGCCAATAATCTCCTGTCGAACGTGAGTCCCATACTGTAAGCTCATTGGTTGTATTGTGAGCCTCTGTGACAGTGTCTATCACCAGATAGGAAAGAGACATTAATTAGTGTGAAGTATCAATAGAAGGTGTAAAGTCCTGCCCAGCGAGGAAACTCCAGTGACACCAGAGGGTCTATTGTAGGACATTAAGGAGGACAAAAGACGTTGTTCTGCTCTCCCCCATGTAGATGAGACATGCAAGTGGACTCCTCCCATCAGTGCAACACAGAGCACATGGCAGGAGAGAGATTAAAAACTCCTAGTCAGAAGGAATTGGTGGTTATCTCTGTGCTGTTTGGACTCTGGATGGCAAGGCTTTTCCAGGCATAAGCAAGAGATCCCCAGTACTTAGCTTAAAGGACATAAAGAGCTTGTGGACTATAGCTTTGAAATTTAAGATTGTGACTCATTTATGTATCTTTGTGTACCTGCTTTAACCTGGTAAATAACTCTCTATTTTATTTTCCTATCTAACACATTTTTATATGGTTTATTATAGGATTGGCTAGAAGCATTGTCTTTGGTATGAGATCTGAGGTGGAGTAAGTGATGGGCCCTTTGGGATAGGGAGTAACCTGAATATTGCTGTGATCTTTGGTGTAAGGAACCAGCCATCACAAAAGTCAGCTCAGCTGGGTGGCGAGGTAGGTCAGAGTGTCCAAGCGGACTGTCTGTGACTCCATGGTAAGGCTGTTATAGTGCCGGAGGAGTTCACACTTGATAACTGGTTGGTGAAATCTCAGTCTAGAACTCACAACCAATCTGGAGTCACTGCCAGCAGTGCTGCAAACATGCCTGACAGGGATGGACTCAAGGAGCTCAATCTAAAAGCTGAACAAAGAGATGGCTCTGGAGTGACTTGGTCACCGTCAGTAAGAACCTGCATGGGGAGCAAACATTTGCTAATAGGCTCCTCAGTCTAGCAGAGCAAGGTCCAACCACACGCCGTGGTTGGAAGATGATGCTGGACAAATCCAGGCTGGAAATAAGGCACGTGTTTAACAGCGAGGGGAATGAACCATGGGAACCACTTACCAGGGCCCTGCTGGAGTCTCTATCACTGGCCACTTTTAAATCAAGATGGGATGATTTTCACAGCTTTGCCCTAGGAATGGTCCTGGGGGCCCCTCTCCCCTCCAGTAAGAATGGGGTTTGTTCACTCTGCTCTCCCTCCTCCCCTACTGAAACTCCTCCTCCTCCCTGTCGGGGGGATCACTGCTTGACCCCTGAATCAGCACTGATTGGTTGCTCTTCCCTAAGAGGCGGGGCAAGGGGCGGACAGCCAATGAAAGGTTGCCCCCAGGCAGGGCTGGAGTTCCAGGGCTGGTGCTCCAGGAGTGGGCAGGGCTGCAGGGGCGGGGGTGGAACTGCTGCACTGGACAGCCAGGCTGAGCCCCCAGTGTGTCTGGTGTCTGGGCCCTTTGGCGGGGCTGGTCTGGGGCAGAGCAACTGTGGAGCTGACAGGGGCCAGGCCTGTCTCAGCAGAGCCCTGGGGCCAGGCTGGGGGCTGGCTGGCAGGACCTGGTGGGGCCAGCTGGGGCAGTGCATGGGGAGGGACTGGCACCCTGGATCCATGCCCCTCCTGGCCCCAGGACAGCAGCTGTGGGCTGGCGGGACCAGGAGTGATGCCTGCAGGGTGTGGTGCCCTCCTCAATGCACTGCCAGCCTGAGTGCTGCCCTTCCCCAGCTCCAAGCAGAGACTGAGCCCGTCTCCTTGCCATGGCACCCACTGCAGGGCAGGATACAACCCTTGATCCCATGGCCCCAAGAGTCCCTGGGCCCTGGCCCCTGCGGCTGGCACTTCCAGCAGAGCTGCCATATCTGTGGCCTAGGCAGTGCTCAGCAAACACGGGCTAACAATGCACCCAGCACCCTGCCCACTAGCCTGGGGGCTGCAATGGTGGGCGGAGCGTGGCTCCTGAACTGTGCTGGGGAGGGACTGCAGGGACGCGCAGCCATGCTGCCCAGCTCTGCGCCCACCCAGCTCTGGCCCTGGCTCCACATAGGCTGAGCTAGTCTGGCCCGGGCTAGGCAGGGAACTATCACTGGTGTGTCAAAGGCGGCTGTAGCCTTGGCGCTGCCTGTGGGCTGCAGGAAGCATCTCTCTGTGGAGCGGGACGATGAAGGCTCCGTTTCCAGCTCAGCAAATCTCAGTGATCTTCCATTTTCCACTTTGTTACCCTTGCTGCTTGAGCAGGAGCTGTGCTGACAGCGCTGGGTGAGGCTCCCGAGCCAGCCAGGTTTCAAGCCGCGTCGTGCTGCTCACAGGAGCCTTATCGGCCCCGACACATGGCACATTTCATAGTGTGCCGGTGGGGCCGCCCGGTGCCACTTGCAGCTGGTGAGGGGAAGTGACAGCAGCAGCCGTGCAGCAAGCGGCAGGAGAGATTCCTGGAGGTGCTGCATAGAAGCTCCCCATCAGTGACCCATGTGCCCCTCACTCAGGGCAGGTGCCAGCCCCTCTGCCCTGCAGCACACAAGCAGCCCTTGGCCATGTCCTGGCTCCCCAACACCTGGCACAGCTGGAGCTCCTCCCAGTGCCCAGCCATGTTCGGGATGAAATTGTTCCTTGCTGCTGGTGGACTCAGTGGGGTGAGGCTGGTTTGTGGAGTGAGGTGAGGCTGATGGGCAATATGGGCAGTGGGGTGGGGCTGGTGAATGAGTGGGGCAGGGTTGGAGGGAGGTGTGGGGCAGTGGGCACTGCAGAACCAGCTGTGGGAGTGGTGATGAAGCCAGCAAGGGGCAAACAGGGACAGGCGGGGGAAGCAGTGCCACTGAAAGCAGTGGGCTGGCTGGGACCCATCCCCAGTGCCCATATGGGCAGAGGCTGGGCTGGGGGCTGAGTGGGGGGGGGCCTTTGGCTGTTTTACCTCTGTGCTGAGGTGGCGGTTGGGGTTGGAGCCAGCTGAGGAGCCCGTAGCCCTGAGCAGTGAGGGACAGATCCATGTCCCCTGCCCCCAGCCAGGCAGCCGGATGGGGACCCACCCAGGCCTGCCCCACTCGGCCAAAAACAAAGTGCTGAGAGTGAGTGGTATCAAGCAGGGCTTAATTGGTAACAAAGAGATGCTGGGGCTCACGCAATTTTTTTACTTTCATAACTGATGTGGCAAGACCAGAGCTGCCGGGGCCAGGAACTGCCAGGCCAAGTGGTGCCGGGGCTCAGCCCTGGCAAGTCCTAGTACAAATTAAGCACTAGTATCAAGTGCCCCGGGGCATGCGGGGCCAGCAGGGGGATGGGCAGTGGGGAGTGCAGGCAGGAGAAAGGAAGATGTGAGAAGTTGGCTCCTGCTGTCAGGAGAGGTCTGGTGCCTGGATGGGGTGGGGGACCTAGCTGCAGGATGAGAAGGGAGGACCTGGCAGCAGGAGGGGCAGGGCCATTTCTTTAGTGCTCTTTATTCACCCAACCCCCATCTGACCCTGTCCCCACATGCCTCCCACTCCACACCAGTCGTGGCTCCAGTCCCATGGACCAGGATCCGGGCTGGGCTCAGTGTCACACAGTGACTCCCTGCTGCCCTCAACGTGGTGAGCTCCGAGTCCAGCTGTCTGCTCGCCTCTTCCCTCCCCTAGCATCTGGGCCTGTCTCCCTACAAGCTGCCCCTTGGCAGCCCCCTGACCAAGCTCCTCCTGTCTGCTCCAAAGTGACTCCTGGGCAAGCCCTGCTGCATCTCCTCTCTCTCCCCTGCCTTCAGGCCTCCTTTTTTAGTAACGTGGCGTTCAGCCTTGACTCGGTTTCCCTTTTCCCTCATCCCTGTCTCTGCAATGCTGCCTGTTGCCATTTCTGCAGCAGTGCCCCTGGACACCACGTCCATCCGCCCACCGTGGCTGGGATCCATGTTCTGGCCTCCATCTCTGCCTGAGCAATTTACTGACCTCCCCAAGGCCTGGCTCGCCAGCCCAGCCCTGGAGATCAAGGTGACCGGCCAGCAAGTGTGAAAAATCAGAACACGTTTTTTTCAGGGAGGCATATAGTTGCGAATGTAAGACAAAGCCCCTAATATCGGGACGTCCGGTCACCCTAAGTGATGCAGCTAGTGAGAAGGGGACAGGGTGGGGGGATGGGGAGAGGATGGAGCCACCGGGAGCTAGGGCCAGTGATCACGTCTGACTTCAAAGGGGAGAGGTGCGTAAATATTTCACCAGCCGCCTTGTACAGCAGGGAGGCAAGCGCAGCTAGAGCCCAGCACGTCCCTTCAGAGCTGGCAGAGAAGGGGGAAGATCAAAGCTGCTGCGCTGGCGTGCACCCAGAGCCCCCCTCTCTCCCAGGCCACAAAGATCCAGTTATCCTCCTCCCGAAGGGTGGGGGCTGCTGCCCCAAGACACAGGGATCCTGTTCAGACCCTAGCCTAGGCCGTTTTTCAGGCTGGGGAAGCCAAGGCTTGTGATAATGTGATACTGCTCCCCGGGTAGGGTCCCCAGCACTGCCGCTGCAGGGTGCTGGCACTTTCCGGCACGCAGCTGGTTCCAGCCAGGATCGCAGAGGAAGTGGGACTGTGCCAGGATCCTGCATGGGCCTGGCCCTGAGCTTCCTGGGGCAAACTCCTTGGGGTCAGCAGTGAGCTGGAGTCCTCCTGTCAGGCCAGGCAGATTGAGGTTGAGCATGGAGGGAGGGCGTTGGCTTATTGCATGGAGGGCAAGGGTCAGAAACGGGAGTAGGCTGGTGACACCCAGAGCTGTAGCTTGAGGCTGGTCTTTGCCAACCAGCCAGTTACACGTCCCGCCGACTCCGGGGGCTTTTGGCTTGCACCCCACGTTTTCTGTCACGTTTCCTGGCTTGTGAGAACCACGCACTCAGCAGCTTGACTGAGCTCCGCCCTCAGACGGCCTCGTGGCGATTTACGTCTCCTTCCCGTCTCTTTGGGAGCTCCGGACACTGTCGCTTGGGAGGATATTTCCCCCAGCCCTACAGCCTTTGCTCCCCTCTCCCCAGCACTCAGCCAGTGGCGGTAGCCACTGTGGCCGTGTTGGCACAACCCAAGAAAGCCACTGGTATGCTGCCAAGCAGCGCAGTCACAAGACAAGCTGGCATCATTTCAAAGCTGTGCCTAGGCTGTCCCTTGGCTTCCCTGTGGCTGAAGCTATTGGACCCAGAAGTGCCCCAGTGAGCTCTGGTGGCACTGAGAGCTGCCCAGTGCTGAATGGCCTTGGGTGGGTGCACACTGGGGAGGCATGGGGCAAAGTCCTCTGCCATGATAATGACAGGAAGAAGGGTCCCAGTTGGCTACCCTGCTCCCTGGGATTGGCCCAGTGTCTCAGACAGGCTGGGTAGATGCAGGTGGGATTGTATCTGTCAGGCAAAGAACAGGAACCAGAAAATTACACACTTGGGCCTGTCCGTCTGACCTTAGCTCTGCCCTCTTTTGCGTCTGCACCATAATACAGTTGTTCGCACCACATTTCCACAGCACCCTGCTCCCTGCCAGCCCAGGACAGCTGCCATGCTGGCACCAAGGCAGCCGGACAGCGGTTATTGCCCAGTGGAGCCCTAGCCTCCGTAGCTGTTTACAGAACAGTCAGGAACCATGTCGGTAAGAAAGGTGGAGATGTAGTCGCCCTGGGGGGCAGACGTAAGGGGCTGTGCAGGCCACTCCATGCTGGCATTTCCCGGCTCCAGAGTCTTCCCCTCTGCCCTCTAACACTGGCGTCTCAGAGACTGGGGTGTGGCGGCCTTGGCTGTTATGAAAACAAAGAATCAGCTAAACAGCCCAGCACGCTCTGTCTGGCACCCACGGGTGCTGCTTCCCGGCCCAGCACGTGTGCATTGAGTGAGGCTGGCTCCTCTGGGAGCTGAGCACAAAGAGGGCCTCACAAAGCAGCAACCCCTGCCGTGCAAGCCTGGCTCTTGGTGCCTGAGTCAGCCACCGTTTGATGTGCCCAGCATGCCCTGCTGCCAGTTTCAACAGAGCCCTTGCCTCGGCTCTGGGCATCTTACACAATGCACTGGGGCCCCAATAACTGACGAGCTGCACCCTGCAGCTCACCTCCCAGTTCGCTGCTTGGCTGGCCCTTCCCGCACATGCAGGAGCCGTGACTCTACTCGCAGTGCTTGGGAACACTTTCCTTTGCACATGGGGGACCCTGCTAGGACTTGTCTTCTGTGTAGCATGCCTTCAGATGGAGAGACACCCCATCTCTCAGCCATTTGATGTTCAGCACAGTGCACGGTGTCAGATGACATGGACATCCACCCATCCACGCACACAGTCGCGTGTGTACAGACATGTAAATGCACACACGCACACTCGTGTGTCTACACCCTGTACACAGACCCTGCAATCCCTTGCTTTCCTGAAAGAACGACTGTTTTTCTTTTCAGGTGCTCTGGCCATCCTGCCTGCCAGCACCGTGCTGCGGGTGTCTGGAAAGCCATGACATACCCAGGAGCGTCTGTGTACTTCCTCCTCTCCTTTTCTCCCCTGCCAGGTAACAGCTCTCTGCTTGCTCATTCTTCTCAGGATTTGATGTGATTTAACCTCTCAGGGTGATATTCCCTACAGTGTTTATTTTGCATTTTCTCACTGCGTATCCTATCTTCAGGCCTTTATGGCTTTGTGCCAGCTCCAATATACAAAAAGATGCAAAATGTTCTCCTGCACACCAGAGCCCTCAGCTGGAGCCTGCATCCCTTCCCAGCAGCTTTGCATCTGTACTGCAGACTGGCTTTGATTTCCCAGGCCTGCTCAGGGTGGAGGGATCTTGCTGCTGTTTTGCCTTCACTCCCAATGCTGTTGCTAACTGCACTACTCTGACAGGTTAAGTTACCCTCCCACAGCAATCATCTTTAAATTCAATCTCTGAAGATTCCATAAACTAATCTGTCCGGTAGCATTTAGTGTTGTAGGTAACCAGTGAGATGCCTTCCTACTATGCCTTTAAGGGCTGACTGTTTAAGTGAGCTGTCACTCAGAAGTTTAATTTCCTGTTGACTAGAAAACTCCCTGGATGATCTCTAATCGATGTGCAGAGCTGACATCCTCTCTGCACTGTACCAACAAGCATTAAATAAAGGCTTCTTTGTTATGAAAGAGGGAATTCCCTCCTGCCCCTCAAAACATGTAAAAGCCCAACTTCACACGGCGGAGGCTGGGGGACATTTCCAGGTGAGCAAGGTTCTGCCAGTCTCTCTGCCTCTGCTCCTTTCACCTCGCCAACTGTGAAACTTGAAGCACTCCACGCTAATGCTTGGCTTTGGTGTCTAGTGATCTGTTAAGATCCTTTTCTAAATGTTTTGGCTTGGTCTCGGCGGGTCTGTTTACACTGCCATGAACTTCTGCAACTGGCCCATGTCGGCTGACTAAGGCTCCTGGGCCTCCGGCTATATGGCTATAACATTGCAGTTGAGACTCCCGGCTTAGGCTGGGGTTCCACAGCCCAGGCTCCAGACCAAGCCTGGACATCTCCACTGCAATTTTAAAGGCTCATGAGCCTGGGTCAGCTGACACAGGCCAGCTGCAGGTGTTTCATTGCAGTGTACAGACCCTGAGACTGCAGTAAACTTCTTTGGAGGCAGCGGGTTTCATTAGCACAGAGATCAACGGGGATTGATTTCTGGTTGCCTTGGTTCCTTTGTGCTGCATCAGTGCCTCAGCCTCTTGCTCTATTGCTACCAGCCTCAGTTTACCCTGAATTTCCACGGTTTATTTGCTTATCCCTGATTTCGCAAAGGAGGCTCCATGAGTAATGAAAACTGATGCTCTGCATGTGGTTTCCTTCAGTCATGTAGGGGCTCGGGGTGGGTGGATGATCAGAGGTAGGGTGCTGTGTGTGAGGGTTGGGGGACTGGGTATGCGGAGGGGTGGTGCATGGGGAAGCTGAGGTGTGGGGTGAGATTTGGGTTGTGTGCACTGTTCATATCAATAAATTACATGCTAAACGGATGAAGAACTGGCTAACTGACAGAACTTTAGTTAATGGAGACTCATCACTGAACGGATGAAGAACTGGCTAGCTGGGGTTCTGCAGGGATTGGTGCTAGCCCTGATGTGCATGGTACAAAGACTGGGTGAATGATGAATAATAATGAGGATGGGGCAGCCATACAGAGCTATCTGGATCAGTTGGTAAACTTGGCCCATTCAAACAAGATGCATTTTAACACAGCCAAATGCACAGGTATCTGTCTAGGAAAAGGACTGCAGGCCAGACTTACAGACTGGGGGAGGCACCTTGGAAATCAGGGACTCTGAAAAGGATGAAGGGGGTCTTAGTGCACAAGTAAGTCAACATGAGCTCCCCTGCAACACAATGGCCCAAAGGCTTAATGCAGTCCTTAGATGCATACACAGGGGAATTTTGAGTAGGAGCAGAGAGATGATTTTTACCTCTGGATCTGGCACTGGTGTGACTACTGCTGGAATTCTGTATCCGGTTCTGGTACCCACAATTCAAGAAGGATGTTGAGAAATTGGAGAGGGGTCAGAGAAGAGCCATGAGAATGATTAAAGGATTGGAAAATCTGCCTTACAGTGATAGACTCCGGCAGCTCAATCTGTTTAGTTTAACGAAGAGAGTGTTGAGGGATGACTTGATGACGATCTGTAAGAACCTACATAGGGAACAAATATTTGATAGTGGGCTCCTCACTCTAGCAGAGAAAGGTCCAAGGGCTGGAAGTTGAAGATAGACTAATTCAGACTGGAAATAAAATGTACATTTTTAACAATGAGGGACATTAATCATTAGAACAATTTACCAAGGGTGGGGTTGATTCTTCATCACAGAATTTTAAAATCAAGATGGGATGTTTTTCTAAGAGCTCTGCTCTAGGAATTATTTCTGAGCAGCTCTCTGGCCTGTGTTACACAGGAGGTCAGACTGGCTGATCACAATGGTCCCTTCTGAATCTATGAGTGTGATGCTATGGCAAAAAGGGCTGATGTGAGCACTGAAGGGATAAACAGGGGAGTAAGCAGGAGCAGAGGAAGGTGATTTTCCCTCTGTATATAGCATTGGTGTGGCCGATACTGGAATGCACATTTTTAAAAGGATGTTGCAAAATTGGAGAAGGCACCAAAAAAAAAAAAAAAAAAAGCCACAAAAGAGATTCACATGCTGGAGAAAATGCCTGACAGTGAGATGCTGAAAGCATTAAATCTACTTAGCTTATCAAAGAGGAGATGGAGAGATGACTTGATTACAGTGTATAAATACCTTCACGGGGAGAAAATACCAGGTAGGAAAGGGCTCTTTAATCTAGCCGAGAAAGGCAGAACAAGAACCAGTGGCTGGAAGCTGAAGCCAGACACATTCAGATTAGAAATAAGGCACAACATTTGAGGGTGATTAACCATTAGAACAAGCTGCCAAGGGAACTGGTGGATTCTCCATTTCTTGATGTCTTCAGATCTAGATTGGAGGCTTTCTGAAAGATGCTTCAGTCAGTCACGAGCCCTTGGGCTATTCAGGGGTGACTGGGGGAGATGTAAAGGCCTGTGTTATACAGGAGATCAGTGATGATGAGGTCTGAAACTCTAGAGCTCTATGAATGAAGGAGGGCTAGGGCTACACGTAGCTGGAGGATGCGATGGGGCCTTGACATGCATCGGGGGTCTGTGTGGGGGTGGGTCAGGAGGGAAGTTAGGGTGTTTGTGTGTGAGAGAGGTTTGAGCATAATGGCTTGTGTGTAATTGAAAGGATGAGAGTTTGTGGGGCATTGGGAAGTTGTGATGAGACAGGGTTTATGTGTGTGTGCGGTTGTGGTATATATCTGTTAGGTGTTGTGGTAGATGTAGTGAGGGTTTGCATGTGCATGTTATGGGAACAGTGGTGTGTCAGGGAGGGTGGTGGGTGGGTGTGTATTTTTGGGGGGATGTATGTGATGAGGATGTTGGGGCTGCATGTATTGTGGGGACGGTGTGCTGGTGGGGAGGATTGAGGGGATGTGTGTATTGTGGGGGGGTGCTGTGGGGAAGGTTGTGGGCTGTGGGGGATGGGGAGGGCTGCGGGGGTGCAAGTGTTGGAGGGTGCTGTGGGGTGTGTGTTGTGGGAGGGCTGTAGGGGTGCGTGTATTGTGGGGGGTGCTGTGGGGAAGGTTGTGGGGAGCGGGGAGGGTTGTGGAGGTGCATGTGTTGTGGGGAGAGTTTATTCTGGGGAAGATTGTGGGGCGTATGTGGTGGGGAGGGCTGTGAGGGGTGGGGAGCCCCCTTGGGTGGGTGTCCCATGGCAACGGCTCAGGTGGTTACACCCCCAGTACCGGGGATAGGGTGGAAGTGCTGACTCCTCGAGCCATAGATTTGAAGGCCAACCGGGCCCCCCCTCCTAATCCAACCTCCCGCCTTGCACAGGCCACCCCCCGTAGCACCCCTCACAAAACCCAACAACCAAAATCAGCCCTAAAAGTTATAGCCCCCAGGAGACTAGACTGTTACTAGACTAAACGGAGTGGCTGAGCTGGTTTCAGTCCTGTCCCTGCCCCTGCCACCCTGGCAGTGCCTGCTGGGCTCTGCTGCCCCCAGCCCCAGGCTGGGGCTGAGGAGGCGGAGGGTGGCCTGGCGCAGGGTCACTGCCACTCCCAGAGCTGCACTTGGGCTCCAGGACAGCGCCCAGCCGACTGGCGCGTGTGGGGTTTGCCCAATGTCTCCCCTTCCCTGACCCAGCGAGGACGGGATGTGGGGAATCAACTGACCTGTGTGCTGTTATCCAGTCTCCTGGCATTGTCACTGCTGAGTACACATGAAAGGGCCATGGCGGAGGGAGGTGTGGGGCAGGCTGCATGCGGCACGGCTCCTGCCTTGTTTGCGCTATACTCAGCGCAATGTGATAGGGCAGGTGAGCAGACACCTCAGGCTGCCAGTCAGTAGCTCTGCTCCCGCACGCTGGATGTTTCCATCCCCCAAACGCCCAGAGCTGGGACTCGGGCCTGGTATCTCATTGCCCTCTGCAGAGCGCCAAGCACAGCTGTGCCTGGAACTGCCCCCTACCCTGCCAGAGATCCGCCTGCAAACCCCGAATCCTGGGAAGTTTACATGCAACTCTTAACACAGTAGGTTGTTATTCTGCCAGGCCTAAAAGGGACCAGAAAGTCCTGGCCTCTCCCAGCATGGGGCGCTGGAGGGAGCGGGGCAGGAGCATTGATTGTGAGGAAGAGAATGCCCAGCAACTTGTCTCAACTTCTGCCAGCAGAGGACGTAGGCATCCCCTACTCTGAGCCTGGCTGAAGAAGGCACTGGTCCCATTTATCAAGAAGAGGGTTTGTGCATCCCCACCCTGAGACCAGCTTTCCCTCAGGAGGGATTTTCCCAGCTGCAGAAGGAGCGATGTGAACTAGCAGGAAGTCCAGGCCAGGATAGTGGAGGAAAGAGTTTCCCTCTGGGGGCATGGATTGGCCCAGGCCCTGCAAGGACCTGTGTGTGCATTAGGTGCCCATGGGCTCCCATGCTTGGTTGGGGTGCTATGCCACCAGGAATCCAGCCAGGAGCAAGGGGAGTGAACTAGAGGGCACCTCCCTAGCAGAGCAGCACTGAGATGAGGGGAGGTGGAACAAGCGACCCAGTTCTGGGAGGTTTGGCTGCAGCCCACAGAGAGGATACAGGACCAGCTACCAGGGCCAGCACGTGCAGGAAGCCTGAGTTTTGAAATGGAAAGGCTGGTGCTGGAGCTTAGGTTCCCCCAGGGTGGGCATGATCTCCTGGGCGACAGGAAGTGGTGTCTGCATCTAGAGGATTGTTGCATCACATGGTATGTGCCTGCCCCTGCCTGGAGGATCCTGATTCTGACACTCCAGTGTGTGGTGCAAATGCTTGTCAGGGCGAGTGAGGATTTCGTGTTCTGCTGCTAAGATTCGCTGCTCTGGGGCCTGTCTCTGCCCTGCTCTAGAGTGCTGAGATTTGAGCAGGCAGACCCCTGGGAGGATCCATAGGAAGGAATACTTGCAGATCATTTGCCATGCACGCTCAGTTCCCTACACAGCACACGTGTTTGTAGGGGCGTTTCTGGTCTCAGAAATGGCCAAAGATTCAGAAAGCCAGAGCAGGGAGTATTTCACCTTAGCCAGGATCCAAGCGATTGCCTGTGTCAAGCTTTATGGACCCTGTGTTGTTTTCCCTCCCATTGAACTGGTTCTCGTTAGCCAGCACAGCTGCTGCAGCCAGATGTTGCGGGGTAGAGAAGGAGGCTGGCTGCTTAATCCACAGATGGTCCGCGCTTTGCTTTCCTTTGGGTTGGAAATGCTTTGACCGTTCACTTCTTTGAAGCTGATATGTCTCCCCCTCACTAGACTCAATGCTAGTGAGATCTTTCCATGCAGTGTAAGGGGGTGGGGGGGCGTCTCTGAGGCTCCAGCACTGGTGAACAGGGCAGGGGAAATGGTCTAGGGGAGGCTTTGTGGGGAATAGTGTCCAGGGCACTGGCTTTGGGAAACATCTCCACGGTCCTCTTACACCTGTGCCGTGAGACTCTGTTTGGAATAGCCAGGGGGCAAGGGGCCAGGATCAAGGGGTATTGGTGGAGCTGCGTGTGGGGAGCCCAGGACTGGGAGAATGGGGATGGGGGTCTGTGGGTCAGGATTGAGGACCTCAGCAGAGCAGCGTGTAGGGAGAAGCCCAGGGTGAGGATAGTATGGGGTGCCAGGACAGGACTGAGGGCCACCGGCAGAGCTGGGTGTGGGTGGGAACCCAGGGCTGGGATTGCAGGAGGGTGGGGGCTGGGACGGAGAAGCGTCGACAGATCTGGCCGTAGGAGGAAGCCCCGGGCTGGGATAGCAGGAGGGGGCTGCAGATGGGCTTTGACAGAGCTCTATGGAGAACGGGTGCAGAGTCGCTAGCTGACTTTGTGCTCTGTCTCTCCAGCCTTGTCGGCTTTTCTCTTTCATACCATCTAATCTGCACCTAGCCCAGTAAATCCGAAACGGCAGCTGCCAGTGGGAAGCGGCGTGGGACGGTGCGGTGGCTCCCATCCCCAGCGAACAGCCTGCTGCACCCCGCCTAGCGGGTGGTGGGTGGGAGTGAGGGAGCCTGCAGCCCAGCAGGGCAGGGGAAGAGCTGGGGAGGGACAGGTGCCACTCTAGCAATTCCTCCCTGCCTGATTGTGGCCATTCATCGTGTGCGTTCAGCAAGGCTGACAGAGTCTGTAAGTATCAGCGTGTGAGTGATCCGCACGCTCAGCACCATCCATCAGGCCCCTGACAAACACCGTGTGACACCCCCCTCCCTGATTTATCTCAGGCCAGCAGAGTCATGAAACCAGCTGGTAAATCCTTCCCCATCATCCCGCCAATTATTAATGCAGCCGAGTGTGGAGGCAGCAAGTGCTTCAGAGAGAGACAGGCCTGGGCAGCATGAGCGAGACACAGCATATGGCACCACTCCCCATTAGAGACCACTGGCTGCAGCTCTTTCCTGGGCCATGAGACGTTGGAGTGGACGGCACGTGGCTATGCAGGGATCTGGCTGTGCCCTCAGCCTGTGAACTGAGCGGGAGTCATCCCTCATGCCTGGGGTGGGAGTTTAGGGCCCTGCAGTGCTGCCCTGTTCCTCTCATCCTGCTGAGATGAGACCCAATGCCCCCATCACACTACACTTCCTAGTGGGCGAGTGAAGATCCCCCGCCCCGCCCTGCCCTGCCGAGACACGCCCCCACACAGCACCTTCCTGTCCTCACAGGCTGGGGCCACCCTGGAGGCTTTCTACCCACCTCCCCCTGCAGTCTTTGGGGGCTCGCTCCCCCACCCCGGCTCATCAGGTACGGCTGTCTGGCCCATCCCACAGGCATTGCCAGGCTGGATCAGACCTGAAGTCCCGCAAGTCCTGTGTCCTGCTTCCGACAGTGGCAGCCCCAGCTTCTCCAGAGCTGTAGGTAACCTGCCCCCACGGCAGAGGCTGGTTTAAGCCCTGAAGCACAAGGTTTTATCTCCTTCCAAAATTGTTGTCACTCATTAAGATCACTCTAGGTAGTCTTGTGATCCATGTAAACAGCCAGGCCCTCTGTGGATCATGCCATGCTCCTGGCCTCAATGATCTCAAGTAGCAGCGAGATCCACAGGCTAATCACACACTGTGGGGAAAGGCGCCCCCTTTTCTCGGGATGCACTTTGCCACGGGTCAGTTATACAGACAGTCCCCTTGCTGCGGTGCTGGGAGACAGAGAGCGCAGAACGCATGCTGAGTCTCCCACCCTTATCCCACTGCACGGCCCCCTGGACGCTCCAGAGCTGGGGCCCCACACGGTCAGAGGGCCTGTGGTGTTGCAGCCTCAGCAGGATGGGATGGCATGGGCTGCCCATGGCCCTGACTGCAAAACACCTGGAGATGGTGGGGAGTGGCCAGCCGCCTGCCCCACAGAGGTAGCAGTAGGGCAGGAGACGATGCCAGGATAGTGCTAGGCAAGGGTAAGAAGGCAAGGGGTGGAGAGGGCAATTAAGCCCCAAAAGCGGGACAGACCCTGTCCCAGACTGGCTATGGGGATGGGGGGGCAGCATGTGTCCCAGACTGACTGAGGCGATGGTGGGGCAGCGTGTGTCCTAGATTGGCTGATGGGGATGGGCAGCCAGATGGGTGTAGGCAGCATGTGGATTTCAATGTTGGATTTAACTCCTGAATTTGGACTGTCCCTAGGTGGCTGGCCCCTGTCAAGGGAGACGGGCCAAGCCCCACCTGTGACTCAGTTGGCTCCCCTCACAGTATCTGACTTGATGAGCTTAGCCTGCATGAAATCTCCCCTGCTCTAAGTGTGGAACGTGTCAGCTCCCACATTCTCACCACACTCCTTTGATCCTCGTCTAGACAGCCCCTAGCAGACAGGTCTCACACCCTGCCCCCTCTGTTCTCACTCGGGATACCTCCACTTGGAGCAGGAGATGTTGATTCCAGCTCGAGGAGATATCCCCGCGCTAGCGCTGATCGAGCCATCGCGCTAAAAGCCGCACGAGCAGCAGCCGCCCTGAAGACGTACCTCTTGTCTTAGACAGAGCTGTAGTGGTGGTGGCTAGCCCCTCCCATCGCTCACAGCACCATGGCCATCCTCTGGTTGTGGCGTGCTGGCTCGCCCAGCGCTAGTGCTGGTGTGTCTCCTTAAGCTGGAAATGACACCCCCAGCTTGGAGGGCAGGCTCACCCACTGTCCGCCTGGTGCAGATACCCGCAGGGATGCACGCACTTCCCCTCCCCTCCCTGACAGGTGCAGGCATGAACACTCAGAAACACACGCTACCCTTACTGACACACAAGTGTAGACACATGATCACAAATACACACATGCTCCCCTGTGCTGGCATGCACTCTTACACACTCAGAACCCAGGCTCTGCGTCACACACTTCCTCTTGCATGCACCATCCATCACTGACTCCACCCCTAGGCCATGCAGCAAGTTTCATTTTGCATTGAGATAGTGCTGTGCCCTCTACAGTGATGTCACTCAGGAAACCCAAATAGGGTGAGTGGGCTGGAGTGGCACTTTCGGGGCTGTGTGCTGAGCAGGTGCAGCCAATAATTAGCTGCCACTTTCCAGCCTCTTCATTTAGTTCCTCAAGGTTATTCTGAAAAGTAAGTAAGTAATATCCAATTAATAAAACAATCACCTAGTGGGGCTCTCTGTGTGCTCCCTCTAGGGGCGGGAGCCAGCTTTGCTGCAAACTGCTCTCCCCTTTGTACCTTCATTCTCTTCCCAAGGCAGTGGGAAGGGTGGGTGCCGACTCAGCTCTGGGGAGAGGAGCCTGTCCCAAGCAGGAAGAAAAACTTCTCTTCCTCCTGCTCACTGCAGGTTCCTGCTGCTCAACCCCCTTCTGAGCCCCATTTTAAGAGACACAGACGCACCAAAGCATCAGGATCTGGATTTTACAGGGGAAGATAAATAGGCATAAGTCACTGTAACAGAAAGTAGGTAAAGTTGAGTCACATTAGTCTCTGTGTCATAGAACAAGCTGTTCTGCTGCCTGAGAAGCTGCTGTTAAAAATACAATCTATAAAATCCCTGAGCTTAGTCCCACTCAGCCTGCCTGCCGCCCGCATTGCCCATCCCACAGCTCACTGAGACTCATACCTCTATTAAACATTCCCCTATATTGTGGGTCCCTTTCCCCCACACCCCTTAGCTGCAGCTGCAGATCTCGCTTCCATCCTTCCCTGGGTTTTTTAATTTTGTCACTTAAAATATCCTGACACAATGAGAGAAAATCAGTTGGAAAAGCTCATGTTGCTTTGCTAATTCCCGTTCCCCCTCACATTCCCGGAGTCCAAATCTTTTGCTATTCTGCAGCAAGCTACCTGCTTTGAACCAGCAAATGTTCTCAAGGGCAAATCCCTGCTATTGTGGAAAGGAAATGGTACAATGTGTGTTTGCTGTGCAGCACTCTTTAGAATGTGTTCAGAACTCAAAAGAGAACGAAGAGGCAGCTCATCACATCCACATCCTTTTTCTCCTTAGATCCCACGGCGAGGCCACCCAGGACATGCCTCCCATTGAAGTGGGGCAAAAATGCACAGAGTTGAATCACCAAAACTTAGGTTCAATTCAAGTTTGCTCAATAGTCAGGAAATGCAAAAAATTGCAGGTGCATGTTGTTACGTTTCACGGCATACACACACAGCTCAGTTAGATACAGACATCAAATATTCTTGCTGGAAGGTTGGAGCGTAACCCTACTTTATTGCTTAGAATTCAGAATGAGAAGCCCCAAAATCAAAATCAAAGAGAGGCAAAGCAGGCTGCTCTCTCAACGAGTAGCACAGCTTATCTTACCTCCCCTTACACTCGGCAGACTGTTGCTATGCCAAAATTGCACGTTTCCTTACAGACCCCCACCCCTAGCCTGGAAGCAGGGTCAAGAAACCCTTTGAAAACTTACAATTTTAACAGGTTTATATACCCCTGACTCTGTCCCTCTCCCATGGGCTGTACATATGACCATCCAGGCCTCACATGCTCACACTGCAACAAGTAATTATAGTCTGTCTGTCTAAAGGCTGTATTGTAACAAACTGGATGCAGGCAAGGGGAAAGAGAAGGTTGTTTGATCTGCCTTAGTTTTTGCATTTTGTGATTGTTGAGCAGTTAAGTGAGAAGTGTGATCTGGGGCAGATCCTGAGCTGGTATCAATTGCCATTTGAAGTTAGGGGAGATATGACCATTTACACCAGCTCAGGATCTGCCCCATAGATTTTATTTTCCTTGATTCTTGTTGTCCTGGACAAAAAAAAAAAAAAAAAAGAAAGAAAAAAAGAGGAAAAATCCAGACAGAACAGGTTAAAGGTGTGTAGCAGGCTCCCTGCTGCAGGGCATAGACACTGCAAGGAGCATCACCTTCAGCATAAGGTTCTGGTTGGGCATGGAAAGTTGTGTACGGAGAGTTTTCTGTGCTGAAACTTTCTGCTTAGAGTCTGTCTGTGGCTCTGATCCTGCAATCGGGTCCACGCTAACAGCCTCCTGCACCATTGCTGATCCGAGTAAGGATCAGTGGCCAGGATGCTAACCTGCAGTAATATTAAATCTCCCTTTCTGCAAGCAATGAAAGGGTCCAGCCCTTGGCGAGGACCAAGCTCCTTTAGCACTTCAGACTGCAAAACTCAACCATTTTTCAGTTATGTGTGTGCAAAAAAGTGCTCCAAGATACATGGGAACTAAGGAATGGGCGTTTTTACCTTTCCATAACTCAGAGATGAATGAAGAGGTTTTGCTCAAACTTATTTTTACAAACCGCACCTCTGGGCTCAAGCAAAGCATAAGAAAGCTCAGTCCCGAAGTGGGGGGGGGTCTGAGCCCTCCACCAATACCAGAACTCTAAGCATGTTGCCAGCCTCCCCGTCATGTGGCAGGTAGGTCACAACCATTGTCCCCATTGCATGCAGGGGGAAACTGAGGCATGGGCTGGGACTTGCCCAAGGTCACTGTGGCAGAGCCAGGAAGTGGAACTCAGAAGTCCTGATTCCCAGCCCCTGGAGTGAAGGGTTTTGTTGTAAACAGCTCTGCAAAGGTGTTTAACGGACTCTCTAGCAAGTTGGAGGCTTTCTTTGTGGCCCCCTCCTGCTTCCCCCAGCACTCTCCCCACTGCTGATTCCACTGACCACTCTGCCTGCCCCACTGCCATGGCACCTTGGCAAGGAGTCCAGCATTCCCCAGAGGGAAACGTCCCATGCTGGCTTACTGCCATAGCCACCTGAAGCCCATTAATGAGACACAGCAGATTGCCGAGGTGGACAGAGCTGCATGTGATCCGCTGCAGGAGCAGCAAGGGGAAATCTTTCTGCAATGATATATGAGTGATGAAGAGCGAACTGCTGGCTCAGACCTTTGCTTCCTCAGCGCTTTGCCAGGGAGAAGTGATGACACGGGAAACAAAAGAGATTTACACCAAAAAAAAGTGTGTACCTGTTCGTACCGCCTGAGCACCACCTGCCCATGCCCACCGCCAGCCCAGAACTGCTGCGTGGACACCTCGGCAAGGACAGTAGGCCTTCTCCAGCACAGGCAAGCAGGCAGTAAGCTACAATGGTGCCTTTGATCAAAATCCACATGTGCAAGTAAATTCTGCCAAGAGGGCTTATTTGTTTGTTACCCTCTGGTAAGCACCACTCCTAAACCAAGCAGAAGGGTAGTTTGGATGGAAAACCTGCAGGTAACCAGGTGCCACCAGGAAGGATGCTGGGGCTTCAGCAGGCAGCACTGTCCCCTTTGAGTTGATGACGATGATGGGAAGGGCCCTTCTGAGTGCAGTGGCTATGGTAAATGCTAGCTTGAATCCACAGCTCTTTAGGGTCTTTGCTTCCTGCAAGCATCTGTGTGCTGGAGCTTTACAGGCATGAATACTCGCTGAAAGGTAAAGGTTTTGTTTGAATGCATGGAAATCCCCCCAGCATGAATGGCCAAGTGAACTTGCTGAAGAAACTGGCCAGTCCTTTGGAATAGCTGAGAATTTGTACATTGTGTGCAGCCCTTTGAATAAATGACTGGCCCTGCTCGATGACCCCTGGAGCCCTGTCAGAGATCATGAACTGACAGGCGCTAATCAGCAGGGTTTCTGCAAAAAAAATCATATCTCACTAGTCTACTAGAATCCTTTGAATGTGTCAGTGATGTGATGGATAAAGGAGAAATAGCTGACATAATTTAGTTAGACTTTCAAAGGCCTTTGCCAATGTCCCTCATAACACACTACTAAGGAAACTAAGTAGCCATGCAGTGATAGGCAAAGTATTGTCCCGGATCAAACACTGGCTAAGAGACAGGAAACAAAGAGTAGGATTAAATGGTCAGATTTCATCATGGCAAGAAAGTAACAGCAGGAGCCTTGAGGTTTCCTGCTATGTATGGAACAAGGGTGAGCAGTGAGGCAGCAAAACCTGCAGATGACACCAAATTATTTAGGTCAGTCACGTTTAGGGAAGACTGTGAGGAACTTCTGAGGGACCTAACCATGCCTGAGGAATGGCAGATGAAATTAAATGTTGACAAATGCAAAGTAATGAACATTGGAGGGGAAAATTGAACTACTCACCCTAAACTAAGTGTATCCACCCAGGAACTCTGGCCATCACTCTAGACAGCTCAATGTGTAGCTGCACTTCAAAAGAGAAAACAGGATGTTAGGAGGCAGAAGTAAGAGGGAAAATAAAGTCTTTATATAAATGATGGTGCAGTCACATCATACCCCGTTCCAAAAGGGTATTGCAGCAGGAAAGGGAGTTCAGAGAAAGATGATGAGAACGATCAAGGATCTGAAACAGCTCCCCTCTGAAGAGAGACTGAAAAGAGTGGGATTGTTACCTTAGAAAGGAGACAAATGAGAGGGGATGTGATCCAGGTCTATATAATAATGAATGGTCTTGAGATGGGAGAATGGGAACTTCTGTTCTCTCTGTCTTCTAATACAAGAACAATGGAGCATTCAATTCAATTAAAAGATAGAAATTTCAACACTGATCAAAGGAAATATTTTTTCACACAACATGTATTGAGACTGTGGAACTCTCTGCCACAGGAAACCATTGAGGCTAAGAATATAGCACGCTTCAAAGAGGAATTGCAAGAATATCCAAAGCTACCATAGTTAATGATAATGAAAGTTTTGGAAGGGAAATAAAACTTTGTTCTTCAGGACTCAAAATAATCTCTAACTCTTAAGTAATAGCACCAAACTTTCCTGGGGGATATTTTCCCATACCTGCTACTGTGGGGTTTCTTGCACTTTTCTCTCAAGCAGCTGATGCTGGCCACTGTCAGAAACAAGATCTGGGGCCAGATGGATCACAGCCTGGCAATTTCTTTATTCCATGATACTTTCCCCACAGCTGGAGTGTTTGGCCAGGTGCTACATGTCAACTTGGGCAATTAAAATCTGACTGTGTCCCCCCTCTGCAGCTCGACATGGATACAGGATTCCTCTTTTCTTCCTGGCCTTCCAGCCAGCAGCTGCCTTGCTTCAACCCAGAGGTGGCTGCTGTCCCTCCTATGGCGCAGGTGTTAGGAGGATGTGTTGGGTCTCTGTAATGAGTCTGCAGCTGAACTCTCTCCATCAATGTAAAAGAGTGCATTCAGAATCAGTGCCTTGCCAGTCCCTGTTAACCCTCTCCTCTCCAGGGTGTTCTTTGCTAAGTACCTGGAAAGTGCTCTGGGGTAGTGTCCGCAACGGGCCTGACAGGATAAAGCAGTATGATAGAATCAAATCTCCCTGGGGAAACGGGGAACCATCCTCATGCTCACAAGCGCACTAGCCAGACTCCATGGAGAGCAGACACCTCTAAAGTGCACACATGTGCTCTAGATCCCCATGCACCCTCCAGGCAGGAGCTGCGGGCTAGGTCTAAACCTTGGGCTCTTCATTCGCACTGGTTAGTGCCCCCTCCCCCTTGGAACTGCTACATCAAGCCGGGAAGAGCTGTGAAACTTGCACAGCAAATACCCGGGCATTGTCCAAGTCACCAGAACACCAATCCTGAATGGGCAGGTAAGCGTGGCTTCTATTCACTGCTGTCTGCACTGAAGCTAAGGGCAGCTTGTCATGGGCACAGGAGCTGTCCCATGGCAGCCCTCTGCCCCGAGCCTGGAGCAGGTCGGCGTTACAGCTCCACAATGTGCCAGGGGGTGGCAGCAACTCAGGGCACCTTCAGACAGCACAAGAGGATTCTCCCTAAATATCTGCTTTCCCACTACTACCCCTGCCCCTCGGAGCCTGCCGGGGGCTGCGGGGATGGCCCCGGCGCTGCCCGATCGCTGGTGTGGGCCATCTGCAGAATCCTGCAGGGGGAATCCCTGGGGAGCGCAGAGCTGGTGTAGGGCTCTATCCCACTCCCTCACCACCCCACCACATGGCATCAGAAGCAAGATGGAGGAAGGGGGGTGCTATGTGCTGCAACTATTCCTGGCTGCTGTGACAACCCCCTGGGGCCATAGGCAGCCAAGCACACATTAGAGAAACTGGAGCCCCTGGCTAGCCTGGAACTGGGGAGCAACAATGGCAGAAAGCCACTTGTGCCCCTTTTACCAGTCCGGGGCTGCATGCAGCTCAGCCAGGCCTCAGGATCAGGCCCATTTGTTTCTCCCATCTCCACGCTGTCACAGGAGGCTGGAGGGGAGCTGGCATCGCAGAGCAGACAGCACTAGAGGCCTTTGCCAGACACTATGGGTATATCTGCTCTGCACTGTAAACTCAGGTCTGTGGGACACAGGCTGTGTGCTTAAGCATCCACACAGCACAGTAAACCTGGGTTTACCATTGCTGGATCTGGTCTCACAGCCGTGCTAACGCAGCCACACTGTACAACACGGACCTTCTGACTCAGGTCTGCAGCTTGAGCTGTGTCCACACTGCAGAATGCCAGGGCTTGGTCCGAGTCACAGCGGGACTCGGGCTCTGACGCACCCCGCAGAAGGCTCCAAGGACCTGGGTCCTGAGCACTCGCTGACCTGAGTTAGACTGATTTGTGTGTGTACAGAAGTGGGGGTTGGGAACAAACCTGAGTCAAAGCCCAGGCTTAGTGTGCAGTGCCCAGTGGGGCCTGGCACTGGTGAGATTAGGATGATCCACGGTTTGGGCACTAACCTGGGACGTGGGTGACCCTGGCTCAATTTCCTGCTCTGACACCAACTCCCTGGGCAAGTCCCTTAGTCTTTCTGGCGCAAACCCTCCAAAGGGCTTGAGGCCCTTCACTCTCAATGGGAGAATGTGGGCTTTGTTCCTCATCCATAAATGGAGCTAACAGCCATGCCCTCCTCCCAGAGGCGTGTCAGAGTGGGGAGTTCCCAGATGCTGCAGAGATAGGGGCTGCAAAGCACCTTGGGTAGAGACAGAGGGGAGCAATCTGGGCTGACAACACGAGAGGCCCAGCTGCCATGTGTGCTGTATAGTGCCTGTTTCCTGAAGGGCTAGTGGCTTGGGAGCACCCCCAGCCTCACCCAAGCCCAGGAGTGGGGTGCTCTGTGCCAGCCGGGAGAGCGGTGCTGGCTAGCCAGGGAAGATTCCTGAAGGCAGCGAGTGTCTACGCAGCATTCTCCGCCGAGCTGAGATTAACATTCACCAGCAAAAAAAGAAATACATCCACGCTGCATCTGTTCTGTCGGCCCCGTGCACAGCACGAAACGAAGCACGGCCTCCCCTGGGAGCTCGGGCGGGTTGGAGGGGTGCAGCAGCTCGCTGCAACAGCGTCAGCTGTTTGCAAGGGCTGCTCATACCTTAGCTAACAACCTCCCAGCTAAATGTGGCCTGCGCACACCTGAGGATGGAGTCGGGCTCCCTTCACCCTCCTCTTCCCTTCTCCTTCCCCCAGTGACTGTCCCCCTCCTCGTGGCAGAATCCTCCTTGCTCACGTAAGGCACTGGAGCTAAGGGAGCCTGCTGCACTCACAGCCACTGGCAGGGGTGGGAGTAAGGGACCATGTAGCATTAATGGGGGGCATGCAGGAGGGTGGGAGGCTGTATGGTTGTTATTGGGGCTGTAGGCTGGGGTAGGCAGCTGGGGGGCATTGCTGGGGGGTAGGAGGCTGGGGGTTAGTGACTGGATTTAAATAACCTTCCGCGTATAAACTATCAAATGTTCCCCCATGGTTATTGTCTGGGTGATTCGTGCTGCAGGGGCTGAAAGGCAGGGACAGGGCTGGGTGTGCAGTAGGTGTGGTGTGTAGCTGTGGGTATTTGCCTGTTTCTGTGTGTCTATTTGGGTGTGTATTGGTACGTCTGCTTGTTACTGTGCATAAATGCATCCCTCCCCATCTGGGTGCGCATGCATGGGGACTCTGGTACCCTCTACCTGTGTGTGTGGTGCAGGAAGGTGTCCGTGCCCCATACCACTGGATGGGTGGTGCTGGGCCCCATGCAGGGGGATGCTGGAACCCGTTGGGGGTGCATACTGTTCTGTGGCTGGCCCTGCTGCCTTTGTCTGTCTGACGTTTTGTGCGGCGCTAACCAGCTTCCCCTGAGCAGCCCCTTGCCTCCCTCGGCAGTGCCGGCCCTGTCACCAAGAAATAGCTGTCACCAAGCCACGGTGAGCCTGGGCGGGGACACGGAGCTGGGCTGCAGGGCGGCTTTCCAGGCCAGCAGGTAACTAACGAGCTGCAGGAGTGAGGGATAAAAGTACCAGCGAGCAGTGCCTGGTGCCCAGTGGGCCCTGCCCGCACGGAGGATGCTGCGTCACGCTGCCCAGGCCCGGTGAGTATTTTTAAGCCTCTCACTGCCATGCTTCCCTTATTGGTCACTTCGTAAATAGCCCGTCTCCTTGCCAGGCCCTGCTGCCACGCGAGTGGCTCCATGTCCCAGCACCAAGCTAAGCTGGGAAATGAACTGATTCACACACACAGTTGCTCTCCAGGGCCCTCCTGCTCATCCCGGGCTGGCAGCACGGCCGCGTGCAGCCCACAGCCAGCCTCCCTCCTATGGGTCCTATGGGGATAGCCCACCTGATCTGGAGTCCACACCCATGCCTCACTCGTCCCCATGCCCCCCACCCCGGGACTCCAGCCCCTCTTCCCCTTCCCATTCTTGGGCTCCAGCCCTGACTCTCAGCTGGCCCCACTCCAGAACGTGGACATCCATCCCCCGACCATCCAGGCAGTCTCTGCAGCCAGCATCCCAAGACCTGAAATCCACCCACCCCACCCGACTCAGCACTCAGCGCCAGGACTCCAAACCAGCCCTTGGGACGCCTTGAAGTCTCTGCTTCCCAGGTTCAGCCCTTGAGCCCCCAGCCCTGGCCTCTCCTGCAGACTGAGGGCCTTGAGCTCACCCCTCCCCCACTAGGCTCTGCCCTCCTGCCCCAGAGTAGCCCACAAGGGCCTTTGACCATTGCCCCTTCTCCTAAGACCCTGCCTGGCCCGCACACTGCCACTGCACCCCTTGGGGTCCCATGCCCATTTGGCCCTGAATGCTCAACTCTCACCCAGAGCCTCACACTAAGGCACTGCGGGTGCAGACTGCACATGCTCCTTGCCTCCTGGCCCCCACGCCAGCCGGGAGCGCTTCGGGGCCCTCCCTTAGAGTTGCAGCCTTCA